>NC_046675.1:0-10000000 GCF_003369915.1 Drosophila miranda | reverse complement strand
CCTTATCGAAGGCATTATACATTATGTATAGTATGTATAGTATGTTGTCTTGTGTGTATGTGTGTTTATTGTATATAGATAGGTATTTATTTATGGGGTAAATGGTTACTAACGATGCACTTGTCTAGCATTAATTTCGTTCCTTATGTTTTGGGTTTATTGCTCTTATACACTCTTTGGCTTGCATCGGGATCTCTGTGGGGCGATCCCTAGAGGCAAAGGAAACTAAGACTTTTTGTAGGTAGAGGCGCTACAACAGAAACCGTTACACTAAGAGGCATCCATGGTTACCCTAGACCCGCATTCCATTCTTCATACTCCTACATTTCTCTCCTCGTATTTGTTAATTAAAAATTGCTTATCTCTTTGCAAATCGATATATTAAAAACTAAACAAATTTAACTATACTGCAGAGCAGCAGTCGCTCAACATCCGCTCTTTTTGGTATTAATATAATATAATTATTTGGTTTCATGTATGTTTTTTTTTCTACCATAAAATCCCTGTAGGTTCTTCTTAATGCATGTCGTGTCGTGTCGTATCGTATCGTGTGTGGAGTGTATGGTGTTTTGAAATAATGCTAAAATCAATTAAGGCCTAGAGTAGAGTCTAGAGTGCATGGCGTGCTTTCGTTAAAAATCGACAGAGAACAGCATCCGCTGACAGCTGTCAGTCAAGAGTACGTACAGTCACCGCGCTGTGTGACAGTCGCCAGACACCAGTGTTTAGTTTCGTTCATTTTTTTTTTTTCGTGGTAAAGTAATTTGATTGTTTTTATGCTTAAATTCGTTTGAATTTAACTTTTGATATTACGACTAGTATGTTTCTTTCTTTCTTCTTGATTTTCGGGGATTCTTAGGAGTAGCCAACTGCTGGGAAAGCTTTGAAAAGGTTAGTGTTTAGATGGTTAGGCTGGGCGTAAGTGTTTACTAAATGAAAAATAGAAAATCAAAGAGTTGGAAAAGGCAATATTGTGTTATATATTTGTTTTAGATTTGTGAATACGTGTGTTTGTGTGTGATCTTTTCGTTTTTTTTTTTTTCTAATAGAAGAGTACAAAAAAATGAATTAAATTAAAGCATTGTTAAGTACAATATGTATGTAAGATTAGTGTGTGTTTGTTTCGTGGCTACATACGTGATGTGTGTATAGGTATATAGATAATAAGTGGTTAAAGCACTGGAGATCCTTTCTCAAAATACATGAAAAATAATGTAAGACATAGAGATAATAAGCTTATAGCGCCATGATGTGTGGCGCTCTAAAACTGGAACAGCCAAAAAAGCCAAACGCAAGATAATTATATTCTTAAAGTTCCCTTAAAACAAAGTTCAACAATCGATCAGGCATCGCGCGTAACTGTTGGTGTGTGTTTGTGTGCTTAAAACTAATTCAAAATAACAAAAAAAAAACTGAACAAAAAAATCTCGTAAATCAAAAAAACTCAAGTGTAACAAAAAAATTCAATAAATGACAGAAATGGGGGTATTTGAGGGGTGGGCAAAAGGTAAATGAATTTACAATTTTTAAAAATGCTTCTAAAAATTGAAATTCCCTGATAGATTAACGCTCAACGGACAGTCCATAAATATATATATATTGGATATATGTATGGGCCTTGGCTATGTAAAAAGAAACCACATAAAATTCCTCAATAATAGCGCAAAAAAAAAAATAAACAATAACAAAAAAGAGATTCTCCAATCTCGCGGGCGGGCGGGAAGCTAGTCCTGATTCTCGATCCAGACTCCACGCCCTCTCACGTTAGCTTAAAATTAGACAATTACCAAATATAGAATAGGTTTCGAACAGCTTTCTTAGCCAAAAAGTAACTATTATAGTATTGTGGCTTGATTGAGGTTATGATGGGTAAATGAAATCGCTCATTTCATCGCTCAAGCATCGATTGATCCAAATGCTGTTTGATATGTAAGCATGATTATCAAAGAAATAGTACAAAAAGTAGTAGTGTGTGTAGAGTGAGTGTCTGTGTCTTGTTTGGGGGTGTGTTTGGGTGTCCGAAGAGGGGACACTAAGGGACCTTAAGCCTTAAGATTTAAGGGATATATCAACGCGTATAATCGTATACTTCATACCTCGTACCGTTGTTCTACATATAGATATTTATACACATCAATAAAACTCTGTATCTCTGTGTCGTTTGCAATGATAGTGTGTCGGCCATAATGTCCGGGAATGCGCTGTTCTCTGCTTGCGATCTACGCTCAACGCTGTATCGGAAGCACGTTAAAACGGTACGCTTAAAAGATGGGAGGATGTCTTTAGATCGCCTGGTGTTGCTGCTGTTGCTGGAGCTGCTGCTGGAAGTTGTACAATGAAGTGGCCGTGGCATTGGCGGCGGCTCCAGCATTGCCCAGCAGCCCATAGCCTCCTCCTCCGGACTGCGACTGCTGCGAGTGCGACTGATGTAGATTGCCATGATGATTGACCTGGTGATGCTTCTGCTGCTGTTGCTGCTGTTGCTGGTGCTGGTGGAGGTTGTGGTGGCTCTGGTTGTGATGCAGCTGTTGATGATGATGGTGGTGGTTATGTTGCTGCTGCGGCATCTTGTGCTCTGCATTGCTGTTGCTGTGATTGGAGGAAGCCAGCGAGACTGTCGACGAGGCGGGGCCAATGCCCACCAGAGCCTGCGACTTGCTGTTGCGCGTCAAGGGCTTGTGGTTCTTCACAATGTCACAGCTGTGCTGCCATTGCCAGCAACTGCGACAAAAGTAGCTGCAAAAAGAGTTATCTTTAGTGTGATTCTGTATACAATCTCCGAATGAAGCACTCACCGGAAGCAGGAGAGCTCCCGACAATAGTAGGGACCATGCTGCACGCCGCATATCGAGCACAAGGCATCCTCCAAGTACGGATCCACCTGCACCTTCTTGGTGAACTTCGTGGTGCGTATCTCGATGAAGGCGGCTGAAACGGCCTTCATGTAGGAGCGAAAGTTGCTGAAAGTCACTCGTCCCGATCCAATCGGATACTTGTACTTGTCCGTGTCGATGCCCGCATACAGCACCCCATCGAAGAGATCGTCCATGATTTTGCCCAGGCCCTCCGCCGTCAGTTTTCCATGTAGGGCGCCAACGAAAACGGTCTTTGTGGGGTCCAACTTCTGGGAGCTAGAGCGCACAAAATTCGAGTCGGCTATGATCCAGGGAATGACCTCAACCTGCGAAATATAAAACAGAAATTGAAGGGGGGGCATTCCATACGAGTCTGGGGTATTTAGACGGTATCCACTCACATCCTTGGACTTGATGCGACGCGATGAGATCTTAAAGTAGTAGTTGCTGCCGCTGTGAGCATCGTCCATTTGGACCACGCAGGCCGACAGCAAGGCCTTCACCTGTTTGTCCGACTCAAAGATGATGTAGACGTAGCCTTTGGGCTGTGCAGCCTGCTGCTCCTTGCCAGGCCATTCCACTCTGCACAGAAAAAACAGAAATTAAGACCCATCGAAGGGGGAAATGGTTGTTCTTGTCCTCACTTGATAGAGCCGAATGGCTTGAATATCTGAATGAGCGACTGTTCACTGATGTCCCACGGAATGCCGCCCAGGAAGACCTTTGGGGAATAGTTGAGCATTCGGTGCGATCGTGGCGGCAACTGTCCGCTCCAGGTGCAGGTGGCATCGTACAGGGCCGCGGAGCTCCTATGGAACTTGGCCACGCGATCCAGATGCCCATCGTTGGTACTGCCGCCGTCCTGCCCCGTGAGGTTGGGCCCAAATCCATTCGCCGCTCCTCCGAGATTGGTCAGGCTGCTGGCTGCATTGGTCGCAGCAGGAATGTTCCCGGCATAGCTCTGCAGCAGCTGACTGAGCAGCGGCATCTGTTGCGTCTGTGCATGCAGCAGCTTCAGCGTGTTGATGCGCTGCAGATTCTGCAGTTTTGCCAGCTCCATGTCCACGCTGGCAAAGTTATCCAATCCGCACTGATTGAGGTCTCCGTTCAGGTCGAAATTGTGCTGGCTCCCATTGCCGGACAGCTGCTGCTCGTAGTTCCTGTTGAGGTTCGCGTACTGCTGCTGCAGCTGCTGATGGACCTGCTGTTGCTGGTGGAGCTGCTGCTGCTGCTGGTGCTGCTGCTGCTGCTGCATGGTTGCCAGTCGGTTGCTATTCACAGACAGCAGGTTCTGAAAGAATCAGACAAATGAGAACAGATTCGATTGCCCTTAAAATGTTAAGACACCCACAATCATGTCCAGTAGATTGGGTTCATTGATCGACTGGTTGCTGTTCTGGCTCTCGGGCGTGTTGGAGCGCGTGGAGGCATTCTGGAGGTTCAGTCCCAGGCCGCTGCCTGAGAAGCCCTGCGGCTCCTGGCGCTGCTGCTGGTAGAGCATGTTGATCGAGTCGGTTGACAGGCCGTTGCCGCTGGAGGAATTGCTGCTGTCGCTGCAGGGGCAGCAAAGAAAGAAGGAAGCACAAGCTCAGGGTTAGTTCCAGAATATATTCCACACGATATATTGTAGAAGGCGGGTGCAGTTGTGGTGCAGTGCCGCTTACGAGTATAGCATTACCTGACCAAAGGTGAACTGTGAAAGGAGCGATTGTAAATAGATGAAGGCGTACTTGGCGATAAAGGTGCAGAGCAATCGAAGCTGATGTTTGTTCTTTGGAAAGCCTTAAGTGGGTTACTTTGTGCAACATTTTCAAACTATTGTTTAATTGTTATTGTTTTTCGCCAATTCCAACCAACAATTCAGACATATAAAAAAGATAAAGAATATGGAAATCAAATAAATTAAAAATGAGGAAAGGAAACGGTCAAATGGTCAAACGGTAAACAGTTAAACGGTTCAAGTTATCTTCGTCTCAAGAACGAAGCCGAAATACCCTTACAAGAGAGAAACAAGAGATATTCGTACCCTACTAGTACCCCGCCAATAGTCCCATTCTTCGAATCAGCCTTATAAGCTGTACAATGTTCCCATAAGCAAACAGACACAAACTGAGACCCATGTGGCTAATGGAACGGATAAAGGATATAGATGTTCGATTTTATAGAAATAGCCATATTTGAAAGCATTTAAAGAAATATGTGAAATTTGGTCGGATTTTTTTCTCTTAAGAATTCCCTTACGAAAAATCATTCTAATAGACCTCATATATGGGGTAATAATATCCACATTCGCAACTAATTGGACATAATGTACTACAACATATTCGATTTTATTGATTTTTCTCAATAAATACTCAAAAATAATTGACTTAAGAAATCGTAGTAGCCCATTTCTTATAAAATTATTTATACCATAGGTATTTGTTGGAAAATATACATTAATACTAAAGATTCCTACACTAAAAATTGTCTATCGTCATGTATTTTCTATGGTATAGCGACTTTGAGGCCAAATCTTTAAAAATTTCCATAAAAACAGACAAAAATACACACGGAATGCTCGGATTTAAGATGATTCTTGATTTTTTAATCAAAATTTTAACATTTTCTGCCAGCATTCTCTGATATCCTAAGAAAAAGCATTCAGAATTTCTTCCATTTCAATCCTAATATTTGGCCTAGTCGATGGCAAAGTTGTAATGCTCCCTGCAAGGGTATTTTAGACAAGACATAGACGAAAACACACAGAGACAGAGAGAGGTAGAGAGAGAGAAAGATATACAAAGGGAGCGAGATATAGAGGGACACAGAGAGCTATATATTAAGAGGGGGGGAAGACAGACACACAGGGGGAATGGGTTACAATATGTAGTTACAAGCAAAAAGTTACTAGAAATCGGTGCAAATTGAGTGCAATTATTAGAAAAAGGGTTTGAGCCTCCTAAAGAGAGAACACTCGCAAAAGTTCAGGCATCAATCGATTGGATTCGATACTATTCGTGTCGAATCAGAGGAACATTGGCCAAAGATTTACCTGAAAGTAGTCGAAATTCGACTTGGTGGTGCCTGGCGAGGCCGAGGATTGCGTGGAGCTGGGTGTTAGGGGGGAGTAGATGGCTGCATTGGCAGACAGTTGGACACCAACGCCAACGCCCACACCATCGCCAGAGGCGGCGGCAACGGCAGTAGTAGCGGCATTCAGACGATTCGTGCTGCCACTGCTGATGCCGTTGTCTCCGTTCTGGGTGTGGTTTTGATTCTGTTTCTGATTGCTGGCTTGGGCAGTGGCCAATCCTCCGCCTCCTCCTCCTCCGTCTAAGGCTCCCGCTCCTGTGCCTGCAACGAATCCCATTCCAGCTCCCACTCCGCTTCCAGTTCCTCCAGTTGTGGTGCTGCAAAGTCCCAGTAGATCGCTGAGTGTGATGGGATCTGGAAAGAGTATGCAGAATGCCGATGCAGTGTATGGTCAACAATTATCTACAAGTTTGCGCAGGCCCTCGATAAATCAAAAACTATTGCCTCCTCAAGCACTTTGCAAATATTCAAAAACTGCTAATAAATTAAGCGTAAATATGTGTTGGCTCCTTCGATGGTCGCTCGATGGTTGGGTCCTTTCGTTTTTGGCATTTTGGCAGGACCCCCAAACTTACTGCAGTCCTTGCTATTGCTATTTGTGTTGCTGCTGCTGCTGCTGCCGCCGCTGCTGTCGTGACTGCTGCTTTTGGAAGCCAAGTTCTGGTCTCCATCCCCGGCCGCCATCATGCCAAGGTCCTCCTCAATGATGATACTGATGTTGTTGCCTCCAGTATTTCTGATGCTGCTGCTGATGTTGCTGCTGCTGCAGTCGCTGCTGCTGTTGATGTCGCTACTGACGATGTTACAGTCCCCCGAACTGCTGCTGCTGCTGGTGGGGCAGCCTGTCTCCTCGCTGCTTGGTATAAAGTCTCCAACATCGTCCACGAACGGCGACTGGTGAACGAACGAGTGGCGGTCCAGCGTGGGCTCCATCAATGGCTTCTGTCTGATGAACAGCTCCTCGATGCCCCCCATACCCGCGACTCCTTTTCGCGGTCGTGAACACCGGGAACCGATTTTCGCGGGTGCTCCGACCTCCAAACCGCGATCTTTCTGGCAGACTCAGACTTGTGTGTGGCACGTGTGTCGTGTGTGCGTGTGTGTGTGTGTGGCACGGCACTTGTGCGGGTGTGTGTGTGTGTACGAGAGACAAATTTGGTGGATTTTATATTTAAAATTTTTTGGTGGCTACTTTAAAATTTATTCTTTGCGCTTCCGCCGTTTGATCGGAGGATAATAATTTGTAACCAAAATTGTAACGCGAATGCAAATTTGAAATGACTTGAAATACAAACAAAAAATATATTCTTTACAACAATAACGATATATACTAAATAAATGTTGAAAATGTTTTGTGTGTGCCGGCTCCTAAAAGTAAAAAACGATTGAGCTCTCTTCTATATATCCCATATATATACACGACTGACTGACAGGAAAACGAAAGTTATAGGAACTTGGAAACGCTTCCCTTCGGTATTTTGGGACGTAATGCCAAGTATGATGGGGCTTGTTAGCCTGTTGAGCTGGCCGCCTATTAGCCAATGTCCCGAGATGGAGCGGATGGCTGCGCTTTTTTTCGAGCTTGCAGGAAATCGCCCTACAGTTCTCCGTAGCATTCGAGATCGTATGGGTCCCTAATTTATCAATATATTGATTTACGAACCCATTTTCTAGTTATACAAAATGTTTTCGATTGAGTTGTTTCCATTGCTTATTGAAGACCGACATACCATTGATGATTGCAGTTTTCCTTTTTCTTCCGAGATAAATTATCATTTTCAATACTTACGTTGTTTTTCTGCTCTGGAAAATGGTTTTTTGAAGAAATGAAATACCTTTCGGCTTACAAGAGTGGAAATCTTAGTTTAAATCTTATAAATCACACTGAAAACCCCCCCAGAAAATATATGTTAGAGCTAACAGAAAATATAGTGTCGTACCGTTTATGAATGATATCAGTCCATCGTCGGTGCTTCGTCTGCCCAGCAGATCGTGTGGCTGTAGCTGCTGCTGTTGCTGCTTCAGTTGTTGCTGTTGCTTCTGGTGGTGTTGCAGCTGCAGCTGCTGCTGCTGTTGATGCTGCTGCTGTTGGTGGTGTTCAAGCAGAGAGTTGATCGTCGAGTGCTTTTGCATCAGGTCCGCGGAACCGGCCTCAAGGCCGCTCAAAGCGCGCATGTTGCCACTGTCCCTAGTTCCAGAAGAGCAGTCGGGTGTGTCGTACTGGAAGGAGAAACGGAAAACGAGAAGCGTGAGAGGCTGGGGCAAAAGGATGACATCGGAGCAAGAGATTTCAACTGTAATTGTAATAAAAACGGGCGCCAGTTGGAGAAACTTTTATTGTCTCTCGGCAGAGACATCGTGGCTTCGTCCTTGTGTGGGGGGGCTGCAGGTGCACACAACAGAAAGTGCCTCAGTGGCTGCCTGCTTCTGCAACTAATGAATCGTTTATCTTTCACATTTCTTGCCACATGCCAGGGCCAGAGTCAGAGCCAGAACGAGAAGCATGCCGATGCGGATGCAACAACGTAGAAAGTTGGCAAGGCAACCGCAGGAGGAGAGCCACAAGAAGACAGACAGGGGGGGACAGGACAGACAGCACCCACCGCAACAGCAGCAGCAGCAGCAGAAGAGTGCTGGCCGCCTGGCATCCTCCTGTTCCTGCTGGCATCCTCGTCCTGCTCCTCCTCGACAGAAGCACCTCTCGAGCGCCCGGGCGCAATTAAAAGCGCATCAAGTGTCAGTGGAGCACACTTAAAAATGCCAAATTAGTGCAAATATTGTTATCAGGCACTCGCCAACGCCAAACAATTTAGCGCAAAATGGCGTACAACTCATTACCGACCGACGACCGAGGGGGGATTAATGCGGCAAACGAACACGGAATCGAAGGGAAAAGGCAAAGGACGAAGGACAAGCAGCAGAATCCTGATGAATGCCAGACAGGATGAGCCGGGGGTGGGTAAAAGCCAAGCCATGGCAACAAGTAACCATAATGGTAAGCCATGAGTAGCGGCAGGGGCGAATAAATGGAGGAGTCGTGCTCCAGTCACCTACTATCAAAGGGTTCCGGGAATAACAGCGCAAGGATTACGTTCTGCCGCAAGAAGGTGTCTGTTTGTGGGAAACAATGATTATTTAATGGTTATTTTAACGCTGTTTCTATGATTCTAAACTTGACACAATCTTGCAGCATCTACTGGATATTACGAGATTTTTTGTGGCACTGAGACGCACTAGCGAATGATCGCAAAGAGAATGAGAATCGAGAAAAAGCAATTACATTGCGTGTGCATATTGTTGATCCACTGCTTTTTGGACTGCTCCCAAATTCAGAAAGTCTACCCACCACTGATCCTAACCTGCTAGAGCATGATGAAATTATACAAGGTGGTCCAGCACTCTTTTCGGGTCCTATTTTGCTCAGTACGACTCTTTTGCTTGTTGCGAGTGGGGTTATGTTACGGATATATATACAATATACAATGTACAAATACAGAAGAAAACAGGCTCCATATATCTATCTCTGTTTCCCATCTCACACTTCTCACTTCCATGTTTTTTGTTAAGCGCACAATTTAGTTTAAAATCTTCTGATATTTATCGATAACATAATCGGACTGCCGTTGCTTTTATTTATTTATTGATATCATACCTGGCGTGTATTAAACTGTCGTGGCATTTTAGTGTACAATTTTAATTATCATTTCAATTTCTCTTTAAAGCAATTTTTATTTGATTGTTTTGAAGATGTCGTCTGCCCAAGCAACCAAAATCTGCATTACGTTGAAGGGTTCTGCACAGATTATCGTGGACTCCTTAAAGTACGGAATCCATTCGATTTTGTTCCAACGTGGAGTTTACCCGGCAGATAAGTTCGAAGCCACCAAACAATATGGCTTGACCATTCTAATGTCCGAGGTCCCAAGGATTACCACGCTCCTCCAGAACGTCCTCAGCCAGACCGAAGAGTGGCTCTCCAAGAATATGATCAGAAAAGTCTCAATGGTCATCACGAATTCCCATAGCAAGGAGGTGCTCGAGTGCTGGGAATTCAAAATGGAGGCCGAGAAGGGGGACAACCAGGTCACCGATCACTCCCAAAGCACGTCCAGCAAGGATCTGACTCGCATTCAGAACGAGATTCGCGAAGTAATGCGCCAGATTTCGGCCTCAGTCAGCTACCTGCCGCTGCTGGAATGCATCTGCGACTTCGACCTGAAGATCCACACGCCGGGGAACACCGAGATCCCCGCCAAATGGGACTAGTCGGAAGCATTTGTCATCCCGAATGCGCAGGCGGTTCAGCTGCGTTCCTTCTCGACGGGCCTCCACAAGGTGGAGACCGTAGTGAACTACAAGTTGAACAACTAGCTCCATTATTGTTTTACATAAATATACATCCCCATGCTGTATACATATTTACACATTTAGTTTGCCGATTTACGAATTTGAGAGTTGCATTAAAGCGCAGTTTGTTGGACTTAAAAAAAACAATATTTATAACGAGCGGGAACGTTGAGTCGCGGGCCTAGCTACATTTATACACTAAATCCAGTCAGTATGTGTGTTGCTATCTCGCTTTCCTCCGCAAGAGGGCGCACACTGCACGAGGAAGTGTGTAATGAGTAAAGAGTAAGCGCGTGTGAGGCTTTGATTTGATCATTTGATCCTTCTAGCTATAATAAGAATCCGTTCTGATCCAGATTTGGTAACCTGTTGGATATGTTCCTTGTCTACAACTCTGCGTTTTTGGTTTTTCTCGTATCATCAAAATTGTGGTCGCCACAGATATCCGTCGTTTTGGAAACAGGGCGAAATTTGGAAATACACTTGTAACAGTGCGATATCACAGGAGGCTGGATACCAAATTTGGTTGCTCTAGCTTTAGTAGTCTCTTAGATCTAGGCTCTCAGATATGCCGATTTAGGGGGTCGGAAACGCTTCCTTCCGGGCGTTACACACATCCACTTCCACCAAAAATCTAATATACCCCTCGTTGAGTACCGGGTATAAAAAAGGCAAAAGCTAAATTGCCCTGGCAATGTTGTCAATTAAATGTTAATGCATCAATAAGTCATCTATTTTTTGCATAAACTTTAATTAACTTTTAAAGAATCATTCAGGCTATGCAGAGCGATTTCCCGGTCCTACATGTGGACGCCTGTTAAAGATCTCCTTTCCTCTGTCTCTCTCCTGCGCTGCGGGAAAAACTTGCTCTTGTGTGGCAAGTTCTGAATGAGGAGGAAACAGGGGAGACGAAGAGCGAGGAGGACAGGCGGCGGGCGGCTGGCGATGGCTTCCTTAGTTTTTGTCAAGTTGTCACAACTACTACGTAAGTACAAAACTTGCCATGGATTTAAAAATTGAATGACAACTTGATGAAGGTACGTGGCAAAGTCGGAAATGGCACGAACATCCATCGCACACGCACGGCAATCATCCGCCGCCTACACACACACACACACACACACACGCATACCACACTTCCTCTTCCTCTTCGATTTAGGTGTGGCAGGAGACAGGGAGGACAGAGAGGAGGCGACGCTGCCGGACAACTCTTCACTCCCCCCGGCGCTCTCTTTCACTTTTTGAGAGGCGGCAGGGCATTGTGGCCTGTTGACACATACATATGCCACAGTGCCACACAGCCTGTGTGGGTGGGCGGAGGATTTCAGTCTTTGTTTCCAGCCGACATACGTCACATCCTCGCACACGGATACAGACACAGAGGCAGGACACTGCCGCACTGCCACACAGATAGCACACTTGCAACTTGTGGCAGGCGATAAAAAGCAGAGAAGCGGCGTCAATGAATGCAAATTACAAATAGTCTTGAAGCTATTTTGTAATGCCGAGGCCGCGTGTCCGCATCCCACATCCGCATTTAGATCCGTGTCCACATCCGCATCTGACGTACAAAAGACGCCCACGATGCCAAAAGCTTTCAAAGAAGTGAATGAAGGATGTGGCACTTGGCGACGAAGATGCGATGCTCTTTTGGCCAGAGATTTCCAAATCATTTTGCGGTTTCTAAAACCATTGAAGACTGTTCTGAAGAGTTTCGGCATCTCCTGTCTGGAAAACTGCAACTGACTGATTGACAAGTTTCTCGTATCCGTATCTCTGTGTAAACCCCGTATCTGCAGAGCTCCTGTCTTGCGAGGGCATCTGTAGCCATCTGTAAATCAATCAAATCAGAACGTTGTTAAGCTCTTGTTTCGAAGATGCAGTCCTAAGAAAGGTTTATCCAGTCTACTTTTAAGATTCCTTCAAGCAAAAACATGTCCAAAAAAACTCCAAAGAAAGAAAAGCTTTCCTCTCCAGGAAGCAGCTCTAAAGAATGGTCAAGAATATGCCGATTTTACACAACTATCTTTGACATTCGATGCCCCTATTTGCAGAGTACACCACAAGTACCTCTAGAGGAAATCTCTTCCAAAAAAGTAACATCTCCATCAAGCAGACACGTGCCTCTGGTGCCTGCAGTCTCTTGCTCTCTCAGAAAAAAGGAAGACCCATAAACAACGAAATTGAATACGACAAAAAATCTTAACCACCCGTTGACGCATAGATAACACCCTTGGCCTATTGACTGCGGGCCATGGCTATGGCGGGAGGACCGCAAGCTCCCAATCTCCCAGGCTACAGCTTCTCTGAATCAGTTCTTTATGGGGCAACCACTACCCCAGACACCACTCTGCATCCCCACCTCCATTTGGACGTCGCACTATCGAGAGACTGTGACGACTACTGGGCTCTTGGTCGCAGGATTTCTCCTTCTCCTGGTGCTACTGCATCAGCGTCGCGTCTCTCGTCTTTTGTCGTAGAGGATTTGCAAAATTTGATTCAATGGCATTGCTCCTCGTTGCTGCTGCTGCTGGTCCCCAGCCCCATGCTCTATCCCTGGCACATGCTATATCCTTTGCCTGCCATTCCATGGCCTGCCAGCTGATTGCTACATGAAGATATTCCGAATCTCTTGCTCTCTTTCTCTGTCACTGGATGCCGACCAGTTCCTGTCCCTGCTCAAGGATCCACCACCCATAACTCAGTAGTTATTTATCCAATGTCCATTTGACTTTGGCTTTTGTGCATTTGCTTGTCGGCTGGCAGGACCGGAGACCCCCTTCCTCCCCCTTACTCGATGGTTGGCCATTTTCTTTGCCCTTTTCTTGCATTTTGTCCCCTTTTTTTTGGCAAGCGATTTGCCTGGGGATTCTCATGTCCTGCCACACACACATGATATTTCCTAGAGGGTGAGAGGTGGAGGGAGGCCTCTGGCCTCTGGAAAATTACAAGTTTCTGCTTTCAAAAGTCGTACAAATTATGATGTTTGCATCGCTTGCAACACTTATTAGATACGAGTATGTTGCCACTGCCACTGCCACTGCCACTGGCTACTGCCACAGACTGCTGCTGGCTGCTGCCTACTGGTCCTGCTGTTCCTTCTGGTCGTGGCCCAAAGGGTTTCGGCATTAAAATTTGATGGCATGTAGTGATAAGCGTTCAATAACGATGTTGTCCTTGTCGTCGCCAGCCCCTTCGGCCCCTCACCCCTTTGGGGGCTGCATTCCCACTGTGGCACTCCATTCGATTGGGGTTCCTTTCGATTGGGGTCCCGCCTCTCCTCAGCAGAGAGGTTAATGCACAGTTGTAATTTTTTATGGCCGATTACATGTTGCCAAGGAGGCAGCCGGACGGACAGCAGTGGCTGTGGATTTCAGGGGAGTGGAGGGGGGCTGTGGTTGCCCCATAAAGGATAAGAGTTATGGCCGAATGCATTTGAATTTGCCAGCGGTAATAGAGTGTTTGCATATTTACTACGTGTTCCAAACAGAAGAGTCTTCAAATCCCTCTGGAAAGAGGACGAGTCTTCCCCTCTGATGTCCTCTCTCTTTGCAGGAGGAAAAGTTATGGATATTTAATCCTTCAACGGGGGAAATTTACGAGTAATTGCAAGGGAATCCAGCGCCGAATAAATTTCTTTATTCTCATATTGGGATTCCCTTCTGATCTATAAAAAGGCACTTCAATCGCACTTTATGATCACTTGTGGTGCCGAAGGAATCAAGTTACTACAAAGAGCATCACGATTTCGGAAGTTACTAAGACATTTTATAGGGTTTTTGGACGTTTATTAGCAATGACTGCACCATCAAGTGGTCCATACGACACCAGGTGCACTCCTTTATTTTGGTCTACAATAGAAATCGTTTTAATCGTTAGCCTCAGGTTTTCCCAGTGGTTTCCATAAGTGAAAGGACGTCAGGTTTTCCAGTAATGTGGAATAAGTGCAATCCCTTCCAATCTTTGTCACAATTGCGATATATATTGTTCCACAATAGTCTCTTGTTTCATTCCTGCAGAAGTCATTTATGAGCTTATGGAAATTATTATAATTCTTTGTTCCAGAATAAAGTGACCCAAACGGAGTGCACATGCAGGAGATCACGAGTATATTTATCCACAAATGTTTAAGGGAACTGAGAAATGACAAAATAAATCCCTTGGGAATCTATCTTCTTATGATCTCACTCGATTTCGGGAGCACATTCCTTTATTTCGTATTATTTTCTCGAGTCTGGGCATAAAACGGAGACTTCTTTCAAGTATATTTCCCCTCCTGGAATCAGATCAATAACTGAGGAACAAAATGGCGCCGCATTTAAGGTTTTGTAAATTAAAAAACATTCAACGAAAGGAACTTTGTCAACAGCGAAAGGGGCAGGCGGGCAGGCAGAAGGGAAGGCTGTGGCCGTGGGCGACAGTGGATTCGATAAGATGCAAATCCCTGCAGGACACAGGCATCCTGGATACTGGATACTGGCTGTGGGTGTGGGTGCCGGTGTGGCTGTAGCGTAGTCTAATGCAGTGGCACGTAATTGCTGCGCCTACGAGTGTATGCACAGTGAGGCGGAGGAGGAGGAGGCTAGGCTCCATCTGCTGTTCCTCATGCTCTTTGCCGATGCTCCTCCTTCTCTGCTCTTTCCAGTTGTGCTCCTTCTGTGTCCTTCTGTTCTGTTGCTCTGCATTTCATTAAATGCCAATGCATGGGCAAATTAAATTGAGTTGCATGCTGCATGGCTGCCTGACTGCCTGGCTGTAGGTCTGTTCAAATGTTGAATGTCATTTCATCAGCGCAGAAGTTGATTTCTGCTTTGACACCATGTGTCGCTCCCAATGCAGATACACGAGAGCATAGGGGGGGGATATGGGTGGTAGATATCCTTCCCTTTGCAAGTGCATTGCTGTGCGTATTGTTCTGTCCAATATCTGTATGAAAACAAGACATTAAATGCTGTTTCTGGATCAAAACTCAACTATCAACAAAGTGCAAGGAGAAGGCGGCTCAGAGGCATCTTCGCGGGGATGGGCTTCCTGCCTCCAGATTCCCTTTTGCCCGCCCATCCATTTAATAATAACAATATCGTAATTCAGGCAAGTCACTGACAGCAGCAGCAGGAGCAGATGGAGGAGCAGGAGTACAAGCGTTTACATGGGGCGTACACCATGGCATCCTACACTGCCACCATCAACAATCTGCTGCATACCACTGCCCCTCCTGGTGGCTGGCTGTTCCCCCTGCTGACTGCTGCCCCCTCTACGAGGGACACAACAAACGATGAGAAGCGTAGCGACATTTCAGTTTCAACGGCAACATTTCCGATTCTCGGGGCTTTGTTGCTGCCGTTGTTATTGTTTCTCCCTTCAGAGAGCCAGAGAGAGGAGTCTACAGGGGCAGCAGCAGCAGAAGCACTGAGAGAGAGAGAGGGGTGTGGCAGCATCAGGGAGCAGCAGAGAGAGGGGCCAAGCAGCCGTCAACAGGCATTCAATATGCGAGAATGCGAGTGCGAGTGCGAGAGCGAGAACGAGTGCCGGGAGTGAGTGCTAAGTGGAAATAAAACACGCGCTTTTTCCGCACTGTATTATCTCTGCTTTTGGATCTCTTAGATCCTCTCATGCCATGCCACACCCCTCTGCACCTCCCCTCCGCTACCCGCCACTTCCCACGGGTGGCGTCCCGGAACGCGTCGTATGATGCACATTTTTTAGGCAGCGAAAAGGCACAACTTTTTTGTTTCAGGCCTATTCTGAAAAGAGAAACAAAACCAAGTGGAACTGCTGTCAAAGGACTCGAATGTGCGATGCTCTGGTGGGAAGGAAGAGGCTGTGCTGTATGAGATCCTCGAAAAGAGTTTAAAAAACTGTCAATGTTGGACACGAAACGTTTATGCGAGAAACGCCCAATGAATGGAAGAGAGAGATGATGTCTGTGGTAGTGAAAATTATGCTGAAAAGTATGCTACACTTTAGGGGGAAGACAATTTTGAAATGAAATCGAAGGTACATATTATAGAGGACCCTAATTTTGGTGATCTTTCCACTATTGAAACGATAAAATCGAGGAAATATATCATTCGATAGAGAACAAATAAGGAGAACAAGCTGTGCTAGCGAATGAATAAAGTAGGAAACCAATAGAAATCTTCTTCAAGTCTCTGCTTCGGAGGAGCAATCATTGAGGTCTTTTACTCGATATCTTCAATGACATTTTGTGCTTCCATTTCGCTTTTATTCAGTGTAGATTTGCCATTCTTAAGACCATGAAACTTTCTGGAAACAATCATATGAACGATTAATAAAAGGTTTGCATCTATCATTAGTGGAAGAAACAGGCGTATTTTTACTTTATCATACCTTAAGACAGTCCAAAAATAGCAGAAAAACCTTATTCGAGAGTAGTGTAATTTGTTATTAAACTCTCCGGGCCCGAGACTCGGTCGTGAACCGATCGGTCGTAGTCAGTGAATACTTCAGTTCTGTCGAGTGCTCTTTCCAGCTGATCCTCGGGCTTGACCTTTCACTAATTTCAGCTTAGACCTTCCCGGGTGTCACATATACCACATGGAATGCATCTACCCCAGATCCCTTGGTTCAGGGGCACTGAAGAGCAACCACTGTGTGGGGGGCAGGCACTCCGACTGCGGGGTTCATACACAATCTCTGTACATATAAAAAAAAGAGAGGCTGGATAAAAAAAAAAACAAAGAACACAACAGGCGACTCCAACAGGGTGCTGGCCTTTTGTGGTTGTCTTTTGTAGTTGTTTCTGTTTCCCCTTGTTCCTGCCACTGCCACCACTGCCCTTCCTCTGCTGCATGCTGCCTGCTCTCTCCTCTATTTTCTTTTGCCGCATTTTTGTGCGCTTTTAATGATAACGCAACAGCATTGTATATGTAGATGCCTCGACACCGTGTAGCACCACCATCCCGCTGCTGCTGCTGCTGCTTCTCTTCCTCTCTCTCATCATTCGCTTAACCACAGGAGCAGGAGCAGGAGGAGCCTGGAGACCTGCTGCCACGCATGCCACAGCCAATGCATTAAATGCTAGTTGAGTGTAGAGCGTGCCACGCCGACGTATACGATGTCTGGCCAAGTAAATTCAATTGAATTTTGCACTCGTTTTTCTGTTTTCTGTTTTTCCGTTGTGTTTTTATCCGCTTTTCCATTTTCCTTTCTTGTTTTTTCTGCCCTTTTTTAAATGCCAGAGGCTCATATTGCACTGGGGCTACGCCCTAATACGGCGGCACCCCACGCACTCATCCCGCAACCAGCCCATCCTGCCCCCAGGCAGTGCAACAAAACGCATCCCTCCTGTCTCGCATTTCTGATATTTCCTTATAGTTATTTGTGTTGTTGTTGTTGTTGTTGCTATTGTTGGTGGGAGGCGAGTATTATCCTTCGGGCGGCGGGCGTGTGATTTGCTTGGAATCGACATTTTAATGATGTGCCTCTGGGCCCCGTGGGCCGCCGCCGCTGATGCCGCCACCGCATTGTTGAATCCTTGGATTCTTGGATGCTTGCAGGACGCCTTGTACTTTTGGCATTTGCGCGAAATGTCGAGACATTCCAATAGAGAGGGAGAGAAAAGATGGTGGTGCTGCTGCTGGTGGACACATCCTAAGCTGTCAGCCAGCCAGCCAGCCAGCCACCAAGAGTCGTAGAGGCAGGCGGCAGTCGGCAGGCGGCAGACACCCCCGCGGCATATACTTAAGGATACATAACCAACTGTAAATGCCGTCCAGCTTTCGTGTCCTGCAGCAGTCCTTCTGCCCACCGAAACACAATGATATTTCCTCCATTCATCTTTAGAGCTTCATCTCACTTCAGTGGCCGTCCGCCCGCCCGCCTGTCCGTCCGTCCGCCCTTCCTCCATTCTTCTGTTCCGGGCCCGCCGTTTCAGTCCAGTTCGGGGCACTCTTCTGTGTTCGATTTGAATAATGCGAATGATTTGCCTCCTGACTGTTGAAAATCAAATTTCAGATGGTTATTAGCCTCCCAATTGGATAAGAGTCGATTCCTTTCTTATTTTGGGTTCATTTTTTCGAGTGGCAGAACTTTGAATGGTTTTTTATTTCATTATTTGGCTTTGGTTCAACCCAACATTAGTGAATGATATTTGTATTTATGAGGTATTGACATGTTGCAGATACTTTTTGGCAATCTTTTGTCATACATTTTCAATTAGACAACTTTCTATTCCTCAGGAAGAGAGATGGCACAATGGAAGCACGTTGGAAGCACTGGAACTGGGGATGATCACAAAACACACCAACAATTTCCCATAAGCGAAAGGACCTATACGATACGAAAGCAAATGGAATGCTGCTAATGGAACTGTAGAACATCCCGATAGCTATCTCCTTGACCTTTAAATGAGGGTCAAAAGAGTATATTTAACGTGTATTCATGTTTTCAAAGATCTTCAAGTCTTTTCTGCCTACTCGTAGCCTTCTCTGGGCTACAAAACAACCCGCAGACCCACTCCGAAGATGACCCAACACTGAACTCTAACCCAAAGTTCTGATTGAGTGCAATCCTTGGAGGTCCAAGCGGAACACAATAAAAGAAAATGGAATATGAAACGATGTCACAGCGGGATACATTTGTGTGGGGTCGTCGTATGCAGAGCAGGACATACAGGACATACACAACACATATAGCAGCGCATCGAAATGGCAAATAAAAATGCTCAACATTTCTTATGACTGACAAATTTTCCGCTCTGCCACCAGGATGCCCCATTCCTCAAGAGAAAGAAAGAGATAGAGAGAGAGTCGCCATTATTTATAGGCATTTTAAACAGCGGGTGAATGGAAATGAATGCAAAAAAAATATAAATAATACAGATATATATCTCTATATAAAAAATAGAGGGAGAAGCGCATTAAGTTGTGGGGCAAGGCAGGGCAGGACGGGGCAGGAAGTAGACGCATTTTAGACATTACCGAGTACCAGGAGCGTATAAATATGTACGGATGTAAGGCCCATCCGCAGCCCCCCTCCCCTCAAGGGGATAGACGTCTGCTTACACGACGAAATTGACATTTTGCATTTAGTTATTCAGTTCTGTGTCTATTTTGAGTTTTTACATTGCTTTTTTTGTTGCCATCTGGCACACAATAAAATGAGAAGAAAAATTGCATAATAACCCCTTTGAAATCGTCGGATTATCCTTAAATATTTGTGTAAACATTGTAACAAATGCGCAGCGCCATTGTCATGGATGCAGGATGATGCGATGGCAGAACAGTCCCAGCCGAACAGCCACAGCCCCTTTCTGCCTTGGATCCTTGGATCCAGCGCCATCGCCATCGCCATCACCACCCATGCCTCTCAAGTGTAGAATGGTGGAAGGTTCTGCCATCGTCAAATGCCTGAATGATGAGCAATAGACGATGGGCCCGGACCAGGCATGTCACAGTCGACAATGAGAGAACTTTTAGCCCATCCGCCCTGACAGACGGAAGACTCGGAGACGAGACGAGTCGAGACGAAAGACGGAGGGCGGTGGGAGGACATGGCAAGGATACAAACGCAGAGACGCCGACGCATGCAACAATGGTTGGAAGTGCCCCAGCCATCAGATGGAGATGGAGCCGGCAGGGAGCAGCCTGGGAGCCGTCTTAAAAAACCTGTCACACATATTGACAGTCGCTTTAGGATCGTTTAAATCTAGTCGAGGGTCGTTGGTGGCTTGTGCGAGGCTGGGAAGGATGCGTGGGGGGGCATGTGGCATGGGGTTGCGGTTACCATGTTGTGCGTTCATCGAGTCAAGTGTGTGGGGCATACATTTATTGTAATGATTACGGCCAAATGTACACATGTGTGTCCTCTGGAGGCGAAGGGCAACCGCCGTATCTGACATAATTTTGATTTGAATTTATATCCGACTGGAATATAATTAATTTACTGAAGGATAAACAAAAGTTTTTTAGAGACATGCCAATCACGAGTATAACACGACGATGCATGGATACAAATGATGTACGGTTTAGAAGAGGTAGTGAATAAATAAAAAATGTACAGTATATAAATACTTAATTGACTCAATCGTATTATATAAAAAATTATAATAAGACTGTTTTTTATTTAGGACAACTTAATGCATGTTAGAAGACAGTATTTACGCCTTATTCTACATTTAACTTTCTGAAATTTTCCAGTTCTCCTTCGTGAGATTTAATACCGCCCAAAGTTCCAAACCCAAAAGTAATTTAGTAACTCAAAGACATCCCGAAATTCGCGTTCCGCCCCAATCTGTCAAGCAGGGTCTCTGGGGAATGCTCTAATCTTCTTATATATTTTCTTAATATGAGAGGGAAAAATCACAGCAAAAGTAATAATGAGTCCCGACACCGCAAAGCAAAGTAATCTTCTTAGACAAAGAGTGTACGAGTTCAATATTTCGCCAAAGATGTTTAATTTTCATCATACACTCGATGCATTAAGCAGTTCAAGCAGTGCATATAAGCATTAGACTGCTTGCCCAAGCTGTTCTTTTTCTTATGCTCTTTCCCTCTCTTTTCTGCTTCGTGAGCGAGTGTATGAATCGAATCAGTGCTCATTTAAGTGAATTAAAAAACATATAAAGGCGGCGGAAATTAAATCACGCAACTATTTTGCGCAACAAAGAGTACAATTAATCGACTGCTCCTGCTGTCCCTGCTGCTCGCGTCTGTGTGTACTCCAAGGACCAAGGACGAAGGACGAAAGCGCTGCAGTAGAGTAGTCAGTGCCTGTCTGCTGTTGGAGGCACAAAACGCCACAAGTTTAATCGAATTCAACTACTCATAATGTGCAACAGACAACGACCACGACCCCTCCCCTCCCCAGCGGATAGGCAGGAGAAGCGGTGCGGGAGAGGAGAGTGCACTCTTACAAGTCCTTTTTGTACGTACAAGTTGGGCACTAATCTTATTAGGATCATCCAGCAGGCAGCACACACACACACACACGCGTTCAAATTCCAATTGTATAGGTGGGATAAGCCCCACAGCACAGAACAGCAGAGCACAACACCAGACCAGACCAGACCACAGCTGATACACAGTTACTCTCTTCTCTGTCTGTCGCGCTCGCTCTCTCTCTATCTCTCTCTTTGGTTCGACTCCAATTCCGACTCCGTAGTCACGAATCGTACGTGAGCGTTTCAATTACCGCCGTAAAGGAGGAGTGCGAATGGGTTTTATTATTATTTACATACCTGTTGCAGCAGGGGCATTGTTTTGAATAAAAATTCCAATTTCCACACTTGTGTTCGTGTCGCCTCGTGTTCGGGTGCTCGGTCGGCTACTGCAGCTTCGGCCTCGGCTTTTGGCAGCCGGATGGCACTGACAAAGCGGCAAAAACAGATGTCACCACTTCCGTGTCGGCTCTGTGCTCCCCTCCTCTTGCTGCTCCACTTCCTTCCACTGTGGAGAGCCAGGCGAGTCCAGGCCGCAAGCGGGCAACAAAAAAACACCAGCCAGCCGACGGCGTTTCCTTTTATAGCTCGAACTGTTTGTTCACACTCTCGCGCAATCCGCTCTCCCAATCACTAATGCGCTCTCAATTGCTCAATTGTTGGAGCTGCGCAGGCTGAGCCGCAGGCAAAGCTTCGGTTGGACTCCGACCCTTTGGGGTTGGATTTGGTTGGGTTCGACCGCCTCAGGCAAACAACAATGTTGGACTTGACTTTGGGGCACACTTGACTCCTGCTGGGACCAGACACTGGAGACGGTAGATACGCAGGACACACATAAGACACACGAGACAGCTGGCAGATGTGGCCGGTTTCAGCAGAAGCAGCAGCAGCCAACAGTCATCGATTCATTATTCCTTCTCGTCAATAGATGCAAATTTCCAATTTCTGCCGAAGTGTAGTGCTGAAAGAAAATGTATTTTACATAATCTGGAATAAGTAAAGGGGGGTTTTTAGGCTTCCTCCTCCTATTGTTGAATGGTAAATGATATCACTGGGTGTATCCCTGGGGGTACATCATTCATTGATCATGGGCGTACGGCAGAAGTTACTTTCATCACCACACTAATCCCTTACATTCCCCTTTGTAGTTACCGTTAACCCAGCCATCGCTCATCGCCCATCGCCCATCGCCCATCGCTTATCTTAAAACGTTTTCTCTGATGCAAATCACTCGAGTAAAAAACACACGCGGACGCTCCCTGCCCCCTCTCCTTTCCCAAATGGAGACCCACTTGAGCGTTAAATGCCTTTAATCGATCAAGGCGTAACCCATGCCCATGCCCATGGCCACAACATAACTGTAATTAACCAATTTAAAAGTGCTTTGAAGCGCGAGGGAGTAGAGAGCGGGTGGTGAAGTAGGGTAAACCCTTTCATAATTCTCTCCTTCTCTGTCATTATATTCCAATTCCTTTTTATAGCTCCAATAAGAACAACTATCAAGTGGCCGGAAAGAGCCTAAAAGGCAGCGACGCCTTCTGGCATAGCGAGTGCGAACGAGTGTAATCCTTTTGGCTAGGAACCGGAAGCTGTGTGTTGAACGAACCTATTATTAGAGCCATAAATCAGCATGAAATGAGCATAAAGCCGCACCGACTGCCACGGGCACACAATGAGCGGCGAGCGCCATTCTTGGAGTTTGAGCCTAGCCTTGCCATGCCCTGCCCTCTCTCTCTCTCACTCTATCTCTCTCTCTTTCCCACTCTGTCACACTCGCACTCTCTGTGCGTACACATTGTAGGGCTTATAATGGGCAGAGTAGAGTGTGGTGTGTAGTAGGAATAAGTGATAGCAACAGTAGTATTTTCTGTAGTTGTTGTTTTTGTTGCTTTTCTGTTGCGGTGGCTGCTATGGGCAGAGGAGAGAGATGACGTGAGCACTGTAAGGCGTTTGGTGGTCAAACGAAACAACAGTAAAAAAAAACACGCACAATGAAAGGAGAGCACAACCAAAACGCAGAGCAAAAAGGGAGATGGAGAACAGTTTTTTCTAACACACGCACACAAGCACACACACTTTAACTGTTCTTTCATGAAATTTACAACAATTTGTTGTGCCGGCTTTCAATGCATTTGATTTTGCCTTTGGCGTACCAATCCACATGATGCTACATACCCAGCGTAAAGTCTCCGTTTCCCGTTTGTTTCCGAGTATTGGGGCCGACACGCGTCGCGTGCATAAAATTTGTGGAAATTTAATTTCAATTTTGCATCTAGTCTGCTGCTCTTCTGTCGTCGTCGTCCTCCTCCATGCGTGGTGCTAAGCACATTGCACACACACTCACACACACGCGAAGCCGTTACTCTGCCACTACTACTACTTCTTCTGCTTTGCACGCCTTTCGCTACTACGCTACTTCTGGTGTGTTGTTGTTGCTGGTAGAGTAATTTTCGCCGTCCTTTTACACTCGATTCAAAATACACACCGACTCCCCCATCCAATATTCCACATTCGCATTGAACTATTATTTTGATTATTAAATCTGCTGACAATGGAAGAAGGGGAAGAACTTTTAGTAATCTGGCGCCGCCTTTGGCAAAATGCTTCTTTTACTTTGTTTTCTCGTGCCTCTTCTTTTCGGCTGTTTTGCCGTGTTCCGAGCCGAACTGCAAGGAACCTAACGGAGCAATGAGCAAAGTGAATGTGAAATGCTCCAACATGCTCCAACATTACAACATGCTCCACCGTTATATATATAAATATATATATGGATATATATGTACATATATATTTATTTTCCGTTATTTCGATTTTTTTTCAAATGTTGCACTCAGTGTGACCTTTAGATATATACCGTTTCATTTTCAAAATATACCGAAGAATTATTTGTATTCATATTCCTCGACTTTGATATTCGGTTTAATATTACTGGCTAGCTAGAAAACTCACCTCATATCACATAATTTAATCCGATTGATGAATCAATTTTCTACAAGTAGGACCAACCATAAGTACTCTTGTTTTTTATTGTCGATAAAGTAAGGTTTATACAAAAGAGGACAACAACTATTGTCTGTTTTCATTGTTCGACGCTATTCGACGCTGATCAGGAAAAGAAAATACTATGAAAGGTATGAGATCTGCAAGGTATGTGAACTAGACATGGTGTCAAAAATATACCGTGAATATACCGATGAAAAAAACCAACTTATCTCACTTAACCCCCATTTATTTAAACAGGAGAACAACCTGTGTTAATACGCGGAAAATTACACTGTTTGTAAATTCTTCGTGAAGATAAATCTTTTCAATTACAACAAAAATGGCCATGACATCCATACAAGTTTCATAATTTTCGTGCAGTGTATGTTAATAATCACTGGTCTACAATGGGTTAACCGGTCTCCGGCCATGATTGGAAATTATATTCCTTGATTTTGATTTTCGGTTGAATATTACTTGCTAGATAACACTCTCACCCCTGAACACATAGTTTTATTCGATTGATGAATCAATTTTCTCCCAGATCTGATTTTTTTAAGTTTTCCTTTTAATTGGATTGTGTGTAAAATAAGGTTTAAACAAATAAGGTCAAAGCTGAAACGTAAGTTAGCATGAAATGCGACTTCAGTTGAACACTTGTTGCTTGTCGGCCAGTGGTATGGAAATTCGTATACCACATTTCCTTTCATTTACACTAAAATTCGATTTTACAAGATTTTTTTAAGCATTAATAATGTATTTTTCTTGATTGAATACCTGTTGATTGTTCTTTGATCTGTTGTCTGTATAAATACATATCTCGATCCCGATTCCTATTCTTGGTCTTGTTAAGATCATAAAAATCAAAATTTCACTGAGTTAGCCTTAAAACACAGGCTGACTAGTTTCTACGGATTTTGGAGAATCGGATGACAAACATTTCCTGAATTCTATAATACTCTTTTTCCCAGGATATATTTATATGGTTGCGATAAAAAGGTACATATACGAAATGTTTTTCTGACAGTCTGGTTTGATTACAAAACAGCTGCTCGAACAGCGCTGCCAGATCAATCAAAGCAAAAATCAGCAATTTAATTTCGCCGGAAAAAGCAATCACTTTTTTTGTTTGACCTCTTTCGCTAAAACATTTTTTTTGACAAGAACCAATAAAAGCAAGTACTTAGAGTGAGTCAGTTAAGTAGAAAAATTGTTCATAAATCAAATAAAATTATGTGGGCATGGCTAAATGTTCTATATAGGTGGTAATATTCCACGGAAGATAAAAAACGAGGAATATGTTAAATAGAACTGGAATTCGTTAGTATATTTACGGTATATTTTTTAAAGGAGACGGTGTATTTTTATATATTTCTGAGGGTCAGACCGTACATCTATCAAAAAACGTAAGTGTCTTTATTATTGTTTTATTAAACGCTTTGTGCTGTTTTCGTTTGCATGGTGAGAGTGAACAAAATGCCTGGGGAAAGAGAAACTAGCACCGCGGACACGACCAACGACCACATTGACCTGTCCATCTACCGCCGGCTGGTTAAGCAGTTCATAGAGATGGTAAATACGCGCCGCACAGACGCCGGCCAGGAAAAATGTACTCTCCTATTTCCTTTGCAGCGTCGCTATGCTACCGCCTTGTTTTGGGCCGAAAAGGTGGCCGTGCTGAGCGGCCAGGAGCCTCGCGATGTCTACTACCAGGCGCAGTGCATGTATCTGCTGGGGGAGTTCCACAGGGCAGCCCACACCATTCGCCACCACAAGCTGGAGAAGACCTCCCTGCCGTGCTTCAACCTGCTGCTGGAGAGCCTCTATGCAGCCGAGGACTACAACGAGGCTTATGCCATAATCCAGACGGTGGAGGTGGACATAATGACCACCTCGGTCAACCAGCCCGTGGATCCCGGCAGTGGCTGCTACATCGAGAGCAACAGCGTCTTTGGGGGCGAGGAGAACAGCCGTAACGAGCTGCTGGCCTCCATCTACCTGGTGAAGGGAAAGGTCTACGAGGCGCTGGATAACCGCGGCACAGCCATGGATTTTTATGTGCAGGCCCTGCACAAATCCATCTACTGCTTTGAAGCACTGGAGGCTCTGGTGCAGCATGAAATGCTAATGGCCTGGGAGGGTGAGTACTAGCAGATATCCCACTGAGGGCAGTATTTGGAATTTGGTTCCTTCTTCCCTCCAGAGTTCGAACTGATGCACCATTTGCCGCTGGCCCAGCAATCCAGCGAAGCGGATGCCAAATTCATCCTCAAATTGTACGAATCGCGTCTCAAAAAGTACTACGAATTGATTTCTGCACGGAATGGCGAGGAGATCTCGCCCATTCTCAATCCGGATGTGCTCAAGTTCATAAAGGAGTTCACGGCACGCGTGCAGCAGACCTGCTCCTCAGAGATACAGATGCCGAAGGCTAGCGCCTTGAAGGTGCCCCTGACTCCGAGCCAATTCGTGTCGCCAGCACAAAAGTGAGTGCCGGCATCTCCTCCTCCGCTTTTCAGCACTACTTAACATTTATACTCCCCCTTTTAGAGTCCTGGAAGACCTGAAAACTCCTTCGTTCTCCCTTCAGACGAGCCTCTCGCGCGCCTCTTCCCTCATTGATGCCACACATCGTTCCATTTTCGATGCCTCCAGTCGCCGTCGATCGCGCGACCATGATGCGGACACATTGGTGCCTCTTGGCGAATGCCTCACTCGCGTGCAGCGCAGCACAGATCTGATGGCCGCCGAGGCAGAAAAATGCTTCTACGACTGTGACTACAAGCAGTGCGTGAAGATCCTGAATAAGTGAGTGACTAGAGATTATCCCCTGCACAAATCTAAATCCGATAATGTATCTTCTTAGCCTCCTGAAGATCGATCCATTCCACAACAACGCACTGACCATACAGATTGCCTGCCTGGTGGAGGATGGGGACTTTAATCGCCTGTTCTATGTGGCCCACAAACTAGTGGATCGCTATCCGGACAAGGCCATCTCCTGGTACGCCGTGGGCTGCTACTACGACATGATAGGCAAGAGCGATCCAGCGCGTCGCTATTTGTCAAAGGCCACCGCTCTGGATCGCCTGTATGGACCGGCGTGGCTGGCCTACGGCCACTCCTTTGCCAACGAGAACGAGCACGAGCAGGCGATGGCCGCCTACTTCAAGGCCACCCAGCTGATGCGCGGCTGCCACCTTCCGCTCCTCTACATCGGCGTGGAGTGTGGCCTGACCAAGAATCTCGAGCTGGCCGAAAAGTTCTTCATGCAGGCCATGAACATTGCCCCACTGGATGTGTATGTGCTGCACGAGCTGGGTCTGATCAAATACGAGTACGAGTATGGGGGCGCCGCCACCATCTTCCAGTGCACCGTGGACATTGTGAAGCAGCGGGCAAAGGCCAAAAACGAGGAGATATCCGCCCGCTGGGAGCCGCTTTTCATCAATTTGGGGCACTCTTTGCGCAAGATCCACAAGTACGAGGATGCCCTCTACAACTTCCAATATGTGAGTGCTCGAAGCGGGACTTATTCCATTTGTAATCTGTGATCTTTTTGCAGGCCCTCCTGCTGAAGCCGCAGAGTGCCACCACATACACTTCCATTGGCTTCATCCACGCTCTTTTGGGCGATCTGGACTCGGCTATTGAGTCCTTCCACAAGAGTCTATCCATCAACCGCGACTGCATTGTCACCTCCACCATTCTGAAGTCCTGCATCGAGGATCTAATGGACGATGCCACCACCATCGATGAGATATGCAGCGCCGCTCTGCGCGACGTGGCCAAGAACATTACGGCCAACAGTAGGCGGGTCCTCAATTCGGATAAATTCAATGGCATGAAGCTGAAGTTCGACGAGGAGGAGGAGTTTGCCAACTCCAATTCCGACTCCAATATGGTCGTGGAAATGAGCTTCGATACCTAATTCTTAAACCCAATGCCATCCCAACCCATCCATTGTTACATCGATCGTTTGCTGGTGCGTTTCTGCGTGTGTGCCATGCACTTGAACTTAATTTCTTGCCTACGGCACACACAGATGTTCGTTCTTCTACGATCTTTTAATGAGGCAGAGGCAGAGGCTTGGGATTTCTCCAGTTAGTGATGTTTTTCCCCCGCATTACCATTTGAAGTCGCCGACGCCGCCGTCATGCGTTGTGCCAACATTTGTGAATACCATTTTTAGTCGTTTAGTATTTAAGAGTGCGAATAAGTCTCATTTCAAAACATACTCGTCTTAGTGCCCATTACGTGGGGTCTCCAAGTTCTACTTATTATTCTGTAATTATACATTATAATTCTAACTAAATTTTGTTAAAAAGGAAACGTAGTTTTGTGTAAGATAAGTTTTGGTAATTTAAGAAGTGAACGGAAGCCACTATATTGATGGATTTGCGAAGCGTTTGGCTATTGAAAAAGTGAGAGTACTTCCATCTTGCATGTCTATCAATCGAATATCTGAACAAATCTCTATAATTCCCTAATGGATTCATGCATCAAAGAACTCTCATTTTGAGTGTTCTATGATTTTCAATAGAACAAGTTAAAAAATCTTATTTATTAAGGGTTTATGTATCATAAAAACGAAAGTACTTTCATCTAAATGGTTTGCGCAATCGTTTCCCAAACTGAAAAAAACTGAAAAACTACCATCTTGTGGGTTCAAAAAGTGAAAATATTCCCAATCTTGGCAATCCCAATCTTTGTAAGTTAAAGAATTGGACAAAATTTCTCTCTTGAAACTTCCTCTATAGATTTTCGATCCAAAAACAACACTGACTTTCATTTTAAGGATCCTCCAATTGCTTTGTCGATTCGAAAAGTGCCATACTGCCATATTCAGATTTTATATCCATGAACTGAGAGTACTTCCATCTTAAACTGTTTTTACCAGACCTCAACGTACTATCATCTTCCGTCTTCCTTAATCGTTCATGTTTAGAACCCAACTTCAATGCCATTCGTCTTGTACTCGAGCGCGTGTTAGAACTTCCTTGAACATGAATTATTTAAGAGCTTCCTATTATAATGTTCCACTCTAAATCACAGGCAAAATATTCCAGAATAGTATCATCCATAAAGCTAAGAGGTCGCCGGGCTGTAAGATAATGCTCTTATCGGTTATCGTTTGGGGGCGGCGCAAAATCACGAATTAAGTGTCGTTAAACTTAACTTTTGGATATGCAAACAAACTACTGATACACTTTATGGCAATAGCTGGAGGAGAACAGCACCGAACAGAACAGAACAGAACGGAGGAACCACAGGCCCAAATATTTGCAGAGCCATATAGCCATAAAGCGTGTGACAAAACCAGAGACGATGACGATTGCGAATGGGAGTACGGGTACGACGACTACGAGACCCGCGAAGGTCTGTGGGGAAAACATGTTTATGCATATGAAAGCCGCCGGCCGCCGCGTCCGATAAAGAGTTGGGGGCCCGCGAGATTATGCTGGCCATCGGGGGATATATAAGCCCAATCCCGTCCAGAACTCAACCACAGTCCAACGACGCATTCCAATCAGCAAACACAAGCAACCAATACAACCAATCGAAACCATGAATAGAGTGATTCTCCTACTAGCTTTGGGTTTGGCCATCTGCCATGCAGTGCCTTTGGCTGTGTCCTACGACGATGACGATGACACGGAGGTGGTGGAGCTGCCGGGAAATGGAATTGAGGAGGTGCCACCCGTCCTGGGCAAGGACATCATCGATCTGGCGCCCCTGGGCGCATCGCTGTTCGGAAAACCAGACCAGGAGCTGACGGCCGTCCTCGTGGGCAACTTCAGTGCGGACTCCGATCAGGTGAATCCTGAGGAGTTGGGTAGCTACCTGGAGGGCGACATGCTCGTGCCCCAGACAGACCTGATCATGAAAAACGGCCTGCCCACCCAATCCTCCCGCTGGCCCCAGGGCGTGGTTCCCTACGAGATCCGCGGCGCATTCAATGCCCGCGACAGGGCCACCATCGAGAATGCCATCGCTGAGTACCACCGCCGCACCTGCATCCGCTTCGTGCAGCGCAGCTCCCAGCGCGACTACATCTCCATCGTGAGCGGCAACTCCGGCTGCTGGTCCTCCGTCGGACGCGTTGGCGGCAAGCAGGAGGTGAATCTCCAGAGTCCCGGATGCCTCAGCCGCCCCGGAACGGCCATGCACGAGCTGATGCACGCCTTGGGATTCCTGCACGAACAGAACCGCATGGAACGCGACGGCTACGTGGCCATCCAGTACGGCAACGTGCAGTCGTCGGCGATGAACAACTTCGAAAAGGCCGCCCGCACCGAGGCTTTTGGAGTGCCCTACGACTATGGAAGTGTGATGCACTACTCTAAGAACGCCTTCTCCACCAACGGACGGCCCACCATTGTACCGATGGTAGGTGCTCGAAGATATGCGTATTTCTTCTGACTGATATCCATTATCCTTCTTTCCATAGCAATCCAATGGGGCTGACCAAATGGGCCAGCGTAATGGCTTCTCCGACCTGGACATTCAGAAGCTCAATCGCATGTACGACTGTGGATCGGTGGGTGCTAGTCCCTCCTTCCCAGCCTCGCCTATCACGGCTCCTGGTGCTGTTCCCGCACCTGCTCCCGCTGCTGGCAGCGGAAATCCCATTGTGGACAGCTTCCTCGGCGGCCTCATCAGCGGCTTGGGTCTGGGAGAGGAGGAGGACCAGAAGCAGGAATCCACCCAGAAGTAGGAATGATCCAATCTCCAATGAACCAAAAGAATCTACTAGATATAACGAATCACCAACGCTCGAAACTATTTAAAGCATCCCCCACATACCAACAAGCATCTATGAATCTATCAATCTTTACCTGATATTTAGTCTTAAAATAATTTAATAAAATGTTAACAAGAATTGAAGAAACATTGCAAATTTTAAGAGGATAGCAGCTGAAGTTTCAGGCTTCGAAGTGATGGATCGTTAAAAGATACTCTAAATGGTTTTGGAATGAGTAGAGAATGGAATCAAACGAGTGGGTGTTCCTGATTGACTCCTAGAATCAGGGACACCCACTCGATTGATTATCCATCTACAGTGTTAAGACTTAGAAGGAATATGTAGAATCAGTCTATTACTATGAATATCGTTGGCCATAAGAATTATTATTTATGTATCCACAGTCTTGGGATTTCGATGAAAAACATTTTTCAAGTCCCAATCCTCTATGGAACTTCGGCACAGTTTTTGTTTTGAATGATCGAATGAAAAGGTTCTTTATGAGAAAATAGTCTCTCCTTTGTGTGCCGCCTCATCATTTCAGTATCAGCCATATATTTTGTTCTGCTCTGAAAATGCAATAATGGCATTCGATGTTGTTGGTCGTCTCTGGCTCCCTTTAGAACATACCCATCGTCGTGCACATCTAATGTTTCCTTTCCCCCACTGAGGGGATATGTGAGCTCTGCTTCTGATGATCTGCATTATATGTGTCCCCCCAAAATTTTCGCCAACCATGAATCTTTTACCATTCGTGAAACGAAGCTGCGGTGCCATGTACCCATAGATCCTTGATGTCGTGATAATATAATTGTTTAATGATCTCCAAGGTGGTTAGCTGTCCTCTTCACGGATCGAAAACCCACAAATCGATCAATAAACTGAAACCAATGAATGTATAGCCCCAATAATGTTGCCAATACTCGTATTATATTTAAAACCAAACAGATACGAAGAGGAATTGATAATCTACATATTCCTCTTGGCGGCCAGAAGGCGAGACCGTGGCAGACGGCACTGGCTGATGCTGTGCAGGCGGTACTGCATCTCCGGCTGGGTGACCTTCTCGTAGAGTTTCTTCTTGGCCTCGGTGACGGTGTGGATGAGGACGCCGTCGCCGCCGTCGTCCATGTTGAAGGCCTCGCCCTCGGCGCACTCCGGACACTGCTGGGTGAGCACTATGTCGTTGAGATCGGTTGGCAGCTCGCAGATCTTCTCGATCTGCTTGACCACATAGTCGAAGCGGCCCTCGTCCTGGCGCTCCATCACGTAGACGCTAGCTGTGAGCTCCTGGACGCGCATCTCGAGCAGCTTGCAGAAGCGACTGAAGTTGACCAGATTGACGTGGGTGTGGTCGCCGAGGAGGAGGGCCAGCGGTGACGCATCGATGGAGCACATCTCGCAGACGGTCTCGAGACCCTGGAGCAGGTTCTCCAGACGGGCATCGTTGCTCTCGCGGGCCTTGTGCAGCTGCATGTTGGATTCCTGTTTGCGGCTGACCTGCACCTCGAGGGAGGCGATCTGATCAAGCTGATCCTGCAGGCTGCTGGAGTTTTCCCGCTTGAGGGCGATAATGTCCTCGAAGAGTCGGTTCACAGAGTTGTTCAGCAGCGTGATGTGGTATGACATCTCGTTGGCGTAGTTGAAGAACGAGTAGTAGAGGCTCTCCTGCTGCTGGAACTTCTCGATCACCTCCTCCACGTTGTTGGAGTCCGTGTAGTCGAGGATCTTCTGCAGCACCGAGTTGTACAGATTGATCTTCTTGTTGTGCAGCCGCCGGAACTCGTCCCGTCGGCGGTACTCCTTGGGCTGGAGGTCCGCCAGCTCTCGTGGCTTGGCCTTGCACTCGAGGAAGGCCGAGTTGTCCCCATCGGCGGCCACCCGCCGCATGATGCCCTGCATCTCGACGCGTCGCACCTCCCGTTCCTTGGCCTCCCGCTTGGCGATGTTGTCGATCTTCTCGTAGACATCGATGCACCCATCGAACGTGTTCAGTGCGTACTCGATGAGATCTATCAGGTACTTCTTGTCGCTGTTCAGTTTCTGGACCATCTTCGTGTAGGAATCGTTGAAGAAGGTGCGGTGGTTGAGGATGCGGATGAGCTGCTCCCTTAGCTCTGCATTGGCCGCCGTGAAGCCGCACTCCTGGCGCACCCCCACCTCCAGGGAGTTCTCCAAAATGGTCATCTTCTTGCGCACGCGTCCCACATGGGCCTGGTGCTGATTGTCGGGGACCGTGATGCGGTTCAGGTTGTAGATCTGCTTGCTGACACGACTTATCTCGCGCTCCATGTTCCCGATGGAGGTCTTGAGGGTGCTCAGGTCCAGGGCAAGGTTCTCCTGGCAGTCCACATGGCAGCGGATGAGCTCCAAGTACCGCTGGTTGTTCCTCTGGTGCGTTGTCCCGCTGGCCACCCAGATCTGGGCCCTCAGATCGTTCTTCTCGTCCTCCAGCTGATCGATGGCATTCTCATAGCTCGCCTCGATGATCGTCTCCTTGCGCGACTTCAACTTTCCCGAGAGGATCTTCTTGTACTCGCGCTGTCGCTTCCCCAGCTCCTTGTGCTTCATCAGGTAGCCCTCCAGGAACTCCGTCTTGTTGAACGGCTGTATGTCGTCCATTTTGTGGTTGAACCTCTAGAATTTCTTTAACTCAAAACCCAAAAAAAAAAATAACTATCGAATAAATAATCTCTTATCGATCTGAAGTGTGAAAACGAATAAAGTTTTTTCAGTTTTATGGGTGGGTTCTGCGCCCTTGTGAATGCTAGGAATTTCCGTATACTTTTGATCAATACCAAATTGTTAACTGATTATGTGAGAGTGACTTATAATTCTAGAGGTACTATTTAAACGAAACCCAAAAGGGGATAAGTAAAGTAGACATTTGTCAGTTTCGAGCATCTCGGATATATTCTTATGTACGATATAATGCAGCAGGGCTCTTGCTTGAATCGACATTATAATGGTCTCATTCTTAAGCTTTAAAAATTTGGATAAAATATACAAAAATTCATTAAATGTCCAATATAAGAAATATAATATTTGTTGCAATAACAGTATTAAAATAAAGTAAAGTATTGTCTTCCGCATCCCTTATGCCAAAAGGTATTTTCTTTTGCGAGTACAGTGCAGGGCTTTCTATATGTTCTTTACATCTGAAACATCTATATTTCTTATAAAACATCACATGCTTAGTTTTGCCTTAGTTTTCATTCATTCATTTAATCTAAGAATAAAAGTTTAAGGTACAAGCACCTTAAGATTAAAGCTTCGTAAGTTGTAGCTCCCGAATACCCATATTTAGTGCGAGAAAGTGTCTTCTTTTGGGGGTTTATGTACTTCATTCCACAAAGGGGCTGTGCTCTAAGCTAGGGGCCAGCTCTAAGAACTATTTCGACTCCTAATCACATGAAATTAGCCTGTTTTTGTATCAATCAAATCTCTAGATTGCTCAGTTAACTTACTGTATTCTATTGTATATTTAAATAAATCGCCTTCTTAGGCAGAAACATTTTGTATAAAGAAATTATAAAATTTTGGACATTAATTGCAATGCTATATAATCAGGATCATATGGGGACTACTGTTGGGAAATGCCGGAGCTCTCGACGGCATTGAAGATCTTGAAGACGGAATATATGTAGGCGGCTTTGCGCAGATCGTTGCACGTCTCGAATTTGTTGGCGGTGGTCTTGATACCAGCGGCGGCCGACTCCATCACAGTCTGCAGAGCGGCATCCACGATCTCGGCCTCCTTGGTGCAGTCACGTATGCGTATGAGACGTTCGTTGGGCTCAATCTCGGGCTACGGATTGGGAAAATTAAGGAATTAGAGAGTATACACATCTGCCTCTGAAGCACTTACAAATTCAGAACCGGGACAGCGATTGAGCGACTCATTGATGGAGTTGATCACCTCGTGGATCAACTGGGAAGTGGTCTTGGAGTTCATCTTGCCGTAGGAGACGTGGTTGATGTTCTTGAGATACTCGAAGTACGAGACGGTGACGCCGCCTGCATTGCAGTACAGATCGGGCACCAGGAGGACGCCCTTGTCGATGAGGATCTTCTCGCCGGCGGGAGTGGTGGGTCCATTGGCTCCCTCAAGGATCAGTTTGGCCTTGACCTTGGCGGCATTCTCGCTGGTTATGACCTTCTGTGTGGCGCAGGGCATCAGGATATCGCATTCGGCTTCCAAGAGATCTTCCTTGGACTCTTGCGCCTTGGAGTAGCCCTTGATTGTTTTCTTTTCCGCCTTGTAGGCTATCAAATCCTGCAGAAAAGAGCCATGAGTACCATATTTGAGCTTTCGATCTATAGACTTACATTAATGTCGATGCCATCTTTGTTAAAGAGCTGGGTATCAACCTCCTTTACACCAATAAGCTTGGCGCCTGCCTCATGCACAAATTTGGCGGCAAAGGAGCCCACATTGCCGAATCCTTGGACAATGACCTTCTTGTCCTTCCAGCCCGTCTTCCACTTGAGCATATCCATCCAATCCTTGTCCTGCAAGAACAGATCCCCGGCCTTCCACACGCCGCGTCCCGTGGCCGAGTTGCGTCCATTGATGCCGCCAATGTGCACCGGCTTGCCCGTACAAATGGCCGCTGCATTGATGTCCTTGTAGCCAAAGGTCTTCATGTACTGGTCCACCATCCAGCTCATCTCCCGTCCGCTGGTGTTCACATCCGGGGCGGGCACATCGATGCCCGGTCCGATCATGTTACGCTTGAGCAGCTCCATCGTGTAGCGACGCGTGATGGTCTGCAGCTCCGACACGCTGTACTTCTTGGGATCGATGCGAACGCCGCCCTTGGAGCCGCCATAGGGCAGGTTAACGCAGGCGCACTTAAAGGTCATGATGGCGGCCAAGGCCTTGACCTCATTTTCGTCCACATCCATGGCAAAGCGGATGCCTATGGAAAGCAGATGAGATACCGTATCTCCGGGGATACAGATCTTCAAAACTTACCTCCCTTGAGTGGGAGACGATTGCGTATATGATGGGCCCGATATCCCGTGATTATCTCGTAGGCACCATTGCCCTTGATGATCGGAAAGCTCACCTCCACGGAGGTGGTGACGCTGCCAATCAGATTGAGGATCGCCGAGACGCGTGCCTGTCGCGCCTCGGGCTTCATGTGTGAGTGCTTGCCCATTTCCTTCACCAGCTCCGACTCCATGGCCTGGGCCGCCTGATGGTAGTAGTACAGGACCATGGACGAGAACTCTGGATCCTTGTCGGTGGCCACCTTCTTCAGATGCTCGGGCATCTTGTGCTCGTACCTGTGGCCTTGTATCTGCGACTGCGATTTTGTCTGTTGCGGTCGCTGCTTCAACAGCGTCATTGTTAAATTGCGTAGCATTTTGCCTGATTTAAAAAAATATTTTGTTCTTCAATTATGAATGGAAATTTTGGAATACTGAAATAACGGAATAACAGAGACAAAGATACGACTCAGCAATATATTCATGGATAACTATGTTTGAATGATTTTTATGATTTTTCTTGCTTTTATTTAATGTTTGTGTTTATCGTATTTTAGTTCTTTAATATTACGATGTATATAAATACAATATTTTAGAATTGCTCTACATATATATGCGTATATGCTATATATCTGTATTATATATAGTATATGTGTGCTTACGTTTAATACGTGGCTAAGCATCTAAGAGCTACGACTTAAGTATGGCCTAACCTAAGGGATGCTATATCCTACATATGTATATAGTATGTATATAGAAGAGTTCTTTAGTTAAATGGATCAACTTTGCTTTTGTTTAAAACTTTTGGGATCGCACGGAAGCACGTACAAGATACAGATACAGGGATACAGACGGGAGAGCTTATGTAGTTATTATATAAATACTAGGGGGGCTTTTCGGGGGTTCCTACACTTCCTATACATCATCTTTCTTCTTACAATATTTACACCTTGAAGATTGAATGATTCTGAAATGTTGCTTGTGGGTTAAAAAAATGATTATTTCAACAGAGAATATGTTGCGCTCTAATATCACTTTTTGGGGGACACATTGCTTTTTTTATATATTGTTTATGGCCTCTAAATCAATCGTCGCATTCGCATTGCACACACATACACACACACGCACACACACAGAATTTTCTTCAAATTTTAACTGGTTTTCCATTCTCTTTTTCTTGATGCTACAGGAGGATTTGGTGGGGGGGACTACGAAATTCCTTAAATCTTAGTCTTATGCAAGTACGAATATTTTAAATTAATTTCAAATTAATTCAAAAGTCTAATTTTTACACAATAATTACAATTAACAAATTGATGGTTGGAAAGGGTTCTGTTTTCGGGGCGGGAACACTTTAATCTCGTTGCAAGATCGCAGTTCTTGGGGGGGGGCTGGCTGGGTGTGGTGGGTGGTACTGCTTGCTGCTTAAAAGCTAACATCACGCTGATTTAAACAATATATTTCTCTGTTTTTTGTTGAGTACAATCCGTGGCTGCTGCTGCTGCTGCCGCTGTTGTTGCGGGGAGAAGCTCTGACTCTCAATCCTCTTCGACGGCTGCTCCAACTGCCGCTGCCGCTGCGGCTGCTGCTGCTGCAATTCATCGTTCAGGCAGCTTCCGTGCTGCTCTCCTGCTAGTCCACATCCTTCTTCTCAATCTTTAGATCGTACTTGGCCACCAGCTCCTCAGGGGTGTGACTGTAAATCCAAAGAAAAAGATACATTCATTAGCTACTGTTTTGAAGAGGGTTCTAAAAGAGAATGGGAGACCTACCCAACTAAATTCTGGAGATCGCAGACAAAGCGGTAGACATAGCGCTTGCCAGCCGTCTTGTGGATGATGTTCTTGTCGTAGTAGTACCTCAGGCCGCGACTCAGCTTCTCGTAGTTCATCTTGGGCTTGTTCTTGCGTATGCCCCAGCGACGTGCCACCTAAAAGGAGAGAGACAATGGGGATTAGTGGCTGCCCATCCATGGATATCCTTTCAAGGCCTTACCTCATCTGGATCTGTTAGCTTAAACTCCCAACCATCGCCGGTCCACGAGATGAAGCTCTGGCACGTCTTGTCCAGCAGCAGTTCGAGCAGAAACTGCCACAGCTGGATGGGTCCGGAGCCCGTGAAGCACGGCACTCCGCCCTGCGTCGTGTAGCCACCGAGCAGCGACTTGTCCAGCCCTAGGGTGCTCATGTATGCCGCCGGATGTGGGTGCGTGTGTGCCCCCCACTGATCCATGGCCGTCGGTTGGGCGCCCATCGACTGGAAAGGCTGGGCATCGTATGGCGTGAACTCTGGCGGATAGTCGTGGTAGCGTCCCCGTCCGTACGAGTTGTAAAAGTCCGGACTTCCATCCATGCCGTAGCCATTGCTGTTGCCGCTGCTGTTGTTGCCACTGCCGTTGCCTCCGCTCGAGGCCTGGCTCTGGTGCTCCTGCGTCGAGATGGTGCTATGGTAATCGCTGTCATCCCCCGCCGCTCCGCCCCCATTGGAGGCTGTGCCTCCTCCCCCGCTGCTGCTGCCACTGCCTGCTCCTCCGCTGTAGGCGGCGGCAAGATGCGGTGGCAGGCCATAGCTACTGAGATCGGTGGGATCGTTCTGGCTACCATTCGGCCCTGACGCATAGGAGCCGCCACTGCCGCCGCCGCCACCGCTTCCGTTCTGCGTTCCGGGCTCCTCTTTCACCTGATGCTGGTGGTATATGGCGGAAATGGCGGCCAATTGGTAGTCGATGTTGTTGTTGTTGTTATTGTTGTTGCTTGGATTCGTATTGTTGCTGTTGTTGTTGTTGCTGGTGTTGTTACTGTCGCTGGAGCTTTGCTGTTGCACAGCAGGCGGCAGCATCGAATTGTTGCTGCTGTTGCCACTGCTGTTGTTCGTGTTCGTGTTGTGATTCTGCTGCTGCTGTTGCTGCTGCGGGGGCGGGCTGTTGTTGGGTCGTTCATGTGTATTGCTGCTGTAGCCTGGAGAGTGACATGAAAAGATACGAGATACAATTGGATTAGTTATAGAGATATAGACTGGAGAAGGATAAAGTGGCAGATACATGTAGATCGATAATTACTAATGAAAGGACGTATTTATAGATACATTATACAAACCAATCTTAAGACTGAATTTCAATGTTAAGATACATTTTTTCACATATATCTTAGCAATAGAAAGTGAAAATCAGCGGGGAATCATTGAGAATGAAAGAAACCAAGTATCTCATCTTAGAAAAGGTTTCCCCATTCCATCAAATACCTGCCTTTCTTTCAATGGAGAAGAATATCTTCAAGAGAATTTCCATCTACCACACACTCTCCTAAATGGGGCGTCTTTTCCCATTTCGAAAGCGTGTGTGTGTGGGAAGGGGAAGCGTGTGAAAGAGTTCGAAAACCAATCAAAAATCACAGCGTACACTCATACCAATCGTTGATTTAGATACAGATACACATAGACATCTCATAGATACACACATAGATACACACGAGGGGGCACCATCCACATCACCATCCCCCTGGATCTAATGGTATGTAAGAGTGTGTGTGTAACGCCACATTAATTGCGAATACAACGGAAATTTCACACATTTCGAGACTGAGGCCGAGACGAGAGCACGCTGCTCGCAAGTATCTGTGAAATACGAAAACCTGTTGGCATACACAGATACAAACACATGCGCAGCTGTACGCTCACTCGATTGCTACCTCTCCCTCTCTCTCTCACACTCTCTGGCGTTCCGAAGAAGCAATGAAAAAGCTTTCAAAGCGATGTTTCCCATTCGCTCGGCGACGCTACTGCGCAGATACAAAGATACACGAGGCAGCCAGCCCCACTGGTTGGCTGGTGGCGGTCAAAGAGTTGTGTGGCAGCAGTAGCAGCAGCTGCGCCTTTTTAGGTGCCGCCTCTTCTCTTACACGCTGGCGATAGAGGAGAGAGCAGGAATCACATCATTAGAGCATCATCATCAGAGATACAGAGATACTGCTCGTACAATTTGTATCTGTATCTCTGCGTAGGCATCTAATGAATCTTCTAATGATGCCTCCGTATTCGCTTCTATCTAGGTTGTATTTCTGTTGCATCTGTAATGTATCTTTATTGTAAATTTTAAGAGTATCTTTGGTTCTTCGATTTGCATATGTATCCATGTTGCATCTTCTGTAGCCAGCATCTTTTTTTAATCTTTGTTAAGTCCCTAACGTATCTCAAAGAGATACAAGATCTTACATTTTTGATGTATCTTTTCATTTGTATCTGAATTTTAAGTATCTTTTCAACGTACTTCATTTTGTATGTCATTTTGCCTTGTGTCTCTACTGTGTATCTGTTGTATTTTTCTCGTATCTATCTTGTATCAATCATATTTTTTCAGTATCTTTTCTAAATTTGATGAATTTTTGCTGTATCTTTTGCTAAATTAGGGCATCTTTATACTTGTATCTATGTACATAGGGTTTTTTTAGCACTTCTGTACTTTTGTTGGAATCTTTGCTGAATCTTCTGCACATTTGATGTTTTTTCTATATATGTAGAAGATGTATCTTTGGTTACCAATTTCGTATTAGACTTTATAATTGTATGTTGTATTTTCTGTATCTTTGTTATTGCTACATTGCAATTTTAAGGTTTATGTTGTATCTTTGAAATCATTGATGTGTCTATTATATTTTTAAAGTATTTTTGTACAATCGGTTGAAACTTTGTACTATATTTTATACTGTATCTAAAGCGTCTGCTTGCCATGCTTTTCCTGTATCTTTGGCGTAACTACTGTAATTTGATTGAATCTTTGTTGCATCGTTGATGTATATATTTTTATATTTAAGGTATATTTAAGTAGTATTTCATACAGATGTGTACCTTGATTAAATCCTTATTGTATTACTCTCGTATCTTTTGATTTGTATCTATTATAAGAATGTTGAACCTTTCAAGTATCTTGTTATCCCCCCACGCACAGCAAACAGCAAACAAGCCATCTAATTGCCACAAGAAGTGCGTCCCCACAAGAGGTGTTGGCCACTTATCACCAGGTCAATCTGTTCTTTTCTGCTCCCCCATTCAACAAACAACAGTCTTCCCATCCAGCCAGCCATCCATTTACTTATTGCCACCCCTTGTGGCATGGCTCGAGAGAGAGAGAGAGAGAGACAGAGTCAACTTGTTGCGTGTCAAACACTTAAAAACGAATTACAAACGAAATTAATTATGCCACACCGCATCGCAACGCATTGCCACGTATCTTTCAGATGCTTTTCACACCCCAACAATTTGTAATTAAAAAGTTTTCGAGGATTGTTCCGTTTTTGATGTTGGTAAATATTTGCTGACCTGTGCTGAAGAAGTTGACATCCGAATCCGTGTAGTAGGCATTCCCCCCGACTCCCACTCCCACTCCCACTCCACCGGAGTCGTTACCAAAGGGCGCCATATCGTTGAAGTATCCCAGGCCCAAGGAGGCAGCCGTGGAGCTGCTTAGAGCCCCCACCAGATTGCTGGTGTTGCTGCTATTGGTGCTGCTGCCGCTGCCGCTGCCACTGCTGTTGGGCAAAAATCCCTGCGACGAGGTGTTGCTGGAGGAGGAGGCACTCGAACTGGAGCCGGAGGAGGTGGTCGTCGTGCTGCCCGTACTCCCGCCAGAGAGTCGATGGTGCGGATGCTGTTGTGGCTGCTGCTGCTGGGTGGGTGATCCATACTGCTGTGGCAGGTGCGGCTGCTGTTGCTGCTGTGGTAAATGTTGCTGCTGCTGCTGTTGCAGGCTCTGATGATGTTGCAGATGCATCGATTGCTGGGTATGATGGTGCGGATGGTGATGATGATGATGATGCTGTCCCAAATGGTAGCTGGGATAATTCTCATAGCTCTGCAGGACCATGTTGTTGTAGTTGTTGTAATTTTGCTGTTGCTGCTGCTGTTGCTGGAGGAGATGATGGCTGTGCTGGTGCTGATGCTGAAGGAGATCCGACTCCTTGTCACTGTCCAAGGCGTTGGCGGCACTGCTGATTATGGTGGCATTCACTAAAAACGCAGAGGGCGGCATCTCTTTGCTGCTTCGTTCACAAATTGATCGGTTCTCGAAAACGGAAACTCCTCCTCGCTAATCAGAAAGCGAGGCGTCATTGACGATGGTCCAGAGTTACTGTGTGTGGAATCTGCGGGATCTGTTTTGTGGCTCTTCTAAATGCTGCTGGTGGTACTTGCACTCGTATTAAAATTGATTTCTTCTTTCTCTCTTTTGGAATATTTTAATTTTTGCACTGTCACATATAGAATTTTTCGGTTTTCGGTGGTTTTTGTGTGTGGTTTATGATTGTTTGTTTTTATGCGGGCTGGCCTCTAATCAATTGGAGTGCCGCCTGTGCCCCTCTGATAAGTATTAACTATTCCGTGGGGGGATTTTTAACAAGGGACAACTCTACTTGTGACTTATGTGGGCGTGTGACACTTGAAGAGATTTTAATCACAAAGATTGAGGATCGATTCTCAGCGCCTCATTTCCTGTTTCACACTTGTGTTCTGAAATGCCATGGGAAATTTCTTTCCTACGTATCACCGTCGGCTACAGATACATATATTTATATATATCGTACAAATCCAATTGTGGTTTATTTTTTGCAATTTAATGGCAATTAATTGTGGGCCCTCTGGACTCTTTCCGTTTCACTCTGCCACTAGCACTGGCACTGGCACTGGCACTGGCACCGTTGATAAATTAATGCGCATATCACACAACACTCTTATTCTCTCTGTCAGGCACTATATATATATTTTTTATTACTATATACATTATATTGTTTTCATTGCAGTTTGGGTTTTATCTGGCATTTCAATTCTCAAGTTTTCTTTAAAACACTTATCGCGCGCGGCGCGTATGAGCAATCCAGGGCTGCCACTAAACGGATCTCAAAAGAATGCTGCTATGCGAGCACGAGCGCGAGATACAAGATACATTCCACCTTCGACGGCGTTCGAAAGAGAAGTGAAGTTGCCCTGAAGTTGCTGGCTCGTTTCGTTTCGTTCGTGCCTCGTCGTTCGTATCTGCGCTCGTTCGGGTTCCCCTTCGGGTTTCTCCGGCTGCTTGCGTGTGTGGGAGAGGGAGGGTACGCACTACGAACGAATGTGCCAATGGCAAATAATAATCATCATCGGAGGGAGAGAGGAGGGAGAATACTTTCACAGGGTGTTTCTCACACTCTCTCGTTGCCGCTCCCCTTTCTCCACTGCTCCCCGCTCATAATCAGTGGGTAGTGTGCCTAGTGTAGTGTGTGTGCACTTTAGTGAGTGACTACTGCTGCGCATTTTAAATGATATTTTTGTTCGGGCAAGATTCAACTTGTTGATTTCTCCCCTCTCTCGGCTCTTTCTCCTCTGAGGAGAGAACTGTAGTACAGTTCCCTCGAAATTAGCTTTTTTCGATCATTAACAAACGCCAACACAGCACAGCACACAAAATGGCCATCAAAGACTGTATCTTCGGCCCACTTCGGTCCGACGCTGAGATATCCAATGATGATGATCGAGTGGGCAGCTCTGCTGATGGCCAACAGAAAATGTATCTCACAGATACAGAGAGTCCCACAGCCAGAGTGGGATTGGCTACTGCCCCTCCTCTCTCACATACGATGAGATCATGCCAAAACAAAAAAAAAACAAAAAAAAAACAAAAAAAAAACAATGAAAAAACCCAACAAAAATTAAAAAATTAGTTAACTATTTCAAGCCCCCAGGCCGTACGTGTCTGCAGGTCTTGAGATACATGTGAGCATGTATGGGTTTATATAATATTTCTAACCAAAAATAAAATTAAAAAATGGTGGCCCGCTCTGGAAACGTGTTTTGGGGCATTTTTTCGACTTTGGAGCTGCTGCTGCTGCCAACCAATGACAATTTCGATTCGGTCGAAACGAATGCGAAACGTGGAGCCCGAAATGGCACGTTCCCCCAGACCCACAGCCGGACCCCAGAGCAAAGCTTAGCCATGGGTTAGAGAACAGATAAGCGCGCAACCTCAAAGATACAAAAAGAATAACTGGTGGCTCTTATCAGCAGGGTTGGGGGGCCAATCAATCGCTTATTGATTCCATGGCTATCATACCTGTGGCTGGATTCCAATTGCATTGGCAGCACCACCACCAGCAGTAGCAGCAATTGCAACGAGGGCTCAAGTGCCTTGCCATTTTCCTGGAAAAGTCTTGTGGACAGACGGCTGATAAAGCACAAAACACAAAAAATAAAACAAGAAAGAACGGAATCAATGGCCTGAAACTTTGAATACCCTATAGAGAGCCAATATGTAGTCATAAGATTTAGATAAAAATCGATTTACAATCGTTAAAACTACAGCTTCTTAAAGGCAGTACCGTGGGAATTCCGATCTATTAGTCATATTACCAGAGATTGGAAAGACTTTCGGTTGGAAATACCCTGGTAAAAATACTGACAACACCCTTTACAAAATCATAATTTTTGTCAATTTAACGGCCCACACATAATAGTTATCGAAAAAGGAAGTTCTTCCCCAAAAAAAGAAACAGCTGTTGACCATGTTTGGGATTTCGGCCACAAAAGGATCGCTGAAGTTGGGCTTCTTCTTGGCTTGGACTTTTTTGGGGCACTTAAGAATTCTGGCAGCACACGCCACAAACAAAATAATAATCGCATGATGTAAAATAAATTTTAAAAAATATTTTTTCTTCTTTGATTTTTTGGCTGCGCGTAAAGTGGAAAGAGCGACGTGGAACAATAGAGAGAAGAAGTACAAGCGGAAATACAAAAAACAAAAAAAAAAGAAGCGAGGAGAACAGGCAATGACAGCAGCTGGGGGGAGCCACCAAAGAGCTGAAGCGAGATAGATGATGCGCCTCGCTTACGACCATTTCCGGTTGAAGCACGTGCGCATGCGCACATTCGTAGGGCAAAGGAGAGATGGGAGAGGAGAGAGGAGGTAAACTCATTGAACCCCTGCCAGTGGCAGAGCCCCTCCTCCAGGGTACTCCCCTAACCTTCCTAACCCGATGAAAAGCCACCACCACCAAAAAACAAGAGAAAACCAATCACAATCTCATAAAACCGGCGACACTTCCACCCAAAAAAAAGAAAAAAGAGAAGAACAGAACAGAGAGAGGATCGGATCCTACTTGCCCAAAACGCACACGTTCAAAGAGGTAGAGGTACCAGACCAAGGGTTAACATAATAATTATCATTCCATTGAATGAATACCAAATGAGTGTAAAGATGAGTGCCAGAGTGCCGGAGTGCCAGAGTGTGGTGTGTGCCAAAAAAGGGTATACTTTCAGTTGAATTTCAATTAAAACTTGTTCCAACAAAAGGATTACACACATTTAATGCAATCAGAGCTGGAGAGCAGAGCAGACCAGAACGGAGAGGGAGTTACAGGAAGCGCCTACAGAGAGGAGGAACAATGACAAAGGAGGCTGGTAAGACAGGGGCTATAAGGAATATGGAAGGCATAAGGAATGGTTCCTTAAGCTGCCCAAACAGCTGGCTGCCGCCGACACTCGAGAGCCCTCGGCGGCCATTCAATTGATATCAAATTAATGACGGAATGGTATGAAAGGTTGAAGGAATTGTATGGATATAGGATCTCTTAAAGGATCTGTTACGCGGTGTGTATCTTCCTCTCTATCTAGCTCTGTGCACGTGTGCAAAATGCACTCCACACTCCACTGGATCTTTTTCTCTCCCTTTCTCCCTCTCTCTCTTGGTATATGTAAGCACTTCCGCTCACACACACACACACACACACACACACACACACACACACACACATGTCGCGCCATCTCGCTCTGCCTAATGTAAATCGGATGTCAGTGCATTGCGCGTGAGGCATATCAATTATAGGAGAAGGAGAAAGAGAGCTAGCCAGCGAGCGCCACAAGAGAGCGAGAGAGAGCGAACCTGTTAAAAGACAAGCAAGCCACATACATAAATAAATAAATAAATAAACTGTTAGACGGCAGAACGGAAGGAAATCGTAAACACCAGTCCCATCCCAGTAGTTCCATCATAATTACAGCTGCAGTGCCAGCACCGACGACTATCCCCAAGATACCCAACCCACCGACCGACCCACCTGTTTGGGGAGGCTGATGCTGCTTCCGTGCAAGAGGCCAAGAATAATATCAATTTTCTATGTAAACCGAGCCCCCCACATGCGGCTGTTGCTGCTGGCTGTGCAATTTTCAGGTTGCTCGAGGAATACCTGCATTTTGACAACAAAATAAACAGATGCCACCTCCAAAGAGAGGTCTTCCTTCTTCTCTGATTGTGCCCGAGACTTGTAAACAACACGCTAAATACAAACAACAATCATTATAATAACGCTCGGGATTCCTACGATCCGATCCACATGCGTTTTCACAGCTCCCTTCAGAGGAGAGAGAGAGCGGAAATGAAACCAGATACTTTCTGATAGCAAAACGCATGTGTAGCCTGAGATGGAGATGGTGATGGAACTGGAACTGAAACTGGGACCTGGACTGGAAGCTGGAACTGGAGTATAGCTTGATGATGATGAGAAAGATGTGTGTGTATCCCGTGCATTGATCTACGAGTACGAGTCTGCACTTATCGATCTTGATTAAGCCAAATGCTGCCAAGTGACTGTTTGTTGATCTGTTGATTGGGATCTCTACGCTCGATAGATGGATGAATGGCTAGATGGTCGAGTAGGATATGAGATCCTTCAGACGAGATGTCATTGATCTTCGGATGAAAACTGAGAAGTTTCCAAACCACTAATGGATGACTTCTATAGGAAATGAGACACTAACTGATTTTCAGCAAAGGAAACTGAGCTTATCGGCGATCTGGGATCAGGTGGATCTTGATGTTAGCTCAAGTTCAAAAGGAAACTCAAAATTAGCTGGGAAAAATTATGTTTCATAATGTCCTTAACAGGTGAACCTTGATTCTGGTTCAGATTCAGGGGAGAATTTAGTTTGAACGAAGATTTGAAACCATTCCGAGACGCAGATCCTAGAGATAGATCCTTAAATGGATCATAGATCATGTACAGACAAAACCACAGCTAATCATAGCGGTTTCCAATTCGAATCCATGCTAAGATTACAAACCATTGAAGTCACTGATCACTGAGCTATCGGTGACCATGTGATCTGTGATCATGTTCTGTGGATCGTGAGACACAGATCCCCAGAGATAAGCTTACAAACAAGATTGACACATGCAAATCTTACATGGATCTCCAGATCGGATCGACGAGTATAAACGGGATTTCAACACTTTCCGAAACCGGAAATGATCATGTTTGATATCTGTCCGATCTACAATCAGAGCTCCTTGAAGGCCATGTGGGTATGTTCTATGTGTGCTTGTGTGTATCTGTGTGTGCGTGTGTCAGATGTTCTACCTTCTGAAGACAGTTGGCTGCCCCGAAAGGAGCACAGAGAGTGACTCGCTAAATGGCTCATTTATGGCCGTTTCCCACTGTGCACCGAATGTGGCATGCGGTCACAAGGAGAAGAAGAGTGCCGCAAAGCACAAACGAATGAACCCTGGCTGTGAAAGAGAGAGAGGGAGCGAGAGCAACTCAAGCGGCTGACTAAATGTCAGAGAATTCTGCACCTGTCCGACTATCACCATGACAACAACAACAAGAACAAGAACAACAACGCCAGCAGCACCAGCAGCAGCAGCAGAAAGCAAAGGGAAAGAGGGAGAGTAAAACTGCGTGCGTCGACAGAATTTTCGGACAGCGACAACATGTGTGCGCTAGCTGGGGTGGGGGCAGAGCAGAGCAGTAGGAGTGGGAGGTAGAACAAGAGTGCGAAGCAAGCAAGTGAGTGTGCGGGAGCAAAGGAGATAGCGCTAAGCCATGGACAGACAACTGGTGTGCATGCGCAAGGTGTACTTTGGATAAGGTGGAGGCATGGCTTTGCAGCACTCCAGCTATATGTGGTCGTGTCTGTTTCTGTTGACCTGGCGAAAGGTATATACTCTCTCTTTCGGTTACTCATAATTGCACTCTTCTGTTAGGCCTCACCTTGCATACATTTTACCTTGCCTGGACAACTGTTGGTCTGTTGAGTTTTGCTCTTTTTTTTCGGTCTCCCCCTCTGCCAATACTTCAACCTTTCTCATGCTGCTCCTTCTCTCTTTTTCAGATCAGATTGCGTGCCTGTGCCTGCGCTCTCTCTCACGCAAACAGATGCAGGGCATCGCCCACACAATTTATCCGAGTGTGAGAAAACTGCAGGCAGTCGCCAGGGCTCCTGCACTGGCTCTGTCTCTGGCGGCTCCTTCCTTCTTCCTTGTTCCTTCTTCCTCCTTCCAATGTACCCCCACCACTCTTCTCTTGTATGTTTACCCCCGAGAACAAGATGCAGTCAAGCGATATAAGGGCTATATAGGGACATTAGAATAGCCCAGGAGGACCGAGGATCTCTACCTGCCAGGCCACTTTCGAGAGTCGGGGCGGAGGCGGCGGCGGCGACGGGGGCCCCTTAGGGCTTGCCTAATTTACTTGCGCCTGCAATCCATTGTTCCTTTTTCGTTGTAGATTTCATTCATAAAAATTCATGAAATCTCTACCCGAAAAAAAGGAAAGAAAGGCATTGAACTAAACTCAAAAATCGAACCCAAACGAAGACCGAAGACCGAGTCCGAGCTGTTCTTAAAGACTGTTCAAGGTGGTGCATCGATACGGAACTAAAGGAAGTAAATTACCGGATGTTGTCTACTCATTCTCGTCCGCTTCTTGTCGTTGTTCATTTCGGTCTCTCTTTCCATTCTTCGTTTTTGCTTTGATTCATCGAAATGTCCTGCGGCTCTGCTTTGTGGACGACCTTGCCTCCCCTGCCTCCTGCTTGTTGCTGCTCATTTCTGTTTTCGCTTGAAACCGAAGCCAAATGCCATTCAAAAGGAATGAAATGCAAACCAATAAAACATTTTGCCAATCCTTGGGTTACGCATACACTCTGTGTAGGGGGTGTGGGAGTGGTAATCGTATCCTTTTAGGCCATTAATGGGACACCTTGTTGTACGCGATGCAATGAGTTTTTAATTGGCCAACTTTTTGTTGTCCCAGCGACTTGTTGTCAATGCTTTCCCACGCCCGTTCCGATGGGGTGGCTCTCTACAGGAAAGCAAAAACCAACTTGTTTATAGTTTTTCCTACTATTTTTTTGATAAATTACACAACAAATGCTGCAGAGACCCAGGGACCCTGGACCCTGGACCTGGCCCAACGTCGTTCCGCCTCATTGCGCGGTAATGTCTCGTTAAAGGACACGAACAAACGGACAAGTTCCGTGTTCCTTGTGTGTGTGGGGAGGGGAGCGTGGGAGAGCAGCTCCGCTATGCGGGAGGGTCTGGATAGTGCGGGCATGAGACAGGTTTATGGCTCTATAAGCAATAATTTTTAAAGGCAGGAGTACAAATTATGATTAAACTTACAGGAGGGTGGCATTATCATCGACTTCCTGATTTTCAAATAATTAAGTTCTAAGCAGAACTATGGGAAAACGAATGGAAGACCCGTACGTTAGGGGTGAAAGAAAGTTAATTATAGTAGAAGGATGACTTTATCAAAGTTTTATTTAAATTTTGATAGAATATGCTAAGACTACATAGATCAGATCACATATCGAAGCAGCACTAAATAATCCATTCCATATATTTTCCTTGAACCCTGAACTTCGTTAAAATCAAATAAAACTCAAACCTTGACATTCTGAAAGTTACTAGAAAAAATCTTGAACAAAGCAAAAAACACCAAATATCTTTGTATTTTTCCCAGTTTTAACAGACTTTTGCAGAAAAGACGAACCAGTTCTCAGGCCTCACGCCTTCGCCCCATCGTAGCTACAGCCATCATATTGTATCTTCTTATCTCTGACAAAATTGAGTGGATGGATAACTTTTGGGGCGCATTTCAGATACTTACTAGAGGACTGAATAAACAATATAAAAACCTCTCGGGTAAACAGCAACAAATCAGCTGCGCGCAGGCGCACAGATCAAAAGACCCGAAAGCCGACAAAACAGCTCGAACAAAATACTATATATACACGCGATACATATGTATGTAGATACATACATCTATAGAAGGCGAAGACGAGAGCGGCTCGACACTTTTAAAATTGCAAAGGCAACAGAGGGGGAGGGTGGTATGGGAGTGGGGGAGAGCCCCAAGGGGCAACAGAAATTAAAGCTAAAACAAGCTGAAAATTCAAATTTATTTACACTTTGACGCATTTCGAACAAAGAGAACACAGCAGAGCAGAGCAGAAAAGAAGAGTGTAAAAAGAAACCACAAAATACGAAACACGAAAACAGAGAGAGAGAAACGAGAGAACAGGCCGAATGTAGACAAATAAATGACACAAAACAGAGGGCAAACGATGTGAAAATTAAATGAAAATGAATAAAAATAGAGGTAGAGGCAGCGAGAAAAGGGCAACCAACTTTCGAGTGATAACAATCTGAAAAAAAAACAAAACAAAAAACAGCAACTAAAAGATACTTTTGCACAGAATTTACGAGTTTAAGCCACTAAATTGCATTTGCCTTGAGGGAAAGGGGCAGAGAGGGAGAGGGATAGAGTCACTGAGGGATATGAGAATTTTCCCACGTTCCACACACAGTCGGGAAGGGGCAGGGGCCACCTCTCTCAGGTGTTACCACCAGCTTCGGGCTCAAAGTCGAGACAAATTGCGCCCGAAAAACACACTGATGCAACGCAATGTCCTGCAGGTCCTTTTGCCATGGTGGTTGCATCCACTGATAGACATCAGGCCATGTCCGGACCAGCACTTGCTCTACCGGAATTTGCGTTCACCCTCTCTCCAATCAACAACCCTCGAGCACCCCTATATGGCCCGTCGATTTGTTGCATTTTTCATATCCCAAACAATCGCATTTCTATATAATTTCGTTATTTGCCTGAGGTCTGAGCAGGACAAGTGTTTCCAGTGTCGGGTTCCCAAGGTTTTCGTTTGGAGGGTGAGTTTTGCTTTAAATTGTAACTATTTTCTACCCATTTCGGGATTTATCTTAGACTCAAGTATTTGCTTGTTGACTTTGGCATCATAATTGTGTCTTTGCGGTCCGGAACCTTTGGGAACCGGAAGTTACAAGAAATACTCACAAGTAGGGGTTTGTTTTTATAGAGTAACGAAATATTGTAGGATTTCGACGCACAATTTGAATAAATATTGTTGTAAAGTGAATGAATATGCCTGCATTTATTCATTCAAACCACTCATAAATGTTCCTAGATTTTCTCCTCAAGTATTCGCAGTTTATGTAAATCTTTCCATCATTCGCAGCCCACAATAAACGCAAGAGAAAACAAATTTTTAACACAATTCAATTAACGAACACGCGGCGCGGCCGCAGAATTCGAGAAAACCGAAAATTGTTAATGAAAATTGCAAAAGTGAGAGAAGACCCCCAAACAGTTTTCCTGCCGGCCTGCCCTCCGCTCCGCTCTGCTCCATTGAGCAAAATAAATAAACACGAATTGCATTCGAAACAAAAACCAAAAAAAAGAAAGAAAGAAAAACTGATGGAAAACGCCTAAAAGCGGAAATATGCAAGGAAATTGCAAAGGCGCTGACAGCAGACCGAAGATGGGGCTCCGCGAAAGATTAAGGAATCGATGAATGGATAGAGAGATAGAGATAGAGGGATAGAAGGATAGATCTGCGACTGCTTTTGGGGGAGACTTTTTGGCGCAAATGCCAAAGGAAATTGCGGCTTAATGGAGGCCACAACAGAATGTCCTTAACTGAAACGAAATTAACTCCTCCTTTGGAGCAAGCAGAAACCAAAAGGTGTACAAAGAATCAAATGGGAATCATATAGGGGGCATTATTACGACTATGGGTTACCCAAAAAGAGATTTATTTGGTGTTTTTAAAAGTAAAAAATTGCATAATCAGAGTCCACAAAAAAAATGTAAGTGCTGTAAAAATTATTAGATTTGGATGATTTTTGGTAGGTGGGTAGAAAATAGTAATTTCTACAACTAAACCAAAAATCAGCTGAATATCTTTTAGGTTCTGAAAATACTGAAGAATCTTCTAAGCTTATAATGGGATCAATGTCTATAAACTCGATCAAAAAGAACCCAACTCTGCTATCACTCAAGTATTCTTTCTAAGATCAAAGACCGGGCTGGGGTTCTGCCTGTCACAAACATCCCCTGGAACCCAACATACCTCACATCGCACCCACAAGAGTACCAAGAGGTATCCCCAGCCAACAAGCCAACAAGCAACCACAAACCTGAGACATAATTTCATCAGAGTTATTAATTTTAGCGTTGAAATTTGCTTTAATAATATAATTAATGTCTGCACAGGGAGCCCAAGAGACACAGACAGAGGCTCCACTCATGGGTCCAAAAGGAGCAATGAATGATGAGAGAGAGAGAGACAGCGAGTGGTGGAGAAGAAGAGAGAGAGAGAGAGAGAGAGAAAAAACGCAGCCTCACATCCGGTCAACATTTTGTCGCCGTTTGCCATCGTCTCCAGTCTTCTCTCCTCACTCGCATGTGAACTCTTTTCAAAAAGCCAACGAAATAAATAAAATACAACAACAGCGAAAAAAAGAGAGTTAAAACCAAATTACAGCCCCCAGAAGAGGTGGTGGGGGGTGGGAGGGGGAGGGTCATGGATTGTCTGCAAAATCTAAAACAAGTTACAGTTCATTCAGCGCCACACTCATTCATTGACTCATTCACTGTTCACCCCCTTCAGTCATTCATTCATTCACCCATTCGAACCGGCTCGGGTTTAGGCTCAGGCTTAAGGCCTCAGCCACAGCCTCAGCCTCAGCTTTAACTTGGCTCAGAGAGAAGTCCCCCCATACCCATTCCCCATGCCCCATTCATTGACTTGGCCAACGGATGTTGGTTCAGTTCTTTACAGAGCCAACCGACCCCCCCCCTCTACGTCTCCACTCGAACATTCGTCGAACATTTGATTTGATTTTATTTATTTGTTTCGTTTGTTTGCGAGTTAATAATTATCGGTCGTTCGCTGTCGCTCGTTCGCTCCGTCGTTCGTTTTGTAACTCTCCTTCAGATACTCAGATACATTTGTATCTGCTAGCTGCGTGCGTATGTCGTGTGTGCTGTTTGTAAGACTATTTCTCCATTTTGTCGTTTGGTTTCTGCCGCTTTTTTTTTTTGCTGTTCGTTTGCCTAATTCTTAATGATGCATAAAGTGCCTGCCTCGCTTCAAAGTTTCTGTTGCTGCTGTTGTCGCACGGCAAATATACTCGAAACATTTTGAAAGTTGATTGCGAATTAATTGCCAACAGAGACACACACACACTCCTCACTGGCCTCACCCAACTATCTATCCCCACTCCTTTTTCCTAGTCTGATTCAACAAACTATATTTAATTATTCTTATGGTTGCCTTTTGTTTTGTTTTTTTTTTCCTCTTTCACAAATTGACATTGAAAATGATTTAGAGTTTAATTAAGGCATTGAATATACGGTTTTTGAATTGATTTAATTATTTCTGTATCAATTATTAATTAAACAAAGACCTTTTAACAATAAAATTTGTAAAGCACGTTCTAATTAATATAGTCCTTCTATCCTCTTTCCATTTAATTATAAACATTCTAGCTATTTCCGTGCCGAAGCGGTATTTTATACATCTCTCTCACTCCCTCTTCCCACCAGCGAAGTACCATCCGGCCGTTACATCTCCCTAACTCCGGCAAGAGACGCCACACTGGAAGAGGAGTACCGCTAGTAGCAGCTACTAATGTTTCGACTGGTTTTCTTTATTTCAAACCATCTATTAACTAGATATTTTTTCATTTAAGTATATACAACTTTTAAAACTAAAACTATTCTGCATTTTATCCCTCCAATATTACTCAAACTTGTACGATATTCTAATATACTATCCGAATTATTTTAATTCTCAAACACACTCAAAGATTTTAAACCCTAGTTCTAAGAACATATTTCCAAAGTGATTTATGGCTGTTCAACTCTAATCTACATTTTATATAGTATGAATATGCAACGATTTTTAACCCAAAAGTTCTATAGAGATATGTATTCACATGGGGTTAACGTTAACCCTTTTGATTTGCAGTTCAAGGTGGTACACCGCTCTGTCTCTCTGTCTCTCTGTCTCTCTATCTATCTATATATCTCTCTTCTCTTTATGGATGGACACCGCCGAAGCCTGCATTTGCATTTGCATCTGAAATCAAATGCAATTCGTCTCTTTCATTCATTTACACCACGTCTCGTTCATTGCCTTTTGGGGACTGCTGCCGCCATCCAACCATCTCTTTTGCTCCAAACCAACCATCTCTCTGTGTGTCTCTTTCTCTCTATTAGCGGCTTTCGCATTATACAAATTTAATGTTTAATTTTTTTGTTGTGTGTGTATTTTTGTTGTGCTGTTGTTGCTGTTTCTCCCCCAACATTTGTTGTTCTTTGCGTTCTTTGTTTTAGATGAACTCGACCGTAACGAGGCTTTTCTATGGCGTAAATTTACATCTACGTTCGTAACGAAATAAAATGGAAAAATGGGAAAATACAACAACAGAATCGTAGAGGTAAAAACAAAATAAAAAACCATCAAGAGCAAGGCTACACCTGGATACACTTGCCGAAAGATCTTTACTATAGGATATGGTCCTACGATTTTGATTAAACTTTGGTTATTGAGAGAAAACACACATTATAATGCGAATTCTAAAGTATGGTGGGATTATCTTTAAAAACATAAAATATTTATGATTTTATATAGAAGTTTTAATAGATTCATTGAAGTATCTTCAAGAACAACCAATTTTGCCTCAAATATAAGTTTTTTTAGTTATCTTTTCCTAAAAAACTAATGATATAGTTATCTGATTTGGTTGACTTTTCATTGCATTATTTTAAATCTTATTGAATTCTAGTTTATTATATTTTGTTGATTTATTTAAAAAAAACCTTTTGTCTTGATTTTCGAGGACTGAATCGTATTGGAATCGTATCCAATCTTGTTGATTTCTATCTACATATATAGATACATATAACATATCTGTCCATTGACTTGACTGTTGATCATGATCAAACCTTAAGGGTTGCGGAGATAATTCCCTTTCAAAAAACTAGCAAAAATCATGTTACTCTTCTGGAAGGGCATCATAAATAAAAGTTCGAGGAGACTTTGCCGTCGACAGCCAGTGTGTTGTTGCAACATCAGCAACAGTTCAAAAACTACGACTGATTCTAGGCTGAAAATCCCATTTGAATTTTAGGAGTATACAGAGAGAAAATAGAGGAGAAGGGGGCTATAGAAGAGGCGGGGAATAAAGGTGCGAGAGGCATAGAAGGGGGTAGAGTACGAGTATACCCCTCCATTAGATCCGAATGTCGGTGGAGTGCTCTCTTCTCGCCCTCGTGCTCTTCTCGCTTGGCGCGCGTCAGATTCCACTGAATATGGTAATAAATTAAACAAAATCCGCGTAACTTTTTCAGCTGAGAGGAGAACATATGGGCAAAGTGTGTGAAGGGTAGGGTTAGACATCAGCAGAGATGGTTATATAGATGCACCACCTATACACCTATAGAGATATCCCACAAGCCACCAGTCAACAGCCAGAAACCACAGGAATGGCAGCACAAAGCAAACAGAAGCAGTAGAATTTTGTTTAAAGTGATCGAATGGGGTGATACCTCTTAAAGGAGAGGATATGCATAAAAGTTCAATGAATGAATTCAATAAAAACCTCTTCCGGAATGAAAAAAGTCTATCTGTCTTTCATCAATCTATCTTTTCAATATATATTACAGGGTATCTCTCAATAGACAGCACTATCGTCTGATTCCAGTCTTTAGATAGAACAAAAAACCCGCAGACTGAAAAATACCATAAAAACTGAAATGAAAAACGTTGACTTGACTTTTCACAGCTCTCTGCGTACCTCATGCCACACATACCCCCCTGTGCCATGGCTCGTATAGATCCCGCACCATCCACCATCATCCACCATCCCCATGAGATCCAAAGCCCCGGACTTCAGTAGCGGCTTTGAGCAGCGAAGCGCGCAGGCGCGTAGTCCGAAAAATACTCCCAGATCGGAGTCGGAGTCAGAGCCAGAGCCAGAGGCAGGGAGTCGAGTATGTTAATTAGTGGCAATGTGATTTCTGAAGGCCCTCGAGGCGCTGCCAGCGCCCACACCCCCTTTGGCCACGCCCCTCTGCCACTTCCATTCTTTTGGAGAATGATTAATTCTCCCTGTGGCACTGCGGAGTCGAGTAGAAGTCGCCACCGAAGTGGGCCGCCTCTTAAATTCCGCTAAATGCCATAATAATATGCTAGAAGTGCTCTACTACTTCTTCTTTTATTTTTTCTGTTACTTCTCCGTTTCTTTTTCTTTTACCTTCTGCAAAACAATGGAAATGGCGTTGAAATTAAAACTAAAATTCCATTTTATGACCTTAACAAATTTGCAATCAACATAATTCCCTTCTGTGTTATGACTCTTTAGGTTTTATGTTGCGTATCGAAAAAGATTTCTTCTCCAACGCTTCATAGTTCTGGCCTTTCCTCGGGGCTTTCCTTCAGTTGTTCTGCTCTGTTGCCACAACAATTTGTGGGAGGTGAAAACTATCTTGCGTTAATGGCTGAATTTAGTGTAATTAATATGGAGAGCAGAAATATCAGTCGGGGGAAGATACTTCTTCTGCTTCATCCGAGGTAATCATAATTTCCATCTTCCATCTCTTATCCGCCCATGTACATTGTATGGTAATTGGCTTTTGGTGGTTTCTCTGCAGAAATATCTAATTTCATGGAATGATTCTTGATAATTCCACTTGGATTTTTAATGGTTCGCATACTCGTATTTGCTATTCTGTAATTATGTTTTTGGTTTAGGATTAGCTGGAAATTTAGTCATGTTTTTCCGTCTGAACTAGAGGTTTAATGATGGAGGAGTGACTTTTCAGGAAAATGATTTTGAGAGGTGATGAGTTTTTCTATCTAAATGGTATAAAATGCTTTGATTTCTTGTAACTAAGGAATATTGTGGAATTACATCCTGTAAAAGTGGGAGATTATACGAGTAGATTCATAAATTTAAGAGAAAGTTTTAGAAAATTAAATAAAAAAACGTTTTTGTCGAGTCACAAATGATATATGGGAAATACTTTATATTATTTGTTCTAGAATTAGTCTAGCGCCAGTCCAGAATTTTTGTAGTATCAGTTCAGTATTTTTTCCGGTGGTATTCTGTTACCAGTCTGGTGTTAAATTTCTAGTATAAGTCTAGGATTTTTCTAGTATTTTCCTAGTATTATTCTAGTACTAATTAACTATTATTAATTAACTACTGGCACCCAGCTAGTATTATTATTCTCGTATCAGCCTAGTATTTTTCTAGTATCAGTGGAGTATTTTCTAGTATTATTCTAGAATTCATTTATTAGTACTCTGGCAATAAATAATATTTTTCTAGGATATGTATCCTTCCTTATCCTTATCATCTTCATCCTTCATCCAATAGTGTTATTACACACAAAATAAACTCCTGAAAGATACAACAGCTGCCACAGAGTTTTCTAGACACTTTCCTTAAAAGCCTATACCATAATTCCTTCACTTTTTCCGACTTTTTGCTGAACTCTTTCATAAGAACTTTCCCATGAGTGCCCCATGACTTGAGCAAACAAATCGCCAACGAAAGTGAAAAGATGAATATAATCTATGTGTCGTCTACCTTCATGGATGACGTCTGCCACATGTCACTGTCTGTTGTCTGCTGTCTCTATCTCTGTCTCCGTCTTTCTGGGAGAACTAAAAGATTGTCATTCCATTGTCATTTTCAAAATCAACAAACTGTAACTAAACTTGACAACAGCAGAGAGAGAGAAGGAGAGATTCAAGAGAGTCTACAAACTGTCACATGGTAAAACTCTAGAGAGCAGTCGCCAGCTACAAAATGTATCTTCAAATGTACATTGAATGTGTCGTTCTGTAAGCCAGAGCTCCGCTGATCAGAGGATCGAAGAGTGTAGAATGGAACTGAAGTTGAAGCTAAACTCAGGAGAGGTTGAAAAACAGAGGTTCTATAGAGCTGGAACGACCAATGATGATGATGAACATGAATCAACAGCCGGCGGCAGGCTAGAGGCATACAACAATGGCAACAACTCTTCAAGCTTGGACAAACATTTCACGCATCAGGCACTTTATTATGTAGAAATAAAAGAGCAACAACAGCAGCCAGAGATACAGATACAAATATATACAGATACACGGTACTAAAAAAAAGAGAGAGAGAGAACAAACTTCAATAGAATTTTTGCAAATCTAAAACTTTGTTTGCAGGTAAACAAAGGGAAATAAACTTGAATTCATTTTTGGGTTTTCATCAAGGGATACGATGGGAATGACATCATAAATGTAGATGGGTATATCTCTCTGTCTCGCGAAAGACAAAAAACAAATCAAATTTTAAGCCCAAAAGAAGAACAATGAATCCGAAAGATAGCAACAATTTTGCGTGCAAATATCTAAGATACAGATACACTAGCCTAGATATGCTCTCAACCAAAACATTGAAAAGACCCTGGGCTCTGGGCTCTGGGGGTCTCTGGGGTCTGGTCATGGATGTGTGTACGGCAATCATCAAGCGCTCATATGTGAGTATCTGTGAGCTATTGTATCTTTCGTGTGTCTGTCTATTGATTGTAGGCAAAAAAGGAAAATACTTTCAATATGAATGAATAAATGAATGAATGGCGAACGAGTGAGTGAGTGAGTGTTGAGGAGGAATGAAAAAAAAAAAAACTGCGTTAAAGTGCAAGATCGTAAATCATTCAGTACCCCCCTTCGGAATGATGATGAAACTTTGAGGCATTTTCAGCTTTTTTGCGCTTCGTTGATTTTTCCAACCATCGTGTAGTTGTTGTAGGTGTTGCACGATCTCAAGGGGGGTGGGAGGGCACAATGTAGCCCCCAAAAATTAAAAGAAGAGAAGATCCACTTCGTTGACTTGGGCAAAAGTGAAGCGTGTGTTCATGACACTGTTTTCATTATTTATTTTCGGATTTTGGTTAGTTTTTCCATGTTTCCATTTTTCTCATTTGGAAACTTGGTTCGCCAAAGGCATGAACTCGATTCTTAATGTCTGTAATTAATCATAATTTGTTTTTAGTTTTAATGAGTGAGTTTTAAGGCCCGAGCACCGGAGCACCCCCCATCCCTGAAGGTCTTCTGCGGCAGCAGCAAACACCTGGAACCCATAAACTGTAGGCCACTCATCTGCATAATTGTCCGACTCTGGAGAGTGCCCGCTGCAAAATCCAGGGAGAACCTCGGGTTCAAAGTGTCAACAGAGTCACGCAACTAGGAATCCGCTCTTAAAAGATGCACCACTCGTGTATCCACTGTCGGGGGTCAATCAATTTTTCACACAGACCGTTCAAGGGATATGATCATCAATAATATGCAAATGCAGCAAATTAATGACTGACAAAAAGACAATCGAAACGAATTAAGAAAAGCCTACACGTGAGGGTAGGGTAGGGGCTACCGCATAATTTCTGTAGATGCGGGCCAACACACAGAGCGAGAGGGGGCCCCCACGGAGTGGTTTATCCAGAAAATTGAAATAATAATAACAACGATGATGACAACAGGGGCTAGTTCTACAACATTAACAGCGAAACCGAGATCCGAGAACTACATATACAAATGATTGAATCAAATTGAAGAACTCAGAAGCGCACAACCCCTGAAATGATCATGGGGAAGTGCATGCAAAGCTGTGGAATTTTATCTGAGATACTCTCACTTAAAGATACCTTAAGACTGGAGGATGTCTATTTCTGTTAGGCCCTAAAAGAAGACTTCAGAGCTCCATGTTTAGTTACTGAATAATCAGTGTAGGAATCTACTTTCCTTTGCAAAGATTTTTAATATTAATGGAGATTTGGGGTTCCCAGAAATATGGCGTAGAACATTTTTTTTTTTTTTTTTTTTGTTATTTTGGAACTTAGAGATACCGAAAAGGTTTCTGTTTTATTTTTCTAAAATATGGAAACCAAAAGATCGATTTCCTAATGATTTATATTACTCGTCGGGGTCACCAAAATGTTTGTCCTAAGCAAAACTGTTCTTGAAAATATATACACTACCTCTTAGAAGTTAAGTTTTAATTTAGCTTTCATTTTTAAATAGTTTTTTAATACCTTAAAATGCAAAAGATACGAATTATTAGTGAATTTCGGGGTTACCAAATTATATTATTACCATAAAATATTTTACAGAACATATCTATATTGATATATCCTATTAGAACCTTCTAAGATTGCCTAAAATAAATTATATTAAAATTTTAATGCATGACGAAGTTACCATTTTTAGAACATTTGGAATTTGTAAAACTTGTTTCCCCTTTCTGTTAATAAATGCATAAAAAATGTTTGCAAAATTTTTTGCACCCCTATAAATGTTCATAATTTGAAGTGAAGAGATATTGTTCCTGGAACTTACTATTATAAAATGATTGTTATCGATGTGTTATCAAACACTCAAAACAGTCTCAACTCATAAGTAAGATTCGAGTGAATCTCAAGTCTTGAGTAGGTGTGCTATCATGCATTTGAAAAATATTTTAAATTACGGAAACACTTTAATGAAATAAGGATTACTTGGTTTAACAATGTAATGCGGAAATACTACTTCCGATTGATTGGAAGTACCACCCATAAATTCCATATAGGCGCCAGCAAAAACTTGAGGAAAACTTTTGAACAGATAAAAGGAACTACGTTTTCGTTAAAGACCCATAAACATCTTCAGGGGCAGGGTATAAGCTTATCTAGAGAGTTTTTCTCTATAATTTTTAATGTTATTTGATCTGGCCAAATGATTTGATTGTTTCATTAGCCGCGCACACGTTCGGGTCTGCCGCTGGGTCTCGATATGTAAATGTTTTGAACATTTATGGTCATAATGTGTCAAAGACCATAAATTCAATTAATTTATTATAATGTGAGGAGTGGGCTTTGGCTGTTAACTTTCATCGGATCGGAGGCAGGAGACTGCTGCAGACTGCAGACGAGTGCATGCTGTGGGGCAAAGTTGATTAATCATTCAACATTTTGTATCGCATACTACATCATCTTGACACTGCCACCGATGACCTGTATACAATGGGGGCTTGATGATGCTGCCTGATGCCCCTCTGTTCCAATTTGTACAGCCACACGCATTAAATAAATGTATCTCAATCTCAAGCTGTGCCACTGGCGTCTATCTTTTTCCCGTGCCTAATATGTAAACAATTTAAATGGATATTTAGATATGCTGCAGCCCCCAGAGCGGAGTCTCTGCGGCGACTCTCTACGCGGCCTACGCTGGCGCCAGGCTCCAGCGACAGCGACAGACAGACGGATTTTGCTATTTGTTTTAAAATTTAATTTCCGTTTCAATTTCACATAAATAAATTAAAAATACAAATCACAGGGGAATGGAATGTTAAACAAAAAGTCAAAAACATACACACTCTACACTGCCTGTAGATGCATCCATAAGATAGATACTAGTATCTGCTGTTGCCATCGATTCGAGACGTACGAGTGTGTGCAAATGAATTGTTTAAATTGGCTCTCATTTTGAATTTAGTTATGGATTTGCTCTTGAATTTAGTTCCAGGGGCCGGATGCACACTAAACACATGCCAAATACTGATCCGAATAATGGCCAAAATGGCTCGTATCGTTCATCATTTGACCGCAAATCGACTACACCCGAGAGGATGTGCCATAAACAAAAGCTGATGATCGCTTAATGATTCTTCAGATTCAGATTCGATCTGATGCGATCCATCGATTGGCGGATGTCGTTCATCGTAGGATATCGATTAGAGTGTAATTCCAGTGAATGCACAAGATTTACTTGCCAATAAATTTGATTAGAAATGGTGAATGATTAAGAGAAATACTCTTGAGTATACGTGTCAGCTGTAGCATTTCGTATCTCATGGATTTGTATCTAAAAATGCAACACATACTCAAGTATCTATGTTTGATAGTTGTTTTGGGACCCAAGGAAAAGATTAAGGATTGAATCTTTATCTATATTTTTAGGGAACACGATATCTTCTGATCGATTGTTGAGATTTTCATAGCTAAAACTTGAATCTTTCACTTGTTAAAACCCGAAGTTTGATGATTCAATCATAATAAATGTTTTCTATAGAAACAGAATAATTTATATATCATTTTTAAGAGTAATCTAAGGTAAAATCGGTATTTTTCATACGAATAGACGAAGTCATCTCTATCAGGGAGCAAAACTCAATGATTAAATGCGATATTTATTAGCAAGAATCTATGGAATGTCATTTAGTGTAGCAAGTATGATTTTTCAAAGAATTGCATACTAAAATTCGTCCATGCCACAAGTGAAAAATATTTTAAATTCTTTGATGATTTGTAAAATATTTTCTGTGTTAATTCTATAATTTCTTAACAATTCAAACAATTAATTATAGCACAAACCTGTTGAAAATTCTTCTAAAAATGATTGAAATTCTTCATTTTTTACTCAAAACTTAAGCGAAGATTATTCTTCTAAGAAAAAAAAACCCTATAACATACAACTTGTTTCATGACACGAATATTTAGTAGTCTAAAATATCTTCAATATCGCATTAGAAGTATCGGCAGTAGCATCCTTTGAGACTTGAAATGGTTGAGATTTTAAAAAGAGTTTCTTGAATCCTTTTTCGTCCACTTTTGATTGGGTTTTCTAATGATATATCCCTGGCTAAGTACAGGATAAATATATGGATACAATCCACTTACCATTGTGCTGGGAGGATGCTGGATGGAAGCTGCTTTTATCACTGTTCCCCGTTCCCGTACCATAATCCATGGACGACAGGCGGTTGTTGTTGTTATTGTTGTTGGTATTATTGCTAGTATTATTACTGGAGACCCCCGCCGTTTGGGAGTTGGATGTTCCCTCTGCTCCCGTGTTCGACGTGGGGTAATTGGGGGCTACCTGATGGTCCGATCCACAGACCGAGGCAGTAGTGGCCGACGACTCAAAGGAGTTGCCGTGCACAATATCCTCATTTGGCTTCTCGCAATCTGTGAAATGTTTGAAAATGGGGTTTGTCCCCGAAAGAGGTCGTTTGGTAAATAAATTGAGTTATTAGCATAAAAATACCTAAAAATCTGAGCACACTAATCAGGTTGACCCGAACACTAAGAGCTTTTTAAACTCAATAAATTATATTATTATTTGTATACAAATTTTGTTCATTTTTTCGCTCCTTTTTTTCGCTAGCTTGCTCCCCCTTCTATGATTTTTCTGTGCCACTTGATTCGACTTCCGACCTGGGGACGGACCCCGAAGAGAAATCGAATTTCAGACAGCGCCGGACAGGAAACGGCAGCAGGAGCATGAAGGAGGGTGAAGGGTGGTTGGGGGATAGCTCAACAGGTCCAACAGACAAGCAGTTGAAGCCCCTCAAACCCCATTTAAGGCGTACAGTGAACGCTCTTTTAGGACAGAGACATCACTGAGAAATGGGCCCTGGATTAGCACGAAACGAGAACGCGAACACGAGGTAAAGCTCTCTTGGGTATCTGAGAATGTTCCAAGGTTCCGTCGATTGTATCTAGAGATGGACACGCACATAGAACCGGGGATAGACCAGGGATAAACAGGCACAAAGAAGATTACTATAACTATCGCTCAGCAAAGTGCAACTCTTCCCCGATTTATCAGAAGACTTGTTATAAATACTTAGTAATTCTTTAATGGTGCCTTCCCCAATAACTGCGGAAAAAAAACTGCCATATTTTGTGTCTTAAGAACTAAATGGAAACTTTTGTGCATGGCTCAAGAGTGCTAGTCCTCTTGTCGAATTTCCACTGTAGCACCCACCCCAATGTCCAACCCCTTGACTTTGTTAGACAGACATCCGTTTTTGAGTGTCTTTTGGCTCTCCTTTCGCTCTAGGGACAGGTACATAAATTCGTATATTTGTATCTGCTGGCGCCAGTGGACCACTAACATTCCCCTCACGTATTGGCTACCCGGCTTACCTTTCTGTAGGATGTCCAAATGCTCCCACAGTATGTCGCCGGTGAAGGGCGGCGTGATGGCCAAGAATTTCTCCTTTCCCAACTCGACCATGGCACGACCCGTCATCTTGTAGAAGGGATCGAGGTTCATGGAGACCAGCGAGAACTCGTTCTTGGCCCAATTCAGCCAATAGATGACATGCTCCTCCGTCCACTCACGGGGATCTATGGGAAATGGAAATAAAAATACATTCATATATGAAAATAAGTAGTAATAGAAATGTAAATTCAAATGGAAATTAATTGTTTTCTAATGCCTCCCGGCTCTGGGGTTCTGGGTTTCTCTGGGGCTCGTCGCTTAATTAGGGAGCGTGGGAGTACGAGCAATTGTGCACAGCAATAGCTGTGGGAATATTCTATTAATATTCTAATTCTATCATTTTGATAGCGCATCGGAATATCTACATATTTTTTTGGGGTACGAGATCGCTTTTGGGGTAAGTACTCTTCTTTGAGAGCTTCTTAGAACACCTTCTTGGAAGCAAATGGAATATCTAGGAGTTCAAAATCATCAATACATATCTAGATATCTTAGGAGACCCCTTCTGTATGGGGTCATATCATAGAACTATGATTTCTTATTGACTTAGAATGCTTAGATAAGGGATAGCTTGGGGGTTCTATTCTTCAGGATATTTGGGGGGTTTCAAAGGACAGTTGAAGAACTTTTGATAGATCCCAGTATAGACTTAAGGTCAACTATTCTTTAGAATATCTGATAGATTCGTGGTATATTTATCACGTATGAACGTCCATAAAGTATCTGATCGATACTTCAAAGCACTCTTCTTTCTAGGGTATATTTACCATACATGTATCTCACCTTTGGTTATGTTGTACTTTTGCACCTCCTTCTCCCAGGAGGCAAAGCTGGCCTTGAGCACCTCGTTGACCTTGCGATTGGTGCCCGGCGTGAGGGGTGGCAAGGCAGTGGGCACATCTGAAAGATACAGAAATGAGTTACATTGATTAGATTACCGTTGGAGGATTGACAGATAGAAAGGGCGAGAGAGAGTGGTAGATGAACCTTTCAGTCGGCTGTGATTGGTGGACAGCTGCTGGAGTTTATGGGCTTTAAGATGGAATTTGCTCGAGAAGCTATGGTAGCTATTGTTGTTGTTGTTGTTGTTGTTGTTGCTGCTGTTGTTGTTGCAATTCTGAAGGAGGGTCTGATGATGATGGTGATGATGGTTGTAGTGGGCAGATCTCAAAGGGGGCAGCATGCGACTGTCGCTCCAATCGATCCACTCATTGGTCATAATCAGGCGGTAACTGATTCTCGAGTTGACTTCTTGACTGCTCAACGATTTGTTGCCGCTGTGGGTGTCAAATGTCAAAACAATTCCGTGGGACACAAGGGTGGGGTATCTTTGAGATACGAGACTGAGATCGAGAGAGAGTTCTTCAATTGATTCTAATTGATTGGTGTGGTGTGCCACAATCAAGGCGCGCGCACATTTGACCCCGAAATGTCAGTGAAAGTCGTCACCCCGTTCACGCCTCTAGGGGGTGTATCTGTCGGATACAAATGTATCTCCAGTCTTAATTGCAATTAAAACGTTAATTGCATGTATATCACAGACACATTAGTACACTGTCAACAAATAACTATAGCTAATAGATTTTTCGTAGCTTGTTTGAACACTGAACACACAGATACGCGAGACACAAGTACACTCAAGAGCACAGACACAGATACGGATACATTTTCAGAGTTCTAGAGATTTATGGAAATTTATTTGGCGCACAGCAAGAACACAAAAACACAAAAATGTAGTATAATTTTGTAATTCTGTGTATCTCTGGGTCTCTGTTGTATCTTTCGGATTTGGCTGGATTTGTGAAACTGAAACGAAACGATCGCGTCCGTCGCTGCATATCCCTAGCGACGCCAGAATGGAACCAGCGTCAGAGGGGGACAGAGATAGCAGGCGACAGAGCGAGAGAGCCAGCTGGAGAGAGCGCACGCAAAGAGAGCTCAAGCAACAAGTGGAACTGAAATGTTTCTCTCTCCGCTCATAAATCTCAGGCGGCGGGGACAGGCGAAACGAATGGAATTCATTCATAAAACGAAACGAAACGAATGCAGAGCGTAACCACAAAGAGAGAGAGAGAGGGAGCGAGAGAGAGAGCGTGTGTGTTTGGAACGGAAACGGCCATCATCGGGACAGCAGCAGCAGCAACAGCAACAGCAACAGCAACAGCAACAACAAAGGCAACATCTCGTAAAACAACAAGAGCGGAAGAGGGAGGGAGAGAGAAGAGGTAGAAGGCAGCTAGAAAAAAACACACACTAAAAAAACAAAGCAAAAAACTAAAAGCAAACACAAATACAAATACAAGCAGCAGCGCCAAAGGCAAGCAGTGTTTTTTTGTTGTTGCTGTATTTTTGGTAATGGGATTCCAGTCGCTGAGGCAACAGGTGACGATGGGACCCCTGGCAGAAACACCCTCACCATTGGCATGCCCTGCGTGTAACAGGTGCGGGGCAGCAAAAAAAAAAAGGAAAAGGGAGAAAACGCACATGCGAAAAGGAATTGCATCGAGTGTAGAGGAGGAATCACTGAAGAAAGTCGAAGAAAGGTAAGGAAGCACTTGCCTTTCATTCTTCGCATATTTATTCGTCCTCTTTTCCTATTTTTTCTTTCAAACTTGACATGCCTTCTTTTCTCTTGCTTTACCTTCTTCCTCTTCTTTTCTGCTCTTATTCCATGTTCTTCTTGTCCATATCTTGTTCCTTAATTTTTTAACCAGATTGCTCCCCCACTCCTCGTCACCCCACATACATATGGCAAATCTACTCAGGTTTCCCCCGCCCCACCCCACACTCTCTCACGTCATATACTCGTACTCTACTCTCCCTTTCTCCCTCGAACACACACTGGTAGTCTCGTTCTCCCTCTAACAACAACACATGATCAACAGACAAGCAATTTATGAATGAATTTCTCATGTTGCCTCGCACGCGCATTCGCTTCTTTTGTACAAAAACTCTAGACAAATTGACAAGAACAAAAACAACAAAGAAAACAACAAAAAATTGGAAGACACCAGAAGGAGAGAAAGAAGAAGGCAGTCCAAGGCGGCAGCAGCAGCAGCAGGCAGAGGAAGTAGCAGCAGCAGAGACAGCAGGCAGCAGCAGCGACACCGGCAGAGGTAGAGCCTCGGGCGGCTTCGGTTTTCGTTGCGTCAAAAACTCCAAAAACAACAACAGCAACGAAGATAAGAAAAAGACACCGATACGCTGGCAGAAGAAGTAGAAGCAGCAGCAGCAGGCAGAATCAGGAGGGGAATAGGCAGCAAACTCCGGCACCAGCAACAACAATGATCGCTTTCAACGTCGACGTCGGCTGCTTCCGCTGCTTCCGTTCGATGTATCGAACATTGAAATGCAAGGCGATAAAGGTAGAGCGAGTGGGATGGCGAGAGGCCGATGGATAGCCCGGGTGGGTGCGGGAGGTGGAGCTGGAGTTGGAGTGGAAGAGTGGCCGAGCCGGAGCGTGTGGATAAGCGGGGGCCGAGCCGCCGCCTCGCTTCAATTACACAAGTATGCGCCATATCCATGTGTGCGTGCATAAAGAAAAGAAGTAAGAATAGAGGAAGAAGCAGCAGCAGCTGGAGAGTTACACTGAGAAAAACTTATTCACATCCGCAGGTCAATTTCGTTTAACCCCCGACGTCTACACTTTTTAAATGATTTCAAAGTATAAATTTATCTAACTTTTTCCAGTGTAGACATCAGATAAAGCTATTATGATGACTACACCAGGTACGAGGTATGCGGTACGGATCGTTCTCGTACGGTGTACGAGTACCAGGTATATTTATGAATGGAAAACGAAACGAAAGGCCAAAACGAAACAAAACGAACATCTATGAATGAATTGAAATTACGTGAGGCGACGGCGGGACAGACGGACGAGACAGAGAGAGAGACGAAGAGAGAGATCATTTGGTCATTATCACAAAACCGCATAATTGGCGACAAATGCAGGGAGGAGAGGTGGAATGAAACCCTTCCCAGCTTTACCAAGTACAACTTTTATCTTTGAGATATTACCTGAACGAAAAGTACGACTGTGTAGAAGTGGAGATACCAAGGTGGCCTCTCCGCTGTACATTGTGTAGGGTATGTGCATGTACTATAAAAAGTACTATCACAATTATTACGAGTATGACTTGTAGTCGTAGACGTCTTCGTCTTCGAGCACTTCAAAATGCAGGCGTACTTACAGCTCGAAATTACAAAACGTCTGTGCGTGTTCAAAATTCATTATGAGAGAACACGGTACCCAGACCCTAGCCATGGGCCACACACATGGCCCACAGAGTGAGGGCCACTTGGGGTGCTAATGCCCAGAAAGGCAGGAGAGGATCCTCCTCCCGTTCGACTGAAGAAACGCTGCGGTTGGTACAAGAGAGTACTCGTAATCATATGAGGTGTTCATTGTTCACTCCTCATCAGATGATCTTCTTTACGATAGTTGGTTGGTTTTTTTTTTGCAGTCAGAGATCTTTAAATGGGTCAATCATGCTGTGTCCGTCCCTCAGCCTGTCTGTCCTCTTACTGGAAGAGATGGATGGTCACGGTGGGCTGGGCTTCTGACTGAGATTTCTTGGCTGGATCCCGTGAGTGGGGGTTGCATGTGGAGGATTGGTTCTTTATTTAACATTTAATCATCTCTATTATGCAATTTTAAAATCCAAGTTACACTTGGTTAAGGTTTAAACCTTTCTGGAGATCGATGCTAATTTATATAAACGATTCTAAGTCTTAATAATCGTAATCGATTAGCATTATCGTTGTCTCCCAAACAGGAATCATTTTGTTTCTGTTTCCCCTTATTTCCATTATTATATTCTATCTAATTTTCTTTTCTAGTAATTATCGATACCCTCATTTAGGATAAATAGCTCGCCCTGATCTTCCCTAGTTCCTGGAACAGTACTCAGCATATTTAACTTCCGTGTTTTTCCATCATCTTTCCAAAGCATAAATAGGGGAAATCCCCCAATTGAAGCGCTCTATGAACAACGAAGGCTATGCCGGTTTTGATTTGACCTTTTTCTAATCCTAATAGTTCAAATATCCTTATCAATGGACCAGTTAAACAGTCACTCGCTTTGCATACGCCACAAAAGTCACGTAGACCACTTTTTGTGCGAGAAGGAATCTCTTCCCACAGATGTTGCTGGACTGTAGATCTCTCGCCTACGCCTTCGCACAAAGGGATTGCCATATGATTAGCAGACCTCTTTCTAGATTTATGCCAATAATCATACGGCACTAAAGTGAGTAATATTCTATATAGAGCACGCTCTTTTTCTCTATGGGACCTTTATCGCAATTCCAAGAATTCCCCGCATAGCATAGCTTCGCGTTGTGTTGAAGAACACGCGCAAATTTATTAGTGCAGGTTGGAACTGAAAACTGATTGTGGTGCGGGGCTCTTATCAGGCCAGGGCCTTTCTGATAAGTGTTATCTATGGCCAGAAGTTCTATTCTCAGGTATCCGGACGTCGGCAAAGGTTCTGTGTGCGAATAAAAGCCCATTTCTTTTTTTGGCTCAAAAATTCATTCATAAACGGGTTTCGAGTGGAGTGTAATGGCATGTGTTGTACAATAAAAGTCTTATTTCCGTTTCCTGTTGTGTTCTGATAACCGTGATAGCCGGAACGAATCGAAGAAAACTGATTGTGAAATCGAATCAAACACCATTTTCAAAGGTGGAGACAGGTAGAGTGTTTTCTGCTGTCAACGTGCTGCAAAGGAGGGAAAATTAGCAAATAGCCAAAAGGCAAACAGCAGCTAACTCTGTGGAAAACTCTCTGCCACAAAGCCAGCAACAGGGAGCAGGGAGCAAAAGTATTTGCCATTGACTTCCGGTCGTTAGATATTTCATTACCAACTTCAGAGCCACCAGTCTCCAACTTCGGAGAGAGATGGAAGACGGGGAAGCACTCCCTGGGCGTTGCATTGTGGGTTACGCAGATACAAGATACAATCAGAGATGATGTCTGGGGTCTGGGGTAATTATGTGCAAAATATATAGTGCAATCAATAGCTGTACTTCTAGCCTGCCTCCTCTCTCGAATGTCCTTTGACATGCGTTCATCTACAAAACAATTCCTGCCACGCCTTGGGGCCAGACAAGGCAACTAATTTGATTGGAGTTTTCAAACCGATAGCCAGACATCTATACGTATTTAGTTGTTAGATTCTTTGATATAAACGCTGCATAAAATGTAAATTAAGTCAATAAAAAAAGGGCGCGTCATCAGTGGATTTTAAATAAATACTCGCACCATTTCAAACAGGAGAAAAATGTCATGACAAGTTCTTGGAAAAGGTTGTCAACTTAGTTGAAAAAAAGAAGAGAAACGAATACTGGTATTGCTAGAGGGAAATGGAAGTAGACTTTTAAATACCCTTCAAAAATGTCCTCTACAATTCCCATATTCTGATCATACCAAAACTCTCATCAATTTCATACTAAAATACTGTTTAAATTTTCCCTGAAATTGTCCTGAAAATCTCCTAAGCTTTTCCAATTATTTCCACTAAAAATCGTCTCCAATTTTCTTTAAATATATAAAAAAAAAATGCATCTAAAATTCTGTAAAAAATGGACTTTATTTTTGTTTCAAAATTTCCTCAAAAACTCTTTTAAAATTAAATTAAAACCTGTTTTTTAAATTTAAATAATCTTTAAAATTGAACTAAAATTCTTCAAAAATCAAATTCTATATAATACTGCATTACAAATTTTTGCGAAATTCTCCTTAAAATTCCATTAAAATTTCTTAAAATTTAAAATAATATTCTTCTTTTACTTTCTCCTAAATCTACACAAACATTTCTATATACATATATTCCTTGCTGACGATTTCTATAAATTGTAGAGTATTTGAAAATCCAAATTTCCCTTAGATTAGCCTTCGATTTCCTTGTGCATTGATGACATTTCCAGGAACACCCATATACAAACTTGTCTAGATATTTATTTTCGTAATATCAACTATAAAAAAAGCGCAAAGAAAGAAGCAGAAACTCTAAAATTCTGGATAAAAAATGTTTAAAAAAAAGAGACAGAAAAGACAGACGGATTGACGACTGGAACTGGAAATTATATTGAAAGCAAATAAATCAAATAATGTTCAGCCAAATTACGACAAAATACACATTCGAGTATAAATAAATATGTATGCATGACAGGAGGCTATCCCCGGGAGTTGGTTGGGGCACATGGGGCATGGAGTATGAGGCATGGGGTCTGGGGTCTGGGCTGGGTGATGAGGGGAGTTTTCGATATAAAAATAATTGCAGGAATTGTGTGAGTTGTGTGTTTGTCGACGACGTCGTTCGAGAAATGTAAAAAAAAAGACAAGAAACTGAAAGAAAATGAAGAGGAAACAAGGCAAAAGATCAGGGTTTTGGTTCAAGACTAAAGGATACCCCATAATTGGGGTATTTATTGATGGAATAAGTGGAGTTAAGTCTTAAAATGTAAAACGAAAGACAATAGAAATAGTAAGTCACGTAGCGCCCATACATTTCGTTCGCATACGATTTTTTGAGAGTTTTTTCTTGAAAAAAAGAGATGATTTTTGGTAGGTATATAGAGCATATCTTTATACATGAGCATACCCAAGCAGAGCTCTATATCTCTTAAGGTATATCTTCTACCAAAAGATATTTGCCATGGGTACACCCATTTGCTCTACAAATACCCCTCAATCGAAGAGGTTCTCTTCGTGTTGCACATTTTGCAGCTGAACCAGCAAAAGTAGAGAGCAGGAGAAAGATAAAGACAGAGAGAGAGAAAGATAAAGAGAGAGGAAGGGGGTTACGAGAGAGAAGCAAGTGTAAAAGAAGGGGAAAAGGCAGTGGCAGTGGCATCCAAAAGATGCGACGAAGCGACCCTGGCCACACGACTCCCGCGACTACTCCCCGCGCCTCCTCCAGCCGTTGCCGAGGAGTTGTCGTACGAAAAAAAAGAACTTACGATACTACACCGGAAATATAAAATTACACACTCAACACTTAAACTGTGTGTGTGTGTGTGTATGTGTGTGAGTGCGTTGCATGCTGCAGCTGAGATTCGAGATGCAGTGGCAGTGGCAGTGGCAGCAGTGGAAGGTGCACAGGTCTCAGGTCTCTTCGCCCCACTAGATGCGGCTGCTGCTGCTGTTTGCTGCAACAGGGTGCAAAACGATCGAACCCAATTTGATGTGTGACTGTCCCTTTCTCTCCCTCTCTCTCTCTCCCTCTCTCTCTCTCCCTCTCTCTCTGTCTTTCTCTCTATTTCTCTGAGGAAAAGTAAATTAATTGCCCAATTTCTGACGTAGGTAGGGAGCACTGCCAAGTCCTCCCTCCATCCATCCCATCTCCTGCCTGCCATCATCCTCCCATCGACATCGGACATGAAAAGTGTTGCACCTCAGGTGTGTTCCATAATTATGGGAATATTTATTTAGCAAATTATACTCGTAAAAGTGGTGGATGATGTATGCGATTGAATGGAGTGTCGGTACGGTACGGTATTGATGAATGAAGATCAAATGGGATCATAAAAGTGCTTATATTTAAGGGATTACTTATGGAATTATGGGGGGAATTAAGGCTGAGGGTCTTGAGAGAGGTAGGGATTGCATTCCCATAAATGCAGGGAATGAATAAATATGCCAGGAATTTTAATAAAAAGAATCATCTTTTGAGATTTTATGTGATATTTTGTAAGTATAAAACGATTTATCGGCTGTCTACATTCAAGGAAGATACTTTTATTAGTTTAGATACATTCTCTTAGAGAAGTTTTTAAAGATCAAACAAAATCATAACATAAATCGCCTTATTACATCTGAAATTCACACGAAAATATGTCAGAAATGCTTTAATTTACTGCTAAGCTACTCCGTAAGAGAGAGAGAAAGAGATACAGAGTGCGAAAGAGTAAGCTCAGCTACCCTGTGAGAGAGAGAGATACACAGAGGGAGAGGCGGTCTTTTATAAGACTGTAGGAATAAAGATAGAAAAATTGTAAGATCATAGAATTTTTCATTCTGTAAAAACGTTTCCCTTTAATACAATCACCACATAGCCCCACTCTTTCTACAATATTTTGATCTCCAATCCCCACAGTCCTCGATTCAATGAAGGACACACGAAATTCGCAGAAAATAATATTCCCACGCACTTGAACTTGAATTGTGTTGTAGTTTGTTCTGTTTTTTGTTATTTTGACAGATTCCAATATTGGATGCTTTGGAAGAAAAGACTCAAATTACACAGATACCCAAACACTGACACAGACAGAGACACACGGACACTTGTAGAGGAGGACAATGGGAGTTCTGGAGAGTCCTGCTGGAGCAGCTTTTACCTGCTAATGATCCTCCCAAAGTTTTGTGCCCAACAAAAAGGATCATTTAAAGATGTTTTGGTACTAAATACCCTGCCCCCAGGATGGGTCATAAGCGACTTGTAGACGGCCTTTGATGGCCGCTCTATACGCCTCTTGAGTGGTCGTTGTGGCCCCTCCTTAACCCCCTCTTTAGTGGTCTTTTAACCCCCTCTCTATACCCATCTTTAGTGATCTTTTTACCACTCTCTATACCCCTCTATAGATCTTTAGATCAAGGACTTCTCTCCTTTTTTCTTGGCGTCTCTGGCGTGGGAAAAATCAACCAAAAATTTCGCTCTCCTTTTTGGGGATTTCGTTTGCCTTCGTCTCTGCCTTCTTTTTGGTTCGTTTTCTGTGCTTTTTGGCATTAAAATATTCCCCAAAGAGAGATCTTGTCTCCCCCTTCAATAACTCCAGCCAGTCGCTGATTTTCGAAGGGGGACCCGACCTGCAATTGGGATCTGGATATGGGGAATGGCCCTTGAGTCATCACCAGGTCGGTCGGTTGAGTGGACAGGTAGACCTCGTAATGAAGAACCGTCTGATAACAAAGGCAGCCCGCTGTCTAGACTGCTTGACCAACCTATAAATATATGGTACGAGTATATATAGTTTTTGCATTCCTTAGACTCTTGGAATACTTGTAGATAAAGTCAAATTCTAGGAAAACTATTGCTGCCATCAATGGCTAGGGCTTGTCTGCTGTGTGTCCCCGAGTGGTTCTCTGTTCTTGTCTGTCTTTTTTGCCTTTAATTTGGTTTTTTTCTTTTAATTTCAATTTTCATTTCATTCAATTAGTGACAAAAATCTTTGTCGATTCACAATTCCCTTTGGGGAACAGAGAGCTGTACGCATGCGCAGAAGATTCATTCTTTCGTTCGTTGATTCCCTCTTTAATCTTTTAATTGTTCTCTAAATTGGATGGTGGGAGGGACCACAGACACACACAGAGACTCTCTGTCTAATTGCATTTATTCACAATGATTTATTCAGAGCATTCATAGTTCATACTCATATGCGTGTGCGGCGACTAAATTGAATCAACGAAGTGGAGATTCGGAAACCAAAAGTCAAGACCAAAAGGGTTCATACGATATGTAATATTTTTGTGCTGATAATATTTCTGAATTTCTCAAATATTCTACGAATTTTTGGAAGCTTCTTTTATGTAAAATGTAAGTTCCAAGAACTTGAAAAATTTCCAGAAAAATACGAAACAAAAAAAATATATGCCACCAAAAAAAAGTGAGAAACGGTTTGCTGTTTCCCCACAAAAAAACAAAAACAACCGAACAAAAAAAAAACAGAAACAACGATCCATGGATTCAGTAAAAATGTTTATTTAGCAAACGATCAACGGGGGAAGAATACCAAAATTTATATAGACAGAGGCCGCCCGAAAAGTCAATCGGTGGAAATCCCCCAACAACAATGCTGCTGCCTCATAAAATTGATGATCAAACGAAAACTCTCACATGGAAAAGGAGAGAGAGAGAGACTGACAGAGAGAGAGAGAGGAGCCGTAAGAGAGTGTGTGAAAGAGTTAGAAGGTGATGTCAAGACAATGCCAAAACGGAACTGAGATCAATCGTCTCTCTGTCCCAGATATTTTCTCGGACACTCTCCCCCAACCGCTCGGTAAATTGCCTTCGGGGCGAAAAAGCAAATAAATTCATTTTTAATATGCCACAAGGAAACGCAATCGAAGAACCGAATGGTATGACCAAAGAATACCTCTTAAACAGGTTTTAGATGGATATTGGTTGTAAACTGTAAACGATTTAGATGATTTTTGGTACACAACTAGGTAGCACTTATCGAAATAGTTTTACCAAATATCATCTTGATATGTCACAGATTATATGGTATCATAGATTTCTCTTAACAGCTTGTAATACATTTCCGTTTTTAGTAATTTTTGGTGAATAGGTGGGTAATAGTTATCGACATAGCTCTACCAATTATCAGAGGAATATCTCTGAGATTGTACACAACACAGCATTTTTTCGGAATAATATTCATACGATTTTCATGATTTTTGGTGCATAAGTAGATAATAGTTATCGCAATAGTTATACCAGGTATCATCTTCATGTCTGAAAGATTGTAGAACCTTCTTACTTTACACTATATATGCTGTAATATTTATTCGATTTGAATGATTTTGAATAAATTGGTAGATAACCTATGCTACATTTTTTTGATCGGAGCGATAATATTCTATTTAAACCAATTTTATATACTCCAACTCTTAGGCTATACGAGATCTAAAAGTTCTTATACCATAGGTCGACTCATCTCTTAATCTTCAGCTTCTCTTTACCGTCACAACCAACAATATGCCGCACGAAGACAATATATCCCTCTATTGTGCTTTGCATGCATCAAACATTAAAAAAACGTCGATGTTTTTTAAATTTTTTATGGCTATTTTGTTTCAAGCAAGAAAAACAAGGCCCACCGAAACATTAAAGAACACAAACAGAGAGACCGACACAGATACAGATACATTTGCAGAGATACAAACGGTTCCAACAGATACAGCGATACAAATTAGATGAGACACCGACAGAAACAGACAGAGCGGCATTTCCATGCAACTTCAGAACGGAACTTTGTCGAAATGTTTACAAACAAACAACAAAAATATAATGCTAAAAAATATAGTGTATAGATCCCCCGATTAATATGTGTACTATATTTTTTTCGTTGGAATAAATTCTGTTTATTCAATGTTTTTTGGTACGAAACAAAACATCAAACGACAAAATAAAGGAAAAACAATGAGTGAATTTAGTGGAAATAATATCACACAAAAATCAATGTTTATGATGGTTCCCAATCCCCTCCTATCTAAATTCATATATGGTATGTTCTTCCTGCTTTCTAGATCTGAGATCTCTGGAGATCTGTTTCACAAATTATGAGTTGTATCCACGGGGGGGGGAGGGGGGGGTGTGTGGCATGTGGCATGTGGTAGATGGGCATTCTATAGATCAAAGAACCAATGTTTGTTGCCATTGCACTTGTTTTGTGTGCGTTCCCCCTCCCCCCACACCTATCTCTATATCTTTATAGAGACGCAGAGATACATTCATGAAAGGTGTGAATAAAGTGGCACTCGGTACAACGGAAGGCTGCCGTATGCCGTACGAATGTCTGATATCAAACAGACACTTTGGCAACGCTGTTTGAAGTGCAATCAGCGTTCATGTTCAGATTGTGATTCTATAAATATCCCCTCGATATAATCTATGTATATCCATAAACTATCCTCAAACGAAAGGCCGAGCCGCTTTATGAAAGGAAATGACCGACCGACCCCGACCGAAGTGACTGTAGATCTGAAACGATCGTAAAGTTTAGTTCTCTGTGAAGTGGGATTCGATGAACTAAAGATCACTTAAAATATGATATGATTAAGGAATTTGAAGGTATAAAGAGGTTGGAAAGAATAAAGAGAAAAAGGTGTTATATGGAAATTAATCATGATTTAGTATTTCTTGGGATTCGCAAACAAATCACAGAAACAAAGAATAATCTTAACTACCAGACCACCAAATCTGATTGAAATCGGATCAGATTTAAGCAAACGAAATCCCCAGCTCTCTCCCAGTGTGACTTAGCAATGAAGTCCAGCCAAAGGAAGCCTCCAAGAGAGGGCTCTACCTCTCTGTCGCCCTCTCCAGCGCCTGCTCTCTCCCAGTAATACTCTTTCTGGATTACTTTGGCTCTCTTTTCCAGTGTGACTTAGCCCAGAAGAGACTCCTTCCATCTCTCGTCGGCCTTTCTTTTCTTTAACCCTTCAAAGAACACGCTTTTCCATTCCCCTTTCAATCATTACCAAATCACGTCCTCCAAACGCTAATCGAATTATCAGAAACAACGAGTCAATCGATGGATGAACAAGTGTAATATAGAATTCAATGACTGGTTGACTGACAGATTGATTGATTGATTAATTGCCTGCCCAATGGATGAACTCCCATCATGATCTTTGCCAAAAACCTGAAGGAAATATCACATAAGTATATACATATAGAAAATATCCCATAAATCTTTGGGCCATTGAGCAACCCAACGAATGAACAGACATATTTTTAATCAAGCACTCATTAAGTCTACAAGATCTAGCCAAGAGCTGGCAATATAATTAAGAGAAATTAGATTTCCATCGGCCATCGGATGATCATCATCATGGATGAGAGATGGGAGCTGGGTGATGGGTGATGGGAGAGACGACCTGTTGGATCTGCCACTGGTGCTGGCTGTCGTTGAGATTTGTTTCGTTGTTTAACGATTTTGCAATTCAGCTGTCGATCATTTCATTCATAAAAACACCCATACTCGTACGGTATCCATCCATGAGAGTTGATCTGGAAAACTTGCACACATCCGCACACCCATCCCGTCGATCCATCGATCCATTCAGCCACCCGCCGCCTGCTGCTTCAGCTCCGATCTGTGGGTCTCTGCCCCATTCGGTCCACTACAAACGAAGTGATTAATTCATGTAGTGGCCCCCAGTGGCTGCCTGTACGAGTATTCGTATTCGCCGTTTTCTCAATGGAAAACTGGTTTCATCGATCGCTGCCGCTGCCACTGCCACTGCCCGTTGTTGATATTGGGGTTTATGTTATTATATTCATCCTCACCTGATCCCCAGTTCCACAGATCTCCCCAGCAGCTGCTCATCCGGTCAATGTGAGAAAAAACTAAAAACAAACGCAACAAATTTCCTCAGCACTTGCAGAATACAACGAATATTGAATGCTCTTTACAGGAAAGAGTCATGGGCATCATTTGAAACACTGAGACAGTGCTTTAGGGAATGAAATGACTTCTAAACTAATGGAAATATGCAAATTTCTAGGAATATCTTTAAAATACCATTTCAATATTTCCCGAAACGCTCGAGGGGAAAAATCCCTCTTTATGGTCCTCGAAACTAATGTGTCCTTTCGCTTATGGAAACATTTTTTTATATTAGAAAAACCTAAAATTTTCCACATAAATCTCTAAAAGTAAACTTGGATTATAATCCTTAGACCTCCACTCATATATCCTTTCAAAGGCCTCTCCAACCTGTCTAAAAAATCAGTCCACCTCGTGGATGAAGAGTATTCCCCCCAACAAACTGCAGAAAATAGACGCATGCAACTTTTTCTTTTTGGTTTTAGGAGGCTGGCAAGTTGCAAGCAAAGGAGTTGGAGGATTGGGGTCTGAATCTGTAGCTGTAGTTGTATCTGAAGCAGGAGTTGTAGTTGTATCTAAAGACTGTGCTGTAGTTGTAGTTGTAGCTGGGAGTTGGTGGGGCTGGGATGCTGCCTGCTGATCAACTGGCCAGATATTTCGCAGCAGCAACAGCAGCAGAGTGGAGTCCAAGTCGAATGAAGTCAAGTGAATGATGTGGTGGCTGGTGGCTGGTGGCTCAGGAGGGATCCCGATCCCGATGCCGATCCCGCTCTCGTGCCAAATGAAATGCGAAAGTTGCTGCCTGGCCAACATAGACAGCATACAACAATATATATATCTATATCTGACATTCAAATCAGCTTAGAAAACTGCAGCCAGCAGGCAGGCAGCCAGGCCCCAAGTGCTTCGGATTCGGTGGGGCACAGTCACAGGTCCAACCTATTTGCAGCATCCGCAGAGTGCAGCGGCAAAAGGAAGCTGCTGCATGGTTTTTTTCCCCCCATTTGCGGAAGTTTGTCAAGCAGCAAGAAAACAGTTAATGGACACAGGATATGTTTCCGGGCCAAACGGGTTTCCCCTCTCGATCGATGTATCTAAAGTTATTAATTATCAATTTGTTTGTGTAATCAATGAATGGGAACTGGAACTCCAAAGCAGACTCCATCTCCAGCTCAAAACTCGATCTGGCAGAAGCCAAAAACTAGTTCGTTCTCTGTTTGTGTGCCTCTCTGCTTCGATTATAATCATATGAGGGGCCGGCCTGAGACCCACAAGCGATCTCGTCATTAATTGCCTTTTAATTGCTATGGGAAGTTCGGTTTAATATTTAACACAATATTTACATTATCAATTCATACACAGAAATTATGCATAAGTCAGGCTCACGAATGATATCCATACTCGGGATATCAATGGGAAATGGCCCAGGGGATCGATGCGAAAGATCATTCAACTCACAAATGCCAATCCCAAACGGAAGACGGATAACGGTAAAGGTTTGCTGAGAATCGGAAATAAAGTTTGATCTATGATCGAATATATTCTCAAGAGCGATTTTTAAGCAAATTTTTGGCAAAAAGATACACATGCACAACATAAAGTGATAGCTAAAGATACAGATGCTGGGAGTAAAAAATAAAGGTACATTGGGTGTAAAAGATATACAAATTGGATGTAAAAGATACACAAATGGGATGTAAAAGATACACACCTTTGGAGTAAAAGATACAGATGAAAACGGTTAAAGTTCTAATCTAAAATTGAGATCAAAATGGAAAGAGAAACGAACTTCCGTTTCGATCTTTTGATAAAAATGATTCTCGAAATGATTTCTAGTTCGATGATGGTTCGATGACACCTAAGATACTTTTATGACTACCTATCTAATCGAAAATGTATAAGAAAAGACTTTTGAACAATATTTTAAACCTATTCCAAAGATTTGTAACTCTCAAAAAAGATACTTAAGATCGGAAACATTGAGCAGCCCTTCAAGACCATGAATCTCCACTCAGGACAGCTTCTTAGACTTTTAAGACACACTTTTCTTTAGTTTTGCCATTCCATAAGGTCTTTAAACGTCCCCTGCCTATCTATAAACCTACCATAGATACCTCAAACCATACTTTAGAGCCAGCTCTACGCCAAACTTCAAGATCTAATGATTCCCATAAGAATTACTCCAGAAACAATCTTCCAAGCAATTTCAATCAACTTTCAATTATCTCAAAGAAGACTTTTTATTAAATTAAGATCCATGAAAAAAAAACGCCAACAATCTCTTTCGTTTTAGCCCACTTTGAAAGAAGTCAATTTCCATTTAATCGAATAAACCCATATGAATATCGATAATTAGGCGTAACGAAAAGAAAATTCCCCCCAAAAGGAAGTTCCAGCGAGAGATAAACACGAGTACGATTCTGGTGCTGATCGGATCTCAAAGACTGACCAGAAGGCCAGAGCACAAGACGATGTCGCGCGGCTTACAACAAACAAAGAGTAGAAAAGAGGAGTGCCCTCTCCCTCTCTCTCTCTCTCCATCTCCATCTCCGTCTCAAAGATGGATCCAGTGATCGTGTGGAGATGCTCAGGCAGAAGCCAGGCACTCGGGATTGGATCGTATCTGAACCGAAGCTCAAGTTGGAGGCTGGCGACTGGGGCTGAAGAATACAGTAGCCGCGGAGCGCGGTAGCCGAGAAGCAAACAAATTACACACAATTCAAACTCCAAACAGAGGATTTCACAGCAGCAACGGCAACAGCAGAAGCACCAAAAGAACAAGAACAACATCATTATTATCGGGCCTTTATGTCCAAGAACTGAACTGAGAACAGAGCACTGAGGCCCGAAGAAGAGAGGCTTGGGGACTGGCGCTACCGCTACCCATCGGCCGAACAGCAGGGGCACCCCATCCCCCATCCCACACTCAAATATCCAGAAGCATCCCAGCAGCATGATGATGATGACGATCGTAGACATAAGAACGAATCACAAGTTGAATGTTTTCAACGGGAGAGAGAGAGAAGTGTCGTTCTGCTGTTGTTGTCGTCTGATGTTGGTTGGCTGGTGGCTACTGTTCAATGGGAAAGAAACAGACTACTGGTGGGACGAGCCGAAGATGGAAATACACTAATAGATACTAAAATATTCCAAAAAACGATAAAAGATACTAAGAGAAAACTAGGCACGATAAAAGTTACTTAAAAAACGACTAAAAAACTACAAGATACGGTGGGAAATCCAGACGATACGAAAATATATTAATAGATACGAAAACAAAACTAAAAGATACTCAAAAAGAGATCAAATATACTACAAAATACTACAAAAAATCTCAAATAAACAAAAAAAATACAAAATTACGTCAATATACTGAAGGAAAGATAAAAGACTCTAAAATATACTCAAGAGAAGATAAGACATACTAAAATATACTCAAGGAAAGATACGACATACTAAAATATACCCAAAAAATTATTAAAGAGACTAAAATTTACATAAGGAAAGATAAAAGATACTAAAATATAGTGCAAAATGATAAAAGATACTAAAAATGCTCAAGAAAAGATAAAAGATACTAAAATATAGTCAAAGAATGATCAAAGATACTAACTATACTCAAAGAATGATTAAAGATACTAAAATATTGTCAAAAAATGATAAAAGATAATACAATATAGTCAAAGAATGACCAAAGATACTAAAATATACTCAAAGAATGATCGAAGATACTAAATATACTCAAAGAATGATAAAAAATACTACAAAATAGTCAAAGAATAATCAAAGATACTAAAATATACTCAAAGAATGATAAAGGGTGTTAACATATACTCAAAAAATGATAAAAGATACTAAAAAATACAAAGATAACCAAAGTATACTCGTAGAACGATAAAATATACTGAATGAACGATAAAAGATACACAAGGAACATTAAAAGATATTCAACGAACGAGTCATTCCAGTCCGATTAAAATTTCGAATGAAATATGTACTTGTTAAAGTATAGATGCGACCTACAAGAAAGGTACATATATGGAAAGATACCCAGGCTCGTTTGGCCCACAAGCCATTTTATATGATAGAAAAATCATTATGTATGAAACCATTGATAAGGATAAACTAAAGATACATCCATCTGGAGACACACTTTACAGCATCCCAAAGGAAAACACTCTCCCTTCCATTACAAACTTCTTTACATGATTGTAATGCTCTACATCTTACAAGAGAGTATTCCATTCTGATGACGATGATGCCGATGCTGATGCTAGTAGTGCCTGTGGTGGCCTGTGGATCTCTTGGGTTGGAGATTCTCTCGTTCTGTCGTTCCATCGTTGATTCGTTCGGTGGCTGCTGCTGCTGCTGAAGCTGCTGTGTGTATTTTTTTCGGTTAGTAAACCGGATGTTCCTAATCATTGCTAGTTTGTGCCTCAAATTAAATATGCTTCTCCATCGTCTATCGTATCCATGTGTGTACGTATCTTTTGTTTGTTTGTGTGCCTGCCAACAGCCAACAGCCTGCTGACTGCTGACTGCCATGCAGATAGATTATAGACTCTATATACTAGATAGATATTGTATCTGTATCTATGAATATACACAACACACTCGCGAAACCGTCTCCTATCTCTGGCCGTAGCCTCAAATCATGAATGAAATTTGTTTTTCTTTGAATGACGCATCTCTCTATCTCTCGCGAGGGGCGCAAAAAAAAAAATCATATATTATAGAAAGACTCTTGTCTTATCTTCAGGCACAACTTCCTTCCTCTGCCAAAAGTTGGCTTATTCATATGGTTATATATTCATTCATTCATTGATTCGTTCACTCATTCATTCACATAACGGCCCACAACTGGTTGTGTGTGGTTTAATTGATAGAACATCCAGTCGACAGCAAAACAGCAACAAAAAACACATTCATGAATTCATTTTTCATCAACATCAATTAGCAATAATTATTAATTCCAAGAGCCAGAGCGGGAGAGAGCGGAATGGAGTCTCGTGGAGATCTGTAGATCTGCTCCAAAGTGGAGCACAAGTTCTACTTCCATTTGTTGTATCTCAAATGGAAGGAATGATCGCTAAATGTGGTCTACGGAATAATATGGAATAAGGAATCTGTTGGCTTCGACTCAGAAATGATTCGTGGTTCTCTGTTTTCGAGTCTCCCCGAATTATTGTTCCCTGAAGATCAGAACAGCTTTAATTCGATTAAGAAAAGGTTGATAGATGGATATTGTAGATTAATCTTGTATAGGAATAGATAGAATACCTTTTAGATGTATCCTTTGTACTAGATATTTAAAAAATCTTCAATATCTTTAGATTTTTCAATGAATGTGGCAAGGAGTACCTTGGTTTCCTGAATATTCCACTGATTCCGCTGATTCGTATATTCGTTCCCATAAGCGAAAGGCATCAAGGAACTTTGCTGCTTTCTGTTCTAGAAATGAAATCATTCCTTCACTCCATAGACTGAAAAGAGTACCAATACTCATTCCAAATAAACTAAATTATAAACATCTTCCTAAAGCAAAAGATATGTTATCTACTTAGTACAGATCTCTAGCTTTATTTCTGTATCCTTATGCCCTCTTCAACGCTGTGTTCTACCCATCTTGAACCCTTTTATAGCTTTCACACACTCCAGGGGCAAATAAATAGACGACAAATCGAAGCCACTAAAAACCCCAAAAGAGAGTCTCGCCACAAGAAAATCAAATAAAATCTGAATGGAGTGCTGCCTTTAAGTATCTTTAAACCATTTCTGTAGAGGTTTGTTTTGGCATAAATTAAAAGATACTTAATGCATTCAAATTAAATGTATCTCAAGCTGTAAAAACATTTTGTTTTAGCCGGTTTCCAGTTTCGTTTTCGGCCATTAATTGATAACTGAATTTCGAATAGGGCTCTCGAAATGTGTGACGGAAGGCACTATTAGCCTTCCCGCAGATAAAAATTGAATTAAAAAATCCGTAAAAGGGGACCAAAAATATTAATTGTTTTTTAAATAAGATGCCAAGACCTGTGGCGCCACACATGTCGATATGGCCCTAACTTAATTCTCCACATTATAAATTGTGTAAAGATTTACGAAGAAAGAGCAGGAGGCAGGGTTCCGATTGATAACTTATTTGACTTTGGTTTTCTTTCAGCTGGAAAATGAAGATGCAATTTGTTTGGTGGAATAATAAGCCCACGCTGTGGCAATCTCTGAATGGATTTCTCCTCTCTCTCCCTCTCTTCTTTCGTCTCTCTTGTGCTCCTTCTTGGAGACCCTCTTTAATCTGCACTTTCGTGGCACTTCCTACTATATGGAGCATAGCACCTGGTCGCCTGCTTCGCCCTAGGACCCACAATGATGATGATGATCATTGAGGCTGCCACAAAAAACTGGCTGGAAGACCCCCTGCCACCCTTGCTCCTCCCCCCATTTGCATAGAGTGGTGGGTAGGGGGGAGCACCCATTGATCATTAGACTATTTTTAATAGAGAGATACACAGCGAAGAGAAACAGGACTCTACTGCCGTTCCCCTTGTCGATCATAGGAGAGACCTGTTTTAATACCACAAAAGTGGTTTGGTCAGCTGTTCCACCACACCGCCTCCTCCAAAGTCCCTCCCCCCTCTGACTCCTTCTTCTTCTGCTGGCTGCCGCAAAAGTTTCACCTGCTCCGATGTTGCAGTTGCAGTTGCAGTTGCAGCTTGCGTGTGCGCAAGAGTCTCGAGTGTTTGTTGGCATTAGCCATGAGGCCAAAAAGGAAAATCAGAGGCTCCCCCTTTTGGATTGTGGCACTCTATGGCACTCCTGCCTCCCCTGCCTCCTCTCGAGATGCTGACGATGATGCAGCAGTTGCAAGAGTCAGAATTTTCACACTCTGCCACTCCGCGATGCGACGCGGCAGCGGTAGCGGTAGCGGCAGCGTTGGCGGTGGCGGCTACCTAAACAATTGAGACTCGAAACCAAATTAAAATATAAAATGAAATGAATTTCAACAGAGAAAAGAGAGGAGCTAGATGGAGGAGGGCTGTGGCAATGGCAGGGGCAGGGGCATCGGGTGCATTGACAAACAAATTTATGTGGATAGCCACAAATCTTGTTCGGGGATTTCAAATAAACAAAACTAAATGCTTTAAACGCAGCATAAATTAACTTCCGATTCGAACACACACACAGACCCGTGCGTACAAGTACAGTGCGTCACACAAACGTAAGACACTGGAAATTACAGGGAAAACAAAGCGGAAGAGTTATGGTCTAAATTTCAAGAATTTTGATAGAAAATTATGGGCAAGGGAGGAAATCAAATTTATAGATAGAATATTCTACAAATTAATCGATATTTCGATCGATTTATAATCAAATCACTTATCGCATTACTTTAATCAGTTTAATCAAAATATGTGGAGCTTTGGAAAGGAATTAATCGATATTTCGATAGATATTTCAGACGATTTTTTTTAAAAATCAGCTAAAAATGACCTAAAACTGATTCGAGACTCTTCATTTTTCTCCTAAGGCATCGAGAGAAATATAGTTTCTCCATAAAAATACTACAAAATAGTCGATATTTCGATAAATTTAATTTTAATCAGAAAATATGGTTTTTCTCATATTTATATCTTTTGGGGGTTTTGCCGTCTTTTCGTTATGAACCGCACTGTTCCAGCGTACTTATATAAATATATTTTCCTTGTACAAACAAATTTATGTTCCAGTCACACAGAAGCGATCCCCCAATCCATTCCATTTGGAATTCGATTCAATTGCGATCGGTGGATAGGTGGATCGGTGGGTGGATGGGTGTTATGGTCAGCGTCAGAGGCGGCGAGGATTTCAAATGCAGGCACGGCACCTCCAAACGCACACGAAACACAACAGTAGAAAAACACTCAATAAAATTCGTTGATAAATTGCGTTCGGCATCAAAGGTAACCCACTGTGCGAATGGCGCTATCCACGGATTACAGTGCCCCTGCCACATGCCACATGCCCCTTCTGCCGCTTTGCCACTTGCAGCAATCTTCTATGAGAATTTATCGATTGTTTTTGTTTAGAGAATTCTCTCTGGTCTGAATAGACACAAAAGCGCCAGAGCCGACAAATTGTTGTGAAGATCCGAAAGATGGGAAAGGGGAATCACAAAGAGAATTAGGGGTTAGGGGTTAGGGGTTAGGGTATGGATACGGGGGAAGGGGATGGGGATGGGGTTGGGAGTACTCATGATCGAATAGATTTCAAGTCTATTCATACATCACGAAAATCTTTCTCTGCAGGAAAGTTATGGCATGCGATCTGGGATATAAAACTTTCTGTTTGGATATTTATTGGTTATATATTTTGCTGGAATTATCTCTGGACTATAATTTGGTCCAAAAACTAAGCGATTGATAGTGACGGATGCTATAGAATAATGGGAAAATCTAGAAGAAAACAATTGAGCCAAAAGCTTCTCTAAAACGAAGAGTACTTAAGAATAGTTGTGATATCCCTACCTTAAGCCAACGTATCTCCATCTATCAATCTTTTATTGATCGAAATATCGATAGCTCTATGGCATTTATAATAGAGTAATGTATGATTTACCGTCGATTCGATTGATGTCTTTTTCTTATGAGAAATTCAAGGGACAAGTATCGAAATATCGATTAAATTTTAGTATTTTTAAAGGAAAAATATATCAAACCTTATAGTATGGCATTGTATTCGAAAGATGTCGTTTTCTTAGCAGAAATGATACAAAATTAAACCGATTCAAGTGATCACTTGTGCGATTTTCATGAAATCTATCGAAATATCGAATAATTTTTAGTACTTTCGATGGAGAAATGTATAATTTCTGTTTCTTCTCTAAGGTTCAAATGATGAAGATTACTTAGGAGGAATTCGATCAATCTTGAGAGATATAAAGATCTGTACTCTATATCTTTGCTTGAAGGTTACCCAAGAAGAAAAGTTGAGTGGAGACTTAAGAATGATAGTAAATTTCATCTCAACAAACTAATGTATTGTTTTCTACAAAATCAATTAAAATTCCTTATTTTTTTTAATAGAAATTCAGCTAAATATCCTCTTCCTTCGATTCCTATCAATTTTCTCTGAGTAACCACCATCTAACGCTGCTCGCAAACAAAAAGGTGACACGATCTAAAAACGCATTCAAGTTTAAAAGAGTTAAAAGTGCCGCAACGAAATGGCTTTTAATTCAAATGACAATTGCAGAAAAGGCATTAAAAAAGACACAGAGAAAACCCATTAGGCGTTACGACCAAGAAGAAGGGAGGGGAAATGTTCAGCTTAAACTTTAATTTGAAAATGCTGAACAAATTATGACAGGGCAGAAAATGAACGGAGGGGGGCCCAAAAGGCAATGGGCCAAGACAATACGAATAAGTCATAGGCCCTATTGTTTTTTGGGCCAATTGAAGCGTTAAATTATCAATTGGGCCAGGCCAGAAAGGGGTTGAAGAGAGCAGGGCGGCGGACAGCAGCGTTAAATTGGCCAAAAGAGCGGCGGTGGCGGCGGCGGCGGCGGCCACGCTTCAATTGGTGATCGTCGATCGATGGATGGATGGATGGATGGATGGACTGGACTCCTGGAAAACTTTTGCATCGATCAGGCGGCAGCAGTCAGGCAACTGGAAAATGATGTTTGTGGCAGGTGTTCTCTTACGATCCATAAATATGGATCGGGTAGATGGGGATCCTGTGTGTGTGTCTCGTATATGATTCAATTTCTCAGCGATTGCGATTATCAATTGGTCCGTCGTTTGGCCAGTCCGTCGCGACTGTTGGTAAATCATCCAAATGCAATTGAAGCTGTCCCAAGAACGGGTTTCCACATGCCGCAATTTGTTGCCATCTAATCTGGATACAAGTATCTTTGTATCTCTGCGTGTGTGTATCTGTGTATCTGCGTGTTTGCATCGCCTAGAGTATGCGTGTGGACAGGTTGCCTTTTGTTGCATTAATTGATTCATATTTGTTTTGCAGCATTTCCTAATGTGATTTCAGACATTTCCTTTTAGATACTATTGTATCTTGAGATATCTCTGATCCATATTTGGCATTTATGATTAATTGAATTTATCCCAAAATGGCCTCTAATTGACTTTGTGTTATTTTATTTCGTTTTCTTTAAGCATTTGTCTAAATTATCAAATAATTTGCTAGATGGCACGCGCAAGAGTTTCTTTTTAAATAATTATTGCCTTTTAGGGAAAGGCAAACATTTCAATGGCCTTCAGATCGGGGTTTTATGCATGAAATATAGATATAATATAATTAATTATACTAGAAATTAACATATATTTCATATTTCAGGTGGATTATTAATGGAATTATTCCCAGATGGAACTTAAATAGAAAAATTATCAAAAAATTACAAAAAATACCAACCGATCTAGGCACTCTTTCCGATTACAAAAGAGATATGATACGCCACGCCCACAAAGGGAAGGAAACAAATTAGAGTTATTTTTATTATAGAACATTTATCTACCTATTTCTATTATCTATTTCGCCTCGAAATCTCTAGTCTCATTTCGCCGCCATGTAATACGACAAAAGTTGCTGCATACTTTTCGGATTATTTGCTCAGAAATCCTATAGCAGCTAGCTTTTGAACTGGTGCAATCTGAATTCGCCATATTTTTATTAGTTCCCGAATTAGCCGCTAAAATAAGACATTTTGACTGTAGTTTTTACTGTCATAAGATAGAACTAAAGTAAAATCCATGTAGAATTTCCTTTATAGAGTTTTAAAAAAAATTAAAAAATATACGACCCAAAAAAATCTCATCTTTCTCTAAAATTAAACAATTGCTGATAAGAGGGAGAGACCCAAATTCGGAATAAATAAATTATTTGATAGAACGGGTTTTTACGAGCTCTTATCTGTGGACAGAAACGGCGGAATGAAATTAATGAAATAAATTCAAAACAGAACTTATTTATGTGGACAAAATCAGGAACTTTCCAAAATAATAAATAAATATAACTATAGTTATAAAAAATATCAAAAATTCATGTCTTTTGATGGTTGAAATTAACGTCTAAGGCAAGAGTATGAAAAATCTAGACAAATGTCCATTAAATCCAAAGAATACAATATTTTTAATAATTTCTATTGAATATTCCTTGCAGACAACTTTTTTAATTAATATTTGCATTGCACTAATCTACAGCACATGAATCTTTTCAAGAAAGTATATTTCAGGTCTCCTAATTATTATTTAAATGTATTTTAATTTTCTAAATTTCCCTACTTTCTTTGTGTTCTGTTTCCTCTCCTTTCTGTAGACCACTTCACCCCCGAACACATGTACATATAGCATTATTGTTGTTCTTTTCACTGGTGTCCGATCTTTCAAGGTGTGGGCTAAGTGCATTATAATATTAAAGTGCCTCCAGGGCCGCCCTTCAGCCCCACCACCTCTCTTTTAGATAACGAAAGCGGGTGCCCTCTTATCAGGCAGCCACAAATATTGGCTCTCTCTTTTTGTGCCTCTTCTGTGGCATGGGGTGTAGGGGGAAAGAGTAGTGGCTGATTGGAATAAAAGCGAGTTTTTTTTTTGTTGAGTTCAAATTGGTGAAGGTCGCACGCGTCTGAGGTACGAGGGTTACCTGAGAACTTTTCCCTTTGCCCTGATTTTTGTGCAGCGTCAGGGGTTTCTCTCCCTCCCCCTCTCTCTCTCTATAGGTCTCCCCCCCTTACAACACTCTTTTTCGGATCGTGCTGATTAGCCATGCGCTGGGCTTTTTACAACGGAACAACAATAACAATAAAACACACAGAGAGAGAGAGAGGGAGAGAGAGACAGGGAGATAGAGAGAAAGAACAACAAATGCTGCTAATTTGTCCATGGGATGCTCTCAATTTAGACACATCCGTTCTACACAGAGAGAAAATAGAGTAACACATCCGTTCTACACGGAGAGAAAACAAGCAGGACACATCTCATTCTACACAGAGAGAAAAAACCAGAAGCTGTCGTAGAGGATATACGACATTAGATAAAATCCCAGCAAGATGATCCAACCAGTTTTTCGTTTTTTTAACGATTAACATATTTAAAGAGAGCAAAGAGAATAGCGTAAAGAAGCATATAGGAAATGGAATACAGATTAGTGCGGAACTAATTTATGGCGATAAGATTTCCAGAGGGTACTGTCCCCTAAGAAAACTTCTAGAAGAAGATAAGATTTCTTTAGAGAGAGAGAGTGTTTTTTAAAGACAATAAAATAATCATCATATAATGAATGCTTTTAAATTATGCAACCATAAAAAGCTCCAATCAAATGGGAATACCATTAAAGATCCCTCAGGAATAGAACAGGGGGTTCTTTTAAGAATTTTAGGCCAAATCTTCAAGGATCGCTCAAGGAGTGAATAGATCTCTTGGGTGGGCAGAAAACTGCTTCCATGGAGGAAATCCAATCCATTCACAGATCTATTCAATTCTTTAATCAATCATCTCTCCCAAGCGGCTGTCTACTCCAGAGAACTTTTACTGTACCATAACTTATCGTATGTACATTGTATATATTTTCTATTCCTTCAAAATGCAATTTCCGATCGAATAATGCAATCATGAAATTATACAACAATAAAAATTATGGACCTCCCTCCCCTCCCCTCATCCACAACACAAACAAAACAAAACAACAAAAAATATGCGAATGAATCAAAAGTTCTCAAGCAATTAATTTTCAGCGAAACAACAACAACAACAATAACGGACAGCAAAATCAACGCTGGAGCTGTAAAAAATTTTATGAATGAATAAAGCGGAATAAGGCAAAACACACACACACACACACACTGGAACACAGGCAAACACGCGCATAGAGAACGAAGAAAAAAGAGCAACAACAGCAAAAGCAAACAAAACGCAAACGAAAAAGATCCCCAAAAATAGTAAGTGAATACAAAGTGGCATATGCACAGGCAAGGTGTATTCAAAAGAGGGTGAGGCTAAGAGTCCGAAGAGGTAAAGTGCGAAAGAGAAACAAAATTACAAGAGAGTCGTTGAAACACTTCATAGAATAGGCCCCACCCTGCACACAATACACCTTGTGCATATGAAATATGAAGAAAAAACTCACACACACACCTATTCCTGTATGTAGATTTTTATGCGCACCTCTGTGCATGAATGAACGAACGAATGAATGAATGAATGAATGAAAAATTGTTAACGCAGCAATTCCACGAAAGAGACAACCACAAGAAGTGGACAGAGGAAGAAGCAGCGAAAGAAGAAACAGAAAAGCAGAAGAAAAAAGATCTGTGAACATGAAAATTTGAAAGGTATGAACAAAAAGTTAAATTAAAACAAAAAAAAAACTTAAATCAGAAAAAAAAACACGAGAGAGCAAGTGTGTGTGTTTTTGTGTTGGCAACTCGTTTTCCAGCTCCATTTCCAGCTGGCCACAAATTGTGCGTTTTTCGAGGGTGGGTAGGGGGAGGAGGAGGGGAAGCGGCAGGGTAGCAGACCGAGCGGGAGAGTTCAAATTATGAATAAATAAAGAGTAGAGCCCCGAAGAAGAAGGCAACTCTAAAAATCAAAATAAATACAGAAACAAGAAAACAGAGCTTGCTTTTGGGAACATAAACGTTTGATACCCTTGAAGATCCATAGAATCCGTGAAACAATTATAGAAAGTTTGACAGATCTTTCGTATGAAATATTTGCATTAAATTTGCTGATGTTCCTTCATTACGGTTCCAATTTATGATCCAGCAGAAAGTTTCTTTAAGAAATCTGCAATCTCTGCTTCTCAAACCCATAGCCAAAATCATTACACCCTGTCTCCTGCAGGGTATCTCGCAAGCAACAACGGATTGCAGTCGCAGTCAAAGCTGAGCTACAAGTCAGCGACGCGCCCACGGACAGCGGCAGAGACAGAGGAGCAGCCGAAGCAGAGGAGGCGAAGCAGCCGCAGAAACAGTGATAAAAGAGGGACGCCAAGAGGAACACCAAAGACAAAGCCGGTTTGCAGGAACTTAGGCGCAAGGCAGAACCCCGAGAAGGAAACAGAGGAAGAGCCAGAAAAGTGCGGAATGGAGCACGCAAAACAAAAAAGGAAGGAAACAAACATCAAGCCCCAACGACAGCAGCAAGAGAGAGAGAGAGAGACAGCAAACAAGATACAGTCGCATCCATCCCCCCTAAATCATTCATCAACTGCACTTCGGATCCGTAAGGCGATCGTTCCCCAACAACAAAAACAGAACCAGCAAACGTTTATTGTGTTTTTTGTTTGTTTTTTGTGTGCGAGTATGAATGAAAACGAACGTGTTTTCTGGCTGAGAGATGCAGAGAGAGAGCGAGAGAGAGCTGGCGCGGCTGACTGCGACGCCGGAATGGGATGAATGAAATGAGCGCCAAAATGAATGAAAGTAGTGGGGCGAAGGCAGAGAAGTCGACGTTGACGTTGGCGTTGACAGAGCAGAGCGCTCTCTGACTTTTGCTGCTGGGTCTCTCTGCTGCTGCTGGCTGTCGCTCTCTCTCTCTCTCCGGCTCTCTCTGATGTTGGCGCTCGTTCAAAGCATTTTTATAATATTATTTTCATACAAATCTCTTAGGCCATATTTAATAAGAAAAAAATTTAATTTGCCTTATTTATTTGTTTCTTTTTTTCCGCATTATTTTTTTTGTGCTTGTTATTTTCAAAGTTTATGATTAATGAGAGATGATTAAAGCGCGGACAGTTCGTATATACAACATGTATATATGTATATGTAAATTTATGTGCGTGTTAAAATAAGGGCAGCCCTGTCCGTCGTATCTTTTATCCACAAAAATGTAAACTAAATGTAAGTGACTGCGTCTTCTCCTCCTCTTCAGAATCTCCTTCTGCCACAGCCTCAGCCTCTTTTTCGTTTTCTTCTGACTGATGTTCCCCCCTTTTTTTTATCCCATGCCCATTGAAGAGGGGTCTCCTCCTAGGGCAGCATCTGCGCAGTTGTCGCCGTTTTTGCATGTTTTTTTTTGTTTTGTTTTTGTTTTAGTGATTTCTATGCCCTAGACTTGTAGATAGCAGGGGTATGTTTGGTTTACGAAAAGCTATGTAACAGGTCCTTGCTTAGACCAGAGACAAGAGTATGAAATGTTTGTGCTTCTTCTGAGGTTCTAGTTCTCCAATATCCTATTCTCCTCAGTTACATCTCTTTACAGGGTATCCGTATGGCCTGTATACCGTTTTATTGTCCATTTCTGTTGCCATTTTATGGTCCGCGATCTCTTCTAGCGACGCGACGAGCGAAAAGTTCATGCTGTCGTAAGGGACTCACTCCTCGGTTCCCACAGATGTGTGTGTGCTAGAGAGAGTACGAGCATGTTTTCTATATATATACATATATATACAGCACTACTATATACGAGTATACATACATATGTGCACATATTTAGTTGGGCACTGACTCTTAGTCTTTGGGGTTTTGTTGTTGTCGCTGCGTTGACATTGAAATTGTGTTTGCGCTTTTGTTGATCTCTACGCAGCGATAAGACATAAATATTGTACATAAATACTTTTTACGTTTGTTTTTTTCGGGGTTTCGGTTCGAGTTTGGTGTTTCTTTCCTTGCAGTGTATCCCCCACAGATTCTGTTTTATTTCTATAAACATTAAAAACAGCACTAAAATGGTTTTTACCCGGTGGCTCTGTTTCTTTGAGGAGCCCACAGCTGGCAGTAGGCTTTGTTCTTTATGGCCCGATGGCACAGATACAGATACATTTCCCCACTGCTCTAGATTGGGTGTTTAAAAATCGTGCAGAAAATATTATGGAAATCCTTAAGAATGGACCCTGGCATGAAAATAAAAGAATTAAGAACAGTTCCTTGAATATTGTTAATCTCAAAACAAAGTTCGTTGAAAACTCTTGGAAATATTGAAGCGATTAACTCCTCTAAGGCCTTAATTCTTGGTAAAATTAAAGATACGAGCAGTACGCGTATACTCGCGGAAAGAAGTGCCTTTGGAGTGGAGTTTTGCCCTGAGTGTCTGAGTGTCTTTCCCAGTATTTAGTGTTATTATCGAATCACAAGAATTTCCCATTATTAACACATACTTTTTTGGTACATTGTTCTCTTGCTTTGGCAGCAAAACATCAGGGCAAAAGATGCATAACAAATTACCATAAAACGTTGTCCGATACACACAGATACATATATATCTGCATGTGTGCGTGTGTGTATCTGTGTAATAGATAAAGCATAGTAGACACATGTCAAAGCGAGGCAGCAGCAACAACAGGAAGAGCTCTGGGAAGAGACGTCGAAACTTTAAATACTCTAAAAAATATCGAATCATTCATATTTCGGCTAAGAACCCATTGCCTGTTCCAATGTTCCCATAAGCGAAAAGAAGTTCCACACTTTTTAGTGGTCTGATCTTTGTCGCCTTTGAAATCATAATACCCTCTTATCTCTATGTATGCAAAGGGTATAAAAACGACAATGTTTTGTCACATTACGTATACGATCAGTGGACTGACAAACGGATGGATGGCTGGATGGAGGGCTGGCGGGACGGCCTGAGTGAGTGACTGACTGACGTATTGCCTGATTGACAGCAGCAGCAGCAACAGTTGAATGGGAAGAGCATTGGGGGGGGAGTAGAAGGTAAAGTAACCCTCTGCATATTTTTCAGATATTTATTTCGTGTTTTTTCAAATGCAAATGTATTTTTTTTTCTTTTCTTTCAAAGAGGAAGCCCCAAAGGGGATTGAAAGAGTGACTGAATGAATGAAAGAGCAAATGATTGGGTAAATGAATGAATGAATGTAAGTTCTCTCTTGGCATTTTGCCGGATTTTCTGAGGAAGGAGGCAGGCACACTGGGGCGCGGTAACACCGGAAACAAACGACGTGACTTTTCACAGAAATCTATGCGAAATGCTACCGATAATTATGTACATTATTTCATTCATACAATAAATAATAGTACATACAATAGATGTATGTATATATCATGTGTTTTAGTGCCAGCACAATCCCTCTGCAAAACAATAATCGTATCTTTTGCTTCTCTTTTTTTGTGAATTCTTTCAGGCCACACGCTTTTGATTATTTTTGCTGTGGGGCATTATCTTATCGCCAAATAATGTTGGCTCTTTCTATAATGCTGCCTCTCTGTCTCTATGTCAGCGCCTTTTTATCGCACGGATCCAAAGGCAAAACAAAAATAATAACAGTCGCAAGCGAGGAATTGATTTCAAAAAGTCTTCCGACTATGATATATACTCCATTCAGCATCTAAAATTATATACTTTTTTGCTTTATATTCCTATAGAATTTACCTAAATAACAAATTTAATAGCTCTAGAGTATATAGAACCCAAGATCTAATAGACTATTTCATAGAAATATCATCGTGTACATCGTAGTGGCTATAAGCGGTCATATATATATCTAAAAATATAATAAACAAATATAGTTACAGCTCCATTATTTGCAAGTTTTACCATATATTGTATATTCTTTTCTGTTTAGAGGCCGCTTTTCCCATAGAAACTACTACTTTTTTCACTTCTAAACATATACCCCCCGTCAAAGTTAACCTAAATACCAATTTTCCTAACTCTAGACCTTAAAAAACCCAAGATCACTTAGTACAATCCACTTAATGTACAGAAAAATATTCTATCAACGCATAAAATGACTTCAAAATCCATATTTCAGCCCAAATACCAACTTTCATAACTCTAAGCCCTATACAACCCAAGATCAAAGAGTTTATTCCATCTTCCAGCTGATAGAACAGTGGATAATGCCTCCTCCTTCATGTCTATGGGTAACAGTGTACACTCTCAGAAACATGACTAACGATGGCTTGATGCCCTACCATAAATGTAAAAAAAGGCACGGAACTAGAGCATTGCTCTTCCATGAACAAATATATATAGTGGGTATGTACAATGTATGTATATATCTCCTGTGTGCTTGTGGCACAAGATAGGGCCATAACGAAACGCGCCCCAACCATATAATTGTTGAACATTTCGCATTCGCACAGCTCTTCAACAACATTTTGCTCTTCAATTATTATGGAGTACGAAATTCTTGGAAATCTGTTATCAAATTGGAACCCACAAAGACCACAAAATTCCATTCAACAAACAAAACAAGCAAAACCAACGACAGAATAATACAAATCAAATAAATGAAGGAATAAGCTATATTGCGAATGGGGTTTCTTTTCTGGCAGTGTGTCATCGTAAAATGATATATGGGTGGGTTCGATTGTACTCACCCAAGGAGGCCTCATGATCTGAAATATCCGATAAATCCTTGCACCCATTGATGGGCTCCTCTTTGATGAAGATGTTCTTTGACTGAAATAGAGAAAAATGGTTAAGCGTAAAAGGCTAGATCAGAGACTTATGTAAGCTTAAACTTTAAGAGAAATGCTAAGGAATTAAACTCAAAAGTGTGAAAATAAGCTACACTGGGAGAGAGATAGAGCTGTCGATCCAGTTCTGTGAAATCTTTTGAACTTATCATTTTGTTCCTATGCAATAGTACCCGTTATTTGTATTACCAAGACACACTGGAAGAGAGATTTCTGGTCATTGCCTTTCTGTGATCTCTACTGATCTTATCATCACATTCTCATAGCAAAACTTATGCTTTTTCTATTAGCAATCCATTTCCAACATGTTAGAGATTACATGTTCTAATTACAGACAAAATGTATGCTTTAAATTTTTCGATCATCATCCAAGAGCATTTCTTAAGCAAGATCTTCCCCCTTTTTTAGTGAATTTATTCAATAAAATTCCTTACATTTCTTCAACAAGAATAATTTGGGCATTTCTTCAAAAATATTATACAATTCTTAAGCAAGATCCTTTTTTAGAGAATTTCCGCCACAAGATCATGATCTTTCTTCTACTTCTTCCACAAGATCATCATCTTTAGGGAATTATTTCTTCAACCTTAAAAGAATTTCTACGACAAGATCATGATCTTTCAGGCAATAAGCTCAAAACGATCGTCAGATTTTTGTCATTTCTTTTACAAGATCATCATCTTCGTTACATATATTCAATACTACCATCTTTAGAGCGAGGTAATTTCTTTGCAGAGATCATCTTTAGATCAATTCCTTAACAAGAACAAGATCATTATCATTCGCTTACATTTCTTTCAGTCTTGTAGATCACTCTTACATCTATCTATCTTTATTGTACCGTGGAGGTACCCTTCCTCTCTCCGTGTAATATCTGTCATACAATGATTAAATCCACAACAAGGCCTCCCTCCTTCCAAATGATCGTGTGTGTGTGCTGTGTGTGTTTGTACACATTTATAAACAAGCCACTTTTACCCAATTACAAAATATATGTACATATGTCCCCTCCCCAAAGTGTAACCAGGGGAGCCAGAGTAATCAGAGCCAGCAGCAGAACATGGAATAGATTGCCAGCAATTGACGGGTGCCTCTGTGGACTGCCCCAATGTCCACGGCACAGCAGAGAGATCTCCCCCCCTGAGAGATCTGTCGTGTTGAATGCGTTCTAATAAATTGAATTGTACGTTTGACTTCCATATGGAGAGGGGGTCCAGAGAGAGGTCTACTGTGTGTCGTCGCTTAATGATAATGGAGGTCAGAATAGTCAAATGAAATGTGTATCACACACAAATTTCGAATTGGAACTCAATTCGGGGGCTCCATAAAAAGTTATCTTTTGGTTTTAGGCTTCAGTTACGTTCCGAAATGGAAACCCAAGAAGACTTTTTCTGCTGCTGTTGCTGCTGCCCAGACATTATAGAGATCGGATTACATTGCGGGTTGGGCATTTTCCAAGCGACTGCACATGGGCATGTCCTGAGAGAAAGGATCGTCAGGCCTTTGGGGTCACGGACCGGATGAAAGTGGTCAACGGTTCAGCGGATATGCGCTTACCGCAGGCGCTGAAACGATCCTCAAAGATCAGCTGGAACCGAGAAAGAATGCCCCAATGGGAAGCCCTACACAAAAGCATTGTTCACGTCTTTTTTTGGTTCCTTCCAGCGTTCGGTATGGGAAGCCTTTGTCAATCGTTTCTATCGCAAGATGCGTCACAAATTAAGTGGCACGCTTCTGGCTTTTATAGCAGATACCTTTACTCTTCTGACAATAGATTGTTTACACAATAGAATTACGCCTCTGTATGCCGCAGACACGACTTTAGTATGCCCTCTCCCCCAGTGCCTCATCTTCGAAGAGATCTCCCAGGGAAGTGCGGCCGGATCGTTGGATCGTTCGGTAATAAATATTTAAAGGGTGTTGGATAAAAAGCAAATAGCATAATACATAATAATTGCGTTTTCGTTTCGTTAACCAAATTTAGAATCCACTGGCATCTACGTGTTTTGCATTCCGAATTGAGGTCTCTCTCTCTCGATGGCTGTCATCGATCGTTGCAGTGGCTGTCAAAGTGGCACAGAAAACGATGGACAGACAGACTATCGATCGATCAGCCAGAGAAGCGTTTAAATATAGAAATTATAGAATTTATGCAGCCATCGATCAGTAAGCGGCTCTACGTGCAAGTCCTTGAAGAGTTAGAAATCATTGATCATCGATCATCGATTGTTTGCTTAACGAGATCTTGAAATGAAAGATTGATCTTCTTTAAATATGCAATGCAAATATAAGAGAATCCAATCATTTGGGGCGACTAGAGATCGTATAGCTCATCCAGTTCGTCGTATGCCCTCACAGCGTGGCTTAGCAGTGGAATGTGAGTTCTCAAAGGGGGATCAGGGGAGATTATAATTGTTATATAGCTTATAGAGATCATCTAGAACACATAAAGATCTTAAAATGGTTGTGGATCGTAGTCTTATAATGATCTGGAACATGAGGGGTCTTCCATGTTCTTCAGGTTCTACAAAAGAATTCATCTTGAATCTGATGAAAGCTGATCAAAGAAAATCTTGGTCTGGAAATGATTCTTAGTCTTAGAACCAGTAAAATTATAGATCTTCTTTAAATATGATCGTTTTCCAGTGAAACTATTAGAGACTTCTTTCTTTTTTATACTCTCTTTCCCAAAATGCACTCAAAAGGCGCGTAATACCCTCTCTGTTTTTTCTTTTTTCACAGCTAGCACTCTCCCAGTGAGTGTCGCGGCACGTGATTTTGGATAGAATAAAAGAGAGATTAATAGAGTTTTCCCTTGGAATTCATGTCCTTACCTCCACTAAACTCGATAGAAATGTGACTTTTCGGTTCTTCTTGAGCCTCATGTTGCTGTTGGTGTTATTGCTGTTCAGGATCGATGGCTCCACCGATGGATGAATGCTGAATGTGGAATTGTGGCACAAAGTGTTGTGGCTGCCGTTATTCGGTTGCGATTTGAACAGATGGCCAGCTTTGAAGCCGTTGAACAGTTCGTTGAGGTTGTGGGGGAAGGAAAACTGTGCAACGGACGACGAAGAGTGGTCGGGTCCTCCGGTGGCAATGGCGGTGGCTTGCGGGGGCAACGCTGGTGGTGGCAGCATAAACTTCGTGGCAGATAGATCTGTTTTACAAATCGCCAATTCCATATTGTGAAGGCATCTGAAAAGGGGAAAACGGAAAAAGGGAAAATTAGTAAACAAATCAATGCAAAAGGAAAAGCGGAAAATGAGTGCCACAAATGGGTGGTGGCAATTATCGCACAATTATCAAACCATTTAGCAGTCATTTTTATTGGACCTCGTTTACACCTCCTGTTCGCACCTTTGACTCGTGCCTGTCTCTGTCTCTCTCTCTTTGTTGATTCAACAAATTATGACACTTTTGCAACATCAAAGGCCGCCTCCCATTGAGGTGCACACAGAGAGCCACAACAAAAGGCACCGCCCATGGACACACTTTTGTCCGATATTTAAACAGCATCCATCCATGGCATGGCCTACGAGTATACGAATGTTCTATGGGTTTTAAGGCGGTTTCCCCCAAAGGGTTTTTCAATATATATACATATATTTCTAATGGGTTCTCCTCTTTAGAGTTCTCAAATATTTACTCGGGCCTAACAGCGGATGATTATGATGTTGTTTGGGGATTTGGGACCTCATTCAAACACCAAAAAACATCAAAAATTACTTTGAAGTACGACAAAGACAGACAGAGAGAGAGATCAAGCAGATAGACAGACAGGAGAGATCTTCTTTTCGTTTTTTAGCCGATATATTCCATGTGTTCGGGTCTTAGGCTAAACAGATTTCACCCTTCAGCTTCTTATCCGCTCTGTGGTTTCTGTGGATCTGTTTCTATGATTTTCAATAGAACTTCTAGCTATTTTTAGGGTTCTTCAACTAAAAAATAGTTAGGAAAATCTTTAAAAATATGGAGAGCGCAAATTGTTCAGGAAGAGTGCTTGCGCGCTCTTTGAGTACTTTCTGAGAACAATCAAACCCACCCTTAACTGCTAAGCCACACTGGGGCAGCAATAGAAATAGCAAGCGAGCGAGAGAGCCCTTTAAAACCCACCCTTTGATACTAAGCTACACTGGGAGAGAGAAAGAAAGCGAAAAGCAAGCTCATCTCCTAAGTCCCACATTCCTTTCCCTTCTCTTTGTGTACTCCTTCTTCCAGTATTCATCATCCCGCAACATGGAAACAAATTTCAACCCAAATCCAAATCCAAAAAAGAATAATAAATTCTTAGGGAATTTTTTATCAAACGGAAGTGCCAGAGCAGAGATAAGCCAGACCGAGAACGAAGAGAAGAAATCTCCAAAGCACAAATGAGGGTTCGGATTCGGGTTCCTATGAGGGTTCCTCACTCCCATTGCCCCATCAAGTCCATCTTGAGTGATCCGTCCCCAGCAAGTAGGATAAAGAATTCAGAGGCTCTGTTTCGATTTCTTACACTCCCATCACGCTCCATCAGCAAGTATCAGGGTTTTAAGGGGCCTCCTTTGCCAGCAAGTAGGGTCTCTGGTTTTCATTACTGATGCTGGATGCTGATTCTAGACTATAAATAAATGTAAGCCACGGTTGCCCGTTGCCCGAGATAAATCCCAGTAAATTACGCATTAGCAATTACGAGCGTATTTACATTAAATACAAGTACGCCTTGCGACTGATAAAAACATTTTAGTGATAAACAATACGAAAGAAAAGAGTAATACCCAAAACGGGGGCACAAGACAAGCGATAAAATCCAAGTGGATTCTGAAGTGAGCAACGTTTTGAAGTCCAGAAAACAGTTCAAGAACTAATAAGGTGTTGATCTAAGGAATTTATATTCTTCTTGTACTGCTCTGCCGCCTTTCTCTACCCCTCTTCCAGTGTGGCTTAGCGGTTAGCGATAAAAGTGGATTCTGAAGTGAGCAACGTTTTGTAGTCTAGATCTATGGCATTTATATTCTTCTTATACTCTCTACCGCCTTTCTCTATCCCTCTTCCAGTGTGGCTTAGCACTTAGCGTTAAAATCCAAGTGGATTCCGATGTGAGCAACGTTTTGTAGTCTAGAAAACAGTTCAAGAACTAATGAGGTGTTGATTTTTATTATTTCGATTTTTTATTCTTCATTCACTGCCTTCCAATGTTTATAATATTCGCTACTAAAAATTATCCCAAATGTTTTATTTATTATGGAAAATGTGAATGCAGACCTATTAAAATATCATTTGTTTATGGGAAAATAATAATAAAAGTTTGAAAAAAAACAAACTCTTTAAATGTAAGCATTTTTTAATGAGGTTCTGATTGACTGAATACTTAAGTAGAACCATTAGGTTTAATGTATTTTGGGTTTTATTTAAAATTTGATTGGATCTAATATACAAAGTTTTCAGGGGTAATAATATGATGTCCAGAAAGTTTATGGATTTTTCATCTAATGTTTATCTAAGTTCATCTAATCGGGATGCCAAATACAATAAATATTCGTAAATACAAGATCCAATGAGTATATAGTTTGTATAAGAGTTAAGAAAACATTTATTGAAGAAGATTACTAATCAATATTTATTCTTTACGCCTTGGATCGTCATGATTAATGCATGTATGCGTAAAACTTAGACGTTTTAACGAAGGATGATCGGGTTCCAAGCAAACACAATACAATAATAATAATAATGCATCACGAGGAAGACCAAAATACTACAAGGAGTTCTTGGGTTAGGGATTTTGATTATTATATACATATGATTAATATTCGTTCTTTAAAAACTGTTCGCTAAGAAACATTCCAATTAAACCTTCTTATCCCCTTTTGTATGCACAATTTAGAGAAGAAACTTCAGATCAGGAATTGAATAGAATTGAAGGTAATAGTACATCAGCCTCAACAGCATCATTAAATATTCGTAAACCTTGAGGGAAAAACTTTACCCAAATCTACACAGACACATCTAGAATACGACTATATATAGCTATCAGCTGAGTATCTCTTACTTCAAAGAGAGTATCTGAGCATATGCCAGGCAAGTGGTCGGCTAATTAGATACGGTATGCAAATACAAGGAGTGGGAGGGGAAAAACTGTCGCATCGGTGACGATTTCGTTCAAGTTTTCGTCTCGCCTTCGCTTTCTCCCTTGCTCTCCTTCGTCATCTGTGTTTTTGTTTTTGTCACAGTTATCTAGTGGCCTTATCTGGAGTTATCTACATATACACACACACATGCATATGTAAATCGCCCCTTGAAATACCGCCATATTCGCGCTCTGGATCTGAAAACTGTAAGAAAAATAAAAACAAAGAAAGAGCTCTGCATGGGATATGCTGGAAGCTGAAAATACCCTTTAAACGGGATAGACGCAAATCAGATTTGATTTTTAGGGAATTTCTTATATGCGGTTTTATCTAAACCTTCTCTCTCTCTCTCTCCCAGTGTGACTTCGCAATGGAGGGTACTTTCCTATCGAAATTTCATGCAGATATAGGACTTCGATTATAATGAAATTTGATTATGTTGTGGAGAAATTTATAAGAATTCGATAGCTTGAGTTTTTTTTTAATATTTATAAAAGAAAACAAAAGTTATTCTCTCTTGAAAAAAATTTCTGAAAGATTTTTCTTTTAAATAAATTATGCAAACAAAACTAATATTCCTCAAGAGTATTTTACTGTAGGGTATTCGAAAATGAAAAACCGTTGCATAAATTTCTGTTTTTGTTTTTTTTTTGTGTTTGCGAAATCAATTTTTGATTTGATTTGCTGATTTTCTGTGCCCAAAGCAGCGGCTGCTTGGGTGGAAAGGAGATCTCAACCGAAAGACACACATATCATACGATATATCCGCGATTTACAGTCGTATGCCCATTCAGAATCAAGTGAATGTGCACTGAAAAAACGAATTTAAGTTAATCAACATTTAAATGGATAATAAAATACAAAAATCAACAACAACCGAGTGCAACAGAGTGCCGCAAAGCCTTCTCATTCTGCGATCATTGATTGAACAATGTAGAACACACAGATCATACGAATTCAAGCAAAATATATGTCGTACCCATAGATACGGTATTACTTGTGTGTTGGGGTTCGTTATATATAGATGGGGGTATTGCATTTTGTGGCTTTTGGTTTTTGGTAAAAATACTAAATGCAATTTTTCACACACCCAAAAATATCTAATTTATTGACGCATTAAAGTGCTCTGGCCTGGCCGCAAAAGATAATTGGCATCATTTTTGGCACCACAAATTGATTTCTGGTTTCAGATCAGAGAAAATACTAGAGCCTTAAGGGGTATTTAAGGGATGGATTTTATGGGGTATTTAGAGCTTTTTTCTTGGGAAATTCTTCAGGAATAGAGGAAACTTTATCCTCTTCAAATCTTTAAGCTCTAATTTGGGTAATTTATTACCCACGTCATGCAGTAGCACCCCTCGGTAAAAGCTTGGGCTAGAGAATCTCTCTGCCTTTCTAGAGAGAATCTCTCTCTTGGTCCTAGAAACCTCGTCTCAAGTGCCACACAGAAATTATAAAACGTATGTTAAGTAAATGCATTTTATAATCAATAATTTCAACCATGAAGATCAGTGGGCTCCCATAATTGAGGTCTTTTTACCCCTTGCCCCTCGCTCTCTGTCTTTGCCTTTCTGTGTTGAAGAAAGGTCTTTGAAGACCAGTTTCAAGATCCTTTTTCCATAAATATCCAACAGATACAATTACAGTTCAGTGCACAGTTCGTTCGTTGCCCCATGCCACGTTTTGATGATGCTAAAAGTATCAACCTGCTACTGCTGCTGCAGACAGTCTCGAGAGGAGAGAGATCACAGATTGATCCCAAGACAAGATACAGACACACACACACAGACTGTGCACACAGACAGAGATCTTCTTTAGGGGCAACACATGTGCGCGCAGGCGCAAACACAGGCAGGTCCCCGGTCTCGTCTTAAAAGCAAGGATCATCATTCGTTTAAGAGCCCTTTTTCAGCAGACATTGGAAAAGAAAACAAAAAGAACAGCAACTAAATATGTATTCTACCGTTACGTACACATCAAGAAAAATTGCACCCCTATTTGTGTGTGCAGCAAAAGGGAGGACTGTGTGTGCGGTGTGCACCATATCGAAAGATCATATTCGTTTACAATCTGTTCCTCCTTCAAGCAGATGCTGTGCACCAGACGCAGACACATACAGAGATACAGCCAGGGACCCGCCGCCAGAGATACAGATACACGTCTCACTGGGAGAGAGTTCTTCCATATTTGATTTTTGCTCTTTTTTCCAGAGAAAACATATGTTCCCCCCTTCGTATGCTCCGATTTTCATGTTGTTTCTCTTTCTCTTCCAGGTGTTTTTTTTTTCTTTTTTGTGTGTTATCTACTCTGTGTCGTCTGGGTGTTGGCGATAAGGTTTTTTTTTGCGCGGTTCTGTTGTTAAGATATAATATAGTTTCACCTTTCGACTCTCTTTTTGAAGCTGAAAATCGAACTAGCACTGAATGCATATGTACCCCCCAAATCGCAATCAAAAAATACTTTTTATTTGAGGATTTGGTAGCGAAAAATCGAAGACATTTGTGCCATATTTTTGATGAAGGTTTTTTCCATTATCTATCGCTTTTTTGGGGGGTGCAGGAGGAGTGGAACTAGGACTTCGCCTATTGATAAGAATAATTTGTTTAAAAATTCACAACAGAATGAGGAATTTGCTTGGAAATTTGGTTCTCTAAACGATAAGAAAATAGAGAGGGGGAATCGTATATTATTACTGTAGAATAAATGAAACCCCAAGGTTAATCTTTATCGAAAGCTGGTTTTATTTATGGGAATGTCTGGGAGAGTACTTTCCCCAAAAATAAATTCAATAAATATCGTAAAAGTGGAATGTGGGAGGTACTTTTTCTAAAACAAACCAAAAGTGAGTTCCTATGAACCTTGAGAACCCTGTTTCGTTTCACTAATCCGGAGATTCATTCGTAGACCTAAGCTAAGATCAGTGTAATTATAGATTCCCGCAGGAATAACCCAATTATCCCATAACCCTTGACCCTTAGCCCTTGTTAGATCTTTCCGAAACGAAACTCTTGATGCATTCGCTTCCCAAATGATAATCCCAGACGAGTATCACTTTGATGATATATTTGTTCACACATTGGGGTTTGGGTGATTGGGAGGGAGAGAGGGGTAACCTTTCTCGTTGCAGATCAATGGCCAAGAAAAAAAGCAATCAAAAATGGGTTCGGTTCGGGGCCGGAAACTGTAAGAGGAACACAGTAGTAATTTGGATCGTTGGTTCCCACCACAAGGGTTGTGGAAGTGCACACAGATACACACTTACACTGTCACTCACTCTCTCTCTCTTGGCCATGAGTATCGGAATCAGTGGCAACAACCAATTCAAATTCTGTGGCAAGCAACGAGTTTTATAGGCAGCACAATCCTGGACTGAATCGAGCGGATAGTTAAGATCGCGCAGGGAAACCAGTTTTCCCCTAGATTCCGATTCCGATTCATTCAAGAAAACAGGCAACAGGCAGCACACACACACACACATTCACAAGCACACACTCGAAAAGGGTTTACAGGGGGACTACTGTTTTTCAACACTTTACACTCACCGGCGGTGGGGGGTTAATAAAATAGCGCCGGGTATAGACAAACGCCCCTCAAAAATGTGGTAGAAGGTTGAATTTCGTGTGGTTCGGTTCTATTCTTTGCCTCTGGTTATCCGCTTCGCCGTGGTGTTCGTTCACTCTTTTTATTAGGGTATCTTTAAATTAATTACAGCTTCAAATTAGGCGCATAATCTTGATCGAAGCAGGATAGCTATCTCTCTTTCTCTTTCGGTATACGTGAGTGTCTCTGGAGGGGATCAGCAGGTTGATTAGGGCCCGTAAACGCGAAACCGTGGTTACAGACAGAGAGGGGAAGAGCGCCGACAGATTACGTGCCTGAAACAAAGCGAACGAAAGGAAACACACACACAAGAAACAGCCAAGAGCCTCGGATTTAGTTCGGGCTTTAGTTCGGCTTATAAGAAGGAACGTTGGATGTCGATGTCGATGTCGATGCCGATGCCGACGGATCAGAGGAGTGCGACCCACGCACACATAGAAAATCACACGCGAAACACACAAACACACTCGCTCGCGATTGATTTATTTTTAAGCGCTTTTTGTGGTTTTTTGGTAGATTTTGTTTTGCTCAACCGATCTTGCGGCAGGGGTTTGTTTGTAAAAACTTTTTATCTGTATTTTGTGACAGATATTCTATATATTTTTTCTGGTTTTCTATTGCACTTTCAGAAGAATCACTCGCGAGTCGCGATCGCTGTATGTTTTTGTTTTTCGAACACCTTAACCGTTATTACCGACCGAAGCAAAAGAGAAAAATTGAGTGCGAAGCAGCAGGCAGCAACAGGCCAGCAATATCAGCCGCAACAGCGGCAGCGACGCCGACGCGTTTCTCGGGCACAAGTGAGCGGCAGAGAAGAGAGCAAAACGCAGAGAGAGAGAGAGATAAAGAGAGAAAAGGCAAGAAGAAGAAGCGACGCAACAACTGCGCCCCAGACTTAGGCTGGTCACTCTTTCCCCCCACTGATAACGACAGAATATAACAAAACGAAACGAAAATCGAGAGTATTTTGCACTGTGGACATGTGTGTGTGTGTCGTTACGTAGGAGTGTATGCATGTTCCGATTTGGCAAATCAACTTTTGTCAAACGCACAGCAACAACAAAATCAAGGAGAGCAGAACAAACGCGTGGGAGACTGAGAGAGCGGCTATTTTCTACACTGACACACACACACACACAGGCACACTCTTGGGCGCAGCATGAGTAAAAAGAAAATCAGAAAAATCAGAATTACATATTTAGGCAACAAAAACAAATGCAATATGCGGCGGCGACAAATGCAAAAGCAAAAACAAAATCTGCGTGGTCAGAACTGTGTGTAAGTGCAAAAATATATACATACAAACCGATTTATGAGCGTGCGTGTGTGAGTGGGCAATCATTTTTAGCAAGCATTGGCACAGTGGTCGCAGGACAGTAAAGTAGTGGAGACAAATTAGATGAAGTGGGAAAAAAGCCTTGAAAATAGTTCATTGTACATATTGTATACTAGATCTATTTAAATTTCCGTAACCACCAACGACAACCACTGTGCATTGGAAAGAGAGTCTTTGCCCAGAACTGGGACTCTACTGCCGCACACAGAAACAGGTTTATGTGTATGCACACATAGAGATACAAAAACAACACCAAAATAAGAGCCTGTGTTTTATTTTTTATATTCTGGCAACGCATTTCGCATAAATTACACACACACGAGCATAAATACATGCATATGCAGGGGCGGCACAACCAGCTGCACCCATAAGAGAAAAAGGGCAATAAGATTCGAAGTGATCCCTCGGACCGGGGGCAGAGGCAGCCTAGCATAACGATACACACGTGCAACAAATATGGGGTTGCAGCGACGAGATTGTCAACTTCTCCTGTAATTAAATTGCTGCACAGGGGACGTATCCACCGGTGAACGAGACAAGTGCAGGGCGCACATAGCGAGAGCGGATTTCGAGAGAGCATGCGCAGCAGCGCGCTCTCTCTCTCTCTCTTTGCTGCCACTGCAGTTTTACTACTCGTGTAGGTGAGCCGGATTTTATGAATGAATGCGCTGGTGTGTGTAGTGTGATTTCGGCGAGGTAGTAAAAACTGGAATGGAAAATGAAAATTATAAAGAACTGCAGCGCACACACATGTCCAACAGAAGAACTAACTCAAGTGGTCAGCATGTGGGCCAGGTGCTTGGACATATTCGAAAGTACTAAACATAAACTGCAAATAAATCAATTACCATGAAATGTAAAATCTATTTTTAAATTGAGCACAATCGATTGTGTTGAGGCGCACAATGGTCGTTCGATAAGTGCAAGCCGATAAATACAATACCAACAATTTTAGTATTAATCCCAAACGCACTAGTGCTTTTTTGTCTATTTGGCGCGCACTCGGCTCTTTTCGCTCTCTTTGAATCGGGTATGAATCGGTAGCAACACTGAGTCTCCATCCAACATGAGCAACATTCTGAAACCCTAGGGAAAAGAATATTATAGAATTGCGGAAATTTTTGTCATCCCAGGCTCTAAATAATGCAGAAACTAGTCAGTCTTAGTTTTAAACGATATTTTGCAATTAGGGGTCTTTTTTCAGAGACCAAGAATGAGTTTCGGGATCAAGATATACAGGAATCTAGTCAAAAACAGTATTTTCAAATTAAATTAACGAAATAGGGTATACAAATGACCATACTCCGGTTGATGAGCAACAAGTCTTCAAATGCCAACAACACTGCGCGTTTTTTTTTTAACTTTTTTGTTTAAACCTTGTTTTTGTGAAAATACCAATAAGAGTACTGAAGAGTAGTCAATCTTGTAGAAAATTTATTCATCAACGGCATAAAACTATGTGGGCAGAGCTGAGGGTTTTAGTAAATCAGCATTATTAAACGGAATATCAAAATTGAGCAATAGGAACGATTAGTCTCTTACCTTTTTTTTAAAATGGACTTCTCCAATGAGGACTTTTACGTCTGACCAGGAAGACTGGATGGCATCTAACTAAGTCGTCCCTCCGTCCACATAGACTGTGGTCTCTCAGGAGACGATGGCGGTGGCCAAGGCCAAGCTGAGCTACGAGCCCGTGGAGCTGGATCCCGGAGACATGTGCCGCATGGCCGTAACAGGAGCTGGCCAACCACTCCGTGTCGGATGCTGTGGCAACGTACGAGCTCTACAACCCCAACCAAGGACAACTAAGGACTGAATTGAAGCATTTAAACACACATATAATTTCTATAATCGGTGGCGAATACATATGTTATTCAAATACATATTAATAATACATCAAATACACGCTATATACAAACACACTACGAAGAGTATACATATATCGCTCAAGCCCCCCAGCTAAAAGTGTATAACCCTTCGAATTTTCGTTGAAATTACTGAAATCCTCTCAGTTTTCGTACATTATTTCTAATCCAATAAAATGGGTATTTGTATTGTGTTTCGTGTAAAAAATTGGCATGGGCCAAGTCTTTTGTTTGTCTTTCTGGTTTCGTTTGTGGTAGTATGTGCTATATAGTATATAGTCTACCAACCTGAATGTACGTATAGCTGTTTGCGTTCATAAGCAAGGTGCCTGAAAGTCTTCTACACTAATTCTAAGCTAATTGTAAGCCAGGGCCTAATTACAAATACTTGCGTCAAGCGCATGGGCATTTCCATTGTGGCGTCAAGCCACGTTCGTATGACAAAATGTTACAAATAAGAGTCCAATTTCAAAAAAGTTATATTCCTTTTTAAGTAGCCATAAATCCAGCAACAAAATGAGAACAATCGAACGTAGGGTTTTAAAGAAATAAACCAAAAACAGAAGTGGTTTTGGAGCTTGGGTTAGACAAATTTGAAGACTCTAAGAATTGGTTAGGACTAGCCTTTACATTACATATGAAGCATAGAGGTACAATTTCCAAGGAATAAAATATAAAAACCTTTCCTTTTTTTTGTATTTAAACCTACAAGCCTTACGTTACGAAATTTCGAGGTAATAAAAGTTAAAAAATATACCGTTGCCCGTTTTTTAGTTGGTTGAATATTTAACAGAGACTTTGTGGAATAAATTTGATCAAATATCCTCTTTCTTATAAGAAATAATACAACGTGAAAAATTACAAAATAAAATAAAAAATTAACTTTTGCCTATTTTTATAGGTTTTTCACATTAAAGTTAATGAAATCATATGTCAATTGGTTAAATTTGTTGACTGTCAATAATTTATAAAATAATATCTGTACAGAACTATATGAAAATGAGATTTTAATGGCTTGGTGGACCTTTTCGTCCTTGGGAAATGCCTATACTTGCCTCTCAAAATCTACGTCTACTTTACGATTATGGGTGAATTTTCGATTTCAGTTAGCTTTAAGTTAGACACAAAAAAATGGAACTCCTACTACAGCATATGGTGCCATACCAATCACAAATACATGTTTTATGTCCTAATTCATCCAAGTATATGGAAAACGTTTTTGTCTCTGCTTTCTACTGTGATGTCGTCATATGTCATATCAATGGAAGTGAAGTGCCTCGTACAACAAGTAGAACAATTAGAACAAACTATCATAAATATATATCACTTGCACTAATACATTAATAGGTGTAGAACTTGTGAACTACTGAGTTATTGTCCCGCTTATAGGGCTATCAATTTGGTTTTGCACTTCTCGGCATCCCACAGTTCCAGCAGATGATCGCGCGAGTTGGGGCCGCGCTCTGGCGGAGAGTTCTCGGCCGACAGGGTAGTGGGCGAGAGAACGCCAGACTGCAGAGAGATAAGAAGAGAAAAGTGTCAGCGGATCAGAGATCTAGTGATCGAAACGGACTTACCTTTGTGGCTATCTTGCGGGGATCCAGGTTGAGACCAATGTTCTTGGCCAGCTTCGAGAGTGGACTGGTTAGCTGCTTCAATTTGTTGGCCTCTGAGTGGGTCGCCGGCAGGGCCAACGGCAGGCTAAGATCCCTGGCCCCGGCACTAGAAACGCGTCACACAAACACAATATTATCTTTTGCGAATAGAGTTTATTTTGAGCGCTTTTTGAGGGCAGTCAGAGCAGAGCCCCAAGGTATGCGGTTGTGTATGGAGCAGGCACAAATATTTCCATTTTTGTACAGTAATACATGCTAGTCTTAGGCATACGTATATGTAGTATTTAGAACGTATAGAGGGTTTAAAGTAATACTTTGAGTTGAATAATGTAATAAAAATTGCTGTCGATTTACATAAACACATTACAAAAAAATATCTACTACACCCAGAGAAAAAAGACCTGATCAATTAGTTATGAAAGTAGATAAAATAAATAAAACACTAATTTAAATATATATGCTATTTTTCTCTGAGTGTACGAGGAGATTATATTGGCTAGTTAACAACATACAAAACAATAAAAAAACGAGATTACAAATCACGCAGCTCAAATCAAGAAAGAAACATCTACTGCTGGCATAAATGTTAATTGTAGAATACCGACCTGGACAGCGGCTTGGCCTCCTCCGCCGCCTCGAACGCTTCGTGCGCCTCCACACAGATCTGGGGATTGGGCGTGAGTGGTCGTATGTGCGGTGCATTCTCAAGCAGGCCGGTGGGCAGACTGACATGATCCGTGACCGAGGTGATGGAAATGGTGAGCACATCCTCGGCCGTCTTGCACATGCTGTCCTTCTGCTCCAGCTGTCGCACTTCGTCCGACGATTCCCCCTTCTGATTGCCCATAACAATGCCCACCGATGGCAAGAACGCGTTCTCATTGTAGTTGCCCTTGTCCAGGGCTATCTCCACGTCGGAGTCCACCTCGGGCTCGTATAGACTGTTGTCGTGGTCTTCCGTGTCCGTGCTGCTGCTGGTGCTCGTGGCCCGTTGCTTGCCGCCTAGCGTGAACACTGCCTTTTCCGCCGCCTCCTGGCCAGGTTCGATTTGAGGATGGATTGCGGCTGCCATATGCTGTTGCTGGGTGTGGCTTGAGGGCTTCTTGAAGGTCTGACCCAATTTCGAGAACTGACCGGCCACATTGGACAGAGCCTTGGAGCTGATTTGCACCAGCTGAGATTCAGACAGGTTCCGCGGCATCCCACCCTTGGGCACATCCAGCATGGGTACTTTGCTCTTCCGCCGCTGGAGCACGCCGCCCGTGACGAAGTGGACGTCCGTATTGCCGGCATTGTCCAAGGCGATGCGAAACATCTCCACAATGGAGCTTAGAGACTCGGCCAGCTCCTCCTGCGTCTTGATCACGTACGCCATGTTGTTGAAGAAGCGCAGATTGGCCGAGCGGAACATGTGGAAGTAGCCCTCCTGTTCGTCCACGCTGTAGTTCAGACGCAAGCAGAGGTGGGCCGGGGCCGGTCCCTGAAACATTTTCGTTTGATGATGCATGCCCAGCTCTATGACGCGCAGCTGTTGCAGCTGCACCTTCTCGAAGCGCACAATTTTGTCCAGATGCGAGTCGTACTCGGCCACAATGTAGCAGTCGTCGGTAAGCAGCAATATGGAGTCCACCTCGGTTTCGCTGGCATCCCCAGAGCTGCGAAAAAACAAACAGAATCATTCGATTGGAATTAATCGTGGGGGGTAAATTCCACCCACCTTGGATCTGCATCGATTAGACCCCAGGCACCAACGGGATACTGAGCAGAGCCCAGCAGCAGGCGGCGACAGTCCTCCACAAGCATTTTGGCATGTTCGGCATTCTCTGTGGCATCAATTTCATCGGGTGCTGCTTGACCGCCCAGCGCACTCAGCGATTCCGCGGAGACCTGGTTGCCCAGCATCAGATCTATGGTGGCCTGCCGATAAGAGTCCTTAAAGCGGGCCAAATAGTAGCTAAAAGATACAACAACAAAAATAGGTTAATAGTGCTCCAAAGACATGGCGAGATGATAAATAAAGAGGCGGATGCGAAGATGATGGAAAGTGATGACATTATAAATGGGAAGAACAGAAATACCTTTTGCGAAATAAGAAACAGGGATATCGTAACAATTGGAGCAACTAATAAAAACAGTAACTGTCTGACTTCTTTAGCTTGGCCATCGACTCCATCTTCGGATTCGGATTCTGATTGTGATGGCCTCTGATATTCGCACCTGGTTGTGACGATGGATTCGAGCAACCTCAGCTCGGGTCCCAGCACGCCCACACCATAATAACCCCTGATGGGTGCTCGCGTCTCGGGCTTGAGTATCTGCAGTATCGTGCCCAGGACTTCATCCTCCTGCAGCTCATCGGCCTGCCTCAAGTGGCCCAGCATCAGATCGATGATGCACTGGCGAAACGAGTCCGCAAAGTTTTGTATGAAAAAGCTACGAAGGAATAGTTTTGGGCACGGCATTAGCTATGGGTATATTCATTAAAAACAGTGGTACCCTTCCAGACAGAACCTTGGCAGGGTTTCGGTATATATGTATGTTATATATTTGTTTAGTTAGGATATGGGGGAAAAAAGCATGCAGCATTAGTAAATCTGATCGATGAATATGCGGCTGGTTTCTTGGTCTTTCAGACAGTTTGAATTATTTTTTAATTTCAATTTGATTGATTGCCGCAAATGGGCAAAGGATTTGTTATGATGGCCAAGCGTTAATTTCAATTTCAATTCGCATCAAAACACACGCAAATGCTTAATTGGGGATCAAGTTCAAGTTCAAAATGGGGTAATGAGTGGCTGGTGTAATGGGAAAAAGGTAAAGGCAGCAAAAGAGTACAAAAAAAATAATGCTATCGTTTGAGCACGAGTATAGTACGCACCGATTGGCCGAGTTCATGCCGTCCTTCATCATGCCGCTGATTTTACGCTCCCCAGTCCGTGTGTAGTCACCCTGCGGAGCATATCACAAATACATTTAAATGGATATCTTTTTCGATTTATGGATCTTCACCTTCAGGGCATTGGTGCCGGCATACTGTCTGCTTATGATGTCGCCATTGTTTGCCCACAGCACCATGAACGGGGACTTGAGCTGCTCGGGTATGGGCGTGTACGGCGGCGAGATACCCAGTTTGACAAGCTGCGACTCCAGCACCGCCTTGCCAATGGCTGTTTGCACCACATTGGTGCGATCCAAGCAATCCATGCAGTTCACACGAAAGACTGACTTCTGATTGCAGATCATGCCGCGCTGATCGCGCCAGTGGAAGCCCATGGCGCCTGCCTCGGGGCCGATGGCATCAATCAGCGCCGAGACATTCTCGAAGCGCATGCCGCGGCTGCCACACAAACAAAAAACAAGCGGTTAAGCGATCAGCTGCATGGCACACGAGCATATCTTACCAGTAGTCGTGAAAGTCGAAGGTCACATAGATCATCAGCTCGTTGTTGTATTTAATCACATGATCGGCATAGGCGTCTCCAATGAGCTTCTCCTTGCCACTTTGCTCCACCAGATTGACGATGCAGACACGGCCATAGGTCTCCAGCTCTTTGGTGAAATGCAGCTCAAAGGCTTGCTGGGTTTCGGCCACACCACGATCAAGACGTGCCGGTGGCCGGTACTTGTAGCCGGGCTGGCTCCAATAGATCGGCACGGAACCGCGCACCTGCGTAAACGACAATTGATGGTGGCGGAAGGAGAGTATTTGCTCGGTCTCCACATAATTGGCACAGTTTCCTTTCTCATCGACGCCCCGTCGCTTGTAGCTGTATGGAATATACATCAGTCATGAACGCTTGAATGATTGAATGGTTATTACCGTGTTCCCGCCCGATGACGTGAGCGTCGCGACACCAAGGCCAGTGTGAAACACTCATTGCCAATGACACACGGCTCCACCTGCACAAATCCCTGAATGATGGGCAGTATCCATGTTTTATCCTGAAGGAAACGAAAAGTCCTTTGAAACTCATTGCGCTATAAACATTGGACTTGTCTTACATTCATTTTGAGTATGTCCTGGATCATGTGCATGTTCCAGAAGAACCTCTCGTCCGGCTGCGGTTGGCTCTCCTCCATTTTGGCCTCATGCCGCTGCAGATTGTTGGTTATATCGCAATCGAAACTGAAGTAGAAACTGTCCGTGTCATCGAAGATCTTGTGCAGCTCCTCGGTGATCCGTCGCTCGATGTGCTTCGGCTCCCGTATGCCCACAGAGGACTTGACCTGCTTGGTGGCCATATTGGCCGCCTGCTGTGTGGTGTTCTTGATGGTGTTCCCAGCACTCTTGACAGCGCCCCAGGTTTTATTCATGCCTACGAAGAGCTTGGTGCTCTTCGAGGAGCCGCCGCCGCTGCCGCCGCCGCCACCAGCACCCGAGGAAACGCTTGCATTGTTATTCTGCGCCGCTGCGGAGGCGCTGCTGTGAGTGGGCGTGGACTGGTTGCTTCTGCAATTAGTTATTAAATATTGTGTGATAAATGTGGATGGGATGTCACTTACTTGGCATGCTTGGTGCAGTTGGGCAAGTCAGTGTCTGGCTCCTCGGCACTCAGTATGCAAATGGACTTGATCTTATACACCAAATGCGGTGGATAGAGCACGCCCACGGCAGTCGCCTCCTTGACCACGACCAAGTGCGGATCGTAGACATTCGGCAGCGAGATGACGCCCACAATTCCATGCGTTACTCCAATGCATTCAATGTCATCCACAGAGCTGAGATCCCATCCTACAACGTGGAAAGGAATGGCGTTTGAGTGCCAACAATCAGTAAAATCGAATTGTCGCTGTCTAATGGCAATGACCGCTTTATGCTTGTTAGCTTTTATTGGTATTTGATTAGCTGTGGGCCACGTTTACGCCCCCTTTGTGTGCGACAATCTACAGTTACTGTTACTGGTCACTGGAGGCAAGAATCATATGCACAGTAAACACAAATAACTAATAACGAGGCAAGGACAAAGTCAATATGCCCACCCAAGGAACTGCCCGAGTGGTTGGGACTGCACGTAAGTACGTGTTTGCGTGCTTCCACGGGCCTGCCCTGCTCATTACTGGAACACGCAACCGAACACTTTTGCAGCCACGAAAAGAAAGTGGGTGGGAAAGTGCACTTTGCGGGCCACCCACATGGAAATCCTTGGGCATCCGACGGCTCTGCTCTCCATGGCAGGGCTCTACAAATTGCCTACATGCCCTTTAAAGTGTTACGCTCTTCTATCTTATCATACGGCTAAGGTTTATCTGGTTTTTAGAGGGAGATATGGCCGGTTACTGTCTGAATAAAACCAAATTTGGTTGAAAACATTTTGCGGTAGCCAAAAAATCAATAGCAAAAGATAGTTGGGGACTACTAAATAATAAATTATGTCAAGACAGCCACATTTCGTCGTCGTGCCGACAAAACATTTTCGGGAAAAAGCGAAAACTGAAGCGTTGACCTTGACAAAGATTTATGGGTTGTATGTTCTAGAGACAAAGGAACGGGGATAGGATAGGGAATAGTAGGGTAGGGGATCCAAGAACCCATAGACACGCCTTGCAACAGCAGTTCTGGGAAGTGTAATCAAAACGGGAATTAAATGCAACACGCGCGACAGAGTTGCGTGCCAGAGAAATGGATCCAAACTGTAATTACGGGACAATAAACAAGCAATTAGCGGGAAGAGTCCTGTTTACGGCACACTTTTTAAAGGGTATTAACAGAGACTGTCAATAAAAAGGCACTGGCTGCGGTTGGGCGGAAAAGTGGGTGGAAAAACCTTCACAGCCAACAAGTCTGATGGAGATTGTGAAGAAATTTATTTATAGAAGGCAGTGAGCGGATGATAAATATACTGCGTTAGAAGCTGCGGCCCCATTAACGCCAAATACGAGATAAAAGCATCGCATATAGATATGTAGGAGATTTATACTATATTCGGATTACAGGAAACGTTTGCGTGTTTAATCATCCACTCAAACATTGAGTCACTTAGAGCCACAAGCAGAGGCGACTATGAATCCTAGAGACAGCCCCCACCGCAGCCTTGACATTGACTAAAATCTAGAGCATTGCATTCTTCTCAACGACAAATCAAATGCACCGCGAAGCTTCACTGCTGATTCAACACAATTTATGCGTCGGCCCGTCACCATTATAAAGTTTATGTGGCTTTCCATTGGTTCATTAATAAGTATTAATGAAACAATGGATGCGTAATTTGTACAATGAACATTTATTATTACCCGCTTTGATTGCAAACTCCGACGTCTTGCGATTCCACCACAAACTCTTGTCGCGCTTCACGAATATGTAGTGAGACTCCGTCTGAAACACCTCCATGCTTGGCCGAGTATTTTGCTATTTTATTTGTGACATTATTTTTCCACTTAATTGTTTACGAAATACGACCAGTGTTGCCGCGCACTTATGGATCAAATATACCTCAGAAATATACCAAAATATACCGTCTCACTTTTTACATATTTCGATGAAAAACGAGCTTAGCCCACTTAAGCCCCCTTTATTTAAACAGAATAAAAGCTTGAGCTAAGCCGCGGAATATAATAATAATAATAATAATAATAATAATAATTACCCCTGTAGGTCCCATCTATATTTTATTTTTGACTAGAAAAAGACCACGATAACTTTCACCTGAACCTCGCTAAAAATTCTTCAAGATTCATAATTTTCTTGGTGCGTATTAAAATACCTATAGGCCCACAAAGGGTTAATTGTCCTCTGTCCGTGATCGGAAACCAAATTCATCAATTTTGATATTCGATTTGATATAATTAGCTAGACGTGCTGTCTAGCCATGCCCACATAATTTTATCCGATTCATGAATCAATTTTCTTCTTGACTGGCTTGTCTTAAATACTGGCTTTTATCTGGTTTTGTCTAAAAAAGGTTTTAGCGAAAAAGGTCAAACAAAAAAAAAAGAAAAGGAGTAATCGTTCCTATTGCTCAATTTTGATATTCCGTTGAATAATGCTGGCTAAATATTAATACTATTGATTGGGGCTATACATGTCCATCATTTTTTATTCTTGTCCGGCAAGGGGCAAGACAATTTTTATATTCGCAGTTGACAAAACAAACTCTTTTAGCAGGAGATCTTCCAAAAAAATGCAGTCGACATAATTTTCTTTATATTATATTTATTACAAATTTTAAGCATAGCTTAGATATATGTATATGGCTTTCTGGACGTACATATGTTTACAAATATATACATATGTGAGTACAATTATTATTTACTGCCTGTCAAATGTAGAAAGAAATCTAAAAAAAATAGTTTATTGAAATGCTTTAAACACTACATAAATGTTAATGTAAATCCCAGGGCTTGCACATCAACTGTGTGATTTGGCCAATCACTAACTTTACCGACACCAGATATTTTTGTATTAATCCCAGCTTAACGTACTGTAATTTTCCTACGGCTTAATCTAACACTTCTGACCGATCATTTGCTGCGCCAGCTGTTCACCTCGGACGATGACGCTGGCGCAGCAAGCAATTGCGGATCTTTTAGAAAAACTAAACTAATACTACTTAAATACGCAGACTGCGACGCCTATGGCCAATGTTGAGCCACTCCAGCGGCACGTTGCCGCCCACATTGTAGGTGGTGGGGGTGCAGTTCATCAGCTTCCTGGCTGGCTCGCAGCGGCGACTCACGTTCCAGTAGGCAAAGCCCTGCGGACAGCGGTAGATTTGGCCTTCGATGCGACCCGTCTGCTCCGAGTGTCCACACTTGACGAACAGCTGGCTGCACTCATCCTCGTTCAGGGCAAAGTGTCCCTCGTCGGGACAAAGTGGAGATGTGGTGCTTATTTGTACCTATTCGTAAAGAAAGAAAAGAAGGCCTTGGTAATATTGTAAAATGCTGAGGAGGGTGTCGGTGACGTACCATATTCTGGCGACGCGTTTGGGCCTCGAACAGGTTGGGGTTAGTCCTCTTCTGACCCTTGTTGCAGGTGTCGCCCGCCTCGGGCATGCCGCAGCTACACGACTTGTCCTGGTATACTGTTCCATTGGGGCATTGGAACACCACAATGTTCAGGTCGTTGCTGTCCGCGTTCTCGCTGCACTGATAGAACATGCCGCAGTTTTCTGGGTGGCGTCGGAAGCCGGTGGGGCAAACGTACAAATTCTGTCCTGGGCCTGTGGTGGGACATGGCTGAGTGCCATTCGAACTACTTGTTGGGGTAGATGAAGTAGTGGTGATTACTTCCGTCGTTGTGGGTTCAGTTGTTCCAGTAGTTGTTGTGTCGATCGGGGAAGTAGAAGTCGTGGTTTCTGACTGGGTTGTCGTTTCTGGCTTTGATGACTGGGTCGTGGTTTCTGGCTTTGATGACTGGGTTGTCGTTTCTGGCTTTGGGTACTGGGTTGTCGTTTCTGGCTTTGGTGACTGGGTCGTCGTTTCGGTGGATCCAGTAGTGCTCGGTTCAGTGGTCTCCTCCGGGTAGACTGTAGTTGTAGTGGGTGATCCTGTAGTAGAGCTAGAGCAATTTCCCGATACTTGATCCGCATAGTTACAGGTGTCTGCAGACGTATCCCACACCGTACCGTTGGGGCACTTGAAGCTGTATACTTGATATTTCCCATTCTTGCTACCATCCACGCAGCGATAGTAGTGACTGCAGTCTTCGGGATCAGCGAAAAAGCCCTCTGCGGTGCAGTTGTAGTTCGTTTCTGGCTCTGGCTCCGGAATGTTGGTAGTTGTTGGTTCTGCGGTGGTTGTGGAGGGGTTATAGCCTGGACTAGATGTTGTAGTCGTATCTTCTTGATTTGTAGCAGTTGTTGATTCATTCGAAACATTGGTTGTTTCTGTGGTTGGTTCTGGGGTAGGCTTTGGGGTGGGTTTTTCACTTTCGGTGGTTGTTTCCGGTGTCGGCTTTGTGGTGGGTTTTTCAGTTCCTGTAGTTGTTTCCGGTGTCGGTTTTGTGGTGGGTTTTTCAGTTCCTGTGGTTGTTTCCGGTGTTGGTTTTGTGGTGGGTTTTTCAGTTCCTGTGGTTGTAGGTGGACCTTCTGGTTTGGGTGTTGCTGTCGTCTCAGGTTCCTTAGGGCTCTCAGTCACCGTACTCTCCGTGTCCGTTGGTGTAGTGGATGTATAAATCGTGGTCATGGTGGTTGGTGGCTCCGTTGTCGTCGACGGTAACTTTGAGCACCTCGGTATATTCGCCATGTAATCACAAGTCTGGACATCTTCGTTCCATCCCGTACCCTGGGGGCATGTGAAGTTGTACCTTCTGTAGGAGTTGCCAGCGTTTATGCATCGATAGTACTTTCGGCAATCCTCGGGATCCGCCATGTAACCCTCGCCCTCACATTCCGTACCAGCTGGCAGCGGCTTCATCGTGGTTGTGGATGGGTTCATCGTGGTAGTTACAGGCTCTGAGGTTTCTGTGCTGCCAGTTGATCCCGATCCCGATCCCGTCGTTGATGTCATAGTTGTGCTGGGTATATCTGTGGTAGTGCTTGGCGGGGAAATAGTCGTAGTCGTTATTTCCGTTGTGGTGGAGGGTGTTGTTGGGATCATTGTGGTCGTCGATGGGGTCGATGCTTCGGTCGTCGTTGTCTCGTTTGTCGTCTCACATGGAGGCCTCTCTGCTGTTATTGTGGTATTGCAGTTGTTAAAGTTGTGGTTGCAGGTTTGAAGGTCCTGATCCCAGACAGTTCCGGCTCCACATTGGAAGGGTATCTGGGTGAACCCACCTTTGCCATTGCTAACACAACGATAGAACTTGGAACAGTTGCTAGGATCGGCCATAAATCCTTCGGACCTGCACTGTCCATCGGTGTTGGGGGAGCTCGTCGAAGTTGGTCGAGATGTGGATGAGGATGGAGATGGTTGAGATGTCGTAGGTCGCGATGTGGTAGGTCCCGATGAGGTAGGACGCGATGTGGTAGGACGCGATGTGGAAGGTCGGGACGTGGATGTTGTGGATGATGATGGTCGAGATGTCGTAGGTCGCGATGTGGTAGGTCCCGATGAGGTAGGACGCGATGTGGTAGGACTCGATGTGGAAGTTGTGGATGATGATGGTCGAGATGTCGAAGGTCGGGCTGTGGAAGTGGAAATTGTGGTTGGTCTTTGTGTCGTCGAAGGTGTTGCGGAGCCACCGCATCCCTTGACTGCCCAAGCATGGTTACAGCTCTGGATTTGAGCATCCCAGACCGTGCCAGGACCGCAAGTGAAGGGAATCAGGGTGAAGCCTCCTCTGTCGTTATCCACGCAGCGATAGAACTTTGCGCAGTTTGTCTGATCCCCAATAAACTGTCCATTTTGTGTGCACGTCTCTGAGGGATTTGATGGGATGGGGCTAGTGACCACACTGGATGAAGGTGATGATGAGCTGCCGCTACTGCTTGATCCTTGATTCGAACTGCTAGAGGACGATGAAGATGACCCCTGATTGTTATTATTATTACTAGTGGATGAAGAGGTTGTCGATGATGACGTTGAGGATGATGAGGTTGATGATTCATTTCCAGAGGAGGAGCCGCCACTTGATGAGGAACCACTGGTAGAGGAGGAGCCCTGGTTCGACGAGGAACCGCTGTTGGATGTGGAACCTCCCGTTGTTGAAGCGGATGTGGAACTTGTGCTATTGGATGATGTGGAGCCTGTGACCTTTTTGCATTTCATCGGCTGGCTTTGTATTTGACTGGGATGGTTGCAGCTGTTGGCCTCTGGGTCCCAGAGGGTGTTGGGCGGACAGGTGAACGATACCTTCGTGAATCCTCCTTTACCATTGTCCACACAGCGGTAGAATTTGGCACAGTTTTCTTTGTCTGCAAGGAATGTTTCCTCACTTTCGCACTTTTCAGCTGGCTTGAAGGGTTTCTGAGTTGTCGTTGTAGATGTAGATCCTTCGGTGGATGAGGATGAGCTTTGGTTTGACGTTGATGACTCTGAAGAACTCTGATTAGAGGATGATGATCCTTGAGTGCTAGATTCTGTAGATGAAGAAGAGCTCTGGTTGGAGGAGGAACCCTGGCTTGAAGAGGTAGATCCTTGGTTATTGGAAGTTTCGGTTGAGGAAGAAGAACCTTGGTTATTAGCAGACGATGATCCTTGGGTGGAAGACGAAGATCCTTGGTTGGAAGATGAAGATCCCTGGTTGGAAGACGATGATCCCTGGTTCGAAGCCGATGATCCTTGGTTAGAGGACGATGATCCCTGGTTGGAAGACGATGATCCCTGGTTGGAAGACGATGATCCTTGGTTAGAAGATGATGATCCTTGGTTGGAGGACGATGATCCTTGGTTAGATGACGAAGAGCCCTGGTTAGAGGACGATGATCCTTGGTTAGAGGACGAAGATCCTTGGTTGGAAGACGACGATCCTTGGTTAGAAGATGACGATGATCCTTGGCTAGAAGATCCCTGGCTGCTTGATCCTTGATTGGACGAACTTCCACTACCACTTGCCATAGCCCTGCATTGCTCCTTCTGCACATCCGTTGGATGGTTGCAGCCCTTGGTGTCGGGATCCCAAACCGTTCCCGGCGAACAGTCAAAGGGTACCGTGTCGAAACCACCATTACCATTCTCTACACAGCGATAGAATCGTCCGCAATCTGTCTTGTCAGCCAAATATGTTTCCGTATCCTTGCATTCGCCTTCGGGATTCGATGGCTTCGAAGTCGAAGTTGCTTGAGTGCTGGAACTTTCAGTGCTTGTGGATGATCCCTGATTGTTGGAAGATGAAGTAGTCGAGCTCTGCTGATTGTTGGAGGTTGACGAGGAAGATGAGCCTTGATTGGCAGATTGATTGCTTGATGAGTTTTGATTGCTGCCTTGAGTGGATGACTGGTTGCTGGATGAGCCTTGATTGCTGGAGGACTGCTGATTGCTGCCTGATGCGGTAGTGCTCTCCTGGCTGCTGCCTGATTGATTATTATTGCTGGAGGAGGAACTGCTGGAACTGCCCGATTGATTGCCGCTCGATGAGGAACTTTGATTGTTGCCACTGGATTGTTGGCCACTTGTAGAGCCTGATCCTATATTACATTGCTTCTTTTGGTCTTCGCTAGGCAAATCGCAGACTTTCTCCTCTTGGTTCCATACAGTTCCGGGTCCGCAGGTAAATGGCACTTGCTCCAGATTTCCATTGCCATCTAGACGACATCTGTAGAACTTGGCGCAATCTTTTTGATCCGGTATGTACGTGTTTTCATCCTCACATTCAGTGGGTACGGGTTTGTTGACGCCTCCTCCTTCGGTGGATGAGCTGTTGGAACCACTGGACGAGCTCTGATTACTGCCAGAACCTTGATTATTGCTGGAGGATTGAGTGCTGCCAGAGCTTTGATTGCTTCCAGAGCTTTGATTGCTTCCAGAGCTTTGATTGCTTCCAGAGCCTTGATTATTGCTCGAGCTTTGATTACTGTTCGACGATTGGTGGTTTCCTGAGCTTTGATTACTGCCAGAGCTTTGGCTACTGCCTGAGCTTTGGTTCTGGTTGTTGCTAGAGCTTCCGTTGGATTGGTTGCTTCCCGAGCTTTGGTTGCTGTTCGTGCTCGATTGCTGGTTGCTGCTCGACGTGGACGACTCCTGGTTTGAGCTCGAGCTAGAGCTTGATGTGGATGAACTTTGGGAGGACGAGGAGCTCGTCGATGAGCTCTGCTGGCTGCTGGACATGTTGGACGACGACGTGGAGTTCTGATGGCTGGACTGCGATGACTGTGTTGATGTTTGGCCTGCATAATAGCCGTCGTTCTGGGGCTCGGACTGGGCCTGATTGCGGCACCCGCCATTAGCACGTACATCAAACATATGGTTGCACGACTGTAGGGATTCGTCCCAGGCTGTGCCGTCCGAGCAGCGAAAACCGATTTTATTATAGCCCCTGCCATTCGAGATGCAGCGATAAAACACGGTGCAGTCACTGGGATCACTCATAAATCCATCATCCCGGCACACCACCTCATCGGCACCCTCCTCCCCCGACACCGCGGCGCGTAAAGATGATGAGCTGGAGCTCGAGAAGGATATGACCGAAACACCACTGAGTCCTGTCAGGCCGTAATTTGTCGGCAGCTGATTTGCCGTCGCATAGGTGCGCAGCTCATTGGCGGCGGGTGTGACGGCACCGTTAAGCAGCGCATTATGGTCATCCTCTTGGCCATCATTGACGAGTCCATCATAGCCATCCGAGCCGTCACCCAGTGCCCCCATGCTGCCGTCAATTTCGTTCAACTGGTCCACGCACTCGTCCCGCCCGGCCATCGTTGGGGGCAGGCACATGCGAAGGGTGCGCGAGAAGACCGTGTTCTCCTTACAAGCGAGCATATACGGCCGGATGTACTGCTCCGTGCGCTGCTCGCAGCGGTAGTAGATGCGGCAGTCATAGTCGTCGGCAAACAGACCCTCGCCCGGACAGTAGAAGGCCACGTCCACGCTTTGGGCCAGCGAGCTCCCATGGATTGATGAAGATGGAATGTCTGTAATAAAAGTCAGGGGATGAACGTTTTAGTTAGTTAAGTTTTCGGAGAGGCTCGATTAAGCGACTAAATTATCTACACAGCGAGAAAAAAAGTATGCTAAAGAAGAAAACGTATTTCGACAACACAATTCTAGAGGGTAGAAAACTTTTTCGCCAGTGCAGTGTCTATCGGGCACCAAATTTCGTTTGGCTGCAGAAGGAAGGTGGGAAGGTAGGTATTTTGAATGCAATTAACTTATCTTGGAAATAATTATTTGTCTTTGACTCTCGACCATTTATATTTTAGTGCGACCTCATAGGAGGCGAGTGAGTACCAGTATCATAACCCTTATAATAGCCTATTTGTAATCGCCCGCTGGAACAAACCATTGAACTGAAACTTCCTGTCACAACTGCTCGCATCTGCAATCATTATTATATATGTATTTACATACATAGGTGCATACATACATATGTACATATGTATGTAAATATATTTTGCTCAATTTCGTTTGACATTTTGTGTGTGCGCTCGTCTTTCGTTTTTCGTTGCGGGATTTTTAGCGCTGTCAAAATAAAATTGATAATTTATTGTCATTCAATGTGCGAGAGTCCTCTTTTTTGTTGGCTTTGTTTTTATTCGTGCCCCGGCGCTGCCTTCCAATAAATTTAAATGCATTTATGGCCGTTACAGCGGAACAAATTCATTTTGAAAATGAATTGTGGGTGTGTGTGGTGGGGGCCTGGTTTTTTTCGGGATGTTTTCATTCAGCTTTACAGTGGTTTTGCCCGACTCTTTTTGGTAAGTGTTGTGTGGTGCCCGACCGAATTGCTGTTGCGGCATGTAAATCGGGGCTGGGAGAGCGGGGCTGGGAGAGCGGGGCGTTGTGCTGGGGAAAATTGTAAACGCTTGGCTAAAAATTAGACCGGGTCTAGGCATAAATTTACATCAGTCACAGTCTGATATATTTGATTTCGTTTTTTCTCTCTTCCTCACATTATTATTATTATTATTATTATTGGAGCATGTGAGCCTGGCCAATGGTTTATGGCTCAAATGGCCCGGAGCCATATATTCCTCATGAAAATTGCCAAATATAATGGTCATAAAATTTAATTATACCAAATGTGCCTAAGCAGGACCATCGTTAATATTTTTAAGCCAAAGCAATAGGAAGATGAGATGGAGCGATGTTTAAAAACGAATGAAAAATTCCACATTAAACCAAGATGACCTGTGGCATTTTTGGAGCATTTATATATTTTGTATTCGCTAAAGACTGCTTAAATTTGAATTTTAAAGCCCCCTTGCAGAGCGGAACCGAAAATCTAGTAAACTAATTTAATAGAACGCTTCACAGCACAGGGCCTGGCTGGCTGGCTGGCTGGCTGGCTGGATGGTTGCTCGTGGGCAAACAAACATAAAGTTTCAATTTGTACACGAAAGCCCAAAAATGTTAAACCCATTACACAGATAGAGGCTGTGGAAGGGAAGGGTGTGCGAGTGGGCCTGGAGAGTATCCGTATCCTTGTCGTCGCTCTCCACTTGTTGGGGGAAAATTGACCGTTTTACGATTTTAATTATATATGATGTGTACTTTAGAACTTATGCAAAATGAAACGCAAGGAGAGCGCGGCCATGCGACCACAAACTTATGCGTTGTCCCACTCTGACCCCCCCCACCCAATTCCTCTACCGCCCAGACTTCCAGACCTCCAACACGCGGGGCATGGGTGCAGATAGCTGGGGAGCAGGAGCAGGAGCAGGGCGTAACATGGTTAGCCACAATCTGACCGCAGAGCATGGCCGCAAATAGTTTTGGATATGCCAATGCCACGCACCACCCAACCACCCAACCACCACCCACCTAGCGCCCAGGGTTGCAGCACTAAAATTTCAATTTTCAACATTTAAGCACGTTACGCTTTACGAAAATTTAGTTATAAAGGCATAACATAACATTTAATCGTACTCGTATTCGGTTCCCCAGTGCCGCCTGCTGTCTGGGACATCTTTTTTGACCTCCGTAGGCACAATTATCGTGGACACTGTATGACAAATAGTCATTGATAGCTAAATATTTATTGACCGGGTGTTTTCTGTTTGGCCAACTCCCAAGGAGTTTCCTTCGTTTTGTAGCGCGGCGGAGCTCCATTTAAATTTTATTTTGATAAATTGTAAACGTTGCGCTGTTCTGTTTTGTTTTGTGGCTGGACAATCTGCTTAAATGGCCAACTGTAATTAAGTTTCATTTTCGTTTTCTGTTTCTGGTTCCTTTTATAGTTATTTGTTACGAAGGTTTCTCGGTTCTGCTGCTGACACACAAAATGCCAACTGGGGACATTTTAGTGTTCCATTGGCCCTTGGGGCGGTGCTCGGTTGGGGTCGGTTAGTTTGTTGTGAGAAGGCAGGGCAAATGTCGCTTAATTAGTTATTAAAAGTTTCGCCATTATATTTTGTGCTCGATTCAGTTCCTTTTTTTTTACCCTCCTGCAGCCGCAGGCATTTTGTGGTTGACGTTGCTCAAAAGCATTTCTATTTTTTAAATTGGTTGACTTTGCAGATGAAAATTTAATCAAGAAGGTGTATTTTCCTTTCAACCATTTCTTTTGATCAAATTTTATCACAATTCAGCTTTTATTCTGAACCGAAAGTATTGATACATTTGAAAAGAAGGCTTATAAAGCATATGAAAAGAACATACAAAACTATAAGTGTGAACATTCCCATCCTGTAGAACCTGTTTGTTGCTGATCAGGATGAATCTCCTTCTCTCTAAACCCTCCGTATTATCCCATAACGGTTTTAACGACTTGATTCTATTACCTTGTCTGAGAGTGAGGGCAAAAACATGATGCAATAAAGATTGCCATTACAAAAAAGTGAAATTCAAATGTCAGTTGGCAGTTTGATATCTGTCCAAGCTTCAGTTGTCGCCGCATCCTTTAATCGGATCTCTCACTCTATCACACCAGCCAGCAGCAGCCAGGACCAGCGAGGACCAGCCAGGACCAGCTACAGCTCTGCTGGCTGGATAATTCCCCGAAGGCTATGTAGTGGCAAGTTGTAAATAGGATATTTGGATTTTTTAGCTGTTCCATCGTCGGGTTGGCAACTCCGTAATTTCATTTGCCTCTGGTGGCATTTGTCCGCTGCCTTCATGCCGGACCACGTACGTGGTGGCCCGGCCCGGATTTCAGTTTCAAGTGCATGTTTATGCCACGCCCAGGTCATTCTGTTTCGCCCCGCCCGAATTTCATGGTGCAAAATGACCAACTACAGGAAATTCAATTTATTATGCAGCCTGACAGTTTTTAGCCATTCTCTCTCTAAGATGACAGCTGCTCCAGCGTCAGCTCCAGCCCCAGACCCGGCTTCAGCTGCAGCTATTGCTGCTGCTGCTTCTCCTGCTACGTAATTCTGACAGTTGCAACGAGTAAAAAAAGATGAGTGAACCTTGCGCTAATTCTGGCATCTGTCCGGCTTGGGGTTCCTTCATTTTTGGACTCATTTTTCCTTTAGCTAAACTGCTTTCGAATGCGATGCGGCAGATGCATTTGAATTTCGCGCTGCGCTGCGCTCGAGCAGATTTTAATATTGGCAACGTCCTTGAAAGCATCGACTGCCAGACAGTACCGTACCGTACCGGACCGGACCGGACTGGGCAGTCATTACTCATACGCAGCGTGTGACACAATTACCATTTTGCATTATTCATTCCGATGCGGCTTGGCTAGATAAACTTGTTAGAAAACTTGCTGACAGCTGCCATGAAAATCTTAAATATTTAAATTTCCTGTCCGCATCGTGCCCCTCCTCCACCATCAGTCGAATCATCTCGATGGGAATTGCCTTTAACTTGTTGCAATTAAGTTGAATTTGAACTATTTAGAAGCACCAGCACTCATCGTGTTAGGCAGCTGGGAGGAGGCTCCTGGGTACCAAGGACCAGAGACCAGGGCCTGCCCTCATGCCGGTAAATTAAGCATAAAGCGCTTTTAGTTACAATCACGTTCGTCTCAATTAAACTACATTAAATTGAATTCAATTAGCAGAACCCAGGAACACGAAATGAAAGCAACATTGTCATTACGGTTAGGGGCGCCGATGGCAACGTCTTTTGCCCAGAGCCAAGGAACCAAGGGACTAAGGACTGTGGACTCAGGACCTAGGACCCGAGACTAAAGACGCAAAAATCTAGCGATGGCCTGACTGACAATTGACTTTCATTATTCCCTACATTCCTTGGTGCATTATTGAGGCCTGTCGCTGGGCATATTTGACAGAGACCAGAGACCGGAGACCAAGGAGCTGGCGAGGTCTTACTCCTTTGTGCTGCTCCTGGCTCCTGGCTTCTGCCTTCCGTCTTCTGTCTTGGCGTGTTAGTTTGCCTGTGTGTAATTAAGTTTAATATTTAATTTAATTGCATATAGACATACAACTACAGCGGCAATGTGCCTCATAAAAGGACACGCGCTGAGACAATGTTGGCCATTTTGTTACTGCTCACTGAAATTATGATGAAAGCAGTAGCACAAGGCAGAGCCAAAGGCTTTTATACAAGGAGTGGTGGGAGGGAATGGGTTGCCATGGGATGGGATGGCATGGCGTAGGCGGACTCCTTAGCCCGACTCCCCAGAGCCATAAAGGTGAAGGTCAGTGTATAGCTTCCTCCAAACTGGAACGTGCCCGTCTTAGCCAGGACTTAACTTCGTGGATACTCCCACTCGGTGGGGCTGGCTGTTGGCCAGTTGGTCAGTGACTTGCTTAGTTACTTCATTTTGCGTTGACCTCTTTCTGGGCTGCATTATTATCATTGGACTTGCCTGACTGCCTTTCTGCCCGACTGCTTATATTATGTCCTTGGCATGGGATTATGGCGTGTTAGCAGGTAGTTCGTGGTCCTCCTCTCCATACCGGGGACAGGAGTCGTCGTGTAATGAATTGTGTGTCGGGCGGCCTGATGTTTTGTTTGCTGCTCAATTTGCCAGGACAGTTAATCACATTGCGTGAAAGCTAATGTCATTAGGAGAGCTTCGTGCTGCCAACAACATACATATATAAATACCTTGTGTAAAGCATAAATCCCACGCACAATTTTATGTCAATGCCTACGCTACTAATGTCTGTCTTCGAAGACTTACACTGGCTTACTGTCTAGTAAAGTTTTATCAGCATATGTCTGCAAAGTTTGCAGTTTAAATAAAGATCAGCGTGGAGAAATGTAAGCGGGTACTTAATTAATTATAAATCCAAACCCAAATCCTACTTATATTTGAGAAACAATGTCCCTTTCGATTGACATACAACTTGGTTATAGTGTCATTTATTCATTGGCTGTTCCTTTAGAAAGTGGCTCTCTTCTGTCTCTTTTGACACTTTTGCATGGCAAATGAATTGCGGCATTTCAAGTTCCATCAACTTCCACTAACTCAAACAAGTTCTCAATAGCTGTACCTTAAAGGGGCCGACCCGAGCATATGTGAGAAGAAAACTTTACCATGCAAGCCATTGTTTTATCGTATCGAAATGGGGCGCCATGGCCAACCACAGACGCACTCCTATTACCCCCTTAACTGTTTGGCTAGGGCTCCGCAAGACTGCAACAATAGCCGCCAGCCATTGGGCGTATAAAAAGTTACATATGTATGATCCAACTTTCCTTGCCAATTGATGGGAGTGGGGGTGGGGGTGGGAGTGTGTGTATGGCCCGGGGGTCTTCAATTAATTTCATTTAGAGAGTGGCGCACAAAGATGCTCCCGGCTGTTGCTAAACACACCCAAACAATAGAATATATGTGTACACCCGAACACCCAGCCCAGGCCGAGTACACTGCGGCGCATTCACAATATTTTCAATTAAGCTTGAACAATACCAGAGGAACAATAACAATTACAACATCTACGAGGAAACCAGAGCGGGAAAGTGCTTTAAAGGCGAGGTCCAGTGTTCGTAAAGGAGTTCGAATCATATAATACGTTTCCTTTGTCTTTTGATATGATAAGGACAGGGAAGTAGAAGAAAACTTAAAACCAAACTTGTTTTGCATAGGAGTATATTTTATCTAAAGCTTTCCCTAACCAGCCCCACCACCAACCATACCACACCCAATCCCAACTAAAATCTAGCTAATTTTGAGCAACCTCTCATCTATCAATCTTACCCACTATCTTACCACCTTTGAGGGCAAGTATGTGTGGTCTGGTGTGTCCCCTGCCAATTAGGGAGTCACATACACACGATCATTTGGTAAATGAATAGCTGACAATGTGTTGAATTTGTTTGAACAGTCAGCAGAGGAGAGGCCAAAAGGGAAGTACCACAGCAGGCGTCACTTGATTCGATACTAAATTCTTGTCCATTGGTGTACGTATGGCTGCATATGTTGCTGTTAAGCTTCTGGTTATGGTTATGGCAGACAAAAGTTTTGTATTGCATTAGTTTGGTCAAGGAATAATAATTAAATTCCTTCCAAAGCACTGGCCAGTAGCCACATATTTGCTGGCATCCACTTATCTGCCAGAGGCTCCCATTTCCAGTCCCTCTGATGAGTACAAGCATCTCCAGCTACATCTGACGAATACATTGCCCCAAATTATCAGTGTGCAATGCAACAATTTCCAATATACAAATTGGCAATCTAATTGCAGTTGCAGGTTGTGTGCCCGCACCGCATCTCGCAGTGCAGTAAGGGCAGCACAGCGTAAGTTCAAGTTGAGTTTTGAAAGCTCTCGGTCAACTCACGGCTCCATCAAATATTTATAGCACTCGCCGAGGTCATTAACATTCATTTAGCAGAAAAACAAAGCCATGAATAAGCAATTTAACAATTACAAATGCCTAAGCAGGCCCAGACAAAGGGACGGACCGGACAGGTTCAACTTCCTAAGAAATGCCCCAGTCCAGTGTGTGAAAGACAAAAGACTCGACGCAGACTCGAGCACACTCCGGAAGTGCTTGAGAACAACAGAATAGGAGTCTCCAGGCCACTCCAGTTTCAACTCGGCAATCAAAGAGTCAACAGTTTGCCATAAAAATGCTGGCAACCAGATACGATACAAACTGCAATTCCAACTATGCACGTGTTAATTATTTATGCTCGGGTCCCCTGCCCCCTACCCCGACCCCTACCCCTACATTCCACGCCCCAACCCAACCCGATAAATATGTATGTTGGCCAGGCCATAGGGAGCTATCGCCTTGTAAATTCCTTCCACCAAAAAGAGTTCCTCGTATAAATTATACAAATTATTATTTAACTTCCAGCTGCACAGGCGACTTGGGTTGCAGTTGCTGTTGTTTTACCCTGACATAGGAGAGTATACTCTTTCAAAGAAGTTGGCAATGCCGTTCAAGAAGCATGTCTTATTGGTACAACATAAATTACTTCAGTGTAGCTGAAAGAGTATCTAAGGCTGCGACCGTGAAGCAGGCCTATCCTTGTCCAAGAGTCTGGCGAGTGCTGGTTAAGGCAGAAGTTATGCACAGACAAATCGCTTATTTAGATTAGAGCTGACATCTGTGGAGGGGGAGGCAGAGCCAGAGAAGAAGGTGAGAATGGAGACGGCACGCAGGCGCAGATGCATAGAGGCCTGCTCAACTGGTTGCAAGATCTTCATCCCGTGGCAATTTGCTGTTTCTTCTGGAGTTGTTTGCTCTCCTGCAGTCTGCCCCTGGGGCGTGTCGGCGTTGTTGAACAAAGTGTCTACTTAGGTTAAAGCCTGGGCACTCTGCCGGGGCTCCTGGCTAATGGATGCTCCAGGTAATTGGCACGGGGAGGCAGGCGATCATTTTCAATTAGAGAGCGACCATCTGGGGCGTGAGTTATACGCTGTTGTGGGTAAGACGGTAGCTTGATTTTGATTATACGGATAAGTGGGGTAGAATCATTTATAAAGTCAAATTTAACGAACCAATGACTGGAAGCACTTACAGATTGTTCCTAGATTAGCGTTCGTTATAAATGGGGCTGTATTCAGCAGTGCCTTGGAGTGAGTTTTGGAGTTGTCTAGACTTGTGATTGCAAAGGGAAAAACGAAAGCCAAAGGTCTCCGCTACACTTTTACCTGACTGCGCATTTGTCATAATAAAATTAGCATTTGCCAGGGTCAACAGCAGCCAGGCAGAACGGGACCGTGAAACATAGTGCAGGATGGGCCAGAGCAGGACCCTGCAGGACAGAGCCCAGAAGCACAGAGGCACTGAGGATGCAACAGAGGCCAACTGGCAATGGCAAAGAGACTTATCAGCGTGTTGACAGACCAACCAACGAAGGAAGCAACCATCGGACCAGGGCCTAGGTTAACGTTTTTCCATTTCTTTGCCCTTGCCTTTGCCATTTAGAATTTTCTTTCGTTGGTCCTGTTTATGTGCCACGCCTTGTTTGGTATTCTAAAACCGTTTCCTGTCTGGCTGATAAACAGGAAAGTACATACACTGTACATAACGTTTGCAAATCCTGCAATGGATTGTGAACAGATCCTGAAAATAATGCTATTTATTTTGGCCATTCGGGATTCTTAGGTGACAGATTTTAGTTACGGAAAAAGTCAACCTGCTGGTTTGAATTACTGTATTCGAAACTAAGCTGATTCCGGCTCTATTGAATCAAAATATCGGTCTCCTAATTCCGTACACGGGTAAATTTTCAGTGTAGCTATCACCATACAAAAAACTAAATGAAATGGCCAATTCAATTTAAACTCTATTACCCGGCAATCGATCTGCAATTCACTTTCCAACTGTTTCCAGAATGGAGGTTATCCTTTAAATGTGCATCAAAATGTCCAACAAAATGCTTTGAATTCTTCAAATTCTCAACATTGTGAAAATACTTTGATACGGCTGACTCGGCGGAAAGAGTTTTGTATGTAAAGGGAAATCAAATCACGTACAGATTCCGTCCGTGGTCTGGCCAATATCTGCTGACCAATTTCACTCAACTGCAACAAATCAAAGAGCAAAATGTTGCTCTCCGAGAGCAGCAGGAGCCAAAGCAGAGCAGGACCATGCCCCAGCCCAAGTGCTAAATAAATTGAAAATTCTAAAATTTTAATAAAAATTGTCGCAATATTGCAATAAAATGATTGCATGATTGCTCGCACCTCTTCCTCCGGTCTCTTCCATCCACATTCTGATTCTCAGACCCTCTATGGCCGCTCACGTTCCGTTCCCCGAATGCAATTGCATTTTTTCAAACGCCAACTGAAATACTATTTTTGATAAATGTATCTCCACGCTCTTTTCTGTCTCTCCTACCTCCTGGCTGTGGGATTGTCGCGGTTGTGTGGCAGTTCAGTGGGGGATTTTGTTGCTGCTATCACATGCAGCACCAGAGTGTGCATGGGGCAGGGGCAGAGACAGAGGCATCAATGCTCGGTGTGACATTGTTTGTGTGTGATTTTGTAACTGATATTTAAATTGTTCAAGTTAGTCAGCGACGTGTTTGTCTGCCTCCCACCGTCCGTCAGTTATTTTATTTTTTCCTTTTCACAGCCTTTCCATTTTTTTGGGTTTGCCATGTTTTATTCGATTGAGCTGCTGTTTGGGATTAACTTTTTATATAGAATAAAATAAATTGGTGGACAACCAAAATATCTTTGTATTTCAAGTTTAGACCATTATATAAGATTGTACATTAAATAAGAATAAGTAAGAGGTCTCTTGTCTCTACAGTAATAATATTTGATTACACACTAGTGCTTGATCTGACGGATATTGGGTATGAAAATTGAATATTTCTTTATGCAAAAGTTTTTCCTAATGTAACCTTGCCCCCAACTCCCCTTTACACCCCAACTATAAAACAATCTATATTTTATTGGGTTTTTTAAAGCCACACAAAATATTATTTTAATTGAATTGCATGCAATTTTTAAAGCGAACTATTATATTAATTGGTAATGTATATGCGCTTGAGGATGTGCACAAAAGAGAGAAACGGAAAGCAATGTTTTTGCGGTGCTCGTTCGATTTTGACAGATACATAATTAGTTTTTGCAGAGCCAAAGGCCGCAGGTGCAGTGGCTGCCACCCACCGTACGTGGGAATTATTTTTGTTTGAATCCAGTAAGAGATATCTATGAGTGTGGTCTGGGTTGGGTTGGGTATTTTATGGCGGTGGGGAAACGAATGAATTTATATAAATGTTTATGGATATTTACCTCGTGCTGCAGCGGCGCCAATGCAGAGGCTGACGAGCAGCAGGCGGCAGAGCCAACTGGATGTCCTTGTCGCCATTTTGTCGAGCTGCGAGAATGGCGGCATCTTTGGCGCCATTGCGTTTTGCCTTGCCAAAAAAATGTCACAACAACTGCAAAGAGAGTGGCGAGAAATGGTAGAAGTGTTGAGATATTTGCTGAAAATTCGCTGGCAGTCCTGTACTGCGTGGGGCGTTGCCTCCTTCCGCCAGCCGAACCGTTTGATTTTTTAAGAGCTTCGAGTGAATTTAATGCACGACATTTAGTTTCAATTATAGTCTCAACCCCCCCCATCGTTCAGTCGAGGCAATTTTGCGCGCCATAAAATTCAAATCAATTTCGCTAATTAGCAAAAGTCTCAAGTAATCAGAGAGATACCATGGGGGTCGGGTCCCCTCTCTGGTGCTGGCTGCTAGCTGCTGGCTGCCGTAGTAAAATGAATTACCCCGTCGAGCAGGAAGCCAGCAAAAGCGAGCAGGAAGGTGCAATGCATGAGGAAATGTTCCCTTGTTTCATTCCGCGCCGATGCTGCTCACTTTTTTCATGTGCCTCCTGCTCCTGTTTCTGCTGCTGCTGCTGCTGGGAGGCATCTTCACGCCTCGTTCGGTTTCATTTCCACAATTTCCATGCTCACATCCTTTGTCAGCTAGAGCACTTTCCCTAGCTGGGGGCCATTATCTTCCATTGGCTCGCCCTCGCACCCAAAGCCCATTTAATAAGTTAATTGTTACTACTGTTGCACTTTCGCCGCTTTTGAATTTATGATTAGCCACAACCACCGCAGCGAGAAGCCAAGTGCTCAGTTCTGCTCAAGGACTGGGTCCAAAGCCACTTCTAAGACGGTGACTCCGACTCTGACTCCGACTCGGTCCACTTTCCTGTCGCGGCTTGAACGCCTCTGTCTCTGTCTCTGTCTTGGTAAGTTTGCCTTAAGCCCGCACTGACATTCCACATAAACGTCAGCTGTGGTCCTGCTGCGCTCGCTTTATGTAGTCCGACTTTTATGCATTTCTAGTGCTTCGCTTCCTCTCTGATAGAATTCATGGCTGCCAACGACTCGACATAGTCCCGTTTCCCTGCCCCTATCCAATTCCGCTCTCTCATCTTGGCCAAATGTCCTCCCAGTCATTATTGTCGTCTGCGTTTTTACTGGTTGTTGCTGCCGCTTTTTCTGCTACTACTGCTCCTGCTGCTCCTGCTCCACTGGCTGACTTTGTGTCAACTTCATAATTATAGTTTTCTGTTATTTTCTTATATTTTTTTTTTCGACAAAAGTTTCTACTATGAGCAAGTCCCGGCCGGGCCGGGCACAGTGGATAAAAGTTGTTGGCCAAGTGTATGTATGAAGTTTCTGGATATTGATTTGGTGTCCAATAAGTTTGTTTATATGATTATTTGTTAACCAAGAGATGATTGCATGACTGCTTGGGGAATTCATAGTACAATTATTTTTTCTAACTGGCAAACTTTATTAACTTTATTCTTCTCAGAAATTATACATAGTTCATGAACCTATCCCACTCTTTACTATTAATCAAAATAAACTAACTTTAGCATGACTGTACCCCAATCCAACCCACTGTCATTCCAGATACAGTTGCATTAAAGAAGCCATACACATAAAGCGGCGGCAAAGATTCTATTAACCCAAGAAATTATGATAAATGAAAACTTATTACGAGAAGTCATTAAGATTCAAAGAATTAAAAACTTAAAAAAGCAAAACTGAAAATGAAGCAAAGTCGCCTTAGACTTCGACTTCGACTTTGCCTTTGCCATCGCCTTAGCTGCAGCTTCTTTTTTGCTGTTGCTCCTCCTGTTGCAGCATCATCAACGTTGCTATGCGTTGGGGGATAAGGGTAGCTAGGCGGCAGCCGTACAAAACTGTCGGCGACTTATAACAAAGCTGAGAGGGGGGTGGGGAGGGGCCCCCCAGACGGAAGGCCTGCGTCAATGGCAGAGCGCTCTTCCTTTTAAGTTTCAACTACTTCGGCGGCAAAGGAAAGTCATAATTGTTAATGGGCTTTCAGCTTCAACGAATTTTTACTGCAAAAATATATCTTTAGAGAGTGCGTAGGTGTGTGGGTGTGTGCTGCATAAAACAGTAAAATTCTGTTTAAGTTTTAATTAGATTTTTAATATTTTCGAATACGAAATATGACAGGCAGTAAGTTTGATTAAAAAACTTTCGCTTTATGCATGATATATGTTGAATCATTTTTTTTGTTTATTTCATTTGTATGATTTTTCATATATTTTTTTTGTTTGTGAGACTTCCGCCTGCCCGCCTGGTTGGTTTAATGAGCTGGCTATTAAGGCGGGGACAGATAGAGAGAGTGAGAGAGAGAGAGAGAGCAGGCGCATCATCATTACGCAATGTCAGTTGGCACTTTTATCAATGTTTCCTGTCAGTTTCGAGAACTTTGCGCCATGTCACAACGTCACGAGTGTCAGCGCCAGCGATTTTCATATTCACTGTGCATTTTTATCAGCCATTTGCCGACTCATTAAGCCAACGTCAATGCTCTTCTCCCGTCCGTCCGCTGACTGCCATGTCTGCCCAGGTTTTGGCCCTGGCTTCGGGCCCTGTCTCCGATGGATGTCTGATGGCCTGGCTGCATTTAAAAACGTCACTGCCGATTGAGTTTTACATGCTTTTAATTGACGTCGTCATGTAATGAAATTCAATTTATACTGCACGCCATTAATAGTAATTCATACTGAAGCAATGTAGTTTTTGCCTACCTCCGAGGTAGGGCCACCGTCAGCCCCAGCCCCAGTTCCGCTCATGTCAAGTCGAGCCCTGACATGAATATGCAGCACGTGAGCAGACGGGTTCGTCGTCACGAGTGTGAATGGGTTCAGCACGTACCTAGGTACAGTATCGGCGGACAGTCGTCTTGGCAGCTCTCGAACAAGACAGAAGAATGCCATAGCACTTTCAAATTGGAAATGCGTAATGCCAGTAGATGGCTGCATGTTTGCCACTAACATGTTCTCAAAATGAAATTGCATTTCATTTTGCATTTAATGAATTGCCCAGTAGTCGGTCAGACACTGGCAAAAATCAAGTTTTGGCCTGAGAAATAAAAACGATTAACAGCCACTTATATATAATTTAACGACCATTTTAAAGCCATTATCAGACAGATCTGGATATCTTAAAGTCGCGTGCCACAAAAAACACAAAACAAATATACTTGTACGCTCATAATGATGAAGATTGAGCCGAGGGGGAGAGCAGAGTCAGAAAGACGAGTCGAGTGTCACGACTTCAATGAAAATTAAAAATCACAGCATGCATTCAAATTGTGGCCAAAGCATTTTAATTAAAGTCTGTCCGCCAGCGACACAACAATCTAAATTGTTGTTCATTCACCAAAATATTAATTGACTTTTCCGATGGTCGCCTCGGTGGCCGGGTCGAAACATCATTAACGTAAATATAATTACGTGACAATTTGATGGTTTTTCGTCCGCTCTTTGCCGTGCACAAATCACAAATCAAAAAGCAAAAGCAAAATTAATTACACACAGCCCCAGTCCCACTCACAGCCCCAGAACGCCAACAGTATCGAGGCGTGCCGAGCCACCCAAGGGATCAATCAGTCGCAGTCGCAAAAGGTGAACAATAAAACGCTGCATGGCCAAATCCCGTCGACATTTATACAAACATGGCCCAGACCAGGGCGAGTCCACTGTCCGCCATCCGACATCCGACATCCAACCTTCCGCTGTGTCCAGTCAAGCGGGCAGGCTCAAAAAAAAGGGTCGTCGACGCTGTTTAACTTTGAAAAATTAAAATCCACTTGGGTCCCCCGAACCACCATTCCGCCAGCAACCACCAGCACATCCCAGCCGCGGAAAGTCTCGCATTTTTCAATGGCCAAATAATAAAGTCCGCAAATGTCAGTTGGGAGTTATAATCTGTTTGCCGCTTTTTCACGGTCGCCATTTGACTGCCCAAAGGACACCAGCAGCGGAATCGCGTATATGCGTTTTGTGGAAACACTTCTCGCAGTGGAAAAGTAAATGAAAAATTTGATGAGACACTAATTAAAGTCTCAAAGCCGAGAACGTTTTAGACTTGTTTTACATTAATTAGGGTATTTCCAGCTTCGACTTCTCATATATCGTTTAATTTTCTTGTTTTTCTTTTCGTCTGTTTTGGGATCTGGTCTGTGATTTGGTCCCTCCTAGAATGTCGATTAAATGAAACGTAAATTTGCAGCAATTACGCGGGTAAATATGCATTAAAATAAATTTGCATGCAATTATTTTTGGCACATCAAAGTCTCATCAAATTTATCAAATTATCTTGGGTGCCGATTTGTTTGTTATTTTTTTTTTTTGTTCCACCCCTCCCTCTATATCTGCTGACATCCTAATTGCCAACTAAAACAATTGCAAATTAGTTGACTGACTTTGATGATGTCTGTGTCCCTTCAATGAACCAATTTGTTTTGGTATCCGCTGAGGTGTTAATGCCACAACAACAGAATGCTCGGTGGGAGCATCTCGTTTATCAAGCTGAGGACATAATCTTTGATTTCGGGTTTGTCTCCGTCTCCTCATCGGTTGTAGGATTGTGTTGGCATTTTATGATAAATGGGCCACGAGCTGGGAAATGGGGCGGGTCCCTCGCTTGCCTTTCGCCCTTTGTTTTGCTGGTTTGCCGGATGTAAAGCGGCTTAAAGTTTGATCTGAATGTTTGGTCAAAGAAGTATCCCAGAACGCAAAAGAGAAACATTGTCTTTGCTAACCTAATTTTCAGACTCATCTTTTACGAGTTGTGTGAGTCATTTGTTATCCCGTCTTCTGCAAAAAACAAACAAAAATATATCCTCTCCTCTCAGCTGGTCGAACATGTGCCTCGTTTTAAATAAGCATTTAACATTTTCCCTCTACATTTGAAACCATTTCCATACCCTGCCGAAGGATATTATGAGCTGTCGGAACTGTTTGTAACAGAACGCTTTATTTTCTTCCGTCTGTATATAATAAAAGTCGGATCATATGTGGCTATCCTAGGAACTGTATGCTTGTACAAATATTATTAGCGACAGGACCTTGTAAGGGTATGCAAAGGTTTGACCTTTCTTTATATCTTGTTTCTTCTTGATTTGCTCTAAACTTGGTAGCATTTTTTCTTCTTGATTTCTCTGGCTCCGTTTTGCATATATTTCCCGGCGAATTAAAAAAGCGCACAGTTTTGTTGGAGGAGATAAGCTACTCAAAGATTTACGACACAGTCAGAGAGACACGCTGCTGCTTCTTCTACTATCGTTGTAATGTTGTTCTTGTTGCTGTTGTGCGAAATTTGACTAAAATAGGAGTGGGTTCCGTGGGGGAGAGACGCATAAACAAGGCAAAAGCATTTCCAACGATTTGGCGTGACAAATCCGGCACGATTTGGAGCTGTCCGTGCCGCCGTGGCAGACGCAACTTTGTAGCAGATTTATATGCAATGCCAGTGGAAACGGTTTATCACTTTGGCCTATGCCTGTGCCTGTTCGTACCTTTTTGATGCTACTGCTACCCATCCCAGACCCGAACTTAAGACCCAGTTCCGCCTAGGGCCAAAAGGTTGAAATTTTTTGAAGACAAATTCCCTTTGGATTTAGTGCAATTTCATTTACTTTTGTCTTGGCATTTAGTGAGATTTGTAAGGCAGTTGCTTAAGACGGCTGTCAGAGCTGGAGCTGGAGATGGAGCTGGAGATGGCTAGATGGGTCTGGTCTGGCATATCCGCTTTCATTTCACACAAGATTTGATTGCCCAACTGTGGAGAATGCACAGCCCTTTGCTGTTGCCCTGGACAACCTAACCGATTGTTAGCATTTTGTTCTCATTTCCATTTCCATTAAATTAACTTTGAGCGAGTGTCGAGCGCTGTCGTTGTCCCTGGCAACCCACTGGAAATGCGTATGATCTTCGGAATCATTAGTGGACCTGGGAAGGTTCTCTTTTGAGGGATTTTAAAGTACTCCTATGTTTTCTTTTTTCATTCAATAAAACAGTTTTGAAAGGAATATGGAAAAGTGCTCGCTCATTCAGCTTAAACTTTGGCCAAAAGTTTAGGCAAATGTAGAAATTCCTAATGATGCGAAATTTTAATTATATCTCCAGTACATCCACAGACATATACCGGGCTAAAGCTGCTGCCTAGACCTTTTTGATGTCAATCACTCAGGCGCTTAAGGAGCTGTCATGCCCGACTACTCCTAATAGGACCTCGTCGGGGCGTCGGGGCGTCTGCGTCTCTGGTGGATGCGGCATCTTTGAGGGCGACGGCGCCAAAAGAATTTAAATTAGCCAAGGCCCTGGTTGCCAGTCGGAGTCGGTGCAATAGACTTGGCTAAAAAGTTACCCACTTGTGCCGGTCCCGACCAGGCCTGACTTTGCTAATGAATCATGAATTTCTCAACACCATTTTTTACATCAGTTGGCTTTGTTTTTTTTTGTTTTGTTTTTTGTTTAATAAGCGTAAAACTTTTTGGCAGCCCCCAATTTTCGTTTCTCTGCTCTGCATTTCAACCAATTAGTTGGTTTGTTTGCCGATGCTGCTGTTGGCCCTGATTGACAGGCAGTCTCGAATGCTCCAATTGCTCCGTTGCCAAGTGACGAGGGATCCATTCTCTCTGAGTCTGCATGCAAGCCACTCCAACTAACTTGGCCGGAATCTGTCAGGGCGTGACTAATACCTGATCTTTTTCAAGGTTTACTTTTCACTCTGTTGCTCGTCCGTCGTTCGTTTTGCCTTTTTAAATTGGCCAAAAGTTTTTCCGGCAGCAATTGAAAGACTTGTCTGAGGACACGCCTCCACGCACGCCCCTCCAATTGTCATTTTGAAGTTTTTCGTGTCTCATGTGTGTGTGCTCGGAAGTGTTGCCGGATGACAACTTCCTTCAATGTTGAGCAGGTATTTTATATGATTTTCTCACGCCACCAGAATTTAGTGTTTTATGGTTGTTTTTCTTGTATTCGATTCACATTTGCTGTTGCCTGTGACAGCTCTATAACTCATCAATATATATTGAAAATAGTTGTGGTTAAAATGGTCTGTTTTTGACACAATTCCGAGCAGACGGACATGCACATGTGCGCATTTGGTTTTAAGTTACAAATGAATAGGTTTTAACAAGCTTTGGTTCATTTTCATCGAACAATTCCTAGACTCTCATCAACATTGGCTGCCAAAAAGTTGAAAACATTTTAAAGACTTTATATATTTATTTTAATCCATGGTCATAGCTTCCCTTAACATCTACCTCTGGCAGTTCTTTTATTAAAAATCAGAGTTCTACTTCTATTTTGATGTCATACATTATGTATTGTTTCATTCGATTAATATTCGGTTTCGAATGAGTTTCTTTTGACACAAGTTTTGTTCATTGCTTACTCGACTTTCCCCCAATCCGTCCACGACGGGCATATAAATTGGCTTTTAATGCCAAGCATTTGAGTTTTGGAACTGGTCGCACCGTACCCGTACCGATGCTGGCCAAATCAGAGCCCAGACAATGTCCAAGTGATTTGTTTAACTGGGCGAATCTTTCACAGTTGGTCGCACAGCAGTCAAGTGGATTAGGTCTCAGTTAATGACGGGGATTCTATCTGATTTAGTGCCGAAATTGAACGGAATTGAACGGAACAGAAAGAGTCTGATTTCAGGCGGGGGAATAGAGTACAACGTTTTTATGAGCCAAAGAGGTGACAGTTTTTGTCGAAAATTGACATTATGTATGCGAGAATCGTTCGCGAACATGTTGCCTGACAAGCCATAAGAATATATTGCCATTTGCTTCTGCCTCTGCTTCTGCCGTGCCAACATTTTTCCCCCGTGTGCTGCTGGTACAACAGTGCGTATGATTTTTATAAATGCCGTGTCGTTGTCGCAACAGGAAGGCAGCGCACAAAAGCAAGCCGAATTTGCTCTTTCCTTTGTCCTCACATGAGTGTGTTTGATATATACCCAGAGATATATATATAGATCCTTGTGTGTATATATGGTCCCGACTGGCTTTTTGTCGTGCCCAAAATCAATCCCGGTCGTGTATGAATTTTGCACGGCTTCTATTTTTTGCCATCAAACTTCTACCCCAGCCCAAAGGAATTTCATCTCCCCAATCAATTGACTTTTTGTGCTCGGGCCGGGGTAAGAGTGGTTCTTGGCAGAATGTTTTGGCGTTTCGTCATGCCGCTTATTATAAAAAATACCAGCAAAAACTGATTTGTCAAGGCCATACAAATATTTACCCTCACACAGCATTAAATGAACATTCTTCCTTTATTGCACAGGTATACTCACAGCCCTTCCTGGATGATGGAGCAAATGGTTATGAATGTGTTTGGGAAGGGGAAAGGAGGGGGTCAAAGTTGAGTAAAGTCTGCTGACTTGCCAGATATGTGGAGGTCTGCAATGGAATCCTGTCGATTAAGTTGATTATCATGCTGAAGGAGGCGCAGATTCCATTCGTGTGCGAGAGCTGGGTACATCTAAATATTATTAAATGAGCGAAAACCTAACCAAATGTAGCCCCGACCTAATTCTGAATATTTCCCAACTAGTGTTTGCAATTTGCATTTTCAATCAGAGTCTTCGCGAGGAAGTGGAAACAATATCGATGACAAGCGACTAGAATGACGATGACGCTGGCGATGATGATGATAATGATGATGATGATGATGATGGCAAGGACTTGTAGACTGGTTCGTGCTGCAAAAACTGGAAAGCAATGTGTAAAGGCGACGAAGAGCTCCGAGTTATGTTTTGTTTGTGTAGAACTAGAGAAAACTCTTCAAGCACGAATGCCCCACAGTCACACGTTCAAGTGTGGAGCAGAATTTTCACTCTGCTGCTGTCTGTTCGTGGGATGTGCTGTGCTTCTGTTGTCATATTTTCATCACACTTCAGGTGTGAAATAAACACACACGCACCTGAATCTACAGAGTCGTACGAGTATCTGTGTGTCAATGTTTCTTGGAGCTGAAGAAGCGTAGTGTAGGTCGGAATATTTGCTCACACTTTTTTTTTCCGGGGGTTAGACCAGTTTTCTTAGTTTGTAACAACAGCTTAATTTCTTAGTTGCCAAAGCAAACTTCAAGTTTCTTTCCATCTTTGTTTGTTTAATTTTTGGTTCACTCCGGCTTTCTCAGCCATTGGAAATTAGTACGCTCCAAGACGATGCCGGAGCCGGAGCCGGAGCCGGTGCCGGAGACGGGTCCGGCGTACATGTTGCTATGTGTTTTGCATAACTAATGATTGAGAGCAGTCTTCAGTCTCTGGGGCTGGCTTAAGGAGCTGGCCCCAATTTAATGGGAAAACAATGAACTCTTTATTATTGGGAAATCGCTTAACCAGCTCCATCTCTGGCATAGTCTCGTACTGGCGTTTTAATTAAAAACTTCTGGGCAAACCACAGTCGGCCGAAGAGGCAGAACAAATATTTGCCTGTAGTTTTGTGACCAGGCCTCTGTTTAATTCTGCCCAAATAGTGCGCAAATACAATCACAATCACACGAGCACATAATATCCGATTTCAATTGGAAGGAAAACCTATTAGAAATTATTTCCCTCTACTAAATATTTGCTCGATTGTGTGCGCATCTTTGTTATTGCTGCTAATGCCATTGTATTCAATGAAAGTCCTGCTCCGCCACCGCCACGTCCCGGCCCGCCTCGAAAAACATTTCCCATACGAGTAATAATTGTCGGTGGCCCCTGCCCCCTGTTCAATCCCGTTATTTGTATAGATTTTAAGCCTTGAATTTTCGTGTTGGGTCAAACATGCCCTAGTCCTAGTCCTGGTCCAATTCCCTGTGTGTGTCGGGCATACATGGCGTATGCGTTCTGTTGATTTAGTTGATTGGCTTAAAGGCGTGACCTCACCAACGCTACTAACAATAATTGTCTGGATGTCCTGCTATTTGCTATTTATTTGCAACCATTCAATTAGCCAGCTCTTACCTTTCTGCTCTGCTCCTTCAGTGCTCCTTCGTCTCCAATCAAATACGACTCCTGCAAGAGAGAGAGGAGGTGAGTAAAAGATAAGTTTCTGTAAGAAAATTATATTGCATCTTCTATTTAATCAAGTCTTAAGGTTTGGCATTGTTTGCCCCGCATACCAGACCGGAATTGCAATTAATAATCAAATCTGTGGTTGGAAAATATTTTATTACATTGCATTTCCCCTTGGGATGCTTCAATTAATATGATATGGGTTCAGTTACTGTTTTCCTTGGGGCTTCCCTCTCCCAAACATATAACATTGCGACTCAAACTTCTCGCTCCTGAAAAACTTTTTCAGATGCAAAATACGGCGTGAATTTAGTTGGGGTTTGTTTAGTGTTGGACTTTTTTCAGCGATGGATCGTTGTTTATGGAGTGTCCAAAAGTGTGCGATGGGATGGGAGGGTTGGGGATGGGATGGGACGGGTATGGACTCCTGTTTGTTTGCCTTTCATGTTAATGGACTTTACGCGCACATGGACACAGCCATGCAGGCGATATAAAAAGCTGCAGGAGCAGCCTTTTCCGTCGAAAGCCTTTTTTTCTACAGCCATGAACTGCATAGAGACATAGCATAGACAGACATGCCATATATACGACATAGAAAGCCCGATATATGCATAGAGGCTGCCTTGTCCGCCCAGCTGTTACCATTTGAATGTGTTGCACGGTGAGGGGTGAGCGGGAAGCGTGAGGCGGGGATGGGATAACGTTTTGTTTTTATCGATGCTTTATCGTTTAAAGTTTTCCATCAGCATAAATCGAGAGCAGAGCGGCATAGTCTACCACAGTTTTTCATTAGATTCTGACGTGACAATGTTACGTATACTTAATATTTATACTAGTTGCTTAGGACCAGGTCGTAAATAACAACCACAAAACGCTAACACACACATGTATACACTTGCAACATGCTGCTCGACAATTATTTGTGTTGCTGCAACACGCCAAATAAACATTTTTTTCACGGGATTGTTGTCGAAGAAGTGAGACAAAAGTCAACATAAAAATGAAATACAGGGCAATAATATTTGTGGAACATGTGCGGAGAGTAAGAGGGAAAGCTCTAGGGTTGGTTGGTTCGCTCTCCCACCCCATTCTCTCTCTCTCTCTATACATACAATATAGTATGTTCTATACCCTCTGAAAGGTTATTATGACTTCCTTCCTTTTGTTTACTGATGTAGGAGCAACCAGTCCAATGGTTATTGGAATACAAAATTCTATTTCTTGAGAATTTCAAACAATATCATTAAAAATTTAGAATAGACAAACTAGATCTTTTTCGTAGATGCATGGGGGCTCAGCAAGGGTATCTAGCGCTTCGGTTCATAAAGCAAGGCATCCTTTCTTGTGTGTCTGCTTCTTTGTATGTCCATAAGTAGGGAACGATTTCGGCTCGCTGCCAAAATTAATAAACTTTTTGCACCTTCCTCTGGCACGGAGAACTGCTCGTTTTTGTGCTGTTTTACCAAAGTGCTTTTTTATTGCGCGATTTTCTCAATAAAATGCGATGCGATTATATTCCAGCTGCAGCTCATTTCCATTATTAATATTCTCCTGCTCTGCCATTATGTAAATATCCAACAATGTGACCTGCATATGCTGCGCTTTGGCTTTTAATTTGGGAAACTTTCACACAAAAAAGGTATAATAAACCTTTCATATGCGTGTCTCCGCTCCCAGTATCTGGGCGTTGGAACAATGCAAATATTGGCTCTAGCAAACAACAGCAACAGTTTTGTGTGCCCTGGCCGGACTGGACCGAATAATGAAATTTCTTTAATTCTCTTCCGGCATACAAACATCTGGACCGGTACTGAGCTAGAGGCAGGAACCCAGGAGCCCGCAATTTTTAATTAAAACGCACCAAATCGAGCTTATTAAAAAGTCGCCCTGGTCAGCGAACGGTGATGAGGGGGGCATGTCCCGGGATATATGGGTCATAAGGCTAGGGGAAGCCGAGAATTAAACGGCACCCCTCCCCCCATACCAGTTCTGCTCGATGATGCGTTGTCATAATGTCAAATGCATTCGAGGCGAGGCTCAAACGGGACCAGGAAAACGTACACACTGTGCCACACACACACACAAACTCGCGGAGAGTACGATATAATAACGGTTATCCGGCAAACAGTGTGACAACTGTTTGTCCGACCCCCCCCCCCCCCCCCCCTTTGGGCCCACACGCATATTGCCGTTTTCAGCGACCTATGCAATTCGTTGGCCATGTGGACATTGGCCAGCAACTGTCATCGATGATTGTCGGCGAAAACGAGACGCAAAATATGAACAAACGTTCCCTGCCCTGCTCTGTTTGTGCCTACAACATGACCTCTTGTCGAACCGCTCCCTCCGCCCTCTATTTGCATTGCCCCAAGCGGTGGATGTAGACCTCGTAAAGCAGTAAATACTATTGTATATGGATCTGTGTGCACGATGGAATTTTTTTGCTGATCCACAGATGAGCTTTAAAAAAAATTTAAATTGCTGTGAAAATACACGTATTTCTGGAAAATTATTATTAAATATTCGGGGCTATGGCAGGAACCTAAACAAATATGGGAGAAAATTGCACACGTTAATGCTGTAGCTTTCCAGACTTGGAGCAAAACAATTAAAATATTTTCTGCACCACTTAAAATCATTTAACCCTCGACATCGACCTCGTCCCTCTAACTCCAACAGCTTATTTGTTATTTGTTAGAATTCAGTAGATTTTATTAAGTGCAATCGTGTAAAATAAATTGCATTTAGTCATAGTTGTCTGTGGAACATATTGTTGTCGAATTTGTATGGTTTGGCATTGGGTTATTTGTTGCTGTTCGAAAAAAGTAGCTGCTATCGATTTTATTTGCTTCCTTTTGCTGATGAGCTACGAACTTCTGCTCTCTGTTTTTGTATTTTCAAAGTATTTCTGTTTTTGCTTAATGATGCCATTCATTGCTTGGATTAGCTCCACGATCTGCTGGCGTTAATCAAAGCTGGGAGCGCTGTTGCAAGTGCAACATGGAAGCTGATGTGGGAGATTAGTTGGCTTTTTGCAATTGGCTCCAACTTGGCTTTCGAATGCGATTGCATGTCATAAAATGAACAAGTGCAATTGGATGTGTTATTCCTAGGGCAAAATGTTTATCTTTTGGAATGTAGGTTATTGTTGGAATTAAGAGACAATATGGTAAAAGTATATATTTCATTTCTTGGGGCATTTTGCTGATGTTCTAGCAAGTGTTCAAAAAATGGACAAGTGGCTTTGCTATTTCGGCTAAAATGTAATTTATGTTTCTAAAAAATTGACAGCTCTGTAGGTTTGAATTGGTGGCTTCCTCAGCTTTGGTTCCGTTGCATGTGCATTGCTCTGGTTAGATCAAAGCGCTTGGCTCTCTGGCGTGTGGCAGCAGCAGCCACAGACGAAAACCAAAAACCAAAAGTCAAAAGCCAGACCAAACCCAAAAAAGAAAACTTCATTTAATGCATACATACATCAACGAGTGTGTGTGTGTGTGTGTGCACCGGAAGCGTCAAAATGAACGGAAATTGGCTTAAAAATGACAACAGAAATGCAACAATAGCCAAAATGCTGCACAATATATATACATACTAGTATACGAGTATTTGTTCTCCTCGAGTCCCTTATTCTGGACAGTATGTCAGGCCACCACACAAATAGATATAGATACATATGTATATATAGAGGCAATATCTATTCATAGTCAGTTTCGTTTTTCGATTTTCGTTTGGTTTTTATGGCGTCCTGAGCATCGTTTTTGCATTTATAATTTTGGTTTCATTGTTTTTCTTGCGCTTAGTGGTCTTTTAGTTGGACACACACGTGGACACAGATAAATTTCATATTAAATATGGCAGCGTTTTTACGTATCGTTGATTATATTCGGGGCAGAGGGCGCGCCGTTTATTTTTTTTAATTATTGCAAAAGTTCCAGGGTATAAAAGGCAAAGCAAAATGTTTATGACCTATTCATTAGGACGATCTATTATCTAGATATAAAGGCGTAAATAAACAATCAACAAGCCTTTTTGTATCTGCCGATCGATTGGTTCCTTTAGCCCCTCTTGGCTTGCAAGTGTACTGACAGGCTTATATACTTTACGTGCCTCCTCCTGGCATGACTCTGAGGCAGCTGCGGGCAGGGTATCTTGTAGTCGCCACCATAATGCTCTGACATGTTTCGCTTTTATTTTTGCATGTGTCCGTTTGTATCTGTGTGGGTTTGGAGCCATTTTCCGCTTTGGCTTTTTAGTTTCGCTTCTGGTTGGCCCCGTGTGGTCGGTTTTTGTCCGCCGTTATTGCCGGCATGGGCTGGACTGTGGCATTAACTTTTGCACGTTACAAGCTTAACATTGATTTTGCGGATGCGCGACGCAGAGTCACCAACAGCCCCCAAACACCGATCCCCCCATGCCATGCCATGCCAGAACTGCGCTTTGAACTGGTCTGTCGCCGACGCTCTGGACGCTCTGAGCCATGTGTCCGGGCACTTCCGGAGGGCATCATTTGCACGAGAATTGCAAAAATGTTCGCCGTCCGGCTGAGAGAGGGACACCGCACAAAAAATCCATGCAAACAAAAAGTTAACTGGCATTTGGGCCGCTTCCAGCCACCACACAGCCAGATTCGGCTTTAAGCTGTCAAAAGCTTTAACTATGATTGTTTTCCATTTTGTTAGATACCAGATGGAGTTCTAGAATATAGAGGATATATTCACTATGTGCTGACCCTTGGCAAGGAGGCTGTTTCAATCTGAGTGATAGTTTCCATTCAGATTCTTACTATCTGTCCATATAGGATAGGGTATACAGGGTTCTACGATCCAGGATCCAGAAGTGGAGCTTGTAATACAGCTTTTGTGATTGTTCGATTTGGTGAGACTAAACTGGGTGCAGATGGCTACGTATACGTGATATTTTTAAGGGCTTATTGAATTCGGAATTTTCGGCTTAGATTCAATTGTTTAAAATTGCAATTCGATGGCTGGCCAAAGTCTGCCGTTCATATAGGAAATTAAATAAGAAAAGAAGTCGGTTTCGTTTCAAAACGACCACACAAATCCTTGAGCTCATTTGAAGTTGGTTTTCGAATAGACAACGCGTCAGGAAACGCTTTCCGGGGTGGTTTTCGAACCTTTTCACCTTCTTTTCTTTGTGTCCTTTTCGCAATGGCTGGCATCTGCCGGGGAAATAAAATTTCGACAGTTTCAATTTTCAGAAAAGCTTCTGCTCGCTCGTACACATACACATACGCATACCGGCACAGAGAAACACATATGGGTTCGCTCAGTTCCGTTTCCGGTTCTAAATACAGTTATTTCTGCATCGCTGGCAGCCAGTGCAACTCTTTCATGCACTTGAGCAGCATCGGCAGCCACCACCTGACGATTGCCCCCTAGACCGTTCCCAGTCACAGTCCCAGTCACAGTCCCAGTCACAGTCCCAGTCCCAGGAGCAACTGTTTGCTTGCCCACGGACTTGTCTGGGTCTCCCAACCCCTCCCTCTCTTACTTTCCCTGTTTCTCTCCTCACTTCTCTGTGTATTTTTGTATGCAAATAAGCAAAACATTTTAACAGAGATGTTTTTTGCGCTGTCGTCTGGGCCGCTGTCGCTGTTTGCCAATGACTTGTTGATTTTACAACTTTTCCAATTGGATGCACTTGGGCGGGAGGGTTCGCATCATGCTCGCCCTGGGGAGGAAATGCATTTCCACTCTCTGTATCCAGTCCCTGTCACTCTGTTTTCAATTATTGATGAAAATGCATGAGTTTAAAATGTAAATTGTTCGATTTATTTGCTTAGCAAGTAGATAATTCAAATGCAGCTACAGTTCCTGGATAAGCAAAAAAAAAAATAAGCAGAAATAGTAATAAAAACATATTGCACATTTGACAAACATGCGTCAAAATATGTGTGTTCCTTCACTCCACTCCGCTCTTTCACTCTCCATCTGACTGTACGAAAGAGCAGCAAATCAAGCGGAGCACGTACTTGAGCCGGAACTGAAAACTCCGTGGAATACGAGTATCCTCAGTTCTGCTGGGTGGGGGGTGCACTCAATCTCTCTCCCTCAAATAGAGATGGAAGCGTAAATAAATATTGAAAAAGGCGTCAGCGTGCCCTCATTGCCCTATTGTTATATGGATCTGATGCACCATCCAGCCATCCAGCCATCCAACCACCAGCCATCCAGCACTCCCCGAATTTTTAACCGCAAATGGCCATTGGAATTTCTTTTACACAATGGAAAAGAAAACCGGCGACGAGACGGCAGCACGTTTGAAAATTGCACAAAATCGATGGCGAAGAGTTAACGGAAAATAAATAAATAAATAATATGGGCATGCCGGGGTGTACGAGTATGTCTTTCCGGTTCCCAACGACGACTGGCGGCGTCAATAGGAGTGCTGTGCCCCATTCCCATTCCCTGCAAGGAAGTTGAGCAAAACTCTATTGTTGTTGTCGACAATTTTTGGCACTTGACACTTAATGTGCATCATTGCGCAGCTGACAATTTCAAGCCATTTCCGTGGTGCCAGCCAGAGCCTTCCCAGGCGGCACTGGCCACCCTTCTACACGGTTTCCTTCGCTGACATGCCAGTGTCTGTCATTCTGGAAGTTGAAGTTTTGCATGGCCATATAAAAATCGAAAAAATCGAATAACAAATTGCTCACAAACGCAACTGCAACTGCAACTAGCTTGTAAGTAAGGAGAGGGGTATGTGGGGTTGGGGTGTTTGTATCTGACATTTTTATGAGCAGCTGCAGAAGATTTCTGGCGTTCGTTGGATTTCCCCCGCTGTCTTGTTTTCCACCAGCAAAATTTTGTTGTGCGTGAAAAGTTGTGTGCAGATCTCTCCATATAGATTGGACAATTCTCAGATTCTCTATCTCTCCTTTTGTATATGTGAGATTTGATGTGACATTTGTGTGGGCTTGAGTTGCATGTGGCAACTTTCTGACACAAAATGTAAAAGTATTGTCAAGAGTCAAGAGTCTGGCCCGGACAACTTTTGATTGACAACGAATTTATTGCTAAATGGTATATAAGTTCTTAGTTCAATTAAAATTTGAGGCATTCCACAGAAATGTAAATGCAAAATCTCGGTCTTGCAAATGCAGTTACCTGTTCCTGCCCCAAGACCCCAAAGTGCAGCAGCTGTCGCTAATTTACAGCCTGGCTGGGAACATAGTGTGCGTTCGGGCCAAAGTTTTGGGCTGCCTTGGCCTGAATGGCCTGGATGAGGTGAGGGCCGAACTTTCAATTAAGCTTAAAAGGACACACAGAAGTTGGCGTAGTGGCCGGCTGCTGCTGCTGCGGCATATTTCAATAAGTTTTCGAACTCAGGAACGCCGCGCTAAAACAACATAACTCATACTTAACTCACCGAAACAGTTTCCCGACGCCCACAAAAGCGGCAGTGGCAAGTGGAATGTGGCTGCAATGAAAAATGGTAGAAATAGAAATAAAATTACATTAGTGGTGCGTACACTGAGAGTTCAACTTTGACCAGAAGCATGTTTCAATTAAGTTTATAGAATATATACGACTTTTTCCCTTCTTTTCCCAAATTCACAAATGAATGGAATCCTTGAATTTTCTTATCGGAAAAACTGTATTGTATTGTTGAAGATTTTTTTCGCCGTGTACATAGATTTCATGGTGTGTGGTAAAGTTCTCAAAGATGTTGCTGGGCCGCCTCATAAAATGAAATCAAATTTATGTACAGTTGCAAAGTTGCACACGGTGCGGGGAGGGGGCGGCGCAAAACTTTCAAAAGGCAACCGGGAAGTGGATCTAAACACGCGGCCAGCCCATCCTGGCCGTAATTCAAAATTCGAGTGGCAGTTGCAGTTGCCGCCGAAAAGCCAAAGGCGCAGGATGCACCGCGCTGCATCCTGTTTTTTGCTGTGGGTGGGATCTCTGTTCATGCTTGTTTTCACTGGGCCGTAGCGTAGGCCCGTTGCCCGTTGCCCGAAACTTGGCCGTATGCCCTCCGGGTGTTTTGCGGTATATGGGTGGGGCTGGACGGCCACAGCCACCCTTGCCTGTCATTTGCCGGCGGCTGCAGCGGCAACAGCAGATGCTAGGGCCGACAGTTGATGGTTGTTGTTGTTGCTGTTGTGGTACCTTGAAGGAAGCCCCAAACTGAACCGGCCCACAAAAAAAACAACAATCTCGCAGAGAGAACTCTGTAAGTGTAAGCGCCTGGAGGCGAATGCGTTTTCGAATTAAGTTATTGATTGGCTGCCAAGGGATTCCTCAACTGTGATTTAAGCCAAAGACACTCGAATGGGATTCCTTCTCCTTTGCTTTGTTTCCTTCTAATCCCGCAAAACAATTGGCAGCAGCAGCAGTGGCAGAATCTATTTTAATTGAATTTCCTGCAGAATCAATGCTGCAAAGTAAATACCGCCAGAGGCCAAGAAAATCCAACTAAACTCTGAGTGGATTTTAAAGAATTTGCCGGCGAAAAAGTGGTAAATGTGGGTAAACTCCCTTTAAGTTGAGACAAAAATACAAATAGACCAGTTATGTATGTATTCAAATAAATTGGTTGAGAATCCTCATGTGAACTTATTTTTACAGCACTCTTATCTGATATCTCCAATCTAAGTGCCAAACTCTTTTCCGACTATTATTTATGGAACAGTTTACCAATTACAAGAGAATATTTATGATTTACATATACTACATTTATTCATTGAAACATGCTGCAATGCTATGGATGATAGTCCTGACTGTGGAATACCCATTATAAAGATCTACAACCCTTTCCAAAAAATTTGAGGAATTATTATTCTTCTATTTATTCTCGATAATGATAAAGCTAAAGGAGTAAAGGACATACAAAAGACACGACAGCCCTGCAGCCTAGTGGGCACAAAAAAGGGCACTGATTCACTGTAGATGCCATAACTACGGGCAATGAAATGAAGTAAGCCCGGACAGCAATGCGAACTCAAAAGGGATACCAGCACGTATATTGGTTGGGTATTGTGAAAAAAGGGAGTACAAGTCCGTTTCCGTGTCCTGGCCCAGGCATTGGGTCTGAGTGTGTGTGTGTGTAATTGGCAAAGAAAAGGACTTCGGAGCTGTCCGTATGGGAATTATTGATAAATTCCAATGTACGAGTATGCCAGTTGACAAACATGTTGTCCTCGTTATTGTCCCCAATCGCAACCCACTCACACAGCTACCCACTCGGGGACGTTTCAATTGTAATTACGTTTATTGCATTGTTTTGGCTTTTGGAAACATCTTTTTTCTTCATATCCTTGTTGTTTGTACCATTGACTGGCTCTCGTCTTGGTCGAAGAGGAGCAATAAATGAGCTTCGGTAGGCTCCATCCCAGACGCAGATACAGATATACAGATATGGTAACAGCCAGAGCCTGCGATACCGATACAAATACAGAAAAAGCCACAGGCATGAGTATGCAATGCCTACGAACGAGCCAAGCATATTTGCAACATTCTGTTCGCAAAAGTATGCAATGAAGCAACTTCGGAGCAACTGAGATTCTGTTTTTAAATGGTGAGGGTGTACTCTGGGGAAATATATCGTGACTCTGGGAATGTTTTGTAAAGGAGTCAAGAGGAAACCCGCTTTTGAATGACATAAATGCACGATTTGATCAATTATATATTAAAGGTTCTTTTGTTGGGATCAGTGCAGAATTTATTTTTCCCTAAAGAAGCTTGTCTTATGTATGGCATTTCATAACCTGAGAACGGTTCTGTCATTATATTATAATGAAAGTGCTATATGATGCCCAAGCGTGTGTGCCCCTCTTTGCAAAAAATCTTACACTTGAAAATAAAGAATAAAGATATAAAGAAAATATGGAATTCTTATAGGTCTCTGTAATTAATTATACAATTCGTAAGTCTTAATATAGAATTCAAATCCCTAAAATACAAATTTTCCTAGAATACTTTTCGACAATTTCCAAGAGTTAATAGCTATTTTTGCAGTGTAGTAGCCAGAGTATGCGTCTCTGTCCAACTGCTTAGGGGAGCGAGCACCTTTTTGGCATGCAGTCCGCAAAAGTATGCAAGTGCGAGTGCGGTGGAATAGTTTGTCTGGCTTGTGGCACGCAGAAACAGTCCGGATTCAGGGTCCAGGGTCCGAGGCGTTGGTCCACACTCGAAGAGCTTCTTGAGCAGCTGGGATTTGCAGGCTGGAGTCAAGAGGATCACTAAGGTACATACATATGTGCCCCGATGAGGGGTAAAATCTGGTTTCGGCTTCAATTGGAACGTGAGTGCTCAGGAGGCATGAGTGCAGACCCAGACTTTCGGTTGGTTTCGGTTGGTTTTTTTTTTTGTGTTTGTCTGCTGGCATAAATATTTCATAGGGAATTCCATAAGATTGGCCAAAGTGGGCCCAAAGCAAATCAAAATGAAAATGCTTTTAAAAATTGCATCTCCACTGGACATTAAAATTTAACCGGCCCATATAATATGTTTTGACAACTTTGCTGTGACAATGCGGGGCCGGGTCTCGTCTGGCCGGACCATTTGTGGAATTGCATTTAAAAATCGTTTACTTTTGCATGAGTGCCCCACAGAAAGCACAGACAGCCAGCCAAGGGGGCAGAAAGGGGAGAGTGCTGCTGCTTGGAGTGTTTATGCTGCAATTTGTTGCAAACGCACGTAGCAATTCCATGGCCCTGGCAATCCAATTGGCCAACAACATTGTTTTTCTTCATTTTGCTTAACTTATGAAAAATAAATTCGTGTTCGGCAGACACAGAGGTATATACTACATATATACTCGTACTCCTACTTTGTTATATACATTTTTGGGGTCATCTTTTGGTCAGGTGTCCCTGCTGTGTATTTGCAACATTGCTGAGAAAAGAGCTTAGGATTCTGAGTTTTTTCCTTGGGTAAATGCTGCTGAAAGAAGAGCGAACGCACAAAACCTCATCTGGTTGTGCGAGTGTGTGTTTGCGGGGAAATTGTGTGTGAAGATGTCAACAAGCTAGTTAACTGCATTTGATCTGCACTTTCCCGGCAACACAAACACAAACACCAAGCCATCTCTCATTGTCATGGCCAGTGTGTGTGTGTGTGTGTGTGTGCGTGCGTGTGTGTATGTGTGCGTGAATCTATTATTCCTCCAGTTCTGGCACCAGCTCCGCTCCGCTCCGCAGTTATGCCACCCAAAGTATGTTAGTTTTGCTTCGTTTTCCCATTTTTCCAACGTTTTTTCCTTTGTTTTTTCTTCACTCACGTCGCCTAATACTCGGGCTACACCATGATAGTTTTCTCCTAGTTTCCCCTACGCCCGTTTTTGTCATTCCATGGCCAAGACTGAAGCAGAACTAATGCATGTGTTTGGGTGTAATGATGTCAAAATGACAGAACATTTTGCTGAAGTTTAAGTAGCATGAACACACACACAAAGAACGAGTGGCACGCATGTCTAGGTTTTGTTTTTGGGTAGTGCATGACACGCCCTGTCATTTGCAGAGACTCTGAGAGGTCTCAGAGGATGGTTCTTGACTTATCAAAACCATTTAACATTAAATTGTAATGTGCTAAATAGATAAACAATAAAAAAGCGGAGTATGTTTACCATTTATCAACTAATTCCCTCTGAATAGTATACTCTGCCATTATATCTGCCATTTAAATGAAATTTGCATCAATTAAAAGTCTAAAATGCTAGATAAAATTCTTAGAATATTTATATGAATAAATGAAAATGAAACGAACACGAATTGTGAAAGTCCAAGAGCTTGTAAATTATTTGTGTATGGCTGTGTGTGTTCTTGAAGGCAAAAGCCAAAAATTATTGCCCTCCAGAAAAGATGGGTTTCTGCCGAAATAAATTTCAAATGCAAAACTATTTAATAAGCATCAAACTGGCCGACCATAAATAAATAAAGCCATGAAAAGTGTGCTTAAAACATTCAAATGTTCTCAAGAGCACATTCGACCAGAGCAAACAAACAAGAAAATGTGTGGCTCTACTTTAAGTTAAAGCTTTTAATTGCTTTGTTTCTGCAGCATGCTCCCTCATCTCTTTTTTGGGGCATGAGCTACAGCCGTTTCATGAACACAGAGAAGAACTGAGTAGAGAATATATAAAGACTAGGGCATACGCTTTACTCAGATTGGTATGTTCAAGAAAAAAGCTGCGATTCAGAATTCATCCAGCTGTTCATCCAGACAAAATGGACATCGTTCGGCCGATTCTCAGAGAGAAAATTCATACTTACCCATAAGCTGTTGAAAAAACTTTCGTGAGGCTGTTAGACTTATTTCAACTGGTTCCAAAAGCCCCTTGGCTCTGGCAGTACTGGGTATAAAAACAAAGCCTAAACGGAAGTGTCAGTGGGCTACTCTTCTAATGTCTGCTCAACTGAGGCAGCAGCAAAGGCAGCAACAAATGCAGCAACAAAAAGCTGTTTGTTATGCTCTTGTGCCTCACTCTCTGCTCTTTACCCCCATCCCATCCCTGCAGCAGACACATTTGGGATCCTCAAGTATGGCAAAAGATGAGAAAGAACTCGTGTCTCTCCACTGCTATCCCTCTCTTTCTGTTGTAATGAATAAGCTCTCGTTAGATTGGGCATTGGGCGGCAGGAGGTTGGCTGCAGTATGGGGCTGGGCAAAGCCCCTAGCAGACAACTTATTTATGCTCACGAGAGGGCAGGAGAGGCTGCCGCCGTCATTCGTCTGGTCATGTGTCCAGATGTCTGACTGATTTGCATCTTTTCTGCATGCATTCATACATATATGTACATTCAGGCTGCCCACTCACACAGATACTCAACACAGACACACACAGAAGCGCACAGATGCAGCAGCAATTATTGCATTTACGAAATTCAGCTGCTGCTGTTGCTGTTCCTACTTCACAGATACTCGCTCGCTTTTAGATGCTTCTTGCAGTCTCCCTCTATTATTGTACTCTCTCAGAAGGTATTGTGATTTTACCTACAAAAGGAACCTAGCCAAGCAAAAGTACAAACATGACATAGATCTATCTTTGTTCCGATTAAATACATATAATTGAACACAAGTAAAACACTGTATCGATCTATCAGGGTATCTTAATATTCGGCCCCTGAGGCTAACCTTTTTTTCTTGTTTCGTTCTACAGCACGCTTGGTTGATCTCGTCCACCCACAGCCAGGGCAATTATCATTGGCCCACAGCAGACCCCCATCTCTACACTACTTCCCTGCACCTCCAGCCCAGTCCCGACGAAACCCCTTCACCGACCGGGTTCCCAGGCTCGTTCAGTTTGCGGCTTGGTCTTGCGGCAGACGACCCTTTTCGGGGGCCCTTGTCCGGGGTCATAATTTCTGAAATGTTTTGACTTGCATTCGCCTTTTATGCTGATTTACTGGCTGTTGTGGTTTTGTGACAAATCTGTTTTGCTCACTTCTGATGTGATTCTCATTCTTTGGGGCTCCGTTCCCGTCCCGTTCCTTACCCTCGATGCCATTGCCATACCGATGCTTTGGGGCTTAAATCTGCCGAAAAGTTTTATTTCAAGCAATTTAGTTTTGCATTTGTTTGAGTTGCTTAATTTGCATATGTATTTTGGAGAGCGAGGAATGGATTGTGCAAAGGCGGAACCGAGCGGCAAGAGCACAATTTAGGCTCAGTCATTAGGCATAAATCAGTGTCTGTAAAACTCATTAAATCACGCGCTTAGCAATGGAGTGGGCGTGTTCCTGTTGGGCCTAGACAAAGTCCGCCCCTAGGGAGCGACCTACAATTCATAATCGTATCTTTTTTGTAGTTTATGGTGGTTCAGGCAGTTCCTTTGATCTCTGAGGGCTTTGAGATGGGTCATCGGATAGTTGGGAGGACCCAGAACTTGATGCACCACCACTCGAAGATGGATGCTCGCTGAGTTGCCCGAGCATTGGCGTTTAATTCAATTTACGCCATCCACACCTGATGCCGCCGCTCATCTCTCGCTGACCAGGACAATAAAAACCTTACCAAATCGCTTTGGTCTTTGCTAATTTATTGGCCATGCTCTTGATGATGATGAGGATGACGGCAGAGCAGAACCGACGCAGGGAACAACAATACATGCCCCCAGAGGGCATCACGTAGCCACGGCCAGGTGCTCTTCAAGGTCGTCTTTTGCTGTGGTCGTTGCAATCTCGCCGTGGCGATAATAAATATATGCATTTTGTTGTTGCCGATGCCCCGAGAGACCCTGGTCCAGACAGGTCCAGTGCCGACTGCGGCTTTCTGCACTGAAGAAGTTATAAAAGTTATCTTTCTGTGCGCAGGTTCTTGGACTGGTGTTAATTCACGCAAATTGCTGGCGGGTAATTGTCGTTGTCGGTTGGATCTTGTGCCCATGTCCATGTCCATGTCCATGTGGCTCTGTGGCTGCAGGTCTGGAACCCATCTCCTGTCGCCCTTTGGTTACAATGAGGCTCATTTGTGCAACAAACGAGGTTGCAATTTTGTTACCATTTCTGGAACCAAGGACAAATCACAGTCTCTGTGAGGGCCAGCAGATACGTCGTACACACGTCAAGTAATTGGTTTTTGCTAGCCATAACCAGTGCGTACCCAAAATCCAACCCCAAGACTCCATTCTCTCCACTCAGGCCCCTCGAGATCCTTCCTAGTTCTGTTCTGTTGTCATAATTGCGGTTTTCGGTTGCCAGCCTCGTTGTCGTCCGTGTCCTCATCGTGGGTTTTGGTTTTGCATTTTAAGCCCTTAAGTATTTACACATCGTTAACTTTGAATTACTCTGGCATAAAATGTATTGAGTGGCTGCTCCTGCTCCCACTTCTGCAGATCCTTCAGATCCGGATTTCGGGGTCCTCTTCGGCTGCTCTTTGGAATGCAGGGGACAAGTTAGTTGGTGTAATTCTTTTTTTTTTCAGTCTGGTCAGGCACATGCCGTAGTAGATTTAATATCACAGTTTTCTTCAGCTATCTATCTGTCCTCTCCTCTGTCCCGTTGCCATGTCATGCTTGAGGTTTTTGTGTAATGAAACCGCAATTTTATGACCCATGGCCTTGCATATTCTTGGGCGATTTAAAGCGCTTTTAAATCCCATAGTTTTGCATTGATTTCTCTTTTATATGATTTCTCTCTCGCTTTGCCCGGACTCGCATCTCTTTCCCGCTCATTCTTTATGGGATATATTTTTTAATAACATTTTTTACTGACCATATAAGGGTGTTTCTGTGTGTGGGTTTGTGTGAAAATCGGAATTTGTGGCATCTGCGGCCTTGTGTCCTCTGAATCCCATCCTCTGACCCGTTCTGGTTTTGGTCCTGGTCTTGCTGTTTGTGCGCTAGTTATGTGCGTTTTATTATGTCAACATCGGGCCATTGTTCACCGGGGGGAGCTCTCTGGGATCATCGTGGGGTTGCAGGGGACTATCGTGGGGAATGAGTCTATCCCCAGTTCGGCTCTGCCCGCCAGCTGTTTTTCTGGTATTTTGCGAATGTTCCAGGCTTTTAGCTTTGATATATTTGTTAGTCTGACCATAAGCTTTATGTAATAAAATTGTTGCATTTTGAGCCCGTAATTGTCTGGTTGATGGAGTGCATTTTGATGAGTACTCGTACGATATTAAAATTGCGGAAAAAATAAACAATTGAAGAGTACACAAAAGGACATCTGATTTCTTTATCAGGTTTTTATGAATTCGCTAAGCAGCATATGCCTTTCAGGTTGATTTTGTTTGAAAATTGGTAATTAAAATAGGTTGAAATTTCCCTTAAATCTGTTTTTTTTTTCAATCATCAGATAATGCAAAAAATCTATTCTAATGGGAAAAGCCTAGTGCCATGTGGAAACACTTCTTTCTTTCTGTCAATGTAAAGGCAATTTCCTTTGCATATCTTTTATTTACACGAGCATTCATCATGCCGGAAATTAGGAGCAGAACAGCATGGAAATCTCTCTAATCTGTGCATCTGGTCCCAGGCGATCCATTTTGTGGTGACTCATGTCAATGGACATAAATCGAAATGGAGCTCTGACAGAACAAAAATCAGGCTTATCTACGGCCTGCCAATGTGACCATTACCACCTGGGCCGGGGTCTGAATCCCCCCAGGATGCCAGGGGCAGGGGAGTGGGTATCGTACAAGTAACAAACAAACAAATGGCAAAAGCAAGTAACTTAAATGTCATGCTTCCATTTTAGAGGCATCGTCAAGAAAAACAACAGCAACAACGACAAAATCTGCAATTTGTTTTATGTAATAGATTAAACTCTTCTTCCAGATACCTATGGCATGCTCGGATCCCTGACCCAGGCCAACTGCCAACTGGCATTGGCACTGTCCGTGTCCCGTGTCCTCCGCCCCAATCAAATTGAAGAAAATTGCATTTGCACGAGAGACAATTCCGAAACAATTGCAAAACTGTTTGACATGCTGTCTCTGTCTCTGCTTCGGCCCAGAGCCAGAGCCAGAGCCAGGGCCAGGGCCAGGCCCAGACCGGCCAGGCTCTACCTGTGATGCTGCCAAACAGTTTAGCAGGTAATGCCTTATATCGATATCGGTCGACACACACTGACTGAAACTGAAACGGAGACGAGGAGTAGCCGAGGGAGAGGCGAGGGAAAGGGCAGGCGAAACAGCAGCCGCTCTTGGCAGGCAGTTTGATGCAGTTTAGTTGACTATTGACTGCCAGGCAAAGCCAGAATCCACTCCACTCCACTCCCAGCCTCGACACCGACCCCGGCTCAGAAGTTGAGGTTGGAGATATCACGTCAGTTGCAGGCATTGAAGTTTTTGGCACATTTCAGTTTAAGCCATTTTGCCCGTTTTGTCCATCCTTCCGCCTCTGCTTCCGCTTCCGCTTCCACTTGCAGTTCCGATCAGGAGCAGGAGCAGCAGCACCAGCAGCAATTCGAAATCCAGAGTCCCTGGCCATGTAGTAGCTATAATTTAGTTAAAGACAAAACGTCGCTGTGTCTGCAAAATCGAACATGATGCCAATGGGCCAATATTCTCTCCGTCAATGGCAGCTTGCATGGCTTGTGTTTGAACAGGCCATTTTTGGGGACATCTGGCCGAAGCTGAAGTTGAAATTGGTATTGGTATCTGCATAAGGCCAGGGACTGCGACTACTACTCGACTGGGTACTGGCTACTGGCGACTGACGACTGGGACAATGTGTGCCGGCTGCTAGCCAAAGCCGGCTTAAATGGAGTGCCAGGAATGCACACTGGGCTTGGGTGGTGCATGGTAAAAATGGCAAGTCAAGTGCATAATTACTTAATTTCCTCTCTAGGTTTATTTCGGTCACACATGGCCACAGTGGCTGTCCTGCCCCCCGATAGGGAGCCTTTTCATTTGGCTAATTTTGAGTCTGGCCCTCTCTGGTGGCATTTCGGGGCTCAATACGAAACGTGTTTGTCTTTTTAGTGTCGAATTTGATGGCACAATCTCGAAGATTTCCCCAAACGACTCCACTCAACCCAATACGTTTGGCGAAAAACTGTAAATTTGCACAATGACAAGACTTAAGAGGCTGGGACCCTGCACGTAGCAACCTCACCGTAGGACAATAACACACAAAAATTGACAGACGAAAGCCAACGGCTTGAGCTACAACTCGGACAGAACAGAAAAGAGCCAAACAGAACAGAACAGAGCAGAACAGGACAACTGGGCAACAGGGACCAGGGATCAGGCACCGGGGATGACCCAAGACCGTTTCCGACTTCTGGGCTACTGAAATTGTCAAAGCCAAGCTAAGACCTGGTCGGAATTGGAGGAGCACGTGTTCAGGGATCCGCTTCACACTCGCTTTCTGTGTGTGTGTATTTCTGTCTTTTGTGCTGTCAAGTCGTTGCTGTTATTAGATAAGGGCACAAGAACAAGACCAAGACTGAGACTGCGACTAGGGCTAGGGCGAAGGCCAGGTCTGCTGGTTTCTTGGCTCACACACAGCTTGGCCTACACCTGTTGCCAATTGTTGTCTGCCCGGGCCGGCAGTTTATGTTTATGTTTATGGCTCTGCCTGACAAGACAACCTCTCGGCTTCCGCCTAGCAGAAGATATAGTGTCCACAGGATTTTGTGCATTTTCTTTCCTCTACCACAGCGTCTCCCTCTCCGTCTTGCTATTGCTGCTGCTGTAGCTTTTTTTATTTGTTTTAAATAAATTTTACACGGAAGCTTTTATGTAAATTTTATGGTAATTTGCCTGGCAGATTTTTGCCACTGCTCGTTGCATAAGTCTGGGGCCTTGCCCCGAAGATGTTGCCCAGCAAAAAGCCGGCCGAGTTGCTTGTCTTTTCAGCACTTCACGAGTCCGAGAGCGGACCACAAGCGGATTTAAGTGTAACACTTTTTATTTTTATTTAAATTTTGATTTCTTCTCTCTCTTCTTTTGTTAGCTGGAAATGCTGATTCATGGGGCAAGAATTGTGGCGTTGTCTGAGTTGATCGCATAGGAATTACATGACCAGAAGTTTGCCTCTCATTTCTCTTCAAAGCGATCTTGACTTTCGCCCATTAGCAAAGTGCTCGCAGAGATACAGATAGAGATACTGAAAGAGTCACAGCTGCGGTGTGGAGACCTGTTTGCGTGAGTGCCTGTGCCTGTGCCGGTGGCAGTGCCGGGGCTGGGATAATGGCTTCATCTAATCGATTACATCATTGAGGGTATCGCGTGCCGCCTCAGCAGTTTGCGGAGTTCAAGTTGAAGTTAAATTGTTTAATTCGAGCGTTTTGCTTATTTGTCTAACATTTTTTCACTTTGTTTTCTTACTTGTCTCATTGTTTGTTTGTTTTTTTGCCTGTTGTACGCTTCGCCTCGTTTTAATTGAAATTGCATCATGAGCGGAGTCATGTCATGGAACCCAGATCGGGCCGGTCTGCCTTGAGGCAGAGAAAGCCTTTCGCTGCCAAGTGCCAAAATTTGAAATGTGTGAAATTTGGCAGTCGTTCGGAATGTTCTATTGACTGTTGATGAATTTCGCATGTATTTTGGCTAATTATAGCCTCAGCTATGATATCATAGAAGTCCACAATAGTAGGTCGATCTCGGCAAAAAATATAGTAGATGATGCATTTTATGGTCTTACTTAATTGGCTGCGTTGCTGGCTTTTTTTGTGTGGTCTATTGTAAGTTCCTGTTTTATTTTCGTTAACCGAATTCATCGCAATTTGCATAAAGCAAACAAAATATGCAAATGCCGGGCAAAAGACCCAGAAAAATAAAAAGAATTTGACCACTTGACTGGCACAAATCATGTTTACACATGAGCAGCAGCAGCAGCCACTTCAGGGTTCGTCCCCATTTGACCAAGTAACCCAAAAAATTATTCGAATACCCGGCACCCCCAGCCACAGACCCTCTTTTGCTCTCTCTGCTTATTGGCAGATAATTGACACATAAAATTAGCATAATTTGCGAACAAGTGAACTGGTCAGAAGGCAGACGAGCAGGCGATAGCCATCGGAATGCATAATGACCAACAAACGATATCATTTCACTTTTCTTTCTGGTTCTTCTTTGGGGTGTGCAAATATTATTAATATTTATAGTTGTTGTGACTGTGGTTGTTGTTGAGTTAATGGATGGAATTTAAATTAACAAATTTTCACAAAATTTTGGGGTGTTGTCCGTGCGATTCTTATCTATGCAGATGGTTGGCCGTACCCACGGATATACGTATAAAGAAAGTGTGGTATTGTTACAGTTTGCTGTAAGAGAGAGACACAGAGTGGACAGTCCGCTCTCCGCTTTTGATTTTTATTGATTTTACAGGTTAGAATTGGGCAGCAGACATCTGAAATCAAGAGGGATTCACTCTTTCTCGTTCCCTCTGCTCTTCATTGACTTTGATGCATTGTATTGCCATTTGTTTGCAACAACCAGCCATTGACGGAACTTAGCCGCCTATTAAGGCCACGCCCACACATAAATCGCTGGGCAAAAGTTGTCAACATTTAACGCTGCCACTGGGACTGCCACTGACGCTGTCAATGTTGTCCTGTGACAAACAATTTAATTTATGGGAATCGTTGAAAACTAAAGCAGAATGCCAAGCAAATTGACAAAGTGAGCATAAAGAGGATGGGCATGAGGGCCAAAGTGAGAGCCAGAAGAGCTGACAAGAAGTCAAGTTGAAATGCAGAACGGGACCGCGTCCGAGGAGCACCAGGAGGAGCAGGAATGAATCCTCCGATTCAAGTGCAAGTGTGTAAGTCTTTTTTTTTATGCTTTTTTCCTTTATCTTTCCTACATTTGACACTTGAGTGCGCTCTGCTTGTTGTTGGTGTTGTTGTTGATGTTGGGCAGTTTGCGCAACGAATCAAATTTAAATTTCTTGATTGTGTGTTCGAGTGGCAGGCCCAAGCAGTAACTACTACAACTGTCAGGGATATAGACACACCAAGGAGAGATAGGGAGTGAGTGCGGAGTGGAGTGCGAGATCCTTTTGCGATTTTGCGCATAATAATAATTTGAACAACGTGCCTGGAATTGATGACTGGTCAGCGATGGCTGCTCCAGCTTCTGCTCTTGCTCCTGCTCCACGCAGAAGTGTCGCGCCGGCCCCGAGTGACTGATGGACTTGTGCACTGACATGGCTCAGACGGAACCATCTCCCCCACTGGGTCGCCGCTCGTTATCTGTTCTACGTTTTTTACACCCCTCCCGCTTTTTTTTTGTCTTTCCCGTGCGTCTCTCCCGCTGGCTGTCAGCGCACTCGGCGGCAATCTATGGCTGTTAAATGGAGCAAAAAGTGTGGCCCAAACAATGGTGTCAATTAAAGTTTACATTGTTGTAGCTACAGCTGCGGCAACAGTGGGAGCTCGGGGAGCTGATGGACTGGAAGCGACCTTCAAATTTTGAATGCGTGTGCGTAAAATTCACTCCCTAGTTCTGCACTTCTAAACAATAAAGCACTCTGGTCAAGTGCTTGACGATTCTGAGGTTTGGCCGGTCCCTTTTCGGACTGCTTGGCCATTTGGATTGATGTAGGTCCTAGAGTGACATAAAAATAGCAAAGAGGTTTCAACCTCCTTCGAAGAACTGTGATTTGTCTGGATTGTTTCAGTTAAAAGTGGGACTAAATGAATCAAATTTGTTCGAGGACCGATGCCCAGGCGTGGGACTCTGGGGAACTGAGATTTCGTTGAAACAGTTTAAGCCTCGAAACAATGGCTCATGATTCAAATTGATTTTCTATATGCATTTTATTTATTGTATTTATTGGTAATAACTTTGTCAGTCCTTGATTTATATTTCAGGTTTTAACCGAATTTATTAGCTCTGATTGCATTGACATAAAAAAATGTGCATATACGGGTATAGTCGTATTTTGCAATTTTCGATTTGCATTGAAATTCATTTTTAATATTTTATATTTATGTACAGATATTTCAGGCGGGACTTCTTTATGGCACTCACCACTTTTTTGATTGTTTTTTTATTGGATCTTTTTTCGAATTGTTTATCACACGCGTAATACTGCTGATATGACCTAAACGGAAAACACGTCACTAGTTTTGGGGGTTATCCTGCCGTCAGGATAGTTCTCACCGAGCGCTGCTGCAGATTGCGCACGCGTAACCGAATCGAGAAAGATTTGCTGCAATGGTCAGTGGGGCCGGGTTCTTTTATACCCTCGTGTCCCTTGTGGCAGAGCTGAATTCTGAATTTCTTCTGCCGCCGCTGCCGCCGCCGCTAATGAACGTCATGATGATGTTCCATTGCGGCAGCGACGGCTACTCCGACCGCGACTGCGAGAGCTTTGCCGATTCTGGGCAGAATTCGCGCTGTAATGAAAGCCCAGCCAAGCGTCGGCGTCGGCATCGGCATCGGCATAAATTGTAAGCGAACCTCTGCCGAGGGGAGATTCTCCAGACGTCGACGTCGCTGCCGCTGCCGATGCCGCTGCCACTGCCGCTTTTGTCTTTGCAAAATTGTATTTGCGGACTGCTCTCTCCCTCGGCCACTCTCTTTTTGTCTCACAGTCTGATTCTGGTTTTGGCCAAAAGCGTTCTTCTTTCTAGCCCAGGCGGCTTCTTTTTTGGCCCTGTCTCTTACGATTGGCCAACTGGAGCTGCCCTCAGCTGTTTGCCAGAGTTTTTTATTCGTTCGGGCCTTGCGGTTTTTGTTTTGTTCGCTCATTTGCTTGATTTATGCCGGAAAATACGAGTTCTCGTATTTGTTAACCGTTTGTCAGAGCCGCCACTGAATCGGACAGAGCAACAGGTGATTCATGAGCCTCCATTTCGTCGGATGCTTTTGTTTCGGGCCAAGAGCTGCTCATTAGCTCCCATCCCACTCCCAGTCCCGATTTGCAACCTCCATCACTCGAAAGCGGAATGTTTCAATTGCCAATTCAATCTGAGCCCTGGCTAAGGATCTGCCCCAGAATACAGAAAATTTGCCATATCAGCGATGAACGTGCTCTGATTTTCGCCTGGATCCCCTGCCATCCCATTGATGGGGAGAAATTGAAATCCTCTCGACGATTTTGTCATAAACATGAAGATAAAAATGTGTATAAATATATACATATATATATATTTATCTGAGCGAAATTAATTCCAAGAGAGCTCTACGGTGAAAGCTTTTGACAGAATACATTTCGTTTGGTTTTGGTTTTGGTATTGCTTTTGGTTTCTTTCCACTGAACCACTTCCTTGACTGCGTATAAAATTTAAATTTGGCTTGATTTTGATTCCCCCTCTGTGCCGCCGCTCACAGGCAAACTCATAAACGCCCACACTTCCAGCTGGCCTAGAAGAGTCGGCAGAAATTTCAATATCGGTGTCAGGTTCAATGGAGCATCATGGGGGAGGTGGCTGTGGAGGCTGCTGGGTATCTCTGTATCTTTGTATCTGTATCTGTATCTCGAAGCCCAAGACGCATAGCGCAGGTGTCGTCGTGCCGTCGTGTGTCGGTGTCAGGCGGCGCCAGAAGGCGGACAGGCCAGACTTCTTGCTGCTTCTGATGTTTCTGTTGCTGTTGCTGCCCCGCCAGTTTATGCCCGCACGTGATTTGCATTCGCAAATGGCCAAGACAGCACTCGGATGGCAGTACTCATGAGTGGCTGTGTGAGTGTTTGATATACAAATGCTAAAATAATAAATTGCCTCGAATTATTGGCACTTTCGCTGCGATGATAAAAAGAATGTGTCTTGGTAATAACAATAATAATGCGACAACGACATTGCCAACATCTTTTCCCCTCGACTGCCCAGAGAGCAGCCCCGTATCGCAACGCATCGCATCGCATCTCCCATCTTCCATCTCCCCATCGCCCGCTCCTAAGTCTCCTAAGTCCACCCCCGGCCCAAATGTGTGAGCCATAAAAATATTATTATGCTTTTCAATAATCACACGCATTAAATTATCATAATGCGAGCATTTTCAATATTTCCACGCCCCAGCAACTTAGGGAGCGGGGGCTCGCCGTGGTTCGGGTTGGTTGCCGCCACTGATTTTCCAATTTGGCTTTCTGAAAATTGAAAATTCTGCTCCCGGTGGGGGCCCACCCGGAGTTGCTGGCACAAAGCAGATGAGCAAGGGTATTATTTTTTATGAATATTATTTAGCGGTATCCAGGCTAATTTGTTGAGATTTGTCTGAACAAATTATTGTCCTATTCTTTTTGGCTATCATTGAGGAAATTGCATCCTTAATTTTAAGGTGATATTTCTGATATTTGTTTTAGAGAAAGTACTATTCTTTCTGGTTATTTTTAAGAACAGTAATCAGCAAGGAACATTTTTTGGGCTATTATTATATAAATCTACTTGTAACCGTTGATATTTCTTAAAGAAATAATTTGTTCTTTTTTTTTTACGAATTTACTAAATAAATATATATACGATTGGGATGTTATGAATATTAACCCTCGAATTTAGGTTAATTTTTGGAACTTCCAGAAGGAATCCCTTTAGATTAAAGCTGTGAAATATTTTGGCAGATAATTTTAGACTGGCTGCTGTGTCACCTCCTCAGGTAGTTTACCTGCCAGCCATCCCCGATTAACGTCATCAAAGAACAGTCGTGCCAAAAGTCTCAAAAATACTGTAACCCCATTTCCTCCAGCCTATAAACAATTCAGTTTTACAGGCACAACAGAACGGGAAATAAAATATAATAAAAAGTACAAATAAGCGAACGATTTCTAAGAAGAGAACTCTTCTTGGACCACAGCTAAAAGTGACTCATCAGAAGCGGCTTTCTCGACATCTCTCCTCTCCAGACGTCTCAAAAATACAAATAAAATGAAATCAAAAGAATGTCTGACAACAAGAGCGAACCCTCTAGATACAGTTAAGTACATTTTGATGTTTTATTTCCCTGAAATCCACTCGGATGGGAAATCCACAAGAAACCCCCCAAAAATTGTTCTTATTGAGAACTAAGCACTCCATGCAGCCTGCGAATTTGAGTGTAGGCCCACACACATTGCGGAACTGGGCTCCATATCAGCACCATATCAGCACTTTCACCGCTCGACTCGACGCCTTAAATGCATGCTGATGAGGACCAAGACGGTGACGCGGACAGTGGCTAATAGAAAGTTCTTTCCCCAATTAATTGTTATTGAGAAATTGCCAAAAAAAAAAAATCAAAACAAAGCAGAGCAAAGCAAAGCAAAACGAAATGGCACAGACTTATATGGATGGTAGGGGACTGCCACTGGGATACGGTCAAGGCAGGCCATTAAAAGTAAATCCAGTGCAAGAAGCTCGCCCCGGCCAGGCAGGGCCCGGGACAACATCTGAATTTTTATAAACTTGTCGCAGACGTGCCGCACAGATTCCCCTCCTTGGTGCTGTAATTGTTTATAGTATTGTATTTGTTGTTTTTGGCCTCTTGTGTTGTTTTATTTTTTGAATTATTTTGGGTTTTGTTGTGGTGTTGTTTTGTACCCACACCCTGTCAAAAAATTCTGTGCCAGTGACCGAGAAAAATTGGTTTTGCCGGCAATGTTCAGCCGTGCCGACGCCGCCGGCTATGGCGGGGCTTGAGCTGGGACTGGGACTGTGTCTGTGGCTAGAGGGATCGTCGCTGGCAGATACAATTGGGCATGGGCTACCAGTTTGCTGATTGATTTAGCCAGAAATATTTTGCGCTCCCACTGAACTGCTTGAACTTGAGCAGTTGCTGTTGGAACGGTATAAACCGGTTGTCGCTGTAATTAAAGCCAGCCCGACTTTGTTTTGTTTTTATCAAAGAAATATCTTAAATTGGGGTTCTTTAGTTGGTCAACGATCACAGCTAAATGGTTAGAGTCATAAAACAACTAAAAAGGAATTTAAACATATCTTTAAATCATTTTCTCTGCGTTAAACTAAATAGTGGGATGAATCTCTCTCAATAAATGTATCTATGAAGAGAATTTATTTCTTAGTTATTTAGAACAAGAAAAGTCTATAAGAAGACTCTAGAAGGTGTCAATCAAAGTGCGTTCTGTTATGATTCGGGCAGGGATTTTCAAGCCACGTGGGATATGATGCTCGTATGAACCTATGGATCTTCTATACTTCTAGAGTATTCCACGGTCATATAACTTTTATAGCTCTTTCTCCAATCTGCTGTCTTCCTAACTAGGCAATATTCAAATCATTCCCGAACTGAGGCTTAAATGTTGTGCCAATTTGCATGCTTTAAATCAGAGTTCAAGCGAGAGAAAGAGCTGGTGGCCGGTCGTTCCTCATTCGATGCTAATCAGTTCTCCAGCTGACGACAGCTTCCAAGAAGCCAAAACCAAAACCCCACCTTGATGGTCACGCTGTGATAGGAGTCCGGGGTTTTTGCATTGGGAACCGATACGAGGAAGACCTCGCCCCTTGTTTTGTTCTTTTTATGGCATAATTAATAAACATAAAAAATTATGACGTATTCATGCTAATTGCCTTTGTCTAGGACCAGGTGATTGCTTCATTTCGCTTAGTTCCCCACCTTTCTTTTTCAATAATTTATGCAGAATGGAATTTGCATCTAAATCGCTCTCGCTTGTGTTGAATACCCGCATGTTTACTTTTACTTTTCCCAGTTAGTGATAAGGTTGAGGGATACATACACGAATTATGCGGAGTTGTAAGTACTAGACTATCAGCTAAATCAAAGACAGTGTCTACTTAGACCAAATTACAGTAATTTGAGCAACATAATCAAGGCGTTTGGTCAGGTTGGGGTCTAAATATAGACACAAAAGACTCAAAAACACCAATTATAAACGTTGGTATTGTGAAGGACGCTGTAGATGCTACAAGAGAATCTTACGGAACGCCTGAAAGACGCTGATGATGATGATGATGTAAAGAAGGAATGCCAAAGGACAATTAGCGTTGGTCAGACTCGAACTCGAAAGCGAACGCGAACCCAAACCTAGCCAACGTTTGGTCCAAGATCAAAGCCCATAAAAGGCGCAGTCGGAGCAGCAGCTGTATCTAAATTTAGACAGCCGCATTGCGCCTTCTGCAGATATTTCTGCTTACTCCAACGGATGCTGCTGCTGCTGCTGCTCCTGCTTCGGGAACGAACGTCAGCAGATGTCATAGATTGTCATAGTTAGCTGATGATGACTGCTGTCTGCCGACTCCTGGGTCTCGACTCGGTCGTGAAGTGTCGACGAGTGCGGACGAGTGTTTGTGGCATTTCCGCACTGCGGACGGCTAACTAAATTAGCCAGCCGTCTTTCCGCCCTCTTTGCACAGCCTGTTGCAGTTGCAACTTAGGCTATAATTAGATGAAATCATTAAGTTTTCATTTGCAGGCATTTTTTGATTTCATTATTTTGTATTTTACGGCGCCTGGCTGGGCCCCTTAAAGCCCCATTTTACGAGCCTTATCTATGGTTCCCATATCAAAATATCTCACAAGTGACTTGAGTGCATCTGAAATGCCTGTAAATGGCTGTCACAGCGGCTTTTGTCGGTTGTCAGATGCAGCCTGGCTCTGGTTCCGTCCCTAAGGAGGTTTTTTCAGTCCTCAGTTCTCAGTTCTCAGTGTGTAATAAAATTGTGGTCTTATCATAAAATGGATATTCTTATGTGTGTTGATTTGAATTTGAGCATTTTTCTTTGGTCAGTGGGTTCTGCGGCTTTGACTGGCTCTTGACATGTAATGTGCCCGACTGGCATTTAAAAATAATATCTTAAGTGTTGTATTTACGATGCATTTTTATGCCCTAACGTTTGTAATTTGCAATCATAAAGATTGTTATGTTGGCGGGATCATAAAGCTATGATATTTCGCATGTTATGCTCCTCGTTGTTGGGGGACCACACTTCGCATTCGCTTACCTGAGAATTATTCGAATATCTGCAATTCATTTGTAGCTCAAAATGTACGAAGCGAATATTTTTTTTAAAAGGATTTTGCCCAAAGGCGTTTTGCCCATTACCATTACATTAGGGAGCCTTTGAGTCCGTGCCATGACATATCCCTAAAAATAATTATATCTGTTTGTGGTATCCACTTCCCCTGGCGTGCAAATGATTACTTAATTAGCTTTTCCCTTTAAAATTGTCCTCATCTCATTGCTGGTTCTGTATTCTGTTTTTTGTTGAGCGTTATTCGCCTGTCACAGTAATTTTTCAAATGCTCACCGAGGAGTTGTTTGTAATTTATTAAATTAAATCATGTTAAAAGGCGACGTGCCCACGCGGAGCAGGCATACCATAAATAGAAATTATGACACATTTCGTGTGGACACGGAAGCCGTCTATTGGTCGGTTTTGGGCGGGTTGTCAGGTGGCTCTGTTTTGGCTTATTAATTAGTCTAAAATTTGTGTGTGGTTACAGATTGTGGTCTCCCATCCTGCCACATACAACACTTCTTTTCCTCAGCACGCATACGCTAGGTTGTCTGGTGGGTTTTTCAACTCCATTTCCATACAATTCTCATGGTTCTGACCATCCCTTCGCATATCCATACTCGTACTCGTACTTCACATAATTTAAGGGCAGAAAATTTATTCATATGTATTCAGATATTTCATTGCAAATTACATCATCTGTTGTGGATGTGCAGGTTGATTAACTGTTGCGAAAAATATTATTATCGTGTGATTGTTGAATAATGAATCGGCCCGTACATTGCACATGAAAATACATTGTGTTTTACTCTCCGTGGGGCTTCACTCTCTTCTTGTTTTCTCTGTTAAAGATGTGTAAAGATTTGTTGGCATGGCTGTGGCAGGCTAAACACAACTTTTGATTGTATTTTAATATAGTTCACAATTCGTCGACGTTCTCCCTTTCATTACCCGCACTTTACCCAACTCATTTGCAATGCTCTGTGAGCCGTGAGCCTGGCCATAGTCATCGCGTTGCTGCCCTGCAAATAATTAAATTGTTTTTTTTTTTCACTTTATTTTTTATAGTCAGCACGAGTGCACGAGAGAGCACAGGGAATATTGGTTTCTTCTGACTAGATATAATAGGCAAATAAAGTCCATTTTAATCATATTGAAGAGCATAATTTTGGTCTGATTCTGCATCCTAAAGCACATCTGTCAGTCTCTGAATAGGTTTATTTTCTTATCTGATGATTTCCCCTTAATGAAGTGCTGCTAACGGGGTATCTTCCGATCGGGACTACCGTTGAACGTGCTCCAACTTGTTTTACGCTTACTTAATGACATCACTTCAATGGACACGCGACAGTTACGAGCCCAGTGCTGTCTCCCTCGGCTCTGCCTTGGCTGATTCTTTAATAACGTTGTCATTTATATTTCCACTATTATAGCAGACATTTGTTGTTGCTTCTGTTATTGTCATTATTCATTATCCTTTTCGACTGTGGCCGAGTGTGTGTGTGTGTGTGTGTGTGCGCTGTTTGTGTACCTTTGAGGTGTGTCTCTGTAAATGCGAAATATTTTGTAATAATTTCCAGGAACCTTTTGAATATTTGTTGCGCAAATACTGGGATCCGTGCCGCGTCGGCACATTAAGTGAGCCATTACCATTAGTTATGTGCATTGGGTGTGAGGGTGTGTGTAACTGATGGTCAGGACTCCTGGCCAGCCCCCAACCCACTCTTGGCCGAGTTAATGTTAATGAGCCGCAATCACATCAGCATCGGGGCTGCCAGCGGCAGAGGACAGCGGAGAGTCAGCCGTCAGCAGACATTGTTTGTTTGTTGTTTCATTTTGCGGGAAGGTTAATTTTAAATTAATTAAAAGTTGTTTGTTTGTTGTTTCACTGTACGCTTTTTGATACGCCACCGCCGTGAAGAGTTAAGAGCTGCGACAGCGGAAGGAACAACTCTTGGGCTTGCGTGCAGTGCGTTTCAGAACAATCAAGTTGTAGAGAGAGGATCCAAGGAATTAACACAGTACAGTTAAAAGAATGGATGGTCCGATGATAGAACTAATTTCATTAAAATATAATGATTACTCATTGAAAAATTCCATTCAAGCTCGCGCAAAAAGGAACAATTTCGAGTAGCATTATATTGCTGAAATGCACTGTATATCGCATACAAATATGATAATTACTCTGTCAATTTTCGGTCTGACAGAGATGCCATCTCTGCAAGTGTAAGTGTATGGAATTTCGTTTGAATCTTTTCATATTTTAATTTTCTTTACGGCTTCATGAAACTGCCAGCGCTTGCTCTTTAACTGTAAAGAGAGTAAACATACATATTTCAGCTTGGCCGTTTTCTGAGGATTCATTCAGATTCGGCCTCAGTCAACGCTTGTAAAGTTCCTCTTCTGCGAATCTTTCATCCCAATTTATGCACAAAGTTTATTATTAAAATCAATTTGCATACCTCACACACACACACACAACACAACTCAGACACTTGATTGTCTGTTGCTCATTTTTGGTAATTACGATGACACTTTGGTCTTAAATATTCCACAATGGTCCGCTCTGCTCTCCTCTCCTCTCCCCTCCCCCAACCGGCCAACGCCCACACAAAGGATCCCGAACAATGGGAACAGGTATGGGAGGGGGGCCTGGGGCACCTTTTTGGTGTATTTGCGCTCATTTATCATGCGGCAAAGTTGTTAAGCAGCATTTTAATTTTTTAACAGTTTTGTTGGGGCGCAGTAACAAAATGTTTTGATACCCTTTCCTCCAGAGGGTATTATGTGTGTACATATATGAAGAAAATTGTTGGAAAAAAAGCCAATTCAATATATTTTGTTTTTTTATCCTAATACGCCTTTAAGAACAGAGTTGTTAACAATTGAATATTTGAGAATAAAATTTTACCAATTGTATATTTAATTTTTTTTAAATACATATGCGGGAACAATGAGTGTTCAAGGGTATGTCAGGTTTCGGGCCATCAAGCTACTATTCGTCCTGGTATGTTTTTGTTTGCGGCGAAACGAAATGCATGAGACAGCTTAAGTGAGCTCCACTAAGGTGGTGGTGCTGCTGCTGCGGCTGCTGCGTTGCGGGGGAATGCGGATGTGGATGTGGATGTTGACAAAAACAAAAGGGCTGCCAGGAGTGCCTGAGCAGTGGGAGTGGGTGACGCGGGGGGAGTGTGAATGGGTAAGTTTTCCCAGTTTTTGTCTGGGTTCGTTGCTCGCCATTTAAGTGCAGAGACGAGCGTTGTCCTGGTTATCCCCATCGTCCCATCATCCCCTCGACCCATCATCGCATCCAGCTCTCCGGTTTTGTATTGTTGTGATGAATGACGCTGCATTCGGTCGAGTTTTTGTCCCGTCTCTGACAACTTACAAGACACGGACATTAGCAACAACTAAGGGTACAGTACAGGACTCGCAGAACACACCACCCAACGTGAGGTGACCTTAATGGTTTTATGCAAGAGGAAAGGATTAGTTTGTTGTGTCTGCCACAGACACTGGGCCTCCGACACTGAATGCTCATTAATTTCTTGGTTTTGTTGGTTTTTTTGGGGGAAAATCAAATCAGGCCACCAGAGATCAGGCCCATGCATTGCCAAAACAAATGCCGGATCATTCAAATGAGTCATTGTCAGTTTAAAGTCGCATCTTTGGCACACATCTGTCGGGGATTGATGTCTAGCACTTTGCACAAGACATTTAACACCTGCAGCACCAGCGTCCCTTGGTCACGCCCCCAACTGGAGCTATCTCTGCTCGGGACCAATCAGATTTTTCAGCAGCAGCAGCGGCAGCAGCTGGAACGGGAGCAGGAGCAGAAGCAGAAGCAGAGGCAACTAAAACGCACATCAGAATAATTTATGATGCACATCAGGCAGAGCAGTAGACCAGCGGGGGAGCAGAGTGTTGCTGCAACACCTTTCTACACGCAACGTGTGGCAGTGTCCAGGTTGAGCTACAACTTCGATGTCCATTTTGTGGCCATAATGCTTGGCCATAAGTTTGGCCCGGCAAAAACATAAACAAGCTAAATCAAGTCAAATGCGCCAATAAATCTTTGAGACCGTCCGACGTTGTCGACGCTGTCGCTGTCGCCGTTGACGTTAGCATGCAAATGCCAGGCGTGATTCTGGGTCTCGGCTTCCACGCTGCGTATACTTGATATTAAGAGCCATAACAATTTAAGTTGATTTACGCTGCAGCTGAGTCTGAGGCTGAGAGGCACAGAGCGCGAAAAAAGTTAATTGAGTTTGGGGCCGCCTGACCTTCTAATTGCTAAGCAAGACTGCAAAGTCTTCTCCGGGCTGGGTAATTGAAATGTGCACGCATAATTAATTTCCCTAGCAAGAAATCTAATTGTCCTCCAGTTCACCGCCCCAGTGTGGAATCAATTGGAGTTCTTGTGCTCGCCAGCGGAGGAGCGGTCTGCGGGGATGTTGATGTTGGAAATTATCATTTCATTGCTGGGGACCGCAACACTGGAACATCGGGCTGGGCTTTGCAAGTATTATTGTTGGCACAGCGGCTACCCAAGCAGCTCGTTACCATCAGCAATAACAAGCAGGGCAGATCCGAGCGTAGTGGAGCGGAGTGGAGCGGAGCTGGGGACAGCTTAAGTCATATTGACAGCGACGAATCCGATTCCGGAGTTGTGTAATCCGTCGCATCAGCTGCCAGGAAATGATCTGATCTGAAATGTGTGTGCGTGTGACTGCACTCCCGGATGGATTGCGGATATACAGTATTTTGGCAGCATTTGCATAAAGCCGTCTTATGTCTTTAAGGTTCTGGGCCAGGCCACATCATTGGTTATACTATAACTGTAAATGCACTCCAATCACCTCTGTCCCTCTGCCGAATTCGGGTTAAGTCAATGTTGAACAGGAATATGCGAATATTTTGAGTAAATTCTGTTTGTTTTTCTGGTCCTTCCCCCCCACATTGTTTGCTGCTGAATGAATCGCTTGTTCTGGCGCAGCACCAGCACCAGCCAGAAAATGTATCTACAAGATGCACGACCGGCCACCGAAAAAAAAAAACAGGCGGCTGCCACGGATTCGCTGGAGTGTTGGAATTCCCGCACGTTTGACGCGCGCCCGTCGGCGGCTCACATAAATTCATCATTTTATTCAAAATTTCACATTCGCTGACAATTTCATGGCCTACGAAATGTGGGCTCGATTCTTTTGTTCTTTTACTCTCTCTCACGCTATCACCCTCTGTTTTGATACCCTTGCATGGAGTATAATGATTTTGATTGAATTGTTTGTTGATATGATAGGAATAATGTAATAGGAACGATTTGTGGAATTATTTTAAATAATTTAGACAAATATTAGACCCTTATGTACTGCCGAGCTTACCAGATTTGTATGTTGGGACTTGTTTATCATATACATGTGTACATTCGCCATCGGATGGATGGTTCCGCAAGGGTATCTCAATCTTCGGACACAGAGGACAGCCTTGCTTCCCTTTCTCGTTCAGCTTGTTAATGGCGCAGTGTCTCTGGCCATTGTTTTATGCGAGCGTAAAAATATTTGCACAGTTGCCTTTGCTCTTTAAATGACGTATATGTAATATCAGACTCAGACTCAGACCCGTGCCCGTGCCTGTGCCCCGTTGGTGGGTGAGAGTTGTTGCCAGGAGGAACCTTGGCAGCGCCTGGCACTTCATTCTGATGCCGCACCGCGTGATAAGTGGGTCAGTAAAACGCGCAATTCAAAAAGAAACGGAGAGAAAAAGAGCGAAACTGAAACTGAAATAATAAAAAAAGTGTCACACCTGCTTGGGCCGGGGTGGGTGCTCGCCCGGGAACTTTACATAAATGTTATAAATATAATAAAAATAAAAATCTTATTTACACGCTTTTGAAAAGAGAAAGTCCAGAACGGCCCGCGCATACGGATCGTGCATTTATTTACTTTCGCATTTGGTTTTATTTCCTTGCTCTCTCAGCCCCGCCTTGCACCCCTTTCGGGGTAAACACTTGATTTCGAGCAATTTATATGTGAGAATTTCGAGCAGGCGGTACACCGTGTACCTCGGGCACCCCGTGTACACGGGCAATAACACAACTTTTATGGCCAATTTTTTGCTTGCCTCGTTTTCGGGTTACTTGATTTGTCAAACGTGTGTTAAATTTGGCAGGCTGAATGTTGCCGGACCCGGAAAGTTCTTTGTCACAGTGGGATCGCGGGTATTAAATATCTTAAGATTACAGTTGGGCGATGGAGATCGGCAAACATTTGATGGTTTCCCTGTTTTCTTTTCTCACGCATAGTTTCTAAGATGGAACTGTGAAAGAAACGATAAATAAACGGTTATAAAAATAACATAAAACTAGAAACCGTACCCAAATGGGGATAGTCGCAGATTGTAATACTCTTGCTGCTTTTTATTAGGGTAAAATAAATCATTCGAGATGTCGTCTTGCTCTTTTTTAGACGGTTATTGCTTTATTTGACCAAAAATAGTTCCAGAAGTTATTTTTCCCAACATCTGATGACGAATGTAGATGGACTCTTTGATCTTTTTTAGAAAACAGTAAGATTAATGTTTTCTTACATTAAAAAAACACCGCCTTGAAGAATCAGTTGTATATATTTATTCAGTTTTAGCATTTGTAGGGTATACAAATCGTTAAGCGTATGCGAATTTTTAGATTTGGTGTTAAATAAAACATTATAAAAGTTGAGTTTCGGTCAGTGAACTTTAAGTGGGTGATTCTGTTTGCTCTAGTCGTAAATAACTTTAAAGGCAAGGAAATGCTTTTTATTAACATTTGGGGAGCTCTTGTTTGCCTTTGGAAGATTATTTGCAGATGAACAACAGGAAATAGTCAGCTTTTCTAATGAGAAAAACGTAGTTGGTGAAACTCTTCTTAGCGTCTAATCTAAGATAAGGGATCTCAAAATAACTTAACAGATACTTACTTTGCTATCAAAGGTTAGAGTGTTTTCAATTTCAATCGGCAATTTCAAGCAGTTACCATTTCAGGTTCCATTTCAAGTTGAATTTCAGCCATGAGTATAATTAAATTACTCTTCTATCTTGTTCTCAATCGGTCAGCAGACACACCCAGCGTCGTTGACATTGCTTTCGGTTTCAGTTGCCATTTCGATTTCAAGGTTGATCTCGACCTACATCCTGCTACAAATAACTCGCTGTAGCCGGCTTGGCTGCCGCACATTGCACTCTGGTTCCCAGCTCCTGTGGCGGTGCCTCGGTCCGGTCCAGAAAAAAACTGTTGCACATTTAATGAAGGCGCCCCGCCGCTTCACGCCGCCACTCTGCCCTGTCATTCGTAATTTATGCTTATCTACAGACCGCACATAAGCGGCACATAAGCTGACAAGAGTCCAAGCTGCGGAGTGCGTGGATAGTTGTCCAGGCGATTGACAACATGACATTTTAAATGCGAAATGCCAGTAGCCAGTAGCCAGTAGCCGGCAGGAGTCGGCGGACAGGAGCAGTCCGCTGTTGGTAGCGGCAGTGGCAGTCCTCCGTCCGCAGCCCGGTGCAGTTAAATATGACAGCGGGAGCAACAAAAAACTAGCGCCGATTAAAAAACAACCTTTACGTGAGCTCCATTCTAATTGGCATATCATGTCGAGCCATGCGATGTGCCCCGTGTGCTGCTATGTGCGGGGCCAGAGCTCAGTGTGGATCCCAGCTTACATCGGATCGGATCGGTAGCGACCTTAGAAGCATGTTTGAGTCACTGGCACGCGTTCCCTGTACCGGCTCCATTTGAAGTGTCTGGAAGATTGACAAACGCCAGTTGGCAGTGGGAAATCGTTTCAGCCCGCCGCATTCCGTGTTAGAGCCAACTTGATGAAGGTGTTAATAAAACCAAGCTGTCAATGCTCTGCGGTGCAGCAAAGGCCGCAGTCCGACACAGTCTGTGGCATTTATTCGAGAGCCCTCAATTAGCTTACAGCTGAAATCACTTAAGTTCTCATTGCCTTTTGCGCATAAATTGTTGCCAAAATATGAGTGGATGGATGGCAAAGCCCAAGCCCTGCTTTTGGCTCCGTTGTTCCTCCGTTCCTGTTGTTCTGGTTCGGGCTGTTGATGCTCGGTTTTGCCTGCTCAGCATGCAAATCTCGTTGCCAAAGAAGTGGGGCAAAAACTTAGTTACAAATGTTTCTTTTTAGTCATTTTAAATGCCCTTGTAGAGGAGAGTCTATGGATTTAGAAAAGGAGCATGTTCTAAGTGCTATCATTGCAAATAAAGAATTTATATTCTTCGATTCTATACTAGATCTTGCATAAGAAATGCAGGTATTTTTGAATTGATAATACGTATTCCTGCATTAAAGAAGGGCATTCAAAAATCTTGTATTTTCTATTGCAACCTCTACTCTTTTGGCATTTACTCTTTGCAAGCAAAAGCAGAGCATTAAACATACAGTATCACAATTGTGTTTTATATACTTACATATTTAACTGTTAAGGTTTCTCTGGCCCAACTCTCGGCGGACGTAGAGGCAGAGGCAGAGGCAGCGGCGGGGCTAATTGAAATGCAACGAACGTTGTCGCAAAGGGGAGCGGAACGCCAAAGATGCTTAACTTATTACTGATATTATAAAGAACATTGGCAAGGCGAATTGGTCAGAGAATAAGTTGGTTTTTGTTCGGAAACCCCATTAAAGAGCAATTTAAGGCCGCTGTCTGCTTAAATTTAAAATGCTTAATTAAATGTGCATTTAACGTCATTTAGTTTCATCAAATATTATAACAAATTGTCATTACTTGTTGTTTTTGGTGGGAGCAGTCTGCTTTTGCTTGTTGTCCAGTCTGCTTGGGTCTCCATCTCGTTCCCGGTTCTCTGTCCACGGTCCAACTCACGACCTATGGCACTAATTACGTGCTGCTGTTTGGTTGCCAGCTTAGACATAGTGACGGCAACGACAAAGTCGCCAGTCGCCTCCGTCCTCCATCCTCCATCCACTGTCGGCTTCGATGCGCGCTAATCTATTACCAGAGTCATTAATCTAATGAGCTGCTGCTGCCCTGCCGCTTCCACTGCTACTGTCAATGCCCGATGCTGCCACTGGTGGCATGTGTCGAGTTTCTGCCCACTGCCTGTGTACTTGGCCATCGATTTGTGTGCTCCAGTTTACTTACACATGTCAACATCATGGCCATCGTCCATCACCTGATCCCACAATGTGTTAATACATAGATATGCGATTGTGCGACCCCCAACCCGACCACCCCCTAACCCCATCTAGCTCACGTTGCTTTGTCTTCTGCTACTGGTGCTACTGCTGCTGTTGTGGCTCGCTCGTTGTTCTCTTGTTTGCTTGTGGCAATTAACTGGGGCTAAACTGTTATCAGCTAGTCGTTGAATTGTGGACTGGGGATTGCGTATACGCCACGTTGGCTCATGGACATCGCTGCATGGTGCACGCACACCATTCTCTCGAAGTTCTCCTTTTACTTAAAGAGAATAAAGTTTTGGTAGAGAAAATAAATTGCAATTCTTGCTTCGACAAACATGTTAATGTTGATTGAGCGAATTCCCAGAACACATGCACAGCCAACACTTGAGCTGCTAAATCTAAGTCCCTGCACTTACCGCTCTTCCTGCTTCCTCGACGAAAAGTTGCTCCTGCCTGAATAAAATGTTGTGTCGCCGAAATGCTTTTCTTTAATTTTGCTGTGATTCAAAAATCTTCCAAGTATATGTGTATGTATAGAAGTATAGTTGTATACACTTATTTATATGTATTTTCGTTGCTTTTTAGAATTCTGTATTTTCTCTTTATTTTGCGTCTGTATTCAGGCTTGGAATGTTTTTCTTTGGCGCTAGAAAGTTTTGCGCAGGAGAAACTTCTGGCCAGTTGCAATTTCTGGTGTTTTGCTACAATACGATTACACATAAATACCAGCCGAATACAGTCGAAATTCTCCAGGTCAAACAAACAGCAGCCACAAAATACTAAATCCCCATGAATCTCCTAGTCATTGGGAAGCGTAATCCTTTTGTGTTATAAAATGAATGTATTTGAAAATGGAATACAAAATAATTTTTATTTGTAGAACCTATAGGCTATACTCGTATGTCATGTATAATTAAAGTTTCATAAAATAATTAGCTTTAGATTTAAATCAAAATATATTGTTCAAAAATCAGAATAATTCCATTGCATATATATTTGTCTCCATCTGCGGCAGTTATTTTTGGTTCTATTTAATTTTTAATTTTGTCTTTATTATTTGTATTTAGTTTGGTACGGCTTGCTTGTTTTCATTTTGCATCCGTATATGAATGTTTGTGTAGTTTTTTAATGCAAAAGCATTAAAAAAATTCGTGCTGATAGTTTTCAAAGACACAAAACGGCGTTATTTTTCTGCCTTGCAAGCTTTGAATGACCGTCGCCATGACAGTAATCGAAGAGTACAACTCTGCTTGCCGTTAGGGTTGTAAACGAGCCCTATCGGAACTTGTTTACACCGTCGTGAAATGCAGCTGCTGTCAATGCTCCTGGCACCTGTTTTTCTTCGGCATGTCAAGTCGTGACGTGAACGCTTAAATTGATTAATTTCCGGCTTCAAATATGGAATGAACCATTGAAAGATATTCCCTTTCGCATTAAGTGCGCAACTTAGGGAAATTCGACTGTATAACACCACCACCACACATTTAGTGGAAATATATTCGAATTTTTGGCTGTACAAATAAATATATAAATATGTATAGCAAGATGTAGCTTTTTGCGCCCACGTTGTTGCTGGCAAGCATTTCCGCACTGGTCCGGCGCAAAATTGGAGCATTTCCGGTGTTCCTACGAGAGACAAAAACAAATGCAACGCTTACTACAAAAACAAAATACAAAAAAAATTAGAAAGTAAAATAAAAGATCCAAAAATGTTCTCAGCTATTTCTTGCCAACTTTGTTGCAGCTGCATTTCGCGTAAACTTTCAGCACCAGACTGAGGAGTGAGAACTGGGGACTGGGAGCTGGGGACTGAGGTCTGAGGACTCGAGTCTCGATTTCTTTGATGAAGAAACAACAGCCACAACAACAACAACGAACCGCAGCCACCGCTTCAGAGTTCTGTTGAATCCGTGTTCACTGTTCCAAGACCACTCTGAAGGAAACAAAAAACAATTACAGCAACTAATAAAGAAACATTTAAAAAGCAAAAGTTTATGCTGCAAGAGCAAAGCTGCCGCTGCCTGAGCGAAGATCGGACGGTGTCAGGAGGAGCTATGTTGATGGTCGGGGGGTTGGGTGGTCGGGCGGTTCGGTGGGTCATGGCTGAAGTGCTGAGCCTTGGGAACAGAGCTGAGCTGAGCTGAGCTACGCTGTCCTGTCCTGTCCTGTCCTGTCCGGCAGCAGTTTTCCTTAGCGGTACATGAATAAGCAATTAAAAAGTTGTTATTAAAATTATTATGTAAAATTGTAATGAAAGTGTTTTGTTGTGTTGCGTTGTGTTGTGTTGTGTTGCGTTGTGTTGTGTGTGTCCCAAACACTTCCCTACAGTGCAGTGCAGTGCAGTGCAGTGTAGAGCTTTCTTGTAGCTTCTGCTGCTGCCTCTTCTTTTCAATCAGTTTTCCAAGTTGCGTATACGATAATTAAAGGGAATTACGCCCAGGGGGTATTTGAAAGGTTTCCGGCTGATTGTTGATAATTGTTAAAAGGGAAACTTTTGCCAGAGTTCAGTGTACTGGGTAGGCCAGCAAATTGGTAACCGCATAGGTTGGGCCCCGGGGTATGATCTGCATCAGAGCGTGTCAATGCCAGACCTGGGCAGGTCACTTCTATCCGCTATTTACCCTTTGCTGCTCGGTATGGTTGAAGCTCAACCTTGTGCCACTTTCCTCATCCAACAACCAGCCGCAAACTGACTTTCCTGTCCCGAAGCAGGGATGGGATTGCGTACCTGCCTGCCAGTGCTGGCCAGTTGCGGGTTTCTGGCATTTTGTTTATTTTAATTAGTGGAAAAAATATGTTCTAGGCACACGCAATGGAGTGCTCCTCTCGGCCAGCTCGCCTGAATGCGTTCCACACAGCCGCAGGTCGACTCAACAATGCAGCTTTGTCATGCAGCAGCAGCAGCAGCAGCAGCAGCAGCAGCAGCAGCAGCAGAAGCAGGAAGAGTGCCAGCAGAAGTGGGCCGTGGGTGTGGGAGTGGGAGAGCCGGCTCGGGGTCAGGCCAAGCATGAAAGATGGCAGATGCGTTAACGTTTGTGGTCTATCTGTCCCAGCTGCAGCTCCCTCTGCATGTGACCCCAAGTTCCACCGACAGCGACAGAACCAAACCCAAACCCAACCCAAACCCCAACCCCATCTCATCTTCAGCGCACATTGTCGTAATGAGCACACCGCAATTTGTGTCGTGTGCTGCGGGCCGTTTGCCATTCATTTGGTAAAAATAACAATTAAATGTTTTCGTAATGGCCTCTGTCCCAGACTGGGTCGGGTCCTGTCCTGCTCCTCGACGCTCTGGCTCTGGCCAACAATTCACTTTTGTTTTTGGCCTTGTTGCCGCTGCTATGAAAATAATTGCTGTGCAAATATTCTTCTAAATTACAACGTTGTGTATTTATTTTAGTTGGCCTGACGAACAGTCGCCGCCGGCGCTCCCCAGTGAAGAGTCCCGCTGCAGATGCTAAGGTGCTCCTGCCAAGGCTACTCGTACTCGTACTTCGAGATGTCGTACACATTTCCTTAAAGACTTGAAGCGGCCAATAAAGCAAGTCGGTCACGCCACACCACACCTGTTTGCTGTGCCACGCCACCCTCTTCTCGGGTAGCCACTTATTATGATGATGCATTTGCAGCAGCGCACCCCACATGTGAGCTTGGTTTCTGTGGAATGGGGTGGTGCGGCTCGTTGGATCCAAACGAGCGCAATTTTGTTTATTTCCGGCACAAAATAAACTTTCAAGGATAAGCAAACTTTTTGGCTGCCGCTGCCGCCGCTGCATCCTTAAGCAAATTCCATGAAATAATATTTTAGTGGCGCCATGGGCAATATGTGGAGCCGTGGCACACACATCCGCAACCTGCGGCATCTGCCCCACCGCCTGCCACGTCCGCCATCGCTTCCTGACAGCCGTCAATGGGACGGGACGGTATGGGAGTAGAGCATCGTCGGGGCCAGGCAACCGCACAATATTTTTAAGAGCATTTAGTGTTTTATGCACCTCTCGTTCCAAAAAAATCTTAATTTATGCAGCTTGGAATGAGGTTTTTATCTGTTCACCGCATCCTATAATATTTATATAGCTCCCTGGCTGGCCAAACACTGCTCAAGTCTTGGGGAAATATTTGGCCGTCTGCATCCGTTGCAAGTAATTAAAAAGGGGGTGGAAGCACCGAGGATCCAAATAAGGTTAATTCAAGAATCAGCAGTTAAATAGCAGTTTTTTGTTTGCCAGGGCATACTCGGATGTTTGCTTAAGTATTCATCAGCTTAAATGCTAATTCTCCGCATCATCATCAACGGTTTCGGCTTCGGTTTCGGCCGCATCCGGTCTTCCGCAACGCACTTGAAACATTTCATTTGCTAAATGTGCGGTGCGCTGTGACACACGTCGTCCCACCAGCCGCACCCATCAACTGTGCCTCTTCTGCCATCATTGTAGTTCTGTTTGGATCTCCCCCATGCAGCCAACCCCCATTCAAATTTCTCTCTGCTAATGAAGTGTGATTGAAATTTTGTTAATTTGCTCAAGTGCTCTCTCGCCCATACCCCACATCCACATCCACATCCTTGCAGGCATGTGCTTACAAGTATGTGTGCTCTTGTAGAGTTTCTTATTTACATAATCTCAAGAATTTAGCATGAATTTCTAAAGATTCGCTTAATTGAATGCAGAAATAATTTGTAAGGTCTTCCGTAAAGTTGTTCGCATAATTTGCTCTCCGAACGCAGCATCCACAACCGTAAGAACAAGTATTTCCCCATATAATCGTATATGCCTGGAATGAAAATGGAAATATTAGGTTTGGAAAATATGCATAAGCCCCTGAAATTATTTGAATAATTTTTGCATCCATCAGAGAACCAGCTAGAAACGGAATGGTTCGGATTTCTACTCAAATTATCTCTTAAATGGTAAAACCCCAGGTAAGCCCAAGACACTACAACTATGAAGTATTCTGCCAAAAGTTTTGTTTAAATTCATTGAAAAATTGTAAAGTAAATCCCTTTGTGCCTTCGGGCCACAAAGCATCGGTTACCTCATTGGTTTGCTTTCAACTGGAAGGCGAAGGCTACCGTTTCATATCCTCGTCAAATTAAATTTGCCAGCAATTTTGGGGGAGAGCAGTTCGGCTTTAATCGAATAAAATGCGTAAATAAAATTTGGTAAAGGAAGAAACCAAACAAAACGGAAGCCCACCACAGAGGGGAAGACAAGGCAACGGAGCAAGTGTGCAAAACACACTAATATTTTGCAGAAATGTTAACAAAAAACTAAATCGGAATTGCACGGGAATATTTCACGTTTTTTTAAGGTAAGAAGCGCAGGGCAGACCAGACGTAAAAAAGGAAATAAAAAACAATTACGAGACGCTAAGCACTGGCAGGACAATACACTGCCGTGCAGGACAACACGTTGCCCGGGCACGGAAATGAAGTTATTATCCTTGTTGCCGCTGCCACTGCTGCTGGCAGGCAGGACTGTAGACCATGTCCTTACGGCTGAATTTAGTGCGGCCTGGGAGTCTTGTGGGGAATGTTTCTTGCTCTTTTTTTTTGTATATCCTGCCGCGCTGCCCATTAGTTAGAGGGGAGTATAAGCACTGTTCCTCTGCATCTTGTGCAGCTCATTTTGAGGTATCAAAAATGTACATTCTCTATGCGCTGGCTGCTGGCTGCTGCAGAAGTTTCTGTTTCTGCTTCTAATGACCAGAATAGAATTTATAGGCAACGGAAAGGCGCGCAAATAAAATAACATTGACAATTGCCAATTGAATTGCCAAAGAAATACTCGCTCTATGCAATTTCAATTGGCTTAGACATGCCATGAGAATTCGCGCTTATAAATTTGCTCATGAATCGATCGCCTCTGAGACGGCGACACGCGCTTTGCGTGGATACGTGGTTCGGCTTTATTTTCCATGATAAATCGTAAGGATGCCAGCATTCAGCTGACACCATTCAGCATCCAGCAGAGGCAGCTGCAGCTGCGACGCTGTTGAACTTCAACTGAAGGTTAGCCACCGACACCGCCAACGCAGTAAGCAAACATGACCCGGACAGGGCCAGAGACTGGGGCAGGGGCAGGGACAGGGACTGATGCAGGTTGCAGAGCCAAGACCCGGACAGGACCACGTCATGACGTGCATGGCGAGGCGAGTACGTGTTTTGGTCGGGCCTGCCAGCGAGCCAAAACTCCCTGGCAATTGCCACGCATTACAGTTGCTGCTGCTGCTGCACTGCAGTTACTTTTGCGGAATGCTTAATTCATGCGTGCGACTGTGGTCCCATCGTTTATGATGTGGTTATGCTGCTGCTGCTGCTGCTCTGGATGTTTCTGTCTTCATCCTCGTGCTGGTATTGTTTGCTCCGTTGTCACACGGCGTATGCGTAATGAGCTTACGTACCTGCATGCGTGGGCGGGGCTGCTGGCTGCTGCATGTGCTCATGCCACAATTAGGCATTCCGACTGTGGCACTTGCATTGAGTGCAGACAACTGTCGACACTACGTGATGCTGCACGCCGTGATGGTGGTGCCACAGAACGTAAGCATGTGCGTAAATTGAAAACTTTAAAACGCTCCGGATCAGCATTGGGCATCGGTTGTTGCTGCATTTCGTGGTCGACTGGCCCGGACCTCGAGCTCCGGAGTCCCGACCTTTGACAGCTTTGCCAGCATTAACTGTCAACACTCGCCTTCCACATCGTGTGCCCAGAGGCACGGCACGCTGCCATTTCCACAATTATGACAAAGTGGAAAATAAAATCCAACATTTGTCCGTCTGTGTGCCCACACAGAGAGGCGGCTGGTGGATCATCCTCTGGAATGCAACTGGTTGCGCGGAGTGATGATGTCACCAAAAATAACAGAATTATTCGGACTTAAAATCTTAAAACTAAAATCTATTCTGGAATAAACAACCTTTTTCCAAACCCATTTCGAATTATGGAAAAATATTCCCAAGCAGATAATTTGTATTGTTGTTGTTCACAATTTTGAATTTCCTAAAGATATTTGTGGCATCTTGTTTGGCTTCTTAGCTTGAAAGAGCAAACTGAATTCGTTGACAGCCGCTCAAAAAGTGTTTGTTTCTGCTTGCGGCCTTTGGGGTCGAGTACTTCCATGACTCAGACCTGTCCTGACATACTCGTACATACATACATATATATCTGACTGTCCCCGAGAGTCTGTCCATTTGTTCGACTGTTGATTACATGCTACTGCTGCGCTGCGCTGCGGCTGTCATCGTCGTCGTCATCGTCAGTCCCCGCAACCGTCCCCGTCCCCTGGCACCCTGACAGGTCGATGATGGGCCGCAAGTCGAGCGGGCTTAAACGGCGCTTAAATGCTGCGGCTTCCGCGGCATCTGGGCGGGATCTGGCCGAGGGCCCTGGGACTGATGCTGGTTTTATCACTTGCATGGCCAGCGATTGCGATTGTGCACTGAACTCGCATTTATGTCTATTTAATTAAATGGGCTTCCACACACGAGTCCCAATCGTTGGTTGTTGTGGAATATAATTTAAAATTTGCATAAAGCGAAATTAAATGCAAATTACTAGAGCAAACACACACGCAGTACAGCACAGCACAGCACAGTACAGCACAGAAATTAGTACGCTGGAAGCTAAAGCTAGCAAACAAGATACATAGATGCGCAATTTCGGTTTATTAAATTACATTTAATTTTTCCAGAACAACAATGAAATCGGTGTGTGTTTTGAGTATATATTACATTAGCCTACCGCGATAATACATTTTCGCAAAGCTTTCTAGCGTCCTTTGTCTGCCTATTTTTTTTGGGTACCAAATAAAATAAATTAGGTTGTATAATTAGCTGGTTGGCTATTTTTGGCATCGGAATTTATGCCGTGTAATTACTGTTTTGCGAAATTATTAATTAAATTGCTAGTTTTATTAGCTGTCATTCCAGTTTGCTCATACACTGAATATTTGCTTTGTGTAGCAAATTGCAATTAAGTTTCAATTCCATAAAATGCGAAATGCGAAAAGAAGAAACCCGAAAGGAGAAAAATCAAAGCAAAATTACGTGGAGATATAAAAATCGAATTGTTTGCCTAAATAAATTGAATTTTGATTGCCGTTCCTGCTTCTGCTGCTGCTGCTGCACTAACGAAGCGCCATTGTTGCCACGCCCACAGAAAAATAGCACACCTACATACACACTTTTAGTCATTCAGTCACTCAGTCACTCTTCTAGGAGGGTTTATTAATGACGATTTGTCAGCCGGCTGCACGTAGCTGGCCCCAACAATATCCAATGCAAATTTCGTGCGAAAATCTCATTTGCCCAATTCAGGCTTGGAATTATATAAAAAAAAAAACAGGAGTCCCCTTCGATCCCCCTATGATCTACTAGCATTTGGTGTCGAAGGGTGGAGCGTGCCGATGTTAATAAAATATTCATGGCATCAATCGGGCCCTGACACATGCCCCTTATGCCTGATCCAGGGCTCATCCCATAACAATGGTTGGCCAAATTTATGCTAATGTATGAACCGGCACTGGCGTAGTTGAATTAGTAAAGTTCTAGCTGATGGAATCATCCGGATAAGTATAGCTTCGAGCATTTGAAGTCCATTTCTATGGGCATACATATGTACATAATCCAAAAATTGTGTCATACAACCATTAGGAGGCTTAACCTAACCCCCGTTTGTGGACCACGTCACTCTACGAGTATATGACATATGTATGTTATGCATTTAAAATGAAATGAGCGTGTTTTAAATTCTAACGAAGCAATTGTATGCACAAATGGAAGGAGCATTTAGACACAACTTTCACTCACACTCATAAAAAGTTTCTAAACGAGGAGTGGGTACGGATCAGAGGCAAACGGAGAGATTCATTTGCCATTAAAAGTCAAATTCAAATGGCCGCTTGACCACTGCCATGGCCAGAGCCATGAACTTCGCCAGTCGAATCAAATGCCTTTCACAATATGTCATTGCATGTGGATAGGGATTCCCTCCGTCGCCATCTCCATCGCCATCTCCATCTTCTCCCAGCTGGAGTGCCTAGTCCTGGTCTGCTGAGTGGCTCCTGCTGTTGCCTCAGTGATTATAGCAATTCATTTTGTTGGCTCGCCATCGTTCTTCCCTTCCCCGGATATGTGCTTTTGTGCTGTCCGGTGTCTGTGCTGCTTTCTCTGTACAATACGAGTGTGCTCAGAGGATGGTCCATTCAATTTTATGGCCGTATTGAGGAGCAGCTCGGCTATTTTTTGGTAGGCTTCAATTAATTAATTGACCTGTAATGAGGCTCCGTTTGTCCAGGAATGTGACTGACACTGAGTGGTATTTCCCAGAAATAAGGGAAGGAAGGGAAATATTACAATTAAGTTCTTATGGCAGTAATTACAAGTTCAGGGAATTTACTGGGGGAATTGAATGTGTTCTTCTTTAAAAATTATATATTTCGATTACCAAAAGCCATTCAAGTACTTGAGCTTTCTTTCGCTGCTGAAAAATGCCATTCATGGCCAAATCGGATCTCTCTCCTTCGCATTGCAGCAGCGCTGGCTTCATTACGAGCAGAGTCTGACCCGGCTTTATAATGTTATCATCCCTGTTGCCTTATGAAGCATATCGTATGACCATATATCAGAACTGCTTCCTTTTGAGTGTACCAATTTGGGCTTTAATGCTGTGGCATAAATCATTTTTTCGCAATTCGTTTCAATTGCATAAAAATATTTCATGCTGGTGCTGCTTCTGCCTCTGCTGCTGCTTCTTCTGTTGTGTACATTGCCCGAGGGCGTGGCTGAGAATGCGAGCGGAACTCGCTCGGTTGGCTGCTGTCCTGCCCCGAACCTCCGGCAAAGGATGAGGCTGATGCTGTGGTAGTGGCAGAGGCAGAGGCAGCTCGCCAGAGGCTCGAATGATGCACGTTAACATACAAGCAAATGCATTTGCCATCTACCATCAACCATTTGGCCATTGCCTGCCGGGGCCACAACTTGGCCGTGGGCCAGTCGAAAGTAATGAAAAAATGCGTTTGCCAAAAAACCAAATACATGGCCACCAGCAGCAGCAGCAGCAACAGCAGGCCACGCTGTTGGCCAAGTGGAGGAGCTGATTTCTGCCCACTTATGCAAGCACCGAGGCGAGCGAGTGTGCGGCAAATAAAAAGGCAGCTCCAGCACTGTGGCAGCTCCAGCGCCAGCTCCAAGGCGAGCACCGCAAAGCGGAAACGGAAATCGGAAACTGTGCAACTGTGCAACTGCCACCATCAGAGGCAGAGGCAGAGGCAAAGGCAGAAATAGGCGGCACCGGCACCGGGACACAAGGACAACAGCAGGCGGGCCTGGGATGACGATAAAAGTGTTGCAATTTATGGTCAGGCTAGATGGCGCCCAGGCCTGGTCCCAGTTTCAATTTCGGCCCAAGCCCCAATCTCAACCCCAAAACCCAAGCGAAGGCCCAGACCATCCATAGACAGAGACAGAAACAAAGTCAGCTAAAGTTTCTGGCTAATTGATTTTGTGATTTTATCTTTTAATGACTTTTTCGGAAAGTGCAAAACTACTCTGCGCGGCGCCTGCCTCGTATATATTTGATTTTAATTGCATTATATGCACTGCTTGCCGACCGGCCCCCTCCAATCAACTTCTGCAAGCAGTTTATTTAGCAGCCCCAGCCTAAAAGTATGCCCCGCACTTTCATTCAACTCGCAGGGGCGGATAAAAACGCGTGCGAAACGCGTCGTAAATTGAGTTGTAAATGAGGCAGCTGCTGCTCTGTTTGACAATCGATTGAAAAAGTCTCCGACTTGCAGCTGAGCTCGCTGTTAAATCTTAAAGAGCTCAGCTGAATACTGAAATTACTCTTTCCGGAAATGGATAGAAATGTTGACAAATATTTGTACATGGTTTTAATTAAAACATCTTTTTAGCCTTAGGTCTGACTGGCAATACTTGACTGACTGGAATTTTCAGCTCGGACCCTAAATTTAAAGTGCATTGCTTTTGTGATAATTTAGTAATAATTTTAATTTTAAAAAGCCGCAACAAATACCAAAAAACCTTGTATCTCATACGGGAGCTATTCTACTTTGGTTCCTTGGGTTGCAGAACATTAGTCGCATGCAGGAAGAGGTTGACTACCCACACTGTAGGATATAGCATATACCATCAAAACATGCCCTTCTACATCTGGGACAAGAAGAACAATGCCGATGAAAAGCCGGTTGGTATTACAGCAATTGACCAAGAGCATAATGATAAAAATAACGCTTTGATTCAATAAATTTTACCGTTGAGGTTAACTGAAATACTTAAATCGAACCATAACGAACAGAGCCAACAGCTTTAGTATGTCCAATCAGTCCGATCGAGAATGTTGCGTCTCTGGTTTCTTCTATTGCTGCTTGGCGTAGGTGCGGCTAACAGACAACGGAGGCATGGAAAAGACAGGCCTGATCCCGAGGAGGTGACTAATTACAGCAGCATCAAAGTTAAACACTATGGGAAATTTCTCGACGACTGCACAATGGCCAAGAATGATGGCCTCTATACCACTTTCTTTAAGGGCCAAAAAAAAAATTCAACAGTGCGGTGCGTGGCCAGCTTCTTTGGAGGTGGCTGGACGATGATCCAACGCCGGAGGGAGAACATTGTGGACTTTCGAAGGAATTGGGCTGACTATCAGAACGGTTTCGGGGACCTAAAAAACGAGTTCTGGTACGGATTGGAAAAGATCTATCGCATCGCAATGTCGGAGCCCACGGAAATTTTTTTTCTAATGCAAAACACGGAGGGGACTCGAGCCTATGCTATGTACGATCGCTTTGCCATTTTCGGCCTGAGTAAGAACTACACTATCCGCACCTTGGGAGAGTACAAGGGCGAGGCGGGTAACGGAATGCAGTACCACCTGAACATGCCCTTCTCCACCTACGATCGAAAGAACAACGGCCCAGGCCAAGATAGCTGTTCGAAGCTCTTTTGGGGCGGTTGGTGGTACAACAACTGCTATACCAGGTTGGTCGATGTGGCTTAGATCCCAGATCATAAGTTAATATGACACGGATTTCTTTACAGCAACCTAAACGGCAAGTATCCCGCGAAAAAGGAGATGCATACCAAATGCTATCGATGCATTGCTTGGACCTACTTTCAACAATACCGACCCATTACATTTGTACAAATAATGATGCGTCCCATTCGTGTAAGGACCTGATGTATGGTTTGGAAGAACCACCCTAACATTTATTATGCCTAAAAAGCCTACAACGATTAAAAGACTACAAGATTTATTAATAAAAAAACAAATGCTTACCTTTATCGGGAATAGAAAATTGTGTAAATGCCAGGTCCCTACCTTACCTTTAAATCTTTGTTTCGGCTCTATTTTCAAACTTCTTATAGACTTCCCTTGTCCTGTTACCAAGTAGAAATAAAATTCAGGCGATTGTAATTTACTGGGTCCGCTATTGTTTAGTTTCTTGGCTAAGCTCCAAGTCCAAACATTTGCTCAGAATATAAATACCTACTGTTTGAAAGGTTGCAAAAAAAAGTCAGTGGCGAAACTAATTTGATTAATTATGCTTGTTTATTCTGGTTTGAATGTATTTTGTTTGTCTTGACATTGGCATTTTTATTTGTTACAATTGTTGTTGCATTTGTTTTTTAATCGTTTCGACGATTTTCATGGCTTAAACTTTAAGTTGATATTTGCTTGTGTGGAAGCTAAATGCAAATGAAACATTAATACTTTATCCAATATTTTATGCGTCATTAAATAATCCATTAATTAACAATTAGTCGTACATGTATGTGTCTGTGTTTCAGTGTGTTTTTATGTGTCTGTGCGAGTTCATTTACTTGTATCCGTTTACATCATTAAAGCAAATATTTACAGTTTTATTGTTTAATGCGCGTGTGTACTCAACAGGAATCGCATGAACATATACTCGTGCATACTGCTGGATGTGTGTGAGTGTGTGTGTGTGTGTGTGTGTAAATCAAATGGCATTCACGAGAGATAATTAATGCGGTTCACGGCCGAGAGCTCTAATCGTACGCGCTATCGATAACACCCATCACTTAGGCTATACACTTTCCATATCCGGGCAACATCCGTGTCCCGAACAGACCCATAGCCAATTCGAATGTTCTGCATGGGGCTGTATGTCACCTGCATTTAGCTGCTTCGGCTGCAGCTAATCACGAGAGCCAGCGTGGAGAAGAGCCAGATAGTTATGCCCCCTTGCCAGGCGACAGCCGCCGTGGATGTTGTGAAATAGGCCTCCAAGAAGCTGCGCAGTCCCGTGCCCGACGACAGCGTCACTGAAATGGTCAAGAATATGCAATTTCTACGGCTGCTACATGCTGTTGCTGCTGCTGTTGCAGTTGTGGCTTACCTCTTGCCGGCACCGGATCCTTTTGTGGTGTGCCCAACTCGATTTCCTTGTACTCCTGATAGAGATCGCCAATTTGTGCCGTACAACGCAGTACGAGGCCTCCGCCAGACCCACTCCCGCTGCCGGTGACCAGTGCGTTCGCCATGCCATTGGAGTTCCCGTTGCCGTTGCCGTTGCCATTGCCATTGCCATTCACATTGCCATTGCCATGGCCATTAATACCGGCCACAAAGTGCACCGCCTGCAGCTGCAGCTTCAGACTGAGCCGGGATGCTATTAAGTTGTCAATCGTTCGTATGTACTGCGTTTCCTCCGTGGGTATCTATCGGAGAGAGGGAGGAAGAGACAGAGTACAAAGAGGACAATCAAATCAATCGCAGCGTCCACAATATTGTTTTGGTTTTTTGTCATTTGAATACTAATCAAAGACTGCCTAAAGCTCGGTGCCGGTATCGGTGCCGTTCCCCCAAAATGTGCCTTAAATTATTCATGGCGTGCTTCCAGCTGCAATTGCACTTGCAACTGATTTTCCCTACCGCTTCCGCCCCCGAGCACAAGTCAGAAAATAATGTTCCAGCATGCATGCGGCAAGGAAAAATAACAAAAAAGAAAAAAAGGGCATGAAAACAGTACGAATACTGAAAGTCGAAATAAATATACCCTATAAAGTCCGCATTCTATAATGCACCTAAAACAGAGCCACTGAAAAGCTGTAGCCTCAAATATCCCTCTCTATCATACAAAAATATTTGGGATTGGGCCCAAATTGTTCTTAAATTACAGGGTTATCTGCCCTTGTTCTGATGTGATTTATTGGATAATGTCTCTCGATATCGATCAAAATTGGAATAGAAAGGGGAGGGGGACATGCCTCGATCGGATGGGGTTATAAATCTGATCAACATTAAAACGTGGAGAGGGGCGGGGAATGGTCCCACTCGCCGGTACTATCATCTGACCTCAGCTATGTTTCCTTTTGATAGTGTATATAAAACGTAATGTTTCGCTCCGAGTTTTGTCCGACTGCATATGAATGGCAATTTGTCGTCTGTCTCCTGGTCCCCCCATCCACAGTGGGTGTGTATGTGTGCGGAGGGGTTATTACGAGCATGTTGCACTTGTGGCAATGGCTGGCTGCCAGTGGCGAGCCTTGGCCCAGCAAAACAGAGTCGAGCCGGACAGAGCACAGCTGAGCAGAGCCACTTGGCGAGTGGTAGGGAGGCGGCAGGGAAGCTGGCAATGGCAACTGCAATGCTAGCCAAGGAAACGGACACTGAAAGCGAGCGAACGGACATGGCATGTCATATTTTGTTGTTGCTTGTGGGAAGAGTTGTTGCTGCTGCTGCTGCTGCTGGGCATTGCCATTTAAAAACGAGTTTTCAATGTTGCACCGTAGCAAAAACAGCAACAACAGAACGACAACGACAACAACATCAAGAGACACTTAGTCACTCATCCGCCTGGTTGGTTTTTTCGCCTCTGCAAGTGTCCGGCGTTTTGTTTGAGAGTGTCCCTGTCCCAGTCCCTGTGTCCGTATGTGTGCGTATGTGTGTGTCCATCTGAAGTTTGTTTGCATCGTGTTCTTGTTGCTGCTATGCAAACTGTTTATTTGATGCTTGCATCACAGCCTGCCTGCGTGTCTGTGGTAGCGCTGAAAATTTCATTTCCGCCATGACACCAGCAGCACCAGAAGATCTCTGCCACCCCCGCACTGACATGCGACATGCGCCTCGATTGTTGAGATGTACTATATGCACATACAGTTGGGATATATAGTTCGCTTATGCGTCACTCCTGTGCATTCTTTCCGCTTCATTTGGCTAAGCTTTCCCTCTCGCACACACACACCACGATTTCCGTTTAGCGCATCTTTCCCGCCGAGTGCGAAAAGAAAACTCTAAACTGCCGTGCAATGCTTTTAGTCGCAAATGGCGCATCGTCCATTGTTGCCCTGCCTGTTGGCAGTGGAAATGCAGACGCCATTTTGAAAACGGTCGTGTTGCCATTTCCGTTCTACTGCATGTCCTGTTGTTGACTCATCCTCAGCACCAGCCTCCGCAGCTTTCCTGCCTGCCTGCCTGCCTGCGTCCCAGCCTTCCGCTCACAGCTAAGTTCACATGACAGCCTGAGCTGTGCTCTAAGGCCAGCGAAAACTCGTTGGCAATTTAAATACAATAAATATGCATTTCATTTCCACTTACAAACTCATTTGAGCTCCATTTACTTATGCATGTATTTTGGCCCGCCTGCGCGCCCTGCCCGTAAAAAAGGTGTAAGATATTACAGGTCTGCCAGTTTTTGGGTCAGTTAGGGTACACTTGGAAAAAACGTCTAGTCAGTTCGGCTGAGTCATCAACAAAAGAGCTAAAGAAGACAGTCATGAATCTCACCATTTAAAAATTCTATTTTAAATGCAGAATAAGTTCTTTTGAAAAATATTGAATTTATTGGAGGAGATTAGCTGAGTTTTTCCAACAAATATTCCTAATCTAGTTTTGGCAGAACAATTTAGTTCTATTTCCAATAAAATGTGTAAATTTGATCGGTTTTTTGTTAGTGTAAAGGGCTCTCAAGGATATCTCGCACTGCCTCTTCACCTTTGGGCCCACTTTGCCCCATCCACACACCCGCAACATTAAAAGCAAAAGCGCTTCATTGCTGTGCTTCGTCTCGCCTCTCGCTCGGTCCCTGTTGTTTTTGCTGTCGCTGGTCGCCTTTTAACCCTTTTTACAACAGCATCACACACACACACACCCACAAACTTACACGTTCGTACATATACATTTTGTTTCGGGTTTTGTGCGTTTTTTGGCTTAGCCTTTTTATTTTATTTTATTTGAATTTTATTTTTATTTTTATGCTGGCTGGCACAGGAAAAGCCGAAACGCAGCGACATAAAAAGTCGTTTTCAGTTTTCTCTCGCGTTTCCTTCTGCCGCACCCACACCCTCACCATCGCCCTCAACCCCCTCCTCTGCCTATCTGGTTCCTCCTGCTGCCTTCTTCGTATCCCTTGCCGCCACCAATTTAATGCCATGTAATTTACGAGAAACTCTTAAGAAGCCAAGCGCTTTAATTAAGCATGTGGCTGGGGCAGCGACCCAAAAGTGAAAATACCCTCATATTTCTTGTGATTTACCTTTATGGGATCACCGCCGCCGCCACCTCCGCGGACCACCCCTGCGGGCAATTAAATGAACATTTGGCATTTGCTGGCCTAAACATTTTGCCGGCAAATTGTTTTCCAACAGCATTAGCATGGCCCAGTGCCGAGCTTGCAGAAACTTTGTTATTTTCGTACATTATCTTTGGTGTGGTCGGGTCTGGGCCGGTCTGTGCTTCGTTGGCCAAGTCTGTTGTGATGCCCTGGCAATTAATATCGACTTGATAATTTCTGCCAAGAAAGGATTATGCAAATTGAGGGAAAAACTTTGCCAGAACGCAACGAAATATGCAACTCAACAGAACAGTCTTCCACCGAAGAGAATACTATCTGAAAATTAACAAATATTTATACAGACCATAAATTGCAAAAGATTTTTAAAGTTTCGTCTATTTCGTTCAGTTTTCGGTTGTATCGATTTCCCTTCATAGGACAGGACGGGCCATCCATTAATCAACAGCATTGAAAGCCTCGGCTAAGCTAAGCTTTAATTATGTTCTTAGTTTTCGGTGCTCAATAAATAATTTATCAAAAATCGATTGCCACACAAATCCAAATGTCTAATGGCCCCCGTATCGTACCCCTAATGCTGGTGCTGCTGCTGGCCACGACAGTCCCTAATCCCAACTAATTCCCATGAATCACCCAAAAAAGCACGAGGCAAGAAGACCAACACATTTTGAGCCACTTTTCCATTAATATGACAGAAACTTTTTAACAAATTATGTTGGTCGTTAAAGTTTTTTCTTCCCCATCTTCCATCATCCCCAACCCCCATCCCAATCCCCATGTGAGCCACCCGTTGTCTCAGTGGGTCACACACATGCTCTCATGTGCTCTCTCCCTGTCTGCCTGACTGGGCTGGGGGTACGTTGAGGTTGCTTTAATCTCGAGTTGGATTCTCGCCTCGAACTCAACACGTGCTGGGAATTATTGCAGAATTATTTATTGCATTGTTTTGTGTGACAGCAGCCACAGTGGAGAAGAGATAGAGCATTATCCCGGCCTTTCCATCTAATTTAAAGAGCGTGAACAGCTCCAGCAGCCAGATCATAATTCAATATCAAGAAGGCATCTAATGCTCGGTCATACATACGAGTATACGTACGAGTATGAAACTAAATTGCACGGCCATTGCCGCCAAAATGGATGCTGTATGGTGTACACGATGCTCTGTCTCTACTGTCTGTGTCTGGGCCAACATAAACACAGTAGATATAAAATTTTATGTGACAAGACAGACTGAGGAGACCCTACATTTCCAATCCCCAAGAACCCCGATCCACCGCACAGCAGCGTACTTTTGTCTCGGCTTTTGTCATTAGTTGGCCTGGCTTCAAAGAAAGCGGCAAGCGCCAAGCGGCAAGCGGAAAGCGGCGTCTAGATAAAATGTTAAACGGCCTGCATATGAACGGTGAAAGCATGTGTGTGTGCCCCGAAAAGTAGACTATTGCGGAACGACAGATATAAAGCGACAGGATAAGATACACACAGAGAGACAGAAAGACAGAGAGAGACAAAGCAACAGACGGACTCGGGGCAGAGGGCGAAAGACGAAGCAGGTCGCCCTGCTGCACGTTATGTCTGATGATGTGGGTAGACATAATATAAAAATTTATGAAGCGTTTAATAAGTTTTCTCTTAGCTGGGCCAGAGGAGAGCGAATCCAAGAAAGTTGAATTCGGGGCGTGTCAACTGAAAATTTGTTCATCTCGTAAATTCATTTGAAAACCGTTGTCCTCTGTCTTCTGTGTTCTGTCCGTTGTCCTCTCGTCCATTGTCCCGTCCGGCAAATTCGTTTTTGCCAGAAGTTTAACGTAATTTATTTTATGTCGTGGCTATGATTAATAACAGAAAAAAACGCTTTCGGGTTAGGACTGCCCGGGGTCTGCGTTTGCGTCTGCGGTCAAAGAAATGTTACGATTATTTGGAAAATGGCGAACGCCTTGATTTGCTTTAAAATGATGCCCGGGGGCGTAATGTCCGGAACGGGACGGCACTGCCATTCTACTCCTGATTTATGCAACTGATTAGCGGCAGTCGCAGAATTGATGCAAAAATGGAAACGCTCTCGAATGAGTAATGATGTTCCAGCCCCCTATATCGCACGAGTATATGCATATGACTCTGCCGTCACATGTTGGGCTCCACTCCACTCCGCTCCCCCCATCCATTCATCCTGCACTCACCCTCAATCTTTATGATAAATGACAGAAGGGAAATCGCACAATCAAATCAGAAGACAGGCAGAGGCAACCCTTTTTGGTTTATTGACTTCATTTGCCTGGAAGGGATTTGCGTTTGCGTTTGGGCTTGGGTTTGAGGTTGAGGCTGAGGTTGAGCCGCTTCTTGCTGGGAGACGACTTTTAATTAAGTAGGTAAGATGTGGAGTCCTTTCTAATTCGGTTTCTTGGCTCTGATTAAATTACGCCATATTCATAAATAAAGAACAAATTTTGTGAGGCACGTCGGCCGAGATTATAACCGGAGCCACATGTGCCCGAAACGAGCACAGCAAGTGGTAGATGCCATTATATAGGATTTACGATGCCGTTAGGCTGTTCAAAGCTGTTTAATTAGGCACATCCCTAAACTTGCTCCCCCCTTCCCTCCAAAAGTGGAGACAACAAAACATTAATTAGCAATCAATGCAATGCTTGTGCATACATGGAATTGAGGTCTTAATTGCCAGTTGAGCTGGCATTATGTAAAGCGTTTGGCCTCCAGCCCCCAGCCTCTAGCCTCGAGCTTCGTAATTGCCGGGGGCTGGGGCAGACCCTCACTTACCGGCACGTTGTTGATGGTGAAGCGGAGCTCGGACCGCGGCCGCGAAGGTGGCGTACTGCAATTGGCGCGCAGCACATCGCCGGGCTCGTAGCGGGTGTGCTCCGTGAACAGCTGCGGTCGCTTCTCCGGGAACTCTGGAAGGACGAAATGAAAGAGACCTTCTTTAAACGGTACACTTGACTTTACTTTGAAACGCAAGACAGCGGAACGAGGGTTCGGGCTGTAGAGTGTTTATTCAGGATTTTAATTGCTGCCAGCGGAACAACAGAGCAGCTTTGCACCATTGTCGAGCACTAGAGCACTGCTTGTGGCTGTCATGTCAATGCTGTGCTGTCCCTGGAACGCCGCTAATGAGACAGAACTCTGTCGTCGTCGTCGACGTCGTCGTCGTAGTCGTCGTTGTCGGATACTCACCCACAACTTGCATCTGGGCATAGGCCGTGGCCGTGGAGTAGAGCGGCGCATCGGCAGTCACCTCGCAGCTGAATTGACCGGACAGGCCGAAGCTGACGTTGCGTATGAGCACCAGGGTGGCGTTTGAGCTGCCCTCCTGCAAGGATAAGAGCAACATTTTCATTTCGGTGCACAATGGCCGGCCAATGGCCGGCACACTTGACTTACGTCCACCCTGATGCCGGGGTACTGAAAGACCTTCGTGTGCGGATACTCCCCGGGCGTGTAGCGGTAGAACTCCATCTGGCCGCGGTAGAACTTGATGGAGTAGAGTGGCGCTCCGTCCAGCTGGTAGTCGCACCGCAGAGCCACCGACTGGCCGCGCCGCACCGCAGGCGGTTGCACCAGCAGATTGACATCGCGCAGTGTCGCCTGCCCGGCATCTGAAAGAGTGCAAGAGGGAGAGGAAGGAAGGGCGTCCCATGAGATTTATTCAAATTGATGCGGCCTCATAAAGGATACCCGGGCAGGCTCTGGCTCTGGCTCTGGTTCGGGTTCGGGTTCAAGTACAGGTAGCTGTCGGCTGTAGGCTGTCGATATTGCTACATACTGAAGGGGGTTCCCTTGTTTATTTTAAAAGCTTTCGGTGTCGGCTCAAACGGCAGCCTGACGGCCACAGCATGGACACGCATTTGCATAGTCGTTCAGGAGCGTAAAACAATATTGAATCTCTGGCTGCATCACCATAGTTACGTTATGCTACGTCGTTGTCGTTGTCGTTGTCCTCGTCGTCCTTTTCTCGGTTCTCGCACACAAATCCATTGGATTAAGAATTGCATCCGTTGGGCCCGCCCAGCAAGTGCAACATGCAAATGACATGTAGCATACTTTTAGGCGCTTAAAGCCTTAGGAGTTCCCAGCCAGACCAAGCATCAGCACCGGGCAGAGCACAGCACAGCACACCATCATCATCAGCATCAGCATCGATGATGGCAGCAGGCAGAGCAAAGTTGACTGACTACATCAAAAAGCAATTTTCCATTTGTTTTACAATATGCCCGACCCCTCTGCTTATCCCCCTTATCCCCTTACACCCACACCCACACACACTCATACTCACACTCTCAGCCAGGCACACAGATTGTCGCACACATAGCCATAGGATGTACGACTTCCATGTGTGTGTTTGCGTTCAAAGTGTGTTTGGCTTTCCATAAACTCGCAAATCGTTTAAGCCGCCTTACGAGAAGTTGTAAACCTCTTTGCTTCCTTTTTTTCTGCTCTCTTACTCTGACTGAATCCTTCTGCCTCTGAAGCGATCCGTACTCTGATTCCTTCCCTTTCTCTGCAGCCTTTTCTCTTTCTTGTGTTGTTTTTCCACATGTGCCTGGTTTCAAATAGAAATCGTGATAGCAACGCAGCATAATCAATGCTGTCAAGGCAGTCTGCGCCTCGTGTCTGCTTCAATTTCGTCACAGCTACTAGGAATCGTATGCCTACACCCACGTCCACACGCCCACATCCACGCCTCTGCCACACCCGCTCGAGAAACAATATCCGTTTGACTGCTGCTTGTTGCGCTGTTCCTGCTCCTGCTGCTGCTCCTTCTACTTCTGATTCATTTTCATCGACAGCTTCCACAATGTTTTCTTCCTCTGTTCTCTTTCATTTTATTCCTACTATTTTTTTTCGCACTCCTGGCCGTAGTTTAAGCCCGGCCCTTACGGCCATTTGCCTTTCGGAAATTAGGCCGGGCTTAGGTTTACGGCAGCCCCTGCAGTTTGAGTGGCTGATGCAGATTTCCACATGGCACATATGCCACATATGGCACACCCACTGAGGGTTCCGGCTAGGCGCTGGGAGCAGAGCGATGATGAATTTTTGCGAGCAGTGGTTTGGTCTGGCAGCCAGAAACAAACAGAAGAAGAAAAACTTTATGGCCCTTCGATGGATTGCCAGGGATATGCCCTAAGCGAGAGCATCAATTCAGGCTTACCAAGGCACCAGCAGCTTATCCGGATTTAAAGCCATCCCATCCGAACTCCAACATCAACTTCCACCCAACCCATAATGACCTTAAATTTTTGCAATTGCTCTCAACGGTTTACCGCCCCCTGGCAACTTTTATGCAACTTTGCCACGACAAAGGATGAAAAAAACGAGCAAAAAACGAGAGGAAAATTGTGAAATATGTGCAGCTGTGATCATAAAACGTTTATTGACTGCAAAATTCAATATATCATGCATTCACCATTATGACAATATGCAGTTGCACAAACACACTCGGGTATGTGAGTGAGTGCCACGGGCGTAGCTCTAGGAGCTGATCAAGATGACTATCCCTCTTTATGTTTTCATACATATCGTCCCCAGCACTGCCAGAGACTTATAGATTCCATCCAAAACTCTATTATTTTGCGGACAGTATGACTTTAGAGTACATATTATAAGTCTTCTTTGTTGGGATATTTTCGCTTGCCAAGTAACCGTGTACCCCTTTCTGGGATCAGCAATAGCTACGCCGCTGGCTAACACACTCATACATATGTATGAACGTATGCTAGTAGTAGGTGGGGGGCTACCCGCACACTCATAAACTTTCAGCCACGCAACTGAGTTGAGCTCGCACAGATTTAGTTACAAATGAGCGCGGTAAATGCAATGGGTGGAGACGTGGGTGAGATGGGGGAGCAGCTGCTCGGCAAACTAGAGGCAGACGAACTTTTTACAGACACACGATACCGGTTCTGGGGGCACTCAATGGAGGAGCAAGTGCAAGCCATGTGATGAACTCACTTGTGATAATTTATGGGTAATATTTTTATTGTCATGTAGAGCGGCAGACACTGGGAGCAGGAGAACAGGAGTACAGGAGCCTGGAAGGAGGCAGGAGTACTGTGGCAGACGCCACGTCGCTACCAAACTAATTTAACTTATTGTCTGGCTCTCAGCCCTGTTCCTGCCTCTTTTCTTGCTGCATTGGGTACTGCCTCGACTCCTTGCCAGCTGCTTATCCCGTTGCGGCTTTCTGGAGCATGATGTGCAATAATTTCAAGGCGAAAAAAATTCCTTGCATACTTCCCAGCGCCACGATGAGCCATGAGGCAGGCGAACGAAGTCGAGTTTGCGTCTTAAATATTTTATGTTAGTTTTCAAGTTTTGTTTTCTCCGCTCGGCTGTCAATTGCCGCAGTCACCCCTAAGCGCTTTCTCGCCCTCTCAACGAACACTCTCCCCTATTTGCCCCAACTGCAAATTGGTTTTCCGGATGATAATACGAACATCCAATAAATGTTTTAAAGTTAAACAATTTACGCGTCAGACAATAACAAAGTTTTACACATGAATTCTTCATGTAATTACGCGTGGCCAAAAACGAACAAAATTAACAAAAAAATATAAATTGCGCGGTTGCACAGACAAACAGGATCCCGCAGACACACACAGTCGCTCATGGCTCTGGGGCAGAGATATATGTACAATATATTGTGGGTTTTTGTGATAATTAACGCAATATTTCTGCCGCACAAAATGCTAAAAGGGACCAGCAATATCGAATAACTTCCGCGCCAACAACAGGCACAACAAATTCTTGCAATTATTTAGCATAATGCATAAGCAAAAGCAGTATACCATTCCATGTACATATGTATATACACACAAACGTATATACAGAAAAGCGAGAATATATTTGCATAATTTTAGAACAGCAAAATTTGAGTTGAAATTACAATTTGAAGTGGGTGGAGTGCTGGAACGAAGTGAGGAGGAGTCTGAGAGTGGTCTACGGTCAACGTTTTTGTAGACAAATTGGCGCTGTTACAGTTTTGAAAAGTTGCTGACATATTTCGCCAGGCCAGGCCAGGCCAGGCCAGACAGGGACAGAAAACAGTGAAAGATAGAGATAGAGAGAGAGAGCTGGGCACTGGCATGATATAATTATGTGTTGAATTATGAATTGAAATGCTGAAAAGTTTTTATAGTTTTTATGCGCTCTGAAAACTTGCCATTCAACTAACATTTTCGGTCAACATTTATTGCTAATTCCAACTTCTGCGTGTGCGAAAATGTTTTTAGATGATTTTAATGCACTCAGATCCTATTTGGGCAGAGTCAAAGTTTATCGAGTGGCACAGAGCATCCGAGAAGATGGCGACTAAAAATAGCAAAAAATTCAGGGACGTTTTCTTCGTTGTTTCGCCGATGATGGAGTATTATAATTTGATTAAAAGCAGAGCAGACCAGCTTTCAGCAGAAAAGAAAATGATAAATCATACATTATTACCCAAAGACAGGGAAAAAGTCGGATTTATTTGCATTTCTAGGACAAAAATAAGCTGGTATTTACTTGGAAATACTTGTATGTGTTGCACTGCTTGTGTTTTTCTGCTCATTTGGTTGCCTTCCATATTTATATTTATATTTTCGTATCATTTTTGCATTGGGCGAACAGTCATCAATAAGCTTGTCAGAGGACATGTGCCATCCGTTTCAGTTCCAGCTCCATCTCGGGCTTCATCTTCATCTTTCTCTTCCTCTTTATCTGCAGCTTTTGAGCTTCTTCGTATTTGCATGTGTCCGTGTTGCCAATAAACATAAAAACGAATGTCTGCCATGTGGGTATCCATTGTTGTCCTGGCTGGTGCTTCAGGATGCCGACGCCCCGTCAGAATGTTTTCGTATCAATTCAATTATATTTGATATCACACAGTTGCCACACAAAAGCCTGCATCAATGGCTGATGTCGTGTTTAATATTGCTGACAATATTATTGCTGTCCCGTGGATAGTTTACGAGACGAGTATGTGCTGCCCCTGGATTGCTTCGAACTCTGCTGAAGTTTCTTGAGATGCTTCAATCAGTATTCTATCCAACTGAACCGTATGATTCGCTTGGATCGATCCCGGGGCCGTTGATTATCCCAATCCCAGATGTTTTATAAAATTGATTGTGTGGCTAATTGTGCAGCAGCCGCAACACTTGCCACACAGATTCCTTTGGCCTAATCCCTTTAATTTGGCCCAAAAACACACTCACACAAAGACAACAAAGGTGTAGCGTAGTTTGGGCGTCAGTAGGTTGCGTGTTTCGGCTCTGATAACAAATTGCAGTGCAGGAAGGGGTGGGGATGTGTTGCGTGGTGGGTTTTGAGGGGTGTTCTCGGTGGGTGAGTGGTGGCTGAGTGCGGCTGATGAGCCAAAAATAAACCACACGAAGCTTTTGTAATTAAATGTTGAAAGCAATTTCACGCCCAAAACCAATTCACGCAAGCTATAATCAGGTGTGGGTCTTTTTCGCTCTCTCTCTCTCGCTTTCTCTCACTCTGTATGTGGGTATATGTGTGTGTGGTAAGGGGCGTTGTTTGGGCCGTTGGTTTAAATAAATTTCAACAAAATGTGCGTAATTAATGCGCCAAACTGGACCCAACAGCATGAGGGCTCTATAAATCGTTCGCTATCAATTTGTCTGTCTGTCCGTTCGGTCCAGAAGAGTGTCTGAGTACGTCAGTGTGTGCATGTGTACGTGTGCTGTGGTCTGCCTCATGTTGCACGCACAATCAGTCGCCTTTCGGCTCTTATCGACTGGCACTGGCCATTGATTGCAGTTCATTAAGCACGCGCAGGCCCAGGCACTTTCCATCCAGGCATCCCTCAGAGGCTCGCGGACCCAGAGGCACTTTTCCCAGGCGCCAAACCGACCCCGACCCCAACCCCAACCCCAGCCCACCCCAACATCGACACCTGATAACTTGGCCAACTCATTAGCTGGCCATCTCTTTCGCTCCTTCGCTGGATCTTGCTGACCGTTGCCGTTGCCGTTGCCATTGCCATTGGCATTCCTTGAACGACTCTCGTGCCTTAACCTTTTCGTTGTGCATATATTTTCATAATATTGCCATCTCGCTTCCCACTATTTCTCTCGATTCCCAGCTATCTCTTTCTCTTTCGCTCTGCATCTGTATCTGTCCGTCTTTCGTTGCTTTTGGCCATTATTGTTGATTGCTTATTCATGCATTCATTCATTTATTCATATGCCCGAGTCTTCGGCGATGAGCACTTTGCTTGTTTGCCTTGTTATCAAAATGAAAGTTTTCCCCTAACCCCCAGTGCCACCCCATTAGCATCCCCTCCAATCTCCACTGGCAACAACTGGCCAAAATTAATTGCGGCTGGCTTCGGTTGGCTGTTTATATTTTAAATTAATTATAAATATTTATTTATCCTGATTAGTTAAGTGGGTGGTGTACCCCTTCTATGCTCTGGTCTAGTATGGCTTGCCATGCTCTGCTGGAAGATGGCTTAACCAAATTGATTTCAGTTTATTTTAGCATTGCACAGCACTTTTGCCCCACCGCCTCCATGGATTACAAAGCGCTGGCTTTAAAGCCAGGCCAAAACCGAACCGAAGCCAACCATTCAGCCAGCGGCCAGCAGCCGTCCATTACTCTTGGCCGTGGTTCCATATCTGTTCCCCGCTCCCGGCTTCTTGCTAACCGAATTCATTTCTCCCGTTCTGCTCTTCTTTTGTGGTTTCCTATAATTGATAGCAGCATCAATTTCCAAACGAAATAATCAAGCAATCCAGTGCAGCAGATACACAGATGCACAGAAAAAAGATACAGATACACATGAGACCAGCTCACGTGGCTTGATTTGCCGTGCTCTTGCCTTCTTCCTTCCGCTGCATACTTTCGTGGGCCAAAGTTAATTTCAGGTTTAAGTGGCAGCAACAGCAACGTCCAGGCAGTGGCTGTGGCAGTGGCAGTGGCAGTTGCAGCTGCTGATGTTGCTACTGCTGCTGCTGCTGCAGAATCAGGCAAAATTATTGAAGGCAGCCAAGGAGGAGACGTGGAGTGAGACTGGGCAAAACGTTTAAATGAAAAACACGAGTCAATTTATATTGCGCTGCCATCGCTGCTGACGTGCCCCTTTTCCCAGTCAGTCCCTGCCCCACTGCCAGCCGTTTAATCTTCCTCCGTTTCTTGGCGCTATTTTCAAATGTTTTTCCTTTGCTGTTTAGCCATTTTTTCGTGCTGTGGCAGTTGTAGCGTTATAGACGTGGCACAAAAACCAAATCCAACCACACACACACATACACACGTCGCCTTCGTTCATTTGGCCATGTCTGTATTTTTATTTTTTGTTTTGGCCAAAGCTCTACAAAAATCTGCACAAAAATGCACGGAAATTCATCTTGATTTGTGTTGAGCGTTTTTATTTATTTTTTTTGCTGCTTCTGCCCCACTCTCTGTCCTTCTGTCTGCGTCTCCCACTGTACGGGTATCTGTGTCTTATTCAAGGGCCCAAACTGCTGCAGTTTTTGCCTCATCCCAGTATCACTTCAGTTTGGCGGTTTGTTGGTTTGTCGGTTTGTCGGTTTGTCTGTCCCTTTTTTGTGTTTTTGTGGGGCGTGGCGCACTAAATCAGAGACATTTAAGCGCATTTTGTTAAAAGTCACTTACTGCGCTGGGCCATGGCCATGGCTGGCTTGTACTTACCACAGAAGACGCAGAGCAGCAGCAGCCAGTGCAGGAGGCTGCCACCGCTAATGTTGCTGTTTTTTTTGATAGTGTGTCTATTGTTGTTGTTGTTGTTGATGGTGATGGTGATGTGGCTGCCACAACGACACCTACGCGCGACGGTCGCTGCTGTCGCGATGTCTGTTGATGGCAACATGTTGCTTGTGACTCTGTGACTCTGCATTTCCGCGTGGTAAGTGCCGGCTCTGGCTCCCCGCAGTTTTCCCTTCAGGCGATGCACCCCGCACCTGCAACCGGGCGGGGTCGGGGACTGGGACGGTGACGGCGACGGCGACGGGGGCCACCCCGGGCCAAGGATAGCCGCCGTGAGTGATGTGGATAGAGTTGATAGCGTCTGCCACATTGTCACCGTTGTTTTGGCCACTTTGCGAGCGTTTGTTGTTGCTGTTGTCCTCTTGAATGCCGCCCGACTGCTCTTCAAATTAGACATTAATTAGGAGTGAAATTTGTTGTTTCGCTTCGGTTTTGGATTCTTTGCTCTCTCGGAGCTGTACTAAATAAAATTCCCCTTTACTTTACACGCACTTGGTTACGTATTTCTTTTGATTTTCTTCGCTAATTTGATTTGCTGTTTACGTATGTATTTCCATTTGTTTTTCACACTTGAGCACTCGAAACTTTTCCCGGTTCTGGTTCTCGTTCGTTCTTTCTCTGTCTTTGTCTCTGCCGCACAGCGAACGCGTCACACAACCGTCGGAGTCGAATGCCGCACGAAGTTTGCTTGCGACACGAAGTTGTTGTTGCTGTTGCTGCTGCCGAGCGGGGCAATGCCGCAAATGTTGCTGTTGTCAATTGCCGCGGATGCCTCTCAGCAACATGTTGCCTGGAAAGTGTCGGTGGCAGTCAGTCGCCTGCTTGGGCCTGGGCCTAGGCCTCGGCCTTTCCGCGAAATTGTTTGTCACTCGACATTTATAGGCGTTTTTAGTGTTGCCCCTAATTGCTTCATATGCCTCATCTGCTGCAACGCACTCGCACACTCCCAACCAGTTCTTTGGCTTCTTCCTGTCCTGCAACGGGAGAGAGAGGAGAAATGTTTCAATTAGTTGTTGACAAAGCGGGGGGCAGGCAAAATATTAATTTTATTGCTCGTCGTAAAGTGTACAAAGTTCCTGATAAATAATATACGACTACTCGGCAAATGCACCAGGGAGTTGGTCGAAGAACTCGGCAGCACATTCTAGCGATCGTCACGTGCCGAGACCTTGCCGCTCTGGATTGATTTATGAGGCAGTGTCTGTCGCCCGCGATTAGGCCTGGCCTGCCCATTGACCTTACTCAATCGCCGTGGCGGAACGTGCCCCGGGGCCAAGAATGCGACCCAAACTGGAGAGTGCTGGCTAATTAGCAGCCAGTCAGTCGTCCGCCAGTCGCACAGTCTGCCACTGTCATCCGCAACAATGGCATCCAATTTGGATTTGGATATTGCGCCGGGGGGCTATCAATGGGGTTTGCATTATTTATGGCATTCCCGATTCCCGTGCTGCTCTATTATGCGCGCCTCACTGCCGGAAATACACTATTTCCAATCCTTCAGTCGCTCTGTGCGATCCCCAGCGCTGGAAAAAAGAGTTGCACGCTTCCTGCCTCCCATTGTATCTCAATTGCAGCCCGCACACATTCACTGCTGCCTGAACAAAGATTCGGTATTGGTTCTGGCCCCATGGAAAGTTTGGCTAATTGCAGAGGGTGGGAGCACCGCCATTGTCTGATCCGACCCATTCTGGCATCAGCCCATCATCCTATTTTCTGATGGAAAATCGTGCACTGAAACCAAAAATCACTTCCGCTTGGTCATCAATTGGGGGGGAGACTCATCTTCAACCCCTTGCATGGGATCTGCTGCACTTCACACATCATTTCCTTTGCTCAACATTTATTATGCCATTTGTGTGAGACCAAATTGTCACAATTAGTCGGCAGGAAGGAGGGCGGGGCGACGAAGGCGCCCAAAAGGGCAACAGCGTTGCATCTATATTTAGTCCCTGTCCCTCTCTCCGTCTCCCCGTCTCCTATTCCTCTTTCACCCTACTATATGCCTCTGTTACATTGTCGAACCTCTCTCCGATTCATTTATAATATTTTGTCATTGTCGGGGTCTGTGTCTGTGGGTTGCTGTTGTTGCATTTTATTATTAATTTGTTTGTCATATTTTCACGTTTGTTTATTGATTAAAATGTGCGCACAGGCGGCTGAAAAGAGGGGATTTTTAAAGGTGGGGGACGGGTGTGTATTGTATGCTGCCAGCCGTTGTTATACCCTGTACTCGTTAAGCCTAGGGTGTATTGTATTCCTGTTGGTATAAAAAATGGACTTGGAGATAGAAGAATGTACTTTTAAGTATGAAATTTGTCGGAAATTTTACTCACCATGGCCTCAATTATAAGTATACATATATGCACATATTATATATCAATTCATCAATAACCCTTTATTCGAATTACGCCTAGAAATTACAAGGCAGCATATCCATCGCTTTGGTACTTATTCTAAGAGTGTTTTTAATAATCTTTTCTACTGGTAAATTTCCATTAAACTATATGTACCAAGAAAAATATTAAAGCACTGGGTATCTCATAGTCGTTATGCCATCTGTAGCGCTCTACTTGCTGTTTCTGCGGTGGCAATGCTTCTTTCGCCGCTGATGCTGCCACTGTTGCTGCTGCTGCCGAAAACATGTGTTGCCAGCAACATTATCATTGCTGTTGCAGCATTGTTATTTTTATTTCCCGTCTGTCCCGGCTCCACCTTCACCGCTATACCCGCTACCCGCTACCCACTGCCGCTGTCTGGTATTTTAAATAAAACATAATTTTTTGTAATTGTTGCCTCTGCGTGAAACATTCTATTGCCCCAGCACTCATCTGTCGACCCATTCACAGACCCCAGACCCATCCCTAGTCTGTCCTTTGTTCACCTAGCCTCCAGGCCTGGCCCCCATATCTGCGCCCCTCGCCACTCAGCCCAGCCCCTTGGTCTTGTTTGTTTGTACAAATTATTATGAATGATAATTTTGTCTGTCGCATTTTTCATACATTTTTCCATCCTCTGACGCTTTTATGGCTGCCATTGTTGGTTTTTTGTATGCCTGGGGCTTTGCTTTATGAATTTCATAATTAATTGTGTTTGACAGGGACCTAGTGTTTTTACAACGACCAACCATTTTTACATTTTGATTGATTCTACATGATATTTTGCTATTTATCATCATTGTGTATCGTAGTTTGGAGCAGAGCAGATTGAGATGGAACAAAAGCTGGAAATATTAATAAATACTCCAAAATGAATGCGCATAGAATTACTTGCCAACCGTACTCAATTCTATTCATTTTAATTAGCCAATTGCGGCTTTCCTTGACATAATTATTGGTCTTAACATTTGCCCCTCAGCCCCAGCCATTCCCAATGTGTAACTGTCAGTGTGGCAAAACATTCGTATTGTAATTGTCATTCCTGCCATTCTTCTTGGCAGAAAATTGTCACATATGTACATATCTGCATGCTTGTCTTTGGCATATTTTGGGCCAGAGACAAATGACAAAAGCCGCCAACGAAAGACAATTAGCCAAATGGAGACGGAGGGAGCGGGAGAAAGCCGCTTAGAGTCCTTTCATTCCGCGTTGCTTTTAATTAAAAGCAGATTAGAATTGCGCGTGCAACGTATTATTGTGGGGGGAACCCAGGTCAGGGCCTCAGCCCACTCACCCCCTCCCCAGGAAAAGTATTGCCCCCACTGCTACCCCAACCAGTAAGTACGCTTTCTTCTACCATTCCAGGCGCATTTGTCTGGAGACATTGACAATGACAGCCGCTCAAGAGTAGCTCTGACTGAATGTCGTGTGTATCTGTGTATCACTGTCTCAGTGTCTCTGTGTGTGTGGGGTTAACTGTCTCAGACAACTGCCGGAATAAAGCCAACGCCATTTGGAGTGCCACACTCCACCCCGCACTCCAGTCCCAGCTCTTTCCACTTCTGTCGTTACTTTTAATTCGAGTGCTTGAATGAAATATTTTTATGCATACTTCTTGGATGCACTGCTACTGCTACTGCTCCCTGAGAGGAGGAGCCACTCCTGGGGCGGACAACAGGGGGCAAGAGGGTGTCTCTGCCTTCAGGGCCTCGCCTTGTTACTCGCCACATCAGTCACCGCTCACTTGACACATTTCGCCTGCCATGATGCAATTGGCACCGAGACATGCCCAGCACATGGGCAATAAAAGTTGCTGTTGTTGCTGCCGCCGCTGCTGCTGCCACCGTTGTTGATGAGTTAAAAATAGCTACAAGTTTTTCACACCAAATTGCCCGAGATGCAGCCTTGCTGCACAGCCACGCGATGCGTCGACAACAAATTGAAATGTTGATTTCAAAGTTTCGGATCTTCGCGCTGCATCGACAGGCCTTCCAGCTGTCAGGTGAGACCCTCGGATTGTCATAAATCTGTCGCCGCAGTCGATGACATTTTCGGCATTGATCTGCGGAGTGCAGTCGGTTAAGCTTCCTGTATTTGGGGGCTGAAATTTAATTGCCTGCTCGCAATGTTCGCACCAAGTCAAAGATTTTCACATCAGCTTAATTACGGCACGGACCACGTGCTATCCGTGCAGCATTCCCCATCAGTCCCATTTCATCAGCATTTAAATTCAGACATTCACACACGGACACACACACGGAAGAGCAACATGAGATGGGGGCTGTAGCTGTGGCTTCAGCAGCTCGTTGGCTCCAATTTGCTGCACTTAATTGCCACAAAATGCGCATAAATGCGTTTTTATTAAATTCGCTTTAAAATTGATTTTGCACGCCCCACGATCGGCATGTGGTTGCACAGCCCTGCCCCACTTCCCAGCACTTTCCCACATTTGCGGTTGGTTCTGCTCTGAGCCTTTTGCATGAATGGCTTTTATTCATAATCATATTTTGTGAATTCATGTACATTTTCTCTCTCTCTCTCTCTCTCTCTGTCTGTCTCTTGTTCTCTCTCTCTCTCTCTCTCTCTTCTTTCCCGAGCGTTTTGCTGATTTCGTTTATTGCATGCCGCGAGGAAACTTGACTTTGAATCTTTGGTGCCGCTTCTGGCTTCTGTTTCCACTTTTAATGCCGCGAATTAATTAAAAGCCTTTCGCAGAAGCTTAGAGAATGATGTGCATTGTTGCTGTAGCTCCGTTTTTCATGCTGGTAATGCCGCCACGCCCATTTGCATTTAATCTTGGGAAAAATTAATGCGAGCTGCGATTCGCCGAGCGTGCGAAATTTATAAATGAGGCAAGAGAAATAAGATGAAGATTAAGGGTCAGAACAGAAACAGTGTGTTGTATCGGCATTGGGTTCAGAAAAGGGATTGCAGTCGCTGATGGAGATACCAAGGCCTCAAAGATGCTTCTCCTTCTTCGGAACAATCTCTGACCCCCAGCTAATAACATTTGGCATTTTCCTTTGCTTTTTTTCTCTGCCCAAATCTCACACAAAATCCAATTACGTAAAGAGGAAGAACCCCAGCGAAGGTCACAGCTCGACCTCTGCCCAACTACCCAACCACTCACTCAGTCTCCCACCTAAACAATCCCCCCCTCCTATTCCCACCCACAGAGAGCACTTGAAATCCAATTTTCATAATAAGCATGAAAGGCAAGCGCCAAAAAAAAGAGGATAACGGATGCGAATTTAATAATAATATAATTTCGGCACAATTATCTCAACAAATTAAGCCAAACCGCCGAGCAGTTCAGTTCAAGTGAGCAGATCTAACCTTGTTGTTGTTGGTGTGTTGAGGGTGTTGCTGCTACTCCTGCCCCTGCCCCTGCTGCTGCTGCTGCTGGTGCTGCTGTTGTAGGCTCTTTGACCCAAAACGACAGCTCATTTTGCGGGCAGCTCTCGAGCTCATGGGCCTGGGGTCGGGTCGTGCCTTTCGAGTATGGCCCGCTCTATGTAATTAAATTGAAATTTCAATATTGCGAGTGGCTCAGAGGATGCCAAAATGAGTGCTGGAGGGGCAGCAGGCAGCGGGCAGCGGATGGCGGGCGGGCAGAAGGCAGTCGGCAGCTGTCGTCCGCCCCTTCGGCGGAACTCTGCTGATTTATAAGCCGTGGCCAAAAATTGCTGCAAAATTAAAGTGTAATTTATGAGGCAGGCTCGCCGGCAGACTCTGCATATCCTGCGGATCCTGTTTATCCGCCAAGTGCGTGAGCCTGCTGCTAGGCGACCTTGCTACACCCCTCCCACCCTCCCTTCCGTCCACTCACCCAGTCACACCGAATCAGCGATGTTTGCGAAAAAATGAAAATACTTGGCGGGCTTAATGTTGCCTGGCCAACTTTGACCCGCCCCGGCGGCTCTTCACCTGCCACCCCACCACTACGCCACCCCAGCCCATACGCAAAGTGTTAATGTGTTTATGTGGATGGCGATGGCGATGACTCCACCATACGTCCATGTGGCTGCTCCTGGCTGACTGCCTCTACCACTGTCACTGCCCCAGTAAGAGCAACAGCCCCTGCCATCCTGTGCCTGCTTCGAGTGTCCTTTGCTCTTTTGCGTCGTTTGCCACTTGAGTTATTTAAATTGCGTAAGTGGCGATGGCAGGAGCGGGGTTGTTTTAAGGCCCGGCCAGAACAAAAAGATTGATAAAATATGTTAATTGCGCTTGTTGTGTCTTGTGTGTCGGCGGACCAGCCTGGCGGCAAGTATCTGCTGCAGCAGCCTCCAGCCCTGCTTGAAATTGTCGCCAACAATGCTGAAAAGTTAATTTTCTTGGCATTCTGTAGCGTAAATTTAAGGCGTTTTAATTATGTTTATTGCATGCTTCAGGACCCCGGCCCTGGGCTTGTGATTGTGCCTTTGCCTGTGCCTGAGACTATGCCTTTGTCAGGACTTGGTTAAGGCCGACCACAGTTGCCATGCGGCTTCTTTGTTGCCCCATCCAGAGGCACTGTAGTCAATGGCAACACCAACAACAGAAGCAGTCGCGGATTTCCCGTGGGCCATGGACTTCAATGGAATACGCATCCATATCCGCATTGCACACCTGACCATCTAATTAACCCAATTATTAGTTAACGCTGGTCAAGTCCCAGTTCCAATCGATTCAGCGGAATTGTCGTTTGCGAGATGGGGTTGTCTTGTATCCACATTCGACTAGCCACAGATATATTTTCTTTTATAATACTACAAGTAGCACTATGACTGCGCGGTGTCGCTTATGTTCCCAGTGTGTGTTCATTATAATTTATAATCATTTCTTTGGCAACAGACGTGTAACTGTTGCCCAAAGTTTAATGAGCACAGCAGGGGCTTCCACAGAACAGAGGCTCACCTGCTGCGATTATTGTTCCAAATATCAAACAATTATTTCAATTATAACTCAATCACATTCCAATGTCTGTTATCCCTCGTTCCATTGAACATCACAATAGCGGGAGGTTTCTCTGTTAAATAAGGAACTCGTAGGAATGGGAGGAATTCATATAAGGAAAGGATACCAGAGAGAGGATGGTCCCACAAAAATCACACTCAGCGAAAGAATGCTACAAAAGAATAGTTTTAGAGAATTTGACAAGCTTGGACTATAGATTTATCCACTGTCAGGATCTATAATTCTGAGTTTTCTTTTATTTTCTTTTGTTTTTTCTCTGCTTTGAAACCAACATTTGAACCCATTTTTATTCCCAGTGCAGCAACAGAAACATTTGCACAAAATCAACAATTTAAATATAGTAATGCGAAGTACGTTTTGACCGCTTTCACGCTTGACCCACAATCAACACATTCTCCCCAGTTTAACCTTTAACTCAAGCACACGCTCACACACACTCAGTAAGTTATACATACACAACACATCTACAAAACAGACCGGAAAGGGACAGGGGCAGGGACATGGACAGGGCAGCGTTGCTATGTTTCTCTGTTATTGGCAGCCAATCGAAGGCAGCTCCCAGAGCTCTCTGGGGCAGCAATTATTCGTGAGGTTTGCATGTGTTGTGCTTTGGTCGTTTCCCAGCCAAAGGTTACATAATCAAGGCCCAGGCAGGGCAAGCAGTAGCAGCGGCAGTAGCAACAAAAACGAGTAACCAATTCGAGGCATCTTTTATGTGGCTTGACTTTTGCAAGCGACCCCAACCAGGCCAAGCAGCAAAGCAATGCCAAAAAAACTTCCGACTTTTGGAGCTTTCTATTCACGTGTGAGACTGTGTGTGTGTGTGTGTGTGTGTGTGGGAAGTGCGTTTGTATTGGTGGCTTGTGTATATCCTTCCTGCCTCTTTCCTGGCGTCTTTGGCTTTTGTTGACTCAATTTCCGCATTTAATGACCCGTTGCCAAATATGCCTGAAATTTTCAAACCGATTCCAGCTGCTGGCTGCCTGCTCTGCTGCCGATTTTCCCCTCGACACGCTCCACTGAGAGTGTTAGTGTGTGTGTGTGTATGTGGTTTCCTGATTGAGTTCACCCCCGACCTCTGCTTCTGGCCCATTCGAGGGGGGGTAACTTTAAGACTGCACACTTTTGGAGGGTAAATCAAGATTATACATTATGAAGCGCAGCAAATGCAGAGGCTCAAGGGCTCAGAAGCTCATCAAAACATATTGCAACATCAGGGGTGCCGCTAATGATATCCGAAGCATTTGCCATTCCGGAATACATATAGCCTATTCCCCATTAGCGGGGAGCCCGGAGTCACTGTGGACGTGGAATGGAAACAAATAACCGAAATGCGATACACAATTATAGCTTAATCCCTGGCAATAATCAGATGCTATACGAATAGCCCCGGCCAGATCAGCTGGGTGAATAGCACCAGGACCACACCATAAGCAACACGGTTGTGTGTGTAAGCGTGTCTCCCTTTAGCCGTATCAGTGTGGGTGTCGCATTGCTTTTGATAATGGCGCATAAATGTTTTTTAACAACAGCAAACAAAGGCAATCGAAAAGCCCCGAAAACGAAATCAAAGGAGTCTGAGGATTGGAAATTGTGGGGAAGCATCATGGCACATAAACAACAATAAACACGCATGTCCGTCCCCTGCCCCTCCCCCCCGTTCCGTGCACCACCTCCCCTTCTATTGACCATATTATATTGGAAAAAGGATATGGCAACCCAGGGTATTTGGGAATGGGACATCGACTTTCGCATGCATAGGGCGTCGTCGTCTTTGTCCTTTGGCCGACTCTTGTTTTCAATCCTTTGGACAAATAAAGTTTTTATGATAGCTATTTGTAACCTTTTTGGATTTGCCACCGCCGTCACTCTTACCACTCCGCACTCAATATGGCCTAATAGCGGTTAGGTTTGTTAAGGTTTGGTCCCCCACCCCCCTTGTGACCCCTTTGCTTTGATTTAAAAATATGTTTTATCCCCACATTGGTCTCTCCGATCGGACATTTAAAGCCCTTCGTTGTCTCATTTTGTCCCTTCTCTGTTTGCCGCCTGACTTTGTAGCGCATAATTTCAACATAATAACGTTGTCTTCGTCTTGGGTGTCCTTGGTCCTTTGTTTGCACTTCCCTTGTCATGACCGCTGCGATTCGAGATGTCTGTAGCCAGCCTGCAACACGGGCTTTCAACACTTCAAGCCGAATGCGAGGGCCGTTGTTTACATTGCAAATTACATTTAACAGTGTTAATTTTTACCTTTCGCTATAAAAATGGCATTTTCATTCCGTAATTTATTTACTCTTTATTTCAAAAGTTGAACACACAATTATTTCGTATTAATTACCATTTGTTTGGCTGCCCTGCATGTCATTTCTGATTAATTGATGAAATAAATGGCGTAGTCTGCTGATAATTTTAGCTCATTTTTGCTTATTCAATAAGCAAATAATTAATCATAAACAATGTATATGAAGTGAATATAAAGTTATGCTTTGGATTAAGTTATCTAATGGGAAATACGAGTGTATCCTCGCAATGGCTCACATATCATGAAGCTCTTAAAACTCTTTGGCACACACACACACAGCTGAGGCAATAAAACCCATGTTAGCCATCATCACTTGAGGCAACTTTTTATGTCTGAGCCTCACTTAATTTGGCCATTAAACCATGTTTTTTATACCGTCTATTGTCTATTCCACCTACGTGTACGTCTAAGTCAAAGTCAAAGTCTTGTCTCGTCTCGACTTCTGCGATGATGTCCGAGAATGTTTATTTCTTTACAAATCGCCTCACAAAGGAATTATGTGCTTATGCGATAAATTTTTTATGTTATGCCCAAAGTTTTTTGTTACTTCTAACATTCTCATGTAACGCTACATAAAACGGATGGAATGCTAAGAAGAAAAACACTCGGAAACTACTAAAAAGTCAGTTCACATGTCACCAAAATGAACAACAACTAACTAACAAAACCAATGACGGGGCCAGAGTCTTAGCCAAATGAATAAATGAATTGTTAGCTGGCATATCAAAATCCGTCGATAAAAAACCATAAAAATATGATTCAAGTCGTGCATGATGAGCAGAGCCCCAATCCCCAGGCCCTTGCCACCGCTCCACCGCTCCATCGATATCTCCTTCCCAGTTGGTTGCTTCATCAACGACGACAACATGAGCATTATTGTCATTCGCATTTGAATCGAACAAATATACTTACAGTATATGTATGTATGTGTGTGGGTGTCTCTGTATGTATATACGGTAGCTTGTTTGTCACACATATCCAATAAATTTACATTTTTATCGAAAAAGTTTCTCCCTTATGTTGTTGTCGCTGCTGCTGCTGCTGCTGCTTCACCAAAGCGGAAATATCAAAAATAAATCTCTGGCTTGTTTCCGTTGTTAGAATGCGAATAACAGCGTCTAACGCTTGTAATTGGCACACACACAAACACAGGGACACACCCAGCACACATGCAAAGACAAACACACACACACACACACACACGAAGCCCACGATGGCTGACACATTTGAAACAAAAACATCAATTTGCGACTTTTAATGGCATCATCATTGACTCAATCAGTAGTGAAACTTTCATTTCATGTGCCACATCTCTCCGCTCAGCAGACAGCTCTGGCTGTCAGCAGCTCCAAGGATCCACTACCCATGGCATTCATTGTCTGCAGCTCAGGTTTTCCTCTTTATTGCGTTTTTTATAATTCCGCATACACAAATGAACGAGAAAATAAATGAGTTCGTGGCGGAGGACCACATAAGGAAACTCCTGGCGGTCTTCTTATTAACTCAGACTCAGGTTGAAAATTGCCAAGTTAATGGAATTACGCAGAACCCAGCGAAATGTTTAGCCCTGTATGCACTGACCCAGGCATTCCAATGCGACTGTCAACCCTGCTCTTAAAATACTTTTTCGTATGGAAAATTAAATGATTTGTGACTTTTGTGCGACTTTTTCTTTGGTTCCCTCTTACAGATCGGATGTTTTACGACTCCCATGTGGTTTCTGTGCCTTTGTTTTGCGCTCTTCGATTCTTGAGCTAGTCGCAAAGTATGCACATCATGTTGTGGTTGATTTTGCTGCTTTATTGCCTATTGTCTTCGGCTAGTTGGGGCAAGCAGCGTGTCAATTGAATGCCTCTGTATTAGTCACACAACTCGTTCTGGCACCACCACCACCTGGCTGCGTCGGTTTACCCATTACCCAGTCCAGTCCGCAGTAGGCAGTCCTTGGTCCAGCAATTCATTGCGCCTGTCATTCAGCCATTCATGGCTGGGAAAACTACCACCCTGCCGCCCTCCCGCCCTACCGCCAGCTCTCTGCTAGTGTCATGGAAACTAGTGTAAATGATGGGTGGAGTAGAGTCTGGTCCTTGTTGTTATTTTCTTTCTCTCCGTTTGCCACTTCTTGGCGGTCGATTGCGTGGGCGTGAATGAGATGAGTGAGCTCCATGAAATGGAGAGCAGACTGTTTTGAGGCGCAGGATCTCCAGACACTGATGGATTAAGACTTGGAAAAGAGTTGAATTTTGCCCAATAATAAAACTAAAGTGAGGAATTTCGTAAAGTTTTTAAGCGGTAAATACTGCAAGGGGGATACCATACCCAAAAAGTGGCCTTAAACAACTTGGTGGATGAAGCTTAATCAGAGCATCAGGGCGGGTAGTATCCGCATAGGAGCCAGAAGAGAAATTAAAAACACTCATGCATAGATAATACCGGAATCGTGCTGCAGTGCACCCCCCGGCCCCCCAGGTAGAAGCCAAAGAGTTTACCTGCCACCAGCGCAAGTCGATAAGCCAGCTGGAGCTGAGGATGTTGGCAAGATGAGAAAAAATACGAGTGTAGGGGAACGGGGAGAGCTGAAACCATGGCCATATTTACGTAAGCTTAAATCGCACCATGTGTCTAACTGGGAGTGTCTGTGGGGTATTTTCGTACGAGTGCTTGGAGGAGGACGCTTCGTCCGCCATGTGTTGCAAATTTTTGCAGCCCTTAGCTGCTCCCGCTTCTTGCTCCTGCTCCCTGCACGAATAAACTATGCGGCGGTGGCGGGCGAAAGTGCCGCCACTCGACTGCCAGCCAGTCCTGCCCTGGCCTGGGCGCGCCACAGTGCGTATGAGTTATGTAGATAACGCCCGGCGCAGCTCGACTGTGGCTGGAGGGCGGGTGTGCGGGCGACCGCAGAAAGTGTTTTACTCAAAGGCATCGTAACTCTTGCGCGGCGCGGAGCGGCGCTTTCTTTCTGACTCTCTCTCCTGGTTAGCATCTTTCCCGGAAAGAACTTCAATTTCTGTATCTGTTCTGCGACCCGCCCTGAGTTATTGGCAACTGGGGGAAGAGGGACATAGAAAGAGAGAGGCGAAAGCTCGCTCCCCGCGCGAGATCATATTTTTTATCTGCTCTGTGCGTAGCTGCTCAAATTTAAATTAAAACTTCGGCACTTTCGCATTTTATCCTTGACTTTATAACTCGGGGTTAACATGGCAATGCGTGGGACGTCTTGTTTCTTGCTACTTCTACGAGGGGAGGGGCTCGGAGTCCCGGGAATGCGTGTGAAACTTTGTGTCCACATTTTGCGGTTGTAAAGCGTCAAACGCTTAAAACTTAAATAGTTATTTTTTCCGCTCTTCTTGTTGCTTCATTATTTTTTATTGTTTTATTTTGCAGTCACTGCTGAAACGTTCTGGCTTTTATGGATCAAGTTTGAGGGTTTGGTTTTCCATTAGGAAAAAAGTTTGGATGAAATTTCAACACCGCACCGCGCTGATCCCGCCCCGCACTGAATGCTTTCTGCATTTTGCTTAATTTTATTAAAATTTTGCATATTTCCGTAATTTTTTGCGAGACTCTCTCCCACACAGCCGCAGATATTTTTTATGAGTCCAGGGCGGGTAGAGGGCATGCGAGTACTCGTATGAGTATTTCCTTATCGTGGTGATAAAATGTAAAATGCTTATTTGAATATTTTATAAATTTTTCATTCGCGCCTTATTTCGCAAAATATTTTGCTCACATTCTTTGGACAACTTTGACATTGGGGGGCATGGCGGGGCGGCATGTGTGTGTGGCTATACGAGTATGCTAAATGTCTGAAACACGTCTGTCTCTTTTCGCTAAGGGCCAGCACACATTATGGTCTGGACCAGCAGCTCCTGCACTTGCCCCAGGCTCGGTCACCATTCTCCAGCCGCAAAGTAAATTTGCATACCCATACATACGCGTGTGTATATGTGTGTGTGTGTGTGTGTGTGTGTGTGTGTGTGTGTGTGTGGGTGGCTTGGCATTCATTTCCGGATGAAATTTATGCAATGGCTTAAATAAGCGCAAAAAATGCCATTTTACCCTCAGCAAGTGACAAAATGTGTGTTTCGTTGGGCATAAAAAAATAATTATGCAACGAAATATTTGGGAGAGGTGGAAGAGAGGAGAGAATCATTTCCCAAGAAGCAGAGAAAACCAGAAGCAGAAACCAAAAGCAGGTGTTTGAGTACTTTGGACAAAATGAAACTTTATGCAATTGGAAAATGTTTTCAGCAGCATTTGCATGTGGCCTTTGGCAACTTTGGCATCAGCAACGAGTATTTACACATCCGTCAGGGGCTGGGGCTGGGGCTGGGGCTGGCATTTCTGAACAAAGCCCTGGGTCAGAAACACCACTGACCGACCGCATTTAGTTTTGTTGTTGATTAAGTGCTAGAGTGCAAGTTGCGGCTAGGGAAACTTTGCCCTTGCCAGGCCATGGTCAAGACAGAGCTCGGACGAATAGTTTCCAATGAAAACAAGATGTGTAGCTTAATCTCGCATCTTGCTGGGTCTTCCGTTTGAAGTTTTTCCCACAAGGCGGCACAACTCCACGGGGCAGAGTCCCCCTGCCAGATGCTTGTAGAAGACACACAACGTGTCGTACACTTGATTTGATATGCAAAGTACTTGCAGCGTTTTATGTGAGATTCAATTTCATACACTTTGCGCCGCAGCTTGCTTGCTGCTTATGCAAAATCAATAAAGAGCATGAGCGAGAGGAAACTGTGAGGAAACAGAGTGCAAGAAAAATATTTACGCATGTCAAAGGGGTTACAACACCTAACAGGGGCCAGGGCTCCGGGCTCCAGGCTCCGGGCCAGGACCCCCACTAAGGCAAGGCCGTGACGCAATCGAAACGAAAACAAAAGCAGTACAAAGTGTGTTGTCAAACGCTCTCCCTGAAAGGGTTCCATTTCTTAGAGGAACGGAGTGAGTTGGGCCCATCAGAAATCAATTTCCTGTGTCAGAAAATAGAAAGCGAAAACTTTGCCGAAAAGTTAAAGCCAAAATGAAGGAAAGAAAGTCTTGGAAACTTTTTCTTCTTTTCGTGCCTCGTGTGGGTATAACTTTTACCTGTCGCTTTCGCAATAAAAACACTGGCATCTGCTGCCACAATCAGTCAAACCATCAATAGTTTGATTAGGTCTCTGTGCCAGATGTTGACTTTAAGCAAAAAATTAGCTCTAAGCTCCCAAAGTTGCCTTGCCCCAGCAACAAATAAACAAAAACGAAACTTTGAACTGTTGCTGGCTATCTCGTAGAAAACTTTGACAACAGCCAGATATACAGATACAACTACAGTTACTGGAGCTGGCGCTGGCGCTGGAGCTGGAGTGGCTCTGGCTACATATGGTTACTGCCCCAAGCACTCGAGTTGACATTTAGCACTGCGTGTGCAACAAGGAAAACAACTCAAAGTCAGAATGGCCAAAATATGCACATAAATTTCATGGCCAAAAGTTGGCAAAATAACAGGCAACAACTGGTGGGGCACACAAAATGGGAGAAGAGCGGAAAAAGTTGCAAATGTGCAGAGATAAGCGCATACAAGGCAATGGCAACTGCAAAACAACATCAGCGACAGTGAAATATAATGAAATTAAACAAATTGCTTGGATTTACCTTGGCTGCTGATGCTGATGCTGCTGCTTCTGCTGCTGCTGGGAAACTCTTGCTGCCGGGGACCGAATCATTGTCAACGAGTGGCAAAGTTTTGCCCTTCTGACAAATCCCTGGTCGCCCTGCGACACGCCCAACCCCAACCCCGGCCCCCTGTACAAATGAGTTGTACTGGAGAAAGGTGGATGGGTTGGGTTCTGCTGCATAGCAAACGACAATTCATGTAAATTGCTTAATTTATTAGACTTTTTCAGAGGCAGCCCGGCCTGCGCCTTAGCCATGAGCCCTGTCTGGTACTTCCGCCCGCGCCACACGGCTTCCTGACTTTGACAGCGTCCCGCGACTTTGGCTTAAGCATTTCCAATTGTTGTTGGGGCTTTTCTATTTGCGCTCCGCTACAATTTCCCGCTCGTGTTCTGTGCTCTGACGGGCTTTTGTTTCGGCACAGAAAAAGTTTCGCAGCATTTTCCTAACGCTGTTTTACTTTGTTTTCGTGCTTATGTTTCTCGCTTTGGCTCAGATCGGCTCTGTTCTGCGAATTTGTTATCTTAATTCTTGTCATTTAAAACAAAAACACCAAAATAAGCGAGGAGAACCTGCCACCATTTGTTTTTAAATAAAACTCAAGGCAATTGAATACATTGGAGGAAGGCGTACAACTTTTGTGTAATACGCGTACAGATTAAAACTTTTGGCCCATGCACAGCTCGCATACGCCTCGTGCGCCATTCGCCCGGCAATTGCTGGTCTCACGTTACGCATACGCCACGTTGCCCCGTTGCCGTTATAGAAACAGGCAGGCTGCTGTTGCTCCTGCCGCGGCACGTAATGGAGGACCGTGCCAGGGAATCGCTGTCGTTGTGCTTGTGCCGCCGTCAGCTTAATGGCAGCATTCATACAAATCACAGAGTTGCTCGCCCGCCCGTCGTTTCCTGGCTGCCATTGCACTTTTCCGAGCTGTTTTCTTGTTTTCTGTGCTTTTTTGGGTGGCGGCATGAATAATATACGGAAAAATCCAAGAAAATGTAATGCACACACAAATACACCGAGAAAACTGGCGGAAAACAGCGCGCCAACGTAAAGTGCAAGAAAAGCGCGCCAGGATGAACACGAGCACGCACACTTTTGCACACAGCAACATGTATACGTAATACGTACATATATAGTGAAACGTACAGAGTCTAGAGTCTGGCATTACAAAAAACTAGGTTACAAGTTGAAACTTGAAACTTGATGGCGTTACTTTTAGTGCCGGTTCCTGCCACCAGCCATCCTCCAAAAGCTGCTGCTGAGATGCCGCCTCCTCCGGCTCCTGCTCCAGCGTCAACAAATCCCAAATGTAAAATGAAATTCATGTGCAACATACCCGACCCAGTAGACAACAATCTTTCGATGAGCAAGTCCCAGATGCGGGACTTTTTTCTGTGAATCCTGGTTCCCTTTTGATTATCACATTAGCCGGGATTCGGAGGAGCACAAACACAGGATTCGCGTCACTTGCCGGCTTTCGCAGACGAGGCTCTGGGTCTAGGCCAGAACTGCTTCACTTTGTTGGCTGCTGGCAACTGGCACGATGCGCTGGCCACCGACGGCAACTGGGTGACGAGGCGACTATTGCCATTTGCCGGATTCGCCGCAAGAGCATCGGCATCGGCATCGGCATCGCCTGCTGCCTCGGCTGCCTTGGCGGAAACGAAACGAAGCGAGTGCTGCGAACAGAGAGAGCATCTCGGCTCTCTCTTAGCTCTTGTATAACAGTTTCCATCGTTTGGCTGCTCCAGTTTGCCTCGGTGTTGGTGTGTGGGTGCGTATTTCACCCGAATGTGCCTGTGTGAGTGTGAAATTGTGTCATTAGGTGCATTTGTTTTCGTTGTCCTGTCCACCTTGTGCTTCATACCCATACCAACACCCCTGCTGTCCCGCTTTTTCCCTAATGCAGTCCAGCTCTGTCCCTGTCGCGTCCCCTGCTCGCCACAACATGGCGTATTTGCTGCCTCTTGTGCTTTTGTTGTTGCTGTTTATTTGCTTCATCTTCATGCCGTGTCACTTTTCGAGTGCCAGAGTGGGGTTGTATCCATGTGTGTGTGCGTGTGTGTGTGTGTGTGTGTGGAGGTAGGTGTGGATGTGTTGCACTGGTGTCTGTCAACTTGGCGCCGCTCATCTAACTAAATGCCAACAATTATGTTTTGGAGTCTCATTAGTTGCAACTTAAAGTGTTCTAATGTGTTGCCGTGTGTGAAGAACGATGCCGTTAATGATGTAAGCATCCGCTGCCGCCACCAGAATCAAGTCAAGTGGCGGGCTCTGCTCTGTATGTAATTTTTGGGGTCGAGTTCGTGTCGCACGGCGTTTTGTTAATTGGTATTACCTGATACTGGGTCGGACTTCTCCCCGTGTGGTACGAGTATGGAAATTTGTGTTTTATTTGTATTTGTGCGCTGTGTGCCCGTAACCCCAATGGACCGATGACAATGCCAGGCGAGGCCAGAGTGAGCGAGAACAAAGCCTGCACAATGTGGCACAACTAATCACGCTGACGTTGACAGAAAATACACTAAACAAAGAGCCAAATAAACACAACCCCGAACCAACTAACCAGCCAACACATACTCGTAGCGTCGTGAGAGGGGAGCAGCAGGGCCCGAATACGAATAGGGCCAGAACACGGCCACGCCAAACAATGTGAACGGGAGCTATAAAAATCGCATGCGAACAGGCGAGCGAGCTGGTTTAATGAAAGCCCAGGTCCAGGTCCAGGTCCGAAACGGAACCAGCACACAGGTTGGCAGGTCGGAAGGTTCGCAGGTCGAAAGGTTGCCAAGAGTTCAGGTTGCTCATGTAGCTTCTCTTCTCTTCCCTTCTCCCGCTCCAGCCAGGAGCACATCCAACTAATTTAAGCTGCGCCTTGTTATAATTACAGCGAGCAGCAACAAAGCTGTTGGAAAATGATGCGCACGTGACATCCGGCACTGTCTCTCGGTCGGACCCACTCCTGTCCTGTCCCTGTCCAAGGGTTGCGCGGCACCATCGGTCTCGCTCCTTCCAGCCAAGTCAAAAGGACAAAGTGCACGGAGGAAAAAAAAGGGGAAGCAGAAGAATGCGGGGAAATCAGCCATCAGCCAACAGAGAAAGCCACAGCGGCTAGAGGAAAAAACAAAGGCCAGGCGAACGAGTCACACGCGCCAAAAGCAAACAGAGAGCGGAGTGCATTCTTCTCCGTGGGTGTGAGCCACCAACCCCATCCGCCCACCTCCCATTCCACTCAGTTTTTAGAAAATTATGAGTGGGAGGGTGGTCTGGCTTTTTGCATTTTTTATACAATTTTCTGGGATTACGGAAGAGGAAACACGAGGAACGAGCGTAGGACTCAAGAAAATTAGTCGCGCTTTACGCTCGCGTCGGAAGGGAATAAAAAATATTACGAACTGAAGCTGAAGTGTAAATTTACTTCCGCTGCAAAATGTGGGCGTGTGACCAGCTGACAGCTGGCTGGAGGCGTGGCCAGTAGGTGGACAGACAGGGACAGGGCGCCGCTGTTACAGCAAAAACCGGAGGAGGAAAAAATGCAACTTTTTCTAATTAAGCGTACGTGCGGCTGTCAGCGGCATCAGCAGAGGGCAGTGGCAGCGGCAGTGGCAGCGGCAGAGGCAGCTTGCTCTTTACTTGTATAACTTATTGTCGTTGACAATAGTTTTAATTGAAAAGCACCCGGGCTCCATTGTGGAAGTACGTGTACGTGGACGTGTACGTAGTAGCGTAGTAAAGCCAGCTTCTGCTTCCGGCCCTGGGCTCACCTCTAACAATTCAATCAACGCTACAAATGCTGACTAGTTTATTTTTCAAGACGCCCAGACAAGTGGGCGCCCGGCAGCTACATCTTCAGGTTTCACAGAGAACCATCTTCCTTCTCGACATTTGTCTTTGTAAGTGCGTCTCGCCTGGAGCACATCACTCGGCTGCCACTTGGCTGCCTGCTGACCAGCTGCCACTGATGCTGATGCTGATGCTGATGCTTCCAGCAAAATCTTCAACTGTCCTGCCAGGGAGTCTGCCCTAATTGAAGTCCTCATCGACGTTGCTGCTGCTGTTCGTGAGGGAACGGGCGCTATGGGTATGTTCGCTCCGATTAGCGCTGGGTGGGGGGTCGCATAACTCAGCCGCATGCTAAATCAAGGAGCAGCATCTCAGCTCGGAATCCATTTCCCATAGTCATGCACTACCAGCGCACATTTATCAAGATGATGGCAGCCGGCACATGCACAGTTTACCTGTGTGCCATAAATAAGTAAGCCATCCCCATGCCCAGACCTGCCACTCATCCCGGCGATGCAATCAGCGCCTGGTATCCCCAGTACCCCCCAATACCAAGCCATCCCTCCTCGGGCCTCTCTTCCTGTCTGGCTCTGGCTCTGGGTCTACGTCTGAGTCAGAGTCTAAGGAGAGATGGCTGCAAGTTTCTTAATTTTCGTTTGCCGTAAATTTGCTCACACACTCGCCTCGTCGTGAACGCCTACTCCTGGATATTGTTGTGAAGCTTGGCGTAGCAGAAAATCGCTTAAGATGCAGAGGCAATGGAAAGTTTACCCTTTTTTGGATCTCCACCTTGGAACACTGCCTCTGCAACTGCAACTGCAATTGCGAGTGCTGCCTCAGTCATCAGTTTTGAAGTTTGTGCCAGGTTTTCACGGCGTCTCCCATTTGGCAGCTCGTATCTCTCTCTCTAGTTTGCCCCTCGGGTTGTGCAGCTCCAGCTCCAGGTCTGGCTCTGGCTCAACTTTATCGACAACGTTTACTTTTCGATTCGTTTCGTTTCGTTTTGCAATCTGTAATTACGAGAAGCAGCCGCTTTTGATGCTTCTGGTTTAACTTTCAACAGCTGCCAAGCAGTCCGGGATATTCCTACTCGTTCCTCTCATCTCATCTCAATTCCCATCCAATCCGATCCGATCCGGTGCCTTCTATCCTCTGCCAAAGTGGAAATATAATCGACAATGTCGATTGGTGCGTTTGTTTTTGTGGTTTTTGCGTTGGAAAGTTTCTTTAGTTTTGTTAGGCTGGGGATTTCTAATGCCTGGTGGAGGGGTTTCTGATTGCGCCGCATTTGCGTGCTTGAGCAGATTGCATATTTCATGCTAGTGTTTGTCTTGCCACGCGGATGGGAGAGAGAGAAAGAGTTCCGCGAGGCGGCTCATTAAGCCGCGTTTGATATGCATACGAGATCCGCAACAGGCTTCGGCTTGAATTCTTAAGAATCCGCTGGCTGACGCTAATTAGAAAAGTTGCTTCAATCAGGGGTAACACTTCCGCTCGGCTTCATCTCCTTTTGGGCCCGGCCGCCATTAACGCAACATTGGCGCTAATAGAGTCTTCGACTTTATTGAGGACTTTGGCAATAAGAGTTTGCCAACAAGTTTAAAGTTGTCTGCCCATGCCCTTCGACCTTCGGCAGGAAAAAAGGGGTAAAAAATCAAGGCGCAAATGACGGTTCACTTAATTTGCATTTAATTACAAAGTTCTACAAAGTCCTGCAAGGAATACGAAAAAAAAGAAAAGCCAAAAAAAAGAAAATAAATGAAACCCATGCCCGGATCAATGGCAGCTCCATGGCCGAGTAAATATTGCCACAGACAGGCCAGAGATAAAACATAAAATAATAAATAAGCAGAGATATATTTATATACACATACGAGTATATTCTTTATTTGAGTTGGATGTTTGCCTTCTTTTTGGATTCATTTTACTCACATGCAGCGACGAGGCTTGCCCACTTATTGGTTCCGCGGCACTCAAAAGATTAAAAAGCCATTTGATGCGGACCGCGTGGGGTATGGGTATGGGTCTGGGTCGGTGCATGGGGGTCTCGGTATGGGGCCGTGGCAAGACCAGTGGGTAATCATCCCCGGAGCAAAGTTTTGCGACCACAGCAAAGAACAAAGAGCAGTGGGAGGTTGGAGAGGATGGAGAGGGGGTTCGTGCCACACTGTACAATGAAACTTGATAAACAGCTCACGCAACAGCATACTTGTACAACAAATTGAAGTATAAACGAAAAGCAACCAGTGAAAACATGAATTTTGCTTAAATATATATTGAAAAAGTTTTGCTTATGATATTTTTTTAGAAAGCACCATTCAAATTGGTTTTCGAGGGCCCCTTCCTCCCCGGGCATGGCTTCTTAATGAAGTGGATGCTGCTGTTGCTGCAACAACAAGGGTAACCACAAAAGGCATTCAAAAATTAGCATTAGCACGCATCTCCGTATCCATCTCCATTACCATCTTCTCTTCCTTGACCCACATTGAGCCGGGGCCCCACTCCCACTCCTACTCCCACGCCGGCTCAAATTCGAGTGACGTGCGTGAACTTGCGCATTTCGTGCACGTCCTTGTCGTGTCCTCAATGTTCCTGCTCCTGCTCCATCTCCAGCTCCAGCATCTGCACCCATCATACTCCATCCCATCCTCTGTCTCTCTGCGGCTTGCGGAATTGCGCTGGCAAAATGGAAACCATTAAACGAATGTTCCACCCACCCACCGCCTACACCAGGCTCTCGTTCTCCTCTGAATAAAATGAATATTTTTATGCTGCAACTTTGGGCGAGTTCCGTTCCTCATTGGAGTTTTGATTGATAAATGTATTATTTTTTATTGCCGCGCTTTTCGTTTTCCACTCTCCATTTGCCGTTCGCCGCTTTGGTTTGGTTTTTTATGAGGCGACCTGAACGTGAATCTCGCCCGGCAGTTAATTTTCAAATTAGCTTGGCCGCCCGAGAGGTTTTTAATTACAAATACCATGGAGTCGCTATGTCGTGGGTTGTGCCCCACCATCGAGCGAGTGGCAGTCCTTGCCACAGCGACAACGGCAGCGACAGGGACAGCAACAAATGGCAACAAATGTCTGATTAAATAAATTGACATAAATTAAAAGAATATGCTGCCATGGCAACAATTAAATCAAAACTCTCGAGTAGCACAGCAGCCGGCCCGCCCAGCCCACGGCCCCCACCACTCCACCGGAGTCTCTGCCGTCCCTACTGTCTTTGGCTGTTGTTGCTTTTGATTGCATAAAAAACAAGCTAATTATGTAAGCAAGGAAGCGGTACGTTGGGCCCAACCATCCATCTGTCTCGGTACCAGCCAGCTCCTTTGAAGTCGGTTCGGTTCGTGTGCGGGGAAGACACTTTGGCATATGTTTTAATGTCAATTTCCATTTAAATTAGCTGCTAGGCAAGGGCTTGTGGCTGAGCCATGTCGGCGATGATTGAATACGCTCCGCAGGAAGGCTCATTGCCGGCTGCCTTCATATTTCGTATTTACAACGAATTTAAGCAATTCTCGCGTACGCAAGCCGATTGCAAATTGACTACGAAAAACACGAATAAAAATTCCTGCATACCAGGAGCGTAAGCAGAGGGGGAGCGAAAGATAATGGACCGAATGGTAATCTTGGGGCCAAAATGATTTCATGTATATTTTCACAGTTTGTACGAGTATGTGTATATTTTCATTTTCATTATGAACTTGTACACAACCAACCAATCCCTCTTTCGGATGCTGTCCACGCTACTGATGCTTATTGTCCATTTATTTACGGATATTTGTATGGATACCTTCATGTATGTACAGGAGGAATAATCGACGAGGCAATGGAGCGTTCTCCCAATCGATTCGAATGGCTATAGCTGGCATAGTCTACTTTTGTGCGTCCAGCGTATGAAAGTTTTTAATTGCCAGCCCCGGGCCGCTCCTGGTGCTCGACCTGTGAGGCTGGTTCTTGGGTTGGTCCTGGGTCTGCCACTTAAGCGCACAACAAGCAGCGAAATCAACTCGTGCACAAATCAAAAAAATATAAAACGAGGCCAAGCATTGCATACTCGTTGTAATATGAACATGCAATTATAAACAACATGTGCGGTACACACATAAATGCATCTATAGCTGGGTGGGTCTGAGTGCACATTGTTGTAAAATTCGACTGCGAAACGAGCAGACGAATGCCAGGGAGAGAGTCCTGCAGCGACTTCCACCTGGCACAATGCTTAATGAACTAAAAGCTAAGCAAATGAACAAAGAATTGCATTAGAACCGAATGCAAACAGTTTGTTTCTCTTAATTTGTTTTTGTGCACAAGGGCTGGGACACAAAGGCCAGTGAAGGACACGGCCCTGGTCGGTGTCCAAAATCTCTTTGGCAGTGGGAATAATTCAGTTTACATTAATTTCGCCCGCATACAGACCCTCAGATGAGTCAGGTGTATGGAAATGGTTTGTCTCAATACTGCAATGTACGTAAATAAAGCCGTTTTGACTACTCGGAGATGGAAAATATCTGACACATGTAATAATCCTCGTAATAGTTGTGGGCACAGAGTATACAAACCACACTCTTATGATATATGAGTGTGCCACATATAAGCATTCGGAAAAGGCTGCTCTTAATGAAAAAAGGGTAAAGTTGATTGGAAATATTCAATCACCCGTTAGCTTTTTCTAGGTTTGTGGCTGGATGCAGAAAATGTTCAACATTTGCCAATAAATGACGTGCCGGAAGTGTCAAATATGCACCTGTGTGCATTGCCCAAAGAATGCTTTTGGCAATGGTGCGGTGCTGACTCTCTCCTGGCCGTGGCATATATCACCAATAAGCAGAAAGTGGCTGGCTTGTGGGACTCGGGGCTCATTGTTATGCCACTGGCGTGTGGCTGCCGTGTTCATGCTGACAAATTATGCTGTTTTATGCGTTTGTCGCCACCGTCAGCCTCAGCCTCAGCTTTCGCCCAATCCCCAGCACCTCCGCACACACGAAAGACTATACGCACACACAACGAGGCATCTACATAGTTAAACGCACGCATGAGGCATGGCGACCCCAGACCGTAACGATCCGGATACGGGTGGCTGGGAGCATCTTGTTTTTCTGTGGCCTGGCTGTATTATTCTGCGCATTTCCTGGGCCTTTTTCTGGGTAGGCTCAGCCAGAATCAGCCTCTGAGCGACCAGTTCCCTGGAGTATTATCTGTCTGCTAAAAATATGATATACTCGCAGGGGGCCAGGACATGGGGCATCATAGGAGCTGTTAATATTTCAGTTGCCACAAAGTCAAAGAGAGCACCTACGGCGACAACAGCCAGCGACGCGTAAACAAATTGACAGCTTATAAAAACCTGGACGTCATGTCCCCACCAAGCAAGCGTTTTATTATGCAATCCAAGTTATGTGCGACACGTATTGAATACGCCGATACTCTTACCATCCAGGGGTATATTATGGTCGTGGATAAGTAAGTCTTATGGTAGAGCTAATATAGAAATGTGGTAGGATCCCAAGAACCATAGAAAGCTGGAGATATCTTACACTGTCAAGTTTCTGTTATGTAAAGCAGATCCATGAGATACAAAAAATCTGTGCAACAAGATACTTTTGTAATTATGATGAATTGATGTAGTTAAAACTTTGATAAAGACATCAAATATCCAATTTAAATGATACTAAAAGCATGTACATAGTATTTAAGAAGAGAAATCTCAGAGTCGACTACAGTTTCTTTGCGAAGACGACATTAATTATTTACAGCATCAGGAACGTGCCCATAATCTGTTATAAAAGCACAGGAAAGAGGGAATCGAGTCTGTTAACGCGTTCCAATTGAAGTACCCAAAATGTAGTTAAATTCCAGCATCTGTAGAGGAGAATTTTTAAAAGTCTTGCTGATTTAATTATGCCCACAATTCGTCTGCAGCTGACAGTCTTCATTTTTCTACCTGACGATTGTTAAATATTGCAGTCTCATTAACGGAAATGCATCGTTGCATCACGCTTATGCAGGGATTATGGTTTCAGCGGGCTAACAGAGGAATCCCCGCAATAATCAGCTTAATTGGTTGTAAATTAAAGCGGACTCGTTTGATTAAAGGCTGCATTTCTATTGCGGTTGGACTGGAGTTCCTGCCATGCAACATCGACCCCTCTCAGGCACCTGTTCAGAATGGAGATGCCAAGGGCTTGGGTTCACTTTGATCTTGGCAACTATTGACAAAGGCTTGGCCGGGCCTGAGCAAACATCTGAGCGGCTGTGGGTGCCATGGGAAATGCAAACAGATTTCCAAATGGGAAAGCAAATAAATAAATCGCGCGTGCTACCTGCCCGAACACTCCGAACACCCCGATCCCCGATTCCCTATCCACTATCCCTTCTGGGGGTTATTTCATGGTATATTATTTATGTTTTGGCTTGCACCCTTAACGCTGTGCTGTTGTGCATTTGGCCGGTAAATATTATAAATCTAATGCCAGTTTGTGTAATTTAATACCTTCGACTAACAGCATTTAATGACAATCGTTTCTGACACTTTGGGTGCGGCGCGGCACGGCGCGGCGCGGTGCCACTGAAATTTTGTTCGGTTATATAATATTTGATTTTAGCTGCCGCATGAATTTGTAATGGCCCGTGCAAATTGCTGGGGTGTGGTCGGCTCATAATTCGAGTAATTATGCTAAAAGTCATCGGGGAACACTCATTTCGGACATATAATCGTTCATATATAAATTTTAATATGATTTTTAACAGCGCATTACAATTGTTTGTATGGGTTGCTGTCAGTTTTTTGCCAAATAAAATAATGCGATTTAATGGAATAAATTGGAGCACAGCCAGAGTTCGATGACCGCTCCCAGCAGGCGGTCACAGCCTTTGAGTCGGTTAAGGCATATCCCAAATTGTGTCGAGTCGAGGCCCAATCCCAATCCCAATCCCTGTCAGTGCCATACGAAACCAGGCAATATGGCCGCTGACGAAGCCAGGACACTGGTTCAAAGGCCGTCTAGACGTGATCATATTAGATTTGACATTATGGGCAAAGGATTCTGTTATAAGCCCTTTGTGACTCCTTTGTGCTGTTAATTTTTCGCACTCCCCGAACCCGTCGGGCCAGAGGTGCATTGCCTTTCGCTGCAAATGTTGAATGTAACTCGATAGCTTTATTGGAATGCCATACATACGACTATGTGTGAAACTGAGATCTCTGCACAGTGTGAGGATGAGGATGGGGCTCCCCTTGTGGTAAACTGTATTCCATTTTTCCATTGAATTGATTGTAACCCACTCCAACCAGACCCCATACGCATCTCCATCAAGCTGTCTACTCCAACGTATTTGTTTTCCAAGTCCAAATACCAGACCAGGCCAGAAAGAAAAAAGAATGTTTGTCTATTTATTAAATAGGCTTGCAAATAGGCTACTCCGTCCTTGCCCTCGTCCGCGTCCCTGGTCCGGTCGCCTCGGAGAAAATGTATTCGTTCAGCTCGGTTACTTATCAAATGCTCACTTTGATTTGTTGGCTCCCGAACAGAATTGGCCACAATCAAATGGACCAAGGGCTTGGGGCTGGGACTGGGGCTGGCTCTGGTCCGGCCTGGCTTGGCCGCAAGCTGTTAACCCAAATAATTATGGCTTCATTAACTTTATTGTGTGTGTAAGTGGTTTTTTGATAAAGCTACTGAGTTATAGCCAAAGCACTGGCCGCCTCACCCGCTGCCGGCAAATTAATTGCCACGAATTGGGCCTCCACAAAACGAACAAAAAATCGAAATCGTTTTGCTAAATGACACAAATTTAGCAAACATTAAACTACAGATTTTTATATTTTACTGTTAGTGTGTGTGTGTTCCATTAGCAAAAGGGTTCTTTTCTGTATCCACAGTCAGACAGCGGACACAGGGTGCCGCGGGCAGGATCATAACAAGGCTCCTGTCATGCTGCCGTTCGTGACACATGGACTTGGCTACCCTCTAGTCGGTCTTCAATATGCGAGTATGTATGTATTTGCGGTAGGTTCCTCCGAAAAAAGCCAAAAAATATCAAGGTAAAATGTAGGCAACAAAAGCCGTCTATGCTGAGAGGACAAACAACCGCACTATTATTTTTAATGGCCAAACATTACAAGCCACGTGGCCAGGGCAGGGATGAGTAAGGAGAAAGGAGAAAGGGATCTGGAAGCGAAAGCGAACATAAAAATAAATAAGAGCAAATTGGCAGGCAAATGTTTAGTTTGTGGCAACATGTTGCCAACCAGCGCAGTCCTCATCCTCTCCTGCAAGAACTTAAAAGTTGGCACTGCCACCTGCCTCCCGTTGTCGCCATCTGCCCATCGCACTCTCTGTGGCGGCCATCCTTTGAGTTGCCTTTGAGCTATTTTATAATTAGTCCCAGCCATGACAAAAAGTTTTTGGCAAAACAACTTAAGCGCCAGCCGCCGCTCCACGGGGTCCGTTTAGCTAACCAACCGCATACGGCGCACGTGAGGCGCCCCAAAAGGAGGGGCAATCCTCCCAGCCACAGCAACAGCACCAGCACCATCACCAGCACCAGCAATGAGCTACTGTCGCAGTCCATGTGTGGGTGGTGGGTGGTGGTTGGTGCCTACTGGCTGGTGGCTGGCTGCTGTGGGTGGTGCACGGCGGTGGCTGCGTAGTTTGCCCCACATTAAATTCTACGGAAAATAATTCTCGACATATGTATGTATGGCAAAAAAAATCTGTGTAAAATCAGGAAAAGTTTTCCACATGCTCCACTGCGCCTAAATTAGTTTGGGGAACAGCCAAGGTTTGTGGGAGGCTTAGTTTTTGATTTCGCCCTCGGGGGATGGTGGTGCTACCAACTCCCCATTCCACTCAACACGAGCCGGGCTGTTAAAAATTTGAAAACTGCTAATTGGCTGTGGCCAAGCGTGGGCCATATATATGCTCGAGGTTTTGAATTTTTTGCGCTCTTTTAATAATTGGCAGCAGCTGCGTTGAGGTCTAGATCCGCTCTCGGGGCTGTGGAGCTGGAATGCATCATTGTGGTGAGAGCTGGCAGTGCAGCAATTTCCCAGAGACTTGGATTTCGATTGCGATGAATATAAACAGGGAGATGGGGATGGGGATGGCGCTGGCGATGGCGATGGCGATGGGGTGGGATGAGCAAACTTCTCAGTCAAATTGCAGTTGGTTCCTTTCCTGCCCCGTATATTTCTGCAATGGAATCGAATAATTTAAGAAATGCATTACTTACTTAGTTCGGCACTCCTTTGGGTCGTGTCTGTGCTCTTCCTTTACAAATAAGGCATGGCATGACTGTGGGGGTGGTTCCGCTTAAGTGTATGAAATGCATCAAGTGTGTCAAAATTGCTGTAAAACTTGAAGCCAGAGCACCCACGGACAGAACCTGAAGCTTGCAACCTGCGACTGCAGGGATAATGTGCACATGCCATACATTGTCGGAAGGGGAAACAGGAGACGGGGATGGAGATGGAGAAGAGAACGGACCACTCCCCACTTTCTGTAGGGGCTGCTGTGGGTTTGTCTATATAAATTGCAACATTTCATCAAGTGCTTGGTGATTACGCAGACGACTTTGCTGCAGGGTTGCAGGATTGCAGGATTGGATTGGTGAGCGCACAGCACTTCGAATGTGATTACGTGTCTTATGAAATTGAAAGGATTTGAATTTTACAATTTTCCTTTACTGCTGCTTTACAGTTGCCTTACTGCTGCCTCTGCTACTGCAGTCAGTGAGTTTTCCAGCATTTTCTTCAATCTACAGTTCACTTTTTGCAACGTGCATATGTGTCCGGATGGGAGTTGAGTTGAGTTAGGAGTGTCTTAATCTTAGGGACAGAATTGATAATTTATTGCGTCACTTTTGCATTCCATTAAAGAAATTTTCAATTTTCTTCTCAATTAGGCAGCTGAAAAAGTTTCGACAATTTGTCTTCGTTACCCGACGACGACATATCCCGGTAGATATGTATGTGTATGCTGTGTGTGCCCATGTCCTTGGCCGCATCCGGTCCGTGTCAAAAGACTTAAATGCTGTTTACGCATATCAAGAGCGTTTGACGATAAGTTTGTCCAACTCTTTCAGGCTCCAATCGAAAGTAAACAGACAAAGAAGATGCCTTTAAACTGCGGCTCGGGCGGCGGGGAAGGGATACGAATCGAGTACCTAAAGGAAATTGCTGTTGGGGCCAAACTTTTGTGGCTGAAGACAATTTCCTATAAATTGCCAATTAGCAAAGTCAATAATTAGTGAGACGACAGGGCCGTTTCATGATCTGTGTGGAGAACTCATATCCCTTGCTGGCGTGCTGGCTGTCTGCATATTCAATTCTAATTACACTTTCCTCGTGCTTCGTGTCTCTTCTTCTGGCAAACTTCTCTCGGAGTGTGGTTTTGCACATTGACTAAAAATTGATAGTTTTGCATATACGACGACGCATATCCGTGCTCCTTACGGTCCTGCACTGCTCTCCTCTCCTCTGCGTTTGCTCTGGCTTTTCCTCCGTTCACTCATCTAGTCGAGCACTGTGCTCCACTCGTTCTACGTTTTTGGTACCCGATACAGTTGCAATATCCTTTAAGCTATTTCCGCTTGTTGCTGTTCTGTGTCGTGCATGGAACGGAAATAACAATGCACCAAGTGGGACTCCTCCGAGTTGGAAGCTATCCTCTCCATAACAATGCTGTCTTGGCACATGGCATCATGTGGGGATTTATTTGTCGAAAATTGTCTGGCTTGGACGACAGAGCCCACACCAGTTCGAGGCGAATGGAGATGATCTGTGTATCTGTGCGTCTGTGTACTGGCAATTAGTGCATTAGGTGGCACAAGGAATTCATAAATAATCATGAACAGCACCTTCAGCAACTGACGTAATAATTATACGAGTAGAAGGCTCCCCCTCCTCCGCCTGCTCCTTCTATCGGAAGGATCTGCGACTACTCGCACGATGCGTGTCAGAAAGTTGGCAATACCGAACAGCATAAAGTAGAGTAACTTTCGGGTAGTCAAGTCGGATGGAGACTCTCTGTCCGGGCACCGGGGATGGCTCTGGTCTGGCAGAAGCTGGCGCCAGTCAACCATTTTGCTAATTGTCTGCATTTATCAAGCGCCAAACAAGGCGGCGCGGCACAAAAAAGCACATAGAATTTATAACAATTGTTTTAAAATTTTACAATGAAAAAGGAAAACAGCAGAGCAGAGCGAACAAGAGAGATGTCTCCACTTAGGCATTGTTGTCTGGCGTTACTTTTATTTTCGGGCGTGGCGCCACTTCTATTTAATATCGTGGAAATTAGAGCAGAGCAGCAATCCGGCGGAAATATTTAGCCAATTGGCAACATTATTTAACGGCAGGCCCCGATGCAGGCGCCTTGATTTATGCTGCAGCCTTTTGCTTTTGCTTTTCTTTTCTGTTTCCCCTATTCTGTAACTTTTTTGTAAAAACTTTGCCTGTGCGTGCCTGTGAGTGCCCGTGAGTGTGAGTGTGTGTGGCTGCAATTGTGCACTAATTTGCAGTCGGTTTAATAAATTTTTCACTGCGCCGCGCCACATGCGTGTGCGGAAAAGTTCTCCGAGTGCGAGTGCGAGTGCGGGTCGCAAACTTTTAATTTCTTGTTTTGGCAGGGCCATTGTGTCATAAATTCTTACCGCTCCACTGGCCAAGGCAGCGCGGAAAGTGTTTGGTTGCTGTGTGTTGTGTGTGTGTGTGTGTGGAGTGACCTACAGTGTGATAATTGTATTGGTAATTAATTCCACTGGCAACAAGGCCTAAGCTGGCCCCATAAATACGGCCAAGTCCGGCCGAATGGCAATTAAGCCACGGAAACAGTCTCTGCTCGATAAGAAGGTTGACGCTTTTTCCCTCTTCCCCGATTTCTATGCAAATTAAGTGCAATCAGCTTGCAGCAGCAGCAGCAGCAGCAGCAGGAGAAGAAGCAGCAGTTGCAACAACCAACAAGAACGAGAAGGAGAATGAGAGCAATAACAATGGCGACGAGAGGCAAAAATGTTAACATGAATTAGCCAGCAAGTAGTAAGTATGCAGTCGAGATGGCAACAGGAAGCGGATGCAATAAAGTATGCACCAGGAGCAATAAAAAGCGCCAGGACGTGCCCCAAGAAGCTGGCTGGCCCACATTGAACTCCCATCGAGCTGCTGCGTGCAGTTGGGCTTTGGGCGTTGGGAAACGGAAAACGGGAAATGGAAAATGGGAAACGACTAGAAGCACTGGGTGCAAAAAGAGCGATATCAGAGCCCGAGAAGAACCAACAATTAGATGGCAAACGAACGCCTTAAAGGAACTTGGGGAACTCTTGAAGAGAGATGACTCCGTACTGATGCCATACCATACCATACCAGTGCAAGGAGTCGGGGCAAACGATTCTCATATGCGACACTTGGCCACATCCTGAGAGCGACAAACACAAGGATTATGCAAATGAAGTAAGGGGTCCTTTGAAATTCATAAACATTTAATATTTCATGGGGCATTCATGAACATTTAGGCGGCCCTGCAAGTGCGTGTCGGTGTGTGGCAAAAACAATTCCTAGTTGCTGTTGTTGTGTTGTGTTGCCATTGTTTGAAACGGTACTGCTGCCTGCGTGCATGTTTATTTGTTGTTTTTCGCTCGAAACTGGAGGCAGGAGACGCAACACACACACACACACACACACACACAGAGAACAGCGCAGCACAATTTATGTACTACTACTATGTGCCCATGCACACATACATATGCATACATACATATATGCACACACCTACAACCATATGAATATCAAAGTGTTTTGCATGAATTTCTTGTGCTCCATTGGTGAAATTTTACTTGTCATTGTTGCGTCTTGAATAAAAGATGAGGGGCTTGAGGATGCAACCGGATTCGAGGAGGGATTACCAGTATTCCCTGTCTCTGCTGCAGTTCACCTCCACCTTCACCTCCACATCCATGGGCTAATCACCCAATTCCGGTGCAGAATTCAATCGAAATAAAAGTAGCAGAAGCACAGTAGAACAGAGAGAGAATAGAGAGATAGGTCCCGACCCGACTGCCATTCACGCAATTAACTAACTTGGCCCAAATGGCACTAAAGCTTTTATCTTATTATCCTGGCAAAATACCCAAAGCGCTGACAAGCAAACACAAACAAATGAAGCAGGCAAGATGGCAAATAGTCAAAGCAGCAGACGGCGGAGCGGCGAACCAAAGGAAGAAAAACAGAAGGCCAAGAGGGGCCGTGGCCGAGCTGGGCTACAACCAAACCGAAAATGTCCGCAGGACACGGGGAAAAAAGCACACCGAATCGAGAGCAAAGCGAGCGTCTAGTTCCCTGTCCAGGCCGGGACGGGGCAGGTCGGGGGCCGGTTGGGGCAGCAACGGCAGCGGCCAAAGCGCATTATGTCCTTGTCTTTGGCTCCTTTTTTGCGCTATCTCTCTCCTGTGGCCGCTTTGTTATTTCGATTTTATTCTCTAACGATTTTCCGCCTTTGATTGCGCACCTTTTTCTAGTTTTTACTTTTCACCTTTCTTCCTTGCCTTGCCTTCAGTTGTCTTCACCGGCCCTGCTTTTGCCTTGCGTTGTCATTTGGGGGGGTTATAAATATGAGCAAACATTTCGCAAGATATCCTTAATTAAAGCAATTTCCTTCTGTCAGGAGCGGCAGAGGGCAAAGGCGACGCTTGAAATGAAATTTGCAGAGGACGGCCAAAGGAAACAAGCTGCCTTGTCCCCGCCATAAAGGTGCGACCGAAAATGCCAGGACAATGACCTGTTACGCACACTTGCACACTCACACACAGGCCAATACAGACACACTCGCACACAGATACGCCCCCGTGGCAAAAGGGTTAAGAGCGAATCTTCGTGTGGCCATTAACATGAAATTTTTACCAGCAGCCGCAAAAAGAGTGCCCAAGCGGCAAGGATTTCGGTGGGGTCACGTCACGTGGCCCGCCATTGTTGTGACTCCTCTTCTGTGACTCCTGCTCCTGCTCGTGCTCGGGCTCGGGCTCGTCCTCCTCCACCATAAGCAGCGCCGTAGGAGCTGAAACAGCTTTTGTCTCCTGGTCTCAGCACGGCTCCCTCCGCCCCTTCCTCCTGTTTTCGGGAGCGACAGCGAGAGCGAGCGAGCAGACATGGTTTTTGTTCGTAAGCCCGCTTTTTCATAGTTCCTCTTGCTCCGCTTTAATCCGGCGCGTATGTCCTTGCACAACATCCTTTGCATTGTTTGCGCTATAAATACACGATGCTGGAGGTGCGCAACGAGCAGCACCACAACGTGCACCACCACACCCACCCACACCCACACCCACGCCCACGCCCACACCAGCCACAGCAAAGGCTTATCCTTGGCGTCTTCGACGGCGTCGCACAGGATGCCCCGCTTATTTATCGCATTTTTATGTGAAATAAACGATTCGGAATTGGCTACGTAAAACATTAATTTTATTGTGGGGGAAATTGAGATTGCAAAACGAAATAACAACAGCAGCGGCAGCATCCTCCACCTCAGCAGCGCCTTGAAAATTGCGAAAATTCCAATTCCCTGGAAATGGATTCACCTTGGAACAGATCAGCTTCCGCTCCCTTACCGTGCCTCAAAGATTTCTCACTAGCCCTGGCATACACCACAGCTGGCCGGGTCGAATTGGTTTGTCACACCTGATTACTGCTAATACCGATGTAATATCCATCCCGATCGTGCCTAAAACAGTCTTCAATATCTTCTTCAACCGGATAGTTACAATATGGGGCCTGGGCAACTTAGCTTGGGTTGCCTGCTGCTGATTGTGAGCTTCACTGTCCACACAGTTTCAGGAGCGGTCTGCAAGAATACCCAAATTCTGACTGAGAACAAAGGCTGCGTTGATCGCGAGGGCTACTTGGAGCGCGTCCTACTGCGCACCTGGGTCGCCGAGGATCTCGATGATGCCAAGAAGGACGCTGGGATAGGGAAACACGTTCGCTGCAATGCGGACGAGATTTTGACGGCTACTGGGTGCAGCCAGCAGACGGAGGCCCCGCGCCAAGCAGAGAGCTTCCGGGTCCCGGCTTCCCACAGCAAACTACAAGGCGATCAAGTGGTCAAGTCGGATAGCTTTGTGGGTGGTGGTGGAGGTGGCGGCGGCGGTGGCGGTGGTGGCGGCGGTGGCGGTGGTGGCGGCGGTGGCGGCTCTCACTTCAGTGCCCCGGCGCCGCAACCGGCGCTGGCCCCGCGCACGGGCCAGATCCAGGGCAGGACTCAAATGGGTCGGCCAAAGGTCATAGGTCACAATCGGCCGCGTAAATTTGTCATCCTGCCGGGCAGACAGCTTCAGTCTGGACGAAAATGTCGCCCCTACGAGGTCCACGCCAAAGACAATCGCTGTGTGCGCAAGGCTGCCCGCAAACCGACTCCCATCTACAGGCACAAGGACCACAAGTACGGACTACAGCTGCGACATCGTCATCGAGGCAAATCGGGCTGAAAATAGGACAAAATAATCAGTTTGATGGAATAGGCCACGTATTGCATTAAATATATTATCTCTTGAGCCCCAACACCTTCTGAGAGCCATATTGATCCGGATCGTATTCATTTTTTCTAATTCGATGTGAAAATAGCGATTTACAGGCAATTTTTGCGGTCGTAACTTCTTGAGGACTTTCTCGGACCGAAATTTGGCAGTGAATATTCATTGTTCACATCTTCCACATATTGCCATAGACTTAATGGGCTCTGCTCTCCCTCTGCTCGTCTAACCCTTGGCTAATTTAATTAAAATTTATATTGTGACTGGTCGTTCTATTTAACGACAACAACGACAAACCCTTTCATGAGGCCCATTGAGAGCAAATTGGTTCCTGGCTCCGAGCTGGAGACATTGACAATGGATTAATCAAAATAGATAGTTGATCCATGTACGTGTGGGTGTCTGTGTCTCCTTAAGAGTAACTGGTGTTTTTGGGAATGGAAAACATGGAAAAGGATTATGAATGTAAGGCATAATTAAACGGGATTTGCGCCTTGGGGTAACAGTTTGAAATTGTTTCCGGCCCAGCAAGGCCGCAGCATATGGATGGCTTTGACATGCTAATTAGTTAACCTCTCACGTAGCCGTACCCACAAGCCAGTCAACGTACAAATGTGAGGGTGGATGAGTGGTTTTGGGCCACATTGCTCATACGCCGCGTTTGACGGGACAAAAGCGCCGCAACTAAGTGGCTGCCGCCCAAGAGCCTGAGCCTGAGGGAAGCACCTCAGCATGATGAATAGTTTTGCAATAATTACATTACATGGCAGTTTCACGCTCAACTCGGCCGAAAGAAAGTCACACGTGGCTGCCGCTCGCTGTGCTGGAGTAACCGAATCGGTTGAGACCTCGGTTTGGGTTGCGTTTGCTTTGGAAATTCCCCGGCATCAACGAGCAGACCGCATTAATCATATTCGGGGCTAATTAGCAATTAATAACGTTTTGGAAACTGTAAATTTATAGCCAGCTCAGGGCCAGGCGACAAGCTTCGTCTTTTCAATGTCCCATCATAAATTACGCTGCCCCACTTATTAGAATAAAAATCATGGGCGGGCTGAATGGATTGAAAAATGATCCAATCTGACAATCAAACATCACAGCCCTCGAAATGCCAAAGCAATTTTCCAACTATTTCGCCTGACTTTTGCCTTTTCTGAACTTATTGATTCGTTTGTCACTCTCTGACACCGCCTGCGCATTCCCAATGCATGCTTAGAAAGTGTGCGTGTGCATTTGTTCGTGTATGTTTTGTCACAAATTCCAAGTTAATATGATTGATGGCCTAATTCGATGTTGGCTTAATTGCGGTATCTCCATTTTCGACATGAAGCTTTTTGTAAGCCCATTGAATTGTCGCTCATCAGAGCTCTAAATTTAGCATAGGAAACAGCAACAGACAAACCTAATTTAGGTAATCATCCAAATAAAGCGCAAGCAAACTTAATATCAGATTATTTTTTTACCTACTACGGACCGCTCCTAAGCGGCCCGGTTTGTTAATATATCGCTGTTAATTATTTTCTATTGCATTAAGGACAACCGGAACCGCGATTTACATTCGTATGACCACTACAACATACATATTTTCACAGATGCTTTCCTCCCTACTTAATAAATATAACCATTGCGATATCTTTTACCCGTTCAACACCTTAAAAAAAGCAAGATTTGCTTCTTCACAATTAAATGCACACTAGGTGGGCCGGTGTCTTAAGTCTTAAATCGTTTAAGTCAGATGCAGTCAGGCAGGAGTCGGAGTACACCCTAATTTATGGCCTTTCTAGGGTGCGAGAGCGACGCGTGAAATTGGCTTCTAATTGGCAGCGAATGAAATGTCACAGCCTTTGGAGAAGACTGCGACGCGACCCGACTCGACTCCATGTCGAATGGGAAGGCAGAGTGGGACAAATCAGCCGAAACTCATTTCGATACACTTGAGTTGAGTTGATACGATTGCGGTCAGAAGAGGCGGCAGGGAGACGGTATGTATTTCCATTTAAATTTAGACATGGATTTGAAGCTGGTGGCAATGCCAAATCTTGTCATAAATTCTGTGGCCAATTCAAATAAATCAGAGCAGTGATTAGTGGTGGGACCTCTTTTATTTATTAATGTATGCACAAAGAATTTATTTATAGCGCCGCCTTCACTCATTCATGTTGCAACATTTCCAGTTCCAATTCCATCCCACTCGCATCCCCATTCATGAAATTCACTGAGCCACTTGGCTGGAATTTATGCGTCATTGCACCTGCCCGAAAAAATCGAACATGCAACACTCGAACTGCTCCTGTATGTGGGTGGCAAAGAGGGGAAAAATACGAGTATTACTGTGTACAAGTATATAAAAAAAGAGGATGCACATGACACTGGCACTCGTTTGATTTACACACAGTCGCTTGACACGACAAGTGGCAATTACAAAAATCAGTTGGCAATCGTAGTCACAGTCGCTGCTCATTTGGCATGCCACATTGAGTGGCATTAAAATGTTGCCGTTTCCCTCTGCATTTACCATCACTCTGGGCCACGTATGTGTAAGACCCAATTACCAATTCCAGTATATGTCCCAGTCCCGCTCAAGATTACAGTTTGATACGGAACTCAAATCAATTCGTGCTTTTCGGGCTTCCTCCCCTCAATGCATAAATTCAACCAAAATATGCTCGATTAATTCGAATTATGTGTGCTCAGTAGGTGGCTTTTGAAGGAACTTCAAATGCCCAACTATTTGGGACAGTCCTCCGGTTTCGAGCAGTTCCAATCAGCTTCAATCAGCAGCAGATGTTGGCCGAGCAAAGCTCAGTCTTTTTTATTGCCTTATTGATTCAATTGTTTGCATGTGTAATTAAGTTACCAGCACAGTAAATGTGTTGATGATGTGAACAAATTTATTTATCATAATATTTGCATGTGTTTAAGCCGAGTATTTTTTGCCGCCCTTCGCTGGCGGTTATTACTGTTATTATAGCCGAGATTCGTTGTTGCTGCAGATGGGACTGGGACTGGACTGCGAGTGGGGCTCAGGGTGCGGCTTTGTTCCTGGTTTTCTCGTAAATATTTATGCGGTAGCTGCTGTATTATTGTCGGAATTAAAACTGCAAACATGACACTTGAAAAAATAATAAAGCAATCAGTTAAGCGCAGCGGGGGCTATGCGGGTAATTATATAAATTGTTTGCCTTTTCCATAGGCACTCTGTACGAGTATATATGAGCATACATCCATTTGTGTAAGTGTCTGGGTATGGGTGTGTCCGTCTTTATTTGCTTGTCTGAGGGCGAGTGCAATGAAATTTTATGTGCTTATAGTTGTGCTTAGCCTTACATTAAAATATGCACAAATATTTACAAGTGACTCCTCCATGGCGATGATGTCAAGTGCGATAAAAACACGCTCGTAAATGTTACGCATACGACATGTCGTGCATGCCAGGACGACGCCATTTTGCCTAGATGTTGTCAAACATGGTCGGACGTGAAGCCGGACAGGAACACCTCACTCATTGGCTTAACCAGAGAGAGAGAGAGAAAGAGAGAGGAGCCCTCATATACTTGCGCCATTTTGAAGTTGTAGATTGTGGACGTTCAAAAGGGCGATGTTGTCCTGCTCGGATCGGGACCAGAGCGTGTTCCGTGTGGCTGTGCAGATAATGTTGATGATTTTGATGTTCGTGTCATTGTCATTCGAAAGCGTTACGCGTGACGAAACGGAAGCTCTTAAAAGGCACAATGAATAAACGCTCAAAATGAGGCCAAAAGCCGCCCAAAAAGGACAGAGATGGAGAGAACTGAAAGTTGGTCCTGGCACTGTCAGTGGTTCTGCCCCTGCCACTGCCACTGCCACTGGCTCTGGCTCTGGCTCTGGCACTGGCACTGGTCTGTGGCCTCCAGTGTCCCAGCATCGTCCTGCTGCGGTTCGCCATGGCACATTAAGAAGGACTCGGCTACTCTTTCTGGTTGTAAATTTCACTGTTTTATGCGCAATTCGTTACGCTCAGCTGCCGACAGAGCCAAACTGCCTTGGCCGGAGCCGGAGTTTCCGGCAGCGCAATTGCCACGCCCCGCAAATATTTCCGTCAGAAAACAACCTCGGAACACAAGTCGTGGGAGGTGGGAGAGGTTGGGGGGGGGGTAATCATTATTTTAATTAGATGCGAGCCCGGTCGGATGATGACTTTGTGTCAAGTGGATTGGGGTGATGGCGATGGTGATACGGGGGACAGCTGCTCCACATCTAATTGAATTAAATCCCTATGTCATATGCTAGGTCCTGCCTTAGCTAGGTCTGCCTGTTCGGCAGAAGGTTAATGCATTTTTAATACACCCAAATGCCAAATTTACATATAAGCACTGAACAACCAGCATTAGCATAATATATAAGCACAATTTACACATACTCGCAGCATATTTTTGGCCAAAGGCAAACAGTCGAGCGATGGCAGGCAATTTGCTCGGCTGCCATTTAAATATCAATAATCCAGTGCGAAGTCAGATGCCCGCTGACCACAGAGCCATTCCTCACGCCGCCTCTGGCCGGGACTGAGACATATTGTTCACGGTCCACACCGCCACACCACCACAACTCCACACAGCCCCATCCGGCCATAAAAAATCACAGGACAGGCACAGGACTGGCACAGGCAGGGGCTGACGGCGTAGTCTATCTGTCAAATACATCAAATCTTGCTGGTCGGCCCCCCTGAGCAAACACAGACCAGGCAGCGAAAGGCAACCAAACGGAGCTGAGCCGAGAACTGAGAGCTGAGCTGAGAACTGAACCAAGTCTGAAATGTGTATATCATTTGGATTGATTGCTGGGGCCACCCGAGCCAAACCCCAACCCCCAACACCAACACCAACCCCAACTCAAGCCATGCCATGCCACACCAGAGTCGGGGTCGGTTCGGTTGTGGTGTCTTTGTTTGTTTGCGTCTGTCGGTCTCAGTTTGCGGGAGTTTGTGCGTGCGTGGCGGATAGGATGGGATGTGTTCTCTACAAGCGTGCGGCAACGGCAACGGCAACAGCAACGGCAACCGGAAGGTATACCGCCGGCCACCAGACGCCGTCGGGCGTCGTCTTCGTTGTCACACTCAGTTTGTTGACACGTGCAGCGGCCAAAATGAGTTATGGGAAGTGGGCGAAATGGCCAATGGATCACTGCACAGTCATAGTCACGGCTTAAAGTTGGGCAACATTCGAGTTTAGCAAATGATCATAGCGCGGCGGAGCAGAGCAGCACATCGGGCCGCAAATAAAAAGCCATAAATAGCCAACTTCAAGTTGGAAATTTCGGCTTTACTGCAGAACAATGCACACAGAGCACACAGAGAGGCTGCACTGCTCGACACTGAGCCAAGAAAGAGCCGTGCTCTGTTGTGGCTCTCGAGGAGCAGCCCGAAAGATGTCGACGAAGTGCAAAGCGCTTCAAACGATTTTCCGCAAAGTTGACTGCCTTCTGCAGTGGAAGGTGTTTTGAGTGTGCACTGCCAACCACATCCACATCCCCATCCCTATCCCCATCCACACCCACATCCACATCCACGCTCTCTGTTTGTGCGTTGTATCTCTGTGTATTGTGTGGGAGTGTGCATGTTTATGGCCACAACAGCAGCGGAGGCGACTGAAATAAAATTCTCGCCGAAAGCCTTAAGGTATTCCGCACCAACAAAATATGCGAGCATGTAAGACAGACCGGAAGGAGAACGGAGAATGGAGTAGAGAGCAGAATGGAGGAGCCAACGGAATGGGTTGCCAACTTCACACCCAAAGGCGGCAAATTTTTGGCAACAAACTTTTGTGGGAGCTGGAGCATCAGCAGCAGCAGGAGAGGCGGTAGTGGTAGAAGGAGCTAAAGAAGGAAGAAGAAACTGAAGACAGCCGAAGGAAGGATAGGGAATGGAGCGAGGAATGGTGATGTGGCCGAGGCGTGGCGGAATGCGAGTGTGGAGGAGAGTGCTGTCTTGTAGGTGTGCCAGAGTGGGTGTGGGTGCGGGCGAATTTATTGCCTAGGGAAGCATATCTTGGCGCGACGATGCTTCTTCCGCTTCTGGGACCTCTGCCTGAGGCAGGGGCCGGGGCCGGGGCCTCGGCGGGGGCTGCAACATGTCGCAAAGTTGTCGAAGCGCGCTGCCTCCTCTAGCAACAGCAGGGAATAGAGAGTTTCAAGAAGTTGTCGGCTCCGAAAGAAATAGGAGGAGCAGCGGCAGAAAAAAATTAGAAGCTGAATATGTTTTAGTGGCGCAACTGCGCTGACAGTTGTGTAAAATATACGCTCCGCTCATAATTTATATCAGTTTTGTTAACTCAACGTGACTGCGTCGCGGGATCGCCAGGATAGGCTGCCAAGTGTCTGGAGTCTGGAGGCCGGAGTCCGGAGTCTGCCATGTCCCAGTGCCAGTTCCAGCCACTGCCGCGGATACCTCAAGCGGATTCAAGAGCAACGGCCGCACGTTCGTGCAATTAGCCAAATGGCACCACCATCTGACTTATTGCCCTTCGTGTGCTCTTTTCGGCCCACTTGTCGGCTAGACCCAGTCCACTGGCACTGGTACTGGCACTGCCACTGCCACTGCACTATGGCTATGGGTATGGCTATGTCAAAAGCAGATGCCAGGCATTGCAGGAGCAAATATTTGCACTGCCTCAGGCCTCAGGCAGAGCTAGCAATTGAAACATTTTTGCTGCATAGCTTCCGGCTGATGCCAACCTGGCGTATGCGTAACATAAAATGTTCATTTTTGGCAGCAGAAACCGCAAAATGCGAACGAACAGTCTTTTCTCTCCTCCCTGCCCCCTTCAGAGACCAGACCATAATAACTGCAAATCCCAAATGCCTGCCATTAGTGGTCTCGACCAGAAACCTCTCCCATAGTTTCTGTTTAATTAACTAGCATGCATAAAGGCGGTGGGCCACCGCCCCTCGCCTCACGCCTCTCGACCCCCTTGGAGCCACAGCCCCCATAAAGGCATTGTTAATCCACTTTGAGAACTCAAAATGCTGTAATCTTTAAATGTGTATGTGGGGGGATGGCCGACCACAAGAGCCACCGCAACCCATAATGACAAAGGAGAGAATTTGTGCTCCTTAACACCATCCCTTGCCCATCGCATTCGCATCCGGTTGGTACGGCCCTGGCCAGGGCTCGTTTGGGCCCGTTACAGGGCTGGCTGCTAATCAAATTACTTTCATTAGCCAGTACTGGCCATTACATGCCCGGGTCATGTATGGCCGAAACGGAGCTTTGTTTGCGGTTGTGCAATCAGTCCCAGCCGAGATTCCTGCCACCAGTCAATCAGGCAACAGGAATGTCAGTCAGAACCAAAAACCGAATCGAAGTATGATGGAGAGCTGAATACTGAAAACTGAATACTGACAAAATGAAATCAGACACAAGAGTGGGTGAATGCAATAAGGAAGAACAATAACAGTAAATCTCATTATTCTTCATTTGATTTCACATTCGCAGACTCTGGAAAGCAGCCATGAGAACATCCGAGCATCCAAACAGCCAGCAGCCAGGGAATGAGTCTTGCTTTTCACACGCAGCTCGGTGCTCTCACGGCCCACAGATCAGAGCTCTGCTCTGCCATCGTCTGGTAATGTTATTTACCCAGCCATTGTTGTTATAAATTTCAATTAAATAAAAATCAAATTAAATTATATGATGGCTATCGATGGGAATCCAATGATGGTGATGACGAACCGGGATAATGTGGCCGTCATTCTGCAGCCAGTTGCAGCGGGCCCGATGTCGATGTCGATACCGACTCATAATTGAAATCTTCAATGTGCTAAATTTAATGGTCGGAGTTCCCATTGAGCTGCTGTCATTGCAATTACTCGTACCCCGAATCCTCCGACTCTCGTCAACGGCAATGATGGACCCGCCTGATTTATTGCTTTGTCTTTGTCTTTGCTTGGTTTTGGCCAAGAAGGATATGGACTGGTAGCTGTAATGAGGAGCTCTCTGGGTTAATTACTTTATATACCGATAGACGATGGTTCTGCACTCAATTCTATATCGATTTGCAATCAGGCTGAGAGCCAGATCCAGAGTCAGAGCTAGAGCCCGACTCGACTCGACTCTCCTCTCTTTTTGTGGCATGCAGCCTTTGTCATGTTTTCGTTTTCATTTCCAGTTTTGCAAACCCAATTCGAATTTGATTTGATTGCTGGCATTTCTATCTTCTCTCCGCAACCCTTTCGCCTATTCGCCCTTTCGATGGCGTTTGTTCCGTTTTCATCTTTTTCATTTTGCGGCAACAATTTAGTGCATTTTACATTGTTGGTAATGGTAATGTTCAGCAATGACAGTGGATGGTGCTCCAGATGCAGTTGCAGTTGCAGTTGCAGTTTCAGTACGAGTAAATGTCCTTTCATAATTTTACCCCAGAGAAACCCCCAGCCAAAACATACCCAACAAAGTTGACATTGTGCCAAGTGCAATTAATATTTGATTGCGCGCTAAGCCATCGCGTGGACGCTTAGTACGTGAAGGCCTGCCTGCCTGCCACGTATTCGGGGACTCCTGCCACTCCCCGCTTGAGTAACTTTGACTGCTTTGATATTTTAACTGAGTGAATGACGGACTTTCGGCAACAAACTTTTCCATTTAACGGTGCCGGAAATTATCTCGTGGCATAAACGCAAAGCGCTGCTCACTCGTAAATCCTAATAACTCTGCTCAACCCACTCCTCACCAGCACTCATCGGACTAAGACCTCCGTCAAAGCAGAGCAGAGCAGAAACGACACAGAACAGAACAGAACAGAACAGTAAAAGGACATGGAGGGGATAGACAGTCAGGGTTCGCATGCCCTGCATAATGGCAAAGTTTTGCATTTTGCCAGCTCCGAAATGAATTAAAAATGATTTTATAGTTGCATCCAACACTGCTCCGACACTGCTCTGGAAACTGTAGATAAACATGGGCATACTCGTGCCATTCCATGAGTGGCCCAAAACCAAAGCTAAACATAAACTGCGTGAAGCCGCACAGCCGTAGAGCGGACTTCTTGTGGGTGGACGTTGTTCTGGCACGCATGCCATTTGCCAAATGAATTTCCTTGCAAATAAACAATTGCGTTGCCAACTCAATGCCAGACCAGTCCAGTGCAGCTCAGCTCCGTTCTTCTCCAGGTTAGACCAGGTCAGTTCTGGCAAAGAAATGCTAACCAAAGAGCATAAAGTTGCTCACAGTTTTAATGCAAGCTGTGGGGGCTCTGCACACCTCTCTTCCCACTCTAAGCTGCTGGCACTCGCAGCTTCCGACCAGGCCCGCGCTTGATGTATTAAAGCAACTGCAGTGCTGACGTCATACAGGGCGTATGATTCATATATGCACCGATGCATACGGAGAGCAGATAGCTGCTATATTCCGAATTCCATGAATTCCGTATGCGAGTGAAACCAATTAAAGGTCTTGCTGATGGACCGGAAAGGCCACGTTGAAAGTTTATTGCTTTGACTCTGTGCCGTTCAATTAAATAAATGTCAGAAGCAATACCGAAACCCTTTGCCCCAAGGGTGTGGGTGTGGGAGCTTGGGTGGATGTGGGTCCCTCCATCGTTGGTGTATGAGAGTGTCGGTGTCTGTGTGTGTGCATAAATGGCCACAAAGTTAACTTATTTCAGCTGTTTGGCGTTGGCGTGCAAACGTCAGTTTGGCGCACTATAGGAGAAATTCCGGTAAAACTAATTAAAGGCATTTAACAGGACTGGGCTGGCCATTGCGGGACCATAAGGCAGAAATTCAGACTCCGGAAGCCCTGTAACGAACCAACAGGATGTACAACAAGTTGCCCTTAAAGTTTCCAGAACTGCACTCGAAATCAAATGCTGGCCAACATTCGGTCAAAAGTGAGTGGACTCGCTGAATTAATTGTTAAATCAACGATAAAGAGAGAAAAATTTCAGCAAAGGGAGAAATATTTCTGGAAATTGAAGCGAACATTTAATTCCCAGACAGAAAGGAGCAGCGAAACGACACTCCGCGGGAGAGGGAGAGGAAGTGGGAGTGGGAGCGGCAGGCGGTGGTCCTTGCAAAGGATTTTGGATTCGAGTCGAGTCGAGATTGTTGCCAACGCAGCACCAGCTGCCACTCGTCTCGTACTGTTGGCACTGCCACTGTTGCCGCTGCTGCTTCTGTGGTCTCCCTGCCGTTATGCTTTAACTAAATTGCGGTGTTTGCGGCGAGCTGCCTCTCGCCCCTTTTAATTCCTGCCTCTCTCTCTCTCTCTCTCTGTGTGTGTGTGTGAAACAAACACTCAAACAATTAAAAGTAAAAATTCCGCAAAAGTTTTCGCATTAGTTTTACGTTGATGATGCGCTCGACCATGGCGGAGGCGGTGGCAGCAGCAGCAGAAATTAGCAGCAGCCCCAAATGCGCAATACCTAACTGTATAAGTATGCATATGTGCGTGTAAGTGTGTGGGTGTCTGTGTAAATGTCTGAACTTATGTGTGTGTATTGGTAGGTGCAGCAAAACGCATTCGCCTGTGCTTAATGCGGCGCGTCAGTGCTAAGTGTCGCGGTTGCAACATAACGCTCGACTTGCCTCGACCGATTTCGGCACTGCGCACTGGAAGCGCTTGCCACCATTTTTGTGCTCCCCGAGCCACCTTGCAGCCAACCGCTGGCCTACCGCAGACTCCGCAAGTCTTAAAGTGGCCCACTGGCTGGCTGGCTGCTTGGCTGCTTGGCTGCTTGGCACACCTGAAGCATCAGCCTCATCTGTGGTGAGCCCGAGTGCGGTAGCCCAGGCATTTAGAGAGAGAGGGAGAAAGCTGTCACGACTGGCAACCGGCACCGAGTTGATGATCGATACTGGACAGCTCGGACGCTGTGCATGAGTGGCATACGCAATGATGGGACAAAACCAGGGCTAGGGTCATGGCCAGGAATTCAAGCCAATCGTTGCACGCACCGCTTGTGGACATGCCTTGAGTCCAGGATTGACTCTGATTCTGCTTTGTCCCGTTTCAATTAAGCTAATTAGATGTAGGTAAACATAATTGCCGAGACCAATTTACGACTCCTGCTCAGCCACTGCCACCAGATGCTAGCCCACTGATTTTCCCCCTGAATTTAATCCGAACTGGGGACGGTGGACATTGCTTTGTGCAACTCTGCTCACGTAGCCATCAAACTGGCCACACAATGACACATCGATGACATTGACAAATTTTAAGATTAGTGCAAGACAAGACAAGACACGAACAGGGGGCAGACAGCAAATTTCATTAATCTAATGACAACAAATTGAGTCTGAGTTTAGTGGAGCTGGTGCTGGAGCTCTGGCATTAGGGTGGAGACTGAGACTGAGATGGGCATAAATTGCATTGCATATTTATAAGCGAATTCGCACTGGCAGGTGAGAGAGCTGGGTGAGGGTCCTGTCATAATGGGCTTACTCGTATTGCCGATAATTATGATAATCGAATATCTCTTGACAAGGCCAATCGGCAGGCACTAATTGCGCATATTGATGGTGCACTAATTGCTGAGAATTCGGGCATATAAAGTTGCAGTGTGAGAGCGTGATGTGATTTTAGCTTTGAACTTGCCATTTGTCGAGGGCGGGCTAAAGAATGTGGGCTCCGGGCTTAGGGACACGACGATGCGAAAATAATTAACGATTTTACGACTGCAAAGCAGATTGTAGCCGGGTAGTAATTGCAAAAGTTTTAATGAATTTTAACTATTTACGCTACACGTATGAGTCATTTCATATTTAGCTTTGGCAACGGCACAGCACAGCCCAGCACAGAACACAAAGTTTTATTGCCATTTGCAGCGTTGATTTCCCCGCTTTGAAATGCGCACTCACACGTACACACAGATATATACATGAATTTCGAGGGGAAGGGGAAGGGGAAGAAACGAGAGCTGGCAGGCAACCTTAAATGCAGTTAACGAAGCGTTCAAGGTTGGCCCAGAACAAGTAAGCAGGCGCAGGAACATGAGTTGCAATTCAAGGAAATTTATTTCGCACGAACTGTGTGAAGACATCCGCACAATGCTCCACAAAGTGGACAAGGCTACTACAATAGCAGTAGGCCCGGTCCAAGGCTACTATTGGAAGGGATGGGCGGTGGAAGAATGAATGGTTTGGTGAGTAAGCAAAACCAGCAAAATAGAATGAAAACGAACTTGTACTAGTAACAAATATCACACAGTAAGCGCCAAATGAGCGGATGTATTCTGCAATTCACTTTTGTTTTGGATCATGGAAATTGTGCGTCCCGCTTAGGGATAGTGGAACTAATCGCTTTTTAGGTATGAATATATACAGAGATTTAGCTACATAGGGTTTTCCTATAGGTAGTTTGTGTTTCCATCAAACCCATTCAGGGGAATGAAAAGATAATTTGTATCTTTCTTCTTGTCAAATTAATGCGAGTACTCGTAATATAACTACTTATAATTCGTACTTCGAATGCCCTTTTTTTCATAATTTTCTCGTTGTAGTTTTCAACACTAATAAATTGTATCCTGGCGACTCGTGTAGCACTTTGAGAAGTTCATTCCACTGTACATGCACACTTGTATTTGCACACCTCGCTGCTTTCTGGGCTCCTCTTTCCAGCTGTGAGAGCTGGGTGTCAGGGCCATATTTTCGTTATCATTTTTCCAGCATTTCATTCTGCCAGTCACGTTGCTGTCATTGCCTTTCTCACAATAAATAAGGCAGAGCCAGAGCCAGAGCCGCTCTCTGGTGTCTTATGTCTACTGTTTGTCTCTCTCTCTCTCTCTCTGTCACTTTCTCTCTGTCTGTCTGTCGCTGTTTGTCAAACGATTAATTTGGCAGCGGCACTTACGAGTGTAGGTGCATTAACTACAGGCCAATAAATATGAGTGTGCACAAGTGCGTGGCCAGTAAAATGCTCATCAAATTTTATTGGTTTCGGACATTAATTGCGGCCTTTCGCAGTACGGGTTGCACTACGGGTCTTGTGTGTGTGGTGTGTGTGAGCCAATGAGGCTAATGGAAATTGGTAGGCATAATGAGTAATTTGCATTTGCCAGTTGGCATTGCGGTAATCATTAATTGCATTCGTGTCCTGGGGAAAACTTTCTGTCAGATGTCTCCGGGGCCCCGCCTGACAGAATAATTTAAAAGTCGAATAGAATTTGCAAGTATTTCGCCAGATAGTTTTCGTTGATTTCTTTTTGTTTTTCCGTCGCCGTCGCCGGGGCCGGTGTCGGTGTCGGTGCTAGTGCTGGCCATTCCCAAATGTCCGTCTGGGGAACAGAGCAGAGGGCAAAGCAATATGCGAAATTGCCAGACAGTTCGATAGATAGTTAAACTGGCAGCCAAAGGAGCAGCAGGCGGGCAGGGGCAGTCGGACAGGACAGACAGCTAGATTTGCGTGTCGAAAGTTGCTGGCTTTTTAAATTGGCGCTTAAGTTGAAATTGATTCATTTGGACAACACCGATCCGATCCCCCAGTTCACGGCAATGCCAACTACTTTCATGGAACGGCGTGATAATTTAATTTATTTTCAAACTCAATTTCAGCAATTTTTTTCGCACGCCCGAGCATTTTACTTGATTTTGAGCATCTCTCTCCCTTTTCCTAACCCAACAGAACAGAACGGAACAGAACAGAACAGAACAGAACTGCAGTGGACTGAACTGGGAACAGGGAACAGGGAACAGGGAGCTGGGAAAAGGGAAAAGAGCGGTAGATAGAACAGAGGACTGGACTTAATTATGTCTATCCGGCTGTCGGGCAGATTGTCTGCCCCAACCATCCAGCTGCATACCAGTGCAAAGCGGAATTCTCGCTAAAACAGTAAAAATTGCAATGTTTCCCGGTCCCGAGAGGGAGTTCTGTTTCGATGCTGTTCGCTCGGTTGCCTCGAGACGCGATTCCACACAGCGGGTCTGCCGGTAGCGCTGGCCAAACCCGAAATGGAAATATTTTCGCTCTGATTTATTTCGCCTCTCTTCACCTGGCAATTAGTTGGAAATCATTGAGTGGGCCTTGAGCTTGGGAACACCGGTCCAGTCGAGTCCCGGCCGGGCCAGTCCGAGCCGTGCCGTACCGAGCCGTCAACGCCTGCGGCTTGCGGGTTCATGTGTGTTGGCCAAATTGAATTTGGCATTCACATGCAAACACCCACAATGTGAATGCACTTTTCATCGGGCACTTACATACATAAGTGTTGACCATGGTTGGCTCAAAGGAGTGGAATTGAAATTGTGAACCGCATTTCTACTCGGCCAACTATGGAGCGGTATCAAATCAAAATTCCAATGCAATATGCAAACAAGTGTGCTGCGAGTTTCTGGTAAACGGAAGCAGCCAACGGCCCTCGAAGTTTTCCCATCGGTAGCGAATATTTTCCGTTGGTTTCCGCGAAGTTGCCTATAGTTTCCGTTTAGCAATCAATTAACATTGGAAAATTTATTGGAAGAAGTATTCGATTCATTTAAGAAATCCAAATATTTTGAATGTCTCGCCCAATCTGCATTCGATTCAGGGTTGCCACAGAATATTTCAGACATTTCTGGAGTCGCATTCCTTTAAGATTATATAAGCTTAGTTGGGGATTTCTTTTGGCGTGTATTTTGTGGGGGAGTGGCGCTTAAGTCGGTGTGATTGATTGCCTGTAAAATGTATTATATTCGCGTATTAAATTTATTGACATTCGAGCGCAAATAAATCACGACTTGGTGTGACATGACAGCGGAGCGGAAGTGGTGTGGATGGGTCTGTCTACCGCAGTGTGGGTGCCGATGGGAAAGGATTTCTGCGCATTATCGAGACAGACAGAGATAGAGAGACAAAGAGTAAGAGAGACGGAGAGCGGTAAAGTAATTTTCCAATTTTCACTACAAAACTTGGCAGCAAATGTAATTTTCCAAATGACACGCTACACGCAAAACTTGTCATTAGTTTGTGTCGGGCTTAGCCCCGGGCCGTAGCCCTTTCAGTCCGTTAAAAACTTGATTATGCCAGGTCATGGAGATCCGCAAACAAACCCATAAATGCTCACTAACTTTCTTGCATTATTTGTTTTAATAGAATTTCACATACACAAAATTTGTATTACCCTTCGTGCACACTCCACACCTCTGCCATCAGAGCCATCTGCCACATTCGGCTTTGACTGGCTGCAAAATCCGCTGGCGGCAAAACCAAAAGGCAGCCATCGTGCGAGTGAGAGTGCGAGTGCGAGTATGAGGCAAGTAAATCCAGGCAAATGGGACTGACTCCACCTCCGAGCAGCAGTCCGGCCAGGGTCCGGGTCCGGGTCCGGGTGCTGCTGTATTTGTTGTTTCGGAGCATTTCTCAGCAAATTAGATTTGGCAACTTAAACTTTTCTATAACTTTACTCATGTAGAACTTAAGCCTTTTTCGTGTAGTTTTCCAAGAATTTCTTATTAAATTAGCTACTTTTTGAAAAGAAACGAAGGAGCCGCACCACAAGCGGATGGGTTGGAAAAAAGGCCAAAAAGATGTAAGAATTTTCGGGGCGCTTTCACAGAGTTTCCCCCCACCCTCATGCCCTTGCCAATGGAAACCCGAGGGCTGCAGTCATGGGTGGTGTCTGCGGATGTGTGTGTGTGTGTGTGTGGCCTGGGCCTGGCTGAATGCTGAAAAGTTTATTACACGATTTCGGACACACGCAAAAGTTGCAGTGACAAGAGAGCTTCGAATTATCAGCAGCATTCGGATGGAGTCCTTGCACAACTTTGGCCAAATTGAATAGCTAATTGATTATGTAAGCCAGCTTCGAGAGTTGGAAATTAACTTTAAGAAGATGGGTGCCTCAGCGCTCCGCTCCGCTCTGCTCCGCCTGCTGCCTACTCTCTTCTCTCAGAGCCCTGTCCTCAACTTGTCAGCTGTGGATGCCTGGCTCTTGGCCGAGAGCCAAACCAAAAGTGTCCTGTTTTGTGGTGATCTTATCTCAATGCCTGCACACAGCAACAACAATTCGCTGTGCCATATTGTGTTGTCACTAGCTGCCTTTCTGGATTGCCTTTGTATGGGTATGGGTTTAGTGTTGGGAGAGTACGCCGATGAGTGTACGAGCGTATGTATATGTGTGGGGGCAGGCCGGCCTTGGCATCTTGACTTGGCCCCCACCAGCCCCTTCAGCTTCAGTGTCTCTTGGGCGTTGGCCCAGGCGCAATTTGGCTGCAACTGCTTGGAAAATGACAGAAACCAGAAAGTGCGCCACTGGAGCATCTGCTGCCCCGTTGTTGTGGGTCAGAATTTAAGTTGCCTAGCAGGCAGGCGCACTTTTAGAACGCATAATGATAACCCTTGACTTTCACATAAGCAGCAGAACCAGAGGCAACAAAGCCAGAAGAGAACAGGCCAGGACAGAGCTGAACAACATATGGATATGGTTTGGGGTAATGGGGGACGTGCAGTGGTGCAGGCCAGGGCAAAGCAGAGCACAACAGTCAAACAAGTGAGGCCTAACGAGTGAGCAGCTTTTTATGCGTAAAGCTCAACAAGCGGCCACTGACTGGCAAATGATGTCAACGAGAGGTTGCATGCCACAAACTGGGAGAAGATATCCAAGCACACAAGATAGACAGAGAGAGTGAGAGGGAGAGGGAGAGAGAGAGAGAGAGAGAGAGAGAGAGAGGCAGAGACAGAGACAGAGATAGAATGAGAATGAAAATGCCAGAAGGGAAAAGAATTCCAGCAAACAACAGACGCTCAAGTGCCTTCAGGCATTGGCAAATACTTGTAAATCACGACACAGCCGAACGGGTTCGTCATGGTGGGGGTTGGTGGTGGCATCCCACCAAGTGGTGGCTGGGTGGCATGGCTAAAAGCATGCAAATGCCTTTGTAAATGGCGCTAATTTGAGTGACAGCAACAATTGCCAGGCACTCAGCCGCCCCAGCCGATAAACAGGAATCTGAAATCCGAAGAAAGAATAATAACCGCATCGCTTATACTCGTATGCAATCCACTTCTGCGGCTTTATTTTTCAGTACGAGATTTCTGAAGAATGGCGCAAATGGGCCACCGTCATTCGGGAGAGTCGGGAAAGGGAAAAAATGAACCCACTCAATGGCATGCCATATAATATTTTATGCTGATAAATTGCCTTTTTTATTGCATTTGCTTTTGAGTGAAAACATTTTCTTCGGCGGTGTCGGTGTCGGTGTCGGAGGAAAAGCTTGAGTGGGTGTGGGAGTGAGAGTGGGCAGGTCAATGGTCCTGCTGAGAAATATGGCAGCGCAAGACCCAGAACCAGAACCAGACCCAGAACGAGACCCAGACCGAGACTCAAAACAAGAAGACCCAAAGCGTAAGATTGGCTGGATGGGATGGCAGGGACAGCAGCCACATTTTGGGTCGCCTTGGTCGTTTGTTATGTTGCTGATGTTTGATTATTATGTTTGATGGCATTCGCCGGTTGGGGGGCAGCGCGGCTTGCTGATGGCTTTGATGAATGATCCAACACTTTGCTGCAGGCAGCCAGTGCCGCCAGTGAAACTGGAAACTATCCGGAGCAGCAGCAGCATTCCGGCAGTCCGGCATCCCAGCGGTCCGGCAACTTGTCGAGATCCCAAGTGCATTTCGGCGTAACGGGTTGCTGGATGCTTTAAACCGCCAAACCAAACAAAACAGAACAGAACAGAACTCGAGCTAAAACTCAATACAAAAGCGGGAAAACAGAACGGAGAGCGAAACAAAAGTAAAAGGACACAAATGTAATAATATCCACTTTCAATTCAATTTACATGCCAAGCTCCGCACAAAAGGCACAAAGTAAATGAGCAGCCCAGCGCAACAACTGCTGCAAAAATAACAATGTTCGCCCCACCCCTTCCCCAAAAGCCAGAGCCTCAAATCCCTGATGCGGACCCAGGACCAGTCCCACAGAAACCCCTTCGTCTGGCTTTACGCTTTGTCCGATGCTACTTAAAACTAACTTTTGAACAATTCCAGCAGAAACAAAAATAAGCGAGTTGAAACGGCGTACTGCCGTCACTGACAATGTTCGTTTAGCTGGCATAATGCGCCACTTTCGAGGCGGGACGAGCGAAACAGATTCAGATCATTCACATCGAAAATTCGGAGAACCTATAACATTTAAGAATTCCCGTACTCTTACGGAAATGAACCAATTCAATAGGTGGCTTCTAGCACAAAGCAAAGTTAAGCTTCCATTTTGTAGGAAGTTTACTCAATTGCTGTTCATTTGGCGAGTCTCACTGGTCGACATTGGACTGCGCCCTATGGTAAATGATTGCCTCTAAAAGGTGGCTTCTAACGTACAGTCAAGTGTCCTTTTTTGCGCCTGGTTAGCTAGAGAAATTTAAATGGTAATAGCATTTACTTTGCTATTGCCATTGCTGCCTGTTCTCCTGGCCCGGCCCGGACCGGCGCGGCCCGGTTGCTCTTGTTGTTGCCCACTTGTTTCAAGTGACCATCAGGCCAACCTCAGCACCAGCACCAGCACCAGCACCAGCACCGACACCTCCCTTTCCCTCTCATCCTCGCCGCGACTGTGGTCACAAACGCTAAGCGACCATCGCAGTGGGTAGTCGGGACATCTGTGTTAGTGAGTATCTGTATCTGTATCTGGTATCCCCGTGTGTCTGTGAGTGTGCGCGTTTTTTGCCGCGCCAAATAAACGCAAATTGTTTTGGCATGAAATATGCACAGTTAATTTTCAATTTAACCCAAAACTCTCTGGTTTGATCGCACAGCATAGCGACACCCCACCATATCCATGTCCCCATCCCACCACTGCACCGCACCGCACCGCACAAACAAAACAGAAAAAAAAAAACAAAACAAAAACAGAATAACTGAATGGAACAGAACCGACTGTTCCACTGTCTGTCCGTCTGCCAGTGGACTGGGCTGACATTTTAATTGCTGCGGCGTCTGACAATCAATTACGGGGTCAGTGGAAGCTGAGACGATTCCTGCTCCTCAGTGGAGCCCCGCGATGGCTTTTAAAAGCCACTTAAATATGCATTCCAATGGGATGGTAATGGTTCATTGCGGGGGTTGGGTTCGGTTGTGTCGTCTGACCGAAGGACAGTGGACAGATACAGGACCCATTCACAGTCGAATTGACAGCAGCTGCAGCGCTATTCAATTAAAAATCTTCATTTGGCCAGAGGGTGCAACCTGTCCGAGGCGGATCCCGTCCATCTCCATCAGCCTCCAGCCCCATCCCCATCCCCATCCCCATCCCCATACCCGATTGCGTTGCTCGGTTAAATGCAAAAGCAGCAATTTCAATAAAAATGTGATTTATTCTGCCGCCCATTGCCCTCTCCCTGCCTTTGCCCGTATTAAACTCATTTATTTTATTATCAACAACGGGGTCGGGCATCGTAAACATAATTTTAAATTAACGACACACCGCCAGGGTAGGCAAACAAATCGCAGCCGTGCAATGCCGCGCCGCCATCCGACAGCCGCCAGCCGCCAGCCCGGCGTATGCGCAATATTACATAGTTCTTCATTCTTCTTTCCTTCTGGTTCCTTTTCCTGCCTTCATTTTTCAGCATGCTCGGCCATATTTCATGTTATTTTTGCTTAGGTGGAATCGCCGGGATATTATAATGGAGCATAAATTGCGCTTAGATGAGGGCCAGCTACGCGAGGACCAGCTCCAAGGAGCCGCAGCCGCAGCGGCACGGGCAGCGGCAGCCGCAGACGTAGCCGCAGCCATTGCCAACAATTACTGCAGGCCAAGTGCTCATTTAGGCTATAAATAAGTGGCAGGGCCACTTAAGCTAAAGTTCCTTCTGCCCAGGCCAACAAAAGTCAAATAAAATTAAATGGTTTTTCATACATCTTCGCGGCCCCTGAGACATTGAGACATTGAATGTCTAGGGCAAGGGCAAACCAAATTGAAATATTACAAATAAATCAATTTATTTTACCGCTTGGGCATAGAGGTGGCATGGGCGGCATTCCCCAGAGATGCCCGTAGAGTGTGATAAATATAAAGCCATCGCATGACAAAACATCCAAATGCCAAGTCGACAACATTGTCAATCAAATTATTTCGACAGCGGCTGGTACAAGGCGGAAGTGGGTATAATTTTAATGGATAGATCGATTACAAGAGAACGTTTTACAGCACCTAATCCCCTGCAGAAAAAATCACATTTCGAAACGATCAATGTGTCTGCCAAGGGGATTTACTGCCGACGGCTAACAGTCAACAGTTAACAGTTAACGGCTTAAATGAATCCAGCAAACAATAGAGGCAGTGAGAGAGTAATTTATGTAAAGAGCAGTATTTATGCTGTTTCACACATTTGCCAGGCACATTTATTAAGTACCCGATACGTGACTTGCACATAAATAGGCCTCAATCTGGATGGCAGTCGGCTATAGGCTGTTGCCTAAAGGCCGTTACAGGATAGCCAGTACGAGCGTTTAATAAACTCTTGTCGCAATTATTACGCATCGTAGTGTGGGATACATTCATTAACTGCCAGCTGGTCTTACAATTGGCAGAGCGGGAACTCAAAACAACAATATGGAAAAGTAATTTAAATTTTATATGGTAGTAGGGCACCTACTAAAGGGATTACGTATGTGTTAAGCTGCAGCAGGGTTTCTTTTTACAACAGAAAACCGAAAAAGGTGAGTTATCTACGAAATTTGAAATGTCTGGTGAATTGGGCCATGCCTCAATGAATGAAAAGCTCTGGAAGAAGTGCTCCTCTGACTAATGAAAGAAGTTGTACAGAGTTTAGTTGCTTTTGTTGCTTCGTGCCTTCGAAATTCCAGTTCCCGCTTCCAGTTTCCTTATCGTATTATGCAAATATTCAATAATTTAAGAGTATTTCAATAACGAAAGTGCTCGCCATAAGGACAGAGAGAGAGAGAGAGAGATAGAGAGATAGAAGCCTTCGCCCTTGCCCTCTTCAATCTCCCAAGCTCGGCCAACGTTGAAAATGGCGCAAAATGTGCGTATAACGAGTTCTGCTTTTTATGCAAATCAATGCATATTATAAGGCAGTAAATGAGCCAGGTTCTGAATGGGGATGTGCACGGGTAGGGAGTGAGTGGAAGGTTGGCTTGAAAACTGAAGCTCTCAGCGCTGTTGCTGCATTGAAATGCAAAGCACGAATCGAACAAATTTCATTTATCCAGGAACGAGGGCTGTTACTCAGCGAGTGGCAGTTGTATTGTGCACTCGGTTGGGCGGGCAGAGGCAGGTGGTATGCAACTGATTCAACACAATTTAATGGGCAGAGTGCGGTTCTCTCTGCGGCATGTTCCAAGGCGGAAGCAGCTCGGCCGTGTCGTGCTCTATCAGCCGCTGCATCATCATCACTATCATCAGACTCAGATGCCAATGAACCAGCCGAGTCCTCTGCTTTGTCCTTAAAAATTGTGTCAATAGCTAACGGAGATTGCTTAACATTAGCGGACTATGGACTATGGTTGATGGCCTAGGGCCAGGTCAAAGTTTACCCCTTAACAAACTCTAATCGGCCGTCAGCAGCGCATTTACTAAGCTCATATTTCAAGTGCAGCCTGACGAGCAGAAATTTGAGGTGCAACACGTCAAAGAAGGACGGTGCTTAGCAGTGGGTACAGGGGGCGCATAAATACTAACAACCTGCAGCTATTTCCTACTCGAGTATACAAATCTGCATTTATAATTCAACATTCAACACCTGGCAGCAGTGAAGCTGAGCAGAAAAAATGCACAAGAGCAAGAGGCACAAAGCAAAGAGCAAAGGACACAAAGATGCTGATGAAGTGGGATGGGAGGGGATGCGATGGGAGGGGGCCTAGAGGATAGTGCAGCGGAAGCCAGAGCTAGTGGAGCATCAAGAGCGCCCAAAGCACTTACACACACGCACACACACATACGGCACACACAGACACTCTTTGGAGGATATTCCGTGAAACAGCACTACTTTGAGGGCCAGGAAGGCTTTTTCCAGTGACTTTTCACTCTCAAAGCTTTGAGAGAGGCCCATCTTGATCTTCCTTCGACACGGTCGAGCCACACATGGGGTAAGGGGCATGTGTGACGACTCGGAACAAATTAACAGAAACATTTGGAGAGGTGCTTAGGCGCAACAATGACAACATCCAGCATCCCATCGAATGAAATTTTGCATCGTGTGGTGTGGTGTCCCCAACAGTCGACATTTTCCGTGGCAGCAATAAACCTATCCACACAAAATGGCAAAACAGTTGCCAAATATTTTCAGACACAGGAACAGGACATAGAGAAATCGCAGCACAGGGCATGCCAGCACTGCCAGACTGTGGTCTGCATGGGATTAGCAAGGACATTACATGCATGCCTGCCTGACTAGCTGCCTGCACTTGTGGCCAAATGAATTGGCAACATGCAACATGTCAGGGGTAGGGTCAGGGGCAGGCGAGAAGTGTAAACTGCCTCCCGAAAAAGAATGCAACAAGAGAAAGGATAGGGACCAAGGGACAGGGGGGCTTGCGTCGCTTGGGGACCCATGCGAATCCCAGATAAGTTAAAGCCAAACCAATTTTTGAGCGGCTTGCGATTTTGCATATCAAAGTCATCAAATATTTATTACAAAATGTCAGCTTGTTGTTCCCAGGACACATGTCACTCCCACAGAAGCTTGTGGCCTCTCTCTCCACCTCTCGCCCTATTCCAATCTCTCCATCCATTCATCTCTGCCTCTCTGGTGCTCTGCCTCTTTCTCTGACCCTCTGGCACCACAAATATTTATGAATGGAACTCGAGCTGCAGCTGATGATGAGCATGCTGACAACATGGCTGGGACAAGGAAAATAAAAACGAAAACCAAAATGATGAAGGAAAATCGAAGGAAGAAAAAACAGCAACTAAAATCTCAAAGGACATGCAAATCGAAATGCCAACACAAAGGCAACGGGCCAAGATAAATTATTACATGTAAATCGAATTGCTGAAGGAATCCCAGGATTCCGAATTACTCGTTATGGAGAGGGTTAGGAAAATTCTAACCCCAAGCTAGTCTGCAAATTATCTCGCTGCTCTAAGAGTGTAATTCCAAATTTCACGCCTGCATGCAACAGGGGCAGGGGCGTTCATGGGTGTGTCAGTGCTATGTCCTCTCCTCAGGCAGGGGCACGGGCACGGGCACACAATCCACTGTCATCGCAGTAAAGTTCATAACTTGGCACAACACAACACGACACAACACACGGCTCTTGTGCAGCCTGCCCGGGCAAGGAAGCGTACGGCTGACGAGTGGTTTCTGAATGCGATCATAATCCAAAAAAAAGAAAAACAGAAAAAAAAAACGTAGTAAAAAATTCCAAAAACACTTCATGTGTGAAGCACTTTTCACATGCGATTTGTGTTGAAAGGCGTCGTGGGACATTATTTAAAGGTGACAGGCGACACGAGATCTCCAACGCAACGCTCTCTCCGGCTGCAGCCTCCGCACAAGCAATGGCCGTGGCTGTGGCAGCCACAGCAACAGTAACGGCAACGGCAACGGCAGCCCAGGGAAGCATCTCAGGCAGTGTGCCACAATGTTTGGCCATGCCAACCAAGGTACCATCCAGCCCGAGTGTCTGCCCGTACCCCTACCTCTGCCTGTACTGTGCCTCTGCCCTCCATTCCGCCACCATTCCATCCGCCTGCCAGTTGCATGCAGGCGAGGGCGAGCCGGCCAAAGTTGGACCAGGTTGGTGCATTCTAGCGCTCACAAAGGTCACTTAGTCAACGAGCAACTATCAGGGCAAGCGATGGTTGCAGATGGAGATGCTGATGCTGAGAGCGAGGCGAGGCGAAGCAGGGCAGGGCAGGGCAGGGCACGGCTGGGCTGGGCTGGGCTTGGCGCTTGTCAACTTGAGTGAGGCTGCCTGTCGGTCCGGCAGTCGTGGGATGTGCTGCTGTGCTGTTGTGCTTGCCGAGGCTAAGGCTAAGTGCTTGTGGCATTTGTTGCTGCCCCCGAAAAGGAAAACGGAAAACGGAAAAATAAATAGAATAGTTGGGGGAAATGGTTAAAGCCGCATGCGAGTTTTAAATTTGCAGCACTATTCATTTGCTTATGCAAATGCCAAGGCAAAGTTGCAACAGATTTGCATTTGTTTGCTCATTTGAAGCTGCCATGGAAACCGAAATGAAACCGCACGAGCCAGGCTTTATTAGCATACGCCAGCATCAAGGATCCCGACCAGCAAGCCAAGGTGCAACTGTCACTGCCACAGCCACTGCAACAAACTTTGGCAGCGTTGGTGTGACACGGCAAGGTGAGAGAAAAGGCCAAGTCAAAGTGTTTATTGTTTGTCGGCTGGATGGAGGGATAGAGGCGGCTGGCTGATATTAATATTTGCCAAGATTTCATTCCCACATTGCCTTCTCCCCTCCCCTCCCGACTTGTGGTTGCAGCAAGGCTACGGCCTGGTAGTTAGACAAAGAAGAAAACTTCGCTTCTCGTGCTCATGTGGCAGCCTCCTGCCATGCGTCTAACTTTCTTAATATAATGACATTCGCAGGCAAGGCAGCACGCTGCCCAAATCAATGTCTGGCCCAAGTCCGAGGCACTATATGGGGTCTGAGGCTGTGTTAACACGTGCCAACTAATAAAATCTTTATGTGCCTGGCCCCCGGAAAAGGATTGAAAAGCGATAAAGCGACCCGGGTCACGCATTCGGGTCGTAAGTTGACGATGATGATGACCCGAGCACACATTGATACGAGTATCAACCCTTTGATACGTATATTTGTTTGCCATTTAATTTATGGGCCAAATTTACGATATTTGCCAACATTAAAAGCAGCACAGCAAAGGTCTCTCACTCTCTCTCTCTCTATCGCTCTCTTTGCCTTTGATTCGATGTAATTTAGAATCATTTGCAACCCAGAAACGGAGGAAAAAAAGGAAACACCAACAACTTTTCATCAACATTTGCCAAAGCTGCAAAAGCTAATGTGTTATTTGATGATTATCCGCTCTGCCGCTGGCTGCTTGCGTATTCTGTGAGTGGAGCCCCGACTTCCACTTCCACTTCCCCTTTAACTTCCGCTTCCGCTTGGGCCTTTCGTTGGCAGTGTGCACCTCTCAATTTAATTGAAATTGTTACTAGTTTATGGAAATTGTTGCTGTTTAATAACCACGCCCAATGCTGCAGCCCCCGCTGTGCTTGGGGCAAGCGAAACATATCACAACAATTGAGTGTGCAACGCAACACTAACCAGGCCAACGGACAAAAACGAAACGTGGTCAGAAAAGTTGAAACTAATTATGTTAAAAGCTTTCGGTTGAGCCACGCCAAAAATTAGTGAAGTGTGCAGCGCCAGGGCCAGGCCCGGGGAGGGTCTGCTCTGTTCTGTTCCATTCCGTTCTGTTCTGTTCTGTTCTGGAGTCATTGCCGGTGGTAACTAACAAAACATGAAGCAGAGCATAATATGCTAAATTAAATAAAAACACGCGAAAAACGGAGCGCCAGTCCCCGCCACACCCGGAACCAGCCACAGCCCAGCCCAACTCCGCTCACGGCTCCACAGAGCCAAATGTCACCGTGCCATCACCATCACCGGGAAGCCATCGTCGCCTCGCGTGGCGTCGGCCATTGTCAGCCACCCCGTGACTGCCCCCGTGACTGTCCCTCTGACTGTGACCCTCTCCTGTTGTGGCGGCAGTGTACTAAACTTTAATGAGCTGTGGCTGTGGCCAGGAGAAAGGAGATCGCGAGCGCCGAGGACTGTGGCTTGCTGATGATTTTCATAAATTTAATTTGCGACGCGCCCTCAACAAATGCTGAGCAGTGCACGATTTTTCACAGTACAGTAATTTGCATTTTAATTATACAAATTGGAGTTGAAGGAGCTGGCCAGCTAGATGTCGGATGAAACTGAAGAGATATGTCGAACACAAATAAGTAAAAGTGAGTGAACCACCATAGCAATATATACTACGTGCTGTACAGGATAACTGATTCTCCTATACCGAAATCAATTTCATTTTGGATAAATCAAACTCGGATGCATTCTCTGTCATGAAGCCGAAGACCCTGGGATCCAATTCAGAAAGTTCGTTTGCGACATGTTCGGTGTACGAACTGACACATCTACATTATGTATGGTTAGTGCTGGAACCCAAAGGACACGAGTACGACTTACCCCATTTTGGCAAACAAAAAATAGAAAATTTGTATGCAAATTAGCAAAAAGGGCAAAACTGAAATTTCTATTTTATTTAATTTGTATTCGTTTTAGTTTCCGACTGAAGCAGACAGTCAAACGGAGAGATTGGTCGGCAGACGGATGTATAGACACACAGACGAAGTCTCAGTGCCACTGCCAGTGCCATTGCCAGTTGGGGCAAGTCGACTTCCACTTCATTAGTTTGAAGTTCTGCTCAAAAGCAAATTTTTCAACTAGTTTGCAGAGGTTTTTGTGCAGCGCGATTCTACTCCCCCGATGGCCATGCCATGGCCCCAGCCCAGCCTGGCTCGAGTCGAGTCGAGTCGACCAGGGCCAAAACGCAAACAAAAAGAATTCATTTTGTAGTACAAAAGAATTTCAATTGCAGTGCATACAAATTACTTTGTGTAAACTTTGTGCAACTTGCTTGTGCATCTACTTGTGCCCTGCTCTCGGTCTGAAGAAGCAGAGATTCGCGGCTGTCTCCTGCCCCAAGCCTCAGCGCATTTCATATTCGCTCCTGGCATGGCCGGGGAGCCGGGAGCCAAATGCGATCTCGTTTAAGCCTGGGTAGCAACATGTGGCTGATGATGGTTTTGTTATGGCTGTGGCTGCTCCTGCTGCTACCTCATAAATCCGGGCCTGCTCTTCATGTGCGCAAACATCACATCACAGAATTCCCAACTAAACTGAAACAGAAACAGAAACAGCGACATAAACGAGCAGCAAATGTGGGCAAATAAACATATGTAGACGCACTTAAGCCAAACACCCGGCCCGGCACCGCACTCAGTCACACACCTACCAGGCATAAATCATTTATTTGCAAATATGCATATTAAATATTCTATAAATTTATTGCCCGGCAGGCACATAGGCCATAAAACAAAAGCCAAAGCAAGCCATACAAAACCTTGTCAATGGGGCTATGCTCTGCTCTCTCTGCTCTAGTCCTACGTATATCTCCTGGCGCTGCTCCTCCTCCTCCCCAAAGAGCCGCAGCCATAAACAACTGGACAATGCAGCTGCTTGTAACATGTGCTTGTATATGTATCTGAGTATATTTGTGCATGTGTATCTGTGCGTGCAGATGTGTGGGGGTGCAGGCTGCAGGCTGCAGGCTTGCACTTGCATTTCCGAGATACTATATCCAGTGCCCAGAGCATTTAAACATTCGGCTTGAGCTATTTATTTTATTTAACGCTTCAAGTGCAAAATGTAAATTCAAATTTACTGTATTGCGCCTACGGTGGCCAGCAAACACAATCACATACTCGTATGCCTGGCAATGTGGCATGTCTCAAGGCTGCTGAGAGGGCCCAAAAGTTTGCAACAAAATGCTCAAGTTAAAAGTTGTTTGTTTCTTCTGGCCCTACTTTCAGCCGGAAATTGCGTTAAGTGTCCACTTAAGTTTCATACAATTAACTTTAACTTGGACTTTGGCAACTGCGACGAGCATCAAAGGCAACTGCAACAACTGCAACAACTGCAACATCAGCAGCAACAGCAAAATAGCACCAACAGAGCCAACTTGTTGGCTTTCGGGCAGGTTCAACGACTCCAGTTCGTTGCATTTTTCAAGTATTTTGTGTGCTATTCGTACGCTTTTGCATGTACCGAATTAAGCTAAAACTTTGTTCAAAAGTTGTTGCCCGTACTCGTAATTTGTTTGTTTTGTGGGCCAAGCACAAAAATCATTAAAATTAAATTAGTCCAAATAGTTGCAAAGTCGAGTCTGCAGTCAAAGGAAAATAAGTTATTAAATTTTTACTCTTCCAAATGGAAAAACGATCCCTTGAGCCAGGCACTCTCGAAAAGAAAGGAGCTTCGCAAACTCAAACTCAAAACTAATAAAAAAAAAACCCCCCAAAGAATTTCGGAGCTATTCAATAAAAATAATGAAGAACGTGAGACATTTGCTGGCTCTGTTTTAGTTGGCATACAAGGAAGCTGTCAGTGCCACTGCCACTGCCACAACCTCGGGCTCTGTCCTGCACATGATACAGATACAGGCACATAAAACCAAATTTTATGACAAAAGTTTCATCCTCATTGTTCTACAGTGTCAGATGCGTGGAGGCGAATGAAAAACCAAACAGAAGTGTAAATAAATACAAAATAAATTTGATGAAAATTGTGCAGAAAGTTCATTTAATATGGATTAAAAGTTTTCCTCTTCTGCTGCTGCCCATGCCTCGTGCCATTCGTGGGGAGCCTTCAGTGTCTGTTCTGTCGGTGTCCCCGTTCCTTAATTCGATCCAAATTGATAGGTGTGCGAGTGTGAGGACTTCAGAACTCGCTACCTTATGATGATTGGAAATGGCATGCGGGACATTTGCTGGTAATTGGATTTTAAAGTAGTCAAATCCTAGACCGTCTGTCTGGGCCAACGAATCGGCGATGACTGAACATGTCCATTTATCTGACAAAATTAAATTATATGGAAACTTTCCAATAGTTATTTTGGGCTTTCTGCTGCATAATTCATTATGGCTGGCCAGCAACTATGTGAAAATTTCGATAACTCACAAGTTTGAAAATTTGTGCGCAAATTAAATTAAGCTGTCACTGCCCACACCCACTCCCACACCCACGCCCACACCGTCCTCAGTTCCTGGCATCGTTCGTCGCCTCTCACCCGTGTAGTGGTGGGAGAAGTTGAGGGCACAACACTCAGGCCACAGAAACTTTCTTTGCAAAGTGTCAAGTTTTAGTTGTCGTAGACGTTTCCGAAATTATTTTTTGAAGTTTATTACAAGAAGGCGTGCGCGTGTCCAAGGATATACTACATATAAGAGTATACGAGTGGCTCTGAATGGAAGGGAGTCTCCGACTGAGACTCGTGTGTGCTCTCTGGCGCATAAAGATCATTGACCAGCCCCAGCCCCAGCCCCAGCCCCAGCCCCAGCCCCAGCCCCAATCCCTAGCCCCAGCCACAGCCCCAGACCGTCCGAACTTAAGTCAAAGTTTGGTGCAGTTTGAAATTATGTCACCCCGGCCAGCGGGTGCTCATTTGAAGCATTTGTCCAGGACATGACAAAAGTTCCTTAGTGTAAATTCAATAAGGCAACATTTTGCATAAGCGAGGCAGGTCCTGGTTCAGAGGCACAACTTTACTTCTGGCCCAAAAATGTTAAATGTTAATTTAATGAACACCTTTTTTCCTTCCTGCCCGGCCAGAGTTCGGGATTTAGCCCACCTTTTGTATGATAAGTAGAGGAAAAGTTATGAAAGCTGGAATTTAGTTTAACAGGAAGTCAGAGAATATGTGGCTGAGGCTGGATCGATGTGTCCTCTGTCTGTCTTCCCATAGAGGTACTGGTAATTCTGAAAAGATTGATGCCAGCTTCATTTTGTCAGCTGCCTCACTTCCGCCACACCATTTTCGACTCGACCGTTCGGAAGTGCACTCAAGGAATTGGCAACTGACAACTGGCTTTTATTTCGACCACCTCCAACTTTTCGCAGCCGAGGGCAACATCTCATTTCACTGTTTATTCATGAGGCAGCAACACTTTTCTTAATAAGTCTGCATGCCCAGGTCCCATGCCCATTCAGTGTCCCAGGTCGAATGTCCGTTGGCCACTGTATGACGCTGGTCCTGGTCAGCCTGGTCGGCCTGCAGTGTCCATCTCGCAATTGAGGTTTCCCCATTCCACGTCGATATACCGCCCAGAGCAATTGCCAGTTTTGGGAAAAGTGTCACATCTTCAGCTCCTGCTTCTGCTGGAGGAGACAGCTGCTGGGGCCGGCTCATTGTGTTGTAGCACAGTTGGCCGGCAATTGACCCACGCCTCGCACTTATTTATTTGCATTGTGCACTTTACAGAAACGAGAATATTTGTGATAAAAACGGACCAGCAGAGCAGTCCAAGCAGTTGCTCTGTGTCAATTTAAATGAGTTCGAGGCGTGTCAAATCCCCCAGGGCCTGCAGCTGGGACTGGATGGATTGCTCCGGCATCGGCAGATCCTGGCTCTATGAGAGCGAGAGAAGGATGTACGGATTGGGGCCAGATGCATATGCAGCAACCGACCGAATCGCTTATCTGCACTGCATGGCATTGTCAGTATTTATTATGCACTCAGGCTGCCTCATTTGCGTTCAGTTCTGTTCAGTTGTGATCTGCTTTAAGTGATTGCAAATTTGTTTGGTGGCAGCTTTAATGCGGTCGCCAGCCGGATCACACTGAGTCCCTGCCCGATTAATCAATGCACTCATGCACAATTAATGTACATTTTCGTTAATAACGCTCCGGCTGCTCGTCAGACGTGCCAGCACATTCGATGCAATTTCGTCAGCACAAATTTCCCCATTAAGTATCGGTAAATAGTGCATTGTGGAGGGGGTCAGGCATCAGCTCAGGGTTTCTCAAATTCACTTGGAGCCCCATAAGAATCCTGAAATTATGTTTAATAACTAAGCAATGGAGAATGAATGGGAAAATCAGCAGCATGGCTGCAACCTGCAACATGCTGCCCCATTGGCGACACCAAAGCGTGAGTCAAGTGCTGGCACCTCCGGCGTCCGCTCACTATAAATTTGATAGGGAATCAATGGAATCAATTTACGCTCCTCGCCAGCACAATGTCTGGCTCTAGCTGTGACTGCAGCCATGGCCATGGCCACGGCCAGGGGCGATGGCGATGACGATACGATGGCAATGGCGATACCGATACGGTTAGACTTTGTGCACTAGGGAGTAGGACGACGACAACGACGACGACCACAACGTTAGTTGGCTATTGGAAATGCACACTTGACATCCGACATCCTGCGACACGCAGGTCAGAAGGATATCGTGAGAAAAACCAACAGAGACACTGCTCGAAGCAGGAGCAAAAGCAGAGCCAATCTGCAGAACACTCGTCAGCCCCACCACCGCACCGCACCGCTGATTGTGATTGGAGGAACGAGGAGCGCTGAGCGTTCAGGGGATGAAAACATCATAAATAAATCAATTTGTAATTCGATGCGCGTAGCTAATTGATTTTAATTGTGCTCTGCGGTCTGTCAAACTCAATTTGGGGACTTTACTCTGCACTACTGGACTGTACACCACATCGCATCACATCGCAGGAAAAAGGATATGTCCCTGGGCAGGAACAACACGTTCCCTGCCCAACCGGCTAATTGCACGTAAATAAGCTGCGGTCAAATATCCGAGATTCGGCACGGACACGGGCCCCCAAACATTGCGACATGTGCCTGCCTTTTCCGTGTTTCTACTCGCATCTGCAATGCAAATTAGTTGACTTCAATTAGCAGGCCCTGCATCATTTCGCTGCACGCCCTGTTCAGAATACGAGAACTTGTACTAGGCCATGTCCCGGTAAAGGAAACAAAAAAAAAGGTATCTAATTGGCCCTCCCGCAAGCCCATTCCGTATCAGAGCCATGTGAGCACCGATGTTGTTGCGGTGCGTAGGCAATGTGGATCGAGTAATTGAAGGATCTCATTGTGGGAGGACGACTACTATCTCTGCTAATTGACGAATGTGTTGGCGAACAGGTTTCGTTTCAAGTTACGAACTGAATTGAACTCTCCTCCCCCGATAGCTTCGACATTTTCATTGTTGAAAGTACTGCAAATTTTTAATTGCATTGAATTAGAAGGGAAAAATTGAGTAAAAAAAACAACTAGTATTATGTTGCTTTGTCCGTGATCCTTGTGTTGTGGCAGGGTGAGGCAGACAAGGATTTTTCGCATTTGCAACAATCAGAGAAACCAACCGCAGAGCCGAGCTCCTGTATTCTGATATATTTTGTTGCTATCCTCAGCAGAGTGGTTGAAATTATTTTTGGTGCTTGTTTGTTCGCAATTTAATTTAAATACACACAGAGAGCAACTTTCCAGACGCTTGGCAAACGAAACGGAATGCGAAGATATTTATATATTTATTTTCGCATTTATTTGCAGAAATATTTTCTATGCAAAATCACGCACAATTCAAATGTTGCTGTTGCTGTTGCTGTTGCTGTTGCTGTTGGTGTTGTCGTTTCCATTGGCATTGCCGTTGTTGTGGGTATTGCCATGCATCTCTAAAAACACACTTTTATACTCGTATATGTTGGAGTGTGCGCTCTCAAATACATTGTGGCAACGGCACAAGCGAAAAAGGATCCCTATAGTATATTTGCAATTATTTGTGACAACAGAGTCGGAGCGGAATCGGAGACCCCTTTGGCTCGTCGAAAGTTTCTGCTGGAAGACGTTCAAGGAGCAGCTCTCGGCCGCTATTGAAAAGAAATAACAAAGCGCGCTTCAATAATTTTCCTACAACTCGTTCTAGAGATTCTAGAGGAGTGCGAGTACGAGTACGGGACCCAAAAATATAATACAAAATGCGCATGCAGAACGGAAACGGCAACGGGAACGGCAACAGCAACGCCAACCAACAAAAAATGGCTGCGAAAGGAACGGAACGGAACGGAAAGGGCGGAAAGAACGGAAAGGGCAGCAACGGAAAAGGGGGTATGCATTGCATTGTACTAGATTCTTTCTTTTACATTTCTTTCAGCTCTTCCGCTGCGTAACGGCAAGTTTTTCACACTTTGGCAGGCAAACTAAATGCAGACAATAACCAGAAGCCAGTCTGGAGAGGGCAGGAGGCAGAGGCACGGCTCGGCCTTTGTTGCAAGAATGTTCAGTAAGATTGCTTAACGCCAAAAATCAACAGTGGAAATTTGTTGAGTCGGAAAATGCATGGGGTCACCGGTCACATCATCACACTGGAAAGTAAAAAATGAAAATTTCAGCAAATTCCAGGCTTCCTTCCGAAAGGAATAGAACTAGACGGGCTGCGTTTAAAATTAACACACACTTTTATTTAATTTCACCACCATTTACAATATGCCCATACAAGGCTTTGATTTATTTACTTTAAATTAAATTAATATTATTTTAATTTGGTTTTGCTATAAATATATTTTACACACATTTTCTTATCTCTTTGATTCTTTGTTCTTTGTTTTTTTGGTATTCCATTTTTCTCGATCGTTCGTACATGTATGTATTTCTGTTTCTGTTGTATTTTTCACATTTAAAGTAGATTCAGTAATTTTATGTACTCTGCATATTTTCGTATTCTTCATTGGGTTCTCGATTTTCTTTAAGTTATCTTTGGATTTTCCATGGGTTTCGTGTAAACATTTATGTACGGATTGTGTATGTTCTGTGGACCACAGAACAGGAGTGCCAGGCCAGGCCGTGGAGTTCACCCAGCTCTTTCCTCTATGGGTGTTATAGACTCTGCTCTGGTTTATCTTGCCGTTTGGGTTTTAAGACTAGGCTAGTTTATAAATTTTCGCTTAACTCTAGTTTGTTTTTGGTTTTTGGTTTCGGGTTTGTTTTGTTTTGTTCTCTTTTAGCTCGCTAGTAGACACCACATCTCAAAGTGCGGGGCAATGAAATGAGAATGAAAAGCAGTCATCAAATGAAGATCATCGAACCGAACGACAAACGCAACTCAGGCTTGCTTAAAAAATATGTTGAATTACTCGTACTTAAGGATTTAACTAACTGGTAACCGGTAACACATGCCCATGCCCATGCCGGACAGGACTCGCTTAGGCCTTGCCCGTCCGTACTACTGGCCCGGCCAGTCGCTGCCTGTGCGCCTTGGAGGCGCCGCAGCTGGACAGAAGGGGACGCGGCTGCTCCTTGGAATGTGTCATCAATGTGGTGGCCGCTGCTGGTGCCGTTGCAGCTGCAGCTTCCTCGCGGGTGTCGGGAGCCGGGTGCTCGTTCTGGCCACCGACAATTAGCCCATGGCCCAGCAGGGAGCTAATAATCAGAGCTGCCAGGGCGCACATTACGAGGGGCGCCACGCAGACGCTGGGGCTAGGTCGGGGCGAGGGCGAGGAGGACGATGTCGAGAAATACGAACTGAAAAAGCTCGTCAGGCTCGTGTCGGATGAGAGCGTAACTGCAGTCCGGAAGCAGCCAAACAAAGAAAGAGAAACAGAGAGGGAGAGCGGAAACGGAAGGCAGATGGATCAGTAACTTTATTGCATAATTGGCTTAGGCGACCGGACGGTCAGATGGACTCACCTCGTGCCGGTATCGGATCCTTTTGCGGAGTGCCCAATTCAATTTCCTTGTACTCCTGATACAGGTCGCCGATTTGTGCCGAGCAGCGCAGCAGCAGGCCGCCCGGATTGGGATTGGGTGCGTAGACGGGCCCGCCGTGGCCGTAGACAGAGTTCAACCCGTACACGCCATTGTAGATGGCCGGATTGACGCTGGAGAAGTGCACGCCCTGCAGCTGGAGCTTCACGGAGATGCGGGAGGCAATCAGATTATCGATGGTTCGTATGTACTGGGTCTCCACATTGGTTATCTGGAATGGGAAAAATATAGGGTTAACGAAAGATTGAGAGTAGGCAAGGCGCAGGGATTAACATTTTTCGACGGCTCCTGGGTCTGTTTGTTTTACGCTCGCAAATGCATTTGCATAATTTAAAATGCCCAGACAGAGGGGACTCTGTGGGTGGGGAGGGGGAGTTTCAACATTTGGCAACGCTTAGCCCTCACGCTCGTAATAGTTTTGTTTGTACTCCTTGGACAGAGAAAGAGAAAGAAAAAACTTTTGCCAGCCAGCATCTTGTCGCCATTTGCAAGTTGGCACAGTTTGCCGAAGAGCCGAGCCGAACGGAGTTGAGGCGGTGGACGGGGGACGGGGGACAGGACAGTTGCCACATGTGCTGGGCGACACTTGTGTATGCATGGAAATTATGTATCAAGGAACTTTATCTGTGTTAATGTAATGCAGCAAAAAGCAGCGGCGTCTGAGCCAAACACAAACACACAAAGCGGCTGAGAGAGAGCGGAAAAAAGTGGAGGATCCCTGGCCGAGCAGGAAGCCTCACACAATTGCACACATTAGTGGCTGCGGCGTCAGCAGCAGGACATGCTTTCTGGTAGAAACAAGGACACAGACATGGACATGGACCAGAGCCGAAACTGCGCCAGACGACACATTTGACGAAAGTTTTGCCAGTTTTCTGCAGGCCTTGCCTGCCAGCCGGGCACTCTGCTCCTCCTCCTCCTCCACCACTCCGCCTTCAGTCCTGTCGTATGCGCCATTTCTGCCTTTCATTTGACTTGCATCTGTATTGCTCTGTATCCGTATCCGTATCCCTATCCGGATCCATGCCCATGCCCAAGCTCATGTCCCCGCTGCGTAACTCCACTTTATTTTCGCCAGCTCTAAGACGCTTAAACTTGCATTTGGCTTAAATGCTGCCAGCAGCTCCTTCATGCGAGAACAGCTTTTATGCTTAATGGCAGTTATTTAGTGCAATTCACTGTAAAATTGTTGCCATAAGAGAATCTACCGCTCGCCATCTCCAAGTCTCTTTTTCTCTTTCCCTGCATCTATGCTTTGTGCATAAATGTGTATGTGAAAGGATTTGCGCTTTGATAAATATTTTTTTGTTCCCCTACGCATGTGCATTGCATGCCAAAAAGCAGATGTTTAAGCAGCAAAACTTCTTTTTGTATTCCCGTATTTTACTTGCAGCTTTTCCTTTTCACATATTTTCCCTTTCCTGTGTTGTGCATACAAGAGAAATTATATATTTTTAATAGTTCTGTGCAGTTTAGTGTCGGCCCACAGAAAATTTGTCCCCAAGTCTTGCAAAGAGGCTCGGATATTGGGAGAGAATTTCGAAAATTCTCGTATTTCTCGTACATTGCATTGCTTAGTACAAAGGCTTAGTAGCAATTCTAAATAAACGACAGTCGATACGTTTAGAGCAAAAACAGCGACAGCCCTGTGGGAAAAGAATGCAGTAAGAGTTGGACTGGGAGCAGCCCTGTGCCAGAGTTTCATCGCGATTGTTGCAATTTTCAGAAATTGGCTGTGTGTGTTGGAAAACATCATCAAACATCAAACATCTGATAGCCGGAGACTCGTTTAGAGACGGCTACGAACACTAATTTTGCGTTTGGTCTATCATGCTATTTCTCTCTTCGCAGCAAATTTAGCAAAGTCTGAATCGAAATCGCGAGTATCGGGTATAAATGTAGAGTTGTCGCCCCAGCTATCGATATATTGTTATATTGTTTTTCCGCTTGGTGCTACCACTTTTTGGAAGATTTTAATGAGACAGAATGGACTTTCTGTACTTTGATACTTTTGGTTTTTAGATGTATATATTTTGAACACAATTTCCAATTATAGCCGATACTTGAAATAAAATATCGATGTTTTATACAGAAAAATCAACCCTGTTTTTGTGGATTAAAAATGGTGTCGAAATAAATTAAATTTGTCAAGCTCTGTTACAAAATCTATTCTGCTGTGAGTTTTCCCATACACATAGGCGAAGTGTGAATAAATACATTTGGGAAATTAGTCTTTGATTCAGTTTTATAGGTTTATTGGATAACAAAAGGAAACAATGACGCCGGCAAGCAGGATGAAGCTTTTCGGTGGGCGCCACATGGGCTGCATTGTGGAGCGCATTGAGTGGAACAAAAACATGGATCTCCTTGCCTACGTTACGGAGAAGGGAGAGGTGGTAGTGCAGCGGCTGAACTGGAAGAAGGTCGCAACCTTCCCCACGCCCGTTGAGGGAGTCAAAGTGCGCTCGCTCAGCTGGCAATTGGACGACTCAGTCCTGGCCGTGGGCTACAGCAATGGAAAGGTTGCTTTACTGGATGTCGAGAACGAGACCGTGATCTCGAGCGTAATCTACGACGACGACGACGTCAGGCAGGTATACTTTAGCGGGACTATCGACTGCCCGGAAACCTTGGGAGGCCACACTTTCAACGCTAATGACAAGCACAAGCTATTTCTACCCAAGCCATGGCCGCTGCCCGCAATTGACCCATCCCTGAGAACGCTAGAGCAAAAGCCTTTTCCCGAAGGTTCTCCGCGCTTCCTGATCGTAGTCCTATGCAGCGGAAAAGTGCATCTGCTGCTCTTTGCTGCCGTGCAGACGGGCAGCATCGATCTCACCCAGTACGTACTGCACCCCGAACAGTTCGAGGTGTTCGATGTGAAAATAAGCGGCGACTTCAATGCCATTTACGCCCTGGTGCGCGACGGTCAGCAGCTGAAGATGCTCCACTTCCGAAACCAGCTGCTGCAGGATTTCAAGGCGTCCATACTGGGGGTGGCCAGGCTCTGTGCTCACATACTCGAGACGAAGAACTACATAAATAGAACCGAACAATGCCTAAAGGAGACCTGGGAGGCTGTCCAGCTGGTGATGGATAATAGACTGACAAATTATGCCAACGCACAAGCATACGGAAGTACATCCGCAGATTTGTTGGAGCTGCACATCTTTGGCTTTTCGACGTTGGAGGTGGAGGAACTTCTTACAATGTCAGAGAGAGAGCTCAAGAAAATAGCCAAATCTGCGGAGCGCGGCTTCAGGGACTTGCATGCCCTGGTATTCAAGCCCCTCAACGAAGCGGCCATTAGTATGTTCTACTTTCTGAACGCGATAACCGGCTTGGCTCGCATGCCCCATTTCTATGAGTCTCTCCTCTTGCCGGAGATGGCCGTCGAGGCGATGCGTGCGTGCGGATCCTTTTATCTGAAGGTGTTCGAGCTACGAGAGAGAATCCATACCCTGGCAAACGATTCAAAGCTGTTCCACAACTGGCTGCTTTTTACCATATTGCGGCTGTCGCACCAGGAGATACCCGATGAAATGCTCCTTAGCAAGGAGGAGAACGCTGCTCTGGCTGACCTCCTTTGCTCGATGGAGCCGGATTCAGATGACAGCAGCGATGATAAGGCGGAGCCTGAACTCGGTGAAGCCTTTTCTTTGCCCTCGTCCAGATCCACACGTAGCCTGTTTAATATAGACCAAGTGGGTCAGTACCTGAAGAATGCCTTCCTGACGCAGCCCCACCCGGTGGACCCCAATCACCTGTGGGACGAGATTGAACGCGAGAGCAACTACATGGGCGCGTCCAATGTGTTCGTGCCGCACGACAAGAAGCTGTCACTGGTGCAGCAGCGCGAAAAGATGTTCAATGCTATCGATGGCATCCTCTACAGGCCCACGGAGAGCATCAGCGCCAGCTTCAAGCTCAGCTCGTCCATTATCTGTAGAGAGTTTCGTACTGTGGAGCCAGAGAAGGATCAGGACTTTCTTGCATTCAGCTACCATGCCAACGATTCAGCTAAATGTGATATGTTCGCCGTCACTATCAGCTGTGAGGAGGCCATGATCCTGCAGTTTAGTTGGGCCGAAGATTGTCTTTTTCGCTGCACCCGCGTCCACTTGAAGCCGGGCCCCTTCACCCAACTACTTGACGAGGAATACAACAACCTGCGCATCGTGGACCTGAAGTTCTACAACGAGTCCATCCTCTCCGTGCTGACCCAGAGCATGTCCTACCCGAAAGGTGTGCGTCCCCACAGCTGCCTCATTCAGTTATCGCTAAGCGAGTTGGAGAATCACTGCAGCCGTCACCATCTGGCGGCGCTCGTAAATCTGACGGATGTGGCGGAATCGCGCAGCATTCACGACATCTCCGATAAGACCGCCTTCAAGCTTTTGGATGGAGTGTGTACGATGCTCGCTGTCTCCAGCGGCCGCAGAGTGGTCACAGTTCTCTCTGACTCCAAGCGCAAGCTGACTATCTTCGAAACAGAGGTCGAGGAGACGTACGACACGGACGCGTTCCAAGGATCTTTTCTTCAGATCAGCCGGGATCAAAACGCATCCATCAGTGACGCTGAACAGCTCGATTCAGCTCGGCTTTGAATCCTTCCTCCTTTTTTTTGTAATAACAGTAATAAATATATATAAATGTAATATATATATCTACAACAAATTGATTAAAATTTACCCTTTTTAAGGGGAAGACAAAAACGCTTGTTTCTGAAGATAGTTCGGGCATTCTTGGAGCCCTGAAGATAGATATTCAATCAAGAAAGTGTAAACTGGAACTGAAACGGAAACATATCTGGAAGATGGGTTGGGTATTGTCTGGTTTGACTGCAAGCATAAATTCCCTGCACCAGGCACTCATTCAGACGAAGCCAGACAATGCTAAAAACCAATAAATATATTTTATACGAGTACTCCATCGAACATAGTGTGTGTGTGTGTGTGTGTGTGCAGTGCATTGCCAGCGTATCAATAACAAATAAATTGTGGATAGCACTGCAATATCTTTCGGGCCGATACGTTACTGCGCTCGGTTACTGTTACTGTTGCCAAGAATACAACAAAAATAAAAAGTATGGCACAAAAGAGCTGCCAAATAATGCTCCGTTAGGGTCTGCTCCTGGGCTGAGCAGCTTTTTTCAATTTTCCGCTAAATTTGGCAGGGCTCAAGTGCTATTTGTCTTCATTAATGCGAATGCGAATGCGCCTAGAAGTTGGCAAATGCCTCTCGAAGATTCGGTTCGTTCAACCCCGGGCCGGCAAATGCTGCGTAGCATTTTTAAGCCAACGCCAAATGACATGCAGCAGTTATTAATTGGCAATTTACATGCCAAATGATTAATGCCCGGCCCGACCCGGCCGGATCCGGATCCGGATCGGACGGAAGCAGCCAGACCCAAAATAGAGCCACAGCAGCCTAAACCGAAGGCACATATGTCACACGGGACACGGGGGATGTGGATGTGGATGTGGATGTCGGTGTGTGATGCTGGCAAATGCTTGCTTGGCTTGGTTTCAGGGACGGGAGTGTGGTTGGGTCGGGGACCTCTTGCAAATTACTGCTGTGGCATTTCACCGCAAAAACTTTTGTCAACATAAAGTTCTGTGGGGGCCCAAGTCTTGGTCTTGGCTCCTTGCTGGCGCACCTTTTAACGTAAACTTTGCTGTGGCACAGACCATGCTCGAAATGTCGGAAGTGCCGGAGAGTGTGGGTGTGTGTGTGTGTGTCTCTGTATCTACGTGTGCAGCCGACATCCGCCTCCGCCTCCGTCTCCGCCTCCACCGTTGGCTCCCCTCCGTGTTGATTTGCACAGCATGAAATATTCATTTGTTTCCTGTGATCGGCAATTGTAATATATCTTCCTCCTGCGGTATCGTTTTCTACTCAATTTTAGTCAATGTCTGCCACGTTTGCTTACTGTTTGTTGTCTTGCCATTGCCGTTGCTACTCCATTTGCCAGTGCCGAAATTTCCCGATGTCCTTGCTCCATGTGGCAGCCAGAGGAGCATTGCCGATAAGCTATCATTTCATTTCCAGCCAACAACCCGTTTGAATATTCCCTTTTCACAGAGTCGGAGTCGCAGCCGGAGCCGGAGCCGGTGCCGAGGCCGACGTCGCAGCCTTGTCCTTGCTCCTTGCTCCTTGCAGTGCTCGCTCGAGCATCGAGTTATTGCGGTGCAAATGATTTGAATTCATTTATCATGTTTAATGCGGGCGCTGCCAGTGCGCTGCTGGAATGTGGCAAGGCAGCCATTTTTCACCGGCATTGACAACCCTCGCCACTCTCTACTTTAAAGAGTCGACGGCAAGTCAGGCACTAGCATAATGGAGAGCTTTTCTTCAACCAGGGACCAGACCAGGGATTTTGGTTTATAAAATCATCGGAAACCAGTAAATTGTAAGCCAGCCAGGATATTCTTTTGTTTTCCTGAACAATATGCTCTCTGCACCTATCGAGCTGTCAGGTGCCGTTGAGGTCTTTTAGTTGGTGAGCTCATGGGTGGCAAAGATCATATTTCTCAAAGTTTTGCGCTTTCATTACAATGGAAGCTAAGTCCGATGCAATCCAGACTTTAATTTCATCCCGCATACAATCCGAAATCCGGATTGTATCCCAACCACAAATTAATACGAATATTTTCCTATGCAAAATTATGCATCATCCCAATCCAAGACACATCTTAAGCATGGCAAGCAGCCCGGAAATCAAATTGGAGTCAATGCAGTGCTTCTGCAAACCTGTTCAGGCACGTGGCACTGACTCTTCCACCGTGTACCTTGCAGTGGCGAAGGCATGGGGCGAAATGGGGAACTTTGCCTTGACCAATTCAACTGCTCGTGACATCGGAAGGGTGGATAGAAATTATAGCAGAGGGAGTAGAGGTGTCCCAAAGAGCAGGGAATGCAGGAAGGGCAGGAAGGGCAGGGAGTGAGACAGTACAACGAGTCGCATGTGGCATGCATATTCATAAAATTGCAATGGGAAAAAAACCGTTATTCCGACAGCTCTGGCAGGAAGACGGAGGCAGGGATGGCACAATGGCAGCAACGACAACGACAGCAACCAAAAGTGAAAATCCACACGGCATGACAGCAATGAGAGAGGGTCTTGGAAAAAGACGGCTCACAGCTGCGACTCCTGCTCCTGCTCCTGCGGCTGCTGCTGCTCCGGATCCCGCTTTTGCTGCCCGGGCATCCATTCCCATTGGCATCCCCAGTAGTGGTGCGACAAAGGATCTGGTTATGTTTGCGACCGCATAGAAATCTGTATTTCACAGTAACTAAGTGACAAAGGAGGCGGCCACAGATGCGGCTCAGCCTTGGCCTCGTCCTCGGCCACACAGACTATGCATTGTTAATACACATGACAATTCTCACTCTCTCTTTCGCGCGCTGTGGCAGGCTGTGAAATTGCGCATACGCCACGTTGACGGATGGACGAGCCCCTAAGGCGAATGGTGGCAGAAAACAAGACACACAAAAACAGAAAAATTGGAAGGGAACGAACCCTTTTGATTAAAGTCCCATGTCCCAGCCCATTTTCATGTTCATTTCTCAGCAGAATAGACAAGGACTTCAAAGGATTCGGAACTGCTTTGAACACAAATAGCCGCTGACCCGCTGTCAGATTTGTTTTTCTTTCCGCAAAACATAAAATAAATTGAAGTGGTCTCGGACCGAAGCCTAGCCCAAGCCGAGACCCGGATCGGGACCCAGTTACAGACTTCAGGCTACAGGCTACTTGACTGTAATATTTCACTGGAATAATTCCGTGATAAAGTAGAGTACAGTAGAATGGAGTACAGTAGAGTAGAGTAGAGTAGAGTAGAGTACTTACCACCATGTTGTTGATTGTGAACGTGAGCTCGGCCCGCGGGCGCGAGGGTGGAGTACTGCAGTTTGCTCGCAGAACGTCGCCGGGCTCGTAGCGCGTGTGCTCCGTGGACAGCTGGGGACGCTTCTCGGGCAGCTCTGCGAAATACGGAAAGGTTGGAAAAGGTTTAGCTTCAGCTTGTTGACTTTCTAGGACAATTCAATTAGTTTGTCTGACTTGGGCCGGTTTGGGCACTTCTCAAAACACATTAATAGGCGCATAAGTGGAGACAGGAAACCCGTGTCCCCCTTAGCTCTTCAATCACAACCGCACCGCCAGCACCGCACCAGCGGAAGGAGTTCGGAGGATCTGCGTAGCTGCAGAGCTGGCCACGCTTAACTTTTTAATTAAGTCAACCGGGGCGGGGCCCCGGCCACCACAAGACCGAGAGCAACAAAGTAACTAATGAAGAAAGTAATTTCCATGACAAAGGCGGCGGCAACTTTGCTCTTCCCTGCTCCCTGGCCGGGCATGGCTCAAGGCAACTTTCTCCCTGTGTGTGTCTCGCTTTCTAATCCTGACCCTCTTACAGCACCCCTCACAGACTTTTTGCTGCCTTGGCTTTGTGCAGATTTTGACCTTTTTGCCAGGCATCAGCCAATGCAAAATGCCCAGTGCCACTTGCCTCTGCCTTTGCCTTTGCCGTCAAATTCTGTCTAATGAGGGTCAGTTTGTGCCGCAAGTTTCGAGTTTAATTTAGCAGCTGACCAGCCTACTTTGCACTTGGTTTTAGCTAGAACCGCTCCCCCTCCTGGCCCGTTTCGCCCCGCCCTTTTCGTTTGACTCATGTCATTAAGTTATTAAACTTAAGGCTGCCCAAATGTTTGCCAACTATAAACTTTTGACTTGTGCAGAAGGCAGAAGGAGCCCGCCATTGTGACTTAATGAAAGCCAGAATTAGCATAACTTTTGCGCCAGGCCATCCATTGCCCTTTCTTTCCCTTCCCTTCCCATTCTTTCACTCTCCTTTTCTTTCGCCCCTGCCTGTCTTGGCATTCAAGTAACAGGCATTTTCGCTGTTGTCCTTGCCGCGACGCGTATCGAGACCGACAGGGCGCGGCACAGCTCGGCGCAAGGACAAAGTGTTTATTTTATGTGCCTCGCAGACTCTGCGCCACAGCCAAAGCCAGAGCCAGACGCAGTCTCAGCCTTTCTGGTGGCTTCTTGGCCCGCAATCTGATTGCCACTTGAGCTCATTAACACACGATTAAACCTCAGAGTTATTTGCACCAAGGACAGCGCTTGCCGCTGCATAAGTGAATGGGTGCGCACGGCTAAGCGGCGGCCACAATAGTGATGCATAAAACATAAGACTCACAGCGAAGCCAGCACAAAAAATATGCCGCAAATCAATGAAATTAAAGCGATAGTTTAGGCAAATAAGTTCTCTGATCTGTCCGTCGTGTTCAGTGGCTCTGGTTTTATCTTAAAGCATACATACTGGTACCATTTGCCGGATTCAAGGCATGTACGCAATATGGTTTCTGTTGCTGTTCAGCCTCGGCTTTGGCCTCGGACTGTTTTGCTGGTGGCTGGGGGCTGTAGTAATTTATTGTTTAGCCAGCAAGTTATTGGGGTTTTAGTGTCGACGACATTAGGGCAAAGCCGCAGAGGCTTACACACACACAAACACACACACGGGCCAACAGAGCGCCCAAGACTTGAGGCTGGCTCCTGTCAGTGTGTCAGTCCCCGGCTGGCTTATCTCGCATTGATGTATGTCCTACTCTAGAGCCCCGAGACCGAGACTAGCCGTACAACAAAACAGTAGAGCAACCAATTAAATACCACAGCATTTAATGAAACTTTAATAACTTAAGAGGCAGCCAACAAAAGGGCGTTGCGTGGCTTGGCGCGTTGCGACGCGTCCTTGAAACACTGCGGGGCATTTGCCCGAACCGAAGACCTCATGAATTTAAAGCAAATGCATGATCAAAAGCCCTAATCCCTTGATGCTAGTTAGGAAAAAGCGGCCAATTAAATGGGCTAAATGCGGCGTTAAATATAAAGCAGACGGGCACGCAGGCGGGGAGGAATTCAAGAAGCGCCAACCAAGCCCGCAAGGGCAGGAGGCAATGGCAATCTAATAAAGTCGACCAGGACGCGGACGCGGCAGACATCTAAATGTTTAATGCTGGGCAACAACCAGCCAAAGAGCCAACCAGTCAGGCAGTCATCCAGGCCGTAACCCAGACGAGCTCTCAATCATACGCACGCACACAGCAAGACTGTGTCGAAGGGGTTGCTGGCTGGGGTGGATGGCTGGCTGGCTGGCTGGCTGGGGTGGATCGGTGGATGTATGGAGGAGAAATAAATCGCTCAGCAAGTGGCATAAAAATCAGCCACTAAAGCAGAATTTAGCTGTCGGAGCGAATTTCTCGAATGCTTAAGGCCAAGCGGATATAAAGATTAACTCTGACAAGCGCTGATGCCGCTGCTCCGACTGTTTGTTGATTGCGCAGATGAGCTGCCGCCTCCTGACTTCTGCGTACAGCCTCATGCCAGCCAGCATTCCTGTCGATTCAGGTCGCATTACGCATACGCCCCATATGCTGCAACGACCCACTAACCCACAGCACAAGTGGATGGCCAATTGTTGTGCTCTTGTGCTTGCGCCTCCCTGCCATTAATGGCAGCTGCTAGCTGCGCATCAACTAAATAATTGTTAAGCCGAAACGGACTGGCGCTCATTGCTTTTCATGACCCTGCCACGCTGATTAAATCCGTAATTCAGGGCGCGCCGTGAAACGCTCATTTAAAACGCATAAAGCCGTGAAATGCGTGGAGCACAGGTAAGACTCCCAAATGACCCCAGACAACACCACCACCATCCACCTACCCCACATTCCACTCCATACAACCTGCTTATCTGGCAAAGTCGAAATGGCCTGTTAATGACGCAATTTTCAGCGGAAAAGTTTCACGACCAGCAGCCGAAGCAGCCGGAGCATCTGCCGTGACCTTGGCCCCCCACAAACGAATTGCCAAAGAGCCAGAAAGTTTTCTACGCTCTGGTCTGACCCTCTCCCAAAACAGCACCAAGTTGACGTAACGCTCTTAGCGATCAAAGGAAGGAGACTGTCAAAGGTGGCCGGATAGCTGATACACTCACTCTCTAGCATGGCTAGCATGGAAGCTTTTAAGCGCACTTTAGGCCAATTTGGAAGAATCAGCTTAGACATAGAGTGGAGATGGGAAGTGGAGGGGAATGGGCGTGGGCGTGGGCATGGGAGGCACTGAGATGAAAGCGAAACGAACTGTAAGAGACTTACCGACAACTTGCATGGTGTCCACTGCTGTGGCTGTCGAGAAAAGTGGGGCGTCGGCGGTGACTTCGCATGAAAAGTTTCCAGAGAGGCCGAATCCAACATTGCGTATGAGCACCTGGGTGGCATTCGAGCTGGTAACCTGTTGATCAAGAGCGGATAGTACAAAAAATTTAGTTTATTTAAAGTTATTCCTTCCCTGTTTCCTCACACAAAACCAAAAATAACAATAAATCGTCTCTACACCTGCCATCTCTCAGCTGTCCGCAATCTGACATCGAACCCCACAAAGAAATGCACTTAAATTTATTAAAACAGCTTAAAAAATAAACAAATACATATACACAGTCCGCAGGACAGGAATAAACGACAAGAAAAACTGTCTGCTGGCTAGGTAAAAGTTTTCCACGGCAGGAGCACAACAAAAAAAAGAAAACAAAAAACCCAAAAAAGTACAAAAGTACCAAAAAAACTAAAGATAAACTTGCTGGAACAAACTCAATAGCCTGGTGAAATATTTAGCCAGATTCAGAGCAACTTTATCGAAGCTACGAAATTGCAAGGACCTGCATCGCCTCCCAGCTCCCAGCGCCCAGGCTGGATAAACTTTTTCAATAATCTAGCCAAAGTAGAATTACCCGAGGCCGAGACTCAATTCTCCGACATCAGCCCCAGTCCCAGCCCCTGTGCCAGCCCCTGTGCCAGCCCCTGTGCCAGCCCCGTCTCATTCACAGCCTTCTCGTGGCTGCAGTTTTTGCAGGTGGGCGACAAAACTCCGACGCAGCATTCAAAAATTTAAATGAAAATTGTGCCGCAGATAGCTGCGCGTTGATAGCGCCCAGGACCGTCGGAATCCTCACGGCCAGACCGACGGACAGCCGGTACTGCAGTCAGGTGTCCCCTGGTATGCCTTGGCGTTTTTTGAATAACCGCCAATAACAATAAAACTGCCAAACTGAATATGCATGAGCGAAAAGTTTAAAATATACAATATAAATAAATGCAGTGTGCGCGCAATTAAGGACATCAAAGTAGAGGGAGTGGCAGGAGTGGTGCCATACGGTTCCGTATCTGGTTTGTTCGGTTCTGTCTGGTCCTTTCAAAGTGGAAGCCATTGACTGACTCAGTGGCCAGAAAAAAGTGCAGCCATCGATTGCGAAATGCTTTAATGGTTTATTCTTTTGAAAATTCGACTTTCCCAACCCATTCACTCACTCAATCACCCACTCATTCGCTCACGTCTCTCTTTGAAATGTATCTTTTGTCTTTTTGCCATACTTACATCGACATGAATGCCAGGAAATGGAAACACTTTCGTATTGGGAAATTCACCGGGCGTGTAGCGGTAAAACTCCAATTGACCGCGATAGAACTTCGCCGAATAGAGCGGTGCCCCGTCCAGGTCGTACATGCAGCGCAGCACCACGTGCTGGCCCCGTCGTACCGCCGGTGGTTCAATGATTAAATTGACATTGCGCAGCGCGCACTCCACGAGCTCTGCAAAGGGGAAACAAAAGCGGAAAATGTTGATGGAATTACGTGTGAATGCAAAGCAGGGGGAATTCCAATTTAGTTTTTTAAATTATTGAAATATTGCACGAGACCCGGGCTCGGTAGCGGCACTGATAGCACATAAGCCACCGCTTAACTGCACCGCAATTGCTTGCATTTCAGTTATTACATTTATTTGTTGTATTTGTTGTGTCTGTGGTACTCCGTTCGCCTGCGCCCGACATACCTCAAATGCCATGCAAATTCGGTGAAAACTCAATTCAGCTGGTCAAATTTATTGCGAATACCCTTGGCCACTCTCATTTTTGATGCGATAAACACAATAAATATTGTTTTTGAGCTTCCAGAGTTTCCACCATTTTTGTCTAGCATTTCCGGTATACATTCCTCAAAGGTGGGATCATTTCAAACACTTTACATTCATAATAAATATAGGAATCTCTTCATTTAATCTCTACAATTTTAAAATATTATTTATAAATACATACATATGATATATCAAGAGTATTCAAAGCTTCGACCTCTGCAGAAATAAAATTTGTTGCATCACGCTTTTTTTTCTCGTCGAATGATTGTCATATTTGGTGCTTAAATGATTTATAAATATTTTTTCAACAATGGGAAGCTTGAAAGATTATGGTGGTATTTCATAGGCGCCCTTGTCCGTGCTCATACGCATAAAAATAATATTTTAAATATTGAAACATGGCACGATATATCTCTGGTAGGGCAGATTGATAACTAAATAAATAATTTAAATCTGAAAATACGGATAATAATAAACACCACCTCTTGGCACTGCAAAAGTAAATCAAGCTTAAAGCTAGCCAAAAATTTCTTGAAAAATACCAAAACTCTACATCTCCATTCGCCGCAAGAAGGACCTTCAATTACTTTTGCAATTTTCTTGTTTGCTCGCCAAGTTTTATTAATTACCAAACAATCAACGCCAATTTCCGGCAACTTTACGGCCGCCCATTTCGGAGTCGTTTGTCAACAAATGCGTAGCATTATTCAAGGCACCGCAGCGGAAGCTGTCCCGTCCCTCCGTGCCCCCCACTCGCTGGTGTGGTGTCGCTGTTTTACAAGCATTTGCAGCGCTTCCAACATAGCCTAACAAGGCACTCTAAAATTTTTTATATCTTATTTGGGTCACATTTCATGCGGCTGTGCCCTTAAGAGTAATGGCACATAATTTGCGGCTTTGCCGGCCCCCCATCTGAGGCAATGGAGAAAGGATGGATGTCCCCATGTAAACTGTAGAATGGAGATTGTGGAATACTTATGAGGCAAGAATTCGGCAGCCTTGCAAATCTCTCGCGAGGCGAATAAAATGAAATTGTTTTCATCTTTTTATATGCCGTCTGTGCGTAATTCATTACCTTCGGGAGTTGTTCGCAGACTCGTATATCGGGTGATATCTCTGTTACTGGGGGAATCTGAGGGCAATTGGTATGATTTCCATGATGCCATGAGTGCCACAGCCATTGCCACTGCCACTCGAGTTGACCTTTCACATTTACTTCATTTGCAGGCTGTAGAATGAATTTTTGCACATTGACCCTAATGACCAGCGGGGCCTGCCAGCATAATTGGCCGAAAGTGTCCTTGCCCGGGTCCTGGGCCATGCCAGTGCTCGACTTAAGCAGTACCTTAAAGTCCGGCCCTGCTATTCCCGCATAAATATTTGCACACTGAAATCGAAAATTCCGCTTGTTTGCCAATTGAAAATTGGAAAGTGTAGTTGAAACTGCACACAGCATGTAGCCCGAGCCCGAGCCCGAGCAAGGAGCATCCCCAGAGCAGCCGGGACAGGTGTGGAAGGTGTGGCAAGGGCAACAGCAGGGCCTGGTAAGGGTTGTAGCAGCGAAATGCAACCGCAAATACTTGCTTATTGCTGGCAAAACTTTGCTTGTTAGTGTTTAGGTTGGAGTGCAGCAAGAAATCATAGCACACAGCCGGGTGCACAACTTCCAATAAGAACCAAACAATGTCTATAAATCCACACACACACACTGGCACACACTGGCACACACTGGCACGAGGGAACGGAACTATAGTCTGCTTGCAAGGCAAAGATGTAGTTGAAAAGGTAAAAAGTTTGTGCAAAAGTCACATATTTGTTCGATTTTGCTAAGTGCCAGCTTACAAGTGCCTTGTCCTTATCCTTCTGCGATTTGTTTACATGGCAGGCAACAAAGAGAGAGAGAGAGAGAGATGAAACAGAAGGGAGCTTGAGCTCCACTGCTCGCTCCCGATGTTGCCCGGCTAGTTGGAAAGGAAGTAGTGTTTTCCTTCGCCCTGCCCCCATACTAAATATCAATGCAGCTCGAATGCCCCCTGCTACTATAAACGCGCCCTTAAAGAGGGTATAACGAGCTTTACTAGTCCTTTTTTAGGATAACGAAGTTCACAGAGAGTACATAATTATTAGATGCATCCGTAGGTATGTTTGTAGAGATATATGCATACAGGAAGCACATATTACTATATAATATAAGTAGATGCATTGATCTGGAAGGGTATTACAAGTTTCGAATACCTAGACAAGCGTTCTTTTCTTCCTTCCTTGTTTGCTTCTATGTTCCTGTCGTGCTCCCAGGGCACCGCTCTCATTGTCCAGGAGGGGGCCGAAGCAGGAGAGTAAACACTTTTCACGCTCCTTTCACCGCACTTTCTTTTTAGAGCAGCAGCTGCAACCACCCCCAACCCAACACCCAACCCCCCGGCAGCCGCCTTGTTTATTGTTTTCCAATCTCTGGCCAGAGTGCGTCATTGCGGGAATTGTTCGGTCGGAGGAAACATCGCTCGTCGTTCTCCGAAACCGCAAGTGATACTAAATTGAAAAGTTAGATGCCATTTTTTGCTGCCCTCCCCCAGGGAGAGGTCGATTTTTTGTTGGCTGTCCATTGGATAGTTCGAAAAAGTTACCAAAATTTGCTTGTGCTTTGCCGCTGAGGCAGTTTGGGGGTTTTGGGATTGTGGAACTTCTCCAATTGACCGAATGGTACTCTAGTACTCGCTTTAAACTGTGTTCCAATCGGGGAAGTTGGAATTTTGTATTCAAATGTTTTCTCCGTTTAGATGCAAAGTCCTTGGAGTGGTCCCCGAAATCCCGAAAACGTGGCTTCAGCAACAGGCAGCAGGCAACAAAGCAAAAGCAAAAGCAATAGCAAACAAGCCCCAAAACTGAGTGGGCATATTTATCACAGCCCAATAATTTGTAGAGTCGCTTATGTTCCCATGGCGCCCTTCCCTCTCGCCCTGTCCCTCTCTGGGTGGGGGTATGGCAAGCCGAAAGCAAACAAATGTCGGGGCACCAGGCATGTAATACTCGTGCTCGTATCTGTGTGCATTCATGGACGTGCGTGTGGGAGTTTGAATGTGCTTGTGTGCACGTGTGGGTGAGTATTGTTTCGGTATTTAATAGGCTTTTGTTGCAACTTGAAATGGAAATTGCTAAGGTTGCCGCCGCTGCTGCTGATTCTGCTCTCCTTGGCATGTTTACCAGGAGCTCCTTGAGCCTGCGCCCGTGCCTTTGCCTGTGCCTGTGCCTGTGCCTCTCTGTACCTCTCTGTGCCATCGTCGTCACCCTCTTTGCCTGGCTGCCAGGCAGCCCATTGAAAGATTTATCATTCACCATAAACAGAAACTGAAACAGAAACAGCACGGTGGCAAATGAGTAGGGAGTGGCTCTGGAATCTTACAGGCTAAATGAAGCAATGGGAAACGCATATGACGACCCACCTGTCTGGGCCCGGGATGCCCGCTTGTGTTGACAGAGCCCACATAAGCAGGCCGTACATACATATATATAATGGAATTTCTAATAACCAGCCCCAGCCAGTCTGCGTGCTGGGTCAACAGCATTTAAGAACCGTCAGCAGGCTCCAGCAGTGACAATCAACGCTGCAGCAGTTCATTTGCACAGAACCCGGCCCCGGAGTACAAGACTGGTTTGGGGTCGGTTTGATTGGGGTCGGGGCTGGCAAAGTTGCAGTGCCCAAGTGCACTTAGTCAAGCATCGGCTAACATGCACTTCAACAGCTCCATCCATAGCCGTAGCCACAGCCCAGCCCAACTTCCGAGAGGTTCGGTTCATTCGAAAGCCAAAGCAATTTAATTAACATAAAAAACGCAGCTCGCACAATTCAAAACCATAAATCAAAAGCCCGCACACGCCCAACACTAAACTAATACCAGGGCCGGCCAGAAAAGGACCGGACCGGACCGGACCGGACCGAAAAAAGCATACATTCATGCCCTTCTGTGTATGTGTGGAAAAAAGTCCAGCAAAAAGTGCAATAAGGAAGGGTCTGGGAGCAGAAAAGAAAAAAACGAAACGTTTCTAATGAAACACAAACTGCCAGTTACGGTCTACAGTTACTGGCGGCTCTTCTGGAAGTTATGCTTCACTGGAAGTGGATATGGATACCCACCAAAATTTGTTTTTCTGCTATTTGCACCCTTGAAGCGAGCCGAAATCTTTCCCCCTTGATCATGCACTTCATTTTGTTGCCAGTCTATTTAAGTAGAAATCGTTACCACTAGGATATGGAGATTGTAAATCTTTGTACAATGATTTTTAGGAATACAAAGTCGAGACCTTTTCAAAATGTTTTTAAGTATAGAACTTCATTAAAGACTGTTTAATTTCTAAAATTGTTCTGCTTAAAGGGTATTCAAAGGTAGTAAGAGCCTTCCGAAGCTAGGGGTAGCTCTTCTTTCCTTTGTCACAGCTCAACACCCCACGCTGTGGGCCCAACCCTAGCCCACGCCACACCACGCCCCACCGCAAGCATAACCCGTTCGTGTCGTGTCCAGAGGGCATCAGCATAAACAAAGAGCCCAAAGAGCTCGCCAACATAATTTAGTTAAAATTCCATCGGTCCGGGGCGTGGACTGAGCCGCACACACCTCACCAAAGGAAATGAAAAATGCTGATTATGGAAACGCGAAGAGTAATTTGTTGTGTGTTATGGCGGGGCTCATTTGGCTGTTTGCCTGTTCGGACCGAAGGGGCGGGCGGGGATTATTAAATTCGGTTTTGATTCGGATTTTCACAATTTTCATTTGCTAATTGCATGATGGTTAAATTCAATTATAAATTAATTATGTGTAAGTTAATCAAATGACCAATCAAATAATTTTTAAAAAAATTGCAAATTGGAAAAAGTGAAATAATTTAAATTACGTGTTCTACTAATCGTTAGATAATACACGATGTAAGCGTTCAAAGGTTTAATTACCAGAACAATGTACATATATATTTAATTAATATTTTTTGGCTGGAATTGGGGACAGGCTGCACGGGACAGTCCTAGGACAACGCCTGTGCCACTCGGCACTGGTTTATAAAAACAAAATCCCGACAAACCCGAGAGACTACCCGATGGAGCAAGAACAGAGTATAACAAGTGGAGCCCTCAGCCCTTGCCCTTGTCTCCTTTGGACAAACAGACAACGGACAGGACAAACAATAAGAATATATGCGATAAATGAAAAAATAATAACAAACATTAATCCGAGTGTTGGTTGCCGAGGGCTGGTGTGCCGGAGTGCTAGAATGCTGGAGTGTTGGAGTGCTCGAGTGCCCTGCGAGTGGATGATGATGATGGTGATGGTGTGCCAAAACGCCGCCACTGCCTGCTCCAGGACACCAGGATTGTAGCCGTGCTGCTGCTCGCTGGCAATCCTTAGTCTCATGATAGTCTTTCGTTATTTCTTTCTTTGCACAGAAGCGCTAAGCAAATAAAACAAAAAGGATAACAGTGCAAATACGAGTATGGTGCAGACGAGCAGCCGGGGTGAGCAGCGCCAAGGCAAACAGTCACTGCTAAGCATGTGTGTATCTGTGTATCAGTGGATCTGTGTATCTGTGTGTGTTCGTATTAGCAAGAGTATTTTTATTTTATGCTGGTGACATTGCAGTGCATATAAGTCTGGTTCTGGCTCAGGTTCTGGCTTGGCTCTGGCTTGGTTGCTTAGTTAGTTATTCCGCCTTTTGCTATTTGCCAATTTTCATTTGCTCTCAACTCTGCCCCCACGCACACACACAGATACAAAAATGCTTGCATGTATTTACTCAGCGTGTGTGTATGTTTTTTTTCTCATCTTTTCCGCTGCCCGAGTCTGCTCTGCTCTGCTCTGCTCACTTGGCGTATACGCAACGTGAACAAAAACGACGACTCAATTGAGGCAGGGCAGCAAACATTTTGTTATCTCGGCACCAGCATCGATGCCGAATGGATTTTTAGTTCTCTATTTTTCCCCCCCTCCATTGCTGCGTTCTGTGTGCACGCCGACTGTGCTTCTTTCTTTTTCATTTTCTTCGCTTTTTTTCGACTTCATTCAGTTTTTCCATTTGGTCCCACCAGTTGGGGCGGGACGCGGCGGTGAAGCGCTTATCTCGCATGCCGCATCGCGAACTGCTTGTAAATAGCATTCATGGCCTGACACTAATGGAACTTTTGACCGTTTGTGCTATCCGTTGCCGTTGCCATTTGCCCATTGCCCATTGCCCATTGCCCATTGCCCGACGTCCGCTGCAGGCCGTGGCCAGCTTAGATACCATTCATAGACTCAACTGGGAGTCGCTTTACCACGAGCAGAAGCACTATTTTGATACCCTATGATGAGCTAAAGGTTCTAAGATCCCCCCTTTATTATGCTCAGATTTCACTTTAGTTTATGTTGCACTATTCTTCCTCTCCTGAGGAATCTAAGTACGATTACACCAATTTTATTTGTTTGTATTTCCTGTCCTTTCAAGTAAAATAAACAATTATAAGGTACTGCCGGTTCGTTCCATAAAAAATAGTTTCCATTTTTATTTTTGGTAACTCGAACTCACGCAAGTTCGATTGTTTTCTTCTCTTTTGTGGGAGTTTTTTCTTCCATATCTCAGAGTTTTTTATATTGTGCGTTTTTTCATCACTCTGGTGGTATCAATTTTGGGATCCAACAGTTTGTCCAGTCCTTCAACAAGTCGCTGGCAATCGTTTCTCGTTTCTGGGAGATGGCAGCCAGCAAAGCAATCACCTGCCATGACTGGAGGCCATAGGTATTGCATTTTTTTTTTTAGTTGGCTCTTGCGGCCAGATGATCTGCGAGTAGACCCGATAGGTGTGTAACTTAAAAGCTAACTAATTAGCAGTCGATGGTGGATATTTTCCTATCGCAGATCCATTTGCAACTGTACTCGAATAGAATTTGGTCTGGCAGGACAGCACTGGACTCGACCAATCCCCAAAATTGTGTTTGATTAGAAAATTAATCTGAGCCCTGTTTTAAATGAAAATACGGCCAATGGAGAGGGTGGGCCAGAGCAAGGCGGGACAGCGGACGATAAGCGACAATGACATTCGGAAATTTCATTTTTGGTAACTGCATTTCTCGACACAGGCACAGGCACAGCGACAGACCCCGCACAAATGTGGTGCCAATGGGCCATGAGGTGCCTCTGCGGGCTGCTGGGGATTGGCGAATGCGGGGGTGGTGGCAGGAATATCCATTTCGTTTTATGTTTACAATTTGGCATGGTTTTTGTGCCATGTGATTTATGCATAAATTGATGCTACTATATGTTTGTTTGTTCTTCTCGATGGCAAAAAGCGCATTTGCCATGGACATCCTGACTGTCGCCCGTTCGCCCGCTCCCCTGGCCCGGCCTGGCTGGTTTTTGGTCATGCCACACATCTCTGGCATGTTGCAGCAGCGGCAAAAACATTCATAATTTTAATTAAGTCATAGAAACGTGCCGCACACAAAACGCAGAGATACTCGTATATTTGCCACGCTTAACTTTTGTGCTAGATTTTCCTCTGTCTCTGTCCTGATCCTGTTTCCCAGTTCATCGGGCGACTGTATACCCTGGCACAGGGTGTTGTGATTTTCATGTACATATATTCCTTAAAAATTCGATAGACCTCAGTTCATATACTCTCTCCTCAGTTGGACCGAAAGAGAGTATCTACCGATATCAAAGCAATAATCTTTTGGAAAGGGTATCCAGGACTTGCGTTCGCAACATGATTCCTTATTGTTTGCTGCATGTTGTGCTCGTAGCATTGTATTTGGTTACGATACTCACCAAATTGCACTTGAAATTTATCCTCGAGCCTTATTAGTTATTTACGCAGCAGGCGCTCTGCTCTGTCTGCACATCCCAGTACGTGTGTGTATCTGTGTGCGGCTGTTTGCCTTTGTATGTGTAAATGAGTTTATGCAAACGCCCTTGCTGCTGCTGTTGCTGTTGCTCCACCTACCCCCATAGCGTACACCAGGAACCCCACAGTCATTGCAGATTTATAGCCCGCAGCCGTTTTCAGTGTTTTCTTTTTGTTCGGCCCTCCGCTCCGTTTTGTTTATTTGGTTTTGCAATTGTTAAAAGTTTATGTCGTTTTTGTTGCGGCTGTTGCACTTTGCACACAGTTTCCACTCGGACTCTGCAAAACAACAAGTTCCTTTTATTTGGAGGAGTGGCAGGGGTCCTGGTCCTGGCAGCCAACAAAAACCAACACGAAAAAACAACAAAACAAACAACAAACAAAACTGAAACAAAAGCAACGAAATTTTTCGTCCGATGGTTGCGATTTTGTCGCTGTGATTTGTCCTAGATATTTTTTGGCAACGTTGCTTAATTAAACGTGAACCATTGCCAGATGGAGTTTAAATATCAGAACATTTCGTTACCAGCCGCCAAATATTTGGATGAATTCGCAAAAAATATGGCAGAGTAGCTTGACGATCCAATTGATTGGAAACGGGCAAAATATAACACTCGGATTAATCAGTTTTTCCTAATTATGCTTTTGTACGAGACTAGTTTTTAATTAGAATTTAATTTATCCACTAGAAGCATAATTGTATGCCAATAAACTATTTTAGATTATAGAGAATTCGAATTATTTATATTTCGTATGGCAGAAAATGGCTCCGACTCTGAACTGGCAAACATTTCCAATGATTACCAGATTACATCAATTTAAAGACTTAATATCTCCTTTGTTCTCCCTCCGCTTCTTGCGGAATACTTTACCAGCTCAAAGTACTCTGGCATTAATACCAATTTGCACTTGTCAATCAAGGCAACACTCAATGGGAGCACTCGAGCTGTAGCCCGGCCAGAAACCTACAAAAGTTCTAATGAGCTTAATTATTTCAACTATTTAGCCAAATACACAGACACTTTCAGCAGCGGCGGTAACTTCTTGTGGCAGTCGGCGGGAAGAGGAGCATACCAATGCTTGCCAAATTTTGCTAATGATAAATAAATTATGCGACAGCAGCCGCACAAAACACCACCCAAGCCACCAGCCAGCCACCTAGTCAGGCAACCACAGGCACAAAACAAATAAACTCGCTTCGCAATGCCAAAAGATAAGTATGCGCCCCATTGTCCCTTGCCCCGCACACATTAAAGCCGCTCCTGGGTTGGGCCTGGATGGGGCAGAATGGGGCGGGATCGCATTACTGAGAGAGCAAGCGCACATGCGTTAATAAACAAAATCTGTTGCTAATGTACAAAATAAGTTAATTATGGGAACGCAAATGCGAAAATGCGAAATGCGAATTACGAAAATGATGCCGGCTCTGATGCCGGCGACAACTTTTGCAGCTTTTCCGAAACTCCCCAAGTGGGGTCTATGGTAGTGAAGCAGCCGAAGTGGGGCAGATTCCGGTTGCAGTACGTTGTGTGGCAGAGAGTGTGGAGACTGTGACCCCTGGCTGCGTCTCGCTTGCACTATGCTTTGTTCTTTGTGCGCGATAATTGCGTTTTATGGCAAAGGCAAACAAATAAACAAACACAAATTCGAGAAAACAAACAAACAGAGATACAGATCTGGGTGTACGCGTGTGCTGTATCTGTGTGCAGGCAACAAATAATTACAAATTGCATTAATAATATACAAACACAGACGCGGTGGCTAAACTTGCCCCAAGACCCAAACCAGAGCACCATCTGTACGACTATTTCCACCGCTCCCCCCTGTCACTAGCTTCGAACTATTTACCTTTATGGAATTTTTGCATGACTGGCATAATTTGTTTGGCAATCGAAAAATGTTGCACCGGCTGCCCACCGGCCCGTGCCGCATTGGTTTTGAAATGCCACTGCATGTGCCACAGGCCGAATTTACACAGCGGAGAACCGCAAGAAAATTTACATATTTTATTTGTAATTTGTTTGCCGCTTGTCAATATTATTTTGCAATTAATATTTCAATGATAAAACGAGAAACTTGTATCGCTGTTTAGTACCCATTTTATCGCGGAGGATAAGGATATACATATGTACTTATTCGTGTTCTAAAAACATGTTGTAGCAGGGAAATCAATGGATTTGCCAATTAAATTATTCACAAAAATTCCACAGGCAGCTGTTGAAACAATGGCAGTAGGGAATATTGATGGTATAAATAAATCTAATTAGTGGGTATCTACCAGTCGCCGCTCTCGCTGGAACCTTTCCGTACTGCCATTTATTTTCCACTCATTCTGGATGGGGGAATCCATGAAATTGATTTGGGCAGAGCAAAACGCGTTTTTAGTTGATGTATTCGAATGCATTACAAAATTATAGTTGAATTGCACTTCCCTATATGGCGAAATTGATTATAAATAGATCGTGGCATTGTCCACCGGATTTTATGGAAATATGGCCAGGGACTATGCAGATTCAGTGCAGTACGTAATTGATGAATAAAAGTTGTGATGCAGTCAGTGAACTAATAAATCTATAATCGAATCAAATGAAATCTATAACTAATCCGAATCACTCTTTGGAGCGTGATTTACGGGCCTACTCTAGAGAGTTCCTTGGGAAATAGTTATTGCCCCACTCAGCCATACATCACCACAATTGATGCCCATTTTAAGTTCTAATTCACTTTAACAAATACACCACTTTGCTGCTAGCCCTAACCCTAACCCATTAACCCCCATCCATTAGAGGAGCCCGGGCCTGCACCTCCATCTAATAAAGCACTGGCGATGCACTCCCCTCCTCGACACCCCAGTGCACTGGGGCGCTCTGCAAATCTTCACAATACCCTGAGTGCCAAAGACCCAATGCAACAACATTTCCGAACAAGTCACGGATCACGGCACACAAATCTCTCCCCCATTCAATTCCCCAGCTCCGCGATAGCCGAAAAATGCACTTCAATGGCGGGGCTGGGGCTGGTGCTGGGGCTGGGGCTGGGGCTCGGCTCCCATTGAAATGCGATGCACATTTGGACGGGTTGCTGCTTAAGCTGTTCATTAGCGGCCACGTCGACACTGGAGCTGGAGTAATGAAGCAACAGCCTGACACAGATTTGCTTTGGCAAATGTGGATACGGAATGGAATGTAATGGTTCTGTTCGAACCAGAACGGGCAACGAAACGGCAGGAGGGAGCGTCATTAAAAACTTTTTACAAGCGTTCAGCATCAGCATTAGCGCTCCGGCTACAGCTCCAGCCTCGAATGCGACTCCCGGCTACGGCTCCTCTTGTCACCATCAGGCGACAGGCATTTAGAAGTGAGTGTACGGAATCTGATTCCGTTGCTGATTGTCATTGACAGGCATTCGAGTGGCTGTCCCCTGTCTGTCCGTGCGCCTGACACCTCTCCACCGCTTAGATACCGCCGACCGACCGCCTCGGGCTGTCAATCCTTTTTATTGCTCCTCTCGCCACTCCGTTCCGCCATCGCTCTCAAGTAGATCTTTGCCACTTCGTCAATCAATTGGCGTCGGATCTGTGTGGCTGCTCTTGTGCCCCTTTTATTTGTATTTTATTATGCCAAAGTGTTGTTTCGACTGTCATTTTCTGTGCCGCCCCCACCAAGTATTTCAAGTATCGATTGTCTGTATCTATCTCAAAGGGTGTGTGAGTATCACTCACACCCCTACGGGCCGGCTGCTGTTCGATTTTTATTGGAGTTGGCGCTGGAGTTTCGAGCTGCTGAAAGTTTTCCGCTGGCTGGGAATCTGGCGGACACACTCCAGGCATTTAATTGAGCAGCCACAGTAGTGATGGTGGCTTTGACTCTGCCAGCGGACTTTGGCAAAAAGTGGAGCAGTCAATTGAGTTAAGGGCTCGAGTGTTGGTGGAATAGGGCCAGGCAATGTGATTGTGGTTGACATTGTCCCTGCCTCCCATGCTCCCAGATGCCCAGATACTACTTGAAAAGGGATGACAGGTCGGGAGTGGGGGAAGGAAGCCAGACAAATATACTTCATTAAATTGTACAAATGAAACTCTTAAAATGTGTGTCGGCAGTCAAGGGTCTAAGATCGTGCTTGATGATTTGAAATTTGTTTCAGCTATGAGCGGAAAATATTTAAATAACTTTGATGGCTGGAAAAATATATTGACTTTGTAGCAAGAAACAATGTTATTCTCACTGAAGATGGCTTTCCAATATTCGACTTTGATGTGTCTGAGTAAACACTATTTTAAACTTAAGACTAAACAGCGTTTCGACTTACCCATGCTCAGCAACAGAACGGCGAGCAGCACGAGGCAGAGTCGCGTCTGGAAGGCCCCGTAGTCTGGCTCGCGTCTCCGGCGGTGCTGTCTATGGGCCGTATCCAATGCCTTCTGGTGTCTCATTTTGTGGATATCGGCCGAGTCCGCTGACAAATCTTTACGCAGTTGCAGCTCCAACATGATGGAGAGTACCTCGTGAGCTGGGGGTGGAGGGGGCAGGCACTGTCTTTCGCTCAGAAGACGCCCAACATTTGCGGGAAGACTATTTAATAAACACTTCAGCTTCACACGCCGCGCTGTCTGTTCTGTACGTGTGTATGTACGGATATAAGGGGTAGTGGTTGTGGGGCTCGACTGGGGAGTGGGATGCTGCGGAATATGCAAATTGTAGATGTCTCTCCTCGCTTCAGTTTGACGGGGCTTGGGTGGGGCTGGCAAATTGGCTCATAAACAAAATGTCTGCCTCTTGGGCTATGTTCCGCTAACAAGCACTGCGGTAATTAATAATTTCTTGGGGCCTCAATTTTTCACTTTCACTCGAGTTTGCTTTTGATTTGCACTCCACGGATTTGCACATTTTGCCGACAATCAATCGATTGTTTATTCATTTCGATTTCCGCCTTTTAATTATCGGTCTTGCTTTATTTTTTAGCGATTCGTTTAGACGAAATCCATTTGGCTATAGTAATTTCTTTCAGTTCGCACTCTCATAAATGGCTGGATAGTACTGTGTGTGTGGGTCCAGCTGCTGTTGCCGGATGTGAGCTGCAAGGCGGAATGAATAATAAACAATGTTTAGTTGTTGTATAATTAAACAGCTCTCAAAATGCATGGCCCTCTCAAATCTCAAAATGATCCACAGCTGTCACGGTCGCGAACGCTACCGCAAAGACGCATTATTTGGCGTGTAAACAAGACCCCGGCAGCAATCCCGAAACCGACTAAACACGGACCGAAACGAACCGAACCGAACCGGAGAGAAGAGACAGGGACAGAGACAAAGACGGGACCCTACAGCAGAGAACAATCCGTGCCTACGACAAGTTGACAAACGAATGAAAACTCATCAAGGCTCGACAGTGGAGGACAGCCGCAAGAACACACCCACCCCGAAAACAAGACACGAGAACGGGACCGGGAACGAGAACGAGCATTTCCAAAATTAGCGCGCTGGAAAATGTTCTGGAAGCAACATGTTCGGGAAGCCTGGCAACATGCTGCTAACGACCGTCCGCCCGCCCTATGGACAATGTTGCCAGCCTGCCGGTGTCGACAGGAAGTGCAGCCCTAGCCCTATCCCCATCCTATTCAAAGCCAAAGCAAATATGATAAACAATATCAAATCATCAAAAACAGTAGCAAAAAAAAGGAGTAGCAGAAATACAAGCACAAAAAAATACGAGCATAATAATAATGACAAGAACAAAACGGGCTCTTTGTGAGTGCAAATTTTTTGTTTGTGCTAATGAGGCTGTGCACAAGTGGCAGGCACTTGAGCCTGAATGAGCATGTCGATCTCCGCTCTGCTCTGCTCCGTGTGTATGTGGCCTCATTCATGCTGCAAGCAACTCCCGGCCGGCTGTGAAGCCGGAGTTGAGGATGCGGCCACTTAACCCGTTCCGTTACTGTTTCTGTTTCTGTTTTTTTGCAACTGTTTGCACTCGGCCCTGCGGTCGCTGCTCCAGCATTCTGTTTATTTAAGTTTCAATTACTTTTTGCTACCCCTGGATTGGCAGGCGTTCAAGCAACACACAGCCCATTTTCTTGCCTTTCATTGCATCGTTTTGTAAGGATTCCCGGCTGGGCAGGAGCAGGGGGTGAGGTCTGAAGGCCGCTGTCCATTAAGTGGACTGCATGAGGCACAGGATATAGACGATATAGTCGACTGTAATAGTTGATAGTATAAATAGTAAGCGATCCAAATGTAGTTCCTTCAAACTAAACTCTCATAGCCATGTTATATCCTCGACTGCTGAAGGTTAGCCTCAGTTTTATGTATGTTACCTACAATAAACGAATACAATATACCCTTTAGCCCTCCCAGTACCGAGTAAGTAGATCAGCTCAAGTGCAATGACATCAGGGAAAGCATTCATAATGCTCATTAGCTTCGCTGGCCCTCACCCTCTTTACGGGACCACTCGGTGGCCATGTCAAAATGCCATTTTTATGTGGCACACGCGTTGCACTGTTTCTGGCAGCTTATCGATGCCACTGCCACTGCCATTGCCACTGCCACTGCCACTGCCCTTTTCCCTGATCCTCCACACACTTCTCCACTTGGATTTTATGGCCAGCATGCAGCACACCTCGATTAATGCATACAGAAGCTAGATGGAGCTATATGGCACAACATGCCCATGCACTTAGCAGTTTTATTGTATTGTATGTCTCCATGTCGTGGCAGCAGCAGCAGGAGAGGCAGCCACAGCAGCAACCCCTTGACAAACGCAACACGTGCGATTCGAGAATTTTATATAAGTGTTTATTAGCCTCTTCAGACTCTTGTTGGTGCTCCCCACCTCTCCGTGTTGCTCCGGATTGCTTACTTCCCCCTTGAAGAGGGAGACCAGATGGGGTCTGACTGACATTGACGACGCTGACATGTTGTTAGTGCTCCAATGAAAATTAAAACACATAAAAATGGCTGAGAAACCGCACAATTATATGTGAGGATTGGCGGCTGAGGTAACACGGGAGTGGAATGGAATGGGTGTGGCATGTTGTTTTGTTGTTGCGCCTGAGAGCTATAAATGAATGAAATTCTGCGTTTACGGTTGATTCAAGGCCATATTCCTGTGCTAAACGCTAAATTATCCTCAGGGACTAGCGCTTAGAGCGCTCAACTAATGAGTTTCCCGAGAAAGGAGTGTATTGGGATTAGGTGGTGTAATATCTATTAATTAGGTAAATATTATAGAAATTATTACCCTCAGCATAGCCCTGGTTACAGCCTAAATGCCACACTCACTCATTGGCCTGCAATTGCTTTTCCCTGTGCATTTAAAAGTTTGTATCTGTGTCACATTTGCTGGCAGCTCTCATCTCATTGTCAATGCACATTGTTGCTCTATTTTAGAACACACAGAGCCTCCAGAAGGACACCCATGCCCATAAGGACGGGCTTGCAATCTAGCACCTTGTCAGTCTATTGTGGCAGACAATTTGGTATTGGTAGCGCCGAGCACGACGAACACGTTGACATTGCACCGCAGAGAGCCATGTCGGCTACTGCCACACCTCTCTCCTGCCTCTCCGATGCCTGGGTTGCCTCGGCTGCTGTTTGCCGCCCTTTGTCAGACCGAAAAATGCAAATTTTCTTTGACATGGCCAAGTACAAGATAATAATTCTCTCGCACATGCCGAGTGCGGCCGTATCTGCACTTCCCTCGTGTCACCCCCCTCCATAGAACACTCACAATTTCCGGCTTCTCGTAGGCAGTCCCACTCTTTCCATCCAGCTATCTTTCTCTCTCTTTCCCTGGGTGCTTCTGTATCTTTGTCACACATGGAGGAGCCCCAATTGAAATTTATGCGTTACCTTGGTGTCAATTAAAGACATTTCTAATGCAATTTAATTTGTGCCCCGCCACGACTACACTGGAAAAACAAACGTTTTAAGAACCAGAAATAGATATAGACTGCTTTCTCTAGATCCATTTTGAAATGGGAAGTTTATTTGAGATTTGATTAAAAATCAAACAATTTTGGGAGGAAGAAACGGTTGGGTTTAGGTTTTCTCGCTTAATGTACAAACTCGTAGACATTGCCCTGTAAATGTAACCTTTCGAAGCTTTTTCCAATCAATGATTATGGATACGCGTACAAGAATGTGCCCCAAGTATAACCCTGGGATGATTAGTTGCCTGCCAGGCCAATGGGTCAGGCATTTGCGGCAGGGATAATGGCCATAATGTGTACCGACGAAGCGTCCCCGTGCGAATGTATTTTAGACAATGCCTTGGCATGTTAATCGATTTGGCCGCTGGCTGGGGCACGATTTCGCTTTGATTGGGGTTGGACAATTATACGCATGCTGTAATCGAATGCACCGAATGCGAAAGCGACTGCGTCTAATGAATGCATCTCTCGGATATCATACCCGTATCTAAACCCAGCCCCAGCCCCAGCCCCAACCGCCTGCTGCAACTATGCACAATGCGTCCACAGCAAATCCGAATTAGATGGCAGTTGGACAACGAAACCCTGGGAGGGGTTCCGCAGCCGTAGCCTTTGGAATGCAAATGTAACATGGTCATCATGTTGGCCGTTGGCCTTTTGGACATGGGCCCCAAAAGAGCAAATGCTTGGAGCCGTGCCGGGGGCGCAGGGGCGCGGGCTCCCTGGTTAATCGCCTGCTATTGTCGGGCATTATTAAATACATCAAAAAGGAGATCGGATAAGAAGGGGATATGATGGCGGCGGTTATAGTTTTAAAAATACTATATGCAAATATGTTAATGTGTCATAAAGAGGGCAACGTTTTTAATTATGCGCACATTTAATGTTTTTAATTGCAGTTTAAGCGCTACAAAGTAGGCTTTTGGCGAAACATGCAACAGAAAGGAAAATGCAAAAATGGAAAAATGGAAATGGAAAATGGTGGGCAAACAAGAGCGGATATTCAGGCTGTGTTAAATGTTGATTTATGGCAGGAAAGGCGAACGAAAGGCAAATGGCAACCAATTCGGAATGTGAATTAAACTGCCAACAGACCAAGACCCAACAGAGCCGGACAGAAGTTTAAATTTCTGCTTCTCGATGCTAACTATTAGGGCCAATCAGTGCAGTCTATGGCAACGGGCACGGGGTTTCGCTTTGAACCTGAACGAAGCACCACAAAAATGCCATCAAAAACGAGACGATGCGAGGCGAGACGAGGCAGCCACTTCAGAGCCGCCTCAATGCCAATCCAAACAAATTGCCATGTCCCGTGGATGATGGCTCCGTACTCCATGTAGCATGGAGCTGTCTCTATTTTTGGCCACTGTCTGCTGGGTGGCTGGGAGTGGGAGTGGGAGCACTCCTGGTATTTTGCATGGAAAACATAATAATCATTGACCTTTTTATGGCTGCCTGACGCGCCTTTTAATAAATTGAAAGCACCGAAAATGTTTACTTCCTACAACTGTGCCCCACAAAGGCGGGCAACAAAGGGAAAAAATCAATGCCATGCCCCAATAAGTCAGCGGCAATAACCATTCAAGATGTCGTCATGCCACGCCCCAGAACGGACCGGCGTCTGCCGGCAGCTTCAAGAATTTTGAGTGTGGCAAAAGGAAGAAAGAAAGAGGGAGAAAGAGAGAGAGTGGCAGAGAGATACAATTGAATTTCAGTGTTGGCAATTTAATTTCTTTTGTTGTCAGCGGCATAAACATTGATGAAAGAGAGATACGCGTAGGTACGCTGGCGGACTGGGCAAGAAGAGGAGACTGTGGCTGTGGCTGTGGCTGTGGCTCTGACTATTGCTGTGGCCACGCCCACTCTTATAGTTATTGTTGTTGCTGTTAGCATTTCGTTGACAGCAGGACAATGGGAAAAACACGCCGGGATATCCGGCATACAAAATTAAACAAACAATGACAAGACAAGAACTCAACATCAACCAAGGAGCTGCGTGCGAAGACCAAACTGAACTGACCCCAAAAAGGTTGCCCAAAGAGGGAGGCAGGAGGTGGGACTGGTGAGAGGGTGGGCGTGTCTGCAGCTGCCATGACGGAAGTGTAAGACACAGCCGGCAATGCTGCTGTTGCTGCAACAATGTGTATGCCACATAATGACACATGGGGCAGGAGCCAGCATCAGCCAGAAGAAAGCCTGAACGCCGAGCTTCAAGAAACATAAAAGCAATTTTCTCACACATACACACAGACACAGCAGGCAAGAAAAAGCAAAGAAAAGCAGAGCAAGGTCACGTCTTGTTGACCAACATTTCACTACAAATGAGTACCTATTGTGGCCGAAGCTGCCGCAGCCCTACTGCAAGGTATATCAAACAGAAGTTGAAGCTATTAGGCCCTATTCGGCACCACCCAAAATCTTGTTCCCTACCTTTTACTTGTTATACACTATATTGGCCTGTCTGTCACTGCGGCTGTTGCTGTTGTCACAGCTCGGAGCTCGGACCAGTCTGCAAGTGGCCGAGAGGTGCTCTTTATTCAAGCCGAGCAAAGAAAAGCACAAAGCCACCTTCTCGGCTTCGTCTACAGCCTCACGGCAGACTGCACAAAAATGAACTTGATTTTTTAGTGTACAACCAACCAACAGTGCCTGACACTGTGAAGGCTAAGGCAGTTCATAGCCTACCTTCCGCTTGGTTGGCACAACAGAGGCATAAAACAATTGTTGTCCCAGGACCGGGCTTGACCCAATAGGCAGCCTGAGGCAGGTCTGGTTGTGGCAGAAGGCAGAGCGCAAAAGAAAGCCACTTCAAGCAGAGCAGAATCAGCAATCAGAGTGTACGTTGCCGGCTTAAAGGCAATTGTTTAAGTTGGTATAACAACTTCCTTAGAAAGCAGTCAAGAAGGTAATGCAAATGAACTCGAATCGATAACTAAATAAAAGATGCACAGCCACAGCTGACTGCGCGTATACTCAATTACCAGGTAAATATTAACGTTTGCATATTCCTACTCGATTTCCACGGAGACCATATTCCTAGAAAACCGACAGCGAGTTGGAAATAATCTAAACTGGGACCTGCTTCATTCTCGCTTATACGTTGTTTGGTTTTGGGTTTTTGGACCACGAGGAGGGACTCCTCTAAGTAGCCAAACCTGAGACCTTGAGACCTGAGTCCCTGGTCCAATGCCTAATGAGCGTCAAGCCGCCAATCTTATGACTTTATGGGTCTTTCTCCATCTTCAGCACACACACACACACACAACAACAATGGCGCCATTAGCATCATCTTGCCCCTCTCCATGGCACCTTGCCTTCGCAGCCCCCCTCTGGGTGGGGCGGATGTTACGTTTCCGGGAAATGGTCGGAAATGGCATTTTCAAAACGAAGACTTCTGCCGGCCCCATCCACCCATCCAAAGCCATACATTGATATAACGACCATGATGATGATGGCGATGAGAGCAGCCAGCTGCCGCTGCCTAGCCTCACCGGTCCTACTTTGCAGCAGTATCTCAGGACAGTGTCCGTCCACCCCAGCCAGCTGTTGTTTGTATAATTTTTAGCTCAGGTAGAACGATGTTGGCAAACAACAGAAGCCAAAAGCAGTAGGTGGCCCCAGCAAGGGGCATGGAGTCGTCTTTAAGCATCCCGGAAATTGCGACAAAGACGCTTAAGCGGCTTTAAGAATGTCCTGCCCTACGAAATGTCCTCTTCGGCACCCACTTGTCGCCTAATGCAATCACAGCCAATGCCAATGCATTCGAAGTTTAAGTGCCAAAACACTTACTTAATGGAAATTACTTGAGATTCCTCCTCCTCTGTCGTACTCCGCTACTTGACACGGCCCAGTACATCCATCGATAGGCAGATGCCAAGAGCTGAGCAATCACGTGCTCTCTGAAGATGCAAAGGATGATGGAGAGTGGGAAACGGATTGGGTGGTGGACTGGACTGGTGTGGAGTGGAGTGTTGGGAGGAGTGGTGGCATCGGTAGCCACTTGAGTGTGTCATGTCCGCACGATTTTTGCTAAAAATCATTTAACGGCAATGTGCCGGAAATGCGAGACATCCCCGAGCACACAGACACAGACGGGCACAGACGGGTACAGACAGGCACAGTCAAACAGGGGCAAACATCCGAACAGATGCGAATTTCTGCCAATTGATTGACTCGGCGCCAGGACATGCTGGGCGCACAGAACACAGGGAACACAGGGAACACAAGGAACTGTTTAAATTTCAAACTGGCTCGTTGTCAGCAGTAATGTCACCAGCACGTAATACGAACGTGTAGTTGTGCACCACTCCCACTAGTGTTTGTCTGGCTCGGGCTCTGGCTCTGTTTTTGTGTTCATGTGTGTTTAGCAATTTCAAAATTGTTGTGTTCAATCAGAACCGTTTTGCCAAAGCCCAGACAAGTATCTACCTAAATCGATAGCAGCATCGAATCATCGTCACCGTCAGCTCTCAAGGCCCAAGTGGTGCGAAGGCATCCAAGGGAGAAGCCCTGAGAAATAGAAGCCCTAATAGTTGTTCGAGCCAGAGCACGAGCCAGAGCCAGAGCCCGAGCCAGAGCCCGAGCCCGGTGGACTGTGAGGCTGACAGTTGATTCTGAGACTTCAGTTGGCCAAACATTTTGCCACTGCACATTGTTTGCTGTGCAATCTTCAGAGAGATGTTTGATAGATATTGCAAGGATATCCTGTAGCCCTGAGAAAGAGCTGACCAACCAGAGGAATAGCAGCAGCGTTTGATAGAAAATATCGTCTTAATGATGAATGTAAACAGATTAAACTAAAATAAAATATATTTAAAATAATACACAGAATAAAGGCAGTAGATCATATGGTACTCAGAAAGAGCAAACACTTCAATATCAAAAATTGCAATTCTCAAAGAACGAAAATCAAAAATTCGACAAATAATGGATCTCGTATCATTTTAAAGTGCATCAGTATCCCCCACTTTAATGGTCAAAGTACCATTAGGGTGCCATATTACAATATAGTACTACCCACTGACCCAGAAACACACAAACACACACATACACACACACATAAGCGAAGCGCACGCAGAAAATGCATAAGAAAGCGCCAAAAACTTTCTCCATAAATAAAAATTGAGAAACATGGAAAAGGCGAGGAACGGAGGAACGGAGGACCGGAGGGCAGGTCCAGGTCAAAGATAATAATAATAAAAAACCGCTCAAAGATGCTGCCAAAAGGCAAGATGCAAAAGAAAAAATCAGCGAATAAGAAACACGCACACACACACACACACTCACAAGGGTACAACAAGAAGAAAAACAAAGGAAAATGGAAAAGAGGAAACTTGAAATCTTTCTTCTTGCCATTCTGAGCATTTTTTTTCTCTTATTTTTATTTCATTTTGCGTGGAGTTGAGTGAGTTAGCGTTGGCATTTGTCAGTTGCTGGCTGTCAGCGCTCACTTCCTTGGCTCTCAGCGTCTTCGTCCTGCGGGCCAGAGTTCGCACTGTGTCTGCAGCTTGCCGCAACTTTTAATAAACTTGGCAACCATTTTTTCCCCTCCTTTGTTTCGCTGTTGCAAAGGTTACGCACGCACACACCCAAATACTTCTACAACGAGTATGCTACATATAAAACGTGGGGTATATAGGGTAGGGTACAAAAAGGGAGAAGAATCTCGAGAGTAGCGAAAAAGTTTTACAACCAAACTCAAATTGAAGCAGTTAAATGGCGTATTGTTTTGCAAAATACTCGTACTTGACCAGCTTTCGTCTCTCTCCCCCTCTCGGCCTCGTCCGGGGCTGGGAGTGAGAAGTTTTGACCAACAAATTGTCAAGTTTTACGAGTATGCATGGCCGTTTAGCAAGAGTTCTTTTTTATGTCTCGCCTCGGCTTTGATGTGATTTTTATGGTCCCGCCCCCGTTGTAGCGTTTTGATCAGGAATCAGGGAACTTTCTATGGCAATAGCTCAATCGATTCAAGAGCTCTAGGGGACAGAACTTGGTTTATTATTACAGCACTTTCGCTGGCGCTGCGTTTTCCGCTGGCGAAGCTGCTGCATTAGACACTAATTAGTAGCAGCTACAAAAACAACGACTTGCAAATTAGTGTAGCATATCTTGAGGCACTGCAAGTGAAATATTTGCAAATTTGCGAAAGCAAGCCGCCAAGTTATTCCACGAACGAGTATCTATGTGTGTGGGAGAGTGCCTCTAACATGGCAGGCACACACTCGTATATATTCATTTATTATGCGTGTGTGTGAGTGTATGTGTGTTTAGTTACTGTTGCTGCTGATGTTGCTAGGTTTGCTTTTGCTTTTGCTGCGGCTGCGGCTGACGCTTCCAAAACTTTCAAATGAGACGCCTGCCGTTGCAATTATGCTGGAAATACCATTACACCTACACAACCGCACCCACACAGAGACAGCGCCCACTCCACTCCACGCCACAGTTCCCGTCTGTGCCACAGTTTGGTGCACTAATTAAAGAAAACTCCACCACAGAACGCCGGGCTGCAACTAGAGTGAGACAAAGCCGAACACGGAACGCATACGTATACGTATACGAGTAGACCCAATCTGCCTCAACGATTGTTCAAACATTTGCATAAATTGCTGCACAAACTATTTAAAGCAATAACTAAAAGTAATTTGTTTTGCTTCGCAAAGCACAACGACGCCTTGTGGCTGCTCCAAATATTTGCACAGTTGTTTGTTGCACAGCCCAACAGAAAAAAGCCGAAATGAAATTAAACAATACCAAAGGAAACCTAACCACACCAAGATTAAGAGCAGGCTCTACAGACATCGCCAGTTGACATCTTCAATTATTTATTTATGCCTTCGCCAGTTGATTTATTTATAACATATTTAATTTTCCAAAATCCCTGCCACAGCAGTTTCCCTGTTGCCCGGCGTTAGGGGCAAGGGGCTAAGCTGTTGCTTTTATCTTGGACATAATTTAAAAACGAGTCCAAAATTCATGACTTTCCCGTAGATATACTGCAATACACTGAGCTCCTTCTGTGCAGAATTTCGTGTGCCAGGCACTTGTCACTTTCTGTTTGCGTAATTAAGCAAATTTTTGTATACTTGTTAAAGTATACTCTTGAAAAGGGTCCTATCGACGGACAAGCGACGATACGACCCCAAAGCTTTCTATATAGTAAAGAGACTCCGTGTATATGTGATGGCTGTTTATCTGCCTGATTCTGTCTCTGATTAAGTATAAACTCCACATTTGTTCCAAATTTATTTAAAACTCTCTACTACAGATGTCGACTTAACATACTCGACCAGCGAAGACTTCAGTATCGGATCACTATATCAAAAAAAGTAGCTCCCATAGAAACAACCTATGTTTCAATATAGAATCATGGATTTAATAAATGTAAAAACCTTTTTTAATAAAGCTGTCACGTGGTTCCGACTGCAAATTGGATATTGTACAAAAAATTGTAGTTGCTTGGCAAAGTGGAAAGGGTAAACGGGGGTAAAATCCCAGGAACGCCCCCAACTTTATAGATTGTTGGGGAACTTCTTGAAAAACTTGTCATTTACATACAAATTTGATATGCAGGAGCATGCCACACATGTGTCTGCCTGTGCGGCTAGACGCCGGCACTTTAATAAGCAACGCCGCAGAGGGCAAGGCCCAATTTAGTTTTGTTTCAGCTTTTTTTAAGTGGGTTACCCACTTTCGTCCTGGAGGAATGCCTTTGATGTTGGGACCTAAAGTTCGGGCCTTGGCTGGAAGTGAGTCAGGGGTCAATGGAACCCTTTTTTTGTATGAGGCTGCCGCTGTCACGCTGTCAGATCTGAACATAAGAAGGTGGTATTCAGTTTATTTTTGTGCCAAAGTAAGTTTCGAGTGCTTGGAAGTGGCTGCCAGATACTTATGACGAGTAGCTGGCTCTGGGATTCTACATTCAGCAGGCTCTCATTTAATAATTCACTTTCATTAGGCGAAAAATGAGTGCGAGCGGAGCGGAATAAAACTGTACGACCGCAACTTAATGAGAGCACCCCCACCCCCACCCCCACCGCCCACCGCCCTCCACTACAGCGAAATGTTTTATGCCACGAGCCACGCCCCGCTCATTAAAAGTAACCAAACTGTTGGGGACCACAAACCCAATGACAACGACAAGAAGAATAGGGGGAAAATGGCGCCAACAACACATGAAACGCGGCCAAAAAGGCAGCCAGCAAGGAGCTTTCAGGTCTCCCTGTGGCACTCTCTCCTCCAGAGTGCCTGTTCGTCTCAGTCTCTGTTGACACTGATTCACCCACTCCCACTCCCCGTTGCCGTTCCCATTCCCGGTCCTTTTGCTGGCTTCCTGTTCACGTTACAGCTATCAACGCTAATGACAAAAGCGCGCAAAGTTTGCATTTACTGGGAAAGTGAAAGGACACTAAACATGCCCACAGGGTGTGTCCAGCACAAAAATCACAAAAGAGCATAAAATTAGCGAACGATGTCGCCTCTCCTCTGCCTCACTCAATCTCATAGCGAGTCCCTGCCTCACCCTCTCTGCATCTTCCAACAGCTACACTCAGAGAAACAATGCGTCTTCAGGTTTTGCTCCAGTCAGTGCCCTATAAAACAGGTCTAGGGTCGTCCGTCGTGACCCGCGAGCCAGAGAAGCCAGTGAGCCGGGGGTTGCCCTCTAGTCTGGATTATGATCTTTCATCTTGAAGGATCTGTTCTGCAGTAAATATTATCCATTTATATTAAACATGAACATACGTATCTGAAACGGAATAGAATTTTTTTGCGAGTGTATGAAGACTATGTTTCGTTACTTTATTTTAAATTTCCCCCTCGACAAAGACCTAATGGAAAGGGCGGGCAGCCGGGAATTTCTGGGACAGAGTCCCACCAGTCCAAGCTGGTGGCTCCACAAGCACTCCCATGATGAATTCATGCCCATCATTTTGCTTGTAACCAAACTTGTGATTGTTGCTGTTGTTCTTTTTTTTTTTTTGTCTGTTGTTCTTTTTTCGGTTGTGGTGGTGGCGCTGGATACACTGAGTCGGGATGTCCTGATTTTTCATCCTAGTCCCCGTCACAGCCAACCATCCATCCATCTATCCAGCGCACTTACACGAGTTGGTCATTAGCTACGCCTGCCAGCAAATTATTTGGCTGGATGCGGCGATGGCCAAACCATATTGTTGCTGCTGGTGGTTCTTCCCTTGCTGTGGTTCTTGTCATTGTGGCTCTTGTAGGCGGTTATGATAAACATCAGCAGGCAGCCACACTGCAGCATCAAGGGCTGGGATGGGTGGTTGGGTGGCTTGGGTGGCTCCCTTTTGTTGGCCAGTGGAGCACAAATTTTCGCGTGCGTTGCGCCACAAGTTTAATTTTACAGATGGCCATTGCTGTGGTTGTTTTTGTTGTTGTTGTTGTTGCCGTAGGTTTGAGGTTTGTTGAAAATGTTCATGTCAAGTACTTAAAATTGTTGTCCCTGCCTCTGTTTCTATTTCTGTCTCTGGCGCTGTTGTTGCACGAATCACCGGGGAGCCGTAGAGCTTTGTGGAAATAGAAAAATTGTTGGTCATGCAACATGCTAAAAAATTAACGCAATTTTTGTTATATTTTGTTTTATTCATGTAATATGGGGGGAGTGGTTATGTCCGTGCGTGTCTGTGTGTGTGGGTGTGTAGCAAATTACAGGAATTAGTGTAAGTGTGGGGGAGTAGTGTGGTCCGCTCAATATTATTTTTGGTATTTTTCTCGAAAACTTTTATGATTTATTTCACTGGGGTCCCTCTGCGACTCTATCTATGTATTTCTCTATAAATAAAATCTCACCCTAACGATATACTCCCTATTTAATAGACAAAAAAATTCCATTAGCATTTTAATGATGTATTTTCCAGACGAAATTATATGAATATTGTATTAGCAGGCCTTTCGTGCAATTTCATGGGCATTACCCGTACAAATAGTACACAAGGTAAGCCCACGATGAAATCCAATATTAAATTGTGGCCGCGTCTGGTGTCCGTCCTATGGCCCTCTATTGATTGTATTGACTAACGGTTTCTTTCGGCTGCTGTTCCTATAAAAATGTAAATTTCCTTTTATTGTTGCGAGATTTATTAGACGAACTGTATGTGTCCCCGCAACGGGGAAAACTGCTGATTTGCAGGGATTACTCGGGCAACAAATGTCGAGGCCATATATCTAGCTATATGTATTGCTGTTCCTATTCCTATTCGTATGCATGTAAATGGTTTGGAGAGGCTGCAGAATGCAGAAGGAAGAGCCATTTTTATGCCACGTGACACAGTTTTTATGCCTTTCTGCCAAATTTATGATCGTCGCTAACTGTTTTTATGATTCTGTTTTGATGATTGTTTGGGTTTTCGGTCTTTCTGAGTTTTTTTTTTTCGAGCCTTAGCTTTCGGCTCAGATTCCCTCTTTTTCCCCAGTGAAAACATAAATAAAATTTCGCTCCTCTGGCAATGTCAGATTTGCATTGTTTCGGGACCCCGTCGCGCTGTCAGGGACTTTTGTGCTTAGAGAGCATGTGTCTGGAAATAGATCAGAATTCAATCGATTTTGGCCGAGCCCAAGCCCTGGCAGTGGCTGTGGCCGAGTAAACAATGAAATAAATATTATTATAGGCATAATAGAAATGTTAACAACGGCACGTACTAATCAAAGGCAGGCATGTGGGCGGCAGCTCGACGAAAAATTCCGACAGGCTGTCTTTCTGTCCGTCAAGGCCAATAGGGCGAGGAATTGACAGATTCCCACTTGAGTATGCCAAAAATGTAGTCGGGAAATTGCATAAAAGCATGATTTAATGAATTTCCGGCAATAAAATAATTTAATTTTGGCCTAGTCAGAGTCCGTGGCGGAAGGGGGAGTCTTCGTAGGGGAGCAAATCAGTAGCCGGAGGACTCTCCGGCTCATCATTAAAAATGTCAAGAGGCTTTCCCTTCCAAAAAAATCTAAGAAAAAAAGTGCGCAAATCTCCGCATAATTTAATAACGTCAAAGTTGTGCGTCTCTCCCTCTCCATCAACCCCCCAGATAGGTGGCCAAGGAGGCTGCGTGTCGCATAATAAAATTCAAGGCAGCAGGCTGGCTGGCTGACAGGAAGAAGACGCTTTTTGGGCCCGGTTCGGCATGACTTGGCCCGGCATGCCAGTGAGTACATGGCAGCCAGGCTAATCTATGAGATGTGCGAGCTGGCACCTAAGCCAGCAGCTTTGATATTTCAGCATTAGCTCCATTAAAGTCAACATTATGAATTTTAATTTCGTGCACTTTATGGCGGAGGCCACATAAGCCGTGTCTGTGTCAATTAAGTGGCAAGACGTGCCAAGGACAGGGACAGACCTGGCAGGTCTTCCTGCATTTGTCGGCTCCTGCTAATGCTGCTGCAGTGTCTCCAGGTACAGCTCCTCCAGAGCAGCCAACAATTGCTGGATGTCTGGAAAACAAAGCCACAGACAAAAGTTGAAAGTAGAAAGCCAGCTGAGGGGCAGGGCAGCTGTGAGGGCGGGGGGATTGGGACTGATTCAGCAATCGCCTTACAAGTGCAATGTCAATTTGTGCACAAAAGGATAATAAGGATTTATGTCAAATGCTGGCGCTGTTTGAGTCTTGCCAATATTTTCACAGATGACTGCACTCGCTCCGAGCGAAAATAAAACGCGGCTTAGGCACTAGCAGCAGAAGGAGCAGCCAAAAAATCAGAGCGAGAGCTCTCTCAGGGGGATTCCCTGAGACACTCGTGCGCGTCTGTCTAAGGGGCGTATGCTCAATCTGCTGGCAAAATTCGAGAAAGTTCAACGATTGAACTTTGCACTCAAGCACCTAATGGCTACTTAACTTATTAATTTCCTGTATTAGTAGCAACATTTCCACAAGCGACTCTCATTAAAACTGCATAAATTCGAGGAGTCGAGCCGAGACTTGGCCAAGTATCTGAAAGCAATTTTGCCAATAGTCCGATGATGCCCTAAACCAAGCCGCAAAACTCACTTGAAAAGTTTTTAACTTTCAACAAAACGGAGAGCAACAACAGCAACAACAACCTTAATAGCTCGAACAAGCCCAACTTTGGCTCAGAGCTCAGAAAGTGCGCTTTGATGCTTTTGCAAGTTTTTAGTGATTTTTTGTATGTAGCCTGCTTTTAGGGTGCTCTACAGACCCGCAACACACACACACACAAAAACACACACCCAAAGGCAGACAGGGGCAGGGGCAGGGCCAAGGACTGGGACAGACGAGGGACCACCAAAAGCAATCAGTTTGCGGTACACAATGTGGGCCAGAGGTAGGATACAGAGGAGTCCCCAGCTTTGATAGAAATCATGCTGAGTTGTGAAACGTAAAATTGAATTTACTTTTGCCGCACACATTACCCACCTCTCCATCTCCCTCTCCCTCTTGCTCACACCAAGATCCTGTGATTTTCCATGTGGCAGACAGTTTTTCACGCTTTTCACCACCAATTCCGAGTGGACAGAACTTGGCCGACTCCAACTCCAACCCAGTCATAAATCATTAGGCATTTCCCATATGCAAACGGTCTGGACTCGGCCTCGCTGTCTGTCTTGTCCTTCTGCCTCTCTGCCTGTCCATTGTGCCATCTTCATTGGTGTTATCACTAATCCCAGCATTAAATTCGGCTTTGACTTTCATTTACTAAAGATATAATACGAATTTCCCCACCATCCTTCCCAGTCTGGTCTGGATGGGGTTGGGTGTTCTACCCACATCAAATGTACAACATTTCCTTTCACAGCAAACGGCAAAGTGGAAAACAGAATTTGCTGGTTCTCCAACAAAGTTAATGATTTTGTTTTTGTGTGTGTGTGTGTGTGTGGCAAGGCAAACTCATTGAAAATTATAACTCTATTCGGTTGAGGCTTCCTCTGGAACTCTGAATATTTTCCCCACTGCTGTAATCAGCTTATAGTAAAATAGCCGCCGAGACCAAAGTGGAATTGAGTTCAATTGAATTGAGCTGTCTGCCTGTTGTTGTTGTTTTTGTTGTCTGCATTGTGGAATTGTTCATGTAACTGTTGTGGCATTGGTCATGTTTGCTGCTATTCGTGTTTATTTAAATGTAATTAATCTGCAGAGAAACAGAAACAGAAACAGAACTTTGCTCCCCAGAACTCAGGTTCACTCTGCGGTTAGGGCTTAGGCAATTAGTTGGGAGTGAGCTCAAGAAGAGCCCGGGGCAAGACTGTCTCTGAGGGGCAAGCAGATGATGGAAAATCTCATTTCCCACACTTTGCAACTCAAATGATAATCCCTGTTTGCCATTACAGACTAAGGATACTCTGTCCATTGTGGCTAGAGTAAACTTACTAAAGCAGCTTAATTAATAAAACAGCTAAGTAAATAAACATCTTTCGAAAATTTCCTGCAAGCTGAATAAGATACAATAAATGTTTTAAACATCCAGAAGTACACTACGGCTAAGGACCTTTCACCTAATTATAATGCACAGCAATTAAACTTGTTTTTGAAAGAGTAATGCATTCAAATGGAAACAATATTAAGCAACAGCAAAACATTAAAGCAGGAATGAAAGCACAGAGCTAAGACAGATTCCATGTAATAAGATTGGTGAGAAAATAATTTGTCTCTTGGCACATTCTTGGAAAAAGAAACAGCGGACAATAATATTCTCGGTAAGATATGCGCAGTGGAAAAGATCTTGACCAACAATCAGAAATGTAGCAGCTTATAATATTATTTTAGATTATTATTATCATTTCCCGTAAGCTTTCGGAATATTAGTAATTGTCATAGCAATTTAATCTTACAAAATTGAATGATTAAATCTTGCAAATTCAACGAATGAAGAGCTTTCACGTCAGATGGCAGTTGGCTTTTAGAGTAAATCAAGCCCAATCTAAGCGAACCCCAGTGTAATTAATTCAATTTCCTTGTACCATATTTCACACTTAAAAATCAAACTCTGGCAATTTGTTACACTCACTCGTACTCTGGTAGTCGTACCGCACGCACCCGAAACCGACACCGAAACCGAGACAACGATACACATGAGACGCCAACAAGCGGAGGGGGTGGATGTCGAATGGGTCCAGGGGAGCCTTGGTGAGTGGAGCGGACTTTACTGGGGTGTTCGGTTAGTACGTGAGCCCCGCTAAAAGTTGTGCAAATAAATGGCAGTGAAATTTTATAGCACACTTGATAATTTCAGCAATAATTCAGCGCAGCTAATCACCGCATAAATAATCTTAAGGACAGCCAAGCTTAGCCTTCCCACCCACCGAACTCCTCTGCACTGGCACTACCAAACAGCTAAATATATATAGATTTGTATACATATATTTATATGTATCTATACATGGACAGTATGCATGGTGCAAGAGGCGAGAAAAGCAAACATTAAAAGAGATTCGGGGACGGACAGACGGGGACAGGAACTGCGACTGGGATTGGGACAGAGACTGTCCTTGTGACTGGGGCAAGGACGGGGGACAGTGCGCTGGCTAAGCGGCGGAACGGAGGAGCAAATAAAAGCAACCAGGACCAGCAAACAGCATCCAAAGCTCATGAAATCGAGAACTCGGTCGAATGGAACGTGAGCGAAATTTTTGCTAACGAATGTTGACTTTGCCAAAGTACTAAAATCAAATAACAGCAACGGCAACGGCAAACGCTACAACAAATCAAACAAAATCAACAATCACTTGGTAAAAGTTAGCCCAAGTTGATGAAGACAAACGTTATGTATACGTAATACGTATGTATACGGACCAAGTTGGCCGGTCCAACTATTTGGCCATAATAATACAACAAAAATTAATAAAAATGGCCAAACAACAAGCTGCCTGCTGTCTGCTGTGTGCTGTGTGCCGCCCCCCCTTGACTTTGCAGCCAACTTGTGGATCTTTCAGCATTTAAGCCAAGTAAACAAGCAACTCAAATCCATAAAATTAACTCGCCGCAGATGTGACAGCTGCTGGCAACGTCAGCACCAAAGTCAGTCTCCAGTTTCAGTTTCGCTTCCAGGCTCAGGCAGAGGCTCAAAACCAGAGCCAGACCCAGTCCCAGTCCCAGTACTGAGTACTTTTTGTCTGTCAGAGAAACTGGCAGAAATGTAGGTTATACACACAGAACACACAATAAGAGTGGATACATTGCGTATACGCCGCATGTGCCACGCGAATAGGAGAAAAGGAAATAAAAAGCGGCAGCCCACAACAAAATAAGAAATTTAATGCGAACGCTGCGTGAAACGAAAGTTTTAAAGCAACAAAAAAGCATCGGGAATGGCTACAATTTGTATAACTTTATGGCGGTACAGGATAGAGAATACAGGATACAGGATAGGAGGCAGCAAAACACCCAAAAAGACAAACAAAAAGGAGCAAAATGGAAACTTGCTTGAATAATTTACCAGAAAACTTGAAGACTCCCAAGAATCCAACTCGAACTTAATGTATGCTTATAGTTTAACTGCGGATTACATTTAGTTAATTGGAGTGTCACAGCTTGCACAATTTTCTTTGTATTTATATTCCTGATAAAGTTGTTTATATCTTTAGGATTATTTCACTTTAATTTTTTTTACATTAACTTTTTTTTTGTTTTTTTCTGTTTTCAATTTTGCGCACAAAACGATTCGTTAGCTCAATGCGGTGCACCGCTTTCTTTCCACTTTCACTGCCAAACCGACCGTTAAATTCAACGTTCGCCACGCATCTGACGGATTCGCTCGCTGGCCATCAGATATGCACGGAGGCTGTGCACGCACCCATCGTCGGAGTCCTATTCGGGTCTGGCTCTCGCCTTGCCTCGTCCCGATTCGCCTGCTCCAGCTCTCGTTTCCACTCGGAATTTGCGAGAGAGAGAGGTGGTCTCACCAATTCGCCGCGTGGGTGGCAAGCTATCCAAAGTTGGCTATGGGCAGGGCTAAGAGAGCGTGGCCACAAAAGAGCACAGCGGAAACAGCTGAGGGTAGAACAGTTTTAGAAATTCAGTTGAAAAGAGATCTCAGTGCAAGAGAGTACTATATGTTCCTGTTGCGACTCGCAGAAGTAATGGATAATAATGGGAATTATTTAAGTTAAACAGCTGTTACACACGCCAGTGCGCAGAAGCAGTAAACATGTTTTGAAGAATACTGGTACTGCAAGTGGGAACAGTTCACTCCAACGTAATTGTGATAAGGGCAACTACGCCACTCGAAACTAAACAAATTTTGTAAATAAAGTTTAGGTGGAATTTTATGAATGGATTTGCAAGGATGCGAAACTGATTCGTCTTTGAGATGATTTAGCTATTAAACCATTTTAAAAGGTTTTATTGTAATAGATTGATGCTTCTTGAATTTATTTGTGTTTTGTTTTGATTCTTGCTAGTGCGACAAAGACCCGTGTTTATTCAATTACATTTTTTTTTGTTTAATATATTTTTTAGGTATTCCATGGCAGTCTGATAAACAGATTCAGACAAGCAATGATCGTATTGAAGGAAGTTCTGCAATGCAGACGAACCTCCTTTGAGGCTCTCGTAGAGGGACGACAGTCGAGGAATATAAAAGGGCAATATAATAAAAAGTCCCGATAATTTTAATAGAGAGGTTGTTGATATTCGTGAGTTGGCTCTGAGTTGGACAATGATTTACGCCCATAACATTTCTTTAAATTACTATAAATCTAAAAGCACTGAAAGTAAAGGTTAGATTGGTTCATATCAACGTTTGTTTGGGCTATCTTCAAATGGAAACAGTTTCTCTCACATCTAAATATTTTTCAGTTCGGATCTCATAATCTATCAAGCTTTAAAAATGAAGGACTATAAATAAAAACAAATAAACACTCATATACTACTTATATCGACTCAGCCCATCGTCCAGAAGATTATATACTCGTAGTCCTGGGTCCATATTATAGTCCTTTATATACTCGTAGTCTTGTATAGTGTCAAAAATTCTTCCCACAGTGTGGTGCATAGCCATGTAAAAATCGCCATATAAGTTTTCTGATTGAACTACAAGATATATCCACAAAATCACCTGGAAGAATAGAGATCACTGTGAATATCACTAATTTGATAGTTTCCTAATGGGAATTGAATTTGAGACAAGACCTTATACGTACAAATTAAACCATGTGAGTTTTAATCCCTCAACCTCTCACATACTCCAGTAATCCATTTGTAATTAATGGTTTTATGAAATTGTTTTATGGGCCGTCAACAACACACCCGTTCGCACTTCGGTTCCGGGACCGCTATGTTTATCAAAACAAAATTTCCGGGCCCTCACACAAGAATGAGTGTGCGAAAGACACAAACCAAGCGTCTGCCCTAAACGGGCCAAGTCACAGATCAATATAATGAACCGAAAACGTAAGCCGAAAGCCGCAACAAATTGCCAGTCCGGAATCTGGAGACCGGAGTGCGGCGTTCGGCCCCCGCTGCAGTGGCTTTTGATGTGGATTTTGATTTAAGTTTTAGCACAGCCGCGCACTTATCGAGCAATTGAGCGCTCCAAGGGATAGATATGGACCACATAGGGAAGTTGAGTAGAGAATTGATGATTGAAGGAGTGTGGAGTATGGCGTGTGGCGTATGGCCAGGCCATATGCGGCATTCCAATGAGAGACGAAAAGTTATTTGCAATATAAGAATCGATACGAGTAAGGCCACCCATAGATGATATACGAGTATGTATCGCATGAGGAGTGTGTGCAAGTGTGTCTGTCGGTTCTGTATATGGGTATCATCCCAAAGTGCACATCATGATTTTATTAAATGGACTCTGATGTATTTATTGTCCAGCAACAACGTGACTTGTGAATTGATTTCATTAAACTGAAAAAGTTAACAAAGCAGCGCTCTGCTCCGCTCGGTGCTGGCAACATTTTTTGGACAAAGTTGCCCTGATAGAAGGGAGTCAGGCTATATTTCGCTATATAGATAAATATTTTTTTATAGCTATACGGGTGTATGAGTGAGTGTGTGTGTGTGTTGGCTTAAGGACATCTATCGTTAGTGGCCGGGAGAAGAGCGGGCGGGTGGGAGGACAGCGGCGGTCGAGCTTCAATGACCAATGGCAACAGCAGCGGGCATCGAGCGTGGAATATCAATGTGGTCGAGTGGATGAGCAGCCAGGCCATGACAGGCATAGGCCAGGACGGGCCAGTAAGAGCCAGGCCAACTAACTGACTGACTGTCAGGCTGGTCAGGATGGTCGGGCTCTCAGTTCGTCAGTCAGTCAGTCAGTCAGCTTTTTGTTGACCGCTGTTTGCCACAAATTGCCAAATCGTATACCAGTCTGTTCGAGTGAGTGTGTGTGGAAGGGAGCATGTGCGGCTTTGGCCGCCTTCATTTTGTACAAATAATGATGATAATGTTGATGCTGCTGTTGACTTAACGCACATAACGCTGATTAGCCGTCGTCCAGGAATACGTACATATAAGCATTTGCAGTCCGACCTTTGCCTTTAAGACTTAATTGAAGCCAGCCCGCAGAGATTCGCCAGCAATTTGTCAGGGCATTGAGGCAATGCGACAGAGAGGCATTCAAACCATCCACTGAAGCCGCCAGGAAAGGTATGAACAACATTTCAGGGCTTTGTACTCGGATCGTCCTTGGCATGCGATTGCACTCAAACAATTTATATTAAATCCGCTTTTAATTGCAGTCGAGAGTCTCCAAAGGCATTTCAATGGAACGCTCTGCTGTCCCCTCATCCGCGTCCGCGTCCCTGACTCTGACTCTGATGCGGGACCAATGCGGCGTATGCGCGATGCTTAAATGAAAGCTAATTCTGCATTAAGCAAATGCCACCCCACGCTGCTTCTAAGCACATGGAATTATAAGTGAAGGGCGGACTGAAATGGGAAATGAAAAATTGCCAAGTAAAATAGAAGCTCAGACTCCTCCTGTTTGCAATGGACAGACATGGGCGTCTGCTCGAACTCCTTTTCCCCGTGCCACCCGTGCTCGATGTTGTTGCTGTTCGTGCATTGTAAGTTGTCCTGTTTTATAAATGTTGGCGGCAAGAACCACTTACATGAGCCATTTGCATCATATTTCTGTTGTCATTTGTTGACATTTTACTTGCCTCGTCGTCTGAGCATGTCAGTGTGCGAGTGTGCGAGTGTGCGAGTGTGCGAGTGTGTGGCTCTCCTCTCTCTATCTCTGTGAAGACGCGCCCTTAATGTGCAGCCATTATTTTTCAAGAAACAAGCTCAGTAGCAGGCCGCACGAGAGCATAGTGCAAAGGCAGTAAGTAGCAAGTACCACGCAGGGCAAATAAAAAGCCAAAGCAAAAACGTTTTGCACACAAAGCAAAAACAACAACATAAAATACTCGTAAGTACGAAAAATAAGGATGGATTATGTGGACGAGGCTTTGGATACCCTTGCAAGCAGATAATTGCTTTGGTAGATTTGATATAAGAAGAAGTATGAATGAGGGGAAGATCATTTGATGGATTAAATTTATAGACTTGATTTTTGGCGTATTCCGATGGCGTGTGCCGTGAATGGCGTCTCAAAGCTTTCTACTACTAAGAAAAGTATGGAAAATACTCAACCTTACTCTCCATAAAGTATTCTCCAATAGCTAAATCTCATTTTTCCTTACAATTCAAGCTGTAGATCAGAATTATAATGCCCTTCTCAAGGGTATACTAAACCCACTCCCACCCCCATCATTTGTTGTGTGGGGCAGCAGCTCCGGCAAGCAAGCCAAGAGCCAGAGACAGAGGCAAGGCAGCTGCAAAGGGTTCTCCTCATTGTTTGCTTTTGGCCTGGGCCCAGAACTTGGCTAATTGCCTCGGCCCCGACTATCGTTTTTCACCAATCAGGCGAGTGAGTATTAATTAATTATCTTACCATATGCCATGCTGCATTGAAAGCTGAATTTTCGCTGATTTTTATTTAACTTTGCACGCTAATTAGCGTCCATTTTGATGCCTTCGGTACGGTCGGTCAGGGGTCTGCTGCTGGGGCTGGGTCGGATTCGGGTTCGGGTTCGGGCTGGTCCGGCCACAAACTGACTGTCATGGCTCAACTGGATGTTGGCTCAACTTGAGACTGAAGTTTTTTCTGTTACATAGGTTCGGTCGGTCCGAAGATGGGATAAAGTTTCTAGAAACTTTTACTGAGCTATTGGCTTGTTTTTTCAGTTAGCAAATCTCTATTGATAAACATTTGATTTATACGACTATTCAATGGAATGTGCAAGTATTTGAAGTTCTGCAGAAGTTTGATACCTCTGCAGGGGGCATATAAAATTTACGTTGCCACACTTTCAATGTTAATTAAACCTACTAACAGTACTTGAACTCTGCACTTTAACTCTTACTTTAATGAATCAATTTTTGTCGCACACAACCGCCCTTACAGCCCTGATATATAGCATATCTAAAAAAAAGCATATGCATTTCAATTTACAATAAATTGACAAAAATCCATTTATTGACCAGAACAAGAATCTTTTTCATTTGCATACAAAATTCAATTGAGTGTGTATGAATTATTTAGATACAGAGCAAAAAGACACCCATTTTCATGGCTATCGTTTATCTGTGTTTGCTATGTCTCCATTTAGGGCGACCAATTTAAAAATAAAACGACCCTTAACTATGACTATTTGAACAATAAGCTCAAGTGCAAAATGATTAGAAATAAAGCTATAAATGAAGACCCAGCTCATTTGTGAATTTTGTGCAATTTCGAGAAAAATTTTTGAAAAAAGCCAGGCTTACGTTTATAGAGGTTCATGTTTTATGAAATACTGTTGATGAATAATATCGAAAATGTTACTTTTTAATTATAATACACAGGAAGTGGAAACCTCCTATATTTTAGAATAAAAAATGATACATTTTGGCTGAAAGAAAATATTATTTGAGAACATACGTTCCATGCAATTTGACAGATCCTGAACATATGTTTTTCGATTTTTTCAATCAATGTATTAGGTTCATACCACATTACCATTTGTTTACATACGTATATATTCTCACTTATATACATATGTATTCTCTATCATCTTCACCTCGCGCCATTCTTTCAATCCTCTAGATATTTCTTGTATTTTGGTGATCTTTTTGGTTTATTTCTTTTCGCCAGCGACTGACACTGTACTTGTATTTATTCATTCAATTTATAACGCGGCAACAATTAACTAAATGGCTGTCCAAACTTTTAGCTAATTTGGCCTGGCGTCAGCGTCTGGCTGTCCCCCTCCCCTTCATTCGGCGACAATTTGTTTCATTTCGTTTGGTCAGCATCGGCGCCGAAATGCCGTTTGCATTTTTTTTCCTCTATGCCCTGAAAAAAGTGCAATAACACTTTTTGTCCGCCCTTTCTGTTAGCCATTCTTCCCTATTCCCTTTACTCTTTGCTCAGGGTTGTGTTTGCTTTTTCAAGCTGTGTTTTATATTCTATTAGCAGGTCAATTTATGATTACAGCGACCCCGCAACCCCCTCCCTTCTTAGGTTATTAAAGGCGATGTCGCTTATCTCTGCGGCTGCTGAGGCTGAAGCTCACACTGTCATAATCCTAAATATGCTCGGGCCCTACACATTACGCAGTGTTGCACTTAAATTTCACACTTAAATAAACAACTTCCAGGCTGCTGGCGCTGCTGCTGGTGTGCCTGTGCTTCCTCTGGCACTGCCTTCGCTTAGATGCTGCTACTACCTCTTGGCTGTTGGCTGTTGACTGTTGGGGCTTGCACTTCGGCCAGGTCCGGGTGCTTGGCCTAGTTTGGCGCCCACAAACTGCTAACTGGCAAAAAGCAGAGAGCCCCGCGCCGGAGAGGCTGTGAGCGAGAGCGAGCGGAACAACAAGTATAACTCCCGAGTGGAACACGCACACAAACACGCATAAATTGAACAATACAGAGGCCCCGGGTCCTGGCCTCATCCCGGACCCCATTCCTGTGAGCCCCCTCCCACCCACTCTATGACACCGCACAAAATGCGCCACATGTTATGGCCCCGTAGGAACTACGGAACTGCTGTGGTCTACAGGGGAGCGGCAGCAGGCCGGGGTGTTGGTTTTGGTGCTGCCATTGCGGGGGAGGGGACTTGCTTAAAGTGCTTTTACTACGCTTAATTCGCATAATTAATTTTGTTAGTAAACTTTGGGGGGCTAATACATATTTTGCCACCGTTGATGTTGCTGCTGTTGTGGATTGTAGTCGTTGCTTATTTCGCGGCAGACACCCAAACTCACGCAGCTGCTCTTTATCTGTATGTGTGTGCGTGTATCTGCCTTTTCCGTTTATGTTTATTCATTGAATTTATGACATTATCGTTGCCTACTTTGCGGCACCAAGCATGGCTGCCAGCCTGCTTACGTTTGACAGTATGCGTGTATGCGTGTATACATATGTATGTATGCACTGCGGTTGACTGTGTGTGCATGCGTGCATCTGTGTGTGTGTGAAGCCTGCAGGCCAGGTAATTGCACTTGTGTTTTGCAATCATGCCTCGCCCAGTTTGCCCGGCACTTTATGTTCAATACCGCTGCCGGCCATAGATTCAGCTCTACAGGCGACACTCGCTTGACTCGCCTAACCCTTCGATTGGCATTAATACATATATTACTTCAATATTTATGAGTTTTAATTAGTCGCTAGGAAATACAAACACCACAAAGTAATCAATCAATCAATTTAAGAGTAATCTAGATCCTGCTAAGTATTTAGACTTACTTTATAAATAGACTCAGAAGTAGACTTGTATTCAATTAAAAGACTGCTCTATATATCCCTAAAATATCCCTAGGAAACGTATATTTCTCTCTTCAACTGCTTTCTACAAATATCATTACTCAACGAGACATATCAGCGGAAACTATATTTAAATGATATTTGAATGGTATTTATATTCAGACTTCACTGTGATTGTGCCCTGTTATTGCAACTAGCGGCTTAATGGTGGCTGGCAAGCGTTTATTTACTTTATTATTGCATATTTGCATGCAGGCCCAAATGTGCGTGGTTTATGCGTGTGTGTGCGTGTGTGGAGGAGGGAGGGCTCGACAATTCGAAATTGTCTGTTAACTGCATTGGAGCTCCGCCTTTATGGTCCCAGAATCTGTGTGTGTGTGGGTGCGTGAGTGTGTGCTCATTTGAGCCTGCTTCCTCAGATGCGACGCCTGCTGCTTGACTGCTGCTTATGCCGCCTAGCTTCTGCTGTTAATGCTGGGTCATTATCAGCAGTCGCCAATCACCATCACCTGGACGCCTGCATCCTGACCATCTTGTGGCTGTGGCATTAAGCAAACACACTCCAGCGATCGCATGATTGGGCAGGTGCCTGGACCTGGTCCAGTCTCATTTCCGTGACCATTTATACATAGACTGACCGCAACCAGGACAAGGTCTAGGCACGCTCAGATACACTACTGTTGCTAGAGTTTAGATTAATTCTAAAAGGACAAGCACTTAATGGCGATACGGTACTGAATCAAATTGAAGCACACTTTGTCATGGCCCACTTTTGATGGCACTTTTAATAGCCCCGACAAATTACTAAACAAAACATTTAGCGGCCTAATTAATGGGCTCGCGGGGAGGGCGCGTTTCAATTATTCATGAACCCGAAACAACACTCGACAGCAAAACACAACATAATTAGTGCATAAATTAGTGGTCACACCAACACACACACATATGAATGTACCATTTACCATATAAATATACCAATACTTATACCATCACAAATCAAATGGCATATCGAAGGGCGGGTTTAAAGTGCAGCCTACGTTGGGGGGGGGATTCGGTGCACGCCTGACGTCTGACAAAACTGCACTTAATACAACTAATTTTCCCCAGGCTGGTGGGCCTAATTAATCAGATTTTCCGCGCTTAATGTACATTTAATTGTGGGCACGGCTGTAGCCGCAAATATCGAGCAGCAGAAGGGCTTAGGCGAACGCTTCGTATACGTAATGCGGGGCTCTTTAAGCGTATTAAACGCTTATTTCGCAGCTTCACGGCCATCGAATTCAACAGGCTGTACAGGAGGCACCCTCGCACACAAGTTATTTTAATTAAAACCATTATTTTTGTATCTCTGCTCTTAACGATGCCGTGGCCACTGCCGCTGCCACTGTCCTTGTTTCATTTGTTTCCTTTTATTAAACACTTTTCAAAATGGTCGCCAGCTCCACCGGAGAGCCGCTGACCATGCCATGCCAGGTTGCGGGCGCTGTATTTAATAATAAAGCAGCCAAATCCGCAAATAAAGTGTAAATGATAAAATTGTCATTGCGATAAAAGGCGAAAAAAAATGAATGCAGAAAAAAAGGAAACTACAGCTACAAAAACTTCTGCAAACAAAATCCCCGTGAACAGTGAAATGACCTCAACTTGGCACATTTTTAATTAAACTGCATTAAAATAAATTGAAAGCGCATCCAGTATATATCATTTATGTATATTTATATTGAATTTTAGCGGCAAAGAACTATTTTTTAATTAATTTGCCGCAAGTGACAGACGACACAGCGGCAAGCAACAAATTATGGCAAAACACCAGCCACCAAAGTCTTGGCAGCTCAACGAACCCTTGATACCCTGCAAGGGAGGTTGCGAAAATTAGAAAATCAAAAACTCGTGTAACTAATATTTATTTCAGGCAATAAAGAAACTTAACGGAAATGTGGTCAAGTCTAATAGACCGTATATTCGCTTATATTATATTTCCCTGGCGAGCAGTCCCTGTTTCTCATCCCAAAGGTTGTCAATTTCACCTTTTATCCGGCAATACAAATACATTTTTTCTTTCACTTCCGTTTGTGATTATACTTTGTAAATATTCAGTTCCGTCACTAATTTGTCAGGATTAATGCACAGACAAATTCATCCAAAAATTAATCTATTCTGCCACCTTGTTTAGAGCCTAAGAGCTGAAAACTATCGAGGAACTCTTTAAAATCAATCAATTTTTGAATATACAAATTTTTCATGAGATGTCGAAAATCTGTATTGTTGATTAACTTTTAATTTAAAGCAAATATAATGATTTAATTGATTAAATCATGCTAAAAATTTAAATGCAAACAATTTTTTATCAAAAAAGCATTAGCAATGCCTGTTTGGTACGAGGTGTTACTATTTAGACAATCATCAATGATCCAATAAAAAATGCAAATTCTATATTTGCAAAATAAATTTCATAGTTTTAGTCTCAACTACCATGACACGACTGATGGACCTTGACAGGCCTGCAAGCCCATGGAAAAATCAGTGGAGAAACCAAGCACAAAAGTGTTAAAATGATATCACAACGGATTAATGTGCTTAATAGGGCAATTATCCTCATCAAAAGAGCAACCAGCGATTGCCGGCGCCTCCAACCCACACCGCCCTCCCCCACACTCGTACTCCAACTCAAACTCAACCTTCATACCCAGGCCCAGTTCCGCCCTGGCACTGCATAAATTAGTTGCACCACTGACCAATGGCCAGACCGAGGCCAGGAAACTTCCAAGAGCCTGGGCCTGGGCCAGGTCAAGTCAAGTTGTCTACTAATTGCCGTTTTACTGTCACATTTGCCTCGGGGATTTACATGTGCATACATTTGACATTAATATTTCCAGTTGGTCCTGCTCTAAGCCTGTCCCAGTGCAGGGCTACATCCACACCCACATCCACAGCCGCAGCCACGGTCAGCCCATCAGGATTGTCGAGTGGTTCGTGTGCATTTTATTAATAACTATTCCCCAGCCAGCTGTGGGCTTATGCAAATTAGCGAACGGACATTAAGTGCAGTTAACTTCAGTTTGATTCGGCTGCGTTTTTGGGGGGCAGGAAAGTTTAAAGCCCAAAACTGTGCAACACTTTATGGCTGCTTCGCTGGGGCTAAGAGCTAAGAGCTAGGGCGAGTGCGATTGCGAGTGCCTGTGAGGGACGGAGGCGGAGCCAAGTAAATTAACACTAATTACAACATAATAACTATAAAATCGCAAAGACAAGTGCTCGGCAGTAGACTCAACAGCTCATTGCCGGGCACTTGCCACTCAACAAGCCGCCCAGGCCGTGGAGTCGAGCCAAGTTTCTTGGCCTGTCTGCCTGCCTGCCTGTGCCGTGGCATGACTCAGGCCGCCCGCAGTGCCGTGCAGGAGTAGAGTCCGGAGAATGGCGAGCAAAACAAAGTGCAAAACATGATTAAGAGTGAAATATTTATTTGCAGCACTTGGAGGCGCGCCACGGCAGCACCAACAATTAGAAACAAGCTACTACTAAACCCGCTGCCAGGCTGCCTTGCTGCCACCCTGCCCCCACTCGACCGCCCGGACTCCGACATGGCTTAAACATGTAAATGGCTGCGCCAGGGCCGCAGGGCACGAGCCGAGAAGCAGCGATGATTTAATAGCTGCCAACTCGCCAAAGAAGCAGGAATAGCACTACTGCAACAAGTGCAGGCGGAGGAGCACAACAGGGCGAAGGACTTTAAGATTAATTTAATTGTATTATGATTAGTAAGATGCATACTATAAAAATCTGTGTGTATCGTATCTTAATGGCTAAAACGCTGAAAGGGCTAAATGCAAACTTAAGTCTAGTAATCCTCCTCCTCAAAGCCGTAGCCAAACTCGTCGTCGTCGTCGGCGCCCTTGTACAGCATGTCCTGCAGCGAGGCCTCTGGCTCCGCCTCGGGCTCCGGCTCAGCCTCGTCTACTTCGGCCTCGTCCTCCAGGAAATCTGTGGAAGAGAGATTTCCATTAGATTGCAAGCAGTTCCATTGGCCCAGCGCTACTTACCTGGTTCCAATACGGGCTTGGTATCAGGCTGCTCTACCTCCAACTCCGGCGCCTGGCTGATAGGCAGGCCTGCCTCAATCTTGGGCCGTTTCCTGCTGGGTCCAGGCAGATCGTAGGCTGGCTTTGACCGACTGCCCTTAGGGGCAATGGGACCCTCTTCCACAATGACCGGCTGCTGCTTCAGTTCCTCCAAGGTGGTGGGCTTAGTGTCCACACTGGATGACGGGGATTGGCCCGTCAGGCCGGCAATGCTGTCGGTTAGTGTCTTGAGGATTTCGTAGTTGATTTTACTGGAGATTTTCTTCTCCTGAAGCATCTTTTCGATCGCCTCGCCAGCCGTAGACGATGGACCGATGACCTTCTTGCGCGGCTTTCGTTTTTTCTTCTCAGGCTTGCCCTCCTCCCGCTCCTTGGCCAGCCGCTCGTCGCGCTCCTTCTGCTCCTGCAGATACTCCGCATTCATGTTTTTCCACATTTCCAGTTTGGTCACAGCCTCATCCTCGGTTAGCACATACTGATCCAGCTCATCATCGTTCAGATCGTCGATGACGAGCTCTGTTTCCAGTGGCTGCTTTGCCCTCTCCACATCCTCCAGTTCACTTTGAGTTACCCGACAAATGGCCTCGATATCCGGCCTCAGGCCCTCAATGCCCGCCATCAGGCTGCCAGGTTCCGTCTTTTTCACATCCTCATTGTGCTCAATGAGATCTTTGATTATCGCAGCATTGGACTGCTCAATGAACTGCCTGGAGTCCTCCATCTCTATGTCGTTCTCGCAGACACTTTTCGGTGTGCCAGGCTCCGAGCCAAATGAAGTGTCGCCCTTGATTTTCGTCAGTTGACGGAACACGCTGCTTGATGACTTCCCGAGATCCTTTTCCAGATGTGCATCAATCTCCTTTTGCAGTTCCGTCAGCTCGTGCTCGCCCATCTACGGGAGCGATTTATTAAATAAATAAAATATGCGCGAGAGCTCTATTGTGTGTCACTTACATCCTTGATCCTCTCACGATCCTTTTTCCGTGCTGCCCTGAAGGAAGGCGGATCCTGTTCTCGCTCCAAGTCCACGGTCATAAACTCCTCCAGCGTTAGACCGCCCGACGGCGTCTCGGCGAACTCGGAGAGGCGCTTGCGCAGCGTCGACTCATGAATCTTGACCACGCCGATCACATCAACCATGGTGCGGCTAAAGTCATGCATGCGTGCGGCAATCAGGAGTGCTTCAAGGAGGGATAGAAAATTGAATATGAATGACCTGATTCGGGAAAGATGTACAGCATATCATCCACGTTTGCGAATGCAAATGCCTTCAAGGGTAATAGTGTTCGCCATTCACTTTTAACCTAACTATAATCTCGTCTCACCTGCTCCACAGAGTCCAGTGGGTCGTCTTCCCGAGTGCATGCAATCCTTCTTCATCCGCTGGACAATCCTCAGGGCCGTCATGGACACCTCATGGGTCTTGGCGCCCAGCTGCAGGCGATTGGCAAACCGCATAATGTACAGGCAGGGATCTGTAAAAATAGAAGAGCAATAAGGAAGCAATGAGTATCAACAGATTTAAATAACATTAGCAAACCAAACCACTGCAAGAGCATCAGCCGAAGAACTTGTTCGACGACCTTGAAGCCCGGCTCGGCTCGGCTCTGCTGCCCAATGAAATCGAAAACATTCAATAACCGGCCCCAGACAGCCATGGACAGCCAGCTGCCGAAATAAACAGTCTTGAACCCGAACTTCAGGTATATACGAGTATGTTTTTATTCAATTCATTCAACTTTTACATGAGGCCCACAGTCAGAGAGAGCGAGAGAGAGAAGAGTGCAAGAGTCGGAGAGTGGTATATCAACTTTATAGCATGCGATAAATTGTGCGCGCGCTCTCCATACAGACATCACGCATCCGTCACGTAGTCCAGCGTTTGTCCCCCTCGCATAAGTTTCGGGCCATTCGATGGCCCATTAAACCAATAATTAGTTGTATTTGAACTAGATGAAAGATAAGACCAGACCAGCCAAGGAAGCCGCCGCCAACCGACAACGAACAACATCGACACCAACCTGTGCAATTAACACTTGGCCCAGTCCCAGTCCCAGTCAGAGACACAGTCCCAGCCATCCAGCCATTTAGCCATCCAACAACACAGCAACGGAACAAAAGGCAAAGCCAAACGCAAACAACAATTAACGCACGGCAAATATCAGCTCGACAACGCAATGGAAAATCAAAAGCCCCAGATCCAGAGACGCGACCTTGCCAACATATTTGCTAGCGTTTTTTCTCTTTCTTTTGTTTTGTTTTATATATTTCCTCTTTTTTTGCAGTTGGGAAATGTCATAGAGTGAGGGGAGATTTCCCAAGAAATAACAAATACTGCCGGCTGTGGCTGTGGTTGGGGCTGGGGCTGTGGCTGTGGCTCTCACACAATGGGGTGAGAAATTATTAATTTCAATTTTACATAATCGTTTGAATAATTGTCCAAGTAAATGATCAAATAATTTTGAGTATAATTACTCATTTAATTACAATTAAATGGTTATTGTGTAGCCAGACCAGCGACATTATGTGAGCGCATACAAAAGCGAGAAAGAAACACAAAAGAAACCTCTTGTTTGTGTGTTTTTTTACAGGAAAAATATCTACAAAATGTCACAGTAACATACAACATTTACAGAACCTTTTGTAGAGCAATGCAATGGTCATTTCCCACAGTTCAGCATCATATAAGCCATGATGTGCCACGCTTTTCGTGTAACGCACCACATTAGCCGCCGTCTCCATGGTAGTCCACCGCACTTTGTGCCACCAGCTTGATTGTTTATGCCGCTCCACTTGACACACAAAGGCAGATGGCTGTTAAACGTCAACCACGGCTGCCCCAGCCATCTCCTAGAGGAAGCTTGTCAAAGTCTCGCTAACTGCACTTGACAAAAAAAAAAGAGGAAAAAAGAAAAGCAAGAACTAAGCAACAAGAGGAAAAAAATTATTTATTAAACCCTAATGAATGCGCAAATTTATGGAGGCCTCCCTCCAGCCAACCAGCCGTCCATTCACCATCCCACCATCCGAACCCTCGGAAGCAACTGCCGTTGAGTGCCCCACTTGAAAAATGATGCCGCCGCTGCGGCTGTGACTGGGAACTGCGATTGGGAACTGAAAGAGTGACTGGGGACATGCTTCATTGACCCTTCAGCACCACGCCCACACATCTAGAGCAGCTGTTACTCCTGGGATGCGATGCGAGATACTGTTGGGGAACTGCTACTGCTCGACAGTGGCCTGCACGGCTGCTGCTAATGGTTTCTTAATGTCTCCCGGCCCAGCCCTACTCTGCCCTGCGGACAGTCTGCAACTGCAGCTAGTGAAATTATTATTATTTAAACTTTATTTTTGCGTTTGTCATGACAGCAATTATCATTTTGGGTGCGGTTGGGCCGCTTCTCCCCGCCACTCCCCCCACAAGGCTGCCTTTGATTACTTTGCGTTTTCTGAAAAATGCCGGCAATTTTGGTTACTGGCTCGGTGTTTTCCTCGACGCAATTAACTGTAGTGCCTGCTTTAATTGTTTTGTAATTGACCAAGAATTCGTGATTAATGATGAAATTGGAATCTTGGGAGTACACAATACTTATTGTGTGCCCAAGAGCTTAACTGACAAAAGTCTGTGCTGGAAAAACCTTAGACTACTCATATTACAAGCGATTTAAAGAAGAAACATAGTAGATGTAGCTCCAAGAGCACACTCTTAAATTTGATTATATTTAGCTGGATTCGTCAAATACGAATCATATACTTTTGATTAACACATAAATCTATCCGATGTGAAATCTATGTTTCCAAGTGAACAAACACAAGTCTGTTTGCGCTCTATAAACATCAATTCAAGTTCAGGGACGACAATCGGTATGACGAGCTGGTGGAACCAGGCTAAAGGTCTTACCTCATGAATGAAACATTCTAAAATGTAGATTCGAAACTTTTCCGCGCAGTGTAGGGGCACTCACGAAATCTGTTCGCACTCAATAAACATACAATCAAGTGCAGAATATGGGCACAGTTATCGCATGGGATAAGTGACCGTCTCAAGGCGAACAGACACGAAGACGACGAAGGCGGGCAGAGCCGCTCGGCTGTGATCTAGCTTCACCGTTGGCTCGGTTCGTCTCTCACTACGAATTCGTTCGTTGGCTCGCGCGCACCTCAAGCCGCAGTCGCAGTCGCAGTCACAGTAGCCCCCACCGTCCCAGTCCCAGTCCAGTCTCAGGCCCCGGTCGAAACATTCTGCAACAGAAAAAACCACAACAACGTGGCCGGTCGACGCGCATGCGCAGAGGTAGCTGGAAAAAAAAGAGTCCCTCCTCACATGTAAAAAATCTTCTTTCAACTGCTGTGGTTTCTCGAGAGTGTGAGTGGTTGCTTTTTGCGGCTGCTGCTGCTGTACAAATTACCAAAGTGTGTATTCGTACGGGTATTCGTACAATTGTTTGTTAAAATAATAATAATCACTTGCAATGTGCGCGTAGCTCGCTCGCTTGTTTGTTTGTTCTCCTGTTGACGTTTTAATTTATGTGCAAATGCCGGTTGGGGCGTCAATTACTGCGAGTGAAGTGCAAATATTACAAAGAAACAAGTAGGAGGGGTCGAAAAAAATACCCAAAAATTCCATGCAGATAATTGCTTATAATGGCTTTGGATTAAAGCCCCGACGATAGGCTCTTCATATTCTAACATTCAACTCCAGTGAAGTGCAAAAAAAACCCCCCAAAAATTTCCTACAGATAATTATTCTAAATGATTGTGGATTAAGCCTGTATGGTACACCCTTAAGGTTCTTCTGAATGACTGAATTAATGTAAAAGATATCCAATCAGCTGATTTTGAGTCTTCACAAGTCAATTTTACAAGTGAAAAGCAGTAAACTTGTGAAGTGAAAATAAGATCAATTTAATAAAATGCTCATCTTTGGCAGAAGTTAAGTCAGTGTATCAAAATATCTGAATAAAATCAAATTATTCGTTTAGCACAGAAGCAGTGCACATAACCTTGAAAAGCAGTACTTATCCTAGAAGCAGTTTCTGCTGCTTGGTGTTCTTTTTGATCTAAGACTGAAAAGCAGTGCATTCTGATAAGCATTAGACTATCCCGACAAGCAGTGCTCATCTTAAAAGCAGTTTCTACTGCTTGCTACCAGTTTCATCTCCCTCTAATTGAATTAATACAGTTATTCATTAGAACTAATGAAATTAAGTGTCATACAGGCTTCAGCTGTCTGTCTCTCTATCTCCAAGTCACGCTCTCAAAGTATCCATATTTTTCTCTCTCTCTCTCTCTCGAATGTGTCACGTGTTCGGTTTGTTGTCTTTATTGGCTTCAATCTCTGTCCCATTCCGTGCAAACTGTATAAATGAAAGATACATAGATATTCCATCGATAACAGCCGCGAATGAACAGTTGCAGCAGTTAATTGATTGCCCAAATATGTGGATAAGCTATTAAGCCACCATCCAGATGTGAGAAGCAAGCAAATGCTGGGGCTGGTGTGATGAGAGCCTTGCCGAAGGTTACCTCCCCCCAAGATGGTACAATGAAAGTGCTAAGCCTTGAATGGAATCAACAATCAATCAACAAATCAAAGAACACTTGAAAATACTTACTTAATCCCACCCGAAAAGCACATGGCAGTGCATTAACGATCAGCTGACTCTCAAGGGTGCTAATGGTGCTATCTTCAAGTGAAGTCTCGACTCTGTTATCACCTACGGACCGAGTAGATCGCCGGTTATGACCGTATAATTATCTGTGAAATGCACTCCTGACTAATTACTAACTATTTAGCTATAATTTTCCGCTCATAACTATGATTTTGATTATTGTTTCTGGAGGTGATTTTTTAATGACTGTCCGTCGGTCCGCCCTCTGTCAGTGTTTGCCAATAGTCCGGGGTTCGGACTGAAATTTCCCTGCCCAGCCAGCGCAAAGATCAGTCAAAAGCTCACCACAATTTCTTGTTTGTTCTTTCAACTTAAAGTCAACAGCAACAGAAACAGACACAGACACACCCTGGCGAAAATAAAGCTTACGAAATGGCATAAATATATCTTTCTATTCTGGGCATCGAAATGCCATTTAAAATTCCACTCAAGACTCCAGCGGACTGGGGGGACATGAATATTTAAATATTAAGTAACACCGGGCACAGAAAGCGTTTTTGTCCAAACCGACTGACTCGATGACAATTTGTTGTTGCCACCCAGCAGAAGATTATTTAAAAACTTGAGCAAAGAAACGCGCAGCCAAAGAATACAGAACTGGTTCCAGACTCAGCAAAAAATGTACGAAAAAACCATAAACATTTCACAAAGAATATGTCACAAGAATTAAATAAAACCGAATCGAATTTAGCAACTCATTCGCACTCGACAACGCATTCAATAGGAGGGATTTTACTGGGCCAAACAATAAAAAAGAAACGAAAACAAACAGCAGCAAAAAAAAATGTATTTTAAAATTTAAAAAAAAAAGTTAATTCGTCAAGTCATTAGACAAAATGCAGCATGACTTGAGTTACCAAATAATCTAAAGAAATATGAAAAGTGAGTGAGAAAAACTGCATGTTAATGTCTATAAAATTATCTGCAAATTAAAGCGTCTAAAGGCGCAGACGCCAGGCCGACCCAAAGACAGAGCCCCCAACCGACAGCCGACAAGCCGAGTCTGTCTGAATAATTGCGAAACAACCTAAGGGCCCTCGAAACGAGGCATAGACTTATACGAACACAAAACCCCACTCCGGCATCGAGAGTCGCGTCGAGTCGAGTCGGACGCGGCAAGTGACTACTGCCAGATGGAACTCAGACTTTTGAGCGTGACAAGAATGGGATAGACTCTGTCCGAAAAAACCCCCAAGCCGGGAGGAAACAATGGGAAGTGGTGTTAACTTCCTATATAAAGCCTCCCCATTAGCATGGAAATATTTGTTGGCTTGAGATTTTGGAATATCTAGAATTATTAATGGCACTACTGTGCCTTGACATGTAGGTAGTTAATGGAGATGTACCCAATATGGAATGCATTCAGTATGGAATTCCTTATCAGTATTACTTTTGTTAAAGTTCTACCTGCTGATTTTCGCTCAATCGATCTGCTCAGTGAATCCTTTAATAGGAACCTTTCAAAACAAGCGATCTACCATGATCTATATAGATGTGATCTAACCTCAAGCAAAATGCATTGCAGCCCAAGAACAACCCGTTTTGAAAGCCTCGTTTTATCAGATTGCTGTGTTTTTAAGCTGACCCAAAAGCATTCCATCCCAAGACAAAAAGCCTCGACCACTGGGGCAAGTGTCCAATATAACGAAGAAAAAAATCCCAACAAAATACAGACATGAGAGCACATAATTAAAGTGCAAAATCGACAAATCAACAAAACTGCTTGACCGACTGATCTGTAGATCGACCGTTCGACCGTTCGACCGATCGACAGTTCGAGCGTTTGACCGACGAATCGTGGGTTCGAAGGCATGGGCCACGTGAGCGAATGGTTTTTGGGCCAGACACAGCCCAAGCATATATGTATGAGAGTGTTTTTGTGGGGACTCTGGAGGTCGTTGCTTTGCCAGCTTTAGATCTGGCCCGAGTGCAGTGGAATTGCTCTGGAAGGGAGGAGTTTTGTAGGGAGGGTTAAGTGCAGAGAGACCCCTGTTTTATGAGACATTTTGCTAATCAGTTATATGCGTGGCGATTGCAAAATTGTCTTAAAATGAAAAATGCAACAAAAGGAGCTCGTTAAAAGCAAAGAGCCGAGAAATAATGAGAAACCAAAAGGCAAAAGACAAAAGACAGAAGAAACAGCCACAAAAACAGAAACAGAAACAGAAACCGAAACCGAAACACAGAAAGAGAAAAACCAAAGAAAAGACAACTCTTCACTTTTTTCTCCGAATAGCCGTCGCAGTCGCCATCGCTTACACCTCTTCATGCTCGGACATACATATGTTTTCGCTGGTGGCTTACTTTTGGGGGAGGAGAGTGTAATGAGGAAACAAAAATCGAAAGTGTTACGCGGGCGTTGCTTTGAGGGTCTGGTGCCTGGGCTCTCTCTCTCTCTCTCTCTCTCTCAAAGTATGACCCGACTGGGCCCCAATGTGGGTCACTCCATTTGCAATTCAAGAGGCAATGAAAAATGAAATGAAACACAAGCCCCACCAAGACCACAAATAAATTAAGAAAAAGGCCGCCCCAAGTCAATGCAGGCGGCAAATTTGAAATGCGTTTCATACTCGCACAAAGTGCAAAGACTGTGGCAGTGCGGAAAAAAACCCATTTTAATACGAAAATAAACTTGCACATAGGAACAAATTTCACAAAATGCTGAAAAACAAAAACACCACCAAGCCGAAAATAAAACAAAAGCCTACAGCTGATGAATAATAAACGTGACTTGATTGTTAAGCCAAGAAATTAATTTAGCATAAATTGAGTGTGTGTTTTGCATGGCAGCTGGAACGGAGATGCGGACGGGGATGGAGATGGAGAAGGAGAAGGGATGGGACGATGGGGTCGGCTGGGAGCTAACAGCTGCACAGATTTATGTCTGCCCAATTGATTCCCATTTGACAAAGAATATATCCATAAATTCCAATTAACCAACAGTTAAATGGTCGGTTGCCAGCACTGAGCATCAGCAAACAAATGAAAGCACAATTTGCACGAAAATCTGTCATAAGAAATCACTTAAGGGTGAAACGGATAATAAAAAACCAAGTTATATTCTCTATTTCCCTTGTATGTCCGTACAAGCGGTTTTTTTGAAGTTCAATGTTGTCCATAATTACAGCTTACTAATTCACATTGAATTCACTCAGAAATACATGAAGCACATATCATTTTGGCATAAAAACTATAAATACATATACATACACTAGGAGGCAATTTTTTTATATAAAAGAGCACAAAAGCAAACCGTGCCAAAAACAGACACATACATTTTTTATAAAACTTTAGCTTTAAGAGACAAATTCATATATTTTATAGGCTATCAAAAGCACTGACCAAATCATTGATCGCATTGCGATTCAACCAAGTTCAAGAGCCGGTAATTAAGCTATCACAAGTTTTTCACAGTTACTCAACACTACATTTCAAAATGAAACAACTGCCAGAAATTTCACTGTAATTGGAGCGAGCTGCTCTTGCAGCCTGTCCAATACATCCTTATTCTCATTGGGGATACAATTGAGCATCCTTCAATAAAAACATGAATACCTACGTTATTTCGTCAATTAAAAGTAGTTTCGGAGCTGCACCCCACCTGATTTCTGTACGGAGATAAGTTGGCTGCGCAAATAGAGTCCAACTAACGGTATTTTCCCGCAACTTTTGAGGAAATTATCTCTCAAGGCAACGCAGTAATAGTTGACCTTACTTAACTACTTAAAATCAAGTTCAAATTAAGGGCACTAATTTAGCCAACACTAATTCTCGTCAAGGTTATTTTGCTGTTAACTAACACTAATCGCAGGTAAACAGAACAAAGATCAGACACGAGACAATCGAAGCATGAAGAACTTCATTAGGCGTCAACAGCAAATTGCTTTGTTAATTTGTCAAGTCATTTAAGGAGGAGGCGTGCCAGTGCGGGGGGCGTTTTCAGGTATCGTACACACCGGCCCATATCGAAGAGTCGCAACAAAGTTGTTGATTGTCCAAGACACCCGACAACCGGGCCGTCGTCATCATCCGCGCGGAATGACGCGGACAAAAGAAAGAGAGAGAAAAATTATGTTCATGTCTGCGGCCGTTTTGTTTTGGTTACGGACTTCGCCGTGCTGCCAATTAAAAATAGCCGCTTGCATAATTTCCTCTCATAATTCTCCTCCTCTTGGAGAGGAGAGTACTCTCAGGTGCACAGAGAAATGGGTTCTGCTTAGGCGGCTGAGAGACATCAGAGGCGACCCCAAAAGAGTTAAGCCAAAGCCGAGATTTGGGGGCGGAGAGCAGACCAGACCAGACCAGATTTAATCCACTTCCTGTAGCTGATAAAATGCGACAGATGCGTGTGGAAATGGTTGGGGAAGTGGAAGTGAAAGTGCAACCGCAAATGGCAATTTGTTAGCCATGCCACAGCATCTTTTGATACACTTCCAAGGGGGTAAAGTGCTTCATAAACTCCTAAATTCTGGACACTGTATTCATACATCATATATCATATTGTTTTAGGGTCTTGGCAGGTCATCCGACTAACCTTTATATAGTATGTTTTCTTGTAATCTTTTTACAAAAAGAATTTGCAAGAGTATATGATCTTCGGTGATTGGAAATGTTGTAGCTTTCACGCATTTTGTCATTCGTTACATAATCCCAAGCGCTTGCTCTCTTTCCGTTTTGTTGTTACAGTTGTTGGTGAGGGCGGCGTGGGCGAGAGGACAGGTGTAGCGATGACAGCGATGTCGGCTCAAAGATGATCGAGGCCTTTGCGAATCACCTGAGCAGTCATTTGGGACGTCACCTCTTCTACTGGTCGATTGATACGACGGCACCGAACGGAGCCAGCAGCGGCAGTGGCAGCGGCAGCGACGGTGGGAACTACGGCCTCAATCTGCGTCTCTCCGAGCTGATCAACAAGTTCCACGGCCCCCTCGAGAGGGGCGTGCAGGTTCTGGATCATCTGCTGACCCTCGAGGAGGACGACTTCGCCGGCCATTGGGGCAGCGCCTACGCGCACAACTATGAGCCGGAGTACGCGGTCCGAGTGCCGGAAAACGACGAGATGCCCCCGCCCGAACACAGTGAGTATTAGGGGGCATGGAGTGGGTATCGATCCACCAAATGACTACAAATTAGTTTGCGCAAAGGTCAACAACATTATTTGTTGTAATTTTCGGCACAAACACCGCTCTCTGCCGGCTGCTGCTGCAGCCCCAGAAACTGGTTTAGATCGTGGTGGTCGACGTATGTATGTGCGTGTGTGTGGGAATGTGCTAAGAAATAAACAAACCTTCGACGAGCGACAGACACGATGGAGCGGATGGATGGCATCGGCGATGACCAACCCAAAACAAGCAGCCATGCGATCCATTGAATCGATTTCAAGTTCAACACATTTTATGGTCGTTTTAAATATGCACAGGCCAAACTAAATAATAAATAATCAACAAGACCAAATATGAGCCAAGTTTAAATCAGTTTTGAGTACATGCAAATAACCACAGAAGCAAGGCTGCGAAAGAGAAAGAGATTGAGACAACGACAGCGATAAAGACTGTTGGAGAAGCTCTAAGATCGTCCCTTACACGTACGCCTTGACGTTGACGCGCATTTATGGTGGGCCATGACGGAAATACATATTAGCCGCGAGTGGCCGTGATATAATCAATGAGTTGCGAAATTGGAAGCACAGCTCATTCAAATTCAAAACATGCGCGCGCTCTCCTACAATTTGTGCTGTTAGCCAACACTGCAGCAACACAGTGTGACCAGCTCTGATAACAAAGAAAAACCTATCGTTATCGCTTCAAGAACAAATCAAACAATAAAAACAGCAGAGAAAATAAAAATAAAAGAAAAACATAAAAACAATGGCAATTGGCAGTGCACTATCCACTTAATTGAAAGCAAATGTTTGCATTTCACTCGATTCGCTAAAAGCCAGCTCAGCGCACTGCCAAAGGTCGGTTCGGGGCGCGGTGCACTTCGCCTGACCTCCAGATAATCGCATTTTTCACATTTCCACTGCGACATGGCCAGTAGCAGCAGCAACAGCAGCAGCAACAATCACGGCAGTAATAATAGCACCAATATAATGGCCCTGAATCGGCTATCCCTAAAGTCGGCCAACAAGCGCAACCAGGAGTCAATGTCCCATTCGCAGCCGAACGGCGGCTGGATAAACGGTAAGAAAAGCGGGCAGAGGGGAGCAGTGCAGGTGCGCCGTGTCTGTGAGTTATTGATTTTCCACACAAATCGCACTGCCGCCGCCGAGGAGGGGAATGGAATGGAGTCGTGTCTAAAAGTCGCGCGCGCGCCTCTGCAGACAGCGCGAATGCGTCGCTATTTTTGGACGCTCCACTTTTTCCCGGTGGCACGGCTTTCATATTCGGGGGAAATTTAGTGAGAAAAATAGAAAAAGGGGGAGCCCGATGGCAACGGCATTCGTTATTTATTATGCGAACGCGACGGTAATCAGCGGAAGTAGCACTTCCGAACGCACAAATGTTACATCGCATCCAGCAGACGCTGTCAGAATTGGGTGGGACCTTGCCGCCAATATCACTTGTCACAGAATAACCTTATAACGTATTAATATCCTGCCTTCCAGTGGAGACGCTCAACAATGGCAACATTCTGCTGCACTCGCCGCCGCACAATCATCAGCAGCAGCAGCAACAACAGCAGCGGGCGGGAGCAGCCCTCTCGCCACAGGCCGGAGGCGGCGCCTCGGGCAGTGCGGCCGATCAGAATATCCAGATAACCCAACCCATAAGCGCCCCATCCTCACCCCTGGCCTCGCCCGGTGCCCTCAACATCAGCAGTGTCGGCAGCCCCACGGCCTTCTGTATGCCCTCGAGCTCGGCAGCAGCCGCTGCCATTTCGGCTGCCTCCGCTGCCGCTGCCTCAAATTCAACCCCCACTCCCACTAGCGGCAGTGGATCGTATGTTTGTTCAGCTGGCGGCACCAACTGGCACTATGCGGCTGTGGGCGCCTCCAATGCCATCGACACGGCCGATCCTAACTGGCAGGCCAGCAAGGCGACGGTGCTGGAACGGAACGCGGCCATGTTCAACAATGAATTGATGTCGGACATCAAGTTTATTGTGGGCGAGGAGTTCGGTAAGTTCGGCATCCGCCAGCATCACTGATCCCCCAATTAAGGCCGGTTTTCTCATCGGACAGATATCGATCCCGTTCAAACAATACCCGCGCACAAATACATCCTAGCCACGGGCAGCTCGGTCTTCTATGCCATGTTCTATGGCGGTTTGGCGGAGAACAAACAGGAAATCAAAGTGCCTGATGTCGAGCCCACTGCCTTCCTAACGCTGCTAAGGTAGGATCGGATCCACGAGTATTTCAGAGGCTATCTATTATCATTGAACTTCTCCTTCTGACACTGCAGGTATCTCTATTGTGATGAAATCAAACTGGAACCTGAACACATCTTGGCCACTCTGTATGCGGCCAAAAAGTACATTGTACCGCATCTGGCACGGGCGTGCGTCAACTATTTGGAAGTGAAACTGACGGCAAAAAACGCCTGCCTACTTCTCAGTCAATCGCGTCTTTTCGAGGAGCCCGAACTGATGCAGCGTTGCTGGGAAGTGATCGACGCCCAGGCCGAGATGGCGGTTAAGTCCGAGGATTTTGTGGACATTGACCTCAAGACGTTTGAGTCGATATTGTCGCGCGAGACCCTCAACTGCAAGGAGATCCATCTGTTCGAGGCAGCCCTGAACTGGGCCCTCAACGCCTGCGAGAAGATGAGCATCGACAATACGCCCCAGAACAAGCGGCGGCTGCTGGGCCAGGCTCTGCACCTGATACGCATTCCGACCATGACACTGGAGGAGTTTGCCAACGGTGTGGCCCAGACTGGCATCCTTTCGTCGCAGGAGACCATCGACATGTTCTTGCATTTCACCGCCAAAATGAAACCGAATCTCGGCTTTCCGACGCGTTCGCGTGCGGGCCTCAAGACGCAGGTCTGCCATAGATTCCAGTCATGCGCCTATCGCTCGAATCAGTGGCGTTACCGCGGGCGCTGTGATTCCATTCAGTTTTCAGTAGATCGCAGGTACATTAAACCCCACACAAAGTGAAATTGAATCAATATCCCTAACTTCATATCTGATCTTTGACAGAATCTTCATTGTGGGCTTTGGTCTGTACGGCTCGTCGACGGGCGCCGCCAACTACAACGTGAAGATTGAGCTGAAGCGCCTGGGCAGGACACTGGCCGAGAACGACACGAAGTTCTTCTCGGATGGGTCCAGCAACACGTTCCACGTATTCTTCGAGAATCCCATACAGATCGAGCCGGAGTGCTACTACACCGCCTCGGTCATACTCGATGGCAACGAGCTGAGCTTCTTTGGCCAGGAGGGTATGTCCGAGGTGCTCATGGGCAATGTGACATTCCAGTTCCAGTGCTCGTCGGAGAGCACCAACGGCACTGGCGTGCAGGGCGGCCAAATACCGGAACTGATCTTTTACGGACCAACCACAGTGACGGCCTTAAACTCGCCCACCAATTCGGTGTGTGCCACACCAATCGCAGGAGCGGGTGGAGGCACAGCAGCTGGATCAGCGACTGCCGTTGCAAATGGCAGCAGCAGCGGATCGGCAACGACAGCTGCTGGCAACAATGTAAACAGCTCCGGGGAGGAACTTGGCGGCGGTGGCGGTGGCGGCGCCGGCGATGGAAGCACCTGATGTGCACAGCTCTACTGCGCCGAATGGCAGGGATCCTGCTACTATCGCCAGCAGCAGCCGCACCAGCAGCAGCAACAGAGGAGACCAACACAGCAATATAAGACACAACCACAAATACAAAATAGAAACTCATGGGTTTTCAGTGCAACACAACAAAGCAAATTGGAGTTTTAGAGGAAACGATATAGCAGATATAGACGTATATACAGTGCAGTTAGTACATATAGAGTGCTCTAGTTTTCGTAATAGTCCTATATAGTCATATATACATATATACACACACGTATATAACCATACAGTCCTATATATACATCGCTACAGTGCGTTTCAAAGCTCTTGGACAAGGAGAAATGGTTTGGATAAGCTCAAGCCAATAATTATTGGTAGACTTCCATCGGCAGAGTTCTAGTTCGTTAAATATTTCATAGATTCGTTTCGTTAACTGTTTCAGCCGGCCCAAGGCTGTGAAACGCACTGTACCTAGTTTGTTGGCATATATAAAGATATTTTCAAAACAGAACAAGTTGAACATATACACCCAGACCTACATACATATATATAGATACAGATACAGATACGAAGTAGACTCGAAAACTTATTACGTTCCACAACTTGAGAGGTTTGCAGAGGGCGAGAGGAGGGATATAAAGCGGCGCAATATATACTGACATATAAATGCAATAAGCAAGGGAAAATCGGGCAATCAGTCAAGCTAAAGTTAATCAATATTCTAAAGTTGAATGCGAAAATGAATAACAGATATTTTTTGCCAGCATATACCTAACATATACTATACATCTGATCTGATACTGATACTGATATATACACATAAAAACTATATATAAAATATAAAGATATACTTGAGGAGGAAGTGAGGAAGGAGAAGCCATGTTAAGAGTTGCATTCGACGAATTTGACAGCAAAGTTAACCAGGTTTATGAAATACGACAGAGGTATTATATGCGCAACATTTCTCGATATATTAATACACATTGTAGCATGCATTTGTTCTATCTCGTAGTTATTTCCCCTATATAACGCTCATACCCAACATATATGCCTTTCCACTGATATCAAGCCCCGTACTTTTCACCTATCTATCTATGTATCTATTCTATCAATCCTTCTAGGCTGCTCTGCGCAACAATCAACAATTTTATGTTCGACTTAAAGCATTTCTTTGGAAATTGTACTGATTTTTTGCTTTTGATAAGAATCCAATTACTGTTTTTTATATATATATACACTATATATATGTATACATCTTTTTGAATGAAGCAAGTGTTATCCTATATTGAATATGAATCTATTATAATTATGTACTTTAATCAATAAAATATATTATTAGATTTTTTCGAATTTATACTGAAAGTGTGCTTTCAATTTGGATTGAGATGAAGATTACATAAACGTACATATGTATATAGAATCAATTAGTATTATTGGGCATTTTGCTTTGCTGGTGCAAAGGGAATCGAGTATCGATTTGCTAAGCAACGTACACGTATTGTTTTTGCTTTCTTGGGACCCACATTTGGCAGTCACTAAAGACTTGTAGTTTTTTGTTGGATTCTGGGGACCGACACAGCCCAAAGCATTGACGAACAGACAACGCCAAGTAGGCAAAGCACAGGTGAAGACAGAATTGATAGCCCGTTCACGCTCCGCCATAGTACACCTTTCTGGTGCCTCATGCAACATGTTAGTAACCGACCGGTGTCTACAATCATAGTATGATCTACAATCGGACAAAATATACAATAGTCCCTCGATCATAGCACGATCTAACAGCGGGTTTGCTATGGTAGCTCCACCATGATATACGATACTTCTCACTATTAATCCAAATAAAAATCCACATTAATTTTCCTTAGAGTCGAATCCTTACTTTCTGCATTTGTGAATATTTAATCAACAAAATCGTGCACTTTTCAATTTCTTTGGCATGGGAATACCATTGATTGGCTATCATTTCAGAACTCAACTTAAACTAGTTATTCAAATTAAAGTTTGTCAGTTTCACTCACCCACAGACGGTATATTGATGCACAGAGCATGTGACAATTTCAGATATGTGCGTCCCAGCTCATACGAGCAGATCTGCTGAACATCGCTTATGTCGATGAGGAGATCTAAATATAAAAGCAAATCTACTAAACCACTACTTCTGGCGAGCTTTATGGGGGGACTTACGCGAGGTGCCCTCCGTGCGGCAGGTCATGTACACACAAGCAGCGTAGATGTGGGTGCTTTTGCGACCACGGGTCAGGTGACGACTGAGGGCCATCTTGAAGAAGTTGAGTGCCGTATCGGCATAGTGCTGAGAGAGCTGCAGCTGCTGGCAGAGAAGAGTGATATCCTTCTTGGCCTTTTTGATGGTCACCTCGCGGGATTCTGTGCCCGAGCCCACTTGGAACTTGCCGTAGCCGTAGTTTGTGGCCCCGCCCGACGATTCGGCTGAGACAAACTGTCCAATGGCTGCGGCGCCATGACCCACCTCCTCGAACTGCACCTCCGAGACAATGAGAGAATCCTCCAGCACAGAACCACAGTTCGTGCAAACTACAAAGGAAAATGACAGATGATATATGACACAAATGGAGTCACTATTGAAATTCCAGAGCCTACCCCGATCTCCTCGAGTATTGTCCTCCTCGATCTCGTTGGATCCGCAATTGCGACACTTTAATCCCGTCGACATCTTGTTTGAACAGAGTCTTCCAGCTGTGGTCAAATCTTAAGAGCTGTGCTAGTCCAAGCTCTTCGGTAGGCAGCGGGAATCCAGGAAAGCAGCTCAAGCAACTATGTTTCTCCTCGGTATGGATGCATTTTCTTTTATTTTTGATTAAAAACAATTGTTAGTTTATTGTCAATGCACGCTAGCAGCCAGCTGACCACAACAAGCAGCGATTTACAGCACTGCCGATTGAGCGATTTGCAACACTGAAGCAGAGGAAACTGTGGAAGGTGGCGCAACAAAAATATCCGACAGGTGTTAGTAAAAATCGGCTTGAATTAAAGAACAATTTATTTTATATCACAAAACTAACCTTATATTGCACATAAAAAGTAGGTTTTTTTAGATTTATTCAATTGAAAAATTGTAGATCCGGGTATTTCATCAGAAACATCCGCGTGACGTCACACAGCCTCACATGTTTTCGTCACCCGATCACAATCACACTTTGTTCAAGTAAAAAGCAAGAAATAAACAAGTTAAGGCGGCATCGAATTGCGCTTCATTTACATAGCTAAAGTATAATATAATTCTAATACACAAGAGCTTCCGTTATGGGTGATGCAGACCGAGCAATGAATACAAATAGTGAACCTGTTAAGCCACCGGTTGGCCTCCAGGTGATTGCGCCCGAGGATATGGCGTCCATCGAGGAGACAATCACAATTGATCCAGAGTGCTTCGAATTGGATCTGAATCATCGCCGAATTGAAAAGCTGGAAAATTTCGAGCCCCTGACTCAGATACAGCGCTTGTTTCTCCGCTGGAATCTAATCAAGAAAATCGAGAACTTGTCGATGCTGAAGACCCTCGTGGAGCTGGAACTCTACGACAATCAGATAACCAAAGTGGAGAACCTCGAAGAACTAACGAAGCTCGAGATGCTGGACCTCAGCTTCAACCGGCTGACCAAAATCGAGAATCTGGACGCGCTGGTCAATCTGGAGAAGCTTTACTTCGTGGCCAACCGGATCACCGTCATTGAGAATCTCGGCATGCTGACCAGCCTCACCATGCTGGAGCTGGGCGACAACAAGCTCAAGAAAATTCAAAATATAGATACACTAGTCAATCTGCGACAGTTGTTTCTGGGCAAGAACAAAATCGCCAAGATCGAGAACCTGGACACGCTGGTCAATCTGGAGATCCTGAGCCTGCAGGCCAATCGCATCGTTAAGATTGAGAACTTGGAGAAGCTGACCAGCCTGAAAGAGCTGTACATATCCGAAAACGGCATTGAGGTAATCGAGAATCTGGAAGAAAACAAAAATCTGGAAACACTAGATCTTGCCAAGAACAGATTGAAGGCCGTTGGTAACCTGGAGACCTTGGAGAAACTGGAAGAGCTCTGGTTGAATCACAATGGCATCGATGACTGGAAGAATATCGAACTACTCAAGGAAAACAAGGCTCTTCAGACGATCTACTTGGAGAGCAATCCGCTGGCCAAAGACGTTCGCTATCGTTCCAAATTGCGCGACATTCTGCCACAGCTGCAAAAGATCGATGCTACCATGTGCGTGATGCCGGGCCAATAGGCTCCAAAATGTATTTATGTAACCGTTTCAAAGACTCATCCCCCCATCCAAAATGTTATATCAATTAACCATGAAACCTGGCGTTTAAAAATATACAAAATTACATATACATACATTTACAAGAATTTAATGTTAATTTTCCACATTTTAAAATTTCCCCTGATTCGGTGGGGCCTTAACTGATAACAGACAGCACCTTTGAATTATTTCCTTTGTGCAGTCAGAAACAAAAAAAAAACAATTGGCTTATCATGAAATTTGTTGGTGGAATGCTCAACTGAACAAAGAAGTGAGGCATCAAACTGCTTCCTTAGCGTATCGTCAGGTGGTGGTGGGTCATCACACTTGAACGGCGTAATAGTCGGAGGCAGTGACCTGATGCGGGCCCCCGTAGAAGTCCAGCACAAAGATATTGCGGATGATCAGCTCGCACAGATAGAAGTTGTGGGCTACAATCGGCGAACGGAGGTAAATTAGATAAGCAAATCGAATTTATTCTGAAATTCTAATCAATCCACACACCTTTTATCCAGTTGTTGGCGGACGGATGCCGTTTTATGTATGCGTCCAGCGCTGGCTTGTAGCTGCGATCACTCTTATCGAACTACAGATGGAATACGTTTATTATCTATATACAGCATCTGGATGCATACACACTCACCCTCTGGACTTGACCGCTGATCATTGAGCGGGCACAAGTGGGCTCCATGGGATCCTTGCCGTGATTTTTGCAGTTCAGGGTCTGCTCTTCAGTGAACATCAGTGTCACCTTGTTGTTCTTCTCCCAGTCGGGACCTGTAAAGTCCAGATCGGTAAGCAGGAAGCGTATCTTTCCCGTGGAGTTGCCATTGGCGTCACTGTCATCGATCGATACGATATTGACCATGGGATAGTCCTCCACGATCTTGTTCGTGGAAATGCTGCCCACCGCCGCCCAGTTAGCGCGGTGCACCAATTGCCGGGCGATCTTCGCATGGTTGAGCTCCATTTCACGCTTGTACTCCGATATAATTCTGGCATCCTCGCTGGCGGAATATCCCTGGGTTTGGCTGAGGGCCAGGCAGGCAAATGCCAAGGCCATCAGGAGAGCGGGGCAGGTGTTCATTGTGGCTAAAGATTGGCGGCGATCTGTAAGTAAAACGGTTCACTTTCAAACGCCCACTGTGCGGGATTCAGGAAATATGCAACGCATTTATACGATCATCTGTGGACAGCCTTCATCTTTGTAATGCATGTTTTACAACTTTCTCAGTGCGTGATTCACTCGATTCATAAAGAACAAAGCGACCGATCGCTCATCCGCAATTCCCATACGCATTGACCTTTGGCGCCTTTTTACTTTCGATTCCCTACGTACCACTTTGCACGTAGCTTCTACATATGTATGTATGCATGTATATCGCCTACCTCTTCGATCTAAAAAATGTTTGTCTCTCCTATCGGTGGACTGTTGCTGTTGGGATTTGTTTGCAAAATGACTTGCCCTGCCTGCTACTACGTCTTTGTTATCATCACCTGCCCGCCCGAGGTACAAAGACAGCCCACAAAACAGCTGCTTTGAGCTGCTACCTAAGCTTCTGGAAAGGGTATATCTGTCCCACACCAGAAGTCGCTGATTTACTGTACAGGTAAATGTTTATCAGCCGGCTTTGCACAAAGCTATGATCGCATGATGCATTTTATTATATTTCTGCTTCATTAAACTATCAAAAGTTATCTGCATAGAGCTCATTGGGGGTATCAGGTGGTCGGTAGCAGAGGCAGCGGCGATCGACAGGTTGTACGCACGCAGCATTGCCAGGCAAAAATTAGCTGACTGCTATGGAATGCAGCCCAAACCGGAACAAACTGTTATTTTGAACGCATTGACGGGCTAACAGCTTGGTTTCTTTTATTTTTGCAAATTTTTACTCCATAAATGTATTTGATGTTAGGAATATCATAATATTTGTAGTTGTACATTTCGTTTTCCATTAACTTGACTTGGTTTAACATTTATTGTGGCAAATTGTGATGTTTTGTCCCTTGGTTGATAACACAAAGAAAAGTACAGACAAACGTTTGGTATTCCATTCTATGCAAAAGTACTTCTGTAATTATTACAGGGTGCGAATATTGTTTAACATTTATTTGTATTTGAATTACTGTTACTGTTACATTTACGTTTTCATTTTTGTACCGTTGGAAATATACATACGCTTTTGTTTGGTTATTACTCGTATTTGTTGTAATTAAATTACGTTTGCCAGTTTAGTTTACCCTGCCGCATACAGTTTGTTTGAAAAATATATGTAAATACTATGCCTATCTTATCCCATTGAATACTGAGATAAATACATACGAGTATGTGTAGATTTCAAGTGTTACGCTTTCGCCTTCACTTGTCTTTGTCCTTGTCTTTGTTTTTTTGTTTCCTTCTTTTGTTTTGTTTTGATTTGTTTTTTCAAAAATAGATGTGTAAAAGTACATAGATCATATGATGCGTGTATGTATGCATGTATGTATATGTGTAAATATGTTTGTTTGGATGTACAATAGTTAAAGTTAGTTTCGTTGATGGATTGGTTTTACATTTTGTTAAAAGTTTATTGGAGCGTAGCTCAAAAATGTCTTCTTATCTTCTTCTTTCATTGTGTGTGTTTCAGGACATGTAGCTTAAGTCTTACAAAATTATAAATCATCGAGTTTTGTTGTCTTTGAGCGGTTTCAAATGTATAGTGCACCAGTATGAAATGGCAAATCGGTAGATTTCTATGCATCTTTCCCTCAAAGTTGATCAAAAACAGTATTTGGTCAAGAGGCCTCACAAGCAAGTGTGTCATAAGAGGATATATTGTAAATCCACAAATCCACAATCAGACCTGCTTATCGGCTTTCTCCTGCCATAACAGGACTTTCTTAGGCAACTTTACGAATGAACGTACAGATATCGTTGAATCTATTTGGAAATTCAATTTTCACGAGACAAAAATGAGGTGGTTGTATACCACATCCTAATACTTGGATTTTCGGGAGTGTATTGCAAATTCTAAGCAAGGGAATGCTATTTCTGTCTCGTGCAAAGTACAAAATTACTCTCGCCCAGTGTTTTGGTTATGATAACTAAATGCATTGATGCATTTATAGTACTCAAACCTATACTGAAAGGTTGTACAGATATTCAACATTTTTGTTTTGTTTGTTTTTTTGCTAGTTTAACACCTTTTAAACACGTATAGGTTTAGTATTAAGTTGTCTGATTAATTTACGTTTAGACTAACATACAAAAAGCTGCGTGGGCTGCCCCAACAGCAAGTCTGCTCGGTCTATATAGTGGATATATCTGTGTGGGTTGATAGCCGAGAACTTGCGTGCTGGCGCCACATATTAAATAGTTACATATATGGTTTATTTAAACCTAACCACAAGAATACATACATATACAGTTCAATTAAAGAATATTATAGAGGATATACATATATATGGGTACTAAATACTCCTTCAACTCTTGTCCCCCTTGGGAGGGGGGGCGCTCAAACGAAGCATTTGCATTTGTTTCTTCGCATGATGTGTGTATTGTTAATCCCAAACAGTATATACGAGTAGTATACTCAAAATACAAGTTGCAGTTCATAGAAATTTTCGGCTACGATTTACATCTATAAACATTAATAATTTCTTATTAATTTTTTAATTTTTAATTTCATTTTGTTTTTGTTTCTTCAACTTTCAAACAATTCCTTGGCGCTTGCGTATTCTGTGTAGTTTTTTTTTGTTTTTTTTTTTAACATTAGATTTTGCTTTTCTAAGACCAAAGTTCGAACAAAAGGTTTTAAAGCTTTCAATTCACTTTCGATTCGTTTCGTTTCATTATTTCTTTTAGTGTATTTTTTTTGACTAGCTTGGAAGCATGAGTTAAATTAGAACCTAAAAATGTGTGTGGTGTGGTGTGGGTCCAAGCAGCTTGGTAACTGTTATCTTGGATGGGTTTAACATAAGGTAAAAGCAAATCGGGGCAGTATTTCAATACGCGGGACATTGGTATAACACGTTAAAGCTATCATTTTGTCGGCCAACGCACTCCAGTAGGTTTTACTCGGGATGCTTGGGTCGGAGGAGAACGTGAACCTGGACGAGGACAGGGACGGGGATAGGACTCGCTCATCAATCGCACCATTAACGCCGGTCGTTGCCGCCGCCAGCTTCCGGCTTGGGATCACCGGGCGCCTTTTGCACCGCCTGCAGCTCGTACTGATAATAGCAGTCGCTGCCCACGTAGACGGTGCGCCAGACGCCGTCCACATCTCACATTTGCCGGTAGGGCGAGTGCATCTTGAGCCACTGCAGCACCAAGGACGGACCACCGGCCTGGATTTCGGGCGGAATGGTGCTCAGCGGGCACTTGTCAATATTCAAATACTTGAGGTTTTGACAGAGGGCCAGCTCGAACGGCAGCTTCTCCAGACCGGGATTCTGGTTGATATATAGGTTCTCCAGGCCCTCCAACGACCCAATCTCCTCGGGCAAAAACTGCAGGTTGTTCTCGCTGACGGACAAATGGGTCAGGTTGCTCAAGTGCCCAATGCTGCGCGGTAGCATTGTGATCTGGTTGGTCTGCAGTATCAGGCGCTGCAGATCGTGCAGCAGCCCAATCTCGTGCGGCAGAACCTCAATGCGGTTCTCCTCCAGGTCGAGGATGCGCAGCTTGCGCATATTTCCAATCGTGTTGGGGATCTTCTTGAGCATGTTGTTGGACAGGATGAGTATCTCCAGATTCTGCAGGTTCATGATGTCGTCGGGCAGCTTCTGCAGCGCATTGGTGGCCAGATTCAGCTCCACCATGTTCACCCAAGTCCCAATGTCCAGCGGCAGGGCCGTCAGCATATTCTCCTTCATGTTCAGCTTGGTCAGGCCCTTGGCTCTCGAGAATATCCCGTACGGTATCTTGTCGATGCGGTTGTGCTCCAGATTGATGCTGTACACGTTCGTGAACTGCGCCGGTCCGCCGGTGGGGTAGCTGGTGAACTGATTCCGCGACAGGGTGATGGTAGTGAGGCCGCTCAGGCTCGCGAGCATGCCGTCTGGCAGCTGTGTCATCCCATTGCCCTCCACATTGAACTCGTCCATGCTCTTGCAGTTCTTCAGCGTGCCCGGTACGATGCTCAGTCGATTGTAGCGCAGTCCCAGCCGCACCAGGGACTTTAGGTTGCCGATGCTGTCGGGTATGTCCAGCAGCTCGTTGTGCTGCAGATCCAGGGCACTCAGGTTCACGCAGTTCCCAATGTCCTCCGGCAGGTGCTCCAAGTGATTGTGCGACACATCGAGCGTGGTCAGATTCACCAACGCCCCGATGGCACTGCCCAGCTCCCTGATCTTGTTCTCGCGCAGACTGAGCATCGTCAGATTGACCAGCTGCCGCAGATTGTCCGCCACGGCGGTGATGCGATTGAAGCGCAGATACAGCGTGGTGAGGGTACGCAGTCGATAGATGACGGGCGGAATCTCCGCCAGCTTGTTGTGCCGCAGATCGAGCACTTTCAGCTGCTTGCAGTTCTGCAGCGACTCGGGCAGCGAGGTCAGCGAATTCTCGTTCAGGGCCAGATTCCGCAGGTTCACCAGGCACCCAATCTCGGCGGGCAGCTGGCCAATCTTGTTGCTGTATAAATACAGCTCGGTGAGGTGCACACACTCCTTGACCGTGCTGGGTATCACCGTGATTGAGGATTTGCTCAGGTCCAGTCGCTTGATGCCTGCAGGGAAATCAGGGAGCAATGATTGAGTCTGAGATCTTTTTTGGGTGGAAGATGTGGAAGACTTACCCTCGTCCCGGCATCGTTGCAGCGCCTTGATCACGTCCTGGTCCGCCTGGATGGGCTTGCTTTTCTTGGTGGTGGGCTTGGGTTTGTTGGATTCCGGATGCTTGACCGTCACCATTTTGGGACGCGTCTCGGGCGGCATAGTTGCGTTATTTTCGTTGTGTTGCTGGCTGTGTCCGTTGCTGCTGCCCCCGCCGCCGCCGCCGTTGGCTGTGCTGTGACTGTGGCTGGTGTGGAAAACTTCCTCCGGGCCGCCACCACCTCCGTTGCTACCAAAACAGTGAATGGCCTCTAAGGGTCCGTCGTTGCTGCTATTGCCGCCGCCGCCGCCGCCGCTACCTCCTCCTCCTCCTGCTCCTTCTCCCCCTCCTTCAGACGTGCCGCCGTTCCTCTGACCCGTGGATGATAACGATGTGGTCGATGCCGTAGCGCCCGAGGAACACAAGTTCATAATTTTGCCCAGTTTTGCGGTCGGCGGCGACAAAGCGTTGCCCAGAAGTGTGCCAAAGCAACAGCAGCAGCAGCCGCAGCCAGAGGGATTCGTTGCGCTACCCTGTAGCACGGACAGAGAGAGAGAGAGAGTGAGAGTCAGTAAATGGTAAATGGTGGAAAAGTTGATTACTCGTTTATTGCTGCACTTTATCAATTGTGCGTCAGACGATGCACAGAGCCCCAATCGGGACGTGCGTCATCCCCGCACCACCAGCGCCCCTCCCCTCTCCTAACCAGGTCTTTATTACTTTTGCTTCTGCCTCTGCCTGTCTCCGGCGTCCGGCAGCCAGCGTAGCGCCTTATTAACATTAACAAGTTGACCATAAACCATAAACTTTTTAGAAACTCTACATACACGCAAATCAATAATTAAACATTCCAACAGTGACGTCGAAATAAAACCGAGTCGATATTCCAACTATTGGATACCCTATATATACTGTGGGCACACACACTCAAAACCATATAAGTCCCATATCTTTAACGTTGGGTCACAGCTTTGCCGCGATAACGGAGCGGAAGAAGCAACAAACACGAAATTCCCGGAGATTAATAAAGAATAAATATCGTATGGTCTTTTCTGCAGAAATCTTATAAATTTCAAAAAGATTTTGAATGTATTACCGAGTATAAAACGTTTCCTATTTAATTCGGAAACAGGGCAATCGAATTACTTTTCAAATGCATATAGAAGGATTTGAAACACCCTTTACCCGTATCGGGTACATCCAACAGGCGACTTCTACCTACGAATGTATTACCCCAAAGCGTTTCCAGCAATTTCCACTCCCACTCCCATATACATATGTATGCAGGTCTTATAAAACTTTCGAGAGCAGAGCTGTCAATAGCAGCAGCAGGATATGTACATGGGGGAGGAGGCAATGGCATCGCATGGCATTGGGCTGCACGCCCACACCACAGCCGAATACCCCAACACCCACTCGCACGACAAATGGAATGTTCCTGGTGTATTTTTGTGGTAAATGTCAAGGTCAGTTCAGTGTGTAGACGATGATTCCTGGAAAGAGCCAATGCCAATGCCAGTGCCAGTGTCAGGGCCAGTGTCACCACAGCAGTCAAAGGTTGAAAGTGCACGCAAACATCACCATTACCGTTATGCGGTGGCCAAGAAACAAAAGACCACAACTTGGGCCCCCCCCCCGCTGCACACCACACAGACAAGTCTCATGGGAAACTTGAGCTTAATTATTATGCACAGAAACAGAATTTAAGACACCCTAATCAAATTTCGCAGCATTGTGCACATCCGAACCAATTGAACGGCCGCTCGCTCGCTCAAGTGGAAGACGCCGCCGCGGGGCATCAGAATATCTGGACAAATGCAGTGGAACTGTACGGGAGCTTACGATAAAGCCACCCAGAATGATGGATGGATGGGATGGGTCAGTGGACAGCGGGCCGGTGGGGGTACGCTCGCTGGCTGGCAGTCTCTGATTCATGGTAAATTTCCATTTCTTTGATTATTTTTATAGCCGCATTGTACTTGACGCATTGTTGTAGTTTTATTTGTTTTTGTTGTTGCTGTTGTCAGTGTTCCTCATAAATTGTTGCTCTTTTGTAGGCAAACACACAAATTGCGGCACACAAATGCATACACCAACACACGCACACTCGTATAAATTTAAACAAATCACATCGATACATCATTTAACGTACTAACTTCACTTAATATGCCATCAGTTTAAACTCAATGTTGATCTCTTAATATTCCTCACACAAGAATTGTTATTGTTTAATTTGCACTAGAGGTGTCAAACCATCGATGGCACTATCGATAGTATCGATGGTTTAGTGCCATTCGCTACTATCGATGGTTTTGCTACTATTCATGATACTATCGAGCTTGTAGCTGTCGTTTGCCCATCTCTACTTTGATTTTGTATATTGTATATATATATGGTAGCTGACATCGTTAACAATTTTAACATCGACTGAATCAGAGCGCATGTTTTCGGAGCGCAGGTCCGCTCTCAAGCTAAAAGTCGTTGACAAACTTTTGTCTTTAAATAACAACTGGTGGATTGCCAATGAACCTGATTTTAGCAAATAAGCGGTTTATAATAAGCGAATTATCTCCATAGACTAAGATTAATGTTTGAAACATTTATTGCTTACGTTTTAATTTCGAAATATGACCAAATATGAACTCATCTAGCTAATAAGCAAAAACCACGAATTATTCCTATAGACTAAGATTAATGTTTGAAACATTTGTTGCTTACGTTTTAATTTGAACTTACAAATATGAACTTATCTTGGAAAATAAACGTCATGAATTTATATTTTCAGACTGATTTATAAAACATTTCTTAGTTTTTGAGTTTTGAAAAGGAATAATATAAATAAAACGTTTAATTTTGAACAATTTTTATTTAATTTCGCTTGAAAAATAGCCGTTAAAAGACTTTTTCAATATAAATATATATGAGCCCGATACTATCGATAGTATTCGATTTTTTAAATCATTCCATTCAAAACTATCGAGTGACGCCACTATCGATGGTTTGACAGCTCTATACCAATATACCATCTCATTTAAAAAATCTACCGTATACTTATTCATATTCCTCGTTTTTTATAATCCGTCGAATATTACCAGCTATATAGCACATTTAGCCATGCCCACATAATTTTATCCGAATAATTAAACTATTCTCAACTTGACTGGCTTATTTTAAACACTTGCTTTTATTGCATTTTGCGTAAAAAGAGGTTTTAGCGAAATAAGTCAAAGAAAAAACAAATAGCGAAATAGGTCAATCAAAACAAACGAAAAAGGAAATTCGTTCATATTGCTCAATTTTGATATTCCATTGAATAATGCTGACTAACTAAATCTCTCAGCAATGCCCACATAGTTTTATCTCATGGATGAATATATTTTCTACAAGATTGGATAGTTTTTAATCCCTGTTTTTATTGTATTTATTGTAAAAAAAGGTTTAATGGAAAAAGTTCACCAAAAAAAGAGTCGCTATGTTGCGTGTATAGCCCTTTGTATACCCTATTTTGTTAATTTTATATGAAGATGAAACGTGATTTATAAGGACCTTTTCTCAAATTGATATTCTTTAGACATATTCAAGTACATTATTAGTATCTTGTATATATTTATAGCGATCCTGATACCTACTGAGCCTGGGATGACAAACATTTTCTCAATTCTATATCATCCATTTCCCCCAGGGTATGTGTGCATGGAATTAGCAACATGTTTGTGTATGGAACGAGACTCATTGTTGCTAAAGCGAACTGCGGCGAACTGCGGCGAACTCAAATTTGATTCAAAAAACGACCAATTCTTTGTTCCGTTGAATAATACTATCTATATAGAACATTTAGCCATGCCCACTCAATTTTGTACGATTGATGAATCAATTCTATACATGATTGGCTTATTCGAAATACTTGCTTTTTTTGGATTTTTATAAAACATTGAAAATTAAATTAATAGATTGATGAAATTGACAAAAATACCATGGTAGCGCGGCGAAAACCAGTATTTCTACAGTATGACCCTCAGAACAGCACCGAAATATACGGTCTCATTTGAAAAATATACCGAGTGGAGCGCGCCAAATCGAACTTTTTTGAATGTGAGCGACAAGGATTTAAATGTTGTCAACCGGGCCTTTATCTATGCCCACATAATTTTATAATTAATGAATCAATTTTCTACACAATTGGTTAGTTTTTAGTCCTTGCTTTTATTGTATTTTGACTAAAACACGGTTTTCAAGTAAATGTTGCCGCAACAGTGTGTATGGAATGTGCAACATTGTGTATGGAACGAGACTCATTGTTGCTAAAGCGAAACTGCGGCGAACTGCGGCGAACTCAAATTCGATTCAAAAAACGACCAATTCTTTGTTCCGTTGAATAATACTATCTATATGGAACATTTAGCCATGCCCACTCAATTTTGTACGATTGATGAATCAATTCTATACATGATTGGCCTATTCGAAATACTTGCATTTATTGGATTTTTATATAACATTGAAAATGAAATTAATAGATGACAAAAATACCATTTAGCACTAAAAAACACCACATGGGAGCGCGGCGAAAACCAGTTTCTACAGTATGACCCTCAGAACAGCTCCGAAATATACGGTCTCATTTGAAAAATATACCGAGTGGTGCGCGCCAAATCTAACTTTTTTGAATGTGAGCGACAAGGATTTAAATGTTGTCAACCGGGCCTTTATCTATGCCCACATAATTTAATACGATTAATGAATCAATTTTCTACCTAACTGGCCAGTTTTTAGTCCTTGCTTTTATTGTATTTTGACTAAACATGGTTTAAGCAAAATAGTTCAACAAAAAAACAGTTGCAATGTCGCTGGAATTTGAAGACATAACGCTTGTATAGGTCTTTGTACACCCTTTTTTGATAATATCATATGTAGATGCAACGTAACTTATAAGGACCTTTTCTCAAATTGATATTCTTTAGACATATTCAAGTACATTTTTAGTATCTTGTGTATTTTTATCTTGATCCTGATACCTACTGAGCCTTGGAAGACAAACATTTTCACAATTCTATAACATCCATTTCCCCCAGGAAATTAGCAGCATGTTTGTGTATGGAATGGGACTCATTGTTGCCAAAGCGAACTGCGGCGAATTCAAATTCGATTCAAAAAACGACCAATTCCTCGTTTTCTTTGTTCCGTCGACTATTACCAGCTAAATAGAACATTTAGCCATGCCATCATAATTTTATACGATTGATGAATCAATTTTCTATTTAACTGGTGTATTCTTAATACTTGCTTTTATTGCATTTTGCGTAAAAAGAGGTTTTAGCGAAATAAGTCAAACAAAAAACAAGTAGCGAATTGAACTGAAAAATCGCACTCTGACAGTAGCTGGATGCTACATCAGCTGATTGCGAATTGCAGCACCACAAAGTAGGGTTGCATCACTGTCAAACTTATGGCGAACTTATTTAAAATTGGCCATTTTTATTTGGAAATTGACTCGAAAATCGGATATAATTCTGTGTTCAAGGTTGACGGTTCTAGTTAGCTAGTAATGTTCGACGGAATATCAAAATCGAGGAATATGAATAATTCGTCGGTATATTTTGAAAATGAGACCGGATATTAACGATATAGGGTATACAAAGGCCTATACTACGGCTTACACGCAGAATGCCTTCAAAAACCAGCAACGTTCCGACTTCTTTTGTTTAACTTTTTTTTTAAACCTTGTCTTAGTCAAAAAACAATTAAGGCAAGGACTGAAAACTAGCCAATCTTGTAGAAAATGTATTCATTAATTAGCATCAGCATTATTATGGAAAGACCGACAAGATCGCGTGTGCCGTGGGGAATGGGGCCTACTCCACCTCTGCCAGTATCGGCCCCGTGACTATGTCCATCGACAAGCGGACCTGCGTGGTGCCTGCCGCTTTCCTGCTGTTCTCTCGCCAGGAGCACATTAGCCGCATCTCGACCGAGTACAGCGAGGGGAACGGAACCACGACGACGAGCGATACCTTTCAAGGTGGCGGAGCGGCGCATCTACTCGATCATACCCCTTTCAACAACGGGGACTCTTGGGTCGCACCTGCCCCGCCGACTACCAGCCAAGGACAAGGACGACAGACTACGACAGAATATCCGTGCCCCGGTGCCTCGCAACATTGCCGTGCATACCATGAAGGCGAGGCGTCTGCTCTTCTCGAAAGATGTCGGTACCTATCAGGCCATCATTTGATCCCGAGACGACGGCAATGAGCGGCTGGCCAATAAGCTAGAAGGAGTCACGGCGCTGGCCCTACAACAACAACAGTCCAATATGATCTACTATGCCCATGGCAAGCAAATCGATGGAAAGAACAAGTAAGCAACCAATATTGGGACCCTCTGGACACATGTGTAATCCCCTGCTCCCTCTCTACAGGAAACTACAACAGAAAAATGTTAATGGCACCTTATCATATGCAAGAACATGCTTTAATCGCAGTAAACTTATTTAAATTAATAATACTTTGTTTTCCCTTTCCCTTTCAAACAACAACAGCTATACCGTCAAATGTATGCTACACAAAATGAGACTGCATACACACAAAATACACGGACACACACACACAGAGGCAAATGCATACTAATACTGAGACACCCCCCACACACATACACCTACATCAACACGGGATTGTTATACATAATTTATGATGCGCAATTTGCCAACATTGCAATGCAGAAAGGAAACGAAACGAAAAGGAAAGGGGTTTTCCGCTCGAAAAGCAACAAATGACAGACAACGGGGAGTAACAAATACCAACCTGCAAGTAAATCGCCACGCGAGAAAAAGTTTTCAGCGCGTCCTTGCGAGCCTCGTTCACTGGAATTCACTTTTTTCCTGCGCCTTTTCCTGCCCGAACACACTTTCGCTTGACCCTCGTTCTCCTCCTCTGGCTGCGGGACTTCTGTGTCTTCTGCGACCGTTTTTTGTTTCGTTTTTTCCACACTTGATTTTCACACTTTATTTTACGAAGAGGACGTTGGTTTATGGCTTAATGTGGAGACGGGAATGAACGGGATGAGCGGGATGTAAAACAGTTTAACTTAATCCGGAGAAAGTGACTTAAAGCTTTGCAGAAAAAACTAAATAAAAACTGGCGATTTTCCTTCTCGGAGGTGATGTGACGCGCTTTCAGAGTTGAGGTTCGCCAGAGAGTTGCGAAGGATATATACATATATCATCCTTCTCGAACTTTATACAAATACAAAACATCCAAAATGCAGTCCACACACGTTCCACACACACGTCTGCGCACTGCGCAGTCTTCAGGGGTGAAAATTACATGTAAAAATCATGTAGAACTGACAACGACAGTAGAATTTACATAGCCGCCATTAAATCGTGAAATTTTTTTGAATTTATAAATCCGATCCTCAAAGATTATGGGGATATATTAGTTTTATGGTGGATGTGGAAGGAAGCCTTCTTGTTTTAGATATTTTCACATTGTTTTTTGTCTTTTTTCAATATTTTTTAGCTCTTGGCCGTCAAAAAGAATTTTTACTGTCGGATACAAGCCAAAACAATGCTCTTGTCAAGTGGCGCGAATAAATGTTAATGAAATACAGCCTCTAGTGTCCATCTATGAATAAGTGCTGCAAATAGAACAACTGGAAAATTCGTCATGTCGGAACTGCTACGTGGGACGGTTATTTTTGAATTTATTATCCAGAAGTTTTGCAAGAATTGTGGAAAAGAAACCATTAAAGATGGAGTGTATGAATGCACATACAATGTGCTCTCGTACAACTGTTCACCGAAGAGATTTTGAAAGCCATCAAATCATCGAATTAATGTTTCATCCACCCCGTAGCCATGTCTTTTTAAACTCTTGACTGCTTACCAATATTAGGCCGGGGGACTAACAATATAATTGCGAATGTTATATTTTGAGAGGATCCTGAAACGATTCGTTAAAAAATACATACATACATATGCCTAATAATATTTTAATTATTACATTAACAATTTGTATAACATTTCAGAAACTTATTTCTCGAGCACGGTGCCCAACAGAGTATTTAGCTCATCGTGGGTTATGATCTCGCAGGCCCGTTCCGATAAGATGCGGTAGTCTGGAGTGTAGGATTCAGTTCAATATTGAATGGGAATCTCAGGATCATTGGATCACGATATTCTTACCCTTCTGGTACTTGCAGTTGTACATCCTCATGACACATTGGCTGGCGAAAGTGCGCAGGCATCCGTCCAGGGCGTTCAGAGCGCAGACGACACGGTACTTCATGGGGCAAACATCGTGGCACTTTTTCTGACCTGCACATAGAATGTGGAATATGGTGTAAATTTCCTTGTGAATTTTGCATTAGTTTCGATTTTTGACGCACCTGTCAAGGCAAACAGTGGGCCCACGCCGATCCCGGCCAGAAAAGCACAAATGACGAGAATTTTGTTGCCAAAGGCAATTTTTGGCATTTTAACTGTAGACCTTTTACTCTGTCTGTAATTTTGGTAATGTGAAGGTCGAGACGAAACAGTTTCTGTACTGCCAGAAAATGGTTTTATATATTTCATCTGTCAATTGTGTCAATATTTGTACAATTTTATAAAAATATTCATATCTGTTATTGCGCTCAGCCGTCGGTGCCCTTATGCTGTTGACCTTCTCCTGCTACCAGCTGGTATTTCCCCCTAGCGACCACATGCATCCGAGTCTCTCGTGCACCGACCTGTCGACGTCTTCCTCCAAACTGATGAAATAATATGGGAATTTCAATTGGAATGCTCTCGACACGCACTCACCTTCTCGCTTCTCACAGCCATGCCTATCCATCGCGCAAGGATTCCTGAAAGTGCACTCGATTTCACTCCCATTTCGCACCGTTCTACCGCAGAGGTACTCGATGCGTCTGTTGCACGGCAGGTTGCATTCCTGGGCCGTCACCAAAGCCATCAGGGCTAATATCAGTGCCAATATCATGATCAGCTTCATCGTGGGATAGAGGCTGTCCAACTGCCACGCGCAGTGCACGAACTAAAGATTTTTATATGACCAGATTTGGGACATTCAACGAACTCGTTTCGAAAACCGCATTGTCAATCTCGGACAATGAATTCGCTTTGTTGTTGGTATTCCACATCCATGTGTCCATAATGTTTACAATATCAGTTCATTGATAAGAAAATTATGGGCATATATGGGGCATAGTATAATGCGTGCCTTCTGGGAAACTTCGTGCAATTATTGCATTGGGAACATTTTCGGATATGCTATCGGATATCAGTTCAGTACCTGGAACCTGGAACTACCTGCAGCAGTCCTTGACCATGCATGGGCAGCTGGCCTCTTGAAAAGCGTCTTGAACCGCGACATCAAATCTGTTACATATTCAGCGTCCGATGGGTCGTACAGCAACTATGTAAGTTCCCATTTGCCTACTTTTGGGGCACACTATAATGTCGCTTGTGGAATAAGTAATAATTCTGCTCGCAGAATATTTTGTTCTTAAGGGAGTTCTAGGCACACCCACCAAATAGCGGTTCCACTCATATCTTTTTAATTATGGTTTTATCGTTATTATTTATACTCAAGCCCACCAAGAGTCCCACACAAAAATAACAATTTCCGATAAGGCGCAAAGCACGCCGTAAAAAAAATCGGACAGGACTGAAATTCTTTTTAATAATTGACACTATGGATAGATTGGATAGCGAAGAAAAGAATTGAAAATTCCAGGTTCCTCCTACAACTGGAAATACGTATAGATTTACAGAGTGGAATAAGTTAAATCATTCATATTTATATATAGAAATGTATTTCTTGTCGTACATTGAACAGTTCGAAGTTTCATTTTCGACATTTTACATGAATTTCCAATGATTTTATTCCACTGTATTATTTAGGGACAGGCTCCAATGGTTGGTTCATCTACATATGCTGTAAGTGTTCAAAATATTATTTAAAATAGTTTAAATATTGTTAAAAAAAATGGCTCAGGCTACATATATAAAAATGCATTAACAAAATAAATCAAATCTAGCGGGTAGAATTACTTTTGAAAACTGTTCTAATTTTCGAAACCAATTCAATATAAGTATATTGGGAAATCTAAGACCAACTCCAAGAAAAAAAGTAGTGCAGCACCTAAGGTGCCTGTAAATTTAAAAAAAAATGTATCGACTGAAAAAATTTGATTGATGTGTCGACCAAAGCTATTGAGACGATCCCCGCCAATATCTGGAATCTGATGTTATTCCGCTTCAACGCTACAGGCCACCAGAGAACCAATAGATCACGAAGAAGAAGTCGTAGAAACCCACAGCAGCAGGTCAGCGAAAAAGCGGAATAGTAGCAGATTCCAGATCTTGTACAGTTTTAAAAATAATGAATATTCAAGACTTCTTTTTGCATATCATTTTTATACGCAGAAATTTTAACGATCTCCAATTTGAAAACATATCACAATTAGGATTGGTCATTAACATTTTGGCATACGTACCCACAGCATTCTCGCAGGCATATTGATTCAGCATACAACGATTTCCGAAGGACAAATACCTTTCCCTGTTGACTCCCTCGCCGTCGATGTAGGGGAACCTGCCACAGACAGCCGGACCCTCACGCGTACAACGCTTCGGACAGTACTCCTTACACTTTTCCTGGGATGTGGCAATCATCGCTAAGGGAGAGACGTGAAGTTCTTGTTTCTAAAAATGGTGATGGTGGACTTACGTGGCAAGCATTGGTTTGCTCTTATGCAGTTCTCGTGTGCAAAAAGACAGCCGTTCTGAAAGACGCGACAGACGCAATTTACAACTGCCCAGACCAGATCCTTGTAGTAGGGCGAGCATTTGGCAGTAAAAATACAACTATTCGAGCAGTCCCTTTCCTGGGCGTAACCAAGTTGGAGGCCGACCCCCAGCAGAGCGATGAGAAAAAAAAACTTGAAGATACTATTCATACTGAAGATGGGGCCGACGAAAAGCAACTGAGGATTCTCCCGCATTCATGCTACCATATACAGAAATGAACTTCAGATAATCAAACTTTGTAACCAGCATCAGAAATGCTGTGCAAATAGCTGATATACTCGCAACAGCTGCTTCGCTGTGTTTTTTAAACATAAATTGTGGGAAGATATTATTGTACAAATATAAAAAAGTCAGCTCTGGTGCATATATCTCCCGAGTGCATCGCCCACCTTGTTTACTCAGTGTGAGAAACACCGTACAACCGGCATATGTACATATGGCATTTAAATAATAATAGTAATATTCAACATTTTAAATATGCATATTTTATATTGATTTTTGTCTACAGCACATTTTACTGGCAATACTTCGTTTCAGATAATTTGTTTACATTTTGTTTACGTTGAGCATGTTTTTAGGGACAGCTTCCAACGGATGGTTCTCCTATATAAGCTGTAATTGGAAAATAACAAACTTTATGAGCTTAAAGTAGATAAAATAGAACACAAAGACAGCAGACTATAAAATCTTCTGACCTTTTGCCATGATCGTTTTAAGTTATGAGCTTTGTTAAACAATACTGATCTTTAAATGTTAGAGATTGAAATGGCTATATAAAATAATATATAGACATGAATTGAGTTTGATTTTAAGCTATCTCGGAGATACTGACCTATACCATTCCGGCAGACATATTGATCCAACAGACAACGATTTGGGAAGGTCATAGAGCGATCCCGGTTGACACCGTTAACGTCGACATATGCGAACCATCCACATACCCTTTCACCAGCCAGGGGACAGCGCTGGGGACTCCTTACACTTTTCCGGTGATGTGGCGACCATGGCTGGGTGCGAATGAAAAATATGTGCTTAATTCAGAGGTGAGTATGATCGGTTGCTAAAAGTACGCCTCAGGCATTGATTGGCCCTCTGACAGTTGGCTGATCCAAAGAAGCATCCGTTCTGAAAGACGCGACAAACACCGCCCACAACGGCCCATAACAGATCCTTATGGTAGGGGCTATAACGTGCCTGTAAGGTACAGGCACCAGAGCAATTCCTTGTCTGGCCGGAACTCAGCTGCAGGAAACCTCCCAAAATGGCGATGAGAAACGACTGCTTGTAGATATCCATGAACACAGTGAACTGAGTGATTTCCCGAATGGATTACACCATATTTATATAGCAATAATCTTCAGATTCAGAAAAATAATTTCTGTTTAAACAGCTGCTATACTGATGGGGCAATATTTGCTCTTTGTTTAATCGAAAGGAATACAAATATAGAAAAAAAACGTGCGCTACTACCCAAAAATTAGGAAAATACATAGCAAAAATATTATTGCAGTTTATTTTTCTTCTTATTCTTTTGAGAGGCACATTCGATTAGGGACAGGGTCCAAGGGTTGGATCATATGCATAGGCTAAAAATAAAAAAAATTATAGCTGATAGGTAATAGAAAAATCCAAGAAGTGTACAAACCGATATCATTCTGGCAGGAATATTGATCCAGCAGACAGCGATTGGGGAAGCTAATGTAACGATCACTGTTTACCCCCATGTTATTGATGTACGGGAACCAGCCGCAAACTTCTTGACCATCACTTGGACAACGCCTGGGGCAATACTCCTTACACTTTTCCGGTGAGGTGGCATTCATTGCTAATGGTAGAAGATCTTGTATACTCTATTCGAATTGGGGAAACGCAGAACTTACGTGTGAGGCATTGATTGACCCTAGTGCAGTTTTCGTTTCCAAAGATACAACCGTTCTGGTAGACGCGGCAAACGCCATCCACAACCGCCCACACCAGCTCTTTGTAGTAGGGCGAGCATCGAAAAAACACATTACAAGTCCTGGCACAGCCCCTGGTTTGGGCGTCACTCAGATGTTGTAATCCACCAAGCAGGACGAGGAGAAACGACAGCCTGCAGATACCCATGCTACTAATTATGATGATAGCAGAGAACTGAGACTTCTTCGGTGAATACCATAATATATAAAAATAATCTTCAGACCCATGTATAATGAACCTCACAGAAATTCTGTGTAAACAGCTGCGAATACTTGTTTTGTTTATTATGCTCTCTATTTAAGTGAAATGAATTAATATTTAGGAAATATATATGTATGTAATTATCGGAAAGAATTGTTCAAATATTTATAGAAACTTGAACCTTATTGAACTGACTTGCGACCACGAATGAATTGGAATTCTATCTAAATAATTTGTGAACCTTAACTTGATTTCTCGATCAAATGGCTATGATGTTGAGGGGGCAGGGTCCCAGTGTTGGTTCACCTACATAGGCTGTAAATTAGAAAATGTTTCAAGTTAGTCAAGACTTTACTTGGAATTAATATTGATACTAAAAAAAACAAACCCTGAGAATTTTGGCAGGCATATTGATCCAACAGACAACGATTGGGGTAGGACTTGTATCGACCGGCGCTGTCGCTATAGGGGAACCATCCGCAAACTTGTACACCCGCACGGGGGCATCGTCTCTGGCAAAACCTCTTACACTTCGCCTGAGAGGTGGCAACCAAAGCTATGGAATGACAAATTAGCTATGGACAAAGTAGAGATCTGAACTAGAATTAGTTACGTGGCAAGCATTGATTGGCCCTCGAGCAGTTCTCGTTTCCAAAGATACAGCCATTTTGATAGACACGACATGCACCATTCACAACTGTCCAGACAAGATCCTTGAAGTAGGGCGAGCATCGTACATTGGAAATACAAGTGCCGGAGCAGTCCCTGGTCTGGGCGAAAGTCAGTTGGATAACTCCCCCCAGCAAAGCGATGAGAAAGGACAGCTTGTAGACTTCCATACTGATGTTGACAGATGAGTGAGTGTTTGTGTGTCCTGATGTCCACATATATAGCTGAGAATCTTTAGTTCCTCGTGATCAGCAACAGAATTGTTGTGTGAACAGCTGCGGGAATACTTGGGATCTTTGTTCTCTCTTCATTATGCCACCTGTTGAAATGAAAAGTATTTAAAATTTGCAAAGAAACTGATCAAATTTATCACTTAACTGGCGACAGCGATTGTGAGGCGTCCAAACAAGATCTTTGGTGCATCTTATACGATATATAGACAGCAGAGTGCGTTTGAATCGATTTATTCTCGTGAGGTTTGAGCTGTGAACGAGACAAGCCGATAGCAGAACAATGATGCAACACAACCAAATTAAACAAGCTTTCATCTTGCTTTATGCAGCTAGAAAGCTAAAGAGATTTGCAAATGAATCAGCCACTTCCAACCATAATAATTCCCATTTCCCGCCTGAAAATTTCAATTTTCCAACGACTTAAGCCAGTTCGAAATAGTTAGTAGGCTTAGTCACTTGTCAGTTACAACAAAAATCTAGAGAAGGAGCTGCAAAAGATAGTCTTCGTGGCGTGCGTTTCATACGATTGAAATTTTGAAAGTCATTGTTACGGATAATTTCCTGGCATTTATTTTATTTCGAAAGTAAAATCAACGCACGCTCATGTTTTTGTGTTTGTTTGGATTTTTGATTGACTTTGTCTTTTAAAGGTGTATCAATTTGGACCAAAAAAGCAGCAAAAAAATGTTCAAACTCCTCAAGTAATAAATCTCCGGCACTGTCAGCTCAACGACACCGTGTGAGTGCCAGTGTGCGTATCTGGTTGACCAACTTCAACGCCCACCCGTCGGTCTGGTCTGGTCTGGCTATGGCCCGGCCTGGTCCGCCTGGTCCGGCCTGCTCTGACGGGGCTGACATGACAAGCGTCTCGAAGCCAAGTGAATGTAAGCCGCTAGTGCTGTTAGCCGAAAGTGCTAGGATTATTTACATTTATTTTGAAACTCTTTTTACAAAGTGCGTCGCCAATCACCGAGCAAGCTTCAGGACTCCAAAATTACGCTTGTCCCTTAGGCCGTTCTTAAAGGCCACTTTTACTTGCTTGTTTGTCTTCGGGTTGAAAAGGAGGTAAACAGTTTGATGGCATCTCCTTTCTCCCGGTTTCTTGGGCACCATATAATATATTTTCTTCTTTGTCGAAATTACTTTCTTCTTCTTCATTTTTTCTCGTTCATTTAGTTCCTTTGGTTCTTTTCGATTATTCCCTGGCTGAACTGATGTAGCGGGCTTTTTCAAGTATTTTATGTATACTTTGTGAACCTCAGATGGATGATGATGGACAGTCATACCCGATGGCCGCATAAAGACATGCTCTTTAACGATCCATTGGCTGAATGTCTGTTGTATGAGCCAATATAGCATCCACACCCACACAGCCGGCATGACCAACTTTCAATTGCAACTGGATTGATCTGTTGGGGAGGGAGTTCAAGTCGTTGACGAAACGAATCGGTTTGTAGCATGAAATGATCGCTGTGAATTGAAAATCAAACATATAATTGTTAAGCTGAACAGCACGTTTTCTGGCCAGACTCCGACCATTTAAGGCGATCCATGCCTAGCGCCAGGGAATTGTAATGCCTGAAGGTTAAAACTCTTAACCAGTTCAAAAGTATGAATGGCCCGAGTTGGCTGGGTGTGGAATGGGTCTGGCTCTGGTGTGTGATAAAGCCGAGGGAACTTTGTAGCCTCTCAATAACAAAACCGATTGATTGACAATCTCCAAAAAACACTTGAACTGCAATTAAAATTGAGCTAAGTAAAAGCGTATGTAATTTTTAAATTGAAATGAACTTTTAACAGCTGTTTCCGAGTGCATTGATCTGTTGACAATGATAGCTCATCCCACTGAGGCTGCCCTATAAAAGATCGTCTGACAGCCCGTGATCATCCAGAATATCTCCCTCATCATTACAGCAATGAAGTCGTTTTTTCTGCTCCTTGGACTACTCCTGACCTGCAGCCTGTTTGAAGTTCAATCAGCGGAACTCTGTCCCACCGTCTGCCCGGCAATCTACAATCCAGTCTGCGGAGAGACCCGAATAAATGGTCGACTGGTGCGCTGCCAGTTCAGCAATAGCTGCGTCATGGGAGTCAGCGGTTGTGTCAATAGTCTGAGTAAGTTACAGATACCTTTATTCAAATTATTATATAAGCTAATACGAATTAATATTCATCTGTACGCAGACTGGTGTGCCACGGACTTGAGAAATTGCAGAGTGAATCCAGATATTTGCAAAAGATTGGGAGGAACAGGCCCAACTGTGACGTGAGTTTGCTCTGCAAATATTGTCGTCTTGGCAGAATAAAAGTTGGTTTTTTTTGTTTGTGCCAAAATACAACTGATGTCAGCAAATTTTTGACGTCTTCTCGGTGTAGGGTACTCGTATACGCAAAACTTAAAACTTAAGAGTGAACTGCGTTGAAAATAAAAACTTAATGAAAATAAAAATGGCAAGCTATTATTCTACTCGTATGTACATGTAGGAGGGAAGGATCAAATATCACTTAAAGGTTGTTTATTTCTAGAGTATTCGACTTGTATCTTAAAATTAATAAAAATTAATTTTCTTAAACTAAGATGGATAATATTTTCCATCTATTTTTAACTGACATTGTTGGGTATTTAATTCATTTCCATCTGAAACCTAATTTTTGCAATTCAAATATTTAAAGACGAAGATTGTGTGTGCCATGATCTATTTTTAGGATCAATTGTCTTTTATATGATCACTCTTAGACCCGTTGCTATTTACTTTTTCTCTAACGCTGGTAGGTGGGAAATTCCTCCTCTTCAGCAGCTGTTTCCCAGTGACCTTGGCTGACAGTCTCAATTTTAGACTAAACCAGCGACTATAAAACCAAATCGGATAGAATTACTGGGGTTAGTGTTCCCTTAACTCTGGCTTACTGCTTTCCCTCGCATAAGTTTCAAAATGCGCCTGAAACTTCTGCTGTTCTGTGCTCTGGTGTGCCTCATCGTCGTCCTGACCGAGGGCAGGCAAAGGAAGGTAAACAGCCGTAGATCCCTGGGTCTCAGGCAGCAGAGGTCTCAACGTAATGAGCGTCACGGAAGCAGGCTGGCTGCCAGAGCAAGACCCAGCCGTGGAAACAGACTTAGTGCCGTCAATAAGAGAAGCAGGAGGAGTCAGCGAAACAGGAAAACCAATGCCAATGCAAAGGCCAAGGCATCAAAGACAAGGGCGTCAACCGCTCAGTCAGTCAGTAACGGCTCTGGCTATACCAGCCTGCCGCTCGACTTTCAACAGAACTTTGTACGCACCACAAACAATCTCCGATTCGAGAAGTCTTTCCTGGCCAGCCGATATGGCCAGAGCTTTGCCACGACCACGGGCAAGACTACTTTGAGGAACACGGCCAATATGGAGTACACCTGCAAGATGAACATTGGCACACCGAAGCAGTCGTTCACGGTCCTTCCCGACACTGGCAGCTCCAACATCTGGGTGCCGGGCCCCAAGTGCACCGACAAGGCATGCAAGACCCACACGCGATATCATCCGGGCAAGTCCAGCACCTATATAAAGGACGGCAAAGCCTTCGCCATCACTTACGGCTCGGGCAGTGTCAAGGGTACGCTTGCCAGGGACACCGTGCGGGTGGCGGGTCTGGCTGTGACCAACCAGACGTTTGCAATGACCACCAAGGAGCCGGGCACCACCTTTACGGCATCGAACTTTGATGGTATCCTCGGCCTGGGCTTTCGCAGCATTTCCGTGGACAATGTGAAGACTTTGGTGCAGAATATGTGCTCGCAGAACGTCATCTCAAACTGCGTCTTCAGCATCTGCATGAATGGCGGCGGGAGCTCGAAGCGGGGTGGCGTCCTGGTCTTTGGCAGCACGGACACCAGTGCTTACACTGGCTCCGAAGCTTACACGTACACGCCCGTCACCAAAAAGGGCTACTGGCAGTTCGACCTACAGGGCTTCTATATGGGCGACACTAAGGTGAGCGGCAGCACCCAGGCCATTGTTGACTCGGGCACTTCGCTGATCGCGGCTCCCAAGAGTATCTTTAACAAGATCAACAAGATCCTCGGCTGCACCGTTACCTCCAGCGGCGAGTGCTGGATGTCATGTGCGAAGAAGGTGTCGGATCTTACCTTCGTTATAGGTGGCAAGAAGTTCGTGCTTGCGGGGAACAAGCTCAAGCTCAAGGTGAGGACCACCAAGGGCCACACAATCTGCATTTCGGCGGTGTCTGACATGGGCACGAACTTCTGGATTCTGGGCGATGCCTTCATCAGGCATTTCTGTACAGTGTTCGATGTGACTAGGAATCGCATCGGATTTGCTGCCTCATCGTAAACTTAATTTCCTTGCGACTTTAATGATTTTCGATTCAAAGTTTTCTCTTGAGACTGATCTCAAATAAAAGACGTACGAGTATTTATTCATGAAAATGAAAACACACTACTTATGCATTCTGTATTTCCTGACAGCCACCAAATTGGACCTACTTAAAGTGCAGTCACTCTACTAAATCGCCTGCTTAACTAATGAGTTTTACTGCTCTTCTTAATTACGCCTAACAGATGCGCTTACATGAGCGAGCGCCTAGGAGGGCTCTCGCGAAAATTGAAGATTAGCTGGCTCAGTGCTCGGTGTAAGCTCATCGAAGATGGCTCGAGTTCTGTTATTGCTGTTCATCAGCTTTGCTGTAACCTTTGCCGGCAATCGTAGGCTACGCATTTCGCTCCATGCCGTGGAAAACCCCATCGGGACGGGGCTGGCAGACCGATTCCTCTCAATCAACACAACCACCAACGTGACTGATAGGATCCGTCTGCCGCTGCGGAACCGCGATAATGTGGAGTACTTCGGAATCGTGAGCATGGGTACGCCCAAGCAGATGTTCAAAGTGATGCTAGACACGGGATCCTCGAACACGTGGCTGCCCTCGAGCAACTGTCCGCGCAACAATTGGGCCTGCCGGAAACACAGGCGCTACAACTCCTCCAGATCCAGCAGCCATGTAAAGGACGGGCGTAACTTCACCCTTTTCTATGGCGTAGGCAGTGTGATTGGCTACCTCTCCAAGGACACACTGCACTTTGGCGGGGCTGAGCTTAAAAACCTGACCTTTGGCGAGGCTATGTTCCAGTATCAGGAGGTGTTCGAGTCGGTGATCTTTGACGGTATTGTGGGTCTGGGCCTGGGTCAGAGGGCCTGGGTCAACTCGACGCCTTTCCTGGATCTGCTTTGTGCTCAGAACCTGGTGAAGGAGTGTGTGTTCTCCGTGTATCTACGTCGTGTGACGGGATCTTTGCGAGGTGGCGAAATCATGATCGGTGGCACCGATAAATCGCGCTATAGTGGATCCATTCACTACGTGCCGCTCACAGAGTACGGTTACTGGAAGTTTGAGATATCTAAAGTATCCGTGGGCTCGGAAAAAATCGATTTGGCAGTGGGTGCAATCCTGGACACGGGTACTTCCAATATCCTGATTCCCGAGAACACCTTCGACATCCTGCACGATGCTCTGGGAGCCACGACCGATTATGGAATAACCTTCGTCACCTGCGAACTTGAGCAACTGCCCAATATCAAACTGTTGATCGCAGGCAAAACATTTCCCATTACTCCCATGGATTATGTAAAAGAAGTAGTACTTGAAAACAATCAAAAAGTTTGCGCAACTCGGTTTGCTCCAATTAATCTGGACTTCTGGATACTGGGCGATGTCTTTCTGGGGCGCTACTATACGGTCTACGATTCTACAGAGAAGCGGGTGGGCCTAGCCAGGGCGGTTCCAGATGTTGCGACAAAAGTGTAGAGTTCAGTGTCCGAGCAACAGTAAATGAGCGCCAGTGGGTATTATTATACTTAAATGTATCCAAGTATTCGAGCGTTGATCACTGTCCTTTTTCTATTCGAAATATATAAGTATGTTCAAACGTATACATGATTTTTTTTAGGTTTACGACCCTATCCAATAAGATATACAACCTATAATATATAGTGTAGTTACGACACTTTTATGAGCCAAACTGTTTGTTCCTTTAGAGTAAGCAATAACCACGAAAAATCCACAAATTCGATTGAAATCGGAATATCAAATACTGCCGTATGAATCGGTCTATGTAAATAGTAAATTACCCAATTAAAATTAGAAAATATATACGATGTGGAGTGAGTTATATTCTTTCTCACTCATCCACTGAAATTTTGTTTATAATTTTGAATGACTCGGTACCACTGTGTGGTGGAACCTAATTTTTTGGTGATTATTCGCTGCTTTGTTTATACGAGTACGAGTATGTACAATTAAATGAGCTGTTTATCTACCAAAACATTGAAATTCGTTCAATTTCAACATTAACCGATTCATTCGTCCGATTCGAGTACCAGACGGACATGGGCCATAAAATTGCCGCATTTATAGGCAGTATAAAACAATCGCTGAAAAAATCTGAGTCAATTAGTGGAGACCAAGTCTACGGTGCGTGCGGTTGATCAATAATGTTGTGCCTGCTTTGGCTGGTGTCCGTTTGGGCCCTTTGCTGGGCCGGGACCCTTTCGGAGGATCAGCTGATACGCATTCCTATGCAGCTCCAGGCCTCATTCATGGCCACCCGGCGACAGCACCGAGCAGGAAAACAGTTGCTCTACGCCAAGTACAATCTGGCCAACAGTGAGGCGTCGCAGAGCAGTAGCGGTGCCAGTGAGCCGCTGGACAATCGATTGAACCTTGAGTATGCCGGTCCCATCAGCATTGGCACCCCCCGACAGCCCTTCAATATGCTGTTTGACACGGGATCCGCTAATCTGTGGGTGCCCAGTGCGGAGTGCTCGGCTAGGAATGTGGCCTGCCAACACCATCATCGATACAATGCCTCTGCTTCGAGCAGCCATGTGCCCGACGGTCGACGATTCGCCATCGCCTATGGCACCGGCAGTCTATCTGGCAGGCTGGCCCAGGACACGGTCTCTGTTGGGCGTCTGGTGGTGCAGAATCAAACGTTCGGCATGGCCATCCATGAGCCTGGCTCCACCTTTGTGGATACCAACTTTGCGGGCATTGTGGGTTTGGCTTTCCGTTCCATTGCGGAGCAGCAGGCCACTCCGCTCTTCCAGAACATGTGCGACCAGGGCTTGGTGAATCAGTGCGTGTTCTCCTTTTACCTCAAGCGAAATGGCAGCGCACAGCAGGGTGGCGAGCTGCTTTTCGGCGGCATCGATGCCAGCAGATTCACGGCGCCACTTACCTACGTACCCCTCACCCATGCCGGCTACTGGCAGTTTCAAATGCAGAGAGTGGAAGTCGGTGGCAAGACCATCAGCCAGGGGCGTCAGGCTATAGTGGATACTGGCACCTCGCTGCTGGCGGCCCCGCCGCGGGAGTATTTGATCATCAATAGCCTCCTCGGGGGTCTGCCCACGGCTAGTGGCGAGTACTTGCTCCGGTGCTCGGACATCGGTCGCCTGCCGGAGATTTTTTTCGTCATTGGGGGCCAGCGCTTCGGGCTGCAGCCGAGGGACTACGTTATGCAGGTGGCCAACGATGACGGCTCCTCGGTGTGTCTGTCAGCCTTCACCTTGATGGACGCGGACTTCTGGATTCTTGGCGATGTCTTCATCGGGCGCTATTACACGGCCTTCGATGTGGCCCAGAGGCGGATCGGCTTTGCCCCAGCCGCCTGAATAACACGTTTTGACTTTTATGAGTAAAAATTTGTAGTTTTGTATTTCATTTCCTACAAAATCGTGGCCACAAAATGAACCAGAGAGAGAGAGAGTGGTAGAGAGAGATAGAGAGTGTTAAAGAGAGTTAGTCAAGGGGTGACATATGGAGAACTAGAAACCAGTTTGCGGCGAAAACAGCTGACTAAGTCACGTTCATTTTCGGCGAGCCCATTGAATATATTAGCCACGTTATTCATTCTTTTCGCTCTGGGGTGTATTTTGTACACTCCGACCTGATTCAATTTGTTATTTAACAAAGACACGTTTTATTTTGCTACGAATTCCCCCTAACTCGATAGCGTTCTGTCAGATATATTATTTTTGATTGTTTCCAATCGCAGAGCACCTCCGTCGGCGAGCCCTCTCTATTGCTCTACCATACCATAAATTGAACAAAAAAACGACAAAAAATTCCCCCACAGACGTAATTAATATTTCCATAGCCCTGGTCAGGCCCCCCTATATAAGCTCATCATAGCACACACCTGGTGGTAGTTTGTCCGCTATCGTAGCTAATACATATACTAAAAATGAAGTCATTTCTCTCGGTCTGTGTGCTTCTGGCTCTCGCTCTGAGCCAGGTCAAAGCCAATTGTTCCGGGGACTGTCCAGACACGGAGGAGGTTGTCTGGGCTATGAGCCCTGGTGGTGGAGGGTGTAGTGTCTTCCGGAATAAGTGCTACTTTGACAAGGCGAACTGCACTCGCAAGCCACGTAAGCAAATCAGTGGGTCTCCTCGATATGTTCTACAAATATAGCATTGTTATAGCTCTGACCATCACTACCAAGGAGGAGTGCCAAAAAAAGTGCGCCGACATCTGCCCCGCGATATATCAACCCACTTCTGGCACTTACAAGGGGCAGACCCGAAACTTTGGCAATGAGTGCGAAAAGATTGTTTACACATGTCGCACTGGCGAAAGTAAGTGTACCTTACAAACCGTTTAAAAATGATTGTACAATATTTGTAATTTATTCACTTACAGCCTTTTTGTAGAATAATAAAAAACCCCTGGAAGATTTTACTCTATTAAACATAAAGACGTTTAAAGGAAACTTGATTCGTGTTTTTTGGATATGAAATTAAAGAGCTGTTGAAGATTGTTCGTCTATGGGTTTCAAATTTTAATTTTATCAATAGATTTATCACAAGGGTATCTCGTAGCCGACCATTCTTTTCCCTGCGTCACCAAAACCCGATCCGCAGAGACGAGTTGAGCAGAAAAAGTCCCGGCATCTGGCACGCTTCTTACGTATCCGCAAGTATTGGTTCTGAGAACCTGCGGGTATACATATAAGCGCATCATTATGTTGGGGAGGAGTTAGTTCTTCCGCAAACTCTGCTGCCAGTAGTTCGAAAGTGGTTTTTCTTCAAGATGAAATCATTCTTTTTGGTGTCTCTGTTCCTGGTCCTGGCTCTGGCTAAAGTCAGCGCAAATTGTTCCGGGAACTGTCCGGACACGGAGGAGGTTGTCTGGGCTCTGAGCCCTGGTGGTGGAGGGTGTAGTGTCTTCCGGAATAAGTGCTACTTCGCAAAGGCGAACTGTGTTAGCAGGCCAGGTTTGCAAATCAGTTGATGTCCATGAATCATACTGTAAATAATTGTAATTCCCATAGCCCTGACCATCACCACTAAGGAGAAGTGTCAGAGACTCTGCCCCGAAATCTGTCCATTGTTGTATCGCCCCACAACGGGCAATTACAGGGGTCAGATTCGAGAGTTTAGCAATGACTGCGAGAAAAATGTTCACAGCTGTCGCACTGGCGAGAGTAAGTGTGCTTCAGAATCACTTTAAGAAAATCCTAATCTAGTACATATTTTAATTTCGTTACAGCTTTTTTGTAAAGCACTTTAAAAAGCTTCAACATTTGAATTACTTGTGGGTTTAAATAAAGCGATTTATCCGAAATCTGTATTTGTTTTCGGGAAAAAAAATCGCGGAAAATCTTTGCATTGGGGCGATTCAACTTTTGTACCGATTTAAGGTCAGGAATATCTAGCTTTAGTGAAATATTTTTGGGAAAATGGCAAATACAAACAGTTCTTCCCCAGTTGAACAAACGATGCTCTTAATAACAACTTATTTTTATTTATTCTACTTCGCTGTGTATTTTTCTATATATCGAATAAACATGCGATAAATGGAGAGGTTCGTTTATTTATACAGACTTATACAGATCGCTGATGTGGCGCTCTTGGCAATTGATACTTGCCATATTTTGTTCAATTTGTGAATTATAATTTTCGTAGATAACAATTAATTAAATATTTATAAGAGAGACAATAAAGGTTTTGTTTGAAGTATTTTGTTAACATTTCCATGGAAATAATATATGTATATATTTCGTTCAGAATATAAGCACGTTGTCTGTCTATCGTAGATCTTCACAATAATTAAAAAAAAAAAAATAAATAAATTCCCAAGGTCAGCACTAATAAGCAGTTGGCTTCATCGGGTTGCTATTCTTAACCCGAAATTTAAAAGTAATTAATATGTTTAATAGAAAATTAAAATTTTAAATGGATACAATTCCTTTAACTATAATGAAAGAAAGAAAAGAAAATTTATTAGGATTATAATTCAGAAAAAAGTATTTAAAATAAATTTTACTTGGTTATGAGGTATGTACAAATATAAATGTTTATATAAATGTGGATCATTGTAATGAAATTATGCTTATTATGATAATTATTATTTAGGTACATATCTGGGGCGTTTTGGCCCGATTTCGTTTATATTTTTATTAATTTCATTCATTTAAATACTTCATAGATTGGGTTGAAAAAGCCCTAGTAGACAAATAGACGGTTAAGCTATATAATTATATAAATATTGACAGCAGTTGAGTGCGCTGATCAGTCGCTGGACATGCAAACATCGAATTAGATGCACGGAACCATGCAGCTTTTGAAGATTTTGTCGCTGGGCATCCTGCTCACTGTTTTGGGATGCATTAGTGCAGAAGAGTACACCCTTTTCGACTGCAGCGTGAAGTACAAGTGCTCGGGGGAAAAGGCACTGGTCTGGGCCACAGCTGATGAGCGCTGCTACGTCTTTCACAATAAATGTCTGATGAGGGTGGAGCAGTGTGCTCGTAGTTTCAGCGGAAGATCGGAGCTGATCGAAACGGATAGGGAAACCTGCAAGCCAACCTGCACCAAGGACTGCTTGGATTTGTATGAACCGGTGTGCGCGCAGATCTTCCAGGAGGAGTACATCACGTTCAGCAACGAGTGTGAGATGCGCAACAACCTTTGCGAGAATGAGAGACGTGAGTAGCCCAATGACTAGTTAATTATTTTGCCCCTTAAACAACAAAACTAATTCCGAATAGCTTACTCCTACTTTGCCATTGGGGAATGCGTTGAGAGTCCAGTGGGATAGCTAATGATGAACAAAAATATCTGTGTTGTAAGCAAATAAAGCATTCTCTGATACTGAATACCTGTTTGAGCACGTTTTACTGAGTTCAGTTAACCCCAGTCCGACCTGCTGGATAGGGTGGAGGACAAAGCTCTTGCAGCTCGAAGAACAACTGGATCAATGGGGCAACTCCGGCTGAGTCATGCTTATTTTGCTTGTGATTTATGTGTTTCGTTCATTTGCGTACTTTTTGGCGTTTTTGCTTGGTTGAGATGTCTTTGCAGTGCTTATCTTTTAATTAATTCTGGAAATGTTTTGATAATTGTCACTAAGTTTTGTCTTTGCCATCATCCGACTATGAACTGCGGCTATAAAAGTGCCAACCTTTCCTAAAGCAGCATCATTTGACTTTCAAGAAACGGTTGGGGATCTCCAAAAATCAAATCTTTAAAAGCGAATTGAAACCAAATGGCCGGTTTAATTGTCCTTCTGAGTGCCCTGTTCGTACTTGCTCACGGATCGCATCTATCCAATGTCCATCATGGATCCTTTCCCGAACTTCATGAACCTTTCTCCGTGGGACATGGATCCCTTTCAGTGGGACGTGAATATCTCCCGGTGGAACATGGATCTACCCCAATTGGACACGGATCTGCCCAGCACTATGGCGTTGCAGCTCCATACGGACACCATCCGTCTGTGACAGGTTCAGGCTTTCCTCATCATCACGGTCATGTAATCGCACATGGCTCAGTACCGGCTCAGCATGTGGTAGGATCTGTCGCTCCAGACTCATATCATCAGGTGGCAGCTCCGGGTTCCTCCATTTTTCATCATCGTCATCATGGGGCACTGTCTCCAATTGTGGCTGGAATTGGACATGCTCATGTGCATCAAAATCGCAATTGCCATGCCACCATTCACTGCCCCAACTCTATCAGTCGGACCTATGCCTCCGATGGACATTACTGCTATAGGCTTAACAACCCCTGCGACCTGGCCATAGCGAACTGCAAGCGTCGCAATGAACTGAAACCTAGTAAGAAGTAACTTTTTCTTTGTTCTCGCAATTTTGTGGCTAATGTGTTTCTTCTTTTGCAGTCCTTAGGCATATCAGTCATGGTGAGTGTCATCATCTGCCCAGAGGTCAGAGACCCTACTAAGCCTGCACTTGACCCGATGAATAATCTGACCACTGGCCAAACAACTTTCTCGTAGGCGCTACTTGATGTTTTCTTTTACATTCGATCGACACATTACAAATAAAGGCATTTTTTAAAGAATTTTTAATTGTTTTTGAAGACCAAAGTTCGAAGAGCTATCTTCCATTTTGTATTTCCTTGTCATACAATGGGCTTAACGGCTGGAAGGTAGAAAAGAATTTGATATGGAATTAGTTCTGAGTTTACGCTCGAAAAACATGCATGGTCATTACCTTTAGAGAATTATATTGATCGTAGCTCTCTTTGGCTCTTCTTTTGTGCTTTCTGTGTGCAGTGCTTGTGAGTGTGTGTGGGGAAGTGCAGTGGCGAGCGTGTAATGGTGGTAGTGTGAGATTAAGATTCATGGAAGGTGAGTGTGGGGTATGCCCAGTTTTTCCATCCAGCACTTGAGAATCTTTAACATCTGCTCGTCGCCCTGCACGATGTCATCCAGATAGGGTGAAAAATGGTCTAGCATGTAGAACATGCAGTGCTTGATGCCCACAAGTAGCTTATGGTGTGTGCCACACAGTCTGCCGTTCCTGACTATCTTCATATTCTGGGCCGCATTTAGCTGCTTCTCCACTAGAACCAGGGCGTTTAGGAAGCGCATCAGATCGGACTGTATCAACCCGTATTTGTCCTCCCTCAGCGACCGAATGCAGATGCGGACGAGCCCGCGCAGCACATCGTCCAGGTGCTCTGCGCAGCGCAGTGCGTGATTAATCTTCGCAATGGGGTCCGTGTCGAAGAAATAGTGTATCCAGGCGGGATGCAGGCATTCCCAGATGGGACGGGACCAGGTGGACAGCATCTGGGACTGGCATTCCCAGATGCAACGGAACCAGATACGCAACTTCTGTGTCACGTTGCAGCATCGACACATCTTGTTTTTCTGCAAATGGAATCCGTCTATGGGAACTGAGGGTCGCCCACATTTCGAACACCGTTTTATGGGCTGGCACAAGGATGCACCGGTCCTCCGGACTTTTTGCGTTTGTTTCCTCTGGATAAGATGATCATGAGATGGTAAACACTTTGGGGTAGTCTTGACGGGCAGCGTAGCGGAGAGTTTTCTCATCCCTTCCTTCCGGGGTTTATCCTTTGCATTCCTCTGGAACAGCTGATCGGGGGACGTGGTGTCTTCTATTGCGCTCTTCATATTGGCCACGAACTCGTCCACCATTCCCATTATGACCTCGCGCAGTTCCTGCCAGGATATGGTGTTAATTTTATCCCGCGAAAAGAGCGTCGGGCAGAGGAAGTCGCATTTTCTGGCTGCTGATACGTGGAATTCGTGGGCCGCCAGTAGGTGTAGTCCGTAGAGGCACTTCGTATCCAGGGCCATGTGGAATGACAGCTGCAGCTCAATCATTTCCTCCGGCATCGGCCACAGATTCTGCCGGCAGATCCACAACACTACAGGATCCCAGAGTCTCTCGTTGTCTCCCAGGTGCACTCGGGGAATTAGAGTCAGTGGCAACTCTTTCTGCATGATAATCTCGTAGATATTCTTGATCATGTGCAGCTTGGTCAGGACAAGGGTGGTCAAGACCAAAGCCCAGAACATTTTCCCAGCGCCCCAGGACGATTGGATTAGGCCAGAGGCGAGCGCTGTCCCGACGACAAGTCCGACTTTTCGGGAGTTACACGTGTTCTGGATTATCGATTGCCATATGTCCAGGCCGCCATCCTTACCAGGCAAAGAGAACCGGCGGAGACATCTCCCACGTTCGGCAAGGAAGTAGGCGATGCCGCAGCAGCAGCCGTGGATCAAGAGAAAGTCAAGACGATCGTCAAAGATGTCCGTAATGAAGCGGGCGTACATCCAGTTCGTGAAGATACTCACGTAGAGCACTATGCCTAGCAGCAGAAGTTTCAGCGGGATCTCCATAAGCAGTCGCTGAATTCGTCTCTGATAGTAGATCGGTGGCTTGTTGTGATTGTGGCAGAGCAGCAGTCCATAGGCTACCACCCCTGGCTGCACAATAACGAGCAGTACAGTAGAAACGAATGTGTCCTCCAGGACACCCAGCAGGTAACTCTGGCAAAACGAGTAAAGCAGGAAGAACAAGTCGAGATATATGCACAGCAGCGTGGCAACATAGAAGCGGAATAGCAGCAGATTCCAGATCTCTTTGGGAATCGCCTCGTATTGGGGCATCCACTGACGACGACAATGCAATTCAATTTCCTTCATATTTTTATTCATTTGATAAATTATTATTTTATGGGATTAAACTTTAGCACTGAATTGAAAGCATATTCTTGGCCCCCTTGGATGACTAGAAATTGACAGGCATTTGATAAACTGATTTTCTATTTATTTGCCCCGTTCTTCGAGTAATTTCTACATTCACAAAGTTCTGTAATGCCAAATGGAAGGGACATCAATCTGCTTAATGGATGCAGTCGCAGCTCCGGCACTCCGACCCTGGTTGCTGTTGGGCTTGAGGCCAGGTGCCATTAACAGGGACACAACATCTTTCTATATGGGATTTGCACTGTAATCGACTAATGCTAATGTGATGCTAATTTGGCAACCTAAATGCCACTCCCAGCACTCAGGACGATGCCACTGAACGATCTCTCGCTGACTCGGCAGTCGCAACTGGTATCACGAAGGGTGATACTGTAGTGAAGTCGGAGCCAGCCGAGCTGCTGACGGCAGGGTGGAAAGGGGATTGATGGTTGAAAGATATTCGTAAAATGTAATATTAACCGAAAAGTCCACAAATGAAGTCAAAAGATCACGGATAGAACCAGTGAAATTAGCAAACTATTAACATGTTGCATTTTGCAGATAAATTAATGCGGACCATTATAGTAATTTGGTAAGTTTTTAGCCAGTTTCGACACAAACAACAATCCAATAATGACGCCAACCCAAAACAACCATAACTTTTAGTTATGTCCAGAAACCAATTTCAGATGTACACATATAGCTATCTATTCAAAATGATTTTTAGTTGCAATAAGTTTATTAAACGAAAATTGTGTACACGACTAAGAATTGTTTTGTAGATTTGTAGACAAATGAAAAAATAACATCAAAAAGTTTGTCCAGCAGTTCGGTTCAATGGGTTCCAGGCTGTCTTAGTAGGGTTTCTGGTTGCGATTCTTGTGGACATTACCAGATGCAACCTGAGGCTGACGAATGGGTGAAACTGGTGCCGCAGTCAGACGAGGGCGACCGGCAATGGCTGGCCCAGCAGCAGCCCGTTGGTAGGATCCAGATGCCTGTTGGCGAGGAGCAGCGACTGGAAGGGCAGGATTACGGGATCCAGACACACGACGAGTGGTGGCGGCAGCTGGAGCCGGAACAACTGATCCATGGGCGGTCACTGGACGTTGAGGCTGGAGACCACTGACAGGTCGATAGCGCCCTGGAGAAGCGGCAGAGATACCACCATATCCAGATGAAGCGACGCCTGAGTTACGAGATCCCACGGCTGATACTTGTCCAGCGGAAGGAAGTTGCGATCCCTGGGCCAAGACGACCAGGACACTGAAGACAGCAACAATTCGGAATGCCATATTTATTAAGGATGCCTGAGGGAGATTGATTGAACAACAAGATGTTGGAGAGACAACTGATGCTACTACTGGCATAAACAATTAGTTTTATACTTGATTCAAGAAACGAAATTCAAAGCAGTAAACTAATTATTTTAATGATAATCTCAAGAATGAGAATAAACTCTAACTGGAATTTCCCCATCGACAAAGCACTTTACACTCAAGTTGCATTCTGAGTTTGTCGAACTCAAGTACATAAGTATACATGATACCAAGCCGCAGAGTGCAACCGTTATAGAACCAATCCTTTCTACTAACTTTAATAAGCTAACGAGAGGGAACGTTGTGAGTTGCTGCTGCGACCGCAGCTCTACATTTATACCCGATACTTAGTCAGTATGGCTCTCCTCCGGCAGACGGCGCAGATTCTGCAGTCTAGAACTTATAGTCATTCTCTGCGATTCTGCGTTTTTGGATTTCTCGTATCTTTAAAGTTGTGGATGCCACAGATGCTGATCAAGAATATGTATACATATGTATATATATATCAAGAATATACTTTATGGGGTCGAAAACGCTTCCTATACTCCATATTATACCCTATATCCTATACTCATTTTGAGTATTGGGTATACTAATAATTATACAATACAAATCAAAAATAATAATTATACCATAAGAATTCAAAATAATAATTATACAATAAAAATCAAAAATATAATTATATAATTATAATTAGAATACATATATACTTTATGGGGTCGGAAACGCTTCCTTCTGGACGTCACACACATCCACTTTCCCCACAAATCTAATATACCCCTATACTCTTTTTGAGTATCGGGTATACAAATCAGGTTGTTATGTTGGAGAGTTGAAAGGACAAAGAACTTGGAAATGTGAACAACTGGATTAATGGGAAATCTCCGGCGTAGCTTTACTTGTTTGTAACCACATACCGCATCAATTAGTTTATATTTACTTATATTTTTAAAATCTTTTATATTTTATATTTTATATTTATATTTATTTTCAGCTTTCAGGAAAAAATAAAAAAAAAAAAACAAAAGGAAGTTTAAAGTTTAGGCTCTGGAATAAAGTATAAAAGATCTTACCTTTGTCGGAAGTAGCATCAGTTGTCTCTCGAGCATCAATTAAGCCTTTTATAACTCAAGCAATTTCCCAAAATTCACCAACAATATCAATATGACAATGCTAATTGTTTCTGTGCTCAGTGTCCTGGTCGTCTTGGCCCGGGGATCGCAACTTCCTTCCGCTGGACAAGTATCAGCCGTGGGATCTCGTAACTCAGGTGTCGCTTCATCTGGCTATGGTGGTATCTCTGCTGCTTCTCCAGGGCGCTATCGACCTGTCCTTGGATCAGCTGTTCCCCAGCCTCAACGTTCAGTGACCGCCCATGGATCAGTTCTTCCATCTCCATCCGTCGCTACCACTCGTCGTGTGTCTGGATCCCGTAATCCTGCCCTTTCAGTCGCTGCTCCTCGCCAACAGGCTTCTGGATCCTACCAACGGGCTGCTGCTGGGCCAGGCATTGCCGTTCGCCCTCGTCTGACTGCTGCACCAGTTTCACCCATTCGTCAGCCTCAGGTTGCATCTGGTAATGTCCACAAGAATCGCAACCAGAAACCCTACTAAGACAGCCTGGAACCCATTGAACCGAACTGCCAAGCATTATATGTTTCTTAAATATTAATTGCAAATAAAATACAACTGTACTTACATGAGATGAAATCGTGAAATAGAATATAACTGTAAACAGACCCAAAAGGTATAGATAATGGTACGTTAAATTCTCTTCTATCTACATACATATGAAGTGTAACTGGTCCAGTCCGGCTACAAAGTAGGCAATACCTTTCAATAGAAAACATTGATGGATTAATAAAAAACAATGCACTTAGCATTGTGATTGTTTCAGTTGTTTATTTGAATGTGTTTTATATTATAAGCAAATATTTTAAAGTTGATCGAAGTAACTTACAAGCCTAGTGGGTTTTGTAGAGCTGCGAGCCCATCGCAACAAAAGCCATCAAAGCCATCGCTAACTTATTCAAGTAATTAAAAGTGGTTAAAAGTGTCACAAGAAGTCAGCAGCTTATGTGTGTTTAGGGGTAATTGGCAAGACACATTTTGAAAGTTAATTAAACCAAGTCCAAATAACGAGCCAGTATAAATATCATGTCAGCAAATTTAACTTCGATGCACTACATGTCTTGCCAGATTAACCACTGCACACTTTTTTGGCCAGCTCCTCTAGCAATGTATAATACATGAAGTGCTGGACTGCGCAGGCACAGAAGCCTCTTTTAATACAATTATGGCATATCTATCATTACTAGCTGCCATTGGTTTAATTGGCATATAGAAGACTTCATTAAGGTTTCCATTTTCCATTTGGATATTTTCGAAAAAAAAGAAAACAATTTCTTGAGTTGGAGTGAAATTGAACATTTGCTGAAAAGCATTTCAACATAGGCTCGAAATAATATGAAATGAGTACGACATAGAGTTTTTGGTAACCTTGCCATATACGGCTCAGGGTCAGGTTATTATCCATAACAATGAAAGCAAATTAGGCTTACGATTGTCTAAGAAATTGCAAATCCAATTGCTTTGATGGGTGTGCAATTGCAAAAACAAATCTGCAAAAATGATATGTCATGGTGGCCAGACTTGAATAAAATTACGTAAATTGGTCAAACATTGGCAATTTGAAAGTTTACCTTTTCTTATGTATAAATTCCGAACAAGATTCATAGATTCCCGTTAGTTCTCTGCGGTAATTACTGAAAGCCTACCCATTCAGCTTTGCTTTAAGCCCAATTGGTTGTCTTGTAATTTATCTAATCATATATGAAGTGTGTGTTTGTCCATTCGGACTCTGAAGTTTAGTAGACCAGAAAGTACAGAACAATCCCTGGAAACCATTTCAATCTCAAGTGAATTACTTACAACCAATCAACACTTAACTTCACAAAAGTACAAAAGTTAAAAAATATCCCATTTAACTTGAGAGTTTACTCGGGGTATTTGATATCATGACTCATACGCAGTGTTGTCGCCAGCTGTGCGATCAGAGTGTGAACACTTTTTTGATTATTTATTTGTATTTGTTAGGCTGACATGCAAGCGTTTTGGGTTTCCAGTTTCTTGTTTTAATTTTAATTACAATTTTCGTATACAATTAGCTAACAAATCAATAAAAATAAGACAAAAATCAAACGACAGATATAAAACAAATAAGAAAAAATTGTGCGAGTATATCAGCAATTGCTCAATCGCTTCGATCAAATAACAAATAACTTTGTGCCGAATATTGACATTTCGTAAGCATTTGAAAAGTGAACGCAGCAGCAAAACCACCCGAAACACACGAACAAAAAAAAAAGAAAAAACCTAAATGCAGTGCGTTGGTAAAAATCTTGAACATGTTAAGAATGCTGGCAAGGTTGTCTGCCAAAGCAGCAGCTGCTGGCTCTGCTGTGGTTGTTGGCGTGGGTCTTAGTCTCGATCCTCAAACTCCGTCTCAATCCGAGAGTCCAACTTAATTAAATTGGGTTTTATGTGCCGGACTGGATCGGATCGGCCATTTGGGGCCTGCTGGTGCGCTTGGCCCAGACGACCATGGCGAGGTGAGGCTAATCAAATGGCCAAATTGTAGGCGCGTTTACCATTCAATCCGTTGGCCGACGAGTAATGAGCTTTTTGTCGGCTACACGACTCCATGGCACTATTATGATGTACATGGACAGGGTCCATCGAACGATAAATATCAATTAAGGCACCATCAAATGGCTCAATGGCAGCAAGAAAAATTGAAAACTAATACCGCAGACATGCTAATGTTTTGCTCTACATATCGGGGCTATGCGTAAACAAAAATGTCACACGCCATTAAAAATTAATAGCATGTTTAAAAAAACAAACCGAAGAAACAGCAAATCAGGCGCTGTAAAAAGAGAAGCAGAGAAAAAGGAGCAAAACTCGATGCAGTCAAACCGGGTCGATAATACAAAATTTCGGTGCCTAATGCTTAGACAACAGCAACGGCCCCAACAAAAATTTTAGTTAAATAAAAGAATAAAAACGTGGCACAAACAACTTTTCCAAAAAATGCGTGGTTCATACATTGTTAATACGGTTGTTGTTGCTGTTGCTGTTGCTGTTGCTTTTGCTGCTGAGGTCCAAAATTGTTGCACAATATTCGTGCGTTCATGCAAAGCAATTGTCAAATACGACAAAGCCCAAAGCCAAAGGCCTCAAAATCGATATGGATTTTGCTATGGAGAATGAGCCCCTGCCACCACAAGAAAAATCATGTTGCGGTGCTTAGGCAAAATTAATTTCAGCTGCTTCGCGTTTTGACGTTTTTTGCCCGCATTCTGGCCTATGTTTATTATTGTATCTCTCATTTTATTGTATGCTCGTACTCACTCCCAATTTTTGAGTTATGCTGAAGGCTTTCCTGATTTGTCTATGCGGCTTGACAAATTAAATTAATTGGCTCCAACTGATATGCCTTGGCTCGGACTGGGACGAGGCTCTAAGTGATTGGTCTGCTGGAGGTGCAGCTTGTTTTGGCAAATTGAAAGAAATATACGAAAAATACCTAGCTACAGATTGAGATTTCCTTTATACATGGTCATGGAAGATTGTGGATAGTGAGTTGTTTTAGCGGTTGTTTTGGTTGGGTTTGGCTGTCACTAGAAATTAATTGAGTTTCTCGGAGGTTAAAATAGGTTAATATCAAATACGTTTCTGTGATGAAGTTTAGAATGACTAGATTAGAAGCAGAGAATCACATTGTAGATACATCCTTTTGAAGCATCATAAGTCAAAACAGATACATGTCTTGTACCATTTCTATGAAAGTTAGTTTCTCAGTCTCAATTTTTGAATTACGTTCATATCCAAAAATAAAAATATTTTTTTTAATTACTATTATTTTGTGTTTATTATGTGTTACCAAAGTCGGATAATAACCTCGTTTATCGACATTAAAAACCATTGAGCAGCAATTCCCTCCTCAAATGACTTTAAATTTAAAAAATTTTCTTTGCTAAAAATAAAAATTTTCGAAATCGTCTTGTTGTCTTCTTATTCTTACTTTAATGAATCTTTACAGTCGAAGCTTAAAAGAATTTCTTGACTATTTTTGATAATTTATATTGGGTATTCATATATCAGAACAACATTTCGCACAACAAATTAAAGGAGTAAATAATAAATAAGTTTTATTAATGATCTCTTGAAGAACGAGTTTAAGCGTAGCGATTTATATTCACCGTAGAGCTATAAATATTAATTTTAATTTTAGTGTAGTGATTAATGCCGAATATTTAGCGCCATAAAATTGATTTGTTTATGAGACACTGGGTTAAGTTTCCTTGAGCAATGATTATGTTTCAGTTTAGTTATCTGCCACCCAGCGGAATAGAAAATCAAAAGACTTAGGGAACGAACTTCACACTAGAAAACACTCAACAGCGCAGACTTCACCACACCACAATCCGAACTCAACTCGACTCAAATATAATCAACTTTCACTCAAGCCCGACGATCAAACCAAGCTCAAGCTTCGGCGCTGCTCTTGTCTTTGGGTGTCTGATCGTTGAGTTTGCTGCTCCGCTTGCCGATGTTGATGCCGATGCCAATGGCAAGCCGGCAACTAACCAAGTGATAACCAAAGAAAAAAACCGTTGTATTGACTGCTATCGCTGCTGCGGTCGCTGTCGGTGCTGACGCCGGGGCCGGCCTCTCCGGTCGCTGCTGTGCCGCTGCCGCTGTTGCTGTTTCTTCTTTTTGTCTTTTCTGTGGCAGCTTCGACCGGCAGCGTTCAGTTAATTTTTGGACACACTCCGAGGCGGTTGTGCAGGCGGACAATACATGGTAGAAACGGTACTCAACACCCAGTGCATACAAAGTGATCTTCTGTGTGTGTGAAAGTGAGGCCGCGACGCAAAGCAGGAAACGGGCCGCTAACCAGCAAGTGTTTTCGATCAAAAATAAAAGAAAAGAAAATAAATAACCAAAAGGCCAGTGACAAAGGGTGAAACTCGAGAGTAAAAGTTGCTGCAGGGAAAAGCCTTAGTAGCGGACAAGTGCTCCATCCATTGAGTTCTCAGAAAGTGCAAAAGACTCTGGCAACGAACTCGCGGCTAACTCTGCGGCTGCCGCGCCGTACCAACGCACCATCGCACCAGCCAAACAAGGCTTAAGATTAATTAAGGCCAACACAGTCTGCATCGAACATAGCGTGGGCCATCGTCTCTACTTTATTGCCTTGTCGGCCATAATTGGATTAATTTGCAGCCTTTAGCCGTTGCGTGCGAAAAGTATTCGGTGACCAAAAGAAAAAAAAGGCAACAGCCAAACGCATTTAAAGAAGTCATTAACAAGTCGAACAACGGCCAACGGCCAAGTGGCAACGTGCAACGTCAACGAAATGATCTTAAGGTATGTAAGGTGTCTTGGCTTGGCTATTTTTTAATGAGCTGCATTCTCATTTTTGGACCCAAATGTTTTCAGTTAATTTTCCTAAAAGCCGCCCCACGCCAAGCCGCGTGTGTGGCAAGTGGTCAGCGTCGACGCTTAGTAGCAAAGAAATGTCTGCCACAGTCAGCGACTGGTTCTTGACATATTTTTTTCCTCATTTTTATGTAATTTTTACGCGTCTAGCGCGTTTTTATGACAGCTTTCTGTAAACATTTCTTCGAAATTCTTGTTTTTTTTTTTTTTTTTTTTTTTTTTGTACCCAGCGCTTTTAGAACACTGGGGTATGCTGCATTCTTGTAGAAGAAAACGTTTCCGTTTGTCATCTCCGTTTGTCTGTGTGAACACTAGGACCCTAAAGACTCTCCGGAACTAAGAAAAATAACGAAAGGAAAACATTTTCATGTGCAATAAAGAAAAACATTTTCTACCCATATCTTCTGGAGAAGGGGGTATCCCATAGTCGAAAGGTGTACACTAGTGTTCTTACTTTATGTATTTCGTACGCGTGTGTGTGTGTGTGTGTGCGTTGGTAACTGGAAAGTTCTGACTCGTTGGCACAGAAAGTTTTCGTTTGGTATGCAGCGTTCTGATGATTTTGGGTTGCATGATAAAACGGCATTGCGCCATATTAGTACTTTGATTCTTCCATTTATATTCAGGTTGAGCCATGAGCCATTGCTTGGATGAGTTCTCTGAGGCGTCAGTCATGTCTTAATGAATGTTAGCTCTGTCTTGGTATTGTCTAACAACATCCCATGCTAATGGTTTCCTGCCACTTTCTACGAGCGAGTGTGTTTTTTGGCCCCCGGCCACGCGCCATTCCCAGCCCGTAATGATGAACAAATCAGCACCAAAAGCGGCGAAATTAATGAGCATACAGGTCACGCTCTTGGCCGTCTCAGCTTCCGCTGAGTCGAGCCGCACTGCTCCGAACTGATCCGCCAAAGTCACACCTCAGATGCGGGCTTAATATGGGGCTCAGCTGGGGTTTTCGGTTTCGGTTTCGATTTAAATAGTAATTAAGCTAAAGGTGAAAGATAAGTCTTTAAGCAGGCAATATACGTATAGTAATAATATTTAAATTGTTTCTGCTTAGTATTAACAATCAATGATAGTTGCAAGGCAATCCGGCTGGAGCTTATCCGCTTTGAACGAAGGCTAGGCAGCCGCCCTCATTTAAATCAGCCAGCCAGCCAGCCGGGCGTGTCCAGGCTATTTGTCATTCCTGGGACCTGGGACCCGTTTTGTTGTTTTTGTTGACTTGGCCATAATTTGCCGGCATGTTCTACGGCCTAACGGTATTATCTGGTGGCGGCTCACACCCAACTGGCCAAGAAACATACTAACGGCGGCAATAAGCATAAAACCCGGCTTGCCGGGACTTAGCGAGTAGCTGCTAATTGACTGTGCTCTGCTGGGTCGCCTCGTTCGTTGATTTGTTTTTCCGAATCTCGACTGCAGGCCACCATAAAATAGAGTTATGACCAAGAACAGACCGAGCTCCACTCTTTTTTTACTCTGGCCAAACGGGGTCATTAACATTGGATGCGAAGTTCAAATCGGGTTGCACAATTGGTCACAATTGTCTGTGTGTGTGCCCCGGCTGGATGTTGAACTTCATGTCCAACCAGTTGCCAGTTGCTGAAATCGATCAGGCGGCGGCAGGCAACGTTTTACTTTCTCCTTAAATGTAGAAGACGAGAAACGGAGCAGCAAACGGGTTGATTTCCTGACTGCCAGCCGGCAATTGTTGGCTGCATCTGCCTCGTGACTAGTCAGAAATCCAGTCCAGCTCGTCGTGCTTCGGTTCGCCTTGCCACGGCTCGGTTTGGACTGGCCAAATGTTATAAAATGAAGACATAATTGTGGCCATGGAGAGCTAGCCAGCCAGCCAGCCAGCCAGCCATCCAGGCAGCCAGGCCAGGCAGGTTGGTAGGCGGGAAGCGTTGATTGCTCTCCTGGTGAATTTGTGTCAAGGCTGCCAGCACTCCAACTTGCAGTTTGCCGATTTGCATGCACATAAATCAGACAATCGGGCCGATCCGGTGTTGGGCTGGGCGCTAGTGCCAAATTGGAAAGCGGCAAAGTAGCGATCGCGCGAAGTGCATTCAATCGAAGTACGAGTCGATGTCGAAGTCGAGATCGGGACTGGGCGATAAAGAGTCGCATTGGGCTGCGTATTAATGAGTGCCAAATCGATCAGTGTGGGGGCCTTTGTTATGGCCAAATAACAGCCAAAGGCTACCAGGCTATGACTGCCTCTGTCTCTACCTCTGCCTCTGGCCGCTGGCTTCGTTATGTAAACTGCCTTAAAAGGTCCACAAGACCCAAGCCAAAGGCCCAGACAACGGCAGTCAAAGTCATGACTTGTGGTAGCATATTGCCGTTGTTTTCCTCTTTTTTTTTGGGCATAATGCCTGCCTGATGTGTTTGCCACAATTACTCGCACAACTCATGCAACCAACTCATGCCCCATCCCAATGCCTCGAACAGAAGAAATATTGAAACGACTTATTGCTCAGCCTCACATTGATGGATAAATGGAGGCAGTACATCCACATCCATGGACGTACATATGTATGTATATTGAATGTACCTATATTTTGCAACTGCTCGATTTCTTAAAGTGAATGTTGGTCAACATTCACTTTTGACTTAAAGATCTCTTTCGGCTGTGGATGATGCTGATGCTGATGATGCGCTATTAATGCGCTACATTAAGGTAAACTACTAAAAATCATTTCACTTTCAAAAGCCCGATTCACGTCATGCCTGCCCACAACAACCTTTTGAATTGGTTTCCCATTTTCGATATATTTTTTTAATTAGATTTTTTTTGCATTAGCTGAAGTTGCTTTGATTTCGCGAACCCTGTTGATTGATGTTATAACAAAAGAAAGTCGAACAAGCAGGGATCATGAATGGGAAGGTGATGCCTTGATTGAGTGGATCCGTGATGAATGGAAGAGCGAAAGAGTGCTCTTTATGAATGGGCGCCAGGGGTGGGCCTCTTATTACATTGATGTGATTCAGGTTCAGTGCCGAAAGGGTCTGTGTACAACACATGTTTGTGCCACTGAAAAGTGCTTGAGTTTCAAGAGTCTTTCATTGGTTTATAGCTGACTCACGGGGCGAGAAAGTGTTACAAATATCTATGACAAAATGAAACTTTATTTATTGGGGCCCACATGAAATACCAATTGTACGAGTATCATCCATCCACCTACCAGCGTGAGAACCAAAAGTGAAATGTGTGGTGTATTCACTTCCAACACCGACTGAGATGAAGGCAGCCCTTGGCGCTTATCAGTGGAGCCCCCTGCTAATTGAAATGCAAAAGCTGTCGACGCAATTCGCTGCAAATTGGAGCCTCAACTCGGAACAGATACAGATACGGCTATGAATCGGATCGTGAGAGCCAAGGCAACCCAAATGCACCCATCAAAATTATGTGGTAACCGAGGGCAAAACTATGCGGCAGACTACCTGGGGCAGAAGCAGCAGAAGCACTTTAAACAGAAACAGATGCAACTGCTGGTTACGAGTACATATCCGTATATATACCTATATTTAGTTTTGAAAATACACACAAATAACAAATAAAAATTGGTATTTAAATAAAGCACAAGCGCACAAATATGCTGCATGTTGGCATGCTGGGCTACGCAACACACAAATTCAAACAAACCGAAAATACCGAAACCCAAAGTAAAGCAAACCCAACCGAACCCGAATAATCACTTGGCTCATTTGTAGGCAGACCAAGTGGAGTATTTCTCCGTGTGTGCTTGCAACATTCGCACTCAAATTGATGATGATGATGATGATCAAGACGATGTGCCAATTGCCAGGCATCATCAGACATACCCGAGCTATGCTATTGAATGCACGAGCCCAGGTAGGCTACAAAAATTTGGTAATTGTTGCAGCTATTTTCGGGGGAAATCTGGGACTCGGCCTGGTGAAAGGCTGGTCTGCGTCTGCGTCTGCCTCTGGCTGTGGCTGTGGCATCACGTGGTGTACTCATACGAGTAAAGCCACCTACATTGTCATTCTCTGAGGATGCTCAGCCGTCTCATAGAAGTGCACTTCAAACTCCGCTAAGAAAGTCAAGGCGGTTGACTTGTTAGAAAAGGCGAAAAAAGGCATTCAAAACAGACATCAGATGCAAAAGTTGTTTTCATTTGATTTATGTACAATCAATGGCAGGTCTGGACAGCAGCCAGTTTTGCATTGAGCTGCACTTCATAATGCCGCCTGAACATTTTGGTCAATAAGTTGGCATTGAATCTATTGCCAGCTATGAGTATGAGGCTGACTGGCTGTTTTACTGGGACCAAGCAGGCCAGCCCAGGCCAGGCCAGCCATTGCAATTTGTATGCAATTAGCCGAGAGTTTGCCTAGTATAAATCTGCAAGAGGCGGTCTCTCAATTAATAAGCTGTTAAAAGCGTAAAATGCCGTCAGATTGCCAGCTTCGGTTATCAGTCAGAGCAAAGATCGGCGGCGTTTTGGCCCCCGATAGCGGCCCAGACACTGCTCAAGTTAGCCAGTTAGCTTTAGCTGGCTACAGCTGCAGCTCGGTTACATTCTATTCGAGCCTAGTCCATAAACTGCACGTAAGCCGTGTCCGATGGCTATCTGGATTGCGTGCGTCGGCCGAGTTGGCTGCTTTTTGGTGATATATCAAACCCTTCACATGCCGAATATCCAGCTTGTGAGTGGATTTCCTCAGAGCGATACGATCGTGAGCGCTTTGTGGGTCAGAGACCGAATTAAGGCAGCTTTGGCCCGCTTATCTGGCCCATAACTGTGTCCCATCAAATCTGCATTGCCAATTTATGGCCCAGTAAAAAAGAAGGCGACAGTAATGGCACATAAATGTGCGTCATGTTGCAATTGCCATTGCCGCCGTCTGCCTGCCTGTCTGTGTATCAAGTATGCGCCATGTGTTCTCTATTGATTCGATTTGGTTTCAGCTTTTTACACCGCTGCATTCGAAATGCCAAACGGATGTGAAGACATGAGAGCTACCTGTCTGCAACAGACTCACAGATCTGAGAATCAATTAAACAATTGGCCGGTGCAAAGCGTTGAGCAAAGCTAAGTGCAACAATTAAAAGTGCCTGGGGCAATGGCATTAGCAATCAGCAACACAAACGAGATTCACTCGGCATGGGATCGCTCCATTGGTTATAAGGAGAGCTGCACTGCCGCTTGTTGATCTTTACATATAGAAACTTGTTCACACCTGTGCTCTAATCTTGGTAGGGAATTGCAATCCAATAATGTTGTTAAGTTGATTGCCATAAGGAATTATTAAGTGGCAAAAAAAGATACCTTCTTATTTAAAACAAACCCACAAGCGATATTTAATTTTTTTTTTTAGAGCAAGCATCGTAAAGCTTAAAATATATTCTTGACTTATGATTTTTGTTGGTCAAAGCAATTTTGACTCATTCGTTCTGGATCTTGAGAACATACTTATTGTGTTTGTGATTTTCAACTATGTTTCTCAGCTTAGAATTTTACCTGTGAAGTTTATTATGGGGTTAGAATAGAAGAATGGAAACGTTTAGACACATTTCGAAAATTGTTACTTGTATTCCTTAATAGCAGAGTTCTTAAACTGAGTGCTTAAACAGAATTCTTCGCCATTGAATTATAGCAAAACAATGAAAAAATAAAATATACTAACATCTATATTATAAATGCATTTAAAACTTCGTGCATAATCACAGATTTCACTCGGCTATCAGGCAATCCCAGCAAAAGTCTGAGCTAAATGGTGCGAACATGTATTGGAGGCCTTCCCATAAGCGTAGCTAATCTATAAAAAATTAAGAGTTGAATGGGACTCAGAAGCCGTGAAGTATTATTTTCATATGCAATCAGATGATCATGAAGACTCCAAAAAGATATAAACTTAATCACTTTCAATAAAAATGCCGTCAAGATAAATTATGAATTTCTCTTTAGTACATTACCAAAGTCATTTCGACACATTTGCATGACAACCAACATCAGCCACATGCCGAGCAGCGGATTTCCATACAAAACCTGGCAGACAATGCGAGCGATGTGGCAAGCAGCAGCGCCAGGCAGTCGCAGCAAACAAAGAAAGAGGCAAACAAAAAGTCCTATGCACTTGGCACGCCCCTGGGGGCCTGGGCAGGGTAGAGGTTGGGGTAGAGTAGGTAGGGGCTCTGGCTCTGGCCTGGGACGGAGGCATGTCCCAGGTATTACAGCAAAGATGACATAAGTAGCAGCATCAGAGCAAACCTATACGAGTACGATACAATCAGCAGCCATATGCATTGTCTAACAATTCATCGGGCAATTAACGTACGGTTGATGCAGAAAAATATTATAAGCAAATGTCAACTTTAAGATGCGCTTCAAAATATGCACCGATCTGGTTAGCGGCTGGAGTGCAGGACCTATATCTGGATGGGCTTCTCCCCAGTTGGCGGCTCTAATTGGCCAACTGCGCCCGTTCTTTGTTTGTGGTTTGTGGCGTTGATCATGGGACTCGCTCCGACCCCGAAAGGTTGGTTAGGAAAGGTGGCGGCTATGGTCACACAGATGTGTGCCATCCAAATATGTTGGCTTCTCTGAACGAGTGACTTAGATAAGTCGAAGCTGCAATTTATGTAAAAGTCGTTTGGCCAGCCACCGATCAACGAGCCAAAATTAATTGACTCTTGCGGGCAGGTGTAAAGACACCATATATATTTATATACATGTATATTGTACATACATATATCTACATGCAGGTGAGTGTGAGTATGCATAAATTGTTGGGTCTGGTGCTGAGGCTGGTCGGCCAGAAGGACGTTGCGTGCAGGCCTTTCACAAAAGTTGTCGCCCCAAAGGCGAGCAACAATTAATTGACTTACGCAGTGGCCTGCTGGCCCGCAACTCTGATCTGCATCTCTGACTTCTGCGTCTGTCCAGGCAGTCAATTAAGTCAGCGGTCTGCGCCATATCATATCCCCCCCTTCTGTTGACCAATTTGTGTGCCGTGCACGCGTGGCAGTGTCTGGGCGTGGCAGCATGTCAACCCAAACTCTAGTCCGTGTGGGCGAATGCGTTTTGTTGGCATTCTAATTGCCCTGTCATGATGGCTAATGAACGAAGTGCCATTTGGTGAGAATTCCACTCATAAAGCAAAATACTCATATGTTCCACGCTCGACGCACTTTGTGGGCCATAACATTTTGATTTGTGTGAAGTATTTAAAGGGCAACCTTGAACCAAATTCATTTCTGTGCGAAAACAAAATGAAATGAAATGAAAGCGGCTCGCCGCTCACGAGTGTTAATAAGCATTTAAGCCAGTTCAGGTCCAAAAAGCATGGAGTTGCAAATCATGTAAGCTGTAACTGAAACTTATTACTGTGCAGTGGTCAAAAGTGTGCAAATCTTCAGTTAATTTATGCTCTCTTGATTAATCACGGAAATATACCGGTTTATTTACTTCGGCTTTGGCAACACAAATTCAAATCCATTTATTGTCGGAGAACAATACAGTCTCTTGTTTCCCTAATGCAGGCTGAATTTGTCCGCAATATCCAATCTGCAAGAAAACAAAATAGTAATTTTTAATAGGAAAAAAAAATAGTTGACTTACTCTGATTGCGCTGGCAAATCTGATTTCGTAAGGTGCATGCATTGGGGAAAGTGCAGACATCGGTTATGCCACGACGTGTCCAAGAGGCACAAACAGGACTAAATATCCTGGTACAGACCTGGGGGCATTGTCCCTTAGCCAGAGCCAGGCAGCCGAAAGCAACCAAAAGAACGATGAAAACAGATCTCATGATGTTGACAAAACTTTTGGGAATGATCGTTAATTCTGGAGATGGCTATTTATATGGCAGAGCCCTGAAAAAATTCTGAACAAAAAAACACAATGCAATTATTCATAAATTATCTGCGAAACATTTGTGCAAATATTGTAATATTTCCGTACAATAAGATTCATTTAATTGTACAATTTAAAAGATGTACTTTCCGGTTGTAATCAGATCCCTCCACTCGGTAATGGAATACAGGGACTAGGTTGTGGCCTGTCCAACAAAGGATCATATTTTGTCTACACATTTCAATAATTTGTCATATTTGAGGGATGTAGAGGCTTAGGGCATCGTGCTACTTGAGGATGACGAGTAGTGCTCGAGCTGCTTCGTTTGGATGATTAAGGAACCAATCATCACTTCAACTATTGTGGTGGTTTACTTGATTCCCAGCACCCGTCATCACCCTTAGGGTTTGATGCTTGCCACATTCTTTAACCCTGTACTGTGATCATTCGTCAGAACTAATCATTTTTACGTGTGCATCAAATGTACATCAAATCAAGGATCCAGGGCTAATGACAGTAGCACTAATGCGTGCTCCCTAAGTCATGTGTCTATCGAAGTGGACTCCTAGGTAGCAGTGACTATGCTCGCACTTATTCCGTGCTCAAAAAAGATCTCCACATTACTACAATCGGGACTCAAGCACACCATCACAATATTCAATGTAATGATAGCACTGGAGGATGGGGCCCCCGGGGTAATATTTGGTAAAGGCATGTCGTATGTATATAGAGTATACAGAAGTGGTCTAAGAAGGCTGCTATGGGGAACGCCGGCTCTGATCATTTTTATTTCAGATATTTCGTCTTTGCTTGTAACGATATATGTTATTGGACATTTTAAAGAATATTCAGCTTAAGAATATTCTTCCGAATATCTTAGAGAATACTGGAAGGAAGCTAATAAATAGATCTGTATGACTCAAGGCTCCCGATTCCATGGTGTTGGGAATTGACCGATGCGAAGAATGATGTCCCTTGCGAGGAAGCAGTTTTTGAATGCGGTTATCAATTCAGTCGTGCCAACAGCTTTATTTTTCAAAGGGACATTAACTTCTGCTTGGACTGCAGAAGGGGAAAATGGCTTGGTTAGTAAGGACGGTAAAGGCTTCTTAATACAAGGACGCTACTCCCATGCGGTTTTGAGGTTCTATATCGGTTGCAAGCGCTTCTGCATTTTCCGAGTCTGATTTGATCCACTTTCCGTCGTCACTCCTTAGCAGAATACTTCTGGAAGCCTCAACGCACTTTGCGGTTCATAGCTTTTTGGTTTGAAACAAATCAGTTTCTGTACGATAAACAAAATTATATTAAATGAAAGTAGCTCGCCCTTCACGATTTGTAATAAGCATTTAAGCCAGTTAAGACCCAAGGAGTATGAAGTTACAAATCATACAAATCATGCTCAAAAGTGAGCAAATCTTTTGTTAATGCGATTAATGGCGAAAATATGCCAGTTTATTTATTGAGGTTTTGGACAACACAAATTAAAATATTTTTACTGCAGGAGAGATCTACAGTTTCTTGTTTCTACAATACAAGCTGCCTCTGGCAGCCTTTTAATCCAATCTGAAAGCAAACAAAATAATATTAAATGCTTCGAAAAATATCGTTTACTTACTCTGACGACGCTGACAAATCTGATTCTGTAGGGTGCAGTCGTTGCGGAAAGTGCAGGTGTCGGTTATGCCACGACGTGTCCAAGAGGCACAAACAGGACGATTGATGTTGCGACAGGTTCTGGGGCATTGTCCTTTAGCCAGAGCCAGGCAGCTTAAAGCAACCAGAAGAACGATGAAAAGAGATCTCATGATGTTGACAAATCTTTTGGGAATGATCGCTAATACTGGATATGTCTATTTATACGGCAGAGCCCTGAAAAAGTTCTGTACAGAAGAGCCCAATGCAATTATTCGTAAAATATCTGCGAAACATTTGTGCAAATACTGCAATTTTTCCGTACAATAAGATGCATACTATTGTACATACTTAAAGATTTGTTGAATGGGGCTACCTTTGCTCCCCAGTTATATTCAGACCCCCTCCTTTCTGTAATGAATACAGGGCCATGTTGCGGCACGTCCGACAAAGTATCACATTTAATGTGGTCTCTCGAAAAGAAAGCCCCAACTGTGTCAAATGAAAAGTGAAAGGACTTAAGTGCGTTATTGTTTCTGTTTGGGTTTTTACTTATATAAACGAACCTGCTGCCCAGGGAGCTTTGCCCTTTTGTGGGTCTTGTCTTTCAATGAAAAGCGAAGTACTTTCACTCTTTAGTGTATTTACTGAGTGTCAGCAGCATCAAAAGGTACTACTATACACATAAACAATATTTCAGCATCATTAAAAATTATTTTTTTCGTCTTCCCGTCCAAAGCGTGCGATTGTATATATGTATGTAGACTCTACATATAAAGAATGAAAAGATTTCGGAAAAAAACTAAAATCCTACCTAAGGACATAACAGAGACATCATTACGAAAGACCATCAAAGATGGTGCATGGAAATATGATATATCATACAACTATGAAGATCCCTTTTCGCTAATATATTCGGGATATTCCCCAATAAGCCCGTAGAAATTAGAATTATTTGTTAATATATTGATATATTTGATAATTGTCAGCCAGGTGTTTCAACAAGTGGCTAAAGTTTGGCTACTCAAATTTCATTAATTTAAACAATTGAGAAATTACTTTTTAAGTTGCAATTAAATATTTAAGCTGCCGTAAATTGGTATTAATTGTGTGAGCTTTAAGGAAATTCGATGCAATCTATGGTGCAATTTATAAGAGAGAAAAGCAAACCATTGGGATCGAATTGGGAAGGAGGAACACTGAATAGGTTGTAGATTAAAGCAAAATACTTTCACTGTTAGCTGCTGCCAGAGCCAGAAATATCAAAAGCAATCAATATCAATAATTATCAAAAGGCGTTAACAATTGTCCGAAAATGTGTTTCTGTTGCTGCGTTTTTTGTTGTGTAAAACCTGGTCGGGCGACAAAAGCCAACAAGGCATTAACACGAGCCCCGAGTCATAAATCTGAGCGCATTAAATCTAAAAATAAAAGCAAGGTTGCCAGATGTCAGATGTCAGGTTCTCCTACCATGCCCTCCCGCTGGCTGACAGTAACCGAAACGCCCAAAACAATGGCCAGTCCATATGGAATATTTGGACTTATGTATGTATATACCCATACCCATACCCATACCCATACCCATACCCATACCCCTACCAATACCCATACCAACGCCAAATAGCCCATTGGTAGCAGCAGCAGCTGCCACATATGCCGTTGCCTGTTGTATCTGTGGCTGCTGGCTGATTAATACTCTTGGCCACGGGCGTGTTTCTATTTGTCAAAGAGGCGTGTCGCCTCCACTGCATATATGCATACATAACGTATTAATTTGCTTTTTTGCCACTCGTCTACTTCCAGAATACTTCTGCTCTCCCTTCTGGCCGCCGCGCAGGCGCAGTATCATCAGTTTGGCGAACAACTGCAGACGGCCCACGGATCGGAGTGCGCCCTGTTGCTGGCCGGACCTGGTCGCTCCTCCGTCTACGACTACAATGTGAATCTATTCCGCGGCACTCTGTAAGTACAAATAGAAACTGTGCTGTGGCTTTGCAGAAAAAGTGGCTCGGCAGCATTCTGGGTTATGTTTGCGGCTCAAATATTTGAACGTTGACACCGAAACGGCGCAAATGCCTGACTGACAGCCATAAATCTTGGGTCTGGGTCTGGCTCTGGCTCTGGCTCTGCCTGTGGCAGTTGTTGTTGCTGTTGCTGCTTGTTTGAGCAGTGGCAACATGGGGCTGCTACCTGTCGATGCTGTACACCTACGACAACATGGCCTAACACAAGCTTTGAGCTAATCATTATCAACTGCAGCAGCAGCAGAAGCTACAACCTATGGGAGAGTCGACTACTCATATCTGACGTTGCAGTTGCATTGAGTTGGGAGGTACCATGGTGAGTGCGCCTGCTGAGTGATGTGATGGGATCTGCTGCTGCATAGAGTAGTTACCACACTTGACAGAAAACGTCTTCATTCAAGCTTACAGGGAAATAATAAGACATTTGCCGGAAACTATGTAGGTTTTATTGAAACATAGTCTCCCTTACATCAATTTCTGTTTCTTTTTTGGGCTGAATCTTGGCTCTTGGCTTGGACTCTGTCTTGCGACGTTTCTTGCCTTTCGATCGGGATTGCCTACCACGCCTCCTCCAGGGTACGGGCTTTTCGGTAGTGTGATGATTATTTTCCACTAAGGTCCAACTAGTGACCTTTGGGATTTGCGGTGTTTCAGAGCTGCCATATATCTGGTCCCTTGGTGTCACTTTAATAGGGGGTAGGCTTGAGTCTAGTAACTTCAGACCTTCTTTGCTGTCCCGTCTTTCTGTCTTGTGATGCTTCTGGGTTCTTGAATGTTGCATTGACTTCGATGCATTTTTATGTGCTCCTAGCCTGTGATGTTTCTTGGCTTTTCGTGAATGCCTTCTTTCGTTCAGTATTTGGTGACAATCATTTGTCGGCCACTGGCAAGGCTCATTACTCTCTACCCGCCAATCTGCCAATTAGATGAATTTTTCTTGCAATATGGAGTAAGTATGATTTTTTCCAAGCTCACCATTTTGCGTTGCCAAAACAAATTGGTCATAGAAGCACATATTGAGGAAGGTGCAAACGGTACGGCCGCCTGAATATGGCCTGTATCCGCAAATTGGCAAAGCCTCAAGAGAGCAGTTAGTATTAATAGAACCGACTTTTGGGAACTCAGTACTAGTACTGAGAGGATAAGTGTGATTCGCGGCCTTGCTGAGGCCAATAAACAAGAGCAGGATTGCTGCCGATCTCATTCTGGCGAATACGAACTTTTGAGTAGTCTAGCCGTTGGCTGGATGGGTCTTATATATTGCCAGAACTGACTTGAAGAGGTGTCAAAACAGACTGCTCAGAATGGGTTCTTACGTGTAACAGGCACGGTCAATACAGGCATGTATGCAGCAGCAAATGGTTTGTGGCCTCGAACAGGCCTCGAGCGATGACAGCAGCGACACAACCAACATGTGATGCAGACAGACGCATCATGAAGTCACCTGACAGACCAAAGCGACTTATTAGTAATGGAAAAAAGCAAACCGCACGACAAAAAGCCGCAAACATAAATAGCAAAACAGCAAACCAGCATTCAAACAAATGGCATTGCAACACTTGCAGATGTTAAAGGAAAAACGGAAAAATAAACCCACCTGTGCGGCGGAGGGACCGATACCGCCACTGAGATGGCAGACTTTTATCTTGAAATGATTTCGAAAAGTGACTTTGAAATACTGCCAAGACACAATGCCTCCCGACGTGAACTTCAGCTTCAGCCAGCACTCATGGCACTTGGCCGCCAGCAGATATCTATATTTTAAATGTCACACGATCCAGATCGAGATTGATCTGCTGCAAATTGTTCGATGGTGTTCGAGTATCTGTGGATCTGTGTATCTCTGCATCTGTGTGCGGGGGTCATCTGGAATTGGAGCTAATTTGGGGTCGCCGGGCATCAAAACGTGAGTCTGCAAGATCGTTAAGGCTGACTTTGGCTTGAATGTTGAACCTGGCTGCGTTGCGGTCAGCTGGGAAAAATGCAGCCAACAATTGGCAACCAAGCGGCAACCTACTTAAAGTTAAATACAGGTTTTGCACGGCCACTTTCATTGCGGCCTCTGAAACTTTTTGTCTACCCCAAGTCTGTATTTGTATCTGAGCCTCCATCTGCAACTGCATCTCCGTCTCCATCTCTGTCTGTGTCCCCGTCTCTGTCCCCATCTGCGTAAGCGAAGTAGCCCCTGAGAGACAACGATCGCCTCCATGGTTATGCCATGGGGCCCCCGAAATGTTGAGAAAAGGAGAAGCAGAAATAGAGACCCGCTCTCGCATAGATAAATGATATTTGAATATTTTGCCAGCGCGTTTACGACACGCTTTTGCAATTATTCACAATATTACGCATACGCCACAGCGGCCCATGCAACTCAATACAGTTTCGCTTCGATCAGGAAGTGTTGTCCGCGCACCTGCGAGCGCATATTGAATTCACGATCCCCGGCCCAAAATTCGTAACATTAGTTTTTACTTTGCAGCAACACAATCAGGATAACAAGTACAGGTACAGCTCCAGGTCCAGGTCCGAGCACACAGACTGTGGCAGTGCGTGCCGCATGCAAGCAACTTTCTAGCTGGCCCAAAACTCTCCGGCTATGCGCACATTGAACTTATCAGGCGCAGTAAATTTTGGTTAACTTTTTTTTATTTTATTTCGTGTACTTTTGGAAAATTAACTGGCAGACCAGTTAAGTGCCAGGCATTGCCATTTTCGATTTCGATTTGACAAATTTGCCTAAGAAAAATGCGGGCAAATTGTTGCCTTACCATGGCGAAGGTGGAATGCACTAACAATAAATATTGCCAAGCAAATACAACTTAAGAAGCTTCTAAATATATTAAAAAGCATTGAACAATACATTGTTCAGTCCGAAGGACATACAAATAAGTATGAAACATTTAATATCTAACCAAAATTTCACTGCAATTTCTGAGGTCAGCAGTATGTTCCTACTTATATGTACACCTGCTGTCAGTCTATGCCCTAAATAATATGAAAAAAATTAATTTAAGATAATAGAAATACCAAAAACATATCAAAGTCTATATTTGGTAAAGAGTATTGATTGTAACTATTTTAATTTGATTACTTGCAAGTACAGTATATCAATATTTGCATCCTTTTGGATCCGATTGAATTCAAAATTTCTTTTTACGGATACGGATACGCATTCAAACATGATGCCTTGGTGGGTATGCTCTGCTCCATTAACGGGTACGCATTAAATGGCTGCAAGTTCCTGAAAAATGTTGCTTTTAGCTGAAATGGTTTTGCATTGCGTGTGTTGGCCATGTGTCTCTGTCGCTGCTATTTGTTGCACATTTTTGTTGTGCGTTTTTGTGTTGGTATGTTGCTGCTGTAGCTGCTTCTACAGTTGTTGCTGTAATTACTTAATACTTACGCATTGTTAACACGCATCGTTGTCGTCTGACACGCGTTTTACATGTCGCGCCATTCGAGGAAGTTGCTGGCCCCCATTTTGGGGGAGATTTTCTCGGGCAGCTGCCCAACATAAGAAATTTGCGTGTTTTTGGCATTTAATTAACAAACCGGCTGGCAAACACAGAGAAAAATATGCAATGTTTAAGTTAAGTTTGTTACTGTAACAGTTACAGATACAGCCGCAGTTGTCCAGTTGTCCGTGTTTGTTTTGGCCACAGCGTCTGCGATGGAGATGTCGAGGCAGCCGTTTCCTGTTGGGCGGAAAACCCGCCGCGAGCCGGTTGAGTCTAGTCATATTCAGCCCCGATGGTTAGGCTGATGGCTCCGGGCTGGACAAAGGTCTGGTGGTACCATTTGTTGGTGTCCAATACAACTGGAAGAGTATCGATTAGCTATCGGCCAATATAATCCAACTTGTACCCACTAATGTCACCCTGCCGCACCACCACATCGAAGCTGCGGCATTGGAAATAGCACTCGGGTGGGGGCACCAGCAGCCAGCGCTTGCTTCCTGCCAGCTGCGCTTGCCACGAGGGCAATCTCACGTTGTCAATCTGTATGGGAATGAGATTTGATCAATCAATAGTGCCCAAAGAGGACATGCATACGCACATGCATCTGTGCGCCCAGTCCGGATGTGCCAATGAAGAACCAATCAACTGCATTATTCTCCGAACTTTCGGGCAAAAAATAGGGCCTTCCGTAGTGCCTGCGAAACTCCTCTGCCGTTTCCGTATGGCAATTGCTCCAGCCAAAGTACCAGGGCTTCTCTCCCTCTTTCAGCTCAACCCGCTCTTCCGGCATATCCAGGGCCTCGTAGATATCTTGGAATCCCGTCTTATACGGCAAAAACTGGCAGTCCTTTATGCGTTGCTTCCGCATAGCCTTGCCATAGACATCTCGAAAGTACCAGTAGTTGAAGAGCTATTCCAAAATGATCACATGAACTCACATTGAGATCTTCAACGACATCGAAAACGTAATACCCACTGTAATTGCTGTCCAATTTTGGGTGGCATCGCTGACAATTACTGGGGCCCCACTGTACGCATATTTTCTCTCAAACTCATTGGGACTAATCTCCTGGAGGCGTGGCACATTTTTGATGTTCACACAGAACTTACAATTTTCGGGTGGACGAAGAGCATACCGCAAGGGGCGAGGTAAGGAAAGGAAACAATTCTAGAGAGATAGAGGAAAACGAATGTATCAGCCCGGATTTCTCTCTAGCACTTACAAGCTATTATTTCGAAAGGAAAAACTGATTCGTTATTGATTTCATCATAGCATACGATCACTTTAGTCATTCCCTCACCTGTCCCTGTAGCTCCTCGTTGTAGTACTTCAAACTGAATAGCAGCACTATGATCCCCAGAAACCCCTTCAGCCATTTGACCAATTTTGGACTCCATTTCGAGGTTTGGCCTGACCTGAGCAGCAAGTCCTGAATATGCACACCCAGATAGTTTGGCTTATGGCTTTTCAGTATTTGACTGAGCCTGCTGTGTGCCTGCTCCAGATCCATGCTGATGATGTTGCCTCGACCAAGTCACGTTCCGCACTGTGGCCAGGAATTCAGCTCTGTTCGCCTCATAGCCGCTTGATGCAGTCGCCTGGTAATAATTTGATTATCCTCCACTGCGCAGGCCTTTAAAGCAGGAGGAGGGGGCTGGGCTTGTGGGAGCATGTGATAAGGGACAAATTGCCTGTTAATGCCAATTGGAATCACTTTCACATCAATCTATTGTGGCTCTTTGCAGGAACCCCTACAACAATGGACCCGGCACTTGCATCACCTACGATGCCATCAATGCCGCCTACTTGGATGCACGGAAGCGTATACGTAAGTGGGTGGCGATGGCGATGGGGATTCTCTGCACAAAGAGTTCATGAAACGGATAATATAATCTCTCATGTGTTTTGCAGATGTGGCACAACCCAAGTCGGACTGGAAGCCGGAGGAGCTGGCAACCGTGGGCGAGCTGCTGCTCGACATTTCCATCCAGTTGGCCCGCACGTAAGTAATCCACGCTAAACGCATTTGAAAGTTGCCCTGGCACGCCCACCAGCTCCCTCGGCACTAATAACCGTTGCCAAATAACGCATGACAAGGCAGTTAAGTCGTGCAACACGGTTAAGACCGCCTGCAGTCATCGAATATGTATGAGATTCGGCCTGTCTTGTCTTTTCTTGTCTTGTCTTGCCAGCCTTCAAGGTTCTGTGCTCCGCCGAAATCGGAACATAAAAGCATCTGCGGGATATGTATATGGAGTTTTTTGAAAGTCTGGCACATGCAAATGCTAATTGCACTGCCGAAAACTATGCTCTGTCTGCGTCTGCGGATCTGACTGATGGACAGTCACTGGTGCACAGGCACTTGAGGTGCACACGAGGCCTTCTTCCATGCGCCCGCTTCCCCCACTGGCGCAACCGCATTTTTGCCAAACAAAAATATTTGCAGCTATTTGTTGAGCTTGCAGCAGATGAAAACAAACTCGGATTATGCAACGAACCACAGTGCCAGACAGCCCCAGTGAGAGTGCGCGTGACTATCTTCCCCGACACTCCGATCCAACCCGCTCTCAGCGGCCACCCCCCACACCCAGACCAAAGAAGCTGCGGAAGATGCCACACAGCATTTCCAGTTTTATTTCTCCTTTTCGTACTCCGTACTCGTTGAACACAGGGGTATATTGCATTTGTTCACAGCCAAAAGGAGGCGTTTTTGAACACAGAAAACTTAGTCGATAAAATAATGTACGATACTGAAACGCCAAGAAAGGATCACTAGGAAAACAAGCATCAATGAATCCTGACAAATCTGTAAATAAATCAGATCATAATAAGGGTAGAGTAGTTGGTGATAAAAGCCGGTTTCGGAAGATAATCGAATTAACTCTGACTGCTTGATACATCGCAGACAAATAATATCCAAATAGCATGATTATATCTACAAGGGTATCTACAACTTCGACCCCGAAGCCTTTCTTTCTGCGCTTTGGGGTTGGCCAACGATTGGCTATTGCATTGGAGTGGAGTGATGCGGAATCTGGGTAAGCGGGTTGCCAAGTCAGTTGGCCACAGTTGGCGGCCAGGCCAGATCATGTGCTCAAAGCTTGTCCCCTCTGCATCTGCCCACAGCGCAATGTGTTTGACTTTCACTCATCGTGTCTAAGGCTGGCTCGGGTCGCATCTTCATCTCCAGCTCCAGCTGATGCAGCTGCGACTGGTTCAATTGCCGTTGTATAATCTTTTGATTATGGCTTATAACATGTTGTAAACGGCAGAGGCGGCTGTTGCCTGTTTTGTTTATGATCATTCTATAAAACAAAGAGTCGGCTGTAAACAGGATGGGATGCAAACGAAAAGATGCAATCCAATGTAATGTAAATCAATTATGGACGATTGATTTGTTGCCGTGACGAACGGAATATCCCTATCTGGAATATCTGTTGCCTTGTATTTTCGCGGGTTTAACGACCTTATACAACGGGTACACCTCTAAATTGCAGACTCGCTTTAAGACCCAATTGGCTGTGAAGTTTTACAGCTTTCCACTTCCCATTTCACCATCACATCACACAATAGCCGGCCAGAAACGATTTCCCTTCGGCTTTTCTCGCTTTCTCATTCACTTGAGGAAGAGTCTACGTCTGTGGCGGTCCCTTTGGATATTTATGTGCCGGCACTGCGGTTTTCTACCCATTTTCTGGATCTTTTAATTGCCCACAAATACATGTTTGTCAGCATAAAACTCTCGGTCCAAAATTGGAAAAAAAGCCGGGTACCAATTGAAAAAATTTGCCACTGTCAACGTCAGACATCAACATCAATATCTGTCACTGTTAGCCAGACCAAAAGCGCGTTAATTACAGGCCGTTTGCTAACTGGGCTAATACGTTAATTTTGCAATTTTCCGATAAGCATTTCGAGTGTAGAGAATCGCTCGACAGGCAGTCAGGACAGACAGCGACACAGGAAAGAGCCAAGTTTAGCGATATCCGCAGTTGCGTGAACGTGAACGGCATTCAGATGCAATTACTAACGAGCGTAGCAGACTGGCAATTAAATTCCGTTTACTTTCTGTTCCAGCTATGGACTGTCCTATGAGGAGATTGAGAAGGGTCTGCCCACGATTGACACTTCAAAGACGATGATTCGGGAGGTGTGTCCGCCCTTCTTTGCGGGCGTCGAGTGCCGACCAGGAAAATACCGCCGCTTCGATGGGCTGTGCAACAACATCGAGCATCCCACATGGGGAGCGGCAAATGCTCCCTTCCAGCGACTGATCGGTCCCCTCTATGCGGATGGTATCAACGCCCCACGGATATCGGTTACCGGCCGGGATTTGCCCTTCTCGCGTGTCGTCTCACGCACCATGCACCCCGACGATGGCTATCACGATCACGCGGGCACTGTAATGGTCATCGCCTGGGGTCAGTTCATGGATCACGATTTCACGCTCACAGGAACTCCGCTGGGTATGTCTTGAGCTGCATTATAAGCAGCTTTAAGCAGCTGCAACGTAAATACAATCATAAACCCCCCCTCCCACACAGATCCCATCAACCGCAACGATCCGGAGGAGTGTTGCAAGCGTCCGCTACATCTGAAGCACCCCTACTGCAACGAGATCCGCGTGCCAGATGATGACTACTTTTATCGTCTCTTTAATGTCAAGTGCATCGATTTCGTGCGCGGCTTCCCATCGCCCCGACCCGGCTGCCGACTGGGTAAGTTTCATTCGACCTTTTCTGTGGAAGCCCTCCTAATCCTCTGCTTAATTCCACTCCAGGCTCGCGCCAACAGTTCAACACTCTAACCGGCGTCATCGATGCCAATACTGTGTACGGAGTGAAGGAAGCGTTTGCCCGCAAGCTTCGCACTGGCTACGGTGGATTGATGCGCATGAATCCCGTGTTCCAGGAGTACGGCCTGAAGGACCTGCTGCCCCTCAAGCTGGATATACCCGACGAGGGCTGCACGCGACCCAACAAGAGCATGTACTGCTTCGAGGGCGGAGAGATTCGAGTGAATGAACAGCTGGTCCTGACCTGCATGCACACGCTGATGGCACGAGAGCACAATCGCCTGGCCACAGGTATGGCGCAAATCAACAAACACTGGGACGACGAGACCCTGTTCCAGGAGGCACGACGCATCAACATCGCCATTGTCCAGCACGTGACATACAACGAGTTCCTGCCCATTCTTTTGGGCAAGGAGGTGATGGAGAAGTTCGGCCTGGTGCTGCAGAAAGACGGCTACTGGGATGGCTATGATTCGGCAGTGAATCCGGGCATAATTGATTCCTTTGCTGGTGCCGCCTTCCGCTTCGGCCACTCCCTGCTGCCCACCGCTGTGGAACGCTGGTCGAAGGCCCACAAGTTCATTGCCTCGAAACGTTTGTCGGACCTGATTCGTCGCCCCTACGATCTGTACCGGGCTGGTGTTCTCGATGAGTACTTCATGGGTCTGATGAACCAAGTGGCCCAGGCCATGGACGACTCCATCACCCAGGAGGTGACCAACCATCTGTTCAAGAAGGAGGGTGCCCGCTTCGGCATGGATCTGGTCTCGTTCAACATGCAGCGCGGTCGAGAGTTCGGTATTCCCGGCTACATGGAGTTCCGCAAGTTCTGTGGTCTGCCCACCTCCAACACCTGGGATGAGATGTACGGCTCGATGCCCAATGAGACTGTTTTGCGTTATGGTAGCATATTCGAGTAGGTTTCACGATGATTTATACTCGTATTAAATCAGTACTTACAGTTTATTTATCCTTTAGGCACCCTTCTGACATTGATCTGTGGTCTGGCGGAGTTTCGGAGAAGTCGCTGCCTGGCTCTATGCTGGGACCGACCTTTGCCTGTGTCATTGCCACCCAGATGAGTTACCTGCGCCGCGGCGATCGTTTCTGGTACGAACTGCCCAACCAGCCATCTTCCTTCACCCCCGAACAGCTGCAGGAGATACGCAAGGCGAAGCTCTCCCGCTTGATTTGCGACAACACTGACTTGATAGATACCGTACAAATCTATCCCATGGTACTGCCGGATCACGAAATGTAAGTGAATCATTTCGACATATATAGAGAAAGTATCTTAATCTATTGGAAATTTTGTAGTAACCCCCGAGTGCCCTGCAAGAGCGGCATTATACCATCGATTGATCTTTCGAAATGGGCCGACTTTGGCAATCACGGCGTGGATCCCTCTCTCTATGTAAGTTATCAAAATTGATTTTAATTGATTTAAATATTATTATTATTTATATCTTGTATCTTTCAGAATTACATTAATGAAATACCCGATACGCTACTCAACTTTAGGAAGTAAATGCCATTTGTGTTGGTTAAGGCTTGTTTAACAATCTGGATTCAATTTTTGGCCTCCATACACTGTCCATTCTCCTCTGCAGTTCTGTACTTCTGCAAATCTCCTCTTTTCTACTACTGCTTAGTCTCTTTACTAGTCTGTGCTCACCACCATTCGCCTCTCCATACAGCATTTCTATAGCCAGTCAGTAGTTTGACACTGCCATTTTCTTCAGTTCAGAGTTCTTTCTTTCTTCATACATATTTTTGTATATATTATTATTAAATAGCAGAAATAGAGCGATTAAGTTAAATGATATTGAAGACCGGAAAACCGAACAAGAAACCTTTAATAATTATAAAATTTATTTTGATGTAAGATTTTGTATATGCAACTATTTTTTAAATAAAAAATAAAAAAAAAAACAAAACAAAGAATTTGTATTGTCTTAAAAGGTTACGCTCAAGAATTCAAAGATCAGACCGAATGGAATGGGAAGTCCTGTCTGGCGTATCGCAAAGCTTACACTACGACATTTGTGCATTAAAATCAGGGCCCGGCAGCGTCCTATACACAGTGCATAGGAGAGTGTTTTGCTGCTGCGCTGCCTCACGTTCCTTTTCGCCTGCTGTCTACGCACACAAACGCACTCAAGACATGTGAAAATATGAGTGCTGACCCTGGATCTCAATGATTTTTTTATTGTTCAAAGTACCAGCAGATAACCATCTGCTGAATATAGGAATCGGTACCAGAAAGCAACCCTGAAGCATCAGTGTTAAACGTAAGAACGATAAGGTAATAACTGGAGTGTTTTAATGGAAAGGGAAACCCCCTAGATTCGTGCCGGAACTTTGCATTTTTTAAGTTGAATGAAAATATAGTCTCTGAAGTCCCATTTACGGCCAGATATAAAAGACAAGCCCTTCTTGAGTATTAAGACATAATTAGTTTAGTTTATTTACGATAACATAATACCTAAGTTAATAGGAACTCTTTGGTTACGTGCTGGAAGTTCAGTTGTTTAGCAAAAGTCAGTTTCATAATCTTTGTGGTCGAGTCGAAATCAGCAGTCATGATCGTCTCTTGTTGAGCATCGCATTGACCCAAATCCGCACCTGAGTCACAGGCCATACAAAAACACACACACACACGCAAAAGCACCTCTTGGGCCAAGAGACGCCTCTACGGCGGCTCTACTCGAGGGCATTAAGGAACGGAGCTATTGAGGCAATGTCCTCACAGTCGGGTATGGCTTTGCCTTTGAACTTGAGGCAGGAGAGCGCACAGGTCTGGCCCTGGAAGTAGTCGCCGAGCATGGTCTTGCACTGGACGCAGTTGTTGAGACACACCTGTTGCAGAAGGAGTATGTGAATGTGTTAATTGGCCATATATCATTGGTTCAAGATGATTTATTGAGACAAACCTGAATGAAATCAATGCCGCCCATCGCATCTGCAAGTAAGCAATTAAAATTGAAATTGAATACGCCATGGAGGAGGACTCGAGCGATTGCGGACTTACCAAAACGCTTGCCATAGTGCCCGATGGAGGGCAGGGCATCCCCGAATTGCAGCAGGGAAAGGGCAACTACCACAACGGTGCACAGTACTAAGGGCTTGGTATTCATGATGGATGGATTCTGTGTTGATAGTATTTTTGTGTCTGATTTGTCAGATATGACCGGGAGCTGGCTGGCTGGCTTGCGACTTGGCTGGTCTAGAGCGGAGTTGAAATAATTATTATCGCTCGTTTGTCTTCTTATTTTATATACATATTCTCTCGGCCCAAACGCAGATGCGAAAGCTTAATAACGTAAAGAAGTCTGAACAGAAACAACAAAAACAACTATTGCTGAAGCCGGTCTCTGAAAGCGCAGAAGCGAGGCGAAGCCGTCGGACCACTGACGGACAGAGACACTCGAGCGCCCAGTCCCAAGTCCCAGCCCAAGTGGCGCTAAGCTACGTCAGATCTTTCAACGAATCGAAATCAATACAAATTCAATAAAACTGCCATTATAGTTGCTAAGCGTATGCAAATTTCGATTTGTTCCGAGCGATACGCAAAAAAATGTTCCTATTCAGGGATCTGTTTTGTGGCCGTTGAATTTTGCATAGCTATCAGGTGAACAGATTTAATGGCTGCTAAATGGATGTTCGGCCCATTAAATGAGTTAGAATTTATGGAATGCCACTGATAAGACTTCAAAGGAGACGCGACAGAAATGTTTTGTAAGGCAATTAAAAATACACATGTTTGCAGACCCGTCTCCCGCGTAAATTATTTACAGATCTGTCATGTCATTTTATCAATGCTGTTTATAGCTGGCGAAAAATTTCCCCCGCTTTCAAGAGCACAGCAAAAAAGTCACCGAAGTTCAGAAGGAAAGTAGCACCTAAAGAGCTTTAGGAAAACTTATCGGAAAGCTACAGCAACAGCAGCAGCAGGAAGTGTCAAGCCGCCGAACTGTAGCTGTAATTAATGCAAATTTTATGCGAATGGCAAGCGCCGGGTCTGCCGATCCGATCCGCTCCGAACCGATCCGATCGCTCATTAATTAATGGTGCTGTGAATGCATTAAAAATGTTGTAAAACTGTGGTGTGTAGAACGGAGTTGGGTGGGCCTGGCTATAACAATAAGTTACGCTTCGATATAATGAGCATTCTTTTGTCCTACACGGATCTGCCTCCAACCGGACACGCTACTGAGACGGCTAGGGCAAATGTACTGCAACTGGTTTTGGGACGCCTGCCTTTTCTTTAAACGATTTAAATTGATGCCATCCAAGCGAAACAGAATGTGGAGACTAAACTACAAAATATATACATATATTTGTGTATAAACGAATCAAATGTATCGTGGGAAATGTTTTAGTTATGCTAATTTTATGCGACACAAATTGTTTGTTTCCTAACTAATAGGCAACACGCGCCAGCATATGAGTAATAAGCCCGCGGCGATTTATGCCGCGAATACGTCACAGCCCAGCCGCTTTGTGGGCGTGACACTTGAGCCGGGTTTTAACATATGATTTTGGCCGAGCGATTTGATAATGACGTATGAACGGTACTCGACACTTACCGGTAGTTGATTGTTTTGGCGGCGAGGTGTGGGCTCTGGTCAAAAAAATGTCGGGTCGGCGTTGGCAACAAGTTTGTTTGCTGGAAACTGGTTCTAGAATAACTGCTGTCGCATTGAAGAGTTCTTTTCGTATTTATACAAAGTCCGTCGTTGGGCTTTTGTGCGAGCAAATTAATCAATTTATCTCCACAGTAAATCCACATAATTGAATATGTGCTCGCCAGCAGCAAGCTGGCAAAATGTCACTTCCGCTGGCAGTAGAGTAGTCAGCCACTTTCTTGAGTGCTTTTCACAGCAGTTGTTCGCTGGATGTAACATGTAACTTATCCAGTTTAATTGCGTTTCTTTTTGGCGCAGCCGTTACACGAAGTACTGGTAGAATTTGGATTGGTACAAACAGGAAATGCAAACAGCGCAAAAGTTTCTCTAACAACTATGAAAAGAAGCTGCTTTTTCTGTAGTTCTAAATCATGACATATTGCTTTGATTTCCTAGTCCCTGGACCAACTCGCGCTTGTGAACTCACTTCACCCCTTGCATAACAATTCAATCAAATATGGCTCACAACACAGATACAGTTTAATGATTGCAATCTTTACTGAATACAAGTCTCAACTAATAATGTATTGCGACGTATGCTGTTGTGAACTTATCCCATTGACCATAAGCTACACATTTTCTGATCGGTTTGGTGTGGTTTCATTCTGCTTTACAGGACATTTCCACCGGTCTGAACTCATGAGCCGTTTTGAGTCGGCTTTGCTATAACTACGGTGCTAACATCCTAACAGATCCTGGTCATGCTGACAGCTTTAGCCAATTCTCAATGGAAATAAAAAGGTCTAGCTGAACTAACATATTTAAATAACAACAATCATCTAATAAAAGTACAGCAATAAACGATGTGGATGGTCTGGATCAAGCCGTTCTGGCAGTGGGCTTTGGCACCATCAAGGGCGCGGACTACTGCCTGGTGAAGAATTCCTTGTCCACCAATTAGGGCAACGAATGCTACATATATCCTGATCTCAGCCCGCAAGAACAACTACGGCGTAATGACCATTCCAACTTATGTGAAAATGTAGAACAGTCTTAATTTTTGTTTTATTTTCTAGTCCCGCGGGCTCTAAATACGAATTACACTTTCATTAGCTGATGCCATATGCTCTTTTGTAACCCTAAAATTTTTAAGCTCCAATAAAAATAGATAGCTTTTATGTTCAACAATTTCCGTTTTATTAGAGTAAAGTAAAAGCATTTCTTAGGCGCATTTAAAAATTTAAATTAAACTTAACCGAAGCACTGCTTATTAGCAGTTCACTGCTTGAAAACTGTACCTTTTTTGTCAGTATGGCATCACTGCATCTACAATTATCCAAGCAGTGCAGCATGTTACTTAGCTCCGCTAGACGGCGCGTTAAAATACTTTCGAAAATTTAAATATTTTTGCGAAAGTATTACTACAATGGAATAAAACAAAGCATTCCATTCATGAAAATGTGTTTTCAAAGAAGAGCAGAAGAAAATCTGTTACAGTACAGCTTGGCGTGACCCTATTACAAGGACAGTAGAAATGCCACAGAGTTTCAGAGCAACATTAAAGGTTCCTGAACGTAATTCTGTTAGGAATATATTTTAACGATTCCCAGTTTGGAAAGAAGTCTCTCGTCGTTGGATATATTTCTTAGTCCATTTAATGACTCCCATAGAGGCAATCAATTTCTCTTCAATATAAATCTCATTATTAAAGTGCCGGGCAGATTAAAGTCTTTTTTTGACGCCCCCCCTCCGCAGGACGTGCGTTGAAGTTGCTGAAAAGCCACAACAGCAAACGTTTCCACCGATGACCAGCAATCGAATCGGGTGTATGGGTGTGGCACACCAACATCAACGCCGTCGAACAGCGAAAACTTGTATTAGTTGGAGCAACGCTCCACAGAAGACCACACAGAGTAAATCCCAGCATTTGCGATCCCACGGTCCTGCACGATATATGTATATACATATGTATATATAAATTAATTAAATATTTAATAAAACACGGTCCCTGCTTAACTAATCTAATTCTGACAAAAGTCGCACAAACATATGCATATGTGGGATATACATATATGTATAATTTTTCACCGAAAATCTGTGTTTTTTTTTTTAAATATAATGAATAATTTGATTATACATATAATATATTTGTCATATGTACATAATATACATATGTGCATAAATACATAATACAAAACCCACCCTTTTCTGCTACCTTGCAAAAGCAGAGAGAGAGAGACATAGAGACAACAGCTGCGGCTGCGCTGTCGGCTGACGTATTTTTTTTGTACACAGAAGCAGGCGCACGCAAAATCACACACATGCAGCGACAGCCGATATATCTCTCTCACTCTTGCAAGGCAGACCTGCGGCGGCGCGACTGCGCTGCTTTGAAGTCAATTTCGCAAATGGCGGCGCTGCCGATTGCTATAAAAAGACGAGCACAGTCGAATCCACGCGGCTTAATTTTTTTTTTTTAATTGAACACATCTACTCTACTAAGCTTAGTGCGCATGGAGTCAGCACCATGCGCCCAATGGCACACTAGAACCTCCGCACCTTAGAACCTCCGCACCATAGAACCACCGCACCATAGAACCCCCGCACCTTGGCGGTTGCGTCTTGAGTGCCGTCTTCCAACCCCCGGCTAACTCGTTTTGCTTACTTGCGCAAATGATTAAAACATTACCGAACACCTTCATCGGGCCTCCCATAGACCCACAAAACTCGGTCATAGTCTGTTATTTTCTTTACTCTTCACGGCTCACTCTTCCTGTCCTGAGGAAGAATCTGATTAAATTGTACCTTGTCATTTTAAAATATTTATAAAGTCTTTCCCGCGATTTGCCAAAGGCTATGCCTCTAGTTTCTGGACTCTTGGAGTCCATATTATTATTTGTTTAATTAAAAATTCAGCCTTTGATTAGGAGCAAATACTCAGCCTTGAAATATTGGTATTCATCCATGCCCTGGTCGAAGCAAACGGTACGAACGTAGCGGCAGGGTTGGGTTTGGCCTTGAAAGGGAAAACTAAGTTCCATTCTTCGTCCTTGTCTTCTATTTAATGGGCTGTCAGTGTCTGTTTATGTGGTGGTTGCACTGTAGCTTTAGATTCTGGCAAACGTCTTTGGCGGCTTTATGGGCTTCGGGGTCGATGTCACCATTACCGCATTTGGCGAGCGTTTCTCAGTGTTCTGGGGTCCCAGAATGTTGTTCTGAATGTTATTGCGTTTGCGACGAGGACGTCCGCCCGACTTGTTGGCGGAGTCCGGCACGGAATTGTCGCCACCAGCGCCGATGGCTCCATTTTTCGACGATGCTGCACCTTTGGCCCGATTGCGACGACGAGTGGCATTGCCATTGCCATTGCCAGAGCGCTTGGATTTCGGCTTGATGGTCGCTTTGCTGGGGTCGTAGTAGCTGTCCAGAAGGTTCAGAATATACGAGTACCAGTGCGCACCCTGCACTTGCGAGTCTATCACAAGTTTTGTCCTTGCTATCCTGACTTCCACCCTGTTCTTCCATGATTTCGGCGGTTTGAGGTTAATATTTATTTTTGTATTTAAATATAAAATATTATCACGCCTCGACAATACATTTGGGTGGCTTCTGCAGAATTATTAGGGTTTGTAGACGACGAACAGTAGTAGGATTGGCATTAATGAAATCGTGGCTTTTCCACCTCATTCAACCCAAAATTTGTAGCCGAACCAAACGCTGTAGTGGACAACGGTTAGTAGGACTGATGTTTTCCTCAGAGGTCGACCAGCACGCTATCATTCCGGCTACTGTCTCGTCGGCAAAAGGGTGGTGTTCTTTTTATTTGTCTATTCTGAGACCTACGATATTTGTTTTTATATTAAAAGAGCGTGCAAGAAACTAAACGACATGTACAAGTACAATTCCAGAACCGGAGAGAAACAAAACTTTTGGCCATTAGACTTCACTTACACATATGCACACGCACGCGACACGAACGGATCAAAAGTCGTCCTCAGCTGGAATGAAGGACCGCGCCCACCCTTGTGGAGAGCACAACGAAATTCCCCTTACCCCTTTGCAGTGGAATTAATAGGTAGAGAATTAGTGTTGGATATAATATGGTAGAGGGAATTATAATCCGAGCATAAGACCCTAAACGGTTCATGCAAGGAATAATTCGATCTACAAGCGTTAGAACCTAATTGCTTAGGATTTTGTTTTTGGGAACTTCCCTTCATTTTAAATTTGGATAATTGCAGTTAAATTTCACATATATATACTGTTCGGAGCAGAACCCAGCCGATTTGCTGCTTGCCAAATAGCACCTAATTCTTGGCCCTCAGCCGTTTATTTTGTTTGTTACTTATGTCTACATATGCATGTCACTCGCTTGTTTGTTAAAGCTTTGCGCTTGCTTGCCCTGCTAAACGCTCTCTGCCAGCTCGCTCTTCGCTATCTCCGCTTTGCGTCTGCCTACCGACGTCGGCCGAGCGAAGCTGCGCTTAGCGATCGGAGCGGCAATGTAAAGGGCAGGCAAGCCACACTTGCAATTTGGATGTCACGCATTAAAGAACATATCGTAATTTTATTTCTGCGCCGAGTTTTATTTAATTCGAAATAATTAGTCGGCCGATTGGGGATAAAAAACATTATCTCCACATATACTTTATGGGGTCGGAAACGATTCCTTCTGGACTTTCACCACAAATCTAATGTACCCCAATACTCATTTTGAGTATCGGGTATAAAAAGCTCAAAATTTGCGTTACTTTAATATTCGTTATTCGTATATGACGAAGAAAACCGTAATTTTATATTGTATTGTGATACCCATTATTTGTTAATGTGACACATTAGGCGTTTGTCATATTTTTTATGATTTTTTGGGTATATTAATGGCCGATTTTGACCGAAATTAACATACATGTCAGGATCTCCTTCTGGTCAGTTATCCAGTTTAATTGCTTTTCTTTTTGGCGCAGCCGTTACACGAAGTACTCGTAGAATTTGGATTGGTACAAACAGGAAATGCAAACAGCGCAAAAGTTTCTCTAACAACTATGAAAAGAAGATGCTTTTTCTGTAGTTCTAAATCATGACATATTGCTTTGATTTCCTAGTCCCTGGACCAACTCGCGCTTGTGAACTCACTTCAGCCCTTGCATAACAATTCAATCAAATATGGCTAACAACACAGATACAGTTTAATGATTGTAGGAAAAATTTGTAGCAGTGTTCGTCAATGCGCCGCCCCCCTTCGTGAAATCCTGGGTTTTATTATAGCTAACAAAATAGTGCAAAATTCAGTGAAAGTGTTTGGCTTGAGCTGCGACCCGGCCAGATCCAACATGGCTGACCGAGCTCACTGCCAAGAAAAAAGGAGATACAGATCCATGCCGCTGTACTGATCTGATAGATATGGTCATTATCTATGGTTCTGCGTTTTTAGTTTTCTCGTATCTTTAAAATTGTGGATGCCACAGATTTTCGTCCTTTGTGGGGGCGGAAGTGGGCGGGGCGAAGTTTTGAAATATTCTTGTAACAGTGACATATTACAGAAGTCTGGATATAAAATGTCGTTGCTCTAGCTCTTATAGTCTTTGAGCACTAGGCGCTGAAGGGGACGGACAGACAGACAGACAGAGCTCAATCGACTCGGCTATTGATGCTGATCAAGAATATACATATATAACGTAATTCTGTTAGGAATATATTTTAACGATTCCCAGCTTGGAAAGAAGTCTCTCGTCGTTGGATATATTTCTAAGTCCATTTAATGACTCCCATAGAGGCAATCAATTTCTCTTCAATATAAATCTCATTATTAAAGTGACGGGCAGATTAAGGTCTTTTTTTTGACGCCCCCCCTCCGCAGGACGTGCGTTGAAATTGCTGAAAAGCCACAACAGCAAACGTTTCCACCGATGACCAGCAATCGAATCGGATGTATGGGTGTGGCACACCAACATCAACGCCGTCGAACAGCGAAAACTAGTATTAGTTGGAGCAACGCTCCACAGAAGACCACACAGAGTAAATCCCAGCATTTGCGATCCCACGGTCCTGCACGATATATGTATATACATATGTATATATAAATTAATTAAATATTTAATAAAACACGGTCCCTGCTTAACTAATCTAATTCTGACAAAAGTCGCACAAACATATGCATATGTGGGATATACATATATGTATAATTTTTCACCGAAAATCTGTGTTTTTTTTAAATATAATGAATAATTTGATTATACATATAATATATTTGTCATATGTACATAATATACATATGTGCATAAATACATAATACAAAACCCACCCTTTTCTGCTACCTTGCAAAAGCAGAGAGAGAGAGACAGAGAGACAACAGCTGCGGCTGCGCTGTCGGCTGACGTATTTTTTTTGTACACAGAAGCAGGCGCACGCAAAATCACACACATGCAGCGACAGCCGATATATCTCTCTCACTCTTGCAAGGCAGACCTGCGGCGGCGCGACTGCGCTGCTTTGAAGTCAATTTCGCAAATGGCGGCGCTGCCGATTGCTATAAAAAGGCGAGCACAGTCGAATCCACGCGGCTTAATTTTTTTTTTTTAATTGAACACATCTACTCTACTAAGCTTAGTGCGCATGGAGTCAGCACCATGCGCACCATGGCACACTAGAACCTCCGCACCTTAGAACCTCCGCACCATAGAACCAGCGCACCTTAGAACCACCGCACCATAGAACCCCCGCACCTTGGCGGTTGCGTCTTGAGTGCCGTCTTCCAACCCCCGGCTAACTCGTTTTGCTTACTTGCGCAAATGATTAAAACATTACCGAACACCTTCATCGGGCCTCCCATAGACCCACAAAACTCGGTCATAGTCTGTTATTTTCTTTACTCTTCACGGCTCACTCTTCCTGTCCTGAGGAAGAATCTGATTAAATTGTACCTTGTCATTTTAAAATATTTATAAAGTCTTTCCCGCGATTTGCCAAAGGCTATGCCTCTAGTTTCTGGACTCTTGGAGTCCATATTATTATTTGTTTAATTAAAAATTCAGCCTTTGATTAGGAGCAAATACTCAGCCTTGAAATATTGGTATTCATCCATGCCCTGGTCGAAGCATACGGTACGAACGTAGCGGCAGGGTTGGGTTTGGCCTTGAAAGGGAAAACTAAGTTCCATTCTTCGTCCTTGTCTTCTATTTAATGGGCTGTCAGTGTCTGTTTATGTGGTGGTTGCACTGTAGCTTTAGATTCTGGCAAACGTCTTTGGCGGCTTTATGGGCTTCGGGGTCGATGTTACCGCATTTGGCGAGCGTTTCTCAGTGTTCTGGGGTCCCAGAATGTTGTTCTGAATGTTATTGCGTTTGCGACGAGGACGTCCGCCCGACTTGTTGGCGGAGTCCGGCACGGAATTGTCGCCACCAGCGCCGATGGCTCCATTTTTCGACGATGCTGCACCTTTGGCCCGATTGCGACGACGAGTGGCATTGCCATTGCCAAGTCTTTAATTTTTGTTTTATTTTCTAGTCCCGCGGGCTCTAAATACGAATTACACTTTCATTAGCTGATGCCATATGCTCTTTTGTAACCCTAAAATATTTAAACTCCAATAAAAATAGATAGCTTTTATGTTCAACAATTTCCGTTTTATTAGAGTAAAGTAAAAGCATTTCTTAGGCGCATTTAAAAATTTTAATTAAACTTAACCGAAGCACTGCTTATTAGCAGTTCACTGCTTGAAAACTGTACCTTTTTTGTCAGTATGGCATCACTGCATCTACAATTATCCAAGCATTGCAGCATGTTACTTAGCTCCGCTAGATAGCGCGTTAAAATACTTTCGAAAATTTAATTATTTTTGCGAAATTAGTACTAAAATGGAATAAAACAAAGCATTCCATTCATGAAAATGTGTTTTCAAAGAAGAGCAGAAGAAAATCTGTTACAGTACAGCTTGGCGTGACCCTATTACAAGGACAGTAGAAATGCCACAGAGTTTCAGAGCAACATTAAAGGTTCCTGAACGTAATTCTGTTAGGAATATATTTTAACGATTCCCAGTTTGGAAAGAAGTCTCTCGTCGTTGGATATATTTCTTAGTCCATTTAATGACTCCCATAGAGGCAATCAATTTCTCTTCAATATAAATCTCATTATTAAAGTGACGGGCAGATTAAGGTCTTTTTTGACGCCCCCCCTCCGCAGGACGTGCGTTGAAGTTGCTGTAAAGCCACAACAGCAAACGTTTCCACCGATGACCAGCAATCGAATCGGGTGTATGGGTGTGGCACACCAACATCAACGCCGTCGAACAGCGAAAACTTGTATTAGTTGGAGCAACGCTCCACAGAAGACCACACAGAGAAAATCCCAGCATTTGCGATCCCACGGTCCTGCACGATATATGTATATACATATGTATATATAAATTAATTAAATATTTAATAAAACACGGTCCCTGCTTAACTAATCTAATTCTGACAAAAGTCGCACAAACATATGCATATGTGGGATATACATATATGTATAATTTTTCACCGAAAATCTGTGTTTTTTTTAAATATAATGAATAATTTGATTATACATATAATATATTTGTCATATGTACATAATATACATATGTGCATAAATACATAATACAAAACCCACCCTTTTCTGCTACCTTGCAAAAGCAGAGAGAGAGAGACATAGAGACAACAGCTGCGGCTGCGCTGTCGGCTGACGTATTTTTTTTGTACACAGAAGCAGGCGCACGCAAAATCACACACATGCAGCGACAGCCGATATATCTCTCTCACTCTTGCAAGGCAGACCTGCTGCGGCGCGACTGCGCTGCTTTGAAGTCATTTTCGCAAATGGCGGCGCTGCCGATTGCTATTTTTTTAATTTTTTTTTTTTTAATTGAACACATCTACTCTACTAAGCTTAGTGCGCATGGAGTCAGCACCATGCGCACCATGGCACACTAGAACCTCCGCACCTTAGAACCTCCGCACCATAGAACCAGCGCACCTTAGAACCACCGCACCATAGAACCCCCGCACCTTGGCAGTTGCGTCTTGAGTGCCGTCTTCCAACCCCCGGCTCACTCGTTTTGCTTACTTGCGCAAATGATGAAAACATTACCGAACACCTTCATCGGGCCTCCCATAGACCCACAAAACTCGGTCATAGTCTGTTATTTTCTTTACTCTTCACGGCTCACTCTTCCTGTCCTGAGGAAGAATCTGATTAAATTGTACCTTGTCATTTTAAAATATTTATAAAGTCTTTCCCGCGATTTGCCAAAGGCTATGCCTCTAGTTTCTGGACTCTTGGAGTCCATATTATTATTTGTTTAATTAAAAATTCAGCCTTTGATTAGGAGCAAATACTCAGCCTTGAAATATTGATATTCATCCATGCCCTGGTCGAAGCATACAGTACGAACGTAGCGGCAGGGTTGGGTTTGGCCTTGAAAGGGAAAACTAAGTTCCATTCTTCGTCCTTGTCTTCTATTTAATGGGCTGTCAGTGTCTGTTTATGTGGTGGTTGCACTGTAGCTTTAGATTCTGGCAAACGTCTTTGGCGGCTTTATGGGCTTCGGGGTCGATGTCACCATTACCGCATTTGGCGAGCGTTTCTCAGTGTTCTGGGGTCCCAGAATGTTGTTCTGAATGTTATTGCGTTTGCGACGAGGACGTCCGCCCGACTTGTTGGCGGAGTCCGGCACGGAATTGTCGCCACCAGCGCCGATGGCTCCATTTTTCGACGATGCTGCACCTTTGGCCCGATTGCGACGACGAGTGGCATTGCCATTGCCATTGCCAGAGCGCTTGGATTTCGGCTTGATGGTCGCTTTGCTGGGGTCGTAGTAGCTGTCCAGAAGGTTCAGCAGCTCGGCCATTTCCTCGGTCTTCAGCGAATCAATCGCTGGTGACTTGATCTCCCCTACATGATACATTTCCTTTTTTCTGTGTATTTTGCATTAATGGCGGAATTTTGCCACGCGCAATCGACTATCCTTCTTGAGAGCGCCTTGGACCCTCATAATCACTTTCTACTTGAACTACGCAGCCTCCACCGGGAATCGAACCCGGGACCGGACAGACTTGTGTGACAGGCAGCTCAGACCGATCTGCCACACCCGGCGGCAGGGTGTGAACTCACTTCACCCCTTGTATAACAATTCAATCAAATATGGCTCACAACACAGATACAGTTTAATGATTGCAATCTTTACTGAATACAAGTCTCAACTAATAATGTATTGCGACGTATGTATGCTGTTGTGAACTTATCCCATTGACCATAAGCAAAGACTTTACAATACCAAGATGTCGCATGAGGAACAAATGCTTTTTCAATTTTCGTTTGACGCTTCTTGGTACGGGCGCGCGGGGCTAGTACTTCAATTCTCTTTTACGCTACCTTCGCCACCGAAGTGCCACTCGGCTTCGTCAATGCCTCGGTCAGCACGAGCTCGAGCCAACCCAGAAATATGCTTGTAGTTGTGTATATGTGTGTATGTCCTAGGTCGGCACGGCCATAAACCGGTTTCGCCCGCAGCATATACGGCTTTTAGCTTCACACACAAGCGCACTGAAAGCATGTCAGTGCCTGCGTGCCGAAACCGTAGGGCAGCGTGGTCGCTGATGTCTTTGGCGCGGCACAGTGGGGACTCAGCCGAAATAGTCAAAAAATTGTATGAGTGCTTTAGATAAATTTAATGTACGCATCTAATAGAGAATTTTCCAATCGAATTTTCAAGATAGTTTTAGTTAAGGAGATATAAGCACTCAAAGTTTAACATTTTTTCAGTGTGCAAATATTTATTGACTAACTAACTAATTTAGCAAGCTGAGACGGCCAAAGGTCCCACTGTGCCGCTCCAAAGACATCGGCGATCCGCGACCACCGCTTCGACGGTGCTGTTGCCGAACAGACGAAACCGATGGGCAGCGGGGTCGTGGTAGAGACGAAGTACAGGCGAAAAGGGAATTGAAACCCCGCGCGCTCCCTCGTGCCTTTTGGGTCCTTATGTTAGGACCCGCCATAGAACAGCTTTTTGGTCGCTCATGCGACATCTTGGTATTGTATAGTCTTTGCCATAAGCTACACATTTCCTGATCGGTTTGGTGTGGTTTCATTCTGCTTTACAGGACATATCCACCGGCCTGAACTCATGAGCCGTTTTGAGTCGGCTTTGCTATAACTACGGTGCTAACATCCTAACAGATCCTGGTCATGCTGACAGCTTTAGCCAATTCTCAATGGAAATAAAAAGGTCTAGCTGAACTAACATATTTAAATAACAACAATCATCTAATAAAAGTACAGCAATAAACGATGTGGATGGTCTGGATCAAGCCGTTCTGGCAGTGGGCTTTGGCACCATCAAGGGCGCGGACTACTGCCTGGTGAAGAATTCCTTGTCCACCAATTAGGGCAACGAATGCTACATATATCCTGATCTCAGCCTGCAAGAACAACTACGGCGTAATGACCATTCCAACTTATGTGGAAATGTAGAACAGTCTTTAATTTTTGTTTTATTTTCTAGTCCCGCGGGCTCTAAATACGAATTACACTTTCATTAGCTGATGCCATATGCTCTTTTGTAACCCTAAAATATTTAAACTTCAATAAAAATAGATAGCTTTTATGTTCAACAATTTCCGTTTTATTAGAGTAAAGTAAAAGCATTTCTTAGGCGCATTTAAAAATTTTAATTAAACTTAACCGAAGCACTGCTTATTAGCAGTTCACTGCTTGAAAACTGTACCTTTTTTGTCAGTATGGCATCACTGCATCTACAATTATCCAAGCAGTGCAGCATGTTACTTAGCTCCGCTAGATAGCGCGTTAAAATACTTTCGAAAATTTAATTATTTTTGCGAAATTAGTACTAAAATGGAATAAAACAAAGCATTCCATTCATGAAAATGTGTTTTCAAAGAAGAGCAGAAGAAAATCTGTTACAGTACAGCTTGGCGTGACCCTATTACAAGGACAGTAGAAATGCCACAGAGTTTCAGAGCAACATTAAAGGTTCCTGAACGTAATTCTGTTAGGAATATATTTTAACGATTCCCAGTTTGGAAAGAAGTCTCTCGTCGTTGGATATATTTCTTAGTCCATTTAATTACTCCCATAGAGGCAATCAATTTCTCTTCAATATAAATCTCATTATTAAAGTGCCGGGCAGATTAAGGTCTTTTTTTGACGCCCCCCCTCCGCAGGACGTGCGTTGAAGTTGCTGAAAAGCCACAACAGCAAACGTTTCCACCGATGACCAGCAATCGAATCGGGTGTATGGGTGTGGCACACCAACATCAACGCCGTCGAACAGCGAAAACTTGTATTAGTTGGAGCAACGCTCCACAGAAGACCACACAGAGTAAATCCCAGCATTTGCGATCCCACGGTCCTGCACGATATATGTATATACATATGTATATATAAATTAATTAAATATTTAATAAAACACGGTCCCTGCTTAACTAATCTAATTCTGACAAAAGTCGCACAAACATATGCATATGTGGGGTATACATATATGTATAATTTTTCACCGAAAATCTGTGTGTTTTTTTTTAAATATAATGAATAATTTGATTAGACATATAATATATTTGTCATATGTACATAATATACATATGTGCATAAATACATAATACAAAACCCACCCTTTTCTGCTACCTTGCAAAAGCAAAGAGAGAGAGACAGAGAGACAACAGCTGCGGCTGCGCTGTCGGCTGACGTATTTTTTTTGTGCGCACCATGGCACACTAGAACCTCCGCACCTTAGAACCTCCGCACCATAGAACCTCCGCACCATAGAACCAGCGCACCTTAGAACCACCGCACCATAGAACCCCCGCACCTTGGCAGTTGCGTCTTGAGTGCCGTCTTCCAACCCCCGGCTCACTCGTTTTGCTTACTTGCGCAAATGATTAAAAAATTACCGAACACCTTCCGTGCCCTCCCATAGACCCACAAAACTCGGTCATAGTCTGTTATTTTCTTAACTCTTCACGGCTCACCCTTCCTGTCCTGAGGAAGAATCTGATTCAATTGTACCTTGTCATTTTAAAATATTTATAAAGCCTTTCCCGCGATTTGCCAAAGGCTATGCCTCTGGTTGCTGGACTCTTGGAGTCCATATTATTATTTGTTTAATTAAAAATTCAGCCTTTGATTAGGAGCAAATACTCAGCCTTGAAATATTGGTATTCATCCATGCCCTGGTCGAAGCATACGGTACGAACGTAGCGGCAGGGTTGGGTTTGGCCTTGAAAGGGAAAACTAAGTTCCATTCTTCGTCCTTGTCTTCTATTTAATGGGCTGTCAGTGTCTGTTTATGTGGTGGTTGCACTGTAGCTTTAGATTCTGGCAAACGTCTTTGGCGGCTTTATGGGCTTCGGGGTCGATGTCACCATTACCGCATTTGGCGAGCGTTTCTCAGTGTTCTGGGGTCCCAGAATGTTGTTCTGAATGTTATTGCGTTTGCGACGAGGACGTCCGCCCGACTTGTTGGCGGAGTCCGGCACGGAATTGTCGCCACCAGCGCCGATGGCTCCATTTTTCGACGATGCTGCACCTTTGGCCCGATTGCGACGACGAGTGGCATTGCCATTGCCATTGCCAGAGCGCTTGGATTTCGGCTTGATGGTCGCTTCGCTGGGGTCGTAGTAGCTGTCCAGAAGGTTCAGCAGCTCGGCCATTTCCTCGGTCTTCAGCGAATCAATCGCTGGTGACTTGATCTCCCCTACATGATACATTTCCTTTTTTCTGTGTATTTTGCATTAATGGCGGAATTTTGCCACGCGCAATCGACTATCCTTCTTGAGAGCGCCTTGGACCCTCATAATTTATTCCTTGGGCATATGCAACTGTTTAGTGTTCGAATCGTAGGTACTCGTATGAATATACGCACCCTGCACTTGCGAGTCTATCACAAGTTTTGTCCTTGCTATCCTGACTTCCACCCTGTTCCTCCATGATTTCGGCGGTTTGAAGTTAATATTTATTTTTGTATTTAAATATAAAATATAAATAAAATATAAATAAAAATATACTTGAACTACGCAGCCTCCACCGGGAATCGAACCCGGGACCGGACAGACTTGTGTGACAGGCAGCTCAGACCGACCTGCCACACCCGGCGGCAGGGTGTGAACTCACTTCACCCCTTGCATAACAATTCAATCAAATATGGCTCACAACACAGATACAGTTTAATGATTGCAATCTTTACTGAATACAAGTCTCAACTAATAATGTATTGCGACGTATGTATGCTGTTGTGAACTTATCCCATTGACCATAAGCAAAGACTATACAATACCAAGATGTCGCATGAGGAACAAATGCTTTTTCAATTTTCGTTTGACGCTTCTTGGTACGGGCGCGCGGGGCTAGTACTTCAATTCTCTTTTACGCTACCTTCGCCTCCGAAGTGCCACTCGGCTTCGTCAATGCCTCGGTCAGCACGAACTCGAGCCAACCCAGAAATATGCTTGTAGTTGTGTATATGTGTGTATGTCCTAGGTCGGCACGGCCATAAACCGGTTTCGCCCGCAGCATATACGGCTTTTAGCTTCACACACAAGCGCACTGAAAGCATGTCAGTGCCTGCGTGCCGAAACCGTAGGGCAGCGTGGTCGCTGATGTCTTTGGCGCGGCACAGTGGGGACTCAGCCGAAATAGTCAAAAAATTGTATGAGTGCTTTAGATAAATTTAATGTACGCATCTAATAGAGAATTTTCCAATCGAATTTTCAAGATAGTTTTAGTTAAGGAGATATAAGCACTCAAAGTTTAACATTTTTTCAGTGTGCAAATATTTATTGACTAACTAACTAATTTAGCAAGCTGAGACGGCCAAAGGTCCCACTGTGCCGCTCCAAAGACATCGGCGATCCGCGACCACCGCTTCGACGGTGCTGTTGCCGAACAGACGAAACCGATGGGCAGCGGGGTCGTGGTAGAGACGAAGTACATTCGAAAAGGGAATTGAAACCCCGCGCGCTCCCTCGTGCCTTTTGGGTCCTTATGTTAGGACCCGCCATAGAACAGCTTTTTGGTCGCTCATGCGACATCTTGGTATTGTATAGTCTTTGCCATAAGCTACACATTTTCTGATCGGTTTGGTGTGGTTTCATTCTGCTTTACAGGACATATCCACCGGCCTGAACTCATGAGCCGTTTTGAGTCGGCTTTGCTATAGCTACGGTGCTAACATCCTAACAGATCCTGGTCATGCTGACAGCTTTAGCCAATTCTCAATGGAAATAAAAAGGTCTAGCTGAACTAACATATTTAAATAACAACAATCATCTAATAAAAGTACAGCAATAAACGATGTGGATGGTCTGGATCAAGCCGTTCTGGCAGTGGGCTTTGGCACCATCAAGGGCGCGGACTACTGCCTGGTGAAGAATTCCTTGTCCACCAATTAGGGCAACGAATGCTACATATATCCTGATCTCAGCCCGCAAGAACAACTACGGCGTAATGACCATTCCAACTTATGTGGAAATGTAGAACAGTCTTTAATTTTTGTTTTATTTTCTAGTCCCGCGGGCTCTAAATACGAATTACACTTTCATTAGCTGATGCCATATGCTCTTTTGTAACCCTAAAATATTTAAACTCCAATAAAAATAGATAGCTTTTATGTTCAACAATTTCCGTTTTATTAGAGTAAAGTAAAAGCATTTCTTAGGCGCATTAAAAAATTTAAATTAAACTTAACCGAAGCACTGCTTATTAGCAGTGCACTGCTTGAAAACTGTACCTTTTATGTCAGTATGGCATCACTGCATCTACAATTCTCCAAGCAGTGGAGCATGTTACTTAGCTCCGCTAGATGGCGCGTTAAAATACTTTCGAAAATTTAAATATTTTGGCGAAATTATTACTAAAATGGAATAAAACAAAGCATTCCATTCATGAAAATGTGTTTTCAAAGAAGAGCAGAAGAAAATCTGTTACAGTACAGCTTGGCGTGACCATATTACAAGGATAGTAGAAATGCCACAGAGTTTCAGAGCAACATTAAAGGTTCCTGAACGTAATTCTGTTAGGAATATATTTTAACGATTCCCAGTTTGGAAAGAAGTCTCTCGTCGTTGGATATATTTCTTAGTCCATTTAATGACTCCCATAGAGGCAATCAATTTCTCTTCAATATAAATCTCATTATTAAAGTGCCGGGCAGATTAAGGTCTTTTTTTTGACGCCCCCCCTCCGCAGGACGTGCGTTGAAGTTGCTGAAAAGCCACAACAGCAAACGTTTCCACCGATGACCAGCAATCGAATCGGGTGTATGGGTGTGGCACACCAACATGAACGCCGTCGAACAGCGAAAACTTTTATTAGTTGGAGCAACGCTCCACAGAAGACCACACCGAGTAAATCAGTAAACGATTTTCTTTATAGTGTAGCATTTGCGAGGCAGCTTTTTCGTTTTTGTTGCAGCGGCAAGAAACTTTTATTTTAAACCAATCCCCAAGCCAAGGCAAGCCGAGGTTTTCGGACGCTTTATTTATGAACTTTGCCGGCATAGTCGATGCGATGCGCCTCACATGCTCCAGTCCATCCATATATTGCAATCGCTTCCTTTGTGCCTTGCTGGATATTTCAGGCACGTAAGCATTAAATTTTTTAGCCATACAATATGCTCATTGTGGCACTGATTTTAGCTCCAAGATATATGCTGCCAGCTAGCCGGGCATGACAAAAGAGCAATGAAGCCTATTTTGTAGCTGCAAACTTTGCCAGGTCGAACAAAAAACTTGTATTTAAATATCTCGTTGCGTTGCCGGATCTGAAACCACTCCTATCCCCCCCCCCCCCCCCCCCCCCCCCCCCCCCACCGCCCCGTTCAGCAGTGCTCTGAGCTGCTACACTGGCAATCCCCAATAAGCAGAAAGTATGCGATGGAAGGACAAAACTCTTAATATAGTTGTGGCACTTTTTAATAATAAACCTTAAAGTATTTTTAACTATGCCCCCGAAAATAAGAGCAAGCCAGGAGTATAATTAGTATATGCAAGCCTTTCACATGCCTCACTGCACACGGTATGGTATGGGGCCAAACTAAAGAGCTAAGATCCCGTTCCACTCCACTCCCCGCCGCACCAGCCATCGTCGCGTATGCGTAATGAAGCTTGGGCGCCTCACTTGCTTGGGACACACACACACACACAATCCCAACGGTCCCATACCTTCTTCGGCCACCGGCATGTGAAAAACGTGTTAATCCACAAACTAATTTGATGTTAATGTGGAGGGTTGATGGGTCGACAGGTCGGCGGGGCAGCGAGGCAGCGGGCAGCCGGCTGCCTTAATTGTTTTTCAGCTCACTTTACAGTGTGCCTCGCCTCGCCTTTGTGGGGCTTTAAAAGCCATTCAAAGTGGCCGGGCCATTAGAGCGTTAACAAATTATACCTGTCCCCGGCTTGTCCTGGCCTGGACCTGGCCCAGACCCCCAAAGACAGCAGCCGGAGCAGAATTAAGCGAGCTGCGAATTAGTTGCATCTCAAGGTCCTCCTCCTTCGCTTCTGCATACTCAGCGTTCGGGCGGGTTTGTAAGGCGGTGACGGGAAAGACCTCATCTCGGGGGCGACCGCCTGGCGCGCTCAATGTGCTCGAAATGAAATCAGTGAAATGCTGGAAATTAAAAAATAACGAGATAATTAAAAGCTGCCCCCGCAGTTATTTGCGTGTGTGTCTCCTTGCTCACGTAGCGCTGCTTAAGTGGCGGCATTGAGGCTGAATCCAATTGGGGAAGCGTTTGGTGGCATGCCCATGCCTCTCTGTCTGTCTGCCCACAATTGTCTGTGCCAGTGTGTATCTGTATCTGTATCTGTATCTGTGTGTGTGTGGTCATGGAAATGTACAGAGGGCGAACCGGAGCGAGTGAAAGAGCCGTTTTAATCCTGCCGTTTACTTTGTCCCACCAATGCTCGTTCATGTTTAATGTCCTTTCATTTTGTATTTGACTCCAAGTTGCCTTTGTTTCTGTTGTTGTGTTTTTTCCTTCGTTTTTAGATTTTGCTTTGTTTTGTTTTGGTTTTTGTTGCTTATTTGTTTTCGGCTCACGCTGTGCCAAAGAGAGGGCCTGTCTCTGCTTTATTTGCTAATTGCTTTTTGAGGTTTTTTGGCTTTGGTTGTTGCACAAACACATTTCCAGGTTTTCTGGAGCGATACTCGTATACCTATTTTCCGAAACGGGTTCAGTTTATGCGATTTGTTATTGGAATTATCCGGAACAGCATAATCCGCATTGATATATGGCAATTCGTGGCAGTGGGCCAGGACAATCGGCGAATTAGTACACACTTTGCTAATTACCTATTCAAGGAGCTGATTAATTATCTGCCAATACACATTAATTACCGGAATTAATGCTTATGAAGAGCTGCCAACCAAGCTTCCCCCGAAAGCAAATAAGAAATTACCTGAAAAGAGTCATGGCCCGGCTAAAGAAGAGCCCACAAATGAACATTTTTCGCACTCATTAGTGAATGATTTAATTTAATAGTTTTGTGGCCCACCTACATAAAGCCAGCCTCAATATGAGGACAGGGCAGTAGGCAGCAAAATATTCATTACATTAAATGTGCATAATTTATACTGATGTTCGTTTAAACGCTGCAATTATTTGAATTTTTTCCATCATATTTTTGGCCTTACACTCATGCGGATTCATTGGCCTCTTGGCCACAGAGTTTCCTATTGGCCATTGAAATAATTTCAAATTATATTTATGGTACTCGATTCATTGTAACGCGGATAACTCTTTGCTGGAATGCTTGTTAATAAATATTGAAATGGAAATCAGTACGACTCAAATACCCAGGGGGGAGAAACGATGGCAAAAACATTTTAAACAGCCATAAAATCAACGAATTGTGGCATTGCAATTAAACAAAATCATTTTAGCGGGTTTTGTGTTTTATTTTTTGTGTGTGTTGTCCCACGTTTACCTTTTCAATTGTTAAGTACTATTTACATATTGAGTCGGAAATTAAATAAAGCGATTTACCCTCCGCTGATGAACTGACCTGTCATCTCACTTGATTACGTTAGTCACAGTGTAATTAGTCGCCTGAACGCCGAAAAGCGGCCAAGGCTCGGAATTAGACCAAACGTTTGTTAATTAGCAAGACCAAACACACGAGTGTGGGTGTGTGTATGGTGTGTGGATATGTGTGGTGTGTGTGCTGTGTGAGTGTGCCCGTGTGACATAAATTGAACTGACGGTGAGCGCTGGATGTCTGGATGGGTGGATGGCTTAACTGGGCCACTAGAAGGGGTGAGGAGAACGAGAGAATGCACTGACATGCACATGTCCAAAATGCATAGCTCGACAAAATGTCAGCCAGCACACCCGACCGTACCACCTTCTTTGGCTATGTGCGGAAATGTGTCGAACTCTGCCATGTTGCGATACGACAAAATTGGGTCGCATTTCAAAAATTTTTCGACTCCGGATGGTCAGTGGGTGTCTGGGTGTCTCGATGAATCTCTGCCTTGGTGCTTGTGTGTATCTGTGTGACTTTGCGTTGACATTTCAACTTTGCCCGACCAGGCTAATGCAATGAAAACTTGCAGCTTGCCGTAGAGCTTGGCTTCTCTTTTTTTTGCTGCTGTTCAGATGTTCAGAGAGTCGTCGCCTCTTGTTTTGGGTTTTGGGTCACATAGCTGGAGACTTAAAGTCGAGATGCTACCAGTGAACCTGAAATCGCAATTAGACATACACAGCTTCAAAATCGAACTGCCAAACGGCTGATCCTTGATGGTAACGAACCAGACTTTATACACCACACAACACCATCCCTACTGTTGAAACAGCATCAAGTCCAGCCCCAGCCAGGCAGTAATAAGTGTCAAGCCATTCCCCGTCGGCCCTTTGCAATCACAATTTATGCTGGCCAAAGCACTTCAAAGAGCTGACGCCACAATAATAAACCATTGCACAGCCCCGAGGCGCAGCAAGTAGAGCGTCAGAGACAACAACCAACCAGAGAAATCGGAATTAAAGTAGCACAGCAGCCCAGTGCAGCTCGGTAAAGTTGCTTTAAAGTAAGCCTCTACTGACGGGATATTGAATCCGATGAGCCTGGAGTTTCCGCTACTGTCAGCTGGCCGAAAATAGCTGGCCTTCAAGCGAGTTGGGGCATCCACGGCAGCATTGAGTCTCCGCTTGCGCATTGTAAAAGTTTTCCTCTTTCTATACATACCCCGTGCTCGTGGAGTAGAAGGGTATATTGTTTGAGTAGATTGTTGTTCGGAGAGCGGACCCAAAGGAAAAGTCGAAGACAAGCCCAAAGGACTATGTGCATATTTCCGTACTTTTTAATACAAATACATCCTGTAGGAGAATGTGGATGTAAGTCTGGTTTTGTATAAAGAAAATCTGATCAGGGTATCTTATTGTCGGAATATTGACTTTCGTATTCTGTTCCTTGCTTTCTTTTTGGTATTTTTTTCCTTTTTTATTTGAGTTTTCACTTACCTTGTGCTTAAGTGTTTCTTCTACCAGGCCATTTGCCATTTGTTTCGTTTTTGGCGGCGCAACATTCTCTGTCGATGTGAAAACTTTGAGCCAAAGGTGGGTGAAATTGGGGAGCCGAAGCAGAGGCAGGGCGACCGAGCATGCGGGCTACTTTTATGATTATTGCTTTCCTGCCTGCTCAACCACGCCAGGAAAGTATCTCGTATCTGTGCGCCTGAGCCTATGCCCATGCCAATGGCATACTTAGGCCTTAATGTTAATTTTAAGCATTTTCAACCATAAGCTTTTGATTTAAAGTAGCCACAAGGCCAGGCCATCCCATCCGAGCAGTCTTGCTGGCGTGCTGCCATCACAGGACATGGACATGGACGCGGACATGCAGATGGCTGTGCTGTGCTGTGCTATTGCAACCCCGGCCAGGGCAACTGCAGCTGTTCTCTCCGGCTCTCTGGAAGTGCACTTCACTTTGTCTAATTGTAAAATAAATAAATGAGATAAGAACGGAAAGTGGCAGGGGCGTGTAAAAAATGCAAAGGAAATGAAAAATTGTGCACGAGTTGCGTCCTCCCTGGCCAACCGCACACAGTTACACACGGATGTGGTTGGAGATGCGGATGCGGCTGCGGATGCTTATGCTCCCATGACTCCACTGGGGCAGAGTGTGCTCCCTAAGCGCACGGCAAGTGGGTGTCTGTGGGGAGGACTGTCGAAAATAATAAATCAAAGTGACACATTGAAAATGTAAAGATCCCGCCCTAGCTTCCCCATGGGCACATGCATCTCTGGGAGTTTTGCACCTGGCTGAGACAAAGAAAGTGGAGCTTTCAATTTCCACGCGTCTCAACGGCAAGACTGACGTTTGAAATACACAAGACGCTGCTGACTGGCAGGCAGACCAAAGGAGTGAGTGCCACAAGAGGGATGCAGTCTCAGTCTTTGTGGAAGCCACCCTTTCGTCATTGTCAGACAGACCGACAAACCCGACGAAGTTGTTTAAGTACTTTGCGGAGAGAATAGCTGGCTGTCGCAATTTAGATAAATTTTAATTTTAATAAAGTGTTTGCTCTGCACTTCTGGCCCACTTGAGCGGATACTCTGCGCATTATGAATTAATTATCGCAGTCCGCCGCCGGCTTTGGTTTGGACCGTGCCGGGAGCCGGCGAGGCTTGGGCGGCACGGCGTAGTAGAGCTCGCCCACTTGTCCTATGGTCTTGCATGCCATGCCCTCCTTGAGGGCCTCTCGTATGATCTTGTAGCAGACTTCGGCGGGAAAGCTGGTCTTGGTGGCAACAAAGGCACCCAGTTCCTGCAAGGAGGTGGCCTGGGAACTCTCGCGGAGCCCAGCTAGGATGAGTTCGAGGGGACTATTGATGCTGCGATCATAGTAGATGAGAGCCATGCCGGAATTGTGTGATTCTGATAAAATAAACGTAAATTTTGTGCTGTCAACTGAAAGGAAAATCCAAAAGCGCTTTTCAATATCAAATTTCGCTGGCAAAGCCATCTTCTCGACTTGAGCCTGTGGCCATCTTTGGGGAATCAGAAATCACTTGCTTCCCCCACGCTGATGCCTCACGAAGCGTTAAGTTACTCATGAGATTTTTTCTTTTTTTGTGCCCCAGAGCAACAGTTTCTCACCCCTTTCGCCCTCGCACACATGCCTGCATCCAGACGTTGCCTGTCAAATTAATGCCGCGCTTTATGCGCCCCGTGGCGCCTCGTTGTGTGCTTTGCTCAGCTTTTTTGGGCCCACATTTATCGACTCCGTTTAAATTAAAATTAAAGCAGCTGGCTCTTGGGGTTTTACTGGCTACTGGCTACCGGCTACTGCCTGGCGATTTACCGACTCAATAACACATCGGCTGCCAGGCCAAAAAGTTCAAAAGGCGGTCAAAACTTTTCCGTTTCTTTCATTCTTTCTTTTCCATTGCAAACAATTTGAATGAGGCGCGCAAATTGAATAAAAGACCATTGCCACAGATCAAGCTGAAAAACTGCTGGCTGTGATAAAATCATCAGCTTTCATCCTCATTCCACGATTTCCTTTTTCTCATTCTGCAAGTTCTTTATAGTCATCCGTCCAGTCTACGTGGACCGAGCAGGATTGGATTGGTAAGTCAAGGCGTGGGGGAAGCTGCAAATAAATTTTTATTGCACGAACGAATTCAATAAAATGGGCAGCAGAGGAATGACGGCCAAAGGGAGGAAAAATAGAACTAGAAGCGAAATAGGGAGAGATGCTCGCTACTTAATTAAATAATTCCGTTTTTGTTGGGATATAAAGACATTAAAAGATATATATATGGTAAGAGAGCGACCAAAGGATACTTAAAAAATTTTTTTATTCAAGGGACTCTTACCATACTACCATAATACGAAGTCAAGTTCAACATTTTAAAGTCATTTCCGAACAAAATATCATTAGAGTTATTCATGCAGATACCATATAAATGTAATTTATCTCATTTGAAAATATGCATTAGCTACATTTTATTTATTGTATTCGAACTGGCCGAATTTCGTATCGGTTGGATAACCGTTTGGTGCTGATTACCGGCAATTATCCAATCAGCCACGTACGAGCTCATTTTGCATTGCCGTTTCTGACCGGAATATTCATATCCAACTCCATATCCAGCGTACATACATTAAACGCAATTTATGTAAATTGTGTGCCGTCATTTGCACTAAGCTAAAAATGGTACAGTGCCGTCCAGTCCAGCTCGACTAGGGTCAGTAAAAGGGGCGTGACCGGAGTGGGCATTACATTAAATCAAATTTGAATGCATTGAGCAGTCTGTGTGTCCGGCAAACACAATAGATGCAATAGAAAGGGCTTGGGGGGTGGAGCATGTGTGTGCGTTCGAATTGAATTTAATTTTATGCATTTGCAGTATCAACGCATAAATTATGATAAAAGGCATAAAATATGTACAGTAGGGGAGAGTGAGCCAAAGCGGAAGTCCAAGTAAATTATGTTGACGGCCGGGTGGAGAGGAGAGGAGAGCGGGCCTCGAGAGAGGTCAGAGCCCATTCACGACTCACTAAATTTATGCAGCAACAATGGCAAAGATCAGCCCGACACAGATGCTCACTGAATTAGCCAGCGCAAATATTTATGGCCCTCTGAAAGGCGAAAAGAAGAGCAGGTTACGTAAATGTTTGTCACCTGCCACCTGTTCACAGTTTTCGTATGCGAAATATACATGGAGAAGGATGCAGGCGGGCAGCCAGGCAGGCGCAAGGGAGATCGAGATGGCAGAAAGCAGCTAATCCGACTGAGCGCCAATTGGGGACACATGTCCAGGCAGGGTCCTTTAGTTGCTGAAGCTGCAGCTTCCTCCCCTTTTGCCTTTGAAACTCATTTGGGGCAAAGGCAAAGCTGACAAGTCCTGGGCGGACACGACTTAGCCAGAGTAGACTGCTAATTGAACAGACGGTCATCTGGTGGGGCACAGGACATGCCAGCAGAGCATTCCTTTAGTATTCGTTCTTTTATTAATATGTCCCCAGCCGGCTGTCCTCGACTACACAGAAATAAAGCACAGGATGGCTGGGAAGGCACAGCGACAAGCGAAATGCAAACTAATTGAAAACACTTCAAAGGACATCAATATCAAAAGCATAGACAGCGACTCAGACCGAAGGGTACAGATGGAGATGGAGGAAGACCGAGATACAGAGAAATGGAGACAACCCGTCTTTCAGCCATCTAGCAGATGTCAAACGAACAAATCGAAAAATTGTCTGAGGTCCGCAGAATGTACCAAAAAAAGGAAAGAAGGAAAATGCACAGGGAAAGCATGGAATCCACAAAAGCTTGCCCTCGGTTCCGATTGGCCCCAGACTCAGACACAATCAAATCAGAGCTATGCCAAAATTAAAAATATTTTCGCATTCTCCCAAATAAGTATATCCTTCAATCGAGGCACTTTTCCGCAGCAGCTTCCCTCGAGTCAACTATGGTCCAGCTATGGAGCAGCATACTCGTCTGATATTCAGCTTTTGCGCAAACGAATCGGTCCGGTCGGAGACTTGTAGTTTCAGTTTCAGGTAGTGGCCGGGCCGTGCTGGCCGCCCCATGCAACAATAAGTGGATAAAATCCTTTTCATTTTCCCACAGTGTGTCCGGCTTGCTACAAAATCAATTTACAACGGAAGCTTACTTACATAACCCCCCCGAGACACATAATCCTGTTTATACGAGTATGTGCAGATGATTCGAGCCGACCCTCTCTCTTGCCCAGCTCCGGTCCTTTCCAACCCAATCGCCACTGAATATTGGAGCTGTCGCAGGCCGGGTCTCTGTTTTCCTTGGGCATTTCACAAAATATCACAGGTAACTGTCTAAGGACAATGTCATCACATCCTTCGGTTCAACTTTGTCGTTGCTGTGGTCGGAACTTTTGCATATCGGTCACATTGTCCTCTGGGGCAGCACGTGTCTTCCTCTATCCGTATCTTTCTCCAACCCCACCCCCGTTCTATTCATGGCGTGTGTGTGCGTAAAGGCTCCGATTGCACTTTATAATACGGTTATGCCTCCAGGCATTTATTTGCCTTAGTTAGATTTTGTTTGTTGGGAAAATTTCATAAATATTTACTTGCTGCCAGCTGCAGTTTCTGCTATTGTTCCCGTACTCGTACTGCTATTCTCTTGGTACTGGACCGAATAAAAACCCAATTTGTCCGTGTGCACGAGGGAGTGTATTGAAAGCTGATATTTTTGTGCGTTACGACATTTAATTACGAGTCCCCAACATGGCTGATGGCCATCGTTGCGTATGCGTGATTTGTTCAACCATTCAACAGCGATTTACCGGATATGCAGAGAGCAGAAATTAATGCTTACATATTACATGCCATCTTTCCTTATTAGGTCAAACTAGATTCTAGCTTGAATGCATTGTTACTGTTCGTCAGAGTGCTTCTTCAAGTCTTCATAATCCTCTGCTGAATATTCAATTTGAATTAATACCTTACGATTGATTTAGTTTCATGAATTGAAACTTAAGTCGCACTGAAAGGTGCTTTGACAAACTCTAAAGCAGACATTTATTCAAAAAGCCCCGAAGTGAGGCTTTTAATAAACGAGTATGTACTTATTTGGGTCGATACGTATTGACAGGGAAAACTAAATTGAACATTTCCCCAAACTGCTAAGAGCAAATTTCAAATTCTGCACATTAGTCCGGGCACCAGAACACAAGAAAACAGGGCCATTAGATAAGTACGGAAAGACAACTTAGTGCAAAAAAATATGAAATCAATGCATTTTGAAAAGCTCTCGAAAGACGAAGATTACGATGTGTACTCCCATGGGCTGTCGGCGACAGAACTTTTATGGCTTATCAGAAGTTAAGTGCTGGCGAACAAAAATATCATTAAATGTTAAATAAATTGAGAGCCGGCAGAAGTGCATTTCAAATGCAAATAAACGTAGTGCAACGAGTAACTCTGATTCAAGCTGCAATGTAAAACTGATGGCAAAGTAAACTGTGGCTCATACTCGTACCCGTGCTCGTGCTCGTAAGTTTCCCCTATTAACTGAGCCAGAACTTGAATATGCAAAATGATTATGTCTACGCCAACGGCGACTCACAGACTCACAGACTGACTGGCTGACTCTCTGACTGGCTGAAGTAGATTAAAGACACCAAAAGCCACTCAAAGTCAACTGAATGGGATGCGAGAGAGACGGAGTGGAGTAAAGTTGGATGGGCACTCGAAAGTTTTTTTAAAGTTTTGTGCAACAATGAGATCCTTATTCTGCTCCTACTGCACCTTTATCCTGCTTCTGCAGTCAAAGTTGGCTGGCTGGCAACATTGCGCCAATTCAATTGATTTGCTTCTGAAGTGCAATGCGTTTTTGAGCGCTGTGCAAATAAAACTAATGCAATGTGTGCCCCGAAAACTTGGTTAAGTGATTGCCCACTCCCACTCCTTCTCCCTCTCCCTTTCTCTCCCCATGCTGCTTATAAAATTGAATGGATATTTTTTCTTTAATTAAACTGATTGGTATTTCGGATTCTGGCTAACCAGTTGGGTGTTTGCTGTTTGGTTTTTTTGGTAACTGGATTCCATCTCCTTGCTCAGCTTTAAACTCGCAAGCTGAGACTAGCCAGATGAGGGAGGTCTAGAATTTATTAGCCTCCGTTTTTCCAACACATTTTTATTGGCATTTTCCGTTTGCGTAACAAGTTTTGGCTAATTTATTACAATCGACGCATCGTAAATTGCGAAAACGAGTCGTTTCCTCATTCCTCATTCCTCATCCCTCTCCATATCCGTGTCCGTGTCCGTGTCCCTACTCAGTCCATGTCCGTGTTCGGCTGCTGTTTGTCGAGCAATGAGCATGTTAATGCTGAAATTTATGCTCAGCAAACAACTCACGAATTTCATTTATTTTCCAAGGCGCTCAAGAGCGCTGTCCAGACAGTTTTCAACTTGGCCCCTGCATAATCCTGCTTAATTAGCTCCAATTGTCACTGTCATAAAGCGCATCCTCCAGAGACACTTAAGAGGCCAATTTGCAAATAAGTCAGTCAGCTTGGCAGGTGCTCGCCTACGCACCAACCTCTGACTAATTTTCTCAGCTCATTGGCAAATTAATTAGCTGTCAATTTGGTGAAAAGTTTACCTCACTGGCTGGGCAGCGGCTGCCCAAGTTTAATTGCGTTTTTGTGCTCGAAGTGTTGGGACCTTTGAGGCTCATTATGGGAAACTTTGGGGAGTTTTATTTGAACTGACAACGAGTCGGAAGCCCACATACCGAACAGCCGGCACATGAATCAAACCGTATAACCAACAAGAGCCGAAAACAAACGCAAAAACACAACCCCCTGCCATGCTAACGAGTTCCTAAAGAGACGACAATGTCGATGGCGGCATTCGAGTTTATTCAAGCGTTATGAAATCTTGAAAAGCGAACAATTTTATTTGTCTTCCACCCTGCAGGAGCAGCGGGACCTTCATCCAACCACAAGGACACTCCGTATGTGGGAAGGTGTTTGGTTTTACAAATCGTTGCGATGTGGGAATAAAACATCTGTCATCATGGGGTAACATATAGTACATAGCTACAGAGCAGGGCATGGGATTATGTCCCAGGGTGTTGAACATAAAAAAACAGAACAAAATCGTATGGTTGTTCTCTCTTTTAAAAGTTGAATTTTATGGGATTATGGGATACCCGAAGCTCATAATTAATTATTATACACTTAGGTTATCAGGTAGATCTCTAAACTCCAAAACCAACCAGCACTTACCGTACAAGCAAGTGGTAGAAAAAGAAACTTTATTCTTTCTGTCGTATATTAGACACCAATACAATATGCCCTGATACCTACAACGCACACCGAGTGTAAATTTAAAGGTAGACTAGAAGAGAAGTATTTATGAACAGCTGAATCAGAGGTCTCGAGAGAAAGAAAACTTTCAGAAACAGTTGCTCCACGTGAGAAAGATTTTTCAATTAAACTTTACCCTGTCGGCACACTCCATCTTCACCTGTAGCATGGGTGGTGGTGGTGGTGGAAGGTGAACCTACTTAAGTGCTGCGTCTCGCATAAATATGCACATACAAATGCTGGTTCTTGTTGGATACTCCTACTCCTACTAGTACCCCTACTCCTACTCGTCTATAAACGTATTTACGACACGTGCTAACTTTGATTGTCTTTGCCTGTGGGCCATGGATACCCATGGGTGTGCATGCCCAGTATATGTACTTCTATATATATTCTGTCAATGCTGACTGGCGGCAACTATCTCACGTTTTGTTCCTGGTGATAAATCAGACGCCCTTGCAGTCAGTCGGGGCCGACTTGGCCTTCTTCTTCTGGCCAACTTAAGTAACGCAATCAGCGAGAGTGCTTTTTCCAATTTTTCCTGGGCTGATGCTGCCTGTCCCTGTCGCTGTCCTTGCTATTACCTTATTTCGCTCTCTCTTTCCGTTTCGCTTTTGTGGAAGTAACAGAATTGCATTTAAATAAAACACAAATCCAATCCATTGACCAGCTGAAGGCAAATTGAGTTATTTAATTTGCCCGGCAATTATACAAGCTGGCTCTGAGGCTGGTCCGAACAATGAGCTGCAAATTGGTTCGTTGCATAACGCTTTTGTTCCGTCATATAATAATAATGGCAATCAAAGCCATCAGCCAACTTGCTGATGCGCTTTTGTTCATTAGTGCTTTAGAACCCAACGAAAAATTCGATGTACATATATATAGAACGCGTTGCTGGAGTACATCGAAGAAGTGCAAAATCCAGGCTGCTCTCAATTGAGTGTTGCATAAATAATGGCAACGAATTCTCGCCGCCTTCCACAGCCAGCCACTTCCTCTCTGGCGACAACATCCGCTACAAAATCGCAAGTGTGCATTTCCGTTTGTTGCATATTGCTAAAAGCATATCACTCCTCAATTGACAATAAGAAATGAAATTTGCTGACAGCACATACATGGGGAGTGCGGGGCCACAGAGCCCCATTTGCAATGCCATCAGAAATGTATGAATTTGTTGATTTGACGGAAGCAAATATTTGGAAAGCGGATGTGTGTGTATGTGTTGTCGTCCTGCAGCCGCCGCCAGCCAGAGCATCTGGAAAATGTATTTTCTATGGCTTTGCAAGACGCAAACATTCGACGTGCATAAAGCAATCGATTGCACTGCCTCGGGGAACTACGGCTACCCCGCTCATTGATCATCGGTTGGCCGGGCCCCCAGGGGACAAACCAATTTCTTCTCCCTATCTCGCATGCAATTAGTTTATGCTGGCAACGGCGTCGCCTTCACAGCATTACTACCATTACCCTCCAAAGGCATTAGTGCTTGCATATGAGCGTTATCGCCGCCCCGTAGCGTAGCCAAAATTTGTATGCACAGTTCGATGGTTCTGCCCCTGCAGGCAAATGCCATTTTGGATGAGGCGCGTGCCCAATCTTTAATGTGACATGTTCCAATCGAACATTAAACCCATATGTTCACGATGAGACAGAGCCGAAAAATCCAAAAACATTGTAAAAAAAAGGAAAGAAAGAAAAACGTTACAGTGAAAGATAGCGTCGTTGTTGTTGTATGCCCTGGTGCCGCCGATGCATCCGCCTAATGAGGCTAATGTAGAGTCATGTGTGTGCTAGCACGAGTGTATCTACGTGTTTGTGTGTGTCGGTAACTGTGTCCGAATGAGTGTGCTGTGTGTGTGTGTGTGACTATGTGCGGGGCACGCATGCAGACACTCTAAAAATGGCTGCCTGCATGCTGCTCAACTAAGCATATCGACGTCAATAAATCATCCAATAATGCGCTGATGCTGATGCAGTGGAGGGCGCAAATGGCGCTGGTTGTTGGTGCTGTTGGTGGCTGTCGGTGGATGGTTGGATGCTGTATGCTGCTTGCTGCATTCTGGATGCTGGGACCATGTCTTTTGCCATTTCCGGAGTTACATACGATACGCCGCCTCTGCTCCTGCCTCTCGCTCCTCGCTGAGTGCTTTTTAACTTGATGCTGTGGCGGAGCCTGTGACTGTGGCTAAGGCTGATGCTGATGCCGATGCTGATGCTGATGCTCAGACTGGTTGCTTCGAAGCACTTATGTTTGCAGATTGTCAGCATAAAATGCAAGCGAAGAGAGCATTTCACAGATTGAATTTTATTCGGCTGCGGTTATTGCAGCCATTACGAGTGCTGTGCCCCATGCGCTGCACTGCGCCGAGCGGGGTCGAGTGCATGCATCAATTTACTAGATGAAGCTTATGTGCTGCGATGGCAGACTTGCCACGATTCCGCTCTCGCACTGCAAAGTGCCTGCCATTTGTTCGGATAAATTTCGCTGGCGTCAATGTTGTTTTCCCAGCACACATAGACACATGCCACCATCCTTTCAGCTTCAACCTCCTACACGCACCAAGCACCACCCGCCCGCCACTGGCAAAGTTCATTAAGTTTCATTTGTTTTTTGCTATGCGCGGGGCATGCGAACGCCCAACTACTTAACAACTTATCTTCGCCCTGCCACCCACACTGCATCCTGGAGCGCTTCGAGTGCGCCACGTTGGGGTGGCAGTGGCAGCTAATCATTTTATCGTTAACGCCCCATTGCATCAACTTGCGTGGGGCGCGCAGCTCTTGGCCCGCTTTGCTTAGTCGTGCGAAAAATAGTTTCGTCATGCCAGACCGACTGACAATCTTCATAGATTTTATAAAATTGCTGCTGATGTTGCTATTGCGCTGGCAGCATTAATGCGATTTTAATGCTCTGATTTGATTGAAGCCAATTGACAGTTTGCCTTCGTGCCCCAGCATCCTGCTTCCCGCCTTGCGCTTCCTGATGGCAAGCGAAAGCAAACGGTGTTATCATTAATGGCACTGCCATAAAGTATAGGCATAGCAAGACACACCGCTTTTAAAGCTAAGATTTGGATATACTTTATGTAAACTTTACGAGTTTAAAGCTGAATTAAATTTATATTTTTCACGGTATTTAAATCGTGGAAAATATACAATACAATCAATATTACTGATTTCCATCTCTTTATTAAGCCCTGCCACTCAATCTTTTCCAGTTGTCTACGCAATTTGTGCAGATTGACACCTGTGCTCCGGCACCCGGCCTCTTGCCTATGGTGTCCTGATGCTCCTGCCAGCAGAACGTTTAATTAGACTAATTAAAACCTGACAACGAACACTGCATTAATAAGCTGCAGTCTGCAGGTGCAACCTGCAATGCGTTAACCGCACATCAATTTATGCAAATCAGAGCCACGTCTTACGCAGCCTGGACTTCAATGCAACTGTGCACAACGTCTTTGATTTGAAGGCACAAATTGTCAATATTATATTGGATGGTGTGGTCTATTCTGTCCGGGCCTGGCCTGGCCTGGCGTGGCGTGGAGACAGCTAGCCTCGTCCTTGTCATGTAATTAACGCCATAATTGTCCTTCAGCGTATGACTCCCTCTCGAGTAATTCTTTTTAATTTGACATGCAAATAATGCCTGAGTAATTACATGCATATTTTATGCAAATTATTAGCATGCATGGCCAATGAGTGCCCTCCAAAGGAAATTATAATCATGCCCTGAATGAGGATGCTTCTGATTCGGAGGTTTCTGCAAGAGGCTTTGTATATTTTGCACAAAGAGTTTCTGCTTTTAAAAATATTGCGACTCGTTTCAATTTCTTAGAATTTGCATTTCTGCCTTTGACAACACTTTTTTCTGTTGTATTTCTCTTGCTGTCGTTCTGTCGTTCTGTCGCTCTGTCGCTCTCTGCGCTGACTATTGACATGGGACTGTGTCCAGCATTGGCTAGGAGGAGGCAGTCCAAGTCCCATCCGTCCGGCAGGGTAAGTAGCCAGTGCCCGAGAGAGTCCTGGGCCGGCTGTGAATTTCCGTTTCCGGTGGCATGCGACACTCTTTGCAAGAGCACTCAAGCGCAAAAAGTGCCTTTCAACTTATTTTCCTGCTTCTATTTCGCCGTCTTCGGCGTCCTGCTGCGTCTTGTCTTCCGATGGCTCTGCGAGTGTCCCCTTTGTCTCGTGTTTTTTCTGATTAGATTTTTATTCTCATGAATTTTCATTTCCGTTCCTGAATTTTTTATTCGTATACGTACGTCCGGCGATTCATCAGTGCTCGTTGAATTCCTCGGAGTCGTGTCGATAAACAAAAAGCAAAAAGCAAAGAGCAAAGTAAATAAATAACAACTCTTCGGCCATTCTGCAATTGAAAATATCTCTGTATCTGTTGTGTATCTGTATCTGTAAGCGTTTCTATATCTGTATCTGCTTCTCTGTGTGTATCCGTATCCTTAGCAGGCTCTCCGTTTGTTATCCGTATTCCCCGACGTGCGACTTAATGCACATTTCAAATTACCGGGCAGTTGTTGACCTGATTACAGATCAGCTCCCTCCGGCGCTACTCAGCCCACATTGGACCACAATCCCCTTCCCTTTGCCTTGTTTCCGTAACTATCTATTCATTTAGCGCCGCTTTAATTAAACCGGACGGATTTTTTCCCTTGCACTGTTGCGATAATGATTTTGTGGGCAATATTATAATAATATTGATTATGTAAACGCCAAAGGGAGAGAGTGGACTGGACTGGGGGTGTGCCAGGAATTTACTACACCAATCCCTACTGGGCACAATGTTTATTGAACCGAAATTAATTAGTGATTTTAAAGGGCAAGGTAAAAGCATAGTTTGTCATGCAACAGACATATTTATGGCCACGAGGGGTACGAACGGAAAAAGTGGGTAAAATAGTATTTCATTTACAAGTTTAATCAAATTATGTTGGCATTAAGTTTTTTTGTTCCATTGAAGTTGGAATAAAACTAAAATGTGAAAGATATGATATTTATCCTCATATAAAATTTGAGTATAAACATAGAAGAAATCTCTCTCTCCAATAGCTATACATTATTGTAAATTTAGTTAGATTTACTTACGCGACCGTTCCACCGATTCATTATACATTCATAAATGATTTCAATTTGAATTTTTCCATGTAGTCGTACACTCAATTGGCTGTGATTCCAGTTGAATTGGTTTCTGCATACCCCGGGCAATTGAGAGGACAACCCGATGCGACATCGTCGACAGCATCGATGACAACTGCACACAAGTCCAAAGAACCCACATGGAACTGGGAACTGGTAACAGGGAGGCGATCAACGTTGAATGAGCAAAAACAAAAGCCTGAGTAGGGGACTGAAAAGGTTTTGGCATAAAGGAAAAAGTTTGGTTAAACAAAAAAAGCTGGAACAAATTACAAAGTCTTCGTTCGAGGTGGACGAGCGTTCTGTCCAAGCGTGAAGATACCCCAGAACGGGGAACCTTTCCCATACAAACATCCCGTAAGGCCATTGCGTGAAGAAAGTCAAAGCTAGGAGGAACGATTTAATTCCATTGAATGCTTAGCCGAGGACTAAGCGCCTGCAACAAAGGCTTTTGTGTTAAATAGTTGAACGGTGCAAGGAATTATCATGAATCCAACACCTCACATGTTGCACATGAATTGTGCGGTGGAATAGAGGGGTGGAAGAAGGGATGATAAACCTGTGATAATTCAAATAATCATGGAGCTGGTCTTGCAGACAGTCAGCCACATAGCAGCATCCGGCATTCGCACTCGTATCCGCATCCTGCCAGTGAGGCAAAGGCAGAGCCAGCCAGTCAGACAGGCAATGCAAAAGCACTTTATTTAAGTGAGTCCCACATGAATTGCACTTGGCTGTGCGTCTGGCTGTCTCTATGTCTCTCTGGCTGTCTGCCTGTCCGCTGGGCTGGCTGTCTGTCTCCCCTGACTGTTTGTATTTGTAACACTTCTTTGCATTTTTTATGCTCTGTCTTTATAAAGCATGCACCCACACCCACCCAGTCAGCCCTTTGGTGGGGCTGCAGCTACCATGCCCCAGTATCAAGTGCCTTTGGCAGCAGCTGTTTGGCATTTCTGTGGCGGTGGATGTGGCTACTGAATGTGGATGAGGATGAGGATGTGGCTGTGGCTTTGGCTTCTGATTCAGCTCCGACCTCGACTATGGCGGTCCGCGCCTGCTCATTATGTTAAGTTAGCGCCTCCTTTGCATTTGCCTTTGCCTGTGCTGCTGCTGTTTGCTTGGACCCAACCCTTTCACGGCTTAAAGCGATTGCTTTTGCACTAAAGTTATACTCGTAGCCGGAGAGCACATCAAATATGGTCGAATCAAATCAGATTTATAGCCACACATTAGCTTATGCCGAAAACATTTTACAATTTCTTTCAGTCATAAATCATAATGATGTCAACGACCAGGCAGAGGCCAAGAAAGTCCCTGTCATTTTATGTATTAAAACGTTGCAGCAATTTATAGCTAGAAGCACTTGCAATGCGAATGGAACTAAAGCCATTTACCTTTAGTAATTTCAGAATTTTAATTAAAGGCACTGGCCGGGCAGCAGGCAGCAGGCAACTGCATTTCAATCTACGACCTCGGATGGGAGCTAACGCACCCAGAGACACAGTGGGGCGCCATGTGCAAATGCATCAAAGGACATTTGCATTTGGCCGGCATTTGGAGATAATGTCCTGCGTAGAGGAGGCCAACCGAACTGGACTATCTCTGGCATATATGGCCAGGGCAAGTGCTGGGACGAGGACGTTATTAAATGCAAGTGCATCAGGCGCAGGGCCAGGGACAGGGCCAGGGCTGTGGTTGCCTAACGTCCTGCTGGCTGTCCTGTCCTGCATGTGCTTGTGTGTGTCCTGTGCGGGGGTGTGGCGGTGTAGGGATGGGTGGGCTGCTTCCTGTGTGCATTACAACTACATTGGAACAAGTGTGCTGCTTGTACTACTAACCTCTTGCAATTTTGGGTTTTGAATTTGCTTAAATTGCATTATTGTCGTTGTTGTTGTCGTCGTTGTTGGAGCTGGAGCTGGAGCTGGCGAGTGGGTTGTTGCTGTTACTCGGAGGCCTTCGATCTGATTGCCCTGCATTGTGTTTGCTGCTCAAATTTATCCCGTTGCAATTTTGTGCTTATTTGTTGCAGACTTGCCTGCCTTGCAGCTTTAACTAATTGAAATCGATTTTGGCCGAACGCAGGGTAAGCGGTGCGGAAGAGAACAACTAGGAACCAAGTTTCCTTAGCTGCCGCCTGCTGTCTGCCGTCTCCTGTCTCCAGTCTCTCGTCTCCCGGCATCGGGAATCATGTCAGCGTTAAGCCTAAATACTACACCCCAAAGTGCATGTCGTGCGTGCGGTTTGCAGAATCGATTTTTGGACTTCCGCCACCCAGCGCAGGTCCTTCGCACTTCCTAATAAAACTTGCATGCGCCTTAAGTGCACTCCAACTTTCCACCAGCTGAACAAACTGTCTTCTGGCTTATGGATGCGTTTTGTATTTTCATGCTTAATTAGATGGCAATCGGGCCCAGAGAACGTAAGAGTCCCATCTACATGCCACAGTCAGGCTTGTCTCATCCCATGCCATAATTAATATCAGCAGGAGGCAACAGAGCGGCATGGCAGCCTGCACAATGGCAGCAGGCAAACATGCAGCCAATTACCGTTTTGATTACGCCCAACTGCCCCTCCTCTTTTCCCCGGCAAACGCCCCCTCAATTTGTAGACCCCATAAACAGTTCGATGGGAGATTTGTAAACTTTGCAACTGGCTTCATGTTAATTAGTAAAAGTTTTGTGCTTGGCTTAGATGCGACTCACCTGGGGGCTCTGCTCTGAGTAGGTGGCACAGTACTGCCGTTAGCCTATTGTTAACTCATAAATAAACACGAAACGAGTTTTGCATTCTTCTCCCACCCAACTGTTATTTGTACTTGTAAATCTACTTTGGAACAACTTCTTAAAGCAATTTTAGTCTGCAAACAATCGATACATGGTAGCTTTTCGAATTTCAAACAGTATTTTTGTTCTCCAATGTGATGTGTTTTAGGGTAAAGCTCAAAGCAGTGGAGTTTATGGCTGGGGGATATGGAAATATTAACCAAGGAATCTGATATCACATTTCAATTCGCAAACAAGGAAACTCTGTGTATGGCTATCCCATAAAACCACTATCAAAACACTTCTCGGTGGATACGAATTAATCAGTAAAACAGTAAAGACATATCCCTTTGCACAAGAAAATTATTCCAATAAAATACGTATCTCTCTATTATATAAAAAAGTGTAAAGCAATTGGTACGCGGGTTGGCTGTGGCGGCTATATTGAAAAATATTATTATTCACCTGACACCACAGCAGTCTCCCCATCAGTCATATTCAGCTAATGATAGCAATCGTGGAGTGAGATCAATTCAATTCCGATTGTCTCTTTTATTACACCATATACGCAATGGAAATTGTACCTCCCACAGGGTGCACTGAATATTTGCCTTCTAACTCTTTGGTAATCCCATTAGGTGGCGTTGTCTGGCTGTGTGTCAGTCTGCCACAGACAACACAAATGTTACCTCACACTGACAGGACTTCGAAAAAGTTGGCAACATTTGTGAAAATTGACAAAGTTTGAAGTCAGCAACAAACAGCTGGAAAACAGTGCAGTGCAGCGTCATGCCATGCATGTTTAATGCCGCTTCAACTGCGTTGCGTGTTCTGTATCTGTATCTGTATCTGCATCTGTGGCTGTCTGTGAGTGTGTGAGTGCTTTGTCAAAGGCATCTTGTGGTTGCGTTTACCTAGGGAAATTGCAGCCACATTGTGGTGGCCATCGCTCCAACTTCCACTGATTGCCTAACTGACGTGCGTTCCATCTCCTGTCCCGGTGGCAACTTGGCCCTGGGATTGGGTTTGGGTTTGGGATTGGGCTGGTTCGTCTGGATGGCGACCGCTGGCTTGTGGTTAGTCTGCAGTGCTTTTGATTGATTTGGTTTGCTCTCATTTGCTTGCATAAATATTTGCCCAGCTCCAAGCAGAGGAAACGGAAATCAATAGAGTGGGGAAACCATTGAGAGAGGGACCCTGGAAGTAGAATATTCGGTTAGGCGGCACATGTCAGCCCAGCCTGGCATTTGCAAATTTGGTTTTAATGAAATTACTACGATTCGATTTTGTTTATTTTTACACATCTTTTATTTAATTAATTTGCTGCTATTTGGATTTTGGCTGTCGCCTCATCCCACATCTCCGCATCAACACATATTCGTTCAGATGTAATATTCATACATACATATGTACATATATGTATGTATATATAAATGTTTACCTATGGTAGCCATACAATTTTATTGTTGATTATCTACTTTTTAATTAAATTCCATAAATATTACAATAATTTTTGCCCAATAAATGCAGTAACAGATTTGCGTCAATTTCATCAATCAGTGAAAATGAATGGAAAGCCCTTTCCGGAAAACCAAATGACATCGAAAAAATACGAGTACATATCCGCAAACACCATTGGAGGAGTGCTCTGCTCCAGCGATAGAGAGTGTCAATCGAGTTAGGCTGTTCATTAACGCGACATGTTTTTTACATCGGCTAGTAATTCAGAACAATTTAATTTATCACAACAAATTGAATTACATATATATGAAATATAGGTGTAAACACGTGTACTTGTATATAGATGGATTGATACGGATAGTATATAAGTGTATAGTACTAGCTAGCAAATACAGTTCAACGGCCTGCATCTGCATCTGCATCTCCACTCGCCCCAAGATCAAGATCAATATCAATATCAATATTGATTTTGAATATAACATCAGTTGAATCTTCAGTAATCGGTAATCGGTAATCAGTAGTCGTCAGTTATAGTTATAGATCAATTATAGCTAGATATAGTCTTTAATTTGCTCGAGTGTGCGAGAACTTCGGGTGCCTGCTTAATGCCTAGACTTGTTGTATAGTTAATGTATACACTTAATGAACAACACTTAAACTTGGCTAAATGCATTTAAATGCCACAATTTGTATTTCTTTGTGTTCGTGCGTGTTCGTTTTCGTGTTTCTGGGTGACTGTCTGGGTGTTAGTAAACGCCATTAAGGTGTGAGCCAAGTTCTGAGTACTTAGTATTATACGTGTATCGTGTATTCTTGGCGCTCCTGTTCCTTCTTCTCGTGATACCTAGGGGGCGCAGGGCTGGTTAGTTATTTGCGTTTCAAGTGCGGGGTAGGTAGACGCTACGGGCATGCAATACAAGCTACGGTCAAGCACTGGGAGCAGCGATTCAATTCATTCACGACTGATAGTTTACCTTGCCAGCAGTGAGGTCAACTCCTCGCGGTCCATCTTGGCCAGTTGTGCGTCCCCGGTGCTCTCCATTACGCGCTGCACCTCCAGGTCCAAAGCGCGTTGCTCGCGCTCGCACTCGCTCTGGTCCTGGCTCGGGAACTCACGACCGTCGTGGAAGCCAGCGGGTGGACGGAAACCGCCCGTCAGATCCACTCCGGCCCCAGCCATGGCTGCTATAGAGGCGGCCAGCGAGGCAGCCGTCTCCGCATCGACCTCACTGTCTAAACTGCGGATGTGCCGGAGAAGAAAGGGAAGAAATTTGCTTAACTAAAAGTAGAATGGAATAATCTATCTTCCAGCTAATCTAGTCCGCTAATTCTGTACTCTTTTGATCGATTCATAACTTTTGATTGATTTGGATTGGTTAGGGTTTAGGTACCTGAACTACCTGTTGCTACTACCAGGGCACTTTCGTCGCTCCAACGTTTGGTTGCTGGGCTGTGCCGCGTGCTTGCGGCTGCGTTGGCCGGCGCTCCTCTTCTCGCCGCCCACGCCCACACCCACGCCCAGGCCAAGGACGTGTCGGGGCGTGTTGTGGCGCCGCTCGGGCGCCGGCGAGCCCTGGTCGTTGTTGGACTCGGTGCTGGAGTCGGGCCGGAACATATCTGCAAGATAGCATGGGTTGGGTGCGATCAAACGCCCATGAGCCCGTGCTCTATACGAACCTACGACGGCGCGGCCGTCACTGCTGCGAGAGGACTTGCAAGGAACTCGATAGGTGGGCATGTTAGAAAACTCGGTGCTGGGGCTGATACTCGTGTCCGACTCGGACTCGGCCACCACTCCGACCGAGCTGCCGGCGTTCTTGGCGCTGCGCCCCGCGCTCGACTTCTTCGAGTGACCGGCCTGCGAGCCGGCCACAATTGTCATGGACTTGCTCAGCGTGGACTCATCTAAGCGGAGAGATACATGAACATCAATATTGTAAGGCAATCTCCAGAGCTGGTTACCATCTTTACCATCTGTGTTGTAGTAGCGCTGCTTGTGCCAGCTGGACTTGCTCTTCACGTGCCCGAAGCCAGAGGTGGGCAGCAGCGGATATGCGGTGGCATTCAGATTCTCACCCTCCGGGTGGCCGAACGTCTTGAATTGCATGGTGTAGTCGAGTGGAGTCTGTGCCGCCACGGCACGTGTGGGAGTCTTGGCCGGAGCCCCAGTGCGACCTCCATTCACGCTGAACGTGGCATACGGTGAAATCTCGTACATTTCTACAGGAGTCAGAGCCATGCAAACGGGAGAAAAAAATGATAGAGGGAATAACAAGGATGCGGCCTTTGATTGCCTCTCTTCGCCCGGACACGTACACAGCCTACACCTCAATTGACTCTCGACTCACCCGACTCGTTGCCCTTGTCCACCGTCTTAACCGGCGAGGCGCTGTACACCTGCTGGTTGCGTCGGTTCTCGTGGTCCTCCTTGTAGTCCCCAGGAAGGGCACGACTCTCGTAGCCCTCGGCCATGGGTCCGCACAGAGTGCGGCGGTGCTTGATAGTCAAAGCTCTGCACGAGGAAAGATACATTTATGAATCTTCATTATGGCTTTAATTGAAAGATGACGAAAGAATTATTCCCCCAGTATGACTGGGAGATGACTGCCAATCACTAAGCAAGGAAGAGTCCCTTCCCTCGTAAAATGACACTAAGTATACAATTTTGGCGTTAAAAAATAATTAGTTATTACACTGAGATTTATCTTTCGAAGTTTGACTTGACAGAACAAAGTTTGATATACGATGCATTCGCAAATTAATATTACAGCCAGGATAGGGAAAACAAGTTCACTGGAGAAGTTTTTTGTGGCTCTTTCACGTTATCTCCCATAGTTAAATACTGAGCACATCGGGGAATGTTCTTATATTCGAAGCACACGCGTCGTATACGGCACATTTTTATAAATTATTTTCTTCAAGGGAAAAACCATCCCTAAAGCTAAAAATAGTTGATAAATCCGTTGAATTGTCAATTATGTGGCACTTTTTCAAGCAAAGACAAAGTCTGTTGGGGACAAAAAATTCTAGTGTAAAGCCACTTTGAAGCTCTGCTTTCCCACTGCCATGACAGTTAATAAATCCTTAATTAACATTCGCAAGCAATTAAGAACCAGCGGCCCCCAATGCGGGCCTCCGCCCTCCCACTCGCTGTCCCCGATTGAATTCCCCAGTTACCGGCACCCAGGACGCACTTACATCGTTATGATGGAGACTGTGATGATGACGATGACAATTAGCGTCGAAAACCAATCACCGCTGGTGGGATTTGTTGCATTTATCAGATTGTTCATCAAATCGTTTTCCGAAGGGAAAACCGAGGGTGGCGGAATGGTGATGCCGTCAATGCTTGTTGTGCTGAAATGATAATGCTCCGTCGTTTTGCCCGCATCGTTGGTGGCGGAGATGCGCAGCTGATACCACTTGGCCGGCAGAAAGTCGCAGAAGATTAAATTTTCACGATTTTCCTCGGCATTCGAAATATCCGATGTGACAACTGTCCAGCGTATGTCGCCTGCGGGGTGATGTCCGAGGGCAAACATACACACACACACACACACACAATGGAATAAAGAGAGAGGAAAAAAAGGAAATTATGCATCATACGCCACGTTGCACACAGCAGGGAATACGGAATAAATTTGATAAATATTTATAGGTACAAATGGCTGTAGATTGGTCAGTTAATTGAAAACAAAAATAATTATATTAACAGTATTTAATTTAATGGAAATACGTAGACAGAGAGAGCGGACAAGGAGGCTGAGAGCCAAGCTGACGGCCGGATACTCTCAATTGTGCATTTAATAATTTATTTAATTAAAAATTTTACAGCCAGTTGCAAATAGAAATAAGCTGATAGAAAACCAATTTTGGTTCAATGGAGTAATCTAAAATTATTCATCAAAAGGTTAACTTATTCTACACACTGCGGCTGCAAAAAAGAACTACGATATTCCCAATTCATTGCTAATTTGCACTCACCCAGCGGTCGGTGTTCTATGGAAAAATGATGAATGCCACAGCCGCCGTTGTTCCACGATGACAGCTTCAGATTCACGCACGTCGCATTGGTGGCAATTAGTTCGTTGCCATTTGGCGCCTGTGAGGCTGGAAATGCAAATCGAAATTGCAAAATAGAAGGGAGAGAATGTGCACAGCATGAGTATTCAGAATGTCGCTTCACCGAGTGGCCCTTGCGGTCGAGCGCACAAAAATTTGCATTCACTGGCGCACTGGCGGACTGCTAGACTGCTGGACTTTGGTTAGGGCCTGCACTCACCTTTGCCTTTCGTCCAGACATTAATTTCCTCACTGGACACACCAGAGCCGACCATATTATGCGCAGACATTTTTATAATGTACTGATTTCCGCACTTCAGGCCCGTAATCGTGTAGGCGTTGTTCTCCGGCAGTAGCTCGGTGCTGAACCAACTCTCGCCGGCCGTGTGGTGGGAGATGCTGTATCCCTGCAACGGGGCACCGCCGTCGTCTGGCGCATCCCAGCTGACACGTATGCTGTCGGCGGAAGCGTACTGCACGATGATTTGTGGTGCGCCGGGCGGCTTCATCGCAATGACCTGATATTGGATTTCGTCACTGCCAAAGAGATTGTTCGCCGTACATGTATAATTTCCGGACAGGCTGCCTTCGACGCCTGCCAGCCAGCCAGTCAAAGAGGAGAAACGACGAAACGACAGGGAAATGGAAAAATCGGTTACAAATGTTAATGTGTTCCAGCTTCGTCCCTGCCACCACCCAGCCCACTTACGGTGTATCTTCAGGTTGCCCTCATTGGTCACCTCATAGAAGGGACTGAAGGTGACGGGCCGGTCGCGGGTCAGCCAGCGAGCCCTCGGTGTGGGATTTCCCACAGCCAGGCACTCCAGCACTAGACCGGTGCCCACAGCCTTGCGCACCACCTGACCAAATGAGGCGATGCGTGCTGGCGCTGAAAAACAGAGGACACAGTGGAGCACAGAGGCCCAGGGCAAACAGTTAGGTGTGCGAAGTGTGCGAAATTAAAATGTTGCGGCTTTTGTGGCTTTTCGCCGGCTCGCAGAATAAATGTCAATTTTTAATTAAAGCGAAAAGTTCCCTGCTTTATGTATATGTGCACGAATACTGTATTTACCTCGCGTATTGGTGGCCTGGGCAACCACAGATGTGGGCTCGCCCTCGCCCACGGACGTGGACGCGGATACCCAGAATTCGTACATCTGATTCTCGGCCAGGCTGCGTGCCTCGAATGTCACCGGATACCCATTCTCGTCCACACGCACCATGTGGGCTATTCGGAAAGAAAAATCACGTATACATACATACACACTATCCGTGTCCGTCGAGTCCGTTTCGTTTTGGGCTACTCACTCTTGGCCTGGCCCTTGCGGCCCGCCTCCCGTGCATACACCGTGTAGTGCGAGATGATGCCATTGCGATTCTTCGGCGTTAGCCATGAAATTAAAATTGAATCTGCCGTTAGCGCCGCCGCCTTAATGGCTGCCGGCGCATCGGGCACATCGTCGTCCGTCTGGCAGTACAAGGGCAGGCTGGCAAGGCCATCGCCAGTGGCCGTGTAAGCCAAAACCCTCAGCGAATAATTGCTGGCCTTGTGCAGCGTATGCAGATAGGTTTCCAGGTTCGAGGTGCGTTTGATCTCCAGCTTGGCAGGAAAGTCAACTATTGGGAATCGAAACAAAAGATAGATAAAGGGTAGCGGATTTAAAATTAACTTTAGGTCGGAAAATATCAGCGAGCTGAATGTATTCATATCGGGTTGATGACAAAATTGATTTGATGAGATTTGATAAATCAGTGCCAAAACCAACAATTTGCAGTCTCATCAAGGGACCACCACTGCACCGCCCATTGAACTCCTCGCCAAAACCAATAAAGTCAAGCAACTGTTCGCTCCGCTTCCGTGCACTCCCTCTGATTCTGATTCTGACTTTTACTCTGCCCGGGCATATCGTGCTGGATGCCTGGATGAATGACTGGCTGGATACATATCATATCTATTGCTGTTTGCACAGCGCTCTTGCGCTGGCAATATCAACAAAATCAGCGTCATAAAGTGCCAACTCCCAGCGAACTCCCAGCCACATTCACAGTCGCTGGATACTGGCACTGGCACTGGTACTGGAATTGGAGCTATGGTAGCAGAAGGAACTGCATATACTCACTTTGGTGCACAATGGGGCGATATAAAATTTTATAGCCCTGTATGATGCCGCCATGGAATTGAAGCGGTGGCTCCTGCCATGAAATCTTCAGACTCTGCGAAGACAGGGCCGTGCAGTTGACATTTTGTGGCGCTGCCTCTGGCACTGCAAGAGTTACAGATACAGAAATACATCCGGATTGTAGTAGGACGGACAGAGACTGAAAATCGAGCTCATTAGATACCCACCTCCCTCGGCCGTGGTGCCGAAGATGGCCGCACTCCAGGGTCCAGAGCCAAAGCTGTTCAGGGCCCGGACGGTGACAGAATAGCGGGTATACTTGCGCAGATTCCGCAGCGTGGCCTTAGTGGTGGCCCATCCGCTCACAATTACCGACTTCAGGGAGCTATTCACGACGCTAATGTAATTGATGTTCTGCTTCTCCTCTGTACAGTTCACGGTGTAGCCAATGAGTTCTCCATTCCAGGACTCTCGGGGTGGAATCTGCAATTAGTTAAAGATATTATAGGGTAACTCGTGTGACCCCCTCCCTCACAATCCGGTCATCCCATCCCCCATCGCACCTGCCAAGTAACTATTAGCTCGCTTTCACCGCCCGTCTGCACCTGCACATTGGATGGTGCCTCAGTGGGGGCCTCTTCCTGGGTCTTGAGGACGATTGCTTCGGTATAGGCGCTGCGTTCAATTTCATTGATGGCCTGCATGCGAATGAGGAACGTCGTCGCCGGCGTCAAGCCCGCCACAATGGCGCTCTCGCGCAGGTCACTGTCATAGCTGTCAAAGGAGGGAAACACAACATGGCAAACGTTCGACATGGCAAACAGACCGAAGAGCAGCAGGCACATACCTGCGACTAATGCTCGTCGACGGCAGACTGACGTTGATGACGTTCAGCCCGTTCCAGTCGCCCCCAGCCGCACCAAGAGCCGCATGCGACTGCAGATACTTGAGGGCCTGATACTGCACCAGATAGCTGAGCACAGGGGAGTTTCCATCGAAGGGGCGACGCCAGCTCAGCTTCACTGTGCGGGAGCCCACCTCAAAGACCTCCAAGTTGGAGGGTGTGTCGGGTCTCTCCTGCACAGCCAGGAAAATGATTTGCTCGGCGCGACCGTAGGGATTTTCTGCGACGCAGCGATAGACGCCCGAGTCATGGCGATCAGACTGGCCGATGGTCAGCTGTGAGTCCACTCCTTTGTCCGTCTTCATCTCGGCGATGCTGAACCGAAAGTTGTTCAGATCGATGCGTCCATTGTTGTGGGTCCAGCCAATGGTGATGGGTTCATCGCCCTTGGCATGGCAGTCCAGGGTCACGGGATCATTCCGACGGGAGCTAATATTGCGGGCGGGCTGCTCGAAGCGGGCGGGTTCTGAACGAAATAGGGTCATTAAAGTACCGCATTCGGGTTCTCTTCATTCGCTAACTTCCAATTACCATTCACATTGATGCGAATTATCTTCTTGAGGCCGGCTCCGATTTCGTTGGTGGCCCGGCACATGTAATAGCCCTCATCGTTGTCGGTGGCCAGATTCAGCAGCAGCGAGTGATTACGCATGCTCAGGGGCTTGAAGTCCTTCGAGGCTTTGCCTGAAATGGGACTCTTTTAATTTAACTAATTGCCGAGCAGAATCCAGCACTGCCGAATGTTAATTGTCAAGTCGAATCCGGGTGTAGGCGTCCCGGCTCAACCCATTGGGATAGGAAGGGAGGGGACTTTAATGAGCCGTATGCCTAGGTCCGGGGTACGATTTTGATTGGCAAACTTACCCTGGCCCTTGAACCAGGTAATGGCTGGAATCGGATATCCTTCCGCCTCACAATTTATCGATATTGTATTGCCCAGCATAATGGCCGTGTCCATAGGCTCGTAGCTCCAGCGAGGTGCCACTGAAACGTGACCAGGACCCGGAGCCAAGCGTAACGAACGGAGCGGAGAACGAAGAACAAACAACAACAAAATTAACAACTCTCGGGTCGGTGGGCATGTGTGTGTGCGTGTGTATCTTTGTTTTGTGTGCATACACTGAGAGAATATAGGTAGAGAATATACAGTACAAAATCGCGTTAGGTAAATAAATAATAATGTTTTAATCGATGCATACAATGCATTAGATCGTTTTCAGTCAAACAATACGAGTATTCCCTTTCTTGTTTTCAATTCTAACATAATATTCCCAATCTTCTTCCCAGCTTGTAGTCTTGATTTCAAAACCTTTTCTCTCAGTGTAGCCCGAAAAAAGGGCAAGCAACTGGCGCACAAATCCTGTGTGATTTATTTTTGAGTCAGCAGCGAGTCGCTTCAATAGACACACAGCATCGTATCCCATCCCAGTAGAGTCCACTCACCCCGCACTTGCAGCTCTGCCGTGTAGTTCACCTTGGCAGCCGCGTTGCCAGCGTAGCAGGTGTACTTGCCGCTGTGCTTTGCACTGATGTCCTTGAACACCAGCAGGGAGTAGAACTCCTCCTTTTTCTCGGTAATCTGGTAAATTGAAAGAAACACAGGAGTAGCGACAAAGACGTGCAAAACTTTCTCGATGCCATTTTGGACAGTTTGAAACAAAGAAGAAGGACTAGATGTGCGAAGGACTTACCTGCAGGCTGCTCGGAATGGAGCTGTCGTCCTTCTTCCAGCTAAAGTAGATGGGCATGTCGCCCGAGGAGACTGCACAGGTGATTTGAGCGCGGCCGCCCTCCTGCAGGTTCTTGGGGAACTTAAAGGGCTCGATGACGGGCGGACCTTGATGAGCGATTAGCCAACAATGCGGACAGACATTAATGTGTGTCGGGAGGAGCAAAGGAGGGCAGGGACTGACACTCGAGTCCCCTCTACTTACTGTTCACGTTCAGTTGCATGTCACGGCGCGCTTCCTCGCCGGCCCGACTCCGCACAATGCACGTATAGATGCCCTGGTCCCGGCCAGGCTCCACGTTCTTGATGACTAGCTGCCCCCCTTCGGCAACTGTGGCCAGCTCGAAGTGGGTGCCTGTGCAAGGGTAGGGGGAAAGAAGGAATGTGTAAAGTGCTGTCGAGCGCCCTTCTCCAATTTGTCTTACTCGTTGTCAATTCCTGATGCGCTTTCTCCCATCTAATTTGTTCGATGGGATAACCGGCAAACGGACAGTGCACAATTATGTCCTCCCCGGCAACGGCTTTGATCGGTCCGATGGCTCGCACATACGGCGGTCCTGGAAAGGAAACGTACATAAGATTAACTTATATGCAGTTTCTGTCATAAGAAAAGTTTATGTACGTATGTTTATGCTTTAGGAAAATATTTCCCAACCTGCTTAGACTAGTTTGGACTTTCATAAACTAAACTTTTAGAAAAATATATACAGGAATGTTATTAAAAATTCATAAACTAAGTAGAATCTGCATCAATTAGTTACATATATTCGCCATAGAGTACACCATAACTCAATTTTATACACTTTGAAAATAAATTGTGAGCAAGTAGCGTTCCTTTCTTTATATTTTTGTGGCAAAATTCAATTGGTTTTTCTAATGCGTTTGGTAACTATCGATAATTTTTAAATTTAAATGAATGACAAACATTTATTTTGGGTTTGGTTTCTGTTGCAGTTGCAGCAATTAGGGCTCGGAATTGAAAACTACAGCGAGTGCTATTCAAGTGAGTGACAGTGCAGTAGCAGTAATACTATTACTTTGACCGCAACTGTATGTGTCCGTGTTGGGGTATTGAGAAATTTATTAAATTAGTTACAAAATGCAATTAGGCAGGAATACGGCACGAATGCTGAATAATTCCAATTATATTCGTTTGGCGCACAAGCGACGCTAATGCATAAAATGCAGATGCAGCCACAAGGCTGCATTTGTTTTACTGTGTGTGTGTGTGTGCGTGTGCCGCATCTGTGTGTTTGTATGCCTTTTTAGTGCTGCTAATGCGAAGCCTCTGCATGGGGAGAATGCGTTGCATAAATTGCAATATTCATAATTAAACAGGCGGACCAAATCCTGTGGCTTCGCCGCCGCCCAATAGTCTTCATCGGGCTCGGCAGTACTCACAGCACTCGTATGTTCGATGGGTGGTATTGACGGGGCAGGAGGCGGTGGCTTGCTCATAATCGAAATCATTTTGACGCAATATAAGCAGCCCGTGTCTTTGAAAGTATACGGAAAGCCACTAAAACCTAGATGGATATTGATTGGGTGCTGCCTGCACTCTGTAGGAAGACCTTCCGCCTCCTGATTTATTCACTTGTTTACCCATTCACTCACATTTTCCATACATCTTCAATAACTATGGCGAACAACTGGCCGTGGCTAATTTGATTTTCAATTCAGCTCCAAGTGCGGGCCGGACAGCTTTCAAAACAGCATCATTTATCATCAATACGCACGCCCACTTAAATATCAAGTATACGCAAGCACACACACACTATCGTGCCACAGACAACCCCGAGCACACAGCATACAGCACACAGGGATTGAAAACCTGCACGGAGCTGCCAGAGCCGTTCACCATCAATCATTTGGCATACAGGGCGTATGATTTATATCTGTCACATATCCATTCCTTTATGCATTATTAACACGTTAAGATTACGCATTCGGAACTGCTTACAATGCTCAAAAGCTCCAAGTTTGAGCGAGAGGAGGCAAGCGAAGGAATAACGAGTGAGATTCCCGTATGCTGACACTTTTATATTTACAGTTTATACTCCGATGTGACACAGAGATTATTTGTGAGTCTGTATGCGGGATAGCAGCCATTGGCAGAGGCAATTCACACGAGCCGTCTTCACAGAAGACCCAGAAGTTGGAGAGCAGCAGCTTGTTAGCGGGCAAAAGCCGAGGCATTGATGCCGTGGCTTTGGTTGCATATCGTGTGGCATGATTGGAATGAAAGAAACATCATCATCATCCTCATCGCCTGAATCCGCCTCCTTGATGTCGCAGTCGATGTCGCTGCCTCAAGAGATTTTCTTTAACGCGCAGCCAAGCATTTTCTTGCTGAATACCAGAGTTATTTTCCCCATATCTCTACACTCTACACTCCTTTTTACACATTCAGTTTTTGTTTCGTAGCCTTGGCAACATTTCCAATCAGCTCCCTCCTCGATTGGCGACTCCCGATTCCTGATTTTGCTGCCGCTGCTGCTGCTTCTGTTGTTCCGGCGGCAGTAGCGAAATTCGTGGTCCGGAATTGGAGGCTTTTGTGATTTGCATTGTTTGGCCAGCACACAAAAGGGGCTTTTGAAGGCGCGATAACAAAGTGGACGGCGGCACCCATTTACAATACATATATGTCACAATTAAGGGAGACGGGTTGGGGCAGGGGGAACTTCTGTTTGTAGGCCAATCTATCAACTTACCGTAAACATTTAGCCTGGCCGAGTGCTGAACACTGCCCATCGAGTTGGTGGCGACGCACCTGTACAAGCCGCCGTCGTCGGGACGCACATGCGAGATATTCAAATGGCTTATCACGTCACCAGACATATCGACAAATTGCCCGATGGCAAACCGATGATGCAGGGAGACGTCTATAATGGGCTGCGAGTCCAGCATCCAGGAGAACTGCAATGAACAGAGCAAAATCAATAAAAACCGGGAGCTCCGCCTAGTAGCTGGCCATAATTTCAGCGATTATTCAGCAATGTACGTTATAATATTGCATAATAAGGCCAATAAAACATTTGTAGTTGGTGGTGTGGCACAGTGGGGGGTCGCTGCTTACTTGGGGCGGAGGTGAGCCGCTGGCGGAGCACTTAAGCGATATTAATGGCCCGGGACGCACATTCTGCTCAATGAAGGTGTAAATCAATTCCGGCACAGTGTCTGGAAGGAAGTGAGAGACGGTAACCGCCTGATAAATGCCAAAACTCCGACTCATAAACTATGCATGTCGCCCGTCAACTTACCGCCCAGCTTCAGTTCGGCCATGGCCTGGGCACTGGCGCGCTGGTTCTCGACGAGGCACTGATAGACACCGCGGTCCCGTCGTCCCACGTTCTGTACCAGCAGCGAACTCTTCGATAGGAACCGTATGCTTCCAAGGACAAGGGGTTAACGTAAAAAAGAAAACAAAAAACAGAACAAAAAGTGTTAAAAATGCCAAGTTTGTCGGGTAAACTCCTGAAAACTGACAACGTTGCAGAAAAATCCGAGCAAGTCCCACAATTCCCCATAAACTCACACCAAGCCAGATACATGGAGACATGTGTGTTTTTGGGGGTGTATCTGTGTGCGCCCCCTCGTAGCCCTTTGTTCATTCAGGCGAAATTTGTTATTTATTTTATTAGCATAAGCATAAAAATTTCTGCTTGATTTGTAATGCTGATTTGCTCGGTCTCCCATTCGCCTTCTTATCCCCCAGCAATTTTCCTTGGCCAGCAGCTGGCCATCGCAGCAACACAAACACACACACACTCATACATATTTACATAAGTATACATATATGAGAGGGAGTGAGCCAGGGATGTTTGTTTTTGCCGGCCAGTTTGTTTGCCACCAGCTGCTGCTGTACAAATGCTGCCTTCTCTGGCTGCGAACTTAGTTTGCCTTCGGTTTCGCCCTGGCAATGGCAACGGCAACGGCTACGTATTATGCTGATTTCGTGTAATTTGCATTAAATTATCAAGATGTGTCCGAGCTATTCAGGCGAAAAAATGCACAAAGCATCTCTCTACCGCTGGGCCAAGGATATTCCCAGAGGCCTGGGTAAACTCCTAGTATTCGGGGCATGGGATTTGCATCCATTATGCTGGCTGTGCACAGGTACATATACATGTGTAGGTGCTTGGATTTTCCAGGCTAGCCTTAATTAAAAATAATAGAATATACCTTTCTAATTGAACAGAGCTGCCCATACGCATACGCATACGCTGAGTGCGCTACGGATTAATTGCTTTTGGCCATCAGCAGACATCGAAAACCAATTCAAATGAAACTATCCGCAAACATTTATGCTGCATTATCAATGGAAACAATCAGAGTCCTTTGAGCACTGACCTTACACAGCATCATTCAATCAGCCCCCGCCGAAACAGAGCAAAGCTTTTAAACAATCAACCGAATCGAACAGAACCGAAGCGCACTGAACAGAACGAAAATAAAATACAGCTGCGGAATCAGAACTGCCACCGAAAAACGTCAAGCGTAATGCTGGTGTGACACTTGCTGAAAGTTAAACTGACTTTCAGGATTAGTGGACTCGTGCAGGGTCTGCATAAAAAAATTGTTTATTTGTATTATAAATAATACATTGCAAATGAAAATGTGTAGATGCGACTTAATAAAAGATACGTGTTGTGAACGTTTTTTCACTTTTGAATTCAGTTGTGATCACGGCTTTAACATGTATGTATAAATTATATACAGAAATAGTTATGTTAACTAAAACTATTTTTTTCCAAATATTTCAGGCAGAAACATACAATTTTATAGAGAATTATTCTACGATCAGTACCTATACCAGTATCTATAAAGTAACTGGCATACCCGTTCAATGGCGAAAAAAATGAGTTTGCGGCTGGCAGGCAATGAACTGCTATATAAAAATCGTTCGCTCACCCGCCCGTTGCCTTTGCCGTTGCCAGCCACGGCCACTCCGACCACGTTCATCAATAATAATAATAATAACAGTAGCAATAAAACATTTTCGCTATAAGAAATGCCCTAACAACGCCGCCGAATAATAAAGGGCTGAGGGTAATCTATGGCTCTGTGGCTCCTTTTTTAATATTTTTGGGACGGAAGGCTTTGCAGCAACCGTTTTGCAACTGGCGAAACTGATAAAAATCGAAATCGGCTATACGTACAATGTTGCATGTGGGCTGTGGCTGCCTGCCTGGTTGCATGTTGCTCCTATTTCGCACGTCCTCTTAGTCCTCCCATGCCCCAATATACATATACGTAACAATCCCAATCCCGGTCGCAGTCCCCAATCCCCAATCCCAATCCCAGTTTTATTCCGGGCTGGCTCTACTTACTTATCCCTGCCGGTGGTGAGTGCATTATTCGCCTGCAGCGGCTTGCCATTGTGCAGCCAGTCGATGGCATCGATCGCCGAGCCCGTTGTGGTGCAATTGAAATTTGCCGTTCCGCCCGAATTGACAATTTGAACTTGCGGCAATATATGCACAGATACATACGAATTGACACTGAGTCGAATTTCGATGCGCTGCTCCCCGAACTGATTCGAGGCCTGGCATATCTGCAACGAGAACGGGAGCGACGAAAGGCCACAGTTAGAGGGGAAATGGCAGATTTTTTGGTATTTATATACGAGTACGAGTATGTTCGGAATGGAATCTCAATCCGAATGGGGGCATGGTATGCGTATACGTCGCTCAGTGTTCTGTTTGTCAGCAGTTGGATGTTTAATGGTTACTTACCCACTTGCCCGCATCGCGTTCGTCAGCATTTTTGATGAGCAGCAACGTTCGGGAAAGTATCACTCGCTGTGACGAGGGTATGGGATAGAGGGCTGCAGAGTCGGAAACGCGATACCAGCTATAAATCAGAGAGTGTAAAGCGTAAATATGTAAAGTTCTTTGGCCATGCTTTAACTCATTATTGATTTAAATTTTGCTTTGTTTCACAGAAATTCATGTGGACCAAAAATGAACAAAAGATATGGAAAGATACGAAATGAGGCTCAAATATGATAAGGAAACAAACTCTTCCACATACAGGTCACCCTTAGGGTGTCAGCTTCGGCTAAATATCATTGTTCAAGAAATAAATTCCACCCTTTTTATGTTCTAAAATTATTTTACTAAATTTTAAAATAAATGTTTCAGGGATTAAATTATTAGAATACCTTGTTTTTCTTTCTCAATCTTCCTTCCTAAGTACTTTATACTATTCTCACTCAATCACTTAGGTTAGAATTTTGTTTTAGTCCGTCCAGCTTTCTTTTTCTATCCATACCAAATAGAATACTTTTCAGCACGAACTCAATCACATACAGATTCATTCACGCTCGAGCACAAACACTCTAAAAAATCAATAAAGGACTCGTAGGGAATTTCCCTGAATAAGGATTCCGCAACTACCACTTCTGTTGGACATTCCAGCCACGTAGACAGCGGCTCACGCATAAACTTATGCTGAAAACAAAATTATCGCATTTTTCCCGCATTTATAGTAATCAGGGGAGTTCTCCCTCTCTCGCTGTCTGTTTGTAAAATATTTCTGGCACTTTTCCTGTCTGCTTCAGCGTTTATGTTTTCCCACGGAAAACTTTGCTCTCAACGTGTTTGTCTTTTGTTTTTTTTTTGTTCACAGCCACTCTTCGGGTCTGTCTGTCTGTCTGTCTGAATGACTGCCTGAGTCGTTGTCGCGTGTTTGCCCTTTTGCAGAAGGACTGTGAGTATGCCGGAGTTTGTGTGTATTAAGTGTTTAGAACTGCATGAAATTTTAATAAGCCCTGCTAAGTGAAACAGACTGTTAAATTATGTTCCCCCGAGCATCGACGGTGCTTATTGCTTTACGGTCATACGAGTATATTTTGCTAATTAGCTGTGAAGGCCCGCCATGGGGTTACTTGATATGAGCTGTTCTTTGACTTTCATCCATTCATTACCATTCATTACTTTTTATTGTTTGGCCATCGAAGTGTTTGCCCTTGTAAGCCGATACTTTCCGAGTGGATAAACAAAATGATTAAGTTACTTCCAATTCCAACCAGACTGAGACTGGAGTAGCTTAGTCTTGTCCTGGCCCTTTATTAGTTTGTTTTTTGTGTGAGCCGTCGTCTGCTTCAGTAGATTCGTTGTCTATTAGCACATGGCTAATGCCCATGCCGGTTAGTGCCCCGGTGCTTTCAGCTGGTCCGTAAAGTCTCCTAATTAGCACTAACACAGAAGTCCCTAATATGCAATAAAGCCAGCCTCCCCTGGCAAACATTCAAATGCACTTAAGTGTTGTCTATAACCTAGAACCCTCCTCCTGTCGGCCGCTGCGTGATGTTATTTTATTGCCAACTGCGGAGATACTCAGATACAGATACAGATTTGGGCCGCCAGCAGGCAATGGCACTGGCAGTGGCAGCAAAAACGGATAAAATTAGCCCCCGAAACGAAACAGAACACAGTAAAGAGAGAACAAAGGCTATGGTAAAATATGGAAGTTGTATAACTCACGTGAATATGGGAAATGGATTGCCCTGTATGTTGCACGGCAGATGAACATCGTTTCCACGCTCCACGTGAATCTCCATCACGGGCTTCTGGGTGGTGCGTGGTGCCAGGTTCTTGCTTAGTTCTGTGGAAGTGTACAATGAGTGATTTTGCTGATGCTTCGCCCGCTGGGGTTGATTGTCGTAGCTTACCCTTAACCTGCAGCATCACTGCATCGCTGCGCTGCCGCTCCCCATTCAGAGTGTTGGTCACCAGGCAGCTGAACTTCATCAGGCCATCCTCGGAGCGCACAGAGCGAACGTACAGGTCTCCGGAGGCGGCCAGGACCACGTAGCGACCCGCTGTGCAGAAATAATAATCGTGGGTCAGAGAAATTGCAATTGCAGCAACCAAGGGCTGAAAGCTGAAAGAACTACAGCAAAATCAAAGCATATCCCGCACCCACTGCGTATACGTAATCATTTCCAATAAATGTCAACGCTCTCCCATCCCAACCCCCCCGGAGCGATACTGCAACTTCATTGGTAGCACACAACAAAAAGAATTGTGTGCACATAAATTTCAGTAGCAGATAAACACCAACACCCACACAGGGCTGGGGGGTGTGTGTTAAAATGTGGCAACACTCACCGACATCCGACAGATCCGGCAGCAGTATCTCCTCCCCGCGATGCCAGCTGGCCACGCGTACATAGGGCCGTACATATTCCGGTATGGCGCACTTAATCAACGCCGAATTTCCCAAATAGACTTCAGTGTTTTCCACGTGCACATGAAATTGACGACGCACCACTGAGAGGCGGAGGCGGAGGCAGAACAAGAACCAGACCCAGAGTCACAGTCAGAGTCAGGGCGAGCACAGAAGAAACAGAAACAAAAATCAGAGAAAGACTGTCAGAGATATATCGTATATACGTATGCTCGATGCTGGAAAGGAGAGAGCAGGATCCCGAGTGGAAATAAAAGTCAACAAACGTTGCTGTCTGCCCGTTGGCGCAAACGGCGCATACAGATGAGCGCATAAAACGCTTTCGGGTGTAGCAGCATCGCAATCCATGGCGACCATCCCGACCATCGGGTAACGCCTGCGACAACAGCAGGACCAAGCGGGGGCAATAAACGTGGCACAATGCAAAAATGGCAGCAGTTTAAATGAATGAAATCGCTTGAAATTACATGCAAAACGGAAGTTGAAGAGCAGACAAAATACGAAAATCGAAAGAAAGGAAAAAGAATCACACAAGAGACGAAAGGATATATGTATCTGTATGAGTGTGTCGGTGTGTGTGTCAGTGTACTCATGGAGGAACAGATCGAAGCAAGTAATAGCGCTAAAGTCGACTGTAAGATACCATCTACTGAAGTTCCCTTCTTCAAGGTATATGAAGTCTCATAGTTCCATTTACAATCCACATTCTCACATTTTATATATTCCTCCTAAATTCGATATTAAATGGACAAGGAAATGAGTCGGAATACAACTGAAAAGCTGTTATTGATGATACAAGTTTCTGGGGTATACAAGGAGTCGATTCCTTTTGCCTGTTGTTCTTTTACCTCGTAGAAAAAGAGTGACACAAATGATACACATGGAAAATGCAGAGTGTAAATATTGAATGAGATTTTAAGCGACTATCATGCATCGTTGGTTTTTTGGGGGCAGTGGTGGAGGATTGGTTTACTCTGGGCTTGGGGCTGTGGGCCAGTAAGTAAATACGCTCAACGCTCGCTGTTTTCGAGGTCAAGCATTAAGAGGCCTGCGAACGGGGAAATGTCAACAGAGAGAGGATAAAATAATTAAGTTAATTTCGGGCAAAATGTTGTAGAGGGAGGGGGGGAAAATATGTTGCATTGATCGCCTCAAGGCATGATGGCAGCACATGTCAGGAAATGCACAGGAAATGAATGTTATATGAGGTGAAATAGGAAAAAAAAAAATGGTGGAAAGAAAGAAAAACTGGCGCACAGGTGACAGGCCCAGGGTGGTGGCAGAAAGCAGAATCGCAAAGAATGCAGGGGCACCCATCGGCGCAGAGGAATCCGCCTGCTCCAAACGTGAGCGGCTTCGAAATGCTGTCAACATAATGCGCCCAACAGCTTTTCCCTCCTCGTGGATCCCCTGAAGCCCCACCATAGTTGGTGTTGCATGCTAATGGTGGGAGGCAGTGCCAGTACCTACAGCCTTCCACACTCCACTCTCAATAGTCGGCCAGCTACTTTACTGTACTTTACGCTTACCTGCCTGCACCTGAACGTTGCGACTGAGAATGGTGCCTGCCTCGTTGCTGGCCTTGCAGCGGTAGGTGGCCTCGTGCACATCCGTGCGATAATATTGCGCCAAAAACGGTGGGAAGTGCAGCGTGCCGTTGCCAGATATTTTCCTAGAAGTACACAAAAGAACCGAATAGCGAAAGGCAAAATGCAATATTTTAGTGGGCACATTCTTCGGGCTTCGTATTTATTTATTTATTTATTTGGAAGGAAGAAGGAGCGCGACTGAGGCGAGAACGTAACACACAAATTTGTTCCACAAAAGCGCCAGCAAAGTGCCTGCCATTTGCTGGCGAGTACCAGTATTTTTACGAGCATGGCACACAGGTCCAAGTACATGGAGCGCAAAGTGTGAATTTACATAAAAATGCAATAAGCGTAATGCTGTGTGTAGTCATAGAGGAATACTTATATCTATGTATAAACACATACACATATTTTACATATGCATGTGCATTTGTTGAACATAAATGATATGAAAGGGTCTAAGCTGCTGTAGTTTGCGGTAGTAGACTCTGCAACAACAGCTTTGGGATGTCCAAAATATGCCTTTGCATTCTGCATTGCTTAGTTATTTCGTCTTCGAAATCAAATCGTAATTACTAACATTTCTCTCGCATTCCCAGGACTTCCCCTGCTGCCTGCCTGCCTTGTTCCGTAATCCGCATGTCAGTGCACATGAGATGCGAAATCAGACTTTAAGCTGCCACAGGGCTTTAAGCCATTTGATTATCGTTGTGGCTGCAACAGAACACAAAACCCATCAGGTTCCCATCACATAACTCATGCAGGCCCCATCATCCAGTCCTGCTGCAGTCTCACTGCCAGTGCCCGCTAATCATCTCCACTGCAGTCGGGACTAACAAGCACCGACGACAAGGATGAGGATTCGTATGGGGTCTGGGGCTGGGCTGATGCAGAGTTGTCCTTTGCGAGATGGCAAACAGCATCAACCGAAAAAGGGAAAACTTCATCAAGCGCTGTTTTCAAAAATGTTTAAGTGCCAGCAATTTGTTTACGTCTATTGCGTTCGCAGGGAGCACAGGGAAAAAGAGCTTTCCATACCGTTGTCCGTTCTCCGTTCTCGGCTGTCCGTCGACAGTTTTTCCGTCCGTCTATCCGTCTCTCTGTCTGTTGGTTGGGTAGATAAGTACACGTCCTATATATGTACGTATACAACCCGTCACTTGAACTGAACTATGCTCTTTAGTAGCTTAAAATAAATTTTGTTTCATTTCTATGCACTGCCGTCGCATTCGAGTTCCTCTCCTCTTTTTTTCGGGGGGACTCACACACTTGTAATGCCCGGCTTTTGCCGTGAGTATGCGTGTGTGTGTGTGGGACATATCCTGTGTGAGATCACGTATTTGGAATGACATTTCATTTTGCGAAACATAAAAATTCTTTTAGTAAATTTCGTTGCCATATGTGTTGCCCTGCGTGTGTTTTTACAATGTTTTATAGGTATTCATTTTCGGGTCGTGCCGTGGCATGTGCGCTATTTTTTACGATTTATTTCGGTTTCCGTTTGGTTTTATTTCCGCGTGCTTTCGTTATATAATAGTCCGTTTAAGAGCCCTCCGTATGGATCAACAGCAATTTGTTAACAGCAGCAGCAGCCTAAACCAAACAAATAGTTGCGGATGCAAATCTATGCGAGTGTATGCGTTAATTGTGCAGAGCCCCGGCTAATGGAGGCCAGCAGGAGAAACCGCAAATTAAATATTTACTTTTGTTTGCACTTGAACGACTAATGTACTCGTCTTGATTAATGTTGCAAGTACGTGTGTGCACTCTCGCATCGCATTTAAGTTGTCAGGCGACATTTTTAATATTTTAAATGTTCACAAAGCTGCCACAGACAAATAGATAGAAGTGAGCGGGGGTGGGGTAGATGGGCTGGCGTTGTGGTTGGGGCCTGGCATTAACATATGACTGCCGCAGATGCCGTTGCAGCAGCAGCATTACTTTTGTGCAATTTCTTTGGCCTTTTCAGGCAACAAGCAAAAGCGCGCCTTTGTTGGGGCCCCTCGGTCTCTGATGCTTCCATTGAAACCGCTGCCACAAAGAGGCTTCTGGGGAATGCGTCTGTTAACATTGATTTTCACAGCTCGACTTTGCAGCGTCTTTGCGCAGGCACGCAGCAATGTCAATTAAAACGAAAGCGATTCCAGAAATAACTTTAATGCAGGGTCCCCCGCGAACAGAAGCCGCAACAATGTGACTTCCAAAACCGCCGTCAGGAAGCCAGACGGCACATACTTATGCAAACACACACTACATACATACGGCACACACTCACAGACATACGCTTATTATTACATAAACGCATTGTTGCGGCGACCGCAAAACTTACCTCAGTCCCGGCACCTGGGTCGCCAGCGTTCCGTCGCGCAGCACCCAGGACACGACGGGCGGTGGGTGGCCGTGCGCCGTGCAGCTAACCTGTGCCCCCGTGTCGTTGCCAAAGAGCAGCCGGGGTGCGGGCTCCAGCAGGAATGTAGGCACACGTAAGCCGCTTGTGGCCAGGACTGGCGGCAGTGGCAGGAACACGAGCAGCAGCAGCAGCCCTAATGCTGTGGCAGTGAGCGCTGAAAAGGAGTAACCCCCAAGGAGAGGTGAAAAGAGAGCGTGTAGCAGGTTAATTATCAACATTGTCGTTATCCGTATTCGAGTATAGTTTGCTTAAAACTTTAATGTCGTTGTAGCTGTTGCTGCCGGCAGTCTGCACTCCCCAGCCATGTGTGTGCTTTGTGCCTCAAGTGCAACTCATAAATGCGGTTAATTTGGATTCGGTTTCGTTCGCTTGCCACAGGGGCAAGCCTGATTCGCAGCCGAGCCTCCTTAGCTGCGGCTTGCGTGGATGCAGTTCACTTTTCAGATATATTTATGCAGTCTGAGTTGTTTATTTGCCAGAAGCCAGCAGCCACAGGAGCAGGACGAAAACAGGAAGGGCGTTCAACAGTGAACACCGACACTGGAAATACTCTTCCAGGTCGCGCAAGAATATATCAGTAATAGTACAGGGAAATAAAAGTCTCTCCTTTCGTGCATTGTAAGCTTCCGTGATGCAAGAGTGGACTAACTCTTCTGAAAGGGTATAAAAACTCAGAACTTACCTTTTGACTTGGCTAGAAGAAGAAGCTCTAATAAACTCATTTCGTTGCATGTAAATTCTGTGTTGGATGTAGAAAATTAAATTTAGTTTCGTTTATTATTCCAGCTGCTTGTTTATTTTCTCAATATGCAATATGCAGGAACATCTACGGGCACAAAGGTCGGTCTTTCGTTTTGGTTGTGTTTGCCTTTTGCATAAACTGCTTGCTGTTTGCTGTTTGCTTATTTCTGTTTTTCCTCTATTCTGTTTTTGTTTGGAAATTTGTGCAGTTATGTTTCCTTTGTATCCAGCCACCTGAAATATATAGAAAACGAAAGCCAACGTTTTAATTTACATATGCATTATGAAAATGTTTGGCTTTCTTTTGTTTGGCTGGCCAATTTGTAAAACTCAGAGTCTCGAGAGCAACAAAAAAAAGGAGGGTTTTAGCAATTATTGTATGCTTCCGGCCAGTCCGAAATGTTTTTGTAAATAAAGATTAGCAGAGTCAAATATAAGCTAAAATGTGTCGTTATATATTTAATGATGGGAATAGTTTTGGGGCAGTTCGGATTATTATTCAAACTTTTATTATTGTCTGAACATTAGGAGCTCGAGTGAAACAGTTCTCTGACCGTGTTTCAGACTGAATATTTTCAGAATACAGTGTGAAAGCTATGCATGTTATATATCATATATGTTCCCCTTGTACCCTGTACTCTTAAATTTCAATATGCATACCCGATGAAAGCGTTTCCCCCAAACTGTTTTGTACATTTTCGTGTCAAGTTCAAATCATTTTCGTGATAAAGGACACTGGCTGGGCAACGATTTGCAGTCTGAGTTGCGCAAACAATCCAAGCGACAATTACAACAATACGATTCGGGATACAGAACACAAAGTGCTGAATAAATACGTATGCCAGACTCGACAACACACGACGACATAGGCGAGAAATCAACATCAGTCCGCCGCATTGGGAGGCTTCTGGTACTGGTACTGCCACTGCCACTGCCTCTGCCACATCCACAACATGTAGCCGTAAATACATGGACGACACACACTCGCACAGAGAGCAATCCTCCGTTTGCTTTGCTGTAGAGCTCTTGGTAAATACATTTAACGAGTATTTATGAGCGAGCATACGAAATGAATGACTTTTGCCATCATTAAATTTTATTTGGAATGGCACAGGCCAAGTTCTCTCCGCTTCGCTCCAACCCCATGGAATACATGAGCGCCCGACTACAATGAAGAAGACATAAACATGTTTTGAGGTCGAGAAGCAGGAGTTCAACAGCCCAGTAGAAAGTTCGAGCCGAATCCTTTTCCATCCTTAGTCGGGCGGGCACTTAGCTTAGCGACTAAATAAACATCATCATGACACCCATTACAAGAATCGACAGAAGCTGGAGAGTCTGGGCGGGAGAAGGGGAAGGTCTATTTGGGCGGTGAGGGTCACACTGAAGAGTTCCTTTTTATGTTTGCAACTTGACACCTTTTCATTGAGTGGCGGGGCGGCTTAGACGGTCTCGACCCATGTGTGGGCGTGTGTGAGGCATCTCTGTTTGCATTTAATTGAGAATTTTAAATGATTTGTTTATTTTTGCAGCGTCTTTTGTCGAGCGATTTGCCACGAGCAATTCGTTTCTTTGCCTAACACTTGCACGGCGTCACAGTCATTACAAACAAGAGAGGGAAAAAAAAGGAAACGGAAACCTGAGTGTGTGGGCTCTTTCTCTCAGTGTGGGCGGGTGGGTGGGTGTGTTTGCCTTTCATTTTTAATGAGTTTTTATTTTCCCGCTTTTGTGTGTCGCTCTTTGGCCCGTCCAACTGCCAGAGTCTGTCTCCAAGCGCTCCTGCTTCAGGCGGGAGTTGGAGAGACCTGAGGCCGGGGCATCTCCAGTTGTCAGGATACTGCCCCAGCCTCCGCTCCAGCTCCGTCGCACAAAGCGATTACTTTGGCTTGTCCTCGTATGTGTGCCTGGTGTCATAACTGCTAACTGTCAGCAAATTTGACACTAAATACGAGTATGTGGCCGCCGCTTTAGTTCTGTCACTCTAGATTATGGTAACTCCCGGCTCAGGCACATGTGTCTGAGAGCGGGTGTGCGTGTTGAGCTCTGGTTTTATTCAGTTTATTTATTTTTCTGCGATGTGTGACTATGAACATTATGGCTGTTTATTTGTTTTGATAATCCAGTGGCTGCGAAAACACACGCTCATGTTGGCGTTGTCCCCAGCGTGGCAAAAGTTTTTTTCCCAACGTTTCGCTAATTGACTATGAATTATTCAATAGAGGTTCTTCAACTGGGGTAATTAAATAGCGTAAATGGATCGCAGTTTTACCAAAAAGTTGACTATTGGTAATGCTCGTCTTTGCTCGTCTATTTTAACTTTACCTTTAAATACAAATAAATCCCGGCACTGTCATAGGATTTTGAAATAGTTTCGGATTTCCAGATTGTGTTTAAAAATCCATCAGTCAATCAGACAAATATATTTTTACATATGTTCTTAAACCTAAAACCGTTTTTATTAGATCCGGCATGTTATTGGAACGATGTTATTTGATAGCATAGTTTGAATATGCGCGTGGACCTCAGGAACAGGTTTGAAGCTGTATCCGTGCCAATGAGCAAGTCCGTTTCAGGTCCGCAAAACATACCATCTCACTCATGTTTGAATTTGAGCGATGACAATGCGGACATTCCTTGTCTATAGCAGAAATCAGCACTTTCGGATGAGCGGAATACTCAATATTTATCTCGTTAGATGTATTATACATACAAGCATTGGTTTAAGAAATTCTATGACCCTACCATCGTGCATGTGTAATAAGAATTGCATTTGTTCTGCAAGAATATTCTTCGCTTTTTAATCCTAAAGACAAGAAAAACTTTAGAAACATCTTGAGTGACTTTCGACTATAAATCAATGTGAAAATGTGGTAAGGCGGAAACCTTATTAACACTAATTTGACTCAGACTGATATTTTTATCTTATTCCCGACATTTCAATAGACTGACAAGTAGAGGCTTAAAAACTTTTGTGAAAATCTGAAGTGACTTTCGAAGTCTTTGACGGTCACTTGGGACTGGGGACACCAAAAGGTTTCCTCAACTTGAAGCAGACACTGTGAACTTTTGTTACATAACCTACCTAGGAGTTTCTTGAAAAGGGTAGATTTCTTGAGAATGTGTTAAAATGTATTGAAATTGCGCTACTCATCCTCCAGCACCAGCTAGATGATAATAAGACAATGAGAGCTCCCCAAGAAAGCATTAGCATCCTGAAGCTTAGCTCCAACAATTGGCAACAGTTGCTAACAGGGTAATCAATCTTGCACAATGAAATCCCCAAAAGAGGCTACTTGCAAAGGTTCCTGCTACTGCTGGCCAATGGGCCTGGATACTTCAGGAGTCCTCAGCGTGGCATGCACCTTGAGCACACGAGTGGACGGATGGAGGTGTTTTTTTTTTGCCCCGTGTATGTTTTGTGCGGTGTGAAAGGCTTTGAGTGGGAAACGCCACAACAAACAGCAACAGCACAATGCAGCGTAAGCAAAAGCAATAGCAGTGTGGCAACAGCAACAGCAACAGCAAGAGCAACAATTCAAAGACTGGCACCCTTGGTCATGCCTTCATGTGTTTCAGAGGCAGTCGAGCGCAAATGCCATGCCACCCACTAGCCACCCCTTCACTAGGTCCCTGGCTGAGGTTAAACGTTGCTGCATCCGCAACTGCCACGCCCTTATCCGGTGAGAGGCGCGGCTGGAGAGGGTGGCAGGCGTTAAGCAATATAATTTTTCTTGCTTTGAGTCGGAGCTGTTGAATCGTTTTAATGCTCGTCACCTGCGATGTTTGCTTTCTTTTTATACTCGGCCCTCGCTTGCAGGCGCAGTGCATGCGATGTGAACTGTGTTATGCATACTCGTACTCGTACTCGTACTCGTACTTTGGGGCGGATGTGTTTGCGTTTAGCGTCGGTTGACAGCCTGGCAATTTATATGCCCGACTTCCTGCCCAACGGGAGTTTAAAGGCGACTTTAAGCAACACAACAGCGCCCCAACCCAAGCAATTTCCTGTCGCCAGCACCCACTTCAAGCTCTCTCCTTCCCAATCCCCCCAAACAATGGATCCATTTGCACTCGCCCAGACTGAAGTGCAACTCTTTGGTTACGGCCAACAATGGCTTAGGCCGCAAGTCAAAGAGCATCCGTCGCGGACTCCATACTCGTAAATGGCTATGGCTATGGCTACGGCTACGGCTATGGCCCCGCACAAAAGCGGCCACTGGAACAATGTACCCAGCTCCCCAGAACCGGACAGAAGTGGAACTGGAACTGGAGACTGGGACTAGGACTGGGCGGAAATCCAAAGGCGACGAGCCACCTAATAACATTTTTCCCTGCCAGCCGCCATCCCCTATGCAGAGTGCTCCTCCTCATTTCGCGTGTCCCAACAAATGTTTGGCCACCTTTTATATTACATCAATTCTGGCACAACAATTGTCTGCCGGGGCCGCACAGCAACAAGAAAAATGAGCCAAAGCAACAAAATGTAATGGGCGCGCATATTTTTTGTTCTCCCATGGCAACTTTCTATTGTTTGTCGCTGCAACGCTCCCGCTCCCAACGGGGATCAAGAGGTGGCAGATACTAGTATATATTGTATGTACCCGTACGTATAGAAAGGTAGAATGGTATGGGATAGGCAGCAGCTGGGGCAGCTAACGGTTCAGCGATGCTGCATTGTCACATTGACAGACCCCCGAGCTGGGGGCTGCCGCTTTATCATTGTTCTTGTTCTTGTTCTTGTTCTTGTCCCTCTGGCGTTTTGGAGTGCCTTTGTGCCATTGCTGCCTCTGATGCCACTGTCACCGCTGCTGTGTGTATTTCTCGTGCAGCGAGAGGTTCTTGTTGTTATTATGAATAAAGTTGACTTGAGTGGATTGCGAGGGCTTTGGCCATGGCGCTGTCTAACAAATAAATTTAATTGGTACAAAAGCTGACAGCGAACTCTTTAAACGGCTGAATGTCGCGGTTGATGGCGAGTAAAGGTGATAAATGAGGAAGTAATTTGCGACGGAATTGGTGCGATGGAAGGACGTGACGATATAATGAGATCACAAATTACAGCAGCACTTGGAGAAACGGTTATGTCTTATAGGGCGTTGATTGTATTGAATGGGAAGGCTACAAAAACTCTGAAAAGTTTGACGAATGTTTGGAAAATCCACTAAATTCCAGGACGAAGCAATGCGCAACATTTATAAAAGATACTCGTAGAAGCAACAAAGAAAAAGAACAGCTCGTAAAACATTCCAATAGAAATGTATACGTTTTTCCAACCCGAATTCCCTTTTGCTTTGTAAGGGCCCTATCACAGCCAGAGCTCTCTTTCCGATTGGCTTTTCACTCTCATTCGGTGCATACAAATATTTTCACAGATTAAAATTTAATAGAGGACCCTACCCGCCTGGGACCCATCCCACTAACCGGCAGCCAATTCCAGCCCGTTCGAGTGGCAATGCCAACCTTATGCAACATTCGAGCTTATCTAGGGGCAATGCATAATTCAATAGCTTGTGGATCCTAGAAGCAAGACCCCAAAATACGCCAACGATACAGAGAGAAGCGGAGAGAGAGAGAGAGGACGAGGAGAAGCGAAAAAGGATACCAAAAAGCCATCGAAGTTGTGCAATTTTTATTGGCGCTGCAAAAGCCACTGCAACTCAATTTGCTTAAACTAAGCAGCACGGAAATTCCGAGCCGAGCGGAAAATAAAAACTGCGAATCATTCAGTGAAATTACCTCGTTATCTTGGGCCACAGACTGCTGCTGGATTTGCTTTTCGAGTTCCAGCTCCTGCTCCAAATGAATGGGAGTCCTTAGTCTTTTGGAGGAAATCTGCATGCATGCAAGATCTTCGGCCAGCCAGCACTTACATTGAGTTGTCTGGCATCAAATTGTGATTTTATTATTTTTGGCCCTCAGCCAGGGAATGCCTCATGCACACATACACACACACACACATACATGAACTAACACATATGGCTGGCAGCTTACATATGCTAGACGAAAAAAAATGCGGCTGCATTCAACAATTGCCAAAAGGTGGCCAGAAAAAATATATAAGGAGTGGGTGGAAAAGAAGGAAGCGGATACAGAGCAGAAAGAAGCCTCGCGACCATAAATTATACGCAGTGCATAGACGGTAAATTTTTATGGACTGTGACTAGGCTACGATTTTTCATCCTTCTTCCTTTTATCCTCCGCTTTCCTCTCTCCTCGTTCCGATACGTTTTTTCCTGGTTCCTTTTTTTCGCTTTTTTTTTTTGCTTTCTGGCTATTGTTGCCGCAATTTTATCACACTTTGATAATCGCATGGCACATGCTTCACGGCACGTCAGCGTTGACAGCGCCGTGGCCATTCGATTCAATTTGCCGCCTGGCAGCGCTCTGCGCTCCATAAAGTTTCACAAAAAGTCACCATTGTAGCTCTTCGTTGGCTGTCGGTTGCTGCTACATTTGCATTTTTCCCACGGCTGACTGGGAAATTGGAATTTCGAAGGAGTTTCTCAGTTTTTTTTTTTCGGGTTCACTTTGCAACCTTTTTCACACTTTTCCATTAGCCTTCACTTTGCAGACCTCGGCCGGCCTGCTTAGCGCTCAAATTATTTCACCTTTTATTCAATTTACTTTATCCACTTGCCAGGGCTGCCCCTCGCTGTGTCTGCGTGTGTGTGTGTTGTGTATGCACCAGCCAGCTTCCGTTTCCGCTTCCGTTCACGTTAGGGGGGCGTCCGAGGCACACACAAAGCGTTTCGGGCCAGCGAAAATCCACTTTTGTTACATTTTTTATGAACACATTCGTGCGGACAAATAACCCGTAAAGTCAGTAAAATCCACGATAAAACCAAACACCATACACACACACACACAAGCCGAGAGGTCTCACAGAGGCCCAGACACACACATGAGCAAGCGAGAGAGCAAACAAAAATGTCAGCAAACAAAATTGTGCTGCATAGTTTTAGGCAGCAACAAAATTACACAGCCCAGCAGACCCACACAGGCACACACGTGTACATTGATACATATTTATCCCTTTATGCCCAGACACATACGCACACACCACACACGCATACATACATACACACACTGGCCACTATCACCGATGGCGCTCTAGCTGTAGTCACTCCCCGAGGCGGCAGCGGTAACGGCAGCATCCATTAATGCTTTTTCCATTAAATCCCCAAATAGTGCCTAGCACACACACTCACCCATACACCGATACACCGATACAACTATCACATGTGTGTGTGTGTGTGTGTGTGGAAGGATATGCTTAACTAATACTAAAACACTGTGATTCTGCCATTACCACTCGCAACAATTTCCGATTTCGTCCGATGGACACGTCCAAACAGTTCGAAACGCCGGCAATGACTGAATCCTGCAATCGTCCTTTGCTGCCTGCTGCCTGCGTTACTGCCAGCAGCCTCTGCCCGTATCATCCTCGACAGCAGCGTCTGTCGGTGGGGCTTATCTCTGTCAGCGTAATCGCTTCACACCCGCCCCCAAACCCCAGTCCAGGCTGTAACTGTAACTGTTGCCACACGTGGCCCCCAATCGAACGGCGCCGACTGCTCTGCCAGCCCCGCAGTCAACGCAGCGCCGACGCAGGCTTTGGTGTTTCTCTTCTCTCGCTTGGCGCTCTCTTTGCTATCTGTCTGGCATGCACCAACAAAGAGAGAGGAGAGCATTCTATGGCATAGAGTGAGAGAATGAGTAAAACAAAGTCTCGGACAAAGCGAGAAAGACAGAGAGAAGAGCGGGACAGAGGCAGAGTGCACTTGTTGTTGACATATTTTAAAATAATAAATTTAAGAAAAATTTTAAAAAACAAATAATTTTTCAGTGGCATAAAATACCCACCGGATAATTGTTGAACAAATTCTTTAATTTAGACGAATTCCTTGTTTAAATGCTTAGAGGTTACAATTTTTACAAAAAACTAACTACAGTTTTGACACTATTTTCAGTGAACGAATTCCTTAACAACGCTTAATCAATTCGACTTTGCATGAGTTTTTCAATATACTGTTCTCTTCGAACTTATATAAAATCGAAAATTCATTTATTTGACAACCCATATTTATTTGAATATCTATTCAATGCTAAGCCATCATTCTATTCATTGTTATTTCATAAAATATTCGAAATCTCATCTGTCAATAACCACAAAGTTCAATACCTTTGACTAGTTTTCTATCCTTATTTATATTTACTTTTTTTGCCATTTCCATTCAGAGTACAACACGTTTTGCCATTTCACAATCCTGCGGCTCTGTGGTCCATGGGCACTTCATCACCTCGGCGGTGGCATCTGACATCATAAATCACACGGACTGTCCGATGCACGAATGCCACTTTGGCGCCAAAAGTTATGCTACATAAAGCACGACAGCCAACCACGAGTCTGTTTCCCTCTCTCTCGACCATGCCACGCCGTTTTTTATCAACGCCAGCACCGCCTTACTACGCGACTTTTAGCGTAAACTGTCATTCAGCTTTTCGCTCGCACATTTTGTTGTTGCTTATTTATTTGTTTACCCTTCATGTTCACCCCCACTCTTCAATAAATTGGTCGAGCACGTGTTGCTTCCGCTGCTGCTGTCTCTCTCTGCTGTCAACAAACGCAGAGCGCAGGCGCGCTCTTCCGGCGCCGACTGCGGCAGAGCACTGGCAGAATTTGAAAGTTTTTCAAAAAAATACTTGACCTAGGGCAAATCGAAAGGCAGCGAGCGGGCGAGCATGTTGCACGCATTGAATGCCACTTGAACAGACACACATACTCGTTATCGTACACCTGCTCGTGCGCTGGGAAGTGTGGCTGTGTGGTTGAGAGCTACAGCTGTCAAAGCGCATTATCATTTTCATATATCATGGCAAATACGAAAGGTTATTCCCATATCGTGCGGTCGTAACGAGGGGGAAAGGTGAAAGCTATTATGATGTTTCTGTGCTCCGGCAAAATGATGAATCCACTCAATTTGCAGCACTTGCCGCAGGCGTGAGAGGCAAGGCACCCACTTGGGCCGATAAATCATCGCCGGGCGTCAAATGAAATTGCATAACTCGATTGCCAGGCAAACATATTTGCTTTGTCATTAATATTTCCATACAGGTATGCCATGCTCTCTGTCTTCTTCATTCTGCTCTCTGATCTTTCCTTTCCCGCTGCCGCTTCTGGTCTTTTGCTAAGCAGCGTGGATATTGAGTATACGCACTGTGCGATTCACTGGCGAAAATGCTTTGTAATTAAATTTAAAAGCATTTTATGCAGCGCAGCTTAAGTGAATTATTAGCAGACACATACAAACAAGAGCCAGAACAGCCACATGAGAATGGAGGACTGGGGGCTACGCTTAAACAAATGACTTTGGCCATTTATGTGCAGCTCTTAAATAAATTACAAAATTGTTATAATTTGGCGAGAAAGCAGGACCAAGGGCCGACAACCAAGAGCCCGGGCCAGCAAGCTTGAAGCTATTGAAGATGTTTTGCTGCTGGGTCCTGTTGCTTTTTGCTTGGCCCTCCGCATGTGTGTGGCATGATGGTGTGTGGCTTTTTGCGCCTTTTCGTGTCGGAAATTGTTTGGTGTGAACTTGGGCCCAAGCAAATGGCATAATTTACGTAGTCCGCTTATCTCGGCATTTAATTTTAGATTTACGGCTTTAATGGCTATCCGGCAGGCAGTGCCTCTTCGTGCCAGTTCTCCTTTGGTTTAGATAAGTATAACCCGAGTTGGCATGTCTGAATTTTATGACCAGGAAGGGACTATTTATGTTCCAGCTCTAGCCATCCGTGGGCTCTAAAACATGGCATCTGCAAAGGTTCTACTTACTTGGTTGTACATGTATCAAAGTAAGACAGTTATAAGAAACCCGTCCAATGTACTCTGGGAATATTCATTAATTTTTGGTGCCTCTTTCACTATTTTATATACCTTCTAGGACTTCACGCAACAAAAGTTGCCAAGTATAATAATAATTAACTTTATAACCCTCAAATAGTTCCCATAACCTACAGTCCCGAAACTTTTCCAAACTCATTTCAAGTTCATCAAGCTTTCGCACCTTCCATTTTCAATTTCCAGCCCCCTCCCAGGCCAGGGCCAGGGCCAGGACCAGGACACACACACCCAGAGACGTCATAATTTGTGCTTAAAGTGTCATTAAAATATAATTACGCCACAACAATAAAAAGCCCCAAAAATAAGCAAATTATTTAAGTTGCCATGGCTGACACAATGCTAATACAAGCTCTCCCCCCCTTGGGTGCTTATCCTCCCCCTCTGGAGCCCTCTGGAGCCCAAAGCCATGGATACCCTGAACTTTCTCTTGCCGCAACAACTGCAACAACAATAACTACGAGAGAAGCGGCAGCAGCAGAGAAGGAGCTGAAGGAGGAGGAAAAAGTGTTTGGCAGTACACGAAAAGTTTTCGCCGAGGTTGGGTAGGTCTGCAATGCTTGTTGAGTGGTGCAGACCGCAACAGTCTGGCCCCAAAGAGGGCGACGGTGATGGTGCCGATGATGATGCCAGTCCTGGTCTCTGGCCTGGTGCCGGTGCCGGTGCCAACAAAAAGCCATAACAAGACCGCATCATTATCATGAAGGCAAGAAATAGAGCAACGGTGCCAGCAGCCAACAGCCAGCAGGAGCCAGGAGCCAGCAGCCACCAGCCAACAGCCAGATGAAGAACGAATCGGAAGCGTGGTGCTGTGGCAAACCCAGGACAGCAATTTTGTGGCTGGGACTTGCTCAGCTTGTTATAGCAGCGGCAAAATTTAATAAGCGTTTTATTATATTACAAGAGTACCAACAACCACACCCGCCCTGCCATAGTCACACAGTCAGCAGCCATGGCAGCCAGTGAGTGAATCATAAGACAAAGTTCGCTTAAAATCCGAGCCAGGGGCAACACTTGTTGCTATCCCCACGCCCATTGGCCAAATGTGTTAATTGTTGGTTAATCGATTACTGAATCTAAACTCGTAAATATTCGATAAAATGCATCATCAATTTCATGGACAGATCATATCTTGCTTGGGTCAACAACTATGAAAAGTAAACTTTTAGTTAGGTCGAAAAGTTTTGAACTTGCACCTCCTCCTCGTAATATTAATAGTTTTTGGCAGATTTTGTGAGTTCGCTGAGGTGGATAATTGTGCGGCGTATCGGCAAAACCAGGAGAACAACTCCATTGCGGCTTGTGGGTGCTTGTGGATATGGTTCCCGTTCCCCCATCTTAGGCAATCGGCAATCGAGGTTCATTTGCCACGCTTCATTGGGTTTTATTGGAGCACTGGAAATGCGAGTGCGAGGTCTGCGGCTGGTCATTTCATTTACCTGTGCGCATTGATAAGTGGCAAATTGTTTAAGCCATAAATCATTTAAGCCAACGTTTAATATGAGCTCTAGCCTGACAGGGAATTAATTAAATGGCCATTGAGTCAAGGCTGGTGGATAGAGTGCGTCCGAAAATGTTTGTTAATGAAAGTGCAATAATTTATGCATGCCCTCGGATTTTAATGCATTTTTGTGGCATTTAAATTGCTTGACTACAGCATGAATGCAGCGCCGGTGGTTACGCATACGCCACGTCCGCCCGGCTCCATGCAAAGCGGTAGTACGTCTGGTCTGGCCTGGCAATTATTGACATCGACTTGTTGGCGGCATGCAATTTCCGTTGATGCGTGGCAATGCAATTATGAAAATTATGCGACAGTCAACTTTCTCCTCATCGTCTCTCCTCGTCTTCCTGAGCAAATCACTCAGTGTCCGTAGATAATGTCAATCTCCCAGGCTTACGAGGAAACGAGCAAAACCCCCATAGCTGACATTCCAACTGAAAGATACCCTCTGCTCGTCAGAAGAGAAATTTCCCAAAAAACCTCCAAAGCAAAATGGATTCAAGGACTATAGCAAATATTTGAGATTTCTTTGAAACAGGTATCTTCATTATTGGAAATTACAAAAGTTTCTTATATTTATGCTGATCGAAAATAAGTTCGCATTTGATCGAGTACAATATACCCTTCTGCTGTACGAGAGTACCCCGCATAAAAAGATAGAAAATTTCACCGCACATACAGCCACAACTCTGATATACACATACGTAGGTGGGGCAGACTCGAAGCGAGCTGTCAGCGTCTACTGGCAGGGCTTTTGTGTAGTTGACTTAAGTTCATCCTCAGACCTGCCTCCCCCCTGCTCGTATGTGTGTTGGGTTGGGAGAGAGAGAGTGGGTAGAGAATGAGAGTGCGGGCGCGGGTCTGTTGCGCCAGCATTACTTGTCAAGTGAGCTTCAATTTCAATGACATTTAAGTGTGCCGTCGACTTCTTGGTCGTCCTGCCCCGGCTCCTTCTATTTCTGCCACTGGCACTGTCATTGCGGGTGCTTCTGCTACTGCTACTGCTGCTGCGGCTGCGGCTGCGGCTGTGTTGCATTTGACACATAAGTGGCCTTTAATGATATCAAACTTCATGTTCCTGCTGCTTCCACTGCCTGCGTCCTTAGTTTGCATGCCTAACTTTTTCATTGAGTTGTCATTGCGACCCTTTCATTTTGTCGAGTTATACGCCAGATAAGGATGCTCCAGAATACTGGGATTGGGCCAAAGCAAGCAGACAGCCATTTTCGTTGTCGTTGTAGTTGTCGTTCCCAGCAACTGGAGGTTCCGCTGATAAGGACCCCTCATGGATCAAGTGTCATCAGGGACAAATTTCATCTGAGCGGGGGCTTACTCAAAACAACGAGTCGCAAGGTTGTAACGATTTAAGAGTTACATTCTTGAGCAGAGTAGGGTAAGTATTAACTAAAGTAACTAATATAGAAATGATTATACAAGTGAATGTAAACTAATAAAAGTAATAAAATAATATCGTTATGGAATGAAACTTCTTCCAGTCTAACTTACTTTCATTTTGGCATAGTCATAGCCCACCCGAAAGTCGAGAGATATCTTCATAATTTTGTAGATGGTTCGATCATTAGCCTCAGGCCAGATGTTGTCCAGTGGCCTTTCCCTGCGTGACGCCCAAGAGTGCCCCGTTCCTTGCAATTATATTGATAAAACTTTACTGCCCAACCTCCAGAGTCGCTCACAGCCATGAAAATTGTGTATAAACCATTGAAATCAAATGAAAAAAGAAAAAGACGAAACGGAAGCTCCGCGTCCGCGGTTTGTGGTCTGTGGCTCTGGACAGTGGAGGGACAGCAGCTGACAGTGGCGTTGGCGGCGACCCTTGTGAATGTGGAAAGTGCTTAGCCGTGACAAAACCTTTTTTCCATTTAGAAGAGACGAGGAGGGATATGGCTGGCCTGGACTGGACTGGACCGGACAGAACAGGACCGGAACGAGAGCGGCAACCGGCAAAGCGTGGCAGTTCGCGCCCCCCAATCGCATTATGGCAAAGACCCCGCCTGGCAGCTACTTTCTATGGCAGTTTTATGCGCTCGTCTCAACTTTTCCTTTTGGAGCTCGCCTTTTCAATAATGAAAGAAAAAAATACGAGCGTTGAATTTCCAAATGATACACGGGTCCGGCAAGGCAGTGTGCGGGGAGTGCCAGACAGATATACAGACAGGCAGTTGGATGGCGGGCGGCGCACAACTAAAGTCGCAAAAGGAAGTGGCGAAAGCAAAGTTTGAAAAGTGGACGTCGAAGTGGAAAAGGCAAATTAAATTATTTCTCATGAAAATGCAAGACGCGGCAACGGTTAAGGGGTCGGAGGGGTCAGAGGGGCCGGAGGGTTCGGCTGGCTGGCCGGAGGGAAAATTGAAAAAAGCGTTGACGGAAATAAAACTAAAATGCGTGGCGCGTTGAAAATTACAATTAAATTGACTTTGCAGGCGAAGCGATAAAAGCAAATTAGCATAATTCAAAGACCCGGCAATCGAATTCGAAAGGAAGCGGAGCAGAGTGGAGCAAAAAACCTGCGAAAAAATGCGGCATACTTTCAGGTACGCTCGGCTGCTTATCCCTATCTCAGATGGCTTTTGTTATTAATGCCACTTGACAGGTTTTGCCCTGTCCACTTCAAACCCTGAAGTGGCAGAGTCGTCCGCATCCCCCCCTGACGCCCTCTGGGTTGCATCTTACACTTTTGTGAGGATAATAAAGTGCAGCAGGAGAAAGGCAGCATCAGCAGCAGCAGCAGACAGTCGGGCCAGGACTGTTTCGGGGCAGCAACAAAGCGTAAAATGTGAATAGACTGAAGAACTGTACAACTGTACAACTGTCGCTGCAGAGTGGAGTGTGGAGAGCGGAGTGGATAGAGAGGTCTAGGGCGCTTTGGGGGCGTGCCGGGCATGCAAAAAACAAAAGGCAGCCAGCGTGTCCTGACTGGGTAATTGAAAGCAACTTTGCAACGTTGCCCGCATGGAATTGGCTACAGTTTTTTGTGCTGCTCTTTGCTGCTCCCCTTTGTTGCACGCTCGGGGTGCATGCGGAAATTGAAATGTCAAGTGTGCGCTGCCATGTGTGCAGAGTCTGAGGCATGCCCCAGCCTGAACCTGAGCCCCCGGCGGACTCGCACTCGCACTCGCACTCAAACTGAGCTTAATGGTCTTTGGGCCTGTTTAAGCGCATCAGCTGGCGCTGCCATTGATGGGTTTAATTGTTGCAAATAAAAAAGATCGAGCGAGAGAGAGAGGGAGAGGGAGAAAGAAAATGGTTTTCCCAGGAACGGTTCGAGCCGGAACTACCTTCTGCCTTTGGCCATAATGTGCTTGTGGCTATCTGACTGCTGGCTGATGTCTGCTGTTTGCTGTTTGCTTAATGGAAAATACGTGCTTCGACATAATTGGATTTTTTGTTATTTTTGCAGCCATTCGAATGGCTGAGTGATAGCCCAGGTAAAAAAAGCAAAATGGTGCACTTTCGTTTGCCAATGCATTGGCATGATTTAAAATGTTTGGCTTATGGTCGCCAATAACAATTATAAAAGTTGTACGAACAAATGCGAGCGGAATGAACCGCCGAGCTCCCAGAGACCCCTGCTAAAGTCTAACTATTCCTGACATCCAACAAAAGTATCTCGTAATGTCACGTAGAGGCTGATAATTAAATTGTATCTCTCTGATGGGAAATTAATTCAATTTTATTTCCTCGAGCGAGCATAGAACACTTAAATATATACGAGCAAAACGACACACACAAATAAATGAAAAACATTCGAAATGAATGCCAAGCCAAAGAAGATGACAAACGAGAGATGTCCGGAAAGTTTGTGGGGAGCGGGAAAGGAAATATTGCCAAGATTAAGATTATCCTTCAGAAATTATTCCGCACCCTAGACCAACAACAAGTGTTGTTTGACGAAGCTCGAGCCATACAGAATGTCCTGAAATTAATGAGACAACTCTCGTGGCAGGATCCTTTCGGTATGCGCACTTTTATTTGATTTGTCGTGAAAAATAAACCACACGCTGCTCACTTTTCTCTTGTTTCTCGACCTCTTACCAAACACCGTCGTGCTGCTACGCTTATTGCAATTTACTGACTGCGCACGTGACAAACGAGCCGCACGTTCCCCCCATTGTACGCGACCAGCTCCATATCGCACATACGCAGCGTGGTCCCCGCCAGGAGAGAGTGTGGCTTGCTTGGGGCCAGAGCCAGGCCAGATCTAAACGAGGAAAAATCACCCATGTCTTGCTTTCTTGCAGTGTAGTCGCAGACATTAATTTGGGTAGCTCGGTCATATTGCAAATTGATTTTATCCTACGCATTAATTAAAATCATGTTTAAGCCCAACCAGAGCCTGGCGCACAGATAGAGATAAATCACAATGGAAAATTACTTAGCCTGCTAAGCATATTTGATATTTTGACAATGCTCATGTATGTCCCGATGCTCATATATACACACCATATACAAGCATATGTAAGAGTACATACTGGCAGATTGTTTGCCGGCTACTCAATTTATTCTGGATTGCTTGCATACTCGTAGCTGGAGAGGACAGCAGGGAGCACCGGACAGGACGTAGCACACAGCACACAGAAATGCAAACATGCATCAGCATCTTTTGCTAAGCTGTCATATGATAGGACAAATATGGCAACTTGCTTGTTTGTTTGCCTTGGCATTGACAGGACCCCCTACCGCCACCCCAGCCCGACCCAGCAGTCAGCAGTCAGCAGTGTCTCTGACTGGAGAGTGAAAATCATTAATTTGTATTACGGACTGCAGCTGCAGAATACTAACTACGTGCTCGAGCCAGCTTCGACCAGCTCAAAAAACATTACCCGGCCGCCGAGCAGCTGAAGGCGTTCTTAAATGGCACACTAATAGTCACGTTGCACGGGTCTCGTCGCCCTTCCCCGTCCCCGTCCCGGCATTGAGCATTACCCCCAGCCCCCTCCCAACAAAGCACAAAATAAAAATGTTGCCGTATCCGTGTTGGCCAAGGGAAAAGAAAGAAATTGGCCCACTATTCCGAGAGCAGAGAACGTGTAAATCGCCGGGAAATAGCGAATACAGCGAATACAGACGCGAAAAGTCACGGAGCCGAGAGGCGCGACGCGGCGGCATGTGTCGGAAATATATTGCCCAAGCAGCAGCGAAACGGAGAGAAACTGTTGGAGCGGCACTGGATGGGGCCAAGATGGAATTTGAAAATGGAGGATACCCAGATGAGATTGACAAAGAAGATATTGAAAAACAAAGCCAGAAACGCTTTAAGCTATGGCCAACAGATTAAGTTAACAAGAAATGGGTTTGCTTCAGATTGAAAGCTCATTTTGTGTTCTTTGGCGATGGTAAACTGATAAACTGATATATAAATATAACATATATAAAACTTCGTTGTTGAACCATCGAATCAGAGATTTAATTTGGCTGAAAAATGTCTGCGTAATTGCCATATTTCCCCATAACTTTAGTTGATGCTGATTATAGGCTTCTAATAGAAAAATTTTTTTAAGCCAATCAAAGACGTTAAGTAGGAAAAAAACATTTCTAATCAAATTTTAACTTTTTGGAAATGAAAATAAATTCAAAAAAAAACAAATAGCATTTTAAAAACACACTCGACTGCCGAAATGCCGTCAAAGAGTACGAGCGCCAGTCAAACCAGAAGGAAGCATATTCTGATTCAGATGTCGCAGCTGGCGAGCCAGATCAAGGAGTTGCGGGACACCTATCAGCGGGTGCACTTGCAGCTGAAGCATCTGCGAATGGTGGCAGGCCAGAGTCAGCAAACAAACAAGAAACGTACCCGCAAACATATCCATCTGATCGTGCAGCAAATAAAAACAAAGCTGGCCCAAGAGCAGGGTATGCTGTCTATGCAGACGTCTAACAGACTGAGAAAAAAGATGAAAATGCTGAAACAAGTGGCCCACAAGACTCCTCAAAGCTGGAAGTCTTTCAAGTACGTCATCAGGCGCTTGGACTTGGCAATGTCTGGTCTGCTGCCCATAGAGCTGGCTCTCAGCACGGCCCCCAGACAAAGTGTCAAGCCGAGGGCATCAACTGATGTGAGTCTTGGACACTATCGTGTGCCGTCACCAGTAGATAGAGCCAGTCTGCGCTCTTCTTTGCCACTGTCCATAGGTGTTTTAAAGGAAGCTACTCCTAAGATCCGCTCCGTTGAAACATCTCTGACCACGCTAAAAGAAGAGCCCAGGCGGAGCCAGACTAAAGAGAAAAGCTACAATCGCCGGCGAAGTCGTAAACGAAAGTCTAGTCCCAGGCCCAGAGCCAGACCCAAGAAGGCTGAAGTGAAGATAGACAGTGAAGTGCCTCAGGATATCACGGTGAAGGCGAAGCTGGAACGCAAGAAAAGCCGCAGCCGAACCCCGGGTCGCATTCAGAAAGATTTCAAGAAAAAATCCCTCTCAAAAGGGACTAAGAAACACACTAGAAAAAAAGGATCTGCCATTACCGCTAAACAAATCTCTCAGTCATCTATTTCTGACACGGAAAGTTTTAGAAAGTATATGAAGATTCCAAAGATTCGGACCATTGAAGTTGAGCCCGAACCCGCGAAAACTAATGCAAGTGTCGCATTTTATATTGATCCTTATGCCCATCGCTCTTACAACGCGTCTTCAAGTTCCTACAACTCGAATGTATCAGAAGCGTCTGCAATAGACTCTTACATTAGCTCTATTGGTTCCGTACAATATTCGAGCAAAGGGTATAAAAAGCCGTTTAATCTCAATAGCAGGTTCAGCAATACTGATGCTCTTATAGGAGAGACAAAGACAGGGTCTAAAGAAAGTCTTCACAAGCCTTTGGACATAATGGCCTGTATCCGAAGTGCCATCACCATCAGCATGACATCCTTAATCAGTAAAGTCTCCGTTAATTCCGAGGTCGATGATGATTTGCTGGAGGAGGACAACCTACGCGCGGACAGGATTAAGAAAGAGTCCCATCAGCGCCAGAAGCGACTTCAGCACTCACCCAGCCTCACTTATCATTCCAATATCCAAATAGATACAACAGTACCCGAGCCCGTGCACGAGCAGCCCGAACTTAATGTGGCAGAGCTGCGTGAAGGCTGGGAACGATATTTCGCTGAGCTGGAGAAGTCACCCATGGAGCTGTTGCTCGAGCAGCGCCGCAACGAGAAAGCCGCCCTTGAAGTCCAGCGACAGGAAGCCCAGCTGAAGGAAGCCGAACGACAGAGACGCCTGCTCGAAAGGCAAACCAAACCATGGCGGAGGAGGCGGACAAAGAAAATGGTCCAAGACGACGTCCCGACGTCTGGCCTCGTTCCTCAATCAGAGAAGGCGCATCACGAAGTGTGCCCAGAGTGCGGAATGTCCTTCTGCTACTCGGAACACAATGAACGCCCAATTATCGTCACCAAAGGCATGATCAACAAGTTTAAGTATTTCCGAGCAGGCTGATTTTGTGAAGTTTTAAGATTAAAATTAAATTGAGCGTTGTCTGATTTAATTGATTTTTGTGTATTCCTGTTGCCTATGGATTGGCCGGTTCATCTAAAAACTGATGGGTTATAGATATGCACATAAGGTAGAGCCTTGCTGATCGCTGTCCTAAAGCATACCGGCAGCCACCTTTTTGCTCAGTGAAATCTATAGATCAAAAGAAATAAATTTCGCAACATTTTTACAACCGGTATTTGAGTTCAGGGTTTAAAGATGTTCATATCGCAGTCAAAGAAAATAAAGCAGGTGTGTCTTTAAAACTTCCAGTCAACTAGTTCTTGGAGATTTATAATGCTTATACAACCCAATTTTTGGTCGTTTAAATTGAAATATCTCAACCAGATAATAATATCAGCTATCATTGTCGTATTGCAATCGAAATTGGCCCTTAAATTCCAATAAATATAGGTTTGACTTGTTGCCAGGAGAATTTTACCTTCTTCAGCTTCATACAGCTTTAATACAATACAGATTTATATTTTGGGATCGTACCTCTTGCACCCATGGGAGCACAGATGAAACGACAAAGCCAAAAAAAAGTGTGCTGACCATGTCTTCAATCAGCACAGCGGAGCAGAGAAGAGCAGAAGCGAAGGATGCGGCTGAGGCAGCGACGTTTTGCACTAAATTGAAATACTTTTTACGACTTCCGGTGTTTTGCTGAGCTGCAAACAGTTTTTTGTGCTGTGGATATGTGTGTGTGCTTCATGACAAATAACGGCTTATGTATGTACTTCTTCCCTCTCCAACACACACACACACACACAGAGAGACTTTTGACCCGCCGCTCTGGGCCACAGCAACAATGTGTCTTCGTTTCCGTCATGGCTGCCATTTCCGGCTAGCGAATTTCAGTTGAGCTTTTCCCCGAACGTTTATTAAAAAAAAACAAGAAGGAAACCAGCCTGAATATAACGCCATGAATGTGGGGAACTATCAGTCTTTCGTTGCTCATATGTATTCATGTGTATGTGCCTCTGTGTATCTGTGTATACGTATCTGTATGAGAGAGTAAATTGATTGAAATGACCAGCGGCGGATGTGCTCGGGGCTCTGGCGCCCAGCGGAAGGAAGGGCCAACAACTTCAGCCACTGCCTGTTCATTGCTGTTCACTCTGCTTCTTGTATCTTGTATCTTGTATCTGGTTGCTTGTTCCTTGTAGCTCTTTAGCTCATTTTCAGTTGGCTTTTATTTTCATTTGTCAGCCAGTTTATTGCCTGGTCTGCCCGGCCCGACTCTGTTGATTTTCTGTGCGCTTTGTCGGCATTTTCTTGAGGCTCAACATATATTTTCCTACTCTTTTTTCTTTGCTGTTGCTATTCGTTATTTTCTTTGTTACTGGGCCTAAACGTGGCTGTCCAATTTTCATGATTGCCATTGATGTGTGTGGGTTTTTGTTGTTTTGCTGTTGTTTTTCTGTTTCCGGTTGCCTGGTAACTACTATCATTATCGTCTACTGGCCAACGACTGAGAAGGGGGACCGGGCCGGACCGGCTGAGACTCGGATTTATCAGACTCCAAGTTTCGACTGCTTAATTTGTTTGGAATTTATGAGCTTTGATTGTTTGTCCTAGCCTCTTGTAGATGCGGCGGCCTTCCAACACAGGATTTGTTCGAAAATTAATTAACTTTGGCTCGTATTGTTGCTGTTTTGGTTCGATGTCGATTTATGCTAACTGCCCCCAAAAGCCCAGCTCAATTAGGGGGAGCCCCGCAAATACTAGATGTAAGACTGAGTTTTATGGATAAACAAGAAAATAAACAAAAATAATGCTAAAACTTTATCGTTGCTTTGCCATTGCTGCAGAGGCAGATGCGGAAAACTCAATTGAAAAGTTTGCTGTTCATTTCCGGGTCCGAGTGCTGGCTCCAGAGAGGATGCTGGCGCGGCTGCACGCGGATGCTGGAAAGCGGCAGCCGATGGCGATGCCGATGCCGATGGCATTGCCGGAAACAGGAGGTGTCGACCGGCAGGGAAATGCATTTGAATCTAATATGGCGTTCAGTTTTCCGCTTTCAGAGTTCAGAGAGCGCCAGAGGACACTACGTGTACGAGTGTGTCTCCTCTGCTCTCGCATTGGGATCGGGAGGCTACATCCTCGTTTGTGTCCGCCCCGCCGCTGTTTCCCGTTGTGCATAAATTAACTTTGTCCCCTTTTATTCGCTTTAAATTCAGTTTTTTCTGCGTATCTCCCACAACGGACATCGTCGACGTCATTTAGCTCGTTCCCGGCGCTTTGTTAATTCAAAAAGTTTTAATAATTTTACTTTTAGACAGCGCTGTGCTCGTGCTCGTGCACTACAGAAAGTGAGCAACAAGTGGAGTCTATCCTGTCTGTCTCCTGCCCCACGTTTTGGCTGGCTTGTTTTGCATATTCTAGTGGGGCTCCCGCTCCCTTTGCCCGGCTAGTGCGTATCTCCTGTGACGACTTCTGTGGGAGTATCTATTAAAGTAGTCGCATAAGGAAACTTTGCCAGCAACAGCAAGAGAACTCGAAAACAAATGCGAAAGAAAAGTGTCTTTGGGATCTAGCTTTAACCTTAAAGCCCTCTCTTTCTCTCTGCCGTAGAGCACTTGTACTTGATCCATCAGTAAATGAAAACACTTGACAAATGTGCTTCCACTGACAGGCTGATCCATAAATGCCAGCCACTGACCACATGAACGCCCCCAGCCCTCCTTGGCTCTCGCTGGCCACTCAAGTTAATTCCAAGCGAAGGCCCACACACATGGACATACATAAAAACGACAACGAAGCACTTGAAAGGCCCAGGGAGGAGGAATAGGAACAAAAGCCAGGGCTGGAACTGAAACTGAATGTGGACGTGGCAGTGGCAGTGGAAGTGGAGCATCTGTTCGCCGAAAGTGGCTGCCACTTATGTTAGTGTCGCGTGTTGTAGTTGTACTGTTTCTGCTTCTGTTTGTGTGGCTCTTGCTACTTTTTATTATGCTCATAATTTGTTAGAGTTAGAACAGTAACAACATGACAGTGACACACACACACCCCATCGTAGTTGTTGTTGTTCACGAAACAGTAGCCAACATCGTGACCCAATTGGCTCTCGGTGGGGCCATACTGAACAATCAGACATTGATTAGTTGATCCAGCAACCACCACCCACCCACCCACTGGTGGGTGCATCGGCCGCAGCGCAACTCAATCAGCAATTAGTCGGCTCGAAAATCCAAAGTTCATAATTCAAAATTGGCACACGCAAATACACGCGTATACATCCGCACTAATGGAAATTTATGGCGCTGTGGTTGAGTGCCTCGCGTACTCTTTCCAGTGCCAGATCGCTGGAAACCCATAGAAAATTTTGCAATTTACAAGGGCACCCTGCACGGACTACAATGCTGATGATGATGATGAAGTGGACAATGCAGCCCATAAAGCACATCGTGGACCATAGATTAGCCTCCAAGTGCCCGAGTTCCGGCAGTAAAAGAGCTCCAGATCGTTGACAAGCTGAATTAGGGCTTCAGCTGGTCAGTGTCCACAATTGTCCAACCCGAAATGCCACTCTCAAACCAACTGAAGTGTGGTGCCCCTGCAACTCCTTTCCATGCCCACACGTGCACTGCCTTCGCCCGAATTCATTCCATTATCATTAATCGATTTATGCAAATTTTCGACCAAAATACAAACCCTTACCCTTGGAAGAAAAACAAAGCTGCATAATATTGTATTGTTGATTGAACCGCACGTCAAAATATACTTTGCAGAATTTATTGCTTGGCCAGTGCTGTCATAGGGTTTGGCTTTTTAGCTCAAAATCAGCTTGATTTTACTTTACCGAATACCTATAAATTGAGGAACATATTTGGCTTAAATTCCCTCGGATGTGGTCTGCTGCTGGCCCATTGATTTCCACTCACATCCGAGCTGGAACATTGCCAATTTCATTTTGAATATAATATGGTTTTTTATCCAAGCTACTTTCCAAGTACACAAAACCGGCATCGCTGGTTAGATAATTTCCTCTCCTTGCGGACTGTTTCAGACTCCCATATAATCCGTTATACGCAGCTGATGGCCATTTGTTTATGCATTGATAAAAAGCGAATGAATTCTAAGAGGACTCTTCGGGTGTTGCCATTTTTGCGTGGCCTTTGCATATTAAGCTTATGTTTTATCGTTTATGGCGCTCTGACACTGACACACGCATAAACGTATGTATATTGCCCACATAATTTAACAAACATTTTCATTTATATGCGTGTCTCACTTTGGCCATGTGTCTGCGTATCTGTGCCTGTGACTGTGTGAAACATTTATTGCCACCGACTGGTCAAGACCCACAAGCCAGGAGCCATGCTGCTGGGGTCTCAGAGCTGGGCGGCTGCTGGCTGCCGGCTCCCTGCAAATGGATAATTCCGGAGTATGCGTCCGGGCCCACCAATGAGGCGTACTTAATGATTATTGCATTTGTTACTTTTATTTATTTATATTTATTTATCTCTTGCGCAGGCCGAGGCCGCCGCCGGCACTCGCTTTGTTTTGGCCATTACTTTTATGGCTCAAAGGGAGTCCAAGTACATGGCCGGACTTCCCTTTGTGCCCATCCAATTGTTGAGGCCCCCGCGTTATTATTTTATGTATTTGTCTTTTACTTTTTGGTGCGGGGGTCCCGGCTCTAAGCGGCTTAGCTTAGCTAGTGCCGCGGGAGATTTGGGCCTACAGAGCATCGACATTTATTGCTGTCTACTAATGTCGTGTACCCATTTGTTGGGCATTTAAGCTGGCGCAAGTTAGCCTATCCGCCGGTTCCTCTGGCCGAACAATGAACTCCGCAGATACGTACTCGTATTAGCCCCGCTGACCTCTTTCGGTATACGAGATACGAGAAGCTTATAAATGCTTCGAACAAATGAGCAAAAATTGCACACAAATGGCCGTGGCTTCCGTCCGAGCAGCAAAAGGATAGTGCGGATATGGCGGGGACAGCTGGCTCTGGCCAAACATGTCGCCATCTTGGTGGGCACTCAAAATAAATTTGAACAAAAAGCACAGCAAAGCAGAGGACAGGACCGACCGGACCGACCGGACCGGGGTCCCTGACTCATATTTCGGAGTCCCAGCACAACTTGGGTTCTTCCCACGACCCCGCCCCCGCCCCCACCGCACGCCACACGCCACACGCCACACATGTCACGCCAGGATGACATGGCCATACGAGTATAAGAACTGCAGAAGTGCAGTCGTTGCTCTTCATATAAAATTTCGGTTTGGAGTTTTGTCTTCTTTCGGTTGTGGTTTTTCTTCCTCCGCTCTCGAGACTCGGGCTATCATTTAATGTTGCATTTCTGTGTCTGTTCGTTTCTTTTGTGCAACCAAAATTGGCTTAAACTGTTGCAAGTTCATAAAACAAACAACTAAATTTGAAAAGTTGCAAGTGGCATCCAGAGCCACAGCCAGAGCCACAGCCAGAGCCACAGCCACAACTCCAGCTACAGCAAACTTTCCCATTGCCGACGACGACGACAATGATGTGGCCTGAACTTGAAATTTACGTTATTTGAATTATCAACTTCAGCGCTGTGGCGACGTCTGGCCAAAAACTTTCATAACAAAGTGAAATTTTTCTCTTATATCCAAGGAGTTTTCAGTCCACTCCATGGGGAAGACTTGCAGCAAGCTGCTGCACTGCCAATGCTCTGTGTGCATATATATTTTAAAGAATATGCTTTTCATACCTGTTACTCATGGACTACAAAGGTGTGTTAAGTTTGTATAGATAAGAAACACAGAATGGACTTTCAACCAACCTTTTCGAAGTCAATGGAGATTTCCCTGCTTGTATACATTCTACTACTTCCTAAATTAAATTTACTGTGTCCGCGAAACTGGATCATTTCTTTGGTGACAGACTCTCATTTATATTCTTTCGTTTCCTTTCCTGCATCAAAAATAAACTTGGTTCCAACTGCTAGGCATACAGGCGGGTACCTATTTTTAAAGAAAATTCTCTGAAAAGTACTCTTACTACTCTTGTACGTATGTACAAATATGTAGGTTGCCAGTAGCATTATTTCCCATTGGTGCGATGTGTGGCACAAAGTATGCCATAATTCGGCAAAGCAAACACAGTACAAAGTCTCGCCAGGCTCCGACTCGTGTGTGTAATTTGGGCTTAAGATGGCCAACAAAGTAGCCGCAAGAAGAATTGTGTTAAGCGGTTTAAATGTGAAACATTGTTGACGTCCAGCTTCAATTATTGGATTTTCCCGTACACTAAGACTAAGGAAAAATTATGGTCAGCTGGCAGCGACATTTGTGGCCGACTTTGCTGGATATCTAAGCCGCTTAGCCGCAAATTATTACTTATAGGTTTAATCGAAATGAGTAGCTTACTGTGAAGATACTTTAAAGATTCTAGGAACAGAGACTAAATTGGATAATTTGTACACGGGCTCATACTATGTAGCCGTTCTTATTTATTCATTTACAAACATATTCCTGGCTTTATTTATGTTGCATTAAACTATAATTTAATAGTACTGAATACATAACAAATCAATTTATAGATTGTATAAATTGAGTTTAAAAGGTGTTTTATGTTTTATGTTTTTGTTATTTGTTATTGCCAATATATGCACACCAACAGTGATTGTGGGAATTTAGGGAACGGGTATGGTATGGTATCGTGTACGGGGGAGGCATTCACGAGTATGGGCATTGTCGGGTGGGTGGTTAAGCAGCGTCTGTAAATACTTTAGAGTAAACTAGATTAAATATGTGTATGTCTATATTCATATAGAAATATAGAGGGGGCTGTATAGTAGTTAATTCTATTCCTGATTCAGGTTTTTGATCACGTAATTAACAATAAGGGCAAATATCGCAAAGCAGATGACGATCACCAGGTTCGAATAGACAGACTGCCAATTTAGATAGGAATTGCGCGGGCTGTCCAGCAATGGCGCTACACTATTGGCCACCTCCCTGGCAAGAGCATCAGCGCCATCGATGCCGTTCGCGCCATCGTGAAAGAAGGCCGCGTTGGCTGGCTGGTTTGGATTGGCGAGCGCAGCTCCTCCGTTGGCCATGCCATTGGCTGGCTTCGATGCGTCCGATGTGGATGCGGTGGCAGCACCACCCGCTGATGCCGCCTGGGTGCCCTGTAGCCGCTGCTTTATCTCCTCGACAATGTCGGGAAAGAGCTCACAGAAATTTGTGTTGCGGAGGTTAAATGCTAGCGACTTTTGAGCAAACACTTGCTTGTCGTAGTTCGATGACTCAATGGAACCCAAAGTTGGAGTGCTTTCCAGCTGGAGGACATGCAAAAATAGTTTGTTTTAGACTCCGATCAGTCGCGGCATTTCACAGACTCACCATGAAGCTTAACAGACCCGTCAGAATGGTGCCCACACACCAAGTGGGGTTCCAGGTGTCCGGATGAAAGTCTGCACGGAGGAAACACCATGACTAAATGAATCCAAATTGCTTATATTTGTTTATAGCTACCCGATATGCTCAAGCACAGTCGAGTGTTGGTCTTGAAGCGTCCGTTTGGGGTCGTCATGTAGATAGATGGCGGCTTGAAGGGGAACTCGCGTGGAAACAACAGTGTTCCGTGGTAGTAGCCGCCATAGTAGGGCGAGTCCTCAGGCCCCTTCACGCAGTAATGCCACTCCAGTATGTTGTTGGGCAGCGGCTCGGCTGTGATGTACGGCAAGGGATCGCGCTTCAGGCGCATATAGTCCTGCTTCATGCGCGACACGGCTGTGGGCTGTTTACGGCCAGGCGCGGACGACGAAGTCATGCTGTCTATTTAATTTTTAGAGTATTGGAATTTCCTGAAATGAAACTGATGTATCGAACACAAAATTAGAATTTTCGAACACAAGCACACTTGTTCCTTGGTGCCAGATATGTAGATAAGAGCAGGGCCAACTGAGACCGAAACAAACACGTGGCCCCCGAGTTATTGCCATTGAATCGAATTGCATTACTATTATACAATGTACATACGTACCCTCCTCCTACAGCCTACAGCAGAGCTGCCCACTCCAGTGCTCGAGTAATGGGACTCGTCAGGGGGCTTCTTCGGATCTGTTTACTGTTCCGCCGTGCATGCAGTCCAGTACGGCTCGCGTCCCGTCCCGCTGGGGCTTGCTTTGTTGATGTCAGTGTTGCCGTCGCCGTCGCTGTCGCCGTCGGAGCTGGGCAGTGCGATCTCCGTTGTTGCTACTGTTTTGTTGCTAATTGCAAAGAATTACAGCTGCTGCCTCAGCGAAATTGTGTGGGAGAAAACAGCGCACTCACACAGACAGGCCGTAAATTATAGCTGGATTTCGATTTCTGCGCGGCCCGCAACTGCACTGCTGTCTCTTAGTTGGTTTATGATTCTAAATACTGCAGTATTAGTATGCGATTTTTAGTTTTGGGCGATTTTCTGGCATTATTTTCTATTTTTGTTATAATAAATTTCTCCTGACGTGCTATTGTCAGTGTGAGCGCGGATTTATCGATAAAATATACCGTCCGACCCTCAGAAATATACCGAAACATTTTAAAAATATACCGTAAATATACTGACGAATTCAAGTTCTATTTTACATATTCCTCGTTTTTGATATTCCGTCGAATATTACTAGATAGATAAAACATTTTGCCATGCCCACATAATTTTATACGATTGATAAATCAATTTTCTATTTAACTGGTGTATTCTTAATACTTGCTTTTATTGCATTTTGTGTAAAAAGAGGTTTTAGCGAAATAAGTCAATCAAAACAAACGAAAAAGGAAATTGCTCAATTTTGATATTTCATTGAATAATGCTGACTAACTAAATCTCTCAGGATGAATAAATTTTCTACAAGATTGGATAGTTTTTAATTTTTTAATTTTGATATATACGTTTTATAGTGACATCTAAAAGGAGTGTGTATACCAAATTTGGTTACTCTAGCCTTAATAGTCTCTGAGATTTGTGGATGCCTCAGATTTTCGTCCTTTGCGGGGGCAAAGGGGGTGTGGCGAAATTTTGACACAAAACGGTCAAGGTCCGATATCACAGGAGTGTGGATACCAAATTTGGTTGCTCTGGCAAGATCTGAGATCCTTGAACTCATATTTTGCAATTGGCAAAACCGACCATGAAACCTGTGTGTTAGAGAGAGACAGAGCGAGAAAGAATGAAATTGTTTTCTTGATTCTGGCTATAATAATTATACGATCTATTTCAGATTTTTCCCTCTAGAAGATATAGTCATCCTCTACGATTCAGCGATTTTCTGTTTTCTCGTATCTTTGAAATTGTGGATGCCACAGATTTTCGCCCTTTGTGGAGGCGGAAGTGGGCGGGGCAAAGTTTTGAAATATTTTCGTAACAGTGACATATCACAGAAGTCTGGATCCAAAACTTATAGTCTTTGAGCACTAGGCGCTGATAGGGACGGACAGACGGACAGACGGACGGACGGACAGACAGACAGACTGGGCTCAATCGACTCGGCTATTGATGCTGATCAAGAATATATGTATATACTTTATGGGGTCGGAAACGATTCCTTCTGGACGTTACACATATCCACTTTTACCACAAATCTAATATACCCCAATACTCATTTTGAGTATCGGGTATAATAATTTGTAATTTTATTGTATTTAATTGAAATATTTGGACGTTTGGTGGCTTCAGTGCCGACAGCATCGAAGATGCGAACAACTAAATATACTTCAATGTCTCACATTAAGATATAGGAATCAATGAATTATTGTTTAATTAGTTTATAGTTATGGTTTAGTTAGTATGACATGAGCGTTGGAGTTGGTGCAGCTTTAAATTTAAAGTAGGTCAGCCTTTATTGAAAAAGAGAAATTATAAATACAACGGAAACCGGTGTCGTACTATTAAATGATATCCCCAGTACGAACGCCACGGCGAATGGCCCAGTGGTTGGGATTCTTGATTACTTGTAAGGCGCTCAAGCCATAGCCAGCAGGAAGTACATGTGACTTCTTCAGACCTTTCAGCAACGGTGATTCCTTTGGACGCGGCGGTATTGGCATATTTTGTTTAAAAGGTGATACATATTCCTCCTTCACAGGCTTGGTGTGACGGAAATAAGAATCCAAGACCAAATCAAAATGTTGACGAGGCGACCAATAGCACTTTGGCTGAGTGTTCTGGGAGTTGTCAGTGTGCAAATTCTTTTGCTTGGCCTCATCATGCCGGTTGGTGTTGGCTACTATGCCTTCTTTCAACATCGATGGGGCTGGATCCATACTGAACACCTCAACACTGGGCAACTCATATGGCACTGGAGGCAATTTTCGGAGACTGTTCTTCTTCGAACACAGCTGCCAATTAGACAATTTGTTTGTTACTTTCTTTCGTTCTATAGATTTCGATTAACTTACAGGAACTTCATCTTCACTGCCGGAGTCACTGCGACACGACGACGAAGCGTAAATAAGATCGGACATTTCGCTCCCATTGAAGGAGTGAAAGGAAGAGTCGTCTGAGTCGGAGTCACTCATGTTGGCTTTTGATCGGATATAGAGTTCTTTTAAATTCTAATTCAATTACTTTGCGCAATTTACGGCGTGTCACCAGCAGTGTGACCGATCCTTAGAAATATACCGTTTAATTTTCAAAATATACCGTATACATACCGATGAAAAAAGAATTTAACCCACTTGCATCCTCTTGAGTTCAACCGCGAAAAATAATACTAAGAATAATTATAATAATTGCAGGTCCATCATATCCTTCATCTGCACATAAAAATAGATCGCGATATCTTTCACCTAAACTGCGCCAAAATTCTACAAAATTCATAATTTTCGTGGGTAGTATTTCAATAGCCGATATTCGGTTACATTAGTTTATCCCATTGATTGATTTTCTACAAGATTTGAAAATTGTAGGGACTTCTTTTATTGGATTTGAGTATATTTTTTATATACTCTCTAGGTTTTTTTTATTCTTTTATATACCTTTATAAATGAAATCACTAACCATACAGAATATACTGTATGGTTAGTGATGAAATTTAATAGATTGATGAAATATACCATTATATACCTACATATATACAGTAAATATAACTTCACTAAATTACGACGTCAAATATACTGTAAAATGGATATATTTTCGATTACCTACCGGTGCTAGCGGTTAGCGACCGTTATCTTCAAAATTGTGAAATGGTTTTGAATTTGACTTTGATTTGCCAGAGTGTGCTCCAGAGTGTATGGAATACATACAGAATGCCCCACTTAATGAACAAAACATCTGTGTGACTTCGTCACACAAGCAAAACGAGTGAAAGAGTTCCAATCTCTCGCAGTTGGTCTTTCAGCTGATAAAAAACACACACACACCCAAGACCCCATATAGCCGTATGAACCAAACGATAAGCACCGATCATTGGGTTTGCTGTTTGCACTTCCAGAGGGTGTAAAGAGGAATGGGGGTAGGAGATTGCCTTATCAATCTACGCGGCGGCGGCTTGTTTTTGTTAACAATCACAAAACAGTTGCTGCTTCGAAGGCGCAAAGTGCAGTCCGTCCGTGATTTGATATTTGAAAATGGCATCGATCGGAAAAATCGGATTCCTCGGGGGCGGTAACATGGCCAAGGCCTTGGCCAACGGATTCCTCTCAGCCGGTGAGTAAGGTATTTCGCCACTGCCCCGCACTCTTGCAAAATATTGTGCTCCGCTCCACGCAGGTCTGGCCAAGCCGAGCGGAATGATTGCCAGTGTCCATCCCGCGGACAAGGTCTCCCTGCAGGCATTTCAGGCCCTGGGCGTGGAGACCGTCGTGCAGAACGCCCCCGTTGTGGAGCAGGCCGAGGTGGTCTTCGTGTCCGTAAAGCCACAGGTGGTGCCAGCTGTGTTGAAGGAAATCAAGCCGCTCAGCCGCGGCAAGCTGTTCCTATCCGTTGCCATGGGCATCACCCTGCAGACGATCGAGTCCAGCCTGTCGCCGGAGTCGCGTGTGATCCGCGTGATGCCCAACATCCCGGCCGTGGTCCGCTCCGGCTGCTCGGTGTACGTGCGCGGCAGCCAAGCCAGCGATGCCGATGCCCAGATCACGCAGCGCCTCCTCGAATCGGTGGGCACCTGCGAGGCTGTGGACGAGTCACAGCTGGACACGGTCACGGCGCTGAGCGGCAGTGGGCCTGCCTACGTCTTTGTGATGATCGAGGCCCTGGCCGACGGCGCTGTTCACATGGGTATGCCGCGGGACCTGGCCTACCGACTGGCCGCGCAGACGGTATTGGGCGCCGGGCATATGGTGCGGGACAGCGGCATGCATCCCGGGCAGCTGAAGGACAGCGTAACCAGTCCGGGGGGCTCAACAGCAGCGGCCCTGCGGCAGCTGGAGCTATCAGGTAAGTGCGAGTGACGTCGAGAACGTCAGCGCTGATAGCTGGCCCTCGCTTATCGCCGAACCAAAGCTCAACTCACCCTCACCTCTCCTCAATGCCGATGTTGTTTCTAGGTTTCCGAGCAGCGGTTGCGGGCGCCGTGGAGCAGGCGACGCTGCGCTGCAAGCAGATCTCCGGCCAGCAGTAGACGTAGACGCATTAGATTTGTTTATATTATTTATAGGCTACCATAATTCGCATGATTCTGTACAATATCGAAGGTCTGTCTGCGGTAGACAGAGCCGCAGAAGATTTCCTGATAGTAAAAAACACTTTGCTCCAGTCATTGGCTACTGGTCCTCTCCTACTTTTTGCGCTTCTTCGAGCGGGCCAGCTCGTTGAGCTCGCCCTGCTGCATGGAGGCCTCCTGGTAGATGCGCTTGACCTTCTCGTGCCGCTCCTTGTCGCTGTAATTGGGGGAAAAATATATGAACGGATTATAGAAACTGAATCGTAAACTTCAAGGACAAACCTTTGCAGCTGCTGCTTGAGCTTGAGCTCCTGCACGAAGGCCGTGTCGCGACGAATCTCCCGGATGGCGCCCTTCTTTTCCCGCTTGATCTTGTGCAGCAACTTGGCGCGCTCCTCCTTCTCCTTGGACATCTTGGGTCGCCGCTTGTCATCGTAGACGGTCTCGAATCGCGGCTCCAGCATGCGCAGGGCCTTGGGCTTCCTCTCTGCAAGAGCCACGGGCTTCATTTTCTGCTCGGCCAACTGTTTCGCCAGCTGGCTGGCCTCCCTGTGGTGCTGGTGCACATGCTCGGGATATGGCTTGAGGCGCAGGCGGGCGAGCAGGGGAATGAACGGACTGGCCAGATAGCAGGCACCCGTGTGTTGCCCCACCAGCTGCAACGCCTCCTGGATCAGGCACAGCGCCGTGTCCAGGGCGCGCACCTTAAAGTCCAGGGTGATTGTGTGAGTGACCAGATCGGCGGCCTGGAGCTTCTGGTGCTCCAACGCCTTGCTCTCTGCCGTGGCCGGAATGGCCAGCAGCTTGCTGAAGGGTCCGTCCAGGTCGAAGGGGGGCGTTACCACCAGCTCGTCGGCGTCTCGCTTGGGTATCGCGATGTAGAGGATGCCCTCGAGGAAGTTGAACACGGAGGGCAGGAAACGCTTTGACTGGGAGCCGAATTCCAAGGCAATGGCCACCACAAACAGGCCCATGGCAATGTCCTGACGCGTTCGAACCCGCGCCCTGGACAGGATGTGCTCCATGAAGACGTACGTGGGCGTGGCCACGGGATGGCGAAAGTCGGAGGTCGAATACACATTGGAGACCAGCTTGAAGTAGATGAGTGTGTCCAGCGTGGGATATGTCTTGCTGTTCTTCCGGTGGTCCCCGAACTTCTCCTTGATCACGTCCAGCAGGGCGCTGGACATGCGCTCGGGGTTCATCTGGGTGAGCGTGTACAGGTGGGGCATGAGGCGCGAGAGTAGCTGGAAGTGCTCCCGGATGTCCTGCTCGCTGGCATCCTCAAACAGATCCTTGACGTACTGCAGCAGGAAGCAGTAGAGCTTGACCACATTCTCGCGATTGACGCCATCCAGCTTGGGGTCATTGCACTTGATGATCCGCTCCACAATGGTGGCCTGCTGGGCAGCAGCGTGCTTGGAGAGCAGCTCCGTGAAGTCCTCGTAGCTCTTGGGCATTTTAATGGTGAAGGGTATGCTAGAGTCCTCGGTGGTTGCCGGTGCCTTCGGTTTCTCTTTTTTGGGCTTCTTTTTGGTGGGCTCAGCGGAGGCTTCCTCTGTCTCGGATTCGGCCTCAGACTCGTCCAGATCACTGTAGTTCTCCGCCTCAGACTCACTGTCGTCCTCCGACTCCTCCTCTTCGCCATCATCATCACCGTCCGCCTCCTCATCTACGTCTCCGCTGGCCTCCTTTGCCGGCGCCTTGCCATTCAGGTGCGTGCCCAAATTGCCGTCCAGATCATAGGTTAGGGTGTCGTCGCCGTCGTCCTCCCCACCGGCCACAAAATATCCATCATCCAAGTCATCCGCTGATCGATGCTTGGGCTGTGCACTGGCCGCCGGGTCCTCCTCGCCCTCCGCTCGCATGCGACGCAATCGCTCGTTCTCCAGCTTCTCGAGACGCTCCGCCTCCTGCTTGGCCAGCTCGACGGGATTGATCAGCTTGTCTGTGACGCTGCCGCGCGGCTCGAATATCATTTCCTTCAGCAGCTTGTCATAGGCATCCGCCGGGGGCTTTGCCTCCTGCTCATCCTTGGTGGCCTTGGCCACCAGCGGCAGCAGCAGCTTGTAGTTGGCATCTAGTTTTTCCGTGAGGTCGTATACCTCATTCTTTTCCTTGTCGATTTCGTTCTTGCGACGCTTCTGCTCGGCAATCATCTCGTCGATGGCCACCTGACGATCATGCGGGCTGGTCTCATTATCATCGCCACCGAAATGAGCAGCAGATGTAAAGTCGGCTAAAAAGGACACAGGAACACACATTTCAGTTAAAAGAGGCTGTGACAACCTTTTGGTTCTTTTTACCATCCAGAGCCTCGTCGTCCAGCTCTTCGTCGTCGGAACGCTCGTCGCGGTACTGCTCAATCTCCTCCAGCGTCTGTCCCCTGTGCGTCAGCAGCTCGTCGTCGTTGAGATTAAACTTTTGGGCCTTCTGCGACGTACGCACTTGGGACATCTTCTCTGCCAGGTAGCGAGCATTCATCACCGACTCCGTCAGCTGGTCGCCGCTCAGGTGCCTGCCAATCCGGTTATCCTTGAATTTGTTCGTCTTGTGCTTCACCGCGAACTGTTGGCCCAGCGTCTGGGTGCGCTTCTGCAGCGCCTTGGAGCGCGCCACGCCTGGCATGCCCCGGTCATGCTTGCAGATGCGTCCCAAGATCTTGAACTTCTCCTTATTCACATGCACATCGAATGGATTCTGTCGCTTCGCCGATTGGGCTGTGGCACTGTCGAAGGGATTGCTGGACTTGACCGTCTTCTTGGCATACACCGCATCGGCGTTGGCCCGTTTATTCTTCGCACCCATTGCTTAATTTTTACGGGAGTTAAGTCGAGTTCATTTGGAGGAAAACAAAATACTTGCAGCACACGTGCAGGTTTCAACGAACTTAACCCACTTAAGCCCCCTCTATTTAAACAGTGGAACAACTTAATACCGCGGCAAATAATTCTGTTTGTAAATTCTTCTTGTAGATCCATCCCGTTTGCTTTACATCGAAAAAAAGGACCACGATATATATAAAATATGTATATATATATAATATAATATTATCTCTATCTTTTTTCACCGCTTTCCAGCACTCAATCGATGTCTGAACGTGTATATGCCGCTATCAAAGATGGCGTCACTTCTACGGTGTCTGTGTGAACGATTCTAGCTGCCGCTGAAAAAATTAATATTTCTCGCATAAAGTTTAACTACCGGCCGCCTTACCCAATCGAAAAGCGTTAATACATACTTCCGGTGTGATTTACAATTGAAATTGTGCCTGTGCGTGCGCCAGTCGCTGTTAAATCCCAACGCAAAGGATTGTGTGTGTGCATCCAGAGAATTTCGAGGTGTGTGCATTGCAGCGCTTTTTTTGTGTGTCCCCATAGTACCCCCGCATCCTGTTCAGTCGTGTGTACCCGCAAACATTGTGCTAAATTATATAAAAATAAATTGGCGAAAAAGGAAACAAAAAAGAAAAAATTCTGCTAGTGGAATGCCATATAGAGCGACAGCGAGAGAGAGAGAAAAAGAGAGGGAGCGTGAGCGTGAGAGAAATCGATGACGATAGCTTTGTTTAGCTATCGCCCTCGATACACCGCTCTGCAGCGCAGTAAAACGGTGGCGTCAAGGAATCCCTTGCAGTATGACCGTGCTGTAGTTAACCAAATACACCGAACGCTACTGAGTGCGAGAGAAAAGAGACGCCGCGCAACAACAATTCGTGGTGAGTTAACCGCTACTCAACTCACCACGCTCTCACCCAGAAATCTAGCACAGTGGTATCGAAATTTATGCCTTTTAAACCAATCTTCCTCCGGTTTCATCGCTATTTGAAATATGTAAAATGAGTGCTCAGGATGTGGCATGCCACTGCATCCTCTATTCCCGTTGTTCAATCGTGTTAGAATCGTACATGTCCCAACTGAGGCGGTGTGACTCGTCGTCGGTGCGTGTGTGTGTGTGACTCCTCTGTGAGCAACCCCAAAACGTACCCATTAATCTGTACTACAACATTTTTTCGCTACTTTTACTATGTCACAACAAAAACAAAAAGTTTGTACAACAATAGCAATGCAAAAAATATTTTCATGAACTACTCGTTTCGCTGTGTGTGCGGTCGTTCTCTCCCCATAAAGTATATACACACACATATAGAAGAGAGAGCCCAGCGAAAGAGAGTGGGAGAGAGCCTGAGAGTGAACGGCAGAGGAAAAAAATATATCGTCTCAGTTGCCGTATGCGTATGCCGCCTTCGGTCGTCGGTTTTAAAAGATATAGAAATCTTCTATACCTCCACACACTCCACACTCTCTACCCGCCGCCGCATAATAGAGCGCAATCTGTTTAATCGGTCTTAACAGCAGAGAAAAATATCAAGTAAATCACCCAAATCAGAAATACAAAAGAATACCAGTAGCAAATAAATTTGTGGTGAATGCAAATTTTTCAAGTGCGCAGTATAGCGGCGAAATTCCAGACGCAATTTGGAGTATTCCCAAAGTTTTAATAAATAAATAAATATGTAATTACACACTCAAACACTCGAATGGACACACAAGCCCAAAATTCAGAGAGAGTGTGTGGCTACAATTGAGTTGATTTTTGGATTTTATATATGCATACCCATACATGCATATATACATGTATATTTTTTACTTATATTATTTTTAGAATATCGATTTTGTTGGCCGCCTCTAAACGAGTGTCTGTGTGTGTTTTGTGTCTCTCCCCTGCCTTCGTGCGGTTGTGTGTGTGTACGAACTATACATATTTGTGATAAGTGTGTGTAGCATCGTCGGACAGTAAAAATGTGTTAAGAATTATGTTCATATAGACATAAGTTACCTAATCTAGTGCAGAAGAAAGAAGAGAAACTAAGAAAAATCAAGTAAAGCGAAATAAATGAAAGGAGAAAAATGCCTCATCAAAACAGCTGCGCCGCTCTCTCTCTCTCGCTCTCTCTATCTCGCTTTCAAGTCTCACCTCATGTCTCCCCACACTCGAATGTCTTCCTCTTTCTTTTCACACACGCACTCACTAACTCACACACACACACACACCATAGTGCGCTTCTGCTTTGTGCTTTTGTGTGCGTGTGTGTTTTGCCTTAACGCCACATCGTATTTACATGTGTTGACCCCACTTGGACCCCATCTGCCTAACCGCATCTTCTTCCGCTCCCCTCCTTTCCCCATCCCACCACGCGTTGCGCTGTGCAAAAAAAAGGGGAAAAAACTACAGTTTTAATTCAATTACAGTGCTCCCAAAACCAACGATAGTTAAATAACTGCTAACAAGAAGAGAGTACACTGCGCTACGCCATTATCTACCGTGACGTCGTATGCCAATTAGTGGGAAAAGCGAGACAGGTACGACCTACCGGAATTTGATAAATAGCTGTTAATCGAAGGAGAGAGAGAGATAATGTAAATAAATAAAAATACGACCATGGATATCTCCACTCTACTCTCCAGTTCAATAGCTGTTCATAGAAAGAGTACTCTACTGCACTCTGCTCTCCAAGTAAGGGCAGAGCGAGACGTGGACCCGTGGGCCACAACAACGGAAGTTTACATCCATTTTTGGGTCTCCAATCTCTCGATTTGCACGGCCGAACAAAGAACTGGTTCTAATTGATTGAGTGATTGAGTCGCTGAGTAAGGGGCTATATGGGGAGACACCACTGTGTGGTGCGGTGTGGTGTGCTGTGGCGTGGTGTGGTGTGGTGAGGTGAGGTGGCGGTTCCAGAACCTGCTCGACAAATTAACAAGTTCTCCAATTGACACATACAGGGGCACATATTGTCCGTTCGTCGAGCCTACTGTTTGAAATTAACATAAATGTGTCAAAATGGTAAATAATGTCCAGGGGGGCAGCCCCCTCCCCTCACCATCCCACATTGGACAGGTGACAAGGCCCTTGCAACAGACCAATGTTTGACAATATAATTAAACCATTAACCATAATATATCGCTCGCTCGCTCTCTCTCTGTCTACACCCGGATTAATTATAATAATTCATGATACTCCGAAGAGCACATCCCAACCCAAAAATTGAACGTGACTTGTATGCAATTAAGGTGTTTCTTTGGAGCTCCGTCAGAACAATAAATACAACGAAAAGAACGATAACGAACGAGCGAACGGAACGTATGCAAAAGGCAGACAATTTCCAGTTTTTTTTTTAGCTGTGCGATCGATCGATCCCCGGGATCCAAGTGTTTTGTTTGCCTAAGCGGGTTTGTCACTTGCTATTCCGTGCCGCACTACTGCCCCACTGCATGTCTCTGTGGCTGTGTGCGTGTGTGTGTGTGCTTGTGTGTGTGCTTCTCTCTCTCTCTCTCTCGTTCTGTGGCCCAGACTGGGCTTTGACGTAAAAAGTAGATACGTAGACAATTGAAAGCATTGATTCGTATGGGAAAATACAGAGTATTCTTTTGGCTCCCTATAATCCTATTTGCATGAAATTTTTATAAATTTCTTGTACTCTCCCTTTAATATATCTCGAGGGTAACCCACATTCTGGGTGGGGGGGTCTCTACTTCCAAGTAATTTAAATGAATTAACCAAGTCGGTCAACTGAAATAAATGCCATGCCATCAGCATGACTCCCCCGTTTGTGCCACACACACACAAACACACACGCAGAAGACAATTTGCGTTTCCATTGGAGATTTCAGTGAAGCGGAATTTGTGGCCATAAATGCCTTGGGAGGAGCCACGTATGAAAAGTGCTCCACATTCTCCAAAGAGGAGCTCTATTAAGTCCCTCTCCTCCACCTCCATCTCCTCCCGGGGGCGACCTGCTTGCCGTCTGTTCACCTTCTCTCACGGATGTTCATTTGGTTGCAACTTCAACATTTTCTGCCTGGCTGCAGCGGTTAAAGAGCGTGTTTAAAGCCCCCCCTCTCCCCCTCCATGCCCCATATGCCTCTCTCTCTCTTGGTTGCTGTCTGTTTTGACACAACTGACCTCACTTTTTGCCACTCATTCTGTTTGTCTTTGGATTGCAGATGCCACATGGAACAGCAGAAAGACCTTCTCTGGGTCTCTCCACCTGCTTCGTGTTTTCCCCGTCTGTTTACATCGTTATAGAAGGGCGATGGAGGGGGAGCCGGAGCCGGAGCCCCTTGTCTGCTCTAAAAATAAAGCACAAACTCCATTGCAATTGACTTGATTTACACAGTTTTCTCCATGTTTTCGCATTGCCTGGCATTTTCCATTGAATTTTCTGCAAATATCTATCAAAGTTCTTGGCTCAAAATGTGTTATTTAATCTGCAGCAGAAGTTCTTTCAATTTGTTGGAAAATATTCGATTCGGATACCCTCTGGGAATAGAGCTCCTGTTTGTTCAATCGAAATTCTGTTTACTTGTTTGTTAGAGAGATGAAAAACACTCGTAATATTGGTAGAAACTCGGAAACAGTCGATGGAAAAAGCTAAAAACATACACGATTTTTCACATGGAGATAAATTCACAACCGCCTGAGCGCAGAGGGCAAATGTTTCTCTCGTTATAATTAGATGATTGCTCCCGCCACGCCCCCAGATTTCTGGCACGTCTCGCTAACGAGTGGCACAATCAGCTGCTAGTGGGGCAGTGGAACGTTAAAAGGCCTCCAGATTGAGAGACCCCCAACGGCAGCATCCAACAGTTTTCAGTTCCTCAAAAGTGGATCTTTTGGTTTCCTTCCTGTAAGAGTTCTTGTAGAACCCCCCTGAGGAACCATTAAGGAAAACTATTCGTACATTCAGTCCGACTGCCACAAACTGTAGAAATATTTTTACATTTTCTGTCCCAGACACACTCGAATTTTCAGCTTTTCCTTTCGCTTTTCTCCCGCTGCTTTCTACCTTTTGCCGCAATTAATGACGTTTTTCATCGCTCATAATATAATTTTAGACGCGGGGGAACATTTTGAGTGCCAGTAAAAAATCTTTTTGCTGATTTTTTCTTTCCGCTGAAGAATTGTGGGGAGGGAGGGGGTGTGTTCCGTTTTTCTGCGGGGCATCCTGTGGCGAAAACCCGTGCGTCGTCGGTGGCATCGTCGTCGTCTCAAGTGCAGTTCAATGTATTTTTGTAATGTTCTTAATTTATTTTCAGTGTTTATTTATAGCATACAGAATATGGTAAACGGAAATTCCACAGCTGTGCATGAAATCATTTGACCTTGAATGGGTAGGATTCAATAGTATTTCAATGACTATTTAGGGAGTACCCCCTCCCCCCTTCTGTTGGGTTCCTTCTGTTTCCTCGAGTGGCGTCATGGCCGTTAAATCAATAAAAAACAAAAAAACACTCGGTGGAACAGTTCGACAGACAGACAGACAGCTGCAGCAATTAAATAAAATCGCACATTGCACAATTAATAATTAGCACTTGTTTGGCCACCAGCGAGGGCCCGAGAAGTGAAACAAGTGCACCTCCACCCCACAGGTGGGCCAACAGCCACTGGTCTCCCTCTCCCCTCTCCCCCTCCCTCTCCCTCTCTGTTTGTTTGTTTCTTTTTGGTTTTTTCAGGTGGCAAGAACACCTACCATATGGCTATCTTATCTTTCACCTGAGATACATTTTTACTTATTTTCTGCGCTTGATTGTCTTTTTTTGTAGTCCACTGTTTATGCGACATTCATATTTTTGTGCTGATTTTTGATTAGATGGGTGCCACGCCCACACACACACAGAGGCATACAGCCCCCCGACTGGTTATCACAGCTCAAAATCTCTTAATTAAAAAATAGAAGAAAAAATACAGCCAATAGATTGCGAAAAGAGAGAGAGGGAGAGGGAGAGGGAGAGAAGAGAGATGTGGGCAGGGCGCTTTTTAATAAAAAAAATTTTCCATGCTTTGGCATTGAATTTGCATTGTGGCATATATTTTACAAAAAGTAGTACGTAAATCTATAAAATACCTGCTGCCTATATACATGTATGTATATAATACATATATACATACCTACCTCTATGGGTGACGCGATAGGTAAATGAAATCATTGAACTGAAAGGCGGCGTCTGAAGAACAGAAAATAGAAACTCTAGAGAATGATACGACTATTGGGATACCCATTCACCAAAAGAAGTAAACGAGTAAAGAACGCAACAAATAATCTCCCCCTCCCCCTCGCGTTTATTTTATTTCAGACCGCAAAAAGCTTAGGCGCTGTTTACACTACATGGTTTCTGTCCGAATGCAGGGAAACTCCACAGCCGAAAAAGCGGTGTAGTGTAAACAGAGCTTTGGTTCTCTCACAGAAGATCAGGCGATAGCGGTTTGTGCGAGAGAGTAACAGAGAGTGAGAGGGCGACATTGCAGTCGCTTGCCGTGTGTTTGTGCATGTCTGTGCATGGAAACAGGGAGAAGGAGGAAAACGAGAAAAGGAAGAAACTAAGCTGCTGCTGGGCGGGCGAGCCAGTCTTGAGGGCAAATAGTGTTTATACGAGGATCCGATTGTGGGGAGAATAGGGTGGATATATTATTTAATATTCCTCCCACTTTGCGTTCCCCTTAATATTATGTTTCCTTTCCTTTTCTTGTCTTTCCTTTTTTTTTTAATTAGTGAAAATGTTGTGTCTACCCGACAACGCACCGTGTCTCAGCGTTTAATTATTTAATTAAATTGAGGAAATTGTTGTGACTGCTGTTGTCTTGTCTCATCTCTCGTTCTCCTATCCGCTCCACCCTCTGCTCTGCGCTCTCTGCACCGCGCTCTGCTCCGCCTCTCTACACCGCTCTCTGCTCTGCCACTCTGCTCCGCTGCTCTGCTTCGCGCTCTGCTCTGCTCTGCGATTTGGTTCGTCTGCTTTTCGTGTGTTTTACGGTTTCGTCATATGTTTTGTGGCTTTGGCTTTTGGGGGCCCTATTCCAAGAGGAAAAAAGGAATGAAATATTGTTACACCCCCTCCAATGCCAGCAGCAGCACATAACAGTCGTCGGCTGATGCAATTAGCTTTGTGCCTGTGCCTGTGTCTGTCGCTGTGCCTTTGGCTGTTGTCAACTAATTTTGTGGCTTTCTACTTTCCATTTCCATTGGCACTTGGCGTGGCTCTGCCTGTGCTGCCAACACCAACAATAAGTTACATCCAATGTTATGTAAACCCTAGAAGACAGATGTTATGACAGATGTGTGTGTGTGTGTGTTACTTGACGACTCTCCGAAAAAGCCCATCCACTCGATAAGAACTGTTTAGGCACTTCGAGGCCAGTACCAAGGCAGGGCCAAGGGCCAAGGGCCTCTTTTACATGCAGGATATAACCAAAGCTGTCCTAAACGAACGGCCACATTCGCTTTGAATGGCAAGCCATTCACGTGTCATGATTGCATGTGGAATACGCCGCTTAATGGAACTGTTGCATTAGACGTTTAGTAATTGATGATATTACAATAACTACAACCCATAACGACTCGTAATTATATTAAGTATTCGCCTGCGGTAGGGTATTTTATTGTAATTTTAAAAATTAAATAAAAAACAACAGATCCATTGTCTAACCTTCTCTAAAACAGTACCTAGAAACTGCACCGAATACCATCTTTTTGATGATGAATCAACGATTAAATGTTGTGAATGCTGTACCATAGGGTGGGTGGGGTGTTTGGGTGAACCAATTGATTCCGTTACTCTCTTCCATTACCTCTGCTTCAAGGGTTTTAGTTAGTAGTTCCTTTGAAGATGGGCGATATCCGCCAATTAACGGGAACTCTTCTTCGGGCATTCCATTAGCCAAATCTTCCAGGGAACCGGGACCACTCCTCATCTGCTCTTAGACCCTGCCAGTGCCTCTCACTCGGCTTTTCTTTAATCATTTACGAGGAAAACACACATCGACATTGCTGCTTGACCCCATTGGGTTTTTCCAAGGAAACTTACTCACGGCTTTCCCCCCCTCTCTCTCTCTCTCGCGAAGAGCTTTCCATTTTCACTCTCGCCGAACGCATTTCACTTTGAATAATTAAACATAAATACGTGTACATGGAAAATCGTTCAATTTTCAAGCCGTGTTGCATCGCACTTGGCTCTTTCCTGACGTCAACATCCGCACGTGGATCCGCAATTATAATTGCCCTTCTGCACGGCTGCTGGAAAATGCGTTGCCAGTCAATGGCTGTGGGTGGGTCGACCGCCTCTCTGACGTACTCGCATCGGGCTTGTGGATTTGAATCTGGCTTTGAGTGTGCCACTCCAAAAATAGATGTAGAATGTTCTGCAGTTGTCGGTTCTATTTTTGGTGGCCCATAAATGTCGGCGGGCCCCCGCTATGACACTGCTTGGTCCCCCTGCATGTGTCCTTTGCAGGAGCAGTGTGTTATGACTAAGAATATCCTTTGTATATCCCTGGCAAAAGGCGAGGGGGGGGGCATTATGATTATGAACGAGAAGGATGTGTTTCTGGGGAGACACTTTACACAGATCCTTCGTCAGCTTGGGCACATTTGTGGAATGTACGAATTTCCCCATAAGCGAACGGCCACACATTCGTTTCCTCTGAAACCACAAGAGTTTTCGGATATTTAACGATAAAATCACGAAGAAACATTTCCGATTCCTATGGCCCTAATGATCCCATAAGGTCATGATCCAATGGTTTGATGTTGGATCAAAAGAAGGGATACACATATTCCATATATAGAAATAAATATTCTTCTGTAGGGGGTATCAAATGCCTCGAATCTTGTTATTTCTATTTTCATTTGTCGCATTGCGTGCGTTGATTACATTTCCACATTTTTCAGTGACAGAGGGCTAAAAGGTGTGGTCTGGTCTGGTCTCCCTTTGGCTCTGTCCAGGTGTGGCACGTGGCAGCAACGTGTGGCAGCGTTCAGCGTCAAGTGGTGCCTATCAATAAATTGAATCCTCTGCTTGTCAATTGTGAATTACTAAAAAGCATTAAGCCCTCGAAGGTGGGGAAAAGTCCTTGAATTGCTTTTCTTTTGTTTCCATCTCCCCCTCTCCCGTTTGCTCACCTTTTATTCCATTTCCCCCCCGTCCTGCGGATGCCATTCCGCTTTCTTTCTACTTTCTTTCATTTGTTGGCTTCATTTCATTCTGGATGCCATTCGTATGCGTTGAATGCAAATTTCCCATAAGCGAATGGATACACTCTCCATCTCTCTCTCTCTCTCTATCGTTTCTTGGATTGGCAGGACACCAATCGATAGTTTGGCCTGCCATTTAACTGTGAAAACTTCAACAATTTCCAACGAGCTGCCAACTTTTTTTGCCGACAGTTGCCTCCCCCTCCCCCTCCCCTCCCCTCCATCCTTTCCTTTGGGCTGTTGTTTTCGACTTGTGCGACTCCCTGAGTGCTGTAAATATTTAAAATTCATTTTACTTGCAATATTTACCCCCAGGAGGAGTGACCCAATTCCCATTGAAATCTAGATCTTATAATTTTGTTAGAAAGGGGGCTTTTCGGTGTCTGGTGGGGCCTGCAAAAAATAAAAACCAAATAAAAAATGCAGGCACGCCAACGGAACGACGAGTGGGGCATGAAATGTAACCGAAAAGGGGTTGGGAGGGGAGGGGAGGAGAAGCAGCAGCCGCCATCTTCCAGTTTTGACCACCCACCCGATCCACCGTCCTACTCTCCGCCACTCTGCCCCTCTGCCATCCACCCACATGACATTTACAATGTGTTTTCCCTCGATGTGTGTGTGTGTGTGTGTGTGTGTGTGTGTGTGTGTGTGTGTGTGTGTGTGTGTGTGTGTGTGTGGCGTGGCGCCTCCTGCCTTGAGGGCACACGCAGCAGCAGCAGCGGCAGAGTCGTCGCCGCGAGAGGCACTTTCGTGTGGCGAAAAACTTTCGCTTCTGTTGCAGCTCCATCCTCCCCCAACCACTGCTGCCTCTTTCTTGTGGATGCAACAAAATCGTATAAAACTTATTGTTCCATTTCCTTTAGCTTTATGTAAATTAAACAAGGCGCATTTTTCGCAGCAAAGACTCAAAGCTGCTGCTGTGGCACGTTGCGTTTTTCACCGATGATTTTTGGGGAAATAAAGAAATTTTTCACCAAGAAAATATTCAATAAAATGCAATAAAAATCAACTTTAATAATGCCAGAATGGGAATATATTTAAAAGAAATATTTCACAATAAGTGTTTCACCGATGCTTTTTGGAGAATGCAATAATAGCGAATGCAATTTTTCACCAACGAAATATTCAATAATATGGAACATAAATCAACTTTAATGGAAATATATTTCAAAGAATTATTTCCATATAAAGAAATATTTCACAATTATTTTTCCACCGATGCTTTTGTAATTTTTCATCAATTCAAATATTTCATCGTTGAAAGAATAACATTTTTTTTTGTATGGAAACAGTATGTTTGGTATTCAAATATTTCATTGAAGGAAATCACTATACCACATCATTTCCAGAGCACAAAAACCTACTAAGACCGTGTGAATATCAAACGTTTAGGTGCCTCGTACCTGCTGAGAATCCGACGATAACTATCGGTAGTCGATGGCAGTCCGCGGAATGAAATAAACTCGATTATATTTCAGTCTTTATGGCATATTAAATTACAGAAAAGATTAATAGTTCTCTTCACTTTATGCCCCTACAATCATGGGATGACAATGGCACCACAGAGTCGCATTGTAATATCCATCGATAGCTATCGAATGATTTACCAACGCGAAAAAACCCCGCATAGCAAAAGGGCCTTCAACAAAGGATACCAGTGGGTATGTGCGATGTCCTACGTGCCATGAGATACATGCCACATTTCCCCCCCTCTCTCCACCACCTCTCCCTCTCTCTCTCTATGCATATGCAATGTCGCTGGCTGGATGCTGATTTGATTGATTTAATGATATCAATACAGCCACAGAGCCACCACACATAGAGGGAGAGGGGGGTGCAAAGGGATGGAGGGAGGAACACGACCCAAGGGAGGTCAAGGTTTTGAATTTCCAGTGCGCATTGGATGAAAATTCTATTAGGACCGTACGGTGCCGCCCACAATTCCATCGATCGAATGAGGGAATGCTTTCCTCGATAATTGTTGCCTCTGCGTGGAAATGGAAATCAATTTCATGCATGCGAGATTATGATGGGATGATGGAGATTGTACGAGATGCTCTCTCTATCTCTGCCTCTCTCTCACGAGACACGCAACGGAAGGCAGCCTGTAATTTTATCGGAAGAGAGAGGAGTCCCTCCTGTGAAAACTGTTTAAGCATTTTCCACCCATTCTAGTCACGCATTGCTGCTGCAACTGACGAGAAATGAAATTCTCAACCGTCCATGAACTCTTTTTTCCCCCCGCCTTCCCCCCTCGTCGTGTGAGGATTTTCTGTTTGGGGTGTGAGATTCCTCCCATGGACAACGGCGCGATGTTTACTGCGTAGTTTTTCCAGCATTTTCCTCGCATGCAGTTCCTGAGACACGTTTCAAGTACGCAGCGAAAGCGAAAATGAAAACAGTGCGCAATTTTTACCCCCACACGAGCCACCCCTCCCTCCCCAAGGCGGAACGAGGGGCTAGATGGAGGAACCTTTGTGCTTATCATCTCTCAAGCGGACATTATCATTGCTTTGCCTTTTCCCGTGCAAAAAGCTTAGACTTTTCACCTAATAACCGTCGCAAATATGATGAAAATGTCGACAGAAATTTCACTGAAGCGGCACAAAAAATGTAATATTTGTTAGATGATTAAACCGCATTGGAAAAATACAAGAAAAATGGAATTTAAATATGTTTTTAGACGATAAAAAGCAATGAATATTTATTTAACAAAAGCAAGTGAGGAGGTTTCATTTTCGCAGGCTTTTCTTTGTGTCAAATAAACACTCAAAATTGTAAAATACCCACGGAAAATATTCAGCGAAATACGAGTAGAGCAGCGATGTTGTTTTTGGATTCGTGGGAACGAGCCTCGCTTCCAGACTTGAGTCTCACGAAGGAATACGCCCAGTCATGCACACGCCTGAATGTTGTTTTGTGCTTTCACGAGGTCTGGGCATTCTCCGAAATTTCGGCTGGCTTGAATCGGTTTTCGAGGAACAAATCTGGGATTAATGGAAGCGATGGCGAAGCCTCCAAATCGTAGAGGGAATGTATTTTGCTTATTTTCGAATCTTTGTTGCCACGATTATTGATACAGAAATACGTATCAACTTTCCATACAACCTACGTAGGTATATTTACATTTGTTTGAGTGGAAATAGCAAATAGTTGATTCTCAATTGACACCAAACAGCAACTGTCGAAGCAAATATCTATTCAGCTATCAATTGAAACATATTCATTAAATATTTGCACTTGACGCCAGTCCCGAGAACACTTAAGGAATAATCAATAAAGAAAGACGTACATTAAAAGGGGTTCCCTATAAAGATTGTGGCACTTGAATGAGGAAAGATCATTAACAGATGAAATGCTAAACATTTTGATACTCATTCGAAGATATTTCTTTATGGTAAAAAGGTTGAGATGTTCCTCAAAATGCATCAAAAATTGTGCCTAAATATGGAAAAAACTTTCGATTGCTTGAGTTCTTTGGACCAATAAAAACCAATAAATCAATAAAAAAAAACGACCAATAAAAATGGTCTTCAACGGGCAGATTGGGTTACGTGTAGGTCAGGGTTTTGGCCCGACATTAAACCAAAACAAAGCGACAATTGACGACAATCGTTGGTAGCATTTCCAAGCCTCGAAACAGTTTTATGGCTTATTGATTGTCTTAAAAAAAAGGAAGAAAAAAGACACGCAATGGACATGCGTCAGGAATACATCGTAGCCATCGCGCCCTGTGGCATGTGGCATGTGGCATGAAGTGTGGAAATGGAATAGAATTTCCACCCCGGCGTGAGTGGGCGACCGACCGACCGAGGGTCGAGGGTCGAGGCGAGTGGCTTAGTCATTAGATGGCCTGGCCGAAACGATGAGTGGTGGCCCACTCTAAGCGGCGAAAAATCGTACAAATGCCAACACGAAAACAACAGCGAAACAAAGCAAAACAAAACAAAACAAAAGCGAAGAGGAAAATAGAGAAAGAGAGTGAAAAAGTGGCGAAAACTTGTCTCATTATATATTGCAAGAGGCGCCGCCCTGTGCCGAGAGCACCCTGTGGCACAGGGTATTATGGTTTTTGGAAGGTGTTTGATTTTCGATCAGCAAAAGCCAAAGCCAAAGTGTGGCATTGGTCTGTAATATCACAGATCCATTACCCAACGTTCACATGTGAATGCCAATAATTCGTAAAAACAGCTGATTGCGTGTTACAGGTGTTTTTTCCCCCATATTGATGCCTTTTTTGTGGTTTCCTTGCAAAATATCCCGAATCTCTCTCTGTTTGTGTGATTCGAAACGAATGTATCCGTTCGCTTATGGAACATTTTGTGCCTCAAGGGTATCCAGCGATTCGGCCATTTCCTCTTGGGTTTTTGTTTCTTCTATGATGAACTTTTTTGGCCCTCACTACAATGTTTTATTGTTGTTTTTGCTGTTGAGTAAATAATGTCATAAGGTCACACACACACACAGAGACACCCCCTCCCATTAAAGGGGGTGGGCCCCCACTCCCAGGCCTAATGGTCAGCCATTCATCGCGCTGCCAATGTCCATGCCGATGCCAATGCTGTTGTTGGTCATTTGTCTCGGGGCTGGGCACACCCTCCTCCCCCTCCCACCTATCATTTTATATAAAATATCATGAAATAAATGAATGGAATGGAATGGACGCTATCTCTCCCGATCTATCCGATATATTTAATGCCACGATGGGGTTCTCTGTTTGTTGTTTTGTTTTGGAGAGGGGCTCGACCTCCCACGGCGAAGGTTATTCAGATAAATTAAACCAAAGACACTGCGAAAAGCAACGGCCACACAACTTTTCTGTGTAAACAAGCTGATGAGGTGTACGATGTACATATATGTACATATATATATGTATATGTTTACATAATGTATATGTATTCTGTGGAAAATTCAATTCAATCGCATGGCGAAAATTGTGAATCGCAAAGGCGGGGGGAGGCCCAGGGCTCGACTTTCAGATACCCAATATTTTATTGTACCTATTTTGGATACATTTTGGATTTTTTACATCTGTATCTTAACAAAATATTAGATATTTTTGTTTACAAATATGAAAAAAATGTAAAGAAATGTTTTTAAAGTTAAAAAAAAAAATTTTCAAAACTTAAAAAAAAAACAAAAAGAATTTCAAAATTTAAAATAAAATGTCAAAATTTAAAATAAAATTTTAACAGTTTAAAAAAAAGCAGTAAAAAAATTTTATTTTAAAAAATAAATATCAAAAAATCTTCAAAAATTAAAAAAAAAAAATGTAATATTTTGGAATGATTTTTGGAAAATATGTAGAGCAGATAATAGTTTTCTTTTAATGATAGCTCCACTAAAAAGGAGCCATTTATCTTTTAAATGGTGGAAACCACACATATTTTTGACATTTTTAAGTCCTAAAAATTGTCTGATTGTGATGATTTTTGGCAGATGGGGGGATAATATCGTTATATGAAACGCCACGAGAAAGAAAGAAGGTTTCTTTGAAATGAAAGAAATTACAGATATTTCAGTCTTTGCTTTAGAAACGAATACGAAAGAAAGCTCGCAAGAGGCCATTATATTTTGCAGCTGGAGAAGGTATTTATGGGGTAGGTTCTGGTCTTTAGGGGAATCGAACAAACCCTCGCATCGCGTGGATATACCCAGCACTCTCCCCTTAACGCTGTATGGAAAAAAGGCAGCTGGGCAAACTTTTTCTGTGTGTGCCACTCTCTCTCTTCCCCCCCTCTCTCCAGCCAGTTCCGGTTGGCCAACACACACAAACACACGATGTAGCGACGCGCCCACGCAGCAGCGGCAGGCAGGCAGGCGGGCGGACTGGCAGGGAGGCGGACAGGCAGGGAGGCAGCTGTTGGCCAAGTTTGATCGCATTTACCTGTTTGTCACTCATACGCCTTGTGGTTCCTGTCTCTGTGTGTGTGAGTGTGTGTGGGCCATGTTTAACATGTTTTTCACTTGGGAATCGACTGCAGGCCATGGACTGCTCGCATGGCATCCGAGGTGTTTGACTTGCAGTTTTGTGTGCCTCCCGCGTGTCCCTCCCCTCCACTGCACTGGAAAATTGAAGTTCATGCAAATGAAGCCTGCTCCTGGTGCGTCCTTCATTTCTGGCTTCATTTCCGCTTTACATTTCCTTCGCGATGAGACAGCCGCTGCCGCCCCCACTCAGTGTTTCCGGTCAATGGCTTTACCGGGGGAAAGGCATCCTAAATGAGAATCAAAATGGAATGTGTAAATTTAATTAAACGCCGCGGCGTCTGCTGCCATTTGCCGCAAGGACTGAGCGGCTCCTTCAGCCATTTGCCGCAAGGACAGAGTGGCTACTGCTGCCATTTGCCGCAAGGATTGTGCGGCTCTGAGGCAGACTTTTCCCAGTTCCAAGAGGGGCATGTTAATTGTCAGGACTCGGGCCAGTCACCAGTCAATCATTCAAAACCGTAAGCCTTCGCCTGGCAACCCCAACCCGTCGGGCGGTGCTTCCCTCTTCTTGGGGCCTCTTATCCGCCTATCAGTTATCTCTTATCTGTCAGCACAAAGAAATCAGAAATCACAGTCCCCGAACACACACACACACACACCTGTAATAAAAAAGAGCTACGATTAGATATAACCTTCATATATTTTATATTTTTTTATCAAAGTTCTGCCTTGGTTTTCGGGTTTGTGGTTTTTCCCCGCCCCTCCTCCCAGCTATCTATCCGACAAGCCTTTTAATGTCAATTCCGTTTACTGTATTTCCATTTGCAGTGCATGTGATGCCAAATCAAAAGGAAAACACATAAAATATAACCAAGCAGCAGCAAAAGCCAAGACCGCAAAAGGCCAGTGTCCGCAGAGAGAGAGAGACAGAGGAATATGTGAAGGATTCAAACCATTAATCGATGTGCCATTCAGGAGCAGAAGCAGCAGCAGCAAAACCTAGAAGCTAAGCCGAGACGCGAGAGTATTATCCACAAGAGAAGGCGCAACAGTGCAACAATCCCTCCAGCAACAAAGAACCTGAAAGCAGCAGCAGACAGCAGCAGAAGTGGCAGCAAACAGAACGTAAATCTAGAAACAGGTGAGTGCGATTCTAAAACGTTTTCAAGGGGAAAAACTAATGAATATATTCTCATATTTTCGTGCAGTGTAAATACAACTGTAACGAATTTAAAGCAAGAAAAAAAACACACTTGATGTCCCCCCCAGACGCTCGTTGATAGATGCCAAGATAAGTCGCTACCGTCTCAACACCGCCATCAACATCACACAGCAACAGAAGCAGCAACAACTGCAACAGCAACAGGCGCAGCAGCAACAGCAACAACAGCAGCAGCAGCAACAGCAGGGTATACAGAACAGAGAGAAGCATCCGCCATCCCATCAGCATTTGTTGCCATTGGAGGAGCAGCAAAGGAGCAGCAACAGCAGCAGGACAACAGCAGCAGCAGCAGCCGAGCAGGAGGAGCTCTGCATAGGCGGCACCGCAACCGGCAGCGGCAGCAGCAGCTTAACCAAAGGTCGAGGAAACAACTGCAAGACGCCAAACTCTACTGCAAAAGTCGCCAACATAACACATAAAATTTTCGGTTGGCTACGCAAATCGCGAAACAAACGGCCAGTCGAGATCCTAACAAGCGATTTCGAAGGCGAAGACGGCGACGGCGACGAGGGGGAAGGAGGAGCAGGAGCAGGAGTAGGGGCAGGAGCAGCACCTGGGAGTGCAGGTGGGTCAGGTGCAGCGGGTGGTGCAGCCGATCATCAGCAATTTTCAGTGGCAAACGTTCGATATAAAGCCGGCAAGCTGAATACCACACAGACAGCCACGGAGACCACCACCACCGCCATCGATTCAAACGAACCCAAATCTGAAAAGATGTCATCGGGGGGCACGTTTGTGGATCGAATCGACCCGTTCGCCAAACGTTCACTCAAAAAGAAGGGCAAAAAGAGTCAAGGTTCCTCGCGCTACAGAAATTCACAGGATGTTGAGTTGCAGCAATTGCCGCCGTTAAAAGGTACGCTGATCGCTGATCTCTGATCCCGTAGGAAGTCCTGGTTAATAATAATTCCCTGCCTTTTCTTTTGTTTTGTGTTTCCGATAGCCGATTGCTCCAGCCTCGAACAGGAGGAGCTGTTTATACGAAAGTTGCGTCAGTGTTGCGTATCATTTGACTTTATGGATCCCGTGACGGACCTCAAGGGCAAGGAAATCAAGCGGGCGGCACTCAATGATCTATCCACCTATATAACGCACGGGCGCGGTGTGCTCACGGAACCCGTTTATCCGGAAATAATACGCATGGTACAGCCAATCCGGAGGGGGGGGGGAACTAATCTTTTATAAGGAAATATCATATTAAATCAAACATTTTTGTACACAGATTTCTTGCAACTTATTTCGCACACTGCCGCCCAGCGAGAATCCAGATTTTGACCCAGAGGAGGATGATCCAACATTGGAGGCCTCGTGGCCACACCTACAGCTGGTGTATGAGGTGTTCTTGCGCTTCCTCGAATCGCAGGATTTCCAAGCAACCATTGGCAAGCGTGTGATCGATCAGAAGTTTGTCTTGCAGGTGCGCAGATCTTTTCTATACAAGATCTTTCCTCTATCATGACTTGTTCTATTTGACAGCTCTTGGAACTATTCGACTCTGAGGATCCACGTGAGCGTGACTTTCTCAAGACGGTGTTGCATCGCATCTACGGAAAGTTCTTAGGTTTACGCGCTTTTATACGAAAACAAATCAATAACATATTCTTGCGATTCATCTACGAGACGGAGCATTTCAATGGTGTGGGCGAGCTCTTGGAAATACTCGGCAGGTGCGTTCGAAAATTAGTTTATTCCTTCCCTCCTCCCTTACTAATGGTAACCCTCTGATATGCAGCATCATCAATGGCTTTGCCTTGCCACTGAAGGCCGAGCATAAACAGTTTTTGGTCAAGGTCCTGTTGCCGCTGCACAAAGTCAAATGCCTGTCTCTATATCATGCACAGCTGGCATATTGTATTGTACAATTCCTAGAGAAGGATCCATTCCTTACCGAGCCGGTGGTGCGGGGCCTGCTCAAGTTCTGGCCAAAGACGTGTTCCCAAAAGGAGGTCATGTTCTTGGGCGAAATCGAGGAGATACTTGATGTGATCGATCCGCCGCAGTTTGTCAAGATCCAGGAGCCGCTCTTCCGGCAGATTGCCAAATGTGTCTCGAGTCCACACTTTCAGGTACGCGACAGGACATCCCGAAATTGATCGTAGACTGAACGTATTTTGATTTGCAGGTGGCTGAACGCGCTCTATATCTGTGGAACAATGAGTATGCCATGTCGCTGATTGAGGAGAACAATGCGGTGATTATGCCGATCATGTTCCCGGCCCTATACCGGATCAGCAAGGAGCACTGGAACCAGACCATCGTGGCGCTCGTCTATAACGTATTGAAAACATTCATGGAAATGAATTCAAAGCTGTTCGATGAGCTCACCTCCAGCTACAAGGCAGAGAGGCAAAAGTATGACCAAGTCCCTCTCGTTGGAATATATATATTAATAATATTTGTAATTGTTTTCGCACAGGGAAAAGAAACGTGAACGGGATCGCGAGGAGCTGTGGAAGAAGCTGCACGAACTCGAATCGAATCGTTCCAATGGGCGCACCGCAGGCGGCAGCGCAGCTGCGAATGCATCGAACAGCGCATCATCATCCAACGCGGCGGCGTCCACGTCCTCCCAACTGCAGCCACCATCTATCAGCACAGCCGCCATTAACTCTCATCAGCAGCAGCAGCAGTCGAATAGCAGCAGCAGCGGCAGTCTGTCCAGCGGCGGCGCCGGCGGCGATAATAATCCTGCGACCACAAATGCAAAAATCAAACAGGATAGGGCGGATAACTAAACGGGCAAAGCACAAGCGAACGCAAGGCATGCGCCCGAAAAAACAAAACTAACAATAAAGAAACGAGAGCCGTAGAGCGCAGTCCGTCGGCTAACACGTAAAAGCATCTCTGTCGTTCCACATCCCACACGTAAGAGACAGACAGACAGACAAACAGACAGAGAGAGGGAGGGAGGGAGGAAGGAAGGAAGGAAAGAGAGGCGATAAATAGTTATACTAAAAACAAAAACACATACATATGCTAAACTTTAAACACAAGAAAATATGAAACTAAACACTAAAAAAAAATGTATACTCGATTGACGAAGACACCAACCAAGCGGACATCAGCGGAGGAGGAGGAGGAGAAGGAGGATGCTTGAGCGGCTGTTGAGAGGAAGAAGGATGGAAAGGAGTGGAAAGCGGAAACGGAAGTGAAAGCGATAGCCCTGTCTGTGTGTGTGTTATTTTTAGAAAGCCGAAGCTTCGTCGAGTGCGGCATCAATGGAAATCTATATAAATAATATATCTTACACCTAAACAAACGACACGACACACACACCCACACTCACACCACACATAAACACCCGCGCACACACACACACACAGACACACAAACACACCCCCACAGACACATATAAATATATATATATTATAACAAAACAAAACAACAAAACAAAAGAAAGAAAATATTATTAATTACGTTTAAGCATAAAAGAAAAAGAAAACCCAAGTTGAATAAAGAGAAAAAATCATGTTAGTAAGTGAAAAAAAAGCAGAAGAGAGCCGATAACTATAACTATAACTATGATTGATTGATTGATTGATTGATTGATGATTGATTGTTGAAGTAGATGAACGAGCATTGAATTATTATTAAACTACTAAAACATACTACTGCTAACTAGAAGACCCTAACCCCTACCCTAGCATATAGATCAGCGCCATCCCATCCCATACCGAATCAATACCCAACCCCAAAAAACACTTACTAAATATATATATATATATCACCTAAATGTTCACTGTGTGTAAAATAGTTGAAAGCTGCGCTGCTCTGATGATTGATTTTCCTGATTTTCCAACACACAGATTTCCATAGAACGAACGAACGAACGAACGGCGTGTCTTAGTCCCTGAATTGTATATAAAATGCAGCATCCATGCAAACGAAACTTTGTTACTTAGCTTTAAGTGTTGCACACACACACACACACACACACACAAAAACATACGCATAGCCACTCCGTGAAGACTTCTCTCGAACATACAGAAAATTCCAATCATTTGAAAGCCCCAGCTTTTAGTACGTTGTTTTAGGAAGAGCAGCTGGCAGAAAATCTATGCATACGATTAAGTACAGAATTATATATATCCCCCCCATAATCGATGGATCTATATAGAGATGTATGTAAGGGAGGGAAAATATTATGAATTGTAAAAAACAACCAAGCAAATGTTAGTCTATATAGAAGAGCCACACGGTTATGGAAATTGAAAACTGTCATCTACTAAACGCGATATCTACATATATCCTATATCCATCCTAGACACCTAGCACACACACAAGACGTTTCTCTGTGGAAAGCGGTCCAGCTTCATCTTCAGGAAAGTCCTTTCGTTTCAATTTCTTCGTGGAAATGCGCACAATTGTCATTCGATTTGCTAAAAAAAAAAACAAGAATAATTTCATTTGTAAATAAATCTAGCTAAGGTGGAAAACAACAACTGTGGGGGGATGGACAACCAATGGACTGCTTTCCCCGGCCTCTCAAACACACACACACACACACACACATACACTCACTTAGGCGCACTCACTCATATATTATTGAAATAAAAAATATATAAAATTTATATATTAACAAAAAAAAGAAAATATACTATACATAATGTATGTTTGTTCATTCAACTCTCACGCCCATTGCAAAGTATAGAAGCATGCATTATAGTACATATAGGAAGGAAGGATGGAAGGAAGGAAGGAGGGAAGAGAACTAGGAGAGACAAAAGGAGGCGCAGATGAGATGCAAGTTCTACTAAAGAGGAATGGAATGTATCTCGTAATCGCGTAAAGTTCATATAATATTAAAGATAATTGTGTCTGTGAATCGTGAGTTAATATACACCATATAATATAATGCAACAACTAAGAAAAACCTAAAAGAAAACATACAGCGTTAGCGTTATTATTATGAAAAAATATGTTTGTAAAACGTGAATGAGAATATGGAAGCAGCAGATAGCAGAGTGAGGGGTAAACCGAATCGTATAAAGAGCGTCGCAAGAGCAGGAGAAAGAGGGGAAATTGAGGGAAGAACCTATACGGCCTAAATACTAAGCAACGTGTGTAAGAAAGTTTTGCATCTTTATATTAGCGTGTAATTAAACGAAATTAAAACCGAAAGCTAAAGAGCGAAAGCCCAAGGATAGCCATTGACAAGCAATAGACACTGAAGTTAGGTCTTAACTGCCTTTAAAGACGGAACACACAGAGACAAACCAAAAAAAACCAAGAACAGGACCACAGGGAGAGTCCACACAGCAATATCGCGTAATTCCTAAACCATAAAACACCCAGACACCAGGCACCACCATCCCCCCGTCTCCATACCATGGCATGGCCCAACCATCTCTAGTTAATGTTTGAAGAAGCTCACATAGGATGCCAATCAGAGAAAAAAAAAACAAAAACGCAGCATTATTATATAGAGAATGATGAAATGTAAAAAACAAATGTTGAAATGAAAAACGGATATAGAATTGTACTCGTTAAAGTCGAGCATAAGTGTCCCTTCATGTAATAATTTGCGTTCCGTTTTGTATTCTTGTGATCGTCGTTTTCCGTTGCACCCTGAGTTAATCAATCGGTTTAGTATCTGTATCTGTATCTGTATCTGCTTTCAATAACTTGTATGGTAAACTTAACTATAGTTTCTATTATTGTATTTATATGTACTATGTATAAACAATAAATCGAGCATGTTAAAATGTAGTAGCCAGTATGTAGCTATGCTTAGGATCGGACAGATGATGATGATGACAGATCATGATGATGGTATAAGCAAAAAATGCAAAAGCAAAACTCGTTAAGTACTTTTAGAGACAACAACAAAAACCCTGTACTAAAGAAGTGTACTAAAAGAATAAAGTCGCATTAACAACGTTGCAAAAGGTAAACAAAAAAATTAAATAAAAAAATAACTTAAAGAACAAAAAACCCCAAACCACAATAAGAGCAAAAAAGATAGTTAAAGCGCTTAAAAACAATTTAAAAACAAAAATACTATGGATACTAACAAATCGGATAAGTGGATGATGGATAATGGAAAAATGGAAAAATATATGTGAATTATGTACGTATTTTCTTATGTTCTAGACTTGTATAAAAGAAAAGAAAACCTATCTTATATGATGAATGAATATGATGACACATGCTATTATTATTAATCTTTTAGTTCTGTTCTGCAGGACAGTGTTGTGCGAGGATATTTCGATATGTTTTCATGGATTGAAGGCACACTGTACTACACACACACACACACAGCCAGACACACTCACACATACATACACTCACTCATACAGGTACACAATCAATCACTCAATCACACAACTAAACAAAATCTTATGCTGAGAGTAAATATAAAGAGTAAATTATAATTACACACACGAAACAAGATATGAGAAAATAAATGGGAATAAATATATATATATATGTAGGTATACATACATAAATATATATTTAAACAAAAGTATATATACATTCGAAGCATTCGAAAAAACACACAAAGTTTTTTTAGTTGATTTGCTTTCGAGACTCCAGAAACAAAATGAAATGAACGCGAATGAAGATGCAAAAACCTAAGGGCAAATAAATGCGCAGCAGAAGAGCAGCATAAAAGTAAAACAAAACAAAACAAAATTGCAAAAAAAAAATATTTAGCTGCAAGCAGAATTAACCAAAAAATAAAAGGAATAAATGGAAAAAAAAAAAACAAAAATTAAAATATAACATGAGAAAAACACACAAGCAAAATGCATGAGGATGGACATGAAAGCGGCGCGAAAAGAAGCAAAGAGATCAATCAACAATAAAAAAATTAATAAATAAAAAATATAACAATTTATTTCGTTTTATTTTGAAAACTGTACAAGCGATGAGATGAGATGGTTGTGTGGCGGTCAGCTTTTGTATTTGGGCCTGAAAGCTTTTTATACCCTGTATTTGTAGAGTCGAACGGGTATAGTCGTTTTGGAAGAAGGTTGAAACGAATGTGTCCGTTCGATTATGGGCTATTTGTACAGCTAAACAATGTCATTGGGTCATTGGAAGACCCATCTAAAATTGTATAACTGTTATGTCGAATCCGGAGGCGGAATCGTTTAAGCCTTGTTTTAGAGATCATTAAAAGCCTGTGTTGGTAGCCTTATGGGTTGGCGCTTTATCTAGCAAAATACCAAAAACCATAACTTATAGATTGCATTTCCTTTTAGAATATAGTATACAAAACAAGTCAATCTTTATTTCCACTAACCTTAAGCTTTATCTGACACATCGAAAATATTTGACCAATAGGTGGCTCCCATTCTAGTCGCTTTCATGTAGCATTTAGCTTTTCAGCTTTTGAGCTTTTGCAACATCGCCACAAAAGCCAGCAAATGCAGTTGGTCGCTGCCGTTGCAAAAGTGCAGTGCCGTCAAACGCAAGGCGAGAAAAATCAATTTTCAAAGTTTCCACCAACTCCTGGGCATCATCCTTGATGAAGTGGGAAAACTATTGTGATTTCGTGGCCGGATGCTTTGGAGGTAAGTAAATTGAAACAGCAACTATGAGGGAAATCCAAGGAGTTGGGAGATGCACAACGAGAGATGCGGAACGGATGACGCAATGGCTGTGAGCCAGATGTGTGCCACTTGTTGAGAGAGCACCAGCCAACGGGCGCCATGGTCAAGTTCACGTGCGGCGCCCCTGATCCGCGAGGCTTATTTCTGTGTGCGGTGGTCGAATTTTTTGGCAGGCAGCAACATGCAACATGCTACTTGTGAGCTGGTCATGCGGCATGATGGGAATTTTAATGAACATTTTATCTATGTACGGCCATCCGTTTGATCTCATCCGCACAGGTGCCTGCGGCGTGGTGGTGGCCCATCCGCTCGACACGATCAAGGTATGGCAGCAGGCATCCAATTCCTCCGTCCAGACGGCTGTCCATCAGATCTACAGACGCAACAATGGGGTAAGTACTTGGCAGATCGCAGGAGACTGGCCGGTCAGCAATCCTTTTAAAGATCAACGGTTTCTACAGGGGCATGTTCTTCCCATTCATCTCGACGGGGGCCATCAACTCGCTGCTCTTCGGTATCTATGGCAACCACCTGCGGCAGCTGCGGAAGGTGTGCCACAGCGACTACCAGCGGGAGCAGCTGGAGTACCACAACATGTTCCTCGCCGGATCGGTGGCCGGTTTCGTGCAGTCCTTCATCGCCTGTCCCATGGAGCTGATAAAAGTTCGCCTGCAGACGCAATGCTGTGAGTGCTGCAGTCATTCCCATTCGGAAAGAGTTTGATAAATCCTTCTGTTTCAACAGACTATAATGACTATCTTTATGGCCAGCGACGTACAGCCTTTGGCACATTCAAACGGATTGTCAAGACTGATGGCCTTTCTGGTCTCTATCGGGGTCTCCTGCCCATGATGTGTCGGTTAGTACGAGAAGTCCCCTGAAAATGCTTCATCTAATCCCTGTTTCTCACAGCGATGTCCTGCCCTATGGCATCTATATGCTGGCCTACCGTCAGGCCGCTGATTATCTGAACACACGAGACTTTGTGCGCAAGCGGCGTAGCCATCCGGATGGCTCGAACGTGAATCTGTTGATCACCACATTGGCCGGCGCCTGGGCCGGGGTTATCTCTTGGGTGTGTGTCATTCCATTCGATGTCGTGAAGACGCTGATGCAGGCCGACGAGAATCACAAATTCCGCGGCATCTTCCACTGTGTAATGGTCAACTACAGAGCCTACGGATGGAGGAGCATCTTTCGCGGCAGCTGGATGCTGGTCGCCAGGGCTGTGCCCTTCAATGCGGCCACCTTCTTGGGGTACGAGTATGCCCTGGAGTGGTGTCATACGTACGATAAAAGGAGCCTATTTGCAAGTGATTGAGAGCTTTATCTAGTTTTTTAAATATTTATATTCATATTTACTGCACATTTATTTTGCTAATAAAACGATTTGAAGCATAATTTGAATTCAAAAGACAGTAGCAGTGCTGCAAAGTGCCTGTTAATGGCTGTTTATCGATTATCAACCAATTAAGCAATGAACCAATATCTATCAATCCATCAATATATCAATTTATCAATCAATCAATCTATCAATCAATCAATCAATTAATATATCAGTCCATCAATCCATCAATCTATCCACCAATTAATCTATTAATCTAATCCATTCCATCAATCTATCAATCTGTTAATCTATTAATATATGAATCTATCAATCTGTCAATTTATCCATCTATCAATCTGTCATTCTCTCAATCTTTCAATCTCTCAATACATCAATCTATCAGTCTATCAATCTGTCAATTTACGAATCCATTAATCTATCAATCTGTCAATCCATCAAGCTATTAATCAATCAATCTATCAATCCATCAATCTACCAATCCATCAATCCACTAATCTATCAATCTGTCAATCTATCATTCCATCAATCTGTATATAATATAATATTGTATATGGATATAAATCTTTCAATCCATTAATATATCAATCCAGTAAGCTATCAATCAATCAACCAATGAACCTAGATTGATAGATTGACAGATTAATATATTTACATATTGATAGATTGATGTATTGACAGATTGATATATTGAAATATTGATAGATTGATGGATTGATATATTGACATATTGATATATTGGCATATTGATATAGTGATATGTTGACATATGATAGATTGAAAGATTGATAGATTGACAGATTGATGGACTGATAGATTGACAGATTGATAGATTGATATATTGATAGATTGATAGATTGATAGATTGATCGATTGTAAGATTGACAGATTGTTAGATTGACAGATTGATAGATTGATATATTGAAATATTGACAGATTGATGGAATGATAGACTGACAGATTGATAGATGGATTGATGGATTGATAAAATCAATGGATGGATTGAAAGATTGATGGATTGATTGGTTTATTGGTTCTTTTTTTCATTGGTTCATTGATTGATTGGTCATTGGTTCATTAGTTGAGTGGTTCATTGTTGTGCACCAAAATCGGGGCAAAACCAATCAAAGCAATCGCCGTAGTACGAAAACAAGTCAAGTGTTTAAAACTAGCTAGTCAAGTAGAAAATTGATTCATTAATCGGATAAAATTATGTGGGCAGGGCTGAGAGATCTAGATAGCTAGTAATATTCGACGGAATTTCAAAAACGAGGAATATGAAGAATTCATCAGTATATTTTGAAAATGAGACCGTATATTTCAGTATTTATTTGAATCGGTTATAACCGGTAGGCAATATAAGTCCCATTCTAATCGTATAAAACTATGTGGGCATGGCTAAATTTCCTATCTAGCTTGTAGTATTTGACGGAATATCAAAAACGGGGAATATGTATAATAGAATTCGGAGTTCATCAGTATATTTACGGTATATTTTTTTGAATTCAATGGTATATTTCTGAGGGTCGGACGGCATATTTTGTCAAAAATTCTGCGGTCACACTGTAGCCAACAAAAACAATTTGTACAAAAAAATTTTTCAAGACGAAAACATCGCGAACGCATATTTGAAGATTGAAGATAAAAGATTGTGAAGAAAGTAAATAGTGCACGGTTCGTTGTTTTTTGCGCTGCGATTAACGCGTGTGCCTTTAATGATGTGTGTTAAGGCATTTACAGCGCAATTTTCATGCGGTGGTGCTCGTGCCCCTCCAAAACTTAACAGAAATCTAATGCAGAGGCAGCAAGCAGATACTTATGCCTGCTCCCTGCTGCTGCTAAACAATTAATCAAAAAATAATGATGACTGCCCAAGGTGCCAGTGGAAGTGAATCGAAATTATATTGCGCACAATCATCATTATTAGTACGAGTATTATGTGCAGTTGTCTGCGGAGGCGCGCAAAGTACGGCCAAGAAGTCGTGGACAGCGGAGCGCTGCTGCTGCTGCTCGACATAAGGCACAACGGTGGTGCGTCGGTGCACAAGAAAGGCAAAAGAAAAACAAACTAAAACAAGGCCAAGAAGGCCAGAGAAAACAGAAAAGGAAACAAAATACACAAAGTGTTCATCATTATCGAAGTGCTTCGCATAGTCCCCCCTAAGAACGCTACACTCCTCCCCACTCGATTCAAATTACGTGGCTCGTGGCAGTGGACAAACCTGCTGCTGCAAAAATCTGAATCTGGATATACTGTACCGCGCACCCACCCCCGTGAACGGCACATAGCTTCAGATCCAATAGGAAAAAAAGGAGTACAAGAATCCGAGGAACAACCACCACCGAAATGTCATCGCTCAAGGTTGCCGTGAGGGTTCGCCCCTTTAACACTCGGTAAGCGGCGGGATTAGAGTAGAGTGTTAGAGAGTGTTTGTCCAGACCAGCGATAAAGTGGATGTTTATAGAACGCCCCCTAATGCGTGGGCGAACTGTTGCATTTCCTCTGATTAAATTGAGATTTACATATGGCTAGAGTTCCCTCAATAGGAGCAGCTTTTCGATTTGCAAGGCCGTCGACTGCCACGGGATTGCCATAGAATTTATTATTGGTTAGCCAACTATTACTTGGGAGAATGGCGTGTAATGGCCTGTAATGGCGTGTCTGAAGTGGGCTTGCCCAATGTGTCTGTCTGTCTGCCTGAAGCCCCATTCTAGTACCGCTCTTTTGTTGTTGTTTTAATTCTTCGAACCGCCAGCGAACATTTACCTTTTTTTACTCTTTCTGTTATTGCTGTTGTGTCTTTATCTTGTCTATCTGTGGCGCAGCGGTCATTGCTTTTGGCACAGTTACTTGCGTACAAAGCGAAAGACAGACAGAAAGAGAGGACAAAAGAGAACTGCTGCCAAACAAAGAAAGATGGAAGGAACCCGTGTAATGATGTCATTCATCTCCTCGCACATTCGATATAAAACTCGCCAAAAACATCACATACATAAGCAAAATATAAGCTATTTTTTTATAGGTTTTCTCTCGTGTGTTAATTGTGCCTGAAACCGACCAAACAAACAAAAAACTGTAATTATAATAGCAACTCCCGCCGGGGGCTCCGCTTTGAAGTTGTGACATCATCGTTATCGTAGTAGTGGACTTATGCAAAGCACTCCACTGTTGCCCAGATCCATCCATTGGATTCCATTGGTTCATCTGTGTTTGGTTAGCCTCCAAACGGGCACATTTCCACGGCTCTCCTCCATCGCAGTCATGCAAGAGTGCCGACTGAATCGACCGAGTGTTCGCAAAACAAAAAAAACAAAAAAAGGAAAAACCTACAATAATTATCTACAAGTACGAGTATGTTTATTGCACCCAAATTTGATTCGTAAAAACACTCGCACACACATCTACGAGTTTTGAGCGAATTTTTAGCACGAATCCGAAACCAAAACAAGTTCCCATATTTCTCTCATAATGGATTGTATATGCCTCATGACTCACGGCTCAGACAAACAATTTTTGTTCGTTTTTAGTGGCTGCATGAATGTTTAATTTGAGACATGAATCAACGCTGTCGTCTCTCGGAATTGTCAGTACGAACGAATGCACAACCCAAAATCCCGCTCAAGCAGCTCTCATTCCTGTAATCTCTGGCTCTGGCTCTGGCTCTGTGGATGGGATGTCTGCTCTCAACAACAGGCCAAAGATTAACGAATTAAAACCACTCAAACGCACTGAGAACCGAAAAGTGCCATAGTCACAGCACAGCAGAGCAGAGAACGGCCAAGTGGAGCAGCGCAATCATGCCACGCTATGGGGCAAAGAGAGGAATGACCTAAAACTGCCGCTTGAAATGGGACAAGACATTGCAGTGACTGCAGAGAATGAGAGTGAATGTTACACCGATTCGTAAATACCCTTGTAATGGTCGAGAATGGAAGGAATGTTTGCTTTGGAAAATGGATCGTTTCGAGGCGGAAGTGACTGGCAGCCTGGGTTTCTTTCAACTGCTAGCTATTTTGGTTTTCTCTGCAATTAACAACGAAAAAGTCTAGCAAAAACTCTCACGTCTCTGGAGAGATGTCCGCTTAAGATAAATGATCTTGAGAGTAAAAAATATAAATGGGGAAAAAGAGATTATTTCTTTCAAACAATAAAGTAATGCCTTTTTCTAGTCCCCAATATAAATATGTATTTGTTTACTTTACGTACTTGTGTAATTCCCATTTCTGGGTAAGCTTATCAGCAATTAATTCATCCTTCAAATGTTCAGAAAAGTATGATACAAAAAAAATTGATAAAAAAAAAAAATACTAGAATGATACAAAAATAGCTCTAAAGCCGAGACGAGATCTATTTGTTAGAAAGCCTATTAATTTTAGAATTAAATGATTTAATTCATTTTGTAAATAATAAATAATTCTAAAAATACTAGCAAAGGACTAAAAAGCATTCTAGAATCGTACTTGATCACTACTCAAATAATCCTAGAAAAATACTAGAAAAAATTACTAGAAAAACTACTATAATCTTACTAAGGAAATCTTAAAAAAATTCTAATAAATTCTGGGTAATAAAAACCGAAATAAACGTAGAAAACTACTGGGATATTGATACCAGAAAACTCCTAGAGGAAATTATATTGGAATAATACTGCAATAATACAAGAATAATACTACAATAATACTAGAATAATTGTAGAAAACTACTGGGATATTGATACCAGAAAGCTCCTAGAGGACATTCAAGTGGTACCAAAAGGAATACTAAAATAATAATAGAATAATACTGCAATAATACAAGAATAATACTAAAATAATACTAGAATAATTGTAGAAAACTTCTGGGATCATACTCTAACAAATTCTAGTCGAGATGCCATAGAAAAAGGGCTTGGGACAATTGGATCTACATATATACTAGAAATCGTATACTTTTTTCGAGTCTCTCTTTTCCAATAGGGTTTCCTCTCTTATTTCTGATAGATATGACCCCTATGATAGAATAGAGTTCTGAAGAGGCAGCAGAATGCTCTCTGGCTATCATTCCATTGAATTGTTTGTGTGGCATCGCGGATGATGGCTCTTCTGTTTATTTTCTTGAATACTCGAGTATATACCATGCATCTGTGTGTGTGGGGGTGCCCCTATGAACTCAAGTCAACCGGTTCCCCGTTTCCCCGTTTCTCCGCTTTGCCCGTTTCCCCTCCATCTTGGAACGAACGAAATGTTCTATGCCTTGTTTTTCCGTCTCTTTCATTTGCGTCGCTTTTCCTTTTGATGTTGCAATCAAGTTTTCCAGCATTTTATTATGCCCTGCAAACCGGATTTTCATTTATAATTTGTAGCTGTCGCCCGATCACAGAGCTCCAGAGCTCCAGCGCTCTAGACTGTATTTGGAGCTGCTTGTGCCACTGCCAGTGGAATATGTCAATTGGTTTGCATGGCAGGGCAGGGCAGGGCAGGGCAGGGCAGGGCACCTCCAACGGGTGGCAGAAAGGGGTGGGAATTTGTTTAGGGCATGCAAAAATCGTTAATAGGAATATTTATGAGCTGCTGTTGTTTTTTGTTGAAGTAAAAATAGCTTTATTCCGACACGGAAAGTCGTTAAAATGGGGAGATGGAAGTGAAGGCAGGGAGCCGGTCGGAAAGTTATATAAAATCGCAACAACCAAGGCCGCCAATTATTTCAAACAGATAATAAATGAAAATGTCATCCGCTCATCTCTCTTTCTTTGTTGCAGCGAGAATGACATGGACGCACAGCTCATCATGGAGATGGAGGGCAAGAAGACGCGCCTGATGAAGCCCCGGCTGCAGTCGATCCGCGATGCCGGACGGGACAATCATCATGACTTCACCTTCGACTACTCGTATTGGTCGTTCGATGCAGAGGATCCGCACTTTGCCACCCAGGAGCAGGTGTACAGCGATCTCGGCAACGATGTGGTCGATTGTGCCTACGAAGGTGAGAGACGCTCCACCCCGCGATGGCACCCCGCACCCCATTTGGATGGTTGTCTGTCCCGTGACGCATTAACCTCCGCCCAACTAATTGCCCCCCGTTTTCACGGGGTCTGTGCCACATGACAGCTAGATTTTTCCCATTAGCCACACACAGAGACACCCACAACAGCCGAGAGTTTTCTCTTTTTTCGCTTTTCTGTTTGCCTGCACTTACGGTTTTGTTTACATTTTCTTTGTGCGTCTGCTTATTGGCTTTGCCATGGCTGAAGGTGGGGAGGGGGAGGGGGAGGGGGATGGTTTCCCCCAAAATGTTCCTTATTGTAAACAACATTTGGGTCTAAAAATAGGAGCTCCACTGTACACACAACCCAAGACCAAACTTCGACTCGAATGAATCTGTATGCGCCGCTTTGAATAATCATGCAAATTTCCGGCTGCCGGCTGGATGCCACTCGAGTGGTGGAGGAGGAGTCATCAGGCTGGGCGCCCCTCTGGCGGCCTTGGGGGCTAGATTTGATCGATTGATGGCCACCGCCGGAGGTGGGATTCGGTGCCTGGGTGTCACGTGCCTGGCAAAGATTTTCCCTGCAATTAATGCGTAGCTTTTTTTAACGCGCTTTCACTTGAGCAAAAACTAATTTATTATTTCATTGCAAACCTGCAAAGGAAGGCAGACTCTTTGGATACCCTTCCAAAGACTATGAGCAACTCCTTTGTTATGGTTTAAGCCAAAGAAAATCAAAAGAAATTCAGAAGAAAAGGCACGTTTTATTCAGCAGGAAATGGCTTCAAGGGTAACGAAACTAAGCAACAAATAAAACTAAAACTAAAACAAAAACAGAAACAAAAAACAAAAACTTTCGCCCACAACAGAAACGGAAAATGGCAAGCGAAATGGAACAGCTGTCGGCTGCTTGAATGTCGGCTGCCTGGCGTCTGCTGTTTGGCACGCTTTCAATATTGAATTACAAGCAGAGGCCGAAGATTGGCCAACAGGGAAGTGGATGGGGCATGGGGACTGGGGAATGGGGCATGGGAATGACAAACATTTGAATGAATTATGCAGTTAGGAAAACAAGCCATAAACAAACTGCATAAACTGCAAGTGGCGTCCCACTGCCTCCGATGACTCGTCTCGAAGTCTCCGCCATGTGGAACGAGGGGACTGCCTGCCTAAACGCTGGACAGATGGCCAGTTGTTGTTGCGCCACTTGTGCGGTCTCAGATGACACGATGGAAAAGCTAATCTTACACACCTGCCTGAGCGCACTTCTGTTAACCGCCCAGTGGGCGTGATATGTCTGTCTATCCCCCACTCCACGGGGCGCCACGCCACGCCATTCCACTTTCTGTTTTTCTCGACTCCCTGTTGACGGACACTTGATGCCGCAAGCGGGGGGGCGCCTAGGCGCCAGAGATTTCGTCACGACTTTTTGAATGCAACATCTTTGACGGTGAATCATCAGTATTATGACATCAACAATGCCATTTATGGTGCCGCGAACTCACAAAAAACACTATTAAGTGGATAATTATCCTTGAGACTAGCAGCGTCTGCTATAGATAGAAGAATGCTTGGGGGTTGACCCTAAACTTTAATGGGATCAGTGTCAGTGCAGATAATTCAAATCTCACAGTCACAAAAAGTGGAAAATCAGCTTATCTGCCATTTCCACCTTGTTCAAGTTCATTCCAGCAATTTCCAGTTGCAGCAGAGACCCCATAATCGATCTGTCTGGAAGATCAATACTCTCTAGAGCTGAGGTCTTTGCTGCCATTGAGCAAAAGAGCAGACATTGCGTGTGAATGATCCCTCCGCTTGCAACAGAGCTTCTCCACTGACATGCGCTGACAGAGTGGGAATGTGCCATTCCCATGGACACGCTCGAATGAATGGGTGGTAACCTTTTAACATTTGCTTCTTGCAGGCTACAATGCATGTGTGTTCGCCTACGGACAGACGGGCTCGGGCAAAACCTTCACGATGATGGGCACGCCGAACAACCCGGGACTGATACCGCGCATCTGCGAGGAGCTGTTCAATCGCATGCGCGTGGGCCAGGAATCGGGCACGGGCTATCGCACGCATGCCAGCTACCTGGAGATCTACAACGAGCGGGTGAAGGATCTGCTGGCGGCACAGAGCACCGGGCATGGGCTGAGAGTGCGCGAGCATCGGAGTCTGGGCCCCTACGTGGAGAATCTGTCGCAGCATGCGGTGTCCGATTTCGATGAGATTCAGGTGAGTGAATCTTGAGTGGATCTTTTAATTATACTCATTATGTACGTCCCTTGCAGGAATGCATTGCTCGAGGGAATGCGCAACGCACCACGGCCAGCACAAACATGAACGACACGAGCAGTCGCAGTCACGCCATCTTCACGATCACATTTGTGCAGGCGGTCTTCATGAATGACATGCCAAGCGAGACAGTCTCGAAGATCCATTTGGTCGATCTGGCGGGCAGGTGCGTAAGCGGAGCATGAAGCTCTAGAAAGCGCAATGACTCTCCTCTCCCCCTTCTTTATTTGGTATTTAGTGAGCGTGCCAATGCAACGGGTGCGACGGGTCAGCGCCTGAAGGAGGGGGCGCACATCAACAAGTCCCTGGTGACGCTGGGCAGCGTCATATCCGCGTTGGCGGAGCAGACGAGCGCCGCACACAACAACTCGACGTTGGCCACAACCCCGAACAGTGCCAGCAAGCGGGTGCTGTACATACCCTATCGCGACTCCATTCTCACGTGGCTCCTGAAGGACAGTTTGGGTGGCAACAGCAAGACAATCATGATTGCAGCCCTGTCCCCAGCGGACTGCAACTACAGCGAGACCCTGAGCACACTGCGGTACGCCAATCGAGCGAAGAACATCATCAACAAGCCCACAGTCAATGAGGATTCCAATGTGAAGCTGATTCGAGAGCTCAGGGAGGAGATCAACAAGCTCAAGTCCATGCTAACGGGTGACACAGTAAGTCAGAAGTCAGAGGACGGCAGGATGTTTCCGATTGGTTCTGATTACTCTTTTGTTCTAGCAATCATTGCAGCCGTCTCTCAAAGTATTGGCCGATCTCCAGAAGAAGGAGGCACAGGAGAAAGTGCTCACCGAAGAGTGGACGGAGAAATGGAAGGTGGCCCAGTCGATTCTGCAGGAGCAAAAGAGCCTGGGTCTGCGTAAGTCCGGTGTGGGCGTGGTCCTCGACTCAGAGATGCCGCATCTGATTGGCATCCACAACGATGTGACCACCGGCGTGACCCTGTACAGCCTCAAAGAGGGAGAGACGCGCATTGGCACCGAGGAGGCGGAGCTGTCGCAGGATATCGAGCTGGCGGGCGATGGAATCCGGGCCCAGCATTGCAGTATCGTGCTGAAGGGCGGCGTGGTTACGCTGCATCCCTGGCCCCTGGCCCAGTGCTGGGTGAACGCCCATTTGATTGACGAACCCAAGCAGATCTCGCAGGGCGACATCATACTGCTGGGACGCACGAACATCTTTCGCTTCAACAATCCCGCGGAGGCGGCCAAGCTGCGCAAGGACTTAAGTCGTTCGCAGCTGGACATGTCGCGACTGTCGCTGATCACGTCGTCGAAGGAGAACCTGCTCACGTGCAGCATTTATTCGGACGAGGATGGGGCATCGCCCTATAAGCGCCCCGAACGGCAGTATTATCCTCAGCGTCCCATGTCGCGGGACGATCCAGAGTTGCAGGATGAGAATCGTAAGATTCTCGACACCATCGAGAATGCCTTGAAGCAGCTGAATGTGGTAGGTGGATGGGGCGAATGCAGTGAAGCCAAGAGAAGGTGATAACCCATTCTGTTCTCATAGGAACGCGTTCAGATGCACGACCAATACAAGACGAAGGTGAGGAAGCTGACAGAGGAACTGATACGCCTGGAGCAGGAGGAGATGGATGGCTTGCAGCTACTGAATTGTCGCGAACAGGAGCTGGTTGCCCGCAAGGATATGCTGCTGTGGGAGAAGACCAACGAGAAGGTTCAGGTGCGTCTCCCGGATCCTTACTGTTGCATGCAATCTGAATGGATTGATCTTTTGCGTGCTTGTTATGTGCCTGTCTATCTCTGGCTGCCGTCTCTTTTCTCTCTCTCTCTTTCTGTACTTATCATTTCCTATGTTCTGGCTTTTGTTCCTTATGATTTTTCCGTTCGTTCCATTTTCGTTTTAGATCGACATTGTGTGTAGACAAATTTCAGCGTTTCAGACGCAGCTCGACTCTAAGAAACGCGATTTCTCCGAGTATGTAGCGAAAGAATTGCAGGAACTGCAAGATTGTGGCAAACTGGATGAGGTTTGTTCTTTGTTTTTGTTTTAGAACTCGTTTGCCTTGACCTACAGTAGTTAGTCGTAGAAAAAGAAACACCTTAAGTGTCCAACCAAAAATATTAATATAAATGTTTTATAGATGGGCATGAAGATCGAGGAAGGCACTCCTCTGAATGACGAGCTGCTGTTGCAGGTCTCTGATTCGTTGGATCTGTTTGCCGCTCAATTTATTAAGGACACTGTTCGCAGAAATGTAAGGCCCACTTTGAAAAACCCCCCTAAATGTATATGAATCATTGAACCCCTTTACAGAATGAGGAAATTCGTAAACTGGATGAGGAGATAGCCGAAAAGGAGCGCATTCTCAATGCCAGCACCAGCAAGATAGCCAAAGTGGATGAGACCATGCTGGAGATCCAAGCTCAATTGGAACGACTGCGTCTGGAACGCGCCGAGAGCGAGGCCGAGGCGCAGGCGATGCGTGCCAGGAAGCAGACAATGAAACTGCAGCTCAGCAACAAGTCCTTGTCCATGTCCACCTCGACCAGCACAAACGAAGCAGACGATGTGTCCAAATCGGACACTTATGAGACCTGTGATACCTTCCATACCGCCCAATCCAATTTCTCGCTTGTCTCATCGCCCACCATCACGGAGGGCCAACAGACGCCGCTCAGCAACTGCTCCTGCGAGGCAGAGGATGAGGCGGAAGACACGCGCAAGGATGACGACATTTCAGGCAGCAGCGAAGATGCCTCACGCACCTGCACTGCCGGCCCAAGCAGCGGTAGTGGCAGTGGCAGTGTCAGCACTGGAGGTGGTGCACCCAGTGGAACGCCCAGCTCGCAGGCTATTATGAGCGACAGTGGCGTGTGCCTGGACAGCCGAACACAGGCGCTGCTCCAGAATGGACACTTCAACAATTATAAGCAGAGCGTGCGCACCAGTGACGAGGATACGGGCTCCTGCTCCTCCTGTGAACTAGGCCGGCACTCGGATATCTCGCGTCCCTATTGTCCGCTACACTCGCTGCGCCGCAAGATTGCCGCCCAGAAGGCATTGATCATGAAGAACCTCGAAACGGACCTGAACAAGACCCAGTTGGATGAGCAAATTGCAAATCTGCAGGATCTGCAGAGACGCTACATTCAAATGGAGCAGGAAATGCTCCAGAGCGTGCAGGACTTGGAGGCGCACGCCCAGTGCTGTGCCGACGAGCGGGCCGGAATGGAGCGACAGTACGAGCTGGCGAGCTCCATTATGCGATCGAGTGTGATGAGTCCCACCAGCATGGAGGAGTCCACATCGCAAATCTATCCACCCAGCATGACAAGATCCTGCCCATCTATGCGGGAGTTTCGTAAGTAGCAAAGTCTGTCTCTTCCATGGACTTTGGACTTCAATGTGCTCTTCTGTCTCTCCCATTCAGCGGCTGACGGCGATCACTTCATAACGATACCCTCCTTTGTGATGCGTGGAGCTGGCAAGCAGACGCACTACGAGTACGAGGTGCGTATCGCCCTGCCCGATGGAAAACTGAACATTCTTCGACGCTACAGTCGCTTCCGGGAGCTGCATTTATGCATGAAGCACTGCTATGGAGCCAAGGTAGCGTATCACAACGGGAACAGGCATACAATTTACTTATATTATTCGTTGTGTCCACTGTAGATCTCTGCATTACCATTTCCACGCCGTGAGCTCTTTGCGTCGAACAGCGAGCCAGTAGCCAAGCATCGTCGACGCCTTTTGGAGCTCTACTTACGTCGGCTTTTTGTGGTCTGCTCGAAGATACCACAATGCCCGATATATGAGGGACCTGGGGGACCGGGCCTCACGCGGGCCTCTCTCGTCCAGCTGTCGTCTTTTTTCAAGAAGGGCCTGTTCGAGAACGGGAAGCATGGGACGGGATAATAGTTAACCTACTGCTGAATTATCTCCTGCCTACAGTGTGTGTTTTTATTTATTTGTTCTACCTGTTAAGCTATATGAACGACAACATGGACCTGTTTTGAGTAGCTATCTCCCAAGTATGTACTAAATAGAGTAATTATAGAAAAGAGCGAAATAAATGTGTAAGTCCTTAGAATTGTAAGACCACCAGTGTCCTTTCAACCACTTTTTTTTATACATATATACCAATCGTTATTATTATGAACTGTAACTGTAATGGAGCTTTATATTAAACACACACACACACACTTGAAACTCTAAAACTCTAAAACTGTAACTGCCAGTGGCAATGTGTTGCAATCACTGAGATAATTACTAGAACTAAGTGCAAAAATATGTCTGTTAAAATGTCACGTTGAGAATTGTTTAGATTGGTTTGGAATGGTATGGTATGGCAGGTTGGTATGTATTTCGATTTTGGCCCAAGCACTGTTTTGCTGGCGCATTTTAATTAGTTAATTATTCCTCAAACGATAGTTAAATATACAAATACTTCCGAAAGTTATTCCAGTTATTAAGTCTGTGATTATATCAATTGAAAGTTATCAACACTGAATCTGTAACTGAATCTGTATCGTGTATCCAAGCGAACACAAATCCAACAACTGACAAACTCTACAATCTACTTAGGCTTAAGATAAATGTATAAACAGGAGCACTGTAGACGGGTCTAGGTGGGCAGATATTTGGCAGTAGGTTATACGATTTAGCATGTAAGAGCATTTACACTTAAGTTGATGATTGTCGCAATTATTTAGTAAATTAATTATGAGTACAACTTCTGGAAAATGATGAAACAAACATGAAATGTTCAATGTAAGGAAACGCGTTTAGATACAATACTTTATATACACACGATTTATGATATTATGATGATTGCAATAAGTGAAACAATAATAGCGTAAATCCCCTCTCTCGGGCAGGCCAATCCCGATTTACCGATGACAGTAGGTGTGCGGGTGTGCTGGCCCAAAAATATACACAATATACGTAATTATACACAACAAAAAGTGTTTAAATATTGTTTTAATTAATAATACGCGTATTTTTTTGTTCATTTTACATACACATGTAGATGCAATGTAAAGTACATGCACACGTACATGACATGTAATCTACATAGTATTTGAAGCTTAAAAGCTTTTGCTATTATTGAGATCGAAGCGACCTTTTTCCTCCGCCACGGCCTGAAATTTGAATTGCACAAGAATTATTGTATAACCCAGAATGGTGACAATCAGCTGAAAAATAATTGTTAAGAAGGAAGCTCTAAACAACGTTATATATCCAATGTAGTACCCCGCCAAAGTTCTTCAGATTGATATCGAAGAAACCTCCGCAGGTAAAGAGCAGTCGGAGGTGTTGCAGCTGCAGGCAGTATTCCCGCAGGCCCATGGATAGTACGGGAAAATTGTTTGCCACAGACAGGCAACGAATCTGATGGAGAATGCGTGGAAAACTATTGTACTGAAAGGGATTGAGAGATGAGGTTCGGTTCAGGTGGAAATTTAATTATAAATACTCACGGCATTGACGCAACGCTGGCTGAGATAGCAGGCCACTAGAGGATTGATCAGCAGCAGAACACAGTTGCCGAGTCTCACTATAGAAACGACAGATTTTCAGCTGAAGGAATTTAGTAGATACTTAAGAGAGAGACTTACCGTAGCGACAGCAATCAGCCGGATTGAATTGGTTGATATAAGCCCAGTTAACTACGTGCAGAATGGTAAGACCGTTGAACAGGAACAAAAACATCATGGGCAGCGTAAAGTACTTCTCCAGTTCGCCCACCAATCGCCAGACACGGCCGAGTAGCTGCTGATTGCGTCGCAAAGCCACGCACAGAGCCTGCAGCATGTCGCGCTGATTGCAGTCGGCCAGCTCCACCTGCAGCTGCCTCAGAGTGTGACGCAGGCGGAGCACCAGCTCATAAACCATCACCACGAACACGCAATACTCCAGGCACTTCAGCTGCAACATTATTAGTACCAGCTCAGAGAGAATTTTGCTGGGCCAGGACACAAACGGACCCATGGCCTCAATAGTGAATCGGGGCATCAAACCGACCAGCGCGACGAGCCACAGGCCACAATTGGTGGCCAAACGGTAGCGAAAACTGTTATGCCCCGGCTGTCCGCCAAAGCACTGGGAGGCATCATCAATCTCCATTTCCAGATCTGCAATATCCTCATAAATGTGGCCCAGTCGACGGTAGTTCAGGAGCATGTTCAGATGAATGACAATGCCCATGGAGGCGAGCACAACCTTCTGCACTCTGCCCATGGCTCTGGTAAAATCTTCCAGCTTGAACTGTTCGATTTCCGCGTTCAAGGCCAACACATTCACATACGACATACATATGAGAATCCCAAGGAAAAACAGCGAATAAACTCCATATCCCACAATCAAGAACCGCCTCAGACGCCTATTTGTGGTCCTGTCAAAGAAGTTGGGCGGAGGCGTCAGCGCGAACACGGAGAATATCTGCAGATACGGACGAGCTGCGGCCAGCAGACGGCGACGACCCTTCATGTCTACCAAATCCCAAGGAACTGAAACAAGCTTCAAGGTGGGCCAATCGAGTAATGTGCAGTACATTTCTTTAATTAGTCGGATAACGCGGCGCAATGATCGATGGTGGTTTGTGGCTCTATGGCCTTTGAAGATCTTTATCCCAGTGCCTGTCCCACTTCCACATCAAAATGCTGGTAATTTCAATTTTCCTTTCCCTGCAAATGTGGGTTAAATTGTTTTTATCTTGGCTGGGCAATCAGCATTGCGAGTGTGTCTGTGTGTATGTGTGTGGGTCCCCTCTATTGCTATCCTTTGCATTGCAATTGCATCTGCATTTCAATCCCCACTACCCAGCCCCGAACTCTACCTCTAGCTTCAGCTCCATCTGTCGCTTTCAATTGCTCCACTTTCTTGCTTCATTTTCCATTTTGTGCACATAATTGCACTTCTTGTGAGCTAAAATGTGCAAACATTTTCCCATCATACCCATCCACCTATGCACCAGACATGGCCCCCCATTCATGGAAGGCAAATCAAATGAAAACACCCTCAGACACCGTGGCAGGGACCAGGGACCAGGGACTGGGGACCGGGGACCCGCCTGCTAATCCCAGTGCTCGCTGAGTCCCTCGTCGGGTTTGGCAATACATTGACTGGATTAAGTATCCTTTTTAATTTTTAACTACTTCACTTCACTTTGCACAGGGAATGAGAGCCGTACTCGTATTCGTTTCGTCCATCTATGGTTGGGTGGGGGCTTGGCTTGGGTTCGTTTTTTATTTTACTTTGGCTGTGCCATGCATGTGGCCCTTCGAGTCCTTTTCTTTTAAGCTTGATTAAGCACTTTGTGTAACTCTATGACAGGGACATGCATTTGCATGCTGGACGGCCAGGACGCCGAGCCAATGGCATTTTTAATTTTCTACAGCTACATATTCTGATCCAGCTCGAGAGTGGGTCGTCTCCCATGTCCCATTTTGCACTCTCTCTGGCTGAAGGACAGTGGAAATGGCTATGCATTAGCATCTACAGAGCTCTCGTGGCAACAGCACGGTGCTCGCTCTTTCAACGTGCATGATTCTCATTTATTATGCACTGCAGGGATGTAACAATGACTTTGGATTATTGTTTCCTCCCAGCCGCAACAAACAATTGAATACACAATAAAATTAAATAATTTTTAACAAGCCACAGGAAAACGGAAGTCCTCATCCACACACACACACACACAGTCCCGACCATAATAGGCAATCTCTGCTCGTGGCACACAGATACGAATATTGTAGTCAATACTCGTATGTGAATATGTAAATATATACATATACGAGTATGAGTATGAGTACGAGTATGAGTATGACTACTCGTATGTGCCGTGCCTTTGAATATATAGTTTTTTCCATTGGCTTTTATCATTCTTACTATAAATATATTGTATATTGTTTAAATTGCATTAAGTCAAATAAAAAAAACCAATATATACGAGTATGGATTTATTTTATTCGCAAAGGTAAATAAATTCATATAGAGGCAATGTGTTTAAGGCCGCGTCTGTCTGTGTATGTTTCTGCGTTGTCTGCGTGCAATAAACAAATACAATTTTATTATTTATGTATTCATGGCCATTAAACGGATATCCGGGAGCACATTGCGCATTAAATTGCACTGCAAACCCATCCATCTCTCATACCACACCCACTTCTCAGACCAGTCCAGAGGACCCGACCCGACTCGACCAGGCGGCACCCTGCCAAGGCACTCATTGTCGTCTCTACAGGCATCCACAAAGCGGATCACATGGCTGTTGCCATGGCCACCACTGTAATGCACATGTGCAGGCCGAAACAGCAAGGATTCACCGCAGCTTAAAGCCGTGAAAACAAGAGAACAATCATTGAATGCACTTTTTTTTTAAAACTTAAAGTATTTTTATTATTTGTATCGGCTTCCAGAAATTACAGATTTATACACCTGCAACGTTTGTGAAGTGTCTTTCATGATTGAGGCTTTCCGTTCTCTCCGAGCTAGCATCCTTAAGGCTTCCTCCATTCAGATACTGTGTTAATGAGCCCCGAGTGCAGCTATGATTTAATGAATTTTTATTTCAAAACTTTAGTGTTTTCTGGGAGTTTTGAAACTGCAGTTTCCTCTTTGTTCGCCTACTTGGTTCAATGGTGTACTGGCTTGCTAATTACTATACCAATACCCAGCTAAAACTATAGCTAACTAAATTCCCGCAGAGGACTCCACCATCTGCGATAAGCTGCCCCAGAGCAATAAACATTTTGTTATCCGTAGGGGAAACACTTGGCCCAAATTCGATGAAGTTTCAGGAAATATCAATTGACATGGATAAGCAGCCTGGCGGAATGGTAGCGGTGTCTGGTTGTCTGGCTGTCTACTAGTCTGTTCTCGATTCTCAGTTCGGATCTCGGCTTGCGGTCGGTGGTTTTACTTGGTTTGACTTGGCGCTGGTGAAGGTCTTAGTGCCTGCCATCGCCATCAATATGTAATCAATGCTTTCAAATAACTTTGCCATTCGCAACAAGGCTTTGTTCTGTACAAATCAGGAGATGGAGCATCGAAGCAGTGCGCTTGGAAGGAGCTGCGAGTTGGGTGCGAAGCGGGGGTAATGGCATCGCCAAAGCCAGATAGCAAAGGGAAACAATGCAATACTGCGATACGTGGAGTGGAGTGGAGTAAGGATAGGTGCAGGAGTTGAGTGTGTCTGTGGGTGTGGCGGCGTGTGCGGCATGCCCCAGGCGCACAAAAGGGATTTCAATAATACGCGCACAATCTGTGCTGAAAGCTTAAACAATAAAAGTGAAAATTCCACCAAAGCCTTTAGATACCGGGAGGGATAAGAATATTATCAGTGTAGGAGTCCATCCATCTGGCTGCTGCCACTGGCGACGAGGCCTCCCAAAACTCCATGGAAATCTGGGCTCGTGAGGGGCTTCCATATCACGCGACCATCTTCAGACACAGCGCTGCGGCTGAAAGGAGCAGGACAATGCGACATGTGTATCTTCTTCCCTGTTACGAGACGCAGACAATGCAGATTAGCCGGCACCGGGCGGTACCCACTCGAGACCTCTGGGGCGGACTGTCGGGACGCAGTCTAGGGCTGAGACAAAAGCACTTGGCTCTGATTTTAATGAATAACAACATGGAAGAACAAGTGTGGTTCTGGCCAAGTTTAGAAGGCGAGCGCAGGGCAGGCAGAAAGGCAAGGCATCCACATCAATTACATTGCGGTTGGCTGTCATTGCCATGGACACTCGAATGCCAGGAGCACACGGTCGCATATGAATATGAAGCTCACACACACACACACACACAGACACACACACATAGATACAGATACAGGAGCACTCGTGTGGCTGGCTGTACGTAGATATATCGATGAAAATCAATTTCATTGTCATTTTGGAAATTTCTCAATTGGTTGAGGCTGACAACTGAAAGTTTTGTGTTTGTGGCACTGAATTGTCAATATCAGCTCAAGTTGATTTTGTGCCATTATCCTGCAACTGTCGTTTCCGTACGATCCCCGTACGGTTTACCTTTCTGACCTCTTCGCCTGCGGCTTATTGGGCAAATTAGTTTTGCCTGATTGCAAATTGTATGCCCCAGCATGTAGCTCCTTCTCCTGACAGGGCCTAAACGTATCATATCGTATATTATGGCTTCATGCTTTTGACATTTTTAAACCCACCCAGAAAGTACTCCTCCTCACCCTTTTTCCTTTCTATAATCAGGCCAAACCCCTCACATCCTTCCTGTTGATTTATGTTTATGGGCTTGGCAAATATTTGCGCCACTTGAAAAGCATTATGATGATTATTAGCATTGTTTGCCATCGTAGTAAAACTGTCATACGTGTCTGGCTGGGTGGTGCCCAACATTTGCTTGCAATTCAACAATAAAAAAAGAGCAGCAGCCAACAGTCGGCAGCCAACAGCCACTGGGGCTCCAACTGTAGCACTAACTGTAGCTCTGTAGCCATAGATGGAGCTGTAACGGACCAACGTGAAACGTGACCGACGTGATGTTTATGCGAAAACATTTTCCCATCATCCAAATAAGTACGAGTCTCCCCGCCTCCCTGCCCTGAAAGCGAGCAGCATTAGAATCTGACATATACGAATATACTCGTCTGCACATCAAGAACTCTTGCTTTTGGCAAAAAGGAAATTAACTAATCGCAAAACTGAAGCCTAAGTTAGGGGCATCGCGCTTAAAGCGAGGCTTCTTAAACAACATCCTGTCGTTGCCAGATGCTGAAGGGATATGAAACACCATTGGGGTTTATACATATTCATATGTACATATTCTCGTACTATATCATATATATCTGAAGAAAGAGCGCCCAGACAACTGCGTGACAATGTCGGATGCCTCCGTTCGGGACAGACCCACGAGGAGTGGCCTGAAAACTTTTTTAACCTCCTCGAACTCCCCCTAAAAGCCAGCAGCGGCAGCACGGTGGAAAACTTGTCGCGCATATGGTGGCTCCAGCCAGCGACAACAAAAATCGCACCCTTGCCGCCGCCATTTTCAATGTAAATATTTAAACAATAATAAGTTGGCGGAAAAACGCTGAGAAAACTCCTATGTTGCCAGCGCGCGGCAAAGTGTGGCAAAACTTTTGTTATCTTTTCACCATGAAAATGGCACGAAATTGAACAGGAAGGCGGCACCGCCTCTGCCAGGGTGCACAAGGTGGCAAGGGAGTCTATGTGTACATTCGACTGACAGTTGAGAGCATTGCACGTGCACTAATCAGGAGGGATGGCTGGAATGGAGTGCCCATAGGAGCTGGCATATCGCATTTCAGTTTTCAATTAGTGTTAATGTCAAATCAACGAACAAAGAACAGGAACCCCAACTGGAAGGAGCTACAACTACATACAGTCCGGCATGGGATGGGTTACTAATTTTCGGCTCTGTACAACGTACCCATTGGCGTTCAAACAAAGGCATGTTAGTGCATCAGCAAACAAAGGTGGAGCTAGTCTGTGTATCAAGTATCATTGTCTATCCAAACTGTCTATCAGTTCATAAAAAACACATGTTCTATAAAAAAAAGGATAGCTTTGGGCCTGATACACCAGAAAGTGTATTCCCACCTATGTATACCAGTAGAATGAAGTGAAAACTGCAATCTGAGACGTTTGGATGGATTTTCATAAAATTTTGTATGATGAAAATATTCTTTTACGCGATAATTTTCATAATAAAAAATAAAAACGCTAGGTGTGTAATTCAGTATGGTTTAAGGGAATCGAGCTATACCTACTAAATATTTAAGTATTTAAATTTTCCAAATTAATTCTATAAATATGAAATTTTAGAATAGTTTTTCTAAATAACGATACCGAAACAACTTGGGTGACTGCAGTTTTGTATTTTAATACGACGAAAAAAAAGGAGTGCGTGCGTTCGATTTCATGGATTTTTCTCGACTTTCTTAATATATTAAAAAAATTTCTTCTGTGCCTACCTTACCTACGGTGGCAAAGCGGGGCGAATTCGCCAAGAGCGAGAGAGCGAGCTTTTATTGCGCTCCCGCTTTGCCCTAGCCTAACTTACACTAGACTTCATGAAATACTATCCTAATAACAATTATTATTATCCAAATGGCGCTACAAAATATGTGTAAAAAACACCTTAGCCACCTTACCTTCGGTAGTAAGTTAACTGCTTTATTCATACCATAACTGCTCTATAAATATGATCAGAGAAGACTTGCCCTAAACCCAAAAAATGTCATTTGCATAAACGTCAATCATACGCCACGGGTATGTGGGTGCTGATGTTCCACCTTGTTTGTTTCCGCTTCACTGAGTGTACACATACTACACCACACAGAACACAGCATATAGTACGACCCCCTCGAGGACCCCCCGCCCAGGGCAAGCCAGCCATCGGATCCCTGCCCCAACATATGTTCAATGGCATTGGAAATTCAGCTTCTCGATTTGCGTTTTATTTCAAAAATTGAATTTCAGCACTGATTATATTTTTCCTTCTTTTCTTCCGTGCGTTTGGGGGGGCTAGTGTTGGTGGGTTCTGCACATGGAGCTTTGGTTTAGGGGGCTCTCGTTGTTTGCACTCTCTGGATGGCTGCCAAGGGGTGCATAAATAAGCGCCACTCAATTATGCAGACTGGGGGTTGAAGCCGAGCAACCATAATCCTTTATCCCCCTACGTATACCTGCGATACGTGTCGATTTGATTTGCTTTGCAATTTATTTTTGAATTATGCTGACAAGAACCCACCCAACCCATACACCTCGGCACAGTAGAGTACAGCACACACACATCACACATATGGCATCTCCATCTCGTATATAATATTGCGATTGACAAAACGCTTTATTTTTATGCTAATGGAAGTGGAAGCGCGATTTTCGGATATATTTGGATGGTACATATGTACTATACGCACATATATGTCACCAAAATCGATTTTGTTCCGACAGTTACCTTGCGACTGCCGCTCCAAGTGCTTGGATTGAATTTCAAAAAGAATCTCCCTTTATTTTAGGTCTTCTTCATTCGCTGTTAATTGAGCCTGCAATTAGCTGCTCGATAAGAAATTTGTTTTCCGCTCTCTGCGTTTTTTTTTCCATCGTCATTAGCATGGAATTTAAAACCTTTTTTCCGATGTCAAACTTTTGGGGTCGATGCAAATATTTCATTTGAAGTGACACTATGCTGGAAATTTGTCTGAATTTCGCCTTTCGGACTGTTCTGGCTGGGCTGAGGGATGTTCGTTCGAGTATTTAAACGTGGCCCATTACGTTTTATATTGCCATTTGCCTTTGAGGTTTTGTGTGTTACATTTAATTGCAAATTTCTGTTGAAAAAGTTCCACTCCTGTCCTGTCCTGTCCTGTCCCGGTTTCCTGCCTTTTTCGTCTCGACTCGTCTTCATTTTGTTCCCTCATTTCATTTCGTTTCATTTCATTTTGGTTTGGTTTACATTTTCCGTTTGTGCTGCTTCAAATGTTCAACTCATTAAAAAGTAAAACAAAAAACTGCCTCGAGAAGAAGCGAGAAGGTATCTGAGGCATCCATTCCCATTCCCAATTATTGGTTCTCTTTAAATATGGAAATACCTGACGGAAAATACGACAAAAATGTAGTTGGGAGTACCGTCGCCCATGGATAAGTAAATAAATAGTGTATTTAAGCGGCAAGCCACAAAAACTGATTGTCATTTGATTTTCTTGCTCGATGAGACCCACCCCGCGTCCCTACCCTGCGTGCTGAACGACAGGATAATTATGTGTATTAATTACATTTTTATTGGTGTTCTTTCCACACAGAAATTAATTTAAATTAAACGAGAACGGGACAGCGTGAGCAGTTGAACAAAAAATTACTTCGAGTGTAATTAAAAAAAAAACTCCAAACAATTATTCAAAAAATATGGGGAGAAAACACTTCAGTTCGGCGCATGAAAAGCGAATGGAAAGGCTATTAAAAAATGCATGAAATGCCAATGGGGATTGTCGATCGGCCGCCCTGATGACACGGGAATTTGCTCGGCAATTGTAAATCGAAAACGGAATTTTCTTCGCCCACTCAAATTGATGGAAAAATGTCAGCAACAGTTGCTGCCGCTAGTCGAAAATGGAAATTGTTAACGCATTCACTGCCTTAACTGCGAATAAAATTAAAATGGCGAACGCACTGAAAAAATATCAAGTACGCGCACAGTCTATATAGGAGTGCTGCTCTGATATATACGTACGTATATGTACGCATATGTAGGGTGCACATTGTACTTCTGATGGCATAATTTCAATTAAGTTGGCAATTGTTGGTCAAGTAAGCACCAGCCTCTGCCAGCACAGCTGGCCATCGTATCAGGAATCAGCATATTTGTTGGCCACGGCTTTAACCGCCTGGCCGCACATAATTAGTGTCATTGGCAGTCTCCCGCCTACTAGGAGAGGCCAGGCATCGAGGCCAGAGCAAAGCCAGCGAAAGGTAATTTGGGAGCCCCGCTGCAAAGACAATTGCACTTTTGATAAATTACGGGCCTGGCAGCAACAGCTGCTGATCTTATTACCGATGTCGTTAATGAAATATTTCCCAGGCCATTGCCTGTGTGTGTGCGTTATGTAATAAACAAGTGCAAGAGCGCTATGGTTATTATTACGACTACGGGATACCCTTTAAGCGGATTTACTTTTCTCACAATCAGTCAAATCTGCCGAAGGTAATTTCATTTGAATTACATTTAATCATGGAAACTATAATTTATGGAACTTGTTTTCTTCATCTTAAAACAGCTTAGATAACTATCAATGGATAGGTAAATAATATCCTTAAAAGGAATTGTAGCTAAGCGGATTTGGATGCTAACGAGAATGTTGATAAACGAAGGAATCTCAAAAGTATGTAGAAAAAATTATTTGTGTCGCTAGTTTTTACCGGAAATCCAATACTCGTTCTTTAAAGAAAAATAGAGAATATGTATATGTAGCTAATAGTGTTCGAATCTAAACATACAAATACAACACCCTTCAATATCTTTGAACTCCACAAATACCGTGTATCGTTTGTACATTGCGTATACGCACATGAAAAATGTGTCAAGTATGTTCAAGCCTTGAGGGAACAAAATTGAATTGATTGACTAAATATTTATTTATATTCATTTTCAAGCATTCAAGCAATTGAATTAAGCAACTGTCAGATATTTTTTTGAATTTTCTGCTGCCTCCTTCAAACAGCAACAGCAACAGCAACAGCAACAGCAACTTTGGTGTTGATTGAGTTTCTTCCATTTCCGTTTCCGCTGTCCCACTATTTGTGTTAGCATTTCTCCCCGGCACAAAAGAGAGAACTTTTGTTGGCTTTGAAGCTTTCTCTTTTTCGTTGATTTGCAGCTTTTTTTTGCGGAAGTGAAGTGAAAAATGCATTGGCTATAAATCGAGGCGAGGCGGTCGTTCGTTCACTTTGAATGGGTCGCGCGATTGGGCGCTCATTGGTTAACCCAAATGGCAACAAATTAGAGCTCCAACTGTTTTCAGCTTGTTCTAATTCTTCGCCTCGCTGCCCGTTGAAAAATCGAAATCACTCTCGCTGCCGCCTGCGGCTGTGGTTGTGGCTCCACCAGTTCCTGCTCCTGCTGGAGGTGGTCCAGAAGTGGGACCCAGGGCCGGGGCTGGGGCTGGGGCAGGGCCGGTCGCTGAAGCTGCGGCCGGGGCTGGTTTCGCGCTTGAGCTATCATCCGTTTCGCTGCTGTCAACGAAATTAACGCGCTTCTTCTTCTTCTGCTGCTGCTGCTGCGCATCATTAGGCGCTGCTTGTTTGTCTGTCGTCGAGAGTATCGACGTGGGCTTGACAGGCTTTGAGGCGACGCCGACGGGTGTGGTGGTAGTGATGGCGGCTGTTGGCTCCACTTTCGTCTCGACGGGCGGTGCGATGGCAGCTGGAGTGATGGCCAGGGGCTGCAGGCTCTGCTCCAGTTCCATCCCACTCTGGCCATTGTCATTGGTCATGGGATACGCTTCCTGTTGTTCCTGTTGTTCCTGTTGTCCCTGCTCCTGTACCTGTGCCTGCATCTGTTGCAGTTCCTCTTGCGGCGACTGCTGTTGTTGTTCGGCATAAGACCCATAGTCGTAGCTCGCGGCACTGCCATCGTATTCCTGCCCAGCATAGCTGCCATCCGGCGCGTACTGAGCGGCATTGGGATCGGCTATGTACTGGCCTGTGGCTTCATCGTATATGTAGCCCGGATAGGCATTGGGATCATAGCCGGCCGCATACTGTCCGGCCTCGTAGTTGCCGTAATCAATATTGGAGTACTCCTGTTGCATTGCGCCCGCCTCGTCGCCATCAGCACCACCAGGACCACCAGCAGCAGCATCTGTTTCTGGTCCTGCTGCAGCGCCAGCTCCAGCTCCAGCTCCAGCCTCTGCACTGGCATCCGTTGTATACTGCTGATAGTCTGTGGGATTTCCGATTTCGCTATAAAGCGGCTCTGCCGGTGCGCCTGGTGGCTGCTGTTGCTGCTGGCTGGTGGAATCAATGCTGGCGTATATGGGCTCGCTGGATTCGCCATAACTGCTGGCATCGTATTGGCCATAATCGGTAACCTCTGGCTCCGGCTGACTCTCCCTCTGCACCTCCTCTATCCTTTCTAGTGTGTGTTGGTCTGCCTGTTCTTGCGGAGATGTATTGGCTCCCAAATTCTCGAAAAATCCTTGCGTTGGCGCTCGTGTCACAGGTTCTGCCGGTACTGCTGCTGGGGATGCTGCTCCTGTCGCAGTTCCTGTCAAACGTTCGCCGTAAATGGCATTTTCAATATTCTCAATCGACACTCCGGGCTTTGGGTTCCACGAGGAGGAAGAGGCGACGGCGGCGGCGGCAGCCGCGAGTTCGTTGTTGCCGACTGGCGGCGGCAATTGATTACTTCTCGCAAGCTGCTCATCAACCGCAGCCGCTGCTTTTGCCAGTGCCGCACGACTGGCTATGACTTCGTCCAGCAAATCGTTGGTGAGGCAAACTTTAGCTCCCACGGATATGCCCTCACCTACATCTGCATGGCCCCCCTCACCGGGACGCACGTTTTGTTGGCGTTTGTCTCCGGCCGGGCTGGCTGTTCGTCCCATGGATTGTGATGGTGATGGTGATGCTCCTGGCTGCCAGGGCTCATCGATTTTCAGCTCACCAAAGTACGCTTCAAAATTGTGATGTTGTTGCTGCTGCTCCTGGTGCTGCGGATGGAGCTGCTGCTGCTGTGGATGGGGCTGTCTCTGGCCGGGCTCATTATGGCCAACGACAGTTGGTGATTTTTCATACTCGACTTTAGTCACGCGTGAATTTGTCCAGGCAGCCATGTCTGCCACCCCCTCGTGCTCGTGATCCTGCTCTCGACTCCAGCTCCTACGCATCTCCCGGCCTCTCTCTGCTGCAGCTCCTGCCATTTGCGGTTGCCCGCCAACGTCATCGACAGCAGTGGATGCAAGAGTCGTCAGTGGCATCTCCGTTAACGTCATCGAGGAGGACGTCTTTGGCAATTTATCAAATGTCAACGACGATGTTGCCAGTGTCGAGGATGTGCTGCTCAGTTGCCGTGCACCTTTGTCTTGGCCTGCCACCGAACTGGATGTTGTCGTGGAAGCTCCTCCTCCATCTCCACCTCCTGCTGATGCTGATGCCGATGCCGGTGTGGCCCTGCCACTCGCCTCTGCCTGATAATCGCCTGTCAGAGCAGCCTGGCTGGATGTGGCTGCGTTGAAGTGAGTCATGCGCTCCGGCAAATCGGCATTCTCATTATCAAAGGCGCGCAATGTGGCGCGCAGATCGAACAAGTTGGAGGTGCCAAGTGGAGCTGTTCCCGTGGCCCCATACATCTCTGGGTAGTACAGGCCCTGCGGAGGCATGGGCATGGGACCAGGAGCACCTGCACTTGGCGTTGCGAACTGGGGCGTCAGCAGCATGCCCCCATGTGTGGGTGTGGCCATGGCAAGGGTCCATTGTGGAGGAGCTGCTGCTGCAGCCATTGGCTGTGTTGGCATGCCCGCTGCTGCTTGGGGTGGCACCAGCACTTGGATGGGCATGCCGCCACCCACTGCCGCTGCCCCAACTCCAACTCCAGCGCCACTTGGGGCCGTCGCCTGCGTCGCCTGCTGTTGTATGCAACGCAATGTTTGATTCTGGACCAATTTCGCAAAGTACATTTGATATTGCAGCTGCACATGGACATGTCAAAGGGATGCATAGAGACAGAGAGAGAGAGAGAGAGAGAGGGAGATATAACTCTATTATTGATTGACTGGAGTTCATTGAGGGTTTACCTTCATCATCTTAAGCCTCTCGCTGCGCTGCGACATGGCAACGGTTTGCTCATCAATCCGCTCCAGCATATGGACGAGCTTCTTGTTCCGCTCGTTGCGAACGGTCTGCTCCTCGAGAAACTCCTGGTACTTCTGGCGGCTCTTGAGGCGCACGGACTTGTCGCTATGGGAGATGCGATGCGGTTGGGTTCGGCTTTTGGCACACTATCAGGGAATGACAAAGGCTACTTACAGGTCGCTGCGCTTTTGAAGTATTTTGTCCAACTTGTGCTCCAACTGTTGGCGATTATCCTCACTATGCAAAAGGGGAATAGTCATATGTACATACATATATGTATGCAATATATAAGGCGGAGTGGAATGTTATTTGTGAACGAACAGACAGAACGAGAAGCTTATGGAAAGCTGTCTTCCTCAAAGGAGGGACTGCCTGTGACTAGCCGCAGGGCATATTGTATTCCGTCTTAGGAGACTCTCCTCGTGTGCTGTAATTACGGTAACAGTTTACCCTCTCACCTGCGTTGCAGCTTCTCCTGAAGCAACTCCACCTGCAGCTTGTAGTTCTCCAACTCTGCCTGCGGAAACATGGTGTTTCACTGTTGAGGTATTCCTTCGTCTTGGTCTGTTTCTTGGACTCTCTGGCCTCGAACCGATACCTTTGGTTGCCTCGACTCGACTGGCCAAAGGCACTCTCCCTCATTGACACAGTTCGCTTGGCACGGGACCATACCATAAATGCGACAGTGGATTCTATTTTTAAAGGAACCCTACTCGTATTTGAATAGCCGCATTATACTCGCACTCTTGCACCTGTGTTCGATTGGTGGTGTGTGTTTCTCTCTGCCTGGCATTTGTTTTGTTTCGTTGAGGCACGTTGTCATGGCTGCCACTGCCACCGTTTCTTGATGGTTTGGTTCCTTTATTTAGTTTTTTCGGTGGTTGCTTGGCATTGGCCATAGGAACAGGACTGGCAGCGGCAGCTGCTATTGATTTCCCGCTGGGGTTCGGGCTCGCCCAATGTGCCACGCATTGCGAGAGGGGAACTTTCGATTTTTCGCCTCATGAATTCTACATTCCATTGTTCCAGGGGGTACGGTTCCACTAATTACACAGGCGGCCAAGTAGGTCAGTTACATGGCTACAATTCTTAACTTTTGGCTCTGTTTTTTCTTTTGGCTCCCCCCATACAACAAGAAAACGTGAAGAGTCGTCGGTAGATGGGGCCAAGCCGAGAGACAAGGCATTTATAATGCATTGCACGGGACTTGCCTGCACGAGCGACCGCAGCTTCCTTCACTCTTTCAGGGACAGTCGGAGTTCCACATCACCCATCCGCCAACCCTCTCCCGGATGAGTGTAAGCACATGTTGTTGTCGCACCCTCCGCCATCTCCACTCCCACATACACACACACACATACACAGACCCGACACTACCAAAACTTGCTCGGCCAAGCGTGCGGCACCTGAATGTGAATTAATGGTAGCGGCGTCTATCGCTCCGCCGGCCGCAGACAGCAGCAGCAAGGACTCGCACACTTACCGCCACACACCGCTGGCAGGCATCACCATCTCCTGCCCAGCGACAGCACTGACCACTCTCCCTGTTCCTGCCACTGCCACACACAGTTCCGTGTCCTGCTATGGTTCTGCCACTGGCACTGGCTTTACCTCTGACCCCTGCTCCGGCTTGGCATATGCCGGTGCTGTCACGGTGTCGTGGTTGCGGGCCGCAATATAAAATTTTTTGGTGATTTACATGTAACGGGATAACAAACGTAGGCCAGAAGGGTTGAGAGACAGAGTGAGTGAGCGAGAGGGAGGATGGGGCATGTCATAAGTGCGGCGGGTTATCAAAGCGGTTCCACGTTGCAACGTATCACAGTAGAGCAGAGTCGTAGCTGGTGGGGATGCCAGCCCAGCTTCAAGCATAAATCCTAAGAAAATACGCGTGTCAGCCTTGGGGAATTCAATTGATTATCCATCAATCATTCACAAAATTACCTCTCAGGCTGGGAGACATCTTGAAGCCCCCTGCTAGCCACCAGCCCTGACCTTCAGCGGGAGGGACTTGAAACTTGTTGCCAGGCGACAAGGACACACGGCCATTTCTCCTCCCACTGCAGTCGCTAAGCGGCGGCTAAAAGTACGGAAAATGCACACTGCGGAAAGGGTTTTTTGCTCGCCTTTTCCGCGACATGCAAGCGTTGACAGAGCCACAGACACGACCGATTGATTTTCCATTATATATGTGGCAAGCATTTTGAGGTCCTGCCCCAAGGCGGCCAATATTTGCGTATTTATTATTTAGCGAAAGCAATTTGCGGCAAGACCTTGGCGCTATTAATAGTACCCCAAGTTTCGAGTAGGAGGAGTAGATATTGGAATACAAGTGGAATGAAAAGTTTGTCATAATCGAACATTTGCATTGGCTGCGGGTTCTAAATGGAAATTGAAAATTCCATCGGTACCATTTTTCCAGCACAGAATTTATGTGTATGACTTTATGCTGCAACCTTGCATGTGTGTGTGGGGTGTGTGTGTGTGTATTCGAGGGTATGCTTATCAGGCGCTGCACAGCGTCCTCTTTTTCGGGGCACTTAATTTTGGCTGGCATCTTCAGGGAGGGACGAAGAAGGAGTGGAGTGGAATGGCTTGGGAATTTCGCGACCCGAGAGCTTCTTTTCCCGATTTGCAGTCAATGAAGTAGAAAACTGAAAACTTTTCTTTTCGAGTCTATTAAAAATAATGGCAGCTAAAGGCAGAAGCGACCGACAAGTGCGAAAAGCGCCCCATGCCGTCGCCACATGAGTGTGTGTGTGCAACTGACTCTCTCTTCAGTTCTCTTTCTTTCTCCACTTGTGTGTGTGTGTGTGTACGAGACATTGGCGGGCATTAAATTAATGTCGGCCCTGCAATTTCTCACAGCGGCCGGGTCGCAGACCCTGTCGGTGCATTGACCACCACTTGCGGTTGCCTTTAAAATGCTCTATTACCCTTAGGATATATTCATAGGGGGTTCATAGGGCTCATGTTGGCTAATCATATATTATACATAAGTCTTTGTCCGAAATGCTGTTTGACTGATGGACAGATTAGCTGCTTCGTTTTTATAAGTGTATTTTCAACTTTCTTCAACTGATTCGAAGGTACATTCAGACCATGAGTATCATTCTGCCAAAGAACTTCCCATATTTTCGAAGTATTTTCTTAAACTTCGTCAAAACAGTTGCTCTTTGTCTCTTAGGGTACCCTTTAGTCTATACTTGAACTTCTATGTCAAAAAGGTCCTGTACTTGTTGTTTTTTTTGCTGTTGAAACAGTCACTGCGGGCATGCTGGGAAAAGTCTCTGGCCCTGGCCCGAGCACCGCGATTCGTTGAAGCGGAGGAGCAGTGCCGCCGCGCAGGTTTGGCGGTTAATGCGATAATTTAATTGTAATGCGGGTCTGGGAGTCCTGTGAGTCCTGCGCGCCAATAATTTAACTTGCAATCAGCGCGGCATTTATTGGGTTAAACATATAAGCCGGCACCCATGGCGGGGTTAAAGTGGAGCCAGGACCCGGGACACAGGGCACAGGGCACATACTTACATGTACCAAGGAGTGAACGAACCCCAAGGAGCGACTGCAGAGCCAAGGATAACCAAGACAGAGAGAGAGAGCCGGAGAAAGAGCAGGAGCAGCAGCAGGAGCCGGGCAAATAAATTCAACGATTTCTGTGCAATAACGGGGACGAAGCAGTTGGTACGGCATTTTTGCACGTAAGCAACGAGGACGATGACAGCAATGAAATATGCAAGCCGACGCCTGAACCCTGGCATTCTCTTTGGGATCTCCATGAGTCAGTGGCAGTGGCAGTGGCAGAGATGGTCAGGGGCATTGGGGCGCGGTGCGGGAAAATCTGATTTCGAATCGAAAGGCAAACATTTATAAGCTGCTTCTCCTAGCAACAGTTGCCGGGTCAACCTACAGTGAGTCATATTGAGTGGCCTTTGGACACACTCATGGATAAAAGATATCCGCTTCAGTTGCAATGCCAAGAGGATACACCGAGGAGCAAGCGGAGGAGCTGCGGCGATTGCTGCTGCTGCGCAGCTACAAGGACACCTTGGACAAACTGGTCCTTCAGCAGCGGGCTCAGCGTCTGACCGCGCCGAAGCCTCTGTCATTGCCTGCATCGTTGCGGCGACGCCGCAGCTCATCGATGGACCCAAAGCCTCCACCTGAGCGTGTCCTGATCACCGGCAAAATGCTGCCACGCCTGGAGACGCTCTTGGGCAAGCCAGAGGACGAGACTGATCAGCTGGACGAGAGCCTGCTGGATGCCCTGAAGTTTGAGCGGGATATGGACGCACTTCGCATGGTCTTCGAGACAGCAATGGATCAATTGAGGCCAAAGAAGGAGAAAGCAGAAGATGAAGAGGGGGAAAAAGAGGAAATGACTTTGGACCAAGCCATCAGTGATCTGAGTGGCAACAACAGCGAGGAGTCGCAGGCAGTCAAGCAGCTGCAGGAAGCAACGGAAGAACTGAAGCAGCTCAATGAGGAGCTGGAGAAGCAGAAGCGCGACTGCCAGGCTAAGCTGAAGGACATCGAAGAGCGTACTGCCGAAACCAAGTACAATCTCCGTTGCGTCTCGCGGGTCAATGACCTTGAGTACAATCTGGTGCAGCGCTGGGAAGCAGGTCGTATCGCACAGGCTACGATCTGGGGCGAGAACGCCGAGCGGGCCTACCTCCGAGATATCCTGGACTACAAGCAGCGTCTGGCCCGGGAGGAGCGGGTCAGCGGCGAACTGCGGGCCTTCCGGCAGCAGGAGATCGTGGAGCTGCGGCAGTGCATCAAGGACTGGCAGGGGCGCTACACCAGTGACATGCGCCACGTGGAGCGGGAAGGAGAGGCCTGGGAGCTGCGGATCCTCGAGCAGCAGAAACTGCTGCAGCGGCATCGCGAGGTCTACGCCGAGCGGATGGAGTTCGTCCAGGAGTATCAGGCCAAGAAAGACGAGGAGCAGCGGCTGCTGGATCTGCAGGTGCATCGCATGGAGTGCGCAATTAAGCTGCAGGCCTGGTGGCGGGGCACGATGGTGCGGCGCGGCCTGGGACCATTTAAGAAGAAGCCCAAGCGTGGCAAACGCGGCAAGGGCAAGAAGTAACTGAGTACACTGAGCGAAACGATACAGAATAATGTATTTTTAATAAAATTAAAGTTTACTGATGCGGCTTATACATGAGACATTTTCAATCGACGCATTTTCCCTGCGGGGTATCCACCGGAGTATCGTTGGAAAACATATCCTGTAAACGGAACTTTACCATCAATCGACGGAAAGCCTTAAGTGGGCATAAAACTTAATGGATCTGCCATGAGAAACGCATCTCATAAAATGCTCGACAGTGCTTTCTCTCTGTGCACTTTGAGTGGTAGTTTTTGCAGCTCTTTCTGTCCGCTTTATGGAAATTAACTTGTGACTTAAAACCAATTAAAAGTTGGACGCTCTGCAGTTAACACGTCAGCGGTCAGCTACTGACGTCGGCCTTAATGACATGCTGCCATTGTCAACGGGATCTGGCCTGGGTCCGGGTCCGGGCCAGGGTCCGACTACAGCTCCTACTCCGGCTCGGAGCATTGTTTTCGCCGAGGCGATAATAATGGTCAGATGGGTGAGTGCCGGGGCTCTTCGGGGATGTCCGAGAAGTGGCAGGGACTGAAGTTGGAGTTGCATCGGGAACTGGAGCTGGAGCTATTTTGTTTTTCCCTTTTGTGTCCGTTTCTGTTTTCGCTTTCCTTCACTCCTGTGTATTTATTTATCTTTTATGCCAGGAAATGGCCAAAGTGGTTTATTTGTTGGGGCCGCTTTCATGGCCAACGGAATTGTTGTGGGAATTGGGCGGTGCAGCAGTGGCAGGGAGGAGCCGGCTGATGGTGCTTGTTTTCCCGGTGCGTGCGGAGATAAACTGCGACAATTTGCCCATTGAATGAGTGGAACTTTTTCGCCATCAGCGGGCAGCACAAGAAACAAAAGCAAAAGTTTCCCAGGGGATTCTCTCTCTGGATTTTCATTCTCTCTCTCTCTGTGTGTATGTGTGTGTGTGTGCGTGTGGACATTGCAATTTAAAATATAATTAATGGTCGTTGCCGTAATTTATTGAATTTGCATGGCACCAAGGCTGCGATGCTGTCATTTCTTGTTTGCCGTTTGCCAGTTGCCGTTTGCCATTTGCAGCCTCCGGTGGAGGCTCCTGCTGGCTGCCCTCTCATGGCGAGTGTCTGCACATGCACTCACTTTTGTTTTAATACACCGTGCCTGCCCCTGCACCTACTACTCGTGCTCGTGCTCCTTCGTATAGCTGTCGCCTGGGTCCCCGGGAAAACAACAGAAACAACCCAATAATGACTGGGCAAAAGTCCATTTGGTGTGGCAAGGCCTTTTGTTTGCTTGGCGGCGGATGAATTAATGGAAGATGGGGCTGACCAAGGCGAGAATGAGGGCAACAGGCAAACAATCTTTCTCGCCTTTTTCCCCATCATTTTTCTTTTCTGTTTTTCTGGCTATCTCTGGTATGAATGCTCTCCCTCTTCCCTCCTCCCTGCCTGAGATACAGGCGCTTTGTGTGTTGGTCGTGGTGCCTGGGCCATCGCCAACTCATTCATGCTTCCTGCACTTTGCATGTGCCCCCCTCCACCACACCGCTCCGCACCGCACCACACCGCACAATGTTTGCAACTTGAAGAAGGCAACGCTCCATAATGGCTACGAAGCACTTTCCCCCGTCGACCATTCGGCTGTCCCCCGTCCCCAGTCTTGTGTCATGTGCGTTACTTAAAACATACAAAATGGCGTTTGGCCGGGAAAATCCTTTAAAAAGCGCCACGCAACTTCTTGGCCCCTGGGATCCCCCGGCGGTAAGGTGGGAAGCGTGCGGAGCGGTGATGAGAGGCAAAAGGGCCAACTGGGGTGCCCAAAAATTTACATACAAATTAGGGTTAATGAGCAGTGAAATTGTTATTTAACTTCAGTTGGCCCGTTAAGCGCTTTAAAGTGCTGCAGCACGCAGCACTTGAGCGGGAAGCAGGAGCTAGTCTTCAAAATATCTGAATATCGGAGCCACTTTGCGACACGTTTTGGAAATTCTCTTTAGCCTCTGGATAGCCAAGTGACCTTTTAGTGTCAGTTTCGTTCAAAGACACCCACTCATAACAACCCATACACACCCACGCACCCACACACACACACACGTACAGAAGAACAACAAAAATTTAATTAATAATTGTGCGCGCAATTCATAAATTGAATATTGCGCATACGCCACGTGTTCTTAAATTAATTTTCATTTACATTTTTATATTCATTTTGCACTTTTGACTGCAGCATTGGGGAAATGAGGGAGCGCTTACCGTTTCGAGTTTTTATTTAAAATTTAATCAAACACTTTAATTTGATTAACAGCGCACGTCTTTCAATATAAATTTATGGCCGCACGACGCATAATCAGAGACCAGCAAGAGAATTGGGGTAACCGGAGGCGGGAGACCGGACAGCTGGACCGGAGAAACGGAGCACCGGAGACCAGAGACCGAATGCCAGAGTGCTCCACTGACCAGCAGCAGCCGTAAAAAGGGTTGACTGTCTGCCCCGCTTTCCTCCACTCGCACCCCGGGCCACACTCCCACTCCCACACACACACACACACACACACACACACACACACACTCGTACTTCTACAACACTCGATTTCAACTCCCGTCTGGGCTTTCAACACATCAACGCCGTCATTTGATATGCGTGCGTGTGATGGGAGCAGGGGCCAGGGGCGTCTCTAATAGCAGCACGTACGTTTGATAAAATATTTTATTGGCATGTGTGGGTGGCGCGTCCTGACGCCCTGACGGCCTGACGGGTCCAGCGATTTTATAGATTTTTTCTAATGCCCTGAAGCTGAAGGGGTTTCCGTCAGCCCTAGGCGCAGTCTGCAGCATGAAAAACGAATGAATACTCAGCGTATACCCCTCCCATTCATCATTCGAGTAGTCAGCAAGAATTTGTTCATTATAAAATGATTGCAAACCCCTATACCCAATGGTTTGTTGCCTGCTGAGACATAGACAGGCCTTCTGTTCGAGGCTTCTTCTCAGTTATTGAATTTTTTATTTTGTTTGCGTTTTCTCCTTGCATTTTTCATGAAATTAGTGCATCATGTATGCCATTCATAGGCCGATCAGCATTTTGGGCACATAAATCATTTTAATATACAACTTCAGATGCCGTTTTTATTTGCCTACGTGTCTTTTGTGCGAGGCCGGAGACGGGGCCATCGCTGTTTCCACAACTCTATCTCGTCAGGCGAATCTGAAATAAATCTTCCATTCCATTTCTGGTGCACGGAAGTCACGGCCACCGGTCAGCAAGTTTCGGATTTCAGATTTCGGATTTCGGCTTTCGGCTTTCGGCTGGGGAAATGTGTACGACAAATGCCAAACAGTTGAATGCTCTTGGAGCCGCTCTCCTTGAGCACATTCTCGATTTGCTGTCAAATTGCTGCGAGTCTCGAATTCGCTCCGATTTCCCGTTCCATCCGTTCCGCATGCCTCTCTTCTGCTTGGCATAATTCCACAATTAGTTCGAGTCCCGGGAGCATCAAATTTATGCGCACTCGAGGGATCCGTGGGGTATGATGTCCCGTTCATTGAACCTGTCCACGGAGCATCCAAAAATCAACGCACGGCCCACTAAATTGAATTCTTTGTTTTGGCAGTGCCACTGGCAGTGGCACTGGCATCACCAGAATGGGAAAAATAACTTCAAAAAGCAAAGCAAAAGTTTTTAGCAAACGCAATATTCTGTTATTTCATTTGTTTGTTTACTTATATTGCTGCTGCTTTTTGTACACTCGGATAAAATAATCGACATTTGTATTTTCATCATTAAATATTAATAATTTCCTTTTGGATATGTTTAAAGATTTTATAGAAAGTTTAAAACTGAGTTTATCGATCTTTGCTAATTTTCAACAGAAACATTCCATGGCTTTTCTCTTGGTGTAGCTGCTGATGTTGTTCTTGTTGCTGGGGTGCCCGTTTGGAATTTTAAATATGGCGTCTGTTTTGTTTGAAACCGGAAACGAGTGTCTGTCAGTTTATTTGTTTGCTGCCGATGATGTTGTTGTCGTCTCCGTTGTGTCGGCAGCCCCGAAATGAAGTCAAGCAACTTTGCCAAAGGAAATGCCGCCTAATGTGTTAGTTTGTGTGTGTGTGTGTATCTGGGTGTGTGTGAGTGTACAGATGGCAGCGGCTCGGGAAAACGGGGTCTAAGGGTATTACATTTACCAAAGGTTTGATTTTGCTTTCCACCGATGCCATATCCCGAGAGAAACCCGAATAGAATACGTTTTTGGAAATTTTCAATTTCCCGATGGGATAACCCGAATGAATAGGATGCTTCTATGAGTATTTTTTCATAGAAGCACCTCTCGTGAAACTATTTCAAGGACCTTGAATCATGGTTCGATGGTACTTAGCTACCCCCTTTTGCATCTGTGGCTAGCCACAGCTCTGCTTGCTTAGTGGAACAATGGCACAAAGCCGGGGCACACTCAAACGCCCAGAAATATGTACTCGTATACATACAAATGACACAAATTTCCTTTGGAGCTAATAAAGTTGAGTTAAAATTTTAAATAGTCTATACTTTTCGGCACAATCGTTTTAATGCTTATGACGCTGCTGTTTGGCATGCAAAATGCCAAAATGCCGACCGAGTGGAGTGACAGCATCCTGGACCGAGCCCAGTTGGCCGACTTCCTTCCCTTTTGGCCAACTACCTGACATGGTTGCCAAAAACTAGATTTGCCACTCATTATGCCAGGCACAATAAATATTTGCCTATCATTTTGGTATTTGCATTTGGCCAACAAAATTGATGAGAATAGGAATAGGGGTGCTGTGCACTCGGGAGTGCTGCCACAAATTGAATTGGAGCAAGCAGGGGGCCATTAACAAAACGGAATATTGCTTATCGCCATTCGCAATGGTGGTTTTCCCCATGCCGGACCACACCAGAGCAGAACAGAGCCTTCAGGACATGGCACAAACACAAATGTACATTTGATATTTATGCAGATTTTCGTTGCTGTGGTAGGTTCTGCTGCCCTGCCTCGTAATGAGTAGTAGATAAACAAGGCGATAAATTACTGCATTTTTGGGCATTCATTATTTACTATGTGCCACACACACACACACGGATAAATCGAATGCCATAATGTAATATCTACACTTGCAAAAAATTGCATTCATTTCAAACTGATAACGAGAGATCTAGTATACGATATTCATTAAAAAATAGTAGAAATGTATGCTGAATTGATCTTTCAAGGAAAGTATGTTATTGAATTATGTTATACTCCCATTATTTCTTCTCTGTGTAAATATGTACGCTCTTAAATCAGAATCGTCCTTGCTGCTGTCATAGGGCTGCTTTATGGCCGCATTTCCCGGCAATTCAAGCATTACTCGTACAACAAATTTTAATTAAATACAATGTGCAGCAAGCAATGTGCATATGTAAATGCAAATGGCTTGAATGCTTGCGGGGTGGAAAAAAATAAAAAAAAAAACAAAAAACACAAAAAAAAGATAGGGAAAACCAGAAAGCAGGGCATAAAAAAGACGTCAAAGTATTTAGCGCACAATGCAACGGAATGCTGCCGACCAAAGCGCAGAAATAAATGAAGAACAAAATTAAACGACATGGCCACACCATTAAGCGGCACTTGCTCTCTTTATCCTCCATTTTGCCATTGTTCTGCCTCTCTCGCGCTCGCGCTCACTCTCTCTCTGTCCCTGTCTCTGTCCGTATTCTGCTGCAAATTAATAATTCGCACTGACAATGCACTTGCTCATTTGCCATTTGCTGCGCATTCAAATTTGTTTCTTATTTCTTGCAAAAATGTGTGTAAAACAAGCCTGGGGTGGCGGTGGGCGGCAAACGAAATACGAAACGCATTTGACAACCTGCAAACAAACAGAGAAAACTGGAAAGCGGCGAAAAACTGCAACTGGAAATCATACAAATTGCAGCATGTTTGGGGTAGAAAAAAAATTAAGTTTTTGAATGCTTGTTGCTGGTGCCAGCCCGCTGGCGGAGAGTTGTCTCTGCCTGCCGTGACAGATGGGTGGACATTTTGTCAGCGTGCATGAGCAAGAGTCGGCAAAAAACGCAAGAAACATTAAGTTTAGCCAACAAAACGATACTCGAATGCTCTTCCCAAAAGATGTGGTTTGTTTGAGTAAAGAAATCTACGAGAAACACGCAAAAAAGCCATCAAGTTGTTGGTCTCTTTTGATATTAATAGCATGTGTGGATTCGTTTGCTTTAAAAAAAGGAACGTCTCACCTTAAAACCATTATTTCATGGGGCTTCAACCAGTAAAAAGTAGCTTATTTTATTGAATGTCATTCGAGAACCGATGACGGACACCCAATAAGCCCATTAATGGGATCGTATTCGTCTGGATGGCAAACCAGATCATATAGTTAAAATTACTCCATCATAAGGCTCTTACGAGCAGCAAAAAACAAATTGTTGACGCCAGATACAAACAATTTGCAATTCAACAGCTAAAGGGATCAGCAGGGACAAGCGCATTTGCAGCTGGGCGGATGGTATCCTATATATGAATGGGATGCTGGGATGGTTGTATGGTTGTATGGTAGCTGGAGTCAGAGGATTTGGCAGTCCTACACATGTTTGTGTCGAAGAGAGTTCTGTTGGGTTTTGGTTAGTGTTTTGGGTTTTGGGTTTTGGGTGTCTCTGGGCGTTATCAACAGCTGTCTATCTGTGCGTTCCACTTCAGTTGTTTGCTTGTCTGCCTGGCCATTTTTTCGGATGCTGGTTCTTACCATTTGCATTGCACTTAAAACACATTTGTTTTTGTGTCGATTCATCGATTGGTTGTCGCCCTGCCCTCTGCCAGTTCTGTGAAAATTAATGAATTTGTTTGCATGGAATTTGGGCCTCACAAGGACAGGCTTTGAGCTCGTCGTTAACTCTCGGTAAAAGCCAACAATTCAGAGGAAACCCAACCATCTTCATTTAGTCCTAATTACCCGATGCCGATGCCGAAGCCGAAGCCAGTGATTGTTTCTTCTCCGTTAATTGGTCGAGAATTTGTGCTCCCTTTGGCCTTGGTCGTTGAGACCAAATCTCAATTAATGCCACATGTGGCAAACACCTGGCCCAGTACCCCCGCAGACACAGAGGTCATAATTAATGGCTTATTAATTTATATTGTTGCGTTTGCGTAACTTGCGGACTCATTATGGTCAATCAGCAGGCGTCGACTTGTTTTCTCCTTGGCAACTCCCAGCCATTTAACATTTCATTAACAATTTGGAGTACTTAAGCAGTGGATACGAGCATCTTTTGGGGTACTTGCGGAGTGGAGAACGTGGCCAAAATGACTGAAAAGAAACCACTTAATGAAAATATTACTCGAATGCGGGTAAATTGAAAGCCAAATGCATTTTAATGCCGCATTTTCAACTAAAATGAAGCACAAACATCCACATCAGCATCACATCCGCATCCGCCAGCCGGAAGCCGCAATGTGCAATAAAGATTGCAAAAGGGGGCCCAGTGCGTGTTGGTGTTGGTGCTCGTGCAGTGGGTGGTAACGCTGCTGCTGCTTCTGCTGCTGCTGCTGGGGCGGATGCTGAAGCAGAAACTTTGAGCCAGCAGCACGTAAAGATCGTTGCCATTGATTTATGCGCCGCGTGCCACGGCGAGCGTGAAGCGTGCAACAAGCCCCAAAGAGAGAGGAACGACAAGAATGGAGTGACCATGGTGCTCCAGCTCCTGCTGCTTGACGTGTACTCCGAGGCCAGCTGGTAAATAAGTGTGTCAACGTTGGCCCTGGCCTCTACTTAGCTCTTGTTTCGCCAGTAGCCCGTAGCCAGCAGCCAAATGAAGCGCGCCCCAAAGTATGCAACGATTTTTGTTGCTTGTCCCGGAAAACGTGCCCGGAACGCCCACTACGCCGCTCGATGCTGGTGCTGCTGGTATTTTGTGCTGCGAAATTTGATTAAGTCCACGTTGGCGACGAGTTCATTGCGCTCACAAAATGATTCGCTTTACTCGGAGAATCTGCATAATGGATGGAACATGGACATACCCGCACCAGTGCCCATCACGAAGCCATCGAAAGCCACGAACATGGTAATTAACGCACACTGGCAACTCGCTCGCGGTAGCAGTGCGAGTAGTTCCTGTCCCAAAACCTAAACCAATTACAATTGCTGGCCAAAGTTGTGTCTGTCAATGGCATCAATGTTCGATTTTTGTCATACATGACATCCAGCGTTCCAGTTGGTGTGGTGCCACTCGCGAACATTGTCAGGAGTGTCAGGACGCAACTAGAGCGTTGATTGCTGAGCTCACTTATGTAGCTGCATGCAAAATGGAGGAGGCATGGAGGAGGCATGGAGGAGGCATGGAGGAGGCATCGAGGAGGCATGGGCGAGGCTTGCCGAGGCACGGAGTCTCGGCAAACCAAATATAAAATGCAGTCCGTGTAGTTCTGCGAACTTATACCGAACACATATTGAATGTTGTGTCAGCAAACGTGCCGGATACATCGATGTCCTTGTGCCGAGCCGAACTTTCGAAGAGCGGCTCGGAATGTGTTTTAATTAGCCTGGATACCCGGTATAGTCCTGCACTTTAATTATTCATATCTGCCGCAGTGGCCTGGTAATAATATAATGAGCACAAATAAATGATAAATTATGCAGGGGTGTGGGGCGGGGGGCAGGCGCCATGAATGCCAAGGAATCTTGTTAGCCAGGCCAGCCGCCTCAGTCGGGCAATTTGGCCAACATTTGCAGCTGTTGTCGCCGCTGCATGATTTGCATTAGCCACACCCAGCACCGTCTCCGCCAACGATAAGAAAGCACCAGCTCCTTCGATTTTCTTTACACACTCCAAGCACTCGTTTTTTGTGGCCCATGTGATGGGGTGGCATTTTCGTGTTTTTTCTTTTTTGGTGGTCGTGGTGCATGTTGCACGTCATGTTGGCCATGTTGCAGCTGAGCACACAGCGCGCCCACTGATTTATGACCCCTGAGTGTTTATTTGCTGCCTGTGTCCAAAAGTTGCCTCGCGCAGATTTATGTGCACCGAAAGACAAACCGCATGCAGCATCTTAAGGCAAATAAACTGCACTAATAAGTGAAGGAGCAGCGTCCAGGAGTGGCAAGTAGCAACGGGCAAGTGGCAAGTGGCCGGGGCTGCCGGAACTGCCACAGAGTACAAAGCAATAGACAAAACAAATGTTGGCAAAAGTTCACAAAGTTTTGGGGCCAGTGGCAGCATAAATCGCTTTATTGAGCGCGTCAAGCAAAAACTTGCAACAGCCAGAGACTCGTTCGAGTCATAGCCAGTACGAGAAGAAGGGCTAAGCTAACAAGGCCAATAAAGCGTAAAACTTTTGCAGAGCCCAGCCCGAAAGATCCGAAAATTGGCAACAGAAGGCACCGCTCAAATGTCTGGGCTGCTGCCCTGGCCAATTGTTAATGGCTAATTATTTGTAGCTAACGCTTTTCCAATGCCTGCGCCTATAAAAACCGGAGACAAAACCAACAATTTCTTGGCAACCCAACGGGATATTTCTCAACACATTTCACACACACAGAGTGGACAGGCCACGAAAAAAGAGACACCAGCGAAAAAAAAATGCACATAAATTTTACTTAGCCAAGTTGCAAAGAGTTTCGCCTGCCAAGTGGCAAGGAAAGAATTCAAAAGAAGTGCAAAGAGCGATAACAACAATAAGTTGCTAGGATTCCCCAAATGCACAATGCACAAGTGCCACGATAGTTGGCCCATAGTTTTTCCAATGCCAATGCAGCAGACAAGAACCATCCAAAAATTGTCCTCCCCCCACACCCCACCAGCCCATGGCTCTCTGATGAAACGCTCTCAATAGTTGGGGCCCGTTTACTGTCAGCCTTGCAGGGGGCTAGGGGTATGGGTACGAGTGAAATTTATGCCAGTTTAACAAGCAGCTAGCAACAGCCAGGTTCCGTTACAGTTTCTTGCAGCAAATAGGCATAAATTTGCATTTAATGTAGTCGACAAAAACGGCCACAAGAGGCATAGTACGGGACCAGGACCAGGACCAGTACCAGGGCTTGGGTGAAAGGAAAAAATGATCAGCACAAATGCCAAAAAATTATTCTGCTATTTAGTATATAATTTCCGGGAATAGTCTTGGTTGGGTGTGAGGCCGGATCGGGTCGGGTAGCGTCTGTGGTGTGCTGTGGTATGGTTAGGTCCGGTCTGGTTGCAGTCGCCAGGTGCCATTAAAGCCGCATAAATTTTTTAAACTTTTGCAAATTTGCAATGCAAATACCTCACACACAAACACACAAGCAAACACGTATCCATATGTATGTATGCAGCAGGCGTTGGTTGTATTTTCGCGTTTTGCATGTGGTTCCGCAAAGCGTTTGGGTCAGTCTATTAAAATGCAAAGAGCCGCCACTCTATACGTTCTCTCTCCCTCTCTCCCTCTCTCTCTCTCTCTCTCCTATTCTGTATGAGGCTCTCTCTTGCCGGGCGGAAGTCCATTTTGTCTTGTCGTTCACATCATAAATATTGCCGGGCAAAGGCAAATGGCGGCTCTGTTTATGGCTTAGTCCTGTCGGTGTGTTTGCCTGTCTGAGTGTGTGTCTGTGTGTGCTGCCGCTTTTAATGACAATTTGTTGAGGTTTGCATAATGTTTGAACGAATTTCATTTGGCACATATTCCCGAGTCTCGACTCCGTTCAGTCGTCGTAGCCTCCGTTAAGTTGTGGCTCTTCTTTTTTACTCAATTTTTCCTTCTTCTTATTTTCCCAGGGCATAAATTTAAATAATTTCCCCTTTTGACGCGTTCGTTTACAACTTGCCAGTGAAATGGTATGGAGTGTGTGGTTTATGACAGGTTCGGTCGTCAGTGGCGTGGGCCGCCTCCAAGCAAGAGGGGGAGGGTATGCCTGTCTGCTGCTACGAATGGACAGGGAATGGACACCCAGAGTAGCTTTAGGGCTTAGGCCATCACTCAACCATCCAATTTTCAATCAATCTAATCGTTAGAAAACCCCCGCATTGGCCAGGCCGCACCAGCCGCACCAGCCGCACCAGCCACAACGTCGCGAATGTCTTATTCATGGCCTGCGGTTATTCAATGATAAATTTATGGGCATTGCCCCGGGCCCTGCCAACTAATTTCAATGTCGCCGCAAAAGTATTGGAAATCAAAGTTAGTCCATAAAATATGCTGAAAATAGTGGGTAAGATATAGTTATATCATAGTTACATACACTCAAAAAAAAGTAAGCCATATTTGATCAGGAAATTGATATGAAAGTTGTTGACATTACAAAGTTTTCAAGATAAAAAAATGTTAAAAGTGTGTTTTCGACTGGCATATTTGAGCATTAAAGGTACGGTGTTTTTTCAATTGAAAAAATCATGAAAAAATACAACTTTTTTCGTTGCATGCAGCACTCGTATGCGCGGCCACACTTTCATTTTCAGTGCGGTCGTTCTTCTATTTTTTGGTTTATTATTTTCCACACGAATGCTTCGCAATGACGAAAATTTACTAGTCGAAAAAGACACAACAAATAAATAAAAAAAGAGAAACAAAAGAAAGGACTTGTACTAGGACTAGCAAGAAGACGAAGACATCGACAAAGTTGTCGACGCGTCGCCCTCGCTGCTTGTCACTTAAAGTGAAAAACAATTTTTCTCTAGCTGGATAACTGTGTGTACGGGTATGTGTGTGTGGGAGCTATCTGAAAACCAATTTTCGTTGCTAAATTGATGTTTATAGCTATGCTATGTAAGATGACGACAACGATGAGAATGAGAATGAGGATGACGATGATGCGCCAGTCGATGGCTATGATGGGCTTGTTGTGGCCACCGTTCGTCGCCGCTCTCTGATGAAGACAAAGTGCCAGTGCGAATAAACTAAACGCCAAGGCAAGCCAAAAGCAAGTCAAGTAGCTGCTGCAAGGAAGTCTGCCCTCAGAAGCCGGCAATGAAAATCCTTTTTCGACGCGACTCGAATCAACTCAACTCTACTCGACACGAGACGAGGCGAGGCGAGACGACACGACATTACTCCCTCTATCTGGGAGCTGGAGCTTGGTTTGACAGCATTTTGATGCTTCCGCTTGTAATTTATGTGACACTTGCAGTGCCATAGATCAGGGGCTGCAGGGCTGGGGCCAAGCCATGACACGGCTGTTTAGTGTGGTCCTCGTTTTTATGAGGTCCTTTGTGCCAAAGCTTGATTTCCTTGAGCAAATTTGATCAATTGAAATAAGCGATAAGTGAGTGGCAACGACAGGTATTCATGCGCCACTCAATGGACTATTCAGTTAATTAGATGACAAAGGAAATGGATATATATACATACATATACTCGTACGATATTGACTGTATGTATGTTTGTAGGTAGTGCTTAACATGTTCAACAATCACTCTGCTGACGCGTGATGTTGCACTTGCCGCGCACAATTCGAGTTGCATATTAATTGAAGCTCACACACACACATCCATGGCAGTGAGCAGACATTTGATGGGTGGGTGGCGATGAGGGTTTGGCGTGGTGTGGTGTGGTTGGAGGGTTGGCTGTTCAAGTCACGCCTCAGCTCCTGCCCTTTACCGACTCAGTCATCAGCTACTTGCCACTCGCCTTCTTACTTCTGCCTCGTGCCACTTTCCACTCTTCATTGTGAGTAATTTAAAACGTTTGGCTGCGTTCCCTCCACTTCCATTTCCACTTACCATGAATGCATTTGAACTGCTTTTCTCCTGCATACAGCCCGATGCGCTCGAGTCGCACCCCAAGTTGAGTGCAGCACTACCACTGCCATTGCCACAGCCACTGGCATTGCCATTATCTTGGGCATATGTCTAAGTCAGATCAAAGCCATAATGCTGGCAGTGCTGCTGCGAGAGGGGCATAAGTGCAAATGACAGAGATATTAGAGGCAATTAGGTGTCCTCCTCTGCCGAACAGAGTATCCAGGGCCAAATGAATGGCTTTTATGAGAGATTGCTGGAAAATCTGATTTTGCGGTGATCAAAGGGGAATTCCCCCAATGATAGCTACCGTGTTTGGGCATAGAATGTTATCATTATTTAGAAGAAAACAATGGCATGCGTCACCCGAATTACCAAGAAAATGATGTCAAGACTTTTTGTCAGCTGCTTAAACAGCCGTTTCTTTCAATTAGATTCAGTGTCACGCAGTATTAAAATCAGCTCTAGAGCTCAAGAGACAAAACTGAAATGTATCTACCACTCGTTAGACATTTGATCGGATCCGCTTGCAGCTGGCGGATAGAAGGAAAAGTACCAGTATTCAATGAATCTGCTAATCTGCTGGATGTGCTTGGGCCTGGCCGTTCTCGACTTCGGCATCGGTTCCATTGCCCCTGTGAGTGGCATGTTCTTTGAGCTGGCGGACAGTAAGGACAATGATTTCATGGGCGGAATAAAGCAATACCTTGGCAGCCTCACTGCAGACACTCCAGACACGAACTCCAGCCACAACAAAACAGCCGGTGGCCCCGTGGAGGAATCATCAGGCTTTTACGATGAAGTGGACACGGCACTCGAACATGCAACAGATACCGTCGACGGTCTCTGGCAGCAATTTAGAAAGGTAAAACGAGAGCGAGGAGTAGTGGAGTAGAGTGGAGGCATAAACAGCGAGTTTTTTCCGTCTTTACAGGGTCTGCTTAGCCTAATGGGCAGTTTCAGTGGCGGTGATGATGGCAGCGATGGCGATGTTCCAACGAGTACGCCCAGCTTGCAGCAAATGAAGCCAATTTCGAATGAAATTTTTGCTCTTTCAACGGAGGCTCCCATACAAAAAGCAACAACAGATATTCCAACAACAGAGCCACCAGCAGCAACAACAACATCAACCATAGCTGCACCACCAGCAACAACAACAACAACAGCAACCATAGCAGCACCAACAGCAACAACAACAGCAACCATAACAGCACCACCAGCAACAACAACAGCACTAGGAAGTTCATCGACAGGCGCTCCACCAACGACCAGCACATCTGGCCCAATATGAGTAAAGCCTGGTCTACCGCTTGGCCTTCACATCGGATATTGCTCGTCATTGTTTGTTTTTCAAAAAGGTACGTGTACGTATATTTGTACATGAGAAGAGCAAATATATAGAATTTGTGGAATTAATACCGCTATTGTTCTCTGAACTCTTTATTTGCCCAAATGTCGCGAGAGCCCAAGACACAGACAACGTCAACGCGTTGGTCCCATTTCCATGACCATTCCCTGATCAGACATGATTCGATATCGAAGGTGCTTGTCTGCCTTTCTTGTGGTCTTCCACGCAGTGGAGTTTGTCCGATCGGCTCCTATTGTTACACCGGTGGATCTGTCAGCTCGTTATATTACCTTCGATTTAGCCATTGGCTCAATGGCGGATGACTTACCACCAGAATTGGAGATGAAACTGCTGCAGGATCTACTCCGACAGAGTGGTGAAATTTTTTGATAAATTTGAAATTTCTCTCTAACAGAGAATGTTTTATAGGAATGGATTTGATTCGCATGCAGTTGCTGCAACTAAATCTGATGAAACTGTTGGTCGTCTTGGACATCTTCATCTGGCTTTGTGTCTATTTTTACGCAGTCAGCGTCTAATTGGATTATAGATTTACTTATCAAAATACCAAGATACACAGCCGGTCAATAAAATAGACTTAATAATTCTCATTTGTGAATTATGCTTTCGATGAATTGTTGTATTGTTTATTAGAGCAGTACAGTTGACACTTTGCTTTGCCCTATGCCGAAAAATTGGCTTTTTATGCGATCATTCGAATAGACTCAGAGGCTGCGGTTTCAGTTACTGATAAGCTGTACACGGTAAAAGCTGCATTTAAATACCTCTTGCAGTTTTAAATTATTTTAATATACAATGGGTAGTGATAAAGCTCGAACAGTGGCAGAAAAAGCTAAAATATTAGCATATCGAAGGAGTAAGGCAATTTGGAAGTTATAGTTAGTATAGCAACTGTGGTCCGCGTAATACGAAACGCAAACATCTTAAGAGATTAAAAATAAAAAAAACCACCATTTACTGGTACCGAACCCCTTTTTCTGATGAAAAACGCATTAATTTGGATGGAACAGATGGGTTTAATTATTTCTTTCATGATTTCAGAAAAAAGGAACCTAATTTGACCCGTCACCATAGTCCTGAGTGGGGTACAATGGTGTGGAGTGCCATATCTGAATGCCATTCGCAACAAAGAGCTATTCCAAATGTCATTTCCCTACTTTTGCAACATCTTTGAGACATTACATTGGGCTTTTCAGCAAGATAATGCCGTAATACATACTGCTAGAGTGGTAAAGAAATGGATCTCTGTTACAAAAAATTAAATTTTAATTATTTCACTGCGTGGACAATTTATTCGAGCTTTTATTCGCATTCCAATGTGTTTACTTTAGTGCACACCTAATCAATGAGGCCATTATGTCCTCTGCCTATTTAAAATAAACAGTTTTCGGATAATTATGGCCCCATTCACGGCTGGCCGGCTTTTGTACAGCACCTGCCCAGTCTGCGCTAACATTCACCCATTTCCCTGTTACTGTCCACATTCCTAGAGGAAAATGCATTGCTAAATATCGACAGCAGTTTGCTCTATTCGGTTGTTTGTTTGTTTGTTTGCCATTTGAACTTTTAGTTCATAAATATTAACGGCTATTAAAACACACTGAAATAGTCGTCGGACTACGACTACTGCCGGATGGCTGCAGGCCAGGAATTAATTTTAAATTTTAAAACTAACTGCATGCAATTTACGCGCAGTTTTGTTGGCTCTGGCGATCGTGCTGGTCTTGGCCAAAAAGCGATTGCAATGCCAGCCCAATCATCAGGTGGTTGGTGGTCTGAGCAAAGGGCCAAGTGTGAGTCGTCTCGGCCTAATGTTCGTTTAATTAAAAGCGGAAATTGAGCAAGTGAGCAGGGAGTCGGGAGTCAGGAGCCACTGAGTAAGTGGACCACCAGTGGCCAATGACCAGGCAAGCGTCGAGCCGTGGCCAAGTGTCCAGAGTGTGCCGGGCCGGCCTGGCCCGGCAGCAGCAGCAACTTTTTCCCAAGTTGTAGGAAATATTAAAAACGGAAAACACTTTGGGGCAACTAATTCTCTCTGGCTTGCTTTCGCCTGCCCTTTCTTTCTGCTCACACTTTTGCCCTTGTTTCCACATTATTTTATATAAGGTTTTTTTTTTTTTTTTTCGTTTGGCAGCTTTCTTGAGCTCAAGTCGGTGCTGCGCTGTCTGGGGCACTTTAGGAGTGAAGAGTGGAGTGGCATGGCATGGCGTGGCGTGGCGTGGCATAGAGTGCCAAAGGAAAAAGGAAGCAAGGCGGCGCAATTAGCAAGTTTACTGCATGAAATTATGAAACGCTTAATAAAAGCATGCTAGCAAAAAAAGGGGCAGCAGAATATTCGCACAATATATTAAAACTCACTTCCCCATACAAGTGCTAGCAAGTTAATTAAAAGGCTCGCATATTTGAAAAGTTTCCCCCAACATTTGCCTTTGGCCTGGCCATCACCATCATATCGTCCTGGCTATCCAATCCACATCATCAGTGTCAGCATCAGCATCAGCATCAGTTTCGGGATCGGGGCTGCAATTTAATCATGTAAGTGCTGGCAAATTGCTGGCTAAAATTAGAGCCAGACAAATATTGCGCATACGCCTAGTATCCGCGTTAAAAGGATGTGTAGCTTTGTAGCTTCCTCCTCCGGCTTATGCTCTCGTGTTCCCTTCCGTTCGTTGTTTTGTTGTTGCTCCTGTTGCCAAGTTTTATGCTAATGGTTTTCGTTTAAAGCCAAAAGTAATTTATTGTTGTCAGCGAGCGCCATCAAAAATGTTGCTGCACATTCATTATGCCCCAATGTATGTATGTACTCGTATGTATCTGTGTTTTTTCTCTCGTAAATGCGGGAGTCAGTGTTTGTGTGTGTTTTCGGATGTATCTGAGTGTTGCGGCCTGGTATGCATTAAAATTTTAGCCGAGAAACAATACCGGTCCGCTGCCGCTGCGAGCTGAAAAACTTGCATTGAAATGAAGATAGCCAAGGGGAAAAATACAGGAGGCTCACAAAATTAAAAAAATATTTCCCTGCATGTCTTTTGCCGCATGGTTTTTTCCCCATTTGTTGTTTGTTGAATACGAGGTTTTTTTAAGACGCAAATAAAGCCTGGATCCGCATTGTTTAATCCTGTACCAAATTCGGAGTCTTTTTCCTTCTCACCAGCTCGTTCAAAGGTTACTCAAACAAAGGCCGAACCGAATGCTCTGCCTTTGAGCTTGTTTGTACAGAAACTAAATTTAAATATTTTACTTTTTCCTTTAGTTGGGATTGCCAGTGCCTCCCCTCGCTCCATTTTTCTCTCTATCCAATGTGACACGTTCTCGACGTTTTGGCCTGGTTCTCGCCCAGCTGCCCCACAACTATGCCACAAGATAAAACAGCCGCGAACTTTGCAACATGTTTACGGTAAAAACGTGATTTTCGGCACAAAAACGGAGCGAAGCGAGCGCGGGCCAAGCGCTTGACCAAATGTGGCCAAGAGGCGAACTCCGGCTCGAACTGAACCCTTTGCCAACTGTAAATAAGTTGAGTTAAGCGGAGAGGCACGCGCGAGGAACCAGCCACTAGCCCCCGGCCACCGGCCAAGGCGAATGCCCTACCACAGCCATAAAAATTAAACATTTGTAGCTTTGTCACGTTTGTGTTGACACTTTCTTATCACAGTCGGGGCGGGGGTGGAATAAGGGATCTCTCGCCCCCACTCGACCCAGCCTAAATATGTGCGTGTGCGTGTCGGCTTTGACTGCCACTGTGACCCCCACCTGACCCCAGCTGGAATAAAACTTCAGGTGTGTGTGAGAGCCACAGAGCCAACCCCAAAAACACGCACTCGCACTCCCTCACTGACAAACACATATAGCTCCATATGCTGTGCGATTTCATTAAAATCGGGCAAGTGCGGCAACGTGTGTCGATTTGAGCCTTGGCCGCATGACAAATGCGAGCCTTCTGCGGCATAATTTGCGTTTTATAATTAAAGGTGAAGAGTGAATCGGGTTCCCGGCAACCGTCAGCGGCATGATCTTCGGTTTAAAAAAGGTTTCTTGCGTAAAAGAAATCAAATCAAAGCGAAAGGCCCCTTTCTATACTGCCATACTGTGTGGTAATTTTTTTTGCATGCGTTGTCATATTTGGCTTGGGAGCACTTGGACCAACATTGCCAGACCATTCCCATCTCAGTTTCTCTGTTTTTCTTTTGTGGCCCCGCACTCGACACATGCGGCCGAGGGCCTGACCATATTCCTCGGTCTGAGGCACAGGCGCAGACACAGGGACAGGGCACATGCACTCTATTCTGACCAGCTCTCTCGGCCAGAGCTCGAGAGCACCTAATGCGTTGCTCTTGCCCCAAACTGGGGCTCGATAATTTAATTTGCATTTTGTATCCCGGATACTCTAGCTCACATGCTGAGATACATTTTGTGGCTTGAATTTATGACATGCCATTTGAGTTTCGAGTTTGTGTTTGGAGTGGTAGGGTCAAAGTTGGGAGTTGGGAGTTGGAGCACCGAGGATCAGGCTTAAGCTCAATCTAAGGCAAGTTGTCGGCAACTTTGTTGCCATGCAACTTTAATGAGTTGACGCACGAGACTACAGAACTTGACACCCAAAGGCCTTAAATTGAAAAAGTTTAATGAGCATGCGTATTTGATTAAGGCAGCAAGACACTCTCGGAGACACACTCTCTTAGGTGAGAGGCATTTTTGTGGCAGGTGGTTGGGGCATGGTTGCTGTGGCTTCCTTTGTGCCCGGAGGCAATAATGAAAGTTGCAGGGTGCACATTTATTGACAATTCAGAGCTGGCTGTGAATGCTGCCTGCCTTTGACACATGAGACCTAAAAGAAAAAGTGCCCTGGCCAGTAGAGAGAATACCTCATATATCTTTTGAATTTTCTGAAAAGACTGAGCCACGGGAAAACCATGCCGTGTTTACCCGTTTCTCCGATAGGTACTGCCACCCCCCTGCTGTGAGTGGAAGTGTTTAAAAGTGCCAAAGGAAGCTGCAGGGTGACAAAAGTCCTGGGGCGTGGCATTGCCTAGTCCTGGCAATTCAATTAAATGCAGAGCTGCATGAAATACACTTTGAAGGCGAGCAAGGATGAGGAGTTGCCCCAGGCCAGGGGCTTGTAAGAAAGTTCCTTCCCCATTTTCCAGGGGATTTTTTCTGGCTACGAATAAGAAATCCATAAAATGCATCACATGCCATCAAAGGCTCAAAAGTTTTTTCGCCATGGCATACGAGTGCGAGTGCGAGTCGAGAACGAGTGCGAGTATAGGTGCCAGGACATTTATTATGCGGCAGGCGTAGTGCGGATTTTCGGGGCTCGCACAGTACGACGAGTATTTGTCTCAATTGCAATCAAACTTTCTGGTTCTTTCCATTTTGTTCAGTTTCATTCTGTCTTTCTGCAGTCTTTTTTTCGTTTTTTTTGCACGCAAATTGCACCAAAGTTGGATTGACTTGGGCGGGAAATTAAGTTGATGGTTTCCTCTTTGCTAGTCTCCCAGTCTCCCAGTTCTGGGTCTCCAGATCCTGTCCTCCCTTTGTCAGTTTGCTTGAGTGTTTGTTTTATCCGTGGAACTGCTGCTGCTGCTGCCGTTGAGTTGGCAGTCAGTTTCGCCGCCTTTCCAGACTTCTCAGCCCTGTCTGCCTTGTACTTACTTATTTAACTTGCAATTTTGTCAAAATTTCGCTAGCATATTAAAAAGTTTTCGGATAGCTTGTAAGTGGCGCACTTGCCTGAAATAATAGCAGACTCCTGGCAAAGGATGCACTCTTTAATTGTCGGAGCTTAAGGAAATCAAGAGTGCACACAAAACACAGAACAGAAACAGAAGCAGAGCTGAATAGCAAAAGAACAGAACAGAACAGCACAGATAAAGCTGGGCTACAATGCACTCAAGCGCATTGACTTCCAACCAGCTTTGACTTGTGCCAAGCCAAGCGGAGACAGGGCCAAAGTAGCTCTCGGTTGACAACGCCAAGCCAGAAGGAGGTTCGTTCGGTTCAGCCCCTTCTCCATGAAAATCAATTGGGCAATGTGCAAGATGCCACTGCATCTGCCCTTGGGCTCTGGCTCTGTCTCTGGTTTGGCCATGTTCCCCTGCTGGGCTGAGGTCCCAGGGTGCCTGTTTGTCTGAGATGCGGGCCGCAAACCACTCTGAAAGCTGCCTTTCGCATTTTGCTGGCTCTCTCGCGTGGCATTATGCATACGTTTGGTTCCTGTAAATAGTATCATGGGGGAAAAACTGCAAGTCAACTTCTGTTTCCGCTCCGGCTTGCTCCTGTTTCCCCTCTGCGCGGCTTAATAATATATTGTATCGACAGGCACACTAATTGCCAAAATGGTGCACACGTTGCGTATACGCAACATTCGGTACGAGTATCTCCATTCTGTATCATCATACAATAGTCTCATGGAATGCGCCGTTTGTAGCGCTCAATGATTGAATGAGTGTTTGTTTGTTGTTATAGGGCGATTAAATTACGTTTTGTTTGACTAGGGGCATTCCCGGTGGGTGGAATGTGTGGATGAGTGGGTGAGTGGGTGAAATGGTGCTATAACACACAATGCAGATGATGCCAGAGATGAGGTGAGGTGTGGTGTGTGCTGTGGTTATGTGTGGGAGGCGGGTAGTAAATCTAGTACATTTGCCATTTGCATTTCCCCCGTAACAGTTTGTTAAGCTTTGAACTTTTGCAAATTACATGAGTCCTGCCACAGGATGTATGCTGTTTACTGCACTGCCCTTCCTCCTTGTTGTTACCCCATGTTCGTTACGGCTGCCAGTGTCTATGTATGCAGGTGTTTGTCTGTGATAATGTGTCACAATCTGCATTGGCGTTAAACCCTCAGCCAAAGCCCAGTCCAGTTCAGCCCAGCCTTTGGTCACTACTCAGGGCAGGGCCGGTACGAGCATTTGTGCATTTGGGGTTCGTCTACAGTTCTGACACTTTGAAATTGAATTTGTTATCAAATTAGTTGCATCAAATTACCATTAGGCGGCAATTTGATGATGCCACTGCCCTGCGACTGTTCTGCTCCTGTTCCCATTTGTTTTAACAGATTGAGGCATACTTAATGTGTGTGTGTGCCCAGAAAGGCAGGGACGTCAGGGAAGACAGGATAGAAAAAACAAAAAGATTTGCTCAAATAATGCCTCCAGCAATGCTTTGCCTGTGCCATGGCTCCATTTCGCTCCATTCAGACAATGCCAAACATATTGCGGCAGCTGTCCATGGCCCCATCTAAAGACCACACCCCACCACAGCCCGTGTTGGGTAGGGTAAATAGGGCGCGCGCCTGGCGAGACAAGTGCATTACAACGTACTGGGTTATTGATGTATGTTTGCATAATGTTTGCCGACGGAACGGAACTATACCGAAAGGAAAGGAACTGCTACTGCTTCCAGTGGCCCGGGGCAGGACACAGGACATGACAGAAGGATGGGACTGGTAGACAAGAAGTATGCTAATAATGTTTGTGCTTCAATCACATGGAAAAACAATATTGAAAAATACAACTTGTGTGTGGCATCCACGAGGCAATCGTTTAGGGCCAAAGCTCTTCTTCCATTGTTTATATTGCCAGACCGCTTTGCTTGTATTCCTGCTGCTCTGCTGCCATGCTTTCTTCCTTCCGTCCTTCTTCCAGATATATAAAGAGTTATGACAATGTTGTGTCAAAGTGTTATTTGCCCTATTTTGTTGCGGCCCACAGTGGCAGCAAGCAGCAGCAGCAGCATCACAAGCGCGTGTAGATAGCTGGCAAATGATCCCATTCGTTTCGGGCTAGGCGGCCTTGCGACGGAAGATGGAGCGGTTTCTGGTAGCTGCGGTTGATTGAGCAGTTGTCAAGGTCCTTGGGAGCACCACCGACAACCCAGCAGAAGGGGGCATAAGAGAATATGGACATTTTGCTTTGCCGCACGTCGTGCTCCATTCAATGTTTTGTAAATGGTATCCCAAAATTATTCCGATTTGGCTTTTGGCTTTGCATGTTTTCATATCCATGCGGAAAATCTTAATCTTTGCAAAAGCTTTTTTCAAATTAGTCTCAAAGAAGTTCAAGCCCGCAATTTATTTAGATAAAAGCCAAGAGACAGGCCAAAGACAAATTTCGACCCACAACTTCAAGTTTCGGTGGGGCTGGGGGAAAACTGTTTGCATTCATATAATAAATGTATATATAAAATAAATTTAGACAAGCCTGCCAATCAGACAGGTCCTTTCTGTGTGTGTGCTGCATCTGGCTTTCGTGTGCATGTTGATTGGGGCAAATTCATCAGAAAATATGAAAAACATAAACAAATTGCTTGCGAAATTAATTAATATAGCTGTATATGTATTCAGTTCAAATGCAATCGGAATATTGAAATTTAATTGAAAACTCAAAAACATCGCCAAAGATTGCAACACTTTTCCCACCCCACCACGCCACCCCCTCTTAAATGGGACTAAAAACTGCTCTCAAGAGCATTTAAAAATATTTTGGCAGCGGGTGCTGTCTGGAGCTCGGCCAAAATTTCTATTTAGTGGTGCTAATGCTAATGGTTCTTGGCCAGCCAAGCTCGAAAGAAAGGAAAAGAAAAGAAAGAAAAACTAGTGCGAAAATTGCATAGTGTCTTCAGTTCTTCCCATTTCCCGTTCCTCTGCCGCATTGTGTAATACCCGAGCTGTGGGCGGAGGAGCTGCAATTTATGGGAACCGAACCCGGAACAAAGATCAGCCAGCGATTTGCCTTCCAAATGCATTCGGGGTGACAAGTGGCTTCAGCTCTGAGCACACAACCTGTCTGGCGAAATGCAGGTGGCTTGATGTCAGCACATAGATGGGGAGGGCTAAGAGAAAGCCGGTGCAAAGCTATTTGAAAGCCAGAACCAAAAGGCAGGACGAAACATGCGGATGCTGGGAGATGTCCTCTGGCAGATTCATAAAATGAATTTTTTGCTCTCAAAGCACTAGATGCCCAGCAGTATGTTGATGCAAACAGAAAGAGCACTGAAAATATGGCAATCTCTAGGGCTTGTGGGGATGTTTCTGCCACACAATTGCCGATCAAAAAATTAAATACGTGCAGTGCTTTCATCTCGTCTGTTCAAATTTTTCAGCATTGCAGCAAATATTTACACAGATATTAACTGTTTAGTTCAGGTGGTTGATTGTCTGTTTCTTTCTGCCACTGTGTCTTTTTGTTTCTGCCGAGCAAATATAATTTCATTTCAATGGAAAAGTACGCCCGTACTCTGGGGGTACTGGTGTACTCGTGTACTGGTACTGGTGTACTCGTGTATCCAGTATCCATAAATATGGCAAATCAATTGTGCGGACAATTGGCATGGCTCAATTTGCTGTTGACCTAGTTTTAGACAGTTCCGCTTAGAGCATTGGCTGGATTATTGTTTTAATTACAGCTTATTCCACAAATAAACAGGTTATATAAAAAGCTGTGGTCTATTTTTTCTGCTCCTTCCTGATGTTGTTGTTGTTCGCGATAGTTGGGGAAAGTAATTAAAGTTGAATAGCCAGAGGGCTTTGCGCATCATCGAGGGGTTAACTGATATTTGTTTGGCCCTCCATCTGTGAGAAATAATTACATTTTTTGTTGCGCCATGCTTTTAGTTTGTTTCATTTGTTGCGGGGGGTACTACTGACCGATGGATAGATGCAATACCATAATGTAATCGATTGATAAAAAGTTGACACCAGCTTTTTGTTGGATTTGTTTTATTGTGATTAATTTGATAGCTTTGGTATTGCACGAATCATTTGATTCTGCGTTTGGTTAATTGTAATGTCACGCATCGCGAGTGCATTCATGGATGGTTTGTGAATGGGGCATACATATTCATGTCATGTCCTGCAGCTATTATGCCACTTGTCCTCTGCCTCTCACTCGACTGCACCACCTGTCCGTCTGCCTGTCTGGCTGTCGGTGGCGCTATGTTCGTATAATGAACAAACAGATGCCAGAGGCCAAGCGGACAAATATTGTTGCAACTGCTTTCATTTAAAGCAAGGCTCGGTAGCCATTATAGGACCTATTGAATGTCTCTGATGCTGCTACTGAGCGTTATCTATTGCTTATCGCTTGCTCCACGGCGTGCTGCAAACATTGCCCATCCACGCACACGAGACCGGGAATGAGTTTGCCCTGCTGCCAGGTTGCAGTTTGCCTGATTGTGGGTTATTTGTCGTTAATATGCAAACAGTTTACTACAGCCACAACTCATCATAGAGTCCATGTTTGTGTGCGTTCATTGCATGGCTTATCGGGTCTCAACCCTGGCCGTGGCCGGGGTTCAATCATAACCGGAAGCGGAAGTTAATTGTGCACATGTTTAATGCAGTCAATGGCATGGCTGATGGCTTAAGCGCTTTCCGAATGACAACAACAATTAGCGAATGCAAATATTGCTTGCCCCGCGTTTTAGCAGAGATTACAGCCCCCTTAAAAAATTTGTCCCTGCCCTAACAAAAACCCAAAAAAAAACCCGCCTCATAGGAAAAACCGGCAGTCATGTGCAGCAGGCGGCTCTGGCAGAAAAAAAGTAATTTGTCGCTAACCAAGTGTGTACTAACCTCATTTTACTAAAAGCATTAAAAATAAAATGTAATCACATGCTTCATAAAAGTAATAACTACGCATACAGGCACACACCCGAAGGCACACACACTTGCACACATACTCGTAGATACTCTCTCTATCATAGACAGACTCGAGCGCTTCCTGCACTTCAGAACGTGGCAAGCGACTGCCTCACTACGTGTCGCTATAAAAGTCCTCGAGCATGTGTATGCGTGTGTGTGCATCATTGTGTGCTCTACATACGAGCATCTGTATGTGTGCGTGTGTCTGTCACTGCCAAGATACATGAAAGCCATGCCATTGTCTATGTCAAAGAACTCAGGACAGGGGCACTGGCACTGGCACATCCTATGCATTAATGTGCGTGAGCACATCTGATTTTTATGAGACGATTATGAGTTGCTTTTTATTATTTGCCATTGGGGCAAAGTGTTGTGGCAAGAACATTTTCCGTTAGATTGTGATTCGATCTAGAAGCTCTAGCCCAACCCTTAGCCCTGGCCTGGCCCATGGCCCAAGTCTTTGCAAATTCTCGAGCATTAATTAGTGTGACACCAGAAGCTGCTGCCATTGAAGGTGTGTCATCAAAAAGGCTTCTCTTCTGGTGTGTGCAGCTGTCGTCTCTTCGGAAAAAGGGAAATCCTCAATGATGCTGCACACTGTCTGGGAAATGCTGATAAATGCAGTTTCGATGAATGCAAGCCTTAGGGCCAGTAGTACCAAATTTGCCTGATAACCAAAGTGTCAAGTGTCAGAGGGTCAGAGAGTCAACAGCAAATAGAAAGATGGATATAGAGAGAGTCCTGTCATGTTGCATATGACAGCAAAACAGTTGAAGTTTTAAGGAGCTTCCATTCAACAGAGGATTGAGTATTCTGTTTTTCTCAAATTTACAGTAAGCCCCAATGAAAAATTGCTGCTGATTAATGAAGTGCCCTACAAGTTTAGGATTTGCCGCATGACCTGAGCTACGTTTCGCTTCGATTTATCATCAAGTCAAGGCAGGGTCTACTCGTGCGGACATATGAAGAAAGTTGGAAGCATTATGCATGCCCACTTGCGCAGGAATCTGTGCGTGGCAACAATTGCCAGAGGGGCAAACTTCAAACACACAGCCACTATCCACCACCCACACATATCGTAGTATAAGTAGGCCCATGACAGATTGGCCATGCGTGGCCAACAAACCCAAAACATGGCCAGGACCAAGGACCGGGACCGGGACCAGGACCAGGACCAGATCCCTCCCCTATTCCACAACGGTCAGTGGCCGTTGGATGAACTTTATAATAGAATTTTTAAGCATGAATAATTATGTGAAGAAGACTTTTTGCCAGCTGCTACTCCTCGGCTGCTGGTGCTGCTGCTGCTGCTTCTGCTCTTGGTCTGGCTCTGATTGGCCGTTGTCCTTTTTTGATTATGCACGAGCAGCCATCAAATTTGCTAATTAAGTTAATTGGCTTTAATTTAATAAGCACACGGCTAGACTGCCAAGCAGTCTGATGCCCTACAATCGATTCAAATTGGGGCATCCGTTACAGCAGCTTCTGCTGCAAGTTTCCTGGAGTTACTGGCATTAAAGTTCAGGTTAAACTGAATGCCAATCACAATGTAGCTGATCATGCCAAAAAGGAACTGTTAAGAGAAGAGAATTAGAAGAGAATATGTTAATCAAGTAGCCTGCTCACCGTCCCCAACATTTCTGTGCTGATGTAAGCGAATCCTCCGGCACTGAACTGGTATTTCTCCTGCCCCAGCTGGATGCAAATGCGGATCAGTGCGGCATTCAACTGTCCGTTGCGGCGCCCCGTGGCCAGCCTGTAGAATATCGAGCGAAACTTCCGCTGCATCAGGTCACAACGGGAGCAGAGCCAGCAGGGAACAATGATTTCCATCAGCTTGCAGAACTCCTCGGTGGCACAGTCTGCAAGAACCAAAGAAAATGAAGGCAAGAAAGTGTAGAGGATTCTTTAGACTGATACCAACAGTATTGGACGGAGACGCTTGTGTGCTGGATTTTGCTCAGGTAGAGCCAGTAGGGCAGGGCAGCAGTATCCACGAAGAACTTGAGCAACATAATGGACAGACTCCGCTGAAAGTTGCGCTCAATAATGCGGATCGTTTGCCAGAGGCGGCCGTGGATTTGCTGCAGGCGTGAAAGCTTCTCCAATGTGAAGCGGCGCAGGGGCCACAGGTCAAAGCGGGTCAGGTGGAGCTCCACTAGGAGACTGGAGCCAGTCGAACAGAGCTCCTGGTGGAAGGCCAGCGCCACGCCGCAGTAGAGGCTGAACTCAGTGAAGCGCAGCTGCATCACCGCCTCCGAGTACATTGCAGAGAAGACCAGACCTTCGTTGTTGTACACAGCCACACCGAAGAGCAGCAGGAATCGGCTGATCAGGGAGCCATAGATGGCATTCGAGTAGCGGCGAAACCGCTTCAGGCTCACCTCTCTTCCCAGATGGACACGCAGGTCGTGGAGGATCTGCTCCATTTGCTGCTCGATTTCAGCACTACGGTTGCCCCAGAGTATCTCCATCACGATGGTGAAATGGGCGGACATCAATACCAGGAAGTTGGTCAGATCGAGGATGCGGGACATGTGATCGTTGAGGAAGTCGTAGGCGAACTCATAGTTGAAGCTGAAGCGCCAGGAGCTGGCAGTGCCGATCACGAATACCATAAACAAGTTGCACAGAACCTTCAGATAGAAGTGCTGTCCAAAGGGTATGATTCCCAGACATTTCATCGCCCGATGCATTCGGCGCAGCGAGCAAGAGTCCAGTTCGCCCGACATTAGCCTCATGACTGGCACTGGTCCTGCTGCCTTGAGTGCCTGGAGTGCCTGGAGTGGCGGCCACTCGTATCACTGGTCGATTATTTAATTCGCTAATTGAATGACTTTCAATTGCTATCTCCGTCATCTCAACAGTGCATACTAGTATTCCATTAAAAATATGAATTTGCTGTATCCGATTATGACATTAATTTATAAATGTTTCGCTTATGTAATTTCTCACCCTCTGAACTTCTTTTGCTCCTTTGAAACTTCCCCCAGCTGTGCCGCCTGCCTGCCTGCCTGGCTGCTGATAAGCTTCCGTTGTAATCACTTCAAATGACACAATTCCCATTCAAATTAGCATCAAAGCGCTGCCAGAAATAAGTGGAAGCAGATGCCCCTGTGCCCATAAGTGAAATGATTTGTTAATTTCATTACAGAAGGAGTGGGAGAGAGCCAAGGGAAACTCACACACAAAATCTCACAAAGGACGATGAAAATTGCTTATCAAAAATATGACAGGATAGAATGGGGCCAGGGGAAGGAGGCACTCATAAATTTGCATGCCTTTATTGCAACCACAACGAAATGCGAGGGCAGGGAAGAGCAAAGCAGAGCAGAGCAAAGAGAGGCTCAAGCAAACAAACAGGGAAACACACACACACACACACACACACACTTCGACATCCACACTGACGCACACGTTGGGGCACACACTTACATCCGCTTTACTGGTTTTTATGCAACCGCCGTGGCACTTTGTTTGCACACTTGTAAAACACCTGCAGAACGAACGCCTCGCCCTCAGCTGCTGCGGCAGTATGTATGTATATGAAGTAATGACTTAATTGCCTCGCTCTTGCCACACACGCTCCCACAACCCTGCCCTTCCCCATCCATCCGATTGATCCAGCCGGGACTCTTTCGGGGACTTTGCATACGAGTGCCCGAATGAAAGTGGGCTTCATAATTCCGTGCAGGTGTCGAGGGTGCTTTGTCTTTGATTGTTCGTCTGGAGCGACTCTAATCTCTGCCAGCCACAGCCCGCCATCATCCACAGCACAGGCAGCAGCAGCAGGAGAAGGCGTAGCAGAAGTAGCATCTTTAGCCTTGCCACTTGAGGCAGGATCTGTAACTGGAGCTGGCACTGCTTCTGCGTCTGGGCCTGGGTTCAGTTGAAGCAATTGTTCGGCGTTGATTTGTATAATTTCGTAATTTGTATACCAAATTGTGGCCACACATGGGTGTGTGTCTGTGTGTGTGTCCTGGTGTGGGGGAAGCCATTTTGAGGGTAAAAATGTATAAATAAATTAATATGTATATGCAAATACAACGGCTCTGTTACTGGGGAGTTTAAAAAGTTTGCACAGTCCAGATATGTTGTATTAAAATTTAAAATAAATTTGCCATTAATGAGCTAGAGTTCCCCTCCCACAAAACTTTCTTTTTCATAAAGATATTTCCACAATTAAGAGTTAGAACTCTCTCCCTTTTTGCATACTCGTGGAACGCCCCAATCGAGCAGCAAAACAGAAGCAGTTGGTAAATGTAATTATCGAAATACTTGCCACAAGTATGCCATACAATTTATGTAAGTATATATGGATATGTATACAGCTTGCACGTGACCACAAGGATGATGCTGACTTGGAGTTTCTAGGGAGAGTGGTATGGCTGTGCTTATATAACTCTGATTCTGTAATGCTGATGGCTAAACATCAGACACGTGCCTCTGGCACAGATGCTGGTGACGACTAACCCTGGATGGTGTCCTGGCCCACTCCTAGCTCTCATATGTGGCTCCAATGTAAGTCATTTCGTGTTATCTGATTTTAATTTGGCGCAATTTCTCTTTTCGCACCTGTTGTGACCTGAGACTCCCTCCCACCAGCCTCCACAGGCAGCCCCATTAAAAATATGCAAATATAAATATGCTAATTTGCTGAAAATTGATTTTGCAATTTAATTGAAAATTCCAGAGCTGTCTGTGTCTTGTTTTTGTTGTTTTTGTGGTCGTACACGAGTATATGTATGTATGTATGTATTTGTGCTACATGTGGTAGAGTTGTCGCTGCGGTTGTTCGAGCAGCTGCCACAAATTGCATATATACGAACAATACTCGGAACATTTCCATCTTTCGCACATCATTTGCAACTTTTTGATGCTAGGCTGCTTTTAATGGCATTAAAATTGCCAAAATTACAATACGAACACCACACACACATACACACACATATTTGGAGCGGTCCTAAAAATCAATAGGAACAAAGTTCAATAAGAGTCGTTGTTCGAATGGCAATGGCAAATGTCCCAAGTTCGGCATGGGGACATCGACATCGACAGGCCCTGCCTTCCTGACAAAGTGCTGCGCCTGATCTATGGCGCCGGGCCCAGACGGCCTCAATAAATTCCGTTTCGACTTGCAAAATCGAGTCGAGTGTGAAAGGGGCGGGGCGGGGCGGTGCGCGCAGCAAAACATGTGTGATAAATGTGCGGCATTTTTTGAGAGCAATGCAAACATGGCACCTTAAACTACAATCAAAAATAATTGCATTTTTCACAATCCCTCCACACATAATCATTATGAGATATATGTCAGCAAGAAGGAGAAAAAAAATATAAAAAAAAACGACAAGAAAAAGTCAGAAGTCAGAAGTCAGGACAATCCCCGGCCAGACAATTGCAAAAAGTCAGCGGAATGGCAGCTAACATGGTCAGCCAAGTGATAACAACATACAGGCGAGCACACGAGTATCTGTGTGTGGTGTGTGTGTGTGGACCAGTTTGGCAACATCATTTATCTTTTCTTGGCCTCTGGCACACCCAGAGATTCCAGAGTCCGGAGTCGTCTGCAGTCTGCCGCTTGGACCAGGACCTAAACTAAAAATATATATTTTTTCTCTATTGCTATTTATTGCTGAATTCACTTATTTTCGGCATTGGAATGCTTGGACTCTATTTTTCACATTAATTGGCATAGGTTAAGCGGGAATGAGAATGTAGCGGAGTAGGTTCATTGAAATCATCTGAAAACTCAATTGATAGTCGATAGCAAAGGTCACGACGGGTACAATTATCACAACAGCATCAAAAATTAGCACAATTTTTTTTTATGCAGTAGACGAAGGCAATAACGGGGGATTTGAAGCGTAGTGACAGCTCTTGGGTTCGTTTTTGCGTTTTGGGTTTTGGGTTTTTGGTTTTTATGTTGGCCAACTGGCAGACGGCGCAATTAGGCCGTCAAATGTGGCGAGCAAAGGACAGCGACTCTGTATAGTCCCCCAAAATGAATGTCGACAAAGAGCAATCCTCTCCTTTCAGCACTCACAAATATATGCCACACTCAGACATGAAACGCTCTGTTGCCTTTCTGGCAAACAATCGAAGATTTATTGTCCCCAGGCGGATTCCTTGGCAATGTGCGAGTTTTGCAAATTTACGCTCAAATATATTCCTGCCGAAAAGTTATGTGTAGGCGACGCATATAAGTACGCTATACTTTGGCCACAAATCATAATCGATTCAGTGACAGGCGGCCTTTCATTGTCCCATTGGCTCTCTGACCCAGTCCCAGTACTGGGGTGGCTTTAAGCCAGGGACATTGTCACAGGGGCTACCATGCAGGCCTCCATTGTTCCCAAAATTTCATTTCAATTCATTCCAGAATTCACAAAAACTTGTTCATACACGAAAGTCTTGTAAAGTCCTGTGAAGATTTCTCGGTGTCGTGTCTGACTATATAATTACACAATTTGCAGACTTGCTCGATTTAGCTTTACAAGCACGAAACAATTTACGTAGACAGGATTAGTCGACTTAGGAATTGCCTGCTCAGTGTTTTCGTCAATTGTCCTCCTCGATTTTGTTGTTGGTGTCTTCTGGCCAAGGCCAAGGACGAGACAATCTTTTAAGCCGATTTTTATACATGTTTCCTTCTACCTTGCCAACCTCCGAGGGCCGTGTTCCAGTCTGCCCATGGCCCCCAGAATAGCTGCCAATACTCGTAGGATGTTGTGTGAAATTAAGACAGAGATACGTTGAGACAACAAACAGCTCAGATGACAGCCAAGGTGATGGCATTATATTTAGGTGCTAAAGATTTTTGCATGAACAAATGTACGACCATGTAGTGGTAGTGCACACAGAGAGCGAGCAATACGTATCCGAGAACTTCAGTTCATTTCTCTTGTCGAAGCTCTTGCCGGAGCTGAGCAGAGCTGCTTATTGCTGTTTACCATATTTGTGCTTATTTGTTTGTCGACTGTGGCAAATATTTGAATTTGAATTCAAACGTGCTTGACACATAATACTCCGCCCGGAGCCGCCTCAGCCTTCGTAGCCCATTTCGCTGTGCAAATATTTTATGAATTTCAATGCGCCACAAGCACTGTGGAGCAGTGGATGTGGATCGAGGGGTGCGGTGCACTCTCTCTGGCATTGGCACTGGCACTGATTCAGACACTGACTCTGATTCAGAGTCTGGGTTTTGGGTCTAGGATCTGGCACGGGCAGGTGACACAAATGCGCCAGCGAATAAAAGGCAACAAAATGTGAAATTAGTTTGACACGTGTACAAAAATGAAGCTGAAAAACAGCCCGTAAAGAATACAAGTACAACATCATCTGGGCTCAGACAGCTCCAGAGATTTGTGTGCTAGAATCATGTCGTTGCTTAGGCGGAAATGTGCAGATTTCGCGTGAATAATGTTCACATGCTGACGGAATAATCCACAGTAAATCAGAACCACGGCCTACGTTTCTTGGACACAATTAAGTTTAGAGTATCAAAAACCAAAAGATTTCTCATTACTGCAATATTTTCTCGTGTTCTCGATTTCTCAGTTCGATCCTTTTGCAGCTTAATTGTTCTTTTACCTTTTCAACTTAAATGATATACACAATATATACATATAGTATATGAGTCTGATTCCATTTAACTTAAGGTGCTTGGTGCTTGGCGAAAAACCTCTTTGCCCATCGCCCACATACACATACATGTATAAGGGTAAGCCTCCGCCTTTGTGTGGGTTGCTGTAGCTGTTTGCAAGGAAATTGCTACAAGGAAAGTCGAGAGCGTGACGGCCTCGCTCTCGCTCGGGCCTTCTCCGTGGCCGTGGTCGGGGCCGGAAGTGTGTGTGTGCTATATGCGGACGGACAATCGTATAGTCTCGTATGTAAACGGATCGTGCATGCATACACATTTCACCACAAATCTACTTAAAACGCAATTAAGTTGAATGCAAATACTGTTGCCGAGGAATGCTTTTCGCGGCAAGGATGGGCAAGGACAGGCCTTGCTTGGTTCCGGACCCAGGCGATGCAGCCGAAAACGAAACGAAAGCTGGCAGTTAAACAATGAAAGACAGAATAAAGAAGCCGCTGCAATTGCAGTCCTTCTCTCCCTCTGTGCATCAACCGACTAACGTAATTTTCACAATAAAAATATAAAAAAATATTCCATGAAGAAAAGAAAAATAATAGCACAGAAGCTGCCGCACTTGGTAAACAGAGAGGTGGTGTGGTGTATCGCTAAGAGGAGTTGACTTGACTACGGATTGGGTTCGTAGGTCGCCCCTAGAATGGGAGTCCTCCGTGGAGCATATGGCAGTTACCTGGAGGTATTCTTCCACTTTCCACTGCTCCTGCTGATGCTGCTGCTGCTGCTACTCGTGCTGCTCCTGCTGCTGATGACTTAAAAGTTAAATTTGTTTTTGAATAAACTTGAATCAACTTTTGTTGAGAAAGAGAGGAACGAAACTGGATGCAGCATGCTGATGGGTGACTGGTTGGCTGGAAGTTTGGAGGAAGCGCAACACTTCAAGGTTGTTTGGCAATTTGAGAAACATGGCCGGGTAATTGATACAGCTGCCAAACAAAAAATGAGGAGAGAAGTCTCGCAAAATATGGTGGAAATGCATATGGCAAATGGTTTGGCGAGGGCGTGCCAGTGCGTGTGCCCCTCACAAATTAATTGTGCGTGCTCCCAAGCCATGCCACTCCTCGGCCCCGACCTCCAACCTGGCACATGTCAAACTTTTGGCTTTGGCTTTGGCTTTCAATTGCAAAATTTCTAGCACACGTCGTTGTTGGGGCTCATTAGGTACTCGCACTCGTACTCGCACTCACGCCCGTACTCCCTCCCAGGGGCTCTTCTGGGAGTGCGAATTTGAGTTGGATATGGAGTGCATTATGCCTGAAGTTTATAAAGCCGTACACACACACACACACACACACACACACATACCAAGTGATGGTAGGAGTTGGAGAGCCACAGTTGGAGGAGGCCTGAGGTAGAGCCGGAGTCTCAGTACCAAGACATAAACAAACGACCAGGAGTGCAGCCGCCTTTTCGGGCAGCAGAAGCGAAAGGAATTTCCTTGCCATAAATTCACTAAAAGCTTTTGCAACGAGAATTTGTTGCTGCCTTCCGCTGACAACATGGCTCACCTGTACAGGTGCCAAAGGGATGCGGTATGCTGTAGGGGCATTGGCGCATGGCCATGTGGCGAAGGAACCACAGTATCTTGCTGCCACCACGGGGTGCCTGTTTCGTTGCAGTCGGACCATTTTTCTCGCCCCAGCAGCCACCGGTCGGGTCGCTTCCAGCCAACAGCCAAAGCTAAATTTACGCCTCTACCTTCATTATTATTGCACTTTCCCCACAAACAATTGTTGTACGAGTAGTAGTTGAGGAGGAACCACCACTTCTATGGCGGGGTCGGAGGTAAGGACGTTACGTTCCATGGCTGGCTTTCGCTACCGCAGACAATTTGGCAAACGTGCAAAAGAAGTTCCTAAATAAAAGTGCAAACTAAATGAGCATTTAGTGTGTGCGCTCGTCGTAAATTCCTGTTGAAATATTTCTGTCGTCTTACAATTTAGCTGGCAGCCGTGCTTCTTTTACTCGTAGGAGGAGGATCTCCTCTCTTCCTCTCACTCGAGGCCAAGGCCGGAGGGCTGGAAGGCCGGACGGAGTTAGTTTAAAGCTTTAAGGCTTTTTATGGCCACACGGCGTATGCGTTATGTGGAGCCAGAGCCATTCCCCGCCATGAATATGTTTGCATTTTGCATTAATTATGTGCCAGAGCGAAAGGCTTTGACAATGTTGTGCCTGGCACACGGCTACGGCTAGGCACAATAAAATGGGGTAATGAGGCGCAGCTGCCATTGCCGCACACATACACAGATACCCTTGTACATATATGTGTACACCTTTTTATGTGTCTGACAGTCGTTTGGCCCGGATCTGGACCTCAACTGGTCCAACACATACACGCCACACATTGGCGCATGACTTCATTAGTGTAATGAAAACAGAAACTGGCAGCAAAAATGTCAAGGTTGATGCCCCTTCCCTTCCCCATCCATCCATCGCTCCATCGCCGGCCTGTTTCGTGCAAATCGCCGCCAATCCAACGGCTGGTCCATTTTCGAAGGCTTTACGCCGGCCGGGCTGTGGCAGCCGTGGAGCCGGGAAAAAGGTTAACACTTGCAAAATGGCTAGCAAGGACGTGCCCGAGTTTCGTTTTGAATAACAAATTTAATTAGAATTAATACATGCGGGCTTGAGCTACAGCCCAGCAGAAAGCAGCAGAATGGCAGGAAAGAGGAGAAGCAGATGGAGGAGATGGTTCCAGTAATTGGTAACTGCTGCTGAGCCCAGCAATAAGGAGAAAAATGTTCTTGGAATATGCCATTGCCATGCCACTGGGTGGGCTGCTCCTTCATTATTTTTTCCCAGCCAAGAGGCATACTCGTCTGAGAATCAATAGGAATTTGGGACTAATTTGGAAATTACTTTTCGAATGATGATGGAGCTGCATATTTATACGTGTTAATAGAGGATATTATTCTCGTGTAAATGTATGAAAATTACAAATAAGAGCATAGCATTCCAGAGCCCATTTTTGTCTAGTTTTGTAGCTACATCTTGTGGAGTGCTGGGTATTTTATTGTCGAGGCTCTTGACTGGATCATTCTTACTTATTTTCTTTTGAATTTTATGGAATTTTGTGAAATTCAAATGAAAAATACTAAAATCAACTACTAAAACTACTCAAATCTCCTAGTCAAAAAATTTAATTGTTGGCTTCTGCTGCTGCTGATGCTGCTAGCAGCTGCGGACATTTGTCAGAGCAACGCCAACAAGACAAATACACAAAATTAAAGTAAACATGTTAAAACCATAAAAATGCAGCGCCGCAGAAGAAGCAGCAGCGGCAGCGGCAGCAGAAGTAGAAAAAGTGTGTCTTAGTGCACAGCCAGGTCCGACAAAAACTCTGTCCGGGCTTTTCGCTTCGTCTGGATGTTCTCTATCCCACACTCACGCACACACACATACTCCTATGGGAAGGCAATATTTTTTGTGCTGTGCAACGTCCAACAATGGCGGGCGGTGGGTTGTGGGCTGTGGGTTGTGCGGAGCAAAATATGTGAAATCATGAATAAACTGCCATGTGCACAACATTCAACATTTTCCATTGCATGCTGCTGCACAGCACTCATTTCTCCTTTTTGCCTGCATCCTAGGATTCGCCTTGCTCTTTGTGGCAGCTCCTGCTCCTCGTCTCCCCCTTGGCCATGCTTTTGTGCTGCCTCGTCGTGAGGGCGTGTACCGTGTATGTAAGCAAACGCTGAGAGTAATCGCAATAGCCGCGCAGCAGCAGCCCATTGTACGCGGCAAATGCAGCGAAGAACTTGACTTTGCCGCCGCGGCCGAAGAAGATTCTAAGCTGGCTGACTACACAGTCAGTGTGTGTGTGTGTTGCATGCCACTTTGTCCCCAGCCAGTAAGGGGACTGGGGGAGGAATAATTGATGGAAAACCTTTACATTTCTTTTGTTTAGTCGCTGCCTGCCGAAAAGCGAAATATTGATGCCTACTGCCATCATACAAAAGGGGTTTTTCTTCTGGTCGAGAACTTATTGACGCCCTGCCGCCTGTCGGGTGTCGGCAACACATGCTACGCTACCCATGGTAGCGGCGGTCTCTTTGACAGCCTCAAATCACTTGCAGCTTGACGTTAAATCATCCCCACGCTAATACACACACACACACACACACAAGCAAATAAAAATACAAATATACAAATGGGAAAGGGGGAGAAACCGAGCAGAAATACACACAGTTCACACACGCACCCATCCGCATAGAGATGCAGTGCAGTGCTGTGCAGCATTTTGCGTTTGTTCAGCAGTCTGCCTTTTTCCGGTCCTGACTTTTCTTTTTCGCTGCTCTTTTTATGGCTTTTCTTTTTGCCTCGCTTCTGCTGCTTCTGCTCCTGCTCCTGCTGAGCTTTGGTGATGAAGGGTGCAGCTTAAAAATGAATCATTTGACTTTTTCTTATTAAATAATTTATAAGAATTAGTTGAGATTTGCATTTTTTGCTTCCCTTCTTTTCGGGTCGGTTCGGTATCTGCCGGCTGGCTACCCATCCTCCAGCAGTTGACTGTGCAAATTTCTATTTAATTCGAAATTTATTGCATACAATTTTCCTTTCTTTCTTTTTGTGCATTCTGTAGATTTTTATGCCTGGCCTTAAAGTGGCCTTCGTGCCTTGTGCCTTGTGACTGCAATTGAATTGTAGTTTTGTATCTCTACCCCCACAGTCGAAAGTAGTCGAAACATTTCGGTTGCCTGGTGGCTTACTGCATCTGGGCTCTGATTTCCTTCATTAGCCATACGGAGCGTGGCAAGAACAGGAACAGGAACAGCCGCAGAAGCAACAGAAATAACTATAATGCATCACACAAAAAACAGAACAATCCATCTTAAATTGTATACCAAATTGTTTTTGATGCTGTTCCATTTGGTATGGATAGTCGTCTCCGGTCGGCGGTGGTTTTCTATGCATGCGAAATGCGCGTTAATTTTCATTTTCATTTGCATTTGCACCCGCCATTTCCACTGGCTGACGAGCTGCTGCGCCCGGGCCCTATTCGGAGGCGTGGTCCGTGGCTATAAGGACATCATTTATATTTGATATGCTAGCTATTGTTGCATCTCAAGGCAGCTTAAGCTGCCATCAGGGCCGCCATGGAGTGGAGTACGCTGCATCATCGCCAAGGAGCATGGAACAAGGAAGTTTTTCCCCAGCCTGCCTTGCTCTGCCCTGCTCTTTTCTATTGCTGCATCCGTCAGTTCAGTTTGCTGAGTAAGTTTTCAAGTGAGTTAAAACGCATGTACTTAAATCATTGTAATTTCATACCAGACAGCAGGCAGCACACAGCAGACAGCAGGCAGGAAAATAACTATTTGTACCCCACACTCTCTTCCTGTCTCCTGTTAAGTCATGCTGTAATTAATTAACTTTGCTTGCGTAGGAAATTAAATACAAATAACTTTGATATTTGTATGCCAAAATGGATTAAACATCCCAATTTACGGTAAACGATGTTTAAAACTCCTCTTGAACTTTGCACACATCAGACCCCTCATATTCTCGGCAGAGCCTCCTGTAATTGTGCGTTTGATTTCTGTGAACTCTGCACGTCTTGGCTTTTGCACAAAACTGTCTCAAGATAATTAATGTTTGCGGCAGTTATGTGCCTACACTTTGGATAATCAATATTTTAATGATTGAAAAATATTTGAGCTTGACTTGACGGCTTAGCTCCAGATGGCAGGGCAGGCAGGCAGCAGCACGAGTTCGAGTAGCAGACAAATTAAACCTTTGAGCTGTTCAGGGACCGGTTGATTATGGTTCGAAATGCGGTCAGGAACTTAATGTTTGCTGCTGCATTTCCATTATTATTTTTGAATGGGCTGTGGACTGAGCTCCCAAAAATATTGATAAATCTTTGTACACACATTACCATTCTAAATTCCTGGTGCCTTTTGCTGATCCCTGCTTCTGCTGCTGCTCCAGCTTTATGCACAACTCTTCGCCAGGCACTTTGCACAACAAAAGGCAACAAAAGCTGAAGAGTCTGCTGGCAGTCACAGTCACGTCAGCAGATGCCCAAGGGAGGAGGAGGTCCTTTCCAGGGACCTACCTTCTGGACAGAGCCAACTGCTGTTGTTGTTTATGGCTTACTTTCTATTCATTTCATTTCAATATGCATTTTATTTGCTGAAAATGTTTAATCGATTTTATGCAAATCATTTCCCATTTCTTTGCTGCTGCTGCTGTTGTGCCACAGCAAACACTCAAAAACCATTACAAAATAATAATAATAATAAAAATCTTGGCTTGGTCCTTTCGTACTGGCCACAAATAAATTATTTCTGATAGAAAGCCGGCAGAAACGACAGAGAGCCAGAGAGGAAGAGAACGGAATCATCCAGAAAAGCAGGCCGGGCAGAGGCAGAGAGAAAGGCATGCAAATGTATGCAAACAAAGAAAACTTCCTAATGGAATTTTCCACATGTCGGACATATGCATAAAACCTTCTAAACAAACCCGGTTCGGTCCACATCAGGCCAGTGGCCAGTGGACAGTGGACAGTGGCTGTGGGCACTTTAACGTGACCATTTTGTTTGAAAGCACTTCTCACACGCTTGTCAAAAGCTGTGTCTGAAAAACGCCTGCTTCTGCTCTGAGCGCTTACACAAAAAGAAATTTGGCAAAAAGATGGCGTCAAGCTGTGCAATTTGGACAACGATTCGATTTCGTTTCGGTTTTGGTCAGAAGCGGCTCGGTTCGGTTCGGTTTCGAGTGGCTTTTCATTATGATCCAGATACACATTCACATGCATCCGCATATGTATACGCCATGGGGTCTCACACTCACTCCCGAATGTGTGTAAGTAATTTTCGTTGTTGTTGTTGCTGTTGCTGCTGTTCTGGGATATGCTGCATTGCGGTTTTGGTGCAACAAGCTAATGAGTTTGTGGTTGCCAGGACACTGAGCATAATTGCTTTTAATTGCAATCAGCAAATTATGCATACTTGTAGCTGTGGTCGGCAATGCGAAGGCTAAAAAAATGCCCCAGAAAATTTCAATGCTCTCGTAGTATCTAATGAAGCTGCTCCACTAATCCGTTAGGGATCCAGGTACTTTATAAGCTTGTGCGGGATTCAAAACTATTTGCTACCTTCTGTTCACCTTTTTTTTATTTTTTACTTTTTATTGGAATAACTTTTTAACCCTTTACACAAAAGTCCGCAGTTATTAAAATATAAATATTTTGATCTGAGCCCTTCATACCCTTATAGCATTATTCTTATGTCACGTAGAGTAATATTTGAACTTTCTGTACTACTTTCTGCCACATTTCGCATACGCCATGTTGTCCACTTCGCCACAACTAAGCCATATCATCCTTATTTCTATAAATGGCATTTCCTGCGACCTTACCGCCGACGACTTTAATTGAAATCCCGACAAATCAAATTAGACAAACGCAATTAGCTAATCAGACTTAAAGTGTGGCCGGGACTTAAGCCCGGGAAGCACCTAAAATGTGACAGGCGGCCAGCGGCAGTATTGGCCAACTTTTCGCCGGGCTGAACTGAACAATTGAAACAATGGGCCCAGCCATAAAGTTTCCCACCAAATAGTTTGCCAACCCCCCAGTCCCACTTTCTGCTCTCTTTCATTCATCGTTCAGCCTTTCAGCCGCTTAGGGTTTGAGTAATGGAACTTCAAAAACGCAGCCGCCACAAAACATGGAAAGTAAAGCCGCTTTTGTTTGTCCTGGATGTACATATCTCTATGTGTGTGTATGTGTGTGTTGGGGGTCTGAGGAGTGTGATGGCAATTAAGGGGGCACAAACACAACCACAATAGGATTATCAGTTTGTTGCAACTGGCAATAAGCGGCAATGAGTAATCAAATGGGATTTCCTGTTCTAATTGTTATGGCGATGAGGAGACACAAGAGGCTATGTGGATGCTATGTGGACATAGAAAGTTTGTATTAAGTTGGGGAATATTTACCAGGGCATTGATAACTCTTGCACAGACTCTGAAAGACTCTTATATAGAAGTTTTCATGGAACATGGTTTAACTTTACTTTTCAATTATATAAGATAAGTTCAAAAATGGTTTCATTTGTTGCCCTAATTGCAAGTCTCAGACACATTTAAAGCTTTTCCTACGTTATCGTTTCATTGTGCGCCCCTCTGGCTTCATTAATCGATGTCTGATTCTTTTCGCTCAGATAGTAATTGGCACTCATTCATCATATTCAGCGTCAATTATTCCGCCAGTGCATCTGCCAAATGCATCTATCTTCATTTACATTTACAGGGCTCCGGCTACGGCTACGGCCGCCCCCTTAGGATGTTGAAAGTTAACCAAAAAAAAATAACGTCCTCCATAATCTGAGGCGTAATCTACAGTAATTGATTTATCGCTTGGCGCCTCAACGGCAAACAATTAAATTACATGGCCGAAAAAAATATGGAATTTTGTTACTTTCATTTGGGGTTTTCAGCTGGGGGTTACGGGGTTACGCAAACGGCCAGAGAGCGGCAAATCAATTGCATTTGTATTATTGTTTTAATTCACCCGCTCGAAATTTATGAATGCAGGATACTGGTAAAACAAAGGTAAACAAAAAGCTGAACACACATTTGCATTGAAATCCGCGGAAATCCTCGAATAAGTCCATGAAAAATGCAGTTGAAAAATAACTCGTAATGCATTCCAATACAATCGCATTTTATTTTTGTATTCTGATTTCTGCTGTTAATTCTGTTGTGTTTTTTAAAAAAATATTTTGATTATGGCTGTCTGTCGGGTTGAATTCCACTAGCTTTTTTTTTATACTGTTTTTCCCTGGTTTTGGTGTTGTGTAAACATATTTTTTCCCATTCCCTGTAGATATTTTTTATGGTTTGTGCTAAAGGGACTTCTGACAGCCAGGGGCATTGGCATTTGCATGTGTGATTGTAGTTTGTTTGCTTGTCTTTACATTCCACTGCTTTGTGCGTGTGTGTGCGAGAGTTGGGCAAACAGAAACACGTACGCGGATAACCACACAGATACAAACACACACACAGCTACACTCATGTATGGAGCAAATGCTTAGTTCATAAACGTTGACAATTAATTCAGCAAAATGGCAGCCATTCAACTAATTGGAAACGCTTAATGCGAATGTGAAACCAAAGCCCAAACGGCCGTAGCAGACTAATAAAATTATTTGTAGCAATTATATGGGACCCCAGGGGGTGTTTCACACATACGAACATAAGGAGAGGCGATGGCTGTGTGCCCCGATGGATATACTCCGATTTATTTTTCCAAAATTTTCCTTTGCAAAGCGCTTTGACAGCAGGGCATAATGTAAGAGCTACCCCGATCCCTTAGAGATTGGGAATAGTTCGGTCCAGCTGCGATTATTAGCTCCAGATACGTGTTGAAGGCCGTCAGGTCGAGGCAACGCCACCTGGGGCAGGCGCTGTTGTGATGATGAGGGATCTTCATGTCGTAGACCCAATGACGCCTATTCGGATTCTGCTGCATATTTTCTGAAGAGAGTGCCCCATTGATAATGGTCTGAACTGCGGGAATGTTGTGCAGCTCCTGCAGCTCCTCTCGAATCGAAGTTATAAACTGAGTGGGCATCAGTTGAAATTGGACTACCTCCATGATCCCCGAGGCATACTCTTTCCGCTTTGGCCAGTCGTGGTGTAGCCAGCGCACCGCACTGTAGTAGATCTCCATCTCAGAGTTGACACAAATATTGTAGTGGCCCAGTATTTCGCAGACAGCTTCAAATTCTAGGCGGAGGTACTCCTCTGTTGTGACTGCCGAGAGGAAGAAGCGACGTACGCGATTTAGCATCAGACTTTGCAGCTTGCTCCGCCCGTATGAGAGACACTCCAGATAGATCTGGAAGGCCATGCCATCAGTGACGAGAGTCTCCTCGTGAAATAGACTCCACAAATTTGTCAGCAGCTCCGGCATCTGCATGTACTCTGCTGCCATGTAAAGCTCCACAATATCTTTGCGCTTCAGCGTAGAGTCCTGGTGGATCATCCAATCGTAGGCCAGCTCAAATCCCTTAGCTGTGACATCCTTATGAGCTATAGTTAAACCATTCGGGAAGCGTACGTCTTTGGCCAATTTCGTACAGGTCTTGAGCACGGCAAGGTGGCAATTGAAGTTTTGTCCGCGGATATAGACCACGATGTCAGGCTTCTGCTGGTTGGAAATTACCGTATTCATCTGATGAATAATGTACTCTTTGTAATCAGTTTTGCTACACAATTTCTTATCAAAGCCATCTTTTGGCTCACGGTAACCCATTTCCCTTAGCGAACAAGCCGGAATTGGCGTCGTTTCTTCATCTTCGTTTGAGGCATCATTCGGTTCCTTTTGCGTATCCAATGCAGCCATCCATTCGCTTGTCTTTGCTTCATTCTCCTGATTCATATTTATAGTAGTTTATAACAAAATTGTTTGGTAGATTGGAGTGAAAAATCATAGCATATTATGTTTGTTCGCTACTGGATTTGCGGCATTAAAAGGATAATTTGCGGCTTCCAAAAGCCGCAGGTAAACAACACTTAAACTGCATTTAAGGATTGCCCTGGACATGCCGCATTTAGGATTCTAATTCCTGGCAGGCCAACTTTGGGTTTTAAGTGCCCGAAGCTGAAGCTGAAGGGCTTAGTTTTGGGCTTCCGAGAGCGGCTGTGTTTATCTATGGCCCGGCAGCAGTACTCTTGGAGTGCCCTCGCTCATCCGCTCATCCTCACGTCCTCGCACAATCCTCAGCACTCCATCACCTTGGCTCATATTGGAGCCACCGCAAATTCCAGTCATTACATGCAACGATTGCGAGCTGGCCAAGATTTTATGTACCAGCAACAAACAAACAAGTCGAGCAGACAGTCAGGGACAGACCGAGGGCGGGTGAGTGGCAGGAACAAGACTTCTGAGGATTGGCAGATTGTAAGGGGGTAGGGGAAACAGGAAAATTGAGCTTAAGTTGCAATTAAGCAATTGCCTGGCCGACTGGACCGATGTGAATCCTGAGGCTGCTGCTGCTGGTGGTGGTAGTGGTAGTGGCACTCCTGCCTCTGCTACTGAGGAGGGCTAATGGGAGCAAGCAACTCAAGTGGCTGCTAACTCGGCTTTCAATGGATCGCCGACTCCGATTCAGCTGCAAATAATGCAAAACTGCAATGAAATGCGGCCAGCTGTTGGGGTTTTGTGGTCCATGAGGTGCAGTGCCTTGCGATGGGAATTCTGCTCTTCCCTCTTTCTATTTATGTGCAGTTGCTTTCCAATCACCAGCCAGCAAACTTAATACAATATTTAAACCACAAACGTAGCACAATGTAAACCAAAGTAATCTCGAACTCGGCTCCGGCTATGGCTTGGCTTTCTCTGTGGCAAGTGGCACAACTTGCGGCTAGAGAGAAAGAGAGAGAGAGCGAAAAAATAAGGGAAAACAATTTCAGCATTGAGGCAACTTCGCGTTTTTTAAGTGAAAAACTTTCTCCCTTACATTTGGCCGTGGGGCCTGGGCGTGGCCGTGGCTGCAATGAAGCATAGAGTGTGACTCAGATGCAGTTAAAATGTGTGTCTGCCAGGGAATTGTAATGATTTTCGTGGCACTGGGATCTGACCTATAGTGGTATCTCCGAGTTGTACTCCTACTCGCATTGATAGGAAAACTCGCATCACAAATCAATTTTGATTGAATTTAAGCTTTAATGTGTTGGCTGCAGTGACATAAAATGGAGAGGACTGCCGTCCAATGAATTTCAAATTACCATAAACAATTGAATGAGCGCCAAAAATATACTCGTACGCACTCCCCCACACACCCCTACGCACATCCTGCCCGTACTCACCCACACAAATGCTAATCAGCGTTGCTCTCTGAGCTTTATGCTGTTCGGTTTATTTGCGTTGCTCATACGCAGTGTGGGCCGCCACCACCGCCGCCGCCGCCGCCGCTGCCATCGCCGTCGCCATCGCCTCATCGCTAATCCCGGCACGCAGCATCAATAAGTCAAACACGTCAATGGCAAGCAGTGCGTACGAGCAGGCAGAGAAACAATAAGCGACGAGGAGGGAGAGACAATAGAAGAGACAAAGGCCAACAATTTATTGTTGCTCAATGTCGCATTTATCATCACTTTATGCCACTTAATCGAGTCCTCTCGCATTGTGCCATTCGGGTTTCTGGCTGTTTCCGCTCCCACAGAAGATGATTTCAATGTTTACCCTCATCTTAGTCCGACGGGAGGATTTGGTTGCGGAGGGACTTCTGCTGTTTGCTTATTGTTTTTCGACACACATCCGTGCACACACACTCGAGAACTTTTCAGCGTCTTTTTATGGTTTATGGCGCCATTGAATTTTTCGTTTGCTTTCTTATTAAATTATAATTTATATGTGTAGTCGCATTAGACGACACGGCCCACAACAGGAGTACTCTCGCACACAGGCACTTTGTCAATTGTTTAATAGAAAACAAAGGAGATCTGTTTCCCCGAGAGCAGGAGAACACAATTTTGTTATTTATACATGCGCACGGCGTACTCCATTACGACTTTGAATGTTTGTTTGCAGGTCTGGACGTGATGGAAACTGCGATAGTAATATATTAAAGATGGCAGATATCGAATGACTGCCGCTGGAATACCTAACCATTCTATAAGCGGTTAAAGGAGGTTTAATGGTGAAATTTTGAATGACGCTGCTTTTACGAGTACAATTTGATTTTTCCAAACTGTTTGAAACAGTTGCAGTTTTGCATATATTTTGTTATATGCAAATTGACTATTGCTGCCGAGAGAATTATTCGCTGCTTAAAAGCATTCAATGCTAATCCAGTTTGATAATTCAATTGAAATATACAGCCAGTGCGCTCCAAATCACTGCCAACTTCGCTGCTGCTCCATTGCAATCTATGATATTCCCCAAAAACTATTTCATTTTCACTAAATTCAACTAATGCACATGAATCGCATGCAATTGACAAAACAAAAATCTACTAAATGGACCCAAAAATATTCTGATAATAATTAATTGAACAGCAGTTGGTTATGGATTTTATTTTGTCGGTTTTCCATTTCATATTTTATGTAGACCGTTGGAGGGAGTCGGCCGTTAAATCGAAAAAAAGGCACACGAACACACACACCACACAGCATTCTAATTCATTAAATTTGCATACAACTTTTAAGCATATTTTATAAATTTTGTACACACACACTCACATGATTCATTGATTTGATAGGCAACATTTTAATAGCAAATTAAATTGCCATCGGGCAGAGCATAATTTGCGCTCCACCAAAACTAGCAGCGGACAATGATAGAGGAATTAAAGAAGTCTAGTTTTGGATGCCGAAGGAGTGGATACCTTTACAGATCGATCGTTTTTCTGCCACTGATCTTGAGGAGTAAAACGTATTCATTTCTGTTTAAGGTATGGTACCCATTTTTCACAGAATATAGAAGCGGTCGATACACGAAAGGTCCTTCAATGGAGATATACCCTCTACAAAGGGTGTCCTAACCACACAAGCAACAGCTGGCCCGAATTTTACACTTCGTGGAATTATCGAATATAAACACAATAATTGAAAAATAGCAACCAGATAAAAAAATGTTTTCTAAATTTTAAATATTTGTACAATCTATTCAATTTTTGTTATATTCTAAACAAATTTTAATTAACTTCCAAAAAGTAATAATTGCGGATGAGTTCTCTCAACGCAGATTTTGGACTTGACAGCTGCTGCTGCCGGCGTGTAGCATTGCGGGGATTTTTATGTTAATTAAATCTGCGGCCACGGCGGTCGTGATGCCGGTAGCGGTCGGATCGGTTAACCCACAAAAATTTAAGGCCCCAACCTGGTGCTGACATTAATCATTTTACCTTTCAAATGCATTTTCATTAGGCGTGGGCCAAATTGAAAGTTGTCTCAGTGCACATGCCCCCGGGAGCCGTGGCTCATTAATAACCGACAAGAAGGCATAATTCTTTGTCTTCATCTGGGTAACATTTTCTTCTTTTTTTTTTCTTTTTTATGGTTCTTTTTTCTTTGCCGCTTCGGGCGATTTCACGGAAAATCAAGATGCCAAAACGTTGACAGGCTTCCGAATGCGGTGGATGTTCTTAGAAGCACACCTTTTACAAGGGGCGGCGTCATTCAATGTAGAATATTGACCAACTAACGAATTTCCCACCGAACTTGCCAAATGGAGTGCCTTAAACTACGGCCCGTCTGAACTTTTCCAATTAAATCCGTGGCAAAAGTTGTGTTTTTCTCCGTGTGCTAGTGGGGAAACAAGCAAAGTTCTAATGAGTTTATTAATCTGCGATAAATTTGGTCCGCCTATGCATATGCGGGCGGGGGCGTATCGTCGAAAGTTTTATTAAAAGAAAAACCTTGCGATAGTTGTCATAATTTCATGTCAGAGGTGTTTGGGGCCATCAATTGCAGCTCCCGACAACTAGATCATCATTTAGCTTAAGGCCAAGTCTTTAAGCCAACGTAGAGCAAAGGGACATTCAAGCCAGCATCTGGAGATAATTAATCTGCAAAATGTCAATTTATCAATCCAGCGGCCGATGAATCCAATTGAAATTGAAATCCAGTTGAAATTCAATGCCAGTCAGAGACCTAAAATGACTCTTTCTTTCCCCTATTTGGGCCATGAGTATATTGACAGGCTAAACTCAACTCAACAAGCTTTTAGAGCCTGGCCATGTCAAATAACCCGCGAAAAAAAAAGTCAGAGACCAGAAAAAAAACAAAAATTACATCAAAGGGAACGCTAAACGTTTGGAGAAAGCTCATTTAATCAACCGTTGCCCTGGCAACCAACCATCCAACCCCAACCCCCCGGCGCATTGAAAGGAAAATGTCAACTAATTATTATGACAAACATTAAACATCCGCCCCGTTGGCCCATTAGCATACGGGTACTATGGCTTAACTGCTTAGCGAAATTAAATTGAAACGCGCTGTCAATGGTATTATTACAGCCAGAGAAAGAAGCTCTGAGAATCGAATATTAAAACTTAGATTGAAAAATGCATGCCAATATTTTTGCACCGAGATTTTTAGATCCAAACTAATTTTATTCAATTTCACCACGAATATATATTTTAAATATGGGTGTTTCATTTTAGCATGACGGGTTTTTCTGAGTGTAGTTGGAATAAAACCCCATATAAGATATGAATATGCATTTACCCGCCGTGAAGATAAAATCAAACATAAGCAAACAGACTAACATTTAATTTTTTTAAACAATAATTTCGTTGCATTATCCATTTGAAGGAAAATCTTTAGATCAGGATATTTTCATCAAACTGGGGATAAGTGGGGCTAGCAACAGGGCTTCCTGCTATAACCACCTGCATTATGATGGGTGGTTTGGTTGCAATACGCTTGATGGCAATCAGAAACGACTTGATAAGCCAGGAACAGCCCAGCAGCAGGATCACAATAATGTTGGTCAAGACGACATGATCCATGGACCGGCGCATGTCGTGCCAGGAGCCTTGGTTTTGCACATAGAAACAGAAGTAGAAGCACATGACATCGCTAATTAGGAACATGCAGATGAAAACGGCACGGCTATTTTTTCGGGCATATGCCGAAAAAGTGTATACACCCGATATGACGATAATGGATGGAATCAATATCTTGAGTATGATGAGAGCGGTCATTATAAATGGGGAATAGTTAGATATTAGCAGGCGCGAAGTGGTCGGCTTGAAAGCAAAACTGAATAGCCAGTGTCCTGATCCGAAAAAGGATAGATAGAAGTAGAACAAAATGAAGGCGGCATAGTGGTAGGATAGCTTCAAGTGTTCCAGGGGAGTTGAGGGTTTTTCTTCATTCTTCTGTGTAGTTTCGCTCGCATTCTCATTATTCGAATCGGACTCCGGTTCATCCGTTTCTAATATTGCATTATTCTTGGCTTGATTGATTTCAGAATGAATTTCATGGCTCAGCAGAAACTCGGTGATCATCATTTGATTGAAGAGCGACCCCGTTGACAGGGAAAGCAGAGCATGAACCGCAATTAGGTTAAACGAAATCAAATGTAGGCGGCTTTCTGGGGTGTCCGCATTGCTGTATGGCACCGATAAGAATGCATAGCCGAGAAAAGCCCAGAAGGCAACCTGTAAATATAGTGGAACCTGCAGATTATTCTCGGAGAGATAAATGCCGAAGATTCCAATCAGTAGAATGAACGAATTGATCAGCCAAACGCGCATCTGATGCTTGTGTCCCAAGATACATGGTAGGAAGACGGCCAGACACATGCTGAACCCTAGGACATATTCGCTGGGCATCAATTCAAAGCTGTAGTTTTGCTTGACAATCATGAAGCTACTTGGAAGCAGAACGGCGCCCAGCCAGATGAAGAACTTGAGAGTGGGTCGACGGAAACCGTGCCGATTATAGGCAACCGCAACCCCAGCATACATCAGACCGACATGTCTGTTCATAAATGATGTCGCTATCACCAATCCGGCGGGAATCACTGTCCAGGCCAAGTGTGTCAGAGGGTACGGAATGGACATGCCATGCAGCGGGCGTTCGGCCAGAGCCATCGTCCAGATACCGATGGGTAGCAGCAGATAAAAGGACGTCAAGCAGGGCACCCGCTGAAGGAACAGCAAACATTCGAGCACGATTCCCAGTAGCAACATCAGAGCCGTCACCCATGTTTGGAATCCCATCTTCGGCTGCGGCTCCTGGTCCGAAAATTCACGCATCAGCCACACCACCAGACAGAATAGCCAGCCCAAGAATGAGGCACCTATGGCCACTAGCAATGGAGTGTGATAGTAGTCCTGGTAGTAGTCCAGGCACTGCCGGGCCCACCAGGACACTTGCAGGAGAAGTTGCATGGCTTTTTTGACGTACCCTGTCGCTATTAGGTGCTCGATTTCAGTGGGAAGGCTTGCGATCCGTGCCGTGTCCAGTTTCTCATATTTGGGCAGCCATTTGTGAAAGAAGCTGCGTTCAAAGCGCAGCGTCACGCTCTTGGCCTGTGCCAGTAGCTGTAGGACATTCAGGAGCAAAGACTGCCGTTCGTACTCTTCGCTCACATTGAGGAAGCCCAGGGGCAGTGGGGCTCGGTTGTTTATGGGCGGTGGTAGGCCAATCAGGGCTGAAATGAGCGGCGCCAGTTGAATCTGGTTGAGTTCTTGCAGCGGCAACTGGAGTCCATGATCGTTGGCTGTGAAGTTTTGCTCGGTTGGGGGTCCCTGGCGCTTGATACCGGCACCCCAGAGGAAGAAGGGCATTTCTATTTCCGGATCAGTTCCCCCGCCATGGTAGCCTGTGACAAAAAAGAGAAAAAGTTATATATTCTTTCGATGTCTCAAGAATATGCACATACCCGTGTCGGACATGCCATGATCAGAGGTCATCATATAGGCGGTACGACTGTCGTTGAACGCGCTCTCAAACAGATCGTACGTCTTCCGTATTTGCTTCTGTGTTGCATACAGCTTTTTCCGGAACTCTGGCTTGAGCGGTGTGAACACATGACCGGCCTTGTCTAGATCAAATAGATACACCAAAAACACCACCTGTGTGACATTCTGCAATTGTCGGATATTCTCATCGTTGTTCAGAAAGTCGCGGGCCTTCTCGTACACCCAGGTGTCGGTCATAAATCTGCCACTGAAATCCGCTCCTCGATACGTTTCGAACATCGGGGGCTCTTTGCTGAAGCGGGTGAAGTACTCGGCTACCGTTTTGTGTACCCATCCAATGGCAAGGCGGCTGCGATTGAATATCGAGTCGAAGGGTGTGAGATTCCACTGGAAATTGGTGATGGCCGCCTGTGGATCCTCGTTGAAGCCAGAAAAAATGGCAATATGTCCTGGTCGGCTCATTGTCGGTGCAATGCCACTCGATATACCGACCAAACCTTGCTGCTCGAGCAGCTGCCGGATGTGTGGCACTCCGCTGCAGTTATCCGAAAAGAACGACTCTGCCCGCAGGCCATCGGCAATGAATACCACCAATCGATCGGCCGGCGGCTTCAGCCCCAGCTCTGGCAGTGTCTTTTGCGGCTCCAGGTTCTGCACAATAGTTGATTGAAAATATATGTTCATCATGCAGCCAAGCAGCAAAATGTGCACGATAAAAACTTTAAGCTTCCACATTCTTGTGGCGCGTTATTTATTACATAAAATATTCGACGTTTTTAGGTCTTTCTCTAAAACATAAACTCAGTAACTAATTGAATGTGACTGAAATTCCAGGGAAACTCTGATTCAAAGTGCTCGGTCTGAATAGAAGTGTAGGCCTCGAAAACGGAGCTTTTTCATGGGACTAGAGCTCTGGCTCGTCCTTGTCAAGCAATTTCAATTTTCCTCTTGATTTGTTAGCTGGCGGCAAATGTGGCACGCGTCTAGGTTTGATTTACGCGGCTGCAATTCAAATGAGCTGCAAATTGCAGCAGTTGTTGCTTCTCAGAAGACTTCCAATTTAAGACTTTAAGACCATTGACGATGCCACGGCGCGCCGTTCCGCAAATTAAGTGCCTGCCATAAATTGTCGAGAGCTCCGACACCATCTTCGACTCTGTCTGCAATTGTCGTTCGCTACCGTTCAGAGTTTTTGTGTACTTTGATTAATTTGAAACGCTCTCAGACATTCCAGGTGCTTCTTCAAGTGGGGCAAAGCAGCCGCTACTTCAAGAGTACGAGCATTTTGATGGCCAGACACAAAATCTGACAAATTTTGATGTGCGCGCATTTGGCTTTTCGTCGGCAATGGGCTCTAAAGCTAGTTAGACCAAATGGGTTAAAGTCTGGTCTGGATCGCATTGGAGACAAGCGTCTGTGTCTGCCATTTGTCAGTCGAGTCCCAGGCTAAAGTCTAATGTCTAATGTCTGCTAATGTTTCGGCCCACTGACAGTTGTAAGCCAGTCAACAAATGGCAGGTTGTATGGCTGTCGGGCCGACGAACTGCCTGACATTCTGCCCGACTGGCTGACTGACTGACTGGCTGACTGGTCCATCGGGCAATTAAAGGCCTTGTTCTGTGTCTGGCAATGGGCTCATTTAACAGCGAACAAGAGTTAGGCGTTTTATGGTCAACAGTCGCGTGTTTGAAGCAATTGAGAAATTCTATTGAGTAATTGGCCAGGAAAGTCGCTACAGCATCGCCTCTTCTGCTGCATCCAGAGCGCAGGCGCTCTCTCTTAGCTGACTCGTGTCTCGGGTCTCGGTCTCTCTCTGGGTCAGCAACATGTTGTTCTGGACCTGGCCCAATGTGGGTTATCACGGACAGAGCGCCTGCCACAAATTAAACGAATTGTGGCGCAGCATTGGCAACATTTGTTGCCACAATGACCAGAACAGGCAGCAGGAAACGAATAAAATGCCAAATGTTTGTGGTTTGGGGGCTCTTGAACTGCCGGCTCGGCTCTCAAACCTAACCAGCTGAGAGATGTTGGCTAAGGACCTACCTACCCAGCAAATGGCACTCGACATTGCAACAAGAACCCGAGTGGGACTAATCTATGCGAGCCCTGATATGTTGGATTTTGACAACCCAAAGAGAAGCTCTTTAAAAGGGGGGACTAGCACAGCAAAAAGTGTAATTGCTTAGCTCTCTTCACTTCAAAACCAATATCAGGCAAATCAATTACGGCAGCAGCTCGTTTTTCCCCAATGCAGGTTTTATTTTTTTGTTAGCCCTGCGCTCTTTCATAGACAGCTGCGTTTTGTGTTGACAGAACTTATCAACAATTCAATTTCAATAAAAACTCGTGCGTTTCCCTCGCTCGCATATTGTTCGATGCATTTTTTAACACAAAATATTAGGGTCTGGGCGAGAGCAGGTGCGCGGTGGGAAGGGGATCCAAGCCGGGCCATGATATACGAGTATTTTGGGGTACTACGCCACTGGCCTTGGCTGACGTTCGCCTGTATGCGTGCTGAATTTTTGGCATTTGAATTGTCACATCTGGTTGGTGGCTTCAAACTCATCCATCAAATGCAGCCCAGACCGGTCGATGTGCTCGCTCCTCCACAAGGACTAACCCCCTCCATTCGCCTGTCAGCGCTTGCCAATGCAATCATTTTTATTGTGTGTCTGTGGCGGTGTGTATCTGTGAAATAGCGCGCATAACCACAGCGACAAACCGAACGGGGAACTCCCGCTTCGCTTTTTTTCAAACGTTGTGTGTTTGCTTAACGAGGCCCTGACAATGTGAATGTGTGTGAATGTGAGTGCGAAAGCGGCAGTGAATGTGAATTCGAGTGCGAGTGCGAGTGTGAATGCTGGCCAGGCTTAGCTGCGGCTGCGGCTGAGGGCATTGAAAGGCAAACACAATGCGAATATAATTTACGACTCGGACCCGTTAATAGCGTTTTTTTAATAGTTGGCTTTTGTCATGCGAGACCTCTGTCGACCTCTTTCTTGTAATTCAGCGAACAAAATCATATCGAATTAGTTATTTATGACTGGAATAGCTACTGACATTGGCCAGAAACTGATTATTAGTAAAATATATGAACAAATAAATAGATGGAAAAAAATCCAAAAAATTTTCCTTCTTCGCAAAATTTGTATTCAACAACTTCTGGTTGTGCTTGTGCTTGTGCATCGATTTAGCCATTATCCTAACAAGCCGTTAACAAACTAACGAGTTGATAGGAAGTCCTTATGTAAACGCCATACCGAAAAAGTCTCGTCTCGGATGAAACTTCGGCTGACACTCTGGCCAGTCAAGTAGGTCAAAAATCCAATGATTTGGATATTCTGCCACATTTGAGGCTGAAAAAAGGCAACTATGCAGCACAATGGGGTGGCCTCGGGGGACCGGAGCTGAGGTGACATTCACTTTTCAATAATGCAGATTTATGTATTGTGCGCAGAAAGGCGCTTTTGTTGTAACAGAGGCAGAGCCAAAATACATACAGATTCATAATTCGACTGAAATTTAGCAGCAGCACAAAAGTATGCAACACTCAATTGGATTTATTTTTCAGTACAGTCTACTGTGGCAGTGGCAGTGGCAGCCATAACTAAAAGAACACTAAACTATGTGGAAATTTTTGGCCATAGCCTGTGTCATTTCAGGAATTCATTTAATTATATAACTGAATTAAAAACGAATGGTACTATATTCATGCTTCATTTCCCAGGCAGGACTCGCGAATCAAGTTAATTTTGTGGCACATATGTATGTACATTGTACGGATATGCATGAATTGTTGGATGGATTTATTGAAAACTATTTTATAGACGAATATATCCTGTTAATTAGGATCAGGCGAGTGGCAGCCCTTTCTGTTGCTGACGTTATTTCATTTGTTGCATTTGCTTTCGTTTCAAAATTTAATTGGTTATTTCATATAAACTAGTTGCAAATGTTTTTGCCTAGAATATGTCTTGACTCTATGCGCCTCCCCTGTGCACCGCTCGCTCAGGAGGAGCAGCTTGTCAGGGCCTTTGAGCGGCAAAATAAAATAGCACAGCAAAGTGCACTGCTTTTAGTTTTTTGTCCTTTTTTTCTGGCAGCAAACAAGCCGTGGCTGGCAGGGCCATAAGGTACAGCTTCCTCTTTGGGCTGTCAGTGGCATGTGCAGAGACACGCCTCCTGCTGCCGCATGCCGGTACCGCTCCTGACCCAGACCCAGAGTCGGAGTCAGACCGAGACCTCAGACCCATTCCTAGACTCTATCGCATCCCATTCCCATCCCATTCAATTCGGTATGGCATGTGCAAAAGTAAAAACGAAGTTGGGCAAAACTTTTTAATATGCTTGCGAAATTTTATCAAAACTACAAAATTGCAGCAAAGTGCCAAGTGCCTGGGAACTGCAGAAGGAACCAACGACGACGACGACGGGGACGGGGATGGGGAGCGTAGACTTTGGCGACAGCGACAGCAAAGGGCGCAGCGCAGTCAAGCCCATGGAGTTGGCCAAACAAAACACAGTCAAGCGAAACCTTCAACTCAATTTGGCAATCGCATTTCTTGCTCTACTTCCGCCTATTCAACTTGACTCGATTTGCGTGCCGGGCGGCGACCGTCAGCTTCACTCCACGATTACATATGTGTGTGTGTGGTGTGTGTGTGTGGGGGGTGCTGCCTTCCTGCCTGCTGCTCCATGCTTCGCCTTTATGTGTGTTTAAGTGGCAATGCAAATGGCAACATTTTGGCGAGCACTCTTCACTCTTCTCCGACTGACAGTAACACGACATTTTTACATTTTTTTATTTTTATTTTTTTTCAAACTTTTTGTGCCAAATTTAATTGCAATGAAAATGTTCATGCGCTTTCAAAGGCAACCCCATGAAAATGGAAAATGCTCCTCTGTGACAGTTGCCATTGCTTGAGGGCAGAGCTACCAACTGCACATTGGGGGACCAGCCACCACATACTTGTTTGGTAGATGGTTCATGGGAGACAGGAGATGGGAGATGGCGTGGCTGATTAATTGTGCAAATTAATTTAGCATTTACATGCCATGAAAAACTTGCATTTGCGTGGAAAATCGTTGGCCCCAGAAGTGTACTGCAAGTCGAAAGAATGACAACTCTTGTGGGGCTTTGCCTTTTGAAACTTTTCCAACAGTAATTTGATTTATGAAGTGAAATTTGAAACCGCTTCAACTCTGCTTTTGGCCTTTAAATTGTCCTACAGCTTCACGAGAGAGGAGCCGGTTGCCTAGTGAGCCTAGTGCTTCCTTCTTCCTTCTCCCCTAGGCGGGATAGTGGTATGTCAAACGTCAAATGTGGTGGGTGTCTAATTAGCCAGTCAGTCAGGCAGTCAGTCATTTCCTCAATTGTTGCGCATACGCCACGTTGCACGCCCTATAAAGGCCATTTGGCCCACGTCAAATTAACTGAGCGCCATTTACTCTCTGCTTTGCTCTGCTATTGCGATATTGTCCGCCCAGCCACGTTGTAAATAACAACAGGGCCACAAAGGAGATGAACACCCAACGGCTGTCGCTGCCGCAGCTGCTGTTCTGCTGTTTCTGCTGCTATGTGGCATGTGGCATTCATTGCTGTGTTGCCTGGCGCGCTACAAAACACAAAGCAAATGCCGACGTCAGCCAAGTGTAAATCAAGCGCAAAGTTCACAAGACACGATTGTAAATTATACGAGAAGCTCAAGCTAAGCATAAAATGTGACAAAGAAGAGGCAACTATGGCCCAGCCCCCCCCCTAGCTTATTGCCACTAAGGACATGCTGGGACATGCTTCCTCATCATCATAATCATCATATGCTATGGCTAGCTGATCAGCTGCAAACTTTTGGCCAGCCAGTCGCACTCGCAGTCGCCGTCTCACCTTTAAATTCCAATGACAAGAAAAACACCTTGTGCCAAGTTTGTGTTTTGTGTCCTTGTGAAAATAATGTAGCAAACTTTGCTTAGCCAAAACCAAATGGCTACAACAACGGCACGACGAAGAGGCGACACAACTTTTGTATACAAATTTCTATCAAAAGATTAAGCAAAGACAAACAAGTGAAAAGAAGCGACTGCCCCTGCCCCTGCCGCTGCCGCTGCCGCTGTCCCTGCCTGAGAGAACTTGCCATGAAGTTTCCACAGATAACTTTAAATATTTGCCTGTCCTGTCCCCAGCGCTAGTTCTGTATCCATCTGAGGGTCCATCTATATCTACCATTCCATAAGCCCTGGGGCTGTGGCTGTCCCTTTGGCATGTGTCTCGTGTATCCTCTGGTCTGAATTTCTGGCTCTCGCCTTTTTGTTTATGCCCGTTTTATGTTTTGTTAGTTTGACATATCAGTGACACTTTTGCGTTGCAACAATATTTTATTTTATTGCATGGCAAAGTTCTGAATTCTAGGTTCTGGGTCTCTTTGTGCTCGTCATAAAAATACAATTTTTATTCCTGCCCTGCCTGCAAGTTGTAAACATAAATTCTGCAAAGCCGAACAACAAAAAAGAACAGCAACAGAAGCAGCACCAGCACCAGCAACGTGACATAAAATTGAAAACCGCTCAGGCATTTTTTTCTTGGCCGATTCGATTTCTCATATTTTCTTCGAGTCGGAAGCAGGAGTCGTGTATAAGATCTCGTGGCGCGGGGCAACTTTGTCAGCCAACCATCCAGCCGGTCGGTGGGGACAGGTGAGGACAGGACAGGTGCTTGCCAAGTTTCCGCCTTTAGCCAGCAACTTTTGCTGGTAAAACTTTTGGCATACAGGTTGTTAATTTGCCAATGAAAAAGGGCGTTTGACTGTGGCGGCAATTCCCTCTTTCAAACTATTCTGAATACACACAACCGTACTATAATTATTTAGTTAGAGAAAAAAAAAGGTAATGGCAAATGAAAATGAAATATAATTACACGCATGTCAAATGAAAACGACGCAAAATTATTCCTCAAATGTAACAATTAAAACAAATTTTAATTTAATTACATACATATTTATGACAAAGGAAAATTGATTTAAAAATTGATAAAACACACAGTCATTAAAATCAATTTGTATCAGATAAAGCTAATCAGTTAAAAAACGGTGCATAAATCTGTCAGTAGGCGTCCTAGACATGGTCCATTATCTGTTCCAATTTAAAGCGAATTTTTCATGTTTAAGCATTATATTCCACTGAATAATTCATCGGTTTATGTGATGGCGACTTCAGCCGTCATTCAGGCATATCCCAGGCATATCGTATCGCATCCGCGGTCTATATAAATTCACATTCATTATAAATCAATTGTCTGTGTAGTTGGGAACTGCCTTTCCCCAGAGGCGCCACACGGACCCTAGTGATAGAGTGGGGGGCTATGAATCCGTAAGTGTATGGGCAGGAATGTCTGTCTGTCGCAGTCTCTATCTCTTGTTGACACAAATCAAAGCAGCTGCGTAAATCTTCATCAAACAATGTTCTCGTGGCGCCTCCTTTCATTCCCCCCCTAGTAGTGAATCTGGCTCAAGCTCTGTCCGTATCTCCATCTCCATCTCTGAGTCGTCGTTGGCGGTGTCGGCAAAAACGAATGAAAAATACGCCAACTCACGGTCAATTGCAATTAAATTAGACGCAATTAGTGCCGAGGCACGCATCGGGGGATATTCATGCGAGAGTGTGTGTGTGAGATAGCTAAAGATACAGATACAGATACAGATACAGACACTGACATGCCATAGATTACATAGTTAGAAGAGCTGTCGGAAGAAGAGGATTGGATGCAGGATGCAGGATAGGGGGCGATGCGAGGCGATGGCCAGTCATGATTTGCAGTTGAGCTGTGTGCGTCTGCTAATGGTATACTTGCAGATGAAGATACATCCACATCCACGCAGGCGGCGGCGTCGGAGGCGGCAGAAAAAGTATCTCATTAGACGTGCAGCTACATGGCAACGGCCGCTTAACTCATTCATCATCATCAGACAAGGGGCGGGTACGGTATCGGAATCGGGTTCAGTATCGCTCTCGGTCTCGGATCTGTTGGGCTGGCCATGCCATAGACACTAGACACAGAAACAGATACAGATACAGCTACAGATACAGTAGGTTGCAGGCAGGCTGTCCTGCAGCAACATGCGACTGCAGCTTAATTGCAAAATGACCCAATGAGTTCTTGTTGCTGGCACCACGAGTAGTAGCCCCGACTAAGCTGCAGCTCTTGCCTCGGGTAGTGGGACTGGGACTCCTTCTCGTTCGTGTTTAATTAGTCTGAGCGCTGATTCTGTAAGATACACCGAATACATATACACATGACGAGGCACATAATTGGGCCATCTCATGTTGCCAAGGAAGCTCAATCCCCGTGTTCGCTCGCTCGCTCGCTCGCTGTTTGATTTTCCTTTTCATTGGCTTAATATTTCATAGCCCATAGGATGACAGTGGAAATCTGCAGGGGTGCACGAGTATTATAAAATTACAGCACATACACGCACTCAAAGTCGCATTTTTGCCGTGCTCAATCGGGCGTGTCCAAGTGGAGGCACATCAGTCAAAAGGTTGAAGCTGAAGTGCAGCCATCTGACAGAACAGAACAGAACAGATCAGAACCAGGGAGTTTAGGAGGACAATGGGCTGAGTCAGCGGCAAGAAGAGTTTGAAGGCTGAAAGATGAGGGCAGGAGGAACGGGTCCAATAATCACATTACTCGGTATCATTTAATTTCAACAATGTCTCAGCCAGGGTCTCTGGCGCATTTAATATTTCACGATTTGCCGCACGAACGAAGATACAAATACTTGCTCGCACACAAAGATACAAGATACAAGCGCCAGTCAGCTACTTATGACACTTAAGCCCCTATTTATTGCTCGTTTACAGCTGGCCAAGTTCGGCCGCATCATGCTGCCTGCCGCCAGGACTCCTTCTCATTCATTTATGAGGCATGACATCCACTTACAGTTGAAGGCTTCTTCTTCTACTCCGCATCTTCCTGTCATTCGAGAGGGGGGTTTTCCTCTGACGTAGGCGTGTGATGGTTGGCGGTGGCATTACAATGATTAGCCGTAAGTTTCCGTGACACTGACAGCTTTCGCAAGCCCTTACCGAAAGCGAACCAATTTGCATTTGCTGTAAGCCACTTTTGGGAATTCGTGTAGTAATTATTGGTTGAGTCGCCATCAAATTTCCATTTGGCAAGTCTCTAATTTGACTCTTCACTCGACTCTCACTGCTAGTCTCCCATTGCCCCATTTCCCCAATTCCCCCCTGGCATTATCTAACTAAAGTCTCGGATTGCTTTTTAATTGACTTGGTTATCTGCAGTCTGTTTCAATTTAGGCCTTTCGTTCAAAGAACTTTCATTTTGGCATGCCGATATGTCTATCATTCTATCATTTTGTCTCCAATTTTTCATTTCTGTGGGGATTATTTTTCTTTCTCTTTTCTCATATTTTTTTACCAGATGGAAAGGGGACTGGCTCTTTGTTTGCTCTTATGACTTGCCGTTTATTTGCCTGTGCACCGATTATTATATGGGAATTTCTGTACATTTGTCACACACAGAGTACTGTGTGCGGGCCTGTTTTTTGTCATGGCGCTTTTGGTCGAGTGACTGCCACGCCCCCCTGTCAGGCAAACAGATAAAAGAGAGGGCAAAGAGAGCGAGTAAAGGGGAGAGGGGTGAGGGTAGAGGGTATAGGGAGCGACATGTACAACTTAATTGCAGTTTTACATGCTGCAGCCCAGTCCTGTGAACGGCAACAGATGGCGTCGCGTCGCCACAAACTGGGACTGGGTTCTGGCACTGGGAGTCGATTTCCCGCCCAACGAATCATTTTAAAAATCCTGTAAATATTTATGCTCCCCTCGTGTGTAAGCACTGGGACACCTGCCTCTGCCTGAATCACCTGAATCGCGACCATTTAAGCGTTGGCAATATTTCAGGGAGTGCACCGCCGCCCACTGCCCCGCCCCCCAGATTGTAAATGCAAATTTTGCATTTAGCGATTTTCCCCCGCCTCACCGTTTTTATGAGTGATTTAATTCGTTTGGCGCTTTAATTTTTCAAGTTGTGCTGTTCGCAAAAGCGCCATGCCATGTATTATTTCTGCTCTGATTTCGACACTGTCCAACACGGTCGAGTGGTCAGGAACAGAGAGAGAGAGAGAGAGGGAGATCTCTATGGTAGTACTGTGGCACAATGGAAAACGCATGCAGACATAGAACGCCGGTAGATGCTGGATGGCAGCGCGTCGAGTGGGCGAACGAAGGCGCACAAAGACCAAAGTAGCCCCAAATCGGGGGCGTGAGGTCAGGGCCAACGTGATCAAAATTTAGAGAACAAACAGAAGTGGAAGGCGAAGCGAAATATGTGCCAAAGTAATGTGCTGGCAAATGTATGCGTTTCGTTCGGGTGAAGGAAGTGTGACTACCAAATGGCCAATAGTCGGACTCTGCTGCCGGCTTGCCTCTGCCAGTTGTCGCTGCTGTCGGTGTTGGTTGTCTTGGTTGCTTGCCATGAATATTTTTGCGTCAAATACAAAAACCTCCGGGAGTATAATGCTGGTGGGTTCTAGTGCTTTGGCTTTGGACTCTGCGGCAAACTGAAAGCACAATGCGTGCTGTGCAGTTTTCCCCACTATCCGCCTGTTTTGCCCGAGCTCGTGTTGCCTGCCTGCGACACACCACAAAAGGATTGCTCGTGTCTTTTTTCTCTCTATTTGTTTGCTAGCATTTTTGTTTTTCTCTTTTCGTGTGCTCTTGGAGAGGGCATAGTGCTTTTGATTATATGTTTGCTAGGCAAAGCAAGGAAGGGCTAAATTATAAATTACAAATAATCAGCCTGCCACTTTATTTTGATGCGATATCATTTCGAAACTTTTGGTTGTATATATTTTTTTATTGTTTCTGGCATGTATTTTTTTTGTTTTTCTTTTGTTTTCATAGAGAAACGATCGATCTTAAAGAGTATCAACAGATTTACGTTCCGATGCTAACTTTTTCTTTATTTTATGTTGTTCTTTTCTTCTAGTTTTAGCTGGCCTCTTGTTGGCCTGATCTACTGCAGGGCATTGGGCCAGGGGCCTGGTGCCAGGGGTGGGGGGTGCCAAAAAATCCCTGGTCTACTGCTGGATCCTGTCATTGTTGTTGGTAGCTGTAGCTGTAACTGCCTGGCATGGCACGCAGCATATTTATGGCCAGTGGGTCAGTCTGTGAGTCAGTCCGGGGCTGTGTGAAGAAGATTTGTAGCTGCAGCAGTGAAATTTGAAATTGAAAAATAGTTTGACTTTTATGAGCGGCGACCGACAAACGGCAGCAAACCGGCAGCAGACCCAAAAACAGCACAGCATTTGGCCCCAGTGCATGTTGTGGGCAGTTTAATGTTGTGGCCTCATGAGGACACACTCCCCGGAATCCCCGTCTCTCTGTTTCTATATTGCGGCTGACTCTTTCTCTCAATGGGTTCGTGCGTGAGTGGAGTGCACAAGAAGCATTGCCTGGACTGGGCGCCTTTCCGCAGTGTTGGAGTGGCCCCTACATTCCACACATCAACCATCCATCCGTCTGGGGCAGGCACTGTTTGCTTAGCTGCGAATGTATACCGATTCTATAGCGATTGCCTCGGTTGCAGGTATAATTGGCTCCGACTGGAGCTGGTATTAACTTTTGCTTAATGCGACACTCAATGCGAATGGTATCCCATATTTCATAAGCCCTTAGGTCCCTGGCAGCCACAGAGCCGTGCAATCGTCGCGCGCAAACAGGGCTCATCCCGGGTCAGGAGCATCAGCACAGTACACAGATACAGATACTATTATGTACCACGGTGTAGCACAGTGGTTTTGCGCTGGTGTACTGAAAAATCCCTCAGTGCAAACAACACTGGTGCTGGGGGCTGGGCCCCGCCCTCGATGTGGAGCAGCGTGTTCCACTTTTCACTTAATCAAAAAAGGGAAACACCAGCCAAGTTAACTCATAAAAATTGTTGGGCCTGTTTGCGGAATAAAACATAAAGTACCGCCACGGAGTATAAAGCAAAACTGAGAGGAACTAAAATAAATAAAAAACTAATGAAACGAATCGGAGTAGAACCACATACTCTACCCTGTATTCGAGGCCAAAACTAACCAAATTTTAAACTTTGTTAAAAAACAAAAAAAACAATAATTTTTGTTCCCTCAAATCTGTTTATAAAATGACATTTTAATTTGTTATGTGGCACATATACTCCCAGAGGAGCCGCTGCTCCACAGGGTACATAAAAATCTCAGTGACTTTTGCAATTAATTAGCAACAAAATTCCAAACAAGCTCGAAAAAAACTTTAAACTCAGAACGAGCGCGTTGATTTTGCGCAGCCAACTTTTGTTGTTTGCAGTTGCATATATATTTTAGCAGAATATATACATATATAAATATTTTATGGCAGATTTCGCGCCCACTGTTGCTGCCGCCGCCTCAGAGTGCAGCATACTTTCCGGGGCTGCGGTTGCCTCTGACTTCCGGGAGTTGCGCTACAGACGAGTAATTATGTTCCACTAGCTTAAGCGCAACGCTGCCACCCACCGAACCATCTACCCACCCGTACACACATTCTCTGGATGCTGGCAAAGTAATTAAAACGCTTGGCCCATTAAAAATTGTACTCCACGGAACTGAACTCGAAAGTTGAGCCTCCGACTCCGACAGAACTCCCAGCTCTGAGCTCTGAGCTCTGAGCCACGAGATGAACTAAAATAAAAAACAAAACAGCACAGTACAATACAAAACAAAACAACTTTAGACGTCTGCGCAGTGGCTTACATTTGACTTTAATTAGCTGCCACGCCCACCAGGCGACCAGCCCACCAGACTTTTGGCCCGACTTCTGGGTCTGCATTTGTCAGAGATGGCTGCTCCTCCTTCTCTGCTCTGCTCTGTTCTACTCTGCTCTGTTTTTTAACGGTCCACTTATCAGGTCAGTCAGCCTTTTAAATGGCTTATGAAAATGCCAAAGACATTTCCAATATTTCAAGAATTATTGCTGATTTATGAAAATTCCGTTGCATCGCATCGCAAGTTTCTTTCGTTGCACTTTTTAGCTGTGTTTAGCTGCGGGGCAAATCTATTTTTCATGTTGAAGACTTTCAATGCCAGCAGTGGAAAAGTGCGCACAGTAAAGTAGAGAAATATGTGGCAAGGCAGGGCAATGAAAAAGAAAAAAAAAATAAAATAAAAGAGAAGAGAAACCGAATGGGGGGCGAAGCGAATGCAGAGTGGCAGCCAGAGCTCAGCAAAAAACTTTGTATTTCAATCTGTGCAAGAAAGTTACGGGTGCTGTGGCGCTGGCGGAGCTGGCAGCGGAGTGCACGGCAAAAGATTGAATGAGTGTTAATCAATGGTAATGCGTGCTGGCAGCCGAAGGAGGTGGTGGGGCTCTTAGGTAGATCTTCCCAAATATAGCCAGAGGGGCAAAAAAGGTAAGCTGTAAGAGAAGTGTGTGGTGGGTGGCAAGAAAAGAAAGAAAAATACAAACTTGCAATCAAAAATTTTTACCATTTTTTTGCACAGAGTTTTTCTTTTTCACATTGCTGCCGGGGCAACACTGTGAATGTGTGCTGCATCGGAGAGTGTTTGCATTCTTATGCCAACTGTCCGCAGGCCTGATCCAAATTTCCATTTGCATTTTCTTTCTACTTTAGTTTTAACCTGGGAGAAGCGAGCTGGGAAGAGGCTCTTCTTTAATTACTGCAATATGGAATTTGCATACGTTTTCAACTGGCGCTGGCAATTATGCCAAATGACATATCCATATCCATATCACAGGCCCACTCCTCCGAACCATTTATCATCATAAAGGGCACCAAAGAGAGTCATTTCGGTTCGATTGCGCCAAAGTCAGCCTCCCATCCACTCGACTAGACTCGACTCGACTCTGGAATGATTGTGGTGCCATAAATTGCAAACGGACCCGCATCTCTGGAGCAACCACCGCAACAGCTACAGCTCTCCGTCCGTCTTCTCTGTGTGGCTCGTTTCGGGTTTCGATTTCATGGCCAGAGGCTGCCAGAGTCTGGGCCTCTGGATGGTTGTCTCTGTTCTCGGATTGCTGCGCCTTATTGAAATTGGATGCCATTTGTGTTCAATTAGGCTGTACTAATTTGCTGCAACTATCAGAGACGCATGGAGTGGCCGCATCGGGTGTCACCGAAAGAGTTCCATCGCTTTAAGGACTTTAAGAACCTATCACGCCTGGGTGGCTGGTTGGCTTCCCTTCCCCTTCCCCACTTTGCGGTTATTTGATTTAGAATTTAAATGAAAATATTTCACAGCTGACATATTAGCAAATAAATGACGTGCTCGACTGACCGATGTCCGCATTGACAAGCTGATTGATTGTCCTGCGAAAAAGCCACACAGAAAATACGAAAAAAAGCTATCACAAGTTTCAATTGTGTTTCGTTTTGTTTGCATTTCATGGCGAAGTACTAAATATTTTTGGGAATAAATTGCTAAATTCAATTCGCTGCCATTTCACATTGTTTATTTTTAGGCAGATGCCCTGATGATCCCCCTTCCCACCACTCCGCCATGCCAATCATGTAAATATTATATTTTGTCAAGAAAATTAAAATTGAATTTGCATTTAATTTAAGCTTCGATATATATGTACATATATCCTTTAAAATAAATATATTTTATTTATTTTAAAGTATTTTATATTTAAAGTAAAAGCCATAATAAATTAATGTTTAAATCGAAAAAAATTCGAATTCATTTCGCTAAAAAATCGAATATTAAATTTATTAATTATGTGTGTGTTTCTTTTCACTATGCCATTTTTCCCTGAGTATACCTCTTCTATGTCTTTTATTTTTTTTGGGAAGTGTTACATTGTGGTTAGAAATTGAATTTACGCAGTGAATTCAGTGTGAACTATACCCGTACGCTTTCATTTTCACAGATGTATGTATGTTCAGTAGTTATGGCACAGTCGACTAATTATAGCAATTTCACGCTGGATTTTTGCATTTGACATAAATATTGCGATGGCCTGTCAATCAAATCGAATCGCAAACCGAAACGAAATCGCGTCCCATGCGCTTGATTGCATTTCCTTCTTAATATCATTATCAACACGCTGATGCGTTTACCGGCGATAAATTTGATGACATGGATATCAGAGTCGGTGCGGATGCTAACGACGAGTTCAATTCGCTTTTAATTGCATTAATATTGTGGCCGGGGCCAAGAACATTCAGCTGCGCCATTGCCATCGTCGTTGAAGTCGTGGATGCCGCTGTACCCTCTGCCAATCTGCACAATTCAATTTGTCGCCACCCAAGTTGCGGGGCAAGGCAACCAGAGATGGGGCAACCAGACAGCCCGCCCAAAACTCTCAATATCAATTTCAATTTAAGAAAATCTTGCCAGAGCAGAGCAGAGAACTCGCTCTGATTTTCACAGCGAGAAGGGTCCAACTTTGTAGGCTCGAATTTCGTTTTGCGGAATTATTCCAAGATATTTGAGATTCCTCTTAGATTTTGCAGCAGACATGGAAAGAGTTAAATTCTTGGGAAATCTAAGTCAATTCGAACTAAAAGAAGACTTTCCACGGTCCACTAACAAAATGTTCCTTGTAGGATTAGGAGGCTGGAGCACCCAAAGTTTTCGTCGAGGGTATATAAAGGTTGGGTGTATAGGCCCACACACCGATTTCGTTGCCCCTTTGTCGCCATTAGACCCACGACTCAATATTCAATTTCAAGCCAAAAAACACTTTAATGCGCGAACGTGGCCACGGGGCTCATTGGCTGTGACTGAGACTCTGAGTGGGAAATGGAAATGGAAAAGCGGCAGAGAAAGGAAAAGGGAAGCGGTCGCCTCATAACCGTTTGGTTGTGGCGCCGTTCCGCCCCCCTTTTTTAAATTTGGTCTCATTTTTGGCAATTTTTAAGCAATTCAATTTAATTTTATTAGTTTTGGCAAAACTCAAACAACTGGGACAACAATAACAAGGTGCCCCTGCCTCTGTCCTTGTCCCTGCCCCGACATCCACCCTAAAAATTGACCCCATAGAACCTGAGGGAGTATGCTGCATAGATACACAGATACCAATGCAGAGATACCGATTCAGATACATATTTATATGGCATTTGTTATGCTTCTTCATTCGCTGGGTCTATTTTTGGAGATTTTTATTTGTCTCGTCCTTTCTCCGTGCCCGTCTCCATCTCTGTCACCATCACCATCTCGCCATTGACATCCGCTCTCTCGTCCGCCACATAAGTTTTAAGTCATAAAAAGTCCATAAAATGCATTCGTAACTTTTTTTCCCCTGATGTTTTTAGCTGGTTTTTGCTCTGTTTCGGATTCCCCTGACTTAGTTTAGTCCAAATGGTCGTCGCTTCTTGTCACACACTGATATTTGATTTTATTGTTACGATTGACGAAAATGATGTGCCAAATGTGGGACCCAAAGGACAGCGAAGTCTATCTTGTGTGTGTCTGGACTGTCGCCACTGGCCTCACTGGCCGCCTGTCCATCGGCTTATCCCGTTTGGGGTCCAGCAGGCTCCAAGTGAATTATGCTCAAAAGTTCGCCACTTAAGCGTCAATTACTTTTACAGCTTAATTATGCGAATGCGATGTGCGACCCGACCCGACCCGCATGGAGCATGGTCTGAGAGTCATCTGTAAAGTCATCAGCTTGTTACTTTATTCAGAAACGGTCGGATGCCATGTAAAGGCCACATAAAAATCGCATAAAATTAGGCATTATAATACCCCGCGAGTGGGGATGAGTTGGGTCGTGGAACGGGTGGGGGTGGGAGTGTGGATGTAGTGCGTGAGGGCGACGCATTAAAAACAATTTGAAAGTCTCCGCAATACGAAAGTTGCCAGTGAATGCACAAGCCAGAATGCAATTAATTAATGGCATTTAAACGGTTGCACACAGAAGGGGACCCGGGGATTGAAGCTCTATGGCTGCGTTTGTAGTTCTCTCAACTTGGCCCGTTTCCGGTTTTGTTTGAGAGAGAAAAAGAGAGAGGGAGAGAGAAGAGATGGGAGTTGGCATACAACGAGCAAACATTTTTAACTTCCGCACGAAAGCACGTACAAGTTGCTCCGAATGCGCTTTTCTTCTATATAATCCATGTGCAGGTAGAGTAGTGGCGGGGTACATCGTACGGAGGGTAGGGAAAGTATTTATCCATTGCATTGAAATAAATTGTATAAGAAACATTATAAAATAAAAAATATATCCTGGTTATTGTTATTGAAAGGATTTTAATTTTTAATTTTTTATTTCTTATTTTATTACTAAATACCAGAAATGTATAAATATATATATATTAAATTAAAAATGTACCATGAAAATTATGAAAATTGTTTTTTCTTATAAAAATGTAATGTTTTACTTGTTTTATGCCAAACTGGTGAAGATATAGCTAGAGCTGATTTCAAATCTGTCAATGAAGGAAATGAGAAGTATGGAAGTGTAGATCACTTTTTGATTGATCTGCTCTCAAAAGATATTTGAATTTAATTTTTAAAATTTGTTTATACAAATTTTTTTCTTGTGCCAGGATACTCTTTGAAAAATTGGTGTATATACATTTTTTCATTCACATAGGGCAGTTTTTTCGACTTGAATTTTTTTTTAAGCGCATAAATTACTCTTGTTTGCAATATGTGCTATTAACCGACACACCTCTCATACAATATACCTTGGTTGGGTCTCTTCTATAGCCCATTGTTTCAATGTTTGTGCTGTGCGTATTGATTTCGTGGCAAAACTTTGTGTTAGGCTCAATGGCTGCTGCTTCCGGGGAGCCGGGGATTTATATGAAAGAGCAGACTGAAAGCGAGCAATCGGCCGGCAAAAAATAAATCAGAAGACGGCCGAACAATACAGGTGAATAAAAATACAAAACAGCAATTAGCGGATAGAGGCAAGGAATCAATCAACAATGATTTTCACAGGACCAGCGAATGGCGTATGGCAAAGCTCTCCCCGAACCTGACTTTGGCTTGTCCAGCGGCGGGGACTGTCGCATTTCATTTAGCAATAAACTGGACTTTACTCAAAATGAACGAGCGCCAGGCCAGCCTGCCAATGCAATAAAAATGTGGAAAAAAGAGAGAAATGAAGCTCCGGCAGAGCAGAAACCAAAGCCAGCAAGCAACAACGAATCGAATCGAATGAAACGAGTACGAGTGCGAGTCCGAGGCGAAACCAAACCAGACCAAACCAAACCGCCAAGCCAAATCAATGCCCACAAATGGCACCAAACAACAAGGGTGTGGTCTGAAAGAACAGAATAGAGAGGATATAGAGATTTAGGACATCGGAATACCCTGCCAATCGTACAAGTCAACGAAAGGAAAGGATATAGAATGATAGAGCCATGATTACACTACCAAAGCCCGAAACAACAGAAATTTGTACAATCAGAATATACCTGACAATCGGCAACATTAGATCTGCCAACAGACCATCAAAAGTTATAGGTTAATGCCAATCTAAAACGTCCATTTCCAGGCATTCCAGGCAGGGAATAACTGAACAACCGCCGAAATACTCAAACCGAACTATTGGAACTGGCACATACATATATTGTAGGGATGGAGAACGGAACTGAAGCAGAGAGGGAAGTGCCGTCCAGGCAATATGCAGGTTCGTAAATTCAGAGATAAACATAAATCGAGCGTAATTCGGGCATAAAGCGCTGCGCTGCAGCTGCTGTGCCAATGCGACCCCGGCCAGCAGCTGTCCACACGAAAGCGGCGGCCCTGGCTGACTATTTGCACAGATCGATTAAAAATTGAATAGCGGCCATCAGCCGGGTGTGACCCAAACCCTGAATCACACACACGTCCCCTTGACCGATGCGAAATAAAAGTGCGAGTACGGAAAGGAAAGGAATCGATTGGGATCGAAAGGGGATAGGGAATGGGTGGCACTGCGACATGGCCATGCCCCAATGAGCCTGTCAGAAGTCAGAGCGAGGCAAGGCCTGTCGCAATGGGAAATATTACGTGGATGGTCATGGTTACGGCGTGGCTCTGTGTCAGAGGAGTCCTTGGCCCGAACAACAGGTGGCCGACTGCGTCTGTGACTGATTCCAGTGCCCCAGTGCCTCCCAATCCTTTGATGTAGCCATGATTCAAGACGCACCCAATTCCGCAATCGGCTTAAATTGATTGCTTTCCCTTTTTGTACAGGGTCCCAGAGCTTTGTTGGCATGGCCACGCACTAGAAGTACTTATAATTCCCGTTGGAAGCAGCTCAGCAGCAGCAAGAGTCCGTCCGGACTACGGACTACGGAACACTGGGCCAAATCGAGTAGGGAAATGCCTTTAATTACAAATTCTTGAAATGGTTTTGTGCGAAAATTTGTGTGTATGCCACAGCTATGCAGGCAATGTTGGTTGGAAAGCCCAAAGAGTGTGGCAGTGTGGCAATGAGTGGCATCCAGATGTACATACATGCTGCAAGTCTTTAAGGGCTGTCCCTGCTGCCATCAATAAATATCCCCTGCTGACCGTTGCAGCATCGTTTCCGTTGCACGGGCGGATGCCCCAACATCCAATGGCAGTACGATCCAGTACGTTCCAATAAAACGATTTTAAATAAAGGACGTGGGACTGGGACTCCCACTGGTGGCACACCTGCTTGAATTTCCCGTTTTCGGTTCCTCGGGGATGCGCCTGCCGCCTGGCAGCTGCCGCCGCATTGTGTAATTAATTTGGCTGTGATTATGGCGAACAGGCGGCAGCAAAACGATTTGGCACATAGGCATAATATAATGAATGTCCTTGAAATCGAACCGGCAAACATTGCATTATCATCGTCGGGCTGGGCAGCAAATATTGCAATTAATATTGAGCCGCAGTTAAGTCCCGGCACGGCACTCTCGGTCGGACTATCTATCTATCTGTATCTGTATCTGTAGCTGTAACTGAGCCCCGAGGGGTTGCGCTCCGTTTTGTTTGTGTGCCACTTAATGGTGCAACTGCACGCAGGGCCAGCTGTCGAACAGTGGCTTCCGCCCTCAGCCCCGTGGCTTACTGCATTTATGAGTTATTTGGAAAGGACCATGCGACTATAACAAATGAGTACCCGCCTCCGTCCTGCTCCCTGTTCTCGTTGGCTGCGCTTTGTGACAGGAGTCCGTAAAATCGTTTTGGTCCCCTGCTAATTTATCTCCAGCATTTGCCTAATTTATGTTATTGCCGAGTTGTTTGCCCCCCGTCCACGTCCCTAAATCATATTGGCGGACGAAGCAGAGCAGAGCAGAGCCGAGCAGAGCCGAGCAGAGCAGAGCTGAAAGCCAGGCCAAAAATCGTGGCCAGCTTTAAAGCGTCGAAGGACAATTAAAATGGCTGCAAGGGCCAGCAGTACGTAGGTTAAAAAAAGGCAAACTGGGAATAAATAAAATTAACTACGAGTTGCGGTTACACATTCCAATTTGCTGTTGTTGCATTTTATGCGGCTGTGAAAGAGGCGGCTATGAAAATAAAGTGGCCGCCCCTGAAAGCCCGCCTGGACTCCCCCCCGCACTTCACTAGCGGTTCGGTTCATTCACGGCAAAGGCAAAAAACAAAGAAAATACAAAAAAAAACTGGGAAAAAAACACTGGAAAATTCCAACAAATACAATGCGCAATTGCAAAAGCGTTAAAAAGAGCAACAATGTTGTGCCCATGAAGGGGGGGGGGCCATGAGAGTGGAAGTGGGATTGGGGCTGGGGTCGGGACTGGTACTGCTGCTGGATGGAGAAAGGATGCGATGCGGGTTTTGGGAAACCCAAAGGGCATAAAAGCGTATACGGGGAGCTATGGTGTAGTATAGGTGAAGCTCCCCCTTTCACTCTCTCTCTGTCTCTCTCTCTCTCTCTCTCTAGAGTACTCCATGTCTTTGTTGCCTTTCACAATAGTTTGCGTTTTAAACAAATGGAAAGCGTAGCCAAAAATAAAAGCAGAAACAATTTTATTGAAGATTGCGAAACGCACACAATCGCAGAGAGAGATAGAGCTAGAGAGAGAGAGAGAGGGATAGAGAGGCAGAAGCACGCACAGGTATGCAAAATGGAGAAAGGTACGCAAAAATGTTGCCAATCGAAATTCCCTGCCTGTGATACGAGTATTTTTTTCCATTCATACTTTGCATGGGCCATCTCCTAGTGTCCAGGTGACAGGGGGTGAATTGGGGGTAAAAGGGAGTATTACGGCCTTGGAAAGCAGCCACCAGAGCAGACCAAACCATCGCGAATTAAGTCCCCACTTCAAAATGTTCCAAACATTCCTCCCATAATAAAGTGCGTTTTGGCCAGCATTCAAAGTTTCAATTTCCACAGTGGATGATGGCCTGGATGGATGGTGCATGTGTGCTGCACTGTGTTCTAGTCGTAGGTGTAGTTGATTTTTGTTGGGGATGTTGCTCCCTTGGCAGTGTGCTGACAGTGTTTGAGTTATTCCAGCATTTTCGCTGAGCGAGCAACAGACAGGACAGCGGGCCGTGGCAGCAATACGAGCAGCAGCAGCAACAGTCCAACGATGGCTATAAAGTTGCAACCATCCTGAAATTGTTGAGCACACAGGAACACAGCCCCCCCCACACACAGCACACACGCTGTGTGGTACACAGAGTAAATTTATTTGCAGCAAACATCGGTCGAAGCGGAGCGTATGCCCAAAGGTTTCCTCTTCTATTCTGTCAGTGGTTTATTTTCATAAATTTAGATCAAAATTCAAAAACAAAAACAAAATAAAAGCAGTCCAAAGCGTCAGTGTGTGAGGGTAATCATGCGCTGATCCTTTGTTCCTACATGTTACTCGGATGTGTAATATGATAGTAAAAGTTACTCAATTTCGTCCCTAAAAAATATATATTTTTTACCAATTCATTTTAAAAAATAGATACAAAATGAATAATATAAAATAGAGTTCTATGTATGGAGTGAAAAATGTATGAGGTTTTGTCAATTAAGAACGGCTGGTCCGATTTGGCTCAAATTTTGTTCATTTGTTCGTATTTGCTAGGAAAAGGTTTTAACTAAAGAAACCAGCCTGCTATCGCGAACAAATTGATTTTAAAAATTGTTTTTTAATATATCAGCCGTAGTAAGCGAAGAGGCAGTTCCAAACTCGAGATATTATTCTCCATCGAAGAAACAGTCAATTAAATTATTCTCATTTCTTATCCGTGCAACCACAAAAGTACGCCACAGCGAAACGTGTCAGGGCCCTCTAGGGTTTATATATAAATAAATAATTAAAAAAACTAATAATATATATGAATACTTAATTATATAGTAAGTACGACTTAATTCGAATTTTAACTTGGCCATTATAGCATTTATTATTTATTAAAATATTTAAAGAATACGGTTATAGTAATATTTTCATATTTTGTAAGCTGATTAGTAGGAAGATTTAATAAACAATAAAGTAATAAAATTGCCAACTGATAATCTCAATACTAAAAAAAACGAATCAAGAGAAACAGTAAACAGGGACGTATTTTTTCCAGTTGTATATCCTGCACGTTTTCCATGGGAAAGAACAACCGCAATGCAATGAAATTTCAGTTGTGCTCACAAGTTTCCCGGTTCCCCCATCAAACCGCACGACCAAACACGCAGCTCCAGCTTCCGTTCCTCTTGGATGGTGTGGTGTGTGTGCCGCTCCCAAACTTTTATTTATGGATGGGATAGCGCATGCAAAACTATTTGCGGCCAGCAATTTGCACACTTTAAACACACACACAAATGTTTGTAGCCAACACACGCACGCAGCGCAGGATGGGAGGGGCAGGGGGATAAGCAGCAGCAGCGTAAGGGGCGGATGAGCAGATCAACAAGGAGTGCAGTGCCATCACGGCCAGATAAGATCCGAGTGGTCATTAGTGCCATGGTAAACAAAGTGCGAGGCTGTTTTCTATACACCGCCACGGGAGGCAGACCTCTGGAGGGGGTGGCGGAGAAAAAACAGCAAGAACGAACCACTTGACCATAAACAAACTTCACACCTCGTGCTACACAGTGTACACTGTACACTCTGTGAAGAGAGAGACCTGAAGTGGACTGAAATAAACACTTGGCAGGACGGCAGGAGGCGGCGAAGGGTCGTCGCATTGTTGTGTTGTTTGACAAAGGCGCAGGACGACAGTCCACAGCCAGAGGCGTGGCCACGGCCAGCACGGAAAGACTGACAGACGGTTGGTCCGCCAGTCAGCCAGTCAACCACTCGGATATGAAAAGTCAGGCAGGACAAGGAGTGAGAGGAATGAGTAGGCACCGCTGAGCGGCACTAATGGGGCACAGGCCAGCAGGACTCGCACGCACACTCTGACGAAAGAAATAGAAAGGAAAGGGTCGACGAGGTCACTTACCATTTGGACCTGGTTATTAGCCAGCTGAAGTGCCACGCTCCCTCTTTCTCTCTTGCCCTAAACTGATCAATTATCGGTAATTAGGCGCGCGTTTTCAATTAGCCAACTGCATTGCGAGCGTTTGTGGCTAATGAGCAGCACCGCACACATACACTCACACATATCCGAGCTTCATCCACATCCCCGACTTTGAAAAGTGTGAAATTATCAGCGAGAGGTCGGACAGTGACAATTGGCAGTGACATTTATAATTACGAGCAGAGCAGCGTAAAAGCGGCACAAAGGACACAAAGCCAAACACTCAGACGCACTCGCTGGCAGCTACAGAAATCGCTCGATAAAAGTTACCGATTGCTTGCCACACACACACTTGATGAGCACTATGGACTGGGACAGGGACAGGAACAGGGCCACGGACTGGGACACTCCCGAAAGTCTCGATTTATAATGAACAACCGTGCCGAGTGCCTGTGACAGGCGGCCACGCAGGCTATGGGACGAGAAGAGGTGCCCTGTCACATCATCGGCGAGAGAGTGGTGTGACTAATTGTGAACACATTGAAAATTATAAAATCAATATGGCGATGGGTGAAAAAAATGCACTGACAGGCAGCCAAAACACAGGAGGGGGGATCCCTGCAAGGGATGCTCTGACGATTGACCAACCCCAAAAGATTTTTTCTGCCGAACAATCATTATCATTGCAACACAGAAATTAATTGTTTCTTTCATTCGAACTTACAGTTTGTCTAATGTATATGTTCTTTAGCCGCATGGGAACTTTCCTCCCCAATCATCTGCGCCGTCAGTGTATTTAAGCCATCATTTATTTCCCAATATTAAGATCTTTCATTATAATATCAGTCCTCTGCACTCTCTCTCTTTCTATGCTTCAATCATTGCAACAAAGCCATTATTCCTTTCCAAGATTAAGATCCTTCACTTCAATAGCTTGGTAACTTCTAATCCGTATCAGATTCCCATTAATTTGGCAAAGAATCTCTCTCTTAATCAACTCTCTCCTTTCGAATTTTCCCTTAGGGTAAGCGTATGCAGGGTTCATTGATCGCCACACAATATTTCCGTTAGTATCTCCTCTTTTTTCTTTATAATGTGCAGGCAAATGGTTGCCATATGGTGTGGAAGTGCCTGACAACCTTGTTTGTTGCCGTTGCCGTTGCCGCTGTTGTTCCTGCCACTGCCCCAGAGGTTGTCGTTGTTGTCCGTTCCGCTTTTGACACGCCAACATGACCGCAAATGAGATTCTGTTCTGTCTACCTCTCTGTATCTTGGCCTCGGCACAATACACCAATACACCAACACACAAACAACAAACACAGATACCATATACATACATAAAGCGACTGTTCGTTTTGTCTTGCGTTCAGTTTTTGTTGTCGACGCCCACACGCACCTATCGGGCGTCCTGTTTTCAGAGCATCCTGTCAATGACTTTTCATAAGGTTCATTTTGTTGACAGCTCATATTACAGATTTTTCTTTCCCATGGAAAGGTGCTCTGTGGAGTGCGTGGAGTGGACTGGAGTACACGCTCATCGTGCAAATTGAATGTTTAGTGGGGGATGCTCATCAATAACTTGCAATTAAGGAACCCCCATATCTGTTCTGTTCAGGGGAGGTGTGAACCCATTGGCCCATTAGAAAGCATTTTGAAAAGGCAAACAAACGAGCACCACCAATTTCCCTTGCATACATTCTCTCTCTATATCTTTCACTTTGAGAGATTTGGATCTTAGGTCGCACATTTCCCTCATACGAGTATGTATGTCCCACAATCCCCTTGCGGTCTTCCACAGCTGCCCCCTGGTGTCCCTGGTGCTGTCTGGGGTGTGTGTGTAATTTAGATTTATGCGCCCCTCAGCCCTCGAGCTCTTCGCTTATCTCTACATCTTGTATCGGATCAGAGTCCATCTATAACAAGTCAGGCAACGCATTCCGCGTTGATTATGTTTGATTTATATGACAGCCGGGTCTCCCAGTTCTAAGCCTCATCCCTATGAGGGTTGTCGAAGCCTTTGTTGCCCCGTTCCCTGCTTAAAGAGAGAGATGTGTTAATCCATCGGATACTAGGTTGCCAATGGTTTTTGTTTTCCGCTTTTTATCCCTCTCTCTCTCTCTCTGTCTGTCCCTGACTTTTGACTCTCGCCGGCTTCTGGTCTATGGTTTTAATTGAGCTCGAAAGAAAGGCAAAGGGAAAGGGAAAGGCACCAGACCAGGCGACACCCACATAGATGAGGCGACCAGTCTGTCACTCAGTCAGTCAGTCAGCCACAAGGTCCAGCCGTCAATCATTTATGTAGTTCGGTGCGTAAAAAAGGAAACGACACTTTAACGGCAGCTATCACAAAATATATACGAGTATCTTGCGGAGAGAGCGTGCCTCGATTATGGGGAGCTGCTACCCTTTTAAGGGCTTCCAGGAAAACTTCATTAGACTTCTGGAAAAAGGCAAAAGCAAAAGCAAAGGCGAAGGCAAAGGCAATGTAGAGCCCCGGGGCCGAAACGGCAGCCGCTTTTAATGAGCCCTCAACTCAGATTGGATAGGGGATGAGTGGGTGTGGAATGATACGGTGGCTGTGGGGGATGGCGGGGCAGGCACGTGACATGACAGTTGGAGATTTTCTTTATTTTCGGCGTCAAGCTGTGAGAAAGCCTGCTGTTGGATGTTGGGTGTAGGGTTGGGTTGGGTGATGATTTTTTGGGATTGTGAGACATAGAGGAAGTCGTTCAGAGTTGAGATCTTGTGATGCATTAAAATTTGCAAGTTTTGACTTTGGCTTTCTGTGTATGCGCGCATTACTGTGTGCGTATTCCACTGTGCGTGTGCCTGTGCGTGTGCGAGTGTGAGTGACAGTTGTGTGTCAGTGGCACGCGTTTGCCTGCTTTTGGGAGCACTCTCTCACCAAACACACCCACGAAGACACTTTATGCAAATGTCGCTTTTCTGCGTAGCTGCCTCGCGTTTTAATGAGCACACACAGACACACCGAGAGATGCATGCATGCATGCATACAACCACATAAGTTGGGGCAGCCCACACTGCAATCTCATCTTCCTGACGCGCCGTCCCCTGCCTCTGGTTCTCTGGTGGGGGCCGCTCTCCGCCACTGCAACTGTGAAGCAATTAAAACGAAATAAGCAAAGTTTTTCGCCTGGCAAACAATTTTCCAGTGCAACATCCAAGAAAAACGCACAATTGCCACCGCCACGGCACACACAGACAGAGGCTCAAAGAAAATGAAAGGGAGAGTGGGAGTCAGAGTAAAGTGTGCCATGGCTATGCTTCAATTAGCTGCAACTCCTCCCCCTTCATCCCTACAGTCCTCTGCAGCATCTACCAGCTCTATTTTAGGTTAAAAGCCCATTTGCCACTCAATCAGTTTGGATCAAGTATTGTTTTAAAAGCATTTTCCCGCATCATTCTCCTCTCTGTTCACTGACTGCTACCCTTTCCCAGCCTTGATCCTATTTGCGCTTTTCCTTTCAGTTCTGTTCTGTTTTTTCTGCTGCTGCTTCAAGTGGAAGTGCAACACAAAACACCATGTGCATAGGTGTGAAGGTTGCCGCACGCCATGCCACGGGCGTTGTAGCATCAGCATCTGGAGCAGGAGCAGGAGCAGCAGGAGCAATGGCAAAGGGAACGCACAAAAGGCTAATGCCCCGGGCAGAGTGGAGACTGAAATGGCGGCAGCTTCGCTTACGAGGTGCAACAGCCTGCCAAGTGAAAGTATTACAGTAGAAGAGTCAGATGTACGACAACGTGTTCCCATTTAACGCCAGCGCGCTCTTGTTAGAGAACTTGCAGAAGAAGTAATCTCTTAAAGCACTTCTTATATGAATTTTCTGTATTTATGAAACTACATTTTGTGTTGTTTCCACTGGATTTATGGTGCAGTGAAACGTATGTAGGGAATATACTTGCTTACTAGTACAATATTCATATTTATGGAAAGGTAGAACTGAAATCAACGCGTGATGTGCAGCCCAAGTGTTGCATGGATGCGTGCTTCTTATTAAATTCAAATATTATCAATTGTAAATATACTTTTAATTATTATAAGAAATAGGAAACGGTAAGACCTATGTTGAGATCGGAAACAAATTCCTATTCCTACCGTAATCTGAGACCTATTATGAAGAGAGGGATTACACATTGTACACATTGCATATCTAAAGATATACCAGTTCAGATATATCATCAGGTACTCATCATAGAAGATAATTATTTGTTAATTGTTTATTTATTGATTATTTATTGTGGTTAATTGATAGAAATCCAATCTAAATCATTCCGAAGTTTCTTATTGCCAATGATGCACAAACCCAATGAAACAGAGTATATTCCTTTAATTAAATGTATCCCTGACCTTTTGATTCTTGTAGTAATATGGCTAATATAAAATTAAGAGATTCGGTCACTCCTCCTTATTATTAATTTTCAAAGGTGAGAAAAAAGTTAATATTTGTTCTTATATAAGATACAAAAAATGGTGAAGAATCGAATAGTTGTGCCCTAGCTTATTTATAAATATGTACATAGTACAAACATATTATTTTCTTAGGAACAAACTATGTTTCAGCAAAAGCTCTATAAAATGACTTTTCGCAGTAATTTTAAAGAGATCTTATGTATATCCGATAGAGTCGATAGAGCTTTGTCTGCCTGTCCGTCTAATTTGACTCCTAGCTCTCAGATACTATAAGAGATTGATCAGCCAAATTTTTTAACCAAACTTTTGTGATATCACCCTGAATAAGTTTGTTTCACAATTTTGCCTCGCCCTTTTTCGCCCCCAAAAAGAACGAAAATCTGTGGCATCCACAATTCGGAGGATACGAGAAAATCAAAAACGCAGAATCATAGAGAATGTCCAGATCAGACGATGGCATGGCTACGCATTGTGCTGTGTGGTCCCTCTGGCGGAGGGAAGCGAGATAGAAACACACACACAGTGACTGTTTATCGGGTATAAATGTAGAGCAATGGAGGCGATGGCAGCAAATGTTGCCTGCCATCAGTGTGCCACAACACTTAACGAAGGCATGTTGCCAGTGAGCTGCCAACCTATTTGCCGCAGCACCTAACGAAGGAAACATTTGTTGACTGTGTCATGTTGCTGGGCTCCCGTAGTCAGACGGAACCCATTTATTCTAGATATTGTATCCCCAAATAGGAGATTATATACGAGCCTATGCATCCCTAGAACTGGAAACTAAAATAATTTTCGATTAGCAAACTAGAAAACTTAAAAGAATGTATTTGAGTTAAGGTTTCTGCAAGTTTTAATTGACATTTTATTTTATTGTATGAATAAGTTGGAAGATAATTTGCCGGAATGGGCCGGAACAAACATACATATTTGCATATTATAAGCCATAGGAGTGCAATTCTTTGATCCTCTTTATTAATTAATTATGCTTATTTATTACTCAGACAATTCCCTTTGAATCCTAAGCTGATTATCACATGTTGGCGAGGCTTGCGCAAAATTAAGCCTCTGATTGGATGGACAAAGAAAGGATCCCACCTGATGGTGTTATCAGGTGACAATTGATGCCTTAAGATGACCGTTTATTGCCAGGAGGGGTTAACAAGGCTCAAACATACCGATGGTCAGGGGATGGCTCAATTAGGTGGTTAGTTTTGGGTGGATTATGGTTAACCTGCCCCATGCCCGCGGGTTTAGGGGCTTAGTGACCCCATGGCGTCGCGTGAGCTTCGACGAAAGGCTTGCGGGCCACTTGGCTGTCAAATTAGTGCCTTGTTCTAGTTCCGAGGGCACATAATTGGCCTGGCCGAAACTTTTTACACGCAGGCATAAAAGATTTATGGAAATTATGCATGTGTTTTTGTTTATGCTGCTCTCAAATAGAGCCGCAGAGGAAGCTGGGATTTATGAGGGGTCCTAATAAATCACACAGATACACACGGGCACACACAACGACGACTTGAGGACTCGAGGAAGCGCCTCGCTTCGAGTTGTCGCCCATTAATTGGCTGCAAACAAAACAACATTCTGGCAGTTGCCAAAGGTCACGTCTTCGATGGCCGGTCGGTCGGTGGAGGTGGTTGCTGCAACATGTTGCTGGCGGCATTTTCCGACCCAAAACGAGAGAACGAAGACGAAAGAGAGTGTCGCATGCCGAATCTTGTGTGAGCAACGAAGGGCGGAACGATGTGAAAAACTGTGAATGATATGCCCAAGCAGGCAGCTTTGCCCGGCCAGCCACAGCCTTCGTAGCAACAACAACAAGGGCACAGCCAGAGCAAGAGGCAGCAACAGCCGAGCAGCGCAGCAGTGGCAGTGGCAGTGGCAGTGGCAGCTGCTGCGATATGTTCAGTTCTTATCCGTTGCTCGTTTCGTGCTGTTCGCCGTGCGGGTGTGCTCCTCTGCTCGGCCCTTTTCCAGTGCAAGCATCGCATCGCTCTCTGTCCGAGAGATGATAATACCACCAGAAATAAAGCAGAATTTGTTGTCAAAGCTACTTGCAATTTATGTCTCTAATTAGACGACAGCAACGAGAAGAAAAAACAAAAGAAAAGCCAAGACATTACTGCGTGGCGTGACTCTCGGATCTTGTGGAGTGCTGCGCAGCGTTCAGGTCGCGTGGTACCGGGCCCCCACCACCCCCTGACAATCCCTGGCAATCCTGGCCGGTGCCGGGTGTTCCACCGCCTCTTAATTTCGCGTAAAAATAAACACGCGTCAAGCAAAACAAAACACTCGAAAAACGGGATCCTGAAATCCGGTAACGGTGGTGAGCAGCAAAAAAACCAAATAAGAATTGAAATTTAGGCCAAAGCGGATTACCAGACAGCCCACAGTGGAAAAGCGGAAAATAAAGCAAGCCCAAGTACAAGCCGGGAGCAGGAGGTTTTCCTTCAAAGGAAAAGTGTGCGAAAAACGGGCAAAAAAATCACCCGACAAAAAAAAGACACCAAACAATCGGTGTGCGTGGAAAGTGAAAAGTGAATTGCGGAAAAGCGGAAAAGACAGATAAACAGTTGTGAGTGTGTGCAAGGAGTGGGAGGGTAGGCATTAAATCATATGGAAATTTAAGCCCGTCATGCGGACTCATTAACGTTTTTACAGTGGAGGAGCCGCAACCACAGATCCAGCTACAGCAACAGCACCACTCGAGTTGCGTGTGGGTCATCAATTAATCCACTGCCAGCGGTACCACCAACCACAGCAGCAGCAGCAGCAGCATCAGCATCAGCAGTTACAAGCCACAGCTACAGCTACAGCAACAAAAGAGTGAGTTTTCGCACTTAAGTGCCAAAAAAAAGTAGAACAAAAGGCAGCCTCAAAGCGCAGAAAGAGGCAAAAGATATTAATGACACAATAACACACTGCGGTTTCATTTGTAGTGGTAAAAAGCATCTGTATCTGTGAGTGTGTCTGTGTCTGTATTGCAGCAGAGAGGAGAGTGTGGGCGCAACAGTTCGTCGGGGTCAACAGTGGATCTGTCTGTCGCGTGGCAGCATAATTTATCACAATTGTCATCGAGTGAAAGTGCAGCAGCAGCATCCACCAGATACAAATTGTTTATGCAGACATCCTCCCCCTCCGCCCACTTTCCACATACAAATAGCATGTACGGGTCAGTGCATTAGAACAATTGGAACTACTCGTAGTGGCTTTAGAGCGAAAAGTTTTCCTTGTTTTCTGGTTTCTGTTTTGTTGATAAAGGAAAAGCATAAATTAAAGTTACCAACTTGTTGTCCCAGAACAGAGGAGAGGATGAGGCCTTCAAGGTTCTTCTGCCTTTTGGATTAGCACAAGAAACTCATAGACGGGTGGGTGGGGGTCAGTGGGGTGTCAGTGGATGTGGTAGCCCTTTAGCTTACAGCTTCTTCAATTTGCAACTTGCTTACACAACTTGAGAGCCGTTTGCTTATGATGCCAGAGACTTGTTTGTCTTTCAAAATTTCTAGAAAATATTTTCGAACATGAGAATAGTGTATCTGGGATCCAATGGAAATTTGGACACTCTTTACAGCTTTTAAATTGAATACTGATCTCGTCTAAGTCGGGCTAAGGCTCTACACTCCCATGCTCTGGCTGAGGCTTAAAACAATCATCTATCTCGGCAAAACATTTTCTGAGTCCAATCCCTCTGGTTCAAAGAAATTTTCATCCTATCCTCCCTTTGCCAGCCAAGAGGTAACCTTGGCCACAATCCGGACAAATCTTTGGATAAATTTCTGTAAGCGCCTCTCGGCGCCGTATGCTTCATGGCCCAAAAAAAGTGTATAGAAAATAAACCGCAAAAAAAAGAAAAAAAAAAATCGTACAAAAAAAACTGGTATGCGTGTAGTAGAGCGGGTACATATGGCACACATAAAAACCAAATCACAAAATCCAGTGCACCGGCCTGTTCTCTGCTTTCTGCTTCGCCCTGCTTTCCCCCCTGAGACCCAAAACATTATAAACTCATATAAATGCGACCCGCCGCAGGATATTTGCAAAAGCTAGAGCCGTGAACCGGCCCCAGTTTTTGTATTACCCGATCCCATTCCCGGCCAGAGCTGTAGCTATAGGAAGAGTCAGAGAGCTATAGCGAGAGTCGGGACGGGACTGTGAAACGTATGGTCGTATCGTGCATATATGCTGGCATGTCCAGAGCGCAGTCTATTAAAGCGAATAGAAATCCAGCCAGCACCCGCACACAAGCAGAAAGGAATGGAAGGGAAAGCCAAGGAAAGCCAGGAGCACCATAACGCACCCACTCACTGAGTGGAAAATGCGAACAAAACAAGGAAAACCCGAAATGAAACAAAGCGAAACGAAACGAAGCGAAGCGACATACAAACAATTTGCGTAAATAAAGTTGTGTGTGGGAAAAACAGTAAGCAACAAAAAATGAAATTTAGTTAAATTCATAAAAAAAATTCAATTCTGTGTGTATGAGAGCGTCAGTGTGTTGTGTGCGAATTCATATAGATGTGTATGGAGAGGGACAGAGAGAGAGCGAGCACTAGTTTTGGCAGAACAATAAAACTTTCAATACATATTTTATTTGACTTTTCTGTTGCAATTTTATGCATAATAAATCCTCGACATCCAGACGCTGCAATATTTGTCCCAGAAAATGGGAAATATTTGTACTCGTACTCGTACTATTCCTGTGTCCTGTGGAAAATCGAGCAGAGAGGAAAACAATCTGGGGAAAATACTCTCATGTGCGCGACTTATAAATAATGAAGAGATTTCATGCAAATACAGATTGTGGGATAAACGAGTTGGATCGCCTTAAGCGATATCCATTTGCAATTCTATTAAAACAGAATGAAATTAATCCCCGACCGCCCCTCCCGTCCACACATTGATCCATTGCTTTTCTTGGCTGGAATAATTATGGCAATATGCTAATTGCCCTTCGCTTTCCCTTGTGTGGTATCCACGCGTGAGGTGCCTTGGCTATGTATTTTTTCGGAATAGATGAAAATCTATGCACATTTCCCAATTAACGAAAATTACAAAATGCCGTCGTGTTTGCCCCCCAGAACGTGGCTAAGCCGTGATATTAAAACGGTGGCCATTGAAGGCACGTAGAGAGTGCATTGCATCGAGGAGCCTCGAGCCCCAGGTGGATCTGGTGGCTGCATTCTCACGTACCATGCAAATTGTTGCAAATTATCGGCGTAAATTGCATTTGGCTTTAATGAGTAGAAAGCGTCTGAGGCAGGGCTGTCCTGGCTCCTGGCTCCCAGCTCCTGGAACATCCTCCTCCCGTTCCCGACGCCTTCTCCACTCCACCAGTCCATCACCACTCCACTGAAACTCAAAGTTCAATTATGCTGCCGCATCGCCACCCCCATCATAGGGTGTTTCCCAGTCCGACCCTGTCGCCATCGTCGTCGCTTTTTGCCACTGTTTGCATTTAATTTCACATTTCTGCTGCTGCTCCTACTCTGATTTATGTATTTTTCCTCAGCGAGCAGCTAGCAGCCGCCGCCTGTGGAGCGAAGCGACTTTACATATTTATTTTGTATCTATTTCCATGTGGAGGCGTCTCGTCTTCTTGTAGGCTTCGATTTGCGTGTTGTCACGTCGCGGCTTTTCAAGTTTCGTTGCCCTTGTCATGTGTGTGTGTTTGTGTGTGTGTCTGTATGGGTGTGTAAGTGTGCCTGCAAGCATGCCTATGAGAATGTAACTGTGTGCAAATACTCTGCCTCAGATATTTGCGATTCTAATGCCTTTAAAGTGCTTCGCGTGATTTGCATACACATCGATGTAGATGAAGGCTTTCGCAGACTTACGTTGACCTTCCCTCTGGGTCCGAGACTAGGACTGGAGCTGGAGCAGAGGCTGGGCCATGTCTCAATTACAATTCCTTGACCTCTGTCCCTCTGGGAGATCGCTCAATCTCTCTCGAGTGGTCCGGCTTTGTGGGGCCTAAAATTTATTTTGATAATTAGATAATAATGTTATGTACCGCTTATCACATAATGCTAATTGTTTTTCCGAGCTAATTGCCGGCAATTGTTGCAGCCATGCGATGCCTCCAGACAGACGGTCCAGTCTCCAGCCATCCGTGAGTCCGTGGATGCCGCTCTGGCAGCAATAATTTATCAATTTGCGCTGTACGGAGGAGCTCTGTGTGTTGCGGGAGCAAATGAAGCGAGCATGGAAAAACGAGCTTATCTCATGTCAAACATACTTAAGCAGGGGGCAAACACAGCCCAGAGACAGAGGTTGGTAGTGAGAGAGGATACGTATGGCTAACATCGGGAACAATGCTTGTAAAATTTTATTGGCCTTTAATGCAATAGAAACACAAGCATAAAAATATCCAACTGAATGGGAAATATGTATCAACATGAGCATCCTATATAGAGAGCAAGAAAGACAATTGGCCATGGTCGAATGCGATTTTTGCATTAAGCACTGGCTCTAACGATTGCGATTGCATTTACCAGGCAACAATTGCCACACCCACCAAACGTGTGGTGTGGGTGGGGGTGTGTGTATGTGGGCTCCACGATATTTCCACGATATCTGGCAGGAGCTTCGATTAATGTCGGCGTCGCTTAATTGGCTTTCTGTGTTGCGATTTCACCTGGATTGCTGTTGTCGCTGCTGGGTGCGCTCCTTCTGGCGCTCCTCCGGCACTCCTCTGGCGGTGCGATGCGGCACGGATGCTCCGCTCAAGGATGGAGCAAAAAGCACACCAAGAGCATTTGCATTTAGATTGAATTCGGCTGGCGTTTGCCTTTTTTTTCGGCTGTCTCTCTCTCTGTCTCTCTCCCTCTCTCACTTTGAGTGATGCAAGCTGAGGAAATCAAAATCTCACCCACACACACACACACACGCAAAGGCAGAGACACACAAACAAGCGCACACAGATACGAGTAGACAGCTGGAACAATGGCGAATCCGCCATCGATGAGGAGTGGGATAAAATAAAGGCAAAAAAAGAAAACCGCAGCTATCGCAGAATTGTAGCCCCCCACCCCCCCAGGCCGCCGCTCAATTCGACAGAACGTGGATTTTTGTGGCAAATCTTAATTAAATGCATAATTCGTATTTATTATTCAAATGTTTTTGATTTATGCAAAGCGCGTCCTCGTGCTCGTCGTCGATGCTTTCTGTCGTTCATAAATATTAATTCGAATATTTTTAACCCCAAATGTGAAGAGGATATTTGGTATGCCATAGATTTGAAATTAAACAACTATTATTTGCAGCAACTAGTGCGGGAAAGTGTGGTCATAGTTGGAGTGGAGCATCCGATCTCCTGCCATATACACTCACACGAATATCTCTGCGATTTGGCATGCAGTTGAAAAGTGCTTGTATCCCTTTTGAATAAATTAATGTCAAAAGTACTTTGGCTTTTGATATTGATTGATGATTGTGTGCGCCTGTATGAGCAGCGGAACCTTAAAGCTTCTTCCACTTCCATCGAAACAATGGCAGAGCAAAGCAAAGGGCAAAGCCAAAGCCAAAGTCAACCACTTGCTCCACCCACCCAGCCAGCCCCACTTGGAGAGCTTCTGGCACACAGCCTTGCCTCGCCTTGCCTCGCATGCGAGTGAAGTGGCTGCTCTGCTGCCTCCTTGCTTTGGTAAGCTGAAGCTGCAGCTGAAGCCCGAGAGCGTGTGTGCATAGAAATTACGCATAAATAACCAGCCATGAGAATGCCTTGCTTCCGCCCATGGTCCATGCCATACCCCATACCCCATACACCAAACACCATACCCCTTCCCCGTGGCTGTCTGTTGCAGCTTTTGAAAGCGGTTGCATCATCATCCTTGTCATCATCCTCACTGCTGCACCGTTGACAACGCCAATCCGCAGTCAATGACAGCCGGCCCTGGCTGTTGGGCTCTTGGCCTCCTGGTTGCTGCCTTGTTGACATGGCTCCGGCTCTGACGCTGGCACTCGGTCTGGCTCTGGTCTATGCCACACGCACGTGCGTGGCAATATGATGGAGGGGGGCAGCGGGAGCCTTTGTCCCAACCACAGACGCATCAATCAGCTGTGCTCCTTAGCTGCCTTCGATGATATAAAATCATGCGAGAGGAGAGCCCCGGCGAACGTTGCCTTTGCCTTTGTTTTCTGCAACTCCTGGCCTGGGCGTGGCCGTGTAATCAATTACGTGGCTTCATTAATCATGCAAATACCAAAGGCAGATAAAGTGGGAAAAGCAGTGAGAACTGAATCAACAGCCGCATACCCATTATTGATTTTGTCAAGCGTGCTTTTCCTGCTTATCAGCTAGAGCTGACGTCAAAGTCTGTTGTCCTGCTCCTGCTTCTGCTCCTGCTACGCTCTGTTCTGCTTAAAATTAATAAATTTTTCCAACCGACGAAGCCACAAAAGAGGCAAAGACACGACTGTCAGTCAGACAGACGCTGAGTGAGTGAGTAAGTTAAGGAGGTAGTGGGTCGGTGTGTCTTATCGGGAGACATCCATTGTGGCTGGCTGGCTGGCTGGCTGGCTGGCTTGCTTCCCTGTTGTCGAGCATATTTGCATAATTTACCCAGAAACGGCGTCGTTTTGACAGGCAATGACGCCTCGCCTTCTCTATGTGGCATATTCAAGGTTAATTTGTTTCGCCAAACAAACTTTCGACTGCTTCCAAAAGTATGCTAATATTTTTCTCTCTCACTTCGACAACATTTTGAGGCCTTCATAATGAAGTTTCATACCCCTATGCAGATACGCATTAAGCGCACTCACAGATACTCTACGCATGTGTGCGTGTGTGTGTGTCTGCCACATCCACACATATGTACACTTCCATTTGGATTGCGGTTCGTCTCGCTGGGGACACCACATCCAGGGACCAGAAACCAGAACCATGGACCAGAAAGATGTGGGATCAGGGGGGGCTGGGCTGCATTAAAAATGAAAGCCTTTGGAATTCGCTTGTTAAATAAAATTTTATGTAAATGATTGAATGAATTGAATGGAGGAGCGTGTGGGAAGAAGAGGGCCCTGCTCTGAATGCTCTGTCGTTAAAATGCTTTTCAGAGCTGGAGCTCTTTTCTGGCAAAAAGCCTGTTGTTGTAATTGATTTTATTTTGCTTTCAATTGCTCTGCCCGAACACTCCCACACACTCCTTTGAAAAGCCGTTTATCGTGGCCGTGTGGCTGTGTAAATCCACACCTCGATGCACATTGTATGACGGCTCTGCTGCCTTTAAATGTATTACTTTTGGCAGCAATCCCTTAACCGATTCTGTTCTCTCTTTTCATTAGAGACTTCCCCAAAACTTTCTACTGCCGCCAGCTTAAAAGCCTCCAAGTCCTGCGGCTAGTTTTACAGTCCTTTGCCGTGTCCTGTTTCCTGTTGCGCATGCTTTCTTTTTCTTTTTTTTTTGGCTCTTTCGCGGATTATCTGAATGGCGGTGTCTCTGTCTCCTGCTGAGTACTGTTTATGCGACTTAAAAATGCAAATTTACGTTGACATTTAGCGGCACAGGAAGAAGGTAAAGCACTACCACACTTAGGTATGCTATGGCATGAGGAGAGAGACATGGAGGGCGGGTTAGTTAAGTGGACGACCTAACGCTAATTACGTGCAGCCCTCCAAGTGCTCGCTGAACCCCCTTCTTATCTGCTGCCGGGCCACAATACGGCTGTACGGCTGTACGGTTGTATACGCCGTGCCGTTGAGTGCTGGGTTTTACGACTCGCTAATCTCCAGATACTAAATTCCCAATGATGTGAGAGGCAGTACCAAAGTCGAGTTGGAGACGCGACAGTTGTCAGAAATATGCACATACATATATCCGTAATATACGTAGCGTACAGCGTTTGCATGTTGCCTGTACTCTTCTTGTGGCTAATGCGATTTCTGTAAATTGACAGCTACGTGACAGTCCTTACGACTTTAATGACAAGAACAACATGCGTCTGACGGCAACGGCTACATCGATGACAAGCGGGCAATATTTTATGGGCTGGCTGGGAGAAAGGGGGCTGGGCTTGGCTGCCACTCCAGACTGCTTCCCACAGAGATCAGCAGAGGCTCAGCTCTGACGCACAATGTTGGGGTCTGGGGTCTGGGGTGTGTGGTGTGGGAGCCACAACATGTGCGTCTCACATGCAATTTTTGGGTTGTTTCAGACAATCAGCATTGACATTTGACATTTGTGAGCTGCTGGCGCTTGACAGAGTGAAAAGCCGAAGCAAATTGAGGATGCTGCAGCCTCTTCTCAGACGATTGCAAGTGATTGCAAGGGAAAGGAAAAGAAAAAAAATGATAAATTGAAAACTCATAAATTATGTCAAATTATGAAAGCAGAAGAAAGCTGTCCAGATCCAGTCCAAGCCCGCATCCTCGCTCCCTTCTTTGCATCGCCATTCGCCTGCCCTTCGCTGATGATGACGACGTTGTCTGTGGCGTGGCGGGCAGTCGGTGTCAGCTTCGAGCTCGTTGCTCATTTTGTCAGTTGAGTGGAAATATTCTTGACATTTATTAACATTTTCCCTCTAGAGCCGGCAATTAAATATGCCCAGAATGTAACCATTTTTAATGATATTTATTAAAGTAGGTGGTAGCTCTCCAGCCAAACATAAATCATTCTCCTTTCCATATCTCTGTGGTTTTGCAGACGTATCTACGTTCGGGATGTGCGCTTTAAAGAGCATTTAAAAGCAACCTGAATCCGGCTGCTGACCAAAGACTGCCATAACTCAATGTCAATTTGAGAAACGGCAAAAGAACAAGGGCTGGGGAGGGCAGGGTACGACAGGAATGGGGTCTGTGGTCGAGGAACCGCAAGGCAGAAGCCGATTGAACGGGAGAGAAGATGAAGTTAAAGTTGCGCCCGACAGTTGCCAGTGCTTTCCCCTTGACCAGAATGGAATCAAAATATATATATTTGGTATTTAAAATGACGAGTCTCCAGACTCCAATACCCGAGTGTGCTCCAGATACAGCTACAAATACAATACACATGTAGCCGCATCTTGTGGATTTGGGACTCTGGGCATTCTGTTTAGCACGTTGCGATGAGATGATGATGCCGACGACGTGGTGTGTTTTATTTTCGGTAAATGGAAATGGAAATTCTATTATGTAAAACATTCACTCAGATGTCTCTCTCTCTCTGCCGGTCCCTACTGTGCTGTATCCAGCAGATACATTCTGGTCTCCGCTTTGCTCTGCTCTGCGGCTGATGCTAATTTTGATTTATTTAAATATTGTTTCATTTCCTTGAACTGATTTGCTCGAATCTGGTTATTTATTTGGTTTTATTTTTAAAGTGTTTGCATTCTCTCCCGTCTGATAGTCTGATAGTCTGATGGTCTGATGGTCAGTCTCTGTTTGTTTCTCTCTATGGTTTGATTTTAATGTGTTTGCCTGCACTTGAAAGCCTATGCAAATAAATATTTTAATTCGGGCGGCTGACAATGCTCGTACTGTTGCTGCTGAGGTTGTTTTCTCTTCAAAGGCGACAGAAGAATTCCAGCAACCTTGGGGAATAGCCGCAGAATTCTCTTTGCGAGCATATTCCATTTGTAAATTCTGGATAAATGCCTTGCCTTTTTTCTTTTCCTTTTCCTTTTGGGGCTCCCTCGCCGCAGCAACATTTGTCTGGCTTTCCATTTCATGTCGCCCCAGAGGTCTAAATTTATACCAGACGACGCGTCGATTTATGGGGCCGGTGATGCAGTGTCAATTTGAGGACTGCAGATGGATCGACTGAACGTTTCACAATTCTCCTATATGTATACTAAATATATTACTATTCTAATGGATTTTTAGATATTAATTAAAAGAGTAAAACAGGCTGCAGGGCGGGCGATGCTGACAAATGAATAAATGAAAATTTAAGTGCGCCAAAATGTATGGAATAATCATTGTTAATGCACCACGCGCCATCTGATGCATTGTATGCCAAAACAACGTGCAACATTGCCACAATTGCCATCAACAGCAGCAGCAGCGGCAACATCAGCTCATCCGTGGCTCAGCCAGAATTTTAAATGCGCTTTTTGAGCAAATGTTGTAATTAATTGAAAAATGTTTAAAAAATACGAGCCATATGGAATTTGTGTGTTGTGTTGTGTTGAGCTGTGTTTTTTTTATGCCTCTGCATAAATTGAACGTTTAATTATGCGGTGGTGTTGTATGGCAGTCCTCTTACACCTAGAGAAAAGTTTTGTGCTGAAATGAAACATATCCATATTTGAACTAAATATGTTAGTTGTTTTTTTTTTACTGACAAATGAAGAGAAATTAAATGGAATTCGCTTTGATTTAAAAACAAATTTATTATTAAATTAAAATTTGAAATATATTTATCCTAAATATGAAAAATATTTCAATCGAATCGAAGCTCGGTTCAAGAATATTGCTGTATATTTTTTAATCTAAGTGCCACTATTCGGTTCTCAGAGATTTTTTTGTGTGCTGGAGTTGAAATGTAATGTAAATTTATTTTTAAATTTAAATTAAGTCTAAGTGCCACTATTCGATTGTCAGAGATTTTTTCTCCAAGTGTGTTTCTTTGTGTGTTGGGGTTATTATGCAAATTATTTATTGTGTGAATGAAATGTAAATTTTTAATTGATTTAAAAAAATCGTGCGTGGAGCCGTGGGGGGCTCTGCCTCTCGTTCTTATTTTATAGTGAAACTCGGTCACATGTCGAGACACGCGATTTTTGCCATTTGTCGTGAGTTGGGAGGTCCTGCCGGTGGCGTTTTGGGGCAGGACTGGGTGGCAGTAACCGTAACTCTAACTGTAACTGCATCCAAACTGTTGACATTCACGCACAAATTGGATTTACTAACGAGTTGGGGCCGCTCTCCTGGAGAGCCCGGGGGAGACGCTACGCTACTGACGGTTGCCTGCTGTTTGTCACTTTTGGCACTTTTTGTTATCGCATCCCCCTGCCCCCGCCCTTGCCACTCTTCTTGGTTGTCAAACACAAAAAAGGCCACAAAAAAGCGAAGGGAAAACGCGAAGCTTTCGCGCCTGTTATTTATGGCTTCGATTATCCCCGCACACAATGGCCAACAAAGAGGAGCCGGAAAAGTGTTTGCCCAAAGAAAAGGCACAAGCAAACGGCTTGGCAACGACGAGTCGGTTCGTCGGCTCGTTGGCAATAAAACAAAACGCACACGCGTCCCATTCGGGGCTGCGAGCGGGTGCGTGTGGGCATGGTCGCTCTTCGGCTATTTTGGGGCGGTGCGTCCCACATTTTGGGGGTCAAAGGCAAAGCATCGAAATCACAGAAGCAGCACAAGGACATGCCGCTAGGCAGCCAAAGCCGACCCAACCAACCAAAGAGGCTTTACGTATTTTCAATAGTTGCCATTGTGAACACACATACATGCAACACACACACACACAAACGTCCGACCAGCAAACCAGAGGGAATACTGCAGTTGTCTACAGCCTCGACAATGGGATACCCGGTATTTAGTTTCTAAAATCGGAAATCTAGTGTCTACAAGTGATAAAAGTGGAACGATGGAAAGCCAGAGGTTCTGGGAGTCCTGGATAGAAGAGGTAATATATAGTGAAGAATATACTAAATGGCAGAGCTCGGATCATATCCTAATATCTGCGAATTGTGGATAGGATATGGTGTATTCTCTATTGGTTCTTCTATAGCTCCTGGCATCTCTGAGTCTTATGTTATATTCCTTCTGGCTATTGCACATACTCGCACATACATTTGCATGAATACAATATACCCTTGTTTTCAATGACTAGCGGGCATAACAATCAGAGTGAGGGGGAAAGCAACTGGGAAACAAACACACATACACAGACACATGTGACACACAGGACAGGGAAAATCTGTGTATCCTGATTTCAACGTTTGAATTATGATTTTCACGAGTCCTCGAAGTTTTAGTTTGATTTTTGCCTCGATTTCGTCGCTTTTGTGATTGTCGTGTCGCCTGGTTTCGGTCATGGGTGTGGGTCTCGGTCCCAGACTCGCTGTTTTCGGGTCTATCCGGGAAAATTTATACGATTATGGTTCGCCCCACTAATGCGGGCACTTAAACTACACAAACAAAATGGCTTCGCTGGCGCTGTCACTGTGTCCTTTCTCTCTCTCTCTCTCTCGCTCTCTGGAGACTTTTGACCCAGGCCATGTGAAAATGAATGAAATCGTATCGAATGGAAATCAAAGGTCACTTTTGGGATCAATTCAAAAGGAATTGCCGCATTCAAATCGCTCTGAGGCACTTGTGAAAACATCGAGAGGAAGAGGAAGAGGCAAAGAGAGAACAAGGGTGGTATATGCTAGGAGCCACATCTGTACATATGTACATACTCGTATGTAGACGCAAAGGAAGCGGAGGATGTGGCTGCCATAGATATTCAAACTAAATGGCGTCATCTATAACATGAGGGCACATGTGTGTGTGTTGTGTGGGTGGCTTGTCTCTGCTGACTGTCGATAGGAAATGAATTTTAATGATTGCCCGACCAAAACTTTGGCCGTGGCGGATCGGATGGCTTGTTTGTCCCGGCCACGAGCACGGTGGCTGGATTGCTTGTTGTTCTGTTCGAGGCAACCGAAAACTTTGCACATTAAACTGTTTATTTTAAGTAGCCGATAACTGAGAGGCAGCCGCATATTATCTGGCTTCAACTTTGGCCCACGGATGAGTCGCGCAGAGCCGCCCATATGCCTGACACTCTCCCCTGCCTATTGCGGGAGGAGCAGGCAGGCAGGCGCTCGAGTGTTGTGGAAAATGCAAACAATTTTCCATGAAGCGGCACGTGCTACGCCTCAGCCATTTCACTTCTCAGCTGTTGGCAATCTGTCAAGAATCCGCGAATCCGTTCGCCCCTTTTGCGCTCTATTTTAGGCCTGGCTAATTAAAAATCTGCACTTTCGACTCTAGAAAAACTAGAATGCCCAATGCAGAATGCAGAATGCAAAAGGCAGAATGCAAAAGGCAGAATGCAAAAGGCAGAATGCAAAAGGCAGAATGCAGTTAGCCAAATGCAAATGCATTTGTGTCATTTCGTATTTATGACTATTAATTAAATAGCCGAGTGCATTTGCTCCTTGGACATTCTCGTATATATTCGACAGCCGAAGATGCTCCCCCTGCTAATTAGGGAGAAGCGTTCGTTCCCCCTGCTTGGATCGGTAATTGGTTTTGGCTTTTCCGAGAAGAAGGTCGCCCCTGTACCCTTTCTGCTCCCTGCTCCCAATTTACTTTTAATTTGATTTCACAGCGCTTGGCGCTTTGTATATTTTTCTAATTAATACGAAAACAAGTTGCAAGTTGTTTTGTTGGCCAGCAGCCAGGTATTCGCATGCCCCAGCTCAGTGGCACGTATTTTGACCACACCTCGGATTCCCAGTGGTACTATAAGTGGATTAGCACAGCTCTCACTTTCACTTTCACTCTCACTTTCTCCTCTGTCTCTATACAACTGTTTTTATATGTGGATACACCATACGTCGTGTGCTTTAAGAAGGCATAATTAATTAGTTATGGGAGATGGGTTAGAGATACATAGTTGCTGTGCTTTTTGTCGGCGACTCTATCGCCCCGACCCGACCCGAAACGAGCCGACCCGATAAGAGAATAAATAATGAAAGATAAACACAGAGTCAGTCAGGACAACATAAACAGGCCAAAGGGACATCATCTGGTTACAGATTGGGGAGCGGGATGATGGGAGCGTCATGTGTTTGAATGAAATAAGCCTCGTCACGCCTCCTATTTCGGTCTGGCTGCCAGGACACCGCTCTTTTGTTCAGGCAGGTGACCAGCTAAAATCTTAAAGCACACTCTCCCTCTCCCTCCTCGTACATTGTTTCCTTTCTGCCTTTTCCTCGCTTGCGGAAAATTTAATTATTGGCAATTGCAAGTCGGGCGCTTAGTTTTAAGGCCCCTGTTTCCCGGGTGGGGGAAGTCTTGATAAATTAGATATTTAATTCAGAGAATTCAGGAATATAAAAATGGCAGCCAGCGCTCCCCCAAAAGAGAGGGGGCGTTAAATAATTGTTTCTGACAAAGAAAAAAAAAAAAGATTCAACCACGAAAAGGGTTCGCCGACCAAAAAACAAGAAAAAAAGATCCAACAAAACTTTGGGCCACATTTAGCACGTTGTTGTTGCTGTTGCCGGGCGGAAAAAAGTTAAGAGCTGAAGATTATTAATTGAAGGATTAGAAGGCGTTCAAAGGGAAACGAGACGAAACGAAACGAAACGCTCTGTGGCTTACTGCCAAACTAACTTCAATTTAAATTCAAATTTTTTGGGCAATGGCAGGGCAACAGAGGAAATGGTGGGCGGGGCTGGACCGTTGACACGTGTAAATATTTTTAGAAAACTCAAATCGTTTAATTTAATTGCGGCAGCTGTTAATTTAAATTGGTAAAACTTTTGGCGCTGACAAATGCGTCGACATCAATATTAAGCAGAGTTCAGCCAGAACAACAGCCCCGAGCACAGAATTAAAGCCACCCGGCAAGAAACTGTATAAATAAGTAAAGCTTTTTCCACTTTGATTGACGGATGAGCGAGGATGTGATGGGAGAATTTCGCAGCTCAAGGGCCACACGGTCTTGTCTGGCCTAAATGAAAATCTGCGTCAGCTGCGTCACCTGTGAACCAGGCGCATGTTGTCAAATTTCAGGTAAATTTGGTGGCAACCACAGACAGGGCCACAACGCCACGCCCGGCAAAAACAACGTCAAGAAGCCGCCACCACCGGCGCTGCCGCCACGCTGTCGTGCCCGCCCATTTGTTTTATTTAAATAAAGCTGTCAGGGCGTTGGACAGGACGAGGAAGGAGTCTGTTGTGGTGGCGGTGCCTCCTCTGTGACTGACAGCACCAGAGGGTAGGGCAGGGATAGAGATACTGGAACTGGGAGAGCGTTTGTGTCCACCCTTTCCCCAAGGGCCATGTGCGTGCCCCAAATTAGTCCAATGGAGTAGTTTTTTATGTAATTTTTGCTTTGTGAATTTCGGATTTCGCAGGAGAGCTGCTGCCGGAGGGTCCAGTCCAGTCCAGCATCCATTTTCCATCGCTTTATGAATATTGCAGTTAAAACTTTAACTTTTTTTTATCTTTAAGCAGCACACTCCATCTCTGTCTCTCTGCCTCCCAGTTTCTCAGTTTCAGTGAAATCAAAGCCAGTTCTCTTTCAGCAGAAATGAAAAATGGAAGCGCACACATTGTCATACATTGCGACTGGGATACATAGGGAAAAGCACATAAGCGCTGTGCATATAGCACGAGGGCATATAGAGTTTTGCTCCTTTGTTTGGCTTGGCGGCCTGCCCAAACATGAGTCAAACATCCGCCCTGGAGGAGTCGAGTGCGTGCGGATCTATAGGGAGAAACTGAAACGCATGTATACAAAAATTACAAACAGAAAAGAGAGAAAAACTTCAATCAATGCAAAGGACAACGACGCATTGAGGCCAAAAGGTCAGCGTCCGGACGGCCAATATTTATTTAAATAAGAGTCAAGTGTAAAACAACGTGTACTGTGTGCAAAAAAAATCATTTGAATGAAAAAAGATATTCAACGTGAACTCAGACCCATGGCCCCCCTGGTGATTGGAGTAAAGCATTTTTGCATACGCGCTTTGGGCATTAATTTTTAATTTTCATTACAAAGGCCTTCGGCCACAGAAGGGCCCCCTGCCTGCAATACCATTATCCTGCTGTCCTGCCGCTTGATGTCGTGGTAATGCCAATTATCTTGCGAAAAAATAACAAAGCCCTCGACTGGGCTAAATAAATTAGGACAATTATATTGAATTGTCTGATTGATTTGGCTTCCCTGCACACGAGACGATTTCCGTTTTTGCCGGCCTAATTGGCATTTTCTCTGGCCGCTTTCTGCTCTCCGCTTGCTGCTTGGAGGCTGCTGCTGGGGGCGATGTTCTGCATTAATTTATGTTTTTTCATAAGATGCCGGCTGCTGATGTAATAAACGCATAAAGGATATTAATGAGCTGCTGTTTGCTTATCCTGTTCGCACTCTCCACCGCTCTCACGCGCCTTCTCCTTCTCCTTCTCATGCGATTTGCTTTTATTTCAGCTGAAAAGGCAACTAATTGCTTACTTACACACACAAACACACGCACACACATATGCATGAAGAGGAGAAAAGAGAACAAAACTTATTGCTCATGCTGCCAGGCACTGTTCTCGCATATTTCACAAATTGCGCATACGACATGTTAAACGTCTCTCACGCCACGCACATGCACATACACGCTCGAAGTCAGGCCGAAGAAGTCGCCCAAGAGCGCATTATCAGGCCATAGATGGCAGGCAGGTTGCTGTTGTTGTTACACTACTCATGGACTCCATTGTTGAGGATATCATGATTCTGCTGGGCGACTTGAAGCGCGGAGAGAGAAAGAAGAAAGCAAGTCGATAGAGTCTAATTACGCTAAGGATCAGTACCGCTAGGTCTAGAGATAATTATAAAGATATTCCAACAAATCATTGGATAATTCAGTTTCATTTTATAGACTTATAGTGCTCTCCGTCGAATCTTTATAGCCAAAGCCTCATATGGCCTCCTTCGTAGCTATCGATCTAAAAGGGCATCTAACGCTTCGTCCTGGAAACCACTATTTCCTTCATGCTGTTGATGTTGTCTCTGCTTCTGGTCTCGCACTCTAGTTGCCTGCATGCCTCTGTCATAATTCAACTTTTATTTACACACACACACAGAAGTACACAAACACGGGGGGGACACGCACACAATGAAAGTGAAATCTTCCTTTGAGTGGCGCTAAAAGTATGCCGCGTGGTGTAATAACACGCGTCGACGACGGAGAGGAGCTTGAAGGTGGAGAAGACACGGGAAAGAAGAGAGAGCCTTCTGTTGATGCCGCTGCTGCTGCTGCCACTGCCGCTTCTGTGACAGTGACAGCAGCGGTGCTTATGCTTGTCAGACGCATACTTATGATATATCACACGGACACACACACACTCGCAGGGGGAGAGAGAGAGAGAGAGAAAGGGATTGTTGTCGCGCCCTTCTTAAAGCCCTGAAATCGCAGCAGTCCTCCGCAGCATCCACAGCATCGTATCCTCCTCCCTGTCGCCTGATAAGAGGCTGTCTGTTAAATTCGCACTACGTCTATCTGTCGCCTGCATGCGCTGCGCTGACTGACTGCAGCTGAATTTATATACCATATTATATATATTATTTATATTTTATTTTGAAATTTATGCCAGCTGCCAGCAGCCCCGCTTCGCCGCTCCTTATCCGGAGAGTTATGCGTCTTTGACTTTATTGAGCATGCGAATTGCACAATGCATGAGGCAGGGGCCATAAGCCGTGGCCATGGAATTCCCATCCCATTCCCGTTCCCGTTCTCACACACACTCAAGCCCAGCATCAGTCCCAGTCCCAGTCGCATTCCCCGTTCCATTACCATATGGGAATGTTCTTTGGGTTTTTATGCGGCGTTAAATCTTGAGGAAATTGTGTCACATTATGATGAACATTTATGGCAAAGTTGAGCATTTGCCCATAAATTTGTGAGCCTTGATGATGCCCCATCCCGAGTGGGTGTATGGATGGATGGATAGATGGATGGATGGATGGGTGCGGATGTGGGCCCTGGCATAACGATGATGGAGTAGCTGTAGTAATTTGACAAGGCTCAAATCTTCAGGGACGCTCGTGTCTAGGCCAGGTAGACCAAATATGTGGGCCGCAAATGTTGTAGCCGCCCATTTAGGGAGCACCAAACACCTGACCGTGACCGAAGAAACCAATCAATAGGCAAATAAGCAAATAAACAGCCCAACAGCCGCCCGCAGCCAGTTACCAAAATAGGTTACAGATCAGCGCCCGGACCCGACCGAACCTAATTCGATTGGGCCAAACTGTTTTATTTTCGGCACAATATTCGTAATAAATTGGGCAACTAATTCCTTGTTTGCCAAGACTCCTTACTGTCTTACAGGAGCTTAAAGCAGAGCTCCTCTAGGCCCAGGGCGCACGTCAATAGTTGTCAATAGTTACATCATACTTTGCGCACACCAGCAACAACGCCATGGCCAATGGAACTAACTTTTCTCTTCTCCTGAACTGGCCTTCTTGTGTTGCTCTTTGACTGCGCCGTTCTGTGGCACCGACAAACTTTTTTAATTAGCAAATCTTCCACTTGGTGTCATTAAAGTTCAGGTCTGATGCCGGGCAGGGGCAGGGGCTCCCTACACAACACAATACGAGCGCAGTTTGTATCTGCTGCAATCACTACCGAGAACACATTCTTCTCTCCTCTGGCCATCTTCAAGTTAATTAATCAGCAATAAAATATGCTAACCGAATGACATAAGAAGAGAAGCAGCAGTAGCAGGAGCATTGGCAGGAGCCAGCTACCGCTACCCCTTGGAGCCGACAGATGTACCTTTCGTGTGTATGTTGCTTGTCTGAAATTTACTAATGAGCAAAGTTTGACTGGCAATAGCCCTACCAAATGCGTACCGCCCACCCATCTCCCATCTTGTTAATTTATGTGCAGGGCAGAGCCAGGGGACGGAGGATGGTGCATGTCTGTAGGAAAAATGATATATATGGAGAACGGGATAACACAGCCAAGGGCTGAGGTGAAGGATGCGGCCGAGGGCCGCCCTCTGAGGCGTGTCGGCAACAGAAACATCAGGAAGACAACAGACAACAGCGAGCACACACACTCCCTTCCCATTCTCTCCCAAAGTTATTATCTTTTAATCAAAAAGCATCAAACATGGCTGTTGAAAGTTCATAAAAATTTATGAACTTTTTTTGCGTGAGTTATATTTTATTTATGTACGAGTATCCTTGCCTACACACGCCTTACACACTCATACACGCGACAGTCTTGCAGTTGCTCATTAAAAACAGCCCACAACACAAACAGAGGGAGAGTGAGGAGGTCCCAGAATCGGGAACGGAACCCAGTTGTCGCATGGCTGCCGATACAAAATGTTGCATAATTATGTGAGCCGAGCCGAGTCGAGCCGCTTTCTGGGTTAAGGGTAACCAGGCATCGGGGACTCGTCTTCACCCCATTAATGCAACACCATTAGCCCAAAGCCAAACTAACCATGACACCCGCCCAGAGCGGTGGCCACTCGATGAGGGGGATGGGGATGGATGCGTTGGCCAGCTCCTGGGTCGGGTTCGGGGTCGGGGCCGGGGCCGGGGGTGGTTTTATCAATTTTGATGCCTTGTTTAATTGTCGGCACTCGTGTTGCCGATGACGGGGCCAAAACACGCAATTAAAAGGCGCAGCAGCAACATTTGGCTAGGTGATAAAGCCGCACTCAATGGGAACTGGAAACTGGCTATTATTGGCCGATATACAGAAGGTGGGGGTGGGGGGAAGAAGAGGTGTTCAGTTCTGCAGGAACAGTGCGGAGGAAAGGTCATGCCTCAGCTGTGGCTTTGTACATAAATCTACTGCCTTAATTACAAGTCGCCCCTCGAAACGCGCCATTAATCACACTTCATCGATGCGATGGGCCACACATAAAACAACCAATTTCGAGGAGTGCGTCGGCCAAGGGCATTCCCCTCTAAGGGGGATGTAATGGTTGAAGGGGGAAATCGGTTTCCCCTTTTTTCTCTTCTTTTTTTGGTAGTGGTTTACGAGCTCAATTTGCCTGATGCGCAATGCCAGTCAATATATAAAAATTTTATTAGCACTTTTCATATTTCTGCAAGCAGGAGAACAACAGCCAGAGAACAGCAAGAGAATGGCTGGAAATGATTTTCCATCCCACAAAAAACAGCATTTACTCATGTTTTGGCATTTCTGTTTTCTATTTACAGGACAGTGGACCACGACCGGCGCCAGGACCAGCCTTAAATCCCGCCCAAAAAGAAGGGCCATAAAAGCGCCAAATAAACATGTAAAAGCACATTAAGAGTCGGTGTGGGACATTCGCTCGATTTAAGCAACTTTAACTGCGCGGAAAGCAACTCGAACTGATCTAAGTCGACGGTTGACGGTTGACGGTCGACAGGCCACAAACAGACATGCATACGTAAATGGCAGTTGAAATGTTCTTTTTATGGGCCAACTCCGAGCCAAAGAGTACATTGGCGCTTCATTAAAGCCAACGGCGGAAGCGGAAATAGCATTCGAGCAGAGCAGCCATAACAACAGCAGGACCTGTGTTTATTGGCGCCACGTCATCGCAGCATACACAGAAACAAACACACAAACACAGAAGCAAACGCAAAAAACCAACACAACGAGCGGTCGGTCTGCACATGTACAACAACAATTGCAGTCAATTTCGGTGTTGCTGGTGCGGGTGCTGCGGCAATACTCTTTTTTGCTCTTTTGTTTCTTTGACACTTCGGTCAAATTGAAGTTTTTTATATAAATGACGAGACGTTCTCGCGTTTGGCACAACGCACCGCAAGCTAAACGAAATGACAGCCATGCAGTTTTTATTAACAACAACAGTGACAGGAGCAGCGACAACTGCAAGAACAACCAGAACACCAGAAACCAGAGCAACACCCACATCAATGGAAACTACTTCGACACATTGGCAACCGAAGGAACAACCGCACAATTCGCATCGAAAAACACGAACGAGATGCACGTCCGTGTCGAGGTCGTCGCTGTGGATGAGTATGAGAATGCGAATGTGGATGCGGATTCGAATGTCGATGGCGGACAATGGGAGAACGATTTGGGTTGTCGGCTGGATGTTGACACTCTTGATTTGCCTGCAGCTGAACACGGCACTGGCGGACGAGGAGTCTCAGGATTTTCAAAAGAACAGTGAGTATCCATCCGCAACAAAACCATCTTAATAACAATAACATCAAACGATTGGGGGGGACTTCAAACAAATGTAGCTGCAGATACTGTAACGAGCATTGCTTTCTCCTTCCAATTACCAACAAAATAAACATGGAATTCCCTTATGTTCTCACCTGTTTCCAATACCATCTGCGCATCTCGAATATGAGCTGATGGATCTGACCAATGGAATGTAAATGGGAGAAAAACCGGAGGGGGAAAAGAGGAACAAAAAAAGGAAAAGAAAACTATGCCAAGAGGTCATCACATTTCCGCTCACCATATTCGCCCACGTCTGCACAAAACGTCCATCTACAAGACGTATCTGGGAAGCATTTTGTGCAAACTTGCAAATCATGCGACGACTGCCAAAAATCCTTATCAATGTGCGTTAGATAAAACGTGCAGAACTTCTCTTGCCGCGGCATTTTTCAAAAGGAGACCAGAGCACACACAGAGCAAACTTGCAAGCCATGGCCCCACGGCCCCACGGCCCCATGGCATGGCGCGAAAGAGTCAGCAGTTTTGCCCAAACAACTTTATAATTTGCGAGGTCGAGTCGAGGATGTGTTTTGGGTCTTCTTTTGGCCGTCTACGAGTGATGGGATCCGTGCACGGGTGCCTTGGGTGCCTTGGGTGCTCGGGGTGTTTGGGTGTGCTCTGGTGCCTTGTGCTTTTTACGAGCCTCTCAACTGGTTGTTGTGAGTAGTTTACGTGTGTCCCCTCTGCCCCATGTGACCGGGTAGACTTGAGGGCAAATCTCATTTCCCCAGTGTCTGCCCGATTCCCCCATCAGTGTAGTATATAACTTTGGCTCCCACTCCGGCCACGGCTCCTCCCCAGTCGACGACACAAAAACAAATCATAATTCGGCATCGACATCAGCATATTTTCCTTAGGGTTGGTTGTCTGGTTGTCTGCCTTTTGTTGTTGCTCTGCTCCCTGGGATGTGACGACTGGTTCTGGGTCTGGGTTTGGGTCTGGGGGCCTAAAATTTATGACAGGATTTGCCCAAAATCGAGACACATTTTCCAGTATTTTCTATTTCGCTGGGGTCCGTCGATGCATGGGATTTTGTACTAAATTGAATTTCAATGCCTGGATTTAGACATTTTCGGCTTGGCGTCATGCCCGTTTGGCTTTTGTCTGAGCATTTTGGCATTAAATTTAATTACGCCTGCTGCTTTATTAGCGACGGCGACATCCTTGGATGGCTCTGCCTCAGCATTTGCATGGGTCTGAAGGACGCTTTTCCAGAACGGTTTTTGCGGCTCTCTGAAGTGCTATTGAACTCGATCTGCGATTTCATGGATTCCCCGACACCCGTGCGTATCCATCTCTCAGGAACAGCATGTATCCAAGGCTTTTCTTGCCTTGTACTGCCAAGCACACTGTGATGACGCTTTAAGTGGAATCCAAATGTGCTGTGTATCGTTGGCACATAAACAACTCACACCAGTGAATATTCTCTGATGTGTGTGTGTGTGTGTGTGTGTAGGGGAGTCGTCCCAAGTGCCACTCCTGCTGGCGCTGCTGCTGCTACCACCAGTGGCAGGGGACCTGGCAGCGGCTTCCGTTTGTCGCATGAATATTTTCATCATAATCGTCGCTATTTTTATGTTCTGCTGACGCTACAGCCACAACTACAGAAAAAGAACGTTTTCTTTGGTTTTGTTTTGGTTTGGCAATAGTAGGGGATTTCCATGGGGTGAGCACTCATAGGGCGGAGAGTGCCGTTCCCTATGCAAATCTCTTGCTGTGCTGCTGTTGCTTTGGCCTTGGCTTTGCTTTTTGATGGGCAATCAGCACGCTCGATAGCAGCAATACAGCCGTATCAAGAGTGCTTCGACAATAAGATACCCGGCATTATTCAGTGGAGGCCATTTCGGATATGCATGAGCTACTGAAATTAGCTCTATCTTTAAACTAAAAGTAGTACACATATTTATGGCTTATCGACGATTTTTTGTATTGTTTGTTACTACTTCCTGGCAATACAAAAATATTTCATATTTTTATTGTTAATAGAAACGGGTCATTTAAGATTATCCAGAAATTACATACCCCTATTTTTATAGGCTTTCAAGCTTCTGGCTGTTTCTTGCATACCCTCTTTGAGTACCGGGTATAAATATTCATACGAATATTGCCAAAGAATCAACCCTAGGGTTAACAGAAGGGGCAGCAGCATGAATATGAGGCGTGGCGGCTCAGATCAGAGGCACGCCATCAATTGCAATGAAAATATTTACAACGGTCTCAAGAGCTCAACAGAGAGTCAAGATGATGGTTCTGGGATGAACTCCAGTCGGCACTTGGGCCTCCTCATCAGCGCATCATTTGTGTTGTAAATTGATTTTCTGTTAATTTTTATGAACTTCAAAGGAATGGAAAGGCAGAAGGGTGCAGCATCCACGCAGCAGGGACAGCGACACATGCTGTTCAGCCCTCTTCGCATCCATCCAGTGGGAGAGGGCGCTGAAAAATGTCTCGAGCATATTTCCATATATATTTTATTTATAAACACGCGCGCGCGTTCGCAGTGTCAAAACAGCGTCATAAGCGGCGCTGCATGGCGGTCAGAATGGATGGGATGGGGCAGCATGTGTGGCAAGAGGGCAGAGCAGTGTTTTGGCTACAGGAGAAGCGCCACAAGTCAAGTGCAGCAACAGCAGCAGCAGCATCGGCTCTGGAAAACGAAAACTTCGTTGTATCTCTGGAGTTGCGACGCGACGCAGCAAGATGCAAAGTTCAATTTTACATGCTGAAAATGGTAGCTACTGCGGAGTGCGGGAGGGGGACGTACGAGGCATGCTGCAACGTGGTGGGGCACAAAAATACAACAGAGGAAGCACATGTCACACTGCAGTACGTGTACGGATGGAAATGGTAGGAGCAACTGGCGCTGGGCCGTGACAGACGGCAGCGACACGAGAGTGAAAAATAAATGGCATTGAGGAGAGAATGCCGGAAAGGAAGACGAAGACCCAACCAGGGAGGGGGCCACGAGCACGAAAGAATGTCCACCCAAGGTAGAACATGAAAGGGATCCAGGATCCTAACTGAAAGAGTATGAAAAAAGGGGCACTAAATAAAAAAAAAACCCACACATACACACGCACACATACTCGTAGTCGTTGAGATAGCAGAAATGAAATTGTTGTAATCATAAAATGCAACCTCCACGGAAGGGATCGATGGGGGAGGCATTTCGAACAACTTTCAGTTAAAGTTCCATTCAGACAACTCCATTGTTCCGTTCCCATTGTTGCAACAGCGAAAGGGATGGGTAGGGGAGGTGGAGATATGTTGTAAGCGAAGACAATGACAATTCCCTGGACAGGGGCACTTTTCTTTCCCGCCACTCCATGTTTTTCGCACACATTTCGAATTTTCTGTGCTCTTAATTTTCTTTTGCACTTTCCTCCCCCGACACACAGAGTGTTCCTCATAAATATTATTGCATTTTCGCATCTTCTGCTGTGTTGTTTATGAACTGCATCTCGCACTGCCACTTGGCCATGTGCTGGCATCCACCCAATGCTGTCTCTCTCTCTCTCTCTCTCTCTCTCTCTCTCTCGTTGCCATCCCCTGCCACTTGTGGGAAAAGGAAAAGCTTTCAGCGCGAGTTCATTCTACACAACTCAAACAACTTGAACTGGCCGCAACAAAAGCGCTGGAATGGCCACATCCTGTTTAGCGCGAAATTTCAATTATGAACAAACATGACCACGCCCCACAGCATCCCGCCCCCCACTTCTCTGTCGCAGAACGTCTTCCCCAACAGCAAAAGAAAAGATAAAGTAATATTTGCAAGTTTCCTTTCCTTTCCATTTTTTGCTCTACTTTTTTTATTAAACAGAAGAAATCACTTTTGCTCCATTTTCATGGGCATTGGGGCGTGCACTCATGCAGCTGTTTCATTTCTGGTTTGAGGGTATGGGTATCACATCTACATCTACATATATATAGGATATATATGTATCCGTATGTTTGTGTTTTCGTTTGCGTTTGCGAATGGGGGTATTCAGAGTTATAAGTTGGTGCGCGCCCCCGCTGACTACTCAAACGTGACTGGCCAAAGTTTTTCAATAAACTTTAACAAGAAAACATTAAAAAGCCACAACGATGGCACATTTACATTTCCAGTAGCCCCATTTGGCGGTCAGCGACGATGGGATGCGATGCGATGCGATGGGATGCTCTCTCTTCTCTGGCAAAGAGTCAAAGCTTCAACTCCATAAAAGCGGCAAAATAGTTGTGTGAAAAAGCAGAACAAAACTGAACCCATCCTTGGATCCTGTCCTCACTCTTTGGGCTTCGCGGAGGAGGGGCAGGGGCAGCAGCTCGAATATAAATTTCAAATAAAAAGCAAATCTAAGGAACTTCTTCGTCTCCCGCTATGGTGTCAGCTGCTGATGCTGCCACTCCTTCTGCCACTGATGCTTCTGCTGTTGTTGTTGCTGTTGCTGCCACTGCTGCCGCTTCTTCATCATCGTCTTAGGGTCTTGCGCTTATGCCACCCGCGAGGCTGCCACTGGCAGGGTCTTGGTTCTGGTCTCCGCCGCCCCGCTAGTGGCGCATTACGCGGCAACGAAATGAAATAAATATCATTTTATGACTTTTTAACTTGTTTCTCTCGCTAGCGCTTCCCTTTTAGCCGCCTTTAACAAGCGCAATAAATGCAACACTAAGCGCGTCGATGAAGGGGGTGGGGGCCCCATTGGGGCATGGTGCATGGTGCACTGTCGGGCGATAAAACTGTAGCGGGGGCATCAAAGATCTGACACTTGCAGCTGCTATCCGCTTTTATAGTCCCGCAGTTTCCCCTTTGTTGGTATTTTTAGCATTTGCATTTTTCACTTGATTGAGTGCTCGCTCTCGCTCCCGCTCTCGCTCCCGCTCTCGCTCTCCCTTTTCCTCCTATGAGTAATGCTTCCGCTAATCAGCGCTCCATCTGGAACCCCAAACCACGCCGCGCGACTCTCTGCCCGAGTCAGCCAAAAGTCAAAAGGTGCAAATCAGTTAACATTCAACATCGCTCTTGCTGCTATACGAGTATATCCTCTACATCGTTTGCCCTTTTGCACTCTTCCCACTTTCCGGCTTTCCACATCACTTCACTTCACTCCGAAATTAACCCTTCGGGGGCATGGGTTTCGTTACTCATAAAAAATTCAATTTTATGACGCTTTTATTTGTCCACTCCTTGGTTGGTGTCTGCCGCTCCTGGGGGTCTGAATCAGCAATCCTTGCGATAGGACAGGGTCGAAACTTTGTAGTTTAAAGATCCATTCCATTTCGAGGCGTGGCATTTCTATGCACCTGAAATTGTAATCACTTCGCGTCCTTTGTCTCTGTAATCGTAATCTACCTAGTCCCTAATCCCCAAGCGATTAATATTGTATGTATCACGCAGTTAGACAGAGCCGGACACGGCCGGACAATGCATTGACTAATACACGCTTGGGCGCACACCTAGCCATTGGCGATTGGGGGGCGGCTTTTGGGGGGTGTGAGAATTTGTAATTTTTATCGCCGCCTGGCACGCGGCTTTAGAAGATTCCGGAATGGGAACAAGGGATCTTTGTCTCCCTCTCCCGCTCTCTGGTCTTTGTTGCAGAGGAGGAACCGAAGCACATGGACTGTAACATGGTCGGGCGGCCTCTGTTTATGTTTGGACAACACGCCTTTATGATTTCCCTTTGATTGCCGCCAACGACGGTTGGCCGCCCTCCCACAAGCGCCATTAGTCACACATGGGTGTGGGGTGGGGGGGCTCGGACAGGCCTGTACCCTGTTCTCAGAGCCAGGGTCGTGGGGGGCGGCCGGCGAGTGTTTGGCGTTCAAGTGGAAAATTGAATTTATCACTTGAACATGCCAAGCAAACGTTTGCTCGCCCTTTTAGCCTCTGTGTTTCTCTTGTGTTTTGTGTTCTGTTTTCTGCTTGATTTTTTCATGGCTAATTCGCAACAAAATTCCCCGAATCGGTGGCCAAATCTATCCGAGACACGTAATCAACTCGTTTGTGAATATTTTACAAGGGCCCACCTCCGGGATACTATTGTCTGCCCCGGCGGGACGCGCCGTCTGCTTTTTATTTGCTCTTGCAACATTTTCCACTTGGCAGAACGTTCAACCCCTTTTGACTTGGACATTTTTCTGTCCAACAGTTAATTGAAAATTAGTCGGATGGGCGGTGTGTCCGCTAACGGAATTGGGCGTGGCGTGGCGTGGCGTCCGCCTGCAATTTTAGATAATTTGCATTTTTATTAAATTTGAATTTAAAGAACCGCCTGCAGGCCCAGCAAATGGCTGGCCGTCACACAGTTGTTGTCGTCGTGTGCCCGCGCGGTGATTAGTCGCTGGATTTGCATAAAATACTGCCATAAATTGTTGTAAATTGAAAATGGCAAAAATACTCGACTCGTCCAGCAACAAAGCCAGAGAGAAGAGTGCAGAATGCCATAAATTGCATTGGTCGGAGTAAATAAATTAGAACGAATTACATTTGCAGCATTTTAAGGCTCGAATTTCTCTCCCCCCAGCCACCAGCCACCCGCCGATCCCGAATCCGATCTGAATGTCAGTTGTGGTTCGGCCTTTATTTATCGCCAGCGAGCCATAAATTTCTGCAGTTTGTCAGGGGAAGTGCGTTTAATTAAAACAAAAATTATCTAAATTATGACCAGAGCCCAGAGATTCAGGGAGTATTTATTTTATTTCAATTCATTTCATCTGCATGGAGCACCGAGCACGGAGTGGCATAAATATGCACAGATATGGACATATGTATGTATTTTTGTGGGGGCGATAGAGACAGAGACAGAGCGCTCCTGACCAAGGGCAAGGCAAGTCATTTTGGCATGCACATGAAATAAACTCTATTGAAATCGCACTTGTAAATCTAAACACACACACACACAAGCACATAAAAATACACACAGATACACACACACACACTCAATCTTGATGTGGGCCATAAGTATGCAATGCTGCGCATAAAATACAAGCTCAAAACTTGTTTGCTGCTGCGCTTCCTGATGCTCCTCCTGGGGGCTGGGTCCTGGGTTCTGGACTCTGGGACTGGGTTGGGTCTGGTCGTAAATTTACATATTTTGCATATAAATAAAACGGATTTTGTCGCCGGGCGAAGCCAGCGCTGAAATGTCACAGCATAAAATGGCGAAAGAATCGTCAAATAAATACAAAATAAAATAGCTACAAAATGGCCAAAAGAGTGCGCAATAGTTGGGCGAGCAGCCAAAGGGCAGAGTCGCGTCGAGCCCTGGGCCTGGTCTCTGGGCCCTGGGCAGGGGTCTGAGGTGTAACCCCTCCTGCCCCTGGGTGTTGCCAAGTAAGCAAATTGAGTGCGCCACGTCTGAGTTATGGCAGTCTGCCGAAGACGATACAAAATAGCAGCAGCACAAGCAGCAGGAGCAGGAGCACCGATAGCAGAGATCTCAGACTCAGACGCTGGGCTTCTTGGGCGTGGCCGTAAACTAGCGCATATTTGTGATATATGGACGATAGCAGTTTATGCCTCCGAAAGGAGGAAAGAGCCCACTTGAGCCTGGAATCGAACTCTCGTCGCTGATTTGGTTTATGGCTGTGGAAATTGAAAGGCGCAAGTGTCATGTGCACACAGGCAAAGCCGAATGGCTGCAGGCTGGTGGGGGCAACCAGAGGAATGCCCTCCCCTCCGTAATGCTCTTGTTTGTTTTGCTTTCACAAAACGTTTCCATGGTGCCCGGGCCTCCATGAGCAGGAGGAGGGCTCCGGGACAGCACTAAATCATCTAATGCTCACTCTCATTAGCAATCAATGCACAGAAACACAAACACAAACAGCATCAGCATCAGCGATGAGAGCAAAAGGCTGCCAACACTTCACACTCCATTGGAGCCCTCTGCCTTTGAGACATAGGGAAAATGGCGCTAAACACAACACATACATACATATACTCGCATATAGTGAGGGGAGCGGCATGCGGGGGTGGGGTTGGGAACGATTAACAAGCAAATTAGCATGAAATTATTTCAAAACAGGCGCACACAGTAAATAAATCAATTAGGCAAACAGCAAACAATAAAGAAAGAGCCGATTCGGGGAACGAAGCATTGTATACACTCATGCCGATCCATCATCCGACAAGACTTTGTCGGGGATGTCTCAGCAATATTTACTTTGGAATGGATATTCTTTTGGAATCAAAATAAAAGACAGAGAAGTGCATTTATCAGATGCAAATCATATTTCTATATTATACAGTCATAATTTATTATTCTATCACCTATCACCTATGTGGGAGTCGAAAATCTTAAAGATTTGATGGAAATTAAACTGATCAAAGAACGAAACAAACTAAGAAGTTTCGTGGTGTTCCTATAGGTGTAATTCCCTCTCTGTAAGAGTATCAAATGAGCAGTCATCAGCAACAGCAACATCGCCAAGTGATGACTCTTGTTGCTGCCTTCGAAGGAGGTCGGGTCCCGGATCCGGGATCACAGATCGCATATCGCGGGCGGACAGCCGACAGCTGGCTCATTGGTAAACAAAAGCAGACAATTAAAAGCTTTTCCAGCATATGCACAACACATTTTGAGGCACTGCCGAGAGGGGAATGAGATGGCTGGCGAAGCCAAAGCGGGCCAAAAACTGGGCCAAAGTGCAAGGAAATTTGTTTTGAGTTCCCATGACTTACTTGCCTCTGGATCTCTGCATCTGCAGTGCATTTGTCATGGGGCAAAAGCTGAAACTGCTTTTTGGTTGCGTCTCGCTTGATGGCAAACACAGATGCATTTGCAGCTACAGAGCCCCTCTCGTCACATTATTTTAATTATTTGTTTACGCAATGGAAACAACAAACTTGCAGGCGGCACTTGTCTTGTCTTCTGTTCTGTTCTGCTCTGTTCTGAGGCATGCTTCATGGATCGTCGTAAAAAGTTACGAGCTGGAATTCTGGGAAACTGTTCCGAAAACAAAGCCCAGGCGGCTCTTGCGGCGCCTAATTAGCCTTCGCTGTTGCACTGCAGTGGCACTGTCGCAGAGAGGCTTTGGCGTCATGCGAATTTGTCAAATTAAGCAGCAGAAGCAGCAGCAGCAGCAGAGACCTTCAATGAGTCAGCTGCTTGGCATGCCAGTGTCAGAGTTAACGGGCCCGAAAATGTGCAGGCAATTATCATGCCCAGCTGGCAATCCTTGGAATCGGAGTGGGAGTGGGAATGGGAGTAGTCTGCAGCTTGGACTGTGCCAAAAAAAAATTCTGGAGGAGCGGAGTAGCAGGCTTTTTGGCAGGCAGCTGCCAGACAAGGAGGCTGAGTGGCGCCACGAACAGCAGGAGTAGCAGCAGCAGCACCAGACGAATGAAATTAAAAGTCAGAGCCAAACATCCAAGGGACAGCACGCACTGGGCACAGGACCCACGGTGGGCCCGAGGGCAGCAGCGCTACTGAAGCGACACTGATTAAAAAATTGTTTGACAAGAAATCAACGCGACATTTGTCCAACGAGAGAGAGTGGAGAGTGAAGGCTGGAGATTGTCGACTGTCGACTGTCGCCTGTTGACTGTCCCTCGCAAAAATCCAACAAAAACGAGAGAGGGAAAAAAGATAAATACAGAAACTGAAGTCTTGCTGAAGTGTCGCTGTTAATTCGGCGTAAATTTAATTGCCAGCTATAATTAAATTGATTTTCACGCCGGTAGCAACTTCTGCTTCGGTGGCATCAACATCGAAAGCGGCAGAAAGAAAATCAGCAGCAGGAACAACTGAACTGCTGACTGGAGGCATTATTCGAATGATTGCCGTGGCACGGGGCTTTTTTTTCAGCCTGAAGTGGCGCCAAATCAGCTTCAATTTTCACTTTATTTATTTTTGGCGTCACTGGAAAAGGCGGCCCGGCATTTGTCATTCGTTCATTACGGAGTGAAATGTGATTTATTATTTGATGTATAAAAAACCCTGTGAAAATGCAAATATTCGGCATTACTCGGCTGCCTATGACAAATATTTACGCATTGCTGCTGTTTCCGAATAATCCCAAAAAATATATGTATATGTGTCCCTGGGCGCGCCTGGGTATCCCCAGAAGTCTATACATAAGAAACGAAATTAAATTGCATTAAAAACAAATAAAAATAAAATATTTTTGGGACCCCTGTGTGTGTCAGGGGGAATTTCTCGCGGGCAACAACAAAAGCAATCAAAGTACATATAGATTTAGTGTGTAAATATGTGTATAAGGCTTGTGTGTTGTCTATATTTGTTGATGCCAGTACCTAACCCAGGGGCGTACACATTGGGGGTAATTCGGCAGAAGATCCGCTTCAGAATTACTGGAGCTTGACCACATTGAGGCCCAAATTGTTTCCTTTAAACCGATTTCCCTTGGTAATCCCCTCTTGTATGGCTACGCCCCTGACCTTCCTCCTGCCACAGGGCTTCTGGGGCCATGCGGCTCGTTTCTAAAACGGAAAAAACTGGCACAAATTCAAAAATGATTTTTACGCAATTTTACGACAACTTGAAAACGAACAAACTATAAATAAATGGCCCCTTAGTTCGGGGCGAACGGTGTGTCCAAGCTATTTGTAGCTGGTATCTGTAAGATTCTTTCTACTGCTGCTGCTGCTGCTGCTGCTGCTTCTGCCACTGACATGAGTCAGAAAAGTCAGGCGAGGTGCTGCCGTTGTCCCACGTTTACCTACGAAATTTGTGCTCTGCATTTTAATTGAAAATAATAAACACGCTTGTAAATAATGTGCCATGCCCCATGTCAGACCCACAATGCAACGCACAGACCCCCGAGCAGAGATGCTGATGCTGCCCCCAGCTGCCAGTGGTGTCCTAGTTTCGAGGATGCTGCTGTTTCTGCCACTGTTCTGTCTCCTCTCCCGCTGTCCGAGACCGTACATCCAGCTGGAACTACAGCTACAGCATCGGGTCATGTTGCCCAGCATGTGTTGCATGTTGCAGTGGCAGCATCAGCAGCAGCAACGACTGTGCTGCGCTTGCAAAATTATTCTGCAGCAAACCCGTTGCCATATTTTACTTTTTAAATGCCGTGTGGCCGCTTTGTTGGCATTGCTGCTGCCATTTTAATTTATTTGCTCATTTTCACCATTTTCGCCATTTTCCAGCTTCCAGCTTCCAGATTCCTTTTCCATTCTTCTGTGTCACTTCCTCTTTCACTCTTTTACTCTTTCTGCTTTCAACTGCTGGCAAGTGTTTGTTGCAGCTGATTTTGGGGCCAGCAACCGAGACATCCTTCTCCAACAATCCATTCTAGAAAGTTTTGTTACCATTCCATTTGTTACCACCCCAGAAAGCGTATTCGGTTTTCGTCCTGGACATACCACTGGGCCTGTTATTTTTGCATTTGGTTCCAAATTAAAAGCGCATAAATTTGTATAATTCATGGACATGGGGACACATGTAGCAGCTGGTGCTGCCGCAATGCCAGGGGCGGCACGGCACACATTCTTCGCACCCGAAACACTTTGTTGGTATTTGCCTGTTCGCCATAATTGAAATCAAGTAATTTACGCGCCATTAGAGCGACCTGCCGAACCCTTTCGAGGCCTCCTGCGCCCAGCCCAGACCCTGCACTGCACTGCCTGCAATTAACATAATATAAAATTGCAATTTGCGAGGATCTCCCGAAGTTTTTGCTGTTGCTGTTTGTTCTGCTGGATGTTTACTGTTTGTGTTTGCTGTAATTGCGGTGGCTTGCCATTTTAATATGGTTCAAGTGGCATTCAATCAATGGCAATTAAAAAAACTGTTTAAGCCCATAAATATTTAAAGAGATACATGGCCCGATGCACCACTATAAATCAAGTAGAAGAGCCTACGCCAAACATTAACCAGAGCCACAGCTAATTTGCGTATAAATAATGCACGCGAATGCATTTTTGCAAATGCTGCCTAATAGGATTGCTGTTTAGAGAGCACTTTGGAAGTACGATATTTCCGCAGCCACATTTTTATTTCGTTTAGAATTTAATGTGCTTAAATGTTGGGGTGTTGCCATCCAGATTCACCCAGACAGAGGATTGCGGCCCCGAAATCTCCAGAGGCAAGCAACAGTTGCACGAAAAAAACCGAATCACACAGCGAGCATCGAGAGGGCTGAGAACAGCGAAGGAAAGGCGGCGAAAAAACAGCCACGTAATGGCCGACAAGGAGGACAACAAGGAGCGCTGACTGGAATATTTTTCGTATTTTATTATTAAATCACGTAGCCAGTGCAATACGGCGTCCAAAATGACAGCGAACGCATTTTAATTGAAAGCCAAGCCCAGGCTGGCAGCACAGAGAAGGTCGAGAGCGAAAAAAGCTGAAGGCAACTCGAAGCGGAGCCGATGATGAGGCAGAAGCAGGTTCCAGGCACAGTCTGGGAGTGGGTGGGAGTGGGAGTGGGGAGAGCTGAGTCGGGTTCTCTGCAAAAAGGCTTTGGCCAAGAAGTTTTCTAATTGAAAATGGCGTAGCAAAATTTAATTTGAAAACTTTCACTTGCCAGGCTGACCCACAACGACAGCGACAAAGACTCGCCGCCAGATTTGTGAAAAATCGAGAGGAAAAATCCTCGCGAGAGAGAGAGAGAGCAAAGTGCTTGGACATTTTTCGCACTGTGCCCGGAAGAGACCCGTGTGGCGCCACACACTCGCTTATTATTAATCAGCCTGCGATAGAATGTTGAGGAACATTTCGTGCTCTTTCATTCGTGCCGGGCCCCTTCCTTCAACAGGGGCCAAAAAATATTTCGCCTAATTGACTCGCGAACATTTGTTGCTGCTGCGACTGGGCTGCCAGTCGGTGGCGCCTCTCTCTGTGACACTGCCATAAACATTTGAAATTATTTTTAACATTTCTTTTGGCCTCTTTGGCATCTTAATTTCTGCGCTGTGCTGTGCTCTGCTTTTGTTTTTTTTCCAAAAACGGAGTATTGCGAGCAAAGTGCGCAAAAGAGTCGTGTATTCTCGCAGTCGGCAAGTTAGTTAGGTTTATTTCCCCCCAAAGATGGTGGCATTAGGAACACACACACACACATCAACAGTAAACACAAAGGAAGAGAGTGGGAGAAAGTTAGATGGAGAGAGAGAGAGAAAGAGAGACGGGGAGAGAAAGCCAGAAAAAGCAAAGTCAAAGGCTGAACTAAGAAAAACAAAACATTCTGGCATTTCTAATTATAAGTAAATATTCATACTCACATTACCACCATGTACCGTACTGTACATACATATGTGTGTGTGTGTGTGTGTGTGTGTGTAAGGAAAGCACTTTGAAAGTTATTTACACACACACATAGACTCTCAGAGAGTAAGAGGAGCAGCTGTGTGCTGTATGCTGTATGTTGTATGCTGTATGTGGGGGAGGCAGTCATGTTGGCAGCCCGTAATGCATGCTAAAAAGTGTGAGAAAGTACATTAGGGTCACTGACGACTTTGACTACACTACAAAGAGGCGTGGCATGGGGCGTGACCCGGCAGAGGCAGAGGCGGAGGCGGCGGCAGAGGAACGATGCCTGTCCGCAATGGCAACCACTTTCGCTCTCTCAACTTGCAACATTTTGTGGCCATGCAGGGTCGAGTGTGTGCGAGAGTGTGTGTGTCTCTCTGTGTGTTTGTGTTTGCCATAATGTACAATTTAAATGTAAACAATTTGCCCCAACGCGGCATCAGTAGCAGTACCAGCAGCAGCATCAGGAAAAAAAAAATGAAGGAAAAGTCAGAGAAAGGAAATGGAAAAGCAGAGTCCAGCCAACAGAGACAGGGCACAGGCACAGCCTGAACTCGGGCCGAATCAAATATTTAGAAGCCAGCAGTGGACCCATCGAGGAGCGTCAAGCCAGAGGTGGAGTCGAAGCCGCAGCATATGGCAATGTAGCATCTGCTGCTACTGCTACTGCTGCTGCCGCTGTGAATAGTGAAACTCAAATATTTATCTTGGCAATTGCCTGTAATTTGGTTTAGTTCCGACTTGGCACCGTTCTAAATAAACTTTTCATTAGCAGCACCTGGGCGAATCGAGTCGGCTCGTCGGTAGGGGTTGGCCTCCGTGGCACAGGTACAGATATACATTTTTGCAGAGCCAGCACTAATTTCGTTTAATTAACCAACTTATATTTTGCGTAATTGACTTCCATGTGCGTTTGGCTAATGTTTCAATCAAACTCTAACCAAACAGAAGCCGCTTTGGCCACAAAAACAGAGGGAGAGAGCGAGCAATTGTTGGCTGCTTCATTCTCATGTTGCAACAAGCAACAAAGAAAACAAAGCCACAACCGCAGAAACAGCAAAACCACAACGCGCACAGTGCGTACGACGAGTATTTGTATGCGTATGCGTATGTGTAATGTGTCAACCCCAATGTCCCACATCCACAGTCGATCCGAACCGAATCGAGTCGAATCGAATCGAATCGCGCGACACTTTCGCTTTAAATATCAATTGAATAGAACAATTTGGCCAACACATATTTAAACCAGAGATTGCGTAGGTATATTGAAAGATTGCCAACATTTGTGCATGTTTTTCGTGTTAGTTCTATCAACTATTTATTGCCAGTGGCACGACACGGCACACTTAGTGGACGGACGGGCGGACGGACGGACAGCCTTTGAATTTTCAGTTTATTTAGCAAAACGCTTTGTTGATTTTCTATTAGTGTTTTTGCCACACATTTTTCTCGCGCTGGCAGTACAGTGGGCTTTTGTTTTCCCTAAAGTTCATTGAACTCTCGGACGATAGCCAGCCAGCATTTTGCATTGAATGAAAATTACAAAACTTGATTCCTTTAAGGCGAGAGAGGACCCTCAGCTTTAAGCAGCAGCCGCAGCCGCAGCCGTAGCCGCAGCCGCAGCCGAGGCAGCAACAGCCACAAACCGCGTGCAGGCCACTGCATAATTAATGCATCGTTGTCTTCAGGCTGTGGCCTCGCAGGCTGGATGCTGTTACGTGTAACTAGGACTGCTGTGGCTGTTATTCCGCCGTGTTCATGGCCCTAGCCAAATGGGGCACAAAACACTGTTGGTTGCGCCCATCAGGGCTTCTGGTTTATGCATGCAAAGTAACACGCTGCGTATGCGCAATGTTCGCAGTAAACTGAAGGCTTTAAGAGGCCCGAATCGAATATTAGAAAGCCCCATATGGCACGAGTACGCGTATGCCAAGGGGGAAATCAAATGCAACTTAATTATCGTGAAATGCGCTTCCCCATATTCACTTTATTTAAAAATTCATTGGAAAACTCCCACTCAACATTTCCTGCTCGTCGGAAGCATTGTCTTAATTGGAATTAGAAAACAGCCATAAACACTTAGCGCTCTCAACGCATCCGATGGAAATTAATTGATCCGTGTTGAGGGCCTGTCAGATGCATCGATGCACAATGATGCATGATGAACTACGTGGAAACTCCCTTTTAGGCAGTAAAAATTCCGATTCCGATTCGGATTCCCAATTGGAGAGGATGAGCTTGCCTCGCTCCCCATCTGTCTTCCGCTGCGCTATCTCTGGGTGCACTAAATTACAGAAAAACAGGCTAAAAATATCCACGAATAATGCGGTGTGTCAAAACATGACATCAAAAACGAAAGAGGGGGCGCAGGTAGAGCTCAATGCTCTCGGGGAAACCTTAATATTTTGGGGCCCTGATGGTGGCATGGCATACATCAAAGACGACGTCGCTGGGCTGCCAATAAAAGAATTAAATGTAAGCGTAAATCATTAAAAACGAGCAGACGATTGCCGCTAACAACTAGGCAAATGCCAGCGACAATTATAAATAGATTGGTGGAACTCTGGGGAGAGTGGATTGTGTGGAGTGTGGCACATCAAACGAGGCCCTAACAGATCTTTATGAGTTGCTTAATTGGTCCAGATAGGAGACCAGGAAACAACTGCAGCACAAGACCTTTCGTTCTCTCTCTCCGTGTTGGAATTATGTGGCACACTGCCATTTGCCTAGCATATCCTGTCCCATTCATAAGGATTTACGGCTAGGTGTCGTCTTCTTGCACGGCCACATATTTGCTCTGCTTGCCGCAAGCCAAAGCGTTGACAAATTGCAGCAGAGGCAGCAGCAGCGTCGGAAGCGTAGCCATGTTTGCCATTTTGCTCAAGTTGTCAGCGCGAGTGCACGCCGGAAAGTATGCAACGCAATATAACAAATGGCTTGCGGCTTTGTGGGGCAACGAACACAGCTTAGAGGCAGTAGCAGAGGCAGCCAGAGTGTGAGCAAAAAAGAATCCGGTCCAGAGCACAAAGAGCGAAAGTGTCGAACAAATTTCAATAATTTGCTAATACTTTTTGCAGATTACGCGGCTGCATACATTCTGGTTTCATCCGTAATCCTGGCCAGAACTCGGATCGGAGGGGATGCACTCCACTTCTCTCCACTCCGCTGTTGTGTTTCGTTGTGTGGCGCTGCTGTCGAAAACATTTGAACATCAAAGTGCCACGACAACAGCACCAAAAAAATGCCTTTTAAAATTGTTTGCGAAATGAAAGCGTTGCCGAAACACTGGCTGGCCTCTGGGATGGGGATTGAGTCTGGTGGTAAAACCGCTTAAAATTCAAAGTTGAGTGGATTGAGTGGGTCGTGGGTTGGAGAAGGGGGATGGAGTTCGTCCAACTTAAATTGCATTAAACAGAGCGGCAAAATATTGCATGGAATATATTTAAGAGGACTTTAAGGCTGAGAGCCAGGCCAAAGAGCACCCAGCACAGATGATAACTAAATAGGCAGCCCCAAGACGACGCCCCCACATTATTCTTTGCTGTGGGATTTCTCGGCAGGCAGGCAGAACAGAGTACAGAAATAAAAGAAGCCGTTCAGGCGGAAACAATGTGGAAATTTTACAGGTTTCTCTGTCAAATAAAATAACACAAAACAAGGTCCACGGTACACGGTACACAAACAAAAAATTCACAAGAAATCATTTTTCACTAAGAAAAAAAATATAACTGAAGGAGGAACCAAAAAAAAGAAACATCAAATTCAACATCGGCAAACGGCAAACGACGTCGCTGGTGACGGCAACCAACCGGCAACCGGAAGCAGGGCACAACGACAAGAAACATTCGGTGGAGGTGAAAGTGGGTTGGGTATGGGTGGGGTTCTGCCATGAATCGCAGGCGGAAGCTTTGTGTTAAAATAACAAACAATCAGCCGAATCATGCAGGAAGTGCAAATAATAAATAAATATATCGCGCAGAGAAAGCTATTTCTTCTTCAATATCAACCTGGCAGTTTCGATTGCTTTCTCAACCACCCACACACCCGTCCATCCACCCAATCATCCCACCTCCTCCAGTGGGGCGGGCGTCAGTTCTCATGCCTTGCCAATATAGAAGGAACCAGAAATATATATATATATATACATACGTTGTACGAGTATTATTACTAAACTTTCATCTTTTGCCATCTTATTCCCTGTTTCCAGTACCCGCCCGATTGGTCTGGGCCGCCCTGGGCAAGACGGTGGAGCTGCCCTGCGACCTGACGCCACCCACGCCCCAGGACTCGGTGAAGCTGCTGCTTTGGTTCAAGGACACCACCGGCATACCTTTGTACAGGTGAGTAGGACGACAGCAAACTAGCTGTTTGGCTCAGGGAAAATGGAGAAAAAAGGAGGGAAAAAGGGGCAGGGCACAAGGTGCGAGCAAGTGGTCCGTAATCATCCACTCCCTGGGCCTACTAGACAGCCATCCATCAAAAGCGTAAAATAATCGTCAACATCCCTTTTCTTACACTTTACGTGCGAGTTTTTTCCCACTTTTTTTTTCATTTGGCGTGGCAGTTCTCTCTTTTGCGCTCCTGCGCGTTTTTGGCTTATTTCCGGCAGCTGCCAGGACCCCAGGACGGACCACATGTCCTTCTGTGTGTGCCAGCGAATGTTTTCGGGGCAAGGATGCGCCCCGTCATAATCCACTTTGTTATAATAAATGTAAAGCACATCCGATTACAGCTGTCGTTGCTAAAGTGTAGCAAATTTTCACGCATACACGCATCGGCCACGCCCCCCATCTGATGGGGGAGCATACGGATTTTTATAAATTTACGCTGATAAATTTTCAATATAAATTGCGGCAAGAACGGTGTGTCCTGCATGCCAATTAGGAAGTGGGTAATGCCTTCGACTTTGCGTGCCACAGCACCGGGAACGGGAACACTCATTAGAAGTGGGAGAGGGTGGCAGGACAGGACAGGACAGGATCTAAGTCAGCCCCATGCACCTGAAGTGAAGTGGCCGGCACTCGATAATCATAAACAGTGCAGTGCAACAGTGGTAGCGGCAGCAGGGCCAACATCGGTGCCCAGAAATAAACAACAGAGTAATTTGCTAAAACAGCAACAAATTACTGCAATTTGCGCAAAGCTGGCAAAGTCGCAACGTGGCACGAAGCAACAGAAGAGCCAGGGGCAGTGGATGTACTCGCAGTAGCACCCTCAAATGCACACAGACAAACGAACAAACACTCAAGTCGAGTCGAGTCGAGTCGAGTCGAGTCGAGTCGAGTCGAGAGTCGACTGCCAGGATGATGGCTCATGGCTCATGGCTCATGGTGTGCAAATTGAGCGTCATTTTTTATGGACGTAAATTATGCCAGAAAGAGAGGGAGAGAAAGAAAGAGGCGGATGGGTGATGGTGGAAGGTGCCGCAACCTGGGCTTCGGGGCGCAACTTATGCTCTCTGCATATGTTTATTTATGACATCTAATAATCGCTACATGCCCCGCCCATTCACTTAAACATACGACTTTCTCCTTTTGTTTTCGCACAGCCTGGACTCGCGTGGCGGAAATGTGAAATTGGCCCCACATGCGGCCATAGCTAGCGATCTGGGGCAGCGTCTGTTCTTCAGCATCGGCGATAATCCCAAGGATTCCCGTCTGCAGATAAACGATGTTAAGCCCGAGGATGGCGGCGTCTACCGGTGTCGCATTGATTTCTTCAACTCGCCGACGCGCAACTTCAGGCACAACCTGACACTAGTGGGTGAGTGCCGCAATGAATTCATGGCTCCTCGAGTGGCAAATTGATTTCCCCCATTCCCCTCCCTTTATTTCCAGTTCCGCCCGAGGAGCCCCGCATCTTCGATGCCCAGGGCAAGGAGATATCACAGCTGGCGGGGCCGTTCCGCGAGGGCTACGAGCTTTTTCTCTGCTGCCAAGTGAGAGGAGGTGAGTACAACCGCCTGCAGGTTGCAGGTTGCAGCTGACATGCCGTACGCATCTTGCCGCCTGGGCGGGTGGGCTGTCTTTGCCGGAGACTCAATCCGACCGCAGTCTGCCGCATTATTTGCTCTCCCACCGAGAGACACTTGTGTCAGCCCAACGGCTGTTGATTGCCAGCAGCTGGATGTGATGCCCGCATTGGCCCGACCGACACATGCGAGTGTCACTCATAACGCTCCGTACTTATGTGTGTGTGTCTTCTACCTTCCACCTACCTGCAGGTCGTCCTCCGCCCAAGGTCACCTGGTGGCGCGACGACACCGAGCTAATCGGCACCAGCCACACCTCCGTGGAGGAGGGAGCCACCGTAATGGTTAATCAGCTGCTGATTGGCACCACCACCCGCGACTTCTACGGGGCGCGCATCGAGTGTCGTGCTCAAGGCACCCGACTGGTGGATCCCGTCCGGAAGGATGTCACCGTGCAGGTTCACTGTAAGTCCACCCCATCATGAAATTCACAGAAAATAAGTATAATGCGTGTCTCTACCTTAGTGAAACCCGTTCGCGTGAAGATTGTCACACCCAATGATCTACTGACCGCCGGCCATCCTGTGCCCATTCGCTGCGAGTCCTGGGGCTCGTATCCGGCGGCCAAGATTGCCTGGCTGCTGGACGGCGAGCCCATACGAAATGCCGAGGTTACTGTTCACAGCGACAAAGAGGTAAGTACTGCCCCATGGTGTATTCTATGTGGCATTGGCAGGCCCAGTCTTTCTGCCAAATTGGCCTAAATTGTCTGGTGATTTTCGGAGTAGGGCACAAGAAAGTTTTTTATTCTGTATTCTTGTTACCCCGTTCCCAGGACAAGGAAACTTTCCAGCGTTTGACATTTGATAGTTGGCCGCAGTGCTGCTGCGAACACTTACACTTACACACACTCGCCTCGTAGTTACTCTCGTATAACTTTGGGGGCAAGTACGCTGTGCTGTGCTGTGCTGTGCACCGCTTAATAGCTTCAGAGGCGGCGGCCACAACAACAAGGGTGGCCCCACTGAGGCGACCACTGGGTGACCCCAAAAGCAGGGAAAACTTTTGCAGCAACCGCAGACAAACAGAGCAGACACGAGCTGACTTCCCTCCCACACTGGCTTCACCCTTGGCTTCTTTGATGAACTGCTCTGCACAGAAAGTTTCAACTTTGCTCCAAGCTGCACAAATTTGCACTCCACGGTTGAACATTGATTCCGGCTAATGTGCGAATTTTTATTTGGATTTACATTTCTCTTGGGGATGGTCTGAATTTTTTTGCACATCTGGTTCGCATTTATCAGTTTGCATGCAACACGTCTCTCTGTTGAAGCATGTGAATGGGTAGGACAGCTCAGTTTGTGGCATCCATTAGTGCGCTCTGCCACTGCCTTTTTTTGGGTTTCTAATTATGCCATGTAAATGGATAGAGACATATCGGAGCTGGGGCTGGGGCTGCCAAACGTCGCCAGACATTAGTCAACTCGTGCATAGCCGATTCCTGGTGCCATGGCCATCCCAGAGATGGAGTGCATGGATAGGGATAGGGATGACAGAGAGAAGCCCAGCAGCCACTACTCGTTATACTCCATCTCAATGTCCTGTCTCTGGCCTCCGGCTTCGGCTCCGGCTCTGGCTCCGGCTTCGATTGTTGCCAAAACGATGCCTGACTCTGGCTCTGGCTCTGTCGTAACTTAATACCTCGTTTGGGTGCATGGGCTTCCACTGCCACTGCTGTGTTTCTGCTCGATCTGATGCACAAGGCCAGGACAGTCTCGGCTCAGCTCGAAACTCGACTCATTATTTTGGAAACCCGAATAGAGGAATGCAAGTGGAGAGGCCACAGCAGAATCCACAGATAACGAATCGATGCTCATCTAAAAAAAAAACAGGTCATATGACGTTTTATCATTTGGGACAATTTTCATCTTTAATTTAGTGCAATTTTCGGTCAATTACATTTGCATTTTTCTTTCGCAGGATGGCAACATCACGACCAGCATCCTGACACTGAAGGTTACATCGGAGAACGACAACGCCGAGCTGACGTGTCGCGCCACGAATCCTTGGTTCTCTGGCGGCGCCATCGAGGACAAGCGTATCATACGTGTGGCATGTAAGTAGAGTGCACATATAGATTTGCTTCTGCTTCTTCTGGCCGACAGGTGAGCCTGCCCTGCCCAGCCCCTTCAATTATGTCCACAAAGCAGGCACCGAAGGAGTCAGGTCTGCTTTGTAACTGGGCCTGCCGTTGGGTCTGGGTCTGGCTTTGGGTCTGGGACGGACTCTGGGGCCATGGCCAGGGCATTGCCAACGATCAGCTTTGGTGTATCCTTTACACAAACGGCCCAAGGCTTAGTCATCCTTGTGTGGGTCCGGGTGTGTGTGTGTGTGTGTGTCTGAAAGCACTCTCCTTCGAGGAAAGTCCAATTAGAAGCATATTAGGGCCAGAGCCAACATAATTTTATTAAGGGAAAAGGAGCTCGAGCTCGAGCTGGAGCTGGAGCTGAGGCCAAGCCGCTTCGGGGCCATCTTCCATCCACCTGTTGGCCATGCCATGCTCCCCCGCTAAGCTGCTTATAAAATGCAGTCGAGTCCTTGTGCTGTCGCCGTCTTCGACTTGCCTTGATTAAATTTTCACTGTTATGTTTCTATTGCTCATTTTTTGTTTCCTGGCATGGCCTCCATAATATTTGCAACATCCGCTTCCGGCTTCCGTTTTACATTATTCCGACCTTCTCTGCTTCTGCTTCTAGTCCTCCTTCTCCTTAAGCTATGACGAGGAGGGTGAGAAAAAAGCAGTGAGTGCTCTCTGTATTACCTGCACTCAAATCAGGCCGGAACCAACCTCGTCATCTCCAGCCGAGTTCATTTTGGTTTTCATTTTCTGCGGCTTTTTAATAATTCACCCATAAACGTCAGCAATTTTTTTTCCTCTTCTGCCCAGACCCCGCCATTGACATTTGCCCTAAACTCAAGACGGTAGAACGGGAGGCATAGTTTTGTCCACCCTCCCCATCCATGGGGACTGCTTGGGGCCAAGTGGCGCCGACAGTCTCCGACGCGTATTAGATTTTTACAACCGTAACTAATAGTCCCATTTGGCGTGTGGTCAAGAGGCCGTGTAGCAGCAGCAGGATGAGGCCCAAAGGATGTGTACGGGCGGCCCACAACAAAAGGCGCCTGCCCTGCCCTGGCAGCTGGAGTTAAGTACATTACGCAATGCCGTCTGGATCGGACAGGGCTGAGATTGGGGTGGGCGAGGACCAAGGCTGCTGTGTACCGAGAGTTCACCTTATGAGCCATTGCCGTTTATTATTTTGACTTTTATTCAGCAATTTGTAGCGCTCATTAAGTTGGATGCCCCGCACTTACTAATCCACTGTACTGTGTTCCCACTCCAATCTAAAATATTCTCTCCTCTCTTTCTCCCCACAGATCCACCCACCGTGTCGGTGCACTTGGCCAACGAGGATCCCAGTCGTGTGGTAACGCGCGCCGAGGGCCAGAATGTCACGTTCAAATGCCGTGCGGATGCCAGGCCTCCGGTTACCAGCTACTCCTGGTTCAAGAATGTAAGTACTGATGTGGCTACTGATTCTGTCCCCTACCACCACCTAACGACCAACAGCTGACGTGTATCAGCAGACACTTTTCTTATTTTTTTTGGAAATTTTATTATCAATTTTTGGGGCTCCGCAGGCTCTAGGCGTCGGCATTCCTGCGGCATCATAAGCAGACACTTTTGCGGCTTAATTTCATTTACCAGAACTGCCACGCCGAGCTTTAAGACCGCCTCGAATTACTCGGGGGAGATGGCCTTGTGGCCAGCGTGGAACTCCGGCTAACAAATGCTGGACTCATTTTTCAACTGTCTTATAATTGGCTCATGATGTCCATTGAAGTCCATTCGTGTCGCAAATTATTTAACTATTAATCATGCGACAAATAAACCGAAAGAGATTGAGACTGCCGCAATCGTTCGTAGCTCTCTTCGCCGGGATCGCAATCGGAGGAGCCTTTGTTGGCGTGGCTTTGACTTTGTCTTGGGTTTTTATTATTAAACCGCATGATTCTGACATCCTTTGACAGTTTTGTGCACATGGTCACATCATCATTTTTCATAACTAGCAAAAACCATAAACCCAAGTTCATATTTTCTCTCTTGGTTTTACTTTTGCTTTTGCTTTTTCTTTTCCTTTCTTATGTCGCTGCCCTGTCCTCTGGTCCGAGGCATTTAACAAATTGCCAAAATCGTTTTGTCAGGGGACGAGGACGAGGCTGGCCACAAGAAAACTTCTCTTCTCTTCTCGGAATTTGGGGCACTTTGATTTTTGATTTTCAGTTTTTCCATTTTCCTTTTGTCCTGCTTGGCATTAATAGGCAGAAAGAAAATATTTTGCGGGAATTATGAGAAACGAAGCGCCAAATGTGCGCAAAAAAGTTCCGCCAAAGAACTGCCGCAAACTTTGTCACTTCAGGGAGGAGTGCGAGTCCTTTGACGACAGTTGGACATAGAGAATCTCCTTATCGGCTTCGGCTTCTCTCAAACTTTTCGCCTGGTCAACTTTAAAGTTTCCTCAGCTGCAGATAGTGGTCTTAATATTAATAATAAAAATGAAAATGAAATGCCAGGAAGGAATTAAATAAAACGACACACAGAGTTTTGTTACGCGACAAAATGGATCGTTGCACAAGGGCCAGGCCAATGCAATTATAATATTGCTCTCCATCAGCGCTCCAATGCGTTTTAATGAATTTTGCAAATAATCAAATGATGCAACATGGCCAATTTGTGGCGGATCCATAACGCGACATGCAACAGGACGTGCCACAGGGAGTCACACACTCAGTGTAGCTGTCAATATTGTGCGGTGCGTGGGCGTGGGCGTGGGCGTGGGCGTGGGCGTCGGCGTGTTGCATCCTACTTAAGCCATTTAAATTGCATTATTATTATGAATTAATTAAATTCATGCGCAAACGTCAACCTGGATGCTGCAACTAAATATTTAATCGAATTATTTCGAGAGTCAAGCTGCGTTAATGCAGCATTTACATTCGCTTCCGCCTGGAATCGCATCACTTGTCGGCAGCAGTTTCCATTAAAATACTTTTGCACACTCGTCCTTGTCCGAGTGCGCCGAATGCCAAATGACAAATGCCAAAACACACAAAATTAATTTGATTTAATATATTCATTTAAGCTCTGGGAGCCACTAAGTGACCGCATTAGGCCATGCCAACCGCAGCTGCCGTTGCCCCACTGCTACACTGCCCCACTGGCAAGAGCTTAGCATTCAGCTCCATTGCGGTTGCCATTTAGTGTTGCAAGTGTCACAGTGCATGTGTATGTGAATGTGGGTGTGGCCATGTGGCCGCTGGACAATGCAGCAGAAACACCACAAATGGCGAAAAACCAGAAATCATTTATTTTCAAGGCGTAGGATGCAAGTCCTCCATGCATCCTCCATTCTAGTCCATGGATCAATATGGCTTTGCATGGCACTCATAATGATATTCCTGTTCATATCTCTTTTCAGGGCATGCGTATGTCGGGCGAGAGCACGGACATAATGCACTTGACGCAGCTGGAGCGGGAGAGTGCGGGTGCATATGCGTGTGGGGCCACCAACACGGAGGGCGAGACGCGCAGCTCGAGTTTGACGCTGAGATTGCAGTGTAAGTAGATCTCTCCTCGAGATTCTTAATATGAAATACTCTAGACACACTGACACCCACACACACAAATCCATCCATCCAATAAGAGTAAAAGCAACAAGATGAAATAACATGGCGCAGGCCGGAAGCGGAAGCTACAGAATAAAATCAACTTGCAGCCAGAGCGGAGCGCAAATAAAAGTTGCCAACTTTCTGGGGCAGCACAGCGGATGGGGAAATTGCTTAGAAATGATGCATGACCGACCGTCTCCAACTCCATTTGTGTATCTGTATCTCTATGTACCGGGCCCTGTTTACAATTGTTCAAATTTTGTGCTGTTGCCGCTGCCGCTGGCCTTAACAACCGCCATTGATTTACTGACAAAAGTTTTGACTATAAATCCAGCACGCAATTTTTACTCTGGCAACTTTTCCATAAACTCCTTTCCTCAGGGGAGCAGAGCCGCAACAGCACAGCGGCCTTTGGCTATTTTCTGCTGTGATTAATGTGGATATCATAAACCCGTACTACAAGCGATTTGGTTGCATAAACGAGAGAGAAACCTCAGCCACTACGCCACGCCCATCGATGAAGAGTGAGCCTTAAATACATCTCATGTTTCCTTCCAAGCACATGAACATGAAATCGCACAATAAAGGACTACGAGTACGTCTTGTTCCGCCCACTCTTTTGTGGGGCAGGCATTCATCGAAGAAATATTGTAAGGAGTTTTGCGTAGCCTTTGTTGCCTTTCTGACATGGCTTCAACATTTATTGTGTTGTCAACTTACATCTACAACAAAAAAGAAAGCAAGGTCCTTTCATAGTCCCCCCACAGTCGGAGCAGAGTCCGGACTGCCACGTTTCGTCGGCAATCATCGAACCGAAAAGTCGACAATCTGAAAATGCAGTTCCCCTCTCCATAAGCTATACGACAGTTTAAGTAGTTTATATTTGAAATTATGAAAGTTTCAAGTTTCCGTCGCTGCCAGAGAATGCAGGAGAGAGAGAGCGAGAGAGTCTTTGCTTTGAGTTTTGGGCTTAAGGTAACTTTTCTCCACATTTGCACACAGGCACACAAGCACACCCCTCCTAAGCACACACACACAAGCAACAAGTACACAGATACAGACAGGGACTTAGACACTGACAGATGGCTTAAGTATTCGACGCTGAAATGCAGTTGACTTGTGATAAAGGAACGTAGTAATAGAGGTTCAAATGCTTATCTGCCTCGGCGTGACTTACATTTTAAAAGCGGCTTTCAGCGCCGAACGAGCTCCGCACAGGGATGCTGCTCGAAAGTATTCAAGCGCACAGTGTGGCACACAGACAGAAAATGCCTGGGGCCACTGTGCCACTGCTTCCGCATATCTGCCCTCATTTCCAATGTGAGAAGAGAAGTGAAAGTAAGAGCAGAGTCGACGCGGAGCTGCAGGAGTATTGCTTTCCTCCAAAACCACCTGCCACATGGACTTACCCGCTAAGCAACAACAGCGCCAGCAGCTCAAACCCCTCCTCCTCTCATTCTCTCTCTTTCCCTCGTGAAACGGAAACATGTTAATTACTATGCTCAAGGCTATGTAGCTGTAGCTGCCTCGACTTCCCATCGGATTCCATCCTCGTCTTCTTTCTTGTTTCATATTTTTGTGTGTTTTTGCGGCGCCCCCCGAGAGAGAGACAGAGAGAGTGGGAGATTGTTTGCTCTCCGAGGGGGTGGCTCACAAGAAATTTAAAATGGAAACTTTTTGCTGCCTAACAACTCGGGGGTTTATATACTCGCAGTACATATATATTTATGAAGCTCCATCTCTTTGCAGTCTCCCCGCGCTGTAAGCCAGGCACTGAGCAAACATCCATTGGAGCCATCAACATGCACTCGATACAGGTCAAATGCGAGGTGGATGCCGATCCACCGGATTCGGTTCGATTCAGCTGGACCTACAACAACACCCGCAACGTGTCCCCGGTAAGTTTTTTGGCAAGTCTCCGGCAACGGGGGCAAAGGTAGAGGTAACTAGTCTCGAACCCAGATAGAACTTATTGTGCCTGTAATTATGCCTGCGAAACGTGCTGCAACTCGAGAACGGACCCCGGGTTGTCGCAATTACTGCCAGGGATAGAAACGAAACAGGAACCAAGTTCGAAGTCGGTTCGGTCCGCTATTAGCAAAACTTGTGCTAAATACTTGAGGGTTGTCTGGTCTGTCTGGTCTGGGATTTCGTTCGACAATGCTCGTTCGAGGCAAAGGCCAACCGGGAATCGGAATCGGAATCAGGCACTGTACGTGACTGAATTAAAATTTAATCAAAATGTATAAATTCGTTCAGTCCGAATCGGGGGGTGGGACACAGGGTACGAGTCAGCTCTTTGGGAACATACGTACATTCGAGTATGTATATTAAAATGCAAACCGTTTAGGTGTAAAGCACAAGGACCGACTCCGACTGCAGGACTGCAAAGTTGGCATGAAGGCAAATAGATAGATAGATACTCCTTTAGATATAAGAGCGCGGGAGAGACCCCGGACCAGACCGGACCTGACCGATCCGTGTGTGTGTATGTGTGTATGAATAGCTGAGCAAACGAACCGAAAGACATGCATATGCGACTGGGACAGCTGTGCCCAATAAATAAAGTAATTCATTTACCACAAAAGTTATTTGAAAATCTGCACGAAAATCCGTAGAGCCACAGGATGACTTATCCAGTCTCCAACTCGTTTCGTTTGCTTAGCAATAAAAACTTATTTGCCTTCAAATATTTATGCTCGCCTGCCTCCGTTTGGGTGCCTGGGTCGTGGGTTCTGGATTGGGTTCGAGCGCTGCATCTGATTCCGCCTACGTCTGCACAAAGGCCACCCTCCCATGCCCCATGAGAGAGCGAAGCCGAGTCGTAGACCACTCTAATCCTTGGGCTTTGGGCCCTTTCTCTCCCTTACAGGTGCTCAACTCGAGGATACAATCGAATGGACTGGCCAGCACGGTGACGTATCTGCCGCAAACCGACTCAGAGTTAATAACGCTTGCCTGCTGGGCCAGCAATGCGGTGGGCCGCCAGACTACGCCCTGTCTGGTGCACATTCTCCCTGCAAGTAAGTAGAGGAAGTTGTTGCCCGAAGATGCCGGCATTTACCTCCATCTTCACCGCAATTTAAACAAGACGCCAGGAAAGACGGTGATGGTGATGGTGTCTGTTTGGGTGTTAGTTGGTGCTGGTGTCGGTGTCGGTATCCGTGTCGGTCTGAGTCTATCTCTTATGCACACATAAGGATCTACTTACATAATTGGCGAGTGTATGTGCCGAGAGGTGGGGGGCCTTGGCCACTGCAAGCCCTGCCCCCTGCTCTGCTCCTGCTGGGCTCTGACTTTGGCCAAAATGTTGCCAAATAATCGTCGGGTTGGACTCCCTGCTATTACGGGGGAGTACTGCGATGATGCCAAGACTATACCGAATCTGGCTGTTATTAATGCAAACTGAGGGCGTGGCACTGCATCGTGGCAAGCCTGTGCGCATAGTATTTGCTGCAAAAGTGGCGTTTTAAGGCTGGCAAAATGTGGCTCTCTAACGGGAGAGCTGCTCTTAAATGCAATTACGGGTCTGCGGGCCCATTAAGCCACGGCTTCACTATGACTATGACTAACTGCTATCTGTGACCTCCTCTGTCTCACTATCTCTGTCTCTGTCTCTTTCTCTCCCCACCGTAGATACGCCGGAGGCACCGAAGGCCTGCGAATTGCGCAACGACACCATTCTGGAGGTTGTCTGTGTGGCTGGCAGCGATGGCGGCCTCTCGCAATACTTCATGCTCGAAGTTGTGGGCGGAGATCTGCTGTACTCCAGCGACTCATCGACGGGCCTGGGCCTGGGCCTGGGCCAGGGCCAGGGCCGGGGACAGTTTGGCGAGGCCGTTGGCCTGGGCGACAATGAGATATCCACGCTGAACGATCAGGTGAGTGTGCAAGAGTTCCTGTCCCCAATCGAGTTATCCTAAGTTGATAAGTTCTCGTAACGAACCTAACAGGCGCATGCAAAACTGCAAATTGCTCAATTAAATTAAAATTTACTTACAATTCAGCACACAGCCGGGGGGTAGAAGCAGAACTAAAACCAGAAACATCAGCACAACCAAAGAGGGTTTGGAGCACGGGTCCGAACAGCAATAATTCACTTGATATCCATATGGTCAATTTGTGTGCATGTCCTTTGACTTTTCTGCTTGAATTATTAATAAATATTTAGGGGCCAGTAGTCGCTGGGTTGGGATGGGGTCGGAGTGGGTTATGCTGCTACTCAACTCAAGTGTAAAAGGGACAACATAATTAATGACAAGAGTTCCCCCCTCACAAGGCAGAAGGCGAGCCAAAGCCCTGCACTACGATGACATCTCACTGCCCCAGTCCCCTCTCCCTTTATGGGAGGCAATACCCTTTTTCCCTTTCTGGGCGAGCCAGCCGAATGCATGCTGAGCTATTAAATTATCCCTGTCACTCGTAAATGAGAATATCATATGAAAATTTCATTTCGTTTCATTTCGTTTGGCTGCTTTCCGAAACTGGAGTCAGTTCTGGTCCGTGGGCAGTACGGGCAGGATGGTCCGAGGGGTTTGACGGGGGCTTACTGATGAAGCGCTTGCCGGGGCGAGTTTATTAGCAAAGTAGCCAAGCGCAAAGCTCATCAGGACGATGATCACGATGATGATGATGATGTAATGATGATGAGAAGTCCCACTCAGGACTCTGGACAGAGTCTGATCCACGCATTGGTCCGTGGGTTGGCTGCTTTAAAGTTTCATGCTAGATAAAAGACACACACATCCCCACTCACATCTGTATATGTATACAGAGACCCACAGCCCTACAGCCGCACTGGGGAGGGGAGAAATGGACGCCGAAGAGTGTGGTGTGTCAAGTGTAGAGTGTGGCGGGGGCGGAAAAGTGCCGCAAGGACAACATAAATTACTTACGCTTACTTGAGTGGGAATTTGTGCGTAACCAACGGAGCTCACTCGATTGTGTCCCATTACGGCAAACGGATATTCAGTTTAAAATTTCAGACACTGTCCCTCCGACTCGGACTCGGACTCTACTCCTGTGTCTGGTCCTGTTTCGGTCAGCGTATCCTCCTCTACCGGTACAGTTGTGCTTTTTGCTGTGTGGCTGATTTGATATTTTTTAGGCATGAATAATTATTTATGCGCTGGGTTTCTGTTTTGGGCCCCCCAAAAAGTTAAAAATACAAGACATACTTGGCAGAGTCTTCACATAGGAGCTCCTCCATATGGCGGGTAAATTATATATGCGCCCGTTGTCATTCGCATCCCAAGTAGACGTGTACAAATGTATCTGTATCTGTATGTGTATCTGTATCTCATTTCAGGCGACATCTGCACCCATCATGCGCATGCAGGAGAACAGTCCACAGTTTCGTTTGAATAATTTAGAGCCGGGACGTGAATATCAATTTTTAGTTTACGCCGTCAACGCCAAAGGACGAAGCGAACCGCCGGTGGTGATTGAGCGCGTACGCGTGGCCGCACAACTGGGACCATATGGTGAGTATCCCCCGAAAAAAACAAGAACCAAAACCCGTTGAGAAAACTAAGCAGAAAAAAGAGAGAGCTGCCAGCCACTCGTACTACTAATCACATAAAGAGTGAAAGAAATGTGCACCCGGTTACAAGTTTGTGGGTCACTTTCTTTTCTGGGGCTTGGCCCGGCCAATAAAATAGCCTGAGAAGGGGCGCCAGATCCCTGAGTCTTTGAATCGGAGCTTGTGTCCCAACCAGCTGGGGACGGAACTGTCTAATTCAACGCTTGACTGCATTTTCAAATCAACGCAAGTTCGGGGAAATCGTCTTCAATCAGCCGCCGCGAAAACTTCGCACATGGCTACCCAGACACACACAAACACACTGACACACACAGAGCGCAAACCTGGAGGAGCATCTCCTGGATGCCAGAAGTCCTTCTGCCATCCTCGCTGACAGACAGCCAGACAACCAGACAACCAGCCAGCCAGCCAGCCAGGCAGGCAGGGGGGTTAGCCTAAAGGATGGGCCGCCCTTTTCTAATCCACTGACTGAGTTATGCAGTGGAGCGTAAAGCATTTCAGCATTTTCCATCAATTCGTTGAGTGGGGCACACGCATATTACGTATACGCAGGGGCGTGCCGCAACAGCCTCTTCATTTTGCCCCAGCCTAACGACATAATGTGACTCGACTCTCTCTCTCTCTCTCTGTGTATGTGTGTGTTTCTGGGTGAGTGGCACATGTGTGGCACTGTGTGTGTGTGTGTGTGAGTGAGAGCGAAAAAGCGTAAGCGGAATTGCTTCAATTTTCGTTTTGCTTAACGGCCACCGTAGACACTTTTCTTTTATTGTTCCTTTAACATTCTCCATCCGCATTTGCCGTCTCTTTCTCACTCTCTTTTACTTACATACTTTCCTACAGTCTCCCGCACAAGTGTGCGTACACCACTACGAATGCCAACCAACAATGCTGTCATTATTTTCATGTTGATTTTTATTTTTATCTGCATTTCCATTACCATTTCCACTGCCATTTGCTACTGCCTGTCTGCTGCAAGAGGAACCGAACCAAACCAAACCGAGCTGAACCAGGTTTTTGGTCCATTTTTGGCCATTTTCATTTTCGTTTGTGCGCCGCCCCGTACCACCCGTTAACCATAAATCACTCATATTGGCCCGATTTAATGGCGCTAATTGCGTTTGATACGCAAATGTTCGATTAAATGCGTTTTCGTGCGCTGACCAATCCAATCCGAGATTCGATTCAATGCCGAAACTTAGTTACAGAAAACAGCTGCCGAGAATCGGCCCCCAAATACAGTTAGTCCCGTATGTTAATGCTCTCGGCGGAGTCCTCTCTCCCTTTGTTTGTCCACGGCTGAACAACACAATGGCGGCTCGTAAATTCAGCCTCTGAGCAGTGGCTGTGATTACATAGAGCAAGCGCCGGAGACTATGGACTCTATGGATGGCGCCTCTGTCGGGAGGAGGCTGTCCTAATTTATGCGGAATTTTAACAGCTGGCTTTGGCCCAGTGCCTGTTCCTATGCCTATTCCTAGTCATAGCCCACGCAGGCGTTTTTATTTAGGTGGAAACATGGTGCCTGGGGATCCATTCCGATCCCCCCATCACCCCTGCCACATATGTGTGGCGATAAATTCAAGCAAGGTCGGACGAGCAGTAGCTACCTACCTAACAAGATTTTGCAAATAAATAAGATGGAGGCAAATCAGCTGACGCTGATTTAAATCAGTTTACGCAGAACTCATCAGGAGAATTTATTACGCTGCTCCTCGCGGCGAGCCAGGGCAAAGAAAAAGTGAAAAGTATCAAGCAAAGTGGCCACTTCAGCTGGGAAAGCATCTCAGCATCGGCCATCAAAGAAGAGCGGAAAAGATCCAACAAATAAATAAGCAAATGCTCTGCTCTGCCTGTATAATGGAAGTACAAAAAGGTAAACCAAAGCCGAGGATGAGCCTGAGACTGGGACTTGAGCAGAGCAAACTGATTAAAAAACAGGCAGAGATGATGACGAAGATGCCGTGAACCATGGCAGATCCGGGGGGCCAGTGGCAGGGCAAAGGCCAGGCAATAACAAGAGGCAAGAACAAAAATTAAATTGAGCCGCAGGTGTAGGCAATTTCCACTCAAACGCTCACTTCAAAAGCCAAAAGGATGGTCCGTGCCAGGTCTGCCAGGGCCTGGCTGCATGATGTTGGCAATGTTTCAATTCCGGAGCCGTTGCTTTGACGGCCCGCAAATGGAGCGGAAATGTTGCTCTGCCAAGGAAAGAGCACACCAGAGCCTGGCATTAACGAATGTCTGGCATAAATCTTTCCCGGGGATCATCTTACAATCAGTTCGCCTCCCTCTGAGAGGGAGCAATGGCCTCCGGCTCACTCGCACACACATTATGTTGCAATTTCCGCCTGCTGGAAATCCAATAAATATAAACAATGGCTACTCCCCCGCCTCACATGTGGCTCGTAAAATAATTGCCGCAGATTTTCGTGGCAAGTGGCATCAGCTCTAATCGTCAGTAATAAGCGGCCAAGGGTTCAGCTTCGAGTTCTCTTGATTTCCATAATTCCTTATTCCTTATTCTCTTCGTAGTTTTCGTAGTCTCAATTTTCAACAAAATTTCCCACTGAAGCAAGCTGAAGGCCATGGGGCATGGGACGTGGGGCGAGGGCGCAAATAAACAAGCAGGGCGTGGCATACAGTCAAAGCAATCAGTTAAGCAACGGAAAACGTAGCGACAGAACAAATAAATAAATAAACGACGAGTGGAGAGGCAAACACAAATCAGCATCCAAATAATTTCAAGCAAATAACAAATCATTGAGAGTCGTCCCAAAAACTATCTGAAGCTTCCCACCTATGGCACACAATCTACGTACGATTTAATCTCCTCTATTCCATCTCTTTCCCCAGATGAATCGCTGCCCGACGACCCCACGCCCGCAGAAACCACGCATCATGGAGGCACCGGCCCGGGGGGCAGCAGCAGTGCCGCCGGAGTGGGCACTGGCGCCAGCATAGGCAACGGGCCGGAGAAGCAGTCCACGCTCCTGATACTCGCCGCCACCGTTGTGATAGGCGCCGTCATTGTGACGTCAATTATCGTGGCCGGCATCGTCGTCGTCTGCCGGCACAGGCCGCGGCCACCTGAGCCCCAGGAGGTGCGCAAAAGCATGCGGTGAGTCCTGGTTCTTCTTTCCGATTCCTTGCTTCCAGCATCTGTCCTTTTGGTTTCTATCTAGCCCGTAGAAAAACTAATAATGAAATTGTTTGCTTCTGGCATCCGCTAGTATCTCTCTCCGTCTGTGTGTGTGTGCAGAAATAATTACGAAATTATTTATGTGGAGCACGTGACTGACAGCAGTTCGCTCCTTCTTCCCGAGAATTCCACGGTTATGCTTATTACTGAGAATGTAATGTAATTAAATGACGGCCGGACCGCACCGGGCAGAAAGGAGAAATGGAGGCTCTCAATCAATTTCCAGCAGGCCTCTCCTTCTTTAAACTCGGGGCCACATCAAAGGACGAGCGAATCAGGTCCGGCTAATGTCAGGTTCATTAAAGACGATCGCCTAAACAGTTTGAGGGGTCAATCGATTAGCGTGGCAATGGGTGGGTGCCAACAAAGGGCACGCACCTGCCCAGTAAATTATGCTTAGTCTGTAATTAAATTAATTAAACCTGCACCTGACGCCCACGACTCACCAGAGGACAGAGCCAAACAGAACAGATCCTAGAAAAGGCCAAAGCCAACCCGAACGAAGAGAACGAGCACCGGAAGCAAAGGCAGCCGCACAAGTGAAACTTTCCATTTAAGATAGGAAATCAGCGCGGAAGGGTCGTCGGTCGTCTCCCATTGTGGGTGGGTAATTAAGCAGCTGCTTAGCTGTAGCTGTGGCCGTGCGGTGTAGAGCAGTGCCATGATGTGGCATGGATGGGTTCCGGGTGGCTTCGAACTCTGTCAACTGTCTGCCCGGCTAATGAAAGATAAACATGCAATATAGCCAGCATGCCTCAGACCTCTATTGTATCGATGGTGCAGGTTGATGATTGCCCGGATGATGGCATGGTCCGGATCCGGACCCATACACAGACACATACACAGACACAGGCACAGACACAGGCACAGACACAGGCGCTGCTCCAGTTGCGATGACTTTTTTTCTTGAATTTTGCTGCTGCGTCTGCTGATTGCTCAATAATGAATTCAGGCGACCGAACGACCACTTCAAAGCGAAACAAACCAGCGAAATATTAATTATAGTTTCTGAAAATAATCAACCCGCCGCCAGTCACATGCACATCAAAGCGCGACAGCCGCATGCGGGTCATTAAATGGTCATCCCAACTGTCAGACGCCCTTCCTCCTCCTCCTCCTCTCCACCCCTTTACCGATTCCGGTCTTTGCCTGAATAATATTTCAGCATCACCTGCTTGCAGGTTAGCCATGGCTGCCTCTCTCTCTCTCCCCCTCCTCCATTGCCTGGTCCCTGCCGACGATTCCCATGTGCGTCTGTGCATAAATTTTAATGATTTGCCTTTTGCGGCAAAAGTATTTGTGCAAATATTTGACGCGTGCGTATGTGTGTGTGTGTGTGTGTGTGTGTGCATGTGTATCTTTGCCCCGAAAGTCCCGACTGATAAGAGAGTGTGCCCCCTGTAATTAGCGTTCCCAGTGGCAATTGGGGGCTTATATCTAATTTACTACGTACCATCGAGCGGGCTGATTGAAATTAGAAAGTCCCAGCGAGAAATGGAATTATTTTGGCAATATTTATTATTGCAGTGTGGTAGATTGCTGGTGGCATAAATTCATTAAATTCCGCTTCAAAGAATTGCAAATAATCCGCATATGCAGTATGCCACGGCCACTAAATAAATTATGTTTTCATTTCCACCATTTTCCACTCCCATTCCCCCGTTCCCCCCATCGTTGGGAAAGTTTCTGCTGCAGTTGCTCCCCAGGTGACTGTCGGCTTTGAATGTTGCTGTTGATATTGAATTTTTGGGTTTCTGGTTTAGTTTTTTTTTTACCAAAGTTTGCCAAGCTGTTTTTCATGCGACATTAAAGCGGGGGCTCTGCCTTGGGAACTATTACCAACTTGCCAGAACCGACGCTCCGGGCAAGGGCGTGCAAACTTTTAATAGATTTGAATAAATTTCTGTTTTTTTCTACCCTCTCTCCATTTCTGTAGGCCTGCTCGGAACGATGTGCCCAGCATGTACATTGAGGAGGACGAGCTGAATGAGCTGGAGGAAGGCGGCGGTCGAGCGGCTGAGATCCGAGCGCGCGTAACGCCCGTTACCTCGCACCTCTGCGGCGGCGGTGGTGGCGGGGGCGGGGGCGGGCTGATGCCAGGAGTCGGCTCGAGTGGCGGTGCCATTGTGGGCGTGGCTGGGCCACATCACTACATCTCGGAGAGCTTCATCCAGTACGCGCAGCCCAGTCTAAACGGTACTATTCCAAAATCTATACTCAACAAGCTGTAGTTCTAGCTGTAGCTGGTAGCTTAAGTTGTACTTTTACTTGTACTTGTAGCTGTAGTCAAGTAGCCATCAATTTATCTATCCATCCACCTATCTATACATCTATTTTGTATGCATATGTCTGATAATGCATCCCACTTGGTTTGCTCAACGAGTTTTCAGTTTGCAGTGCAGTATGCACTCAATATTAATTTGTATTCGTAGTTTTAGTTGATTGATTTGCCCAATTGAATTTGCTACCATCTGTACATACATACATACATAGTTCTCCTGCACACACACACACACACACATATTGCCTGTATATACACCATACACACTCTCACACAGAAATACCACATAGACAATCTTTGATTCTTTTTGTTGTTTTGTAGCCAATATGTAGATTAACTTAACATCTCCTATTCGGAATGCAGCCAAACGAAACGAAACAAAATGAAAATGAATAAATGCGAAAAGTGAATGCAATTGGAATGCAGAAATACACACATACTTTTGTTTTGTTTCATCTGACAGACAGTTTGCCCGTCGGTTAGTCTGATATAATTATTATTTATTTGGTTTCATGATTCTGGTTTTATGTACAGGAACTAATTTCGCGTCAAGTATTTTTGCATGAGAGTGGCTCCATTTTGACGGATTTGCACATTTTCCCAAATGATTTTGAAGGGGATCTACGTATCTATCAGTTACATATATACGAACTGATTTTTTTGGCTTGAGCTGGCGCTAATGATGCGGTCAAATATCGAGTGGGTTGCTAGTTGCCAGCCGGCAACAGACACACATGTAAAATGAATTGAAAAACCAGTTGCCCTTTATTTAGCATCCGCAAAAGTAGCATTTGACACACAATTTTCTAATTAGCGCTGATCAAAGTACAGTATTTCATTTAGTTTCATTTAATTTGAGTTGAATTGAATTGGAATTGGATACGAGTCACACAGCAATTGGAAGCGATTAGTTCAAGTATTTGGAAAGTTATTTCGCATTAGCAACGGCACCTGAAGTACGAGTATGCTCTCCTCTCCACCCACTAGACGACACAGCGTCCCCTGTAATGCCTCCTCGTAGCATATAGATCTCTATCTCTCTCTCTCTCTCTCTGTCTCTCTCTCTTCTTGTCACACTCCTTCTCCCACTCTAGAATGTATGTATGCCTTTCTCTATCTGAGTATCTTTATAGATATATTGCTCTGTTGCTCCACCACCCCATAGGTAACGAAACCCTTTCAACTCACAAGCTGTCCTAATCCTCAACTTGAAGTTGTAAATACCTAGCCCAGTACTTAAACCAATGTAGTCCCCCCAAAAAACATATACGTACAGCGTTGGGCAGCAAAGTTACTCCCTGTAGTAGCTGCTACGATGCGACTAACGAGACTCACTGTGTTCCTGTTATCCTGTTATCCACCCAGGCGATGTGCTCCTACCTTTGCTTGTAACGTCCAGCCAGCCGGGCAATAGCGGCTACCGCCTGGCCTCGCCCGGCGTCTCCACCACCATCTCGAACGTGGTCGTGGCCGTGCCCCAGACCCAGGCCCAGCCTCAGCCAATTGCCACAGCTGCTGCTGCTGCTGCTGCTGCCTGGCCGCCCAAATGTATGCAAAGTAAATTTTATGTAACTAAATCTGTGCAGCAGGCTGAAAGGCAACAGCCCCCACTTAAGCAGAAACTTGCCCAGAAACAGAAACAGAACCAGGCCCAGGAACAGGAACAGAAACAGAAACATAGCCCGAACCAGAAACAACTGCAGTTGCAGCTGCAACTTCAGGCCCGAACACAGATGGGCTGCCATGTCTAAGCCATGCTGCTGTCCGCTTGGGGCATTGGCTGTCGACAAGAGCTGGAGCTGAGTCCCTAAAATATATTTAATGAACCATTCCGAGACCATGGCATAGCTTCATTTTTGCTTCATTTCACATTTTAATTTGTCGTCCATTTAGAATCCCAGCTTATATTCCTTGTTGCAATGCTGCTTGCCGCTTGCTGCTGCTGCAACATTCATGCATCCACATGTCGCTCATCCAATTTCCTTTATTACCTTTGTGCATCCGAAACTATTCTGCCAGATTCCTTCTCATGGTTTATCTGCAATGCAAATGAAAGAAAAATTCCAGAGAATTTTCATTCATTTGCTAAATTTAGCAATGATTACTGATGGAGCGCCCTTTGAAAGCTGCAAACCAGAACACTAGTCAGATGAAGGTATACCGAGATATAAAATAAAAGCTAATTGAAGTTTATGAGTTTTTTGACAGCCATTTTTTGGCCAAAAATAAGACTTGGCCTCTAATGCAGGAGGTGTGGGGGAAATACGAACAATAGCATCAGAGGATGCAGCAGCCAAATATTTTGTTTAAAAAGGATAAATGCTGAAGATCCCAGCTCCAAACAGAGGGGCAAGACGATGACAGTGACGAGCCATGGGGCATGGGGCTGTTTGTGCAGTCTTTGTTTTTCGTTGACATTTGTGTTTATTTCTCTCTATTCTGTCTGCCTCTATCCTCACTTTCCCCCATCCTCCTGCAGTGGCAAGCCTTTTGGACGTTTTGCATAAATTTTTGAAGCGCAGGACACGCCGGGGTAAACAAACATATGTACACGACTCTCTCTCTCTCTCTTTGCCTCTGTGTTTGTTTGTGCCTCAGACAGCAACAAATTTAGCAAATATTCTACCGTTCCCACTCTCTGTGCCCCTGTGCCCCTCTGCTTGCTGTGCGAGCTCATGCAGACTTTGTTTTAACTTTGAATTGCATAAATTTTAATTATTTCGAAAGCACTAAATTAAAACACAAAAATAAGCACAAAGGCACACACACACTCGCACTGGCACTCGCAAATAGGAACCGAGAGAGAGGGAGAGAGACATGTCGACATGCTGGCAAATGCAAATATTATTTAATGGGCATATGTGTCGTATACGTGATATTATTGCTAACACAACATGGGGCCCCACCTCGCATTCAGCCTAGCCCAGCAGCCCCGCAGCCCTGCTGCCCTGCAGTCCTGCGTGGGGTTCAAATGTCACAAATTAGCTAAATTTGATTTTGTCAGCGATTTAATTTTATATTTTCATTACTTTTTCCCCCCGTTTGTCTTCTTTTTTCCTCCGCTTCCGCCTGCCTGACAGCCTCCTTAATTTATGTGTGTGCTCGGGGCATGCGGGGGTCTGACACGACACGAGTCAACACACACACACTCATACATTTGGCTGTCAGGCGGTGTAGCAGGGTGTATGCATATTCGTAGTGCCCTTAGAGCGGTCTTCGTCCCCTCTCTCTCCACCCAGCAGCACATAAACCAAGTCAACTGGCTTACAAGACCCTAACAAGTGCCCAAGTCAGGCTGAAGTGAACGCTGTAGAACGAGTAGCTGTTACACCAAGACGAAAACTAAAGGAACACACAGTTTAGGGGCACTTCTCGATGGGGATTACACTGCCCCAGAACGCTGTCCCTGTCGCTGTCAACATCTCCTGTGTCCTGTGTCCCGTGTCCTGTCACTTGAAGCTGAAATAAGAGCTTGAGTTGCATTTCTGCATTCTCCAGCACCCACATACAAAACATCTTCAAGTATTATGCTATATTTAAATGCATATATTTGTATTTTTCTCTTTCAAATGCTTCTTCACCATGCTGCAAAGTGAAATTGAAATAAAGAGCAGCATACATACCAACTTTCGCCGCTGTAACTCGCGGCGGGGCGGGGCAGGCAAGTAAGCTACTGGAACGACTGCCATATACTGCCATCCTTCCATCTTGGCAGTGGCTGTCATTAGCCAACATTTTTAATTGCATATGCTAGTCCCTCTTGCCCTCATCCTCTGCTCGCACGATTCAGGTGCTGCTGGGACCCCCGGCCCACCCCTTGGCTCAGTCAAATTCGTTTGACTTTTTATGCCCCACAGTCGTCCCTGCCACGCAGAGTGTACGAGTGTATGTATGTGTGTGTCTGGGTCTCTGCGTGAGAGATAGAGGGAGATTTTTTGTTTCATCGTTTGCTGTTTTTTTTTTGTGCACATTTGTTTCATTTCATGCTGCTCCATTCATTTTGCTCGGCATCTTTTTTGTCTTATTGTTGGTGTTGTTTGTCTTGCCGTTTGTTCTGTTTGTCTGTGTGCGAGTCAAGAGTCGCGACGTCGACATCCCAGCGTCTGAGCAACATTTGTATAGCCTTCGTCCTTGTGCCATCCCCATCGTGTGTGCCTGTACGTACGAGTATTTGTGTAGTAAGTAATGTGAGTGGGTTGTGTAGGTTGTAGGTTTCTCGTGCACTTCAGCGGCACTCGTCTAATTAGACAAAGTTAAGACCCAGCCACACACAGACACACACAGAGAGAGACAGCAGCCACTCGAAATGAGCACACGGTACCATTTTCTCTGGCCTGGGAGTGCGAGCATTATCTTTAAGACTCCTTAAAGCATCCCTTCAATGGCGGCACACACGCTTTATACTCGCACTTTGATGTCTGTGTCGTCGTAGTCCCGCAAAAAATGCCACAGAATTTGCTTGGGCAACATTGTTTATGTGGCCATACGCACCACACTCTCACCCACATTCTTCCCACTTTTCCTCCTGGAGACGCAATGTCAAACGGCGTTCATTCATTTGTCGCCTCACTTCCGCTTCCTCTCTTCGCACCACAGTCTTCATAGAGATATCCATACTCTGCGAGGAGGTACTATGATGTGGTCTATGCACAGGAGGATGCACCTTGGAACCATCTAGAGGTATATTGTACATTTGTACATATATTATTGATCAGTTTTAACTCGGATGAGTCTTTGTTGTCATGAAAGTCTGACAATCTTCACAGCTTTCTGTGTAGTTTCTGTTGACCATAGTGTCTCCCATAGAATCGATCAATCGGTAAGTGTATTAAAAGCTACTGTTCTTGGTTTTTGTGTTTCTACCACTTTGTTGGATGAGGCCGGGACATCCAGGCTGGCAACATTTTTGCGACTTTTGACATTTTTTAATGCTGTCAGGCATGGCGTGAAAGTAAACGTGAAGGGCACAACCCACATACACTCGGGGGCCCACACAGGCCACACACACGCATAGTAGGGCTGCCTTAGTTTGTGCGTCTTTATGACTCAAAGACGCCACACAAATGTGACATAAAAGGCGATAATAATAAAATATCACAGGACAGGGTGCTCTCGCTCGCCAAATAACAAACTGCAAAATCGTAAACGACAAGCGGGCTGGCGCTCAGGATTCACTTGTGCCTCGTAGTCGGACCACAATAAAATGAATTCCGGCATAAATTCCAATGAAATGTGCCATAAAAATTAAGAAATTGTTGAATTATTTTATGTTTACGAGCGCGGTGGGTGGACAGGGGGCAGGGGACGGGTATGGGCATGGGTATCGGTAGGGACGTTTCCTAGTAAAGTGAATATTAATATTGAAATGTTGTTCTGTTGTTCCGGTTGGTGCTGGTTCCTGGTGCTCGCTCTTGTTGTTTGTGTGTCGTTCGATGTTGCTGCTTTTATTAGTTGTTATTTGTTTTCTTATCAGCGCACAAATGGTCACGCTTTTGATATGTAATCGTAATCGTATTGTGCTAATGGCTCTCTTTTCTTTTGCTGCTCAAATAATAATTTGCAACTGTGTTGTGATGTCATTTTGCAAGAAATATCAACATCCCAAAAACGAAACAATCCAAAAACTAATCGGTATAAACATTTTGCTTTTGTTTTCCTAACATACACACTCGACCATTTCTCACTCGCATAAATTTACGTCTCTCCCAACCACATTCACACACACACACACACATTCTCAAATACATATGCTTCCCCCATTGCTGTTGATTTTGTTTTATACCAACCTACAAAAGTGTATATTGCAGACCCGGATCTGATATTGCCGCGCGGCGAATTGGAATTTACGACCCTGGATCCCACGCTGAAGTAATTGTAAAAAGTAATAATAAATATCCGCCATAGTGAACAACAGCCACAATAGACACACACACACACACCCACACACACACAGAGATACTGTTACAGATCCGCGGTAAGGCCTCATAATTCACGGGCATTTCATTTAACATAGCTGTAAATTTTTAGCATTAAATTTAAATGCATTATCGCAAGAAGGTAAAACGTACTACGTACTGGTATCTGCAAGACGTGCTCGAGGGCATAGGCTATAGGTCTAGGGATAAGCCACCATTTTGTAATTGTCAGCCATTTAAGTGTCATACGAAACCCAGAATCAAAACCGAAATCGAAATACTGCTGCTCTATAAATAAGCTATAAATTTGTAACAAAAATCAAAAGATTAAACTTGTAAATAGTATAGACAAGACGACAACCATAGATACCACCCATGCATCTAGAGGGATTCAGAAACGGAAACTGTTGCACCATCAATTGTATATAGAGAACGGGCAAACATTAATCAAACTGCATTTAAATGTTGAATATTAACTGTAATTAATGAACAACTAGTCGATAAGCAATTAGCCAAATAAGCCTTGTGTATTTAAAGTGTAATTAGGACTCCCAGAGCTGGAAATACTGGTAATAATCAATGTAAATGCCAGGGCCACCTCTCTGCCTCGGGGCAATACTCAAACGATGGACAGTGCTCGTGTGTAAGAGTTTGCGAATCCAGCAGCCGTTTAAACAGTCTATGTATGTCTGAATAGCGATAGTAAAATCCATTAGTCGTTAATGCCACAACTTGTTACTGGCCAGCAAATTAAAATGTTACCAATGTGTATTTCTGGGCCCCAGGTCCAAGCCATTCCGACTTACTCCGACATTTTTCCGCTCATCTCTGGCTCATCTCTGTACGAGTGTCTGTGGGCCAGTTCCAGATGCTATTTATACCAATTCATGAATATTCTATTACCATAACAGGCTGAATCGAAACGGAAATGAATAATCAAGACAGCACCAGAGAAAACACATAGAAAAACCCTATGTGGGGGCGATGTTCAAAGGATAATGAATAAATGCCGAATACATGTCGAATGGCAGCATCAAAAGAGCCCGTTACGAGAGCATCGAACCACAAAAAGAACTACAACAACAGCCTGCAACTATAAAACTGAATTCATTGTAAATGTTTTAAATAACTAAGGTAACCGAGCAGAGCAGAGCACAGCGGAGGAGAGGAGAGGATAGCAGAGCGTAGATAATACTCGTTATAAAACTAATAATAATAATTGTAATAATAGTACGGCATACAGTTTACACAATACTCCAATGTAATTCGAATTCTTATTTCAAATATACAACAAGAATAAAAGCAAAATGGCAGACTAGAAAAAATATACAGTGCGTATGCGTAATAAAATAAATTGATATAAATATACATATATATATATACAAGAAAACAGGGTGGCGGGGCCGCCAGTCCCCACCACCCGTTCTCTGTCTCTGTCACTCTGAACAAAACCAAACTGATTGTTTTTAAGCAAAAGTTAGATATAAAAAAAAATAAGTAACAAATAAAAAAAGAAAATAAAAATGAAAAGAACAACACAACTACGAAAGTGAAATACATTAGATGTAAGTCGAAACTACTGAGTGTGTTAATAATAATAATGAATACTGAATAAATAAACGAAAATTCAAGATAACTAAACATTGAAATTAATTCCAATTGCGGCACTCGATGGAACATCAAAGCGAAGATTAATGCCGGAAAATGCCGATGCCGACGCCAACGACGACGCCGACCCAATCCAGTTTGTCCAACTTTGGCCAAGGGTTAAGTGTTATTAATGCCGAGCAAATCCTGTAGCTGCAGTCCTGATTGCCACTTGAGGCGCGTAATCGAAACATTGCCCAGGCGGTGGGTCAATGAAGACCCGCCTTCATTACTCTGTACAAGCATTATTCGCTCCTGCCCCAAAGCCAAGCCCCCTCAGTGCACCTCCTCTCAAAGCCGATTTACGGCTATTCAGCTATACAGAGAGCTTCAGGGGGAATGGGATTGATGCTGCCGGTGAAAATGGGTGGGTGGCCGGGGTGATTAAAACAGTTCCAGGGAAATTCGACGTCGCCTGCGCCAGAGCCAGTGCGAAAGAACAGAGCGGGCAGCCGTGATCCGGGATCCGGCTCCTAAGAAGGCAAAGTTTGCAACGAAACTTTCTGCGAATGCAAGTCTGTTTGCCTTAATTTGTTGCACACCTTTCACAGAGCAGAACTTGTGGAGGATTCTTGTACCATTCAGCTTGAAATCTATTGGTAATGGAAGTCGGTCCCGAGTCTCCACGAGAACCTTATGAGTTCCCGGACATTATGAGGCCGCAGCTTAATTTGGAAATGTTACTTTGAATCTGCATTGTGGTCTTCGAATCCGAATCCCAATCCTCTGCTGAAGTGCTGTTCTCTGTAATTTGGGTTGGCACGTGCGGATTTACTTTTCACTCTACTTTCCAACTCACCTTCGTTTCTCGCTGTTGCTTTTGTTGTCATTTTTATGGCTGGCTACTGGCAGTTGGCAAGAGCTTTGACTGCAACTTTCTGGGGCAATTGCCAAGGAATTTGAAGTGCCACCCAACCCTAAACGCACTTTGCAGCATCGAAGCTAAAAATAAAGCCACATAAATCCGAAGATTTGCCCTCAAGTGCGCAAATCGAAATGGAATCCCTGGGTCGCTTGCCTCTGCTCCTACTCCTGACCGTGTGCCCTCGTGCCCCGGACAGAGAGTGACTGCTTAGCCCTCAACGTGCTTAAATAAATTAAACGCTGTTCGGTCGACGGGGCCAAATCGTTGGCATTCATAGTGGGCGGGACGGGTAGCGTCGGCCTGTCACTGCTCACGGAGGCATGCTTAGCCCGGACAGTGCTGTTGAAATATTAATGCCACAAGCGAACCAGCCCGGACATGGACATTTCTCGATGCCACTCGCGAGAGATCATAAAAGCCAGTTTGGAATTCAATTAGCAGCTGCACAAAGGCTCCCTGGCTCCCAGGCTCGATGCTCCCTGGGATGTCTTGGTGAAACTCATAACGCCATCGCATCACACTATCGACTGGCATCGATTGAGTGCAGCGATTATTGCGATCGCTCGCTGACAGCTGCAGTTGTAACTGCCACTCGGAGAGGAGGCTGTCAGTGTGCCGGGTGCCTGGTGCCTGACATTCATGGCTGCCATGCCATAGGAATGCCATCCTTTCGCGCAAGCCTCCAACATTGGGGCGGGGGCTACAGAAATCAGTGGAATGCCGTAAAAATGTTGGCTCTCTTTTTTTTGTGCCAGCTTGTTTGCGCTTTCCTTGTCATCGTTGGGGGCTCTGGGCAGATGCTGAAATAATGATACCGGCGCCTGCAAAGCGAGCAATCATCTCGAGCGTCGGCTGTGCGCCTACAACGACGAATCTATGCCAAGGACATATGTAGCCTGCCACTATTGTTTTGGCCACGTTTGCGCGGCTGAGTGGTTGTGTGGCTGTGTGCCTTTGTGGCTGTGTGCCTGTGTTCTTCTCTGTGTTCGGTTCAAGAGTGCGTTTTTGTTAGTGAATAGAATCCCTGTTTCAATTTAGACATTTTCAACGTTTATTTAGCGACTGTTTTAGACTTAAATCTACGCGGGAACGAGAACTGCGAAACTCTTTAAATGCGAAATTTATGCATTACACTCTTATAATTTGATATTTAATGAAATCAGTTTAAGGCTGCTCCTGTTGCTGCCACTACCACTGCTCCTCCCCCAGCTCCGGTGCTCCTCGATGGCTTATACAATTTAAAAATCGCGACGCTTTTTGTATGCGATGCAATTATTCTCCATTTACAATGCACTCAGCGCGAAAGTAAGCAAACAGACAAACAACGGCTTCAATGGTTGGCTCTTTCAGAAGAGAGGAGGGGGAGTGCGGTGCCGCACCGTACCGTACCGTACCAGCGCCCTGCAGTACAGGGTCGCGAAAGCAGACAAGTAAATAAAATTGCAAATAAAGTAAAAATGTTGAAATGCCAAAGAAATGCACGGTACATATTTTACATTTATTCATTCGCTTAGTCTGATTCTGAATCTGCTTCGGCGTCAGCTTCTGCTCCTGCTTCTGCTGTTGCTCTTGGTGCTGTTCCTGCTGCTGCTGCTCCCGCTGCTCCTGGTCCGCCTTCTCTGGTTTTTCCTCCTGCTGCTTTTTGTAATGTTTGAGTACAAAAGCGACGATGGGCGGCATGTCCTCACGCCTGTCGCCTAGTCCTGGTAAGCCGAGCGTTAATAACAACGCTTATCTGTGGCATTAGAAGAAGTATACCAAGCAGCAGTAGCGGCCACCCACCCCCACAGAACCCCACCCCAGCCCAACCTCACAGCGACAACGACAAAGAATGATAATGAAAAACTGAAATAAAAGCGCAGCGGCAGCGCCAGCAGACAAACAAACAAGCAAACGCAAAAAAAATAAGGAAATTTTAAAAAAAGAAACAACCAAACAAAACAGAATGAAGGAGGAGCCCTCGCACCGGGGCCCGGGGTAAGAGGAGCACATAATTTAAGCTGCCGTTACTGCTGCTGCTGCTGCTGCTGCTGCTTGCAACGCTGCTGGCGTGACAACTTCAACTGACAGCCGCAGAGCAGCGCCATCATCCATTATCAGCAGTTGGCCATCTTAAAGTGCAGCACGGGGCAGGATCCACACACGACTCGACTGGGATATACCCCGGAAGTGGTCCAGGGAGCAGGAGTGCAGCAACGCCTAATATGCCTTCTTCAACCTCTTCTTTTTTACATGGTTTTCCGCCAGCAGCAGTACAGGAAACAAACGAAAAAACGGCGATGTACAGCGGACAACGGGTGGTCACAACAACAGTGGCAGCAGCAGCAGCAGCATCAGCGACACAAAATGTTGCAATGGCATTGTTTTAATGCATTTGCAGCAACAACGCTAGCAGGGGACGCAGGGGGGATGCGCGGTGCCGAGGCCAGTGACGAGGGCTGATGGCAATGGCAATGGCGGACTGTACGCACTGTATGCCACATTACGTATACGGGTATGGCGAGGCGGCTACTTGCCGCCTGGCTCGCCCGCAGTATTCCCGCATTGCTGCTGGTGCTGATGCTGCTGCTGGTGCTGCTTCTGGTATTGTTTGTGCGACTCGATGGCACTGCCGTGCCCCGAGGAGTCCTTAACTGTGAACGTCACATAATAGCGTTTATTGCTGTCCAACTTTTCCGCTGGCAGTGAAATTAGTTGCTTATTCTTGCCATGTGACAGCTCCAGAGCAACCTTGTGGTTGCAGCGGCTGCCACCGCCACCGCCACCGCCACTGCCGCCCATGCCGGCGGCCCGGCCGCTGGAGGCACGCCCACTGGTGAGTATTTTTGGCAGAAAGAAGCTGCTCACGCTGCCGGTCTTCTTGTACTGTCCAAAGCCAAACTTGGGCATCGTATGGTGATTCATCATGGGAACTGCAATATCAAGATGGGTAGACAGACACATTAGATTAATGATCAAGGGCGATCATTGCCACAACTGGGGGCACCACTCCGCTCCAGTGCAATGAATTGCCAGCTGCCAGAGCTGTCAGAGGCGCCTCCTGTCAGGTGGCGTGGACAACACTCTGCTAAATTGCATGCAATCGTAAAAACTAATAAGAGAATGGAGCAGGGTGCTTCAATTTCACATCTGGAGCTGTTTCTGCTTCTTCTTTTGGTCCTGCTCGTGCTACTCCTGTCTGACACTCGTCGCTCACAACCCATTTTCGTTTGCCGGATCAAAAGCGTTCTCAGCTGGGGATTAGTGTTGCCTCGACTTTCTGCTACTTTCAACAAAATAACAGTATATAAACAGCAGCAGCAGCAGCAGGAAGTGGCAAGAAGGACAGGGAGGGGAGAAGGGAGAAGCCCGGGGCAAACAGACGGGGCACAAATGAATGCGTTTTTAATTTGGCATAAGCCGGACGCATCCTTTTGAAGAAGAAAGCATCCATCCACAGAGAGCGAGCGAGTGAAAGATGTAATAAAAGTTGAAAGCCAGAAAGCCAGAAAGCCAGCAAGCCAGAAAGTCGGTGGTCCCGAGGATTTTTTAATTTGCCTCGCACTGAATAAACTGCTCGTAATTAGGATTTATATTTTTATGCCCCCGGCATCTGGGGCATATCTGCTTTGAATTCGAGTGTCCGCCATATTCGCTGCGACCCCACGCTTGACCCACTGCTGGCAGCGAGGGAGAGGCCGAGGAGGCAGTGAAAGTGTTTCCAGCTCCCGGCCAAGCGATTTGACTCGGGAAGTCCCATTCTGAATGCCTTGGACTGGTGCCATTTTTCACGCTTGCACACAGCCGTTTAAAGCCCTCAGGGGTCTCCTCTCAGAAGGAGCAGTGAGAAATAAGAAGCGAGAAGCGAGACACGAGACAACAGAGCAATGAGAAGAAGCCTCGTTTTCTCATTCACTTACTGTAGGCGGCACAAGGAATGCCCGTGTAAGCGTGTGCTGCATGGAGGCACCGATGCGTCTTTGTGGTGCACTGTAGAGCCTTCTCGTAGGCATTGTAGTCCGGACTGAGACGTCTCTCCGCCTTCAAGGAAAAGAGAGGAAATGCATGAAAGAGTGTCCACCAAAAGGAAACGGAAAGAAACTGTAGCACACCTCCTCGTACACGTCGTTGATGTTCTGAAAGTTGTTGGTGCCCGGCTTCTGGAGTCCCTTGAGCGTCTCGTACAGGAAGAGTTCAAAGTTCTTGAACGTGTACTCACTGAAGTTGTAGCGCCGCAGCCTGGTGCCCGTCTCGCCGTTCAGCAACACACACGATTTGTGGTAGTCGTCGACCGCCCGCTTCACGAGGACCGCCTCGTTCAGCTTGCTAGAGCGTATCTGCAGCGACTTGAGCTCCAGCAGATGCTGGAAGATCTTGCGCTCCATGTAATATCTGCGGATGTACATAAGAATGAAAAAGCAATAAAGAACGCTGCCAGCCCCAAAAGAAAAGCGCAGCCAGTGGCACCCTCTGTCCCATCCTTATCTGTCCCAGCCCCGTCAGAATCATCATCAGTATCAGTATCATCCTGGAGCTTTGCGAGCAGCTAGCGCACAAAATAAATGTTGGCAAATGTACGTAAATTGTCATTTTGATATTTCGCGAGGCAAACAAAGACACAGCCGCCTGCTGTGCCCCACAAAGACCTCGAGGAGGTGGTCCGCATCGCCCCCCATTTTAGCCGGCTCAGAGGCCAGAGGCCAGAGGCAGAGGCCCGCCCAGACAATGCGCGAGCGCAATAAAAGGCATCATGTTATTAAAATTTCAAAAAATACTAAAGTGCGTACGCGGAAAAAATTCTATTAATAATTGAGCGGGCAAAAGGCAGAGAGGGAGTACAAGTAAAATTAAAGCCAGCAGCGGGGCTAGGGGGTGCCATAAAATGTTATTAGAAATTATATTAAAAATTAGGCAAATACGAAAGAGAGAGACAGGGTGAGAGAGAGAGAGAGAGAGAGAGAGTGCATACTCGTTTAAACAGCATATTAAAGGAAGGAATGTGCAGCACTCTTTAAGCACTCGAAAGTTGTTCCTTAAAACGTGCTCGGAGGCCGACAACTTTTCCAAATCAACTGGCAGCATCGTCGTCATCGTCATCGTCATCCGCATCCTCAACCGGTTGGCAGAGAAATGCATTTTACCGAAAAAACTAAGCAAATTTGTCGAGTGCACTCGGATCGCCTGCTGCTGCTGCCGTGGAGCGTTTTGAAAATTGTTTATCCAGCGAGCGGTAAGGCTGCCAGCGGAGTCGGAGGCGGAGGCGACCGCTTGACACTGCTCGCCACTTGGCTGCGCTACGCGAATTTGTGCAAAACAATTTGACTTTGAAACAAAAGTTCATTGGTCGCCGCGCCCTCGCCACCGAGTGGGCGGGCAGGGAGAGCTGAGAGGCAGCTAATAAATAGCAAGAGGGCCGCCAAGGTAAGAATGCTTGTGAGCCAAAAACTGCGTAATAAATTGGCCGAGGGCCCAGCGAAATCCCCGGAGCGGCTTCAAAGCGGCCAGCTCTGGGCCCTGGGCCTTGTGCCGCTCTGCTGGCCATCCTTCAGCTTCCGCTTGTTTTGCTGCTGCCACTGCTGTTTCCCTCTCTGCTGTTTCGTTCTGTGGTCATCTGCAGCACCATCTTCATCTTCATCTCCATCTTCATCACCATCTTCCATCTTTATCTTGGTCGTCATCGTCATCGTCATCTTCATCGTCATCGCTTGTTTGCCGAAGCGCTTTTCAATTTTACGCCTCGCTTTTGGCTCATCCATTCGGTTGTGCCTGAGTTATTTGCAAGTCTTTCTCTTTGTGCCTGCGCCACCGCCTGTGCAAATACTTTTTGCCATGCTGCTGTCCTTGGCACATTTTTTGCTGCCGCTTCTGCTTCGCACCTCCTGCCTTTCCCTTTTGCTGTTGCTGTCGCTGTCGCTGCCGTCGCTGCTACTGATTTCCGTTTCCGCTTTACGTTCGCTTAGTACAACTTTCATTTCGTTTTCTTGTGCGGCGTTGATTTTCTGTGCTACATTTGCAACTGCAACTGCAAGCGCTTCCAGCGACCGACCAACACAGATGTCTGTGTGTCCGACCGACCGACTGACAGCCACACCCACGCCCCCGCCCCCACCCCGTTCCCGGCCCAGCCCCAGCCTCAGCCCACGTCTTCCTGTTTGTGACACAAATGTGACAGGCAAAAAGTGCACGCACCACCAAAGTGGATGAAGTGGAAAGCCCGCCAGCGGCAAAGTCAGCACAGTTGATACTGGCAGAGGCTGAGGCTGAGGCAGAGGCACAGCATAGGCATAGTGCTGCTCTGCTCTGCTGGAGCGCTGACAACGCCAGTGACAACAAAATGCAAAGAAATTAAGCGCTGCACAAGTTGCAACAACAGAAACTGCCCGCCCGCCGGCAATTTGTGCGGCACAAATAACAAAAGCGAGGCAGAACCTTTTGCCAAGTGTTAATGGTCCGACAAGAGGCGGCTGCGGCATCAGGATGAAGACGAGCACGTGGCCTGCATACAGCTGCATGGCTGAGCAGGTTTCCAGGCTAGCAGGTGAGAGAATTTTGCCTTAAAATCGATGACCGCCAACCCGCAAAAAGTCTGCGGCTGATTTGAAAGTCGCTTCGCTGTCGACTTCTTGGGTTTCCCAAAAAACTTTTCCGCTTCATTTTTCATTACGGCTATGTTCCTGAGCTCAGGCTTCAAACTTTCGCAAGTGCCGAGGCTGAGAGCAGAGCCACTGAGAGCTCTGAGAGCTTTATCGTCTGCCTCTCCAAGTGGCTGAGAATCTCCAAACACTCGAGGAGGGCGAGCCAAACTTTAAGTAAAATAACGTATTTTATTTGCCATATTGCACGTTAATTAAGTCCTGGATAGTTTTGCATAATCAACGTTTAAAATCGGCCAGAAAATATGCCTAATTGCGTAACGGCCGGAGGAAGAGAGGGAGGCAGGCAGGAGGGAGGCTATCCACAAGGACAACCGATAAAACTCGGGGCCGAAGCCCCGAAACGAAATCCAAATATTTAACAATGTCAATTACGTGAGCGCACATTATAAATCCCAAATCTCACCTGTGCTGCTGGGACACACAACCGCCCACCGACACTCCCACACTCCCACACACCCACACACACACGCACCGCCGGTAAGTTATTTGTTTAATTTATGCGTCAGATAAAATTTTAATCTCTTTGGAGCCAAAAGCGAGGAGGGAAAATAAAGTTAGGCGAGCAGCAAGACCAGCATTCATACCAGGACCAGGACCAGATCCAGGTCCAAGTCCATGGAAAAACAGCATGCGAATGCAAAATATACGAATGCGAATAAAATGAAAAACAAAATCTCTATTTACACACTTTTCATAGGGAGTGGAGTGGGGGCATATTCTACTGGGAGCTATGGATTATGGATTCACTTTTTACTTCATTTTAGACCATCGCATCCCATCGCCTTGGCCCCAAGTAAATTCTATTTGGGTTTTCTTTTTTCCCCCAGATTCCTTCTGTGTGTTTTTCAAGAATTAATTGACTCACTCTGTCGACTTGTTGAGGAAGTTGTTCTGGCAAAAGTTGCCGGCTCAGAGAGGCTGGGTCTGGGTCTGGGGCTGGGGCTGCGCTGTGCTGTGCGAGACACTTGTTTGACTTTCGGTTTTCGCGTGCATTGCGTATACGCCGCATGGTGCGTATTTGCCGAAACCTTAACATGGAACGCAAATGGTCTTGTTCTTGGCCTTTCAGCTACACAGTTTCTCGTGGCTCTGGTTTCTGGTTTCTGGTCTTCTTTCCGGCTTATGCAAACAGCCGAGTTAAATATTTTCATTAGTCAAGTGGAAAGAATTATTTATGAAATGCGCTAGCCGGCCGGATTTTGCTTTTGTTTTTGTTCTGGCAGAGAGTTTCGGTTTCTGTTTCGTTTCTGTTGCTTTTCCTTTTTTCGGTTTGGATGTTTGCAAATTTATTCATGGGCTACAAGGCAGATTAGCAAAATTAATAAAAGTCAGCTTACGCTTTTTAATTAAGTTTTGTGTGTGGCACGGCTTATGCAAATACCACAAATAAATACAATTGACTTTTAAGTTTGAGACTTGAGCGGCGCCCGTGGCTCGTGGCTCGTGGCTCGGGGCTTGTGGCACCAGAAGAGCAGCGTGTATTGATTCGCCTCAAACAAATGACAAAAATTCAATTAAACCGAGCACACGAGAGCATACCGGCTCTAGGGCAGAATTTCTCTGCTCTACGCATCGCTAGTGGCGGCTTATGGCCAATTTCGGGGGCAAAATCCTTGGGGGCACAAAAGGATTTCCGGAACAAGCACGCCAACGAAGAGCGAACACAAATGGTAATTGCCCTGTAGCCTCCTCCCAAAAATTCCCCCGCTAATCTGCACTAATTCCATTTACAATTAGCATTAGCGAGTTGTAAACGGAGCCAGAGACCGGGTTTCTCTTTGGTTTTCACAAGGACTCCAGTTGCAGGCTTTTCTGGCTGGTTCTGGCTCATTTTCATATTTTGTTCAAGTTTCTGCATAAACAAAGCAACACACCGCAGGTGGGCCGGTCGGCCGCTTCTTGGGGAGGCGTGTCTCGTGTCCCGTGGCCCGTGGCCCGGTCCAGTCCAGTACTGCCGTCCGTGCACCTAATTAAAATGCGCAACTCTTTGCCGGAAATGAGCATTTCGGCTAATGACAAGGGCGGACGAGATTTGGCGGGAATTCGTTCGTTAGCACTGAAATTCTCGTAAATCAGGAGGGATATTGCGAGTAGTGAAGTGGAGGCTGGAGGTGGGAGGCTTTGGATGCCATGCTGCTTGGCGTTGACCTAATTATGATATACGTTTGGCGGTCTTCTCTAATCGTTTGACCCCTTGGCAAAGAATCAACGGAATACATTCCATTTCGTCTAATTAAGTCGCCCGAAAAAGACATGAAACAGGATAGAATATTATTAAGTACTTGTCACACCGAGACGATGAGGCCAATTAATTTGTCACAGCCACCAGCCATACACACACACTCCGTGTGACCCCCACCTGTTACGGTTAAGCGTTGAGACGGCTGCCGCAATGGGCTTGGGCTCGACCCCGACAGTGGGTCATAGTTCATGCTCAAGTACATGGAAAATGAACATTAATGCCGCGTTTATTGCCTTTAACCGCATTATAATAACTTTAAAGCGCGCATTTTTATGGCGAACGGAAGCCGGGCAATTTATTTACTGACCAAAGCAGCGCAGGGCAGAGCAACAACAATGGCCGCGAAGGCGAAGGCGGCGCAACGGCTATATCCCAGCTCGTAACAGAAACCCCAAAAAGGGAAGAAATGAGAAATGTTGCCCAGGCTATTAAATCCCTGACTAAATTAACTTTAAGGCGGCCTGGCTTGGCCTGGCCTGGATGGGGCGGCCTCCAGGCAGTTTGATTACATTAAAAGGCCACGGAGCTGAAGTGCGCGCGTGATACAATGCGGAGCGGAGCCACTGGCCCGGGCACTGGGACATTCAAGTTGATTAAAATCAAGCATCAAGTAAATAAATCTAGAGCCGAAAAGGCAGGGCAGCGCAGGACGCGTAGGTCGCCACTAACTGCCTGGAGATTAATTTAAATGAATGAATCTTGCCATCAAGCAACTCTCATGGCGAAGCGACAATCTCGGCCACTCACTCACTCACTCACCTTCGGATGTTGCGCTGAATGGACCTCGTGACGGCGGCCATATCGCAGGCGCCCTTATCGCCGGGCTTACGATTCTCCAGGCGACTGCTGCAGGACCGACCGTCGAGGGTGGCATAGATGGGGCGCCGCGGCATGGCCGTGTGGGCCGACCGCAGGGTGGGAATTTTGCTTCGCTCCGCCCGCGGACTGGGCTCGAAGCCCGAGTCCTGATCCTTGCTGGTCAGGACAGCATTGCCACCACTGTCGCGGGTCTCCTGGGCATTCTTCCAGTTGCTGCGCGTCTTCGCACCGCTGCGCACGCGCTTCTTAAGGCGACGCTTGCGTCCGTTGGCCATCGCATCGTAGACTCCAGCGGCTCCAGTAGCATCACTGGTGGCTGTGGCGCCATCTCCTGCTGCCCCACCCACGCCATGACGATTGCCACTGGTCAGGAAGCGACGCAGAGCACTGTCGTGCTCCGGGTCAATGCCATCGATATCGTCGTCGTCGTACTCCTCCTCATCGTATTCCTCATAGTCGTAGTCCATCTTCTCCAGCTCCGAGGCACTGGGCAGCTTGGTCGCTGAGCTGCCGTCGGCCACCACTTGAAAGACTTGATTGTTGTTGCCGCTGTAGTCGACGCTCCGTCCGGGGCGCGCTGCACGCTCCAGGTCCCCCACGGATTCGTCGCTCTTCAGCACATGGAAGCTCGATTTGCGTTCAGTGGCTAGTGGTTCGTCGGAAGCGTTTGCTGCGCCCTCAGGGGCTCCAACTGGGTCATCGTCCGCCGAGTCGGAGGGCAGCAGTGTGAACGAACGTCTCGACTCCTGCTCCCGTTGCGGCTGCTCCTGGGACTGGGTGCCGGCTGGAGACTGCGCCGCGACTGGGGCTGGGGCTGGGGCTGGCGCAGGGCGTGGTTGCTGTGCGGTTGGCGGTTTTTTCGGCTCAACCTGCGGCTTGGGTGGCTCTGACGGGGGAATGGTGGAAGCCGTCATCTCCATCTGCTCTCGATTTTTGCCAGCAGATGCTGTTGAAGCTTTTGATGACTCCTCAGCTTTTGGTGGCTCTGGCTCTGGTGGTGCCTCTGCGGTTGTCTGTGGCTTGGGCGTTTCTCCCCCACCACCACTGGCTGGTGGCGGTGTGGGCGTGGCAGGTACAGGGGGTGTTGACTCTTTCTCTGGCACGGGAGTGGGTGGGGATTCTTTTGCCACTTTTTCAGCTTCATCTTTAGGAGCTACATTCTGTTCCTGGTGCTCATCTTTCACCTCTGCTGGCTGCTCTTCGGTGGAGCTCTTGGACTCACTGCTCAAGGCAGTGGCTGCTATTTTGATGACCTGCTCAACCTCCTTGGAGACCAACTGTGTCTCCTCCTCGCTAAGCTGCAGCTTGGCCTCCGGCTCCTGCTCCTGCACCTGCTCGACCTCTGCGGCAGGTAGTTCCTCCGACGACTTAGATGTCAGCTGCTCGGCATCGTGATGGACATCGACTTGTGTCACCACGGACTTGGCCGTCTCTTGCTCCTCGTCTGTCAGCTCCACGGCATGCGATTCAACCACCTGTAGAGTCTCTGGTTGCACGGACTTCTCGCTCTTGGCGCTCTGGGGCGGCGACTTGATGAAGGTTCTTTCCTTGTTGGCTGTGGACGGTGGCGTTTGGAGTTTGACAGCAGATTGGGGACGATCCTTGGCACTACCCGACCCTTGCTCTCTTGCAATATTTTCTCCATTGACTTCAATCTGCTTCCTCGAACCCTTCACTGGCGATGCGTTGGACTTGTTATCCTCACTGCCATCATCCGCATCGCTATCATGCTGCTCTTTCGATCTTCTGGAAGATGTGGAGCGCTTTCGCGACACCACCCGCTCCTTCCGCCGCTTGTGGTAGCAGCAGTTCTCGCAGGAGTCCTCGTCGTCCTCCTCCTCGGCCTCCCAATCGCTGGAGCTGGCATACCGTTCCCTGGACTTGCGGCGTCTGATCTCGATGTTGCTCTTGGAGCGGCACAGATCGCTGCACTCCTCGTGCTTGGACTCGCCACAGCTGCTGGTGCGTCTGCGGAGCTGCCGCCTCTTGTGGCGTCGGCAAACGTGCTTCAGGCGCTGCTCCTTGCGGTAGGTTTCCTCCGCACAGCTACAGTCCCCCTCCTCTTGGCCGTTCCCATTGCCATTACCATTATCCGATTCGGATCGCTTTAGATACACGACATACTTCTTGGAGCTGCGCAGATCTTGGACCTCCTCTTTCTCCACATACTTCAGGGGTCGCACCAGATCTGCAGCGTTGGCTTCGTGGAACGGATTGCCCCGTCTGGTGGTAAGCTTCACCTTGTTCGAAGGCTGACCGCCATTTGCCTGCAGGAACTTGGCCGTCGAGCGGTGTCCTCGCTGCAAAGCCCCATCCAAGGGAGTCAGAACCAGGCCCCTGGAGTTGCGGTAGACGGCATTCACATCCCCTCCGTAGTCGAGGAGGAGCTTGCACATGTCCGTGTAGTCGTTGGCAGCCGCAATGTGGAGCAGACTCCTTCCATCGTTGCTGGTGGTGTTCACCTGCTTGGACCTCTGGGCGAGCAGCCATTCCACGAGCTCCCTCCGACCGGAGGCAGCTGCCTCGTGGAGCGGCAGATCTCCCTTCGCATTCCTGAGCCAGAGATTCGCTCCTCGCTCTTTGAGCAGCTTCAACGTCTCGAACTGTCCCTTGGCGCAGCCACAGTGGCCGGGCGTCCGTCCCTTGCGATCCTGTCGATTCGGATCCGCCTCCAAGTCCAGCAGACGGGCTGTGGAATCGGCATGGCCCAGGGTCACGGCGTAGTGCAACGCCGTACAGCCGTTAGAGTCGATGAGGTCGGTCGGGGCGCCGCAGAGGCTGATCAACGTATCGATACACTCGGTGTGCCCACGCGAGCCGGCGCAGTGTAGAGCCGTGAGTCCATCTCTGAAAGAACAATATGGGATTTATTATTAGAGCATCTTTGGGGACATGAATCCATTGAACCCACTTATCGGCACTCTCCACACGGGCACCCGCCTTCACCAATGCAATCATCGCCTTGGCCGATCCCGCCGAAGCAGCCCACAGCAGCGGCTGTCGGCCATCCTTGTCCTGGACATCGACACTGCTCTGAGGATGGGCCAGCAGAATGCCGAGTATCTCTAGGGCCAGTTTGCTGGAGTTGGACTGCTGCTGCTTGCTGTCGTAGCTGGCCCCGCACATCTGGGCGGCATAGTGCAACGGAGTCCCGCCATTCACATCCGGCTGGGCGACGTTTGCTCCGGCTGCCAGGACAGCGCGCAGGGACTCCACCTCGCCGCAAACTATGGCAAGATAAGTTAAGGGATAAGTTTATCAAAGTTAACATCAATCATTCTTCCGGGGAACTCGGGAACACTCACCAGTTGCCCAGTGCACCACCGAGTGACCCTCATTGTCCACCGCATTCACATCGGCTTTGTTCGCTAGCAGCAAATTGACCATGGCCAAGTTGCCCTGAATAACAGCCAAGTGAAGCGGCGTGAAGCCATCTTCATCGGCGGACTCCAGCAGCTCGGGGGCTGCGATGGCGATGCTGGCGGCCGCCACGAGGTCTCTTGTCTGTTCCAGGTCCTGCGCGGCACAATAATGCAGCGCGTTCCGATTGCTGCGGTCCCGTTGCCGCAGCAGTTGGGGCTGCAAAGGATGGAAAATGGAAGATGGATATAAACGGAGGTAAGATCACTGTAACGCTTATTAACAGGTTTTCCGGCTCAAAAATTAATTATTCCGCTCAGCATTCACTTGTCGCTAGTTGATGATGGAAAAGCGTTTCCACCTGCGGAGCCGCCAACCGCCTGCAGCCACGGCAGGCGCACCCGATTAATAAACTAATTAAAATGTCATTTGCATATTGCATCAACTTATGCCTCATCCAATGTGGCAGCAGAGCGACATTTGCTTCCGACATGGTCTCTCTATCTCTTTCTCTCTCTCTCACCCTTGCGCCGTTTTGCCGATGCCGTTTGGTGCCGGTGTGCTATGTTTGATAGATCGCGTAATTGTGGCGGGCCAAAACCTTAATTGCCAGCAAATATTTTTACAAAAAATACTTTATATATAGGCTTGTTGTTTATTTAACCGGCCAAGTTGTTGTTGGTTGGCCTGATTGGTTGTCCGTCTGCCTGTCTGGCTGCCTGCCTGGTCGGTCGTTTGGCTGGTTGGTTGGTTGGTTGGGTTGATTGGCAAAACGAAAGCAATTATTTTTTCCAAACATATCACGCCCCTGGCCAGGAACGACACTCACACGCGTTAAGTGCCGAATGGGAGAAGTACTCGCCAATTAATAATTAAACCATCCAGATACATATATTCACGTTAATCATGTGGAAATTATTACCCAAAAGCAATAAAATAATGTGCTGAATGAAAAACGCGTCCGATAGCCCGCTGTTGGTCAGTAACTAAAGCAACAGCACACAGGCAACGGCAACGGCAACGGTAATGGTAGTGGTAATGGCAACGGCAAAAGGTAAACAGACGGAAAGCGTCGCCTGGAAAGTGCAAGTGTCGGACGCGACGCCTGGAAACGGCCAAAAGCGGGTTGGAAAACGGTTGTTATGGGCAACGTGGTGAGTTACCACTGCACTTGGAGAAACTACTAGTCGATTCTCAAGGATATCGACAGGTGAGTACACCATTCTCCCATTCTCAAATGGGATATGTGTACATTTTTAATGTTGGCTATATTTTCTTTGTATCAAAAAATACATCCTTTATTCTTGAGTTAACTGCAGTCTGACGGCAATGGAAAGGTGCTTTTTGCTGCTACTTTTCGTTGAGGGCTCACCAGATTTGCGTTTGCATTTTTGGCGCGCAAAATCACGTCAAACTCCAGGGGCAACGAAAACATGTTCGCCGAGCGACCGTTGGAGTCGTCGCCATTTGCCGTGCACTTTTCTGGCGTGTCAAAACATGTCAAGTGCACAAAAAATACTGTCGCCGCCGCCGAAAAGTATGCTAAAACTTTGCCCCGCTGCTGGCAGGAATTCGCAATGCGACGACAGCGACGCGGACAGAGGCAGTGGCAGTGGCAGTGGCAGTGGCAGAGGCAGCACGCAAATGTAAAAGTGAAAATGTTGGCAAATCGTCGAGAATTCACATGACTAGAGAAAGACTGAGGGAGTAAGTGAGTGAGTGGGGGAGTGGATGGGATAAGGAGAAGGATAAATAGACCCCAAGAGAGAAGAGAGAGTTTTACCCCCGACTGCCTCTCTCTGGCATGCGGGTGGCGCTTATTAGGCTTCCGAACAAACTTTTGATGCGGTCCTGGGCTAAGTTTTGTTCTAATTTCTGGCCTGCTCCTGCGACGCCAGTTCCACTTTCATTTCTCCGTTTCCACATTTTCCCATTTCCTGCCACTGTTTATCTTTCCGGCTGGAATGAATGATTGACTGTGTTGCTTTTCTAACCAACAATCAATTTCTACAATCATTTCGGGCACGCCGGATTCTATTTATATCAGGCGCCAACTATCGCGTGACTCTCGTAAAACTGTCCTAAAGAACCACCACCCGCCAACCCACCGACCCACCGACCCACCGCCCATTCTTCGATGGCTGCCCAATTTATTGCAAATTTTATTGTGGGTCGAGCCAGGAGTTCGATGGCTATGAAAACTAAGGCAAAACTCTGCCGAAAAGAACAAGAAACTAAAAGCAAAAGCGTTAAAACTTTCGACTCTTAAGACATTCCGTATTTGCGTGCTGCACAGAACAATGGCATGGCATGGGCGTGCTTACCGAAAGGGGATAAGAGTGTACGTCAAGGACTCTGAGGAATACCCTAGTTTGTTCCAGCGCCTCAACAGGTCTGATGTATACCGCATTGCCAACCGGTCCGATATACCCCCAAACTGATTTCTGATTGCCTGTGATCTGGTATTTGACTTTCTGGGGAGTTTGAGAGCCAACATCAATATTTAATGTTTCACTTAATTTGCAGTTGGCATAGGACTCGGGGAATGGTTGGCTTGGCTTTTCCTTTTGGATCCCTCATATTTTGGCCTTTGATTGAATCGAATTTGGTTTTTGCGGCTGTGGCTTCATTTCCTTTTGTTTGCCCCAAAAAAAAACTTTACGTTGCCTGATTTCTTTCGCAGCAGCACCAGCAGCGGAGGGAGGGCAAAATATTTACAATGAAAGATTTTTATTTTGTGCTTCCGCTATCTGTTCTTGGCCCTGGCCCTGGCCTGGCCCTGGCCCTGTCCCTGGCTATAGCCCCTGTATTGTCCGGGTCTGCTGTTTGTTTCTTATGGCGCGGCGGACCTACGCTGCTGTCCGGATTATGAATAATTCAAATAAACTGAAATGATACCTAAAAACTTTGACAGCCCGGTTGCCCCTTCCTTGTGCCCTTCCTTCGCCTCCTGTTGTGCTGTGTTGTGTTGTGGTGTGGCACAATGAAAAAAGAATGATGAGGCAAGATGGGAGTCGGGGGCAGCGTCAAATAAAGTTCTCCTGCTGCTACCGCTGCCGCTGCCGCTTGCCGTTCTCTAGCTGCTGCTGCTTTTGTTATTATTATGATGATGGTTGGTGTGATTGTTGCCACATCGCATTCTCTCTCCCCCATCATCATCATCACCATCATCATCAGCATCGGAGACTGGAAGTCCAGTCCAACTTCCCCCATTGCCTGCTTCTGTTGGTGTCATGCAAATTTGCATTCAACTTTCTACATTCACCCAAACACAGAATGAAATGCGATAATCAAATACGACCAACAACCACCACGGGCTCAAAAGGGAACAGCAACAGCAGAACAGAACAGAACAGCAGCAGCAGCTGCTGCTGGCCCCCACCAGGGTCCATAGATAGATAAAACTTTGGCATTGCCAGATCCGAGCCCCAGTAACAGCCTCCCTCCACCCATCCGATTGCCCATCGCCATTCGCTGTTTATGCCATTTTAATAGTTCTTTAAACAAATAAAACGTGCCCTGGCCGCACAAGCAGAAATACAGGAAAACAAAAAAACCAGCAAAAAAAAACAGCAAAAACAGGAAAAACTCTAGAGGCAATAATACAGATCGAATTGTCATAACCAATGGAAAATATTACCCTGCCAACCGCTGAATGAAACAACATCCTGCTGATGTCGTTTAATCCTTTAAAACAAACGTTGGGAGCTCTTGATTTTCTTTTTTCATTCGCAGATAAAAAATATTAAAAATAAAAGAAGAAAAAGAAAAAAAAACTGGGTCATGGTGGCCCTAGCCGCACTTTTAGTTTCAGCAGATTAAGGGCCAAATGAGCTACAAAACAACCCAACACAAAAGGTGAGCATTAAAACCTGGAGGTAGGATTTATGATAGCCATCCAATATCCAACATCCAACTTCCAACATCCAGCAAATGCAGCAACAGTTAGGCCCCCCTCCGTATGGACATAAAACACGAATTTTTACGGCCCTGTCCAGGTCCAATCCTAAGCTGGAATCGGCACGTTTTGTTTCTGCTGCTGCTGCTGCTGCCTTTAGGACCTTCCGGGCATCCGGGCGCACTCTGACAACCAAACTTAAAACTTCCTTTGGGCTTTTTATGCCCAGCAGTCTCCCCGTTGGGGCTTAGGGGGGGAAGTCCTCACTCGCATGGTATCCTCGAGAGTTTATGAATCTAGTAAGCCAGCCACAAAGACAGAGGGAAATAATTTGTATTGGTCTGCCTAAAAAAAGAAAAGATATTCAGTATTTGCATAACTGAAGCGACAACTGTCGTCGTCAAAGGACTTTCAGGATATGAGAAATCAAAGCCTTCAAAAAAGAGGGCGGTGAAGTGTGAGGATGAGGATGTCTCTGTTGTGGCCAGTGGTCGCGCTTGTGGCATGACTTATTATTCATATATCGTAATCCATTAACATAACAATGAGATGGAAGCTGGTCACAGAAGTCATGAACTCAACTCCTTTGAATATTACGCATACGATGTGAGGACCCCCCCCCCCCCCCCCCCCCACCGGAAAAAGAGTATGAGGTTTATTGTTTACTCGGAGGAAGTGCGTACAAATATAAATATAAACATAAAACATAAATAATAATGAATGGAGACGCAGCCGCCACTACAATAGCAGCTGAGAGAGCACCTCCTAGAGCTCCTGGAGCCTGGACTCGGCACAGGACTCTGCACAGCACTCTGCTACATGATAATGCATAAAAAATAAAATACATGCATGGCCTGAAAGCCATGAAAGGGCACAAATGGCAACTGGCATCCGGGAGCGGGTCGGGCTCCCCACAGACCGAAAGTAGGGCCAGTAAGGAAAGCACAGAGAGCCGAGAATTCGAGTTAACGCTTCGTTGGCCAGCACATCCGCCATAATTATGTGTGACGCGACAGCAGAATGGCACATTAAAAGGTTAGAGCAGGCCGGAGAGAAAGAACAGAGGGAGCACAAGCAGGAGACATGCCTCTGGCTAACCCCCGGGGAGTTGCTGGAGCCAAAATACCGGAAACTCTTTTGCAGGCGCCTCGGGGTCGCCCTGTGCTGTAGTGTCCTGTCCTGTCCTGCTTAAGATGTCAAGTGACCACCACCAGAGGCCACTCACAGACGGCACTCAATGGCAAATTTATGCGGACAATGTGCCATTCATATGTTAATCACATTTACCCGGCCACTGAAGATGTCTTTTAATTAATGTAAGCGGCCAAGTGCACAGGTAGGGCCACAGCCCCAACAGCAGCAACAATGGCCCATAAAGAGAGCACCTGCAATTCCATTGGCAGACATGGGGCGTGGCAACAGCGTCTCAAGACGCCAGACTAGCGTCTGCTACTGCCTCTGGCCCTGCCTCTGTCTCCCCCTTTTGCTGCTGCGTCGCTCTTGCAGCAACTATAATTTGCATGCTCGACAGACAATGCTCCAGCCACAGCTACAGATACACCGCAAAAAGAGATAGACAGAGACAGTGATAAAAGAGAGAGAGAGAGAGAGCAGATGAGAGAATGATGCTCTCTGTTCTCTAACTGTTGTTGTGGCACCTTTTATACTTCTAATTAGTGCCACGTTGCCGGCTGCAGCAACAATGGCGGCTGCATACATTGCCGTTGCCGTTGCCGTTGCCGTTGCCTCTGGATTCAGACCCTTTGTTGCGGCTGCGGGGCTCCCTCTCCCGCTGCTGATCCTTTAGGAAGCGTTTCACGGTGCAGCATTCTTAAGTAGTTTTGGCAATTATTTACAGCTACTTTGGCTCAGAGCCCCAGCCATGCCCCAGCCGTGCCCCCAGCTCTGCCCCTGCCCCTACGCCTGCTCAGCAGCACTTTCTCCCCCTTTCATCCGCTTTAGCCTGAACTCATCAAAAGGTTTGCCGCACGGATTATTATTATGCTATGTGCCATGTGGCGGGGTTACTGCTTCCAGCTTCCAGGTTCCGTGTCTCGTGTTCTGGGGATCCATGGGATTTCGTGTGCTTCGTGCTGCTGCTGTGTAGGTAAACTTTCGCATAGTTTTTATGCCGTGCAACGGATTAACAACAACGGCAAACTTTCATTTTGATCTACAAACTTTGTTGGCGGTTCGAGCTGCCCCACCGCTCCACTCCATCCATCCATCCGCTGGCATCTCCATCTCCATCCCTATCCCTGTACCGCTAACCAGTCAGCCATTTCAATCTCAGGTGGTAAACTGTTTGCTAAACATCAACAGCAATTTCCATGCTTTAACAGCAATTCAATTCCCGGCACATGCCTCATGCCTCATGCATACTTTAAAGAGGGGATCGGATGCCAAACATGGGCTCGATGCCGTGTCCATGTCGCCTGCATAATTCATTGTCTAAGTTTTTGTTAGTTGTAAGTCATGGCTCAAGTTTTTTGTCTAAATCGAATTAACTTGTAAAATATTTGAGAAACTTTCATCCGGCACTCCGTCCGGCATTCCGTCCGGCACTCCGTTCGCTCTTTCACTCTGGGATGTAAACGTGGCTAGGGTCAATTAAAAATTATGCAGAACCGACCCCGGATCCAAAGTAATTTCCGCAACAGAAACTTTCTCGGACTCGGACTCGAGCTCGGACTCAAACTCAGACCCCACTGTGCACCGAAGCGCATTAAAATTAGTAACAAGCCATGCTCATTTGTGTCAACTTTGACTGTCATTATGCACTCGGAGCAAATATTGTTGGATGCCGAGGCAAAAGTTTTTGGGTACCCCATTTGGGCCGCCCTTTACCGCTCTGCCATTTGGCCTGCCCCTCCGCTTGTGATTAGCCTGCTGGGCATTTCCTTGAGCAAAAATGTTGCAGCAGGAGCATACAAATTCATATGCGGATATCCTATATGTCCTCTAGTCTGTACTGCCACTCCAGCTCCACTCTAACTTCGGCCGGCAACTTCGGCCGGGAACAACTTCTGGCAACTGTATATACGAGTAGTAAGTGGAAAGCGGAATGGAAACTGGCGGCAACCGGCAGACGGAAGTCATTCCCAAAGCCAAACAACAGTGACAGCAAACCCAGGAACCCCAGCATCACAGCATCCAAGCATCCCAATGTCTAAGCATCCAAGGCAGCCGCATTGCAAGACAAATTTCTATGATTTCAGTAATTAATTTTCCATTGCAAAGTTTGACGCACAACCGGCCACGCAGCCACCCAGCCAGCCGGCCAACTGGTTAGCCAACCAAACAGTCTGGCTGTCCGGCGGTCTGGCAGTCTGACGGAGAGTCATCCTCGTCATAGTCCGTCTGCTATTTCTGGTGGTTTCTAATTAATTGGACAGCTGTCCGGCTAAGCCGCCGCATATGGATACCACATACTCTCGTCCACCGTCCACCCACAGCTCAGTGCTCCAGGCAAAGTTGGTTCCAGCCGATTGGAAATGGGGTTTTGTGCTCAATTAGCCACTGACGCTCATTTGGGCCCCAACTTTTTGATGATGACTAAAACCTCAAACCCTTTGGCCTTAATTTAACTGAATGGCAATGGCAATGGCGCTGACTTTTATTTGGACATTTGTGTGAGGCCATGGCGTTTAATTAATTGTATTCCGACATGCAAAACTGTCGAAAATTTCGCTCGATCTCATGCAAATGCCAGAGGTCAATGGGTGAAAGAGTACGCGGCGCTCAATGAGCCAAAAGAAGTCCGCCGCCCAATCAGGACGGGGCAGACTCTAGCACTGATTGCATTCTAGTACGAGTATCTGGGCTGTTGCAGCAATTTGCTTTACCTGGTTGGGCAAACAGCCGAACGATTAATTAAAAATTCAAATGACTGCAACTGAAGGTAAATAGATATTGTGAAATAATCTGACTGTCTGGGGAAGGGAGGCAGGCAAATCAAATGAATGGATGGCAACCAAGGAGCGAACGAGCCATTGCATCGACCGATTGAACAGGGAAAAAGCTACTCCTCTGAATAAATGCGGCAAGGCGGTGGGGTATGAGGAGGAAGAGCAGGAGAAACGCAAACTTTTTCGACGTCATTTTTAATGAATTTTCAACAAAATGTGCCAAACGTGTTGAGCGCCGCCCGTCATGGCACCCGGGTGCATGGCAGGGGGCGGGAACTAAAGTAAAAATTGCAATTAAAATTACCAAGCGAATGCCGGAGTCGTAGCACACGGAGCACAGAGCACGGAGCAGAGCCAAGCAAAAGCACGACACAACGATCCCAAAAGTACGGGGAAGAGAACTCGGCCAAATTGATAATAATTTGCATATTGATTGAAGGGAAAGCAAAATGCCAAAAAGAAAGTGCTCTGAGTGGGTGTAATTAAAAAAAATGTTCACTACGACGACGACTTCGACGGGGCCTGCGACTGCGACCGAAGGTCAATCAATCGAAACTAATGGAAAACTGTTGCAATGGGGAATACATTCTCTAAGCTGTTGTGCCATTCTTGGAGCCTCGAGCGTCAAAATATGTGCATAAAGCATCCCGCATTCAAAGTTTAGCTGGAGCAAAAAAGTGCGTACAGAATTTCAAATTAATTTTCCACGACAACTTTTCAACCACTCGAAGAGGAAAAGCCAGCGCCAGCGCCACAGCTCCGCGAAGACCACACAGAATTCCCATTCGCATTTCCCACTGGTCCATCATACCCTGTAGAAGTGCTTGCCCAAAGGGTATATGGGATTCCTTTAGCCAACAAAAGAGTAAACCTTCCAAAGTTCTTCCATGCAAATACGAGTAGAATTAAGTGGTTTAGCAGAGGGCATGGCCTAGGTCCAGCAATCCGGCAGTTGTTTCGCCCTGGGTCTAATATTATTTGCAACAAACAAAAGCCAACCCATGCCTTGGCATCTCCTGTGGCTACCAGAGCCAGAGCCAAAATCAACTTCTGCAGCTGACTTTTGAGCGAAAACTTTTGCTTAAAGCTGTAAAAGCGAATGGATGGCTGATGGCCAAGCTGCCGGGCTGAGTTCCTGGATAACTGGCCGGCTACCGGCTACCGGCTGCCGGTTGCCAGCGCGCCTGCCTGGCAACGAGGGCCGCAAATCTTAAGTGAAAATAAATAATTCACACCTGCAGCAATCTAGGGAGCCTCTGTTCGATGCTGGGGTATGGCAGGGCAGGGCAGGGCAGGGCGGGGCAGGGCAGGGCATACATAGATAGACATACAATTACCAACTTGTGGTGTAAAACTTCAGTTTCGAACTCTTGGGTAAATTGCGGTTTAAACTTGAAGCCGGCAAAGGTAACGAGAGCAACGAGTGGGAGTGAGCCACCAGTGACCGATCCCGGCGCGGAGGTGGCACAATTACGCCATTAACATTAACTAAAGGCAGTGGCAGTGGCAGAGGCAGAGGCGGGTGCGGTAAGAGAAAGAAAAGCTGGGGGAAAAGCATGAGAAATACACTTGCACAGAGGCAGAGGCAGCAGCAAACAATGCCAGGAGCCAAAAAGTTTTATTTTCTAAGAAATTAAGACTTAATTGGTAAAAACAGCAACAACAACGAAACAATAAAGACGGAGGACAAGATATTGAAGGGAGGTTGGACAGAGTGAGGAGGGAGGGGGGAGGGGTCGCCTGGAAAAACCAACATCAATGAAAAGTTTAAGCAAAACAATAGCAGGCAAGTAAACAAAGTCGATGGATGTTGCCTGAGTGCCCTCTCAGCCCTAAAGAAGCTGAAAAGCCACCATCGACGTGTACTACCAGTGGTACGTACTTATGTATGTATAATCGTACCTACATATATACTGACTCACACAAAAGCCAATGCCGTGTCTACACTATACACTCGAGGAAAAATTATATCTTTTTCCACTTTTATATATATTTCCATATGGATTCAAAGTTGAGAAAAGCTAAAATGGATACTTTTCAACATTTGAAATGAAACCTTAAGAGTAGTTTTCTTCTACACTTTTTCTCTGGGTTTATTCAGCAATATATTTACGTGTCTGTGAGTCTTTTGTGTGATTGTATAAAGTAAGAAGCTTTTACTGTTCCGCTAAGAAGTGCTCGGCAATAGTTGTTACTCATACGCCATGTTGAACACAGAAATAATATCGACAACACAAGAAACCAATAAAACGAACACAACTAAGACAGCCGCTCAAGTGAATTCGAGACAATTGAAGAGTACTCCAGCCATAATTATATCAAAAAATATATATATTTGTATGTATGTCTAGGAGAAATAAAAACGCGAGGCAAACATCAGCCAGTCAGCAAGTGAAAAAGCCACCAGCCAAAACAAATAGACGTTGTTTAATTATTCCACAGAACAGAAAAAAAATACGTCTGCACTCCGTCCGGAGTCCAGAGCGAAAGACGGCAAATTAAAGACATTAAAACTTTTAATAGCTTAGGCGGCCTTATCGAGGCTGACACCAGAATACCAGAGAGTGAGAGAGAGAGAGTGGGAGAGCGGCAGGACGACAGCCACAGACATGCAGAGACAAGAGACAAATTAAAACATGTCTTACAGGCACAAGATATAACTGAATAAACAGCCAGGGCAGCAATAAGCAGAGCAAACAACGATACCACAGTAAACGAACATTAATAATATCAGTCAGCAACTGGCGGCGTAATTACATTCGGATTTACAGAACTCTCTGGGATTTTACCTGGAACTCAAAGCTCTATCTACCTGTATTTTAAATATTTAAAAAATATACCATAGACAGATTGGATTAGATAAAGCTAGAAAGTTGCAGGGTTTTTCAGATGTAGCAGCGGAGTACCTTCCAGCCAAGAACCTATGGTAAGGGTAATGTACATTTGCATAGCGCATACGCACTGCTGCCCAAGAAATAAAGTTGCAATACCAATTTTCCCGCCCTAGGCCTCATTTCTTTCATTTGTTTTTCAGCTGGCAGCCACTGAAAATGCGGTCATGTTGTCGTTGTTTATGGGCCACATAAAATAGGCGGCACAAGTAAGTAATAATCGCCAGCATTTGCCATATTTCACAGGCAAATAAACTGCTTTGCCAGTGGGTGGGTGTGGGTGGGTGTCGGTGGATCAAGGTTAGGCAACCGAAATGTCATTTAGCAATTATATAACCAAGCAAACTGCCGCAGGGTTGAGGCTTGGGGGCGTTCTCATTTAAGTATTTGCGCAAAAAGTCTCTCGCGAACATTGCGCAATGCTCGGGCCAATGGCAATGCTAATGCCGGGCAATTTCACATCAAATTTGGCGTCAATATCAATTACCAAAACGAAGGCACGTCAACTGTCCGGAAATGAAGGCATTTGTCAGGGCTCACAATGGGCGGCGGGCATTCCAATTCGAATACTGGAACTGGCGAATAATTGCAAAACTAGCAACATCCTCCAAAAAATAGGAGAAGGGGAACGTGACGAGACTCCGGACAATGCCAATGCCAATGCTGCCTTGAAAATTTATCTGTGTTCAATTAAAAACTTTTCAAATTTCAATTAAATGTAAAATTGGCATATTTAGCCGAGACGCTTGACGAGTGAGTGAGCGAGCGAGCGAAGGAGCCAAAGAAGGACGACCGAACCGGACGAAATGGAATCAAATCCTGGGAACGAAAGGGAAAGGCGAACGACCATAAAGAAGCAGGAGAGAGAGAGAGCCAAAGGACCATTTACCATTCAGCATTCACCATTCGGCTGGCATAACTAAGCCTGGGGGATTATTTTGTCAATTTTAAATGTCCTGCCATTTACAGCATTCAAATTCAACTCGCCTTTGTTATGCCCCTTACGCCCCAGCTTGTTGTAGAAATGTTTATGAAGCAATTAGGGGCTCTGAACTGTGAACAATGCGCCGAAATGACTGCAACGGAAATTTAAAGACCCCCAGAGCTCCCATACCCCAAAATCCAAGTGGCAGGGGCAGGGGCAGGGGCAAGCAGGAAGCCGAGGCATAGTCCTTCCAAAGCACCGAAAGGGTTTCTGTTTTGGCTTTAACCATTGTGCCGGCTCATCGTGACTGCAAAAAGATTAAAATCTTGTTACGCCTTTGCCTGATTTGGGCCTTTGTTGCGGCACAAAGATGACTGGCTGGTGGCCGATGGCTGATGGTGTGGCTGGCTTTCATTTTTGGGATCGGATCACCCTGCTCTGATCCGCCCTGCTCCGCCTTGGAGAAGTCAACTTTTCCATGTTTTTACCATGACTGCCTGGCCATTATCTGGCTCAGCTGCCGCTAGCCACACTTGAAGTTGGCTAGTTTTTCCCGCTGAACCTTAACACGTGTTTTGGGCAAGCAATGGGGGGCAGAGACGGGCTTGGTGGGTGAAAGATTTCATCTTACCTTGGCGCGCATTTGGGCGAGCACTTGGACAATGTCGCCGCGCTGACACGCATACATAAGAGTGCTGCAGCCCTCGGCGAGACGTCTTTTTATGGCCGACGACTGTGACACTGAATCCTGACTGAATCCTGGTTCGACCACTGGCACTGGCACTGGCACTGGCTCTGTTTCTGGCACGTCCACTCCAACTTCCGCTGCCGCATCCGTGCCCGCATCCTGGCTGTTGCTCGGCATAGCAATGACTTTGTCTGGATGCCCCTGCTGCTGCCTCTTCTGGTGGTGGTGGTGCTGCTGCTGCTGCTGCCTGGCGCGTGTCCGACGTGGCAGTGGACTCTCGAATTGCAAATGCTTTTTCGCGGCCTTCAGACGAGGCGGTTTGGCCGGTCCCTGTCCCGGCCCAGTGCCCGACATCGTCACGCGCTTCACTTCCGCTTTCGGACGCTTCTGCATCCTCTAATGCGGTTTATATTTGTGTTTGTTTCTTTTTCTGCTCCTTTTGCTCTTGGTTAGAGTATACTTGTCTTTGTGTTGGCTGTCGATGGTTTTTTCACTCATTTTTTGCTGCTTTGATGCATTTTTGGGTCCTTTCTTCGAAGTTTAATGAATTGCCACTTGGTTAGTTTGCCCCACAGCTTGACTGCTGGCTGCTAGCTGTTGGATGCCTGCTGAATGCCACCGCCTATGTATAATTAAACACTAATTTGTTTGCTCACAACTGCTTGGTTATGGTTTCGTTGATGCGGGCTCTTCTTGCCGCCGATAGTTTGCGGTTGACGTTGACAGTTTTGCTAGTTCAAAGTAAATACATTTTGGGCTTTTAAGCGTAAACGGAAGAGGGCGGAAGTGCGCGTACAAGGAAGAAACTCTTCGTGTCGCTGGCGTGTGTGTGCTAATATGCGCACGGCTTTCAGTCGAACGCCTTTTAAATTTTCCGCAGAACGAGGAAACGGGAGTAACGCGTGCGCCAAGCCGCGGCAACGGGCTCGTCAATAATTAATTTCGGTTTTTATCAAAGAGTGAGCACCGCGAGGGACAGAGGGATACACATGCTGGCTGACTGGGGAATAGTCGAGGGCCGACAGTCGACAGCGAAATAGACAGCGAGAAGCTCGAGCTCAAGCTCCAGCTTCAAATCCCCACCCAGCAGAACCACTCCACACACACCCTCTGTGCGCTCTGTGTCCTGTGTGAGTTCAGTGTGACGGGGGCGTTGACAGGAGCTGCGGCATGTCGCGCACTAAAGTATGCTATGAAAAATTCACTGTCCCTGCATTTGATTTAAATTTCCCTTTTTCGCACACAAGCGCCGCACAGTTCACGCAATATCAAAGTGAATTTTATCTGTTAAATCGCGTGGAAAATAGTTTTCGAAAAATTAAATTTTTTGGTTATTTTTGGCCACAAATTTCTGTAATCATTTGAATGCGTTCAAGGTGCTTAAGCCAAAAGAAGCTCTACGAAGCAGCCATAGCCATAGCAGCAGTAGCAGAAATCTGCAAAAACCTATCGAACTGATTGCAAAACCAAAATTAAATTATATAAACACAAGAGCGCCAAAGTGAATGGAACTGGGATGGTGAAAGAAAGTGGGAATTGGGATGGTGATTGGAGAATGGTGAATGGGAATGGCATTGAGGAAGACAGGCGCTGCATTGATGGGAATGGCGATTGCCGAGCATTAAACTCGGAACGGCTGCGGCTTATTCCGAGTCTGTTTCCCGGCTTCGATTGTTGCCTTTCAAGCGATTTCCCATCCTCTCCATGCTCACCATCCTCCGCGGATTTACATTTCATTTGCCGACAAGGCGGCTGGCACTGCCGCTGCCACTGCGTTGGAGTTGATGATGATTTTGGAAAGGTTTACGAGGCGTTGAGCAGCCGCGGCGATGGCGGCAATGGGGCAGACGACGGGAATCGGGCTTTTAATAAATTAATAATAAAAAAATCCAAAAAAGAAGAAGCAGCAGTGGGCAGGGAAATGCAATAAAATGTTACTTTTCTCTTTGCCAGGCAACAACAAAAGGCAGTTTGAGTCCATTAGCCGGGGAGGCCAGAAAAACGATGATAAAGCAATCATCAGAGAAACGAGAAGAACGAATCAAGTTTTTCTCTGTTTTGTTCTTAGGCAATCGAGTACATTTTGGAAATTGAGTGGCATCCTAGAAGTGCAAATGGCCCGGGCCTCTGATAATGGAAGTGGGAGTATATCTCCGGGGCGCATTCGGGAGCCCTTCTTCACCATTCGGAGGGAATAACATTATTGCAGAATAGTAATTAAACTGCAGCTGGCACACACACACATACACATACACGCAGTCATTACAGAGGTTACAGTTACACAAATACTTAGTCCTCTCTCTCTCTGTCTCTCTGTGTGGATATGGGCATCATAATCATTAAACTATTTGATGGTGTTGCCATAATTATTCTATTATTAAGTACCACAGCATTTGTCATGCACGCAATGCCAGGAATTTCCTAGGCAATTCCCCCGCCATGTGGCTGCTGCTATAGCTAAAGATATTGCTGTTGTTGTTGCTGCTGTTGCTACAGTAGTTGTTGCAGCTGTTTATAAATGATTAAGCCTGACCCACGTTGCGCCTGCAGGAACGGAGCTGCTTGCCTTGGCCATGGTCCTGATGCTGTCGAAATGTATCTTTGCGGGCTCACACAATGTCTGTGATTGTGTGGCGGCGGCAGCCTCAACTATTCAAGTGTGTTGGTGTGGTTTTCCCACCCACCCACTTACTCTGCCACTCTGTGCGTATCTGTGTGGGCTGTGTGGATGCTGTTAAACGCAAACTTAGCCGCTTGGCAAATAAACATTTTAGCAAATTTACTACCAAACTGACAGCTGTCAGCTTTATAACCACCATCACAAACAATAGCAATAACAAGCATACGAACAGGAGGAGGATGTTGGCAAAGGTGTGCCCAGACCGCAGCAGTAATAGTATTCGCCAAGAGAACGACAAAGAGAGGGAGAGAGAACAGCGACAACAACTAAATACATACACACACACACACACAGGATGGTAGCTAAAGTAGCTAAGCACACAACAACACCACCCTACATTACACCACACACACACACAGGGACACGAAGACACATGGACACATGGATGGGACTGCTGCCAGGCAGTTTCACCCACTTAACACTTCATTGAAAAACCACTCAAAAGCCACTCCACCCACACGAGTGGTGTGGGCAGTGGCAGGAGTAAGCCTCTAGCCTCCTGTACAGCCGTGCAAATAAACGGTTCCGTGTGTGGATTGGATTGTCCTCGACTACACGGCTATGCGACTATTTTTCCCGTGTGTTTTGTGTGTGTGTGTGCGGGACACTGGAGAAGCTTCAGTCAGTCGCTAGGAGATGGGGCCAGTAGTGCAGCTGCTTTATGATCCGAGTATGGAGAGAGAGAGAGGTAACGGTAATATTCTCCGTGCCAAAGGCATGCCAGCTAATTTTCCTTCAGCACAAAGCATTCCATCTCTTAGCAGGAGAGAGCCAACGAGCGTGCGCGTATACTGTCCGCCGTATAAAAAATATACGAGCGAACAACAACAACAACAAAAATCACACAAAATGTTTGACATTTTCCTGAGAAATATGCTACTGCTGCTGCTGCTGTTGCTGTTGCTGCTGCTGCGGTGCGTTTGAGTCTCTGGTTCGGCCATTTCCCATGCTCGCCCTTGGGCGGGATAGAACGTCAAGTGCAGATCTGTTTCGTGCACGGTATTCGGGGTTAATTACACACAAATTTTTGCACAGAATTTATATTAAATTAAGAAAACCGAGTTCCTTTGGCACTGGACTGACTGGACGTGTACATGGCCAGGCACACAGGCTCTACTGGAATCCACTGCACAACTGGCTGCCGCCGGCGCACAGGTGTGTCCGTGGCACAGTGTGAGTGCGTTTCGGACGGGGATCTGGCCGGGTGGGTCTTGGTCTGGTTGCTTGCATGAGTGTATGAGTGTATATTGTATGATTGGTTGAGTATGTGTGCTGTGTGGTCGGTGCATGCTCCGTGTTATTGTGTTGGACGCGACAGTTGCCATGGCGATGGACGATGAGCGAAATGGCCACTCGACGGGACATGCGTCGGTGGTGCTGGCTGCTCGGTCCTTTGCGTGTCAGAGTAGTCCAATCAGCGGGGCAAAGTTTACAAAAGTTCGGTGGCATAATTGGGTTAATACCCATGCCTTTTATTGGTTTTCGATTCGATGGAAATCATGGCCGGCTGGCCGCAGTGGCAGTGGCAGTGGGGCACCCAGCACGGCCATGCCCAGTGAGTGCTTAATGCAACATTGGTGCACTTGATTTACGTGCTACAAGTTGTAGTGGTGACGCAAATTGAAATGGCAAACTGTCAGCTACATGAAGCGCTGGCGCTCTGCTGGCTCTGCTGTTCAACTGCCAAAACAAAGGACTTAACTGCTGACACACTGAGGGTTAAACGTTTAAATTTCAATTAAGTCGAAAGCCCCACACACACTCCACTCTCCACACTCAACACTCCACTCACTCGAGACCAAGACCCCATCAGCTCCATCAGCAACAGCAACAGAAAACGTTACAGCTCATAAATTTCTTGACTTGTGTCGGGATGTGTTAGTTTGGCCGACATACTACCACTCGTGGCAATAGCAGTAGCAGTAGAAGCCAAAGCCAAAGCTAGAAAAAATTTACCAGCAGTCGTGGTGCACGTCAAAGGCAGGAGAGCAGAGCTGCTGGCAGGGGGAGCAGCAGCAGCAGCAGCAGAAGCAGAAGCAGCAATAACCCTGGCTAAGGCGGCCAGTCACTTAAATGCCCCAGAAATAAACTGAAACTGCACACAATGTGCACAAGTTAAGGCAACTTTTGGCAGCTGCATTTGAACACTCACAAAGGGCAGTATTATGTTACGAGCAGCACGAATATCGGATGCCCTTACCCCAAATATAATTGGCAGAGAATTGATGGCTATCCTTGAAGGTTCTACTTCACATTTCCATTGCTGAAGTATTTGACGGAAATGGAATGTAACATCAGTTTTGGGAACCATTTCTACAAATTTGTTTGGTATAATCCAAATAGATAACATGAACCGAAAATGCGGTGTACTCTGTGGGAGAAGAGGACGCTCTTTTGGGGCATGCTTGAGGCGTGGCCACAGCGCTGACATTTTCCGGGCAGCTCGCTGCAGTTCCTTTAATTAAAGTGGAGCAGGCATCCATCCTCTCGCCAGCCACCTTTTTCATGTGCCCCATGATTATCTGGCTGCCCACCTGCCATCGCCCTGCCCACATATGCGTGCTGCGGCTTATGCATTTATGCGACTGAACCTGGCATCTCATTGTGGACTCCTGTACTGGCTTTCCTACCCGTGCCCCTACTTGATGCCCATACCCGTACCCGTGCTCGTACCCGTACCCGTACCCGTACTCGGCTCGTTCCCAGTGCCTTGTGTACTTGTTGATGATGTTCTGGCTAGAGCTGGGGCAGGAGCTGGAGCGCTGGAACACGGAGCATTTGCATGTTTGGTGCCAAGCGAAAAACAACAGACACCCGCATACTAGACACTCGCATACTAGACACTCGACTCGACTCGACTCGACTCGGCCTAGTAAGACACATGCGAAGGACTCCATTTGTTTGTTTGCCTGTCCGCTTGCCATGGGAGGTGCTGGTTAGGTGCTGGTTGCTGGTTAGCTGGTTTTCTGGGTTTCTGGCTGCTTTCTTGGTGGTAGTTGGGGGCTGTCAAGTTGTCAGTTGCCGGACTCAGGAACAGAGCCAACTATGACGGTTGGGTGGATGACTTAAAAGCTCTGACAGGTGCACTCAGGCACGCACTTGCCGCATGCATACGTATACGCATACGCCTAAGTATGCGTATGCCTTATACGTCGCTACTTTGCTGTGCTAATCCTATTGGCACGATGTTGCCACCCTCTGCTATCAGCAACATTGTACCGTATATTCATAGCTCAATTCATGCACTTCCGCAGCGACGCAAACAGACTCCATCACACACCACTTCCCATTAATCCCCACCCAATCTGTCGCTCTGTTTGTCGTTTCATCAGTCACTTTCCCGCAGGAGAGAGTTCCCATTGTCTGACATGTGTGCTGTCAGTTTTCCACCTCCATTTGGCCCTTCCATAATTGGATCAAGGCATAATAATTACGTAGATCAGTGGCCCGATGTTCTGATGCACCCTCGCAGCGAAACGACTTAATTGAACCGAAGGGAGGAAGGTGGCAAACTAAAAGATTAATTATCCCCTACATGCACACACCTGCTCGCTGGGCGCCGCCGATAGCAATTGCCCTGTGGGAAACGCCAAGTGCTGATTTCACTTAATTGCTGACACCTTTCAATGGGGTTCAATTGGGACCCGCTGGGCTCCCTCTGTATCTGTCTTTGTATCGCTCTGGCTTTGTGTCCTCCTATAGCGCTGCATCTTCACTGGCGACACAATTAATTTTCCCTGGCAGCCGTTGCAATTAAATTTTTTCATTAACGTGGGTGCCCCCACCCTGCTATCGCCCCAAAAGCCCCGCAGCCGCAGCAAAGGCGGCCATGCATCGCTAAGCGGCTTTGTCTCATTATCTCCAAGGTGCACGTATGTAAAGGGCGAGCAAATTAAGTGTTGCAATTCCATTGAGATTTTAATTCTATTTCCGCTCACACACACACACACACACACACACTCCTACACAAGCGCATACAAAGGGCGTGCCCTTACCATCTCTAGCTTTGAAGTTCCTTCGGCTTTTTGCTACTATTTCGTACTCGTACTCGTCTCGTACTCGGTGCGGTTTATAGTGCGTATCGCCATCAAAAATAGTTAACAGCATTGAAATGCTTTTAGCTAAAATGCGTTGCGAGCTCTCTCTCTCTCTCTCTCTTTGACTGACTGCGTGGCTATGCGTAAAAAGTTCCAGCCAGAAGAGCGAGACCACACAATCCCCCATCCACCATGCACCCTCTCTTCACGTCTGGTTTAATGCGTGGCAAATAAAATTATTTTAGATTTTATGCTGGGCACACCCATTACACGCCCATGCCCCAAGGGGGCCGCCAACCAGGTGATAATATCGCGCTAAACGCCTCTGCACATCTTGGCAGCGCTTTAAATATCCTGCCACACAGCGCTCCCCATTTGCCCCACCGAATTTCGCAACATACTTATCGGGCAACATAAAGCGGGGCGACTGGGGAGAGAGGCAAAAGTTTAAACTGTTCACAATTTGCTTTGTTTTTTATTCGTTGTTGCCGACCGGCCGGACGGCCCACTTCTCCAAAAAACGGAAACTTTTATGAGAAATTGCAGCGAGCACAATAAATATTTCGTTTGTGTGTTTTTCAAAATATATATGTACGAATGTGTGTGTGAAAATATAAGTTTTTTTTGTGCCATAAATTTTATTAGCATAAAATTCATAAAGCGCTTTTCGAAGATTTTTTTCTTTTTGCCAGCTGCCAGCTAAATTGTTGTGGCCCAGGAGCTTAAAGAGGAGAAATATTTGAAAGATTTGTAGGTTCTTTAAAGGTTCGATAATTATATATTAGGGAGGCGTTAGCCAATCGTATGGAAAATTGATTCCTTAATCGAATAAACTTATTTTTCCTGTAACAATCGCGATGGAAAAGCTCTTTAAACAGCAGTTAACTGAAAAGTAATGGCTGTCCGGCACTGTATATTTCTAGACAAATGTACTTAGATCTCTGAATCTCTGAATCGATGTTTTCTATTAACGAACTAACCCTCTTAAATATCTCTAGCCTTTGTTTAGTTATATATTCAACCAAATAATCACTTTAACTTACCCTGGGAAACAGGTTAAAGTCCCTTTAAAGATCTCTCTTTAATCTTTCTTCAGAACGTGAATGCCATACCACACACTCGTCGGTTGTATTCACTGGTAATTGCTTTTCCTTTCAGACATAGTGTGGCAGGATTAACGCTTCCTCTGTCTCGTGAATGTACAGGACGTGGCTCCTTCTTTGTAGCTTCTGTGTGGGGGGCAACAAACAAAAACTCCCAATGAATTTCAGGGACGGAAAGTCCCGCGAATGAACGAAAGTCGACCGCAGATCTGGGTGGAAAAATTCGGGGAAAACCGCAGCCCATACGAGTGCCAGGAAGAATGCAAAACGAAAAGCTGAATACAAGGGGCTCTTCCTCAGCCACTAAGCCAGCTGACAAGGAGCAGGTGCGACGATGACGCGTCGCGTTTCTGGCCAACTTCGAATCCAAACTGACCGCAAAACATTTGCACTTTGGACTTTATGCCAAGAAGTCCACGACGATGGAATCGGCGGCGGCGGCGATGGTAAAGCCAGACGACGTCGACGGCAACGTCAGCTGCTTCAGCACCAAATAATAACAATAAAAAACCCAACCAAAAGGCAGTTAAAGCCAAAAACGCGAATCGAAAGCAGAGCCTCCTGCGATGCAAGTGTGTGTGTGTGTGTGTGTGTGTATGTGTGTGTGGGGCAGAGGCGCAGTGTTGCAAAGGAAATGATGGACGCGTTGTTGGTGCCACCGCTGCCACTGCTGCTGCTGCTGCTGCTGCTGCTGCTGCTTCTCCTACTGCTGCCGCCGCTGTTGTTGTGCTAATTTGTGTTTGCGGCTTTCGCACATCAAACAACAGCAACAACGAGAACAAGCAGCCAGCAACCGCCTGTTGTTGCTGCTTCTGTTCTGTGTTGCCCCATCGTTGTGGTTGTCGGTCAGCACGAAAAATGAAGTTGACCTGCTTTCCGACGCTTTCAAATGTGGCACAAAGCAGCCATGCCCTCTCCTTCCCTTAGCCGCACTCTCGCACACACATACACGGCCACACTTTTTCGATGGAACACTTCCGAGGAAAATTTGCATAGGCTCGGCCAAGAAATTATGCATGCCTCTGTTGATATTGAAATGCCGAACAAGTTGAACTCAACTCAAAGCCACCCACTCGACCAACCGACAGTCGACAGTCGGCAGTCGAGAGTGGGGCCAAAGCCAAGTTAAGAGAAGTTAAGGAGAGCAAAGCCCCGGGAAAGCCAGAGGCGAGACGGCTTTCACTTTTCCCAAAGAATCGCCATTTGCAGGCGATAAACACGTAACACGGAAGGCAAGCAGAATAAACAAGGCGGGGTCGCAGCGCCGTCGACTTCAACTTCGACGTCAAAGTCAAACAAACGTTAACGCAAAAGGCGACGCCGACGACGGCATGCAAATTTGGCCAAGACGTCTGCTGTGCAGTGCAGTTGACGGCTCGGTCAACGTCGCTGCCCAGGAAGTCGTTAGAGCGGGAAAGGACACGGCAAAGCGGCAACCTTTGTGGGTCAAAAGTTAGGAGCGCCAATGAAACGAAAATAAAAGCGACCAGAAGTGTGCCACAAAAAATAGGAAAAACCAAATGCCAAAGCTCTCAATACCCTTGCAAGAGGAATTCTTCTCATTTTAGTAGGAACACCCGCTTTGCAGTTTTCGCGACCGATCGTTGACAAATCGAGGCGTCAAAACCTAAGAGCTTATTTGAGAGAATGCAGATCAAGAATATGTATACATATATGTTTTATAGCGCTTCCTTCTGTACATTTCACAATACCCTCTAAAAGGGTACAACAATGGAAAGAACAAACAGCGACAAAAAAATAAAAGCAGTGTCCCGCTTTTGACCACGAATAAATCAGTGAGCCAACATTGTACAGGCGAGAACTTGGCACAAATCCATTAGCATTAACACTAACATTTTCAGTCGCATGCATGGCACGAATACGACTATAGAATAATGGAAATCTATTTAGGTAAACTTGGCCAACATACCAGGCCGGGCCGTGCCGTGGTAAGAAAAGCGTTTTGCCTTTGCACTCTTTCACTTTTGTGGCTGTTGCTTAACAAACTGGGCTTTTAATAAATTCATTACTCTGGCACTTTATGGCTACACTCTCCAGCAGCAGCAACCACCCATGATGGCACCACTCATTCCCCCATCTGTGCAGTCTGGTGTGCAGAGAGTCCTGCATTGGTTTAGTGCAGTGCCTGACATTACGTATACGCCCCGTACATTTATGAACAATCAACTTTATAGCCCCACAACGACTTTGTATGTGGCGGTCGTGTGTGCACGACGAGTATATGTATTTCCCCTCTGGCTGCTCCTCCCCAGAGCAGTCCCTGTTTTATTGGCATTTGCACTTGTGTTTGACTTTTCTAAGATATTTTCAATTGGAAGTTATGTGTCGCAGGGAATTGTCTGTGGATCTATGGGCGTTGTCTGCCGCATCCGCATCCGCATCCTCATCTCATGGATGGAAGGGAGGCGCACAGCAATTTAATGGATGGCAACTGACGGATGTTCCTCGGGAAAGGAAAAACAGAGACATCTAACGAGTGCTATTGAATTGTAAACACACATAAATTCCTGCTTCGTGGAAAAAACTTTGATCAATTCAATGGAAATCCACTTAAAGTTTACCAAAAATATACGAATATATTCCATTTTCATTTAATATATAAATAAAATATAGGTTTCTGGGTTGCTTATTGCTTATTGATTCTGCTAGAATTGGAATAATAATAATAAAGTGTATTTAATTTCCCCCAAAATGACATCTAATTACCCATTTGGGCCATTTCCGCCATCCACTTACATCATTTTGGTGCAATCAGAGAGTCGCTCCAAGGTCGGCATTGTCCAAGAGGGCATTTAAAAATGTGTTAGCCGGACAATAGAGAACAGAGCGCAGAACAAACGACACGACAAACTAAAATTTCGCCCGATTAAATCTTGAAATGAAATAAATTATTGTGCACATCGCAGCGTACTGACCCAAATACAACACAAAAACAAAAATGGTGAATCAAGAATGGAGAATGGAGAGTGGGAATGCGAATGCGAATGAGATTGGGATTGGGAATGGAAAGGCGAAGGACCAACGACAAAAACGCTGATTATCGCTAATTGTGCCCAAGGAAATATAAATTAAACGAGCTGGGACAAGCGATACACAAAGAAGGGAACGGAACGGCTTTTGGCTACTGGCTGGCCACTGGTCGACCCTCGCTTAAATTAATTTGAAACGAGTCTTTAAATATTCGCTGCAATTTATTTGATCGATAATTGAGCAGGGCAAGGTTGACGATTTGCGGACAAATTGCCCGGCCTTTGATGAGCAAGAGATTGAGATTAATTGAGGCAAGGCACAAAAGCACGAGCCCAAAAATGGGAGCAGTAGTATTTCCTTTCAATGTCAGACAGTCTCGTCTGGTCGGGTCCATGCTCAGTAAAGTAGTATAGTAGGCAGAACCAGTCAAACATCAACCGAGACGAGTCTCGCTTTAAAAATACAAACAAAAAATTTAGCTATACAATTTGGAAAATAAAAAAATTATGAGCCAGGTAGGCAGGCTATGACAATTGGATCAGACTTTCTGAAAGGCTTGAAGGCTTTCACTGACATCATTTTATTTCTGATACCCAAATAGAAACAGTCGGAGCCTGCGAAGCTGACCAAAATTTCAGTATTACGGAAAATGATAGGTTTGGACAAAAAGAAGCCAGCAAAAGACTACGTTGTACCCAACAATTCGGTTCAGAATCTGGAGAAGCCGGGCTTCTACGATCCCACAATCAACGCAACGGACACAAAGCTCAGCGGCAACATGACACACAAGTGCGCCTACTGCCAGAACTTGGCCAAGAACTTTCTCTACCTGGAGAGTCTCATCCGGAACAACACGGAGTCGACCAAGAAGTGCAGTGTCTGCAACGCCTCTCTCAAGTACCTGGAGCATGTCAATCGCAATGTCCGGCAGGTGTTTGGCAGCTTTGAGTCGGTTATAAAGGCGGATCGTGCGTTGGCCGCAACGCCGCCAAGCCTGCCCAAGTACTCGGTGATGCCCATGCAGCGGGCTGCAGGCGGTGCCGTTCTTACTTCTCAGAAATCGCTCAAGACTCTCAAGAAATCGAAGTCAAAGACTAAGGCCGTAAAGGGACAGAAATTGTCCAAGTCGTTGAAGCCACTTAAGTCGATGAAGTCCTTGAAGTCGATCAAGTCTGGAAAGATAAACAAATCGCTCCAATCATCCAAGTCCAGCAAGAGCATGGGCAAGAGCAAGCACCAGCTGAAGACTGGTCCCAAGAGCCAAACCGGCCGCGGCAAGATGATTCTCAAGCGGAAGTACAGGAAGACTGCGATCAAGCCACCCGGCGGCAAGATGTCGAGCGGCGGAAGTCTGTACCGCAGTCTGGCCGCCAATCGCTCCAAGATGGCTGCCAGTCGCTCCAAGATGTCCACCAGTCGCTCCAGGATGTCAGCTAGTCGCTCCAAGATGGCCGCCAGTCACTCCAAACTGGGCCTCAAGGGCGCCAGCAAGCAGAAGAAGCTGCCCAAGAAGAGATCGGAGGGATTACCCACTAGCATCAACTGGAAGCTGCTGAAGCAGAACATGCCGAAGCGGGTCCCCCTGGTCCATTAGAGGGAAAAAACACTCGGCAGAGACGTAATACTGGTCTTCTTTCCTAAAATTCTCAGTCAAGAAATAATATATACCACTAAATTTAAAATCTAGTATTACTTTTATTTGGGTTTTGGGTGGACGTCAGACTGCAATGAAAAATCACTCATATACATAGGACTCAACTTATTGTTGAGTTTAGTCATACTAATTTTTATTTTGTGAACTACAGAACAGCATCTACAGAACGACTGCCACAAAATGGCTGATGATGATAAGGATAAGAAAAAGGAAGTGGTGGGTATCCTGATATACGCAAAATCATTGCCCCGATCCCTCATGCACTCACTCCACACAGATCGACAATCGGCCCGAGTTCTTTTGGAACTATGTGTCCAAGACCATGCGCCTAAAGCTGGAGAAATGGACCAAACTGATAACCACCAACGAGTACAAGGTAAGCGCTACACCGACTAATTGTTGCCGTGTTGCTGTGTGGTCTCTCAGGTACATAAACGCATGTCCAGTCGGAGGGAATGGTTACATTTCTCCGAATGAATAGAACAAATGGGTTTTGGCCTCGGTGGGGTGTGCATGGCTGAAAAATAAATGTATGTGTTAATTGTCGGGGGAAAAGGTCTCGTGCAACAGATCCTTGCTGCGAATATTCAGGGCCTTTTCAGCGCCTGCGGTTCATTTGACGCCACGCGGCCCTTGTGGCATATTTGCTTTGATTTTGGCGCATTTACAGTTTGCATAATTTTCCTTGGCTGCCGCGGCTGGAAAACGAGTTGTCCCTTTTAGAATTCATAATTTGAAAAATTATGCACCAGGTGACGGTTGTGGTGGTGGTGGCCTTGGGGAACCTTTTGTTTGGTGTACCTTTTTTTTGTTGGCCTGGCCCCTTTTCGCATTTGAATTGCTCGGAAATGTTGGCCCTTTTGTTGGCGTTGGTGCTCTTTTAATTGTTGCAAATATTATTTTTATTTCGGGTGTTGACAAGCACGCAATTAGCGTCCGCACAGTGACTGCCTCGTTTGACCCCGTTTGTTTAAAGATTTTCACTGCGTGCCACCTGGAAACGGTCAAATGGCCAAAAACTAACTTCAATTTTCATTTAACGACCAACCAGGCGCTGGCAGGAGGCAGTCGGCAGCAGTATGTACAGCGTCCAAATATTTTCACAATTTAAATGCTAGTGCAGTGCCAGGAAGGATAGTGGGTGGTGCAGGCTCGGGAAAGCGGCTAAGCAGATTGCCAGCCTAACTGACTTTGGGGCCGCGGCCGGCAGTTTGACAATTTTTCGCCATGCGCGCTCAAATATGCCGCAAACGCAGCTGAGGCCCGAAACTCGCTTCGACCCTTCATTTGTTTATGTCCCACCTTCATGGAGGAGAGGACCTCCGTCAACCAACATCCTATATCGTATATTCCACTATAAAGGCCCACCGCCCAACAATTGTCCACTGGCCAAAATGCTGGGACGTGGGTGCCTCTGTGTTTTTGCGTGTGTGGGTGCACGCTTCGTTGGCCATTTGGACAAAACTTATTAGACACAAGTGTATTTAGCCCATATGCGTATGCCCCGTCTGTCTCTGCACATTCCTCCCTCGCTTTATAGGCTTATGTAACTAACTGCGGGCCAGTCGTCTCCGGGCGGACTGAGATATACAACACACAACGAGAAAAAGAGGATTTTTTATTTGATTGAGTTTTCGTTTTGAGTATTTCATACACAATTTACAAAACTATCTATAAGCCAGTATAAGATCGAGGAAATAAAAGGATTTGTGCATTATACATATAGCAACGGGAATGTGTGAAGGAAAAAAAATTGTATAGGATAAATGAAACCATTATCTATAAGATTGTATAATTTGTATTAACTTATTTTATAGAACTTTTGAAACGTATTCGCACATTTCTTTTTTAATGAGATATGTTCTTTTAATTTTTCGACAAGGATATTTAATATCAAAGTACCTGTAATGGCCGCCAAATCGCATGGAAATTCGCAATATTTACGAAATATTTTGTAACACTCAAAAAATTAATTTCTGCTTTTTCCGAGTGCACGCATCTACATACATTTATCAATCGGATGCCCCGCAGCATTGCCGTTCTCGATGGCGATGTGCAGTTGAACAGAAATAATATTTTGCTGCCATTGTCGAACGGTACAGTGTCCCTTGTCCGGTCCGCCTGGCTCCGGGCTCGTCTCCAGTGGCGACTATGGGAGCCTGGAGTAGGATAGTAGGAGCAGGGCGGTGGACCGGCAACTGTGCGACGTTGCCGCACAATTCCTTTGTAATTAGATAACGTAACAGAGGCATCAACATGGCGACCGCAGCACTTCCGCTCCCGTTGCACGTAGCAAGGAAGTGTTCAGTATTGTGGGGGATTTTAGAGGCCAGGAGGCGTTTACAGGATGCCTAGCTAGGCACTTTTGCCACGCCCCAAAGGCCGCCTCCAATGCACTCGATGGGCACTGCACACATTTTCCATGCACATTTTCTGATTATTTTGCAAAATCGCAACATTTACCGCTGTCCTGCTGTCCTGCCCCTCCTCCTCCTCCTCCTGCTGTCGTTGGCAGTATAATTAGCCACAGTCCCAGCCTGCAACGCGACCCTACACGAAGAGAGAGTGAGAGAGACACCAGTGTGGCACGCCTGCCCACAATCCCCTTGTCGACTTTGTCCAATTTCCCCCAACGTGCACACTCGAATGGTTTTTAAGCGATGCGTTCGCAAATTCCTCTTCGACAGGATCTGATAATGGAGTTCCTGAACGATCCGAAAAAGCATCGCCTGATATTTACCATCAATTCGGGCGGACAGCTGTATCCCACCTACAACTTTCCGGTGAAGCCGCGCTCCAAGGTGGCCTACTTCATACGGAACTATACGCCCCTGACCCTGACCGAGGAGAATATGCTTGACGTGAGTTTTTCCCACATTTTCTAGAGCATTAACCGATAACCGATTTCCATTGTCTCTTAGTCCCTGATGATTGGCGATCTGCTGCCCAATCCATTGGCCAATCTATCAGTGCTGTGCGATGAGGTTTTCTTTCCGCTGCTGAACAACGTCGTCAATCAGGTGGGATGGACCAGTGTGATTGCCAACGACATGAAGACGGAGTCCCAGGAGATGCGCAATGGCATTGCCCAGATGAAGGGACTGGTCATCAATCGGACAATATTCCCCCTCCCCATTTGTATGGATGAGGTCATGGAAGCCGCACCGTCCATCGCCGCTGGGTTCGTGACGCAAATTGCTCTTTTGATTACGCCTCGTCAGAGTTGCCCTTTGCCTCCTTTTTTTCTTTCCTTTTCCCTGCAGGAACATTTCTGTGGTTGATTCCGTGATGAAGCATTCACTCGAATTCATGGTTGTCAAATGGCTCGATTCGGTGGAGGATCTGGTCAATATCAAGCCTGGTGACAAGATATACTCGAAGGAACAATTTCCACTGCCGGAGTCTATTTTTGCCTTCTGGGAATCACGTCTGGATAATCTGGAAAATCTGGCTGATCAGTTGGGCGATGCGCGCATCAAAACGATTGGCTTTGTCCTCGAGAAAATCCAATCAATATTTGAACAGTCCTATCGCCGAATAGTGGAGCTCGTCCTCGAGGCACTGGCCGAGGCCAGGGACATAACGAAATGCCTAGCATCCCTGGTAAGAGGGAGATTTACAAAACAGTCGAAAGGTATCCAACTAATATCCCTTTCAGAAAAAGAAAATGGAAAAGTTTGAGGCGAATGATATGGATGACAATAGATCCGAGATCCGTCCGCTGATGCTGACGGTGGGTCTGGTGTGGGGACACTCGCGGTACTTTCACACTCTCGACAATATGACGCTGTTCTTCAACGCCTTGCACAACTCCCTGATTGAGTGCGCCATACGCACCATAGAGCCCGACTCATTGTTTCAGGGCGACATAGACGAGGCGTATAAGAAGATATCTACGAATATTCAGCATTTGGAGTATTACAAGTGGGTTTCTGTTCACATTGTGGGATGAATTCCCAATACCTTACCTCCTCTCAACTGCAGATCCATCTACAAAGAGTGCCGCAACTCTCTGAAAAAGTTCAAAATAGGCACCACCTTCAACTCCCAGGACTGGACATGGCATCCCGAGAAAATCTTTACCCGATTGGATGCGTTCATCGAGCGCCTACAGGTACTGAAGGAGATGTTCAACACGGGCCGCGACTTCATCAAGCTGGAGAAGATTGTGATGGGCGGCCTCAAGGGACGGCAAATCACTGCTGCACTCGAGAAAATCCTGGATGAATTCAACACTAACTACCGCGAGTGGACCAACATACAGTACAACCCATTGGATCCGAACGCTGAGGGCTCGCAATTCGAAGAGGATCGCTTGAGTTTTAAGGAAAAAACGGATACTTTGGAGCGCATGATAGCGTTTCAGTTTGAGAAAGCCCTCGAGGACACACATGACTTGCTGCTGGGCGGTATGCTGTTAATGCGGCCTATCATCAAGGCGCACATGGATCCCTTCATGCACGTCATAGTGGATGATTTCGAGGAGGAGATCATGAATGTAAAAGAGGACTTTAATGAGTTCAGGGGCATATACATAATGAAGGGAGTGGATGTAAGTAGATCTTAACGGAATTACATTTTTCATTATCTAAAGTTTCGGTTTGTTTCCACAGGAACTTCCCACCGATGATTGTTTCCCAAAAGTTTCCGGCGCTGTGTCATTTCTCAAGAAACTGAGATATCGCATAACCGCCATGAATAAAGAGCATGAAATGTACGAGTATCCGTAAGTATTTTAGCCAGGATTTCCAGTAGAACATCACCCTTATTATATATTTTTTTTCCTCACCTTTTTCTGCAGACTTTTCGAAAACGAACGCGGTGCCAATGTCATGGAAATCTACAATCTAATGCTGAATGAAATCGATGAGTTTATTCAGCAAATATTAGACAATTGGATGGTGGAATGCTGGCAAGGCATTCAAGAGGATATGGCTCTGAACCTGCTGCTGAAGGACGAGGAGGGGCTTATCAGTGTTAATTTTACCGATAGACTGAAGATAGCCTTAAAAGACATCAAAGTGCTGCGATTACTCGGTTGTGAGATGACTCCGGAACTGATGAATTTCTTCAGCCGCGAAGAGCAGCTCTGGGTGGGCAAAATTAATAATAAATTATTGGATTTTTACAGGTGCTAATTATGCTATTTCCTCCGCAGCAAGCCCGCATTAAGCTGATGCGCATTGCCGAGTGGTACAACGACACCAATGAGCGTGCCCATCCCACTGAAAAAGGTCTGATTGCTGCAGAAATGTCTATGATTGAGCAGCAAATGGCCCCAATGATTGAATCAATAACATGGAATGAATTCAGTAAGTTCCATCAGTTAAAATCCCGTTAGCAGATACTTAGTCTGTACTTCGCATAGGTCAAAGATTCATCGTGATGATCTTCAAAATGGTCAAATATCTGCACGATCGTCTGGTGGCCGCTCAGGAGAATCTGCAGGCCATAAAGGATAGCATACGCTCCTGGGGCAAGGTGCCGCTCTTCCAGCGAAAGGATCTCAATCCACGCCTGCTGCTCCACACAGACCCACGGGAACCCATCCTGGAGGAGCGTGCGATGTTGGCATCCATTACCCAGCGACTCATCGACCTGCTCATGTACGTCAATCTGAAGCTGTTCTTCGACATTCCACGGCGCTACACCCTGCCGCCTGGGGAGCACGGCGAAGAGGAGGACGACGGTGATGGCATTTGGCCGCCGCTTGTCAGTCTGTCCGTGATGACCACGGTGCAGGTTAAGAAGAAACATGACGGCGAGGAGGAGGAGGATGAAGAGGAGGTCGAAGAAGAGCAGTCGGAGAGTGAGCAGGAGGTCATCACTCCGTTCCATCGCTACGAGCTCCTCAAAGGCGTCAGCGAAGAGGAGCGTCAGCTGTTCCGCGAATACGAGTTATACGTCGACACCATTATTGCGGAGAGTCTGCTGGATGCCGTTATCACAAGCACCACATACCTTCGTATGGAGGTTGAGAATCGCTATGAGAACAACTCTCCCATCTTTGAGATATTCATGGAGCTGCAGGAGCCGAATGTTGTCTACTTTCTTAACCTGGATCTAGCCTCCAAAGCGGGATTTTCGGTCTTTGTGGACACGATATTGGGCAACATTACCGATCAGATGCGTCTCCTATATCGCGTGGCCCAGGATCCACCAGAAATCACAGGGGAGGACGCAATGAACTTCTTGGGTGAGTCCAAGATTGATTGATTTAAATTCATAATCTTAATCTTTAATCTTCCATAGATGAGTTGGACGACAAGCAAGATCTGGATAGGCAAATCAGTGATATAACCAACAAAGTCAAGATAGCCCTTCAGGCTATTCGCGTCCATGGCAAAGGATATATGGAGTACTCCTACCTCTGGATATGGAACAGGCAGAACTATCTCATGGAGGTGAAGAAGTACGGCCGCAACCTCACGCTGGACGAACGCGATGCGGAGGCTGAGCTGGAGGGCAGCTCGGGTGTCGCTCCTTTGGGCACGGACTTCCCACCGCTCTCTGTGTACAAGGAACAGCTGGATAAGTTCATAGCGTTGCAGGATCAAGTACGCACTTGGGACACCTATGAGGACTTTTTCGTGTTCTTGCGCCTGAATATGGGGGGCTTCAAGACGTCGGTGCTCAATTTAGTGGGTCAGTGGATCAGCCTCTTCAAGATGGATCTCATCAATCGCGTCAAGGACTCGCTCAAGGAGCTGCAGGACTTTGTGGACGAGGCAAATATAGTGCTCAAGGTGGAACTGCAAAAAGACGACTTCGAAGGCCTGATCAAGATCCTTTCCGTCCTGAATCAAATCAACGAGAAACAGTTTATCTACGACTCAATGTTTGAGCCCCTCAAGGAGATCATCGATCTGCTGAAGCAATACAACTACGAGTTCAAGGACACTGAACTGGCACAAATCAACGAGCTGCCAGATGCCTGGATGAAGGTCAAGCGTCTGGCGGCCACCACAAAGCAGCTGATCGCCCCCATCCAGAGCTACCAGGTGGATCTGATCGAGAAGCGCATTATGCTCTGCGACAATATGGCCAACACTTATCGCAAGAAGTTCGTGCTGAAGAAGTTCTTCAATGTCCCATGTCCCAATTGCTACGATTTGATCGATCAGGCCGACTTGGAGATCGTTGCCCTGGAGGAGCGGCAAAAGAGTCTCGCGGAATCGGCTGTTCTGTTCGAGCTGCAGGGTCCAGACCCAGCCAAGATCGAGCTGTGTCGCAGCGATCTGAAACTGGTGAAGATCATGTGGGACTTTGCCATCACCATTCAGTCGACGATCAACGACTGGCAGAAGACCCCGTGGAAGAAGATCGACATAGAGACCATGGACCAGGAGTGCAAAAAGTTTGGCCGCGAGCTACGTGGCCTCGACAAGACCATGCGTACCTGGGAGCCCTTTATCTTCATGGAGGCTTCGCTTAAGAATCTTATGACTTCTCTCAGGGCCGTCACAGAGCTGCAGAACCCCGCGATCCGCGACCGTCATTGGATCGAGCTGATGCAAACCACTAAGGTGAAGTTCAGCATGGACGACTCCACAACGTTGAAGAATCTCATCGACCTCAATCTTCACGAGTACGAGGAGGATGTGAAGAACATCGTGGACAAGTCCGTGAAGGAGATGGCCATGGAGAAGCAACTGCGCGACATAGCCACTGCCTGGGCAACCATGGAGTTTGGCAACGAGATACACGAGCGCACTGGCCTGAAGCTGCTCAAGGCATCCGAGGAGATGATCGAGATGCTGGAGGATCATCAGGGGCAGCTGCAGAACATGGCCTCCTCCAAGTACATTGCCTTCTTTGAGACCGAAGTCCGCTCCTGGCAGCAGAAGCTCTCCAATGCGGACCAGATCATTGGCTCCTGGTTCGAGGTGCAGCGCAAGTGGCAGTACCTGGAGAGCATATTCATTGGCTCCGAGGATATCCGCTCACAGCTGCCGGAGGACTCAAAGCGCTTCGACTACATAGACAAGGAGTTCAAGGCGCTGCTGGCCCAAATGAATTCCGATCGCAATGTGGTCCGCTCCACAAATCGTTCCGGCAGCAAGCTCTACGAACATCTCGAGGGTCTGCTGAAGATGCTCCTCCTCTGTGAGAAGGCATTGAACGACTACCTGGAGACGAAGCGTTTGGCCTATCCGCGCTTCTATTTCGTGTCCTCTGCAGACTTGCTGGACATTCTGTCGAATGGCAACAATCCTGCCGCAGTATCCCGCCATCTCACCAAGCTATACGATTCGCTGGGGAAGCTCAACCTCATTTCTGGGTCCAAGAACGCCGCTGGCATGGTGGCCAAGGAGCTGGAGGAGTACGTGCCGTTCCTGGACAACTGCGACTGCAGCGGCAAGGTCGAGGTATGGCTGAATCGTGTCACCGACAAAATGCGCGACACGCTGAGGGATCAGCTAAAGCGATCCCTCACCACCTACGACCACAAGCCACGTCATGTCTGGATCTTCGAGTGGCCCGCCCAACCGGCCCTGGTCGGTACACAAATTATGTGGACGACGGAGACAAACGATGCCTTTGCCAAGGTTCAGCAGCGCTACGAAAACGCCCTCAAGGACTACAACAAGAAGCAGGTGAATCAGCTGAATAATCTGATTATGCTCCTGCTGGGCGACCTCACGGCTGCCGAGCGGCAAAAGGTCATGACAGTGTGCACCATCGATGTGCACAGTCGTGATGTGGTGTCCACGATCATTGCCAAAAAGGTCGAAGTGCAGACGGCCTTCCAGTGGCAGAGCCAGCTGCGTCATCGATGGGATAACAAAATCGACGACTGCTTTGCCAACATCTGCGATGCGCAGTTCCGCTACGACTACGAATATCTGGGGAACACCCCGCGTCTGGTGATCACACCGCTCACAGATCGCTGCTACATCACGCTGACCCAATCCCTGCATCTGGTGATGGGTGGCGCCCCGGCTGGGCCCGCTGGAACGGGAAAAACAGAAACCACGAAAGATCTGGGACGAGCATTGGGCATGATGGTGTACGTCTTCAACTGCTCCGAACAGATGGACTACAAATCGATTGGCAACATCCACAAGGGCCTGGCCCAGACGGGCGCCTGGGGCTGTTTCGATGAGTTCAACCGCATCTCCGTGGAAGTACTCTCCGTGGTGGCTGTGCAGGTCAAGTGCATACAGGATGCCATCAAGGCGAAGAAGCAGACATTCAGCTTCCTCGGCGAGCACATATCGCTGCGTAACACCGTGGGCGTGTTTATAACCATGAATCCTGGATATGCGGGTCGAGCGGAGCTGCCCGAGAACCTGAAGGCACTGTATCGACCCTGTGCGATGGTGGTGCCCGATTTTGCACTGATTAGTGAAATCATGTTGGTGGCCGAGGGCTTCCAGGAGGCACGTCTGCTGGCACGCAAATTTATCACCCTCTATACGCTGTGCAAGGAGCTGCTCTCGAAACAGGACCATTACGATTGGGGTCTGCGTGCCATCAAGTCGGTGCTGGTCGTTGCCGGTGCCCTGCGGGTGAGTCCTCGTCTAACCCGAAACCTAACCCACTCGTTTACTCCTTCACTCTTTCACTCGCTCTCACTCGATTCTGGGAGCCATAATTAGCTGCGCCAGTAAAGTGGGAGAATGACCTACAATAAGATTTAGTGTGCTCTCATGCAACTAAACTTAATATTTCACGTACATTTAACCTACGGTACGGGTACGGGTACGGGTACGGGTTAGAGTACCGGTATGGGTAAGGGGTACGGGTTTAAATGTCGTAATTTTCCCATTGGCAGCAGTCGCTCCTCCACTTCGCTCCTTCGAGGCACTGCACGAATGTTTTACTGTTCCCCAAAGTTTGTCTCAATTACGTGCGTGCCAGACTGCCAGTCAGGACGCTGCTCATCCGCTCAGTGGTGGCCGAGAGCCGAATATTAAGACTGTAGCGCATTTCTCAGCGAGCGATGCGACCCGCAAACCTCGCATCCCGTTTGTCATTGGCAACTTTTTAATTAAAAGTTTCATCCGAGTAATGGGATATTTGCACTGCGAAATGCTACGAGAACCACGGACCACGGACTACGACTACAACAACGATACGTACCTCCCACAGATACTTGTGTGCAATATTTGTGGGTGTCGCTATCACTATCGCACATCGCCCATCGGCCATCGTCGCCTTGCCTTGCCTTGCCTTGCCTTGCCTTGCCTTGCCTTGCATTGGCTTGCCTTTTCCTTTGGCTCCTTTCCTTCATTTGCTACAAGTATCTAATTGCCAAAAGGATTTGCAAAACTTCGACCTTATATAACGGACTGGGATTGACCTCCCTATCCCTCTCTCTCACGCCTCATTCTTCCGCTCTTGTTGGTGTTTTTAGCCCCGGCAAACTTTTTGGCCAGCAATTGCCAAAACTATGCCCAAAACACACAGACTACGGCAGGGCTACGGCTACGTGAGTCCGGGCTAATGAGCTGCAAAAGTCACGCGCACAATTAGTTGGGTAAAGATTTTAATTAAAGGTCACATCGATTTCTTTTCCCCTGTATCTCCCCTTTAGCGCGACGATCGCCAGCGGCCGGAGGATCAGGTGCTGATGCGAGCACTGCGTGATTTTAATATCCCGAAAATTGTGACCGACGATGTGCCCGTATTCATGGGTCTAATTGGTGACCTGTTTCCGGCCTTGGATGTGCCCCGAAAGCGTATCATGGAATTTGAGGCCGTCATCAAACGATCGGCTCTTGACCTAAAACTGCAGCCCGAGGATGGATTCATCTTGAAGATCGTTCAGCTGGAGGAGCTGTTCGCCGTGCGCCACTCTGTGTTCATTATTGGCTTTGCCGGAACGGGAAAATCTGAAGTGTGGAAAACGCTGAACAAAACGTACCAGAACCAGAAGCGAAAGCCCCACTACAACGACCTCAATCCCAAGGCGGTGACCAATGACGAGCTGTTCGGCATCGTCAATCCAGCCACGCGCGAATGGAAGGACGGTCTGTTCTCGATTCTGATGCGCGACCAGGCCAATCTCGGAGGCACGGGACCCAAGTGGATTGTGCTCGACGGAGACATTGATCCCATGTGGATCGAGAGTCTCAACACGGTGATGGATGACAATAAAGTGCTCACGCTGGCGAGTAACGAGCGCATTGCTTTGACCAAGGAGATGAGACTGCTCTTCGAGATCGCTTCGCTGCGAACGGCTACGCCGGCCACCGTATCGAGGGCTGGCATTCTGTACATCAATCCGCAGGACTTGGGCTGGACACCGTTCATCCAGTCGTGGCTGGGAACCCGCACCAATGCCAGCGAGGTGGCCACACTCAATGTGCTGTTCGACAAGTATGTGCCGCCACTGCTGGACATCTTCCGGAATCGACTCAAGTCCATCACACCCATCTCGGATATTGCGCGGCTGCAGATGACCTGCTTCCTGCTGGACAGCATGCTGACGCCACAGAATGTGCCCAACGATTGCCCCAAGGACTGGTACGAGATCTACTTTGTGTTCAGCATCGTGTGGGGCTTTGGGTCGTCACTGTTCCAGGACCAGATCATCGACTGGCGCAACGAGTTCAGCAAGTGGTTCCTCAACGAGTACAAGGCCGTCAAGTTCCCGTCATCGGGAAATATATTCTCGTTCTACATTGACAACGAGACCAAGAAGTTCTTGCCGTGGACCAATCTGGTGCCAGAGTTCGAGTTGGATATGGATATGCCGCTGCAATCCAATTTGGTAAACACAAATGAGACCACACGTCTGCGATTCTTCATGGACACCCTGATCGAGGCTGATCACCCGTTGATGCTGATCGGACCGCCTGGCTCTGGGAAGACCATCCTGATGAATGCCAAGCTGAATGCCTTGCCCACCGAGAAATATGCGGTGACGAATGTGCCATTCAACTTTTACACCACTTCGGAGATGCTGCAGCGCATCCTGGAGAAGCCGCTCGAGAAGAAGGCCGGACGCAACTATGGTCCCATTGGCAACAAGCGTATGATCTACTTTGTCGATGACATGAACATGCCCGAGGTGGACAAGTACTTTACCGTCCAGCCGCACACGCTGATCCGGCAGTTCATGGACTATCACCATTGGTACGATCGCCAGAAAATGACTCTGAGGGACATACACAAATGTAATTTTGTGGCTTGCATGAATCCCTCGGCGGGTTCCTTCACCATCGATCCACGACTGCAGCGACACTTCTGTTCCTTTGCTGTGAAGTGAGTCACGAGAAACATTACTCAGATTATTTGTTCAATTGATTGATTTTTCCTCCTCCTGCCACACAGTCCACCCAGCCCGGACGCCTTGTTCCACATCCTCAATTCGATACTCTCTCAACATTTAAACAACCCCGCCCAGAAGTTCGACAAGACAGTCGTCCGACTGTGCGAGAGCATGGTCACAACGGCCATTACGCTGCATCAGAAGGTGGCGGCCACATTCCTTCCCACCGCCATTAAGTTCCATTACAATTTCAATCTACGGGATATAGCCAATATATTTACGGTGAGTTTTTTTATAGAAGACTGCAGGAAAACATGTTGCATGAGGCACTAAAAAGCAGCACTAAGAGGCACTAAGCTTGCTCTCTGTTCTTCAATGAATTGGTCAGCTGATTCGGTCCGCAGAATCCAATAACAAAATAGATTGGATCTTGGTATTTTATAGTCTCTGATAGAAAGAAATTCCTTTCACGCGAAGACAAATATTCATTAAAATTTACATTCTTATTCAATTTTGTTTTGAATGAATTTATAGACATCCTTAGTCGTTAAAAAGGGTATAATTGCAGCTATTAAATTAATATTAATATCTGTTCTTTCCTCCAGGGTATTCTGTATGCCAACAACGAGACGTGTCCAAATTTCAATTATATGATCCGCCTGTGGGTACACGAATGCTATCGGGTCTATGGCGATAAGCTGGTGGACTACACGGACATTGGAAACTTCAAGAAGATCGTCGCTGATTGCGTGCGCAAGGGCATTGAAGGAATTAGTGAGGAGGTGATTTATTCACAGCCGCAAATTTACTGTCACTTTGCCAAGGGATTGACGGATATCAAGTACATGCCCATACCGGGCTGGGAGAGGCTTAAGGCACTGCTGGAGGAGGCCCAGGATCGCTATAACGACTATGTGGGTGCCATGAACCTGGTACTGTTCGACGATGCCATGTCGCACGTGTGTCGCATAAGTCGCATTGTAGAGTCCTCCAGAGGATATGCCCTGCTGATTGGCGTCGGCGGTTCGGGCAAGCAATCCCTCACTCGTTTGGCGGCATTCATCTCATCGCTGGACGTGTTTCAGGTGCAACTGACAAAGGACTACAGTGTCAATGACTTGAAGGTGAACATAGCAGGTCTTTATGCGAAAGCTGGCGTCAAAAGCACAGCCTGCTGCTTCCTGATGACTGACTCCGAGGTGGCGCGCGAGCAGTTCCTTGTGCTGGTCAACGATCTGCTGGCATCCGGAGACATTCACGAACTCTTCCCCGACGACGAGGTGGAGAACATTGTGAATGCCGTGCGCAACGAGGTGAAACAGCTGGGTATCGTGGACAGCAAAGAAAACTGCTGGAAGTACTTCATCGAGAAGGTTCGCAGTCTGTTGAAGGTGGTGCTCTGCTTCTCGCCTGTGGGGGCCACGTTGCGAGTGCGATCCCGAAAGTTCCCAGCTCTGGTGAACTGCACCACCATTGATTGGTTCCACGAGTGGCCGCAGCAGGCCCTCGAGTCGGTGTCCATGCGGTTCCTATCCGAGATAACGGTGCTGCCCAAGGAACTCGCCTTTCCGGTGTCCAAGTTTATGGCCTATGTCCACAAGACGGTCAACGATATATCACAGGTTTATTTGGCCAACGCCAAGCGCTACAACTACACGACACCCAAGTCCTTCCTCGAGCTAATTGCTCTCTACTCGAAGCTGCTGCACGAGAAGGTGAAGGCCAATCTGGATCGCCGCATTCGTCTGGAAAACGGCCTCATCAAGCTGGCAAGTTGCACCAAAGAAGTGGATGCCCTGCAGGATGTCCTCAAGGTACAGGAGGTCGAGCTGAAGATCAAGAACCAGGACGCCGACAACCTGATTGTAGTGGTCGGCACAGAGAACGAAAAGGTGTCCAAGGAACGAGCGTTCGCCACCAAAGAGGAGAAGAATGTGCGGCAAATCGAAGAGGATGTCACGGCCAAGGCCAAGCTCTGCGAAGAGGATTTCCTGAAGGCACAGCCAGCCCTGCTAGCTGCCCAGGAGGCGCTCAACACCCTCAACAAGAACAATCTGACGGAATTGAAGTCTTTTGGCTCTCCCCCAGATGCTGTGGTGAGTGTCTGCGGCGCCGTCTTGGTGCTGTTCGCCAGCAAGGGCAAGATACCCAAGGATCGCAGCTGGAAATCGTGCCGTGTCATCATGGGCAATGTGGACAAGTTCCTCGACAATCTCATCAACTACGACAAGAAGCACATTCATCCGGACGTCATCAAAGCCCTGCAGCCATACATTAACGATCCAGATTTCAATCCAGAAAAGATCATATCCAAGTCCTCGGCTGCCGCCGGTCTCTGTTCGTGGGTCATCAACATCAATCGCTTCTACGACGTGTACTTGATAGTGGAGCCCAAGGAGCGGGCCTTGTTGGAGTCGGAGAAGGAGCTGCAGGATGCCCGCGACAAGCTAACGGCCCTGAACAAACGCCTCACCGAATTGGAGGAGCAGCTGAATGTCCTGCAAATGGAGTACGACGAAGCCCTGGGCGAGAAGCAAAAGTGCCAGGATGAGGCCGACAAAACGGCCTTTACCATCGATATTGCCAATCGCTTGATTGGAGGCCTGGCCAATGAGAAGGTCCGCTGGACAGAGTCCGTCAAGAGGTAACACAAATTGCAGCAACAAAAATTACATTTAATCGATTTCATTTAATGAACTTTCTGCCGCGAATAGCTTGACATCTGGCATCCGACAACTTCCTGGAGATATTCTGATAATTTCGTGCTTCATTTCGTATGTGGGTTGCTTCACCCGCGCCTATCGCACCGAGCTCCAGGAGAAGATGTGGGCGCCAGCCTTCAAGAACAGTGAGCCACCCATTCCATCGACGGACGGCGTCGATCCCTTTGACATGATCTGCGATGATGCCCAAATCGCCGAATGGAACAATCAGGGACTGCCAAGCGATCGCATGTCGGCGGAAAATGCCGCAATCCTTGTGCAATCGGAGCGCTATCCGCTCATGATCGATCCGCAGCTGTAAGTAGTAGACTACCCCTAAGTAACATATTTCATCTAATAAAACTCTGATCCACAGTCAGGGCATCAAATGGGTGAAGTCCAAGTACGGTGCTGGTCTAGTCGTCCTGCGACTCACACAGCGGGGATATCTCGATCAGGTGGAGAAGGCTGTTAGCAATGGCAGTGTTCTTCTGATAGAGAACATTGGCGAGAATGTGGATCCCGTGCTCAATCCGCTGCTGGGACGACAGCTGATTAAAAAGGGCACCATTCTGAAGATCGGTGATCGTGAGATCGACTTCAATCCAAAGTTCCGACTGATTCTGCACACAAAGCTGGCCAATCCCCATTACAAGCCCGAAATGCAGGCTCAGACGACACTGATCAACTTCACGGTGACCCGCGACGGTCTCGAGGATCAGCTGCTGGCGGAAGTCGTGAAGGTGGAACGCCCCGATCTGGAGTCCATGCGTACACGACTGACCCAGCAACAGAATCACTTCAAGATCACACTGAAATTCCTCGAAGATGATCTCCTGGCTCGCCTTTCATCCGCTGGCGACAATGTGCTGGAGGATGTGACTTTGGTGATGAATCTGGAGAAGACCAAAAAGACGGCCGACGAAATCGAGATCAAGGTGGCCGAAGCAAAGATCACTGGTGTCCAGATCGACTCGGCTCGTGAGGCATATCGCCCGGCTGCGGAGCGTGCCTCCATTATCTACTTCATTCTGAATGACCTGTTCAAGATCAATCCCATCTACCAGTTCTCCCTGAAGGCCTTCACCGTGGTCTTCAACAATGCCATGCTGAAGGCCACGCCCGCCGAAAAGCTCAAGGATCGAGTGGAGAACCTTATCGACTCGATAACCTACTGCACCTACGTGTACACATCCCGAGGCCTGTTCGAGCAGGACAAGCTCATATTCCTCACCCAAATGTGCATCCAGATCCTAGTGACGGCCGGCGAGGTGGAGCCCATTGAGCTGGACTTTCTGCTGCGATTCCCCTACATGCCCAATCAAACATCCAACTTTCCCTGGATGACGAATCTCGGCTGGGGCGGCATACGGGCGTTGAACAATCTGCCAGCGTTCAAGGGTCTGGAGAAGGATATTGAGGGCTCCCACAAGCGCTGGAAGAAGTTTGTCGACTCGGAGAGTCCTGAGAACGAAAAGTTCCCCGGCGAATGGAAGGGAAAATCGGCCATTCAGAGATTGTGTATTATGCGCTGCATTCGTCCTGATCGCATGTCCTATGCGATGCAAACGTTTATCGACGAGAAGCTCGGCTCCAAATACATAGATGCACGATCCGTGGAGTTTGCCAAGACCTTTGAGGAGTCCAGCCCCGAGACGCACATGTTCTTTGTACTCTCACCAGGCGTGGATCCACTGAAGGATGTGGAGAAACTTGGAAAAACTCTTGGTTTCAGCTTCGATCACGAGAATTTCCACAGCGTTTCGCTCGGCCAGGGTCAGGAGATCGTGGCCGAGAATGCCATTGAGACGGCCTCACAGAACGGCCACTGGGTCATCTTGCAGAACATTCATTTGGTGGCCCGCTGGCTGCCCAGCCTTGAGAAGAAAATGGAGTCCTCGCTGAACAATGCCCACGAGAACTACCGACTCTTCCTAAGCGCCGAGCCCGCTGGCGATCCACTGATGCACATTCTACCACAGGGCATCCTAGAGTCGGCCATAAAGATAACCAATGAACCGCCCACGGGAATGATGGCCAATATCCACAAGGCCCTGGACAACTTCAGCGATGAAACCCTGGAGATGTGCTCCAAGGAAACGGAGTTCAAGGCCGTTCTCTTCTCGCTGTGCTACTTCCATGCGGTCGTCGCCGAGCGCCGCAAGTTCGGGCCGCAGGGCTGGAACCGTAGCTATCCCTTCAACGTGGGAGACCTCACCATCTCCGTGTATGTGCTGTACAATTATTTGGAGGCCAACACCCGTGTGCCGTGGGAGGATCTGCGCTACCTGTTCGGCGAGATCATGTACGGTGGCCACATCACAGACGACTGGGACAGACGCCTGTGCCGCACCTATCTGGAGGAGTTCATGCAGCCGGAGCTGATCGACGGCGAGCTGGAGTACTGCCCGGGCTTCCCGGCACCGGGCATCCTCAAATATGCCGGCTATCATCAGTACATCGATGACAATCTGCCATCGGAGAGTCCCTCTTTGTATGGCCTGCACTCGAATGCCGAGATTGGATTCCTCACCACCGTCTCGGAACGTCTCTTCCGCATTGTGTTCGAGCTGCAGCCGCGCATGTCCAGCGGCGGAAGCGGTGGCGGCGAGTCCGTCTCCCAGGAGGACATCACCAAGGGCATCATTGAGGATCTGCTAGACAAGATACCCACACCGTTCAATATCCTGGAGCTCATGGGTCGCGTGGAGGACCGCAATCCATACATAATTGTCGCCTTCCAGGAGTGCGAACGCATGAACATGCTGATGGCCGAACTCCGGCGATCTCTCAACGAGATCGATCTGGGCCTCAAGGGCGAGCTGACGATCTCGTCGCTTATGGAGGACCTCATGCTGTGCCTATACATGGATCAGGTGCCCGAGCAGTGGACCAAGCTGGCCTATCCCAGCTTGCTGGGTCTTCAGTCCTGGTTCAGCGATCTCATGTTGCGTCTACGCGAGCTGGAGGGTTGGGTGGCCGACTTCCGGCTGCCCTCGTCCATTTGGCTGGCGGGCTTCTTCAATCCCCAGTCACTGCTGACGGCCATTATGCAGCAGACGGCGCGCAAGAACGAGTGGCCTCTCGATCGCATGTGCCTCAATTGTGATGTTACGAAGAAGTTTAAGGAGGAGTTCACGTAAGCGAATCTACCTGATCCACTGATCGAGCAAGGGTTTAAGTGCCTCTCCACAGCTCTGCTCCACGCGAAGGTGCCTATGTGAATGGCCTGTTTATGGAGGGTGCTCGATGGGACATGAAAATGGGCACCATCACCGATGCCTTCAACAAGGAACTGTTCCCGGCCATGCCCGTCATCTACATCAAGGCCGTCACCCAGGACAAGCAGGAAACGAAGAATATATACGAATGTCCAGTCTATAAAATTCGGTATGTCCCCCTACCTCTAACCACAAACGATGGGCCCGGCCCACTCCCACTCCCACTCCTCTCTTCAGTCCACACTATTCACTGCCCAGTGTCCATCTCTAATCGCCGCCGGATGTCCGCATAGAAATTTGCCTCCATTGTTTTTGTGTGTTTCTGCTGCCGGACTCTCGTTATATTTGTCGCTGGGTTTTTTTCGGGGGGTCGGGGGATCCCAGGGGAATCTGGGGGTATTCTTTTTTGTTCGAGAGTAGAGCTTCGTTGTTGTCAGCATTCGCTTTCAATTTCCTCATCCACTCGAACTAACATCCTTCCGCTGACTTGTCGTCATGGTTGCTCATTCATGGCCATTTTCGCAGTGTCTGCGTTCGTCGTCCTCGCTCCGCTCCGCTCTCTGGTTAGGGAGGGGTGGTGGGCTCTCTGCTTCTCCGGTCAATCGTCAATCGTCAGCAGGGCCGCCTGTCCGTGTGTCAATCAATTGTGAATTGTTTATTGAATGTTATCGTTGGACTGCACACAATGCCACTAACAGTCCCGTCCAGTCCAGACCAGTTGTTGGCACTGGATCTGGCATTGCCTTCGTTTGGTTTTTTCCTTTCTAGCCATCATCATCATTTTTTTTTTTTTTTTTTTTTTCTTTTTGTTTCAACTCCTGGCAGTGGGGGAAATCGGCGGGGACTTACGGCTGGGACGACTGGCTACTAACATTGTTTACACTGTCAAACGCTCTATTTTCTATTTAGCTTTTTGTCTAGATTGTACAGATGGAAACGGCGGGCGGCGGGCGGCGGGGTGGTTGTCTCCCTTTCTATTTGCACGCTGATCGATTTGTTCTTCAGTCTGGGCACGGGCATTGGGCCTTTCATTGAGTGATTTGGCTGGGGGAAGTGTCTCTTGTTATACCCTTTAAAGGAAGACTAGTCCATCCCATCTAGGTTTAATCTGCTCACAAGTACGTTCCAAAAATATCCATAAAATACTATCCATAAAATTGATGTAAACTGCTAATATGTAAGCACTCTATCAGATAAGATCGATTGACCTTTAAGGGTATCAAAAGCCGTTTTGCCATCATTCCTTTCATGTTTTAAATAGATACTGCAGCCCAATGGTCTCATAAATTTTGTCCAAATGGAAATGGCCTTCGTTCGTAATGAAATAGTGTTGACTTTTCTCATCCACACACACAGACACTCATTCATTGAATCGCGGGTCCTTAACAAATGCAAGAGATTGCTTTTAAACGAGAACGACGCCATGCAGTCTGCTGCCCAGCCTCGCCGTGGTCTCCGCTGGCAGCCATGTGATGATTTGTTCGCCCATAATGAAACTCATCAGCAGCTATCGAGCACGAGTATATCCAGGCAGGCAGTCGGGAGTCGGGAGTCCTGGCAGTCGGGGCTAAAGGGTTTATCCATAAAGTACTACAAGTTGTGCGCCCAGCGATGCAGCCAAGATCGACGCTTGGCATAAATTCAAAAAGTCCCAGCGGCAGCGGCAGCGGCAGCAGCACGACTGCCACTTGCAGGGGAAAAGCATAGTAAAAGCATTTTACAGTTTCATTTTTCATGGCTCAGCGCCGTCCCGATGTCCGATGTCCGCTGTCCGCTGTCTGACGTCCGCTTGCTGCCCGGCTTTTGTGCGATTTACTTAATTTGAAGTATGCCGGGTCCAGGGCTGGGTCCGGGTGCCGAGCGCCGAGGCCATCGAGCAATTCCTTTTAAAATCAATTTGAGGTTTATTTTTCTTGCGGCTTTCTTCTGGCCTGGCCTGGCCTGGCCGCTGCCATTCTGTCCCCATCGATTCCATTTGGCTTCCTTCGTTTTCTTTTCAATGTTTGACTTGGACTGTCACACTATTTATGCACATCCCTACATCCTTATATTCTTACTCTTTGCAGACTCCGAGGACCCACTTTCGTTTGGACATTTAATCTGAAGAGCAAGGAGAAAGCCAGCAAATGGACCCTGGCCGGCGTTTGTCTCCTGCTGCAGACGTAAGAGTCTCCACCAACCAGCAATCCCAGCAGCCTATTCCCCCAGCAAAGTAAACTATGTAAAATAATCTGCGTTATTGTTAAATATATATTAAATTGATGGATGAAATGTGCGTGTGACAGCAGCTTTTGTCAGCCTCACGGTCCAGCATCAGGGGTAAGGGGGAAGAGTAAGTTTTAAGCTGAGGGCAAACAGCTTGTGCAAATTCATTAACAACAGAGCCCTTCCTCATTCCAAAAGACCCATTCCATCCCAGCACAGATTTCAACCGCCACAGAAGGAAGCCCGCAACAGTTGCGGTTGCCTCTGGAAAATGAGGGCAATGCATTTGCCCCGAGGGCCCCAGAGAGTTCCCAATCCAAAGCAGCGGGTTGCCAAGCCCTTGTTTTTGATGTGACGCTGATATTTAAAAGTGGAGTTCACATCAAAGTTACACAACGAACGGTCCGTCCCCATCCTACTCATCATCATCATCATCATCATGAACAGCAGCAGCATCAGCAAGCAGGCCACCACACAAAAATGGGGTATACATAGGGTCGTATATATGGCAGGGTGACTATATTAGCAGCATTACCCAATGGTTTTTGTATGAAGGTGTCCAAAATCTAACCACTCGTCGGTTGGGGAAAACACTTTAGTTTAGTTTCCCCATGCAGGATAAGCTACTTCTGAGGGTATGCCTTCCAAATTATTTCAAATTCTTCAATGGAAAGAGCAAATCTTCAAGGACCACGACAGGGCATCCTTAGGGTCGGTTCGAGTGGCATCTGGGGCAAGTGTTCCTGCCTCTTTCCATGTGCAGTACTTGCAGTAATTGCGTAGCATTTTAACTGTGCTGCACTCATAGCCTGCTACTGCCACTGCCACTGGTACTGCCACTGGTACTGGTTTTGGCTTTGTTGCTGCGGGTGCTTTTTGCAGCTGCAACTGCAACTGGAATTGCAACTGCAACGAGTTGCTGTTTGCTGCTCTTACTTGACACATGTCAGTCAGTCACTCAAAGCGCTTGACTTTCGAGTGAGAGAAGCCAGGCGATGCGGCAGGCGACTGGGATTTGGATTTGGATTGGGATCCGAGCTGAGATCGAGATTACGATTGCGAGGAGAGTGTGAAGCCATAAATTTAAGTTAATGCACAGCAGAATAGGGCACTTAAACTGTCAGTTATGAGGCCGCCATTCGATCAAAGCCGAACATTAAGCATACGCCATGATGTACGTACGGGGCCATTGGCCATCCTCATTATTTACAGGAATCTCTCAGTAGCACTACCGCCTACCCTCCCATCCGGTCGAATGCTGATGTTGACTTATGAACTTGCAGAAAACTTGCAGCAGCAAAACGGAAATTACATTTCGCTCACTTCGTGTGCAATTAAAGTCGAGCGGGGCTCGCACGGGAGCGAACAGAAACTTTTCCCTTCTGAAAGCGGCATTTTGCATTTGCATTTGCATTTGAAAACGCGGCGGCACACACTTTAAAGTGTTTCTGTTAATTCGAATTTGAAGTTTGATCGATATGTGGGGCGTGGATGGCATGGCTGGCAGCGGCTGGTTGCGGCGGCCGCCCAATGGCCGCCACCTGGCCCGGCCCACTCGCTACCGGATTCCATTCCACCCGGCATTAGAGGTCACACGGAGCGGCTCATGGGCACCCCAGTCATTTAGACGCCATACGCCGCGGCGAGCTGTTTGATTTTCTGCATCCGCAGTCGGAATTTCCACTACGACCAACAGACCAACCGACCAATGTCCGATGCGGCCGGTCTGGTCAGCAGCGATGAGGAAGGTGGCCAGCCCATCGGCTCCATGGGCGGCGATGGGCTGCCGCATGGCCAGCGGGACTATAGCGATGCCCGATTGGAGCGTGTGGCCGCCTACACAACGACCACAATGCGCCTCAAACCGGATAAATGGACCAAAATGATGGCCAGCGATGAGCTGCGGGTGAGCGTACATTTTACTCTGAAACTTTCTTTGTGTGCATCCATCCATCTGCCCCACAAACCTGCCATCTGTAACCGCAGCGCACTGTTCTGGACTGGCTGCATGGGCCCACACGCGTCCTGGTCATGACGCTCAGTCCGGGCGGTGATCTGGTGCCCAGGAGCTGCCTTAGTGACTTGTACCATCAGTATACTCTCCATCAGAGTTCGCGCGGCGCCGCCACATCCTCCTCCTCCGCCTTGGGGCCGCTGGAAGACGATGCCATGGCCACGGCAACGGCAGCTGTGTCTGCGGTGGTGGCCGTCACACCCGGCGCTCTCCTAATACCCCTACCGCCAGCCTCCTCGAGCTTCACCACGCTGGACGGTGTGCCACGTGGCAAGTGTGCCTACTTTATACGCCGCAGCAGTACGGGTGCACCGCTAACAGCGGCTAATTTCCCATCCAGCGTGCTCTACGGGGACTTTCCGGTGCACAGCAAAATCGAGACAATGTCGCTGCTGTTCGATGAGGTGGTGCAGCCGCTTCTTGAGAGGGCCCAGACCGAGTGGCCGCTGATTGTGTGGAAGGATCTGCAGGCGCGCATAAAGGAAGTCCGGAACACACTCACAGAGGTGCGTGCAGAAAGTGTAGAAAGTGTTCAAAGTGGGGGAGGCAAGAGGGTATCGTTGCCCAGCTGCCACAGATGTGTTATCTCATCAAATTAATCTAATTGAGTGTAGTGGGGCAAGTAGTCTTCGAGGGGGGGGACTAGACTCGACTCCACTCCACTCCAATCCATGCCCGGCCATTGTCTTGAAAGTATTTCGCTTAATTGGCAAAACTTTTCATGTGTCTATAGGGCGATACACACAAATACATACCAACAAATACCAATACATATATACTTTATTGTTATCCCCCACAGATTAAGGGGAAAACCAACAATCGCACAATTTTATCGTTATTAGTTTCGCCAACAATCGTCGAGGAAGTGTTTGCCCACGTGAACCAAGGGTAAGTTCAGAGCCCATTCAATGGCCATTGTCTTTGTCCCATCTTCATCTCCATCTTCGACTACGATTCGGAGTCCAAGTCTTGGAAATGTCGCCCCTACAGCGATGTTTTATTGTTTATAGAGGAGAGACAAAGAGAGAGAGAGAGAAGGCTTATTAAATTGAATTTCATTGGACCAACTTTTCGCATGAATTGCTGCAAATTTATTTGGTTAGCAATTTTCCAAGAGTTTTCAAGAGTATTTACCCCTTTGGCCACACACAGAGATGAAGACGTGGTGGCAGTACACAGTACTCGTACTTTGATTACCAACGAAAGCCTAATGGTTTTTCCTCAGTTGCAAAAGGCTTTTAATTAAATTACAATTATTTAAGAAAAACCTCGTACCATGGCCAATCAGGGCACTGGACGATAATGGAATTTCCAGGAATTTTAACTTGCATTTTAGTGAATGTTCTCTCAAGCTTTGTGCCATCTCTAGCGCGATGCGAAGTGGCTCGTTGGCAGCGATATATATATCAAGAGGCAGTTTTCCATTCACTTGAAAGGCCAATCAATTAGGCCCAAGCAAATACTTGAATTACTAAAAACTCAATAACCAGCAGCCAGGCCCAAGAGCCAGAGAACACAGCACAGAAACTGAACAGAAAATAAACAATAAAATCAAATTGATTGAGATCAAATTTATATTAAAAATTGCATATAAAGAGAATGATAGAACCAGGTTTTGCTAACTAAAAGCAAACCAAGGGGTTGCTGCAATCCAAGTGCAAATTTGTTTTCAATTGGGTCAATATAATGTTTTTTTCTCATTAAAAAAGTTTCCCCCATTTGGCCAAAAAGTTGGGCATTTAATGGGATTCCAAATAAAAGCAATGTCCCATTCCCAACCCCATTGCCTTTGCAGGGACTTGCTACCCGCCCTGGAGCCAAAGTTTCGGAATCTGCTGGAGGAGATGTTCATCAATTGGACCACCCAAATGCATGACATTGTCATTGAGCGTTCCGAGTGCCAGGCCATCGGCATGGCCGCCCAGTCGCAGGCCAAGCACATCACGGTGGTGTCGATGCCTGCCCAGGAGATTGGCTTCTGGACGAACCGCAAACTCAATTTGCAGAACATCTACGAGCAGCTACGCGAGGCCACACACAAGACTCTCGGCCAGATCCTGGAGCGCATCGAGTCCGTCTACCATCAGCCGTATGCCAAGGCATTTCGGCAGCTGGTCGCCGCCTGGGTGGAGGCCCAGGATGTCTCGCTGTGGCTGCAGCCCCTTCTCCGGCAGACAGCCGCCTTCAACTCGGTGCAGTTCAGCAATGGCCACGAGCTGATTGCCCCGCTCGTTCATGTGGTGCACCTGGTGTGGAGCAATGCACGCTACTATCGGAGCACCCAAAGGATGAGTGTGCTGCTGCGATGCATATGCAACATGCTGGTGCATCGGGCCGCCGAGGACCTGGAGTTCCCACTGCTCTTCCAGGGCGATGCCGACGAGGGCCTGTTGCGTATCAATCGCACCAGCAATGTTTTGGAGTTTTTCAAGTGAGAACCCTCCGGCATCTGTCTGAAGTTTTCGTTAGCTTTTCCCCATTTCCCAGGCAACGCATGCTGCAGTACAAGGAGAGGTATGCCAGCAGCCAGGTTCTGTTGCCAGCCCTCCCTGGAGCCGGTGCCACCACCCACTCGCCACCGCCCGACGATTTGCAGCAGTTGTGGCGCTTCTGCAACGAGGATGTGTTTGGCCAAACACTCGATGGCTTCTTGGCCCAGTTGTCGGAGTTGCGGCAGGTGTTCGAGGCAGCGGTTCAGTTTCAGCAACTGGAGAAACTCGAAATTGGCGGATTGCGTGGCAAAATGCTCACCGAGCGCATCCGAGAGGTAAGACAACACTCTTCAATTACCGAGCACCGCCAAGTGGCAGAGTCATTTAACAATTTCCCTCTCTGCGCCATCGCCATAAAGATATTCAACGAGTTCAAAGTGCTCTTCGAGCAATGGAGCAACGTGGACATCGATCTGACGGCCCCGGCAGCCAGCAAATGGAAGTGCTTCAAGCGCGAACAGGCGCTCTTCTTTGAACGCATGCAACTGCTGGAGCAGAAGTTGGCCACCGTCCTGCTGCAGGCCTTCGAGCAGTGCCACAGTTGGATGCACCTGCTAAAGCTGTCGCTGATGTTCGGCTGCCTGCTGCAGCGCAGTGCCGTGCAGCCGGAACTGGTGCGGATTCTGCCCCACATTCTGGCCATCTACGACTCGGAGCTGCAGCAGCTGGAGGGGAGTGTGGCCGAGGTGCTGCTCGGCTACGAGATTCGTGGCCTGGCTGCCCTTCCAATGCCCTTTAATTTCCCCCCCATTGCGGGGGCCATGATGTGGCTGGAGCAGCACATCAACTGCTGCAATGAGCTGGGGGCCAAGGAGCTGAATCAGCTCATAGAGAAATTGTAGGTATTCCGGGCCACTAAATAAGATATCCACCTAATATCCCCTTTGTCCAGGCTGTTGGAGAAATCAGAGCTGCAGAGGATGCCGCTCAAGTGGGACTCTCTGCTCTCCCGTCGCAACATTCTGACCACCAAGCTCAGCAATCTGCAAATGAAGATCTGGACCACTTGGCAGGGGGGCATCGACAAGCTCATTCTGAAAGGACTGGATGAAGCAGTCATCGCCCAATCGCTAGATGACCGACAGCTGCATCTGAATTTCTCTGTGGCTCTGTTTACCCTCTTGAAGGAGACAAAGTATTTGTCGGCCCTGCAGGCCACTGGTTGCCTGTCCGGCGATCTCTTTCAGCTGCCGAAGGAGCTGCTGTCGCTGTACGCCCAGCGGGATGCCTATTGGGAGCGACGCATCCGCCTCATAAAGATCGGGGAGTTCTACAATGGGATCCGGACGGGAGAGTGTGCCGCCGCCGAGCTGCAGCTGATACGCAACGAGCTGGCGGCCATCGATGAGCAGGTGGCAGTGGCCTGCGACCAGTTGACTTGGCGCTGCTACGGTGAGTACTTTTCTGTGGGAGGAACCTTAACATTCCAGCCGGCCATTCTCTCCTCTCAGATGAGCCGCTTATAGCCAGCATTTTTGAGCAGAGTCGTGACCTGTTCGCCCGTCTCCAGCAATCGCATGACAATCTGGATGCCATCCTGGCCAGCATGCGGCGCTGGAGTCGAGAGCCGCTGCATCAGCGAAGTCTCTATGGCAGAAATCTGCTGGATTTACGCCACCAGCAGGAGCGTGTGCGTCTGCGGCTGCTGCAATGCGATGAGACCAAAATGTTGCTCAATCGCCTCTTGATAGCCAACTTTTGTTTGTTTTTCAACTACGAATCGCAAGAGTTTCAGCTGTACTCAAGAGATCTGAGTGTCCAGGAGGTGAGTGAGTCACTTTAAGAGTCGTATACTAGATGCAGGATGTTTGTCTCTCTGTTTCTCTGTGTATCCAGTTTGTTAGGGAATTCCCCGAAGAGCAGCGACGGCAGTATAACAAATATTTGGCCAGCGTTGATCAGTTGATTGTCCGCGAAGTGCGACAGGCCATGAGAATCAGGTTTTACAAATAACAATACATATACCCCCGAAATCACTACCATCCATCCATTTTAAAGCCCTTCCACTTGCACCAGCCAATAGCTAAGCAGGCAACAAATTTATTAATTTCCGACACGCTGCCAGCAGCAGCTCCTTTTATGTCTCATCAAAACTAATCAAGTAAATGAGCACAAAATTGCACTCCACCCAAAAACCCAAAAAAAACCGCAAATACGAAAAGACACCTTTGCAGAGAAAGCAGCAGCAGCAACCACACCAACATGCAACATGCTACATGCAACAGCAACAGCAACAACAAAAAGCATTCATGCGTCAATTGCATGTTTCACTTAACGGCACTTTTCGTGATTGCATGCAGACGCCAGTCAAGCAGAGGGTGGCAGAGGTGCCATGAACAAACTGAAGACTAAATTTAATTTTCGCATTACTCATACGCCGTGTAATTCAGTTTAGAGTATTTGTACAAAGAAATGACAGCAACAGCAACAGCGAGGACTCCTCCGTTGTCTGTGGCGGAGCCAGGGGCCACTTCAGCGACTCCAACTCCGTCTCCGACTGCGACTTGCACAGCGAGTGTGGCAAGGTTAGTTCTACAGCAAATCACAGTGCCACAAGCGACAGCAACCGCAACAACCGCTACAACAACAGCAATAGCAACAACAACAGCAACGACAACAACAGTCAACGATGCTCCACTCTTCGAGGTGAAATTGGAACTGACGGAAACGGAAATACGCTTTTCGCCAGCCTTTAATGCAAGTGTGGAAAATAATTTTCAACAAATTGTCGAGCAGCTGTTGCTCGATATAAAACAGACATGCGACTGCATGCCAAGAATTGTGCCTGACAATGCCCTGTCAGAGGATGATGAAGATGATAACGATGAGAATGATGATGATGATCCGAAGACAATGGAGGAGGTCGAGGAGAAGGACAAGCACCAGACCGTGCAGTTTAACCTGCTGCAGGCAGCCAAGGCTTATAGCCAAAAAATGGAATGCCGTGGTATTACACACCTCCCCTCCCCCTTGCATGCTTTTCACATTTTCAACGTCAACGTTCCCTCTCAGTGTCCCCCGCAGAGGCAGGCTTGGATGACTTGGAGATGCTGGAAAAAGCCATACGCGATGCTCTGGATGATACGGTTCGAGCCGCATTGACTTATGCTGCCAAATTCAACGCCTATGCATTCCTCTGGACCCAGCAGAGCGGCGATGTGTTGGCTGCGTGCATGGTGGCGGCCAAAGAGCAGACACAGCATGTCAGCGGCGGCGGCTATGCCATCATGGAGACATTCAAAAAAGAGGTAAGCCAAATCCCCAATAATGCCAAAATATCCGAGGGACAAAATGCCAAGAGACACACAAGATTCCGCTCCGCAGCGGAAGGAAAAACATATATTGGTAAGAGCTAGAGTCGAAGAAGAGGGCCAGAAAGACAGACGAACAGACGAACAGACGGACGCTAGAGACCGAGTGGGTCGCTCGATTGGCAACCACACAATTTACGTTGTGTAGCCCCTGAGACCAATAACGCTTGATAAATGCTGACCATTTAGGGTCAAATGTGTTGTGTGCGGCCGGGCCAGAGCCAAAATCTGTGCTGGAATAAGCACCAAAAAGAGATGCTTGGGCCGCCACATGGCGTCCGTCGCTGACTTATGCCCGGATCCTCCAGCAGCAACAGCAGGCAAATCGCCGACGTATGCGTAATATTTTCTTTAAACAATTATCAAACGCCCCGAAAAGCATCCAATAAATAACACAAAAGGCGCACCACACACACTCGTGCATTCATGCCACATCATGAAGGGGAAGGGGGCAGCACAACAGAACAGGCAGAAGAACAACAAATCATGGTCAAAGTGCATGGACATGGACGTGGACATGGAAGGCAAGGCGTGTGAAATTGGGTGTTGCCCCAATAAAATGAGAGAGAAGTTGCCCCGGCAAGAAAAACCGCCAGTAGCGCAAGAACGAAGTCCGAATGGCCTAATGCTCTCAACATTTCATTTAATTTCCCTTTCAAAAATTAATGCCAAACACGTTTACCCTTAACGTCTCTAAATGGAAGTAATCCTTAGGAGGGATATTAGCTGGAGTGGAAGGGGGATATCTTATGGAGGATATACGAATGTTTCCGACAGGCTTCAGGCTTTAATTCAGTGAATCATTCGGGAATTAAGTGGATTTCTTATGGGAAAATTCAAGAATTCGTGAGATTTTGGTAGATTTTTCACACCAATGACAAGTACCATCACTAGCACAGGTCCATTTTAGTAAGTATTTACCGAACAGGGCTTCCTATTTGTTTTGTTTTAATTTTTATGTTGAGTAAAGATCTTGAAAAACCTAGCAAAATTTGAGTTAATTCAAGATATTCCTGTAGACAAAAATACCCCCGTAGAACACACGCCCGTCTTCGTTCGTGGAATTCAGTTGCGTGTCGCAGTAGGTCATATATTCAACGATACCCTAGCCCAAGAATAGAGCACGAAAAATCACTGACCGGCATTTTATTTATGACTAGCCATTGAGCTGCCTCTGGGGCAGCTGGTGCGCTTAATAAACCCACGCCACTACCAACAATATATACAAAACACCGTATACTATACAGCATCCGGGGCTTAGTGTTGGGCCGCATTGTGCGCACACATATGTGGAAAATTAGCAAATAAATTAGGATTGGGGGGGCCAGTCAAATGAAGTTGTCAACGCCCTGGAGCACCCACCGTTCTTGCCCCCACAGATCGAGCAGTACAGCGAGGTGCACGAGGCGATTGACCAGATGGAGAATCGGGAGTGCATCAATGGCTGGCTGGCCCTGGATCTGAAGCCCCTCAAGTACGGTCTGCTGAATCTGGCCTGCAAGTGGTCGCATCTCTGCAAGCAGTGGCTCCTCCGCTATGTCCAGGGCACCCTCAAGGTAAGTCGCACCTAAAAGGGGCCTTGAATATAGCTAAAACTTCCTCCATTTGCAGGAGCTGAATGCCTTCATTGCGCGCGGCCATGAGACGTTGCAGCTGCATATTGCACGCCAGGACTTTAAGGCGCTGCTTCGTGTTCTGGCCATCATGGCGGAGATACGTCAGCGCGAGCCGTACGCGGATACTGTTTTCAAGCCGCTGAAGGACATCATGGCCCTGCTCAAGACCTACAATGTGGAGTACGAATCACAGCTGCTGCGCAGCATCGAACAACTGCCGCAGCAGTGGCAACAGCTGAAGCAGTGCAGCAGCGTCAAGCAGGAGGCGCTGCAGGACACACGCTTCCACCAGCAGCAAAGAGTCGCCTCGCTCATTGGCCTGCACACGTGCCACTTGCAGCACTATGCCAGGCAGTTCCAACGCATGCCGGTGGGCTGTCTGTCTGTCCTGCGTTTAACAATATCTGATTCTGAATTCCTTGCAGTTCTTTCGAGTGCCCTGTCCGCAGGTGTACGATGCCTGCGACGAGGTCTACGTGCGTCTCCATCGCTTCGGCAGACAGCAGCGTCTCTACACGCGTTGGGCGCGACTCCTCGACATTGCGGCACCCGATACGACCACCCTGCAGCTATGCGAAGTGGAACTCAGGCGAGTAAAGGTATCGCCATCTGGAAGATAGGAAATTAAACACGCGGCTTCATCGCGGTGATTGAGTCATACATACGAGTACATGCTCCTAAATATCCTCTGTTTTGATTCCCCCTCTCAGCAATTGTGGGACTTTGTTCGTGTCATCGAGTCGTGCATTGTTGATTGGCATGCGACACCTTGGCTGCTCATCGACACGGACGATATGGAGCACGAGTGCAAGAAATTCACGCGCGATTTGCGCACCCTCGACAAATGTATACGCGACTGGGCGCCCTATGTCTACATTGTGGGTGTCCTCCGGGAGCTGGTGGCCTCCCTGCGGGCCATTACCGAACTGCAGAATCCAGCAATTACGGAACGCCATTGGCTGGAGCTGATGCAACTGACAAAGGTAAGCATAATGGACCGACATCAATGGTGGGGCGAGGTATGGGAATCTATGCGGTGTACGTTGTGTGTGTGTGTGTGTGTGTCTTTCCAAATGATTGAGCGACCCAACAATGGAGGAATGGAGCTTGCAATCTGCCCCGACTGCCTGACTGCCGGCTGATGTCTCTCTTTGTGTGTGTCGGTGCGCGGCCAGCAGCAGCAGCAGCAGCGGCTGCACAATGGCGCACATTGGGCAAACACATTAGCAGGTGATGTGTTGGCAAACGCCAAACGGCAGGAGGATGACAGGAGGAGCTGGAGCTGGAGCTGGAGCAGGAGCTGCTGCAGGCGAGCAACTTGTCACATCGAATGACGCAGCGTTAACCATGTTGTGGAGCCGACATAGACATCATCGGTGCCACTCGATTTGTAAGCCAACAGTGGGATAAAGCAGCGCAAACAAATTCGGTTGCACGGGGGAAAGAGTTTACTCAAGGATATACATATATACATATGTATGCATCATCGGCTTAGAGGCAGCTCAGTCAATTCAAATCAAGACGAATAATTGAAATGAATCACTAGCTAAACTCCAATCAAATCTCTTTCGTCTTCCCGGTCTTCTCCTCGACTTGTGAGCAGCTAAGTGGACAGCACCGAATGGAGGAGCTTGTAAGTGTATATCCAAATCAAAATACTAATCCTTAACCTTAACAGACGCCCGAATGAACATTCAGTTATCAAAGCATATGCCAAACTGCTGGCATTTCTACGGATTAGATGCATTATTTAATTACCAAACAGCCATTGGACCGAGCTCTGAACAGAACTTACAACAGGCTTAGCAAGGGAGTGGTAGATTCGATCCTTAGCCTCGGGCCGACACAGGAATGCAGTCTGGGATGCTGCTGCTGCCTCTGTTGTTGTGTTCTAGTTAATTAAGTCGGTCGGAGAGCAGTCAAAATATGCGTAATTATAACGCATATATTATGTTTGGTTTCGAAATGCATCTCCAACAATTATATACAGCAATTATAGGCTTGTTAATGCCAAACAGAGATATGAGTACTCTAATTGTAGTGCGTTGCAAGCCCTGCCAATGTACTCAAATTACTGATGAAATAATTAAAATATTCGCCCGTTTATGCACTCACCCGCACAGCTCTCGTACAAATGCAACAAGTCGACGAGCCTCGCCCAGCTGCTGAGGCTGCAGCTGCAGCATCATGAGGAGGACATCAAGAACACCGTGGATCGCGCCATCAAGGAGCTGACCGTGACCAAGGTGCTCGACGAAATCAAGGCCACGTGGGCGCATCTGGAATTCGAGCTGGAGCCACACCAGACACGTCCCAGCATACAGCTGCTCAAGGTGTCGGAGGAGCTCATCGAGACGCTGGACGACAACCAGATGCAGCTGCAGAATATTTCCACATCGAAGCACATCGAGTACCTGCTCGACAAACTCGGCCACTGGCAGCGTGTCCTCAGTGGCATCGACACCCTGATTGTCAACTGGCTGGAGGTGCAGCGCAAGTGGATTTACCTCGAGTGCATCTTCATCGGCTCGGCGGACATCAGAGCCCAACTGCCGGCAGATGCGGCCAACTTTGAGCGCATTGATGCCGACTTCACGGTGCTGCTGGCACGCGTCAGTGGAGTGCGGGTCGTTATGCAGGTGGTGCTGCGGCACGAGGACGTCCTGCCCCAGTTGCTGCAACTGCAGCAGCGTCTGGCCATCTGCGAGAAGGCGTTGAACGATTATCTGGAGACCAAGCGGCTGGCCTTCCCCCGCTTCTACTTCATCTCGGCCGCCGACCTGCTGGACATACTCTCCAACGGCAACAATCCGCAGGTCATCGATCGCCACCTCATCAAGCTATTCGACTCGATTCTGAGGCTCCAATACGAGACCAACACCACCCATGCCGTGGGCATGCACTCGAAGGAGAACGATGAGTACGTGCCCTTTGTGGCGGAGCAGGATCAGCCCGCCTTCATCGTCTGCAGTGGCCGTGTGGAGCTCTGGCTGCGCGCCATCATCCAGCAAATGCGGAGCACCCTCCACGAGCTCTTCCGCAGAGCTCTGCGCGCCTTTGGGGAGAAGCCGCGCGAGCTCTGGCTCTACGATTGGCCAGCCCAAGTGGCCCTCTGCTGCAGCCAGATCAGCTGGACGGCGGATGTGAATCGATCGTTCAGCTGCATGGAGGAGGGCTACGAGGGCGTCATGAAGGAGCTCCACAAGCGACAGATGGCCCAATTAAATGCGCTGATCAATTTGCTGCTGGGAGAACTGTCGCCGGGCGATCGCCAGAAGATCATGACCATCTGCACCATTGATGTGCACTCGCGGGATGTTGTGGGCAAGATCATATCCTCCAAGGTCGACAACTCCCTGGCCTTCCAGTGGCAGAGCCAGCTGCGCCATCGCTGGGACGACGACCAGGCGGGCAGCTCCAGCGGCGGGGCAGGCACCGCCATCAGTGCGGGCGGCGGCGACGAGGATTGCTTTGCCAACATTTGCGATGCAGAGTTCCGATACGCCTACGAATACCTCGGTAACACATCGCGACTGGTCATCACACCGCTCACAGATCGCTGCTACATCACCCTGACGCAGGTGAGTCGCGTATTTACTTTCACTCTGCACTTAGGAAATCGATTTGAAGTAAATACGAGTCGTCTGGCGGAGAGGGGGCGTTAATGGGTTTAGCAGCGGAAATCCGCTACACATGAAAAGTCCATGGTCGGCTTTGAATGATTGAAAGACCGTCTCCCGTTGCTTCTGAAGTCCATTCAAGAAACAATCAACCAAAGAGAAAGCGAGTGAGGGGAGTGAAAGAAACTGCCGGAAATTCAATAAATTTGCACATATTTGCGCGTGTAATTACCGCCATTTTTTATCAAACAATTGCATATTTCACGCAGTACGCACAATCAGATTTTATCTTTTTAACTCCCATCCCATCCATAATTTATAACACACGTGTTAAAAATATAAAGGGCAATGTCTACCCTTAAACTCAGGCTATGAATTATGTAAATATGTACATATGTATATGGAAGAGTATATCGTATATTGTACTTAAATAGGGCCATTTTCTCATGTTCGATTTAGGACTTACCAATCAATTTTCTCAAGTTGTGTTTACATTGATATTAAGAGAAAACATAGGTTCATTATCCTGTTAAATATATAGTACGACATATATATAATATACTTGAACACAAAACTCAACTGATCCTGCACTTCCAGGTTAATATTTTCGCGATCATTTTTAATAATTTCACAATTTCCACGCGGCTTTTTGTTTATTTAAAGTGTGGCCAGATCTCCGATTTATTTTGCATTTTCTTGGCGTTGCCACAGAGTTCAAAAAAGATCTTTGCGACCAAAGAGAAACAACATCTATGGTCGTATGACATTAGCCTTTGATAACTGACTATTCGCAAAAACACAGAGAGCCTGATGGAAAGAGCATGCAGTGAGAGCGAGAGATATATATGCGTCAGCTTGGCTTTCCAGTTGATCTGGGACTAGCACTGCGGCAGACATTATCAGATCCAATTTTGCTGGCTGACTGGCTTTGTGTGCTGGAAAACATAATTTTGTCAGAAATAGAGCCTCAGTTCTTCGACTGATAGCCGGGGGACGTGTCTATAAGCGGCTATGAGAACTAGTTTTGCGTTTTGTCTCTCATGCTATCTCTCTCTTCGTCGCAAAGTGGTGTGGAACGGCGTGATGTTATCTCTGCTATCTCTGTCTCTGCATCAATGTTAGCAAAGTCTAATACATATCATACGTCTATAAATCTAATTGTTCCATAAGTCTAATTTCTTCATAAATTTAAGTGGATTGGATGACCGAATTCTTAAACAGCTTTCGTGCTTAAGTCGAATTAATGAAGAGGTTTTTATAGTCTTTGGTATAAACATCTTCTTGGCGTTGCCACAGAGTCCCAAAAGGATGTTTACGAAATTCGTGACCAAAAGAGAGACGAAGTTTACCTGTTGCTGCAAAAAATCCAAGTGGATTCCATTCATGGGCATAATTGTGTGTGTCAGATATAGCCTTGAGACTCAACCAAGTATTTTCCAATTAAGCAATAACTTTCAATTGATTGCCAAATATCCTGGGGCTATTTAAAACAGCCCCACAGACCGGACGACCGGCCCCTGGAAGCATCCATTAACAACGCACCTTACCTTCCGTTGCACGCTGCAAATTAAACAACTCGTTAGTGGAAAATAAATTTCCCTTGCAATTTACATATGCCACCTTTCTCGCCGCGCTGCCGCATCTACCAAAATTGCGGGACGATAGTCCTTGCGACTGCGACTGGCGGGTGCAACCGCTGGACCTGCCGGCACCGGGAAAACGGAAACGACCAAGGACCTGGGACGCGCGCTGGGCGTAATGGTTTATGTCTTCAACTGCTCGGAGCAAATGGACTACAAATCTTGTGGCAACATTTACAAAGGGCTGGCCCAGACCGGTGCCTGGGGCTGCTTTGACGAGTTCAATCGCATCTGCGTGGAGGTGCTGTCCGTGGTGGCCGTTCAGGTGAAGACCATACAGGACGCGATAAAGGTACTGGGCCACGAGGTGGCGACGAGGAGCGTTTGCAAATTGATTTTACCCACCACCTATCCTATCCCGCTTCTTTGCCATGCTGCGCATTGATTACTTTTCCTTGGGCCACCTTGTCCGTCCTGTTGTGGATGCTGCTCCTGTGATGCTGTTTCTGGTCCTCCGCTGTGGACCTCTCGTTCCTGGTTGTTTTGCGGCCACTGCCTCTGTTCTGTTTACAGATGCATAAAACCCAATTTATCTTTATGGGCGAGCGCATTTCGCTGGAGCCGTCGGTCGGAATTTTTATCACCATGAATCCGGGCTATGCCGGCCGCACGGAGCTGCCGGAGAACCTGAAAACATTGTTTCGCCCTTGCGCCATGATTGTGCCGGACTTTGCTTTGATTTGTGAGATTATGTTAATGGCCGAGGGCTTCCAGGATGCCCGTCTCCTGGCACGCAAATTTATCACCCTCTACACGCTGTGCAAGGAGCTGCTGTCCAAGCAGGATCACTACGATTGGGGTCTGCGCGCCATCAAGTCGGTGCTCGTGGTGGCCGGCACACTCAAGCGCGATGACCACAGCCGGCCCGAGGATCAGGTGCTGATGCGGGCGCTGCGTGACTTCAACATACCCAAGATTGTGACGGAGGATGTGCCCATATTTATGGGCCTGATTGGCGACCTCTTTCCTGCCCTGGACGTGCCACGGAAACGGGTCTTTGAGTTTGAGAAAACCATACGGCGGGCGGTGAACGAAATCAAGCTCCAGCCGGAGGAGGGATTCCTCATGAAGGTGGTGCAGCTGCAAGAGCTCCTGGACGTACGCCACTCGGTTTTCATTGTGGGCAATGCGGGCACGGGCAAGACCAAAATATGGCAGACCCTTCGCGAGACCTATCGCATTCAGAAACTGAAGCCCGTTTGCCATGTGCTCAATCCCAAGGCTCTGTCGAATGATGAGCTGTTCGGGATTGTCAATCCCACGACGCGCGAGTGGAAGGATGGCCTGTTCTCTTCGATAATGAGGGAGCAGGCCAATATGCCGCCAGGAAACCCAAAATGGATCGTTCTGGACGGGGACATTGATCCCATGTGGATCGAGAGCCTCAACACACTGATGGACGACAACAAGATCCTGACGCTCGCGAGCAACGAGAGGATTTCCCTGAAGCGCGAGATGCGCCTTCTCTTCGAAGTGGGACACCTCAAGGCAGCCACTCCTGCCACAGTCTCCCGTGCGGGTATTTTGTACATCAACCCCCAGGATCTGGGCTGGTCGCCGTGAGTATAAGGACCTCTTTTGAATTTTGAAATTTATGTGTGCTTTCCCTGCAGCTATGTTTCGTCCTGGCTGGAGACGCGAGTGGATATGATTGAGCGTGGTATCCTCACGACGCTGTTTGAAAAGTACTTTCCCTGTCTCATGCAGCGGCATCGTGACTTCCGTCGCATTACACCCATCACGGATATGGCCATGATTCAAATGACCTGCCATCTGCTGGAGTGTCTGCTGGACACCGATGACAGAGGTGGAGCAGGGAATGGGGCCACTACTGCCGTCAATCCTCACAGTCTGCACCATGGCGAGATCTCGCACGAGTCCGCTGAGATGGCCCTGGAGACGATATTTGTGTATGCCACCGTCTGGAGCTTTGGATCGGCCCTGCTGCAGGACATTATCATCGACTGGCATCGGGAGTTCCACAAGTGGTGGACGGGGGAATTTAAGGATGTGAAGTTGCCCAATCAGGGCACTGTGTTCGACTATCAATTGAATGTGCAAACGCTAAAATTCCAGGCATGGTCCGAGCTGGCCGCCCATGACCAGCAGCAGCTGGATGGTCAAATCGATGCCGAGATGCCATTGCAGGTGCGTGCTTGACCCATTTGCAAATAGGAGAACTAATCATGCACAGTAAGCCTCCGGGCACACAGAACGTGCTCATTTCAACTGCAGAGACCACACGCCTGGCCTACTTCCTCAAGCTGCTCATCGACCGCAATCTGGCCTGCATGCTGGTTGGCAGCTCCGGCTGCGGCAAGGGCGCCATCTTCCGTGAGCTCTTCAGCAAATATGCCAGTGACCAGGAGCTTCTTGAAATCGCAGTGACTGCTGTCACAGACAGTCATCAGCAGCAGCAACAGCATCAGCATCAGCATCTGTCCAATCCCCCATTAGGCGCAGGCGGTGGAGGAGCCTCAACTGGAGGGAACGTACGCCGGACGACATCCTCCTCGACACCGCTGCTGACCACAGTGCAGGCGACGCACTTCAACTTCTACACCACATCGGAGATATTCCAGAAAATGCTCGACCGTCCGCTAGAAAAGAAGTCTGGCCGCTGTTATGCCCCCAGTGGACCCAAGCGACGGCTTGTCTACTTTGTCAATGACCTGAACATGCCGGAGGTGGATGAATACGGCACCGTGCAACCGCACACAATTATGCGACAGTTCATGGACTACAGGCAATGGTAAGAGTGTGTGATAATTCCTCCACCGCTGCTCTGATTACTCGACTTTCATCCATTTCCATCCACTACAGGTACGATCGCCAGAGGCTGCAGTTGAAGGATATTCGACACTGCCAGTTTGCGGCCTGCATGAATCCGACGGCTGGCTCCTTCACCATTGACCCACGCCTGCAGCGCCATTTCTGTGTGTTCTCCGTGTCGCAACCGACCGAGGACATGCTGCAGTACATCTACTGGAGCATTCTCAACGGTCACCTCGAGAGTCCGACGCAGGGCTTCAGCAAAGAAATACGCACGATTGGCAGTCTCCTGGTGCGTGTGGGCATTGCCCTCCACCGACGCGTGGAGTACGCCTTCCTGCCGACGGCCGTCAAGTTCCATTACCTTTTCAATTTGCGCGACCTCACGGGCATCTACCAGGGTCTGATGAACAGTGTGGGTGCGCCGGCCTCGGCGGGCGGTGGGCCCACAGCAAACGTGTATGGCGGCACCGTCTGCAGCAGGCCCTCAGAACTGATCCGGCTCTATGTGCACGAGGCTTTTCGGGTCTATCACGATCGTTTGGTCGATCCGTATGACATCAAGTCATTCAAGTCTTCGATTCGGGACATATTCAAGAAGGACTTTGAGGACTTTGACGAAGAGTTTGTGTTTGCAGAGCCCCTGATCTACAGCCATTTTGCCCAGTCGCTGGTGGACCAGAAGTACATGCCGCTCAAGAGCTGGGACTCGCTCTATCAACTGCTGCTGGAGGCCCAGGCCAGCTACAATGAGGTGGTGGGCTACATGAATCTAGTCCTCTTCGAAGATGCCATGATACACGTGTGCCGGTAAGTGGAGCACCCTCCTCCCTACTTCCCAATGGCTCAGCTGTATTTTTTTCAGGATTAATCGCATTCTCGAAAGTCCACGGGGCAATGCCCTGCTCATTGGAGTGGGCGGATCTGGAAAGCAGACCCTCGCTCGCCTGGCTGCCTTCATCTCGTCGCTGAGTGTCTCCCAGATTCAAATCAAGCGCGGCTTTGGACTGCTCGATATGAGGGAGGAGATCGCCAGTCTCTATATGAAGGTGGGCCTCAAGAATCTGGCCTCGGTGTTCCTCATCTCTGATGCCCAAATACCCGACGAGTCCATACTGATGCTCATCAACGATTTGCTGGCCTCCGGTGAGATACCAGAGCTCTTCAACGATGACCATCTGGAGACCATCATCAATGGCATACGGAATGAAGTGAAGCAGAGCGGCACCCTGGACACCAAGGACAACTGTTGGCGATATTTTGTTGAGAAGGTTCGACGGCTGCTTAAAGTGGTTCTCTGCTTCTCCCCCGTGGGGCAGACGCTGCGTGTGCGGGCCAGAAAATTTCCGGCCATCATCAGTCGCACGGCCATCGACTGGTTCCATGAGTGGCCAAAGAGCGCTTTGGAGTCCGTATCCCAGAAGTTTCTCAGCGAAATCAGCAGCATTTTGGAGGTTCGTATTCAGTCTGGGCCCCGGCCCTTATTTATGCGTCTGTCGTGCACAATTTACAACTGAAACCTGTCACAACGGACACTTAAAGTCCCCCGTTTTGCTGACCTCCTGTTCGTCCATTTATACACACAGCCCGCGCTGGTGCCGCCCATCGGTTGCTTTATGGCTTACGTCCATGGTACCGTGAATCAGATATCGAAAATTTATCTACAGAATGAAAAACGCTACAACTACACGACCCCAAAAACTTTTCTGGAATACATTTTCCTCTACCGCAAACTGTTGGTGGACAAAAACGGGGAGTTTGCCGAGCGCATTGCACGCCTCCAGAGCGGCATGGCGAAACTGGCGGAGTGTGCCCGTCAGGTGGACACCCTGAAGGTGAGTAAATGATGGAAAGGGGCACACGAAATGGATGGATGCCACACGGTTGCACATATGTACACTATGTACCATGAATGTGCCATGCGACGAATCCGACTCACAGACGATACGGATGAGTTTATGCCTCGAATAATATCCTGAATAGGGTATGCTGAAACAGATCGAAAGGAAACTTCAATTCGGGAATATTTATAGTAGTTAAACCGATGAGAACTTCCGCCAGTTCTATTCATTTTTACTGGGTACTCGTTGAATCGATCATTTTGTTATGCATCAGCATCACTTTTCCTGGCGGCTTTTCCTGGCCCGCACAATGGAGCCACCCGATCCGGTGCCAAGGCGTTGTCGGCCATTCAATTAGTGCGCTTAATTGAATTGTTGTTGTTACAGCAAATCTGCTGTCCATTTTCCACGGCAACATCAATGGGTGTAACCGGAGAAGCGGAAGGCTGGACACAGAGCTCTCTGTCGTTCTTTTGAGAGTTTTCAGCGTCGTTTCCGGTTACGTTGCGTATACGCAATGGAAAAGCAATGGCGTGGCGGTCGGAAAAGGGGTGCCAGAGCGAGAATAGAGCGCAGCGCGGCCAAATGTTATTTAAACTAATTGAATTAAATTGAATTTTCGCTTCAATTAAACAAACGCCGGCTCAGTTTTTCCCGTGCGCATGCTGGGTGGGGGGCGCCCTATCGGCCCTGTCGATAGTCACATATACACGGATATATAGTATATACTGTTTCGAGATTGTATTTGTCTGGATGCGCCCGCAATTTGTGCGCAAAAGTTGCCTTTAAGTAAATATTGAGCCATCGTGCCGGGTCTTTAATTATTTTTCAAACAGCCGGGGAAAACTTTTCAGCTTACTCTGGTTCTGATTTCGATTCCGAATCTGTTCCTGAGTTTGGGTTTGAGTTTTTATTCCTAATTTTACCCCCATGCACACAGCATCAATTGGCCATCCAAGAAGTTCAGCTGGCGGGTAAGAATGCGGCCGCCGACAAGCTGATTGTCATCGTCAGTGCCGAGAGCGAGAAGGTGAAGCGGGAGCGTTACATAGCCTCGGAGGAGGAGAAGCGGGTCCGCATCATCGAAGAGGATGTCTCCATCAAGACCAAGATGTGCGAGGAGGATCTGCGGCAGGCGGAACCGGCCCTGGTGGCCGCCCAGGCAGCACTCAATACCCTCAATAAGAACAATCTCACCGAACTGAAGTCCTTCGGCTCCCCGCCCAAGGGTGTGATCAACGTGTGCGCCGCTGTGATGGTGCTGCTGGCCACCAATGGCAAAATACCCCGCGATCGCAGCTGGAAGGCGGCCAAGCTGATGATGGTGCGGGTGGACCAGTTCCTCAACGATCTGCTCAACTACAACAAGGACAACATACACCAGAATATCATAGAAACGCTCCAGGAGTATCTCAAGGTAAGCGCGAGTCCTGTTAACACTCCATCGATTACCACCAAGTGATTACTTCACTGCAGGATCCCGAGTTCAATCCCGACAAAGTCGTGCAAAAGTCAGTGGCTGCTGCTGGTCTGTGTGCCTGGGTCATCAATCTGTATCGCTATCACCAGGTCTTCCTGATAGTCGGCCCCAAGCAGCAGGCCCTGCAGGACTCACACCAGGAGCTACTGGAGGCTCGCGAGCGCCTGCAGTATCTCAAATCGAAGATTAACAACCTGGAGGCCAAGCTCGCGGAAATTCAGGCCGAGTTCGAGCACGCGGTGGCCGAGAAGCAAAAGTGCCAGCGCGAGGCGGACAAGACCTCATTCACAATTGACCTGGCCCATCGTCTGGTCAACGGACTGGCCAACGAGAATGTCCGCTGGCGCGAGTCCGTCCAGAGGTGAGTGTCGAGTGCGTCGGTCTGGGTGCGAGGGCCAGTGCGGGTGTCCGAGTCCGTATCCGCGGGCACCGCGAGTGTGTTGCATTTATGCGTAATCAATTATTAAATTTAATTTACATTCTGTGTGCGGCCGCAATCGCAGTAATTGCTTTGCTTTCCACGTCCCCTACCCACCTTCCAGCGCCATCTGTTGAAGGTAGTGGCCTGAACCGCGGTGTGCCTCCTGCACCGCCTCCTTCGGCTTCTGCGGCAACGGGAGTTTCGCTTACTTGCGGTCCACCGCAGCAACAAAAGGCCGTAAATGTTATTTACTTGCGCTCATTTGGGGCACTACAAGGGTCCCCGACCCCGGTTCATTCGGTCGATTGCAGGCACCACTCCATTGGAGGCAATGAACTATCCGCCATTACACTCCGAATTGTGTGCTGCGAAATGAAATGGATTTACGCTGCAGCATGCAGCAGGCAGGAGGCACAGACATTGTCAACCCGAGTCGCGACTTATCCCATCTGTTGCTCGCAACATTCTCTGACGTGGCGTGATACCCCGCCATGTGCGCAACGGTTGCCCAAATTCCATCAAATTGCAGTTGACAAGCGTGAAAGCACGGGGGAACGGGGGGAGCTCAAGCCAAACAGCGACACAACTTCAGGGCTAAGCCCTTCGCGATTTGAGAACACGTCAATAAAGTTTGCATTTCCCTGAGGAAATTCCAAAAACTCATCATGAAAAATTTACTAAAAAGTGTTTTCTAATTGCAAAATGATCGGTGAAGTCGGTTATGTTTTGCCCACGATATGCCCAACTTTAGGGGGATTTTTAGCTATTTTTAAACCTCATCAAAATCTGAATTTCCATTGATGCAAAAGCATAAAAGCAATAGTAGTAGTTGTGCACTCCCCTACCCCGCAATTACGTAAACGTAAATCTGAGCCAGGGCAGAGCACATGCAATAAGCACTCACAAAAATCGTAATCAAATTCAGATGTCAATAGCAATAGCTGGCCGTGCACACAACACGCACTCCGACGCCTTTGGCTGCCCATTGACTGCCTGACTGGCCAAGTGCACGGAAAGAAATTATGATATGGTAATGAATGAACAATGAACATCGAATTCGAAGTTTTAAATAAATAAATTGGCATCTCTATTATTTTACTACCCAAACCCAAACCACCTTCAAACAATTCCTTTCAAAATCGCATCCGTACAAATAAGCTACACCTTGATCTAATATAAATTCATATTATAAATTTTTAATATTATTATTCTTATCAAATATTCAGATAACAACAGTTTGCTTATAAGCTGATTACTGTGTGAAATGTCTATAGCTATTTTGAAGGAAATTAATATTTATGAAACACTATATTACCTCCTGAATATCTGGATAATTTTGAATGGGTTTTTTCCCCGTGTGGCTCGACTGGCTTTCTGGTGCATTCATTGAAATTCAATTGAGTGCGCGTGCAAGCCAAAAGAAATCCGCAAAGGGCATGGATGATGATGATGGTGGGTTAGGGTCTGGCAACGGGCTGAGGTGTTGAATTTTTCGCACCTAAATAACTGCAAAATTCACACAAACACAAACGTGTGTGTGGTCAGGGGCCGGGGCCGGGGCCGGGGCCTGTTCCGGTACGACCAGAAGACCACACAATCGGGCATCGTCAGCAGTTAAATCGGCAGGGGAGCGGAATTGGAATGGAAATGGTTATGGGGTATGGGGTATGGTATGCTGTAAATGCATATAAAATACGTATTGAATTATGAAAAATGAAAAATTTTCACAACTTCCACGCCTGGCTGCTGGTCTATGAATTTGTGGCATGTAAACCAAAAGGTATGTGGGTATGTGTGTGTGTGTATGTGTGTGTGCCTTAAATATACAAACTAATGCCCCATTGAGTGCTGCACTGGCAAAGGAGCAATAGCCTCCGTCCGCAGTAGCAGCACCGACAGCAGCATTCAGTGGAAGACTTTACATGCGAGAGAATTGTTCAAATATTTATGGAAATATAATTTGACCCCCAACTGCAGTGTACCCTGTACTTGTGTAGTGTGTGTGTGAGTGTGTGTGTGGGTAAGCTGCTTTCTGACTCTGACTTGCATATAAATTTCTGCATATTTGACAATGACATTACACATACGCACAGCCATCAGAGCCAGCACAGGAGATATGTGTGTCGGATGTGCAATATTTGTTAGCCAACTTATTGTTGTTATTTTTGATACTGCTGCTGCTGCTGCTGCTGCAGGTTCTGATGGCATTGTTTTGCCTGCCTTCGGAAAATACTCGTACTCGTACTCGTACCTGTGTTTTAAATGAAAATTCTCTTATGTCACCCGACAGGTATTTTAACCAAAAATTCCATAGAATATCTTTGGAAAAACAAATATTGCATCCAAGGCTTTTCAGTGTTTTTCAGGAGCGCAGTCAGAAGGGATCGGAGCGAGTGTCATCAATGCCGATAACCGAAGGTTACAGTCAATTGAATGATATTCGAATATTTGCATACCATATTTTCTTTGGCAACCCCCCCAAAAATCTGCCACACTGTGGATTCTATGGGAATGCCTGTGCAATTATTAGATTATTCAATTACAAAGCATTATTTACAGGACACTTTTGCGCATATAAATGAGCATAAATCATTCTCAAGTTGCAGTTTAAATGCTTGCTGGTGTGTAGGGCTTTGCTTTCAGTAGAACACTAATTGAAAATATGTACTTAAGCCGCAGCAACGATAATACGATAATACTACCTCCTTGCTCTTGTCTGTGACTTAAATTCTGTTCAGATCCTGCTCATCCTTCGCTTGTCTCTAATAAAATAAGCTAAAATATTTCAATAATAGTTGGCATGCAGCAATTTCTGATAATTTATGCAACCACTTCTGGCGGGATGAGGGGGAGCAAAGTAGGGGCTTCCGCTTCCATCATCGACATTGTCAGCAACAGAGGCAGGCACAAGCAGCAACAAGCTTGCAACATCCAACCTCTCCGACATCATTATTTTTTCAATTTCCCCTCATTTCAATTTAAATGCATCCCAAGACGAAGCCGAGTGCCAAAGGCTGCAGCGGATGCTGAGACGCCTGTAACCTTTGGCTTCCTGCTCCCCCGTAATTTATACGATTTGTTAGCATCAAACGGAATCCGACCCGTTCCCTCCAGCCCTCCAGCCCCCCAACCATCGTTGCTTCTTTTTGTACTTGACTTTCCCTTTTCCGCTTCCCGCTTCCCGTTTTCCCCCCCGTTCATTGTCTTGCCAGTTTACAAGCCAAGATTGGAACCCTGCCTGGAGATATACTACTAATTTCCTCGTTCCTGTCGTACGTGGGCTGCTTCACGCGCCGTTACCGCGAGGAGCTGCAGCACAAGATGTGGCTGCCGAACTTTCGCAAAATCGATGTAAGTAGCCGGGCACTTTCGCCTCGACAAGAACCGGGATTTACCTGTCAGTGTCCTCACCGTACAGCCGCAGATACCCCACACCGAGGGCGTCGACACTTTGGCCCTGTTCTCGGACGATGCCCAGATAGCAACCTGGAACAATGAGGGTCTGCCCATGGATCGAATGTCCACGGAGAACGCCACCATCTTGCAGTACACGACGCGATGGCCGCTAATGATTGATCCACAGCTGTAAGTGCGATAAGAAGGATTAAGAAAATTGTTAAAATCTCCCTTTTTGCAGACAAGGCATCAAGTGGATCAAGAACCGCTTTGGAGCATCTTTGGTTGTGCTGCGCCTGCGGCAGCGTGGCTTTCTGGAGGCCCTGGAGAAGTGCATCTCGCAGGGCGATACTGTGCTCATTGAACAAATCGAAGAGTCAATGGACACTGTGCTGGAGCCCTTGCTGAGCCGGGCGCTGATCAAAAAGGGTCGATATCTGCGGATTGGCGACAAGGAAATCGAGTTTAATGCAAATTTCCGGCTCATACTCCACACGAAGATGGCCAATCCGCACTACAAGCCGGAAATGCAGGCCCAGACGACCCTGATTAACTTTACGGTGACGCCGGATGGCCTCGAGGAGCAGCTGCTCGCGGAAGTGGTCAAGATTGAGCGGCCGGACTTGGAGCAAATGAAAACGGAGGTAACCGTCCAACAGAACAAGTTCAAAATCTCCCTAAAAGCCCTCGAGGATGAGCTCCTGGCCAGACTCGCCTCAGCCGGCGAGAATGTGCTCGATGACCATGCCTTGGTACTGAATCTGGAGAACACCAAGCGCACCGTGGATGAAATCGAGGCCAAGGTGCGGGAGGCTCGTCTCACGACCCTGCAGATCGACGACACGCGGAACATCTATCGTTCGGCGGCCAAGCGGGCGGCAATCCTGTACTTTGTCCTCACCGACCTCAACCGCATCAATCCCATCTACAAGTTCTCGCTGAAGTCCTTCATGCACGTCTTCCGGCAGGCCATCGCCCTGGCGCCCGACTGCAAGAACTACGAGAAGCGAGTGCTGCACCTGGTCGACTCTATCACCCTCCAGACCTACCGCTACACGCTGAGGGGTCTCTTCGAGGCGGACAAGCTGACCTTCACCTCGCACATGACGCTGCGCATCCTGATTGCCGCCGATCAGGTCTCCAAGGATGAGACGGACTTCCTGCTGCGATACCCCCACGATCCGAGCACACTGTCGCCGCTGGACTTTGTCGGGCGCAGTGCCTGGGGCGGTATTAAGTCGCTGACCCTCATCGAGCACTTCTACGGCATCGACAAGGACATGGAGAACTACACGAAGCGCTGGCGCAAGTTCATGGGCAGCGATACCCCCGAGCGGGAGCAGTTCCCGGGCGAGTGGAAGCACCGGACGCCGCTCCAGAAGCTGTGCATTGTCCGAGCCCTGCGGCCCGATCGCATGACCTATGCCATGTGCCAGTTCGTTGAGCAGACCATGGGACGATCGTATGCGGAGGTCCAGACACCGCCGTTCAATGCCATCTTCAAGGACCTGAATGCGGCGACACCAGCCTTCTTTATACTCTCACCCGGTGTCGATCCCATCCGGGATGTGGAGTGGTTTGGCCAGAAGCAGGGCTTCCACGCAGAAGCCGAGACGCTGATTAACATTTCGCTGGGCCAGGGCCAGGAACTGCTGGCCGAACAGGCCATACACCAGGCTCTGGCCTCCGGTCAGCAGTGGGTCATCCTGCAGAACATTCATCTGGTGGTCAACTGGCTGCCGACGCTGGAAAAACTCATCGAGCGCATTGTCCTGCAGTCCGAGACCCAGGGGGAGTCCAATTTCCGTCTCTTCATCAGCGCTGAGCCGGCCCCGGATCCGCAGTACCACATCATACCGCAGGGCATCTTGGAATCGTCGCTGAAGGTGGTCAATGAGCCGCCAGCTGGGATGGCCGCCAACCTCCACAAGGCCTGGGATAACTTCTCTCAGGACGCGCTGGAAACCTGCACCCAAGAGGCCGAATTCAAGTCCATTCTGTTCGCCCTCTGCTACTTCCATGCAGTGGCCGGGGAAAGGCGAAAGTTCGGGCCCCAGGGCTGGAACAAGATCTATCCGTTCAACATCGGGGACCTCATGATCTCGTCGAATGTGCTGCATAACTATCTGGAGGGTAGCAATCGCATACCGTGGGAGGATCTGCGCTACCTTTTCGGCGAGATCATGTACGGGGGCCACATCACCGACGACTGGGACAGGCGCCTCTGTCAAACGTACTTGGAGGAGCTTCTGCAACAGGATCTCATCGATGGCGACTTTGAGCTGTGCCCGGGATTCCCAGCTCCGCCCAATCTCGATTTCGAGGGCTATCACTCCTACATCAATGAAATGCTACCAGATGAGTCCCCCCTGCTGTACGGACTTCACCCAAATGCGGAGATTGGTTTCCTTACCACCGCCTCTGAGCAGCTGCTGCGCACCATCTTCGAGCTACAGCCCAGAGAATCGGAGCTGAGCTCCCACTGTGGTGCCCCCAGGGAGGAGCTCGTGAAGATCATGATCGATGACTTTCTGGACAAGCTGCAGGACGAGTTCAATCTGCAGGCGCTGCTCAATCGGGTGGAGCGCAAGACCCCCTTCGTGGTCGTGGCCCTTCAGGAATGTGAGCGCATGAATGCCCTCATTCGCGAGATCAAGCGATCTCTCCGCGAACTGATGCTGGGCCTCAAGGGAGAGCTGACCATCACTCAGGAAATGGAGCGGCTGGATCACGCAATCTTCTATGACCATGTGCCTGGGGCTTGGGCCCTGCTGGCCTATCCCAGCATGCTGGGCCTCCAGGGCTGGTACGCGGATCTACTGCATCGCATCAAGGAGCTGGCCGGCTGGCTGAACGACTTCAAGCTTCCATGCGCCATCTGGCTGGGTGGATTGTTCAATCCACAGAGCTTCCTCACGGCCATTATGCAGGAGAGTGCCAGGAAGCACGATCTGCCACTGGACCGCATGCTGATCAGCTGCGATGTCACCAAGAAGCAAAAGGATGATGTCACGTAGGACCTTCTTAACTTTTTTTTACACCAATCTCTATCTGTAATCTTTTATCAGCCTTCCACCTATGGAGGGTGCCTTTGTCCATGACCTGTATATGGATGGGGCCAGCTGGGATTGTCAGCTCAACTCTATTGTGGCCCTGCATCCCAAGGAGATGCTCTGCGCCATGCCTGTCATCTACATCAAGTCCATTGTCCAGGAGAAACAAGAGCTGCAGCGTGTCTACGAGTGCCCCCTATACAAGACCAGGTGAGTGACCTTTTTCCCTACGGAACAGCTATATTATGCATATCTCGGATTTGGTTTCACTTCCAGGTCGCGTGGCAACACTTATGTCTGGACATTCAACCTCAAGACCCGCGAGCGTCCATCGAAATGGATATTGGGGGGAGTGGCACTCTTATTGCAGCCATAAAAGCGAGCCGCGCACTTCACTCGTCCATCCGTATCTACGCGTAGCATTTCGTATCTACTAACCAAAGTTCAGGCATCGCTCGCGCACACACCAGACGTTTCCACTCGAAATGACGAATCAATTAGTAGATAATTATTTATTAACTTTTAGCGCCTCCCCACTCCATCCGCGGGTCGTGTCTCGTCTCGCGCAACGCACGTGAAGTTCGCGTAAATATGACGAAACCAACAATATATGTATCTTATCTGACATTAGTGGAACGATGTATTGCGAATAGTTGAATGTTGCTAGGGTAAATTCCTCGTAATTCCAATGAGGCAACCTGTTGTTAATACATTTTGCTCTGCACAGTTATTGGGAAGTTCTATATCAATCCCCAATAATACAAATGAATAAAGTGCCGCCTATGGTTTTTATATTATATCTAGGGGAAACTACTAGGGTAATGCCCCTCAGTACACTCAGAGACAAATGGTAGACTAAAAAGAACATACATACACGCATATTTAAAAGAAATTATTATTAATTTTAAACACGAACATTTCAGTTAAATGTATTCAAAATTCATATTTAATCGAAATATACAAAACTTTAAAATATATATAGTATACATTATATTTGTAGAAAATTTATTGATCTAAATATGAAAATATTGAATTTTAGAATGAAATTTATTTATTTTAAATATAAAAATAGTCAAAGTTTCAAAATCTTCGGGTTAATATTAATATTTCAGTGCTTTTTTCTCTGTGTGTACTAGAGCAAAGATTCCATCAGATAGATACATAGATAGATAGACAGGCAGAAAAGCGAATCACGTGCCAATGGATGGTCTCAGAAGTGGTTCAAGGTCAAATGTGGGCATCCTCAAGTGGACTTTGGAGCAGTCTATGTTATAGACAAGATCTGATCAGTATGCAGATAAAACATTCCCAAAAAAGTTCCAGCAGCAGCACCTGATCGAAACGTTTATATGTGTATAAAAATACTTGCCAATCGTGCTCTCGACTTTGACCACCAGTTGCCCACGTGTGCGCATAATTACCAACGACTGAGCACTGACGTAATCGGCAGACAAAATCGTTTCACAGTTCTATTTGCCAAAAACAGCCACTGGACGATCACGTGAAGTGGTCTACCAACCCAACCCAAGCAATCAATGAAAGTAAATTCCTCCCATCGGGTGCTTACAAGTCTTCCAAATGTCTGCTGATAATGTGGGGCCTGGTATTTGCTGTATGTTGTTTTTGTTTTCAGAGGAAAGCTGACACGCTGCAGCTTGGCGGGGGGAAAACTACCGACTAAATACAATCGAAAGGGAGGCTCGTCACCCGAGTCATTCATTAACGGCGTGATCTGTTGGAGATTATGAAATGCTTACGTCTAAGCCGGAGTCCGGGAGGCATTTTTGTTGACATTTCGCTGTCTCTCACAGCAGCCACAGGTAGTACTTTCACCTTTAACCCAAGGAACCCCCCGCAAAGTACTTTCGACGCGCCCCTGTTCCACCTGTTCACCTGAGCGGCGTTGCCAAGGGCCGAGTGGTTTTTTCGCCAAATATTTGCGTTCGCTTTGAAATTTGTGAAATTCGAAGTGGGTCTGCGTCTGCGGCTGTGTATCTGTATCTGTATCTGTATGCATAAATAACTCGCGCTGGGAGTATTCCCCGAGCACGAATGCTACGCGTGACACATGAATGGTCGGGACCCATCCCGTTGCGCCCCACCCACCAATGGGCCGCCCAAGCGTTCCTGAAGATCACGGGCACAACATTTTTTCCGCGCACAAAGCACATTTGCTTGGGGTTATAGATAAAAATTGCCCCGGTTCCCGGCGAGACGTCGTTCTGTACGTAGAACAGGCGTTTCTGGTTGAAATCGGTACGGACTCCCCTATCGCAGCCGACGACGCCGTCGTCGGAGTCGTGGCTCTCGTCGTTTGCCGCCGCTCAACAGAAAAAGTATTTAAACGAGAAATGATTCGGTATGACAAATCAGAAGTGAAATAATTGTGAAACAGCAAGCAACAGGCTGTGCGAAATCAAAACGGGCCGAAACAGACGTGAGATTCTTCTAAAAGACACAGAAAAAACCCACAAAGGTGAGAGAAATGGCGAAATTAATTCACAAAAATATCTGGGGCAAATACCATTGCCAAGGCACGTAGCCACCCACCAGATAGATATATAATATCTAGAGACCATGCCGATTCATCGTGAACTAATGTCGAGTTTCCGGTTTCGCTTTTAGAAAAAGAAATGCCTACCGCCACCGCTGCCGCACATCTGCCCATTCAGAAGCGGAAATATCATGAACATAACGGCGAACCAGGCTGCCAGAGTCTGGAGGAGATGAACCGCATGTTCCGCAATTTCTGGGATCCCACGGCGTACTGGGTGTGCGATAATCAGGGCACACGTGCCCGCCTCCAACGCTGCCCCAAGTCTCAGCTGTACTCCGAGGAGCTGGGACGGTGCGTCCACTACACGGACTGGTCGTGGTCGGACTTCAAAGAGCCACCAAGCCGGCCCAAGGCCACCAGCACTCAGTCTGTGTCCACTCAGTAGTGTCCTAGTCTCAATCCTAATTCTAGTCTAGATCTATCTTATTCTAAGCCAAAACCACAAACATCCTCAATTAGCATTAAGTTATCTTTACAAAAAACCTTTATTTTTTCAATGAAAATAAGAAAGAAAAAATCAGTACAAAAATCAGAGTTACTTGTGTTCAACAATTTCCTGGGCATTGTTTACTTGAATCGTAAATATTATATATGGGGGGAATGCAGAGTTCCAAAAAAGGTAGAATGTAGAGGACGTTGTAGCAAAACCATATTATAAACCGAGGCATATAATGAGCTGCCCGAGAGGATCATTTGAGCTAAGGCTTCGAGCTAGTTAGAATTTAGCTACTTTTTGACTAAAATTAACTGGCATCGCATGAGGCCTGAGTGGAATGTTATCAAGACAATAAATGGGCATGGATACTCCCTAAATCAATTTGAGATGAGATACTTTTCTCGGGTTGCAGGGAGAATAAAGAGAATAACGTAATGTGGACTTTGATTCTGCCATTAGCTCTGACTGACTACTTGAATAACCGAATCTCTTCTGGGAATATCCTAAATAAACTCAAGACTCCAAGGGTTCGCTCGTGGACTTTTAGAGCTCCACATTGACGCCCTGACCCTGCTTGTTGATGACCTTGAGCTTCTCCTTTGTTGGAGGCTTCGTGTCCGCTGGAATGTGTTCCTCGATGGGCGCCGGTTTCGTAGGCACTGTGCGCTTGGTCGTCGAGGCAGCAGGCTTTGGCGTTGTCGTGGTCGTTGTGGGTGGTTTAGTTGTCGGTGGCTTAGTTGTTGTTGTTGTCGTCGTTGGCCTGGCCGTTGTCGTTGTTGTTGTTGTTGTTTTTGTCGTTGGCCTCTTTGTGGTAGTGGTAGTTGTAGTCGGTTTTGGCGTGGTTGTCGTTGTTGTGGTGGTCGGTGCTGCCTTGGGCTTTGGCTTGGACGTGGTTGTGGTAGGTTGCGGTGGTGCACCAAAAGATGCCTCCAGACCATCGCCCTCGGTCCTCACATTGCGCACCTTCACCGTGGGCTGTTTGGCCTTGGGTGACTTGACGCGTGCCAGATATTGATTGAGTGGGGAGCCCAGGTAGAGGTAGTCCTGGAACTCAAGGACATGCGAGATGGCACCCACCGACTTGTCAAAGCCATGCAGCGATCCTACAATATTGCCATTCCAGTCCACACGCACCACAGTGGTGCGCTTGGGCGACAGCAGAGTGATGCTTTCCAAGTGGCCCACAAAGTGGACGAAGCGCTGCGAGAACTTGTTCGGATACACGCTGTTCAGGTACCGGAAGGGCAGTTCGAAGAAGGCCAGCATGCGGGCCAGGAACACGCGTATGGTGGGGAAGCGTGCAAATATGTTAAAGCCACTGGGATGCTCGCTATCCGCGCTCACGACCAAGGGCACCCAAATGCCCTCGCCATCGGGCGTCAGATTATCGGGCAAACCGGGCAGACCATCGACAAAGACCTCGCTCTGACCGGCCTTGGCTCCCTGCAGGTAATACTTGGTCAGGCGCATGGCTCCGGTCTCGGCCACCACAAGGAAATCCTCGTTGGGGCTCAACGCAATGCCATTGGCGAAGGCCAGCTCGTCCAACAGCACCTCGCTAACATTCTTCGCGCGATTGTATTTGAAGAGACTGAAACAGAGAGAGCGGGAGAGAGTAGCCATTAGAAAGAGCATTAGAAACCGGTTTCGGCAGCGGCTGCTACGTTCATTCATTCGCAGTGTGGCACTCACCGGCCCGAGGGATTGGCGAAGCTGGTAAAGACCACGTCTTCGATGGTAAAATCAGACGAGGAGTCCGTCCAGAAGATGTCCCCCTGCTTGCCGACGGCCACGGTATTGAAAATCTTCGCCGGACGCTTGACTTTGCCGTCCAGCTCCTGTGCCGGCGACACCAGCAGAGTCTTCTTGTTTGTCTTCAAATCGACTTGCCAGATGCCGTAGTAAGCATCAGCCACGATCAGGTTATTGCCCTGCGTGTCAAAAGCCAGACCCAGCGGACGGCCACATCGCGACTCCTCATAGATGTCCTCTGTGGAGAAATTAAATTTTAGCTGCAGGATCTATCTGTCTGTTATTCCTTTACATACCGCAAGGCTGTCCGATCTTGGCCACATGTGTGACATGGCTGGCAGATAGCTTGATGATCTCACCGCCATGAATGCCGGTGTAGATCTCATTGTTGCGGGCTATAAGACATTCGGGGCCATATACACGCCCTTCCAGCAGACGCTCAGCGCCATCCAGGTGAAAGTTCGGCTCCAGCGCCCCCTTCAGTTCTTTGGGCGGGCTCACACTGTATTAATCATGCGTAAGCACAGTCAATAACAATAGATAGACACTATTTAATCCTTGAACTTACATAAATTCTTTGTAGGGGAAAGTGGTGCGAGGCGGCATGTTGGGCAGGATTATAACTATTAGGAAGAAAACCATGAAATTCATGATTCTCAAACGCAAGGCTCGAAGCAGGCCCATGGTTGGTGTGTTGTGCGTCTGCCGATTCTAACAACAAATTAAACAAACAGCGTTTAAGGCAAGATACCGAAGAAAAAGCGACACGATGGCAAAGTTCAACAAGGAAACACAATAGTCATTGTGTGAGACCGGTATTGGCGAAGAAAAACGATAAATAAAATACCGCTTAATACCAGAAAATCAGCCGATAGTATTTAGCTGGGAACGAAATATTCCATATTTCGCTAGTGAATTTGTTCATTATAATTTGTATTACTTGAATAATTTATTCATAATTTTAATATATTTGCAAATATGGATCTCTTTTTGCATCATCTTCCTTAAGCGCCATTGTACAAACCGCCAGTCCCACAGCTTGAATATTTAACAGGACCATTTTGAAACAAATTTATAAAATTTTCTCTTGGCCACACCTTGAATTATTAAAATACTAAATACCAGACTGCTATCGATAGCTTGTGTACATATGGGAACACGGAAATTGCGTGTTTTGGTGTTTTTGTTTTGAGTTAACGTCGCAGTTGAAAATTGAAAATGAGCGATAACACAGCCAAGGAGGAAACTTTCGGAATGGACCACGAGCAAGAATTAAACATCAAGCAATACTCCCGCTGCAGCAGTGCGGGCAGCACCCACACACCCAACTCCTCGGCCCACAATTCGGGTACACTTGCGTTCCGTTGCCTTCCGGGCAGGGGGAGCAGATAATGCTGGATGGCATTGAATTTCCTCGGGGTCTTTTGCTATCAGCAGCAGCGTTTTATTACACAGCCTTCTCACACACCGTCTCCGTCTCTCCCCTGTCTACACACAGATGATGACGACGATAGTGGCGGCGATGCCAGACACTCGACGGCGGCCAACTCGACGCTCAGCTACAAGGAGCGCAGGCGGGAGGCACACACCCAGGCGGAGCAGAAGCGACGGGACGCCATCAAGAAGGGATACGACAGTTTGCAGGAGCTGGTGCCACGTTGTCAGCCCAACGACTCCTCGGGTTACAAGCTGAGCAAAGCGCTGATACTGCAAAAGTCCATCGAGTACATTGGCTATCTGAATCAGCAGAAAGTCAAGCAAGAGGACGAGGGCTCAGCGCTGCAGAAGGAGGTGACTGCGCTGCGGATCATCAAGAATGGGTACGAGAATATGCTGCAGCATCAGCAGGCCAATCCAGGGCCAGAGGAGGCCCGCCTCACAGACGAGGCGAAATTTCAAGTGGTTCGTTTGCATGCTGAAAATCTCAGTAATTTCATATTTTTCTCTAACTCTCTGGTTACCCGTGCAGTTCCAGGCCATCTTGGAGGAAATGTTCGACACATTCCAGCACATACCGATGGATAATTTCAAGCAGTTGACCACCGGCATCATACCCTGGCTGGAGGAGCACTGCAAGCCGCATATTCTCCGCAACATCCTCAGTCGCACGTTGCAGCAGATGGCGCAGGAGGCCCACGAGAAGCAGCAGCAGCAGGCCATGGAGCAGGAGACTGGCGAGGGTTTCAGTTGATCGCAAAAATAGTTTAACAGCTTTACGTTCGATTTAAGATCTGTTTTGTTCATTAAATGCGTCATTTGAATAGTTGTAAAAGCGTTGCAAAAGAAAGACTAAACTAATAGCAGCTAATGATTACTTTTTGGCTTATACTCGTGGTAGATATCCAGATTAGATAGAGAGCTAGTGGCTCTGTGACTGCTCTTGTAGCTGCCGCACCAGCGCTGCCTTATCCGCGGACTTTAGCAGCTCCAATAGCTCTAACAGCACGTTCAGTGTGAATGGCTTGAAGCGACGGACTCGCTCAGTGACTTCCAGCGTGGTCACCAGATCGTCAAAGAACTTCTCCAGACGCTGCCCGCTCCACACGTGACGTGCCTCGTGCTGCAGCTTGTGCACGCCCGCTGTCAGCGTGTACAGCAGTCCCTCGTAGAAGTTCTCCTCCGTGAGATGAGCCGCCAGCTTGGCGCTGGCCAGCAGCGCTACCGGCAGTTCGCAGCGGAACTCATGCGAACGCACAAAACAGGTGGCCGCCAGCTTACGCACCTGCTCGCACCTGTGCCGCAACAGACGCCAACTGAGGCGCCGGAAGCGTAGCAGCCTCGGGTCTACGTCTGAGCCGCCTGTGTGGGCGGTGGTGGTGCGCAGGTGCTCCACTTTGGAGAGGAATCCCAGAAAAAGTATAATGGAGGAGGTAACCACCTTTCGCCTGTCGCAGCAGTCAAGCATATGCTCGCAGGCTCTGGGCAGCAGGCAGACCAGCTCGTCGTAGTTCAGCTCGCTGGGCTCCCAGACGGGCCGCGTTTCGAACTCGGTGGCCTGTCGCTGGCCCACCAGTTTGCCCAGACTAGCTCCAAACAGCTGCAGGGCCGCATTGGAGATGGTCCATTCGGCGTTGTCGATGTGCTCCATGGCCACCATCATAATCTCGTTGTAGTATTTGCACATGGCCGGCCTCAGCTCCGTGTCCCGCACCAGGACGCACAGATAGTGGAGGACCAAGGCCTCCCAGCGGTCGTGATTATCGTCTGTGACATTCGGACGACTTTCCGTAAGCCTCTGAAGTATCTGCTGAACGGCTCGGTGCAAGATCAAACGATGCCGCGGATTGTCGTTCTTCAGGACGTGCAGGAACATGATGGCAAAGCCAGCGCCACGCCGTGTGGTGCTCACCTGCCGGCTCTCGGCGAGCAGCTCCCGTTCGAGGCACTCGTGCAGCAGTTGGAATCCTTTATCCTCGCTCTTCAGTGTGCTGGTTATGCCACGGGTGAGTCTGCCAATGCTCAGGCCACCGGACTCAATGGCGCCCTTGTGGCGGCAGCGCGTCAGCACGGCCACATTGATATCCAGGCAACGGCGCAGAGCATCCCAATCGGCCTGAGCCGCTGCATCCGTTTGGAGCAGGGAGCAGCCCATGCTGGCGGCCAAATCGCAGCAGCCTTTCAACGTCAGCCAGAAGCTCATCAGCAAGTACTTCCCGCAGGCCTCGGCATCATCTTTGGCATCAAATGCACTCTCGTTGACCAGCAGCTGAAGACTCTCGTCCATGTCCTGGAAACTGGGTGCCATGTCAGCCTCCTCCTCCGCATCCGCTAGTCTTCTTCTGGCGTTGGAAAGATTCAGAAACTTCAAGATGCCATTCAAAATGCGTTCTAGCAGCGGCAACAGATCTTTGATTTCTTGCGACTCCTTGGCTGATCTTCCTCCAGCTTTGACCACCTCATCCAGCACACAGAGATACCCAAAGAGATTGCCTCCCTCTTTGGCAGTGATCAGGGGATCCTTTAGGAAGGTCTCCAGCTTCTCTGGCAACCGCCTAACACATTCCCTGTACAATCCGCTTCCTGTTTCCTGCTGGCTTTTGACAGCCAGCTGGGCATAAAGCGAGACGAGGGCACATTCATCCACATCGGAGCTGGAGCAAAGGGCCAGGCAACGCTGCACACACTGCTCAGTGTTCACGTGACCCAGTTGCAGGATCAGCGAGACAGTCAGCTCGAGGGCATCGTCAAAGCCTTGGGGATTGTTTAGAGTTTCAAACAGCTGCTGGGCCACCAATTGAGGCCGGAATACACCTCGATCGAGCAGGAATGCGCCCATTTGCTGGTTCTGCTGTGTGCTGCACATTTTGGCATTCTTTGCGACATGGTCGGCGTACAACGATCTGTTGAGGATTTCCAGCAGCTTTAGGGCAAAGATTTTCGGCTGATAGACCTCGCAGTGGATGTCCCGGTCGATCAGCTCCTGCAGCTGCGAAAAGAAGCGCTTTATGTTCTGTGCGAGACCATCCACTCTCACGCCGTTGGCCACCTTAAGCACCTTGTGAAAGTGCTTGGCCGTGTGGTTAATGATTGTGGGCATCTTGCCCAGCATCGTGTTGCGGAACTCAGAGCTCTCCACACTACGATGGCGTTCGATAAAGCTGTGGAAGAACTCCAGGCAATCCTCGACCGCAAAGTTGGGTAGATTTTCGACCAGAAACCGAAATATCAGCAGCTGGGCTTCCGTCTCGAAGTGACTGCAGTTGGTTAACAGTTCCGTGCTGATCTTGAAGAAATGCAGCTTGGAGGTGGCGTAAATCTCCTTCGCGAACATGCTGAATATGAGTATCAGCCGCAGTTGGTCGTTGGGCGAGCGCACATCCTCGGAGCAGGCCAGAAATTCCACAATCCGCGGATTTGATTGCAGAAGCTCGAAGAGCTCATTGCGTTGCTGGATGCGCAGGAACCATTGGGAGTGAAAATTCTGTATTTCGGCCACGCTCCCATTAACCAGCAGCTCCACACTGCCGGCCAGTAAGGCGGGGGATCGCTGATTGCTCAGGCTCTTCACCGGATACTGACTGGCTGCCCGCAGACCCTTGTAGCTCAGGCTGAGCCGCAGGCCGCTGAAGAACTCAGACTCGCTTTGGTTGCTCTCAGCCAGGAGATCTGGCAGGGAGTGCCAGTTTAGTATGCCACTCAGAAGATAGTATTTGTTGCGGTTCGTCCACGGCCAGAACTGCATAATCAGGCGGAAGTAACAAAAAGCTCGCTTCTGCTGCTTGCAGCAGTGATTGAATAGCGTCAGGGCCTCCTCGCGCGACCCCGTCTGGCTCTGACGCTGCAGGCAGTGATAAAAGTGTTCCAGTTGCAGCGGCAGGAGCTGCAGCTGCGGGTACTTCTTCACCAGGAGATTGGTGGCCTTCAGCACGGGTATCAGACTCAAGCTGTTCTGCGTCAGTGCTGCCAGTATGGCTGCAATGCACTTCTCTTCCAGCAGATCCGCATCCAGCCGCTTCCAGTGGTCGGTGAGCAGCACGGACTGCAGCATCAGGAATGCGATTGGCTCCTTGCAGGTCAACCGCTTCGGCAAGTCGGCAAAGTGCTCATCCTTAAGGGCGTATTTGTCCACAATATGGTAGTACACACGAAAGTTGATGTTCAGGGCGGCCTGGTTTGCCCCGCACGTGTCGCCCTGCGCAGCCTCCTCCTCCGCTCCGATTTTCTGGGCCAACTGGCGGGCCGCCTCCTCGGGCTGGACATCGCCGAGAGTCTGTAGAGTGTTATAAACCATTAGATCCGAACGGTAGAGACATCCTGACCCACCTTTAAGTAGGACAGACAGTCGCTGTGGCTAATTTGCGGTGTTTTCCCGGCGGACGCCATGCCCAAAAACGTACGAGAGTATGGAATGAAACGTAAGCGGAATGTGAAGTGTTACGTAGTGGAATGGATCGATACGTAATTTATTACGTTGAAATACAAGAACACATGTTTCTAGAGAACCGGTAGTACGGACATTTTTATACCCTATTGCCTTTAATTAATATTAAAATTATGTTTTCCAATCGCTAGAACTGCGCGCCAAAGTCGAATTGTTTAAAAGTAAATGAGTGCAATCCTGTGGAATAAAGCATGTTTGGAAGTACGATTTAAGAAAGCGAAAATTAAGTCCTAGGACTCGGACCAGCCAGAATCGTATCCCAGAAGGACACGTAAAACAATATGGAAAAAAGAAAACATAATTACGTTTCAGAGCAACTGGGAAAACAGAAGCAAGTGTTCAAATAACGTAACGTTTCATGCTCACCTACGCTTAATGCTTTTAGCTATTTCTGTTTAAACCTTATTTTAGAGGAACGACTATAAAATCGAATCTAAAAATCGAAGAATATGATTTCCGATCATGGATAGAGAACGATTAACCCATTGTCGATTAACGATTAATCAAATGGGTATTAAAATACTATCCACGAAAACAATGAATCTGGAAGAATTTGATCGCAGTTCAGGTGAAAGAAATCGTGAGGTAAAGAGGAAGGATAAGAAAGATCTACAAAAAGCTGAAGTTGTTATCCTGCTTAAATAAAGAGGTTTAATGTGATCTTAGTTCTTTTGTTAGTGGTATATTTTGAAAATGTGACGTACCTTTCGGTATATTTATCTTGTCGATAAGTGAGACACACATATATATATACACATAATATATATAATGGTATATTTGGTCAATTTCATGAATCTATTATATTTCATTTTCAACTGTATATAGAAATCCAATAAAAGCAAGTATTTAGAATAAGCCGGTTAAGTAAAAAATTGATTAATGAATCGTATAAAATTATGTGGGCATGGCAAAATGTTTTATATAGCTAGTCGAACAACTATCCTCTTTTGTTTTTCTTTTTACGCAAAATGCAATAAAAGCAAGTGCTTAAAATAGACCAGTCAATTAGGAAATAGATTCGCTAATCGGATAAAATTATGGGGGCATGGCTAAATGTTCTATATAGCTAGTAATTTTTGACGGAAGATCGAAAATGAGGAATATGTAAAATATAACTTGAATTCGTCAGTATATTTACGGTATATTTTTAAAATTAGACGGTATATTTTGGTATATTTCTGAGGGTCGGACGGTATATTTGAACGATAATCCCGCGATAACTGCACTTAACGATAACTGCACTTCAAAGATGGCGAACGATACGAGCAAGCTACTGTTGTCTTCACAACAAGAAAAACCCAATCATTATACGTAAATAAACCACCCAATTATCCTTAAAGTGTGGAAACTGAGCTTAGCAATTATTCTACTTGTGCAGCTACCTGAAGGAGTTCCGCGTGGAGCAGTGCCAGTCGTTCCTGCAGCACAAATGCAATCAGCATCGTCCGTTCATATGTTTTAATTGGCATTTTCAAAATCAGCGGCGTCGGCGACCCGTTCGTAAACGCGACGGCACCTTCAACTACAGTGCGGATAATTATTGCACCAAATACGATGAGACCACAGGCATCTGTCCCGACGGCGACGAGTAAGTATCCTGGGCATTACAAATTGCGTCGCCTCTGGGAACCAGCAGCACCAGAATCTGGGGATGAGACAACGCCAGCGAAACGACGTAGTATTTTTTCGTTTACTCTTTGTGCTTCTTTCGTGTGTGTGTATCTCTTGTCTTCGTGTTTACAAACAAAAAGTTAGGTGCGGGTGTGTGGGGGGAGCGTAGCGTCTAGCAAAAAGTGAAATTCAAATGCGTGTGTGTGTATCTGCGCGAGCGTACATGTGTGTGTGAGTGAGTAGGGTAGGCGTAACCTACGACGAGGCCACTGTCGCCCACAAAAGTGAAAGTGATTTCAGCAATTGTGCGAGCGAAGGGAAGTTCTAATCCGCCTGTGGGCTGTGTCTCTCCGCCGGATGCTGATGCCTGGACTTGGTGGTGGTGCTGGCAAGGTATATTATGTAGATGGTGCGGCGTGTTTCAATATGTGTGTGAAAAAATGTGTGCGCGAGAGAGCGTGACTCTGGTCTGCCTTACCTCAAGTTTAATGTATCTTGTGCGGTGGTTGTTGCTCCGAAACTCACACAGACGCACTCACACACATGCATACGGACAACACAACTGCTACAAGTGTGCGTCATTGTTGTTATTGCGTTTCGCTTTTGCGTGTTTTCTTCGTTTTATTTTGATTTAACCCGGCAGCTTGAAAATGTACAGTTATTGTGAGGGCGAGTTTTTGTTGAAGCTTTGAGAGCGAGATAGCAAGCGTTGGGCGCAAGGTGTATGCATAATGGGGTGCTACACTCTCGATATTTCAAGTGCATATACATATGTTTCCCATAGTATGCTACCATCAAGAGTGCGTTTCCTGGGAACTCCTTACCCTGTATGAATACACTTTGGCAAAGAATAATACGCAATTACAATTTCTGCGCACAACAGCCATTTTGACCCACACTTGATATGTGTGCGCTTTCTCCTGCTTCTTTCTCCTGTACCCACGCAAAGGAGGGGAAACAGCTGCGTGGGTATTTTTAGCCCGGACCCAAGCGCACGTCACTAAATTCCCCTCTCGTATCCACAGATGTCCCTTCCTGCACCGCACCGCTGGCGACACCGAGCGACGCTACCACTTGCGTTACTACAAGACATGTATGTGTGTCCATGACACGGACAGCCGGGGGTACTGCGTCAAGAATGGCCTGCACTGCGCCTTTGCCCATGGAATGCAGGATCAGCGGCCACCCGTGTACGACATCAAGGAGCTGGAGACCTTGCAGAATGCGGAAATTACCCTCGACAGCAGCAATGCCCTGAATGCCCTGGACAAGGAGCGCAACTTGATGAACGAAGATCCCAAGTGGCAGGACACCAACTATGTGCTGGCTAACTACAAGACGGAGCCATGCAAGCGTCCGCCACGCCTGTGCCGACAAGGCTATGCCTGTCCACAGTATCACAACAGCAAGGATAAGCGTCGATCGCCCAGGAAGTTCAAATACAGGTGTGTCAACCCAATACCAACCAATACTCCTATATAACGTCTATTTCTGCAGATCAACACCTTGCCCCAATGTGAAGCACGGCGAGGAATGGGGCGAGCCGGGAAATTGCGAGGCCGGCGACAATTGCCAGTACTGTCACACACGCACTGAACAGCAGTTCCATCCGGAGATATACAAGTCCACCAAATGCAACGATGTACAACAGGCCGGCTACTGTCCACGCAGCGTATTCTGCGCCTTTGCCCATGTCGAACGTAAGTTGCGATCCTCGAATGGCATTTTCTGTAGTTTTCAAAGCTTTCGGCGCTGTTCTCCACAACCAGATTCTGTAGGGCCCATCATAGGGATACAGATATTTTGATACCTTTGAATTAATGTTCTGTTTGTCTTTTACTTGCTTCGCACCATCCAAATCGCGAATCAAAAAAAAAAATCTAAAATCTTAAAAAAAAAAAAAACCCCTCAAAATATCAATGCATCAATCAATGCTTTGCCGCTGTGCTGCTCTGTGTCGCTTCTCCATAACTCCCACCACTCCACCCAAAACAAGTTTGTGTAATGGCCGATGAGAAGACGTGGGAACATGAACTTTCGCTTCGTGACCTCATTTCCAACGCCTTGCCCGACTTACAGCCACGGGATGTGCACCATTTGGGCGATAATGTACGTATTACCAGTAACCAGTTAACCAACCAGTAAAAATCCAACCCATTCATGCATATCCTGTGTATCTATGTGTTTGTAATCGTCTAATCCTCCCATACTACCCCAACATTACCAACAACATTACAACAGCCGCGCTAATCCAGCTAACGATCATATCAGCTAATTGTTTAACAAATCAATCCCACACAGAAACCTTTGGCGTTCTCTCTCATTGCTCTCCTCGATTTTTCTCTTTGTTTCGTTCTCTTCGTAGTTGTTGAACATTGAACATGGTAATAGTACCAATAAAATGTTGGTAGATGCTTTGGAAAATACAAGAAATTCCAGCAAATTATTAAATTTCTCACGACCCCTGGACAGTCGTTGTGAGTATTTTGGGGTGAACCTATAAGACATAAATATGTACAATATATTCAAGTTATTCCCTATTCTAAATGTTGGTTGTGGACAAAATGTCAGAGAGCTAAAGCAGCAAATGCCGCAAATCCGCCTAACTGTAACTCAAATTTAAATGTATGTATCTATCTTCACTCTTTGCAAGTAGCTTGCTCACTGGAAGATCCACGCGAGAACTCACTGTCGTCGAGTCTGGCCAATACTAGCTTATTAACACGTTCCTCGGCGCCAATTAACATTCCTAATACGACACTAAGTAACTCAATTAATGGTAAGTGAAACAAACCAAGTAGCCGAACGTGCCTGCCTAATGTCTAACAAATGGGTTTGTTTCAATTTTCGACAGATTTCAACTCGGGTGGCTTTGCCGTCAACATTCCCAGCAGCTCGCTCACCTACAGTCCAACCAATCACGCCAATCTCTTCGCCATGGATGCATTCAACTACGGCGGATCCAACAAACTAAGCAATTCGCTCTCGGCTGCCACACAGAACGACAACAGCCTTTTTTTCCCATCGCGCATCATGTCCCCTGGCTTCGGCGACGGCCTGTCCATTAGTCCATCGGTCAGAATATCCGAATTGAATACCATACGTGACGACATCAATAGCAGCTCGGTGGGAAACAGCTTGTTCGAGAATACCTTGAATACGGCCAAGAACGCTTTCAGCTTGCAATCGCTTCAGTCGCAGAACAACAGCAGCATCACCAACGATTTGCTTACGAAGACCGCCCAGATCCACAAGCTGAGCAATCGATATGACGATGTGGTCTGTAAATTGAAGATTGCTGAACTACACCGCGACAAGGCCAAGCAGGAGGCCTTGGAGTGGAAGGAGCGCTACGATCTGGTTCAGATGCAACTCAACTTGCCGGCTGAGCTGCGAGACTTGTCCATTCAGAAATTAAAGCAATTGCAGGTGATATACTTGACTCTGATATGCCGCCACCCAGTGAGATTCAACATAATCTTCGATCTTCTTTCAGTCAAAGCTGCGCACCGATTTAGAGGAGGTTGACAAAGTATTATATTTAGAGAATGCAAAGAAGTGCATGAAGTGCGAGGAGAACAATCGCACCGTCACCCTGGAGCCGTGCAATCACTTGTCCATTTGCAATACTTGCGCCGGCTCGGTCACCGAGTGCCCCTACTGCCAGGTGCCGGTGATGACAACACATACCTAGAATATGTTCAATCAGCAACAACGCGGCCACAACTGGCCCTTTGGCTGAGAGATCGGATATTAACACGCGCCCATTGCGCGAACAGCATGACAATGTGCATGACACACAAAAGTAAACTTTAGTTTTGTAAGCGAAATGTTGAAACTTCTGATCGAAGGCACATGTCAAACCTTTCTAATGAGTTATGTATACTTCAGCTCTATGCAAATTAATCATGAATATTAGCAATTACTAGGCACAAACTATTAATTGAATTAGCTAGCTGCTCTAAACAATTAAGTTATATATTTTACTTTGTGGTATTTTACTATGAATTTTTTTTTTTTTTTTTTTTATGAATAACATTGAATCGTATCTTATAACTTATCTCTTATATAATTATATATTTTTTCAATTTTCGTTGTATTCAATCTACTGCACGAATTTGCAATATTTCTCATTTATCCATTGATTTTTATTTTGTTTATTTACTCGTCGATCTAGCTATAATTTTCATTGAAATATGCCACATTTTCAGTCATATTGTACTTTTCACTAGTATTATCTAAAGAATTATGAAATGCGGAACCATTACAGAATGTAATTGGCTTTCGATATGATAACTATAATGGTATATTAATTTTTCTAGACACTTTTAGCAATTGACTATTAACAAATTTATAGAAAACAACAAATTGATCAAGTTAATGAAGATTTAACATTGTAATGTCGCGTGAGACAGCAGTAACAAACAGCAACAAACAAGAAAACCACCAGTGATTTTATATAAGCCGATTTTCAAAACTATATTTTATATAGTATGTACTCGTATGTGTGTTTCAATCTTGTGAAAACGACAAAAACAAAATAATCAAGCCAATGACCCCCCAGGCCAACAGTCATAAATTGATGTAACTCACGAATCATAAATCTTAGTCTGTACTGAACATGTATTTCCCCGATTGTTTAACTGCACAAAAAGTAATTATAGAACATAAAATTGATTTGCAACTGAATGCGACAACGCTTTCCCTAATGATATGTTCATTTTTTTATAGGGCTTTTTAATCCATATGGATAGCCGAACACACAACACAAATTACCAACATTCTTTATATACTCGTACTCTTATTAGGTTACTTTGTGATTTTTCTAGTGCTTTAAGTACTTATTTGCAGCTGACTCTCTTGATTTTCATAGCCCCCTCAATGGACGCTTCCAATGTAGCAAAAGCAAAAGGCAAAAGCAACGCAAAACAAAATGTCAATGTCAGAAAATAGTTGTTAAGATATATGAAATTATTTGAAAGCATTTGGCTTATGGTACAAGAACGAATATGAAATATACTATATAGATCTACAATATATATATTTATGAAGCATTTGGACACAGATTTGTGATGAAGGAAGTATAACAATAAATGTAACTCGATACAGCGAATCGAACACAGTTTAAAGAGAAAATGTTAACCAGAATTAATGTAAAAACAAACCGTCTTCAATAACCATTGTATTTTTTTGTGCAGCAATATTGTAGTTATCAAGAGCAATTTACTGGTCGCATACGACAAAGTTGAATGAGCAAATGTAATGTATTGTTAGTTAGTTTGAAAGAACTACATATGTAATCGAAACGAAACGAAACGGAAACGGCGAAAAGAAAGTGAAACTGTCTTGTGAATGAATTGGAATCGCAGCTGCAAAGGCATTTATGGAAAAACAAAAGCAAAAGCAAAACTACGACGATATACAAGAATATATAAGAACCCTATATACACGAAAAGCAAATATATGTATGTATATTATATATTATTAAAAAAGCTAACGAGAAAAGGCAGCGCAGCGCAAAGGCTTTTATCTCTGTGTGTGTTTGTACTGTGTTTTTGTAGGGAGAAAGCCAAAAGCAAACATTTTGAAATACAAATTATTATAACAAAACAATAAATAAATGTGTGTTAAATGTAAATGCTTTAATAGTTTATGATATAAGCGTACACAGACCACAGGTGGAGAAATATGAATGGAGAAATTGGTTTTATAATGGAGCTGTTGAGTCGCAAATACCAGTGCGTATACCATACCTCTGAATCTTTCTCTGAGAATATCACTGACTCACATCGATTCCGACACTGTTTGAACACTTTTGCTATCATAGTTTATGAAACTTTACACACGAATACTCTGGTATATCAAACGAAACGACTAAGGGACGTTCGTTCTATCCTCGAATCGAAAAAGCAACCAATGCAAATGCAAGGCAATATTTGAACATGTCAATCAATCCATTTTTCACGCGATACGATATCTCAACTGAAAAGAATCAAACCAGAAATCGGGAACACACAATATATATAGTGTGTACCAATACACACACATCTATATATTTATAGACGAAGCATGTATTTTGTATACGCTACTGTAAGAGTGATTTTTATGTGATTTTGAAACTACTTGAATATGTGATCCAGAAATATATGAAAAAAACATAAAAAAAAATGAACGAAAAACCCAAAAACAAAGCAAAATATTTATATGTAATGCTCGCATACTCGCGACAGCAAAACAGCAATAAAACAAATCATATTGTAAAAGAACTTAAACTTCAGCAAAAAAGAGATAATGTTTGAAAGCTCCAGCTCCATTTAGAAAACAGAAGAGGCGAAGAGGAGAGAGTAATCGTATGAGGATGAGGATGAGGAACACACATTGACAAAAACGTAGAAACAGAAAACAGAAAACGATAAATGTCTAAAATATCAAATTGTAATATTAGATAGCGTTTAGGGTTAGATTACGATGACGGAAACACAATCTAAGAAGGAATATGAATCACCAGAAAGCAACAAAATACAAAGGCAATTCACTAAAATTAGAACAATAAGTAAATATTTGCTACCAACTGTTTCATCTAGTTAATAAATTAACAACTTAACAAATTGTAGACAACTGAAAACTAAGGGTTTAGCCTGATTACTGATTAGTTAATCAATGCAATTAGCAAACAAAGAATACAATTTTGGACACCGAACATGAATTTTAATGACGAAATCGCAGAGACCGAGCAATATGCAACCGAGAGTACTGTCTGGAATTTTGAATAAGTCTACAACAAAAATACTAACCGAATGGAATTTTGCAATATTGCAGACACACCCACACACACACAATACAGAAGCAACAAAGTAAGGGACACAAATACAAGTGTAAAGGAAATTGTTTTTTTTTTCTAGAATATACAGACTGCAAATGTGTGTCAAGATCTACAGAGAACTAAGCAGAGAGAACTTGCAGAACTTTTACTAGAACTAAATGCTGAACTAGGATTTGAGACCAAACCCCTCAAGCAGCTCTACAGGTCATAGGCTATAGGTAAACTAACAAATACTATAGTATATTTATATACCTATGTACAAAAAAAAAAAAAACCTATAGATATTATTCCTCTTTTGCGGTTCGTGTCTTGGCTAAGGCTCGCTTTAGTTTCGTTTGAGTTTCGCTCTTGCCGAATCTGTCGGTCTTTAGTTTGTAATTATTATTTATATTCCATAATACTACGAGCAATACTCATTTCCTTGTCTTATATTAGGCCCCCATTCTTTTGGAATGACTTTGGTTCGTTCTTGACGTAGTTGTACCCTTATCGGGGACTTATTGACGGAAGTGGGGCCAAAAGCATTTAACTTTTATCACACGCGCTTTAAAGTGCATTCTTGAGACATTATAAAATCTTAAGACCGACAAAACTTTGTTTATCGCCCCCCCCCCCCCAATAGGTTTCTACAAAAATATATTTTACTGACTTTTTCCTGTAGCGTGACTCTTTCGCTTTGTTTGCAAATGTTGTATGTTATTGCAAAAATTATTAACTAAAATATAGATATACTCGCATACAGCGGGATCAATCAATTTGCGTAGGATATGTGTTAGTGTTTGACGAATGAATGACAAAGAAACAAACAATAGAGACTCCGACTACCAATACCCTTCCACAGAGTGTAGACAAAGCAAAACCCACAAAACAAATTCAATTATTACTAGTTATGCCCACAGAGAATATAATTACAACAAATATATATACATAAATGGTATTATACATAAACATATTATATGATAGCGTTATCAAATTATTATCAAGACAATTCTTGTGTAGCAATTTAGTTATGTATTTCCAAGAAAACAAAAGCATCTGCCTCAAATCTATATACAACATCTGCGATCCTACTATGTGTACATGGGCAATAATCGAATGACACCCATTTGGGCATTTGCTGAGGAGAGTAACTACTATGTAAACTATGCAATTAACAAATTGATAAATACAAATTACTATTTAAAATGAAAGATTAATAAAACTGTGTTTAAAGCCAGCCCCAGCGCCCTCCGCCTCTCCGTGGTTTATTATATATCCGCCTCCTAATTTGTTGATGAGAATGCTGCAGTTTTTTCATACACAATATCGTTCCTTTTTACGTTTTTTTTATATATTTTTTTTTTTGCAGTCCGCAGACAAGACAAAAGCCAAGGCGCTTGGTTCCCATGCGTGATTCCAATCTGGCCCAACAAAGAGCAGCGCAGCGCAGCGCAGAGAAAAGGGCAACACGGGTATAAAAGGTAAAGAAGGCACAAGGCAGAGCATCAGCAGCAACAACTCCAGAAACTCGTAAGAATTTTAAAATGCACGATAATCGTTCAGTGATAGCTAAGCAAGCCGACAATGCCTGCCCTGCCCTGCCCTGCCCTGTCCTGGCCTGGCCTGGCCTCCCTCCCCGACCACTTTAACCTGAGAGCCACATCCGAGGAACAGAGTCAGAGATCCAGGCAGGGAGCCAGTTTGAAACAAGGTACGATCTGGCTGCTTCTGCTGTGGCAGCCACAGCCACTGCCGTTGCCGGTTGCCCGTTGCCGTTTGCTGTGGCAGCGATATCGCCGCGTTCGCGCGTTAAACACAAGCGCAACAATTTTTATTCTGTCAGCGAACGCGTGCCTGTATTTGTGTGGTCCCGTCCTCAAACTGGACTCAGGCTCTGGACCCCCGGACTAAGGGCTCCTTCTGGGCCCGACTTCTGCCTGCCTTCTGCCTACCCTCCTTCTGATGATCTTGCGTGGAGATCTCACGCGCTTGCGCCTGCGCCTGCGCCTGCGCATTGTGGCCCTGGCACACTGCAATGGAAACGATCGAGCATATTAGTGAACCCGTCTCATTTGTACTGTGGGGAGGGGGGCAGCACCGTCCCTTAGGTAGCTGCCTGGCATATAAATAGGTTTTATGAGCGCAAAAGTGTTGCCATTTTTCATGTTGGCCAAAACGGACTGTGGGACACCCTCTCCCTGCGCACATGCATCCGTAGCACCACCACCAACTATTTTTAGATGTTGGCCAAGTGGACATGGACATGTACAAGAGCATCAGGGAACAGAACAGATCGCTTGCTGAACGGAACAGGGATCAGGCCGTGGCCGAGGCGAAGGCGAAGGCGGAGGCCTCGGCATTGGGCTCGGGATCGGGATGGGCATCAGGGATTTCGCGTCGTTTCGTGTTCATGTTCTGCAGTGTTTCGCACGCTGCACGCTACACGCATTTCCACTCGAAACTTGTTTCTGTTGCTGTTCGCTGGCGAGATGTTGCAGGAGATGTTGCCTCCGCCCGCACGCCCCGCCGTGATTTGTAACACGATACATTTCGCCGCCGTTGACTGGGGGATCGGACTCGGGGACGGGACTATGGAAGCTGTGCCACAAGGCGGTGCCACAAGAGGGGACTTAGGACCGCAGACCCGCGTCCCGGGTCCCGGGACTCGGGACGGATCCCTGCTGCTTCTAATGCATTTTTCAGCTCTTTTGCATTGGGCCGGCTCCAATCGGCTCATTAGGCATTTTTAATTTGACAACGCGCGCAATTTATGTGGGAATTTCGCGGCGTATATTTTGAGTCATCGTCATCTCAACGAAAGACTTAGGCAACGAACTCGGGGCAGTTCTCGGCGCAGCATCTCTGCTCAAAAATCAATTTTCAATTTGCTGCAGCGGGACCCCGGGACATGTGCTACCTTTGGGCCCTGCCCTGCAGACGGTCCTGCCTGCCGCCAGGTTGTTGTCTGTTGCCTGCTGGCTGCTGCCTCCACAGCTCCACAGATCAAAGCCAAAGGAAGGAGAGCGCAAAGCGACCCCAAAAACAGAACAGAATGACGAGAGAGATGAGGTTGTGCTGTGGTGAGTCCAAGCTCTTGATACTCTGTTGGCCAATTGCTTGGATGCCATTGGTATTGAGTCCAAGTGGAAAATTCGAAGTATATCAACCCTGGCTATGAGAAGCTTCTTCATTACTTACCACTTACTACAGATTCTGATCTACCATGGATATCACGAGGAATGAGGCACTTTGCGCCACAAACTTATAGTCCTAATGGATCCTGAATATTACTCTTTACAAATAGATCCCGCTTGCGTGCATGCCCAAGGAAAGGGTATTGGAAATCTATTTAACCGACACAGGCGTTGACGTTGATGTTGGCCTCAACTTAACGAAGTGTTGCCTGGCAGTCGTTGCCACAGCCCCGCCCCTCAGCCCCCTTAACTTTTGACTGGTGGCAGGGGCTGGCTGTGGCAGTGGCTGCGGCAGTGGCTGCATTCCGCACTTGCGGTTTTTGTGGCCGGGGCGGCATGTAGCCACGAGCGGCGCATAACAAAAAGGGAGTATTGGCATTTTGAAATTGAAAACCTTCGAGAAGAGATTTTCTAAGCCCGAAAAGCAGTTGAAAAAGAACTGGCAAAGAAGTGGAAGGAAGCTGGAAGGAAGCTGGAAGGATGCTGGGAGGGCTGGAGGGCTGTGTTTCTACTGCTGTTGTTTCACCTACGAAGTTTTGTTGGTGTTTGCTGTTGCAAGTTGTGTTGGTCATCAACTTTCCATAATCGGCGCGCAGACAACAAACAACTTGAGCCTTCGGCGCGGCCCGCCCGCTGGGGCAGCCGGCAACAACAGTAACAGCAGCAACAGCAAGAGGAGAGCAGCAACAACAAGAGCAACAAGCGCCACTTTGCTGTCAATTCAATATGATAAAGCAAACAAATATTAACCCACTCCAAGTGGACGCATGTGGCTGCTGCCGTCTCATGGCACTTTCTGACAGCCCAGCGACACTCGAGCCGAGTAGAGCCGCGACCTGGGGATCTGGGATCTGGGACTGTGGGAATGTGGGAATGTGCCACGGTCTCCCCATGCTCGTATCCACAGCCACACAGACAGCCAGAGAGAGACAGATGATATTGCCACGGCTTAAATGCTGTTCCAGGCCATAATGACTTTTAATTTTTATGGCACTGGCTGCCGAGGATGCCGATGCCGATGCCGCTGCCGATGCCGATGCCCATGCGGATGGATGCACCATCAGCAGTGGCAGCAACAGCAACAGCCTCTGCAGCAGCAGCAGCAGCAGCAGCGGAGCTTAAGTCGCATATAATTCAAGTCCATCAACGCATGCGCTTCACTTGACCACCGCCATGATACACATTTAAATACTCATACTCGCATGTTTGCTGTCTGTCTGTCCGTCCGTCCAGAGGAGCTCCTCATCGCGGTGCCTGTCGCCTGTACGGCCACTTGAGAGGGCATCCATGTGACTCGTCTGCCTGGCCCTAGCTCTCAAGATGCTCGAGAGGGCTGCTGCAAAGGCTCGGCTTGTTGTTTAATATTTTAAGTAAGTGCTGCCGCTTGGCTTTGTGGCAAGAAGTTGGCTGCATCTATGAGGGGGGGAAGGGAATGCCATTTGTTCCCAATGAATCCGGGGGCTTATGTTTGAATACCTATTAAAACTGAAGTTTTTAAAATCAAATCTTGGCATACATATCCCCATGTTATTTATTGGTCATTTTTTAGTAAGAAATCCCTTGCAAAAGTCACTAGAATACGCTCTAATATCCATGGAATGAGTCCGTCACCAGCCGCATGTTTCAATGTCTATCGAAGGTTTGATTTGTGGATAGGCTGCGTGGGCGACACGGCTGGAAAATGTTGAACATACTGGCTGCATTTTTGTGGTTTTGTCTCGTGCAAAACAACTGTTGGCCAAATACGCGCCGCATGTGGCCAAGATCTGCCCTTCCTCGGGGCAGCCAGCACTGCTTACTCACGGTGATCGGAGAGACTGTTCCGACTGACGTTGCTGTTGCTGCTGCTGCTGCCTGAAACCGCATCGATCGCTGCCAGCTGATAGCACAATGGACCCAGGGAGGCACAATGATAACTATGCCGCTTACGACTTTTTGACTCTCGTGCCGGCCAGGATCAAAAGGCCCAGAGTTGACAAATGTTTGTACACACACTACGAGTAGACAGAGAGCGAGAGAGAGAGCGTGAGAGAGAGATAGGGAGTAATGGTGAGAGACCCTTTTTATGCTGTGAATGTTTATGTTACATGCCCATGGCCCATGGCCCCTGGCGACTCTGCACGCCTTCCCCTTTTTGCTCCCGAGTCCCATTCAGTGGCATCTCCTTTGTGCCGGACGAGAATTCCAGGGAATGCCGGAGACACGTCCTCCCGTCCATTTGCCTAATTTCTATCTCTAAAGCAATTCCCCAATGGCATTTCACTTGGATTTATGTGAATTAAACAGCCTCTCACTCTCTTTCGTTCCGTTCCGCCTTTGAGCCAATACGAATCCACATCCAAATCCCTGGTAGCCGTAAATGTCAACATCCATTAGAGACCTCAAACCGTTAGTGGCATTTGTCGCACGCTATGAGGCCGCAGCAGAATGAGCAGCAGCAGTGGCAGTGGCAGGCAGTCGGAGGCACTCAGGGGCAGTCGGAGACAGTCACAACAAGAGGCCAACAACTCGGGGCATGATTGAGTGCCTGCTTCTTGGAATCAAATCGAAATCAGCATTGGCCTGATATGAGAATTGGGACTGTGATCTGTTGTGATTGTTGTGTGTGGGTACCCCTGCCCTGCCCCGTGAAAAGGGGTTCCACAGTGCCCCTTGGATTTCGTCGTGTTGGGCCGTAAACCATAGAAATATTCTCGTAAATATTAGTTAGTATTAGTTATTAAATGAAGCCGACCTTCACAGGAGATGACCGAGCAACAAACCGGTGCGACAGGCCAAAGCACGCGTTATGGCCATTATCTGGTTAATTATGTGGCCAGCAGCTTATTCTCTCTCTCTCTCTAATGTTCTCTCTCTCTCTCTCTATGGGAAGCTGTGCAGTCGAAACAAAAGACTTTGGCAACAAACTTGCCATCAACCAGCAGCTAGCAGCCAACAGCTCTGTGACCATAAAGCACTTTAAAAATTCAATGAACCCCAAGCGAGAGCGGCATAGTTGGGTATACTTAGAAGTTGTGTCGACTATAAGATGCTCTTTAGCATATTTTATTTAATTTTTCTGTTTATTATACATTCCTATGTGATGCTAAATATAGGTTATAGATTATTATGACTACCAAAGAGATGGTACAAGGAAAGATGTCAAATCTAGAAGGCAAGGACAAAAACATGTATGAAACCTCAGATGAATATGGGAGAATGGTTTTAAAATATTCTAAGGGAACCAACTACCCTTTGGATATATGATATAGATTAGAAAGAAAATATTGGAAAATATGAGGAATATTTTTGGACTAATATTAATTTAAAATTGAAATTCGTAGTCATGATTAGGCTGTGCAAGGAAATACTAAAATTTTTAAATAACAATTTATTTTCTTCATTGATTTCTGTTATCTCTTTAAGCATTTTCCATATTTTTCGAAGCACTATTGTATAGGAAATATGCCCTGAATCCGCTGAGAGTGCATTCAAAAAAGAAAACCAAAAAATACAAGTTTCATATCGAAGTTTTATGATCGAAACACCAAAAAAAAGGGGAAAAAAATGAGTAAGAGAAACAGAAAGAGCAAATCAAAAGCGAACCCATGGCGTCGGTGGGAATGGTGGGAAGCCAAGTGGTGCCCCAACAGCCACCATAGGGGGAAGAGGACTCCGGCGAGGGATGGCAAAGGCAAAGGCAAAGGCACAGCCAGTTGGCCAAGAGAAGCAGCAGCCATGTTAACAACTTCCATTAAAAGAAATTAAAAGCAGACGGAGATGTCGGCTGGATGAGGACGCGCCATGGCGCACAAGCACAGAAAATGGCGTTCCATTTGCCCCTGCCTGGCCCTGAATCTGCCAGTGGAATCCCTGGCTATACTTAGATGGATGTGGCAGGCATTCCCCTGTTTGTTGGCCAGCGAATCGTCTGGACATTTCCGGTTCTATTGGTCTACTGGTGGCACTACAGGTTGCCATTAAAATTCAATTTCGGTTTTTTAACGTACACACTAAAGAGCTGTCGTCCCATTAATATTCACATAAATCAATGGCCGGGCCCCTGGACCAAATCTAATTACAGAAACTAATCTTTGCCCTTTTATCTTCTTCTTTTTTTGGTTATTTTATTGTATTTACGAAAGAGCGCGGATCTGTATGATCATGATTATGATGCTCCCCATCTCACTCTCTCTCTTTCTATCTCTTTGTCTCTCGCTCTGTGTCTGTATTTTCCTGAGAGTTTTTTCAAGATACTTTTTGATCGGGTGGTGTTGGTGTTGGGCCTCTGTCGATGCCATTTATTCATGCTCATTAAGTGCTGGTGCGATTGTTGTCTGGGCCCCGGGATGATCGGTCTCCCCACCCGTTCACGTCGTCTCGTCTCACGTTGTCTCTGCCGTTGTTCACGGTGTGTTCATTCACAAATGAGCGCCTTAAGCAGCTCCGCCCCATATACACACACAGATACACAGATACGCACACACACTGTGCCACATAATGAGTTGCCGCAATACAAAGAAGCTGGAAATTTATGTGGCAGCCACATAGACACACAGACACTCTCGAACTCTCTCACACACACACAGCACTCTGCAGACTCCAGCTTCTTTGTGGTATGGTTGTTGCTGCTTGGCTGCTCTTACCGCTGCCGCTGCCACTGCCCCTACCCCTGCCTCTGCCCCTGCCCCTACCCCTGACACCAGCAGCCTCTGGCCCTGGCCGGGCACAGCCCCCGCCGCGGAGCCAGCTTCTTCATCTTTAATTTGGTTCCGTGTATCTTGTTGATGGCGTTTTGCCTTCTCTTATATCTTTGCCGCCGTTCCAAGCGTTCATTGCTATTGAATGTTGTTCCTTTTCTTTTCTTTTCTTTTATCGTTCTCTTTCTTTTCGTTTTTTGTTGAAATTATGCTACGCCTGGCATTCCTCTGGTGGCCCCAAAATGGGGAGGGCAGATCCCATAATGGTCGCCTCATCGATGGGCTAGCCGATCAAGTTCCGTTACAGGTGCACTTTGAGATACAGATACAGATCATGAACCAGGCTCTGGATTCCCTTTGTTCTGCTGTATCATCTAGGGGGAGTCTGTCTCTCTGTCCGTCTGTTTGGCAGGTGACAATTCCTTGGACAAATAGGGCAAGCGTGTTCCTCAGTTCGCGCTTATAAGTGACACAGTCAATACTCAAGCATCACCACGCAGCAGCACTCAAGTGCAACCGCAAAAAGCCCCAACAAAAGACCACAGGTGGGGGCGGGAGAATAGTTGTAGTCTGCGGACCCGAGTTCAAAAGGTGCGAGAAATCCCTGCAAAGTTGAATATGGGAAAGCAAAGAAACAGCTCATGCGAATGTTAATCAAGTAAGAGCGATATATAGACGATATTTCAACTAGAAGATACCTGGGAATCTTGGAGACTATTTTAATAGAATTTTCCAGAATATAGAGGCCAGCTGTAGCTCTTAAAGAGTTTATGAATTCAGATCTTTATAGACAGACACACTCGCTTATCAAAAAAATATACTCTTTTCTAGGTAGAAATCATTACACAATCAATTATGAACACAATATACCCCTGTGCTCAATGAATACCGTGTATAATTAGCAAAAATCAACAACAGATGCAAAGATACATCTGGCGAGTGAGACCCGAGCGTATAGCAAATTTACTGACCATTTGTCGAGCCCACTATAAAGGCGGTTCCGTTGAAAAATCAATCAATTTGCAAATGCATACATATGTACATCGTTTTTAAAAATAATTTGCTGTTTGTCCAATCTGTTATGGGGGGGTATAGCTTTAGTCTGTCACTATGTACATATATTTATAAATGTATGCGTCAAACGGAAACTGTACCGATTAGATGTAACGATTTGTTCAGCCATTTATTGGATTGTTTATAATTAGGTATATTGATTGCTAGACATCCTGTGGTCATATCTAATCGAAAAATTCCGACTTCCGAGCGTTGACATTTAATGAGTCATTACGATGACATAATCGGGAGGACAGTAGCTAGAAGTTTCTGCAAGTTTCTCCAAGAGCGAAGCCAAAAGCAAAACCAAAACCAGAAACTTCTCCAAACGGAAGTGGTTGTGCAGTGGCGTCCGAGGGGGAAGAGCAGTTACCAACAAAATGCTGTAATGACAAAGTGAGGAGCAGCAGCATACATACATACACACATAAATATACATATATACCGTATACTGCCATATACTGGAGGAAGAGGTGGCGTGGCTGCTGCAGGAGCCACAGATGATCAAGAGGAGCAAGAGGAGAAGACAGCGGGGCCACACAATACACAAAAAACCGGAACATTATTAATTTACAAGCAATAAACCGAAACCGAACCGAACAAAACGAAGAAAGCCAACGGAAAAATGTGAACAATGAGCAAAAAAAAAAAGAAGAAAGAAACAGAAACAGGGAAAGAAGGAGAGCAGGAGATCGGTAGTAAGAGCCAGGCCAAAACCAGAGACAGAGCCCAGAGCCCACAGCCAGAGCAGAGGCGGCAGCTAACAAGCCACAAGAGTCGAGAGTCAATAGTGCAAGTGTTAAGAGAAATTGCAGCCGAAGATGTGGCTGAGGATGAGGATGCGCCATGGGTGTATTGGATATGGAGATGGCTCCGATTGTTCCTCCATATAACGCACACCAATGCGGCCAATTGGCAACACCAACACACACACACACACACACACAATAGAGCCCATCCATGGCCACAATGAACCATCATCCAACATCTGTTGCCCCCCCTCTAGCGCCTTAGCATCGGCAGGGAGTACATAAGGCCCGAAAGCCTATCACCAATACATAAGTATCGCTCTGTATCGTGTGTGTGTGTGTGTGCTGTCCTGTACGGTTGTCCCGCTTGCACTTGGGCCGTGTGAGAGCCAGCATAAAAATGAACACCAGAGAGCCACGATCGTGAGCCTGTTACCAATGAAGCGAGCCACCAACACAGCCACAAGCGGAATGAACCGCTGCGATGAATGTGTGTATCTGTGTGTACGCAGCGACTGGAAAGGCGACTGCGGCGGCGGCGGCGGAGGCCAAAGGTTCTTGAAAGCACCCTCGTCCGTCGTACTCGTACTCTACGCGCACTCCGATTCCGATATACCCGCTCGCATGTACGCTGGCTCTTCGTGCGCTCGGAAATGTCATTTGTCAATCACAGTGCGAGCGCAACGGTTGTCCGAGAGAGAGCTGCCAGCCGCTGTTAATGCCCAACGCTGCTAACACGGCTAACACTGCTAAACAGTTAACACTCACTCGACTCACGATTTGAGGAAGTACGATTGCCAGATTACCCGAATACCCGATTACCAGGTTGTGCAAATTGGGCAAACCCCCGGAATCCGAATCCGAGTCCGAATCTGAATCTGAAACCGAATCCCAAGCCGCTAAATGCCAGCAGTCGTCGTTCGAAAATAGCCGATAAAAGAAAAACCCAGCAGTCTCGTCTGCGGAGTCTCAGTGTGTCTCAGTGTGCCAAAAGTGAAGTGCTAAACAACCAAAACCAAAAATCGAAAAGAGAAACAGCAGATTACACACAGAATTAAAAGCAAACACAAATATAAATAATGGATAACCACAACGAAGTGCCAATGTCCATGTCCGTGCCCTGGGCCAGCGCCGCCAGTGTCACCTGCCTTTCCCTAGATGCCAAATGCCACAGACCATGTTCCAGCTCCATCTCTGCCTCCGCCTCAGCCTCGGGTTGCGCCTCTGACTCTGCCGCCATCGCCACCACAAAGTTGCGCCACATTGCGTATACGCAGCGTTGCAGCACCAGGTTGACCATGCTGATGACCGTGCTGCTGCTGCTGCTGCCGCTGAGCTTTACGCCGGCGCACAGCTGCGGCCCCGGCCGGGGTCTGGGACGTCGCCGGGAGCGCAACCTCTATCCGCTGGTGCTCAAGCAAACCATACCAAATTTATCCGAATACCAGAGCGGTGCCTCCGGTCCGCTCGAGGGCGAAATCAAACGCGATTCACCAAAATTCAAGGATCTTGTACCAAACTATAATCGGGATATTCTATTCCGGGACGAGGAGGGCACCGGCGCCGATCGCCTGATGACAAAGGTAAGTCCATTCATGCGATACTATATCTTTCATTGATTGATCGATTGCCCCTGGGGTGCCCCTTTCTATTAAAGACGTGGGGGCTAGGCTAGGCTAATTCCCCACCAATTGCGCACTGCTCTGCTATACCATCCAAAAACGCACTACATTGTCGCGCGAGCCGCCTAGCGTACCTATCAGCGATCGGCCGATCGTGCAAGATTATGATTGTACCCCCTCCAAAATCACCATTGATAACCGCTACGTGTGTACCACCGTACTACCGAAACTTGCAATTCATCGACGCATTGGCTATTTATATAATTTATGGGCCTATACGATCTAATGGGAGTGCGACTGCGAGTGCGTGTGCGTGTGAGGGCCATAAAAGGTGGCGAAATGCTCATATTAGTAGATGGATCGACAATTATGATTAATTATGTATCTTATCGGGGCAACTGCAATTATTTTCGCGAGTGCAAAAACAGGAAGACCGATACTCGAAAGCCAGGGCAACTCCAGATAAGCAAGGAATTCGCCAGAACTAAGCCATAAAGCCACAACGGCACCATTTCCTCTTGACCGATCCGATGCGAATCTAAACAAACAAGAGTACGTTCAACAACCTCTGCTGTCGATCCGTCCTCCAATTGATCCGGCCAATCATCATAAATCGTTCCATTCCAGCTACGCCACGAATGCGTTTTCGATTTCGCTATAAACAACAAACAATGTTGAATATGATCGATTAAGGGGACGCTCGATGGCTCCTCCTGTCCAGCCGACCTCCCTGCCCTAACACTGCTCCTTCTCCTCCTGCTGTCTAGCGAGGCACGCGAGCATTTGCCGCTTATCTGAGGCGTTTGTCTGATAAGAGTCGCACCTGGGAGCAAACTGCAGCCGAGTGCCAAGTAGCTTGTAGCCGTTGACACCCACACCCACATCGTGTACGGTTATTTGCAAACACATGTAGCTACATGTTTACGATTATGAGTACTTGAAAAACCATAGAAAGGGCGACAGAGATACCCTGGGGGAACCATCGTTTCTCAGATGCACATCAGTTTCGTACAAGAACTTGTATGCAGGTTAATCCCTCCTGTGGCTATGGCCAAGATCAAGCAATCCGACCAAAAGCAAGACTTCCTTTCATACAGTTTTGTATATAACCAAAGCAAAGATTCATTGCAAACATCTGATATAAAACATAATACCTTTTTATAGGGTATGCAAGACACCAGCAAACACAACAAATTATGGCAAAAAATAACTTTTGAGCTCGCAAATTATCTTATCAGTCGCGAATGGGGGTAGCAATGGGACTGTAGCACAGCAGCGGTAGGGGGTAGGTGGTAGGTGGGTGACTCAGGGAATGAATGGCTTCGGCTGTTTTTGAAAGTGTAAAAGGGCTTAAGTAAGAGCCAGCCCCAGCAATTCTAATTAGCCGACAGTTGTTCTGCTTTCCACACAGGCATTATTGCCTTAATGTAAGGCCACTTTGGCGTCACGGGCGCCACAGTCTGCCCCCCGTAAGAGCCGCGGCATTGGCACACTTCCCAAGGGCCTGCGCGCTTATCGCATCGCAAGAGTTTTCGTTTCGTTATTTTAATCAGATTTTAAGTGCTAGCTGGTTTTTCCAAAATATACAATATTATCTTCGATAAGCTCCATAAGCGGGCTATTAACGATTTTTTTATGGGATACTTCCAGTTTCCTACGGTCATAATTTGAGAGCACTCCATCAGCAACACAAAGAGTACTTTATCTTTATATGGCATATAGATTGTGATTACCTGGAATAGTTGCTGTTAGAACAGTTGATTTAAGATTATATTTTAACACCCATTTCATAATTATTGCACATAATATAATTATACTAATAAAATGGGGATCCAGAAATAGCCCAGACATTTCAAGATTTCCTGCGTAGATCTTTCTATTTTCGGAATGCATACTGTAGGTACTCTAACCGATTTGGCAAAACAGTTCTTTCTCGGGTTTGGACTTCACCTACTTATCCCAAATGGCATTTTCCTCTGCCACGCGCCCCTCGGGGGACGAACGGCCATTAAACGGCTGGCAAAAACAGTTGGCTTCAAGCCTTACCTTGAATTTGATATGCAATCGGCGGGGCCCAAAAGTATTGAAGCGTTTCCAGAAACGGAGCTGAGAAACAATTAACAGTTGCACTGCACGGCAGCCACGGAGGCAGCGACCCGGTGACACCGGGCCATTGTCTCCGGCAGTCAAGGACGCGCCGATGGGCCAAGGCCATCCCAGCATTTGACTGGAATGGCCAAGGACATCCAAGACCGAACGGGCACGCATAAAATTCCCGTTGTGGCAGGGCAAATATTTACAACGGGCCACCGTTCCGCTCTCTGCTACCGAACTCTCTTCTGTCTCTTAGTGACATTGAGAATTGGTAACACAGCCATAGAGAGAGAGAGAGAATAGAGGTTGCTGAGGAGGAGAGGGTGAGTGCAACCAGCAGCGCAACTAAATTGTATTTTATGTGGAACGACTGCGGATTCCAATTTGGATATAATCGTACTCAAACATAAACGGAATATACGAGCCGACCCGGTGCTGTGCGTGAATTTCAGTTGGCGAACAATTCGTCTCGTTTTGGCCATTACGCAGTGCCTGGCCTGGGCTATGGTGTGTGGGTGGTTGCATAAACAAATTGCAAAAATTCACAAATTGCCATAAAGTACTAAAAATAAAACAACGAGGAAATCTGGCAAAACAGCAGCCAATAAACTGCTCAAACTTGTGACAAGTCATTGCTCCCCCAACCACCAACCACCAGACCCCCAACCCCAACCCTAGCCATATTCCAGCCTCACTCAGATACGGAGTGGCGTTGTAACTCCCGGTAATTACAGGTAATGTGTTCAGTATGTATGTATGGAGTATGTGGCATGCCTCGGGATTAGACAAGCAACAGAAACCGCAGGGAGAGACCGCCACCGCCACCGCCATCAGGGGCAACCGACAGACAAAAGAATGCGTCAAAAGCCGCAGCATAAGTTCTAAAATTTCATAAATTGTAGCAACAATGGGGCCTGAGGGCAAAGCCAATGGGTAATCCGATATGATTATTGACATGCATGCAGTCCACCAGTTTCCCAGTTTCCCAGTTCTCCACAGTCCTCCTCCAGTCCCTCCTCCCCCCTCCAGTGGTGCCTCCAGACGACATGCACATCAACATCAACATCAAATCAACTCAAATCAAATCAAAGTAAGCCCACAGCTAAGGCATTTTAATAGAACATTATGACTCAAAAATTGATCCTATTATGACCAAAAAAAAAAACGAGAGGGAGAACAGAGAGAGAGAGAGATCTTGTGGGGGAGCATCCATCGATGATGTCAGAGTCTCAGTTTCATTTTCAACTCAAATCAAATCACGTCAAATGCTGCGATAAGCAAAACTTTGGCATATTTCGTGGGAACATTCCTCCACTCCATCCCATGACATCTACCATCTACCATCTACCATATCCCACAAAGTAATCAAACTTATCAAACAAACATCAGTCAAAGGCAAAGTGGACAAATTGCCAAATGGCCTGCTGCTGGGTCCCCAAGACACTGCCGCGACTGTCCCCCATATCCCTTCGGCTGGATCGTATCTATAGTGTTTGTATTTGGTTTTTTGGTGCTGCGAGGCTTTTATATTATTATTAATCAATTTGATACTTTTACGAGGGCACTCAAGCGCAAATGTTCAAGGATTTGCTTGGCCCCAAAATGCCATCGATATTTGCTTTGGCTCTGCCCGAGAGCCTGGGTCTCTCGTGTTTGGTCTTAGCTTTTGCTTTATTTGCATAAAACTTTTATGAACTTGCTTGCTGGCGGAGAATGGGATAAAGATGGAGCTGGAGATGGAGATGGAGATCAGCGATCGCGTCGCGGCTATCACATTACTGCCGCGAGAGTGACTCACATTTCACATGCTGTTCGCTCTCTCTCTCTCTCTGCGTCTCCCGATTCTTGCCAGTCATGGTAGAGGGGCACTGGGTCGGGGGATCCACATCCCCATCCACCATCTGTGCCAATGTGCGGCTCATAACTCATCATCAAAGTTAATCACACATCAGGGATTATGGCGCTTATCATTTAAGACCCGGTCCCGGGCTCTTACCTGCTGCTGCTGCCTCCTCCAAATGACTTTTGCTGATCCTCTCTCTCCCTTGTCTGCGTCTCCCTCCCTCTCTCTGTGTGTGGGGGACATTAAATGTGGCAGGGTGCAGTGTGTTGCAGGTGGCGGGGAATAGGCCTCAACTGAGATTTAATTTACGATTTCTGCAAATTAATAGCATTTAATTAATAACAATAAAATGACGCCTTTGCTTTTATGGACATTTATTTGACATGAGATTTACGAGCGAATATGTGTGTGTGTGGGGGAAGCCCCCCCTACCAGGCCCTATGCAATTCTGAGATCAAAATAATGCATTTCCTAATGATTAAGCGGAAGAGCAGTCATGTCATTGATTGAGAATTCCCAGTGCCCCCCCGTCAAAACAGAAGCGTTCGGACATTAATCCAATAAGCCAATGCAAAAGGCTTCCTTCCCTTTTTTTTAATCATTCCCCATTTATATTGACAGCCAAAAGGCAAACAAACAGACAGGAACGTGGAGCGGATACCCAGATTCCAGACTGCAGATGGGGACTGGGGACTGGGGCTCGGAGCAGAGGTTCCTCAGAGTTACGTATACGTAAACAATAAATAAATTACTCGCAAGAGTCAGTCCCATTTTCTGATTAATTAAAACTTCAGTTTTTTGCTTTTCGATTTTCAATTTTGAATTCTGTCGATTTTTTTTCTGCGCGCTGTAATAATTGCGCTGCCATCGCATAAACAATCAAAGAACCGCCGATGGTTTATGGGACTGGAGCTGTGAATAGATTTGCAACACAAATAAACAGAAATGGTCTAATGGATAATGGAGCGGCGGATTGGCATTGGCCCTGCACTTGAATCAATCAGAGTATCTCCATCTCTATACCACCCTCCAGCCTCCATCCTCCATCCTCCTCTTTGGTGGCGCACAGTTTGCCAATTAAGTGAGGAAATCTGTGCTCGAGTGGTGGGCCACACAGAGCGGGGCGCTGACTGACGAGATAGAGAGAGAGAGAGAGAGCGAAACTCTTTATGTTTTTGTGCCCCCTAAGTGGCTAATACCCGGGCCACAGGGTCTCTCAAGTGGGCAACGCAGTTCATCCTCCATCCCTCCATTCCTCCGTACCCATCCGACATCCTCAGTCGATTCTCCTTCTCCTTGTTCGGGGGCTGTTGACACACATATGTATATAGTAGTGTATCGAGTGGGTGACGTGATTTCTTGGGTATACCTTCCTTTTTTCAGTGTTCTTTTGATTATATCCTGTGTCGTTGGCCTTACTGCTTCCTCAGTTGTAAGTTTTCGCTTCCTTTGCGCTTCCTTCGATCGCAATCAGTGCACCGGCCAAGCCGAAGGAGAGGGAGGAGCAGAATCAAAGGATATGCCATATCTGCTTACACCATAGAGCACGTGCAACATGCATCTCTCTCATCAGAAAAAAGGGGTGACACACACCGACTCCTGGGCCCTGGGCCCTGGGCCCTGGACACTCCTTGGAGTACCCCTCTCTTCTCTGTACCTCTACCGAAACGTAACTTAATGCGCACTTGAATTATGTCGTTAAATTGTGTCGTTTCCTAATCGGTTTCCCGGGGCCACAAGTAATCCGAAACGGGCCTCAGTCCCCCAGTGGATGGGTACGCAGGAGTTGGCAAAAACAAACAAAGGATTGGCTGGAAGAAGTCGCCTCCGAGTGCGACTCCCAGCTAATAGCCAGGCTTGGAAACTTGGCGCTGGAGTTGGAGCTGCAGTTGACTTGGCCTAATGATGATGAGTGCCTAATAATCTTCGTGCCATAATAATTTTGCCAGACCATTAAAAGCGTCAAATTGGCAGCCAGCCAGACAATTTAAATCAATAAAACTGCAGTCGACGGCAATTAAAAACGCATCAAGCGGATAGCCATAGCCCCAACACAAACCGAAGCTGAACAAAATATACAAGATATATATACACTCATACAAGATAGAGCCAAAGCCAAAAAACTAAAGACACGCCAGGCTATAACACAGTCAAATGCAGGGCGTGTCCCTGGGGCCCTTGGGTACGAGGGGGGAACGGGGAGGGAGCGGGGAATTCGGAATGGGGCTGAGCAAAGTTCACACCTTGTTGGATGTCTAATTAATGCAGCTTTCGGGAGTGGGGGGATCCTACACTGGATCCATACACCCCAGTGCATAGGCCTATTTACACTTGACGCTGTTGTCTAACGGCCACTTACAATGCACACACATTATTTAGCCATCTTTTTGGGCCGCCGACGCCGCCGCCGACGACGGCCAGGCCCAGGCCCAGGCCCAGTCGATTCTGTCGGTAAATGTTTACCTTACGCACCCGTCGGCATTCACTGGGATCGAACAGTCCCCAGGCGATCACTGGGATCGGGAATCGGGGATCGGAAGATCTGAGATCTGAGATCTGGCCGTTGTTTGTTCATTGCGCGTCGATTCGAATTCGGACTCAATGCATTAGCATGTTGGGCAAACATCGTTGTCTCGATGCTTAAGACAAAAGCGTTTGCTCTCCCATACCCCTTTTCCTTGCCTCTCCTCTCCTCTCAGGCTCTCTCGCGTCTCGTGTTTGCTCTTTGGCGTTACGCTTTTGTGCTCATTAGCACAGTGTCTGCCTCTCGACTGGTTAAGCCTTTTAATAAAGCAAAGTTTCAGCAGCAGACCCCCAGAGACAGTCCCAGTTCCAGTCCCCGTTCCCCGTTCCCCTACCACTTCCAAGCAAATATCATTGAACTCTTCTTGGAATGCGCTGAATGCGGTTGTGCCACCACCTCAATTTGCCACAGTTTGCGGCTGTTGTGGTGGCCGCTGGTGGCTGCTGTGTGACAAATTCAAATATTCGTATTTTGGCCAAATAATAGCAAACACCGAAGCAAATACCGATACGGATCCACACCCGAAATCAAAACATAAGCCAGCCAAAAGGCAACAAACCGATTTCTGTTGTGGCTTGTTGAAAAGGATCTGGATCTGGTCGAAAATTGATTTTACGCTGGCTAACAAATATTCTCTGTGTTTGCACACAAAAGGCAACATCCTGTCACTGTCTTAAAGTCGAACCCCGAACCCCGAATCCCGAATCCCTAGTCGGAGTCGGAGTCCGTTGATAATTGATTTTTGTGGCTGGGCTCAATCTTGAAGATACTTTTTTGGTTCGCTGTTGCTCAGTTTTTTTTCTTCTTTTTTTTGATTTTCGTCTCTTTCAATATTTGCATAGACTTATACGAATCCTTTTTTTGCTTGATTTGTGTGTGTGTTCTCGTTTCGAGCTGTGTTAAAAAATCAAATGAAAATGCGCCGACAAAACGACAGGGAAATGGGAAAAGCGATGATGAGGCTAGCACCCACCACATTGGCAAACAAAGCGTAAGCATTTTCATATTATCGACAGGAAGAACAAAGACCCACAACGACAACAACAACTGGCAGAAAGAAAAGGGAATAATAATAAAAAAGGTCTTCGGAATATCTTTAATATTTACCCAATGGCCCATGGTTTAGGGCTGGCGTGGGTTAAGGCTCAGGCCAAGGTTAAGGGTCAGTGTTTGAACTGCGCGTAAGCATGGGCAAATAAGCCTTTGGCCAGAAAGGGAACTGGGCAAACACTGCTCTTGCTCTAGCGCTTGCTCTCTCGCTTGCTGGCCCTGTGTTTGTTGAGGTTGCAGCAACAGGTTCAAAGGATGCGCGGCCCCGGCCTGGCCGGGCCCCGACGACGATGATGATGATGATAAAATAAATAGAAATCGGAATAAATATAGGGAATACGTGTACCGAGAGTCTCGGGGCTCAAAATGAACGCGTTGGGCCCTTCTGGACCTCCGCCAGAATGAACGCCCAAAATGCCCCGCCACAGCCATGCCACGCCTCGAATGCGTGCGTGAGAGAGTGCCCGAGCGATCGATCGCACACACGTACGCGCACTCTCTGCTCTCTATCCGTCTCTGTCTCTGTCTTCGGCTCTCCCTCTGGTTCGCCCTCTCTCTTTCTGCGATGTGGTGTGGTGTGGTGTGGTGTGGTGCGTGAATTAAACATGGCGTCTTATTATTAACAATACGAGTACTTAATTGATTTCCTTTCTCTCCTTCTCTCACTCGCTGCAGCGCTGCAAGGAGAAGCTGAATGTGTTGGCCTACTCCGTGATGAACGAGTGGCCCGGCGTTCGCCTGCTGGTCACCGAGAGCTGGGACGAGGACCACCAGCATGGCCAGGAGTCGCTGCACTACGAGGGCCGTGCCGTCACCATCGCCACCTCCGACCGGGAACCCTCCAGATACGGGATGCTGGCCCGCCTGGCCGTCGAGGCTGGCTTCGATTGGGTCTCCTATGTCAGTCGGCGTCACATCTACTGCTCCGTCAAATCAGGTAAGAGATGCTTCCCTCCCTTCTCGTATTGTAAAGTGAATGGCCAAGATGGGTGATGGGTGGGCTGGTGTGGAGCTGGTGCAGTCGCTGTGAGGGGGGCTAGTTAGCCAGAAGTGACACTAACAAGCGTAATTTCGCATGTTTGCCCCTTGCTGAACTTACAGCCGATCGCTAAGCTGACAGGCGTTGGCAAATTTCTTGTTTCATTCTGCACTGCGCTCCAACAAATTAGCCACGGCTGCAGTCCCAGGTCTTCCAGTCTCCAGCTTCAGTCCCACGAAAGAAAACAAGACAGGAAGGCATCCGAAGCAATTGATACCCTACCAGATCGATTGCAGCCATCGAGCCATCACATTTGTTTGGAATTACTTTAGAAACGAACAAGTTTAGTCCTTGATTAGAATTCTTTTGGGTCTTTGGATCATTAGTTTCCAAAGCAGTTACATGGCATAATGTTTGATCTTTTGGCTGACAGAAAGTTTCCCATCTATCATAAGGAATCCTTATAGGTATTCCCAATTTATATCATTCCTTTTGAGCATATGTAGAACATCATTAATGCCTTCCCTTCTGATAGAGTATAAAAATAAAATAAAAATGGGAAGCAGCCAAAGCAACAAAGTCCAAAACCGGACTCGAGCTCAAAGTCGGACGCGGGACTCTCTCGAAACTCGGATCGGATCGGATCGGGTCGGGTCTATAGTAAGAGAGGCGGCAACTCCGACTAACCGCATTGGGCTGTTTGTTGCTGCTGTTGTTGCCGGTTGTTGCCGGTGGTTGTTGGCTGTTGTTTTGACATGTTTAGGTTTGCGCCTGTCAAATTAAACGAATTGATGATACGACACCCAAAGCGTTTCTCAGGCAACCAGGCAACGGTTGAACGAGGAGGAACCAGCGACCATCGGGCATCGAGCATCGAGCATCGAGCAGGCAAAGATGAATTAAATGCCGGGCTAAAACCTGAGCGCGGGCCTAATTGAAAAAAAGAATACAGTGAACATTGAAGACTAAGAGACTGAGATTGGGACTGGGACTGGAACTGGGACTGAGGCTGTGGCTGGGAGATTGCCAACAAGTTAGCATCATCAGTTAAGAGAGTATAGGTAGAGCGTTGCTTGTGTGTGAGTGTGTGTTGAGCTGCCATTATGGCCAGCAACCAGTTTTCCCCGAAACATAACGAAACTGCCCCAAAGACCGACAGGAAAATGCAGCCAACCAAAACGGGCCAAGACAATTAGGTTTTTCTTGCCAAAGATTTTCTCTCTCCCCCCCCCAGCCGGACCACCATTTCGCATTTCTTTCTCTCTCTCTCTCTCTCTCTCTCTCTCTCTCTCTCTCTCTATTCTCTTTTGAGAGATTTTCCCTTTTTAAGTTTCCGTTTTCCCACACACACACAGGGATACCCACACCCACACGGAGACACACATTTATTGCGAGTAGTTCTGTTGTCGGTTGTTCATTTAATTTCCATCTACAATTACATCATGCCACGCCCCATTCCCACACACGCAGCAGCGTCGCCTCCTCGCAGGCGTCGTCGCGTCACAATATTTTGACTTTGGTGGCGGCTCATAAAGATGAAAGGACCAACACGCAGCAGAAGAAGAAAAGGAAACGATAGGCGATGCCCAGAGTGTCCTTGCTCATTGATTCTAATTGCTTATGAAAGGAGCCGCCGAACAGCACATCTTGCGGGGGTCCGGTCCTGGCAGCAGATCCTGCTGTCATTCTGGGCCCTCTCTTTCCCTCGCTCTTTTCTTGTCTTGCCCACAAAATCAAAAGGTCAGCCGACAAACGACAAATGCCGAACAAGTGGCAAAAGGGCAGCCAGGATACAACAGGCGGCTGTGGCAGGCCATGCCCTGCCTTGTGTGTGGTCCTGTCACCGTCACCTAAACTGCCCCTGCCCCTGCCCCTGCGCCTGCCGCTACCCCATCTGACCATGTGTGTGAGGCACACAAATGGTTGCGCCTCGAGGGGCAAGCTATCAATAAATTACGAGGCGATTGATTGCTGATAGGCCGCTGCACATAAACCACGAGCTTATGACAGTTTTGGCACAGCCTCAGAGCACGGCCTAGGCTAGGCCTCGACTTCAGCTTCGGCTTCAATCTCTCTGGCTCTCAGCCTCTGCTGGAATCGGCTGCTTCGACTTCACTCTCTCACAAGTTCGTTGCCTAAGTCTTTTGTATGTGGCCTAAACAGCAGCGGGCCACAGCGACGAAGAGTAATGGCTGTAAACCTTTTTGTCGACACTAATTTTTTTTTCCTTTTTCCCCATTGCTGTTGCTGTTTGGTGTTGTTGTTGTTGTTGTTGTTGCTGTTGTTGTTGTTGCATGTGTCGCGCGCGCGCATTAAGGCCCCAAGCGTGCTGTTGTTGTGGCATGTTCATGTTAATGCTGTCCAAACGATCAGTCACCAAGCCAGAAAGACATACAGCCACACAGGCAACGAGAGACCACCGCCACCACCACCACCACCAACAAGTGGTCCGACGAGCGAGCGAGCAGGCGGCTGTCCTCTGTTTTGTAATAATTTATCAGTTTAGTCTTCACAACAAAGATAAAATAACGATAATTTTAACCACTTTAATGGTTTATTAATTTATGACCCTTCAAGTTCTTCACTTTCCACTCACCGCCGACGATGACGACGACGACGACGACGACGACGCCTGAGATTTTTCTCGTTTCCCTGTCTCCGTTTTTTTTTTGTTTTTGGTTTTTTCGGACGTTTTGGTTTGGTTTTCTGTTACTGGTTTTTTGGTGCTGTAGAACGAAGCAGCTCTTTAGGGGAAAAAGGTAGATTTCACACCAATTTTTCTTGTTACTACTGCCGCTTCCTTTCCTACTTGTGGCCTTTGTTTTCTCTGCACTCCACTGGGTCTCGGCTTTTGTGGCTGTCTTGTCTACTGTTCTTGGGCTCCCGTCCCGACCCCATCGATTATGGGTTTTATAGACCGCTGGTCTGCTCGCTGACCATACACGAGTATGTATTTAATCCGATTTTTATTGTTTCTACACTTTTGTGTGTCCATCTGTCTGTCTGTCTGTCTGTCGATCTGCTTACCAAATGCATCAATGGGAATTTGGAAAACTGGGAAGGTGCATTTTCATTGGAATTTGGTTGCAGCAGCAGCAGCATGCAACAACAACAACCACTACAAAGCCACTTTATGGCCACTCATTATAATAAAGCGCACGGTTAGTGGTCGGCCTTTTGGTCTGGAATTTTTAATTTGAATTTTACAAGCAGCATTACGGGACAGAGGAGGCGCTTCGGGTGTGAAATATGTTGCCGCCCGCCAGAGGTGGAGTTGAAGGTGGAGAAAGTTCTAAAATGGCTGCTGCCCCGAGATACATATATCCCACAGCCATATAACCAACCATCTGGGTGGGCCGATTGTGCACCCTGTAACCCAATATCTATTAATGATGATTAATGTAGCGGTGGCGGTGTCGGTACTCGTACTCGTACTCTTATTGTTTAGGTGGGTTGCCGCATGTTTGGTAATTGCGAACAGGTTGGCCAGAAACACAGAAACATCGCCAGAGGGCGATGCTATGGCTGGGAAAACAATCCAACAATCCGCTACCTGGCAGCACATCCCTATTTATCCTTTTTGGCAGCTCCGAGTCGACGAAGACCGTAAGCTGCTTTGGCTCGAGCGAGAGCCCCGGAGTTGGCTGATCCCACGGCTAATCTTGTAGGAAAAACAAGATCACAATTTTGCACACGACTGCTCTTCTCCTCTGCCGCTGCCTTTTGTGTGCGCGTGTGTTTTGCGGATGTTATTGATATGCCGGGTACTATATATCTTTTGGCAGAGATCAGAGATCGAGGAGATCGAACAGATCGCATTAGGCTCTGGGCTCGTGTGTTCGTTCCCTGCTTGTTGGCAAGCCGCAAAAGGCATTCCTTTCAGTCCTTTCTGGGCCATTGTTTCGCTTTGGGCGGTTACTCTGGGCCAGCCCCGGCATTGCAGCCATTCAAAGGATCTGTGAAAACCTTTTTGACTTGTTGGGTTTGGCAATTGGATGCTTAACGCCAAATTAGATAAGGAAACTAATGCCATTACCTGGCTGCTCTACTGCCTACTGTATAACTGTATATCTCTAACCACATCCTTTTCTCTCTCTCTTGCAGACTCCTCGATCAGCTCTCATGTGCACGGATGCTTCACGCCCGAGAGCACTGCGCTGCTGGAGAGTGGCACTACAAAACCGCTCAGCGAGATCTCCATCGGAGACCGCGTCCTGAGCATGGGCTCCAACGGGCAGCCCGTTTACAGCGAGGTCATCCTCTTCATGGACCGCAACCTGGAGCAGATGCAGAACTTCGTGGAGCTGCACACGGACGGCGGTGCCGTCCTGACCGTGACCCCCGCCCACCTGATCAGCGTGTGGCACCCGGAGCGCCAGCAGCTGGACTACGTCTTTGCCGATCGCGTGGAGGAGCTCAACTATGTGCTTGTCCGGGATCCGCAAACGGGCGAGCTGCGTCCCCAGCGGGTCGTTCGTGTGGGCAGTGTCCGGAGCAAGGGCGTGGTGGCCCCACTGACGCGCGAAGGCACCATTGTGGTGAACTCGGTGGCCGCCTCCTGCTACGCGGTGATCGACAGCCAGTCGCTGGCGCACTGGGGCCTGGCGCCCATGCGCATCCTCGCCATGCTCCAGTCGTGGATGCCCGCCAAGGACCAGCTGCGCAGCTCGCAGACGGAGGGCGTCGTGTCGCGGGCAGAGCAGCAAAACGGCATCCACTGGTATGCTAATGCCCTTTACAAGGTGAAGGATTACGTGCTGCCGAAGAGCTGGCGTCACGACTAACGCCACAGAGAGAATCCCAGAGCGAATGATGCCGCTGCGATGCGGAAGCGATAATTGTATTATATTTTGTAGTTATGTATATGCCTAATGATTAATGTATTTCAATGTTAAATATGATTATTAACGATCGATACTATTTATTAACCACACACACACACACACACATCTACACAAAGTTCATACAAAAAGAAAAGAAAAGAGCAAAAGAAAACAAAAAATTTAAATGGAAAAAAAAATACTGTTGAAAATGATGTCCTTGACTTTTTTTACCAACATCATAGCTATAAGTAGACAATCCTCGGCGCAGATCATACAACGAAAAGATAGAATAGATCATCAAAACTACATTTATTGGCGATCGATGACCCCCGAACCCGAGCGTGAACCGTTGACTGTAGACGACTGTTATTTTGTATATTATAATGAAATTGAATCGGATAATTTATTGAAGTGCGGCAGCGAGCTCTTAAGTAATGGATATACTCGTCTATATCGTATTTGTATATAGAAGAAGCATTATAGTGACTGAATATTTTATTGTAATTGTGTATATAATACTTAAATAGTTAACTCCGTATTTATACTTAATATTAAATGAATTATAACGAAATTGTTTGATAAATCAAAAGTGTTTTCTTATTGATCGTCGTTTATAGAGCTAGTTCCCTTCAAACTGTAAGAATTTACAATGCGGTTCCTTTTAAAATGGCTAAAATTCAAACAATTTTTGAATCTGGATCTGATGTTCCCGACCAAGATCGTTTAGGTTTTATCCATGATATTGATTATTTCATGTTTTTATATCAACGTTCACGTTTTTATTCAATGAGCCGCAAAAGCAATTTATCACTTAGATGTTTTTCTTGGACCATGGTGACCTATCATGGACACCTATCGTCGATGTTAACAAATCGCAGCAGAGCCACCTGTAGAAGGTATCGATCTTAACGTAAACGCATGAGAGACACCTGATTTCGTTTGTTAACGTCATGTCAAGTTCTGTTTATCGCACTAAACTATCGGTATGTATGCACTACGTCACCATAGGGCTGTTAGATTTGAAAAAAATCAATTAAATTCTTAATATGAAAAATATATATTATTTTCTATCCCACAAAATATTATATTTATATGGAAATGGGGCGTCATACCTATGCACAGAACTTAACTATGCAGGAAAGGACCATATATTGGTCACTATACTATACTTTTGTCTACCTGTCTCTCAGATAAAATGATAGTATCTGTTAATAGGTAACTAACAGCAGTATAGCAGCTATAGAACATTCGGATTAGCACTCCATCAGTTTAAATTCAATAAAGTTTGAGCCATATTTCATTGATATTTTGTCGTATCAAGAATAAATTCAAGAGTAGATGTTCAAATTTAAAATATTTTTTTAATTTGACTCTTAAATTGCAACTTTTAGGTCTGTACTTCAACAGCAAGAACAGACTATTGCAGATACGCAGTCAACGCAGAAGCACAGCAAAGTAAGTAAATATTTGATTTCAAATAGAAATCTATAATTTTTCTAATAAATGGTAACTCACAGGCCCATCAATAGCCATGACCAAACTATTGCCTATTCTGTTCGCCTGCTACATGCACCTCTTTTCGGAGAAGAAGGCTTATGAGAACCAAACCTATTTGGGCAGCCTTATATTCTTTCTGTCTATGATGGATCTGCTGTACGGCAACGAGATACTACCCAAGAAATATTGCCGTATGGGTCGGTTGTTCAAGGTAATGCTGGAGACATTCTTTGTCTGGATCATAAGTGAGCTGACCATGGGGTTTTTCTGGACTAAGCTAGAGGGTTCTATATATTTTGCTCTTCGTTTCATCACTGAGGCAGATGGCACTCGTTTCTTTCTTTTGGAGGTGATCACCGTGTCACTAGGTCTGTTGCACTGGGGGATGATCTCGGCAGTCACTCATCAACAGTACGGTCTCTATAACTTTCTATTAAGTACTTGTTACAAAAAAATTCGTGAATTCGTTCGCTGTTGAACAACCTCGGCCAGCTAAAATTAAAGGGATATTGACGAATCCACGAAAAGAACTCCATCTAAATTGAATGTCTGGAGACTCTATTGCAAAAGGACAAGTTGCATTCATGTCAAAATTGTTTTTTTCAAAATAAAAGTAAAAAATAAAAATAAAGATCCATTTATCAAGCACAAATACCGATATTTCACTGCAGTCGATAGTTTTTCGACCGTTGCGGGCAACATTAATTTTTCCTCGCCACATTTTCAGCTCAAAAATGTCCATACATTCCATACTCATTTTGTTGGGCCAGACTCATGTGCCGTGAAATCGAGCAGCACTGTTCCCCAACATGGCGCGGACTGAGCTCCATTTTGCATACCCTGGGGAAATGATGTTCTAGAACTGAGATAATGTTTGTCATCCCAGGCTCCGTAGGTTACAAGATACGAATCATATGCATCAAATGCAAGAAACTAATCATAAATGCATGAACATGTCTAAAACATATAAATTTGGGAAAATTAATTTTTTTATTACGTTTTAAAAACAGTTTGGAAAACCAGATCTTCATATAAAATTATCGAAATAGGGTATAGAAAGGCCTATGCACGTAACCACTATGTATGTTCGAGCAACATTGCGACTGTTTTTTCGTTGAAGTATTTCGCTAAAACTTCTTTTTACGCAAAATGCAATAAAAGCAAGTATTAGGAATACACCAGTTAAATAGAAAATTGATTCATCAATCGTATAAAATTATGATGGCATGGCTAAATGTTCTATATAGCTACTAATATTCGACGGAATATCAAAAACGAGGAATATGTAAAATAGGACTTGAATTCGTCAGTATATTTACGGTATATTTTGAAAATGAGACCGTATATTTCGGTGCTGTTCTGAGGGTCATACTGTAAAAACTGGTTTTCGCCGCGCTCCCATGTGGTGTTTTTTAGTGCTAAATGGTATTTTTGTCAGTTATTAATTTAATTTTCAATTTTATATAGAAATCCAATAAAAGCAAGTATTTGGAATAGGCCAATCATATATAGAATGGATTCATCAATCGTACAAAATTGAGTGGGCATGGCTAAATGTTCCATAGAGATAGTATTATTCAACGGAACAAAGAATTGGTCGTTTTTTGAATCGAATTTAAATTCGCCGCAGTTCGCCGCAGTTCGCTTTAGCAACAATGAGTCCCATTCCATACACAATGCTGCGGCAACATTTACTTGAAAACCGTTTTTTGGTCAAAATAAAATACTTACAAGCAATTTAAAGAAGCAATCTTGTAAAAAATGTATTTATCTATGCGATAAAGCTAAGTGGGAAAATCTATATAGCTTGGCAATACCCGATTCGCCGCAGTTTCGCTTTAGCAACAGTAAGTCCCATTCCATACACAAATGTTGCTAATTTACCAGCAACATTGCAACTGTTTTTTATTGAACTATTTTGCTTAAACCTTGTTTAGTCAAAATACAATAAAAGCAAGGACTAAAAACTGGCCAGTTAAGTAGAAAATTGATTCATTAATTGTATAAAATTATGTGGGCATAGATAAAGGCCCGGTTGACAGCATTTAAATCCTTGTCGCTCACATTCAAAAAAGTTCGATTTGGCGCGCACCACTCGGTATATTTTTCAAATGAGACCGTATATTTGGGTATTTATTTGAATCCCATTCCATGCACAAATGTTGCGCATTCCATACACAAAAGTTGCAGCAACATTTACTTGAAAACCGTATTTTAGTCAAAATAAAATACTTACAAGCAATTTAAAGATGTTAGAAAATAGAAAATGTATTCATCTATGGGATAAATTTAAGTGGGCAAAGCTGAAAACTCAATATAGCTTGAAATATCCGGATTTGGCAATACCCGGTTCGCAACAGATGAGTCCCATTCCATACACAAACATGTTGCTAATTCCATGAACACATACCCTGGGGAAATGGATGATATAGAATTGCGGAAATGTGTTTCATCCCATGCTCTAATTAATGCAGAAACTAGTCAGTATCTATTTTAATCAATATTTTGCAATTAGTGGTCCTCTTACAGAGACAAAGAAGCGCTACAGGGATCAGGTTTTATCTACAAATAACTAATCAAATGCATGAATAGACCAAAAAAATGCAATCTAAAACAAGGCCTTTATTAATTACATTTGAAAGCAGCTTGGAAAACAGCATCTTAATATAATATTAACGAAATAGGGTATAAAAACGCCCATGCCCTGGTTGACAACAAATGAGTCTGCAAATACCAGCAACATTGACGTCACAACCTGCGACATTGAACATTTTTGTTGAAATCGTGTTTTTGTCAAAATAAAAAACATGCAAGTACTTAAAAATAGTTAATCTTGATCAAAATTGTTTCAGCAATCATATAAAAATATCTGGCCAAAAATAAAAGATCTATATAGCTGAGAATCTTTGACGGAAGAAAGATTAACCAAGAATTAGTCGTCATAACCGGTTCAGAACAATGAGTCCCATTCCATGCACACATGCCCTGGGGGAAATGGATGTTATAAAATTGTGAATACGTTTGTCTTCCAAGGCTCAGTAGGTATCAGGATCTCTATAAATATATACAAGATACTAATAATGTACTTGAATATGTCTAAAGAATATCAATTTGAGAAAAGCTCTTTATAAATCACGTTTCGTCTTCATATAAAATTAACAAAATAGGGTATACAAAGGCCTACACGCAACATAGCGACTGTTTTTTTATTGAACTGTTTCGTTTAAACCTTTTTTTACGTAAAATCCAATAAAAGCAAGGATTAAAAACTATCTAATCTTGTAGAAAATTTATTCATCAATGGGATAAAACTATGTGGGCATTGCTGAGAGATTTAGTTAGTCAGCATTATTCAATGGAATATCAAAATTGAGCAATATGAACGAATTTCCTTTTTCGTTTGTTTTGATTGACCTATTTCGCTATTTGTTTTTTGTTTGACTTATTTCGCTAAAACCTTTTTTTACGCAAAATGCAATAAAAGCAAGTGTTTAAAATAAGCCAGTCAAGCTGAGAATAGTTTAATTATTCGGATAAAATTATGTGGGCATGGCTAAATGTGCTATATATATAGTAACATTCGACGGAATATCAAAAACTAGTAATATATAAAATATAACTTGAGTTCGTCAGTATATTTACGGTATCTTTTCAAAATGAGACGGTATATTTTGATATATCTTATCAGTTGCTCACAAAACAACAAAAAACGCGCGAACGCAGCAGCACAAACAAAATCTGTCACAGTTTTTCGCAATATAGTTTGTCTCAATATAGTTTGTCTCAATAATACTAAGTAACGTCATGCTCTGTGAAGATCAACTGATGTCGGTGGACAACACACCAATCAAGGGCTCCGTCAGCCTGAATTCCTCAGCGTCCTCCATTTCCATAGATGTGAAGCCCATTCGGCAGAGCTGGGCCCAGGAGGTCCGTGCAGAGCTGGGGCACAGTGACGAGGTAGAAAGGACGCGCTGATCTTGGCTGAGACCACACCTAACCATCATATCCAACATTTTAGGCATCCACTTCGCTGAACAGCAGCGCTGGCAGTAGCAATGCCGACCATGGCCAGGTAATTGTGAAGAAGGAAGCGACAGAGGTAAAGCTGGAGCTTGAGGTTGGAGGTAACCGTGGGATGGCATTCGAGTTTCTGGATGATGTAAATGAGGTAAAATTTGACCGTCTGCTTAAGGAGGAAAAACTAAAGACCCCCTACAAACGACGCCACTCGCAGACGCCTCCGACGAATGAAAACAGTCGCTCCAACAGCCCGAACAGCAGCTTGTCATCCGGCAATGGTGATGCCAATCCCAAAAGCAAGCAAAGCAAGTTCAAGGGGCACAAGGAGGAAAAACGCGTGCGCCACAACAGCTATACATCGTCGACGTCATCATCCTCTTCGTTCACCGAGGCTGATCCAGCCGTATTGTCGCGTCGTCAGAAGCAGATCGATTACGGAAAAAACACGGCCGCCTATGAGCGGTACACTGAAATGGTGCCAAAGGCCACACGTTCGCGTGAGGATCCTCGCACGCCAAACAAATATGGAAAGTACAGCCGCCGCGCGTTCGATGGCCTGGTCAAGATTTGGCGCAAGAGTTTGCATTTTTATGATCCGCCTACCCAACGCCGCGGCGATGGCGATTCCAATTCCGACTCTGATTCAGATTAGGAAAACAGCAGAGCAGAGCAGAAAAGGCTTTCGAGTGGTTAAATGTTTCAAAGGGGGTAATGTAATGATTACTAAAAATAAGTACAAATTCTATGAATCTAACGCATTAAATTTACTATTACAAAGGCGTCGTGTACATAGAATTGTTACCATATATGTTTTGTTGAATAAAATGGCGTCTACATCTTCAAAATTTCTACCTGAAGAAATTGGGATTGCCTACCAAAAAAGGATAGCACATTTTCTACAGGGAAGGGGAAATCGTGACCGTGTGTTCTCTTTGTGAACGAGATGGGGCTGTCCACTTGCTACTTGCCAAAATTTTAAATTTAACAATACCAATTATATTTAGCTCAATCCACACTTTGATTTAATGTACTATGAATATGTAAAGGAATATTCTTATATTTCCTTATTACCGCTTTGCTTTTGAGGGAAAAGCTAGATCTAACTGAAAAGACGCCAAGAAGGGCAACACTGCTCGCGAGTTGTTTGTGTGCTCATTTCGTAGCATGTGTTTTGGTTTGAATTATTTCATTCCTTGCGAAATATTACACGGTGCAGATGTTTCTAAAGCCATACAGACCCAAGAGCAGTGCGGCCCTAAAGGGTTCGGAGAGCAAGAAGTTCCGACAGCGCCTGGAGTTGGCTTTTCCCAATATTTCCGTGGATCAGCTGGTGCCGGCAAAGGCTGCTGTCACGCACGTAAAGATTCTCACCCATGGCGGTGTCCAGAGCATTGTCTACTGCGTGGACAAGCAGCCCATGTTCTTTGAGCTGGATGGCGGACAGCTAGTGCCCACATTATACGCAATGTGGATCATACCCAGCATTTTGCCTTATTACACGACACACGAAGGCGTCCTGCCAAAACTCACCAATGGCGCCGACCTGATGCTGCCGGGAGTGGTTCCACTGGGCGTTGGATTGAGCATGTACGGACACTACAAGAAGGGGCAGTTGAGTGGGTTATTGGCACCGTCGTCTGTTAAAGCTCCCTAGTAACCTTTTCTGTATTGCAGTGGCCGTAAATCTAACCAACAACAAGTCGGCGGTGGGTGTGGGACAGTTGGCCCGTTCCAGTGATGACTTGTACATGTGCGGTGGCCATGGAGTGGCCGTCAAAATGTTGCACTTATTCGGCGACAAACTCTGGGCCCATGAACCCAGTCTGGTGCAACAAATACCGCTGGTGAGGACCAAAGCCCTGTCGACCGATGATTTTCCTGCCCTCGGCGCTGAGGCGAAACGAGAGAAGACACCAAAGGCCGAAGTTTCGGAGGCGCCTGCAGCACCAGATACCTTTGCATCTGTGACACAGGCAACGGACGGAGAGGAGCTAGAGTCCGGCACCGCTTTATTGTCTCTGGCTGAGGAAGATGACCACGATCCCGCGGACACAGCGCCGGCAGCAGAATCAAATGAAGTGCCGCCCGAGTATATACTAAGAAACGCCTTTCTGTCTGCACTGAAGAACAATGGAAAGAAATTGCCACTGCCCCTGCTGACCAGCAACTTTTACCGACTCTACGTGGTGAACGAGGCGGCCGAGCAGATCGATCTGAAGAAGACGCGCTACAAGAAACTGTCCAATTTCCTGGCCGATATGGTTGACCAGGGCTTCATTGTTGTGCGAGAGGAGAGCAAAGGCGTGGATAAGATTATTTCGGTGGATCTGGAGCACCCCGAGCTGGTCAATTTCATAACAGACGTGAAAGCAAACGAAGCGAACGGAGCTGCGTCCGAGACGCCCCTGTTTCACTCGGAACTGAAGGAAATGTACATAGTGTCGGATGTCACGGCGGCCTTCTTCACGAAAATGAACTTCAAACGCGGCGAGGGCATCCCTGTGGGTCAGGTCAAAAAGATTGTGCGCGAGTATGTGGCCAAGCACGGACTGCAGGATGTGAAAACCAAGCTGGTGCGCCCGGATGAGACACTGCTGGAGCTGTATGGCAATCGGGAGGGCACGCTCAGCGAGGTCTGCTCCCTCATAACCAGCAAAATGGAGCACTCATATCAGATGTGTAGCGGCAAGGACACGAGTGGCAAGCCCATGATACAGATGTCGCTGGCCACGCGCTCCGGCAACAAGAAGGTGACGCTGGTGAGCAACATCGAGGCCTACGGCATCATCCTGGCCGAATTCATAAAACTGTGCAAGCAGGGAGCCGCTGCCAGCACCAGTATTGTCAAGTTGCCGCATCAGAAGCTCGAGCAGCTGCAGATCCAGGGCAACCAGGTGCGTTTTGTGTACACGCTACTCACGGAAACATACAAGGTGCCTCCCAAGTGCATATTGGGTCTGGAGCTGGCGAAAGATGGCAAAAAGAACAAGAAGAAGTGATGATGTCTGACAATAAATAACGCGTATGCCGCCGTTGGAGCCTACGTGGTTGTGTTACAATAAATTATTTATTAACTGTAGAGTGGGGGAGATGAACCATTTTAACTGCTACGAGAACAACAACAACGATTATGGTTATCATGAACTAAAGCGTTGTCAGAGCATCGTCTGATAGAGCCGGATCTGTGTGGTTTTTGGTTTACTTGGCCTTGCCCTGGGCAGCGACAGCCTCGATGGCCTTCTTGACGGTCTCCTCATCGCCGAGGAACTGCATGGACACCACTGGCTTGAAGTTCTCGTCCAGCTCATAGACGAATGGTATGCCAGTGGGCAAGTTCAGGGCCATGATGGCGTCCTCAGACAGATCTGGAAAGATAAGGGGCATCGTTTTTGGCTCATTCAATTTCAAGTATATGTCGAAACTCACTATCTAAATGCTTGACGATGCCACGCAGACTGTTGCCGTGCGCTGCGATCAGGATGCGCTTGCCCTCCTTCATCTGGGGAATGATCACTTCGTTCCAGTATGGCAGTGTGCGTTCGATGGTCAGTTTGAGCGACTCAAACTGGGGGAACTCCTCGGGCTTGGGCCCATCAGCGTAGCGGGGATCCTTGACAATGTTGTCGTAGTAGGCGTGTCCGGGCTCCATTGGTGGTGGCGGTGTGTCGAAGCTGCGGCGCCAGATCTGCACCTGAGCCTCACCGTACTTGGCGGCAGTCTCCGCCTTGTTCAGGCCAGTGAGTCCACCGTAGTGACGCTCATTCAGACGCCAGGTCTTCTGGATGGGGATCTCCTTGTGGCCGCTGGCCTGCAGAATGCTTGCCAGGGTAACCTGAGCGCGAGTCAGCACCGAAGTGTGGGCCACATCGAACTCCAGACCAGCGTCCTTCACGGCCTTGCCCGCGGCCTGAGCCTCCTCCTTGCCTGTCAATCAATTAAAATTAAGTATACGCCATGTTGGATAACTAAAAGCACCTTACCCTTGTCGCTCAGATTGGCATCGTACCAGCCGCAGAACTGATTCTTCTGGTTCCATTCGGACTCGCCGTGGCGGACCATCACAATCTTGTACTTTCCACCCATATTTGCTGATCGGAGTAGGCTGCGAAAAATTGTGTATACCTTTCGGGGCTGCTTATAACACAGCACTGTCGCTTTTCTTTCAATTTGCTCAAATATGACCTACAAGGGGCCTCCTCAAGGTCGGACTTGTCAAACGCGGCACCCGGTTGCATTTTAGTGGGTGGATTTCGCGGGTTGGCAGCCCACGCCGCGCAACAAGTTGGCAGCCACGTTTTGTGTGTTATCAACGACTGTGCCATCTCTAGCTGTGTTTTGATTGCAAAGAAACTCTTTTTTGTTACATTTTGACGAAAGAATAATTAGTTTTCTCGTTAGTTTTCAATTAAATCATGTCCGTCCCGGTAACTGCCCGTTGCAGCTGGACCCAGACCGCTGGAAAAGAGCTGTCCAAATTGGTGCCCACACTCCTGTCCGATGACGATGTGTTTGTAAAGTAAGACAAAGGATTTCACGCCCCACAAAACTGGTTTACATATTCAATTATTGTACATACAAGTATTCCTTTGTCCACAGGCCCGACCTAGATGACGTGGTCAATGAGAATCTCGCTGTCCTGTTTTCCAACAATGATGTGCCGCCACCGCCCTGCGAGCTGCATTTTGAAATAGTTCCTCGTTTCAAAATCGCCGCCCTCACGCTCGTCTGCAGCGCGCCCAAGGTGGAACTATTTTTAGGCCCATTGCAGGAGTACTACGAAACTATCTATGGCATTTGCCTCGAGGAAGATGACGACGAACTGCCGATACGCCCCTATCGCTATGATATGGAAATTGATCGCTCCGGCATTGCGGTTATAAATCTCAAATTGCTGACATCGGCCAACGAAATCTGCGTTTATGGAGCCATCCTGCATGTAGCGCCGAATCCGAATGGCATTACCACACAGCTGCAGCGACCTGTGGACTTGCAAAAAGTCCAGGAACTGCTCCAAAAAGATGGCACTGGCGATAGAAAATCCAAGGCAGAAAAGCGCGGAGAGAAGCTGCAGCAGTTTATGTCCCTCATGAAGGGCTGTACGACGCCGGCGGAGACGCCATCTACAGTCAAAGCGGAGGATCTCGGGGAGAAACCGCCGCCGGAGCTTATGTCCCTGATAAAGGGTTGCACCACGCATGCCGAGACGCCACCCCAGAGTGTAGCTTCAGATTTATCCAGCCTCCAGTCGCACATTGACAGGAAATTCGAGCAGCTAGAGCAACTGGTGACGAAAAGACTGGAAGCGTTTGAGGTTCAGCAAACGGATAAATTGAACCAAATTATTGAACTACTGCAAAGTAGGAACTGACATCTCGAATCTATACCCAAATGTATTCATCTATTGTTTTTCTTGTACATCATATCATACCTATATGTATTTGTATTTTTCTGATACGCCCTATGACTATTGGTGCAACTGTTTCGAATGTGATTAAACGAAATTTTCATTTCCATGACTAAATTTACTTTCATTCGTTTTTGATTGTGGATTGCTGTTCCTCCTGATGCCCTCGCTCTTATCGTCACTCTGGATGCGAAAGCGGCGAAGCGATTCTGGGTTGGACTCTGCCTCCACTCGTCAAGAGGTCAAAGTGTTGCTCATAGAAAGAGTTTTCCCGACAGTATATTACATAGAAATAGTAATTTTTATTATCGTTCAACCGCCATACGCGTTCCACATGCAGCACATTGGCACTTCGACTCCATTGTTGTGTGCAGGTTATCTGTTTCCAAGTGTCTGGACTACAATTTACTTTTGTTTTATTTTGTTTACAACTTTTATTTTACGTCTTATCTGCAGTGGCGGGTATCAGCTGTTCTAGAGATGGTCGATGGACTATGGATAACCCACTGTTTGCCTTTCTTCAGACACTAGCCATATCGTATAGAGATGTGCCAGTTCATACACCGAATATATCGGGTCTTCAGGGTCTTCAACTCGTATACATACTTGCCATCATTTGTCTATTTCACGTTTTCTGATGCGAATGAGAAGAAAATAAACATATACACACACATGCATACTTTCAGGTTCTGTCTCTTAGGCCGTATCTGGGATCTAATCCACAAAGTTCGCTTGCGACATGTTCGTTGTATGAACTGTATGCACATCTCTATACTGTTTGGTTAGTGGTTCAGAACTTGGTCGAAACGCTGGGTTGGCTTACAAGTTCATCATAATGACCAAGATCAACAACAGTCAAGGCCAACCGGTACCTTAATGTTCACTGGCTTATTTCTAGTTTCGCTTTGATAGCATAAAGATGCAAATAAGTCCTCGGTGTGCATTGGCCATTGGCGGCGTTCTAGTGGGCTGCTGCAGTGGCGGAGTCTTTCTGGAGCTGTTGGTAAAACTCGATCCCGGCATTGGAAACCTCGTGACCGCGGCGCAGTTTGCATTTATAGCCTTGGAGGGGCTCATCTTTACATCCCGGCTGGGACAGGCTCAGCGTAACATCAGCCTGCGGGACTATGCCCTTCTGGTGGCCATGTTCTTTCTGACGAGTGTGTGCAATAACTATGTGTTCGAGTTCAAAGTGTCCATGACTCTGCACATGATCATACGTGGAGGCTCCCTCATATCCAACATGTGCTTGGGCACAATTATACTCAAGAAAAGGTATCGGTTGCGCCAGTACATATCGGTCGTCATGATTAGTGTGGGTATCTTCATTTGCACGTACTTCTCCAGCCGGGATTTGCCTGGCCACAGCATCGGGCAGAGCGGCGCCACCGATGCAGACGTATGGCGGTGGCTTGTGGGCGTGACGCTGCTGGTTCTGGCCCTTTTCGTCTCTTCGTACATGGGCATCACCCAGGAGCTGCTCTATCGGCGGCATGGAAAATGTGCCCGCGAAGCCCTCTACTACACCCACCTGTTGCCACTGCCCGCCTTCCTTTTAATGCACGACAACATACGGACCCACTGGCGGCTGGCCTGCGAGGGTGAGACGTACACACTGCCTCTGCTGGGCGTGGCGGTGCCACTGATTCTGCTCTATCTGCTGGGCAACGTTCTCACGCAGCACCTGTGCATTAGTTCTGTGTATGCTTTGACCACCGAGTGCAGCTCCCTCACCGTAACACTGATCATAACCCTGCGCAAGTTCATTTCCCTGGTATTTTCGATCGTTTACTTCCGCAACCCCTTTACGATCTACCACTGGCTGGGCTCCGTGATGGTCTTTGTGGGTACCCTTATGTTTGCCGATGTCCCAAGGCTGCCAGGAAGCCGGAGGGCTGAACCTTTGAAACGCGACTGATGAGTGACGACTGATCTGGTTGAGATTTGCATTCCAATTTACAATCCATTTGCATTCCATTTAATTCGATTTACATTTAAGTACAAGTACGGGTATATATGGGTAGGAATTACAAATTATAAATTACAAGGCTCTCATAATTGTAATGAAATAATAATAATAATGAACAAAGTACGAGCATACATTAAAAAGTACAAGAAAACATCGATACGATACGAGGCAAGCGCTTCAGCTTCAGCATTGGACGGACGGTGGCCGTCGTTTTTTTCTTTTTTATCTGTCTGCCAAAGGCCAAAGGCCTTCTTTGGCGAAACTCAAACATTAAAACACTCGATATACGAGTATATATAAATACTAAATATAAATGCATTGGTTGCCCAAGACACGAACTTAAAGGTAAATGGTACTCGTAATGCAGTTGCAGTTGCAAAATATTAGAATAATACTGCTGCAGCATTGATCCAGCTAAGGCCGCCCGATCGTGCTTACGTTTCTTGGGCCTCGAGCTTCAGCCACTCGACAATCGACTTGTAGTTGCGGTTCATCCAGTCCACGCTGGTCTCCACCTGTTCGACGATCTGCTGGATGGGCCTGTCGTAGTCCCAGTGGGCATCCTTCACAAACTCCTCGAATTCGGCCAACTGGAACTTGGAATTCATGCGCTTCGTGGCAAACTTTAGCAATGTGTGTATGTTGGATATCTGCGATCCCATGCTGGAAAGAAAAATCAGGACAAGTCCCCTATTAAAATCGTCAAATCATCACGCTGGTGGTGGTTCCTTACTAGGTATTGATCTCATGCCAGTTATTGCGTAGGAAATCAAAGGCTATCTGCTGGCCCACCACCGTATTGGAAACAGCAGCAAAGACCCGAAAGACATCCTGTTTGCGTATGTGCTGGCCGGCAATGCCACGACGCAGATAGCGATAGAGCAGCCAGGGCTCCTTGGAGCACCCAAGGGCACTCAGCAGCAGCTCCTTCTCTGCCGGAATGCTGGTTTTCAGATACCGCTCGAAGGCAAAGTCCCATTCGTATTCGGTGCCATATTGTATGGCTGAACAGTAGACAACACCCCGCAGATTGGGACCAATTCTGTGGAGAAAGAAATCCATTCTTTATGGTCACATTCGATTGATAAAAGTTTGAGGATTTCCTTACGGATTGTTGGCATCGGGATTGGGTGTTTGCACCCAGTTTTGGAAATGCCTATTGCTCTCGGAGATGCACTCCTGGTGCCCCAAATGGCAGGCCATATTAAGAATTTCCGAACGTTTCAACAGCAACAGTATATCCTCGCTTTCCCTCTGCGAATCCTTGAATCCCACTTCATCATAGACCTTTCGCAGTTGTTTCAACAGGTAGTTCTAAGGTAAGAAATCCTAATAAGTGAACAAAACTCTTAGAGATGTGCCATCCCATACCTTAAGCAGATCATAATCGCCAGAATTGACAAACATGGAATCTATAAAATTGAAATTCGTGATTGCCGCCTTCCACGGCACATGGCCTGTCTCGTGGCCCAAGTAGCGGGTGAGATTCATGGCCGTGCCATAAGACAGGTACGAGCCACGTGCCAGATTCAGTACATCGTCGATTAGTTGGGCCCGATTGGCCGGTGCAATCTCCTCAAAGCGCTTGGGATCCATTAGATGCTCGGTGACGGCTCGCCAGTTGTCCAAATCGTAGTTGACGCGATAGTAGCCCGTCTGCTGGATGTTGAAGATGAACCACTTGGCGGTGGAAAGATTCCGATTCTCCAGCTCGTACTGCTTCGTGCGGGGCATCCAAGTGGTGGGGCGGGTGTTGGCAAAATTCAATTCCGTGTCGGTGGTAAAGGTGATGGGTATCCACCAGAGCAGGCCCTCATCCTCCTTTGTGGTGTTGGTGTAGACGAAACGCACTTGCTCGAGCCGAATGGCATTCGTGTTGGGATGTCGCGAGATCTTCACCACCGGATAGCCCGTCTGCAGCGTCCACGTGTCCATGATTTCCTTGACACTGGTGCTGTGATCCAGCAGACCAGAGGATTTCGCCTCGTTCGTCAGGAAACGCCAGAGATCGTCCTGCGTGGCTGAGTTGTAGGCCCTGCCAAACAAAATGGATGTTTGAATTGAGGAGGGGAATTCTTCAAAAGAATGTAGCACTTACATCTCCTGCAGATACTTGCTGAGTCCGCGGCGAAACACTGGATTGGTCAGAAAGTGTGCCATCATTCGTATTATGGCCGATCCCTTGGCATAGGATATGCGATCGAATATCTCGGATATCTCCTGCGGATTGAACACCTGATGGGAGATCTTGTGCGATGAGGAAAGTGCGTCCAGCTGGAACACCGTCTGCAGTTCATTGACAACAAACTGGTCCAGCTGCTTCCACTCCGGTGCCACGGCATCCGCCGTAATGTACTCCATGTAGCTGGCAAAACCCTCGTTCAACCAGATGTCCGACCACCAGCTAGGCGTCACCAGATTCCCGAACCACTGATGGGCCAACTCGTGACCCACCACCGAGGCCACACGCTGCTTGTTGTTCGCCGTTGCCACACCCGGATCGTACAGCATTGTCGTCTCGCGGAAGGTAATCAATCCCCAGTTCTCCATGGCCCCCGCCTGGAACTCGGGCAGAGCGATCATGTCGATCTTTGGCAATGGGAACGTGACATTGAAGAAGTCCTGCAGGAAATTTAGTATCTGGGGAGCCACGCTCAAGGCATATTCCGCTGACTTAATGGCATCGGCCCGTGCCCACACGGAGATGTTGCCCGAGGAGATGTGCGTAAAGTCGGATATGGCATACGCCACCAGATACGTGGACATGGGCAGCGATTCGGCAAAATGATCCCACACATAGTTGGCTATGGTTTCGCTGTGGATGCAACAGAAGAAGCATTAGTGGGGCTCTTTGGCATGGTAATCCCTGAAATCCTTACTGGTTATTGGTGGACACAATGGGCATATTGGACACAGTGGTCATGTTACGGGGCCGGGCAATGTGCAGCGTAAAGTTTGCCTTCAGAGCCGGCTCATCGAAGCAGGGAAAGGCGCGTCGGGCATCCGTGGCCTGGAACTGTGTGGAGGCGACCCACCTGAAAGCGGAACCAGAATATAAACCAGATGAAACCTCCCTGCAGGACCCTAGACCCTACCTCGTCTCATTGAGCACCTCGTAGGAGCTGCGATAGAATCCCTGCAGGTAGTCCTGAATGATCCCATCGAAGCGCAGATGCACCACATATTCCGCTCCCTTCAGCAGCTTGTCGTACAGCTCGATCACAAAGAACTGCTTGGCCCCCACCAGGTACTGTTTGTGTATCCGCAGAGTGTCCTTGTCGAGCTCCCCTTTGGCCAGCACCCGGTAGACGGCTGCATCGCTGCGCGAGATATTCAGCTCCTCTGCGTGCATGGTGATGTTGTAGCAATCCTCAAGCACTCGTATGCGGATCTGCACGGTGCCGGCGAAGCTAAAGTTGCCGCTCAGCTGCGGCACCAGTGTGATGTTGTACTTGAGCGGCTGTATGGAGCGGGGCAGGCGCACATCCCGATCGTACTTGGGCGGTCCCTCGCTGTGGCCGTGGCGCAGCTTGTGCCTCAGATGGACACTGGTGCAGACAATGTCCTCGCCGCTCGTCAGTTGGTCGCATGTGGCAAAGTTGTAAACAATAAGGCCCACGGCCAGCAGGGTGCACAGAAAGAAGGCGGACAATAGCACGGCTGTGGTCAGGGACAGGCTGTAGTGTCGGCCCTGCCGCGAGAAGCTGGTCGTTGTGGTGGTTGGAGCGGATGCACTGCCAGAACGATTCTCCATGCTGAGATTCTCGTGCAGGGGCATCTCCTTGACGACCATCTCGAGTGCAAAACGATTCTGCAAGACAGGAAGAAGCTATCGATTAGTAATCAGGATCTGGGCTACACCACTTCCACTTCCACTTCCTGCCTGTTGTAGTGTGGTGTGGTGGCAGCAGGTAATGTAATATCCAGCTGCAGGTTGCCTGCAATCACGACAGTACGAGTATTATTCTCTCCATTTAAGTGGTTTCTCTCTGGTGGCTCTGTGTCATGTGTCACTGCCGATCAAACTGGGCAGCCCTTTCCCGTTTTGTGGCTGGCTAAAGGAAGCGAAGCCACAGGAAAAAAGGGTAGCCCGCACCACCGCCATCAGTTCTGCCTGTCTGTGGGGTAAGTAATCGTTTAGTTAACGAAACCTGCGAAGGGGAGTGGCCAAGAACGTAACGCTGCCATTAGCTCATCCCCGCTCGCTGTATGATTAACAACGGGTAGCAACAAATCATTCATTGTTCATGTAATGCTCGTAGAGACAATCCCTCAGGCAGACAGCTAAAGATATATTCAACTGTCGCTTTTGCTAGTCCCACACCGCAGTTATGTCACGCAATGGGTTTTTTTGTTTTGTCGTTAGATCCACAAAGCTAACGCTCTAAAGATCTACATAGATACTCGTATATTCTACTTACGAGATTCGCATAACCATTCGCCAAACAGTGTTTTCCCGTCAACGTCATTTAATCGTCTGATATTTCCCCACTAAGAAATTCCGCTGGCAACTTGTTCGAAACTGGTCCAAGCAACATAATAATACTATGGTTTAGTGGTCTGCGTTGGTAATTCCATATTTGAAACGAGGAATCACTTACGCTTATCGAAATTTCGGCAGACCAAGGGACCTTTCTATGCATTCGTATACTGCTATAGGGGGCCATATTTTATTTCTACATAGAAATACACAGAATGTGTCTTTAAGAAGACAGAAAGTTCCAGGAAAATACCTACAAACATGTTGAATAAAATTGAATTGAGACTCGACTCGAGACGCACAAGCGAATGCTTCAAAAGAGAAGGCCGGATCTTTTTTTATTGTTGGACTACTACCAAATTCTCCTTGAATTCTAATAGATTCAGATATTTAAATCCTTGATCAGCTTGAATCTAACCATGTCCTTCTTTCCTGTCTTTCTGTCTGTATAATCTCGAGGATTTTGAACACTTTAAGAGGTATGAAAACGACATTAAACGATTAGAACATTGTTAAAGATTAAGTGCCTTATGGTCGAAATATTTACTATATTGTACATTCAATAACAAAATGTCAATCACCCTAGGTGGTGGGGGGCGTGACCTTTCATCTGCAATTCAGCGAGAGATTACGGGGGCTCAACAACAGACCAGAACAGAACAGAACAGAATGTCCGAACTCCCGACGTCATTATCAATTGGCAAAAGTTTAAGTTTGAGAATAAATTGAGGAGCGCAACAACAGCGCCATAAATCAGCTTATACGAACGAGCAGAGCGGAGCAGAGAAGAGCATTCATGCAAATATGTCCGCCCCGACTAATTGAGTTATGACATTAATTTGATCAGCCACTTTTGCTCCTCTGCCTCCCCCTCATTCTCCTGCTGTTCCTGTTTTTTGTTTTTTTTTTGCAAATTACAGCAATTAAACGCCGACAACTACTACAGAAGTCAATCCCCCTGACCCGATGCTGACACGATGGCTGACCTTCATGGAAATAAGGCTGCAAACGATATGACGCCCATGGGGGGATGGGATGGGAGATGAACGGGTGTGGACTGACTCCCGCTGGGGATCCAATTTATGGCTATATTTCATTGATAAACTGCGTACAAGCCGATGGCGAGGCGATGATGATGCAGCCATATGGCCATACATATATTTGTAGTCAATTAATTAATACAAGGACATGGATGCCGTAGCGCCTTTGCGTCTGGCAGAAAGAGAGAATGTGATTTTTCAGAGAGACAGAAAAAGGGGGGAGGGTGGACAGTGTGGTCTGTTTCACCGGCTAAACGAACATGTAAATATTGCTTCCGTCTCTCTCTCTCACACCCACGATTAAGACATTAAAACAAATTTAATCGCTCATCGCTGTTCCTCTCCTCTCCCAGTAGCAGCAGCAGCAGCATCAAACGGACACCAATACCAATAAAGACAGAATTTATTGGGCGCTGAGCGATTTCGGACGTTCGTGTGGGTGGGGGGCGGTATGCATGGGTGTGTGTGCCGGACACAAATGAAGAACTGATCTCGGGTTGGGCGCCTCGATAATTTGCACTACTAGTCTAATTGTATTTCGAGTGTACCAATATGATTTCTACAAATTTGTATATGCAAAATATTATATTATTATTTTTTCAATGAATATTTGCGATCATAAAAAGACATGCCGACCGCCAAGGAAAGTTTTTTGCTTTTAATTTATGGATCCTGCGTGAGAGCATAATTATAATAGAAGAGAGAGCGAGAGAGATGCGATCTAGCGTACTCTGTAGTCTGGGAAACTGTAAATATCTTTTAATCGTTTCCAGATGCCGCCAAGTGAAGCGCAAATCCACCAGCAAACAAAAACTTGAAAACGGCAAAAAAAATAAACAAAGTTGAAAGTGTGCAGAAATAAAAATTAAATTAAATGAAGTGTTGATTAGTCAATTACTTTCCCACACACGGCCACACAAACAGAACATTTACCTACACACACACATTCAAACGCACTGCGTCGAAGAGCAATTCGAAGAGCAAGAGCAAGTAAGCAACGTGAGAATAATTTAATTTACCGTTTATCCCTTCACTGGTTTCGCTTGTTTACTCTTTCACACCTTTACTGTTATGTTGGAGACAACGACGACACCCACGCAAAAGTGCAGTAAATCGCATTTGAGTGTGGTCACCCACACATAAAAACCACAAACACAATTACACTGGCAAGAGAAAATTTATATATGTACGTGCATATATTCGAATAAATATTTATGTATATGGCCGTAGTGTAGTGGGCCAAACTTTTTCAGGCGCACGTTGTTGATTGATAATTGAATTAAATCTTAACAAATCACACTTCCCCAGCACTTGTGCGCCGGCGTGCTGAGCTTGCAATTTGTACCAGCGACCACGACGTGGACCACGACCGTTATATGTACCGAGCAAGAGAACACAACAACCGTTAAGCTCAACGGCTGAGAACAGAATGCCAGGCAGCCCATCAGACCGTCGCCAGCTTCACCATCAGCGCCAGCCACAGCATATCAGGTAGATCGTGAAGCTCATGCGAAATAATGTATGTGCGTGGGTGGCAAAATGAATGTGAACATTATATGAATTGAGTAAATATGTTTATAAATACAAAGTCAATAATTTAAACATATACATGAACCAGAACATATACATAAAAGTAACGGTTGAATCGGAAAGCTCTAAAAAGAAGTGCTGCAGGGTGACCGTTTTCGGTATGTTTTGACGTTGAAATCGAAAAAGATATCGGTATATCTCATCAAGCTTTCGGTATATTACGGTATATTTTAAAGTTTTCGTTAGATCAGCTGTAATGTAAAAATAATAATAAAGAAAACTTGTTAAATGCATTTAAAAACCGTTTATGTGACTGTTGGAACCACAAAATTTGATGCGCTCATTAAGGCCGTAACGTCAGAGGCGGCTCTGGAAGCCCTGCAATCCCGTGAGTGCCGCAAACTCATCCTGCAGCATGGCAATTCCGAGCCGGTGCCAGCGGATGTGTCTCGACGGATAAGCCAGCAATACGGCATCCAATTGGAGCAGTACACGTTTCGACCCAATATTGAGGATATTAAGGCCTCCGATTTGATCATTGGCCATGCCGGTGCCGGCACCTGCATGGATATATTGACCAACGGCAAGGCTGGACTCATTGTGGTCAACGACGAGCTGATGGACAACCATCAGCAGGAATTGGCCACGCAGCTGGCCTCCGAGCAGTACCTCCACTATTGCAAACCCAGCCAGTTGGCCGTCCAACTGGCCACTCTGGATTTTGCGTCGCTCAGAGCCTACGAGTCGGCCAGCGAGAATATGCTGAAGTTTGTGAATGCCCTGGACGAGCTGATGGCCAATCGATGGTCACATTCCGCCAACAAATAGTGTTTCTTTTGGTGCTGACCCTTAAAGCGGGCGTTTTGCTATTTATTTATGAGTATACAAGTAGATATAATAAACACGGCAGATGACGACTACATAGAACATTAATCGATTATGTACTAGCATTTAACACACGTGCTTGGGGGCTATAGATATAAATTCACGATTATTGAACATTAAAGCGTACATATTTTACGTTTTTTTTTTGTTAAATTCAATTTCAATAGATCAGCTTATTTGGAGAGTTTTTCTAATTATAGCTCAATGAGACTCTCAGCATGCTTTGGTTATCGCTGTTGCTGCTTTTGTTCCGGGGTCTTCTACTCTTCTACTGCAGCAGATCCGTTTTCGATTATGGCATCAAATGAGAACGGCTGGAAAGCATAGCCCTGACCCTTGTAGAATTTGCTCTGGAACTCGACCCTAAGGAAAGAGGTTTGTTAAGCAGTTTTCTTTTGAATTGGAAGCACGCCACTCAAAACCTACCAGTGCAGACGCAGTGTGTGCAAGAACGCCGACAAGCCCTCCATTAGCACCAGAATGCCCACAGTGAGTATGGCCCAGAAGCCAAACACACAGGTCAATATGACGCCGCCGAACCAGCCCTCCTGCTTCAGACCAATGGACAATACCATGGTCCACAAGACCTCTGCCAGCTCTATGGGGGTATGCAAAACATTTGTCATCCATTGGGGGATCTCTTATTGGGAGAACTTACGTGCATGGGCTAGGGAGAGTGCCCACAAACGCAGATAGGAGGCAGTGTGAGAGACCGAACCCAGGACATATTCAATGGTGTGTATGCTCTGGTGTATGAATATCTCCGACATCTCCTCCTCTTCTTCGTGGGGTCCGCCGCCGCCATGTGGTCCGCCATTGGACACGCCACCAGTCTCCGCATCAGATGAGGCCCCAGCAATGGGCTGAACCTGTGCAGAAAGTGCAAGAAAAATTATGAGATTAGAGTCAGTGGATGAAGGGGGATCACACAGCAAAACACACAAGGGAGTAGTACTACGACACGACTAACCTCTTCCTTTAGTATTTGAATTGGTATTTACGTGTGGTTTGGTTTGGTTTAGTGGGAGTGGGAGTGTGTTCAATGGGAGGACAAAGCACAAATAAACGAGAAGCGGTTAGTATAAGTCTGGAGTCTGGAGTGCCATGTGGAGTGATGTTGTGATGATGTCTAGATGCGGTTGAATGCGTGTGAGTCACTACTTACATTGGCCAATTTGCGGGCCTGCATGATTAGCATGGGTTTGGCAAACAGCATGATGGGAATACAGCCGAGAGCCAGCAGAACGAACAGCACTTGGACAAAGTGCTGGCCCCAGAACATGTACACCCCGCATTCCGCGGGCGCAGCCTTCGGTGTGTTGAATAGCACCATGTCGATGAATGTGATCAGAATCGAGGGGGCACAGGCCTCAGAGTAGGGTTCTGTAGGAGGAAACGTTGTTTAATTGAAGAAAAAGTAATCTTTTTCGATGGAACCTACTCTCGTTGGTGGCCGCAAACTTAATCCATTTGATGAACATCAGCAGAACCATGTAGAAGAACAGCAGCAGAAGGAACATCAACTGGGGAATGAACTCGTAGATCAGGGAGATCCTGTTGCGGAAATAGGTGTGATTGTGCCAGCTCATGACAACGCCAAAGACCATGTGTATCACGCCGAATATAATCGAAATCTTCATCTTGTAGGCATTGTGGAAGATGATCTTATTGGATCCCGCCACCTGCCAAATCGGATCCATGCCAAACGGATACGGCGAGCCCTCGTAGTCCTCCTTGGGACTCAGCTGCAGATACTTGTTCTCCATCACCGTTGACTTGTTGTACGACATCTGCCAGTGGGAGCCAAAGATGTTCAGCGACTTGGAGAATATATCGTTGTAGATCATGCCCGTGTACATGGAGAATACCCCCATCAGAAATATGATGTAGCGACCGCCAAAGAATATGTTCCAGATCTCGTTGTCCGTCTTCTGGGCCGCGAGGCCCTTCTCCTTGCGTATCATCCACAGGCCGAACAACGCCATAATGGCGCCATGGCCCAGATCCCCGAACATCACCGCGAATAGGAACGGGAATGTGATGATGGTGTATGGGGCCGGATTCATCTCCCTGTAGCTGGCCACTCCGTACGCATCGATTAGGGCCTGGAAGGCCTTGGTGAACTTATTTGTTCGATTATAGGTGGGCGGATTCTCGAATGTCTGCATTCGATTGAGAATCGGCGGCACCGACGAGCCCGATCGCTCTGTACCACGTCGCAGGGCCAGCTGAATGGTCTCGATGTCCAGCAAGGGCACCCAGCACTCGGCAATCAGACACTTCTGTGTCACATCCAGATTGAAGAGATTCAGCGTGTGGTAGATGGCCTTGATCTTGCGCACCTTCACGAACCAATTCTTGAGGTTCTTGGCGGCCGCAACCAGCACGCGATGGCGATGATCTTGCGTCTGGCCCAGCACCGTGTTGAGGTCCTCGATGCGCGTCATCACACCCATGGCCATTTCACGACGATCGGCCGGGGCCTCTGGACAGGGATACAACGTGGCACGGAAGCCCTCGCATATCTTCTTGACGCGCGTCTTCAACTGATCGCCCTGGAAGAAGATGATGAACACCGACTTGTGCACCTGGTCGCCCTGCAAATGGTTTTGAATAGGAGGACTTGAGTACGGTTTGATTCTCTTAATCGATCGACCTACATTTGTGGGATCCTCCAGCGGTGTCTCAATCATGGCCTGGCGCAGGAACACATTGCCTCGACAGGCGCGCCACAGCATCCGCTCAAAGGCCGGCAATCGTTCGCGCAGTATAACACCAGCCACAAAACTAAGGAAGATACAGATTAGATACGGATTTTCCAAACGGAGGGGGTAGGACATTCAACAGAGAGAGACATTCCGGTTATTTACGACAAAAAAAAGGAAAACTAAACTCTCAAGCACAAAATTGACCAATGGAACACGCGCGCAGCACGAGCAAGGAGCATGAAATGAAGAGATCGAGAAGCGACCAAGGATCTTCTTGGGAATTGGACGGGTTGTAAGACGTTAGCGTGTTGTATTGGGGGGGGATTGGGATCGGGTGAGGTGTGGGGTGCGAGTGCGGGCGAGCGAAGCTAATGGCATGGTCTCTATATACAGCGACAGAATCGATCGGTACGAATACAAATACAAGTGGATGAGCGAGCGCTTTTTTTGATCGATTGAGAATGAGCAGTATTATTGATTGATTGATTGATTGGATTCCTAGACTATATCGGCAGTTAAGAGATGAAGAGCTTTGGTAGGGGCACGGGTACCAACCATGGAAGATAATCCTCACGTTCATTCGATTTTTCCATGTAACTAAATATTTGAAACCAAAGATCGGTTTTGTTTTTTTGTTTGTTGTTTGGACATTTGGAAAAGTTTATTGTGTGGGGGAAGAGAGGAAGCATAAGAAGAGAAGGACGTTTGATTTAGTTGTTGCTATTCTTTGTTTTTGGGGGTAGGATTTGCACAGAAAATTATTGCTTGAAACCAGACTCCTTCCATGCGATTGGAGCTGTTATTTGGATGTTCTGAGGGAATGGATTGTGGATTCGGTTCAGTTCGGTTTGGTTCTGTTTCTGTTGAAGCGCGGCAGTGGCGGCTTTGTTTTTTTGGCATTGGCGGCGGCAGTAAGCAATAATTTTGTGTGGCATTTGTTGAGATCGTACAAAGTTATATGGTTATATGTATAGTATATAAAAAGTTGTAGTAGGCTATGCGAAAGAACATATTTCTTAGGCCGATTCGGTGGAATGTGTGTGTTGTGCCTGCCAAATCCTGGATACGTACCCGAGCTGAACGGGGCCCATGGAAGCACCAGCGGTGCGCGCCTCATCGGTAATAAGGGCGCGCGTCATCGACTCGGTGGTTTGGTTCACACCGCCTTCTTGCTAGAAATTCAGGTTTTCAAAATGTGATTTCGATCTTTGCTTTTCGGCTAGGCATTTTACATAAGCTAAGTAGATACAACTTATGGCTAGTTAGTAGCTCGCTGGTTAGTCAAGAACCGCCTCCAAATTAGAATTTATACGAGTCGTATCGTGTGGATATGTGTGTGGATTGTTTGTTGGGGTTGGGTTTGGACTCTGGACAGGAGAGGGGGATAGTATAGTTGAGCATAGCCAAATGGATAGAATGGAAACCGACACCACAGCAAACGTTATGTAGATTATGTGCTTTTTTGAATTCGATTTTTATGTTTGAATTCGATTTGTAAGCTTCGATAGCCAAAGCCTATCGATACCGGAACTAACGTGTGGACAGCATACCGATAGACAGTTATTTATGGGACTGACACATACATACACACAAACACACAAATATATGTAAAATACTTTGTAACTGTACATATGGAGATAACACCTGGTGGGTGGGGGGGGACAAGGAATAGGCGGAACAGAAAAACACACAACTAGCTTCGGGCACCGACGCTTTAGATACCCTTGCAGATCGGTAATTGAAATCTTTTCGTTATTGTTGCTTCTATGGCACTGTTTATACAACTGGGAGACTTTTTATGCATAGAAACAGACAAACGGAAGGACAGAATAGATTTATAGAAAGTGACACCCTCTGCAAGAGTATCATAGAACAGCCGAATTGGAGAAGAGCAGGAGTGCGAGAACAAGAGCGAGCAAGAGTCGAGTTTGGTTTTTCTTTCTTTTTTTTTTGGCGATTTTTTGGCACTGAGTTTAGTTTTCCCATATTTGTTGTGTGGGGTTTTGCTTGTTGTTGCTGCTGCTGTTGTTGTTGGTTTTCCGACTACAGCAATATTTACCCAAGTTTCAAGTTCTGGCCCGGCTGGCTGGCACGCACCGCCTCCTCGCCCAGCAGCTGCGCCTGCTCATCCTCGTTCTGATTGTCGGCCATCTGCAGAAGGCGCCGATATTTGTTTGATGAATGGGGGGCACTCGACTGGTACACCGTGGGCACCGACTGACAACACAACCGGGGCGGCGGCGGCAGAACGGGCAGGACGGGCAGTACGGGGTGTGTGTGTGGTGTGTGTTGTTGTTTTTTTGTGTGGGTTGGTTTGGGTGTTTTTTTTTTTTGGTCAAGGTGTGGTTGGATTGATTGGATATATTGATTGATATGGAAAAACAAAACGAAAAAACGAATCATAAAATAACCAAAAAAAGCAAAAAAAGATCATTAAATTAATACTAAACAATAAGGAGAGGGGGGTCGGTCCTGGCAAACAGATAAATAATATATATATACATATATATATATGTACAGATTCGGCATAGTTGGAGGAAAAAAGCATTTGAGGGATCGAATCGAAACAAATAAACATTAACTGATATCTAACTAACACACGAGAATACAAAAAACAATTACAGTAAGTATTTTGTACAAAAATCAAACGAAGGGGAAAGCACATATCTCGTTTGAAGGCAGAATTGTGCCAAAAAAAAAGAACTTCACATCTGAGGGATGTGCCAAGAGTTGTGTTTGTTGTGTGTTGTCTTGTGTTTCTGGACTCAACCGTGGAATTGGGGCGGGGAATAGTATAGAGATTGCTTATGAAACCAAAAACCAGAGGCTGCTTGCCACACTTGTGTTGTCGGTGCAGGTTCTCGGGTTATTGCTTAGAAAAGTTAGTTAGTTTTTGTTGTTGTTTTTTTCTTTTCTTTTGAGACATAGTATGTTAATTGGAAATTAGGAATTGTCCGACGACTGGGACTGGTTTAATTTTTGGGTTTAGTGCCAACCTCCGCCACGTACTAAAGCTGCTGCGAAACCGCATGCTTACCTCGTCGAAGAAGACCTGCGTCTTGCGCAGAATATGCTTCAGTTCGGTCAGCTCCAGAAAGTTACGTTTCAATGCCTCGGCATTCTGGTTGACTTCCCTCAGCTCGTTCTCCAATTTCTCAAAGGTGGCCTGTAAAAAACAGACGTGAAGAAGCCATAGAAATCCATACATGCTCTTTCATTAGACTCTAGAACTCACCTCCAAGTCGATCATTTCACGGGGCTGTGGTGCCTCGGGACTCTCGCCCGTGTCGAGCATGGGAATGCCATCCTTCTTGATCTCCTTTTCCAAGTAGCGCAGCTTGCGCTCCATCTCATCGCAGCGGCGTACCTCATTGACGAACTTGCGCTGGAAGGCGTTCACATCGGGATTGAGCTGAGAAATAGATAGCAAAATAGGTAAATCCAAGATTCTTCGGACATATTGGAGGTACTCACATCACGGAACTGCACCAAGCCTAGCTCGCCCAACTCCGACACGCAGGCGTAGGCAGCCTCACTTTGTAGGAAGAGCTGGCACAAAGCCATCTCCTCGCTACGGAACAACGAACCCATATTTGCAGCCTTAAAAGCAACGCCTGATTACCGATTTTCTGCAAATTACATATAAATAAAAATGCGTATATTAAATGAATCATCATCAGAAGACGAGCAGTTTAAAGTTTGACTGGGACTCATTGCTGTGCGGCTATCTTAAATTACAAGAACACTGGTCTTTATATTTTTGTTGCCCCGCTCGTAATACTGATGTGATTATCGTGAGAGTGAGTGGTACTTGTCCCCGTCCAGACATCTGCATAATCAGTCCACTGCCTCTATACTATATCTGTATGTGCGACAGCCGATTCGGTTTCTATACCCCATACACATATTGATTTTTCGCTGCTGCAGACAAAAAGAAAGTGCTACGTTGTACCCCGCACTCGCACTCGACCCGGATGACATTTAGTTCCGCCCCTTTATGAGTCACAAATTCACTTAGTTTTTCACTATCCAGCGAGCTTTTCACTCGCAATTCATCCAGGAATATTACTGTTGTATTGAATATTCAAATTACCTATTAGTTTATAATATAAATAAATAAATATTTTCTGCACAAAATTCCAGCAAGCGATTCGACGAGTTAGTGATGTGATGCTGTATCGATGACTCTACCGATACTATTGATGGTAGCAATGGGATCTTTGCCATCATATGATATTTTGAAAAACACTAACAATCGGCACTATCGTTTGCAATTCATCATTGAGCGCTTAGCAAGTTGTGCTGGTGAACGCGCTCAATGATGGGTGTTTTTAAGTGCCGTTGATGATTTTGTCAATAATTGGCAGAGTAGAGGTTTAAACATATCTGCATCCCAATCACTGAAAGAACATTTACAATTTAAATTTGGACCCTCCTGCCACTATCGATACTGCAATATCGATATGATCGTGCACACATACTCGAACATATGACAGAACGCGAAACTTCAAACCAAAGCGGCGGGGCACAAAAAAAGCAACCAAACATTGGGGCCATATTGGAAAATAATCAAATTAAACCAATTTAGCCTGAATGAGAAACGAGCATGGACCGCACGGTAATTGCACCCTGGAAGGCCGAGGAGAAGGAGCAAAGCGAGAAGCTGCACAAGAAGCTCCAGGGCCTGGCTCTACTCTATCCAATGGGCGACGAGATGCGAAAGCTGCTCTCCTGGGACATGTTCCTCAAGCCGAATCAGGCGGCGTTCTTTCAGGTGATGTACTATCTGTTCCGTTTGCTGGATCCGGCGGAGTTCAAGCGGCGCTTTTTCTGGCCAATTATTGACAAAAAGGCGGAGGCCAATTTCCGCTCCTGCACTGTGGATTACCTGAAGCACTTGAACGAGAAGCATCAGCTGCAGTGGGCGAACATCAAGTCGTATTTGGTGGTCATGCCCGGTGGCCATAAGTTCATTAACTTTATGCTGGACCTTGTCGGCTTTGTGATCCAGGAACTGATCAAGCAACGTGAAAAGATCTTACTCGTGGACACGAGTCCATCCCATCTGCGGGACTTGAATGTCAAGGTGATGGGCAGGCAGAATTCCCTCCTGAAGGAGTATGCATCGGCGTATGTGGAGGAATTGGAACGGAATGCGGCTCTTCTGCGAGAGAGTACCCTTAAAATCAGACAAATCATTTCGGAGATTTCCGTCATCACGGAGATACCCGAGAAACATCTGTACGACAATGTCTTCCTGGAAGAGTTTGTGGCAAGCAATCGACTGGCTGTGCAACAGCAGATATCTGCGCCGGCTGCCACCAATGCCAAACTAGAGTCACCGCTCAGGGACCTCAAAGAGAAGATCGAACGCTTCCAGGCCAAGCAGGCAGAGCACAATCAAAACAAAGCAGCCATGGACCAGACATTAACCGACATGCGCCAGCTCCTCGACAGCGATGCTGAGCCGATGTGCGCCTCCAAAGTAGATGCCCTGGTGGGCGCCTTCAACAGAGTAAGTGATACGATTGCGGAGCAACTGGATGCCAACGACCACTACAACGAATCCACCGAGTTCGTGACCAAAGAACTGCAATCGCTGCGCCTTGAACTGGCGGAGATGGAGAGTCAGGTGACCAGAGTTCAACGGAAATTGAATGCTCGGCTCAGAGAGGAAAAGACCGGCAGCAGCAGCAGCCTTCATCAGGCGCAGACGCAGCTTCAACAGTCAGTGGCTGGCACTCCGCGCCTGGATATGCGCGTCCATGGCATCGCCATGAAGCTGGTGTCCACGCCGCCCATTCGATTCGATTTGGCCAGCGGTAATATGCGCACGGCGCACGTCCGGCTGCCCCTGCAGGATGACTTTAAGGCCAAACAACTGGACACGTTCAGCAACAGTTTACTGGGTATACAATTTACATTCCCATTTTGTCCATTGTAATCATAATAATGCTTTAACTTTAACCTCTTTAGCCCCTGCACCGCCACGATCAGCGCGCGAAATGGAAGCTCTTGACCAGTCCAGTGATCTCAGTTGCACCCTGAACCGATCCAGGGTGGCCAATCCCATGCAGCTGTTGCGCACCATAGGCAAGTCCACGGCCAGACCCTCAGTGTCGGTCACGCATCAGCAGCAGCAGCAGCAGCAGCACAATCTGTCATCGCTGGGCAGCAAATGGAAGCAGATGCAGGCCTCGTTCGGCTTTGACGATGCCCCAGGTGGAATTGTTGTGCCCGTGCCCACTGAGGTAGCATCCCCTGCAGAATCTTCCCCTACCGTCAGCGAGCCATTGACTCCGTCGAGCTGCAATGATTGCACACGCATTGAGCGCATTCCCCCCCGGTCTTCCAATGCCAACAGCTCGCTGGTGGCCAAGAGTGCGGCTGTCAGGAAGTTGCTGGATCTCTCGCGCAATGTCCAGAATCTGAGTACATCGCCATCGGGCCGGCTGGATCCGTTAGTGCCCGAAACGCCACTCCACGAACCGATGCAACAACAAATAATTCCACGCGTTCTGCTCAACGACCGGACAATGGATGTGAGTGCAGTGGTGGTCTTCAGTGAGATTTTAGTTCAGTTTTCATGGGGGTTTCTGTCTTGCAGCAGTTCGAGGACCCCTTCGACAATAAGGAGAATGAAATGAACGCCTTGAATGATGAATCGAAGAACTTTGCTCTTCAGCTTCACGTTGGGGATGACCTGCTCGACACCAGCGATAGCGTGCTGAAGGATGTTTCCATGTAGCGACGGACTGGGGGCAATCATAGATACCCGCCGGCTTTGTGTGTTTGTGGCAGTATTTAATGTTTATTATTTGATGTATTCGAAATTTATAAAACTTATGTTCTAGCATTTATCTCTTGTCGCACTTTCGCTCTGCCATACAAAAATCAGACTTTCCAATGAATGAAACACTGAGCATTTTCATGGAAATGGAATGGAATGAGGGTACAAAGCGAAACCAAAAAAGTAAACAAAATTGCATGGGAATTCAATTTTATTAAATTCGATATATGATGTCCAATTTGGATGCAAAAAATCAAATGGTTCTCGAGAGATATGTGTGCTTGTTTTTGTCAGTGGGTCGGCACGGCCCTATCTTGCGGGGATGGTATACAGAGGTGCTGCTAAACGGCAAAAATGTTATGGTATTGCTGCCGACCACTGGGTGTAAATGTTTTTTTTCTAAAGGTTTTATATTGCTTTTGGTCTTTAGTGTCGTATGCGCTTATCACATGATGTCCAGACAGACGTTTCCTTCCTCCGTCTTCGTTTTTCAACTCAAATTTACATAGTGTTTAAGTAGTGTAACTATAAAGGGGAGATTAGAGATTGGAGAGATTAAAAGTACTGGCAAGTTCTGTAAAAAAAAGTTGCATTTGTCATACATTTCATGTAAATCTTATTGCAGCTCTACTTCTCGTCATCCTCTGAGGCTTTGAGCAATGGGGCTCACAACCCAATAGATAAGTTATGGGATATATGTAATAATATTTATAAATATATGTATATAGATGAGTTTCCATTATCTTTTAGTTTGCACTGTCATTTCGATTTTCCTCTATTTGCTGCGACGCTGACGTGGCGGCAGCTTGTTCTTCTTTCCTAGAATCTTCATTAGCTGCTTGGACATAAAGAAGGGCTTTTCCGGCGTGCCATCGTTTCGCTCGCAATCCTCGAGGAAGCACAAGAACAACGTGTCCACGGCCGTCGAGTAGACGCCAAAGAACACGCTGGTTATGAGAAAGGCTGCTATCACGACGACTGTGGTGGGCACAGCCCTATGATGGAGCTGCACAATGGCCGGATTGTTGGCCAGAAAATAATAGGTGGCCACGCCCGCACCGGCCGTGAGCAGCAGCTTGGATATAAAGAACAGAAAGTCGGTGACCTGATCCAAGGTTATGACCCGCAAAAAGTTGCGCATTATCAGATTGAAGGCATCCTTGGCGCTGGTGCAAAAGCTCTTGCCATGGATGGCGCACATGATGTACGCATTACGATTGAGGAACTTCAGGAATGTCTCCAGCAGCCAGAAGAAGCAGCGCATGCAGCAGAGTATCGCCCTGGTCACCGCATTGTCGTACTTCTTCAGCTTCTCATTGATGTACTCCAGCACCAGGCGGATGAGACGCACCACGGCCAGGATGAGCGATCCAAAGGCCAGCGTCCCCAAATGGTAGAACGCCGTCTGGCCGAAGGCTCGTGCCAGCGTAAAGTAGGGCACATCGCGCTTCTTGAACGTCCAATACCAGCTGGCAAATGTGGCCGCCAGCACCATGTCGCTGAAGGCAGAAATGAAGAAGCTCACCCAGAGGAAGCCGAAAATGTTGTAGAAAATGGCCCATTTGATCAGCGGCGGATTGTCGATGTCCAGGAAGCTGCATGTCGTCTGGGAGCAGGCCACTCGCTGCGATTGCTGGAAGAAGCCGGTCGTCGAGGCCTCCGGATTGTAGCAGTGCTTTTCAAACAACTGCGGATCGCAGGCACTGCCCACCGTATAGTTGATGGCTGGACCCTCGCACACACAACGCTCCTTGGTCACTTCGCCGGCTTCGTTCAGGCGCTGCACCATGCGAAACGACAGTTGTCCTATGGAGCCCAAATAGAGGCCCACGCCGATGGCAAAGGCGATCGCGGCTATGAAGAGCACCCACGAGAAGATGGGAAAGAAGACGGTGCTGAAGACACTGCTGACGGCCTTGCTGCCCTCCTTGGTCAGGGCGATGGCAATGCGGATGCGCTTCCGCAGGACAATCACCAACAGCAGGATCACCACAAAGCACACGCCCACGAAGATGGACAGATAGAGCCAGGTCTTTTGGTTCTGCAGAACATTCTTCACCGTCGACTGCAGATTGAGACCATGTATCGGGACGGTGGGCGTCTTCTCCCAGAAGATGTACTGCCGGACGGTGTAATAGATGGCAACCAGAAGGCCGGTGAGGACGCCAAAGATGGAGAACCACAGTATGGGCGCCGAGAGCCAACGCATCAGGGCAATAAACACCAGCGAGGCGATCAGAGTACAGAAGCAGGCCACCAGGATAATGGACCAGGAATTGACAAGATCCTCGACAATCTCCTCACCCAGTCGCTGGGCATCGTGGGTGCCGTTGTAGAAATGCGCCACCAGGTTACCGACCATTTTGGCCAGCCGCGTGTCCGTTTGTTTCATCTTCTCCTTGATCACGGCATCGTTCAGCCTTCGTCGGCACTGCACCGCTGGCTCTTCTTCCACCGGCTCCAGCCTGCCGTTCGATTGCGGCAGCACCAAAGCCTGAGACATGCTCAGAGCCATGGCTTGGGCCTGCAGTTCCGGCTCCGACGTGGCATTGCCAGGCAGCATTAGCTGGCGACGCGACCGACCGCCCTTCAGCAGAAACGAGGGAATAAACTCGCACATCTGTGGCGAGAACTCGAATAAGCAGCGATTGAGGAAGGGCGCACTCTTGATGTACCACCGAGCGCAGAGATTCTGATCGATGGCTCGCTGCATATCGCCCTTGCTGCGAATTTTCGCCTTGTGCTCATCCGTCAAACAGATGAGGCGACTCCTCAGCTCCTCATAGCTCAGGCTGTCGTGCATGGTGTCCCAGATGAACGTTTGTGTGGGACAGCTCTCCACGCATACCTGCAAGGGATCAAGGTTTAAATTTCAGGCATCTCTACTCTCATGGATCGTATGAATCACTACTTACTTGTGGTGTGGGGCAGCCAGTAATCGGCACGAGCGGGTCAATGCACTGCTCCAGATTGAAGAAGAACAAATTCTTCTTGTGCAAAACAGGCGAATCGATGCCGCACTTCTGATTGAACGAGTCCGTCGGCACCATCAGCTTGTTGAGATCGCCATGGGTGATCGCATAGTGGGCAATGAAGCCCCAACCAGCCAGGAAGAGTACAAACAGCAGCAGGCAGGGCACATCCGTGCAGCTGCGATCCCGCTGACGTGGTCCCTTGAAATTCCGATCATAGCGCAAGGGCTCGCCATACTTGTTCATCAGTTCCTCGCTCTCTGTCATGTTGCCTGTGCCGCTGCGTGTGCTGCTGCCTGTTGCTGTAAGAGATCTGTGGGCGAGAAAATGGAAATGAAAAGAGTTCTAGTGATTGAAATCTTATCATCTATGGGCCCTTTTCTCGGTTGTTTGTCTGTGTAATGAGTCTCGCGTCTGCGAAAAAAAACAGTTCATTTGTAAATACATTTCCGTCAATGCGTCATCGTTTCTAAAATGGAACCAAACCACGAAACACAGAGACACAACGACTACCAGTACTCGTACGACATAGGTATATGCATATGTACATACATATGTACCTATGTATTCGTATAGCGGGTGTTAGAAGTCACCTCACCGGTACTTTTTGTTCTCAGTATTTATTGTCTTTTGTACGGCATATACAGGGTACAATGATTGATACTTACACATTAAAGTATTCTATGTTCGTGGGTATATCATTGCATTATAGTTGTTTGAACAGACAACAGCGAGTGATCTCATGTTAAGGTGGTCTGCCAGGCAATGTCTGTTTTATTCAATTATATTTTGTTATTCCAGTATCCATCTGGATTCTTAAGTTCTCAGAGGTTTTGTAATCAAATAAATCAGAGCTTTCAGTCATTTGAATTTTAATTATCATTTGGGCAGTGGCCGAGTGAAAATCAACAAATAATAAATCTGTTTTTTTATTTCTTTCATATTAAATATGTTTTTCCGGAATTAATAACCTGATTTTTAAAAGTGTACGCTTTATTTAGTTTCCGTTTGCTTTTTTATGCCCTTTCAGAGAGTCTTAGGATTTGGCAAAAATGCCCAAGCGAAGGCAGCAGAAGAGAAGTTCCAAGAATTGAAAAAACAACATACATGTCGTGTGCATGATGCACGACTCGAGTTTCGCTGTTAAGAGTTTTTGGTTTTGCCGTTTTTTGTTTAGATCAAAGAAATAATTAATTTAGGAATATTCAATTGGATATAGCACATGTCCATCTGCTATGTAGTCCCACAGAGATTCCGCCAGGATCAAATCTGGTCTCTAGTTACACTGGGAACAGATACAAAGGTTGCTCTGACTCAACTGCAGGGTATCTAGCACTTCGGTTCCCCTAAGGCTGGGCAATTCATTCGTTCTTCTTGTTGCTTTTGGCATCTCTTTTATCGCTGTTGCATGTCAATGATGCGAGATGTCGCTGTTCTTTGATAATGATCGTGAACTTTGAGACGACGACGAGACGAAGACAGAGCCGAAGACCGAGATCGGGAATGATCATCGGTAAAACAGCAGCGCCGCCATTTGGCGTGTCGCAAAATTGTATAATGACGCATTAAAAGTGAATTAAATTCGTACGCGCAACTTGTTGCTATTCATTATTTGTTGGTTTTTTTTTTTGCGCCGGCCACTGCCCAAATGGAAAACCAGTTGAGCGCCTGAAATGGACGCGTTTTTAAACAAACATTTCGCTTTTCATGGAAAATTCGTTGGACACATTTGGATTTCACAAGGCGACACATGTTTTCAAGGTCATTTACCGCGAATAGTACCTTTTTGGGGCTTTGAAATTCCGGAATTCAATTAAATGGAGAGACACGTTGGTCGACACTTGTTTGCATTGGGATTCCGTACCGCGTACCGCGAGTACTTATGGGTCTTACGCGCGGAGTCTGATAAAAGAATTCTGTACTCAGAAATAGATTCTTATCGCTGATGATGTTCTGCAGAGTACTATTTGCTCTGTTTTCGCTGGCCCAGGTAATTGCTAATGGAACGCATTACTCACCTCTGGCGGCTATGCGTGATGGCTTCTCTTCCGTTGCAAATGAAATGGAACAACCAACCAACATAAAAACAAGACAACAAAGAAGCTCTTTCTTTACTGGCGCGCCTGCCCTGTATACGTGTGGGCGGGGGACTGGAGACTGCTTTGTTTCATTTGATTCCTGTGTCGTTCAGGGCCTTCGGGCGAAAGTCACAAAACGATGACCCACCAGTGGGGGGCGGGTGGCTCCTTTCCTTTGTTGGTGGAGAGTTTTAAAGTACCGTACGTTGCTCTTTGAACGGCGGTGGCGGTCACTTGCACTCGAGAGGGGGGGACTGCAAGCATAAAGGCAGCATAAAAAATATATACATAGTATGTGTGTATTTGTAAAAACGAGTGGCTTGGGACCACTGCACGGTACATGACACTGCAGTGGCACACTTTCATTAATTGCACAATTCTTATCGCTTTCATTTGATAGTGGCAGCAGAGCCAACCACCAATTTTCATTAATAACAGCTTGCAGTTTCGACCGAATTTCTTTGCATGCAACTATTTATTGGAGTAGAGCACCCACAGACATGTGTATGAACAAAAACTCACGTATTTGCTCCAATCCACTTGCACTAATTATAAGCAAACACTTGGCGTAGTTACGTGAGAGGCAGGCAGCCCCACAATAATACTGAGAGAGACCACAAAAATCCAAAACACTCAGAGCCCCCACTTGCTAACAACTTTCCAACAGCTGGCGCTGGCAGGGCTGCGCACCAGTGCGATTTGTCCAAAACAAACCAGAAATGTGCATCACTAACGAGGGCTACAATAACAACATCAGCTGGTTGCAATATTTTTAAAAATATTAAGTGAATTTCAGGTAAGTGCATCCAAACTATCGCTCAGGGGCTCTAGAATTAAGCAAATCTTGTTTAAATGTACCCAATAAAAGTATTTATTTTGTAAAGCAGAACACATTGATTGATACCGTCAAGTGTAAACCGTTCTCTTATCACAATCATGTATAGAATTGATTCATCAATCGTACAAAATTGAGTGGACATGGCTAAATGTTCTATATAGATAGTATTATTCAACGGAACAAAGAATTGGTCGTTTTTTAAATCGAATTTGAGTTCGCCGCAGTTCGCCGCAGTTTCGCTTTAGCAACAATGAGTCTCGTTCCATACACAATGTTGCACATTCCATACACACTGTTGCGGCAACATTTACTTGAAAACCGTATTTTAGTCAAAATAACATACTTTAAGATAATTAAAAGAAGCAATCTTGTAGAAAATGCATTTATCTATGGGATAAAGCTAAGTGGGAAAATCTATAGCTTGAAATATAGGCAATACCCGATTCGCCGCAGTTTCGCTTTTGCAACAATGAGTCTCATTCCATACACAAACATGTTGCTAATTCCAGGCACACATACCCTGGGGGAAATGAATGTTATAGAATTGTGAATACGTTTGTCTTCCAAGGCTCAGTAGGTATCAGGATCGACATAAATAAATACAAGATACTAATAAGGTACTTGAATATGTCTAAAGAATATCAATTTGAGAAAAGGTCTTAATAAATTACGTTCGATCTTCATATAAAATTAGCGAAATAGGGTGTACAAAGGGATATACACACATCACGTCTTCAAATACCAGCAACATTGCGACTCTTTTTTGGTTGGACTTTTTCGTTTAAGCCTTTTTTTACAGTAAATACAATAAAAGCAAAGATTAAAAACAATCCAATCTTGTAGAAAATTTATTCGTTAATGGGATACAATTATGTGGGCATTACTGAAAGATTTAGTTTGCCAGCATTATTCAATGGAATATTAAAATTGAGCAATATGAACGAATTTCCCTTTTCGTTTGTTTTGATTGACCTATTTCGCTACTTGTTTTTCGTTTGACTTATTTCGCTAAAACCTCTTTTCACGCAAAACGCAATAAAAGCAAGTATGAAGAATACACCAGTTAAATAGAAAACTGATTCATCAATCGTATAAAATTATGTAGGCATGGTTAAATGTTCCATATAGCTAGTAATATTCAACGGAATATCAAAAATGAGGAATATCTATAACAGAACTTGACTTCGTCAGTATATTTACGATATATTTTGAAAATGCGACGGTATATTTGCGAGTGTCTGACCGTACACGGTCACAGCTGATAAATCCACGGCCCTCCCTGACCATCGAATTCTCTGACTGGCGGAAAAAAAACTTCGAACGTGAAAAATGGATCGGTAGCTGGGAAAGATACTTTTAAGCGCAAAACTGAAAAAGCGCGTATTTCATGCTGTTTAATGTGTCCTACTTAAGTGCGATTAGCCAGTGTTTGTGGTCCCGGATGCACCGAATATGCGACTTGTATTGTTTTTGTGCCGGCAAGCGAGTAAATTAAACCGAAATTTTTTTCTTTCCCAAACTGCAGAAAAGTGACAAATAATCCGTGGCCTGCATCTGCAAGCGCGCGGGGGGCGGCCAGATAAAGAAAGAGCAGAGCGAAAATCGCTGTTGATTAACTTTCGGGAATCAAAACCGAGGGCCCGTCGCGTTCGCATTTGTTTATGTTTTTCTAAAGATTGTTTTTGTGTGTTGAATTCCTGCGGTTCGGTTGCAAATAATATAAAAGGAGAGTAAAAGTGAAAACAGGCTGCGGCTAGTTGTTGTTGGTGGTGTACGTGCAGAAACGGAAAGAGACACATCCCTCCTCGTCCCCCGTCCACCGTCCACCGTCGCAGGAGAGGTGGGAGAGGAGTGCGAGTGTGAGTGGTCGTTGACGTTGTTTTCGTGTGACACACAGAGGAGAAGAAGAAACACGCGGCGCTGCTGCTGGCGGCGGCCTCGCGCTGCTATCATCCAAAAGGGCGGGAAGGCAGGAAGCAAAGAAGGTTCTCTTCTCTCGTGCGTGTGCGTGTGCGCTTGCCGCTTGCTCGGAAATGTCGAGGGGGGGCGAACATAAGCGTGTCTCCCTTACTTCAATCATCCAGAGCGAATCCGTGTTCTCGAGATTCGGCAGCAACATATTGGAGCCGGAGGTGCCGGCCGTCCAAAACAAGCCAGCAAAGACAACGAAAAGCATTCGCATCAATCTCAAACTCTTCGAGACGGACACCGTCAACTATCCAGAGTTTAATTATTCGAAGCTATTGTATTTGGAGAAAGTATGTACCCCCTCCCCTGTAGGGTATCCAGTAGCTCTCTCAATGCTAAGGCTTGGTTTTGTGTTACAGAAAAAGGCCAAGAAGCTTAAGCTAAAGACTGGCAACGGTTTCAGCAGCAGCGATCCGTTTGCCGACAACGATGACGATGTTCAACGCATTGCCAAAGAGCTGGAGGCCAAGTATGGCACCGCCTATGCCAGAGGACGTGGACGCAACAGAAGGGAAGATCACCGGGACATTGGCGTGGGCTACGATGACACCGACTCCTTCATTGACAATTCAGAAGCGGTACTACACATTTGACCAAAACTAAATCGAAATTCTGGGCTAAAAGGTTTCCCATTTCCCTTTTGCAGTACGATGAAATCATACCCGAGGAGGTGGAGACCCTTGAGGGGGGCTTCTACATCAACAGCGGCGCCTTAGAGTTCAAACCCTTGACCAAGAAATCCTACACCACTCGAACGGATGCGATCATCAAGATGCCAGAGAGATCGCGCAAGCGCATCGTCTCCTCGAGTTCCGAAAGTTCATCCTCTTCTTCCTCCTCATCCTCGTCTGGCGAGGATAACGAAGAGAACAACAACGGATCGGATGGTGATGGGTCATCAGACAGCGAGTCGGAGGAATCTGACGATGATGATGATGATGATGATGAGGAGGACTCCGATAGCGAGAGCCTGGACGATGGCGACTCTGCGAACACAGCAAAGTCCAACTCCAATGACAAGTACAAATCCAATCATCAGTCAAAGAGAGCGAAGATCAGCTCTGGCGGTGGCGGGTCGGGTTCTGGGGTAACCAAATCCAAGTCAAAGTCAAAGTCCAGTGGTTCTGGGTCCAGCACCACCAGCACCACAAAGCCCACCAAAACGCTGACCGTGACCTCCTCTTCGTCGAACTCGCCGCGACCCAGTGCCGTCGACAATTCCGATTCGGAGGTGCGTCAAGCGCAGGCCCAGGCCCTCAAGAAGGTGGTCAAGACCACGACCGTCAAGGACATGCTCAAGGCCAAAAGGGATAGCTTCCTCAAGTCACAGAGCGGCACAGCTGCGGTCAAAGGAACTGTCGTCAATGGCGAACTGAAGTGCCATTCCACGGATGATCTGGAGACCAGCTGTGACACCGACTCCGTCCCAGATCAGGCCACGATGGATAAAACGCCCAAGGGCCAGGGCCAAGGCCAAGGCCAAGCTGGTGAAAGTATGTCTCTCTCTCGCAGAGATATTTTTAGAGATAATATTGCTATTTTATATTTGTTCCCCCTTAAAGATCTGCGAACGGCTGACACGCAGCTGCCGACATCCCTGGACGCGGATATAGTGAACACCGTCAACTGTTTCAAGGAGACGGTCAAAAGCCGCGACATGTGCGGCAAAAAGTTCACGCTGGACAACAATCTCAGCTCCCTGCTTTTAAAGTGAGTTTTCTAGAGACATCTGACAAGCACTGCTAAGCGATAAATCTTTTCTTTTCTGTAGGGTCTACGAGGCACTGCTTTGCACGGATCGAAACGAGCGGAATATGGTCTTCTCGCACATGGAGTACCAGCTGCAGCTGCCCAAATACTATATACTGCGCAAGGGCAAAGCACTGCGGTCCAAGGAGGAGAGGACGAAGACAACCATTGCATTGGAAAGTCTGCGGCGTGCGGTGTCCGAATCCATGCCGAAGGCAATAGCCAGCTACGAAGTGGAGCTGCATCATTTTGCAGAGCAGGCGTAAGATAACTGGAATCATTTTCCCTTTAGGTTTTCCCTCATTTCTAACACATTTGCAGAGCGGCGGATGTCAATTCGGAGGTGCCGCCGAAGATGCCGCGCAAGAAGTTCCAGTGGACCAGCGAGCTGCGAAACCTTTTGTTCAGCGTCTATCATGCACGCTGGACCTCCTACGCTGTGCTCGGCAAGCGCAAGGATTCGCTGGAGGACTTCATCAATGGTTATATGAAAGAGAAGGTCGTAGAACTGTGGCCCATGGGCTGGATGCGCTACGATGAGCTGCAGCGTGAAATCAACCGCCAAAAGAACTCCATCAGAAGGTCCACAGAGAAGACGAAGACTGCAGCGAAACCAACGGCCGCTGCTGCGGCTGGCACTCCAGAGCCACTGCCACTGCCGCAGGCCAATAATTATATAAGACAAGTAGTGGACGAGTTGCCGCCAGGAGGAGCAGGACCAAGTCGCTCGCGCGGCAACTCGGACACGGACTCAGCTACAAGTGCCTCATCCAATAGCCTGAAGCGCAAACTCAAAGAGCAGCCAACCGGCAAAACCACCAAGCCACCGAAAACAAAGATGCCAAAGCATCAGCAGCACCAGCCGCTCCAGCAGCAGCAGCCCCCACCTCAAATCCAGGTCACGCCGGCTGCAGCAGTACCTGTGAGTGCTGCTGCTGGCAATCTGGAGAGCCTTTTGTGTATGCCCAGTACATCGGCTCAGGCGGCTGCCTTGGCGGGAATGCTCGGCGATCTTGCAGCATCCACTAGGACATCGGACCAACACCAGAGCATGTACAATCTCATAACAGCGGCAACGCTGGCAGCTGCCGCCGGCAGCAATCCTAGCATCACGACAATCAACAGTCAACAAACAGGCAGCATCTGTAGCAGCAGCACTGCAGCACATTCCAAGGTGATCAGTGGAGCGCGACCATCGCCGCATGTCATCAACTTGGATGACTACCGGTGTCCCAGCGACATCCTGCAGACATCAAAGCAGCTGGCTGCACATTCCTCCACCACCATCACGATCACGCCCAAGCCGACGCCGACGCCCGTCATCACCAGCACCAACAGCAGAAGCAGCATCAACAGCAGCACCAGCCCCAACAGCGGTAGCTGCATCTCCTACGCCACTCAGCTGCAAAACTCTTCGGTCAATTTGGAGAGCAGCAGCGAATCGGATGGCGTTGAGATTGTGGGTGTCTATCCAGCCGGAGCAATGGCGATGGCAACGGTGACAGCGACAGCGAAGCCGCAAACCTCCAAAACAAAGACAAAGACTCAAAGCAAGGGAAAGACTGCCACTGGTACAGGCACAGCGGGGAAGGCCAATGGAGCGTCATCAGTACTGGGCTTCAAAACGGACAACATGTATATCTACAACCACAAGGACAACAACAAAAACAATAATCATCACACTGCCAAAGTGGGTGTGGGTGTGGGAGTGGGACCCAGTGGAGGGATGACTGTGGGTCAACAGCAACATGTCTACGATCTCAGCAGCAACGCCCAAGTAATGAAGACGTTGTCCGACCTGAAAAACCTTGAGAAGCATATGACACTTCAAAATAGTTGGCAAAACCATTTTTCCGTGTCACCAAGCGGTGGCGGCGGCGTCATGAAGGGTGGAGCCGGAACCGGAAACGGTGGAGCTGGAACATCATCGCATCAATGACCCTTGCTTAATGCCGCACAGCCATCGAAGGCACCAGTGTCGGCATTCTACAATCACGAGGCGATGGCAGCAGCCCTCGTCCTCTCCTCGATGAGCTCCTTGGCCAGCTATGATCATCAGTTGGGTCTACTGAACGGCAGCGGCGGCTCTGTGGCGGTGCCCGTGCCCGTGCCGGTCTCTGTGGCCAGTAGCTCACATCATGGGGGTTCCGGTTCCGTCCCACTAACCCATACACTGCCACAAGTATTTGTAAAGCCCTCCCCGCCTTCAGCTGCCAGCGAGGCAGCAGCCAGCAACAACACCACATCCATCTTACAACAACTGCCAACGAAGTTCGTTTAGCATAAGTCCCTCTACCATCGGATAACTCTGGGGTTCGTCGGGGAAGATGCCTCCATCATCTTGTAAACTGTGTGCTGTGCAGGTTTCATTCAAATTAAACAGGACAGTAGTCGACAGTAGAGTCCTCGTCGAATGCTCAAGCATTTTTGTACCGAAGAATGTGTGCGTGTTCGTTTCGTTTCGCCTTTCCTTTTCATACAATTATAAATATTTCTAATTATACATATATACATCCAACATTTTGTCGTTTAAGGAAGAATTAGTCGAGTCGTGTGTAATTTTTACTTTTTCGGATCTAGTTATTTATAGCGAACCATTTTTATTAAATAAAGGAGAAAAAAATAAGTTATGTAAAAACTCAAACGCCTTCCTCAACTATTACACACAGCATATAGGATATATACAGATATACATATCGATATTAGTTCTGTAGACCAAAAAGATAATGCTAAAAGACCCCCAACACATGACCTCTCTCTGATAACACTCCTCCTGCTCGATAACTTAGCCTAATTTGTAAAAGATAACACAAGTGCTTTGCCTTGCTGTCGCCGGGGGAAGGCAGCAGCAGCAGCCGGTTCTCACTTGATCCAGCGCAGCATAGAGGTGGCGGCCATCCGCACCATGGCAATGGTGGACTGTTGGGCCACTGCCGGCATCAGATTGGGATCCGCCAGCTCTGGCTGTGGCGTCAGGCTGGGCACCGACTCCCAGTCCAAGCGCAAAGAGTTCTCATCTGCAAGGAAGAAACATGTATTTATATCCTTTGGAGCTCTGCTCTCTACACACCTTCCGATTCGGATTCTGTGGCCGTTTCAATGCCAATTAGTAGAGAGTCGACAGATTTCATGAGCGGCGCATTTGTCACATCCAAATGGCCAAAGCGGCCCAGGTCGCTGCGCTCCAGATCGAGTATGGCCAAAATGTTCTCGAGCGTGTGCTGTTCGTTGAGGGCCCGCAGCTTCACCTGCTGCGTGTAGGCCAGATACATGATGTTCGAGTTGACGCGGGATACCTTGCGCAGGAACTGCTCCTCGTTGAGCAGCTTGCGGCAGAAGTCGCCGTAGGCAATCTTGTGCGGCAGTCGCACATTCAGATAGAAGCTCAGCAGCTGAGTCAGTTGGGCCGTGTACGTGAGGGCGCCCACAATGCGATAGGCCTCGTAGCGACTGGGTGTAATCTCATTGGCCGTGGCCTTTGGCACATCGTCCTTGTTGTCCGACAGCCAGTCCAGGTAAGCAGTGTAATCTCCATTGGCCGGCAGCGAGGGCCCAACAATGCGGTACTGCACCTCGCTGATGCCGCTGCCATGGAACACCCACTTGCCACGTATATACGAAGTGTTCTTGGCATCCGCTAGAGCCGCAATGGTCTCAGCCTCCTCGCTGCGCTCGTTGCTCATCTTGCGCTGCTGCTCGTCCTTCAGCACCACCTCTGTGATGGGAAAGATGTAGGTTACCAGCTGTTGGATGCCCCGACGAGCCGTCTGCTTGATGTTGTCCATCAGACCGAGATGCGTGTCGCGCAGTTTCTCGATCTTCTCGATCCGATCGAGCACATAGTCCTCCAGCATCTTCACTTTGATGGGATACTTGGGCAGGTTCTTGCGCTTCTCGGCATTCGCCAGACGCAGCTCATCGCGCCGCTCGCCCAGCACCAGCAGCCGTTGTGTGGTGCTGCCGATCAGCTGCTGCAGCAGCTCCAGCTGTTTGCGCTTGGCTTTGATGGCCATCACGCGATTCTCGTTCGACTTGTGTTGCTGTATGAGGCGTTCATAGCGATTGCTAAATGTCTTCAGACCCGCCTGCAGATTGATATACCGTTGCTGTTTTTCCGACAGGCTGCAAAAAAAGATAAACCCATGTACTTTACAGAATGATTGAATGACTGTGCACAGTGTTGTAGCAGACCTCTCGGCTCTTTCGGTGGCGCTATGAGTAATGTTTCCATTTCTGACGCAATTGCGACAGTGGAAGCGTGTCGCACTGCAGCCGAGACACAAAGGACATCGCAGACCAACTGCAGCAGAAGCAGCAGCTGCTGAGGTTTCCTTTACGCTGCTGCCTCCATTTGGCTTCTTCTTTGTGTATCCTGTACCATCACAGATGTCATCGTCGTCGTTTGTCGAGGCACTGGATATTTGAAAATTCTCTGGGGCTTTGGAGCTTTCATCGGAGCTGGAGCTACTTGCCATTACAGCCAGAGCATTGTGTTTTCGAGTTTCATTTAATTGCTATTGTTATTGTTTTTGCAGGTTTTCCTTTTTTTCTCTTTCTCTCCGTGCGATATCGATACGTATTGCCACACTATCGATAAATACGATTATTGGACAACTTTGACATAAAAATTAATCGGTAAAAATTACTATTTTGACAGGAAACTATAAATTTGAAATATAAATAAAATGGATATAGTTTATTTTATACCATTTTTCTTTGCCGGCATAACAAACAAAATTTAGACAAAATACGATGCAATTATTGATAATTGATAATTAAAAAGCGAGCGTAGTAGTTAATTCCCAGGTTCTCCACTTTGGTGGGGCAGCAGGAGGTGCTGGACCCGATACAGAGGCGGAGACTCATCCAAGTGATTTTCAGGCACTTTAATCTGCATCTCACCTTAAAACGCAGCCACTTGCTGGAGCGAGAGATTGTGAAACTCTACCGATCGCAAACAGAACAAGGCTGTCGTGACTTTCGAAGATCTACAAGCATTCTGGTAGTCTTCCGCGTCTCTCTGCAATCGGTGTGGCTGCTCCAACGTTCTTAGCTGGAGCACTCATTGTGGGGCACTTTTTGCCCTATTTAAAGATATGTTTAAAGTAAAGGTGCCCCAAATCGGTGTCATAGTGCCCGGATTTCGCCATTATTCTCCACATGTGTTCGAAGACTTGGAAGCCTCTGTTTCTTGCAGGCGCCACTTTCAAACACGGAAAAATTTCAACGAAAAGTTCGACCAGTTTTTATAGTTTTTATTTTTAATTTCGGAAGAGATTTCTATAACCAAATAAATCAACTAGCAGGTTTGAAAGAAACAAAATCCAATGGTGCTGCTTAAATTCAAACCATTCCATTTCACTTTTCGATTTGTAATTCGGTGCATTAATTTAGGGACAGCGTATGTCCATTTGTTTTTTTGTTTTTTTTCGTTGGACAGTAAATTTAGCTAGCTTCGGGTCTTATCCTGTGCGTGTGGTTGTGCCTATTTCAATGCAGCAGTGGCCTTGCCCGCCTTGCCGCCCAGCACTTTCAGGGCCGCCTCAGTCACATCGGCCACTCGGGGCAGAGCATTCGCCTCGAGCGTCTTGGCGTAGGGCATGGGCACATCCACACCGCAGCAACGCCACACAGGGGCGTCCAGTTCGAAGAAGGTTTGATCCTCCATGATGCGAGCGCAGATCTCAGCTCCAACACCTTAAAATGAAACGAATTAATATTTATTTAGGGTAGTGAGAGGGGGATCTCCGAGCTCTTACCGTGCTGGGGCCAGCCGTTCTCAAGAGTGATCAGGTGGTGGGTCTTGCGGACCGAGGCGAATATGGTCGCCGTGTCCAGGGGACGAATGGAGCGCAGATTGATAATCTCAGCCTCGATGCCCTTCTTGGCCAGATCGGCGGCGGCCTGGAGTGCCGTCTCCACTGCCTTGGAATGCGCCACAATGGTGATGTCCTTACCCGGCCTCATGATCTTTGCCTTACCAATCGGCACCAGAAAGTCCTTGTCGAGGATTTTATCGTCGACGGGGAATGCAGTACCGTACATGAGTTCGTTCTCCAGAAACACAACTGGATCGGGATCCCGAATGGCAGCCTTGAGCAGGCCTCGTGCATCCTCCGTATCATAAGGGGAGATCACCTTCAGGCCGGGGCAGTGCGCGTACCAGGCGGCAAAGCACTGAGAGTGCTGGGCGGCCACTCCAGATGCGGCCCCATTGGGGCCACGGAACACGATTGGTACATTGACGGCGCCAGCGGACATGTAAAAGGTCTTGGCAGCAGAGTTGATGATCTGATGATGGCAGGGAAAAATTATGTTTTCAATTATTTAAGGACTACTGGTAATCGGCGATTGTATCGTGGGTCTGTAAAGGTGTGATGGGTGATGCCTCCTCTTCCCTGAAGCTGATCTGATGTCCAATTCAAGTTAATACGATGTGCATTTTATTGGTTAAACTTTCACTTAATGCCTAATTTCTGCTTAATGATAAATGCGGGCAGGCGTCGTCCCTTCCAGAAGCGGGGCAACGGGTTATCGTTGGCCTGCCGCAGGATCTCGGCCACATGCTGCTCAGCACTGAACGATTCCGCCTGCTTGATCTGGGCCATGAGCTGTGCCTGGAACGCCTTCTCCTTGCGCATCTCGCGACGCTGCCGAACCTTGGCCCACTCGAACTTCATCTTGCGACGCAGCTTCTTCAACTTGTGCTTCTTCATCTTGCGTCGTCGGATGACAATGAGGCGGGCAGCCTCCATTTTGTCGGGTATTCTCTTGCCCAGCGGCGGAGAAATGATTGTTGCATCGCCCACGCGATCTTTGTGCAGGATATCGTTGATTTCCGTCAGCCAGGTGGAGCGCGGACTTTCTATGATCTTGGGCAGAGGCAGCTGGCAGTCGCCAATGGGAGGCTTGACAGACTTGAGTATCTTTGCCTGCACATAATCGGATAATATGGGGGTGGAATTAGTCAAACGGTACAGATTCCGGATCTACTTTGCATTGCTTTTTGTGGTGGCAGGAGCCGCTCAACCCATATTATCCCATTACGCGCCGCCCTCTGGTATTGTAATGAACTTGAATTGGACTACGAGTATTAGCTAGCTGAGTGGGAGGGGCACATTAACTGGAGTTTTCTCTTTGGCAATGAGATAATATGAGTATTTAGGCTACTGCTTGTGGTGGGAGGGAGTAGTGTATGGCGTATGTGGGGGATGGAACACTCACGTGATCAATGGCCTGCATGGCAAAGTTGAAGGTCATGAACTCGCAGACGGGACGCAGACCAGCCATGGCGGCACCGACAGCAATGCCAGCGAAACCCATTTCTGTGATTGGCGTGTCGATGATGCGTTTGTCGCCGTACTTCTTCCACAGTCCACGGGAAACCTATAAACAGATAAACGCCAAATAAGAGCTTGAATGATCCAGAGTAAACAAATCAGAAGGGACGGTATTATCGCTGCGTTATCAGCGTACGAGTCACACACATTTTGCGTGACCTTGCCAATTACAATCACGCAGCCACCGGTAGGTAGACGGTCGAGACACGATTCAGATTCATTATCAGGCACGCATTTCTTTCCCTGCCCTGCCCCTCGACTTGTTACTGTGGCCCCAGTGCATCAGCTGTCACCGCGAACTGTCAATGGCCGCTGCTGTTTACGTAATCGGCAAGGGGGTAAATGTTGCGAGGGTTTTCTTTCGCTTACCTTGTAGGCACCGTCGTACTGGGCCACCTCCTCGCCCAGCAGGAAGACACGGTCGTCCCGGCTCAGCTCCTCATCGAGGGCACTGTTGAGGGCATCGCGCACCGTCATCTGCTTGGCGGCCAGCACCTTGGGGGTGGTGGAGAACGCACGTTGGGCGGCGCAGGCTGCCTGTGTCAGTCTGGAGCGCAGCATATTCGCTTAATTGATACACACACTGGCTATATTGCAATCGGATTCGTTTCCCAGCTGCAAATCCAATTCGGAAAATGCTATTATCTAATGCTGGAGACTAAAGGAAAAAATATTTTTACGCACCGACTGTCGCCCCAAGATTAGTGTGACCGCGGAATTAACGTTAAAATCTATCGTCCGACCCTCAGAAATATACCAAAATATACAGCCTCATGTCAAAAATATACCGGAAGTATACTGACGAATTCAAGTTATTTTATACATATTTCTCGCTTATGACACTCCGTCCCTGCCCACAAAATTGTATCCAATTAATGAACCATTTTTCTTCTTAACTGGTTTATTTTAAATAACTGCTTTTATTAGATTTTGACTCAATTTTGGTTCAAAACTAGCCCACGTAAGCCCCCTCTATTTAAATATTTCTTCTTCTAGATCAATCCTACCCATCCTTTTTACTTACAAGAAGAACATTGATATCTTTCACCTGAACTGCGATAAAATGATTCAATTGTCAATATTTTCGGTGGAATATTAAAATACCCCCGTGGCTTGCAATGGGCTAATCGTTCTCCCGCGAACTATTGGAAACCATATTCCTCGATTTTGATATTCCTTTAGCAAAATTGTATGTGTCATCGTAATATTTACGGTATATTTGGAAAGAACATTTCCTAGAACTATTTCAAATTATGTCGTTTTTACCACTGACTTTTGTTTCTTTTCTGTTTTAAAATATGCTTAAATTCTTTAGAGGAGGACTGCGCCGATTCTGTTGTTTTGATGCAAAGAAGTCTGCCGTTGGTCGACTGAGTAATATTACGAGAATTTGGTTTTCTCCACTGCCCGCGAAATCCAAATGGATTAAACCATGCTGCGTTCTTTACCTGGAAAACGAGATGAAGAAGGAGACGCACATTGTTAAAGTTCTTGACGGTGTCTTGGTGGTTTTATACAACAAGTCTCGGGATAAATTAATTTTTGTACGGCAGTTTAGAGCTGCAGTTTACCAAGCTCAGATGAGCCGCAAACAGCCAATCACCAATGGGGATGTGGATCTGCAAAAGTTTCCGCCGGAGCTGGGCATTACGCTGGAGCTGTGTGCGGGCCAAGTCGATAAGGACCAGAGTCTGAAGAATATAGCACGGGAAGAGATTCTCGAGGAATGTGGCTACGATGTACCCGCCGACAGCATACAGCCGATTTTTCACTACAGATCTGGCGTGGGAATTTCAAGCGGCGCGCAGGCATTGTTCTATTGCGAGGTGTGCGATGAACAGAGAGTATCCGCGGGCGGTGGAGTAGACAAGGAGGTAATACAGGTCGTGGAGTTGTCGCTGGATGAGGCTAGGGAGCTGGTCAAAACAGGGATGACGACAAACGGCGGACCGGCGCTGCTTGTTGGCGTGATGTGGTTTCTGCTCAATAAAGCTCAAAAATCTTCGTAACGACAACCAAATATCAGTGTGACCATTTCTTATAAGGATTTAAATGTCATAAAGCTTGCTCGCAACTGCCATAAGCTTCTGTTGTTATTGGGTGCTGGGCATCAGCTGTCTCCCGGAAAATATATTTTTAACACCATGGAAAACGTATCGAAGATCTGGTTGGGTCCGCTGCCCGCTGACTCCCCCTATGTGAAGCCATTTCGTATGTACTACATACAGAATGGCGTGGAGAAGAACTGGGACCTGCTCAAAGTGCACGATAGCGTGGCAATCATTTTGTACAACTCAACGCGGCAGAAGCTGGTGCTAGTGCGCCAGTTCCGTCCGGCGGTGTACCACGGTGTCATCGCCAGCGAGCAGGGGAACTTTGATAATGTCGACCTCCAGGCATTTCCGCCCTCAATTGGTGTGACCTTGGAGCTGTGCGCTGGGATTGTGGACAAATCGAAGAGCTGGGTTGAAATTGCACGAGAGGAGGTTCTCGAGGAGTGCGGCTTCGATGTGCCCGTGGAGCGCATCGAAGAGGTCATGGTTTATAGGTAAGTAGGTGGGACATATGACAGCCGAAGCTTACTTATGATCTTTTTATCTCCTACAGATCTGGTGTGGGTGCTTCGGGTGCCAAACAGGCCATGTACTACTGCGAGGTGTCCGACGCCGATAAGGCCAACAGCGGCGGCGGTGTGGACGATGAAATTATTGAGGTCGTGGAGCTCTCCCTGGACGAGGCCAAACGCATGCTGCAGAAAGGAGCTGTGAACAACAGTCCGCCCAGCTGCCTGATGGGCCTTTTATGGTTCTTTGCCAACAAGGCACCCGTTAAGGTTTAGATAAAACATCCCCCATTGTTGACTCTGCGGAGATAAGACGGACGTCTCGGTGATAAGGCGGGGGACTGTTAACACACTTCAAATGCTTTCCAATTGAATCATGTGAATGAATGCGCCCAGCGCCCAAGTAAATCCAAAATTCAATGCCTCACGAGGCTATGTAAAGTATAAATATTTTCCTACATGAGAGAATAAACTTTGTTCAGGCAGGCACTCGCATGAATTCGGTCAAGTGGAGGACTCCGATCCGACTCCCACCTTAGCGGCAAAGTGCATAAATCGCTTATAAATCAAAATGCCCCTAGCCGCAGAGAGCCGGGAGGGCGGCCCGAGACACAGAGCTTCTGCTGCTGCTTCTGCGGCTGCATCTAAACGGGTTCCGCACCGCGTTCTTCCCTCGCGATTCGATCCGATCCAATCCGACTCGTGGTGTGCAGTGCTGTGCTATGGCGTGGCGCAGCGCGGCGGGGCAAGGTGAGACGAGACGACGCTGTGTGCCGTTTTTGGGGCCCCTGTCAGGCAACGTGTTGCGCAGCTCAGGTTACTTATTTATACACGGCCAGGGACTTTTAGCTGCCGGGCCTGCTCCTGTGCCTCCGTCGCGCCACCATCTGAAGATGGAGCGGAGCACCACCGGCCTTTGCTTCAGCTTCAGCTCAAACTCCAGCTCCATCTGCATCTGCATCAACGACAGAAGTTCAGGCGGTCATGGTGAGCGGTGGCGTGGAAATTTATTTACTTCAGAGCCATGATTTGGCAATATTTCAACATTGTAATAGAATTTCTTTCTTTCTTTCTTTCAGCCTTTTCAAACTTGACTTCCTTTTCGGCTGCAGTACCTCGTCCCCCCCCACCAAACGCAGCATCTTCCCCACTCCACTCTTCCCGATCCAGAGGCATGTGCGTGCATTCGATTTTCAGCAGATAATCAAGGCCGGTTCTTTGTTGTTGTTTGTGGCTGTTTGCTTGCGTGTTAACCTCATGTAAATTATGGCCGTAAGGCAGGGCCGAGGAAGGAGCCCATGGCCAGAAGAACCAACAAAAATGCGAGTGTTGAAATTATATTTAATTTGCATATGTTGAAAGAGGAGCAGGAGCAGGAGCGGGAGCAGGAGCTGGAGCAGCAGGAGCCACAGGTCCACATGCAAATGAGTTGAGGGAGTTCTTTGCTCGGGGATCAGGTGTTGTCATGGAATTTGTCATGGCATCGCGAACAGATCCTGCCCTCAAATGTAATGAATGAATGCCGGTTTTTCCCCTCTGCGATTTCCTTTGATTTCTCTGGCTGCTGCTTCGCCATCACAATCATCTGTCGCCTGTCACTTGCTCCCGTTTGAAGTGGTGCTCCCTGCCGCAGAGCTCTCAGTGCTGCTGCAGTGCTTCAGGGCTCCCCAAGGTGCAGAATGGATGCCAGCGGAGCCAACTGATTGCCTTCTGTCTGCGAGTCTGCGGCAAGAGTTGCGCAAGTCCAAAGTACAGAATTGCAATTATTTCATAATCACGTCCCAATTTATGTGGCCCCAGCGATAGGCCAGAGATTGCCATTTCGAATCAAAAGCTGTGGCTGCTCTTCTATTCCTTTGGACCGTGCTGACCTCCAGTGGCCATTGGAGTTGGCTGAGAACCAAAGCGCCCCGGGCACACAAAATGGAGTCCGCACACGAAACAGGAGCAGGAGGGGCTGTGGGCTGTGGGCGGGGGCCTGGGGGCTATGGGGATGTGGTGGCGGTAGAACGGGAAGACGGAAGATCAAGAAATCGCGATCATGAGTCCGGCTCGGTTTCAGTGCGCATGCGAAAATTAAGTGCAGCCAGCAACAATCATACTCGTACCAACAACATCGAAATTACCTGTAAAACAGTTATGGCTGTTGCCTATACACTCGCCAAAAGGGTATAAGGACTTGGCCAGGACTTGTGTCAGAGGTAGAGAAGTTAGCATAGGAATGCTATTTAGCTTTCTCTGGCAGAGACCTTTCCTTATGCTGACATAATTCTAGACATATTTAATATTCTTTTGTAACTGCCATTGGATCTACAAATCGTTCTATAAAGGGTGTCCAAAGCTTCGGCAGACCCGAAGCCTTTCTTTCTTTCACGTCGGGTATTGCTGCTGCTTCGGCTGCCGCTGATGCTGCTGCTGTGGAGCAATAATGAAATTTTTTATCGGATTTGATTATAAGTTGGCCAGGCCTTACCGCCTGGCCACCCCGCCGTCGTAATCTGCCAATAAGAAGAAAAGTACGAGTAAGTAAGGTAGGTTGAGTCGGGTTGGATGGTCTGCTGCTGCCTGGCTGGTAGCTAGCAGGGAATGGGATGAGGATTGGGTTTGGGTTTGGGTTTGGGTTTGGGTTTGTGTTTGGGACTGGGATTGGGAGCAGGGTGGTGGTTGGTGATTGGGGGGCATGACAACAACTATGTAGCCGCCGCCGCTCATTGATTCCGCCTGCCGTCCGTCGTCCGTCGTGATGCACTTTAATGAAATGAAATCTTATACTATCATGAGCCGCATGAACTGTAAAGCTAAAGCCCAAGCCAAAGACTGACTCGAAGCTGGAGCTGGAGCTGGCGGTGGAGTGGTGGGGAGGGAGGGGAAGGAGAGACGTCGAAGTCGAAGTCCGAGCCAAAGACTGGCTTTGGCTTTGGCCACTCAAAATGTATAATTATCTGGCGGTTTTATCCGTTTGCCAATATTAAATTTCTCATCACGCCCAGAGCGGGGCCTGAGAGAGGAAAATGCAGTTGCAGTTGCAGTTTTGGGTTCTTGGGGCTGCAGCGCTGTGGGAAGGAGTGGGGTGGGGTGGGGTGGGGGGTGTCATGGGCACGGGCGCCGTCAAACAATTAATAAAAGGCCAAATGTCTGCAATGAAATTTATGCTGCCGCTGCCACCGATGCCACCGAGTTATATATAGGCTTTGGATTTCAAGTGGTTTCGAGTCTGGGCTTTTCCTGCTCCTGCTGCTCCTGTTACGGCTGCTCTTGGTGGGCAAAAGGAAATGGCTCTGGCTTTACCGTTTTAATACCCAGCGGACTTTCTAAAATCGCTGCCGCCTCTGCCACTGCCACTGCCACTGCCGCTCCAGACCAGCTCCCCGGCACAGGTACACAGGGCTTCTTGGGGCGTTGTTCGGTCTGCCAGTCGTTGCACCTTGCTGGGAGACTTGCCGCAAGGTGCGCCATCGGACAGATCGGACAGATTGAGCACAGGAACGGATCGGAACGGAACAAATGTGTGTCATATGCTTACCCATGAGGCATGCCACCAGCTCCGATTGTGATTATTGCCAGGGGCCATGATTAACTTTGGCTTTATCAATTAATCAAGCTCCGTTTGCATTGCAATTATTTATGCTGTATGCTGGGAAATTTTTTCCAAAGTTACGAGTCGGGAGGTTGTCAAAATCTCTCCTTTGAGATTTTCAAGAGGGACACAGTTCTTTACAGTATGTTGTTTTACCTATAAAAGGGGCTCTCTTAATATTAATTGGCAAAATAAAATGGTAGAATCAGTTAGGTTTTTGCACAAGATAGGGAAACTCAGACCAAACGCTAGATATGGAACTTTTCCATAGAGGGTTCTTAAGGGAAGTGCCCCTTAAAAAAGGTTTTATTTTAACAGATCAGAACTTATTTCCCCACAAAGATAATAAAAAATACACCAAATCCCCAGCCCTTGACCCCACAGCGGCTCCATTTTCCAGCATCCACATCATCGACTGTCAAGAGCATTTTTGAGCTGGTGCTGTCGTCGTGCACGTGTTGCCATTTTAATTACCCGCAAAGTGGCAACAAATATTTTTGGCCAAATGCGTGTAATTGAAATTAAGTCATAAATGGCTAAAAATGCGATCGGGCCGATCGTCCGAGCCGACCGACACACATTGCACACAAAACGCGGCTAGAAAATATTAATGAAGTCGGCCCGGGCCTTAAGAAGCCGGGCCAGATGGCGAAAAAATTTCACACTCTCGGCTTTGATTTATGACAGCGCTACGTTCATATATAGGAAAAGCCCCTGGAAGGAAACTTGATGCCTTGGCTGAACGGGCCAGTGGCTTTCAAACTGGGCACAGTTGCACCTGCCTGGTGAGCTTCGGGTCTTAATTACGGGAAATTGTTGTTGGCTCTATGGCTCTCTTTCATTTGCTTCTCTTTCTATAAAGCTCTCTTACTATACAAATAGCTTTGCAGTCCAGCGCTCTCTTTCTCTTTGGTTTCCTATTTCTAGTCCATTCTCTTTTAAGCCCCGCATCGCTGGAGGCGCTCTTTGCCGCTGGGTTCTCTTAAGAGTTTGATATGGTGGTGCTCCGCCCACCTATTCGGAAATGGAGAAAACCCCCAAAAGCCACAAGGAAAGTGCTACAATGCTTTGCTATTTGCTCTAATTACGAAGGTCCCTTTAACCGGATCATATACTCAAACTGGAACGGTAATGAGATGAGCTTCGCAAAAGCAAAAAAGCTATGGAACTCCCTTAACAAAGCTTTCCTGCCGCTTATGTTCTGACTCATACAACAGCGCCTCTTGTGTGGCATTCCAATGAGGATGAGGGGGCAGCGATCGAAAGGAGTGGAAGGAGAACTCCTTAATGACATTTCGATGAGCATTTAAATAGAGATTTCTTCAGTCTTAACAAGGCTACAGATGGACCGCGCGGGCACACAATTAAAAATCATTTGCATATCAAACCGAAACAACAACAACAACAACGATAAACGGAGATGAAGCCAAAGGCAAAATGGATAAAACGGAGGATAAGCGGAGAACAAAAGTGAAACTCGGACTGATCTTGTTGATAAGAAGAAGAAGGCAGGCCGGGCCAGTCGGCCAGGAGGAAGGCCGACCGGCATTAAAAGTCAAAGTCAAAATCAACAAAGCACCGAGATGGCCTAAACAAGATCCTGATAAAGAACCAATACCAATCATGCATGGTCCCAAACAGCTGCCACCGGCGACGATGACGATGACGATGGAGACGACGACATCCACATCCACATCCCCAACGTTGACCGCAACAACTTTGTTGCCCGAAAAGTTGTTGAACTTAACGCGAAATCTGGTTGTTTGGTTGTGTCTGGCCCTGCGCCTGCGCCATGCGCCTGGGAAATTAACAAAAGAGTAACAACAAGAACACACCAGCAAACAGCAGCCACATTTCGGCAGAGCCCAAGTGGGATCCACATCCACATTCAGGTCTGGGGATGGAGCTGAAGCTGACTCTGGAGATGGAGATGGGGTCTGGGAATGCCGATGTCTACGACTCTGTATGCATTTTGAAGGAGTTGGAACTGACTTGAGTTGAGTTTAACAGACAGCGAAAGATCGCTGGTTCGCTGGTCGGTTCGGTTGGGTTATCTGATTTTAATTAAACGGCATCGCATAATAAATTATCTTCATTAGGGTTACCTTGGGGGAGCAGCCCCAGAACAAGCCGCAGCCCGAAACCGAAGCGAAACGAAACAGAAAAGAATCGTATGCCCGATTCTAGTCGGCCACCAATACGAGTCCACTCCATTCGTAAACCCCATTTGTGCCCCCCACCTTTTCCTGATCCATAAATCAAAAACGAACGCATGCATCCCCTTGACTGCAGTGCGTGTGTTCTCCTCCCGATCCACACTCCCCAACATCCCACTCTCCCCATCTCAGTGAACCATCCTTGGGTCTGGTCGCTCGGTGCTCATGTTCATTAATGAAAAACCGGACCAACTGTCAAACAGAATCTGCAAATCATTCGACGCGACGGCTGTGCGCCGTTGACAGTTGGAAAAGCGCTATGCCGCTGTGTCCAGGAAAAATCAACACATGCTTAGATAATCAGATAAAATAAAGAATAAAAAAAAAACCCCAAGGAAAAAAGTGCAAACGACAGCTCAAATTGGTAATTGGTACAACACGAAGAGTGTATGTTCTTTCCGAAAGAGAGGAGAGCTATAAAGGATTTTCTCAATGTTTTTTAGAGATTTTAAGTCGAATTTTATGGGGATTTGCTTAACAAAGTTTCAGATTAAAGATGGAAAGGTTCTGGGGAAAATAATGAAGAGACTTCTTTCTACAGAATATTGTAGGAACAAAAACACTTTCAATAATCGAAACTAAGAAAAATTACTTGTCTTTGGTTTAGAATTGATTCAGATAAATTGTTATAGATAAAGGAAATAATTTAGTATTCAACTTAAGGATATTTCTTATCAAGGAAGGTCTCTTTTTAGAGACCAATAACCATTAGCTATACTAGATTTTGTTTTGTAAATTTCTAGATCAAATATTCCCCTTCAAAGTCCTTTGAGATACTTCTACTCCATATTTATCCACGCAAAATCAGACCAATAGAGTTTGAACCCGAATAGATCGTAGTTTAAGAATACTTTTAGCTAAATAAGATCTACATATATTAAGGAAACACCTGCTACCAATCTTTAATTTCAGATCTGTTTCGTAAGAATCTTCCCATGCAAAGCACCCCGACAAGCAGATCTAACTTCAGGCTAAGGGTATGGATGAAATCAATCGAGTGAAGAGTTAACTGGAAGTGGGGCACAAACCGGTTGCACATGGTCAACTGATTGACGAGTTGCGTACCTCAGATGTGCAGCTAACACGCACACAGGTGCGTGCCACTCCAAGTGTGTGATTGTGTTTGTGGAGTTCTTGGAGTCGCGGACGAAGCTGGAACTGTGGCTGGAGCTGGAATCATCAATAATGGCAGCCAAAGGAAGCGCATGTACATGTCCATGTAGCGCTTAATGATCTTGAAATCGAAGTTGCATTAGCATTGAATGTGCCCCAAGCAGTCGCAGCAGCCGCAAAATGTTTCAATTATTTGTAAGCAGCCGACAGCAGACAGCAGCCAGCCGGCAGACAGAAAAAGAATGAGCAAAGAGTAGAAGAGCAACAACAAATTATGAATAATCGAGTTCATTAATCAAGTGTTAATCTTCATGCATGGTCCACGGCGCATTACATGGCCAAACACCGAAAATAATATGAAAATACACAACCAGAAACCAGCCCCCAACAGACTCTTGGTCAAACCCTCTCTCCAGCCTCCGGTTTTAAGCGATTCAAGATCCGAGAGTCCCGTCCCGCGAAGCCCAAATCTCTAATTTATTACTTTTCCAGCATTTTGCTAATGAAGACATAAAAACCGCAATCAAATTAAATATTTTTCTTCATGGGAACAAAATGTAAACGGTCCGCATTACTCATCCAAGTCCATGTCCATTTCTTGGTTAGAAATTGTTGTGGCCATAACCTTGTGTCTGGCTACCAACTGGAACTAAATGGTTTTGGCGCCGCGTTAAAGCCCTTTGTCCCACACCGAATCGAAAGGAGAATCTAAAACCCATAAGTTCTATAAATTCGTTACAATTTGTATACACATTTTAATCAAAAACTGTAAGAATTATAGGTGTGGCCATAGGTTTCCTATAGTGAAGGTTCTGATGATGAAGAAATCAACGAAGGAGTTATTTTCCATCAAGCAATTTCTCAGTATTGTGAAATAAGAGAATTTATTTTTAAAGAATATAGTCTTCTCGTGTTGTTTTGGGATGGTAAAGACTTTACTTTGTGACCAGGGGAAAAGGTGTTCTTAGGTTCAGCGATCCGCCCAAGGGATCTGCCCGTATCAAGAGCTTTCACTGTAGAAACCAAAGAAATCTCTTTAAAAATACTTAATGCCACATCGCTTAAACATAAAAGTTTTGAACGGAAGTCGTTACTCCACTCGTTTCCAAACCTACTCTATAAGAAATCGAGACCTCCCTTTTGTTTTTATGCCCCAAACAACCCCACTCTTGTGACCCGAATTTTGTTACGAAAACAACCGGAATTAACTTCCAATCAAATGCAAATGGTTTCACCAGCAAAAAGAAAAAATCTAAAAATTGCAGAGCTTAAGTCTCGGAGCCACGCCCAGCCAAAAGCCGGGCCTCATACATAGCTTCCTCATTTCACATAAGGCAAACAAAATGCGCCCTTTAGGGGAGCCCTCGGCGGAGCGGCAGATTATGGCTCCCCTTATTAAGGCAGCATAAACCCAAATTAAATTGTCGAATTAAGGCAACATCTTAACGGCCGGAGGGGTCTGAACAGGGCTGGTGGCAGAGCAACGAGTTATAAATTTAAATTAAAACATATACAATAAAATGTAAATCTCGTGAAATAATAATAAACGTCTGCGAGGCGACTCTAAATGATGTAAAGCCCGCACATTTATACGAGTCCGAGAGAGTCCAAAGTCTCCGGGGCTCCATCCATGCCATCCATGGAATGGATCAGCTTGAGCTCAAAATTTTCTGGCTTTTGTTGTTGCCACAAATTATATGGTTCGGGCCGCAAAACTGGCGAATTATTGTGCGTACGTAAAATATGAATTACACATGCGCCAGTCCACAGACCTCGTCAGAAAGGAGAGGAGATGGGGATGGGGATGGGGATGGGGCAAGAAATTAAGTTAAAAATAAAACTCAAGTTGAAGACCAGCTCGAAAGGTAACAAAAACATGCAGCTACAACTACTGTACGCAAACACAAACAATACTCGCACCAAAGAAACACCAGGAAAGCCAGTAACAAAACCGAAAAAATTTACAAGTCACTCACAAACACATACGTGGGGCAGGGACCGGGGCTGCATAGCAGGTCCCAAGCCGAAGTGGAAGAGGAACCAGACGACCCAGGAATATGTGTAAAAAAAAAAATCAAATTAAACTTCATACGGATCCCGCTCTCGGGTCTTCGAGAAAATATAAAGCTCCCAAAGTCCAAGAACCAGAGCACATCGCAAACACAGGAGAAGAAGAGAAGACCAACTCGAACACAGAAACACACACGAGTTATAAAACGTGCCTTGGGATGAGTTCTAGAGATGGTAGCGTGAGGGTAGCGTTAGAGAACGTGCCATGGTAGATGGGTTTCAGAGTAACTATATATCTTGGAATGAATGTGTATCGAACGCAATCCAAACATATTTATTAACATCTGAGCAAATAGAACAGAATATAGATAGAATTTATCATGAAAGGAAGTCTCTAAAGTCCCTAAAACAAACCCTAAATACAACTTGTGATGCCTTGGGTTGTAAATAAGATGGAATCGTAATGGATCTTGACGGACCGTGTCACTAGGGGGCAGACTTAGGGATCTGCTGAAGAATTTTGAATACAGTCTCATAAGATTTAAGCCACATTTTTTGTTTCTTAAAAAGAAACGAAATAAAGTCAAGAGATCTGATCGCTTGTAAAATTCAATTAATAGAATTTGAATTAGTGGATTTCAAACAGCTCTAAGTTCAAGTAAAATCATAGAAATCTTAACCGATTACTATATATCGTTTAATCAGCATTCCATATTGGGGAGTGCCCCCTTCACGCGCCCATCCCCAGCTTGAACCTCAGCGAAGCGCATAATCCAAAGAACCCAAAGAGGGCCCCTAAGAAACATTTGTGAGTCGAGCAAATAACACTTTATTTCATTCATTTAACAGGTTTCATTTATGAGCGGCCAACAACACCAAGAGGCAGTCCGTCAGTCAGTCAGTCAGCGTCCAAGTCAGCGTCCGCGTCAGAGGCCCAATGGTCAGCATACAGAGCTCTCGGGCTCGGGCTGCTGCAGCCCGATCTGGCAATAGAGCTCAGAGTCAGTGCCAGACTAGGTAATGTTCCCACGAAACAGGTTGTGGCTCCACAGCGCGGTCCACGGTCCTGCCACAGTCTCGTGCAGCAAAACTGAATCTGAAGCTGCGGCTAAAAGCCGGGGCAGAGACTGATGCTGATGCTGACGCTGACGCTGAAGTGTTGCGCCTTCGTGCATGGCCGAGAGCTATGGGCCACCGCCACTTGGACCGTACCGGGCTGGGCATGGCTTGCTTCTCTTATTTTCCTTTTTTTTTTTTTTATTTACAGCTATGTGCGAGCCGGAGCATTGGGTGTACGAGTGGTACGAGTATATGGCCATGGGCAAGGCAGGCCGCGTCAGGGCTGCTGCAACTGGAAGCTGTAGCTGGTAGCAGCACCTGGGGTTGGGTCGTCCGATCGCACTTACTGCCGCCTTACTGCTGCTGCAGGCAACGCCAAATCAAAATCTGTGCACAATTATGGCCTACACATCTGGCCAGGCCGGGCCGGGCCGGGCCGGTCGGTGGCCAAAGCCAGTCTCCGGCTGGACCGATCCGATGCTCGTGCTCCTCATAAATATTTAACGAGTTTCATTTTTAGCCAGCATTGTCTGGGCAGCATTTGCAACATTTGCCATTAGAAGCGAAGACCCCATCGCCGGACGCCTCATGAGCTTCCAATTAGTGTTGGATTACATATTTGTAGCCCGATTTTGTGGCATTGTAACCAAATTGGAACATATAAATTATGGACAAATTCGGTAGGAAATCCAAGCTGGATAAATGGAGAGTATTACAGAGACAGACAGAGAGAGAGAGAGAGTATGGAGAAATACTCATTGTTGATTATAAGTTCATTTTTGAAGCATTAAAATTGGAAATTAAATCGCAATGAATCATCACAAATTGATCCCGAATGCTGGTTCAATTTAACGCCTCGAAATTGTTATAAATAAACGAGAAATGTTCCGTTTGGCTGGCCGGCTGGCTGGCTGGCTGGCGGACATTGTTAGCAAACAAATTTCATTGTACATGAGAAACGGATTTGTTGGCTCCTCTTGTCTCTACGGCGCAATCCATCAAAAGAGAAATGGGGAACCGAGGAACCGAGGAAAGCCGCGGGTTGTCTATCCCTTGCCCTTGCCCTTACCCGTACTCTTACCTTTGCCTTTGCCTTCTTTCTGGTGTTTGGTGCTCTGTGCCTATTAATTTATTGTTGGTATTATTGTGTGCTGGTAATCAACACGTTCCTTTGATGACCTTGCACTATACAACCATCGATCGTGTGATAAATCGAACGGAAATCATTAATAATCAAAAAGCGTTTCTTTGCCTAATGACTGGGATCGTTGCTGGGGCCGCAGATAGCAGTACTTATGTAAAACGTTAACAGCAATTTGAGTTATGATGATTTAAATGTAGCATCTCAGGCACGATAGAAAGGTTACCAACCCAAGCTGATTTCATTCCGATTCGCATTCCAATGGATGGCCGCTGAGTCCCCCGAGAGCCTCAGACACTTGACTCTCGGATCCATCGAGTGGTGGTCAGGCGGCGATGAAAGTTCAAATCACATCGATCTCGCCGGCTCCCCATCTTTGCCTGATGTAACTCTCGAGTATCTGATGGCATCTGGCAAAAGCCTGTCCGGGGCATTGGCGCGTCTTCGTTTGGCGTTTTGTTGACAGCAAAATTGCAACTTCAGTTTCCTCCACTTGGTCGGGAGTCCCCTCCCGACTCGTCTCGTCTCTCCTCCTCTGGGTTTGCCTCTGTCTTTGGCTCTGTTTCTCGATCCATTGTTTATTGGTTTTCGTTTTGGCTAAATTATATGGCAGCCATATAAAAAATATCAAGAAATGCATATTTATAAGCATTCAGGCAGAGGTGGAGGTGGAGGAGGCAGGAGGCAGGAGACCGACCAAACAGAAACTCCGGCTCACGTTTTCATTTGCCAGAAGGCAGGGAACATGCGATGACAAAACGACACGAAATCCTTTTTTTTTCCTTCCCGATGTGCTTGTTGTTGTTGTTGCAGTTGTTCTTTTAGTTGTTGCTGCAGTTGTTGGTGTGGCAACAACCGCCCTCCAGCCGCCCCTGAGGTATGAGGCATTGTTGTTTGTTGTATGACGGGCTGCGACGCTTTTGACATGATCAGACATTTCCACAAAAAAAAAGAAAAGGAAAGAAAAAAAAGAGGAAGACTCACACAAAGCCAAACCGCATCAAGTGCAGTGTGCAGATCTCTCTGTCCACACAGTTCGATGCCCATTCCGATCCGGATCCCAGAACGATCCCAGAACGATCCTCACCCCATTCTGTGATCTGCTGCTCCTGCAGTTGTTCGCTGGTTGTTATTGTTCCTACTTAATGTCTTTAATATTCATGACCAAGCGAAAGTAAGCGACTTTGTCTCGATCGTGTCCAGCAAATCGAAGTCATCGAACGTTGATCGCACAACGTGTCGTACCTCTTATTTGTTGTTGTTGCTGTTGTATCGCAACAACATCGAAATGTCGAAATGCGTGTTTTGGTATCTTCATATGAAGTTGTGGACATTTACAGGTATAACGATTTACTTAAGAAGCCTGGAAGTGCTGGGTCTTCTTTGGCGGTAATAAAAGTACGAAAAGATCGCTGATCTTGTGTTGCAGAACATTATTTTGGTTAGTAGATGTTGTTTAGGTAACTGTTACAATTAGTAGCAGGATTATATGAATAAGTTATCGTAAATAGATTTGTCTGTCTCTAAGAAAGAGTCTCTTAGAAGAAAGCCCATTAGAAGATCCGTAGATCACCACCGTTGATCACCTTAAAGTTTTCCAAAACTCCAAAGAGATAGAGAAATTGGAATGGAGATCCGTATAAGATCTTGGCTGCTTACTACCTTCATCAACTTCAAATATTCGTTAATATCAAAGAGATAAAGAAATTGCAAGATCGATTTATTATATTTTATATAAAGATTGTAATCTTTGAGAATCTTTAATCTGTCAGAAGTGCTTTAAAGTATTTTGATCTATTATTTCGCATAAAGATCCTTTTATGATGAAAAAAGCTTAGAAAGATCATGTGATACATGTCATATAAAAGATGTCCCATATAGAACATAGACTTTGAGAATCTTAAGGATTGTAAAGTATGAATAAAGGATTCTAAACGATCTTACCTACTGAGACATAGACTTTGAGAATCTTAAGGATTGTAAAGTATGTCTAAAGAATTCTAAAGGATCTTACATACAGAGAGATTACAATACATTTATTTGCCCTGTTTCTGGGTCTTTCACTGCACTGTGGATGTGTTTCCACGTTTCAGAGATCTGTTATTTGATATACCATAAGCTTACTTATTAGAAAAGTAAGCGTATCTTTCAGTCGACTGCTTATTTCTTCTGGCTGATTAAATCGAACGCGTAATTCAGCCCGGTCTGTGCCTTGTTGAGGGATTGATGTCTTAGCCCCGGCACCGGGCACCCTGCAACCTCCACCCTACCTCCATGGAGTGTGCCCGTGCATGTTTATGAGCTTTGATGTTGCATGTTCGTGTTTTTGTAGATGTGTGTGGGAGTTTGTGGCGTCTTCTTCGAGGGATCAGCGATTAGTCAACCCATGAAAGACAAAGCCCAAGACCTTTGGATGGGCAAATCCGAGACTTTGGACAGACATTTGATCTAACAAGGCTAACAGCTGCTTCGTTGCCTCTGTGCCACATGTGTGTGGTGTGTGGTGCATGGCATATAAAGCAGCTACTTCCGGTGGTCTGACCAATCGATGGAAATGCTTTGGCTCTGGCTGTGATTGTTAACGCTTTTGAAAACTTTCCAAGAACTCGGCTCTTTCAAGACGTCCATCAGTTGGTCAGCAGCAGCAGCAGCAGTCTTGAAGACTCTCTGAAGCCTCCCGTTTGATCCCCCGTTCGGCTTGGAGCCCACTCCAAGCGCTGTCCAGTGGCCAGAAACACACCTTCTGGGGGCTGCTGCCTGTCTAGCCAGCGGCAGGGGCTACGCCGACGGGCGACCGCGACCTGGTCGAGTCACGACTTCGGAAAAAAACATAAAAATATCGGCGGCAATAAATAATAACAACGATTTTCCAGACTATCTACCAGAGGCCGTTGCGGACGGGTCCGGGGCCGGGGCCGGGGCCGGGGCCGGGGCCGAAAGACCAGATAGAGGAATAGCTGGCCCCCTGGATGCAGCGGAGATACGGGAGTGGAGGGAGGACTCCTATGCATAGGAGGACTTCATAGTACGCCTGTTGTGGCATTTGCATGGCACTCTGGATTTTTATTTATTACACACTCTTACATGGACGGACACACTCCGGCTCCGGCTCCAGCGCACACTCATACACACACACACTGGCGTACACATGTTTTTTTTGGCATTTTATTGCCGCGGCTAATTTGCCATAAAGAAAGCGCCAAAAATTATTTGTTACCAATAATTTTGTTGCCTTTCTGGTTGTGTCGTTCATGTTTTTTTTTTTTTTTGGTCAGCTTTGAATTATTTTGCATTGAAAATTTGTGCGGCATTAGCGTGAGAAATTCTCTGCGGATCGTTGTCGCTTTTGATATTTGAGACCGCACGCAGAGTCAGGGTGGGGCGGGGTCTGGGGCAGGGGCAGGGGCAGGGGCTACCATCTGCCTCCTACCACCCGCTGCGACGGGTAGAGGCAACGCGTCCGAATGAGGTGTGAATTATCTGAGCGGGTAGCTCTTAGGTCTCACCGTCTTAGATGTCTCATATATTTCGATTAAGCTAGTAAGAGCTCGTACAGCCTGATATTCCGACTAAAATATACCTGGCATATGCAAGGATGTATTAGAAAATGATATTAAAGAATATTAAAGAGTACTGCAAAGGAGGATTGTGGTTGTGTTTCTGTTGTACAGAACAAGAGGTGCATATCCAAATTATTCTGAATATCAAGACTTCTTCTTAATTCTCTGAAGATCGATCATATCTGCTCCATTGAGTTTTTATTCTTACTATAGCTTCTCAAGGCATATACCTTTGATATTTTCCAGTACAGGGTACACAGCCGTTTATGCAAATAAATATAGAATGAGCTTCAGAGCTTCGGAGTGCTGCGGGCTGCCTGCTGGGCATTTTGACAGTTTGTCGTACTCTTGGCCATCAAACTGCCGTTAAGTTGCCGACTTTATTGGCCTTATGGCTTCAGCTGATAATGAGAAGCGCATTTCTAATCGATCTTGGAGATCCCAGATCCGATAGATGGTGGATCCAACTTGTTTGGCATAATTCACGACCCATTTGGCCAACGCCATTTACTGACATTTGTGGCTTGTTTTCGAGTTTCAACTGCCACATAAATTTCCACGGCTGCCAGCCCCCAAAAACCCCACCGAACCATTGGAAGACATTGGAGCAGCGAATGGCAAATTCTAAAATGTATAATCGTTTGGTGGAAATTTGAAATTTGAATTCCTAATGACATTTAGTGTCCATAATGATGGACATTTGTTTTATAATTTCATTAGCCGCTTGTCGGCTATCGGCCAGTGCCATAACTTACCCTCGGATCGGGCTTTGTTGGGGCTCCACCATTATAATTGCCTTTTGATTATATTTCGAGCAAAAAGAAACACACAGAGACGGACGGAGATTTGCATAAACATTTTATTGTTAAATTAATAAAAATCTTGTCAAAAGAAAAGAAACCGAAAATCTGCCATTCGATATCGGAAATCGTTAATCTGTAAATCTTTTTTGAAACAGCGACAACGCCAGCGATGGCGATGTTTTATGAATGTTTATTACATTTCCACAAAAATTGTCGCTTGTCCGGGGTTTTTATTGTCTGTCGGCTCCGCTGACAAGTGCTACATGTTTTTTCGCTCGTTTTGATTTGATTTTGAATTTCGATCTCGATTTGGATTTGGATTTGGATTGGCTCTGTTTTCTGTTGGCCAAATTGCATATATGCATAAATTGATTGAAAGTTATGGCAGAGACGGGGCGAATGTTTCCACTAGCATAGTATGTTGGACGATGATCTGTGGGAGATCTGCCATGGATCCCAAGAAGTGTGTAGTCTTTGGGGGCATGTCACTCCTCTCTGTGTTGCTTAACCTTTAATAACCTTGTTGCTTTTTAGTGGCACAGCAGCAGCAGCAGCAACCGAAACCGAAACAGCTAAAACATTTTCTGCTTAAGGAAAAACAAATTGACAAATAACATAACCTCACTTAACCCAGGCTGCAACGCCTTTTTGTTAGCCAAAATACCAGTAGCAGCAGCAGCAGCCATGCAACGGCGCCTGCAACGCGCTGTGCGGCAGGCAGGCAGTCCGGGAAAACGAGCAGGAAAAAACAGCTAAAACTGCCTCCAAGGTGGAGTCGGGGCGGTGGCTGTTTTAATTAGATGCCTCATGGGAGTATCTTTTTGCCAACCTACTGCCACTCTACCACTACAGTGGGCCTAATGGTCTTTGGCTCTGATTAGCCACAGAAGTGGGGTTTCAATTTGTAAATGCGCCATTGGACATTAAGTGGATAAGAGGGGACTTTTGAGAATTAAGGAAACAACCCAGTTTGTCGGTGATTATTTTAATGCTAAAAGTTCTTGATTAATGGTCCTTATTAGGCTCTGATCATACACTTTTTATTCTTTAATTAAAGGTGTGTAATTCTTTCCTGGCGATTGTTTTTAAAGCTTCAAGCTGATGGAAGAACTTATGGGAAATATTGAAATACTGATTAAACTTTTCTGGCGGTAGTTTTTGATGTTAAACACTTTTGATGGGGGCTTTTTAATCTTCTTAATCCATGTAGAACTCTTATACAATTATTTACTTATTTGTTTTTAAATTAAACGAATAATTCTGCTAAAAATAATGTTTCTTCTTACCAGTTTTATAAGTGGTTTGTCATTACCAATCCCTGATCAGATGATAGGTCCTTCAGCTGAATATTTTAATGACTTATTGTTGACTTTGATAATTCTAAGATTATTCTTCATTTATCTCCATTGAACCTTATTCCGATCTTCTGTGATGCATATTGAAATTCTTCATAGGCTAACAGAAAAAAAATTATTATCAATGCTCACATTAAGGATAAATATCACATTTGAGGTCTTAATCTAACTGCATCTATCCTAAATACTAGAACCCCTAACAATAGTCTTACCCTGTAGAGATCTCACTACCCCTTAACACACCCTGTACACGCTGCGTATACTTAATTTTGCGAGCGACTTTCTATTACTTTCAGTTACATTCCGCTGCTCCTTTTGACCAAACATTTTCCCATTGGCGTCTCACTGGCTCTCCTCGAAAATTGCACTCTTGTTTTGGCCATTGGATTTTTGTAACTTTTTTTCTGTTAACAACAACACGAAACCATGTAATGGCGACAATTCGCATACGCCCCGACAGCCAAACAAAAAGCCACAAAGAGCCAAAGAAAATGGAGAAAAAAAGGAGAAACAGAAACGTAACCGAGTCACCGAAATAAAAAGGTTAATTGAGGAAACATCGGTGGACGGGCGTGATGTGAGCATCGCCCAAGTTGAGGACCTCGATGTGATTGGAGAGAGGTCACTGGGGTCCTACCTGGAGTCTCCTATAGCCAGCACACACTGTACCCGTCGAGCTCTGGGACTCCGACTGCCTGTCATCGTCTTCAGTGGCAACTTGAACTGCCGCCCCGAGGCCATCTGCCCCAGGGCATCAGCAGGAGGGGGCTGGGGCTGGGGCTGGGGATGGGGATGGGGCAGACTGGGTGCGGTGGGTGGTGCTGTGGGAGCTGCAGAGCTCCTCCCTAGCGTGCCTGCCAATTGGAAAACAATACCGTTTCGCTTGTTTTCGCTCAGTTCCGTTTGATTTACAATGCAACAGAAAAACCCAAAAACAAGCCAAACGTTTGTCTATTGATTGTTTTACGAGTAGCCGTAGCTGTGGCCGTGGCTGTGGCTGTGGCTGCAGCTGTGGTTGTGGATGTATCTGTGGTTGTGGCTTTGTGGTAGGTAGGTTGGATCCGTGGCAAGCCAGCCAACCAACATGGACGCCATCATCGCCGCTGTTGCCGCTTTCTGCCGTTGCTGCGCTGTCGTCAAGCAACGAAAATATTTCGCTTTAGCCGCACGAAACTCTGTTCCATCCCGAGAGAGAGAGAGAGAGAGAGAGAGAGAGAGGGGAGTCATTCGCTACTTGCTAACAACAAAAGTGTAACACAAAATCCGTGAGTCGATTTCTGCAAATACTCGTACATACATCCCATCCGCCATGCCATACCCAAGCCATTCCATTCCATTCGCATCCATTGGCTTGGTTTTTCAATTTTTTAAGCTTTTCAATTTTATTTTATTTCTATTTGTCCCCTCTCTCGCTGCCTCTCTCTTTCTCTCCTTTTGGGAACGTGAGTTGGGCGGCGATTTACTTATTTTATGGCCCACTGCAATCGCTCTCAACTTTTTTATAATCCGCAACTTGTAGTTTTCGATCTGCGAACTCATTTCGCTTGAGAAGTTCATAGAACTTGGCCTCCACCTGAACGCCCGCCCGCACGGTGCCCCATGCCACCAATAACCAAATCATTGCTCAATCGAAAAGCGTCCATAGTGCTCACGATTGTGCCACTTATTCGGTCAGTCGATAGATAGTCGATAGCCGATAAATTGGCTCGGGTCTCGAGATGATGATGGCCGTGGCTATGGGGATGGGCCCTGGGCCTGGGAAGCTGACGATCGTTTTGATTTCCAACTTAGTTCGATTAAATTTGCTGCTTTAATGAAATCATAAATTATGCCGCCAGTGCCCGCAATGGTTGCCCTCAAGCTACAGTGGGACATGGGAGGTTCATTCTTAGAGGAAGTCCGGGGAAAAACTACACTAAATGATGTACAGAGCCTGCAATTGGTAGAGATTGATTGTTCAAGAGGAGTAGCTTTCCCCTGAAGATCCCCTGAATTGTTGGATACTTTCCTTGTATCTTCCTCTAGACCTTTAGATTCAATCTTGCCCCACTGTGCCTCCCTAGTGGTGCTTGGCCTGCTGACCGCCCTGGCCGCCCGCTTGGCCAAAAACCTATTTGCGGTTTAATCGAATTTACTGTCCGGCAGGGCCTGCCAAGCGAGAGAGAAAGAGGAGGGGGATGCCCCAACCTGGGACATCACTTGTTGCAAGTGGCTGGAGTGCAACCGTTAAGAGTTGGACGAACGGAAGGAGTTGTGGAACGGACAGATGGAGGCTGTGGCATGTACGATAGGATGTGGATGTGGATGTGGATGTGGGCTTCGATGCGGGTTGCACATTGTGGTTATTAGGGGAAACCAAATTCGGCATTTTGTGTCGCTGCCATTATGATTGCATATTTCAATTTTGGGCAACAAAAGGCAATTTTTATTTGGCCAAAAGGCTCGGGGACTCGGACATGAGTCGTACATGAGTCTCTTGGACTGAGAGTGCAGCAGTGCACTTAACTATTTTTCCGCCTTTTCGTCATTAAATTTTAATTGTGTTTTCTGTGAACGCCCATTTCGCGTTGAAGTTTTTGGGGCTGGATGTTAGAGCTGAGCATTTTGTGGCCGTGGAGGGGATCGATTTCATTTACTTTCGAGTGCTTTGAGTGTTAACTGTTTGCACAAACAACGGGGATGGGTTGGGTTTGGGTTGGGGGCACAGGCAGTGCCTGCCTGACTGCCTGCCATCCTCTACGAGTCGTCAGAGTTGTTTGTGCAGAGTCAACAACATGGCTTTTGTTTTTATTTGCAATTTGTGGCTGACTTGCAGCAGTTGGAGTCTTACTTCTAATTACGAATTCCTTACGCTTCGTTCCGAGGTGCTGATGCTGGTTGCTGGATGCTGAGACTGGGACTGGGCACTGGGAATCGAATATTCCCCATACTTTTTCAGATTTTTAGCATTTAAGCGTTAAAATTTGTTTGAACAGCGTCGGACTGCGTGTAAATAGAAAACGAACAAAGCGCACAAACAAAACAAACCAACAAAACAGACTCCACAAAAGAAGGAACACAAAGAAGCGTGAAGAAATGTTTTTAGTTACGTTTTGTTTAACCCATCCACACACTCGCACTCGGAGTCGCCCTGGCACTCGCCCTGGCACTCATAGACTCACACTCACGGGTGTCCCGTACGGGTGTACATGGAAATTCCATCAAACGCACAACAAATATGAGTTTTATAAGCCATGAAATTATAATTTGACTCTCGAGTGGTAAGTGGCAGAGTGGCAAGTGAGCAAACTGCATACACCACACAGCCCTCTGCCGCCGCCACCCCTCCCTGCTCCAGCTCCATCTAATCCACTATTTGCTGATCACATTAGCTCTCCGAATAGACTGGAGTGGAGTGGAGTCGACTCGGGGCGACGCGAGGCGAGGCGTGCGAACCACGCGAGTTCGTCGAAGTCCGGAGTTTGGATAGAATGACCGCATCCCCGCTCCATCCATGGCCCAACAAAGACGATTGGATATACCCTATTCATGAAGGACAATTCGGTATGCTACTCGTTTTGATTAGAACATGTTTAGAAAGTGCCTCGAAGTCAATGATCGTATAAGAATAGAAATAATTATTGGAATAAGAATTAAAGTTGCATGTTTTAGGGATAGGGATAAGGATAGGATAGGATAGGATAGGTATAGGTTATCAAGTTTGCACTGTTCTGAATTATTGTATCCGCTTTTAGATTAGAGCTCATTCATTGAGTGGGTTATTTTATTAAATTAAATTGGGGAGTCAAGGTAGTCCATGGTACTTATTAAATGATTTCTTATAATTAAATTTAATAATTGTATAGATTCAAATATACTTAAAACATTTTTCTTTAAGCAAGAAGTAAGCAACTTTTCATATCCAACAAATGGCATCACCAGGAGTTCAATAATTGTAGAATTTTCTCCTTCTTGTAATCCTTTTCCCATAATCCTGTATAATGTTAGGTAGGGCATTTGAACTTCGTGCATTTCTGCAGGCCACGAGCAAATACGAGTATCTATTTCTTCATTTCTAATTAAAATCGCCACAGAAAGTGTCAGACCCTTGCCGCCGCCATACTCGTAAACCAACAGACATTTGGGTCACTGTGGAACCGATTCTGAGGCTTTGGGGATCTTGGACATGGTTAGGGAAGCGGTAGAAGGGAACAAGCCGGAGGGACAGTGTCGTTTTTTGGGGGCCCCGTAATCTGGCATGTCATCGCCTGGCAGCTTTCTGTCTGAGCCTGAGCCTGAGTCTGAGTCTGAGTCTGCGTCTGCGCCTTCCACGAAAATGTGCGACTAATGAGCCGCCAAACCGCGGGAAAAATGACAAATTTTCTGCAGTCAGCAGCGGCAACAGAAGCGACTGAAGCGGCAGTCAGACAGCTGGCAACGATTTGTAGAGCCGTTTAATATTTAAAACAAAAGACTGAGGCAACAAACCTCGAGCTACAATCATTTCCAGAGACCCGGAGGGGCGAGGGGCAGGAAAAACACATAAACCACCAAACGAAAAGGCACGAAACAAACGTAAACGGAACATTTGCCAGCTCTTTGGGGCCCTGCTCCTCGCTGGGTTTCATGTAACTGCCATTTTTAACACTTAAATGAGGCAGAGAGCGAGCAGTGGCAGGAATCGTCTCTGGTCTTCTGGCCAAATGCAAATGAACCCCCAGCGGATCAGGGCCAGACAGAAGAAGAGCCAGCCAGCCCGAAACCGAGGCGAGAGACAAGCGCGAAATGGCAAATGGAGCTGCCTGTTTCGGTCTGGCAAATGTTCTGCAAAACAACTGTGGGGCTTCAACTCCCAACTAATTTAATTGATGATTCCCATTGGCAGACATCTCGATGTGGTCACAAAGAGGTGTCATCGCTTTCCTTGTGGCAGTTGTCGTCGCCATTGTCGTCGTCGTCGTCGTCGTCGTCGTCGTTGTCGTGGCAGCGAGAGCATGTCAACGCCGTGTTCATTAATGTCAAACCAACAAATCGAGTCAAATAAATTGAGGCTACGCGACGTTTAATTAGAAGTAACCAACCATCCAAACATTCAAACATCCAAGCGATCCACAACTTCCGCATTGGGTATCCCAAAAATAAGTAAGGGAAAAGAAATGGGGGGAAAAGTAAAATGTATAAATCTTAAGCTGCAAACGCAATTCGATTGGCCGATAAATGCAATAAATCCTGCAGCTCAGCCTCCACTCCACTCAGACATTGAACTTGAGTCGAATGCGGACTCTGGAAGCCAGAGCCCAAAGCAGATCCCAGATCCCAGAGGCAACTGTTGGCTGGTGGCTGGAGGCTGCTGCTGTGCCAGCAATCATGCGTTAATTTAGTTGCATGTGAAGATTAATTAATTTCCAACATTTTTACGGCCTTCCCTCCGAATCCCCAGTCTTCTGTCTATGTTCTTCGAGGCCTCCCAGCCAAAAACAGCGGGTGTTGTCAGGACTGCGAAATTGCCAGAGAAGGTTGAGGAGGTAGGCGGAGTGGTAGAAGCTGTAAACGTTGGTAGCTGTAACTGGCAGTAACTGGCATTTTACGGGCCCCCAGAAACGAAATCATTTTGTTCGAGGCCAATAAAAAAGCACATTTGGCCAGAATCAACAAAGTCTCGCCAAGTCTCTGGCAGCAGACAAAGTTGAGAGTTGCTTTCGATCATAGCTGCGACCATGGCTATATTTACATAGAATTTGCTGTTGAATTGCTGCTGTTGCTCTTTCCACAATTTCGAAATTCCATTCCCAAGAAGCAGCAGCATTGGGGAATGTGATCCTACCCTAATCCACACTCTCGACTCGAAAGGAATCAGAGGCAGAAGGCGACTCCTCCAAGCACGCAGCAGCAGCAGTTGCTATCGGAGTCGCTTTTGGCCAATTCGAACCTCTTCAAAATCGCATGTTTGCAACTGCAATCGAGCTAAATGGCGAAACGTTACCCATATGTCTATATGTCTACATGACTATCTGTCCGTCCGTCTGTCTGTCGGCCCAACAGCCCATCTCTGTGTCCGCCTGCTGGATCGTTGGTTGCAGTCGTCCAGTCCAGTCCAGTCAGCATGTTTCCTCTTCTGGTGTCTGCTCCTTGGCTTAGTTCTTGGCTTCTCTTCGCATTGTATTTATGGCTATTCATTTCGTGATCTACTGATTTCGCATGTGTTGGATGGGAATCCAGAACAGAGCCACAGATCTCTGGATGAACTTGTAGCCTTTCGGCTCCATGGCCACGTACTGTGCAGCAGCCCCAAGCCTGAGACTCCACACTCGCTGAAGCAGAAGGAAAGATACAAAACAGATACAGATATATACGAGTAGATACACATTTCTTGGCTGCAGTGTGGAATGAAATAAAATAGAAATCATTAAGACCAAAAACACACATAGTAAATCTCATAAAGAATTTGTGGCAATTTCCTGTTCGATGATTTTAATGCCACAACAACCTGGGAAGCAGCAGCAGCAGCAGTCCCCTGTCCACAGAAGACCTTGGCCAAAAACGTATCGGGGACCCTGGCTCTGGTGTTCTCGTCTGAGTCATGTTGCCGCCGCCCAATGCTCGTGGATTGGTTATTTCTGTTCGGGTCGTGTGCACAGTTCATCATCGGAACATAAAAATTCACTGCGTTCGTAAAAAACAAAAACCCAAAACGTACGAGTAACCAAAAATCTTCATCTCATGCTGATGAGAAGAGCTCCAGTTTCAAACGCATACAGGCACCCAAAAAAATCGAAAGATCGAAAAACCGAAAAAAAAATAAGACCAATGCAAAGAACACGTGAGAAAATCTCACCCGAAAAAAAGAAGACAGTCGTCTCACAGACCAAAAAAGATTCCCTCAGCCAAGAACTTGAACGATTTTTATTTCTTGTTCAGCGGCGACTAGGGCGACGATATCCATATGGTGACGGCAGAATCTCTGGCCTCTGGGCCCTTTCTTGTTGCTTTCCGTTGGCTTTTTGTTAGAGTTTTTTTTTTATTTTTTATACATACAATATATTCTTCTTTTTATTTATATTCCCATCACAACTGATTGCGCTTCGGTCGATGCGATTAGTGTTAAAAGGTATTAAAGCGGCAAATGCACAACACACGCAGAGCCCGGGGAACAGGGCAGACGGAGGGGTGCGGTGCGGTGCGGTGCTGCTCTCTGCTCGGTGGAAATGGGGAGTGGGAAATGAAAGGCAACAAAACGTTACAGTTGCCACTGTCCCACTGTGGCCCGCTTTTTTCGTTTGTCGCCCATTGTCGCTCAATTTGACACTGCACTCCGCGTCCCCCGTCCACGCGGCCGGGTCGTCCCCAACATCATCGTCGCCGCCAACGTCCGCAGTAAATTTGTTGTCATTTGATATGCGAGTCATGAGGATTATTAGGTTCAGCCGCCGAAGAGAAAAAATAAACGGCCATGCGACAACCAGACCATATATCGAGGGGGGATTCAACAGTTTGCTCATGGCATAGGTTTCACTTTTTGGCGATACTTCTAGTGTTTACAAAAAAATAAACTTCTGAATTTCTATAATTATTCCATGCTTCGGTATTTGAGAGTTTCGAGATAAGAAATTATACAAAATTCAAACAAGGATTCCACTTAGTCTATACAAAATAAATATTCTTTTGGAAAATTTAAAAAATTAACTATAAGTGGAGTATTCTATCTGTTGTCCTTGCATTGAAAGTCCCTCAATATTGGTTTTACTAATTTTATAAAATAGTGATATGCACCTCGTACTTGTTTTTCCTAATGAATCCTTTTTTTTTAGAAAAATTCAGTATTGGTTTTTTATTTATTTCTTTAAAATAATTTAATTGTCATTTTCTTAACTGAATTATTTCGAGGTTTCGTTGTATGCTGTATGCCTTCTCTTCTCAATCTTTCACTTGCTTTTTCTAACGTTTTCATTGAAAAACAAGAACCACCCTCGCAGTCGTTTAAGCCAGCACAAAGAAGACATTTGCCTGTGTCATTGTGGAGACAGCAATCCCCTCTAGTCACCGGCTCAGTCTCATTCAGGGGGCCCAGTCCAGTCCATTCCCCTTTCCATTTCCCCCCAGCGACTTCTTCATCCTCATGATCATCATCATCATCATCATCATGGTCGTTGTCACCATCAACGGGCTGTCATTATTGTCGTCTTTATGGTTTTATACTTTTTTAATTTGGAGCAAACTGTCGTTGAGAGCCGATCTGAATGTTGTGTTGGCCTGGCCCGAAGCCCGAAGCCCGAAGACCGAAGACCAAGAGCTGTGGCTCGTTTGCTTGGAATTCTCATTTTTGGTATTTGGGTATTTGTTCCTTTCTATTTGGATTTTTAGATTGCTTTTAATTTGAGTTATAGAACGTTGCTCATTTAAGCCAGCATAAATCGAGATTTGGATTCTTTTATGTATTTATTTTACCATACAATTTACACACTCCATTTGCTGTCCCCAGAGAGGCGAGATCTGAGATCTGAGTCTGAGCATCTCCTCTCAGTTCTGTTGTTGGCTTTTCTTAGGCAGGTACGCACGCACTTCATTAAGGCTTTGTTTGCCAAAGGTGTCGATTGGTGTGGTGCGGCGTGGACCTTCCTCGGGAAAGCCATATTTGTCATCATAAATATGTGGAAGGCAGACACAAAAGACTTGGGCCACAAACTTGGTCAAAGTTATGCGGAGATCGGGATTGGGAGATTGGAATGGAAAGAATCAAAAATCTGACACCTCATTTTGTACTTGGTAATTTCTCAATAAACTTCTTGAGCCGCGCGGATGCGTGGGTAGAGTAGATCTTCCACCATAGTACAATGCCATGCCGTACCACACCATGGCATTCGTATACCATTCAATCCCACTCGTGGTTTAGTCCAGTCATTAAGGGAAGGAGAGAGGAGAGACCACCGCCGGAGACAGGCGTACATACACTGAACGTGGTTAGATTAGATCAATACAAGTGCCACCGTCCCCGGATCTGGGGCTGGGTCTGGGCCTGGACCTCGGGCCTGGACATGGACATGGACCTGCCCATGGTCATGGATTGGGACTGGGACTGGGACACGCGGACATGGGGACGTTTGTCGATGTGTCTTTGCGATAGGCATTTAAATCTCTGCTCTGTTCGTTCGGTCTTCGTTTTTCAGCTCGTTTTTCAACTCGGTTTTCTACAGTTTTTCTGTTTTTCTCTGGTTTTTTGCCTGCACCTTGAGTAATGCCGCTGCTTGTGTGTTGATTTTGCACTCGAATGTGAAACGCAACGCGGCTCAAGTGGAGCATAGCATAAAGTGCTTAAATGTTTTCGATTGTTGCTGTTCTGCTGGCCGAGAACAAACAGTAGGCACTGTCAGACAGTCAGTCCGTCAAGTCAGCAACAGCCAGCCGCACTGTCGGTGGCAGTGGCGGTGGCGGTTCTTGAAGGTTCTTTATCATTTTGATGAAATCGGTAACCTGGGAATGCGTTGCACTTGTAATCTTGAAGCCTCTGCTCGACGACTTTTCCGCCTGTCCATCTCTCCATCTCTCCAGCCCCGAGTCCAATCCCTCAAAGGTCTGGGCCATGGTCTGGGCCATGGTCTGAGGCCTGCTTTGCATGCATCCTCTGTTGAGTGAGTGAATTATGTGGCCAGTGTCTGGCCGAGACTGCGACTGACATGTCTCTGGAAAATGGGCCCATAATGAAGTGTATTTGCCTTGCATTTTTAATCATCTCCGAGCTGCCACACTCTGCTGCACTGGCCGCACGTTGGTCAGCTCTGTGGGCCTGTTGCAATTTGCAATTAAAATTCGGACTCAGATTAATATAATGCACGTTCAAATGCTGTTTTGGTTTTTAGTTGGGCTTTCAGTTGCCCCAAAATGCGGCTGCTCCAGTTTTTCGTTGTTGTCCGCCGACCATGCCGCGACTGTAAATGTTTTCAAAATGTTCACAAAAAACAAAAACATTGTAACTGCTTTAAGCCAGAACAAGTTTCCTCTGGCGGCTGCTACTGCTGTGAGGCGACCGCTGGTGGTGGGATTTTATTTATTTATAAGTCTTATGGTAATCGCGAGACTCGACCCGTAGTCGCTTCGAGGCGTAGTCGCTCTGAATTACCCGCCAAACTAAGAGCCTGACGGGGCCCGCAGCCAGCACTTGTCTAGAATGGCAGCTCAAGGTGAGAGATGTTGTGTGCCGAGAGCCAAAAGTGTAGCAGGTAATGGAAATTTATTACATTCGATGGATGTTTGGCAAGGGATGTCAATAAATTGACTCAGCCAGAAGGTCACCTCAAGTGGGGAGTGGAGTGGAGTGGGAATTGGAATTGAAGTTGGAAAAGAGTTTTACTTACTGAATTGTGGATCAGCTGTCAAAAGCAGGATCTGTCATTTTGTACCCATAATCTCAGATAATGAAATGGCATGGTTTTACTTTTCACAGAACCTACATTTCCGTTCGCTGTAGAGACGTTTTTTATAAATCAGATAATAAACTTTATAAAGCGAAATTTATAAAAAGATCAAAAGAAACTGTATAGAAAGAAAAAGGGAGAATTTATGCTCATGTTATAATTTTAAGACAAATTTTATCTATAAATATCTTAACTTATCTTATTTTTCTACAACTAAATATGTATACATATATCTTCCAATCATGTCATCCCATGTATGTCATTGATATATTATTATAGTCATAATTATTATTATAGACAGAGTAAACATAATTTTAATTAAGGCCAAAATTATACTTTGAAAATAAAGACCTTCAAAGAATAACAACATTAAAAAATATCACATGAAATCAATATAAATTTGTATGGTTTAACCCATTTTCTATCTGCAAATTTACTATAATCCCACGACCACATCTTATATCAGACTTCCCAACCCAACCCAACCCAAGATTACTCATCATAACTCGCCAAATCTCAATATTTTTGCATTGACTAAGCAAATACTACGGCTATAGGTACCTACATATGTATATACCATATATCGGTCGCCACCGCGACCGACCGCCCGCCCGCCCTTCTGCTCAGGTGCCCAGACGCCCCCACTTATTGTGTTTCAGATGTTTTTGCCTTTTTTGACTTCATTTACAAAATCTGTGCGTGCGCATTTCAGTCTTTGGTTGGTTTCAAGCCACGCAAAGTGTACGTTAATTTAACATTTAACTCGTATTTTACCAGTTGTTTATTCGAAGCTCATTTTTCTTCCACTTGAAAGAGAAACGTATTTTCTGTAAGAGTACGGGCATTTGACACATTTTGCATTTTAAGCGTACCACAAAAGTGTCGTATTTGTTGGGTAAACACTAGGAAAAAAGGCCCAAAGAAAAGCCATAATCAAACAAAAGAAAACCCGAGGCGAAGCTTTTAAATCTCTGGCTTATTAACTTGTGGATGCTGTGCACGTGAGGTAGAGCATGGTGTAGATTTGTCACCTGGCTGCCACAAAAGGTGGCGTTGACAGGAGGAAAGTGTTGCCGAGACAGAGAGAGATACCATCCGAATGCAGATTCTGATTTATGTGGCATGTGCGTGTCCTGGCGTTGTTGGTCGTCTGCACTTGTCCCACTGTGGCTGAGCTGTTGCTGTTGAATTTGTTAATCAATTAGTCATAATTTACGGCTCCACAATAATCAGTGGACCCTCGAAGGCAATGAACTGAGATCTTGCACTTGTTGCACCGTCCTCCTCACTCTCAGATACAAAACGATTTCAGGCCTGTCCCTCTGCCCCCGTCTGTGTGGCAAAAACACATTTGCCACAACGCTAATGATGCATTGTGGCTTGCATGTGTTGTCCGGCCTCCCCTCCTGTAGCCACCCCTCTCTCACCCTCATCTCTCGCTCTTTTTAGCTGGCTACAAAAACAACTTAAGCGTTTAACACGATCTTCAATTTGCGCCGAGCAAAATATAAGAAACAAAACCGCAAAAAAAACGCCAGCCAACACACACTGAAAGAAAGGAGTAGACGGAGGGCCCAATGCAACAACAGAAGGAGAGGAGCTGCAAGAAAGTCGTGCAGGGCAGCGCCAATTGGCATATAGCTACAGTGGAGATCCAAACAGAAGGGACAGCAGAGCAGAGCATATTTAAGAGGGACAGATGTCAAAGATAGAAGTGTGGAAGTACTTTCAAAAACAAAATGAAAAAGGAAATTGTACAGAAAATATAATTTACAAGTTTGGGAAGCATTCAAATTATGTAACACTCTCAGGAATGCAGTGTTGGTTAGCATTAAAATGGTTGAAATATTGAAAAACCGAAATTTGAAGGTTAATTGAGTGTTGGTAAATATAGAAATGATTTCAAAGCAGGAACTCTATGGAATACATTTTGTATATAATTTTTCTTTTAATTTTTGTTTATTCACTTCGTCTAAATCCTTTCCGGTTCATCTCTAGGGAGTGTCCACTGTATGTGCATAGTCGGGGATGCACCAGCCATATAAGCAATGCCTCATGCTGTGTCGTAATCGCAAGTTCGTTGCCTAAGTCTTTCGTTTTGCCTGCCACTAAATATATCATCGATGCGCCCGCGCCTCTCGTCTGCACCGCACCGCACCGCACCGCACCGCACCGCACCGCATCCCTCTTGCCTCACGGAGATTGCGGCTTTAAAAATATGTTGAGTTAAGCTAAACGATGCAGCAGCCTCAGCCTCAGCCGCAGCCGCTGCAGCCAACGGAAGGAAGAGGGGGCAGGCACGGAATGAATCGCATGTATACGCCCATCAATGCTGCCACCGCAGTGGCAGGTTGAAATGTTGCGCCAAGTCCACGGACTGGGCACGAAAGCGAAATGGAAACACAAGGATTTTTATGCCAGCTCGGCACCCTTTGGTGGCTACGTCTTCGTTGTTGTCTGCCCCATGCTTCGTTCGGCCGGCCTCTTCCTCCTGCGACTGTGACTGAGAAACTCCTGCTGCAGCACCAGCTCCAGTCTCAGCCTCAGCTTCGACTCCGACTGTGGCAATCGGATCGCGTACTTTGTGCTGTTCTACACGCATACAACAACAGCAGCAACAGCCCAGCGTCAGAGACAGTGGCAGAGATAGGGACAGAGACAGAGACAGAGACAGGAACGGAGGCCGGGTTGCAGCAATGAAATGCAGGTGCTTATGGCCTCCGTATTGGACCCTGCTTCGGTGCCCCTTTTGGCCACTTTGTATGCCTCGGAGAGAGTCTTGTACGAAATTAACTACAAACAGCAGTACAAAATATTTTAATTAAAAATTCCTAATCGTGTGCGAAGCATTTTTTATCTGATTTCAGTTTGCCCCACGCCACACACCACACCACACCGCCACCGCCACCGCCACCACCACCGCTGCAGGGTCTCCACCGTCTCCACCTTCGCCACCAGCATCAGCAGGAGCAGGAGCAGCAGCACCAAAGTGAAAAGGCTAAAAATGTATTAATAAGAAAAACGCCAAAAGGTTTGCGTGTGTGGAGGATCCCATCTCCATCTGCAGGCTTCCCGCCTGCCCCCATCTCATCTGATCTTGCCAGAGAGTACTGCCGGGTCCCGGGTACCCAGGTCTGGCCCCAGACGTATAATAAATTGCATTTGCCTACCCGAGGAGATGCAGATATGAGCCCCTGCATTGGACCCGTCTCTGTCTCTGTGTCTGGCTCTGAGTGTGTGTGTGTGTGTGTGTGGAGTTTGGTTGCATGCAACTGCAGACGACTGCAGATATTTTTGCATCTAGATACTTTTGGCAGTAATGTGCGAAAATTTCATTGGGTGTCGAAAAGTTAAGTAGTGCTCGCTGCCGCTGTCTTTGCCTTTGGCTCTGTCTCCATCTCCATCTCGGTCTCCGTCTCCGTCTCCGTGTTCCGTCTCCGTCTCCGTGTTCCGTCTCTGATCGGGCTCTGTCTTTGGCTTTCGTTGTCTTGGCCCAATCTGGTGTGGCTGCAGCGCTGCCGTTTACATTTAATGTGAGAACTAAACATTTGGCTTTTGAGCCTTCAATTTGTATTAAGTTGTTTGCATCCTCCACTCAGACGGGTCGATGCGACGGTGACTCCGGACTGCTGCATCCCAGGCAGCAATGCGCCTCGTCAACCGGCCAAAGAGAGGGGGAAAACTATTCGCGATTGCTGGAAATTGCTGCTGCCACGGCTTGACCATGGAAAATTGCTGCATTTGAGTAGAACGACTGTTATCAATTTCACTTGGCTAATTGGTTTCAAATTTATGGACCTGTAATTGATATTTATGTTTGTCCTCTCTTTACGATGCGTTGTCAAACGGTTGGTCGGCCACAACCACATCCACATCCCCATCTAGCCAGAGCCACAGCCACAGAGCCATAGTGCAACGGCAGCTGGAGGAGGCATGCCTGCGTAATTGGTCAAAGTATTCTGCTATAAATCCTCGACTGGCATTTACTGCATCGGCTTACCTGCGATAGAGACCCCCAATAGATCGGCTCAACCGGGTCTGGGTAGCCCAAAAGACAATTTAACCATCCATTCAAAGAGCAACGAGTGAACGGTTATTAAACTGCCACCAGTATACAATACATACGTTTAATGGGTGCAGATTGTAGGAGAGGAGTCCTCTTTTTGGCTTAAAGATACTCGACTATTCGCAATGGCTAATTACATTTGGTTAACTTTGCTTCAAGGTCAGGGTTCCCATCACCATCTGGATTCTGATAAAGGTAGAGGGCAGTGGCGTCTCTTTTTCCAAAAGAGGATAGATCTTCAAAGAATTAAGAATTCCTTCCTAGTTCTCCTATAGTTTGACCAAAACAGTGAGCCATTTGTGATACCCCCAATGTTGCCTACGCCACTGTTTCCACACCAAGGAGGATTGGGGTCTTCCTGTTGGTCGAGAATTAGCATGCAAGCCCGAAAATAAAATTCGTTTTGTTCGAATCTGTTCTCATTTTGTTCCTCTGGTCTGGCCACGGCACGAACGAACGAACCGAAAACAAAGAACGCGCTAATTAAAAATGCTAAAAGTTTTAAGCTCTCCACATCCCAAACCCAAGTCCAAACCCAAATTCCAGCCTCCTTTTCAGCTGTCCATTTCGACTGGGATCTCAGACTGAGAGCTAAGGCTACTCCGGCTGATGGGCTCTACTCTCTGCTCTCTGGTCCCGATCCCATTCCATTTCCATTCGCAATGCGATCAGAAGTGAATTTCTGTCCGGTTTCTGTTTCTGTTTTTGTTTTTTCTTTTTTTTGGTTTTGTTGGGTACGTTTTTGTTTTTTATTTTTGGGATCTTGTTGGAGTAGTAAACACCGCACGGCTGTCGATTTCTGTTTGCTGTCAGTTGGGTCTGAGGGCTACACTCTGGGGTGGGGCATGGCATGAGGCAACTGGAGACCCTGCCGTGGCACAACCATTCATCTTTAGTCGGTTCGAAGGGCCCCGTTTTCGGCATTGGCTTCAGTTGGTCATTTGTTGGGGCTGGGGTTGGGGTTGGGGGTTGGCGTGTTGCTTATCCAGACGATTCTGTTTCTCTGTTTTTCTGAAATTTCCAATGAAATGTGGAAACAGGACTCAACATGCAGAGTTTATAGGTATTTTAATTAGTTGAAATTTCTCGGTGGCTACATGGGAAAGAAGACACGAAGGTGCCCCCAGAAAAGGGACCACCTAGGTAACAAATATCTTTCCAATGTAACACGCATAACTCTCGGCCCCAAATGAGCAGCCATTATTTCCTTTCGTAAATCTAAAAAATTGATCAAAACCTAATGAAGCTTAATCAGCCCGAAAATCCCCCCATAAATGAAGCGATTTACTCTAAAAGCAATCTCATTTGGGGATTACGATCTCTCAAATGAGCGAGGAATTCAATTTTCCAGAAACGAAAACTAAAATTAAAATGTCGACTTAGGTCCAGAACGAGACGTCGAGAAGGGCGACACTCATCCGGACAGTGACAAGTGTCGTGTCCAACCCCGACTCTGCCTGCTTTTGTGGCAAGGCTGCCGCAGTTTTTATTGTTTGTTTAATTGCGGATAAATGGGGTGGGGTAGGCGTGTGGCTGTGGGCTGTGTGTGTCTGTGTGTAGGGTGCAGGGGCACTTGAAAATTGTAACAGCAAAAATGATAAATGATTTGCAGCATTTAACCCTCCACTTGCACAGCTGTTGGGTTTCGGATACTGGCGGGTTCTGTGCGTAACATTTGCCGCAAATCAAAGGAGGAACCGCTGATGGCGGTGGTTGGGTGGCTGGCAGCATTCTGGGGTGGCGGGAGGGTGGTGGTTCGGTGGCTTGGTGGCTGGGTCTGGTTGGGCTGCCTTTGGTGCACTTACAGCCACGAAAATGTAATAAAAACGTGCGTCTTCACTTCATGTAAATCATGTCAGGCGGCGGCGAGTAGCGCAGAAATATCTCCTTGCTGTTCCCGGAGCAGAAGCCGCAGTTGCAGCACAAATGAGTAGTCTGTGGCAAGATCATCCTGACCGCAGCGCAGCAGAGCTTGCACTGTGATGCTGTGCGATCACAATCACCAAAATGCTGCAAAGGTAAGGTGTCCCAGTCGGAGTCGGATCGGGAGTCGGTGTGCTGCAGTCCAGGGCGTCTCTACTGGCACTGGCACATGGACACATGGACACATGGGCACTGGCGGTGGCGTGAACGTGCAAACATGTTGCACATGAGAGAGGCTGCCGCTAAAGTACTTGTACTTGTCATATTGTTATGGATTTATGGCAAACACGTATAGCGCTATAAAAATGACATATGCACGTGTATGGGTTAAAGTATGGGTTCGATATGCAGCAGCACCCATCCCCAACCACCCCCCCTCGTTCCTGCCCCACTGCCATCTCTCTCTCGCTGTCTCTCTTTCACGCTTGCTGTTGCACATGCGGCACTGTCGAAGCGAGAGACATGAGCACGCGCAGCCATCTCGATTACCGCTTGCGTCGGCGCAATCCATCCTCCCTCTTCCTGGCGGCAGCACCCCCCAGCCTCCATCCCAGTGGCTGCCCCTTCCGCTTGCCACTAATTAATCGCCTTTGTTCGTGTCATAATTCGATGCGTATGAAACATGTTTGCCTTACTGATTTCGCAATTGCATTTCGTTGTGGCATCGTATGCCTAGGGGTGGATTTAGGGTTAAATGAGGCATGCCACGAGTCTCTACAACCCCCCTCGGAACTATCTCCTGCTGCAATGATGATGATGATGAACATGTGTGAGGTTCACAGCGGCACAAGTGCTTTGGTTTCTGGCGAGGTGGTGCATGTTTCTGGGTCATGTCAGGTGGTAACTTTGATGGATGGATGGGCAGTTCATTGTACCCCACAGAGGGGTGAGTTTTTAAAGTTTTTATTGCGGTTAGTAGAGCGAATCGATAGCAGGATAGAATATCTCACAGATAACATTTTTCAGGGGAGTATCTGTGCAAACTGTAAACTGAAATCTCTTGACTGAAATTGATCCTAAGTCTTCAGTAATTAATCAGTTTATTATTCTGCTCAGGGTAGTTTTGACGATCATTGGAATAATAGAAATTTCTGATAGGAGGACATATGTATTTTAGGGAAGATTCTCAGTATTTACTTAGCAATTGGAATCTTTAAATGAAGCTTTAATTTGGTCAAAGTGCTATAGAATTGTACGATATTTTATGACAGGTCTACAACCAAATTTGTGTCTCTTGTTAAGTATATGCGTTCAAAAGGTTCCTTTTTGGTGCACATTACATCGATTCTGTATACACCGCAGGGAACCCGTGTTCATAAAAGGATATTTTAGATGGTATTTGAAGTTCTTAAAGAAAACCATATATCCCTTTTCACGAATGACCACAACTCAAGGAGGACGTAGGCTAGACTTCCAGCGCTTAATTAGTGTGATATTCTCGTGTATTTCAAAGTCAGCTCGGAATATGTTTCACCAAGATTCTTTTAAGAAAATACTTTATCCTTTCTTTTATCAGCTCTTTGAAGGGCTCATAGATCTTACAGACTGAAGGATGTCTTTGATGCTCTTTTGTACTTCCCCAAAGGAAGCTTCTGCAATCTTGTTTAAGTAAAGACTCCACCTTTAAACTGAACTTAGACCCAATTCCCAGTGTTTTGACCTTAGCGTTGGGTTTTTGCTTCAAGTACCCGTAACTTCTCGCTAAAAATATGGCCCATAAATCTTTTTGCCCGGCACAAAACCAATAAAAGCCTACATAAACCACTAACCTAAGGCAATGTTTTATGCACCTCCAGCTAAGGGCACAACCGCGAACCACAAACCACAAAACCGCCACCACTGCAGCCTCAGCCTCAGCAGCAGCAGCAGCGGAAGCAGAACCACAGCAGCAGTCGGAGGCAGAGGCAGAGGCAGAAGCAGAAGCAGCAGTCGTAAGGAGGAGGCGGAAAAAACACTTGAAAAATCTGTCATAAAATGTTGAGTGGTGTAAAACCAACTGCTTGAAATTGCCAACATATTTGCCTGTTTGTTTAATGAACTCAACCAACTGGTTGTCCTACGGGGGTGGTGGTGGTGGTGGTGGTGGTGGTGCCTGCCTGATGAAGGGGGTGTGTTCCGTTCCTGCTGGGAGGGTAGGTCCGTCCCTGTACTGATTTTGATTACTCAATATGTTTGATTTTATGGATTTATGTCGCCTCTCCGCTCCACTTTTGCATCTGTCTGCTGGCCAAAACTCCTCCATGTGGCAGCAAAAAACCCAAAAATCGCCTCAAAACGAAAGCTAATTTCAACAAAGAAATGCCATTAAAGCCGAACAAGTGTCCAACTTGCGGCCAACACACAACACCAACTCGAATTATGAGAGACGCACACAAAAGACACCTGTAAGATGCTGACCGTCTGTCTGTCCACCTGGGAATCCGCAGTCCTCACTCCTCACTCCATAGTCCGCAGTCCGCCTCCGCGTCTGGCTCTGTCTCTGTCGCTGTGTGTGTCTCTGACTGTGGCAGTGGCTCTGGCTATTAGCTGAAATCAAAACGAAAACAATGTAAACCACAGTCGGCTACAAGCCAGCAAAAATAATATCTCTGGAGACTCTGGTGTCTCTGGAGTCCCCCGACTGCTGGCCACCAACGCAAAAGTTGTTGCTGGTGTTGTTGCTCTGGTGTTTCCCTGGTGTTGCTGCTGTTGCCTCTTTGCAGAGGGTATTTAGAGTTTTTAAAGAAGTTTGCAATGGAGAGAAGGAAGGATTTTCTAGCCACATGAGATTCATCCGAATAGTTATGTATTTAACCAAACCATTCCTTCATAGACATTCCACTTGTTGGTTTTGGGAGTATACCAATTGGAATACACAGCAGGAAGGAGAGTTCTACATCAGATAAATGGTAAGGTGACACTTGGTCGGCATAAAAGAAAAACTTTTGGTAGGAAAATTTACTATTTCTACATTAAAGAGCACAAGCTCTAGACGAATATCATTACTTATCACGCTGACTACAGACTCTCCATTTATCATTTATCTCCCATACGATAGATCGTCAGGAAGGGTATCTAAAGCGTCGATAACAGAAGCCTCGTGTTTCTGTTTGCTATCTTTTGTTGTTGCCTGTTGCTGGTCGTCGCCTTTTAGCCAATTTTGATATAACTGAAAGCGTCAATTATACGTGAAATTTATGATGCCGTGTGAAGAATAACACCAACTTGCAACATATTTGGACATCGCTATGGTTACTGTTGTTGCTGTGGCAGTTGTTGCTGTTGCCGTTGTGGGTTGTTGCCGTTGTCGCCGTACAATTGCCGCTCTGGGCTCTCTGTGCTGGCAGATATGTACCTTGATAATGGGCATTGTAGTGCAGTTTTTCCTCTTCGGGAACTGAGAAAAAAAGATGACAAAGGAGCCACAAGCCGCGATGCGACGGCTGCCCCCAACCAAGGAACCCCAACGCCGAGGTACGCCCACCAAAACGGGATGGAGGGATCGACCCCAATAGCACAAATAGCAACATAGTCACATAGCAAATGGCCAAGAGAAGACATTTTGGGCACACACCAAGTCAATTTGTTTTATCTATTGTCGAACAAGAGTCATGTCACAATGGCCACAATGAGATTTACTACACTCTAAAAAATATATAATCAGCAAGTAAATGATGAAAATCAATTGGGAAATTATCGGAATAGTAAATAGAGTTGAGAGATATTCCAGTGTCATACAGAAAATATTCCTATAAAGTCTGCATAGCCTGAAAATATAAAGGCCATAGATTTATTTCTACATCATTCATCTAAAGAACATTATATGGAAATTCAATTAGAATTAGAAATTGTAAGCTTAATTTTCTTTCTGTGTAACTGTGGTTATTGTCGTTGTTGCTGCTGCTGCTGTTGTGGGCAGACAACTGTTGTTGCTGCCGCTGATGTTGCTGTTTCTGCTGCTCCTGCATTGGTAGCTGTTGCTGCTGCCACAACAATGGAGCGGCAGCGGCAGCGCAAATCAGCAACATGATTCGATATTTAGATATGCGCCTCAAGAAATATGAGCCGCTAACAACAACAGCAGCAACAGCAACAACAAAGATGCTGCCGCTTCAAGCCTGTCTTTTAGCTTGTTGGCCGCATGTAATTGCCAAGTTTGTGGCTTAAGTCTTTTGTTTGGGTCCCCCTCGATTGGCCGGTTGCATTTAAATTTGATTTATACACACTCGCAATGCATATAATTGGATGGAAGTCGCCGCACCATCTCCGTCCGCGCAGCCAATAATTGGCTAAAAACCCACTCCGGGCCATGCCATGCCCACCCCCACCCCCCCCATCACCCGAAAATATTAGCCCAAAAATCATTGTGGGAGGAGAACCATTGACCAGGTGTTAATTGCCGACCCATAAAACGGGGAGCCCTGGGGCAGGGACTAGGTCTACAATAAGTAGAGCAGAATGCAGGTCTGGGCCTTCCTTCCTGGGCTGCTGCCATGCAGCAGAGCCGTCGTGCCGCCGCGTCAACGTGCCACCATGCACCCGGTGACCGTACGTACGGTGGCCGCATTTATAAACATAATTAAGTTGGAATCGTAAAAACCACAAGGGAATAAAGATCGCCTCGGGCTCCACCGGCCACGCATGCGTGCAGCCGAAGACGAAGACGACGGAAGCTTCGGTTTCGAGAGCAGTAGTCGGAGACGCAGACGCAGGCGCAGGCGCAACGGCAGCCGTACAGCGGCTCGTACTCGTAACTCCATTAACAAGTCAGGAGCCCGGGGCTCTATGGCTGGACAACCAATCAGCGCCTGCCTAAAGAGCACACATTAAAGAGCAAACCGGTTCACCCAGAAGAGAACGACGTGTGTGCCCCGAGAGAGAGAGAGAGAGATAGGGAGAGGAGAGAGAGTGTCCCCGAAGAGGGAGACTCCAGAGAGACTCCGGCACTGAATCAAGCGCTGACAAAGCCATAGAGCGGATCGGAGCACGATTGTGCCCCTGCGGCAATCAGTCGCGACTCGAACCCTGAAGCGCACGCAAGCAGCGAAAAGCAAGCAGCGGAAGCTAGAGATACTATACCCATACGATTCCGTTTGTGCTTTGGATGGTACCACCAGTGCTACCACCATCTGCAGCTGGCCAACGCTCTCTTAAGCCACCACTGCTCTGTAGTGCTCTCGCGTGATTTGCTCCGCCCCCCGGTGGATGTGGATTGAGGCTGCCTGCTCGAGGGCTGAAAATGCCGCAGGATTCGGTTAACGATTCGTGGCGACGCGTTTAGTCGAGCGCCGTGCTTCAAGCGGTGATGAGTCCACATTCTGCAACGGTAAATCTCAACGAAAATTGGATTATTGTGATCTGTGAACTGTGAACTGTGATCTCTCCTCTTCCACCCCTCTGTCCCAACAATTGTGAAAGTGTTAAGTGTGCTACAATCCCCCCACGCCCCCCTCATTAAATTGCTGGCTGATTACAACAAATGACGGCAAAAGCAGCCAAAGAAGAGTAATCGAAAAGAGCAAATGGAAAAGATTATCATTAACAACCAACAATCAATCGACATCTTTCACATTTCTCCGTGCCTATGTTTGTGATTATTTTTTCAAGATTGAGAGCTGGTGTGTTGTGTGAGAAAAGCAAGCGGAAATAATTCTCAATTAAATACAACATTAAATACAATATATATCAAAATACAATGCCATCACAAAATAGTGCGGAAAGAAAGAAGAAAGAAATCAGAGAGTGAGAGAGAGAGAGAATGAGATATATAAAAGTAAAAGTGCAAACAATGTGCGGTGGCCCCACTGTCGTCCGCCGAGTGTCCCAGTGTCCCCACTGTGCGGTCCATTGATAAGGCGGGCACACACTCACACACACACACACACACACACACACACGTACATTCGATTGCCATAGGAACAGTCGCAACGAAATGGAATTGAAACGTGCCAAGTGAAAGAAAGAAATGAAAAAGAGAACACCAGACCAGAACAGCAGATAATACAAATAATAATAATACAAGCCAGTGATAGAGGGACTCCAAGTGGGGGTGGTGTGCCGCTGTGGCTGTGGGGCATGGGAAAAGCCAGAGATCGAGAGCAAGAGAGCGAGCATTTACCATATGGCATGATTCCGTCGTTATGCGGATCGTTTCATTCAAGAGTCCGCCCTGCCTTTAGAATTCTTTGATAACTACGGGGATTTATCCGAGAACTGGTCTCTCGAATATACCAGAAAATAAAGAGTACCCTGGAAGAAGATAATATACGAGGACAAAAAACAGAAATAGATATTGAAATACTTTAATTTAGAGTCTAAAAAGTCTGAAATTGTAGAAATATTATTAAAGTCAAGATGAATAATATTCACTACCCAAATTATTATCTCCCAAATCAAGAGCATTAGTTTCTGATAAGTATTCCATATTCCACAGAGGAGATAGAGCATCCATTAGTTCCCCATCTGCATCCCAGTTGGATGCACTCATTCATCATTCCGCAAATTGCTAAAACAGTGTGCACCCTTTCGGTGAAAGTTCAGGGAGGGGGGCGGGTAGCAAAGAGAGTAGAGTGCTCCATGGAGCAGCATCCATCCACTTGCAAAAGCCACTTCCGGTCATGCCTTACAGCAGCAGCCACAACCGCAGCGGCAGTGGCAGCATCTGAGTTTCGATTCAAAGTCAACGACTTCCGCTCCGTGGCGGGGATGGGGCTGTGCGAGGAGAAGGCCTCAAGCAAATTACTTAATTAAATGGGCAATTAACACCCGGCCATCATCCGCCAGAGGGTCCCGAGGATTCATGGGGCGCCTCAGGGGAGGCAAAGCAACCAAAAGGCTGCCCCAAGGAGAGTGAAGAATGAGTAATGTGGGCAAGAGTGAAAATATCTGTAAATTAATATGCGCACAAGATGCAAATTGTTTTGTGGCCAAAGACACGGCTCCATTCCACCAGCAAAGGCAAATGCAGAGGAAGAGGCAGAGGCCGAAGAGGCAGCAACAGCAACGGCAACAGCCATCGCCAGAGGCAGCCAGCAACAGGCAGTGCAACAGCAGCAACAACAGCGTTAAATTAACATAAATTGAATTGCATTTGCATTTGCTGCACGTTGCTGCCGCTTTTTGCGGCTTGCCCTGGCAAAAGTAAATGTTGCTGCGGTTGCAGCCGGCTTCAGATGGCGGTGCCACTTGTTGCTGCCGATTTGCGGTTGCAACAGCAGCAACAACAGCAAACTGCGTGTCAATTAGCGTTGATGATGCATGCGTCAAATGCATTGAAATAGATTTGCACCACCAGCAGCACTTGGCAGCCCGTTTCAATTCCATTTTGTTCAACAATTATTTTGTTACAGCAACATCCAAGCCACAACAACAACAACAGCAATAAAACATCGCCTATCAAGTGGGAAGTTTATGCAAAACAAATGAAAATATACTAAACGAAAACCCATACAAACGATGTACGAGTACGAGTACATATAAATAATAATAAAAAATAATTTGTGATAACAACATTAACAAAACAAAACAAAACACACCCAACGGCGGAAAAAAAGTGAAGAAAATGATACAAAATACTCGGAATCCATTGCCTCCACAAACAGCGGCGAAAACAAATTGAAATTTCTGTGCACAAATTGAAAATTAGACAAGAGCAAAGAAACCAACCAACAGCAATAGCAACAAAAAAATCTCCATATATGGGCTAATTAAAGAACCAACTCCGATTTACATTCTTTGTGCAAACAGTCCCCTCCCCCATCGAGATTGTCGAGAAATCGGTCCAAACCAGCATCACGCTCGCGAACCGCCCACAGAATGTACACAATGTTTAGGAAACATTTTCGGCGAAAATCAACAGAATCGCAGCCATCATCATCTGCCACATCATTGGCAGAAGAATCAGCAGCAGCATCATCCACAGACAGCCTGAGAATGTCGACGACAACAACAACAACAACAACGACGCAGAGACAGAGGCAGAGACAGAGGCCCAGGCAAAGGGAATTCTCGGCTCTGCCATCGACCATCAGCGATTGTCGATCATTAAAGTCTGCCTGCAACTTAATTGCTTTAATTTTAATATTGTTAGTCCATAAGGTAAGCCAAAACAAACCCCAGAAAAACAGAGCAAACAATTCGAAAAGCTATAAGCCTTAAAGCGAAATATATGCGGGTGTTCGAAAGCAAAGTTGATTCAACTTTTTGGTGAATTCCAAAATGGCCAAAGGCCCACAGCGCCGGAATTATGATGGGGGACGTAAATAATGATGATTTGGTTTAATACCAATTCAGTGATTTATCAATTTTGAATGCAGACGGGTTTCAGTGTTTAATAGGGATCGCTTTTTTATAGAGGCAAGGCTTGCAGATTGCCAAGGGGCTGGCGGTGATAAAATAGTACTAGAATATTGTGCAAAATATCTAAAAGGATAGGAAAGGAATAGATCCGTTTTTAAACAACATAAAAGTCAACTTATGAATTTATTCTGCATTTATTTTACTCAAAAATATGCAATATACGATATAATAAAATGAATTTTCCCACAAACACTGAATTGATCTTTCCCATGGCAGCTGTGCATAATACTGTGTAATTTATAGTCCGATTCTAATCAAATTTATTCCTGATTGCCTTGGAACTTTAAAAGTTCCACATTCTGAAAGATTTCATCACAAAATTAGACTTAAACAATAAAGACATTTCCCCACTTTAAACAAATAAGAAATGACTAAGAATTCCGAGGACCCTTTTTGAAACCGATCCAGCCGATTAGTGGGACGAGCTATCTTTCAAAACCATCTTTCCGTGATGGTTCCCACACCAGGTTGACCGTCCGCGACGGTAGTCCGGGGGCATAGCTTGGAGTATTTGGGGTGTAGCCGCCATAAAGTGTTACACAAAGTGCCTAAACATGTATTGAGATGCCAACAGAGAGGCCCCAAGCCCAACGGCCCGAGCGGCAATTAAACAGGCAAAGAGGCGCAGAGGCGCAGAGGCACAGAGAGGTATATAGCAACGATATGCGATAGAGAGGCCAACGGCAGCCAGCGAACGGTTCAAAAATACATAAAAATTAATCGCTGTTGCAGGGGGCACGAGGAGAGCTGGGCAGGCAACGGAGGAAGACGGACACACCATAAACACAAACAACAATTTGATTAATACGCAGGCGATCGCGAGAACCAGCCCAAGAGTCGGACATTAGAATCCAAGAAGAGAGAGATCTCCCATCAGAGCCAGACTCAATAGCAAGGCATGGGTATCCATGGGTATGGGTATGGGTATCGGGCATGCAAGACTTTGGGGCAATCAAATTGATTACACACATTTATCTGCCGCCAGAGCAGAGCAGGCCAGGAGCAGGCTGAATCTGGGGGGGATTGAGTGCATTGATTTAGGGTAAGCGAGGCGATAAAAGTCGCCGGCAGCGTCGTCCGTCCGTCCGTCCGTCCCTCCGACAAATGAGAAATGGATGCCTAAATGGTCGGCGGACAGAGGCGGACTGCGGACTGCGGACCGTGGACTACCGCTGCAACTATTTAGTTGTTAATGAAGTAAATAAAAGTTAAATAAGTATTTTGTAGCGGCGATTAATGGTTCACTTCCAAGGAAATGCTTTAAAGTTGCCTTCAGCTACTCGTAAAGATCCACTCTGATCAGCCCACGTCAAGTCGAATTAGCCCAGTTTTTATTTTTTTTTTGGTAGGAGCTTCGCCAGAGGATCTCTCTCATTTGAGCTGACATTTATTGATCATAAGCTGCGTATTAAACGAACTGAGCGGCAGATCCCAAAAGATGCGAAATCAGAAATGTGAAAAATAACCAAAAGCCCCCTGCCTCTGCCCCTGCCTCTGCCCCTGCCCCCGACACATTCGAAAGGCAGTCGTCTCGAGGCAAATGAGTTGGCAAAATGAGCTCCCACGATGCTGGATGCTGGTCCCCGTGGATACATCGATTCGATCGCATTTATGGCCAACAAAACGTTCCGTTTCTTGGGCAACTGCAGGTTTAATTAAAATTTCATTTAATTTCACATCAATTTCGTCTGGCGGCTTCATTAAGCGACCTGTTTACATGTGGCGCCGCATCACTAATTCCTTTAGCATTTTCGGGGGCCATGGAGGGGCTTTATCTAATCGAATTGATTACGTCAAAAGTTTGTCTCGAATATTAGCGGATGCATCCAGGGCCCAGAGCCCAGAGCCCAAGAGGCAGAAGCAGCTGCACTTGCCTCATGAATGAAGAGTTCCCAAAAGAAATGTGATAAATAAATAGTAAGCAGGCCTGAAACCGGTTCACCGGCCAACAGATCTCTCGATCAAGAATCCAATCAGCCCCAGAGTCGGAGTCTTGGCCAAACAAAAGGAAATCTCACATGAAAACGCTAAAAGAAACCAAAGAACAGGCAGAGCAGAGGTAGAGGTAGTGCAGGAGGGTTTAGAGGAGCAACCAGTTGCATTTGATTGATCTATGGCATGATCAACAATGCATGCGGCTGGCCGGCCACATCAACTTCGAGATGGAGCCTCAAGATGGAGCTGGGAGCCGAGAGCTGGAAGAAGTTTTGGTTTTTTTTTGTTGTTGTTGAGGCACAAGGTGCACAGGTGCAGGTGCAGGCTACGGCTCAGCTACGACTATGGCAACGGCGACGACTTTGGCTCGAACTAAACTGGCTAATGCCGTTAGCCGGGCCGGCCGCATGGCTAAATTGCAATTTATTTCTAATAAACTTATCAACACTGCCAGCTACCAAAGCCAATGACAATAAATTTACTGAAATATGAAACCATAAAAGCCAGAAGTCCAGGCCTAAAAGTTTTCATTAGCATATTTTTCACGAAGCAGAAGCAGAGGCCTCTCGGTAGAGGCCTTAAAAATACAAAGTTGATGTTCGGAGGAGGACGCAGCTTCCAGATTCAGATGCAGCAGCTTCCACTTGGCCAGTTCCTAGGAGTTCTTGGCGGCTAAATTATGATAAGCGATTTGCCTGAGAATAGTTAAACTTTATGCACCATTTATCAGAAGCGTCTTGGAGCCCGTGCGAGTGCCGCGGCGATCTAATGTGTTATTAATTTTATGGCAAATGCTCGTATCGATAGGCTTTTGATTTGTGGCCAGAGCACCACAATTTCCACTGCAATATTCAGGTCCTCTCTCTGCCAACCGGCTTCCTCCCCTCCCGTTGCCTCTGCTGACGGCAGACAAAGGCATTCTAAATTATACAAACTGTTGGATATCTCGTTTGATTAAGTGAGCCGAAATGCTGGATTGGTCCACACTCCACTCCACTCCACTCCAGTCTTCAGTACAGTTAAGCGGGGCTTTTGTGTTTGGAAAATATTTCTCATTATTTTCGTGTTTCATTTGCTGCTAGATTTATCAAAACGCTCCTTTCATTTGCCTAACCAAAAACTCCAATGTCTATTTCTGATTTTCACCTCTTGTACGCGAGTAGTATTCCCCCCATCCACCATGCCATACCATTTTTTGTGTTTTTAATTAAAACCTCTACCGCGGAACCCAATCAGAGCGCCCTAGGTGGCTTATTAGCTTTTTAGAGCCCCAGCCCCGGCAAAAGAGCTGGCAGATCCGATACGATCCGATCAGATCCATAAAGTGTTGAGCATATTATTCGATTTACAGAGTTGGTGTTGGAGTTTGGGGGGGAGGAAATCCAGCTGGGAATGCCTCTGGGATTCACCTATTTTAGGCCATGATTGATTCGAACGATTTGGGGATTGGATTTGTTCGCTTGTTTCCGAGCCCGAACCCCAACCCGATGATTTACCAGCGATTCGATAATCTTGTTTCCCTTCTGTGACCATTCGATAATCATGTTTCTTCTCTCTGTCTTACAGATATCCGCAGCTGGTAACTTTGAGCTGGAAATATTAGAAATCTCAAATACCAACAGCCATCTGCTGAGCGGCTACTGCTGCGGCATGCCCCCAGAACTGAGGGCCACCAAAACGACGGGTAAGTTTGAGATCTCAATAAAAGAAATTCTTTAACTGAAAGTATATTTTGTCTTAATTATTAAAGATTAAAGAGCTTTTACTTTCTCCGAAAATTGCTTACAAGATGTTGATGGCTTTCTGTGGAATTTTCAATGCATTTCCTTTACCAACTTTATGGATTTATCCTGCCTTAACTTTACTTAAATATCACATAACAAAATTGCACAACATCTAGAAGAATTCACTTGGGTTTTGTTGAGGTTTCCTCTCCATATTCTGTATTCTTTATTACCTCTTCTCTAGCCCCTTACTCTTTAGAGATCTTAAAATATAGATCAAATTTTTGCTAAAACATCGCACAGAAAGTAAAACCAGAACAGTTCTATATTCTATACGAGTATTACTTCATTCCTTAAATGCTATCTTCATTCTAATACATGGAGTATAATGCTTATCTGTCCCAAAAAAAAGAGGCGGTCAAGGTCTTTTGCCTCGCTTCTATCAGAATTTGCATTCTTTTGTTTCATATTTTTTTGTTTTTAATTCAGAGTAATTATGCAATCTCCGACAACGAACTTTGTACATACATCTACACGACTCTATATAGTACTTACGACGAGCATATGATAAAGCATGAACCAATGTTCTTCCTCTTGCAGGCTGCTCACCATGCACAACGGCATTCCGGCTGTGCCTGAAGGAGTACCAGACCACGGAGCAGGGTGCCAGCATATCGACGGGCTGCTCGTTTGGCAACTCCACCACCAAGATACTGGGCGGCTCCAGCTTTGTGCTCAGCGATCCGGGTGTGGGAGCCATTGTGTTACCCTTTACATTTCGATGGACGGTAAGTTTGGTCTAGTCTATTACTTATCCTCCGCTTCGTTTCGGTTCGCTTCGTTATCCCCTCTCTGCCACTCGTGCTCTCTAACCAAATGCAAACGCACGCTTTTGGCACGAGCTATTTCGAGCTCTCATTTTCGCTGTGGGTCTAGTTAGAGGGGTACCGTCTCGGGTCTCGGGTCTCGGTTCCGCCTGGAGAGCACCAGAGCGGAGCGAAGCGATAAGCCCGAGCCGGCAGCAGAAATGTGAATGAGCTGCCAGCCCGTGCCGCGACTTGCAGTGATAAGAATATCCACACATTCGAGGGATATATCATCTATCAAGGAGGGGGTGTTCAGAATTTCTCTCTCTCTTTTTTTTGGGACACTTCCTGTGGCCAAAAATTCCAAGCTTTTGAGCTATAATCTGGCGTGAAAATCGGCTTAATTCTGTTGACCATTCGAGAGCATCTTTTTATGCCATTTTATTCATCTTCAGCACCATATAGCCCTTCTGCTGTATAGATTCTCCAGTCGGTAGCCGAAAAAAAGCAATTAAAAATTGTGTTTCATGTTTTATATTTTTCCCTCACTTCTTGGCCGGCTCCTAAGCGGCTTTCGGTTAATTAAGTGAGCATAATGCGGGCTTATGACTGCCAAAATGGTAAGAAATAAAGCGAACAAGAACTGTGAAAATACCAACACAGCATACAGCATACAGAATACAGAATAAACGTGGCCCAAGCGATCTGTGCTCCGTTCTGTTCTGTTCTGTGTGTGTGGGGGACATTAACTCGGTTAAGGTAAAAAATGTAACCTGACTGGGGTGGCTTGTAGTCGCGGAATTGAATTAAAGTTTTGTTCGAGTATCTGGCTATTCTGCTGTGTTCTTGCGGAGCTAACTTGGCTAACAATTACACGCCTTGGCCCGGCCCAAAACTAATGCCAAAGGCAGTTGAATGCGCAGCCGCAGTCGCTGTTGACGCTAACGTTGGCATGCGCATGCGCCGTCGTTTACATTAGGCAGGTCTCCCTGTGGTGTTGGTGGAGAGGAGGAGACGCGGAGACGCGGAGGTGGTGTTGAGTCAGTCGCTGTGGAACGGGCATGCGTCAGAGTCTTGGGTCTTGGTCTGGGTCTTCGTCTTGGGTTTGGGGCTTGGGTCTCTGCCTTGTTGCTGGTTCTGTGCCCCTGCCACCGCCATCGAGCCCCCGACTGTGCCCCTGTGCCGCGCGAGTCGTGGCCTGAAGTGCGGACAACCTGTTTCGTGGGAACATTACCTTGTCGCGCTTGTCGCTCGGCCGATGGCGATGGCGATACGTTACGCTTCGCTTTGGTTTCGCTTTAATCTTTTGCTTTTCCTTTTGCCCAGCACCAGCACTGAGCGCTCAAATGCTCCACACATGTGCTGGACCCATGGACTCCATCGACTCCGACTTCGACTGGGTGCCGAAACGAAACCTGGCAAATGTTTGCCCTGGCTGGTGGCAAATTCTGCATACTACGGTACTGGGGCTGGGACTGGGACTGGGGCCTACAGACAGACTGACAGACAGTCAGACGATCAGGGGGGGGGAGAGGGCGAGGGCACCCTCAAGAAGCCTTTCACAAACTCATGAAAAATCTTCAAAAAATCACCTGAAGAAAACAGAGTCTGTCTCTCTTTTCGGAGCTGCCGAACTGGGGACCAACAATTGTCCCACTTTTTATTGAATGACTTCTTTTTTTCGACTGATGATTGAGTGAATGGCATGTTAAAACTTATAAACATGACTTAGGAAATACTTGAAGCTGAAGTTGGTTCCCTCGAGCAGCGACTATATACAATACTTGTAGTGGTAGAGGTACATACATCATAACATCATAACATCATCAAGCCTTCAATGTAACTGTCAAACACCAGAGATCTTGTGTAGGGCCTGCTCCTCGGCTCCTCGGCTCTCCGCTCCATTGAAACATTGGAACTGCTGTGGAGGCCAAACAGAAAAATCCACAACAAATGAGTTTCACTTGACAATATTTTCCAACTGGCTTTTTCGAGGCTTTTTGGAGTGCGCGTGCGCAACCATTGAGCATTCTCGAGTGGAATTTGTGGTGCCTCTTTTGGGATGGGACTTGTTCCACTTTTTTACCCTCTCAAGAGATCAATATGAATGACTGCCCAAATAAAACTGAGTTTCGCTTCCAATACATTTTGCAGCCCCCACAAATGCTACGAATACGAGGCTTTTGTTTCTCTACTCAAAAGTGCTTTCGTTTTGGACCTGAGACAAGGTTCTTGACATTGTGTTAACAGTTCAGTGGCCAATCCGGAGAGACTTGAGGATTGTCTCGATAATTGCTACTTGATTTTTGGGCAAAATAAAGGGTTCCATTTTCCATATTAACTATTGTTGCTCTCCATTAATCCCAGGCATCTGTCCATTGGCTCGTGTTTGGCTCTCGTTTTGATGAAATCTAAAACCAAATTCAACGCCATTTTCAATTGATAAACTTCCTGCTGGCCTGCTAGATTTTAGCTCGAGCCACCGGAACAGACCCACAAAATGACAGCAAATACTCGCATGACAATGATATGTCGACGTATCCGACGGTGGGGAAATTGAATTGAAATTTGAGACGATCCCCTCTCTCGGTGGGGCAGTGTCATCAATTGCGGACGGATGGCTGGATGGATGGATGGATTTGCAAACTGTGTCAAGTTGTTCTGGCTGTTGCAATTAGCCAATGTCTGCCTGGGACTGATTTAGTGTCGCGTCGCCAGGGCAATTACATGGGAACAGATCTCTGCCCTCCTCCAGTTGCAGTCTCCGTCTCTCCATGGCCGCCTCCCACTGCTAAATGAGCATTTCCTGGCATCCAGCGGCGGCATCCCAGACAACGTCGTCGTTTAATTGCTTTTTGCCCAGCGCGAAATCTTCAACGGCTGCTCCAAGTCCAAGCAATTACAACAAACGGCGAATCTTCAATTTTTATAGGGCCCATGCAAAGGAGGAGCAACCTTCTACGACTACGACAACAAAACAAATCTAAACTGGAAAGGCAGGACACCATTCAGGGTCGAAGCTTAGATACTCTTAAAGATTAGTTGATAAAACTTTGATCAAATGAAGCTATAGCTATAGCAAACAGATTTTGGTGCTCTATAGATCAGTCCTATAGCGGTTCTTTTTGGAAGCAGCTTTTGATAGAATTTTCTATAGAAACAGACAGTTTTTCGAATGATCATTTAACAACAGATCTTGGATCTATATACTCTTTAAAGAGGCAGAAAAAAAAGCAGGAACGTTGATCAATAATACTCATATACCCGCAGCAGTTCATGGGTTCAACGATGCCACCTTTCTCTGCTCAAAATCCTAATATCCCCCCATTAAGGGTATCAAAATAAAATGGAATTTTTTGTTGTATTTTCGTTTTGGCCAATTGCAATGCCATGGACATCGACATGGACACGGCCAGGCGATCTTGCTGTTTAGAAAGTCCAGTCCGCCTTGGACTAGGTCTTGGAGTGGAGGAGCCCCCACCGTGGCTGGCTTTGTCTTCTCTCCTGCGTGAAATTAAAGTATTTTTTGCTTGGATCTTTTTTTCGTTTTTGTATCTGTTTGTTTGTCCGTTGTCTGATCGCTTTGTTTGTGTCTGTTTGTTTGTTTGCTGGTTGAGGAGGCGCTGTCTTCATTTGCATGGGGCATGGGGCAAGGGGTTGGGGCAGCAGTCAGCGGAAAGCGACTTGAGATTAAACTGTCCATTAGCGTCAACGCAAAGTCAAACTTGAAAACCCCAAACTAAAGTTGCATTTTCCCCACTCATTTCGTTATTTTTTTCTGCTTTTTTCTCTCTGTTCAATTACAGAAGTCGTTTACGCTGATACTGCAGGCGTTGGATATGTACAACACATCCTATCCAGGTAAGTGCGGTGGCAATTGTGGGCTTGTGCGCTTGTCGACGAGGCAGGCCTCGTACCCGGCGGGCATTTGGCTTAATTAGCCAAATGGAGGAGCCAGCGACGACGCCAGTTAGCCGCAGACTGAAAATGGTGCCAACAACTAACTAAATTCTCTGTATTCCATTCTCCACTCTATGGCCAACTCCTCCGCTTTGGAACGCCAACGTTGATGCCACCAACAACGACGACAACTCCGAATCCCAATCCGACGACGACGACAACAACCAATTGTCATGCATCCAATCCAATCCTATGCCATCCTATACCATCCGACAAAAAAAAAACACACACACACAAAAAATGCAGATGCGGAGAGGTTAATTGAAGAAACATCATACTCGGGCGTGATACTGCCGTCGCCGGAGTGGAAGACACTGGACCACATCGGCCGTAATGCTCGGATCACCTACCGCGTCCGGGTGCAATGCGCCGTTACCTACTACAACACGACCTGCACGACCTTCTGTCGTCCGCGCGACGATCAGTTCGGTCACTATGCCTGCGGCTCAGAGGGTCAGAAGCTCTGCCTCAATGGCTGGCAGGGCGTCAACTGTGAGGAGGCCATCTGCAAGACCGGCTGTGATCCCGTCCATGGCAAGTGTGATCGACCCGGCGAATGCGAGTAAGTGGTCAAGTTTTCTACATTGTAATTATGCCACACACTCCGCTCTCCACTCTCCGCTCTCCACTCTCCACTTGAACCCCCATTTAACGATGTGATTATGACACTTTTTGCATCTGGCCAACAACTTTGGGGTCGCTTAATGGCCCTGGCACCGCAGATGGGGCCGGGACGGATCGGGGATCGACACACTGTTATAATGGCCAGCCCCAAGAGAGCAGAGTGGTTTTCTTTTTATGCGATCAGAGTGGCAGCCAGAGAAATGGGTTCTATAGCTCCAGGAGGGGGGGGCCACTTGTTTTTTTGTGAGCCATCAACGGATGTGTGAAATAGCTGGCAGAGTTTCTCTCACATGAGATGAACGGATGCAAATGATCTACCAGACAGATCGAATGGGAGAGCAGTACAGTACCTGGATCTAATCGGGCTCCTAATCAATCGCCAGCTGAAGCGGATTCCGCATTCCTATTCCTATTCCCAGTCCGAATCCAATTCCTTATTAAATTGTTCTCACCCGGGAACTGCCCATCGGGAGATAACCCGAATAGCCTTGCGGCTAGTGTTAGTGCTATAAAGTTGTAACCAACTATATAATCTGCAATCAAGAGCCAGAGTCCCAGCTCTGGGGAGCAGTGCTCAAGTTCAGTCTAATCAAACGCCCGCACGATAGCCAATGCTGATCGTCTCCTTTGCCCGCCCCATGGAATGGTCATGCACAGACGGCTGCAACATGGAGCCACAGACACAGCCGCAGCCACATCCACATCCACAGGCGGCTGTGGCACGAAAAAACGTTTGTGTTCCTGCAGCAGGAGTGCTGTTGTTGTTGTTGTTGTTGTTGCCGTTGTTAATGTTCCAGCGTAACACAGAATACGTGAGCCAGCGGCCATGATTGCATTTCTTGGCTGGCATCATGATGCGCTCCTTGCGCCGCATCTCCCCTGGCCCTGGCATTGGTCCTGGCTCAAACTGCGGCTGTGTCTGTGTCTGTGCCGATTCTAAATAGCAATAATTAGTGTGGCCTAGAAACCATCAAAGAAAAGAGCCTGTCCAAAGCATCTGCTCGCAGAGATTTCCGCTCTCTGGCGGAACAATTATAAGCCAGAAGAAAAATTACTTTGCTGTTTGCACGTTGCTGGCCCATTTGCGAGCCAGGTCGAAAGAGAGCTTGCAATAGATTCGTTTACAGATAACAACAGGCTGCTGTTTTAATGAAATCATAAATTATGGACATCGAACAACGATGTCGACTGTCGACTGTCGGTTGGGCTGGGAGGCCGGGAGACTGGGAGTCTGAGGCCCATGCCTGGCGACTGTCCTATCGCCGGCAACGTCATGCCCGGAGCTTGTAGAGTTAGCACCTTGGTTGGCGGCTGGCGGCGATAACTGGATGGCCGGGCAATTTAACTTTGATCCCTCTGCACTTTGGCGTGTTGCGGCGATAAAATCTTGGGAGCTGAAGGAGCCGCACCAGGAACAGCAATTGTAGAAGTGGCAGCAGCCACTAGTCGGCCACTTTAGCATTTGATGCATCAAGGCCAAAGATCAAAGTGACCCAATTCGGTGGTGGTTTTGGCCAAATGCGTTCCCAGGCCAAATTGAAATGTCTGCGAAAAATGAATGATGGGGCGAATGTTTTCCCAAGATACGGATTGAACCTTTATGGATAACCCCCCCCCAGGAGACCAATCCCCTGCTTCCCTTCCAATTAGGCCAACCCATTAGGGTTCTCTACGCTCAATTAGTGCCCAACCCCAGCCCCAACTCATCATCAACGTTTTCCACATCTTCTTTTCCTTTTTGTGGCTCCTCCTTGGACGCTGATCACAGATGCCGACCCGGCTGGCGGGGCCCGTTGTGCAACGAGTGCATGGTCTATCCCGGCTGCAAGCATGGCTCCTGCAATGGCAGCGCCTGGAAGTGCGTCTGCGACACCAATTGGGGTGGCATACTGTGCGATCAAGGTAAGTGACCTCTCTCCAAGCAATTACCAGGCACATCTGGCCGATGCTGGCCGAAGCTGGCTGGGAATGGGAGGCATCAGCATCATCGATAATATCGGGGCTGTGGCCGGACAGCGTGGCCGAACATATTTCATAGTTTTCGCTCTGCTCTCGACAGATTTAAATTACTGCGGCACCCATGAACCCTGCAAGCATGGCGGCACCTGCGAGAACACCGCACCGGATCAGTATCGCTGCACATGTGCCGAGGGCCTCTCGGGCGAGCAGTGCGAGATTGTGGAGCATCCGTGTGCCACACAGCCCTGCCGCAATGGCGGCACATGTACGCTCAAGGTAAGCCCTCAATTTATAGACATTTTCGCAGTGCCATAAAATAATTTAATATCCCGCCGCCTGTCTATCCTCGCTCTCTCTCTCTCCCTCTCTCTCTCTACGAATACTAGCAGCCGATGAATGCAACACGACCGCCAGTGTATCGCATCATGCGTGGCATGAGCACTTCCATGGGCAAGCCGATAAGCCGTCGCAATTCAATACGGAGCCTGGCCAATCTGCGCCAGGAGTCGCAGAATGGCAGCAGCAACGGCGGTGCCCTCGGCTCCTCCCCAGGCCTGCCACTGACGCCTCTGGCCGCGGAGTTTACTTGCGGCTGTGCGGCCGGCTGGACGGGATCGACATGCGAAATAAGTGAGTTTTGATTTAATTTTATTCTGCAGCACGCGATTAGCCACAGCCACAGCAACAGCAAACAGCTCCAGCTCCAGCTGGTGCTCCTCTTGGCCAGCAGCAGTTGCCAAAGCTAGTTGCTGCTGCCACGGCTGCTGCTGCTGCTGCTGTTGCCGCTCGATCATGCAATTGAGCACACACGCATTTGACTGTAGCGAAATGAAATGAAATGAAATGAAACGTAGCACGCACAGGCGGTCAGTACTCGTATTGTTGTTGCCGCTTGTTGCCGTTTCTTTTATTAAGATTGCTGTTGCTGTTGCTGTTGTGGCACGGTGGCCCGCAAATTTGGTTCGATTCGGTTTTGCATTCCAATTGGAGCACGACGGAAACATTCACCAGAAACTATTTGCCAGCCAATGCAATGCAATAAGGCTGTAAGCTAATTGAGTTGCCGTTCCCAAAAGCGAAAGATTGCTAAGTAATTTACGGCCCTTTCAATTGTTATTGGTAGTAGGAGATGATCGTCGGCGAGCGTGTAATTTGTGGCACCCCCAATTGATTGAAGTCCTTTCCGTGGGAAGATCAGGAATATACCCCACCTTTTGTGGCCTTTTGCACTGGCCTAATTAAATTTTGTATTTCTTAAGCACTAATTAAAGTTTAAAGTTTACCTTAAATTCCCGACGAGATGGGGAATTCCTTGCTAATGGCATGCCAAGGGTCAGAACTTTTTTGGGGGCGCTTCTTATCAGTCCTACCACAAAACAAACAAATGAGTTGCGTGCAGCAGCAGCAGCAGCAGCAGCAGCTGAGCCAAGAATGAGAAGAAGGAAGCGTCCAGCCAAAGATTTCAGGGAACCGATAAGCCAGGCACGCAGACGCTGGTTACCAATACTTATAGGCCATACATATACTCGTAACAATCCGCACGTCAGTTCAATGACTCGGGCTTGAGCTTGGGCTTAAGTCGGGGCTCTGGCTCCGATCTGAACCACCTGCTCGATGGTGGGCACCGCAGCATCTTCAACAACAAAATCAACACATTTGCACTTCAGCTGGGGATGGCACTTAACCAATCTCTCTGTTTGCCTCTCTTTTTTCTCTGTTCCCAGATATCGACGAATGCGCCGGAGGTCCCTGCGAGCATGGTGGCACTTGCGTCGATCTAATCGGTGGCTTTCGCTGCGAATGCCCGCCCGAGTGGCGCGGCGATGTCTGCCAGGTGGACGTGAACGAATGCGAGGTTCCCCATGCGGCCCAGGCCGTCTCGGCCAACACACTGCTGACGACCACCATGGCCAGCGCCGCCATTGGGAGCAATCTGAGCAGCTCGGCTGCTCTGCTGGCGGCGCTGACCAGTGCGGTGGCCGCCTCGAATGCAGCCTCCACGATTGGGCCCTGCATCAATGCCCGCGAATGCATCAACGAGCCCGGCTCCTTTTCGTGCCAGTGCCTGGAGGGCTGGGGCGGTGCCACGTGTGCCGAGAACCTTGACGATTGCGTGGGCCAGTGCAAGAACGGTGCCAGCTGCATCGATCTGGTGAACGACTACCGGTGCGCCTGCGGCCCCGGCTACTCGGGACGCGACTGTGAGACGGACATCGACGAGTGTGCCACCTCGCCGTGCCGCAACGGCGGCGAGTGCGTGGACATGATTGGCAAATTCAACTGCATCTGTCCGCTGGGATACTCGGGCTCGCTCTGCGAGGAGGCCAAGGACCACTGCACGCCGTCGCCCTGCCTCCAAGGACGATGCCTGAACACGCCCGGCAGCTACTACTGCCACTGTCCGCCGGATCGCGCTGGCAAGCACTGCGAGCAGTTGCGTCCACTCTGCTCGCAGCCGCCCTGCAACGGTGAGTAGAACATAGACCTAAAGGAGGTCTTCCTCTTGGCCATGGGAACCGATTCTCGTCCCCATGAAGACGTCATTAAGCCCATCAATCCTGTCTTGGGCGCACTTTTTGCCGAGAAATTCCCTGATCCTAGCCGCAGCTCTACAATAATAAGCCTAATCATGTCTTCTCAACAGAGGGCTGCTTTGCCAATGTCAGCAGCATAGCGACAGGGACAGCAGCAGCGTCAGCGGCAGCGTCAGCGGGGACAACGACCACGACAACGACCATGACGACACCGAGCGGGCTGCCCTGCAGCGGTCATGGCAGCTGCGAGATGAGCGACGTGGGGACCTTCTGCAAATGTCATGTGGGCCACACCGGCACCTTCTGCGAGCACAGTGAGTAATCTACCCAGCGGCGGGAGAGACGGCGAAACGGCAGAAACAGCAAACTCATTAACTTTCTGCAGATCTCAACGAATGCTCGCCGAATCCTTGTCGAAATGGCGGAATTTGCCTTGACGGTGACGGCGACTTTACATGCGAGTGCATGTCGGGTTGGACAGGTGAGTCGAGTCGAGTCGAGTGGAGTTGAGTTGAGCTGCGTCTTCGTCTCAAGACGAGCAGCGAGGGGGTGCGCTTTAAGCGGCCGCCAAAGTGAACGTCAAAGCGTTGCAACAAGTGCAGGCCGCTGCCTGGAATGGGATGTGATGTGATGTGATGTGTTAGGCCTTCCTTCCTTCCATCCTTCCCATGCCGAAGAGTCGCATACCCTTGGGGGGGCAAAAGTTGAAATTGTGTGAACAAAATCAGAGGTGCAGATTATCGAAAGTAGTCCTGCCAGAAGCCAGTGAGAGTCGTTCTAAAAGTTGAAGTGTGGATGCTCTTGAATGGCCTCGAACATTAGCTGTCGATTGCCTGCCTTTCCAATGTTGAAACGTACTCTTTTTAGTTAGAGCATTAAAACCTGCTATAAGCCGACTGGCTGGCTGGCTGGCAGGCGCATTATCAACGCTTGGGGGGCTCTAAATGGGCGCGAGAGACGAGAGAGTCGGCCACGTTAAGAGCTCACTCACACACGGCCGCTGATCGAGTCGGTCGCATTTATTTGAACATTGAAAGTTGGCAGTCATTACGGCTTCAAATTGAAGCGAATGCGCGGCTGAGCTTCGGTTTAGAGCTGGTACGAGTACGAGAGCGCGTTAGTCGCAGTCGCAGTCGCTTGCGATTGTAGTATTTGCCACATGTGGCAGAGCCCCAGACCAGACCAGACCAGACCAGACCGGGCCAGCACCTATGGGGGGTAAAATGTAGCCAAAAGACAAAGGCAAAGGCAAAGCCAAGCCTCGGCAATGATTTATATTTGTTTTTAATTTGCGATTTGCATATTTCACGCGTTTCGCTTTTTTGTCACAGATACAGATATAGAAATTGAAAATAGATTCGGCTACAATTTAGATACAGATACAGATAGAGATAGAGACACAGGAGATATGGCCCCACATCGATCTATGTCAGCACACTTTTACTTTTCCAATTAGTTCAAGCCATGGCTTGGCTGGGTCATGGCAATCCTCTCTCCTCCTTTCCAACGCGAAAACAAAAATCCCACAGTTCGTTGCCTAAGTCTTTCGTTTCGTTTTCCCCTGCAGGCAAGCGCTGCTCGGAACGGGCCACCGGGTGCTATGCCGGGCAGTGCCAAAACGGAGGAACCTGCATGCCTGGGGCGCCGGACAAGGCCTTGCAGCCGCACTGCCGCTGTGCCCCCGGCTGGACGGGCCTGTTCTGCGCCGAGTCCATCGATCAGTGCCGCGGCCAGCCGTGCCACAACGGCGGAACCTGCGAGTCGGGAGCGGGCTGGTTTCGCTGCCTGTGCGCCCAGGGCTTCTCCGGACCCGACTGCCGCATCAACGTGAACGAGTGCTCGCCACAGCCCTGCCAGGGTGGGGCCACCTGCATCGACGGGATTGGCGGCTACAGCTGCATCTGTCCACCAGGTCGCCATGGACTGCGCTGTGAGATATGTAAGAGAGAGATCTTGGACCTATGCTGGCAGAATGATTTCTGTAATCTCGGTTTATTTTTCCATAGTGCTATCCGATCCAAAGTCTGCCTGTTTGAATGCCAGCAACACCATCTCCCCCTATGCGGCTCTCAATCAGAGCCAGAACTGGCTGGACACTGCTTTGTCCGGTCGCAGCGAAGACGATGAGCACTGCAATGCTTGCGTCTGCGAGAATGGAACCTCGCGCTGCACCAATCTCTGGTGCGGGCTGCCCAACTGCTACAAGCTGGATCCCCTCTCGAAGTCGTCGAATCTGTCGGGTGTCTGCAAGCAGCACGAGGTGTGTGTGCCGGCTTTGAGCGAGACCTGCCTATCGCCACCTTGCAACGTGCGCGGCGATTGCCGGGCCCTGGAGCCATCGAGGCGTGTCGCTCCCCCCAGTCTGCCGGCGAAGGCCAGCTGCTGGCCCAACCAGGCGCTGGTCAACGAGAACTGTGCACGACTCACCATCCTCCTCGACCTGGAGCGGGTGGGCAGGGGCGCCTCGGTGGAGGGCCTGTGCTCGCTGGTGCGTGTGCTGCTGGCAGCGCAGCTGGTCAAGCAGCCCCCCAGCGCCCGCAGCCAGGAGCCGGGTCTGCTCATGGTGCTGTGCGATCTCAAGAGCGGCTCCAATGACACCGTCGAACTGACAGTGGTAAGTGATAGTAGACACAGTCCCATTATTTCTAGGAGTACTACAATTTTCGATTCATTGCAGTCCTCCAGCAAACTGAATGATCCACAGCTGCCGGTGGCCGTGGCCCTGTTGGGGGAGCTGCTCAGCTCGCGACAGTTGAATGGCATCCAGCGTCGCAAGGAGCTGGAGCTGCAGCACGCCAAGCTGGCGGCTCTCACCTCCATTCTGGAGGTCAAACTGGAGACGGCTCGAGTGGCCGATGGATCGGGCCACAGCCTGCTCATTGGCGTGCTGTGTGGCGTCTTCATTGTCCTCGTGGGATTCTCCATATTCATAAGCCTGTACTGGAAGCAGCGCCTGGCCTATCGCAGCAGTTCGGGCATGAATCTGACCCCGTCCCTGGATGCCCTGCGCCACGAGGAGGAGAAGTCCAACAATCTGCAGAACGAGGAGAACCTGCGCCGGTATACGAATCCCATCAAGGGCAGCACCAGCTCCCTGAGGTCCACCACGGGCATGGAACTGAGCCTCAATCCCGCACCAGAGCTGGCAGCCACGGCGGCCAGCAGCTCGGCGCTGCATCGCTCGCAGCCGCTGTTTCCGCCCTGCGATTTCGAGCGAGAACTGGACTCCAGCACGGGGCTGAAGCAGGCGCACAAGCGCGGCTCCCAAATACTACTGCACAAGACACAGAACCTGGACATGAAGAAGAATACGGTGGGATCGCTGGACAGTCCGCGCAAGGACTTTGGCAAGCGATCGATCAACTGCAAGTCGCTGCCGCCGCCAGCCTGCGACGATGGCGTAGATGTCCTAACCACTGTGATGGTCTAGCGGGGCCGGCTCTGTGCCGTGATCTCACCAACCGCCCAGACCCCGCTAAAAAGTTCCAATTGCCAGAGCACGGGCGCGATTTCCAAGTGCATTAGTAGTGTAATTGCAATAGCAAATAAGTCCTAGGGGGTGCTCTGACAACTGATACGAGTATGAGGAGTGGAGTGTGGAGAGTGGATGATTTAACAAAGTTAGGTTCAAGAAGTGCTCCCACAGAGTTGTGTGTCCTTGCAGAGGCCCAATTAGTTAGTTAGTTAGTGTGCTAGTGTGTTAGTTAGTTAGTTAGTGCCGCTCTACGGTTAGTGTAATTCCGGAAAACTCTTCTCTTCGCTAAGCAACATCCTACACAGTGTGATATTTAGTGTAACCCAGACGCGCATTTACTATACATTCATTAAACATTAAAGCGATACCATGCTCGTAGTTCTGTACATAGTTCTCATGGGTGCGTCTACGATGGATGATAGATGGTTAGGCTAAGCTGTAAATACTGTAAATTAGCAGTTACCGTTATTGTATTTTGTCTATAGATATCCCTAGAGCGTAAGATCTAAGCCCAAGCCGCAACCATGTTAGACTTTAAAAGTTGTTTGCAATTGTACGCAATAATTATAGCATAAGGAATTACGGATAAGGCCTAAGATTCAGCAGATTTTGTATTGTATTATACGTCGTCGTGTGTATGTGTGTAGTAATATTTATTTATTATTTTAACATTGATCTAGCAGCAATAAAGCAATACCAATAAAGATAGTAAAACGATATAACAAAAAGTGGTAACATTTTCTATAACTGCAGTGAAAGTATGGATAATGGGAGCCAATCAATGCATTCCAGATCTTGAAAGAGAGCGAAGAACTTGTCCCCCTCTATCGATAGCATTTCCTGTCGATCAGAAATATGTATGTTCGTTTGCCTGGGATCGCATTTGAAATATGCGCTAATTGAATGTGAAAACCAAATGCAAGTTGGGTTGTTGGGAACTACAATGCCAGAGAGGAGACAGCCAGCGAGCCAGAAACCCCAGAAACACCAACGAAACAGATCAGAAAAAGGCCCAAAGCAGAGAAAGCGAAATCGGGAATTGGGAATCGAGCAATGCATTTTGCGTTGTTTGGTTTCTAATTAAAATACCAAAAAGAGCCGAGCCAGCCGACACACACCGAAAACCTAAGCTCAACGGATGATCAAGGTAAATGGAGGCATACAGACAGCAGCCAGCAACCAGCAGCCTTCAGCCTCCATCGGGGGTGTAGAAGGGCGGGAGGAGGGTCCTCCAACGTGCGTAAATTTCGTCAGCGGTAAACTTGGCTCAAACAAAACGAAATGGCCGCGTTGTGTGTTGTTAATGAAGCAGAAAATGCCAGGAATTTTCGCTTGATTGTGGCTGCCTGTGTCTGCCTCCCTGTCGCCTTTTCGCCTTCAGTCTAAAGATCCTCTGAGTGTTTTATTTAGTTATTGAACAGTGGTATCCTGGACCCTGGTCTGGGCTGGCCTGGGCTTGCTCTCGGTAGCCGGCCGCTCTTTTGGGATCCGCCGCTGCCTCCGCAAGGCGAAATTTTAGCGGAATTTTTGGCGCTTTTTTTTTAGTTCTTTTTTCTGCGCTCCGTTGATGTTTCGGTGGTTGCTGTCTTTTTTTTAATTAACGCGCTATACGTTTTCGACTTTGAAGGGCCACAGAGCGCTCATGATGGGCATATAACTCATTGGAATTATGGGGGAAAGAGCAAGAGCCGAAGAACAGGAGAAACCAGACAGGCGGCGATGTTGGCCAAGAAGAACCAGCCAGAACAGAACGTACATAAACTTTATCCGTCTATAATCTAAATATGTTTCTCTCTGTTGCTCTTTTCGTTGTTGTCGTGGCTGTTGCAACAATTTGCTGCAAATTGAAAGCCAATTACGTTGTTTGCAGCATGCCAAGGCAGGCAACATCGATGTGCCCAGGTCCAGGTCCAGGCTGAGGCCGAGGCCGAGGCAGAGACCGGTGCCAGGCCAAGCCATGCCATACCATACCACAGCCTGGCCACAGATCCACGGCAGACAGGCAAAATTGCGAGGCACACACAGCTCTTGTAGACGACATAAATATCAAATACAGGTCCATAAATTTGAAACCAATTAGCCAACTTAAATTGATAATAGTTGCTGTTACCGCCGCTGTAGCTGCTGCTGCTGTTGCTGCTTCTGCAGATGGGGATTCAGGGCATGGTCTGGTCTAGCATTTGCCTATTGGTCGCAGGAAGCTGTCGCCAGTGATGCTCTCCTCAACAAGATCGCTAATGGCAGTGCCATTCGATGACATACGTCGCTCGTGGTGAGCCGGCAATTTTCGTTACGTCCGACAATTGCTGGCCATATATGTATGGGCCACAAAACTGCAACTGCCATTGCAATTGAAACTGCAAGAGAGCGTCTCATATGTCTCATGTCGTGCCTGTCGTGTCGTTCTAATCACAATTGCTGCCTCCTCCACGGCCTGCGACTGCTGCTGCTGCTGCTGCGCCTTTTTATGGCGCTTTTATGCAAAACAACTTAATTTCAATCCCCAATCCGCTTGCAACAATGCGGCGCGTAAAATATGCACTCGCCGCGAGGCAGGCAGACAGGAGAAGGAGCAACAGCAACAGCAACAGCAACAGCAGCAGCAACGACAGGCGAAACGAAAGACTTTGGCAACAAACTCGTACAAATGTTTTGTCCATTTGCCTGTGTGTCGAGCTGTTATAGAAAATTATCTTAAACTGATTTGATATATATTCAAATAGGCGATGTGCGACACATGTTGCTGCTGTTACATGCAACATTTGCCGTATTTGTTGCACGCAGAAGCCAGAGGAGCCACAAGCAGCAGCAACAGTGTCGTTGCCAGGTAGCCAGGTCGTTGTTATTTGTATGAAATGCAATGGATAACATCGCTTACAGTAAACGTTTAGTTTGTGTTTTAATTAAAATATTTTCATTTCCCCCCCGCCGGGAGACGGCCGGTAGATTGCAGCTGAAAATAGCAGACACGTTGGGAGCGGACTGCCTGGCGACTGGATCAAGATCCAGGCACATCCGTGTCGTCGTGGCCGACAAGTGGCATTTATAAGCAGCATTATAAACTAATTTAGTTGGCCAATTGATTGGCTAATAGAGCTTCAGAAACGGTTGATAGAGAGTAAAAGGAAGAAGTGCCCTTCTTCTCTTTGATAGAATCTCAATTAAAATGAAAAATATGAACAGCATTAAGAGTTAATCCTCTGAGCAATTTAGTTGCCCCCCCACTAATTGATTAGCTCTGCGCGGTGGCACACGGGCACCTCCGACAAGAAACGCGTAACCCTAATAGCCAAAAACAATGAAAAACCCGTGTCTGAACTGCGGCAGAACCACGCTTTGTAAATGTCAGAGGCGACATTAATGTAGCACATTTATCTAATTAGACAAGCGTTGGCCCAGCCGTTCGGGGAGCTCCGCTTAATGTCTCATGCCAAATAAATTAATCAGCTAATTGATGAGCATAAATTACGTGTATGCAAATGAGCTGGGATCTTCGCTCGGGCCACTCCACTCGCTTATTGATGGCCAAACTGAATTAGATTGGCCAAATGAGCCGAGCAGAGATCTGGCAATTATGTCAATGGCGGATGGCCACCCACTGCGAAAGATTGGGCCACTCTCCACTCTCTAGCACTCTTTCTCCAATCGAAGTGCAGCGTACAACTCAATTAATAACAATTTCTGAGAACAATAAGGCAGGAGGCAGGAGGCAGCCAGGCAGTCAGGCAACCAGGCCAGGCAATCCTTTTTGGCCAACATTTGATTATCTCTTGGCGGCTCTGGGTCCGTTCGAAGACCCTGCCGCTATCGGGTGCTGCCATCGAGGCGGTCGGTCCGTCTGTCCGTCTGTCCGCCGGTCTGTTCGCAGTGTGGCGGAATTAGCCGACTCTCGCCTGAACTGAACTTTGGCGGCGGTGCACGAGGTCGTGGCCAAATTGCCAGGCCATGCACAGCGGAATGTTTGTTGGCTTTTTTCATTTTCTGTTTTGTTTGGGTTTTAATTGAAACCCGTACGAAATGGAAAATAGAAAATGGACTTTCAACTTGCCAGCCGCGCTGGCTGGTAAATTAGCCAACAGACTATTTCTAATTTCTGCGGCCCAGGTTGGGACCCAGGTCGGAGTCGGGGCCTGCCCTGCAGTGCATTGCAGAGCATTTGGAAATTTATGGCGGGCCAGGCGGTGTCGAAAATAGCGCCAGCGACAGGCGAGCGATGACGACCACGACGACGGGGACTACGACGATGCGAGGCTGATGTTGATGGCTTTTGCAAGTTTAAGTTACTTTCTAATAATGTAGCGAAGACAACAAACAGCGATGCGATGGCAAGATGTGGATGTGGATGTGGATGTGGCTGTAGGATGAGGATGAGGATGCATTGCACACGAAAGTCATAAGCGCAGCCGAGGCAATTAAGTTCGAGCGACAAGTTGCGCTGCTGGAAGCCGCCAGGAAACTCTTGCCCCAGCCTTACCGCAGCCGCAGCCGCAGCAACAGCAACCGCAACGGGCTGTTGGGAGGGTGTGCAGCTGTTACATGTTTATGGCTCGAAACGGATTGCACGTAATGGGATTTGCGCTGAGCGACAGCGATAGCCTGTGACTGCGACTGCAACTGCCTCAAATGCAGCCACTTCCCCCAGGTTCAGCATCGGGTTCGAGTTCGGGCTCTGGCTCTGGCTCGGGCTCGGCTTCCACGGCAGTTTCGACTCCAGCGCCTGGCTCAATAAAGCCGATCGCATTACCAATTAGGCGTGCACACTCGGCTAAACAGCCTCCTCCTTGTTGGCCAGTGGAAATTGAATTAGTTGTCGCTGCATATGCGTGACTTGCCTCGGCTCAGAGCCACACAGAGCCACAGGTCTGGTTCGGTTTGGTTCGGTCTCGTACGTACGTATGTGTAAACATTTTTTACACTTTGCCACATTCCTGCGTCGCGCGCATAAATCAGCCTGTGCTCGCCTGTCAATCTGCAACTGCAACGCCATTGATAGCATCGACGCCGTCGTAGCCGTTGTCGCCAGAGTGGCTTGGTGGTGCCTTTTAGCAAGTGTTCGGCACCTGGCTGGGTGTGCGCTAGTTGTGGCTTTGGCTATGTGGCCATGGTTTCTGTGCCAATGGGAATTATGGCAAGTGGCTGGGGATCCTGTTTAGCCATTTCCCATCACCATCTCTACACTCTCCAGTCATGCGAAAAATTGTAGCACCTGGGGACTGGGGGAAATTCATCTCTGACTGATTGAGAGTACAATTAAGCCTTGAACAACGTATGAAAATGCGCCAATCTATTATCCATTATCATTATCTATATCGTTAGTTGAAACTAAAAGTAAAACCACAATTTACCAGATGCCGGATCACCTCGAATCCTTGATTAATCTGCTAGTTTTCCACGACTTTCCCAGAAAGCACTGGCCGCTCCGTGAAAACCAGATGCGCTCGTTGATCAAGTGCGAATACATTTCCCCCAGGGCGGGCACGACATGGAATTGGTCGCCGATACACCGATGCGTCAGCACATTGGTGACGACCCACTGGCAGGAGACGTTCACAAAACTGGATTATTAAAGTCAAAGCAAACAGATCCGATGCCGGACTTACGGCCACTTCGTGTTCGCGCAGCAGTTGCCTCATACTTTCGACCAGCTCCAGGAGCAGCTCAAAGCGCTGGGCGCCATCGTCCAGCATGCGCAAGGAGAACGCTAGCGAATCGATCACAATCACTTTTATCTGCACAACCCAGGCGGGGATCTTGAGTAAACAATTCAGTGAACACGCATATATTAACATACATTTGGATGGGCAATCAGGTGACGGTATGAGCTCAGGACGGTGGCCATCAACTGGACTGCATTGGGACAGCTCACGTAGTGGACGTTTTGCAGCATTTTGGACGCCTGAAAGTCAGGTGCTCTCTGCTTATACTCCTTCTCCAGGTCTTTGGCCAGTTCTACGGAAAGACAGGGGATACATGAACACTGCGGTTAAGCATTTTATTTAAGAACAACACACCTTGCAATCTGTCGGGATGGAAATCCTGTCGGGTATCTATGAAAAGAGCAGCACCCTCCAGTCCGCCAGCGAATTTCGGTATTTGCACATTCAAGCATAACTGCAGGCTGCAAAAACAACAATCATACTTCATTCAACACAACAATAATCATAAAAAATAAAACTTAATTACCACATTTTTGTTTTGCCGGTACCGGAATTTCCAACCAATTCTGTAATTTGGCGCAACGAAATTCCTCCGCCCAAATGTCTGTCCAGACTTTTATGGCCCGTTTCTATCTTTTTTGATTGTCTTTCTCTTATTAATCTGTCTAAGCACGATTTATTAAATAAATTTATGTTATTCGACGACAAAAATGTACTTTCCATTGCCGCCAAAAATTAAACATATCAACAACAACAGCTGTTCGACACAGCTCTTGCAAGCGCTGGCTGCTATAAAACTTTATTATACAACACTTAAAAGAAACTAGTCTAGTGTAATGATTACCAGCATACTATTACTATTAATACTGTATAGGGACTGTCTCAACCAAAGTATATGAATCGATTCACAAACACTTAATTGTAAAACAAAAAAGTTAATAGCCCAACTATTTAATTGTTACTTTATAGCGTATATGAATTATTGTACTTGACTGGATTTGACCGGCTCAATTTCGGTTTTTCAACACTCACTGCCTTGCAGCCCTGCACCTGCCATATGTTCTCTGTTTACAGCCGTTGACTTGCATTGTAATTCGTGGTTTCTGCATTGGACTTTAGTCATTGAAATTCAAAATGTTCAACATTAAACAATTAGCCACTCACCTGTATCGCCAGTACGAACTGATCACGTGCATCAACATGCTAGAGCCATGGGAGAGGAAGCTAATCAGTGAGTAATTGAATGACTTTAAATACGATACGATTTTGCTAATCGAGATTATGCATTTTCTAGATGGTTTCTTCCTAGTTGTGCTGGCACTGGTGTTCTTCTCCAGCTGCTGGTATCTACCCAACTATATGCAAACCCTAATGGAGTTCATCACTCCCCTTGCTTGGTCTAGTCAGTCCGGAAACGCAGCCTATGTGGCACAGAAAATGGGTACAAGCTGAGCTTCCACCCATCTACGGCCATAACAAACCCAAACACTAATACTCCCCAATTGAAAGACAACTAGAATTTAAAGAAAATGTTATTGTGATTTATTTTGACTGGTCCAGAATCTGTAAATACTTAATTGTGCCAAACCAAATTCTTTTAACCCACTGCACAATCGTTTTCCTGTACCGCACAATTAGAAACACAGTCTCCACCAAGCGCAGGGCGGAGGTGTTGAAGAACAGACCCACCAGACCGCCTAAAGAGACTGCAAGGAGAGATTTGAGCGTTAATTGGAGTGCCCGTCTATGCCCTCCGCTGCTTACTCAAGAAATCCAAAATGGTTTTCGCCACCCGGCGAACATAACGCTGAGTGGGAAGCTCCACTAGGGCCACACGCACTTTGGAGATGTCCTCCGCATCCTCATCGTCGCTGGAGGAACAGAGAATCACCATTAAAAGAGATGAATATCCCGACCATAGGCCACTCACTTGTCCGCGGAGTTGTAGATAATGTTGTACTCGGGCTCCTCGCATGCACTCATGCACTCGCAAGACTTGCGCTCCGTCATCAGTTTCTGCCTGACTTTGGTCAAGCAGATCAGGCCACGATAGTCGCAGACGGGCAGGGAATTCTGGCCGGGCACAGCCATAAAATGATTGGTGCAGTTGCAGTTGACCAGCTGCAGGAGCACGGTGCACTCCACCACGCAGCCGGAGTAGCTGTAGAACTCGTAAATGCCCTGGCGGTCGTCGACGTGCTCGTGGCCATAGCGACATCTTCGCTGCTCTGAGCTCAGGTCCTGAACACTCTCGTCGTTGTGCACCTCGATGACGTTCAAGACGAGCTCCTTGAAGTGGCCCAGCAGCACCGTCTCACGAATCATTCCCTCGGATAACTGAAACGGCACATCGATGGGCGCATGCACATACAGCTGGACATCGGCGGCAGCATTGAATGTGAGATGTCCAGGACCCGTCATGCGATTGTTCGTGTACTGGACATGGGCCACCTTTCGAGCCTGGTGGGAATTGAAGGAGTAGCACAGTCCGTACTCTGTGGGCACGGGCAGGAACTCATCGCAGCAGTCGAACAGTTCATTGAGGTAGCTACAGTTTAATATCAATTGATGGCACTTGGTGCGGAACTGCAAGTCAGCAATGTGAATGTGAATGGGGGAACACTCTGACTGGCTCTCTGGCGACATACCACTTCCAGGAGCAGGGTATAGTTTCCGGGACAGCGGAGCTTGGCGCAGTTCTCGCAGCTGCTGCAGACGCCCCGGTAGAACACTATCTCGCTGATGAAGTCATCGATGTGCATTTCGTGCTCGCTGCCAAAGTGGGCGTCACTCAGTTCCCAAATCCTTTCGGCGTTGTATATCTCACATACGGTTATGGCCGGAAAGGTAGAGTTCCAATTGAGACTAGGCAATGGCCTTGAGTGGTGGGATTTGTGTGTAATTTAATGGCAGGCAACTTACTAAATAGTGTCCAAGTTAAAGGACACCGACGAGGAGATGTAGCTGTGCAGCAGTGACAAGGCGACATTGCCAAAAAATGGCAAGGAAAGATAAAACGTCGCAAAATAGAGTATCCCCTTCAGAGCCAAGCCCTGAAAGCGGTACCAGTTCATTATGCACCGTCCAGCGGAAAAATACAAACCAAACTGTTGCCCCAGGAAGTACTGTTGAGAGAGCTTTTGCGGCGTGACCTTTGGAACAATAGAACCGATTTCAGTGTCGGATATCCATCAATCCTTTGTTCCAGTGCGTGTCCTACATTAGAAAAGCAGAACTACCCTGGTTTATTTCCATGGATTTAGTTCAAAGACGGGTCGAATGACTAGCATATAATGCCATATATAGTATACTCGTACGTATATAGTATAAATCATATTTGAACATATCAAATTCGTAGGTCAGCAAGGCTATTAATCATTTTGCTTTAAGAATTAAATAGATTAATTCTTCTGGGCTTTCCCCATTCCGTAATTGTTATACTAGTATTAAGATTAGGTTTTAGTGCCAAGATTTAGTCTCATGCAGTTTATTGCTAACCGCAAATTATAGCATACCAATCGACTTGTTTTATTCTTCTTTCATTGTGACTCAGTGCTCAAGAATTCGTATCTATACTAAATTGCATGATAATAAAGAGATAAGAGAACAATATAGGAAAGAAATCCCTGAGTTGCTGTCAGAACTTCATGTAATTCTTTAGGTCGTTCTGGGAAATCACGTTTGTGTTGCATGATCCACGATACACATAGATATATGGGTTCAGGGGCACGCGATGAAGAATGACTCACTTGACCGCAAAACTAAGCTCCTGTCGTTCAAAACTACATATGACTCAATCATCGCAAGGAGCTGGAACCGATCAATTATCACTGCGGTTTCATTTTCGATCGCCCCCGTAAGTGATTCCCATCTGGGTTCCACAGACAAAGCCTTGAACTCACGGCACATCATATCTTCATATCTCCACATGAGTCAGGTCTAGGCTTGGGTAAATTTCAAGCCAATTAAATTTGTGAATTATTCCCTAAAAAAAAAAAACTACGAAAGCAACTCATCATGTACTTTCACGTAAACACTAATTGTCTCGAGATTCCCATAGATGTGAAGATTGGAACTGCGTCAGAGCTTCAACAGAAATTCAAACATAAAACTAAACCTCTTATGGGGTCCTAAGAAAAATAAAGAATATCCCTTCATTCATGCTTAAAATATATTTCAATAAACCTCAAGATATAAACATCATAACAACATCCAACAATTGAATAATTCTGTAAGTATCATATGTATATACATTTATATATTATATACTAAGGAAATCTCTAAAAGTAATAACCAATAGAACGACTCATTGATCTAAAACCAATGTAAATTTCCTAAGGGAACCCAAGAATCATAAGGAATATATCCATTATTCAACAAAAACCTCAAGATATGAACCAGAAAACCCATTCTAAGAACCTTTCAATTGAAGTATGATCCATATATTATATATACATACTTTATTTACAAAAATCTATAAGTATCTATGGCAAAAGGCTGTTAAAGCTACGGACATAAATAATGCGAAATAGAGGGGTGGACGGTATTCTTTAGGGTCTGCCATTCAGGGAGCACAGTATTAGTATAGGTTCTGCGTTATCCATGGTAACATGTCGATGATGTTGGCAAACACGCCGGGCTGGTTCCTGTTGCTGCCACACCGCTGGCCGCCAAACGAGATGACGCCGTACTGGACGAAGCGGTAGTTCTGCTTGAAGCGGTGCTTGAAGAACAGCGGCCCGCCGGAGTCGCCGCGGCAGGTGTGTGCGATGCCAGAGCCGGTGGCGCAGATATGGTTCTCATTGACGGGGGCATTGCTGTAGTAGCTGCTGCAAACGGAGACATCCTTGCGGGTGATCAGAGCCCGCTGCTGTATGGAGGCAGCGTCCTCCTTGTCCGTGCGACCCCAGCCGGCAATCAGAAAGCTCTGATCGTGGGCCAGTTCCTTGGACTTATCGTCGATGGGCAGGCAAATGGGTGCAATGTGCGACTTGGGCAGGACCACGTTTCGATCCAGCTTGATCAGGGCAATGTCATTGTTGATCGATCCATGCGTATAGCCGGGATGGACGCGGACATCGTTGACGCCAAACTCCTCGTAGGGCGGCTGGCACACCCTATGAACTCCACCCAAATACGTACAATCCTGCTCATGGGCCAGATCGTGCTCTCCCAGACGCACTCCAAGCCTGCAATTGGGGATTTGGGGTTAAAGAATTGAATCCGATTGTCGTTTCGAGTCTCGAACTTACAGTGGAGGCTGTTGCACGATGCAATGGGCAGCGGTGAGGATGAAGCGATCGGTGATCAGGCTGCCGCCGCACAGGAACTGACGTCCGGAGGTCTCGTACTTGAGCAGCGCCACCCAGGGAAACTCTCCGGGCTTTGAGTTGCGGCCGCCACTCACCTTGGGATTGCCCCTGTTGCCGCATTGGGTGACAGAGTCGAGCAGCCGATAGCCCTGCGGATCGATGCGGTTCAGGTTGTCGGAGACAGCCCGCACCGTCTTCGTGGCGGTGGGCCTTGGTTCACTCTGTTCAGAGCGTGTACTAGTCTCGCCAGGGCAGCATAAATGGAATTCCTGCAGAAACCCAAGGGATTAAAGTGGGAGTTCTCAATTTTTGAATGTTTTTCCTGGACTTACATCAGTCTCCCCGGTGCACTGCATCTGCCGCATTTGGTTCTGCACGCGTCGTGGTATATTCCGGCCGTAAATGTCGATTAGCTGCTTCACAAAGCCGCACTCCTGCGATGGCACACACAGGCCCGCGACCCCCACAGGTGTGACGCAACTGCTCTCTGAAAGTAAACGAAACTTCCGGTCACGCCCATTCCAGACGACCTCTAACCTCTCTGAGCACTTACGTGTTAGCACCAGCTCCGGCCAGACGACAATCAGCAAGATGAAGCTCAAGCTTAGGCTGAATGTGAATATGGTACCCATCCTGTTCCGTTATCTGTGAGTGAGATTTGCTATGGGGTCAGTCGGTCTATCTGCTGCCGCTTGGTTGAAGAACAGAAACCAGTCTCAAGTCGGATATATATTTATAGTGGATACGAGACTACTGGTGGATAATAATGTCCAACATGCGCGCTCAGCCGATCAATGTGGAATGAGCCGCAGATCGTCGTGAGCCGAGCTTTTGTATCGCTCTCATCGCTCGGAGATCGTCTGGACCGTGTGCTCGGGGGAAGCGCCAATCCAGAATGCATAATTGCCCCGCGCAATCCCCAGTTCGTATAGCCAACAGGTTTACGGCTTACAGTGGCTGAGTGCCTCTGCCTGTGTTAACGCCCCAGATCTGGGCTCAGATTAGCTTCCACACTTGAGATAGTGCCTCGACTCGGCTATCGCTACCACCGTGGGAAAAGCGATTAAATTCCAGGAAACCCCCCATCGAACACCGATCACTCTCCCTAGCACTTGAACTATTCTAGAAAGTTTTCTCTATGACTCTCTCTCTCACTGGCACGCGTCGCGAGAGAACCGAAGCCGTAGTCGTAGTTGTATCGAACAGATGGGCGAAACACCCATTATAATCGGTACTTTTTTCCCGACGTTGAATTAAAACGTTTTCTAAATGTAATTTCTATCGCAAGCTTCCCACTCACACGCCCCATGGGAGGACGGACACACAGACAGCCAGGTACTCGGGTTGTCTGTGTGTGCTGCCTTCAAAACTCGTTCTTTTGGATGCTCGTACTCGTATGTGTAACATGGAATTTCCAGATCTGAAAACCCCAAGAGGCTATGGCTATGGAATATCAAACGCTTAATTCGCAAATGCGTGGAACACACAAAAAAATCCCCCAAACGTTGTGGTTTGCCAATAAAACAATCCTTCTACTATTGTCAGCTGTCAGGCCGTGTTGGGTTGGGCTGGGACGCTCCCATTAGGATAGGTCGGAATGGCCCACGGTAAGTAAGGGTTCAATCAATAAATATATAATCTAATCGTACAGTACATAATTAGATTGTGTATATCCCCGTTAATAGGCGGTGTCTGGCCATTATTGAAGTTGGACAATCTCTGATTTAATGAATAGCACTTTACCCTCAGCATAAGTACTATACTAACTATACTATACTATACGCCTCGTTGCCTTATAATACTGATATATCAATATTCATAAATAATGAGAAATTATTAACCGGATATGCAATAATCTTTGTTAGTAACTAAGCGATAACCATGGAATAATGATCAAATATATATTAATGATTCACTAGAAAAGTCGCGTTGCCAATTTTTATCTTTATATTAAAGATACGAATGGGAACTAGAGATAAAGACTTGCTCTGCTCAAAAAATTACTGTTAAAATATGGGGCACTCATTTTATTGTTTTTCTAAGAAAAACGTATCTCTAAATATAAAATACTCGGAAACAACGCGAGCAATCATGAAATCAAAGGTTTTGACAGTTTGCACTCATGTTTATTCTTTATACATAATATATATCTATAAAATAGCATTCCAAAATCTGGAGGTATAGGTACATATAGATGGTTTATGGTTTAAATTTAATTAAAAACCACATCCCATCTCAACAATCCCCCATTAAAACCACAAACTTGTGAATAAGTTTACGAATATGAATATAATATAATTATATTTGGGTTTCCTAATTACTTAAATACACAATAATATTGGGTGTAGATCATTCTCTCTATTGCCGTGCATCGATTCTCTTACAGGCCGTGGCTTGCCATGGTGTCTGTTATCCATTGGACATACTCGCCGACATTCGTGTAGAGGCCGGGAAGACTCACTTGGCCGCAGGAGACGACACCCTGGCTGACGATACCAAACTCCACCATGCGAGGGGCAAACTCTCCCAGATAGCGGGAGGGCGCCTGCAGGGGGCCACCAGAGTCGCCCTTGCACGAGTCCTGGAGATCACCGCCGCCGACGCACAGCTGCGTTAGGGGCACCGAGCGACGGAAAGCCTGGGAGCAGGCCGAACGTGGCTGGAGGGGCACATTCGCCTGGAGCAGGACATCGGAGGAGGAGCCATTCTCCGTGGTGCCCCAGCCGGTCACAAAGTAGGTGTTGATCTGCTCCGCCTGCTGCTTCAGTTCATCTGTAATCGGCAGGCAGATCGGTTTGATGTGCTCTGGGAAACGAAGAGAGATGTTGAAGCCAAGGATGGGTGGGTGGTTGATCGATTGAGGACTTACTCTGGAAAGGAACGTTTCTCTTCAATCGCAGCAGGGCAATGTCGTTCATGATCTGGCGGGCATCATAGTGCTCGTGGATGATGTACTTCTCAATGCCCACATCCACAACAGGCGGCGCACACTTCTTCTTGCGTCCCTGCTGTCTGCAGTCCTCCTCCGTTGAAATGCGATGCTCTCCCAGTCGTATCTCATCGCTAGAGCAGAGAAAGGCAACACATTAAATAGGAACAACCATAGATATTCATATTTTTGTCTTACAGATCATCCTGGAGTCCATGCACACAATGAGCAGCAGTCAGTATATAGCCTATAAAGAAATTTAATCATGAATTTCAGGTAATAAAAAGTGATCTCTTTGAGGGGACCTACGCTCTGAGATGAGGGCACCGCCGCAAAGGAAACGCGGCTCCCCGAATTGCTGGTAGCGCAGCAGGGCCATCCAGGGCCTGGACGACAGCTTCACCTCGTAGCCATTGGCCACACGCTGGCTCAGAAAGTTGCCACAGTCGAAGGTCTCGTTCTTGAACAGAGCCATCACCTTGGAGTTGTGCTGGATCTGGGCAGCAGGACAGCAAAAGTGGCGCTGAAAAATCACATAGGATCGGGTCGGATAAGGTCTTGCATCAGATCTTTGCTGTGGGATGGCTTACCACACTGTTAATTTCCCCGCAGGAAGCCTTCTGTAGATAGCTGGCATAATCGGCTGGCACACTCTGGCCCGACGTCTGGCTCTCCGTCAGCCGTTCCTCAATGTCCTTGCACGAGGAGAAGGGCATGCACTGACCCGACTCCCCATTGGGTGTAGTGCAGTCATCGGCATAGTCTGTAGATTGTGTTTCAATGTTAGCTAAAGGCAATAGGCTTGCAAATTCATTCCTCGAACCTGCTCCAGCGGCCTGCACACCGAACACGAGGGCAATGCCATAGACAACGACAAAGCATCTGCTTATCATTTCAGAGAACTGATCGAAACGTAGCCGAAACCTGTAGTAGTCCAATGCTGAAAACTTCTCAATCTGACGCTCAAATCTCGACTGGCAGCTGCTGATCTCAGAGCTCAAGTTTTATGCCTGAGAAATCCACTCAGAACTCAGGTTGAGCGCCTAAAAAATCCACTCACAGCTCAGGTTTCATGGCTCAGAGATCCAGTCAGAGCTCAGGTTTTATGTCTCAGAGATCCACTCAGAGCTCAGGTTATATGTCTCAGAAATACACTCCGAATAGCAATCTCTGAGAGAGAACCAGATCTATAAGCGTGGACATCTCTCCGATCATTAGGAGATCTCCATTGTTAGCACGAGATTTGCTCTCTTTGTGGTCAAGAATAAATATAACAATATATGGAAATATCCAAATGCGACGAAAACAAAGCGACTTTATAAAACTAAGCTTTTGTCTCAGAACTTGTATTGTCGACACATTGGTTCTCCGCTCTGAAAGCTGCCCTATCAAAGCTCCAACGTCGAGAGTATTCCATTTCACTCAAGATTATAGAGAAATGGTTCATTAAATGAAGGATTCCTACTATAAGAAAAGGGCATATACAAAATATATTCCTGCAAATCGAAGAGTAAACTTAAGCCACATTTGAGCTCGACTCTCAGCTCGGAAAGCTGGCTTGAAGAGTGTTAACCTTCACTCTATATTAAAATATCCATAGTTGATTTCTGTTGTTTAATTTTTATTGTTTATAGCACATCATCAAATCTAGTCAATTGTACAGTGGCTGAATCGGTCCGATCGATTGGGGGATGGGGGTTTCTCTATATTATATCATTGATAGTACGAGTAGTAGTACATTTAGGCTGACCTTGTGTAACAATAAATTATAACAAAAGCTGCTTAACTGCGTTAATAAATATCAGACATGGCTCAACAACAAACATAATCGATATATGTATGCCCGCACGGATATCCCACACAGGATACACGTGGGACAACTAAACAAAACACGAATCATAGTCTCTATATCTTAGTTGGGTGTTCTAAACGGATATTAACAGCTGCAAATTAGTTGCTTTACTTTTTGGGGTCTTTTTAGGGGGCTTGTGCTCTCACCAGTTCTCGGAGCTGTTTAGCTTGCTGTCTGTTTGGCCAATTGTTCTAGGCGGTCGTGTTGGTAGTGGGTTGGTTGGTTCATTGCTTGCTTGGGGGTTTGGTTGTATAATTTATAGAATCTCTTCGCTTTCTGTATGGCAACGAAAGGGAAACATAGCAATAGATCAATCAAACAATTGTCGAATCTCTCAGTTATTAGTTGTGGGTGAGATTGTTATGAGTAAGCAGTGGTTTTGATATAAATATTTGATATATATATATAAGTAGCTGTTCGCTTGATGCCGCCTTCAGAGTTAGTAACAGATCAGCAAGAGAGAGAGGGAGAGCGGGACATTCAAAGGGCAAGCGAAAGCCGAGAGAGAGAGAAAGAGTATTGCGGTTAGGATTAGCAAATCAAAAGCATAGCACATAGCAAATACATTTAGTAGTAGAATTAATAGAATAGGAATACTGCATTTTTCAGAGTCACCGTCAACGTAATAGTCATCGTCATCGTCGCAGTCATTGTTATCGATCACAAAACAATAAACATTGTAATTTATACAAAACTAAAAACTATATCATAACATACATATATAATACTATTATATATAAGAAACATTGAAAAACACATATAACGATTATTCCGTTGCGACCGTCGCTCGAATTTCTACTTGTAATATGACTCAACGCTTTCTTTCGTTTTAGCAGGTGCGATATTATTAACAAAGAGTGCTCTCGTCGGGCGGGGGTCACCAAATGGGGAGCAGCCGTAGTGATAGAACCGTAGAACCATAACGGTGGCTGGTTGGTTGGCAAACGGAGGCAAACGAATCAATCGCAGAACATATATATAGAATAGCAGTTGAAATTTTTTGTGTGTTCTAGATGTAGTAGCTTTTGGTTAGTAGATTGGTTGATTGCTTGATTGGTTGGGTTTGGTTTGGTTTGATTTGGTGCTGGATGGTGAACGAACGCTTGGAAGTACGAGTAGTAGTAGTAGAAGTGGATTAGGAGATGCAAAAACATAGAGTAGGTAGTGCCAACACGCTTGAACTTGAACGCTTGCTTATTTGATGGCGGCAATGAGCGGGCTTTCTTCGCCTGGAACAGAATGAAAGAGAGAAATCAAAATTAGTAATCACTTTTTTTTCCATAGAGCTTGGTGGGCACTAATTCACGAGTCTTAATGTAGGGCATGCGCGGCCAGGTCCAGGTCACGGGCATCGAGCACTCATAGTTGAAATTATACAGCTGATCCTCCAGCCACTTGCGCTTGTCCTGCGGCTCCGGATAGGTGGATGCCAGACCTAACCACAAAAAGAAAACATGTAATGCAATCATAGTATGGAATATTTAGGGATCAGACCCGATTCTTACCCTTGTCGTAGGCACACTTGGTCACACCAATGGCAATGTTCATGGACACATCACGGATGTTCTCCAGCGGCGGGTACAGGGAGCCGCGCTCAATGTCGCTGGACTCCGTAAAGTTGGCCAACTCCTGGGCGGCAATCAGGAACATGTCATCGGGTATGTGATGCGTGCCCGTGCAGATAACGCCCAGACCGACGCCCGGGAATATATAAGCATTGTTGCCCTGGCCCGGATAGTACGTCTTATCGCCCACTTTGACCGGTGGGAAGGGCGAGCCCGACGAGAAGATCACGCGAGCCTATGAACGAAACAATTTATAAATAAAAACGCATAGGCAAGGACTTTGCTGATTCTTACATCCGTGTTATGGTATGCCTCGTCGGCGGTGCATTCCGCCTTGCTGGTGGGATTGGAGAGGGCGAATATCACGGGCCTATCGTTGTGGTCCGCCATGGTGCGTAGGATCTTGGGCGTAAACAGGCCGGGACAGGCCGATGCGCCAACGAGCACCTGCCAAAAGAAAAACAGTCGTATGTCAGCAAAATGTCAACAGGTTTCCTGAGGATTTCCACTTACATTTGGCTTAATGGCCGATACTATCTGCTCGAGATCCGCCATGGGTTCAATGTCCTTGGCATAGTTCACTTTATGACCCTCCAGGTTGCCCACTTTGCGGGTGGTGGTCAGCAGACCGTCAATATCTACCATGTAGATCTTATGGTAAGCCTCTTCGATGGGCACGCCCTCGGCCACCATGGCCTTGACGACTAGATCGGCAATACCGATGGCAGCCTCACCGGCGCCGGCAAACAGGAAGGTGTAGTCCTTGAAGGACTTGCCGGTGATGCGCTTGGAGGCATACAATCCAGCCACAGCCACGGCGGCTGTGCCCTGGATATCGTCGTTGAAGGTGCAGTAGTTGTTGCGGTATTTGTCCAGGAACCTAAATGCATTGTGATTGCCAAAGTCCTCGAACTGGATGAGGGTGTTCTGCCCGTAGCGCTTCACCACCGCCTCCATGAACTCATCGATGAAGTCGTCGTACTCGCGTCCGACCACACGCTTCTGGCGCAGACCCACATACAGGGGATCCTCCAGCAAGTCGATGTTGTTGGTGCCCACATCAACCACAATGGGGAGGCACTGGTGCGGCTTGATGCCAGCGAGGGCCGTGTATAAGGCCAGCTTGCCCACGGGAATGCCCATGCCGCAGGCACCAAGATCTCCCAGGCCAAGGATGCGCTCGCCATCGGTCACGCAAATGGCACGCACGTTTGGCTCCGGCCAGTTCTTCATCACATCGAAGATGTGCCCGCGATCATTGAAGGTGACAAACAGGCCGTGGGGACGCCTATAGATCAGTCCGAAGCGCTGGCAGGCCAGGCCCACGGTGGGCGTATACACAATTGGCATTAGATCCTCAATGTTCTCGGAAAGGAAGCGGAAGAAGAGCCGCTCGTTACGATCGTGCAGATCGCTGAGATACAGATACTTGTTGAGCGGCTCTGTGTAGCGATTCACGGCGATTTTGCACAGCTGTAGCTGCTCTTCCTGCGTCTTGAAGCGCGCCGGCTGCAGGCCATGGATGCCCAGAACTTGGCGTTCTTCCAGAGTAAACGCCAGACCCTGGAAATAGTAAGATATTGCTTAAAATGTGTACCTCTTGGGCTGTTAATGGATATTTTACCTTGTTCAGACGCGGATCACGGATGTGATCGATGCCTCGCACCTGCGATGGGCAGATGATGTCGCCCACCACCTCATGATACCGACGGGCCTCGCACAATGCCAGAGCCGAGACAGCCGGCGATGTGGTTGTTCCTGCTGCTGCTGCTGCTGCAGTTGTGGAAGTGCCGCAGCGGCACAATTTCCCAAAAGTTCCACACAGACTGCAACGGAAAAAGGGGAGGAAAATTGCACATAATTTATCAGTTTGTCAATTGAAGAAAGGCAATCCTAAAACCCCCCCACTGACGATGATGACACTCTTGACATTGCCACTGGAAGAAATACACGTACACATCAAATATAATGCCATACAAGTATATACATATATCTATATATACATATATAAATGACCATTTTCAAGGTCTCTATCAGCTGGTTTTTGGTTTATCAACGCATGGGGGCATACCATAACAGAAGAAAAGTAATGCTTTCTTTGAATGCAGAAGCTTTTAATACCCTTTGCAGATCGATGATTGCTATGAAAGGTGTTGGATCTATTTCTACAGGTTCGATTACGATTAAATCTTTTTGAATCATAACACAAAAACATTCAGTTTTTCTTATAAAGACTTGTTTTCGATGATTCGATATAGATGATTTTCCAAAGTTCAATTGAAATATTATTAGGAACAAAGAAGTTATTTTGGCAGACTTGTATAAATAATACTATTGAAAATGATTCCATTTATGCTTTAAAAAGCCGTAATCAAAATCATACTACCTTCTGGAAGGGTGTAATACGAAAAACTGAGGGTAAACTTAGTCACATTGCGGAAAGCCCCTTCTCCTCTCCTGAGATAAGAAAGATAGACGGATGGATATCAAAAAAACATGGCGATAAAGTATGTACATACATATAACATATCAATTTCTGGTATTATTATTTAAACAGTTGTCGCTAATTGCAGAGAGACAAAGACAGAGAGAGAGAGAGAAGGGTGACAAAACAGCAAAAAATATGTACATACATATGTATGTATGTATAGTCGTGTGACTAACTTCCCTTTACGGTTCATTGATGAAATCATGCTCTCCAGATCGTTGTAGTTTTATGATATAGTGGAATCCCGTTAGTGACGTTATATTGTACACATCAGAAGCGCATGACGCCGCCACGAGACTATGTACCCCCTCGTCGGCCGCCCCCCTTCTGCTGCTGGTAATGTAACTCGACGAGAGAGCTTCTGGGCTGATAATTATCGAAAGAGTTGCTAGGGGAAGGTCTGCGGCAGAGGCAGGGGCAAATGTGTTTAGGTAACGCTATCATTTCCGTCAGTGGAGAACGATCGCTGCCCTCACATGAGCCCAGAGAGTGCTAAACAATTTCGCATATCTGCCTCCATCCAAACCAAATACGAAAGACGAATAAGTGCGTGTCAAAAAATGTTTTTGAGTGGTTCTGTAGGTGTGTGTGTGTGTATACAGTGGGGCCCACAACTATCTGTACGCCTTTAAAAGTCCGGTTTTTTTTATCGTATAGCATAAAAACTATTGTCCCTTTAAAAAACATTTTTTTCCTTGTTATTAAGTAAATTTGCCACTCAATAATTCTATAAATCAACAGGTTAAATCCTGGAAGTGATCTGTTGTAATCTTTCTAAAAGGCTCAGAATAGAGAGATTTAATCTCAATCTTTTTTTGTATTACTTCCTTTTGTGTTTCTTGACTAAAGATTATGGGTTTATAAGCCTTAGACTGTCTATGGCCTCTGGTATTTTTACAATACAAAAATTTACTCAACTTTGTCTGGTGTTAGGGCTGTGGGAATATATAATAGACGCACTGTCGATGTGTAGGGCGAGAGCGACAGCTGACCAAGCGGCCGCGCAGCCCCCCATGTTTGAACTTGAGCAGGAGTCAACGTACTCTTATTGGATTTTCGGCGTGCGTCAGCTATCTAACGGTCTGTCAGAGAAAAAGATGGTAAGTAGACCACTCGGGGGATAGGGGGCGAGAGCAGGACAGAAGGTGCGCAGCGCGAGAAACATTTTGTTTTTGTGTTTTTTTGATGAACTTGGCAACGAAAAAAAGTGCTTACAAAAGCACAAAAACACCAGCAACAGCCTCATTAAGAGGCAGAAGAGCAGAAAAAAGCCAACACATCTGTCGGTATACACACTAATTTTAGAATTTTTGCCAGTTTCGACCAGACAAGCCGTTTGAATGTATATCCATGTCCATGAACGTGAAGGTGTCGTGTCGCCAAATTGTTGGTATTGATTTTTCTCAGCTGTTTTTGCCAGGGAATAGACAGAGTGAGAAGAAGAGCGTAGAGTGCAGTCGAATCTTATGCAATGCAGAGGAAGAAAAGTAAAAAGGAGGATGCCAAAGAATGTCCGATCAGCCAGCAGCAGCTGTGAGAGGAAACGAAGCGGGTCAATGCCAGGCCATGTGCGAATATGTGTACATATGTATATCCCTTGGTAAGCTCTCACGAGTGTATGTGTGTGCGAGTGAAAGCGAAAGCTGTGCAAAGAGGGGGGGGGGTGGAGAGCAGATGTCTTTTGGCGGCCATCCGTCTGCCTCGTCTGCCCCGCGACGACGACTAGGTCACTGGGCTAACAGCTGGGGCAGTGCCTGCCACTCGCCATGTTGCATAATGCCCCAATCCTCCCAAAATCGTGTAACTGTAACTGGAGTCGAGTCCTTTTTGCATTGTCTTGGAAAGCGCTTACCTTGGTCGTGAAAACATTTTTGCTTCCTCGAATTGCTTTTTTCGATGTTAACTTTCGGAAAAATTTATTGCTTTTAATAGATTGACACTTATTCAAACTGCTACACTTTTAATACTTTTGGTTAACTTTATTTTCGTGTCGTGCGGAACGAATAGAAATAACGACCACCCTTAAATTTCCAGGAAAGGAATTGCTTAGAGAACGCGCGGGCACAACAACCACCACTAGCGCGATGCCGATTTTGAATAACTAAAAAAAGCTCAAGTTTACGATATATCAATAAATCGGAACCGGAACCTTAAAATATACCGAAACAAACCGTCTCATTTTCAAAATATACCGTAAATATACCGATGAAAAACGAACTTAGCCCACTTAAGCCCCTTGATTTAAGCACTTGATTCAATCATGATTGGTGGCTAATCATGTGGCTCAAATAAGGTTTAAACAAAGAAGGTCTAAAAAAATGTATCTATCGAAATTGATTTTGAAATGCAGCCACACTAGATCATATATATTTCATAGAGATGAGCCCCTTGGTTCATTCTGAACTAGTTATTTATGTTGGGTGAACCAACGAAAATTACTTGATTTATGAGAGAAATATGTCGAAATAAAATTTCTGCTGGGTAGCAATAGAAACGGTTTCTTCTGATAAACGCATAACATGCTCTCTGAGCATTGATCACAAAAATTATATGATCACTGATCATGATACCTGAAATTTGTGAACGTATCAGTTCCGTTCATCAAAAAGATGTAATCGGAATTATAATAATCATTGGTTGGTACTAAAATACCAAGCGCTGGAATGTTTTCGATATCGATATAACAGCTGACAGTCTGGTAATTGTTTGTTTTCATGCTGGTGTTTTTTTTTTTAAATGGAGCAAAGTAATTGCGTGCAATCAAGTAAGTAATTTTGTACCAAGATAGTGCATCAGGAAAAAATTGCATTAAAATTTTCGCTGGACCCGCCTTTATTGGCCTCTAAAAATTGCGCTGCCAGTCTCGAAGAAAATATGGCAAGGCATACATTCCGTTTTGAATCATACGCCTGTATGACTTTTGCCAAAGACTGTATTATTTGCTGCAAAAGTAGGCTGAGTAGGCAACAGGCCGCGGTCCCAAGTCTTGGAAAAATCCCGCAATAGAATAGGTTTTTAGTCCCACATGCAAAATCTTCGTATTGTGGTATTTGGTGGTCAATCATTTAATAATCCCTTTTGCAGATGACGAGAGAATGTGGAACTCGAATACCACACAGCTACTACTCCGAATGCTTTTGGATAGGATACAAAATTTTCAGAATCCGATGAAAAAAAAAAGGGAAGTGTGGCAGAGCATTGTGCTAGAAATGGAAGAGCATGGATATAACGACCTAATCCCCGAGCAACTTGACAGGAAGTATAGGAACTTGAAGAAGACGTATGAAAAGATCAAGAGCGATAACAGGGTCTCTAAGTGGGAGTACTTTGAGAAAATGGATGCCATTCTTGGCAACCAACCTGTAGCAAAAAGCAAAAAAAGGCCAAACACCGAAATGTTATATCTCAATGAGCAACCGGAGGATCAGAATGATGAAGATGATGCTTCGAATTCCGGCAGTACGAACTCAAAACACATTAAAACTGAACTGAAGAAAAATTTGGAGTACAGTCCAATAGCCTATAATTCCAACATGACTGATATAGAGGAGAGTTCGTTGTCCCTCAGTAACTGCTCAATTGTAAGTACAATTTCGATCATTGATTGCTTAAATGCTGAGCCAATACCCTTTTGACAGCCGAAAAAAAGTCCATCGCATGGTACGACTTCGAATTCCAGTGCCACAGTAAACATTCTCCAGGATCTCGTAAAACAGGCAAAAGAAGTCGAAGAAAAGCCCCCATTTAAAAATATTGAAGTATTGACCTACTGGGACTTTCTTTTAAATGATATGCCTCCAGCGGTAGCCAGAGATGCTCGTCATAAAGTGACGAATTTGCTCCAAAATTACGTCAGCTCCAAGCAAAAAAAACCTCGTAGAGTTTAATAGAATATAATAAAAAAAAACATATTAAATTATTGTTGCAATTTGTTCATAGCCAGTGGAACCATAATTTGGGATTTCAGGAAAAATTAGATTTTGTCCATTTTTAGGGCGTAACAACCGATACCAATCAATGAAACGCAAAATTGAGCAGCTTTAAAATATATCGATTCATCGATAGTACCATCGATTGCTCTTTCAGCTCTATCTCTTCGCCCATATTTAGCCATTCTGCTTTTTGTTTTTGTTTCGTTCCTCGACATGGGCATTCGCATTCGAAAAAAACACTTTAAACTAAACGAGCAGCTTTTAAATATATCGATTCATCGATAGTACCATCGACTGCTCTTTCAGCTCTATCTCTTCGCCCATGTTTAGCCATTCTTCTTTGTGTTTTTGTTTCGTTCCTCGACATGGGCATTCGCATTCGAAAAAAAAACTTTAAACTAAACGGACGACGCCGCTGACGACGGAAACGGCAAGGGCGGATGAGTGTTGCGCGAGTTTAATGGTTTTTTCGCTCCCGAAAAGCCAGTTTCTCCACATTTCGTTAAATATATTTAAGAATTTTTAACCAAAATCGACGCAATTTCCGCCTGGAGAAATGCAGTTGCAAGTGTAATGTGCGGGAGTGGTGTGGAATAAGGAATAAGCGAGCAGGAAAAAGTCACGCGTGTGATGTGTTGTTGTGGCTGCTACGAATCGAAAAAAAAGTCAAATCCAAAAGGCAAAGTGCAAAAGGCAGTCAAAAATTAACACCAGACAAGTCGTACAACTAGGCATGAGACAAACCCAGAATTTCGGAAAAAAATTATAAAAGGTGTTAAGTGAAATAATGTGCATTTAGAGGTGGAATCGCGACGCAAAAGGCCCAAAGCAGCGCCAGCAGGCAGCAGCAGTTGCTAAACATATTGAACGTAGTGTGGCCAAGGCAGTAGAAGTAGTGCCGTTGTTGTTGGTCGTGTGTATTTCTTTGTTTTGTTTGGTTTTCGTGTTCCCCCGCTCCATATCTTCTGTCGCGCTGACACTCGTTCGCTGCTGAGTGTTGGTGCGTGCGTGTGCAAGTGTGCAAGGACAACAAAAACGCACTTCATTGGAAGAGGAAGCGATTGAGAGCATCAACAGCTGTGGCGGCGCTGCAACTGCATCGCTCCTACAACCACAACAACAACGATGGACACATTTCGCAAGTGGCTGAACAAACCCAAGGTACAGTAAACGGTGACTCTGATAACCCAAATCATAGTTTCCCTCTTATCACCTCTCGCACTGGCTAAATATATAAAGAGAGAGGTAGAGAGGCGGGAGAGTTGTAATTAATTAAGAGCAGCGCAACAGTGCGAATGGTGTCAAAGCAACTCTGCAGTGTATGTGTGTGTGTTGGTTCGTTTGTTAACTGTGTCGCTGTGACGTCAGCGTTTGCTTTGGCCCTGGTACAAAGCATGCTCTCCTCTCCCGCTCTGCCTCTCGCTCGGTCATTGTGTGCCAGCTGGGCTTTAACCGTTGCTGGATGATTAATTCGCTGACGCTGGCAGAACACGGCAAACAGCTACAGCACACAGGCACACATACAACTGCAACAGTTGCATTAGCATTTTGTTTTTGCACCATGTGCGACGAGTACGTGTGTGTGTGTGTAGTGTCTGTGTGGAAACCGCATTCACTGCATTCGTTCCAGTCTCAATTCAAATTGGAAATACACTCTCACACACACACGCACGCATACATGCTCACACGCACCAGAAACAAAAGCAGAAAAATGGCGCCAGCCGCCGCCTGTGTTCGTGCTTGCAAATTACAAGTAAAACTAATTTATGTATCTACGTCTGGGGTAATTTTGGATCGGATCTGTTCTTGATACTCGCGCTACTCGTACTCGTACTCGTGCTTATGGGTGCAACGGAAAATAACTTGGAACTTTCCCATATAAAAAAACAAAACAAAAACAATGTCAAAGTAGTTTGATGTGGGCATCCGTAGCCTCGGTTTTCCAGTGATTGAGTAATTTATTTTTAGATTTTCGGCGGCATTCAGACGCGATTCCATCACTGAATTCCACATTTCATCTATATATAGCTTTCTCGTTTTCTCCGCTTGCTGCGTTGCTGCCTGGATTATGTTGTACCGTTAGAAGGAGGAGGAGCGAGGGTCGCCTCCAAAAATAAAAAATTGTGGGAAGGGGCCCCCCTTTCTCATGGGGAGCGAGCCTCTCTGTTTCTGATGGCCGATCGCTCGTCAATCTGTCAATCCGCTGACATTTTGATTGCCGTCGCCAGATTTTTGAGTGTACCTCCGAGGAAATCGAAATTTGAAGCAATTTACACGTAAATCTACAATCCATTCAATCGGAGGCAAACACTACATTACATTTTTGTATGAGTGTGTGTGTTTGTGTGCTATACGACGACGACGATGACCTCGGGTTACCTGGAGGTCAGTGTCGACATTGGCTGGAAATCTCATTGTGGAAATAACGAAGCAAACAAACAGATGTTTCCAAAAGGTTCTCAAGTTTTTCAAGAAGAGGTCTCCGTAGATTGTCTATACATATCCGTCGTTAGATTAGATAAGATTGATGAAATGATGGGGATTGTGAAAGATCGATGGGAGTGGTAATAGAAGGAAGCAGCGATTTCACAATGTTTCCATATTTGTACACCAAGAGTTTTACTTTTTAAAATTAGAGTTAGACCAAATCGAGTAAATGGGGGGTTAGAGGAGGCTAAACTATAACTACACCATAACCAATAAATAATTAGAAGAGTAATGTTGATAAATCAAAGATATTACTAAATTTCATTTTTATGCTTACCAATGATTGATTTTCCATTAGATGTAACTACATTTTTCTCGAATACTTGAATTTGAAAGCATTTTTCAACGGAAAATGAGGTTTTCGAAATGGAATCAACTGTTTCTTGGCTCCAAATCTATCAAATTCTCTAGTCTCCCCTTCCTAGTTCCGTCTGTGGTTAACTTTTTCTTTTATTAATTTATTACGCTCTAAATAGATTTAAAAATTTAGAAATACAACATTTTCATTGCCTCACTTTCCGGATGCCGCCTCTTTTCTGCTTCTCTTTTGTTAATTAACACACTTCTTTCTCTCTGCTCCCCCTAATCCCCCACACCCCACCTCCCTGTATTTCCCCCCTTTTCAACACAATTGCAGCTCATAAATAACGGTACGTTTTCCTTATTTTCTTGAAAAAACGTGCAAAGCAGTGCAAGCAGCTGTGCGGCTGGCGGCTTACCTCCAAACGAAATAGAAAATGCTGTGGAGGCCTACGGCAATTTCTGCTTTTCTTTTTTCCCGCTACTCTTCTTTCCCCTCCATCTCCACTCCACTTCTATGCGGTGGCTGCTCTTCTTTCGTTCATTCATTGACTGACTGCACACAGTTTTTCCGCACCCGTTTCCTGGTCGTCGATGTCTTCTTCGTTTTCTTCTTCTTCTTCTGGTTTTTCTTTGTTTTTGCTTGCAACTTTCTTTCTTCTTTGTGTAGAGATGCGCTCTCTCTCTATCTGTCGAGGACGCGTCTTCTGTCTTGGTCGAGCATCGAGATAAACCGTAATTTAATACGACGACAGCGACTTGCATTTCGAATTTAATTTTTGATGTCGAAAGAATGAATCGAAAAAAACGTGTTGCCTGTGTTGTCTTTAAAATTAGATAAAATTCCAGAAATATCTTACGACAAATTTAATAAATGTTTGATGAAATTTAGCAATTTTGGAATTTTATTCAAGAGAATAACCATTTTTCTTGGTTTATTCCAATGTATATTTATGTGAATATGAATATTAAAGTAAATTAAAGTATTCCAACACGCGACGCGCAATAGATTCCATCGTCTCTAGCCAGGCACTATTTACACGTTAGCCTTGTGCTCTACTCGTACTCGCGCCGGATACAAATAATTAGTTATGCCTATGCCTATGCCTCTCCCGCTCTCATCGGAACTCCCATTGCAAACTTCTTCAAGTACAAACGTACACACATATATTTTCCCTTTAAGGGGTATAATGAATGCCTTGCAATTGTGTGCGAAACCCACAGCTGACAAGCGAGTGAACCTCGTAGTCGTCGAAACAATGGTTTGTGGAGGCTGAGAGAAAGAGGCGCAACAGCGTTGCCTGCAACCTATAAAAACAGAAGAAAAAAAAAACGAAAACCAAAAAAACGCGATACGGATCCCAGTCAATGGGGCACCGAAAAGGCAGCGGCACGCGCCACAGGCGATTTTAATTGATTATCAGATTACCAGGCAGCGGCCCAATCTTTGGGCATTTTACAGAAGGAAGACCCCACATAGTATTACATCATACCACGCCTTATAGCATATATAATTTTTGCATAAATATGTAATCGAAACACGGCCAACGGTTGATATATAGGAAGTACTCTAAAGCTAAAGCAAACAATTTTCAATTCAATTGCTTTATAAATGTTTAACGATCAACGTTTCACGAGTGCCAGTATGAGTATGTTTGTGTGTGTTTAGAGATTTGTGAATATATCACAAATAGTGGGTGCGGGGGTCTAATGATATTCATTCGTTGCGGCAGTCGTCTGATCAGTATTTAACACATGGGTTTTTGCGACTATTGCCCATCGGTACCATCCGGGATATTCCAAGCATTAGTAAAACTTTATATTTATCGTGTTCTCTGTACCCTGTACTCGGAAGGGTATGTGTTTACGGATTTTATTGGCTATTCGTTTCATTCACATTCGCGGATGTTAATCTTTTCACTGGGATTGTTAGGGTATCATTGAAATTGTTTCTCTGTTGGTGCCATTCAAAACTAATATCCTCTCGTTTATGGGAAATTTCTACGAAATCACTTACTTGTGAGCACCTGGACCTCCAGATAGTCTCTAGCTTTAGGAACCACATGTTTATTTATGGAATCTCAAGTTTCAATCTCTTGCACGCACCAAATATTTTTTTAAAATCTCTAAATCTTTAATTTTTTCTACATTAATAATATTATTGTAGCAGCAGATAAGCTGCAGTCTGTATATCCTATAACATTTTTGCCTTATATCCTGTCTCTCAAAGTTTCCTCTTTAATGTTCATTGTTTCCTCTCTTGAATCGACTATCGCCTTAGATCTTTCGATATATGTGTCTGTGATGCCTCAGCTTGAAATCTAATAAAATTTATACGCGTTTTTCCTGTCTGTTTTTTCCCCCCTTCTGTTTCTCATTTGAAGTTGGCATTGAATTGTTTTATGGCCAACAATTCCAACAACGAAACAAAAGCAAAGCAAAAAAAAAAGTGAAATCTATTGGGCGCCTAGCAAATGTACAATTATTTTTGGGCTCTTTCGCTCGCCCTCTCTCGCGCGTGTATCTCGGGTTTTGAGAGCATGTTGTAAGCAGAGTTGGCTAAAAAAAAATTGTACAAAAAAAGAGTAAAAATGGTGTGCAATTAAAGTCGTTTTCTGTTGCGTCGTCGTCGTCGTCGTCGAAATCGTCCATTAACACAATAAACTCTGACTGTGAGGCCTCTGAAAGTTGAGGTCTACCGAAAAAAGCCAAGTTTTATTTCTTATAAAGAAAACATCATGAGTGGGCAAAATGGAAATTACAACAATGCGAAACGTTTAACAATTGGGTTTAGGCAAAGGGCCATGAAGGGGCGGGAGGCGGTAACGAGGCGGTCATGGAGGGAGGGTAGATCCAGTACAGAAAAGTACCCAGTGCACTAGAGAAGTGGATAGTAGAGACATATATGCGGTAGATAAATAGGGAAATACCCAATAGATAATTTTCACGGAAATGTAGAGGTGTTTCCATTGAAAAAGCAGATATCCAATATCCCACAGAAAAGTGGGGGAATATCCCCTCAGAAAAGTACAGATCCCAGATAGTTTTTCTATCTTTGCTTTGTTGGAGTATCTGAACAGATTTATTTATTTTTGTATGTATTTATAATAATTTGTATATATTAATTTTATATTTATTTCTTTTTTATATATATTTTTTATTTTTTTATATATATTTTTTTTTTATTTTTTTATATATATTTTTTATTTTTTTATATATATTTTTTATTTTTTTATATATAATTTTTTATTTTTTTATACATATATATTTTTAATTTTTTATATATATTTGTTGTATATATTTTTTATATAGTTTTTTAATATATTTTTTTGTATTTTTTTTAATTTATTAATTTTTATTAATTGTATTAATTTTATATGATTGTTTTTTTTTTAATTATTATTATTTTTTTTTTAAATTTTGTATTTGTAATTTTTATTTTTATTTTATTAAGGGATCCCTGTTTTAATAAGAGCTGAAAAGGTTACAACATAGGCTTTAAAATCGTTTTCTTTGATAGTATCTAATCGTTTAGGGAAACAATACCCAGAAACCGCCTCAAATGAACGTTTTCGTTGAGGCACATTAAAATGATTTAAAAGTATATTCCACAGAAAAGTAAAGCTATACCCTATGAAAATTAGAGCTATAGCAGATGCTGATATATTGCGAATATATAAATACTATATCCCACACAGAAAGATATACTATAACCCACCGAAAAGGAGGTTACTGGGGGGAGAATCCACTCCGACGGAGTAGTTCACGGAGGTACTTCAACCCGGTAGTCGCCTAGTCGACTGCCATCTGTGGCATCTGGCATCATTTTGCATTTTGATGAAATTCACTTATTTACGCTTTCTGAATCCGAGATAAAGAGTAAACAAAAAAAAACATAAACAAAAAAATGTGTGCGATAAAGAAAAACCTGATTTATGTCTGAACAAAAGGTAGGGAAAAGTGTGCAAAAAAAAAAGGAAAAGGTAAAGCAGTGTCTTTAAGGCAGAAACAGCCGCCGAATGTCAGTCATAATGGTATGCTCATTGCTTACAGTGCGTTGCATAACTGTAAAATGGAGATACTCTCAGATATCTTCCATGACATGCGGATAAACCACATTTGTGGGTACATATTCCATCTATCTCTGTATATTCTCTGTGTGTCATGAAACGCACTGTACTGTACTCTTGCAACTGCATTTGTGAATGGCCACAAACAAGAAGCAACATTGTCCACGTCTGACAGATTCAATCCAATGCCACACAAAAGTATTCAGTATTCATGAGTGTGTGAGTGACTGCAAGAGTGAGTGAATGAGTGCATCAGCGAGTGTGCCTGCCTGTTGCTGGGCCGCGTGTGCCAACAAAAGCAACAACCTGTTTCTTGCGGTGCATAATATTTGGGCCATATTGACATGTGCCGCCGTCGCCGCTGCCATCGTCGTCGCCACCGTTAACGACTTGTGCTCTGAAAACTGTCCCCATTTTCCAGTTGTTGATGTTCTAGTAAAGGCCGTTCGAGGTGGGCCACAAATGTTGACTCTACGTGTTACGAAAGCCTCTAGATAAACAGATAAAGACGGCGTAAAAACCGCCAGTAAAGCTGGAAGATTGAAAGAGTTTTCCACTTGAAATAGTATTCTCTTTGACAAGATCTATAGCATTGATCCATAGTATTGTTTTTCAATTTCCTGAAGGTTCTCTTAGATAGTATACAAGGTACAATAAAGTAGCCAAGAATTTACAATAGAGGGTTCCTAAACGTATGATTTGATGAAAGAATTCTTTGAAACGATAGAACTATCACCATCTTGAGGAAGACTCAAAGGATACGCAATAAATCTGCAGATTCAAACAGATTTCAAGCTGAAAAAATGTTTTCTATCTTGGAGGAAGAATCTGGAACAAAAGCAAAGGGAAACCAGCATTGAACCAGCGTTAGCCTAAAGAAAACAATATAAGAGTTCCCTAAGTTTTTTCTTTGATAGTATCTAGTCGTTTAGGGAAACACTGAAAAAATTCCGCTTAAAACCTTGCAAATAAATCAGAGATTCGCCATACGTGGTATTTCAATGGAAACAGTAATACTAGGAACCTTCTGGAACTATGAATTCCTTTAAATTTCAACAGATTTTCTTGGATATCATCGTATATTCGTAATGTAATCCCCACCGAAATGATGCCCCACTGGCACTGTTGGAATGCCTTAACTATTTCATTTCTGTTATAAACGATTTAATAATCATTTTGTTGTTGAGGAGAACTTGTCACCAGAGAGAGAGAGAGAGAGAGAAGAAAATACTGGAAGCATTAGCCCCCAATCGCCAGTCCCCAGTCGCCTGGCAGTGTCTTTGTCTGTTTTCGCGTGTAACTTTTCCACTGAGCGCGGGGATCTATTAAAAATTAACACAAAATTAGTTGATAATACGAATACGAATACTCATGTGGCCCAGGCAGGGCCCCTTTGTTCGAGTGTTGCGTGCTCTCCTGATACCCTGACATCACCCTGGCACCCTGCTTCCCTGATCCCCTACTTAGTAGTGGACTTTAGTGACGCATTAAACGGCGACACACAGTAGCCGCTCCCTCCCTGATAACGCGACACACACGTACTCCCAACACGAGCTGGAGGAGGAAGGGACTGCATGGGGGATTGATCGGGGGCTGAAAACATGAATATTGTAGGCCTGCCAGCTCTTGAGATGTTCTATAAAAAGAGTGAAATTCCAAAGAATATCAGGGGTACATCGGGAATCGTGTATCGTAGGCGCCTGTGCCTCGAAAAAAACGTTTGAACACAACTCAAACGATTTGAGTGGGAATAGATTTCGAAAACTTGGAAAAATTACTCCAAACTTAAAAAATATCAAGAATTCAACTTAAAGTATAAACTAAAAAATATAATATCAAGTACTTTATCGATATTTTATGTTAACCCATTCGATATACATATATATATATAAATAATTTTTGGCTGTTCCCATGACTCTTGAATATAATGGAATTTTCCCCAATGAAAAACCCCAATCGGTTTCAGCTTTTCAGAGTAGAGCACAAAAGTAGGGCGTGTTCTTAATGTAGGGCTTAGATTATTAGTCTGTCTGTCTGTCAGTCATTTGAGATTGATTGAGAGGTATTACAGGAAATAATTAAACGATACGATACGATACGATACGTTGAAAAACAATTGCGATGATCGTTGTTTTGTCAGCTGTTGTAAAAAAGGTGTAAAAAGGGGTGTATATCACATATAATTTATCTAGAGATTAGTTGAGTTTTCATCGCGATGTTTCCTCATTGCTAGAAAGAGTGTTGCCACTTTTTATGGGAATATCCATAAATATTAACCTTAAACATTGATTGGGATTTTGCCCCTTTTGCCACTCCATAAGTTCCCCAAAATCGTACCGCCCAAGCACCCAACCAACCCACCTTTTATGCTATCTGTATGTTTTATATATTTATGTAGATATTGTATCTGTATCTTTTGGCTTCTTGCGATAAGATTATGCAACTGTTGCACGGCATTTGGTTTGCTGCTTCGTTGGTTTTCCCTTTTTTTCTCTCTCTGTGGAGTTTTATTGAATACTTTTTCAATATTTGCTTGTCAACTTAATCCGCGCGTATTTGGTGTGTAAATTTCCTGCCGAATGAAAAAAATATTATATTTATTTCATTCCGTGTGCCATATTGATGGATGGACAGCTGTCTGTCTGCTGGGTAGGGGGGGGATCTCTGATTAGAGGCACATTCCAATGGGAATCCACTGGGATTTCAGGTTCAATGCAGGTCAAACATTGCACAATTGCTCGATGGATGAATGGAATGACCCCCCAAGGCTGTTGGACCACTGAAAGCGTAGCTCCTCTCCAACGATCCGATCCGATCCGAACCGATGGTTCATTGGCTCCAAAATGTGCGAGAGTGGCCGGCAATATGTCAATTGTTTCGTTACGGTTTTTTGCAGACCAGACACCAAATACAAAATAAAAAACGCTTTTCCAATGGCCAGGCGACCGACCAGTCTGTGGGGGTAAAAGTAAAAGCGGTGAAATTTTCACATTCACATTCACGAAGTGCAACAGCCTTCAAGTAGCGCCGGCGCTGCATCGATGCCTCGTTGCCACTCTCCTACTTTCGAATGGCAGCAGCTTCAATTGTCGATTGCATTGCCGTTCCACTTATTACCTAATCCCTCCCCAGACAACCAGACAACCAGACCACCATACCACCAGACGTTGGAGTAGAGTGGAGTGGAGCCCTACAGGGGGGAGAGCGTTTCAGTTATCAGACAGACGTTGCATAAGGCCGCAGCGACGCGACTCTCTTTTGCGTCCGGCATATCAATGAGAGCAGCCGCCAATACGGGGGGGAGATCGGATGCGCGTGTGGACAAACAACGCCCACGTACCACACGTACCACCACCCCACGCCCCCTGCCCCCCAGAGAAAGAGCACACCATGTGGTGGCGGCATTCGCGGCTCCATGCGACGCACTTTAACCTCTTCAATGGGTATGGATATGGAAATGGCAAAAGGAAAGTGAAAGCCTTTTGCGGTTGAACTTCTTTATCATGGGTAAACCTCTAAAAGATTCAAGATTTATTGACAAACGTGGGGCTTATGCGTATTGAAGGTAAAGATTGGAGCTCTACCTATTTGATTGAGAACATATTGAATGGAAAATTATGGGAAATTACTACAGCAAATTGTAAGGCAACACATATTAACCCTAACCAACCCCATATTAGCCCTTACCGATATTAACGCTAACCGAACCCGATATATACTGCGATAAGAGGGATATCGATATTCGATAATCAACAAGAAAAGAGAACAGACGTGAAATAAAGAGATTAATAAAAAACTTAAACCAAGAACCGCGCCACAAAATAAACCCATAGTGGAACAGGGCTAGGGATAGGGCACTACCATATCATGTTCTGAAATTGATCCATCACTAGATGTCGCCACTGTTTTTGAGTATTTGAGCCTCTCAAGTGAATGCATAAACAAACGAGGGGGAACGTTGTGAGTTGCTGCGGAGACCGCAACTCTACAGTTATACCCGATACTAAGTCAGTATGGCTCTCCTCCGGCAGACGCCGCTAATATTAAACGACACGACAAGGAGTGCGTGCGAGAGAGACAGAAAATCAGTCTGAGCGTGACGTCGGGCGCTGCGCAGCCAGTGCAAATTGATTTGTTCCTTTTGGCTATAAAAATGATCTGATCTGATCCAGATTCAGCAATCTGATATATATGATCATTATCTATGATTCTGCGTTTTTAGTTTTCTCGTATCCTCAATATTTTGGATGCAACAGATTTTCGTCCTTTGTGGGGGCGGAAGGGGGTGGGGCGAAATTTTGAGATAACATTTTATAGTGAGATCTAACAGGAGTGCGGATACCAAATTTGGTTACTCTAGCCTTAATAGTCTCTGAGATTTGTGAATATCCCCAGATTTTCATCCTTTGCGGGGGCGGAAGGGGGTGTGGCGAAATTTTGAAACAAACTCGTCTCGGTCCGATATATTAGGAGTGTGGATACCAAATTTGGTTGCTCTAGCTTTTATAGTCTCTGAGATCTAGGCGCTAATGTTTTACTCTAAGCAAAGCCGCCTATGCTACGTGTGTGTTAGAAAGAGACAGGGCGAGAAAAAATGAAATTGTTTTCTTGATTCTGGCTATAATAATTATACGATCTGGTTCAGATTTTGCACTCTAGAAGATATAGTCATCTTCTACGATTCTGCGTTTTTAGTTTTCTCGTATCGTCGAAATTGTGGATGCCACAGATTTTCCCCCTTTGTGGGGGCGGAAGTGGGCGGGGAAAATTTTTGAAATATTCTTGTAGCAGTGACATATCACAGAAGTCTGGATCCAAAACATCGTTGCTCTCGCTCTTATAGTCTTTGAGCACTAGGCGCTGAAGGGGACGGACAGACGGACAGACAGACATGGCTCAATCGACTCGGCTATTGATGCTGATCAAGAATATATATACTTTATGGGGTCGGAAACGATTCCTTCTGGACGTTACACACATCCACTTTCACCACAAATCTAATATACCCCAATACTCATTTTGTGTATCGGGTATAAAAACATGCCGTGTGCGTAACAAGGCTAATTGCAGCTGGCGCCTTACTTTTCTTCCATGAAAGTCCCCATAAAGATCACCCTTTTCCCCCCTCTAAAATCCCCCTACAAGCGTTAATCACAAAACTCATGAATAAGGTATTTTGCGAAATCCACAGCCTATCTGCGGATCTGTTTTGGATTTCGTTTCGGGGTTCGATTTATCAGATCTTAAACAGGCATCGTATAATATAACTGGATTCCCATTCCAATCCATTCCCCACCTGTTGGGCGGAGCCCGGCGTGAGATAACAGAAAAAACAAAGGGGAACAAAAAAAACATTCGCTTTGGCCTACGTTTATCGATTTATTCCATTGCGACATGTTTTTTTTGTGTCGTGTTTTGGGGACTCATGAATATGCATTGGGGTTAATGGATGGCGCCACCTCCCCCCCATTTCCTTCATCTCTTTTGGGGATATTTCTCTTTCCTATGCTCGGGGCTAACTCTCTTTTTCTGTCTTTGTTATATTTAACTCTCTTTGGTTCTTCATTTGTTTATCTTCACTCTCCTCGGTTTCTCTTTCTTTATTCCCTCTCTTTTTGTTCATTACTTGATCTCCAATTTTTTCTGGTTTCCACTCATTCGCTCCCTTTTTTTGGAGATTATTTTATTTATATATATTTATATATTTAATTGGGATTTGTTTAAGTTGTTTTCAATTTTTTCGCATTGATTTTTCCTTTGTTTTAACTCTTTTCTAGTACCTCTCTTTCTCTTTTGATTCTCTCCCTTCTCTCTTCTTTCTTCTATTGCATTTCCTTTCGTTTTCTTATGTTTTGATCATTTTTGTATGCAAATTTGTATTTTTTTTTTCCGTATAGTTTTCGAAATGGAATAAATTATGACATAATACCCTACTCCTCCTCCTCCTCCATCCGATCCGGATTGAATCGGTTCGATCCGCACATTAAGTTATAATTTCTGCTGCGGTTCGTTCAACCGTCGAACCGTCGATTCGGCCAACTCTTAAATCCCAAAATAAATGAATCCTTAAATGCAACAACAACGGACTTCCTGTGTTTGTTCCCCTCGATATAAAGGGAATCGAAATTTGTATAATTTTTATGCTTTGACTGAAAGTTGATTGCACTTACTCCCCGCCCCCCAAAACCCCCCCCCCCCCCCCTCTTCGTTCTTGACGGGGTATATTTGTCGGGTTTATACCGGTTTTCGGTTTATGATTGGTCTTTGTCTTTGAGAATCGCGGAAATGTCAAATATTATTCCTCTGAGAAGTGGATCGAGATCTCTCAAAATTATGGTTGATTTGTGTGACAATTTTCTTGCTTTTATTTACACAAGAACTACAATATTTTTTTACTCTGATATTTTTCAAATTATATTTTTTTGTTCTTACTTTTATTTTTCTAAAATGACCAAATTTTTCTTTATTTTATGTCATCTATTTGTGTATTTTATTTTCCTAAAATGTCCATCTTTTTCTTGACTTTATGTTCCTAAAATTTCCATCTTTGTCTTACATTCATTTCAACCAGAATTTTCTTCTTTATCTTAAATGTATTTCCTCCAGAGTTTTCATATTTTGTTAGACATTGGATTCCTGTAGAATTTTATTTTTTTTGTTTCTTCACTTTATGTTCTTAATATTTCCATCTTTTCCTTCACTTAATCTTCCTAAAATTCTCATCTTTATCTTTCATTTATTTCAACAAGAATTTTCTTTTTTTTTCCTCCAGAATTTTCATATATTTTTGACATTTATTTCCTGAAGAAATTCAATTTTTTTGCTCAAAAATGTCCATCTTTATTGCTTAATTTTCATTAAATTTTATTTCCTGCTGTGTTTCCGTATTTTTATTTTTATTTCATGCGGAATTTTCAACCCTTAACTTCTTAATTTTCAATCTTTGATCTTTTTTTGTGTCCTATGCTTCATATACTATAAATCTTAATTATAATTATAATCTATATATAAATATAGGCACCAGCCTAAAGAGACTTGTGTTTTCTGATTTGTTTATATTCATTTGCCTGTTTATCAGGCTTCCCCACGTTTATTTATACATACATATATGTACCCTGTGTATATAGTGTATTATATTGTACGATTTTTGTGTGACCGTGACTCAGTTTCTCTTCCAATCTTTTACACTCTCCTCTCTTTTCTCTTTCTCTTTATCTGTGTCTCACAGAGAGATGTACATATGTATGTATGCCCCGTCCTTAGCCTACTAAAAATGCCCACAGAAAGATGCTGTAATCTCATTTTTCAGTATAATATTGGCAATCATTAAAAGTGAAAATTGTCTATATGTAATGGCTTATATTCATTTGATTATTCATTCAAATTCCCAGTAAAAGCATCTTAATGCTTTCTTTTTGTGTGGATTTCCTCGATATATCACGCAAAGTAGCCGATATATAGTATGCCTTATCCAATAAATTACTCACTCATGTGATTGTTTCCATTGTATTGCTTGTTTTGTGTATCCTGAAACACTTTTTGCATTGTTTATCCTTTGTTGAAAGACTGAATATCTTGGGATGTAGAACAGAAGTTGTCTACAGATTAAAGAGCAATGCTTAGGGCTTAAGGAACTATGGAACTTTTGCTAGGAATCCAGTTCTATGAAACGGAAGCCACTTTTAAAAATATAGAACTAAAATTTGTTGAACAATTATTGCCTAAAAGTCCCAAAAACAGTCCCGGAACATTACTTCGAACTTTAAGGGCTCTCTCACCTATAGAAATCGAAATTAGTAGAGTTGGACTTCGGTTGATTCTCTGAATCGAAACACATCCCATGTAATTGAATGCCTTGCACTCTATAAAAAGGAAGTCTCAACATTATTTTTGGCGAAGCAAAAGCCTTAATATAGAAGGATCTTCCACCTAAATAATCCTACACACCTACTGTACGTATTTCGCATAAGTGAAAGGTCCCCTTGGGGGGATTTCCTTGCCTATTGAATTACTATTGTGGGTATATAATTTTCCAAGTGCAAAACGATGCATATATCATTTAAGGGCGTGAACCCAAACGTCATATTTTTTTATGGGTTTTTTGTAGTAAATTGTAATAAAAACTGTTGCTCTGTGTATTCCGCATTTCAAAGCGGAATCTATCACGTGAGATGCAGTGATTTATAGCCTGTTTTGCTGGGGTTGAAAACCCATAGAAAACGGAGAGTTGCAATCGATAGTCGTACTTGTAGTACTCGATATATATGTATATTTGCCGTCAATTAAATTACGACACTTAATTGTGCAGTTTGTTTGCAGAAATTGAATTCAATTTAATCGTTTGAATAGTATCAAACGATACCCGAGCCGATGGATGCTGGGGCATGCCTCCACCCCCCTCCAGGTGGACTGTCCACAAATTGGTTCGTTAGAAGGTCGCGGCATCTGTGGCCCCGTATTTTCACCTCTCATTCCTCATATTCCCCATTCCAGATGCAGTACTTTTTCTTGTTAAAGTCTTTTACTCAATTGATGGCTGATTGAAAATAAAGTGAATTCCATACGCATCTCAAAAATAGCAACAAAGAATAATATTCAGGGTCACGTTCCGCTGTCTGCCATCCGTGCAAGACACTCCTGGGCTGGGAATCCTTTTGCGTCAGCAACAACTTTGAACAAAAGCCTCGTGCCGCACAGAGGAAGAGACTAGAGACGAGACACAGGGTCCTTGGCTTTGTCCTTGTTCCCCTCGGCGATGGGTGATGGCGATGGCATATCAAGGCTTCCACCAGGCAGACGCCTGTTGCACGTGGCACACGAGGCCGTTTCATTTCTGACGTCAAAACAGAAATTGTGTCCTTAATGTTAAGGTTATTTGCAATCACTCCTGTGGCATATTTCAAATGGAAATCTATTCAAATTTAATCACAGAAATTTTCCACAGAAATTGGGATCAAAGACAGTTGAAAGCTTGTACATTTTAAGGTTTCTTTGGACGGGGAAACTTCTGTAGTATGCATACCTTTATCTGTGACGTGAACAGAGCATTCCAACATATGGTTTTCACTGCCATACTATCAGTATTCGTCTCTTTTCCAGTTGCCTTTCGATTCGTTATCATCCCGAAAACAAAAACAGAAGCTTGCTCTGTGGCTATGTGGCCTGTGCCTTTCAATTAGTTGATTGGACACAAAAACCAGTTGAAACAATTATTAAAATACCTCAACAAAAGCATTTCCCACTCATACCTTATGCAAATAATCTGCTTTGTGTTTTAACTGAAACCAGAAACTACTAGAAACTATTAGAAACTTCTAAAAAAAATACCTTAAATATTTCAAATCCAAATTGCAGTGAACGAAAAGGTAGCTGAACCTTTTAGTACTAGAATGTTTGAACATCTGTGTAAATTTCAGATAAAATTCTTGATTTCTGAGTGCTAAACGAATGTTATAGTCCCCCGAATAAATATGATAATGGGTTGTATGTGGTTCCCCTTATTATTACTCCAATTTCAAGCAATCTTTCAAGCAAAGTTTCACTTCGAAATGTGATGGAACTTTCGTTGGCAAAAAGTGTTGTTTATTCCGCCTTGCAAATCAATTTCTCAAATGTTTGCTTCGTTGGACTGGCATGCCACTTGCAAATGTGAGGTGCAAACATCTCCCACTGTTTCCATGGGGTCTGGGGTCCCCTCCTATCTCTCGTTGCGATGATATTCCTCATGAATAAGTCACGAGAAAGCGTCATTTCCTCTCATTTAAAATTGAAACAAGTGCCCAAAAGAGAGCCTCAAAAAGATGGCGGTATCCTTGGAGGTACATATCTCATTATTCTCCTCCCCCCTTCCCCCCCATTCGTGGCTGCACCATGTGGGGTTGAGCGTTCCGCTTGCCTCGAAACGAGCTTAAAATTTTTAATTACCATTTAACTTTTTTGTCGGTAGTTTGTCTGTCTGTCTGCCTGTCTTTCTGCTGGTTGTTTCCTCCGAATAGTGGGGAAGGGAGGGGAGGGTCGAGTGATGCGGCTCTTTAATTACGTTTGGGATTTGGCTAAATATTTTTAATGCATTTATGAGGCATGTAAAGTGCTTTTGTTGCTTAATGCATTATTTAATTCAAGGCTGTTCGATATTTTATGGTGGAATTTGTTTTTACATCATTTTCATCGCGTACTGCTTCGATTAACCCGCTTTCGATACAGATTTTGGTCATTTTTACCAATGATTTATGGTTCGTTTATCTTCTTTCGATTCTTTATCGATTAAACTTCTTTAGATAAATATTTATTGCGTTTTTTAATATAGTTTTGATCGATTATTGCATCGATATACATTTGGTGTATATTTGTGGAAGGGGCATAATTTTTATCGATGAATGTTTACCTTCTTGTTTCGATTTTTATCGTTTTATCAGTGATATGCTTTTTTGTATCGATTAACCCTCTTTTTGGGCCCACATTCAGCGCAAAGGTTCTATGATTATATCGATTATTTCTTACGTATTTATCGATTATTGATCTTCCGATACATTTTCAGTGCAAATAAGCCCCTAGAAAGCTTTCCTAAGGGTAACTTTCAAAAGATTTCGCTGTATTTCGATTGAAAATAAAGTATTTCTGAGACTTTCACTGTCTTGGGATCACTTTTTCCCATAATTACTGTGCCCCCAACGTGGGTGTAGATCCCCACTGTATAGCTTTCACATTATTTCGATCAATATTTGGACAGAACGCAAAAAAAAAAAAAAAACAATTACTTTGACTGCTGGCTGCTCCAATAAATTAGCTGTTTGCTCATATGAGTGTGTGTGTGTGTGTGTGGGTGTTATCTGTATTACTCGTACCTTATCCGTATGTAGAGTGCCATACTTCCACTCACTTTTCCAGTTTTATTTCGTTGTCCCTAAATTGCGACGCTAATTAATGGCTACAACGACGACACTTACAAAAAGTCTGGTTCACTGGCGTCAACACACCGTTTTGGCCAAACAGTGTTGTCATGACGGCCAGAACGAGAGAGAGAGAGAGAGAGCGGGAAATGATGGCCAGAACCGGAGACAGAGAGTGAGAACTGAACGAGATGGCAAGAGCGAGCGAGAGAGGAGGTGCTGGGGGGAGAACGTGTGTGGCACTGAGCGAAGCGTGCGTCTCCAGTCATTGAACTAGTCATGGCCTTGCCTCAACCTATAGTATTCTCAATTTCAAAACGAATGTTGTGTGGTTTCCCACCTTCAAACATTTCCAGAAACATTTTCTGCTCATTAAATTGTTGTTTAAACATCAATAAAACATATTACCCTTTTTCGTGTGTGTGTGTGGTTTACCTTGAGGCCTATGGTCTTACATATGACGAAATCATATCGAACCACTACAAATACGAATACAATTTTCTGCATCGATTCATCGATTTGCTGTGTGTGAATCATTCATAGACATTCACCTGCAACACACCGGAATATGTAGTGGGAAGAGGTGGTTGTGTTGCGGCTTTATCGTGTAACTGGAAATCTAGCTAAAAGTGTAATTAACTGTTCTCATTTTTGTTGTTGTTGCACACAAATTTCCCTTGAATTATTTATTTGCTTGAATCAGGTTCTAACAGTTTGTAATTAAAGAAGGTGAGGCCGAAGCGGAGACTTTTGGGCACAGTTCTTCGACGTTCACATGTGAATGGCACATACAAACAGCTGATTATCGGTTTTTTGAAGCAATAAAGGAATCCTCCCCAAATGGTTTTAGTTTTTCCCACAATATTGGAATATTACCAAAATATTCACCCAGACTCTGTTTTTCATTTTCACAAAAGTTTACCAATTTACTTTTGAAATCACATAAAATAGGGCTCCCGTTTTCACATTCCGCCAGATTTCTTCGTTTTCTTGTCGTAATTTTGTTTTAAAAAATATACAATTTTGTTAAGCATATTTTTTGTGGTTGCCGAATAGTGTCTGTGTCCTTTATGAAACAAATTTGTCCGTTCGCTTATGGGCAATTTTTTCAGCAAATATACGGTCTTTCGCCCTTCATTCCACGAATGTTCCCCAATATAGAATCAGGTTATAAGTAAACCTCTACAGAAATCCTGCAAATGCAAATGGAGAGTACGACTGGCACCTTCTCTTGAATATACCCTGGCCTGGCAGCCTGGTAAACCCCATTTCCATCTCAGTGACGCTTCGTCGTCGCCTGCTGCGCAGTTTTGAAGGCAAAGAGTCAACGATATTTGGATTGGTGTTGGTGTTTACCTTTATAATAAACACATTTCGTACAATTTGTTTCCTTTCCCCTTTCTCCCCCTCTCGATATTTAGCTGATCTAAGCGGCCTTTCCCCCTCTGATCTTACGGCACTCTGTGTACTCCGTTTTATACCGTTTTTGTTGTAGTTCGAATTTAAAGAGAGCAAAAAATCAAGCAGAGAGAGCGCACACACACACACACACACAGACATGCGAAGGAGAAAACAAGTTCAACTGCCGATAAAACGCTGTTTATTGTTGTCTCTCTTTGGATCTGTCCCCTGCTTCTGTATAGATCTCTGCTTCTCTCTCTCTCTCTCTCTCTCTGCTGCTCAGAATCTCGTGCTTTTGGGCAGGCAGCTCCTCTGCTTAATTGCAGCCACGTGATTCTGCCGATGAATCCATATCATTAAAATTCGAATCACCATCTGTGCCCTGTGTTGCATGTTCGATAACAAAAATGTATTGTTGTTTGGGCTCCACACCGAAGTTGGGGGACCAGTGCATTGCATCATCTTTAGTTTTCTTCGCTTGTTAACACCTCTATTGTTGGATTATTCAACTGCAGACGAGGCTTGCGGCTTGTAACGACCCACAAGAGAGCATTACATGAACAGGCATTTCCATTGCTCCATTAATTCGTTTGATTTAGTAGTTTTTCAGATTTCTGGTTAGTATTTGGTCACAGGTTTATGGCAATCCTTTGAACAAGTAGTACCACTAAAATATATGGTATGCACCTTTCTAGCACTTGTGAGTTATATTATGGTATTATGGGTATTCTGCCCAAAGCAAAGCTAAAGCTGTTTGAAAGCTGACTTTAATCTGCCTTGGAACCCAATCGTTAGTAGAAAAGTCTTTCCATGAAAACCCTATGCTTTTTCTTAACACTTCTTAAGATAACTTCTATAATTTTGCTATAATGTGATGTTACATTATTCTGTTAACAAATAATGATTTGAATTCAGAAATATCGATAAAATAGGGGTTCATCCCTGTACGATTTGGGTCTATCTCGGGTGAATATGCCAATAATGATGAGATCGTTTGCAGTGGAGGGCTATTCAAAGATAGTTTATCAGCGGCTGTACACTTATCCCCGATACTCAGTCAGTAGTTGGTACAGAGTATGCCCATGAAAGGCCCATTTGCTCCTTCTGGTTATAATAATGAGTACTAGGCGTCAAACAATACAGACGAACAAGCAGACATGACTATATCGACTCGGCTAATGATGCTGATAAGGAATATATATGTATACGTAGTGGGGTCGGAAACGCTTCCTTCCGGTTGTCACACAAATCGAATATACCCCTCTACACTCCCAATACCGGGTATACATGGGATCCCCATCCTAAGCTTTACATATGGATCGTGTTTAGTCCACTATCTACTAAAGATACCACCTCTCAACCGACTTTATATATACAATGAATACGTGATTCGATGATTTGTTGTGAAATCCAACAAAAAACCCAAAAAAAGACAACAAAAGCGGAGCTCTAATTAAACGTCAGTCTGTGTGACAGCGTTTCTACGTGTCTAGTGGATCTCGTGAATCATCGTCACCGCCTACGCCGGGGTATCATCCGCCATGCACTTGTCACACGCTCTTTGCGGTTCAGCGCGATGGCCCGCCCTCTCCCCATACCCAACCCCCTCTTGATAATAATTTGCACTGCAATTGACTGTGGGGCGATAAGCCTTATCGTTGGAACTTGTTACTCATCCATAAATATCCGCATTTCCCCCCACATGCACTTGCAGGCCGATGACAAGTCGCTGCTGGCGCGCTTTTTCCATGCCGATCGATCGCTGACGGCGGTGGCCAGCGAACTGGACAGCTTCGATGGACGGGCAGAGCCGGATCGATGCTCCCGATTGGTCAGCAGACTGCGACAGAATCAGGTAGGATAGGAACAAGGAGCTTGGTGTAGAGGTGTCTCGCCGTCCACTAAACCCCTTCTTCTTCTACAGGACAAGGTGCTGTCGATCACGAATCTGATTATGGAGGAGCTGCTCGGCGAGGATCGTGATCCGCGCGCATTTCGCGCCAAGTTTCCCGAGGAAGTGCTGCAGGAGAATCTAGCCGGACAGCTGTGGTTCGGCGCCGAGTGCCTGGCGGCCGGCTCTTCGATCATGAATCGTGAGGTGGAGAGCAAGGAGATGCGACCTCTGGCCCAGGCCGTCACCAAGAGTCTGGGCAATGTGCGGGTCCTCCTCAGAGATCAATGCCTGCGGAATAATGTCCCCAACAGCAAGACCCTCCATCTGGACCTCAACGACTACACCACCGAGCAGCTGTACGAAAGCCTGAAGATCTTCGATCGCCTCTTTGCCGAGTTCGAGCTGAGCTACGTGAGCGCCATGGTGCAGGTGAAATCCCGTCACGAGTACGAGATGCAGCAGTGGATCGGTGTCCTCTTCTCGGAGACGCTGCAGCGTGCCCTGAAGATCGGTCTGCTCGATCAGGATATGGTGGATGCCTTCGATCCGGGTCTGATGTTCTCCATTCCACGTCTGGCCATTGTGGCCGGGCTTGTGGTCTATGCCAAGGGGCCGCTCGATATGGATATGCCGGGGGATCAGCTGTCGGAGATGTTTCGTCCGTTTCGCACGATCCTGATCAAGATACGGGATCTCCTGAGGAACCTCAACAACCAGGAGCTCTATCAATTGGAGAAACTCTTGTGCACCAATGAGGATATCAACACAAAGGTTGGAATCCTACGGATATATCTTTTATTTATGGTTTTTTAATGGTGTTTTTCTCTGCCTTTCAGGTGCCTGTGGGCTCCAGCAGCATAGAGGCACCCACTCCAGAGCATAGCTCCACTCCGACAACGAGCAGCAACAATAACAACAACAACAAGAGCAGCAGCAGCAGCAGCAGTGGCACTGGCACTGGCCCTGGCAGTGGTGCTGGAACTGTGGAGCGACTGGTAGATCAGCGGAATAACAACAACAATCAGCAGAATAGCAACGAATCAACGACGTTGCCGCCACGCTCTCCGTCCATGTTGTCGCTATCGGCCAGCAGTACGCCCACAGCATCGCCGGCACCATCGCCAACGCCCTCGCATTCGATTGCCTCCACGACATCGTCGGCGGCCAGCAGCAACTCTACACATCCCCCAGCCGATTGGTCAGACGGCGATGACGAAGATGAGGATGAGGAGGAGGACGAACTGGAGGATACAGAGGATGATACAGATGAGGAGCAGCTGCTCAAAGACATTGTGGCCGCGGATTGTGCCTCTGGGTATCTTATACCCAACACGAATCTGGGAAATCTACTGCAACCGCAACAGGTTCCACTCACGGATAACTTCGTGGCCAGCGAAGATGATGATGAGTACGGAACGGGGGACCAGCAGCAAGAGCAGCAGCAGCAGCAAGAGCAGCAGCAGCAGCAGCAGCAGCAAGAGCAGCAGCAGCAGCAGCAGCAGCAGCAGCAGCAGCAGCAGCAGCAGCAGCAGGGTCACAGAAAGGAGGACGAGGAGGAGCCCAGTACGAGCGCTGCATTGCAGCGGCTGCGTATAGCCAGCAGCGATGACAGCGAACCACACAGAGACCAAGGAGAGACAATCAAATCGACAGAGGAACAGGAACAGCAGCAGCAGCAGGAACAGCAGACCCTCCAGAGCAGCCGCCAACGGCATAGTCACAGTCACAGTCACAGTCATCGCCATCATCATCGCCACCACCATCATCACCATCACTCGACGCACCAGCAACAGCTGCAACACCAGCCACACCATCATCAACCGCATCCACATCGTCTGACACGCAGCGGACGTAAGCGATGCAGCATGGAGGCCACCGTGGAGGTGGAACAGCAGGAGCAGGGCCTGGCCAGTGGCGACACTAGTGCCGCATCCTCGCTCTCCGACGATGTATCGATTGCGATGCGCAACACCACGGCCCGCCTCAAGTTCAAGTGAGTTTTATTTGCTTTGTAATGGAATTTCTCCAATAACCCTTAAATCTCTGTTTCCCAGGAGCACCGAAAATCTACTGCATCGTCTATTCGTGTGCATTGCTGGCGTTGCCGATCAGCTGCAGACGAACTTTGCCTCCGACTTGCGGCAGATATTGCGCAGCGTGTTTCTCATGAATATGTCGTCCGTGGAGGAGGAGCAGATCGAGATACCGGAAAAGACAAAGGAGTCGGAGCTGTTCGAGTTCCGTGCCTCCGAAAACGATGTGATACAGGAGAGCGCCGGCTCCAATCAAAGCATTTACTCAGCCGAGGAGGTTAATCCAGAGCTGGACAATGTGTTCAGCGCTGGCTCCCGTCACTCTGCCGGCGCCACAATGCAGCGCAACAACACCATTGATAATCCGAGCAGCAGCAACACCAGCAGCAGTTCCCCCACGACTCGCAACCATGTGACGCGCAGTCGAAGTCTGGGTGATCAGGAAACTATTGCCAGGAGCGTGCCAGCGCCTGTGCACCAGCAGGAGCAGGAGATGCAACAGCAGCAGGAGCACCAGCAGCAGCAGCACCAGCATCAAGTGCAGGTGCAACTGCAGCGTCAGCGCAACAATTCCGTGGGCAGCAATACCCCCTCCAGCGCCTCATCGACCAGTTCCAGCTCCGAACAGAATTCCCCCGTGAGCACACGAAACGGCAGCAGCCGTCGCCGCCTGCAGAGCAACAACGAAACGCAAATGCCTTCGTCCACATCGACAGCAACAGCCGCGGCAACACTTGCGCCGCCAGCCTGGATACCCGATGGCAAGGCGCCACGTTGCATGTCCTGCCAGACGCCCTTCACTGCCTTCCGGCGCCGTCATCACTGTCGCAACTGTGGCGGCGTTTTTTGCGGTGTCTGCTCGAATGCGACCGCCCCACTGCCCAAATACGGCCTCACGAAGGCAGTGCGCGTCTGTCGCGAGTGCTATGTGCGCGAGGTCCAGGTCCGCTCCTCCTCCACCACCACCACAAGCGTCAGCGTCAATGTTGGCGTTCAAATGCAGAGCCAGGCTGGACGAGTGCAGACGGCGACCGCCTCTTAGGACCGGCCATTGGCGCTTTGCGGCGCAGCTGATGACCAAAAAATAAGTGACGCGAGCGGACGACGGCGAGGACGAGGGCGAGAAGATGGAAAAGCAAACTGTGAAACGCAATTGTTCTTCAAAAATTGTTTTCTTTATTTGATACGTAATCCTAAACCTAAATCCATGCACAAAGCGAGAGCTTGCATAAATAGATCGATCAGATATATATACTATATATAAATGACTATACATAATCAATGAATTATGTATATATATATTTGTTTTTATCTTCAAAAACAATGACCAACCACTGAGCGGGTAATGCTTCGATTTTCTGTCTAAAATATAAGACTATACGAGTATATGCGTATATATATATTTAATTGGGTTCATATCAATTCAGACTTGTCAACAGATGGCGCCAGCTATAAGTTTGGTCGTGGCCAGCATTTCAATAGAAGATCGAAGAATACGTATTCGTTTTTTGTTAGTCTTTACTTTTCTGTTGCTGTTTCTGTTTATTGAGGGCTTACGGGAGCACCTAGCTCTAGCTTTAAAACATTGCAAATCTTTTTGTCACTAGCCAAGGTCCTACGATATATATCGGGACAAATATATAAATATATATATCGTATATCGTATAAGTGTATATTTTTCTAGCATTGATTCGATGAAGTATATATAGGATGATCACGCGATGATAGTAGCCGTTAATTGTAGCAAAAATTTGCGAAACATTTTTTGTGATTTATCGTAATTTTCGTATGTATTAATTATTTTATTTGTAAAACGCGTTAGTTCGTTCGTTCGTTCACCTCTTTCTTGACTTTCGATGGCATATTGTATGGTTGTCGTGTAATCCGTAATCTGTATCTGTGTGTAATCGGAATATGGAGTCCTTAAATTTCAAAAGTATTTCAAAACAATAAATAGTAACCGAGTATCCAGTATCCAGTACCACTAAAGATACATATATACAATACAATATATATATATTTTCTGATCCAAACTTGTATAAAACAAAACAACAAAAAAAGTGTAACAAAACGAAATAATCTGTAAACATCTCTGTTTAAGAAATATATGCAATTTTATGCTTAAATAAAATCAAAAAAGAAAAAGCGTTTTTATTGTGTTGTGGATCACATCTATGCTTCTAACTTGTGAGCAGTTTTCATTGTAAGAATACTACATACAAAAACAATATACATGTTGTTTACAGGACGAGGCTTAACTCGAAGCGTGCCCACCGCTGTTTTAGATCTATAAGATCTTCAGGAATGGAATACCCATTGCCATAAACCAAACGATATTATTGGGGATACATATTGTAAGGTTAGGTGAGGGTTACCTAACCTAACCTAACATATTGTGAGGTTAGAGCAGTAGTCTGTCACGTACAAGTACAAGTCTCACTGGCAAAGAGACAGCGTTGGATAGAATGAGTGGAAAGCTAAGCTAAGTCACACTGGAAGAGAGAGAGAAAAAAAGAGTGTGAGGCGTGAGAATCAGTCACGCTGGAAATCCATTTTCTGCATTCTGACTATCAACATCGATTGTAATAATATTTGGGAATCTAGTAGATGAGAGTCTTCAAAAGTTGTACAAGCCAAGAATTATCTCTCAGGATTTCAGGTCATCATCTTTCTGGACTTACAAATAATTATCTTGGGCTAAAAGGATAATCGCTAAACAGGGAAACATCCCTGAAGAGGTCTAGTAGACCTCTCTGAATACATCAGAATCATGTAGTTGGTATTGATTTAGTTTGAATTCATTCATTACACTATTCGTTTCAATTGCAAGGGGAGCTTATTTTTCCCTTCTTACACACACACACCCCACCCACACTCTTTCGTTGCGTTTGCACCTTTTGTGCATTCAATTCGTCCATTTCTTTGATTTTGTTTCCACCCCGTTCATTGCCGAGAAATGTCCGCCCGAAAGCGCAATGCTTCCAAAACCCGGTCTACCAAAGTCGTCGTCCCGGAAGAGCCAGAGGTGCCATTGGAAGAGCTGTTTCCGGACAAACTGGAGGTCGCGCAGCTCGATCTCATTGAAGATTTAGACGAGGAATTCTTTGCCACATCCTATCAGCTTGTGCAGCACCTGTCGGCGCGGCAAAACTCCGTGGCGTCCAAGGTCAAACGATATGTGGATATTCTGGCGAGGATCCATTCCCGCTATGTCAGTGAGGTGGAAAACGGCGTGGCCATGCACGTGAAGGTGGTGATGGCAGACGAGAAGCTGGACCTGGCCCTGCGGACAACGGCCATATCGGAGGCGATGATGGAGAAGCTGCGTGAGGCCCTGGCCGACTCCTGGCGGACCACGGACGCAGTGAAGCATCGGGAGGCCCTCATGCAGGATCAACTATCGACGCTCGTTCAAGGCGCACCACGTCTCACAAGGGCCGAGGCCCAGGAGAATCGTCTCAGTCAGTAGGTTAACTGAAAAATATCCAAGAAGAGTGTCCTTTCTAAGGATTCTCCTTGTGCGATTTTCAGGAAGGAGACCCGCATCCGTGGCATGGTCTACAGAGAACGCGACCGTGTGGCAGGTGAATTGAAGGATTATCAGAAACGTTTGGAACTGAATCGCATTTACTCCGAAACTCTGGACTCGGTGATCCAGTCGCTGCGCGAGACCATCGCTGGCCAGCAGTTTCGCCTCAAGATATTGGAGTCCGACAGCTTCAAGGTTATATCCAAGCATCGCAAGGACTGCGAGGTATACGAGGAGAGAATTATGTCAATGCAGAAGGAACTGGATGCAGCCCTGCAGACCCTGCATATATTAAAGTACATCGAAAAGGAAAAGTCCGAAGTGATGGCCATGAACGACAGGCTCAAGTTGACCAATGAACGTCTCTCCCGCGAGAACTATACGGTGAGCAGGACATTCCACCACAAGCAGGAGGAGAAGAACCGTCTGGTGATGAACCTCAAGCTATCGGAGGACATGAACAATGCCCTTCGCCGGGACAATGAAGAGCTGGAGGCCTATCGGCGCAACGTTGATCGCGATCTGAAAAAGAAAACCGACGATGCCGTGCTGCTGGAACGTCGCTTCATTCAGCTTGTCAAAAAGAACTCCGACTTGAATGATCAGATCATAGTTAAAGAGTAAGTCTCCTCTTCCAGGGTGGATACCACCCTAATGATCCTCCCTTCCTCACTCTGTTGCCAGCAACGAGATCAAAGCCATGGAGAAGAAGCAATCAATAACGATGGCCAAGCTGGATGAGATTACCCAGCAGAAGGACGACATTAACCGCGCCCGGGGCAAGCTACAACTGGAGATTGTTCGCATTAATGATGTGGTCGCCGGACTACGTCATGGAATGGCCTCTATTCGATCTCAACTTCAGGATGTGAATGTCGACCTCTTGCGGGCCAACAAGAAGCTGGACGAGAAGGAACTGACGGTGCAGAGGATTACCCGGGAGAAGCGAGAGCTGGCCGTGGAGATCAATGAAGCGCACAAGAAGATCGAGGGCATAGAAGGTGAGGCATTTAAGTGACTTCTGGGATCTTAGGAACCCATTAAAACCTCCTTTCGTAGAGACGCTGCAGATAAAGACCGAGCGACTGGAGTTTATCCAAGAAGAGCTGCAGCGCAAGCATCAGGATTACATGAATGCCAAGAAGCAAATGGAGATCGCCCACTCGGAACGAGTGATGCTGCTCAAAACGATGGACCTGTGCTCGCGCGATCGACAGATACTGCAGGCCTCTGTGACGCGGCTGACGCACCAGATCAACCAGCTAACTGGCACGGTGGCCTCGAACGAGAAGGAGATCTCCTCGCTGAGTAATCAGATCGATCAGCTGAAGAGCACCGTCAAGCAGAAGCAGAACGAGATCCACGGGAAAGACCGGCTGCTGAGCAACACGCGCGTCGATCTGCACGAAATGAAGATCCGATTCGAGCAGGCACAGCACACGATAGACGAGGACGAGAAGCGCTTCAAGCAAATCTCCTGCTCCCTGGACGAGGTGAACAAGGAGAAGAGCCTGGTGGGCCTGCAGATGGTGAGGCGCAACGACGAGGTGCGGCTGCTGCGCGAGAAGGAGTCCATCATGCAGTCGGCCATCGATAGGGGCACGTCGCAGTACAATCAGCGGCTGGAGGACATTCGCCTGCTCAAAATGGAGATTGTGAACTTGCGAATGTCCCACCAGTGCATGCAGCGGGAGGTGGGCAACAGGGCGGCCATGCGTCAGGATGTGGTGCGGCTGGAGCGACAGCTCATGCAGGAGCGCGTACGTATCTCTGCCTTCACATCGGAGATGGCCAGTCCCTTGCACATTCATCGCTGGCGCGTGATACTCGGCAAGGAGCCCCGACGCTACGAGCTCATACGCAAGATCCAGGCCCTGCTCAAGCGCAACATGCGCCTCAGTGTGGAACGCCTGAATATGGCCAACAAGCTGCAAGATTCGGAGCGATTGTTCGAGACCTTCAAGGCGCGCATCAAGCACATGCCGGATCCCAGTGTCCGGGAGAAGCTCTGCACCCAGCAGCGCATCAATCGTCAGCAGAGAAACCAGTTGCGGGTCATCAAGGCCGAGCTGATAATCAACGAGATCGATCTGAAGAGCCGCGACTGTCTCATCAAGGAGTGCCAGACCAAAATGAAGCAAGAGGGCCAGAGCCAAGCAAATCTTGAAACCGTCCACAAGCGCTGCCTGGAGAAGTACACGGAGCAGTACTACGCCGAGAAATCCTCCGTTTCCGCCTATGGCGACTGCAAGAAAAGAAAACTGAGTGTCGATGGCAGCTGAGGTTTTATTGTGTGTGCTGCTCCAGCCGGCTCCAGCTCGTAACTCGTGATTAAAGCAAGGTGGTGACCATCTTAAAGCCCGCTCCCAGTGTTCGTGGCAGCTGTGGGGGCGCCGAGTAGCAATGGGCCTGCATTTGCTCTAGGATCTGGCGTTCTTCCAGCAGCTTTTGCTTGCGTTTCTTCTCCTCCAGCAACTGTGTCTTGGTCATCGCCAGATTGAGGCGCATTTCCTCCAGCTTCACGACATTGGACTTCTCGTCCGCCTCCTTGACACTCAGCTCTGCTTTGAGAACCCTCAGCTTACGCTCCTTGGCGGATAGCGTGGCCTGAAAGGAAAGATTTAATGGATTATGGATAGATTCAAGTGGAGTTTCCCACCCACCTTGACGCTGTTCAACTCCGCTCGCACCTTGTGGCTGGGCAGCTTCAGCATAAACTCTTTCAGGGCCGCATACAGCTGCTGGGCCTCGTTGAGGGCCCGCTCATGCTCCAGGGCGGCCACGTTTTGGGAGAGTAGCTGCTTGCGCAGGATCCGAATGCGTTCGAGCAGATCCATTTTCTCGGGATCCTTGCCGCTGAGCAGACGCCAGCGGTGCACATTCATCGGCGTGACCATTTCGTCCTGCAGGGCGCGAGCCTTGATGCGCTCCTGATTAAGCATGCGATGCATTTGCAGAAGCTCCTGCCGCAAGTCGGCTGCACTCTCGCGATCGGCACGCAGCACATCGCGTTCGGTGCGTAAATTCTTGATCTCCACGCCCATCAGCCGCATATCGTCCTGGCACTGGCTGCACTGACGCTCCGCCTGGTCGTAGACCGTCTGCAGGTTTTCCAGCGTGTGCTTCAGTCGATCGTACTCCTCGTTGCGCTTGGTCAGTGCCGCACTAATGGCATTCTTCTCGTTCATCAGGTTGTCCACATCCTTGCGCAGGCGCGACAATCGCTGCTCGTCCTCCTGCAGTGACTTGGCATGGCGATCGTTCTCCTTCCGCTTGTCCAGCAGCTCGGCCTTCGTGTGCTGCTGCCCCAGCTGCGCCTGTCGCACCTCGTTCCGCAGCAGTCGGCGCTCCTTCTCCATGCGATCGATCTGCAGCTGCAGCTTGTTCAGCTCCCCATCCCGATAGGAGATCTTTCCCTTTAGCTTCTCGATGTGCGACTGCAGATTGACCAGCTGGTCGCGCAGTTTCTGTCGATCATCGTCGGCCAGCTGGAGATTCCGCTGCAGACTCTGCCGCTCGTTGGCCAAGACGTCGTGCTGCTGCTGAAACTTGGAACACCTGGCCTCCAGATCGCTAATAGTGCGCTTTAGTTCGATCTCGTAGTTCTCCTTCAACCGCATTTCGTCTGAATAGAGGGGAAGCATGTCTTAGAAGCAAATCAGGACAGATTGGGACAACATTTACTCTGAAAGGCATCCAGCTTATCAATCCAGTGTTGGATTTCATCCAGCTTCTTGGTCTTCTCCTTCTTCAACTTGTTGGCGTCCTCGTTGAGCTTCTTCAGCCTGATGTCCATGGTGGTGATGGTGTCCGTTAGGGCACGCACCTCGTGCTGTGACTCCTGATGCTGGGCGGTGATCTGCTCCAGCTGTTGATGCTCCGCCTGCAGGTCCCTGCGCAAAACATCCCGCTCCTTGGTGAGATTCTCGTTGTGCTTCTCAAAGTGATGGACTACCCGACGCATCGACTCCAGTTCCTTGTCCTGGGTTCCCAACTGTGTTCTGTGTAGCAGTAGCAGTAGGGTGTGTTAGATGCATTTTGAAAATCCTGCCACTTACTTGAGGCGTATGTTCTCTTCTTCCACCTCACGCTTGGACTCGTCCAGGCCTGCGTATTTCCGGGCAATGGTTTCCTGGGACTTGGCCAGCTTTCCATTTTCCTGCCGCACTTTGATCAGCTCGTCCTCCCGCACCTTTAGCAGGTTAATGCGCTGGTTCAGGGCTCGCTTGTTCTTGTCCCGCTCCTGGACAGTGTACTCCAGGTCTACGGTAAGCTTTGCCAGCTTGTTGCTCGTCGCATTGTGCTGTGTATTCAAGTGCTCGAGGTTTGTCTTCAGCGACAGAATCTGCAGATTCTGACGGACTTTGACTTTGGTTAGGTGCTCGTTGGCGGACTTCATGTGGGAGATTTGTTCCTGGTACTTGGTCTCATCGCTCTTCATGGTGGCCAGCTCTTTGGTCAGAGCATCGCTCTTTCGCTTCAGATTGCAGGCATCGGTAGAGGTTTCCTAAACGAAGAATAGATTCTGAGGCCGGAAAAAAACCTCCCTAGAGTCCACTCACATCCAATAGCTTCACCAATTCCTTGTTCTTGGCTTCCAGTCCCTCTATGGTGCTATCCAGCTCGGCTGTGCAGGACCGCTGCATCTGGAGGCGCTTGTTCAGCTCGTTTATCTCGGCGGTGAGACGCTCCCGTTCCTTGCCATCGTCGCGCTTGCTCATGGCCAGACGCTTCTCATTCAGATGGGCCACCATTTGCTCGGATTCGTCCAGTTTCTCGCGCAGACTCAGCACCTCATCCTGTGCGGACTGTTCCCGTATCTGAGCGGCATCCTTCTGCTTCCAAGCACCCTCTGAAAAAGAGATATATGTAAGTAGAAAGTTCTTCTGTGGCTACACTTGATGCACTCACCTATAACCCCACGCAGCTCTTCAATGGTGGCCATGTCCAGCTTACTCACACGAGCGGCATTCTCCAAACGCCCTTCGAGAGTCTCGATCGTCTTTTGCAGCTCCTGGGCGCGATCCCGCTCCATGCGGAGATCGTTCTTGTACCGGGTGCCGCAGATGAGCAGCCGTTGCACATTGTCCGCATTATTGGGAGTGTCCTTTTGTCGCAATGCTTTGGTGGCCTGCAGATTAAAAAGACATTAGATTGAATTTCTGGCTTGGAAGACATTGACACCTCACCTCTGGTATCTTTTCGCCCAGTTCTCGGTAAAAATCATCATCGAAATCATCTGGCACCAGCGGCTCATCTTCAGAGCCCGAACCCTTCGACATCTTCCTGTTTGTGGTTCTCGTCTGTAAAGTTATTGACAAAACCCTTGTCCTGGCAACAAGTTGCCATACCGGCGCACAGAGGCTGCCAGGGGCAACGACAACAGGTTATTTTGTTGATTAGATTTCGTCATTTATTGTAAACAGCTGTGCAAGTGAAGCGTTTGTGCTCTTAGTCGTTATGGAAACAAAGATAATCTATCACTTAAGTTATCTACTATATTTATGGAAACTTTGGAATATCAATTATTAATACACTAGACTACGCGCTGAAGACGGAACACAATTATTTGCATACTGACATTGCACTTAAGAGCAGGAATGCCACTAAATTGACTGTTTTTTGACATCACAAAAGTCCCTAAGGACACTACGGCCACTCATCCACGAAGGAGGCATCGTGGACAGTGTGAAAGCTGAGGCCATTGCCCTCGGGCTTGTGCCACGAGGGCAACAGAACTGTGCGCCAAAAGGATCTGCAAGTAGACTCAATGAAAAATCAGTCCGTAGCCGCAGGGACTAAGACTCTCACCTGCCACGCACAAGGCCCAGGAATATTTTCCAGTTCTTTTTGGCTCCGAAATTGTACGGATTTATGTAAATGCGTTGCTCTTTGAGGAAGCGTTTGCGTTCAGCCTCGTTGATGTGCGACTCCACGCTTGTCTCGCCGCGGGTGATTAATTTCGCATGCCAGGCGCACAGAGTGCCCAAGGCTATCACCACGGCCACATTGGTGAAGGCCATGAACCACAGGGCCTTTCGGCGGCCAGGCGATGGGGCATCTGTGTCCAGAACAGGCGTGGGCAGATTGTGTACGGCTGGTGGCAGATCAAACTCATCGTACTCATGGGGATGTGTCTACAAGGGCATATGGATAAAAAGATTATAGATAAAACATTAAATATTCACTCTGCGATTCTTTAATGGAATTACCACTGGAATAATGTGTCCACTGAGGTTAAACTTCACTGGCTGCCCCACTAGGGGCTCGAGCTCTGTCCAATTTTCCCCGTGATCAAGCCAAAGGTACTTGTACCCAATCTCCAGGCCGAACAAAATGAGAAATAGGCAACCCAACGTGGTGTAAAACATATAGAGGAAGAAGTAGCGATGATTTCCATAACCCACACAATTGTTTAGCCAGGCTATGTGGAAAGAACACACTCAAGCGATCAGGGGGTTGGTTGAAAGTTGATATACGTACGGCAGTGGTGATCCATTTTCAGCACACAACGATTGCACACCGAACAATGATGGGTCCGTGGCGGTTTGGGAGTCACACACTTGCCACACATGGTGACTGCCTCCACCAGCAATACACCCTCAGGCGGATAGCCTGGCGGTGTGATCACAGCCATCACATAGTGGAATATGACATTCAAGAGCAGCCAATTGCCGACGATTAGAACAAATGCCAAGGCCAACTGGCCCTTGGCCAACCAAAAGGGGAACCCAATCCAATAGGCAATGCTGACGACGGCAGTGGTCAGACAAGCTACTCCGATCACAAAGAACTGAAAGAGGATTCAGCATGAGCATAATGGTTAGCAGTATATGGTTCTATCATGTGTACCGGTCCCAGGCAGTGGGTGTAGTTGTCCACAACCCAAAAGATGGGTGTCATGCACACATCCGAGGCATAGGAGCTGTTCATATGGGCATTGAAGGTGAGCGAGTGCCAGCAGTGCTTCATGTAGGACCAACGCAGCCGACACGACGAACTAAAACAATAACAAAACAATTACAAACGGTTCCTCCAGCAAGAAGATGCGACTTACAGCAGCTCCTGCGTGGAGTTGCCACGCCACGTTATCCGCACCATTGCGGGGAGGTTTGTTTATGTGCTCCTGCTTTTATAAATAATTTATAGCATTTTTTATAAACAAATGCGGTTATCAGTGTAACCGCGGATTTACCAATAAAATATACTGTCCGATCCACAGAAATATACCCAAATATGCTGCCACATTTTCAAAATATACTGTAAATATACCTTGAACCAATTGATTTAATTTGAGCAAAAATCATCTGCATAATGATATAATTAATAAATTTATTGAATTTCAGCTTAAAGGTATATTAAAGAACATGTGGTATAAAAAAATAAATATTTTAAGCTCGTTTGTTTTTATCGGTATGTTTTGAAAATGAGAAGGTATATTTCGGAATATTTCTGAGGACCAGACGGTATATTTTATGGAACCAGCGGTCACATTGTTGTTTTTTTTCTTTTTCTCTAAAAAGGCCGAAACATATTTGCACTTTTTTTTTTTAAATAAAAAGCAATTTAGTTAATAACAAATTAGAATGCGCTCGCGCACCAGAAGTCGCAGTCCACAAAGACGTCGTGAAAGGCGTGAGGAACGCTCTCGCTCCGACAGAAATGTGAGCAACAAGCCGGTGCGCCGCCGGTCGCCCTGTCGCAGGAACAGTTCCGTTTCCCAGGCACGCTCCCGCTCAGACAGACGAGTGAGCAACAAGCAGGATCGCCGCCCCTCGCCACCTCGCTCTAAGGAGAGGGACAGACTTCGTCGCAATTCACGCTCGCCCCATTCAGGTAGAAAAAATGAACGCAAGCGACGCCGCTCCCAGCAGAAAGTATCAGCACCACGACGTCGTCGCTCCCGCTCCCGTTCTCTATCATCGAGTGAGACCAGCAGTGAGGGGAGCAGCAGTGACCCCAGGTCCAACAGTGCCAGGGTACCGAAACTACCGCCCAAGGCTGTGGATCGCTGGCCCAATGACCGCTTCAGGGAATATAATGAAAAGAGCAAAAATCCCTTCAAAGGTTGGATTTCTGGAGGCAAAAGCTTCATGGACGATCCAGCGGAGCCATCTACCCGATCATCAAACTACAAAGGCCGTGGAGGCGGTGCGCCTTCCTATTCTGACACCAGAGCTGGCGATGCTCGTCGCGAACAACGTGTACGCATTGGCGAGGAGGGCGTACTAGAGGTTTGGAGCAAGAGCCCTACACGGGCTGAGCTAGACGATGTGAAACTTGTGAAGGGCTCCTACGTGGGTCCGAAGAAAAAGAAGAAGAAGAAGGGAAAGGGCAAAAAAAAGGATAAGAAGTCAAAGAAGAAATCCAAAAAGTCAAAGAAGAGAAAGAGCAAGAAAGATTCGAGTTCCTCAGAAACATCTTCATCGGCGTCCAGCTCTGGGAGCAGCGATTCCAGCGATGATAGCTCCTCCAGCGACAGCTCAAGCTCTGAGGGCGAGGACGGGGACGAGTGGCTGGAGAAGACGGCCGAGGGCACTAAAAAACCAAAAAAGAAGTCTTCTGCCTCAAAAAAAGACAAGAAAAACAAAAGGAAGAAGCGCAAGTCTGACAAGGCTGCAAAGTCCAAAAAGTCATCGTCCGGCGGAAGCAAATCACGGTCCAAGGATGGAGGCAACAACGACGAGGATGTGGGCCCATCACTGCGCCCTTCTGGCAGCTTGAACCAAAAGGATTTCGGACGCGCACTGCTGCCAGGAGAAGGAGCCGCCATGGCTGCCTACATAGCCGATGGCAAGCGCATTCCGCGTCGTGGTGAAATCGGCCTCACATCCGATGAGATCGCCAACTTCGAATCCGTGGGCTACGTGATGAGCGGCAGTCGGCACCGCCGCATGGAGGCTGTGCGTATCCGCAAGGAGAATCAGCTGTACTCCGCGGACGAGAAGCGGGCCCTGGCCATGTTCAGCAAGGAGGAGCGTCAGAAGCGGGAGAACAAGATACTGTCCCAGTTCAAGGACATGATTCACTCAAAGCTCCAGGCCAAGGACAAAAAGTAGACGTACAGCAAATATGAAACCAAGGAACAGACGGAAGTTGTAAAAAGAACAAAAACAGATTTTCGTGTAAAAATAATGTAACATTTAAAAATAAAACACCCTGTTCCATCCGCCGAAACTTTGGTATTTTGTATTTTGCTATCGTATGGTCACACTGCCGTATTGCCGAAAACGTGGGGTTAAAAAACTCAGCAAAAAAGTGTCCTAATTTAATTGATTTCTAATAAAATTACATAATTACATGGTTAAACGGCATTAGTTAATTAGCAACCATCGACCTTCATCTGGAAAAGCGACAATTTGTGGGAAAAGTAGCATTTTGTACATGCTAAACGCGGCAAAGTAGAAGTGCCCCTCGAAGTGCAAGCGAGATAGCAACACACACGAAGCGCAGAGCAAAACAAAGTCCGCTAACCGGCAGATAAGAAGAATATGGTTGTGTGTTGGCAAGAAGCAGAGGGCGAGAGTGAGAGTAAATGAATGATAAGCCTCCAACGACAATTGAAGCAGCCCACACACCCACACACAGACAAGCCCTTATATAAATAACACACACACACTCTACTTGCGGCGCTTAATCAATTAGCTGGACACTGGCCGAGGAGGCTCCGTAGTTCATTTCTGTTTCGACCGTCGACAGTTGCGTGCGTAGATAGTGTTTGCCGTCGGCTGCGGACATCACATCACATCATCATGCCTTCCAACGAGCTGCAGTCGCCCACCAGCGAAATGGTTCTGCTCACCCCCAGCTCTGATAATCCGCCCAGCATTGTTCCCGCTGCGGGGGCGTCAGCAGCTGTCAAGGATCCGCAACGCGAGGGCTCCGCCGAGTCGGACAGCAGTCGCGTGGTGATGAAGAAACAGCTGGGCCTGCTGGAAGGCGTGGCCATCATCCTTGGCATCATCTTTGGCTCTGGAATATTCGTTTCGCCCAAGGGTGTGCTCCGAGAGGTGGAATCGGTGGGCGCTTCACTCGTCATTTGGGTGCTGTGCGGCCTGCTGTCCATGATTGGAGCTCTCTGCTACGCGGAACTGGGCACTGCCATACCCAAGTCGGGCGGAGATTACGCGTACATCTTCGAGGCATACGGATCACTGCCGGCTTTCCTGTATCTCTGGGATGCCATGATGATATTTGTGTGAGAGTCTCTTTTGGTTTAATTAGATTCACTCGGCTTCAATTTCAGATGAGGTCAATTAATTAATTGAATCGCTGGAACAGATTAGATCACTGAGGGACGGGCTGGGCCGGGCTGAGGCACGGGTTCCGATCGACATGGAAACAACCAGTTTGTAGTTAGTGCGTGCTGTCTGTCAAGGTTAAGCCAGCGATTTCATGAAAACAGAAACACATTCATTATCACCTGTAATCTATCACCGGCACGGTACCTACACATCGAAACGCCACAAATGGATTTATTGTGGGGGACCATGCCATGTCTGTGTTGCATTAACTGTTTTACTGTTTGGTATTTTTGCTATTTTGAATCGCCGATAAGACCAAACATTCGTTTGCATTAAAGTCTGTGACAATAGAGAAAGATAATGATCAGAGATAATCTCAGAATTCAGCCGGAGTAAACTTTCCAACGATTCGGTTCGATTTGCTTATCTCTTCTCTCTTTTGTTTTTGCAGACCCACGACGAATGCCATAATGGGACTGACGTTTGCATCCTATGTGCTGGAACCATTCTTCGATAGCGCCTGCGAGATACCGAAAATTGCCCTGCAGCTGCTGGCTGCCGTCACTATATGCTTCCTCACCTACCTAAATTCGTACTACATGAAAGTGACAACGAAGATGCAGAACATCATCATGTTTACGAAGATTGCCGCCCTCGTGCTGATAATTATCGTTGGCCTGGTGTGGATGCTAATGGGCCATGTGGAGAACTTTGATAAGCCCTTCGAGAACACTCAGACTGACCCCGGAAAGCTGTCGGTGGCTTTCTACTCGGGCATCTTTTCGTATGCCGGCTGGAACTATTTGAACTTCATGACGGAGGAGCTGCGCGACCCCTATCGCAATCTGCCACGTGCCATTTACATTTCCCTGCCTCTGGTCACCGGTATCTATGTGCTGGCCAATATGGCCTATCTGGCAGTTCTCTCCCCATCCGAGATGTTGGCATCCAATGCCATTGCTGTGGTGGGCATCACTTAACCAATTGTGTGCATCAATCGAAGGCGGATTATAAAACACACTCTTCTCTCTTTTCTCTCTGCAGACATTTGGCAATAAAATTCTCGGTGGCTTTTCTTTGATCATACCCGTCATGGTGGCCATCTCTGCCTTTGGCGGCCTCTCAGTGCACATTATGACCTCGTCGCGCATGTGCTTTGTAGGCGCCCGCAATGGCCACATGCCGGCGATTCTGTCCCACATCAGTGTTAAGAGCTATACTCCCCTGCCGTCGCTGGTCTTTCTGGTGAGTGTGGCCCACAAATTGGCGCACAAAAGAAGTATTGGAATTGCCTTGTAATTGGTTCTGTTCTCCCCTCCCGTTCGTAGTGTTTTCTCTCCATTGTGATGCTCGTGGTAAGCGATGTTTATGTACTGATCACCTATAGCAGCATTGTGGAATCGTTCTTCATCATGCTCTCGGTGTCGGCTGTTCTATACTTCCGCTACACACGCCCCTGCATGGAGAGGCCAATTAAAGTGAGTTTAGCCAGCGGTGTGGAGTCATGAATATTATATAATCTATTTCCATTCCATTGCTTGGTGGACAGGTCTCTTTGTGGATACCCGCAGTGTTTGTCGTCGTCTGCGCCTTCCTTGTTGTCGTGCCCATCTATGTGGCGCCCTACGAGGTCGGAATGGGTGTATTAATCACCCTAATTGGCATACCATTCTATTATGTGGGAGTCGTGTGGCAGAATAAACCGAAATGGGTGCAGCACACGATTGGTGAGTTCTTGCGCTCGCATGTGTATAACATTTTTACGGGTTTATTACGTTTGCTTTTATAGACTCTCTGACCTACACGTGCCAGAAGCTCTTCCTGTCCGCCAAGGAGCAGAAAGAGGACTAAGGGACTATAACAAACCAGAAACATGCATCACATGGACCACATCACGACTCAGTGGAGATAAAGTTTAACCTTTTCTATATTTATATTTACAAAGCAGCTGATAGGAGATATGTGGAAAGAACTTTCCATCCAATCGGTGAATCTACCAAAAAAATAACCAGAATAAGCAAAAAGTCAATATGTAACCGTGTGACTTTCTTGAAATTAAGTGAAATCTTTTATATTTATATGTACATCTACATACAGCGTTGACCTTAAGTGCAAAACACGTCGAATAGTAGTTTTTAGTTTCGACAAAACGCTTCTTAGACCTTATTTCGACTGATTTTGTAAATTCTCGACCAAAAAGTCAAAAGTCAAAAACTATTTACCAAAGTTGGAATCCTAACCTCTAAACCTGCCATTTAAAGCGGTTCCTTGACCAATATTTTGTTGCATTTGAAATTTGTTACTTTACACGATGTTTGTCCCCCCCTTATTTAAATTATTCTTTATGGTATTTAATTAATTATTTGCAATTGTAATAAAGATTTTGTACTTTTCATAGTGACTTTTAGGCGCTGCCCGCAAAAGTATGCCGCAAGATCTGGCCAGGAGATACGGTAAAACACTCGATAAGGCATTCTTCAGGGAATCAATTGTAAAAGTTAGGGCAACAAAATCCTATCCGACAGCGTCCCTCCGCTAATCAATTATAACTGATAATCAATGTGTGGTTTACCTGGAACGTTTTCTATTTTTAAGCCCCCGTGTGGACAGGGAATGCGATTTCTGGCCAAAAATAAACTCCCCTCTGACATTTCGGACATGTCCGTGGGCGGCGGGCAGCATGACGCCAGCACTACTTATATCTGGCTACCGATAGAGTATTCCATACGGAGCACCAGACCCCGCGTTCGCGTCTATATATGTAGGTGTTTTTAATTGATAAAACTGTAGCGCGTATTGAGGATGCCTGGCACGGCGTCGCGTCCCGCAGGTGCGCCGAATCTATGCATAACTAGTAGGTGGAGAGAACACGCCGATGTGTGCCCGTCCGCCTGTTTCGCTGGCCTAATTTGTATGCGCCAGATTTAAGCGCCCCTTTTAATGGTTTTTTAAGCATATGCATGGGATCGGGAATTTACTTATTACCAGACAGATCGGTCATAAAATCGCGTCAATTTGAATTGGATTCTGATGATAGCTTAATAATTGAGTTATTGGTACGTTCTGTGAATACACAATGATGCTTGGAGAGTAACTACTTGGTTAAACGACTATCGCTAGTCTAGTTCTAGTCACAAGTCCCGGTGGCTGATAAACAACAGTTTACTTAAAAGTTGCTAATTGCAGGCACGTGAGTGCTGTGCCGCCACACAAAAGGAAAAACATATTTGATTAATTATTCCACCACTCGTATTCATATTTACCTACATATTTGCCGAGTGGCAGTTGACTTAGTTGATCGATTCGAAGGCGTAATCTAGCAAATAATGAGGTGGTTTATCTGTAGATCAGTGTTTTGTCAGCAGTTTGAATTATCAATTGGCCTGGGTGGAAGAAGCCCATCGATGTGGGATAATGATGGGGCAGTCCTTTGTCCAAGCTGCTCATGTGATAATCACACGATTGTTTGCTGGCCGAACATCAAAGATTGACACCTTTTTGGGCAATGATGATGATGCGAGGCTCTAAACAATCAGAATCGTGTTCAACCAATTAAATGGACCAGCGGAAAGCCAAGCTGAACGGACCGACTAGAACTGGTAACCAAAATTAATGGCAATACGAGATTAAACGATTTTAATTGGACTGGTTGAGTGTCAGACTTCTCCTGGGAAGAACCCCAAATTCAGCAATATGGCCCACTCCAATGGAAGTCCGCTGTAAGCCTTGGCATTCAAATTCCCAGACATATCGATCAATTCCAACTACTTGACTTCGCGTGGCTGTGCATAGCCTATCATAAAGATATAAATAGCTATCAGTTTGTTCTATATGCCATTTACGATTCCCACATTCTCATGTAGATCACGAACTTCCTATACAAGTGTAAATGCGACGTTACAGATCGCTCGCTCACACAAAAAACTAGAGTTTTTCGAGCGTAAAAACTGTAAAACGTGCGAAAAACGCTCAATGAATTTGTTCTGTTTTGCCCCGATTGCTGGCGACGGATGTTCGGTGGGCTCTGAAGACCCCGCGTTCAATTAGCGGCTTTCGGCATGACGTTGTCGCGACTTGTTGGCTTAGTAACGGCTACCACCAAGAACACCCCCGTTCCAGCCCCGTTTTGGCCTTATGCAAATAAATAAATCAGTAAAATTGTATGCAAAACAAAATATTATCAAAAATGATCGAAAGCAGTTACCACTCTGGTGTTTGCCATTGGCATTAGGTGCGAATTATGACGAATTTTTCCGTTTGATTTTGACAATTACACTCGCACTCGCACGCCCGTGGGATCGATTCGGTCTGTGGCCTTTGCCCGGGAGGCTCTATCGGCAGGCGGCTCTTGCCACGTCAAGTATACGCAGTGTGGTGCATCAATTTCGATTTTTGTTCATTCTATTGCACCTTCCCATTTCTCCGATCCCCAACAGAGTTACACAGGCAGCAGAGTACTCCATCCATCCATCGGTCGATCGATCGTCGTCGGCGGCGGCTGTTCGTGCGCCTCGATGTCCATGTGTGTGTGTGTGTGCGAGTGTATCTGTGTGCGGTGCACGCGCTTCGGGCGGGGATTTCAGCTTTCGAATTTTCAAGTAGTTCGTTGACTGCCTGCTGAGGAAGTTGTGAAGGTGCCTCGCAAACGGAACGTCCGCGCAGTTTAGAATCTGTCACCCGATCGTAAGGTGCTACAATCGCTTAAAAGGAGCTCAGTTCTCATTAAACAATAGATACATCTAAATAACAATAATCAACTCAACCATGAAATTGGCTATAATATTCGAAGCTTCGTTCTTGGTGATCTGCTGGTCTCAAGGTAATTATTAAGTTCAAGGATACGGACTTAAAGTTAAATTTCTAATGTGTAATGTAATGTGATTCATATTGTTTTTGTACGATAGTACAGAAATAGCGACCATAAATCGATATCTATTCCGTTGAACTTTCGTCGTTTAATTATTGCCAGATGTGTGACACCTCATGCTCGTATCTATTACGAGTATATACGTTGGCTGATTCGGCGGGTTCCCCCTGTCATTCGCGGGAGGGATCTCGGCATTAACAGTCATAAGTACGCACTCCACGAATCTAATTTCGAGCAGTTGAATGGTATTTATTACACTTGAAACTGTCAATTAGTACATTTTATGGCAACCCATTGATTTTGATAGATAGCATAGTCATACATGGTGCGGCCAAATGCTTAGATTGTTCTATTATGGGAACTTGCGTAACATGTAAATGGTATCTTTGTATGTAGATAACATTTGATTGATTATAATCGGAAGATCTCTAGGATCCTTAAAAGTAATCTTTAATTTGATTATACGAGCGTACGAACTCCACAATCTATTTTATCTACGAGTACGAGTATCTATCTATTGGCGAAATTTGTTTACAACACACTTGTCACAAAATAATGAAATTAAATGGTATATGTACTTGGTGGATGACATAATATCTAATGGTCATAGATGACAGGAGAATAAATTGAATTAATTGATTACCCAACCAATTTGATAAGCACGCCACAAATAAATAATATTCATAATATTATAATAAATAAACCAACTAATTAAACTAATTTATCAAACTGGGACTCGTATTTCCACAAACAGCAACACCAAAACGTTCTGCAGACACTCTCTCCCTCTCTCTCTCTGTCTCTTTCCCCATCGCCGCACAATGGAAAACAGTGTCATATGATATGTTAATTTTGATCGAAGCTTTTCAAACAGAAATTATCACCAATCACATGCAAATTAGCCTTTAAACAAGTATTTCCTTTCGCCTTAGCGGAACATTTCATGGAATTGTTCGCGTAACTTTCGTTCGCTAGCTGTGAAAATTAATGAAAATTATTTGCGCTCATTATTATCTATCGTACAATACTACATATATCTAAATCAACACTGCGATATCTAATTTGTCGGCCAGAACGTGCCCTTGGGGCTCATGCTCTTTGTGCCTTCTGTGTGTTGTTTTCCCATAGATTTAGCCACTTGTCTGTCTGTCTGTCCGTCCATTGACTGCCGCAGAAAAACATTTCATATTTGTTTGCTGTGCCATCTATTATGCCGTAATTCACAAGTGCTCCTACATGTCAGAGATAGGATCCGCGAGAAGGTCGAAATGGGTGTGGGGTGAAAGACACTCGGCACGTGATCGTTCAATACGATGACGAGGTGTCTGCAAATGGGGAAAACACTTTAATCGGTGACCATTCCAAGGGGGAACAGGCTTTGTCTCATTAAGGATCATCTTGCTAACCAAACCCTTTACCGATGTCCTTTCCAGCTGTCAGCAGTCATGTGTTTGGCTACTCGGAGCCCAACCAACGACGCTGGGCCCGCCACCATGGCCACTGTGCCGGCAAGACACAGTCGCCCATTGCCATCACCACGAGCCGGGTAAGAGGCCGCCTAATTACCTCGTAAGCCCACTAAAGAAGACAACTAATCGGCCGTAATTATCCCTTTTGCAGACCATACCCGTACATATGCCTGCCGTGGATATGATTGGCTACCACAACCTTCTGCCGTATCCCCTGAAAATGGTCAACAACGGACACACGGGTAAGTGGAGAGCGAGTGAGAGAGAGATAGACGTTTGCCCAGTGACTGTTGATTGATGGGCCCATGCTCTTGCAGTCTCCATCGGTATACCCAAGGTCAATGCGAGCAACGCGGAGGAGGACTTCCTGCCCTACATTCGGGGGGCGAAGCTGTCCGGCGAATACGAGGTGGAGGGCCTGCACTTCCACTGGGGCGACAAGAACAACCGGGGCTCCGAGCATGTCATCAACGACATCCGCTACACCATGGAGATGCACATTGTGCATCGCAACAAGAAGTACGCGACTATCGGGGAGGCTCTCAATCATCCTGATGGCGCTGCCGTTCTCGGATTCTTCTTCAATGTGAGTACAGATTTGAGAGGGGAACAACAACGCGAATGATTTGTTAACCCATTACGTCAATCTACCCGAATCCCCACAGCTCGACGAGGACGAGGGTCAGGGTTTGGTGACCATTAATCGTCATCTGCATTTGATAGCCGACGCCAACCAGGAGGCCACCCTCAATGTCACCTTCTCCCTGTCATCCCTGATAGCCGGCGTCGACGTGGACAAGTTCTACACCTACAAGGGTACGTATCCAAGGGGGTGGGGGCATCTACTATTAAGCATCTATGTGCGCACCCAATTAGCATTCAGGCGAGGCTCTAAGTGGAATTGAATGCCCACTGATTAGATGACAGCGAATCGATGTCAATAACAACAGATGTTTATCCAAGATGACACGTCTCTATTAATCCCTGGCTGTCTCTGGTTTCATTTTAGGTTCCTTGACAACGCCTCCCTGCTCGGAGGCCGTCACCTGGATCCTGTACTCCGATCCCATTCCCATCTCCCCGAAGCAGATCTCTCGCTTCCGTCAGCTGTCGGACACGCAAGATGGGGCGCTGGTGGACAACTTCCGAACCCTGCAGCCGGTGGGAAATCGACGAATCTTTGCACGCACCGGACACGTGCGGCACACCTCGATTGCGGCCCTAAAGCACGAGGGCGACTATCTCAAGTACGACTGGTTCTACTGAACTCGAACTGTGGCCGGATGTAGCAGGAGCACTGTGCCATGCCATGTTTAGGTTACCTTCTAAGATTAGCATTTATTACTCGTACTTTACACTAACAGTTAGCCGTAAGCAGCTGGAACACCATCCAGGGTATAAATTAAACAAACACTCTTCTTCCTACGCGATCATTTCCGTCTTTCGGCCGTACAGGGCCAGGGAGTTGGGTATATCCTCCACGAAAAAGTTGGCGGGTATCAGATTGAACACCTTCTGCAGCAGCTTTAGCAGCGTCCGCTCCACAGTCTCGGCGACCAGAGGACGCAATGCCTCGAACAGATCCCGCCAATTGTCGTTGAAGAACTGATTGGTGCCGCGCTCCACCTCCTTGCTGTGGCCATTGAACAGATTCTCCATATTGGTCTTCACCTTTCCGACCTTCAGGCTCACCCGCACCGATGTCACGTTGTAGAAGGTGTAACCGCCCTTCTCGTAGAGGTGTGTCTTGGTGCTCATCAGTATGTTAAGGTCATCTACATATCAGTAAGGCTCATTTGTTTAACTGTGACTGATTTACCATTATACAGATATATATTTACCTATTTCCATGGACATGTTGCCACCTCCTCGGAGGGGCACTAGCAGAATGCGTCCGATCATTTTATATTTGCAATCCAAGCGCATTGTTGGCAAGTAGATCTTTGTCAGCCAGCTAAAGTCCTTTTTGCTGACCCTTGAATAAGATTCAAATCAATCCAATGTTCCACACCAAAAACCTCTACGAAACAGCTTTTGTTCGCTCTCGATATGCGAACACTGTTGCCAAGTGCAAGGCAATGCAATCGATACTCACTTGCTCTCCTTGATCACCATCTTGCCAAAGCCGCGTATCAGCATCTCCGTGAGATTGGCCGAAATGGTGGCAATATCGCTGTTGTCCTGCTTGAACACCAGCTGATCCTGTTTCATGGGGTCAATGGGTCCAAAAGATTCATCTATCTCGGGTATACCTTTCGAATGAAACATTTCCATTAGCGAGGAAAGTTTTGATAAGCTGTAGCCTCACCTTTGATTACCTGATTCATGAATTTCTGAATCGAACGTGTTGAGCAGTTGGTGAACTCGGGCTCATAGATCCGACACGATTCAAGGTAAGAGGCTGTAATATAAACAGTTTCCGCATTAGACAAGGTGCAACATGATTTGAGGTAATTTTCCGACAAGAGTTAACCTTTGTCACACCCTCACACACACACACACACACACATTAACGATGCACTTACGCTTTTCCGTATAGAATTCGACGCACTCGATGCCGTCGAGAAGCGTCATCAACATGCCCGCGCACAGCAGTAACTCAATTATGTACATTGTGAAAAGTTGTCACTGTCAGTATCACAGTTAAAGTCACCGCCTAATCGAGTTAGTCGCAGTTGGCGAATGAGAGATAACTCGCAGCGGAGCTGGCTTTTATCTGGCCTATATATATCCGATGTGCATGTGGGGCCTGGCCACCTCCCGACGACTCGAGTGCAATTGATGAATTGAGTGTGATGTGATGCCTGGGTAATACCAGAATCGAGGCATTTTCATTTACTACGTTTACTTAAATGTATTCCATATTTATATTATACGAGTACTTGCAGCAACCGTTGTAGTCATTGTTGTTGCTGGGAAGCTGTAGCGACTTCACCTTGCCACCGAACACCGAACACCGAACGAACCGGTAAGCTAATTTAATATCTACTTGAACTCGTACTAGAAGCTGGAAAATACGTCGACTGAAAGTGCAATATCACTCGGTTCGGACCTAGGTAAACGTAATTGCTTAAGTCAGGTAGAGAAGTAAAAAATACTTGAATTTTAACGACCATAATAAAAACATTAAATGGCCAAAGCCTCGCCTCTCCTCTGACATCTGAGTCCGCAAATGATCTGGATGCTCATTTTGAGAAAATTACCAACGTTACTAATGCCAAAAGTATTTCCATCATTGGACTAAGCTACAGTGGATATATGGAGTGCAGTTTATGATGTAAATATTATCACTAGATTATTTTTATTTTATGTTATTTTTGCATATGAGAGAGTGGATTTCTGTTAATCTAGTTCGGCGGAATATTTTGTATTTGACCGGAGGTTGTGGCTTCTTAATCTTCCTCTGCTTCAAGCTGCCCCCCCCCATACCGCCAGCGTCAACTGTCTGCCCCTCTGCCCTTGCAGATATCCAATGTGTGACTCCCGCCAAAATTAATATCATCTTTTGACTAAACTACAGTAGAGTCCAGTTTTAATTATCGCACTCGACGATGATGTAATGGCCTTGTAATGAAAATAATAGTTGCATTGGACTTTATATTTTCCATTTATTTATGCAAATGAGAGAGTGGGTTTCTTTTACTCTATTTAAAAGGGAATACTTTAGCTTGCTAATTCTTCATTATTTTAATTTCTATGAAAATTATATTGATACGAATCTAAAAGCAAAGTGAGTCGTAAGCCTTATGTATATCTATTACGTTCTATGGAAATATGATTTTGACTTTTTCTGAGTTTATTGTAGATAAATCATCATTATACTCTATTTTCTGTTCCATTTAATTTCTTTAGAGCATGTTTAATTCGTTATATTGTATATTCCCATTGTATAGAACTCTTTTCTATGCCCTGAGATTGCATTTATTTGGCGCTCGGCGAGGGGAGCGCACGCTCTCTGAGATAAGCCGGGAAGACCTCTCCCCACCCTTGCCAATTGCACGCACCAAATGAGCTTGGTAGACCTCTTCTGAGGGAACAATGTTTCATTATAATGCCGAGACATTGCGACATTCGCCTGCCTTGGTGATAAGTCTCATTAAAACGGATGCTCTATATACATACAAATGTATGTACTCGCTTATGTGTATATATGGGAACCAAGAAGCGTTTGCAAACTTATGAGTATTTTCTGATTTTTGCTAAGGCCTCTTTAGTCACATTTCTAAATGGATCAGAGTCAGTTGTTGGATATTTCTTGAGCAATCATGTTGATTGGTAAAATTTTGATATTTTCTCTACTTATCGGATTCTTAGAGGCCCAGATCTGCGAGGTGAAGCGGTTTAGCAGTGTGAATGGAAAGCGTGTGGTAAGCTGATCAGTGGAGTCTCTTTCCACATCCAGTAATAGAGTCTTTTTATAGGAAAGGAAAATACAAACCTGCTGCAGGGGATACCGACGATTGGGAAAGGGGCCAAAGATTAGATGTGTGGCCACCTGCCAGCGGAACTGTGGGAGTGGCACGTGCTCCAAACCAAATGTTTGCACCTGCAACAGTGGATACAAAAACTTTAACAATGTCCCCTCTAATCGGTAGGAAGCTCCATATATTATATACTTAAGATCTGATTGGATTTTCCCATCCCATCACAGTTGTATTCCGGCCTGCAAGGGTGGCTGCAGCAAGGGCACATGCCAGTCTCCCGGACGGTGCGTCTGCTCCAAGGACCACATTCTGGACACCGCCAGCGGCAACTGTCTGCCTCACTGCCCCAGCGGCTGTCCCAACGGCAGCTGCGTACTGCCCAACAAGTGCAACTGCAACGGAGGCTACTCGCTGAACGCCACCAGCCAGACATGCCATCCCATCTGCGATCAGAACTGTGCCTCGGGCAACGGTGTCTGTGCGGCCCCTAATCACTGCGAGTGCAAGAAAGGCTACTTGCTGGACAAAGAATCTAAGTCGTTTATGTGTCGACCAGTATGCAGCATGGGCTGCGATAACGGGGTTTGTCGCGCACCCGATGTATGCGAGTGCAAGAAGAACTACCAGAAGGGACCCGATAGGAATTGCGTGCCCATCTGCGATTACGATTGCATGAATGGCAACTGCACGGCGCCGGACGTCTGTGAGTGCCACAAAGGTTACTCCCCCATCAGCAAGTCGATCTGCCTACCCGTCTGCAGCGGAGGGTGCCTGAACGGATTCTGTGAAGCGCCAGATCTCTGCACGTGCAACCAGGGCTATATGAAGCAGGGTAGCACCTGTGCGCCAGTTTGTGAGGGAGGATGTGAAAATGGCCTTTGCGAGTCTCCCGGAACGTGTACCTGCAACAAAGGATACGGGAAGGAGAGTGAGAACAGATGTGTTCCCATCTGCGAGGCCGGATGTGAGAACGGATTCTGCGAGTCTCCCGGAAAGTGTTCCTGCCACGAAGGATACGCAAAGGAGAGTGAGAACAGATGTGTTCCCATCTGCGAGGGCGGATGTGAGAACGGACTCTGCGAGTCTCCCGGAAAGTGTTCCTGCCACGAAGGATACACAAAGGAGAGTGAGAACAGATGTGCTCCTATTTGTGAGGATGGATGTGAGAACGGATTCTGCGAGTCTCCCGGAAAGTGTTCCTGTAAAGAAGGATACGCAAAAGAAAGTGAGAGCAGATGTGCTCCCATTTGTGAGGACGGATGTGAGAACGGATTCTGCGAGTCTCCCGGAAAGTGTTCTTGCAACGAAGGATACGGAAAGGAGAGTGAGAACAGATGTGTTCCTATTTGTGAGGATGGATGTGAGAACGGATTCTGCGAGTCTCCCGAAAAGTGTTCCTGCAACGAAGGATACGCAAAAGAAAGTGAGAGCAGATGTGGTCCCATTTGTGAGGACGGATGTGAGAATGGATTCTGCGAGTCTCCAGGAAGATGTTCTTGCAACGAAGGATACGCAAAAGAGAGTGAGAACAGATGTGCTCCCATTTGCGAAGGCGGGTGTAAGAACGGATTCTGCGAGTCTCCCGGAAAGTGTTCCTGCCACGAAGGATACACAAAGGAGAGTGAGAACAGATGTGCTCCTATTTGTGAGGATGGATGTGAGAACGGATTCTGCGAGTCTCCCGAAAAGTGTTCCTGCAACGAAGGATACGCAAAAGAAAGTGAGACCAGATGTGCTCCCATTTGTGAGGACGGATGTGAGAATGGATTCTGCGAGTCTCCAGGAAGATGTTCTTGCAACGAAGGATACGCAAAAGAGAGTGAGAACAGATGTGCTCCCATTTGCGAAGGCGGGTGTGAGAACGGATTCTGCGAGTCTCACGGAAAGTGTTCCTGCAACGAAGGATACGCAAAGGAGAGTGAGAACAGATGTGCTCCCATTTGTAAGGGCGGATGTGAGAACGGATTCTGCGAGTCTCCCGGAAAGTGTTCCTGCCACGAAGGATACACAAAGGAGAGTGCGAACAGATGTGCTCCTATTTGTGAGGATGGATGTGAGAACGGATTCTGCGAGTCTCCCGGAATGTGTTCCTGTAAAGAAGGATACGCAAAAGAAAGTGAGAGCAGATGTGCTCCCATTTGTGAGGACGGATGTGAGAATGGATTCTGCGAGTCTCCCGGAAAGTGTTCTTGCAACGAAGGATACGGAAAGGAGAGTGAGAACAGATGTGCTCCTATTTGTGAGGATGGATGTGAGAACGGATTCTGCGAGTCTCCAGGAAGATGTTCTTGCAACGAAGGATACGCAAAAGAGAGTGAGAACAGATGTGCTCCCATTTGCGAAGGCGGGTGTGAGAACGGATTCTGCGAGTCTCCCGAAAAGTGTTCCTGCAACGAAGGATACACAAAGGAGAGTGAGAACAGATGTGCTCCTATTTGTGAGGACGGATGTGAGAATGGATTCTGCGAGTCTCCAGGAAGATGTTCTTGCAACGAAGGATACGCAAAAGAGAGTGAGAACAGATGTGCTCCCATTTGCGAAGGCGGGTGTGAGAACGGAATCTGCGAGTCTCCCGGAAAGTGTTCCTGCCACGAAGGATACACAAAGGAGAGTGAGATCAGATGTGCTCCTATTTGTGAGGATGGATGTGAGAACGGATTCTGCGAGTCTCCCGGAATGTGTTCCTGTAAAGAAGGATACGCAAAAAAAAGTGAGAGCAGATGTGCTCCCATTTGTGAGGACGGATGTGAGAATGGATTCTGCGAGTCTCCAGGAAGATGTTCTTGCAACGAAGGATACGCAAAAGAGAGTGAGAACAGATGTGCTCCCATTTGCGAAGGCGGGTGTGAGAACGGATTCTGCGAGTCTCCCGGAAAGTGTTCTTGCAACGAAGGATACGCAAAAGAGAGTGAGAACAGATGTGCTCCCATTTGTGAGGACGGATGTGAGAACGGATTCTGCGAGTCTCCCGGAAAGTGTTCTTGCAACGAAGGATACGGAAAGGAGAGTGAGAACAGATGTGCTCCTATTTGTGAGGATGGATGTGAGAACGGATTCTGCGAGTCTCCCGAAAAGTGTTCCTGCAACGAAGGATACGCAAAAGAAAGTGGGAGCAGATGTGCTCCCATTTGTGAGGACGGATGTGAGAACGGATTCTGCGAGTCTCCCGGAAAGTGTTCTTGCAACGAAGGATACGCAAAGGAGAGTGAGAACAGATGTGCTCCCATTTGTGAGGGCGGATGTGAGAACGGATTCTGCGAGTCTCCCGGAAAGTGTTCCTGCAACGAAGGATACGCAAAAGAAAGTGAGAACAGATGTGCTCCCATTTGTGAGGACGGATGTGAGAACGGATTCTGCGAGTCTCCCGGAAAGTGTTCCTGCAACGAAGGATACGCAAAAGAAAGTGAGAACAGATGTGCTCCCATTTGTGAGGACGGATGTGAGAGCGGATTCTGCGAGTCTCCCGGAAGGTGTTCCTGCAACGAAGGATACGCAAAGGAGAGTGCAAAGAGATGTGTTGCCATCTGCGAGGGCGGATGTGAGAACGGATTCTGTGAGTCTCCCGGAAAGTGTTCGTGCATCGAAGGATACGCAAAGGAGAGTGAGAAAAAATGTATTCCCATCTGCGAGGGCGGATGTGAGAACGGATTCTGCGTGGCGCCTGGGCTGTGCTCGTGTATCGAAGGTTACATCAGGATCAGAGAAGGCACCTGCAAGCCCTATTGCCCAAATGGATGTTTTAATGGCTCCTGCGTCGCTCCCAATGTTTGTAATTGCGAGAATGGTTCTGTCTATGAGTTCTCGTCAGGAATGTGTGTCCTTGAGAAGAATGATTTCGCTGACGGCCGAAGCACAGATTATCTTGGATCTGCCACCTCGACTACTAGCTGGTACGACGAATCCACGGATTCAGAGCTTTCCTCCTCGATACCCGATCTGTTATTTTGGTGCGAGAAGTTCTGCTGGAACGGGACGTGCATTGAGGAGCAGTGTACTTGCGAGCCAAACTACAAGCTTCACAGAGACGAAGGGGACGATGGACGGCTTCTGTGCCTCCCAATTTGCGAGATGGAGTGCATCAACGGGTACTGCCTGTTTCCCGGAATGTGCGCTTGCTTCGATGGTGCCGAGCCGGCTGCCGGTTACCTGTGCCAGCATCTAGACGGATCGGGCACGGGGGAGCAATCCTATGGCCAGATGAGCGGCAAAAACCGATTGAAATGGCTGTTCATTGCGATCGGGATCGTTGCGGTGGTTTTGTCCATTGTCATTGCGTTTCTGATGTGTTATATCTACAAGAAGCGTAGCTATCGAGTGGACAAGAACGGTGAGATACCCGAACAATATCTGACTTTTTCTTAATATATTTTTTTTTTTCAGAAAAAGAATTTGGAGTGTACTTTTCTGCGAATAAGGTAGATGTCATTCGAGCTTGATCTTCAATTTTAAGATCACGCAATTCTCTCATTATTAAATAAAGTTTAAAGTGATAAGATGTTTCGCTCATTCGAATTGCAAATTGTTTGCTGGGTAAAACCGACCTGATTGCTATTGATTGAATAGATCTGCTATACGGAGTGTCATCATAAAAATAGTACACATTTATTGCCAATATTTCACTGCCTTTCAGCAAAATTCTTAGCTCAAAACTGGAATATATCAATTTGGCATGGAATTGGATCCACTATCACTACCAGCCGCAAGTTTGGAGCCATACAATTCCTGAGGGGTGGGTATGTCTTCCACAAAGAAGTTAGCTGGTATCAGATGGAACACCTTGGACATCACATCGAAGAGAATGTTTTCGACCGTTTCGACGATCAGCGGTTTGAGGGCCTCGTAAAAGTCCCGCCAGTTGTCGTTGAAGAACTGATTGGTGCTGCGCTCCACCTCCGGGCTGCGGCCGTTGAACAGGTTGTCCAGTTCGGTGTGCACTCGGGAGAGCTTTAGCTGGACACGCACGGACGTCACATTGTCGAAGGTGAAGCCGCCCTTCTCATACAGCTGCGTCTTAGTTAGCAGCATTATGTCCAGATCCTCTATGGAAATGATATTCTGAGTTCCGGGCTGAGTTTTAAGGTGAGAACACTTACCGATCTCTATGAATATATTGCCAGAACCACTCAGTGGTATGAGCAGAATCCTTCCGGCCATTTGGTACTTGCCATCCAATCGCATTTTGGGAAGATAGATCTTGGTCTGCCAGCTAAAGTCCTTCTTGCTGACACTAAATGAATCACTATTGATGGAGTGTTCTTTTGACTTGGTCCATCCACTTACCGGCTCTCCTTGACCTTGGTTTTTGCGAACCCCTTCACCACAAGCTCTGTGAGATTGGCTCTTATGGTGGCCACCTCATTGTTATCCTGCTTGAAGACTATGTCTCTTACCCGCATGGGATCGAAGGGACCAAAGCTCTCGACTACCTCCGGAATCCCTCTGTTCATTTGGTCCAGAAGTTTCTGCACGCTGTTCGTCGAGCACTTGGTGAAGCCAGGCTCGTAAATTCGGCACGAGGGCAGCCAAGATGCTGTGGGTTCGTTAGAGTCCAAGTAGGGATGAGCAATTTGAATGACGGGACTTACGCTTCTCCGTGTAGTAGGCGACGGCTGCCACCATCACATCCAAAGCGATCTCATTTAGGCACAAGATGGCAATTAATCCACTACAAAGCCCAAAAGACCTACGGCCATGGCGCGTGCTGCTGCTCATGCTACTGTATCTTTGCACTTCTGTATCTAATATCTGTATTTGCGACTGAGACAGCGGCTCAGAGTTACATTAATCGGTGTCACGACATGCAACCGACTAGCTGGAGGCAAGCTCTGGGCCTCAGTTTTATTCTCATTCAGCGAGCATTCAAGATCATAGATCCGAGATCCAAGTTTCGAGCTGCGACAGCTCTCAACTGGGCGACACACAAACTCATTTGGTAGCAGCTTACAGCCATTTAGTTTGAGCACGAAGCCGGGGCTAAATGCATCTGGTTGTGTGTTTAATTTCATCTATTTCCTGTCCTAACCGCCGGTTACAATATTATTAAAAGTGAGAATTATATTATTGTGTAGAGGTACTCCTATTATTATAATGTTACATTAATTCTAGCGTAGTATTCCCTCAGTGGAAGTCTTTGATGAAGTAGCTGGCTGGTACATAGGCGAACGTCTTTCTCATGCGATCGAGGAGTACGCCTCCGACAGTTTGCTCGGCAGCAGGACGTAGCACCTCGTAGAACTCGCGCCAGTTCTCGTTGAAAAGCGTGTGGGCACTGTCCTCCAGGGGCTTGTTGCCCCCGAACAGATTTTGCAGCTGGATGTGGAATTGCTTGATATCACGGAAGGAGATTTTCAGACTGTCCACCTCCGCGAAACCCCCCTCGGGTGTGACGCGTGGCCTGCCCGCCATTTCCAGATACAGCAAGGCTTTCTCTGCGGATTGGAATAAGCTTAAAGATGGTCTAACAGTTGGCTAACTAGTCTTACCAGCTTCAAAGTAGCCGCTGCCACGGCCATTGAGGTTCAGGGCAACTACATGGCCTTTGAGTTTGTAGTCGAACTGGAAACGGAGCTTCGGAACGAAGACCAAAGCCTTCATCACGTAATGTTTGGGGTCAAAACTAAAGAGTATACGTTTGCTTGGATTAACATTTCACCAGAAGATGAAGCAGTAGTAGATCCTACCTGGCCTCTTTGATCACTGCTTGGCCAGCTCCAGTCACATATACATTCTGCAGATCAGCATTGATGGCTATGGCCTGGCTAGCATCTTGCGAGAACTTCACTCTTTTGATATGCAGAGGATCCAAGGATCCTAACGCATTGTAGCCAGGTATGCCGTCCTTCCACTGATGGAAAAGCGCCTGCAAGTTCTGAGCCAGGCAACTATTGAGGCTTGGATCGCCAACAACGCACGGTGTAAGGAAATCAGCTGCAATTAATTGGTTATTTGGAGACTGATTTTACGTAGAATCTGCGAGCGTTTCTTACGTTTCTGGGCTAGATATTTTGAGCCATTTGCAGTGGCAGTAAGTACAACCAAAATGATCAGAAACTTGGCGATTTTCTCCAGCATCTTTAGACCTTTAAGCTAAAACAGTTTGCACGACTTCAAGGCACCGAACGAAATGCGATTTCGGTCTGGAGTCTTTGTGTTTTATTCAAAATGAAATGCTAAAATCTAGATCTTTTGTATCCATTTCATTGTTTCGATGTTTCATATATATTTTAGAAAACATCTTTATTCTCTCTTTTCGGTACAATTAGTAAGTAAACAAGTTTTTCAACATTAGACTTGATGTGGTCGTACAGGGTGTCCAAATGAGTTGTGGCTTGACATCTGATCTGCTACCCTCTAACCGAAAATTGCACTCACCTTGATGTGACCCTTAGGCCTTTGACTCCACTCTACTACCTTGATTGTAATTGGCGAGATTCTCTCAAGACCTGCTTCTGTACACACACGATGATATATAGATATATATCTCTATTCCATTCTAACCTGCGATTATCTCACTTTCGCTAGAGCTCAACTGGTTTTACAAGACCATTAATAGATGACAACAACTGGTTGATTAGTAAAGTGAGTATCTGTGTGATTTTATAGATCTACTTAGGGGTAGTAGTGGTCGTAGATGGGTATAAATTGCCTCGAGACCCTTTGCTGCAAGTGATGATTGGTTGAGTCAAGTAAATAAGCTGGCTTAAAGTAAAGCTTATCAGCATTAGGCTGTGACCAAGGCTGTGGTTTTTAAGGCTAATGAACTCTCCCCAAACATTGGTTCTAGCTATTACTGATCAAACTGCTGGCTTGTCTTATGATCAGGCAAGTAATCTTTTGAACAGTTGCAGTTGTGGATCTTTGGTATTGGTAAATGGCATGCTTTTGCCTATGTCAAGCTTGCTTCTGAGGTAACTGACTCTTCTAGAATTCACAAATAGTATATTAGCTCGAAAATACGAGTATTATACCAGACATAAAAAAAGAAGCCAAAAATCATATTTTTTCTCATTTCTTTTGGCCCACTGCTGGCAACCAGTTTGTGCCAGAGAAACAGGCATTGACTAGGTCAGTGGACTACAAGCCAAATTTTGTTTGCAGTTTTTTTTTTTGACAGCTCAAGAGAAATGGCCGAAAGCAACACACAATTTATGTACATACTGGCTGTGGTGGCTGATGGAATTACGTTTAGTAATTGGGTGGCCGGCTCGCTGTTAGCTGTTTGCTGGTCTCTAGTCTGGCTGGTGATTGTAATCGATTAACGTCTGGCTAAGGGGAGAAGTGCTTTACATAATTGAAATACCTAACAAGTGCAGCACTTCCGTGCACTGAATGTCGACGTCTTGACAGAATTGGCATTCAGCGCTGTGCTCTGCTCTGCTCTGCTCCGTTCTCATTGCGTATGCGTGAGCGGTGGGAGCATAAATTCTGCTCGAGCCAAGAATTCTGTATGACGACGTTAATAACCTGATTGAAAATTGCTTCTCGCCTGACTCCATACCATATACTATATAGCCATACTACGAAAGTGTACATTGAGTGTGTGAGTGGGTATGTGGGTACTCATACGCCCAGCTGGCTGACGGCTTTCGATTTCTATGCTGCATTCCATGGCAGGTCCAAGTCGGTTCTCGTGCCCCGACTTGAAGCGACTCCAAGTCCGAGGCACTCGCTTCGGTTTCGTTGTCGCAGCTGATCGCCGATCGCCCGACTTCCAGACTTCGGTTCACCGTCGAAGCTTTAGCTTATTTTATTTCATATAGTGTTTTTACCCCTCTTGTTCCCCCTCCTTGGCGGGGCTTTGCGAAATGGTGCTGGTGGTATAAAAAGCGTTGCACGCCCTGATTTTCTTTCGAGTTTGTCGTTTCGTTTCGCAGAGTCTCGAGTGCAAGTGCAGAGGCATTTTCTATACCATTTTCATAAATCATTTTTGCAGTGTACATTGCGTGATTCGTTGTGCAACAGAGAGATTGGTGAAAACGATTTGGCATTGATTGAAATACCATAATAACTTGGCAAAATGATGAAATTGGTAAGACCCCGAACCCGACCCAAAAGCCCTTGAAGTATGTTTACAATGCAGAATGTGTCTGGTGGAGTGTGGAAAACAATTTGCGCAGTGAATTTTTAGAATGCATTCATCAGTAAACCGGTTGCCAATGAGTCCGTACACCCCGCCCAACCCTCTAAATGTTGTTTGCAGATCGGTGCTTATGATAAAAAGTGAACTAATTGGTGGTTTATTGGTTCGAAATGTCCTTGAGTTAATCCCCAATTCAATTGTTTCGAGATGTGTCATAAACAAAGCATTTACAGCTGGGTGTAGCCCGAACAGCTAAATAAAGACAATCTGATAAGTCACAACACACTCTTTGTCTTTCATTCTCTTCTCTACAGTCCATTTGTTGGATGCTTTTGCTGTTTGCGGCCCACTGTGCGTATGCGCAGTATCAGGACTACACCACGCCAGTGCCCATCCTCAAACAGATCGACAAGCACAACGATGATGGGTCGTACACTTATGGATACGAGGCAGCCGACAAGAGCTTCAAGATCGAGACCAAGTACGCCAACGGAGAGGTGTACGGCAAGTACGGCTACGTGGATGACCAGGGAAAGGTTAGGGAGATCGAGTACGGGGCGAGTAAGCGTGGCTTTGAGCCCGCTGGCAGCCACATCAATGTCCCGCCACCGACGCTGAGCAACACCAATCCGTACCCACTGGGCCCCAACGAGATCGACGACGGGCAGTACAGGGAGGATCCAGCCGTCTATTACAAGGACCAGAAGTACAACCGCCCCATTGCAGCCAGCAAGTTCTCTCTGGGGGACTTTGGGCGTGGCCAGCAGCAGCAGCCGTCCTATGCTCCAGCGCCGCAGCCTGCACCCCAACGTCCGTACTACAATCCCACCCCGCAGTACTATAATCCGCCCGCACCGCAGCCACGCTACTACCAGCCCCCGGCGCCAGCCCAGAACTACTACGGCCCACAGCAACAGCCGCAGCAGTTCCATCCAGCGCTGCGTAATCTGAATCTTAATACGGGATCCTACAGCATCGATTACACGGGCAGGAAGTAGACGGATCGGGGGATCAGGACAGCATCAGAGAGATAGCGACTGAAGTGTCCGAGGACCATGTCAACTTTTCATACTGCCAAAAAAATCAGTCACTCCGAATATCCCACACATCGGTTACTACTAAAATATACTAAATAAATGTATGTTCTTGTAAATGTGTAATAAACTGACTTTCGAGAGCCGAAGCGTTGAAGAAGTACGATCATTCAAAGTATCTCATTTGGCACTCAATTAAGCAAACTAGTACCAGGTTCCGCTTCAATTAGGCCGCCCCGAAACGAAGACAAAGGCAAAGCAAAAAGCTAACCCGACCATCGACCATCGGCCATCGGCCAATAATCGTTAAGCCATTACGTCAACACAGAATGATCGGGTAAAAACTTTTTGCCGTTTCGGATAGAAAACCAAAGTGGATTGGACCTCCGACTGGAATTTAGTGCACTTATGCAATGTGCTGGCCAAAACCACTTTCAAATGCACTGCCGCCAATGGCCTGACCAGCTGAATGCTGCCCCAAGCTGCTACTCTGTGGTGCTTGGTGGTGCCACATGGTGGTGCCATGCCTTTTGGGTGTGCAGGGGCGTGTACCTACAGTGGTTTAAAGTTCACAGATAATTGGGAAGAAATTGAGTTAATAGAGGTTCATTTGGTTTCCGTGTATTCCAATCAATCTTTGAAATCTTGAAATGGTAATAGCATCAAAGATCATAAGTACAAGCCTAATAGATTACGCTACTTAATAATATTGGCTTGCAAGAGATATTAATTTAATTGGATATTTTCCATTATTTTGTTTGCTGTTTTGGCTCTAGAATACAAACTCTTCAGTTAAACGAATTAAATTTGAATTTAATTTCCATTCCACTGTAACTCTTTGGCAAATCAAAAATGTAAAACGTTTTGCTGCCAGTCCCAGCGCAGAATCAACTCCAGACTGCACCTATTATAACACACACAAAGCAAATATTTGTATATTTTTTGCAGTATTTATATAATTTTGCAGAGCAAAATGAAGGTTTTTTTTTGTTTTGTTTTATTTTGCGTAGCTTTGAAACTTGTCTGAGCGCTGGTCTGCGCTCTGCTCTCGTTGTCATGACCAAAGAATTTCCTTTAAATTTGTGAGCTTTGTTATTTCTGACTTCTGAACAGCTGCTGCCATTGCTGTCCACGTTTTGCTGGAGCTCGTGAAATACTTGTACAAGTGGAAGACATACTCATTGTACAGCCTTAAGTAGGGCGTTATTTTGTTGGAAATGGTAAAATGGATGGGTATATGGTAGCTGAATTAAGTGGACTCCTGTTTGCTTCTCTTCTGCGCAGTCCTCTTTGCTTCAGTTCTGCTTCTATCACTGCTGTGTAAGCTGGGACTACTTTATATGCTTCGTTGAAGATGGTTTTCAGGGCAATAAATATGGAAATTTGAGTAGATTTAATGTGTTTTTTCCGGGAGTTCCGTGAAGAGTTGAATTTATTTGCTGAAGGGTTGCTTCATTAAATACTAAAGAAAAGTATTGCTTCTCTTCTTTAAACTCACTCTTCATAAACGAAGTTCTTTAGCAAATAACTCTCAAGAGTAAGTTCATGGAATATTTTATCACCAAGTACCACTATATTTTGCGACCTCCATCGGCCTTGAGCGAGCCTCTACGCAGCCGCACAAGTTCAGGTGCACGCCCAATTGCCTCCTCTCTCCCCCTCTCTATCTTTATCTCTCCCATTCAATCCATGGGAAAAACCTGACCAGAAACTTGTCTTTAACATGATATTCGTAACAAAGCAAACACACAGAATATAGATCTTACGCACTTGAAGACTGGTACTGGTACTGGGACTGGCACTGACACTGCCCTGCGTCATGGGCGGCGGCACTTGAAACCCAGATAGATAGTTGGAGAGGCAGCAGCAGTGGGAGCCGGGGCGACAGACATGGGCCCGGCGGTTTCCTGGTCTGGTAGTATGTGGTGCAGTTCAGTAACCAGTTTTGTTTCTCGCTGAACTATCGACTTGCAATAACGGAACGAGGGTCTGCCACAGTGTGTGTGGTGCGACTTGCTCAGTCATTAATTCCAACGGAATGACGACGGCAAGGCCACTCCAAATGGATGCAGAATGTTGCAGGGGTTGTCGTTGTTTCTTTCATTAAACGACAATTGCTGACATTACGCATACGCACGGTGTGCCCATAGGAAAATAACCACTGATTGATGACTTCTGTGGCTGCTTTTGAAATGCCATCCAAGTGACCTCCAGATCCCACAGGGAGGCCACCCAATTGGGCAATGGCTTCTGCCCTGGGAGGATTGGCATTTGGCGTCAAATTCGCAACACTTCATTTCACTTCACTTTGTCGGCTTTTTCATTCATTCGCCACGTTGCCTGTCTGTGCTTCACATTGATTCATTTTTCACAATTTATGGGCCCAGTATTTTTGTGATTAATTGTCTATGTCCATCGCAAGGGTCGGGCCCAGCCACGGCCCTATTGCCTGTTGCCATGGCCCCGAACTAGAGTTTTTCGGATGGCTGACAAGTATTGCCTGGATATTTGAGTGTAATTTGTTAAATTTATTAAACTTCTGCCTGCTTTTTAATGATAACAAGTAGTAATTCAATTTAGACGAGTTTTGTTATTAGTTTAGGAAGAAAACTTGAAATTATTTCGGCAAGCTGTGGGTAAAAATGCTCAGAATGGGGTTGGTTTCTAGCAGGGTTGGTTCGTCATGAGAAGTAAGGGAAGGGAGTTCCATAATCTTTAAGTCCAGCTTCTGTTCTTTAAAGTTTCCATTTCTACATTAATCCAATGTCCAAGGAAAAGCTTGCAAAAGCACAGATAGAAGCTCTCTCAGAGAAGCTGTCCAAGCTCTCACCGCTCTCCACTCTCCAGCTCTCCCGCTCTTGATTGCTCTCTGTCCTTTTGCGCTGGCGCCGCTGACTTGTTGGTGAAGTTTTGTGGTGTTGCTGTTGCTGGTGGTGGTGTCGGTGTTTGGTCCGTTAGCCGTTGGTATTGGAGAAATAAAAGGTTTTCTTCCAGCGGTATATAAAGCGAAATACAACAACCTGGGCGGCTCAGTCGGTCGGTCGTCGGTCTCCAGTCAATTCCAGCCTCAACGCGATCTCTCAGTTCAGCTCCCAAGACAACGCTCCACGGAATCGCTCGAGATTACTCCAGTACCGCTCCAGTACCGCTACCCGGTTTATTAGAGGAATTGAAAGTGCTTTGTTGTCTTGGATTTGGATATCAACGAATTGTTGGGTGTTGCCCCGCGAAGGCCTTCTCAGATTGCATTCACAAAAGTTTTTAATCGATTCGAGATAGTTCCAACCAACGGATACAACTTCGGCAGACAACATGAAAGTGGTATGTGTGAGTGGGTGGATGTGGGTCTGTGGATGACTGGATGTGTGGGTGGGGTGGTTGGTTACACATAAAGCACTCATAATAGCAAAGGTCACACGATGGAGCCTGGCTCTTGGTGCTAAATGGTGCTTGGTGCTTGGTGCTGAATGCGTGGCACTGTAGACAGTGGGCAATCAGGTGCTGCTGCTGCTGTTGTTGGTGCAACGACTCCAGCTACAGCTCGAGCTCTGGAGGATTACGTCATTGGATTGCGGCGAGTGTTGTGCAAATATCGCATAATTTGCTATGCAAATCGAGTGAACCGTTAATTTGCTCCCAGCCCCCCGATCGCAATTGTCGAGCAGCCAGCCAGCCAGCGACATTTTCCAAGCTCTCTTGTCTATGGCACCCAATTTGGTAACTGGATTTTGACATAATTTATGGACGAACACAGCTCGTTTGGCAGATTCTTGGGAAAAGAGCACAACAACAAAAAAAAAAAAAAAAGAGCAGGGCAAATAGTTGCAGGAACTTCAATCAGCGAAAAGTTACACTAACAAGCTTGGTCGGCGTAGACTGTAACGCGATGCAATGCGATGCCCATTGCCCCTTCATTTGCCCCTCTGCTCGAGCGCGAAAATATCAAAGGCAATCGCTGGAATCCACTCTGGCTCTGGTTCACACGCGGTAGTCAAGTTTTTGGTCAGTTGGTTTCTGTTTCTGTGCCTCTGGTGCACTAGTGCACTGGGTCCCCGTCCCCATGTGATTGTGTCCGACGCCGACTACGACTCCATGCCAACAAGCCAACAGCTCTGACTCTGTCTGTCTGTCTATCCGTCTATCTTTTCGTCTGGCTGTCCGTTTGCAAGCCAAGGCTGCAGCATGTGGTGCAGCTCTGTGGATAGTGAAAGGTTTTGGCATGCGGAATGGTCGAGCAAAAAACAGCTAAAGTCCGAAATGCCAAACGGGAGTACATAAGAGGCAAAAGCACCTCAGCTCGATTCTTGGCATCGAGGTTTGTTTGCTGTTGGCCAAACTGTTGCCAGCAGCAAACATGGAAGGACTTTGAGTTGTCGTCCTTCTACAGGACAGGGAGCTAAACCATCTGAAGTGGGATTGGCTCTAGTTTCAGGCCGGAATAAGCTGCAGCTTTATCTCTATTGTATAGGTTGCAGGCTCTCTCTGGCTTAGTGCCCGTCCATCTCCCATCTACCATTACCTGTCGTCTGGGCAATTTCATTGGCATTTGCCTGCCCTGGCTGCATCACTCGAACATACTTGCAACACATTTCCCTGGCGTTTGGCAAGTGTGGGAACTTTGGCGCAGCATCACATAATTTCTGTGCCTGCCTCTTTGTTGTCCTCCGAATCTGCCACTGCCTCTGGATTACCCAACACCACACAGCTGGCTGCTGTGTGTGTGGGAGTCAGGGGGCTGCCCCACGAAAATTGGCATTCCTCTTCCGTTTCGTCTTCCATCTTCGGTAGCATTTCTCCATGGATTATGTTGCCACTGCCACTGTTTGTTGGGTATTCAATTAAAACCTGCCCATATCGCGTGTCACTCTCCCTCTGGGTCTGGGCCTGGGCTCTGGCTGTGACTTTATGCAACTCACATAAACGGGTATATCTGTGTATGGTGTGTGGTGTGTGGTGTGTGTGTGCGGAGGGGGCTATCGGTTTCTGCTTGGCATTGAGGGTGTCATTGGCCGGCAACAAAAGTGAAAGGCAGCCTGACTTAAGACTTTTGTAGACATCGTCGCCGTCTGGCATTCTTTGCCGTCAGCACTGTCAAGGTGTTCCGCTGTTCCAGGAAGAGGCGGAACTGGAGGATTGGGGCGGATGGACTGAACGGGTGGCAATTAGCGAACCGGTTACCATTTCACCAGACTATTTGCTTCGTTTCCTTGTAGCTGCAACGTTTGCTCTTTGTCGGCTGTCTGATTGGCGCGGGGCTGGTGGGCGCCCAGGACTATCAGGACTACCAGGAGAACACGCCACGAACTTCCCCAGTCCGCCTGCGTCCTTCTAACCAGGCCGAAGTGCCAAGACCCACGCCAGTGCCCATCCTCAAGCAGATCAACAAGTGAGTCGTCAGCCGTAGTCCGGAGATGATCTTCCCCAGTAATCACTCGATTCTCCCACTCCTCCTCAGGCACAACGAAGATGGCTCCTACACGTACGGATATGAGGGAGCCGATGGCTCCTTCAAGATTGAGACGAAGCTGGCCACCGGCGAGGTGAAGGGCAAGTACGGATATGTCGACGAGACGGGCAAGGTGCGAGTGGTGGAGTATGGAGCCAACAAGTACGGTTTCCAGCCCTCAGGCGAGGGCATCACTGTGGCGCCACCCACTCTGGTCGATGAGACGGCCAAGGAGGAGCCCGACTATGCGGATGAGCCTGTCCAGCGTCCACAGAGGCCATACGTACGCTAAGAATATCTTTTCAGCCACTTTCTCTTCTAATTAATTTGTTTCCCCCGCAGCGTGTTCAGCAGCAGCGTCCTCAGCCACGCCCACAACCACGCCCTCAACCGCAGCCGCAGCCGCAGTATGTCCAATACGAGGAGGAGGAAGTGGAGCCTCAGCCCCAGCCGCCGCGTCGCGTCCAGTATGCTCCTCAGCCACAGCAACACCACACGTCTGTGGGTCCAGCGCCACCACGGCTCCAAGTGCCGGGAGCCCAGCGCACCACCGATGTACTGTACTCCCCGCTGCAGCGACCCGCCCGTCCCGGTCCCGAGCCCGACTATTCCCAGTCCCAGAGCTTCGGCGATGGACCCTCTAATGTCCGGATTTCCCGCCCCGTCTATGCCCTGCCTCCTGCCTCTCCTTCTCCAAGCAGTGCTCGTGCCCAGGGCTTCCTGGCACCTGCTTCCGGTGGACGTCCGCTTCTGGAGCCCGTCGGTTTTGGTCCCTCTCAGGCGCCCGTTGCCCGTCCCGTGCAGCAGCAGTCCAGCTATCAGCCCCAGCAGCAGTCCAGCTATCAGCCACAGCAGCAGTCCCAGCCTCGCAGTGGTGGAGGCGGCAGCAGTCTTCTGGATCAGCTGGCCCGCGACTACGCCCTGCCCCAAGGAAGTGCCCAGCCCCTGCACGATATCTCCTTCGGCTACTACTGAGCAAAAAATTGGTTGTCATGGCAGTCACGGGACATCCGCTGCCTACCAGTCCTCCTCTTCAACACAGAGATTCCTTGCTTTTAGGTCCTATCCGCACAGGTGCACTCTGCCCCTGAGATTTTCTAAGCGATAATTAAATCCATTATTGATAATCGAGGTGATTGAGTTTTATTGAGGATGGGAACTCTTTAAGATGCAATAGATGATGATTGTAATTCTTTCGGCATTGCTTGCTTGAACAAGATTGTTAGCTGGGATATCGAATGGTAGAAATTAACACAATTCAGACACAGTCTTATTTTGTGGACTTGGAGTACGATTATTAGTCTGATTCGGTATTTCTGAACGGTGCTAGTCCTCTGTGGCACCACGTTCTATCTCGAACTGAATAGAAAATTGCTTAAAACCATGGTGCAGATAAGCTGTGATCTTTACGCAGCTCTTTAATCTCCTTCGCTGTTATATCTTTCAAAACTTTAGGAATCTCCGATTATTCCATGTTGAGCAGTTCACATAATTTGTATACTAGATGCATACAAGATTTCTAAAATGATTTTTCCTCCCAAAAATTAGTCTTGTTTTAAAGCTAAAACTTTAAATTTCCTTGGTTATGTAATGGTTTTTCTGTATCCAAAATATACTACACGAATTTAATTTTCGTTTTGAAAATATTGTGGCATACTTTTAGGCAGACCATGTTATAAGTCCACATTGGAGGCAATGAAGAATTCTTTCTTTTCGTTAAAAATATAAACAATGAGTTTCTAATTATAAACAGCTCGAGCTTCTCCTCGATTTCCACTTCAGAAAAGAAAATAATCGAAACATTTGTAATCAACGATTTATTTAATTTAAATACTTAAACGTAAGATGGGGTTAAGTCAATTCAATTAGTGCTTGCTGCACTGTTGGTTGGCACCCGCAAAAGGTTCTAGTGGGTTCATCGGATCGGGAAATGTATTTAGAATGAGAGGGTATCGGGGGAGTTATGGTGGTGGCGGAAGGGCAGGAACGGTTTGACTAACGCTAGGATACATGAAGGCGGAGAGTGCTGTAAAAACAGAATGGGCATGGTCCACAGCTACAGCTCGGTCCTGGTCCGCTACGGGGCTACGTGGCTACGTGGCGACTACTGATGATAGACTGTAAAGAGAGCGGTAAGAGGTGAGAAGGATATCCTGCTGATTTGATGGGTGGTTGCAGGCGGTGTAGACGTGCTCTATGGGAAAAGTGGGTGTGTGGGTGCGAGCAAGCAGTGCAAACAGAAAGGAAATACAGGAAGAGCGAAGATAAATGGGGGAATGGTGCTCGGTGTCTGATTCATGCTGTGCTTTGGGACTCTCTTTTATTTGGCTAGCCAAGAAATTTTTGGGAGCTCAATAAATAATTAATCACGATAACGATTCCGATAGGGATAACATAAATAAGTTAGCTGTAAACGATCTAGGATTAAATGCTGCACATGACTTAGAGGACTACAACTAGGTTCTAGCACACTTTGGTCTCCGGGCTGCTCTTCACACCTCCAGCAGGCGGTTGAACATCAGCGGATCCTGTATCTCGTAGTCCTGCGGCCGGAAGACGCGCTTAGGATGCTTGGGCGCATGGCGACGCACCTTGTAGCCCCCACTGTGACTATAACGTCCCGGCGGTGGCGCACTGTACACGTACTTTGACTTTTGCACTACCGGCGGGAGGTAGTTGAAGGGCAACTCCTTGTGCACCTGCTTCTCGATGGCGTAGTTCACGGGGCCGCTCTGGTGGTGATTCCCCTTCCGCTTGGCCACCTCCAGGGCGGCTATGATGGGCGACAGATCCTTGAGGGCGTTGCTCTTGGTGGCATGGTAGTTCTCCACACGATACTCGTTCACAGCTTGTGGCTGGGGGGCTACTGCTGGAGCCTGTGCCTGTGCCGGCGGCGGATAGTCGTAGCCCTCATTGGGATGCTTCTGAATGTACAGCTCCTCTGCAGTTTGTCCTCCGCTCGGCCTCTTGGCCATCTGATGGTACACATCGGCGGGATTCTTCACTGCCGGTCCATATGCTGCCGTTATCGACTCCGTGTGTGAGAGGGACTCTAGGGTTCCCAGGTTGTTGGGCAGCGGCAATCCATAGCTGTTGTAGACCTCCGCATGCTCCAGCCCCGAGCCTCCTGTGGGCAGATCTACCGTCTTGGAGGCCGTGTACTCCGTCTTGCCGTTGGGCAGCAGATTGAGTATCTCCTGCAGCTGATTCGCCGCCCGTCGGGCCTCGTCATCCGTCAGCTTCGTGTGGCGCCCGTAGATGTTGAAGTCGTTGCTGTGGGCGCTGTCCGCTGCCGGGATGGGTTTTTGAAATTGTTGGATTGAGTGTGTGTTTGTGTGTGGTTTGTGGGTGGTTGTAGATGTTGTTCAGGTGGTTGAGTTGAGGTGTGTATGCAATGAGTGAGATTTCATTAGATTTACCAAATTAAATATTGTTTTTTGCTGTATTTACAATTGTTTTTCATGTGAGTGTATTTATGTATGTATGTATGAGTTTATTTATGCATGTTTTTGTGGTGTTAGATGAATTTAATTTTCTGTACAAATTTTGATATTACTTGTCATGATTTACTCTTTTTTTTTTGTACACTCTCTTCGGCCTGCCTCCGGGATATGATGATTTTTCTTGATGATCAAGGATGAACTCCGATTTTAGTTTTTGTTAGCTTTATGTGACACACGATCTATAGAGCTCTGCAAGGGGGGGAATAGTACATAATTTGCCATATTCATAGTCATCCATTGAAGGTTTTCTGTAGACCATTTAATGGGCCATTAACTAAATGGGTATGCGCACAGATATCAAGTATGCGACATGTGGCCACTGCAAATGGCTCTATAAATAGCTCTACAAACGCTTTTAGTACTACAGCTTGTTAACGGACAGCTACAGTAGATGTGACGTGATCAGTTATTAAATAATACTTAAATCTATTGTATATATGTATATTTATGTACATGAATTCCCTGTTCGATGCTCGCTTGCGCAATGTGTTAAAAAACCGAATAAACTTAGCCTACGAAATGTGTCATTGGAACGCAGTGGAAACAAACCTCTTGGGCCTATCTGGCCATCCATGGATTCAATGGATAGCTAGCAGAGAAAGAGAGCTATAGAGCGAGAGGGAGACTCCGACTCGGATGTCGAGTATTAATATTTACAGTATTTATTTACAATGTATGTGTGTTTGTATGACTTTTGTTTCGTCTTCACGAATTATGAGCCACCGATAATGATGATGCTTTCACTTTCGTCTCGTTGTTTACCAAGTGCGGAAATGGCTTGAAAGGAAGGGAAAAGGGTGTGGCATGTTGGGGGTTGGGGGCAGACTGAGAGCTAGTATGTTAATGAAGTTGAGTGATTTGCGATTGCAGGCTGACGAGACAAGTTAACGCCTTGTGTTGGCCAAAGAGTTGCGGCTGTCAAGAGTTTGCCAAATTGTTAGCAGCATCTTTTAGATACTTTTGTGGAAATTGCAAAGATACTATACACTATTGTTGGTCTATAAGAAAGCTAACCTTTGGGGCATAGGAAGTGGTTCTGAGTGAGTCGGATTTTAAAGATTTACTATATACAATAGGGGTATATACATACAAAGTTTGTTGAATGAATAAATATTTCACTCCTTTCGCGTTCGTATAGTTTTTGCTTTCAAACAAGAAACTGGTATACTCTTAAGCAAATCCAAATCACTTTCAGTAATAACCTTAATCTCTATGATATTTCTGTAGTCCTTGGACATTTCTTAATTACGATATTTACATTTTTAAAACCTAACATATTTACACATCAATCTTTTCTATTATTATTTAAAACTCTTCACCTCTATTAGGTTTATGATATATGTACAGGAGAATGTATTTACAGTAGACCGAAACCACAAAAAGCATTATCTGACTTGTTCAAAGGACTACGCACCATCTTGTCCATAGGCCGATGGCAGATAGTTGCTGGACGGTGCCTCGAAGGCCGCCGAGTGGCTTACGCTGAATGGCGCACCGCCGCCGCTGCCCCCATAGCTGCCTCCCACTGGGGGCAGATACTGGTGCGTGGCACTGCTGTAGGTCGGGGGCTTTGATGGCGGTCCGTAGCTGGCATGGCCACTGGGTATCTCGTACGTGGTGATGGCTGCAACGAGAAAGAGTCATAGTCAGAGTCAGATGCCAAGCCAGAGTCAGAGTCGGTGAGCCAAAATGGGACGCAGACGCAGACCAAACGGGTTGGCTGCAAAAACGAAAGTTGCCGACCAGGTTCAATGCACGCTCCGATTTGGTTTTGGATGTGGAGCTGCCGAGTTGCCGAGCGGAGCAGCTGCCACCGAATCGGAGCTGGAAGTTGTCTCTTCCGTTTTGGATCGCGCATCGGGGGGACACCGGGGCATGGGGCATGCATTGCCTATTAGGCTGGTTAATTGTTATGCATCTAGTCCGGCGACTGCATTGCATAACCAAATGACAATCGCCGTGGAGTTCACGGCCCAATAGACACCATCCATCGGATACTTACTATCAGTATGGATCACGGGGGATGGGGCGGACTTGTGGCCGCTGCTGCCACCGGAAGAGGCACCCGACAGGGAGCTGAGCTTGGCGAAGAGGCCACCGCTGCTGCCGCTGGAGTGACTAGTGGCGTAGGTGTGGGAGTTGATGTGCGCCGAGTTGATGATGGACTTGCCCACATCCGTGACCTTGTCGCCGCCGGCGGCCACCAGATTGCCACCCGCACTCAGGGCATACCCGCTGCCCTTGATCAGCTGACCCTTGAGAGCAGTCACACCGCCAGTGATGGCCTTGACCGCCTGGAAGATGGTGTTCAGCACGGACTTCTTGAACGACCAGGGATCATAGTCCACGGAGTTGCCCTAGAAACAGCCCTAGAAGGTAGAGTGGCTTCGCAGAGAAGAAGATTGGCATTCACTTACATGGACCACAATTTCGTGGGACTTGTAGCTGTCGCCACCTCCTCCATGGCTGCCACCAGAACTTCCACCGGCAATCGAGGCAGAGGCCTGGCCAATGCCGGACAGCAGACCCGACTTCAGGTGCGCCACATAGTCGAAGCTGCCGGAACGCTTGGCTATCTGTGACTCCTTCACACTCTCGCCCTGTTCGTTGTCCAGGTCTGAGGATACGTCCTCCAGCGAGAGGGACTTGTCCGCTGCGGGATAGGCGTGGCACACCAGAGGCAGGGCGGCCAGCAGCAGCAGTCTCACACGGAATACCTGCATGGAAATGGAAATGTTCGAGAGTTAGTTGCATAATCTGGTTAGGATCTATTTGAAAGGTACGTGCTGGCCAAACAATGGCCATAGAAAGAGGTAAAATTCAATTGCCGAATTGTGGCTAGTCAGTTTCAGTGCGGTTTCACCACAAAAAATCCACCCGATTTCCTCATCTGTGCACTCATTTGTCAACTGTCACCCACACAGACCAACAGCGAAACAGTCGCAATGTGCAATCATAATCTACCACTTAATGTTGAACGTTTTGTCAACGCATATACTCGTATGTTATGCATAATCCTCGCTCTGCATGCGGTGTTCCCCTAGTGGTTCACGGTTGAGCGGGCCCAGAGCGGAGTAGGGGCAGGGGCAGAGCCAGGGTGGTGCAGCTTGGCTGCTTTGACTTGCCAGCTTTTGCATCGGTTTCATGCCCCATCGAGCTGTCAATGGCTTATAATTGAAACACAAGTTCCCCCCATTTGATGGCGGTAGATTTTAAACTGAATAAACTGGGGTGCTCTGATTGAATTTGAATGAAATTATTGCGAAAATTGTAGGATAAATTAAGTTACACTTCGAGTTTTCAAAAATGTGAGAGCTTTGATTGAATTAAAATTAAGCTGTTGCAAAAAGCAAAAAGTTTCGATTAAACAAAAAATTAATAAAGAAATGAATTCAGAATTAATTCAGATCGAAATTAAAAGAAATTAGTGCCAATTGTAGGACAAATATTGTTAAATTGGCAATGATTAAATATTACATTCCTACAAAATTGATTTTTTATTGCTTTGCACTATCTCAGTCAGGATATACATTTTTTAAATCAATGGTAATCCCACTAAAAATTATTTATTTAATTTGCCGTCTCTTAAATATATGACAAATATGGTCTATATTTTATTATGATTGAAAGTTCCACGAAATACAATCTTCAAGGAGATCAAATTCGGATCAGAAAATCGATTGAGCAAGGTGCAATTAGTGATATTTATATTTCGTCAAAAATGCTTTTTAAATTGGTTTTTTTTTATGGGTTAAGTGGAACCACCTCAAAGAAATATTAATCAAATTTGCAGCCTTTCCCCGATGGCGCAACCTCGATTATGACTCTCCATATTCATATAGGAGTTTGCGGACAGGGTGTATGCTTGATTTCTTATACACTACGATTGAGATTGGCCAAGCCAGGGTCCAAATAATTGAAATTGGCATACAAATGCACAAATTAATACATATAAGAAAAACCATCATGGTTCTTCTCTTTCTGTGTTTGCGGTCTTCTCGCCAATTGCATAAGCACACATAAAACCAATTAAAAATGTAATAAAATAATAATCGAAAGTCAGTTTTCAATGCTGCAGCGATGATGGAAACTATAATTGCCGATGGCCCAGACGGCGATGTGGAATAAAAATCAATTAATTGAATGCAATACGAGTGCGAGTGCGAAATTTGAATTGAAAATTGAATTCATTCCGAATGAGATCGTTGGCATATTGAACCATTGGCCAATATTTACATTGGCCTTAAGCCATTAGCCATCTTCCCTTTGACTCGGTTTTTTTGCCTGCTCATTGTTGTAGCCAATATTTAACCGCGTCCGAGAGTCTGAGAGTGAAAGTATTGTCTGTGCCGGCTCTCATATCACCCGGTCGCTTGGTGTCTCTTTTTTTGTGTGTGTTCATATTCAATTGGCATATTTTATATTACTCAACTCTGGATATAGTTTCAATACAGGGCTACAGCCTTATCTATACGTTTTGGATTTATTTGAGCACAAAACATTAATTGCGGTAGGTTCAGTTTTCGGACTCGTTTATTGTTTTTACGTGCTTCTTTGCCTTCTTCCTCTGCCTTATTCAAATTTCTGAACAATTTTGGAAAGCAGCCGTGACACATAGAAGCCCAACCGGGTCTGACATAATAATTGTGCATAATATTTTACCTTGGCAATCGGTCAAAGGCGACTTCAGATGGATATGACATAAGGTTCCATCTGAATGAGTGTCTGGTCTGGCGATCAAATGTCGAGTAGGAGAGAAGGTCTTTCGAGTGCAGCGATGCTTCAATTGGGATTTTTGGGTTAGCCAGAGCTTACATAACCAGTAGTAAACGTATCTATTCATGGCTGCTACCATCTCTGTCTCCGTTTGTGTCTGTGGCTGAGAGAGTGCGATAGCCATCACGCAGGTCTGGCTTAGCTAATAAAGTCAGCGATGTGTGGCCAACATAAAACGGGTTTCCCCACAGAATGCCTTGCACTTGAACTTGTTTTGGCCAAAGAAATTGCATAAACGAGATATGGCTGTCGTGGGGGAGGGGCAGACCCATGCACTAATTAGTCCAATATCTGAGGCAACTTTCACTGCAGGATCGACGGCACTTCCACTTACCTTCATTGTGTCTCGGTTTGAGTTGATTTTTATATGTTTTTTGGTAGGTTTAGCTTAAATTGGGCCTTCGATTAGCTGCTTTACTAATCCAGATCAAAATAAATTCACTTTTACTGATGACGTCTGCGTCTGCAACTTTCTTCACTCCACCACCACTTGCAGGCAATTGGCACTCGGGCGGGCCTCAATGGCAACCACACACTTGATATTGAACCACTCTTTACCACGCTTCACGTTTGTTTTGTCATCGGCATTCGCGCAGCCGTTTCGGGGAGAAGACAAACCACACTGAAATTTCACTCGCGACTTTCTTTCACCGTTGCGTTGCGTTGCGCTGCGTTTCGTTCCGTTTCGTTTCGTTCCGTTTCGGTTTCGTATTTCTCTCCCGCTAACTGCTGTTTTGGTATATGGTAAGTGGGCTCCCTCCTCGGCAACGTCTGGGCTCGAACTGTGCTCGGGATCCGGCGGTCTGGGCTCTTTTAAAGAAAACGCTGAGAGCGCCGGCGCGACTGCATTTTGAGCTATTTTTCGCCTTGCTCTTAGCTGAACTCCAAAGAGTTGGCTCTCTTTCATGCTCTTTTTGTCTGACAATTTATTAATGGTTTTTTTTTTGGCAGCTGTTGAGCTTGACACCGCAGAGAGTGGGGGCCAAAAAAGTGGAGGCAGCCTCTTGGCCAGAAAAATGTGCGTGAGTCGACATCGACACCGACACCGACATGAGCGAGTTCAATGCGTTTCGAGTGGCATGGAACCGGCACCATGTTGCAATCTACCAACTGCAATGCGGCTCATTAAATGCTGTGGCCCAAAACGTGTTCGGCTGAGGCAAATCCACCGCCGCTGACTTGGTTATACTGACATGGCCCAATCAAAAGACTGAGGCAACGAACTTGAATAGTTTTTGATCGGTTGAAGATCTGCAAAAGGAAAACTAGAGCTAAACACAACGGGAGGGCGAAACGAAGCCTAACACTCTTATGTGATGAATTAGTCCAATGCCGATCATACTATTCAGATATATTCAAAAGCCCCTAGTTCTGAAATAAGTAATTGTTGAAAAACTCAAAAGAGTTTTTGTTTGAAAGTAATTTCTATAGTGAACCAATAATTTTGACGCCACGTTGCAAAGCAAAGAAAGACTTCTAAAGATCTGGGCCTAAACCTAAGTCAAATTTTATAGCGTTTGGGGTGTTAAAGTCATCTTTTGGTTCTTGGAATGAAACTTAAGTTTTTTTTTTGACAATTCTGCGAAAGACAAATCTCACTTAGCTTGAATTTTCTTCCCCATTCACAATCTGTTTCTCGAAAAACACCTTCAGTAACCCTCAAATGCGAATATTCTTGGCCTGAAGCTCACTTAACATTTCATTTGGGGATCATTGGGAGAGAACAACCTTGAACCCAGACCGATTACAGTGGGCTCACTTATGACTCAAGCCTTCAACTGCAGAATCCGAAAAAACAGAGACCCCGTCCGAGCCCGGGGGCAAGCCATTATCTAATGTTGCCACAAATTGTGGCCCAACTGTCAATGAAGGTTCACTGTCAGTATGTCAGAGGCTGCTGCCAGAAGCAGTTCATTCGTAAATGAGCCAAACAATTAAGGCAAACAAGGCAAAGGCGATTACCTTCTCCACTTTGCATTCAACATATTCCGTGCTGACAAAAGAGCTGACAATTGTCTGGCTCTGGAACCATGGTCCTACGCAGACAAGTGCTGTGTCCACATACGTACAATATCTCCACCCCACAATCCACTCCCAGCTGTGGACAGCGGTTATCTAACCCAAAGTGAAATGGGCCCAGACACAGACAGACCAACTGCAACCGCCAACTCCAGCTGCAGCTCCAACTCCAGCTGCAACTGCAACTGCAAGAGCGAGGCAAAGTCATAAATGCAAAACGCGAAAAGAGCATGAAGAAAACTTAGCCCAAACATAATACTTAAGCACTCGTAGTTAACAAACTGTAAACTTGTTAAAATGCAAAGGAAAACAGGCAGAAGGAAGGCGGACAAGACAGACAACAGCACAGTAATTGAAAATGAAAATATAAGTAAAAGCCCAACTCATGTAATAGTCAGCGAATATATACTAATGGGACACACTGTAATTCCGATTGGGGGTTGGAGCTGCCACAAAGTAAAGTGTTTTTGGCTTCAGTTAGGCAACCAAAGGGATGCCTTATAAAACTTAAAATAGATACCTATTTTTTCTGCTTCAAAACTCTTCACAAAGAAATTATCTTCTTAGTTTATATCCTGTTCAAAAATTAGATCTTTACAAAGCTACTACTGGTATTAATATTCTCCGGAGATGTTTTAATTTAATGGAAAAGGTATTCCGAACTTCGCCTATTTCCTAGCACTCACATTTTTTCCCAACATCAATTGTTTTAATAATTTTTTTAATGCTTGTTTTGCCTACAGTTTATGGGACTGTCAACCTGGCGGCGAGTTGTGAATGTTTCTTTGCTTTGAATAATTTGTGGTTAATACAATTTTCCGATGAACCGACTTTAGTTCGAGTTGATTGCACAGAAAGTAAATCTAATGGAATTGATATCTACGTGTCTTCTATTGCGTATACGCCACCGCCACAATTATGAGAACTAGCATCTGCCACATGTTGTATGATTTATATTATAGAATATTCAATGTATAATAAAGCGTTAAAGCAAGAGAAATGGGAGTCCAGGGTACTCTCATAAATAAATAAATTAAAAAAATGTCTTCAGCCAGAGTTCCACTTCCTGGCATTAAGGCTCGAGATCGGGTTTTAAATCGCGTCCAGCCAAAGTCCGAGACCGAACAGCATGCACACATGTACTATTAATTTTTCGCTCACTTTTCTCGGGCTTTCCTCTATTTTTTTTGGTTTTTTTTTTCCTTTTTTTGTTAATTGACGTGGGGCAATTGCTGGTGCTGGCAAGCAAAATAAACAGGCGAAATGAAAATGAAAATGTGTTGTGAAAAGTTTTCAGAGTGTAACGTGAAATGCGATAACAGGCCGTTGCGCATTGGGAAATGCTAGAAAATCCCCGGCCAGAGCATGGGGCAGCCTCAGCCACCAAAGAGTCCGCTTCCTGGACTTCCTGTTGCCGCTCGTTAGTTGCGCAATGAACTTCAACTTCAAAATTCGCAGCTGCCTCTGCCACTGCCCCTACTGCTGCCGGAGCAGGCGACAAAATATTTTCAATCCATATCGGAAGTGAACCAGTTATTCGGCATTTTCGCTGTCTTCTTATTTTGTTTCTTTTTGGCGGAAACTGATCGGCATAATTCAATTCAATTTGGCACTTTAGTGTGTCGAGGGGATCTGGATCTGGATGTGGATATGGTATTGGATATGGCCAAGGAAAAGTGAAAGCCTGTGAAGCTTTGCACCGATATTTGTCTAGCACTCGAATGAGCGGGGCATCTTTATCTTGCTCCCCTCCTTTGTGGCAGAAGGAGACCCCCGAGTAGCATTCATTTGGATTATGGCCATGATGCAATCGCCTGACAAATTGTGCTTGAGTAATATCAGGTGGTGGTACGACTACGACTACGAATACGACTACGGCTGCTGCTGCTGCTGCTGCTGGTCCTGGTGGCCTGTGTCGAATTTTATTTTCGGAGCCAACGCATAAGAAACCCCCCTCCCTTCCAGGTGGTGGTGGCATGTGCAGCGTTGCATGTCGTGGCTGTGGCGCTGTCACGCCGGGAATTGCATTTGCCAAACGATGAAGTGGTGCGTCCACATTTTTCCCCGCTGCCACTTTAATTGCGGCCAGTTGAATATTTTATTGAATGTGCAATGCAATTTCATTATTTATCCACTCACACACAGAGAAACACACGTTCGTAGGCAGGCTGTCATTAAATTTATTTCACCATTTTCTCGTTAACTTGACCCGGGATCCGAGCGAGTCGCTTGCCCGCTTGACTTGCCGTGACTTTGGTGCCATCACATCACCGCCGCTCGATTAGCCAATCTCTGGGGCCTCCACTCTAGTTCCTCTTTGGCCGTGCCACACACAAGGTGCTACATCAATTAGTGGTGCTTCTAATGAACTTGTTTCCCTACCAATTAATAACTATTAACTTAATTGGATCAACTCATTGGCCAAATGAGAACCACTTTAAAACCACAGCTCTCTGCACACGCAGATTTCTTATTAGCCTGGTCCCCTGCTATATGGGGAGTGGCTAATGTTGCATAATCTTTGAGCCGAAAAGCGCTAAAAATCGAGATAGACACGCATTCAATGCGAGTATAACCAGTTTCCATTCTAGAGTTTGGGTATTCTTTGAATTTTGGTTGAATTCATCGCAAGATTATATTTTTTGATTCATTTGAGATAGATAGGCTTAGATATCCTTAAAATTCTGACCGTTCGTTTTAATTAAATTTGTTAAATTAGTTGGAAATTTTTCATAATTGTGTGCAAGACTTTTTACAGTATGCATGTTAGTGTGGCTAAAACGACTTCCTTTCAAAAAACCTCTCACCAAAAAAAGAGAACTAAATATGAGCGAGTATAACTTGTTTCTATAATAATTCTAAATAAATTAATTGCAAAAATTATATATGTAGTCCTATTAATATTGCATAATATATGTGTTTAAGTTAAGATTTTCTCAAGAAAATCTCAGTGAAACATAGATAACTGCAGCTGATAATGCTAAAAAAATGCCCAGAAACAATTGATCCAAATCCAGACAGAGGTTTTCATCACAATATCCAGTTTTCAAATGTGATTTCCATACAGAACTTAATAATGAAATTATTATCTCAAAAGAGGCCTAGAAATATGCAATACATTTTTCCATCCCTTAAGTATGTAATGAAATATCTTTAAATGGTTTGGAACAAATTTCAACGGATTATTTCCGTGTATGAACTTCATTGTTTCGGCAACTTGAACTTTAAAAGTACTCCTAGAAATACTCTACTAATCTCTTAAATTTAAAAACTACTTCTGCGGAGTACTCTATTGATATGACGTCCTCGGGACTCCGCGATCACTCCGCTGTGGATATGCGATGCGATGACTCCACATGGAAGAATTCCAGCCATGACTCAACTATCAAGAACTAGTTACCCCCATAAAGAACCCTTTTTTACTGGTAAACATTGATAGTGATATTCAAACAATATAAATTAGTCATCAAATTAATTTATTAAGATATGTTTGTTAGTTGATATAAAATGTCCATCAGAACTGCTCTTGTACACGATATTTTTATTGCAATATAGAAAAATTTATTGAAATCGTAATTAGTCAGACTTCGTCATTTCTTAAATATCTCAAACCTCGATAAATGCTTATTGCCAAGGCAAGTTCAAGGCGTGCATGGGCCACGACATCTCGACTTACTTTTATTGTTCAGATTATGCACGGATGCCGGCTCTGGACTGTGCGGTTTTGGCCGAGACTCTTGGAAATACCCATGAATCATGAATCGGCGTCTTTCCCGCCGCTTGAGCCACGCTCTGCGCCAGATGGGGCTATAATCGGCCAGAGTTTGTGACTCCCATGACGCGTGCGCCGGGGGATTTGACGTGTGTCGCACCGCCCAGCATACAAAGTAGGTGGTGACGCCTAATAGACTCGGAGAGCAGGTGAGCGCCGAAAGCTCTGGGAAAAAGCTCACGCTTCACTTTTACTTTCAGCGGCCACAGCTGATCGCATACGAAAGTCGAGCTTTGGCGACTGCGGGAAACTCTACAAGTGCAGGAGTCGACTGACTGTCTAACCTGTTTCAGTCCATCTTTCTTCTTCTTTGGGTTTCGAAAGTATTCCAAAATTCCTGCTAATTTTTAATGATTGATTAACAATAGCTTGCATTTGTCAGGAAGCCCAAACAATTAGCACGGTGGCGGCTGCTGTCGGCTGTAAATAAAATCCAAGATATTTGTACTCTCTAGGTCTGGGCTCTTCTCCTCTTATGACAGCTCTCTCTCTCTCTCTCTCTCTCTGGCCCACTCTCTCATTCTTTGCGATTAAGCTCCGGCTAAAGCTGCACTTGACAATTGTTTGGGGCGCCCGTCGTATGTCTTGTCAAACTTTTTGCTCAGTTGCCTCGCAGTCGCGCGCTCTCTTAGACGCTTTCGCTCCCTCCCGATCGACCCGCTCCACTCCGCTCCGCTCCACTCGTGTGCATATGGCTAATTAACTGAATATCAAAGACTCCCCAAGACGCGCGCGCGCACTCTGGTGGCGTTACATTGTGAAACTCTTCAATCCGATACGGATCGGAAAAGCCCAGAGGCAGATGGTTCTTGTTCCATAAAAGCGCATGCCCGCTGCGATATTGGTTTCACTTTACGCCGGCTAAGGCACAGGCACAGGCATAGGCCCAACATTAAACCTCTCTCTCTCTCCGATCAAAGCAAATCAAAAACTGAATTCGGATTCGAAACCGAAAACAACAACAACGGTTCATCAGAAACTAAAGTGAAAAGCAAACCGACTAATTGAAGTGCCTGTCTTTCACTCTCCCTCCATATCTCGCTCTCTTCGTTTCGCAAGCGTGCAAGGGAAACAAACAAAACGGAATAAAAAGCCCATCGGAGCCAAAGAGCCACCGCACAAAATATTTATAAATATATTAACCAAACGACAACTACGACGGCAGCAGCGACAGCAACGGCAACAACAACAACTACAACTACAACTAAAACATCGTCATTATCATCATCAACAATACTACCACTACCAACAAAAGCCCGGCATTAACATTTAGTCGTGCCAGTTTATTTATTTTATATACGGGTATACGCCAAGCTCATAAAAAGCAGCTACAAAAACTGCGGAAAAAAAAACAAAAAGTTGAAGCAATAAGAAAATCGGTATAAGCCCCAGACCAAGCGATCATCGCCGCCGCTATATACACTTGTACCTGTATACCAAAACCCGACACAGACGGCTGCCCTCCAGAGCCGTCCACAGAATCCCCTATACCATACAGGAGTACGAGAATACAGAGCCGATATCGGACAAGATGCCGCCCATGTGGTACCAGCTGATCAAAATTTTGGTGCTCCTCTTCGCCCTCTTTACCACGGTAAGCCATTATTTTCCGAAATTATTATAATATCTGTTTTGTGTTGTGAGCATTTCCTGTTTCACATACTATCATGCGTCACATTGGGATACACATACAATCACATACTGTCTTTCATACATATGCACATACGTAGTATATGGTTTTTCGGTTTTCTCACTTCATATTTTGTGTCATTTTTGGGGTTACTTGAGATTTTTCCATATACTTGGCAGCGAAGGGCATCCTCGAGTCTGTTTTCTAGAGGAATCGTAGCAAACCTGTTCACAATGCCAGCAACAATTTATTGTATGTGCAATTTTCATGAGCACTTTTCTCTATTCCATGTATCTCTCTAGTCCGGTAATAAATGCATAGAATTGACATTGCAATAATATTAATTGGTATTAATAATTCCATATGGTCTGCACATGACTTGGCAAATATTCGTAATACAAAGGGATGCGATGCTAATCTCTGTGAGAACAGCCCCTTAGCTAAGGGCAATTACTCGGAACTAATGACAAATTGCTGAATTAAATGTCAGTAAATGTGTTTGAAGCGCTAGCGCTTTTGCTACGTTTTCCAGGAAATTCACAAACTACACGTCACAGCACGGCTTAAAGATCAACCAGGCATTCTTAATTCCATTCGGTTCGTGGAAAATCTAAAATCTGAGATGGAAAAACTATCCAATATTTGATAAACGGTTGCGAGATACTCGGGGAAAAAACATTTCCGAGAAATGTGCAAAAAGCTCTGATATAATCAAGTTCAAGTTGGGTGGCATTTAAGATCGGGTTTTATGTGAAAGTCCCACATTGTTTTGGGTAAATTCTGAATGGCAAGGGCCATTTTTTGGACTGTGAAGATACATTATCCTCATTCTATGAGTTTAGTCTCGGCTTATTCATCCCATTCTTATCAAGCTCATTGCATCACCCTCATGCCCCTCTCTCATTGCGCCTCACTTCTGCTGATTACACACGCTCACGATCGCTCTGTCCAGACCCCAAAAATTATTTGCTATTGCAAAACGACACTAAACGAAACGTTTTTTGGACAGCGATGATAAGCGCAGTATAAGGCTTGGGGGTTAAATATAGTAAAGCCCTAGCCCCGGCTATCTCTATTTGAACCCGAGCAGCTGTTGTCAGCCGTTGCCTAGGGTTCGGGTCCTAACTGAACGGCAAGTACTTGTTCAAGCGACTACAATCGACACAGAGAGAGTGAAAACTGCGCTTGCCCAGAAAACAGCTGTTCAAATGTTCAAATACCAAAATGTAGTGTTAAAAAATAGAGAGACGGAGAGAGAGAGAGAGAGACAGTGTGGCAATCAGACAGACAGACAGACAGACAATCGACCGTGCTACAGAGCTTTACTTTTCCCCCAACACACTACGTTGTCCTGGCAATGTTGATGAACCGCAAACACAAATCTTCCACATGTATCTTTCAGATAGTTTGTATCAATAGCGAAATATCGAAACGACGTGAAGCTGAGGCAGCGGCAGCGGCTGCAGCTGCAGAATTGGCCGCCATGGCAGCTGCCGGAGCTGCGGGAGGCGGAGGCCCTCCCAACTCCACAGATATGTCCGACTTTATGTCCGATAATCTGCTGCACATCCTACGGAACAAGGCCAAGGAGCATCCAGACATACAGGAAGGAAGGGATCATCAGTTGCGGCCGGAGGAGGTGTGAACCCATGGCAGATGCTGCCACATTGTGCCACGTACAACGACAATCCCTTCCAAAATCCAATCCAATCCATATCCCCATTCGTCCTTTGTTTTTCTGTTGTGTTGTGTCAGTGTGTAGTGCGGCCCTCCAGTTTTCCAATTGCCAATCGAGAATAAAGCGTTTTTTCCTTCTTCTGTTTTTGCCATTTTCGCTTCAGTTGCCCGCCAAGGATCTCGATCTAATCATAACTGAGATTTTCAAAGTGACCGACGACGCAGGTGTACATATTTTTGATGTAAGTGTGTCCTTCCCCAGCGCTTCCCGTGCCCCCACATTCCATTCCATTTCATCATATCACTTGTTGGGTTGTTTCTGTTTGTGTGTGTGTGTGTGTGTGTGTCTTTGGTATTTGGTTGGAGAGACTAACACGAGAATTTTACCTGCACAGACAACGATAACGGACAATGCACCCCTCATGCCCATACACACCATGATCGACCACCAGTCCCAGCCCCAGCAACCGACACAGCCACTGTCTAAGCCACAGCCACAGCCACAGCCACAGCCAAGCCATTACCATCAATATCACAGCCTGAGCCAACAAGATCAATACTTCAAAGTGCAGCGCTCACCGGACGGCAAGCTGAATCTCGTCTTTAACGATACGTTCGTCTCTTTGCAGGGGACCAATCCGGCAACGGTGCCAGAGCAACAGGATCCGGCCCAAAGGACGCGACAGCCGCCAGAGAACCGTAAGTAGACCAGTACAGTGGGGTGTGGTCCCAGCTCAGCTACATTTTATACTCGATTAATCGAATACAAGCCCGCAATACAATTAACAACTAAATCGATCCCATACTCACGGCCAACTGCCTTTGGCGCTGCCTAACTTCAGCTATTGTCTTTCCCGATTCAGCAGTCATGCACCACATGAAGACCACCACGCTGCCGGTGATCAAGAGGGATATACCCCAGTGTGTCGAGGATCAAGCCAATCACAAATCCAAATCCTTCTGCACCCAGGTCGAGAACTATCCGGATCTGTCGCTCATCAAGGGAAAACTGTCGCAGAACTTCTCCAATTTCTTCAGTGATCCCGAGCCCGTGCCCGTGGATATCAGTTCGCGATTGGGCCCCAATGATGAGGTTTTCCTGTGCAGGAGCCGTCGGAGGTACCTGTACCCCAAGTCGGGCCTGAAGTCGGACAACACCTGGCAGTTCATAGTCAACAACGATGAGTTCAAGCAAGGCATAATGATCGAAGAGTGCGAGTAAGCAACTGTCAAACATCAAATCATTCCCTCATAAATAAAAAATATTGTATGTTGAATCCCCTTTCAGGAACGAGGAAATGCCCTGTGACTACTCCTTGAGCTTTCCGCAGCGATATAAGCCCATCTGTAAGCAGAACTATGCGTTGCGAACGCTGGCCAGCATCCGCAATACGAGCGGCGAGCTGGATGTGGGACAAGAGTCCTTCAAGATACCCTCCTGCTGCAAGTGTGTGCTCAAAGTCCTCTAAGCGAGTTATTGAGTCGCTCGAGTAGCTGCGAAAATGTGATTTGGAGGTAGGATCACAATTTATTATCCTTCAAACGATTGGAACATTGCAATTTAGAAATTAAGCGATCACTGCAACAAAACGGACGAACATCTGGACTAGGGGACGGCCACTGCATCCACTGCATCTCCGGCCATCTACTTGACTAACTTGCGCAGGGTGTAGCCAACGGCGTAGAATCCCACCAGCTTCAGGGCCATTCCCTTGCTCTCCACCTTCATCTTGGTCTTTAACTTGTTCTCAATATTTCCGAAAAAGCGATCCATTTTCACGAACTGATAAACGGCAAACTTTTGAATAAGAAAATAATTAACTACTGATTGTTTGGTTTGGGGATTGTTGGAAGCCAAAAAATATGAGAGTTTTACGTGTGAATGTTTGAAACAGATTTCACAGAATGAAGAAAAAGGTACAGATTTTGATTTAACAATTGCTGACAGTTTGCATGGCTTACTAGATCAGGAAAATATTCCAAACCTGAAAAATTCGTTTAATTTGAAATTTCTATTCTTCTTTTCGTTGCAGCACAAAAGTTTCACCCACCACAGGATGGCAGGCCAAACTGTCCAGGGGTCGTTGTTTTATAATTTGTATTTTAATGCACAAAACATATGTATAATCCACCCATGGAATAATGCTGATCCAAGGCAGAGTCCGATTTAAGTTAAGGCACTTTAATTTCGTTCTTCATCGAGTCAGTGTAAACATATTCGTGTCATATCTCCGCGACTGGTTTCCCTGTGTCCAGTGTCTAAGCTAAGCTGCATGCAATTATATTGTAGTCCTAGAGTACGAGAAATCATTAGAAAAATGTATGTTTAAAAAAATATAATGTACAATAAATGTATGCAAGTACATGACAACAAAGTAAAGTTCTTTGAACCCGTCAGGGAACCAAAAGCCATGGCAGGGCCCGGCAATTACACACGTAGGAGGTTACCTGGTGGCAAATTTATTTACTTATTAATAATAATAATCATACTGGTAGGTGCCCTCCCGTTGGGCAAACCAATTACACACTAGTGAGTGCAAATACATCACACACATTCCGGGGATATGGCAGGGGAAGGTGGAATACACGTGCCACACTACATTGCAATAGAGTTACGGCTAACAGCGGGGCGTATGCGCGATGTATGTTACTGCATTCATATGTAGAAATCAATATCATTTATCGATTCCGATTTCCCACAATAAACTATGTCAAAGTTAGGGCTAACAATGCAAATGCTTGTGGATTCCCAGTGGGCGGGCAAAGTGCCGCCATTTAATTACTATTATTAGGTATTCTTCCACGTTATTCACTGAGAGAGAGAGGAGTCAGTGCCGTGGCCTGATCGAAACTAGCCATTGGGGAATCGCTCAGGGTCATCAATCATGAACCTCCGAATAGCTATAAGCTAGTGTACAGCATGTGGAAGTCCATATCAATTAGCAACTACCCATAGTATCTTTCCATAAGTAATACCTAATATATATGGTTTCCCATTGCAATGTCATTTATTTTCTCATTACGCCACTGGCCTTTGGCCATCGGATTGGATTGTGGTCGATTGGTCTCTGTTCGTGCGAGGCTTGGATTCACAAAAGAAAGTATGTGACGCTTCAGAGTGAAATGAGGTATACCCTAGAGAGGATTCATACAAGAGAACGTCTCAGAGTGGGAAGACTATGTTGTCGTCTTACAGACTTCAAGATGAACCTGTTTTGATAGCTTTATTTACACTGTTCCTGTGTTATTCTTACGGAAAATCAATGGACTCTTTCCCTTACGGGGTGTGATGGAACGTACAACAATAGGGACAACATGCTAGACAGTCAGACACTGTCAGAGCTGTGCCTGTGCCTGGGCCATGGTAGTGGTGGTGGCGGCAGAGCGAGGTCCTCGTTGGGCTCCACGTAATTGCCGCGGCACATTTGCATGGCCAAAGGAGTTAATGGGGGTTGCCTGATTTGTTGGTTGTAGTTCTGCTTTTGTTGTTATTCGGTTGCTGGCACTAGTGCTGGTGTCTGTTGCCGTATTGGTGGCGTATAAATACGTTCTGTTGACGACGCTAGGGCTCCAATACGCCGGTAGTCGGCAGCTCCGTCCAGTCGCCTGCAGCACTGTCTCCACTTGAGTCGATTTTTATAGAGTTGTTCCTTGCTGTGGCATTGGCTTTTTTCCTTCTCAGTGCTTGCATTATGCCAAATTATGCAATGGCCTAAAAACTATCAGAACTGCTCAAAGACACTCAACTGTTTTCACTTTCTCTAAGACTGTAAATCCACACTGATATCGAGTGCAGTGCGCAACATGTGGGCGATGTGACGTGTATACAGATGAATAGTGTTCAGTTATCGCTGCTCATTGAGATGCCGTAAAGCGCTTGGAAAAATCACAGAGAATGCACTTATCCGTCGACTGAGTCATTCGAATGGCTGGCAGGGGCACATCAGAGCACACGACCACTGACGACATGGATGAGCGTAATCGCATCTGGACCACGGGCAATATAAATCATGGATTCTTCCACGAGAATCTCCAGCAGCAGCCCCTGCCCCTTCAACGACAGCAGACGCCAGGTGAGCCCAGAGACCCGACACCCACCATCCCCCCAGGGGCTATATTCTTTGAAATACTCGTTCGAAGTATTTCAACAAATATTCAATCGAGTGAGTCATTTTGTAGTGCTAATATTGTATTTCTTATAAGTTATGATAATACTTGGTTCGGGTATAATTAGGTAAGTTAATATGGAATTGAATTAGTTTTGAGCATCCGAATTGAATCACTAACCGCAAACCCATTGGGGGGGTAGCACCTAATTCACTTAATAAAAGACTTAGGGAAGTTGAGCATCTCAGAAGCATCGAAGGCTAGGTCCGTCCGCCTGTGGCCAAATAATTGGCAGCCCACTGTTGCGTTCCCATCAGTTTGATTGCGAAGTTTTCCCTTTCCGATGCCTTCAAGGTGATCTCGTCTCCATCATCAATGCGTTCAATCGAGGATCTTCCTGTAATTATCGCTGATTCAATGCTACAGTTCATGAAGTTAATTGTCGCAATGCGATTTCTGGCATTACCTTGTACAGTTTGGTCCTGCCCATTCTTTGGTTTTTGCTCGCAGTGGTCCTTTTCTACATCGGTTTTCGAGATCTTTGCCTTGCTGCCTCGAACACTCATCTTCTGTTTAATTGGCTTCATTTGGCTGATTGGTTGATTAGAGTCCAAGCTTTTTACGCTGCTTCCTTGAACACCCATCTCTTGATTGATTGGCTTTATTTGGGCGATGAATTTTGGAAGATACGAGGTCCGTTTGACAGACCGATGCAATTTTTTGAAGCAACTGTGAAACAGATAGCGACCCACTATGGTGGCCACCAGCACGGAAACCAGAATATCACATATGACGAGCACGTTCTCTATGCGTTTGATTATCCTGCCCTCAAAGCTGGACGCCTCATTGAAGATCTCCATCAAGTTGTATACGTCGTCGGCCATGGCAAACATGTTCATATCCAATGTTGTCATGTTAAACCACATCTTGGGCAACGCTAAAACCTGAACCCAAATTTTTGAATTTTTTTACTGAAAATCTGGGGAACCCTAAGGGGTACTCTGAAAATATGAATGAATGAAGCATGACAGATAATAACAGGATATTCAGTCTCCATTTGGTGTGCATTATCTAGCAGAAACGATTTAAAATGGGTTAAACTATCGCTGGGCACGCAAAAACTTGTTGAGGGCATTGAACCCATTGTACCCATGGCTCTATGCACTTCTGCAAGCGCTCCACGTGACGTGTGGCTGGTGTATGCATTAGAAAGGCGATTAAGGGCGCCAAAGTGCAGGTCATTCTAACGGGACACTCGCAAGTCCAGCGAATGACGCACGGAGTTGCTGTCTCTGTGCCCCCGATCAAGATAGGACAGTGCCACACAGCGACAGCTGAAAAAACACGAAGCTCCATGGCGTTGGGGTTGGGGGAGTGTGTTGTTGTGACAGAAAAATATTGACAGAATTAGACTAATTAGCGTTAATAAAACGTGCCTCAAAGAACACATTCCTCGAAGCCAATTCGGCGTCCAGCGTCAGAGGGAGACGCCAATTAGTGCCTATATTCATCGGAAATTGTCCGACAATCCATTACAGGTGCTCTGAGCCTATTGTCCGCACCTGTTCGTGCCATAAGCAATGGAGCTGCCAATGGCCATGGCCAGGCATCGGCATCGGAGAGCGATCAGGGCAAACAACTGCCTTACCAGCGAGTAAGCCCGAATCTGATTGGGATCCAGTCGAGGTAAGTGCGAGGTCCTAGCCCGATGTCCTTACAATTATCTTCTCTATGCTCTCCCGTTCAGATTTCGACGCAGCTACTACCACAAGGTCGTGCTGGGTGCACTGCTGGCACTGGTAATCATTCTGCTGATAGCAATCATAGTCCTAAGCGTATCCAGTGAGTAGTCGGAAGTTTCAGTTGATCCTAGCAGCCGCATTCTGATCCTCGTTCTGTTTTCAGTTAAGAAATCGAATCCAATTTGTCGCAGCCCGGAGTGCATCCGCTCAGCGGCCAGCCTTATCTATGCGATGGATGAACAGACTGATCCCTGCGAGGACTTTTACAAATTCACCTGCGGCCGTTGGGCCGAGGAGCATCCGCGTCCGGACTCCGTGACCTCCAACGACTGGTTCCGGGAGCGACAGGCGCATATAATGCGCGTAGTGCGGGAGTTCCTTCGATCTAACATCAGCAGCGCCGAGCCGGAGGCTGTGGGCAAGGCCAAGACCATGTACGGAGCCTGCATGGACACAAAGCAGCTGGACGAGCGAAATCTGGAGCCCCTGGTCAGCTATCTACTGCGCTTCCAGCTGCCCCTCCTGCCCACATCCCTGAATCTGACCTTGGGCAGTGAATCGAAATATACAGCGCAGGTAGCCAATGCCAGCTACAACTGGCTAGAGTCAATGGTGGCCATCAAACAGCATCTCAGCATGGACCTGATCATTGGCTTCGATGTGTTTCCCGATCCCTTTAACCGTTCCATCAATCGTATAGCCCTGGGCACCCCCGAAACAGAATCAGCATTTCCCTTGTAAGTTTAAGGATAATCATTTAGTTGAAAGAGTCTTGAATCCCTGAGTCTTTTATCATTCGTGGCAGCAACAATGATGATTCGCATAAGCTGCTGCGAAAGATCCACCGAAAGACCATATTTATGCAGAACAGCGACGAGGACGACAGCGAGGACGATCTCGAGAGCGAAGAGGAGGAAGCGGCCAAACAGACGACCTCTGGGATGTCGGCCTACCTCAACTATATTCGCAAGGTCATCGAGAAGTATTTGCTTTACGTGGATCCCTATGTGAATCAGGAGGAGGCCACTGTGGGCATCTCGCAGCTGGTGAAGCAAGGCGTTAAAGTAGCCCGGAAAATCCACGAGGTAAGAGCGCCGCAGAAGGAGATATTGCCAGAAGTAATCCCTATACCAAATTCCAGTTGAAAGAAGATGCTGAAAACTCAACGAAGCCTTCAAAGAACCCCGCAGACGATATAATATATATATCGCTGACGCAACTGCAAAATCAGACGGACAAGAACATTGCCCCGAAGACATTGCCCATCTGGATGCGCTACATGGAGCTCATCCTGAAGGGCACCCGGCACGAGAAAAACCGCCAAATGACCACCAATCTGACCATCATCACCAGCCAGGCGGATATTCTCTACCTGCAGAACGTAGTGGAGTATCTGGAGGAGACTCCACCGTCCCACATTGAGTCCTACCTCTGGCTGAGCACCATCGAGGAGCTGGTGCTGCATACCACTAGCTCCATGCGTCTACTCCATTCGGAGTATATGCGGCTGGCCATCGGCACTGAGGGTAGCACACCACGATCCCTCTACTGCGCCAATGGAGTGAACAGCCTCTTCGGGATGGCCGTCAGCTATGTCCTGGCCGACGAGGAGTTCACCAGGGTGAAGCTGCCGCGCGTGCAGCGGATGCTGAGCGACATACGACGAGCCTTCGATCGCCTGGTGCGCTCTACAGCCTGGATGGATGCGGCAACCAAGCGAAAGACGATGCAAAAGTCCGCCGAGATGAAGAGCTTCATTGGCTTTCCCTCGTGGCTGAGGAATGGCACGGCTCTGAATGCATACTACGAAGGGGCGGAGGTGAATGCCAGCATGCACCTGGAGAACCTGATGGGATTCGTGCACTGGCAGATGATGGAGAAACTGAACGAAATGGATAAGCCGGAGCCAATTGGATGGGCAACGTCGCCCTCTAATGTGAATGCCTTCCACACGTTTCAATCAAATGCTATAAGTGAGCGTGGCCCCGTCCTGTCGCCGAGCCCTTAATCCTTATTGTCTTTTCATTTGCAGCGGTTCCCATTGCCATTCTCCAGTATCCGTTTTATGACCTTGGTCTTGAGTAAGTCTCTCCACTGCAAAAACACAGAGCACTCCGCACTCCAACCGCCGAGCACCAGCACCTGTCATGTTCCAGCCACCATCCCCCAGCACATAGTAGTAACCTAATGCATTTCTGAAATAGCATCTGAATCGTTGTGTCCTTGTTAGGGCATTGAATTATGGCTCGATTGGCACCATCCTGGGGCACGAGCTGACGCACGGCTTCGACGACAGCGGACGGCGTTTCGACAGGGACGGTAACATGGTCGAGTGGTGGTCCAACCAGACAATCAACGAGTACGTCAACCGTACGGAGTGCTTCGTGGAACAGTATAGTCGATATCATCTCGCGGACATTGATGAATACGTGAGTATTGTGTGTATTTATGGCCATGGCTCATATGAATCATTTATGTGATTGTCCCCAGATCGATGGGGAATTAACACTGGGCGAGAATATTGCCGATAATGGAGGGATGCGGGAGGCCTACTACGCCTACCGCCTCTACGTCAAGGAGATGGGACGGGAGCGATCGAAGCTCCCAGGCCTGGAGCACTATACGCACGAGCAGCTCTTCTTTATTGCGTTTGGCAATCTCTGGTGCGAGACGTACACTCCAGCCGCCTCCCGCTATGCCCTCAGCGACTCCCACTGCCCCGGACAGATGCGACTAAGAGGAGTGCTATCCAATTCGGAGGAGTTTGCGAGGACCTTCAGGTGTGCACGTGGCTCGGCCATGAATCCCAATCAGCCCAAGTGCCGCATTTGGTGATGGGATCCCATGAAATTGTTTCGTAAGGGGTAACAGGGGAAAAACAGGAACAGTCAAGTGATTTTCTACATCTTTGTACTAGGATTAGGTTTTAGATTTTAGATCAATTATACAGGTGTCTATTGCACGGTTCTTTACGATTGTGCAATAAATGGTAAATGCTTCACAACAGAGCTCAGTACTTAGGATTGCAATTTCCCTATCCCTCTAGGGATCCGCCGCACACATATTTATATACAAACTGTCTCTCATTTTGCATGTATATACTCGTTTTAATTGATTATCTTTAATATACATTCATTAAATTTACAACGATTCGACATTTACAATAGTACACTTAAAACATTCACATTCACACACAGATACTCGTACATACAGACAGACAAGGTGTCTGTGGGAGATTCGGTTCTTTGGTTGCATACATCTGTCATCTTCCGTCTTCCATTTAGAACTCCGTGCAGTTCCCGTTCCCTCCGCTCACATGAAACTCTCCTGAAGCCGGCAGTCTCCCTGCCAGAGGCAGTGCCTCCTCTGGTGGGGCAGCTACCGCAAAACTGTGGTCTCTGCACATGAAAATTGGCTCTAATTCGAGGAGAAGAACACATGAAGAAGGTAATGAGTAAAGGCAGTGCTTAAGGATGCTTAATGCGTACCGCTTGCATAGAATTCGCTCGTAACTTTCGCCTTGTGCTGATGTATGTGGTGCAGGTGTTCACACGATGCAGATGGAAGGCCTCTTCGGTTCCTTCGTCGATGATGCAGCAGCCAGCGGAGGGTAGATACAAGAGTAACGAAAAAAGTTAGCAAATTTTGTATGCCTCTGTATATACATAATCAAAAATTACAAATCAACAGTCAAGTGTTGCGGTGCTGGTCATGCGACAAGGTGCTTCTTGAGTGTCATGCAATACTCGTAAGTAGGCTAGAGAACAGAATGAAAGGAACAAATCTAAGGCTACTACGGACAGAAAGAACCGCATTCCCAGACAGACAGATAGAAAGATACTCGTAGATGGTACAGACAGACCGAGAGACAATAAATTAGATGACAATTAGATGTTCAAAATAAGTAGATACTAGAAAGAGAGAGAGAGGGGTGGCACCTAATTCGTATTTTAGGTTTCCTGACTAGACCATCACCGTTTCGGCGATGGTACTTGAAGGTCATCTCACCGGTTGCTTCGTAGCTGCGTTCGCCGCGGCTGCGCAGATACCGATGCAGACAGCAGCAGCGACGCAGGCCGGGCACGCGATACATGATCTGGAGGAAGCCACCCCGGAATCGGGCATTCATATAGCAGTAGATGATGGGATTGTAGCAGCTGTGCGACATGGCCAGCCAGTGGAAGGCTAACCACACATAAGGTAGGGGCTTCCATTTCCCAAACTCCTCGTCGTTGAGCAGGAGCTGTCAAAACAGATGATGTAGACAGTAAAGTAATGAACTCCAAACCCACCTGCAGAATGTTGAATGGCAGCCAGCAGATGGTAAACACAATCACAACCGTCAGCATCATCTTAATCATCTGCAAGTACATAGAGAAAACGGAAGTATGACTAATTTATGTGTGACACTAAAGCCCAAGTGGAGTATATGTATGTATGTACCATACCCAATTACAGTGCCTATTTATAGGACTGCGGTCTGAGTCTCTTGGACTCGGGCACACACCACATCCATTCACGATTTACGACCTTGACCTGCCGGGCCTGACTCTAACTCTGACTGTGTCGCATGTGGCGACATTTCGCCCTATCTCGGCCATCTGTCAAGCCGTAAAGTCTATGGCTGGAGAAGTCCCCTCCATAAAACGAATATAACTTTATTTATATCAAGGGCCAATGACTCGCTTTTATGGCCACTTGAAACTAATTTTTATCGAAGCATCTTCTTTAAGTCGTTCGACAGCAAAAGAGTTTTGTCCTACGGACGTTCCTCCTGTATTCCCACTCAAAGTGGGAAAATGTACATGACCTCTGGCGACTAATAAGGACTTTCTTTGTCATGAGTTATGTCGTCTTTAAAGAGTGTTTCTGAAACATTAAATAATTGAAAATGCAATTCTACATGACTATTACATAGCTCCTACAAATATCTATATGTCTGTGACACGTTATCGCTAGCCAAAAAGTATGCAACACTTTTTGGCCAACAGTGTGTGGAAATAATAGCTCTAATATGCTTTAAATATTGTTTTGTTCTACCGCTTATGGTCTTTGATTGTTGTATTTTATCACAGTTTTCCTGTAGTCTATTGGAAAAAGTGAACCCCTTTCCTCGTTCCACCCCTTGGCAACCATACGATACTGCGATTCCTATTTGTCACGCACAATATCTATAAAAAATTCGTATGGCTTTGTTTCGAAAGGATTTTGTTTTATTTATTAAGAATTCCCGGTGACATGTGACAGCTGAAGGTAACTACCCGTGCGCGTTGGCAGGGGAAACGTGGAAAATCCATACGAATTTAAGGCACAAATGCCGTAAAAAGTTACCCAACTAATCCAATAGTTTAGGTTTTTAGGTTTCATCGGGCTGCAGCAGAATCTCGAATATGACGGCATAATTTAGTTTTATGATGAACTCATTGGGCACGTCTCTCACGTGACCACCTGAGCTAGACATGACATAAAGGTTTACGGCCCAAAACGAATGCACGATAAAGTTGTTAAAGCCAGTTGCCCACTTGGCCAATAAAGGGGAACGACGGCATCTCAGAGCCAGAGATAGACGAGACTGAAAAGAGCAATTGCAGAATGGCTGCCGCTGCTGATGATGCAAAGGGTATCGAAGTACCAATAAACGAATCATATGCGAAGCCTTTATTGAATTCTGATAGGAAATGGCAGCACAAAGGAATTGGATTCCCATGCAGATATTATCGCATTATTGCCCAGATAAATATCTGATTGCCAAGGGAATGTTGCTCAATAGCCAGCGATTATGAATTGATGCAATGGTCGGATGAATTCGAATCTATATCCTCGGCTATTTACCAAAGTCAGCATCTGGTGACAGTTGGTTTTTAAACGCATTTTAAGGCATTTTTATAAAGCTACTCATGGAGCTAATGCGGGCGACTGTGTCCTGGTCTCCCTTCGAACTGCAGTTGCCAGGCGGCTATAAACGAGTGCTCAACGAGGCCATTTGATTCGTTTTAATGCCTCGTTAGTTCGCTCTCGCATTGGCTGGCTTGCTGGCTGAGTGTTAACAATGCAAACATTAAGTATACGCACCGCTGTTCAGGCGTAAAAACACGAGACGCAAACAAAGTGAAGCCAACTAAGCTGGTAATGAATGTTTATACAAATATGTTTTTGCTGACGCCTCCGCTGGGACCTTGTCTGCGTGTGCCTCTCCGTCTGTGACCTTTGGCCGGGGCATGTGTCCGCTGTGCATACAGCTTTCCCTCAATCCAGCCGGGCTTGTGGGTGGAAGCTGCAACGTCATCCATGGGTTTGGGTATCAATGGCTGGCCTGCAGCTAAGGTGTCTCTTGTAGAGACGGCATACTCAAGTCCATTACTCATGTGGCGTATGAGCTGCTTGGAATTTGCTGCCTGCGGCTCTAGATTCATCTCTTTGGTAGTTTGTTTTTTGGTCTTTAAGCTTCAACAGTCTCACGACTTAATTGGCAGCAGCGTTCGTTGCCGGCATTAGCCACAATAATATCACACTTAGTTTTGCTTTTCTTGGTTTTGTTTTGGTTTTGAACCGGTTAGCAGTCGTGGTAGCGCTTCTCCTTCGGCTGCGGTTACGACTACGGTTATGGGTACTACAAGTGTCATGCCCGCCCATCAAAGTTAATGCCGCGCAGAGGCTTACATAAAAAATGAGCTCCAGTATTCCAGTACAGTCCAGACCGTGCTGTAATTCATCAAAATGATTTCGGTTTAAGTAGGGACCCCAGCCCACACCCACGAAAACATTAGGAACTGGGCCATGAAAGTGAGAGGAGAGAAAGGCTGACAAATGAATTTTGATCCACTCTGGCTCGGAGAGAATACCCCCAGAGACTGAATGATATTTCGATTTGAATAGACGCCTCTCCACTCTTCGCGATGAGGTGCAAAGCGTTCTGCTCTTTCGCCAAGTAATTCACTAATTAAATTTCCTGGCACGTCCACGACTACCAAATGGCTTCTGCTTTCGGGGACAGGCCAAAGCCTGTCCCTGTCCCTGCTGACTGTCATTCGTTTTGTTTAATTAATGAGAGGAGGGCGCCAAAGTTGATTGCTTTTTAAGTGCACAGAATTTGATTTATACATACAGCACATGGCAGGAGGAGGAGGACTGGTTGTCGAATGCAAAATGTTTGTTACGATGCCGAAACTTTCATCTTACGAATACGAACGAGTACCATGGGTAAAAAGTAAGTAGTTTTATGTTGGTCTTTTGGCTTTTCGCAAGATTTAATTTTCTGCCGTTGTTTGGTTTAGTTTCTCAAGAGAAAGAGGCCCTAAGCGGTGAGCTGTCCAATCAACAAAGGCGCGGTAAGCGCATTAAACGATTTTGATTGCAACTTTTGGGCAGGTCTCGTAATTTTTATTATTACCCGTACGTCGCTGGGTTTTTTCCTGTGTTCAGCTTAATGCCATTGAATTCGGAGGGGTGGGTAGGTATATAAAAACAGTTCGCCGAAAATTGAAAGCAGCATTTCATTCACAATTGGAAATCTCTTTTTTTGGCGTGGGAGTTGCCTTGCGAACACGATTACGATTACACAGTGCCTCCAAAGCCAGACGCAAACCAGTTTCCAGAAATAAATGCATGTCGGGACCAGTTAATAATTACGACTGGGAACTAGTTCATTCGACAGGCATCCGGCATGGCCCCGCTACTCGATTACCCGCTGATATCTGTTTTCGACTATTAATCAATCCATTTGGCTCATCGATTAGCGCGTGCCCCTGGCTCTGGCTGGTCCATCGCCCAGTCCCAGTCCCAGTCACTTGCCCAACTCTGGAACTGACCTGTGGATGGACCCGCAGGCCGCCCCGAGTTGCGGTAATTGAAGCCACATTTAATTGCCAGACAATTGCGAAAGTGCCAGGTGAAAAGGTGAAACAATGTCTGTACCCAAAACCCACAACCTGCAACCCGCAACCCAACCGGGGCTCAAATTGTTATCCATGAAATAGCGAAAAATCAAACGGTCATTAAACAATACCGTCGACGGGCAGCTCAACTAATCCGCAACTAATTTGCACAGCAATTTCACTCAAAACCTAGTGGTTTGACTTTCTCAAGAAATGGAAAAATTAATGTGGCGTGGGTTCAACTTAAATTAGTTTTTGACACAGCTTTTTTCAAAAATGTTCCATAAATTCTTTGAAGTCTTTCAAAGCTCAAGGACTTGTTTGATATTTTTTGATTAGTTTTGAAATGTTTAAATTCTAAATATTTTGTATATTGGTGAAAATTGATTTGATTGAAGGCTGTTGTGAAAGGTCAAAAATATTGAACCTATCCAAAAAATTTTGGATATCTTTGTTACTCCTATATGGCATTTCTTTAAGCCAAAAATCGATAATGGCGTTCAAGAATTACTTCAATGAGAGCCACAAAGTATCGTTAAAATCCAAAAGTCATAAAAAATAATCAAATAAAAACGAGAACAACGAAACACGAAACCGACTAAAAATAGGAGGAGACCAAATGGAATTTTTCTACGTTTCAATTAAATCCAAGGAGGTTTATGGGGCCAAGAGCAAGGCATTGACCTCCAAAAGCAGGAGCTAATAGATGGTAGATGGGAGGTCTGCGAATGGGAAAAGGAAGAGCTCCCTGAGCTGAGCCTTCGGGGTAAGCCATATTGGGCGATAAAACCACATAAAATTAAAGGCAAGAAGTGTTTGACGGGTTTTGATGAATCGCCATGACGGAGTTTTTGAAGTCGAAGTCAGGTGGGGAAGAGGGGCTTTGTCTGCGGACTCGTACGTGAGGGGACTTTTACTTTTACGACTGACATACATTATAATTAACACAGCTCGGTGGGCGGTGTGTGGCGCTGGGGAGCGGTATGGGCTGGGTGCGGTGCGGTGCAGTGCGGTGTGAGGTGCGTGAAGGGGCGGTTCAGGAAACGGCCCAAGAAATACGCGCAATTAATTAAAGCGTCCAAAGTGTCATAAACCAGGGACTCAAGGGGGCAGCGAAGCCCTGCAAGAGCTGTCAATTAAATGAAGAAACCGAAACCGTGAAAGTCGAGGACTGACCCATACTTGTGCTCCATGTTTTGCTCCCCCTCTTTTCCTTTTTACCTCGCTATCTCTTTCTCTGTTGGCCGCACGGAAGTGTTGTGCCTGCGATTTATTGTGGGCGTGTCACTTGCAGCCGGGAAAACACTAAAAAAAAAGCCCTCGACGCCACAGTGGGGGAGTGAAAAATAAAGGTCATAAAATTGTTCGTTTATGCCACAGCATTTTCGGATAAGATGGGGTGGCGGAGGGGTTAGGGTCTTACGATAAAAGAATTTCGTGTCCGCGAGTCGGGCCTTTCATATTTACCTTATGGCCGCGTACAAATTGAATTTTAAACATTTTCGTTTGCACATAAATTGCTTTTACTTCGGCCTGGTCCTTGCCCTCTTTGGGGTTTATGCACATTTCTGCTGACATACATTTCGAGGGTTTTTCCAGATCATTTGCCTTGCAAAGTCTTTTTTTATTGGAGGGGCGGCCAGCACCGCGAAAAGCAGTCTAATATGTTGACTCGTTAGACGAATCCTTTGGGCACAAGTTGTGCTCTTCAGCTGAAGTTGGAACTCATCTCAATCCAAAGGTGACATTGTTGTCTTCTCCCACATAAAACTTCCACTTGAGTCCAACTACTACCGCAATGGCTGTTATCTCCTGCATACTCGCATAATAGATTTTTGCGGTTTCTGTACAACGTTTCCTTTAGCTGCATGCAAATGTTCAGGTTCTCAAGTGCCAAAGGCATGTAGCCCAAGAAAAATTTGGCTAGCTATCCGGAAGAATGCAGGACCTGAATCCTGCCACAATAAGGGGGGAGGGAGTGCGCCACATCCCCGTTCCTGAACCAATCTGGGACAATGTTGCGGCCCCCGAAACTTTACAAATTGCCTCAGCTGAATGTGGGCGTGTGTGTTTCGTGTGTTGAGGCTTTTCCTATGTTTGATTTATAGGCTGCCCCCGCTTCTGTCCTGTCCTGTTGCAGTGCTGTCCAGCCCTGCCCAGTCCTCCGGAACACACCCCCACATGCAAAGCAATGTTTATGGTGTTTTTGTCCAGCAATACGCTGGGCGGACAACACGTTCGAACTTTTACGAGCCGGCTCGAAATGCCCAGAGTACGCTCCACGTGCACCGTGTGGCATGGCAACTTTAGTGAGTGCATCAATGATATTGTTTCTCTCGTATTTTACGACCACCAACGGACACACACTTGGGCAGAGGCTCAACAACGAACGTCTGGTACAAGTCCGAGGAGGAGTAATTAGAAAGATGGAAGCTCCTTGAATGCGAATGCGAATGCCCCGAGAGTGGCATCCATGGACATCTGTCGGTTCATCATGCGGCTTTCAATCGGATATTGTGTGGCAGGGCAAAGCCGTGCATGACGGATTGCCATTGATTGTGCGAACACTCGAGCCACTCGAGCAATGGGCCTCCAGTGTTTGGTGTTAGCCCAGACAGGCGGAAGCAAAACCATATGCCCGTAAAATATGATGCTGGGAACAAAGGCACAGGCACAAGCGGCACAAACCGAGCCGAATGATGCTGCCAAGACCAATACAGTCGGCAGCAGACAGTTAAAGGTAGCAGGCAACACCGTGGCATCTCCAGTAACACCGCCAACAACCGCACAAAAGTGAAAGTGACAAAGCAGAGCAGCAAAGAGGAAGAAGCTCGAGCGGCAATGACAATGCCAATGCTGTCTGCTGTCTGCTGTATACTTAAGGCATTAAAAACATTGTACCCCAGAGAAAGACAAGACACACAGGCAGTACGTAAAATTAAACTAAACGCAGATGCAACAAAAGGCAAAACAAAAGCAAAAGCAACAGTTCGTCATTAACAAACTAAGCGGAAAGATCTTCCTCTGGCAGCTACCAGTATATGTTGTAGTATTCCTCTCGCAAAACACCGACTAGAAGTTGGCCGAAAGATAAAAGCCTCACTCAAAGAAAAACTTTCTGCAATTTTGCACATTTCCAGCGCTCGGTGGGGGCGGGGTCGGGTGCGGCGGAAAAGCGCAATGCTACAGATACTAAAAGAGTTTTAAAGTTTTCACACTTTTTCCATGGCATTCCCACAATTGCGGTCTTAAATGGGGGTTCGAAAGAAAACTTGCCATTCAAACGATTCAATTTAATTAAACGGATGGCTATTGCGGGTCAGCTGTGGCACTTTTGCCCGCTAAATCCCACAAAGAAGTGTGCAAACTAGAGAGAATTATGTTCATAATGTGAAGAAATTACTTCTTAATTAGTTTCGCAAGTCTGCCAAGAACTTTTCCCTAAAATGCTTAATTATTTGTACTTCCCTTTTTTGTTGGGGATAAGCATAAATTTAGCGAATAACTGGATTAGATGGAACCTAATTGTTTGAGGGAAAAGTAAACTGTGAAAACGGGGTCAGCGGAAAGTTAGTTAAGGGAAAGTTGAAAGTATAATCCTTAGGGAGCTCAACCAAAAGGCCATGAAAGATGAGTGCTACTGGGTGGAAAAGTTCAAATGAAAAATTCAAGACACTGTTGTTTTTTTTTTCGTAATTTTGTCACCGTTGTTTTTTTTTATTGAGCATAAAGTACTTATTCTAGTATAATTAAAATATATATATATTTATGTGTATGCATGGAGCATTGTGTCAAGCCCCGCTAAATCATCTTCTATATCATCATCATCATTATTATCATCATCATTATTATCTTCTTCTGCCATCGCTCTTTCGGGCGCCCAAGCGAGGTTCCCATCCAAGGAACCCGCACTCGTCGCCTATTAGCTAATAGAATTTTCAGGGCAAAGTTTAGGGTTTTCAGACTCTGGTCGGACGAAGTGCGACTGACAGATGGAAAGATATGGAAAGTAGTATAGTGGGAGAGAGAAAGTGAGTTTGGAAAAGTATTATATACAAAAGACATGGGCGGAAAGCACTATCCCATTTGCGGGCGTGGTTGGGGCTAGCGATCCGAGCGGAGACTAGCCCCGTTTTGGGGGCATGTGGCTGTGTCGGGGACCAGAAGAAGGGACACATGTGTGGTAGAAGATCGTCACGTTTCGGGTCAAGTCGCAGTGTTTGTGGTGTTGGTGGTCATGCTGATGTGTGGTTAATGTTGATGTCGATGTGGTGGAGATTCTGTGAGAGAGTGGGGGGCGTGTCAACGACAGGACTAGTCAGCAGCTTGAGCCGAAGTTGAGTTCGAAGTTCGTATGGTAGATGGTGGATGGAGAGATTCTTAGTAGGGGCCGGACTTGCCGGGTGGGCCGTAGTTGCTGGACGGGGCCGAGATGGAGCCGCTGTCGCCGCCGGTGAAGCCACCATCGCCGCCGGTGGTGTAGCCGCTGCCAGAGTTGGACTGAGTGAAGCCACCGCTGCCGCCACCGGAGATGCCACCGGAGATGCCACCTGAGATACCGCCAGACTCCTTCTGGGTCTTGTACTTGATGAAGTACACCTCGGGCTTTGAGGGCTGTGTGGGTGCCGGTGTGGGGATGACAATGTCCTGCTGGTCCTCGGGCTTCTTCACCAACACATAGACCAAGGTCTTCTCCTCGTTCTGGGGCTGCAGGGGGATGACTGGAGCCTGGTACGAGGGCGGGGATGGGGCCTTAATGAAGATGATCTTGTAGTGCTTCTGCGACTGGCCAACTGGCAGGTTGGGGCGCTGACGCACTTCGTCCTGCTCTGGTGGCGGCACATGCACGTAGATGTGCTTCTGCACTAAGGTGGTGCCACCGCCGCCGCCGCCGCCGCCTCCACCTCCGAATCCGCCAATGCTGCCGCCTGCAAAGTGAATTTAAATTATAGTTAACTCGGAATCGAAGATGCACTCTTTTCTCACGCACCTCCTCCGAATCCGCCACCGGAGCTGCCGCCGAATCCACCTCCGAAGCCACCGCCTCCTCCTCCTCCGCCACCGGAGCCGCCGCCGAATCCACCACCGAAGCCACCGCCTCCTCCGCCGCCGCTGCCACCTCCAAATCCACCACTAGAGCCACCTCCGAAACCGCCGCTGGAGCCACCTCCGAATCCTCCACTAGAGCCACCTCCGAAACCGCCGCTGGAGCCACCTCCAAAGCCGCCGCCGGAGCCACCGCCGCCTCCGGGACGGTTGTAGTTGTAGCCGGCCTCAGGACGGGCCGCGGCCAGGGCCAGACAGGACATAAGAATGAAGGCTTTCATGGCTGCTTAGTCACGGGTTGAGTGGACGGAAAAGACGCGTTGCTTGGATTCTCTTGGATCTTGGGTCACGGGTTCTTAGAGACTCGGATTCTCTGATTCTCGGTTACGATCTAACACGCACACACTTTGCACTGGCACTATCACAGTAATCCTAGGTCTGTGGTGTGTGTGGTCGAGTGTGTTTTTGGGTTGTTTTGGGAGAAGACAAGACAGAGGTATCGAGTTAGGACGATGATGCTGGAACACTGCAGGATTGCTGTTGTAGAGCCTCACGTTTCTGTATCCTCGACTGCTTGCTCGGATGTTGTTTATTAGACCAAATCAAATGCTTCACTGACGAACCACTGCAGCCGCATCATCAATTTATACAGAAATCCAGCTAGATGCACAGCACGGCAGCGGCGGCTGTGGCTGTGGCTGCCTGCCACAGAGCGCGGCACAGCGGACACCAACACCAACTCCAACACATTCGCAGTCCAATGGATGCGAGAGGGTTTTTGCTATGCTCATGATGATGTTGATGATGATGCGACTTTTGGGCACTGCGCATGCGTGGCCAGGCCAAGCGAGCTGGCCAATAATGAGACTCTGCTTTTGGCCATCTCTCTCTCTGAGTCTGAGTGCGAGTGTCTGTGGCTGTGCCTCTGTCTGGCATCGGGGTTAACGTTGGCGTCTGTCTGTGTAGGCTGCTGGCAAGTGAAACCGAAATTACCGCACAATCAACTTATTACAGCACAGCAACAACAGCTTCACTTCGCTCTACCAACGTTGATTTCCCGTTGTCGGATGTACTGGAGAGTCCGAGTCAGACTCAGTGCCAGACTCTCACTCTCTGGCCAAGTCTCTGGCTCTGGCTCTGGCTCTGGCTATGTCTCTGCTCCAGTCACAGTCTGTACCCAATGTCGTGCACTTTCGCTCTCACCGCTGGGCTCTAAGGCCTGGGACCTGGACTGGGATCTCGACTGGGTCTCGGGTGCCGCACTTGAGCGTCAGCTGGCCAACAGAGCAGGCGACTCTGGCTTTCCTTTGGCTTGGAAATTTCTGCACACGCTCACGATCACGAGCGGAGGAAAGTGAAAATCAAAAGAAAATCCCCCGATACTGCTGCTGTGCTCTGCACTCGAATGCTAACAATGGCAATTTGAATAATTTTCGAGACTTGTGCGAGTGTTTGTGGATTGTCTTTGGGTTGCCTCTGGGACCATTGTGTTGTGGGGGGGAATTTATTTTCATATGACAAATGCGAATACGTGCTATGATAGATGACTGACTGGAATGAGTGTATGTGGATGTACATAGATGTGCCTGTGAGTGTTTTTATGAGTGTGCAAGTGTGCCACTGTGCAAGGCCTACGATTCAGAGATTTGCCGAAAAGATAATTCATTAAAACTGGGTTGGTCGTGTCTGGGGTACAGAAGTATAAATTGTCAAACGGGATTAGCCTTGGGACTAGCCCCTAGTCAAAAAACACTTCCTTCAACTTCCTTTTCCATAACAATTACATAGATTTTAGTGTTTCTCCAGGGGTATTCCCGTATTTATTCAGCATTTATATCTTTTTTAAAATTAAGTTTATGCCTCTATATAATACCTATAAAATACGATTTTTTCTTGTGGCTTTTTCCTGCTTGAATCATCTTTTGTATTCTTCATTCACTCTTTGCTATTCAGTCGGTTAATTGCGTTAAGTTTAATGAAGTGGTCTGGCAGATCGAACGAACTTAACGTTCAATGAACCGAAGATAATGGCGAGAAAGGTGTGGGATAAAGTCGGTGAGAGAAGAAAGGCAAATTGTCCGAACGCTTTTTCAATTAGTTGCCAATTTTCGGGTCAGCAATTTCATGGGTTGAGATGAGGTTTTTAATTTTTTTAAAAAACTCTGCCTTTCCCAGAAATGAAGCCGAGAAGTCTCAAAGAAGAGTACAATGATGGGATTGTTTCTTGATTTAATTGAAAATCAAATAGGAATAAGCCCCAATTTTAAACAACCTACAAATACATAAATGTATTTCACTTTTTGACACTTTACAAGTCTTTGTTCGACGACACTCGAGTGCTTGAGCCACTCAGCAGCCCACTCGATTACTCATGTTCGTGGCTAATGGATTGGGGCTTTCTTCAATCCGGCCAATTATTTGCGAGTGGTATTGAATCTAGCGGATTATCATGGTTATAAACGGCGCTTGACTAACGACCATTGCGGATTGGATAGAGTGGGTCGGGTCGGGCCTATCTAATTATCCCCCAAGCGGCCGACTGGTAAATCCATCAGAGGGAAAACAAATCTTCAGTTTATGATTAAGATGCCAAATGGCTGAAACCCGTTGTCGATCGGAATCATAAAACTAATAATAATAAAATTAAAAGGCAACTGCAGTCAGCTGTCAATGGAAATGGATATGAGATTCGTCCATGCGCAGCATTTCCTGCCAAAACAATTCCCGTGCAGAGTGCAGATTTCACCTTGAATCTCTCAGATCTTGCGTAACCAAACCAAAGCTCCGAGCCGAACTTCGGGCCAAATCAGAGCCAATGGCCAGACCAGGCCAGGAGCCAGCCGGGCCATATGCAAAAATCGTTTTCGGCTAACGAGCGACTTTTCGTGTATTGACAGACTTGTACAAGCTGCTGCATTGCCAAAATAAATAGCTCCACTGCAATGAACCAATGTGGGAAACGGAATGCAATTCAATGTCGAAATTAAAGCCAGACCGAACACCCGCAAAGCGCTACAGAGCAGGCTGCCACATTTGGAGCAATGGGAATGCAAATCGGGATCCAAGTTCGAGTTCGCATCCGATTCCACGCTAAGCGGTTGCCTTGAAGTACAGATCAAGGCTAAGGCTGGCTAATTTTATTCGCTTTCTGTGGCTTTTGTTAGGAATTTCCAACACTCAAATGGTTTTTCTTTCTCCTAAACTTCCGAATGCCGTTGGGGGAAAAGCGCCAAAAGCGCAGCGCACCAATCGCCGAAAAAGAAACCGCAATGCTGGCGATAAATCTCACGCTAAACAATGTGGCCAAGAGCCAACCGTCAATGGGGAGTATCGGGGCTCTGGGGCCCAATGAAATATATATATATAAATGGGAAGCATCTCTTTGGGGATATATGTACCATCTTTAAGGGCAATTAGTTGACTATAATTGTGGTATTTATGGGAGGTTTAAATGGTAAATTTATTTAATTACTATGCAAATTTATCTCGCTTAACCTCTGCCTCTCCACTGTGCAAATACGACTTGCCGCCGGGCCGCGGCAAAGTGCTCCCCGACAGCTCTGCAGATGGCTGAACTTTAATCGAAGAGAGCTGCCGCCTGGGGGAGGGAGGCAATGCTTGTTGCATAAAAGATGCAATGCGGCTTCGGCTGACTGTGCAATGCTTCCATGACACTGAAAGATAGCGCTGCCCCACGCTCGGCGCACGCAACGGGAGCAGCTTTAGCTCATCCCTATGCAACGGGAGGGATTTCGATGGATAGTGGTGGTTGCTATGTAGATGGTGGCTGGTGGATGGTGGCTGCCGGATGGCGGGTAGGAAGCTGGCGACGACGACGACAGTTGTTGCTTCCTGCATCTATTGTCGCTTGTTATTGCCAGCGGGGATTGGGGCAAAGATGGAGGATGGCTTTGGCGATGGCTTTGGTGGCATCTCCTCCGTCTGCCCAGCGCCACTTCCTGCTTGTTAAGCAAACGAAGAGAGCAAGAGAGAGACTCAGACGCAGACAAAGACAGAGACAGAGACGTGCAACGTGCAAATTTTTTGATTGTTGAATACGAATTTTGTTTAAGTTTTGTGTAAATTTTTTATTTGGTTGCAGCATGAACGGTTTTTGCCGTTTGACTGCTTCGCTTTTACATTTGACATTTTTGGTGGCACTAGATGTGGCCTCTGCTGTTGCTGCCGCTGTGGATGTTTCAGATGTTGTAGATGTTGCCGCTGGCGCCAAATGCATCTCCCATCTGTCCACGATGGTATCATCGTTGGATAGGCAAGATTCAGGCAAGATTTGCAGACTTATTATTTATTGTATGTTTGTTTCTCCGATTGTCTTCGATGTTCGCTTCAATTGAAAATGTTGCTGCTGTTGCAGTTGCTGTTGCTGTTGCGGTTGCTGGTCGCTCACTTTTAAATGCTAATTAGTGTCAGCGACTTTTTGCTGAAGATTTCGGTTTCGGCCTCCTCGTTTAATTGTTGACCATTTGGCAATTTAAAGTTGCCCCGAAAGCCACGTTGCAGCAAATTGTCTAAGGTCACCGGCAAATGAAAATGTTTATGTCCGATAACGAATAGGCCACTCGGAATGGTCCCTCGGAGACTTAGACACTCGGTCAGGTGTCTCTTAGACACCCGAAATATCACTGCAAGCCTTGTCTTTAAGCTTGGCTCAAACCGTTTGTCATTAACCTTCGCTCACAGCCGGCAATTAAAAGTTGTTTCGTGTGACTTGATAAAGTAATTTGGGATTTGGATTAGTTTGTGTCCTCAACAGATGTTGGCTTAACTTTGCATATAGTTTTCTCTTAAATTAAGGGATAAAGGTCCTCTAAATTTTGGCTTAAAGTTCCACAGGATGTTTGGATAAAAGTAAAATCCAATTTATTTGCCTCCTGAACCTGCTCTGTGCTCTGTGCTCGCCCATCCAACCGCATTCCAATTCTATTATAAGCAAACGGTTCGCAGAACCATTTTCCTTTTCCACTTTCCTTTTAGTTGGGAAGGGCTTCGAGCTGGTCTCCTCGATGGCCCCCAACATCAGCTGCTGACTTGCAATTTTTTGCTCACATTTCAGGGGCCACAAGAAGGAGCTGTTAATTTAATTGCAGTACGTGTGAGCGTGAATGTGTGAGTGTAACCGAATGGTGCACATGGGTAGACCAGTATTCTTTTGAGCACATTTCAGTCGTGTGGCGCCGGGCATTTCTGCTTGAAATTCGCATGACTTTCAGCCATTGAGGGATGTAGTCGTGTGACCGTGTGGCCATGTGATGGGGCAGCGCACTTTTAATATGCATTCGTCTTCTAATGGGCTGCAATTTCCGTTGAATGTTACATTACATCCAATTTGCTCGCCAGTGTACGGACACCCCTGACATTTGTAGGAGACAACAAGGCGACAACACCCCACCATTGCCTGCCTTACTTTTCAAGCTTTTCGGGACCTTTTCAGGATCTAACTGGCAAATGGAAAATGGAAAAGTCGTGTCGCGCGGCAAACACATTAATCATGCGGTTGCAGTTGCACTGCACACGTGCCACATGTCTCCCCTTATGGAGAGCTCCGCGCAGTTCACACATTTAGCAGTGTTTGAAGTTGCAGGCAAACACTTGGCACCACAAACTTATCCAGAGCTGAAAGTTGGAGCAGCAGTTCTCTAGGAGTTGCCGCTTCTCACTTGAGGTGGCAGCCAGCTGGGATCTGACATAGTAACACGACCCCGAGTCGAGCGGGCTGCAACAACGGAAACGAGTTTCGGTTTCCTTTCAACCGAAGGCGCACGCCTTGACTGCCAAAAAGCAAACTCAAGCCCAAACCCAAACCCAAACTCAAATTCAAATTCAAATCCAAATCGAAAGCAAACGGCGGGGAAAATCTGGGTCGGTGTTGCCTGCAATTAAATGCATTACGTTGGAGGCGCCCGCCCATAAATGCGAATGGCTTCATAAAACGGGGCGCGCAGCATGTCGTATGCGTAATTTTACAAATAAAGTGCAATTCGAGGCGCAAGGCTGGAAGCTGCCACCGAGGCTCTCGTCGCTATCGTCGCTCTCGAAGCGAAAACGTGTGAAAAAGAAACTTTTAGCTGCGATTCCAATTGTGCTCCAGCCTGCTCTTTATGTCTGCCCGTATCGTAAAAGTTTAGTTAATGAAATCGTAAAAGTCAGGCAGCATTGAGGGAGAAACAATCAAGCCGAGACGCCGCCGCGTTGCCCGGATGAAGGACGACTTGTGTCTGCGGCAACAAAAGATACCAGCGGATGGATTATGCATTGAATGCCAATGAGGTTCGCCCTCACACAGATTTGCATTTGTCGAAATTGAGTTGCACTCGTCAGCTACACGATTATTTGCAATTGATTCACTCGGAGTCCGGAGTCGCAGCCGGAGATGGAATTTTAAATATCTCTGTTTCACAGCTCCCATGGAGTCACCCCCCGCGCCCCCAGCAAATATGCAGCGAAAAAGTTGAAATTGTGGAAGTTGGAGTTGAAGAGAAATCTTGAAATTGGAATTGGGTTTATAATGCCAATTGTAGTGTAATTTTGCTCTGGGGATCCCATGGGGCGGGTGGGTTAAGCTGTATGGGATTGCGGTCACTGAGGCGATTGTGTCTCTCCAAATGCATATTTAATGGGTGACAATCGCTTGGTGACATCAAAAAGGTTTTCCAAATTTGTTTGCGCATTTCCTGGAACCAAATTTGGACGCAGCAGCTGCACGTGCCCCAAGCCCAACGAGACACTCCGTCACGTGCGATTTTCGCCCCATCGATCCAACATTGCCTTTGCATTTGCATATCTGTCGAAATAACTCATCAAAGCGTCAGCCGTTGGAGCCATCTACGAGTACTCCTCCTCCGAACGTGGCCAATTCCGCTGGAGTTGGCTTTGTGGGCTGGCTATGGGTCTGTGACTGGAGTCAGAGCTAGAGTTAGAGTTAGAGTCTTGGATACTTTGTGTAATTTGGCGCGTTGGCAACTGTGGAAGAAGATAATGCAAATGGTCATTAGGCGCAGAGTTGGATTTGCAACTTTATTGGCCGGCTTATGTAATCGTGTGTCTTGTGGCCAGAAGAAACCACAATTATTTAAATTGCGCTGTCGAAGATGTAAAGATGCGTGGCCAGTGCCAGTGCCAGCTCCAGTGCCAGTGCCTGTGCCTGGCATTCCTTTTACTTTTGCGGCATCCCAAAAACAGACTTAGCACCAGGCATCTTTACGTATATCTTGGTATCTTTTGTATCTTTCCATTGTTGCGTGTGGCAACAGAGTTTCCTTGGCTTCTCGCTCAAGTGGTCACTGCATTCCTCTCCATAATTCTGCTTCTGATGTCACAGATCTTTGCGGTTGGGTACACTCCTTGAACTCCTTAAAGCATTCGAGGAGACTTTCAGAATCTGTCATTGTATGCGTTTGGAGCCTTGAATTCATTTGTTGAAATCATTTTAAGGGCCTTGTAATTGAGTTTGCCAGTGGAAAAGCATTACCAGAGTGAAGGGAGCACGACGGCACCCACCCCACCCCGCTGTAAATTGCTATTAAATTTCGAATGCCCATGAAAATCTGCTTCATCCGGACCATCGCGCAGCAAGGAGCCAAGGATCTCTCCAACAAGTTTCGGCACAATGTAATTGAAGTTGACAGCAGAGCAAAAAGTTTGGTTTTTGTTTAGGGTGGGAGAGGGGTATTCGTATTGTAAACAAGATGCGAAACACGAAATCATATTTTGCGCAAATGGGTTTCAGTTTTCACACTTTTGAGGACGCCACGACTGAGACAACAGACGGAAATCTGAGGTCAGAAGATTGATTGAGCGTAGGCATGCCATGGCCCAAAGCCATTCGTTTCCAGGGCAGGGCCAGGGGCGGTGCCGGAGCAAGGCCAATGGGGAAAACACTTTGGACCAAAATAAACAGAGAGGAAGCCAAAAAAAAACTTGTTAAAATCAATTAAGGGCACCCTCAGCCACTGACAGACCGAAAAGTGAAAGAACGGCCGACAAATGACAGTCGAATCAAAGAGTGGAGTGGACCATCGCTCGGTTACGCAACAGCACCATCAGGATGCAATCGGAATCAAGTTATGAAAGATGAGAGACTGCGGCAGTGGTCTCTGCTTCGATTGAAGCAACAGAGTGCAACAGAGCGGCGCGATAATCAATGCGATTTATGGCGACTGCAAAACGCGTGGCAAACGCGCCAAAAAGGATTCACTCCGAAGACCGGCTGCCGGGATCGATCGCCCCCAACTCCCTCACCACATCTGCATGGCCCCCGAACCCGAACCACCGCTGCAGTCCTCGCCCTCGTCGATTAGGTAAGCGGCCAGTCGAAGCGTAAATTGAGCCAAAGATAAACGACCAGTCCCGGACTTCAAACAGAGATTGAGATTCCCATCGGATCTGGCAAGGCGAACTTTACTTTCGCTTTTGCGGTTAAGACGCGGCTGAAGACGATGCCTGTTTTATATCTGTATTTCTTCGGGTTTTGTCCGTCTTTGGCCGCGACCAATATTATTCACTTTGCAGAGGCTCGTAATTAATGTGAATGCTTAGCCGGGATCTGAATATGCCACTCTGAGTGGCAGTTGCATTACTCATTTATCTGCAAAGGAAAAGGATTTTGTACCAGGCACTTGTTCACATTGAAAGGGTTACATGTCCACTTTGATAACTGCTGGGAGTGGGAGGAGGGCTCATCTGAGGTATGAAGATCTGAGGGCACATCTTAAGTGAGGAGACCAATCAAATCTCGCGCGTTTGGAAATTTTTTATTTTTGATGTGAGTGTTCAACATTGCTGATTCTTATAACACAGAATGTTGAACATATCACAGTCTTTGGGACATCAGGTTCATAAATCTATCCCTTCAGAGTTCCCGTCCCTTCAATCTGTAGAGGGTATCCAGAAAAAGCTCTGAGAATCGAATATTTACACTGAGATTTGGAAATCGGAATAAGAAAGTTTTTTACTTATATTTTACAATTAATATTAAAATATGTTATTAAATATATTCAAATAGATTAAAAATTTAATTAAATATAATATATAAAGCGTTTTATATTTTGGTTGGATATCGACAAAAAAATCTTTTCACTTTGTTTTTTTTAATTAAAAACCGGTTATTTAATTTAATTAATAAATTTTTTTTCCATTTTTTGCCACTTGCTCTGATTTTCCACTGTCTATACATATGTATATCATAGAGGCATTCAATCTTTAGACAGTGTAAGGCTTATTCCCTCCCTTTCGCAGTACACCTGTACAGTACATATATATCTAGGGTATCCACCTCTCGTGGTGATTTTTGGGTTTCAATTATATCAGTAATTTGATTTGGTGTGTATTTGCATGCAAATGTGGCTGCCGTTGCTTGTTTTGCCTGTTTCTGTTGCCTCAACTGGTGCTGCTGCTGCTGCTGCTGCTGCTGAGGTTGTTACTGCATCTGGTGTTGTCATCGTTTCAGTTGTTAAAGCACTCCGAAACCGCTTCAATTGGCAGCGCAAATATTAATGAGCGAACGTGTCCGAGATGTTGACGATGCCCGACGGGGCAGGCGATGGGGCGGCCACGACTTGGTATGCAATGTGGTGATAATTGTCCCTTAACCAAAATGACTTAATCGAAAATGCGGAAAAGATGATCAATGGGGAGAAAGATAGTGAAAAGACAGGGGCTTACATCATTGGCCTGAGGCATACAAGAGAAAGAGCGCGTATTCTGTGGCAAGGCCAAGTCATAAAACACCAAATTGCAGGCAATTTAAACACCTCCAAAGCGATAAGTCCCAAGGCACTTTGCCACCTGGCATGGCAGCTCACGCACTTGTGTGATGAGGGACGCGGACACCAGACCGGACCTGGGGCACGCCAACGGATGCGGGGCATTATTTTGCGTGAAAAATGTATAAACATTTGGCAAGTTTCTTTCGAGTTTTAGATACATCTACTGACTGCCGATCCGCCCCAAAACACATCATCATCATCGACTAACACACACATATTGAAAGACAGGGAGACAGGCAGACACACGCACTTGACACGCGGCTCGATTAGGAGCTTATGAAAATTGCACGAGGCACGGAAAAGGTCACTGGTGGAACTGGTTTCGATCTAGCTGCCACGGATTCGCGGATTTTCCCGTAGTTGCCACAACGAATCGAACCGAAACGAAACGAAACGAAACCGCAAGTGGTCGCATTAACGAGCTGACCATTTGTAACCTTGTAGACCTTGCCACAGTTGCAGGCTTGCGAATTTGCAACAGCCTGCCGGCAACCCACAGTCCCCCACCCATCCCCCTGCCAAAATCACAGTCCACAGTCTGGTTTTTGGTCTGGTCTGGCCAAGGCGAAGGAACCCGCTGAACATTTAACCTTTCGAATGGGGAAACGTGTCAGGAAGTGCTCTGGCATAACACCAGACCCAAGGCGAGCCCCATCCAAAATCCAAAGTGCATTCACAAGATACAAGATACAACTAGTCGTATAGTTCGTACAGTATGAGATAAATTTGGCCACGACTTTGCCCTGCAGCAGGAGACAGCCAGAAATTTACCAGCAAAAATATCGCTTTTCATAAGTACTACCACTTTTTCATATAATATATGTATGGTTTAGGATTTACTTTGCTTTAGTGTTGTTTTTCATCAATGTTTTTGATTTGCATAAAATCACCTTTAATTGGATTACTCTTTCATTGCTTTAGCTATAAATACCATTGGAATAGTAATCGGTTTACTATGAGAACCTACACGGCATCTTTTATGGCTAACAATTTTAATTGTGGGATAATCAACTTTTGTGACTCATTAAACGGGGAATTGGAAGCTCTTGGTGTAATTCAGGAAACCGTTTGAAAACGTTTTCCTATAACTTTTGCAATTGTTTTATGAAGAGCAGAGATCTTGGTAGTATGCAGAAAGGACAAGCTACCTCTTGCCAGCTTTTACAGAACTGGTTCTTCGAGTTCTTGCCAAAGTCGTTGAATCGTTGTCTGTGATTAAGTGGCCGACGTTCTTCAACTTGTAACCAATTTCTGGCCTATGGCTTTCCTATTTTTCCTCTTCCTATTTTGGCATTACATTTTCGATTGGGCTCGCTGGGAAAAGCTATCAGCCAGCCAGTTTCATTTTCCTCGCAGTAAACAGCGTGTCCAATGATTTCCCATGTGCCTGAATGGGCGTGGAGGACCACAAAAATATGCACAGGGAAGGGAATTCCAAATGTCAAGATGGGTAAGTGGAAGCCTGAAATGCATGGCCAATGCGGCTGGCTGGGCTGGCTGGGCTGGCAGTGCCATTAGCATTAGGATTATGTTTGGATTTCGGTCACACATGCAAGCCCGAGCGCGTATCTCGTGGATGCATGCAACGATGCGTTCCGTGTGCCACCGTGGCACCAAGTCTCCCGTTGCTTATGCAACGCCGCTGCAACGGTGAATGCTTGTCGCAAAACTTTTACGCAGTTATGCTAAACGATCACATTGTCGAGGCAGTTAGGCGCCGCCCTCTAATTGCCATTCGCACGAACGCATCTCCCAATGGCCAGCCGTGCATCCGATGCAGAAGCAGCATCTGTATCTGTATCTGCACCTCGAGTGCGTGCTCATGCCCCTGGCTGAGAGACTTTAATCAACCGGAGCACTCATTACTGCAATTGCTCACGTTTTAATTAAGCGGACTGGGGGCGATGCTGCTGCTGGCCAACGGCAAACATTCAGCACCACACTTCACTCCACAACACCACTCGGGGAACAACAGATACACTCTATCTGTAGCTCACGGATGCATCTATGTATCTGCATGGCCACACTGCATCGTGTCGTCTCTGCTGGTGTCGCTCCGCGCTGTCTCTGTGTGTACGAAACATGCAGAACCGTTGTTTGTTTTTCGGGCAAAAGGAGAGAAAGTGCTCTTTATTTTTGCCTGCTTCCTTCGGCATTTCTTTTGGTTACCCCTCGCCAGAGAAATGGCCAAAATAAATTTTCCCAGCCAATTTTTTGTTTTTCTTTCTTTGATAGTCTTGTGCTAACATCTTTCATTACTCAGCGAAACCAATCCGTTTTTCGGCCCTTCAGTTGTGGTTTCAATTTACAAACTCTGGAATTCGGAATCGTGAAAGAGGAAACCGAACAGCACTAGAAGGAGCTGAAGGCTTTGGCTAACCGTTAAGCACTACAGCCCTTTTAGTTGATTCAATCTTAAAGTATTATTCCAAAAGCAATACAGTACAAAAGGTTATGTTCAGATGCCTATATTCGATTCCCCGATCACCATAATCCTATAATTCTATTGAATCTTTCTTTGAGTGCAAAACAAAAACCCAACGAATTGGGGGAAGCCCCTTCGGTAGCACGCGACATTTCCGTAAACGGCAGACAATGGGACAATAGTAGAAAAAGTCACACAACACAGCAGACGACACCTTAATAGCTCCATAAAACGTAGCAACAATATCCACAAAGGCACCGAACGCACTCCCAAGACCCAAGGAGGGATTGAGGCTGGAAAAGGTCGGAGATGCTGCTGGGTCATGAGATGGGGTCCGAGTCGATGATAGCTCCCATTATTCCCGTCATGAGAGCCACTAGGCCATACGTATGGGAACGGGAGACGGGGTTCTGGAATGATATTTACTGTTGGAGCGGTTTATTTGAAAATGGCGTGACAACAACCCAGCTCAACCGTGCCACAAAAAGAGACTCTCCACTTGGGCCACTGGCCACTAATTCACTTCACAGTTTTTGGACTCCACAAGCCAGAGATGCGCTGCGGTACGCTGCGGCTTGGCCCCGGGCCGGGCCATGGCTTTAACAGCACGACGAACGTGCTGCCTTCCACTTAAGGCTACAAATCATTTTGCGGCAGATGGCAGGGCAGGCAATGGGAATAAAGTTTTTGGAAGGGATGGAGATGGAGATGGGGATGGGGATGGGGATGGGATGTAGATATAAAGTTATATGTGGATGGATGTACTCGTACTTCAACTAGTGTCTGTGTGGGATGGGAATTGCTGGCAGAAAGAAAACAAAACTCGCACACACTCCCATAGGGACACAGATAAGGATTGGCCTGGCTGTTGGCTATTACGACACTTGGCAACTGGAAGATTTATGCCGCAATTACCGCAAGTGTAAACTAATTACGGGTTTAAAGTGCCAGCAAAGAGATAATGCCGCCACACAACAAAACGAAAGCAAAGCTGGCGTTGAAGTTGACTCCACTTCTGGTGGCACTACTGATGCTGCAGCGGCACCTTCTGGTCATTAAGAGCTACCACCAGCCTCACGCCATAGTGTAGTTCAGTGGCTATTAACTGACTGGCTTATCAATTTGAGTTATTTCTACGTCGAATGGAGGAAAGTTTTGAGGGCTTTCATCCTTCATTCCCGCCACTTTTCGTGACTGCCATTTCTCAACTCCAGAGCTGGCTACCTGTTGGCCTTTTGATTGCTGTGCCCCTCTGTCTGTTTGGCCCGATGCTATCATCCTGCCAGCGCGGTAACAAATGAAAATTCAGACTGAAAATTAAATGGGGGAAATGCTCCCGTCGAGGGTGTGCTCTGTCAGACAAATAAATGCCCAGCAGCCTTTGTCCGCTTCATGGTGTTGTTCACATTTTAATTACAACGGCCTCGGTGTTGCCTCCATTGGCGCTGCCACAGGTTGGCACTGTGCCACGGCCCAGCCCCTAAAGGGGGGTAATGCGGTGCCAAGTGGTATTTCGGCTGGCAGCATGATAATCTCCGTGATGACACGGAAACCCCTGCCTGGAGCGCAGATGGATGATGTCTCGGGTTATGGGTGGAGCTGTTTTAATGCTAATCTATTTGGCTGTGTCTGCTTCGAGTCTCTTACAGCACTAGTTGCTTGGGTTCGCATTATGGCATTATGAATTCATAACTCTTTGCTGCATCTTAATTTGAATATTTGTATGCTAAGATATGACTGCACTAAATGCACAAGAACTATCAAATATTTTGTGTACAATCTTAAAGATCAAAGCTTAAACCATAACTCCAAGCGTTTCCCATCTTTGGTCATCAGACATTTGCATTGGACAAATGCATTTGGCTTGTTAGCTGTCGCCATCGCCTCCATTCATTGCGTATACGCAATGTTATATTACAGCCTCCGTTGATTGCAGCTGCCATTTGATGTGCTCATCTGGTTCTGGTGCTAGCTCTGGCTCTGGCCAGTGCACTCATGTAAATGGACTTCATTAGACTGGTTCGCTGCATTGATGTTCTCACTGACCCCGAGAGGAGGAGAACGCCTCCCAATTGTGCCTGCCCCATGCTGACATCAGCCGGGCCGGGGCATCTTCATTAGGGGCACACGCTTCGGAGGCTGATCGGTTTTAGTGCGTCACTGACACGGATAGCTGCCATGTCGAATGCAAGTCCAATCCGAGTACCTTTCACTTTTGTAGAATAAACTTGTTCGAACTCCAGCCAAACAAACACAGCCGACAAACAAGCAAACAACACTGGAGAGGCAGCAGCGACTGGCAGAGGGGCTCGGGCTCAACCGACAAGATGTTTCTTTATGCAACACAAGAGCCACAAAGGCAACAAAGCAACAGTCGATGCAACAGATGTAACAACAAATGCTCCGACAGCTGTCGGCCAAACAGCAGCTACCGATGCCACACCAGTAATCCCCTCTCCGACTCGATGACAGTGCTGCAAGTCATGCTGCAGAGGATGAGGATGCCCCTCGCCAAAGCTGAAAGGAGGTATCTCAGACAGTTTTGTGGATTTTTATTCTCCTCCGAAGCGTTGCAAGAACGCCACTGAAATTTATATACAGGTTGAGTCAGTTCCTTGAGCCTGGGAGCTATTAGAGTCTCTTTTTAATTTACGAACATTAATTGGTTAATTTATTGTCGCCAACACCGGTGGCGGCAGTCCGGCAGGCAAAACTCCTGCGCCGTTGCGCCACAATAAACACGGCATTTAGTCTTATTGATTTAACCAGAAATTACAAATACGAGAAGAAAAACGAATGGCCGAAATGGCAGACGGATAAATTTTATAGTCGAGGGCAAACAGAGTTTCGCTGAAACGGGCCCATAAAATCGAATGTTAATGTTAATGTCTTTCTACGTGTTTGCTCAATAATTGATGGACACCGACCCAAAGCCAATGAGCGTCAATGAGCAGAATGGACATTATGCAATGCTCATTAGGAAATGATTCCAGTCTCGAAAACTCGAGTCGAATGAATAATGAAGATTAAGGAATGTCAATGTTTGGCCAAAGCTCATAAATCATCAGACGCAAACAAATGTGAAACTTGGCCTTAGAATCGTAAGGAAATTATATGAGAAATCCCATGAATGATAGAACATACTCGTATAAGAAGACCAAGTTTTCCTACGATTTCTAAATCATAGGACATTTGGGAGTACGAATAGATTTAATTGCATAAGTTCTCAATTTAAAACCCAAAAAAGTATACTTCAGGGACTCTTCCGGAGTTCCACCTTTTCTCATAGAAATAGCAATTATTTTGGCAACATTTAACTTCAACAATGGCTATGTTTATATTCATTTCACGTGTGGTCTTTTTAATAATTTTGGCAATCGCAATTTAATTTCAAATTGTAATACCATTTCCAGACTATATTAAATTTCCAATTACCCATATATCAATAGAGAAAGTGCATATATCAATACTTAATTGAGCTACCAAACACCACGTGGCCCCAACAAACTATTGGGAGCCACAGGAAAATGGAAAAATAAATGTTTGCCATGAACTATTGCCGGCAATATTTCAGCCTCAGTTTTGCACAATTTCTAGAGAATGAATTTGAAATTTTTCACCCAAGCTTCAGACTGCAATTGGAGTTGACAGACAGGTAGAGGCAAACAAATTGTTGTAAAATAAATCAATGGCATGGAAAGGGCTCAAAAGTGTATTGGGAAAAGTCATGGGGCAGAACCGGAATTTCAGAGAGAGGCGGATGGAGAGATGTGAACTGGAGGAGGGGGGTGCACGACTAATTGCAGCCTGTTGCTGGAGATGCTGCTGTTGCTGTTGCTGTTGCAGCTGCTGCATCGGTGAGTTTTATCTTTTAATTTGCCACAAAACGCACAAAGTGCAACCCTGTGTGTGGGTGTATCTCTGTGTGTGAGTCAGCAAGCGATGCAAGCGAATCCACTGGCCAGGCCTGGGAATCCTCTCACTTTTTTTCACATGCACCGCCCATTGTGTCGGTATGGGTGCTGCCCCTGCCGCCGTTGCTGCTGCTGCTGCTGCTGCTGATGATGAAGATCCCAGCTGGCTGCCTCACTGGGTGCCTGATGCTGCTTGCTGGATATGACACAGATTACGTAATACGAAATTAACATTTTAACACAATTCAACAGAAAGAGAAGACTGCGACGATGCAGCCAGTGGCAGTGGCGTTGCAATGTCTGCAGCCGGAGAAATAAAAATGGATGAAAGAAAAACTCAAAATGGGAACCCGTTGCGGGACTGCAGACTGAGGAGTGTGGAGTGTCCGCCTCTCTTTGGACCTACCCATGTCTGGCGATGGGTCATCAGTCTTTGTTTCGTGGCATGGTCAGCGAGCATCGGGCCGGACATCGGGCCGGACTTTGGGCCGGGCCGGTCCGTCCACGGGGGGGCTTAGTTATCAGGATGATGATGCTACTGATGGCCAATACATGAACACTCTCGGGCCGTAAGTTACGCCTCTTGCAGTCAATTATGCAATTAACGTTTTGCATCCAAACAAGAAGCAATCGCGTTAACAGCATCGGATTCCCCGCCAAATGAGCCAAGTTTCCTACACATTTATTGTACCGGCCAACACATTGACAAAACATACTCAAATGCAGACTCGAAGATGCAGTCGCCTCCGGCCTGGGCGACGGCCAGCTGCCGCAAACCAAAAATGAAACGAAATAAGAAAATACTGATACTCAATCCAAAGTTGCAATCGCCTGTGGCTGTGGCTCTGAGAGACTGTGAAGTGTCATCGCCCCTGGTCGGCAATAATACTACCTCCGTTTCCCTTTCCCTTCACGCTTCAGACTCATATCGTGGCTGATTGTTTTGCCTTATTGTACGGTCTGTATGGGTGTGTTTCCCAGCAATTAGATGGACTGTGATTTGCAACTCGTGCAAACGAATTTAGGAAACACTTGACAAATATTGACAAAGTGCCACCACAAAAGGGAATGCAATTTATGAATACAGTCTTTTTTGCTGATGATAAATTGAAAATCACTTACGGCCCAACGTTCGTTGAATGCAGAAAATGTGTAAAGGAAAAACTATGGTTGATGTGTCACTTCTGGTCTTTAATGAACTATTTGATGGAATAATCATGCTCTTAGGACACCTAAACATGATGATTGATTCGGGTGATGGCTTTAACGATTGCTTGAGATCTTATTATATTCTTTTTCTATGATACCACGACCTACGTTCCACCATCCTTCTTTCTATACCCCAAAGACATCACGTATACACTACATGGCACCATCGCTCCCCATAACCACGCTTCGTCCAACAATTAATTGGAATATTACCAAATAATCGTGTAATTTTAAATTGATATTTAACAACAAGTCGACAATTACGACCACGAGGAAGCCCGAAAAGTGAACCAAAGACGAGTACCCCTGGGGAGAGCAAGTACGTGTAATTTGCTAATCATTTTTGAGCTGGCGATTGGCAGAAATGTTTGAAAGACGTAAACATACAAGGAGGAAACTGTCAACGGTAGTATCAGGGGGGGGCGGAGGATAGGCGGACGAAGGGAGGCAGCCGGCTGGCCATGAGAAAATGAGAAATCCAAGTCAGCAAAATTGTTGTCGGGTTAAGTAACCAAATAACTGTTTGAAGCCACTCGTACTTTTTTTGGGAAACTGCATCGAAGGATGGTCAACTCAACCGTCACAGGAGGGCGATGGTGGGGCCAAATGAATCGGAAAAAGTGAATGGCAGATGAAGCTGCAGTCAGTTGTCGCCTCGGGCTCGAATTGGGTAACATTGCACCGCGCAGTGGGCGAAACTGTCAGCCGCTGGAGCGGCTGTGGATGGGAGATGACAGAGTCCCTGTCCGCTGTCTGCTTTCTGCCGGCAGTCATTGGTCTCTCATTTGGGCCCTGTCTTTGTTCTCCCTCAAATATGGCGATTATAATTACTGCTGACTGACGGATGTCCACAAGTACATATTGGCCCGATGCAATGAAGCGTAGGTTTTGATTGCCGGCCAAAGAGAGAGGAGCCCCGTCCAGCTGTGCGAACGAATGGCCAGGAAAGGTCGTCATCTTCATCTTCATCGTCATCGTCATCGACAGCATACAAATTTTCACTCTCAGCTAACTGGCTTTCTTTGTGTCGTCGTCGTCATCGTCATCGTCGTCTGGCAGAGGAATCTCAGCTGCACCATTGGCCACAGGCCGAGGAGGCTCGTTTGACAACTGGTTACGTGGTCGTCATTCCACCCGCACCAGCACCCGACCCGACCCGCACTCGCACTCGTAGTTGCAGTTGCAGTTGCAATGATTTCCTGGAAGACCAAACGCTGGATGCCATCTTCAGACGCAGTCGATGTCGATGTCGAAGTCGCAGCCTCAGCCTAGGCCTCCAGCTGGCAAGTGTATAGGCTTCGGAGACCCATGTACCAAGTACGAGGTGCACCGCATATATCTCTACTCATTTATTTGGCTGAGGCGCTGCAAGTTTATTGTAAATAGTTGCTGCGCATGCGCCGTGTGATTATGTGAGCATTACATGCCATTTGGCACGCTGCCAAAGACCCAGCCTAGGCCCAATCCCAAAAACCAAACCCAAACCCATACCGAAAACTCGTACCCAAAACCATGATAGCCGTTCGTTCAGAGGAGCAGGAAGCCAGCCTTGCCACGCTTGCTCCTCATTGACCCCAGAAATGAGGCGGGGGGGGGAACAAAAAATGCAAAATCAATTTGAAGATTGCTGCTTCGACAGCTGTCGTCGTGCGGCACAGTCGCTCGAGCAGCCTCCGTGGATGCCGCAGTTCGCGTTCGAGGGTGCACAGGTAGTGGCAAGGTGCTGCTATTGGGGTTAAACTTTAAAGTCAATAAAAAAGCTCAAAGGAGATGGCTCGGATCGATTGAGTCTTTGATACAACTTATGCAACGACTAGTTGAGAGAGATTCAAAATAAAGTTGTAAGCTGTTAAATCATAATAAAAAAAACTTTATTCAAGTCTTTCCAGCAAACTAATTCTTTGAAAATTCACTGAGCAATGCAACGTTTAAATCATCTTTTTTGTAGATTCCAATTCCTGGAATTCTTTTTGACTTTCCTCTTGGATTTGCAATTCAATCAGGCATCATCAGTATGTCCGAACAATGCCAGCTGCATGTAGAAACACGTTCCCCAACTGCCCAGAGCAGGGGCACAGGAGCGGCAAATAGGAAAACATTTTAGCATATTAAAGGGCCCTTGAATGCCAACTACACTAAAGGGAAAAGTACAAGCAATTGTCTTGTACTTGGGACAGGCGTACAGGCGTCCCTTCATGCCCCGATAGGCAGCCAAGGCACTCACCACCATATGTTCTTCCCCATTTTATTTAATCCCAAAGCCATGGGGGGGCACCGACTAATGGTTAGGTCCTTTTTTGGAGGAAATTAGTTTTTGCGGTTGGCAGATGATTGACTTACCTTGCGCTTGGAGCGCGCCATGCGCTGGTCCCGGGAGTTCTCCGCCTCCCCAGGCGGTCGCTTGCCCCAGACGGCGATGGCGATGCGCGTGTAGGTGAAAATGAGCACCAGCAGCGGCACGACGAACTGCAGCGTGAAGAGGGCCAGTGTGTAGTAGTACTCCTGAGCGCTGGACGGCCACATCTCGCGGCAGATGTATCTGAGGTCATGGCCGAGGACATGGCCGAAAGGAGGTTGCATTTGCGTGCAGGCCATAGAACGAGAGACAAAAGACACAAGCCAATGAATTAGTGTGGGGCTGGCTACTACTCGTAGGGGATGCGTGGACGAATCTGCTGGCTCTCAACATCAGCTGCCACACAGAGGATGCAAGGACGCACGGACACGCCCGCATTCATGGCTGAGTGCGCCATTTCATTTTTATGCCATTCCCTTCGTTAGACCGTGAGCTGCATGCCACTCGAGAGCCAGCCGTGAAGGAACTGTTAAATTGTTGCAGGGTTCCTATCATCCTAGGATGCTGCCCCATTGTGCAGCTCCAGGGGCTGCATCTGGTCTTGAGGGCCCTGCTGCCGGACAATGGGCCGCCGGCAACAGCCGTTGTCCTGTTGTCACAATTAGACATGACGTCTAGCTTCCACAACGTGCCTGCCATGTCTGAGCGGAGAAGAACTGTGGTTAAGCAGGCTTCAGATGAGTTTCCTATTGGCATTTATATTATACTTGATCTTGGCCCGCCTCCCGCCTCCCGTCACTCTTCTCCCTGCTCGTTTCTCCTATGAGGAAAAGCTAAAAATACTGTCGAGAGCAGTCCATCTCTGATTAGTGGCAGGCAAAGAAGAAAAATGCTTGTAATATTTTTTATTTGCACGCCACTCAAGAGCGACTGTTTTCAGCATCTCAAACAGGAGGTTCTCTTAAAGTTGAAGTCATTCCAAATGGCGGCAGTCAAGTATAATGCCCCAAACATCCGTCTACGCACGAAGTCGTTTCTTTAATGCTACATTTAGTACAGTCGAAGGCACCCCCACACACATGAACAAAAGCTGGAGCTGAAGATGGATGTGTGGCAAACAAACACTGCAGGATGTTCTACCATGTTTCGAGTGGCAGCGGTACTTACTTCTCGCATTTCTCGTGCCACGCCGATGTGGGCATGACGAGGCGGGAGACGACAGGTATGGGAAACGCGGTGGCAAGTGCAATAAACCAAACCCCGCCGATGATAAATTTAGCATAACTGAAACGACAGAGAGCGAGAGGAAAAATTTATAAGTGGCTCGTAAGTACATCTGATTCGTCTCTTAAATATTTAAAATTTCTGTTATTTTCATACTCATGCTTTCCACTTATCTCACCATGCCCCAACCCATCACCGGCTGGCAAATGCCTGCGTAAATTCTTAAACAGTTTGAAAATTTCCGACACACCGTGACGTATGAGTGATGCCGGTGCGGTCTGTCTTTCCTGTAGCTTATCCGGCGGAGAAGCGAGCGTGATAAGCGAGCATTTATGGCGCTGCGGTACGGTAGGGTTGGCTGGCAGTGGCAGTGGCAGTGGCGTCGTGGCGTGTGCGTAAATTACAGACACGTTGAATAATTATCAACCGTATTTACTTTATGGCCTCGCAAATATTTGCACAACAGGACTCTCACTCCCGAACCCATACTGACGTGGCCTGGGGTGCCCAAACTCCCTCCCCGCTTCATAGCCATGTTGAACCTCCATTAAAAGTCGTCCGGGCGTGAAATACTCACGCCAGAGCTCTTCAGCTCCACTGGAGATGGATGGCAGTGTGAGTGACACCGGCTGATGGTCTAGTGGTCGAGTAGTCGAGGGAATGGCAATGCCGTATCGTATTTAGTTACCAAGCAAATTGACGTTTTCAATGCGTCCGGCAAATGGCCAGCATGGGTGCTTTGGATTTTCCGCAGCGTCAGGGTTTTGGATTACTATTTAAACCAATTAACACGAACCGGCGAGCCATTGACGCCGCCTCCAGGGAGACCAGCGTTTCGGTCAAGTAGACTCCAAAGTGGGCCTAGCAATGCAAATAGCCAAGCGGCCACTTAACGGTGTGCGGGCACGCCACTAAGACGTCGAGACTTTGCACTTGAATAAAATACTTGAAGGAGGTACTTAAGCAAAAGCTAACGAAGGAGCTTAGAGTGGAGCTAATACGGCACTTCACTGCTTCTTCCTTAAGAAAATCTACTTAAATTTAACATTTTAACTTTGCAGCATTGTTCCCAAAACAAAACCCTACAATGGGTTCCAGTGTTTAAACAAGTTTTCAATTAATTTTACTGGCCATCAAAAGTTTCTCGTAAACTGTTTACAGACAAGGCAATAATAGTTTGCATTAAACAGCATTTCATGGTATTGTGGGCGAAATGAAAAGTCAAAGGAAAATCATTTCGCTGGAAACCCCACCGCGTCCCCCACTTACCGCTTTGTGATGCGAGGCCTGAGAGGCCACATAATGGCTATATATCGATCAATGCTGATGGCCACCAAAGTGTAGGCGCTGACTAGCACAGACACCGCCTGCGAGTAGTTGACAAAGTGACAGAGCACTATGCCAAAGGGCCAGTAGTTGAGGATGAACAGCGAGATGAAGGAGGAGGGCACGCAGAATAAAGACATCAGGATGTCGCCGAGCGCCAGGTTGGCGATAAAGTAATTGGTGACGGTGCGCATGCGCGGCGTGGACTGGACGATATAGCAGACGGTGCCGTTACCGATCAGCGCAAATATGAAGATTGGAATGTACAGCAGGTAGACGGTGCTCTTAAAGTAGACGCTGGACCAGACGTCATCCGACGAGGACTCCGTTTCCTCGCAGCTAAAGTTCATCAGGACCGTGACATTGAAGTGCTCAAAGTCCAGGCCATTGAGCGTGGTCGTTGAAGCATAACTGTAGACAGCCTCTGCATCGCGCACATCCAGCTCGCCAGAGCCGGCTGTGGCGTTGTACAAAAGCGAGGCAGAGTCTGTGAGTGAGAGGGAGACGTCCGGGTAGTCATCCTCCTCGTTGCGCAGCAGGGGCTGCTGCGGGGCTATGTAGTAGAGTCGCTCGTCACTCAGCTCGCTGCCGGCCACCCGCTGGCTGTGCAACAGCAAGCCATTGTCAAACTCCATTCAAGCGCGTCGAGGGGAACCGCAAACTCTTAGAAAACTTCCAGTCGTTGAAAACTTTTCTGTCTCCTTGTACTGCGGTTCCTAGAGTTTCGTTCTACTCGTCAGCATTTTGGCCAAAAGTCCACGCTCTTCAAAGTTGCTCCCAGCTCCTACTATCGCTGGCAATCTGCAAGTAAAAAGTTGGAGGTGCAATTAGCGGGAATCTCAAAATGTGCTGCACTACATTGCGGCTACTTAATAATTTGCATAATCTGCTTGAACAAAAAGCATTGCATACTTTCAGGCAGTAGTCGGTATAAGAGTTTCGGTATAATTAAAGAGGAAATTTATGAATATATACGTTCATACGTTTGTCGATGGCTCCATGGTAGAAATATAAAATGTACATCCATGTCGCGCTCTAAGGGACGCACACCACAAATTGCCACTTTCACCTTCGTCAGCAACTTTAGCATTTCATTATCGAACCCAATGGAACAACAATCCAGAGATAAATGTCCCATCTGATTTGGCATTCCTCCAAAACCGCAAAAGCCACTTGTCCGTGGGGTGCTATTAGATGATTATATTCTAAGTAGCTATGACCACCTCCAAGTGAGTCTAATCTTGTGCCGATAAGTTTTTGCCTATAAAAGATCCAGTTGTCGACCTATTCATCAATCAGTTTTCGGTACTAAAACAAAATGAAAACCTTTGTTCTTTTGGCACTCTGCGCACTTGCCGGTAAGTCCTTGTAATCATACTCCTGATAATGGTTTATATAGCGAACTACAATTATGTCTGACAGCTTCGGCATACGCCTTGGACGAGGCTGACCGCGTCAATGGCGAGAACGGCTGGTACGTTCCCCAGCAGGACGGCACCTTCGAGTGGGTGGACAAGGATGTTGCAGAGGATTGGATGGAGAAGCAGGAACTCTTGGAGTCTCGCGGCCTGACCACCGTGCCCGTCACCTTCTACCTTTACACTTCCTCAAACCCCACCAAGGGCCAGAAGATTAAGGCCAATTACAATTCCATCAATAACTCCAACTTCAACTCCGGCAACCCCACCCGCTTCGTTATCCACGGCTGGACTCAGAGCTACACCGCTAGCATGAACAAGGACATCCGCGCCGCCTGGTTGAGCCAGGGAGACTACAACGTGATCGTCGTTGACTGGGCTCGCGCCCGTTCCATTGACTACGCCACTTCCGTGATGGCCGTGGCCGCCACCGGAAAGAAGGTCGCCAACATGATCAACTTCCTGAACTCCGACTTCGGCATGTCCCTGGACAACCTCTATGTCATCGGTCACAGTCTCGGAGCTCACGTCTCCGGCTACGCCGGCAAGAACACCAATGGCCAGATCTACGCCATCATCGGCCTGGACCCCGCACTTCCCCTCTTCAGCTACAACTCGCCCAACAAGCGTCTCAGCTCCACCGACGCCTGGTATGTGGAGTCCATCCAGACCAACGGCGGTAACCTCGGCTTCCTGAAGCCCATCGGCAAGGGTGCTTTCTACCCTAATGGCGGCAAGACCCAGCCCGGCTGCTTCCTGGACGTCACTGGCGCCTGCTCCCACGGCCGCTCCACCACCTATTACGCCGAGGCCGTCAGCCAGGACAACTTCGGAACGATCAAGTGCGGCGACTACCAGGCCGCTGTCAACGACCAGTGCGGCAGCACCTACAGCGGCGTCCGCATGGGAGCCGACACCAATGCCTACATGGTTGCCGGTGACTTCTATGTGCCCGTGAACAGCAATTCCCCCTACGGCATGATTAACTAAACGAAAATAAATGAAAAGCTTAAAATCGATAGATCCATTGTAGAACTATAGAGGGTAGAACTAGGGACTTTAGCATATGACATATGTGCATAGGTCAGCCGTCACCAACATCTTGAAGTTTACCCATGCGTCCATCCTCACATTGCCACTTTCAGAATTCAAGCAATGGATGAGAGCACAAAGAAACCAAATGAAATATTCTTTGTTTCAAGAGACAATGAAGGAGGGGCTCAGGGAGATTTCATTCATCTTCGGACCAAGAACAATGCATTCATAATTGAAGTATAGTACAATAGCTCTACAAGCTGTTTCACTGATTCTAAACAATCGTTCTGTATCAATAATTTCTATCAAAGAGACAGCTCACACCACTCCATCTCCAATAAAAGCCAACTGAAATTAATCAGCAGCTATATACATACACTCGTAAGCTCTCAAGATGCTGTTGTCTAGGCAACTAGAAAGATGATGAAATAAACTCTAAAAATAAAGCTTGCAAGTTTATTTAAAGCAAGGTATTAATAGAAAATGACAACCCATCGAAATCAATTAAAAGTCTACTCAGAAATCTAAAATATTAACAGAACAGCACGAGTGCCCCATACTCGTATGTGTACTTGTAATTTAAACTTTTGCCTTTCGATACGTGTACAAGTTGCCTTCTTCATCTCTTCGGATCTCATCTCATTTAATTTCATATCATTTGGGCTCAGTTCACTTGGTTTTAATATCTCGTTGAATAAACTCTGAAAACAACTGACAGACAACTGCCTTCTTCCGGCCACCCAAGAGACGCCCAACAGCCCATCATCCAGAAGCCAGATCCAGAGACGAGTGCTGCAAGGGAAGGATAAGGTTATCAAGTGGGTAAATTGCTTATCTCAGCGCAATAATGAGGCCTTCGACGGGGTCGGAATAAGACCCTTCCGAGTGCCGAGTATGTGCGTGACTCGGTTGTTGTTATTTCTTCTCTCTCTCTCTCTTCCTGGCGAGCCTGTGCCTTCTGTTTTTTATCAATTATCTTGCCGCATTCCTCGACTCCAGCATCTGTGCCAGCGAACCCCAAACACACATTTGTGCGGATTTAAAAGGTTTGACATGGCACAATGGCATCTCAGGCCTTTTCCGGCAAAAAGTGGGAGAATTTTTGTATATATGCAAAATATTTTATCTTAGATTTCCGATAAACACTCTAGAAACTTAATAAAAAAAATGTTTGGATGTTCAAACCATTGAGAAAGGTGTATATTAGATTAGCAAGGAAGACACCAATGAACTGGGTCATTGCTAAAATTAACTTGAAGAACCTTAAGTAAGCGCCTCATTCTCTGTCAAAAAATATAGAGTATATGGTATTTTTTGTAAGAAAACATCACGTATACGCACCGGTTTTTATGTCTTCTTTAAGAAAACCTCATGAATGTTAATTATTCATTGAAGCTGAAATAAATCGAGGTCCTGGCCAAAATGTAATTGCGAATTCAATTCGAAAAAGGATTAAAGTCCGAAAAACTATGGAAACTTATCATGTTTTATCGTATAATTTCTTTGGCATGCCAGCTTAGATTTAAGAAGAATCTTAAATCCAGCGAATTATGAATTAAAACATACACCAGTCCTAAAATTATGGTTCCTATAAACTTATATTTTAGTTATGGACTCTGGGGCTCCACTTGCAAACAAAGTTCCTAGCCCAAAACATCGCTCGCACATCATTAAACATGCGACTGGCAATCGAAAATTTTCCCATCGATATATACACACATACTCGTATATGCAGCTGGTTTGGCAGTTGATTAATGAACAGCTCATCAATTTTGTATTAACAAGACATGGAAAAGTGTGCCCTGAATGCCAAAAGCACGCAAAATAATTACATGCTGGCGAGAGCCGCTCGCTCGTCGTTGAATATTTTAATGGCTTCAGCCAATAAAATACAACAAAATATTGAGAAAAGCAGGCACCAGATCGAAATGAAAGGAGGAAGCAGGGCCCGCAGGCAGCCGAAGGAACATGGAAATAAAATGCAAAATATTGACGGGTATCACGTACACAAATAGGAGTATATGTGTGGGGCACAGGAAGCCTAATAACATCTTAGATTTCCAGACAAAGCATAGCCAATGCGGAGGGCGGGAATGGAATGAAAAGCAAATCAGATTTTTTGGGCTTAGTTGGCGCGTAATTCTGTTTAGCCGGCTCTCAGACTGAAAATTATGTTCGGTGGAAAAACAGCAGCCCACAACAAAGGCTTCCAACGAAAAAAAAGGCTGGCTGGAAAAATCCTAAATGGTATTTCATAAATTCAATTTTCTGAAGAGCCACAGGGGGAAAAGCAAAATGAAAAAAGCACTGCCAAAAAGGTACAAAATACTTAAGAGAAAGCTTTGGACTTATCACAGACCTTCGTGAAAAGCTGGAGCATTTGATTAAGGAACGCAATATAGCGACAGTCCAGATATAAATATCCTATCTGATTCGGCATTCCATCAAAACCGCAAAAACCACTTGAACTGGGGGTGCTATCAGATGGTTGTATTCTAAGTAGTTAGTCCACCTCCAAGTGAGTCTAATCTGTTGACGATAAGTGGCCCGATTCGGCCTATAAAAGACAGCGAAACCGACGTATTCAGCAATCAGTTGTAGATTGTAGAACAACATGAAGACCTTTATTCTTTTGGCACTCTGCTCGCTTGCCGGTAAGTCCTTGTAATCATACTCCTGATAATGGTTTATACAGCGAACTACAATTATGTCTGACAGCTTCGGCATACGCCTTGGACGAGGCTGACCGCGTCAATGGCGAGAACGGCTGGTACGTTCCCCAGCAGGACGGCACCTTCGAGTGGGTGGATAAGGATGTTGCAGAGGATTGGATGGAGAAGCAGGAACTCTTGGAGTCTCGCGGCCTGACCACCGTGCCCGTCACCTTCTACCTTTACACTTCCTCAAACCCCACCAAGGGCCAGAAGATTAAGGCCAATTACAATTCCATCAATAACTCCAACTTCAACTCCGGCAACCCCACCCGCTTCGTTATCCACGGCTGGACCCAGAGCTACACCGCTAGCATGAACAAGGACATCCGCGCCGCCTGGTTGAGCCAGGGAGACTACAACGTGATCGTCGTGGACTGGGCTCGCGCCCGTTCCATTGACTACGCCACTTCCGTGTTGGCCGTCGCCGCCACCGGAAAGAAGGTCGCCAACATGATCAACTTCCTGAACTCCGACTTCGGCATGTCCCTGGACAACCTCTATGTCATCGGTCACAGTCTCGGAGCTCACGTCTCCGGCTACGCCGGCAAGAACACCAATGGCCAGATCTACGCCATCATCGGCCTGGACCCCGCACTTCCCCTCTTCAGCTACAACTCGCCCAACAAGCGTCTCAGCTCCACCGACGCCTGGTATGTGGAGTCCATCCAGACCAACGGCGGCAACCTCGGCTTCCTGAAGCCCATCGGCAAGGGTGCTTTCTACCCTAATGGCGGCAAGACCCAGCCCGGCTGCTTCCTGGACGTCACTGGCGCCTGCTCCCACGGCCGCTCCACCACCTATTACGCCGAGGCCGTCAGCCAGGACAACTTCGGAACGATCAAGTGCGGCGACTACCAGGCCGCTGTCAACGACCAGTGCGGCAGCACCTACAGCGGCGTCCGCATGGGAGCCGACACCAATGCCTACATGGTTGCCGGTGACTTCTATGTGCCCGTGAACAGCAATTCCCCCTACGGCATGATTAACTAAACGAACAATAAAACAAAAATCTAAACCAACTGAAAAATCTCACTCAATTCGGGAAAATCGGTGCGAGAAGCGCGTTTAAGCTTTGTGTGGGGCAAACATCTATTTAAGTCGTATATTAAGGCGAATATTATACCTAAGACCTTAATGGTCTTCCATAAATTAAACTTCCAGCTACTAGAGGCAAAGCAAAATGGAAAAGGTGATGCGAGAAAGGTACAAAATTTAAGCGAAAGCCTAGGACTTTTCACCAAGCTTTTTGAACATCTTTTCATTGCCCAATTTGTGGGCGAAAATGCCTTCTAAAAACCCCACACAGCAGGTAGCCTTTCGGGGTGGAAAAGTATATCTTAAGTTGCCACAAAGCGTGGGGCGTCCAAATGCATTTACCTAGGCTCAATGGCACTGCAGTGGAAAAAGGTTAGTATCCAGCTGCTACTAAAAAGCCGGGAAATGGTGAACAAAGCTGCGTCCTTTAGGGGCAGGAAATACTTGTGGAATTTCGCATCTCAGCATTTGCTCAGCCAAGACCATGAATGAAAATACATTTGCTGAGCTCGTTCCTCTTTTTCTCGGTGTGCTTGTGCTTGTCTATGTCGGTCTTCAGTCATGACTGATTTAGCCTCAGCCCCAAAAACCGCATTTATCTTTAGATATGTCGTCAGAAGCGTTTTGCCACTTTTTGCGGCATGTTTGTAATTATAATTAATGAGCAGCCATCAGGCGGAATTTTGCTCGGGGCAAAGTCAACAGCCACAACATCTACATTGTAGTTGCCTGCCACCACGCCAGAAAAGAGGGAGGGATGAAGCTTGTGTGGCAAGTGGTTAGCTCTGTCTGCTCCTGCCTCTGTCTCTGTCTGTTATTTAAATACGGAGACGTCTGCCTGGCAGGCAGTCCTTGTGCCCCAATTAGCCCATGTCGATAGATGGCTAGAAGAATGCCAAGTGCAAATTTCCGTAAAAGTATGTGCAGCTTACTATGTGAGGATGAAGATTGAGGATGATTGCGGTCGCACGGCTCTACTCCAGATAGTTAATCATCTGATGGACTATATATGGCGCGCCTGAAGCACCTCGAAAGATAAGGTACTTATATTCATGTCATGGTTAACCTTCACCCCGAGAGAGCATTTTGAATTCGCCACACAAAAGAACAACAATATTTATTTGCCTCAAATGCTTATTTATGGGCACAGGAATTTATTGTTTTTTCCGGCCCCAGGATGAAATTGAATTTTATTGTGGGCCAAGATCCCAAAACCCTATTATGCCTGTGTCGACCCTTGATTTGTGGATTTGTGGCTTGAGGTCCGTCCGCCCAAAGCCAGTGGCCAAATGCGATTTCCAGCTATCGCTAAGTCCCCAAATGTTTCTCTGATCTGTGGCCCACTCACGATGACATAATCCCCCGCAAATGCCGGCAAAGTGAATGCGCTCCCGTGGGGCAAATTGGATATGCAAATTGGCCCGTGTTGCCATTTAATTTGCTTAATCAAACGCAGCCGAATGTTTATCAGTCCCCGGGCACGTGCCACATGAAATGCGACACTTTTCAAAATGCGATTAATTTGAAATGTTCATTGAATCTGTCATCGACTTCGATGCCACCCAACTCCTCGGGGGCTTGTGGTTCTGCGGTCCTCTGCTTATGTGGTCCTGTGTCCACAAAGGCAACTCCGGGCAAATAAAATAAGGGCTGGGACTTTTGGTTGTGGTTTCTCTCCCTTTTCGTGGTCATATTTGCGTTATTAATTGAATTAATCTTGCTGTGGAACAGCACAAGAGTCCATCAAACGGTGCCTGAAAGTATGCAGCAGATTTTTCCCGATGAACAAAAGTGATGTAATTTATTTTCAAGCACCCCAATTAACGTGATACTCCAGGTTAAAAACAAGTGAGAAATCAATTAATGCCCAGGTGCCAGGTTAAATGTACCGAACAGAACTATTGTTACAGGGCAGGAAACATCAGCTGGAAGGGCTTTCCTCACCGTAGATACGAGTAGATTCCGCTGCGAGATACGGCAAGCCGAGGCACCTCAAAAGCAATGAAGTGTTAAATTAAATTCCCATTTAATGGCATAAACAATTAAGCCCACTTGTCGTGGCTTACATGAGATTACGTTGGACAGCGGTCAGTGGTTCTATGGGTGGTAGAGGGCCTCCCAGTGTAATTGATAGCTGCCGACAGATAGGCAAAACCCGCTGGTTACGTCCATTCTTTGTGCGATTCGGCGCGGGGGGTACTCGTACTTTTGACGCGACTAGGTCCCATTGATCCCAAAATAAACCCGAATTACCATGGGGCCATTCCGGCTAGACACTTGACAGACCCCAGCACACCACAATAATAATATTCGCGAATCACGACGGAATGAAAGGCAATTGAAAAGTCGATTGAAAGTCAATCAACAGATAAATATGCCACCTGATTCGGAATCCAAAAAAAACCCTTGCAGAGGGGGTGCTATCAGATGGTTATACGTATGTATATTATAGTAAGGTCCACCACCAGGCGCGCCTAATCTTGAGCAGATAAGTAGCCACCGGTTTGCCCTATAAAAGAGCAAGGTGTCGACCTATTCAGCAATCAGTTGTCGCTTATACAACAACATGAAGACCTTTATTTTTTTGGCGTTCTGTGCTCTGGCCGGTGAGCCTTTAGAATCATACCCCTAAACATTCCTTAACTAACGAATTATCATTATGTCTGATAGCTTCGGCCTATGCTTTGGAGGAAGCTGACCGCGTCAATGGCGAGAACGGCTGGTACGTTCCCCAGCTGGACGGCACCTTCGAGTGGGTTGACATGGACGTCGCTGAGGAGTGGATGGAGAAGCAGGAACTCTTGGAGTCTCGCGGCCTGACCACTGTGCCCGTCAAGTTCTACCTGTACACTTCCTCAAACCCCACCTCGGGCAAGAAGATCACCGCCACCACAAAGTCTATTGATGCCTCCCACTTCAACGCTGCCCACCCCACTCGCTTCGTCATCCACGGCTGGACCCAGAGCTACACCGCTAGCATGAACAAGGACATCCGCGCCGCCTGGTTGAGCCACGGAGACTACAACGTGATCATCGTTGACTGGGCTCGCGCCCGTTCCATTGACTACGCCACCTCCGTGTTGGCCGTCGCCGCCACCGGAAAGAAGGTCGCCAAGATGATCAACTTCTTGCACTCCGACCATGGCATGTCCCTGGACTCCCTGTACGTCATTGGCCACAGTCTGGGCGCCCATGTTGCTGGCTATGCCGGTAAGAACACCGACGGCCAGGTGCACACCATCATCGGTCTGGACCCCGCACTTCCCCTCTTCAGCTACAGCAAGCCCAACAAGCGTCTCTCTAGCGATGATGCCCACTATGTGGAGTCCATCCAGACCAACGGTGGTACTCTCGGCTTCCTGAAGCCCATCGGCAAGGGTGCTTTCTACCCTAATGGCGGCAAGACCCAGCCCGGCTGCACCCTGGACGTCACTGGCGCCTGCTCCCACGGCCGCTCCACTACCTATTACGCCGAGGCCGTTAAGGAGGACAACTTTGGAACCATCAAGTGCGGCGATTACGAGGCAGCCGTCGCCAAGGAATGCGGCAGCACCTACAGCAGCGTCCGCATGGGAGCCGACACCAATGCCTACATGGTTGCCGGTGACTTCTATGTGCCCGTGAACAGCAAGGCCCCCTTCGGCATGATTAACTAAATAAACATGAATAAAACCTAAAATCAATCTGACCCAAACGATTTCTGAAATATCACTCAGGAAATGGTTCAGGAATTGCCTTGACAGTTCTTCAATGAAATTCTCTATCACGCCAATCAATCCATAAACCTTGTTGTCGTCCAACCACCTATTAAGATAGCCATCGTTTACGGTGATTGAGATCGTAAACTAGTCCTCGGCATCGAGAGTTTGTGGAAATTTATGACTGCACTCCAGCACTTCACGTTGATTTCCTAGCTGATTTATCAAGCAATGTTCAGTAAATGTTTTATTGTAGTATGGCTCTACCAAAGACTGGTTCTACTGTATACTTATGGGGGCTTATCCATATGGTTACGAGTATATATTTAAAAGATTTGCCAGTTATCCAAAGAAGGGAATTTGTAATGAATTTATAGACTTTTCAATTATAGCGAAATTTATTGTATGCCTTTGAAAAAGATGTCAGTCCGTATAATTTGCTTAGGATTTTCTCGCATATGAAGTACGGTCTCTCTTGTCAAAATCAATCTTGATATCTTTGTGATGAAACAATTATTTTTTTATTTTTTTTCTTCTAATCTGTAAGAGTTTTGTTTTAACGTTTTGTCGCTAAATATTTGGCACAATATTTGAAAACATTGCACAAATCCTTTTAAGCTGTATTAACATTATATTACGCATTCACCGATCAAATATACATATGTGAAACTGCGACACACATGTATCCCTAAAGATGATTCAGCTCGCTTGTTGGCAGGATAGCCAGTGAAAAATAAAAGGATGCGTTTAATAATAATTAATTTTTGGTAAATATTTCTTAAATAATAAACGATTAAGAAACGATGTTGGAAAACAATATTCCCTACTTGAAAATAGTTCGAAAAAAATAAATGATTGCTTCACATTTCAAGCCGCTATGATTACGATCGATCACGTAACGTATCAGAAACTTCGACACTTGAAGTTAACATTCCATTCTTGGACCACTGTTATGGTCTTTATTATACAAGTACGGGATATTCCCAAAGATACACCTTATCTACCTCGCTGTGGGTAACTCCACAATCAAAAAGTTTGTCCAAATATAGCTCTAAGATGTTTATTTCTATAAAATGGCGATTAGCTGGGGGTCTATAAAACGCAGGAGTGCCTGACACTGGACACCACAATTGGTAAGACCGCAATATGAAAGTGTTCTTTGTTCTAGCAGCCTTGTTGGCAGCAGGTGAGTTCTCCGCAAAGAATCCACTAAAAGGACATTCCGGCTAATATAAGTACTTGCAGTGACTGCCCTGCCCATTGAGGAACGCGTCAATGGCGAGAATGGCTGGTTCATTCCCAAAATCGATGGCACCTTCGAGTGGATGGACCTGAAGGACGCCGAGGAGCTGCTTTTCAGCGGCGAGCAAATGGAGGGCCGCATCAGCACGAACGCTGTCAAATTCTACCTCTATACCAAGTCCAATCCCACTGATGGTAAGGAAATCACGTCCGATTCATCCTCCATCGATGGATCCCACTTCAACAAGGACCACAGCACCCGTTTCGTCATCCACGGCTGGACCCAGAGCGCCCAGGATGAAATGAACACCCGCATCACCAAGGCCTGGTTGTCCCGCGGTGACTACAACGTGATTGTTGTGGACTGGGCCCGTGCCCGTTCCGTTGACTACGCTTCCTCTGTGCTTGCTGTTCCCGGAGCCGGTGCAAAGGTTGGAGATATGATCAAGTACCTGAACGAACATCACGGCATGTCTCTGGACAGCCTGGAGGTCATCGGCCACAGCCTGGGAGCCCAGGTCTCTGGTTATGCCGGCAAGACCGTTGGCGAGGGTCGTATCCACTCCATTGTTGGTCTGGACCCTGCTCTTCCCCTCTTCAGCTACGATAAACCCGACAAGCGTCTCTCTAGCGATGATGCCCACTATGTGGAGTCCATCCAGACCAACGGCGGCAAGCTGGGATTCCTGAAGCCCATCGGCAAGGGTGCCTTCTACCCCAACGGCGGCCAGACGCAGCCAGGATGTGGTGTGGATGTCACAGGCTCCTGCTCCCACGGCCGTTCCGTCCTGTATTACGCCGAGGCCGTCACTGAGGACAACTTCGGATCCATCAAGTGTGGCGACTACGAGGCAGCCGTCGCCAAGGAATGCGGCAGCACCTACAGCAGCGTCCGCATGGGTGCCGTCACCAATGCCTACATGGTTGATGGTGACTACTACGTCCCCGTTAACAGCGATTCTCCATTCGGTAAGATTGGATAGAGACCTGTGCTCCATAACAGGAACCCAACAAATAAAAAGTTCTAAGCCCAAGTATCTTTGTTTTTATACCCGATACTCAAAATGAGTATTGGGGTATATTAGATTTGTGGTAAAAGTGGATGTGTGTAACGTCCAGAAGGAATCGTTTCCGACCCCATAAAGTATATATATTCTTGATCAGCATCAATAGCCGAGTCGATTGAGCCCTGTCTGTCTGTCCGTCTGTCCGTCCGTCCGTCCGTCCGTCCGTCCGTCCGTCCGTCCGTCCGTCCGTCCCCTTCAGCGCCTAGTGCTCAAAGACTATAAGAGCTAGAGTAACGATGTTTTGTATCCAGACTTCTGTGATATGTCACTGCTACAAAAATATTTCAAAACTTCGCCCTGCCCACTTCCGCCCCCACAAAGGACGAAAATCTGTGGCATCCACATTTTTAAAGATACGATAAAGCCAAAAACGCAGAATCGTAGAGGATGACTATATGTTCTAGAGTGTAAAATCTCAACCAGATCGTATAATTATTATAGCCAGAATCAAGAAAACAATTTCATTTTTTCTCGCTCTGTCTCTCTCTAACACACAGGTTTCAGGGTCGGCTTTGCCAATTGCAAAATATGAGTTCAAGGATCTCAGAACCTATAAGAGCCAGAGCAACCAAATTTGGTATCCACACTCCTGTGATATCGGACCTTGACCGTTTCGTGTCCAAATTTCGCCACACCCCCTTCCGCCCCCGCAAAGGACGAAAATCTGGGGCATCCACAAATCTCAGAGACTATTAAGGCTAGAGTAACCAAATTTGGTATCCGCACTTCTCTTAGATCTCACTATAAAACGTATTTATTTATTTATTAAATTAACAAATTATCTGTTAATAATGGTACTTAGTTACTAAAGGCAGAAAAAGATAAGTTAAAAGTTAGCTAAATTTAAATGATTATAAATATTGCATGCAATTAGTTTAAGAGACAGTTCAGGGGATAGGGTTAGACAGAGGGAGTTATAATTATGGCATAAAACCCTAAAAGGTTCATGATCAGCATAATTAGACCTACATATGGGTAGACGGATAGGCCTAAAAGTACGGGTAGGTCTGGATGGAACGGCCAAGTCAATCTGACCCAAGAGAGTTTGGGAGTCAACAGTCCCAAGAAGGAGCTTGTGCACGAACATTACGCCATTGCATATTCTGCGATGGTGCAACGACGGCAGGTCAATAAGATTTAGCCTAGACCGGTAGGGTGGCAAGATTCTTCCCGAGTCCCAGTTAAAGTTCCGAAGGGCAAAAATTAAAAATTGCTTTTGCACGGATTCAATAACAGCCTGCTGCTCTTTATACTGCGGGCTCCACACACAAGAACAATACTCCAATATAGGACGTACTAACGAGATGTACAGTTGTTTCGTAACGTACGGGTCGTCAAACTCCTTGGACCAACGCTTGATGAACGCTAAAACACCCTTAGCTTTATTTACAGTTGCAGCTATATGGGTGTTGAAACACATCTTATGATCAAAAAGGACTCCGAGGTCATTTGAACTCGAAATTCGCTCAAGGACATGATTTCCTAGAACATATGAGACAAAATGAGGAGCGCGACGGTAAAATGTCATAAGTTTGCATTTGGAAAGGTTCAGAAAAAGAAGATTAGTTGAACACCACAATAGTAGTTCACTTAGATCAAGTTGAAGGCGTGTGTGCAAATACCAATCAGAGTAAGAAAGACAGATTTTGACATCATCAGCATACATTAGTGTAGTAGAGTATGTTATAACTTGAGGAAGGTCGTTCACAAATAAAATAAACAGAAGCGGGCCCAGATGACTTCCCTGTGGCACACCTGAAGTAACATTAACAGTATTTGACAACACGTTAGAAAACAAAACACGTTGAGTACGGTTAGAGAGATAGGACAAAATCCAATCTAGAAGATTCGTTGGGAACCCTAATAAGGAGAGCTTTTGAATAAGCAGAGCATGGTTCACAGAATCGAATGCCTTGCTGAAGTCCGTAAAAACTACATCCGTCTGCAAACCAATTTGAAAACCACGGTGGATTAGGTTAGAAAACTCAAGAAGGTTAGTCGATGTTGAACGATGTCTGAAAAAACCGTGTTGCGACGGAGATATCAAGCTGCAACAAAGATGTTGCAGTTGCCGGGTGACCAGGAACTCAAGAAGCTTCGGGATGGCGGAAAGCTTTGCGATACCACGATAGTTTTCAATGTTTGATCTTGAACCTTTTTTGTGAAGCGGAATGATGTAGGACTCATTCCAAATTACTGGGAGACAAGACTGTTCCAAGGAGAGGTTGAAGAGAAAGGTCAAGGGCTTGCAAAGGGACTGGGCACAGTGTTTTAAGATGCAACTTGGTACCTTATCTGGACCCGCAGAAAACGATATGTCCATAGATGACAAACCTTCAAGAACAACGCTTTCCTCGAAAAAGGGCAGAAAAATACTGTTAGCTTGAGGTAGCTGGTACGGATACGGAGTGGATGCGTTGTAAATATGAGACGAGTACGTTGTTTGGAAAAAGTTAGCGAATAAATTTGCAATACCAACAGCAGAAGCTTCTGTTTTGTTCTGGTAATGAAGGGACGGAGGAAAAACGTTTGACTTGCGCTTAGAATTAACGAACGAATAGAATTTTTTAGGATCACTACGAAAATTACTACTACATTGTGAAAGGTATATCTCAGAATTTCGCCCCACCCCCTTCCGCCCCCACAAAGGACGAAAATCTGTTGCATCCACAATATTGCACATTCGAGAAAACTAAAAACGCAAAATCATAGATAATGACTATATCTATCAGATTGCTGAATCTGGATCAGATCGGATCATTTTTGTAGCCAAAAGCAAGAAATCAATTTGCAGTGGCCACGCAGCGCCCGACGTCACGCTCAGACTGATTTTCTGTCTCTCTCGCACGCACTCTTTGTCGTGTGGTTCAATATTAGCGGCGTCTGCCGCATGAGAGCCATACTGACTTAGTATCGGGTATAACTGTAGAGTTGCGGTGTACGCAGCAACTCACAACGTTCCCCCTCGTTACTTATCTGAAAATGTTCTCCTATAAGAATGTTTTGATTGGGCTATGTTTTCCCAAAAGCGCTTTTTGTGGTATTCGCAGATCCCTTGTTTATCCAAATTGAACTAATTATATTTGAACGTTTATATGCAATTACTTCACCATCAAGTGTCCGATGCGACACCAGCAGAAGGCTGTTACGCGCGGATCCCAGGCAGGAGTGCAAGCCCCTCTCCCGTCCAACCACCGACGGAGAATTAATGTTGTGGAAGCAAATCAAAATGAAATTATTTTTTTAATACATGTGTGAATCTGCTAAGATATCAAAAGGTTGGACACTTCAAGCTAAACTTCCTTTCTTGTCCTACTCGCTATGGTCTACACCTGTACATGTAAGGGGTATTCAAAAGGGGTACCCCAAAAGGTTGTCAAAGACCTGAGTGTCCAAGCTACAACTCACGTAGAAAAGATTTCTTTGATTTTTCTGGTTATCAAACAAGCTGTGGACATGAACTTTTATCAATGATAATTTTAATCCGGGTAACGCCACTATCTGATCATTAGACAAAAAAAAGGTCTTAAGTGCTTACTTGTATTAAAAGGCGATTAGTTGAGGGTGTATAAAAGGCTAGGAATAGCCACCGAACACCACAATTGGTTTAGCCCCCACCATGAAAGTGTTATTTGTTCTAGCAGCCGTGTTGGCAGCAGGTGAGTTCTCTCCAAATATTCCACTAAAAGGACACTCCCGCTAATAAAAACATTTGCAGTCAGCGCCCTTCCCGTTGAGGAGCGCATCAACGGCGAGAATGGCTGGTTCATTCCCAAAATCGATGGCACCTTCGAGTGGATGGACCTGAAGGACGCCGAGGAGCTGCTTTCCAGAGGAGAGCAAATGGAAGGCCGCATCAGCACGAATGCTGTTAAGTTCTACCTCTATACCAAGTCTAATCCCACTGATGGTAAGGAAATCACGTCCGATTCATCATCCATCGATGGATCCCACTTCAACAAGGACCACAGCACCCGTTTCGTCATCCACGGCTGGACCCAGAGCGCCCAGGATGACATGAACACCCGCATCACCAAGGCCTGGTTGTCCCGCGGTGACTACAACGTGATTGTTGTGGACTGGGCCCGTGCCCGTTCCGTTGACTACGCTTCCTCTGTGCTTGCTGTTTCCGGAGCCGGTGCAAAGGTTGGAGAGATGATCAAGTACCTGCACGAACATCACGGCATGTCTCTGGACAGCCTGGAGGTCATCGGCCACAGTCTGGGAGCCCAGGTCTCTGGTTATGCCGGCAAGACCGTTGGCAAGGGTCGTATCCACTCCATTGTCGGTCTGGACCCTGCTCTTCCCCTCTTCAGCTACGATAAGCCCGACAAGCGTCTCTCCAGCGATGATGCCCACTATGTGGAGTCCATCCAGACCAACGGCGGCAAACTGGGATTCCTGAAGCCCATCGGCAAGGGTGCCTTCTACCCCAACGGTGGAAAGAAGCAGCCAGGATGTGGTGTGGATGTCACTGGCTCCTGCTCCCACGGCCGTTCCGTCCTGTATTACGCCGAGGCCGTCACTGAGGACAATTTCGGAACCATTAAGTGCCACGACTACGAGGATGCCGTCTCCAAGGAGTGCGGCAGCACCTACAGCAGCGTCCGCATGGGTGCCGTCACCAATGCCTACATGGTTGATGGTGACTACTACGTCCCCGTGAACAGCAAGGCTCCATTCGGTAAGATCGAATAGAGACACCTGTGCTCACCCACTTTCACTCAATAAATTGATAAAAAGTTGTTCAAACCAAGGAACATATCTTTGTTTTGTATCTGAAAACACATAAAGTGTTGGGTCTAGGAAATATGTATGTACATATGTATATATATATATATGGAAATATATAAAGACACGACTAAATCAAATTTGTTATTGATCGGTACAGTTTCGTCATAATTACTTGATTTCTACCTATTATAGGAAACTGAAATAAATGAATTAGGTCCCAGCCGAAATGAAATAAATGAATGAAAAATGTTCAAAAGCTACTGTCCAAAAATTTGAAGATATTCGTAAGTTGTAATACAACAATTATTCCAAAAGCTCTTCCGATTTCAGTAAACACTTAATGCAATTTTCCTATAATTATTTGTATTCTCCTATGGATCGAATCATTATTAATGTTTTAATAAAGTCTCAAAAAGGAATCCAGATACCCAGCGACAGATCAAAAAGGGGACCTCTGAACCCTTTTACGACATATACCTGTACTAGCGTCAAAGTTCTAAATACAACAATTTACATTGACATCTTTACTTATCAGTTAAGCTGGGGAAATGAGTTGCTATCAACTAAAGTTCTAATCTTAGTATCTCACCATTATCTGATCGTTTCAAAATGAGATTTCTCAAGTGCTTTCCCATATATTATTCGTTCGATTATTAAAAAGTGATTAGCTTGGACCTATAAAATGACAGAGGCTCCTGCCGCTCTACACCACAATTTGGTCAGATTACAAAATGAAAGTTTTATTTGTTCTCGCCGCTATACTGGCAGCAGGTGGGTTCTATACAAAATAACAGGATGAAAGAACAGTGCCCATAACGAGACGATATTTCCAGCAAGTGCCCTGCCCATTGAGGAGCGCATCAATGGAGAGAATGGCTGGTACGTTCCCCAGGCTGATGGCAGCTTCGAGTGGATGGAACTGAAGGATGCCGAGGAGCTGCTGGCCAACGCCGAGGTAATGGAGGGCCGCATCAGCACCAATGCCGTGTCTTTCTATCTCTACACCAAGTCTAATCCCACTGATGGTAAAGAAATCAAGGCTAAGGCCTCGTCCGTTGATGCCTCCCACTTCAACAAGGACCACGGCACCCGCTTTGTCATCCATGGATGGACTGGACGCTACACCGATGACATGAACACCCGCATCACCAAGTCGTGGCTGTCCAAAGGAGATTACAACGTGATTGTTGTGGACTGGGCACGTGCTCGTTCGGTTGACTACGCTTCCTCTGTGATTGCTGTTCCTGGAGCCGGTGGCAAGGTCGGCGAGATGATCAATTACCTGCACGAGCATCACGGCATGTCACTGGACAGCCTGGAGGTCATCGGCCACAGTCTCGGAGCCCATGTCTCTGGTTATGCCGGCAAGACCGTTGGCAAGGGTCGTATCCACTCCATTGTCGGTCTGGACCCTGCTCTTCCCCTCTTCAGCTACGATAAGCCCGACAAGCGTCTCTCTAGCGATGATGCCTTCTATGTGGAGTCCATCCAGACCAACGGCGGCAAGCTGGGATTCCTGAAACCCATCGGCAAGGGTGCCTTCTACCCCAACGGCGGTAAGACGCAGCCAGGATGTGGCGTGGATGTCACCGGCTCCTGCTCTCACGGCCGTTCCGTCCTGTATTACGCCGAGGCCGTCACTGAGGACAACTTCGGAACTGTTAGGTGCCACGATTACGAGGCAGCTGTCTCCAAGGAGTGCGGCAGCACCTACAGCAGCGTCCGCATGGGTGCCGTACACAACGCCTACATGGTCGAGGGTGACTTCTATGTGCCCGTAAACAGCAAGGAGCCCTTCGGCAAGATTGAATAGGAATGACAATAGGAATGTGCCTACTCATTGAGTGAATAAAATAAAGAAAAGAAGTTCAGAAGTCTATGTGTACCACTATTATCTGAATCAAGATACGGAGCTGTGGGGGTTCTAAACGCTGCCAGCGCCCCAACTATCTTTTCCGTACGTCAGAGATTGGGGACAGGCCTCAACAATCCTCCAATCCTACTGAATCAAATCTGAATCGCATTTGCAAGGAGCTTTGTTTGGCTGAATGGGAAAGTGTTGTTTTTAATAGATAACTTTTGAGTTCAAGTTACTTGATAGCTGTGGTTATAAGGATGTAGATAAAACCAAGTGGGGACGTGTGGCGATTGACCATAAGTGAAATCATTTTTGTCTATTTATAATATTACGATTATTGGCAGATATCTAATAATGATTTCACAACAAGTAACTGGACGGATTGATAACACATTCGATTGACTACGACGGAGTGTAGTTGCTGTGATAATCCCTCTTCGATGGTGGCGAAGCTCGCGTCATTTGTAACGACGTAACCATATCAGGAACGTGAACTACTTGGGCGTACACGGGGCAGAAATAAAACAATTGAGATAAACTCAATCAAGATGGACATTCTACTTAGTGCAAATTGCCAAAAACACATGTTCCGCTCCTCAGTCCGCCGCCAACCGATTGCGGTTTGCGACCCTTATCGGGGATGTCTTGAATGGCGTGAGTGGCCATCCAGTGTCCGTATCTCGAGTGCTGCGCTTCAAAGTGCCTGAGATTCGATCTGGCGCGATTCTGATCCATATAAAGGGAACGCCTTTGTCAGCACGGATCGTCAGTTGAACGTGTCTTCGCCATGATCATGAGACTGCTTTTGGCTTTGGCTTTCTGCCTAGTGGCTGGTAAGAAGTCAAATCTTTCGAGATCCAAGAAGTCATCTAATAACCCGCCGCTTTCCCCCCTACAGTTAACGCCGTTGAGGTGCGCGAGAATGGAGAGAATGGATGGTATGTGCCCCAGGCCGATGGCAGCTTTGAATGGATGGACAGGGATGTGGCCGAGGCCTATCTAGAGGCCCATGCCGAGAAGGAGGCACGCAACGTCCTCAACCCGGTGACCTTCTACCTGTACACCCAATCGAACCGTGGCTGGGCCCAAGAGATCAAGGCCTCATCGTCGGTGATCTCTTCGTCGTACTTCAACCCCAACAACCCCACTCGTTTCACCATCCACGGCTGGTCCTCCAGCGCCGACGAGTTCATCAACTACGGTGTCCGCGATGCCTGGTTCTCGCACGGTGACATGAACATGATTGCCGTCGACTGGGGCCGTGCCCGCTCCGTCGACTATGCCTCATCCGTGCTGGCCGTTCCCGGAGTCGGCGAGCAGGTGGCGACTCTGATCAACTTCATGCGCGACAACCACGGCCTCAACCTTGACAACACCATGGTCATTGGCCACAGCCTGGGCGCCCATGTGTCCGGCTATGCCGGCAAAAACGTGAAGAACGGTCAACTGCACACCATCATCGGTCTGGACCCTGCCCTGCCCCTCTTCAGCTACGACTCGCCCAACAAGCGTCTCAGCTCCACCGACGCCTGGTATGTGGAGTCCATCCAGACCAACGGTGGCACCCTCGGCTTCCTGAAGCCCATCGGCAAGGGCGCATTCTACCCGAACGGCGGCAAGTCGCAGCCCGGCTGCGGCCTTGACCTCACCGGCTCCTGTGCCCACAGCCGCTCCGTGATCTACTACGCGGAGGCCGTCACCCAGGACAACTTCCCCACCATGCGCTGCGGCAACTACGAGTCCGCTGTGTCCAGCAGCTGTGGCAGCTCCTACAGCTCCGTGAAGATGGGTGCTGTGGTCAATGCCTACATGGTGTCCGGCGACTACTATGTCCCCGTTCGCAGCGATGCTCCATATGGCATGGGCAACTAAATCGATTCACAATCACAAATAAAGTAAGCAAAAGCTCTGATCGCTTAATGATCGTCACTGAAAGCTATCGAACAGTCTTTGATAAGGGTACTCTTGTAAGAAAGCTCTGTGTGGGGAGCTTTTTCTGTAGGGTATTTAAATCTACCCGATTAGAGACGATCTAATCGGTGAATTGTTGTTGCTGAGATTTCGATTGCGTATAGATTAACGCAAACAGAAGGTATAAATGGGTGCGACAGGTGTTGCTGCCGAATCATTCAAATTTTCCATGCGAACAATGAGTCTGTGCTTTCTTCTACTAGTCCTCGTGATAACAGGTGAGACATTGAACTACAGTCGGGACATTCGTGGCATTCAACTGTGATTCGAATCATTTTTAGTGAGTGCCTGGCCCATTGAGGATCTGTCATTGCGCGTGAGCGGCGGCAATGGCTGGTATGTGCCCCAGAAGGACGGTGCCCTCCGGTGGGTGAGCAGAGCAGAGGGCGAGCGAGATTTGGCCCACTACGAGGCCCAGGAAACGATCATGGGTCGCCTGTCCACGAACACGGTCAATTTCTATCTGTATACGCTGCGGAACACCAACACGGGGCAACAGATCAAGGCGAACCGTGACTCCATTGATGCATCCAACTTTAATCCCGAGAACCCCACGAGGTAGGCTGTTCCTTTAGATCCGATAATCAGAGTTAATCCGGAACAATGATCGCTTTTCAGGATCACCATTCACGGTTGGAACTCAAACTATAAGGATGGTGTAAACACGAAGATTGCCGCCGCCTGGTTCCTGTCTGGAGACTATAATATGATTGCCGTCGATTGGGTTCGCGGTCGCTCCCTGGAGTACGCTTCTTCCGTTTCTGCTGCCTCCGGAGCCGGCAAAAAGATCGCTGCTCTGGTCGATTTCCTGGTAAACGAATATGGCATGTCCCTGGACACCCTCGAAGTGGTGGGCTTCAGTCTGGGCGCCCACGTGGCCGGTCACACCGCCAAGCAGGTCGACTCCGGAGAGGTCGGAAAGGTTGTCGGTCTTGACCCTGCCATGCCTCTAATCAGCTACAGCAACACAGCGAAACGTCTCGCCAGCGATGATGCCCGTTACGTGGAGTCCATCCATACCGCCGGCGGCACCATGGGATTCACCAAGCCCATCGGCAAGGCTGCCTTCTACGTCAACGGCGGAAAGTCCCAGCCCGGCTGCGGCATTGACATAACCGGAAGCTGTGCCCACACCCGCGCCGTCACCTACTACGTCGAGTCCCTACAGTTTAACAACTTCCCCACCCAGCGGTGCGACACGTACAAGGAGGCCAACAAGAAAGCCTGCGGCGACAAGTACAGCTCCGTGCTGATGGGTGCCTCAGTGAACATTTTTGTGGCCGAGGGCATCTTCTATGTCCCAGTGAACAACCAGTCCCCCTTCGGTCTGGGCGAGCCGCTTGACGACTCGGAAGGCTCCACAACTGTGGCTCCTGACACTCCTACAACTGCCGCTGATGATGCCACAACCGCCGATGGAGAAGATGATTCGACCACTGCTGCACCTGAAGAAGGTTCCACCACTCCAGCACCTGGTGGCGAAGATGATTCTACCACAGCTGCACCTGAAGATGGAGGTGATGACTCTACAACTGCTGCCCCAGAAGATGGAGGCGATGATTCTACCACCGCAGCTCCTGAGGATGGAGAAGACAATGACTCTACCACAGCTGAGCCTGAAGATGGGGAAGATGACTCCACAACTGCTGCCCCGGAGGATGGAGGCGATGATTCTACCACTTCTGCCCCAGAAGATGGAGAAGATGATTCTACCACCGCAGCTCCAGAAGATGGAGGTGATGACTCGACCACTGCCTCACCTGAAGAAGATTCAACCACTGATGCACCTGAAGAAGATTCCACCACTTCTGCCCCAGAAGATGGAGAAGATGATTCTACCACCGCAGCTCCAGAAGATGGAGGTGATGACTCGACCACTGCCTCACCTGAAGAAGATTCAACCACTGATGCACCTGAAGAAGATTCCACCACAGCTGCCCCAGAAAATGGAGAAGGTGATTCTACCACCGCAGCTCCTGAGGATGGAGGTGATGACTCCACCACTGCCTCACCTGAAGAAGATTCCACCACTGATGCCCCAGAGGAAGATTCCACCACAGCTGCCCCGGAGGATGGAGGAGATGATACAACCACAGCCGCTACCCCAGAAGATCCTACCACAACAACTGAAGCCCCAGAAGATCCCAACACCCCAATAACCGATGCCCCTGGAGAGCGACCATCAACCGATGCCCCCGAAGACAATGATGTCCCGGGCAGCACCAAGAACATCTACATTTTTAACTTGTTCCTGATAAACGTTAAAGTCAACAAAAGCTAGACCTTTCTTAACCAAATGCCCAGAACCGAGGGCGTGTTTCATTAACTAATAAATTCAAAGCAATATCGCATTTCTCCGTTACCGTTCAATTAATTGGAGGAAAGGTCCTTTCAGGTGGACAAACCACAGCACTAACGACACGCCCATACCCTTAATGGGGATTCATTCCGATTTTAATTACGAATACGACATCTTTTGAAGTTTAGGCCAGTTACAAAGGAAGGCAACACGGTGCTGCCGTGACGCACACCCACATTCCGGGTTGAGTCAAATCTGATTGCTGCGGCTACTTATCGAGTGGTCTAGCACTCGTACATTTCCAAAAACACCACGTATTTTTTGGCATAATCTTTTTAAAAGAGCTACTGATTAAGAGGCAGCAACAGACATTTGTTGTGTTATCATATTGGCAGCAGAAAAGTCACTGCTGCCTTCTCATCGACAGGCAATAAAAACTTTGGCCAAAGTCCCAGCCACCAAATGGTACTAGCTCAATCATCAACTTCCCAATTAATTAGATTTATTACAGTAGAACTTATAATCGGCGGGGAAGTCGGCAAATCGAGATAATTTATTGTGCATTAGGGCTCTCATTCTTACTCCTCCTTCCGCTCGCCATCCACGCAGAAGTGTTTCTCGTCGATAACACAGCCCCCAATTGTGGTCTCGAAGTAAGTGCCACCAGAACATATCTGTTCCACGAGCTGCCCGTCGATGCATTCCAGATAGGCCCCACAGTCCTGGGGATCCGCCACCCGTTTGCCCTCAACGCATCTGCCCTTGGCACTTGACACACATCGGCACTTGCTATGGCAAATGTTTTGGTCATCTTCTAAGCATTCCTGGACACCTGGATGGAAGTATTCTCCGCTGCCACAGTTCTTGGCCACAAACAGCCCATCGACACAGATCAAGAATCCCCCACAGTTTGCGGCATCCTGCATCAGTTCGCCCTCTGAGCATCTTTCCACCAGCGACACACATACTTCATCCTGGTCGATCAGGCAGCTGCTCTCTGTGGCATTAAAGTAGCTGCCAGGATCACACTTCAGTTGCACAAGCTCCTGGCTTATACACTGCCGGTATCCGGCGCAATCTTCGGGATCTTCTTCCATATATCCCTCGGTGCACTTTCGCACAGTTGGCAGACAGATTCCGTCCACGTCGATCAAGCAAAGCTCCATTTTGGCATCAAAGTAGCTGCCACTGGGGCACTGCTCTTCCACGAACTGGCCATTGATGCACTTTAGGTATCCGGCGCAGTCGTTGGGGTCCACATCCAACTCTCCTTCTGTGCAGTTTGCGGGAGGCGCTACACAGATGCCATTCACATCAACAAGACAGATCTTGAGGCTGGAATTAAAGTAGCTGCCGCTGGAGCACTGTTGTTCCTCGAGGTACCCATCGATGCACTTTAAGTATCCGGCACAGTCATTCGGGTCTGATTCAAGCTCTCCTTCGGTGCAATTCTCGGAGGAAACACAGACTCCGTCCACATCAACAATACACATGTTTAAATTCACATCGAAATAGCTTCCTTTGTTGCACCTCTCCTTCACGAGAACGCCATTCACGCATTGAAGGTAGCGAGCGCAATCTTCGGGGTCCCCACTGAGCTCTCCATCGTTGCACCTCTCCTGCTGAGGAGAACACGACACATTGCCATCCACGAGACAGATTTTCGATATCAGATTAAAGTAGCTTCCAGGCGCACACTTCTGCTTCACAAAGTCGCCATCGATGCATTGTAGATATCCTGCACAATCCGCGGGATCCTCTGTCAGCTCTCCCTCGATGCACTTATTGGATGCGGGCGAACAGATGCCCTTGTCGTCGATGACGCACACCTGATAACTGGCCTCGTAGTAGGCTCCTGCGGGGCACTGCTGATGGAGGATGACCGAGTCAAGGCACTGAAAGTAGCTCGCACAGTCCTGCGGGTCGGCTTCCACCGAGCCCTCCATACAGTTGCTGGAATCCCTACTCATGGCAGCCAGCGATGGCCACGGCATCAGGCATAGCAATGTCCACAACGAACACACTATTCGAGGAGACAGAGTGTTAGCGATATCCTGGGCAATCTGAGGGCAAATCCTTCTCCAATCTCACCGTGGTAAAACATCCGCACTTGATGTGACTTCATTTTCTCAGTTCTTTTGTATGAAAAGGCAAACATCGCAGAATGCGCTTTTATATGGCAGAGCCATTACCATAATGCAATGGTTGTTCCGCGTCCAGTGTTTGACAGATAAGATCGAATACTAGACGTTATCTTACATCTGTTACATATAAAACTCAAGAGAACTATGCAAGAGACAGCAGCAAATGACTCAACGGAAAGTATTTTCTGAATAAGGAAATAGGAGAGGGAATTCTTTGGAAGCTCAGGTCCCATTCCGAGTCAAAAGGGTTATCACGACCCAAATTCAAACGATTTTTCAGAACCCAAATCTGAAATATTCAACCAAATGAATGACAATACTGAGGGCTTCTGTAATGTAAGGTTGAATTCAAGCTGAAGGGTGATTTGCATATTTTCTTTGAGTAAAATATCCCACTTGTTCGAGCTTGTTTCCGCTTGAAGTTCTGCATATGGTCGACAAATTAACATCATAAAAGAAGAGCCCTTGGGCATTTGTTGCTTTTGTGAGAAGGTCGCACATGGCACATCATCTGTCAGTCGCCTTCGGGGCTCATTATTCACTTTGCCCAGCGCCGAGACACGTCCTTAAAGCCTTTAAGCTCAATGGCCAGACACAATCCGTAGGTTTCCAATGCTTAGGCTCACTATCCGCTCCGTTAATTTATCAAAGCTCAACTCATTTAGGGTTTTCGGTTTTACTTTTCGCTTGATTTTGTTCGATTGTTGTAGGCACGGAATCCCTTTTGAAAATTCCACTAAGGCTGTGGGCTGCGGTCGTCGAGCCTCGAGGTCAGGGCCGAAAAAGACAAGCAAATATCACAACCATCTGTGGCAGCAATAAATATTCCGTTTGTTGCTCAAAGGGAAATGGTTGCCCTTTTTTGGGGGGTGAAGTTTCCAAAACACGCTTGTTGAAACGTTTTCCCCAAAGGCCGAAAGAAACACAGAACTAATGTTTCCTGGCCACCTAATGATACTCGTCCTCGGGCAAAAGAGCGCTTGGAAGTGTGTCAACTAACAATTGTCAGAGCCCTGGGAATAGCCCTCTCCCTAGCTTCTAAGTTGCATTTTTCCCCAGCAAAAGCACATGCCACTGAAGTGATATTGAAACGCCATTAGCAAAACTCCGGGCGATGGGATGCCATTTCAGCTCTATAGTGACCCCGACATAGTGTTATTTAACAGCTGAAAAATTTCACAAGTGAAAGGCAGTGTCACAGCTCTTTCGTGAAAATTAAAGCAGAAAAAAGTGGCGTACTCCCTCACCCTATAATTTCTTTGAAGCAATGCGAAAGAATTCCCATAACATGCCAAATTTAGCTGAATTAATTTTTGATTACATTTTATTGCAGGTTGGGCGAAGGGCGGTGCGGTTTGCTTGCGTGGTCAAAAAAGGTTTGCTTTTCGCGTTGAGGCTTGAAATGAGGGAACAAACCGCATGGAAGTGGTTTGCGTTTTCACATTTCCACATGCATGAATTCATCACTTCACTTGAGTTCTTGTTCTTACGCAAAAGTTACAATCGAAAAACGAAATTTGAATTCGGCGAATCACTTAAGGCTGCCAGCGAATTCCTATTACAGACTGTAAAGCATATTTGGATGATGTAACCGAACAGGAAAAGTCGTACCAGCCTGGCCGAAGGGCAAATAATGGTAATCATTTTGGTAATTCCTTATACTTCAATGGAGGCACTTATATGCTGCCGAAATATTACACATACGCCCCATTAGCAGGCAGCCAATGCGAGAAGTTTCCTGCTTGTTGCATGAAAATCTCCTTTTACAGTCTATTTATAAGAAAATTTGCATATCATTGGCAGCCAAGCTCCAAAGCGAGGATGAATCTCCGCGCCAAGAGCCGGAAAAATGAATAAATTCTCCAGCAAAATAAAAAATTGCAGAATGACAAGGAACTTTGCGGCAAAGAGCAAACTTTAAGGCCAAGAATTTTTAATATTCTATTTTTTCGCTGCTCCGCTTTGAAGGCATCAATCTCTGGCCCGAAGTAAACTGCATCTTGCTGATTTTGTTGAAGGGATTATTTTGAATTATGTATATTCAAAAGATTCAAAGGGACTATGAGCAAGCATACGCCTCTCCCAGTCCCCTTCCATCGGGTCCTTTCTCCTAAATCTCATTTTATAAACACCGACGGCTTTCCAGTTTTTTTTTTTTTTCTTGGGTGTTGTGTTGTTTCTATCTTTAGTCAGTCAACTATTTGAAAGTTTCTCCCCTGGCGTGTTTTCGTGTCTATTTTGTAAATAAACAAATTCAATTTGTTGTCATGTCGTTCCTCTGGTTATCTTGCCACAGTGTTATACAGTGTTCTTGGCAGCGTTCTAAGTGCTTTGAAGAACAGCGAATGGTAAATGGGAGCGAAGCACCTCAAAATAACAACATACAAAAAGCTGCTTATAATCTATGAGCGCACGAGTATGTGCGTATGCGAAACTTTTTTCTGTTTCCCATTTAATTTTGTTTAGTTTGCTCTTTTCAATGTGATTTCCGATCAATTTCCCAGCATCCGCCACCGCCTCCCACGTCCCACGTCCCCGTGACCGTCCCCGTCCCTGTCGCCGTGGAAAACCCAGAAGTATTCATGAGCCTCAACTGCGCTGTGGACACATATTTCCTCACCTCCATTGGGCATCTTTTGCTCTTGACCAAAGTTTCGGGCCAGGAATTTTAATACAGGCGTTGAATTATTTGTGCAAAAAAAAACCCCGAATCGAAACGAATTGTATACACAAGACCCAGGATTTGAGTGGCAATTTCAATTATGATTCGATGAGTGGTGAATGGAAAGCAAAACCAATTTCCCCAAAATGAACTGCTACGGAAATATGTACGCAAACAAGCCCCCCTGATTTGTTCAATTTACTAGTTGCAATTTGTGATATATATTTTTGTATTCATATTCGATAACCTAATATTAAATTGGCTAAAATATTTACAAAACTAATTTGCTGGAAAATGTAGAAAATATAATTTAATTGGAATTGGTTTTTTGATATACAGATATACTGTTGTAATTATATGAATATTTCATGCTTGTATTTGTAAAATTATCATTTTAAAAGCCATTGTTTTTCGAAAACAACAAATTGAACCATCAAAAGAACCATGAAGAGACCCTTTGGGACTATGGAATGTTTGACTCTTTGGAAAGAATGCTTAGCTTCTTAAAGATTTGCCAGACGAGAGAGTAAATGTGGGTGAAAAATGGACCTATTTTGTCCATACCCCATCGATAATTTCCACAATATTCTGTCGACTTTCTGTTTATGTTTTAGTAAGTATTTCAAATGCCCATAAGCTCAAAAATGATTTTAAAAATTTCAATAAATTTTCTTCATTTTATAATAGGTAATTTTTTAAGTTAAAGCTGTTTCAATTTTTCAATGTATTTTCCAATTTCCGTCTGCCTATTTCCCGCCATCACATTTTTCAAATATTCCTTTATTTTTTTAGCACACTTTTTCACAATTTAAATGCACTTTTTCCGGCATAAAACCTTAAACTGAAGTACATAAAATGGGCGTGACAAGTGGGCGGGGAATGGGCATGGGGAACGCGAATTCGTGTCAGAATCGCGCTGTCAAAAAAAGCAAAGAATCAGCAGGAAAAGAAAACCTAATAAAAAAGGCTGAGAAAAAGCGGCTGTCTGACATTGAATTGATTATTATTTATGATGATGCTGGAAATGATGGGGAAATGCCACTGCCGTCGTTAGGTAAACAGAAGTACGAGTGTTCCCGTCGAAGTGTTCAATGTGTCAATATTGATTCTGGCAGCTCTCGCTTTCGATCTGATTATCTCCGAGCATATGTAAATGCCAGGAGGAGGCTGGAAGTGTGGACTTTATAAATAAAACACAGTCCACGGCGGCAACTGCGATACATTCAGTGAGGACAAGACAAACAGATAAACCGAGGCAGACAAGCCATAAATCTCAGCCGCCCGACGCGCGTGGACATTAAAGCGACACATAAACCCGGTCAAAGTGTCAGAGCAGTAAACAGCACAGAGCAAAGAGCACAGAGCACATAGAAGGAGAGGACCAAGACCAGGACCAATGCTCAAATCCGGCCCAAACCAATTAAAGCCGTCGTTCAAAGAAGGCCTTTGTCCCTTTAGTGCCGCCCAAAAAACGGCAAAGAGATTCCCCTGTAAAATGGATGGCGAAATACACGTTCACCTGCAACACATACGAGCAAACGTAAGAGGATTGCGTGCTGCATAATTTATAATTAGCCTCCTCTGCCATGCCACCTTTTGTTGTCGCCCTCTGTCAACGAGAGCCAAATGGATGGCGGACTTAGCGGACCGTCCATCCGCTTACTCCTACTCGTACTCGTATCATGCAATATTTAGCGCTGGACTGGCGACAACGCTGCGTATGCTTAATACATATATCCCCAACTTAAAGGAACAAACGGCTGATTGATGATACTTCCGGCTAAGGCCACGGATAATGTAATATAAGTAAAAAATTTGCGATGAAATTGTATCTCGCATTTGTGTCGAATAAAGGGAATATCCAATCATAGCCGTCCAGGTCTTAGAGTCCAGGAAGGAGATTTTTCTTTAAGCCAATCAGCTTATTGGCAGACAGGTGTACTCTATGTACATGATACCAACTACAATTGCAGCCAATCAGGAATAGTTTCTACTCTAATCGAGCTGTTGAAATGGGTCAAAAATTGTATTTGACAGCTGTCTTGCAGGTGCCGCAGGGAAATCAATTTTGACACTTTGAGGAACCTTCTCACGGCCCTTAAATATTAATGAAAAAGGGTGGGACTAGTCTGCCATTAAATTCTGGTCATGTGCCACTGAAACCGAGGCCCAAGCGAACCTGGACATAATGCCACCCAGAACAGATGCCAAGGAGAATGTGCGAAATCTGACTGAATGCTAACAAGCAGAAACAACAGAGCGACAAGCCCGATGCCAGCGCGGAGGACAAGCTGATTAGCAGGTAAATAAAGCTCATTACAACTCACCTAGTGCCGAGCCCGCTTTCTCCTCCAGCGGCAGCGGTTCTTCGGAACTGCAGCGGGGCGGAATCAGCACCCCCCGGGGAGATGTTGGCCGGGACAGAGGCGTCAATGACAATGTCAATGTCAATGGCAGAAATAATGAACCGAAACAATGTTGAACAATTTCACATTCGAGCACTCACTTTTATCACTAATTGTCACTGGAATTATTTATGCGTACACGTATTACGTATACGCAGTGTTCGCCACTTGATGAATATTCGCAGTTTGTTAATTGTTTATTGGTTATTGCATCGCGTGCCCGTCTTCAATTGAATCGAATGGCTTTTTTATGCGTTTATAAGTCCCGATTTCGGACGAGTCGAGTCGTACGTGGGCCGCATGGAACTAGTGCCTAAGCGAATGAGAACGCCCACCATCGGTGCGAATCGCACGAACACAGAAAGCGTACTGAATGCGGCATCCGTCGGCAGTTGCTGTGACTCTGACTGGGTGGCAGTGCCAGTGGCAGCGCCCACGAGCCCTCCACTGCAGATCAGCCGGACACGAAGCTCGGGCACGAACCACTTGAAGCCCCACACTCCTACTCCTGGTCCTGGTGGGCGGCGCAACATGTTGCCATCGCTTTGCGCAGGCACCGCAATCAACTGTTGGTTTTGGCGGGAAACGCTGGGCAACATGTTGCACGCAGCTACAGCCACAGCCGGCACAGGGCAATGAGGAAGGGCATTAGCCAGGCCCAGTACTTTGCTTTGGACCTACCGCAGAAATTAACAAAACGTAACGCAATTAAGCGAGCTGTAAATCCGTCAAGGTCGGCTCTTCGCTTAAAGGTCAATTTTCATTTTGGCCGGCAGCACGAGTGCGCGTATTAGCCATCATTAAATCACTGAAATGCGAAATACGTGCAGCTTCTCATTTGTCTTGGATAACAGAGGAAAAGAGTGCAATATCATACGTAAAGAGGAGAAAGCATTTCCTTGATTATGGGTTGGCATACAACTTTCAAATGGCCGGAAGCTGGGGAGAAAGAAACAAAGAATAAAACATAAGAATGAAATAATAGAAGCTGATCAGAAAACCACAGGTGAAGGCAAGGATAATATTATAGCGTCGAAAACGGGTTGATTCTCTGGTTTGCATTATTATGAAATTATTTTACAGAGATAAATACACTTTTACACTGAATCTTTACGAAATCTAACGACTAATTCGATAAAGATTTTAGATGAAACACAGATGCTGTAATATTATAGGGGAAAGATTCACCCTTGGGCAGTACTTCAGATTCTCTTCCTGATTAAAGTCTTATAATATCTTTAGCTAAAGATTTTTAATCTCCCTCGACCACACCTTATGTTTTTTTTTTCTTCTATAAATTCGATTTTTATTATCTACACAAATTTAACAACTTTAACAAATTTTACAAACGTGCAAATCAACGCGGGGCGTGATGTGCATGTGTGTGTGTGAATGTGTGTGTATGCAGTGCATGGTAAGGGGGAAGGGTGCAGGGGTAGGGATAGGCGATAGGGTATGCATTCATATGGACATTAGACTATGACAAACGAGAAATTGGCTAAGACATCTCCCTCACCGTCGTACGATCCTACTTCAACTTCTTAAGTAAGAAGCGGTTGGGTGGACCGTAGTTGGTGGCGGGAATGTGAGCCTGGCGCTGCTCCTGCTGCTCCTCGACGATGATGGGCGCCATGGAGGGCTCCTCGATGGCCAGGGCGGCGGGGGCAGTGGCAGGGGGCAGGTACTGGTTGGCGGGCGCCGACAGAGTGGTCTGCACCTCCTCGCCAGTGTAGGCGGGCGCCGTGGGCGGGCCATAGATGGCTGAGGGAATGGCGGCGGGCTGCTCGATCTCTGGCTCGGGAGCCAGGGTGGTGGGTGGCAGGACATCGGCGACTTCCGCGAGCGGAGCAAAGTCCTCGGCGGTGGCCTGACGGGGCTCCATGTCGGCGGGTGGGGGACCGTAGACGGGAGCCTCCTCCTTCTTGGTCTTGTACTTGATGAAGTAGACCTCGGGTTTGGATGGCTTGGTGGGTGGTGGCGTGGGGATGACGATGTCCTGCTCCTGCTCGGGCTTCTTGTGCAGCACATAGATCAGGGTCTTCTCCTCGTTCTGTGGTGGTGGTGGCACGATGGGAGCGCGCAGAGCCGGCGCCGATGGGGCCTTGATGAAGACGATCTTGTAGTGCTTCTGCTTGGGTCCCACCTGGTGGTGCACACGTGGCTGCACGGCATCCTCCTCCTCGAAGTCCTTGGGCGGCACATGGACGTAGATGTGCTTATGGATCTTGGTCTCCTGCGGTGCGTTGTTGTAGCCGCTGGCATGCTGCACGCCCGACAGGCGATGGGCCATGTTGTAGCTGTCATCGTAGGAGTTCAGGGGCTCGGCGGCGGGAGCCACCTGCTCGAGGATGGCGTCCTGCTGCTGCAGCTGCTGCTGCTGTTGCTGCTGCTGCTGTTGCTGTTGCTGCTGCTGCTGCTGTTGCTGGGGAGGCAGGTAAGTCATTTGTGGCTGTGCCTGGAGCTGCTGCACTGGAGGCGGGGCAAAGTTGGCGAACGATTGCTCCTGTGGCAGCGTCTGATAGATTTGTGGCGCAACCGGATGAACTAAGGAAGAGAGAGGGGAGTCTTAATGCGTGTCACTCTCCTCCTTCTCCGGGTACTACTCACCGTTCAGTGGCAGTGCCCGCTGGCTCTGCTGCTGGGGTAATCCATGGTAGGCATAAGGCGATGGTGGTTCAGGACGAGCCACAGCTCCGGCGACCAGCGTGGCCACACAAACGACAAACAGCGACGAGACACGCATGGCTAACGACTGCTCCTGGCGATGATGATGACTGTAACCCGTAATCCTTTAAAGCTCGATCGATTGACTGCTTCGATGGAGAAGCTCGAACGTCGACTGATACTGATGACAGCGCCGCGTCGGGCATTTATATGATTCAAGCGACGGAGCGTCGGAGACTCGGACACGCTGACTGCGCCACCAACAATCTCAAAATCTCATTACAAAAGGTAAACGGAAAAAATGAATTTAATTAAGCATCAAAAGAGATACACAAACACACGGACCGAACGAGAGCGAAAGAGTGACCCGAGAGTGACAGAGAGAGAGAAATTAGAGCAATCCCAATGGAGACAAAACCCCGGGCTGTAAATCCATTTCGTTGGCCGTTAGCCGAGGCGTCTGCCCCAGCGGGTGGGGGGGCGAACGGTCAACTATAGAGAATGATGAAGAGGCATGCCCCAAAAGCTTCCTCAGCATCAGCTCATCCACACTAGCCCTGGGCCCTGGGCCCTGGGCCCCGGACCCCGGACCCCGGACCAAAGACGTTTTGTGTAACACTCTCACAGTCATCTTGTATCTTGTATCTGAGAGCCCCACTACGATGCAGCAGCAGCAGCAACCTTCGGATGAGTGCGCCAAGTGTTATTTTCACAATTGGAGCGCACTCGAGCCGCTGTCTCGGAATCGAAAGTGACCCATGATTACGCACTCGCCACAGGCCCCCATTGACGGGAGTTCATTCATGTGGCACCAACATCGAACTTGTTCATTGAGCTTGTGGACCCAGCCTGGTGGTGGCCCAGGTCAAGTGATTCCATGGAATTCGAAGATAACAGATAATCCAGTTGGGTTCAGGATTAGGTAATACGACCTGATGCAGGAACTCCCCTCAGAGGTACCCTCAATGGTGGAAATGGGTCTGAAATTAAATCCTCTGCGTGTGTCCAGGATTTGTTGGGGCATAAGGAGGATAATACAAACTTTTGTAAGAGGTCTTGTAAAAGGTTACGTAAAATGAATACCACATGGTAAAGGAAAGTTCAAAAGACTAGTGTCTTCAGTTAGAATACATTTCAAGAATTTTTTAAGTACGTTTGTCATCAAAAACCTTCAAAATGGTCCTAACAAAGGGTACACAATTCCCATGGAAGGAACCTCAATCAAAGACTGATGCCAACTGTCATTCATTGCCTCATTCTTACCTACCGAATTTCCCAATTAAATCTTAACATACTTGAACATAAATTCAATTAATTGAACAAGAAAAAGAAAACAAAAACCGAAGGGCTTTTCAAGGCCAGGCACATAATTTCCTCCAACTGTCAACCGGCGACAGTCGACAGTCGACAATCGGCATTCAACCATCCACCATTTACCATCCACTTTCAACACCTACGACAACAATTACGAAACAAACGTAACAAAATCAAAATCAAAATCAATTTTATAATTGAAGCCAAGCATGTGGCATGAAAGAAAAAAATAAGTCGAAACAATAAATGATAAAACAAAACAGCAGCCACCCAAATCAAGTGAGTAGCATGCGGCGTGGCACCGCTCTTGGGTCGTAATTGGATTTGGTGCACACCGAAAGATGGAAAGCAAATAAACCGAGTCCGAAGACACTTGTCCACTTGCTGTCCACACACAAATCAGAAAACGTACGAGTAATTGCAGCCGCCGCATCGGGTCCGGGAGAGAAATGGTAAGTACATGTAGGTACATGTCCATACAACACGACGGACAAGAAGCTGGGGCGTACTTAATTGCAACAAGGTTGCTTTACGTCACCCGGCCATCGGCCATCGGACGGAATCGATTGGAATTGATTGGGAATTGGTGCACTTGGCCCCGCGCTGAAGAAGCCGCCACAGAAGGGTCCATCTCCAGAGAGAGAAAGAGAGAGTGGTAGAGAGTGAGAGAGTAAAGGGAAAGAGATAGTGTTGAAACCCGAAAATCAGGTCACCTGTGCAGTAGCCACAGCCACAGCCACAGCCAGACATCCATTGATTCGCACCGATCGCCTTACCCTTCGCCTCTTGGCATTGGCTTCACTTCTCGTGCCCTTCGCTGGTGCTTGCTGCTCCATTGACATTGCCGCCGAGTCGGGGGGTATTTCCAATCGAGGAGCTCAGCATAGATGGGCCAGAGCTCGCTCGGGATGCTCCACTCGACGACGTGCCACTTGTTGCACTCAAGTGCCACGCACAGCAACGGCAACAAAAACGCAGAAGCTTTGGGGCTTTGTCATTGAGATGTGAACCCACAAGTCGATTAGTTGGCCAATGGCATTCGAAAAGAGCATTCCACAGATGGACGATTGGCTCCACAGAATGCGTAGGTCAAATGATGATAAAAATAGAAACAAGCCTGTGTCAATTGTTGGCCAAAAGAAGGCTGAGATACAGTGAGAGATGAAGCTCCGACTGTAAGAAACCTCACACAGAACCAATAACGACTCGATGAATGAATACTGCTTCAAATGAAACCCTTAAGCAGTCTCCTTCTCTTTCTAACCACAAATGAACTTTAGATTTATCAATTTGACATCCACCACATCCACCTGATTGAAATAATTCCTAGAAATACCTTTTGGCACAATCATTTTAGATTTCATTTCACTCCAACAAAAATGTATTTTACTTTTACCACAAATTATAGGAAAGGAAGAGCAAAGCGGAAAGATGCAAATCATGGCACAAGAAGGCTAAATTTATCCGACAAATGTGTGTTATACATTTACTTAAACGCTTCAACCTACATAGGGGTAAAATTATGACAAATGGCGAATGAATGTAGCCGACTCCGCCTCCTCACTGGCCAGACTCCGTGCTCTCCATCTGCCATCCACGTCCACTCTTTGCCAGGTGCCCCAAAGATGCGTTGACAAATCGCTCGGCTAAATGGTTTTGCCCCGGAGCTGCATAACGATGATGATTACAGTGATAATCGCGATCGGAGGCAGCAGCACCGTCGATTATCTCGTTAATTAGAGGCAAACACCAGGTTAGTTGACCAGTTTTCGCACCAGCCGCCGCAAGGGGTGTCCCACCCATCAAGGTCATTCGATTTTAGCACAATTATCGAGCCTCCCCTCATCACTCCTCACTCATCATCCCAGTCCCATCCCCGTCTTGGTTTTTATGTAAGTAACACCATCATCGGCAACGGCCTGTGGGAAGTAATTAAAATTGGAGCAAGTCGAGCACTTTTTTATTTCTCTGGGTGGTTGGGTGGCACTAAGAGTGCTTCAGGTGGGGGTGGGTGGCCGGCGGGTCTCTATGGTGATATTAATGAGGCTAATGCGGCGGTCAAAGCAAATTGGATTTTGGGGATGGGTCCCAAATTATTCTATTCCTTTATACGAGTATAGCCACAGAATTAAGTGCTGCGGATTAGTCATCAAAGTGGCAGGTAAAAATACAATTTAATTGCGCCGCATACTTCAAGAAAGGAGTTTCAGGGAGACTTCTGACGCGTTTAAGGAAGAGGATCCATAAAACTTATTTCGAGTCCATTTCTCAGTTCAGCTCCATATGTCTATACCCTTGAGCGTCAAAGGTTGCCCTATTGAAGATCACTGGCTGCGGAATAATGGTCTTCCACAACGGTCAATTCAGTGTTGACATTGAATTATAATGCCTATTGAAACCACCAGCAATCAAAGGCCTATTTATAGAGGCATAGACGTGCATGCGTACCACACTTATTACCAAGCAAAAGTGGAGTGCAAGCAGGGGAAATAATAAGATGGTTAGCGGACAAAACAGCTATACGCTTCGAGTGTCACTGACAGGCGGTCCAAATGGCAGAGTGAGTGCCCCAGGAAGGGTTAAGGGAGCTGTCGCCACGGATGGCACAGCTGTCAGCCACCTCAAAGCTCTGATGACAAAGGCTACTGGGAAATTGATTACTTTTACCGATGCCCAGACGTATCTATCTCTTATATCGGTATCCGTATCTCTGGCTGCTGGGAGTGAGATTGTGTGCGTGGTTTGGGTTTCATTGAATTAAGTGCCTGGCTAAATGCTGTGAGCCGTAATTTGTATCTCGCAGCTTGTTTATTTATGCTGTCATCTCCTATTGTTTGGCACTAGTTTGCCCATCCCCCGCCTCTCCTTCCCTCTCTTCGCTACCAATTTGTTAGCCATTTGCAGTGAAAATTGCTTGTCAGGCCGCTGTAGTCTTTTCGTTTTGCCTTTTCATTCGGACTCTTGCGCTTGTGGGCCGTCATTTCTGTTTGCCAGCCTAGCTGGCAATTAAAAATATATTTGCCCGCACTCTGCCATTGTGGAGCACTTATCGCCAGGCCCTTCCCCCCTCGCACCACCAAGCGGCACCACCACCACTTGACCAACTCCAGTCGTGGTCAAAGTGGTTAAAGCGCAGTCGAAGGATTTGTACAAAAAACGAAACATTTTGGAATTTCTGACAGCATTTCATGCGGACATCGAGCATCGACGTTGCCGCGGGAGCACTTGTCGTATAATGTATGTACTTCATGTGCGATCACTAATACTCGCTGGCGCCCTCTAGATGTCAGCTTTTGCCTGCCGGCTTATCAGTACTTCGCCTCCCCCTCTACCTGCTCCTCCCCTTCCGCATCTGCTATAAAATCAAGCAACGAAAGAGGAGGGAAAAGTAACAACCAAACAGCTGCGCAGAAGCCAAACAAAATAAAACACACACTTACGAAGAGTATATGGAGTATGTAGGTAGGCCTGATAAGGGCCTGGGGAACGACTTGCGGAATACCTCTATGGAAGTTTGTTGATGTTTCTTCTTCTTAAAAAAACAAGAATTAAGAAAGAGCAAAAACCTAAAGTGAATGCAAATTTGGATGCTTTTACGATTCTTACAATGAATAAACGTAGAGTATCTTAACAAAAAATTCCATAACATACAAAAATAGTTACCTAGAATTCGTTCCTACAAATTTTATAATATTTTTGTATATTGCGGTTACGATTCCAAGTGGCGTTTGATTGTCTATTTTTTGATTACGGATTGAAAAGCTTAAAAAAATTACGAACTAATTGGAAAATTTAACTTATAATTTAGAAAACCATCTCTACTTAATGCTGTCCAATGAAGTATGGTACTCAGCCAGTCGGTAGACTTTAGAGGTATGCTTATGACTATTTGACTAGCTCCAATGAAAAGTAAGGTAAGCAAAGAGACTCTGAGCCTCTATAAAACCCACACATCCTTTGCACATGGCATCGTACAGGGTATGACAAAAAAAAAGTAAAAGTAAATACGTAAAAACAAAAGCATTCGTCTCTGCTATCAACTGCAGCAAATGAGCGACGGAGCACGCCTCAGTTGTGCCTCAGACGATCGCCGAAAAGGTATCCGAAAGCTCGCCCGCACTCCCAACCCCACAATAGAAGATCTCTCGCAGTAGATACGGAATCTGGAGGCAATGCAAACGTTCCAACACAACGACAGTCAGGTAGGGTAATTATTTTGGTTTATCTTTGAGTGATTACGAGTCGAACGACACACAATCGCCCAAAAATGTAGCTCATTTTGGTGCAGCAGAATCTCCGATCACTGCCCCTGGAGCTGGTCAAGCGGCATGCGGAGCACGTGGAACTGCTAGACCTGAGCTATAACTGTCTGAAGGATCTGTCCTGGCTGGCGGAGTTCGAGCAGCTGCGTCATTTGGTGCTGGACAACAATCGGCTACACGAGGCACGACTACGGACATTGACACAACCCCTGCCACAGCTGGAGGTGCTCATGCTGAACAAGAATGAGGTAGGGTCCTTTCCTTCTTCGTTTCAGAGTCTCTTACACGCGTTTGGCATTGCAGTTCAGTGACCTGCCCTCAACAATGCGACTTATCCGACGACTATTTCCCAACCTGCAGTACCTGAGCCTCCACGGCAATCCCATTTGTCCAGATGGCCTCGAGCTTCAGCCGTTCTCTGGGTACTTGCGCTACGACTACGAGTACTACAGGTAGGATTGACCCCTCTTCTATTCTGGGATCTGAGTTGCCAGTTCATTGTCTTCTCATTTCACGCAGCAATTACATTGCACAGTCACTGAACAAACTGAAATTTCTGGATCATGGTCTGGTGCAACGCAGCTATCAGTACGAGAGTTTTCCCATCAAAAGCTACGGCAAGCAGCTGATAAAAACAACGAGCTTTTGATACGACTATTCGATAGAATCTTCGAAATGAAATTTTTATCCTAAACAGAATATCTATAGATGGGTTTTGTTTGTGGTTGTGTAAAACTAAAGAATATATTGTTATTTATATTAAATAAATCATTTTAAATGTTAAAGAGCTCGTTTTTCTATATATTCAATAAGATATCTTTAAAATATGCATAAGGCTAAAAATTCTACACCCTGTATAAGAACAAACGTATAAGACCAAAGCCAGGACGAGAACCAACAAAGAATAACGTTTGAGACTTAGCCAAGACTAAAACCACATGAAAGCTTACATTCCAGATGAAGAAACTGAGCGTAAAATGAATTTGATGATAAAACACAATCCATAAAGGAGACTACAAAAACTTTGAGAGCGTAAGCTGTAACGAATTTGGAATGCACTGCAATGAATATAAGACCAGTTATTGATATAATGAATTAAGAGTACCTTTATCCAAGATGCCTTACAAAAATCCAAAATTAATAAAATAAATGTATTTGGGAAGAACAATCTAGATAGGTGGGAGTCTGAGGGGAAAGTTTCTTCAAATTCACCTAGGACATGGACCCTTAACAAACAGGTTTAGAAAACCTACATGCCCTACGCGTTTCATATCATTATAGGGTGCTAATAAATAATACGAGTATGTGTCTGTCTTTCAGCCTGCCGGCCGGCAAAAACAGAAATAAACGACAATCAGAAAACAGAAACCCTGATAGCAGCGATGGAAGCCTATAAAAGCAGCATCTGGTAGCTTTTTCAGTTTCAGTTTCGCGACAGAAGCTCTCCTCCACTATAGCTCCAGTCCTCGGTGCCAGCAGCAGTTTATATACATACATTCTCCATCAGTATGGCCGATCCCAACACAAAGCCCAAGTACACAAAAGTGAGTACATATATAGTAGAATACATTATATTTTGTTGCCAATTGCATTTTGTATGCAATAAGTGTTTTGCAATTGATTAAACAGCCTTACACCTGTTTATGCCTGCTGGAACAACTTAAACAAACTTCAGATAATAATTACTACATATACGCGAATAAAACCCAAACTCTATCGTGCTTCTAATGGAATACCAACTTGTTCCGAACTAGTTTGTGTCGCAATTTTCGAATTTTTCTCTTTGATTTGCGTGTGGGTCAGCGAGACATACCCACATACAGGGTGTTCTGTTCTGGTCGTAATCTTTTCTGCTGTATGACACTCAATAAACAAATCTGCCATTGCTCCGGCGATAATAATGATGTGGTCTTCTGGGGCAAACAATACTGATAACAATACACAAAGTATAGGGGGTCCTATGCTGTTATTCGAAGACACTGATACGGAGGAGACTTTGACACCACCTTTTTGTATATACCTAATGGGATTAATGGGTGGTGCGAGCAGATCTCTTATAGGACACAGAGTGAATAGGGTCAAAGTATTATCGTGCTGTCATGAAATATGAATTCATCTTTCGAATGCTCTCGAATTTGAATACACTTTCTGATAGAATTTGGGTTTTCTTTTCTCCCGAGCAATGAAAGTAATAGATTTTGTTAAAAATATAACTCTCCCCCAACTCAAGTGACTTTCATCCAATTGAATTCATTTCATCTGATTCAATCCAATGTTCTTTATGAAACCTCAGCCCTCAAATCCCGTTAAAAGCATTTATTTATATCTGTTATTGTTCCATTATAACTTTGAATCACTTCCAAATACTACCTAAACGAGATGACTTTGTTATGTCAACAGTTTTGTTTGTTCGTAAAGTTGACAGTTTGGGATCGTGACGGAACTTAAATATTACATTGCTTACATTGTCGCGTGTCATTTGGAAAATTGAAATGGGGCAATCAAAGTGCTGACAACTTGTTGGGGCACACAAAGGCTGTTATCCCTGAGATTATAATCAGAGAGAGAGAGCGATGGGCAAATTGCACCAATTACTGGCATACCATCGCTCCAGATTGGGTAGGAGTATGAGCAGATCTAATCATAGTTTTGCAAACTGCCAGCCCCCCCATCACTGTGAGGTTGGGTAATGGGTCCTTGTTTCTACTTTGATGACTGCTCATTCATAGCCTTCTATTCCTTCATTCATTCCCACTGCAGCTCTTTATCAACAATGAGTTTGTGGATGCCGTCTCTGGCAAGACCTTTGCCACATCCAACCCAGCCACTGGCAAGGAAATCGTCAAAGTGGCCGAAGGAGACAAAGTGAGTCAAAGTTCCACATTTATAAGGCACCCGAACTAATGTGAATTATCTTTGTTCAAGGCTGATGTGGATCTGGCAGTGATTGCGGCCAAGAAGGCCTTCCATCGCAACTCCGATTGGCGCAAGTTGAGTCCCCTGCAGCGCACTAATCTGATTAACAAGTAAATATACATATACCCGTCCCCTTTTGTCCAGAATCAGTTCCCATTAATCATAACTTCCTTCTAGGCTCTGCGGACTGATGGAGCGCGACAAGGAGTTTCTGGCCAGCCTGGAGACCCAGGACAATGGCAAGCCCTATGCTGAGGCCCTCTTCGATGTCACCTACTCGATCCTGACGCTTCAGTACTATGCCGGCTGGACCGACAAGTTCTTTGGCGACACCATTCCCGCTGGAGGTTTCACCTCGATGACGCGCAAGGAGCCCGTGGGCGTTGTGGGCCAGATCATTCCCTGGAACTATCCTCTGCTGATGCTGGCCTGGAAGTGGGGACCCGCCCTGGCCGTGGGCTGCACCATCATCATGAAGCCGGCGGAGCAAACGCCACTCACCGCCCTGCACATGGCTGCCCTGACCAAGGAGGCGGGCTTCCCAGCGGGCGTCATCAACATCATCAATGGATTCGGGCCCACAGCTGGAGCGGCCATTAGTGAGCATCCGGACATCGCCAAGGTGGCGTTCACCGGCTCCGTGGACATTGGTCGCATCGTGATGCAGGCAGCGGCCAAGTCTAACCTCAAGAGGGTGTCCCTGGAGCTGGGAGGCAAAAGTCCAGTTGTGGTATTCGATGATGCGGACAGTAAGTACCGCCTTGATTCCCTATCTTCTTCTGGCCTTAACGCATATTTGATCCTTTAAGTTGACTTCGCTGTGGAGACCACACATGAGGCTCTGTTCTCCAATCACGGCCAGAGCTGTTGCGCCGGCAGTCGCACTTATGTGCATGAGAAGATCTACGACAAGTTCGTGGAGAAGGCCGCTGCCAAGGCCAAGGCCCGCAAGGTGGGCAATCCTTTCGAGGAGAACGTACAGCAGGGTCCCCAGATCGATCAGGAGATGTTCACCAAAGTTCTGGGCTACATTGAGAGCGGTCAGAAGGAGGGCGCCAAGCTCCAGGCTGGCGGCAAGCGGATCGGCAATGTTGGCTTCTTCATCGAACCCACTGTCTTCTCCGATGTGAAGGATAACATGAAGATTGCCCAAGAGGAGGTGCGTACATTGAGATCCTCTTTACAAAATCATCTTTTAATGGATTCACTTTCCTACCCACAGATCTTTGGACCCGTTCAGTCGATCTTCAAGTTTAGCAGCCTCGACGAGATCATCGATCGGGCCAATAATGTCCAGTACGGTCTGGCCGCCGGCATCATCACCAATGACATCAACAAGGCACTGAAGTTCGCCAACAATGTGGACGCCGGCTCCGTCTGGATCAACTGCTACGATGCCGTGCTCCCACAGACGCCCTTCGGTGGCTACAAGCACTCTGGCATTGGTCGCGAGCTGGGAAAGGATGGCTTGGACAACTATCTGGAGACCAAGACCATCACCATGAAGCTGCTCTAGACCCTAGACAAACACAGCTTGATCCTTCGTATACATAACGTTTGTATTTTATTTGCACAGTTTTTCGGTTGTCAGACGGTTAGAATATTATTGCATTTTCAATAAAATAAAAAACTCTACTGTTAATGTTTCTTTTAAAAGATTATAGTCGATCGCCCGACTAGGGAATGTCGCTTAGCTTTTGGAGATTGTCGGCTTTGGATGGATTGAAATGTTAAAAGTTAAATAAAGGTCTTTAACGAGATTCGAAACTAACGAATCCAAATTAATGAGTGATACATATGTACATACATATATGTTCATATGTTAATGCCTGAAAGTATGCTAAAATATCTTTATATCAAGAGCCATTAAATTGACACTGAAATCGTCCAACAAATCCACTTTGTTCCTTAGGTAAGGCGACATTTTCTAAACTATTTAATTCTGACTTCGAGGCACGAGTTCGCTTAGACTCCTCTATGGGAGAACGCTAAAAATTAGACTAAATTCTGGATAAAAGGGACAAATGATTACCCCTATTTCCAGCTATTCCCTAGCACTTCACTTCGTATGTATATAAAAATAAATATAAACCTGAGATTGCCATTCGTTTTGCCACCCTTTAGGCCAAGCTGGTGACCCCAACCGAAGCTTGGGGCTGGCCATCCAGAAGCGGCACCGCCACATCGCTCAAGTGCGACCTGGCACTCTGATAGTCCTCCTCGGATCTGGGCCTTATCTGCGTCTGGTGCTGCGGACTGCTCTGCTGCACTACCTCCCTATAGACGGGCTGAATGGGAGCCTGGAAATCTGTGCTCGGCCGATGGTCAAACATCTCATCGATGTCGACCAGCTGGAAGTCCACGGCGAAGATGAACCGCAGCACCATCACTAGCAGGGCCATGATCCACAGCACCATACCAATCACATAGCTGCAGCGAAAGAGCTGCAGATACGTGTCGTGGGAGACATTGTGCTCGTGCACGATGGGCCGCAGCAGGGCGATGGCATCCCCGCAGCTGATGGCAATGGGATCGGTGAGATTCTCGCGGAGTTGTCCGCACAATTGCTTTAGATGTCCGTTGGTTAGGATAGTGTAGAGAACGCTACCAAGGCTCATCACGGAGAAAATGATGATGGAGGGCACCACAATGCGCCAGGGTTTCGGCAGGACTCTGCAATGGTGTAGGATGGATGTTGATTACGGCATAGAATATTATAGAAAGATCATACTCACGAACTCTTTTTGCTGCCCGTCTGGAAGATCAGACACATGGCTGTCCAGATGATGGCCACAATCTCCGATATAAGAGGAAATGCATATACGAACTGTGCGCCAATCCCAGGATTCCAAAATGTGGCATGTGTATCCAAGGACACTAAAGGGAAAAGCTTGTGAAAGATCCGAGGACCAAAAGGGATTGATATGTCTAATGCTTACTGCTGGCCAGGAACTGGCGATCTGCCTCCGCATTGAAGACAATCTTGGGAGTCGGCGCCAGCGTTGTGGTCAAGGCCTTCTCTTCATTATTTTCAGCTATCAAACGCTCCAACCGTGGCCGGTTCTCCCTCGACTCGTAGATATGTGGTATCTTAAAGGTTGGCTTTGTGGTTTCTGCAAAAGAAAATACCGCTAGAGAATGTTCTTCTGAGAAGATTCCCTTGCAATCCCTTACGGCTATCGCTCTGCAGCGAATCCGGTGCTACATCCTGAACGGAATACTTATCCCCATAGGCCTGCTGGGTGGCTTTGATATAGTCCCGATGTAGGATCTCCTTGCTGCGGTTATCCATTTGATCGAAGTTGCGCTCACGGAAAATGAGTTTGGCACTGACTATTCCTTCGTACAGATCCCCGGATATCATGTGCAACGAAATGCTCCATATTATAGAGAATATTGCAATGCATACCATAAGGCATATCACGGTGTCTGCAAGGGAAGAAATATGTGTTGGAAGATTGTTAAATATGTTAGAGTTCAATTTATTTATCTCTTTTGTTTTTTGTGTAAACCTCTGCTAAACCTTCCATATCACCCTGGTACAATCAAATAGTACCCCAAAAGGTAGAATATATTTACAGGGTTCCCTTGAATTGTTGAATAATGAGAGCCCTGTGCGAGTATCTGTGGAGCCCATCAACTCTTTTCATTCATTTAACTTGTTATCCCCCTTTCTGTTATATCTCCAATGGTGATAATGAATTCGTATAAATAACCTCTGCCATTATTAAGCACTTTAGGCACATTTCCATATCAAAAGAGCCGCTGTTGACAAATTTGAATTGGAAATTAACAGCTCAAGTATATAGAGAGCTATATATGGATCTGCAAGGAGCCGTTGATCAAGTATATCATATGAAAAGCATTGCCAGCAATGGATTACGACATTATTAATGTTATTCATAGAACGAATCAAATATTGTGCGAGTATGTAAGCTGCTCGTAGAAGGTTAGCCACACGAGATGAAATATTGTTTTCTCGCTATGTTTTGTTGGACATGTTTTTGACTGGAGCGGAGCGGAGGGTGGGGCAGATAATTTATTTGGCGTTTTTTTTTTGTTTCGTTTGTAAGATTCAGTTAACTGTGAACTAGTCCCAGGTTGTGGGGATTCTCAGTGTGTGCGTGAGGTTATATCTGAGGCTATGATATCATTCTCGATGAACAAATTCAAGATGACGTCGATATCGTGACTGCTGGCCAATAAAATTCATTTCAATTGATGCAAAAATATTCGCACTGATGCTTTCATTTCACATGATTCGGGATACAAATTAAAACAAAAGAACAAAATACATACACTGCAGAGTCAACAAACAGATTCGCGGGAAAATATACGATTCCGAAATGCGGAAAAATATGCGCCTGATGGGTCGGTCGAATGTTATATTACCAATTCCATTTTACAGTCCATTATGGACAGACGAGCTTTACAATTTCCCCATACACACTCGTATATCATAGCTGTATAGATCACGGAATGGTACCACAATTTTCATGCCCCAAGTGCTTTGAACGCATTAAGCGGAATGGTTCTTTTTTTGTTTGCTTTTCGGATGGGCACAGACACCAGCACTCATTTACTGCGTTGCACGATCCCCCAGAGAGTGGGACAGTCTCTCTGAGGCATGACATCATGTCGCCCCTCAGCTCTGGCTTGCGTCTGGGTCTGGTTCTGGGCACTGGGTGCGGGCAAGCGAGTAGTTTCACGAGTCGTTAGCGGGGCTAACCACTTTCGGCCAGTTTTGGTAGCAGAATATGGCCCAAAGAGTAGGAGCTTTGTAAAGCAAACTATAAATAAAGATTACCAAATGGTTTGCCAGATAGAAGCGATAGATACGATCGAGAAATATTGGGGAAGCTTCCATTGCCAAGGCTGTTAGCAATTTCCCCTGCTTACAGTGTTTGTTTGCAGATCTAATTGATCCCGGAAGTTTTGCACTTAAGTAACCCAATTTGTTAATGCCATTAACAGGGGCCACATGGCGTATGCGTATTTTCGATGGCGCCCACTCAAACAAACTTTCCACTTGCCACCACTTAGCAGCGGGCCAAGAGATGCAACAGCTTGAATGTTTATTAACATTTCGGGCAGGGGGCTTCCACGTCAGAGCCAAGAGGAAGCAATGTGCGAAAATGTTTATAAGCAACCGAAACGAACTTAATATCAGCAAATTTATGTAAAGGCATTAGGGCCATTTAGCACCTTTTGATGAGGCGATTGAGGGTATACAAAAGACACAATGTTTAGCACACTATACCAGGGGGACTTGGGTGATATCGGAGTCACTTTTAAGAACGGTTGTCCCTGGCCAGAGTATATTTTAACAGGTGCTTGTAACCTGGCTAGCAAAAAACCTCGAAATAAATATAAATCGATTTTGCCCCACTGTCACATGTGAAAGCATCTGGGAAGCTTCCAAACATTTTCCAGATACTCGTATAATTTACTCGGACTGTTTATTGCTGCTGAAAGACGCGCCCCTTGCAGAGCAGCCACCGTGACTGATGGACAAATGGTCTTACAATAATTGAATCGAACGCTGCCTGTCAGTGGCAGGGAAGTCGTTGGATATCTATTTGAAACTTGACATTCGAAATGTTGTTTTGATTTTATTTTAGCTTAGGTTTCACCTTCTTCTTGCGCCAGTGAAGGTCTACCTAAAAATATTCCAAGAACTAAGGGCGACTAAGGGCCATTTGAATGTTGTACATAATTATTTATAGAATATGTAAGGAAATGAATATCCGAGCGAATAAAAGAATGAATCAACGTACGGTTCAAATTGCGTATATCGCCAGTTGTTAGCTTTCCCTGTTTGTACTTTTTTATCAGCTCCATTGTAGCATGTTTTTATGTGATTTATTATGTAGGAATCGTCGGGATTTGCGGCTTCCGTGGGATGCCAGAGTTTATCAAATTTAGTTTGAATTTTATTTTATTTATAGCGTATTTAGCACATCTTTTTTTGAACAGATTTGTTCGCTCTTTTGTCCAGCCTATAGTCGAAAATAGTTTTTATTTCACATTTGTTTGCTTTATGGTCCAAACGGGCAATATTTTATGGAGCCAACTGGCAGAAAACATTAAAAATTAGCGCACAGAAATTTATTAGAAAAACAATAAACAGTTTACGGACAGGCGGGACGAGTACATTTTGATCGTAAACCAAATTCAATCAAGCAGAAGAGAGCATTTTCTATTTTTACTATAATTTTGTTGGTTTTTTTTCGCCTTGCTTCTATTCCGTTGAGCGATTGGAATAATTGAAATTAATTGATTTGGAATTAATGTGGGAGAAGAAAAATGGTTTTTGTGTGTGTGTGCGCGCGAAAGTTTTTCAATTGGATTCGGAACACCTTTGGCTATCAATTTACATTTGGCACACCACTGAGGTTCAAGTTTTCAATTTACTACTTTGTATTTTCATGCCGCATTACGTATACGTAACGAAACCGAATCTAACACCTTTTTGTGCTCGTTCTCGAATATCTACTCTAATTAACCCCAGGGGCTCATGGCGTGTCCGTGTTGTGGGACACGGTTTTTGGCTGGGAAAAGCGTCATTCGTCTAAGCCCACAATTCCCGCCCAACACACACTCTGCACACACACACACACAAACAGTTCAAGGTCATGCCTTTTTCGGTTTTGGTGGGTCTTTTCGATTAAGCATTTATCTATGCATTATTACATTGATATTTATATGTCTTTGATTAGCATAAATCGGTTTAGGGAAAGACACCGTTAATTGCCCAAGCCCCCCGTAGAGAGGAGAGCGTCTCCGAAAGAACGAAATGGCGGACCGAACTCCGTAGCGACCGACCGACTGTGCCGTTCGTGACTCTTTCAGACACTAAGGCGGCGCTGAAGCCAACGACGAACTGTGGAGCATTCTCCAGCTGAAAGTCCAAAGTATATTAGTGCAGGGTGAGACTGATAAATGAATCTCTATGATATAGTGATCCAAAGTGGACACATTAGTAGGTAGCAGTAGTATGATACCCCTAGTCCCCCCGGAACATGTAACATATTTAAATAATTAGAGTTCTTTCTCTGCCTGCACACAATTTTCCATAAATATCTTTATGGCCACAAACTCATACGCACAGTTATCCGGAGAGGGAGTAGGAATGCCCCACCCTGTATAAATACACCTTGAGCCCCATACAACAGTCCGTCGCTCTCTCTCTCTCCCTCTATGGGAAAAGAGAGGCGTCTTCGGTTTTGTTTTGATTTCGCCATTTTGCAACTAGTTGCTCCCGCACCTACCCCTCTCCCAACAGCTCGAACCTATGTTTTTATTTGGCTTTCGCTTCTTTCTTGTTTCTGTTTTGGTTCGTTTCCTACGAGTTTGTTATTTTTCGTATAGGCGGTGGTTCGTTGGTGGGGCGGGGAGGGGAGGGGAGGTGAAGTTTTTATGCGTGGGAAGGGGACAAACTGATTATTTTTTTATGTCAATTGTTTTTCTCCCTTTTGTTTTTTGTTTCTGATTTGAAAACATTTTTGTGTTGATATTTTGTTAGATTATGAGTTTTTTACACGAACAAAGTGGGAGGAGGTTAAGAGGTCCCAAACGACGTTGTTTGTTTTGTACTGTATTTTTTTAATAAACACTCAAATAATAAAAATAATTATGCGTAATCGTGGAACAACTACAATACTTATACCAATGATTCGAAGCAGTTGTCGTTGCGATTCCGGAAGGATACGATGAAGTCTATCCAGACTATGACTGATATTACTTTGTATTTATTTTTAATTACTTCAATTACCCCAAAAATGAGCCCTTACAGAAAGCTTTCTCTATAAATATGTACTATACTCTTTCGTACTCGTCTATCTATCCGCACTTTATCAACAGCGTTTAGCTAAGTATCTTTATTGTTCCTTTCAAAACAAAGTTTATCACTTAGTTCGTTTGGTGGTCGCGGCTACAACTTTGTAAATTTGTTTTTGCGTTCCCCTGCCACAAAACCACATTTCAGATTAGGCCTATAATTGTATACATATTTATATCATTCATTTGTTACTTGTATCCTTAAATAGAAACACGCATAAAACACTTAGTCCAATAATAATCATCGTTGGTCCTGCAGTTCCACGTGTATTTCATTTCCCTATCATTTTGTTTCGGGTTTCGGCTGTTGCCATGGACGCAATTATCGGCGATGACCTTGAAAAAACACGCCGCTTTTTTCATGTCCAAGGTGAGCCTAATTAGCGGCCACAAGGCAGGCCCAAGGACTTGACTATGGACGAGGGAGTGTGTGTATATGGAGTAAGCCACAAATCGCGTGCCGAGCAGGCATCTAGATTGAAACTTCATCTGCCATTTGCTATCCCCCCACGGGGACCCATTGCGTTCTCAGGGGCATTTTTTTAAAGGCTTTTACACAGTTTAATATGAATAATTTTCATTTAGGAACAATAAAGTAATGTCATAAAGAATTTATGCTTAAAAAAACAATTTCGATACAACTTTTCCGTTTTGCTTCCTATGAAAGAAGTTTCATTGATCTATGTGGAAGCACACATGCCTTACATATGTTCACTAAAGTTTTCCTAAATTAGAAAACACAACATCAAAAGACCGCAAAGGAAGTCCAACCAGATGCCGTGGGGTCTCTAGTTTTAATCACAATAGTTTTGATCACAATCTACTTACTAAATTGCACCATAGAAACGATTTTTGTATCAAACATCTGAAAGAGTAAACCTTGGACATTTCTTGCTCACTTAAAGGACTCGCAACAGATAAACAATAGTTTCCCATTTAAATAAAAATATATTCTTAAATGCAAGTCGGTTTATTTTTAGCTTATAAGATTGTATAGATATGTAATGATATCATTTTCTTGAGATCCAATATTTAATCTAGATAACATGTTCACAGCAATGTTCAAATATTTGCTTAGCGATTTCCCAACTGGAGCAGCCATCCCCACAAGTAAATAGAATCAGAAACACACACAGCACATCATAATAGGGCTTCCACCTATAGATACCCATGCAAATAGGGGTTCCAATGCTCAAATGTTGAAATTGGCGATGACGTCGCCTGTTTATGCAAATCCACAATGTGGGCCTACAGGCGGACCTAATGCGACATTTCATGAATTTATTACAGCGGTACAGGCAATACAGATAGACAGAGAGACAGTACAAACAAAGCGGAGAATACAATGAGAATACTAGGGGGGATTTATGATTGCTAATCGATCATATCGACGTTGCTCCAAGGAGCGGTTCACAGTTCATAGGTGATGCAATCGACCGTGGCTCAACGCGGCGTATGAGTGATTTTCCACTTACGTTCACAGCGCACCACCTCACGACGAGCCTCACGCGTTAGCATCTCGAGACTGTCGCCTATCCTCCGTATCCTCTGTGGCGTACGCCCCATCTCTGGCAGGGCTCCAATCAGAGATCTCTGGCACATCTTATCTCACATTTAATTTTAGCCTGGTTTACATGAGGCAAACAATTAGCAAAATGGCTATGCAAAAACCCAATACTTGGCTGCGCATTTCGGGGGCTTAGATTTGCGATTTGAGTTTATCTTTGGAAGCAACACGACGACGTTGAAGTGGCAGCAAGAAAAACGTTCACACGACACGACCGCTCGACGAGAACTGTGCGGCAGTCAAGCGGCAGCGCCCGGCCATTGGGGGTATTTCTGTGCAGGGGAAAAAATTATAATTCGATGGCGTCACTATCCAGCGGTGGTTACAACAGAGATCCCCAGCCACATTCAGACAGCCTGCCAACCTGCCAGCCTGCCAGCCAGCCAGCCTGCCGGTTTGTCTAGTCTGCAGGATGAGGGTGCATAGCCTAGCCACCCCTAAAAAAGGATACCACCAAAAAAAAAGAACAAAACGAAGCCAATGACCCCGTCAGAGTGTCTGTGCCACGGCCGAATGAGTGTCAGCCGTGCGATTGCGTGTCCGCTAATTACCACAAAAACATTAAACAACATCTGGCCCAAAAACAGAAACACACCTGAAGGAAGGCCCAGAAGGGAGGGTGGACTCTGCTTAAGCCTTTTTCTTTTTTTTTTGGTTTTCATTGTTATTTATTGTACGAAAAAATACTCGCGACTGTTTCTCAAATAAATTAGTAAATATCATAAGTATATTGCAATTGTAAATGTAGGTTGTATATAATGCCATTTACTTGGATGTTAGTTACAAAATTTTCACATACTTTTTACTTTACTTTTCGATCGTTTCGTTTCGTTTCGTTTTGCTCTTACAAAAATTTCCTTAATGTTAATTGTGTGTTAATTCGACTACAGATTTCATAAAACATTTTTGTGCAACAAAAACACATTGCCATTAACTTTTCAGTTGCCCGTATTACATTTTAAATACAAAAAAAAAATTAACATGTATGTAAATGTATATAAATATATCAATTTGATCAATTCGTTAGAAACAAAGCGAAAGATATACATAACGTATCTCTACGATTTGTTAATAAATCATCCATGTAACAATTTCAGTTTTTTACACACAAATAAAAGGCCTTTTTGGGTTTGAACATTGTTTGTTTTTGAGTTTACGAAAGGGCTTTGTGGGGGGAAGGGGTATGCTTAAGACTAGGGTGGTGGTGGGGGATGGGGATGTATCTATACATAGAGCTCAGTTACATAATACTAGTAGTAGATGTTTGCTTTAAACGGGCAGCAGAGCAAGAGACTTATATACCTATACCTACTTAAAGGGGATTTGAAATTTTTGATTATTCTTGCATTTTGTGCGAATTTCGAATTCTTTGATTGGGTAAAAGATAACATACAATAATGATCGAATATAGGAGTAATATTGGATAACAGTTTGCCTTGAATTAAACGCATACTTCAGCTGCTCAGCGAAATGCAATTAGATCATACTTTCTGCACTTAAAGCTAACGATGAAACATTACATCAAATTAATCAAAGAAATCGTAAATCATGAACATAATTGAGTGCAGCGATTAAATACATAATTCATAAATCATTTGAGTGGACGTAACATGGTAGCAAAATCATCAATAAATACGTAAAAAGGATACATATGTATATATCTTAAATGCCTAATAAGCTAAATAAAATTCACAAGTACTTAAAACACAGTGTGATCTTGGAAATGGAGGGGCATGGAAAAGAGAGTAGCATTGTATTAGGCTTAGCAACAAATAAATAGTTAATTACATTAATTAGTTAGACTAAATGGAAAGCGAATAAAGAAATAAATTACAATAATTAACATAGGAGGAAACGTGTTTCGCAATACTTTTGTTGCAGAACTCTCCGGCATCTGTTCGACTCTGTTCATGTGTTCTTCATCGTGGGATTGTGCATCGCCTGGAACGAACTGTGGGTGGGGTGGGGCGGGGCGTGGGGAATGTTAGTATTGGGAATCGAAAGAATAGGAGAAATATTATTTAAAGCGTCGATGCGGCATGGTTGGACTCTCGGGCGGTGTATCCCCGCTGGCAGTACTGCTGCCACCCCCAATGACAATCTGTTGCAGCGAATGCTTCTTGGTCACACTCTTGAATGGTGCACCCAGCTTGCGGGAACCGCGGGGCGAGGTGGATATCATGCTGCTGGCCGCCGCTGCTTCCATGGCCGCCGTTGATCCTGCCGAGGCAGATGGGGCAATGCCCAGCATTGGCCCCGAATCAATCGAGGCCTGTACCCAACCTGCAATCAGACCAGTTGTCCATCAAATTATCCTCTAAATCGACTTCGACTTGCCTACCTTTCACTGAGGCGCGATTATGATCGAGTAGAGCCGAGGCCAGGGGCGCCGCCGAGCTGCTGGCATTCGATTCCCGCAGCATTCCCAGCGTGGACAAGGGCATCGGGTTGTAGATGCGACTGGCGAAATCCTCAAATGTAGTGCTCTCCTTGTAACGCGACGAGACGCTGTCAAGCGAACGATTGCGCTCCTCGTAACTGCAAATAAAAAGGAAGCACAAGTCATTGGGATGCTTGGATTGAAGGTTGTGTCATGGACTCACAATTGCTGGTAGAGCGGCAGGGCAGCGCGCTTCGTTCGACTGGCATTGATGGCTGTCGCCCGGATGAGGGTGGCCAGGCAGGCGCCGTTGACAACGCTCTCGTTGGCCAGCGGACCGAACCAGGGCACCTCGGGCTTCCGGTTGATGGTCACCCTGAACAGGCCGTTTCTCAGAGGATAGACGACAATAAGGACATCGCAGAACTCTGTTGGCAGGATGTCACGCCGGTAGTCCCTGTGGTGCTCGCTCCACACAATGTGCACCTCATCGTTGCCCAGATGTCGCGTCTTTAGCAGCATCGCCTCCGATGAATCCGAGGGCATCCTGGTGGCCACATGGTAGACAACCTCCAGGAAGGGGGTGGCGTAGTAGGGCGCCGTCGCTCCGCATCCCTGCCGCGGCAATCCCCCCAAGAAGCCATTGTGCGTCTCCAGATCGATCTCCCAGCCCAGAGCCGACACGAACATCTCGTAGGTGCTGCTGCCGCTGGTGTTCCGCAGGATGCTGCCCTTGTCCTCCTGCCCGGCGCCCACATAGATGACGGCCATCTTGTGCGTCTCGCGACACTTCTGCAGATCCACATTCCTTAGCTCTCGCATCAGCTTCTCCGTCCTCTGCAGCAGGTGCGTTCGCGAACGCCGCTCCCAGCCAGCGAGTCCCAGGTGCGAGAAGAGCAGCCGGCAATACTGGAAGGGCATCTCCGTGCGGGTGGGTAGCGAGTCAAACGAGGCGGAGGCCGAGTGCAGGGACCGCTGGTCCACCGATGATGATCCATGATGCTGCAGCGATGAGCTGGAGCCGGCGTGCCGCAACGCTGGCGAATGCGCCCGGGCCGTGTGCGTCACAAATTCCTGTTCGAGCAGCCGCTGGTTCAGGATCACAGAGATGGCCTGTGCCTCCTGGTTGTTGCCCAGCGCACTGCTGGTCGGGGCATTCAGCTGGGCGACATTGGGCGCCACACACTCAGGACTGGTGTGCCCGATGTAGGCCAGCATGTCGTCCAGCTGGTCCAGATCCGGTGCCATGTCCTTGGCCAGCGGCAAGACTCCAGCCGGCCGATGGCGCAGTGTGTGACGCGGTAGCTGCATCTCCACTCCCATCATCGAGGACGCCATCGAGTCCAGCGTCTGCTGCTGGTGCTGGTGATGGAGCTTTGGCGTTGGTCGCTGCGACGTAGGCTCCTCCGTCTTGCGCGGCTCCGAGTACAGTATGGAGGCATCCCAACATGCCTTCCCATTCAGATCCCGCATGAGCACACGCACCTGCTTCTCGGCGGTGACCAGGCCGGCGGTGATGCCGCCGCCGGGCAGCTTCAGCGTCGGCAGCTCTATGAAACTGGCCACCAGACCCGAGTTGAGCATAAACAGCTGCACATTCTGGGCACTCACCACCGAGGGTAGATCCACAGAGTCGCGTCGTGTGTCCACCTGGCTGCCCAGGGCCGACCCGCCAATGTCATCGTGCTCCTCCACCATCGAACTGAGCCGCGAGGCTCCAATGCCCATGGGAAAGTGACCGATGTGGGTGACCAGGTGCATGGACACGGCCTTGGCGCACAGCCGGATCGCCGTGATGCACGCCTGAATGGTCTCCGACGTTTGATAGGTGGCCTCCGGCAGTCGTCCATCGCCCTGCAGATCGTCGTGGGCAATGTGCATGTCGAAATCATCGTCGGCCGTCAGTTTCACCCGCTCGTGACGCGGCGCCCCGGACGCCACTTGGAGGAGCACGCGCAGCACTTGCAGCACCAGTGTGTCGCCGTTTTCGTTGAGGGGCGCCAGCATCAGGGTGGCGGGTATCGCCATACAGAACTCCCCCAGGCAGAGCATCAACGATGTGAGGACCACCTTGTCCGAGTCCTTGGGCTTCGAAACGTTCTGGATCTCCAGGGCCTTGCACAGCGCCGTGATGATCAGCTGGGGAACGCGCTCTATCGCCGCCAGCTGACGGCCCCGCTCGGCACACAGCTTCAGGGAGTCGACGGCCACCATGGCAATGGTGTGATGCTTGAACTGGAGCGCCTGGAGCAGCACCTGGAGCACTTCCTTTATGCGAGGATTGAAGTTCTTCGACTCTTTGGGATGGATATCCTTGGGATGCGGCACTGCCTGCTGGAAGGGCACTGCCCGGCCCGCGGCAGAGTTCGTCGAGGGCTGGGAGAGGCGCTGCAGCAGCCATTGGCCCAGCTGGGACAGGGCTATGCAGCGGGCCTTGGAAGAGGGCTCGCGACGCGCACAACGCAGGACAATGTTGAGAATGTGATCCTGCAGATCGGGGCACTCCATCAGCTCGAATTTCTGTGGCGAGGGCTGCAGCACGGGACGCGGCAGCAGCGAGGACGGATAGCAGAGCAGGGATCCCAGCAGGGCTGCCACCTCGGCCCTCGGCGTGCTGCGGGTGACCTCCAGGGAGGTGAGGAGTATGGCACTCGCATGCACCAGATCGAGCAGCAGCAGCGTGTGTCCCGGCAGGAGCAAGCTGAGCAGCCGCGGACCCTCCAAGTACTTGAGAATGGCATAGATGAGGTCGCGGTCCTCTCCAGTCAGCAGCTGGTGCAGCGCATGATAGAACAGCGGGAACTGCTGCCGGCCCACGGCTCCGTGGAGGGCCAGAGAGCAGAGCAACTGCAGCGCCCACAGCTTGCCCTTCTTGAAGGATCGATCGAGGGTGAGGGAGCCATAGCACCAAGGCGCCACAATCCCGATCGGCGGCACAAGTGTGGGAGTCGGCGGCGTGCTCTGGTTGTCCGTGGATATCCCTTGATTCTGCTTGATCTTTATCAGATTCTGTGTCATCTCCAGCAGATGCATAAACACCTGGGCGTGCAGATCCGCCTTTGGTATGCGATTCACATCGCCCAGGGCGCCCAGCATGCGCTTCCACATAATCGAAGTGGAATCCGGGTGCCAGCCCTCCGCTGAACCCCCGAGGATGATGCAGCGACGACCGGACATGCTGCCCGATCCACTGCCGCTGCCATAGCTCCCGGAATTGGCATCATCCAGACTCGCGTCGATATGCAGCTGGGCATCCTTGATGGATCCCCCTTCGATTCCACTGCTGGCCGTTGGCGACGGACTCCGCGACCCCGCCCCGCTCTCATTGTCGCCATCCTGGTAGCTATCCGTCTCGTCCGTGTCGCCTCCCTTTCTCGCGGGTATCGCTGCCAGCGAGTCCAGCGACATGGCCCGCCTCAAGTCCTGTGCATTCGATGCTCCACCACCACCACCACCACACTGCTGCATCCGATGCTCCCCCAGCAGTTGCTGTGACTGCTGCAGAGGCTTCGGCTTGGGCGTGGCTGCTCGTCGTCGGCGGATGCGTGAGTTTCTGGCCGCCGACGCTAAGCTGCCCTCGCTATAGCTTCTGCTCAGCATCGGGGTGAGGGGAACAGGTCGCGATCCGTGCCCTGTGCCACCCTGCGATTGCGAGTGCTGGTGGCCATGGGGCCGTGGGTGGTGCCCCGAGGGCAGCAGTGCAACCTGCGAGGCCTCGTCCGAGCGACTGCTGTTCGACTCGGCCAGCGATTCGCGCTGACGGCTCTGACTGCTGTTGCTGATGGCCGAGCCAGCGGCGGGTCCGCCGTTGGCCATAGTGCTGCTGCTGCCGCCCGATCCCTGCCACACGGTGCCGATGCGGCGACGTTTCTCTGCCCGACTCTCGGCCACGCGATCCAGCGGCAAGTCGAGCAAACTAATGCCGTACGTGTAGCGCGAGAAGACGCGCGTCAAAGTCTGTATCGTTTTGTTCCACTCGACAATGAGCTCCTCGCGATGCGTCAGCGACTGCAGGACATTGAGGAACTTCTCCCACAGCAGCACATTCACCGGGACTTTGGTGTGGGCCCGTATCCAGGTGACAATCAGCGTCTGGAAGATGGCCGATCCCAAGATGCCGCCCAGAGTGGCCGTCTTGGGTGCACCACCACCACCACCACCAGCAGCACCACCTCCCCCAATCCCCGATCCATGATGATGTTGATTTTGATGCAGCACCACGGACGTGACCTGCAGCAGGACCAGCAACAGCTGCTCCCACGTGCGCGAATCCATGTCCGTGTTCATCACCATCGTGCGATAGACATTGAGGACCTTCTTGCAGATCTCCGTCTGCTCCTCCAGCGGCGTGGATCGATAGTTGCGTGATCGTGCGGGGAAACAAATGTTCAGATTGGCCGTGTTCACGAGGAAAACGTTGGCAGCATTCGTCACAAACACCTACAAAGCAGAAAAGACTCGTTGAAGGAAGATCCCAAGGATATGCATCTCGAGACGCTTACCTGTAGTACGTTCTGCCTGCCGGCTCGCACGGCCAGCTGCTCCTTGGAGTTCGCTATGGCGCCCACATAAGAGGGCGTGCGCAGTCGCTGGCTACGTGGCGTTCCACCTGCCGTCGAGGCAGACGGCGGATCATCGTTGGGCTCCAGCAGGAACGGCGGTGGCGTCTCCCCCGTCATCCAGTCCCGATACACCGCAATGGCCGTGCGTATGGCCTCGATCTGCGGCTTGGAGGTGAAGTTCAGGAGGAAGGCCTGGCGGTAAACCTCGTGGACAAAGTTGATGTTCTCGCGACTCACGTAGAAGACATCCCGTACGATCAGTCCCTGCTGATAGCCCTGCAGACGCACATGATCCACATCCTCGATGTGGAGCGTGCAGTCCAGTCGGTGGCTGAGCAGACGCTCGTGGGTGAAACGCGACACCCAGTTAATGAGCACCACCACACAGGAGGCCATGACTTCGTCCTTCTTGTTGATTGATCGCATCACAGGCATATCCAGGCGGGGATTGTAGATCGAGCAGGTGACATCGAAATTTGGCGAGAAGACGGGCAGGAAAACATCCATGAAACGCTGCAGCAGGAAGGCAAAGGCTCGATGATCCTTCTGCGCACGATTGTCGCGCCATCGCAGACACGCGGCCGTGTGGACCATGCTATTGAGCAGCACCTCGAGTCCATCGCGGGGATCTGGTGGCGCCGACTTCTCGCTGGAGGATGGCGGTAGCAATGCCACCAGCTCTGAGCTCTGCACGGGATGGGAGAAGGCATTGTCGTGAAAAACGGACGCCATGCCGCCGTCTGCCTTCATATTCGGATGTGTGAGAAAGTCCGAGGCGCTGAACTCCGTGTCGGGGCCCATCACACCCTTCTGAGGGACAATTAGGCCGGGTATCAGATCCGCATACATGGCATGCACATAGCCGGGTGCATTCTCGCCCAGCGTCTGGTACCACAGCAGGAAATATCTGTGGAAAAGAACCAGCACATTAGAGGAGACCAATTTGCTGTTGTGTGGGACTCACCTGACGCCTTCCCTTCTCAGCTTTGGGGAGTTTCCCAGATGCAACAGCTTGGCCATGATGCGGCTGAGTGAGTGGCACTGCCAGCGACGGGCCAACAGCTCTGGCAGCAGGCACAGAATCTTCTCCAGCAGCCATAGTGAACCGTCTAGCTCCTCGCGATGCGCCTTGTGGACTGCGAGATAAAGTTTCGATTACAAATCAATGACAAATTACACGTTTGAACCCATTTTTGGCTCTAGCTAAACATTCCAATGGAGACATAGACATGGAGATAGAAGATGCATGTGGTGCAGATAAATAGATACGTAAATACAGGGAGAGAGATACAGAGAGAGAGGAGTAGGGCATATGGACACATGAGAGTATGGAAAACTGATTTTCAAAGCAAGATCTTGGGCGGATGCAAATTCAATTTTGTATCAAATTTTGTATCAAATAGAAAAACCACATAAACTTACCAATATGAAACGGAAGTTCTGCCAGTTAGGGGATTTACAAAAAAACACAGAGAGAAAAATATATAGAGAAATTGAGAGAGAAAGAGAGATTTTAGGGTAAAAGAACAGAAGAATGGAAGACAATTTAGAATATTTGCATCTCATATGTTTTTCGGCTACTATTTATCTCTACTATTTAATGGGACTAAGCATTAAGATTAATGGAAACCCAAACATAATAAGAAGCTCAGTCCCCCATTTAAGGTCGTCGCAGTTTACTTTTTGCTTTGCTGCTTAATTGCTTGAAAATAAATCGTCGGTAAAGATACCAGAAAATTAACCGAATTTAAGTGGGCCAAAAAAAGAGAGGGGAGACGGTTAATACTTTCGTTGAGACTGAAGTTTGGATACTCTTTCGAAAGATCGTTTCATGAATAGCACATTTCACACGGGACTGGCCTAAAACAGCTGATTTTCTGTTTAAAAGCAGCCAGCTTTGGTAATATAGCAGTCAGCACTATTAGGTACTCGACAGGCCACTTACAAAATTTGAGTTGATCTGTTTGTGGCAGCCAGCTTTGGTAATTTCATAGCAATCAGCACTATCAGGTACTCGCCAGGCCACCTTCAACAGTTTTATAGCAGCTAGCTTTGATAGTTTCAAAGCAGAGTTGATCGCTTTATGTTAGCCAGGTTTATAGTATTCATAACAGTCAGTTTTGCTATTTTAAAATATTTCTGTTTTTGGTATATTATCTCAACAAAAAATATCAAATATGCCATTCGCGGGGAAACTCGAAAATCGCACCCTCTAGTGTAACAGACATTAAATAGGTTTTCCCCTAGGGTTGTTTTCGAAGAGTACAGATTTCTCTTTACTAAAAAACATATAAACAGATGTGAAAAACATTCATTAAAAACAAAATGTTTAAAGTACCCAATGTAAAGGGTACAAAACACTCCATATTTGGGGCACCATCCAATGGATAGGGTACACAAGACACTCCGTATTTGGAGCACTGCCGACGACCTCAGAATTAAAGTTGAAATTACCTTTCTGCTTTAGGTTCGCCTCCGCCTGTATGAAGGTGTCGTAGAGTATGAAGTACACATGACTATAGTTGGTCTCGAACAGCGACTTGGACTCCTCAAGCTCGACATTATCTATAAAAACAAAAAAGAAAAAAAAACGAGGACAGTTGTTGAGAGATTGCGAGTACAAATTGCATATTGCTTAAATACAATCCATCAAAGGTTTCTATTTATCTATAGGTTCCCCCCCACCCCGTTCCAGGTTCCCGCCAGAAATAACCGATAAGAGCCGGGGCACAAAACAGCAGGCAGGTCCTAAAGGCCGCAATCTGAAGCACCTGCCGGCGCACTGATAAGCTTTAGAGGGAGGCACCACCAACCACTGCAGCAAATCCAATCCAGGCGGCCAAGCCAATATCTCCATTAAGGAATTATCTATGGAAAACCACGCATGACGATGCACAACAACAACAAAAAAGCTATTAAAAAAAAGAAACACGTTATGATGGGTGTTCAGGGTTCCAGCAATTGTTGTTGTTGCTGTATGAATCATTTGTGGAAGGAGGAGAGAGATGGGCGGAGGGAGAAGGGAGGAGTGCCGGCTGCTGTCATCGGCAAAAGCACACTGCAAAACAGAAGAAAGCTAAACAAAGAGTAAAAGCCAAGTAAGAAACCTCTGAGAAACCGGTTTCATAGAAGGCCAAAACGAAGATGTCTGCCGCTTTGCGCGGCTGATGATGATTATTGTGTGGCAACAACAACAACACAACAACAACAATAGGCTGCAACAATTGGGAACGCTCGCTCAACCCAATGGGAAGAATGTGTAATGCGTGTAATTTGCCAAGGGACAAAGGCAACTAACAACAGTAACAGCCGGAGAGCAATAGCTCCGGCACCTGTTGGAAATCGTTCGTTCAGTGACACAAAAAGAAAGCCACTCAAAGTCAGAGTCAAGGAGGAGGCGGCAGGCAGAAGGCAATGGCTAGAAGGGGGGGGCTATATCTACACGACTTGAACTGAAACTCGTCGACAGCAGTTGCCGTTTGGGTTATAGCTTCTTGTGCGCTCTGTTCGTTTATCATTTAACGTGGTTTTTCACACATCCCGCCGCTTGCCACATAGCGGAGTATATCGGAGCATCGGAGCATGTGTGTTGTTTTTTTATTTGCATACATTAATGTTGCCTGATGGAGAGAGATAGAGAGAGAGAACTGTGTGTATGTGTGTGTGTGTGTGCTTTGTGTTCTTTTGCGCTTTGCGCCCAACAGGAAATGGCCAACGCTCTGGCGGCCCCACTTATGGTCTGTGGGCTGAACGTCATTGAGCGAACAAAAATGGTTCGAGCGACACCCACCTGCCTGCAGAGGCTCGGACAACCATTCGATTCAATTCCGACCAGTTCCGACCATTGCCATTGCTTTGAATGCAAATAAATTATGAAATAATTAACACTCGAATCACTGAACCGCCAACGCAGTGGACACAGAGGTCTCTGGTTTCTGGGCTCTGGGCTCTGGGGACGACCTTACCCAATATCATGCGCAGATGTCGCAGGCGTGAGGCTGAATCCTTTTTGCAATCCTGTAGCTTGGCCGTCGACTTCTTAACGTCAGCATGCGATTTTTTGGTAAACATTTTTGCACCTTGTGTTCTCTATTGCTCAACGCAGAAAATTGCGCACACAACAGGCAGGGGCTGGGGCGCAGGCACAGGCACAGGCATGTGGGGGTATACACTTTCTATTTGCTATTTTTTTCAGCTATTTATTTATACGCGCACGCTAACCAAAACACTTTGTCCAGCGGAGCGCCCCGGAGAAATTATTAGCAACGCCCGCTCGTCCCGCTTGTCCGCTCGCCCGCTGACGTTGCCAGCAGCAGCAGCGCAAAGGGGGTGCTTGGGAGGCTTTTCTCTGCTGCTTTGGTCGCTCTTTCTGGTGGTTTTCCCGATTCTATCTCATCTTCGATTATTCACTGACACACACGGCGGACGCGAAATAACAATTGCAGGCCAACGGAGACGATTTTACAACCACATTATCGTACATTCCAAATTTAATGTTTTCTTTTCTTCAAATGCGTCGCGAATATATCGTATATCGATAAGAAATCGAACTTAGCCCACTTAGCCCCCCTCTATTTAAACATTTCAACGATTTGAGCTAAATGGCGGCAAATAAATAAATTTCATCTGAGCAAAAAAAAAAACATGACATCTTTCACCTGAACTGCGCTAAAATTATTAAACTTGCATTATTTTTGGTGAAATATTCAAAGACCCTTAGCTCTGCCCACATAGCCGTATCCCACTGATGAAATAATTTTCTACAAGATTAATTACTTTAAGAAACTCTCATTTGTTGTAATTTGACTAAAACAAGGTTTAAACAAAAAATATTCAAAAAAAAAAACAGTCGTAGTGTCGTTATATAATGTTGCTGGCATTTGAAGACTTGTTGCGTTTAAGTCGGAGTATAGCTTTGGATACCCTATTTTGTTGATTTGATATGAAGATACTATTTTCCAAACTGTTTTTAAAACGTAATTAAAAAAATTGATATGTTTTAAACGTATTCCCGCATTTGATTAGTTTCCTGTATATCCTGATGCCGATACTCATTATTGGTCTCTGTAAGAAGACCGCTAATTGCAAAATTTCGTTTAAATACCTTTCAAACAGAGACTGACTAGTTTCTGCATCCATCAGAGCCTGGGATAACAAACATTTCCGCAAGTCTATAATACATATCCTTTACCCTAGGGTATGCAGAACGTTGCCCATGTTGTGGGACATGGCTGCTCGTTTTCTCGGCACATGAGTCTGGCCCATACAGCACTCATTTTTACCTACCGATTCAGAGAGAGCAACAAAGAGAGCCCCAACCGATTTGAATAAAGCAAAAAGAGCCGAGTGGTGCGCGCCAAATAGAAATTGTTTGAAAGTGGTTCATTCGCCGTTTATACGACAGAATATCGTGAATTAGAATTTAAAATTGGAGACTTCCATTCAGCTCTGGAAATAGCAAGAGCCCAATGCTTCTTACGATTCAATACCTTTCTAATTTTACCAATTTCGTTGAGTTCGCCAAAGCAATTACGATAGATATCATTGAATCAGCGATAAGGACTAAGCGTAATTAAACGGCAATTAAATCAGTGGCGCGGGAAAAACCCTTTTCCACCCCAAGTTTAGTACAATGGAATACCTCAAAGGACAAACAACACGATGGGTATTACCGGACTTCTTGAAACGGCTACTACCACGTCGCTTTAACCGCTGGAAATTTCAGAGTAAAATTGTGCTGCCCTGTCTTACCATAACCATTTTTCTGAACACTCTGTACGGAATTTACTGGGGTCGTTTTAGTGTAAAACGTCAAAAGTTTATATTCTCGAAACCGGTGGCTGTCTACAGCGTTTTGGTGGGCTTGATCTTTGCCGTGTACTATGTGTGGGAGGTGTATGATGAGTTCACAAGTGGCCGCATCAGCAGCAGGGACACCATTAAGATATACTGCTACATGAATGTCTGCATTTGTCTGCTCAACTATGTGACACAGTGGGGTATCACAGGTAGCATTCTCCGTTTCCAGAACAGTGTTCCACTTTTTCGAGTGTCCAATGCCCTGGACATGTCGATGATGATAGTGTGGCGAGCAGTCCTAGATGCTGTCCTTAAGATGATACTCTGTCCGTTGATTGTGTACGTAACATTGATACTCTACCAGAATCGAGCCCATCCGGAGATGGAATGGACCAGTAAGACGTCCGTAAAGACCATGCTGCCTCTGATAATATCCAACCAGGTTAACAACTGCTTCTTTGGTGGCCTGGTGATTTCAAACTTAATGATTGCCGCAATCAATAAGCGGATACGCAGCATTGTAAGGGAGGTGAACATGATGCAGACGCCACTGCAGATGGAGCTTCAGAAGCCCTACTACCGCATGCGACGCTGCTGCGAGCTGGCCAACAGTCTGGATAAGCTGGTCATAAAGTATGTCCTGACTGTTTCACGGTCCAGGGGATATATGCGGTTCACCGACTGGTCCATGGTCATGTCGATGGTCATGAATCTGATTGGCATCACTTTGGGATTTTACAATCAATACCTGGCCATTGCCGACTATTACATCAATGAAGAGCCTTTTGATCTGTATCAAGCCATTGTTCAGTTGGTTTTCCTTGCGGTGCCGTTCATGGAATTCATACTGGTATCTCGTATAAGCAGTCAAATGCTGCAGGAGGTAAGTGCTTCCCGTACCCCAAGAACTATCTATTTATATGGTTATACAATATTTAGAACAAGAAAACTGGAGATCTCTTGCAGCGCATAGACCTACAGTATGCTGATGTGCGTTTCAGGCAAGTTGTCAACTCCTTCTGGCTACAGGTGTCCACAATCGAATATAAACTGATGCCTCTGGGTCTCCTGGAGCTGAACAGCTCGTTGGTCAACACAATTTTCGCGGCAGTCACTGGATTCCTGTTAATCCTGATACAAAGTGACCTCACGCTGCGGTTCTCGCTGAAGTAGAAATAAGAACGTCATTTTAATTCAAGAATATTTGATATTTACGAATCAATAAACCAAAAGAATTATTGTTTAAAAATATTCCACACTCCAACACGATTAACGATTATTGATATATGAACTAGGTCCGATTCAATCGAACTGGTTCGTGCGAGAACTACGTGACGTGTAAACGCTGCCGAAAAGTCATTTTAGTTGTTTTATTAACGTTTTTTAAGTAAGTTTAACAATAATGGGTTCGTTCCGCCGCGACAAAGAGGAAGAGGATGACGGTGAGTAGCAATTTAACGCCCAGAGCTTACTAATCGCACAGCGCGAAGAGCCACAACGACCGATAAAGGGGAGCAACTCCAGCACAGCTCTGCGGAAAAGGTGCTCCGCTGGCAACCAGCAGTGTCCACACACAGATAGACACACACACACTAACACAGAAACCAGCAAATATATATACAAAAAAACAACAAAAACGAGTACTAAAGTTATTAAACAAATTTGTATGTACTGACGGAAAACATGAAATATTTTTCCTCCCTAAAAAAAAAACGCCCAGGCCCGACAAATGCATACCAGAACCTGGAGAAGACGTCTGTGCTGCAGGAGACGCGCACGTTTAACGAGACGCCGGTGAATGCCCGCAAATGCATTCACATTCTCACCAAGATCCTATATCTGATCAACCAGGGCGAGACGCTGGTGCCACGCGAGGCCACCGACTGCTTCTTCGCGATGACCAAGCTGTTCCAGTCCAAGGATGTGGTGCTGCGTCGCATGGTCTATTTGGGCATCAAGGAGCTGAGCTCGGTGGCCGAAGATGTGATCATTGTCACCAGTTCGCTGACCAAGGATATGACCGGCAAAGAGGATCTGTATCGTGCGGCTGCCATTCGTGCCCTCTGCAGTATCACGGATCACACCATGCTGCAGGCCGTCGAGCGTTACATGAAGCAGTGCATCGTGGACAAGAACGCCGCTGTATCCTGCGCCGCTCTGGTCAGTTCGCTGCGTCTCGCCACCACAGCCGGCGATGTGGTCAAGCGTTGGGCCAACGAGGCCCAGGAGGCAATGAACAGCGACAACATTATGGTGCAGTACCATGCCCTCGGTCTGCTCTATCACATTCGCAAATCGGATCGCCTGGCGGTCTCGAAGCTGGTCAACAAGCTGACGCGCAGCTCCCTGAAGAGTCCCTATGCTGTCTGCATGCTGGTAAGTGGCGGAAAGCAATATTTTATGGTGGATATTTGATTAACGAATGTTTCTTTAGATACGTATTGCCTGTAAACTCATCGAAGAGGAGGATATACCCTCGGAAGAGCTGTCGGACTCGCCTCTGTTCACCTTTATCGAGACTTGTCTGCGCCACAAGAGCGAGATGGTCATCTATGAGGCAGCCCATGCAATTGTCAATCTGAAGAACACCAATCACCGCATGCTGTCGCCGGCCTTCTCCATCCTTCAGCTGTTCTGCAGCTCGCCCAAGGCCACGTTGCGTTTTGCTGCTGTTCGGACGCTCAACAAGGTAGCCATGACCCATCCGGCAGCGGTGACCACATGCAATCTGGACCTGGAGGGTCTTATCACGGACTCCAATCGATCGGTGGCTACTCTGGCGATTACCACGCTTCTAAAGACCGGCGCCGAGTCCTCGGTGGAGCGTCTAATGAAGCAGATCTCCACATTTGTGGCAGAGATCTCAGACGAGTTCAAGATAGTGGTGGTCCAGGCCATCTGTGCCCTCTGCACCAAGTATCCCAGGAAGCACACTGTCCTGATGAACTTCCTCAGTGGCATGCTGCGCGAGGAGGGCGGTCTGGAGTACAAGACATCTATTGTGGACACCATCATTACGATTATTGAGGAGAATGCCGACGCTAAGGAGTCCGGGCTGTCGCATCTCTGCGAATTCATTGAGGACTGTGAGCATGTCTCGCTGGCGGTGCGCATTCTCCATTTGATGGGCAAGGAGGGACCCTTCGCGGCCACGCCCTCGAAGTACATCCGCTTCATCTACAATCGTGTTATCCTGGAGAGCCCCATTGTGCGGGCGGCTGCCGTTACCGCACTGTCCCAATTTGGAGCCTCCTGCCCGGCTTTACTTACGAACATTCTTGTTCTGCTTGGCCGCTGCCAGATGGATCCGGATGATGAGGTGCGCGACCGTGCCACCTACTACTTGACCATCCTCAACACGGAGCGAGCCGATCTGTATAAGAACTACATTATTGAGCGCGAGAACTGCTCGCTGGCGCTGCTGGAGAAGGCTCTGGTGGATCATTTGAACGGCGATCTCGAGAAGCGCTTTGACATTTCCGTTGTGCCCAAGGCCGCCACCGTTGTCCGAGCAGAGATCAGCAATGATGTGATGCTGGTCACCAGCGCCCCACGCCCGCCGAAGATCACACGAGAGGAGGAGAGTGCATCGCGGTTGGCCCAGCTGCCGGGCATTCAGGTGCTCGGTCCCGTGCATCGCAGCACGGCACCCATACAGCTGACCGAAAGCGAGACGGAGTACACGGTGCAATGCATCAAGCACATCTTTGGGAAGCATGTGGTCTTTCAATTTGATTGCCTCAACACACTGTCCGATCAGTTTCTGGAGAACGTGCGCGTGGAGTTGACCCTGCCCGAAGGATTCACAACCAGAGCCGTCGTACCATGCCCAAAGCTGCCGTACAACGAACTGCAGACCACATATGTCATTGTGGAGTTCCCACCGGATGCGGGCAGTTCCATAGGTGAGTCGATTGTCATCCACTGGGTCCTCAGAGTGTGCTTATGTAGTACTCAATGCTCTCTTCTCTTTCAGCAACCTTTGGGGCCACGTTGCGATTTGTGGTCAAGGATTGCGATCCTAACACCGGGGAGCCCGACTCGGAGGAGGGCTATGATGACGAGTATATGCTGGAGGACATGGAGATCACAGTGGCCGATCAGATACAGAAATCGAAAAAGAATAACTTCCAGGTGGCCTGGGATGCAGCCGATAGTGAAGGTAAGAATGCAATCCTTTGAAAATTCACGGCGGAGATCTCTAATGAACGTCTATATATTTCTGCCATCCCCCAGAGTGGCTGCAAGCCGAGGATACGTTTGTGCTGTCAGCCGTCACTACGTTGCAGGATGCTGTCAACACTATTATGAAAATCCTTGGCCTGGGCTCTGCAAATCTCTCTGAAAAGGTGCCCGAAGGCACACACCTGCACACGCTGCTCTGTTCGGGTACAAATCTAGTCCGCAGCTTCTACTGAGTCGTATCTCAAATCTTTTGTATTCTTTGTGGCATTTTTCAGGCACCTTTAGAGGCGGCGCCGAGGTTCTGGTGCGGGCCAAGCTGGCACTTTCCGAGGGCGTTACGCTGAATCTGACGGTGCGCAGCACAGATCAGAATGTAGCAGAGCTAATAACAGCGGCCATCGGATAAGACAGCGAGCCATGCAGGAATCTCGTCTGGTTTCTGCGTGCCGTCAATATAATCTAAACAAACACAACAACTATAAAGAGAAAAAGAAGAACCCTAAAAATTAATCAAAAAATTCATAATTTTTAACGTTTAAGTGATTGTCTCTGTAATATTTGTGCCCAACCCCTCCCCCCATTGGCGATTACCTGCCAGCAAGCACTCCATATGCAATGGCTTTGCCAGTGGCGTACACAAACACATTCTTTGAATTGAATTTGAACATGAATTGTTATTGCCCAGACGGGGCCTGCCTCCATTTTGAAAACGTAGGGGTTTTGTGTAGCATCCAGCTCCAGCATCATTTAAATTTTAAAATATATTGTATGTATATGTTTATGCCCCCCAATTAGCCTGGCCTGTGCATTTAGCTTAAGTATAAAACTATAAACTATAATAAATGTATATGCAATGCAATCAGAGTTGAACTTGAGAATTTTATTGTCCAGAAATTGCAAAAATCCAAAATTGTGTGCTCAAGCACACGCTGAAAAGGGGAATTCCCGTGAATAGTAAAAAAGAAACAATATGCATGTCGTGTGCATAACTCAATCATTTTAAGGGCGACTCTGAGTTTCTCTGTTGTTTTTCTGGACTGAAGCCTACCATCGATTTGAAACATATTTTACCCAAAGATGAATTAATGTAACGAAGATTTCAACGCTCTGATAAATTTGTTGGCTCTGCAAATGATCTAGGGATCTAAAAAAAAGTGGAAATTATACAATTCGTGACGATTCGTGGCCAAGAAAATTTGAGAGCCACAAAAAGAAATTCGATATGTGAAAAACTCATTCTTACTTTATTTTTTGTTGTTTATATTGTAGTTTTATTTAATTATAAATAACTTAAAGTTGCAATATCCTAGAGTACTTGTTTTTGTTTTTCCTATTTTTACAAATTTGTTTTTGCCTTTTTTGAATCGTCTGTCCATTTTCGCTGCGCTCTTTTAACATTCGTCTTAAATTACAAATTTTTATATATCTTTCGCATGAATTTATAATTTCTTGTGCTTTTCGATTTTTGTTCGCAGTCGATATCCTCCGCAATTCTTTGCTATATTTAATTGTGTAAAATGTACCATCAGACAATCAATCAATTATTTAAAATGTAAGATTCACACGCAGGTATAAAAAATAAAATAAAATTGATATTAACAAATAACACACACAGTCACGCACTCACACACGCCCGCACATTTGCAGCAAAATTTCACAATGATAATTTCATTTCGTTACAATTTGTATATATCCATCCCGTCGTCAAATGGTGTCGTTCTTTTTTTTTATTATTTAAATATGTCGTTAGATATATATGTATATATATAATTATGTCTGTGTGTGTGTGTGTTTGTGTATTTGTCTATCTGTGTGTGTGTGTGTGTGGCGATTTTCCCCCATTTTCCCCCCGAACAAAAGCCCAAGACCAGACGCTTTTGACGGCCGTGTGTGTGTGTGTGTGTGTGTTTCCTTAAGTTTTTGTCACATTTAACGCCTATCAAATTTTGCTTTATATTACAAACTAGATTCTAGATGTTCCTTAGCTTGGTTTTTGATTGCCCTGATGCGCCAAGCGGGGGGTGCACACACACACTGCGCTTCGTCTGGTCTGGTCTGATTGCTCTTTTCTTTTGCTGAACGAGCAGACATATACACATTACATTTATATTACAATTAAACATATTTCGTTTACAGATTTCGTTTAGGTTTTTTCTTTTGCGCTTGCTTGCGCTTAAAGAGGATTTGGGATTTTGAGCCGGATTTTGGATCCTGGGAGCCCGGAGCTGAAAGTCACAACACTGCTCCGGCACTTTAGTTCGGCCTCGGCCTGGGCGGCATCCGGGGGTAATCGCGGGGAAGGGGGGGGGGGGGGGACATGACTTGACTATTGAGCAGCTTATAAATTGTACAATTAAGATAGTAGAGTATGCTTGGATATTTTATACAGTGAGTGAGTGCTAGCTGGTGTTGGTGGTGTTGTTGCTGGTGGTTGATTGATAGGTTCCTTCGCTGCTGCCTTCCGTAGTCCGTTCCTCCATTCCGCTTCAACATTTGAACTTGACCATGGGAATATGCTTGGAAGACACACACTTGTCGCAGCACCACTCTGCAAACACCTCCTTGTTGAGCATTTGGAAGGCCGCCTCGGTCAGCCCCACGCAGGTTCTGCGATTGGAGATTATAGAGAAAGAAAAAAGTATAGAGAGAACACAAAGATTCAGGTTTAGTTACGGGGAAACCCTTTAATGATTATAATGCAGATTCCGCTGGCTGGGTAATTTACCTGTGAAAGAAGAAGTTGCATCCGGATTCACAGAACACGGCCTCATCGTTGTCGTTCACCTCCTTGTGGCACATGCCACACGGATATATGGGCGGCGCGTTGGGATTCTGGGGATTGAAGACCATCGGCTGCCCAGGCGGATACATCTTGCCACCGCTCATTGTCATCGGCTTGGGTCCCACTCCCATCGGTCCACCCATTGGCCCGCCGCCGCCCATGGGTCCCATGTTTCCCATCGGTCCGCCAGGACCCATGGGTCCTCCGCCGCCAAACATATTGGGTCCGGGGCCACCCATGGGACTGTGATGATGGTGGGGATGGGTGTGTGCGTGATGAGGCGACATGTGCGGGTGTGGGGGTCCGTTCATGCCTCCTGGTCCCGGGCCTGGTCCTGGCACACCGCCCATATGCCCGTGTCCCATATGCGGACCCGCATTCCCGTGCGGTCCGCCCATCATGTGGGGATTGGGGCCGCCGCCGCCCATGTGGGGAGGCATACCGCCTGGTCCACCATGCATGCCGCCGCCTGGTCCACCGGGACCCATCATATGGGGCGGGGGTGGTCCACCCGGATGGTGGTGCGGATGATTCATTAGCTGCGGGTGCGGTGGACCAAGATGCGATGGTTGCTGGGGCGGCAACATCTGATTCATGCCCATGCCAGGGCCGTGCCCATGTCCATGGACATGCCCGTGACCGTGACCGTGCCCATGACCGTGACCGTGACCGTGTCCGGGTCCATGACCAGGAGGACCGCCCATGTGCTGCTGCTGCTGCTGTTGTTGTTGTTGTTGGTGCTGCTGTTGTTGTTGCTGTTGCTGCTGCTGCTGTTGTTGTTGTTGTTGTTGTTGTTGTTGTTGCTGCTGTTGCTGCATAGGAACATTCGGGTTCATTTGCTGGCCCATCATGGGTCCATTGTTATTGTTATTGTTGTTTTGTGGACCATTCGGACCGGCGGGCGATTGGAGAGGACTGGGACCCGAGTTGGGCATGCCCGGACTGGGGCCGGCACTGTTCAGCGAGTGATGCGGTGACATGGCGGGCGGCGCTGGCGAGGATGTAGGCACTGACGTGGACATCGATGAGGCGGTCGTCGCTGTCGATGTTTGCGTGGGCGTCGACCCCGTTGCCGATGCCGAGGAGGCGGCCGACAATGAGGGGCCATTCGATTGCAGCGACGTGGGCACTCCGAGACGGCCACCGGCCGGCGACAGATGAGGATTTTGATTGTTGTTGCTTGCATTGTTGCTGTTGTTGTTGCCGAGCATGTTGTTTCCCGGACCACCTCCTCCTCCACCGCCGCCGCTGTTGTTGTTGTTGGCGGGAGACATGCCACCTGGTCCGACGAGGCCACCGGGCCCAGGCCCAGGACCTGGACCGGGTCCACCTGGCATATGACTGCCATGATTCGTCGGTCCATTGCCCAGCGGACTGTGCAACGGGGGCGGACCCATCTGTCCATTGTTCATGGGTGGCTGCGGAGGTTGTTGTTGTTGCTGCTGCTGCTGTTGTTGTTGTTGCTGCTGCTGCGGCCCCGGACCACCTGAAGGCGGTCCAAGGGGACTACCAATGGGATTACCCATCGGCGAGCCCATCGGCAACGAATTCATGGGCGAGTTCTGGCCAGGACCGCCAGCTCCTCCCATGGGAGAGCCCTGCATGGCCCGCTGGTTGGGTCCGTTCGGACCACCGCCCATTGGCGAGAGTCCTCCCATGCCCATGTGATGTGGTGATATGCTTGGTCCTCCCATATTGCCCATTGGACTCATTCCGCCCATTCCAGCCATGGCGCCCATGGGACTGCCCATGGGCACGGGGCCACCGGGACCAGGTCGTCCGTGATTCATATGCGGCGGCAGTCCCACTCCAGGGCCGGGTCCCATCGCATGCGGATGCATTGGACTCATGCCACGCATTGGCGGTGGACCGCCCATGTGATGCGGGGGTCCATGGGGATGTCCCATCGGTCCGCCCGGATGGTGCGGATGCATGTGGGGATGCATATGCGGTGGGCCACCGCCCATGCCCATGCGATCCTCCCAGTGCGGATGCGGATGTCCGCCGCCAAAGTGTCCAGGTCCTGGACCTCCGCCCATTTGGTTCATGGCCGCCATCGCCGCGGCGGCCGAGCTCGACATGGCCGAGACCTGGGGGCTGTCGTCAAAGGGATTCGAGGCAATAATGGTGTCTCCGAAGCCGCCCATCGGCGGCGGCGGCAACAGATCCTGCGGCGTTGGTGGTGCTGATTGTTGCTGCATTGAATTGGCAGCGGCGGCCGCAGCCGCTGCCGCCGCCGCCGCTGCCGCAGCAGCCGAGTTGGCCGCATTCGAGGTTTTCCGCCGCTTCTTGGGATTGCTCGGCGCCGAGATGATATCCGACGGAGGCGGCGGTTTGAAGTCAGGCGGACAGAGGCCGCCTGCTGGACCCGGCAAACGATATGGCGCCATACCGAGATTATGGGTCATATTAGAGGTATTTTTCTTCCGAATGGTGGCAGCTTTTTCTTTAACTACGGGGGGAAGAAATTCTATCTAAGCGGCGTCGTCAATCCCTCGCTGGAGATCTCGACGCGGGGTGAAGAAATTAGAAGATGTAGCCCGCGGGTGGTCAGCACCCGATGACGGATGGAGTGATGCTGATGTTTGCTGGTGGCTGGCTTTACGGTGATCGCTGATCTGCTGCTCTCTCACTCGACTGTTATCCACTTGGTGCGGCCTGGGACCGCCAAAAGCATATCGACCTAAGCAAAAGGGCAGAGCGTGAGTATTTTTTGGCTGTTCAATACTCAATTATTTTCCACATATTTACCGAATCATCTTAGCACAAGAACAACTGAATTTTCAAAAACTATTCCCAAGAAACGGCACTCCGCACACGGCACACGGCCACGGAACAACGGCACAACGGCAACCTTTGCAATTTGGAGCTGGCAACTCTACGCGCGCATGTCGTCAGCGTTGGCAGCGTCGTGTTGTCTCGAAAGCGCCAAGCGCAAGCAGCAGCAGCACCTGCAGCGGCGGCCTGCAGCATACAAAAACAAATATGCACTGGATCTTTTTCTTCGTTTATTGCAATTACGTGCTGGCTTTACATTTATTTTACTTCCGATTTAATTGGTGGAAGCCTCCAGTGGACGCTGCAATGCGCGTTGTGTTGTCTTTTTTGTTTTATTTTCTCACACAGCGCCACTATAGGCTCTTCTTCTTGCCAGCGATTTTATGTTCTCTTTGCACCACCGCCGCGGCAGCAAATCGCTGCGTTTGGCCTTTAATTGCACCACTATGCGGTATAGTGCCCAATATTTAGCACACGATAATGGTTAGCGACAATTATTATTAAATAATACACACTTTTTGTACTTTGCACGCGATTGGGTTTCGAGGTTTTCTTTTTTGTTGATGGCCGCTGCTGCGCTACTGCAGCATCAACTTTTAATGAGTAGCGGATTTGAGCTGAGCCGCGTTCCAAGGTAGCACACACTTCCGAGTATCAGTGGGGACGCACTGTGTCGGATTTTATCATTAATGCATCTAACTTTGTTTATTTTGTTTAATTTTTGCGTTGGAAGAGCGAAAAAATATAAATAATTTTCATCGCCTGCCAGCCAGTGTGACCGTATTTCGCGGAAACCCAAAATGCCGGAATTCCACAAGACGAAAAGAGGGACCAGAGCTGCAAATGCGTCTTTGCCTCTCGATAAGAAGACAATTTAATGCAAAAAACTGATGTAACAATGCAAAAAACACTGTTTGATTGTTAATTGGCTATTTTCAGTTTAATTAAATAATAATTGCAAACATTTTCAAATGATTTCTCCTCTATTAGATCCTACCGATAACCTGTTCTGTTATCAATGGAATCCCATCTCTAGAGAGGGTGACGCTTGCTTATTTGGCGCTGTTTGTTTAAATTTTTGCAATTTCTTAATTAAAATCGAAACAAACTACTGCAGGATGTGGAGCAACTTTGAGGCATCCCCTTGTGAAGATGAGACAATTTCGAATGTGTTCTCCTCGAGGGGCATGTTCCGGATTAGCAGCGAGGAGGAGGTAATGGCCGCAATTCAAACGAATTAACAGTTAGCTATGCTACAAATTTTTTATTTGTAGGTCGAGAAATACCCAGAGGTTTTGGCATCAGTGCAATGCGGCAAAATGGTGATATCCATAGACAAGAGCCTCCTGCTGCTGGAGGACGAGCTGGTGGCCAAGTGCAGTTTCCTCAGTTTCAGTTCCCAAATTGAAGCCATTGCCATCTCCAGCAGCGGCAATCTGATTGTGTGCGGCCTCAGCGATGGCGAAGTGCATGGTGTGTTCATCAAGGGATTGCTTCTGTTCAGCGTTTGCGTGAACCTGGAAGATGTGAGCCTCTCGGGTGGTGGCACCTTCAGGAGCATCCATCAATGCGATCAGCGATTTTACTTCGCCTGCAAAAATGGCAGCATCTATGGGTGAGTCATCGCATAGAGGGATTCCTTTTGACTGAAATGACGGAAGATTCCTTCTTTAGCTTGAGCGAAATTGATGAAGCCACCTTGGAGTCTGTGGCGAATATAACCCTCAATGACAACGAGACGATTGCCTGTGAGAAGGCCATTCTCGACGATGTCACCATCAAGCGGATTTCCAAGGGCCGCCCGTCGGTAAGTGTCGACTGCGCTGTACTCTTCCAGCAGCTGTCGCCGGCTGGTCACATTTCCGCACAGAATAATCAGGAAGATCGTGGTGCCGATCACGGCTTGATCATCTACGGAGATCTGGGCACGGCAAACTTCAAGACGAATTCCAATGATGTGACCCGCATTAGTCTGCCTGCTGATTATGGCAGCCTTAAGCATATCTACAATCTGGATGGTTGTGTGTAAGTTCTGGAAACGATAGTCAGCCGTAGGCTTGGTCTTTTATTCTGCTTCTCTGTTTGCCTTAGGATTGCTCTGACCACCTCCGGTCATCTGCTGGACATCTGTCCGTACACGCGCACTGTGAATTTGTGCCAATCGTCGCAGGGTCGGAACTTGTTGATCGAGGATTTGCTCGTCATGGAGTGCAGCGAGGAGAGCATTGAGCTTCAGATACTAACCAAGCCAACGGACGAGGGACGCTTAATGAAAATTTTGGAGTATCCTTGTAAGATATATGATTTGTCAAGCTATGTGTTGGTTTATCCTTGATGATCCTTACAGCTCTGAGATGCAAAAATGAGGTGGAAGTGCCGGAGCATGCCTGGCTGGTGCGCCAGCCAAAGTGTGCCGTAAATCTTTACTATTTGGCAGCCAAGGAGGCAAACAAAAGCAGCCTGCCCTCCATGGTGGAAATGATGCTCGTCTCGGAGACGGATCCCAGTGATCGGTTCAAGAAACTCGTGGCCAAGGGCCGGCTGGAGGAGGCAGAGGAGTTTGGCAAGCAATTCGAGCTGTGCCTGCAGCCGATCTTTGAGGCCAGGGCCAAGCGCATTCTGGTGGAGCTCTGCAACTTCGATTCCCATTTGAAAGCCCCCGAGGGGGATGCCAAATTCCAGACCCTTCTAGAGTTGCTCTCGCAGATTGAGAGTAAAGCGTTTATTAAGAACAATCGCATGATCAATCTGAGTTCGCGACACATTCTCGAGCGCTATCTGCGCGAGATCCAAAAGCGTTTGAGCTTCGAGGTGAGATTTTAGTCTGGGATTTATTTGCTGGTGGGTTCGTTCTTAAATGTACTCTCTTTCCAGGAGGATGAAGAGGATATGCTGGAGATTGACGAGCAACTGCATCGTCTCAAGACTCTGGCCATCACCGATCCGTACGAGTGCAACAGCGATTGGCAAAAGTTCATCTACGAACACAATTTGGTGCGTGTGGTCAAGTCGCTGTTCAACACCGACATGCCCACGGCCTGCCTCATCTGGCGCCGGCACTCGAGCAGCATTCTGCCGCACCTCAACGAGGATGAGCTGCGCACGCTGCTCGGCTTCATACCGAGCAACACCAAGCCCTTTAATATTATCCAGTGGCTGCAACAGTTCATTCCGATGGTCAGCAATACACATCCCAGCATTATGCCATTCATAACCGACTGGAGCATTGAGATGACGCGCAAACTTCAGTACAACCCGCATTGGCCGAACATTGGACTCGAGTTCTCAACCAAAATCTTTGAAATATTCGAGGAAATTCAATTTACATATTCGTGAGTTCCATTGGAGCTGGACAATCCTCAGCTTTTAACCATATACGATCTGTGTTTACCTTTTTGCAGCGATGTGCGACGGCAGCAGGAACGGAATGTGGGAAAGCTGCGGGACCTGGTCAATGCCCTGCAGGATTTGTTTGTGCTGAAGACCAACTACAACATGGTCTTCACATTGGACCACTACATGCAGGACTCGATTGATGCCACTGCCCTGAGCATACTGCAGCATGTACAGCTGGATAAGCTGCAGCGGCTGGTGCAGGACTTTATGTACCCCATATTCCAGGAGAAGGGACGCCAGCCGCTGGCCGTGATCAAGCAGTACATCGCCCAGCTGGTGGCCAGTCGTCAGTCGTCCAGCAAATGGCTGGAGCGTGCAATGGCCTGCATCGAGCTGCTGCACAACGAGGACAGTCGCTTGGAATGCGCCCTGTCGGTGCTGCAAAATGCCCCTGTGCCTTGGCCCGAGGCCCTGGGGCCGCTGATCAAGCTGCGCACCTCCACGCACCCGCTGGCCATGAAGATCAATGCCGAGTACGAGATACAGGTGATCAAGATCATGAAAGTCAAGTACGGCTGGCCGGCAGACAGCTCGGCGGACATCAATCTGGAGCTGTTCATGATGCGCATCGTGAAGCTGAATCTCCCGGACATGCTGGATGATATTCGCACACTAACCAAGGCGGCGCCAGAGATCTCTGTCAGCGCCAATTTCAACTGCTGCTACCAGATGGCCAGACGGGGACAAATCGAGATGGCCTACGAGTTCTTCAAGGCACTGGGCAGCGAAAAGAACGAAAAGCATCGACGCGATGTGGTGGAGATCTTTGCCAATCTGCTGGAGAACAGCTCCTCTGCGTCGTTCATCAACGAAGCCAAAGTCCAAGAGCACCTGAATGCCCTGGAACTCTTTAAACTGTTCCTGCCCCACGTCGAATCTGTGTACGAGCGTCGCTACCTGATCATCAAGCATCGGTTCCATCTACGCGAGAAATTCAACATTGAGCTGAGCTGCAGCGGCGAGCTTATCCCCCTGCTTCGGCGGCACGAGCTCCTTGACGAGGCCATAGAGCGGATCATTGAACGGGCTCAGGCCACGCTGAATGTGTCCGCCTTCATAGCCAGCGAAATAAGCGAGCTCTGCACGGCCCTGGATCTCTCAAAGGTGTTTGGGCTGCAGCGGCTGTGCCAGCGTGTGGCATGTCTGCCCCTCAGCTGTGCCTTGGCCTACCATGTGCTGGAGTTCATCGATTGTGAGCCGGGCAACAGCGGTGACTTCATCAACCTGGCATTGGAGCTGATTGTCCAGCAAATTGAATCGGCCAAGGGCCACAATCAGGGTGGGTAGTGCATCTAAAGGATGTCTGGAATTTGCTTATCTCTTTGCACCCTTTGCAGACTCTCCATCCTCGCTGCAACTGATCACCGAAAGTGATCCCCTGAGCTTCCCCCTCGCGTATGATCTGCTGACGTCTGCCTTGCTGCATGAACGCAGTCGTCGACTGGATCTTGTGGATTTCATAAAATATATTCGTGTGGCTGTCATTCACTATCCCTTGGATGCCATCGAAACGTACTACAATGACAAGGAGCAGACGATCAACGAGCACATATGTCGCGCCCTGGATGGCACGCCAATGGCTCTGGGCGAGACAACGCTCAACTTAACGAGTGCCCTCAATGTATCGTTTGATGTGAAGCCTCTGTCGCAGCAGCTGCTGCCGCCGCCATCAGCGAAGAAACGCTACTCGGTGTCCATATTCGATGAGGTGGAAGTGCAGCCAGTACAGCAGCCGCAGAAGGAGGTAGTAGTCTTTTGTTGATCCCCTCAGGCAAGATTTAACCCAGAGAGATTTGTCCTGTTTGTTGCAGAGGAACATCAGTGGTCGCCTGCCGATCGTCAAGTTCTTGGCACGCACTCTCCTCGTGATGATTACTGAGACGGAGCCAATAAATTCACTGCTGATGCAAGTGCGCCAATCACTGGCGGAGAATGTCAAGGAAGACATCGATGGGGCACGCGCCGACTTCTTTGTGTCGCTGGAGTATCTGACCAAGGCCAAGGAGCACGATGTGTGGTATGTGATGTCGCAGTATCTGCTGGACTATCAGAAGCAGAACTGCAAAAAGAAGAGGATCATCAATGAACGCTTCATCACGCTGCAGCTGAGGCGGATATTCCGTAATGAGATGAGCAACAAGGATGCAAACTTCCTCGAGCTGTTCATCATGCTGGTGGCCGATGGCGAGTCCGTGGCCATGCTCGAGAAGCTCTCTACGGAGGTGAAGACCGATCTGCAGAAGATCAACTTCCTAACGCTCTCCGCCATGTACAACGAGTACATTGAGGATACGGACAATTTGGAAATGATACGCGCCAAGTGGGTTTACAAGCTTAATTCTTCATTCTTCTCTCTTCATTTGGTTAAATATCTTCTGTTGTTGCTTGCAGGCGCCTCAAACTATACTATTACCTGGAGTTCTGCCAGGTAGATCCCCGGATCAAGGGAAAGTTCAATGCGGACATGGACAACATTGAGCATCTGCTGAAGGAGTTCCACAACAAGCTGCTCGACGTGGAGCTGCTGGAGCGCATGAGCCGCGACTTTGGCTTTGACTATCAAAAGATTCTGATCACCCAAATTCTAAGCATACTGAATGCCCAGGAGCTGCGGTTCGAGATCAAGCGGGACACCTTCGGCGACGAGGAACTGGTCATGCTGAGCAGCGCCCAGGAGATGCAGGAGATGTGCCAGCCGTACATCAATGAGATCAAGAATGTGGAACTCTTTACCTCCAAGCTAAAGCAGTTTATCGAAGCGGTGCGGTTCTCAGCTCGAGAAAGGCACGCCTTCCTCTAAGCCCTTCCCTTCTTTTGCAGATCAACATATATTTCTATGAGCTGTACATGTGCGTCATCAACATCTTGATGTTCTTTGATGCTGCCCCGAAAGAGATGGAGATCTGGACAAATATCTTACACTTTCTGCGCCACAAGATGATCACGCTACGACGCAATCGTCCGGGCCAACTTGAGACAGACATGTGGCTCAAATCGCAGCGGGATAATGGTGTTCTACCGAAAATCGCACGCTATCGTTTGCCCTTCAAGCCGATAGTCGAGCAACCGCTGAAGGATATACTCGGTATGTGGCTGAATAAATAGACTAGGCTTACGGCCCTCAGTGGGGCTATTCGTAGGCCAAAATGGGGGATCTCTCATTTATTCTGGCTCCTCCTACAGATAGTGAACTGAATGTGGACAACTGTCAGAGCTGGTTCCCGCTTATCCAAATGTATACGGCCCTCAAGGGCTCCAAGGACAGTAACCAGAACTGTGACTACTTCTGCATGTCGGCCGTGAAGAATTCAATATCCGAATACAAGTCCAAGAACGAGTCGGAATCATGGAGTCTGCATCCCACAAACAATGCCTTTCTGAAGTCCATACTGCGGCTCGTCAAGAAGGTGCATAATCCGAACAAGGCCTTTCTCATACTCTACTTTGTGTCGAACTATGCCCCCGATGGGGCGGACATGGTGGAGGCCTCCTACGAGTGCTGGAACTTTATCAAGGAGAACGGCCATCTGATCACCGATGCCAAGAGTCAGGAGCAGGTGGCCAAGGTAAACCGGCGCTATCCCATGCAGAAGACACAACACTTGCTGTATATCTATGGCCTGACCGACGAGAAGCTGCTGCGACTGGTGGAGAATCCCACGGAGCTGATACACAGCCTGTACCACCACGAGCTGATCATCAAGTCCAGCAAGGTGGACATCAATGCCTTGGTCACGGAGATAGCCAAGCTGCGCGATCTCAATCTGGGCTCCATACAGTTCCGTCTGCTGCAGAAGTGGCTCTCGGTGACCATGGAGCCGGCTGATAGCACTATGCTGGAGGACACATTTATGGAAGATCAGAACTGGTCCGATCAGACCGGTGGAGGTGACAGCAACGGCAGCAGCAGCAACGATGATGCCAGCGAGAATGTGGTGCGTGCATTTTACATACTCAGCAGCTGGCCGAAATCGGAGGCGGTCAAGTTTCTGGTGGGCCTGATATTCAAGGGAGGGTAAGAAGAACATAGAACATTTAGTATTTATGGAACATATGGCAAGATCTCTCTATCTCTATTTGTGATAGCTCCGTGAACACCTCCACCCAGCTGCAGATGTACGAGTGCTATTCGAAGCTCAACGATGGCAGCAACTCCTTCACGAACACGATCAGCCAGCGACAGTTTATCACGATCAAGTGCGTCCACGAGCTGAAGGCCCTCGGCTACAAGTCGAACATTGACAAGTTCGCCGATGACCACTTCAACAAGATCGATATTCTGAAGATTATATGGCAGCGCAATGCTGAGAATCCGCTCTCCCTTGAGGTGATGGCCAACATATGTCTGGGCTTCGATATACATCTGCCCAAGATCTGGAACGGCATCCTCAAGCGTATGGTGATGTTTCATATGCTGCGCGAACTGAATGCCCTTCTGGATATACTCAGTTGTAAGCCACAGCTGCTGCATTTGGATGGACTGGCTCTGGCCTGGGACTATGTGCTCTGTCATCCACTGAAGAATGCCGTGCAGACGCGCTCCTTTGCCCAGGAAGAGCAGCTCAACAAGACCCTTTTGCGGCTGCAAGGCTGCCCAGTGGTGCATGCCCTGAATCTCATACAGTTTGCCGAGCTGTGCATCCTGATTCATCGACCCCACATGGCAGCGGCCATACTCAGCTTTTGTCAGAGCTCAGAGCAACGCGAAAAGATCAAAAAGGTAGGTTTACTATTGTTAATTTATAGCAAGAGAACTGTCTTAAAATGTGAATGTATTTGCAGCTAATTGCTAGCCGCCTAGGGGAAAATCTACGACAACAGATACTGGATTTGGAAGAGGCTGGCCTGCTGCCTGTTGTGCTTAACTTTGCCCTCAAAGAATTGAAGCTCTAGGCGTGGATGTATACCTCTCTTATCCTTCTATTCTCAAGGAAATATAATAATAATAATCAGTGTCAGTCTATACTCCGTCAAGTAAAGACGCGCCAAATCTAAGCAGCAGCGAGCGCACCGAAATCCAACACACAAAACCTAACACAAAAACATTTAAGTGCACAAAGCAAACTCCCAAAAAAACCAAAAACAAACACACCTAACGAACAGTTACAAAATTAAGTGCAGCGGGCGTCAGCCCTAGCCTACCTGAAATGTCGCGACCACCAGACCCAAAATTCCACGCACCGTGGGACAAATCATCGTTTCTCGAACCTAAATATATTACAATAAACAGAACAGACAATAAAACCTTCGAAAACGTGTCCCCCTTCATTATCAAAAAAGTCATTGACTTCCAATGCGGAGGGGAAGTTGACTCAGTCAAGAAAATCAGGGACGGTTCACTTCTCATTAAAACAAAAGGAACAGCCCAGGCAACAAAGCTCCTGAAAATCGTAAAATTCCACGACTTTCCTGTGAAAGCATCAGAGCACAAAACCCTTAACTCCTCCAAAGGTGTCATCTACTCCAACGATTTACGCAGCATAGAAATAGAAATCATCAAAAGCGAACTCAAAACACAAAAGGTCATTGACGCAACTAAAATTCACAAACAGAAAGATGGCTTACTCCAAGAAACCGGACTGATTATCCTCACATTCGATACACCAACACTCCCACAGCATATTATGATAGGATACGAACGAGTAAACGTTCGCCCCCAAACGCCTCGCCCCCTCAAATGCAATAACTGCCAGAAATTCGGTCACCCAACCAAATACTGCACAACCACCAAAATCTGCAAAAACTGCTCCGAAGTACACCCCGCCGACGACGATCTATGCTCCAAGCCCAAATTCTGCAGCAACTGCAAACATAACACCAACATCCAAAACAACCACAGCCCACTAGACCCCAAATGTCCGGAATTTCTCAAGCAAAGAGAGATTGCAATTATCAAATCTTCCGAGAAAGTAGACTTCTTAACCGCAAAAAAAATATATTTTCAACGCAACACACACCAATCCACACCATACGCCGAGATAGTTGCAAAAACACAAACAGTAACATCGACCCCCAACCACCCTTCATCATCATACAACACTCAGACCACACACTACCAAAGGCCAATTACTAACTACGCAGACATCTCAGACTCAAACACACACCCATCCAAACCAATACAGCAACCCACCCAAGAAGAAATGGACATGGACACAGACCTCGAGGCAACAACTAAAACCAAAAACACGAAAACCATCCCAGATACCGACCGCAAACTCCGAAGCTGGACTAAAGAAAAGGACAAACTCAACCTAGTCACCAAGCCACTCAAGGCAAAAGATAAATCCGAAAAAACAAAAACTACAAACCTAGCGTCACTATCCAACAACACCCTTCCTAGCCAAATATACAACGAAGAAGAACTCTAAATAATAACAATAGTATTAACACTCATTTTAAGCCCCTTAGTAGAAAATACCAACACTAGTATGCAACTTAAAATTATGCAATGGAACATACACGGCTACAAAAACAACTACATTGAATTACAAAGTCTCATGAAATCATATAACCCCCTAATCGTTGCCCTACAAGAAACCCACATATCCAACCCCAACTATCTTCCTATCCCAACCAACTATTCAATATACTGCAACTATAACCAGCTTAATGCTTTTGGAGGCACAGCCATCCTCATACACAACTCCATACCCCACACCCAAATCCCTCTCAACTCCGACTTTGACGCAGTAGGTGTCAACATCAAATCCAAATCCAAAGTCAACATCATATCCTCATACATCTCCCCAAACAAACCCTTCAACGCCCGCAATCTACATAACGTCCTGACCCTAACCACAAACGACCCCTAGTCCTAGGAGACTTTAACAGCTGGCACCACTACTAGGGCTCACCTAAGGCCAACACAAGAGGGAAAACTTTAGCCTCCTTCCTAGACCATTCCAACTACATCCTCCTAAACGACAAATCCCCCACCCACTTCTCAACACACAAGACATTCACCCACATTGACCTCTCCCTAGCATCAGCAACTATTGCTCCAGAACTCCTCTGGGAAGTAATAGACGACCTCCACGGTAGTGACAACTTCCCCATACTAATCTCTCTCTTCAACAACCCATCCCTCCCAAACTTTACCTCTAAACCGTCCTTCAAACTGAAAAGAGCCGACTGGGACCTCTACCAAAAACACATCCATAAACTCAACTTCACTACCCAAACAAGCGACAACGTCAACAGGGAAATCGCTCTAATTAAAAAAAAAATAATCCAAAGCGCCCACCTTTCCATCCCCCAAAACACCACTTTCTCCCTCCCCCGTACCGTTCCCTGGTGGAACAAAGAACTAGCAATCCTTAAAAGTTTAAAAATCACTAAATGGAAAAAGCTCAAACGAGACATAAACAACACCACCTACATAGAATATAAAAAAGCAAATGCCAAATTCAAAAGAGCAATCAGGGAAGCTAAACAGAAATCGATTCTTGATTTCACAGCCCAAATACACCCTACCTCAGACACATCCTCAACATGGTCTAACATCAGACGACTATGCGGACTTTACCCTGTCAAAAACATTCACAATATCTTTAACCCCCACACCCAAACAGACACAACCAACCTAACCGAAATAGCCAACTCCTTCGCCCACACGTGGTCAGAAGAAGCTCATGATCGTAATTTCTCCACAACATTCCGTTCGAACAAATCCCAAACAGACTCTCTTATTAACTATACCCCAACTCCATCAGCACTAGAAATCGAAAAGGACATTACATTCATAGAATTCTCATCAGCTCTGTACTCCCTGAAAGGCCACACCCCCGGCCTCGACCGAATCTCATACTCCATGATAAAAAACGCACCCCCCACCCTCAAAATCAGAATAATAAACCACTTTAGCAAAATACTCGACTCATACATCCCACAATCGCTCAAACTCAGCCTAGTCCTCCCGATCCTAAAACCACAAAAACCACTAACAGACATAAAATCCTACAGACCCATATCACTTAATTCATGCCTAGCCAAAACGCTCGATAAGATAGTGGCAAAAAGGTTGTGGTGGTTTGTTTTGAACAACAAATTAATTCACAACAGCCAACTAGGTTTTAAAAGAGGCAAATCGGTAATAGATAGTCTACTCTACGGAGACCACCTAGCTACCAGAGCCATCGCCCTAAAAAAACATCTCACCTTAATATCCCTTGACTTCACCAAAGCTTTCGACAAAATAGGAATCCACTCAATCATACAACAACTAAAAAAATGGAAAGTAGGTCCACGAATATTACAATACGTCATAAACTTCATGTCAAAAAGGAAAATCCTGGTGAAAAGTGGCTCGAACCTCTCGAACACCGTCCCACTCCCCAACGGCATACCCCAAGGCTCCCCCATCTCAGTTATCCAACCCCCTCTCCGAAATCTTATCCTCTCACAAGCAGATCAAATTCAGTGCATACGCCGACGACTTCCTCCTTATCATCCAACACAGCAAAAGGAAAAGCCCCACAACCGACATCCAAACAATCCTCAACCAAATAAACAGCTGGTGCACTCAGTCAGGTGCAGACCTATCCAAAGACAAAAGCCAACTTCTAACCTAAATTCATTACTGGCAACACATCCATCAACCAAAACAACTCACTCAGACTACTAGGCCTCACACTTAACTCTAGATACAACTGGAACTCACATATCAATAAACTCAAAATAGACCTTGCCAAGCCACTGGGCATTATCAAACACCTCTCGTCCTTAAAATACAACTGCCACACCTCATCACTTGTACAAATTATCAAATCTCTAATCATATCCAAAGTCGACTTCTGCCTCCCCATATACGGTTACGCACCAAAAAGCCAGCTTAACCGCCTGAAATCTACGATTAACGCAGCAACAAGAGCCGCCCTGGGTGCATTCCGCACCACACCCACTAACAACCTTCTATCCGAAGCCAACCTACACACCTTGGAAAACAAGCGAGATTTTCTAACTGGCAAAATATTTAAAAACCTCATCCACGCTAAAGACACCCCCCTAAACTCACTCCCAAAAAACCAAAAAAAAAAAAAAACACAGACTGCTTAGCACGATTGACAGAGCCAAACAAATATCCCAGAATAACCTCATACCGTTCTCCCCGATTAAAACCTCCAACACCAATAAATTCAACATGACAACCATCCTTAAAGCAACCAACATCACCCTATCCAAACACGATAAAAACACCACCCCCCCAATAGTCTTCCACCAACTCTTCCACTCCATCAAATCCAACCTCCACCAACACACCTTCCTATACACAGACGGGTCCAAAGCAGCAGGCATTACCAGCTATAGCATCTGCAATGAGACATCAACCATAAAATCCGGACTACTTCCACAGTACTCCTCAGTCCTTTCCAGCGAAATCATAGCTATCCACGAAGCCATTTTACTAAGCCGCAACAAACGCGGAAGATACGCTATCTGCACTGATTCACTCTCCTCTATACCCGCAATTACCAATCCCAACAATTCCTCGTACTACCCCACCACAATCCGTAACCTCGTCACCAAACTTTTCCCAAAAATAACAATTATATGGATACCTAGCCACATTGGCATAAAAGGGAACGAAATTGCTGACACCGCAGCCAAAACTACTTCCAAACTACCCCTCATATATACCCCCAATCATAATTCTAACGACATCTCACTATTCCTTAAAAAAATCTTCATATCTAAACAAACAGACCTCCTCACTAAGACTTCCCCCTGGTACCAACAAGTTATCAACCTATCTTCCACTCATCCTCCCCCCAAAAACCTAAACAACCTTAACAGAAGACACCAAGTCATCCTAAATAGATTGAGACTAGGGCACACAAGATTCACCAATGCCCACTACATGGATAAAACATCCTCCAACGCATGCCCACTGTGCCACAACCCAACCATAGACATAAGACACATACTATACACATGCCCGGCCCTCTCTCTTCAAAGATCCTCAATATTCCATAACACCGACCCCATGTAATACATCTCCAACCCTAACAACAAAAACGCAAAAATAATCCTCAACTATCTAGACCAATCTAAAATCATTCACTACATATAACCTCATAAACAATCATCCCTGTACACATACATATACACAATTAATATTTTAGATAATAATTCCTCCACAACATATAATAACGTATAGAACCAACCCTGTACATATGTATATAAGTACATACATCCTCAAACGTATAATAATACTATAGTGAGCTTAAGGCCTCAGCAGCTATAGCCCCATACCCTGTTAATACCTAGTTTTAACTATTTATTAGCTTTATATAATAATAATAATAATAATAATACATTGAATAATACGATTTATTTCCAAAGCAAATTAAACACATCCATGATCGTATCGTAGATCATGAATGTAATAGCCACATCGAGACAGACCCTGCCCAGGCGCGGCACTGTTCCTTTGTAAAAGGCCATGGGACCCTCCTGACGTAGGACCTGAATGGCGCAGTCCAGTGTGTTCTTGTATCTGGCGGAATCGAAGCTCTGCATTCGTGTCTTGACCACATCGAGGGGATTATTGCCAAACACCGATGCGGCACCGGCAATGGCTCCAAACACTCCAACCAACGGTTTTGGCACCGTCTTTGTCTTGTCTCTGCCAGTGTACAAGTCCTTGAGCGTAAAGAGCACAAAGAATCGAATGGCCTGATTGGAGCCCTGCTTCATCACAGTGGCTGGCAGTCCCTTGTAGATCCCACCAATTCCTACAGCAACAGAGTGGCAATCAAAAATAGACGTCTATGGTAATCCTAATGATAGTTACCGTCACTCTTGACGATCTGGCCCACACCATGAAACAGTCCCTTGTACTTGGGCTTTGCGCTTCGTTGATCGTTGATGAAGCGCACCTTGATTGTCTCCATGGGTGTGACGGCCACCACCGCCTCGGTCATGCCAGCCAGCATGCCGGAAAAGAAGCGTCTTGTCATGGTCAGCCCGCCACTCTCATCACGCATCTTATTGCTGAAGAACTCAAAGGCACCGAACCTATCCGCAGTCGTGTCCATTCAAATGATCAATCTATATCCGTATAAGAGGCTCCTCCTGCTTACCTGGCGGCGCTTTTCGGTATGCTGCCCAACAGCAAGACGCTCAAGCCTCGATAGAGGCCAAAGAATCCATTCTGCTTGACCGTTTTCTTCACACAGTCGGCGATTCCATTGAACTTCTTCATTTCCCCCTTTTCGTCCAGCTGCAATTGGGTCTTCACGAACTCCGTGGGATATGTGATGAGAATTTCCAGCCCACCAGTAATACCTCCGGCCACAATGCCTTTTAGCCCTTTCTCGCCACTGCTGGCTGCAACGAAAACTGGAACTGGCGACTGCATTACTATTTTTTTTTTTTCCAAATCTTTCCCTAAAATATTTTTAATCTAGTGAGTCGAGCTGGAAAAAAAATTTGACAAGACCTAATAGCCCAAGTGACAGTTAGTTTGACAGTTATTATTCGATGCAGCTCCAGTATCGACCTGGAGCGTCTTTTTTCCCTATTAACGCCTTCTCGCAATTTTAAGTTTAATTACCAATTACCAATTATTTAACCAAAGAGCTGCAAATTGTGTTAATTGAGAAAAATTCGATTTTCAAATTTAAAATTAACAGCCTGTCCGATGACGTCATATTTATCGCTATCGCTGCACAGTGGAAACACTGGTTGAAAAAAGCAAGCAATATTTAAATTATTTACGTACAAATGGTAAATCTTAGCTTGAAACCTGCTTTATATATAATTTATTTGTATTCCTGTTGGGTCTAGGTTCTGCTCAGAATACGCTTTGGGTGCCATTGTTAAATCATTCGATTGTGGCCCACTGTGCCCATCAGCTGTTTCATCCAGGTGATGGAATTTTTGGCAGACAAAAAAGTGTACATTTAAAGAAATATAAAAATGCTGCGTTCGCTGTTGGGAGCACGTAAGTGCTGGGGTTTGGTCAGCAGAGCTGCTGGCCAGACCAGACATCGCTTCGAGGTGTCGCCCGTTGTCTGTACGGTGTCCAGGTGAGAGTCGAATCGATAAAGAAAATCTTGAAAGATTTGCAGATAATCAGATGTGTATCTCCCTCCCAGCAGACGGCATTACTCACCGCCGACGCACATCAAGCAATCGGCGGTGGCCAATGATTCCGGCACCATGGCCGAGAGTAAGAAAAACTGTGCCATATTCTTTGTGAACGCTTTGTCACACCTGGATTTTCCATTGTAGTCAAGCTGGAGATGATGAAGAGGTTGGGCCTGGAGCCGGGCTATCATCCGCTGCCCAAGTCGCGCGAGCACTTACTCAAGTATCAGCCCAAGCTGGAGGATCTGCCGGCACGCGCCATGCAGGACTCTTTCACGTCGGCCATTCTACCCCTGAGCACGGACCGTACACTGCAGGACAAGTACGTGAACTATCTGGGCAGTGTGCGCTTGGGCAGGCTGTTGGAGGATATGGACATGTTTGCTGGTACGTGGGGAAACCATCAAAAGGTCCATCAATTTGCTCAGCTTTCCATCTTTTCCAGCCTGGTGCTGTCACAAGCATTTGAAGCTGCCCAATCTCCCGGAGGGTGTGCATCTGCCATATACGTTTGTGACCATACTTGTGGATCGCATTGATTTCACCAAGCTGAAGGCCTCCGGCACCGAGGATATTCGTCTGTCTGGTCATGTCTCATGGGTGGGCACCAGCTCCATTGAGGTTGTGGTGTGGCTGGAGCAAATGGTGAATGGCAGCTACCAGAAACTGACGCGGGCTCTCTTCCTGATGGCCGCCAGGAATGCTATCAACACCGGGGCGGCTCCAGTAAACCCCATTCAGCCGGCCAACGATGAGGAGAAGGTAATCCTGGCCGGAGGCAAAGATCGCAAGCGTCAGCGCCAGATCCGTTGCGCAGAGTCCGTCTTCAATGTGGAGCCCAACGATCCCGAGCAGACGCTCATGTATCAACTGTACAAACGGACCACGCCCAGCACCACTCTGGAGCTGAACAAGCGCATTCTGCCGCCCAACTGCCGCTGGATGTCGGACTCGTACCAGATGAGCACCATACCCTCGTTCCCGGAGCATCGGAATCACCATAACCGAGTCTTTGGGGGATTCCTGATGCGTAGCGCCAGCGAGATAAGTTGGGCGGCCGCCTTCCTCTACTGCAAGAAGCGGCCCAAGCTGGAGCACATCTCGGACATTAGCTTCGAGAAGCCAGTGGGTGTGGACAGCTTCATCAAGATGACGGCCTATGTGGTCTACACGAACCTCAACTATATGCAGATCATGACCGTGGCGGATGTGCTAGACACGCAAACGGGCAATCAGGTCACCACAAACACATTCTACTACACCTTTTCGGCGCCGGACACAGTCACCGAGGTGTTGCCACGCTCCTACCACGAGACCATGTGGTACATCCAGGGACGCCGCAAGTTTGAGGCCAGCATGGGTCTGAAGTAGACATCTGTAGTAAAACACAACCCAATGATAATTAACCGAGGCTAAATGATATGATATGATATGAGATAATAATTGATATTCCCTGTTCTCTCTCCAATGTGTTAATTAAATGTAATCCTCTAATCTGATAACTCGTCCAGGGCCGTACAGAGGCTGTTGTGGGCCCAAAAAGCTTTCCCATTCAGATGTGCGATTAGATTCGCACTAGATCTCCCTGCGCGGCCCTCTGCTGAGGCAACATCTACGTCAATTTCTGCTCTACCAATCTAACTCTCAACGTGCTCACCGTCTCTCCCACTCTCTGAGGTATTGCATTGCACCTGCTGGGCGCACTGCAAGTTCTCTTTTTGCAAATGTGTTTTGTGTTAATTACGTGATAGTTTTTCAACAAGCAGGCGAGACGGCAGTGTCAAGCACACAAAAGGCAAACTACTCGGAAAAATGCATCGTCTGATAGCTCGTGGAGCGTGGAGAATTCTGGCAAAGAGAAACACCACCAGAGGATCGTTAATGCCCTGCGCATTCTTTGCCAGCCACAATCGCAGGCAGTATGGGACGAAGAAATCAGAGGATTCCCCCGGATTCAAGTTGACATCCGATCACTGTTCGGGAAACCTAGCGGATGGTGAGTACAGGTGCTGACAAAAGTGGAATGAAGAGTGTTCTCTCAAAGGTCCTATCCTCCATCTGTGCACAGTCGCGAAGAGCATCCGCGAACGGGTGGATGTGGATTTCGGCTACAATACGGTGCCCAAGCCGCGCGATCATCTCTTAAAGTACCAGCCAAAACTCGAGGATCTACCGACACGCAGCATGCTGGACTCCCACACCACGGTCGTGCTGCCTCTTAGCTCGGATGAATATATACGGGAGCGGTATGTCAACTATTTGGGTAGGGTTCGCATGGGACGTGTCATGGAGGAGCTGGATATGATCGCAGTGTGGCTGTGCCACCGCCATGTGCTGCTACCCAATCTCCCAAAGGACGTACCGCTGCCATACACGTTTGTCACGCTTCTTGTGGACATGGTGGAGTTCAGCAACATTGAGCGACTCAAGGCCAATTATGACATACATCTGAGTGGGCACATTTCGTGGACAGGCCGCAGCTCCATGGAGACCACCATCTATGTGCAGCAGCTGGCGGATGGCGAGTACATCGATGTGACCAGGGCCCTCTTTCTGATGGTGGCACGCAATGCCACCAACACGGGCTCGGCCCCCGTTAATCCCCTGAAGCCAGCCGACGAGACGGAGAAAGCCATCTGGAAGGAGGCCGAGAAGCGGCAGAAGCAGCGTCGCGCAGCGCATACCGAATCGGTGCTCAACTCTCCGCCGCGCGAACACGAGCAGGCCATTATGTATAACCTGCTCAAGCGCACCACCATACCGGACAACATGGATCTCAATCGCCGCGTCCTGCCCCCCAAATGCCGATGGATGCAGGACTCGCAGCAAACCACCATGATATCCCCATTCCCAGAGAATCGCAACGCCCAGAATACCATATTCGGGGGCTATATTATGCGGCAGGCCGTCGAGATTAGCTTCATCATGGCTAGCATCTATCTGCGCGGCCGTCCCATACTCCATTGCATCTCCGACATTAGCTTCTTGAGCCCCGTGAGGGTAAACACGTTCCTGCAGATGACCGCCTATGTGGTGTACACGAACAAGAACTATGTGCAGCTGATGACGGTGGCCCACATCTGGGATGTGCAGAGTGGCGAGGACAGGACCACGAATATCTTCTACCTCACCTACAAGGCCGACAAGATTGTGGACGAAGTGCTGCCGCGATCGTATCGCGAAATGCTCTGGTATATTCATGGCAGACGAAAGCTACTGGCGGCACTCAAGCTGGACCCGCAATACCCAGATGAAACCAAGGAGACCGATGCAAAGCCAAAGGCGACTGAAAATAAATGAGACGCACTTAGTTCTTTCATACCTCGACACAGAGTGTTCCATTTTGTAATGTTTATTTTACAAATCTTGTTGTTTTTGTAACCAGCGGGCTTGTACAAAGTATTTAAAAATCCTTAAATTGAAGTTGCATGGTGGTCCACCGCTTAGAAGCGCATGCGGTGTGGGTATTGGGAGGAGTGCAGGGCGAACATGTTCTGCAAGTACCTTGCGAAGTATTTACCCTGGGGATGGGCCTTGATGAGCTTCAGCAGGGCACCGTCCACCTCCTTCTGGTCCTTCTTGCGCTGCTCGTTGGGCACGAAGCGCTCCTTCTTAGCGGCAAAGATGTCGGCCTCACCAGACTTCTTGTCCTTCTTGGCCTTGAGGCGGCGGAAGTAGCCGTCGTTCAGATGCTCGGGCACCTTGTACGAGCCCAAGTCCACACGCGACGATGTGCCGATGACGAAGCGCTGGGAGATGCGACGCAGTGGGCACGAGTTGAGGGCGAAGGGTCCGGTGACCAGGAGCAGGCCGGAGTTCAGCACCTTCAGCAGGACGACGCGCTTGCCCTGGTGGCGACCAGCCAGCAAGATGAGCACGGTACCGGGCTTCAGGTTGCGGCGAGTGTTTCGCTTGTGCTCGCTGAAGTTGGCCTTGGAGACGCGCTTCTTCACGAAGGTCTTGGTGGGGTAGTTAGCCTTCGACTTGTTCAGGAAAACTGTGCGCTCACCGCCGTTCTTGGGGCCACCGATCTTCTTCACCTTCGTGATTGGCACCTTCTCCTTCTGCACCACTGGGCTCTTCTTGTCCTTCAGGCGGTACAGGGCACGACGCTTGTACATCTGCAATCAAAACAAGCACACACGATCAGCACGCTGCAGCAGAAACATATCCATCCAATGCGGTGGGGCTATGGCACCACCACGCTTTGTCACCCAGGCGTCACACCGAAGCGAAACTTCAATTGCCGAGTTTTCAATGTGTTTGGAACGCTACTCACCTGAGCCTTGGAGTAACGCAAGATTCCGCCCTTCAGGTACGAGTTGAGGGGGTGCTTCTTGCCCTTCTTGGCCGATTTGGCGACTTTCTTAGCTTTTTCGACGGGTGCCATTGTGGAGAACACGTGTACACAGCACAAAATTTATTTAGAAAAGGAGGTTATGTCGCTAGAGCTGGACAACCATCGATGTTTCCATCGATGTCATCGATGTTTTTAGATTTGATTAAATTTACACTAGAAGCATCTAATAGGCCATTTACACTATTATTAATATGTTTGATCGAATCATAAAAATCATTAAAATTAAAAGGTAATACTTTAAGCTTGAAGGATTTATTTTTGCTCCTTTTCCCTCAGCCGCAGCGATGGGCAGAACAGGGAGAAAACATTAGGAAAATCGAACAAACGTAACTGAAAAGCAACCATAACTAAACTTTTTGCCACCACTAGACCACCCTATGCTTATCCTATGTAAAAAAAACTCAGTTTTACCAAAAACTCAATAACTCAACGTAGTGTAAAAAGGTATTTTATAATTTGTAAATTTTATGTTTTAGTGTTTACAAAAATTACAACGTTTTTTTAAGTAGATACATATTATAAAATATATGTATGGACATCGATGTTTTGCACCCAAAACATCGCAAACATCGATGTTTCTCCAGCTCTATATGTCGCGCACTAGCAGTGTGACCGCGGACATATCGTTAAAAAATATCGTCCAACCGTCAGAATTATACCAAAATATTTTTAAAAATTACCGTAAGTATACTGACTAATTCAAGTTCTGTTTTACATATTCCTCGTTTTTGATATTCCGTGGAATATCTAGATTTTATTCCATTAATTAATTATTTTTCTACTTCACTGGCATATTTTAAATACCTGCTTCTATTGGATTTTGGCTCAATTTTGGTTCCTCAACATCAATATAGCGTATGATGAAAAACCGAACTTAGCCCACTTAAGCCCCCCCCTATATATAAATAGTTCAACTACTTGAGGTAAATAGCGGAACATATTAACGGTTGTAAGTTCTTCTTGTAGATTCATGCCATCTGTCTTCTGAATTAAAAAAAAAAACCACAATATCTTTTACCTGAACTTAGCCCACTTAAGTCCCCTTTATTTAAACAGGAAAAAAGCTTGAGTTAGGCCGCGAAAAATAAGACTAATAATAATAATAGTTATTTTTGTAGATCCATCTTATCCTTTCTCTTTACTTGACAAAAAAAAAAAATGAACTGCGCTTAAATTCGTTAGGAATATTTTGGCACCCACTGGTCGGCAATGGGTTAACTGTTCTCTGTCCATGATCGGAATTCCAATTCGTCGGTTTAGGCAGGACCCTCAGCCCTGAAGACATAATTTTATCAGATTAACGAATTAAAAATATGAAACGCTCCCAAGTATTCTTTGATATATGTACACAATATCAATCTTAAATTTTCCGATAATGTCGATAGCACTATCTTCGAGCAACCCTAGATGGTTATTCGACGCATTTTCCAGCAATGACTATCGACAAATACATCTTATCGAAATCGAATTCAAATTGACAAACTTTTGAAATTGTGCTGAAAAGACTAAGACAAAAAAAAAACTGATATTGGTTACGATTTAATAATACTTTTTTCCATTTATTTTTTGTAATGTGTGTACAATCATTTTAATCACGATTTTCAGTTGTTTTCAAACAACGTTATTTTTGTTTTAACACAATGATCCATTTGTTCATGATTTTTTTGGGACGCCACTTAAACTAAGACCTAATTACAGGCCGTGAATTCGAATAAATTAAAATGAATGGTTCATAATATACAGAATGATTACACTTTGCGTCCGGTTAAAATTCGTAACTAATCCTAAGGCTAAACCTCAACCAATGCTCTCGCAAAAATTAAGCTCAAACTTTTCCAATGAGGAAATGATAAAACTAAAAAGTATACCTATAAATAGAAATATGTGTTGGATCTTAGTACAGGGGTTTTGTACTTTTCCCCTTGAACTTTCAACATAAAATAATTGTATAAAAATTGAGATTTTTTCATGTTGTTGTTGATTGCAAATATTTAACTAACTCCGCGCTAAATAAAATGTAAGATTTGCTAGTTTTAAAAATACGAAATACATGCAAGTATTTTTGAAATCTCAGCCCGCCCACCAGCCGCACAGCGGGGGCGTGGCATGGTGGCAGTCGACGGCATTTAAACAAAAAACTTAGCTCTAATCTTCCGCATCCGATCCCGTATCATCGGTTTCATCATTATTTTTCGCTTATTTGTCAGTTTGCCCTTACAAAAAGTTAGACTAAGCTTAAATTGATTTCACATCTTGTTGCTTTTGTTTTTGTTTGTTTTGTTTCTCAGCTTGTGGTGATTTGCCAGGCAATTGAACACATTTATCTTTCGCTTAAATATACGTATGGGTAAAGTAAGTTCGCTTTCGCCTATTTTCAGCGCTTGACGTTCGACGGTGTGTTCCATTACAGAGCTGAACTTTCTCAAAACTGAGTATTGCCAAGAAGAGGAAATGTACTAGGGGGAATACGAATCTATTGCACAACTGTTGGGGATTGTTGGGGATCGTTTAAAGTTTAAACAAAGGAATATTTACAGCAAATTCCGCAGGTTTTATTTTACATTTGTCATCCGAGTGTATCACGTATCGGTTGGTGTTGGGGTGTGGATGGATGGTGGTACTCACATTTCGCTGGACTCGTTAGCTGCACTTTGGGGTGTGGGAGATGATCCCGGTCCGCGTCTTGCTGCACACACACATACACACACGCACACGCAAAAAACAAAGTTAAATAAAACATTGGATTTTGTTGTAAATACTCATTGAAAAGTGTCTGCCACTGTGGCCGACACAGTGGCAAGCGCATTTTATTTAAATTTACAGAAAAAGTGTCGGATCCAAGGATCCTATGTGAAAGCCCCTTTTTTCGGGGGAAAGATGTTAAAAAAAAGAATTTGTAAAATTTCAAATCGTTTTTATGTTTCTCTGATCAAATTGATCTCATCTGCGGTAGTTTTTCTTTTATGTCTGTCTATGCTCTCCACACACGCTCTCTTTTCTAGTTTTCCTTCTACATATATATCTCTGTACATCTTGCTAAATAATGCATCATAATTTCTGCTTAAAGTTCGCCGCGCTTCAAGATTGACTTGAATTTCGGTTTTGCGGTTCGAATTTTGCTGGTTTTCGTAAACTAAGATTTAGCTGATATTTAATATACTAACCCATATGTTTGTTGGTCTTGTTTTTGCATAGTTTTTACAAATCGTTTAATAAATTAAATAATATTATATAACAAAAAAGAAAATGTAGATTCTTGTACAATATAGTTAGGGGTAAAATATAAAAAAGGATCACCGTGTTTATGCTCGTCTTCGAGCATCAATACGTTTGATTGATTTAGTGATTGTTTGATTCCTGGACCGAAGCTGTCTCTCAGAAAAAACTGTTCTATAATAATAGATTTCCTCACAGAATCGCATGATAATGAAAGTTATTTGTATTTTCTTTTCGGGCGGCAAATGGTTTGGTTTTCTTTTTTGTTATACAGAGAAAAATCTACTAGACACACACTACTGGTACAATATCGTGGATTTTCTCCTTTCATAATTGATTTCATTTAATTGGTATTATTATTGTTAAGAGTTCTTAGTCAATATAGGCGGCGAATTATATTTTTGTATAGTTTTTTCTACCGATCTTTTTTTCTTTATCTTTTTTGTTTTTTGAGCGCGGCTAAAATTATGGATATCGGTCTGTCTATACATAGAGAATTTTTGTACTTTTTTTTTTTTAAGATTTTATGATTTTTTGTTGGTGTTTTTATGGGTCCTTTGATTGGGGATTGTATAGCAGAACGAATAAGAGCGGCACAAACATGGGGAGAACATAAAGATTTTAAAACTAATTGGTTTTTGTGTGTTTGATGATTTTGATGTTTTTTTTTTGTAATGTTTTGTTTTTTGATATATTTTTTTTTGCGGTTCTAGCGTTACCACCAAAAAATTGCATTCCCATTCCAGAGTCTGGTCTTGTTTTTTTTTGTTGGGGCTGGCAACTCTGCAATCGTTTCCTCCTTCTCTCTGATCTCAAATAATGATCCGGAACGCCATCAATCTTTTGTATGATGGTCCGCAGCATTAGTTTTTGTTTTATTTTTTTTTTGTAATTTTTTTTTTCTTTTGATTTTTTTTCACGTATTTTTTTGTCTGCCGCAAATAAATTGAAAAATAGGTGCCTCTCTAACGTGCGCCTGGCGACGCATCTCTGGCAACCTGCTCTAGCATAAGGAGGCAAGGATGTGCTACCTTTCGCTCTCCGCCTAAAACTCAATTGTTTCTTAAATGTTAGAACCAGCGGTAATTATATATATGTATATGCCAAAAGAATTATGATGCAGTTTAGCAAAATATACACACACTCTCTCAATCACATCTCTATCTTCCTCTATGCACGCACGCACACGAAACGCTCACTCAATCCACACACTGGCACACACACACACACACACAATTGCGTTCTGGCTGCAGCTCATCCTTTGGCCTCTCTTCTTCCAAGGCAGGGGGATATATGTGTGTCTGCTGCCGCTGCCTTGCATTCCAGGAAGATGGCGGCTCCATTGAATGTGTGTGCGCGATGTGCCCGCGTGCGCCTCCGTCTCCGTTCCGTGGCTCAATCCTGCTCCAGCTGTTGTCTTGCAGTGTGGGGTGCTGCTGGGTGGCTGGATACTAACATTGTTCGAATATTGGAATTATGGGTGAAGTCGGCCAGTCCTCCTCCTCCTCAGAGCTAATGCTCTCGGTTCTGCAAAAAGAGTAGCGAAAAATAGTTCAAAAATGTGTTCGTTGTGCAACAACATCTGATTGATTGGCCACAACAAAACGGGGCAATTAGTTAAATGGGGGCCCCTGTTCAAGTTCAAGTCGAAGGTCTCTCCCCCCACCCACCCACTCCATTCGTATCAGCTGATTATTTGCCAAGCCTTTCGCTCAAGTGCAATATTCACGTATACAAAAGTCGCCTCCGAATAGTGCATTGAACTCGCCAAATGTTTATGACTAACGATTCGAAAAAAAACATTTCACTAAAGTATAAGATAAGATAGAAATTAAGAGAAAGAAAAGGCAACAAAGAAAGCTGGCAAAAAAAAGAAAGAGGAACACATTCAATGACATTGAACATGCATTCTAAGTTCATTGCTAGAATTCAAGGACAGAGACATCAACAGCTGTCTATTTGAGTGTGTTATATCATTGCGAACGGAAGCAGACGCTGGTGATGAAAGCAGACGCTAAAGCCAATATACATACGCTGTATATAGTACATACACACGCATCTAAAAGGGGAAGAGATCTGCTATGTTATAACCAATACTGAGGTATTTTAGACCATTAAAAGTAGCATAAAAATGTCGACATTTGGGATGTTAATTTAAGAAATTATTTTGCATAAATTCCAAAACATTTCTAACATTTGTAACGTTCCATGATAGTTTCTAAAACTATTTGAAATTGCATTTGCTTTCATTACTACTCTTTTTTCCCTTCGGGAAGTTGATATACTCTCCTCTCCTCCCGTTTCCCGGACAGCCCAGGGGTATACGTGCGTGTGCTGCTGTTATTTCGATTCGATAAGATTGTTGCCGAAATAAAAAACAAAAAACCTACGTATACACGCGCACGCACACACCGACATAATGTAGGTCTATGAGCTAAGCAGAAGGGGGCGGGGTATGGGGCGTAGACGGCTGGTCGAACGAGCCAACAAGTCTCATGACACCGTAGGCTGTTTTGTTGTTGATATTTTGGGTGCCGTGCCTGATAATGGAATCGCTAATATTCTAGAAACTTGTTTACGCCAAAAAACGTTCATACGCTCGCTTACATATTGGGATCGTATATACACACATATAAATCCTACATGCATGTATGCGTGAGTGTGTCAAACCATCAACAACAAAAGGAAAAACACTAAAAATACAATTTCTATGGCCATGTTTTGCAGGAGAAATCAGATTGGAAGGTGGAAAGGGCTAACGGGGATGGGAAATTTTGTTATTAGAAATGAAAACTCACCTTGAACGCAGGCCATCGTCAAGGGCATTGGAAATGCCTTCCTCAATGGTGGGCAGGTCGGAGGAGAAGCGATTGATCGGGCGCAAGACGCGCAGCGTGCGACTGGACAACTTCCAGACAAGCCGTTGCTTGTAGGGCGCCTTGTTCTGACCATTGTAGTGGGACAGAATGCCCGAAACACTGCTAAAGCCGCAGGTGAACACGCGATCGGGAATCTACAAGAAAAGGGACAACAAAAAATAATTAGAAATGCGCACTCCAAAGATCTCTGAAATGCCGCGTCTAGACAAACACTCACCCTCATGTACTGCTGCAGGAAGAGAATATATTCAAAGACGTGCTTTAGTTCGGGACTGCCGCGGGTGTACGACTCCTTGATGTGGAAGTCCAGATGCAGGCAGATGAGCACCAGGGCCAAGGTTGAGGGCGTGATGACGGTGGTCTTCACGTCGCACAACAGAATCTCCAGGCGGTTCTCCAGCTCCTCCAGCTTGATCAGCTGTTGGAAGAACTTGAAGAAATCGCCGCCAATCTCCTTCGCCAGGTTGCGGAAGAGGGCATAGTAGATGCGCAGGTAGCTCACGGATGTGATTGGTGCATGTCCCATCTGGACACCCAGCTTGTTGGCAATCACGCCAGCCATGCGTTCCAGATCGCCAGCGGTACAACCACACTGTACAACAAGATCAACATTAAAGCCAGCTCTTTTTGGAGTAAGGGTTTCCAGGAACTCACCTGAGATATTGTAACCAGATCCTCGGCAGGTATGGGCTTTAAGTCCAGCTGCTTGATGGCCAAATGGAAGGAGGCCACGCTCATGCAGGCCATGTGCTTCGGCTTGACAGCCATGCGGTCCAAAAAGCGATCGACCAGGCTCATAGCCGAGAAGAGGACATCGGATGGCAGCTCATACCACATCTTCAGGCAGCGCAGCACGTACGCGGATCCGTCACGTCCTCCGGCAGTCACCTCGCGCTGGAAGAAAAAGGAGCACTGTTAAGCTTCAGGGGGCGGGGAACGGATCTCGTCGGGACCTACCCTCGACTCCTTGGGCAGCAGGAGGACTGTGTGATACTTGTCCTGCAAGACATCGTACTCCTTGAGAGTCTCGTAGAGCTCGTCGGAGGTGAGAGCGTGCAGTTGATCCTCCAGCTGCTTCTTAGATGAAATTGGTTCATTGCCGCCGACTGCTCCAGCCTCGGCCTCCAGATCCAGTTCCAATTGCTCTTGTTGCTGTTGTTGTTGTTGATCGTACTTCTGATATTCCAAGCCAGCAGCACCCGGGGTCCCGTACCGGCCCTCGTCCGCAATCCTCATCCAATCAGTTGGCATCTCTGCATTGTGGTCCATGACATTCCCCATCTTGCCCCCAACCGAAGCCAAACCGGCGGCGGTAGCATTACCGCTGCCGGCAAGAACAGCTGCAGCCGCTGCCTGGGCCGATGTCGAGGGTTGCTCATCATCGACCAGGATGGCGTTAATGCTGTTGGCGTCCATGTTGTTGCTGCTGCTGCTGCTGGTGGGGTGCAAGGCGAATCCTGACATAACCGACGACGACATCGATGTCCTCTGCTGCATCAACTGCTGCTGCTGCCGCTGCCGCTCAACCGCCTCCAACTGGCAATAGTACTCGATATCCTGCTCCTGCTGGTACTGGTATTGGTATTGGTACTGCTGCTCGTAGTGGTTGGTAGGTGGCTGCTGCTGGTGGTCTTGCTGTTGCTGTTGTTGGTATTGGTATTGCTCTTCTTGTTGTAGAGTATTCTCCAAACCACTATCAACGGCGGCGGCGTATTCGGCGGCAGCAGAGTAGCGTACAGGGACAGACATTGTGAGGGCTGGCCTAGTACCTGTGTTGGTGGTTTTAAGGTTTCGAATTGTGGTTTCAAGGAAATGGTTTTTTATATAGTTAACGTAGTAACACCACACTCTCTGAGTGACTCTCTCTGTCTCTGGCGAGCAAGAAAGAGACACAGCAAAAAAAGTGCCGTTGCAAAAGAAAACTAGGCCACACACAATATGCGTATGAGGAGGAGGAGAAGTGGAAATGAGCAGGATGTCTCGCTTTCGTTCTCGCAGTCCTCTCTCTCTCGCTTGTTTGACTTTTATTTTCAGCTTTTTCTTAAAAAAGGAACAACAATTTCAAGCTTCCCAATCTGAGGGCGATATCAGCGAATGATACTATCTCTCTCGCTCGAAAGAAAGCTCACTCTCAATCTACAGCTCGAATTTGTTGGTGTATATTGTACACAACAAAGGAAACACCTGGCGCTTCTCTCTTTCGTTCTCTGAGAGAGCAGTATGGAAACTGACGCGCTACCGAAAATAAAACTAACTGTTTGCTACTTGTAATGCACACACTGGTCGCAGGGCTCAGGATTCCGTTGAGAAACGGATATGCGTTGCACTCTTCTGGCTATACGGTTAAGATATAGCAGCTCTGTGACCTTAATGCAATTCTTTCAACAATTTGCAAACAGAGAACAAACAAAAACACCCTCAACAATGGCTGGACAACAACTTTTTTTTTTAGTAGGCAGTGTACCAAAGGACAATTTAACGATAGCAACGATTAAATGGATTATTGTTGTATCAGTCGGATTTTGTCTGGCGTACGCTGATCTCTTTCAGTTGTTGTTGTATGTATCTCTCTCTTGAGAGAGAAATATCTATAGCGAAAAACTGAATGTAGGGGCAAAAGCGCTTGAAATTACGGTTTATTATGTGTTCGCTCAATGCTTGTCACGATAATAAAACACTTGCGCTTGGGCCAACACTGTTTTTCAACACTGTTACTGTTACTGTTACAGTTACAGTTATTTGTACATATGTATTTTGCAAAGCTCGGTTTAGAGAGCTTCTTCTTATTTATTTTTTAGCTTGACGCTTTTACGATTTCTTTTTTTTTGGCTATATTCAAAATAAACTTACTCGCTGCAAAAGGTTTTTGTTTGTTTGCACAATTAAAAAAAGTAAAATATTATTACAGTGTTTCAAAAATAAAATGGCATGATTAATGAAATGGGGGTTTAGCATGCATGCACAGTGCAATGCACTTCTCTGACTGATTCTGTTTTTGTTGTTGTTGTTATTTTGTTGTGTTATTTTCGTGTTCAATACGTTTCAACGAACTCTGTCGACGGACTGGTGGGGGAAATCAACCGAAAACCTGCAAATTTTTACACCTGTGTGCATCGAACACAGTGGTACGAGAGCCATTTGTATCGTCCATAAACCTGCTGATGATGATGATGATGACATTGGAATACATTTTATTTTGAGTGACCGATCGACCTCAACAGCGACACATTTTCATTCTAGTCGCGCCCGACACAAGGCTGTGGGCGGACGGGACGGGTGGCCTCAAGGCAAACCACGTAAATAGATCGAGATATATGTACATACATAAAAATGTACAAGTATCTTGCAGGCAAATTATTTCAAGTCTTACGACAGATCAAACATGAAATCTACATATAGCTAATAAATACTCAAAAAGCAAACTTAAGCTCCTACTAAGTGCTGGAATATCACTTCACACTTCCGCCAGACGGGGCGGCGTTCTTTCCCAAAAACTTGCGATTAAAAGTCGAACAACAAATGAAAACCTAAACAAAAAGCACTTGAACAAACTACACTGGTAAAAAGCTTCCCCCAGACGCCATTTTGTTCTAGATTGAACCGAAAGAAGAATGAGACGAGGAGAAGCGGGAAAAATTAGTTTGTTTGCTGCTCATCTTCTTCCGAATGCTTTCTCCTCTTTGAAGCAAAACAAAAACTTCAAATCGTGTAAACAATTGGATGATAAATGACATAAACTAACCAAACAAAACCGAAATACCCACAGCCACTCGAATATGAAATCGCAACCGAGTGAAGCTGTTGGCATACAACAACAAAACTACACAGCCCAATGCCTGAACAATTGCCTCCAGATGTTTCGAATAGGATAGGGCCAAGAGAGTGATGATAAATACGATGGAAGTACAGCCGCCCAGCAGATCGCATAGATATTTATAGATTCGATGGGATTTTAGACTCTGCGAGGCGTTGAGGAAATAATCCCAACAATGGCAGGGTCCGTCCGTGGCGCCAAAGGTTTTTCAGACAGTAGCAACCTCAATTTGAATACGAAAATAACCACAAAACATAGCAATTTAAAGCATTTAACCTGCTTCATGGCTAACCAGATAAGCAAGGCTGCTTATTAACAAAACAAACAGCTGTTAAAGGCAACGTAACTACTCGTACGCCAAGTGCATATATCTGCGACGAGTAAGACGAATAAAATATTCAGAAATAAGTAAACCACCACGAATTTTCGATGACTTTGGGTTTCAGTTATAATGGGGTCACACTGAAACCAAAAGACCGCGCCCTGAATCATCTTTTCCAAGTGACATTCGGTGGCCGATCCACAAAAATGAATCAGATGCGGGCTTCAATGACGCATCGGAAGAGTCGTCTGAAAGGCACCAAGGAAAATGTCTGCATTGAATCACACACATCAGATTCAAAAAATACTTCCGTTTGGGTTTGTTGTTTACCAATCAGTTCTATTTTTAAGCTCAAAAGCACAGACAGTATCAAAACAACAGCAGACAATGGTTAAAGCCAAGTTAGCTGGCAATTCAAGGTCGGCCGCCCACCAAAAACTAGTTTCGGGGGGGAAACACAAACACACACACATCAATTGAAAACATCACAAAGCTTCTGTTTCTTCAGTGCATGACTGGCATTAAGCGATCGCAGCTTAAAGCACTCAACAAAAGCTTCCCTCTGTGCCCCCCTACCCCTCTCGAAAAAAACGACCAGTGATAACGGTAACAATCGCTTGTAGGGTTAAAGTTCAACTGTTATGTTTCTGGCTCTGTTCCACCACAAGATAGAGAGAGTGAGAGGCAGCTAGCTAGCCATAATAATAGCACACAGAAATCACCCCACCATAATATCCCCCCCTCGCGCACCCATCATACAGGTACCATTCCTTCAAAATATGCCATGTACAAAAGTTATCGCTCTTTTGATCTTAGCCAAGGTTTTCTGCTCGACTGCAGTTCCAACAAAAACCAAAATATTTAAAAACTTTTTTTTTTGTCAGTTTCCCAACTGAAATTTTTTTCCTAGTTTCTGTTTTGTTTTTTTTTTTTGTCGTTTTCCTTTGCTGACGCAAAGCACGTACGCACACAGATACAACGACTCTAGATGTCTCTATCTGTGAATGTGTGTGTGTATGAGCTATGGCCATATATAATATTTTTGTGGCAATGTAAAAAAAAACACAAGACAACTTAAAAAAATTTCACTTTTTGACTACTTCTTTAACGACGGAAGGCAGCCGACATGGGGCGTGGCCGTTACCTCTGCCAGACAGGTGTGAAATAGTTTCGGCGGTAAGTAAAAATTCCATAAAGCTGCCGCCGCCTGCAATTGAAAGCATTGCGTTTCGAAAACGAAAGTGAGATTGTTTATCTCTCAGGCAAAGACGCAACTCACTAAATATTTTTCATATTTCCCCCCCAAAAACAGATAATCACCACAGAGCGGGGATGGCAATTGTTTTGAAGTATTACGTTTTAGTTTTTCGTTTCGCTCTTTACCACCTTGCTTTCGGAGAGGAGAGCGAGCCTTTCGAGCGAGCAACAAACCGTTTATTCATTTATCATCGTCATCGAATGAGTTTTCGAATTCGATGAAGGTCAGGCAGGTGACAGGCGGGAGAGAGTGAAAGAGATATATCGATCGCAAGAGGGAGAAAAATAGAGATGCAAAGAAAGACTGGAAAATGACTGGAGTCACGTAGTCAAAGAATGGGAAAATCCACCTTCCACGCAAATGGAATTATCAACCCCTGGAGGGGGGGAAAAAAAAGGTGAAAAGAAACTTTTGACTTTGGTTTGGGATATAATTAACAGAAGGAAATTGTTCAGTCAGCTTATAACAGGGTTGGTTTCAGCAACCCCCCGAAAAGCATCAAGTTCCACCCCGCTGACAGGCGTCGGGTGAACATTTATGTAAATAAAAACTGCCGCCACCAGACACCCAGGGAAACAAAGACTCAACAGGGGAAGGAGGGGCAAAGACGGGAGCCTGTGCGCAGGCGCAACGCCAAAGGCAGCAGCTGCTACACTCCTCTGGCATGTGCTGGAATAGATACGAATACGAAGAAGAGGAAATTTATGTTCATTTTCCGGCAAACAAAAGAAAATATCTCTTTTTTTTTTTGTCCACTCCCTCGGCTTCCTCTGCCCGCTCCTATAGTAAACAAAAAAGATAACCTTAAACCGAAATAACAATAGTGAAGCATCCAACCGATCAGCGGGCATTGTCCTCAATCTCTATCCCTCTTGCTCCCCAGATAGTGAGCCTCATGCCATCCCTCTCACTCTCTTGTTCCACAGAGTGTTGGTAGTGTAAAGGCATTTTCAAAACTGTCCCGCCATCGGCGATCGACCTTTGGGCGGGCAGAGCATAGCGACGAGCGCGTCTGTTTCTTTCCAGTTTTGCCAGTTCTATTCCATTTCTGCTAGTTCCGACATGCACGGTACTATCGGTCGAGTGTCTCGACTGTCTGTCAATGGAACCTATTGAATACAATTTGCATTGCCTATTATCTATTATTGCCGGTGTACCCTCAGACACATAGTTCAGAAACTACTTCAAAAGCGGACTGTTCATTATCATCGGAAATGCAATTTTCCGTCGAGGCAAAGTCTCGACTTTTGGGCGATCGCTGAGCGTGTCCAATGGAATGATAAGCATGGGCTAATCGTACAAGACTACTTTGGACTTTGGGTCCCCCCCAAAAATTTAGCAGAAGCAAACATTTCCAGTAGAGGGAATTACTTTAAAGGTTCCCTTGTGGTACTGTGATTCACTGAGGGACAAAGGAAGTCCACATTTCTGTACCAGGGATTTTCTACATGGCGTGTTGAGGCTTACGTCACTGTAATTGCCTGCTGGCATTGGAATTTAACTGCACTTTAATTATACTCATAGTCTTGTCCTAGACGGACAATTATAGTTTGATCATAGGTAAATAAATGCCCTGAACCGACAGTTATAGATAGATAAGAGACACCCACATCCAAAGTTCCCTGGCGGAACATGCCATTTATGTAGATGTCGGTGATACTGATAACAGATAAAAATGCAATCCCCATTTGGCAATGTCTCATGATGACTTATACTCCGTGGAACAACGGGCTTATCATCAGTCGGACAAGAGAGGGCAGGGACAGGACAGGACAGGCCAGGCCAACATTTCGTAACATTCCATGACGTAAACGCAAGCTCGATAAAGCAATTCGATCTTATCTGCCTTTATTTTCAGTTCCACAAAAACCCATAGAAATGCCACAGAGAGGCAGACAGCAGCAGCTGCAGGGTGCAACAGCGCCGGCAGCAGCTGCCTCTTTCTCGCTCTCAGCGGTTCAGGGATATTGGAATTTTTCGTCACCTTTTCAAATTACGGAAAAGGGGTGGGCCCTACAAAAAGTCGATGGCTTGGCACGGGCTGGTGTTTGGGGGATTACCGGGAAGAAGGGTTGATTGGTTCAGTTGAGAGCTTTTTCTGGTAACCATTTGATATGCTTATAGCCAACTCTTTTGGGTTCGATTTGTCAGCTGGTGCCCAGCCAAAAACTGGCAATTCAGGCATTAAATTTCACTTTTGGCCGACGCATTGTCGCGTCAAATGTCCGTTTTGCATGAGAAATTTGACTTGTTCGCAAAGCCAAGAAAACAGGTAAACAGACGGATGGGACGGCGCCTTCCTGGTCCTAAACCGCAAGTGAAATCTTAATAGATGACGGTTTAGGGGCAGACGTCAGATGGATTACGGTTAATTTAAGGGCGGACATTGGCTGTTCTGCCTTCCACTCTTCCCATCCGTTCCATTTCAAACGAAGCTGAGACAGAAGCAAATACGAAAAGGTAGATTTTTAACCAGTGGGAAGGGGAATAGAAGAAAAACAACGGTACAGCAGTAACAGCACCCACGCCACACGAACACTCACGCACTTTCTGTATTTGTGTGTGTGTATGGTTGGAGGCCCCCCTCATTTTTCGAGCGTTTTTAGAGGCTATAGAAACTATCAACAAATTAAGCAATTTTGTGTGCTTGCAGAGCGCTCTTTTTGGTTTCTACGGCTGCGCAACAAATTGAAATCAACAAATATGACCCAGAAAACAGAAAAACATCGCTGAAGGTGAAATCAAGCAGAGGAAGAGAGCCTGCAAAAACAAGAAACTCAGACAACAGGCAATACATGTTAATTGTTTTCGAAAAGAAACAACTTGTTTTCAAAATTATCCAAAAGTTATTGAAACCAAACAGCAGCAAGGAGAGCTTTATAAAGTATTTCTTTATATTTTGGCTGACGCAATTTCAAGCCCGCACACACCATACCAAGCTTTTGCTTATGTGTGCGAGTGAAAATGTATGCATCTGCATTGGTATGGGGTATGTATGAGGCAAAAATCCAAATGGGAACACAACACACACTCAAAGGCCTTTGTTTTCAGTCGTCTGTGTTGGGAGAGGAACGTTGGCGATGGAACACTCCAATGATTGTGGAGAGAGAGAAAGAGTGTATAAAACAAATGGGAAGATGAAAATGTAGAATAAAGAGGGGGAGAAAAGAGGAGCAAACAATTGACGTAAAATGAAAAGAATAAATAAATACATTTTCGTATGCAAATATAGAGGATAGGCATCATCTTCACAGTTCTCGCACGGGCAAGTACAACTGTACTTGGGAGTGCGTCTAAATGTATTAGTTTGATTAAAACAAGTTGCCAAACAAAGACCGCCCTCCTCCAATGGCTGTACAGCTTGCATAAAAAGCATAGCCCCACTCACATACACACGCACACACTCCAGCCCCTGAGCCCACCCTCTTCTCTAAACAACAACCTATGAATAGCAAGCAGAGAGACCTCAAAACTGACTCTCTCGCACTCACACACAATGACAGCCAAACAGCTGTGAAACGGAATGAGAGTGGAACAAACACGTAAATTATTTCTTCATATGTACGCGTAAAAGTACTCGTATGTATGTTAAATTCTGTATGTATGCCTGAATTTTATATTATTTTATTTCTTTTGGCAAACAAAACATCATCCGAGACTGAAAAACAGTTTGCCAAACCAGATTGATAGATAAAGTGTGTGGAAGACCTTGATTTTCTTTTGCAATAAGACTTAAAATAAAATTATTTGAATTATTTGTTGCTTACATTTTTACAGCCATTTTGTTGTTTTCTGTTGCGCAGGAATGTTGAGATGAATTATTTTATTTGCAAATGGTTTTTATTGCACTTTGAAAATATTTATGTGAAGAAGTTGTAGCCTGGCAGCTTGACTGATTGATTTGTTCTTGTTAAAAAAGTTTCGCTATAAAACTCGTTTTTTCGGCCATTTACGCTAGGTTTAATTAATTTGTACTGCAATTTCTATCACAATTGAAAGTGTTTCTTGTTTTCTGTAGTTGTTCTGGGGCTTAGGCCAACATTTTCTCCTTCTTTTGATTGTTTTTCGGATCGATTTTTCCCACACACCAGATAAAAAGTGGTTGGGATTTTTCTCACATCAGCTGCTCTTCATATTTCCGCAGGTTGGGTTGCATATGTGTCTGAAGGCTCTTTTAGCTACGCTTTGCAAATTTGCAAGAAAACATACGTTGCTTTTGCAATGAACTGGCTTTCAGCTGCATAAAATTATACAAAAATTTCTATTTCTATGCAAACACACACATAAAAATGACACACACTACGCGGACAGCTCCCTAAACGGTACTTTTCTTTGTTGTTTCTGGTTTCGGAATGCCAAATAGCTTCGAGAAAGAGTGTGACCGCGCTTTTGTCGATTAACCCACTTGGCCCCCTTGAAATGAAACAAAGTGGAACGAAACGGTGTTTGGGCCGCGATTCTAGTGATTGTTGTTGCTAGTGATTCGTACTCATGTTGCTGGCAAACCGGTTACTATATGTCGAGTGTGGACGTTTGTTTACCCTACTTAAAGTTGAAAAGTCCAATAACGATTTATTATGAAATTATCTGATTCATGCAAGGAAATGGCATTGACAATATATTCATTTTTTGGGTTTTTGGGTTACCAAATGAAGTATTCCAGAGTACTTCAAATTCAAATTTTGACAATTCTGCGCCCATGTTGCTGGAAATCTACAGTCTCCTCTCAACTGTAAAATCAGTATTATCAGTGGGTATTAGGACAACGAGGTAGCGCTCATAAACATCTCCATACAAATTGCATGTTGCTGAATGCTACGTAGCGCCACCTCGTTGTCCTCATACTCGTCGCACATCTGGCATCTTAAATACCAAATGGGAATTCCGACCACTTTTTAGTATTATAAGACAAGGCGCCAAATTCAAATACCTTTTTAAAACAAAAAAGATTTTGTCAAATATTCTTTAATCTTTCAAGGTTTTCCTTAAGAGGAAATGGAAACTTCCTATGCACATATTTCACAATCAATGGTAATGCGCAAATATTCGGCAATATATACTATTTATGTACATACATATGCATGTGTAAGCGCAAAGATTAGAGGTTCGGTTCTAAGACGTTGTTGATAAGATATCGAAGAATGGGATAGCAGTTTTTTCGTCGGAAATGCATTTGCCGTGGCCGGCCTTCGAAAGGGAAACTTGGTACTGTTACCAAGCGCATTTTCAAGGGGGTGTGGGGGGGTATGGGGACCGAGATGCGAGCTATTTCAGGGCCCCAACACACACAGTCACGCTCTTCTAGAAATTTGTGTGGCACGAACAACAACCTGTACACACACACTTGAACACATAACTTGTATGGAAAATACACATGTATTGAAGATATGAATGAATCGGACGAAAGGCCGTGCGTTGCTAGGAGAATATTTCGATGACGCAAAACGCCAAATATGGCCTCAGGTGCACATCTTTAATTCACCGGTTTTCGAGTTTAAACCTTAAATTTTACTCAATTTCGTCATCATTCATGCACACACACACACACTCATAGAACGATTTCCTATTGGAGTGGGAAAAAAAAACGCGTGGCGTACGTGCGACTTTCCAATTGATTTTCTAGCCAAAAGAGTCGTTTTTCCGTATTGATAACACTTTGAATTGATGATGGGTGGTTAGTGAAACTGTTTTATATCCACTTACCCGGATGCCTCTGTTTTAATCAGTATTTGCGCTTCTTTTTTTCACCGGGCCGAAAATTAAATCTTAAAAGGTTAAATTCAGTATGACCGGATTTATGAGCGGGCCTATCGATCACCGTCCGACCGCCAGAAATATACCGAAATATACGGTCTCATTCGCCGAATATACCGCAAATATACTGACTAATTCAAGTTTTATTGTACATATTCCCCGATTTTGATATTCCGTCGAATATTACTAGCTATATAGAACATTTAGCCATGCCCACATAATTTTATACGATTGATGAATCAATTCTATACTTGATTGGCAGGTTTTTAGTCCTTGCTTTTATTGTATTTTAACTAAAACAGTGTTTAAAAAAAATAGTTCAACAAAAAAAACAGTCGCAATGTTGCTAGTATTTGAAGACAAGATGCGTGTATAGGCCTTTGTGCACCCTATTTCGTTAATTTTTTATGTAGATCAAACGCAATTTATTAAGACCTTTTCTCAAATTGATATGTTTTTGACTTATTCATGTGTATTATTAGTATCTTGTATATATTTATCTCGATCCTGAGCCTTGGAAGACAAACGTATTCAAAATTCTATAACATCCATTTCCCCCAGGGTATGTGTGCATGGAATTAGCAACATGTTTGTGTATAGATTGAGACTCATTGTTGCAATAGCGAAACTGCGGCGAATCGGGTATTGCCTATATTTCAAGCTATAGATGCCCACTTAGCTTTATCCCATAGATAAATGCATTTTCTACAAGATTGCTTCTTTTAATTACCTTTACGTAATTTATTTTGACTAAAATACGGTTTTCAAGGAAATGTTGCCGCAACAGTGTGTATGGAATGTGCAACATTGTGTATGGAACGAGACTCATTGTTGCTAAAGCGAACTGCGGCGAACTGCGGCGAATTCAAATTCGATTCAAAAAACGACCAATTCTTTGTTCCGTTGAATAATACTATCTATATGGAACATTTAGGCATGCCCACTCAATTTTGTACGATTGATGAATCAATTTTATACATGATTGGCCTATTCGAAATACTTGCTTTTATTGGATTTCCATATAACATTGAAAATTAAATTAATAGATGACAAAAATACCATTTAGCACTAAAAAACACCACATGGGAGCGCGGCGAAAACCAGTTTCTACAGTATGACCCTCAGAACAGCACCGAAATATACGGTCTCATTCGCCGAATATACCGCAAATATACTGACTAATTCAAGTTTTATTGTACATATTCCCCGATTTTGATATTCCGTCGAATATTACTAGCTATATAGAACATTTAGCCGTGCCATCATAAATTTAGCCCATTGATGAATCAATTTTCTATTTAACTGGTCTATTCTTAATACTTGCTTTTATTGCATTTTGTGTAAAAAGAGGTTTTAGCGAAATAAGTCAAACAAAAAACAAGTAGCGAAATAGGACAATCAAGACAAACGGAAAAGGAAAATCGTTCATATTGCTCAATTTTGATATTCCATTGAATAATGCTGACTAATCAAATCTCTTAGCAATGCCCACATATTTTTATCCCATTGATGAATAAATTTTCTACACGATTGGATAGTTTTTAATCCTTGCTTTTATTGTATTTATTGTAAAAAAAAGGTTTAAACGAAAAAGTCCAACAAAAAAAGAGTCGCTATATTGCGTGTAAGCCGTATATAGGGCTTTGTATACCCTATTTTGTTAATTTTATATGAAGATGAAACGTGATTTATAAAGACCTTTTCTCAAATTGATATTCTTTAGACATATTCAAGTACATTATTAGTATTTGTATATATTTATGGCGATCCTGATACCTACGGAGCCTTGGAAGACAAACATTTTCTCAATCCTATAACATCCATTTCCCCCAGGGTATGTGTGCATGGAATGGGACTCATTGTTGTCAACCGGTTATGACGACTATTTCTTGGTTAATCTTTCTTCCGTCGAATATTCCCAGCTATATAGATCTCTTATTTTTGCCCAGATAATTTTATATGATTGCTGAATCAATTTTGATCAAGATTAACTACTTTTAAATACTCGAAAATCTTTTATTTTGACAAAAACACGATTTCAACAAAAATGTTCAGTGTCGCAGGTTGTGACGTCAATGTTGCTGGCATTTGCAGACTCTTTGTTGTCAACCAGGGTATGGGCCTTTGTATACCCTATTTCGTGAATATTATATAAAGATACTGTTTTCCAACCAGCTTTCCAGTGTAATTAGTAAAGATTTTGTCTTAGATTGCATTTTTTTGGTCTATTCATGCATTCGATTAGGTGTTTGTAAATAAATCCTGATCCCAGTACCAGTTCTTGTCTCTGTAGACAGACGATGAGCTGCAAAATATCGTTTGAAACAGAAACTATCTAGTTTCTGCATTAATTGGAGCCTGGAATGATACGCATTTCCGCAATCCTATAACATCCATTTCCCCCAGGGTATGTGTGCATGGAATTGGCAACATGTTTGCGTATGGAATGAGACTCATTGTTGCAATAGCGAAACTGCGGCGAATCGGGTATTGCCTATATTTCAAGCTATAGATGCCCACTTAGCTTTATCCCATAGATAAATGCATTTTCTACAAGATTGCTTCTTTTAATTACCTTTACATAATTTATTTTGACTAAAATACGGTTTTCAAGCAAATGTTGCCGCAACAGTGTGTATGGAATGTGCAACATTGTGTATGGAACGAGACTCATTGTTGCTAAAGCGAAACTGCGGCGAACTGCGGCGAACTCAAATTCGATTCAAAAAACGACCAATTCTTTGTTCCGTTGAATAATACTATCTATATGGAACATTTAGCCATGCCCACTCAATTTGGTACGATTGATCAATAAATTCTATACATGATTGGCCTATTCAAAATACTTGCTTTTATTGGATTTCTATATAAAATTGAAAATTAAATTAATAGATTGATGAAATTTACAAAAATACCATGGGAGCGCGGCGAACACCAGTATTTCTACAGTATGACCCTCAGAACAGCACCGAAATATACGGTCTCATTTGAAAAATATACCGAGTGGTACGCGCCAAATCAAACTTTTTTGAATGTGAGCGACAAGGATTTAAATGTTGTTAACCGGGCCTTTATCTATGCCCACATAATTTTATACGATTAATGAATCAATTTTCTACACAATTGCTTAGTTTTTATTCATTGCTTTTATTGTATTTTGACTAAAACAAGGTTTAAGCAAAATAGTTCAACAAAAAAACAGTTGCAATGTTGCTGGTAAATTAGCAACATTTGTGTATGGAATGGGACTCATTGTTGCATAAGCGAAACTGCGGCGAATCGCTATATAGATTTGCCCACTTAGCTTTATCCCATAGATAAATACATTTTTTACAAGATTGCTTCTTTAAATTGCTTGTAAGTATTTTATTTTGACCAAAAAACGGTTTTCAAGTAAATGTTGCCGCAATATTGGGTATGGAATGGGACTCATTGTTGCTAAAGCGAACTGCGGTGAATTCAAATTCGATTCAAAAAAACGATCAATTCCTCATATTCTTTGTTCCGTTGAATAATACTATCTATATGGAACATTTAGCCATGCCCACTCAATTTTATACGATTGATGAATCAATTCTATACATGATTTGCTTATTCGAAATACTTGCATTTATTGGATTTCTATATAACATTGAAAATTAAATTAATAATTGACAAAAATACCATTTAGCACTAAAAAACACCACATGGGAGCGCGGCGAAAACCAGTTTTTACAGTATGACCCTCAGAACAGCACCGAAATATACGGTCTCATTTTCAAAATATACCGACGAATTATTCATATTCCCCGTTTTTGATATTCCGTGGTATGATTAATAAATTTCCCTACAAGATTGGCTAATTTTAGGACCCCATTTTACTGTTTTATTTATAAAATAAGGTTTAAGCAAAAAAGGTCAACAAAAAAGACAATTTTTACATGTTAACTACACTGTAACTTCATATTTGGTACATGTGGAGCTAATATCGATGCAAAGTATCGTGGCGTCGATATGGCAGCACTAAAAATGGCCGCCGCCGATACTTTAGTGGCAGCCCTAGCCCCATTTGACAGCTCACACACACACACACATACACGGACGTTCACACACACAGCACAGGCAGTTTGATAATAGATAAATATCCGGAATATATAGATCCGATCCATGATATAGATCGAACTATAAATTTCCAAAAACCTCGGGCAAGCAAGAAGTGTGTAGAGTCGAAGGAGACCAGGCGTACGCCGAGCAAGATGAGCCAATTGGGTGGAAAACTGGATTCGCCAATCTAAGGAAAATAAACTAACAAATAGTTGCAAGCAACTGTGGGAGAGCAGAAACAAACAAAGCTCGGACTCCACTTTACTTTGTGTGTGTGTTTGTGTGTGTTCGCTAGCGTTTATATCGCTGCAGCAGGAAAAAACCAGCAGAAGGAGGGAGGAGGCAAAGCAAAGCATTTGGTTTTTGCAAGGAAAAGCATAGCCGCCACCTTTGTAATTACGCCAACTTTGTGGGAGTTCAAGTTTAGCTGCGCGCCTGTGTGCGTATCCGCATGCGTGTGTGTTTGTGTTGAATTTGTGTATACGCGTGTGTGTGTGCGACACCCCCCAAGCCTAAGCAAAACACACGCATACACAGACAGCCACCAGCCCAGCCACACGGATTGTGTGGGTCGCCAGGAGCAGGAGGAGGAGGAGGCTGCTGCTGATTTGCGTTTCCCCCTTCGCTTCGTCTGGTGGCGTTCACCGGTCGCGGCAGCACCTTGTGGCCATCCGCTGGATACGGATTTTGTGACGGCGGCGACACCACAAACGCCGAAGTGGATGCCCATGCACGCGGTGGCCTGGGCATTGCCCAGGACTTTGGCATGGGTGGTCCCGGTGCCGGTCCGCCCGCCCACATGTACGGCGCCGTAGCCCCCCAGGACAGTAAGTTCTCGCATTTATTCTTTTCTTTTGCTCTCCAATTGGTAATTTGTGTATCCTTCTCAACAGTTATTGTCCGGGACATGGTACAGATGCCACCGCCTCCGCCCTCGAATGCCCCCACATCGGCGGATGCCTGCCTGAGCATTGTCCACTCGCTGATGTGCCACCGGCAGGGCGGCGAGAGTGAGGGATTCGCCAAGCGCGCCATTGAGTCGCTGGTGAAGAAGCTGAAGGAGAAGCGCGACGAATTGGACTCGCTGATAACGGCCATCACCACAAACGGAGCCCATCCGAGCAAATGCGTGACCATCCAGCGCACTCTCGACGGTCGTCTGCAGGTGAGCGATCTATCACTGGAGCGCCAGTCCCTGACTTGTATGTTGTGGTTTGTGGCGTGCCTGTGCCTCTTATCACACCTGGTTTACCCAGATGTCTCGACTCTGTTTGATTTCTAAATTTCCGGCTTTCTGATAGCGATAGTTTTCTCTTCTCTTATCTGGAAACTGAATTTAATTTTCTGTTTGCTTTGACAGGTCGCCGGACGCAAGGGTTTCCCGCACGTAATCTATGCACGAATCTGGCGGTGGCCCGACCTGCACAAGAACGAACTGAAGCACGTCAAGTACTGCGCCTTTGCCTTCGATCTCAAGTGCGATTCGGTGTGCGTGAATCCCTATCACTATGAGCGCGTCGTCTCCCCGGGCATCGATCTGTCCGGCCTCAGTCTGCAGTCGGGTCCGAGCCGCCTGGTGAAGGACGAATACTCAGCCGGACCGTTGGTCGGGGGCATGGAAATAGATGGCAACGATATTGGCACCATTCAGCATCATCCCACGCAGATGGTGGGCCCCGGCGGCTATGGCTATCCCCAGGGACCAGCTGAATATGGTAGGACTTTGTATTTTGAGATATTTCTTAGTTTGATTTCTTATAATTTGATTTGATTTCATGTTCATTTCGTTTTGGGTTCTTTTTATGTTGTGTTTTGTTCCTTATGATCGGGGTTCTCGTGTAGTCGGCGATGGCAATCCCCTGGGTGCAATGTTCTCCACTGGCCGAACAATACCAAAAATTGAGCCACAGGACGGTGTAGCTGGGTCACGCAGTTCGTGGATGGTGCCGCCGCCGCCGCGGCTTGGCCAGTCATCGCAACAGCAACAGCCCCCGCCGTCCCAACAGCAGCAACAGCAACAGCAGCCGCAACCACAATCCCAGGCAGCTCCGCACTCGCTTTGTAAGATTTTGTTTTTTTACGTTTTTTCGTTTGATTTGGAGGGAATGTTTCTCTGATCATCTGTTGGATGGTATTAATCTCGGTTTTGTGCCTCGTTGCAGCTGTACCTCATGGCATGCCGGGCATGCCTGGTCCCATGAATCCTGGCCCAGTTATGGCGCCGCCACCCCCGCCCCAGCAAGCACAGAATCCCCAGGGCAATGGAGTGCATCATGCCCAGGCCAATTCGCCCACAGATCCTGCCTCCGCAATGGCCATGCAGCAGCAGCAGCAACAACAACAACAGCAGCAGCAACAGGCACCGGGTGGCGTGCCCAATGGACCGAATGGTGCAGTCAATGCCAGCGGAGGCCCAGGCAGCGGTGGGCAGTACTATGGTCCACCACCCACATCCAACCAGATGCAGAACGTGGGCGAGAACAAGTTCAGTGGCAGCGGAGGTGGCGGCGCAGGTCCGGGTTCAGCCGTTCATCCGCAGCAGAATGGTTATGTATCGCAGTCGGGATCCGCAAATGCAGCACCACCCTTTGGGGCACCACCACCCACCTCCCAGCAACAGCAGCAGCAGCAACAACAGCCGCCATCCGGTGTCCAGGCCAATTCATCAGCTGGCGGGACACAGGCTAGTGGTGGCAGTGGAGCTGCCGGTACCTGGACAGGTCCCAACACTCTAACCTACACACAATCCATGCAGCCGCCCGACCCGCGCTCACTGCCGGGTGCCTTTTGTAAGTGGATGAGGATGATTCTCCCTCTCTGTAATACGTAATCTCTAATCTCTTTCCCACAGGGAACTCATCAATGCCAGGTGACCTGGCCTCCCCACAGCAGACGCCGCCACAGCAACAGCAGCAGCAACAACAGCCCCGTTTGCTCTCCCGTCAACCGCCGCCGGAGTACTGGTGTTCCATTGCCTACTTTGAGCTGGACACGCAGGTGGGTGAGACCTTTAAGGTGCCCTCGGCCAAGCCGAATGTCATTATCGATGGCTATGTGGATCCCTCCGGCGGCAACCGCTTCTGCCTAGGAGCACTCAGTAACGTGCATCGCACAGAGCAATCGGAAAGAGCCAGGTAAAGGCCTCTACTATATATAATTACAGGAGGATCACTTATTTCCATGACACTACTTCCAGGCTGCACATTGGCAAGGGCGTTCAGTTGGATCTGCGCGGTGAGGGCGATGTCTGGCTGCGCTGTCTCAGCGACAATTCTGTGTTCGTACAAAGCTATTATCTGGATCGCGAGGCTGGCCGAACGCCTGGCGATGCTGTGCACAAGATCTATCCGGCGGCATGCATCAAGGTGAGTGCCGTGCCAGGATTCAAGCGATTCCTTAACTTGATTTCCATAATTTTATCAATTTTTTAAACAGGTGTTTGACTTGCGTCAGTGCCACCAGCAGATGCATTCGCTGGCAACCAATGCACAGGCAGCTGCGGCAGCACAGGCGGCCGCTGTGGCCGGTGTCTCCAATCAACAGATGGGCGGAGGCGGTAGAAGTGAGTAGCCAGAGAGTAGCCTCTCTCGTAAACCCATAACTTATCTGGACCATTCCATTATATTGCAGGCATTACTGCGGCCGCTGGCATAGGAGTGGACGATCTTCGTCGTCTCTGCATACTGAGGCTGAGCTTCGTCAAGGGCTGGGGCCCAGACTATCCACGCCAGTCGATCAAGGAGACGCCCTGCTGGATCGAGGTGCATCTGCATCGTGCCCTCCAGCTGCTGGACGAAGTGCTCCACGCCATGCCTATCGATGGGCCACGGGCAGCTGCCTAGGACCGACAGCATTCATATTTATTAACCATAGCAACAACTGCAAGCACACAACATGTCTACGTTTAAGGATCGAAAGTTTGGAAGCAGCTGCGCAGTGAGAGATATTTGGTTTTTGATTTGATTGCAATTCTGATTATGTTTGCCTTTAATTATTTAATAATGATTTTTATAAAAAATTGAAACAAGTGAGCAGTTTGTAAGCAAGCATCTAGTTTTATGTACTATATTTAAATACATACATACAATACACGCACCCCACACAACACCAAAATGATAGACAGACGGACGGACACACAGCGGACAGGCAAGTGTCTGTTGCCTTGCCCTTTTCCTGCCACACGACACGACAGACCACAAGAAGCAAACACAGCATTACACAATCATCATTAACCCATCCCGCATAGAAACAAAGCCAGCCACGATTCAGCATCAATTGCACCACATAAATACATACATACATATGATGTAAAATTCAACATAAATAAGGCAAGCGAAACAAGTAGTTCGTAATAAATAAGTTTAATAAACAGAACATAAACCAAGTGTGGATCGATTTGTGATTATTCTGCAGCATGAATAGGATCCAGCCGACGTCTAACGATTGACTATACACTATAGCTCTCAATCGTTAGCTGCACCTGCTTGTCTAACCAGCCAATCCACTCCGTGGTAATCTCACGCTCCATCGTAACCTCGTGGAAGACTTCGACGCGTCCGGTTTCCACAAATTGGAAGCTCTCAAACAGGCGGAGGGACACGGCGTTGTCCATGTCGATCTTGACCTCGAATTTGTTCAGTTCCAGCTGGGATTGGGCGTACTTCAGCATGAGGAGCATGGCCTCGCGTCCGTAGCCTTTGCCCCTCGCCTGGGGGTCCGCTATCATTATCTCCGCCTCGGCCACCTTCTGATTGGTGTCGGGTTCATGGCGCAGAAAGATATTTGTGTCGCCCACCATGGCAGCAATCTCATCATTGTCCCGGGCATAGATATCGGCAGCGAGGACTATGAAGGTAAGTTTGTCGGTGTCCTGGCGCCAACTCAGCTGCATCAGGTACTCCTCCGAGAGTGTCATTTCCTCAGAGGCAGTCAGCTCCCGCAGAGTCTCATTGCTCATCCAGTCATGGTATTTGGGTACATGGCGCGCCTCATAAGGCACAAGGACGACTTTTTTGCCCAACAATTTTGTTTTTTCATTCAGACGCATGTTGGTATCGATAGTCAATAACACACCTATCGATATAAATCAAACAGATGTAAACAGAGTTGTGTGGATGCAATTTTTCTGAAAATTTGCACTTAAACTATGGAAAAATCCAAAATATCTCGAGATTGCCGCGCTTGCGGCAGTTTTATTTACAACGCCACATCCAAGAACCTCTTCCAAGAGCCTGACAACATAATGCTGAATCAAATTGAAGCCCTAACGGGTTTATTTGTAGGTATCCAAATTTTAACACGTTCAGACGAACTGATGGATTGGGAGGTCTACAGCTCCACTTATCCGTTCCAACCGACTTTTTAGCTACTCGAGCAACCGAATTTCCCAGCCCGCATTTGCGGGCCCTGCGAGGTGTCTCTGAGGGAAGCCGTGCGCTTCCGGGAGCGTGTCATCCAGACGCAGAAGCTGCTCCAGAGCGGTTCCACCGAGCCAGAGGCTGTCGAGGAGATCTACTTGGACGCAACTGGACACAAGTCTAAGGAGGAAGCAGATGAGGTGTCCGATTCTGAGAGCGAGGAGAAATACGACAGTCAATGTGGGGCGTCGGTAGAACTGGAGCCCCTAGAAGAGGATGAGGATTCTGTTGTGGTGGCACCGGAAGATGTGAAGCTTGATTCGACTCCTCCAGCTATCGGTATCGAAACGAACCCAAAACTCGCCAGAAGCCAAGCGCCCCCACGTGCCCCCACCGTTTACGCATCGATGACGTTTGCGGACAACAGCAAGAGCCGGAACCTGCCACGCACCCAATGGGACAAGCTCACCGAGGAGGAGACGGTGGCCCTAAAGCGGGAGCGCCGCAAACGAGACTGCATATGCGAGCAGTGCGGCCGGCATTTCTCCTGCCCCAGCAATTTCAAAGTCCACCTCCTGCGGCACTCGGGAGTGAAGAATTTTGCCTGCGAGCAGTGTCCACAGACATTCTATACGGCCCATCTTCTGCGGCGCCACGAGATGCTGCACCGGGGCGAGCGTCCGTTTCCCTGCCAGTACTGCAATATGTCATTCAACAACTCCAGCGGACGCATCCAGCACGAACGCATGTAAAGGAATGGAAAACCTCCGAGGTTGCACTCTTGTCTGATGTTAACTCTTGTATTTTTAGTCGCCACACCAACATCAAGCCCTACAAATGCACGGAGTGCGACAAATCCTTTGCCGTCAGTGGAAAACTCAAGGCGCACATGCTTAGCCACACGGGCGTACGGTCTTTCCAGTATGTTCTTCACCGATTTATGTATGGTCATCCATTTTAAATTTTATCTTTTGCAGCTGCGAACTGTGCAAAGTGTCGTTCATACGTCGGCCCCATCTACAGGCCCACTTCCGGTCGAAAAGCCATGCCCAGAACTCGCATGCCCAGGAGTCCGCAGCCAAAGCATTGGAAGTCGATGTTGAGACCCTTCTTCAGTAGAATCTCTAGATAAGCATAGTTTGTAATGTTCCAATTAAAGTCATATATATAGTTGAGAAGAAATCTCGTCGATCCACCTATTGCTGGGAATGCTAGGAATATTTATATTAAATTTGCAATTGGATGACTTTTAAAGGTCTGCCGAAATCCCCAGTTCAAATGATCCGCCTACCGCAATGATATTCAATAAATATTGACAAAATTCCGATATATTGGTCAGCGCCATCTGTTAAAAGTTACAAGAAACGGGAGTTTCAGTTCAGAATTGCAGAATACAGAATGATTTTCCACCGAAAATCGCTTTGGAAAAGTTCTTAAAGCTCTAACACAGCATTAAAGCTGAAAATTTATTGCTGTACCAACATTTAAGTGAATTTCGAAGGAGATATCGATATGTACATATCGATATGTGTATATGGTATACACATTCTGATAAGAACGCAATAAACAGTTAATTTTTGTTGATTACAAAAAACGTTATTTTTGAGTTAAAAATGCCTTAAAGAACGGATCAAAAGTGCCACGTAGAACTAACCCAGTGCCATAATGTGTGAGAATGGAGCAAAAATCAAAAACCAGCCCAGAATTTTAAGAAGACCGCAACATAGCCGAATCTAATCCAGGAGAATTTGCAGCGACCACACACCCACACCCACACGCACACCCTCCCACACACAATGTCAAACGATGTGCAAATAGCATCCGACGCCAAAATTGGAACCGAGGTCCACCGGCGGAATGACAAGCAGCAGCCCCAACACCAGCGGGAGGTCACAGGCATCTCGAAGAATGCAGCTGGCAGCGTCGTTGGCGAAGACATCGAGTATGTCTTTGGCAGCATATCGCCGCGGGGAGGCTGCACCAATGCCAAGCACCTAGTGGGCTCCTGCCAGCCGGAGTCGCCAGAGCACACGCCGCGCGACACTACCGAGAGTGACATCAATATTTCGAGCTGCTCCACGCTGGACATTGTCAATAAAGTAAGTGACAGCACATAGTATATTTGTTTTGCGGTCTGTGGCTGGGTTGCGTGGCGCACAGTGCGCAGATGCGTATCGAGTCGAAGGTCAAACTGCAGCGGAGAATGCACCCACCAGCAGCGGCAGACGACGTAATAGCAAGGGCCAGTAAAATTTTCCACTGAGGCCATGATTGCGGAGCAACTGCTTCCGCGCAGCCTGAGCTGCATGTGCTGCAGCGACACACCTCCTGTTTCCGGTGGCGTTGGTGGCTTTGGGATTCAGCGCGGGGAAAAGCGACACAGCTGGGAATACACTCTGATGGCACAGCCACTGGCCAGGCGACCCATTAATGTGATGACTATATGCCCGCTTCAACAGTTACTAATTGCCATGTTTTCTTGTGCTGCAGGTTGAGCAGTTGTCGGTGCAGCAGCTGGAGAACCGTGTCCGCGAGCTGACACAGCGCTTGCAGCAGGCGGAGCGCCAACTGTCGGAGAGCAATGCGGAGAGGGAAATGTGCCACAAGCGTTTGGAGGTGGTCAGTCAGGCGCACGAATGTCGCATCACAGAGATGCACTGCGTCATTGCGGAGTTGAGCAAAAAACTGCGCTCCAAGCAGGATCATATCATAGTCGAGGAGCAGGAGCCCGAGGGCAGTGGTAAGCCTAAACACTTTTAGAATGGTAAGTCTCTTACCCACAAAGTCTCCACCCTTTTAGAGCTCAGCTATCAGGAAGGTTCTGTGTACAACTCGGAGCTGAACCTGACCAATCCAGATGCAGAGTGTCAGACAGAGCCACTGGAAGATCTCTATAGCGCCGCTAGCGTGGACAAAATTGGTCTTAAGCCACAAGAGCTCGGTAACAAAGGACAACTGGACGCTCTCCAGGAGGAAGTTTTGCATTTGAGGGCTAAGATCGCTCTGCTCCAGTCAGAGATTGCTACCAAGGACACTGCGGTCGTTGAAGAGCAGACCAAGGTGGACTTCTTTGCCTGTGAACAAGAGGCCAACGAGAGTGGACAACGTCTTAACGATCTGAATGGTATGCGAAAAGCCCAACCTATGTATGGTCTGCTCTGCTCTAATCCTTACCGTTTGCAGCTTGCGTTTCTCTGACCAGCCCGCAAAAAAGAGTGCCTGCCGTGCCCAAAATGGCCGAGCGGGTTAAATTGCGCTGCGCCAGCAAGAACGAACAAGACGAAGAGCCATCTAGCGATGCCCACACGGAGCTAAGCAACGAGGTAGGTTGCTGAATCCCTCGCGTACCCGCCCACTGATCATTCAATTACTTTCAGCACATCAACCTGGTGGAGCATTTGGTGAGCGAACTGAAGGAACAAAACTCTTTCATGGACAGCATTATGGAGCCGCTGCACCTGAGCAAAGACCTAGAGCCACACCAGCGGAAAATGGAGTACCTCAAGATGCGAAACACAATTCTGGCCATGACGCTGGACGAGTCAAAAGAGCACACAGAACATTTGTACTTGCTATGTGGCAAATACGAGTCGAATGCGGTGGCCCTTCAACTGGCGCTCAACTGCAGCGATCGCGCCATCGAGGCCTACGACGTGATGCTGGCACTCTTGGAGACCAAGTAAGGCCTGGACATAGCTTTGCAGTCTCCTCTTCCATCTTTCTAAATTCATTTCGAAATCTCTAAATTAGGTTGGCGCTTCTGAGCGATCAATCGGCGGCAGCGGAGGAAAGCCGACGTTCGGTTGAGGCGGTGGCCAAGCATCTGTTGGCCCGCCTGGACAGCGAGAAGAATGTGTGCGAGAACAGTCTGGGCCCGTGGCAGCACAATATAAATCTGGGCGAAGAAGATTACCCAAAGAGTGCCCGGCCATGGTGTACCGACGATGACAATCGTCTGCGCAATCACGTCTCGAAGCTCAAGGGCCGCCGCTCGACCGTGCAGCATACAATTGTCAATCTGGAATCGCCATTTAGCGATGTGTACGAAAGGAAGCGTCTGGCCTTGGAGAAGGGGCACGAGTTGCGGGACGAGTACAAGAAGTCACCCATCGATTTGGATACGGCCGTAATCATGCAGGAGCTGCTCGAGCTGCAGGACGAGAATGCCGAACTAAAGACCAAAATAAATGAAGCGGAGCAGGACCGACAGCATTCCAAAGAACGAGTGGCCATACTGCACGTTGCCCTCCAGCAGCTGCAGCTGGCGAATCGAGTCTCCTACTCGGAGGCCGAGCATTCAGCTCTCACCGAGCAACAGTTGGTCGAGGCGCTAACCCGCGAAACAGAACTAAAGGGTCGCCTCCAGACGCTTCTGGCCAACTTTACGTCCTCGCAACGAGCCTCCGAGGAAAAGTACGAGGAGCTGCAACAGAACGTACGCGAGCTGCAGCAATCGAATCAGTAAGTATTTGCCATTCTAGCTGGGCTGGCCGACTATCAGATTATTAATGTATGAATGTCCTGCAGCAATCTGGGGCAAATGTTGGAGGTCAGCAGACGCAAGTATCAGGTGCGGGTAAATAAACTGGAGCAGAGGATTGCAGACTTGCGGCTGGACCATGAGCAATGCAACAAGCATGTTCCTGAGACAACGCTGTAGATGTAAGGATGTCTATATACTGACCGTCACCCCAGGAGTGGATACTAGGGGCTGTGCGCTAAGAATCTGTCTCTCCCCGATCATATCGCTTCTGCTACCGCTATTCCCATCATTATCCGAGGCACCACCCGCTCAGCATCCATCCTCTCGTGGGTGGTCGGTCAGGACCAAGACAGTATCACGAATGTGCCATGCGACTAACTTGTAGCCGGTGGCAAGGCCCCGCGGCGAATCAGGCTGGATAAACTACATACATATTTACGTACACATATAAACACGGTGCCATGGGAACCAAGCTCCAAGTGGTATCTTATTAGATGGGAGGAGCTGGCTTCTGGGCGCCACAAGCAATTACATATACATACGATTTAGACAAAACTAAGAAGTTACTCACGACGCGTACACGGGAATCCTATATTTATACAATGTATTCGCATTATGCTGCTTGTTATTTGAACTCTATATGTATTTAAACTTGTACAAATTATATGTCTACTGAATCCTACGTTCATTCACTCATTGGAGGATTCGTCCTCGGCAGCATCATCACCATCCCCATCACCATTAGCGTCCCCATCAGCGCCACGTACGTCTTCTACGTTTTCTACGTCTCCATCTCCATCTCCGTCGCCACTAGCACTAGCACTAGCACTACTGTTGCTATTGATGTTTCCATTGCTCTCAGAGATGTCCTCTTCGGCATGTCCATTTGTGTGCTCCGGCGTTGGTGCGGTGTCATTAGCGTTGGTCGGACCAAGGGTTTTTATGTGTTCGAGGGCGGCCTGAACCAGCTTCTCGAGCTCCACACACTCGGTTTCAATCTCATAGTTCTTCGATACCAGCAACACCCAGTGGGCGTCCAGAGAGCGCAGCCTCTCGCCCGCAAGCGTCTGCGCCTGCTTGCGTTGCCAGTTCACGTCCTGTATGTCCTTTTTCAGTTGCTGCAGCTGCAGCTGCGCTTTGGCCTGCATGGCCGTGAATACCTCCAAGTAGGATTTCCACGCTTCCGTGCCGTAGTCCAGCAAAAGTTCCAGATTTAGCGAGCGCACACACTGGTGCTCCAGTTGAGCCATGGAGTTTTCGATGGCCTCTTGCCAAGCAGACACCTCTCCCAACTTGCCAGATGGCGGAGGTGGCAGCTCGTACCGCTTCATGGAGAGTGTCTCCATCGGCAGGCGATTCTGTATGCGCTCGAATTCGTTGACCATCAGCGGCGTCTCGAAGGGCGAAGTGGCTGGCAGTGGCAGATGGTCCAGGTAATTCTTTGTCGGCCGGTAGCGTCTGCACTCCTCTTCCACCATGGCGAGCGCCTGTCGGCAAAAATCAGTTGTTAACAATATGTATTAGAGAAGCTATGATCTAACTTACCGATTCCCTGACGCCAACGTCGTCGTACCCATGGTCAATGTAGGGCAAGGCATCCACAATAACTTCTCCAGCCATTTATAATTCAATTTTTACAGATAAACAAAAGTTTCGTTAGCAATAGTATGACACTAAGAAATATACCAAATATACCGTCTCATTTTAAAAATATACCATAAATATACTGACTTTTTAAAATTCCGTCGAATATTTCTAGCCATTAATTAACAAATTTTCTTCTAAACTGGCTTGTTTGGATCAATTTATGTGGGCATGGCTAACTGTTCTATCTACCTAGTAATATTCCCCGGAATATCCAAATCGAGGAATAGGATTTTCCATCCTTGACGGAGAACTATTAACCCGTTGTAAACCCAGGCTTTGAACTATTCAAATAGAGGGGGCTTAAGAGGGCTAAATGCGATTTCTGATATACGAAAGCAACCCTGTAATGCAAAACGTGGCAGCACGGTCATTTCCGGCGACCTTCCCTCTTTCTTTCTCGTTCTTCTTAATAAAAAGAGGACGGTATCTGCGTTTGCAGAGTATTTAATTCCACTTACTGGGCTTAAAAATCAACGAACATGGTGAGAAAGTGTGCATCGTTAGTGCCTGAGCCGCCGCAAACTTCATTGACGTGGGTTTTACACACAAAACAATAGGAAAACAGTGAAAATGTGTCGTGAAATTCGGCCTAACCTCCACGTGTTGTGTGTAGTGTGTGGTGGGCGACGGCAGTGTGCGAAATGCCATGTTATGGTTGTGGACACTCTTAAACGGACGCTTTTGGTTTTTGTTTACAGAGCTTAGGCAACGCCAGGCCATTGGTCTCCGTGTACACGGAAAAGAATGAGGCTGCCAAGGACAAGAACATCTGCCTGCCAGCGGTGTTCAAGGCACCCATCCGTCCGGATGTGGTCAACGAGGTGCACCAGCTGCTGCGCCGCAACAACCGCCAGCCGTACGCCGTGAGCGAGCTCGCTGGTAAGTGATTCCCTGTGAGTGCTTGTTGTAAAGAAGGAGAATAATGATGTGTTTTTGTTTCCACCAGGTCACCAAACCTCTGCCGAGTCGTGGGGTACCGGTCGTGCCGTCGCACGTATTCCCCGTGTCCGTGGTGGTGGTACTCACCGTTCCGGCCAGGGTGCCTTCGGCAACATGTGCCGTGGTGGACGCATGTTCGCCCCCACCAAGACCTTCCGTCGCTGGCACCGCAAGGTGAATGTCAACCAGCGCCGTTACGCTCTGGTGTCGGCCATCGCCGCCTCCGGCGTGCCCGCCCTCGTGCAGTCCAAGGGTCATGTCATCGACGGTGTCTCCGAGTTCCCATTGGTCGTCTCCGATGAGGTCCAGAAGCTGCAGAAGACCAAGCAGGCTGTCATCTTCCTGCGTCGCCTGAAGATCTGGGCTGACATCCAGAAGGTGGGTACTGAGAGTCGAAACGATACTAATCCAGCCCCACAACGCGTAAACAACTGACGAGTAGTGACTGATTGTCAGTCTGTTTGCGTGCTCCTTGGAGCATTGGTGCGTTGCCAGAATAACTGCTCTCCTAGGCGTTACGAGTGTAACCTGATTCAAAGTTGCAGACGTTTGCAGTGGAGAGCCACAGCCCATCTTTAGCATCACAAGCTAACAAATAAGTATCTGGAAACTAATTTGCTTGTTTATGTGCCCCATCAACAGGTGTACAAGTCTCAGCGCTTCCGTGCTGGCCGTGGTACCATGCGCGACCGTCGTCGCGTTGCCCGCCGTGGTCCCCTGGTCGTCTACCACAAGGACGAGGGTCTGCGCAAGGCTTTCCGCAACATCCCCGGCATCGAGACCATCAATGTCGACAAGCTGAATCTGCTGAAGCTCGCCCCCGGCGGTCATGTCGGTCGCTTTGTCATCTGGACCGAGTCTGCCTTCTCGCGCCTGAACGATCTGTTCGGAACCTGGAAGAGGCCAGCCACCTTGAAGAAGGGCTACAATCTGCCCCAGCCCAAGATGGCCAACACTGACTTGTCCCGTCTGCTGAAGTCGGAGGAGATCCGCAAGGTTCTGCGCGATCCCCGCAAGCGCGTGTTCCGCAGCGTCCGTCGTCTGAACCCATTGACCAACGTGCGTCAGCTGATCAAGCTGAACCCATACGCCGAGGTGTTGAAGCGCCGTGCCGCTTTGGCTGCCGAGAAGCGCACCGTCGCCAAGGTTCTGGCCAAGGCCAAGAAACAGAACGTCGAGCTGGCCAAGTCGCACTTCGCCAATGTCGCCACAAAGGCTGCCGCCAACCGCGCCAAGCTCCTGGCTGCCCGCAAGAAGGTCGCCGCCAAGAAGCCAGCGGCCAAGAAGTAAACTTACTTTCCCCAAGTAATGCAGACACACTCTTTTATATAATAAATAACAAAAGTTGTATGAATTTTATTCATAATACAGTGCGAAAGTAATTACTGATTAAACAATTTAGTCTTAGGCCATAAGTACTTACTGTTGCTCATTTTGCTGTGCTCCGTTCCGCTCTCTCACTCTCTCTCTCGTTGATTGAGAGAGACCCTGTTATCAGCTCACTATCGCTGGCTCTCTGACGCCTCTGTGTGTGATAACGGCAGCAGCAGCCGCCTTCGGGATGCCACGGAATCGGCTGTGGTTATCTTCGTTCACCGCCGATCTTGGTCGGCCGTGTATAAGTACTCTGCTCGTAATATATGTATGTGGCATGTGCATACAGAGCGGGCGCATACAGACTTACTGTCACACGTTAATTGGCATTTAATTAAGCGTCAACGGTGGACGGCCGCTGTTATTCCACTGTGTACTCTCGAACCGCACGGTCCGACGCTCGTCTGTCGCGCATAAAGCACCGTCCTCAGCCATCAGCCCTCAGCACAAAGGCAGAAGAAAGGACGCGAATTTGATTCAATTAACTACGAAACAGCGAAAAAAGTACATACACTAGTGGCAGAGTGGAAAACCGGTTTAAAAGACTGCACAAGTTCAGCTGTTTCAATAAAAATTTGCTGCGCTACACTGCGGTGGATGGTGGATGCTGATAGCCAAAAGGTGGTTTTGTCCGTCACCGTCTCATCTCGTGCGAGAGAAATTAAACCAAAATCGGAAAAGAGCAGAGCAGATTCGCAAAATCATACGATATTTTTTATGCACAACACAGTCGGTGACGAATGGCGGGTGGCGACACGAGGGGCGATGTCTGGTTATATTTCGAGTAGAACGCAATAATACAACCCCCACCACCATAGGCACAGAGTGGAGTGGAGTGGAGAGGAGAGGAGAGGAGCTATCAGCAAGCATCAGGCGAGAGCCGGAGAGAGCTAGAAGAGAGCGGAACGTCGCTGGAACAACGCTCAATGCGCGCCGTTTTGTTATTGTTTGTACAGCAGCAGTAATCGGAACGGTCCGGGCATCATTTACATATATTTTGCACCGCCATTGGGCGATAATTAAGTACTAGCTAGCTGCTCTGCTGAAAGGGACACTGGCGCACATCTTCTGGACACCGAGACACTGAGACACCACGCACTTCCGATCACTTGGCCGGCGGCTGATTGAATACAAATTCCGTTGAAGCCACACCAAGACAAGACAAGGCAAGGCAGGGGAAGCATCAGCATAATCATGCTATCGACTGTCTTGAACTTTGCCCAGCGTGTCGCTGAGATTTCTTTGCTCGGCGGCATAGAGATTGCATCAGTTGCACTCATCGTCTACTATGTGTTTGCGAAAACGAGGTGAGTGTTGTGTGTTGTGTGTTGGTGGCCACAGTGGCTGTGGATGGAAGCCAAATAAATCCTACCCGTACGGTGTACCTACTGTATGTACTACGTGTGTTCCTCTTCTGCCAAGTTCAAGTAATGTGCTCCGTGACGCAGGTGGGGGCTGGGAAGAAGAAGCGCCGTTATTTATAGACACCAAAGCGAGCGCGGAACGGGCTATCCAATGCATGCTAAATGGGCATGTTGTTGATATTGTAATTGTCGCCGCGCAGGTGGTTGCCGCATCGACTGACTCACATCGCGAGCGTGCGAGCCCTTCGTCTGCATATTTAACACCGCGCGAGCCACAAATGTAAATTTCCGCACATCATCCACGTGCCAACATTTCGCCGATTGGTGATGGTGACTGCATCTAGGGGTCATCTCGTTTTGATTTTACTTTTCATAGCTCTTTGCCTTCCTGCTCGCCCAGGGGCCCTGCCTCCGTCTTTGTTGCAGCAATTGTGATAAGAACCAACCCGTTCGTCCGAATACTCTTGGCAACAATTATCGTAATTAAAAAGTGTATTTTCCCAATGTGTGTAGATTGCGGACTGTAAAATTAGCACTCAATTATTTGCTTAGGATTTCGGAATCGTATTATTGTTTACCTTGCTGAATGTTTAATCGGGCAGTAAAGCTATCTCGCATTCCCCCCCATCAACCCATTTCGCTGGAGGGTCACAAAGAGTACGTCGTATGCCTTGTGAAGTACCTAAAACTGCTTCCAAAATTGGCTTAGAACCATAAATATTACCTTTAATCGAATGTCACGGCAGGTCGAGTACGCGCGCAGCGCGCAGCGATCCCGCACAATATATTATATATACTATACTTATATAAAGCACTAAAACACTTGGCTTATCCCATACAAATTTTCCACAACATGAGATGAATATTTTTACTAGTTGGACCTAACGACCGATGAGTACACTATACATACTTTAATTAACTTAAATTTGAAAGTCCTGACGCTGGCCGCCTGAGTTTCTCACGGACGAGCGATGCGTCGATGTGGACATTGAATGCTTTGATTTCTTTGTTCCAAAGTCTACTTCCGAGTGCATACAGAAACTCTCCACCAAGTCATCCGATAGCGTGTTGTCTGTTGTGGGGTTCTCGGAGGGAGTTCGGGGACGGAGGCCGTGGCGACTGTTGCTGTGGCCCCTGGCTGCTATATATTCGCTTGAACTTAAGCTGGCTTCCAAGCTGTCCACCGCCGGTCGTTCGTGAAAAGCAATGTACTCGCGTAGTTCGGCGATGCGTTTCTTCTCCACCTTCGTTTGCTGATTCAGCTGAGCCTCCATTTTGGTGTAGCCGTTGAGCTTCAGCTGCAATTCTTCATGTTGCTGCTCTCTGCGCCAGAAGTGAAGGTTGTCGGATGATCTTTGCTCGCTTTGGAACTTGCTTATCTTCCGGTAGAGCTGGAGAAATTTAGTGGGGTCCTGGAAGTAGTTGGCCACACCGATGGGCATGTCCCGACTAATGGCGATCGTCTGCAGTGGGTGCTCGCACATTGGGCACTTCTTTTCGGCAGCGCAAACTGTTAGACAGGGGCCACAGAGAATGTGATGGCATCGCGTCAGTTGGAACGGTATGGTCGGCTCAACGTCGCGTCTCCTCGAGCACTTGTTGCAGTGCACACGAAACATCGCCAGGACAGTTGTGTATATTTTTGATTTTAACAAGCTTTTAGTGGCGTGACGTCTGGTTAAGAGTGGAGTGGGGAGTCGAGAATCTAACGGATCTTGGGACAGGGAAAGTTATCTGCAGTGATCTGGCAGCACTGTTTGGGCGGTAAAATTCAAAGCTTAGCGATATTTATCTGGTTTATGAGAAAACTTATGGGCATTTTTATTATTATTCCATTTAGTAGCAGAAAACAAGTAGCATCAGCTGATTTTTTATTTCGATGATTCCATCCAACAATGGCGGCTCAAAGTTCAATTCTGTGCCATATTTTATGAGGCAACTATACACTTATCAGCAGCGCTACCACAAGCACTTACTTTAAAATGTATACTAACTTTAATCCACATACATATGTATGTACAATGTACATACACATGTGCAGAAGTATAGGGTATTAAACTCAAACAAAGTTGGACTGTAGACCCCTCTGCAATCGAAAGAGGTGTTGTATTTTTAAGCAATTTGAAGCAATCGGTGGTTAAGTGGAGACCAAGGCGACTGCAATACACATGCTTAAGAATTGATAATAACTGATTGTTTTGTTCTTCGCAGGGCACCCATCATTATCGCCAACTTGTTTCCCAATTTGAATCTGAGCTACCGCACGTCTTTGGGGAAGATCAATACCATACGCAGCGATCTGTTGGTCACGTTGCGCTCAACGAATGTAAGTGTGACGTGACTCTTATCATCAAAGCCATCATTTGAACCCTGCCTCAGTACGAAACTGTGACGCAAATGCTCAGTCATCGCTGATAAGCCTGTCCATTCAATGAATTACAAATAATGATAAATTGTATATTTTATCCTGCGTTGCCACCTAGTCCGGTGTCACCTGCCAATCGTAATCGAAAAAAGCCGGGCCAGAAATGTTATATTTTGTACTTCGAATCTCTATTATTGGCAGCGCGTAAGTAAGAATCTCATATTTATAATGGCATTGTATGGATTTAAGGCCCGTGGCTGGTTCGAGGTAAAATTTCATTCACGAACATCAAGTATATGCACAGCAATTGCATCACCGCAGTGTTCCCTGATCTCGTTCTCGTTGTAGGAGCCAAAAGTGCAAAGCTCTGTTGCACATGGAATTGGCACCCAGAACATGCTGGAGCTGACGCCGCACGCTGGATACAAACCGTTCAAGGGCTATTTTGATTGGGGTGTGATCTTCCCCTATGTCGCGCAGGTATTTCGCAGCGAGAAGTTTGAATACCGACAGGTAAGCGTCGCGAGATCTCTGCGCCCCCAGTTTGTACCCTTAATAACCTAAACACGCACGCTGCAGGTTACCGAAATCGTTCAAAATGATCCCGCACTGAAACTTGCGATTAAGCAGGCTGCCGAACAGGATCTGCGCGAGCAGCGCTATGCGCAAAACGGCCATCGACTACTCACGCGCAACGTTAGCGGTGATCAGGAGGAGGAGGACGAGAGCAAGGGCATATCGTACCAAGCTATTTTGCGCAAGCAGGAGCAACGTGCCATCACCATACTGAAGGAAATGGGCTCCACTTTAAACAATGGCCTGCTCGCCTTTACCTCTTGGATTCTGTACAAGCTGTTGCCATGCTTCCTGTCTGGCGTCGTGACGAACACTAAACAGATTGAAATGCTCAAAACCGCATCGGAGCGGTCGCCCGGTACACCGTTGATATTTGTGCCACTGCATCGCAGTCACTTGGACTACATCATGGTCACCTTTATTCTGACCAACAACGACATACGCAGTCCCCTGGTGGCCGCTGGCAACAACCTGCAGATTCCCGTCTTTGGTGGACTGCTCCGTGGTCTTGGGGCCTTTTTCATTAAGCGCAAAATCGATCCGGTGGAGGGGAAGAAGGATGTGCTCTACCGCGCGGCACTCCACCTATACCTGACCCACGCCCTGAAGCAGGGCCACAATGTTGAGTTTTTTATCGAGGGCGGACGAACGCGCACGGGCAAGCCGTGCATGCCGAAGGGCGGCATCCTCTCTGTGATTGTGAATGCCTTCATGGACGGCAGCATTCCAGATGCTCTCCTAGTCCCCGTTTCGGTCAACTATGAACGCCTCGTCGATGGCAACTTCGTGCGCGAGCAGAAGGGAGAGAAGAAAATCCCAGAGTCCTTCACAAAGGCCATTTCAGGCATCTGGAAGGCGCTCAACTCCAAGTACGGCCGCATGCGCATTGACTTCAATGAACCATACTCGATACGCGAGCTGGTCAATTCGTTCAACCAAATCGCCAACGAAGATGGCAGTGCCAAGATGTACAAGCCTGTAGTCAAGTACGCACTCATTGTGATCTAATTTCGAGTTTATTTTACCGCTTGAATCTTGTAGAACTCTGCAGCATAACCAATCGACGTCCTCGCTTTATGGCACCGATGTGGTGTGTGAAGAGCATCGCAATCTCATCGAAAGCATCTCGCGGCAGGTAGTCTTCGACTGTGCAGCTGCCACATCTGTGATGTCCACCAATGCGCTGGCCTTTCTGCTGCTCACCCGCTACCGCCAAGGTGCCGAGGAACAGTTGCTGGCCGCAGCGTTGGACGATTTGCGCAATTCGTTGTCCGGCTGCAAGGACATTGGGTTCGCAGGCGAATCCTCGCATGTCTTGGAGTACGCCTGTGAGCTGCTAGGCTCAGGTATCTATTAGCTCTAGCCCGGAAATTCCCCCTTATACAGCTGTCATTTTGTAGGTCTGGTTTCCCGCACACGTAACGAGAACGGCCGCATGTTCATTCGTGCCGTCGACTCAGTGGAGAGCGTCATCGAGCTGGCCTACTACTCGAATGCGCTGGCCCCGCACTTTGCCCTCAATTCGATTCTGATGACTACGTTCCATTCGCTGCTACCCGAGACCCCGGGGTCATCCAACACTGCGGCAGCCGTATCGCGCAAGAAGCTGATTGAAGCGGCACTGGAGAACTGCCAGATATATCGCTACGAGTTCATACTGAACAAGCCCACACAAGTATTGGAGAACTTGCTGGATAATCATCTGAATGATCTGGTGTTCCGTGATTACATTAGATTGCCAGAAGAGGTACAGCTAAATGTCCACTGAAGTCCAGCACTTGTTTACATCTTTGTACGTTTTTCTTTAGGATAAGGAGATCAATTCTCTAAACAGCTATAGAGGCAGGAACTTTGCTCAACATATAGACGTCGACGATGATGACGACTATCTGTATGTGGAGAACAACGAGAACGATTATGAGGGTGCCAAGCTGCTTTTCTGTAGCGAAACACTTCAGCAGCAGCGCAACATCTGCGAGGTGCTGTCACCATTCGCCTGGACATACTTGACGGTGGCCCAATCCCTGCAGATACTTCACCGAAACTCTATGCTTGAGTCAGAGTTTATAAACTTTGTTATCAACGATTTGTCCGCCAAAGTGAAGCGCGGAAGCTGCATCTATGGTGGGTATATCAAACGACCTCCTACGATCTGTGTAAAGTCTGACTACGTTTCTATTTTGAACAGCTGAAAGCATATCTACCGATTCCGTGCGCAACTGTCTAAAGCTTTTAGAGAAGTGGTCTGTGATTGAGGTGTGCAACCAGCAGGGTATGCGCCTCATCTCTCTCAACACGCTCTACGAAATGTCGCGGGATAGTCTCAACACGACTGTCAAAAAGATAGACGCCATTGTGCCAAAATTAAATGCTGGTTACTTGCAGATCAACCCCTAACCAAACAATATGGTGTTGATTTATTTTTCTCACTCGACTCGACTCGCTCGACGTGTGGTGTGTGTATAGTGTATGTATATCCCCACTTAAGATTACAGTGCATACTCCTAGATCTTACCGACTAAAATATGTCTAGTTTTATAGTCATACGAGAGTTACCCGTATACGTACGTAAGTATGTATGTATGCCAAAGTGCTAGCTTTAACAACCAACGAAATATATGAACAAATTCATTCACATCATTCAACATACATAAAGCATAAGGCATAAAACAAAGCAAAGCAAAGCAAACAAAATGAAAGTAAATACAATACAAACTATCTAGAATCGACTCCTATACTGAACTGATTGAATAAACTTTATAATTTTATATCCTAGACAAATAGAAGACTTAAAAACATTACGTATGGTATCGTGTTTTATTTTGAAATGAAAACTAATTCTTGCGTGACCTCACTCATTTGTCGGGTATCTGATAAACGTAACATAAAAGGAATAAATATGCGCGTAATAAAAAATAAAAAATAGTATATATCGTCCTCATCGGTTGGTATCCATCCAGCCATAAAAGAGCGGCGCAATCAAAACAAACAAAAAAAATTACAAAAAATATCCTCGCTTCCTTCCGTTTTACTGATCCTTTTTAGCCTCTTCGAGCTCATCGTCGGCGCTCACGTGCTTGATCTTGGGAACAGACTTCTTTGCCTTCTTGGCCGGAGGTACATGGATTCGAATGGCAGCTCCTCTGCTGCGTTGCTGTTGCTTCAGCTTTACATTGCTGGGCTGCATACAGAGATAGAGATCGATTAGGAATTTGAGATTGGCCTGAAACAAACAAACGGGCACAACTTTACCTTATCTTTAAGCTTGCCGCCTATCTCCCCGGAACAGCGTTCCGAGCCACAGTGGCAGGCTTTCTTTTTGTCATTCAGCAGATCATCCCATAGATAATTGAACGTCAACTCCGTCTCCTGCATTGGCAAATGGAATGATTATATTAGCTTGAATTATGTACTTGAATGCGTTTTTCTGGCAATGCCTACCGCTGGAATGTCTTGAATGGCGAAGAGTCCCACACGATGGGTGCAGTTGACAGTCCATTTTTGTGAAGTGCAATTGGGCTCGCATGAGTGATTCATGAAACGGGCCAGGTTTCCCTTTGGGCCGGCATCGATGATGAACTCCTTCTCAACGCCAAGGAAGTAGAAGTTCTCGTCGCGATCCTTTTGCTTCCGGAGCATGCGCCGTTGGAACTCCTCTTGATTGATCACCTCCCCCACATACTCGATGATGAAATCGCCCTCGGCGATGGGCTCACGACAGACAAGCCCGAATCCACGGGCATTCATATAGACCACATCCATGCGGGGCGATTTGCGGGTCTCAAACATGCGATTTTCGCATCGGTCGCCGCACCGACAGTACTCGGGATGGCATTCGTTGAACAGCATCCGATTGAGGCAGTTGGAGTTGGCGCCGCACGGATGCTCATCCTCGGGCCGGCAATCACATGTGCTGTGTTCCTCCGAATTCGTGATGAACTTCACCGGCGGCACTGCCTTGTTGATCCTGATTTTCACATATGGTTGCGGATTCAACTTAATACCGCGCGCAACCATCTGCTCGTGGCGCCTGGCCTTGGTGATTTTCAGAAATCGCGTGGCCTCCTCAATGCCGTTATAGAATTTTCGGTGCAGCTGCGACCTGGGCTTCAGCTTCTCCCCAGTATCGCCCTCGATATACAGGTAGACACGTCGTCGTGGTATCCATCCGTGATCGTGGGTGCCGAAGAATCGCACCACAAACTCACTCTCGCCGTGGGCCTTCTTGAGAATGTTGTTCGGTATCTGCGTGGGCGGCAGGATTATGGCCGGCCACCACCGAAAGTTGTTGAACTTTGCCCAAACGATCTCCCCATAGAGCGGCAGTCGTCCACTCTCGCACTCCTCGCAGATGTAGTTCTCGTGCTTTTTGATCGGTACCTTGCGACAGCCCGCGTGCACGGCAATGGGACAGGTCTCGCAGCACAGCAGTTCCCCGCCCTTGACGCAGATGAAGCACCACAGGACATTCAAGTGGGCATCGTTCTTGGCCACATTGTGTCGCGGGCAGATGAGGTTCGTGGTGGTCAGCATCCGGCTGCCGGCGGGTATGCAGCGCGAGTCCTGATGGTACGAGGCTGGGCATTTGACGCAGCGCGTAAGCTTGCTGCTGCCCACCGGTAGGAATTTACGGGGATTGTCCGAGACGCACGTGTGGCAAACGTGCAGGGGGCAGCGGGTCAGCGAGCTGCTGGCGATCGCCTGTGGCCAGTATTTGCAGCATCCGGCATGGTATTGGCGGCCGCACAGGTTTTGGCCACACATTATCATCGTGCCGTCCACTGGTGTGGCTTCCTTTGCTTCGCTCGAGCCTTCTTTGAGCGGCGAGCCGGGGGACGGCGAGGGGTATGCGGGCGGCAACACCTGAAGGCAAATGCAACAGCTTGCTTCTCCGTTCACATTGCACTCATGGCAGATCACTTCAAAGGTGGGAGCAGTTGGTGCAGCAGTAGCGATAGTGGCTAAAGCGTCCGGCGCATCGCCTGTTATGTGCTCCGCTGCGGGAACGGGCCGCGTGGTGGAGGAGGATGTGGACACATCTTCCAAAGCTTTAAGCTTCTGTCCTTCCTTTTTGGATGCGGGCAGGCCATTCCTCTTGCTCTCCAGGCAATCGGCATGCATCCAGCTGTGGCAGGTCCGCGAGCACTGCAGCAGATTCGAGCCGGTTTTGAAGCAATACTTACAGACGGTGCCGCGGGGGAGGCCGCGGAATAGGTACTTGCTGTCCAGCTGGAATATATCTTCGACCACCTCCTCGATGGGCCGATTAACTGGCTTTTTCGGCTTGGAAATTTCCGCAAGACGCATCTCCGCACCACCGATGGTGCTGGGTGTCGGCGTACCACTGGGCGTGACCACTGGTGTACGGCTTCGTCGCTCCACCAGCGTTTTCAGGCGATTGGACAGCCGCTGGGTGGTGCCGGTGCCCCGTTCAACGACTGCCGATCCAAGCTGTTCCTGATCCATTTCGCCGTAGGCCAACTCTCGCTCTAGTTCGCGCAACTGGATCTGCTTCAATGACCAGATATTGCCCACAACGGCCCGCAGCACCTTTTCAACTTTCTCGTCGTGACGATGGACCATCACATATTCCTGGATCGCATCGAATAGCTGACGAAACTCTGCATTCTCATAGATGCCCCCCGAATTGGAGGGAGTGATATTCTTCTCCGCGCCTGCCACACTTTCCGATGGCACGGTGCCGCCGCCAGTCTCCGCCTCAGCTCCTTTGCTCAGCTTTCGTCGCTTGGTACGCATCTGACTCTTCTTGACGGGCGAGAAGGCGGGACTTATGGGCGTCTCTGAGCGCTCGCGCTTCACGTTCACCAGCTGCAGATGGGCCTTGGCATGCAAGTTGTCTGTGGAGTCGTACAGGCTGCTACCCACATCCGACGTGTCCTGCGTCATGGAGTTGGTGCGCTTCCGTTTCTGTTTGTTAATGGTTCTGAAATGGTTCGAAAAGGGACATTGATTAGCTGTGGTCTCTGGGTCTCTCTTTGGCGTGTCTACTCACACAACGCTCTCATAAATCTGATAGAACTTCTCCAGTCGCTCGGAGTAGGGCACTTGGGCCACCAGCTGGGCCTCGTCGATGGCCTGCCGCCAGACATCTAGTTTCGTCCGCTTGGGCACCATGGTTCGGTACTTGCCGCTCCTGTTGCCATGCTTGATGCGCACCTCCTCGCGCTGCTCCTCGTATGCCTTGAGGCCGGCAAAGCTCAGGAGATTCTCGGGCTTAATCCAGTTGCGCCGCCCGCTGTCGGCAAAGAAGCGCACATGCACCTGGATGGGCAAGGGGGCGTTGTCCGTCGACGTGCGCTGCGGATGGGCCGGAAGGTTGCCCACAATCTGACCATACGGATCCGGGCATACCATACACGGCCAGAAGCAGTACGAAAATACCTTGCCCCAATACAGATCACCCACCTGATAGGTGCCCCAGCCCGGATCCGTAACTATGGACAAACCCTTGGCGCTGTCCAGGCTCACCGAAGATGGCGACTTCACGTATCCGTTGTCCTCTGGCTGCCGGAAGGCTGTCGGGCTCAGCTCCCCAGGGGATTTCATGTCTGTTGATGTTGCCGCTGGCAAGGCAAACCCCAATTCAGAGTCTGGGTCTGGGTCAGGATCAGGGTCGTTCGGTTCGCCAGTGGACTCAATGGTTTTGCTACTCGTATCGGTAGGCTCGCCGGGCAAGTCTTGTGCGTTTTCGTTGCTTAACGAAATCCTGCTGCTACTGACCACATCGCAGGAAGAATCCCGAGACTCCGACTCGGAGTTTACATCCGTGCTGAGGGGGACGGTGTCTTCGATTTTAGCAGCGGAGACTTCTTTTGGTTGTAAATCGGTTATTTCCATTGGCTCTTCCCTCACAGAAGGAACTTTCTGTGGGGACTCTACCATCTCTGAAGTAGATTCTTCATTTTGTTTTTCAATTTTGTCATTTGCTTCTTCTTTCTGATTTTCCGCGACTAAAGTTGGTTCTTCTTTTTTAACCATCTCTGTAGTCGCTGCTTCCTCTGTCCGCTTTTCCATCTCTGTAGTCGCTGCTTCCTCTGTCTTCTTTTCCATCTCTGTAGTCGTCTCTATCTGTTCTATCATCTCTGTAGTTGTTGCTTCCTCTGTCCGATCTTCCTGCGGACTCGTTTTTGCAGCCCGCTTCAGTTTACGTCTCAGATGCAGGCGGGTGGCTAGAGGTGCCACGTCTTCAGGATCTGTTTCGAAGCCTGTGCTGTTTGGCGAGCTGGCGCCATTTTTCATTAGAAGCTTTTCGATGGGGCTTATGTAGTTTTTGCTTTCACTGCGATCTACCAGCGGTGTCCCTTCCAAGGTCTTTGGTGATTCTGTTGCCGCGTCATTGTCCCTGGGCTGCAGCTCGCAGTGGTTGTTGTTGTTGCTGCTGTTGCGGGCTGCTGCTTGAGTGAGGCGACGACGCGTTGTGCGCACAGTGTCGTCCGAGTCGGACAATGGCGTCGGGGAGTTGGCATTCGCATAGCCAATGTATTTTGGGCTCAATGCCGACTGCAAATTAATTAAATCGCGCTTTCCTGTTAACGTAAGGCATACACACACAAACACACACAAGAAAGCATATTAGCATACGAGCAAAACGACTAAAAGTAAAAGTGTGTCATAGTGGGTACTTACTGTTTAACGCTGAGAGACGCTTCTGTTTTTTTATGGCGAATGGCGCGTTTTTCGGACTCAAAGAGCCATTCAAGTCGTTTTCGGTTAACTCTGTCACAGAGTCGCCACCATGAGCCACAATTTTGCTGCGTTTTCTCCGCTTCTCCTGTACCTTTTCTGGATGCTCCGTTATCTGGGATGCTACGGACTCGGCGTTGCCTGCAGCCGCGTCCCCGGTAGCTGTACCCCCATCAGCATTGAACGATACATTTGATTGGGCACCCACACCATCCGTTTCCGAGTGTGCACCCGCACTTATCTTCATTATTCGTTTAATTTACTATACTTAACAACCAAATTCCACAAAACCATCAATCGAAAGAAAACCAGCGCTTCGCGTGCGCCAAAATTTCTATCGCATTGCAACCATGGCCCAGTGTGACCGCGGATTTATCGCTAATATACCGAAATATACCGTCTCATTTTAAAAACTGATGCATTCAAGTTCTATATTCCTCGATTTTTATATTCCGTAGAATATTACTACCTATCTATAACTCTCAGCCCTGCCCAAATAATTTTATCCAATTAATGAATCTATTTTCTACTTGACTGGCTTGTTTCGAATACATGACTCTTTTTCTTGCTACGGCGATTGCTGTTTTTGCTCCTCAACAACAATATAGCGTCTCGGATGATGAAAAACCGAACTTAGGCCATTAAAGCCCCCTCTATTTAAATAGTTCAACTACTTGAGGTAAATGGCGGAAAATATTAACGATTGTACATTCTTCTTGTTGATCAATCCTGCACTTTCCTTTTACTTATAAGAGAAACATTGATATCTTTCACCTGAACTGCGCTAAAATGATACAATTTTCATTATTTTCGGTGCTATATTACCAATTTTAATAGTCCGATTTAAAACATTTTAATTGTAATCGACAACCATCACTAGAAAAATTTCTATGATCACAAAGTGTAAATCTGAAATAATATAAAAATACTAAAAGCAGATTTTAGATTCGCTCGCTCGTACGCCCACCTTTCGACAACAACTCGCAGCGCTTGTAAATTCAATAGACGATGGACGATTTTGTAAAAAACCTCATTGAGGAGGTGAAATCGCAGGGCGTTTTCGACGAATTTCGTTTCAACTGCTGTCTAGCCGATGTGGACACCAAGCCCGCATATCAGAACGTACGCAATCGGGTGGAGACGGCAGTGAACGACTTTCTGGCCAAACAACGCTGGACGCCAGACACAAACAAGGTCCAATTGCGGGAAAGACTGCGCAAGCATTTGCTTGAGTAAGTATTTTGGACGACCAGCAGGCCTGAAAAAGCCAAATTAAACACTGCAAAAATTTCAGCTCGGATGTCCTGGAAAAGGGAGTGGATCAGATCGTGGACCAAGTGGTTAATCCGAAGGTTGCCACCATATTTGAGCCAAAGATCGAAAGCATTGCTTACAAGTATCTAGGCATCACACCGCCGACTCCGCCTACCATTGCCCCGCCACCAAGGCCGACGCTGCTGCCAGCGCCGCCGTTGCCGCCATATGCTGGCCACATGAACGGCAGCAGCCTGCTGAATGTGCAGACCACCTCTGCCAGTCTACTGCCCACAGATCTCGAACAAATCAGCCCCGACTCTGACCGCGGCACAGTGCATTTCGATGGAAAGGACGACAGCAAAGATGATGACCTGCCGCCGGGTGTGGATGATAGGAACTATGATGACGACACTTCGCCCTCATTTGAGCCTCTGAGCGAAGACAAGCCAACTGCAAACAAGGAGGATCTGAACAATGGCTCCTTGAACACCTTGGACTCGGTGAATGGTGCATCGCAGGCCTCGCAACTGTCGCAGGTATCCAGTGATAGTCGCCTCACCATTGCCTCTTTCTCAGAGTCAGTTGTGGATGGGCAGCAGCCAACGCCCACCAGCAACAGCGTCGAACTAACCCCAAACATGGCCGCTAACATATCAGAGGAGGCGCAGATGCCAAAGTTTAACGAGAATTCCAATGATGCTGCAAGTGGCAGGGACCACTGCAGTCGGCCCTTGCACTTTGACATCAAGCAAGATGCCATTACATTCGAGGGTAGGCATACAATAATGTACTTTTCCATTTGTATAATCAATTTTCCATACATTGCAGGCACCGAACGCAGGAATTCCGTGTCGGAGAACACGAACGGTGCCTCCCAGGCTTTATCCATTGAGGACGCCATTATGTCCGAGCTGAAAGCCAATATTGAGGATGCCAGTAACATCTCCATCGAACCTTTGTCTGTGCCTGCGTTGGAACCTCGGGAACAGCCAGCTCTACCCAAAATTGAAGCTTTTTCAATGCCCCAGCCACCTCAGACGCCACCACCACCGCCACCGCCAGCACCTGAAACGCCACCGCCGGCACCAGAGACGCCACCCCCGGCACCCGAGGCTCCTCCACCTGAGCCTGAGGCGCCTCCACCTGAACCGAAGACCGCTCCACCTGAACTGGAGGCCCCTCCACCTGAACCTGAAGCAACTCCACTTGAGCCTGTACCACTCCAATTTGCATCTGAGGCGCCAACATCTCCTCCAGAGGACGCTGCACCTGAGCCTGAGACGCCTACACCACCACCGGCACCTGAAAACAGCATTGGATCATTCTCAGAAGCGGTTGCCCAAGATACCACTCCCAAGATAGATAAAATCCCAGAGGCTGAGTCGAATGGATCGGAAATCGAGAGACAGGAATCGCCACTGCCACTTGCCTCTGCCACGCATCAAGTAGAAGAAGTGAAAGAAGATGTGGCCGCGAAGCTGCCGCCCCCGGATGATGTTGAAACCACCAAAGATGACGCCACAAAGACGCAGACTTCCGCATCATCACAATCGAAGAGCAGCTCAAAAGATAAGGACAAGGAGAGGGATGGACGTCACCATTCGAGCAATTCGGATGATAAGCAGCGACGCAAAAGCCGAGAGCCGAAGGATCGCGATGCTGATCGCAATCGCCATAAATCGCAGAGTAAACATTCCTCTAGCTCCAGCTCGAAGCAGTCATCCTCGCACTCTCACTCAAGCTCCAAGCACAAGAGCAGCAGCAGCAGCAGCTCCCAAAAGGACAAGAGCTCTTCTTCAACCTCGTCGAGTAGGACTCATCGCGAATCATCGTCGTCAAAGCGTTCAGCTTCCACATCCTCGTCACGCCACGACACCTCGTCCTCACACAAGAAACACAAGTCAAGCTCATCCTCGTCCCGCTCAGACCGGGACAAAGAAAAGAGCAAAGACGGCCAGAGCCAGAGCCATCGCAGCCATCAAAGCGGTAGCAGCAGCGGCTCCTCATCAAAGAAGAGAGATCACGAGCGTAGTCGTGACCGTGATCGGAACAAATCCACAGCTTCCACAAACTCCACGAGTGCAGCGCCCCCAGTCGTGCAGGATGATCACAGCGAAATCAAGGCAAAGCTACAGAAGCGCCGCAGCTCGGACTCTAACGATGAGGGCAAGCCGCCACCCAGCTCTGTCGCCACGCCCCTACCCGATCCTGGTACGGCTAACGAGAAAACTGATGCGCCAGTCCAGTACGGCAACAACTCGAATGGCAACACAAATGGCGGTAGCAATGGTGCTACCGATAGCGCTGGCATTTTGAGCATGTGCAGCAGCGTAGTCAATGTCAGTGATATTCTACAGCAATCGACCACCAGTTTCATTGAATTGTGTGCCCCCGCTTCTGGTTCTCAGCCAAAGAAGGACGCGGATCAAGTCGAAAAAGAACCAGAAGATGTGACACGGTCTGAGCCAATGGAAACCGAGCTAACGCCAGCAGAGCCTGCCAAAGAAGAGGAACAGCAGCTGGATATAGAGCTGGGAAAGGACTCGCCTGTCGATGAAGTGTGTAAAGAGGCCGATGAGATTTCAATTGATTTAAAACAAATGGAGGAGCCGCCCATAGACTCGGAGGGATCCCAAATAGCTGAAAAGGTATCAGAGGCGGCATCGGCCACCAGCTTGGAGAACCAGACCGACTCTTTGGCTGAAAAGCAGCCGATTTCAGCAGAGTCTAGCAAGCAAAATAACGAAACTGAAACAGAAACTGAGGCCGGGGATACCATACACTTTGAGCCAAACACTGAGGAGTTCAAGGCACGCCTGGAGCTCATCAATCGACTGATCGAAGAAAGGGATACTTTGTTGAACGACTTAAGTGATGAGATGCCCAAGCAGTTGGTGGATGTGCGTGTTTTAAGGCGCACGAAATCAAAGCGTAGTTTGGACGGCGGCGACGAGAGGCACGAAAAGATGCGCGAGACGACACCGCCGCAGCACATAACCGCGAGTAGCAGCAGCTCGTCTTCAGGCAGTCCCGTGAAAAGGTTGCGTCGCAACGAACCGAAGGCCTCACCCACGCCCTCCGACGGCAGCATCAATTCCAAGGAGAACGAAGCAATAGAGAAGCAGGAGTCTGGTGCGTATTTGTCATAGATTAATGCTCCTTCGAGTAGCAAAACCTCCTCTCATCCTCTCTCATCCACATTTTGTGATCTCTACCTCTGCCTCTGCTTTCTTTCCACATTTTTTTGCTCAAAAATTACTATGCGTACAAGCAGTTGTAGTACTGCTCCCCGAGGCCGTCTAAAGTCAAGACCTATCAAAATAAACAATATTTCATGTGGTGGGTAAGCACTTCTCTCTCGCATGTCATTCGATCTGCTCTTGGGTGGCCGAACCGTTTGCCTTCCGTCTCCAAATTGCTTCCAAGCATATCACCCAATTAATTTGCGTGCTTTTGTTTATCCAACAGACCAAGGAGTGTCCGCCAAGCGACTCAGCCAGAAGCTCTGCCAGCAGCAGCGATACACCAACGATGATCTCTACAAGCCCCGTCCAGTTCTGTCGCAGCGCTCGCGCCGACGTGGCTTGGATTCAATCCTCTAGCTTAAACAAAACAAATCAAAATGTTGTGGGAAAAAAAATAAAAAATAATAATGCAATTGTTGTTGAATGCATTTGACAGAAAAACAATTCCACAAGTGTTTGTGTTTCTTTCATTCTGTTTTAATGGGCAAATTTTCAATTTTCCAATTGTTGTATTAGTTTTGTTTTTGTTTCTGTTTTTGTTAGAATTTGTGGTAACAATAAAATTGTAATTTTACATCCTACACTTTGCAGTTTAAGAATAAGTAAATTTATAGAATTACACATGTATGTATATACAGTGCCTCGAAACTGAATAGGATCCACAATTTTCAAAAGTCGAACCGATATATCTCTTCAACCAATTTACCGATTTTGATAAAATAAATTTTTATTTTAATGATTTATTGATTGTTAAAGAATTAGGAAAGTTTGCGGTCTCCAGGATACGTATTTATGACACTTTTTTCGAAAACAAAAAATATCTTTTCATATTTAAGCAAATTTTTTGGAAATTTAACAAAAACCACCTGTCAACGAAGTGCTGTAGGGCTGTAGGCTGCCCAAACTCGCATTAACACCGGATTCTTCCCTGATTTTGCTGCAGAAGGCGGTAGGAGCTCTAATCGCAAGCCTGGCTGCTCTTCTTTTCATATTTGTACCATATTTTGCTTCACTAAAAATAAAAAAATTAATGTTTTCCTTTTGGAATCGTCTGATTTTGATGCATTCTTGCACCGATTGGTTCCAATGGGTTCCCGCCACCCATTTCAAATCATTTGGAGACTGAAAACTTTTCTGTTTCATACAAATCATCATCAAAATCGTTAAGTTGGTTGAAAAGATTTAGCGACTGTACTTTTGAAAATTGTGGAACCTATTCAGTTGAGCGGCACTGTATATATGTATATATAGTAATGCATATATATTAATATATAAACAATAAAAATAACAATGAACGTAATAATATAATGGTTTTATTTATTGTGTGTGTTTTGTGTTTTGTTTTTTGGGGACTGGATTGCTGTTGCCCCCGACACCCGCTGGCACTTGACTGAGGCTATTATTTGGATATTCTAGAAGCTAGAACAAGACATATTTATTATGTATGCGAATACGGTTTGGGGGCTTTCAATAAACTCAATCAGTCAGTCAAGTGCCAGTGGCAGGGCCAGGGGCTCTACTCTACTCCACTACATTACAGTAATGTGGTACCCAAAGGTTGGTTGGGTAGGTTCCTGGGGGCCTGGAATAGGAGGGAGCTGTATAGTTGTTTGCAGGCTCTCGTTATTATAAGTATATACTATATTTTGTAACATCTCAGTTTGAAGATGAAAGTGTAATTGGATTACAAATCATTGAATTTTTTGCCTTTTTTTTGGGAAACAGTTTATTTTGTTCTGTTTCCTGCGTTTTTGCGCTTTTGTTGCTCTCTTGCCCTGGCTTTGCTCTTACTTTACAACGATCAAATCAACAAGTATATGCATAATATGTATATATATACTTTGAAATTTGTTGTTTGTTAAAAAAAAAATATATCGTAAATCATATATATATTGTAATACACAATGTAATGGTAATATAATAGTACTTTACACAAGGGTTCCACTCAATTCCGAGCAACATAGATACAAGTTATTATCATCATAATCGTAATAATTATTTTTTCCTTTTGTTTTTTTAACAAGAATATTTTGCTTTTTGCCTATAAATGAAATTTGTTTTTGTTTGGGTGTGTGTGTGTGTGTGTCTGTCTGGGGGGTGTGGATGGGGGTGTTTTTTTTTTGTGGGGGGAGTGTGAGAGCGAGAGTTTTTGTGCAGAACAACAACTACTATTTAACCTCCGACTATGGGAGTGATAACACTCTCTCACCGACTCCTCGCAGAGTATTCATACAAACAGCTGGGGAAAAAACGAGGCCAGAGGCAATACAGAGGCTTGGGCCAAAGGGAATGGGGGCGGCAGACGTTTCAAACGCCGTGTCCACGCCAAACTCCACAAAACAGACTGACTCCTGCACCTCTGCCGCCTCCAGCCACCTTTCCCCGCCGCCAACTAATAGCTATGCTTATGTGTGTTTAGCTGTCGCCGCTGCAAACGTGTCGAACGCTGGCCGCCTCGCTTGCGGCCACGTCCTCGCGCACAGTCTACGTACTGGAGAAGCCCCGCTCATAGGGGCTCTTCACTTCCGTGTGCCTCGTGTGCAGATTTATGGTGGGCGCAGCGGTGCGTGTGGACAGTTCACACACCGTTTTGATGGCACCGGCTGCATTGACTGTGGGCGGCGTCGGATGCAGGACAGCGGGATCCTTCAACGTGCCGGCAGCAGTATCCACGGCCAAAGATTCGGTCGCCAAAGACGGATCCTCATCGGTTGTGCTCTTCGGCAATACATAGGCCGTTTTGCGGGGCTCTTGTAATTCGGAGCGGCCCGTAATTGACGATTTATATTGATCACGGTCGAGGCCACACAAATAGAACTTGAAGAACTCGTATGTGGACCAGCAGATGGCCGTCGCTGGCATCGAATACAAGACGCGAGCAGTCATTCCCTTGAAGAAACCCATTGGCCCAGCCATATGGTAGATCTGAAAGTCAAACAAAGTCAGAAAGTCCCTTCGGCTCAGACGTATATGAAATACCTTGCGACAGGCCTCGATCATGCCTTTTGTTAGACCCGTTTCCTGTGTGTTTAGCAGTGTTTTCACCACATCCAGGGGTGTCGTTATGGCCGCTGCACAGGCACCCGCCGCTCCACCCGCCACCATATGCACTGGGGGATTGTATCTGCGATCCAAATTGAGCTGCAACGTAAATACGGTGTTAAAACAAGTTCTTCTCCGAGATATGTATATCCAGCATCCTTAAGAGGTACTCACTTTATTCTGGATAAACTCATATGTGGTAAAATGTATCGTCTGATATGGTATATTCATGACCAATTGGGTGCTGTAGGATCGATAGAAGGCCTTGAAGCCCTCCTTCCGATACACATCCCGCATGCACGTGATGACCGATGAATAGGGTGAGTTGTACATTTGCATTCGCTGCTTGATCACCTCCGTGGGATTGGAGATAGCGTCGTGTATGAGAGTGGCCACAGCCCCGGAGATAACTGTAACGGCAGAGCATTAGCGATCATAGTTCATGGAGGATCCATCGATCGTTTATATAGAGCAGTCCTAACCGTAGTTAAGGTGGTTTAGTGATGTGAATTTAGTCAGCATTTCCTTGGTCATCTCGTAGGCCCCGAAGTAGAGAGAATGCGCTGGTCCTGCACCCACAACCACAGCACTGGCACCACGAATGGGTCTGCAAACGAATCATTTAAAAGCTTTTCCTCCAAATGGTAGGGGTGTCGTAGGTGCTGCTTACCTCAAGAGACCCTCACGTGTGATCATATTCTGAAAGGTTGACATTATATTCATGTTGGATGCTGATGTCAGGCTCTGCATTCGCGTCTGTAAATAAACAAGAAATACTTTAGTGTGCATTAAAAATGGGGATTCCGTGTGTACCTATTTATTAAGTTATTTATTGATAAACTCGTTTCTATGAATAATTAACGATTAACCCGTGGAATAGCTATCACGTTTATACACGTATAGAATCTAGGGTTCAGCAAATAGAATTTCTTTTTCATAGCTTGTTGTGCAATGTCATTATTACTCATGATATACCCCGGAGACTGCCCAACTGAAAGACGGTGATGAACGATACTCGTTCACATACATAAAATATGCATTTCATCGTGATTCAGAACCGAGAAAACACTTTTAATTGTGCCACCATATCGCTTTAATAGGGAGCTTTGTCTACGAAAACGAATTAGCTAGGCCACAAACATTTAGCAGTCGATCCCCCCATATTTAAATCGTGGAATAAGTACATACGTACTATATAATGCTAGAGGTGTGCCAGCAAATCAAATCAGGCTAGAACCACATATATAATAGATGGCTGGGAGTGTAGAGTGGAGAGCACAGAATCCCACATAGCGTAAATTACAGGGACGTGAGGTTTGAGCGAATCAGATAAGATTTCCTGGAAAACAAATACATAACTCCATTGCATTGTATTGTTTACATGTTTTAGTGGGGCCCCGACCCCACTAGTATCATCTGTCTGAGGGGTGATAACACGACGGCCATTCAAGGTGAAGAAAAACCCATCCAATGAGTGGCTCTTGTCTCTCGAGTGTGGGCGGAGCAATCGGAATACTGTGCAAAATCATAATTAAAATGCCACCGAATGAACACTGAACACGGGGGGAGAGATTACATAAAAGGGTGGGGGGGGGCCTGCTGATAAAAAAATAGCATCGATTGCGAGAGCGTAGACCGGCATTCTCAATGCATCATGTGCCTCCGATAAGCAAAAACCATCACAGATAGATTATTTATAAACAGCAACCAGCGAGACGGCAACAATGCGAAAACTAATAATAATAATGTGAATAAAAGTGCTTCAATTGTTGTTCAATTAAATGTAGAGCTCTGCTGGTGGTGCTGTTGCTGCTGCTCTTGATTTCGTAACTCAATGACTCGTCAAGCAAAACGCCGGGAATCCCGACTTTACTTGGGCGTTACTTTTGGCACCAGTATTGCCTGTCACGACAGCAGAATTCTTAGGAGCTTCGGGGAGTCCGATTGACGGACACATATGGCCAGTAAAGAAAATCAATATCTCTGCTCGAACCGAATTGCGTGAAAAATTGTTGTATATAGTAGCCAGCAATGGAATCTAATTATCGGCGGGGCAGAGGCAGGCCTTGTCATGCCTTGCGGATGATGTACATATGTGCATTTTCAATAGCATATGTACATTATATGCAAATGTCTTGACATCGGAATTGCATAGGGCACGAACGGGGAGCTCATACGATAATGACGATCAAGCTATCAGGACAGCGCACATAGCAAATCTCGGGCATGGAGTGGTGGGGGGCTAATCTTATCGGCCAAAGCGTAAACCCACAGAACGTGCTCTGATAAACGCACAAACCAGCTGAGTTATGAGCGCCACAGCTACAGGGCAAATACCACCCGCAATAGTCTTCGAGAGCCAAGGAATTACATCACGATTATGCCCGAGCATTGGCACAGACGGACATATAAAAATATTTCGATTGTGTACACGCATTTGTGAGGTTATGTGGTGGCTCCTCTTCCGCGGAAACGTCTCTCACCTTAACAGAGTCCAGCGGATACATGACCACATGCTCCAGCACGCCAGCGATGGCGCCCGCCGTCATATTTATGCCGACACTGGTCGTCGGCAAACTCTCGTAGTCGTCGATATTCATGGCTGTGGCTGTGGCTGTGGCTGCCCTTGCAATGGGTTCTTCTGTTACGAACGCTTTGATGCTCCAATCCACAATCTCCAACCAGTTCTGTTCTGTCCAGTGGCAAGTGCAAGCGAAACCGAGGAGACTCACAGACCGCTTGTTATTGGCGTTTCTTTTGCTTTGGCTGTATGCTTTCTCTGCCCGTTTGTCTTGCGGGCAAACTTTCGCACCGAGCAGCTGATAAGGGATTACGATTACACCACGCACAGTTAATTATTTTGAACGCACGCACAAGAGGGCGGGGATTGATTAGATTCCGATTTTTGGTCTTGTTGAACCTCTGGCCCGAAGGACAACATAAACGATTGGTATTTGCCGGCGTAGTTGAGAGGCACTGGTCAATTTTGTTGTATAACACGGACTCCGCAAGTGGGGGGAAATGGGTGGTGTGGTGATGTATGATGTATGAATGGGAATACGGAAAACTATTAATTGACACTGCTGCTGCTGCTGCTGTTGCTGCTGCTGTTGCTCCACCTCCACGCACAACTCGACACGACTAGCATCGACGAAATGTTGCTCTGCGGTGTCTGCCGATTGGGTTTCTTCGCTCGCCCCAAGTTTCGAGTGTGCGGGGCCTATTGCGCTGTGTGCGATCGTCGTTGAGGGGTTTCGCGGTTGCTGCTGCCGTGGCGCATGCAATCAACTGGGTACTGGAGATACAATATTTAAATTTAGATATCCTCTGATATTGTGTATTGACAACTCACGCAAACGGTGAATGATTGCAGGAATCATTAAATTTCGAGCCCGACTAAATAACGCATTCGCGAATGTGTTGGTGTGTTGTTGTTGTTGTGTTGATGTTTTTTCTAAATAATCGATGCTTGGAGGATTGACACCATTAATAAGTTACGATAGTTGATACGATAGGTATGAAATATATTAGAAAAATCTAACAATCGAAATTGAAACGCAACCATAACTTTTGCCGCCATGGAGAGCATATTACTTGATTTTAATGTTCGGTTTAATATTATTAGCTGGATAGAACATTTAGCCATGCCCACTCAATTTTATACGATTGATGAAACAGTTTTTTACTTACTTACTCACTCTAAATAGTTGCTTTTATTGGTTCTTGTTCAAAAAAATGCTTTAGCGTAAGAGGTCTAACAAAAAAAACGAAAGCGGATAGTCGTTGCTATAACAATTGAACACAATTTTCATATTCGGTTGAATATTACTAGCTAGCTAAGAGCCTCAGCTCTGAACTCATGATTTTCTCCGATTGATAGATCAATTTTCTACAAGATATGCGTATTTTAGGGACTCCTTGTTATTGGATTTAATTTAAAGGAAGGTTTAAGTAAAAAAGTGTAACAAAATGTACAAGAAAATGAACGGTAACAGAGCGGTAAATTAATTTTATTTTGAAATTGAGCCGAGCGCGTTGAGAGCGTTGCTCTCGCGCTGTGTGATTGTTATTTCAAAATGACAATCACACCCGTATTTTTAGTTTAAGAAAAGATTTAAAATCAAATAATAATACATATGTACATATGTACATATGTATATTTCGAAGACTGTTTCGGAAGACACCACTCTTCCTCATCAGCGATCTTTTCTTTTTCAATAATGAAAAAGATGGTAAATCGGACAGTCTACATTTCTGTAGCCATTGGCATATTTTTATAAATTAAAGGGCGATGCGTGCTTTTCAGCATTTTGTAAATATTTTCTATTCACAAAAGCCATCTTTTATTATTCCCTTAATTTTTTTTGGCATAAGGGCTATTCTTTTCAGAATATAGCTGCCCTTCATGCATCCATTTCCTTTTATTTTTTTCGATTATTTCGAAACGCTTTTTTTCTGCTATTATACATTTATTGGTATTCAATTTATCATTGAACCACTTATAGTTCGTATATACAAACACTTTTATCAAGTGCTTTACGATTTCCCGTCTATGAGAAGCACATGGACTAGAATCCGTAAACCACTCCAAATCATCCTTAACGCATTTTTCAATAATATTTCTTGCAATATTTTTTTCGCATGGAGTGGTTTTGAAACATTCTGTAAATATTTGAATATGCTTTAATGAATGTTCAAAAAGAGCTTGTGTAGGATTTTTAATTCCACGGATGCTCTTTCCATCAGGAACTACTATTCTTTCACAGATTGTACATTCAATGTTCAGTTTGCACAGAACAATTCCCAATGTATTTCTTACAGCAGCGAATTCCGCAATTTTAGCAATTGGGCGATTCAAACTTTCCGTTTGATATACAATTAATCCATGCTGTTTAATGGAATTTTGGTTTACGTCATCCTCCAAAGTTACCTTTTCAGGTATTTCTAGAGGCAGGTGCTGAACCAACTGAGCTGCTGTTGGGCTATCATATTGCCACCCAATTTCTCGCTTTAAACTATTAAAATATTCTTCCAGGGAATCTTGGTTGAAACCCCTGGTATTTATTTTTTGAATATCTTTTATTTCTAAAAGATCTTTTGAAATTTTATTGATTCTTTTGCAAGTTTCAATCAGCCTTTTCAGGCAACTGGCTTGGGAATCTGTTTCGGTTATTTTATGGGGGCCGAATTTAATCTTTCCCAAATAACTTACGAATTCATCCAAGCGATTGGTGAACGTTTTATTGGCACGGAAATATGTATTGTTCAATACATCGAAACCATCGTTCATACTTTTTAAAAACATGGATGTAGCAATGGCTGCATCCTTGTCTTCAAAAGTATCACGATCAGCAAACATTTTAATGCCTGTGCTGACCGTATTCGAAAAAACATGAACAGCCAATTCGGCGGTATTCATTCTATCATATCCTTGCGGATTGATGTGCTTTTCCGTAATCTTGGGGGCCAAGCGAAAAGAGTTTAATGAATCGACTTCATAAAACTTTTCGATCACTTTCCATGTCGCTTTTCCGACTGGTGTAGTTATGTCGTGTGTCAAGAAGTTATTTCTAACACTCTTGAATAAATGTACGTAATCGCACACGAACTGAGGCACTGGCGGATTGATCAATCTTTCACGGTCTATTTTTTCAAGAGCCGCCGCCTGATCGCAGACTATAGCGCGGACATTTAAGCCGGCTGCAGTGCAACACTTAACCGCCTGACCAATGGCTTGGGCGTATTAGTGAGTTACATTTTTGTTAACAAATATTGAGTTAACAAAATAGCCCTCTAACAAGGAATGTCAACATTATAGTGGCTTGGGAGGAGTATTGTTCCTTATCGGAAATTCCGTCTCCCAGGTCTACGTAACCAATTGCCCGGTCAACATTGGCAAGATAACCTATTTCTGGTTGGATGATCATTTCATCAAAAATTAGTGCACAATTTCTGTGACTCTCATCCATTTTTTGTACAAGTTTCTTCAACTTTTCAATATGTTCGCCTTGAAAGCCTGGCTCAAATACTTGGAGTGGCGGCGAAACACATTGTTCTTCTTCATGAGCCCTGTTCGGGCTCAATGATTTAAGTTGAGAAATTTCTTTCTATAAATCATTTATTTTTTGTAAATAATTTTTACTATCTTCACTTTGGACAGTGAATGCGTGCAATTTTTCATGCAAATTTTTAATTTCCTCTTTTAGGGAAATATTTTCCTCATTTAGGGCGTTACATTTCTTTTCCAGAAATTCCGGATTCTTGAGAAGAATATGTATCTTCATTGTAATTGATATCATTATTATCTATTGATAGATCGGCAGTTTTGTTTTCAATATCTTCTATTGAAACAATGCCTTTTTTCGCCTATTGCTGAGCGAGTTCTCAAACAATGGCTTATGTCCTAAATGAACAAAAATTTAAATGAAAGTAATTAGTAACATTTTAATATTTTAATATTTTAGTAACAATAACAGGGGGAACGTTGTGAGTTGCTGCTGCGGCCGCAACTCTACATTTATACCCGATACATAGACAGTATGGCTTCATTAAACGACAAAGATTGCGTGCGAGAGAGACAGAAAATGAGTCAGAACGTGACAAATTGATTTGTTACTTTTGGCTATAATAATAATCCGATCTGATTCGGAAAGGTCAAACAAATGAAACGTAAAAAAACGTAAGACAAAAATTGTTCCAATTGCTCAATTTCTTTATTCCGTTGAATAATGCTGACTAACTAAAATCATTAGCTCTGCCCACATAGTTTTAGGCCATTCATGAATAAATTTTCTACCTGATTGACTACTTTTAAGTACTCTCTTTTTTTGTATATAGTATAAAACAAGGTTTAAGCAAAAAAGGTCAACAAAAAAACTGTGGCAACGTAAGTGAGTATGAAATGTCACGTCAACCGGAGTTTGGGCGCAGGTATACCCTATTTCGTTGATATATATGAAAACTGGTTTTCCAAGCTGTTTTAATAAAGAAATGATCTCAGATTGTTTTGTTTTGGACATATTAATGCATATGATGAGGGTCTTGTAGATATATCTCGATCCCGATACCCATTCTTGGTTTCTGTAAGAAGACCAAAACCTTAAAAATATAGTTGAAATACCTTTATAACAGAAACTGACTAGTTTTGGCCAAACATTTTCTCAATTCTATAACATCCATTTCCCCAGGGTATGCAAAATGTTGCTCAATCCGCGCCATGTTGGGGAACAATGCTGCTCGATTTCACGGCACATGAGTCTGGCCCATACAAATTGAATGTTGCCAGCAACATAAGACGTAAGAAAACGTAAGTGAGTAAGTAAGGGAAATTGTTGAGCTGAAATTGTGGCGGGGGAAAAATCCCTCCACGAATAGAGGATTTCCCATCACACATTCCAAATGTGTTGGTGTTGGTGAGGCCAAAAAGGAATGTCAAAAACAGCTTGCACGGCCATTCGATAACTCAGTAATCGAAAGGTCTTTCCACTGCAGATTTTTAGACAGCGTTTAGGGAACTTTTCTAGTATAATTACATTTAAATGAGAGTTTTTTTTAATTCTTGGGTAAATGTCTAAGTACGAATTGGGAAACGCATTTATTTTTGCAAATTATCGGTCACACTGGCAGAGTTTGTGTGGAATTCGAATGTAGAATGTAATGTAGAATGGAATTTAGTAATGACATTTGGAGGCGTGTCCGATCGCTTTAATCGAAATTTGACTCAAAATCAGAGCAGAGCTTTTTTGTTGACCTTTTTTCTTTAAACCTTATTTTAAAAGCAAACCAGCAAAATGGGGTCGTTAAAATTAGCGAGTATTGTAGGGAAATTGATTCGTTAATCGGATAAAATTATGTGGGCAGAGCTGAAAGATTTAGATAGCTAGTAATATTCGACGGAATATCAAAAACGAGGAATTCGTCGTAATAACCGGCTGACAACAATGTACCCTAGGAAAAAGGATACTATAGAATCGATAATATGTTTGTCAGCCTCTGTTTTAAAGCTATCACAACGATATTTATAAGCTTATTGTCTTCTTACAGAGACCAAGAATATTTATCGGGATTTATATACAAGACACTAACCATATGCATGAATATGTCTATAGCATATAAAATTGAGAAAAGGCCTTTAATTACATATAATCTTCATATTAAATTAACGAAATAGGGTATACAAATACCTATACTACGGCTTACACGCAACATATCGACTGTTATCGACGGTTTTTTTGCTAAACTATAAATAAAAGCAAGGACTAAAAACTAGCAAATCTTTTAGAAAGTTTATTCATCAATGGCCTCAAACTATGTGGGTAGAACTAAGGCCTTTAGTTAGCCAGAATTATTCAACGGAACATCAAAATTGAGCAATATGGTTTCCAATCCTTGACGGAGAACGATTAACCCATTACCAGCCAAGGGGGTATTTTAATATTCCACCGAAAATAATGAAAATTAAATCATTTTAGCGCAGTTTTTTTAAATTTAGCGGAAAGATGGCATGAATCTACAAGAAGAATTTAGAATCGTTAATATTTTCCGCCTTTTACCTCAAGTAGTTGAACTGTTTAAATAGAGGGGGCTTTAGTGGACTGAGTTTGGTTTTTCATCATACAAGACGCTACATATAAAAGACGACGCGGCGGCGTCATTTTGTATGAGTCGACTCGAAATTTTCACTTAAATCAAAAACCGGAGCCAGCCTGGAACTGTTGTGACGTGGCCTTTCGCCAGACTTTTATCGTTCCTAGTAAATCAAATTGTATTTAGAATGAAATACTATCTGTTGCTGGGGCTTTTGCTCGTATCAGGTTCGTTTATTCTTGCCACGCTTCAGCGCCAATGGCCAATGCCGGTGCTTTAACCTAATTTTGTTTGTGTATTTACTATTCGATCATTACTGCAGGCATAAGTCAAATTGCGGCTGAAGATGAGCCTAGTGCCGAGAAAATCGACCTGGATTTGGGTGCATTCAAGGAAGGTTCCAGAACTGGTAAGTGACGCCCCCCCACCTGCAAGGGTAGTACTTGGAGTTTTTGGTACACGTCAGCGTTAGCAGTACTTACCCTTGACGCCATGGTGTTGACGCCCCTTATCTATAATATGCATATGCCTTACCACCACAGATGCTGAGACCCTGAAGCGTGAGGAGGAAGCCATCCAGCTGGATGGACTGAATGTTGCGCAGCTAAAAGAATTGCGCGAAAAGGTATATATGGTACATATGTGCTGCTTGTATGAATATTTATTAATTTTTTTTTTGCGTATTTCTTTCGTGGGCAGGCGGAGAAGTTCACTTTCCAGACAGAAGTGAACCGCATGATGAAACTGATCATCAATTCGCTGTACCGCAACAAGGAGATCTTCCTGCGTGAATTGATCTCGAACGCCTCCGATGCCATTGACAAGATTCGTCTGCTGGCGCTCACCGACCGAAAGGAGCTGGAGAGCAACCCCGAACTGCACATCCGCATCAAGGCCGACAAAGAGAACAAGGCGCTGCACATCATGGACTCGGGCATTGGCATGACACACCAGGATCTGATTAATAATCTGGGCACAATTGCCAAGTCCGGCACTGCTGATTTCCTTTCCAAAATGCAGGATCCCAGCAAGTCTGAGGGTGGGGACCTGAACGACATGATTGGCCAGTTTGGTGTGGGCTTCTATTCGGCCTTCTTGGTCGCCGACCGTGTGGTGGTCACCACGAAGCACAACGACGATAAGCAGTACATCTGGGAGTCGGATGCCAACAGTTTCACCATCACCGAAGATCCCCGTGGCGACACACTGAAGCGGGGTTCGATCATTTCGCTGTACCTGAAGGAAGAGGCCCAGGACTTCCTGGAGGAGGAAACCGTGCGCGAGCTGATTCGCAAATACTCGCAGTTCATTAATTTCCCCATTCTGATGTGGTCCAGCAAAACTGTCGACGAAGAGGTGCCGGTGGAGGAAGAGGCCGTGGCCGAGCCAGCAAAGACCGAAGATGACGTGGAAGATGCCGAAGAAGAGGCCAAGGTTGAGGAGGCCGCTGATGACGACAAGCCCAAGACAAAGAAGGTGTCCAAGACCATCTGGGACTGGCTCCTCATCAACGACAGCAAACCCATCTGGACTCGCAAGCCGGCCGATGTGACAACCGAGGAGTACAACAACTTCTACAAGAGTCTGACCAAGGACTCGAGTGAACCCCTCACCCAGACCCATTTCATTGCCGAGGGTGAAGTTACTTTCAAGAGTTTGCTGTACGTGCCCAAGGTACAGCCATCCGAGTCCTTCAACCGGTACGGCACCAAGTCCGACAACATCAAGCTCTACGTTCGTCGTGTCTTCATCACCGACGAGTTCAACGACATGATGCCCAACTTCTTAAGCTTCATCCGCGGTGTGGTCGACTCCGACGATCTGCCCCTGAATGTGTCGCGTGAAACGCTCCAGCAGCACAAGCTGATCAAGGTTATCAAGAAGAAGCTGGTGCGCAAGGTACTTGACATGCTCAAGAAGCTCGACAAGGAGTCCTACGAACAGTTCTGGAAAGAGTTCTCCACCAAGTAAGTGTGGCGCATCCATCTTTGATGAAATATTTGCTCACTACTCGCATTATCCGTTTTCTTAGCATTAAATTGGGTGTCATGGAGGATCCCAGCAACCGATCTCGCCTGGCCAAGCTGCTGCGTTTCCAAACCTCCAACGGCAAGGGCGTTACCTCCCTGGCCGAATATGTGGAACGCATGAAGTCGAAGCAGGAGCACATCTACTACATTGCCGGTGCCAACCGCGGTGAGGTGGAGAAGTCGCCGTTCGTTGAGCGTCTGCTGAGCAAGGGCTACGAGGTGCTCTTCCTAGTCGAGGCTGTTGATGAATACTGCATCTCGGCCCTGCCCGAGTTCGATGGCAAGAAGTTCCAGAACGTGGCCAAGGAGGGATTCAAGCTCAACGAATCCGAGAAGAGCAAGAAGAACTTCGAGACGCTGAAGAGCGCCTTCGAGCCGCTCGTCAAGTGGCTGAACGATGTCGCCCTCAAGGATCAGATCTCCAAGGCTCAGGTGTCGGAGCGTCTGAGCAACTCGCCATGTGCCTTGGTGGCTGGCGTTTTCGGCTGGACCGGCAACATGGAGCGACTGGCGATGTCCAATGCCCACCAGAAGTCTGACGATCCTTCACGCAGCTACTACCTCAGCCAGAAGAAAACTCTTGAGATCAATCCCAGGCACCCCCTGATGCGCGAGCTGTTGCGTCGCGTTGAGGCTGACGAGGCCGATGACTCTGCCAGGGTTATGGCCGTTATGATGTTCCGCACTGCCACTCTACGCTCTGGGTACATGCTCCAGGAGACGGCCGACTTCGCCGACAGCATTGAGAAAATGATGCGCCACACACTGGGTGTCTCGGTGGATGAACAAATCGAATTGGATGAGGATGACGACACTGCCGAGGATGATTTCGGAAGCCAAGAGAACAATGAGAACATCAATGCCGAAGACGACGAGGAGGATCAGCCCCATGACGAGCTGTAAGCCCCCGCTGCAGGCGTAGAGCAGATCCCACATCATTTGTACATAGGAGTGTGGAAGTCAGACTGAGTTTATTTACAACACCGGGGCGGGCGGTGCCGCGGGAAGCAGCCGCCGTTTCATCAATATTATCCCCAGACATGTCTTTAGTTAATAAGTCACGCAATTTCGTAATGATCATGTGGGCATCTCCACTAAGCAGTCCAGACAGCTCTCCATTAGATAAAGGCATACTTGAAACATTCGGCCGGAAGAAGGTTGAACTAGTAAAAGTTTTATTTTGATAAAACCGAATAAGAATGCATGCATGCGAAATAAGAAACAAAACAGGATTCCAACACAATAAAGAATACAAACAAAGAGTGTGTTTTAATCAGTACTCCAAATCCGATTCTTGAGGCTCTTCATTTACGGCTTTCTGGTATGTGCTGTATTCCAATTGGTCCCTGATCTGTTGCACTGCCTCCTCAGCGGTATCAAAATTGAATGTGTCCATAAAGAGACGCACAATCCACAATGGCAGGAGAGCATTGATCTGTAGCGATGCATATGCCTGTCAAACGAGAAGTTATCAGTGGAGATCAAATCACAGAGTGTTCCACTACCACTTCCACTTACTGAACGGTTGCCAAACACTGTGCCCAGTTTCTCGAGCATGCTGACTTCAACGTCTCTGCGCATTATATCTATGACGTGTACATGCTGAATGCCCATAAATTTATCTGTTCTCTTTTGCCGATTTTCCGTAAAAAAATGATTCAGGTCGCTTTGGTACTTGGAGAATGTATTCAAAACCTCTTCTTTCTCCATTTTATCCATTAATCTGGTGGATAACACAATCTTAGCTGTAGGTGAATGCATTGGATTGCAAAACTTACAGAATATCCACCTTACGCGGACATGGACCAAGTCCTAGCGCAGCGACCGCCTCCATGGGATCGGGTTTTGATGGCGACGAATCTTTCCCCTTCCCATTGGCAATCACTTTCTCTGGCGAGACGATTTTTTTAGTCTTTGTCTTCCTTCTGAAAATGAACAATTAATACAGCTTTCTAAGCCAGCAGGCTTTCTATTCCATACCCTACGAAGAAGTCATCCAAATGACCTGGACGCGTTAGTGAGCGGCGGGGGCGTCCTGGGGGACTCGGCCCCACAGAGCTGGGCCTGGAATTCCTGCGTTAATATTAGGCATGGCATAAATTGATTCACACATTGATGCTCACTGCGATTCTATATGCGTCCGTTTGCTGGGCTTCTTTTCACGTGAAGAGCGACCGCTGTTGGAGGCTTTTTCTTTCCCAGAATGTTGTGAAACGGATCTTCGACCCTTGCGCTTCTCCTGACCGCGTTCTACCTCTTGGTTACTGCAAGAAATTTAATTAACTTCTTAGTGCATTTAGGCTGTTCAATCGGCTTACATTGAAAATGATCTTTGCGTTCGTTTAATTGACTTCTTTTCAAGCGAAGAGCGACCTCTGCTAGAGGTTTTAGATCTCTCAGAGTCTTGTGATTTGGATCTCCGAGAGCTCCGCCTCTTTGCAGGCAAATTTTCAACCGGAGTAATGGACTTGTCCTTTTCCGTCTCCGAAGCAGGTTCTATCTGTTGGTCTCTGCAAAAAAGTGAATTGAATTCGTAGCGTATTTCAGGAAATAAGATTGGGGATTACATTGAAAGAGAACTTTGCGTTCTTTTAACTGGCTTAGAGGGTTTATCTTTCTCAGAATTTTGTGAAATGGATCTCCGAGGGCTCCGCGCCTTAAGCGTCTCCGGAGCGGGTTCTTTCTGTTTATCACTGTGAAAAATTTATTTAACTTCATAGGGAATTTCATGAGTCAAGCTTGGGTCTTACACTGAAGGTATCTTGTGCATCCGTTTGTTTGTTTTATTTTCGCGAGAATCATGACCGTGGCTGGTCTTATCTTTGTGCACTTTCTTAGCCTTCGCTTCATGGTCGCTGCAAGAAAGGTAAATGAGTGCCCATCACACGTGGAGTGGAGTTTTCTATGTCATTCACAGACCTGGCTTTTGATGCTACGACTTCGCGTTTGATGGAAATTTCGATACCCTTTCTCATATTTTTAGTATCTTCTTGCGCTATATATTCGAGCTTTACATTAAGAGACAGGTCATTTTTCGAGAGTGTAACCCCTGGTAAGAGTAGCTGGGAGGCTGAATGCCGATATTCGTTGGAATCCACTCGCACTTTGATGTGGTCAATGAGGAGGTCGGCATGCACATTTTGAGCGTCCTGCTCCTTCTCCAGCAGGTCCCACAAGCCGCTCTCAACATTGGTCCAGCGGGCAGGCGTCATCCAGTGATAGTCACATAATTTCTTGCCAAAGTGGTTTATCTGGCTCGGCAGCACTTTGGTGCTGCAGATGACGCGGTGCTTTTTGTACTAGAAATTAATAATAAACTAGTTAAGTACCGAAGCTGGGTGCTTCTCCACCTACCTTATAGGTTTGCATTACAAGCTGGTAGTCACCGGCGGCATTAAAGGACATTTTATCCAACGTATTGGTGTTTTTAGTAAACAATAAGCGTATCTTTTCTGCGTTCGCGGCAAAATAATGAATTTGCGATTTCAGAGCTGCATTTCTTCTTCTTTTGGCCGATAACGATATGTAAGCGTTGCCAGATGCAAGACAATTTTCAAATTGTTTTGCGCGTAAATTTGAAATCAAACGAATGTCGACTTAATCAATGAACGAACGCTAGGGGATCTTTTTAGTGGGTTCCTGATTATCAATCGCGTTTAACATAGGTCAAGTATTGTAGAGAAGCGTTTGTTTACTGATCTGTGTGCCAATAAGACACGATTATCGGACGCTGGCTGGCCTGCCGAGAGAGGAATAAGTAATACGGACTCGGATTCTGTCCAGTTCTTAATCGCGTTCTGAATTAAACAGTCGCAGAGACGTCTGAGCCATAGGTTGCGCGTGCTTGGTTATTTTATTAATTCAAATCGATCAATGACGATTAGCGAAACTATATACTGCGTGTAGTGTGTGTTGTTCTGATTCTGATTAATTTATGAATAGGCGCAAAATGTTTTCGAGTTCGAGTCGTACTATGACGGCGACGTTGTGGGGAGTAGTCCTAATTTACATATCAGTAATATCAGAGTTCAGAATTCAGCCATGTGAGGCGCGGACCGTCGCAGATTCACAGGAAAAGCCCGAATCCATTGAAAATACACTCAAAGATTCGTCAGCGGAATTTCTGAGAACCTATTCCGACCGCATGAAGTCGTACATGAATGTCAGCGTGGCGCCGTGCGACGACTTCTATGAGTACGCCTGTGGCAATTGGCAGCACGTGAAGCAGGACAGGCAGTCATCCCATAAGCGGAGCAACCTCCTGGATATCGGGTACACATTGGGCGATGTGGTCGAGCTGCTGCTCACCAAGAACTCGCTGGCTATGGATCTAAATTACACCGCCGAGCTGCTGATTGCACAACGATTCTATAATGCCTGCCTCGGTGCGGATCTGTACCCGCTGCCAGCGGCCGACCCCGCTTATCTGGCGCTTATCAGGTCGATAGGTGGTTTCCCAGCCGTCGACGGTGAGGCGTGGCATGCCGCCAATTTCAGCTGGTTCAACATGAGCGCCCACTTGACGAACTTCGGCATCAATGGACTAATCCACGAGAAGATCCTGCCCCAGTATCCATTTGTGCCGTACTTCAAGGTGCCGGAACTGGGCTTCGACTATATCGTCCACAGCGACAACATCGCCAGCAACGACACGAGAGGCTACAAGTTGAATGAGAAGCGAATGCGTGGCTACCTCGAGGCCTACGGCCTGTCGGAGGAGAAGGTTTCGCAGGTGATTGCGGAAGTGTTTGCCTTCTGGCATGATGCCCTCGTGGTTATCGATCGTTTCGGTGATGATCTCAAAGAATGCGAAGACCATGCGGAATTGAACGATATTCCCTCGTTTTCTGAATGGAGCAGCTACTATGCGATTGCCTGGAACAGCACCAACTTCCCCAAGGAGAATATCGAAACATTCTGCGACTTCTACTATGTGGAACTGGATAAGGTTTGCGCCAAGCACATGCCGGCAGTTGCCAACTATTTGGCCATGCTCCTGCTGTACCGCATGGATGCTAAACTGAAGTCGGCCAAGTACCAGAAGGAGCACTGCCTGCAGGTAGTGCAGTACTCACTGCCATATCTATTTGATAGGCTTTATCGCGTGGTAGGTGTTGCTATAAGATCGGATCGGCCAGGGTACATAACGTCCATTAAACGATATCTTTCCATTTGGTCTGCAGGAATACTTCTCCGAGGAGACAAGTGCAGAAATCTCGGGCATTATAAAGGAGCTGCGCAAGAGCTTCCGATTGATGCTAGAAAATTCCGAGTGGCTGGACAAGGAAACCCGAACAGAAGCACTGCTGAAGGAGATCAGCATCGAGCCGCGCATTGGTAGCTTTAGGGACGACGGGCTCACCGAACGGCTCGTCCGAGCGGTCAATAACCTGACTATTGTCAAGGACAGCTTTGCTCAGACGAACATTAACCTGAAACGCTTTATCACGTACTTAAGACGGTTCAATGGCCACCATTTTAGTGAGCTATCGAATGACACGAAACCCCTCGAGCTACTGTGGAGCATGCAGGTCAATGCGTTTTACTATAACCTAGACAATACCATTTACGTGATGGCGGGCATACTTCATCCGCCAGCCTTTCATCAGTTGTGGCCGAACTCCCTAAAGTACGGCACAATTGGTTATCTGGTGGGGCATGAGCTCACGCATGGCTTCGACACAGTCGGCTCCATGTACGATGGCAGCGGCGCCCAGCGCAACTGGTGGTCGAAAAAGTCCAATGCGGTGTTCAACGAGCGGGCCGAATGCTATGCGGAACACTACAGCAATTACCTGATACCAGAGATCAATCGCAAGATCAATGGCAACCAGACCAAGGACGAGAACATTGCTGATAGTGGTGGTCTGCACGAGGCCCTTGCTGCGTATCGCAGCTACATGAAGCAGCAGCACCAGCACCTGCAGCAGCAGGAAAACGAGACGCATCTGGATAAGAATGAAGAGCAGATGCCTGGCCTCGATCTATCCCCAGAGCAGCTGTTTTTCCTGGGCTTTGCGCAGCTGTGGTGTAATGCATACGAGGAGGAGCACTACTGGGAGGAGCTGTCGAACGAGCATACAATCGACAAGTTTCGGGTTCTTGGTGCCGTCACCAACAACGAGGACTTTGCCAAGATCTACAACTGTCCCGTTGGTAGTCCCATGAATCCTCACGCAGAAAGATGTCGTGTTTGGTAGCGCAGCTGATTGCGAATCAATTCAGTAGACCGCTGATAAGCACACATACTTATTAACGAATAATTAGTTCAATAAACGCTTGTCGAATACTTTTTTTCCCCAGAAGCCTTCTACATGTATTTGTTTGTGTTTCCAGATTTAATGGGCGACTGGTTCTGAGGATTTGAACGCATCCGCTCCGCGGTAGTTCTCAATTAGCAGCGACTTGTAGCGTCGCAAGTGCACACTGAGACCCTCCTCGCGTTCGCTGGCAGAGAGTATGGCGACACGTGATATTACCAAATGTGAAGGATTCGCCTGACTAAAGCCGCGTATCACATCGATTTCATCGCCAATATCCAGCTGAAATGAAGGAATCATTAGGGAAAATTCTCTAGCCACACGAGTCCTTACCTGTACGCTTTTCTTCTGCAGCTTCTTTCCATTGACTCTAATCTTGCTCTCATAGAAATTCAGTTCAACTTTGCTGTGGGAAAGGAAAAGGTGCATTGAATAATACTTTTGCATTATTGCCCCTTGGACACGACACTCACTTTCTAGCCATCCCTAGACCGGCCTTGAGCAGAAGATCGGCGCGCAGCGAGTTCACCTTGGTCTTGACCACCTTGGAGTCGCGCTCGTCCTTAAACTCCTCGTCCGCTTCATCATCCGTGTCCAAATCGTCTGCTGTTCTGGATGATTTTCTATCGTATTTTCGACTGACGCTGCTGGTATGAAGTGGTGCCTGAATTCTGGGTGAGATTACATTCGGTAGGGCTGCTGTTTTGTTAGCCAAGCTACTAGCCGGGGCAGTCGCGTATTTTCCGAGTCGTGATATTTGCCGTAAGCTGCGGAGCATTTTTGGAGCGGGGAGGTCTTAAAAATTACGATAACAAAAACCTAGAAACATAACCTAAAAACTACAGCTGATTGGTGGCGGCGTTGCCAGCTATCATTCGGTTTTGCTTGGCGGCTGTTGTTTTTGTTTTTTGTTTCGCTTCTTTTTGGGTTTCTTGTCAGGATTCGGACGAGTTCGGTGGACACTGACTGGACGATATCGTTGTGTGTCGGTGGGCAAAAAATCATCCTCATCGATGGTTCCTTCCGCTGCCTCTACTTCCATGTGCTCCACATTTTCCTCTGAGTCGTCGGGTATCGTTGATTTGGATTCCACTTCTAGGTGGGCTTTGGTTTTGGCTTTCATGGCCAAATTACTGAGAGCAGCGCCCAATTGCTGGGTCTCCACCTGGGTATCGATTTGGTCAATCCTTACGCATGACTTTTCACTGGACCACGATATGTAGTCATCGTTCCATTGCTTTTCCGCAACCACCTTCGGCTGCTCCAAGGCCTTCTGTGCTGTTTCCTCCCGCTGAAGATCTTGCTCTTTCGCCTGGCGCTTCTTCAACGACTTTTTAACCGTGGGAGGAATCTTTTGTGGAGCTGGCTTCTGGCGGTTCTTCACCCACTGTTCCAGGTCCAGGCTCACAGCAGACAAGTCCGTAGGCAAAACCAAGGAAAGTGCTCGTACCCCGAAAATTTCAAAGGTTAGCTCCTCCAACTTTGGCTGCGCATAAATAGGAGCAGTTGGCACTTTAACGGCGGCACTGGTGGCTATTAGCCGGATGATATGGGATGGCCTCAGACTCAGCGAGACAAAGACACATGAGAAGCGTCTCGAATTAATGGCTCGCAAGGAGCTCTCGAGGCCGAGATGTATCTGATGACGGGTGGCAAAGGTCTTAACTGAGTGCTCGCTATGTTTTATGGCCTCCAGCAAAATCTGACGAAACTGCACCACTTCATCATCGGCGAGAACTGGGCTGCAAATTGAAAATGGTCAACTGGCGATTGTCTCAAGATTTTAAGAGCTGCTACCTGTGCTGCTTGTATGGATTGGCCAATATATTTCGTAGCTTGGGCAGTACCTTCCTCTTGCCCTTCGCTTCCTTTTTCTTTATGCTGGCCAAACTCATATTCTAAAAATCGAGCCTCGTCTGGAAATAAATAATTAAAATAAAATGTGTTTTTGATTACCGACAGCGTTGCCACCCACTCTACAGGTTTCGGCGTGGCCAGAGGTTCATCAAATAAAACGCGGTCTGGATTAATTTTAAACTGTTTATTTTAAATGTTTTAATTTTACTTTTCACAGCCAATACGGTTCAGGTCTTGTATCTGAGGAGTATCGGAAATTAGTCGGATTTGGCTTCACAAAATCTTCAACAAGGTCCGCGCTCCTGGGAGTAGTGGTTCTGATGGCTTCGGTAGTGGTTTCCTCTGATACGATTGTGCTCGTCTCAATCTCAATATTTGTATTTTCTGTAGTTGTACTGTTTACGAGGTCTGTGAAGTCGTCCGGTTGGGGAATGTATATTAGATTATCCAAATATGTTGTAGTTTCAATGCCTGAAGTTGTGGAAATAATGTCCAACACTGATGTCGAAGTCTCTGGACTTTCTGTCGTAATAAGAGATGGTTCCGTTGTGGTTTCTGATGTTTCCCAGGATCCTGTAGTGGTTGCTGGCCATTCTGTCGAGTCTAAAGATTCCTCTGTCGTGGTTTCGGATACTTCTCCTGTCGGTTCCTCCCTGAAAGAGACGGCAGTGGTGGTGTCTATGATCGGAGTTGTTTCCCAATCAACGATGCTCCATGAAGTGGTAGTCTCGACCATGCCAGTGGTTGATTCCGGAATTTCTGTACTGGTGGGACTTTGTTCTGTTGTTTCCGCTTCCATAATTGTAAACTGCGGCTCTGACGTTGTAGTTTCGACAGTTGTTTCCTCTGTGGTACCGTCCAGATCGAAGATATTGCTTGTTGTTGTGGAGATTTCTTCAGTAAAGTAGCTTGTAGATGATTCCGGCTCAATTGTAGGTTCAATGACTGCCTGAATCGTTGTTGTTTCCCATTCTTGGCCAAACGTTGGGAGGGTTAAATTATGTTTTCCAGGTTTGTATGGCTCGTACTTCTTTACAATATATGGCTTGTGATTCTTTATGTATTCCATGGACAGTTTGGTCCATTCATCTCTATCAAGAATGGAGTTTAAATTCCCCCTTTTGATATCCGTCTGAATTTCCACAGAATAATGTGCCATCAAAAGAAGAAAACACAATTTTTCTATGAACATCTTGACGGGCCAAGCGGATACTTTTGACTAATTCCTTTTGCAAATTGCGGCAAAATATAAGCCAAAACGATCTACCTGTTCTCGACTTTTCACCCCCAAACTGGTCTACCTGTACCTGTCATCAGAAAGGTCCAAAGATGATAATCATGCGCCATTAGGTATATGCAGATTTAAGCATAAATATTCCCGCCAAGGTTACAGTTTCTTACGTCTGGTCACTCTTTTATTTATTGCAAATGCCGGCTCCAGCTGATTTTTGTTATCGATTTCAGCAGAATAAAATTTATCGGCGTGCTTGAAATCCGCGTTTTGCGTGAAAATAGTAAAAATATATATTTGCATCAAAGTTTTTCCTCTAATATTTAGAGAAAAACATTATTAAAAGTGGGATTGAACCTTGGTAAGTTATCTCCGATACAATAGCATCTCACACAGTGCCGCACTGCTCGGTGGCTGTAAACGTTTACATATTGGCAGAGGCCGGCTGAGTGTACAGTGAATGAAAATAATTTTCTATTAGATCTGCAATATCATGGATTCCGATTTATACGATGAGTTCGGCAACTACATTGGCCCCGATCTGGATAGCGACGAGGATGATGACCAAAGTATCTATGGGCAACCTGACGTGCAGGATGACCAAGATGTAAGTACTTCCAATGGCAATGTACTCGAAGCATCATTCTCAGTAATTCGCTTGGTTGGGTACACAGGACGCCATGGACGAGGACGAAGCAGAACCGCCAGAAGATGAGGACAAGGAAGTGACAGCGGTTGTACTGCACGAGGATAAACGCTATTATCCTTCGGCCGTGGAGGTTTATGGTCCGGATGTGGAAACCATAGTGCAGGAAGAGGATGCCCAGCCACTGGACAAGCCACTCATTGAGCCGATAAAGAAGCTCAAGTTCCAAATTAAGGAGCAGGAACAGCAGGACACCACATATGACATGGAATTTATGGCTGATCTAATGGACACGCCGCCACTCATCAGAAACGTGGCACTCATTGGGCACCTTCATCACGGCAAGACGACATTCGTTGATTGCCTGATTCGGCAAACGCATCCCCAATTCGAAACCATGGAGGAGCGCTCTTTGCGCTACACAGACACGCTCTTCACCGAACAGGAACGCGGATGCAGCATTAAGGCCACCCCAGTCACCCTTGTTCTGCAGGATGTCAAGCAAAAGAGCTACTTGCTGAATATTTTCGACACTCCCGGTCATGTTAATTTCTCGGACGAGACCACTGCTGCCATGCGTATGAGCGACGGCGTTGTTTTGTTCATCGATGCGGCAGAGGGTATTATGCTGAACACGGAACGCTTGCTAAAGCATGCTGTACAGGAGCGGCAGTCCATTACCGTGTGCATCAACAAGGTAAGACAGTACCAAATGCCGCAAAATAAAAGTTTTTAATGCTCATCATCTATGGCAGATTGATCGTCTCATTCTGGAGCTCAAGCTGCCGCCCCAAGATGCGTACTTTAAGCTGAAGCATATAGTAGAGGAGGTCAATGGGCTACTGAGGTATGTAGGCCTAAATGTACCTAATAATTTGTTCACCAATATCCTTTCCGTTTAGCACATATGGCAGTGCAGATGACAACCTGTTGGTGTCTCCGATTTTGGGCAATGTCTGCTTTTCCAGTTCGCTATATGGCTTTTGCTTCACCTTGAAATCGTTTGCCAAACTCTATGCGGACACATATGAGGGCGTTAACTACATTGACTTTGCCAAACGACTCTGGGGCGATATGTACTTCAACAGCAAAACGTAAGTGCATCCTCACGTTATTAATTAATTATTATTCACGTAACTTATGGACGATCTATTGGCAGCCGAAAGTTTTCCAAGAAACAGCCGCATAGCTCTGCTCAGCGTAGTTTCGTGGAGTTCATACTGGAGCCCATGTACAAGCTGATTGCCCAGGTTGTGGGCGACGTGGACAGCACGCTGTCGGACACGCTCGCCGAGCTGAATGTACGCGTTTCCAAGGAGGAAATGAAATCGAATATGCGGCCGCTGCTGCGACTCGTCTGCAATCGATTCATGGGTGACTGCAGCGGTTTCGTGGATATGTGCGTGGAGCACATCAAATCGCCACAGGAGAATGCCAAGCGGAAGGTGGACCACATTTATACGGGGCCAAAAGAGGGGGACATCTATCGCGACATGATAACCTGCAATCAATATGGCACACTGATGGTCCACAGCTCGAAGATGTATCCCAACGATGATTGTACCTTTTTCCAGGTGCTGGCACGGATTGTTTCCGGCACCCTGCATGCCGGTCAGGAGGTGCGTGTTTTGGGAGAGAACTACACGCTTCAGGATGAGGAGGATTCCCGAATACTGCAAGTCGGTCGACTGTGGGTGTTCGAGGCTCGGTATAAAGTCGAGCTAAACCGAGTTCCTTCCGGTAATTGGGTCCTCATTGAGGGCATCGATCAGTGCATCGTTAAAACCTCTACCATTGTGGACATCAATGTCCCAGAGGATCTCTACATATTCCGACCACTCAAGTTCAACACTCAGAGCATTATAAAGATTGCCGTGGAGCCAGTGAATCCCTCGGAGCTGCCGAAAATGCTCGACGGTCTGCGGAAGGTGAACAAATCCTATCCGCTGCTCTCGACCCGTGTCGAGGAGTCCGGTGAGCACGTTATCCTGGGCACAGGCGAGTTGTATCTGGACTGCGTCATGCATGATCTGCGCAAAATGTACTCGGAGATCGACATAAAGGTGGCCGATCCTGTGGTAGCCTTCTGTGAGACTGTCGTGGAAACCAGTTCCCTCAAGTGTTTCGCAGAGACGCCAAACAAAAAGAACAAATTAACCATGATATCAGAGCCGCTGGAGAAGGGCCTGGCCGAAGACATTGAGAACGGAACCGTTTGCATCAGTTGGAACAAGAAACGCATCGGAGAGTTCTTTCAGGTCAACTACGACTGGGATTTGTTGGCCGCGCGTTCCATTTGGGCATTCGGCCCCGATTCAACTGGTCCCAACATTCTTGTGGACGACACCCTACCCTCGGAGGTGGACAAGAATCTGCTGACGGCGGTGAAGGACTCCATTGTGCAGGGCTTTCAATGGGGAACGCGCGAGGGTCCGCTCTGTGAGGAGCCCATACGAAACGTCAAATTCAAGATACTCGACGGAGTCATTGCCAACGAGGCTCTGCATCGCGGTGGTGGCCAAATCATTCCCACAGCTCGTCGCGTGGCCTACTCTGCGTTCCTCATGGCCACGCCACGTCTAATGGAGCCGTACCTATTTGTTGAGGTCCAGGCGCCCGCAGATTGTGTGTCGGCGGTCTACACGGTATTGGCCAGGCGCAGGTGAGTTGAAGGAAATACATACAAAATGTATGACAATTTTCACCCGAAACTTCATATTCCTATTCTTTTAGAGGCCATGTGACACAGGATGCCCCCGTTTCCGGTTCACCCATCTATACGATCAAAGCATTTATACCCGCCATCGATTCGTTCGGCTTTGAGACAGATCTGCGAACGCATACCCAGGGTCAGGCATTCTGTTTGTCAGTGTTCCATCACTGGCAAATTGTGCCCGGCGATCCCCTGGACAAGAGTATCATCATTCGGCCGCTTGAGCCCCAGCAGGCATCGCATTTGGCACGCGAATTCATGATCAAGACACGACGCCGCAAAGGCCTCTCCGAGGATGTGTCCATTAACAAGTTCTTCGACGATCCCATGTTGCTGGAATTGGCCCGTCAGGACGTACTCGTTAACTATCCGCTGTAGAACCACGAATGAGTTAATAAAATACTTTTAGATCTAGTTTCTGAAATTTAAGTTGATTTTATTTTATTGCCTATGGGGGCCCAGGGAGCTTAAACAGTTTATCCGAGTATGCTCAATACTCCAGAAAATCGAGAGAACAGAGCAGGCGTCGGACAAAGTGTAAATTATACCAGATACCATTTTCATCAATCGTTCGGTAGTGCTCAATGTGAGTACAGCAAACAAATTTTTGAATTAATTTAGTTGTAAAAATAATAATTCCTATTTTCAACAGACTAGCTGCTATTTTCCCTCCATCTATTTACAATGCCTCACATGATGACGACCAGAAAACGCCAGGCAAGCCGTACAGACAACGAGGCGGTCGGTGCTCCCAAGCGGCGTAAGTCTAAACCGAAATTGTATTAACGAATAATAAAGATAAAATGATATTTTTCCTCACAGCTTGCTATCAGCCAAACCGTGGTCGCCGTCAACAGAGCCGGGACAATAACAACAACACAAAAGCCAGGAGTCTGGTGAGCCGTCAACAGAGCCGGGACAACAACAACAACAAACAAACAAAATCCCAGAGTCTGGTGATGAATTCTGGTTCTCCAGAGCCGAAGGATGGCAGCAATAACGGAACAGTGTGCCGGTATACAGTGAAAAATCCAGAGCCGCAACAACCAGAACAGAGACTAGAGCTGTCACCTTTTCGTACCGATCAAATTTCTGAGGTGGTATCAAAAGAGGAGCCCAACGAATTGCATACCCAAGGCCCTAATCCCACCCAGTTCTTGATTATACAGACCAGTCCAAATAAGCTGTTTGTGTTTCAGCAAGTGGCCAACGTGGTGTCAGATCGCCCTTTGGTTCCGCTAGTCCAGGATCAAACAAATCTTCGCTTGCAATCATTTGGAATTGGAATTGGACGACTTTTTTGGAATATATTGAAACACAACATCGCATCGTACATCAGAGGCTTAGAGCCAAATTGAAATTAATAAAGTTATGCCAGATATAGTTGAATCATTATTACAAAGAGCTAGTTAACAGTTATCTAGACTGAAGTGATGGAATGATAATCTCCATTCCTCGTGAAAATTGAAAATCATGAAAATTGGTAATCATTTAGCACAGTAGAAAGTTGTATAATTTTTATATTTTGACATTTTATTCAATACCAATTTATATGGGCACTAGAGCCCTGCATGAACTGATTCAGTATTAGCTTCGTTCAGTCCTCCAGAATCAGCCACGATGAAATTATAAAAGGGACCACCTAACCCACTTTCGGTTCTTAAGAGAGCGCTTTGAGACCATTATTGATGAGAAAGAGAAGAACGAAGGTTGCGAAGAGCAAGAACGGACCACCTTGTTTTATTTCATCATGGAATTCGCGATTCAGCTTCGAATTACTCGATTGAACAAGGCAGGTCTCAGATCTTTCAAATTTCGGTTTTTTTTCTCGCTCACTTTTCATTTGAGTTTGTTTTCCGGTAGAGCACGACAAAACTGGCTTTTCTGAAAAATATTTACATATTTCTGTGTGTAAGAGTACGTTTTCTTGCTTTACACTGAAAAAAAAAGTGTTTCAAATAAAGCAATAGAATGTTTTACACTAAATAAAAGAAAAAGCATACTCTTGTCCGCGTACCACTAAAGGTATACAGTATTTTGGGTCCCACAGCCAAGCAAAGTGTTCTCATTGGTAATTAATGATATGGCCAGCACCTGACAAATGCTTACGGAAATGAATGAGGATTTTTAATGGTCGGATCAAGCTTCCTTCCAATAAATCCAAATGTGTATAGCCGAAGGCACATGAATTCCGTATTACATATGGCTTAAGTCGTTTCAGAGACATTCGAAACAGGATTCGTAGTGTGTATGGCTGTGATTTTATCAACACAGTGGATATATTTACTAGAGCCCTGCCTTCTGCCTCTAAATTCTTGACAAATCGCGGTCCATCGAGGGTATGGTTTTTTGTTTTCGAGATATTTGTGGCTGTATTTTGCAAATTTAGCTTTACAGAAAACTGGCTAATTCTTTTGATTAGTACATCTCTGAAACCTGTCCCGGTTTACAAAGAAAATTTCTCATCTAAACGCCTGTGTTGCTGTCAGAATTTGGAGGCCAATCGATTAATAAGATTTACTATATTTACTAGATATTTATTTGAAGCCTTTGTCTGGTAATGACTTTGCAAATAATTTACATAATAGTATACAGAAAACAGTTATGATGCTGGTTGGTCCGTCCCTACTCGCCATTGCCGTTTTGCAGGACCTCCGACTCGTAGCCCTCGCCCTGATCCTCCTCGAACTCGAGCTCATCGTCGGCTGTTGCTTCCTAAAAAAATAAAAAAAGGAAAAGGTTTCGAGTAAGAAATTGCTGGACTGGTTTTAGATATTGTTCAGAAAACGCACCTGGTACTGCTGATACTCGGATATCAGATCGTTCATATTGCTCTCCGCCTCAGTGAACTCCATTTCGTCCATGCCCTCGCCCGTGTACCAGTGCAAGAAGGCCTTGCGACGGAACATGGCTGTGAACTGCTCGGAGATGCGCTTGAAGATCTCCTGGATGGCCGTCGAGTTGCCAATGAATGTGGCGGACATCTTGAGGCCGCGTGGCGGTATATCGCAGACGGCCACCTTCACATTGTTGGGTATCCATTCGACAAAGTAGCTGCTGTTCTTCGCCTGCACATTGAGCATTTGGGTGTCCACCTCCTTCATGGACATTGGACCTGTTAATTGAACAACAACAAAAAAAAACGATTGGTATCGGGGGTAAAAAATCCCATCGCCTTAGTGTCTCCACCAAAACAGTGCAGTGCTCCCACCCGCATTGTCCCGCATTTACATCAAAAGACAAGTTGGCTTTAATGCGTCCCAAAAGCAAATCCCCAAATCCCTGAATATGAAATACTAAACGGATTCTAAGCCCCAACAGTGCACTTTGCCACCTGGTCGGAGTTGGAGTTGGCGGAGGCTCTCAGGCGGATAGGGAAAGGGACAGGGACAGGGACAGAGGCTGGGGGGCCACCTTGACACAAACAGTCCCAGGAGGTAACTAAAAAAGTTGTTTAAATTCCTTTGCTGGCATGTTTTTTGCTGCTTTTGTTGTTATTGCTTCCGCTGTTGCTTCTGAAGAACACATTTTTTGTGATTAATTATTTTGCAAGTATTTCTGGCAGAGCCTGAGCCAGAGCCTGAGTGGACGCACAGAATCGTGCGAGAGAGAGAGAGGCAGAGTTCAGGGCCCCAAAGTCACGTTCAAGCATGATTAGTTAGGCTTGGGCTTGGGCTTGGGATTGGGGCCCGTGTCAGGGGGCGGTAGGTCGGTGGTCGTAATTCCCCAATGGATCTTGAAAGTAAATTTCTAATTACGCGCGTTTTGCGAGTCATCAGTCAAAAGGAAAGGCAGAGGCAGAGCCCAATCCCAAAGCCAAAGCCAAGCGCCAGGACGATAGCGAGAACGAGAGGTACACAAGGAATAGCAAATGAAATATTATGCGGCATACTTTCGGGCGCCGCACACCAGTTTATTAATTTAAAAATTAGCGCCAAGCCAAAAAAAAGAATGCCACCCTCGGTGGGGGGTTGGGTGGCAGGCAACGCGGAAGGCTAACAAATTTGCGCTACGTGCGCGTTGACGGATTGCAGCCCTTTTACCCGCCAGAGCCAGGGCCAGGGACAGGGCCAGAGCCAGGTTGCATTAATCATTTTTAGTGGCGCCCATAAGTAGGCATTCTGTTTGCTAATAAAATTGTCGCTGTTGCCCCTTGTTTCTACGTGCCCTGCGGCAGCCCATGGCCCGGCCATAGGACAGGTGCGCCAGCCACCAGTTGGCCCTGACAAAGTGACAAAGTTTCACGGATAAGCCGCCACGGATGGTTGCCCACCACCCGTTAAGATGGATGGATCCCCGCGTTTGCCTTTGCGTTTGCGTGAAAGTGTTTCGGGCTTGTTGTTAAACAACTATTTTTCTTCTTTGGACCAGCCCCCCCCTGTTGGGGGCGCGGACAGAAGGTGCGTCAACACGGGCTTTGGTTGGCCACTCACCTCGGAAGATGCAGGCACACGTCAGGTAGCGTCCATGCCGGGGATCACAGGCGGTCATCATGTTCTTGGCATCGAACATCTGCTGGGTCAGCTCGGCGACGGTCAGGGCGCGATACTGCTGCGATCCCTTGGCGGTCAGTGGGGCAAAGCCGGGCATAAAGAAGTGCAGACGCGGGAATGGTACCATATTCACCGCCAGCTTGCGCAGATCGGCGTTCAGCTGGCCAGGGAAACGCAGGCAAGTGGTTACGCCAGACATTGTGACCTGTTCGGAGGAGGGGGAAATCTCAATTAGTAAAGCATTTCATTTGATGGTTGGTTTTTCTGCCAATCCGTGGGGGTCCATTTGTGCTCCTTTTGCGGCTGCTACTTACGGACACCAAGTGGTTTAGATCCTCGTAGGTGGGCGAGCATAGGCGCAGGCTTTGGTAGCAAATGTCATACAGGGCCTCATTGTCAATGCAGAATGTCTCGTCTGTGTCCACGCACAGCTGATGCACCGACAATGTGGCATTATACGGTTCGACCACCACCTCTGACACCTGGGTGTCCACCGTTCGATGAAGGATTGGTTGGGTGGGGAGAGGGAAGGGGGACAAAGAAAAACACCAATTAGACACTTACAGAAACCAAATGATTGAGATCCCCGTATGTGGGCGATGATAGCTTCAGTGTGCGGAAGCAGATGTCATAGAGAGCCTCGTTGTCAATGCAGAAGGTCTCGTCTGTGTTCTCCACCAGCTGATGGATGGAGAGCGTTGCATTGTAGGGCTCCACGACGGTATCGGATACCTGATTGTTGTTGTTGTTGTTGTTGTGGGGTTAGGCGACATGCATGAAAAAAGAAGGCAAATAAATGTTGTTAATTAGCAAACCTTTGGCTTGTGGGCAAAAGATATTCAATGTTTTCGGCTGGGGATGGTCCCCAAAACTCTCCCAATCCTTTGACAAAGTCTGCAGTTTGTGTCAAACGATTTGCCATTCGTCTTTGGACCAGAAATTCCAGGCAATTTGCTTGCGACATGCAACATGAAAAATGCATTCCCGCCCCCCAAAAGAGGCTGCAATTCGAATGCACTGCCTCCTGCAACTCCTCGTGCAACAGCATAGACATGGCCCTATAGTAGATGGATATGGATATGGGCATGGGGCATGAGATGGGGGTATGTGTCGGGCCTCGAGCGGCACTCAGGCTCCGAGTTGTTGCATAAATGCAGTTGCATGTTGCACAAACATCCACAATCACATATTCGCATACGCATACAAGTGTGGGGGCAAGTGTGGGGCAAGTGTGGGGGTGTGCTGCAAATTGAAAATTATGTATAATCTTTGCTTTTGCCATCTCTATATTTGCTTGGGCAAGATGCATTGCTCCGTGTCCATTGAGGTCTCGGTAGGGTGGGGGAGAGTGCAACATGGGCGGGGCGGTATCGAGGTTGTGGCATGCGACAAACTTCAGTTTCGAGTCTCAGCTTTTGGGGCTGTATGCGAAATGTGTGTACACATAAATTGTGGCAATTATTTAATGGTCGTCCCAAGCCAGCCCTCGAGCGATAAGGTGGACACACACACACACACCTGTACAGTGGACACACACACACACACACACACACACACACACACACACAGTACATGCAGTTAATACTAATGAGTTATGCTGGGGCATATGCAATGTGCATTCAACATTTTGTACCCAAATAAGTATCTGTTGTATTTGTTGCTGCTGCAGGATTTACGAGTGTTTGCTGCAGCAGCCCTCCTGGCCATCTGGCAGGTGCAAATCTCCATACTGGCCGTGTGGCATGCCTCAAAGGGTATGCATAAATAACGAAGGCCATGCCGAAGCTTTAATCATATTTCAAAATATTTAAACAGTTTTTTGTTTAATGCTGAATATGCATAAATTGCAGCTGTTGATGGACAAAACTATTAAATCTATATGTATTTATATATATTTTATATATTCGCATGTCCAGTGGTGTATTAAGGCCGTGTTATGGAGTGACAGACAGGCATGTGTCGGGCTGGGCCGCAATAAAATGACCGCCGAAGCCAAAACATTGCGGTAAGCCGACCGACCCCCCCCCGATTCACGGACCCATAAATAACGGCCAGCCCAATGGGAAGGGAAGGCAAGGCAAGGATGAATTGGGGATAGGAGGGAGAGGACAGGATGGGGGAGAGAGTGGTGGCTCCCACTAGTTGGCGTTCAGCCGTGACGGTAATAAATTTAACCCACACACACACACACAAATTCCAAATGTAAGTTTCGTCCTTAAAAATCCATAAAATTTATTGTGTCAAAATGTTAATTTCACGCCTCAAAGGGCTCGGAACTTCTGGCAACTCGGATCGGATCTTCAATTCGAATATTTCAACAGGTTGGTCGCGGTATCAGGCCATAAAATCGATTAAATATGACAAAGTATTTGAGGCAAAGGAAGGGTAGATCTTTGGTTAACATAAGATTTAAAGGAGAGCTGTAAAAACCCGTTAAAATATATGTATACACGTGTATGTATTTCTCTTTCTGCAGAAGCTTAGTTTATCTTTGATTCTCCTTCTAGTAATAAGGTGACGTCGTCCGCTTTGGCAAGGACCATCCACTCTCTCTCGGCGCACAGAGAGACAAGCGTTAGAGAGAGATGGCAAACGTTTCACGTTCTGTACGCTTGCATGCCTATTGATGGTCCTCGAAAGAGAGCAGATGTGCTGACGACGTCGCCTGATTACTAAAATCATCCCCGCTCTTAGGCCACGCTCTCAGCACATACGAATTGAAAGAATAACGGATTACTCTACAGCGTAGTTTCCGTCTTTGCCTGTTGATCCTCTATCTATACTTCTATCCTTTACTGTTGGAACTTCTGTTTTATGGTGATCACTACCTGTCAGGACCTGGAGATGTTCCGTTGACAATCAGCCTATATTGAAATATGAATGTGAATGTGCCCCCGCGGGAGTTCGTTTCTGCCGCCTGCCAATTTATTTTGCACTTAATTAATTTAATTAAATATCCAAAATGTAATTAAATGCGAGAATAACGCCAATGAAGGCGTGCCACGTACCACGCACCCCCGTGGCACGTGTTTATGCGAGTATATATTATATACCATCCATAAATTATATGCAACTGGGTTAATTAAGCAGACAATTGAGGCGTGTCAAAAAAAGGCAACGCGAAAAAAAAGATGCGAGGCGTTGCCAGTTAGGAACAGGGCCGTGCCCCGCCCACGTGTGGCCCTGAGGCCTCCTCCTTGCCACTAAATTGTATCAAAACTGCATTGCCAATTAGGCTTTAGCCGCTGGCCCGATGCTCGATGCTCGATGGCCGACGGTCGATAATCGATGGCTGGCGATGGCGCGCTAATTTTGCCTGCAAATTAATTAGAATTATTTGGACAAAGCCGTGAACCCGGAGCGGGGTCCGGGCCGTGCACAAAGCCCGCCAATTGAATTTGGCGTATGAATTGCATAAATAAAACAACATTTGTGGCATACTTTCGGGCGTTGCGGCTTTCGTTTGCTAATTTTTGGCCAAAAACGCGTGCAGGTGTAATACGCTTGCGGGTCCACCAGGCCACCCATTGCCAATGACACCGTGGTGGCAACACACAAAAAAAAACCCCCCGTAATTTGTAAGCTGATTTTGCTAAGCGGATTGCACCCGGCCATGGGGCTGATGAGGATGATCTTGGGGCAGGGGCAGGGGGCAGGGGGCAGGCGAGAGGCTTACCTTCGGCGAGGGCAGAACGGAGAAGGAGACCATAATGCGATCCGGATACTCCTCGCGTATCTTGGAAATTAGCAGCGTGCCCAGACCAGAGCCAGTGCCGCCGCCTAGAGAGTGGGCCAGCTGGAAGCCCTGGAGGCAATCACAGCCCTCCGACTCCTTGCGCATCACCTCCATCACGGATTCGATCAGTTCGGCTCCCTCTGTGTAGTGGCCCTTGGCCCAGTTGTTGCCTGCAAAGAGCGGTAGAGCACAATTCACCATTACTCATCTAATCAATGTACAGAGAGGGAGACAGGACACCACAGCACAGCACAGCTGTGGACATGTGGAATATTAATTTTCATCGTCATCCGCAGGCAATTTCATAATTGCAATTATCATCAGTACACAGCACACTGCTGGATGAGGAGCAACGTACTGCCCGAGGCAATTGACCAACATCAACGCACTGGGAGAACAATCAAGCGGCTCCCTGATAAGCACTGGGTCTGTGATAACAAGGCCGCCTGGTATCTGGCTTGTACCTCGTTCGAGTCCTCATCATCGTCCTCGTACTTATCAAAGCAATGACAAAAGCCGCACAATGTTCGCTGCATGTTCCACACACACACACACACACACGACTGGTGGAAACAAAAGCCAGGCACGACATGCCACGCAGGAAATGGTCGGGGGGGACGGGGTCAGGGGTCACGCTTACCCGCTCCGGACTGTCCGTAGACAAAGTTGTCGGGCCGAAAGAGCTGGCCCATCGGCGACGAGCGCACCGAGTCCATGGTGCCCGGCTCCAGATCGATCAGCACGGCGCGTGGCACATACTTGCCGCTGCTCGCCTCATTGTAGTAGACTTCCAGGCGCTCCATCTGCATGGCCGACTCCCCGTGGTAGTAGCCATTGGGATCGATGCCATGCTCATCGGAGATAATTTCCCAGAACTGCAAAAAAAAATATAGAACATTAAATGGGATTTCAAGTAATGGATTTAAGTGCTGCGAAGTAATGAAACCCCGGAACGGCTGATGTATGCAAATATTTGCATATGTACACTCGGAGAAAAATATATGAAAAAAATGGGAACAAATTTCTCATTAAAATTTAATTTTTTTTTCTTTTTTTAGTTAGGAGAAGATTTATTTATAAAATAATAATAATAATAATATTTCTCATTTAAATGAAATATTTTTTATATTTATTTTTTTATTTATTTTATATTTATATTCCCAAAAATCTAACATATTAAATTTATTTTTAAGTGTTTTGAATCTATATTTATTTAATTATTTTTAAAACCTTTAAAACAAAACCAATTCTATTTACTTTCTCTATGTTTTTTTTTTTTTTTTAAACTCAAATATTTCATTTTAAATATGAAATATATTGTTATGTTTACTTTTTTATTTATTTGTTATTTAATTTCCCAAAAATCTAAAATATTACATTTATTTTTAAGTGTTTTGTATCTATATTTATTTAATTATTTTTATAACCTTTAAAACAAAACAAATTTTATTTACTTTCTCTGTTTTTTATTTAAAAACTCAAATATTTCCTTTTCCCATCTCTGCGTGTGTATGTGTGTGTGTCTGCTTGTCTTTCTCTCACGTGACGTATGCGTGTTATTTTATGACAGCGAGTGCCCCTCCCCCGCCATGAAATTTTCGTGCAAATTTCATTTCTTTTCCTTGTTCCCTCTTCTTTTTTTTTTTTTTTTTGTGCTGCACACAGAAATATTATTTTACAATCAATGGTTCCGCATCGTATCTGTGTGCTTGTATGCCATTGCTTTGGCAATCAATGCATATAAATACGAGTGTCCTTTTTACATGGCTCTTGGTTTTATTGGCGCTCCCCGCCCCCATCCCCCCTCCCGGTGTGGCCCTACGCCTGCTATCTGTTGTCGATTTATGCGCGTGCATATGCTGCATACGATATCATACCTACCGCGCACTCAACGCACCAGAGAGGGTGCATCGTGTGCGATGGAGGGAGAGAGGAGCACTTTACATGCCGTGAGCAATTTCTGTTGCATACTTTCAGGGGCCCGCTTCCTTTTTATTTATTTTTGTTGCTGCTGCCGCTACTGCTGTAGTGTTGTTGCCGTGTAACGAGCGGGAATAATTGAATCCTTTTAGGTGTTTTCACATACACACCCACACATACACACATAACGTATTTATATTGGATATCGCCACAGCCGCTCCCGCTGCCTCCTTCCTTTCCAAATTTATTTACACAGGAATTTTTCTTGCCTGCCGGATGTTTGTTTTTTTTTTTTTGTTGCTTTTCTTTCTGTGTTTCTGTGTATGGTGGCCCCCCGTTCGGGTTTTCTTTATTTTTCATTGCACAATACGCTTGGCGAAACATTTCACGTTTGCTGCGCATATGAATTTCAAATTTTTAAAAATGTTTCAATCGCTCAACCTCCACCCTCTGCCACCCCCCCTCTCCAGGTGAGTCCAGGTGAGCGAATGGGCGGGGACTGGGAGGGGGAGTGGATGTGGGTGTACCCGTGGTGCATGGGCAAAAATGCTAATTGTGAGAAAATCGCAATGTGCGGACCGGCCTCTGCGCGAGTGCTCCCCATTGATCGAAATGATTTTTAATGGACTTAAAGGCAGCCATCACTCGAGTGGGAGAGAGAGAGATGGCCAACGGCTATGAATTCCATTTGGCCTTATTTGATTCGCCATCGTTCTCTTACTTTTATTTTCCATCTGTCTGCCGCAGGGCCCGAGGGACATGTCGGGTCAGATTGATTACCAAATATGAATTTTGATGTAAAACACCTGAAGCAGACTTTTTGTATTAATACAATACAATTTTGTTGTTGGAAAAAAAAACCAATATCTACTGAAATTCTGTCGGTTTTGTGGTTTGAGATTCTGTGTAAATTTTATGCGCAGGTTTTTTGTTGTAATCTGCAATCAGTCTAACAACAAAAAATCCGTTAAAACTTGAATTAAAACTCGAATCAAACAGCAATCAACTGTGTCACGCACACGACATGTATGTTGTTTTTTCACTTTTCTATTCGTATTTCTATTCTTGGACATTCTCTTTTGCAGCATTCTCTTATGCCTCTCGAGACGAGGAGCAATCCACCGCGTCACGCACACGACATGTATGTTGTTTCTTCGATATTCTCGGGCATTCTTTTTTGAAGAATTCCCTTTTCCGTCTCCAGTCGAGCAGCATTCTTCTGCGTCACGTACATGACATGTATGTTGTTTCCTCATCCTTTTTTGCAGAATTCGCTTGAGTCACGCACGTGCCATGCATTTGGTTTCTTAACTGGCCTCGAAGGTTGACGAAGAATCGTAGCATCTCGTAGCAATGAGAGCAGTAGAAAATTGCAGTAGATATTCTGTTCAGATATTTTTCAATCTGGGAGACAAGCCAATCAAGAATGAGCAAACGAGTGAAAGTACATCCTTCTTGATGTTTCAACATCATAATACGACTTCGAGAGGTTCTAAAACGTAACCGAAACCAACCGAAAATGGCTTAAATTATTCATGGGAATTCTGATGTGAAGTTTTCGAGCAGCACTTTTTGATACCCGTTTACATTTGTGAGTACTCGTATGTACATTCATCCGTGATCCATAAATAGTTAAGTATCCTGCGCTAAAGCGCTGACAAAAGAGGAACCCAAACGAGAACAGCGGGGGCTACGGTACGGGGGAAAGGTGAAAGTTGTAAAAGTTGGAGAAAAAAATAAAATATGATAACGCTTGATTGCACATAAATGCTTGTGCCCCCAAAGCTTATGCACATGCTGTCACACACACACACCCACTGCTGCCCTTTTCTGCTGTGGATGCTAATCCCAGAGCCGCATAAATGTTTACTCTGCTGCCGGTCCTGCTGCTTGAAAAGTTTGTGCTCCTCCATTGGCTCTTAGACACGCAACAATGATAACAAGTTCGGGCCAAAGACTAGAGCCAAAAGACAACAAGAAAAATCGCTGGACGGGAAAACTTTCGAGTGGTGGAAAGTTCTGTTCCTGGCCCTCGCATGGAAATATGACACTCAATTGTACGCTCCGTTGGACGCTTTTGGTTTGACAATAACTTTGATTTGCCTGCATGGCAGGCCACCCCTTTGGCCACCCGCATCTCCCCACCCGCCACCCCCCACTTGTTGCCTCTGGGGGAAATTCAAATGTGTGTTCGATAAGCGTTTTTTGTTTCCTTTGAGATCTACTATTCTCGGGGCATAATTTATTTATGAAAACTTTTCTTGAGCTCTTTGCTCGTCAGCCCTGACGCTGGCTTTTTGACAGACCGAGAGACATCGTCTTTTTTGGGGGGTGTTTGTGTGTGTGTGTGTGTGTACGTTTTGAAGTGGGTTGAAGTGGCCCAGAGACAGGCCATCAAAAGATATCCTCAAAAGTCAGGGGCGGAGGGACAGAAAAAAAACAATTACCGCTGCCTTCATTTGCTTAAAACTTTTTGCCGGTCTGCGGTCAAAATTGCTTAATTACAAAATTGCGTTCATGTGAAAAAGTCCGAGGCGAAAAAAGGAAGTTAAAAACCTGGCTAAAAATACATAGAGAAAAAAAAAACCAGGGCCAAGGGACGAAGGACGAAGAAATGATCAAATTAAAAGTAAACAAAGAGCTGCGTGCGTTGACCAAAGCGGCGCCGTTTTGTGGCTCCGACTTGAAAGAAATCCAAAATTAAAATTCCCAAAGCGTGTGCACCAGAAAGAAAAAAAAAGAGAGAAAGAAAAGAAAACCCGAAACAAAAGTCAAGTGGGGGGAAAAACTTGCATAAATTAATTGCGGCAAGCTTCTAGTTCCTCCGGCAAACAAAAGGACAATCTAGCGAGCACGCGAGATGCGGAGAGACGCACGACGCACGACGCACGACGCCGGAAGTGCATGTCGCACCGGAAGTGCGCGCTGGGAGCGCTGCGATGGCGGCGGGATTGGCTGCGTGGCTCGGCAGCTGCGTTTGCATACGAAATGTTTTTGATGTTCAGCCGCCTCGAGCGACTCGCATAAACAATCAACAATTGCAGCAATAAATATTAAATGATGGCCAAGTTTGTCTCCAGGCGCACGGATTTCACAAGCAAAAAAAAAAAAAGGAAGAAAAGATTTCTTTGGCTAATTCACTATTTTTCTGTATTTTGTATATTTCCTTTGAAGTTTTCCGCTAGATTTAATTATGTTAACAGCTTTAGAGCGAAGGACATACCACACGGCCACACGTTACCTGTTTCACCGACGGCAAACTTTGCCATTCACAATGTATTTCTCTCTATTTCACTATTTTATTGTTTTTTTCTATTAAATTTAAATATGGTAACATAATTATGTTAGAAATATCCCAAAACGGATTTATTGGGCAACACATTACCTTTTATAGCGGCGGTAAACAGTGCCATTCACACTATTTCGATGTATTCCTTTATTTTCTAGATATTTTATTGTTTTTGTCCGCTAGATTTGTGTATTTTAACAACAATAGAGCTAGAGACATACCAAAATGGAATTCTTCGGCCACAAATTCCCTCTTTCACCTTGCCATTCACAGCATTTCGATGTATTTCTCTATTTTCTGTATATTTGATTGATTTTTTACCAATAGATTTAACATCGTTAGCAGCATTGAATCGAAGGCCTTCTTCGCCTGTACGATGCCTTTTTCACCGTCGGCAAACCTTGCCATTCACACAATTTCCCTCTATTCCACTATTGCTCGATTTTCTATCTATTTGATTGGTAATTTCCGCTAGATTCCACCAATTGAGCAATAAATAACAAATTAAATGTAATAATTTAGAGTCTGACATCCCAGAAAACGTATAAAAATTCAATTAAAATCTATAATTAAAGAGCCATAAGTTTCGATAAGTAAAAAAATAACATTTCTAATTAACATTCAGGGCATTCTCGGCCCGGCACGCATGGCGGCATAAAAATCATTAAAAATACAAACCGCATATGGATTTGCAATCACTGGAGGAGGGGGGGGGGGGGGGGGCCTTAATGCCACACACACACACACACACAGACGCGTGTCCACACGTGTCCTGTGCTCGGGCTGGCTTCTTGGCCCAGCCCACGGCCTGAGCGCAAAAACTAGAATTTCAATTCAATTTTCGGGCCACGGGCATTAAACTAATTATAAAATAATAAACAGGATTCCCGTGCGCATTTCGATCATTTGCCAATTTACAAAATGTGCGACAAATCCGCGGCGATTTTGGGGGGCGACCGCCAAAAAAGCGCTTAAAATGCGAAAGCGCGAAACAAGTTAATTTATTTTAATTTTTGCGCCATTCCATGAATATTCCATGTGGATGTGGTAGATGGAGGAGCGAGTCCTCGTGGAGTATTGGTGGGAATTGCATTTTTGGTATCCATTAGAGTAATGAGCTTTGGCCGCGAATTGTGGCGGCCACAGAACCCTTGTCAATGCCATAAAAAAACGAATGAAAATTCCAAAATAACACACACTCCACACTCCATTCGGTCCATCCTCTACGCTTGCAACTTAACGGCCGCACATCGATGGATGACACTTGCCAGTCGACGGGCCATAAACCATTTTGGAGGGCAACAAAAAGAAAGAAAACCCCGCCCTTTCCCCCTTCCTACCCCCTTCGGATACAACAGCTCCATCTGCGTGCACAGTCCCTGCGTCCCTCCATCCCTCCGTCTCCATCCGTCTCTATTGGACTGCTCAAAAATGCAATTTATGTGAGCGCCAAGCGAAAACATAACGAATTGTACCCCAAACTACGTTTAATGGTAGGGGATCAACCAACCCTCCTCCCCCCCTCTACCAGAACGGGTTGAGTGGGGTGGGGGGTGGCCTGCTGTAAGCATATTTTTTGTAATAACACTAAAAGGATCTTATCGACAGTTTGACAGTTATACCACGGCCATGTTGTCTTTATTGGTTAGCATCGTTTAGGGCCATAAAACAGAGAAAATGCCACGGCTGTAGCCTGCTTTAAGGGGCGGGATACAGCATGCTTTTTTGGTGGGCGAAGGGGCTGGGGGCTGGGGGCCAGAGAACATAATTAGACTCTCACGTATAGGCCTTTACCAGCGCAATGAAGCAATTGCCAATGCAGCCTGCAATTTATGGCTCTATCCGTGCGAAAGCCCCGTGTGGATCGTGTGGCACGTATGAGAGTTCGTTCGAAAAATGGCCACGTTTTTTCTCTCTCTCTCTGTGTGTGTGTGTGTGTGTGTGTGTAAATTACCCTTTGTATCTGGCATTCGGCAGCTGCATTTGCAATTGTGCATTTATCGTCAAGTGCATCAATTTAAATGTGGCCACTAATTGTCATTATCAGTGCGTGGCACGGCCTGGCGTGGCGCCTCGTTTCTCTTGCGCTCTCCCAACCTCTCTCTGTTTTTATTTAACAATTTTTAAGGTTTTTTTTGTGGCATTAAAGTGCCAATTGGTTGGGCTATTCGTTCAGTTCAGATCAATTCCAGGCACAAACTAATTTAATCAACATCTTGGAGGAGGCTGGAGCTTGCTGGAGGAGCGGAGAGGAGGCTGGAGCTTGCTGGAGGAGCGGAGAGGAGGCTGGAGCTTGCTGGAGGAGCGGAGAGGAGGCTGGGGCTTGCTGGAGGAGCGGAGAGGAGGCAGGAGCTTGTTGGAGGAGCGGAGAGGAGGCTGGAGCTTGCTGGAGGAGCGGAGAGGAGGCTGGAGCTTGCTGGAGGAGTGGAGAGGAGGCAGGAGCTTGCTGGAGGAGCGTAGAGGAAGCTGGAGCCTGCTAGAGGAGTGGAGAGAAGCCAGGAGGGGCATCTTGGCTAAAGACTCTTGTCTAGAGCTCCTGGCATATGCAAATATTTGTTCATTAGTATTGGTCATTCGGCTTTCGGCTTATTGTGTGGTCAAATACATGTACACTGCACACATACGTGTGTGCGTGCCTGCTAGGCGCGTGTCTGGGTGCAAGGACATCGATGACGCAGTCTAAGTGCAACATCAAATAGCTTTTAATTAAAATACGCATAACTCATACGCCCCGTCGGCCCCGTGCAGAAGCAGGCAAAAGAGACTTCTTCCGATACAGAGATATTTATAGATATTCCACCTTTCCCCCCGCTTAGGTTAGGGGTCAAAGCTGTTGTGCCTACCCTCGGCTATTGGTAAATATCAAAACAATTGCTTTTGCGGGTTAACCAGGTGATGGCATCTGTCGACTCTGCGGTTCGTTCTACGCCGCATACGCATTTTGCTGTCAATGCAATGGGGAATATACATATGTATCTCTATCTCTATCTATGTCCTAGGTATGGCTTCATTTAACGCACACACACACGTACACAGTGGCTCTCAAACAATTTCAATTGAGATTTCAATAATTGTCGATTTAGATATGTAAATATTTATTGTATATTTCGTTGGTGCCCGAGACCTGCCAGCCTATTGACTTAACTAATGTGCATATGGTGTGTATGTCCCTCTCCCTCTGTGTATCTGTGTATCTGCGTATCTGTATCTATGCGGTGTGTCTGTGTTTAGTCTGGGTTATGCGTGGCTTCGATTGTTTGCTACTCTCTGGCCACAGCGTAGGGGGCAAATATGGCCCCGAAAATCAGTTTTGATTTGCGCCCATGACGATGATGATTATGATCTAAGGCCTGCTTTGGCAAAAGTATCTTCTAGATACTGAATCGATCCCACAAATTGTCAAGTAGGTGGCCGGTGGCCCTGAAGGGTTGCCAAAATATTTGCTAATGGCCCCTTCCCCTATGTTCACATGCTTTACGACTGGCGTATGCTTATAAACGACTCTCGACTTGCACTTTATCATTTTTTGGGGGCGGTGGTGGGGGGAGCAAAGAGGGTAATAATAATAATAATATTTATATGGTGAACGATATGAAGTTCATGCCTTGCAAAGTACCGCCACCCAAAGCTGAATAAATAAACAGGGCCCGGAGTGGAGGAGCCGCATACTCGTTAGCTGTGCGGCATCACCATGTGGCATCAAACGGCAAGTACCTGCCCCCTCTACCCGTTGGGGGGCAGGGCCATCTGAGGCAAAAGCGAAACCAGAAACGAGGGCAAGGCAGTGAAGTGAAGCGGGGGTTGATGCGTGGGAGGAAAGCGAATCCTTTTGCAACTGTTTCGCTAATGATCCTTTTCCTAATCCTAATCCCCATCCTGATCCTTTTTGAGAATCCGCTAATGATCCAGAAACCTTTGCCTTTTCGCGACTTTATCTTTAATTACTTTAAATATTTGTGGCGCCACATGTGGCGCAAACAGCAGTATTTTTTGTATGCACTATGAAGTGCTGCTGTGTGTGTGTTATTAATGACAATAATAGCATTACTACCACTACTTTTTTGCTGTTGTGTTTTCTCAAGTGAAGTGCCGCCACTTTGCCATCAAAATAATTCCTGATTTTTTATGATCTGCCGCTTAAATATTTGTTCGACATTTAATGCAAAAAACTACAGACCCCCCCCCCGCGCGGATAAAGAACTGAACAAACTTTCGCTCTATTAATCAATTTCGAAACACCATTTTGTATCTGAGTATCTGTGTATCCGTGTATCTGCGACTGCATTTGCTGATAAAACTTGGCCATTTGCCGTGTAATGGCATATATCCTATACCAATTTGTATGATTCCGCATTGGAATTAATTTTTATTACGTCCAAGCGTGAATTTCCCTTTGACCATTTTGATGGGCTTCTGCCTGGGTTTTTTTTCCCGCCGCCCCTCGGATGCTGTGTGTTTCTTTTTTGCCGTTGTTTTAATTGCCATTTGGAGGCAAAATGCCAAATAATTTATGTGCGAATAAAAACATATAAAAAATCCAATTAATATTGTTTATCAAATAGACCCGAAATGAAATACGAAACAGCGACGCTGCGACAGCGCGTATGCAAATACAGAATAAAATTGAAAAAAAAAAGGAAAAACTTCGGTGTGTAAAATGTGCTGCCCAGAGAAAGGACACACATGCAGATCCTGCTGCCATTCCTTTCGTCGGCTATTCCGAAACTAATGTGTTTCAGAATCCAGTTTTATAATTGGATTGGAAATCGCTGAAAAGCACTCTACAAAAATAATGGCAGGCGCTCAGCAGAGAGGGAAAATAATATATATTTTTGATTAATTTGCTTTGGCGCCAACTTGACAGACCACAAATTTAAATTATATTTTGATATACGAGGTGTGTCCTGTGCGGTGTACATATCTGCAGAAATTTTTGGAAAATTTTGTTGTTGATTTGCGCACCCCTGCCCCGCTGCCCCGCTGCCCCCACCGCCATTCCGACTGTATTCCTACATTTTTGGCCAAGTTATTCGCTTGTTTGTGGTTTTGTTTTGGCGGGTTTCCGATTTCTTGACTCCCCTACCCCCCTCCCCGCTGCCTGTTGCCCTGACACCTGCGCCATAAATTATAAAACCGATGCTAATCTCTCAAGGACACACACAAACACACACAAATGATAAATATTTTGACCACATTGGTTTTTAATGAGGTTTCCAATTCACATTTGCGGGTTTTATTTGTATTTGGTTTATTTTCCATACCATTTCGGTGGGTATGCACCTTTTTCAACGGAATTTGAAATGGGAAAATAGTTATAAAAGAAAGGTATTTTTTTTTTCTATGGAAAGTTCCTTAATCTCTCTCTCTCTCCCTCTTTCTTCCTGTCACACTTTAAAACCTTCACACACCTTCATCGAATGAAGCGAATGTCCATTGATTCGCTGTTCAAATTACCCATAACAAAATGGACACATTCCAGGCGAATGACTTGAGACAATTGGCAGAGGAAAACGATGAAATCCCAAACAGATGTTGAGCAGATAGAAAGATACGATAGATGGATGGTTAGATTGAAAGATAGTGTAGATTATGCAGTGTACAAATATTTAAAAATTGTTTAAACTTATAGACATTTTTGGGTTCCAGAAGTATTCCATTTTTCAAGGAATTGCATTGAGAAAATCGAAATATTGAATCGACCATCGGCTGTTTTTTTTTGGTTTTTTTGTGTTAAACTGAAAGGGACAATTGACAGTCACGTGTTAACGTCGACAGGAAGAACGAATGTGAACCGGAACTATCGACTATCATGAAATGATATTTTAGGGTATTTCCAAATTCCAAATTTCTCCACCAAAATTATCCCCGTATTTATTTCGTGCACGTATTTGCCTGCACAATTAGTCAATGCAATTTTCAGAAATAATACAGAGCGAATGAAACGCAATGGATTTCCATTCGCACAATAGAAAAAGCATCGAAAAGAATCTTGATTATTTTTTGTAGTTTTTGCTTCTTTTATTTTTGGCTTAATTATGTTTTTGCTTTGCAATAAATTTTGGTGCCGTTTTATCTGTCGGGGGGCTGCTTATCGGCTCGCAGGACCCTGTGCAAGGAAGCAATTTGTGGGCCAACAAATCCAAATGCATAAATAATTCGCGGCGAAAAAAGGCAACGCGTATTCCAAGTGGCTTTATGCCGAGAATTGTATTATTAATTTGTACGTAAATACGAGATTACAAGAGTGCAACATATATTTCAGGGATATCTGCTATCTGCCAGAGAGTGCAACAGCGGCAGCGGCAGCTTCGCTCGTGTAATGCGCAATAATTACAATTTGTGGCATGCAATTTCAATAATATAAAATTACCAAAGTAATTGAAAAAATGTGCAAAAATTATTGGTAAAATAAAGGAAGGGCAGGGCAGGGCAGGACAGGGCGGGGTTCAGACAATTGCTCTGAAAAACAATGGTACGAGCTTGGCCCGAAAGTATGCAATTTGCACATTTGCCAGAGTGGAGTGTGGCATGCAGCAGCAGTGGCAACAGGCTGGGGCATTAAGAGCCACATGAGAAATTAATGAGCAAAAGAGCGGAATGCTTTTTAAAAGTGTTGAATAAATAACAAATTGCCATTTGCCGGCACAGGACTGGACAACCTGTCGGACCGAAGCGGCTTATGTGTGCTAGCCACAAGTGCAGCTGCCACATGCCACACACACACACACACACACACACACACATGTACTACCTCAAGGTGGGTTTTCTCTGCTCCTCTCGCTCTCCCTCTCTCCTCCATGTATTCCTAATATTTATGCAATGATGGTTTTTCGTTTGATTTTGTTTTGTTTTTCCTTTTGTTCAACGATTTGCATGATGCTCAAAGCAAAATCGTAACGAAGCAAAACAAAAAAAAGGAGAAAATATATACATAAATAAGTAATTTTTATACTCCATCATGCCACAGAAACAACAACAGCAATGGGGCAGAGTGTATGTGTGTGTGTGGAAAATATTTATAAAAAATTCCCTTTTGTTTATTCATAATCAGTTTGTGCAACGAAGCGACGTCCAAAACCCATCCTGCAACCTGCCACGGATCCATACTGCGACCGCGGTTGCAAGCCCTTTCTCTATTGCATACATCTAGGCGCAAGCAGGGTATATCCAAACATAGGGTATGGCCAGCTAACTTGCAGGCACTCGCCCTACCCTACCTTTCCTTTCGACATACCTTGAACGCAAGGACTCGGGCATATATCCACCTGTATTTGTGTGCATGTGTGTGTGTGTGTGGAACCTCATTTGGTATGCATAAACGCATTTTTATGTAAATTGAAAAATATTTCGCTAAAAGAACGAAAAAACAAGAATATTTTTTATATTTCTACCTTTTTTTTTAAAGAAATTTGTTTTTTTGTGCTGCCGCCCTGCTGCACACTGCACTGACCATGCCCTTGCTTTGGGAGTATTATTTGCTGTTACCTGTTTTTGGCTAATCAACGGCACTCTCCAGAGAGCCATGGCCAAGACGTTCTCTGTGGGGCACGCGATCTGCATGTGCCGTATATCGGGCCTGGCTGTGGCCCCGATGTGCATTTGACAGAATGGCCATCTAATTGGTGGCAATAGGGAGGGGAGGGGCATTACCACAAGCATCTAGGTTGCAATTACACTCTCCAAATGGATGGATGGATGGAAAGATGCCAACTCAGTTATCAGCTGCTTGTTTTTACGGTCCCGTCCTTGCCTCCACACCAATCCGGCATCATCCGACAGCCGCATGAAAATTGCATTTGCATACGACCGGGCGTATTACCTATGACGTGCCCCAAAGGATCTGTCTCTCTGTTGCCACCACCCCCCTATCATATCGGGTAACCATAAAGAAATTATAGCTACGATAGTTTCCTGGCAGCCAGGCAGCCCAGCGCCAACGCTTTCGATAATTCAATTTTGTGCATTATTTTGGTGCTGCTCGATGATGCCATGCCCCATGCCCCATGCCCAAGACCTTCCATTATAAGCTAAACAAATGTAGCCTGAGGCAGGCTCACATAGATACACACACACACACACACACACACATATTGGAGTGTGGAGGAATTTGCATGTCGTTGAGGCCACGTTGAGGTTCCGTTTTCCGCTCCCCTTTGGCCTGGCTTATTCCAGTCTTTAATTTTATTGTCTCCTGCTTTGGGGTTTTCTTTCTGCTTTTCTTTCGTCTATAAATTTCATCCGCACTTTCCCCCATTCGACATTTTCCCTTTATCTTTATGTGGCATGCCCATGCCCCAGCCAATGCCTCGTAAATAGATTTTCCCCTGTTATTGTTCGCAAAATGATTTAGGGAAAATTAGGTTTATGTAAATAATGAAAGGAAAAAGAAGAGCACAGCTCTGGCTGCAGGGCCAAAACATCCTTGGCCAAAATGCCTTCGCTATGCCACATATGTGATCAATTTTCGGTGGCGTCTGATGCACACCGGAACAGGACCTAAAGGCATTCTCATAAAATGAAAACTCAATGTCTATGCCTGTCTATGTATATAGAAGATACATGGGGATGAGGGAGATGTTTCGAAAGCCAAACGATGAAGTATTTCATACAATTAAAGCTGTCAGAAATGGCTCAAAGATGGAAGGAAGGAAGTCCTTTAATAGATTTCGGAGACTGATGATTTTTAGTAGGCAGCCTATGATTCCACCTGTGGCAAAGATCTACGCGAATGGTTTTTCCAGAAACGATCTTTCGGTGCACAAGTAGATTAGGATTTGGGCAAGGTCCTTCCCACACACTTTGACCGCTTCTGGGACCAGTTTGAGACCTCCTTCTGGGAATTATTTGGTGCTATTTTGAGTTGTCACAGCCTCCTCTTTCTAAAGAAAGTAGATACATTCCCAAAGCCTTCGTTTATTCCATTTCTTGAAAGGCCAGTCCAATATTTTCGCCCTAATTACAGATCTCCTTCATTCATTTGTCCATTCACGGATGATTCAAATATTTATTTAATGTTTAATCAATCTGAAATATGTTTTTCTATCTGTTTTTTGCCGCCAGGTCGGTTCTGTTTGCGCATTGTCCTTTATCGCCACAGCAATTAGTTTTGCAAAAATTTTCCTGGCAAACAAAACAAAAAAGGAGAGAATAAAAAAGGCGCTTTGGCCATTTACGCTGTTGTGCATAAATTTCACTATTCAATGCACGCCACGTAGGCAGTTTTGCATAAATTTATTATTTGTTTATTCTGAGGCTGCGCCAATAATTCACACTGACAGCCAATTAATCAGCAAAAGGACATTCAATTAAAGCTCGGCCAATCGGGAAATCGACAGAGTTCTGTGCGTGTGTGTAAAAAACCCACATTAATAGGAGATGGCCACAAAATACCACAATATGTTCCCTATTATTATTGTAAAATGTAATGCCACCCAATCTATAAAGTTTCGATAAGCGGAAAATTGCATAAATATTCATAAATAATTGCATATATTTTTTAGATCAACAAAAGGCCCGCCGCCACAAAGGTTGCAAAATATGATGGCTGTTTTTTGGGGGCGTAATGGGGTGTAAGAGTACTATGTATAAAATGCAATGGGCTTGGCCGAAAAAGCCTTTTGTATCGGGGTAAAAGTGCGTCCTAATTAACCCAACAAATCACGAAAAAAGTGCGGTGTCGTGGTGTGTGTTTATGCCTTTACACAGGCACACACACATACTCGTGCAATTAAGTGGAAAAGCGTGTAAAAAGGGAAAAAAAAGAACAAAAAAAAAAAGAGAAACGTAACGAAATATGCAAACGGGCGGAGAAAACTGCTCTCTGGGAAATGCAGAGAAAAGACACACACAGGAACAACAAAAACAACAAAAATAACTGTGTCAAACGTCAACGACTGCCCCGCGTAGAGGTTGTTGTTGTTGCTGGTAATTTTTTTTTTTATTTCTATATATACCCTTGGGGATTGAAGGTATTATGATTTTTAGAAAATGTTTGCAGAAGTATTTGCCAGCAGAGAAAATGTATCTGCAAACTAAATTCCGTTTTATACTTCTGTTCTGGTAGAAATTTCCCCCTTCGCTAGGAAGCACTGCTTGAAAGCAGTAAATCAGCTGTTTATTGCCAGTCACAAGTGAAGAAAATCATCTGTTTCTATACCGTCGAGGATTGAGGGTATTATGATTTTTAGCAAACGTTTGCACAAGTATTTGCCAGCACAGAAAATGTATCTCCCTTCTCCCTTCGCTAGGAAGCACTGCTTGAAAGCAGTAAATCAGCTGTCTATTGCCAGTCACAAGTGAAGAAAACCAGCTGTTAATTGCCAGTCACAAGTGAAGAAAATCATCTGTTTATTGCCAGTCACATTTGAACATGAAATACCAAAGGAATCAAGATTAGCCGCGAGCGACCAGGCTGTGAGAGTATCTAATGCTTCGACTACCTGACTTGCCTCTCCTAGCCTTTCCTTTTTGTTGCTTGTAGCTTGATGATTATGTTGTTGGCGCCGCAAATTGTGCGAGTTAATGCTAATGCGCTGAATTAGCTTAGAATGGGCAGTCACTCCGGGTTTTGTTTTTTTAGAATTTACAAGAATGTTTTCATTCCATTTTTCGACATTTTTAATTGCCTGCCAACATGCACGCAAACAGAACAGAAGTCGTGGGACGGTGGGTATGCTTCTCTGGCTCTCTTCTGGGACGTTCCATATCTGAGTCTCTGCATAAGTCCCCGTCCCCGTCTCCGGGGGTGTCGCATGAAATAGCTGTGAACACTATGTAATTGCTATTTTTGGGTTCTAGTTCTTATCGCCTCCTTAGCCCCATTGACAACTAGTTATGTTTAAAGTTTTGTAAACAAGCCAACTGATTAGAAGAGGGAGGCATAGTCTGAGTCACTGTGTTAGATACATCAGCTACAAGATACAGATAGTACCTAAAAGACCCGCTTCTACCGCCTTGCCGCCTTGGCGTCTTAATTACATGTAGCCAGGTGCAATTGGCCAGCTACCTTTTCGAGTATTTCAGACAAAAAGTGAGGAAATAGTTTTCTAGGTCTCGTTCATAAAGCCATCTGCTTGCCCGTAAATGAGTTTTGATTGTTGTGAATTCAGTCAACTGTGGTGTACTACAATGAGAATGAGCTCGGGAATTGAGCACAAGAATGCCGTGAAAAACTATCCCAAAACAAGTTGTGGCACCACCACGACATGCATAAACCTGTTAATGACGAGGAAGCTTCAAAGACACACACATACAGGCAGACAGACAGACAGACCTTCGTGGAAGTTTCAGACAACCTTCCAGAAGAGTATGTAACTGTTTTGTTTGAAAACAGTACAGTGTATAGTATTTAAATAAACTTGTTACCCCGATTAGATTACATTTGAGCTAGATCTACTTATGGTTTGTTCCAACATGGTACGTTGAGATCATCATCATCCAAACCGCTTTGCTAATTGTTTACACCTGACAGAGGTCGTTTGACACGTTTGCCTTGGGTTTGCCTGGGGATTTTATGGTCTTATATGGGCAGCATTTTGTTCCCAGGCTGCGAAAATGCTCACATTTTGTGCGTGCTACTGATACGTTGTGTATGTCGTCTGTGTGTATGCATATGTATATCTCCCAACGATAAGATAAACCCTAGAGCTGGCACTATACGCGGTCCCATTTCGTTTATTTTATGCTTTTTTGCAGTTCTATAGTTTCCTCCAACTAACGGAATTCTCTCTCACTCTCTCTTGTTTTCTCCCCGCCCCCCATTTCAATTGCCGACCAGCTGCAAATCTGAGATACAGAGCGCATACACAGAGAGAGAGAGAGAGAGTAACCGGAAAGAGCGACAAAATCAGAGAGCGAGCGCGCGCAGAACGTTTTGCTGCTTTCTCTCTTTCGATTCGATTCTGTTTTATAATTAAACATGTGAGGTTAGATACGTAGCGAAAAGTCAGAGAAAGGTGTGTGCCATGATTTGTGCGGTCTCTAATTGAATATTAATTATACGCACCTTTGAACCGATCTGATTGCCGCACTGGCCCGCCTGTAGATGAACAATTTCCCTCATATCGAAGACTGTTTGTTGCTGACACTAAAAGTTGTATTGTATCGATTGAATTGACGGATACACTATCAATTACTCTCTCTTGCAGATACACAGAAACACAAATACGCACTCGCGGAAGACCAAATTTATGTCAGATTTCGGGAAGCAGTGATGCAGCGCTTGTTTAGGTTCAGAATTCGAAAACGGGATCTACTTGCGATCGTTGCGCGCGTTCACTTTGAGAAATCAAACGGAATGAACGGGCGGGCAGAGAGACCAGAGAGCGAGCGACCCACAGACAGGGAGGGAGTACAGTGCCAGCGATAGGTAGAAAGAGCGAGGTTGGCAGAGAGAGAGCGCTGGGGCATACCACAGATAGTTGGCAATGCTGCCGGCTGAAGATGCCGACCCATAATTAGGTGAGGTATTTCCAGAGAGTACTCTCATGATAATTTCATATTTTTCGGTAGATCGTGCTGGCACACAACGCACTCTCTATGGAAGAGAGGGTGGAAAAAAATGTGAACCTCGGTAGTTCGGGAATCCCTTACCTTTTATTATTACACCCTGAGACGAGGCATACAGAAATGACGTGGTGCCGGCAACAGAGCCAGAGCATTCAAGAAATAAGTAGTTGGCAATGTTGTCGACTGCAGAGGCCGACCACAGTGTATAAATATTAGGTGACTCAATCCCATAAAAGGCTCTCACAATATTCGCCTATTCTGAGAAAAAGGTGTGGCAATGCAAAGCCGTTGACAAATCGATATAGCGTGAGTGAGCCCTCACCTTAAATCGATTCACCTTGAGCCAGAGCATATACAGCGAATACTTGTTGCCGGCTACAGAGAGAGAAAGCATACTCAACAAATGCATAAGTATGTATGTTGCCGGCGACGACCTGATGAGCCGCAGCAAGCAGCGTGGGAGAAACAGAGACAAAAAACGCAGCTTGGCGACAGCGCACTATGGTCCGAACGACCACTTTTGTTGGCCAAAATTAATAACTCCCGAACCAAACAAGATTTCGTTATTTAGTTTTTTGAATTGGGTGTGGCACCGCCCTTTTTTTTATAATGCATATTTAAATTATTAGTTAGAATAGTCCTTGTCTAGAAGCAGGGCTAACGCCTCATTAGGTGAGATAGGTGCGGCTTTCCGACTGGGTCCTGTACAGCCTTACGAACTAATTTAGCATTCTCTGGGCATAAAGATAAGAGTATTGAAATAAATGCCTCGTTTTCGTGCGGCCATGCTTGCCGCTGGAATCAATAAATTGATGTTTCCTCCCTCTGATACAATAAGATCTGCAGCCTCCATTCTTTGTGCTCTGCGACCTTTTTAAGGCTTTGGCCTCTTTGAATTTGACCGGCATTTGTTCCGTTTTGTTGCCAAACGATTAAAAATTTTCTTGCTGGTATCTTCAAAAGCTTTATTAATTTCATATGATATGTCACCTTAAGAGCCGTTTTCAAATAATTCATAATTTTACCCTTCTCTAAATTCCATACGGCAAACAACTCTGCATTTTCGAATTTGAGTTTATGATCTATTACTGCAAATTTCAAGAATTTTGGTGAAAAGTGGCATTTCTTACTATATAAATATCAACAAGAATTTATTAATCTACGACACACAAAAGTTTCAGGGTGGGACACCCTTCCAAAAATTAGTTTTTATTACAAGATGAAACATATTGAATGACTCACTTTAACCTACAATTACACAGACATCACAACTACTAGATACAGTTCACAACTCAAAACAAATGATTAAAAACAAACCCGACTGATTAAGATTCATCACAAAAATTTAATCAGGTCTCGGCGTTCGTTCAAGTTTTTGTTGTGCGTCGGTGCGTTCAAGTGCTTTACAATAACAACAGTTGGGTTGAGGGCCAATCTTTTTGTAATGCAAAGTGATCAAAACCAGGTTTTAGTTTTGACTTTTAAAAATTAGGTTTTGGCCAGCAAAAGTGGTCGTTCGGACCATAGTGCAGTGGCGGAATTTTTGCCTTGCCCACTCCCGCTGCCCGATGAGACATCTTTATTGCTTGCGTGTTTCTTGTTGTTTCTGGCTTTCCACTCTTTTCTGCTGAGATTTGCCGGTGTGTGGTGTCGTTGCGGGCGCCAACGCTGCAATTTGCCCTCTCCATTCACGCTCGGTTGGACAGCAGCGAGAGCGGGAGCGCAAGAAATGAGGTGATGACACGTGAACGATAGGTAGGTGCAAAGAGCGCCTCATTCTACATGCGACATGCACGTGTAGAACTTGACATGGCTACATTACATTTAATCAGGCTCTGGAAAATCTAGGAGATTAGTACACATGCACTTACACATGCATACACATACACAGATGGAAATTCCACAGAATCATTATAATTTTCCTCATTACGGTTGAATTTTATTGCCCGTTGGATCAAGGAATGTCTGGAAATTCATCATGGAACACTGTCGTCTACCTGGCTTATATATTTCTGCTGATCGTAAACCTTTTTCTTGTTTTCTGTAGGGATATAGCAATTACAGTTTTTATTGGGGGTGCAATATGCAGCAGCCCCTGCCCCGAAGCTCTACGAGCATTGTTTTAGTAGCCCAATTGTTGCATTGTTTCTTTGATAAACGATGCATAGAACTTGACACTCATGTAGACGTCGGGCTTGTCGGACTCCCCGCACTGATACGTCCAGGAGCTGATGCCGCACACCTCCTCCATGAGCAGCAGGGGCCCGCCAGAGTCGCCGTCGCAGAGGGTGCGATGGTCATAGCCGCCGGCGCATATCACGTTGGGCGGAAGGGTGCGGCCAATGCTGCGCTCGCAGGCCATTCTTTCCACGATTGGCACTCGCATGGTGTGCAGTCTATTGCGGACTCCGAGCCCGGATCGGCCATCGATCCCAAACCCGGCGACGGTTACAAACTCCTTAGGATAGAGCTGGGAGTTACAGACTTTGGCATAGCCAATGCGATTACTCTTTAACGGTAGGAGAGTCTTGCCCACGGCCAAGTCGGCTATGAACTTAACTTTCTGATATTCGGGATGGATCTTGATCTTTATGAGAACGTTCTTAATTGAGGTCTTCGTGTGGCCCTCGTACTGGTTAGTGTAGCCTGCCACCACATGGAACCATTGTGGGTTCCCTTCGTCAAAGCAGTGGGCAGCCGTCAGAATGTGTCGCGTTGACAGGATCGTGCCCGAGCAGATGAGCTTCTTCAGGTAGAATAACTGGACACCGAAGCCGCCAAGGCTACCGCTGCCCGTTTCTTTCCCATTGAAAATTCTTGGCTGTATTTTTGGCGATGGATCCTCATCTTCCGAAGCTCTGGCGAGGATTAGTAGACTCAGCCAAACCAGGGCAAACATGTTTAGCTAATTTTAATGGAAAAACTGTCGCTTCAAGTGGAGAAACTTTCCATTTTGATGGCTCCGTTACCGTGGTGTGCCTCTAAATTGATTCGTTTCTGTGTCTGGTAACGAAAAGCTGATTATATGGTATGAAATGTCATATGCCATACGAACAGCTAACTGTTAGTTAGCTTAACAACAAACTATCTTAATGAAAAGTGTATATAAAATTGAATCATTTTAAGATGAGAACAGAGGGTCGCACAAGTACAATCACTGCCCAAAGAGGTTGCGGCCGACTACGAGGGGACTTTTCCATCAGAGCTTGGAGTCTGTGGGCCGATTGGGAAATATCTGTATCCTTGGAGCATTTTCATGGGTCTTTTTAGGAAATCGCGGCACGTTTTGTTGCCAGTACATTTGCGGTTATGTGCTCATTGCAACACACACACACACACATATGTATGTCTACGCATTCAGAAACAGACACACACAGATACTCGCATCTAAGCGCGTTTGGCTGTGTGTGTGCGTGCGCCTCTTACCAAATTGTCGATTTTATTATTTGTGTTTATATGATTTTTCAGCTGTTCTGCATTTTAAAGTGTGCGGCTGCTGAGGGTTGGGTTTTCCCCCAGCAGCAGCAGCCGCACAGCATGCGAGGCGCGTCTCCAGTCTCATTTCTTATTATAATGTGAAAAATATCCTTTTACAAATTCAAAATGTTGAAGTGTGCGATTTCTTTTGTTGCGTTGCCGATTTTAACAGCCAGATTGAGAGAGACATCCCCTCCCCCACTAATGGTATTCTATGGCAGAGCATGACTCTGGGCATCTCTCTGTGTCCCTGCGAGCGTGTGTGTGTGTGTGTGAGTTTTCATAGGACCCGAGTGTATTGTTGTTCCCTTCCTGGGCCGATCACGTAAAGGTTTCGCTTACACTCGCTTGTAGTTTAAAGGAGCTGTCCAGCCTCATCGAAATATTTATCATTATGCATTGAAATATCTGGCGCATCATTGAGTTGCAATTTTCCTAAATTCTGCATTCGTTACGCCCAGTGTCAGAGGCTACCAGCTATTGCACTGAGAGAAAAGTGGCATAGCCATATCTATAGATGTACAAACATAGTAAAATTAAATAGAATACTTTGACTAAAAAAATGTATAAAATACACTTTAAGAATAAATATATTCTATTAAATGTGCTGGAAATTTATTTAATTTAAATATGAAATATGTTTAGATCAAATAATTTCATATAAGTGTCAAAATGTAGGTGAAATAATTTAAATTTTTATATTTCCACTTTACAAGCTACAAGTTAATAACATAAATTTGTAAAGATTCAGATTTTTGTTCCTTTTTCTCTAGGTGTAGAGAGGAGGCCAGGGATTTTTAAAAATGAAGAAGAATTTGTTGGTATTACTTGATTTAATGTGTTTCTTCATACAAATTCGCAATCTGTATCAGATAATTACACAGCACTTTTCATTAGTAAAAAATTAGGTTGTAGAATGGGAGGAGTCGATCACATCCTCATACTTAGAATTTACAGTATACCCCCAAATATTTTTTATAAATTAAAATTGGCATTTGCCATTATGATATCCAAAAAAATTATTGAGTTGAAAAGAGAATTGTATGGCCATCTCCTAGGATTCTTTATTCGTATCGATATAATAGCTGAACGCGAAGATATATCAAGCCAAAGTTGACGTTTTATGTTTCTTCAATTTTCCATTTTATAAAATTTATTTTTGTTTGGTATGGTCCCATTTTTAGACATTTGTTCTTTAGTGGCAATCACTACTAACAAAACACGCTACATATTATCAAAATTGTCCAAAGAATGTCAAAGGTGAAAAATTGTTAGTAAATTTTAGAATTTTACTGGTGATCGGATTGGATCTATTCACTCGTCTTTGGTATTGTCTCTAAATTTCTGTATTTTTTCTGTTGGGGCTTGCACCACTTGCCCTTGTCCATCTCTAATGGCTAACAAATGTGGGGCTCTCTGCGCACTCATCGTTGCGGCAGTCTGGAGAAAGCTCTTGAAAATTGCTTTTTGATTAAACGGACGCTACACTCCATGATGCTCCATCATTCATGTGCGAAGCTCCCACAAGACTTGAAGTTTGGGCGACCGCAAAAAACATTGAATTGGGCGTTGAAGTGCCCTCAAAGTTGCCAAACCAATCGAGTATTTTGCCACTGTACTGCAATCTATGTTAAGAGTTGAGCTGGGTTTTTCGTATATGCATGTCACTGCCACATTCGATTAAAGCATGGTATGCTAATTTGATTCAAAAATTGTATTCCAATCGAACCGAGCCCCATAGGTTCTACCAACTTTTGCTGGAAATTCATTTCGATTGCCCATTTGTTTGTACGAGTAGTATTTTTATGCTGGCCTGGTAAAAAGGGATTTCCAGTGTCAGCAAAGCTTTTATTAGTTTAGTTTTTGAAATTAAACGTATTTGCATGTCAGGCTGTCACTCACATGGATTCAATTCCAAGTGGGCAAAAAAAAAAGCAAAGAAAGGATTCAGCATTTGCATCTCTCTCTCAGGCTGTTCGAGAATATATGTAAAATATAGTTGCTGGTTTTATTTTTATTTTATTTCTTTTTTTTTTGTTTTTGTCGCAGTCGACAAATGTTATAATATTGTTGCTTGATGCCTTTGCTGTCTTTTGTTGCTGAGCTGTTGCCTGGTGCTGCCATGGCAGAGTGTACAATTTAATTGCTTTTTGGGTTTTTGTTCCGTCTGTCACACTGGGCCATGTGTGAATATGACAGAACTGCTTGTCGTCTAACCATTTTTGGTACTCGCACTGCACAAAAAGAAAATCGAGTCTAACAATTTCAAATATCAAAATTTCACGCCCTTTCCCAAAAAAAAAAAAATACCAAAACTGGTGAGAGCGAGAGTCTGGTATAATATTTTCCTTTTAACTGAAAAGCTAGAATTTAATTGTCTTTGGATGTACACCAGAATGTGTAGCGTATTCCATTGGGATGGTGGGGGGAGGAGGCAGGGTGTCTCGGTGGTGTCAACGGAAGCCCTGTTCTCACACTGTTTGTTAGTTGGCTGCCATCGAAATTCCGGATTCAACAGCAAAGTAACCAAAATGCAATTGTTTTGCAATTGGCATTTTGACCACATTCTGACACCCATCCCGGCCATATGCCCGCCGCCGAGCGAGTGTCAACATCAGCAGCCACTGCGAAAATGGCGCAAAAACTATATACGCAAGTGCACCGATAGATATATGTGAAGTCTGCGTAATTTAGTTAGCATTTGAAATGTTTTTTCCATTGGCAATCCACTCGGTACGAGCGACAGACAGGCATTTGGCATTAGGCACAGTACAGGACAGGACAGGACAGGACACATTCTGTGTCGATATGCTGAAAAATTCTTAATTGAAAATGAATTTGGTTTTTCGGAAAAATTTTCCCTCTCTTTTCTTTTTTTTTTTTCGATTGTTTTGCTTTCTACTAATTCGGCATGTTTTGTGTTTTATCTGGATGTGATGGCAGATCGAACAGCGAGGAGAAGAAAAGAGGGAGAGAGAGGCGCACGAGGCTCATACGAGAGTATGTGGACAGGACGGGGACATTTGCATATTTCAGAGCCGACGAGAGCTGTTATCCTTTGGCACAGCTGCGCTGATGTTTACTTAGTGTCGCTGAATCCGAATCTGAATCTAAATCAGGATGGGCCCCTCTGTATCTGTATCTGCCTCTGCCTCTCACAGATACGGATATGTGCATGGTTGGATACAAAAATTCTAGTCTACATATTTGAGTTCGACAATGAACGGAGCTCCATAAATGCCTTTGCCTGTGTCTCTGAATTTGATGAATGTGGAAGGAGGAGCAATTGCATAGAGCACTCCTACTCCCCCTCGCACTCCTCCAGCTGTATCCGTATCTGTATCTGTATCTGTTTCTGTATTTGTTGTGGATGGAATAGACGGCTGCATGGATGGACAGGTCCGGAGGCCTCATCTGTCTGCAGCCATACTACTATTTGCCGTTATGCATGCAAATTGCACTAATGAGCGTCACAAAATTTTGCATAGACAAATGGCCGTGCTGACCAACCTCCCAGAAACCCCCCCCAAAGGCCACAACGAGCGAGAGGGAGAGAGAGAGCGGGGAGTCTGTGCTTAAAAGGTTTTCGGGGAAAGCCCTTAAACGAGGTCGACCTTCCGAGAAATGAAACCACAAAACTTGGCCAGGATGCGCTCTCCTCTCGCCAGCTGAAGGTCCAGCAGTTTTCACGCACGGTCGCGTCGTTCACGGAGCTGTGACAGTTTTTTGGCTGCTGTTGTTGCTGTCGTTGCTGTTGCCACTGCTGCAACATCCACTGCTGCTGCTCCTGCTCCTGCTGCCATTTTTGCTCATTAGAGTAAATGCACTTAATTAGAGCATGCCAGACCCCATTGGGGGGTCTTTACCAAAAAATAGGAAGAAAAAGGAAGAAAAAAGGAAGAAAAAAAAGAAACCCCACATCCAGCTATGATTACGCCGTTCTTAATAACAAAGATGGGAAACCGGACAACATGGCCCCACTCATGGAAGTGCAAGCGGCGAAAAACAATGCAGTTTACAAATAAATAAATGGCTAAGCGAAATGCGACAAATGGTTCGGTTGGGTTGGGGAAAATGGCTTACAAAGTTGCGCATTTTTAGTGGTCGCTCCACTCTCCACTGCCTGGACTGGCCCGTAATTTGTGTGCGATATGAGCGGAACAGGACCTCGAACCACGGACCACGGACCAGGGAGTAGGTACTTTGCATTTCGCCGTTTCAATTGTTGTTTCACATCATTAGCGCCGTCGAGTGTGACCACAGCAGATAAAGCACTTGCAAGTCCTTGATTGCTGCTTGTGGAAGCCATTAAAATTCATTAACATTGATTGCTATGCTCAGGATTCTTTATGTCCATGGACTTTGTTGCCCGGCCCAAGGATCACAGCAGGATGTCTGCTTGGAAAGTCTCTGCTGCACGATGATCGCTGGCATTTGCAAAGTTCTGTCGGGCTTCCAAAAATTGGTCTCCGGTCTCTGGTCCTCTGGTCATTTCAGTGCTGCAGCAGCGGCAGCTCCAAGAAGGAGTCTGTCTGCCCAAGGCTGTGCCAAAGCCAAATGGTGCAATGTGCGAGGGGAAAATTGTTTGCCTTTTGCTTGTCTTTGTCGTTTAATTAACTAAAAAATTGCTTTTTTAAATAGTTTCCAGCTAAAAGTCAGACAGAAAGAGAAGGAACGAGAAAGTGGCAGCGGGCAAAGGGCCCGAGAGGGGCTCGTTTCCGCTGGGGCGACTCTCTATTAAAGAAACGCTTGAATAATTTCTGCCTTAGGCCAGTGGGGAGCAGCCATTGGAATATTACGGGTATGCCTTGCCATTTGCTTTGACGCTCGCTCGCTTTTAGCTTATTAGATGTTCTGTTTCTGTTCCGTTCTGTTCTGTTCTGTTCTGGGCCTTCTGCTTCTGCTTTCAGAACGCACTTTTCCCCCACTCCACGCCCACACCCACACCCACACCCTGGGTGCTCGTTATGTAATATGTAGTATTAAAAATGAATAAAACACTGCTCCTAGCTGCTGCTTTTGTTTGTAGTGGGAGCAACGCCGCCTGTTGTTGATTGCTTAAATATTCTCTTTTGGTTACTGGAGGAGTGTGCCATTTTTTCACACATCCCCCCATCGCCTAACTCCCCGAACTCCAACTCTCGGCGGCTCACTCCTACAAGTAGTTGTAATCCAGCGCATATCTCCATTAAATATTCGCAATGTAAATACATAAATACTTGAGTAAGACGCTTAACCGGCACACACACATACACTCATTCCACACACACACACACAAAGATTCTCTCATTCACACACAGATCCTGCTGGGTGGCTGGGTAGAGGAATTCCAGTGCCTAGCTTAGCGTAGGCTTTGCCGCCTGGCCTCTCCATCTCTCCATCTCTCCATCTCTCCTGCTCCTCGCCTTTCCTTGTTTGTGCTGGAATCTACTTAGCATTAGTGCATGTACTTGGGCTTTGTATTAATTTAACTGAACAGCGTAAGAGAGAGAGAGAGACGAGAGATAGAGAGAGAGAGAGTGGGTGGTGGTGCCTGATTTTCTGTGTAGTGCCGATCCCTGGAGTGCCAGTAGGTGAGTGAAACTTTGAGCCGATTGAGGCGGCGTCAACTGACGCACATTATAATTAAATTTCCAATTTCAATGCCGATTTGGAGGCCGCTATACTAAATGCAGGAGGGGCAGGCATTCAGCTGTAATGCGACCTAATTTGGAGACCATTTTGATTGGATTTCGATGCAGCGAACAATTCGCCAAGTTAGTAATTACGAGTATGCATAATATACTATCCTGTGTAGTGAAGTTTTTACTTTTGAAAATACATACATGGAGTTCTATGAAGGGAGAAAGAGGGAAAGAGCCTCCAATTCCTATCCAATTTCTCATCAAAATCTCTTTTAATGTTTAATACTTTCTGTATATTTCTGTTCACAATCAGGGTTCTTAAACTTCTATTGCTTTAAGCTTATCTGAAGGTTTAGACCTAATATTATATGATAATGCTGCTAACGTGGAATTTCTACCATTCTGATAGGGTTTTTCGTGTGGTCTTTGCAATCATCAGCGTTTCGTCTAGATGAATATTCCTAATTGGATCGAAATCTCGCAGAATACTGGTAACAAATAATCCTCCATTGACCTTAAGCATCATCTGCATTCCCATTAACTTTTTCAGCTCTACAGAGGAGAAATTTCCTTGAAATTTTGTGTAACAAATGTTAAAATCGAATAACAAACCGAAGAAATATCGCCATTGCAGGAGAGTGAGTAATTGAAATCTTCTAAATTTGAATCCTTTAATGGAAGCTCTACCATCTCTATATTTCAATAATTGACAATATTTAGGATCTGAATAACAATGGTGAGCTGTCGACCAAGATTACAGGCAAATAGTAGAAGTCTTTGATTAATTTTCTATCGATAACTTTAGTTGCAGTCCATTTGATTGCATTATTTGTGTGTTCTCATTCAAGAACCTATGGTAATTGGAACACCGTCATATGTGCTTGTCTTAATTGCTTTGGTCCTTCAAACCTAGTCCCGGTGGCGGTCAGGTACACAGCGGGTCAAGTACTTCGCCTATAAATAAATATAATTCAAGCAATTTCCGCTGCAGTGCTGGGGCGTGTCCACTTGCCACCGCTGTAATGAAGTGCCCCAATCCACACAAACACACACACACACACACACAGACACACACATGCATGCACTCACTCTCACCTGTGACGTGTACAAATTGCGTCACTGTAACTCCTCATTTCGGCCATTACATCGTTCCCTCTTCTGTTTTTTTTTTCCCAGCTCTGGCTTCGTCTTTTAACTACTTTGGCTGGGTGGCTGGGCGGCTGGAAGGGGGGAGGGGGTCTGGTGGGGCAGAACGCAAATTTTTCGGTGCATAAATTAAAATGCAAATCCTCCGCATGGAAAATCCCCCTGTAATTAACATACATTAGCACGAGGAAATGCAAAACTTTTCTTTCCATTTCTTTTCACTCGCTTTTCTCGCTGGTTTCTGTTTCTCTCCGTGGCAGCGCACTGCCTGGGGTCTGGTCTCCTCTGTGTACCTATGTTTGTGTGTATATTTTCGTTAATTTCTGGACAATGACAGTTAGGTGGTAATGTGGCCAGGGGTTGCCCCAAACGGGAGCGGGGTGGCAGTGGGCGCTTGGTGTCTGCGCCCTAATATAAAAATACAGCGGATTCAGGGCAGGGTTCATGCATATGCAGAATTTCTTGTAGTTCCTGTTGTTGGTATGCAAAAAAAGAGCAAGCGATGGCCCATGGCCAAAAGCCAGAGCATACACTCGCACAAAAAAGAGGGCTATCAAGCACTTTCTCTTGTATCCTACATATTTCAAGACGGATGAGTCCTACTTTTAAGCTCTACTTAAGACTTATTTTAGGAACTTTTATGGCTGGAGTTTTATAACAATTCAGGGACATTTTGATCTTATTTTTGGAAGTTTATTGCGATAAGAATTCTTGGAACAGCTTTTATAAAATTTCTGTACAAGTTTATTTCTATTCCAGCTGTTTTTTCTATTTAAAACTTTTTTCTTTTGATGATTATTTTATTTATTTTACCTTTAGTAAGGGAATTCAGACTTTTCCAACGTCTTTTTCTTTGAGTGTACAGACACACACACACAGATAATAAGCACACACACACACACTCTCCGTGTGAAACACAGAGAATCGTTTACGTAATGCACATAGGGTTCGTGTACTCGTATAATGAGTAAATTACACAATCAGCCCTGTCCATTTTTCGGGCCAGAACTTGCGCCTCACTTGACTTTCTGCCGGACTTTTCATTTTTCGTCTCTGTTTTGGTTTTTTCTCCGGCTGCTGCTCTGTATTTTTTTTTTGCCTGTTTTAATTTGCAGCTCGATTCGTTTTTTTTTTGTGCTTGAAATTTTTCCACATGGAAAATTATTTGATTTATTTCCACTTGGACACACTGGCACTGCAATAAATCTTCGTTCAATATGCCAGAGAGTAGCAGCACAGCGGGCCGCAGGAGGAGGACTCTAGGCACATATGCATGGGTGTATGTGTGTGTGTGTGCCCAAGGACATAGCGGCCATCTCATGTGCGTACATGCAGCTCTGTGTGTGTGTGTGTGCGTGAGAGAGGAGCGTACACGCAGTTGAGAACTAAAATTTTATTTAGTGTTTAGTGCGCCTCTCTTGACAGCTGCAATGCAACAACAATTGCAAAACTTCTGCACAAGAATGTTCGTGGCCAAAAAATACAATAACTACAGAAGCCAGAGAGAAAGAGAGAGAGAGGGGAGGGGCCTGCACAAGGAGCAGAAGGAGCAACCACAGTAATGCTTTCAATTTTCTTCTTGTGAAAATTTCGGAGCAGTAGCTGGAGCTCCCGGGGCAGGCCAAGGACTGGAATAGGATCTGTGGAGCAGGGACCAGGGACTAGCCAGGGCCAGTCTGATGGGCACGAGTTATGCTTTTGAGGCTGCGGCTGCGACTGCGGCTCCGGCGTCACCAAAAGCTGCCCAGACGTGCTGGCAGGTCTATAAAATGAAACTTTATTACACATCACACTCAGATACTCACACACACACACACACACACACACAGAGAGAGAGGGGGGGCTATGGGTGCAGCCATTTTGCAACGTAATTGAATTGTTTCAGGCTTCCTTCCCTTCCGGCAACACAGGCAAGGGTCAAAGATAAACAGGGGCTGAGTTTCGGCTGAGAGAATTTCACACATGGCACACCCCCACGTCGGCCACGACCACCACCCCACCACCACCACCACCACCACCTTTTCCGACCACTTGGCTTCATTTTCTTTTCGAGTGAAAATTTGCCTATGCTCTCCGGCTCTTACTTAAGGTTTTTGTTTTATTTTTTTTTGGCGTTCCTTTGGCAATTTAATGAAATTTTATTATTATGAACAGGCCCATTAAAGTTTATTGTGCAGTGGGCGGTAGGTGGCAGGCGGCAGCCGGTTGGGGAGTGTACGAGTCCTGCGGCTATTTGTTTGGGATCTCGCCCAGAGCGGCGTGGTGTTTGTCCCAGGTTAACCGCCAAAAGTTAGTGCATAGCCGGGCCCAGGCTCCAGGCGTTGAGGGTGCAACATTAAAAGAATATCTGAGAATCATTTGACCATGAGCTCAAAGGAATTCCTTTGCAGGCAGCAGGAACAGCAGGCGGGAGGGGGCAGTGGTTCCTCGCTTTTGAAGTGGGTTGTAAAACAAGGGCGTTGGAGCATTAAAATAAATACAAATTAAAATATTTCCCTCGATGTGTGTGTGTGGGTTTTGTTCTCTCTGGTCTCTCTCTGCATAGACCAGAAATTGTTTGAATGAAATGGCCTGGAAGGGCTCTTTTGTGGCAGGGGGCATGTGGTGTCCAAAGTAGTTGACGCACCCGAACCCACAATTAAAGCCTGGAACGGGGCTGGGGGCATTCAGGTGTATGTTTCTCATTAGTGAGCAAGAACATATTTTATCCAGAGCTCTATCCTGGCTGAACTTTTAAAAGGTTGACGCTCATGAATCATTTGTGCGATAAGCGCTTGGATCTTCATCAAATATGCCACAAAACCGATGCCAAATAAATACTCGTGTATAAATTAATGTTTTAATTTCACGCTCATGTAAACATTTAATATTTTGATATGGGATAGGGACAGGAACGAGAGGTTTCCTTTGTTTGCTTCGGAACTGAAATGAAATGGAATGAATGACAGTCAGAAGTTGATTGGGGAGTCCGAACGTAGCTTATCATCAGAAAACTTCTGACATGATAGCTGTGACGAGTGGCCAATGCCATGTACCTGTACTCATAACCCAAAGACCTTTGCAGGCAGAATGATTACAAGCCGCTCAAACCACACAGCAACCATTACCACCCATTATGCCCCACCATCAGCACCACAATCAAGGAGAGCTGCAAAATATTCAAACCTTTGCCGCCTGAATGCGCCACCGGCATCGTCCTCGACGACTCCTCGTTCTGGTGGCGCTCCTCCTTTGGCACGTCTCTGAAGTTGAGTTGAGTTTCATTTTGCCTTTTGTTGCGCTCGACTTGAGCACAAATACCGGAAATTGTTGTCAAGATAATTATTGTTATTTGTTTTTCCACAGAGAGAGGCACAACATAAACCAGCAACAGGGCTGGGGCTGCGGCTTTCCCTGGGACTGGGACTGGGACTGGGGCTGGGGCCGGGGTTTCGACGCCTTGTGCCTTGTCCTTGTGCACCCCCCACGCCTTCACCCTTCTTGCTCTTGGTCCTGACTCCTGGCTGCTTTGTTTTTGGTATGTTCATCAATCTGGCAAAAACATCAAAATTCGCCAGCACTTGATGGTGAAGTGAGCACAGAGCTTGGCAGAGAGCCCTCCCTGTGCGGCCTAGAGGGGAGAGAGGCAGAGGCAGAGGCCAGTGCTGGAGGAAACCAGCGTATCTTTGGCCGGGGCAACGTGCAATTTGCGGTTTTCCGACGACCAGTGATAGTGGCAGCCCAGTGACGGTGCCCATGCCCGTGCCCTGCGGCGGTGCCCCTGTGGTTGGCATCAAACTTTAAGAGTTGATGGAAGGAAGTACTTCAAGGCATCCATCCCCTTGGATGGGCCAACTGATTAAAATTTGAACACTTGATTGATTCTGAATCTGCCAGCAAACGAGCCGTGCCTCAAGGGTTGCCTCTTGGTTGGGTGCGGTGTGGCAGTGGCAGGGGCAGGCACTTGGCAAGTGTAGCTGTAGCTGCTTCAAAATTTAATAACTAAAGCAAAAATATTTACCTTTTGAGAACCGGAGACTCGATGCACTTCATCGGCATGGCCTGCCACCCATCCATCAGAGAGTGTTGTGTTGTGTCCTGTCGTTGTGGCAGGATTTCAAGAGCTGCAGGCATGCGGGTGCTGGTGCGGGTGCGGGATCCTATCGCACTTAAGATGGAGTTTCGTTTACATGCTTCACAACTTGTTGTGGTTGTTGCTTTTGTTGGGGCTCGTCACTGCTGCATCGGTCTCTTTGTATCTCAGCCTCAGAGTGCACTTGACATTTGAACTGCGACTGTCAAAGTGACATTCAGGCATTCGGCAGGCAGGAGTAAAACGAGTCCCTTTCCAGCTATCGGCTGGCGGCTGGTGTCTGCCACCGGGTATTCAATGTAATCACCGACGGAAAGTTTTACGGCTTTTAATTAACCCTCCGCTTACGGTTGTACATACGTGGCATGTTCGCTCCCTAGAACATACGGTCGGTCCCGTTCCGGCACGAATATCAATATTATTTCCACACAGCGGAGTGGGAAAGGGCAGGGAAAGGAGAGCGCAATACCGAAATAAAACTTTAGTAATTAGCAAAAGGAGTTAACTGATTTTACAGAAGGCCAGTGGAACACCGAAGGCAAATGAAGCATAGCCCGCCCTAAAGCGCCCCCCTGATAGGGAGGCACCGAAGCTAGGCATACCCTAGCCATGGAAACCATGAGATTATAGGGAACCCATATTAGAAGGGAAGTCCATCAATCCATGCAGAAGAGTCTGTTCGAAGTTTAAGGAGTGCAGGCAAAGATCTAGTCGGAATCATTGTACCCGTCTGCAAAAAGTGTACCAAAAAGGACACGAAACGTAATGAGGCGAAAGAAATACAAAAAAAGCAAGAAGGAGTAGCACGAATAAACAGCAGGGGGGACAGCGGACCCCAACAAAAGTCACAGAATGTGGCGGAAAGCATTTAGCGCATTGCGGAGTATCTCCACCCCCTCTCTCTCTCTCTCACTCTCTCTCTCTCTCTCTGTCTAGATGAAAATATAACGGAATTAAATTAATTACAATCATTATCGCCTGGTGCACCTGTCTGGGACGGGGAAATAGGGTTAACCCTTAGCTCATGCCACGAAATGTTGCAAGCAGATAATTTTGCTTCATTAGCGGAAGCGCGACATACACACTCACACCATCAATAAGCAATTAAGTTAATTTCTTCCTGCTACAGGACTCTGCGTCCGACATACGGACTTTTGTTTGCTAGACTCGAAAGTAATTGAATCGAGATTTTTTGATTATTATTTGCTGACAAAATGGATTCCAGGCTCCATGTGTGAGCGTGTGTGTGTCTCAATATTTCATTTGTCACGCCCAAGAATTGAGGAGAGCTCAGCGAAAATGCCCAGCAGGAGGGATAACCTCAATTTACGGCCAAGCGAATGGGTTTTCTCTCTCATTCATGGATTTTTCACAGACCAACCGATTCTATTCCCATTTCTGTCTACAAATTATTATTTGTTGTTTAATTAAAACTGCAAATGTCATCCGAAAAATGCTGAACAAAACTAAAGATACACATATCTGCTGGCCGAAAGCTATTGCCTTCAGTCGACAAAGATACGAGTGTGTCACAGGACAAAGGCAAGCATTCGGCTTTTGGCCATGACAGGTTTTTTGGGCAGAAGAAGAGTTTTGTAAATAAATATTTATGACCAGCAGCAATGGTATTAATCGCATGCATGTAAAAGACAATTGTAATTTACTGATAATAAATATTAGATGCTCCCAGCCACAGCTACCAGCCACAAAGGTGAAGCTGTCCTCTCCGAGCCGACTCTTGGCCAAGAGCTTAGCCCTGGCTTGAGCCCCGGCTATTGCATGTATCTGCATACAGATGTACATGTGTATATTTGTACAACTTGCACAAACGAATGCCTCACTAATTACGACTTACATTATGCATAAACTACGGCTGGCCATATAAATCAAGTGTGAGGCGAAAACTAAAAGTTGTATACCCATACCCAGGCCCAGCCCCACTTCCATTTCCATTCCCATTTCCATCTGCATTTGAGTTTGGGGCCTTGTTTTAGTTGCATTTGTGTTGGCCGGCCCGTGTGTTTGCTATTAATTAAGTTGGAAATAGCTACACGCAAAAGCACTCTTAGGCGACTATTTTTGGGCAGCATGCATGATGGCCGGCGAAAAGCAATTAAAATGCTGCATTCGCATTCTGAAATGGCTAAAAATTGAGGTGGTCGAGAGGTGCCTAATGGCAGCCATCGGTAGCTGGCCAAAACAAATGCAGCTTGTTATCGACGAGGGCAAAATGTGTTAAATGGCGGGCCACACCCATCCGAAAACAAAAACACAAAAAAAAAAACAAGAAAAACGGAAATGGAGGAAAGAACAACTGGAAGCCAGGTAGCATAGAGCTTCACGCTCAATTTACAAAGCTCATGGAAAAGTGCTGGCAACGATGCACGCGGCGTATGCGCAATGTTCCCGTGCTCCCAGATGTGTGATGTATTTTCTCAAAATATTTGCACGCACTCAGAGTGTGTGCATGTGTGTATGCTTGCCTGTAAATACAGCAATTTTAATTACAGTGTAATTAGCGGCACGAACGGCACGAAGAAAGGAGCAATGACGGAGGTCGTGCATGCCCTGAAAGGCAGCGGCAGAAAGGCGAATGGCGGGGGCGTGCAGCACAAATTGCACGACAATGAATTCAAATCAAACAATGTCTGCTATAATGGCGACATTATGTGGGCACAGACAGCCGTCAGTCAAATGGAAAGCAGGGCAGAGAGCGGAAGGCAGGGATGGGCAGAACCAAACGCACCATCCAAAAGAAAGTCAGGGCGTAAAAAACGCAGAATGAAAATGAATAACCCACCATCGAAAGAGAACTCCGAATACCCTGCAGAATCAGCCTGAAGTTGAGCAATATCCATATACGACACAGGAGATTCTCTCCTTTTGATACGCATTTTCTGCCCATATTTTGATATTTAAATTAATGAATGAATATCTATACTTGCCGCATGCCAAGGACCCTGTGAATGTAATGAAGGTGACATCGAGAGTCACGGCAGTCTGACGCCGGACTGCTCATCCGGCAAACAAAGCCTGCACTGAAGCGTGCTCATCGAGTGCCTCAGCATCCAGTTCCTGCTCCTGCTCCAGCTCCAGCACCTTCCCTCTGCCCTCTCCACTCACCAATCTTCATTCCACTTCCCCCTTTTTGCGACTCCCTGTTGCTGGCTGGCATCATGACTGGAGTTTCTGCTGTGGCGTCGCGACAATCTTTTGAATCTCGAGTACTTTGGCATGTCATTCGCATTTTAGAGCAGCTAAGCTCCAGTGATAAGCAGCGAAATTAGATTGAATGAAGGTGCAGCCAGGGAGAGGGGCGACGGCCAGGGCCAGGGCCAGGGCCACGGCTAACAAGCATTTTGGCTTGTTGTTGTCACAATTGGCAGGGCAGAGCATGGCCAGGACAGACAGTGAGCGTCATCGTCATCGTCTACGCAGCAACAACCCTCCAGCTGGGTACAAAAGTCATTCGGGGGGCCAAAAGCCACCCTCGACAACGTTGCTCCTTCACTTATTTCAATTATTTCGCTTTGTTGCTGTTGCGCTTTAAATATTTATCAATCACAGGAGTTTGTTAACTTTTCACCAGCCCCTCGGAGTAGTCTCTACTTGCCTCACGTACCAAATTCATTTCACGGCTGTTGCTGGTGGCAAGGTCTTACCCCCCAGAAAAAAATTGCAACTTGTGTGCTTTCAATTTGCGTTCATGGCCTGATCCCTGCTCCACGCCAGAAGTTCCTTATTGGGCCCCAACATGTCCGTAAATCAGCCTATCCAGCGCCAGCGTTACGGAACTTTTCCAAAGCTATGCCGAAAATTCCTGGCTTATTGTTTTTCCAGCGGGCGCTTGCGGGCGGCTTAGTTGTCAGTCCTGTGGCCTTGAGCTAAGCTGCCACTGTGGGCGCCTCCGCCCTAGCGAATTCCATCCCCTCCGCTCCCGCAAACAGAATACCTCATTTCCCACTCATTAATAAATTTATGCAGTTCACTCGGCAGCTCCGGCACCCGCACTGCGGACTCCAGTGCTATGTTTATTAGCCATATGAAATATGATGTTCATCCCCCATGTCTGCCTGGTTCTTTGTGCCCCGCATTGTCTGCCTTCGGCCTTCTGTGTACATATTGCATACCTTATGGCGCACACGCCCCCATAATAAAGTTACAGGTGGGAGACGCGTTGCGTAGGGCATGGGTTCGACTGCAGGGCCAGGCATGGGCATAACAGGCAAAAACCAGGAGGCTCTTCTTTCCTTTTCACACAAGCCTTCATTGTAGCGCTCTCGAAAGTCGGTTTGGCCGCACATTTACCTGCTATCACCTGCAGCTAAGAAAAAACGTGGCATAGACTTCTCTGACTGACTGTTGCTGGATGATATACGCAGTGGTACGAGGGTTGGCCTGCGCCTGGGCCTGAGCACACTTTTACTTCAGTTTGAACTTAAGCACTTCCTGTTTGATCGGAAGCGCCTCGGGGGAAATTGAAAAAGGCACTTCAGTGCCGGCGACGGCTAAAAAAAAAATTAAGTACAATATGGAGCACAGGCGGAGGAGGACAGGCCAGGGGCAGGACAGAACAAGACAGAACAGGACAGCTTGTTAGTCAGTCAGCCAGGTAGGCAACCATTCAGGTGTGCAGTTGTGCCGCCAGACAGACAGGCAGGCAACAGGGTGGGGCCAACAGGGGGGCCAACAGGATGAGGCCTCTTTCAAAATTATATGTAATATGGGTGCTCCTTTCCTTTGTACGTATATTACATATATATCTGTATCTGTATATGTATATGTGTTTGTGTGCGTAGTTCATTTTGCTGGAGGAACACTGTGTATCCTTGTTTTCCTTTGTGTGTGTGTGTGTGTGTGTGTGTTACCTTCTTGTTTTACATTTTGGCCAGAAGGAAGTATTAAGTTTGCCTAAGCAGGAAGCTTGTAAGGAAGAGCAGGTGATTTGCCAAATAACCTTCACTGCCAGTCCCTCAAAAACATACTGTGCACCCCCGGCCAGGCCTTCCCCGTTGGCCAAATTATAGCATAAATGGCCAAGAATATCATGAGGCAACAGAACCAACAAAATACAGCGATAATAATATCCACCGCAAATGGAGGCCCATAAAAAATAAATCTCTGCCATTATGTCTTTATTAACTGGCGTATCCAGGACTCGTCTCAACTATTCACCACATGTGTTACACCTACACGGAGATGAGAGGAAGGGGAGAGTGGGGAGAGTAGCGGAGAGGAGGTTATTAAAAAGATTTGTCCCTTTGACTCGGCGGACATGGTCAGCAACATTTGGCAGCAGCAGCGTCTTAATGGGCTCACAATTGTGACAACTGCCAAGATGTCGTTGTTTGTTCTTTGCGGCGGTGCGGGGGGTCTTACGGATGACACTTGACGGAGCTTAGGCACAATTGCTGTGACAGCAAGGCTGGAGCTGGGGCTCCTTCCATTCATGTGTGGCATAAATGTATTTAATGGTCAGCAAATATGAAGTTAACGGCTTATTTACAACAGCTGCAATCATTAGAAGCAATTTGGACGGAGGGGCCTAAGGGGTCTCCACGAAGGATTAAGTCTTCAACTCGGTTTTATCCTGTTGAGGACATTTCTGATGGTGTGAGAAAGAGAGCTGGGAAGATACACCTACCCCTACCCCTACCCATACCCACCTTGTGGCTGGCGCATATTCAAATTCCATTTAAGTTTTTTCATTATGAGCCTCGCAAAAGGAGTCGAGTCGGCAGGCCGCCTAAGGATTTCGCTTTGCATTCAATTTACTGCCTGAAAAGGCTGACAGGACCCGCCTGGCGGTGGGTACGACAAAACCCATTTTCAATTTTTGTTTTCATTTCCGTTCTTAATTTAAGAATAATACAAATTTATATTCGCATTTTTCCGCCAGCCAGCCAGCCAGCAGCCAGCCGCAAAACGAGGCAACAAAGTACGAGGAAAGTTCTCCTGGCTTTCGGTTGATAATTGTGTTCTTCTGCTCTGCTTTTCTGCTTGTTGCAGTTGCATTTACTTGCATTTTGTTGCATTCTTTATGCAAATGCGCATCAAATTACATGGGAACCAACTTTGGAAAGCTCCTAAGGCTCCCGGGGGCGGGCGCCCTTTATGCGTTTTTATGGCACGTGACGCAGTTGGTCGCCTTGACTTGTTGCCCATGCCCATGCCCATGCTGCCACTGCCACTGGTTCTGCCTTTAGTTCTACGTCTTGCCACTGCCATTGCCCCTGGCTCTGTAGCTCTCTACCTCTGTTTGCTGCCTGAAAAGTACCTTCAACTGGCTGCAATTGGCATGCAAATGTACGACATCGATTAAAATTTTATTACACGCCATGTTGCAAACGGGGGGGGCCGGGCCGGATCGGGGCCCTGACATGGCAGGGCAATAAATCAAGTCGAGTTTACAGGTAAAGCCAAAGAAAATTGTCAGCTGACAGGACGGGATGGGATGGGATGGGATGGGCTGGCAGGGCGCAATGGCTTCGGCAGACAGTCAACGAAATGCGACAGGAAGGAGCTGCTCTAAGCACATCAAATGTGGGATTTAAAATGCCAAACACACAGCAACAACAACACAGACGAGGACTCTATCTGCAGCTCCATCTTTTCGTCCTGCTGCTGGCAACATAGCCACGTTGTCCTCGTTGTCCTCGTGGTCCTCGTGGCCTTCCCAGCTCCAAGCAGCAGACACTTGATGGCGGCACTCTTAAGGTAATTGAATTGAGTGAAATGTTGTCGCTCTTGTTGTTGCACTTTTTTGTTCTTGTTGGTGTCGTCGATGAGACGGATATTTAGAGGGCGATAGGAGGAGAGCTGTCCTGCCAGCGAGGACAACGCATCGTCGTCGCCGAAGAAGGACAAATATTTAATAGCGCTCGTAAAGGTTACCAGGGGCAGGATGCAACATTATGGCCAACATATTTCTACAATATTCAATTTAATTTTGTCAATGTGAACTCGAGCAGCAGCTCGAAAGGTGAGAGACATAGTTGCATCCCCCTCCCCCAAAGGATTTCGCTTACTTTGTATGCGGATCAGCGATATGGAATTGAATGCAGCTCAGCAAAGATTACCAGTGATTGGATGGTTGCTAATGGAGACTTCAGAGCACAGATATTTAAGGATTTTTAATTTCAATAGAAGCACTTCTCATTGAAAGACCAACACCCACCTACCGATGGTTGCAGGTGCAGATGCAGGTCCAGTGATTGTAAAGAGTTCTAATGGACACTTTTGTGCCCCAAGCAGCTTTGGGGAGAGTCCTGCTTATCAGTCTTGGGCTCTAGTTCCCAGAACGAATAGGTAATACTGAGAGCAGACACAGCCGCAGACAGATACCATATAAATGCCAGCTGACATAAGAAAAACATCGTCGGGCTCCCATTTAATGAGAAGCGGAGATGGTGGGGAGTATGGAATAATAAATATTAAACAATAAACAAGCGCATACACAAGGCCAGTCCAGGACAAATCAAATGGGTAATTGAAGCAGCAGCCGCATGTGGCAGTGGCAGTGGCAGTGAGAGTGGGAGGGGCAGTCCCCCCCACCTGTTCTGTGTGGCAGCAGAGGAGGACTCTCTGCTTATAAATAAAACATGGAACAACATGGATATGTGTGAGTTTGAGGCAAGAAGTATTTCTTGCAGCCACATAAACTCAAAAAATAACACAATCCGAAACGAAATAACAAAAAAAAAAAACGCAATGCCAGAGGACAAGCGAGGGATTTGGATGGGATGGGATGGTATGGGATGCGGGGGGTAAATGGGGTCTGCACTGGGCACATGTCGGGCCATGTATGTATACCAATTATACGGGTTATTATTTTCCTTGTACGAAGAGAGGGGGGAACAATTTTCAGCCTGAGGCAAAGGATTTTCAATTTTTGCTAATCTCAAATGAACAAACAAGTTCGTTGCCTCCGGGATTGTGCGGTACTGGGCTACTGGAACACTGGGCAACTGAGAACCGAAGTGGCAGCTGAGCCGGGGGTATTGTATAAGATTTACGGACACATTCCAATAGCCCTCCGCACATGCACGGACAACCCAGACAGTTGCCGTAAAATGACAAAACAATTTATGCCACATGCATGGCGAAAATCGAATTTAATTAGAAAATTGTTGAGGCCGATTCGAGAGACGGAGAGGGAGGACAAGGACTGCAATTGAAGTCGAACAGGATATGCACGTATCACAGGATGTGCTGCGGTATTGGCCACACTCACACAAACACAATTGCAATTGCCCATGTCCCCATGGCCACCTAGTAGATCGAAGCAAAAAAAATGAAAAATAAAAATAAATACAAAAAATATCTTCAATTTATTTTGACAACGCGGACAAGGCAAATAAAACAACAAAAAATGTCGAAGAGAAATGAAATTAGAGCAACGCATCAAAGGCATGCACATACACCAGAATACGAGTATATATATATAGTTTTAATGGTTTTAGTGGCCAGAGAAAAATGTCAAAAATGCAATGAAACTATTTCGAATATCGCCAAGATAGAAACACAACAAAAGCCGCTCCCCAAAAACTATTTGTGTTGTCACGTGCCACGTGGATGGGCGATGCTCGATGCTCGATGCCCGATGGGCGGGCCAGCTCGAAAAGATTTTCGACCCAAACAATTTTCCTACGTGACCATACAGGCATACAGGCGGGGGGTATTCGTATCTCCATCCTGAATCCTGTATCTGTGCGGCATACGTGATGTGTGGTGGCCGGTCAGCATTGCGCTCAATTGCACGTAAAGAAAAAGCCACAAATTGAAAGGAAATAATGCCGAGCGATTAGCGAAAAGTAATCATAAGTAGCGCTGTGCGAAATACGTTTTTGAATTTACAATTTCGCCGGAAAAATAAGAGTAGATTGGAATGGGTTGGATGATTGTTTCAAATATCTGTGGGGGATCTGTACTCATTTAGCAGGATGTGATCATTAACATTCTGCCCTTTGCTGTTCGAGCATCCATCTGAATCAAGTCTAAGCCTCATATTTATCGAAACATATCCACTAATGCCTGAGCTAATGTCCTGCTGAGCAATAAAACCTAAAAATATGACTCATGACAGGCAAGGAACACAACATTGAAGGGGGATTTAATGAATGGAAAGGCATTAGTAGTGGACCGAATTTGTTCCGACCGATCAGCGGAAGTTACTTTTGGTTTCTCGACCTCTGGATGGACCCCCGTTTTTGGCGGCGCCCCTGCTCTGTTTGTTAATATTACTAAGCTCTCACGGCAGCGGAAATTGCTTTGTGCCTTTCACTCCAAATGCTGCAATAAACATCGAAAGCCGTCCGAATGCCAAACGGGCCAGGGTCCGAGTGCCCGGACTAGTGGCACTGCCAGCTCTTTTGGCTCCCCAGCTGTCAGCTCTTGGCTCTTGGCTGCTGGCTGCTGGCTTCCAAGCTCCAAGCTCCCATCTCCCTGCTCCCAACTGTCCCAGCTACTACATGGCTCTGTCCAGTTAGCTGGCAGCCCAGTGGAGCGCAACGCCGGCCCAGACCAGGCCGCACGCTGGGCGGCCACTGACTTCGTGGCTCCTGTCCGTGGCTCACAATGGGAAAACACGGCGGAAGCGCACAATAAATTGCTTATTTATGGCTCAGCTTTTGGCCATAAGAAACACGCTGTTTTTATTGTTTTTAATCAACTCGAAAAGATTTGGCAAAGCTTATAAAATAGACGCTGCTGTGTACACGGCGATGGATGAGCTTCCGGTGCTTCTTGTTTTTGTTCTCGTGGATCGGAGTGGAGTTCACGTTGTTTCTGGACAGGAAATAATTTTTTGCTTTCCAGTTTCGGGGGGATGGCTATTGGCTGCTAATGCCTCACTCGGCCCCCGTTAAGCAGTTGGCCGTGTTGTAAAATTTAAATTTATGACAGTTTTAAAGTTGGCCCTCAGTGGCAGGAGGAACCCCCCCTGGACCAGCTTGAGGACCGGACCGCTCAAAGGCATTGGCCAACTGTTTTCTGTTCTGTGTGGCTGCTTCCTTTTTCTAACTTTGTCGCTTTGTTTTCTATGCAAATGGAGGCAGCAAAGTGCACAGCACCACCAGAAGCATCAGAAGCACTAGCAGCACTAATAACAGCAACCAAAACAACAGGAAAGAAAGGATTGGTTTCGGTGCCGAGGCACTGCATACCCTTTGAGTATGGGGGAATGTTACAGGTTTGAGATCGAGGTATGTGATCGTCCCTCTGGCAGGGGGCTTGCCCCCTAGTAAACAGAATTCAAGGCCACAGGTGCTTCCATAGAAATCGTGGTACCCACTGAAAGGGTATCAGAACAACAGCTACTGAAGAGCACGCGTCAAAGGCAACTATTGTTCGGGTACATCGGTGCATGGAAGTGTATGTGTGAGAGAGAGAGAGCGAACTCTCTCTCTGTTTACACATTTATGCATTTTATTCATTTAGTTATTTATCTGTGAATCCTGGGACAAAGTTGTACCGCACACACACACACACAGACACAAAAGCAGGCACACAAAAGTCCCAACACAAACAAAGGATGTCAGGCGAGATGGGCGTGGCAGGTTGGACCAACCGAGCTAATCGCCTTTTTGCTGGGGCATCTCTCTGTACAGCTCCATGGACTTCTATAGCGCCTCCAACTCTCAGTCTTTCCTGCTGTCTGTATCTCTGGTAAGTAGTTTTGAATCGGGGAATGGGGGGGGGGGGGGGAGAGCAAGAGCAGCCACTCAAATGATTAATTAAAGCACCGCAGGGCGCTGCCTGGTCATGCAAATGGCAACCGAAATGAAGCGACTGCACCAGACACGAACGAGCCCCACTCCACTCCCAGAGATACATATAGAAGGATAGGGAGTATCTGTGTATTTATTTACTTTGCCTTTTCGACTGCAAACAATTTGCGAAAATAATTTAACGCTTAATAAAAGCGAAAATCTAATAAACCTTTGAGCTTTTTGTGGCAACAACTGAGAGCTGGAGCCGCCTAAAAGTATGCACTGCAATGTAATTGCATTTCGTAGAGCTCGTTCCCCGACCAGGCCAGGCCAGGCCAGGCCAGGCCTTTGCTTCTGCTGCTGCTCCTTGCTCTCCTTGTGGGCTGCTGGGCGTTTCCGCCTGGCATGGCCGGGCCCGGGTTGTTCACCGTGAATGTTGGTTAATTTAACTTTGGTAAATTATGCGCAGAGCCACAGCCACAGCTACAGCCAGGCCGAGCATTGTACCCGTAGTAGTCGCAGGCTGAAAGCCGAGGGTCCTAGGGCAGGAGGGTCTTAGGGCGTGTGTGTGTGTTGTTCGTTCTGCTGTTTGTTGCTTTGAAAATTTAATTTCTGACCAGCCCCCGAACAACAATAACGCATTGGCCATGACTAATTTAGTGCTAATTTTGCACGCATTATGCGCAATTAGATTATTAATGGCAACATTTGTTCGCCAATTATCAGCCAGCAAGCCGGCAAAAATTTTAATTAAAATGCTTCACGTTTTGTTGTTTTTTATTCCGCATCGAAGGCGGAAATTACAATTTGGTGCATTGATTAGCTCATTAGGCTCTGATTGAAAAACGCTTGACAATAAAACAACCGAAATGGTTTTTAATTACCAAAAAATAAGAGAAATTAAAAATTAAAAAACTCCATAAAAACAATGCTCAGAAATCACATTTGTTAATTAAAAACACGAGTACTCGTGCCGGCTAAAAGGGGGCCATAAAATTCGGGAATGCCATAAATCCGGAGAGGAACGAAACACGATAAGGGCGAGCCAAGGCTGCCTCATTAATGGCCGGAAATACGAAAAACCAAGCGAGCTGCTGCGTGCCGTGTGTGTGGCCGCATCCAGCTATCGGCCATGTGGCGGCTGTGGCACAGGTGAGCTGCAGCTGTCAGCCGTAACATAAGATTCGCTTAATTAAACAGACAAACCCAGGGCAAGCAGCAGGCCGGCAGCTGCATTGACAGCTTGCGGCGGATGCACATTCGGTTGGAGCACAGAGCGTTGCCTACTTTGGGGCGCACTCATTTCATACAAGATATCAGCGTGTGGAAACAGCAAAGGTCGATTAGGGGATACACTTTCTAGAAGGTTCATTAAACGAAGAGAGGGAATGCACATCCCCAACAATTCTGGGTAACATCCGGCACACCTGATGGCTCTTTCCCACCTGTTAACTGGACAATGATGCGTGTTTCGTGCGAGTTATTCGAATTTTCCGTCACAAAGCCTCAACATCCAGGTTTGATCTTTGTAATAGACTTCGAACAAGCCTTTTGACTTTCCGCATTGGAGAGTGGTATATCATCATTCAGCACAATGCCAAATCAGAGCAGCAGCTCACACTCGGTGTCCACTTTCGGGCAGCGCCAACAATGCGAAAATCCTGCGCTGGCTCTTCCCGCTGCAGCTGTACGTTTTTGTCTAATGGCTTCCGGCCCACACACACGGACCCACCACACACACACACCCCACACACACACACCACACACAAACGCACTTCACGCACGACTGCTTAGCGCCGCGAATCTTTGTTTTCTCCAACAACTGTGCGCACTTCCGCTTTAGTTTCAGTGTTTCGCTTCTTTTTTTTTTTTTTTGCTGCTGTGGTTGTTGTTGTTTCGTGCCGTTGACGGGGCCTTTCAGAATTTTCAAAAACTTATCCACAGTGGCGTCGGAGTTTTTCTTGTTCCGAGTATGGTACGTATCAGTGCATTGTTCGGAGCAGCGGCACATAATGGACAGGGAGCGACGTGGCTGCACTTGGAACTAAGAGCATTTTGCAGCTTTTTCCCAGTGTCCTCCGTTCTCTGCCTTTGTTTTCCGTGCTCCAAGTGGCTTTGGTGTGTCAGATCTGCTGCAGTTTTACAATGAGCACACAATTGACCAATGGCATGGGAATGGAATTTTCTTTTCGCATTTTGCCTCGGTATGTGACAGGCGAACCCCATGCTTTTTGGTTGCTGAACAACTCGATTGGAATTGTCCACATAACTGCGTTAAGATGATCCACGAATATATTTTTCTCTAGAAATTTGCCAGTCAGATCTTTAAAGTATTCCGACTAGCATCCAGCCTGACTGAGGGCTTTTAATCAATTTTATTGCCAAGAAAAAAACGGAATTTCTGCCATTTTTTTTTTGGTTCTTTGCTATTATTACATTTGTTGTTTAAAAATGCAAATTTATACATAACCCCGGCAGGAAGTGGAGCCAAGTCGGGCAGACATTTGCTTGATTTATGCGCCAGTTGATGACGCCTCAATGGAGCAGGAGAAGGAGCAGCCGAGTCCGGGGTCCATAATCAATTAGCAAGTGCCGTGGGTTCGGTGCGGTCACAAGAATGGCGATGTCCTGGCCTTTGTCTTGGGCGCACCATGATTGAGTGGGGCGGGGTGTGGCACCCGCAGACACATTAACTATAAATCCACGTTAATTTAGCGCCGGCAGAGCAAACATGATGCCAGAAGCTATGGCCATAAAGAGCCACCTCACGCCCCGCTTAGATGGCACGTGCAGTTGCATAAGTTTATCAAAAGCTCAACAAAAAACAAAAAAAAATACTACTGAAGAGAAGAGAATAAAAGTCAGAGATCTGCAGAGGGCGTCGAGTGCTTAACGGTAAAGATAAACTGCGCACGGGGCACAAATAATGTCTGGAGATGAAATTAAGCCGCAAAAGTAAATCACGACTCGCGATGCGCACGAAATGTAAATAAGGCCACATGGTATGGGGAATGGGGCACGGTGCACAGTGTATGGTGTTTGGGAATCCAGGAGTGGTAAGAGTGTGATGAGCCGTGCTCAATAATTTAGGGAAACTGCAAAACCACAATGGGCCAGGCCAGACCCGGCCAGGCCACACCTTGTGCCTGTTCCTGGGCCTGTTTTGGGCCAACCGGTGGCGCCGCCGCCGCCGCCGTCTCTCAAATATTTATGAACCCCCCAGCAAACAGACAGAACAACAACAACAACAACAACGACCACATCAAGGAGTTACATGGGGCAGAGAGTGGCTCCGAAACTTTAGTGATTATTACTGACGTGGTTACGTGACTGTTTTGGAAAGTGTCGAAAATGCGGCACGCGGGAATTCCTCTCGCCCAAAAGAATTCCCCGCCGAAACCCTGGCCAGCTGCACATTATTAACAAGTTTTGTGTCTCGGCTCTGATTTTTCTGTTGCCTGTTGAGGCAACAGTCGTAAAAATAAATCCACTAGCCAGGAATTCGAGTCAAATATTTATGAACTCGCCGCCGCCGTAGTCGCAGCCGCCGCCTCCGTCAGAATTTAAGGCGAAAATTGCTGTAAAGTGCCATCAGCGCTATCAGCGCGGCATTTAACACTAATTCATAATAAGATGTCGTTGACAGTTAACCCGCGCACGTGGCCAAGACTGCTTCCAGCTGACAATGAAATTTTTACGCGTTGTCCTGGTTATCCTCACTGTTGTCCTGTCCTGTACTGCTCGAACCGGCTCTGCCCGTCTCCTGTCTAACGTGATGAAGGCTGCGACCGCAGCAGCTCTAAAAACTTTTTTAAAACCCAGCCCGAGCCCGGACCCGGACCCAGTCCCAGACCCCGTCCCAGCCTGAAAAACAAGCCAAACATTTTTCTATATTTTTTTATGGCCCTTCACCTCTTTGTGTGCTGCGGTTCTTTCGGTTTTGTCCTTTCGGTCTTGTCGCGTCTCTGGACGTTTGTTTTATGTTGTCTGTCTATATGCTGCCTCATTTTGGCTGCGAGTTCCTCTAGCTGCGGCTTCCTTCTGCCACATTGTGGGGTAAGCTTGTGGGAGCCGAGGGTGGAGCAGAGGTCGAGTCTGCTGGGATGTGCGGCGGAAAGCTGTCATAAGCAGATAAGCTGCCGCAATAAGCCCGACCAGGGATATATTTGCTCTGATTTACGAGATTCGCTTTTGCATATGGTAATCTGCCCTCGAAAACCAGATGGTAAGGTAGACGTGGAGCGTTCAATGAACCTACAAATGTGGTGAAAGTGTTACCGCAGTTACGGGGGCTTACGGCTCTCAACAAAAGAGTTAGAGATAATGCAAGCAGATCATTCTGGGGATCCAACCGTCGGATCTCTGAAGCAAGCTTAAATTGAAAACCCTGTTCTGCAGCACCACCCAAAATGCAAAGATCCTTCATTACCTTCTCATTTCTCGCCCGACTTTTCGGTTATTCCCGCTGAAAGCTCGACTAAGCCAGAAGAGGTCTCGGTCTCCCAGCTTCCTTGCCATTGTCCTTGGTGCTGATGCTGCTGCTGCTGACAGGGTGAGTGCAAAAATTAAATTTAGATTTAATAGCCGACAACCTAGCGGGACGGGCGGTTGGGGCGACAGAGTTTTGGAGCATTGTTGGGTGACGGGGGTCCTGGAGTTCTGGGGTTCTGGGGTGCTGGCCGCTTGCACTCGATGCGCCAAAAGGTGGAGCCAAGCATGAAATTTAATCAACAAAGTGCAGCAACTTTTTATTCTTTTCCACTTTTATTTTGTGCTGTTGTTTTTTCTTTGCTTTTGTTTTAGCTGAAAGCGCGCAAAATTGTGTTTGCCGTGGCGTGTTTGGTGCAGCTGTTTTTGTTTTGTTGTGCGTGTTGCTGTGTGGCAAGCAACCTTAAAATATGTGTCGCCTGCGTGCTTTGTTCTAATACAACGCTGGGGGTTTTGGGTTTTATAGTATAAGCATATTGTGCATATCCTGCCGTCTGCTGCCAGCCAATTTATTTATTAAATTCTGCATGGCTCCGCGCTGCGATTTCGTTCTGACACTTCTGGTTGCCACGGCGCCGCATTCAGAGCATCTCGATTCACATTTGCTCCTTGGCCTGTGCTCCTATCCTCCTATCCTTCTATCCTTTGCACTGCCAATTAAATTGGATTAAAAATTCCATTTTCCCCTGCAGCAGAGCCGCTTGTGGCTGCTCTTTGGATATCCCGGAGCGTGGCTATGTGCTACGTGCGCTGCTATCAAATATCGCGTTCGGGGTCTAATCAAAAAAGGGTAACTGCATGGCATTTTCGCGTTCATAAGCAAATGGTAAGCCAGCCAGAGCCGAAAAGTATTCGGCGCCCAAGACACACGCTCTCAGCTGCTGGAGGTCTCTGGGGGCTATAGAAAACAAAAAAATGACTGACGGGGGCAATCGAGAATCCACTCGTTATGCCCCGAAAGCGAACGGAGAGCAGATAAAGTGATGGGGATGTTGGCGGTGCAACCTCGAGTTTTGTTAGTTTTTAATTAACTTTTGGCTGCAGGCTACAACAACAAATCAACACACACCCAAAAATATAGGTAGATACATATGAGTGTATGTGTATGTGCGTGAACGCCTACAACCACAGACCACACACCACAGCCCATCAGGAGGCTAAGGGCGTGTGGGTGGAGACTGAAGTTCATTTTGTTAGAATCACAAAAGTACAAAATGACTTCAGCCAAGCGATTGGAAATCATTTTGTAATCATTTCCATAACTTTTCATATCTAAAACCTAAATGACATTACATGGAAATTAATTGCAAATTCGCTTTAGTTACCCGAAACACATGGCAGCCATTCAAAACTTTTAAATTGTTCTAGCCATAAAAAAACAACAGAGTTGTCTTTCTTTCTTGTTTCGTTTTGTTTGTTTTTTGGATGCCTATGGCTGTGGCTGCAGCTTTTCCTGCATTGTTAACTTTTGATGTTTTAATACACTACAATTAGGGCGCTCTGAGCCGGGCGAACAGTGAACAAATTGTAACAGAAACTGCAATAATTTTTAACGACATGCAACCCGCAGTAACAGGAGCAGTAGCGTTGCCGCGGTGGAGGGGGTAAATGATGAACTGCGGCCAGCGCACGGGGCGTATGAGCAATGGCCAGGCATTAAAGCACGCGTCCACGGGGCGGACTCCGGACTCCTGAAAAATGAGCAGAAGGAAAAACAATGGGCGAGCAACAAATTTCGCACTGATTTCCTGCGGTCCTTTGACGGGGAATGTTTTAGTTTTTCAAACTGTTTTCAGTAGTTGACCCTCCCGCCTCTGCCACTCTGCCACTCTGCCCCTCATCAGACTCCTCCCTGCCATGTAGTGGCATTTGTTTGTCTGCATGTTCCTGATGTTTGTTCTTGTTTAGTGGTGTTGTTATACCCTGCCAAAGAGCATTCTAATGCACCAGAAAATAGAATCTCGAAATGATGCTCCTTCTTGATCGGAAAGCCATAGTCGGTCTGGCCATTGCCGTCGGTATGTAAATATAAATCAAATATTACAAGCTGCCAAAGGGTATCCAATCTTTGCCTAAAGCGACGCTCGTATTACATTCATACTTTTTTGGTGGCTGTTAAATTTCTCCTATTTTTATTTGCAACAGAAAATATTTGTATTAGTTATAGTTATTGTTTCTCTAGTACCCGGCTCTGCGGAGTGCGGAGAATGCGAGTTGCATGTTTGCATTGCTGCTGCTGTCGTAGTTTGTTGCACAACAAAAGTTAATTAATTGAGTTTGCAAAACTTTTGGCCATAACATAAATTTAAATTGTGGTACATAGCGACTGTGATTTCGGCTGTGCTGAGCAAACCGGCCACATGGCTTCCGTGATGCCACTTGACAGGGTAACTGGCCCCAGGGTATTTGCCCATTCGACTACTCTCCGTCCGCTCATCCGTTGAATTTATTTCCTCTGCCGCGGATGTTTATAAAACTGCTTTTTCCACCAGGCAAAAGTGCACTCTGCAGTCATTTAGGGCTGTTGCAGCCACTTCATTGCCGGCCTCATACTCTCAGATTCTGTGGCAAAAAGTTGCAGCTGCAGCTGAGGCCAGAGTAATGGGGGTGCTTGATGCTATTTATGAGGTGCTCCTCTTATAAGCACTTGACCGAAACACCGCTGCAACAAAAGTTAATCAAATCTGCAAACAAATTTATGTTAACCGCATAATCATTGCGTCTCCTCATGGCTCTTTCTCTGTAAATGGAGATGGAGACATGAGGCATGTGTTCCAAGTGCCGCTTGTCACGTGAAATCTTTATTTATGGCTTTCAATAAGTTGCCACAAAACGAATGCTGAGAATGCGTCAGGAGCTGGGGAAGGGGGAGGGCATGCAAAAACCATTAAAGGCATTACGGGACTGCTATTTCTCCCATTTCTCTCAGCCCACCCAAAAACTGTCCCCAGCCACAGTGGCGACTCCTCTCAATTTTTCCTCCGCTTGTTTTTATTTACTAGCTTCGTTGTGCTCGGCTCCTTTTTTTTATTTTTCGCGTTTGCGGCAAATTAAAAACGATAAATTTGCACGGCGCATATGTGAAGAGTGCATCTCCGGGAGCCACGAGGCTCACAGGCAGCTTCCAGAGCTTCCAGCGCATCCAACTGCCACAGACAAATCCGCGTGCATCAAGCGCCAGCTTGAGGCTGAGCCCGGACCCGTACTCAGGCATGGCCCCGGGGACAATGCTGACAAATAAACGCCAGAGACGGCAGAAGACAAAGCAGAGCCGCGCCAAACAAATGGCCAAATAAAAGCGTCGCTTCAGCCACGGAAATTGCTTTGCATTGTCATTGCTGTTGCTGTTCCTGTTCCAGTTACTGTTTGAATGTTCTCTGAAAAGGGGGGTATCATGACTTTGATCGGATCTTGGCCAGTTTTAACAGTTTAGTTATCTCTGTTTATGGCTAAATATCAGAATAGACTTCGAACAGACCCGTCCTGGCTGCTTTAAAGATGATGGTGTTAAGGTGGGATCACTCGTCGTATACTTGACGCACCTGATTGATGTTTAGAATCCCTAATTTTTAATTAACAATTAAACTATGGACTATGGAAATATATCCTTAAATGCTATATGTTTAAGCTATATTTCAGGGTATACGGAATCCCAAGCCAATTCCCATTTCCCTATAAACCAATGGACTTGAAAGGGTATCTTCCGCCTTCCCTGCCTGTTGTGCCGTTCTACGGAGCTGGGCCTGTGAAAAGCGCGAGCGACAAATTTTTAAGTCATGACTGGACAATAACAATAAAACAAACGATGGGCGGAGTGGAGTCCCGGGGCGCAGTGCAAAATAGTACAAAATATTCTTAAGCCCCGCTTCGACCGGGTGCCCTGTCGGTCGCTGGTCGCTGGTCGGTGGTCGGCGGTCACTGGTTAGTGGTCACCGTATGCAGGGAATAAATTCGCGGGCTTTTCGGGCGGCAAGTGCCACATAAATTCTAAATGCATTTGCCGGATAGGCCACACACAAGGAGCTGCCGGTTGCAAGGAGCCGCGGGAGACGGAAGTTTGTCCAGGCTTGTCGTATATGGATGGGTAATGGGTAAATTCCTGCTGGAATTTCAATTGTAAAATGCTTGTCAAGTGCGAATTGCTGACCGCTTTGTGGGGGCTGAAAGTATTTGTAGCCGTCATGAAGATATCCCATTTTGGAAAGGAAGCGATCTTAATCCAATTTGTATTCATATTTCCATAATTACCAGCAATAGATTTTTATGAGCGCCATAAGTACGGCTTATCTACAGTGGCGTAGAGCTGCAAAGTCAAGGAAAATACTCGTATCCGACTTGCATTTAACCCTAATGCCAGTGTCAACATATTCGTTGGTCGTTGGGCATTGGGCAAATATTGATATATAAAAGCATGGCTCATGGCATAGATTTAGCCAAAACCCTGAACCCCACCGCAAAAAAACGGAGCCAAATGCGTTGCCAACAATCCAATGACAACAAGAACAATAGGCCAGAAAAAAAACAAAAAACAAAAACAACGTGGCAAACAAGGCAATTACAAAGTGCCAAAATGGCACAAGCCATAACATTCCCGACCATCTAAGCTCCCCCCCTGACACTCTTATACCCTTTCATTCCGATTCAGCCCGTTCCGAAACCCCAAAAACAAATAGCCAAAGCCATTTCAATGTATTTAGCCAGGATCGGGTTCACATATGCATAGCCAGCGACCCCATGGAACCCATGGAAGCTGCTGCTGCTGCGGCTTTTGCAACTGACTCTGGCCAAAACTGTCATCAATTTGGCGACTCTGCATCTGCCCCTGTGTGTGCCGTGCCCCAGTGTGTGCCGCACAGTGTATGCCAGTGCATGGTTTGGGCCACACAGTGTGGGTCCCAGCGTTTGGCCAATGGCCATATTGACAATATGTATTGAAACTCACTCAAGCTATTAATGCTGAAAGCTTTTACGGCCACTTCAGGCGGCATCAGGCAGCAGGCAGCAGGAGGGATCTGGATCGGGATGTGGCTGTGGCTGTGGGATGTGGGACGTCCTGGGGGGGACGACCGCAGGCAGGCACCAGCTGGTGTCAGACTCAAAAGTGGTTTGTTCTCCACTTTTTTTCTTAGCCAACTAGAAAAAACATTAGCCAAAATATAAACATGAACTTTACATTTGAAATATGAGAGTGTCAGACGTTTTGAGAGGCCCAGAGAGAGTCGCTTAATATTTAAAGGATAACTTTTTCACTCGGCTCTGCTTATGGCCAGACAGTGGCTGGGTCTGCTTTTGGTCCTGATTTCGGCCAGAACGCGTGTTAACTGTGAAGATGTTGGACATGGCAAATGGTAGATAAGGCACGCACCGACAGCCGCTGTCTGCACAGGACGCACAGCTGGCAAAATAAGCGGAAAAACTCCGTTTAGCATCAGACACGATACGATATGGCAGGATTTTGGATTGGGGAGGAGCCAGGAGCCAGGAAGGCTTCTGCAATTGCAAAGTTAACGTGTCAATGGCAACCATTGAAGCGTTTTGCCCCCGCCATCAAACCCGCCAAGAATCCAACAGCTGAATATACAGTGGTCGGGGGGAAGGGGCACGCGGCAGCATAGATAAAGGCACGAAAAGAAAATGTTGTCTGGGAAAAGTTCTCGAGAAAGTTTCCCTTTAACTTGAACAATTGACTTTTTTTTCGTTTGCGGGACAGGGTCTGTGGCTGGCTCGCTCTCCACCGTTCGGGACACTTGACTGGCGGCCAAAGCCAACCGGTTGCTCCACCAAGACCTTCCAGACCAGCCGTTCATCCATCTCTATCTATTGGCCTCTTCAGCGCCCCCAACAATTGGAACGTGGCTGCGTTTTTCTTGGCATTGAAATGTTTGCAGCCAAGTTATTGTTATTGTTATGCGAATTGCTGTTGCTTCTGGTGTTGCAGGGTGGCGGCAATGCTTCCTGGCGGTGGTGTGGCAAATCGACGTCTTCAACACTCGAGTGAAGCGATTGCTGCTGCCTCGTGCCCCATGAAACTGTAAGCGCAAAAGTTTGCTTTACTTTTGTGTCACGCTCTGTTGCTTTTGCCAGGCAACGTCCTGGTCCTGGTCCTGGTTCTGGCCCCGGTTCTGGTTCTCTTTCTGGTCCTCGCCTCCAAGTCAAATTGAAAATGTTCTCATAATTTCTGGCTGTAAAAGATTTCAATCGTGAATCGTGGAACTTTGCGTTCGAGTTTACTTTTTACTGATTTTACAATTGATTTTAATACACACCCACAGCTGAAGAATGGGGGGGGTGGACTTGGACCGAAAAAGTTGTTCAAATCTTGTCGATTCAATCGTGCAACTAATTGAAATTTTTGTTAATGAATTGTTTGAGAAAATGGGCATTAGCTTTTGGTTTATTCAGGCCGTGCCGAAGTCCACTTTGATTAGCATAATGAAAACGAATTAAGATCCAAATAAATGAAACAATTCTTTGACATTTATATTTGTTAAGTATTCCGGGAATCATGTCGTTCAGAGTGGGAGATGAGCTACAAGCAAACAGAAAAACAAGGCCACGAAAGTGAGACGACCCTAATAAAGCCATGTCACAGACAGTCAAGCTGTTCAGACCCAATCCCAATCCCTAGCCCAATCCCTATCCCTATTCCGAACCCAATTGACGCCTCCATCCACAAGCCAGACCTCTGTCAAATCTCTGAGCAAAACGACAAATGAAGAACCCCCCCCAAAAGGACCCAAAGTGCGTGGCAATGTCGCGACATTTGCCGCTTAACTCCTGGAAAATGCTCTGATTAGCCAGCATTCCATGCCGGCTGGCAATTGAAGTGCCCGACCGTACGGATTGCGACGGTGGCAATCCTCTCCAGCTGCCATTTGCTGATGAGCTCGGGTTTCAAACCATAACAAAGCGAGATTTTAGGGATTTATGATGTTGTCCCTTTGGGTGGTGGAAGCGGACACATTTTCCGTCAGGCCCTTTGTTTTTCCATCTGCCACTCACACTTCCATAGAATTTCCACCAGAGTTTGGCATTCCTTTCGATCTGCTTGCGTTCTGTTGGTTGTTTCTTTTGCATGCAGACAATCAAATGCTTGTCGTTACTCATACGCCATGCTGTCCGCTCGTTAGACGGCTAGCCTCCTAGAGTCCCCGCGACCGCCATTGTTGTTGTACAAGTCTGTGCCCACACGCCCATCATCCTCCCACCTAACAGCACGACCGCCTGTAACAATATTTATTCATGTTAATTAAATTGTGTGAATATCACAATTTTCCATATGACTGCGCACATTTATTGTCTTTCAATTTGCGGCTGTGGTTTCAGTTCCACTCTAAGCGTTGGCGTTGGCGTTGACGTTACCCAGCAATATTCTGAAAGGGGATTTGTTTGTTGATAATCCCATCAAAGTTCTATTGTATAGGGTATGCCTCTGTCGATTGTATATTGTTTTGTGGTTTACCTAACCATTCCTGGGCTATGATTTGGTTTTCCTTTGTGCACAGGCCTTCATTAGAGCCGGTTCTGACTCAACCTCTGGCTCTGGCTATGGCTCTGACTCTGACTCTATGATTTCCCTCGCTTAGCTTTTATGACTATAATCCTGCGACTGCGACACAGGACCGTGGCTGTGGCTGAACCTGCAACGCATGCAAAAATAGGCAATAATAATTTCTGTTCAATTGCCACTCGCCTTGGCCGCAAATTGCACGCAAGTGACGACGAGGACGACTCCATGCCGGAAACTAGTGCCAGGCCAGTCGCCACGTTGCCGCAGCTGACAAAATAATTTGAAAGCAATTTCCAGCGCCAAATGTCCCCTGTCACTGGCCCAAGGAAAAAGGGAACAATTTCCAGCAGCAGATAAAAAAAGGAAATTGTCAAATTCGCACTTTGCTTTGCCTTGAGAACGAGAATACAATTTTTGGGCACACTGCAATAATATTTCAATACGTATTTTGGCAAATTCAAATTTTGGCCAACTGCAGTCGGAGATCTGGGCCGGAGAGCCCTGCGCTCCACAGAGCTCTACGACAGCGATAATTTCCCCCAAGAATGCAGCATTAACACGAGACGCAGATGGCCAAAGGGCCAGCCATAGAGTGGATTAGATGGAGGGCAACAGGAAGGGATTCGATGGAATGGGATTGGCTGGGGTGGTGCAGAGTAGAGTGGAGTGGAGTGGCCTGTGTGTTTGTCATATTTGCATGCGCCACTAAAAAGGTTTCTGGCTGCTGGCAAATTGATCCCAGCTCACTGGCTTATGAAGGACACGGACAGAACTATTGTCTGGGCGGAGTGAGAGCCTTGGGGATCGTAGGACGGCAGATAATAAACGTTGCTGCAACTCGCACAAAAGTCGAAGCTGTAGCCGTGGCAACGAGCTCTGTGTCTGTAGCTGTGACCGTGCCAAGGAGCTGTGGCAAGAAGCTCTGGATATATGTCTGTGGAGCCGTGGCAAGGAGCTGGCTCTGGAGCTGTAGCAGGCAACAACGCAAAAAGCCAACTCTCAAAGGACCTGTGACAGGATAATGCATGCCTGCATTTTAGATGACAATAATGCATTTTTGTTTTAAGGGTAATTTTGCAGAATGTTTTCCACGCTCTCTCTCCCTCAGTCGCCACTGAGCTTGCAACAGACATTGGGGAATTTCAGTATACAAAAAATAATATATGTAGAAAGAACTTTTCTTTAGATGTCTCTCTAACTTTCAGCAGAGGGGAATATGCAAAATGAGCCCATCAAACGTCACCCGAAGCCCGGCATAAACCACTTATTGTATCCTTCGCACAACTATTTGAAATATGTATTAAAATGGCCCGAGAGTGGGGAAGTACTTAAAACTTTTGCAGCTAATTAAACTCGCGTTGGAGACGCTGCAAGACGCTCTCCTCCGGGTGCCACTCTTTATGGATCTTACATATTTTATGGCACAATAATTTTTCAATTAAAGCAACAACCATTTTGTGTTCTGCTCTGCTCTCTCAGCAATAAATGAAATGTTACCGACCAGCTTCGATGGCGCTCTTCCAAATGAACAGATACTTGCTGGCCAAAACGGAGGAAGGAAGAAGACCGAAGGCAGAGATGCTTTTAAGTATTTGTAAATTATGTTAATGACAGCACATTGACTTTATTACGGCCATCAGCCAACACAGATACTTAGAACTTCGCCAGAAGCTGGGCTACAGAGAGAGCTAGAGATAGGGAGAAAACCACCGAGTAATTGAGATACAATTTCTGTGAAATATTCGGATACCAAAAGATGACAGCCCCCGCAAGCTGCTGGTAAACCACATGCACTCATTCAACTCTTTAAAGTCTGGCTCGGGAGTGGAATAATTTATGGCTGGGCTCCAAGCCATACATCACTCGGTTAGACATTGGTTAAAGCCACTTTAAAGACTTTTCCTTGGCAGTTAATCGATTGCAGTGCCTGTGCCTGTGCCCCTGCCCCTGCCTTTGCCTGTTCCCCAACCGCTATAGAGATTAAGTGAAAAAGTCTGCACAAATACGGAGAGAGGAGAGGGACCGAGCTGTGTTGTGCGTTTCCGCCGGACACGGTGACGCTCAGCAGCTGGCTAGGTCTGTGCCGTGTCTGGGGCTAATCCTCGACAGGCACGTCCTTGTGCTCAACGGAAATCGCCATTCAAAAATTACGTTCGACGCGGCGGTGAGGCTATAGAAATGGTGGTGTCCTATGGTCCCCACATGCCACATGGAATGTGGCACGGCAACTGTGTTTATTTTTCATTTCCTTCAACAGATGCCACATGCCTCTCTCTCATCCTTGGACATCCTGGGTGTAGAGATCGTCTACGGGCTACGGCACTTGATAAATAAACAAAGCCGAGAACTTTTGGGATTCCCCGCCAGCGGCCACGGGGATGACAATGTGTGTGGGTCTGGAGTCTGGTGTCTGGGATGGTATTCCACTCTTTGGGGTCGTATTTTTTCGTCACTGACGACTAATTTGCAAGACAATTAGAAGGTCCCTGGCCGGCCCGGGACCCAGACGCTCGCTAATGAAAGCGCGCGCGATAAGAAAACTTAACAAATGTCAAATGGGCTGCCGGCAAAGATGGAAGATTCGAAGGCGCAGGAGGACCGAAGGGGACGACAGTGCCGCCAGGCAACGTCTGCGCTGAAAAGTAAAGTAAATGTTTACTTTGGAAATCTGAAATTTGCATAATTTGCCAAAGAACTCGGGGTCCGTTGACTGCCGTCTGCCTCGATAAAGGCAAAATAATATTCATAGGTTTTTGGATGGATGGCCAGAATGTTTGGGGGGCACTTTCATTTGCATTCCATTCCCCTGCTCCGCTTCCGAGAGTGTCACATGTGTCTAACCAGGATATCGCCGGGACTAGAGCGATAGTGTCCAAGAGCTGTCAAAATGGACGCCGGTTGCAGTCGGTTGCTGCGGGGGCCATCGAGCAGGTGTCAGGGCGTGCATTGTCAGCTGTTTTGGGCGACGTTCAACAGGAGAAAAGGCCCTCCTCTCACACTCTCTGGCTCATCTTCGGGCTCGGGCTCGACCTTTGTGGTAGTTGTTGTTGCGTTGTATCGTCATTTTTGCAGCCGAGAGCGAGCCGGAGCCGGAGCCGGCGTCGTCGACTCGGAAAATTGCGATACAAGGCTACAGGGAAACTTTCGCTCTCGGTGAGCGGCGCGCCTGGTGAGCGTCGTGTTTATATTTTCCGCCTGTTGTTGTATCGAATTTCCCTCCTAAACAACTCGTAAACAAAGCGCAGAGGCGTCGGGGGTCTACACTGGGGGTCGAGCTGTTTAAATGATCTTCCGCGGATAACTGTACGTGCAATTGTGTCCGCCATTTTGTCTGATTCATCGAGTAGTTCAAGCATCAGCCATGTACTATGTCCGGGCACCTCCCATTTTGGGATACATAAGCGCACATTTTGCTATTTTTACATGGCCCGAATCAGACTCCGCCTCTGTGTCGTGCGGAGGGTATATGCAGTTCACGTGGCACTTCTCACTGGGTGCCGTCGGTGCACTGGTATTGGTGAGTATCTGTGCAGCTTGCAGGAAATCGAGAGAGCGCACTGCTCTGGCCAGTGCTCTGTTATTCTAGCGTTTCGGTGGTGGATTGTGACAGAAGAAGGACTAAACGAACTACAGGAATGCTCTATAGTTTATACGGCAAAGGGCTTGAATGGATTTCAAAAGATTTTCATAGATGTTTTGGTGTTTTAAAATCAAATGAAAACGTACCTAAGGACTTTTGAGAGCTATAGGAATCGGTCAGGAAAGGAGTTCTGTGTTTTAACAAAGGATATGCAGTTCAAAAATCAGTTTAAATATCCATCAGCTCTAAGAAAATATATTTCTAAAGAACTGAATTTATAAAGTTATTTAAAATGGTATTAGGTTTAAAATTGGGAATATGATTATTAAGAAATAAGTGGCGATTTATGGACGACAGATAGATAGATCGCAGAGTGCATTCAATAATCCCAGAGCCGAGTGTAGCTCATCCACCGACTAAACTAGTGCCACTCCACAGCCTGCCGAAGGGCCATCAAAACAGAGAGCACATAGCTCTGGAAATCCGACCTGAGAGATACTCGTACTGGCAGCCAGGACGAAGACGAGCACAGATGTTGATACCTTGGGCTGCTCGTCGTGTTCTGGTGGTTGCTTTCCCTGCTCTATGTTCTAGCTCTCTCTCTCGGCTGGCTGTATGTCTGTCGGTCCGTCTGTCTTTCCATGAATATGTGTAAATTAGCATATCAAATGCCATAAATGGCGTTTATGGGGAGGACGAGTGCGGCGCAGGGCGTGACACTCTCAGATGTGAGTGTATGGGTGAGCGTCTCTCTGTGTGTGCGTTTATATTCCATTGTTACTCATACGCCGCGTTGCACGAGCGAATGAGCGCACGAAGGGCGGCGCGACGCTGGTTGCGGGGTATGAGAACGATTCAAAGCATTGACGTGGTAAGGAACCTGCATCCATGTGTGTGTGTGTGCGAGTATCTGTGATTTAGTTGCATGCGATAATGTCAACCACAGAGCGAGCCTTTGAAGCACCCTTCCTCCGACTGACCCGGTTGCTTGGGTTGGCTCGCCTTGCGTGTCCTGCATTGGACGTACTATGAGTGCCTGTGTGTGTGTGTGTGTATGTACGATGGGTCTCCGTTTTTTTTCGGTGGTGGTGCAGCTCTGCTACTGCCACTGCCACTGCCACTTCTGCTGCTGCTGCTTCCACTGCTGCCGGTGGACGCCGATTGCCGCCGACTTGGCTCTTCAGTGTTAATTCGTCGACACGAGGCGCTGCTTTCAGCTAACAAGTCATCGTTTGACATCTCAAGCAATTGTCCTCGAACGTCAGTGATTCTTGTGCGTAACTCTTCGTGTGTCACGTGCCTCTCCGGCCCACCTCTCGGTGTTTTTTCTCTGTTTCGTTTGTTTGGTTGCCTCTCCGAGCCGCGAGTTTTGTTGTGTGCCTCGCCAAGGCGGAAGCATAAAATTCGATACAACCCAAAGTGGGGCAACGGCAACCCCACAGCCGGCTGCCGAGAGCCGGCCTTGTGCCTGTGCCACACAGTGTGTTTGCGTGTCTCTCTGTATTGGTGTCGGCTGAGACTCAGAGGAGCTTCGGCCACGGCCCAGAAGCAGCGCTGCATTCCAGAGAGTGTGAGTAGTAGCCCCCCAGCCCCATCTGCATGCCATGCATTGGCTCTCCTTCTCTCTCTCAGCGCTGTGTTGTGTTGTGCTTCTGTTGTTGACCTTGTTTAGGTTTTGCCACAGCTGCTACGGCCACAAACACGCCATCCGCCATCTGAGGGCCAGAGTACTAGAGGTAGAGCGCATGTGTAGATAGTTTCAGCACAGAATGATCCTCTATATAAAGAGGATGCCATTATGGAAAACAACTAAACATGATTTACGAATTTGTAACCAGAAATGTATGCAAATTATTAAGATTAAAACTAGCAATATGTATTATCTCTGATTGATTCGATTGTAATGAAGTCAATATATTTTTTCTTTGATTAACCAGGCTCTTTTTTTTATATAACAGAGAGATAGTTTTTAAACGATTTATAGGAGATTTCCACAATAGAAATGGTAGGGAATATCAGCCGCAGTGGGAAAGAGTACAAGAACGATAAGCTTTGGTTAAAGAAACATTTCAGGCCTCTTTTTAGACAGGCAATTGGACAATTTTTTACAGAACACACATCACCATCAGCTGAACTCTAATTTAATTCATGATTTATAGAAAGTAAAATACATTTTTAAACTTTTGAATGGCATAGTAATTGGGAGCTATTGACTTATACATACCAAAGCTGAGAAAGCCAGCTGGACCGTTGTGTGTGTGGCTATCTGGCTCCTCTCCACCAAAGCGTGCACACTGCACGAGGAAGAGCGTATGAGAGAGAGAGAGGGAGCGAGAGAGAGAGAAAACGAATGAGCGCGTGGAAGGCGTGTGAAATTAAATTTTTTCCTTCTGGCCATAATAATGATCAGATCTGGTAGATTATTTTTTATGATTTTGCGTCGGACGAATCTACAGACGGATAGATAGACAGAGAGAAATGACTATATTGACTTGCCTATTGATGCTGATCAAGAATATATATAGTTTATAGAGTGGGATACGCTTTCTTCTGGGACTTAAATCTAATATACCCCTGTACTCTTTGGGTATCCGGTATAAATAGATTTTTGGAGTATATTGCGAACTCTAAATATGAGGATAATCATTTAGGCCTACAAAGTGCAATTTGTTTGTGGGATGAAAGATCTTGTTTACATACATCTATTATAAACATATGTATTTCAAGACATTGATGGATAAAAGTTCTTTCTCGAAATAAAAAACAAAAAGTAATTAAACTTAAAATTGAGTGTCCTGCGTTGTCCTGAATGAAATCCCATGTTTTATTGTACTACATGTATGTTCGAATGGAACTCGAAAGGAATTTCTAATTTCAAGCTCATTGCTAATGCATTTATAATAAGTTTCGGGATTACATATTTAAATACCAGATTTAAATCACAACCCTTCGGGTGGCACACCACACTCCTTCCGATCCCAAAGCTCGTCCCCATAATTTATGTAAAAACTTTATAATCCAGGAGAGATTTTTTGTTGCAGGAGCGGTTCATTAATTTATGAATATCAAATTGCATTTTGACATTTGCCAACAAAAACTATTTAAAACTTGTGTCCCCTCACACCCACACTCTCCAACCAGAAGAGTGAGCGCTTAAACACAATGGCCTTGGTCTCTGGTCCCACCCAAGCATCCAACCATCCAACCATCCAGCCCGCCAATCCTCCCACTATCAACGGTCCCTTTTTCACCTCCACCTCCATCTTCACCTCCACCCATTGGCAATTCAGTTTGATTGAAGCGCCCGCATGTACAGAGCATTTTAAATATTTACAAAGATATTTCAAAAAACGCTTTTGGCATGTTTTGTTTTCTGTTTTCCTGTTTTTTGCAGTCCTTATAATTGTTGTTGTCCAGAGGTCCCGAGTTCTCGAGTCCCTCCCCAATGCTGCTGAAGTGTTTTGCTCACTTTTTGCCCGGCAGTGGAACCCCTAGTCAAAAAAAAACAAAAAAAAAAAGGGAAAACGAACTTCAAATGTGGCATGAGGGCGGTCTGTTGAGTGGAGTCGAGTCATGGTGGTGGCGATGACGATGGCGATGGCGGTACTGCTGGCTGGGGCACTTGAGAGCGGAGCGCGTGTGTCCTTTTAGGAAAGTGTCAAAAACCGTTGGTCAAAAAACCGTATGGCAATTATTCAACACAATTGAATATGAAGTGTGGCAATGGCAAAGGACGAGGACGAGGGACAGGATGAGGCTGGGGCTTGGCCAGGGACATGGGGCAAAAAGTTGCAGCGCTTGGCAAATAATGAAAAATACACCCACATCAGTATTTTTTGGCTGTCTGTACTCGCACACACCCACACAAATACACAGGGACACACACACAAACACATACTCCCAAAAAAGGACCAACACTTTGGCACCCTTTTCATGTGCCCCTTGGTTTTGTTGCTGCTGCCGTTGCTGGTGTTGTTGTTGTTGTTGTTGCGCAGTTGCTGGCTGCCGCCTGGCAATTTTTCGGTGATAAAATATTTAAATTTAATTAAGGCCACCAACGAGCAGCAGCACGATTTCCGAGCCACTGGCAAAGGGAAGATGAAGTGGACCCAGAGCCAGAGCCAGAGCTAGAGCATCAGTAGCAGTAGCAGTAGCAGTAGCAGTGCCGCTACCACCATCAACAGCAGCTGGACCTTTGACCCTGCATCCTCACCCAACCACCCTCCCCACTCTGGGGGCGGGGCGTTGGTCCTTTTTGCGCCTTTTTGCATTTGCGTGTAGTGCGTTTTTTGAGGCTTACGGCCGCTGGCCGGCAAAGAAATTCATTAAAAATTTTTGCTTTGATGCTACCAAATTCTTTTTACAAGTTTCTTTGTACTTTCGGCCTTACGCCCAACCGACTGTATCTCAAAAACAGCAGCAGCAGAAACAACAATGATAAATACTTTCAAAGGACTTTAACTGTTTGTGAATGTCCTTGCCAGGGGATTACGTTTTTGGGACTAAACCCCAATTTGGTTTTGTAATTAAGCTCCAAGGCCACAAAATTCGTAACTCCTCGTCGTCGTAGTACTTATGTATTAGATACAATTCCCAAAGATTTAAATTGAACACGATTGCTGCAACAAATTGTTGCCAAAGAGCAAAAGTTTGTGTCTTTCTGGCATCTTAATCTTCCGAAGGAGTCACGAACTTATTCCGTGTTTCTTTGGCGTCTTCGGAAACTAAACTATTCTGTGGCACTGCCACCAAACTTTTGATCTTGAGTTGTGCAAATATTTTTCATTATGCGGCCGAAGTATTTATGGAATTATGGTAATTTTATATGGAAAATAGTTATCTTGCTTGACTGCCAAAAAAGGGGAAATTGAGAAGCATTTTAATTTTGATCACCTGAATCGAGGGGTTAAACAGTTTTCTTTTTGGAATTCTTAAGAAAATGGTTTTAGAGTGATTGCAGTAGTTAATTAAATTTCTCTGCTGTTTATATTTTTGTTATTATTATAATCTGGTTTTTAGAACTTATGAAAGTTTAATGAGCTCTAGACTATTTTCGACCCACTGGAATGCCCTGAAAGCCTCAGAAACTACCAGACATAAGCGACACACGTCCATCCAAATGCCTTTATTGAATTATGGGAATAATAGACAATAGATATTGTTGTACAAATTTCCTATACCCATAGCTGGCACTGAATCGGTTCATTGAAAATCGCTGCTAATGGGAAACCCTCTTCAAATTTCCATGATGAAAATTGCAGTCAAGTATGTGATTGATTCCTGATCCGGACTAAATCTATTTGGAAGATGAGGTTCCTGCTCCTGTCCCGCACGGTCCAGCTAGGCATTTTGACAATTAGCCATGGCCCACTGGCATCAGTCCTCTGCAGGCGCCCTCTGATGCAATATTCTATCTGGAGAAATGCGCCTCGAGGCAATGGAAACCATGGCTGGACAGGTGTATTGTTCCTGCACCCTGTGTACCTGTTTTGTCACATTTAAAATTCTATTGTTTGCTCTGCTGGAAAGATTCGTTTCTGGCCAAAATGCGTGCACGTAGGCCAGACGGAAGGATGGATGGACGGACGCAGAAGTCAACAATGGAGTGTGGACAGAGGCATGCAAATTGTTCAGAGAAGCCAAGGGGTAGAGGTAGAGAGACCAAGGCGTAGCCAATTTTTCTTGCATTTGCAGGGGGCTTCAAGGGGAGCCTGCCTGCCTGAATGGGGTACAGAATTGGAAACTTTTTCGGGCTCTGCTGGTGGTGGTGGTGTTATTGTTGCTACTGTCGGTGCTGTTTGTCCAAGTTGCCATTTCAAGCGTGTTGCAATGAAAAGTAAACTTTTTCTACGCACAGCATGGCCGGGGCTTGGGGCACACTCGTACAACCCTGCCTGTCGCTGTCGGTCCTAGCGCCCCGCTCATGGGCCATGGAACTGCACAGAGAACTCAACAGGCGCACACGGGGCGTATACGAAATTAAAATGCACTCAGCTGAAAAATTGGTTTTCTCGTTCTTGACAAACTTTGAGTGATTTCTGAAAGCCTCTAACGAGTGTCAGCCCCTCCCCTGTTCTGAGGGCGGGAGCAGCGTGGGCGATGGGCGACTTGGAAAGTAAGCAACAAGCAGCAGCCGGAAAAGGGAAAACGGAGAATGGAGAATGGAAAACGGAAAACCAGCTAAAAACAACAACAGTAAAAACAGCGATATGTAAAGATGTTTTAATTTGCTGAAGGGCGTGCAGAGAGCGCGAGGGAGAGAGAGGGTAAAATCGGAAAAACGAAGGCTCGACATTGTTTTTGTAAAATTGTTTTAATAAGGCGAAAATTGTAATCAAGCGTACTGACAGCAGCTCCCTCTCCCTCTGTTCTCACAAATCATAAATTATATAAAAAGTCAAGGGTAGGCGAAGACAGAGAGGCGCCCCACAAATTTTCTTGGCTTTTTCAAAATCAATGTAGCAACAGATGTCGATGTTATTATAAGAGTGTTCTCTCTTTTCAGTTAACTTGAGGGTCTTGTGGCGGGAAAGATAGCCAACCTGTCCAACGGAAATTCGGCCAGTCCCGCTGCGGGACTTGGCTTTGTGGGGATCCTGCCGTGCGCCCTCCAGTGGCAGGCCTCTCCGTCGACGGGCAAGGCACCGAAGCTACTAAACTACGCCGCTGCCTCGAGAACAGGCAGCCAGCCCTATGCCATGCCCTCCTCCTCGAGCAGCAAGAACTGCTGCGGAAACGAGAGTAGCCAGCCGCCGCCTGCGTCTGGTTGCTGCCAGGACTGCCGCTGCTGCAAGCAGAGCTATGAGCACTTGCCCGAGCCACGGCTGCAGCACCAGCAGCCGCCGCCTCCGCTCTTCGAGCATCACCAACAGCCGCCGCCACCACTCTACTCGAATCAACAGCAGCAGCGGCAGCAGCAGCAGCAGCAGCAGCAGCAACAAGTTAGCTGCATCACGACCTTGCAGCAGACGACAACCACCCAGCAAATGCAGCAGCTTCCTGCCACACCTGCTGCAGGCTACGGGTATGGAAATTGCCTGGTTCCGCATGTGCCCGAAACTACAACGACAACAACCTCAAACACATACGTGAGCAATCCCATTCCGGATGCAGGGCAGCCGGTGCAAGCAGTGCGGCACTGCCACACGAATTGCAGGGGAAATGAGACCTGCAAGCTGCAACCATGCAGCAATAGCACTCACCCTGCACAACCGGCCCAACCAATGATCTTTCTTCCCTTCATGATGCCCATGCAACAGCCGCAAATGCCGTATCCGCCCCCCTGTGCAGCTCCAGAAGATTTCAAGCCCCTGATCCAGGTGAAACCAGCTCCGCCACCACCACAGCCACCGCCTCCGATCAGAAACTACCAGCAGATGATTGGACAGCCCCCGCTGCCTCCGTATCAGACGCAAATCCTTCCCTGTCAGAAGCCAATCCGTGCTGCAATGTCGACACCGCCACTGCCGCCGCTACCGCCGCTGCCTCGGAGTGTCCAGACCTTGAAGTCCGTCGCTGCAACGGCTATCGACGCCTACCAGAGGGTGAGTCCTAAGCAGCACTTAGTCAATAGCTCTGCTCTGATCCGCTCGGGGCCTGTAAACTGATGCAATTTGTTTGTCGCAACAGAGGCACGGACAATGCCACGTATACTAAATATTTATGGGCGTGCTCTGGTGCTCTGGCAGCACTGCCAAACTCCAATTTACATAAACATAAAAGACAAGCAACATCAACTGCAGGGGCACTCTTCACGGAGCATCTGCATGCATGTCGGTGAGATTTAGCGCAGCGACAGGACACAAAAAATCAAAGCTACTGGCGAGGGGCAAATCCGAAAAGTACAAGCGGAAGTGAAAGCACATGAGGTAGGGGCTTAAGAACTGCAGAGAGGGAGGGGTGGAGCTGATGGAGCACGGCGAGATTCGGCCAAGCACGGAAAAACTAATGCATAACCTAGTAAGATCATCAACACGAAATTTTACAGCAAACTCATGTCCAAGAATGTGGAAATAAACTTGGTCTTTTTGTAGTCGTGGCGCCTCTATCTCTACCTCTGCCACTGGCACTGCCACAAGCTCTTCCTCCCTTCCCTCTCTCCAGTGTTGTCCTGCGCTCAATGACTTTTGCATTTAATATGAGTAAAGAAGCGCAGGACACAACAAGAAAGTATAGAGGTAGAGGTAGAGAGGTACCGCACGACAAGGAGCGACAGGGAGCAGCAAAGAACAGGCTAAAAAGTGAGCTGGACTTGAGGATTGGATTGGGGCTTTGGCTCGCTCTCTCTCCACTGCTGGCCAGCGACATGCAGAACGTGCTGTTTAAATTACGTTGCTGTCCTGCAGATTTCAGATTTCAGGTTTCAGGTAAAGGCTCACCGAGTCCGGTGCAAGGACAAGCAGATAGCAGCGTCTGCCGTCGGTTTGCTTTTCTTGGCCGTGTCCAACGATTCGTTCATTTGATAGCCTTCTGCTGCTCTGCTGCTCTGCTTGTGCATACCAGATAAGTTGGTTCTGATTAAGAATCTGCAACACCAACAATTGCGCACAGACACAAACACACACAAATGCGCGACGTCAACGCTTCGACATCCGTTTCCTGTCCATGTTTGTGGGAGAGCACAGAGCTTCCTGCTGCCGAGTGGTCACTCTCAATGTCTTTCTTTATGTGGAGAGGGGCTGCCGTGCCAGATTACAATATAAAAATTCATAAGTTTGCTACCAGCAATTTTCATTTCATATTTCTGATGACAAGACCACTGCCATCCTCCATGCTGTCCCTCTTTGTGAGTCTCTCGTATTCTCCTGCTGCTGAAGTGAAATATGTTTTACATTTGAAATAAACGTAAGCAAAATGCACATCACAGTCTCTCGCATCCTTAATGCTGTTCATTCACATGTGCTTAAGTAGTTTTATTTACGAGAAGAGACTCGCCCAACTCGTTGTGCAAAGCGCTCTCATGGGCAGGACTCGTCTTTATCCAGCACATTTGTATGTTAAATCTTTCATGAAATAAATTTCTTTTTTTTTTCGACAGTCCGTCCTGTCTGTCCATATCTAATATATCCCAAAGATGCTCTGTTTTTGGCATACTTTCGAGTGTTTGTATCCGTGTGCTGCGGTCTTTCTAGACCTTAACAATACTTTGCCTCGCCTCGGCATTCGCTTTCATTTGTTCCTCCGTGTGTTTCCGGAAAACCGAGCGCCTTATCATGCACAAAGAAAGCATTTTATGTACTCTCTTTAATGTTTGTACTAGCCCATTGTTATAATGTACTCCCCCACACATGAGTGGTAGCTATGTGTCCTATCTTCTCTCCGTTTCTCCGTCTCTCTGTGTGTTTGTGTGTGTGTGTGTGTGTGAGTCCGGGTAAATCCACAATGATTTTGATGCCTGCCCCCGGGCCTGCATTGGAAAGCTTACCCGACTGTTGCTTCTGGCTGCTGCTGCATTTCAAATCACTTGAGGCTTCGGTGCTTCTCCTCTCTCCCACTTGACCCGCCCCAAAGCATTATACTGGAAAAACAGTTGGTTGCCATCTAATAATTGTTCTGCTCATATTCCATGTGCACTTACGGAGTATTTCAAAGCGGATTTCGGTGTTAGAGTTCGAGTCGCTCTCTCTGTCTCTGTCTGTTGATGCATTCGAATGTTTTTTTTTAATGTTTCTCATGTGGTGTAGATGGGGGTTTAAAGCTGCCTAAGCTTTGAGATGGTTCTCTTTGAGGTGTACTCTCAAAATCTCTTAGATAATCCCACTTCCTGGAAACGAAAGGCTTTACTTATGATATGGTAACGGGGACAAAGTAACTGTGGCAGTCAAAGTGGCTGAAAAAACAAAGCAGAAAAAGGAAAAGTTTGGTCAAAAAAACCTAAAAATGATAGAGATTTGTTGAACTTTTAAAAAAGGTTTTGGTGGTATATTGCAAATTCAAAGTATGAGGAAGTGATCTACTCATCCGGGCCTGCAACCCAATTTTTTTTAAAGTGCAAAGTACAAAACGAGGGGGAACGTTGTGAGTTGCTGCGGCGACCGCAACTCTACATGTATACCCGATATTTAGTCATTATGGCTCTTCTCCACCAGACGGTGCTAACATTGTACGACACGACAGAGAGGGCGTGCGAGAGAGACAGAAAATCAGTCTGAGCGTGTCGTCGGGCGCTGCTTAGCGACTAATTTTTTACGTTTGGCTATAATAATAATCTGATCCGATCCAGATTCGGCAATCGGATAGATATGGTCATTTTCTATGATTGTGCGGTTTTAATTTTCTCGTATCTTCAATGTTGTTGCCACAGATTTTCGTCCTTTGTGGGGGCGGAAGAGGGTGGGGCGAAACTAGTTAGTTTCAAACTTGTCAAGGTCCGATATCACAGGAGTGTGGACCAAATTAGGTTGCTCTAGCTCTTATAGTCTCTGAGATCCTTAAACTCACATTTTGCAATGGGCAAAGCCGACCATGAAACCTGTGTGTTAGAGAGAGACAGGAGAGAGAGAGAGAATTAAATTGTTTTCTTGATTCTGGCTATATAATCATACGATTTGGGTTAGATTTTGCACTCCAGAAGACATAGTTATCCTCTACGATTCTGTGTTTTCTGTTTTCTCATATCTTTGAAATTGTGAATTCCACAGATTTTCGCCCTTTGTAGGGGCGCAAGTGGACGGGGCGAAGTTTTGAAATATACTTGTAACAGTGACATATCACAGAAGTTCGGATATAAAATGTCGTTGCTCTAGCTCCTATACTCTTTGAGCACTAGGCGCTGATAGGGACTGACAGACAGGGCTCAATTGATGCTGATCAAGAATATATATCCTTAATGGGGTCGGAAACGCTTCCTTCTGGACGTTACACACATCCATTTTCACCACAAATCTAATATACCCCAATACTCATTTTGAGTATCGGGTATAATAATTGTCGCAATGTATAGGTATTCTAACTGAGGTCTCAGAGAACCTAGAGAACCTCAGAGAGCCTCCATTGACGTCTAAATTAATTCCAGATATATAAAGAGGGGTTTAAAAATGGTAAAAATCACCTGACTATGCGCAATCCCTCATTCAACATTATACTCCATCACACAGCCAAGAAAATAATATAATTTCGACAAAAAGCGTTTCCTCAACGACTAATCAATGTGTAAAGCCTTTGGTTTCATTCAATCTCCAATATTTACTTTTCTCACTCACAGAAGTAGTTTCTGATTTGCAATTTCTCATCATTTGCCAATAATGCGATTCTGGGTGCTCTTTGGCCTGTCTTGCTACTTCCTTTTTGGTTTTTGCCAGCAGAAAGTACATTTGGCTGCGCGATAAAAACAGCTCGGGCACTTCGCACTCATTCGACACTTTTTTGTTTGTTTTTTTTTTGTGCCCGATCGTGGGCAAGGGGCTGCCAAAAAGCATTCCCAGAATCAGAAAAAGGCAAAATGGAGAGCGAGTCGACCCCCATACAACATCACCAATTTGGATGGTCTGTTGAAAGGAGGCAAAAAAAAGGAGACACTGTTGCCAGTGCAGAAAGGGAGAGGCCAGAGGTCCTAGAGAACCCATCGGTTGGGTGTGGGAATCGTGGCTTAATGGACCTGGGTTGGGGTGGGGCAGGAGTCGGGAGTCAGGAGCCAGGAGTGATGCGTAAGTGAATTCATATTTCATATACCGCGTTAACGCGCCAACAAAAAGCAGACACGACACACAAAGGGAACAGCATATTCCGAGGGCCGGAAAGATGTGACTCTTCTGGGCGGGGGGAGGTCCATACAAAATGCGTTGACTTCATTGGGAAGCCATTGGGAAGTATCTGTAAAAAGTATCTGCAACCGATGCTGATGCTGTCATTATTTTTCTTAAAGAAATGGGAAACGAGATGAAATGAAAGCCGGGCATGGGCATGTCCTTGTTCAGGAGGCAGCAAGGCTGCAACATCGTTGCTGTTTCTTCAGAAACAGAAGAAATTTGATAGCCGCACCAAAGGATACAATATCAAAGGACTGCCTTGTGGCCAGCCAGCGACAGGCGAAAAGAGTCGAAGGAAACCGTTGACAGTCAAACTGGTAAATTGGACAGCAGCATGGCAGCATGGCAGCGGCAAAGACAAAAAAGGCAAAAGCAAAAGGCATTCGAAGACGCAGAAAAACCGATGCCAAAAGCGCAATCCAAATCAGAACTGTGCTTGCTGCTTGGTGCTTGGTGCTTGGGGGGTAGTACCACTGAGTGCTGCAGAAAGCTGCCTGCCCCCCATTGTGGCACACTCATGGCCTTAACAGTCGCACAGCTCCGCTACTGTGGTGACTTTCTCGCCTTTCACAGAGCTCCAGCCTGTAAATGCTTCACTGCTCCCAAGGGCAATCCCCAACATCCATAGTTGCTGATCTCACCAAACAGCATCTTGGGGCCACAGACAGAGCGACAGCCACAGCCACAGCCACAGCGCTGTTAATTTAATCTGCGGACTGGCCGCGAGGTGGCGTTATTGCTGTTGAAGAATGGCTCGAATTTCACCGCATCCGACTGTCCGTGGCCGTGGCCGTGTCCGTATCCCTGTCCGTGTGTGTATGTGTGTGTGTGTGTTAAAGTGCGAGTGTGCCACGCACTGAGCTCTCTCAATCATCGTCCTGCAGATACAAAGGAGCCCAGCAGCAGCATCAGCAGCCCAAGCAGCCCCAGCAGCCTCTCTCTTCTTGCCTTTGCTGTTGCCACTTGAAAGCTTTTACCACAATGCCATACCGAGTATCTGTGTGCGAGTGGTGTGTGTCTGTGTGTGTGTTTGCGTGTGAGCCCCGTCAAGTGCTTCTTTGTTTCTCAGTGACGATGTGGCTCTGTATGCGAGGGCGCCAAATTTCAAAAGCAGCCGTGCAAAAGCTCTTTTTTTGCGTTTCCATTCCAACGGTTTATTTTGCGCGACACTCGACAGGCACCGGCACGGACGTGCACGTGGACGTGGGCGGGGCGGCGGCGGGGGCGGGTGCAGATCCTTTGAAAGTGTAAACGCTGTCAGCCGCTTCACTTTCAATGGGCGGCCCGCGAGGCGTACGTACACTTGATACTACGGCCACTGGATAAATGCTGTGAATTTTCCACGGCCATACAGCCATCCTTTTTAAACTCTTTTCAGTCCTAATTTAATTTAGCGTTAACTTGTTCTGCTATTCCCAGTCTCTGTCTCCGCTCTGTTCTACACTTTCTTTTTTCTTCTTTTTTTTTTTTGCTGTTGTGTTGCCTGTGTGGTTTCTTGCTAAGGTCAAACCGCCAGGAACAGCGCGAATTAAATGCAATTGACAGTTGCAATTTCAAACTGGCTGTCAGGGCAAATCCCCAAATACCGCACAGGGACGCCGGGCCGGGCCGGGCCGTCTGTGGCTCTGGGGAAAAAAGTGCAAGGATTGAGCAGATATAGAGAGCGTGGGAAGAGCGGCTCTGATCCAAACTCTGTTGTAACACAATAAAATCCAACCTCAACTGACACAAAGAAAATGTTTTACCGAAATCTGGAGCAGAAGGAAATCGCTCGTGCGGCCCGCTGTCCAAGGGGGCGTGGCATTTCGTGTCGTGTTTTGCTGTGTTCTGCCGTGTCACTGGCAAAGATAGACAGACACCACGTAAGCGAAACAACAACAATGCCGGGGCCAGGCCACCACACGGCTGTCAAATTAGAGGCATTCAGAAGCAGCACCAGGAGGCACTCTGGAGGCAACTTTGTTAGCAAAAATCCAGCCAAAAGAATGAAAGATGTGTACTATGTAATCCAAACATTGTCCCTTCCAAGGTTATACCGTGTTCTCTTCGAGTGTTCAATCAATTAATAAAACCGAGTAATCTGCCCAGATTTCACTGCATAGCACTGCTGCATACTTCATTGCGGCAATTATATTGTAGAATTTATAGAATTTAACTTGTGTGCCGAGGTCTGCTTAGAATCATCGAGTGAATTATGTTAAATATTTCGAGTGTGCATAATCTGCATATCTAGTGAGAAAATCACTGCCGCACAGATTTAGTGTTTATTGAATCAATCATTCTGGTTAACTGAGCAATTTGCGCAAAAGGCGTTGATTCATATTGCGGCCCAGACCCAGGCACCACCTCGGCCAGATGATCAATGATAAATGATAAATGATAAATGCCTTCCCCCTAGTGCCGGCCCACTTGTCTTCGGCGTAATTGAAATGCCTTCGCATTGTTTAAATGAAAGCCTGGCAGCTTCGAGCCTTGGCACTTGGCATATGGCAAGCATTCGTCTTGAATTGTAATTTAGTTGCATTGCATTGAAAAACAATAATGGCCCGTAATAAGAAGCTGCCGTATGTCAGGTGGGGTTTGGAGTTGCCACAAGTTGTGTGTGCTGTTATGGATAGCTTGAATGTTGCATATGTGAAGTGGACTGTCCAAAATAAATAACAATGTCTGTATGAACTGTGCACTGAGAGAATTCCTGAGAGATATTCCTGAAAGACCAGAAAGACAACGAATATAGGATCGATTCATGATGTCAAACGCATGTTTAGAGGGTGTATTTGTCTGGTTTCCCTATAGATTATAGCTCGTCTGTTCACAGTAAAAATATATATGGATATTTTATGGGATATATATATATTCTGCAGATTTTGGTCTTGGACTTTCGCCTTTTCTGTTCTCTTTTGTGACTGTAAAATATTTTCCAAATATTCCTGCAAGGCTTATTTTGAAATTTATTCAATGGCAAATATCAAGGAAAACATTACCTGTGCCACAGTGCTGCTTCTAAGCCATCGAGGAGGAGCTGCAACAAAAGCGATGCCGATGAGTGGGATATTAGTATGCTGGGACCACTGCAAAACAGCAACACAGCAGCTCGAAAGTTGCACCGAGTGGCGTTATGGACAGTGGGTGGTGGGTGGTGGGTGGTGGGTGGTGGGTGGTGGGGGTAGAGATGGGGAAAAAGAGACTCAAGTTTCATCCTGAGCTGCTCCTAATGACTGGCCGAACCATGTGAGTTGTTTGTTTCATTTCGTTGCATTTTGTTGGTCAATTAATTTGCATGTCGTTCGGATGGCCGTAACTAACGAGAAACTCACCGAAACGCCAGGAGTCTCGCAGATGGTCATTTCATTGCTTCATTAAATTAGTGTTTTGTGGTAGCTTTGACAAAGCGGCTGTCTGTCACTCACCTGGTACCTCCCTGCCCCACAGTTACCACTCCCCTTCCTCTACCCAATTGAAGCCCAACCCGGACTGGCAGACTCGTTACGTTGTCATTCCTTGAGGGGCCGTGTTCCGGCTTGTTTTGTTTTGTTTAACTTTGGCAACGTGCACGAGCATCTTTATTTTCAATAACAAATAAAAATGTCTTCAGTACAACGTAAAATAAATTGCAGCCACGAGTCTCTGGGTTCTGGAGGTGGGTCACGCTTGGGGCTATCCCTCTCCCCCCAGCCGACTCTGCAGGACTGAGGCTGGGCCTGTGGCCGGTCTGGATTCCAGTCCATTATATTTCTGGGTATTTCCGTTGCTTTTTCGGCATTTAATTGGCCGTATAATTGATTGGAGTTGTTGTTGCCGGTTTCTTGGTATTGGATCTCCGTCCGCTCCCTTCCAACTCATTATTTTGGGCGTATGTTTGTGTAGCAAAACATTTGAAAATACCGAACGACACACCATCAGCCAGCAGCCAGCACAAGGGGCAAAGTTTTCTTTTGCTAAACTACTGAATGGAGCCGACTCGTGGCACGGCTCTATAAATTTGTATTGTGTTGGCTTGTACGAGTATTCTGTGGTACGTAATTAATTATATTTGCCTGCCAGCCTGCCTGCCTGCCTAAAAATGTCAGTCGGTCTCTAATTATTATTATTCCAGCAAGGGGGAGCCCCTCGTCCAGTTCCAGCGATGCTCGGGGGTGGGGCCCAGGTCCGCATATCTTTTCTCCATCGTTCATTGGGCTCTGGTTCACAGGTTGTTTGACATTAATTGATTTATTTGCCTTTTACATAAATTAGGCGCTGAATATTTGGTTTCATGGCCGAAATTGAGTGCCTCCATTGAGCAGTGCTCTGTGATGGTGAGAGTGTCTCTGATATCACCCTCTTTAAGCATTAAAGATCAGATAAATTTTCAGTTCAGAAAGAAAACCACTAATTAATTAATCAGAGACATGTTGTGCGATAAAAAGCATTGCCAAATATGAGCCACAAAGTATCTGAGGCCAACTCCTGGCTGGGCTGCCTTCCTGCCAGTTAGATGATGGCCAAGCTCCTGTTTTTGAGCGAAACAAAGTCCGTCTCCCGGGCACATCAGCCGCAGTCTCGTACTCATTCGCTTTGGCGCTCGCCCAGCCGGAAAAATACATAGATCGAGAGGGCGAGAGAGAGCGGCAACAACGGCAATGGTGGGTGGGTATGGCAAAAAAATGAACAACTTTTTGACAGCGCAACATGCAAAAACAAATTACCAAACAGTCAAACTGTCAATTACGGGGCAATTAGTTGGCTTCGATTAAATGGCAGCCGTTGTTGCCTGTAGTGGCTGTCGTCGCTTAATCCGTTCTGGGTTCATTTTCAATGGCCCCCCCACCCCGACCCAAGAACCGGCCCCAGCGCCGTCTCTGGCCATCGACAGGGGGGACTGCAAATATTTGTGGCTGAAAATTAATGCCTGACAAGCCGGGCAGAATGGAGAACTTTCCGTGATAATTGGCCAATTGCTTTGGTCCCGAGCAGTTTGATTTATACCTGCTCGGTGGCTGAGACTCTGGCTGAAACGATAGCCAGGTGCATGCATCCCCAGCATCCCCAATGGCCACTCAAGCGGCCAATACACAACATTTACAGCTTCGGAGTGCAGCTTGCTGGGCCTGGGCCTGGTCCTGGGTCCTGGTCCTGGGACTGCGCTGCTGCACTCTTGGCCCTGGCAAGTGATAAGAAGATAAATGTGCACATAACTATGTATGCACTCGGCTCCTCTGCCGTGCCGTACCTGCTGCGGCTAATAAATTCATTCCGAACTGATATAAGAAATGGAATTTGAAAGTTTTATGAGCATATAAAACAGCAGAGCAGAACACAGCAGAAACCACGAGCCTCCGATATTGCAATAAGCCAGCAGGCCATAAGCCCGAACCTGGGATCCAGGAGGGAAGGATGGGCTGTTGTTTGTTTGTTCGGGCTGTCCATGGGCTGGCAGATGGGAACTGGAACTGGAATTATGAGCGATGTCGCAGTCAGTTTTGCTGCCTCTTGGACGCAATCTTAGGCCCTGTCGCTGGCTCTGCCTGAGCCTCGTCTCCTATATGCTGGCAACATTTGGCATTGCTCATACGACGTGTGGTCTCAATATGCAATGTTGCGTGTCTTTCCGGCACTGGCTACCATCCCACTTCCGCAGCAGCAGCATGTGTGTCTGTGTGTGTGTGTGAGCTGCATGCTATCTACTGCACTGCACTTTTGCCGATTGATGCCTTTGGCATGCTTTTGTGTTTGGCTTCATCCTCATCTTCATCCTTACTCCCGAACCCATACCCAAAGCAACATCCATCCGCACCCCATCTCCGCCTAGGCTCTGAGTGATGTGAGGCTTAATTTATGGTCCGGACTCGCCTGTTGGCCCGCTCTGCATACCGAAATGGCAAACGGCAACTGTCAAAGCAGGCCGACCCAGCCATTGCAGCAGGCAGGAATGGCCACTGCAACAGCAACAGCAACAGCAGTGGCAAAGGCAGAGGCACCAGGAAGGGCAAATGCAACTGCAACGGCAGATGCAGAGGGATGCATGAAGGAATGGCAACTGCAGCCAGGCAAATTGCATGACATTAGATTGCCGATTGCCCTCGAAACAGCCGCCGCCGCCGGCGATGAGGCGCTGCATTGTGGTCGTATAAATTGCATTGCATACTCCGGCGCGCCACTAATTATGCGACCGAGCCCCTCGGTCCCCCATCGCCGGTCCAGCCTCATAAATATGTATTACAGCATATACTTTCACCTGTCGCTAGGCGCGTCATCAATCAACGTCCATTATGCAAAAGAAATGCAGCAGGAAACGGAAGTGTGGCACATGTAGAGAGAGCGACACGCATCGCCAAAGGGATCACGTCACGTGAGAGGATAGAAAAGACGGGAGGCCTTGGAGCCTCTTATAATGAACAGTAAGCCCCGCACTCTCTTTGCATATTTGATAGGTCTGCTGGTCATTAAATTACAAGCAATACACCGACTTTGACGTCTCCAATTTCGGGCAAGGAATAGGAGTGGGGACCAAGTCATGTTCCTTTTGACTTGGCAGACAGGCCTGTCAAATTCCCCCAGTACCCGTTTTCCCCCCTCACACACACACACACACACACCCATCACCATGCTCATCCCACCGCCCGTCTTCCTGTCAGGGGCAACAACAAATAATAAAATGTTCTGCGTCCGGCCAGAGCCAGACCGCCTGCTTTCTCCTGCTTTCATCTCCGAATCGGGACAGAAGAACGAAATAATTTAATTTTGCCTGCCATGTTCGCCGCAGGCCGTCGCCCGCTGAATTTGTTTTATTAAAAACTGTACACTATGCTATACGCACACACACCCAGAGAGATGCAAATGCAAAAAACAAAAAAAAAATGAAAGAAATGAAATCAAATACTCAAAAATGAACAAATAAAGCAAAAACCAAGACAGCAACAGCGACACAACACCAAAACACAGAAAGCCGGCCCTGAACGAGAGAGAGAGAGAGAGATATTCGTTTTTCGAGAGGAACAAAAAGGAGGAGGAAAATTGGACAAAATATGCTGCAGAGTGGAGGGGAAAGGGAGAGAAAGCAGAGCAGTTATATAATTTCTTTGCAGATTTCCTTTGACGGTTTGACGGTTATTTAATTTGGCGGATAACTGGAACACGAATCCCACATAATCCATATTCTGTGAATCAATTGGGGCCACAGTCTGCCACAGTATAAATTCGAAAGTGGATGCTGTATAAATGTTGTAGGATCATTTGTCTTCGTGCCTTTTTTTTTTGGCAATGGTCCACCAATGGTACAGCGCCTCTTGAAATCATTAATTTCGAATATTATCCCGGGCTTTTTCCCTTTCTCTCAATCGTAAATATTACTATTCATAAATTTCAAATAACTTCAGTGCCATTTAGCGGGGCATAAATGCTCTCTATATTTAATTTTTTTTTCCGCTCCTCTCTTTTTCATCTTCATTGGTGTGTGTGTGTGCTTTCTTTTTTTTCCCAGGCGTGTGTATCTTCTTTATTGGACAAACTAATCATGACCCTTTGTGGCCGACACGTGGCCTGGAAACGGGGGACAGCAAATAATGTACGCTCTGTGGGCCAGTCGATGGCCGGAATGGGAATGGGAAGGGGGGTTGGGGGGTTGGGGGGTCATTGCCAGCATCCCATAACGCTGAGCATATTTAGAGTCCCGTCCGGGCAAATCCTTTAAGTGTCATTCGGTGGCCCCAGCATTCGGATAGTCCGACAAATAGTTTACCGTATTCTGCCCTCTGTTTTTTTTCGTTGTTCTGTTGTTTGTTTGTTCACTTTTTATTCCTTTGGATTCGCACATTCGGACACTACTTAATTATGTTCTTAGTCCCTTTTATGTCACAATTTTCATTTTGCCACATCAAATAAAGTAAATGTCCGGCCGGACGACAGGGGCTCGCCAGGGGCTTGCTCTGGCTCTCGGTTAGGGTTCGTTTCGGGTGTTTGGGTGTTCTCCTGGCCACCGCAATTGTCGTGGCAAGGTAAACAAATATGCGTATATGGCTGGTCTGCTAACTACATTGGCCATTGGCTGCAGTCCTGGCCTGCCTGATGCCGGGGAGCACATGGGGGTTGGTTGCGCTGCTGGGGGAACAAATGTGCCTATTTGTAGCCCTGGTGTCTGCCTCCCCCTTTGGTGTGCTATAAAATTCCGGACGAAATGGACACTCGGACTTTTAATATGCTCGAGTAATGTCTGCATTAACAGAATTCATTTGCAGGACATGGGCCATACCCCATACCATATCTACCATACCAGTGTGTGAGAGTGTATGTGCTTGTGTGTGTGTGTGTTGGAGAAAACAAATTTATGTCGTGCTACTTGCTGAAATTGGATTTCTGGCTGCTGTTTCCCCCAGTAGTAGTTATTGTTGTCGTCACATCGTTGCTTTTTAGTTGGACCTACAGCAAAACAAAAAAAAAAGGGAGAAAATAAGGGAAAAAGAGACAGAGCTTCCACAACAGGATACAGGATTGCAGGAGCAGGTTGGGGCATTTGTTTCTATTCTGAAGTTTTACTACGTGTAATCCTTTTTCATGAACGGACACTTGTCGCACGGTGTGTCCTTGGCATTAGTCTCAGGATCATCGTAACGCTACACTTTCTCTCTCTCTCTCTCTCCCTTTCTCTCGGAGTCGGAGTCGTAATCAAGTTGAATGCTTCAATTAGGAAATGTCTCCCGCAGCGAGTGCTCTAAATTAGAATGGCTTGGCACGTGTCCTTATTTTTATCCTTATCTATTTATGTGTAATTTTAATGGTCCATCACTTGGCTCCATTGCAGAATGGCAAATTGCCCAGGAACCTGCCCGCACTGCGTGCCATGGAAATGGCCCTGCGTACCAACTCCTTTGCTACGCCAAATGCTGCAACTGCCGGCACACCGAGAGATGAACAACTGAAGGACATGGCGGACAGTGACTCGGAAATGGAGTACATGCCACCGCTGCACAGTGAGTACACACACACACACAACGACAGTGGCAAATTCAATTAAAAATTTTTGAAACTGCTCCACCTGCACGTGCGTGACGAGCTTCTGACGAGGACCCAGCGATGGTCAGGTGGCCAGTTGATTCTAGTGTCAGCGTCCAGCGTCAGTGTCAGCCGTTTCAATTTACTTTTATGTCTCACAGCCTTATCGCGGCGCAAATTGAAATGAAATCTTGACACAATCAGCATGCCCTATGCCCCATGCCCCATGCCACTGACATGCACGTACTGCTCAGATTCTCCACATACAATTAAGTTAAACGCTGACCATCAATTATGGGACGAGCTGCCTCTAAGCGGTGCTGGCAGCTGGGTGCCGCCGCCGCTGCCTGGCAATGGGAAAAACTTTTCAGCCCAAAATAAATATATTTATGCCGGCAGCAGCACCCTGAAGATGCCGCAGGAAGGGACACGACAAACATACAAGTCAAAGCCAAAGGCAAAGGCAAAGCCAAGCCCAACCTAAAGCGACAAAAAATTGTCAACTTATGCGAAAGTTCCAGTCCCTGTCCCTGTCCCATTCTCAGTCCTCGGCTCAGTTCTATTGTCGCTGTCTTTGGCTAAAGATGGTATCAAAAACTTCTGGTCTGGAAACGCAGCTGAATGTCGGCAAATGTTCTTCAGATCTCTTTTACTTCCCTGTTTATTTATATTAATATTTTTATCATTTTATTATGACTACAAATGTGGAGGACAAGCCGTGTATCCACCTCTAGTGTGCATAGCGGAAAAACTTTCTCGGCCACAACTTAAATTCACTTTAGTTAGTTGTTATGTAACCGTATAAATGGCCCTGCCGGTGGGCCATTTACATTTCGCCTATAAATATGATTGAATAATGAATATATAAATCAAATGAGAGTTTTCCGAGCCTCGCCTCAACGCACACGGGTTTCATGTGTCCATATTTTAGCCAATTATGTAATCAATAAGAGAAGATCGCTCACAGCAATTAATTCTGGCTAAAAAATAAACATTTTGAATGAACTATTCTCGGAAAAAAAGTATTTTTCTCGAGGGATTTCGAAAAATACTGATAAAAACTCTTAGAGAGAGAGAGAGTTTTGAACATTAAAAATTTTGAATGAACTATTCTCGGAAAAAAAAGTATTTTTCTCGAATGAAACGTATAGAAATATATCCTTCTAAGAATGGAGGGATTTCGAAAAATACTGATAAAAACTCTTAGAGAGAGAGAGAGAGAGTTTCAAATGGTATTTTTTTTAGTGGAATTTTAATGAACTATTCTCAGAAAAAACTTGTTAACGGGGATTACTAACAATTCCAATGAATGCTACATAAACAATATAATAAAATAGATTGTTGCAGAGATTTTCTAGCCTTCACGAGAACTGTAGCTCATACTTTCCAGGAAAAGTCTTGATTAAATGAAAAGCTTTAATGAATTCACAAGAAGTGACTCTGAATGGGGAACTGGAAAAGTAGATTTCTCCAGAATATATGTTAAAGGGAATTCTGTTTAGCTCTTTTTTAAAAAGAGAAACTCGTAAAATACCAATGAGGAATACCAGATGAATCTGCCTCATACACCAGGTGGCAGGCATATGATGGACCCGCGGCTCAGCCTCGTGCCCCAGTCCCCCCAGCCCCTCAGGCAGCTGCTGTAAGTGCTTCGCTTTGCAGCTGTTCCAATTTTTAGTGTAAATAACCCCGGCAGCAGAAGCAGCCTTGTTTTTGTCCGGGCATCACCCAATGCTTGAGTTTTCCCAGCTGCAGGCCCTGCCTGCTCCTCCCTGGACACGCTTTCCCCTTTGGCACACTTGTCAATATGAAAATGTGGCACCATGCCTCTACCCCGCTGCCACTTGTGCCTGTCGCTGCCGCTGGCGGGTGCTGCTGCTGCTGTTGCTGTTGCATTTTTTCGCTCACCTGAATGTTTGTTCAGTCAGAAAGTTTTGATTTATTTACGGCACAAGTTTTACATTTTACACGACACTCGCCTCCAATTACACGCCGCTGACGCTGCCACTGCCGGTGCCGGTGCCGGTGCCTGCCACGCTGCCTGCGTCGCTGCAACCAGCAACCCTTCCAACTCGACTCATTTACACCTCAAGCAACAACCCTCAACATTGCAGCAGCAGCAGCAGCAGCAGAGGCAGTGCCAGTGGCAGCAACGGTAGTAAAAAACTAAAAAAGTAAAACAGAAATACTTTCCTTCAGATTTTAATCGCTCACGTGAGCCCAACCTACTCCGTGTGAGTGTGCCTGAGAGTGTGTGTTTTGTTCGAGTGTGTGTGTGCCTTTCGCAGCTGCTGGTGTTTGTATTTTTTACATATTTAGTCGCCGAGCGGATAATGTGTCACCATGCTGCCATCGTCGTCGTCGTCGTCGTTGGTGTTTTACTTTCAGTTCAGACTGTTATGGTGGCCATCGTCATTGTCGTCACGGTTGCGCAGCTCCACGAACTTCTGCATTTGCATAATGCACTTGCTGAGAGATCCGGCAGCCAGCCACTAGCGAGAGTATGTCCCTTTAATAGTTCAAAGCTGATCAAATATTCAATGGAAAGAGCCCATGGGGGGGAAATCTATGTATCTGTCTATGTATTTAAGATCAATTCGTAGCATAAATAATCAATATAGCCAGCAGAAGTGGATCACTGTTACTGGTAAGTGATTTCTTTCCTCTTTTTTCGTTACTGTTTATTTCTATATATAGATTTACGATATGCGTGCCACAAGTTTTTCCTTTCAAGCCTTCTTGAAGGCTTGCATGCCACAAAACCCGATATCTGTTACACAGCCAACGGTGCATCGAGTGTTTGTGCTTGTATTTTGGCCCATGAATATGCAACGCTATGCAGCACGACGCGTCGGGGGGGCCAGCATACATATCCTTTTTGGGGTAAATCGATCAGAGTCCGCTGTGGGGCAAAGTAAAATGTCGCCATTCGCTGCATCTCAGCGGCACTCACTCATCTTTTGCAGTGACCTTGAAGAGACTCTCACACAGCCACGCACAGCCCCCTTCCTCATTTGCGTGACCAAAACCAGGGCCATTTGCAACTCAGTCGCCAGCCACTTTCCACATTGCCACAAAATGTTCCTCAGACTTTCGTCCTCATCTTCGTCTTGTCCTTTGCCTTCGCCTTTCCGTTGCCTTTTCCCGCGTCTAATACGCTTTTGGCCAATGTAACAGTTGCTAAAATGTTTTCTATTGTTTTCACGCTCAACAAAAGGCAGACAATTAGTTTTCTTAAACGACAAATCAAGTAGAAATTAAGTGGTGGCGGGTAAGGGCAAGAGCCAAAGCCAAATGCCAAGGCAAAGGCACAGGCACAGGCAAAGGCAGGGCCTAGCTGCTGTTCGTTGTGGTTGCTGCTCCTTTGCCTTCTGGGGGTTGGTGGTGGCCGTGGTAGTTCCCTGGTTGTTTGGTGAGAAAGGGCGCTCGAATGATAACAAGACAAAAGTGGATTATTGGCTCTCAAGAGCACATAAACAATAGCATGTGCTGCTCTCAGTATGAGTGTGTGTCTGAGCCTTTGTTTGCTTGTCTATTGGTGTGGCCTGCCCCCATTCTCGCGTCTCAAGCGGCTCAAGCGGAGCTCAAGCGGCGGCTCGAACCACTCTCGCCCCACGACTTAGAGGTTTTCGCGTAATGAAGAGTGATGTCTGTGGGGGGGGAGGCGGCTGTAATGCGTCTAATCTAAACGCTGTTAAGGATACCCACAGCCCGAGATGCACAACAGAGCCCCAAAGTCGAACATCCCACAGAGTGACGACACGTATAACACCAAAGGGTAACCATAATTGCTCCGACGATAAAAGCAGGGAAATTACCTCTTCGAAGGGAATTCGAATTCGCTTAGCACGGACCACAACCAATTCGAAGATGCGAAATGCGCATGACGGGGAGAGGATTTTGGATGACAATGTTCGGGGATTGCTCGCTCGTTCTTTTGGTCGTCGGGTGGCGGGCCGAGCGAGGACACTGCTCGGGTATGCCAAAAAGGATTTCGACGCGACGGCGACGCCGGCAGAATAGTGGTAAGCGAGCCGATATGTTGACTATTTGTGAGGCAGACGAATGCGCTTCGCTTTCAGTTTGAATTGTGTCCTCGTTAAGAAAGGATATTCGTTACATTGTTGTTAAGTTGTTATTATAATTTCTCAAACCAACAAACCAACCGACAAACCAAAAGCCAACAACTGCTCGATAAAGAGAATTCAAAAAATAAAAAGCCCCCAAAAACGTAAGCGAAACTCAAACCAAAAATCAAGGAATCAACGACGTGTGCGACTCATAAATAAAATAAAAAATACAAATGAAATGCGAACTGAAGCCGAAAAATAATCTTATAAAAAAAATATAAATGCAAAAATTAAAAAAAAAAACGAGTTTTCAAAACAGTTAAAATAAATATTTTCTGTATGAGTTCTTAGTTTTGTGATTTTTGAGTGTTGTTATAGTTTCCATTGGTGTTGAATATGTGTTTTTAAGTATAATTTCTTTAGTGTTTAGATTATGGGTGTTCTTAGGTGTTCAGAATTCAGTGAAATCTAGAGTATATGTATATTTTATTCTAGCTGCCAAAAGACTTTCTTTGAACCAAACTTGCTTAATGTTTTGAGAGTTGTTCAGTTTTATATTGAATACTTTTCGAAGATTGATCTAAGATTTTCTGATATTTTGAAGAAAATCGATTTGAGTATCGTAGTATTTTGGAAATATTTAATTCGTTTTCGGGTTTCTTGGTCTCGTTGTCGCTTTTGCTAGCATCGATTTTAGTCGCTATTTACATAGACTGCCACAACCGTCTCTGCGTTCTGCGTGCATGTGTGTTTTGTTGCTCCCGCTGTGTTTTTTGGCCACATTATGTACAACAACAGCAGCAGCAGCATAAAGGAACACTGGCACAACAGCGGCAACAACCATAGGAGCCTGCCACTTCGGCTTATGTGGCACATAAACCGACAACGAGCAGCCAATAAATGCTGCCGCCAGCCAACGCCGACTGCCGCCGACATCGCACTGGGGCTCCTTCCTATATAAAAAAAGGCCATTGCAGTTGTGTGCGTCTGTCTGAGTGTGTGTGATTCATACTTACACACACACACACACAGATTGTTGTGTTGGTTTTGTATTTTTGGTGTGTTTCATGCACTCGTCCTCGTCCTCGTCCTGGTCGTGCTTTTTTGTGTGTCTTCTGGCCGCGAGTGCTTCCTGACTGTGTGTGTCCTGTCCTGGCTTTTCCAAATAAAAATATAAGTTTATATTTATACATAGCATTTGTCTGTCCCGCCGTCCCTGCCTCCCTCCGGTCTTCCATCCCCTTATCCCTTTGTGAGCATGGCGCTATAAAAACCGGAAGCGTTAGACTGACGTCGAGGCTGCGCCTGATTCTGACACTTGCCAACACTTGGGGCGTACAGGGTGACAGGGTCTGGGGTTTCTGATGCTGCCACTGCCGGTTTCTCTGTCTTTCAGGGTGCGTCTGTCGTAAAACCCATCTCCGTTTCTTGTACGTACTCGTACTTTTTTGGCACTTGTACTCTCGTACTCTCTGCTCCTTTTATGATTATTGTTATAATTTTTTCGCTGGCTGAGCTGTCTGTTTCTGCTTTTGCCACTTAGACATTGCGTTACGCGCACTTTCGATGTCTACCCTCCCCCACCCACCCATCCACGCCTCTAGAGGACTTTCCCGCATAACTTTTTATTTTTTGTTGGCTCATGTTCCGCTTTGTATGCGGAGCGGAGCACACAAATCGTAAAATATTAAATTTAATTTTTCAAATGATGTGTGAATGGCTTAGTCCTGATATATGATAATGGTTGTGACAGAGCCCAGGCCCATGCACATCCCTCCAAGAGGCACATAAAAAAGGCAAGACTTCAGTTTTATATATGTTTTTTTTTTTATTTTGGGGGGGAATGGAGGGAAAACAGCACTTGTTCGAGCATCAGGCAGAAAGTTAATTATACTTTTGTTTGTTCAGCATTATCCGTTTCTTTGTTTATGTTTCTACTTGACAGAATATTCTTAGATATATGGGAATACCGATGTTCCATTGCATATTTAATAATATTTTGGAAAGTTTTTAACAATCGATTTAAATTATAGAAGAATCAACGGAATTTCCGGCATTTTGTGCATGAGAGATTCTGATTTTGAATTCGAAAAACCAAATGAACTTTTTCAACACAAATTTCATTGGTCTGTGATAAGTGAAGGTCAAGCAAAAAGAGCGAATTTTTAATGCAAAATTAAAAAGCAACCACAAACAACACGAAGCGGAACAAACAAAACAGCAAACGGAAAGGAAAACCGCAGAAAGGCAGCAATTCAAATTAGTAAAATTGTAGAAATTATTTAATGCCTCAAATGATTTGCGCATAAAACTCGACAGCATCGGCAGCAGCAGCAGCAGCAGCAACAACAACAGTGCGGTTTCACACAAAAAGGCAGCTATAAAAATTATTTAGCCAAATTATAACACAATTTATTTGCATCATCAACTGCAAGGCGGCAGGCAGGCACTTCATTAAACATCAAAGCAGGCTGTGTTTAACCGCAGAACGTGCGAATTCCACACCGCAATACCAGCAGTTACAGCAACAGCAGCAACAAAAGCAACACCCACGGAAAGTGCAGCTGAAACAGGAAACGGAAACGAAAACGGTAGTACCATGTTGGCCATGCCCACTCTGATGATGCCAGCCACTGCACAGATGACGCTCAGCAGTCAGCCCCTGTCGGTGGGCGCCAAGCCGTACGAGACCAAGCTATTGGCCATCCACCAGACGCACTTGCAACAGCAGCAGCAGCAACAGGCGCCCTCCCAGCAGCAGCAGCAGCACCAGCAGAACGGCAAGCAGCAGGCCCAGCAGATGACCATCGTCACCACTCAGCAGCAACAACAGCAGCAGCAACAGCAGCAGCAGCAGCAGCATCCCCAGTCGCAGTCGCCACACCTGCAGCAGCAGCACTCGCAGCAGCAGCACTCGCAACAGCAGGCTGTGGCCGCAGCAGCCGCCGCTGCCGCCGCCCACCATCAGCAGCAGCAGGCGGTGGCCGCCGCCGTCTGTGCCGCCCAGCAGCAGGCGGTGGTCGTCCAGCAGCAGCAGTACCAGATCCACTCGCAGCAGCAGTCGCCCCAGCAGCAGGTGCTCAGCATCTCGCCCAAGCAGGGTAAGCCAAACACCCCACCACCAAACGATACAGATATGAGCATATATAGTATACGTGTATCTAATTGTCATGGCCGATATAATGATGGTAGCGGTAATAAACTTCCCCCAGACGTGAGCCAGCTCCTTTGGGGTAATGGATGGAGAAAGGCTTTAAGGTGCAGGCTCGCCCCATTTGTTTACGAGGCATTCCAACACTTTGGGGCACTTATCGATTGCGTTTTATTGCCGGCTGGGGCCGGAAGAGGCTAGGACTAGGCCTCTGCTCAGACGAAGGAGTCCTTACAAATTTCACGAGTTTTACGAGGAGCTCGAGCAGCAGTTCAAGTAATGCTTTTTATGGTTTCGTCGTAAAACGCCGGCCAAGCCTCTAATAGCCATCTAATGTTATTTGGCCTCAAAACGAGGGCCGCGTGTTTGTCAAAGTTTACGTTTTCACTTATGCTCTTGTGCCTCAAAACCCTTGGAAACTGAAGACCCCGTATCCGTAGCCATAGCCGGCTATCACAATTATAGACCATGCAGCGGCGTAAGGTGTCTGTCTTTGTGGCTGTGCTAAATCAAATAGAAATCAATTTGAAATTATTGACAATTTCCACATTGGCATTGGCTCAAGCAATGCCTTCGCTTGGATTCGATTCTGATTCCGATTCCGGCTCCGGCTCTGATTCTCTGATTTTGTCATAGCTGGCATTCTGACTAAACGAAGGGCAAACACACTGCCGCACACATAGAACAAACAGAAAAAACCTATAGACAGAGACAGAGACAGCGTGGGAGGAAAAGTAAATACCAGAGAGGCATCCACAACAACGTTCTTTCTTCTTGCCACAGGCAGGGGGCAGGGGCAGAGGCGTTTGTCTGTTGTTTCGTACAGGGCAAAGTGCACTCGGCAAACAGCAAACGGTGGCCAAAGACGTTGAGGAAGACGGCGGCACACAGACACAGGATACAGCCACAGACTGCCAATTGTGCCAAGTTGAAGTGCAGCGGACGGACGGACGTCGTGGCGTATACGTAACATTTAGACGCACGTCCACACTTGACCCGTTGAAAGGCACAGAGCTGCGAGAATTGAAAATCGAAGCGGAGTTTCGTCGGGTGGCGGGGTGGCAAAAGTTTTGTTTGCAAAGTTTGCTGCTGTTGCTTTGCGGCAAATTTGTTTTTAAATTTGCAGTCCGAGTCGCCCAATGTCGAGTGTCTGTTGAAATTTTCAATTGAATTCGTTGTAAGATGCAGAAACAAATTGCCAAAAGAAAAAAGGGGGGCCACAAAGAGGGAGAGAGCTAAAAAGAATGTAAAAAGTTGTCGTCATTGCGAAGGCAAACAACAGACAAAGGCTGGCGCATTGGCAGCAACAACGAAAAAGCGTTTCCAGCACTGCTGCCAGCCGCAACGGAGAGAGAGCGAGCGTTGAATTTGGCTTATAAAGTGGTCCCCGACGAGGAGTCCGTCTCTGAGTCCCACCCGCCGAATGTCGTCCTTTGTTAGACCGTAAGGACGTTGACTGATGCGTTCGCCAGGCGTTGGCACAGCTGCCAAGTAGCCCTCTGCTCTCCGGGTCTGTCCCCTTGTGGACGTGGGATGGACGTGGGCGGATGGGAACTTTAAACAGGTGATCGATTTTTCTCTTTGTCACTTTGGCTAAAAACTTTTCAAATAAAATTTAATAAAATACGATGTGATGTGATCCGAGGCCAGACGAATTTAATCCGCTTGCAGGCGGCTTGCGACACCTCTCTTGCTGTGTTTGTTTCACAAATGAAATATGGCATATTTAAGTTATAAAATAAAATAAAATAGAATAAACGGCTCACACATTACGGCAGTTTATGAGCCTATTTTGCAGCTCCTCCTAGCCGACATTATTTCAATTTATTTTTGCGTTTTTTGTCGCTCTATCGATTTGCATATTCATTCATATTTAAGGCATTCAATACTTTTTTCCTCCTATTGAATACATAAGCATATTTAATATTTATTTAAAGCCAAAGATAGAAATAAAGCACACAGATGTGAATGAATTTTTAGATGGAAAGCGTCGACGGATTAAATAAGTAATAATTATTAAAATTGCATACCACTTGAGAATTATTTCGAAGAACTTACTGAAAAACTATATACGAGTACGAGTATCTACGATATTTACCCTGAAGAGGGCATTTGCAGTCAAGAGCGGAGTAATTACCAATTATGTACCAATTGTCTACTTTAAATTCTGAAAATAAATTCAGTTCAGGAGCTGCTTTTGAGTTAATGTATTTTCCGCTTACCCGAGCAGACACAAAGCCTGAATCGGAATCACAATCAGAATCGTGTGCGAGTGAGTGTCCTCCCATTCAATCATCCCACTCACTGCTCACTAATGGTAATGATGATGATGATGATGATGATGATGATGATGATGATGATGATGGGGCGACGATTATTATTGGCAGGCGTCGCATTGCATGCCGAATGCATTTTGTCAACCTGCCCATCCCCCATAGCCCATGCCCCAACCCGCAGACTGTCATGCCGCCTGCTAACTCATCGCCCATTACCGTCATTATTGTGGCCGTTAAGTACGTTTGCTGCCATTATCGAGGGGTCTTGTCGCTGGTCGTGTCTGCGCAGTTATGCTTTAAATATGCCAACTGCGTCCTCGATGGCTCCTCCTGGCATTTCCCTCGCAGTTCCACGCTCTGATACGAGCATGCTGCTCTGCTCAATGGTTTTTAAAATTGAAAACTATATATCAATTGCCTAGGCGAAGAGCATAGCATAGTTTGTCCGCCGACAGTCTGGACCGGGGCACCAGTCGCCGCCACTTGGCCATTGTCGCCTCCTCCATGTGCCTCCTCTTGCTTTTGTTGTCTGGCTCTGGCTCTGGCTCTGGCCCTGGTCCTCTGGGTTTCTCCAGTTTCAGCTCCGGCGCCTGCTTCCATCTGTTACATCTTCTCTCCTATGGTTGTTGCTGTTGTTGTTGCGCCGCCTTTCTTATGGGCTTTCATTTATTTGCTATTAACCTGTCATTGTTCATTTTTATTATTGTGCGGTTTTTATGCCCCGCCTTTTGCGCTTTGTCTGCCGCTGTTGCTGTTTCTGTTGCAATCCCGTCTCGCGGCATTTTCCGCCACTTGGCAACTCTGCACACGACTCTGCACAAGTATGAGTATGTCTAGTCATGTGTGTGAGTGTTTGAGTGTGTGTGTGAGTGTATGCCTGCGTGTGCAATAAATTGTTATTATCGCTACGTTGCAGCATGTCGTCGTCCTTTTGGAGGACAAGCCGTGTCCACCAGCTCCGGCTTCGCTTCTGTCGCTGTCGCTGCCATAGCTTGTCCTTTTCGCTTCTGGCCGTCGTCGACAGGCAATGCAAAAGATTTATAACTTTTATTATTATTGAAGCTTATTTGCCGTTTAATACTTGCCGCATTTATCTGGGCCCCGACTTCAGCCCAGCTCAGCCATAGTTTACGACTGGAAAATCAATCATACGCCATGCTGACGCCGAGTCAAGCCAAGTCCAAGAGCGTCACCTGCCAGGCGTCTCCCTGTCCCTCTGCCTGTCCCTGTGCCTGTCTTCTTGTATTCATTTTTCACAAACAAGAACAACGACTGACACTCATTGATGTTGGATGTCATTAATGTCTTTGCCCTCCTGTCTATTCGCTGTCCACTTTGTACCCGACTTGGGTGCAGGACTTGAAAGCAGCACAGGAGTGTGAAGAATACACAAAGCACATCAGTCTTACATACGAGTATATGGCGATATTCCAGAGTTCAGAGAAGTCCCACAACGCGGCTGATTGGCGGGGGGTAACCGGCAAGAGCTCTAAGCCGGTCACTTAATTTAGAGGGAGGCCATGTCCAAGTGGACTAGGAGATTAGTATGCCCGTCGGCTGTATGGCACAACGTCCAGCGACTGATGCCTTGTTATTAAGCGGACGCTGCAGTTTCACCCCACCTCCACCACATCCACCTTCACTGGCAAACGCCAGTGGCACGGCACATCCATACACGGTCGGACTTGGAGAGACGGCCAGCAAAACTTTTAACAAACGTCACTTCTCCGATTCGTTCGAGTTCCGTTGTTGGTCTAGCCATCCTTCTGCTTCTGCTTCAGTCTTTCCCTCTTTCTCTCTTTCGCTAATTCTCTGGTGCACTTTTTATTCCTTGGCTCTTTTGTTTTTTGTTAAATGCCAGCAAACAACAAAAGCAGCATAAGGCAGTTTGGACAGCCGGGATGAGCATACAACTACGTAGCTAATACTTTAGCAGCCGGATTAGGTTCAATTGGAGCGGGGTGGAGGTGGAGGTACAGCGGGCTCTGGCCACACAGCAGACCAGGCCGGCAGTCGGGAAACAGGGAAAAAAATCTCAAGCACACACACACACACTTTCAGGGAAAACAGAAAAGAGGCTCAGTGGGGGAGAGAGAGAGAGAGAGAGAGAGAGAGAGCAAGGAATAAAAACTGTTGTACCAAGCATTAAAGTTTAAACGTTGGTAAATTCCTACAGCTTCCGCTTAGTTGGACTTCATGACAGTCACTGTGGGGACAATGAGGCGCTTGACTGGACAATGCCAGGCAGTTGTGGGGCTCTGCGAGTGGGTTCTTGTGTGCGGTGTGGAGCGGTGTGGTTTCGGCTGCTGGGTCTATGGTCTATGGTCGTATCGTCATATGGTCTCCCGCCAGGTGCGTCAATGTGCGTGCTGGGGTGCAGATTAGAAAAATCGATCAAGTTGCACATGCCTGGGCCGAAGGACACGCACCTGGAGTATCAGTTTTCGCTCTTTAAAGCCTGCTGCAGGATTCGTTTGGGTGCCATCATTTTGAGCCTGTCATTTTGTCTGTTATACTGCGGGCACTGTATCCTTTGCAATCGTCAATCATAATCAATATTTTATATACAACATTTTATATGTCTGACAGAGAAACATGCAAATGCACGGTATGTCCTGCTGTTCCTCTTTCTGTCTGCCTGTCTGGCGGTCTTCCTGTGTAAAAAATCGATGTTGTCAGCAGCGGCGGCTTTAAAGACCGCTTTCCCTTGAGGTCAGCTTGGGGTCAGGCTACAGCAGAGTAGAGCAGAGCAGAGCCGTAGCGAGGCGAGGCGAGTCGAGCCTGGCAGCCATTTTGCAATTTTGGTTGCACTGAGCGCCGCCTTTCGCCTTTGTCTTTGTCTCTGGCTGGCGCCTGGGACTACCAGCCACAAGGGCACAATGCAGTCAACGCATTTGACAGTGTCATTCCAGCTGGCAGGGGCGTAGTCCTGGCAGGCATCGGGCTCGGGATCCGGCATTCACATCAAAGAGTGTGTATTCCGGCAGTAGACATGGAACGCCCCTTCTTCTGATGCACCCAACTACGCTTCTGGCTTCTGGCTGCTGGCTGGTCCATCGTTGTCGTTATCTTCGCCATACTCTGGCCCTGACCATCGTCAACAGCATCCTCGCTCGCTCTCGGTTGTGTCGCCGCTGCTCAAATGACTAACAGCAGATGGGGCGGCGACCGCACACAAAAACCCACAAAGCCACATCCGTCTGTGCCCCGCTTTGGTCTCGTTGGGGTCTCCCGGGCGGGGGCTGGAGCTGGGGCTGGGGCCATGGAGCATGGCCTTTTGTTCCGCAGCTGCCGCGTGACCAGGCCAAACAAGCAGCCCGCAGATCGTGCATCTCCTGCAGCCACCGCCACCGCCACGGCCTCCCCTCTGCCTCTGCCTCTGCCTCTTTTGTGGCACCCCCGGACTGTTGCCCGTTCGCTGATTTGTATATTCCGTGGCAGCATAATTTATTGATTGAGTGTTTGGCCAGTCCACAGCCACCTCAGTGTCCCCTGGTTCCGATTCCGACTTTCAATTGTCATTGCGAATATTTCTCTTCATTCTCTGTCTCTCTCTCTCTCTCTCTCCGTTTTTTGTTTCCGTTTTTGTTTTGCTTCTTCTTTGGGTGTGTTTTTTGTGCTGCTGTTGGTTTGATTTTGTCAGCTACGCTTTGTTGCGCTTTTCGCCAACCCTGCTCTGCTCTGCTCCGCTTTGTATCCCAGCACCAGGAGCATATCCAGAGCCCTCTAACCGCCGTCTCCGCACCGTTGAAAATTTAAATTGGTTTGTTTTGTACTGTGGCGGCTTCTGTGTGTATGCTCTCCATGCCCCATGCCCCATGTTTCTGTTTCTAGCTGCTGCTCTGCCATAAAATTGCAAATTGCAATTCGTTGCCACGACTCGTTGGCACGTCCCTGCCACGTCCCTCTGCCACTGGTCTTCGTCATCCTCTCACCCACTCAAGATGTCTGCCAGACATCAGCGATGGCATCTCCATCTCCTGCCTCATGTTGCGCATCGTTGACAAAGTTACGAGAAACTGTGGTAAATTTTATTTGAATTTCCTATGCAACTGCCACCGACCAGCAGTCACGCTCCAGCTCCACAGCTAACTCTATATCCAACTCCTTTTCTTCTTCACTGCCACTAACCCCAGCTGCTCCTGCTGCTGCCCCTGCCCCAATGCAAAACCGTAGCTTGTTGGTTGCTGGCAGCTCGTTGCGGCTAGCAAGCGTTGATGAATGAAATGCAGTTAACACCCGAAAAGCGTTGACGCTTCTGTTGCTGCCACAGCTTCTTCTGATTTGTCTCTTTCACTATCTATCTCTCTCTCTCTCTCTCTGTGTGGCGCCAGCTTGTGCGCAATTCGGCTTTGTGCGCTCCAATTAATCATGACTCGGGGCCAGGATGGGAATGGGTGCCAGGGCTTTCATCCCAATCACTTTCTGCTTCATTAATGATCGCAGCCAGCCGCAAAAGATAAGAGTCGCAAAACAATTTTTAATCATAATGGGATCAGGACCGGGCACAGCCCCTCCCTCGCATTCACCCAGCTCAGAGCCAATCTCAGGCCCATACCCAAACGACTGGGCCCAGGGCCTTGTCAAACTTGTTGAGGCCTCCTTGAGGAGCCCGCATCGGCAGGAGCAGAAGACAACACAAAGACAGGACAACATGTCGAACAGGCGGCGGCGGCGGCGAAGGCGACGTGGAGGTGTTGCCGTTTAATGATAACAATAAAACAGCTCAAACAGCGAGAGGAGGCATCAATGTCACATATGTGTAGAAGTGGGAGAGGGCGAGAGAGAGAGAGTCTGGGGCAGAGTTTGTTGTGGCACCAGCAACTTTCAACTTTTACGGCGCACGAGGCGCAACAAAAATATAAAAGCATGAGGGTGTTTTTTTGAAAAATTGCGACAGCAGCAGTAGCAGCAGCAGCGTTAAATCAAAAAATTATATAGTCATATAGTCAGGAACACTCGCGCACTCCCACACACACACACACACACACACACACACGAATACCCATACTCAGTCACACACACATGACGGCCATAACAGGAGCAACATGTTTGATATTTAGGTGCGGGTACCGGCTCCACCCCTAGTGATAAAAGCGATAGGAAAGAAGAGCTGGAAAAGTGGCTGGGTGCAGGAGAATCACGGGGGAAGGCGGGCGGCCACGGCTGGCAAAAATTAATTTATAATAGGCATCCTTTATGAGATGACAAGGATGCTGAATAAGATAATGGCATCAACGAGAAGCCCAGCACCAGCCCCGGACGAGGCAGACAAATGGCGGTGGCGGAACAGCAAAAGGCGTAGCCCGGGCGGTCCCATGTTTTGGCAAATAACGAAATTACTTAACGCCGAAGAGAGGCAGCCACCGATGAAAGCCGAAAGAAAATAGGATGAAGCTTGTAAGCTGTTGCTAATAAATATTTAAAAATGTTTTTCGTGTTTTCCTTTCTGCCTTATCTACGTTATCTGTATGCTGCAATATGTATTTCGGGGTAAAATGAGAAAATGTGATTTAAAGCGCTCAGATTGTGGGAAGATCCAGAGATACAGAGCTGCAGGGCTCAGTGTGAAGCAGCAATTAATTATGCAATGTGAGACAGGGACTGCAGGCTAGGGGGGCTGAGCTGGTCAAGGCGGGACGGAGGGTTCGTTGAACTCTTTGACGGTTTACCAGGGGAGGGAATTTAAGCGCTTTTGTCTCTCGATTTCGACACCTAATTCAAGATTTATACCTGCCTCGTCTATCTCCAAATGAACTCGGCATATCTGCTTTCAATTTAATGTGTCTCATATACTGGAGATGCACAAGCAGTCCCATGAAACCGAAAATTTCGCAGTGATGGCTGATACAAGGCGCCCTGGCAATAAAACGTATTTTATGAGCAAATTATGTTTATTAGTGCGTCAAAATGTCAACATTATGCACGACAAAATACATATTAAAAAGAATATATATATAAAGAAAGAAGGAAAAATGATGCTCGGCATAAGATGAGCAGAAAAACACACTCCAAAAGATACACACCACTCACACCACAAAGAAGAGGGTCGTAAAAAGTACGTTGCCTGCATTTTGGTAGACAATTTCCAGAGTAAGGTAATTTCCTCACAGCCAACAACAGAGTGTTGGTCAAAGTGCAGGAAGCCAAAGGGCAAAAGCCACAAAAAGTGAATGTGATGCAAGATGCAAGAGGCAAGAGGCATGACAAGAATCTGCAGCTGCAGCTGCAGGCATTGTAATGCTGTGCCCTTGCCTGTTGTCTACATTGTGTGGCAGCAAATATAATTCGATTTGCAAGCTACCCGCACACATACAAAAAGGGACCCCCTTCAAAACCCACAGCAACACAGAGCGCACACGATTCGAATATGAAAATGAAAATCATCGTAAAATTTTCTGAGCAAAAAAAAACCTTGTAGGTTAAACCCGGCAAAGCCAACGAACCGGGCAACAACAAGCAAATTACAAGAGCGGATCGCATCTGGGGGATGGCAAGGGTGGCTATGCCACATTGTTGCATCATAGAACGCGCCGCGATGCATGCTAAAAGTAATGCACAATGACAAACGCTTCCCCAAATACGGCCAAGCCCCCATCTGGCCCCCACACACACACCCCATAGACACAAAGACTGGGCCAGCATATAAAAATAGTTTCAGCCAACGATTGCCGGCTAGGAGGAGCGACTGGTGACCCCCAAGCCCCAAGCTCCAGCTCTAGCTCTAGCTCGAGGTCCCTGCCCGGTTACAGCCCCCACCCACTTGCAGGAGGAGGACTAGGTGTAAGGTGGCGACTGCAGGCCACGCAGTGCCAACGCGCATGACGCGGTGCTCCTCCAACCGCCACCGCCGCCTGGCTGGTTCCCTCACTGGCTGACTGGCTAGCTGGATGGCTGGCTGGCTGGCTGGCTGGCTGGCGGAAGCTGACGAAATGTTGCCGATGAGCATTGCTAACGATGTGGGCAAAAACAACGCCTACACAACGACGACGGCCAGGACGAGGAGGACTACGATGACGATGAGAACGACGCCGCCGCCGACGAGGATGCCAGCAACAAAATTGCAGCTGGCCAAGTTGCTTTCTCCACTTTCTTTCTGGGAGGGAATTGCATTATCTGCTCGGGTGTGTATGCCTGTCTGTCTGTATGTGTGTGAGTGTGTGTGTGTGTGTGTGTTGCGTTTTTATTTGCCGTCTGTCTTTGTTGCTATTTTCCATTTTCCAGCTTCGGCTGCTTTCATTTTCTTCCGCACTGCCCCCAGTTTTTGGTTTTTGCCTCGTTCGTTGCTCGTCGGCGGTTGGGTGCAAAACTTTTAAATTAGAAATTTTTGTTAGTGGCGGGTTCTGTCGAGGAAGAGGAGGGGAAAACACAGTGAAGTGTTGGGACGCCAGCACTCAATAGTTTTTTACACTTTGTTAGTCGGTTAGTTTTTGTTTTGTTTCGTTTTTTCCGCCGTGGTTGTTGTTCTTGCTGCATTGTGGTTTTCATCGGCACTCGCCAGTTGCTATTAATTTTTAATTTTTTGTACTCGCCGCCCCCTCTCCCAAACCCCACCGCGTGCCATGTACCACAGTTTGCGGCAGACATACGCGGACAAAAGTTTATAATGCAATTTGGCGGGGTGTTAGCTAAAGCAAACAGTGGGTGATTCGTAAGCAATTTATATTCTATTAAACGAAGAAGGCCCATTGGAAATTGATGAATTTATAAGCCAAATAAACGAAAGCCATCAGCAATTGCTGAGCGATACGATTGCTGTTTAATGGCAGATTGGATGCCCCTTTGTATGCCAATACCATTGTGGCTTAGACCCAACCCCATCGCACCGTTCCACCACCACCACCACCACCACCACTACCACCAACGAGAAGCATTAACGTTTCGTGCCCTGGAAAGTAGGCAACACTTTTTTGGCGTCTTTATTTCGATTCCTTTGTGCCTCCTCCTGGATGTTATTACCTATTTGCTCGGGCTGCCGCTGTCGTTGGCTGTGCCACGAGTTTAACAAAAGATGATGTGATTGAATTCCCCCCACAACAAAAAAAAGAACTTGAAGCCAGAGATAATTTCGGCAATAGGCGTCACCTAATGGCATTCCCCAAATTGTTTGTTGAACAGAAGGCGTCCTCGAATGAGAGCTTAGGAGGGGGAAATGCCCCAAGAAGCTGGCCGGTCTTGGATTCCTCCCACATTCACAGATACAACACATACACGCACAGATAAACAGGCACACAAAAAACGTTGTCATGCTGCCAAGAGACGCGGGCAAGACGATGACAAAAAAAAAAAGAAAAAACCCAACAACTTAATACCCAGCTGATGCCTATTAAGCACAGCATTTGTGGCACCCCCAAGTTTGTACCGCTCTCCCCTCTGCACCCTTCCCGTTGGGGCCCCACCCATTTAGGCCAATGCGGATCTGGAGCCACCGCTGTGCAGCGCTGCGTGTGTCTTGCCTTGATTTTGTGGCTGTGATATTTTCATTTGCTTGATTTGTTTTGGCATAATTTTGCCTCGAGACGAGTCTCGATTTTCTTCGCTTTTCTTCCATTTTTTTTTTTGTGTGTGTTCCTTGGGAAAGCTTCAGTAAATAATTGTGAATTTTGTGTGTGGGTTTTATATCGGCTGGGCCTGGGCCTGGGCCTGGGCTTGGGTGTGTGTGGTTGGCATTGGCAAACCGCAAATCAGCATTTTTTTGCCAAGTGGGGAAACTGAATAATGGCCTCCCCGGCACACATTAAGCATTCGCCGCAGTTTCTCATCCACCCACAAAATCCCCAATTCCGGTCTACCGCCTGATTTGGGGTGCCAGGGCCAATGCCAATGCCTCGGCTCAAGTGACGATGCACACGTAGCAACAATAATTTCAGCTAATTGCTCTCTGAACAGCAATTTAAATGCGAAATGAATTCTGTGCATTGCGTGTGGCCACACACACACACAAATAGAGAGAGAGAGAGAGAGAGAGAGAGAGAGGAAGATAGATAAAGGGTCGAAGTTGGGAAGGCCAAAAATAGTTCCCATTCATTTCATTTGTAGCTGCTGCCACTGATGCAGAGGGGTGATGCGAGGCTGCTGAATCGAGTAGCTTTGGCAGTTGTAATAAAATTACGCATACGCTGCGTGCGCCGACTTCTGGCTGCATATTAAAAACGAGTTTGCCAGGGCCCACAGTTGGGGTGCCTGCACTCACAAAAACCCACTCAGACAGTCGGGGACGGACACGGACATGGACATGGACACGGACTCTGGTACTGGTACTGGTACTGGCTCTGGCTATGACCCACACCCGTGTCCGGCCATAGACCGTCTCGTCATACATGACGACTGTGACTTTCATTGCAATTCATATCTAAGCGCAGACGTCGCCTGGCTCGCAAAAATAGCAGAAATTAAATTTGTCTCTCGACTGACAAATGTCCCCCCAGAGAGGCTAAAACCAGAAAAGTACTCGACGATACGTAAAAGTCAAGTCAAATTGCAGGCGGGGCAGCCACCGGCCCGGCCCGGCTCGGCTCTTTCATAAGTCAGCTTGTAATGTTGTTAAGCATCCAAAGATACTGTCGCTGTAGTGGCCACAGAATGGGAACGATAGGGAGGACTGTACGAGTGCGAGTACGAGTGCGAGTACGAGTACGAGTACAAGAAGGAGGCAGAAGGCTGGCAGCACACACACTCGCTGAGCTCCTCTGGTTATATCTGCAGCTTTGTATCTTTAGTGCTGGCGGCGGTTGGCGAATTGTTGGGGGCCAAACGGAAAGTCGGAGCAGTAGGGAAACTTGAAGTTGGTCCTGGTGCGGGTTCAACCACTGCTACTGCTTCTGGTTCTGGTTCTGGACCTGGTCCTGGTCCTGGTTTGGGGCTCAAGAGCAGCTGATGTTGATGATGATACACACTCAAGTGCGCTTTGGGTACAGCAGTTGAGTAAATACACAAACACACTACACAGACCTACACACACGCACGCACAGCTACACAGATATACACCCAAACACACACACACAATCTCAAAGAGAAAGCTATATGCGCAATATGGCGTACTGGGACCCCAGACCGCTGTTGACGTTGACGTTGACTTTGGCGCTCTGTAGCCGCTTTTACTTATTTATGCCAATTTTTGGCTTGAACGTCTCCCTCTCTTTGTGTCTGTGTTGGAGTCTGTGTGAGTGCCTACCACCGGATTGAAGCTCCCGTTTGTTGGCTTCTATTTAAGCATTTAAAGCAAGATGCTACGTGAGCCGCATGCCAAGATATACGTACCTCTCGTACACTCGGAAAAGTTCCAGGGAAACTGGCAACGCCAAGAAGTCGTCTCAAGCGGATGAATTTTATAAATGTATTAGGAGCTTGTCATGTTGTATTAGACCCTAATATTTCATACAAATTCAGCTCAGATTGAATGCGGTAAAGAATATTTAGTATCTCTGCGGTGCTCGCTCGCAATACTCGCAAAACGTTTCCGCTGACTGTAACTGACTTATGGATCTGGGGAGGAGCAGTTGTTCAAATGTTTTTAAGAACGCGACAAAACCCAGGAGACATCGATGAAGTCCGTATCTATCGGCCCCTCTTCCCATTCCAAGCCAACGAACCAGGCAGCCAGCACGAATTTAACCAACTGAAATCACTTGGGAATATCGCTTTGGCGTTGGCTTTGGCTCTGGCTGTGGGTCTGCTCTGCATTCGCATTGGTTTTATTTCATTAGTTCTGCGCCAATTTAAATATTTAACGAACATTTCGAATTGATATCATTTGCCGGCAGCTTTAAATTGACAAAAGAGAGTTAACCAGAGAGAGGGAGAGAGAGAAAGTGATGGGAGAAATGAAATGAACGGGCCTGTGGCATAGATTAAATTTCCGCTCTTATGAATGCGCGTGGCTAATAGAAACGATGGCGGTTCTGTGTAGAAGGGGGCAGGGGGCAGGAGGGGTGTGCTGTGACAGCAGCAACAACTCCTACAACAGTTGCATATATTTTGAGCTAGGTTTTGTATACCCCGCTCCCCGCTGACTCCAGCATCGGTCCTGCCCGGTCCCAGGCTGGCGTTCGTCAGTTTCAAATGTCCGAAAAAAGAAATCCAATTTGCCGGGCCCCGCGCTGGCAAATGCCCCATGGACATGCGTTAATAAAAAATAAAAAAAGAGAAAGTACAAAAAACCATGGGGGAACTGCACGGATGAACAAAAAACTGGCGACGGCTGCCTGGTTTCGGTCTCCGGCCGTGCCGTAGAGTGCCGTGGAGTGCCGTGACGGGGACGAGGCCATAGCCAGGAACGTGTAGAAAATAAAAATTTCTATTTAAATGGCAAAAATCAACAAATGCAACGCAAAACAATCTAAAACACAAATCGAAATTAAATGACCGCACTTGCACACAAAAGCGGGCTACACACGCACACACAGTCGTCCACATAGGGATAGACACACACAGATCCAGATGCAGACACACCCTCACGGCGAGAGGCAGCTGGGAACATGGCAAAAACAAGCCACTCGTTCCAAAAACAAACAAAAAAAAAAACAAAACAAAAAAAAACAGAAAAAAACGTGTAGAGAAAAAAATGCCCAGCAAGTGACTGAAATAAAGTGCAGCAGCTGCGCAGCTGGCCAAAAAAAGGTACGGCTAGAATGGTTTAGGTAGAGGATTGGAGTGGTAGGGAGGATGGGGACGGTCAGAGGAGCGGCCGGCTTCCATGTGAGTGAGCGGCGAGGGGCAGAGAAGGGTGCTACTAGACGCGGGATGTGCAATTTCAACATTTCATTCAGCGACGACGAGTTTTGAATTTGATTTGTTCGCGTTCTTTTTTTGTTGTTCGTTTTCCCTCAATTGGGTTATTGTTGCTGTTGCTGCTCACTCGAAACTGGGGGCAGGGGAACCCCCTAGGGACCTTGGCTTTGATCCATGAAATGTTTTAGAGCTGTAAGTCTTTAATTGAAATTTAAATTGAGGGGTCTTTACCGTGAAAAAGCTCTTCGTGCTAGGATCCAAGATTGTATTACAAGAAAGTGCCAGTATTATTCGACAGATTTATACTTGAAAAGAGTTCAATAAGAAAATTATATCCTGTAGAAGCTGATGCTCAAAACTGGATCACATTTAGCCTTGACAGATTTCGAAAGGAAATTAGCATAGTTCCAAAGGTTGGATCTCTTCAACAAGGGCCTCCAGAACGTATTCCCATCCTTGACAATGACCTCAACATTGTTGGCTCAACACTTTATCTCTCTCTGTCTGCTGTCAACCAAATTAATTAACTGTAAACGTGCCAAACCAAATGAAGTCACTGGCTAGCTGTGAGAGAGGGAGAAACCAGTTCGCAGAAAAAAATAAATAAAACCCAGAGAAACCCAACCCAAGTGGCAAAACGCTTTACAATTAACAGTCCAACGCCCAGCTCCATGAACTCGAGCCGAACCTGAATCCGATCCCGATCCCTAGCCAAGCCCCCGCCCTCGAACTGTCTCCCCGGTTAGACGCATATGTACAGGTCATGTCCGGGAAAAAAGGGAAAACTATAGCAGTGTTTCGGGCGCCTATAGGGACACTGGCAGTGGGACAGAAATGGAGCCCGTCCCGGACCAGGCACCTCCATAAGTGTGGATGTATCAACACCTACACACAGGCTAACAGACACACACTCTCGCCGAAAGCACAGACAGAGACAATAAGTGTAATGGATTTGCCGGGTCAGAAAGAGAGAGCAAGTTGCAACGGAAAATAAAAACGGTAACCGCAATTTGAACCAGGTTTTTACTTGCTTTACATTTCGTGGCGCCCCGACAAATATGCAGAATGGAATAGATGGTCGGTTGAACGGTTGGGCGGGTGGTGATGTGGGGTGCTGGGGGGTGGGTTTACGAGCATACCTGCGTCGCGTTTACTTTCAACATGTGCCACAGAAGCAGATACATTTTCGAAGGGGGTGCTCGGCGGGTTTGTTTGTCTGCAAACGCTTACAACAGCGTTAAATGGGGTTCATTCTGGGGGTTGACTGTTTCGAGAGGCTATATATATGTATGTGGCTGCTCCACCGAGTGGGTGCGTGTGTGCCTGGGCCCGATATAACTAACCAAAAACCAATGCAAACACATGAGGACGGTCCGAGTCAGGGCTGTAGAGCAATATAGATTCTTTGTATCCCCTTTTCCGACTTTCGACTCTGTTTTGTTTGGACGGGCGGGCGCTTTCGCTTGTTCTGGCCGTAGAAATGTTGACCGAGGCAACATACGCAATTTCCATTTCATTTTCCATGTGTGTGTGTGTTGTGTGTGTACTTTCTAATGTATAAGGCCACATGTTCGTTTGTTCGTCTCGAGAGAGAGAGCGAGAGAGAGGAACCGAACGAACCCTAATGCATTCCTTGGGCAACTCTGGCCTGCCTTTTTTCGATTCTTGATACGCAAATTCCTTGTCTCCGTCGCCGGTTCTGGTGCCGGCACCGCTTTTGTCGTTACGGTTCCCTGTCCTGTCCTATTCTGTTCTATTCTATTCTGTTGTGCTGCTGCATTGTCTTTTCACACAATTGTCAACACAGTAAATGCAAATGGCAACCCAGCATTGAGAGCTGCAAAATTGGAAAACAAGCGCCTACTGGCATTTAAATGCGAAATTTGCACGCGATCAGCAAGCGGAATGGGCCTACGCCTACGATGCCAGGACAACGTGTGAGGGCCTGATTGTATTATAAGCAGGGAACCAAGCCCCAAGCCCCAAGACCCCATCAATCCTCCCTCCTCTGAGGGTCCTTCTGTGCCACATTTAAATCAAATTATTGACATTTGTTTAAAGGCAACGCAGGCGACTTGCATACAAATGACTTAAATTTTGGCCAGGACTTAAAGTTTCGAAGAAGCAAAATCAGCACTAAATGCGACGCAAGCCCTTTGCCCGGCTGCCTGGCTGCCTGGATGATAAGAGCCGGACGGACGAGGGAGAGAGCCCGGGGCGGGGACTGATTGGGGAAGTTGCCCCGGGGGCAGCAACCCTTTGCCACATTTGCGTTTGCTGTTGCTGTTGCCTCTGTTGCCTCTTTGCCTTTGTCATGTTTTGTTTTTAATAGTTACTGAATCTCATTAGAATTTAGATGAGTCTTAATGAGTCATTGTTTTACACGTTAGACGTTGGGTCGCGACGGAGGACGAAGGACGAAGGACGAAGACGACGACGACTCTGACGCCGGTGGCAACAGAAGCAACAACAGGGGGACACACAGGGACTTGCGAAATAGTGCACAACTCGGAGTCGTACAATAACCCAAAAGTTTTCGAGTCAGAGGCACAAAAAGGTGGAAACGTGGTTGCCAGGCATGCCTCTTTTCCTGCCCCACCCACAAACTCACACACACACACACACACACACACACACACACACAAATACCTACAACTGAGACGGAGAAAATCGCAACGCGCGGCACAACACAATGAAATTTTCATTTGATCTGCGCTACGCGACGACTTGATGAGGCTGCGTCCTGTCTCCGGCAGCCAGCACCCCACCCGCTTCCACAACCGTCGGGGCCACAGACCAACATAGCATCAGCCATTGCCACAAACGAAATAGGAAGAGGTGGTTGCCACCACCAGCAGCAGCATCGTTGTGGCAGCTACACAATACAGACGACGAAACGAGTGACTGCCTCATTTAAGTGGCAACTTAAATGCCACGCACACTTGCGGAAATGATGCTGACTCTACTCCTGGTTCCTCCTCAGATAACCAAGACACTCTCCGGTACGACTCGACCTGGCAGCCAGTGCCAATGCTATTCTCAAAGGAAAAAATGTGGTAAAAGGATTGCGGCTTTGCAGCTTGCGGTAATCAACATTAAAAATCAGCATTATCATCAGCCCAGGCGGCGTCTAATGGTGACAATGACAGCGACAGGAGACAAGAGGCAGGAGACCAGCATAAGGATGGGGCAAAGTTGAAAGTTGAAAGTTGAAATTCCTTAAAGTGACTGCAGTTTCATTAGCGACTCAAGTTGATTGGCTTTGCAGAATGTTCCACAAACAGAACAGCACCAGCACCAGATGGCTGCTCTTCTCCTGCCCTGCTGCTGCATTCGAAGTGCTCCAGCATTTAGTTGGGGAGCGTAATTAAGATGAAATTAAAGCGAAAAGTTTGCTTTAAGTTCGCCTTGCCTCGACTCTTACACTGGCCAAACGCTAATTAGATTTTTTAGTTTTCATTTGGCAGCAGAAGCAGCAGCAGTCCACGTCCATCTAGACCCTCATGCTGGATGCAAATGAATGAAATTAAAAGCACATTATACTGTATAATGCGAGATGATTTGAGCTAAGCAAATTTAATTTAAAGATTTGCTGAGCCAAGCCAAGATGCTGCCCCACAGCTTCAGCTTTAGCTCCAGCTAAAGCTCCCCGTCCTTAAGAGTCCCAGTCCCAGTGCCAGACCAAGTCCAATGGCGTGTCATATATCAAAGCATATCCCCCAGATAACCGCAGTGCCAAATTGTGGGCATAAGTGACTCTCAAAAGCACATAAATGTGGCAGGGACCTTCTCATGGACTGACGGACGGATGGATGGATGGATGGAACCCACTGATTGGTATGGGATGGGTATGTGTGGTATGGGGGTATGCGGCATTGATCAAAGTCATAAGTCAGCGGCATACAAATCTCCATGTAAATATCCTTTTACAGTTGAGTTGTCCCTTTTAGGGACAGTCCAGGCATTGGCTCAGTGGTCTCTGCAGGACGGCCATCACAGCACGTCTAAGCAACTGGATTATTAACATTTCAATATAATTTGTGTTTGTGTGTGTGTGCGGCATTCATATTCGTAGGAGGGTCCGGTTGGTGTGGATGTCGGATGAGAACCCAACTTTTTCCTGCTGACGACTGGGAAAATTAACGCGCCTCAGGACTTTGATCCTTTTTTTTTATATGTGTAGTATATGTATGTATATTTGCCAATCCCAGCCCCCCCGCTCCCTGCTACGTGTTAGTCTTCTGTATTTGCTTACATATTCATCAATTTTTGGGTTAAGTTGTGGGCGGGTCTTTGCTGCGGGTCCCGGTCACGGGACTGTCTCTGCGGCCCGCACGTTTTGCGGTTGCTGGCGTCAAATTGTTTTGCTTGTTTTGGGGCTCTCACATGACAGCGGGCAGTCCCAGCAGTCGGTCAGCTGGTGGTTTGCCAGCCGCCAACTAAACGCTTTTAGCTCTAATGCAGTCCAGTTTCCAGCTTTGCCCCAAAACAGTTCATAATTGCCATTAGCCCATACGCCATGCGGTCTTCTATATGGCTGGCAGTCAGGCAGGTAGTCGACCCCCAGCGAAAATCGGACAAAGGGAATCGATAAATGCGATTGCAGTGCGTATTATCAATAATATATGAAAAACGATAGCTATATATATATATAAATAATGAAGTAGTGATTCTTTTGTTGGAAAGTTTGCTGCGAAAGTGTCCTCGAGCGGCCTGTGCGTGTAATTAAACGTTGCAGCTTATGTAAGACAAACAGGAAATAAGGTTTAGCACAAACGCATAAATAACAACAGGGGGAAATCAGTAAACTCTCTCGTACGTACAGTGGGGAACATAAATAAACGCATACACAAACAATGAAAGCGGATAACATAAAATTTACAACAACTAAGACCAACAAGAACAGAGGCAGAGGCAGGGGCAGAGGAAGGCCGAAGGAAGGCATAAAAGTGGATAGCCATAGTACACACACACACACACACATAGTAGGAAACGCATACAGTCGCACACTGAGTAGCTTCCGTCTTTAATCAAATGGTACAAGGGGGCGTGTTGCTGCCTGGCTGGCTGGCTTGCCGGCTGGCTGGCAACACTGCTGACACACTTAGTCCAACCGACTTGAGCCGACTCCACTCTCGACTATCCTTGCGACGAGGTTGTTAACGCTTTCCAGGCAGCACAGAAAAGCAAAGGTACGGGACAGGACAGGGCACGGACAGGTGCGTCCTCGGCAAATATACAAAACACTTGTAACTTGCCGTACGCCTAGAAAGGATTTATGATTAATTTATGTGCTCATGTGTGTGTATGCGCTGTATGCATGGACGAGTATGTATGTAAAGGTAAGACAACGACAACGACAACGAAAACGAGCCGAATGAAATGATGGTAAAAACTTAATTAACTCATTACACATACGCACCGTTTTAATCAGCAAACGAGTCGACAGGGAAAAACGGAAACGGAGACAAGGAAAAGAAATGAAATGAAAGGCAGCAGCCTCGACGTACACCTGGGTCTGCTGCTCTACGGGTCTGCGGCAACCGCTTGACATGCTGACACCGAAGGCAATGTGCGAGGCCTGGGCGCTGCCAATCGAGGGCTTTCGCGGTGCAAATTTAAAGCAGCCTTTGACTGCAAATAGTGGCCGACTCGTTTGTCTGTCTCTCACAGACGCAGACAGACATATATAATCAAGACGAGGGGTAGCGGAAGGACCTCATACGTGCATTGCGTATAGTCGTCCTACGTACTTCCACGAGCCTGCCAGTAGTCCCCCAGTCATTCGCATGTTGCGTGCATGCCTCAATCGGCGGCCCTTGCCTTTGAGTTGACGTTGTGCAAAAGGGCGAAAGCAATAACCTGAGCACAGTTACAGCAACGAGCGTCAGCCAGGCAGCCAGTCAGCCGGAGGGAGCCAACCTGCGCGACTGACGATTGATTTACAGTAATGGTAACTACTCGAAACGAGCGGAGCAGGGCAGAGGCGAGCCCATGCACCAGCAGACTCGACAGCCGAGGAAACCCACTAAGCCGCTCGCGGACCCCTTTCGACCTTTCGACTGCCTTCACAATGGGCTCATTAACGGTGGCGTATACGCAATTTCCAATTAAATAAAAAGTGTGCGAGCGCACACATACATCTGTAAATACATATGTATATTTGTATGAGGTAACATACGTGAACACGCACAGATTTACTCGTTATGGCTGGTGTGTGCGTAAAAGTATGTGTGTTTAAAAGACCAACATCGCAGTCAGAGAACGATGCCTGATGACGGTGGTGTGGCTGCCAACCAGCGCCCAGCCCCCAGCCCACAGGTCCGTCTCCATCAGTTCCGCCCTGGCTGCGGGGAAATTCCTTTTAATATTTATTTAACACAAAAGCTTTCCGCATTTCGCTTTTGCCCAGCGCTGCGGCGACGCCATCGCCAACGACAGCAACGGCAACGGCAACGGCAACGGCGACGCTGCCGTTAATTTTTCGCTTTGCTTTTCATTTTCGCAAAATTACCGGAAATGTTAATTTCTGCACGTGCAGCAGGCCAGGCCGAAGGACATGCAGCAGTGGGGCAGGCAAGTCGGTCGCCGGGTCGAAGTCGAACCGCCAGCGTCGTAGTCGTCAGAGCAAGTCCCTCGCCCTAGCCCCAGTCCCACCCTTAGCCCCAGCCCCTACTGAATAGTGCTAATTATTTAGGGTAAGAATTCTCTCAGTGTGTGTGTGTGCGAGTGAGAGTGAGTAAGTGAGTGTGGTGGTTGGGGTGACCCCCAAAAAATGTTCCACTGCATTGGCCCTTAACCCATTACCACCCCATGTGCGTCGCTGTGGGCTGGCTATGCCTCTGCTTTGTGTCTTAGCTTTGGAGCCTCAGCGCTGAGCAAAACTGACACAAGAGCGCACGAAGGACAATGGCAACCGACAACGACAGCGACGAGGACGACGACGACGACAGTCGCGACTTTTTCTGTGCCAAAGAGACAAAGCACACAAAAATAATAATAAATGATTGCAATTTGTGTATGTGTGTGTGTGTGTCCGTGTGTATATATGTATGTATGTGTCTGTTTGCTTTGCATGTGAGAGGCAACCCTCACCCGCTGCACTTGTGTTTGTGCAGCCTGCATGACAGCGAGAGGCTTTGAGTTTGTGCACTCGCCGCATGTGGCATATACTCGTGTATATACATATACACGTACAGAATAGATATACAATATACACACGATGTTTGGCTCGACGAAGCCAGAGATTCGAGCGTGCAAAAGTTTACTTAGATGAATGGGTTAATTAGTATTAATGGCAGGTTCTTCAGAAGGAAAGTGAACCAACACAAAGGACAGGCCGCATTCGGAAGATGTGACATGATATGATATGATGACATGAATGAGTTGGGCAAAGCTCTCTCATTTTCCATTCGCTTCTTGCGAAAACTAAAACCATCCACGGGGCCAGCCAGGCTCTTGTCAAGTTTTTTGAGCCCGTCATCAGCCAAGTCTCATCAATCCTGCGAGGCTTCTTTGTGATTTCAATTAACTTATCTCTGCTTATGCAGCATAAAATTATATATGTGAAAAACTTTTCTTTCCCCTTCCTTTTTTTTTGTTTTGTGAAAATATGCATTAAAGCAGAAGAAGCGTAAGAGAGCGGAGGGGGCAATAAATTGCGATATAAAAGCGCATGACTTGAGATTCCTTTTTGATTTGAGTTTTTATCAGGCGCATATTTTTTGAGACTCACGATGTGCCGCCAGGGGCAACGGCAACGGCAACGGCAACGTCAACCCTTTCCACACAGCACACAGAAAACATCACTTTGATACTTTCTCTGATTTCCCATTCTTTCTCTTTATTTTTTTGCAGAACAATTCCACATCTTTGTCGGTGACTTGAGCTCAGAAATTGAAACTCAGCAATTGCGCGAGGCATTCACACCATTCGGCGAAATCTCGTAAGTATTAAAATGCAAATTTTCCATTTGCCAGTTAACTTGGAATTGCCTTTATACACAGTCGTACTACTCCCCTTTTTCCTTTCCTTTTCCAGTTCCACTTTCATTTTGTCATTCTTTTTTTCCTTTTTTTTTGACAATTTTCCTGTCACACATTCCCTGATTATTGGCAGGCGCGTGAGAAGGAGGCTGTTCCGTAAGCCGCTTGCCGGAGAGCATAAAAAATTCATAACCGAGCGGGGGAAAAATGAATTTATGCAAATTTCACTTTTGGCGAACTCTTTTCGCTGCCACTGTGCGCTCGAAAGTACACAGAAATTGTCGCCTCGAACCGAAGCGGCCCCGTCTCGGTTTTGCGGGTTGCCACCACAAAAAAGATAGACCGTCCGGACCCAGTCCCGTCGCAGGCCCAGGTCCAGGCCCAGGCTGGTCATTCAAATATTTAAGTTGCTATTTTCGGCATGAAAAGACTGGGTCCACCATCAGAAACAGAACCACCATAGCCGTACCATAGCCCGTAGCAGAGGCAGGCAACCGGCAATGGCAGCAGCATCGAAAACTTGGCTTAATTAACTTCTGTTTAATCGCAAAGTTTCGAGTCAAAATGTTAGTCTGCCTCTTGGGACTGCTTCCAGCCCGGAGGCGGCTTATCAAAAATTACGCTAAAGTATTTGATTTTGGGATTTCTCGCTTGTTTGGATTCGCTTCGAGATTCAGTCAGCCAGTCAATCAGGCAATCTGCTCATCCAAACTGTTGTAACCCTTCTCTCTAGAGGGAGCGGAGGCTGAATTTAAATTTTAATAATTTGAAAATCATTCTAATGATTATGACCCTGATTCGGTTAAAGGATTTTTGGTCTTGTGCTCATTCAGATCTCCTAATGAGCAGAGGGCCTGTCCCTGTCCCGGTCCCGGTCCCTGTCCCATCCTTGTCTCTGCCAATATGAAGACATTCCATTCCCAATTGACAGCCGTATCGATGGCTACGCATTTCAGCATTATTGAGCAATCGATTGGCACCTTTCTGATACATATCGCTGACATCATTATCACCGATACTAGTACATGTCGCACATCGAAACAGGCCCATGCCTGGGGAAACGACTCGAAGAGCCACGTTGCGTCCTGATTATCTCAGAGACAGAGACAGACTCGTAAGGGGAGACTGGGACAGGCGGAGGCAGAGAGACTCCGCCAGTTGTTGCTGTCTTAAAGAACTTTATTTTTCTTTGGTTTTTCTTTTGCGTGAGTCGATCTGGTTGCCGACATGTCAAAACGCTTAACGCACAAAAGTCGAAGGAGGCCCGGATTCGGTCGTGCGGCTCCCAGGGATCAGGACCCGTCGTCCGACTTTCTTGTCAAAAACTTTTATGCGTGCGCTGCGCGTTGTTTGCCCTTTTTCCCCATTGAGGCCTGTTGTTGTTGCCTGGTTTTGGCATTATGTTTGGGGCCAGGGCGCATTTTTGTTTCGTTTTGTTAAATGCGCGGCGCGTGTGAATATTTAATAAGTCGCCCGGCTTTTGGCCTCCCTTCACCCCCACCCCCCCAGCACACCACCAAATCCCACACCACCCCAAAGGCCAGGCCAGGCCCAGGATCCCTCGGCATTTTACTTATAATAATCATAAAAAGAAAGAAAAAAAAAGTAGCCGGCCAGCGTCGTCGCCATCGCTGCCGCCGCCGCTGTGGTTTATGTTTCATAAATGAAAAGTAAACTGCAGAACTGGGGGTAATTGCCAAAGTTTCCTGGCAGCTCCTGGCTTAGTTCTGGCTCTGGGCCGCGACCCTAGTGTCGGGGCACCCATTGCCGAAATGAGATGTCGTAGAATTGCTGTGGGAAATCAATTTGGGAGTCGGAAGTCAGGCAATTGCGCGGAGTGGCCGGCCGTAAGTGACCAAAATGAGCGGAATCTTTTATAGTTATGATTGTAGTTCGATTTGGGTTGGACGAAAAGGTTTACGACCGAAATTATTCAAATGAAAGCAAAAAACTTCAATATCATGAATCACACAGCCCAAAATGCCTTGCTCTTCATCCTTAAAGCTCCGATGACTTGTTCAGGACGCGTGCCTTCTTGGCATCTGAAATCCTCATCAGCCGCTTTCGTTCGCTTTCTCATTCCCCATGTCGTGCGGCCAAGCAAACTGTAAGATAAATAAAAAGTTTTCAGCATGAGGTCAGATTTCTAATTTCCGAATTACAAGAGACCACGAGGCCACGCCCACTTCGCAAACACAGACAACAGGGGGCGGGGGATAGAGCAGAGAAACCAGAGATCCGACCAGACCAGACCAGAGTGCACACAAAATATATTTGTATTTTGTACTCGAACGGAAATATTTGAACACGTCGGCCAGACCCACGCCCACCCACGCAGAGCCTGGGGAGATGTCTTTATTAGGAATTTGCATAAATTTTAAAGTTTTGTCAAGTTTTTTCTTTGTTTCCGCAGAGGGTGGAAAAATATTAAAGAATGTCTTTAATGTCTTTGCAGCGACTGTCGTGTGGTGCGCGATCCACAAACCTTGAAGTCGAAGGGCTACGGCTTCGTGTCCTTCATCAAGAAATCGGTAAGTACTATCAGCAGCATTAGCATATTTAAGTGCATATTCATGCAGTTACTTTCCTCATTCCCTTTGTGGCATTTCTTTGCACCGAAATCTTGCTCTGATTCTGATTCGGATTCTGACTGTGTCTCTCTGTCTTCATTATCGCCCCACAGGAAGCTGAAAGCGCCATTACGGCCATGAATGGCCAGTGGCTTGGCTCCCGTTCAATTCGCACGAATTGGGCCACACGGAAACCGCCGGCGAGTAAAGGTAAGGAAATCATGAGTGTCACCTGCCCCCAGTGTGTCTCCCTTCCCTCTCCCTCAGGCCGAGGAAGCTTCCGGTGTGCGTACAGCCCGGACTCACGGCCAGGGCCAGACATATCAAGCGGCATTGTTGCTGTTGCTGTTGCTTTTGCTGGGAGTCGACGCGTCGTTCTTATTACAGGAAATTATGGCAATGAATGCCAAAGGTAGCCCGACAGGGGAAAGCCAGGACAGGGCAGAGTTCGGGTGAATTTCGGCGAGGTTTCGGGGCGTCATTGAAGGACCCCGAAGCCGGGAACCGGGAACCGACAACCGTTTGCTATTTATAAACGCCGCACACAATTTTCTGCCAGATTATGTTTTCTTAATATTTGTCCTTTCGCTCCCTGTAAAAATGAAAAACCGCACGCGCTTAATTTCCGTAATGGGCTGTACCCAATTTGGTTTAAACTTTTTCAATTAGTCGCTGCGAGTCAGGGACACGGGACGAGACCCAAAAATACATAGAAAGAGGCGACTAGAGCGGCATTCAATTAGGGATCCCAGCGAATCAATTTTCATTTATTTTTTCGTCCCGGCGGCACACGCCCCCCAATTTATGACGGGGCTCGTTGTCAACCGCATATATATCCACCCAACTGTAACCGTAACTATATCTCTCCCGGCGTAATCATTATTAACAGCGTACAAACATGCTCGAGGAACGGAGGAATGGAGGAACGGAACCCATGAAGCCGCCACCGTTCGTTCGTCTGTTCTGTTCTGTTCTGTCCTGTCGTTAGTCTTTCATAAATCAAAACTTAACGCATATTTGCATGTTTTAACATAATTTTTATTTGTTAGACACACACACACACACCCTTAAGAGAGAGAGGGTAAATCAGATAAATAAATTTTGCCAACACGAAACTATTATCATAAAAGGCACATACACATAGGGGAAAATTTCATGGTTATACAACAAACATTCGGCATTCTTTAAGCAACACCCACACACACACACACAGATACAAATATTCACACAAAGATACACAAGGATACACCCTCAAAGACACACACATAGAAACTATAGTTGGAGCCAAGGTGGAATTTATCGTGCAAAGGCCTGAAATTGTTGAAGGGTTCGCATTTCGGGGCTAGAACCGAACCCCTGCCAGGACAGGAGGCCGTAGTGTACTCGCATAATATTTTCCCCTTTGCATTTATATTGTTGTCATAAAAAACGCCTATGAAAGCTTAAGCGTATTTTTATTGGTCTCATTGTTTATTGGACTATGTCACGGTTTTGTCTGCTCGGTTCCGTTCCATTCTTCGTCGAGGATTGGCTAGAGAGTGGAGCAGGATCGGATTCCGGGTGGGCGGTAGTTCTGGATCCTGTAATACAAGTTATTATTAGCAATTTGACAGCGAAATAATTTTGATTTTTTGATCGCCTCAAGTGCTGCTGAGTCAGCAGCGGCCCAAAATCGAAGATGTGGTTATGTCCCATTCGGTGAAGGGTTTTTATGTGCCCGCTCGCATATGTACGGTACATACGATACATATGTATCCCTATATGGGATAGGGATTTTGGTTTTATGGCCTGCCTAGTTGTTGTTGCTGCTGCTGCTGATGTGAAGGGGGGGATTGTTGGATGCTGGCGAACTTTACGATTTGTAGCACTCAACTCATTTCGCATTTGGCATTCCGGCATTCGCATTACCTCATGTTTTACGCAGCCACTTTGCTCGATTCTTTGGCAATTCCAGCCCCGAGTTGGAGCTGGAGTTGGACTGGCATTTTTATGTTTTAAGCAGGCTGCACATTTTATGCTCCCGGCAATCAGTCCACCGTCTGCCATCCTTCGCCCTTCGTTCGCGTTTAGTGAGCCACTCATGTGCCACCCCTCTCTCTCTCTCTCCCTCTCTGTATGTGTGTGTGTGTGTGTGCTGCCCCTTTGTTGAAAGAGATTTACGATCCGACGCAATTGCGCATTTTACAGTTGTGACAATTTTGGCGTCGCTTTGCAATTTCGTGCCTGGCTAAAAGTTTTTCCCTTCTTCTTTTCTATTTTCGGGGCTTATAACGAACGCATTTTGGCGCTTTCCTTTTTTTATTGTTCAAAGGCCGAGAGCCCGTGGCGAAAGTTTTTACAAAGTTTTACCTTTGTTAACCGATTACCTGAGATTCTCGCCTCCATCTCCACTCTCCACGGCAATGCATGGCCATAAATAAGGGCCAAAAATACCAACAAGCTCATTATGGTAATAACTTAATTAACCAGAAACAATATGCCGACGACAGCGGCGAACAAAGACAACAAAGACGGCGAATGTTGTATGACAAATTTCTTTGCCAAAACTATTTGACTTTTGACTGCAGAATGCTTCAGCAGGAGGCGGAGGTGAAGCCGGAGGTGTGCTCTGTATGTGTGTGTTCGTGGGGGCAATTTGGTTGAATCATTTTTGGGCGGAGTGAGACTGAACCTATGTGGCCTCGTTACCTGGCAGTCACCAGCCGAAGCAATAAATCAAAATTTTATGCAGAGTCGAGCACAATTAAGTACAAGTTTATAAGCCTGAATGCATTCCTGGCTGGTGGGGGGCGGCTATAGTAAACTACGAGTAGCAGAAAGAGTCAATGAGTGAGCACGGAAAACGAGAAAAATAACTGAGGCTGAGAAGAAAAGGATATGAGAGATGAGAACGTCATGGGAGCTTGAAGATCTTTTGCTTTGATGGGTTCTGTTTTAATTTAGATCTGAGATCTATTTTCCTTTTATAGTTTCAGTCACAATCATTTTGTGAAACAAATAAGTCTGCGTTCCAATTCCGGGTGATTTGCGAGTATTTCTATATATTTTGGTTGCCAACACGCGTCAAAATTAGCACATAGCCACGCCCATGCGAGACGCCCTCCCAAACACCAGACCCCGGACCCCCCCCAGTCACCGAGAGAGCGAACATTCCTTGCATATTAATTACTTTTGAATTTTCTCAAGTGCCGGCCCCGGCCCAGTTCCCGTCCGCCCCTAGGCGTTGTTGTTTTTGCGACTCCGTGTAAAAATGTGAATTATTTATGTTAATGATTTGGTGATTATTTCATGATTTAGTTTTACATGCCTATAATTGCTCATTAAAATTTCAAATCGTTAGGAAAAAGGGAGCACTCAAAGCAGCTGGCCCCCCCCCTCCTGGCCTACTGGTCGGCCGTACAGGTACTAGTATTTGGTAATGTAATGGCTCCTGGCTCCTGGCTGGCGGACTGAAATTATTTGTGGGCTCGGCTGTGTCAGTCCAGGCCAGAAACAGAAACGGCAGAGAATGGAGTGGAATGCACTTGCTGTAGTTTGTCGTAGACAAAAATATGCGATAATTATGGCCACGCTCCCGCACTTAAATGGGGGGCCGAGTGTTTTAATTTGCGGCGGACATGAAATGAAACGAAGCGAGCAGGTACGGGATCTGGGATGGGGTTCGGGATAAGATCTGGGGCTAAGGACTGTCCACCAGCAAGCACTCATTCTGTAAATGGACGCCTCAAGGCTGAGCACGTACAGGAATATGTGAAGGGGGGAGGGCCGCTTGCTGCTTGCTGACTGCAGTTTCAAAATTTAATTACACGTATTCAAAAGCGTAAAAAAGAAATTAGAGAACAGAAAATATAAAAAAGGGAAAGGCCATCTTGTGTGTGGCCGATAAGAAAGATACCCTTATGGATTTATCGGCACTATTGATCATCTGACATACACACAACAACTGATTGACACTCCATCGACTTCTCTATTGATATTGAATAGGAAACACATATCAGGATCATTAGTCTTCATTTGTAGCATTTAGGGAGAATAGTAATACCTTCAGAAAGGGTATATCAGAATAAAGCGAGGGCAACACAAACACAAAGCAAAGTGCAAATTAGTGAAACATGGCGCTCAAAACTATGCAATGCCGTTTGCGTGTGGCAAAGTGTATAAGTGGGAGAGAGCGTGGTGAGTGTGAGTGTGAGTGTGTCTGTGTGTGCGTGGCCAAAGCGCATACATTTGTGGCGAAAGCTTTCAAAAGTATTTGCGAGCTTGTTAGTTTTTCGGTGCACCCTCGCCAGGAAGCCTGCCTCTGGTTATGTGCCCCCCAGTGCGTGTGTGTGAGTGATTTTACCTCGGTGTCAGTGTGAGTGTGCAACAGCGGTCTATAGCAATCCTGTTGCATGTCATTGGGCCATATTTTTGTGTTTTGTTTGGCATGTTCGCTGCACAGCCCAAAACAAAACCAATCCCGGCAACCAGCGGCAGGCAGGCAGCTCTGCAATGGCATTTTGATGGGCCTGCTCCAGGGGATGGGGTGGAGCAGGATAAGTGGGAAGTAGGGCTGCAAGCGGAGGCCATGTTAAGTAGGCTGTTGACGCCATGTTGAATCAGTTCCGCAGAAGGTAGAGATAGGCTGGCACAAGATCTTAAAATTAATCTGAAGATGGCTTGAAATTAGATAAATCTTTGTACTTCATTTGTAAATTGATCTAATCGAATCTTACACTAAAGTAGAGCACCTTTATGTTTATATGAATCACGCCAGTTTCAAGACAGCTCCATTTTCACATCGGGGTCACCAAAAACTAGCGAGCTTCGTCAATAGCTTTTGAATTGAAGCTACTATTGGAATCTGTTAAGTACGGATGCACATGCTGGCACTTCCCTTCACACGTCCACCTAATCGATCCACCACAATCTGAGTCATTAGTGAGGGATACAATGGGAATCGTGAACCGTGGTAGGTGAGCGTGGAGTTGCCTCACAATGGGCCGCAGAAATGTTTCAGAGCTAAACAAAGACATAAACACGCAAAGCTGACATTATTTTTAAAAGTGCAAATTTAGTTTTAACCTCAAAGGAAGTAATTAGTGTAACTTTTGCATACAAATACGTGCATACATACCAAATACTCGTATACTCGTACGATCCGAGCAGGAGCCAACATCAACAGCAATCAGGGTCTCGTTCTCGTTCTCGTACAGTGAGGGCAAAAAGCACAGCACGGCAGCCCAGTATACCCCGACAATAAAACGGCATACGAAATATGTATATATCCGCAAAATACGTATAATAAAAAATGCAATAACAACCGCAACAATTTTAAATATGCAACAACAATGGCGGAGAGAGGTACATGGTATCGTGCCACCACAACCACCACCACCACCACCCACTCTCTGACACACACACACACGCACAGATGCATACTCACACTCGAGCATATTGACTAAGTGCATGCGGTTATTTTAATTACCAAAACGTTGCCAGCAGAGCTGCCGAGGCGGAGGCACATTTATGTAGCTCTCGTTGCCGTCGCCATTGCGGGTAAATCCGTTAATTAATTTGCATATTAATCATGCAGTTGCTGTACAAAAAACAGTGTAGGGTGTGGATGGAGTTTACACTGTACAGTCACAAAAAAGTTCTGCCCATAAATATCTTTTTGAGATGGACACATTAAAATCCACCACAGCGTAACACTTGGTCTCACCCATTTCCGTCTGTTTTTTCTGTTTTGTTTTTTTTCGCAGAGAACATCAAGCCGTTGACCTTCGACGAGGTCTACAATCAGAGCAGTCCCTCCAATTGCACCGTTTATGTGGGTGGCGTTAACAGCGCCCTCACCGCCCTCAGCGAGGAGGTGCTCCAAAAGACATTCGCGCCCTATGGAGCGATACAAGAGATTCGGGTCTTCAAGGACAAGGGCTATGCCTTCGTGCGGTAAGTAGAGCTATAGATCCTTCATTACCCTACGTCTGATTTACTTATCCTGTAAAACTTTTTTCTTTGCAGCTTCTCCACCAAGGAGGCCGCCACCCATGCCATCGTCGGGGTACACAACACAGAACTCAACGCACAGCCCGTCAAGTGCTCGTGGGGCAAGGAGAGCGGCGATCCGAACAATGCCCAGACCATCGCCACCCAGGCACTCAATAGCGCCGCCGCTGCCGCCGCCGGGTTCCCATACGGCTTAGGGGCCACTGCTGCCGCCGCTTACGGCCAGCAGCTGGCGGCCACCGGCTGCTGGTACTCACCCACACCCACATACCAGGCCTCCTCGGCCACGGCCACAGCTGTGACCCCGGCGGCGGCCAGTGCCGCTGCTGTGCAGAACCAATTCCTGCAGGGCATCCAGGGCTACCACTTTGGCCAGTACGGCGGCTATCAGCAGGGATATATGGGGTAAGAGACTCGACTCTCAACAGGCTCGTCAGTTATTGCCATTGTCATTGGATCTGGGCGCAATAATTTTATTAGCTGATTTGCCTGTGCGTCCCGAATGTTCCGTTCCGAGTGTCCATAATATCCCGTCCGAATAATGTGTGGTGTATAGGAATCCCCCTCCACCCACTTTGGTCTGTTCTTTGTGAAGTAATTGAACCGCCACCGGGGATCGACTGCAAGTGCAGCCACGACAAGGGGAACGACAGCATGACGGATGACTGAATTCATTTGCTAATTGCGAAACTTTTTCATTTGCACCATCGCGACTCGTCGGTCTGCGGCCGTATGAAATGCATTTCCGTGTGTGTCGGGCTGTCAACATAACGTGCTATTTGCATCGCAGTCGCGTAAATTTGTTTTCCCTGCTCTCATTCCCATTCCCATTCGCATTTCCATTCCTTGTCATCTGTCGTCTGGCTGTGATAATTGTGGCGCACACCACGCGCTCCAGGGACCAACATTTTTGTACAGGCAGATCAGTAAATGTGCTTTCCCATTCCCGCTCCCGCATCCGGCCCCCGTTTCCGTTCCACCAACTCAACTCTGGGCTTATGTGTGTGTGTGTTTCGTTCTGTTTGTCGTTGCAGCATGGGAGTGCAGATACCGGCCACCTGGCAAGGCGTCACCCAGGCCCAGATCTCTCCTGCACAGCAAATGGCAACGGGCGTGGCCGGGACTGCCATACCGCAGGCCGCCGGTGTGGTCGCCTACCCGATACAGCAGTTCCAAGTGAGCCCACAGGTATGTACCAGCCAACACTCAGATACTCCGTACACACCATACACTCGTACATGAACGCTGCCCGAGAACATTGAAACATTTTTCGTACATTTCTGGTACATTTCTCGTACGTTTGTTGAAAGTTTTGAATGCATTGTTCGACTTTTTATTCTTTCAATTATTTATTAGTTTTTCAGTTACAATCAAAATATTCCAATTATTTAGGTATTTTTGCTTATATTATTGTTCCGCATTTGGGTATCGAATGTAGATTGAAATGTTGTAAATGCATGCTATCGAATCAATGAATGTGTTTCGAATACAGCTTACCGTAATATAAAAGGTATTTACGAAATATTCGGAAAAGGTTTTGGTTCATTGGGTTTTTAGTTGTATTTTAAAATGTAGTAAATGAATATAATTCAGTCCATTTGTGTTGGCTTTTTTCGTTGTGGGTAAATCCGCATGAACTGCATATGGATCTGCTTTCGATTTCGACTTCCATATGCATACTCATACTCGTATAATCCTTAAAGTGCTCGGTATCGTCAGATACGTATACGTAACACTCATTTGCCAGTCTGTTTGTGCGTTTATTTGCTAATCCCGTGCTCTAGCATAATTCGAAAGCGTTCTCTCTGGAAAGCAAACAATGTGAACACAATTTATTATTGCATATCAAATGTCGTATTGTTTGTTTCTGTAATCGAATTCTGCATACACCGTTTTTTTTCCTGCATTACAATTAATTTTTTTCCGACTACTACTTTTTTCCAATTTTGACTAACACCCATATTATTTTTTAAGGTTTATCCTTTACTCTTGCAGGCACAGTAAGCGCAAAACCAAAACACGAATAAGCCAGTTAAAAGCCAAAAAATACCATACCAAATTTTTCTAGTACAGCTGCTATTCTGAAACAGAAACAAAACCAAAACCAAACTGAGCTGTAAATAAAATGCGAAGCGCAGAACCCAAAAATTGCAAAACCCATTGATGGCGATTTTAGACAGCTGCACCCCGCCCCAGAAAAATCTATGCTAAAGCTAAATGCAACACACACAAACACACACCCAAACATACATACATAATAATTATACATATACCTATAAATATATATATATATACATCAAAAATAGAGCATAAAAATATCTGTAAAACGGGCAGCCAAGGCAAACAATTATTATGTATATGCAAAAAGCAAAGAAAATCGAAAATATTTTTAACCCTAGTTGCTTCCACTCGAAACACATACATACACAGACAGAGCCCACACACTCAGATACACCCCATGACATTATGCAAACATAATTTAATGCTTTATGTAAATGTGTTGGAGCATGCCGCGTATAAAAAACAACAATAATTAATTGAGGGACAAAGCAAGAAGAATTACATGCAAAAATGTCGTACATACTCGTAAATAAAATGGATCGGTTTGACGGAAAGCATAAACTGAGCGTGTGGTGGTTGTATTCTGTGCCTAAATCACACATACACACACACTCAATGCGTCTGGCGCACACTAAAACAAACAATATCCACACACATACAAATCAGGCAGGGCAGCGCGACATTAAATTAAAATAAACATAATTAAAAATGCGTTAAAATTAATTACGCGCACACACACACACACACTGCCGCATGTAAATATTTATTTGTGTGTGGCTGTGTGTGTTTGTGTGTAAGTGGGCAAACAAAAATCCTGCCAGCCTTCATCCCACCTCAGTTTCTTATACCCCTTTCGAAACCGTGGCAAAACCCAGACCAGACCATATTGTACGAGTATTTTGCCTACTTTTGAACCCAGTTTGGTTTTAGCCTAGCAGCAGCATACAGACACACACAAAACGAAAGACACACATAGCACTAGTGCCTATAACTATGATAGATGAGGTGAATATTTTACTAAACGCAGCACTGCAGCAGCCCACACACACACACACACGCTTAGAGACTACTGCCAATACTCGTATATGTACTTGTTCGTACTAGTATGCCAATCGCAATCGAATTGGCCAATCCTTGTCATGTCCGGCTACCATTTTCCTATAGAACTATCGCACTTTGATTTGTGATTGATCAGCAATTGAAAGACAGGTTCCTATAAGGTCTACACACGCACACAGACACAAAAGACGCACACACACAAGCACTCGCAGCTGAAAGTATCTGACTAACTATGAAATATGAAGAAGGCATTAGAGAGGAATAGGAAAACGAAATCCAAACGCAATCCAAACGCAACCACCCAATCCAGGACAGTCCAGCCACAAAAATCCAGAAACAAACTTGTATCTCTCTCTCTCTCTCTATATAATTTTGTTGTTGTTTACCCTTCATAAGGCTTCAGCAGCTACAGCAGCTAAGCGTTTAATTTGTTTGAAATTTGAATTTAATTTGATAATGATTTAAGTTTTGCCTTTTTTTCAACAAGCTTCATGAGAGATTTGTATGTAAAACAAAGCAGCCGCCCCACATAAGCAGACACAAAAATGTTTCAACCTCACCCAAAACATTTAAACCCCCCGCCCCCCGTACACACTCTTATTGCCAATGTATACTCGTATCTTGTTCATGTGTATGGTTTTATTTCAGTTGCCAGAAGAGGAATGGCTAGCTGCAAATATGTTGTGTTAGTTCTTTGTTGTTTAGGCCAAAACGAAAACGAAATCGAAAACCAAAACGAAACCCAACCCAAACCAATACCAAACCGAACCGAACCGAACCGATAACTAAACAAAATACGCATATAGCTACAGATATATATATATACTATACGTATATATATAGTATAGTAATATAGAGAGAGAAGAACTCCCCCATACACAAGTAAAATATATTGAAAACAATCAAAGTATGCCATCGAATGATATTAATTGATATTAGCTAATCGAGCATAGCCGTAATAAAATAGATATTATCACATAATCATGTAAGCGAACCAAAAATAAAACACTTCAATTCAGAAGCAGAAGCAAAGCAAAAGCAGCAGGAGCAGCAGTCACAGAAATGAAACATTAATAAACTAATTATCCAGAAAAGACAGGGACAAAGAGGTCCCTCACAGACAAGAAAACGATACCGATGATACCGATACCGATACCTAAGCAAGCATTAATCAACTTATAAATAAAACATACACACACGAAAATTGCTAGAGAAGAAAACATGAGAGACAGCTACACTAGAAGGATACTCGCACAAGACAGGGCAGTGTAGACACGGTAGACACGGTAGCAGTCCTTCCCGTTCAAGGAAGCCTACAGATAAGGTACATATTGAGTAAATGGCAGTACATGAATGTGAAACATAATAAAGCCGTTAAAAAAGAGAAACTAAAAGTGTAGCATATATAAATAGATATAGAGATGGTTGATATATATAGAGTATACAGCATATGCATTAAACAAACATGCTTATATAACATACTATACAAAAGCGGTATTGATAGAGAACACTCTCACTCATATACTTACACCCACTCACACTCCCACTACCACTCATAGGATGCATAGGAATACGAGTACTTGTACACGGTATTTACATACAGAGAAGAAAAACTATGGTCATATGGTAAATTATATTTATGGCATATTGTGTTGTATGTGCTGGATGATAAATCACATATAGATGTTCAAAATGAAAACCAATTAAAATGATGACAACAACAAATAAAAATAAAAAATCATAAGTAATAGAAATAGGAATACAGATACGGATACACATGCATATGCAACGGTTAAATTAAGCTTCAGATATTTTCCAGGGACAGAGGTCGGGCACAATTTGCATTTGACACGCCCCAAATTCCAAATTGTGACTGTTTGGGCGGTTTTTTAGTGGAATTTTTGGCAGCAGAAGAGGCTGAATAGAAAGGAATAGAAAGAGCATTTAGTTACTTGGGTGTGGCCCGAGCACGAGTGCGATATATGTATGTATGTATGTCTATTGATAATCGAACACACAAACACATACTCGTAGCCTAGTATGGATATATTTTTGTGTTAGCTAGATGGTAGGATGATAGGATGCTCACTCATTATGATTAGCCATGGTCGCCGAGTTTTAGCCGCGGATCGGAGGCAGGAGGCCGGAGGCAGGCGGCAGGAGATCCACACACATGTAACTGTAGACACTAGGGGCAGTTGTACTGTACTATATTTAAATGTTTTTAGCACTAGAAATTAGAGAAACTACGAGAAGCATTGCATGTTTAACCAGGACGGCAAACGACTTAGATGTAGATGTGATTTTAAAGCGGGGTGGGATTGGATTGGAGTTGAATCGACTGGTATCGGAGCGATAGAGGAGCGATAGAGGCACGAAGAGAAATGCATTTTTCTGTTGTCATTTCATTTTCTAGACATTTTTTGTTATGTGACAAAACGCGGGAAAGCAAAATTCATAATGTTGTTGACCAAACAAAAAAAATATAAATTAAAACCGAAGAAAAATAAAAAAACAAAAAATAAATTCAAAGAGAAACCAAAACTGTTTCGGAGAAAACTAAAATTTGGCTATAAGAAAACGGAGACGAATGAAGAAAACAGAAGTGAAGAACATTTATAAGAGCAAAAGTTTATAGTTAAGGAAAAACAAGAAAAAAAGAAAAAAGAAAAACAAAAAACAAAAAAATATTATCGGTTTGTTTGTTAATGTTTGCGCTACATATCAGTAAAGAGTTAAAAAATGGGTAGTTGGCACATAGAAGAACTAGAGAAGAGTTGGAAACTAAATAGGAATTACCAGTAGCTGTGGAAAGCGAGAGATGATCCAACAGGCGGACGACGACGAACTAAATAATATACAAATAACAAATATATATATATGAATAAATGCTGTAACTGTATGTATTTATGTTGTGTATCTACGAAATGTGCTAAGACATTTATATACGTCTATATATATAGTATATATACATACGCATACATATATATTGTGTATGAACATATACAAAGTATTTATACACAAGTGAAGACCCACAGAAGCAACCCAGAATCCAGTCCAGCGGGACCTGGGCCCCAGAAAAGTAGTCAGTAGACAGACCCCAGTAGACACCAAGACACCAAGATACCAAAATACCCAAATACCCAGATACCAAGAGAGAAGAACAATATTATGAACTACATATAGCAGCACATGGTCAGATGATTGCAACTCCCCATACATCTCAGGTTCTGTTCCGATCATACCAATCGTTAATTTGATTCTATTCATGTGTTCGTTTGGTTTGAGCTCAAAGCAAAGGATTCCACACACTGAAATGATTGTAGTTATTAGCCATTAACTACAATTACAAATTAGTCAATTCGAAGTGTAATTACTGAAATGCTGAAGCTGAAGGAAATGCAGGAGCAGTTAGCAGTTAGCAAAATTTTGTCACACGCAGCGCGAACGACAGGACGAGTCGCTTTCGGGGCACATAGCATAAATTAAAACTAAATGAAATGAAATTAAATGAAATGAAACGTAATGAAATGAGATCAACTTGCAACCAGGCAGAACCGAAATCAATCAAATAAAAGTATTATCTAAGCTACAAAACAATTAAACCAAATACATAGATATATATAGTACTATATACGAGTGCATACTATACCATATACATACATATATGTACAATATGCATATGTGTTGTATGTTCAAACAGATCCCTTCGAGGCAAATGGCAAATGAATACTAATTATCCGAATTCTGAATGTGTTTCCGTACGTTTAATTACACAATAATCTAGATACAAACCAAGCAGAACAGACCAGAGCAGAACAGAACAGGATTTAATTTGAAGGCAGCCACAAACCCAAATCAAATCGAATCAAATCTGAGAAGCATATTTAGGTACATAAATACCTACCAATTAGTGTGGAAGGGATACGATTTCAGCAGAATACTCGCATTAGCGTAACACTAGACTCTAAACTGTAAAATGTACTAGCCACGAGAGCCGGTGGAACCAAATCAAAGAGCCAGGAGGCAGTGCAATAACCATAACATATTTTTATGCAGTAAACCAAAAACAAAAACGTTCGAAGTGCATGTTGTGCAATTAAAATTACACTAAGATTCCAAACAAATCAAATACAAATGTAGAAAAAAATCAAAACGATGAGCAAACAACCAAAAGCTGCTAACAAAACCAACATTCAAGGGAAACCGAAAAAAGCGAAAGCGAACGACAGAGTTTTGGAGAGCATTCACACACAGACCAGAAAACAGAATATACACACACACATAACCACATCACACACACACATACATACAAATACACACCAATGCATATATAGATATCGATATATATATATATACAGACGTAAAATATGATAAGTAAATAGCAAATAACTAAAGTAAACAAAGTATAGATATCGACTGCAGTATTGCAAATATTTTGTAGAAATTTAAGCATGTTTGAGTGTGTTTTAGGACAAGGACTAGAAAACACAAAGGGCAAAAGGCAAACAGAATGGGAAAAATCGAAAATATTGTAGCGGAATACAAACAGCAAAAACAACAAAAATAACAAAAAACAGCAAGAACAAAGCCGAAATACCATTGGAAACCTAATGCATAAGCTAAGTATTAAATATACACGAAAACGGAATCTATATATATATACATAAATCTATATATATGTATATGTATATATCTATATATATACAATATAAATATGGCATCGGAAATCACACACACACACACACACAAACTGCATTTGCATAAGAAAACACAAACACACAAACACCACACAAAAGTGAAAAAAGTAACGAATATTAAAGAAAAGTTAATCAAATTAAGCATAACAAGAAACCATTCAAAAGAAAAAGTATTTATAGTTGAAAAAATACAAAAAAAAAACAAAAATAAAAAAAAAAACCAAAAAGGGACAAAAACCGAAAAGAGAAGAAAAACATTTTGGTTGCGTATTTGTATACCAACGCGCCAAAAGAAAAATGGGAAATCAAAGAATATTATACAAAAAGAAAATTCAGCATATAAATGTGGAGCTGTACGCTATGGGAGATGGTCCCAAGTGCGGGCTACCATTATAAGTAGGGGAAGGTTTTAGAGCTAGACGCAGGGTTGCTGCTGCCAGTGTTGCAGGACGCGAAATGCATAGAGAAATTATACATAGGTGACAGCAAAACACACACACACAAGAGAACAAAAAGAACAAACGACAGACGATTGCAAGATGGTAAAAGAAATAACAACTGCAACATAGAAACAACGGAAATAAGTAAATATACCGAATAAACAACAAAAATTATATTATGTATACATAAATATATTGAAAGAAAACAAATAAAACGAACAAAAAAATTTTGTAAAAATAAAAAGTACAAGTGCGTTTTTATCCAGTTCAGTCTGGGAATTTTAGGACATTTATTTTCAGGTTTCTAGAGTGAACACATCACTCATAAGTAAGCAACGAATTCAATATGATCGTTTCCGTGGCACCTCAAGCACTCCCATTGATGAAACTCTAATCATTTGAGAGCTAAGTCCTGGACAGGATTCTATTCGTATCGAACGGTGTCGTTGATATTTTTTCGGATATGCGATTCCAGCCTGGTTGGACTTTAATAGTTATTAAATCAGTTTGTATCAATGAAAATAGTTTACGTAGTAAAGAATGTTGGATATTTGGGAAATCTTTCAAGTCCCATCATATACAAAATCAAGGATTTTGTTGCAGTGTGACTGTTGATCTGATCTCATGTAATGACTCTTAAAGGTACAGTTTACTTCCGTTTATTATTGCATCTTTTTGTACCATTCTCGGCATTGTAGAATATTTGTACCCTCTACGGAGGCCGCCAAAAACGTTTTCGAAGTATAGAGGTCAACCGGCTCGTACAGCATCCACCAACATAGTAGAAGATTTTGCATTTTTTATCGTACTTTATAGTCCTGGCATACGGCAGAGTCCCTGGCTGGTTCGTTGTAGTCCCTGTACGAACTCCCCGGAGCCATCTCTGCTGCCTCGCTTCCGCATACCACTCATGGCTATCGCGGGGTGCTTCGTTTTTGTGCGAGCAGCTTTCCATTTACACAGATGACACGGAGAAGACGTTCTGCTACTTATGCGTATGCCCCACAGGTGAGTTCGTTAAAAACATTTATGCCTCGGATGGCAGCACCAGAACCCAGCCGCAGCAGCCCGGACCTGCCACAGTCCTCTTCAGTTTTCTCCTCTGGCCTGTCCCAAGCCTCACCCCACGCGAATCCCACCAAGGATGGATTGTCATAACAAAGGCAAAAGACAACACGTGCAACAATAACAAATCAAAAATTTACAAAAACAAAAAAACGACAAAATGCTGCGGGGGCATGGAAAATACAGAAAGTATGGAAGGTAACGGTCGGAAAGGCACGGAAAGGAAGCGCCCAGCAAGGGGAAGGCAGCGCACGGAGAAAATAACCCGGAAAAAAATGAAAAGCGGAGAAAAATGTTTAAAACATATTTTTTTGCCAATTCTTTTTGTTGTTTTTTTCGCGACTGCTGTTCGCTTTTTGCCCCGTGTCTTGTTTCACATTCTGCCGCAGGTTAAAACCAGCAGACACACACGCACACAGAGGCCCGAACCCTCCATTTATATTTATTGTGCACGCGTGTGAGTGTGTGCGCTATTATCGCAAAGATTTCGAGTACACAAACACAGGCACAGACACACGGATACGGATACGGACACAGATCGGGACAGATGTTTGTGTAAATGTGAGTGCTGTGCTGTACGTCTCTTCTCCGCTCCATGACGGCTGCATTTTTAAGCAACATATGCGGCGGGGTTTTTACTTTCACTTCCTCGAAACGTACATATGTGTATGTATGTATGTACATGGAAGGGTGAGTGTGGCGTGTGCGTGTGAGAAAAATAATGGCGCTATGTTTGATTTGCATTGCAAATCGGCGTAATTTTGCAAGATGTCTTCCTATAAGAGAAACAATATGTTTTATTTACTTACATTTGACTTTGATTTCACTGTGTCATCCGCAACCCTCGACGTTTTCCGTCCTTCAGTCTTTCTGTCTGCCTGTTGGAGGCGTGCACATGTTGACTTGAATTTCCTTTGGCTCTGCGTAAGCCAAAGAAAAGAAGAGAAAAACAAATAAAATAAAAAAAAAGTGAAATCTAAGCTTAAGCAATAGCTGGGAGTAGAGCTGAAAAAAATAAATTGTTTGAGTTGGAAATGCTGTGTACACACAGAGAGTAGTATATATATTGGTTGAACCGCATGCTGCGTAGTCAAGGCTTTTGCTGGGGGACTCTCGTACGCCACATTCCAGTCGGGTTCGACTAAACCAAAATTGCTCAATTGATGCTCAAACTATCGCAGGAACTAATGGAAATCAAAAGCCACCCTGGAGGTGAACAGATACAGACCCATTCAAAGCAGATTTTTCGTTAACTTGGTCGGTACAGTCCAAGAGTGTTTTCAGGGAGTGTGTCCAGGAACTTAAGAAGTACTCAAGGTATAAAATATAGAAACGATCTGGCCTATCCACTTAGCTCAGATGTCACCTCAACCAGCACTCCGCGATATTTCAGCAGACATTATGGCCGCCGTCAAGTGATGTCCGTCCGATGTCTGGAACTGCATTGTGTGGCATGCCGACATGCCACCACGTGCATTACCTGGTACACGGCATGGGGCTATGCTGCTGCCGCTGCCGCTGCTTGCTGTTTAGTTAATAATTCCCGTGCATGGGGCTGTCGCCCCCACTAAGACGAGGACGACACGTGAATAAGAAGCATTTTCTGCATAACAGGATATTTGCAGAATATCAAGAATGTATCAGCAGCAGCTGCAGTCGGATGTCACTTGGATGGCAGCCGGGGATGAAGATGAGTGTGAGGACGAGGATGAAAAGGACGTGCAGCTGTGTGACGGAAACCGGAAATGCGCAAATAGCAAGGCACTGAAGATTTTTACGCTCAGCACGACCAGAAACAGCATCGGATAGGGCTCTGGCTCTGGCTCTGGCTGTGGGGCCGCATGCAGAGTTTCAACAGTGTGGCTCGTTGCCTGAGTGGCTGCATGGCCATACTCGTATCCTCCTGCTAGCAGATTAGACACTCAACAGGACAAGTGCAACAATGCAAGTGGCATGAGACAATGCCGGTCGACAGCAGATATGCATTTGCGTGTTGTGTCTCTCTCCTGTGTTGTGCTCTCCGACATGGACATGGCCGCAGTGCCAGGAGGCTATCCGGCACAAGAGTAGCACGACCAACAGCTGAGTTTTCGCAAGAAGTTTGCACTGACCAAGGCTCTAATTGGGCCATCTACGAGTCCAAGTTTCTCGCCGGAAGCAGGAAGCCACAGAAATTGAGTGAGATGCGCCGAAAAATGGCCAATACACGATATATCATTACCATAAAAGGTTATTTATGGGCATGGACATGAGAGCCATGAGGCCCCGCAGACCAAAGACTTCTCCGTGTTTCTGGTGCGACGCGACCGCATTTTGGAAATGGCATATTACCGGACACTTAGCGCTACCGGACGGCTAACTGATACAGATGCCACCCCAAGGAAAACACGTGCCCTCGTCCGGGCAGACGCGCACTCGGGCAGGACAACCACAACGGGGCATAATGAAGCAAACAATTTTTACAGACAAACATCAGCATAGGAGCAGAAGCAAGGGGACAGCAAGAGCACAGCAGCAGACTGGGATACAATGTCCTGCATCGTTACAAGTAGCCGAATATCCTCGGCTCATAACACAAAACAGAACAAATGTCCTTTGCTGATAAAGCCTCATAATAAATGTCGACCTTTCGTTTTTCCATTTATATTATCAACTCAGGTACCGGCTGCACGGGCACCGAGGGGCAGGGAGCAAGGACGCAGGGGCTATGGACGAGAAGGATAAAAAGAGGAAGCTGTAGGAAGCTGGCTGGAACAGGGCGAGGTCTCAATGTGGCTGCTGTGTGCTACCTGCAACATACATACTTAGTATATTAAAATTTATAACAAACAATGCGCACCCCCAAAGAGGCTTGTTGGGCGAACACAACATTCGAGATGCCCTAGCCGTGACGAGAGGCTGATGATTTGATCAGCATAGATGAATAGATGAATATATATCTTCTGCGAATTTATCTCGGAGAGAAACCTTGATATGATGGTAAGTCAATTTATTCAGATGAAAGCGAAACTAATGATCGGCATCCCTTGCATTATCCAAAACAACAAAAAGAGCACCCTGCATGCAGTACTAAACTTTTATTTTTATCACTGCTCTTTTTATAGAGCTGGGCAAAGGGCGAATCAAAGCTTCCTGTGCCTGACCAAGAACATGGCGGAGCAAAGGCACCTGAATTTATGTTATTTCCTTGTTGCCGGCACATCAGATAAGCTAATAAAAAATATTATAATTATATATACGTATACCTGGCGGAGAGGAGCTCCGAGAAGCTCTAGATCCCCTTGAAGGGCACCACCTGATACCCTCCTGTGGCCTGTCCCGTCCCGTATCGTCCCGTCCCTTACCGTGTGTCTGTCTGTTCTGTCTATCTGCCGCTGTCAGTGGCCAATGGGTGGGCCGCAGCGCCTTGGGCTGTGCGCAGCTGAAGCGAAATAAGCCATAAGGACAATTTAGACTTTGAAGTGCCATTGCCATGCGAACTTATTTTAATTAGACGCGCACACATAAATGCTTAACGCTCTTGCCGCAGAACGCCTCTGCGGTGCCCCAGAATGGGGCAACTTCTGCTCCACCTTCTCCTCGTTTTCATCCGCCTTCACCTCAGAGACAATGCGACCGCAACATAAAAACAGGTGGACAGCCTGTGGGCCTGGCTCTGTCCATGGGCTCTGTGGGGGAATGTGTGCCGTGCCGTGTCGTGTCGTGTCGTGTAACTCACATTAACCGATGCCATGCAATGCAGCCATAATAAGAGGCGGGCACAAGTTTAATTAGTGCAGCCAGTGAGGCCAAAGGTAAGCGGAAGCCTGTGGCCAACGTTGCGTATGAGCAATGTGTGTTCGTGTGATAAAATGGCCATGCCGCATCCAAGGTTGAGTCAGAGAACGGGTGTTTGTGTATCTGTGTGTGTGTACTTTTATTGCTGTCATCCATCTGCGAAGTAAAACTCTTATGGTCATAAAACTCTAGAACGCATAGGACGCGCAGAGACAAAAGCCAAAAAAAAACGGTTCGAGGATTGCCTGAGACCACAAATACAAAAAAATCCCAGAGTGCTGAACTAATAATGGCACCTGTCAAAATTCGTTAGCCTGCAGCCAGAACAGGAGCAGTGGAAGTTACAGAACCATAGAGTGTTACAGAACCAGAGACAAGATTGAGAGGGAACAAAGTTTGGTCCGAGTGACGAGACTCCAGCGACATTCATAGTGATGTGGTTTGGCAGTTTTGTGTCATTTGTTGAACATAACCCACCCATCGGTAGCTATCGCATTGCACACACAGGGACCTTGAGTCGTTCACTCGGATATGGCTGATATGGTTTGAAGGACGGTGAGAAATGAATGAAAAAAAAAGAGAAAGCAATCCCATCTCGCCGAAGACAATGAAATTTATCACCCAACCGCAAAGGCCACAAACTGCAAATACTTGGTACTACAACAAAAACGTGACATCTAATAAAGGTCAGAAAGGAAGGTGGTGAGAAGGGAGTTGGGGGTCAGGTGAATGCTTTGTACACCCACGAGTACGTATATGAATGTGAAGTCTAAGACTGCGCTTTAGTTATGCATTTTATGGGAGACCTTGCCGGAGGTTTTTGATGGCTCTGTGGCTCTGCTCTGGGATTACGGCTATAACGCGTGGCATAAAGTCTTCTTGGCTGGGATTCCTTAGTTAACCCTGCCACAAGCTGTATACCTCTAATGATGACCATCATCTGGCTTTTTTGGTTAAGCAAAAACTATAATCGTTTTTGGGGGATGGCAAAAATGACGCCGTGTTCCGACAAAGCCGCAAACACTTCATGAAACCCAACAACATGAAGTCGGAGCAGCAGGAGCTGGTGCTGGACACGACATGTGTGCCACACGCATGCGTTGCATGCCAATGCTGGTTGCCATATAAACAGAATAAGAAACTGCATAGAATTTGCAACGGCAATGAGTACGGACTGGGATGGGGACAGGGCCAGAGGATAGCGGCAGCTGGCCAAAGTCGAAGGAAGTCTGTTGGTAGCCATGTCAACGGCTAAATGACACTGGGACTATGGCCCAACGTCCTGCTGTGTGCGGCTGTGTGCCACTTCCGGTGACAATGTGCAACGGTGGCAAAAGGAATGAATGCGACGACGACGACGACGTGCAAGTGAACGAGCCGGATGAATGGTCAGTGGCAATGCACAAAAGCCGGCGACTCGATTTGGGATTGCAACAGGAACAGGGATAGGAATAGAACCAGGACTATGGGGAGCAATGTCTCCTCCTGATTTTTTATTTGTCTGCGAATCCAAAACAGTTGCCATATGGCCAATATTTGAAATACATGTGAATATTTCCCCGGTCAGCCTTGCCCTTTCTCATTCTCTGGCAAAATTCATATCATTCTTGGCTGTCCGACTGTCTGTCGCTCTACCATGATTTATGAAGAAGGGACATGTGTAATTTAAAGCTCATAAATTTGTCGTTTCACTGTTAAAAGAAAGCCGTTGGCCAACTGTTTCATTTCCATTTGCGACCCTTTTCGGGCATGGGACAAACAGAATTACAGATCAAGTATATAGCCGCTTTGCTGTGTCTCTGTTTGGCTATGTCTTTAATGATGCCACAAAAGCTGAGCTAAGCTGCGAATATGCAACAATAAATTCCATTAATTGCATTTTATTTCGATTATCTGCGACCACAGACTCCTCTCCACATAAATGTCAATTGCGGTCATTGAATATTTGAGTGGTCCCCGCTTTGCCATCCCCAGCCCCATTTCCGCATCTAATGTCTAATTTTTGCTCATTAATTTCATTCAACATTTTTATGCATTGTCATAAAACTCATTTTATGGGCCGCACGCATATCGTCCTGCCCCACATGTGTCCTGTTGTTTGCCTAATTAGATTAGTTAGTCGAATTCCTTGGGATCCTTGTGAGTTTTGGCTGGTCATGATTCGGATGATTTCCTCTCTGACAATTGACTTTTGTCTGCTACTCTTCGTATGTGAGAAATTCCAGGTCCTAATTGGTTTGTCTGTGCTTTTATTTTGGCCAGCTTTCTTTGCCGGATATTCTTCATTTAATTGGAACATTTCCCAAGCTGCATTTTGTCTATTCGGATCGAAAAATGTTCGGTGCATTGTTAATTAATTAAATGGCAACAGAGTCGGATGTTTGTGCTGCAAGCTCGTTAAAAATCATGCAGGTTGTGATACTCGTATCATTGTAGGCCAGTGCCGGATCCAGTGGCGGTTCAAGCAAAGGGGTAGCACAATGCTATGTCTGAGCCCCTCTTGGTTAATCGCTGACTATGGAACGGACGGAACTATGAAGCAGAGTTATATATGAACACTCTAAGCTTTTGTTCGTTCTGAGAAGCACACATATGAGCACTCGTCTACAGAAATCAAGCAGAAATGGTCCAAAATGGTACGTTATCAGTGCGTATACTTGATTTTTATACGCACACTTAAGCAAATAACTGCAGGCATTATTTCAAAATTCGAAAATTAAAAGTAAACAACATAGAGCCAGAGAGGTAGTCGGGCGGGCAGGCAGACAGGCAGGCATCCATCCATACACACGCTGCCATAGCAGCTGGCCATAAGAAAAATACACACATAAATGCTGAGAATTCCCTGGAAAAGAAGAGAACATTGATGGGAGGCGTGTCGCAGGCGGAGGCGGAGCTGGGAAAAGTTTTAGTATAAAGTGATGCGAAATGTTTTCCTTGCGAATTTACCTTCAATTTATGCATTTATGAATATGTAAGCACATTCGAGTCCTTGCTCTGCTGCCGGGCTGTGTGAGTGCAGTCAAGTGGCAAGCAGGCATACAGATTCCCACATAAACAGACGAATACACCTATACGCACCCACACCTTCACGCACACACACACACACACAAGCACACATGCCTGCATTTATGCACATTGATTAATAAAACGCATTTGGCTAAGAAGTTTTGCGCTCGAAAAGCATTCATTCCCATTTCTCAGCCGCAAGACATTTCATCTCGTGATGCGCAAAATCAGAACATAAAATATTTATGGCTTAATGTTTTATTTGCCGCCCCGCCCCTTGAGAAAGGAATTGATAGAGAGCTTTAGATACCCTTCTGATCTATTTTATCCATAATATGATGTTGTGATAATATTTCGTGTGAATTATCGTTCGAACTGAAGGACCAGTAAAGATTAACATAGTACCCTCTGAAAGGGTGTACAAATTATTCTGACCATGTGCAAAAACAACGAATTTTGAAAATGCAAGCATCAAAATTTTCATTTTGACCCCAAGCTCTGGCTGGCCGTGTTGTGGCAAAGGATTTAATTTGGACTTTTTTCGTAAACAGATTGTTTATCATGGATTTACATGCGGATAACTATGAGGAGGCGTGTGCGGATGGGGTGGGAGGGTGTTGCAACATGCAACTGAACTTTGGGCAGTCGAAAACAATTTCAAATCAAAAGTTAATCAATTACTAGCAAAGTCGCAAAGTGTCATGAATTTAACATGACAGCGTCGCACTGCCACTGCCAGCACGACAACACGCTTTGCATAAAACACAAGTCAGTCGCCCCCGAAAATCAATCGGTCCCAATGCCGATGTCCCGATGTCCCGATGTCCTGATGTCCCACCCACATGTTCGGCAATTAGCGTGACAATTTGAAAGGTTGAAAGCCACCTTTGCCCGAGCGTCAATCATTCTTTTTCCTGCCATATTTGCGGCCATTAAATTGCGTATACGATCAGGTTCCCATCGATTCGCATCTATCCTGGCAGAGCCGTAAAAGTGGAAACCCTTTTATGGCTACTCATTGCTCATTACGCAAACAGCCCCGGAAAAGTCTCAGCAGAGTCGGCAGCGTGTTTTCTCCGTCAGTTTTAGTGACTGTAAAACGTTTTGTTGATTTTCCCTGCCTGCTCCCCGACGAAAAAACATAAAACAAATAAACTTTCCGTTGACATTTCTTTACGACAATCAATTTATGACATTTATGATAGGCAAATGGCACGCGCTAATCAATGCGTCGTCAACTTTGCCCTCTGCTCCATATCCCCCAAAAACTGACAGTCGTTACGCATTGTATTGTAAACGAGGAGGGTTGGGTTGGGCAGAGGATACAATACAATGTAGGCCTAATAGTCCTTTGCCACGATACGGGAAACGATTCGTGTTGAAAAAATTAAATGATCATTGAGACAATTGCCGAACAAGTGGAAAAAGTTTATGTATAATTTCACGACAGCGCCCCGGACCAAACCCAAAAGCAGATAAGCAAACAGTTTATTGGGTGAAAAGAGTAATCCATTGGGAGAGACTCTTCAGCGGTGAGAGCCATCCATTAGATTCAGATAGTTTATGAAATCATGACTATTTTAAGCCAGAGCAGACGCAGGGATAATTCGACAAGTAAGAATATGCTGCTGGCGAATATTAGTATAATCCAATATTCAAAGGCAATGCGATGCGGGTTTTATTGCTTGTCTATTGGTATGCAAATTACTTGTTAAAATAGTTTATGGCTTCCCCCTGTCACAGGAATGCCTCTTAAATATACTATATGTGTATTTTCAGGCATCTGGAAAAAGTTTTTTTTTTCTGTTTCGGTTTGGGATTCGGTTTTGGGGCAGTAAACCGATTTGCTGTCATAAAACGTAGTTCTACTTGCGAATGTATTAAATCAGCAGAGTGTGTCTAAGCGCGGATCCTTATGCGGGGTGTGTACTTTGCATAAATCCAAGCCCCCAGCCATAGCTGGATGTCCTTTAAAAGCCAACAACAAGAGCTACATAATAATGGCAATAACAATAAAAGCCCAGAGGACATTTACACGCACTCCAACTATAACTACAAGTGAAACAACTAGCTGAAGTCGGGCCGAAGGAGCCCATTGAGGCACGCATGTGTATGCGTATTGGAGTGGACGATAAATAAATTAGAAAGTTGCTAAAGAGAAAAACGTTGAAATGTCAACGGAGTCAAGTTTTCGTTCCCGAGCTCATTGTCACCCTAGTCCTAGTTTTCGTACCGGGTCGGACAGCAGCGACACTGATACCGCTGAGGCCTAGCAAGGGGGTGAATGGGGCAACGGCGGGGAATGGGAACGAAAGCGACACCGTTGTCGACGCACTGCGACATAATGGCGACCACTTTGCGTTTTTATGCTTAATTTACTTAAAAGGACGGCGGGCCTGCAATGCCGCACCGAAGTGCACTGATACATGGACGCGCCCCAAACTGTTATGACTTAGGCGCAAAGACATGGAGGGGACACGAACACGAACACGCAATGCAATGCGACCAGAACTGGACTGGGCCTGGGGTACTCTCTGGGTGTATTTTACATTTCACGCACAATTTTCCATGGCACGCAATTTGCCGCTTATGGTACTACAGTGTGGCTGTTCTGTGCGGCAGGGGCCGCCTTTGTGGCGCTTTTGCTATTTTAAAACGTTGCCCCACACATACAGGACACCAAATGGCGGCGGGATGGGGCTGAGCTCTCGACTCTCATATCACATGCAGAGCGGCACATGCAGGCGACAGCTTAGCGAGTGCTAAGCAAGTCTCCGTCATAGTCGCATATTACATCACTCGCTGAGTGACTGAACCCAATCCAGTTCATCCCATACAGCCCCGACCCATCCCCGACCCCGACCCAGCCCCAGTCACAGCCCCAGCCCCTACTTGGCCTTTTCTTCAGCCATGTCACGTTGTTGTTAGCATTCCCAATGAGCCAGGACTGGAGATGGGGCTGGGGCTCGGCTGGGGGACGAGGACATGTGCGTGGCAAAATAGTTGAAATAGTTGATGCGCACTTTTCAGCGGTTTCGAATTGGGCTTGGCCCCTGATCCCAACCCCCGCCCTGTACGAAACTCCACCCCTACAGAACGCATTTCTGTAGAGACAGCCCCGTTGAATTGTTAATAACATTTTGGGGAGTCACGCATTTAAATGAGGCTCACGTACGCGGACGATTTGTCACAAAATAATTTTTACGACTTTACGACTTCATTGCCAGTGACCAGAGTCAAGCCCAGTCCCACACCCACTCCCAGTATCATTCTTAGACCCTGGAAATCTGCAACCCTCCCAGATAATTGCTTTGTTGTTGGTGTCTCTGCCGACTGCCGAGTGCCGACTGTGACAATCATTGTTCGATTTACGGAGCCGAGTGTAAGGTACTTTGAGCGCCACGGGCGGTGTCCTCAAGGTTGGCGTGTCAGGGCTCACTTAAACCTTTAACGCCAACTTGGCTAGCATTAGGTGGCAACTGTACATCATTATACACAAACATCCAACACACACATACAACTCAAAACCCAGCCACAGAAAGATACTCAGTTATTGTGGAGGGAGAGTCGTCTCGGGCACGGCTCATGCCTGATTGCATTTGCTTTGATTCCTTCCCGGGCCCGGCCTTGTCGGTGTCTCAATAACAACTGCAAATACTCGCCGAACGTGAAAAGTTTCCCCTCCAGTAGTCGACTCAAATCAACTAAAGTCGATTTGGTGGCTGCGGCTGCGGTTGCCAAGCAGCGAGCGAACTCCGCAAATGAAATTAAACGCATTGCCATTTACCCAGCTGTCGATGTCTTATCCACGGCCCCAGCTCCCACCCGGTCTTACGAGTATCCCCATGTAGTTCCAGTCCCGAATATGCATAGACCCACTGACAATGTCGAATTTAAATGACGTGCGAAACAAGAATTTAATTTTCTACTTGCGCTCTGAGCCCCAGTCGCAGCCGCAGTCCCAGTCCCAGCCCCAGTCCCAGTCCCAGGCCCGATCCCAGCTCGAGCGCTGTTCAATTTTTATTTGCTGCCTCGTTCCAGTAGCCGGGTTTCGTCCTCGTCGATGTCGTCGGTTACCAGCTCACATTCGCTAGACGTTTGGCACAATGACAAATTTGCAGCGCATGTTGTCTCCCAAAAAGAGTGGAGCCGTTTCGAAGGGTTGGGGACTGGGATGCGGCTGTAGCCAATGGCGCGGCATTCGGGTTTTAGTTTCAGTTACCCTTCGTCGCTTCGCTTGCGGTTGTTTGTCTGCCAAAATGCGTTGCCTACTTTTAGGCGGGCATAATGAAATTCCAACTTTTGACTTATTGACGACGACAGTGTGGACGAGAACGAGGAAGCGGAGGAGAAGTAGAATGGAAACGAGGACAGCCAGCCCACGACCCGCCCTAGCCCTGTCCTCTGTTTTTGGTCCTCTTGTTGTGGTTACCGATGCCGATGCCGACGCTTGCGCTCTACCTATAACTGAAGTATCTATGGAACATGTTCCTTAGATGAACGAAATTCGGACGCATCTTCCACATTCTATATCTACCAAAACTATGGCTCTTTTTCCAAATTGAAGCTCAGATCGGAATTTGATTCATTTTCCATCCATTGAAAGGCTGCTGACTTGCTGTACACTTTTCACTCGTTTCAATTACAGTATCAGACATAACTGACAAGCAGCTCATTAGATGACATAATACTTTCATTAAGACAACAACAGCCACCGGAGAGCAAAAACGAGCTGGAATTTCCATCGATATTTGTCAGATCTGAACTGTACAAAAGTGCGCAGAAACAAAAGCTGCTCTACTCTCCTTTCAAACGAAACTCAAAGCTATGTCTCCGTTATCCAGTTGCATGTTAATTAAAAACATTATTCTGCAGGAGAGCCTGTGAAAGGGGTCTGGAAACACGAGACAAGCTGATAATTAAGGCCTGAAGAGAACTCCCCTTTGTGTTCGGAAAATTAGTTGCATTTACAAATAACTTTAAATTGGCCAGGGCCAAAGCCGAAGCTGTTGCCATGTTAAGTTTCCTTTCAGTGTTGACCATTCCGATTCCGATTCCGACTCCGAGTCTGCAGTAATAACCAACTGCCAACTAATTTAGTTGCCATTTCCCAGAGGATCTCGAGACAGAGATTCAGAGATGGTACAACACAAGCTACATGCAGAGACGAGACCCTGGCGGAGGGCTCTGGCGGCGAGCACTTGTAATGAATGTGCCAAAAAGTATTGTGCATAAATTTGCGTTGCCTGTCTGCAGGCGCAGGAAATTGCGCAATTTTCTAGATGTTTTCACACCGCACAAAGTGGAATCAAAATTTTTGTGAATTTTCCTTTGGCACATTTTCGCCTTTGTCTTCGAGTAGACCAAGAAGGGGGACAGCACAGCCGGAATCACGGCTCACTGGGCATTATAATGTTCGTTTACAGTTCCCGAACCTCGATTCGATTCGATTCCCGCTCGATGGTACCTTTAAAGCCATACACATCCGCGCCGCGTCGCTCGTTTGGCATTCAATGAAAATTAATTTTAATTGACTTTCGCTGAACTCGGGGGCGGGCTGCTTGGGGCATGTCAATATTTACATGCCACGCATAAATTATCTACACATTTAGGCACACGCATTAGGCACCACAATGGCCAATTTCCGAGTCCGAGTCGAGAGCCGCTGACCCGCGGCTAGTGGCCAGTGGCCAACGGCCAACGGCCAGTGGGCAGCCATCAGCCCCGGGCGATAGCGACCATAGTTGAGCAGCTTATTAACAGCCCAACACGCACGCAGGCTAGCACGGCAAAAAGCACAGGCAATCAAAATTATCCTGAACAGCTCTCCATCCAAAGCCCAAACCAGCAATGGTAGGCGCCACCAGGACCACTCCCACGACCAATACAATCCACACGCCCAGACGGGACGCAATGCCATCGAACTTTTACGCATTGTTTATGTTAACAAAATGTGAATAAATGAGCCGTACAAACGACAACGACGCTGAGGAAAGCGACAACAAAGGGCAATTAAATTTCAGGCCGAATAAAGTCGACAGGACGACAGGACAGGACGCGGGCTAAGAACAACAACAGGTGTTCAGGTTTACAGCGTTGGCTTAGCCAACAAAAAGAAACACAACACAACACAAGAGAAAAAAAAAACCAAATAAATCAAATTGGGGCCGACAGGCACCCACCCACCACCAAACACACGCACTACCCCACCACCACTTGGCTGTAAGTAGCAGGACTTGACCGGCAGCAGCAGCAGCAGGACATTGTGTATCGAACGTTTTATCGCTTATGCAGCCACTTGGTCGTCGTCGCCGTCTCCGTCTCCGTCGCCATCGCCATCGCCATCATCGTCGCTGTTTGCTCAAGTGGCTCGCGTGTTAATTGTCGAGGAATGTGCATAACACGGCGATAATAATGAACTCCAGCCGAACCTTAAGCCCCAGACCCAACGCCAGACCAAAGCTCCTGCTGGGGCAGTACTCTCTCTAACGTGCTCAGTGACAATTCAAAATGTACTGTCCAAATGGCCGGCAGCGCTGTGCCGGAGGTGGAAAAACAGTGGCCAAAGTAACGCATAATAAAATGGAGCAGAGAAGGCATAAATAAAAGCAAAGAGTCCGAAAAGGAAAAGCGAAGAGGAAGTGCGACTTTGCCACGCGCCTCAACCAGAGAGTGGGGGAAAACGCACTGGGGAAACTGAGGTGATCGATAGTACAGGAGATACTATGTATATAGGGTCTTTTATTTTCACTATAGAGCCTTTATTGTTTGTTTTTTTCTTTTCTAAACGGTAGAAAATGCAAAATATATTGCTTAGAAGTAGTGGAATATGCTGCCATACAGCTATTATGGTATTTAACTTCAAGAAAACACTCAAAGCATATTTTTCGCGGTTCTTTTTTAATTGGTTTCAATTGCCTTTAAGCGAACAGGAAGCATGACATTGCCCTTAGCCACTTAATATTGGAGAAGTGGGGCTGTTCCACTGAGAAGAAGAGTGATCAAAAGTTGGGAAATGTTACTCGGACATGGTCTGTATCTTCTGCCCTGTTCGTTAGATCCTGTCGTCCATTAAATTCACTTCCGTTTACTTTTATCGCTTTTAATTTCGTTTATTTTTTGCTCCCTTTGGTCTTTCTGCTCTTCCTGCCCCTCCATGGGTTGGCTCATTTGTCGCCGTGTGTTTGCTCGTTTATTTTATTTAGCAATTTATTTCACACATTCCCCATTTCCCTAGCCGACGGTATGTCTTGTGGTGGCTACTGTTTTTAATTTTTGGCTATTATGAGAGGCAGGCCGTAAGGAGATCGAGATCCCAACTCTCCCCCAAAACGGGTGGTTCCGGGACCCACGGAGGACCCAGGGCAGGCCAAAATTATGGCCACACATATAAATTGTCAAGCGACCATTCATCTTGCAGAATAAATGTTGCAATTTGTTGGCTTTTGCTTTGCGCGGCTGCCCGACAGAAGATGGCTGCTGCTAGATAGACCCCACTTCCGCTTCCTGCGAGGTCCATCCCCCTCCCCTACGCACAAAAGTATGCGACGTTTTTTATTCAGCCTCTCACCATCCGCTTCGACTTTATGCGCGCACCTTTGCTGACCGCTCACGGGGTTCGGGGTCCTCCGGGGCGCCGACCCCAAACGAGGGCTGTAAATTTCATTGCAATGTGAGACTGCGAGTGTGTGTGAGAGACAGGAAGACAGTGTGTGTGTGTGTGAGTGTGTCAGTAAGCGTGTGGGGCGACACAAATAACTCAGAGTTTGCAGTGCTGCTGCTGTTGGCTCTGCCGGGTCGCTGCCTCGTCGCCCGGGCGCCTTTCATTAGACGGAACTGGAACTGACTTTGGCCTCTGCCTCCACTGACCATTTGCGGGCATATATTTGCGCACAATTAATTATTATAAATGTCGTGGTCTCCGGGCCCTGGCCCCGGTCCCGGTCCCTGCCCCGGTCCCGGTCCTCCGTCCAGCTACAAAACCAGAAACCGTACCAGTAACAGAACCAACGCCGGACTGCAGGCGAGCGAAATTGTTTATGAGAATTTATGATTACAATATTAGTGTGTCGCACTGTTTCTTTTCGCCGAGCACTGTCCCCAGTCCCGTCCCTTTCCCTGGGAGGCTGTGTGTGGCCCTGGCCTTTGTCTTTTAAAATATAGCTGCATGCGTTTTATTTATTGTTCTGGATTCGCTCGGCAATTGCATTCCACGGCTTGCCGGACGGCAGGACTGTTGCAGGTGCCGGCGCAAGTTCCCATAGCCATGGCCGCAACCACATCCATCTATATGGCAAGCTGATTATGATTATCGCCTCTTTATCCCATATAATGTTTACGTGGCTGTGGGTGTTTGCATTGGCACACGCATTGCTCACACACATGCTCGTGTGTGTGGGCTTGGTGTTGATATGGGTATTGATACCCTGTTTACAATTGATTTCACACGACTTCATTCACGTTTATTCAGGGGAGAAACTTTTTAATGCCTTCAAGTGCAAACAAACCAAGCGATACACTCACACACAGATACGCATAAGCACACACACAGCCAAACGTACATCTATACGGAATGACAGCGACAAAAGGCCCCGCACCGCACTGATGACATTTTCCTTTTCCATTTCGTTTTCTTCTCCGATTTCCTCCCCCACTCTGATTTATATTTACTTAAATGATCTTTTATTTATTTACTCAACGATTTTTGATTTATTTATGCTTTCTTTATTTCGTTCTGTGTGTGTGTATGCATTTTCCAAGAGGGCTTTCCATCATTTCCGTGAAGCTTTCGGTGGGCTCTACTTTGCGCCCCACTATGGGTTTGCCAAAGAGGATGGACCTCTGAAAATGCTAAGGCCTTGGCTGGAGAACATTATTTCCACATTCATCATTGCAACATTTTTCGCTTGAACACTAATTTGGGTACCTCGTCGCCGTCACAGTCGCCGTCATCGTTGTCGTTGCCCCTCTGTCAAACTTCATGCAGCTAATTATGCGCTAAGTAGACACCGTAACTACAGCAGCAGCGCGCCGCCAGGAACAACCAGGCTGTGGGGTGGCCAGGGGATAATTTATGGCCACGATTGCAGCCAAAAATCCTTTGTCGAAAAGTTGCAAATACCTGGAACTTAGTGTTGGACTTTGAACTGGCGCGTAACGTTCGCAAGCACCGCGCCCAAATATGATAAATGTTGTGCGGAAGCCAGTCGCCCCACTGGACGCCCAATGGACAACCCACCAATCCGCCCCACTCTCTGCATGGACCCCTCTGTGTGGCAACGCAGTAACCAAGAGCCCCGTCAATACGCAAATATGGGAGCCATCTACGACCGTGGGAGCGGAATCCGCCACGGTTGGACCCCAGGAATGGATATCAGCAGGGGGATGGGGAACGGGAACGACATCTCGGGCTCTCGGGCATTGTACGGCTCTTTGTGCAAGGCGGCTTTGCATGAGGGACGGACTGGGACTAGGCCTGCGACTGGGGATGAGGATGGGCCTCGATGTAGGCGTGTGCTAATGCAGCAGATAAACACTGCCAAATGCCATGAAAATCTTTGGTTATTTGTCACAGCGCGTGGCCATATCTGCGTCGTGTGCCAGAGACGCACACACCATGTCCAGCTATCCAATGGAGAAGGAAATTGAATTATAATGAGCTCGGCTTTCCCTCCAACACGCAGACTCTGGACCAGAGTTACCAAAGGAAAGATATAACTTTTTGAGCGCGACATTTTTAGTTTTCGGCCCTCGTCGTTTCACACGCTGCCAAAACGTTTCCGCTTCCGCTGGCAGTCTCAACTTTTTTACACTGCCTCCCCAGTTCTTGTATATCCCTTTCTGTTTTATGTTTTTGGGGCAAAATAAAGTTCCGCGCATGCCAGAAGCGTTGACACGCCGAGAGGCTGGCCAAAGCAGAAGCTGTACTGCAACTTTCGCTGAAAGTTGAACTTTAGATTGGCCGCGGACATGAAACAAACCGGAAACATGCGGCCACACAAACGATGAATCGCGGCCAGGGTTGCACACTATTAGCCCTTTGACTTCTCCAGGGCTGCTACTATGTGCCATAACACATTCGAAATATTTGCAAATAGTAGAACAATCCTTCATCAATTGGTAACCTCAATGCTTAGCGAACTGAAGTTTTAAGTAGGAAAAGTAGAGCAAGTTTAAGCATACAAAAAAGTAGAACAAGTAAGTACGTACAAGTAGTACTTAAAACAAAAGGAAAGCTCCATAGAAACGTTTTAAATAATAAAAAACTGGTGGGAGCATAACATTTCAAAAAAACAAAGCTAATTGCTCACTCTACAATTAATCCTATACTCATTTTTTTCGAGTTCTTTGAACAAACAAAGGGAATGTATTAAATTGTTTTTAATTGAAAATTTCAACGAAGCTTCATTTTCTTTGATATTTCAGACGGCACGATGGCTGACACATATTTAAAGAATTACACTTTGCCAGAGCCACTCCCCGACACCTCGCCTTGCCATTATCTCCAGGGTTGCCTTGGCAGTTAAGTTTGGAAAACGCGTGGAAAATATGCAGTCGGCACGAACCTTTCTGTCCCGATCCCAACCCTATCCGACCTTATCCGACCCTGTTTCGTTCGTGCTGGTAGCGAAGCTACTCGAACTCATTTGGAAATTTTTTTTTTCTAATTACTTTAGGGATTAATTTGGAGCAGCCCGCAAAGTGCACAGACACACACCCCAAGGTATTTCCATACAGTGCGAAGGACAGGGAGGGACAGTGAGAGACAGGGATACGGACCTGTACGAGCAACACGTTTCTTTACTTTTAATTTCAATTACTTTCATTACACGAGGCAAATGCGTTCAAATGAAGCAAAACAGGCAACGAGTCCAGGGCCGGAAAAAAATCATAATAAATATAAATAAATTTCAGGGGATATACAGGGGATATATGTGTAAGCATAGGTGAGAGACACATGCGAGTACATGTGAAGGGTACCCGTACCCGAGCATTTTCCACATGAAAGTCGTAAAAAAATGTACGATTACTCGGGAAAACTCGAGCGTAGAAAAAAGTTAACTTATTAATTTTCATAAGAGTAATTTTGTGTATTTTATGTTTGATGAGTGGTGTGTGTGTGTGTGTTGTTTGAGTAGGCGTGCAGGAGGAGCCAGGAGTCAGGCCAAGACAAACAAACAAAATATGTATAAAGGCCACCACAGCAACAAATGGTGGCTGGTGGTGGCCGGGGGGGGGGGGGGGGCACCCTGGCGCCGTTAAACGGTTAAGGACATGCAAAAAGGGCGCGCTCTGATGAGTTGATGAAGTGTTCAACGCCTGGCTGGCTCCACGGGGCACGGGGCATGGTGCTACGCTATAGGACGGGGCATGGGACATGGGGCATGAGGCATGAGGCATGAGGCAAGGCAGCCCGCGGCGCAAATAAAAAGTCAGGTTTTTAACTAAATGACTTTTTGTTGTTGTGCACACGCATTGCTACACACAAACGCACTCACAGTGCGGCAGCCTGCATGTCGGTGGTGCGGTGCCTTGTATCGTAATTATTTTGATGGCGGCAACCTTTTTACACACACACACAGTAATATTTGTGTGTTTGTAGTTGCCCAAATGTGTGGCAGCGTTAAGTAAAACGGTCAGGACCTCACCTTTCCCCCGGTAACCAGTACCCAGTGCTACGGGTGACGGTGACGGTGACCCAGTGGCCCCCACTGAACGAGGACTATGTGTGTGTGAATGTGTGTTGTGGCTGTCTCGTTGATTATGCGCTGATAACAAATTATTCACTTGGGAGCACACTTCAGCCGACTTTGGCAAACATATACCCAAACTCACACCCACACATCCACACACACAGACCCATACTCGGAGCCTAACACGTGTAGGTTTGCCTGGCTTACATGAGACCATTGGCTTGCGAGAGCTCCTATATGTACTCACGCCTCTCTCTCTCAGGAGCTCAGGAGCAGGGTCCCTGCCCTGCGTGCCGAAAATTAATGAAAAGCCGCCATTGCTACCGCCATCGCTGTCGCTGCCATCGCTGACGTTGCCTATTTGTGGTTGCTTTTTGTATATTTTATTCGATTACCCGACTCCGAGCAGTTTTTTGTTTAGCCCCTCGGTGACATTGTGATAAGAATCAGCGTACTTTTTAGTGGCATTATGCTCCGGGCATTATGCATACGCAGCGTGGTCATTGGTTATAGCTGAAAGCCTCTTGGCCGCTGAACACTTGAGTACGTATTCAGATCTGCTGATAATACCTCAATCAATATATCGACGTGAATGGGTATATAAATATAACAAAGGAAATGGTTACGAGTCAAGGGGTTGACAGACCCCAGTCCCCCCAATCACCATCCGATCACGGACCCTCTCAAAGCAAAGCAGCAGATCACACACACACACACAAACACGTATCAAAATTGGTCAAATCCTAAAGAGCAATAGCTGAAGCCGGAGCTCGAGCAGTATCCAGAACGGACTCATAAAAATAACAGTTCCAAAATCAAACGCTTGGCGGAAATAGACAGCACAACTTCCGGGCACAGACACAGGGCCGCTGATGGGCCAATAAAAAGGACACAACTGGCCAAACGCCCCCCAGAGAGGCTGGGTAGGGACTGGGGCTGATTCCCGCCCGAGTGTTGTTTTATTATGCGAAACAAGCGAAGGAACAAACAAGAGGAATGCCAGCAAATTCGTGTTTAAAAAAAAATAGCAACAAGAGTCGATTGGGGGTCTGTCTGGGCGTGGCAGTGTGGAAGGACAGTGCGGATTGTGGGCCAGCTGCGACAGCCGTAGAACGAGTCGCCATTTATCTTAATCTACCTTTTAACTTATCTCGTTGCTGGGTTTGAACTTCTTTTCCTTGGCCAGAACGGACACACAGTCCCATTCAGCAGTGTCTCTCTCTTGAGTTGATGCCTTTGGCGATATCTTTGCTTTTGTTGCAACAAAAATCAATTAATTATTTATCACTTAAACTCTCCGCCACTTGTCATTATGTCATTGTTTGCTCATTGCCTTGGGGTCTTGTTTGGAAAGAGGAGTCTTGGGCGACCGTCGTCGCGAGAAAACGAGCTAAAATTTTCCTTGCCTTCCGACTTTATCAATACTCAATTGAGAGCCGGGAGGCCGAGGCTCTGGCCCTTAGCCTGGGACTTGGGTTGGTCCTGGAAGCAGCAGCAGCAGTGGTATTAGCTGACCCCATTGATGTTTGTGCGCTTAACTTCTTGCCGGCAGTTTGTCTCAGCGGGCCTCTGTTCCGGCTCTGCTTGTTACCATTACGAGTACGAGTAAGAGTACGAGTGCGATGCCGATGCCTGCCAGCAGTTTTTCTTCTTATTTTATTTTACTTAATACTTATGTTGGCATTTTTTCTTCGGCTTCTTCCGATGCCAATGTCGTCGCTTTGGCCTTTTGCAACAATCGAAATCCCAAATTGACAAAAAGAAAACCAATTTAGCAGACAACGACAACTGTTGTGGCGAGTGGTCGGTCTGCTTGGATGTGGATGTGGATGTGGCTGCTCCTCTCGCTTCTGGCCATCTCTGTCGCTGGGCGGAGTGGAGTCAAGTTGAGTCCTCTCATTCCCAGCTGTGATAAATTCATCAGGTGAATGTCAAAGCATTGCGCAAATATGCTGCCCTCCACTCCCACTCCCACTCCCACTCGCACTCGGTCCCTGCTTCCCTGGTCCTTCTTGATGTGGCTGATGCTGACTTTGGCTTTGGCTTGCTGCGGCTTGGCCTGTCGCCGCATCAAACGACAATTGAATTTGCCATGTTGAAAACTTGGTCGGCTGCCACCACAATATCGAACCCTCGAACAGGAGCAGGAGCACGAGGAGGAGCAGGGACAGGAGATTGGGCCCGAGATGGAGCAGAAGCTGGGAACCCAGGCAGGCACAGGCACAGGCAACAGCAAGGACATGCAGAAGCATGCCACATGCCGCACATTCCTTGGCCAGGCCAGTCGTTGTTATTTATTTAGTTTTGTTTGCCATTGGCATGCCTTCAATTAATGTCAATTCGTTTTTAAGTAAGATATCGATACGAGGACGAGGACGAGCACAATCACAATCACAAGCACAAGCACAAGCCTGAGTCCAGGTCAGGACACAGCGCAAACTCGTTCTGGGCTCTGTTCAGGGCTCTGCTAACAACGAAACGCATCAAACTCAAACGAAATGAAAACGTATGGGCCAGGCCATTTGTCTATATTTGGGCCAACTAATATACCCAATATGGCCCCCCAGCTGGGGCCAGGTCAGGTGATCAGCCCATCAGCCCATCAGCCCCGACGACAGTTGATGTGTGGAAATAAACCTAATGCTAATGTCTTGTCCTCCTCATCGTCCTCGTCATCGTCATCGTCTATCGTCGTCTATCCAGCAGAGTTCTCGTAGACTGGTCTCGTTTGGTCTAATGGAAGGGTAGCACAAAAATATTTTCCATTATGTTTGAATGCAATAAATTACCTGTAAGGGCAACGACAAAAACCACACACTTTCCTTCCCCGTCAGTATTCAGGAGAGGGTCGAATGGCAGCAGGGAAAGGGGACATATGTACGCACATTAATTTACTTTTGTTGTCACTTTGCCAGTGGGCCACATTCGAAGTGCGCTGCCGGCAGGAAAATAAAACAAATACCCATACAAATGACAAGGCAGCGAAAGAGGCAGAAATGGTAGAGAAGGAGTCGTAGCCAGAGATACACAGAGAAAAATAATTAATAATTTGCTTGATAAAGCTAAAAATAGTGCGCCCCTAAAAGATCATTTTCGAATTAATTGTTTTGAAAAATGTACAATTTGTCAGTATTCACTTGAAATGGATCTTAATTTGTCCAAGTGTAAAGTTGGAGCTATAGTCAGGACCAGGGATTGGGCTTGGGACAGCGACAGAAGCAGAAGCAGAGACAGAAGCAGAGCCAGTGCAAGGAATGAGGTACTGTGGACATCCTTATGGGGGCTGGGGGCTGGGGGCTGGGGGCTTCTGGGCTCCTTGGTAACCCTGCCAGTTTGATATGTAAATGTGTGGCGCACACATTTCGGGCCGAATGTAATGGAATTGTATGACATTACTTTTAATTAAAAGCGCACAACATTTTTGGCCAGCAAGTTGAGTGCCGGGCTTTCAGCCTGTCTTTCTCTGTGTCTCTCTCTCTATGTGGCTTTTCCACTCTTTTGGCAGCTAGGTGTGAAGTGTTTTCCATTTGGGAAAATGGACACCGGACAGCAGACAGCAGCAAAAAGCAGTCACCGAGGGGTTAAAGCCGGCCAGCACTTGTTGTTAGACAGCTGCCAAGTCGAAAAGATGCTCTATAGCCATGGCCTCCACCTTATAGACTTATCAATTGTATTTAATCTAAGAGCAGCAACGGAAATTGCAAGCAATTCTGTTGCAATCAAAGAAAACGGTCAAGTACTCGAAACAAACGTAGAACAAAACCCTCAACCTTTTACTAGAATACATACAGCAGAGCCCATATAGAGAGAAAGAAAGAGTGGATTGTGGACTGCAGATAAATCTGGCGTTTAGCGGAAAAACTCATCAATAAATGGACCATCAACTGAATGGGAAGGACTCGTTGAACCGTTTGTGGAAAATACTGTGACATTTTCTTCATTTCGTATAAGAATTGTGCAAACAAACAATGGAAACTTTCTATACTCGTTCGTACTTCTCAAGTGCATTGAAAGAATCAAACAATCCAAATACGAGTAGAACCCCACCACACCCTTTCCCCTTCAGATCTCGGTCTACTGATTCTGTGGTTAAAATAAAAACAATATCGTATTGTTAACCTCTTCCTCCTGGGCCTCTGCCTCGCACACACTTTATGAGTTTCGCGTAAAAACCCAAAAATGGCGAATAATGCGAATCACGTGGTCCTCTCCCTGTGTGACCTGCCGCCGCAATATACACTCACAAAAACCAGCGGGAAGCGATACTTGTGGATGGAATGGGTATGGATGTACAAAGAGTGCAAAGAGCATGGGCCCTATCGCACAATCAACCATTACCGAACGCGATTCCAGTTGAGTATTTGGGTTCCATTCGATTCGTTGCGATTCGCAGGCAAATCATAAAAACGAATGAGTAAAATCAAATGGAAAATCAATGAAGCCAGGCCATCAATAGCAATCCGGGGGATGGATGGGAGAATGGGTCGTCGTCAGTCGCGGTTTGCATAAATTCCGACATGGCCGAAAAAAAAGAAGGGCTTGCTGGTAATGCAGCACTCGCATTACTTTTATTTGGAAATGTTCTCCCAAAACGCTTTTAATTGGGCTGCATGGGGCATCATCGCATCAGCGTCGGGTTCTTTATGCAAAAACCAACAATGGTTCTGGTACTGGTACTGGTACTGGTACTGGGGGTAGATTTCCCCTCTCAATGGCCGTCTCGTTCTCGTTTTCCATTCGACCGCTGAACCCAAAATAATTAAAAGTATTTGGCGTCTGTAAAGTAATTTTTAATTAAGTTGAAGTGCCCCAAAAGTGCGTCGTACAGGGTGGGTCTGCGGCATAGAGTGGTGCCGGCGGCGGCTCTGCTGCTGTGCTGCTTTCGTAGGTTGCTTATTACCGAGCATAAACATAAACAATTTTAGAAATTAAATGATAATTTCAGAATATTTACATAATTTTATGCATTATCTCTCTCGACGGTGGCCAAAAAAGTCCCCAACCACCCGCCACCGAATCATTTGCTGTTGTTGTTCTCTTTTTGCAGGTTTTCATTTTCACGCCGCCAAAATTCGGTTCGGATCATCTCGGACCTCTGGCCGTTTTCGTTGGCTTATGAAATTTCATTGTTTTTGGCCGGCAGTCCGAAGGATGCTTCTTTAATCTCAATCCAAATGATTGCTATCAGCGCAGCCACCAAATTGATTTTAGTTTCATTTACGTTTCCGGCTCCTGACGGCCTCGCTCGCTACCCGGCACAGGACTACTGTCCGAGTACGTCCTGCTGTCATTGCATTTGGCAGAGCTTTCGCATAAATATTTATGACGGAAGGCGGACGGGCGGTACCAGGACCAGGCTCAGGACCAAGACCATGACCGCACCGGAGCGAGGCGCGGCATCAAATGGCGGCCCGGTCCCCCCAATATTGGATGGCGGCCAAGTGCAATGAAATTCTATTTGCGCCCCGTTTCTGCTTTCGTTTGAGTGGATCTCCTTCGTCTCCCGGCGCGTTGCTATTTTTTTGTTCGCTCTTTCCGTTTCAAGTTTTAATTAAGTGCAAATTAGAAGAGTGTACCAGTGGCACTTTTTTTCTTGCAAGGGAAGCCAACTTGCCTCTACTTGATGGAGAATAAGAATTTAATTCCACACCATTATATCTGAACTATTCGGTGGGAGTGATATATACATCAGCTCACATTAGGATCTTCCTTCGCCCCAGATCAGAGTGTGCGAAAACTTAATTAGCAAACATTTTTAATGGCAGAAGCATCCCCGCGATGAGGACGAAGTGGAGCAGTGGGGCGGGGGAACATTTTAATGTTCTTGGCAATTTGGTTATAAATTACAACTATTATTTTAATATTTTCACACATTTTGTTCGCCGGCGCCCAGCGTGGAAAATGAGTGAGGAAAATGGAAAATGGAAAAAGGGAAAGCGAGAGCGAGTGTCTGGTAATGCTTGCTGTAAGTAACATTATTTGCACCTCCATGAAGCTCACAAGCAGCCGGCAATTATTGAAATAAATTTACGAGCTTGAAACAAATTATGGTAAGGAAATGGAAGAAGTCAGTCCTCCCCCCATCCCCCATCCCCCATTCCCCGCCACCACAGACCCCGAACCAGAACCAGAAGCAGCAGCAGAACCACCGGCAGAGGGCAGAGTACCGTGTGAGCAGCTAATGAGCGAGGCAACGAAGGCAAAGTGAAATGAAGGAGTTGGAAAACGTAGATGGAGATGGGAAATGGGTGGGGGTCTGGGGCTTGAAGAGGCTGCCACATTGTTATGAAACTTTTGCATATGAATGATAATAAAGGGGTTGGGTCTTTGGTGGCAGCAAGAACACATTAATATGCTGCATAATTATGCGATAACCCCGTTATGAGTGGGAAGAGTGGTACTCGTACTCGCATTCCCAGTACCAGGCATCTTCTATCTGTCTCCTTCTTCCTTCTCTATGTGGCTCTATGCGCTTCCCTCGCTCTCTGGATGGGGCTAAGTTTGAGCCAAACATAACTGAACAAAAAAGCAGAGGCTGAACCCTACTGAACTGAGATGAGATGAACAGAACATAACGCTACATAACGTTAACGCTAATGATGCCACCAAGAATAACAACAGCAAACTCATTGCAAAGGTGTGTACCAGATGTATGTGTGTGTGTGTGTGTGTTTGGTTGTGTGTAAGTATTGGGTGTTACATGCTGCAAAGTACTCCCCAAAGTGCCCCTAAATGCAAGGAATGACAGTCATTTCATATTTGTTGTACTCCAAGGGACGTGCGCTCTCTCCTGCCTGCCCCGTTCCCGGCAAAGGCTACGCACACACAAGGATCTCGTGTCATAAAATTAAATACTTCACTGGAGAATTAAATGCAGTAAAAAGTGGGCGTGACGCGCACCCACAGTCCACAGTCCACACAACCCCAAACAACCGCACAGACACAACAAACACACACCTTCCTTCATCAGGTACGGCACGAGGTACTTCAGTATTAGATCCCTGCCCCTGTCCGAGTGGAAAGAGGGCAAAGCCGGGGCCAAATGGGACATACACAAGTCCTTGTAAATACCTGGGGCGTTGCTCTGGCTGACAACTGTAAAATAAAGCTAATAATAAGTTAAAAGCTAAAAGTCTTTTCATTATTACGATTATTACGGATTGCCTGTTGTCCTTCCTCTCCCCCTGGCTCTAACTGGGAAAATGATCTCTCTCTCTCTCTCTCTCTGTGCTGCTCTTGCTGGTAGTCGCTTAGAGGCACGTAGATAGATTTAGTGGCAGCATTGTGAAACGGCACTAATAAATACATAAACTGCAAACGCCGAACAGCAAACGGCAACTGGAGCTGCAAGCACATTGAGCTCTGCTCTACCCCCAGCCATTAGAAGTAGCTCCAATTCCCAGTATCCCGTCCAGACCCAGAGCTCAGGGTCCTAAGCTGGCCTGCGTAGAGTCGGGTCATAAAGTATTGTAAAGGTGTATTAGCTGGCCGTGCTTTAAGCCCACTCTGGGCTTGGGTGTTGACCACACACTCTCACTCGAACCCACAAATCGCATTGCTGGCATATTGACGTGCCAAAGGATTTCAGCCCGGTCTGTCAAATCGGGGACCGAGAGATGCCAACCGCTTACGTACCACGCGAATTGAAATTGATGGCAGCTCCACTTTCCACTTTCCTCTCCCAGCTGACCGGATCGACTTAGGGCTGCCAACTGAGCATTTTAGGTTGGACAGCAGCTTAAAATCAGTGCTCCCCTCCCATGTTATATTACTATATAATATTAAAGGCACAAAGGACTTCCCCGATTCCCTTTGTTTCCATCCATATCTATAATCCATACTTAACGACGTTCATTTGAGTATGGTATGCATTTTCCCAACTCGACCGCATGCACGAACACAAAAGCTTTGTCATTTTGGGATCTTAGAGACTGTCTCATTCCGCGGGCGAACACAACCATTCATCACAGAAGGCATCCATCCGTTCAAACATCCATTCAATCCGTTTGCAAGCGGCTGCCGTGGCCGCTTTCCCCCATTTGGATCGACATGAATCGAATTGCATTTGGCCGGAAATTGCATGTTCCCGATTGCTATAATTAAAACTAACTAGCGCTGATTTAGCCAAGATGTTTCATTGGGGTCGGCCTGGGGTTTTTGGGGTTTTGGGGTTTTGCGAGGGCTTCGCGTTGACTGTCTTGTCTTGAGCAGGCGGCGATGCGGTTTTGTTAAAATTACATTCGCCAAAGTTTTATCGCAGCAGCGGCCCCTGCCCTGCCTCTTGCCTCTTGCCATTGCCAGTGCCAGAGCCAGTGGTACTGCGGCAGTGTGGCATGATATCAGCGCCGTAATTAATTGCGGCCGCTGCATTTCAGGGTGGCCATGGCAATTGTGGCGTGCAAATTAAAAACCAGCAAGAGAGCGGTTGTTCTACGAAAAAGTTGTAAAAAACAAACACTTTGAAACACCAACCGAACCGGGAAAAGAACCACAAAAAACGACACAGGCAATGACAGAGCTTCCCTCTGCCAATGCCCCAGGAACAGAACCCGAGTCTGTTGTGTTGCCTGCCAGGAGCAGGAGCAGGAGCGGGAGCGGGCATCGATAGACAAATAAAAATAGGAGTACATATAATAATACAACGAGGGCGAACCGCGGCATATCCTGTTGGCAATTTACGGTTAGGTGGGGAAAGGCGAAAAGTGAAAAGCAACACTCAGCTCACTCGTGGCCGTGGGGCTAGCAAAATGTCTTCGATTTCAAAGTGCTCTGCTCTCCATGCCTGTTGTGTTGTGGTTGCTGCAGCCGCTAATGGCGGTGCGGTGGCTCTTGACGACAGAGGCAACAATAAAGACGAATGCGACACGGCAGTTCCTGGAGGAGGACAGGACACCAACTACAGAGCAGAGAGCGGCCCAAAAGTGTCGCTCCAAATTGAGTGGGAAAGGCAACAAATCACATCAAAAACATATTTGAATATTTGCCGTCACTTAGCTTTCAGGACGAGCTGAGCCTGCGGTGGTGGAGGGAGGGTTTTTTCCAGAAGGGTGGCAGGAATATATGTCCAGGGGCCTAGGGGTCGTATAGCCGCTTGGGCTCCGGTGTCGATGTCGCTACCAGTGTTTGACTAAGCGTCAGGGAGGCGCAGTCAATGAAATCGACACTTTTCCAGCATGCAAGTGCTGAAGAAGCTTTCAGCGAAGGGTTCAATACACTGCGCCAAAATGTAGACCGCTTGTAGATCTCAAGAGGGGCTATGGCGAAAAGGACAACGTGTGGCTTTCGCGCAGTGCAGGCCCTGCCGAGTGCTCGATGATAAAGAGGTGAAATCTGTACAGTTTACTTTTGGCCCGAGCTGGTTCTGTGTCTGAGCTGTCTCTCATTTTTCGGTAAGCAAAGCTTAACCGTTAGCTGACACTTTGTATACAGAGAGCAGTGACAGTGGGGCGGGGCGGGGCCAGCGCAGGGCCTACCCACATCCACCTGCCACCAAATGGGGCCCGTTCCTGCCTTACCACGATTGTGACTGTGTGCGTGTGAAGGTGCTGTTTACATGTGTATTGTGAGTAGAATGCCTCCGGCAAAAGTGTACATTACGAAGTTTTAAATTACACAAGCACACACACACACAGGGCCACAAAGGAAAGTACAAAGACAGTGTGTGAGTGTGCGAAAAAGAAGGAGAGAGAGAGAGAACCGCAAGGATATGTGGTGGCCTGCGCGCGTCATGCTTGTTATTTGAGAGGGTATCACGATTTTCCAAAGATATTTACAACGCAGAGAGAGAAATTCCGAGTCTATAGAGAATGCCAAGTAGATGATAGACCTGTATATCTATTATCTTTGTTCTATATCTCTCTATATAACTATGCATATCTTTATCTATGATAACTACACCTTAAGCGTTGAATCTATCTCCATTCTTGCTGCTGGCAAATCAAGGATCCATCCAAAACTACATCCATATACTCTTTCTACTATATTATGCAGAAACAACAGCTTTGGAAGGGTATCTACAGCCTCGGCGCTCCCAAAGGTGTCCTTTCATGTCTTCATGTCTTCGTCTTGGCATCGGTCGTCACGTGTTTGAGTGTGTATGTGTGTGGATATTCCTGACGAACCGAGTTGGTAATGGAATGAAATGGTGGGGGGTCCGCAAAGCGAGTCCTGCGGGGTGTTGTATCAATGGCAACCCTGGGATTGGCGGCTGCACGTGTCAAAATTTGCGCAAAGGATATACAAAGTAACTCATGCTAATTTCGCCATTGTTACTGGCAGAGAAAGGGGGCCATCGATTTGTGTATAACATATATGTGTGTGCTTGGGTGTGCGGTTGGGTGTGAGGCCTTTGTGTAAATTATAAAGCGGCACGAGCGTCAGATAATGGATAATGGTTAAGTGGAGTGGAATTGTAAATTATATTAAAAACAACTAAATCCTGTGCGTTGATGAGTCAGGAATTGAGAACCTCTACTATGTATTATGGTTTGTTATCTGCTGTGATATTTACAGCAGAACATGCCCCCGGGCGACTGGGGTCCTGACTGGGTCAGGGCGGGCTCCGACTTAAGCCTTAATTTCGTTTCGTTTCAGAGGTAAGCACATTGACAACCCGTGAAAGGTACACACAGATGCCATTTGCTCAGCAGCTTTCTCCTCCCCCTCCTTGCCCGAAGGCTTTGCATATTTGCATGCAGATACATTCAGGACTGCAGCTGTGCTGTGCAGTGCAGTGCTGCAGAGTTTTCTGTGACAAAGTTGCAATTTCCGTTTTATTCTATCTTATTTCAGAAGCTGGCTTCTAGTTACAGCAGATACGAGTAGTAGGCAAGTAATGGAAATGGCAGCGGCAACGGCAACGGCAACTGCAACTGCTAATTGACTGGCCTATTTCCGACCTTTGACTTTTCGAAGTACATACCCAACACCACCCTGCACCACCACCTTGCTGGGCAAATACAATTTGCGGTTCAATTTGGTTCGGTTACCCACATAATTTGACCGCACTCAAAGTGCACAACTTTTTAAATGTCAAGTGTCGGAACCGAACAGTACGACAAAAGGAAGCCAGTGCAGGCAGCTTTGTCTCCTAATTGCCAATGGCATTCACTGATAATTTGAAGCGCCAGGGCTTCCTATAATTATTGGACGTGACGTCAAGGCCGGCATCTCTCACATGCGTTGATGGGAGCTCCTTGCCTCCAAGAAAACGTATAGGGAATAGCGGCTAAATGCCTGCAATTGCTGGAGGAGGGTCATAAGTGGAGCAGTGGCTTCCATTCGTTTCCATTTCCATAATCATTATCAAAACTTTTCTGTGATGGTATTTCGTACCTCTCAGAATAGAGGAATGGGTATTCTAGACATCTCTCCCGTACATGTAAATATTCTTTTAATCTTTGATCAGATATTCTCTCTCCAAAATATCAGATATTGAAATAATGAGATTCATCCGATCATGGGTCTTGGCAGCTTGGGTACCCTTTAGTCGATTCTTCTGCTGAAATTCCATTAGTTGTTTTCTTTGCCTCGTATGCATGTGTGTGTGTCTGATTTAAGCGGCCTTGTGGGGGGTGGGTGTGTCTTAGATGGCAGCATCATCGTCAGAAGCAGAAGCAGTAGCAAGAGCAACGGCAGCCGCCGCACTTCTTAAAAAAGCAATTACATTAAAAAGGATATGGTTGTGGCAGCAGCCCTTTTTGCTGGGTGGCTGGTTGCCTGGTTGCCTGATTGGAAGGAGAGGAGCATTCTGTAGCTGCCGCTCACGTTACGTATACGTTATCGTAATGCCTGCTTACGTGCTGCTGCTACTGCTGCTGCTACAGGACGCTACAGGACGTCTCGTCTTGGCGCGTCGCGTCCGCTGAGTGTGTCTCTTAAATGTTCATTAAATTGGATTTTTAGTGCGCATCGTAAAAAATTCAAAGCGCCCATTTAATTCGGCGCCAACAGCTACGAGTAAGAGTACAGCAGCAACAACAGGAGCAGGAGCAAGAGCAGTAGTCCCGGGCCTGGATTGGCCGAAAAGTTGAGCAGAAGGTGCCACAGCGGAGGAGCAGCCAGAGCGCTCGCTGGCGCTTGGTCAGCACTTCAATTCTGGAGGTCATAAAAGCACACGAGTCGCAGGTCGTGTAGGACTGCAACTGGGACTCCGTTTTCGAAGACGTAGCCGATCCAAATTGAAATATTTTGCAATCCTATTGATTTTCAGTTTAATGATGCGCTGCATATTAAATGGCCAATGCAGGAACTGCAGGTCTCCCCTCCCACTCCCCTGCTCCTGGCTAAACTCCACCCACTATACGTAGTCGTTGTCATTATGTTTGAGGGACGTATCCGAGAGCGGGTCCAGCTTAGTTTTTTTTTCTCCTCTGCAATTCGGTCGAATCGGGACTGGAACAGGGACTGGGACTGCGGGAGCATCGTGGAAAAACCTTTTTACGGCAAATTGTGCTGCATTTTAAGCGGAAATGATGCGCGTCCTGCGGCATCACATCCTGGCCACAAAATGGCTGTGCCTTCTACACCCCCCCCTCCCCTCTCCATCTCCAGCAGTTCCCGCACTGCTGTAAGCCTTTTTTTGTTGGTTCTTCTTTCAGCAAAATATTTGCATATTCATCTCTAAACAAAACACCAACTTTTCCGGGAAAGACAAACGGCAAACGGCATGAAAAAATAAAATAAACATTTGAAAGAAGAAAGCGGCAGCGGCAGTGGCAGCAGGAAGGAGCAAAGTTTAATGGCCAACATGGCCATGACCAGAGCAGAGAAGAGCGCTGGGTGCTGGGGGCTGGGTCGGTTTCGGGGCCCCCTGTTGCAGGTCATCTCTAGCTGTTGGAAGTGGCCCATTAGGCGGTCGCCTCCTGGCCGTCATGCCAAGCTGCGGCATATTGGCAAAAAATTCCAAATAATTGACACCAGCCAGCCAGCAGGCAGGCAGCGACGTCTGATGTAAAGGATGGCTATGCGATGCGATGGGACCTGAATGTTTTGTTGCCCGTTTTTTGGTGCACCTGCGTGGGCAGCATCAGCGATGTATTTTCTAATTGCCTTATCGCTTTCAGCGTTAACAGGCGCCAGAGCGCGAGGTCCTCAAAGTCCTTTGACGATGAGTGGACACTTTTGAAGTTTGGTCAGAGGAAAAAAAGGACACACACCCATCGAGAAAGGAGAAGCAGTGTTAATTGCAATTTGACTTGGTATTTCGTGTCGTGGACATTTTCGAAAACTGTTTGCATTTTCAAATGGATTTTTGGCGCTTGCCTTCTGCCGTCTGAAGCAGAAATATTTCATAAGTGTTGGCCAAAGGGATCAATTAATGTCATCCATCGCCGACGAACCGCATCACCGATCGCGTTTCCATCTTTGATTGCGGTATCGGCGGTGGGTGAGTCGTCTCCCACCTGCCATTGGCAATTAATGCACAGCGACAAACTGTTTGACATCGAATATCATGCGCATGGCCAAGAGCATAGCCTGAAGCAGGTCTTGCCATTTGCTTAATTGCCAGAGATAACCTCGTACGAGTTGGGGTCTCCACCCGACTGGGGGTTAATTGAAAAACCGTCGCAGGAAAAGGCATAATAATTGTAGACAACTTTAGAGACACCATAGAACAGAAGAAGAAGAAAACCCACCTTCGCTCACATGCAAACTTTCCAACACTTTGCCGCCTGCCTGCCTTGAAAGATGGGGCACAGTGGGCGAAAAACTTAAGGATACACTCGTGTGGCTCCTCGGGCTTAGTCTGTGGGCGAATGGGATGGGATGGGATGGCAGGACAGAAAATTTATGGCATTGACCACAAAATGTGTTAGTGAGAGTCCGTTCCGGTCTACATGTGAGTGGGCCTGTTGGTCCTGCTGCTGCTGCTGGCTGCAGCTAAAACTTCACTTTGTCAGTAACTTTCGGGAAAAGTCTAGCAAATGCGCTACTAAATAAAAATTTATGCTGGACGACACACGTCGTCTACACAGAGACAAACACATACACACGAAAACTATTGCAAAGACACTTGACCATTTGCACACTTATGCAATTATGAAATTGCCATAGAAAGTGACACTTTTATTCGTCATCCTGCCAGCCATTGTCCTTTTGGTTGGGCAGGGGAAAAAATCAAGAAAATTGCGCAACGAAAACTCTTAACAAAGTCATTTGGTCCAGATGCTGCCAGTTAAGTTAGTGAGAGCTACGAGGCGCTCTCTCCGTTGGGGGCGACCGAAAAAGAACAGCCGCTCCAAATACTTGTTCTCGTGGAGGGAGCGTGGAGAAAGTTCCTTTGGCAAAGCAAAACACATGTGGTTGAGGCGTCTGAAGTGTGGGCTTCGACCACTGCGAAGGGTTAAGCCAGCGGCCTGGAATTTGGACAGAATGTGCTGCTACTTAAGAGGGGCACCCAGGGACAGCGTGGGCTGTGGGTGGGTGGGTGGTATAATAGATGGGCACCCCGTCTTCGTGTCCTGTGTGTGTCCCAACGCATTTCGGACACTTACTGTAATTGTCTCTGCCCCAGCAGGGAGTTAAGGCGGCGCAAATTAAGTGCAGAAAGCGATTACAGACCAAGTGTGGACTGTGGACTGCGATTGCGATTGGGGGAGGAAGTGGAAAGGAGTCGTCAAGTGTCGCAGTCATCCTCAGGGTCAAGGCGCAGCATTTGATGAACTTGTGGAAAGAGTCCTTGTGCCCGGATTGGTGAAAGTGGCCTGGCATCCCATGGCTGAGTGGGTGTGTTGTGGGGAGAGGGCCATCAGCATAACTTTGGCACAATATGCTGCTGCGCCACAACTTGGTTGAACTGCGCCAAAATTTAACCCGACTTTCGGGGGCAGTTATTTACTTATCTAGGCGGACACGTGGCCAAACAATTGCTCTAGTTCTGCTTCTTTCTGGCTGCTTTTGCTGTCCGTCGCTGTCTGTCCCTTCTTGGCCATTTACTGTTGGCTGTGACTGTGTCAAGCGAAAACTTGAAAAACAGTCAACTGGTTGGAGATCTCAGAGCTGACTTTTCCTTCCCTCATTTCCGCAGTTTGTAGGAGAGCGAAGTTTATTGCTCTTTTTCAATCAAAAGCTTTACTCCACATTCGATTCCGTATTACGCATTTCAAGTGAATGCATTCATATTTCTCAGTGGCCCATCCTTCAGTTATGAACTTCTAAAATGCAGCTGCAACTGCATCCGCAACTATTGGAAGAGTTTTGTGTGCCACACTTGCACCATAACTAACTCGGGGGCAAGTGCAAGTGTTGGTCAGAGTGGGCACCATGTGGCTGGGCATTTACAGCCATGTAAGCAATGCTTTTTCTTTGTTCCGTCTGGTGGCAGTGGCAGGCAGCCGAGGAGTCCAGCCAGGGCTGCCGGGGCAGCGAGGGCAGCCAGGGATGCAGTCAGGCAAGCGGAAACTCACAAAATAAATGCAACATTTGGCAGCGCCTTCCATGGAAACCGGAAAAGTGGCTGCTCCTTGCGCGTGTACGTGTATTGGTGTCGCTACTCTGTGTCTATAAGTATGCTAGTATGCGTGTGTGTGTGTGTGTTATGTCTTGCTTAGGGGGATGCTATTGCCTTGGGACACCCTGCTGCTGTCACATTCTCAGCTTGCCTCATCTTCGGCTCCTGCCCCCATTTGCGTCTTCATTCAGCAATTTCCACTTGCTGCTTTGGTAACTTTTGGCCGTCTCCTACTCTCTGGCTCCAACTCTGCTCTGCTCCTTTTGGCTGGTTGCATCTTTTATTGTTTCAAATTTTATTGCTGCATCAGTTTGTGGCAGACGCAGACTCTGACGCACTCGCCAAGCAGCTCAAAGGGAGCAGCAGCTTCCTTTTGCATTTTTCTTGATGCCTGTCCAAGTGGAGCAGCGCTGCTGCTTGTTCATTTTGTTCTTGTGGCACATTTTATGGCCAGCAAGTTGGCAGCCCTGGTAGCAGTGCTAGTGGCAGCCCTTCCCAGACAGCAGCAGTAGCAGCAGCTTCTAATCTTTTGATTATGTACGACATACGCATATGGGTTGCATTTCGAACTTCTGTCAGTGTCGCCGTCGCCGTCGCCTTCTCCTTTATCGATTTCCTGCTTTATTTATGGCTTTATCAATAAAAATTATAAGTTATTGTTATAGTTGTTCTTCAACTGATGGTTCTGCTGCACATCTGTAGATGCTGCTGCAGTGTGTATCTGTGTGGCATAGCCAATCGCTGTGCACCAAACTGCAAAGGTCAGTCAGTATTGCTGCTGCCGCTGCCCCTGCCGCTGCCGCTGCTGCTGCTGTTTCTGTTTCTGCCACTGTTGACGCTGACATTGCTGACGTTGGTGTTCGCAACTTTATTTGCACATCCTGTTCTTCCCTCCGTCGTGGGCCGCTGTTGGTATTGGGATCCACTAGGGACCACACGTCCAACCGCGCCAATGTTTGTTCTTCTTGTTGCTGTTGCTGCTACTGCTGCTGCTGCTGCTGCCATGTTGCGACTGGCGCTGCATCTGCATCTGCATCTGCAGCATGGCCCGTTGTTGACTTTGTTGTACGCGTATGTTTGCAGCGCTTATGCAGCCTGCGTCCACATGCAACCTCCATCGGGGGCAGAAGAGCAGCGGCAGCAGCAGCAGCAGCAGCAGCAGCAGCATCGCCCATACAAAGCGCTTTATGTTTGCCTTTAATTTGCGTTCGGCGCCTTGGCGAATGCAGTGATTTTTTTTGTTTATCTCGAACAATGGAAGGCGGCGAGGGGGAGAGCATAGCAGGAAAAGCCATCATAAATTCAGTGTTCAATGATTTAAGAAGCTCATTGATTTAATATACGATTTCCAGCGCAATTTATGACATTCGGTGTCCTTTTAAGAGGTGGATATTCCTTTAACCTACTCGTATGAGATCATGCAGTTGGCATGATTTTCTTATGTTATTTTCTTTTTGCTAATGTCAATAAACAAATTTGCTTTGAGAAATGTTCAGTTTGGCTATTTTAATGAATTATTAGCCATCATCAAAGTCGATAACTCATTAAGGATAGTCTGCACTGCATACCATATTGCATATCCCATTATGGATTTTCCGTTTCGCTTCCCTCGCACACTTTCTCTGTCGGCCTGACCTCTTCATCGCTTTTTTGCGCCACTAGCCCCTCCTTCAGCATTCCTTTCTCTTACTGGGCCAGGAATTGATTGAAAATCAAACCAAACTCTCGAGCTTTTTTGAGCATGTTTGAGTTATGCTGAATGCATTGTAGCATAAATATAAACACAAACAGAAATGCTTCCCCACCCATCCAATCACACACACACACACATACAAATGCATCAGCAAGATGGCCGACAAAGAGAAAGCAGAGAGGGATACGGCTGTGGGGGTGGCGCCGGAACCTTTGGAAATTCAAACTATGAAACAGAGCAAGAGCAAAATGTTTGCAAAAGAAATGTAAAAGCAGGGGAAAAAACACAAAAAAAAAATTGCATATTAATTATGTTTTGCTGGCACAGTTCCACAAGAGGGAAATGTGGAGGGAGGGTGTAGAAAGAAGCGGGCAAGGGATAAGGAGGACAAGTCGCATGGATATTTCTACACGGTAGTCGTAGAGAACTGGGTTGTATATGTTTTATTGATATGTTTGGAATAGTTTCAGATGCTTTAGATAATGTAATTTCTGTAGATCTGTTCGCAAATTTGAGGCATTAAGGTCCACCTTAGTATTTTGGCTATGTCGTCACAAGTTAAGGCTAAAATTTGTGGCGTATGGGTACAGACTACATTGCCAAGATTCAGAATAGGGAATCAGTTATCCACGAAAGCAATTGGAATTTGTCATTTCTTCTTATTGCCGGATGATATATTGGATAGCGGGTATCTTGAAGTCTGAATACCGACTTTAGTTTTCTCACTTGTTTCCTCTTTGAGCGTTTTGCGTTCGGCTCTCTGGGGCGGCGGAGGCTTGGCGTGGCCGATGGGGGGACTCACAGGTTCGGGCTGTGTATTGGGGGCGCGCAAAGTGTTTCTTTCTGTGTGTGTGCGCGGTTGTAATGTGTACCTATACCTGTACCTGACTTCTATAAACACACACCGATACACAGGCATGAGTATGAGTGTACCCCCCAATGCAATAGGTATATCTCTCTCTTTCGTCTTTCTCCCTCGCCTTGCCTCGGTTTGCCATTGCATGCGTGTGTGCATCGCCTCAAAGGTGTTTGTGTTTAGCCGCATTCTGTTTGCTTACAGTTTTTGCATGGCTTTCAACGGACATACATTCATACACATACATAGCTCCCTCACACGGTAGCTCATTCTCCTCGATGTTTGCCATTATCTTACATGGCGCTGGGCGCTCTCCTCAGCACTTTTTCTGCTCGCTCTCTCGCTCTCGCTCTCGCTCTCTCTCTCTCTCTCTCTCACTCTGGCAAAGGCAACGGTAACGACTGGCAGCTAAAAATGGAAAATGGAAAATTGAACAGCAACTTCTGCTCGTTTTGCTGCCCGAGCGAGCGGAAGTCCACACTATATGCTGCCCCACAGTCCAGGCCCACGCAATGTTTTCCTTTTGCTGCACACAAGCCCATCAGGGAGTGGCAGCGGAGCAGGGAGCATCAGAAGGAGCAGGGCGAGTACACAGGGGCAGATGCAGGCGGCTATCAAACTGCAAGGTTAAGCCATAATGAAAGTAAAATGATGTACAAAATTTTTGCCCCCGCTGGTCCAATGAGAAACAAGGAGATTGCAAGCAGCACGAGTTGGCAAGTTGTGCCGCAGCATCGTCACACATTCGCAGTGTCATCAATTGCTGGGCGAAATGGGGGAGTGATGTCGAGGTCGCTGCCAGTAGAAAGCTAGGTGTAAATTCCGCCAGGTGTGTTTTGCCTTATTTTAGCTTTGTTTCTGATTAAATCAGCATACAAAATGCAAACAAATTAAACAAGATAACGAAAATGTGCGTGTGAGCATGTCGCAATTGCGTGAATCTCAATCACCAAAAGCACGAGATGGACGAAATCAACAAAGACAATTTTTCTATAAAATACTTTCTTGAGGATCTTTCTGTACTTTTAAAAATCGCACTCAATTTGTGCCCATATCTGCAGCTGCAACTCTTAATTGAACCTCATTCCACCGCTCCTCTGGCTCTGGCCTCAGGAAAATTAATTACATAAAAATACGCCGCAACACTTTTGGTTACCGTTTTCTCGTTTTTCGTTTTTCGGCTTTTATTTAACCATATTTTCAGGCGAGAGCCGGACGGTGTTGGTGTTGGTGCTGGTGCCTGCCCCTATGCCCCTATGCCCCATGTGGCTGGGTGCCAAGGATACTGTCGCTGGCAGTGCAGCGTCAAGAGTTCGGTGCGTGTGTGGCATGAAAATCTCATCTACGAGGGAATACTTATCCCTGTGCACGAGTATGTGTGTGTGTGAGTTATGTATGTGCTTCGATCCGTCCATTGCCTTTATTTGCTTTCGTGCGTTTATCGTTGCCCCTGCAACGGCGACGGCTCCGGAAACGGCAACATGACGAGGCACATCGTCGAGGCTGCGTGCAGTTGTTTGTCTTTAATTATGTTTGGACGCGATGCCATTTTTGCGCCTTTCAGGACCTACTTATGTGCGTTCCTCGACGGAGCTGAAACTCTACACGCCTCTACCTTGCCAGCGAATCGGAGCATTGTCCTCATTCTGTTCTGTTCTGTTCTGTTCTGCTCTGCGCTGTTCTCCTTCTGTTGCTTGCAGTTATTATACAACGCTGCCAATGGCGGTAATAAAATTAAACGATAACATTTCCTTTTCATTTGCGCACGCATCAAATTGGAGGCAACGTCAACCCATCGCGACACACTCGAAGACGAAGAATCCTGCCTCAGACGGGCTAATACACGGCTTTCATCGATGTGCCACAGCCAAAAGGTTGCAAAATTTTCCATGTCAGATGCATGGAAATTAATTAAAAGAAGCGATCGGAAATATTGATTGTCTGTACAGGGCATAGGACACACTTACCATTGAGCCGCACGGCTGCGGCTTCGGTAATTTTAATTGGCAGTCGAAGCTTCTGCGGACGTAAAAATGTTCCTCACTTCATTTCCGGATGGTAGTGCAAGCAAATTTACTTCAGGCAGGAGAGGGAGAGAGGCCCCGAGGAGGAGAAGTAGGAAGAGTACCAGTACCAGCCGCTACAACTGGACAGCTTCATTTCGCGACATTGCATGTCAAAGTGAAATATTGGCTGGAGACATGTAATAAATTTTAAAATTTTTTATTATGCGTTGCAGCGCAAGAGAGCGAGTGCGGTGGTGGGGACAGGCCAACGCATTGCCGCCAAAGTGGTTTGCACGGCTGCCTGCGCGTCTGTCATGCGTGCCACTGCCACATACAGAGGCACACACATACTCGCTCACAGAATGTTGTTGTTGCTGTTGTTGTTGTTGCCACTGTACTGATTCAGCAGCTCCTCAGTGTGGCGTGAATCGTAAATCAACGATTTAGGCGCACATGCAGCGAGCAAGGCATTTTTTAACAATTTTTTTTTTTCCTTAGTCTCTCTCTCTTTTTGCCATTTGACATTTTTAGGCCCACAAGGATTCAAGGTGTGGGAATTCGTAATACCCTGTAAGCCATGGACAATTATGAAAATCTATGGAAAACTTGGGTTTGTAGATCACCGCTTTGTAGTTGCAATAGTGTGGCTTATGTTAGTATTTCTAGAAACTTGAGGCAAAGGAATGCTTTCTATGATTTCATCGTCTGAATTGCATGTGCAGCCCATTCCTGCGGTTGCAACGACCTAGACCATTGGTAATTTGTAAAGCATATACAACATTGCGTATACGCAATATCGCGTCATTTTCACACACGCACACAAGGGTCACACCGTCAACACATCAGCCTGATACTTTTGTTCCTGTTGTTGCTGTTGCCGCAGCGTCAGCGGCATGAGAGCCGCCTTTCTCATGGCATATTGATTTGATGCCCAGGCGCTATGTCGAGAATTTCCATTAAATTTGCCTACCAACAGCAAGGCGGCCGACGACCGATACACAACACAGCCTAAAAAGAAAAAAAAACAAAAAATGGATGGGGTAGGGGTGAAGTAGGGAAATAGGAAACTTTACAGGCATTTCCCATTAGAAGCGGCGACGCATCCCTAACCACGTTAAGCCCGAGGTCCTTCCCCTTGCAGCATCGGGTATCGGTATCCCTTTGCAGAGCACGGGTATTGTGGGGTATTGTGTTTTTGCAATTTCCAAATCGCGCGAAAAATTGCGTCGCCATCAATCAGGGGGCCAACGGCACGACGAAACAAGCGGCAGTGTAAAATATTAAATTGGCCTTTGTTGCCTAATTGAAAACATAATTAGCCTTAATTTATTAGCTGGCCACGCAGTGAGCTCCCAGCTCCCAGCCGCCATGTAGCCCAGATACACCCAGAGCCAAACCAGAGCCAACCCAGCCAAATCGGTGTGCGAATAATGTGTTAAATCTATCGATTGCAGTCTATCGTTGTGTGCTGCCAGGGCAAAAGCGCGTCAAGAAAATCTGCGCAACGTGTCGATGGGGTCGTGTTTTTGGTTGTATTAGAGCTACACGGTGCGGCAGAGGGGTTCAGGATGGCATGGCTGCCTGACATGGCCCTAATTTAATTAATCCATGCAAGCGTACTCGGCAAAAACTTGAGCGGCTTGCTGGCTCCACTACACTAGGCTACAGGTTTGGGAGCGAATCGGTCTAGGATTCCAAGTATTACTGTGGATGTTTAGGATAAAATGAACATTACGTTGCTCCGTGGTAAAGTGATGAATTCTTAGAATACTCACTCATTCAAAATTGAAGGTGTAGGCAATAGAGTAGACTGTTCTGTGTACTCAGTCGGTGTATTCATAAGGAATCAATCTCAGTATAGCATTCACAGAAACTGTAGCCCAAATTTAAACCCGATTCTGTGGCCTTGAGGATTAGTGTTAACCCCTTTTGAGATTGCCAACGAATTAACCCGAGAGTGCTTTTAACATCTTCGTTGGGTTTGCTGGTGTACCTCTCTCTCTTTGGTATTGATGTAGCTGTTGCTAATACCTTAACTAAATGTATAATGTTGCTGCTCCTGGCCTCGATCCTTGGTAAAACTTGCGCTGCGCTTAAGCCAATCTGGTCTGGTCTGGTCTAGGCTGGCTGTCCTTGGTGTCCCGCTCTCGTCCTGGCTTGGGTATCTTGGGTATCGTGGTGTCGCTTCCAGGCGCAGTTAGTTAATGCTGCACATTATTTCGACAGCAGCGCACTACAGCAACAATCTTGGATACTTTTTTCGGCATCGTACTCGTAGTTTCGCTTGGCAGTTTTCTTTGGCTGCCTTGGCTCTGCCTGCCGCTGTTCCTGTCGCTGCCAGGAGGAGGACTAACTAGGTTTTTTGACAAGCTCATGCATGTGACTTTGTCGTTTATAACTGCCATCCGATGTGCACATGTATTGGCGTCCTGGCTGTCGCTTCTTCACTTCACTTCTCTCTTCTCTTCTCTTTTCTGTGTATCTGTGTGTATGTGTCTTCGCTGGCGCTTGTAAATGTCTGCTGGTGCAAAAGTCTTGTATCCTTTTTAGCTCCTCTCGCCTCTACTGTCGTGCATTCATTTTAATTTTGAAACTTGTACTTCCCAAGCAGCACACACACATATGGGCTCAGCACCAGCACGGGCCTGTCTGTGTGTCTGTTGTTTCTGTGTGTGGAAGCCGGCGTGTGCGATCCATATTACTTCCGGTGCACGTTACGTATACGCCAAATGTTCCGCTGCCTGTTTCCTTCTCTTTGCCACACACAACTAATTATTTTTCGCTTGACAATGAAAATGTTTAAGTTTAATTAAATGCATATTGCGCTGTGCTTTCTTTCTGTCTGCCTGTCTGACGGGGCATTCTCCTTTTCTTTGCTGCCGTTTACTGCCTCGTGTCTCGCTGTCTTGGCTGCCGCACCTGATGCTGCACTACTGCCAACTGCCACTACCACTGCGTGTCTCTGAAAGCAACAGTAACTTTTTCTGCAGTTGCTGGCCGTAAATTTATGCTGCTTGTTCTCCTCAGTCGGAATGTGTTAAGTGTGCTCTGGATTGCCTCGAGCCATGTTCATGGATGGCCATTCTTTCAGCAGCCTTGCCATAAATTTGAAGCTCTGCAACACACAAGTAATGTTCAGCTAATTGTTGCAGTTTCAGCACTGAAAAGGCAACATTTTTACGTACTTTTGATGTCGAAAAATCAAAGAGAAACAATATACATTGAGTCGTCTACTCAACGTTTGTTAGCTTAAACCATATCAACCATATCATATGCCTCATCCTTTCCACAGGCAAGCCCCTTAAGCACTGCTTATCGGTACCATGACACTTTGCCATCTTTCCAAGACATCGACTGAAATAGCTTGACAAGCCTCCGCCCAAAAAATTCCAGCTGTTCCAGCTCCTGTTCCAAAAAGTAAACCCACCTGCTGGTCTGGGTCTGAATCCCTATCCTAGCCTCAAATATGCTTTGACAAACGAAACTATTTGTCTTTGAATGACTTTAGCCAAAAAGTTGCCACTGGGGACATTAGAAATCAATAAACATAAAAATTCTTGAATAACGATGCGGATGCGGGTTGCGGAACTTGGGATGCGGATGCGGGAGGCAGTAAATATTTTGGCCCCAGTGGCGCCACAACTCTGTTCGGAGAGGAGACGCCTTGCGGCCACACTTGTCATGCCGTTGATAAATTTTTAAGCTGGCTCTAAACACTCTCTAAGCACAACTCATGCAGTTTATGCCCGCAAAGAGTTCGTGGCGAAGATACACACATATCCGCTCTCACATAATCGCCAACTCACTTTGAAGGAAGCACAAAAAATTATTCTAAAATTCTTGCAAACAATTTTTTAGAACTGGAACAGAGCCGAGCCCCTCGTGCGCCCTCCTCCTTGGCCTGGATGTGTACTTTTTGGTACTGACTGAAACTGGCTGGCACTGCATACATTTAGGCGCAGAGGCAGAGCCTCTTGAGCGCGTCGGAATGGTGTGGTGTGGTGTGGTGTGGGATGGGATGTGGCTTGAGTGGAGCTGAAGCTGTAGCTAGAGACTAGAGACTGGAGACCGTGTTTGCCAACGTGTTTTTGGTGTCGCGTCCATGTTGGCGTGCTAATGTTTATAAATGCTCGGAAGTGTTCAGAGCTCTGCACTGGATGGCGGAGCGGAGAGGAGCCTTTTGAATATTTTAATATGATTTAATATTAAACATCACTACGGTAGAAGGAGCTCTCCGCCCTGTGTGTGTGTGTGCGTATGACCGAATAGGGATCAAGATAACAAAGGATTACAAAATGCTTTCATTTGCGTCGCCAGGCGCCGGCCTGAGATGTGAATATTAAGTAAATGTTTTGAATAGTTCCCTACCAAGTATTTGGGTTAAGATTTTTTCCGTCACCCTTCCCGACAATCACCCGGATATATGTATATACACATACTTGTGGTATATGTATGTGTCGCCCGATTCAATTGCCAGTTTCTCGGCTTTTGGGCCCGACCGAAGAGCAAAGCGTGTAAAGAGCTCAAATAAACGCATTTTAATTCAAAGTTTTTGGCTTGTCTTTTGTGCGGGGGGACCTCTGCTGCCCTCTACCCTTCGCCGGACCGCCTGCTTATGTGTTTGCGTTCGCCATTTTGTGTGCGGTTGAGCGTGTTTGTTAAAAGCTTTGAAAAGATTTGCCATGTAATCGCATGCGGAAAAAGGACGGCAGGACACAGGCAGGCGGATGGTATACTCGTACGATGGGTTGGTGTTGAGGTGGAGTGGGCCGGGTGGGCAGGACATGGCGCGCCAACATGTTAAATCGCTTTGATGACATTGTTAATTTGACATACTTGGGTTTTTCGTCCACCCCCCCAACTCCCCCTACTCCCCCTACTCGCCCTACTACTCTGTTGTATCACTTGACTTTAGCCTGTTTGTATAGGCTTTGATTGCCACATAAAAGGCATATATAAAATATGAATAAAAACTTTTGTAGTGCGCAGCACAATAAGAATGATAAGTTGGACACATGACAGGGCCAAAGGCATTCCATAAACGGGATACTCGTACCAGAATGTGCATAATCACTCTGTGGTCGTCTCTCTCTTTTTCTCTCTCTGTGCAAATAAAATGCGAATAGTTTCTGCCATTTATGGGTATTGCTCTAAGAGGAGCCAGAAGAGCCAAGAAATTTAATGGATAAGCAAGAGATAAGTTGTAAGACCAGTGCAGACCCTGACGTAAGAATCTCCATGTAATACGTTAAGTAAGTGGGAAAAGTGTATCAAATGACACCCGCAGGATGACGACTACAGTCTCTTACATATGTCTGAGTACAGCTACAGTCTAACTACATGCAGCTGCAGACAAGAAGACGAAATGTAGACAACTTGTCGTCATGTTGGCATCCATTGCTCACTATGGCTGGCAGACACACTGCCTGCCTGCCTGCCTGCCAGTCTGCCAGTCTGCCTTGCTGCCTGCCTGAGTGACTGGCTGGCGATGCCGGCGGCAGGTGACAACGCCACAATGCCATAGGCACCAGAATCTCCGCCACGCCACCAAGAATCCCAGCTTCTGTGTGGCACAAGGGGCACCAACAGCAGCAGCATCAGCAGCAGCAGCATGCTGGAGGGGCGCAATCACACATGCTTTGGCTTGTAGCCTGCCAGGCACTGGCACTGGCATTGCGTTGTCTTGTCTTGTCTTTTCTTGTCTTTGGCCCTATATGCTCATTATGTCCGTACAAGTGTGAGTGCATGAGCATGTACATGTGTGCACTGGGAGTGGGTGTGTGAGTGCGTGTGAGAGCTGTACTAGTGCCTGCGTGTGTGGTGTGTGTATGTGTGTAATGGAAGCTGTTTATTCGGCAACAAGTTCCTTTCCCTACCCACAAGGTGGAGGTGTTCTAGATACCCTTTCAGAGGGTATGCTGCCTGTACATATAAAAATAGTCTTCATCTGCATCCACACACGTGTAGGTGATTATCTAGTGGCACACATTTATTGCCTAACTTCTTATCATGGGATACCATAGGACTGTTGGGTCTGCCAGTGTATTCAAAGCTTCGGTTTCTGCTCTGCACTTTCTTTCTTGTTTTTCTTCTGTTCCCTTTTTTTTGGACGCCTGAGCTGGCCAGAAGCGGCGCTCGTGCGCTGAATTCTTCTTAATGAGCGACATCAAGTGTTGTATTAAATGTCAGTTCTGTGCTTATGTGCAGCTCTATATCTATCTTTATCTCTGTGCAGCTGTATGTCGTGTGTGTGCCCAGCCTTTAGCCTATCCAACCGCCCCCGCCCCCTCCCAGTGGGTGAGTGCCGGGCAAGTATCTGTAATAAAATTTGTAATGAGTTGCAGGCACGGAAAAAGGATTTTTGAGTGCAATTTATTTTATTTCAGCGCTTTTATTTTTATTTCCTTTTTCGCTTTTGCCTCGCTTTCCTTTTGGCATATTTTTATGGCGCTCACACACACACACGTCTCCCTTCCACAGATACGGGTTCGCACAGATACAGACATGGGGACTTGGGGAGCAGATACAGATACAGCTACAGTTGGAGAGCTTCTGCCGCTGCTGCTGCTGCTGCTGCAGCTGCAGTGCGATGGTGATGGGGACGGGGACGGGGCAGCTGCTTTTATGCTCTCCGGCTATGGCATGTTTATTTCTGTTTGTATTCCATTTCTTATGATTTTTAATTACGCCCCCCGATCCACGCCCTATACCCCTCTGGTGCCATAAAACGTTGCATACTTTACGGCGCCCTGCAGGGGCCAGAGGATTGCGATTCCGATTGCGCCCCGAATCTGTATCCGTATCTGGAGCTGAAACTGCTGCCAGACTGAAGCTGAAGCTGAAACTGAAACTGAAAACTGCAGATGGGCAACTTCATAGAGTTGCAAATTTATCGAATGGCCAAAAAGACAATTCATTACACGCTTAGCCATGGCCAAAACGCTTTCCCTCCGACTCTCTCTCCCTCTCTCTGAGTATATTCTCCCCATGGGATAAAGCAAAGCATTTGCATTTGAGATAATTGCCGCAGCGTTTTGTATGCATAGCCGTTGGCAGTTACAGCTCCAGCTCCAGCTCCAACTACAGTCTAGGGCTATGGCTATGGCTATGGCTTCACTGCGATTGCCGGACAAGTGCGTCACGAGCTGGGCCATAAATTTCGCAAGAGGGGCCCGCATGTGCAGGCCCAGCGACCCAGGGTCAAAGAGAGCAAGCCAGAGTAGGAGCCGGAGCCACAGTACGGACACGGACACGGACACGGACCCGACCCCGAACCTCCGAACCCAGTCTGTTTACAGTCATTGCTACAAATTGACAAATTCGCTGTCGCCTGTCACAGTTTCTTCTCACTCTTTCTCTGGGGAAATCCCGGCCGGGACATTCTCTTTGTGAGAGTGTGGTCGGTTGGTTGGTGTGTGTGTGTGTGTGTGTTTGCGTGTGTGTGGGTGGGGTTTCGGGGCGGCTGGGACATAAATGATAACAGTCGCAAAGCGCTGATTCATTTACTAAATATTTGCATAGGCGGCCTTGTCAATGCTGCTGGTCGTTGTTGGTCAGTTGGTCCGCTGGCCCGATGCTCCGTTGCTCCAATGGTTGGGATATCAGCGTGTGATCGGACACAGCGGCGCCGACGACCATTTTTTTGGGCTATATGTGTGAGCCCCCGGGCCAGGCAGGTCCCGATCCCAGGCCTCTCCCACTGGACATTGCGCAAACATGGCTCAGATATGTATGTTGGTCAAGATTTACGATTGGCGCATGTCAAAGGCTTAATGCGTTTCATTGTCCTCATGGCCATGCCCGAGCCCCCAGCGCCAGCCCCCTACCCAACGAATACGCCCCTTTCTACGCCATCCCTCATTCTGCCTATTTGCTCAGCTTTATTAAAATCCTCAGCTACAGATTCAGCTCCAGCTCCAGCTTCAGTCCCGTCCCCTTTCGGGCCTTTCGTTTGTCCAGCGGTTTCTTCATTAATTAAATGCGTTGTCCATCGACGAGGAGAGGGAGGAGGAGGCTTTTTCGTATGCTGCCCGCTGACAAAAAGCATAAATATTGTTATGCATAAAAATAAATAATAATGAGACACACACACATACTGTATCTGTGTGTTTGTTGTACGCATACAAATGGCGAGCACATGTCAGCCATTGAGAAATGTTTGACTGGCTCCCGAATGAAAGCGGAAAAGCGGATTTTCTTGCGGTGGCTGCGAGTGTCGGTTCTTAAATTTGATTGTATGCAAATTTGCCTTCATCTCTCTTTCTTTCTCTCTCTCTCGGTTCCTCTTTCGGTCATATTTTAATTAACATGTTTACAGTGGTGCAACGCCATTTGCCATTGCGTGATTAAGCAATTTAATTGAATTCATCGGACCGCAGGGGTATGCGAGCAGCTACAGTGCTCTGTGTAAGTATTCCTCATTAGTCTGTCACAATTTCTGTAACAGATTTCTTTGCAACCCATCCTTAGCCTCGTCATGCCTCGGCTCCTGTGGCACAAGGACACACGTTCCAAATTTTAGCTCATTAAATACTTCAACCTTTGCTGAATACGCCCACACACAAAAAAATACACATACACGAACACACCGTCAAAGGCCACAAAAAGTAGAGGAGGAAAATAAAAGTGGCAAACATTTTGAGGCAATTTCATTTCACCCAAAAGGCGAACAAGTCCCCATCCTCCCGCCTCCCTCCTCCTTCCTTCTGTCACAGATCACAGTCACAGCAACAAAGTACAGAGATGGGGTGGAGGGAAGGGAAAAAAAGCAAAAGTTAACCACGTTGTCATGTTGCCATGCTTAAATTATAATGAAAAGGACTCTGCTACACGCACACACACACACACATACATATCTGTGTTAGCCCGCTTGTGTAACCTTATTTTGCCCTAGAGCTCTGCTTTCTTTTGGTCCATGCAGCGCCCACTGAGAGAGCAGCAGCAGCATCAGCGAATGCACAAGTCGATTTTGTCTCATTGAAGGTTGTTTGTGTCCTCCCCTTTCTCCTCCACCTCCACCTCGTCGTTGTCGTTGTAGTTGTTTTCTTTTTTTGTTGGGGAGTGTTCCGCACATTTTACTCCTGCTTGGACGCCACCGCCACTCCACTCGATGGGCGCTCTACGGCTGCTCTATGGATGTGCTGACTGGCATCACTTACCTCTCGGAAATGGGATCATCAGCCTGCCATTTCCTAGCGCTCTGCTTCACTACACAACAGTCCCGTCCCAGACATTTGGGGCCAAATGATTGTTTATGTGTGTGCAGCCCTACGAGGCTGCTCTCTTTGTATACCCTTTGTGGCAGGGGGTATTACGAACTCCGATACTATTGCATTCCACATCCGATTGTATGGAAGTGATATATGCATACCAGTTATGTATTTTCTTCTCATTGAACGAGGTTTGCTTGAAAAGTGTCCGAATACCAAGTATCTTATAGTCGGAATGTCGACTAACTGTGTTCGTAGGGTGTGTGTGTGTGTGTGTGTGTGTAGCCCTGTTGTCACTGTTTTTGTAGCCATACATATTTAATATTTCATATGTCTGCAATGATTTCTGTACGCCTTTCCAGCTACCACCAGTCACCAGGCACCAGGCAGGCAGCGTCCCTTGACGCCTCGCTGCGTATTATATTAAGTCCAAAATGAGGCTCCTGATGACGACGAATTGTCCTCGTCTTCGTCATCGTCCTCGTCCCCTCCTTCATCTTCATCTTCATCACCATCACCATCTCCATCTGCTGGGCTTGGGCTCCTCCTGCTCCCCCGTTTGTCCTATCGTTTGTTTGCCTTCTGTCACTGTTTATTTGTCACTGGCCTGGGCCTGGCCTAATGCTGCCTCCTGCTGAAGCCCATGTGTATTTCATTTTGCTTTTGTTAGTTCCGGTTGACTTACGCGCCATGTTGACTGCAATTTGTATGGAGCACGGTCCCCGTCTCGCTTGGTTAGACCGGAGAGAGCAGATCTGAGACCAGAGCAGAGCTGAGCTGAGGCGAAGGCCACACGCGTGTCCTTTAAGAGTACTCCTGCTGTATCCAGCGGCTTTAATGCAATTTTAATTAGGCCATGTCCCGGGGGCAGCACCCGATTCTCAAATCTCAAACAAATTGACCATCGACTTAGCCCATAAACTCGCAAACTCAGAAACTTTCGCTTCCCTTCGCTGTGGGGCATTTAGTTACACCTACACGGGACGGGAACTTAACGCTTCTAATATATGCGCATACACGGGATTCCTATTCCAGGCCACCCCAGCCCACCCCCCACCCCCCACTCAACCACCTGACCCACCTTTCATCCACGCCAAATCATAAGGAAAGGCAAAAGTGGCTTCGCCTCCGCTTCCGTCTCGGGTGGAGCTGAGAAAAATATGCTGCCTGCCTGACTGCTCCGCGCCACTTCCAGGTAGCAGCTGGCTAGCTAAAATCACTGGCAGCTTCAGGTAAAAGCCAACTAGGAAAAGTCAAAGTGTGTAACCCAGCCACGCCCACCAGCCAACCAGCCCACCAGCCCACCAGCCATAGGCCGCCCACACCACTCATGAGTGCACAGGACAAGGAGTGCACTTTGCGCGTTGTCCTAAGTATTTCAGAAAATTTCATTGGTTTCGGCTACGCTTTGCAGCTCGAACATAAATAGTTGAGCACTCGTTCTCGTTCTTGGACTCCGACTCGGACTTGGACTCGAATGACTGGGCGGGGCAGGCAACTGAGGCAGGATGTGCAGTGCAGTATATACTCGTATATACGCATAAAGTTTTCACTGCATAAATAGTTGTCGACAAAATTTCGCATAAGTAGGCGACGATGCTTGGCATGCAAGTGTAAAAGATTCGCCCCGAAACTTTTCTACCCAAATGTGGCTAATGAAAAGTTTGCCCAGCGGGTAAGTCAAGTCCAGAGCTCCAGAGTGGCAGCACAGCCACTCCAGCCCGAGATCTTCCTCGAGCTATTCAGAATGCATAAAAGACGATTCGCAAGATTTTTAATTAGTTTTTCGGCTTTTCACTTGACACATGTACGACTGTGTTTGTGTTTTACAAATGTCTGGCTACGTTTTAATCAATCGGAAGTTGCTAAAAGGTTCAACGTTCATTTCTTTTTATTTCCAAAAGGAATATTCAGATACTTTTTGCAGATGATAGAAAAGAGGTATCCTGAACAGACAGAAAACAATGATCAATCAAGAGTAGAAGGCTAGAATTGTCTATGCCAAATCGTAGGCCCATTCCTGTCTGCTTATTAATTTGCAGAATTCTCGAAACGGAGATTCAAATTTATGCTGCATTTTGCCTACTTACAGTTCCTATAACAGCTCTGATACCGGAGGGCTAAGTACGGTGCACTAAGCAGAAAATACTGGCAAAGCAAGTAAGCCTTCTGATAAAATCAACAGAGCGGCTCTCGTCCTACTCCCACACACACCCACACACACAAACAATCATAAGCAGCTTGGTCCTGGTTGTGGGGTCTGGCACATAATATGATTCGGAGATTTCATTCGTTTTGATGGAGATGGATTAAGTGTGAGTGAGCATGGAAAAATGACCGAGAAGCATTAGAGATTTCCATGTTTGTCCCTCCCACTGCCCACTGCCCACTGCCCACTGCCCACATCCTTCGAAGCAAACGCAGCTGCACCTTCACCACATACGAGTACTCAAACAGGCAAATGGAATAATCTAAGAGTAACTATGCGATGTTTTTGTGTGCTGCTGATGACTGGGTGAAACTTTTTTGCCTTGACGCCCCAAAGGAAAAGTATTAAATTTGGAGAAATGCACAATTTCATCTGCCAAGAAGACTTTTCACTGACTCCACTGCGCCCCGTGGGCAGGCACCAGCAGCCCACTTTCGAGTGACTTCCGTTGCCCAAATCCTGCAAGCTGCTGCTTCAGATCTTTGCTCTGGCTGGCTGGCGTTTTGACTGCTTGCTGCTTGGCCACTAAAAAATTCCATTTGTAAACGGCAACCGCATTAAACCAAACTCATCTCCGGTTGTTAATGACTGCCGCCTGTGGACGAGTGAGTGTTAGTGTGGGAGTGGGATCCGATTCGGAATCGGAATCGGAATCGGAATACGCTCAAGCAGCCAAAGCGGAACCCGGGCATTAACTCTGGGCAGGAAGTACAGTTCTCCACTTCTCGGCCTCACATTTTAACCAGTCGCCAAACAATTGACGCAAATGAAAACTGACGCCCGATAACTGGGCCTGCACCGTCCATTGAGTGAGTGAATGAGTAAGTGAGTGATGGGAGATGGGAGATGGAAGATGGGAGACCCACACGCAACCGCCGTTCGCGAGGTGAATCGATTCACGGCCCGTAAATGATACAAACAAGGTGGCCAGTGGCTGTGGAAGGTTCGCGCTGCTTGTTCCGACTGTCAGTCAGAGGCAGCCAGCGCGCAGCAGCCGCAAATTAGTGCAAAGTGCCACCCGGACAGTGGGGACGATGTCGATGTTCCATTGAGGATGCTCCCCAACTCCCGCCTCCCGACTCCCGACCCCTGTCCACGGTTATCCTTGGAGCGAGCTTCTCGTTTTGTTTGTTGTGGTAAGATTTGAAAGTTGATTAATGAATTCAAAATACAGCATGCGGAATGATGAGAGGAGTGCAGTTGCTCAGGAGATGGGAAGTGCTTCACCCAAGCGCTGGTCACGACTGCCGGAGTGTGCGACTCGATGCCGGGATGCCGGGATGCCGTGTCCGGGTCTGGGTCTGGGACTGGGTCCGTGGCCAGCCAAATGACAGACAGACAGCATTTTATGTGCCCGGGGCCACTGGTCGGACGGAAATGAATAAAGTGCGAATTTTTGTGTTCTTGGTCTCGGTTCTCTTTCTGGTCCTTGTTCTCTCGTCCTCTGTGCGCTTTCTCTCACGCTCATTCTGTTTGAAGAATGCAATTTTGTGATGAAGAAAAATTGATTGTCGTCGTCCACGTCGTGTGGAACAAAACGAAAAATGAAAAGCAAAAAAAGGGGGTAGGAAGAAGGAACGAACCAAAGAGAAAACTCTGCCGACACAGTCGCACAGTTGTAAGAGAAAAAGGAATTCCCAGACATTGCGGACAGGTTCATGAATACGGCAGGGTAGAGGCATGGTGGGCGGGGAGGGGAGGCAGCAGGGAGCGGTGTACCCGGAGACGGCGACGAGAGTCTACCCGGCAGCTGGAGAGAGCGGAAAAAATTAATATTTGCTCAAATTGCGGCAAAGAAAAATCGTTCATTCTAAAGTTCAATAGTGCGTGAAATAAATTGTTTCCGTTTTTAATTTGCCATCAGGCAGGCAGGCAGGCAGGCATGCAGGCAGGCAGTCCTCCTCCTTGGATTCCAGAAAGCAGTTTTAAGGTCTTAAATTTTAAAAATCCAAGTAAATGGAAGCTGGAGAATCCGCAGCAGCTAAACGCAATATATAGTATAGGAAAAGGGCCCACAAATTCCTACAAGAGTGCGCAGTACCTTAAGAATTCGTGCAGCAGTCTAAAGGTTGCAAGATTCAACGGTTTTTTCCCAGCTGCCTCCAAGGCATCTGCCGAAGAATTTCCGCAGTATAGCTTCGAAGATCCTAAGTCCTGGAAGTCTTAAAATGCATTTTTAATAGTTACAAGTTTTAAGCTTTGAAAGCTCTGCAATTTTAAAGGGCATGCTCGCGCTGTGACTGCATAAGGCATGAGAATTGATAATCAATTTGTCACTTTTGGCCCAGTGTTTTGCATACCAAAACTCAATTAAAACATACGCAAACACTCACACACACACACACACATGCACATGCATAGAGACAGACACAGTTACAGTTGTACTTACACTTACATTGATATAATTAAAGTTCAGAACTGCAGCTGCGGCTGCGGCTGCCGCCGGCTACCAAATGCAGAAATTTATATGCGCCGACGTCGCAGTCGCCGTCGCCATCGCCATCGCCAGCGCATCGCTTCGTTCTATATATTTGGTATGAACAATATTTTTGCATGAATTATGAATTGTGTAAATTGTAGACGGACGGACGGACATTGACTCTGCTGTGGGTCTTAGTGTGAGTGTGCGTGTGCGTGTGCCTGTTCCTGTGCGTGGAAAAGCCAGCAAGTTCGGCTTGCCAGCCGGGGTACAAAAACTTGTCGCCAATGCTGCCAAGTGGCGTGCTGGCCCCATACCAAAGAAGTCCCCCAAAACCAGACCAGAGCACCATCTAGACCAGCGCCCAGACCAAAGCCGGAGATTCCCTTGCCAGCTGCGTTTTGCCTTGGGGGGGAATCGGAGCCCCGGCACAGGAGATGGAAATGAAACTGGCACTGGAACCGGAGCATGATGGAGCAGAGCTACAGATACACATAACTTTACAGCTGGAGCCTACAGACGACAAAATTTAAATCACTGCGTGGCCTCGAGTGCTTTTTGTTACAATTTACGCTTTATGGGTGACATTTTACAATTTACTTTGTCGCAAAAGCACTTTGGGTGCCATGCGAGAGGAGAGTCAAAGCGAAATGGCCAATATAAATTACACAGTTATGTGCAGTAAGTGTAACTCTCTCGCAGTCTCGATCCCCCCTTTCCCCCTGTGCTCTGTTCTCTGTGCCACGGCTGCAGCTACGCTACTAATGTCCGCCGCACCGAAGTAACAAAATATTACTTAAACAGTAAATTGTGCCAAAAGCTACAGCTTTGACTGGAACCAAGACAGAGACAAACCGATGGGACGCGCCACTTCCGGCTGGAGGCGCTTGGCCATCGAATGGCCAAGGCCAGCTGTAATAGCCCTATAAGCGGCATTCCCAGCCAACAACTGAAATCGAGAATGAACCATAAATACTCGGTAATTGGGAACTATCTAATCAGCCAATCGGTGGATAAAATCTATAATTGTAGCAGAGGCTATAGCATTGATTTGATGATTTCTACGAGCATCGGATAGACTTATTAAGAAAACTAAAAGATGCCCTTCTTCTTGCAGAAAACTGTGCATAAATCTTGAATCTCTTTCCTTCAATTTAAATGTACGCCCTAACTCATTCGTCGAATAAAATCGACTTGGATCTGCATAACTCTTGCTGCAAATGTTCACGCCTTCTCTCTTGATTATTGGCAGTCATAATTTGGTCATGCATACGCGTTGGCAACCAGCGTTACAGTCGCAAATTTGAATTATTCGAGTTATTTCGCGCTACATTAAGTTGGTTACACTCGCACAAAAGAGCTACAGATCCGAGTATACGGAAGGGGGCACACCACTCACACAAAAGAGAGGCCTTGCTGGCTTTATTCGAATGCGATAATTCATACCGGCATTTCCTTGGCCATCTCCAGTGCAGATTTATCTGACTGTCTGACGAGCTCTCCATCTTACTCTCTCTCTCTCTCTCTCTGTCTCTTTCTGTGTCTGGTTATTCCCCATTTTAAATGCCACATTTTCAGCTTTTTTTCGAAATAAAGTTTTCCGTTCCGACTGATTCAGTGTTTGCTTATTCCGTATTTTTGTGCGTGCGTGTGATTTTTGTATGATTTTCCAGAACTCTCTCTGGGTGGCGACAACCTTTTTGCGAACAGTTTTAGCACCCATTTGTGTGTTTGCCTAAGAGGCATGTTTGTGTTTTTGTGTGTTTTTGTGTGTTTTTGTGGCTAGTGCACATTTTAATTAAAAAATATTAATAATTAACAGGGCAAACAGGCAAACGGGCCTCAAAGCGATGCTGAGTGTATCGGAGTGGCAGTGGGTGTGGGGCGCGTGGATTCGGTCGCTTTGGTCACATAATTTCATATCTGCGTAAAGTACATTAAAGGAGCATAAAAATTCATTACGCAGCGGCGGCGGTGGCAAAACAGCGCTGGCAGTTGCCCAAACAAATTATCGTTAGCCAAGTTAAAAGGCAAATGGCTACGGCACTGGCACCGGCACTGGCACTGGCATCAGCGGCGGCCTACAAGCCATGTCCACATCAGGGAAAGCGAAAGAGAGTGAGGGAATGGCCACGGGGGCACACTGCAGCCCAAACAGCCCGGCCAACGGCCACGCTGAGAGCAAGGAAAACAAAAACTGTGACACACCGCAGCCCAAAAAAATGTACAACAATCCCCCCGCGCGCCCATGTGGATGGTTGTGGATGTGGATGGGTATGTGCCGGCACTGCTGTAACTTTACTGATGCTGTAAGCTGTAACCAGAGGCTGCAGTCCCCAGCCTGGTACTTATTTTCATTATCTGACACACCTATTTAAAAATGTAAGTCTCCAAGTGTGACCCCCATTAGGTGGCGCCTAAAAGCCGGCCGAGCAGGCAGAGCAGGACACCGAACGGACATGCATATATAATTTACTTATTTAGCTTTTTAGTGGGTTGTTTTTTCGGACAAAGGTCCGGGGTCGTCTTTAGCTTGCGAACATGAAATTATTTAGTGGCAGTGTCTGCCCTTCTGCCGGGCAGCCATCAACGTCCCCGACAAATCGTCCCAGGAGGCGCTCAAAACTGTCAGCCATTGGGTGTTGTCCTAAAAGGTGCTTGCTCACATCTTCACCCGTGGATTGTCCATCTCTGCAGCATCACCATTACATTCTTCACCTCTCTATACAAACATTTCCCTAACTTCCCGCATAGCTTTCCGCCATCGTTTTCCCCCAAAATTCATTCCCTTTTCAGCTGTCCTTTGTTTTCGGCAGTTAAAATCTTGAAAGGGACTTTCCATGACCCGTCTGACTCTCTGTTTCGGTCCAGTAGTGGTATGTTTGCTGTGGTTTGCTCTTTCCTGGGTTTGATTGGGGATCGAGTCTGATTAGATTTTGCCTGAAATTAAGGTAAATTAACAGAGCTTACAGGGTAAGCTACAATAATAATAGGATATAAAGGTTTTGGGAAGACATCAATTATGTGAGGTCATTCTTGAACTATTAATGTGAATGGGTAAAACAGGGATCAATGAAAAATAATCACTCTTAACTATAACCTGTACCTACAATGTAGCTCCAGAGGAGCTGAATTCAGCTGCTTGAAACTTAAGTCCTGATTTAATCTCTTCCTTCTCTAACTGCTACCCTAATTTCCTGCTTGCACCACCGTCAAGCTCATTCCAACCTCAAGTCTGGTGCTGTCATCTTCCACGGAATATCAAGTATACGCTCTGTTGTGTCCACACTCCTCGGCGACGGGTGCGGCCCTTCACTAAATACCTTAATTGGCTTTAACAATGCCTTAATTTTCTGCTTATATGTTTGAGGGGGCAGACAAGTGCTGGGAGTACAGCAACAACAATAGTACCCAATGCGCTATTGTTCTGTCGTCCCTCACACAGATTCTCATACACACAGACAGCATACTTATGTGCATGGTCACAGGTCACACTCACACAGTCGTGCACTCCATTATAAGCAAATATTTTTAGCCTCATTTCAGCTAAAGACGCTTAAGCACGTTATAACTTTCCCCCTGATGAGGTTGTTGTTTCTGCCAAGCACTCATACAATCATACATACACTCGCAAGCACACGGACAGACACACAGATACAAAACTGGCGCTGATTTACCTAACAAGCGCAGCTCGAAGAACAAAAGGCAAAAGTCAGCGCGATGGAAAAGGGAATCCTGTTGTTGTTTTCATTTAAAGTGATTTAAAAAATTCAAAGGGCAATTGTTAGAACAAACACAGTTACACTCACGCACACACACACACACACACACACACACAACAAAAAGAATCAGCCCTTGTCCATCAGAGACAGAGTAACAGAGAGAAAGAGTCCAAAGAATGGAGCTCTCGGCTCGCCTTTTGCATCGCTCTGAAGGGAGACATTGCTTCTTATTGTTAACGTCACTTTGGTTGCTACGGTTCTTGTTCCCTTTCTTGTTGTTGCAATTGTTGGTACTGCATTTAAACACATGCAACACACACACACATACAACCACCCATACATACAATATGTGTAAGGAATAGTAAAAAGGGTACAAAAGACACTCAAAGCCCGTTGTCCGCTATCCACGAATTCACTGCCGTTGCCCCTTTCACATACTCCGTCGACTCGAACTCTCACTCTCACAAGGCAGGACAGGGACTAACATATTGTGTGCCAGTGTGTGTATATTGTGTGACGCTAATTATACCTAGTAGTAGTAGTCCCTTAGGGCATTCCTATTGTATTCGAGTAGGTTCTTGTAATAGAAAGAAATATAGGACATTATACAATGTTTAAAATCATAAATACTTGTAAAGGTGTGGCCTAAAAAATGATCAAAATTTCATCGCTTATATAAACCAATCCTAAATAGCGGGTATATCACAGTCGAGGTACCGACTGGATTATTTTCCTTTGTACTTTTGAAAAATACGAGCAGAACAATGATAATGTCGCATGCTAAATTACATGCAATTATGTATTTTTACTTCTATTTTTCTGCTGGCTTTTCCCCCTTTACTCCCCGTTCCGTGAAACATTACCTCAACGCCCTGTCACCGCTGTCAACGCCAAAGTATGTTAATAACAAAAACAATAGCAACAAGAACAAGGATACAAGGATACAAGAAACAGCGCGAATGAAGGGGAATACCAGGTGACTGCAACTGACACTGCATCTTGCCGTTTGTTATCCCTGGATATAATTATGGCTTGGAAATGGCTGAAGGGGGAAGAATAGTTCCGATGTACATATGTCGATGTGGTTAAAGGATACAAGATATACTATTAAAAGCTACATACCAAACCTAACTCTAACCCAGCTCGAGAACTAGTGCCAACAGAATGGAAACCCTTCTCACATTTCCTGACATTTGACTGTCTGGCGTCTAACATTCGCCACCAATGCGTGGAATTCTCAAACTGTACAAATACCATCTTCTCAATTAAGTTGGAATTATGCAAGTCAAATTTTTCTGTGGTTGGATTCGTGCTCAAAGCTGATTGACTGAGAATTTGAAGAGTTAATTAGACCCAAGAACTGAAGGGAACGTGCCAGTGAAATCATTTCAGCGTAAAGGCTTTTCAGATATTCTGCTAATAACAGTCCTGGGTATAACAGTTTAAGGCAAAAGCCCATAAAAATACTGGGAATTCTGCGGCTAGACAGCATAAAGAACATTCTTCGAAATTTCTCGAAAGACTTGTAGCGGCAAAGAGAAATTAACATAATAAGGGAATTTCCAAGAGTTGATAGGGAATATATTTTACAAATATTTAAGAATAATATTCTTGTTTAAATTTACAATATTTTCATTATATTCTAATTACATTTATGTGAACTAAGAAGCTCAATGAAGTCATGGTTTTCTGTTTGAATTCAAATTTGGCTGGGAATTTCCGCAATTCCTCTGCTTGAACCAGCTCGGATTCTGCGCCTTGTTTCGAAACTGACATCGAAACCGAGCCGAAAAAGGACGAGGCACACGACCACAGGACACGACGGCGTTGTGAATGGCGCCCGGAGCGCAGCGCCGGCGATGTGATGATGCCGACGAGGAGGGACAGAGAGCCGTATGAGACAGCAGCAGCAGCAGAAGGAGCAGCACGTAGACACTGGCGAGAATGAGAGCGAGCAATTCGTGAATATTTCATGAACGAACGCGTCACGGAGCGACGAGAATAACGGTATTCGGTCGCAAACGGTACTGTAAACGATGGCAATGGCGGCGATGGCGACTCGTTCTCGTCCTCGGAGAGAAATGTAGGGAAACGCATCCAGTCGTTGTCGTCGCCGACGTCGCTGTCGTTGCCGCCGTCGTCATTATCGTCGTCGGCAGAAGGAAAATCGCCTGGCTCTGGTCTTCAGCCGTTGCCGTTGCCGTTGCCACCGCCACCGTCGTCGCTGTTTGCTCTTGCTGCCGCTGTGCTGTCGTTGCCGTTGCCGTTGCAGTGGCAGTGGCTGTGGCTGTGGCAGCAGCGCCTCTGAATTTTTGGCCAATGCGTGTGCTGCTGGCGTTCAGTAAGAAAAGCGTCGCCCAGCGGTCTAGTACGAACGTATACCGAACGCCTTGTGTTCTTCCTGTTCTTTGGGTTCCAACTCCGTTAGCGTATAGACGACGTATATCTGAAGAGAAGAGATACGAGTGGTGTGTGTGTGCGTTGATCTCGTCTCTTTTTGGTTCCGGTGCGTTACTCCAAAAGAAACAGAAAATCTGAAACTGCGAACTGCTCTGAAAAGCATTTACCATAATGGCAAATTATTTGTGGGGGAAAGTGCTCTACAAATGATCTATTGATATCATGAGATCACGCCTGCCTTACTTCTATTATTATTCTGATCCATAGTCTGTGATGTCTTTAAGCCCAGTTTCCCAGTGAGGGCTTCCACTGTCAGCCACAAACTTTTTGGGCGACTTTCATTAAACTTTGACAAATGTTTTCAGATGATTTTCCTTCAGTCAGTGACTTCTAAAGTTCGCTGCAAATTTGCGCGCGACGAAACTCATTTGTGGAAGCTGCCGGCTAAATAATTGCCAGCAATTCCTCTTCTGGGAAACTTTAGAAACCCAATCCCATTCGCAATAGATTTTTTTTTTCCTTTTTTTAGATTATTATTATTTTCTACTCCACTCTTTGCATGACATTCCGAATAGCAGACATTCAGACCGTCTCGTACGAGATGTTCAAATGACAGGAATATTTATAATTTCCGCTAGGGGTTCTGTGTCAGTAGACACAACAGCAACTAGGGATATAATCGTTGGATATAGAGTGGGAGAAATAATTTGCGATTACTGGCAGGCAGAAGGCAGCTGAAGAAATCCATGAAACGATATCCAACATAACGAAACGGAACGGAACGGGCCAAAAGAAATTACAAGCCAAGTGCGCTTGAGTTCGTGTATTTCCGGTTGAACAAACACATAAGCGAAACATAAAAGAAAGGCGAACGAAAATTATAAAAATACTCGTAATAAGTCAGAGCAGAGCAGCACATGCGAGACGAACACGGCCAGAACCAGGACGAGCCGTAACGCAACCAGAAGGAGCAGAGCAGCCAGAGCAGAGCCATCAGCATAAGGCAAAGGCCACAAGGAAAAGCTCGAAAAGTGAAAATACATAGAGAGTCGGCAACTAGCAACCAGCAGCCAGCACCCAGCAGCGAGCATATTTCATAAGTTTACAGGAGCAACACTCGCACTTATATATATAAAACGATATATATATAGAAGTACATAAGTATATATATATATTTAAAAAAGCCGGGAGCGAGCCAAGAGAAAGCAACCCACAGAACTAGCCAAAGCAAGAGCCAGAGCCAGAGCCAGTGCCACAGTCATTGCATATGTGAGACGGTGGCGACAAAGGCGAACCCACGACCTTTGGCACACAGTTCAGGCAACTGCAGGGAGAGGTCAGCGAATCAATAGAGGAGTCGAGAAACAGCGCGCAAAAGCCCTAAGGCCGCCTGGATATAGAACACCCGTAGAAAGCGACCAAAATTCACTCGCAAATTATGCTGACCATGTCCACTCTGATGATGCCAGCACCGACTATAGCTATGGGTGCACCGCAGATCACAATGGGCCCCCACAAGCCGCCGGAAACGAAGCTCCTGGCCATCCATCCAGCAGCAGCTGCTGCCGCTGCCGCCCAGCAGCAACAGCAGCAGCAAACGGTGACAGCTGCTCATCTGCAGCACAATGGCCAGCAGCAACATTCCCAACAGCAGCAGCAGCAAATGTCGCAACAACAGTCGGCACTGCAGCAACAGCAGCAGCATCAGCAGATGGTTGGCAGCAACTCCAAGCCAGGTGAGTGCGGATCGGATCTGGACTGTCAATAGTTTTTCTTTTTTTTGGGTGGGGAATGTCCTCTGGCTTTCGTGGCATTAGTCGCCTCCGGTAATGGTGTTGCATAAATTAGGAAATGTCGTTTCCATTTCAGCCCGAGAACGTGTCTCGAATGGCCTAGTCGATGGTGCCAATGAATCGATTTGGTTCTGGGAAAATTAAAACCACTTTTGAAATGACACACATAGTTTCATTTGAGTGTACAATTATTGATTGATGCATACTAAAATAATAAATAAATAATTCGTAAATACACTTGGAAATGAAATTTATAACTTTATCTATTCAATATATAAAAATTGTCAAGATTTTTAAATCATATAGAATTAATTTCCTCCGACTTATTATTGACTAGTTTTATCAATTTAATATCCAGAACATTTTGTCATCTGCTATTACAACTATTTTTTTTTATTTATGTGCCAAATTTCTACTACAAAATAAGAGAAAGACCAGCTTTATTTATGATTTTTGGCCAGTCTCTTGGTAAATTTAAAAAATGAAGAGTCTCTGACAAATAATTCTGGCCACACACAACATTTCGCAATCAAAAGACATTCTCTGCCACGTCTAAACAATAGTCTACCTTTGACTAGAAAACAATTAAAAGTATCCCACACAGAGTACCTATATCTATGTAAACAAGAGTTTAAGTATTCCAACCCATGTCCCGACAATAGCCAAGCAATTACATTTCTAGAAAGAAGACACCTGAAGGCAATGTATCTGTGTAGGAAAAGTCTATCATATTTATAGAAATTTGTATGCGTCATGGGGCGAAATCATCTAGGCAACACATTCAATTAATTGTCTCCCCCCCCAGAGGGGCATAGGAAATTTTTAGAATTCCAATACAGCTGAATTTTCAGAGAAATAGTATTACTTTCGGATATTTTTGAAAGGGGGAAAATTTTCGATGCGGCAGCAGGAAACCTCAAGCTCTGCTTTGGCAAATGCCAAGCGAATGACCAAATTCGTACACGTAATCCGAAAATAACAAAATTCGAACACGCATTTCCAAGATGAATTATTGTGGACAGGCTCCCTCCGCCCTCCAACAGCAGGCAGGGTCCTGGGAAGCCCCAAATGTCAAGCGGAGGCATTACAAGCATAAATATCAGTTACAATTTTCATATTTTTAGCCACAAATGAAAAATTTGATACAGCCTCGAAAGAGCTTGGTATGGGGACTGCCACTGGCACTGGCACTGGGACTGGGACTGGGATTGGGACAAAGCAAGGAAATTGCATAGTCGAAGAGATTTACAACTTAAAAACAACTTAAGCCGAAACTTGGAAACAAAAAGCGAGCCGAGGCAGGGAAAGGACCAGTGCCAGTGAAGAGGCTTTTCTCCGAATGCTAGCTAGGCCTGCCACAGCTCCAGGACCTCCTACACCCTCGCCTGCCACATCGTGACTACGGTTGCTAATGGCAGAAACTATACAGAAATAGACACTGGCAGGCATAAAACCGGAAGCAACGGCACAGGAAGCTGCATGAAAATGAAACGTTGCCAACGAGATGAGCATCCTCCTCCGCCTTCTGACTTTCGACTGTAATGAAAAATGGAAAATGACTACTAAAAATAGTGGAAACTTGAGTGTTGTGTTGGTATATTTTGTGTGTGTGTGTGTGTGCTTATTTTTGTGTGGCTGTGTGTCCGTCTATCTGTTCTCAAAAGCAAGGCAAGAGCGCAACTCGAAAATGAATTTAATTATGGCAAAAAAGTGAAAATTTCCACACTTGAGTCTGAGAAGTTTGCCTTAGCCCAAGGAAGTGGTCGGAATGGGTTGCAGATTGGGATGCGGCCGGAACTAGAGCGGGAGCCGAGACCAAGACCAAGACCAGGCCCAGCACCAGGCCCAGGCGTTGATGAGCGTGAAAAGTGTGAGAAAATTACTAGACAACACAAGGCGAGGCATAAATAAGAAAACCGACAACCCCTACACCTAGTCGGGGTGAAAGTGAAGTGTCTGCCAGTCTGCCAGTCTGAGCATTGTGTAAGTTGGCTTAATGCGAGACGGCTTAGAGGAGAACAGAGGAGACTAGAGCAAATGATGGCCAGAAAAACCCCCGTTAGTTTCTTTGGTTTTGGTTAGGTAGGGAAATGGAAATGATACGAGGACAATTGACTTGGAGATGAGACCACTTAGTTACTAATTAGCAGAGTTGGAAAAAGTCGACAGTCCCACACAGAAAAGCAAACATTGATTACCAGGCAAAATGATTGCAAATTGAAAATTAAGCACGCCGCTGAATTTCCAATTCAAATGGGGAAAAAACGACGGTACGCAGACGGTGGAAAGCTGCCGGCAAACAGACACATGCATATAAATTTGTATATGTACGTATTCAGTGCCAGGACCAAGACCACTACCACTACCAGTACCAGTATCACTAACAGTAGTGGCAGAGGCACACGGTGCATGAACTTTCGAGCAGCACTTCTACACAGAGAAAGAGAGAGAAAGACAGAGAGAGAGGCAGTGGCAGGTTACACCTACATGCCGCTGCAAAAACAAACAGCGACTGCGAGTTTTGTGAAGTGTCGCAACTACAACAGCAGCAGCAGCAGCAGCAGCAACAGCAACAGTACCGGCAGAACCTGCAGCAGCCAAGCCAACAAGTGCCACAGTAGTGGGCTGTGGAAAGAGACCCATCCACAGCAGCCCAACAACATCCACAGCTACAACAATAATTGCCAACTACAGTGCCAGTTGCTTTCTAGAGAGAGGTAGTTCCTAAAGAAGATTGGATTTTTGCTGAAAATTTGCAAGAATATGGCTGCTTCTCTCATCATTAGATCTCTAGGTTTCTTAAAATTCAATCTCCAAGTCTCAATCAATTTCCAAATAGTTCTTCTATATAAAGCTTATCCTCTTCATCTCACTCGAGCTATTTCCATCCCAATTATATCCGACAATGCTTCTGTGTATTTAATTTTTGGATCTGCTGTTTAACTATTTTAAACAGGTTAAATTTTCTGTTAAGAAAGTACTATCACCCAAATCGGTATTTCTTTTGAGTTTTTGTGAAATGGTGAAATGTAAGTCAAATCCTTTGCAGCCAATTCCCACTGTAGGACGTAGCACTATTATCTGCTCTTGCCGGGGCTCTGCCTGCCGCTCTCTGCACTTGGCTGTTTTTCTTTGCCGTCAATTGGAAGAAGAACTACCAGCAAGCAGCAGCCAGGAGTACGAGAAGCGCGCTTTACTTTCGCTCAGGCGACGGCGACAGGAAAACTTTTAAATTGGTTGGCAACACTTGCAGCTTACACACACACAAGCAAGCACACAGACACATATAAACACACCCACCCACTAACAGTCACATGCATACTTAATGTTTGTTTTGGAAATGAATTTGGCAATTTTTGTACTGCACTGCGGGAGGTGCTGGGTGGATTGGTGTTTGGGGGGTATGGGTGTGGGTGTTGGTGTTGGTGTTGGTGGGATGCAGTAGGGGAGGAGTCACCGTCTGAGTGGCAAAACGGAGGCGAGAGACAGCCAGGCAACACCTCAAAGTAATTTGCCAGCAAATCATTGGAAAGAGTCGACTCCCCACTTCCAAGCTTCAGGCCAACGAAGGAGCAGAGCAACGCTACGGCATCAGCCCAAAAGTATGCAATGCCGATTGCGATACATACAAACATACATGCACACAATCATAGATGGTATACACTCGGAGAAAAAATACGGAATATCGCATATTAATAAAAGATTTGCTTCATTGGTAGCATTTTTAAGTTCGAATGTTTTGATAAACTGAGAAATATACTGAGATACTAGGGGATGGAATTTATTTAAACAACTCAAATTTCTGAAATTTTTTTGTTGGTGTACGTTCATGTGGGCATATGTGTATATGTGTGGGTAAAAAACCACTAAAGTGAAATGCATTTATCGACCGCAAAGCGTTCGAAATGAAATCTGTTTAAAGGATTTTAATACCCCAGCAAGAACGTGGAGTCTGTGTAAGGAATCGAACTGGTTGGTGGCTTGCTGGCTGGCTGACTGGCTGAAAGGTGGGATGGGTGGCTGTATGGCTGCATGGTTGGGTACTGGGGGGTGGGGGATGGGGATGGCCACCCAGTGCTATACGGGTGGAACACAAAAAGTCAATGAATTCGTTTGGCGAATTGAAAAATTAATTCAGTTGCCGTCGCTGGCATTGATAAGGAGAAGCCGAGCAGGAAAAACTTTTACACGCCGCTTTCATTTTATGTGTCTTTATCTTAACGCTCTCTCTCTCTCTCTCTCTCACTCTTTCTCTGTGTGTGTGTGTGTGTGTCTTTCTCGCTCTTTCCTGATAAAGTGTGCGTGTGTTTGTACTTACTCACACACTGGCAAGCTTTTTACTTACTAATGATTTCTCATTTCGCTTACGGTATTTCTCTCTGGTATTTGTGCTTTTTGTCTTACTCTGCGTTTTACAGCTACACCGATATACACATACATATATACAGTAGCACGAGTAAATCCTTCAGGGATACAGAACCACCCAGCCACCCATCTGGGACTGAGGCCAAATTACTCACTGACGTTGTTGTGGATTTTCCCTCATTTTGCCCCCAAACGCTTTTCCTCTTCACTGGCAACGGCGATGGCGATGGCAACGGCAACGGCGACGGCAACAGAAACGAAAAGCGAAGGAAATTAAGCAAAAAGCGCAAAGATTTATTTCGCTTTGATCAAAATTAAATGAATTGATTTTAATACGCCCCGTGGGCAAGATATTTCCTACGCTTTTGCAAATGAAAACGCATAAAAAAGGTGTTGGTTGCCCTTGTGGGCGTGGTCCTTCCCTCTGTCGCCGGTTGCCGGTCGCTCATCCTGGTCTTGGAGCTCGTTGTGAGCTTTATTTTATGCCAGCGGCCATTACAATTGAGTAGCTTTAGTCCTGCTTCCGTGTGTAGACGTATCTGTGTGGCCCATTTGCATAGCGATTGGTCAGGGGATGGGGCAGCGTCTTCTTAAAGTGAGTCGATAAATTTAAGCTGTGTTAAATAGAAACTGGGGATATGCAACTGGGTAATAGCTACAGAGTAAGACGGACCCGCAGTTTTAAAAGTGGTGAAATTTGTACAAATTCCCATAGACATTAAATATAAAATATTTTCTAAATAAAACATTGAAAAAAATCAGGGATCGATAGTTGAAAACTCATCTTTTTCTGGATGGTATGTCCCCCCTTGTTCCATTTACTTTGATTTTATTTCATTTGATTTTTAACATTTTTTGACCTCCCTTTTATACCTTGGACTATTTTTTACTCGGCTTTTTTACATTTTTTGTGCGGGGGTTTTTTTGCTGTAGTTTCCTGTTGGTGGCAGCAAATGAAAAGTTTACATTTCATTGCTCAATTCGACATTTGACATTTGGCAGAGCCATAAGCAGCGACAGAGGCAACGGCATAGAAAATGAGGCTCACAGTTTTCGGTGCCAGGTTTTTTTTTTGTTGCACAGTCTCCGGCATTGAGTCGATTTTTTTCGGAAAATACCGACAATTGACAGCGGCCTCGTTGTTGTTTTCATCGCTTTTGTCGCTCTTTGTCTGAGTTTTTTTAGATCTGGGTTTTGTCCCTTGTTTGGCTTTGGCCGTGCAATAAAAGTGTCTGCAGATCGTCCGCTTGTTGCATGGTGTACATATAACAAATGGCTCATACCTAAATCCGATTGGGCTCGGAGGGGGCACATGCACCCACTACCGGGGCACTGGCACTCCAGCAGCACTGGTCAACACTTTGGTGCAATTTAAATTTCATGCATTTTTCATTAACTCTGAAAAATAGGCGACCACTCGACTGGGACGGGCCTCCTCCATTACCCAACGACAGGGATATGACCTGTGTGGTGGGACTGGGGGTAGAGAGCCCTCGTAGAGAGAGCCTCATCTTAAATGCCCATCTATTTTACTGCTGCAGTCCCACATAGTACCAGGCCCAGCAGCACTTGAGCTCTAGAGGGCCGAGGCCCATTTACATTTTCGTACTGCTGCCGGCCCCGCGCTGCCCACTGTCCCAAGCCACCCGAATCCCCCACTCAGATATATAGTCTATATCTTCCACTCTTTCTCTTTCAGTTCGTATCGATTTTGAGTGTCGCCTGCCATTCAAATGGTTTTTATTTCGCATTTATGTGCCCCGACCCAGACTTGGCCCTGTCCTGGTCCTGTCCTGCACTCATCCTCAATCTTTGGCGGGTTCCCGTTCCCCCAGTCCCAGCCACAGTCCCCGCCCCAGCCCCACCCCCAGCCCCTGGGCTGACTTTGGCACGTTTTAATGCATTGGCCACAGCAGGGCTAAGGCTCCAGCCCCCGCCTCCTGCTCCTGCTCTACGTGTGCGCGTCTCCCTTAACCCTATACTGCCTGCCACTCGCATTGTTTTGCTCGTTTGGCATTCTCCTCTTACTCTTAGTCGGTTTTTTGTTGGTTTGGCTCGTTTTTATGCCTTTTCCAAAACTTTTGCATAAAGTCATTTGGGGCGTTGATGGAATTTTTGAGCAGAGTCCTTTCCCCACTCTGCCTTCGTCGATGATCGCAGTGCATGCCATATAGAGTGCTGCTGCCCCATATAAAAAAGGAAGAGTGTTTAGTCCTGAGCTAAATTTTATGAGCTGTGCGTGCGAGTGCCGCCGTTCGACTTTGGTCTCGTTTCCCCAAATGCTGGTTAGTACTCGTACGAGTACTCGTACAAATAAAATTATAAAATTTCGCATAGTTCTTTTGCCCAAAAAATGTTAAGCTGAAAATAAAAACCAAATTTTGGATAAATAAAACAAACTTTAGGTAAATAAAACATGGTACACGCTGGCCATGGCTCGGCTTTCGACCATAAAAAGTGCTAAGTAAACACATGTGGCAGGACGAAAAATACACCCTTCCCAGTCCCACCTCTCTCCAGTCCCCACAGCATTTCCGCACCCGCAAAGCAAATGCCTGCACATAGTGTAAACACATAAATTTATGCATTTTCAATGGAGAGCTGTTAGCATAAATTTACGGCCCAAAAAAAAGAAGCAAAACTAAAAGAGAGAAAGGGTAAAATCAACGATGGGGAGGAGCTGCTTTTTTGGGTGGGGTGTATGATGGCCAGCAACAAACTGTACAAAATGTACAAAAGTGCTTAACAAAACAAAACCAGAACTGAAAAGAGCCAAACAGAGAACTGGACAAAAATAGCGTTGAAGCAACGCAAAGCAAACATTCGAAACTCCCGTAGTCGGTAGAGGGGGGTCGGGTGTGGAGCAGCGGAGTTGCCTCCGAGAGCGAGAGACTCGACACAAACGGAAAAATGCAAACAGAAAGCAAATACGGCCAAAAAGGCAACTCAAAAGGGGTGAGGCCAAGGGTCGAGTGGGCGTACCAAGGGGAGTGGTAAGCTGTACCCCATCTGGGGTATGTTCTGCACAAAAAAAAAACCTGAAGCAATTCGTGGCGCCCTGTCCTGCTTTAAAAACCTTAACACATTTACAATGATTGAATCAATAAACGGCGACAAGTGCGTCTGTATTGTGCAGCTTTCGCTGTACGGTTGTATCTGTGTGTGTGAGCGGGGATCTATTTGTGTACCGCTAACTGCTGCCAATTGGCAGTACGATACGAAAAAGCACAACGGCAGCGTTTTCGACACTGACGGGCTACCATTTGAGAAGGACATGCATTGCAATTCGTGTGAGTTTTTCGTGAAAATTCTCAGGCACGAAAGGAACACAATAGGAACGAAACTGTTCCCGAAAACAGACAGGAAATATAGAATGAGGAATATTGTCAGATAGATTGTGGAAAGTATAGGTAGTACAGTGCTGGATCTGTTGATCTGTTTGTGCGGTATTTGTGCATATTCATCGCGCGTGCTCGTGTCCTTTTTGCCGGCCATCTTTAGTTTCGATGCGTGTCCCGCTGTTATTTTTGCATACTGGCATTCGTTAGCAGCTGACAGTACGGGTTGGCAGAGGCAGAGGCGGAGACAGTCGAGCAGGCAGCTGGATGTTTTTTGTTGGTTGTGGCAAGCGCTTTTTGTGAGCCAGTGTTTGCGTTTACGCAGGGTTTGGTGGGAGGAGAGGACTGCGGCCCACTGCATATGGCAAATGTTAAGAGCTTTGCTTTTGCCGAAAGCAAAAGCCATAGCCATAGCACCCGCTGAGGATCAATTGGTGGTGCAGGTCAAAGAATCAGAACTGAAACATTAACGATGGTGGGGTGGGGTGGTGGTGGTTTGGGTTGCAGGCCAAAGTTGCGACTCGTACGAAAGCGCTTTGTCATGGCTGGGGAAAAAGTTTCTCTAATTATACATATCAGAAGCCATGACCATTTCGCATTCAGCGCTGCCAAAGAGTTGAAGAGAAGCCGCAGAAAACAATTTGCAAACTTTGCGAGTACGGATCTGCGGTGGCTCTTTGTCCCTTCCCTCCTTTATCCCCACAAAAGAAAAGAAAACTTTAAAAATTTTCATTGCACTTTTCAGCGCACAAGCTTCGGGGGGCCAACCGGAGTTAGATATGTCAATGAGCACGCACGCAGAGCATCTCAGGCAACTTATCAATTTTTTCATGCACCCAAATGGCAGGAAAGGGGAGGTAGATGGGAGATGGACAAAGGAGGAGGCACTGTCTGTACAAACATTTGGCTTTGGACGGGGAAGCAACGGCAGAGAGTCAAAACGAAGCGGAGATGCAGTCGGAAATGCCATTGAAAATAGTTTAAAGTTGCACCAAAAAGGATATTGAGCTAAGCCAGTTGCGCGCAGGGGCTTACAAGAAGGAGTAGCAGCAGCAGCAGAAGCTCCTCTGTCTCCTTTCTATCTCTACGAACATGTGGATGCGGTGCCCATGTGCTCTGTTGGTTTTCTATTTGCCTTCGCATCGTCCTAGCTCCCTAGCTCCCTGGATCCCAGGCTCTCTGGCTGGCTGCTTATGGAAATCCGCATGATGATTGCATATCCTTCGCCTGGCATGGGAACGGAGACGCTGCCATATCCCTAATGCCGCCGAAAGTTTGCGTTCATTTGGCTGCTGCTTTCCTTTTTTTTTTCTTCTTTCAAATACCCTTCCATAGTCGAGGCGATGCCGAAGCAATGACCAGATGTCTGATCACTGTATCACTGTCGAAGCCGACGATCTGCTCTGCCTTAGAGCCAGTACCATACCCACTTTTATTTGTGTTCTCATGACTAAGGAAAAGGGGGTCCCAATCGGATCACTGCATCAAAAAGGTGTCACTGGTAAGGGCATCTGAAGCGTCAGTACTCGAAGCTGGCTTTCTATTTGTCTCTTCTCTCTCTCTTTTTTTTTTTGCTATGCTTTCAGCTGAGAAAACTTTTGCTTGGTTTTTCCTATTTTCCTTGTCGGCGCTGTGGCTTGGCGGCAGCGTCCTGCCAAAGTGTTTCTCTTGCATTTGAAGAGCTTTTTCTTAATGTCACTTATGCATAAGTTCCTATGAGTTGGCCCCCCTCACACACACACACAAACACACACGTATGTGGATGTGGATGTGGATCCATAGCCAGTACCAGTTCCAGGCTCTGTGCTGGGTGCAAGCTCACTCATGTTTGCATGTGGATAAGTGCAACGAGAGAGGAAGCGTCCGGGGAGGTCTCCTCGCAGGAGGACGACATATGTGCCCCAGTGTGGCTCCTTCGCCGCCTCTGTGTGTCTCTGTGTGCGAGTGTGTGTGTTTGTATTTGAGACTAACTTGATGGCACATCCTCTATGGGGATTTACAAGTGCTTAGTTCTATGTCGCAAAAAACGCTTTAATATTATTATATTTTCTTCTATATACACTTGCTGCTGTGTGTGCTGTTTTCTTTTCTTTTTTCGTTTTTTTTTTTGGTTTTGGCTGCAGCTATAATCAAATTAAACCAAATGAAATGAATATACGATACCACAAAAGGCCATACAAATTGAATGCCGGAATTTTTCTTTAAGCATTCCCATTCCGTTCCCTCCACTCTGCCACATGGCATCATAAATAAACGCTTGCACACACATCTACACGTACACGTACCCGCCCATGGGTGCCTTGATGTATTACATGTGTTGGCATTATTTACTTAACTCGGCTCTGCTCTATTTTAGCCGCTCCAAAAAGCCAAGTCTACTTTGGCTCCCAGGCCAGACCAAGACCATGCCGCAGCTATTAGTGCAGCAGCGACGCCAGCCGAGGCAGCAGCGGCGACAAAACAGCAACAATGCCACTAGCCAGACCTATCCGAGGATGAAGACATTAAGACCCAGCATGCGTTGCCCAACACACACACCCAAACACACACCCATAAACACACCCGAGGGGGAGGGACAGGACGAGGCCGGAGCCGGAGCCGGGGCAGACATTGGTGGGCGTAAAGAGAAAGAAATATAATGCCAACATAACATTTAATCCAAGAAATTCCATATCATAGTCAGTGGGGAAGCCAGGAGCAGCGGCAGGCTGCCGCAGCAGAGCACATTTCGCACCGTGAAGCAAAGTCAGATGAATAGGTGGAAAAAGATAGTGAAATATCTATAAAATGAACAATAGAAAGGTACGAGTTTTGGTTTTGCAGAAGACTGCTTTACACCTGTAAAACCTACTAAGAAGAATTTTTTAAGTCAACTTTCCCTAGCTTTACCTTACCTGATGCACACACTCTGTCCGTCTTTCTGTCTGTTTGTCTGTTTCCCCTCTTGGCCTAATGCCTGGGCGATCAGTGCATAACCTGGCGAGAAAAACCTCCTACTTTAAGACCCTGACGAACACTCTCGTAATGTTTATTTCCACTGTGCTTACGAGTATCTGGACAGAGTCGCAGGGACTGGCCCTGGCTCTGGCTCTGGCTATTGCTCTGGCTCTGGCTCTGGCACACTTAAATGGTGCACGAGAAAAATAGAGAAGAGAGAAGAGTACGAGAAAGAACCGTGAGCAGACTTTTAGCAGCTGAGCGGAGCTGAAGCCGAACTGAGCCAAGCTAAAAGTCGTGGCTGAGACTGGGAGCTGGGGAATGGGCAAACGGAAGGAAGAAATAATCATAAAAATTATTTCAGCACACACACCCATTCACCCCCAGACAGAGATGTGTACGTAATGCACATGTTTGTGTGTATCTGTGTGGGTGATCATAATGTTGCAAGACGTCTGAGGCAGCCGCTGGGAATCTCTTCATTTTCGATGCCGTCGCAGGATTTACACTTTAATGGCAGCCCAGACCCAAGAAAAGCGGCTGAAGGCGTATCTGCCTTTTTTAATTTTCTTGCTTCATATTTCCTATTTAGCCAGGGATCCCTGTGTATGTTTCAATGTGTGTGTTAATGGGTCTCGTGTCTGAGGCAAAGTAAACACAAAAATTGATATCCCGCCGTCAGTTTTAATGCCCTATGAATGTCGGTTAATAAACCTTTGCCCCCCGCACTTTTTGTTATTATTTTTTAAACCACATTTAATGCTCATCTTTTCTCCTTCTCACTTCTTTTTTTTCGTTTGCAGGTAAGCCATGCGTCTCGACTAGCCATGCCCTTTCGAGGAGTTCCCCCCTCAGAAAATTATGATTGGAAGTCGTTTTAAAGGCCGCCAGGGGGGCAACCGGCGGTGAGTTTCAAAAGCATCATCATCCAAGCTCTGTTACGGCTACGCATTCGTGGCAATGTTGATATATTTTTTTGGATGCACCCTCAGCCAGAACAAAGGCCCACCTCGATACGACGGCGTTAACATTTAATTATGCCATTTTCATTTCCGTAATAAAATGAACTTGTTAGCCCCAGATAATGGTAGGCGGCATTTAGATGTAGATGGCGAAGAAGCCTTTGTTCTTATGTTCTCATTGCCTGGGCAAATTATCATTGATTTGGTTGCTTAATCTAGCCTGACCGTCTCGAATCGAGTCGAGCCGAGTCGGGCATTAAATCGAATTAATTTCAGGTGTTCCCAGACCGAGCAGCCAGCCCATTTGTCCACTCACCGGACCGCACCGCACACCAGTTACACCCTCCGCCCCAGACGACTGTCCTTGAGGAGTGGCCATTTGACATTTGTCGACAAAACGTTTACATTAAATGTTTTGCCATGACCATTGCCGGTTTTCGGTTTGCCTGCCACTGGTTTGGTCTTCTCTTTTCCATTCGGTTTCTTTTGTTTCGCCTCGCCCTCACATTTGTACGATATTATGCTTAGTTTTCTTGCCCTTTTGCCAATGTCTTGGCCCTGTCTACGGGGCGACATTCCTGAAATTCTGGGCATTGTCCGGAAAAAGCGAAAGTGATACAGAGACGAGACAGACAGAGAAAGAGCAGGCGGACAGGACAGGGCCGAAGTTGAGACATTTGCGTGGACAATTTCCCTGAAGTGGAAATAAGATATTTTCTCTCAAAAGAAACTCTTGAGCAGAGGGGGAATATTCCCGGAATGGAATTCCCGAATTGGTATATGCTTGAGATTTAAATTTATTTGCGTCCAATTCGGGGAATGTCAAGAACATACATTAGTCAAACCCAATGGCAATGGAAACAAATGCAATTAAGCACATCACCCCATGGACCTTCGCCCATCAAAAATCACTCAATTTGAAATTTTGTGTTGCGTTGTGTATTGGCTCCTTCGACTTTGCCTTCGGGTCCGGGTCCTGTACGCTCCATTAAACGGCAAACAAATGCTGAAGCCCGCCCCGAGGTTTGTACGCAAATTTTTTAATTTATTGCATAAAATGTTTTCGGGTTTTCCCTCTATGCCTCGAAAGCCACAAAAGCCAAAGAAATTGTTTCAATTTGTCATGACAATTTCTTTGAAATGCCGCTGCTGAGGAATGCCCGCCCCTGTTCAGGAAACGAACGACAAGCGGAGAGATGATGGAGCCAAGGGGAGGTGGAGATGGTGATGGCGATGGCGGTAGCGATGGAGGCCATGTCGTCTGCCATCAAAGCACTGAATTCAATTTGGTTTAAGGAGCCGCCGAGCCGCCCTATTTCTTTGGTAATTTCCACAACTTCTTCCTAGATCCCAGGTCTATGTTGCCTGCTTTATTTGCTCGGCTGTAATTTGCAATTTTCACCTTGCCTTCCAAGAAAAAACGGAGAGAATCGTGGGAAGGAAATCGTTGAGAGCTAGGGACGATTATTAAGAATGTGGCCTGGGTGGAGTGGGGAATGGGATTGGATGGTCTGGGGCTTCCGAGAGTTGACAAATCAGCGGCGCCTTCCAAATGACGTTAAAGGCAGCTGAGCTGATCCGGGTCCGGGACGGGGATGGGGATGGGGCCGTAATGCTTGACTGATGCTGATGATAATGGATGAAGTCGAAACCAAGGCTGCCATTTGGCAAGAGTTTTGCAGTAAATCTGACATTTCCGTTTGGCATAAATACGAGTAAATAGGCAATGCCGATGCAGAGCGGCCTAAAACCGATCGCAATCTGTAATTGCACCAATCCAAACTCATTGAAGGGCGCCACAAACTGTGGGCAGACTCAGAGACCTCAAGTGCAAGACGACTGCAAGTGACCCAAATTAATGTTGCACAACCGTAAACAATTGCGGCCAGCCCGAGAGTTCAATCAAAGCCGAGGCTCGTGCTGCAAGGCTGAGACAGACCTTGCAACAGCAGCATCGGGCTGCCACTCAATCGACTGGCAGCAAATGAAAAGCAACCTGTCTGTGAGAGGGAGAGAATAACCCGATCCAAAAATAAAAAGAAACAAAAAACACGTGGTGAAGGCTGGGGAAACCGAAAGAAACCAAACCATACCGGACCAGAACCAGGACAATAAATCTTCAGCTTGAAGCGTTGGCATCGATGATGCGACTTTAAGCTGCTTAGCCGCCGCCCCCATCTGTGTTCTGAGCCCCATCCGCACCATGCGCCCCATCGCCCCATCGCCCGTCCATTTGGAAGCCCTCGTTTGGCTTGTGTTGCAATTTCCGCTGCGCCGTCGGGACGCATATTAGCTGCCTGCCCGTCTCTCTGTCTGTCTGTCTGTCTGTCCGTCTCTCCGTTGGGTCTTAAATGTCCTGGAAGCCCCTCCCGCGGCCCCAGCCGGACAGGCGACGGAAGCATCACAGCGGAAGCGCAAGAACAAAGTAGCTTGATCCGGACAGCTCGAGAGCCCCAGCCCCAGCCCCAGCCACATCCAGAGCTCCTGATGCAGGCTGCATCTATAGCTGATGACTGGTCGCTGGCAGTCGCGGATGTAGCGATATGATTGGATTATGATTATATTATTTATTGAGATGCCAAGCTTGAGTGTTGGCTGGTTGCTGGAGGAAGAGCAGAGGTCGTCAAGCGGATAATGAACGGTGGCATCTTTGCCTTTTTTTTTCTTCTCTTGTTAGCTTTCTCCTTTCTTTCTTTCTTTCTTTGTGGGCTGAAGTTGCTCTGTTCTTGCTCTTCGAATGGCAGGCAGACATGCAATCAGCCCCCGGAATCTTGGCCAGGCCAGGACAGGCCAGGCCAGGCACTGTAATTGGCCCTTTTATCGCATCTACCGTTTGGGCAATTAAAGTTAGTTTGCAAAGTAATTAAGACGATTATGTGGCGCTCAAGTATCAATAAGCGCCAATTATCCAAGCATTTCTGCATCGATTGTTGCCCACTTTTTCTGTGCGGCTCTTTTGGGGTTTTTCGGCTGAAATAATTTTGTTAGATAATTTTTAAGCGCCACTTAAATGATTGCTTTTGGGGCTAGGCCAAGTTGAAGAACACGGGTTATGTAAATGGTAAAATATATTTCATTGGATGGATGAGTCGGGACACAAGCCAAGGACTGTTGCAAGGTGTAGCGTCTGTGGAAGTTTCCTTCGCTCCGTTCCTACACATTTCTACAGCCGAAAAGAAACTGTCAGAATCAGGCGCACATCTGTGGTAAATGCAACGTCAACCGAAAAGCATGCAACTGCAACTTAGACTTTAGCTTCACTCAATGACGGGCGTCAATCAAGCAACTTTTGCCTTTTCCTAATGAACTCCAGTGCGGGATCTACTCATTTGAAAGTCACTCGGCTTAATTCGAAGCACTGCCACGCCACCACCCACCCACCCACGCCCACTACTATCTGAAGAACTACTAATTCCCGAGCACTCGTCTGTCTCTATGGCAGTGTCAGAAAGCCAAATTTTAATCTGTGATGTTGCCAAAACTTGATAAAGAAAGTTCAGTCTTCAGTGCCAGTACGAAACGAGTGTGTATGTTGTATGTTGTATGCCACATGCTTAGATGGATGCCGCACACCCAGAGGACTAGGACGGGAGCGAAGCTGTGACTGCTGTGCTGTTCTGTGCTGCACTTTGCAGGCCATAGCTCACTCTGACAACCCAATCCCCCGCCATCTATGGCAATTCATACATCTGCTCTCTGCTCTGGCTGCAAAATTCCTGTGCGTCATTGGGAAAAGTTACGCGCATCTTCCAAGCCCCAACCCAGTCCCACTTCCAGTCGCAGCCCCAGCACCAAGACCCTCCTGCTCAACCCCTTTTGGAAAAAAAATATAAATCTTCGACTTTAGTGTGTTTGCTTTGGGTCTCGGGGAGGGTGCTAAAAAGCATTTGTTATCGCCGCAGCAACATAAATTCACTTTTGTAATTATTTCTGGTATTAGTAGCTGAGGTAACAGGAGGAGAAAAGTCAGCCAAACGAGTGCTGGGCTCTGACCGAGCTCCATCATGACACCAAGCAGTGGCTCTGCTCCGAACCATTTATCCAGAGTTACCCTCTGCCAACACTCTTCCTTCCTTAGAAAATGGACGGCAGTCAGATTATTTGCTGAAGCTGAGCTGATCAACTGAGCAGCCATCTACCCACCCACCCAGCCACCACCCTACCATAGCCTCTCTTAGATATAAAGCAAATGAAAGTTCTAAGGTCGATATTCCGACCTTATGATATCCACTAGACCTTGGGAACTATTCACGACTCGGCTATAGATGCTGATCAAGTATATAATCCTAAAGGGATCCGCAATTCTTCTTTCTGTCTAATTCAGTATACCCCTGGAAATCTAAGAGTACACAGCCCTTCCAACACATACACAGGCAGAAAGCAACAACTTTAAAATTGAATCAATCATTCTCACTTTGATGCACATCAGCAACAGAAGCTGCCTCGTTGCCTCGACTGCAGTTTTAGCCAAAAGAAAATGGCTCATAGGCGAAATGGCTTGGTCACGGCCAGGATGAGGAGAGCGGACTGGTCTGGACTGGCAAAGGACCTGGGAATGGGGCAGGAGCAGGAGCAGAGCTTGCGTGGCAGCATAAGCTGTAACTATAAACAAGCAGCTTATGTGTGTTTCAGTCGTTCGTTTTCTGCTTTTTGCACTGGGTGTTAATTTTTGTTGGTTCATGAAGTCGTCGTCTTCCCTGCCCTTTACAGAGCTACTCGTACTGCTGGCCGTGCTTAAACACTTCTCCACTGGGCTCCTCCGGCAGCTGTGCGCAGTTCTAACGAGCAAAAACTAATAAATCCCCACGAAAATGGCTGCGGAAACGGAAGCCGTGTGTTGTGTTCTGCTGTTCACAGAACCCAGGCCCAGACCCAGACCCAGAACCTTGTCCGGGGGCCGAAACCGAATCCGAATCCGAATCCGTGTCCGAGTCCGAGTCCCAAAAACTCAATCCCCGGCAATGGGGCTGCTTGTCCTAGCCATGTCTGTGATGTGTTTTCTTGCTTAATTCTTATTATTATCCCTGCCATTATTATTGCTGCTGCTGTTGTTCCTTCTGGCGTCTTTCACAGATTTCTTTAGCCTCTTGCATACCCTTCGTGAGGGTATACACCGCAGTAGAGAACTCAGTTTTCTCAGACGAGTCCACGCTAAAATTGTATTAAAATTTGCCTGCAGATATCACGGAAATAATGGAGGGTATTTTGCGCTTCGGCCCCTCAAAGCCCTCAGAGGATTCACTTCTTTTTTCATTCATTCTTTAGCACTTGTCTCTCTGCCCATCTGTGCTCTTCATTCACGTTCGTGTTGCTTATCGTTTGCTTGTATTATTATTGCCATTGCCATTGCCATTGCCATTGTTCGTTGTGGATGTTGATGGTGTTGCTCTGTTCGTCTGTTGGTCTGCTGGCTGTTGTGGTTGTTGCTGTTGGTGTTTGTGCTTTGTGGTGTTGTTGTCGTGCAATAGTTCATTTTAATCTAGCTGGAGGATAATGCAAGAAGGATTCCGTAATTTAGCCTCGCCGTATTCCCTTTTCCTTTCTTCTTAGCAGCCGGCTTTCACGGGCCGCGCCATTTCTTTGTCTTCCATTATCAGACGGCTATATCTGGGTTCTTCCTGTTGTTCCTGCTGTCTGTCCCTTGATTGTGCAAAGTTTGCAGTGAACTCAAGTTATAATAAATTTCATCATTGTTGATTGCTTCGCATTTCTAAAGCTGCCCAAAAACTTTACCCACTGCTCTCTCCTGCAAAACTGTTTTCATGGCCCTTCCGCCCTGACCCCTGTAAATATGTTTGAGCCGTAATATGATTATTTCATCGCCGTTTTTATTTGACTTTCAACTATTCGGCTGGAGCATCCTCGACGGGCTAAGTGGCCCGGCCAGGACCGAGCACCCAGATTTAGTTGAATGCAGTTCCGGCTGCTTGGGCAGCAGCGGCTTTAACTTTTTAAACAGTTTGTCACATAAATTAATTGCCAGCAGCAAAAACTATTGCGACTAAAAATGATAGCAGCAACTTTTCAGTCACGTCTGCCACATGGAACATGGGGAACATGGCAAGCTGGAGTGGAGTGGAACCACTTCTCTGCTCCGTTCTCCTCTCCACTGCCACTGCCACTCTCTGGTGGAGGCGATTGCGTGCTTCACCAACAGGACAGATTCGCAAATACGTTGCGAATATCCCCCATTAAAGTGTTTGGTAAAGTGGATGTTTCGAATTAGATCTTTAAAATCAGACTTCCTCTCTTTACATTCCATAGTGTTGGCATTTTATAGGTATCTATTTTCGTAGAAATTAGCTTATGCAGTCCTCGTAATTACCATTACTGCGACAAAAGAAAATGAAAGTAATAACTTGCGTTTAAGGCACTTAAAACTGTTGAATTTTCTCTGGACTCGCTTTGATATGATTCCATGGAGATATCAAAGCAAGTTTCCATATAAAACTCTCTCATAAATCTCCCGCCCAATGCCCGGCTCTCAATTACACATCAACGCGTTTACGCAATGACCAGCCAGCCCCTGCTGCTGCTGCTTCCCCTTTTTGGCACCCATCACAATCCATTCCCGGACAAACTGCAAGACAAACTTTACAACTGCCCCAGCAGCAGATCCAACAGCTGAAATATATTGCACAACTCTGAGAGAGAGAGGGAGAGTGGGGTTTTTTTTCGGATGGAAAGAGGGAAAAGGGACAACAAACCGCAAACTTTCCTTTCGCTTTGCAGCTGAACTAATGAAACATCAGGGCACACGCAGCGCCAGTGCTCAATCCAAATGCAAAACAACAAAACAAGTACAAAAAAAAATCGAAAAGAACGCGCAGTTAAACTAATTAGAATTTGAATTTTTTTCCTTTGGAATGATTTTTTTGTTATAGTTTTTAGTTGGCGCTTTGATTTGTATACATCCATTGCCCTGAACGGATTGCAGTGCATGAATTTGAAAAGTTTTGAGAGCGAAATACATTCAAAACCGTTCGTGGTCCATTGAATGGTTGCCATGACTGAGAGCAGGTCCTGTGAATGCCACTGGCCGAAAGTTGGACGACAGCCGCGCCGAAAGGAGGATTCATATTGGAAACTTTCCTCTCGCGTGTGTGTCTCGACAACAGAAATTCAATTGCAAGCCAAATGAATGGATGTCGCGTTGCCAAGCGGCACTTGAAATGGATGAGAACTGGAGCCAGGGCCAGGAGCCGGGAGCCGGGAGCCGGGAGCCGGACTAGAGGCATGGTCAGTCTCTGCAGAGTCCTGACCGATTGACTCGAGGGGACAGCCAGCCTCTCGAGTGCTTTATTAAGCCCTTGTATCCAATTTCGCAACGGGGCTCAAGTGGCTGCCACCCCGACTGGACGACGAAAAGGACAACCTACTAATTTATGGCGTTCCATTAAAACTTGAGTTCAATTGCCAAAAAATTTCATAAAAATTTTATTTAAAAAACAAGAAAAAATAAAAACATAAGAGATGCGCAATCAAGTTTATTACAACCCAGAGACAAGGGGGGGATAGAGTGGAAACTAGAGAGAGAGAGAGAGAGAGAGAGGGAGAGAGGGGGAGAGAGGAGTAAGCCCCACGTCCTTGTCGCCTGGCTGGCGTCATGGCAGTCCTCCCCATGGGTCCCCAATTCCTCATGCCCCGCTTAGCTGCATTTTGGCCATGTCCTGCGCAGTTCATTTGAGCCAAAATGAAATAAATTTAAATATATTTTTACTGCATTTTGCATAAAACAAAAAGATGCCTTGCTGTGCTTGCTCTTGGTCCTGGGGTTCGCGATTTGGCTCCACTCCTGCTGATTTTCCTTGGCGCTGGGTGGGAATGGAAGGGCTGATGGCTGGGCGTTTGGTCGTCCGGCTTTTATTTTCCGGCCGTTTGCCGTCTCAGCTTTTCTGGCCGTCTTTTATTGTTGTAGTTTTGCCGTCTCCGCTCTGTTTACTTATTTACTTTTGCGCTTTATTATTCTCCATTAACTTGACAAAATGAACGAAGACAGAGGCAGAGAGAGACTGAGACAGAGTCCGAGGCGTGTCCTTCATCATGAAATTAAAAAAACCAACAGAAGAAAAAACTCAGAGCGAAGGCACATCCGAGCCAAGTTTCCTTCAAGTCAAAGATTTCCAGCCCCAAAAAAGGATTTCCCTTAGATCCTGTGTCCCGGGCCTCTGCCCAGCGAGAAGTACCTGGTATCATAAAAAAAACCAGGCTTCCAGCTGGAATAAATTTTCATATTTTGATGGCAATCAGTGGAGGGCGGAGACTGAGAGAGAGAGACTCCCAACCAAATTAAGTATATCCATCCCATCCCCATGCTGGGGCTAATCCTTTCGGCAATTTCAGTTCGGGTTTCTTTTCGCCCAGAGGATATTGTAATTTATGTGGCTGGAGACTTTGTCCTCCACTCTGGTTGTTGGCGAAATTGTTGCGAATGCTTAGCGCCTTAAATGAGTTTCTGCTCTGATTGTGTTTAATTTTGACGCTGTTGTGGTTACTGGCTGTTGTTGTTGTTGTTGCCAGCTTTATTACCAACATGTGTACAGCGTTAGAGACACAAAATGCTTATGCAAATAAAGCCGTTTCGGGTGTGTGTGTGTGTGTTTGTGTGTGCGGAAAATGAGAGCACAAGCGACATTTCCATTTCCATCTCCATTCCCATTGAGCATCTGTTAATGTACAAGGGAAATAAGTGAAGAGAAAGAGAGGGGAAGAGAGAGAGATATGCCTCGGCTCGTCTCTGTCTCTGAGCCAATTCGACTTTAGCAACTTTCACAAAGCCCCAGCTCTTGTCTTAGTCCAATTCCCAATGCAAATGCCATTCAGACACACACACAGCCGCACTGCCAGAGAGAAGAAGTACACCCAAGTTGGATATTCAAGTGTGGCCAACTTTTCAGGTTTTAATTAGCCGACGGCTAGTTAACTTAGCCCCACTTTGATTCGACCCGAGTCCCATCCCAGAACCCACAAACCAGTACCCAGTACCCAGTACCCCCGACCCACTGCCAACAATTTGCGCACGCCTCGCATGTTATTTTGCCTGCATGCATCCAATTAAGAGGTTTGTCCCGCCTGGCCACACTCCTACCTCCTGCCTCTGCCTCCTGCCTCCTGCCTCCTGCCTCCTGCTTTGTTCTGTCCTGTCCGGGGCTGGCTGGCCCCTCTGCTTTTTTGCCCTACTGCATTTTAAGTGAAAAATACTCAGCGCTATTTTACTTATTTAGTACGTAACTACAATTTACGCCATGCATCTGCATATAAAATGCATTTTTTGCAGCATTTCTCTTGACTTTTTGGATACCCTAGCAGAGGGTCTGCACTGTGATATGAGAGAAAATATGAGGCCGTTTCTTTCCTATGAAGAGACAGCGTATGCAATATATTTCTGCTGGTCTGTGGGTTTCTAATGAAACTTGTTACACAGTTTTCAAAATACCTCATATATATGAGAACGGATCACCATGTCAAATCGCGGCTTTACTTATAGTCTAGATCGCGATATCTTTGTATCGTATATATTATCATATATAACTTATTCAGGAACAATCGTCTTAGAACCAAAATTATATACAAGTCTGATCGGTATATCATAAAGAATCAGTTATGTGAAACGAACGATCTCCAAGGGTACTTAAAGTTTCTGCTCCGAGAGCAGGCCTTTCTTTCGCTCCTCCATTTTTTGGGTTCCCTGTTTCGGAGGGGCGGCACGCCCCGTTCTTGCACACACACTCGCACAGACTTATTATTTATATCCCTCTCTGTCTCTCTCTCAGGCTCACCATGGGTGTCTGTGTTCTGGTGTGTGTGAGCACTGCCCTCTCTCAACTTGTTTTTTATGTACTTGCTGCTATTTGCCTTGCCAAAAAAAAGAAGAGAAAAAGCAAAAAAAAAAAGGATGAAAGCAAGAGAAAATGCAAATAGCATGAAACACAATGCCCAGGCGCCTCCTCAAGTTCCTCTCTCTTTCTCGCTGACTATCGCTGTCTTTTTCTCACCCCCCTCGCGCTGTGGTGGCACTGCTTTTTCACTTAGCTTCTCGTTTGCGGATTTTTGTGTATTTTGAATGCATTTTCAGCTTGTACAAACACACTCATGCACCACGCTCTCAACTGAATCCTTGCACGAAAAAAAAATCTTGCCAAAATCTCCCCTTTTTGTTTAAACACTGGAGTGGCACCGCTCTTCCTTAACATTTGATTAATGAATGAAAAACGCTCTGGCTGTTCATTTTTGGCAGCTCTGCGAATATTGCGCATACGCAGCATTGGCCCCCAAGCCGATTGCCAGAATTACGCCATCATCGATTAGCGGCAGGCTCCCTGCCCCCTGCCCCCTGCCCAAAGGCCCCAGCTCCCAAGGCCTTAGTTGATAATAATAAACTTCCCATCAAATGAAAGCAAAGTTGTTGGAAAAGTTATGACACAAACACAGGAAAATTAATTATGGATGTGGAACAGACAGAACTTCGAATCTGCGACCATCAACGAGCCATTAAATCGCTGTAAACACGCAGCCATTAAGTATGCGTACTGTTGTACGCAAAACCGGCAAAGCTTAAAACCAATGCATCTGCACTAGTATCCCGGACTTTAAGGTCAAACAAAGGGCTTCCCACACAGCCAGCGATGTGGCCGCAGTCGAGGACTGTTCAGAAATTGAATTGTAAGTAAGGCACAGACGGCAAAAGAAATGCCTTCGCATAAATACGAGACAAAGTGGAGGGAACAAAAATACAAAGAAAAAAGTCGCAGTCGCAGTTGCCGTAGCAGGCGAAGTTGGAGTCGGAGTCGGAGTCTGTGTCGCAATCGAGGAAGCCCCACATCAATTCAGGGATTAAGGACACTGATTTCATTTACTTTTTATTACCATTAAGCGTAAGTTGGCAGAATGCTGTGAACTGCGAATGCGGCAGTTTAATAGGAAGACCCACGGACCGGCCGGACTGTATCGAGTTCTGAAATGGTATTGAAATTTAAAGCCTCTCTGCTCTTGCCTCCAGCCAGCAGTATATCATCCAAAGCGTACGGACATCTCCCTCGCGCGCTCTCCCTCTCTCTCTCTCTCTTGAGTCATTAGCTGCGCACCATTAGCGCCGGCGACACAGGCCCGTACACCCCATAACAGGGACTCGTACACCCCATGGCAGGACCCAAACAACATTGTACTAGGGCTGTAGCTGAGGCTGGGGCTGGAGCCCAAAATCGTGGCTCGTTATTATGGCTGATAACATTTTTACGATGCCGACAATGACATGACATGATTTTTTGCGCCCTGTCTCCAGCTCTCACTCTCTGAGGCCTACGCCGCCTCCATCCACCATGATCGTCCCAGTGGCTGATGCTTCAATGTCTGGGACCAAGGACGAGGGACCAGAAACGATTTTTTATGCCGCCCAAAATGACGCAGTTTTATTGCGCTCCGGCCGATGGACCCCGGATTTTATTCTCCCCCTCATTTCTTGGGGATTTTTGTTTTTTCCTCCGCCCCTCCGCAGAGATTTTCATTTTCATTTTTAAAGCATTAAAAATCGCTCATAAATTTATTGTTAAAGTTTTCCCAAGCGCGCCACAGAAATAGAATAAATAAAAATATGCTGCCATGGAGCTCCTCGAGTTGAGTGTTGGATTGCTGGGTCTTTGATGGGGCCACGAAAGCTGCTGGCATTAGTTCCGCGCCCATTTGGAATTGAAAAAAACATATTTTTCTGAATTTTTATTAGCAGTCGCCGCTAGGAGATTGTTTTGCTGGCTGCAAAAGAATTGAGGAGAAAGAGAATCCAAATATAATTCCTCCCAAAAGAGCGTCCTACGCAACACCTATAGTATTGAGTGCGTCCCCATCCCCGCAGGATCTTATGAGCTTAACTAATAAACAAGTCAGGCATAAATTAGCTACAAATTATAGCAACAGCAACAAGACAATGTTGCAGAGCGTAACATGTGTCTTAAATATTATGAAATTAATTGGCATTAAAAGCCAAAAACACAAATATAAAAGCAGCAACAACAGCAGGAACAACAAAGTGAAAAAAATCCATACACAGAGGTTCCATATTGAATGTGCATATGTACGTATGGTGGGCCATGCGCCGTGGTTACCTCATATTCTCCTCCTAATGGCGGGGGCGGGGGCAGTGTCGTGGGCGGAGCCATGTTTTATTAATGAATGGGCGTGAGAGCCTGTCTGTCTGCTTGTATGTGTTTGTGGGTTCTTGCATAATTAATAATAAAACTAGGCTTTTGCTGCTATTATTTTAATTATACACTCATGAGGCGACAGCGGCAAGAAACAGCCACAGACTACAGTCAGATCCAACAAGAACAATTAAGAATGCTACAGTCGACATTTCGACTATAAGATACTATTCGAAGAATCCATTTCCATAGGAACTTCGTAGGAAGGTTCTTTCTGTGTGTTACAAACTTAGACTTGAAAGCAATACGACCTAGGAACATTGCTTTGTTAGAATATTAAACATTATACTTCGGCATTTTACCGAGCCTGAAACTAGAAACAGAGCAAGCATTCCTCTAATAACAACCCTTTTTTATACATATATATACTTCTTGTATACCCGTGTGTCCATGCGTATCTGCATGCACACTAATATCCTAATGAAATTTCAATTCAATATTGTGGTTGTGCATCTCTAATGCTCCGACAGCCTGCCTGCCGCCTGCCACCTGCCTCCTGCATCAGATCCCATGCCTCATGCTCTGTGTGGCACTTTCGGTTCAATTAGAGCATCGAACACAAACACAAACCCAATTCTCTGGCTTTCGCCTGGTGCCGCACCAGCTACCAATAAATTGAAATTACTCAAATGGTTATTTAATTTAAGCACAGAACATTATCGGGCAATGAGAGAAATTTGTTTTGGTCCAAATGTCACGTACCCATCGATGATGTCGTCTTCCATCAAATGTCAGTGTCAGGTCTTCAGCATCAACATGAACATGGACACACCATCGTAGCCGTTGCCGCTGCTGTTGCCGGTGCCGGTGCCGGCTAATACCCGAATGAACCACAAAAACTGGAACACTTGGTTCTTGCCTCTTGGGTATTCCGGGTGTACTGCAAAATGCATCACTGGATCGATTTGCCTGACTTTGCAGCCACTTAATGCTGTTTGCATCCCCTTTCCGCCTCGGACGTTTACTCGGTCCGTTGCACATGTCGGCCAGAGCAGACCACACCACACCGCACCACGGATTTGCCCTTTGGCTCAGTCCCAAGCTCAAGCTGAAGTCCTGGCCGACAGTCCGTCATTATTATAATTTCTGTATTTGCACAAATGTCGCCCGGACGTCGCCCGACCGCAAATTGCAATTGCCAATGATTATTGAATTAAGTTAAACAGCGTTTGTCGTGGTGACTCTCCTTACCCTAACCCTACCCTACCTCTAGGGGTTGGGTCTCCTTCATCTAATCGCCAGCTGTTGTTGGCCTGTCACTAACCGCCTGTCACCAGGACATTTGTTCTGTCTGTCCCTTGGTCCTGGTCGGGGATGTCGTTGTCGCCGGCTCATTGCAATTGAACTTCCGCTGCGCTTGCGTATCAAAGTCTGTCGTGTCCGTCTGATTGACTTCCGTTGTCTACGTTTGTCAGCTTGGCCATTTTGGTTTTGCCTCTTCCCACAAACACACAACCATACGTATAAGTAACGATAGATAGATGGGGACTGAGACAGAAGGCAGTTAGGCCAGAGAAAGAGTAAGAGAAGGAGAAGGAGAGAGTGTGATGGCATCAGTTGGGGAGAAGTCGGAGAGAAACAGAGCTGCTGGATTTCCTCACTTATTTGCACTTTAAGTGAATTGTTTGCTTGCGTTTTAACGCAAATGCAATTATGCGCTGCCAGCGTCTGGGCCGGGTCCGGCTCGGGACGGAGGATGTCTATGTTGTGGCCCTGGCAAATGCAAAGCGTGTTCTTACTAATGTTTGACCATTAGTTTTTGTTGTAATAGTTTCACTAGCAATTTCTCACTTCTATTTGCTTGCCACAGAGCCAGCAGAACCGAAGGGGGCAAGAGAAGAGTGGCCAGAAGTGGGAGTGGTGCACAAGCTTTTGCTGTTGCATTTCGCTTTTGTGGCAATTCAAGTGATATTGGCCAAGTGGCCAACTGGAGCTGGTCTCCACTTATAAATTGACTTTACCACACATTAAGGACATGGGAGAAGATTAGATTGATGAGCAGAAAAACACAAACGTTGACAATGTGAGACTTTAAGTACATAAGAAATAGGTCTTCAATTATATTGATGTTCTATCTGTGGGAAACCTTCAATAATTATGCTAATTTAAAGGAACTTTTGGAGCCTCAACGTCTCCTCTAATTACGTGCTAGAGTCTGGCAGTCGGAAAAGGGAAGCCAACAATTAAACAATAGCAGCCGCAGAAATATTTTCATCTGTTGTACCTACTCGTACAGCTCTACCTCTACCTCTACCCCTACCTCTGGCAGAACACGGTCATTACAGAGCGCAGACGTATGAATTGTAAATGTAATTTAATCAGACATGAGTGCAACAGCAACTGCGGCATACTTGTGTGAGTGTGCGAGGATAACGTATGTATAGTATGTGTGCGCCATGTTGGTCCTGGCAAATATTGAAATTATATTAGGCAGACAGTGGAGGAGGAGCCTGGAACAAGAGCTGAAGGAGCCTTAGGTGGAGGTGGTAGCAGGAACAGCATTGGGTTTCGGAACATTCCTGAACAGCTGAACAGAGGACGTGGAACCTCCTTACCCTGGCTAGACACAGGCGGACTTTCGGTTTGTTGCCACACGGCAATAATTGTTAACAATTTATGAAAATGTCTATTGGCGAAGGTTTCCTGAGTGTGCATGTGTGTGGGTGGGGGGATAATTGTTGTTCGTGCAACGCACAAATATATATATATATGTACATATGGGGCACTAATTATATAGAGCTACTGGAGCACAACAAGAGGAAAGCAGCAGAGCCTCAAACCTAGCTAGGACTCTGCTTCGAAACAAAGCGAGCGGCCAACGAGGCGTGTAAATTGAAGTTGTCGCTGCAACAATGCCCAATGAATGCCACAGAAGCAGGGGCTTCCACCCTCTTCCCCATGTATGTACATATCCATGCATACACACAATTAACACCGATTAAGGGGGCTGTGGGTGGGAGACCAAGAAAAGTGGGCCCCAGTAAAATAGTTCTACAGACACATGGCATGCATATATGCATTTAATTAGCAAAGTTGGGGCTACGGCTATGGCTACGGCTGTCATCCACAATATAATTGAAGTGCCTGCCATCCTGGACCAATCTTCGATGCTCTTGGTACCCCCAAAAACTTATTGCTTATCAATCAACACAAATTGAGGATATGAAATCAGCAAAAGGAACAACACAACAGCAGGGAGCACGGGACACACGGAGACACACACACAGACAGAACAGAACAGGACACAGGCAAAGGCAAAGGCAAAAGGGAGCAGCTGTTGCTCGAATATGGGGAAAATATGAATGTTTATGAATAAAAAATGAGGACCCTTTCCCTTCGACTACCACACAAGGATCTCTTTCCCACACTCTGGCTTTCCTGCCTTTTCTTTTTTCTTTTTTTTTGTTTGCCAATTTGAGCTAATGCCAAAAAGTTGAGCTTTGTTAAGCAATCGCCTCGTTGACCCAAAGGTTGTCATCTTTGCATCAATTTTGTGAGTGGCCTGACCTTTTCCTCTGGCTGGTAAATAGTGTAAAATCGTTACTTAGGCGGGATATTTATACAAATGTGTCTATTACATTAAGTGACATTCTTGGGCGGTAATTACCTGCTTTGTTGGACTTAATTGTTGTCCAGCTGAGAAAAGCGAGAGAAAATGAATTCTCAATTAGTTTATTTCGTTGAATCACTTGATCAAATTGATTTCTTTAGAAGCAGTGATAGTGAGCCAAACGATTGGGAATCATATATCCTTATATTTCATATTACAAATATCCTCATCCTGGCACGTGTCAAAGTCTTTGCCGACCGCTTATGAAATTTTTATTGTGTACGCTTCTCGTCTTTTAATATGCAAATCGAAAAGTTTTGCAATAAAATTACATTAAAGTACAATTTGTCTAAGCGCCATCGTTGAGGATGAGGATGAGGATGTGGATAAGGACGGGGATGAGGATGAGGATGAGGATGAGGAGCAGGCCTTAAGTGCGCGTCCCGGATGGATATTCCGGGCCCTCCTCGATCCGAGTGAATCAATCAACTGCGGAAATTATGTTAACAGCGGAAAAAGTTTCTTTCCGCAAGAATAAGACAAGTGTGTGTGTGTGTGTGTGTGTGTGTTCGTGTGCATGTGGCAGCCGTTGAGAGGGACTTCAATTGTAATCGCAAGTGTGGCTGTAATATATCATCGACTGACCGCAAATGGGATTCTGCAGAGGATGAAAAAAAGGAACTGAAAAAAAATGTGTCTTCTATATGGGGTTGGGGATGAGTGCGGGAGAGGGAGCTTACAGTATACATCAATGTCAGAGAGGAGGACCACAGCAGAGAAGAGCCAGGGCTCAGGCTAATTATTTTACATTAAATTAAATAATGATTCACTTGGCAAAAACGACACGAAAGGAGTGCCAAAAGGTAGCTCAGATCCTGTCTTCTCCTCATTTCCCCTGCCTTTCTCAAAGGCAAAGAAATCATTGGGGCACGTGACGCAATTTGCATAAATTTGGAGCCCGGCCCGGCCCGGCCCAGCCCGGCCTCGTCGACGTCTTCGTCGTCATCGTCACGGAAGCCAGCGCGTAATTTCAATTGCGGTTAAACAGCAGCCAAGTAGAAAAGTGGCAAAGTGGCTGCGGGACAGGAGCAATCAAGCAACCAGCAGGGCAGTGGCAGTGGCAGTGGCAGTGGCAGCGGCATCCAGCTAGCTAGGGTTGCCATCGCCGGCCAACTGTAATGCGAACATTATTGAAAACGAAGCCTTTTTAAATCGATAGAAGAGACTATGTCCCTTAATGGTCCTGGAATTTATTGAAAAATTATGAAAAGTGCCGCCTGTCCCGGTCAGGTGGCCCACATCCAAACGACTTGGGTCTGTAGTCCGGTCAGAAAGTTATTTCAGGCCCGTCCCAACGACCGTCCTAAACAAACATTTGGCCAGCCGAAACATATCTATATTTTTTCACTGTATTTTTTGTCTATTTGCTGTTGGATTTCTAATGAATTTCTGCTGGCCCAGGAGCCAGGTCCAGCCCCCAGCCTTTAGGCTGTCAGTGTTTGGCCAAAGATAACGAAAAGCGCTTGAAGTGTTTACTTGCGACAAATTGATGTGTTTGCATAAGTACGAAATAATAAATTAAGTTTTCGCCTTCTCGCCCGCTGTTGTTGTTCTGCAAAAGGCTGAGTATGTGAGATAAGTGAAACTATATAGTGTGTGGATAAATACGCTGACTAGTCCACTAGATCTGCTGGTGGAATGCAGGAATAAATAATAGAATCCTAAAGGCGAACTCTAATTAATTTTCATTTCTCTTGTGCTTATTCTTGCAGGTAAGTTCTCAATCCATTGCCGAGGCCATTAGCCGACATCCCCATTCGGTGGCAGGACCCCACCACTCTGCCCACGCTGGGGGCAGCAGGTACAATGCTGAAGCCGACTTCCAGCTTAAGTAGCATATACTCGTGAGGTAAATGTAAACTAAATCTCAAGAACCTCTGCGCAGGGAGTGGGTAGAGGGTAGTGGCTGAAAAAATAGTGCCAATATTTTCTTAAAATAAAAACAGACGCTTTTAGGACCAGGAGGATCCAGCCAGAAAAAGAACCACAGCAGACCCCCAGGCAATATGCGGCGGCTAAACGTTTCCGTGCACGCGAAAGCTCCGGGCCACTCTAAGCCACCCCTAACCCACCTGAACCTGCCTCAAACAATCCCTTCCCCCCACACCCACAAAACTCATACCAAACCTGCCGCAAATGCAGTTCCCGAGCACGCCGTACAGACCCCACCCGACCCGACCAGACCATTTCTTTACACTTTTCGTGTGCATTCATATTTTTTTCTTCCTTTCTAACGTTAATGTGGCCACAAATTGAAAAAGAAGCATGCAGCAAGAAGCGGCGCAAGAGGCAAAATCAAAAGTTGCCCCAAAGGGAAAACCAAGGGTATGGAGATGGTGGCAGTGTGCCGGGTAGTAAGGGGCAGGATAGGACAGGACAGCGCACCTGAACTCAATAAAAGCTTCATTTTAGTTTGCTCAAGCAGCAGAAAAGTGGGAAAAGAACGCGGAGACGCGCGGCGGGAAAACAAAAACCAAAAATAAATTATTTAAGAAAAATATGTTTTACATAAAAATGGAGCCAAAAGAGAACAGAAAAGGGCAGAAACAAAGGTGGAAGGAAGCAGGGCTAAATAAACAGCAGGACGAGAGGGAAGGGAGACGAGTGAAAAGAGAAGAGAAGAGAAGAGAAGGAAAGAAAGAAGGCTAAAATAAATGGCATGCAGTTGGAGCGTTGAAAATTGCAAAAGTAAACTACTGGAAGGAGGTTGGATAGAAGGGAAGGATATACAATATACATAGTACATCTCGAAGGGAGAGTGTTGGATAAACTCCTGCCAGAGGGAAGGACCGCAAAAAATAAAGCATGAATTCCGCGTTAAGGCATCGCCAGCAGGCAGCAGAAACAGTTGCATAAAGTTGTAAAAGTATTATGAAATTTCAAATAATAACTACGAGTACGAGTACATCCACATAGCCCCGGCCCCTGCTCCGGCCGCGGCTCCGAGCCGGAGTCGGAGTTGGAGTCGGAGTGGATAAGTTGCAAATAAAGCAGCACGTTAGGTTTTTAACTTTTTTTTGTTGCCGCTTGCCGCTTCTGCTGGTTGTTTTTCTCTGCTCTTACTCTGCTGGCTGGCCTTTTTAATAATGCACAAGGAAAAAATCCATAAAAAGATATGGCCACTATAAATGTGTGGCGCCTATAAAAGTGAAAGACCAACAACAAAACAGAAACTGATACTGGAATTGGAACTGGAACTGCAACTGGAACAGAACCCGAGGGTCAATTTAATTCCAATGAAACATCTGATGGATCTTCGAGAGACAACGCGATGATCAATACGAAATTCCATAAAAAATTGCGACATTGCAATTCATTTCTGCATACAGTGTTGACTTCCGGAGTGGCAGGATTATCCCATCCAGGTGGCATCAAAAAGAGCCATAAATGTTGCAAATGTCAGAGCAGCAGCCCCCGCCCCGCAAACCCATTGTCAGTGGTCGCACAGCTGGCAAATGCAAAGTAAATAGGATCGGAATGGGCACAGAGGCATGGAGAGTGGAAAGTTAGGACCTTAGTGGGAGTATAGCAAATGCCTTTATTGTTGAATTATGAGAGAGCTATTTAGAAGCTATATATGAGTCCATTTGTTGGGGAATTGTCCTCTACTGATATGAGACTTATTTCCAGAGATCGTCTTATAGCAATATTTTATGATCTGCGAATCACAATCAACAATTTGGTGACCACCTCTAATTGGCCTTCTTCCAACTTTTATTTAATCTAGCTCCAAGATCTAGAACTACCAACATTATAAATGTTCGGAGTAAACGGGTTAAATGGATATTCCAGCAGTGTTTGGGTTTTAGAGGACAACATTTTGTATTCATTGGTCTTTCCTCTCCCATAGTGCCTCTTTCCACTCTGTATGTATCTCTCATTCTCTGGGCCTTGACGTCGTGCTGGGCTCATTTTGTTTCTTCCGTTGCATAAATTGAATATTTTGACATATGTAAGCGTGGCAGCAACAGTCCAACCACGCAGTCAGGGGGGGGGCAAAAAGGGAGGCGACAAAAATGAGCACAAATAAATTTACATGCATGCAGTTTTTGGTTAAACTGTCAGACCACAAATCAGAAATACACTAACACCATGATGTTTGTCCCATTGTTTCTGCCCCACGCTCTGTATTTATATGAATAACTACGGACAAAAGTGGTGGCATGACCATGGCGGGCGCATCGCACTACAACACACCACACCACACCAGACCCCAGCCCCAGCCCCAGCCCCAGCCCATTGTCCCCCCCCATCATCAGTGAAAGGATGCTGGGGGGCTGGCGAGAGATTTATGGATGCGAAGCGTTCTCTCTTCTATTGGTGGCCTATCCGTTGATGTGTGTGGGTGTATCTTTGTGTCTCTCTGTGTGGGTGGATCTGTGCGGAGTGTATCAGTGTGAGTACATCTCTGTGTTGCTTTATCTGTGAGAATGTGCGGCCTGCTGCATGCTGCATGGATGTCATGCACTCTATATTTAATGAATGCCATAATGACTGCAATGCAACGCATGAAATATTTATAGATGTACTCGTATCCTCCCATCCTCCCCCCATCCATCCATCCAGCCACCCATCCATCCATCCACTCGGCGCTTTAAGTGTTTACTCGAACTGGCTTTAAGCCCGCTGGCAAACAGCTGCCCGGCTCCGCGCTCCGGGGTCCGGGGGATAACTATCCGTTCGGAATTTACATTATCCCACTTCTGTCCCATTTCTGTCCCACCCACGTGGTGGCTGTTGTTTCTCTGCGGCGGTGGCCGCATTAAAATCCGTAATTTTCTTTAATAAAGCCGCACAAATTTAATTAACCAGCATGCAAATGCATTTACACCTTAATTATTAATTGAATTTAAATACATAAATACTGCCGAGTGTTCGATGCTGTCCCATCCGCTATATGCCCCCGTACCTCATGCGACTATGAATACACCGACAGACACGCAGATCTCCAACACAATATTTCCAACTTTTCATATAGTGAAAAAAATTGGAAAAAGTTATTGGTTTTGCTTTTGTTTGTTTTGGATTTTTAATTTAAAATACATCGTAACAATTTTTTCATAGCAGTATAGCAGCCTTCGGTTTTCGCTTACATGATACCAAAAAGGATAATAAGAATCGCCCCCCGATATACATACAGTTTTGTTAGCTGTAGGCATTATTTTGTATTTTTTACAGTCGAATTTAAATTGTATTTAACTTGAATTATTGTTAGTTTTATGGTTTCTGCGGTCGTGTTCGGCCAACAAAGGAATGGATCCATTATATTTTTTTATCGCGGCCAAACCGCGGCCATGTAATAATTATACAATTTGCAAACTGAAAAAATTATACATATTTGGGGAAGGACTGCCCTGCTCTCTTCCATCACCTTCGACAGACAGACAGTCAGACAGTCAGACAACAATCCGTTCCATGCCAATGCATTTCTCTAGATTTTCCCATTTAAATGCATTAATTTACTTCATGGCAGACTGTGGCATTCGGTTCAATCTGACATATGCATTTCATTCCCAGCGATTGTCTTTGTAGGCTCTCGACACAGGGCCGCACAGCGATGCGCCAAAGAGTAGGCAACTATTTATGAACTCTGTATTTGAATGTGTGGGTATTCATTGGTGTACGTGTGTGTGAATGCGAGGGGGCTAACTGTCAACGGCAACTGTGTGGCAGAGTAATGAAACCACGAGGAATGCAAACCAGAGAGTCAGATACAGTAGGCATCGGCCGAGCAAACAATAAAGAAATAAAGCAAAAGATCCTGAGGCCGAGGCTTGAGATACTCTGCTCCAGACTAAATTCTACTTGTTAATGATATCTATAAGGATCTACTCGTACGTTGTGTACAAACCAAAGGAGTAAGTAAAGGCCCAATAGAAGGAGCAAGGAGAGACCAAACTCAAACCTCTTTTGCGTTGCAAAGATCGGATACGCTTTTGTAGGGTATAACAATGCGTGACGAAAGCATAGCGTGGCATGATTCAGAGTCGGAGACGCAGACGGAGACAGAGACGGACACGGACACGGAAGCTCGGTTAGCGGCCTGATGAACGCCGCCAACTGGCGCGCGTGGGCACGCTGTGGCCCTGCGCAAATGTCATTATGTAACTGCGTATAATTAACCGAAAATCGTTTAAATGCGCGAGACCCTGCCCCGCATCGCCCCGCCTCGACGGCAGCACTGTGCAATTAAAAACGCTGGATGCAGATTGCAGGATGGATCTGTGGTGGCGCGGTGTGGTGGGTGGTGTAGAGAAATTAAGCGGAATTGCCAGGTGACAGAGTGGTGCAGAGACGCCGCAGAACTGTGGAGCAAACAGCATTCCATTGCGTTCCATTGCAGCAGTGACAACGTGTTTACTTTGACATTAAATAAAGTTGTTTGGCTCTGGTGCGGAGTGTTCCCCGAGTTCTGGGGTTCCACTGGTCCGACATGATGGCACGCATAAATAACAAATAAATCATTTATGGTCAGAGCAGAAACATTTATTGAGGCGCACAGCCAGAGGGCGACGCAGAGACACAGCGAGAAAGTTGAGGAAAATAAATTAATTAAAAGTTTGCAAGGCAGCAGGAGGACAACCAATTTGTCTCGATGCAAAGGGGGGGCGGGGGCGGGGACTCACACGAACACTCACATATACTGGAAGAAAGCCATGTACAATTGCCATGAGAAAGGCATCTCGTCGCTGCTTCGATTATTGCACGCTTGCCTGCGCTCGCATAAATGTCAAATTGAGGACACGAAGTGCTGGCCCGGGATTGCAATCAGCAGCCAAGTGCAAATCTTTTCACTAGCTCCGATCTGCGCCCTGCCGCTGCCCCTGCCTCTGCCCCTGCCTCTGCCTCTCCCTCTGCCCCTGCTCTGCCGTACGATGCTACATTCCTTACTCATTTGCAACTGTTGCAGCATGCTTCTGGATGAATATCCTTCCAGAGGGTATTGTGATTCGGGTATATAGTACCCCAGAGTAGCCCAGTATCACAGCTTGCCGCGAAGGGTATTTAAAGATTCGTTTCGCAAAACCCGAGACTTTCTCTCTGGTTTTTAATTTGTCTTAAAATTTTAATTGCAAGGCAGCGCCGTCGATGATGGCAGGCGAGCGGGCGGCATACACTTTCATTTCTTATTGACATGTCAATGCACCGCAGCGCACGGCGTTACGTACACATAAATATGGCTAAAAGCAGGAGGAATTCTATGCCATAGGCAGCCGGCAGCCTCCAGCCTGTAGCCTCCAGGCTGTAGCCTGTGCTGTGTATGGGGCAAAGTGGTGGTGGTAAGCGTTGTTCTGGGGCAGGCAAGAAAATTAATTAAAAATGCGCAACAAACTTGCGAAAAACTTTGCTCTCGTTTATGTTCCACTTGCTCTTGGTTTTTCCTGTTTGTGTGCAATTTAAATTTCGCCTCTGCTTCTTTTACCTATTCTACTATGTATTTTTGTTGTGTTGTAGTAGTTTGAATGAATTTAAAAATGCAAGAGCTAGTCAGAGTAGAACAACAAGTTGAAGGCCTCTGCCTCTGCCTCTGCCCCACATATGGGTCTGGGTCCTGGGCTCCCCCCTCTTCCCTTCATTTGTTTGCCGTTCTGTGCTTATTTTAGCATACAACTTTTGACGTTTCCTCTATGCCAGATGCTTATCAATAATTTATTTATAAGCTTCACCTCAAAACACATGTTGTCAGTATGCCATGTTGGCCTCAACACGCTGTTCTCTCCTCTCCAGCTCTCCTAATACTATTTTACGGCCAGAAGAGTCTGCTAGTTGCGTTGGCAGTTTGGCTAACAAGTTTCTGCCTGCCACGCCACCTGCCGCATGCCACATGCCTCCGTGCCCTCCTTCTCACATGTGGAGGAAATATTTGCAGTCGTTGGCTCCTGGCTCGTGGCTGATGGCTCCTGGCTCCTGGACTGATGCTGCCTCTTGTCCTCTTGTCCTTGTTGTAGTTATTGCTGCCACAGTCGTCGGAGTTTGCATAATTTATGATTTCGAAATGTGTTCATTTAGTTTTGCAAATTGTTGACATGAACAATCATTAGACCGTTGCACAGATTTCAGCATCATTTCATCCGTAAGGGCATTGAACGTTTTGGCTCAGAACTATGTTGAAAGGCGCCTACCAGCAGCACTGCCTGCATTGGAGCAAAGTCAGAGAGAATCAGTAGCATTTGAAGTCTTTGAAGTGAGTTTTTAGACTTGCTAATTTGTGCTACACAAGTGAGTGAAGTGACTGTGTGACAGACACATTTCGCACTAGAATCAGTCGTGCTTAAGCGGGCCTGACTGTCAGTCAACGCCAAATTCTCTATATTTGGTTGCTAAACAACTTAGGAAGTTGACACTTGCCAGGGAAAATATTTTCATCAACAACTCGACGAAAAATTAGCAAGTGTCAAAGATAAATAAAACTCGGGGCTGCCACTGCCGCTGCCTTCGCCTTCGCCTCCGCCTCCACCCCAATGTCGGGGGCCGGGTCTTCTTCAGGCCAAAGTATTTATTTGCCTGTTGAAATAGTGTCAAACTGAGTGGACTCTTCACATGCGGGAAGAGAGAGGCTCCTTCCAACTGTCTTGCCTACTCAATCCCCATATTCCCACCAGCACCAGCCCCAGCCCTAAAGAAAACTTGACTAACTATGCAAATAAGAGTGGCGTGTGTGTGTGTGTGTGTGCCACAGCACCACCGCCAGTAGCAGTAGCAGTAGCTATGGCAGTGGCAGTAGCACCAACCCCCTTTGGCGACAGTTGGCGCAGAGTAAGTGCAGTTGGTAGAAATTAAGTAAGTTTTTAGCTGCAATTTTTGCCGAAAACTATGTCAAGTTTGGTTTTAGTTGCCAGCAAAGTTTTTGCTTAAGAAAATTGTAAGTATAAGTATATCAAAGGAAGCTGGAAAAGCGCGACTCAGGCTCAGACTCAGACTCAGAGCCAGAGCGAACAGTGGAGACACTAAGCAGACGTCGGGCGGAACCTAATGAATTTCATGCATGACATGCAAGGCACGACTCAGGCTCTGGCTCTGACTCAGACTCAGACCCCGACTCGGGCGGGGCTGCCTGCCGCTTAATTAAAACCATTAGGCGTGAGTAAAACTTAGCCAGAGAATCAAATTTGATGGGTGGCAGTGGCATGGGCATGGGCATGGGCATGGGTGTGGGTGTGGAAGATAGAGATGAGATCTGATGCAGGGAGGGTATGATATGGGTGAGTGAAGAATATCCCATCCCCCCATGCAGCAGCAGCCAATTTACATAGTTTCTTTAATGTTTGCTGCATAATTTTCACATTTTTCAGTGTCAAAACTATGGCTGCATTGTCTAGGAAAAACTGCTAGCGAGAGGAAAATCTTTTGCATGTTTTGGTCATATTCTAAAAATAATAGCACTGGGAAGCAGCCAGTCCCCGCCAGTCCCTGAGTGTCGTCCGGTCAAGTGGGTGGGCACCCACTTGGCTGACCCCTTCGGGTGGATTTTTATGACTTGGCGGCAACGACAGATGCAGCATATGGTGTGGCAAGTGGCAGGAGGTTGGGCCGGGGGTGTGGCATGGAAATTATAACATTTTCCTGCCCGCAACAGAAAACGAAAGCTTAACAAATTTCCCCCGACCCAGGAGCATTCGACTAATTTATTAGCAAAAAAGCATTTGCATTTCGAAGAAGTGAATACGGTCCCAGAAGAAGCTCTATTTCTATCGGCTCTTATTTCTTAGGAAAATGCTGCAGTTACGGATCATTACTTCATGCGAATTCCATAAATAGATCGAAATCCAAATCCTCTGTGTAGGATGCATCTGGAAAAATAATGACGCACTCAGAAATGAAGTTGCTTCAGTTTTGCGTAAACTTTCCGCTCGAACGGTTAGACAAGATTGCCACATTTCAAGGCTGGGCCACGCGTTGGGAAATAAAGCTAAAAGCTCGGCAGGATATCAGAGCCACCACCAGAGAGCCAACCGCTATGTTGGCTTCTTAGCCGCTGAGCTATGGCCGAGCTAAAAAAGTTTAATTCAAAAACTTGTACAAAAATGCACATTTAATGGAAATTTACTACCTGAAGTCGCGTCAACGACAGGAGCAGCAGGAGCAGCCGCAGCAGCAACAAGGGAAACCCGAAACAAGCGCCACAAAGTTGCAATGGACATGGAGGAGGAGCCGTGGCAGGTGGATGCAGAGGCGTAGTACCAGCATAATACAGAGTAGCAGTAGCATTAGCAATGGCAGGAGTAGAATCAGGCCAGGAGAAGCAGCTGGAGCCAGGAACAGAGTGAGATAGAGCCAGAGCAAGAGCAGAGAGCAGCAAAGTGTTAACGGTTTGTTTGTGCGCCAAATGGCTGCAAAGGAGGATGGGGGACAATGATGGAGCCAGGGCCAGGGCCAGGAATGTTATCCTGCAGTTGTCTGCCTTTGGCCCTGCGTAGCCGGAAACGGAAATTGCGTAGCGCAGCCAAGTGCGTTGCAGTGGTACCACCAAGAGGCAGCGAGCCGTAACATGGACACCAACATTCAGTCGCCCCGACCCATAGAAAACGGGGTGGTGCGGCACAGGTGCTGCCGGTTGCTGTCATTAACGTGTTTTGTATTTTTAACGCGTGGTGATGGTAATGGTGGTGGTGTCGGGTGTCGGGAAATGGAGAGGAAATTATATCTGTGTATGAAATGGATTATCTCGTGGATAAACTTGAAATGATGGAACAGAGGAGACTGTGGTTGATCTGCGATAGGATTTGTCTAACAGCTGAGAGGTAATTGTATCTGTGCATCTATTAGATATATCCACACAGCAGTAGAGTATAATCCACCCCATCCATAGGTCCATAGAGGAGGAGAAACTTTAATTGAATTCGTCGTGAAAGCTCCCCTCATTAGCATTATTCGCCATTATATTCCTCCTCTCCTTCCTTGCCATCAAAGATCATCCAATCAGCTCTTAACTCTCGACTCTTTAACAATGCCAAGCCATTTGCGAAACCGAATCAAAGCCAATGGAAATACGAAAACTTTTTCATGTGCCACATCCTGCCCAGAGCAGTGAAAAGCGTAAAACGAAACGAAAATGCGAGGCGAAAGCAAATGAAAATGGAGCACTCCATTTGCTGGACCAGTCCGGGGACCAGTCCTGGTCAGTCCCCGTCCTGGCCATGTGCAATCCTGCTGCCGCACCGCAAGAGCCAAACAAATAAGAAATTAGTTGATGCCAAGTTGTTGCAGCTGCAGCTTCAGCTGCACTGCCGTTGCCTCTGCCGAATGGGAGGAAAATAGCAAACAGCGGGGCAAAAAGGAAAAAAAAAAAAAAAAAAAACTTTTCCGCTAATGTCTTAATGTAAAAGTTTGTTAGCCCGCAAGTGGGGGGAGGCACAACCTACCTGTGTATGTGTGTTGGGGCAGGGCTGGGCAGGGCAGGCGAGGGTTGTGGGTGGTGCAACTTATGGCAACTTTTTAGCGAGCACGTTTGATTGAAATTTGTGGCAAATTGCTTGAAGCTGCAATGTGGCCAGGCCAACTTGTAATGGAATGATCAAACTGCCATCAGTGAGAGCTGCGCTGGCAACATTGTGCGCGGGTATCGGGGATGAGTATGATGGGGCAATGAGGCAATGAGGCATAAAAGGCACACCTCTATTCGCCCCGCCCATGTCCACGTCCACATCCACGTCCACCCACTCTTATCAATCCACCTCAAACAACCCATTCAAATTGGAAAGGAAGGGTGGAGAGTGGGACAACACACACGTATCTGCAGTTTGTGCAATGCAATGGCAAAATGGCAACAGAACAGCCAGAGAGCCAAACAAATTGCCAGCCATTACCAGCCAGAAGGGTAATTTTTACTTTGCAGCTTTTCCAGGCGCTTTATTTGCCAGCCAAATTTGTACGAATTGCAGCAGCAGAGTGGCAGCAGCATCATCAGTTGTAAAAACCAACAAAGCTATTCCAAGAGCTACAGCTACAGCTACAGCTACAGCACCACTAGAACCAGAACCAGCGATAGCACCAGCAATGGCACCACTCGAGCTGGCTGTCGATTTGTAATAGGTGATTTGGCAAAGGAAATTGAGACATCAATAAATGTGGCTTGGCTTGCCTTGGCTCTCCTTAAGTTGGCTCAAAGGAGGGCGTGGCCAGACCGTATACGAGTGTGGCAGAGAAATAAAGGAAAGGGAAATGGGATAGGGAGCGAAGTATCAATAGGAATCAAAGTAGCCATAGGTTAAGGGTTAGGAACTTCCAGCAATATGCAAAATATAGCCGGTTTCATGCGTAAAAACGATTGGCAATAGCCTTTGTGGTTGCTATGGGTCTATCGCACAATCTTGTCGTTCTAATTGCCCAGAAAGACCTTCACTGGCAGTCATTCTGTGGGTCACATTGAGGCACTGCCTGCCCCTGTCGCTTGCTGTCTCTTCAGCTTTGATATTGCTTCATTCGCTGGGCTTGGAACTTTTGAGGTTCTGGCCAATTGAACGTTATTGCCACGATTGAGCAATAAACGTGGCCAGGACTTCTCCACTGCGGCAAAAATGACAATTTTATGAAGCTTCCACAATCACGGGACAATAGAAGAATTTAGTTGGAAGAAGGCAAACAAGGAAAATGGAATGCTACCTGAACCACAGCGTTGTACAATGTGAAACTGTCCACGTTTAAGCCGTCAACAATCAGAGGGAAACATGGCAATACAAAACATCTACATAATAACTTTATCCAATTATCCATCGACGGCTTTTTTTGTCCATATGCTGTCACTGCAACCAAGCAGAAGGTTAGATTAGGGACAGAGAGGCGTGTCTACATAAAATGAATGAAACCCCTTCTTTCCGCTGCTTCGAGATGAGTTCTATGAAAGTGATTGAATGGAGTGGCATTTGCCACATATTTATGTGCAACTGTTTTTTATCTCAGAGAAAAGATTATCGAAATCCTCGCAATCAATATTTTTTGATATTTTAATCCGCTGTTTTTTGTCCCCACTCCGTTGTGTGTATGTGCATTGATTCCCTGCCACCAAATGAACGACAATGAAGTGTAATCAATGAATGTCGGGCCTTTAAACTGGGCAAAAACCATAAATAATATTCAAACAAAAGCAGCTAACAAACAGCATCATCCAAAACAATAGAAAACAAACTCATTTCCACACCAAATGTCTGCGCAAAACATTAAAATAATCAGAACAATCATAATTGAAAGCGGGGGGAAAAAAAAACAACACAGTAATATTAAAACCAACTATCAGGATCTGTTAGAGAAGAGCGTTCGGTATGGGAAATGGTTGGGAAAATCGTCTGGCATGTGGACAATTTCCTGCAGACTTGCCGCAGCATTATACACGACAATATAATCTGGCGACAATTTGCGCCTAAAAGTTGGTTGCAAATGCAAACATCCTCCACAAATACTCGCATGAAAAACACATACATATGTACAGTGAATCTGTGACTGTGTCTGGCCGACTAATATGTGGCTGTAGCTGCACTCAAATTTCCACATATCATTTAAAATGCATAAATTCTGCCGCCTGTAGCCTGCCGGGCATTACACAATTTTCGTTAACAATTTTCTGGGCCAACACGAAAGTGTCGAGTGTTTGAGTTGCGCCCGAGAGTTGTCCCGGTAGCCAAAAGCAAACAATGGCTTACCATACCCGTACAAGACAAATACCAGAGACCAGGACCACGACCACGACCACGACCAGGACCAGCACCAGGACCAGGGTGCCTTATATATTATTTGCAGTCAAATTAAATCTAACAGCTGTGAATGTTACATGTGTGCAGGCCTCCTGCTCTCCGGTTAGAAGAACCAATTTCGAGGGGAATACTCGTACTTGTATGAATTTTTAATAAAATTTGCGAAGCGTTGTACGAGTAGCCTCAACTTTTGTTCTGCGCTTCTGCCGACTTCTGCGAAATGTTTCTGCTTAATTAAGTATGCTAAAAGGGGGCGGGCAATACGCCCACACCCACTCACATGCGGACGGAAAGTAAAAAGCAAGAGAAATGAAATGTCATGAAACGATGGGAATAATCAAATTAATTTATATTACATCATATTCATTTGACCAAGGCACAAAGCCAGACGCCGACTGTCTGCTCTGCTCTCTCCCTCTCTCTCTCTCTCAATTTCTCAAAGCCACCGGAAAGCAGGCAGCTGACAAAGTTTGACTGGTCCTTTCACTGGACATAGTGGACACTGGGACACTGGGACATTGGGACTTTGGACAAGGGACAAGGACAAGTTGAGGCAATAATTTACACAAATTGGCAATTTTGCTTGCCGAATAATGTCCGTCAAGTCGGGCGACGTAAAAGTCAAAATTCGGTCAAAACTTTTGCCGGCGACTCGTCCCCCGTCCCCCGTCCCCCGTCCCCGCCCGTCTCGACCCGGAGAACTTGTTCTCACTTTATCGCATCTTTATCGGCTCCAGCTCGACAAACACGTCGGCGAAGGAAATTCAAATGATAAGAGCGGGTGGGTGGTGGGCGGTGGTTGCAGGGCATTGCGCGTTATGACAACATAAACGATATTTACTTTTTTGTGCCGTCGCCGTTGCCGTTGCTTTTGCTATTGCCATTTCGGCTGCCATTTCTTTTTTTCTTTCGATGCCTTTTATGCGGAGTTTTGCTTTCACCGTTTCTCTTTCTCCCTATCAAATTCTCCACCTCTCTCCCTCTCTCTCTCTCTATCTCATTGTATAAGGCCAAAACTTTTCGACTGTTTCTCAGTGGCGTTTTCTTTTGGGTTGCTTTTTTCTACTTTTTGCTATTTGAAGTACTTCAAAGATTTTAGCATATTTTATTTGAATACTTTATTTCGTAAAATGCGTTTCTGTGTATGTGTGTGCTAAGAGAAAGAGAGAGGGACATAGAAAGTGGAAGAGAGATAGAAAGATAGAGCGGGCGATTGTGTAAGGGGGGAAAAAAAGAGTGCGAGGGAGCTAGAGAGCGTCTAGGAAACGAACGACATGACTTTTTCAGCTTTGTTGGCCCCTCCTCCTGCTCCTCCTCCGCCTCCGCCTCCTCCTTTTCCCTCTCCCATATCCGCACTTCTAACTAGTTTCTATGTCTTTGGCACAAAGTTTTTCCTTCAGTCGTTGGGAAATGAAATTTTTGAAAATTTTTCCGCGGGGAAATGAAAAAGTTTGTCCTGGTGGACACAATGCGGCCGGGCTGGCAGTGCCCTCGATCTTTTCAACCGCTTGCTTGTCGCGTCCCGTTGGTCCTAGTTAATATTACGCATACGCCGCGTCTGCCCTTTTGACTTTTCTCCTAGACCCGAGACCCTGAGACCGCTTTCACTCCACCATTTGCGTGCCAATGTGTTGGGCAGAAGGCGCAGCTGCTGACGAAGTCCCGCTCCAGGACCAAGACCAGGACACGGAGAATAGAGCGCACAGAGAGCAAAGCGTGGGATAAGCAATAAAGGATAATGTCATTCAATGTTTTGTGTCTCGCGCACACAGCAACAATGAGAACAGCAACAACAAAGCGACAAAGAGAAAGAAAAGAATAGAGTTGTAAGCCGAGGCTTAAGATACCCTTTCAGATCAATCGTTCTTTCGAAAATCATAGATAAAAGTCTTCGTTTTTTCCTGGTGATCATTCTACTCCTAGCCTATAAAGCTGAGGGTGGAAACAGATGGAGAGAGCAGAGAGAGAGAGAGAGCGGTGGAGAGGGCATATTCGATGTAAGTCTGATTGCCTGTCTACTATCATAATACCCTCTAATAGGGTATGGAAAGCGGAAACGCTTGCCATCATCAGCGTCGTGCTCATCCCCCATCCGCCGTCCCATCCTCGTCGTTTTGGTCGTCGTCGTTGTCGTTTTCGTTGTCATTGGCAATAGTTTCGCCCCCGACTTTGTTGCCGTTTTCGGCTTCGTCTTCGGCCGGCAGCTCCAGCTCTACTCCTCCACAGACAATAGTCAAAAATGTCTTCATGTTCAGGGAGCGAGGAGCATAACGGAAATTCGCATTTGAAAAATACTTTCTTCATTTAACAACAATGTAGGGTAGAGACAGCGCGGAGGAGGTGCAAGGACACACACACACAGTGGCGTGGCATGGCAGGCAACACACTGCCTTGGTGGCAAAGCGTTGGCATTACTGTAAATCGTTTTCGTTTTACGTTTCATAATGACAAAGACACTGGAACTGTGGAACAGTGAAGCTGTGTAACTGAGGAAAGCGTACTGCCAAAGGAAAAGGAAGGGGAAGGAAAGTGAATCCTGTCGATTGACAGACAATGGGCGGAAATGGAAAGCGAAGCTCTCAAAATAGGAACAGCAACAACAAAAGTAACATAATAGTGCAACAGAGACGAAATGTTTTTTAATGAGAGTAATCGGATCGATAATTTTCCTCGAACCGAAAAGCTTTTCAAGAAGAAAACAATATGAGAATGCTAGTGGGATTATTGGAAATTTCTGTGGGAATTATTATAAGATTTCTATATAACTTAATCCAATTCGATTGTCTCCATTTTTCTACTCGAATTTTATTGAACAACTTTTCAAATAAATGCAAATATGGTTGGAAATTTGATTGCAGCGTTCTGCTACAGAGCTTTTGCTTAGATTGACAGGGAATATAATATGTATTACAGAAAAACAATTGCTTGAACGCTTCAGTCTGTCATGTACTGGTACATATGCCAACTAATACAATGCTGACAAGAAGGCGACAGCTCATTTTCATCGTCCTCATCAGGAGCAAGCTCTCATCCACAGCAGGGGCAGGAGCAGGAGCAGGAGCATTCCGAGCAGGTGCTGGAGCATGGAGCATACCCCAGCAGGACATGCGGTGACATTTTGCTGGAAGCGTTTCACAGGCGCGGAAAACTCGTATTTAAATCTAATTTTGTCACCCAACAAACAACGACATGTCTACGCGAACACTCCCTGCAACTGATGCTTCTGCTTCTGCCTCTGTCTCTGCTCCTTCCCGGTGGTGCTCGTGATGGTGGTGTGTGCTTTTGACTCACTGTAATCGTGATTTCCTGTGCAACAGACGGTGTCAGAGCTGCGGCAATCCAGCCAGGATGATGCAGGCAGTCACTCAGAGACCCAGTGAGAAACCAAGAGAGAGAGAGAGAGAGATATATATAGGGAGATGGCGGAGAGCGGTAGATACTATGGCCAGGGTGTTGTTGTTTTCTGTTGGTGCCTTTGTTGGGCGCGTTAAAAATGTCACAGCGCATTGCATACTTATTGGCGCATGTGTTAATGCACCACCACCCCCTCCCCAGCCCAGCCCAGCCACATTCTAGAGCCCTTCCCATCAGCCCTGCCACAGGCTAAATGTTACGCGCTGGATGCATTTGCGGCTGGGGAAAATCCTTTCGCTTTTTTTCTCCGTTTTCTCTGTTGCATTGTGTCGAGCGCCAGCGCCGTGCCGCATTCGACGTTTGCATATTCTCGACGCGGGGTTTTTTCCCATATATACGTATACCTTTTGTGGCAGGTGTTTGAATTAGCTTTCTGTGGGTTGGATTGGCCGGGGCAAAGCGGCAGCACAATGGCTTGCAATTGCACAAAAGCTTATTAGGTTTTCCCTCCAACTCCCCCTTTTTTCTCTCTGTGTATGCCATTTGGTTTCAGTTCCCTCTCACTCTAACTCTGTGTGTGTGTGTGTGTGTGTCTGTGTGTAATACTTTTTTACAACAAATAATGCGCTTTGAGGTCGCGTGCTTCACGTGTTTTAATCCATTCGCTTTCAGGATCTACACCAGCTCTGCTCTGCTCTTTCCTGCACCTACACCTGCTTCTGCACCGGCAACGCTTTTAACTTTGTGGCACTTTTCCGCTTCGCTTTTAGCGGGCTGGCGGCGGGGCGGCTCCGAAAAACCATTTGACAATCCAAACTACAAAGCGGAACTCGACAGACCCCAAAAACTATGAGACCCACAATGTTGACTACGATGTTTGGGAATCGTTTGAATAGAAAAACATTTAATTTTACCTAAAGCCATATAGAAAATTCTAATTTCTAAAAGACTCAAATTGTTCAAATCAAAATGTAAAGGTAGATATGGCTTATGTATATATGTATGTTTAGCTGTGAGAGTAAATAGTGCTGATACTAATTATAATGCCAATACAGTTAGATCACAGCTTTTATAGATAACAATTTAAACACCAGTCACTCGTATGGAATGTGCATGGGTTATAGACGATCTTTATACTCTTCAATTAACTGTGCCCAAAATATTCTTCCTAGCCAAACCACATCTTTAATTTCGAATAGCAAATACTACTACTCGTTCGCTGAACTCAACTGTATTCAATTTCCCTGCAAAGGGTTAAGAATACGCCGGGATGCAACCTATCGGACTATGCCATGAATTATATTTCGACAACAATGAGTGGCTAACGGTAGCTGTGGCTGTTGCTGGTCCTGGTCCTGGTCCTGGCCAAGCGGATGCGTTGCCAATGGCAATAATGTGGCCTGGACCACTTCAACAGCTGAACACGAGGTGCTTTGTACAAGGAATTTTCAGCTCGAGTTGCTGTTGATTTAATTCAAGAGGCAATGCATTTTCCCAGTCAAGTGTTACATGTGAAAAATTCTGGGCAATCCGATGCTATTATCCTTCATCTTTTTTCATCGCTTGCCATGGGGCAAGCACTGCTGATGGTGGTGGTGGTGGGAGGGTAGAGGAGCATCGTAATTGCTGGGTTGTTGGGTGATGAGATGCACAAGCGAGTGAAAGGCATTGTAACATAATTTCCGTACAAAATACATCAAAATGGAACATCCAATTGAAATCTCCATTTTCATATGTTTGCATAGCAGTCTAAACGATGAGTGACCCACACACACACACATATGTAGATGTGCAGCCATGTTGCTGTGGTTAGTTAGCATCTGTGTTTGTATTTGTATTTGCATTTTGCATTTTCTGCCACCCACACACATAGATATATACATATGTATATGTATAAAGCGGGAGACATAGAGTGGGGACAAGCGCATAACGGAGGCGTACACATGTCCATGTCCGTCACATTTGTCGGACGCCCATGTATTAGTGTTTACCTCTGCTCCACAAACACCCTATCCCAATGCTTGCACTCCATCCTGATGATTTTTATAGGCGATAGATGCTTCCAACATACCTCCTGAAAGGAGGTATTCTTAATCACAATCAATAATCGAGGCACCCCCTGGAATGGTGAAATCATTCTGAAATCCCAGAGGGTAATATTAGTATAATTTAAATTATAATTGAAATAATTACCAGATTATATGCACACTCTCGGGGAGCAATGGGTATCCTTACAGCCTGTAGACTATACCTATGCGCTTTGTTACCAGCTTTTTCTGTCGATTTGGCCCGGCACATTTGTGTTTGTTCAGCTACTTTTGCGGTCTGCCGCTTTTCGCGTACATTTCAACCACATTTGTAGTCACTCCGGTTTCAGTTCGCGCATTGGACAAGCGCCAAAAACCTAAAAGAACCAAAAACAAAAATAAGGCAGGAACCAAACAAAAAAGAGTTCAAGTGGTTGAATGGCGACAGGGCAGTGGATTGGCTCTTCTAACTCAAGCTCAAACTACGAGCATTTATAGTTCCGCATTCGTCACACACTACTATTTAAACCAGATATTTATCGATGCTTTATCGCTCTCCAATCGCTAATTTATGGTCTCTAATGGGAGCATCAAACTATTTCGATTGGCACACTGCAGTTAATGCGACATCATTCCAAAATATTTTACAACCTTTTTGGAATTTGAACAGCAACGTTTTAGGAGTTACATTAGGAGTGCCGTCAAATTGATGCGAATTACCATACAAATCTATAATTTCAAACGAAATTAGTGCACACAAATTTTTATCGCAATTCAATAGGATGTTCGGGACATATTTTTCTTTGCTCTTGACTGCATGGGGCGTATGCGCAATTTGATGTTCTCGAAATTCAATTAAATTTGGCAAATTAAAGCGAAACTGGAAATACTGAAGTGAAATTTAATTGCATGGGGCAACACCAGAGCGTCACTCGGCACTCCCTGTCCTCGGTGTGTCTCTCTCTCTGGGGAGGGTCAGGGCGAAATGCAGCACGTATTTATTAGCTGACGTGCATTTGACGAAGGTCGAACGAACGCGTTCCACAATGAGGTTGTGCTGGAGGATAGGGGAGGGAGGATGAGGGAGGATACGAAGGCTCCCGGAGGTCGCTGATTGACTCACGATTATGCAATAAAACAGCAGACGACAAGCAGGACAACACTCAAATCCCCACAGAGACAATGGCCCACAGACCAAGATTCTATCTCTCCCCCTCTCTGGCTATATCTACCATTCTGACGCTCTCCTTCGGCCTGGCTATATCTCTCTTTCTCGCTCTATCTTTCCCTGCGAAGGTTTCATTGGCTTCATTTCGGCACCAGCTTTTGAAAAGCTAAAACTTTTTTATGTCCAACTCATTAAAAATGTGCGCCAATGGACTTTATGCAGGCCCGACCCAAAACCAGGGCCAGAGGGATCCTTCATTCAACTTCCAACAAAAACAGAGGGTCTAGCTTGTTGTTTTTTTTGGGTGTTTTCTCTGGGATTTTTCGCCTTTTGCCTTCAGATTTCATGAATGAGAACGGGGGCCAAGCCAACTTGAATCCAAAAGCCAAATGCAATTTCCAAGTTTTTAATGTGCGAAATTTCTAATTTAAGATTTACGATATTTTTATGTCGAATTACATTTCCCGGTTCCTGCTGCTCCTGTAGCTGCTCCCCCACCCCTGCTCTCCTGCCACCCTGTTCGTCCTGTTTTTGATGTTCGCTCATTTTCAAGCCCTGGTGTTTGGCTGCGAATATTCCTTTGGCCATTAGCTTTTGGCCGCCTGCTGTTGGGCCGAATTTTTTAATGGATCGACTCTTTAATTGTGGAGCCCCGATGCGTAATGCCCTGGCCCTGGTACTCGAGCTCTGAGCTGCAGGGCCTCGTCTCCTCGATGGGTGGGGGGTGGTCTTAATTATAGACACGCCCAAAGGTCAATGGTCGCCTTTTGATGCAAATTTTATGGACTGGAACTTAATTGGCCCGGACCATTGGGTCCGGTTCATCTCATAGACTGGCCAAGCGCTGGCAAAAATAAAATAAAATACACCAAAAAATATATCTGCCGCCGGCAAATAAAATGCTCTGTTCAAATTGTTTTGCCACTGACCAAACAACAACAATTTGTAACGGACAGATTTAATGGGGCTATTGCTGGATCTGATGGGTGGATGGGCGGATGGGCTGTGGGTGCAGTGGGGCTCTGCTTCCTTTTTGGTGGGGTGCCTGTGTAAATGCATATCCGATTGCAGCTGCAGTTTTGTTAGTTAGGGCAATAAATTGTTGTGTGGGGTGGGGGGACGGGGAAAAAGCGATTCTAGGTTTGGGGCTTTTTTAGGGAGAATTTGTCAGATGCAGAGATTGCATAAAATAAATTGGCCAACGATTGATTTGGGGGATTTGCCATACAATTTATTACCGCCGCGATAAAGGCATTCGAGTGTCAACATCAAAATGGCAACATTCCACGCGGCATGCAGCATGCGGCATGCGACATGCGTAAGGTCAAATTTTTTTCCGGGACATGCCACGTAATCCTTTCGCTTAAGGTCACATTTTACAGCACATTAGGCCACATCAAAATCTTCCGCAATTTAAACCGCTTAAGTGAAAAGCGACGACGAACGAGCAGAACACGTGCTCCTGGCCGGACACAGAGCAGTCCTTCCGTCCCTGCGATCTCCCCCATGGCACTAGATTCCAGGGTTTTCCCCCGAAAAAGAAAACCACAAAAACCGTATCTCAATTGCAATCACTCAAAACAACGGAAATGACGCTTAGCACAACTTCCTGTCGCTCCAAAAGGACAGACAGACGAACGGACAGAGGACGAACAGGACGAACAGCTACGGGACGACGCGCAGCTGAAACGTGGCCATGAGCAGGAGCTGCAGGAGCTGGTAAAACCTCCCTACCCCCGCCCTGTTCAGAATTGTAATTCATGTCGCTGGGGGTTTTCTTTTTTGGCATATTTGTCAACTCTGTTTCCACTGCACACATGATGAGGGACAGGGGCAGGTCGGGGGTCGGGAGAGTGGAAGTGGGTGTCTGCCACGCCTACCACCATCACCACCGACTGGCTGGCACATTCAAGTGCAATTTCCTTGTAATGCGAAACTATGTCATTTTGGCACGGACGCGAGCCGAAGAGCAGCACCACTCCCGGACTAGGACAGCCGCAGAGTCCATCCACAATCCCGAAACCAGCAACTGGGCATGGGCCTGGGCCTGGGCCTGGAATAGGACCTTCACCAGAGACACATATCCTGGCAATGAGTGGGCAATAGATAGTTGGTCTCAGCGCGTGCATACAAACATGACACGTTGCCGGCTCTTGTGCCGGGCCATAGATGCCACTCGTGTCCACCTGCTCTCAGCTGTTGGCACATTGCAATCTGAGCCGGAGCAGCAGAGCACCAATTCCTGGCCAGGGGACCGGCAATGGGAATGGGTGTTCCGAAAATAGTCATAGACCCATAGACCCATAGACCCAGGGCCATGCGGCAGCAACCAAAGTGGCAACGAGAGTGACAAGCACAGCCAAGCAGACAGGCCAGTCTGCAGAGGAGCGGTGAGTGGAGCGGAGGCGAGGGGACGGCAGACACTGGGCTGGTAGCCCTTGTGACAGGCGGCATTTGATAATGTCAAGCCCCAAATCAGCAACAGACACCGACCACGCCGACGAGTCAAATGCCGCTGACCGAACCGAACCGAGCGGAAACCGAGTAAAGGCTGGGGCTGGGGCTGGGACGAAAGGAAATTGTACGTTGCGATTTCAGACAGTTGCCTCTTCAGGCAGGAGGCAGACCACCACACACATGGGGATCTCAAGTATCCGTCTGTCTGAGCCATCATCGGCTCTGGAGCACGACTCTGGAGCAACTTGGTTTGAGCTGGACACGTTTTAATTGGCCCAACATTTGTCTTTCTTTTTTGTCTTTACAGAGCAGTTTCACATTTTTGTGGGCGACTTGAGTGCCGAAATTGAGACACAACAATTGAAAGACGCATTCACCCCATTCGGAGAAATATCGTAAGTAGAAAATTGTAATTAAAATCAAAGGACAATTTTTGATAAGGGTTTAAGCAGAGCCGTGCCAAGGGGGGGCCACGGGTGCACAAATTAGAGTCGGCGAAAAAATATTTCACAATGAATGCAAGAAGAGTAATGTTTTAAATAATATTTAAGCTATCATTTGATCTTAAGTTAAGTACAACAAAATGGCAACAAACGACATATTATGTTATTATTTTGTTACAACTAAATGTTATTTTATTTCCATCCAAAACATGTTGGATGCTTGCTTTCCTTGGCGCGGCCCTGGGTTAAAGTTAAGTAATGAATATCATATATTTGTTCAGCTGAGTTCAGTACTTACTCCTTACTTACTCCTTCTGTTGTGTTTTTTCGCCTTCATTTGTATCTGTGGTAAATGTAAATGAGGAATATCGCCGTAGACACAGCCGACAAAATCAGTGCTGCTACACGAACTATCAAAACCCAGTTGTACCGGCGTCTTTCTTCATTGGGCCCCTCATTCGTTGGCTGCGGCATAATACAAATCGAATGATAACAAATTTTCACACAGAATATAGAAAATATAGTAACCTTCCAGTTTTTGTTTGACAAGAAAAGAAAAACCGATTACAAAGGGTGTAATATCTTTGTTGATTGGAGTTCAAGCTGCGGCTTGACCAGGCAGGCATCTTCTTTAAGGTACGTTTTGGTCTTCTACAGGTTCAAGAGACCTTTAAGGATGACCTGGTTTGACAGGCACATGTCTGTCCTATCCCTAGTACGCAACTATTTTCAGCTACATTATATTCCGACTGGCACATTAACTTCAATCAAAGAACATTTCGGCACACTTGTGCGGCCCCAAACAGTAAATTGATAAATAAACATACAAATGGTAAATAAAGTCCTGCCTCTGAGTCCGACTCTGTCTATGCCTCTGATTCCCATTCCAGCGCCTATCTACGCCTTAATTTATGAATAATTAGCGAGTCGAAGGAAACCGCAAACCCAGCAGCAAAATTATTTCTTTTCTCCTTCCCAAAAGCATGAGTGAATGGACCATTGAAGCCCTGCCGCGGCGAGGGGTAGCGGTGGTCCGGGAGCCCTGAGCAACGGGCAATAAATTAATAATTTAATTTTCGACTTTTTTGTTTGAGCTGAAGCAGGGTGTGGGCAGCAGGCGGAACAGCCCATCTCCAGCAACAGCCAAATGCAATGGGGAGCTGTGGCAAGCCACAAGCAGCTGTCGACGAGCTGTGGGACGAGGCACGATGTCGGGGCAAACAAACGCCCAACGAATGCCCCAAAAAAATATTAGAGCAGAACAAGTGAAAGCAAATAAAACGGATTTGTACGAGTATATATGTATGTACATAAATATATATGGACATCCATCCAAATGTAGGCCCGGAGCTCAGGTCAGTAGCCAAAAAGACATCCACCCCTCGCTGGAATTGGTAGCTTGTTTCACAGGCTTTTCATTTGCCACTTTCTTAATTAATGAGCATCAGACTGGCGACTGCCTCTGCCACAAGGTAGGGGCCGACCTTTTTCCCTTTCCTGCCTCTGCCTCTGCCTCAGCCTTCGCCTGTGATTCTGATGCCATCTTTTACCTCGGCTTTCGTTCATCGTGACTCTGCCTCTGACTTCCTCCCTCCCCTCCACCCATGTTGTTTGCTCTCATTTCTTGGAGACTTTCAGCTGGCTCAAAACGTTGAACTCATTTCGCCAGAAACTATTTATTCGAGTGCAGGGAACCAAATGTACATTCAACATTTTTCGAGGGCTTGCCCTTTTGAAGTTCCTCCCTGGATTTTGGGGCGCGTTTTGTCCCCCCGCGGCTCTCCATGGGTAAATAGTGGAATGTTCTGTTCCTTCCGCATGTTTATTTTATGGCCAGAGCGCAAATCTACGAAATAATTACATTTTTCATTTACACCTGAAGTGGCCCCCGCTTTGCTTCGGTTATGTCCTGTTCTGTTCTGCTCTACGCTGCTCTGCTCGGTGTTTTGCCTTGGGGCTTAGAGGGAAACGGAGCTTCAAAGATTGCCATTCTGCCACGAAGAGGACACCGCCGTCGATGTTGTCATCGTCGTCGCCGTCCTTTGCCTTTTAATTTATTGCTCCTTATTTTTTGAGTGCTCGCGTGGGAAATAATCGCAAATATGTCGACGTCGTCGGTGCTTTCTTCCTCTTACCTACTTTTCATCATCAGGTTAACAGCTCTCGTGGGTGAATTTTCATTAAGTCCTGCATAAGGAGCAGAAATTTATACAACAATTTCACCCTACGCCTTGGGCACTCTCTGTCTCTACCGCTGCCGCTGCTCTCCCCCTTCTAGGATTTAATTAACCGACTTAACTTTCAAACAAACAACAAAAACTTTGCCATGAAATGCAAGTGGTTGGTTTTATCTTAAGATTTATATAGATATGTTTATATTTATGCAGGTATGTGTATATGCTGAAAGTTTCTGTGGTTTTTCTTTGTTTCATATCGAGGAAAACTCATTAGAAAAGTCGAGCATGAGTGGGGGGGGGACCACGGAACAAAAGGAAATGTAATCCTTCAATTAATTGTATACCTTTGATATTCTCCCGACTCGTCCTTAGAAATCATAATCCCCTCAAAATAATTAGGTCCCTTTGAGTTTCCAAATCAATCAACACCCCGCCCCTACAGGGCCGGGCCCTCCTACTAAATCATGCGCCACCTCGTGGCCCCAGGAGCACACTTGTCTGATTTCCCATCAGCGGATCGGATCGCATCGCATGATTCGCCACTCTGCCTCTTATTGCTTTACCCTTTGAGCATTAATGCTCGAGTATAATATACCACATGGTAGTTCTGTTCCATTTAATGGGCTAGCGCCGGCACCACAATCCGATTAGACAATATAATGATGTGGCATTCCATATCCAACTCCTCCTCTGAAGACGGCATTCTTATAATGGCCATAAAACACATCGCCTAAACACATCGCAAACACACAGAGGCAAAAGCCTATAGCCAGGTCCAGCCCTGGTTCTGGCTCTGGTTCTGGCTGTGTGCTTATTTTAATGCAGCTAATTAATTATTTGGCTGGTCAAAGGATCAACATAAAATCCAAGTCAAGGGGCCCCGACACCATTCTCAATGCTATAGGCAGTGCCTCCTTGTGCTGCCCAATTAGTTAAATTCGGAGAAACCCATCGATTGCAGCAACACCAGCAAGAAAGACCGAGACATGAAGTGCCTCCTCCTCGTTGATGGCACTCGTACAAAGCGGAAATTCAATTATCCGGCTGCGGTACTCCGGCACAAATTGCGTCCGTTTGTTTGATGCAGTTGCCGCAAAACCAAACCAATAGACTCGCACTCGTACCAATGCCTCTGATTAATTACATGCAATATGCTGGGGCTCTCTGGATATCCTTATTCATAAATAAATAAAGCGAAAGATAAAACAAAAGCAGCCCCGGACAATGGGGCAATTTGATTGGAAAGGCCACGAGCCATATTCCTATTCCTCTGTCCGCTATCCGCTGACCTCTGTCTATCCCTTTCCCTATCGACGTACATGGACACGTTCGGCCAATATTCGAGATGATGATTGGTGCGGTTACTCATGATATTGTTACCATCCTGATCAAATGGATTTATGTGAGTCATGACCCATGGCCCTCGACTCGGTCGGTAATTGGCATCTTTACATTGTGTGTAACAAAAGGATTAACTAGGCCTTTGTACAAAACTTTGACACAATATCTGCGCAGGAAGGGGGACACATTTTTCCAAATTTTACACAAACTTGTAAGGCTCTTAGGTGCAAGAACAGAAAAGTCCTTTTGCGAGAAAGCAAATCAAGAAGATAATAGTTGATATTAGTTCGGGACTGCAGGAAGTGAAAATAAACCCTATAGCACCATAGCCTTTCATTTTTTCGGGAGTTACTTTTAATGACACTTGGGAAAGTTTTTGATTTTGGTTTGCTGTCTGCCCTCCTGTCGGCGACATCATTACGTTGATTTTTCTGGCGGATCGGGACGGGGGGCATATAATTTTGTCCCTCGATTGGGGCGATGCTGAAAATGAGCAAAACTTTCAACTTAATCTATTCAGAAAGTTGGCTCAGCTTCTGGTCCTGGGTCCTGGGTCCTGGTACTGCTACTGCTACTGGTACTGCTACTGGTCCTCTGTACCCTTCTGCCGCGGCCTTTTCATAAACTTCAAAATGCGCTTGTGCACGTCTCCAGTTCGACTTTGACTTCGACTTGGACTTGGAGCAAGTGCAGCAGCGGCAGCAGCAGCGGCAGCGGCAACGGAAACCAATGATCGGCGACAAGTGGGCGCCCGACTCACTGCTGCAACGGAAATGGTGGAAAAAGTTGAGAGAGAAGCTCCAAGTAGGCGTCGGCTTTTGTTGCAAGGCGGCGAATGACAAATCAAAATCGCATTCAAATGCGACGCGGCGTGCAGCGGAAGTTAATGCGAAAAACTTTTGCCCCAAAACGCGGCACAATCAGTCAAGCATCTCTCTCTACGGCTCCACGCTGCAGTATGGGGGGTGGGGGGCATTCCTGCCTCCTCCTAATCCTCCATCGCCTTTCCTTCACTTCTTGTGCGTAGTGTGAAAAATGAGTGTTGCCAGGCTTTGGGTTGCAACCGCAAAAGCCTCGACACTTTTTTTTTGTTCCGCCTGCGACGATTTATATTTGTGGCAAAGTGTCAAAAGTTGTCCAAGGCGAAAGTTGCGTATCGAAATCATTGCCAGATCGGGGCCAACTGTCGTCTTTAAAGCAGCAACAAAACTCCAAAGCCGAATGCAAATTAAAGCAAATGGAAAATGGAAAATGGAAAATGGTTCATGGTTCTGTAAACTTTATAATACAATTTTAATGGGGGTTGAGTGCAGGAAAGTTTGCACAATCATTAAATTGCTAAACGATTTTCATTTTCAATTTGTACAGACTTTGTATCAATAAGCCACGCACAGGTTTAATGTTTAGATAATAGACAGTGGCCGGGACAGAGGCAGGGCAGCCCTTGGGCATAAATTTATTTAATTTACTTTTCTGCTGCGGCAACTTTTTTGGTGCCGCCGACACTTGGGCCACGGCTGCTCTGAGGCAACTTTTCACATAAAATACGCATTAATTCATTAAAATTGACAAAAGGCGAAACACGAGTGCCATTTCTGACTGGAGGAGCTGTTGGCGGTGGTGCTAAAAGCTCAATGACTCCATGGCCAAGTGACTGACTCTTCGACTGAATGATTTCCAGACTCTGGCACTCAATGACTGCCAAACACTCGGACTGAAAGACTGTGGGTCTGTGGGAATATACGACTGAACGAAAAACAAATTTTGATTGACTGACTCTTGGACGCTGGAACTCCGTAGAACTGAATGAGAGCTTGCTGGTCTCACTGCTTGCCTGAGGGACTAACTGAATGACTTAATGCCGGACTCTTGAACTAAATGACTGCCTAACTCTTAGAGACTGGAAGTCTGAATGACTGCCCTGCTCTTTGAATGAAGGACTGAATGACTGCGCCCGACTCTGGCTAACTTTTGGACTGAATGACTGGGCCTCACAGCCTCACAGACAATGTCTTGCCCTGCGTTTTGGGGCCAACTAAACGGCGCTCTGTTGGCAAGCCAAACAATTTGCAAAACGGCGCCCCGCAGTGGCTAAATGTATATAAATAAAAGTGCTTCGCTTCTCTCTTCTCCGGCCGTGGAGGGCAGGGCAGGGCAAGGCGGCGCCTTTTAAAATTAAATCAACGGAAATAAAAGGGACAACCAGGGATAAGGGACAGGAAACTTTTTTATCGCGCCAACAAAGCCGCGCCAGAAATTATGCTGCAATGAAGACGACAACGACAACGAGTCGTCGAGCGGCGTCGAGCCCTGGACTGTGGATGTGAATCTCTGGGCCCTGTGGATGGGGATGTGAATGTGGATGGGGGCTGGAAAAGTGGCGGATTTGGGGCGACAATTTTTGGCTGCCGTTTAAAATGGCACTTTGGCTGCCTGTCATTTGCAGGCAGCGCGGCACAAATTGAATTTAACTGCAGTTTTTCGGGCCTCTTCTTGGGGTCTGGGCTCTGGCATCTGGGGGGGCCCCCTCCATGTTGAGCTGCTGCCAAAAAGCGGCTCAGAAACAACTTGGAGCCGACCCGACCCGAGACCCGCACATATGTTGAAAGTTTATCACTTGGGCAAATAAAAATTTGCTTCTTCGCTCCACTCCACTCCACTCCGGTTCGGCCTTGGTCTAAACTTTTTGGCTACAAATTTATTGGCAATAAATTAACTGCCATTAAAGTAAGCGAATAAAAAATGGCTGCCAACGCATAAATCCCACAAAATAATTTGACAAAATGAGTCACACAGATTGAGTGGCCCCCATTTTATGATGGGCCGACTGCTGCTCGGTCCCCACTCCTCAGTCGCAGTCACAGGTGCAATTTCCACACGGAAATGTAATTTTAAAGTACTCAACGACCTCTGGAACGAACGAAAGCCAAGCCCCAGTCCATGTCCCTTCCAAAGTTGGTGTCGAACAAAATTAACAGGGAGGCGCGCAAAGAGGACGCACAAAATAATATAATCAGGGACCAATAAAGTCAACGGTGCAGCTGGCCTGCTCTGCTCTGCTCTGCTCTGGTCTGGGCTGGTCAGGTGAGGCTCGTGCCCCCCTTGAGTGACACTCTGCGGATTCCCGCTTCCCTCCCCCTGTGGGGGTTGTGTGGCTTTGGCTGTGGAGCAGAGTGGAGCAGCAAACAAGAGAAATCTAATCAAAGCTAATCCAACAAAAGCGAATGGCGGGCAATGTCAAGCGCCTTTTGTTTGCCAAAAGTAGCGTAAGCGCGGAAATTTGCTTGGCCAGAACAGAGATGGTAGAATGGAGGTGGCAGGTAGTAGGTGGAAGGTGGTAGGTGGAGAGTGGTAACATTTATTTAAAATACAAGCTATAAAATGAGCTGCCGGATGTGGGTGCAGATGGGGAGATCTGCCGCAGTCGAGTGCTGCTCGGGCTGTCTGAAGTCTCGAGTCTGGCAGGTGTCGAGTGGCATGTAATTGCCGGACAAAGGTACGCCGAGGAGTGACGGTGAGAGTGAGGGAGAATTAAATGAATTTGATTTACGTTTTTAAAGCCAAATAAACGCCTTTCAATGAAGTCGAAAGTGGATCCAGAAGCAGAAGCAGGTGTAGGAGCAGGAGCGAGAGAAGAACCACTAGGGACTCAAGCCTCAAGCCACGTCCACGCCGTGCCGTCTCCTATTGACTTTGTCAGTGGCGCTGGCAGGACAGGGGCTGACGTTCTGGTTGGCATTGGTCTGGTCTCTGGCAAAATACTCGAAAAACCACCGCAAACACCTGACGAGCATTCAGTCGAATGCCACCTGCCTTCCACCTGGTGTTTCTCTCTCTCTCTCTCTCTCTCTCTATCTATATCTCTGTTTCTCCCCCATCCACGGCCGCTGTTTACATTGAGTGCTCATACGCCCTGTTGCCTCGTTTCGTTTTGTCGTTACATTTTGTCCCCGCTGTAACGCCGTACGCCGCACGCTTTCCTCGTTGTCATTTCACTGACAGTAGGTAGGTAGGTAGCGCCGTGCTCACTGATTTCGCTTGCAAATTAATGAGAAATTAGAGACAATGCCAGAGCAGGAGCCAGAGCCATGGACAGAGGCGAGGACGACGGCGAGCCATAGATAAAGTCGGACCTACAGATACAGTCGGGGCCACAGTCAGGTCCACAGATAGAGCCAGGACCCAGAAGCCATTGTGTCCGTGTCCCGTCCGCTTTCATCGTCGTAAAAAGAACATTTGTGCTAATTTAGAAAAAGGCAAATTTGGACAGGACTTCATTACGGCAACGTAACGGCATTGGCATTGCTTTCGGCCCGTTCCTTGTTTGATTAATTGAATTTGTCTGGGCTTTAGCTGGGGGTTTCCCTTTGGTCTTTTCTGCCTTCCTAGAATCTCTCGTGGCATATGTACATTTTTAATATTTAAATTATTTTCCCGTAGATTGATATCAATTTAATGTGTATTTTTGGGGCCAGGCACAATTTGCATAATGTCTATTTGATTTGCATTTTGTTTTTGGGGGTACATTGGGAGTACGGTCTGATTGGGCCGACGGCCCGCCCTCTCTCGTGCCCCAAACACACAATAGCGTATTGAATGCATTTCAAATTAATCTTTTTCACTCAAAGCCACAGTTCGTTTCGCAATTAAAATTAATTAGATCGTATGAACAGAAACCACTCCTTTGCCTCCTTAGACAAAAGGTTGGGTTGGGGTCAAAGGGCCCACCTTTGCCGTGGTACCTGCCTCCTATGCGATGCATTGTAATTTTACATTAATTTGCATATTAGACGCCTGTCATGGCGGAGCAGAGAAAGAGAGAGAGAGAGAGAGTGACATGTGTGTGGTGTGTGGCGCGTGGTTCGTGGTGGGGTGGGGGGTGAAACAGTGACGAGTCGATTAATTGCGTTAGATTATCAGCTTGGCACACACACATGCACACACACAGATACACTTACACAGAGACACGCTTAATTTGTCCTTTGAGCTAATTTCATTTCTTTGTTGTTATTGCACACCGCACGAAGGACATTACGTTTCCGGGGCCTGCCATGAAACGGAATTATAATTTAGCTGCCGCCGATGCCGCCGTAGCCACAGCAAAATCCTCGAGCGCAAGCTCTCTAATGAAATCACCAGCTACAAATGGCTCTCAGAGGGCAGGAGTACCCCTAATGGGAGCTAGGGGGCTGTAGGGCCTACTGCGGAGATGTGTTTGTACAGCTAAACAGCTATGCATGCCTAATGTCTGTATTTAACTGGGCATGAACCATGAGCAAAGTCTGCTCTTTGGGTTCTGAGGATCTGGGTACGGCCGTAATTATAGCAACAACATTCCCCGCCCACTCACACCCAAACTCTGAACCCAATCCACCCCTACATGGAAATTCACCCACTCTCACACACCAGCTAATAATCAACTTACGCATCTGCACTGAAATATAAATGACAGGAAGGTAATTACAACCTCCCAGGTCGAAGCCTTATATACCCTAAAGGCGACATAAAGCCAAGAATTTCTAGAATCTGGGCCCAACTGGTTCACCACAGTATTGGGAACATATATATCCCCTATATATACATCAAGATGCAAGCGACAGTTGAAGCCAGATATCCTCAAAACAGACAGAACATTACGACTCGGATATGATTATTAAAATAACTTTTATGCAAGTTAAGGCTCCCTCCTCTGGAAGGGTATGTCTATGTGAGTACATGGCCAGGATAGGGCGTGTGGCCCCCTTCCCTTGTCATGATAATGCCAATTTGTCTGTGCCACATGGCCACGCGCTTTTTATGATTAAAATAGGTAATAAAAATGTGCATGTGGGAGGGGAAAAAGAGTGGACGAGCGTGTGAGGGGGGATATGTACGGCAAGGAGTGTGAGTGTGTGTGTGGCCCGTGCTGTTGTCTAGCTGTCATCAGAAGAACGGCCTCGTGAGTCGCGCTCAAATTAATTAAAGCAAATAGAAAAAAGTGAAGCGCGAAGCCACAACAAATTAAATAAAAACGTTGGCAATTTATAATGCGAGAAGAGATGGAGACCTCCAATTCCCAGAATGGGAAACCCATGCCAAAGCAACACCAGCACTTCCATGAAGGTAAATTAAAAATGTTAATTTGATTCCCCATTTAATTGTTTGCCTTCTGAGAAAAACCTATTCGGAAAACTGTACAAAGCCGAAGAGTTATACGGAACACCGCTAGGCATAACCGGAATTTCATATTAATCCGGGAAATTAATATAGTTTTTAAAATGAATAAACAGTCTGGGATCTATACCATGGAATCCACTTAGTGCATATGGCATTTAATTATTAAGAGATGAAAATAAAGCCGGAAAATCCTTAAATTCTGACTAAGCCAGTGCCTGTTATAATGCGAAACAGATACCTTTTTGGTTTGATTATTTTTCAGTAACTAAACACAAAAAAAAAGCCATCTATAATATGCTCAAAATATTCAAGAGTAGAAGTAGCATATGGTGTATAATGTAAGAGAAGTTTCACTGTATAATTCTCGAGTCAAGCACTGTCGTCTCGACAGGGGGCCCGGACCAGATGATGCCTGTCGTCCTGGTGTGATGAATCTGTTGATTTATCACGGACACCACTCACTTACACCTACGCAAACTAAGGACACCCAGACACCCAGTGTATGAATATGCATACATATATATAGTATACATATACATATATTTAAAGGTATAGTATATAAGCCTTGTGTTGGAGTGCAACTTATGAAGCAGTCATGATTTTTCCAACTGGCGTGAATTTATTTCCAACCCAGCCCTCAACCCACAGCCAAATGTAGGAAAGAAGTTCATTGGCATCTTGTAACAGCTTCTGGAGCTTCGTGTAAGAGGATAGTAGCTGGAAAGTCGGAGTCCGCTAAAGCGGATGAACGAGTGCCCAGCTGCTGGCCAAGATGTTAAGTCCTGAGACTGAGACTGAGACGAACCTGATTGCTACGTCCTTTCATCGCCTCAGCAGAGCAGAGAAGAGCAGAGCAGCAGCTGTTTGAAAGCTGATTCAACCTGAATGAAAAGGGAAGATAAGGCCCTCGGATTAGGATTCGTTTTAGGTGTCCTGCAACAGCAATCTGTGCGAATAAAGTCACAACTGCGAGCATTAAGACCCAGCCACACCTCAAACTCAACTCCTTTCCGGCTGAGTAATTATGTGCGCCAATGCCAATGCTCCTGCTCAGGTGGAAATCATGTTGTGTATTTCCGTTGCAATTTCGAAATTTTAAACTTGTTAACAGCAAATTGAAGTCATTTCCTGTTGCAACAACAACAGCAGCAGCAGCAACAACTACTGAAGCAATATGTTGCGGCCGTTTTGGTGTTCAGTGCAGCACAAAATAAATGAGAAAACCACAATGCAACACAGGCAACAAACCCACACAGAGAGCCAAAAAGGGAAAAAAAAGAATGCACAAAATGGCAAAGGCACCAAGGACGAAAGACCGAAGCCCAAGCCCAAGCCCAAGGAAAATAAAAATGCCAAAAAGGTACAAAAGCGGAAATAAACGTTGCAGGCGGCAGGCGGCAGTCGGCAGTCAGGCAGCCAGCCAAGGACCAAGGACCACTAGTACCCCGGACAGGATAACCTGTTGACCACGTGCATACTGCAAGCCAACACAAACCCAACAAACTCTCAAGTTCTCTGCCGAAAAATGCCAAGAAAATTGCATTTTCCTTCGGTTTTCGGGAGGTTCCGTTGCGGCGGTTGGGAGGAGAAACATGAAAAAGGTAGCGGCAGCTCCCACTACGACAGTGGCGACAGTGCAAAATAAGTAAAAGGCAGCTGGGAAATAAACTCGAGCATTTTGTGTTTGTCGGGAATAGGCCAGGACCAGGACCAGAAGCAGAAGCAGAAGCAGGATCGGTCGGTCTATGGGGTTCCACAAGTGAAATGCGCGCATCGCGTGCTGCGAATGCAATTTTCGGAGCTGCTGCTGCAAGGCCACGCCCCCGTCTGCGTTAACAATTCGAAAAGGGGGGCTAAGGCTGGAACTAGGGCTGGCGCCGGGACCGGGGCTGGGGCTGGGGCCGGGGCGACAAATGCAATCTACAAACAATGAAATGAATTGTCAAGTGCAAACATGCCACTGACGTGCAATTGCAACGCGTTTCTCAATGCAACAAGCTCTCATTGGCTCACATCGGCCTCACCATGCCCCACTCGCTCTACACTCCTCTCTCTTCGCGAAATCATTTTGCATGTTGGAAAACGCAAAAAAAAGACAAACAACCAAGCGAAACGAAATGTTTGAAAAATTTAGCACCAAATTGCGCAGCAGAGAAATGCGAGCTGCTTAGGCACTTCCGCCGGGACTTCACAGGAGACCATCAACCGTCAAAGCGGGCGATAAAATGTTTTGGCCATGAACAGGACAACAACAAAAAAAAGAAGAGGAGAAAACAACTTTTATGACACTGCAATTTGGGCAAAAGTTGTTTCGGGACAGGCCGCCACTGTGCTGTGACATGATTAAAGCACTACCAACTGGATCGGGAGCTGCTGTTGCAGTCCCACTTGTCTTTTGCTGTTCTTTTCTTAAAGATTTATGGCCCTGGCGGTGCACTCGCAACTCCAGCGGATATCCGGCATGACACGACCAACAGCAAGCAGCAAACAGCAAACAGCAAGCAGGCAGTTGGCCGAAATGCAATGGCCAAGGCGAACCAAGCCAAACCAAAATAAACCAAACCGTAAATGGATACTTGGCAATGGAGCCATGCCATGCCACGTCACTTGTGCTTGTGCTTGTGCTTGTGTGGCAGCTAAAGAATGGTAGATACTCCCAGGCATCTACCATTCATCCAAAATGGGTTCAACTCTCTTTTTCCTCCGAAAAGCTTCTTAATCTTGACTCCATTCAGCAGCCAAGAAGATATTTTCAACAGCCTTTTCGGTTGACTTTGAGTTGGATTTTTGGTAACCAATACATCAGCCGGGCCAGCAACCCACCCACAATTGTTGCTTGGCTTTTGTTGATTTGAACTTTTGTTCAGCATTTTTCTTTTTTTTGGGTGTTTTCGTATTTTTTTCTTTTTTGTTTTTTTTTTTTGACGAAGGCCAACCGGCAGTGGGCATGGTCCACTTTCGTTGTACTGTTATCTTGTTGACATGCCGGACGTTGACATATCCATTTTTTACAAGCCTAGACAGGCTGTGGACGGGACGGTTCTGACCAAGGCCCAGACCCAGACCCAAGGTCCCAGATCCTCGGGCTGCTTTGGTCATTTCTTTTTCTATTTGCACGGACTTATGTTGGTTCCCAGGAAAAGGAATAACAATGACATTGGCCAAACAACATTCATTCACAACGGGTCATTCACTGGGGGTAATTTATTATTTTCCTGTGACTTGATTTTCTGTTTTGTGGGTCAATTTTGGATGTGCTATCCCCCCCCCCCCCCCCCCCCCCCCCCCCATCCATACAAAAAATTAATCAATTTCGAATCACATCATTATTAAATTGCAATAAACGGAAGCCATCTTTGTGGTACATACTAAAATCTGTTTGTTTCTGTGTGTGTGTGTGTGTGTGTGTGTATGTGCGGCACTCACACAACAATTAACACTTGGCCATTACTTCCATTTGTGGCATGTTAATTTGTTGCCACATCGATTGCTGTTGCCAATATGCGAGGCGCATGCACAAGCACGGAACGCATTGTTCCCCCACCAGACACACACACTCCCAAACAAACGGACGGAGCCAGCTCTCAGGACTCAGGACTCAGACGCTTCTGTGTAACAATCTCACCGACAGCTGGCGCTGTTGCGGTTTGAAGCTACAACTATTACAACAACAGCAACAAAAACTACAACAAGAGCAAAGAGAAACAGGATAACGGATGCCATAGATACCCTTTCGGCAGATACTATCTGCTGTATAAAAATATATAAGTTTTTGCACCGCAAATTCTGCTTTTCCACCGATCCTTCCTTTGACAGCTAGAGGGTAAAGAGATCCAATGTTGGTCCTGTCTGCATCATCTCTCTGGAGTTTCAGGGAGAGTTTCAGTATTTGACATTAAACAGAGGAGAGAAAAGTCTTGGGAATAGATGCTGATCCACAATAACATATATACTCTAGAGTGTCGGCAGACATCTGCTAAAAATGTAGAATACCCTCTGTAAGAGTGCAGCACCAACAACCAGAGACAGGAGCAGGAATAGCAGCGGCTTGCTGACAATTGCCTGACACTGGGCAGCTGGTTTATTTGCCACACACGTGGACGTGGCAGCCACCCAGCCTCCCTCCTCTCCTGTCGAGAGTCAGACAAACAGCAGTTGTGTGGGCAGGTGGGGGAAGTCAAGGGCGGAGAGGCTGGGCTCCGGCCATGGCTCCGGGCGAGCGGTCCAACAATAACGCTTGAGTGATTATGCAATTGACAGCTAAATCAATCAATGATGTCAACTACATGCCGGCGACACAGCCGCACAGCAACACAGATACACATAAGCACACACCACTCCATGTTTGTGCCACACACACACACGGATACGCACCCATACTCGCTCGTATTTTGGAAGCAAAACTGGCGGACGGGCGTCCCGACGTCCACGTTGTTTTTGACATTTTCAATTTTTTATGACAAAACTCCAAATTGGTACAAGTTCCTTTTTTCATCACTTCACATCACTACGCTCCCTCTCCCTCTCCCTCCCTATCCCCGACCCGATCCAGAGAGCTTTGTAATATTGATTGCCATAAAAAAGTTCAGTTCCAGCCATTTTGCAGCAAAATGTTTTGTTGTGCATTAAACTTTTCAATTTTTTAAATGTTTTTCCTCCTTTTTTTTTGTGCGGGGAATATTTTATTCTTTGTTCGGCCTGATTGTAGTTACAGAAATTAAATGGCCATCGAGAGTTGGCTTTTAGATGGCTTTAACTTTTTTTGTTGCATTGTTTTTTTTTTACAAATCGCAGGCAATCGTAAAAGAAATTAAGCCAAAACCCGTACACACGTTTCCGTAAAAGTCAGCCAAAAAGTGACACAATCCCGAAATGCGAGACTGATAGAGCGACGAAATGATGACAAATTTGAGGGGAGAGCAGAGCCCACACAGAATCGATATGGGGTCTGGTAGCACGACACAGCTCTCAACCAACAACATATTTGTCAACATATTCGATTGCCGACAATCGGCAAATGCCAACGCACGTTCCCATCGAGAGGGCATTGGCTGGGAGGAGGCTGAGAGCGCGTTAGGATGATAAATATTTCATTTTTATGTTTCGCTCTGGCAAGTCCCATCTCCTCCCATCCCTCCCTCTCTCTCTCTCTCTTGCTGGCTGCGTATCGATGTTGTTTAATTTATAAATATGATAGAGATTATGTTTGTATGTCTTCCGACGGAGGAATCGCAGACCTCCCTCCAGATATCACCCCTCAGGTTTACATCTGGTAAGCGGAAGTGTATGCTTTTGTGTGTGCTATTAGCTACAGAATATTTATGTCTATAGAGTAGCTGCTTCCTGTTTTTGTTGCCCAGACACCCCATCGTCAAGGGTGGCTGGACAGTGGGACAATCCCATATGGAAGAGTAACCTCAAGCTACCCAGAAATTCCATTAACGATTCCCAGACACACTCCGAATCGCATTTTGAAAGGCTCATAGATGTATCTACCCCACTGTACATCCACGTATCTGTGTGCGTGTCCTGCACAGCACATCATCAATTATGGCAACCGGAAGTTACATTTTTGTCTACATCGTATCTTTATGTTGTTTTCCATTATGGCATCCACAAAACCAACAACATTTGTGGATGGAAGGCAGCATGAGAAGACATCCCACATCCCACATCCCGATTCGCCAAATGTCTGCTGCTGCTGCTACTGCGGTGGACTCCCATTGAATAATTAAAGCCTGGTCCCCGGCAAGGACAATGGCAGCTTCCGCAGAGACGTCCCGGCCGTATGTAAAACACAGGGGAACGGAACCAAAACACAAAGCTCTCGAAATAGATTTAATGAAATCATAGGAAAAACAGCGTATGGAATGGAATCACTTCCAATCTCAATGACGCGTAAACGAGCTTCTTCCATCGCTCCATCGTTCCTCCATTTGAGTATTATGTAAATCAATGCGGGAGACAATTTCTAAAAAATGTGTTTACGAACGAAGAACATCTGTTGGAAAAAAAAAGAAAGTATGGAATATTTCACCGACAAGGCACAGATACGAGGGGCTGAGAAATTTGATTTGCTGTTGCCGTTGCCTTTCGCTTTGGAATTTGATTTTTCGTTTTGTTTTCTTTACTCAATCCAACCCATGGGATTTCGCTTGCAGGTCCCCGCTGCTTCCTGCTGCTCCCTGCGATTCCCTGCGATCCATACGAGTATATCCTGCTACAATAAAAAATTTTCAATATTTCTAATACACACAAACTAGACAACATACATACCAGACAGACGGCGAGAGCGGCAGGCATGGGAACACTAAGCCAGGGCAGACAGAGCCGAGTTGCCTAGATGCTGCATTGAGAAGCCATATGGGCATTGTTGCTGCAGGATTAACAGGCTCTTTGCGTCGCGTTGTGTGGCAGGATGCCCTGCCAGGATGCGTGTATTCCACAGCATATGCTGCAGTCTGCAAAGGGCCGATGGTTCGGGCCCTCCGGTGCAGTGAAACCTCTTTTAATACGAAATACCAAAAAGAGATCCCCCTCTCTCACTTTTTTAGGCCGAATAAAGGTATTGGAGTTAAAGAATACTGCCCTTTAAGGCACTAACTTATTGGGAAGAAAGGGTTAAACCTGCAACAGCCAACAGAAAACCAAAACATCAGACACGTGCAGATAATCAGCACCCAAAGGTCCATTCCACTCTGCAAAAACAATACCATTGCAAAGAGAAAAAGGCAAACAAAAGCATTCAGAAAAAGCTGCTGCAATGCACACAGCTTAAACCGCGATGGACTTGGCCAAGACTGGCAGACAGACAGACAGACAAATAGTCAGACAGACCCCATGGCAGTTCAGGGCAATCCCCTGGCCAGGTCAGCTCTCCATTCCATTCCACTCCACTCCAGACACCGCTCAGCGTTGCAAAAGTCAAAAGCATAAAATCCGATAGCTTCCGCTAAGCTAGCTTATTCAAGCGTACGTAGGGCTAATAAAACATTTCTAAGGATTTCGCAAGGATTCACATTGTGCCCGAAGGGGGCCCGGAGTCAGACGCAGGGGCAGCGCCTGAGCCAGAGCCAGAGGTGGGATTCGGATTCGGATTTGGAGTCGCTTGGATGGTCAGCCTTAGAATCTCAAGTTTTATTTACGAACTTTGGGCCATTCACATGCAACGGCTGCAGCTGCTAGCTGCTGCCACAGAGGTGGCAAGAGCATTGAAAGGTCACACTTGTTAACTTGTTGGCGCTCTAAATTATTTCTTAATTGGCTGGGCAGCTTGCAGGGGGAGACTGCCGCTGTCTAATGAACCGGTTCGTGCTGAATTCCAGATCTAAGTTTACATTATTCAAGAAATTTAAGTAGAGAGCTGGTCAGCCATTGTCCCCTGGAACTTATCTCCAGGAAGCGAATCGCACAAAGCCCAGAAATGGCCGCAAAGAAATTCCTCATCGCCTCAGCTTCGATGCTTATCCTTAATGATGCTGTAAAATGTTTTCTCTTCTCTCTGTCTGTAAATTTATCTTTCGCACCGGTCACAGTTTACAGTTAAAGAGAGAAAACTTTCCTATAGGTCAGGCATTTTCCTCAGAGCAATCAAACCTAAGAATCTCCTGCAAATGTTTGAGGCATTTGTCTTGGCTTCTTTGAAGGCATTTTTAATTGCTCCCAGAGCTTGGCTATCAATAAAACTATGAACCAACGATGTGAAATTATGCGCCGAAACTTAAGGGAGACAGACAGAGAGAGAGAGAGAGAGTTTGATACCAAAAATGGATAACGAGCCAAGTTGTTACAAGTTTTTAATGGAGCAAAACAGGAAACGGCGATAGCAAAACAAAAAACTTTGGATTCGCACACAAAAGGCGGCCAGACCAGGCCAGAACAGACTTAGCCAGAGCTAGAGCCAGAGCCATGCCACACGATAGGAATATCCTTCCAGCAGTAGGCAGCAAACTGGCGCATAAACTGCTGAAAAGATGATGAATTTTCAACGACCGACTACATAAAGTTGCCGCCGCGCCGGAGTGAAAGCTGCAGACCCTACACCATCTTTTCAGGCAAAAGCTACTCGAATTTTTTGCCTCTATTTCCCTGTGTGTGTGTGAGTGTCCGTTGTCGGTGTAATAAACAAACTTTTGAGCAAACTTTAGTTCACTACTTTCCCATTTTTTTCTTTTCTGCGCTTTGTGCTTACTTGAGTGGTCCATGTACGACAAGTTTAACACCAAAGGAGATGCCAACACGGCACGCTTAGTTAGCTCTATGTAGATGTCCGCCAGAGGAAAGGAGGTGGAAAGCGGTTCCCGTCCAGTCCATTGACACGGCGGGTTGGGTCGTCGCTCATCTTTGGCATCATTAAGCGACGTTTTGTGGGGGGATCGCCATTGCCGACTGCAACTGGCACTGAGATTCGCCCCAGCAGAGAGCTCTCAGGTGAAGTCGGGCAGAAAGGCGATGCTCCATTTGAGAGGAAGAGAAAAAGACGGGGCGAGCGAGCCACATAAAGCTACAAAGACGAACATTTTATGATTTCATTTTGACTATGGCTCCCTGCATTACGGTTCGGCTCTGCCTCGGTGTAGACCAGCTTTAAGCTGAGGCCGAAAGCGCGGCTTGGTTCTCTTTAAAACTAATTAATCTAAATGGATTTTGGTTGTTGCATATATAAAGCAAACATATACACACACACGGACACTTGTACAGAGTCGAGTTAACTGTAAGCGGAGCACTCAATGAAAGCGAAAAAATGCGAATGGAGAGGGGAAAAGCGAGGAGGAAAACCGAAGCGAACCGCAAGCAATTTGCATGTTTGAAACCGCCATTCCCTCGATTCCCACCGTTCCCACTCCCACCACATGCCCACCATTCACTGGCCATCAACCACTATTGGGGGCAAACACGAAAGGGGCCGACCGTGTGTGTGTGTGGCATCATGCAGGAATCGGGGACAGCGTTAAAGTAGCCTTATCGCTCTGGCATCAGCTCCCAGCTCCAGCTCCAGTTCCAGCTGCAGCCACGGCAGCAACACCAGCAGAAAAATGAAACGAAACGAACCACTACATACCCTTGCAGTCCCTCATCTGTATGATATGGTACACTATATCAAAACATATAAACTGCAATCTGCAAACCTTTTTTTGGATTTGCCAGGACATCGGGAGATTTGCGTGAGGAACATTATATGTACCCTCTGCCAGGGTATACCGACTTCAATGTGGACAGTTTGAAGCAGTTTTATTGACGTGTGTCCGGGCGTGGTCACATGGGGCTGGACGCTTCAGATGGCGATGCAGGAGGGGTGCAGTGCCTCATATAGGAAGGGGTTTGATGAGGGCTGTTGCGTTATAAATAACGCCCGCTTCGTTTAGTCCGGCGGTCGGTGGAAATGCACTTCAACGTTTAGCCTGCGGCTGGCATCAGTTAATGGAAATTATACATTTCCAAAGCCTTAAAGTTTACGGCAGCAGCAGAGATGGCCAATGGGCAATGGGCAAATGGGAAATGGGCGAGAAATATTTCAGGAATTGCTTTTGTCCACGGCAAGCAATAATTCATGTCAAATCAATGCCGAAAGGAAGAGCGTAATGCTATATCTTATATAATTTATTGAACATTTTGGACAACACACACTCTCACGCACACACATTCACACACACACACACACAGAGGACAAAGAAAAGTTGGTGGATTTGCGTGTATGGCAACGGCGCCATTTTAATTTGATTTTACCAGTTTTTTTTCGGTTATGGCTTGTCTATCCGCTGCTCTGGCGTCGCTCTGGCCATATGTGACAGGGCTGACCATTTAAGCATTTTAGCTGATGAGAATCGCAACCAAACCAAGCGAATACCAATTGAGTAAAAGGAATTGCCAAAAAATATGCCAGCAGTTGGAGGCAGCTCCCGCAAAATATAGGCGGCGAAATGTGGAAAGTATTGTATAATATCTGTGGTAAGACACTTTACAACATTCGATTGGGCCAAGGGCAAAATAACTATAGATGAAATGAATGACCAGGCGTGTCCATGTGGCTAAATACAACATTTTAAGAACTAGACCCAAAGGAATTAACCAGGAACTTACCCTTATGAATTCCCCTTAAATTCACTTCGATTTAAACATAAATGTGGGATGTGTATCCCAAGCATGGGAGAATACTTAGGGCAGCCCAGCTGATGGCAGGGTAGGCTCATGGATAGGTGAGGAACATCAGCCAAAGCCAATATTCATAAATGTATTTTAAAGGATTGCATTTTTTGGATTTATATTGAATCTGATAATGAAAAAATTTAATTTAAATATGAAGTATATTTAATTTAATTATGAAATATATTGAATTTCAATATTTTCATATATTCTTTTTACAATTTCCGTACCCGGAGCTCTACCGGCAGCCATTTGTAAATCTAAGGGTAAATATTAAAATTTCTCTGTTTTTATTTTTCTGGGTACACACATACACATAGTATGTACCTATACCATTTTTAATGGGAATTTCCAATATGAAAAGCGGTTAATAGTCTCGAACGATGTTTAGTAATTTTTTGCTAGCTGCGGGGAACCAAATCACGCTGAGATCGATTTCCCAATTGTCACTTTTTTAAGAGCCATTTTCAATGCATATTTTGTTCTTTTTTGTGGGACATCCATATTGTTTACCCCTAACCCATTACGGAGATCCTTGCATTGTTCGATGCACGATGCCCATTGTGTCCATGCGGCGGTCTTTGTGCGGTGCAGCTGTTGGCATTTTTGCGTGGTTTTTGGTGGTACGTCCAATTTTTCTTCCTTTCTGGATGGTATTTTTTTTTTGTCCGCACATCGTTTATTATGCCAAGCGAGAAATGCAATATTTTCTCCTGCGCCGCTACGTGGCCGACAAAAATATTTACAATTTGGCAGCGGAGCGGCGTCCCCTTTAGCAGCCGCACCACAGCAGCAGCAGCAGCAGCAGCAGCTGCTATAGAAACGGAAGCCATAAAAGGAAGCGCTCCACCGACTGGTGGCTGGCGGTGGGGCAGCACACGCCCCTCTACTCCACTCCACTCCATTCCATTCCACTTCACTCCATAAAAAAAGGAGGCCACCATGAAACACACTCACCATTCGGCTAAGCTCAAAAGCGGCAACTTCAATCTTTGAATGTTTTATTTACTGCAAAATCGATATGGTTTTTTCCACGTGTGAGTGGTGCTCCTGCTGCTTCTTCTTTTTCCCGGAAAAGGGCCGAGAGGGAGAGCCGTGTGGTGGCTGGAGGATGAGCGGGCTTAACACACAAGTGCCAGAGGCGTAACGAGTTGCATGCAAATTTTCTGTTCCTTCTTTTTGTTTCTCTTCTTCTCTGTTCTGTTCTGTTCTGTTCGGTTCGGTTCTGTTCTCTGTCCCTCCTGAAATATCACCTCTGTCTGGGCTAAGAGCAAAATTCAATCGCAAAGCGGGGAAAACGCTCTCTTCTTGGACAAGAGTCCAGGGCAAATCACACACCACATAATTTCCCAGTGTGCTGCAGTGTGCCCAGGCCCACTCACACACAGGGAGAAAGGCCAGGCCACGCGTAATGGCTTCTCTGGAATTAGTGTGGCTGTCGTAGACCCGCTGCGCTGCGCTGCCGGCATCCCCAGGCGCATTACGTATGCATGGTGGTGGAAGTGGACCAGCGCTGTCGCATCCATGAATGGTGGCAATGCTGCCTGGACAGGGGACAGGAGCGAGGATGGAGGACGGAGGAGTGAAGCCGGAAAAAAATGGACCCAGAACAGACGACGCGTCGGCACAAGTCAAGCAGCGGCAGCAGCCACAAGAAAGGCAGACAGATGGCCCTCTCTGGAGTGGCAGGAGGTTCAATGCTGATTGCGATCGTTGGCCATTTTGCCATGGAGCAGCACTTCTGTTCGGGGGTCCCATGTTGATAATTCGAAATTTGTATTCCAATCTTCAAATTGTCTACCAAAATGGAATTGATTTTATGCAGATGAGCATGAAATTGTCTCAATGCGAGTTTTGCATGTTAGTGTAAATAAATGTCACGATGCGATGGCGGCGAGGCACAGGGGCAAGGACGAGAACGTGATGAGTCCCCGATTTGGCTTTTCCTTTTCCTTTTGGCCTTCCCTTACCATTTCATTGGCTCTCCTTCCTCTCCTCTGAGTTCCCTTCTCCATTTCGTAGAGTGCATACAGCATCAAAGATGCGACGTTTACGGATTTGTAATTCACAGCAATTCATTCTGCTTCTACTTCTGCCTCTGCCGCTGCTTCCTTCCCTGCTCCTCATTCGCTGTTTCTGAACCCATTTCTGGCATTTCGATTCGCCAGCCGCATATTTCCCCAACGAAAATTTATTACTTAATTCTTGGCCAAGGCGAACCAGATGCCACTGGCCGGAAAATCAAATCAAATAAAAGAACGCAACCGCAGTGAAAAGCTCATAAAATGTTCAAGAAATCCACTTTAAATATTTGGCTAACCAGAAAGCCAGAATTTCCCTTCAAAGTCCTTATTCACCCTCTTCCTCTCTCCATGGCTCTCAAATCAAACAATGCGCTCGCTTGCATTTCATTTGAATTTACAACTGTATTTGGTATTTGAACGGGATGATCGAAGTAGCTGCCACCGCCACCGCCACCGACAGTGCCACTGCCACGCCCCTCTCTATAGCCCCCTGACAGCAATCGTTCAACGGCGAACTAGAAATGGAAATCATCTTCGTTCCAGCAGGAGCTGGAGCAGGCCAATAAAATGCCAGGCCCCGAAGAGGAGACGACACACCACAAACACAAATCGAATAAATATTCTGGCCAAAAAATTTGTTTGTAAAAATGGGAAAAAATTGTGCGCAGTCAATGGCCCCCACCCAATGTGTAAACAGGGCCAACAGAAATATTTCAATATTTCAAACACGCCAGTCAATGGCTGGCAAAGGATGATGACGACGATGATGATGATGATGGGATGATGATGGAATGAATGCTGGATGAGCTCTGTTCCAGGTTCCGGGTTCCGGGTACCCGATTCCGGACTCTAGCAAATGCATTGGCACACTTACTCAAAGGAAATTGAAGGACAAGCGCCGCAATTCATTGATTTAGTGGTATAGATTTTGACTCACATATCAAGGGAATTCCCTTTGGTGGAACGCGATGTTATCGCCTTACATTTGTTTGCTTTGCTGAGTAATTTGTGTTTGCCATTGCTGTTGATGTGTTTAGAATGCGGCAAGGCTAGGCATGGCCAGGCAAGGCAAGGAGTGATCCATTCTGTAAATTATATATGTATGTCCGTCTGTCCATCGGGCGGGGGTGGGCACATGTGGCCCAAGAGTGCGATTCGAGGGCAGATAAGGCGAGACACTTAAAGTGCGCAGGAAATTGCAAATTGCTAGTTAAGACATGGCTACACGTCTATAAATATGTGTTCTTTGGCATTTCAAATGATAGTTTAGCTTTCCCAATGTCTATATTTGCCCGTGCGATACAGGAAACGGGGCATACATTCAGTAGCAATAGGGGAAAAGCTTACTCAATCGAAATCCTTTCAGCTTTCTGCTTTTTCCCATATCTATCCACACTTATCAATGGCACTGCCTGGCACTCCCATACCCACTGCCATGCCGCAAATGCATTTCACAAAAATCTCATGCATAAGTTTACGAGTATATCCCAAGTTTCGATTTGGCTATAAATCATCTATGCAATTTTAATTCAAATACAAAAGAATTTTCCATACATCCGGCCAATGCAGGGGGATGCAGTGGATGTGGAGATGGTGCTGGAGGTGGAGGTGGAGGGGGTGCATTGTTAGCATAAACCAATTGCAGAAGCCGAACTAGTGGCGACTCCACAACTAATGCGCTCAACGCGCGCCGCAAACATTCCACTCGTTTCGTCTCGTCTCGTCTCCTCCCCGCAAACCCACTCCGTCGTGCTTCGTGCATCGAAACCATCATCAGTTTCGGGCCAAAAGCTACTCGGAGTCCCGGGCCAAAGGCTTTGGGAATAAAGCCAAAAAATATCGTACGAGTACGTACGTATAAATAACCGCATTTGTGTGTGCCTCCTGTGTGTGTGAAATATTTTGTTTAACGTTTATAGTTTTATGCACTTAAGATAGCAAAATATTTTCCTTCTCCTCTCTAGTTGAATTTATTTTCGAGTATCAGGCACAGAGCTTAAGCCAAAAGCAAAACTTTTGCCAATGTTTGTAAAAAATATATTGATTGGCCTGAGCTGAGAGCGGGGAAGAGCCAGAGGACAGAGGAGCAGGAGAGGCCAAAAGGGTATATTCATATACCCATTCATAAGGGCAGATCCCTCTTATTATGTTAGTATTTTCACTAGGAATTGAAGGTTTCAAATGAGTTAAAGATTGAGGATCTAGGAAAGGAGGATGAGTCATATCACTCCTTGGGCACTCCCATCAGTGCGAGATGCGAGGTGGATCTTTATTGGCTTGATCCTCACGCTATCTTGTATTTTATCAATCCCGTAAGAGCATTTGATATTCCATATTTAAAATCCCTTCTCCTGCTTCGCATGTCTTTTGCCTCTGCCTCATATGCATCTGGGCTCTGGCCGCATCCACATCGTCGCTCAATTCTTTGGGCAAACATTGGGTACAGCTGCCACGCCCCCTGCCACTTCACCGCCTCCTGCTGCTGCTTTTTTGGAAGCTTCTCGTGCATGATAACAACTCTGTGTGTGTGTGTGTGTGTGTGTGGAAACACACAGTTTGAGAGCCATCGATGGAAAGTGCAGGCTCTGACTCCAGCTCCCGCCTCCGCCTCCGCCTCCACTGCGGCAGTGGCTGTGGCTTGGGGCAAAGGTTATATTTGTTTTCTGTTAAATGTTCAAATATATTATTGCAACATGCAGGGGAAAGACAGGAGAGAGAGAAAGAGGAGCGGGAGAGCGAGAGAGCACTTGCAGACATTCTCGAATTCGTATTTACATGCAAGCAGGAAATTGTGCTTCCCTTCCTTTCCGCCCCCCCCAATCAACTTCCTCTCCTGCTCCTGCTCCTGTCCGTCTGCATGTTAAAATATTCAAACAAAAACGTTATGAAAATATGAACTGTGATGTTTATCGATTGTGAAATATGATATGCTCTGGGGATCCGGGGGGACTACTGGCTACACCAGTCTCAAAGGAAGACACACACACAGAGGTATGGATGGTTGCATGGCCTTTAATTTGTTAGCACAATCCTATTGGCAGACGGGCGCTGCTGACAGGGATCTTTCGTACAACTTGTATGGAATATCTGTGTGTGCTTGCCTCTGTGTTTGTGTTGGTATTGGTGTTTGCATGCCGTGTTTGTATGTTTGTTTGCGTGCAAGCCAGACCAGAGGCAGACCAGACTTGGCCAGAACAGTCCAGACATGTCCAGTCCCGGACCCACACCCAATCCCTATCAAAGCCAGATCAGAACGAACCCCATCTGTTATGGCCCTTCCGCCCCGAGCAAATGCAGTCCCAATTCCTTTGGTGGCTAATAAATATTAAAGTTTAATTAAATATGTTTTTTGTTCGACATTTTATGGGCATATCGATTGAGGGACTCGGCTCACAGTCCCCACGAATCCCCACCAAATGCAATCGCAATGTAATTTCGCAGTTGGTCAGCCCTCCCCACCTAACCCCCTATAGTGGCGGCTCCATAAATTTTTCAACCTTGAGGCGACGCCACCCAAAGCCGAACGAGCCAAAGGCCATTAAAATACGTTTCCAGTTTTTTTTCTACCACTTAACATGAAAGCGGCCAAAGGGGTGAGGAGGGGGAGTTCGGGACACGGGCTAAACTAAAACTCATATTAAAAATTGACTTTTATCGTGATTTACAATCAAGTTGGCCTTTTTTAAATGCCGTGGTCGACATGCGGGTTGCCTGCTCCCGCCCAGCTTGGGCTCAAACCCGTCGACTCGGCCTGGTTTCCCTACCCATTAGCCACTACCAACTCTCCATTCGCTTGTTGTTGCTGTTGCGGTTGGCCAACAAACACACACACACACAGTTGCATACATGGAAAGCTGGGCCAGAGGAGAGGGCTAAAATATTTCTTCGTGGCTTAGCCCGGACGGGAAAACATATTTAAGCCGAATGCTGACGCCCCGATTCTCCAGCAGCAGCAGGCAATGTGTGCAGCGTCCACGACACGACACGTGGTCGGGTAGTGGCAGGGGTAAATCCCCTTAACCACTAGCCCCAACCCCAACCCCGGCACCACACCAAATACACACTGGCATCCTTGAAGGCGCTGCCGCTGCCGCTGTCGCTGCCTCCACTATCTGCACTTCCATTACGAGTAGGAAATCCCTTTCGAACGTAGGTTTTTCCTTCTTCCACGCTTCATATTTCCTCACACGTAATTCTATTGGATTTCCTATGTCGACATCGACTTGGCCTCTTGACTTTTACTTGGCCAGCGCTCCACTCTGGGTTTTTTTTTTTTAATTTGCTGAAGGGGTTCTCTCTGGGCCATTATCCTTGGGCGGTCCAATCAACATTAGGAGATAATTTTAAATAGCTTTAATAAACGATGGTAAGCTGAATTTTAATTATTTTTCTTAGCATGGCATACCATTAAGATGAACAAATTACCCAAGATTAAAATGAATTTCTCACTTTCTGTATCTTCCCACAGAGACTGCAGAGTGGTGCGTGATCCGCAGACGTTGAAATCAAAGGGATATGGCTTTGTCAGCTTTGTCAAGAAATCGGTAAGCCAACGCAAAATGTTGCAACATCAAAAGCTGCCCAGAAGCCGAGCGTATTTCAACAGCAATTAGAAAATGTTTCAATCAAACTCGCATTAGTCCCATGCACAAGTTTAATTTTCTAAGTAATCAGCCAGACAAAGCAGCTGCTCTCCGCTCACATCCTTGGGACTAGGGCTGCGGCTTCGGCTTTGGCTTCTGTCTTTCCAATGAAATGAAATCTTAATTAAAACAGTCTGAAACTTTGGCTAGCAGCCATAGGTTGACAAGCCTCCGGCCCCCGGTCTCCGACAACTTAACATATCAAAAGACACCTGTGGCTTTTGTTTTTTCCCCATACCTTTGTAAAAGATTTAAGCCTGCACTGCCTTCGGGCGAGTATTTTGATTTTATTTTCTACCCAATGGACACACTCGTATATTAAACGAAGGATGGATCCTTCGGCCATTTTCTAGGGGAGTCACGCATCTGAAACTGATTTTTTTATGGCCGCAGATGCAGCGTATCCCACGGCTGTGGTGCCAGAAGCAACCCTTGAACCCTGTAAACATTTACACATCATATTCAATATGTTTAAACCGCAGCTGATAAGGGTCCAAATGGGGGGATAGCAGGCCTCTGGCAAGACTTTCTCTATGTGTGTGTGTGTGTGGGTGTTTTGTGATTGAATTTCATGTGCTTAATAGGTAGAAAATTCGACAAAGCGCAGACAGGGAGTGAGGGGGAGGCAGCATCAAAGACAGAGCTTCCAGAGCCAGTGCCAAACGAATTGCGTGTCAGTCAGTCAAGCAGAAAAAATGCGCAAGCTTAAGGCTTAGACCCACACACAGCTACCCTGAGACACAGATACATGGCCAAATTGAAGAGATACTTTGCGGGAAAAGCCAAATACTTAAGCCAAATCAATACTGCAGTCAGTGGCCGTGGCAGAGGCAGAGGCAGAAGGCAGCGACCTGACACTACTCTGACAAGAAGGCGTAAAAGCCAAAGGTGTGCCGGCAAGTCAATTAAGCGGCAAATGCTCAAAATTGTTAATTAAATTTTCATGCTAATGCCGCAAACTGTGCTCCAGCCCAATGCTTGAATCGGGATGGCACAGATGAGCGCGGATTGAGGCGTGGGGGTCCTGTGGAACAGGTCGTGTGCAAATACAACTTAATCTCTGACACTTGGAGGCTGCCAGTGCCACTACCATGCCCACACATCGCCGGCAGCTGTCATTCAAATATATGTTTAAGCCCAAAGTCAAAGTCAAAGCCGTTTGGGAACTGACTTGTTTTCGATGGAATTATGGCCCCGTCCAATGGTGCGTATACTTAATGTATGTGTTTCCATCTAGATAGCTATACACTTGCAGAGGGTATTATGATTTTCACCAGATGTTTTCCATGCAGAAACGGAAGACATCTGAAGCTTTTAAAGTGGGGATAATAGCTCTTGGTCAATCTCAAATTACTGATGCTTTCATTCAAAATATTCTAGTCTGGATTTTCTGGATATTCTGTATAAGACCGGGATCTTCTAGAAATACCCAATTCAACGATTTTTAAATTCGAAATTCCTTCAAAAAATGTACTTCTTGTGAAAAAATAAATATTTCTTTTGATTTCCTATCTGTGGTATTTTTGAGATTGATGGCAATCAATTAGCCATCAAGTGTTGTCCAGAGACTGGACAATCTTTAATCAAACTCCGCCGTGGCTGCATGACATTTTCAATGACTTTTTTCGGAAACCCGCAAGATGCAACATGATGCATATTAAGGCCAATGTGTGCGGAAGGCTTTTTAATTTAAGTGCACATGCACATGACAGGGAAGAAAGACAGACAACAACAACACCAGAATCATAAAAGATACATCTGAGGCAAGTGCGGGCGAGTGGCAGGAGAGTGCAGGAGTGTGGGTTAACCACCGGCATTGTGTGTGCCGCGACAACGGCAGCGGCAACAACGGCAACAATAACAACAAATGATAATAATGCAACAATGAACCGCACAAGAAGATGATGAAAAGAATGAGGCATGCAGCATGCAGCATGCAGCCTGCAGTACGCAGTACGTAGCCAATGCCACTGGTGCCGCCGCCACTGCCGCTTTTGCTGCTGCTGCTGCTGGTTGAAGGTGGTTGTGGGGCAAGTCGACATTATATCTTGTTCGCTGCACACATTGTCAATTCGTTTTCGTTGTCGTTCCTGCTGTTTTCATTCTTTATTTTTCTTGCGTTGTGGCAACTTTTAAATATATTTAAGTGCATTATACAACGAAAAATAAGTAATAGTGTGATGTCTGCGCAAAGGGGAAGAGAGAGCGGAAGAGTAATGCGATTAAATGCAACTCAGGCCCTGGTCTTGGTCCTGGTCCTGTTCTTGGTCCTGGTCCTGAGCCTGCCTTTGTCTCTATAATGCCGGCAAATCAGTTTTGTGTCGCAAGGAAAGCCGGCATTCATGGTGGCGCCACCACTCAAGATGCATGAACAGCCTGGGCTTGTTTCTGTGTGTTGGGCACGTGGCATGTGGCATGCAATAATATGTTAATATTCGTTGGATGTGTGACAATAGCAGACGCCGACAGTCGAGCATCGAGAGTCGAGAGTGTGGCAGGACATTAGCATTTTGGGAGGAGCTTAAGAAGGAGGCGCTGATAGCGTTCCCTGCTACCATTTCTGTTCCTGCCGTTGTTGCTCCTGTTCCTTCTTTTGCGGTTGCTGCGTCTTCTTTGAGTCCAGATCCTGCTCCCCACCTTCCTTTGATGTCTTCTGTGGCTTTTGTTCCTGCTCCTGCTGATATTGCTCCTCGGCTGGCTCCATTGCTCTTTCTCCTCCTGTCTCTTCTCTGCCATCGACATGTTTATTGCGTTTAATGTTTGCGTAAATTTTTGTCCGCACTTGTCGTTGTTTTTTTCCTGTGATTTATGATGCTAATGACACGCCGCGCCGGCAGCCCCTTGCTTTCGCTCCTCATGCAAATGCTCAGTTCAGGCTTGCCTTGATGGTTATTAAATTATGGCAATTTGTATGCGTCGTCAACGGTTGGTAGAACGTACGTACGTACGGATAGGGGGAGAGCTGAGAGCTGGGAGCAGATACTCTTGGCACCCTCTGCAGTGTTTATTTAAAACATGTTGGCAAACAGTTTGCGTTAAATATTTTTTTGTGGTTTTTCGGTGACGGCTTGAGCTGCTTTTGGCATTGGCAATTGGCTTTGTGCGAAAGCCTTGGCGATTGGCAAAAATGCCATAAGCGCGCCGGCAGCGAGAGGAAGTGCAAAATGAAAGGAACTATGTATTTCTTCCTTTTCCGCTTGCAGCTCTACTACCAATCCCAATGCACACAAACGCACACACACACACACACACACACATGCCATATCCCGCTCGTTCTCTGTGTATGTGCAGTAAGCCATTCGAAAAATAACTTTTCAATTTCCGCAAAACCACAGAAAATATCAACTTTGCACAAAAATTTAATAAAACTTTTCGCATAAATAAAATTTGCATTAAATCAGCTGCAAGCGACAGGGCGGTGAGGGGGGACAGGAGGCGTGGCATATCGGCTTAGGAAAGGCGTGTGCGGGTGTGGGTGTGGGTCTGGGTCTGGGTGTTTGTGTTTGCAAAACGCATGTCGAGAAACTTAATTTGAAATATTTGAGTTTGCCATTTGGTCTGTGTGTGTGCGCTTCTTTCTTCCTCTTTTGAGGTTTGCATCGAAACTAATCGAGAAAGTTCAAAAATTGTAGCCACTCTTCCCTGTCGTCGGTAGCCGCCACCGTTCGCCCCTTGTCGATAAAAAGTGCACCATAAATAGCTAACAAGAAAGGATGGCTCCGGAAAGATACTCGTACTTTCACAGGTCGGTGCTAGTTCCTATGGCGGATGTACATAGTACTCTCTATTTTTAATCGATTGTTGCTCTTCGATATTTCTGACGAAATATCATTTTCTCAAAAGGAAATTATTTTCTTATCGTTACACAAAGTTTCCTTAAAGATCTTTGCCTGTAACTTCCCTTTAAAGAGTCGGCCATTCTGTTCGTGATTTTCAATTTATTTATTTTCAACATTCCGGCCATAAATTTGGTGAAGCGTACAGAACTCGGTAAGGTTATAAATATAAATGGCCTGGACATTCATTTTATGCTTTCCATAATAATTCAGAAACTAGTGATTTGAGGACTAGGGCCATAGGGACAAACTGCCTACACACGCATAAGCCTGAACCCTAAAACCCTACCCCTCACCACCCAGAGGCAGCAGCTATAAAAAAACCATTCAAAGGGGGGGGGATGGAGGAGGGTGAGGAGGAGTGATTCCGAATGGGAAACAAGGGCAGGGCAAAAACTGACATACATAAATAAATCCCATGGAATTATTTCTTGACAAAAGTGCGTTCTAGCGTGAAATACTGATTTTTTGTTGGTCAACAACCGCCCGCCGCTCCGTCCAGTACTCTATATTTTGTATGTGGCAGGAATGGTCAAAAATCGAAAATCGTTTTGGCCTAAGCGAAATGAAAACAGTTTTTACCGTTGACTGGGCCCCAGACATGATTCCCCGAAAGAGACAGAATCCCAATCGCAGCCAGAAACCAGAGTCGGAGCTGGAGTCGGAGTTGGATGACTAAGGACTCTCGCTGCCATATCTCCTTCTTATTTCTTGGCCACATCGATGTATGTCCTGCTCTTTGGAATGCGACAAATGGGACAACATTTCTTCGAGTGTGCAAACGATTTGCCACTTGAGCTGTTTTATAAATATCAAAAAATCATCATCAGAACTCGTACAATTGTGCTCGGGAAGGAAGCTATCTCTCTTTAATATCCAACTGGGGGACTGGGATGATGTCGTACCCTCCTGATACCGACTTTCACGCTTATCTAAATAGCCACGTTAATGAATCTGACCGAAGAACAAAGCTAAACCGGCTTAGGAGTTGGCCAGGAAAAAACCTTTTACTCTCGAATGGGGGAAAAGGGACACTAAATACTTGGTGTCTGGTGTACCTTTTTAAGGAACAAAACGGCTCCTCAAAAGAAAAGAAGGCAGAACAGTCTTATTTTCCCCACCCCTCAAATGTGTCGGATTATCCCCTTTTTGTATGTGGGTGTTGGTGTGGGTGAGGGTGTGGGTGAGGCTGTGTGTGTTTGGGTTTGCCTTTTTTTTGCACCTTCTTTCGGCTACAGTTCTTCGTATTCCGGTTGGCCTTTTTTCGCTTAGGCACAAAACCATTTCCTTATTGTTTTAATAAACATTTAAAATGTCTTGCTCTCGACTTACGGCTGTATACACACGAAACGTTAGCCACAAGCAGCACAGGACAGCACAGCACACCATTCTGCCCCCATTTTGTGGCAAGCGAAATTTTCGGGTCTTGGGCTTGGGTCGATTCCAGTAAGAGATCCACATGGAAAAGTATGACAAAACCCTTTTAAACCACTTAAAAATTCTTCAACTTACTTTTGCTTTTCTTCATTCGCTTAATGAAGGTATTTCGCCTTTTTGGTTTTGTTGCTTAAAACTTTGGCCCTGACCCACACCCACACCCCCATCCACTCCCACCCACCGACTCATTTCCGCTTCGACCACGGCTCGTTTCGAGGAATGGGTAATGGGAGGGACTATATCAGGCATTAAAGGATTCTGCGCCTTATCAAGTAATCAATATTTACAAAGGGCCCAGTCTCCGACTTGCACCAGAAGTTTTTGGCCGCCAAATTGAATCTGTACGGCAAAATGTTCTTAAATTTTGCAGAAAGCCAAAACTTTTCCGCCATCCATGTCCATGAAAATTAATTAACTTATCCCAAAAGCGGAAGTTGTCATTTAGAAAATTTTCAAGTGAATTGTTCATCGCGTGTCGCGGGAGGCGACGCGACACAAAACTTTTGACTGTCCAACAGAACAGCACAGCCTGAGAACTTTTAATCAAAGAGGAATTAATTTGCCAACAACTCGATTTGGAACTGGAACTGGAACTGGAACTAGGAGTAGAACTAGGCGTGTGCTGCTCCTGCTATTACAGCTGTTTTGCTGGTTGTCACAGCGACAGAGCGGAAAATGCTTCAAGTTTTCCGCTCCTGCTATTAGCTGCCAATTTGCCATTCACCATTAATTAATTTCCCTCCTCCGCCCACACAAACTACAATCGACTGCAAACAGTTAAGCCACACACACACATACACACAAAGAACTTTTCGTCGTACCAACTGTCGATGGGGGGGGACAGGGACAAGTAGTAGTCAAACCCCAAGACGGTTGCTTTCCATTGTCGTCTGGCGGCTGCCGCTGCTTGACCCAATGCTTTTCCCCCAGTAAATTTCCAATTAGCTTACATATTCTCTGAGCCAAGTTTTGGGCCCAAATTGGTGGGGTTTTTCGGGTGGAGGGAGTGTTTCATAAATAGTTTGCCAAGTCGTAGTGGGTGCCATATTGCGGTCCTTAAACTGCCACTCGAGCAAGATGAATTGGCAAATGACTCAAAAGGTTCTTGAACTTCCAATTGTTATATAACCAAGTCATTACGGTGGCTCAATGTTCTTTAAGCTCCAGCAGACTACCTTTAAACCGTCTATTTTCGAAGCAATTTACCACCAAAATGATAGATAAAGTTTGCCAGGTTCAAAGACTGTCAAAGCAACAAAAACTGCTCGACCAAAAATGTCCATTGCAGAAAAGAAGAGAAGTTTTTGTCTGGCCAAAAAAGTTCCCTCAACAAACACGTCCATCCCTCGAAGGGCAAGAGAGAAAGGGAGAGCAGGAACAGAGCCCCATCTAAGCTGACCGTTTGCTTAGACAATTTTCATTGACACATGCAATTGCAATTGCAATTGTGCAAAGGAATCCGGGGGAGCTGCTGCACTTGACTGGACGTCAGTCCCTGAATAAGTCCTGAAGTCTCAGCAGCAGCAAATATAAAATGAGTACCGGGTTACTTAAATCTAAAGTTATAGTATTTAAATGGCATTTTCTGCCCCACAGGCAATCGCGGGGGGGACTCCCCGCGGTGGGGCACTTGAGTGGGGGATGTGGCCCTGTTTGTAAGTGTATGTGTGTATGTGAGTGTGTGTGTTGCAATCAACGATGCGTATCGCTTAAAAAATGTAAAATTTATAGTTTATGCAAATATGAAAAATGCAACTGGCAATGCATAAAAATGCGCACGCACGCAAACTGAGCGACAGCGACGTTGCAACGCGTTGCCTGGGCCCAAACGGGCATACTCGAGAGTACCCACACATGCCACACACTCGCACGCACACGCACGCACACATTCAGACATTAAATTATGGCCAAAGTTGGGCGACAGCTGCGTGGTTTATCGCTGACGGGGCAGGCGCTCGATTGTTGACTTTTGCTCAAGTGGTTAAAAAATTAAAGGTGCAAGCCAAGCAGCAGCAATCCAGCAATCCAGTACATACAAAACGAAGCAATTCAAACGGACTCGGCAGAGATATGATCAGTGTAAATAGGAGATCCCTATTTGGGGGTCTATAAAATATCAGTTATGTATAGAACTTTTAAAACCACTTCGACATCCATTTAGTCGACGGTGGATTGGCTATGTTCAAACTTTCCACTCATAGACAGAGTCATTAGCCAAACAAGATCCGTAGTCCTGTGTAAGCTCTTCAAAAGTTTGCCTCTCCCAGAGTCTACTTCCGGTTTGGGAATAACCGTTTTTTCAGCCGCTGCACGTCAACGCTGATTTCAAGCGTGGCACGTAGCACAGCCAGAGAGCCAGAGACCCCTGCACAAAGCAGAAGGAAAATTAATGAAAAGAAAAAAGGCGGAAAACCCCGAGGTAGCTGGATGGCCGGGCGGTGGGTGGCAGGGCGGTGTGTGCCTAGTTACAGTTACTGCCAACCACAGACGCCGACTCCGATTCCGTTGCCGTTGCCGATGCCATAGCCGAGTCGGTTGCCATTTAAAGAACGTGCAATGAGCAGCTGCAACGTCTGCAGCTCGGCAAATGCCATTATTGCATAGCTATAGCATCGGTTCTGGTTCAGACTTGGGCGTGGGGCGAGGGGTTCGGTCTAGGTCTGAGGTCTCATGGTGTGCCGCAAGTAAATTGCTATGAAACGCCCACCATACTGCACTCTCCAGACATCCCCGCTTACTCGACTAGAGAGAGAGAGAGAGAGAGAGTGGTCTGGCGGTGCATGCATGCAAGGACCTTCTGCCAGTTGCAATCATTTTGGCATGAATCACGTTTGATACGCACGAATTACCTTTTATGCGAAATTGAAATTATAATTTGTGCACGGCCTTGTAAATGGTACGTATAGGAAAAGGCACTCCCATCAACGTTCCTCCCGGTGGCTGGTACTTTCTTTCAAGTAAATCAAAAGGCAACCGAGCAGCAACAATGTCGCCTGCTTTCCCGCAAGGAGCAACTTTTCCGCCGCATCGTCGCAATTGTTTTGCGCTCTTCTCTTTATTTATTCATTTTTTGTGTTGCTGCCGCTGCTATGCCGGCTGCTGCTTTTCCTTAACACTTTCTGAGCTGTTTGTTTATACATTTTTGGTTGGCCTCTCAGCGTCAGCGTCAGAGGCACGGCACTCCCTCCTGCTGCTGGTTGCTACAGTTGGCAGAGAGAGAGACTTAAGTAAGCGGCTTAGGCGGCTAGACAAACCCCCGCAAATGGCGTTGGGCTTTTAGCTAATTGCTCTCCATTTAATTTGGCTCGTTGCAGGAAGCGGAAACCGCCATCACTGCCATGAATGGGCAGTGGTTGGGCTCGCGCTCGATACGCACAAATTGGGCCACACGAAAGCCGCCGGCAACCAAGGCAGACAGTGAGTATACCCGTCCATCAGCTCATCATCACAGCCCCATTAGAACCCCACATCCCAACCCATCCCATTGTCATCTCAATCCGCTTTGCTGTCGTGCCTCTTGCAGTGAACGCCAAGCCGCTGACCTTCGACGAGGTGTACAACCAGAGCAGCCCCACCAATTGCACTGTCTACTGTGGCGGCATCAACGGCGCCCTCTCCGGCTTCCTCAACGAGGATATACTGCAGAAGACTTTCTCGCCCTATGGCACAATACAGGAGATACGCGTCTTCAAGGACAAAGGATATGCATTTGTTCGGTAAGTATTCTCATTATGGGGCAGGCCCTAATGATCAGGCAATCGTTCAGCGATTCACCCGCTCTCCCTTTCCCGTTTCCCAGAGTAAAGAGCACCTTACAGCAATTACCAACTAAAAGTAGATAGTTTCTATAGTAGCTATAGGCAGTTCGGAATTCATTCTGCCAAATATATACCCTTATAGAGAAAAGGTTGCACAATCTGGCGCAGAATAGAATACTTTCAAGTTTTTGATGTTTACTACGTTCCAAATCTCTGTTCGAAACTATCCTTCCCTTTTCCAGGGTATAAAAACGAAGAAGCAGCGGCCATTGTGTACTACATTAACTCTTTGTTACCCACCATTTTGATTTCTCTACCTCTACCGCTACCTCCATCCATCCATCTCCATCCGAACTTAAACCGACTCCTCTGTCGGTGTGCGTGTATTGCGGTCTGCGGTGTCAGCGTCGCGTATTCCCATTGTCGTTGTCGTTGTCGTTGTCGTTGTCGTCGTCGCTGAGTGCACGCCATATCAATGTGTGGCGCAGCGCCCAAGCCCAGCCCCAGCCCCAGCCCTTACCCGAGCCCCAACCACCAACAGCAGACCCCCCAATACCGATCCCAGCCACCCGCCGTTAATAAATCAACAACACTTTTACACCCAACAACAGCAACAACGACGAGGCAAATTTGAAGTTGCAAACAGAACAATGAACCGCAATAACAGCGACAACGATGGCACAAAAAAAAAAAAGAAAAAATGCCGGATAGCTTACTTTGGTCCAGAAAAACCCCGACATACCCTTTGCAGTCCGCAGACTAACATATTCTGAGAGCCAGCTCTTGTTTGTTCCCATTGAAGGACCAAATTAGGTGACAATTTGCGTATGAAACATATATTTGATGAGTTTCCTTTGATTAGTAGTTTCCTCTTTACCAATGGCAGGCATCTTTGCAGTTCTGAAACGCATTCTTCTGGTCCACATGGTAATACCTTTTGGAAGGGTATAGCAACTGCATTGAGCGGGCCAAAAAAAAGAAAAAAACTGCTGCCGGGGAGGTGGCTGCAGATCGCAGCTGCCGTCACGAATGCTGATAGGGTTTTAATGGCAGCCGTTGGCCCACGACGAACAGAGTTCAACCCACCGCAACAAGAGAGCTGGCGGTAGCAAGGGAGAGAGAGGGGGAGAGAAGATAGTGCAGGAACGGGGGCGGTGGTAAGAGGGGGCGGTGCAACAGTCAAGGGAGCGAACGCATTGCAGTTGTTGGCTGGCCATGTCCATGGGCGCCTTTTGTGCCCTGCTCCAAAACTCATTTGTGTGTTGCAAAACGTGATGCAAAAAACCAGAGAAAGTAGGCGAAAGAGATGGCTAGGGAGAGAGAGTGAAAGAGAGAGGGAGCAGCATTGTTTGGCATTTTGTAACATAATGAGCTCGGGGACTACAAGTGGACCCAGGCAGCAGCAGCAGCAACAGCAGCAGCTGCATCAGAGTTGCCGTCGCAGTTGCTGCATCATTATAACCAATCCAGCAACAGAAACAGCAGCAGCAACCACCACTGGAACCAGCAACAAAACAATTCCACAGACGCTTGTACCACTTTTACGCTGCTTTTGTTCTGCCAAACACCAACTTTCTGCTGCTTCTGGGTTAAACGGAAATTAAAGCAGGCCAATCTGCTAACTGCAACCTTATCCTTATCCTTATCCTTATACATATCCCCCACTATGTGAATATATACTCCAATTCCAACTCTGATTCCGATTTCAGCTTTTCCACCAAGGAAGCGGCCACCCATGCCATTGTGGCCGTCAACAACACGGAAATCAACCAGCAGCCGGTGAAGTGTGCGTGGGGCAAGGAGAGCGGCGATCCCAACCATATGTCGGCCATTGCCGGCCAGGCCCTGGCCCAGGGCTTTCCATTTGGCTCCGCCGCGGCTGCAGCAGCTGCAGCGGCTGCCTACGGGCAGCAGGTGGCCGGCTACTGGTATCCACCGGCACCCACATATCCCACTGCGGCCCCGGCCAGCGCCCTGCAGCCGGGCCAGTTCCTGCAGGGCATGCAGGGCTTCACCTACGGTCAATTCGCCGGCTATCAGCAGGCCGGATACATGGGGTGAGCACTGAGCACTGACTGCTATTCTGCGGAGAGAGAGAGAGAGAGTGCCAAGCAGTGGGTAAACCAATCCCTTCTTCCAATATTTTTATTTCCAGAATGGGCGTGCAGCTCCCGGGAACCTGGCAGAGTGTCCCAGCACAGCCGCAGTTGGCGGGTGCCGCTGCAGGCACGGCACCGCAGATCACCCAGAGCGTGGGCAATGGGCTGCCCCAGGCAACCGGAGTGGTGGCCTATCCCATGCAACAGTTTCAGGTCAGTCCGCAGGTGAGTGGGTCATTGCTGGCCAGATGATGGCTAACGATTGTGAATTGTGCTTGTGGCTCTCTTCCAGCTTGCGGAGGACGAGTGGCTGGCGCCTAGTTTGCTCGTGTAGCTGCCATGAGGCGTGGCCATGTATCCCACACAACAACAACAGCAACAGCAGCAGCAGCAGCAGCAACAGCAACAACAGCAGCAACAACAGCAGCAACAGTTGCAACAGCCACAAGAGCAGCAGCAGCAACTGCCACTGTTGACCACGTCCGGCGAATATGTGAAGGAGCCACATTACCAGCAGCACCACCAACTGCAACTGCAACCACCACAGAACCACCATCACCAGCAGCAGCACCAGCAGCAGCCACACTATGTCCCGCAACTGTATTATCCCTCCCACTGGGTGCAACAACAGCAGCAGCAGCAGGTACAGAACAACGAGCAACAACCACCAGCAGGAGGGGGCATAAATCAAGTGACCCAAGTCTATGGATTGCCAGAAGTGTGAGAAGATTGCAATTTTGTTCATAGCTGATGCTAGTCCCAAAGAGATTGCCGTAAATATATCCATGAGAATACATAATTCAAATGCAATCCAAAACGAAAAACAGAAAATCTAATCAAATTGTTGATGGCTGCATAGATTAAGCATTCAGAAAGGCAAGAACAGAAGACAGGCGGCCAGAAAGTTCAATAGTCATAATTAAAATTGATCTAATCAAAGAAACCGAAAACTGAAAACCAAAAACCAAAAAATAAAAAGTTATGAATGTGTGTTATTTGTGTCTATTTTTGATGGAGCTACCACCCAACCATCCACGGCAAAATGGTGGGTGGATGGGTGGATAATGTGGCCCATCCAGTAAAGAAAACAAACTCTAAATGTATTTTAGTAGGGTATAGAAAGAAACACATAGAAGTACATATGTAGGTATGTACATATATACCAGAGTAAGAATAGAGTGGGTGCTACATATATAACGGACGTGGTTATGATTATTTACCAAAGGCTTGTTGTCTATGAATTACGTTTCAAAATGCAAAATAACAAAAAAAAAAGGCAGAATACCTACAATCTAAGTGTACTTTAAGCTGAAGGAAAACACATATAGTCTGTAGAGGGAGGAGCAGAACGCAGAAAGATCTTTGAGAGCAGAGTTATGTTGACTGAAAATTAATTTTTGAATATTGGTCCTACCTTAAATGTTTCCCGATTATTGCCATGACTTTACTCACACAATATTGATTTCGTTCCGAAAATCATTCCGATTGATGTGCATAGCATAAGGTTGAGGCAAGTAGTCGTATATGTAGGCGGTGGGGTGGGCAAGTCGAATGTGCCACCACTAGCTTCAATCAGTTGATTCACAAATTATAAGTGTTTATCCAGCAGCATTACCTAGTGGAAAATATCAAGATATATGTAACTGAGCTAAGCACACACACACACTCACACACCACAAATCGAGTAGTATAATTGCACCGAATACATACGACATTTAGAGGAGGTTGAGAGGCAGAGATAAATATATACAGATACTCCTAAACGATGATATCCATAGAACAGAGGCTACCACACAGCAGCACACACACACACACACACACACACTCATAAGGTATTCAGACAAGAGATATTCATAATGTATCTGTGTTTGTGTAACGTGTAAATGTATTAAGAGAAACCTACTATAAGGCAGAGACAGTCGGAGGGCAAATCTAGCGAAATATTTAGAGAAAAAAAGAAAAAGAAAGATAAATACGAGAGAAGAAAACGTGTAGCAAAAGCAAAATAGTCAATGTTTAGTTAAGGATCATCGTAAGTGTAACTGTAAAACTATACACTAAATGTAAACCTAAACACAATTATTTATGGTATTTACAAAGGCATGAAAAAACTTGTCATGCTTGTCATGAAAAAATAAAAAACCAACAAAAGAAAAAAATCCAAAACGAATACAAATTGTAAACTATTTTTTACATACCAAAGAAACTAAAACCAAATAAAAACGATTCAGATGATAGAAGAATATAAATCAAAAAATTAGAACACTTTCAATTGGATGGATAGGATGGTAGGGTCTGATTTCTATAAGTTGTGATGAGAGAGAGCAAATCGAGATGTTGCGGACAAAAAGGAAACTGATTTATTTTTTCAACTTGGCGAAATGGTGTTTTTGAAAGCCAACGACAAACTGTGTTTCGGCGCATGCATCACTTTACATATATACAAATCTATATATATACACCCATATATATATATATACTATATATATATATATATATATATACATAAATGTTATTTGAGCAGACAAGAAAACTGTGTGCAAGAGCAAGCTATGCATACAAATATGATTACATACAAAAAATGAAAAGTATAAAATAAAAAATATGTACGACGGTACGATGGAAAAAAAATCAAATAAATTGTAGCTGAACATATGTTGGAAACGTTGGAAAATTATGGTAACAATTATGGAAAACAAAAACGAAGTGAAAAGTGAAAAAAAAAATCAGTAATACCCTATGATATACATATACTAGCATAATTATATTTAATTATGTATACATAGTTACGGTGTAAGCTAAAGGAATACAATTAAATGATTCAATGTTGTGTATGTACATATAAATATATATATATATAAATCAATATATAAATAATGACAAGAATTCAATGTGCGCATTAACAAAGGAAACAAACTAATGAGAAAATTGTATTAATACGAGTATGTATTTGCATAAAAAATGTAAAAAACAAAAACACACAAAAAGCAACGCTGCAGGGGAGCTTCAGTTCCCGCCACGACATATGTCTAGATCATTATAGCGGAATCAGCTCCAACCCAACCCGAGCCCGAACCCGAACCCGAACCCGAACCCCAAACCCATACACAGCTCATACAGAATCAAGCACATTACAGCTACATAATTGCATTTGCGCAGGAACAGCAGGAAAAAATCGAGGAAACGTGTGCAACAAAATCCCATAATTATGTTAAGCGCCTATCAAAAGCCTATCCAATTCAATCAAAACAGAACAAAGCCCCCGGAACAAACTCACATACAAACCGTCACACACTCACAGCTATACACACACACACACACACACACCCAGACACACACAAAGAATGAACAAACACACACATAGAAGCAAACACGTTAATATATGCATAGAAGAAGGCGCTGCAGCAGCCTGAAAGCGATTGCAGTCGAGCCAGAGAGAAATAATCAAATAAAATGGAAAAATGTTAATCAAAAAAACGAAAAATGACATTAAAAAAACCATTACCTTAGTGTTTTTATTTAATGGGTTGCTTTTAAAAATGGTTTCAGGTGTGAAAGGAATGTATTTAACAGTAAAAGGGCTATTAAAACATATTTTATCAAATGATCCCTGCGGCGCCTTTGGAAGGGATATCCGCAACATTCCAGAAAACCACGAGAATTTTTTTTATTCCCAACAAAATTTCTCGGAACAATTCGCCAGCATCCAAAGAGGAATCCTAACCCTAAAGGGGTCTCCAGTACCTAAGAGTATTTTAGTTCTTTGAAGAGTTGACTGAAGGACACGTTAGGAATAAAGCAGAGCAGTCAAAAACGTAGGATAGACAGAATAGATCAATGATATAATCTGTGACAATTTCAAGTGACACTCATTGAAATCCATAAATGTCTTTTAGGTATTCTCTGACGACACCACTTTTCTTCACTTTTACTAGTAATATTTGATTTTTTGGGCGCTGCAAGCTTCTCTTTTTCGCTGGACTGCAGGTACACAACAAAAGGTACCCCCAAAACAAAAAACAAACGAAATGCCAGTCACGTAAAATCCAAAAATGTCCCCCCATATATGCGAGTGCACTTTTACAGCTGGTTTGTATGAGTGGCGAAAAACGTCGCTGGCATTGTGCCTCATTGCACAACGGGAACTGTACAATTTCAATATTTTACTGCATTTTGCACTCTGCGCTGCCGGGTGCTACTGTGCTGTCTCCCTCTGGACGATATCCTTTCCTGACCCCGGTATTGTGTACTGCGTGAATCCCTGCCGAGCTCAGGGTGTCCTTTCTGAGCACCATACTGACGTCCTGCCTGAATGGCAATCATGATGGTCCTGCCTGCCTGCCACGGCCACAAACCTGTTTAATATGCGCGCACAAAATGGCACAGCAACGAAATATAAATAAAGCAAATAGGGCCAGGCCCAGGCCCAGCCCCAGTGCCGATCCCATCCCTGTAAATGCATAAAGTGCACATGTTACTCATACGACCGGTTGGTCGCACAAAAATCCCATTGCATGGGGGTTCACATTTTTGGGGCACGAATCCATGAATCACACGGCATTTGTTGATGCAACTTTCGGGGCACTATACCAGAACAGATCCCTATTCTCCAAGTAAGAGTCTGACATAACCAGTGGGTACTTCTTGTACACTTGACTTGATGGACAGGTAAGGGCTCCTACCTGACTCGCTTTATGGGCGCTTTTTTTTTGGTGGATAATGTTTTATATGTACACTAAAATATTTGGCAGTAAAAACTAAGCATAAAAATCCACTGCATTCGTTTGTTTCTTATTTTTTCCGCTTTTCTTGCATTAAAAACGTAAAAGGACAACTGCAAAAGTGCACCTAAGTTCCTAAATATAAAAAACCAGATTCAGACCCAGCCCGAGTTTTCATGTAGATTATTTTGGGCAGGATCCCCGTCCCCTTAGCCAGCCAGAGGAGCTGCCTTAACGATGACTGCAGGCGTACGCCTGTTACTCCTTCTACTGCTCCATACCTTCCACCTACCAAAAGGCGGATTCCCAATTCACCTTCCACCTTTTTATGCTCTTTTAATAGCACTTGTTTAGCAAGCAAACAACGCCGGCAACTTAAAAAAAACTCCTTTCTTTCCGCACGCAGCCCCCAGGAGCTAAACATTTTTATAGCAAAAGTTTGAGTGTTTGTCTGTTTTATTAACCGTGCCTGGCTCCATGACTCCATGGCGCTGCATGGCTGGCAACTGGCAATGGAAGGCGATGGGAGGTGATGGCAGGCAATAGCTGGGAAGTACATCCAAGTCAGAGCCCAAGTTTCTTTCTTTTTTGCCTTATTCATAACAGACACACATGTGGAAGCCACACAAGGATGCTGCTGCGGATGCTGCTGCTGGATCACAGCTTTTGCCAATATTTTTATGTCTGTTTGGTCTTGGTCCCAAAAACCCACTCCGTCGGCGTCGGCTGCTGCATTAATTGATTGCGTCTTCCTCTTAAATAATCTTCCAACCATGCTTGATGCGCTCCTGATGCGCTGCAGTGAGTCTGTTGCCATTAAGCTGCAGCATCGGCACCATCACTTGCACCACCATCACTCTAGCCACTGCCACTGCCACTGCTACTGGTGGTGCCACTCTCACCGCCGCCACAACGACAAACAACAATCTCGTTTTCAGAGAGCAAACGCTAATGACAAAATGCTAAAATTTGCCCAAAATGTTTGCCGTTACCCAACACTTGCACTGTGATGGTGATAGGGGGTTGGAGGGTGGAGGGTGGAGAGGATCGCCGTTCCGAGTCTTGGAACGCGGCCAAAAACCGCACAAAAGCGAGGCATCCATTAATTTTCGCACAACCGCAAAATTCAAAATTGTTTATAAAGCTACGCAGGATGCGGCGGCATCGGTGACACGTGCGCCCGTCTCTTTTCGGCAACCGTTTCGTGTTGTCCTGCTAGAAACACTAGCCTTCTCTCTCTTCGGAGCTTACCTTTCCTTACCTTGCCCTCCACTTCATCTATGGTGGTTCCAACAAATTGAAATGAATTTTAACGAGTCAAAGCGAAAAGTGTCAGCGGGTAAAGGACCCCTCCCCATTCTGCTTCATTTGCTTGTATCCGGTATCCTGTTCCCTATCTCTAACCCGCTCTTTCTATTTATTTTTGCCATCTCCTCTCCCTCTATTCCGAGGTCCACTCGGGACAGGGATTGGGACTGGGGCTGGGATGGGGATCGGGATTGGGGCTACTAAATTATACGCCGAGGCTAGAGCTAGAGGCTGCGATGCGTGGGCCAAGTTTTTAGCGCGATTTCCACGAAGCTTCCTCTGAAATTGCGAACAAATTACGCAGAAAACTATTATCGTTAGGAGCATATGTGACGCCGTTAGATAGAAAGCCAAAAGGCCCGGGACTAGCGTACACCTAAACTCATTCTATCACTAGCAGCCCCCCCAGCAGCAGCAGCATCGACACCACCCGATCCCAATCCCCCAGCCAGCCAACCAGCCAGCCAGCCAGCCAGCCAGCATGGCAAATGACTATGACAACGACGCTTGAGTACCTAAATGCCGCTCCAGGATCCTGTCCTCTGCTGTCCTGCCTGTCGCACATTCGCTCTTTTTGGCACACACTCTGCATGCGGTGCTTGTCTATTTAACTCTGTTGCTGGCTGCGATGTGCATGTGTACGAGTATGCTAGTGGTGCCTGGTGGGTATGGGGTAATGCTGGTGACGTTGGTTAGTGCATATGCAATAACCACCAGGACCACCATTGGAGCCGTCACAAATGGAGGAGCTCGCTTATTGTCTGCTTTTGTCTGGGGCAGCCAACGCACACAAGCACACGCACATACACAACGTAAAATCCTAGTCCAGACCTGGGACCTCCTCCGGACCTCACCCGGATCCAAACGATTCTCCGCTCTCGTTCGTTAAAATTGCGTTGCCATGTTAATGTTGTTAGTTGATTTCAGTTTTGGCTTTCAAAAGCCGCCAGCGCTGCAGCGATGTGACCCATCCACTCCACCCGGGTGCACCCCCGGGCTAGGGACAATGGGGTCAGGGCTGGATTTCAGGTGATGCCAGCAACCGGCAAAGAGCATTGCCAAAATTGTTAAATACACTCCCCGCCCACCAATACCAACAAAGGCGCTGCACAATGGGGCACGCCGCAGCAGGAGATGCTCCCACAGATGCACCCACCAGCAGTCCCCCTCCCCACCCAGTTTGCCCCTCGTAGACTCAACCCCCTCCCTGCTGTGCTGTGTTTATGCCTTTGAGTTATGGGCCACATTCTGTTTTTGGGGCAGCAGCAGCACCCACTTTTAATGGTAATAAAAACTAAAGCTGCTTTTGAGCGCTCATGAATTCGTTGCCGCTACACTACGCTCCGGCTCCACATCTGCCTCTGGCGGCTGTTGTCCATCCGGTGGTGCGACAAAATGGCCGCCGTGCGCACCGGAAGTGCACTAAACTAAACTAAGCCAAATTAATTGCCAGATGTGGTTTAATGTGCCAAACAAAACTCTGATTGCGCACCCAGATATGGCACCAACGCGTGGCATTTGCATATTGAATGGCTCCGGCATGCCACTGCCACTGCCACTGCCCCCAGAAGAGATGGATTCGATATTAGCTTTATGCCGAAGCTATTTGGGAAGGGTGCAGCATTTTGAACTACATGTAAGGGGAACCGGTAGCCCAAAGAATAGATTGATTCCTAGAGAGGATGCAGCTCGAGAAATGCCTTCGATATTGATTGTCTGTAAACAATGCTTGGGCTAAGCCTAAGTTCAATGGTTTTCATATGAGTTCTTTGGGGGAATGTATTGAGAAAACTAAGAGATGGAATTATAGACCATATTGCAGGGGAACTCTACTTTCGTAAAGTGCCCAAAAACTGCTATAAAACCGACCAAACAAAGCACACGCATACACATACATATCTGTAGCCTCTAGCCTGTGGCCCCCAAAAAACTACAGAGAGAAGAGAAAGGAACGGAACGAAACGAAAAGAGGTAAAATTAATGGTTCTGACAAGGAATTTTAATAAAAATGCTTGTGTCGGGTGAAAGCAAGAGGTGAAAAACTGGCCAGATGCACAGACTCTCTGCTAATGTTGAACTGCACTCTGGTGCTCCTGCACTGCTCCTACTCCTGCTCATGCCGCTGCTGCCGCTGTCATAATGCTGCAATTGTTCATTATCCACTAATGAACAAAAAGTGTGTGAAAATCTCACTGACAAAAACCTAAATGAAGAAAATGCCGCACAGAGCACACGGAGATGAAAAAGGAGCAACGAATGACAACTCTCGGGCGGAGCAGGATGCCACCAGTATGGAATGGAGTGGAGTGGAGGCAGGAGGTAGGGTAGAGAGTGGGGCGGGGAATCCTGAAACACGTTGCTCTGTCAGCAAGCAAAGAGTCAGTGCCGGATCCGACTTTAATTTGCGCCGCTTCTCCGCACGTTTTCTTATTTGCTATCCGGAATTGAGGGCAAGGGCCGGCCGGTGGAATCAGTGGGTTCTCGGTCTCTCAGGGCTCTCGGGCAGACGTTGCTTTGAGTGCATTACGTGGAATTTTTGAAGCACTTAAGCTGCGCCATAAAATGCTGCTGCTGCTCCTGCTCCTGCTACTGGAAGCTGCCTCCTTTCTCTGCCGCTTTCACATGTGACAGTTGCAGTTGCTGCCCCAGACTCTGGGACTGACTCAGGGTCTCAGGGTACTGGGTGCCCCGCTTTTGGTCCTTGGTCCTTGGTCCTTCTCGGTGAGTCGCCCGGCGCTTTTGTCTGCGGCGTTTTTGTTCGTGCGGCATTTTCTAATGACAATTGTTTTGCAATATAAATTGCACAAGTGCGCAATATTTGCCTTTGTTTATGCGAAAAGTTCAGCATTGCCTCGACTCCGCCTCGACTCGGCTCGGTTCGGTTCGACTCATGCGCCTGACACCTGCCCACCTAAAAAACAAAAAAATTATATAAGTACTCGTATATCTGAAGGAAAGGCCCAAGCAGCACCAGAAGCAGCCATTTGTCTCGCTTTGCACGTCTCTGTCTCCGTGCCAGCCTTCATCTCTAGGTCTCTCTCTTTCTCTTCTCTTTCTCTCCTGCACATACTGTATCAGTGGCTGTCTCTTTCACAAGGCTCAGAGGCAAAAGCAGAGGCAGAGGTTCTGCTATTTCTTGTTTCATTATGGCCAAGGCGAGATGCCCGACAGCCAAAAGCAGCAGTTGCATTCAATGGCTTTTGTTCGGGTCGTGATATTTGCTAAATTAAATGACGTGAGTTATGAATTACGTATCCTCCCTCTTTCCCCACGAGACGATGCTTAAATGCATAGACATGTCCACAGACTTAGGGAAACGCCTATGGAAATGATAACTTGCAACCGCAGACTTGTTACCGAAAATCTTCAATTGATGTCACCTTAATTACGTGATCTTTATACGAGAATAAATTCCTGCCATTGATTTATGAGTTGTAACATCTACTTGCAGAGAAATCCTTGAAAATGTCTCTTAAGTATCATTTTTCGTTCCTCTAACGAACCATTCCTTATTACCTCAGTTCTTCTGTTGGGTGATCTTCAAGAGAGAGAGTACCTTCTTTTCCTACTGTCAAAAATACTCGTGATTCGCAGGGGACAACTGACATTGAGCCGAGGGTTGACTTCTTGGTGGGCTGCATGTTCTGGGGTGACGAATTTATCCCTATTTGCATATCATTTTGCACGTTAACGGTGGATGCGTTTGCCACAAACATGCACATACTTGTCGGTTCGGTGCGGTGCATGCATGTTCCTGCGGCTCAGCGCCAGTTGGCAGGGCTCTGTCCGAGTGCCAGCCACTGATTTTAAAATGCTCGCGAGGCTTGGCCCCCTGCCCCAAAAACCCGGTCTGCAAATATGTAACATTCTGCTAATGTAAATTTATTGTTGAGCAAAAAGTAGGGGAGCAAAAGAAGGCCGAAAGCTCCATGCGGGTCAGCGCGGTAACCGCAGAGGTCCCCATGGCCATGGCACTCGGAACCCCAAGCCCCAACCTCAACCCCAACCTCAACCCCAACCCCAACCCCAACCCCAACACCAGCACACAGCCCCCACCTGGCAAGTGCAGTGGAGTACAATAAATCTAATTTGCGTCGCATTTAATGACTTTGTCCAGGCCCCGGCTTCAGCCTCAGCTTTTCCAGCATCAGAAAATAGTGGGCGCCGCCAAAGCCCGGCCCCTAACGAGCCACTCTCGGCCAGTGTCCCGGACAAGAGCAGAGGCAGAGACCCAGCAGAGACTGCCCCAGAGTAGCGTTGACATTTAAGCCGTTGTTGCCCGGGCAGCCAGCAATTTGAGGCAGCCATATTTTTAGGTAACGGCGCCAAGTGCCTCATAAAGTAATTAAAAGCGTTAATTAGAATTATGTGACAAAGTTAATGCGCAAAACTGTAAATTAAACAATGCGCGAAATGTCCCCCATCCTCATTGCTGGGGCAGCGAACCATGACGAAACGATGGTGGATGTATCTTCGGTTTCTGTATCTGTGAGACACCACACCCCACTAAGCACTAAGCTAATCATATCAAACGGATCTCTCATGCCGCTCTTTCATCGTTTCGCAATCAAAAGCAAATTGCTGACTGGGCAACAAAAAAGAAAGAAGGGCATTTTCAATAAATTGTCGCTCATCTGACAAATGGATGTTTGACAGGAGTGTCGTACCTCCCGCCCCCAACACACACACACACACACTCACACACACATGACGAGTATTTATCAACATTTACATATAGAAAAGAAGTAAAGTGTGCAACAATAACAACAGGGGGACAGAGACATGAACCAACTAATAGCCCCGGGTCTCCTATACTACGTTCGGATCTACGTTGATGAGGGCATGAGTCTGTGAAACATTTGTTGCGCCGTGATTTGGCTGATTTATGTGCTTTGATAAGTACTTCTCCGACTCCTCCTCCACAACTCCTTCACAGCCACATCGAACTCCCATCTCATCCTACAGGATACAGCCTGATAATCGAGGCCACACAGCACACATGCTCTACAGGGGCGGAGGGGAGCCGGAGAGCCCCCCCTTCATTGGCCCAATAAAATGCATGAAACGGCTTTTTCTCCCCCAGATAAATTTATGGCAAGGCACGCAGCAAAGTCCCATACAATGGGAAAGGGAGAGAATGACGGGCGAAGCGGGTGGGGCTGGACTGGCTCCAACAGCAATTTCCATACTTGATGCTGTCCCCCTCTTGCTCTGTACTTTAATATTTTCCGAATGCGCCGGCATTTTGATTTACAATCCACCGAGCAAATATCCTCGGAAATTTTTAAATATTTCAGCTAAACTCTGGCTACCTACAGCTACCCCAGCTAAGCGCCCCCTAATTTGGCTGAAAGAAGCAGCAGCCAAAGCAGCAGGCATTTTCGAGTCACTCACTCAGGCAGAGTCCCTCAGTCTGTCAGGCAGTCCCGTCCGACAAGCAGTGAGGCAGGCATTCATTCATTTCATTTGATTTCATTTCGGATACGCATTTCATGCGAAATGATTTATTAAAATTCCACAAAGATCTACAACGGCACAGCTTCAATGACATTAATAATGGAAATGCCTTTCGGCTCTGGCTCTGGCTCTGGCTCTGCCTCTGCCTCTGACATCTCCCCCCATTTGCAAGGATTGTGTTTGTATGCAACAGTTTGGCATTCGGCTTTAAAGTATTTAGGCCTCTCTTTCGTATGCATGCATTCATGCAAAACTTTGCCAGCACTTGACATCGGTCAAACATAACCAAAATAAGGAGGGAAAGCTGAAAAGAAACAGAGACCAGAGAGAGCAGAAAGCAAAAGGCAAATACATTTGCTTTTTGCCAAAATTATCCAAGTCAAACGGATGCAACACCCAACCAGAGCACAGGTTATGGCATAAAATATGCAACAGGCCAGCCTGAACACAGCAGCATCAAAGCTGGGGAAAATTCTTAACCAGTTCGATTTCTAAGTCTAAGTCTAAGTCTCTCTCTCTCTCTCTTAAAGTTCTACCTGAAATGATGTTGCTCACATCACGTTGCGGTCAATCGGGTGCGGGTCGAGTCGAGGCTTGATTTAACTCTCCCATGAAACCAGACTGAATCTTTAATGAGAAGCTCTGCAAAACTGGTGGTCAATGGTCAATGGTCAATGGTCACCCCTCTAGCCCTGGTCAATGGCCAGCCACATCCTGTTCTGTTCAGAACTGTTCTGTTGTCATTGTTGTTGCAGCACTTTTGTTGGTGTTGTCGTTGGTGTGTTACTCACGAACCACTACAAGTACTCGCATTCCCATAGAATTTATTTTGTCCTGTGGCCCTTACGTTCAATTTTGCTTGAGAGAATGCATTAATTGTTTTGTTTGGAAGCAGTTAACCGAAAATTGCAAGTTAATTGTTTGGAAACCAAAGCCGCACACACAAAAACAAAAGCCGTACAATACTTGCACGAGTCTATACATATATCGAAGGATGCAGGATTCAAAGGAGAACTCAAAGTGGAATCTTTCTATTTGCATAAAATGGATTGCATGTCTGATAAAGGATTTGTCAGGCCAGTACCGAAATTGGTTCAAACGCAGGCATATAGATGGATAATTGCCATTATCCGATTACTTTTATGGTTGCCCGGTAACCAGGCCATGCAATTTATGGCTTACATTTGCATTATTTTTTATTGAATTTGCATTTTTTGCTATAAATATTTGTAAGCAATTTCCATACCCATCCAGAGAGAAGGATATCAAATGGTCGTTCATTAAATTAGTCGGCTCGTAATTATATCAATAAATTTGATAAAATAGAAAGGCTTGCCAAGGCCTTGGCTCTCAAAGAGACAGATATCCATTTGGCATTTAACAAATATTCCATTTGCATAAACTAAATGCATTTAAATAAACTTCATTTCATTGGCGTTGCGTTGCGTTGCGTTGCGTTGTTTGCTTTTTCAATTTCCAAATTGTAAAATACTTTGTTTTAATAAATGGCAAAGGACATAATTGAACACAATACGAATAACTAATCCATCGCAATTGAAATGCTCTTCTGCATTCTATTCCGTTCTCGTTTTTTGGGTTTTTCAATTAATTATGTTTCTAATCGAAATTTACTTGCCAGCAGATTCTATTAACAAGGCAATCAAATAATGTCTGAAACGAGTATCCCATGGATATAAGACAAGATGAAAACCAATTTGCAAATGCAATTTATCAATTGCATAAGACCCAACCCAAAAAACAAATTGAAGAGCTCAAAAACGGAATCGCATATTGGCTTACAAAACAAACACACACACACTCGTAAAATATAGAAATACGAGTATAATGCTGAATGATGCCAGCTGACGCCACACAGGGACACTGAGTCAGAGTCCCTGTGCCCTTGCTAGTCTGTTTTGGTGTGTGCTGTACTTTATTACACTAGCACACGGGGCGCAACAGCAACAACAGTAACAAATGCCACTAATAACACCAATGCAGCAGCACAGACAAAAACAATAAATAAATAAAAAGATGGCGTGGCTTTGTCATTGCCGTGGCTCTCGCCTCATACGGATGCTGATTCTCTGATGCTGATGCTCCATGCTGAAACGGAGGCTGCTTCACACTGCCGTTGCCGTTGCCGTTGCCGCTGATGCTCGCAAAACCGCAACGGTCCCACACACACACACACATCGGAATAGGCAAAGAGACACTCAGAGAAAAAAAGGGTTGCAAAGTAAATACCAAGTTCTCATACAAAGACTTCAAAATCGTAGTTGTTCTTCAAATGGCACAGAAATATCATGTATAATTCCTTCCTTCATGGGTCATAACTTTCACTTCTCTTTATCCCTCAAGCGCAAGATGGGAGTTAAACCATTGATTTTTCTTCGTCCCACTTAAATCTGAACTTTCCCGGCTTCCGGTAAATATGAAAATAGTAGACGAAAAGCTTCGAAAACTTATTTTAAAACAAATATTTCCTTTCGGAAGAAAGTCGTCACAAATACGATTTGTTTTAGATTTCCCCCGAGATTATAATGGATCATCCATATATCATCCAAATTCATACCACAAACCAAGCCCATAGTAATGGCGTACATCTCGAAGAATCACTAAAACTTTGGCGAAAGAAATAAAATGATCTCGGTAGATTTAGGACAGATTTTTCTCCGAGTGTACAAGCACATGCCATGGCTTACATTGATGTTAAAAAACACAATACAAACATAGCAGAGAGAAAGAAGTACATTTTGGCGCTTTTATTTGTTTTGCACAATATCTGTATGTGAGTGTAATATTTTCATTTTTCGCTGCTTTTGTCCACGCCACCAATGAAAATTTCCAGAAATTTGTCTTCACACGCCTGTCAAACCGTTGCACCGCTGTCATCTATTTGCTAGGCTTAACCCGAAACCCCAAGCCCAACCCCGCACTCAGACCCAGTTCGAGGTCCACTTAGTTGGCATGCGCGACCACAGACCAAAACTCGTGTACGTGGACACAACAAATTTCTCTCCGTCTATCTCGGTAACTGGCCCTTTCCCTGTCCCTGTCCCTAAACCCTTCCCAGCCTCTGTTCTGTCGCAGTTCTGAATTTTTACAAAGTTTGCACTTTTTTGTTGTTGCGGGATGCAGGGCTTTGAGGATGATGGTGCTGTATTTGTTCTGCCCGCTGGACATTTGGGTTTGTCCAGCACAAGCTCCAGCTCCAGCTCCAGGTCCAGTTTCCTTTTGTTTGCTGTTGGCCGCTGCACGATTAAAATGTGCTCCACAAAGGAATTATTTAATACACGTTTCACCTTTTTGCCCAAAGATTTTTATTTGCACGGTGTCGCATCTGGCATCCGCATGAGTCAGTCTCTCCGTTACACTCGTTCACTCCTTCTCTGTGTGTGTATGCGTGTGTGTTAGCCAGAGTGTTTGTGTGAGCCCAGTGTGCCTCAAGCAAATAGCGTGTTGGTTACACATTTGTGTGCCCGTTTTTGGCTCTGCACAAATATTTGAGTGGAGCAGAGAATCGCGCTTCCATTACAACATTTGCAGCAGCTGAAAATATAACGTATACGCAGCATTAGCATGCATACCTGTCTGTCTCCTTCTCTGTCTGTCTGCCCCCTATCTGTGTATTTTCTGTAGGTGTTTGTTGAACGCTTAATGCTCAACAGCGTGCATGACTTTGATATAGGCAAACTTTTGGCCCATTACAATAAATGCAAATGCTAGGCAAGCACAGGCCTCTGCCTCTGCCTCTGCCTCTGGCCCTGCCTGTGCAGATGCCACACAAGAGTTACCCCCAGCAAGCCATAAAAATACTCTCGCACATAGACATAAAATGTATTTATTCAGCTTGCTGAAAATCCCACAGATAATAATTTAATTTACGCATACCTAGAGATGTGCCATAAAAATCAACAGAGTTTTGCCAAAAGCGATATGTCTGTCTGGCAACATTTCATGGCACCCCGATAAGCAGGCAATGCCAGAACAGGTGAACCACTCGGTGGGGGATTGAGAGGAAAGGGGGGATAAACCCCATAAAATTAGGCAAAGAATGTAAAAAGAAATCACAGCACATCACATTCAGCCTTCAACTACATAAAAAGTAATGCCCTGCCATTCAGACATGCACTCCACCCTCCTATCTTTATTTACTTATGAGTATTGCCATTTATAGGTTTTCCACTTACAATTATATAAATATAATACGACGCTTATCGCCCCCCCACACACACCGCCAATTGCTTGAAGGGATGGTCCATGTACTCGTCGGGTATCATAATCATCTATTAGCATGGAAAATCAGTGTATACCGAATGCTTATTGGCAGGCGCTGGGCCAGGGCCTCCAACTTTGGACCACGAGCCACGGGGCTAAAGTGCAGCATCATTTCCGTTACATATAAATACACTTTTCTGCTTCAATTGCCGGGGCTGTGGCTGTAGCTGTGTTGGCCATGGCCCGGCATCGATATCGGCATCTTCCGCACGGCAGTCAACAGTCAACGAGCGCAATTTAAACTTGTTACGTGCTCTCAGCCTCGTCATGTTCAACGTAATAAAATGTGGAGCACACACTCTTCTCTATGTCTTGGCACTCTCTCGCACACCCTCACACGTGTGTACTCGTCTCGTATCTGTGTATCCAGAGCTAGTCAGACACGGTAGCATTTTTCTGCCTGATTTGAAGATGCTGCCAGAGCTGCCCATCGAAGCGTGTCCTTTTATTAGTATCCAAAGAACGGCAGCGTCATGCCGACATCAGAGTCCTTGTTGTGCCCGTGTTTGTCTGTGTGTGTTTATCTTATGCTCGAAATTATGAATCTCCACTCACGGGAGACTCTTGGGCATTTCATTGCCTAGAAATCGGTTTGTCTTACCTAGTCATCGAAAATGATTAGCGTTCTGCCATTTATGACTTGACACCTATAAAAATCATTTTCTTATCTTTTATAATCATAAAATCCAATTGGAGGTATACAAAAGAAATAAAATAATCTCTCATAAGTAGCAGTAACATTTAAGACATTCAAATTCTAAATATATTACGTCTGTCTCTTCAGACTATAGCCAATAATCGAAGAAATCCTATTGTTAACCATTTCCGATTAGTATTCCATACAAATTGGTGTAGTTTTAAAACTAGAAACATTCTTCAATATCGAACACTGCTGACTTTTAGACTAAATTGAACGGGTAGCTTTCCCATTTTTTTTTTTTCATCCCCGCTCGACAATAGCGAACCTCCAATTTGTTCAATATTGTTTCTTTGTAACTGGAATTCCATTTCGCAGATCCACATGTATGCCAATATGTATGCCAATAAATAACCAATTGAGAGCAAATATTGCTGCAGAAACAAAAATATAATGGAATTTTTAAATTTCTTTCCGTACAATAAAGGAATCCAGGCGGCAGCGACAACAGCAGCAGCTTCTGAACCAAAGCCAACTCGTGAGCATTCATTCATCAGTTCAATCAATCTGATGGAACAGGGCAGAGGGACAGGGGAAAGGGGGGGGAGGCAGCCAGCTAACCAATTTGAAATAAACTAAGCACAGACACAGAGCACCTTGGTGGCAGGCAGAAGGCCCTGTGAAGCCGCCACAGAGCCATCAACGCACGCCCCATCCATAAGTTAGACCAATAAATTCCACGCCTTTCGCTATGCCCGTCCTGATTGCGCGAGAGCGTTTGATGATAAATTAAACCGTGTGTCTACAGCTCGAATTTATTATGCGCCAAAACGCCAAATGGCTGTCAGACCTGGAGGTCTAGAGGTCTGGAGCTCTGGAGGTCTTGGGCAGGCCAAGGGGCCCGTGGCAGGCCGCGTCGAAACCTTTTAAACTTTAAATCCGCATCAATGCATCATCGGTGAAAGCCGCCCAGAGCCGCCCAGAGTTGCCAGGCGCGATGTCGGTGCCAAAGTAACAAACTTTGCTTTGCTGTGCTTCGGGTATTTTTTTTCTATTTTTTTTTTTTCGCTACCCCCAACTGCCATAAATTCCGAAAGTGGCTTTTGCCAGCCACTGGGATCTGGTGGCTTTCTTCTGCTACAGCTCCAGCTGCAGCACTCTTTCTCGCTCGCTCGCTGCAATCCTTTGCGGCTTGTTTATGCGCTTCACACGCTTGTCTTGCCCGCCGCCTTGCCGCTCTCCCGCCTGCCACAACTGCCACACCTGTCTGGGCCCCTGGCATATTGGTTATTAATGTTTATGGCCCAGCGCTGTCGTCATTTGATCTGTGCCAGTTGTTTGGCCAATCCAATTTATAATTTAATTTACTGACCATTATAATAATTCATAGAGAGAAAAAAGCACTAGACCTTTAGATACCCTTGAAGGGACATCATTTCTTGGGAAGTACAAGTATTAGTTTATGGTTTATTGGAACAGGATAAGCCTCATGGCCACAAAGGGATATATTGTAAAAACAGGAGTGTGTGTCCAGGCCATTTCACTCACTTTTGGAATGCGCTCTTCCGCAGAGGGGAAGGCACCACTTCCCCTTTCGTGCAATTTGATTTTGATTTCCATTTACATGCCCGTGGTGTCCGGTGGGTACTGTTGTGCCGGTCGTGCTTTATTGCTTCTATATTGGCTCATATTTTGTGTGCGCCCTCAAAAACGGACCGGGAAAATTGTGTGGACTGGGGCGGGGGAGCTCGGATGGGGACAGGTTGTAAATTGTGACAAGTTGCCAACGGGGCTTTAAATTTCAATATGCCTGCGTTCGGGTTTATGTCATCGAATGACCGACACCCACGCCACGGTCCACGGTACGGTCCGCCCCCAAGAGCGAGGGTGTGTAGAGCCGAAAATTTATGGCGTAATTGAAACCGGAAACTGCAGCGTTTTGTGGTGAATTTTAATAAAGTTTCGCCTTTGTCAAGAGTTATTTATTGACAAATAGCTGATAATTTGATTTTGTGCCAATATTTAAAAACAACGTGACACACGACGACACAGAGGCCCCATGGATGATGGTTTTCTGCTTAGGCCTCGGTCCGGGTCCGGGTCCGGGTCCGGGTCTGGCTTTGTGTCGACACTCGATCCCTCTGGCAATTTATTTCCATCCACATCCATGTGCATAGTTTTTTGACTCTATTTGTAGGGGACTTTTTTTCATTTTTAGTTCAAAGGTAAAGTTGTAATTGGATAAAATGTCAGTCGGGGCGGGGGCGGGGGCGCGGGCGGGTGACTGTGATCGGCAATAGAGAAATCATTTTTGGCGTCCATTGAACGGATAACTAAATGGAAATGCTGTCGGCCAGTGTGATAGCATTACAAATTGAGTTTTCCCCCCCGTCCTCTCTCGTTTTCTCTGCCCGGTAACTTTTCACACTCTTCACAATCAGCTGCGGTCAACGATAAAATGGAAATTTAATCAATGACGATTAAAATCTTTCGATATATAATTGATTTCATTAATGGTTTTGCGTTTGAGCGACTTTTTTTCGGAATATTAAAGAGTAACAGGGGAATATATAGAACGGAGCATATAGATTTTAAAGGCTTACAAATACGATTCCCACTGAATTAGAAATAATAAGCAAAACGGTACATAAAAGGTACATTTTGTTCTTAGTTTTATTTGATACTTAATACTTAAAGTTTTCCAAGCTTAAGGAGAGGAAATGAAAGCTTGAATTCACTTTTTTTTTCTCCCTGAAAAGGTATTAAATAAAACACAACTAATCAGGCCCCAGGCAACAAACGGGAGGGGATGAGAAGTCCCACCGATAAGACTCAAATGTACGCAATAGATCCCAGATCCCAGCAACCAATCCCTGGGGAATGCAAAACTGTCAGCGTTCAGTGATGAGTATGATGGTGTTTTTATAGCCCAAAATTGTCAACTACCACACACACGCACACGCACACCGGACATACATATCTGTAGATGGAAGACGTATACGAGTTCACGCACAAGTTCAATTTCATGGCAGGCCAATAAAAGAAAAAGTCCCCGGCCAGCTGTGCCGTGCCTAAAGAAGCTTAGGCTCCAGAAATGAATGTCTTGTCTGGGCTAGCCATTGGCCAGTAGCCACTCTCCCAGTGGGGCAAGATTATCCCCCTGGTCCGAACAGTGGAGGAGACGGGACTCATAAAAGCCCATTAAATAAGAGGCAAGAAGCAGCCAGATACCGGCCAGCAGCAGCAGCAGCAACAGGAAGAGTTCCAAAACCAAAAACACACACACACATACTGGACAAGTGGCTTTAAGCCAGAGACTTTGGCTCGCCCTCGACCAGTACTCTCGAATGAATTATGGCTTTAATTTCAATTTCAGTCTGGCCAGACATGTGAGCTGCCTGCTCTCTCGGTCTGGTTCTGGGCTGTTGCTATGGGATGGGTGTGTGGGACGGGACCACCTGACAGTCAGCATGCTCCAAAGCCATTGGCCATAATTCTAAACTCATTGACGGATCATAAATTCGAAACTTTTCTGCCAAACTGCAACGATACAACAACAATGGTCGAAAGATGAGCGACAAGAGATGAATCCATTGGAACCATGGCGGCGGTCAATGACGAAAGCAAAAACTGATTGCCATCATATGGAAAATATTGAGTTCAACACTCAACGGGGGGGAGAAAAATATATGACTAAGATCGACTGAATTATGCACTAACTATAAAATTATGCCATATTGGGATCGAGGGATTGAGAAATGATATTTGTAGATCAGCTTTGGGTTCCTTAATTAAAGAATATTTTTGTGATCTTATGATATGTATAAATATCCAGTTGGAATCGAAACTAGGCAAAGTTTTTCTTCCATTGCCTCTATTAGTGATTCAGACTAGTCCTTTTGGTTAGGGTATGCCAGAAGAACGTTTGTCAGCAAAGGACAAGCAAAGCAACTGCAAATTACACTTGAATGGAACACACACACAGCAATGGGGAAAAGCAAAAGGAAAAGCGCCAGCGACAAGAGCAAAAGGTAAACGACAAGAATACGATTGGAAAACGATTTTCATTTCTGCAGCTAATATAAGCGACAAATCTAAGTGAAAGGGGGTTTCGTTCGGATGGGCTCCAGTCCCTTTGTGTGGGTGTTACACACCCCTTTATACACACACACACACATACACCCAAAGAGAAAGTGAGAGACAGGCACATGCATGCGGACAATTTCGAAATCAATATTTATGACTGCCCCAACAGATTTATGGCAACTGGCGCCCGTGCAGCGGCGACGGCAGAAGGAGGTTTGCTTGCAACTCATACGGATTTTTGCCTTTGATTTGCACGTTGGCCCATTGGATTCCCTCCCCTCCTCCCATTTTGAATACCCTTGCAGAGGTTCGTTATAATGGCCATATCCCTGTACAAAAATAGTTCGTATTTGAACAATTAAAAAATGTTAAATGGATGTTTGAAACTTCTACAAAATGGAAGGGACTTTTATGTGCTTTATAGGGTTTTTAACTAAAAAATCATTATTATTGTTATTTTTTCGATCTGTAAGAGCATCAAAAGCTTTGGGCCCCCTCAGCAAGCATTATTTTTCTTTTCTCTGTTGCTTTTGGTGCTGCTTTTTGCTGTGTTCACAAAATAATAATATTCCCTGTTTGATTTTCATATGCACATTCGTACCCTCTCACAGATACAGATACAGGAGCAGACACAGAAAGCGTATCTATCCATCTATTTATTGTCTCTGTATGTTTGTGCATTGCTTCGTTTATGACACTGCAGCATTTGATGATTTATGCATTTTAAACAAAATGTCAGCAAATGTACGTGTGTACATGTATAAAGAACTAAACTGAGACAGAGGAACTGCAGTGGTATGCTGGCCTTTTTTATCCACCTCCCCACCCACCTCATATTTTCCAAGGAATTCCTTGCAATTGTGGGGTACAAGCGTTTTGGATTTCATTTGGTGTGAGTATCCTTTCTCAGGATGAGTATAACAACTTTGCCCATTACTTAAGGTATCTAACCATGGAAATTTATTGGTATTACGATCTTTATCTTGTCTCATCGATATACGAACCTGTCTCAAACTGTGCCTTTGGTGCACTGCAGTCTCAGCAGAGGGTATACCATAGTCGAGAGATATCGACTGTGAATTTCATGTCTATCTTCGTCTTCTCTCTTTCCGTGGTGGTCCGTCTCTGGTGGTGGGGCCCAATCGCAAAATGATCAAAGAAATTGCAATTGCCAATGGATTGCATTGCATTGCAAGCTTTTTGGGCTGCTGATGTTCCTAGTTCTGCTGCATCTCCTTCTGCTGTGGCTGCTAGTACTGTTGCATTCAATTAACACACACACACATAAACACAAGCAGAAAGAGTGAGAGAGAGAGAGAGAGAGAGGGGAACACATTCATATGTGAGTGGCAGCCTTCGGCGACCACGCCTCACTCTACACTCACTATGTAATTCGTTTTGTTGGTTTCGGTTTTGTGCTGCCAAGCACAACTTCAATTGAATTATGAATTTCAAATTTCAATTTTACTTCTTTGGCAAACTGCTGCTGCTGCTGCTGCTGCTGGCCCACCCCCTGGTGCTGATACTACGAGTATTCCTGGAACTCCAACAACAAGCAACAACAAGCAACAGCAACAAATGCATAAACAAACAGTAATTGCTACCTAGCCAAATGCGAATGAAAGGCCTCCCAGCGCTTTTGTTTGAGCTCTATCCAAGCCCTATACGGTTCGATGGGAGCAAAGTTCAAATGTAAAACTCCCTTCCGCCGGCCAACCCATCCATGGAGATGGGGATATACATATGTGCAACCATACAACGTAATGTCCATCAAGGTTTTAAGCTGTTTGTCAGCCACAAAGACACACAGCCACACGCACACACATCCACACACACACAGACACTCATGCACAGGGATTCGGCTCATAAAAAGGCCTAAACATTGCATCAATTCATCAAACGTGGCCAAGGAAAGGATGGATGGCGTATAGGGACTCTGGCCATCTGTCAACGGCTGAGGGGAAACGACAGCAGACTCCGGATCAACATGCTCGATTTCAATTAGTTCTTGCATTTGGATTTTGGAATGATTTCTGTCTCTTGAATATACAAAATCACCCAATATGTTTGCGTATAGGTGGACTGGGACTTTGATTATGCTTCTGTTTTTGTTTAATTTCAACTATTATATTTGATATGATGGCTGCTGTCGGACATCGATATGTCTTATACAAACACAAGCAGACCCGAAAATGATTGGCATCCCATTAATAAGCTCTCTGTAGTGTGACTGTTTAAGACGTAATTAAACTTAAAATATATCACATACGATTACTCCTACTCCTCCTCCTACACACCCCCCACTGTCGTAATGAGCCGCAAACGCGATGTACATGCAGCCGGATGAAAAAAGCCGCAGACTAATGTTCAGGTAACAGCACACATATGAAAATTCATTCTCAAAAAACAACACGACAGCCAGAGTTTGGCCTGCGGCACTTTCCCCATGAACTTTCGCGAACAAGGCTCACATGAAACGGCAAATGGGCCCGGCCCCCGCACATGACTCTTCATTTCATTAATACAAGACACAGGCTGAAACAGAAAAGGCCCAAGGCGTTTTCTGATAGTTAGCGGGAACAACATAGCCAGGTTTTAATGTCAGTCGGAGGGGGGTAAGCGGGGGTAACAAAGCCACAGCCCATATGAAACTTGAGCACTTTTTTCAATAAAGATATCTATATTCACAGTCTTCAAAGCGATCGATAGGCTTTGGTTATATCATTGTTGTATCCCAAAGAAAAAAGCAATAGATTTGCTCCGAGAGTGGAAATTGTTAAAGGCAAGTAAAAATATATGTATGGTTGCACTACCAAAAACTTAGTTTTAATATGGCTGTGTGTTGTTTTTATTATGCCATCTTTGACTGAATACAAAATCTAATAATGGTATTGGGTATAAACCTAATATCAAATGAATATCAGACCATTAAGCGTGTGCAACTTCCATTTGTAACTTTTCATAGACCAGACCCACACATTGGAGCTCATTGTTAAACCCTTTTGGAGTAGAACTTTTAATTTTATTCTCCACCTACCACCTACCAGCTGGCAGTTAACTTTCACCACAATCAGCTTATAGTACATTTAAGTATGCTCAATTAGAGAGCCTAATCAGGACCGAAGCCCCTTTTCGAGAAGGTCAAAGGCAGGCAGTAGTCCTCCCCCAGACCGTCTGAACTCCAGTGAAGAGTCGAAAGCGCAGCTTTGTGTGGAAGTGTAGCTGAATAATTGTTTTATTGCCCACACAGTCAAATATTTATGCCTAATTGGGTGCCAATTAGGCAGTGCCGGTCTACACTTTCTGTGTAGATTTGGCAGGACTTTCCTACTTTTCCTTTCGGGTCCATTTTGCTTAAACTTTTTTTTTAACCTAAAACTTTTTTTTCGGCCAAAGCGAAAGACAAACGAGGCAGCTCTGGGCACGGTCTGGGACTGGGGCTGGGGCCTGGCCCAAAAGCGAAAACTTAATTAAACTGTCAATTGGTTTCTAATGAATGAATGCAAAGATGAATGAGTAATGAAGCTAATTATGGCTGGCAAATACGTCAAAGTGGCCAGCCATGGCCTATTCATGCATATATCTGTGTATATATTTACATACGAGGCCTGGGCCAGAGGGGGTGAAAATTTTGTATTTTATGTGCCGGAATTTTAATTAAATCAGGCAGAGATTGGTTGTACATGGCAGCCCGCTTAGAGACACACCGACGGGACAGGACAGGACAGGGTTAGCCACTCTACAGAATCACCGAGTTCCTCCTTGTTGTTGTTCTTTAATCTACATCAAAGCAGGTCCTCGGACTAATTGATAACACGCGTCTTAAATTTCAAAGGATTTGGCTTGTTTGATGAAATTCCTAGTGGCTCGGGCAGGTCTTGTTCCAGCTGTCTGGTTGCATTTTTTTTCCTCAAGATATATCCTTGGCGCCTCCTGCCTGCCGTTGTTTGTTTTCTGCTGTTTTTTTTTCTTTGGGTTTGGGGTAACAATTGACATTTTGACATCTTAATCGCAGCATGTGTAAAATTAAAAAACTTTTTTCATTTTCCCTTTCCCAAAAGAGAGTGCCACAGCAGCAGAGAGCATTCCATGCGACGTGACTCGGCGCCGGAATGCAAATGTGCAGCAAGCAGCTTGATGGCAACTGGAAATTAAATGAAAAGCCAACAGAAGCAGCAGCAGCAGATCGGAGGAGGAAAATCAACCTTCCGGATGTGCAGACTGCGCGCAGCATGCAAATTGATTAGCCCCCAAGTAGAAGGCTGCCCGACACAACGGCAATCCTGAGAGCACGAACGGCAATCCAGACACCTAGACACCTAGACACCTGGCAACAGCAGCAGCAGCAGCAGCACAAGGCAACCGACCATGGCCAGCTTGTTGTTATCCCAATGCAATTTGCAAACAAGAGCAAGGCATTAGGCCTAAGTACAACGGCAGTCCAGCTCAGGAGCAGGGGCCGGAGCCGGAGCAGGGGGTAGCCAGAGGAACAGGTATTTGACAAGGCTCAGATACAGCACGAACGGCAGGCCGGAGGGAGAGCCTATCAATGGCTCGCTTTGCTCCCTGAACAACTTAAGTCTCTGTTCACAGGTTGGGCAAGGAAAAAACTGGAAAGGAATTCTATGTCCCCCGGGTTGACGTCGAACTCTTAAATACCCTAGAAGATATATACAAGATATAGGAAAAGTTTTATTGGATTATCTTCAGAGCCAACAAGTTTGGATTAGTCTTCGATCGATTACACTTTGGCAAATACATAAATTCTTAAGATTAGAAATATATTTCATAATACACTGAGATTTTAAACGTTTTACGTGCAATATTTGTATACTGATGGACTTTTCGATAAAATGTGAAGCCATCTATTCTTAAATTTCATCCAGATATGGATGCCGTTGATGTTGATGCAGTTTCATCTATAAGATTGCAAGCACCTTAAACACCTTCGTAGTACCCTTTAAAAGAGTATAATCGCTGCACTGCCTCTCGGCCAGTGCTATTATTTAGTGTGTAGGCATTTCGGCAGTGCGACCGCTTAATTACTTACAAGCCCAGAGCCGGGTCTTGTCGGGTTGGGCCGGGCCGGGCCGAGCCGTACACACCACTTGGCCAAGATTAAAATGCCGGCTTAGTGAAGACTTTTGCATGTGAAATTAGTAGCTTAAACTGTGTGTATGCCAGCAAACACTAGAAACTCAGTGGAAGAGGGGATTGAGGCACAGTCTTAGCTGCTGCTGCTGCTGCTGTTGCTGAAGCTTGTTGTGGCAAGGACCAACACCGAATCCCGTGTCGGTTGTTGCTGCTGCTGCATGCGTATGATAAAATAATTCACTCGACTGCAACTCATAAATTCTCCAAGGTAGCGCATAAATTTTCAACAAATCTCGACAAAATGCCGCAAAGCAACCCCAACCCCAAACCTCAGTCTGTGTTGGACCTGGCCTGAGCCTCCTCTGGTCTGGTCTGGTCTTAGTCATGTTTAGACACTTGGCTGCGCCACATGCTTAGCTGTTTTGCCATGTTGCTGCTGTTGCGGCTATAACAGCCCGACAGACAGACGGACGGTAAACATTGCAACATATTTGTCTTAGCCAAACAGATGAATGGCTCTAGGGCAGGTCCTCGTCCAAGGCTTCAAAGAGGAGGAGAGGAGACCATATACTAATCAGAAATTTCTCGAAACTGTCTCGGAATATTCTAAAAGGATATTGGACCCTATTTGAATTCGAAAAGCAATGAGTATCAAGTGAATTTCCCACAGATAAGCGGAACTCTGATGCCCCCTGACCACTCACCTCTTTTCTGAACTCTTGCCACAATTTTATTGCCCCATGCGGCGGTCGTGTCAACATTTTTGATTTTTGCTCTTGATAAAATCAATGCAATGCATTTTTATGCGAACAACAAGAACAACAACAACATCCAGAAGTAATGGGTAAAGCGCTTGCCATGTAATGCGGCATGTGGCAGCCAGCAACAAGAGGAAAGCGGATCGGGGCACAACATGGAGAGACAGCGAAAAAAATTACCATTTAAAAAAAAATGCCGAAAAATTGTTGCTGTTGCATTTTGTACGCATCATTGGGGCTCAATGGAGTGTGCACACACTGATACAAAATGTTTGTATGTCGCTCTCTCTTTTACTCTTCTACCCGCTCTCCTTCTACACACTACAGTGTGTATATGGCCATAAAACACAAAAGTTAGCAGGAACTCAATTCGTATCGTACTCTCTGGTACCCTCTCTTGACGATCACGCTTACACTCGCACTCACTCGATTTGTATTTTGTTTGCGAATTGGCAATTGTTCGACGACTCTTTTGGTGGAAAACGTGCCGCGGCCTAAGTAAATCAAAAGGTTGGCTTGCTGCACACACACATACTCTAATAAACGGAATCGGAAATGCGCACATGCAACTTTTGAAAAGAAAAATGAAAAGAAAAGCGAAGCAAAGAACGAAAGAAAAACTCGCTGCAACTTTGCTGCGCCGCCAAACAAGTCACATAAATTGCAAGTATTCGCACACACTGAGCTCTTAAAGTCAGGCCCAAAAACAAATATACACACAATATACAATATATACTCCTTATAGGGGATTCTCTGGCCCTGAAAGCGCCCTATTGTATTGATTAAGTCGGCAGGCAGGCAGGCAGAGGCAGCGGCAGCGGCCATGTCAGGCAATCCCTTAAGATTCTAATTTATATCAGCGGCAAAACTTATTTCCTGGCGCCTCTGAAAATGTCCGTACGTGATTCAATTATAAAATGCGGTCTCTCAAATCGTTGCAAAATTTATGTATTTCATTTTATTTCCCCACAACGGACAGCTCTCGAGTAGAGTAGAGTCCCTGGCGCGGGCCTGCTGCAAGCGGCCCATGCGCGTGTTTGGCGGCGGCACATGTGGCCCCATTTTAATGGACCTGCCTCGTAAAATGCCACAAAAAGTGTCACAAATTTATGCGCTCCCATTCATAAGGGGCCCACCACCACCCCCCACAAAAGTGGCTCAAGCAACAGGAGATCGGCAGAGAAAAAGAGAAAGATGGAGAGAGAGAGAGAGAGCTGACAGAGTGTATCTGCGGTCCGTTGAGAGCTCGCTCTGGGCACTCGAGGTGTACTTGTAGTTTGGCGCTTACGTTGGGGCTTAAGTCAAGTGCAGCTGTCTCGAAATTTCACAAATTAATTATGCAGGATTCGATTGGCTCTTAAGCGAAAGCCGCTTGTGGCAGCTATTGTTTGAGGCGCAACTGCATTGGCGGCTAATTGAGCAATTGCTTCTGTGGTGGTGGTGCTCTCCCGACAGGCGTTGACTGCTGCTGACGACAGGGACACACAGGGCTCCTCCCACTTTGCGGCCAGGGGCGCCAAGGAGCCTATCAATTTGTGCAGTAAATTGCTGATTAACCTCAGTATCCGGTGGGTAATTCCTGCGGCTGCCAACAATCGAACAGGAGCCCCAAGGACTGCGGTGATGGGTCTAAGGAGTCTTTGTATACTTTTTGGTTTACTCCGGTCCAAAAGAATACTGTTTCCAGTCCTGATTAGTCTCAAAAATGTAAAGGGCAAAATCACGCTTCACAGGTCCCTCAAGGCGGAGCATATAAGAATGAAAAATACTTGTATCTTTTTTAAGAAAATACGAGCACTTCTCGAAAAAGAAGTGACAGGCGTTTGTTGTCTGGGAGCTGTTGTATTTACATCTACACTTTCAGCATTTCCCTGACATTTGTTTGTCCTGCCATCAGTCATCCTGCCGCAAAAGTCATAAATCGCAATGCGTGGATTATGCAATTTTCATGTTTCCATTTCCACGAGAAAAGTACGAAAGATGAGGCACGCGCTGCCGCTGACAACAATGCGTTACAGTTAGTGTGGCAGCACAACAGCAGCAATAAAACTGCAACAACAACAGCAACAACAAATACTAAATGTATTTCAGCAGCAGCAGCGGCAGCGGCATGAAGATGGTGTATGCGCTCCCCAGGATGTGTGTGGGGTCTGTACCTTGTGACAACATACCAGTGCAGGGGACAGGCGCCACAATGGCAGGGAATGGCAACAGGAAGCGCCACAGCTTCAGCGCAAAGAAGGAAGCTTAAGTGGCAAGGATATGCAGCTGGAACCGCGGAAGCCATCAAACAATGACGCAAAAATGCAATTTCATTGTGGAATATGCCACAAAATGGTGCACAAGCTCCACATACAGGAGACACAAAGCATTATGGCTAATGGCAAAGAAAGCGTGTACGAGTACATCACACAAAAACAGGATACATTAAGAGTTACAGGTGCAGCCCAAAAAGCATGGCCGGATGGATTTCCAAAGAAACAAAATTAACAAGAATTGTTCGGTTTGTTCTTTAAAAAACAAGCCTTTAGTGAAGTGCGAAAACATTACCAGATATTTGCCAGACTTGCTTAAATTAAATGATCATTTTCAGAACTATTTTAGTGTATTTCTATCTTCTCAGTTTTGGTTGATCCAGCCAAAATTAATAAGCAACCAAGTGGCACACGGCAAAATCCACACAAGGCCACTCATTCTCTGACTCTTTGGGCTCCACTGAGCCACCGAAAAGCCAACGAAATTTTTATTAAAAAACCCCCAAGCGCAGTTTTCACCCTTCAGCCAGGTATGAAACTGGCAGGACCGGGTAAGGACTCCCTCTCCTCCTCCCTCAGTCTCTGTCTCTATCTCTCTTTACCTTGAAATTGCTAATCATAATGAACGCACCGTCAAAAGCCACCGCACCGTGTGATCTCCATGCCGCGGCGCGGAGGCACTCTCCGGGTGCGTAGTCTCCGGTGTGGGATACAGAAGCGCATTTTCAACGCAAATCAAGCGCTGAAAAATGCACAGTCAAAGTTGTGTGGGCGTCTGGTTCGGAACTCGGAGCTTGGGACACGGGCAAGGGGCGAAGAAAATCAAATTTCACTGCAAGTGGGTGGGCATCATCCTCATCCTCATCCTCCTCCATGCTCCATCCTGCATCCTCCTCTGCGGAATCCAAGCCACTGCCATGTGTGAAAATTTTTAATACATCAACTCAAAAACGAGACGCAGCACAGAACCCGACAGGACACCCACATGAAAGCGGAGCAAAGTCGAGGTGGAAGTGGAAGGGGAAGGGGAAGTGTAGCAGAGCAGACCCCAAATGAAATGCATAAATAAACCTCACGCGGGGTTCTCTGGCCTGGACACGGCTCCTGTCTGACTGCCTCCGACCGGGAGGAGGAAGAGAGGAGTTTCAGCGGTAGATCTCTTGCTGCGTCTGCTTAAACTCAGTCAAAGGCACAAAAAGAGTCCGCATGCATCTGCCACATAATCATGGCAACCAGAGCAGAGAGTCCAGAGTGGAGCGTCAGAGTCAGAGTCAGAGTCAGACCCAGCTGGACTCCATGGCTGTTCTGGTCTGTTCTGGTCTGTTCTGTTCTGTGTGCACGGCAAATAGACAGATGAAACTCAAAGGCAGGAACAACAAATGCAGCAACCGAAACAATTTAAATATAAATAATTTGGTTACTCGTGTTCATGCTCATTGTGCGGCATTTTCCTGTTGCTGGTTCCGGCTCTGACTCTGGCTCTGGCTCTGAACCTCATGCATTATAAAGTGTCTGGGGCAATCATTTGATGCCTCCTCCACTCCACTGCGCCTCGCTGGCTGGCCTGTCAGTGCGTTCTGGCCAGCGTGCCGACTGCCGACTGCCAGTGGTACAGTCGTGGTTGTAGTCGCGTTTTGGGTCCCGTGCCCCACTACTTGCTGGCCACACAACTAAATAATTTAGTTACACAAAGGCCAGGCCAGGCCAGGCCAGGCCAGGCCAGGCCAGGCCAGGTCGGGTCGGGATCGGGGTTGAGTTGGATGCGACCAGATGCTTCTGACCATCTGTGGCTGACCAAAACGTCCAGCCACCCACCCAGCAACAATGCACTGAAATTCTATGAAAATGCTAACTGCAAAACGTTAATAAGCTAGCAGATACCAAAACCTGACCGAATTCCATGCAAATGAATCCCACAAACAAATGAAAGAGTAAACCGAACTTATTGTCTCAGCAATATCTCTCTCTCTCTCTCTTTGAATGCTTAACTAGAAAAAGGCTTGCAATACTAAAATATTATAATATTTTGCAACAATACTTGCAATGTACAACAGATAACAGAATAGGTAATTATAATTACTAATTAATTTAATTTTCACATTCTTTCAAACCAAAACAGGACACCTCGAATACAGCACAGTCCACGTGAAGGAGGCCACTTGAGAAAAAGAACACATGGAGCTACATATAAGCGGTTCGACTATACTTACAATCCATTGTTAAACATCCATTAGGCATCATTATCAGCGATGAGCGTGGGAGCAAGTGCCACACATATACATTTTTCTTGGCGTTGGTTTTCGTTTGTAATTAGTTAACATGTACTTCGAATTTACAACTCAAATCAGCAAACATCAACAAGGAATCTCGTTTTCCAGCTGGCTATAATTGGAACAGCACCATTCTCTTTTACTCACTTAAACCCTTTCCAGAGTCAAAAGAATTTTCAGTTAATTACTGTTGGCACTGCATCAAAATAAATTGATGGCGCCCTTTCTGCTGCTAGGGGTATCGGTATCCGCTCCAAAGACAATAGAACTACGAGTTCTACACACCATCACAGTGAGTAATAGAAACCCTAATTATAGTTCAACAAGACTGTCAGCATTTGGCTATGGCCCATGGCGAATGAGGCTCATCTCAAAGAACTCCCTTCAATTGCACTTTTCGTTGTCTAATTTGCAAACCAGTCTTACTGTGTGACAGCTAATTGAAATTTAACTTGATCGTAGCTCCAGAGTAAATGTCAAACCATTTTTGTTTATTATTAATTTGCATTTTGATTGGAAATGGCTGACAGCCTCCTCCGAACAGACATGTGAAATAAACAATATTACAATCGAAATTAAGCTTGAGTTGCCAGAGCCCAGAACCGACACTAACTGACGGATGGATGGATGGATGGATGGATGGATGGATGGATGTATGGATGGATAGATGGACTCGGGGCGTGGGCTGTCCTGGCTGACTGCTTGACTGACTGACAGTTGTGCTTGGGGCGGTTTGTTTTACATTAACATTAAAACATTTCGTAAAGCATTTATTTTTAATAAATATTTCGCCGAGAGCCAAAGCGCTTCACTGGTTATTGTTTTTGGCGGGGTCCAAAAACAAGGCAATAAATTGTTTGCAATAATTGATTAATGAAGGCGGGCAGGGGTGGCGTAGAAAGAGGATCTTGCCCTGGATGCTTATCATTGGCAGGCGGAGGCGCCTGAGGCAGCTCCACCCCGACAGCCGGCGGTGGGTGAAGGGTCAGGGGGAGGTGGGTGGTGGGTAGTGGGTAGTGGTAGTGTGGCATAACAAACTTTTGCCATTTAGTTGGTTTGGCAGAGCAGCCTTGGCGCATATAATTAACATCACCAACATCGCAGCCAGCAAAGTGGAAACTGAAAGCGTGGAAAACTGGGAAACGCGAAAATCGGAAAAGCGGGAAACTTGCGGGCACCCTGGGCGTCCCGCTGCGATGCGTTCGGCTCTGCTCTGTTCTGTGCCGCTGAACTAATTTAAATTAATTGAATATGCTTTGATAGCATTTCAATTAACTTTTATGCCGACACACGGCCTTGTGCCACATTTTTTCGCCATGAAATTCAATGCATTTCAAGTGAGCCGCCCCACACACACAAACACACACACACAACGCAATCCAATCCAATCCAATCAGATCCGATCCGATCCGAGCCGCCATCATGGCTCTATCTACTCGTATCGTATCTATCTATGTATCTGCCTCAGCTGCCTCACAGGCATTCCGTCCATGCAATATAAATGAGACGCGCTCTGTCATGACATGTCCAAACCATTTGGACTCGACTCCCTCTGTCGCCTCTGGTCGTGGGTCCATGTGCGGCATTTTGCATAATAAGTGGCCAAGAGGAGGCAGCAAAGCTTCGGATGAAACTGGGGCTGCGACTGGAAGTGGGACTGGGACTGGGACTGGGGCTGGAGCCTTCGCTCGACTCATTGCATTTGGCATGCCAACTAAATCACCAGAAATCAGTTATAAATTCGTTGGCTGCTGGTGGCCGTTGGGGCCGGGCCTTCGTCCTGCTGCTCTGCGCTGTGCTGCAGGGCATTAGATTTACAAATACATATGCATAATTCCCTTTACCGTAAGCCTTGGCGCTGATAACATTGCAGCCCACAGCCCAGACAGACAAACAGACAGGCAGGCAGTCCCCACTTCTCTCACTCTGCCACATGTACATCCGAGTATGTGTGCGCCTTTTAATTATTCAAATACAACAACATTCTGGCCATGGCCAAATTGCAAAACTGAAGGAAGGACTGGCAGATCCGTTGGGTTTCTGTTTCGGTTTCGGTGTGTTGTCATCACCAATAAGCGAGCATTCCTGTCAGTTCTCTCTCTCTCTCTCTGCAGGATTAGGATTCGTTTCTGCTGTTTGACTTACTCAAGCTTTAATTTGCGGCCCAGTAACATGAACGCTTCAAACATTTGCGGTGGCTTGGTAATAATTATTTGAAACTCTGACGCTGGCCATTGAGGAAGTTTCTGAAGGCAGGAGATCCCAATCCCAACTGAAGGATTCTCGTATTAAGAAGACGAATGATTAGGTCCTTAGCGCATGCTATGTACAAATAAGCCGAACAGGTTGATGGAGCACACATTGCAGTTGAATTGAGATGCATTTTGATTTATTTTTCTTATTATAAATCATGCCATGTAGATTAAAATTCAGTTAATTTTGGAATGGATAATCAATCTATGGCTCCATTAAACAATTAAATGCTCCACACAAAGCCCCCAATTAAGCGATATTCCCTATAATTATAAGAGATACTTGACATTTATAAAAAAAATCATTATCATCACCCTTGGCCCTCGCTTACACGTGCTGATGGATATGGCTAAAGTCAATTTGATTGATAACACTGCCCCAGACCAGGTCCTGGGACCAGCAGCAGCTTTTCCTTGTTTTTTTCTTTGTGCCGTTTCGGCCACTCTGTCAAGTGGCAATTAAACTAAAGCATGGCAACAAGCGACAGCAACAGGACGCAGGACCCCGAGCAGAGGAGCTATAGACATAGTGTATGGGCCCAGATAAAAATGGCAGATATTTTTTTCACGACTTTCGGCCGGCGAACGAACACACAAGTTTTTTCAGGACGGCCAGGACCTAATGACACACGGCCCGGCCGTGACCGCGCTGACGTTGATAGGCCACAACAATTTTCATTGGACAGCCATTTACAATAAACGTCAGCGATTGCCGCTCCGCTCTGAGGGTGTAAGGGAAAAAAAAACGCGTAGTTTAGGGCTAAAATCAAACAGCATTGATTGGGTGGTGGCGGTGGTGGTGGGACAGGGAGAGAGACCGATCTGTCTGTGCCGTTTGATAAGCGCTAATGAATGGTTTTCTTATACGCTCCATTGGACTATGTCCTCGCCCGTTCGTGTCCTTGTCCGTGTCCCTGTCCGTGCCCGCGGCCAGCCGCAACTCTAACCGAAAGAGAAGGATAAGGAGGCAAGAGCCAGAGCGCCGGAGAGCCAGTAACGGAGCGGCCACTTGTCGCGGTTTTGGGCAATTTAAGCGGCGGTTGCCGTTGTCATTGTCACGACGTCGATGCGGTTTTCGACTGACGCAAATGTTTGGCTTTGAGGCAATTAACGAGGCACAAAAATGGGGCGAAAAAAAAGTGAAACACAGTCCGAACGGAGAACAGAAGTGAGGCGGTGCGATGCAGTTTTTTTTTCGCTTCTGCTCTATTTTTTGGCTTGTAATAAAATGGCAAACGTATGCCGATGCAATCAATAACCGAAGCCTCGAACAGCTCTGAAAAGCATGCTACACTTTTTTTCCAGCAGCTCACCGTCGGAAAAACCACAACGTTGTCGATGTTGTTGCTGCAAGGACATGGCACAACAGCAGGAGCAGTAGAAGGAGCTCGAAGAAGGAAGAGGAAGAAGAGCAAACCAACAAACGACTTAATACAGGCCAACTTGATGAAGATACAAGACAGATGGATAACGGCAGGTGAGCCAGGCATACAAATAAGAAAATTTCCCAGTGTCCCTCCTTCACATTGCATCATCACCTCCCCAATCCACCCAATCCCCAATTCAATGCCAGCTCTTCCCTGGAAAAAAAATAACCTGAAAAGAGAACAGCAAAAAAGACAAAAACTTTTAAACAAGATTCGGCACTCGGTGCACAATGGCCAACAACAGAGCCTGCCTCAGAGACTCAGCCTCTTTTATGCTTGACCATGGTCCATGGTCCATGGTCCACTCCAATACAAATCGTTACCAATTTTCAGCCGGATGGGGCGAATTGGTTCGTTGGGGAACTGATCTGGAATGGGGAATGGGCAATGGGAGGGAGGTGGAGGGCTCAGTGGCAACCCAACCCAATCCAGCCCCCATAAGCAATGCTCAACTGTATGGACAAACATGAGGCACACACCTTTCATTTATTGTTCGTCTCCTCTCTCCCATTCTCTCAGCCTTTCATGCTGCTGCCTCTTTCTTTGTTCCTTCCTGGCACTGCCACTGGCCCTGGCCCTGGCTCTTGTGGCGTATACGTAACGCTGACCATTCTCAGGACGGGAACCGCGCACGACACGGTCTTGTGGGTGGTTGGTTGGCTGGCAAAAGTGGGGGCTGCTTCTGGGGGAACGGCATTGTCTACTGGAGGGATTGGCAACCGGACTGGGCTGTGGACTGGCTGCAGCCGGCTTTATGTTGTGTATGTGTCTGGCCGAGGTCTTTACGTTGGCTTGATTGGATTTGCCGATGCAAATGAAGAATCCAATTTTTAAAGTTTGTTTTTCGTTATCGTTACGTTTCTTGTTAGTGGTGGAACCATCTCCAGCTCCAGCTCCAGCTACTGCTCCTGCTCCTGCTGCTGCTACAGGTCCTGCTCCTGGTACAGCCTCCAACTTGGGTTAATTTCCCCCTCTGTTTGTGTCTCCTGTCGCTTTTTTCACCACATAGCTCTGGTGTCTTGGACTCCACTTTTTGGCCTTTTTTTTAAGGTTTTTTTAACACTTTTTCTCAATGTTTTTTCCTGCTGGTCACATCAGCCATACAATAGGCTCCTGTCCGGCCACTGACGCAAAGCATCACCACGAACAACAACTATAACTATGGACAATTCAAACTAACCGACGGACTGACAGCAGGGGGCAAAAATTTGTTAGCTGCACAGAAAAATGTAAGAAAAAGGAAAAGTTTTTGCTTTTTGGTTTGGCACGCCATTTGTTTGTGCTTTTGCTGTTGCCTGTCATTCCGATTCCTATTCACATTGGCTTTTGCCTTACCACAAAATCGAATTTTCACTTTTAAACAATTGACGTTACCACATATAGACACAAAGAGAAAAGAGAGAGAAAGGGAAAGAGAGAGTGTGAGACACACACCTGTACTTTACCTGCCTGGACTTCTCTGGTATACCCTTGCCAAAGGGTATGATGGAAGGAACGATCTTACGATCCCTACCTGTAAGAATAATCAAAACAATCTTTGAATTACGATGAGTGTTGTTTATGCTTGTATTCATATTTGTTCAATACATCGAGGAATCCATCTTACCATCTTCGATCTATCTTCGATCTGCGCCTATCTTCGATCTCTCCATAAACGGAGTTTACGAAACATTTTGAAGGTATCTGGCAACGCTGTAGGTCCTGTAACATCTAAAGAACTCGAATTTCAAGGAGCCACTGGACACATATATTTCATAGAATCCATCATTAAATCGGAAAACTAATTTTCTAAGCTTATAATCATTTTGAAAAGGGTATCAAAATATCATTGACAAATCTAGACCTTCCTTTTGGCTTTACTTTTATCAAGTTTCATTCCCTTTTATTTCGCTTTGCCCCCCTTTACGAGTATGCCATTCAATTTGCTGTTTTCTCATTGTTTTTGCTCTGGTCAGCTTAATGCCGCCTGTCCCCCCGCGTCCGCATCGTGGCCAATGGCTTTTGTGTGCAGTTTTTGGCTAAACTGACAGGCGGACGGGGCGACACAACGACACAGCGACTGATTGGTTAAAATATGCAAAAAATAGAAGTGCTTTAACCTGAAAATTTCATTTTAATTATCGTTCAACATTCGGTTAAGCGCTGTGTGTGTTTGTGTGTATTGTTTGAAAAACAAAATGAATTGCAGCCTCAGTGCAGTGCGTGTTATTAGCCCATTCGATCAGCTGTAATAATCAATTAGGGGCTGCGGGGCATGCCCAATGAAAACATGGCATTTGCAATTTGTTTATTTGCAATTATTAGAATTAACAATGCGCCAATGATTGAGCTGGAAATTAGCGCTATTTATTTAGCCATGATACGAACAGTACTACCTGGTGGAATAATCTTCCACCGATCGAAGAACCGAGGCAATTAAGTGGGATGAAATTTGATAGCTCAATAGTGGTAGCGGGCACTTTGCGGGGATTAAATAATTAAGCATCGACTGCCGGGCAATTCATCATGAATGATTTGTACAAGTGCCACACCGGAAAAGAAAACCCAGCCAAGCAAGACACGCTATCGAATTTCCTAGCGAGGGAAGTGCTTATAAATCTACTGCAATACGATCCCCTGACAGGCGGCTACAATTACTGAATGGAATCGCTGGAATAGAATCAATAAATTAATCAACATCCCACAGAGTAGTTGTCTTGAGTAGCCATTAAATCGTTGGGGTGCTATTTTAAGAAGCGAAAGCGTTTACGGTTCTATGGCATGGCCAACGGTAGTGAAAATTAGCCACAAAACGAGGCGGCATATGCCATAAATCCTGGCCCAAAACTGAGGAAAAGCGCTTCTACGAACAGACAGCCTCGAACTATGAGGCGAAACTTTATTGACCCACAAATAACGTGCAGATAATTACAAAAACAAAAGGCATTCGGGCAATGGACAATGGGCAATGGGCAAGCAGTGTTGCCCCCCAGGAAAATGTGGGGGAGTGTATGGGAGAGAATATGGCAAAGTGGAAAAACTACTTACAAGTATGTTAACATGCGCAATTGTTGCCTTGTCCGAGTGCGGGTCCGGGTCCGGGTCCGGGGTAGAACTCCTCCAGGGCATACTCGCACTCAGGCCAAAGGAGCAGCAAGTAGCTGCTCCATCCTCCAACCAGCAGCAGAAGCAGCAGCAACAATGGGACGGAAATCTTTTCTTTTTTCCTGTCCGCTGTGGGTTTTCCCAAAGATGCTCAAGTTTATTTCTTGTGGTCATGGCAAAAAGTAATCCAAAAGATAAAATACAATAAAATAAAAGGCCAGGCGGTGAGTTATGTCTGTTGTTGTTGCTGTTGCTGGTGGTTTCTGTTTCTGGGTCGCATTGGAGGGCAGGTCCCATAGACAATACCTTAAAGCAACCCATGTGTTGTGTCGTGTGCATAATTTATATGGCGAGCTTCACATGTTTTTGGCTAAATTATTTCCCCGGCCAGAAGGAGCACGTGCTGCTGCTTCTGGCCACCAGGCCACAGGGCCTTCCAGGTCAACCGTTTGGCCATAAATTTGAACGCCTGCCCTGCGACACGCTCTATGACATTATTGAACTTGAAAGGGATATGGCCAAAACCAACAATACAACAGAACAACAGGAGCAAGAGCTGAAGCTGAAGTGAAAGCAGAAGACCCTGGACCCTGGCCATAAACACAAAAGCCACTGAATTGACCTTGGAAATTTCTGGTTAACTGAAAAGGAAGAGGCCTTGGTAAGTGGGTAAGCTTATTTCCATGGCTTACTTATAGATGAATAAAGATATATATCGAGGGAAAACTGAACAAGATGAATGTGTCAAGAACGACCTTTGGACCTATCTGGCACAATTTGAAATCAATGATCGTTTGTGGCCATAAATTATGGATGGGATACGATTCTTGAGCGATTGCCGCTGCTTGATATGAAAACAAAAAATTTCCACACTCCAATTTATTCTTCCACTTCTATTCAAAGAGAAACTCCACAATCCCCTGATATATATTATAAGATATCAGGAAATAGCCAGATATACGGCAATATTCTAAACAAGTCGAATCTCCAAGCAGTAAATCGTTTGAATATTAACGTACAAAGAATATTTAAGGATAGATCTACTGAGAAAGAAAAAGATAACCACAAGATTATAGATAGAACATCTTTCTATGAGAACTTATTAGTTTTTATAACATTTATTGATTTTCTAGTGGGTTAAACAATTGTACGAGTATTAGATTATATCATAGACTGGTTATATCAGATAAGGAAATCCATGTTTGGCCTTTATTTACACTTTATCGACACATCCTTCACATATTACAAGTCAGAAAGAGTCTTTAAATCTGTGTTCTTGTCTCTAAAAGTCCGTATATATTAGAGTAAAAGTTATGTAACCACCAAATACTAACTGTTTAGGGGGGTCCACAAATTCCACTTTCAAGCAAGCAAAAAAAAAATGAGCTTTTTATAGGCAATGCCACCTTGGATTCTTTTTTATTAGACAAAATGTTGTTTGCCGCTGCAATTGCTGTGGGACCATTTAGCATTTTCGAGTAACCACATGGGGCCAAGACCAGGCAGCAGCCACAGAATAAGCCATGGCCCAAGCCCTAATGGCTCTAAGGGCGCACAAGAACAAGCGCTAGGAGACGCGTCGCACCCGACGGACGGAAGGACGGACGGGCAGACGGATCGTCGCTGAAGTATTACGAAAACTCTAAACAGACGCAAAAACTTTTGCCAAAGAAAATTTTCTTAATTTGATTTCTTCAACGCCCCTGGAGTGCAGTATTGCGGCCACGGGGGCATCTAAATGTGCGTGTATTTTATAAATATCCACAAATACAAAATTTTATATATGTATACATAAATAGGTATATATTTAGGTATATAAAGCCAAGGCAGGGCTAAGAGGCAGACAAGGTATAATAAAAAGGCTTGGGCAGAAAAGTTTTTAATAAAGTTTTTATACCCTTACGCCAGACACGGAGAACTGCTCTGAGAGTTGGGGGCCATTGGCCAAATGGTTATAATTGAGGCAATTTGTTATGAATGAAATAAAGGTAAGGGCTGATTGAGGGTATAAGGGAATTCATGGCTTGTTCTTACAATTATGGCGTGAGTTTAAATCTTTATTTGCGACTTAAAGTTAATTGTCCTTAATTTAAAATGTATATTTTTATAATTTTCTTTTCACTTTTTTATACCTAAACATACTCGTACCATAGTAATGCCTGAAAACTATTGAGCGAAGGTGTCGACTTTCTATTTAATGCCCTATAAGACCTGTCCTCCTAGTATCTGTCAGATGCAAAAAGCCCTTGGCGGTGCAGGATGTCGGAGGAGTTTGCTATGGGAATACCGTTTCCCTTGCATGCAGTTTGAATTTCATTTCAAAACAATTTGTAAAAGTCTCTCAACTCTAAGACACACTTGCGGCCTCGCTGCAATCGAACTTTGGTGTGTGGCAGCTAAGCAAATTTGCTGGAAGTCGGCGGAAACTGATGCTGCCACTGTTTTTGCCACTGCCACTGCCACTGCCGCTGCCGAGTCAGCAGTGTGGCAAGGATGAGGATGTGCCTCTGTTTCCTCTGGCGCTTCCTGTGATGCGTGTGGCTGTCAATAGTTTTCCTTCTTTTTCCCTGTATATATTTTTTTTGTATTTTTTTTTTTGATGAATTGACAGGCAATGCTATTTGTCAGCAGTCAATGTGTTTGTTACATTTTATTGCCAGCTGGCTGCTGCTGCTTCTGGCTGATTCTGCTGGCTTCTGGCTTCTGGCTGTTGGTTGGTTGCTCCATTGTTAATGTCAGGCGTTCGGGGCATACGCTAAACATGGGGAGCAAGTTATTTGTCTGCATTTTATATGCAATTTCTCTATGCATCTCGCTGTTAGACAGACGGGCTGTCAGGCAGGCAGCAAACGAAGGGAAGGGAAGAGAAGGGCAACCAGCAGCAGATATACCAGCAAATTGTGTTGTATTGTGCCTGGATGCATCCGACATCCGACAGTCGACAGTTGAGGGTCGATGGCTAGGGCCAAAGCTGCTTCGATTTGCATGGTCGCTGTTTGAAATAGATTACGCACCCGGGGTGCCAATTGCCGCGTGCCCTTTCCGAACAGTACTTGAACTTCATCGAAGAGCAGCAACAGCAACAGCACCAGCAAAGTCCAATCAAAGAAATTGCTCTGTCTGCCTGTCTATGATTGAATAACTGAATGACTATCTCATTGCAATCAACTTTTGCGATTGTATAACGATAAGAATGCATTGCACAATATTCATAATAATTCTCACTTCCAATTTGATTTGAAGGTGTCTTGTCTGTTGGCCCTGGCGACGCTTTTAATGAAATTCTTTCCTCAAAAAACAACAAATAATACATCTTTAATGACATCTAATTTGTGAAGGCTTACAGCCAAATCATCTGGGCGGTCCTAACGGACTTACCTGTCGAGAAACGCAGCCTTATTTAATCCAAGGCTTTGGTTTTCTTCATCACTTCAATTTCTTTTCACTTCGCACCATTTTCTCTCTCTCTCTCGATTTGCATGGGAACTTTCATTCCTTTTCTTTTTTCCTCTGCGAATCAACGGAAATGAGACTCCATTTCGCACGTACCTCTCGACAGCCAGCTCCACGCAGCCTTTGACTGCTCGACGACGGGCTTGGTCATCGTCCATGGATACGGATACGGATAAGGTAGGTGGCATCATCATGTTTGCTCGTTCCATTTCCACTCAAAGCGCAAATGAGAACGTGAAAGGTTTTCCAATCTATATGTGTAGGGGGAAACTTAATCAAACTGAACAAAGGCAAAGGGCAAATGGTTACCATTTTTGAGACGTCTCCCCAGGCCAATCTGCCAAAAAAAAAACCTCTGAATCCTACCCATTTGTACAAACTATAATGAAAAAATAACTCCAAAATCAGTTTCATTATGATTCTGCATGTTGTTTCCCTTCTCATTTTCTTCTCTTTTTTTAATGGTTGCGTTTTATAAATATGTAAGTGCATGTCAACATAAATTAAAATACTCCCCAGTTGATTAATAATGCACATGGAAAATGTCACAAAGAAATATGATTGTACGACGACGGCTGATTCCCTTCACTATGCCGGAGTCGGAGCCCTCTCGAAAGAAACCTGAAAGCCTCAGCGACTGCGCTGAAGTACCAAAAAGGCAAACGGAGGTTCGGGCCAGGCCAAAGCTCTGATACTCTGAAAATGGTATATTTTTTTAATTTCCCAATTCCTTTATTGTAATACAACCCAGTCCCAGACCCAGTTTTTTAATTAAAAGTATTCAGTTATTTTCTTATAATATGATTTACTGAACACCATTTCATTTGTATCCCCGCTCTCTAAATTCTCTCTAAAAATAAACAACCATAATATTAATATTATTTTATATTATATATTATTCGCACAAACCCAATGAAAAATTCCCCTGATCCAGTACGTGTCTCCTCCAGTGTATGCAAATATTTTATGCAAGCACCAAAATAAAGTCATTAAAATTGTAAATACACAAGGGGAAAACGCAGGAGAAGCAGTCCTTCCGAGCAGGAGGTAGCCAGGAGTCAGAGGAGCAGCCACAACAACAGCTCCACATGCAGGAGGGCGCAGGAGCAGGGGCAGCAGCAGGAGCAGCAGCAGGAGATGACGCGGCCATCCTGTGTGCGTGCAAGAAATGGAAATGCGGTTAATTTCCGTAAAGTATGCAATAATTTCTGCCACTGAGCATAAGCAACAGTAGCAAGTGAATGCAAGTATGCACACACACACACACACACATACAAAAACGGATGCGGCATACTCGGCTTACATACACATACATACATGAGTGACTGTGCGAGAGTGCGGCAACAAAAGGCAAAACGCAAAGGCACAAAGTAAAATAACTGCCACACGTCCGCCCTCTGGCCTTGCAGAGCCCGAACAAGTAAATCTCTTTGGCCGTCTGCAAAGACGGAACTAACGAACAAACGGACATTCATCAATATAAATCAACCGACGGCCACAAGCCAGGCCCACTACCAGTACCAGGCAGCAACGGGGAGCAGCCCGAGCCAGTGCAGTGGCGGAGGAGAAAGCCTCCACCAAGTAGAATAAATAAAAACATTTTTGTATAAAAATTTCTGGCAATCGGGGGGTCAACCGAGAAAGCGAGGATGTAAAAATGTTGGCCAAAGAAATATTTTCACATTTCTGTGCCCTTACTGAGGGTATAGCGACTGTGACCAGAAGTTTGTCACAAACGAAACAATTTAAGAATTATCAGATGAGTGTTTCTGAAACCAAAGTTTAAACCTCTATCATTCCATTATATCACCGTCTAATAAGGTAAAAATCATAGGAATATATTATATATCTACCAATGGAATGGTCGATCTAAAAGTGTAACACAATGTTCGTCCACAGAATCCAGTATTTCATTCTTGCTATTTATTTGTGTTCTTATTCGGCAAATGGCAAATGGACGGCTTCGGCTTCGGCTGTGGCCGTTGCATTGTGCACTTTCCTGGTCCTGGACCTGGTCCTGGTGCTGGTCCACCCTTAGTCCTTACTGTCCTTGCAGCTGCCGCTCGCTCTGGCAGTTGCCACAGTAGCATTTTCGTTTCATTATGTTCCGCGTGCCTAAAGGATTGCAATATATGTATATTTGAATTTTTTTTTTCTGCTGCCGACTGAAATCGTTTGCATGTTGCAAGGGACTGCAAGGACTACTGTACTGTCGCTGGCACTCGCTGAGGCAGTGGCAATGGGTTGAGTTGGCACACACACACACACAGAGATACATACAACAAAACAGAATCGTTGAGGCCACGCCACGCATTTTGACTTCGGTATTTGCGGCTTTTTATGTAATTCATGGTCATTCCACATATGCACGCAGCATGTCTCTCTCTCTCTCTCTCTCTCTGTGTGTGTGTGTGTGTGTATGTGTGACTGCATATTTACTGCCTCGAAAAAAGAAAGGCGAAAAAAAATAATTGTGCAAGCCTCGCGAGGCTTCATCCTGATCCTGGCATGCATTTGGGCAAAGAAGCTTCACGAAAATCACGTTATTTATGCGATTTTTCGAGCCATGGCATCCGAGATGATGCCACATGAGGCAATTAAACCCATACAGGCGCACATACCAAATGTCACAAGCGAAATCAAAGTCTTGTGATTGCAGCGGTCGAGTTTAACCGAGAAGAAAATGAAGGAACAGATGCGCCATAAGTAGTTATAATTAAAAAAATTATAAGTTGACAAAAAAGAAGGAAGGACTAAAGAGCTCAGACCAAAAGCCAGGGCGTTATTCATCGTACGATTATATTGTCTTTGATAAGACGATAGTTCTGCCTCTCGGGGTCTACTATAAGTAACCAAGGGAATGGTTTTGGTATTTATTTCCAGATCTTCGTCATTAATTGATAATTCAATTCAAATATTGGGTCTCTCGTATGCGAAATCATTATTGAACATTTCTATAAAGATTTATAAAGATGAAGAAGAATCTCTGCATTAAAAAACACACTGGAAAACCCCATTAAGACCCTGTCTCTGCTTCGTCTCTCGAAACACATCAAGTGTATAAAATAATATCGTAAAATAATACTCATTCAATGACTGTAAAAACAACAACACTGCAAAGTAAATAGAAGAGCAGCAGACTTAAATTCAATTGATATGCAAATGCAAAAACCAGAAAGAGCGCTCTCTTTTTTCGCAGTGCATTTCAATGGCGGTGCATTTTATTTGTCATTTCCGGTTTGTGTCGGAAGTTGAAATTATTGAAATCAAACGGAAATGCAGCGAAGCAAATGCATAAAAAACGCCCAGAGCCAGAGCCAAAGCCGAAAAGTGTGCTTAAAGCACGCACTCGGCGCATGGCATAACGATCCATTTTCCTGTCCATCTGACTGTCGTGTCGTGTGTGCATTTGTTTGTGTCGGGATGCCCATAAATAAATATATATATAAATTTAAATAAATGCAGCCGCAATACCCGCACACACATTCGAGCAGAGAGACTCTCTGTTCGCTTGTCAATAAATCAGAATACTTATCAACGTCAAACGACCACAAAGACTGCTGGCAAACAACATAAGCGACCAAGGACCAGGACGCAACAGAAACAGAATCAGGACGAGGACCAGTCTGTGCCAGAGCCTGCGACGGTTTATTACGCGCGATTAAATTCATTAAAGAAATATGCCCCAGCCTGCGACATCAAGCGGAAGGAAATCCGACCAACCGCACGCATAAGCACATAGGCATCCCGGCCCAGGCCTCCAACAAAGGACACCACACCATCTGACAACTGACACTTGCTGCTCTATCTGTGTGCCGGCAGGCCTTCTTAAGGCCCACCCAATTTATGGGCCGCCTCTGTTTTCTCGCTCTATCTCGGCCCCAAAACTAAGTCCGCTAATTGCGCCGCCTTAGCCGGAGAGTATCTCGACAAGTCTCCACACACCACTTCAGGCGGCACTCATAATTATGCCAAATTTGCGCCATTTCTTCGGACTGTTGCCTCCTATTGTTTGCATTATTAGCTGACAATTTTCGAGGGGGGGAGCATGGGGCACAGGCACGGTGATGCCGAGTGGCATGACTGTGATTAGACAGGGTTTTCGGGTCGCTGTGCAGAATGGTGGGATTAGCAGGCGCTTTGTCTTTGGCCGGAGGAGACAGAAACAGCCAATGCTGCTGGGACCGTCGCTCCTCGATAAGCGTCGTCCTGGACACCCAAAGAAGTTGATGTTTTTCTTGCATAATTGTGGCCCTAAGCCATGCGGTTGTTATTACAGGCCATGAAATCTATGCAAATGCCTAGAGACCGAGACCAAATCGATTGAATAAAAGCTTAGGTACAAAAAAATGTTTCAGATTGTAAAATAAAACACATAATTCAATGCCGAACAGAGAAGGCAACCTGCAGGATTTCGTAAGGATATATCTAGATAAATAGCAAGCAAAAAGGTGTTAAATTACCCAAATAAATACATATGCCACATGTACCTCTGACCTAAACTAATAGGATACGGCATATCGCTATCATGGAGCACATTCTGGATGTGGTCTTATGCATGATAAGCCTTGCGACCGTCATAAGACGATCCTAGGTTTGACCAATGGAATATCCAGCATTTTTAGTCGTAGTTATTGTATAGTCATCAATAAATATATCATGTTCCACGCCGATATTACACTAAGACCTAAATAAACAATCCTTAGATATTAAGTAATACTGAAAAATGAAAAATTGCGGCAACATTTCGTTACTGGTACAGGAGATACATATGATTTTCATTGACAATCCATTATAAAATTCATGCCGGGGAACATATTCGGACCTTAAGATAAATAACATATATTAGATCCACTCATTACAAATTGGGGAGAGCAGAGATACAGCTCTCTTTAAATTAAATCTAAGACTTAAGACTAGCAGTAATTGAAAGCCTAAAATGATTTAAAAATTGAATTTTTTCCACTTGGTGAACGGACCACCAACCGTCCTTTTGTGATCTATTTAAAAATGAAGAAAATATTTTAGAATTTACCTGAAATCCCCTGTAAAAGCTTTTGTCAACATCGATGCTCTGGCGTGACCAAATTCTTTGTTATATTTTTTCCGAATTTTTTGCCCAATTGTTCAGTGTGTCGCCATGGTGGTGGCGTGCACAAAGCGCTGATTGCACCGCCTCCGCCCCCATACAATAAAGCTTTGCAGCCGTCACACACCGACCAAACGCTTTTTCCCTGCTGACATGTCCCGCCAGGGCCCAGCAAAAAAAGAGATATGCATATACATACATATATATCCAATAGGCCAGCATCAGCATCGGCCGTAGAGTGTTTTCTGGCGTTTTTCTGTAATTCGGTTGTAGTTTTTTCCAAGGTAGTTTTTTGGGATTGGTGGAAAACTGAAAAAAAATTGAAACTGCCTGCATAAAGGCGCTAGCATATTAAAGGCTTAAACCCACTCAGCGGCAGATGCCATATTGCTGAAATAAATACACAGAGATTGGCATGGCCCGCATACCTCATGTGGAGATAAAATTCGTTTATGGAAATGCATTTCATTCAAGAGTCACCGATGCCATTTTTTCCCCCGTTCAAATTGTCCACGAACGAGGGTCATTTAACCAAACTTTATTAAAGATATGTTTGCAAATGGACATACGAATATGGGCCTACTTATCTCACCAACTGAACCAACTGAACTGGATCCTGGCTTTTGGGATTGCAAAAAAAAAAAGAATCCTAGTCGGCGTAGTGTATTTTTTTGATCCCCAAGCTGTTGTAGTCTCAGTTTGACCTCATTCAGTTTTTAGTCTTGCTCCGACCAACTCCAAATTGTGAAAAATTATCTATAAAATTTTCTCAAAATAAAAATTGTCGAAAAACCTTTTTTGATACAAATTATTTTCTCTTTTGAAATTTATTTCGGCCCTTTTTAATTCAATAAAATGTGTTCTCCATGCGGACCGGGATGTGGACCCTGCGACCCCTGCTGTGGGCCCTTCGAGTGCTCGCCCAAGTGCTACAACTCTGCACAACTGGAAGCCTTGCCGCAATGTGCCCCGCGCATTCCACCCCCCTTCCCCAAGTGCATCACCGTGCAGCAGCCACCTCGCATGATCTGCAAGAAGCGGGTCGTCTTCACCGAGAAGATCGTGCCCGAACCGATGGTCGTTAACCGATGCCGGCAGATCACAATCCCAAAAGTCGTGGATGCCACGCGCGTCATCAAGGTGCCGAAGCTGATTTGGGTCTCCCAGATGGTGCGGGAGCCACGCGTCATCTACTACCCGTCGATGATACCGGACCCGTACGTCGTCTGCTACCCGAAGCGGGTCTGCGAGCCGAGGGAGGTCTGCCAGTCGATCCTTTGCCAGCCGAAGCCGCAGACGATCGACATCCCTCCTCCGAGGGAGTACTGCTGCTACCCGAACGGACCCATCAACTACAAGCCGAGTTCCGCCTGTCCGCCGTGCCCCATTGGACCCTGTGCCCCGGGCGGAGCCTGCTGCCCCTTGCCGTGCTTCTCCACCAACCAGTATCCCGTTGCCGAAGGTCGCTGTGGTCCTTGCGGGCCCTGTGGACCAGGATGTGGACCCTGCGGACCGTGTGGTCCTCGTGGTTGCGGACCCTGTGGCCCAGGAGGTTGTGGGCCGTGTGGTCCGGGCTGCGGACCGTGTGGGCCACGTTGTGGTCCCTGCGGGCCATGCGGCGTGCCGAATTGCGGACCCTGCGGTCTAACCATGCCTTCGGGACCCTTTATACCGGCCCCCTGTGGTCCTTGCGGAACGGGCGGCTGTGGTCTGAACGGCCCCTGTGGACCATGTGGTCCTTGTGGACCCTGCTCGCCGCCATGTCCTTACGAATCGCCCGAGTGTGGACCCTGCTACCCGTGCGCCCCCACTCCTTGGAACACACATTGTGGACCGGTCGGACCGTGCGGTCCCCAAGTGCCCTGCGGTCCTTGCGGTCCATGCTAAGCCGCCAAAGAACCCTGGAGTACACGTTGTCGCCCTGGAGTGCCCTGTGGTCCTTGTTAATCGGCTCAACATGGCTCTCAAACTGATGACTGCAACCGTTTGGGGAGTCCTGCTACAACATTTTCCAAGTCTACTTCCAAGTATATTTGCATTGTCAAAAACTGCTTCAAAACGCAAGGGCTGTAAAATAAAAAAAGAACCTTTTAGCGGAATGTTCAGCGCCTACTATTTTTCATAACTCATAAAGCCCACCACTCAGACGAGACACTCGTTTACCAGAGTGGAAACGATAAGAAATCATTCCTGTTTTTGAACGACGGCAAGATATCGATACCGATTAATACAAGAAAAACAATCGAATGCATTTCCCTGGGCGCAAGCAGGTCGGGCCCAACAAAAATTGGAGAGAAGCTGCTCACCATTTACGAATAAGATTTCACCGTTGTTAGATTTGAGTTGAGGTCTATAATGTTAGAATGTGTTAGTGTTTGAATGCGTTAGTGTGATGCGCCCTCGACGAAAATTTCAACTGGCATGCGATGCTGCCCGCTCGACTACTATTTGGACTGGGAGTACGAAAATCACGAAGCCATGCAATATAAGCAGTAAGACTTTTACACGTGTAATTAGAATTAGCCCAATAGTGAAAAATTTACGAGAATTGGGATAGAATAGACTTTATAAGAAGAGATTATAGGAAATATCTTAAGAGCTATTGGACACTGCTGCCCCGAACAAAGACAAATTGGATCAAATAGTGATTTACGATTATACGATTATAGGGATATTATAATTTATTAATTTAATTATAGCCGGTACTTATTCTATTCATTTCAATGGAGAAAAGAGCATGATGGTGGGATATCAAGGACGTTAAAATGTATATTGGGTTACCCAGCAAAAAAAAATTTTCCATAATCCATAATTTACAGCTAGTGGTGCAACAGGAGGGTAAGCCACCATTATTTTTCATCAATTGCACTATCCACTGTATCACATTGTCTTCCACATGATTACATGGCAGGAGCCTACGTAGACATTCTCGAAAGTGAAAAGAAAGGCGCGATATTTCTTTCTCACTTTCGCTTTCACTCTTTCGATCTGTCACGCTCTTGTCGAAGCCTCGGGCACTGCCCTTGATTTAGTCTTGTTCCAGCACTCACTTTTCGCACTTCGTATAATTGATCTTCAATCTGACACCGTCTTGAACCGACCCCGTCTTGAATCGATCAACTTACTCGTTGCACACCTTTCGCTAATATTCTACCGCAATAAAACATCATAAACTAAACAACCATAGAACCATCCAATAAATAGATCGCAAACTACGGTGCTCAAATAGCTTAGTAGCCCCTCCTCTTCCTCCTGCTTTCATCAAAAATGCTTCATTTTTTAATAGATTTTATTCAAACACAAGACATAACTATAGAGCATGAACTCCTGGCCACATTGATCATCAAAATATATGACAATTTTTAAAGGCAAAACCTTTTTCTAAATCGAGTTTTAGAGCACTGGTAGTCTTTTTGTATCGAACCAAGAAGCCTTTACCATCCCAATCACATGTTACTGTTCGAGCTATAGCCAGATCTCATTTCGATTTCAGTTTCGCTCCGACAAAGATCCAAATTTTAGTAAAAAATTTAGTTGCTTAAAAACATTTAAAAAATATTAGTTTTTCTCGCTTTGATATCGTTTTCAATTTTCGACAAACAAAATGTGTTCTCCATGCGGACCGGGATGTGGACCCTGCGACCCCTGCTGTGGGCCCTTCGAGTGCTCGCCCAAGTGCTACAACTCCGCACAACTGGAAGCCTTGCCGCAATGTGCCCCGCGCATTCCACCCCCCTTCCCCAAGTGCATCACCGTGCAGCAGCCACCTCGCATGATCTGCAAGAAGCGGGTCGTCTTCACCGAGAAGATCGTGCCCGAACCGATGGTCGTTAACCGATGCCGGCAGATCACAATCCCAAAAGTGGTGGATGCCACGCGCGTCATCAAGGTGCCGAAGCTGATTTGGGTCTCCCAGATGGTGCGGGAGCCACGCGTCATCTACTACCCGTCGATGATACCGGACCCGTACGTCGTCTGCTACCCGAAGCGGGTCTGCGAGCCGAGGGAGGTCTGCCAGTCGATCCTTTGCCAGCCGAAGCCGCAGACGATCGACATCCCTCCTCCGAGGGAGTACTGCTGCTACCCGAACGGACCCATCAACTACAAGCCGAGTGCCGCCTGTCCGCCGTGCCCCATTGGACCCTGTGCCCCGGGCGGAGCCTGCTGCCCCTTGCCGTGCTTCTCCACCAACCAGTATCCCGTTGCCGAAGGTCGCTGTGGTCCTTGCGGGCCCTGTGGACCAGGATGTGGACCCTGTGGGCCATGCGGGCCGTGTGGGCCTTGCGGGCCATGTGGGCCGTGTGGACCGTGTGGGCCGTGTGGACCAGGATGCGGACCCTGTGGTCCTTGCGGACCTTGTGGGCCTTGTGGACCCGGACCCTGTGGATATGGTCCTTGCGGTCCTTGTTAACCAACAAAAGTGCAGGTCCTTGTGGAATCGAATCCTTCGAATCTTCTGTCGAACCTTCCGTCCCAAGAACACTGCTCGTTTTCCGAGTCTCGAAAATTACTGCAAGCCCGTGATGAAATTTACATTTGTCATTGTTTTGGAAATGCATTTGATTAAATATATTTGATGATAGCGAGAAAAATCGTTTGGCAGTTTGTTGAATCAAGTCGGTCGGCGGCCATCTGTCATTTGAACTCAAATTCTGTCTGGATGCCCTGCCTCCAGTAGGCGGAGATTCTCTTTGTCTGCCGCAATGTCAACGAAAATAATTTCCACATTAATTCCGATTATGTGAAATTCATTAACTTGGCGAAAAAAAAACAATGCAAATTAGTAATGGGTGGGACGCGTGGGAGAGCCGCGTCTGAACACGTGTTCGGCGATTCATAATGGAACGCCCACGGCGGGCAACCAAAATGCATGAGTGCACGGCCCGTACATCCTGTCAATCCTCGTATACTTATGCGCATCCGGTTTGAAATGCACCAAACAATGCAGCAGACACACAGATACAAATGCCATGGCTGTTGCAGATACATTCCCAGCCGTATATCTGCATCTCTGCCGCTGTCTCTCTGTCTGTCTGTCTGTCTGCTCCCCGCTGGTTGCCATTCGACCGGAAGAAATTATTGTTATTCGAATTGATCTGCCAGCAGTCTCTGTCGCTGCTGCTGCACTGATGCCGTTGCTGCCGTTGCACTGTCGCTGCTGCCATTGCGGTTTGCGATTTGGCCTAGCGATAGGCCTTGGCTGCTGCCACCGAAGAGATATCTCTGCGGCCCCGCCGGTTACTGCCAGCTCTCTGATAACGTCAACGCAGCAACGGGTATCCAGCGCCATAGTCTGTGTTATTTATTTGCGCTCACATATGCATAAATAACGTGGACTGAGAGGGGGAGGGCGAGGCGCCCGATCCACCCCCCACCCCACTGCTGCTTGGACAATAAATTGCAAAAATATTATTTTATCAACAATAATTAATTAAATGCACTTAATTGCGTGCCGCAGTCGCAGTTGCTGTTGCAATTGCTATTGCAGTTCCTTTTTTTCATTTTTTCTGTTTTTATACACTTTCAGAGGGTATTATAATTTGATCAGGGATAACGAAAGATTTCCCTGTCTGTCGGGTTTATCTTCTCTCAGCACTTAAGCTATCTGGCAGAATCTTTGCCCAGGTCAAAAGAGGAAGAGAGAGTTGTAAAGATAGAATCTGTCCAAGTGCGGGAAACCCTTTTAAAGTTCCAAAGAGTATCCGTTGCTTCGGGCCCAAATCTTTCCCTCCATTCCTGTTATTTATTTGGTGTTGGTTCTGTGTTGTTTCTTTTTTTTTGTACCGCATTGTCCCCTGCTCGACCTTGTTTTTCTGCAGCTGCAGCTGCTGCTCTTCCTGATGGGTGGACCGGGAGTCTGGGGACTGGGGAGTGGGTGAAACATGGTCATCTGCATCTGCATGCATATGCTTGAGCAGCGTTGTAAGTAGCCATGTAAGTGGACAAGTGGCCGTCGGGTAACAGTTGCCGTTACTGCAACTCCTCTCACAACCCCGTTCCGTGGCTGGCACTCTTCGCGATTTATGCGTATTTTTAAGTGGCATTAAGTGCGCGTTAACATCTTATAAAGCCAACGCGGAGTCAGCCATAAATTATTACAGTCACAACAACAGCTGGATGGCCATTAAACGACACGAAATACAAACGCTAATTGACGAGAGTTCGGGCCAAAAGTGTGGGCTTTAAATATGTGAAGCAAGTCCGCGGCTAATTGGGACGACTGCAACTGCAATTGCAACTGGAAGTGGAGGTGGCATTGCAAATGCCACACCAGTAATCTGCGATGCTGAGGCATCTGGTGGCTTCCATTTCCATTGCTGGGATTGTTAATGAAGTTGGGAAGCTGGGAAACATGGACATGCATCTGCGGCAAAAGGAAATATTATGCATACGCCATGTTTGCCAGTTGTTGTTTGGGATAAAAGTTTTCCACAAATCCCGTGTTCTTCTTCCCCTGGACATTGCACGTTCTTTGAACACATTTAGTCTCAAAGTATCTGTCTGTATCTGTGTATCTGTGTATCTGCGTGTGTGTCTGTGTATGGTAATTTACAGTCCCCAGTGTGTACCCGCACGTGTGTGTATGGGTATGGGTAAATTGTTAAATTTATACACAAAAGAGAAACGCTGCAGCGCTGTGGCTGTGGCTGTGCTGCAACTGCCAAAGTAATTTGCGATAAGTGCGTCAGATTCTTTGGGGAATATTCGACCACACAGTAGCCCCACAGCAGCGGCAGCAGCATGCAGCATGCCCCAGCGCCACCAACCACGACAATGATAATGCAACCACAACAACAAGTAAAGTAAAAAGTGAATATTTATTTGGCTTTTCGGTAGGGCTCCGCAATACTCTGCGATCTGGGGGCCAAGATTAAAGCAGATTCCGCTCCAGACCAAATTAAGTTTAGCTACACTTTGATTAAAGGATATTGCTGGATATTGCTGCAAGGAGTTTCGAGTTGAAATGTCAATTCGGATAAAGAGGGAAAATAATGCCCTTGTGCATGGATTATTTATGGATCTACAGTGCGTTACAGAAGCGTACAACTATTTATGATTAAATTTATCGCAAGAATTCCAATTTTTTAATACAAATTTATTATTATTTTATTATTACAATTTATTTAATAAATTATTCAAAATATTCTTACAATTTCCAATATATGTATGTTTCAATTACACACATGAAACGCACTATGCTGCGCACTATGCCCAAAGGACAATGGCAATCAGGCGGCGGTTCTTGGCCGGAGTGAAGATGGAGAGCTGCTCAAAAATCCCGAATACATTTCATTTGTGGCTTGTCCTGCTCGCCACAGTGTCTCTCTCTCTCTCCCTGTCTCTTTCTCTCTCTCCCCATAAGTGTGTAAATAAGTCACAAGTGTATGCATGGATGTGTGTGTACATAAGTAAGTATGTAAAAAAAGGCAATTTGTATTTCAGCTTTTTTCGCGCGACCTCCCGTGCCTCTTACCCTCCTTTGGGCTCCACGCATTGCTGTAATAATAAATTGCATAAAAGTATGCAATGAAAATAAAAATGCCAGTGCGTAATTAATGAGTCAAGGTGGTGTCATATGGTGCTACCCACACATGCACAGACACAGACACAGTAAGGCATGGGGCATGGGGCACGTGGAGAGGGACATCCAGAGACATGCGACGACTTTGCCGTACAGTGCGTGTTAAGTCGCGTATTTCATGGCATTTATTTATTATGCACAAAGTGCCACCAGAACGAAGGGGGCTGGAGGCACGCACTCTCCACCGAAATTATTGACTCAATTTGTAAGCTTGCATACACACAGATACACCGCCAGTCAGCCCGATATACGCACACCCGTAGACATACCCCTTGACTCCCGAGACACGTACGTGTGTAAGGCCTCGCAGGCGCGTTAATTGCTTATGGGGCGCACATTATTCAGCTGTCATTCGGCGGCTGGCGATGGTTCTGGCAATTTTGGCCAAAAGCAGAGAAGAAATGGCCAAAGTTGCGGCTTTGGCAAACAATTAGGCAGCTAATTTCCAGGCGGCTCTGGCAGGACGGCAGGCCAAAATGCTGAAGCGCGACCTAATCCTGTCTACTGTCAGGGAAAGAGGCAGGGAAAGAGCCAGAAACAGAGGCGTTGTCAGTCAGCCAATCCTCGAGAGCAGCAGCGGCAGCAAAGAGATGGAATTTGGTATGAAATTTGGGCCAGCAGCTAAATCACTGCCAAATCCTTTTGACAAATACGCACACAAGGACACGCAGACACGACTAAGCTGCTGACTGGGTGCCTGCTGAGCTGAAAGGAAACGGAAACACACACTCACACACACACACACACAAACACACACTAATATGGCAAGTTATTCAAAAGGCATTCCAGATCGAGATAAATGCACTCTGGAACTGAAGCTAGAACCAGAGAGATGCCAGGCGCCTGTCAACACCGAAAACTAAAAAGGTGACAAGGACAAAGCGGCCACGCAACGCACATAGGAAGCACATAGGATCTCCTTCCTGGTTCCTCCTCGCTGTTAACCACAGCCAGGAGGAGGTGGTGGATGCCAGAGCACATGGCAGCTGTCATGCGTGCGCCATGGAATGGCTCCGATTTCTACGGCGCTGCTGCAACGCTGCTGAAACGCTGCGGATCTGCGGCTTACGGCAAAGTGGCGCAAGTTGCAGCGCTGCATAGGCGAAGCGCATCAATCAGGCAAAGGCATCCCCGACGAAGCCGTCTCCTGTCAGCCGTAATTTACGCGCATTCACGCCGGCACTCCTCCTCGTGCGCTACGGCAAATGGCAAACAAAAGACTTAGACACAAGAGGGAAGGACACATGGCAGGGGTAAGCGAGGTAAAAGAGATAGACAGACAGACAGCCCGTCACAAATCGTTTTGATTTTTCGCACATACGTGACTGATTCGCTCCGGACTCCGCTCCGACGGAGACGCAAGTCTTCCGATGATTTGGCATATGACAGAAATCTCTGCCAAAGATGCGCTGATGCTGCGAAAGAATCAACCTCACAGAGTAAATGAACGATGCACAGGCAAAGTCAGACAGGATGCAGCCATGGATGTGGTGTGGTGTGGGGTTCGGAAATCATCTTGAAAGAGTCCCCTGAATGACTTCAGACTATTACTAAAGTTGGCTCTCATTATCTGATTATTCAATTTCATCTGAACATTATCCCATTCTTAACATGTAAACTAATTTTAAGTCCTTCATTATCCCAGTCTTAATGCCAACTAATTCGAGTCTTAATTCCAAACATTGCTACGTAGAACATTTGTAATTAATTCAATGGAAAATAATCGTACAATAGTTTCATATGGTATGACGTGCTTTGGCTAACAAAATCAATTCCTTTGCAGGTGATCATTCGATTTTGGGTAAGTCGCAAACGATTCGCAACGTGTTTAACAACATTGAATCGACGTTATTATGGCCCGGAATTGAATTATTATAACTGTTTCTGTTGTCAGCAGCGTTGCCGCCGACATTGTATCTGTGCGGGTGCAAGGGTGTGTGGGTCTGAGCATCAATAATGTGTATCTATGCGACTCTAATAATGTGTGTATTGTGTGTGCGGTGCCCTGTGTTGCCTGGCAAGTACGTGACAGACGCAGTTTGGCGCGATTAAATTACGTTTATGATTATATTTTGTTACAAATACAATGGCCAACCCACACACACACACGCACACACACAGCAGGCACCCACACAGCAGACACATACTGTCATAAACACATCCACGTGTGTAGAGCAGACAGGATAGTCGCCACATTGTATTGAAGTGAAAATGTTTAACAATTGTGGCGAGAGAATGGCAACAATAGGTCATTGAAGCATAGCATGCTCCTGCTGATGGATTTTCCCTATTAAACGTTAACTAAACAACGACTTTTAATTGAATTTTAATTAAATCATCCCGTGGGCGGCTCTATCCATCCCGTCGCGTTGCGCCACTCCCCAACATCCCTCAGATTAACCGCACTTTAGGCAAATGGTCTGGGTGGGTACTCAACCTCAACACTTTCTTACAATCTCAGACACTTTTGTGCTTCAATGAACCACTCGAACTGCACCTCAAAGTGCTCCCCCACTCCTCGCCTACCACAGAGGCAGTAGAACCTCTCGATGCCGGCTCTCTTCAGTGGTCGTCGTTTTGCCGGAGCTGACATTAAATATCATTTCATCTGACGCTTATTGCTTATTGCACTGCACCAGGGCAAAAACAGGCAAAACGGAGGATGCTGCTCTTACACATAATATGGAATTAATAACAATCATACGCCACGTTGCCCCGTCTGCCTGCCTGCCAGCCAACCCGTTGCCATTTGCCGCTGACAGGAGGAGCGCGCATTTGGATCTACTATAAGTTCTGCTTGCCCAAGATTTCTAAAACTGTCAGAAATTGCAGTAAAATTACGCAGAGCAAAGGCATCGACGGAGTGCGGAAAGGGCAAGGCGCTGGAGCGCAGCTGCCAGAATGCTTATTAAAATATAAATATGCTAAAACAAAAAGCGCGTGCGGACGGCAAATGGACGAAGGCCGAAAGAACATAATACACACAACACTCGCAGCAAAACAGAAAGCAACACGGTGGCAGGCTGGCACACGGGGGGGCAGACCAAGGCAGAGCCTGGACAGAACAGAGCCCAAAAGCAAGGCAGAACTCGACAGAGAAGCAGCAGCCAGAGCCAGAGCCAGAGCCAGTGCTTTCCTTGCAACCGGCCAAAGTTAAAAAACTAAAGTTTTATACTATAAAATAATTTCAACTACTTGAAATAAGCACGCGCCACTGAGGGTTGAGGAGATCTCAAGTACGAGTAATAGAGGATGGGGGTACATATACACAACAGCAGGGAAAAAGAACAAAGGCGAAGTACAAAAATTTACTAGAAAACACAACTAAAGTGGAAATTTCATGCGCGCAGTGGAAAGTTTAGCACTTTTCCCACCAATCCCCCCCATCCACCATCCAATGGCAGTCTCCCTGGGGGAGCTCTGTCAACCCACAACCAACAACAAGCAACCATTCCAAGGGGCCAAGGCAGAAAGTTCCTCTTGGCAAACAATGCACAGTTATTCTTTTGGGCGAATTTCGGACCAAGGTTATTTCGATATGTATTAAGGAGGGGTGGGGCAAGGGGTACTGCGTTCAGAAATTGAAAAACAAGAATGAATGGCAAGAGCTTCGAAGCCACGAACTTTGGGATACCCTAGCTGAACTGTTGTTCCAAAGGATACGATCTACTGACGATCCTCTACACAAATTTATGGATTTATGCTGATTAAGAATAGACCCATCCTCCTATCCTTAACTATCTGTAGGTTAAACAATAGTCAAAATATTCCTTTAAGAGTACTAACCTCTAGCATTCCTTATCCTCTGAAATTTCCAATGAAATTGTATATTCTATCATCCACTATTTTAATTTTTCACTCTCCTGTATTTCGCTTAATTGCTAATATTTTAATCCATATTTAGCAGATAATTGTTAATTAATTAAATACATAAATATCTTCGTTTATTCAGGGCAAACATTTGATTAAAATCAGGGAATGTTCTCTGAAAGGTATACAAAGATGTATATACCCGAAGCTTATGCATTTTTGATTCAGCTCTTGGCCTGGTTGGTAATCATTCGAATTTCATTAGGAAATGCACACAAAGAATACCTACTGAGACAAGCGTTCCTGTTTCTGTTTCTGTGCCTCTACCTCAATGCATTTGAGGCGCAGCAATTAGACAAACATTCCACCGTGGGGCAGGGAGGCAGGCGGGCAGACTGGAAGGCCGGGCAACAACTCCAACAATCAATCAATTAGCCAATTAGTCGGCAAACTCAACACGCTCATCAATTCCCATGCAAAACTAACTAATTTGCGCACACAGCTAATCAAATTTAATTAAGACATCCAGTAAATATCGTGACCGGTCGAAGGCAAGACAAGGCATTACGCATACGCCTCTACGGCTCTACGGCTCTCCCCCTACGCCTACGCCTACGCCTTTCGGTACGGCCTACCCAACTATCTATCCGTCCATCTGTTGTCTGTTTGATTTACCCGTGAAATATGGTCTCTGTACACGGAATAAGACCACACACCACCAAAACTCTCCCCTCCTCTCTACAACTCAACTCAGCGTAACATTTTCGGGTTATCAATGCAGCAAATGCGTGGCTTGGTGTGGTTCCGGCGCCTAAAAGCGTGCACCGCAAAAAGGCTCACCTCCAGACAATGCGTGCCACGCCCCGGAGCCTTCATCGAGCTGTGCTTTTGTTCAAAACTTTCAATCCCGTGCCGTTCCGTGCCGTACCGACAGGTGCTCAGGCACATATGTGGCATTCCCTCGAATCCAAATCGGACCTCCGGCCATTTTAGAGTTCTGTTTGGTTTTTGTTATTTTTGTTTTTCAGTTGCCAACTTGTTAGCTGTTTATTTGCGCATTATAGACCCAACTACTGCCTGCCAGCGTCCTACCGAAAAAGCCAAGCAATTCCTGTATACTGTTTGCATTCCGACTTGGTTACCCCCGGATCCGGAAACGGGCCCGTGCGTTCAGATAATCAACTAAACACTTCATTATTTCGTCGGTGGCGGGCCCGGGGATGGTGCAAATTGTTTTACCAATGCGTTCCACTCGTCCATTCATCCACCCAATGGCCCCACAGAGAGGAGAGGGATTCCGCGAAAATCCGCTGGTTTGTTTCGCGCATTTTCTATGCACGCGTTTCCCAGTTTTCCTGTTTGTTTTTTTCTTTTTTTTTAATTGAATGATAAAGCATCGTTGCCAGTGCCGATTCTGATCCGCAGTAAGAGGCATTAATTTAGATTAGCGTACGAAAAGTGCGGGTTGAATTTTCCAAAATGGTTTTTCCTGTTTTGTGTGTGTGTGTGTGTGTGTGTGTGTAAATAAGTAGTTGTTGAAAGGCCACGCCCCGCCCTTTGAATGAGATTGCATACATTAGATTGCATAGAGGGTATAGCAGCACTCCCAGTAGCAACAAAGGTGCAGAGAGCAAAGTTGCCTAATAGTCAAAGTTACACTGAATTTACAACTGTGCAAATTAATGGAGTCGAGGGTCGAAGGGAAGGAAATCCAATACTGCGTAACACTGTGGAGAATTCGCAGAGCCAATAGACAGAGTACTATTCTGAACAACAGATGCTCATTGCCGTGCCTTCTTTAATTATTAAATTCCACTTTCAATTTGCATAAATAGCTCCCACGGGAAAGATCACGACCTTTCGCTGCTCATTCAACAGCAAAGTCTCATAGTGATAACCACGACTCATATGGGCACTATAGCGACGACACTCGAAGGTCCGTTTGATGGGCTCCAAGTCCACGTCGAAACAGTTGATTTTGAATGTGTCGGCATTGAGTACGGCCACCATGTCGTACATGCTGGCGATCTTCTCGTTCCAAATGCTGACCGAGGCAATGGGCAGGGTTTCCTTCTGATAGACCAGGGTGGCCTCGATGGGAGTGCGGAAGATGTGCATGGTTACGATGCCCGTGGGACCATCGCCCAGATAGTAGTGGGGTACATCGCGTACGATCATGGGCGTGGCATTGGCCGGCACATTGTCCGGATTCCCAGCCACGATCTTTGCCTTCAGCTGGGCCAATTTGCTGAGAGTGCGCAGATAGTTCGGGTGATTGGCCACCCGGGGATCCAATGGATGCAGAAGGTCGACTACTCGGTTGGCGAGCTCCTCCGCTATGCTCTCCTGCACCAACACCGTGGCCACGGCATCCAGGGCAAAAGGATTCTGCATCGAACCAACCAAATGATGGATTGCACTGTTGACATCGCCGTCCTCGAAAATAATCATCAGGCAAGGCGAGTTCCAGGCATATTTCACATCAGCTGCCAAAGGCTCTTCTTCGGTTTCGGTTTTAGCAGAAGTCTCCTCCACATCATCCTCTTCAGGCTTCACTTCCAACTGAGCTTCGAGGTTCTCCTCCTGTTCTCCCTCTCCCGTTGGTTCTATGGCTTCTGTCTTTGTATCCTTTGAAGACACTCCTGGTATGCCCCTGCCATCGTCCCAGACATCAGGCAATCGAACCTTATCATCCTTCTCGTAGGGTAAGTTGCGCACCACCATATCGTAAGTGATGATTGGTTGGAACATTCGCAGTCTACTTCCATCCATAATTTACGTCTATTATTTTCGAAAATTCATATATATGTGTTGCTAAAAATATAACAGAAAAATGATTGAGTACTAGTTTAGTTCTCTGTTTTATCTCTTGGTTTTTCGACCCCTTTTTGGATGAATAAATCTCTCAAACAACACCAAATAAAACTCAATCGAATTGCACAAAAACCACTCTGAAAATATTTTGACAATGCCATCGACCGCAAAGGTTAATGCACGCAAAATATTACCCAAAAATCCCGCACTCTACATTCGCGCAAGTGTTAAACAAACTGCGGCGTGCACATTTAATAAAATAATGCAAAAATTGAATGAAAAACCTCACATAATATTTGTGGAAAATTTGTGCAAATTTTCAAATCTCATACCGAACGGCGATAATAAACAATGGCCGCCGCATGATGGACGGCAGAACTGCAGGTGGGGGAGTACATAAAGCGGAATAACAATAAGCAGCGACAAATATGCGAAAGTTTCAAATGTGAGTGCTGCGACATCTGTTGGGGCTCCGATTGGGGTCCCCAATTGATGTCCTCCCTCGCTGTTCGTGTGCAAACATGAAGGGGGTTTGTCCTTAATTAACAAATGTCTGACGGACGGCTGGCCAGCCATTAGCTTTAATTTGCTTTAGTTTCGGTACTATCCAATGGGGGATTTGGTGGGGAGTCAAGAAGAGTCTCTAGAGTCACAGAGAGTGCTCTAGAGTTCATTTGTGGATACCCAGCTTAAGCGTCTGTAGATCAAACAGAGAGAGATAAGGAATAAAACATTTTCGTAACTAACTCTGAAATCTTAGCAAAGAAATGCCAGAACATGAAGGATTCGTTTTTTTTGAGCTCACATTTAATGAATTTCTTTCGATCAGGCAATTAAGATGGTGGACACGATTTAAATATGTATTTATATTGTTTTAATCGCTGGCGTTGAGTATCTCGATTAAATCGGACTTCCAGCGCTTGCAGGTGGCACGCATACGAACCCAAGCATTCGCGGCAGAATCCATGGCAGGACGGACATCCACCTTACCGTGATAGTAGTCGATCACATACCGCACCTCTTTTTTGCCACAACGATCGACAATCCAGTCATGACGATCAAACGGAAGCTCGTACCTGGAAATGCTTGAGATTAGGGCATTGTGTGGGTATGGAAAATGTTAAATAATAGTTACCCAAACCAGCTGCGGATACGGGCACGGGGACTCAAGTCGTTTTCCTTGCCGACAAAGCTTTTTAGGCGCAGATCGCCAGACTTGTTGCCACGCAGGGCCTCCCACTTGAGCACCTTTTGCCACGCCTCCTCGGTATTTTCTTTGCGGATGCGTGCAGCATCCCCAATATTCGTTTGCTTCACGTTGACATTCTTCCAGTTCCAAACCTTGCCCGGTTCTTTGGGCGAAGAGGAAGATTTGTTACCATCTCCATGTTGCTGCTGCTGCATGAGGGGCTCGGGCGGCGGTGAGCCACCAGCCGGACCAGCGTTGGAGCTGATGTTGTTACCCATTCTTTATCTTTCTAAAAGGATGAGGCCACAAAATAATCTGCGTTACGGGTAGAATTGTTCCCTTCCCTTCCCTGACTTACTTAATTTTTTTGATGACGTTCCTTACTAAGTCTTTACCGAGTTTGGGAAAGTCAAATTTTGTTAGATGTCACAAAAAAATTTTAATTACTATACAATAGTACTGCCTGAAAGACCGAATCGTTCTGAAATTTGTTTACTTTCCAGATCAAATGTAAAAACTTTTCGTTTTGTTGACAGCTCTGATTCGCTTGCTTTGTTGCTCCGAAAACAAGGCGTTTTACAATACTGACATCAATGACCAATATTTTTTTAAATAGAAATAAGATTTTGTTCCCATAAAAAGTAAGGTCTTTTAGTAGTTGACTGAGACATTGTAAGTGTAGGTTTAATTCTCCAGCGAAAAGCTGTGAGTAGAAAGAGCGAAGACAAGACGCTGGTTCCAGTGCTGGAAAACATATATTTACTGCTCTGGCAACCCATCTAATGGTTTATACTGATGAAAATTATTAGCTGCCCCAATCCTCAGAACAGGCCAGAGGAAGAACTCCCACCTTTTTCGATATCATAAGAAGTATGCTAAATAGCCAAAGCCCAAACGGAACACTCAGTTCCTTGACCCAAAGAAGAGTTTAGAGATTAATGCCCAACATATGTCAATTTATTTCCCCAATGAAGAGCCGAGCAGAAGCCCCTCAACAATCGCCATCCGTTTGTATCGTTGCATTCGTCGCATCTGCGTGGCATCATCGACGAACTCCTGATAGTTATCGAAGATGGGGGGTCCTTCCACCACTGGCTGTACGTCTGCGGACCTATAGCGATAGCCTGCATTACGAGCTGCTACCATGGCCAAGCGGTTCTCTCGTTCACGACGCTGACGGGCCAACTGCCGAGCTGTGGCCGGCACAGAAACAGATTTAGATTTCGATTTCGATTTCATTGTCTTTGGTAAGTCTGGTAATTTAGAAAATATGAAACTGAGAATTAGACAACGTGCAAATGGCCTGCTAAGACCGGACATATCCCATTTCCCAGCATCTGTTTCTGGGTACTCCGGCTCCGGCGGCAAATAAATATTAATGAAATGCATTTCATCAGCGGTGCCAAATTACAAAATGTGGAAGGACTTAACTCTTGACTTCACTTGTATAAAATTTCAAATGCAATTACGTTCAGCATTTGTCTGGGTCTGCCTTTGGGTTTTGGTTTTTGTGCTGCTGCACAAGTCAAGTCCGGAGTCTAGTCCATTGTCATCTAATTGACAAATGAATGACTTGATTTTCCCTGACAGCATTTGATTCGATGCTGCTGCAGTCGGCACAGACTACGATCCTGAGCCAGGACACAAGCATTTTACACTCATTAAGTTTAATTACATATTTTGCAGGGCCCAGTCCGGGGCACACAACGCATTCCATCAGGCAATCTGCAGAGCTTGCAGATGAATGGAAGAACAATAGAGTTGGAGATGCAGATGGAGCTGAAGCCGAAGCCGAAGCAGCTTTGCTTAATTAATCCTCTATACTCTCTGGCCAAGAGGCATAAGCCAAATGACAAGAATTATGTCACAGATGGGAGCATCTACAGAGATAGATATAGGGTACAGAGCTCTCTACTTGTGTTCATTTTTTGAATTAATATGTACTGTGATTTGCTTGGAGCTTATTAATAACCATCAATTATCCGAATGATTTAATTATTAGTGGCAGTAATCAATTATCCCAAAGATGATCGATTGCCAGGCCCACTGACCCCTCATGGTTTCAACCCTTTTCAGAGCACACATCATTTGTAGCAAGCAAAATAAAAAGGACATCTAACAAATCATTAACCATTCATTGCGTATGCATTCCAGGACACTGGGAGCGACTCCTCCTCACTCTTTTGTCCGCTTCCAGATCGTAAAAACGATGCTCGTTAGAGGCAAAGTTTTATGCGTTTTATTACATGACCCCCCGACCCCGTTTTGGGTGGAGGCACCACCTCTGAGCCCCTTTCGGTGTAGTCTCCCGACGCACGTAAAACCAAATCAGGCAAATGTCTAAGGACAGGGCCAGGGACAGGGCGTGGAGTGCTTACAGCTCCTAGATTTTTATACAGACCGAGCTGCATGATTGCATTTTATGTTTGTCTTAATTTTTTATGTCTACTTTGCGAGTGCGCGAGGCCATAAATAAAGCAACAATCAATTTTCATACGCACTCTTGTGCGACATCGCATTGGGTGTATGTATGTGTTTTTTGTCGAGGGTATATGTATGTATGTATGAGCGAGTGTGCGAATGTGGGAACACGCAACTTGAGTCGTAAAAAAGGCAGCAAAAGGAGCAACCGAATTGTAATCGTATATTTTAACATAATATTATTGCACACACAGATGCGAACAAAATGGGCATTTCCACTCACACCACTTTACAGCACACACACACACACCATCAATACATTTCCATTCCGATCCACTCGGAGCCACTCTGAATTCCAGCCCACCACCACCCCCGCACTCACTTAAACATCATTAAATATGAAAATTCATCTGCAATTTATCAATTATTTATTTATGGCCATGGTTCCTTTTTGCATTTTACGCATGTGTTAATGAATAATTTTCTCGTTTTTCCCCCATTTTGTGTGGCTCCTGTTAACCCATTGTGCGTGACGTGACGACTGTCCATGTGTGTGTGTGTATGTGCTGCCGTTCAATCAACTCGAATTCGAATTCGCTTTTGCATTTTTATTGCACTTTGGCGCATTGAAAGAGAAAGGATGAGCCCAGCGCCAGGTTCAGTTCCAGCTCCAGATCGAGGACTCCTCAAATGTCGCACATTAATGCGCTGAAAATGTTGATTGTATTGTTGTTTGTGCGGCGGCTTTTTTTATTGCACAAAAGAACAGCAAATTGCATGTGGACGAATGTGCGAAGACAGCAGCTGTCCAGACAGCAGACAGAGATCCAAGCAGCCAATCCTGCCCCCCGTCCGAGCCAGATCAAACCAAACTCCCGTTGTCGAGGGGCCCAACACAATTGGGCTTTGTTGTATCGCTGTTTTATACCCTTTTATCGGTTTTGTATGATTTTTTCCAGTTGTTTGCCAAAAAGAGATTCCTCTTCTTTAAGGTATATGAACTATATGTTGATGGATATGACATGCAGCTGAGAAAGGAGAGAAAGCAAGTCTTTCAAGTCGTCTACGAGTATTGTGATTACCACAAACCAGTTTAATTTATACAGAATCGAAGGGAACAGTCCACAACCTGTATAATGGTTTGGGTCCCCAATCGTTCCTTTTAAGAGGTTTTTTATGATCCTTACCAATTATTCTCAGCTCTAAGATGGAACCTTTCCAAACCTTTAAAGCATGAAACATGACTCTACCTTGTTTCTGTCTGTGATAACGAATGCCTGAATATAATACACCTATTTCTTATAATCTCTAATAATGCCATGTAGTTGCCATAGCAACGATCAGTTCCGCTGATTCCATTCTATTCGAATTATCAAATATCAATTGAAATGTTCCACAATTATTAAGCATGAAGCATGAAACCTGAACGATATAATTCTTATCCAACTAAACGAATATCATTCCTCACTCATTCGCTTAAGCATGAAGTTGGTGCTGTTGCAGCTTTTCCTCCTCGCTGTCCTGGTGCAGGGCCAAGATGATTCTGCTCAAAAAAAAATCTTTGAATTCTGGCGAGAAGAAGAGTGCCCCTGGGGATTTGTACGGATGCCCGATCTCACATGCCAGCGACCAAAAGTCGTGGATACGTGGAGCGATGGGTTTGTAGGTTAAGGATGTGCATCCCTTAACCACAAGTCGGAAATTGTTAATAGAGCGCAAAAATGTATTTTGTTAATTTCCAATTAAAAACGCAATCAATCAGTTACCCCATTAATATTTCTTTTGTATTTCTGCTGGCACTAGGAACTGCCAAACATCGATCTGGAAGTGTATGTAACTCTTCGGTCCTTCTTTGCTCCTTGCTCCTCCTCCTCCCATCTGTCTGTGTATGGAAGTATCTGCCTGCCTCTCCGGCCGTGCGGGTGCGGTGACATTTTCAATCAAAATACACACAATTTGCAATTTAAATGTTGATTTCGTTAATGCGGGGCACAACCCAATCGAATGAACGGGCACATATGGCCAGTCTGGGGCCTTGGGCCAGGCCAGAGCTTTGTTATTGAACTGAAATGAATAGTTTATGCAGAAAGTCTGGCCGCGTGTACAGAGTTTGGACAAGTGCCCGCGAAATTCCCTGCCTGGCTGCGTTTTATGACGAAGATGAATTGTAAATTGCATAGCAGATGAAATCAATTTTAATGCGACATTGCAATGCTTATTGCTCATTATATTATGTATACAGCAAATGCTTATTAAGCATTCATTAAAACCGAAACGAACCGAACCGCACTGCACTGCACTGCCATCGAGCCATAAATTTTGAGAAAACTGTGGCCAGATAATCGGCTTATCAGCGCCCACAGATTCCGATTGCAGGAGGCTGGCTCCACTCTGGTTAATGCAAATTGAGTGTCGGGCAAATTAAATTCAAATCCATCTGAACCGGTATCCGGAGCATGAATTAATATTGTTGCCCCATTGATCAAATAATGTACAAATTCCTTTTGGCAGGCATTTCATTATTAAAACAAATTGAATTGTTCTTCATTTTTTATTTAAAAAAAACCACAAGAGAAGGGCACCCATTCCAAAATAGTCGGGAGCCAACGCTTTTAGGGATTCTAGGATTTTTTTTTTCTACGAAAATTCTCTGTCTTATCATCCATAAATAATAGATCTTCCGCCAGATTTCATTATATATATTGATTTTTTGTGGTTCTATTGATTAATTTAATAGACTTGGGACCCTTGGAGAACCCCGTTCACCATCCCAGATGTCAAGAATGGATTGTCAAGCGTCGAATCTATAAAGATGGAATGTTGGAATGTCAATCGGTATTGGTAGAATCGGGAGTGAAATAATAACGTGATTATTAAAATACTAATACTACGAATAGGAATCGGAGAGCTTTACTTTATCAAAGTTTAACCAGATTCACGGCTGAAAACTTAGTGAAAAATATATCTAATTGATATATGCCTTCGATTGCGAGTCTCTTTTCTGTGGGGAAACTCGGAAATTATTAGTCAAACCTCTGGCTCTGGTATGCACCGCAGCACAGGCCACTTGACAAGTTGAAGCTCCCTCAATGTTCCGCAGCCGCCACTTGCCACAGCCACGCAACTTGATGCCGCGACTCCGCGGGCAAGTGAGAGAGTACGTCAGGGATTGAGGGGACGGTACTCGTGTCCCTGTCTTCTACGTTCAGGCCATCAGCCAGTCAGGCAGCAAATGAGCAAAGGGGAAAATTACATTTGGGACAAGGCAAGCGTTGCCCCATTGCCGTTGTCGTAGCCGTCACTGGCGTGTGGCATTGGCAAACGGCAGCGGGTCGCCTCCATTGCATTACAGGGGAGAAGGGAAACGGGGGGCCACGAGTTTTTTCCCATTTTTCCGCCTGGGCCATGCTTTTGCCAGCCATCGAGTGCAAATTAAAGCGAGCAGCGCACGAGGTTAATTTCACATGCATTTCACTGGCAATCAGTGCGTGCTCCACTCAACTGGCAATGCTGCTAGTGCAGCTAGTGGTGCCCCCTGGCGATGGCACTGCTAGTAGTGGTAGTGGGCGATGGTTGTGGCAGTGGCAAGGGTTCCGGTGGTGTGGCGGTGGTGATGGTGGTGTTGGTGGCACTTAGCTCAAGCTACTTACACAGCGCTTTGACTGGCTGATGACTAGATTGTGCGACTCTGACTGGGGCGGCTGGTCACCCGCAGTGTTGCCGACTCTTTCGTCGTGCCCTAATCCGAAACTCATTTCCCTCGCCCCCCTTTCAGCGGCCAGGCACGGGGTCGGAAATGAAACTCCATCAAGGGCTGTGGGGCCCAAAGTGCAGCGCCCGAAAGTTTCTTCTTAGCCTGCGGTTGAGATAATTGCGTGTAACAGGTGTGAAAGACGGAATTTACAATGGAGATAGTGCTCTCGAGAGTGCTTGAGAGGTTTCCTGTGCGACAGCACAAATTAAGTTGAAGTTCGGTTGGTGGGTGGGGGGGGGGGGTCTGGAGCCACAACTTTCGGGGCATATCTTAATGGAAATTATTATTCATGCGCATTACGCGACAAGCGCTATCTGGACTCGCCCAGGATTCCACTCATCTACATATCTATAGTACAATTCATTTGCAACAGCCAAAAGTTCCCCTTTTAATTATCCTCCCATCCGAAATGGAGAAACAGAGATACTCGTACGCTCCAAAAAACTTCATAGCTTATGCGTTTGTAGTGTCCTTTTTTTGGTCCTTTTGCCATGTGCCGTGTGCCGTGTGGCACTACATTCTCATTAGGCCCGGCCCGCGCTGCTAGGTGAAACGAGGAAACGAAGAAAAATTGCTTTAGACTGGTGCTTCTTTCCCCTCCCTTTTGGGTAGCCGTATCTTCCGGATACACGCACTGCGCAGGGTCCAATTAAATTATTGCCAGGGTCTGTGTCGGGCTAATAGAATAAGAAATCTCTTCTTTCTGCCAGCAAAGGCAACGCAAAAAGCATATGTTAATTTGGTGTTGCCTTCAGAGAGTGTGCCGGTTCTGAGGGTGGCTAGGATCCCCGGCTCATTAGGATGTCCTTGCCTTCAAAACACTTGAAAGGGAATTTTTAATCCAAGCGTGTGAGTAATCTATGGGGGGGAAGATTGTCCTGACAGGTTGAGACTTGGGGGAGGGGCATGGGCTGGCGCTGGCGCTGGGGCTGGGGCAAACTTTGCCATTAGGTAAATGTGTAAATGTGCATTGCCGCTCCAACAAATCGCAACAACTGTTAATGTTAATTATATTATATTTTCCCTTTGCTGCAAACACACAAAAGAGTAGCCAAGCCAAGCCCTGGCCAGGCGGTAACTTTTTTGAGCCCTTTTAATGATCTTCCACTGAAGAAAGGAAGGTTCCTTCGTACCCAGGTGCGCTATGAAATAAATAAAGGAGGAAACTTTTCCACAGACCCGCAGCTTTTGCGCGCAGCAGAATGCAAGGGTTCCTTCCACAAGGTCAGGCACCCATCCCCATCCCAGCCACACCCCCTAGGTAATCATTCAGAGACAACTGCAGTCATTTAGTGGTAATCATAAGTTGGGCTAGTAGACTCCTCCATCATTTTGGATGCCGCGAATCCTGGCTACACACAGCGCAGGTGGGTAGAGGCGAGAGGCATGCCACACTGCTGCCTGCTGCTGCTGCACACGCATTTCATGCAAATGAAACATAATGAAATTGTAAAAGTTAGTCTCACCAAAAGATACAATTTACATTTCTCACAGACAATGGATGGCATGGCAGCAATGGAGGGGTGGGACGGGGTGGGGCAAAGGATAAGGTGCAGTGCAACCGGGAAAACTTTGACATTTTTATGTGGTTTTGCGATTTGCTTAGAAATTGTCTTTAGCGTGGCGTACTTGACATTTAAACGTGTCGCAAACATTTCCCCGACAAGTTTATACGATTCTCGGAATGGCAGAGCGAAAACTTTTGTATTTGTAGATGCAAATATCCACTGACAGTTTGAGATGCATTGGAGCATGTGGTGCCACCATCCGCGAAGCGGAGCGTGCGAAACCTTCCCGAATGTTTAGCGAAGGTATCCGTATCCACGGGAAATTGAAGAACGTGTTCAGAATGGTAGTTGATCAAACAATGTAAAGCGGTTTTTGGCTAAAAGTTCTGCTAAAAGTTCTCCTTTTAACAAAGGACTAACACACATAATCCTTGGGAGCTAAAAATTCGTTTTTCCATATTCCTAGACAGGCAACACAGCACCAAGATCTTAAACTTTAATTAATGCCACTTTCTTCATTCTTTTCGACTCTTTCTTGCGCAGAATTCGGTTCCACGAAACCAAGAACAACATACATAGCTTGGGCATGATGATGGTCGAGGGGAGGCCAAGGATAGCCCAATGAGAATTTAATTAACTTGAAGATTCGAATGAAAAATGGTATAGAATTTGTTCTTGATGTAATTTCCGTGTATTTTATGGTGTTTGCCATTTTCCAGTAACTGAAGAACTTTTCGATAGCCTAGAAATTTGAAACTAATTTAATTAAATATGTAGCCTTTTGTATATATCGAATAAAGAACGTTAAAAAATGGAAAAGATAGTCAAAAAATATACACCAAATATTTTCTGTATATATTTCCAATTGGTATTTTAATATTTTGTTGTACAAAAAAAAACAACATAAGAACATAAAAACACTGTGCCAGGCTTCATATTCTTTTGAATATCATCTTTCTTTAGTCCTTGACAGCATAAACCATTGAGAGTGTTCCTCCAGCTTTCGGATACTCGTATGTTGTGTTTTATGATTGGATAATTCTGTTTTAATTGAAATTTTCAACACAGGCCAGTACAGGGCCCGTTTGAAGGCTAAAAATGTTATGTGTTTCGCCTGCAGTTTATTGAGTTCCCGCATCAGACAGGACAGACACGCAGCAGTTTATTGGCTTTCCACACCATTTGGTAGGTTAATATAATTTCCCGATTACTACGCCCAACTACATTGAAAATTAATAAGTTGGCTTGAATGCCAGCGAAAGCCGCTTGAAATGTTGCGCCTGTATAATTCTATTAATTGCAAATGAATATAATAATATTTAACATTTGACTGGAAAAGGATATGGCCACATTCGTATACACAGAAATGAATACAGAAATATGCCAAGCGCACATTTAATACTTTCTAGCCGAGAATGGAGTGGAACTGGTAGAGAGGGGGTGGGGGTGGGCAGGAAAGCCGTCCACGACTCGATATATTGCTTAATATCCGTTTCAATTTGGAGGCTGCACTTTATTCTGTATTATGGCGCATAAATAAAATCACAGCAAGAGGCCAAGAATGTCGGATGTCGGAACGGACGGCAGCTGAAAGTGAAGCTATAGCTGCCATGGCCCAGACCCGAGCTGGTATCAAAAAGTACAGTGCAAGAAATGCTGCACATATATACATAATTTTTTGGGTGGAACAGTTGCACAATTTATTGTCGCATGCAATTAGGCGGACTCGTAAATTCTCGGAGACTGTCGCAACGCACAGGAAAATAAATAAAATTAAAGAACAGCAAAAGGCGGAAAAGCGAAGCACAAGAAATTTATTTTAAGGAAACTATATTTCATAATTTGTTGCCAGAGCTAGCAGAGCTGCCACTGGCTGCTATTTCTGGTATTTATGAGCAATTGCTGGGACGTGGCAAAGATTCACTAAAGGATTCTTAAGATCAGCAAACAATAAACATGGGAAAATACCTTCTCCTCCCCCTGCCCTCCACACGCACAACTAGGGACAAAGTACGAGTGCGATATCAAAAGCCAAATGGTGTAAATATTCCCATTGTAAGCCAGAACATGTTTGGAAATCTTAAAGTATCCCACTTTAGATGGGGGATACCGGTATATCTGGCAGGGAGGGTGGCACGTGGGAAATGCAACACTTAAGAATTCAATTGGTGAGGCAACAACCAAAACCCACACAACTCTAAGAGTATTTGTGTGTGTGTGTGTGTGTGTGTGTGTGTGCGGCTAGTTTACCTTTTCAACAGGAACAGGAACAGCAGCAGCACCAGAGACGAGAATCGTGCATTAGCAGTACAGTTTTGTGGCATAAAGAAAGCTCTTTCTTTCTCCGTGTGCGGCTGCCAGAGTGTGTGAGTGTGCCCGGCTCAGTCAAAGCACCCGGACGCAAACAACAAAACGCCCATTGGGTTGCACAATAAAAATGTTTAAAATACTATATACAGCCATATGAATGTATGGGGAAAAACAGAGCTCCAGTGCGAAACCAAATACCAGATAAAACCGATCTTCTAATGCTCTGGAATTGCAAAGAGAAGGGAATCTCAAGAACCCTGTAAGTGTTGACTGTGTATTTTGTTATGGGATTCTGGGGACCGACTCAGCAGTCCTGCCTGTTATTCTCAATGCAGTTTCCATCGTTCGTGGGTCCGGCTATCTATTCTCTGCAGGGATACGGCAAAAGCAAATGTATCCACTGAACCGTATAGACCCCACCGTGGCTTCTTTCAAGCTTCTTCCTGCTACAACAAAGCCTGGTACTTTGTTGTGCATAAATAGCCCGACTGTTTGCACTTTTAGACGCCTGTACGTGTCTTGTGGCATGCCTCAGGAGCTTAAAGTTTACCTCAAGCAGCAGATTTAACTCTGCACCGAATGTCGAGTGCCTCGCTGCGGAACGGGGCCAAATCGGGGCCTCCCATTTTGCATGGCCCAAATGGCGGGCAGGCCGTCAATATAGACGCGACAGCCTGGCCATCGCCGCAACACATTTATGACAGGCGGCCCATCCTTTTTTTTTGCCATTAACCAAATGCGACGCTGATGAGCGGCGAGGGGGGCACAGAAAAAAGGCTGCACTGGCAGCAGCGCACTTAGCGGCAGAGCCAGGACGGAAGACCAGGCAAGGCCTGGCAATAGAAGGACCAAAACAGGCTAGGATGCCTGGCTGGGTGGCTGGCTGACTGGCTGCCTGTCTGGATGGCAGTCAAACCAATGAGTGTCCTTTGGCTGGCTGTATGGCTGGATGGCTTGCTGGCTTTCTGGCTGGATGGAAGCAAGGTTGGAGGGATGGGTCCTTGGCTGGATGGCATAGCAATTGAAGTTGAGTTTGAAGTAGCATCTCGTTGGGCTATCAACGCCATCATTGCCATCATCATCAACGCCAGGACGCCCGCCGCCCGCTGCTGCCATGGCAAAGGGCAGCTGGAGGTCCTGGCCCCAATGCAGCTGGCTGTTTTTATTATTGTTATGGGCCCATAACTGTCAGCGCAATAAATTTTCCATTTTCCTCAAGCACCACTCTCATTACAAATGCAACAACCTTTTCGTTGCTGCTGCTGCTGCTGCTGCTGCTGCCGCTGCGGAAGGGATGAAGGATATTCAAGGAGTTGGCGCTGTTTGCAAATCAGTCGGCCTCCGTCCAGCCAGCGAGCGGGCGTGACAATATCCGCCCGCCAAGGCCAAGGGTTAATTAAAATGCGCCAAATCAGTGTCATTAGCGCCTTCCATTTAGCAATCGACGCGTCGCCCGCTGCGCTCCTCCTTTGAGCACACCCAACGGACTTTGTTTTGACCTTTTTTTTGTAGGTGGCGCCTGGATGAGTCTGGCTGGCAGGAGATGGCAGAAGCAGCAGAATCTGCCGTCATTTGCCTGGCAGCCATTTTAATTTAATTGCACGCCGGCAGCGGAAGTCGAGTGCTGGAGAGTGCGAGGGGAGTCGAGTGGGGGTCGACCCGGAAACGCTCGCAGCGCTGCAGGTTTTGTGTGCTTAATTGCGGCGGCTGTTGCGCATACCCACTAGAGATGAGAGTGCCAGTAGCTGATCATGATGGCAAAAATATATGTTCATGAATCAAGGAAATCCAGCAATTAACACCAACAGGGGCTAGAGTTGAGATCAGTCGGTGATTGTGTTGGAAAAACTAGTTTCAGAAGCCTGAAAAATTATGAGAAATATACACTCAGAGAAAAAATATCATACTTAAAGAAAACACAAACATATATGAAATAAATATTCGGGCTTAAATATAATTTACTTTAGTTGAAACATAAATTTATTAAAATTTAAATATAAAACACTTAAAAAGAAATATAAATATAAAATAATATAAATATACAAATATTAATTTAATATTAATTTATGTTTAATCTAAATACAAAAATATTAATTCTATACATAAAATATATTCTTATATAAAATATTTGCCTTTTAAAATTTAAGCGCTTTCTTTTTACAGTTTCCACTATCGCTGGAAATATATATTTTTTCTCTGCGTGTAGTTTTCCCGAATTCGAGCTCCACTCTCACTTTTCCATTACAAGAAATCTTCAAGGAATCTCCTATTTTTATACATGATTTATTTGCTCTATTTTTTAGCGTCAATTCAAAATCTATTCAAATATATGTAGACAGCACCCAATGAAGATATCGTGATGCATCCTCAAGTCACGCGCTCATCTTTTAGGCATCTGCTGCTCCTTCGCCTGTTCCTCCTCCTGCCTTGTGCTGTTGTTGTTTTGGCCAAAATCGCATTCGAGCGTGCAAAAACATGTCGCTTTTAGTTTTAGTCCTGGCCGTGTCCTTGTTGTTTGCTCTCGTTCTGGCCGCTGGTCAATCCGTAGCACTGCTGTCCCGCTCGGCCTGTCTCTCTGCCTTCCGGCATTCGAGGCAAAACATGTTTGCTTGCACAGGTGTGAATGTGTATGTATTTTGCTGGCGTGAGTGTATTTGTAATGGCGGCATGTTTTTTGGGGGCCATACACACTGCGCATAACACTCACACACACACACACATACACCTATAGCGCATACATACATACATCTAAAATTCATTGTTCATAAGACATGAACGCATTTTGCATGGTCCAATGCATTTCCGTGTCGCCTGCAGGTGTCACTTTTTCCCGCTCTCCCCCTCTCTCTCTCTCTCTTTCTCTCTCTCTCTGTCTCTCCCGTGCCGGACACTGTTGTACTTTTGCCGACACCCTGTGTGTACGTGTGTATGTATTTATGTGTGTGAGTATCTTTGCATAGCGACTCACACAAAATGGCGTCATTCGGCTGCAGGCGCATTAATTAATGTTTTGAGCCGCAGCAGCAACAGCATCAGCAAACAACAGAAACACAGCCAGGATAACAATCCAACGCGACGCTAGAATTATATACATAACATATTTGCTCATGTGCCTAGCTAGTATATACACATATGGGAGAATCCAAGGTTTTAGTTTATTTTGTACATATATTATATATTTGATGCATTTCCATGGACAGGTAGAAGTTTTTGCCATAAGGGCACAAATCAAACATTATCCTGTGACAACAAATTGCCTTAACTCTGACAATCTTTTTTCTATTCCAAAAAATATATAAATAATGTCAAAGCCATATCCCACTGCTGCAGCTCGGGGTCATCACCGTTTCAGGTTGTTCTAAACCCATATAAAATATGTAATGCATTTCAATGGCCAACAGAGCACTTCCACTCCTAATTGCCAGCTTATCTTTGGGAACAACTGGCTATAACTCAGTTGGGATCCATCCATATGTAACCCTGTAACCGCCCCAAAAGGTGGACCAAAGGAAACTTTCAATTTAATTGCCACAGGTGAAAGGTTAGCAACCAATTGCAGCAAATATCTTCGACACTCGGCCACACAAAAACACTCGAACATTCCTGGAGAGTCCTGCTGCAGACCCCAGTCCCACTCCCCCTTGATTGCAATCACACAAAATGCTGTCTCATGGCCAGCAAGAGGATAAGACCGACCCCAGGCAAACTCCAGTTGGAGCTAACCACAACGCACACAATATTTCTTCATCAACAGCTTAAGGCGGCGGGCAGGCAATAAATTTTGCGCTGTTAATTTGTCACATGATTTTAGTTGGCCAATTACAACTATCAGACAGCAACAGCAGCCCCTGGAAGCAGCAGCAGCTTGACAGGACATACACACAAAGGATGACCACAATGGCAGCTTAGCTGGACGGGACTCCTCTGGACCTGGCCTCAACGCATGTGTCTGGTGTAGAAAAATGCCAACGAGGCACAAAAAAAAAAGAAAAAGAATAAAAAGAAGAAACCAGGAAGAAGAAAAGAAAGAACAGCCAGACGACAAGAGTTAGAGCCAAGGACTGTGCGTGTCTTGGTATTTATCTAATTGTCCTTTAGCCCACACAGACAAACACAAGCGAAGGAGCAGGAGTACTGGAACAGAGACTGCATAAGCCAACTATGCGGCCTGGTCTTTAAGGACAGTTTCTGTTTACCGAATACCTCTACTAGATAAATGTTGCTGCGGCGAAAAAAATGCGAAACTAATGCGGCATTCCTTTAAGCGTAATTGCTCCAGCATGTCTCTGCATCGGGGAGAGAGACAAAGCAATTGATCCTGGCCAGAGCCTGACGTTTTAATAAATCCCCAAGGATGGGCACACTGAACGCTGACGCACTTCCGTTTCCTGTTTATTGGCCGACATTTCGTATACGTAAATAATCGGCTGCTGTTGTTGTTGTTGCTTCCACAATATTGTCAGCATTACGGTGGAGAAGACCTTGAGTTAATGTCCTTAAATAAGAAATTCATATCATTAATTTGATTTTGCCTGGTCCTGCCCTGCCCAGCCCTGCCTTGTGGCCACTCTGAACGCATCGCCCCCCTCTCTCTCTCTCTCTCTTTCTGACAATTTGTCAAGCCCCACTCTGAACTAGTGTTGGCCTGTATCTTTGTGTACATAAGTGTGAGGGTGAGTGGGGGGGGGGGGGGGGGTACTTGTGTATTGCATTTCAAATGAATTGTAATTGCCGTGTAAGCCCTACCCATTAAGGCCTCGGTAAGTGCGCTGGATACATAATGGCAATGAAAATAGTTTGGAGTAGTCCACAGCCGAGCCAGGAGCCGAGGCTTAGTTAATGGAATTGCATTCCAGCAGCAGAAGCAGATCTCTACACATTTGAGATATAAATCCCCAGAGGACAGCGCCTGGTGTCAGTGTCTGGCTAAAAAGGTAGCAAAGGTTCCACAATCCACAAAGATCAAGCACGAAATGATGGAGCCTCTGAATTCAGCTCCAGACTTTCTTCGACTTTCAGTTCCCTCAAAATATGTAGTACCACAAAAATTCGAAGGCACTTATATATGTATTTAAATCAGACTAGGACACGTAGAGTGTTTATTAAACACATGCAAATAATGAAAAAATGTAGTCATCTTTATTCTCTTATTGGCTCGTGGCTCGCATCCATTCCCAAGGTCTATGCCAACTAAAATGCAATCAAGAATCCAAAACTAATATGTCATATGTATGTAAATAGCCACACAGATGACGAAATTGGGCCCCGGAACCATTTATTTATGAACATTTCGAGCGTGCCCAAATTTCATTGAGCTCAAAGGTGGCTCAAAAAAAAAAACAGTGTTTGAATTTATTGGCTACTGGATTGGCTGTACATGTATTTACCTGGCGAATGCATCGCATGAGGCCACAGCCATTGGAAAACCTAAAATATAATTAGTTTTTGGACAGTTACAGGGGACGACGACGACGACGAGGCAGCCATGGCACAACCGGAAACCATTTTATGAAATATTTTATTTAATTATTTCGAATATTGGGATATAATTTTTTCGATGCCATTGGTCTCTGCTCCCCTGGGGTCGCACTCCGGTTCAGTTTTTGGTCCGTCCGTCCTGTTTGTGTACCGTTATGTTGCGGTAATAGAATTTTGACAGAGGTTTGCTGCAATTTCTACATTTTCCCCTCTTCACGGGCGGGTCGAACTAATTAGACGGCGCACCAAAGCGAAAATTTTTGGTATTAAAATTCGTTGAAAGCTGAAAATTGTATTTATAGATCGCGGCAATAATTACGCTAAGCCAATGTGCAAATTGTTGTGCCTGTGGTTGCATACCCCATCACGGAGAATGTTTGTTCAGTGTGATGGAGCCGCCGGGGGAGGGTCAAAGGGAAAATGCCTGGCTAAGCAGCATAAATCGTGTGCGGTATGGTTGCATGTTGCAACGTCTGATAGGAGCACAATAGTTGGATCAGCCTCAATGGTGGCCTGTTAGGAGTACCTTTTGCTAAATGGAATTCAGATTTTTTGCATGCCTGAATGAAGTATGGAATTGATTAAACATGAAGCGCCATAAGTGAATCAGTTAGGTTTCAATAAACCCATCAACAGCAGAAGGCACTTCTAAGAACATCTACTACCTGGATATGGGGTTGATTTAGTAAAAATTGTGTACCTTTTTCATTTATAAGACAATTTTAATGATTAGTAGCTTATTTTGTTGGGAATTAATGTCACTAAAGAACTAAAGTCTTAAAATATAATCAGCCCAGCAGAATGCACTTCCAAGAACATTTTATACTGGGTCCTACTATGATATAGGGTTGATTTACTAAAAATTGTGTACCTTTGTCATTCATGGGACAATTTGAATGATTAGTAGCTTATTTTGTTGGGAATTAATGCCACTAAAGAACTCAAGTCTGAAAACAGGATCATGCCATACAAAAAATAATTTTATAAAAGACAAAGTTGAAGAAAAATTGTAAAGGAGAGCTTTGGCTCGAAGATATGTACATATCATATCAGAAATCATACAATTTTCTTTTGAGCCCATCCATTGTTTTGGTTATCGAATCTACAAATGCCGAAAAGTCACCAAATTCGAGGTTTTTGAATATCTAAAAACCATTTTGGCAGCATATGGCAAATTCCAAGTATGAGTACATAACTTTTTTATAGTGCAAAGTACACTTAAGTTCGGCTAACATCTTCGAATAGTAGTTCGTTCAGCAATTCCTTGTCAAAGCCAGGTGAATGTCTAATGCTCCCCCGCCGGTTGCACCTCGATGGCACAATTAATGTCTTGTCAGGCAAATGGCTCCCCTGACACGATGGTGGGGCCAAAACAGTCGCTGATTATTAGAGGAAATGCCAATAAATTGCAACATTGACGTCTCCCCAGGCCCCTCCACTCCACTCCTCGCCGCTTTACTACACTATGCGCCGGAAGCATGTGCGTGCGCTAAGTGCGGGCAAAGTTCAAAGGCGAGTCACACGTTAAACGCCCATTAAATTGAGTTTCGATATGAATGCGATATACCCCCGCCCACTCTTCGTGGCTAGGGGTCATGTGATTAGACTTGGCCTGGCCCGAACCAGGCTGCGGTCACGCCAGCCAAAAGTCGTGTCCTGCTCTTCCTTCGGCACCCTCCTCTTCGCCCGCACGTATCCCCATTGAGCCATAAATATTGGTAACAATCTAAGCACTGCGCCGGGTCAGGGCTCGTTGGCCCCAAAACCAGGGGAGGCGACGGGCAGTTTGAGGTGCGAAAAGTCGCACTATAAGCCCGGGACACACACGCCATCTGGCAGGCGCCAACCTGCCCCCAATCCTCCGACACCTTACCGCTCATGCCTCCTAACCTGCCAGCACCCTTCCTCTTTCCTAGAGTCGTTTTAAATCGCTTCAAAATTGGTTTTCAATTTTTAAACGCCTCTTGCCGGCTCCAGGCTATCGTCTGGGTAGGTGCCACATCGCTCCCGCTCCCTTCCCCGCCCCCGTCCCGCGGTCCTTGCGTGCCTTTGCGTCTTGTCCAACACCACCGATGCCATGCCATACCATACCCCTTGCCACGACTATGCCTGTATGCGTGTCGCTCTTATGTTTTATACATGATTTTTCCACGCGTTGGCCTTTGTTTCTGGCTGGGATTTTGTGGAGTAGTTTACTCCGGGTTCTGGCCCGGGTCCCTGGGTCCCATAATTCAAGTAGGGCGTTAATCTGTGACACCCAATCCCTGCGACGGGTACGGGGGCGACACACAGCCCACAACATATGTCGTTGCAACGACAGGAATGTGGATGGGGCAGCAGAGCAGCCGGAGGAGAGGATAGGAGTATGAGAAGTAGTTTTGTAGTTTGCTCTGCATTTTGTCGCCGATTGACAAATGGTACACACACACACACACACTCCAGAGGGTTAATTACTCAAAGGGTCAATCGATGTCTTGTGCGGGGGTTTATTACGCCTTTTGTTTCATCCTTTGTCCCCCCAGGACACCCAACTGGATCCTGTACGGGGTCTTCTTTTGAATGGATAATCGAATGTTTCCAAGCAGATGTTGCGGCAGCATGTTGAAGCAGCCCCACAGCAACATTTATACGTACTACATAATACATGAAATGCAAGTAAAATTCGTGTACAATTTTCAGGCCTTATATTTCTGTTTCCGGATTCTATCTGTGAATCTTTCGATAGATATAGATAGATATACATATATAATAAATTCCATAAATGTTAAGAAATTCATTATTCCCTGCGGATTCCATTTCTTCAGGAAAAAAACCATTCTAATCATAATCTGACTTGGGATTACTCATAATCAAAAGTAAGAACTGCATAGAAGTTTTTGGTTTTTTTCAAGTTTTTTTTATTCATTTTTTTTGTTGTTTTAGTTTTTCTACTCATTGTTTTTAACATTTTTTTTGTGTTGGTAATTTTAAAAAATTTTTTGTATTTTTTTTTTGTTTACGTTAGTTTAGAAATTTTTTGCATTTTCCGTTTTACATAAACATGCATACATACATGTGTGTTGTATATATATGCATCGCTATAATTAATTATTAATATAATAATAGTAGTAAATATTACTCTTTATGGTTTAAACTATCACGTTTTTCACAATAATCTTGTCCTTCATTATTTTATTTAGTTATTTCTCTTAGTTTTTTTCTCACGTATCGTATTTTTCAATATTAAGATTGCTTACAAAATTACTGTTAATAGATTTTCCATTGTTTTCATCTCGTAGGTTGGTTGGTAACGTTTCTCGTATCATATCATATCATATCATATAGATTTAAGTGTAAACTAATTATATAAAAATTGAAAACTTAAAGGGCACAGATGTGGGGGTAATGTGTGGCGTCTGGTTCAATCATTATAATTCTATAAGTAATAAACTAAAGTCAACACTTCATGTGAAAAACAGAATAGTTGTGGCAAAAACTATATATAATCATGCAACAGCCTAATGAATTGTCGTCGGACATCAAGCGATGTGCATCTAAATAGATAGGTATACAGATTGATAGTTAGATATATGTAGGTATACCTATATCTATATTATTGGTAGATCATTAAGCTCGTATAGCAGCGTTTGGCCAATAGGTGTCTGAGGGATTGCGTGATTTTAAAATTGATAAGGCGACATTTTAAAAAGCAGAAGAAATATATTTACAGATATCTAATGTGTGTATAAAAAAATAATATTTAATGAAAGGGTTCTTTGCACTTTTTTCATTTTTTTGTGGGCGGGGAGGGGGTTTATGGGGTGTAGGGTGTATTTGCTTAGGCTAGATGAGCGAAGCATATTATCGAGGAGCTGATAGATCGATCGATTGTGTATTTCATTGATTTAGGCTCTTGAGGAATTATTTCAGCCGACCGAGAGTTTTGCAAACTGCTCGACTGTATCTGATCCGGCGGCATCGAACTTAACTTCACAGTTCGTAGCGTTATATTTTCGCTTTAAAGTCGGATGCTGTCCCTATATGTATATATTTATGATATTGTAGATATACGCGCAGATATATGGATAAATATCAGTATTAAGCTTACATTTGATTTCTCACGTTTTTTGTAAATGTTTTTTAATGATTTACCAACTAGACGAAACAAATTTCGTTATATTTTACGATTGATTTTCTTTTCGATTCGCATGATCTGCTCTGCCTTATGTTCTCTAGAAGTTTCTTTCTCCGAACTAAAAAAAGTAACAAGTGAAAAAAATAAACGTAAATAATAAATGGTTTTTTTTTTTGACATGCTTCTAAATGCTTGGCGGGGTACGAAGTTTTGAGGTGTTTTTTTTCCACTTTTTTTTGTAAGACCAATGCGACGATAGATTGACAGACTTGGGGGCAGTGTGTAAAGGCTACGGTCTACGGTTCGGTCTCCGTTTTCCCCGGCTCTAATTCCGATTGCGATTGGGTTTTGCTTTAAATGCTTACATAACTAAAATTCGCTGGCACTTGAGCCCCGCATGCCTCAATTGGGTGTGTAGTGTAAGGGTTCTCTCGTTGTCTCTTAAACAAATTACATTACATTTGCGCTTAGGTCACACACAGGGAAAATAATAATAATAATAATAAGAATATATATATATTATTATATATAAGGTGCTCTTGCGCGTATATATATGTATGTATATACGGTTTCGCTTTAATTTACAAAATGTTTTTATTTTAATTCAGATCATTTGGTTTTTGATGGTTTATATTAAACTTTGTTTCGTTTCGTTTCGCTTTGCTTTGCTTTCCTTTCACTTTTCGTTAGGGGAATATGTTATTTAAGGGATTATCGTTATTGGTTTTAATTTTGTTTTCACACCGTACAACAGTTGATGGGCATTACGTCTATTTTATAACGCTCTGCTTCAAGTAGGAAAAAAAAGATCCGATTTAGAGAAAAAAAAAAACAGAATATTCAACAAACAAAATATAATAATTATTATAATAGTCATTCAGATCATGGCTGATTGGCACTGGGACCCCCGCTTAGTGGCTGCCGAGTGTTTTGTCACTGTATTTCTGTATCTGTGTATGGGGTGTATCTGCATCTGTGTGTTCGAACAGCTAACATTGAGCACTTCATAAGCTACATTTTTCTTTTCAAGGGACTGCAGACAAAAAAGAAAAAGGAAGGTATCATAATCATTATTACTACTAAAACCAACGCGTTGGGTAAATTGCAAAAAACAAAATTTCAAAACATTTTACTTAATTATGCTACTAAAGAGGCCACACTGACACGCCTCTTTCCCCATTTTACGCCTGACTTGAACCGACTACAACTACTGCTGCTTCTACAGACGAATAATAAGAATGAATAGTGAACAAAAGAGAGGAGGAGTGCTCCCAACTAAGTCGCAAAATAACTTATGTCTAATCGAAAAAATGTGTCTGCATTTTTATGTTTTCTACTTCTGCGACGATGACGAGGACGACGCTGATGCCGTCGCTGCTGATGCCGCCATAATCGCTGGCGCTGTTGTTGTTGCCGCTGCTACTGCTGCCGCCGATGTGGAGGCCCGCACTGAGTTATTTGTCTGTGATATGCCCTGAGTCTGCTGCTTGGGCTTCTGCTGCTGATGATGCTGACGCTTGTGTGCCGCCAGGCCCGAATTGCTGCCACCCCGTCGCAGCTCGTGTTGCGATCCTTGATTGCGATGGACCACCTGCGGCTTGTTGCCCAGCGAACCGCTACGAGTGCGCACTGTGCTGCTGCCAAAGGAGCCGGTGCGCCTGCGGTTCTGGTTACCGCCGTATCCCTGATAATATTGCTGTTGTTGGTACTGGTGCTGCTGCTGTTGTTGGTGCTGCTGCTGCTGCTGGATCAAACGTCCCACATAGTCACTGCGATTGGTGATGGTGGTGTTCAAGCGACGACCACCAGCCGCGATCACGGCGGTGCCATCGCTCTCGGACACACTGCGATGCCTGTTGAGCTGCCGTCCGGGATGCAGGCTGCCCACACCCTGCAGCATCTCATCGATCTCTGGCGCCACCACACGGAAATCTTCGATGGTCTTGAAGCTTTTCAGATAGTCGGCCAGCTTGGGCTGAACCTCCAGCTTTTCCCTGTTCTTGTAGTACTTGAGGAAGGCCCAGAACTTCTCGAGGCCATACAGTTGACCTGCCACAAGAGGAGAAAAGTTAATAAAAGTTCAAATTAGAGGAGAATCCCAAATGATGCTTACCCGTCTCGTAGTCGGCCACGGTCTCGTCCTGGAAATCCAAATAGATGCTCGGCCTGAACTTCCTTTCCAGCCCGTACGAGAAGAATCGGAACAGGCACTCCAACCCGTAGCGGAATCCGTTGCCGGCATCCTCCAGGGCCAAAGTACGGAACTCATTGTACATCGTCTTGTTGAAGTTCTCGCGCAGGAAGAACGACCAGAAGCGATAGAGGGTGTTCATCTCCTGCGACTGGCCAAAGCCCAGCCGGCGGCGCTCCTTGAGGCATCGCGAATGATACTTGTGATAGGCCTGTTGTGTGAAGTTGTTCTCCTTGAGCAGAGCATGCGATGGATGCTGGAAAACGGGCAGCGATTGCGGCACCGACGATCCGAACGAGCCATACGACGAGGTGGTGGGCGATGTGCCCGCCGACGAGCCCATCGAGGTTGTGCGCGGCCTATGCTCGACCGTGTCCAGCAGCCAGCCCACATGCGCCTCCACGGGCGGATTGGCCGTGTGGCGTAGCTTACGTTTGCGTGGCGTTCGCGGATCAATTGAGTGCGAATTGGGGGCAGCATAGAAGCGGGCACGACGGGACTTGAGCGTGGAGTTCAGCGTGGAATTGAGCGTAGTGTCACCAACCAGGGTGTCATCTGCATCCAGATCCTCCAGATAGGCTGGCGGCGGTGGTGGCACTTGCTTTTGCACGGCCGCACTCTTGCCACGATTGGGCACAACTCCGGTGGCAGCTAGCTTTTCGAAATCCGCCTGCGAGATCACATTGACGGTGCGATAGTCGGTCACCACATTGGTGGTGGTCCACAGATCCTCCTCGTAGTTGACCAGACCATCGTTAATGATATTCTCCAGATCCTGGGTGATTTTCGTGCGTGAGGTAAAGTCGGCGGTGCGATCGTAGCCTTCGTGTTTGGGTGGCCGCCCCACCTGGGCGACAATCAGCAGCTTATTGATATCGCGATCGGCAAATTCATAATCGCTCTCGTCATCATCGGAGAAGTTTTCGGTGAAGTTATTGATGCGTCCGGTGGCGGGTATGGGGTCCATCAGCTCCTCGTCAAATTGAAAGTCTAGTTCTTCCTTTTCGGCATGGCACTGAGCGGATGGCGCAGCAGCTGTTTTGGAGGAGGAGGAGGAGGATTTCGAATTGGTGTTGGAGTAAGAAGCGTTGGCAGAGGATGTTTTCTTATTATTGTTGTTGTTGTTGTTGGTGGTGGTGGTAGTGGTGGTGGTGGTTGTAGTGGTTTTTGTGGTTGTGGTGACGGTGACAGAGGAAGCGACGGCAGCGGTGGCGGCGGACGACACAGAAACAGCAGCGGTGATTGTTGTTGATGAGGCGTTGTTGGATGGGGCGTTGTTGGATGCACACGAGGACGTGGTGGACGTGGACTTGGACGAGGTGGCGTTTGCGGTGACGGTGGTGTTTTTGTTGTTGTTGTTCGTTTTGACATTTTTAACAGTATTATTATTATAATTATTGTTGTTGTTGAGCGTTTGTGAAAGCGATTGTTGTTGTAGTTGTTGTTGTGTTGTCGTGGACGTGTTGTTGGTGGTGGAGGATTTAGTAGCATTTTCTTTTAAAGCATTTGTTTTCGAGCGTCTCTTTACCTCTTTCCACATGCCCTCCGGCTCCGCAACCAAAGCAACAGCTGCCCCAGCAACAGCACCAGCGCCAGCAACAGCCCCTGATCCGGTTCCGGTTCCGGTTCCTGTTCCTGGTCCCGTTCCAGTCTTCGGAGCCGCCCTCTTATCAGGCATTGGCTTAACACTCTCCGCCAGTCCGCTCAAATGTCCAGCCAGCTCTGCAGCACCGCCCTCCACCTGCTGGGTGAGCACACTGATGGCATTCACCGAATTGATCGTCGATCGCTGGTGCTGCTGCTTCTCCTGCAGCATCTTGGGCACCAGATTCTGAGAGTTGCGCGGCCGCGGCGGCGGCGGAATGCTGCTCAGTGGCTTGGTGGCCATTGCAGATGTGAGGATGGCGGGAGGTGAACTCTCCTCCGGTGCTGCATCCTCGGCATCCGCCCCAGTCTGCTGCTTCTCTGATGATGGCTTCTCATTCGTCTTTTGTTTTGACAGCGACGGCTGCTGCTGATCCTTGCCGGCAGCATCTGGTGCATCGCTGATGGGCCAAACGGTGGGCGTGGTCTTGGTGCGCACCTTGTAGCCCTCGAAAAGCTCTAGTTTATCCGATTCCTTGATGGCATTCACAATCAGGGCCACGTCTGTGGTCAGAGCGAGAACCCGATGGAACGAGGCGATCAATGTCACCGGTATATACCCTTCGGGGTCCATTTTGCGACGCAAAAAGAAGTCACCGGTAAGATTATCAGAGCTGAAATAGTATTCACTGGGGGGAGGAAACGGAAGAGAAAGTTCGAAAAAATATGGTATTAATCAGAGGATTAAGGGAGATCCTTTCGGTGTACTTACACTTGCTTCTTGAGTGCCTCCTTGACGCTGTTGGCATCCATTTCGATATAGGAGGCTGGCACATTGCCAAAGTAATGGGTGCCCATGAGCACGTACGTGGATTGGGCAGAATCTGCGCCAGCCGCGTCCGCTGGCAAAAAGCTTGCATATTCGCCCGAAGCTAGCAGATGGCGTGGTATGCGATTAGTCGGACGACCTGGTCCCTGTCTTGTGAATCCACCCCGGCCCTGCCGCCCGCCCCGGTACGGCGTGCGGAAGCGTCGCGGTCCCCGCACCACGGCACTTGCCCCGGCACCGCCTGCTGCTGCTGCCCCTGGGCCGCCCGAGCGTTGCTCATCGTAGGGAACTGCATTGGTGCCGGCGCTGCCGCTGCTACGCCAGGAATCCACGCGCTCGGTCGGAGCAGTCGTGGTGCGGGCAATGTACGGATGCCGGCCACTGTGTGGCCGTATGGACTCCGTTGCTGCTGCTGCAGTAGCATCGGCTCCATCTCCACCCCGACCATTGGCTGGCGCCGGCCCCCGTTCGTGGTAGACACGCGGCGGGCGTCGCTGATCGACGCCATCGTCGCTGAGTCGACGATGGGGTCGGCCGCCAATGGGCTTAGGGCGACTGGACTTGGCCAGATCGATTTGCAGCGGACGCCACTTGTGCTTGGGTATCTTTTTGTTGACGGCAGAGCCGGCAAGGGGGCCAGCAGCTGGTGCAGTGGCACTGCCAGTGGATAGTTCGCCTTCTCGCTGGGCTTTGGCATCATGGCTCGTGCCGGCTGTAACTGTTGCTGGTCCTGCAGATCCTGTGGTAGTGCTGGCTGTGCCGACGGCTGTAGCTTGGCTGCTACTGCTGCTGCTGCTGCTGCTGCTGCTGCTGTTGGTGCTGCTGGAAGTGGCGCCTGCGACGTTAGACTCTGTGGCAACTTCACTTGTAGTGACGCTGGTTGCGGGTGCTGCTTTAGCTGGTTGCTTTTTCGTTGGGTTGCGTTTGGGTTCGTTGCTGGTGGCTTTGCCACTGCCAGAAATTCCTCCAATAAGCGTCGGCCAATCACCAACGTTGCTGAAATCGCTGGCCTACATACACAGGAAGGAACGGGGGAAGGGAAGGGCTTTCAGTTGTTGCTTCTGCTGCTGAGGACACCTCATGATGTTGACTCACCTTCTGGTTGACCTTCTTCTTGTCCTTTACCACGACTTTGGCAAGTGCATCCGCTTGACTGGCATCCACTACTATATGGTTATTTTTTGGGTGGGGGTGGATAAGAAATGCAAAGCGTTTATAAATAAATAATCAGGCCATTCAACATACTCTCACAGAGCATTACAGAGAGAAAAATCTGTGTGTGTGTGGGGGAGAGCAAAGTCACATGGCGGATGGCATAGGGCTCGTTCTTTTCGCCGCTGGGAGTTCGCTGCTGTCCAGCAAACACGAGGCATTTTTTCAATAGTCTGTCTGCTTACATATATTTTCTGGCAAGAAACTGAAGATTTCCTGCCCTCCCCTACTGAGATGCTCTATGGCGCACTTGGTTTTTGAATTTAATTGATGTAGTGTCCATCTATTGCCATTCTATATATCTTTTGAACACTCACCAGTTGTTGTGGTTGCCTCAGTGATGGGGGCTGCTGCTGCGGTTGGTGCTACTGCTGTTGCTGGGGCTGTGGTTGCCGCTGTGCTGCTTCTGCCGCTGCTGCTTGTTGCTGTCTGTGTAGTAGTCGTTGTAGTAGTAGTTGATGCTGCCGCTGCTGCTGCTGCTGATGCTCCCTGTTGTGGCTGGGATTGTTGTTGTTGTTGTGTCTTTTTGTTGGGTTGGCTGCTGCTTCCGCTGCCGGTAGTAGTCTGTGCGCCTTGGTTAGTATTATTATTGCTAATATTATTATTGCTGGCAGTCGTCTGCTTGGTTTGGGATTGCTGCTGCTTTGGCTGCAACACACGCTTGTCCAATGGAGTGGTTCCTGCCTTGGGGCTCGACGACTGTTTTGCTGATATCTGTAAACACACACACAACATAACACCAAATAAGAGATATGTATACAATATCTGAGAATATGCAAATTTTCCACTGCCTGATAGTTAGATCATGACACATGCGTCGTCTTGGGTTTCACTCCCAAAAACAAACAAACAAAAAATCAATTCAACTTCGTTTTAGGAGTCTCGACACCCTACACTTGGCCAACCCGACTCCCCCTGTAGCCCATTGCTTCACGCGCAGCTTGGATCCGATTCTAACCTCAACCTCTGGGCCAAGAGAAGCCTCTTCCCCTCTTATGCTGGGGAGTGTCCCTAACCCAGTTTCGGTTCATTGCAGGGGCCAACGCGCACATCACGTTATATGGTATACAATATCCCCAGCAGTTCTTGGGAAACACACTATGATAATTACCTGAAAATTGGCTAATTAAAACAAGGTTTTTTTTCCATGGATATTTTCACTATAGATTTTCTTTGCTAATCGCTTAACGCAATGTTCGGTGTTTGTTTTTGCTTCAAATATAACACTTGTTCGCTGTTTTGTTGCTTTTCCACGGTACGGTTGGGTTAGCACAGTTGTGGGGGTTTTTATATGTTGACTTTTATTTAAACAATTGACAATTGACTGGAAATTCTTAACGTCCGTTCCGCTGAACTGCTTGTCGCGTTTTGTTCGCTTCGAGCATAGCAGAGCACCGACACGGCGGCGCTGCCGCTGCCTCTTATCCCCTTCCATCCATCATTGCCGCCTGTCCACGCGCTGCCTACGTGAGCAAAAGAAAAGCAAGGCGCACAAAGAAGCAGAGAGGCAGAAAAGGAGGCAGGGCAGAGAACAACAACTGCACAGTGAGTGAGAGAGAGGCAGAGAGCAAGAGCGAAAGCAAACACAAAAACAACAACTGGTTTTTACAGCGCAACCATAAAAACAAGAGAGAAGCTACCTTTGGGGTTCGAATCACTTGATACCCTTCCAAGTCGATGTGTACTATGATATTTGCACGTCATATATTATATGGCAGCCATATAGTGATACGTTTTTGCACCCCTTGTTATTTATTTACTTTACTCAGAGCGTCTAACATTCGGTCCACGCATAATACCCTCTCCCAGGGTATTGAAATATACGCCGATTCAAAACAAAAACAAAAAACAGCCCATATTTATGCGCCGGTTTATGGATGCGTATGAGAGAGTGAGAGCGAAAAACCGACAAGCAGAGCGGTCAGAGCGTGCGCCAGAAGAGTGACGACGCAGACAAGTAATGCCGGGCGAGAGAGAGAGAGCCAACGCAGGCCGGGCACCCTGTATGCATACAGGTTTTCTCTCTCTCTCTCCCTTTAAGTGCGTACGTGAGATGAAGTGTTTATCCAATTTGAGTTTTGTTTTTATACGCTTTTTCTATATATGCATACGCCCAATATCCAAGCTTTTGATATTATTGTTTTTGAAAGTTCAAACACCGACAAGACCTCACCCAAACAGGTACCAAATCGGATTAACAAAAGATCTTCGCCATCTCGCTCGCACCGTGCTGTAATTGTAACATTGGGAAAAAAGAGGCAGAGACAAAATAAACAACATGTGATTTTCGGCACGTAGGCCGCCAGGCGAAAAGGAGAGAGAGAGAGCGAGCGAGAGAGCGAGACCATGGCGACACACGGGTGGAAAAACTCCAAAATGAAGAGATTGAAAAGGAGGTTACAGAGAGAGAGAGGAGAGACCATACCATATGGAAAGTGGCTTTGTATACATCCTTTTTACAAGAAATAATTTTTAAAAAATCTAAAATTTTTAAAAATCTAAAATTATTCCTTTCAATGAACTAATGGATAACTTTTCTTAACGTGTATTCGAAGTATTCAAAAAATTTTCTAATTTTCCACGCATCCACTTAATGGACGAGTGCCAAAGCACATGTTTCTATAATTATACACTTTTGGGTATGTTTCTTATCGCAATAGACATTTTGAATCCGCCGGCATCAACGATGGATGACGCATGAGAGAGGTCATTAAAATATACTCAATAATTTTTCGATTAGAAGTATGGTATTCAAGGTCATTCGATAAGAAGTAGATTTATAGCTTCAAAAGTTACTTTTATTTGAAATTTTCTTAAATATATTTTATGTAATAAAACTTGGGACCATTTTGAAAAGAAAAATACTTAGTTTTTAGTCAAAAAATACTTGTTTTTTCAAACTATCTTGAGCTTTTCGTGTTTATACTATAGATTGTAATTAGCAAAGGCACATTCAAATATAAACAGACTGTTTTGGACTAGGTTTTGATATTCTAGATTATTCCACATTATTTAAAGATTTACAAAACATCAACTTGCCAATCAATTGAGCTTTATTCACTTTCGCTTATCACACTTTGCTATATTGTATATCTCCGAAATCAATAGATAAATGATAGGTTCTACAACGGGCGATCGCTGAAAGACAACTGAGGCGCCTGCATTGGAAAACTACTATTTTAAATGGCATTAGAATTGCGATCGGAGCCGACCAAGATAGCAACAAATGAAATCGTAAATAAATACAAATAGAAAAAAAGGTAAAAATAAAGCAAACAATGATCGGGACCAGGGACCGGATCGAAAGTTATAGAAACGTGCAAAAAGGCCAACATTCCCGAATCAAGTCAACCTTCTCTCGGGGTAAACAGTTGGGAGGTTAAAGGGGGGCACACCACATCAACAATTTTTTGCGTTTTAGAAAATTCAAATACGAGTAATAATGACGGTATGTAAAAATAGCCAGAAAACGTGGTTGAGTGGGAGATAGAGAGGGAGAATACCGATCAAGAGAGGGAGAGAGATAGTAAGTTGAGAGAGAGAGAGAGAGAGATAGATAGTTAGGTGAGAGAACAAGTATATTAAATCCCAGCTTTACATGAATTATATTTCCATTTATTTCAAAAAAGGTCGTTGTGATGCACGCAAACAAGTTAATGACTATTTTTCTCTTTACTTATTTCTATTTTTCTATTTTTAGTTTTATGGTCGATTAAATAAGCGATTACAATGAATGGCGATTGCTCAAAGACTCGCGCGAGGGGTGTAGAGAGTCGGCTCGGATCCGACTTCGTGGCGACGAACTCCAGCGACATCGCACAGCGACAGCCACTGATCTTGGGCTGTCGGTTTGAGTGGGTGGGCCGGCCGCATGGGCAGATCGGAGAGAGAGAGCGAGATAGAAGTTGTTATTGTCGCTGGCATCGAGTGGTGGAGCGGACTTTATTAAGTGCGTAGCAGGCAGAACTCTTATCGAGCCAACAATATGAGAAGTAAACACAATAATAGCACGAGAAAGTGAAGTAGAACGAAGCTATCGACGTTCAAGTACCCTCTATGCCCCGACTATACCCGATTACAATGAATGGACAGTATTTTAACCGTAGAAATCATGAATTTCGATCATGATAGATCATGTCTTTATGGCAGTGTTATATGCGAAAGATGGTGACGCGAAGATTATTTAAATGAAATAGTTCGGAGATCATTATAAGATTTTTTAGTATTTCTAGTACATTCGAGTATTATATTTTCTTTCATACAAAATAACTAACTATTTTTGTTATTTTTTTTTACTAGTAATATTCTGAAAAAAATAACTTGAACTGTTGTAAGATCTTCCTCCGTTCTTTTGGTATTTTTAGTACATTTGAGTATTCAAATATTATACTTAACTATTCATTTACTCTAGTATTTTATTGCATTATATTTTTGGTATTTTTACTAGTAATTTTCCGGAAAAAAAATTACTTTAACTGTTCTAAGATCATCCTTCATTCTTTTGGTATTTCTTCGAGTACTCCATAATTTGTTCCATTTATTCCTGTTTTATTTTCCTACAAAAGAACTTTTACTTTTCCGAGAACATTCTTCGTATTTCTAGTACATTTAGTTTTTTTTTAGTTCTGTATCTTTTAAAGCATCCGAATACTGGTACATATATGTAGATGCTCGGTATTTATCCTATTCCAATCTAAGCGAATAAAATATAAATTATAGTTGAATCGAATGGAAACCGTGAAACTAGAGCACCTGCAATGCCAATGAATTCCAAGTTTCATTCTTATCGGCTATATACGTATATTTACTTTGAAAATAAATAATTGCACATTTAATATTTGAGGTAGGTTTTACAGCACGTTTTGGTAGGTTCAGGCTTATTTGTGACTAATTGGAATCACAAAATGAATAGTGTAAGGGGCACTAGTTGATTTCTATCACCAGATGAACTAACTTTATAGTTTAAATTACATAAAAGATAGATAGAATGTCCTTCAAAATACTTTATTATATATAATATGAATATGTACATTTGTATACCAGTAGCTGCCCAAAAGCAATATGGCGCGCAAAAAATAAAGTTTGCTCACTTTTTCGGTAAATAATTACTCAAAAAATCAACAAGTAAACAACTGATAAGAACTGCTGCAGCGCCTTTTGAAAGCCAAGACAAACAAATGGCACATGAGGGAGTCGACACTGGGACAAACAGACCCCACGGGGCGGGCACCTCCTTATATACAAAACTATAGATACTGCCGAGTACATATGGCAACTTATCAGTCAGCAATGTTTAAGTTGCATCAAAACGGGTAAGGGTTGGGGTAAGGGATCATTTTTGAAGGCATCACAAATAAAAAACTCATCTGTTGAACCAAATAAATATCGTATAAAGCAATCAATCCAAAAACCTTATTTTAAGTTCAGGTAAACAACAAAGTACAGTACCTATCGAATGTTATCGAATAAATTGAGTTGCCAAGGCCGATATCTTATCTTATAATATTTTGTTGATTTGATTTCGCTTTTTCTTCAAAGTGTTTATACTTTTCACAAGGCCGCTACATATACTATCGATTGACTACCGGTGCCGACAACTTAATCCCAAAACTCATTTATTCTTTTGGTATTGCCATCTAGTGGTACATAAAAGACGATCAAGAAAAGATAACTCAAGAACATACTACAATTAATGTTTTAAAATCTACACAACTTTGCCCATAAAATGATCTGATGATATTATGGTTAACGATCATATGAAAAACTATAATTAATGAAAAGAAATTGAATAAAGAACTCTTATCAAAAGAAAGAAAATATAATAAGGAATTAATATCCGAAGATGGAAATGGTATAAGGAACTCCTATACAGAGAAAGGAAATGGTATAAGGAACTCTTATCCAAAGAAAGAAAATGGTATAAGGAACTCCTATACAAAGAAAGGAAATGGTATAAGAAACTCTTATCCGAAGAAAGAAGAGGAAAAAATAAATTCTTATCAGATTCGTTTCAGTCTTTTTCAATGACAACAGATGATGTTCGTTAAGATTTCCAGCACAAAGAAATAGGAAGTCCCCACAAGTAATGATCCGACAATGAAGGCAAAACGAATATGAAAATCCGGGACAAAAGGCATATACCGTACCGTATATATAATCCGATATAGTATGCAGTCTCAGCAGATCCCATTTACATACAGACATTACATAACCAGAGAAGTGGGTAATACATAAATAAGAGACCCGAAAACAAATGTAAAATTTTTGCATTCAAAATAATTTGAGAGCCAAGCGTAACTAAAAACCTTATAGAGAGGTATATAAATATTTCGAATGGTGAAGTGGAAAATATTCGCTCAAAGCATTAAATTTCACATCTGGGTTTGACTAATGAATACCCCACCGGGGACCTCGTCAACGATCTACAACGTGATAGCCAAAAAAACAAACGCCATGGCGACGTCAGCGACGTTAATTGAGACGGATTACAATTTTTAAGCCCCGATCGCCCTATAAAAGTTTATAAATAGAACGTAACTAGAGACCGGACTGTTGTTGTTTAATAATAAAAAACGAAAAGAAGAACAATAACAAATATGACGATCTATAAAATTAAGACGAGTGCATCCGTACTTCAATTTTCTTGGATTGCATTTGTAGAGTTTCCTTTGTCGTTTTGGATCAACAAGTATAATTTTTTAGTTGTGAATTTATATTATTTATAAAAAAAAATGTTTTAAAAACGTAAGAAAAAAATAAGAAAAAATCACTTGAAGATAAATTGATTTGCTTTTTCTTGGCTGGATTTTTACATATTTCTTAGCGTTTCCCTTAGAACCCCACGCCCCTGCCCATCGCTAGCTGTGACACACATTTCATTAATCTATGAATAAGTTCTAATATAATACATATATGTACACACACATCACACGAAACAGTCATTAAGTTGTTAAGATGATTGCATATATTTACTTTCGTTTTCATGTTTTTGATTGTTTTGTGCTTCTTCCTCTTGATTACTGTACTCGGATGGAAAGAGAACCAGAGAGAGGGTCTCGACAACTATCACTCTCTAATCACGCACACCACTCTAACGGAACAAATCAGCCTTACGAGACAACGTAAACGTAATGCTTTGACAGAACGAGAAATGGCACACATACGACACAGAGAGAGAGCGAGAGAGAGCGCACACACATACACTTTTGCACTCACGTCGCTGATATCAACAAGTGTATATATACCACATATACATATGTACGTCAAGTTATAACTTCCACGTTTTCAACGTTATTCTTTTCTGTATGTGTATTATTATAATTTCTTTATTTATTGTTAATCGCTTCGCAACAGTGGACCCAACCACACGTTAGGTGACTACGTTTTACGTGGCTGCTCCGAGAACACGTGCCGTTTTCGCGTGCTAATTCGCGATCACCACCGCAGCAAACACTTGCTAATAGCTAATAATAATATTTTAAATAATTAATATTCGGGAATGTTTTTCTCTCGTTTCTCATCTAATGGAAACAACCGGGCGGGCTACCGAACTCTTCAATGGAACACGTCAACGGGTACTGGCGTGGACTTTTGAATTTGGATACGCTTTACGCTGCCGCCGCGTTGCACTATTGCAGAGGCAGAGGCGTGAAACGTAGACGTCGTGTTTTGGGCTAAAACAAGAATTGAACCAAAGCAAGCCCAATCGGTTAAGACAACATGACATTTGAAAAGAACAAAACAAAAGAAACATAATTAAGGCAAGATATAAAAGCAGTATGCTGCTTTCCACATGCAAATTGAACTGCTTCCTTTTACGTTTGATGCTCTCCAACACAGTAGATTGCTCTCAGTAACGGAGTAAACAGCTTGCTTTCAGTAACGGATCCAACTGCTTGCTATCACTAATGGAGTGAACTGAACTGCTTGCTAACAGTAATGGAGTGATCTGCTTGCTGCCTGTAGCCTGTAGACCGATATCAGCGGAAGCAAATCGTAGGGGAAGCAGTTGCTCGCCTTGGCAACAGTTGGACAAGTCTCAAAGAGAAGGTATAAAATAAAGCTTCTTCTTCTTTTGTGGTTGTTGTTTTTGCTTCCTAGTTAGTCGGAAATTAGCATATGCAAAAGAATGTCAAAAGTGAGCTACTGATTTGCATTGGAGCAGAGGGGGGTGGTTGAGGGGGAAACCAAGAAACGTGATAGAAAGCAAATCCCTAACTCGTTACCAGCTCTAACTTTCCGGTAGAAAGAAAAATTAGCCACGCCTTCTTTTGTTCGAAATGGATTTCCCTTTATTTCACCTTTTTTTTACTTCTCTGCTTTATGCTTACGTTTCGTTTGGGGTGGGTGGGTAAAATACAGATATACGGCTGACCTTGACATTTATTTTTAGTTGCAAAATATATTTTACTTTTTCTCTCGTTCGCTGCGACAACCAACAACAACAAAATAACAGATGCCAAATGGAATAGAAATTATTAAACAACAAAAAATAACTAAAACTAAAAAGAAAGAACATGAAAAGGAAATTGAAAGAATTAAACAAGAATAAACATGTCTATAAAAAAAACCAACAAACAAGCCAAAGGGGGAGGGTGGGCCGGCGTCTTTTTTGCCATTTTCTTTTCATTTGAGCATTGCATAATACACAAAAAATAAATAAAAAAATAAACGAAGCGCAACAAAAAAGGTTTGTGTGTGTTTGTTTCTCTCTTTCTTGATTCTGTTCTTTTTGCTTTGTTTTGGCAAATGTTTTTGGTTTTTTGCTATTCGTTTCGTATATTATGCAATTTATCTATGAGATACAATTTGGTAATCTTCGTGGGGCCAACAACAACAAAAACAACACCGCGAAACGGAAAACGTGTTTCCATTACGCTTCTTCGGGCTGTTTGCCTTGCATTCGTGTTCATCAGCTGGCTTGCTTTGCTATGTCGCTTCGTCTATGTCATTCTACGCACATTTGTTTACCAACAGAAAACGTACACACACACACACACACTGCATGCAGAGCCACACACACATGTATCATGTATGGACATTGTTTTTACGTTCCATTCCATCACATTTTAAGACGCAATTCCGACAAAAAGAAAAGGAAAGCAAAACAAAAAAAATCAAAAACAAAATCAAAATGTAACCCGAGAAAAACGTGCGCATCGATTTGAATAGTGTTGCCTAATACCGAAAATTGGTGGGGGTGGAGGTGGGGACATCCCCAAAATCCCTATGGAATTAGCAAAGAAAAATTACTGCCTCCAGGCCAAAAAAAGGGGAAAATAACGCATTCGATGACATAATCTCGAAGAGGATTGTTTTCCACCGAAAGGCAGGTTCCCTTATACCAAAACGGGACCTAAAAATAATCAATACTAAAGCCATACGACGGCAAGTGTTTCTAGTGAAATATTACGAAAATATTCAAATTCTTAGAACATTTGTAGATCCTCTAATTATAGAATAAATGAAACCACTTTCAGGCTCTGGGCAATTGGACAATTTAAAGAATTCCTTTACTCACCTTCCAGGCATTGACTTTAGGCGGTGGCGCTGCTACGAATCGCTTGGGTGGAGGAGCTACTGCAGCTGGTGCTGCGCCTCCGGCTGCTGCTCCTGCGGCCGCCTGCGATTCGCCGTCACCGGATTTGGCCTCGTTGCCGCTGCTATTGGCCTCGAGGCTAGCACTGGGTGAGGTGTCTGATTTGCGATCCTTGTGTTGTACCTTCCCACTGACGACAGCAGCTCCTGTGACGCCACCGGGTGCACCCGATTTGCGTGGACTGCCGCCGCGTGGAGCCCGTGGACGGACCGATGCCTTGCGATCGGTGGCCCCATCAGAGGCACCACCATTGCCATTGCCATTGCCATTTCCATTTCCATTTCCAGCTGGTCGTCTGCCGGGCTGCAGGGGTTTCTGATTCTGACCAGCGCCACTGCCTGGATGCTGTTGCTGCTGCTGCGGCCTGTCAATGCGCTGCTCACGGGGCTTGTCCTTGCGGGCCTTTTTGCGGTCCCGCCTATGATGGGATAGCACCGGCACAAAGTCATTGTTGTCGTCCAGTTCGGATGAGTTCTCGGCGGTATTGTCGCCACCGGCGGCAGCACGCTTCTCGCCGGTCAGCGCCAGGCTGACATTGCTGACTAGAGTTTCGCCAGCGGCTTCAGCGGCAGCGGTTTCCTCACTCCACGACTTGAGGCTCTTCAGATTTGGTTGGTTCTCCTTATTGTCGACGGCTGAGGATGAGGCAGCGGCAGTGGCAGCTGCAGTGGCGACTGGGACACCTCCCTTTTTGGTGTCCAGATTCTGGACAACGTTGGCATACGAGGTGCTGCTAGCGGCACTGGGTGTGGTGGCTGCGGTGGCACCGCCCACAACAGCGGCCCCAGAGGACGGCATCTCCTCCTTGCTGGACATGCTCCCTGGTTGTGGCTGTGCCTTCGTCTCCAGAGTAGGCAGCACTATGCGCTACTCCAGGTTCAGATGCTGGTAGCTGCTGCTGCTGTTCCTGCGGCTTCTGCTTTTCTGATCCAGGTACAGGTCGGTGCTCCTTGGTTGCTTCCTTGTCCTGTCACGATGATTCGTCGTCGTGTCAGAAAAATATTCCACTAGATCGATGCTGGAGGTTCTTCACACTGTAACGATGAGAGAGCGAACGTAATCAGGTTAGTTCATGGTTCTTGTTGTTGTTGTTGTTGCTGCAGCTGCAACTCACATAGATACATACACACACACATACGCATTCGTATACGCATACGCATACAGAGCTCTACTAATGCTGTGCACTTTGACCTTTTTAGCAGAGGACACACAGCAGAACTGGATAAATGTAGAGCCTCCCGAGCACGTCTATCATTATGCACTGGCCATAGTGGTGCTGATGAAGCCTCGCCTAGGCTGGGGAGCGCTACGAGGTTTGGGGGCACATCGCACACACACACACTCCACACCGCCTACAAGATCCAAAATTCAATGGCAGTTTTCACGCTGCTTTGCGAATCGGATTTCCACCTCTTGTTGGTTTTTCTGGACAGAGTTATAGCACCAGGCCAAAGGTAATGAGGCACGACAAATCGAAATGGAGGCGAGGCGAGAGCGCACCGACTGAAATGTATTATTATGCAGCAGGCAGCAGCCAGGCCAACGAGAAGTGAGGTTAAGACGTACCCACACTATAGAAGGCAGCCGCACACACAGACGAGGGCTGGCAAGCAGCGACGCCCTGTCCACTTGCTGGGCTTACGTTTCGGCTTACGTTACGTTACGCTGCGTTGGAGTTTAATCAGAAGCGAAACAGAACACGAACAAAAGACAATAACAAACGAGAGAGAACATGTGCAACAGTTGGTTGTTGTAATAATTGTTGTTGCGTGCTAGCAATAAACAAATGCTGGGAAATTGCAGTATCTGCCGATTATGCAATAACAATGCACTGCAAGCAGCAGCAGCTTGCAGCCCTGGCTGATAAACAGCTGATTGGACTGCAACTCGCCTCAGATTTCAAAAGATGCACGCGGGACACAACACAACCTAAAAGTATACCACACACACTAAACACTAATACGCACCAATAATGGAAATTCAAAATACGTGGAGTTGCTCCTATTCGGGTTGCAAAAGGGGACAAACAACAACTCGCGGAGAGCCTGCCACAAAAAGAAAAGAAAGAATTGTGGTACACAAATTCCCTTTCCCTTCTTGCCGACTTGTGCTTGTGCGCCGCGCTCTCACTGCTTTACACTACTTTGGCTCTGCTTTGCGTTCACTCTTCACTACGCACTTCTTACGCTGCTGATGTTGTTGTTGTTGTTGCTTTTGTTTCGTATGCTTTTGGCTTTTGCGGGTTTTCTTTTCTCTCTCACTCGTCGCACACTTTGCACTCGCCCTCTCGCTCACACTCACTCACGCGCTAGTGTGGTAGAACGTTTTGGTTACGAATATTACCCCGAATGTGATTTTTCACACAATTGTGTCGCAAATTAAAATGATGATTAATTGTTTGTCGTTACCGTGCAGTTGATCTAGCGATCTGCTATATTTCTGCAGCACTTTGCCGCATTATACCGCCGAAAAGAGAAATATTGTAAAATCTTGGTGCCCAGACATGTGGTTTTTCGGAAATTTCTGAACTCGAACATGTGCTGTCGCTGTTTACGGGCCGCGGCGAGAGGCGAAAGAGGCTGAATTCGTCAATCCGCTTTTGGGGGTACTCGCTGGGGCGCACTACTCGCTGGGAAACTTTTGAGGAAACATGGGGTATGGACAACAGGCAACGGTTCACAGAAAATGCAACGAGTTCCAGGTAAAATACACCCCTTTTGACTAACATACCTTGGAGACATAAAGCCTATTTTGCCTTCACGGTATTTTGTTCGTAAAACGAACATTGCAATTTTCTCTGTCTGTTTTTGCCTTTCGCCCATACACTTTTCAATAGGCCGTTCAAAATTACGACTCATTTATTCGTTGCAGAAGAGAGCTGCAGTGTGACCGCATACCATCGGAAATATACGCCGTAAATATCTTCTCATTTTCGAAACATGATGAAAAAAACGAACTAAGCCCGCTTAAGCCCCTCTATTAAAATAGTTCAACTACTTGAGGTAAATGTTCATTATTTTCGGTGGAATATTAAAATACTTATAATGGGATAATCGCTCTACGTCAAGGATTGGAAACCATATTGCTCAAATTTGATATTACTAGCTAGATAGAACATTTAGCCATGTCCAATTACTGAGCCTTTGTTCTACTTGACTGGTTTATTTTAAATGCTTGCTTTTATTGGATTTGGCCTAAAAAAAAGGTTTTAGCGAAAAAGGTCAAACAAAAAAAAAAAGTAAGAGAATAATCGTAATCGTTCCATCGCTGCATAGCTTGAAGCTTGAGATGACAAAAATTTTCTCAATTCTATAATATCCTTTTCCCCAGGGTATGTTTACCTTTACCAAGGCAAGGCAATTAATTAATGATATATGTATGTTCCGTTTTTATTGCCTTGTTATTTTTATTTGACATTTTTGCCATCAACTCCTTACAGTTGGATTCGAGCTCTCAATAGGGAAATTATTTCTTTAACCAATATTAATTTCACTATCTATCCGAGTGGAGTGGGATTATTTCGTTTGCTCTTAAAGAAAGAATTACAGAGGCTATTGCATTTTCCAATAAGCTTTTAATGTAATCCTTAATCTCTTCCAATGTATCATCGTTTTGGGGATCAATACATCCAACCCCAACAAGCATCAGGGAACAGAGCAGGATAATAGATCGAACATCCATTCTGTTAAAAAATTCGTGCGTATAATACGTGTTGATTTAAAAGAAAGTCTCCGAACTCAATTTGATGTTCTCCTCCGAAAACTCGAACCTTTTATAGCTGGTTGACGCGCTGTAAACTGTGAACGCTTTGCAGCTGCTGCGTGTTCATTTATATGATATTTATAGTGAATTTTAAATTAATTCGCAAACATTAAGACAACAACGGAAGAAAGTAAATATCAGGAACATCTGCATGTGTCGAGAACGGGTTATAGGAGTTTATATCAGTACGGATTCGGGTTCGGTTTAATGGTTTTCAGGGCAAAATGTATGTTAATATGAATATCGAATAGCCAATACCCCAGCAACATCTCTGAAACCTACAATCAGGGCATAAGTTTGCCGCTCTGTTTTCAATATGACTGATTAGATCTATAAAAGCAAGAAAGCAAAACATCGTTTGATTTACAATCTGATTGTATTTTTAAGCAAACACATAGCCGTAGAGCATGCTCATATGGTCACACTGGTCTCCGAGCAAAATGTCCATATATCCACTTTCCATCGATGGGAAATTTTGTTAGGCTTAAGGAGACATTTCGGGCTACGAAGGAACTGCAGGCATCCCACTTCCGACTCAAACCTAACCTAACTAACTAATTCTGTATTAAAGATGAATTTTTATACCCGATACTCAAAATGAGTATTGGGGTATATTAGATTTGTGGTAAAAGTGGATGTGTGTAACGTCCAGAAGGAATCGTTTCCGACCCCATAAAGTATACATATATATTCTTGATCAGCATCAATAGCCGAGTCGATTGAGCCCTGTCTGTATGTCCGTCTGTCCGTCTGTCCGTCCGTCCGTCTGTCCGTCCCCTTCAGCGCCTAGTGCTCAAAGACTATAAGAGCTAGAGCAACGATGTTTTGGACCCAGACTTCTGTGATATGTCACTGCTACAAAAATATTTCAAAACTTCGCCCCGCCCACTTCCGCCCCCACAAAGGACGAAAATCTGTGGCATCCACATTTTTAAAGATACGATAAAACCAAAAACGCAGAATCGTAGAGGATGACTATATGTTCTAGAGTGTAAAATCTCAACCAGATCGTATAATTATTATAGCCAGAATCAAGAAAACTTTCATTCTTTCTCGCTCTGTCTCTCTCTAACACACAGGTTTCATGGTCGGTTTTGCCAATTGCAAAATATGAGTTCAAGGATCTCAGAACCTATAAGAGCCAGAGCAACCAAATTTGGTATCCACACTCCTGTGATATCGGACCTTGACCGTTTTGTGGCAAAATTTCGCCACACCCCCTTCCGCCCCCGCAAAGGACGAAAATCTGGGGCATCCACAAATCTCAGAGACTATTAAGGCTAGAGTAACCAAATTTGGTATCCGCACTTCTGTTAGATCTCACTATAAAACGTATATCTCAGAATTTCGCCCCACCCCCTTCCGCCCCCACAAAAGACGAAAATCTGTTGCATCCACAATCTATCAGATTGCTGAATCTGGATCAGATCAGATCATTTTTATAGCCGAAAGGAACAAATCAATTTGCAGTGGCCGCGCAGCGCCCGACGTCACGCTCAGACTGATTTTCTGTCTCTCTCGCACGCACTCTTTGTCGTGTCGTTTAATATTAGCGGCGTCTGCCGGAGGAGAGCCATACTGACTTAGTATCGGGTATAAATTTAGAGTTGCGGTGTCCGCAGCAACTCACAACGTTCCCCCTCGTTTAAAATATGCTTTTATATACATACGTATGTATGTTTGGATATGTATCCAGCATATGGTGTTTTTTCCTCCACAATTTTAGTTCCTCCCCGGAAACATTTGAAAATTGGGAGACAGGCTCCGAATTTCACTTTGGCTGAAAACGCAAAACTGAAGCCTGCCTGATCGGCGACTAGTCCAACCAATAAGCGCCTTTGTCGGGTAGATTCCTGCGCCTTTTCCCGACACTGCCGACACAGTCGTCATCGTGAATGGACTGAAGCATAGGAAGCTTTTTTAAAGATACGTATTTCTGGAAATACTTATATTTCAATTGCACATCCACAGAAGAATAATCGCTTTACAGCACAGCGTACAAACAGGTCAAAATATACTCTACAAAATGCAAAACAAAAAAGGGTCACAGCGGTGAGGGAATCCGGGTCCATTGAACCAATGGATGGCGGATCGGGAAGATGCGAGAATACGAAAAATGTTCAACTTAAATCTAATTGGTTACGAATAAAGGATTCCTTCAGGCATCATCGTATCATGCCCAGCAAATGGAATTATTTTTGTGTATGCTTCTCCGCCTACTCCACGGTCACCGACTTGGCCAGGTTCCGGGGACAGTCCACATCGCAGCCGCGCAGCACGGCAATGTGGTAGGAGAGGAGCTGCAGCGGTATGACGGTAAGGATGCCCTGCAGGCAGTCCACCGTGCGGGGAATCTGCAACGAACGCGTGGAGAAGGACATGGTCTCGGTGTCGTTCTCCTCGCAGATCAGGATGGGTCGCCCCTTCCTCGAGGTCACTTGCTGCAGGGCATTCATACACTTTGTGTAGACGGGATCCCGCGTGACGATCATCAGCACTGGCATCTCATCGTCGACCAGAGCAAGGGGTCCATGCTTCAGCTCCCCCGCGAGTATACCCTCGCTGTGCATGTAGGTCAGCTCCTTGACCTTAAGTGCGCCCTCCAGGCAGGTGGCGAAATTGAAGCCCCTGCCCATGATCAGCAGCGACTTGTGCTTGTACAGCTCTTTGGCCAGCTTCTGGACCTGCGAGTTCAGCTTCAGCACCGATCGGATGTGCTCGTCCAGCTGCGACAATCCCGCGATGATCTCCTGCCGCCGCTGCAGAAGCGACAGTCGGTCCTCGGACATCACCAAAGCGAACATCACCAACGAAATGAACTGCGAGGTGTAGGCCTTGGTGGAGGCCACCCCAATCTCCGGCCCTGCATTGATGTGCACGCCGCAGTTTGACTCCCGGCAGATGCTGCTGCCCACGGTGTTGGTGATCCCGACAATCAGGGCTCCCCGCTGCTTGCAGTACCGCAGCGACATCAATGTGTCGGCCGTCTCGCCAGACTGCGAGATGAAGAAGCACACGTCGTCGCGGAAGATGGGCGTGTTGCGGTCGAGAAAGTCGGAGGCCAGTTCCACCATCACGGGCAGTTCGGTGAGCTCCTCCAGCAGCTGTCGCGTGGCCACGGCACTGTGATAGGAGGTGCCGCAGGCAATCAGCATCAGGCGGCGACAACGCTTGATTTCCGGAATATAGTCCTTGATGCCGCCCAGCACAATGGTCTGCGTGTCGAAGCGTACACGTCCGCGCATCGTGTTGACCACCGACTCGGGCTGCTCGAAGATCTCCTTGAGCATAAAGTAGTCGTAGTTGCCCTTCATGATCTGCTGGATCTCCATCTTCAGAGTGATGATCTCCCGTATATGCGGATCGTCCGATGATTTGTTCAGGCGGTGGATGCTCAGGGTACCGTCCCGCTTGACGGCGGCCACGTCATCGTCCTCCAGGTAGATGACCCGATTCGTGTGCTCAATCACCGCCGATGCGTCCGAGGCAAAGAAGTACTCCACCTCTTTGTGCTCCAGAGGCTGGAATTCGGCAGTGCCATCACCACCAGGGTGCAGCACTGGGAACGGCAGGCCAATTGGACGATGGGCCTTGGCGTACAGGATGGGCACATGGTCCGTGGCCAGCTTGGTCTTGGCCTTGATGCCCACCAGAAGCGGAGAGCCGCGACGCGAGGCGACGCACTCGCCGGGAAAGTGCTTCGACTTGAAGGCAATGGCAAAGGCCCCCTCCAGCTGCTGAATGGCCTGCTCCACCAGCTCCCCAAAGGTGTAGCCGGGATGCGTTTGCCAGAGGTGATGCACGAGCTTGGCAATCACCTCCGTGTCCGTTTCCGACTCGAAGACATAGCCGCGCTTCTCCAGCAGCGTCTTCACGTCCTTGTAGTTGGTGATGATGCCATTGTGGACCACCACAAAGCTGTTCTCCACATCCGATCGCTGGGGATGCGAATTCAGTTCCGAGGGAACGCCGTGCGTGGCCCAGCGCGTGTGCGCGATGCCAATATGGATGTCCACGGGCTGGCTGTAGCCCTCGCCGCGACACACCTCCGCTATGGCATCCTCCAGCACCTTGACCTTGCCGATGCGTTTCACCAGAAGGATGTCGTCGCCCGCGCTGGGCCCATCAATGGCCACGCCCGTGGAGTCGTAGCCGCGATACTCCAGACGTTTCAAGCCCTGCAGCAGGAGCTCCAGCACCTGCTGGCGCGACTTGGGCGTCAGGTAGTTGAGGTACGCGAAAATGCCACACATTATCTTATTTTTTCCACTCGGGTTCTGAGTTCTGGGGGCTGTACTCTCGCTTCGAGTACACGTCGACGATAAGCCGCTTCTTTATGTAAAATGATGTGTCAGTTGCACTCCGGACATACGACACATACGATTGGCGTTGTTGTTGGCGCTTATTATCGCGCAAGTTGCTGGAATTTTTCTGTTTTCGTGATAAATTTCGCCTAAGAACACGTCTTCCGCCGCTGCCGCCCCGCAACAACACACACAAACACACACACACACACACGCACACAATCATGCGCACGCACCCACACACGCAGTCCGTCTTGTAAACATTGGCTTATGGGTGTGACCGTTTGCGGATTTGCTAAAATCGCTAATAGCCAGACGAAATTTATACATGGCGAGCAGCTTTAATTTAATTTTATATGACTTCTCGCAGGCCTGGGCAAGCTATTGCAGATCCAGGCACATGCGGTAAATTACCAGCTTCGCCACTGGCTACCGATCGAAAACATATATATTGTCTATTTCTAATTTTTTCCGAGAATCCGACCACTATTCTGTATTCTAGCCTCTAAGCGAATCGATTATTTCATATTCAAAAATTTCTCTCTGCCGCGCACCAGTCGATAGTATCGATAGCCGAACTTGAATCGGGTAAGGACCTCTTTTACTAGATTGACAACAATGAGTCTCATTCCATACACACTGTTGCGGCAACATCAATTTGTAAACCGAGATTTAGTCAAAATACAATACTTACAAACAATTTAAAGTTGTTAAAGTTGTAGAAAATGTTTTTTTTCTTAGGGCACAAGTATTAATTGACGAAATTTATTCATCAATGGGATAAAACTATGTGGGCAGTTAGCCAGAATTATTTAATGGAAGTATCAAAATTGAGCAATTGGAACGATTACTCTTTTACGTTTTTTTGTTTGATCTTTTTCGCTAAAACATTTTATAGGCAAATGAAAACAAGTATTTAAAAAAGGCCAGTCAAGTAGAAGTATGTTCATTAATTGGATAATATTATGTGGGCAGGGCTGAGGGGCTCTATCTAGCTAGTAATGTTCGGGGGAATATCAAAAGCGAGGAATATGTATAATAGATCTTGAATTCGTCAGTATGTTTACGGTATATTTGTATGATGAGGTATATTTCATCGATAACGGTCACACTGGTGGAATTGTGCAACTCGAAAAACTCGTGAAAATTTAGTCAAAATATAATTCTATTCGTGCACAGTGATTAAATAAATATAAAAAATGACCGTAAATAAGCGCGACGCGAGTGCTACGCGTCCGCGTTGTTTCTTTGACATAACGCTCGGCGGTCTGCCCGTCGGTCGCATTGTTTTCGAACTGTTTGGCGATGTGGCTCCCAAAACTGCGGAGAATTTTCGCTCCCTTTGCACGGGCGAAAAGGGCCTGGGTCTGGTCACAGAGAAAAAACTGCACTACAAGGGGGCCATATTCCATCGTGTGGTGAAGGATTTTATGGTCCAAGCGGGGGATTTCAGTGCAGGCAACGGTACCGGCGGCGAGTCGATTTATGGCGGCACATTTGAGGGTAAGCACGCGTCTCTCTTCCTCTCTTTTTGTGTGTGTATATGTATATGCTCTCGCGCTTGTGTGCGTGTATTAGTGCATTGGAAAAAATCAATAATTAAAAACCGACTTTTTGGTTGCCTTTTTTGACAGATGAAAGCTTCGATAAGAAGCACGACCGCCCGTTCCTGCTGTCGATGGCCAATCGCGGCAAGGACACCAATGGCTCGCAATTCTTTATGTAAGTCCGCCTCGCTCCCAGGCCCCACGCTAACCCCCATGCCATATATATTATCTTTCCAGTTCTGTTCCAGTCGTCAGCCCGTTTCTAAACCATATTATTTGATCAATTTTAAACATCTGTTGTTGTTCATTAATCTATTGCCATTTAGCGGGGATTAGCGCGCAGAATTTTTGAGCTGCGGCGGACTGACCGACCGACCCACCTACAACACCACCACCACTACGTCCACCACCACCACCACCACCACCTGCAATCCCCCCTGCAATGCATTCGTCTTTGGGTCTGGTCTGTCTTGGGGCGGCCGGCAGCTGCTGCTGCTCCTACGCCTCTTCGATGGCAGTGCCGTGTGTGCCGTGCCCCCTATCGGCCGTTAGCTGCTGCTTCATCAAAGACCATCAAAGACAACCAAGTAAAAGATGGAGTTTTGGTGCTCTGGCTCTGACTGGGTTTCCTCCCTGTCTCTCTCTGTGTGTGTGTCTCTCTCTCTCCTTCTACGTGGATGCCACCGACTCGACTTGATGTGCGACTTCGAGGCCGGGCCAGGCCAGGCCAGGCCAGGCCAGGCCAGGCTTTGGCCATGCTCTGCACATGGCACCTTGATATCTCTTACTTTGTTGCACAAGGCATTGTCTCTGCAACAAAACAACGAATATACTGAAAAAACAGCCAACTGTCAACTCCAACAACAACAGCAACAATCAACAACAACAACCCAAAAAAGTTAGCAAAGTGTAAAGAATATCTTTTCTCTTCTTCTGTTTCTCATTGTAGTACAACACAGCCTGCGCCACATTTGGACAAGTGAGTATTTTATTCAGACAAAAATGAAAGATTCTAATTGGAATTCCTTTTTGCAGTCTCCATGTTGTATTTGGCCAAGTTATAACCGGGCAGGAGTTGGTCAGGCAATTGGAAGAGCTGCCCGTTGACAGGAATTCGCGACCACTGCAGGATGCGGCCATCGCCAATTGCGGCGAGCTAATCAAACAGACAAAGGGTGGGTAGAGTGGGGTACTTCCAGCCAAGCAGAGGAATTCTCATTCCGTAATATCTATCCTCTTTCCACAGCCAAAAAGGAGAAGAAGCGTAGAAAGCGCTCAACGGCCACAGAGGACACAAACAGCGAGGAGAGCGAGGCGGAGGTTAAGACACAGCAGCGCAAGGACAAAAAGAAGAAGCGCCGCAAAGAGGCAAAGGCCAGCGAGAGCGAAGAGTATGTTTTAAGGAACTTCTTTTATGGATTTTCCCTACTTTCATGTTTCAAATCCCCAAAACAGCAGCGATAAAGGACGCGGTAATGGCCGCCATGCCCAGCATCAGCCAGACAATGACGAGGAGGAACAAGAGGAAGGCGAACTGCATCCTTTGGTCACCATCACCAAGATAGATCCTAACGAGATACCAGAGGTACAGACCCCTCCAAAAGTATACCATTCACAAATGAAGAACCTTTTTTTGGTTCCGTTTCCAGGTATCGAACAAATTTCTCATGCGCAGCGAAAAGTCTCGGTCCAGGGAGCGGGAGGAGCGTGAGGTGCGCGAAGATCTCGGCTATGGCCGGGATTTGGACCGTGAACGCAATCGCGATCGGGGCAAGGATCGTGAACGTGAGCGAGACCGTAATCGGAATGCATTTGGGTGGTCAAAGAAGCAACCGCCGCCCACATCTCGCAGTGGCCGCATTGTCAAGGGACGCGGCGTGTTTGTAAGTCGAAAAAAAAGATAAATATAAAGAGAAAAACTCTAATTCAAATTACTTTTCCAGCGTTTTCGCACGCCCTCGCGCAGTCGCTCCAGAAGCAATACGCCGCCGCACTGGAAACATGCCCAGAAGCGGACCATTAAGCTCTCAGATCTGGAGCGCATCGAGGAGGAGAGCAAGATGCGGGAGGAGGAGACAAAGCGGCGCGAGCAAGAGCGCAAGAAGCGCCACGAGGAGGCCATCAAGAACCCCAAAAAGTCCTTCTTTGAGCTGTCGCATGCCAGCACCTACGGCGGCAAACTGACGCCGGACAAAACTCCCGATCATAAGGGCAGCAGTGGCAAGGCCACGACCAGCAAGGAGCCCGACCGCAAGGCAAAGGAAACAAAGGAGAAGCCAAAAGAGGAGACTGCAGCGCCACCACCCAAGCGTCGGAAGTCGATGGACATGAATGCCCTGGACTATGAGCAGCAGACGGATAGCGAGCCAGAGCCCGAGCCCCCCGAGGTGGTGCCCGTCAAGGAGTTGAAGAAACCAAGCAAGTCCGAGTCCAAGACAGAGGCGCCACAGAAGAAGGACCGCGACGACAGCCGATCCAAGCGCGACGAACGCAAGAACGAAGAGAAGCCCAGGGACCGCGATCGACAGACGTCCAGGCGCACCCGTGAGCGCTCCGCCTCGCAGCCGTCGCGCAGCAATCGCAATCAGAAGAGTCGCTCCCGTTCGGGCCAGCGTTCACGTCGTTCCCCGCCTCGGCGGGCGCAGTGGTCGTCGCCGGGGCGACGGGGCCAGGGAGGCAACAATAATCAGGGCCAGCATCAGAATCCACATCAGAATCAGTTCCAGAACCAGCATCAGATGAATCGCAATCGCCGCAATCCCTTTTCCGACGGAGGCCGGCGCCGTCGCTCGCGCTCTCAGGACGAGTACAAGAATCGCTTTCCCCTGTCGCCCATTCGGGGACGAGGATCATCGCCTGTCGGCGATCGTCGCCGACAGCAGCGTTCGCGCAGCCGTGGACGGCGACAGCAAACACCCGATCGCCGTCGCCAGGAATCGCCGGCCCCGAATCACAGGCGTCAGGAATCTACAGACAGACGTCGCCAAGAGTCCCCACCAACAGATCGACGCCGCCAGGAGTCGTCGCCGGCGGCAAGGAAGCGCCAGGACTCGCCAGTACGCAAGCGGCAAGAGTCGCCGGTAAACAGAAAGCAAAAACAGGACTCGCCGCCAAAAAGGCGGCAAGACTCAGCCGGACGAAGGCGTCATGATTCCTCGCCCGAGCATCGGCGCAGCCGCAGTCGTGGTGGCCGCCGGCACAGCTCCTCGCGCAGCAACAGCAGATCCCGGCGCCGATCACGCAGCAGCCCGTTGCCCAAGCTGACATCGGCCCTGCCCATGGACGAGGACCGTGAGAAGGCGGCGCGCGAAAAGATGCAGAAGCGAGCCGAGGCAGCCCTGCTGCTGAAGGAGCACATGCGAAAGGAGATAGCCAAAGAGGAGGAGCGCCGAGCCGAAAAGCAGCGACAGGACGATATCGAGAAGGAGCGCACCACCCGAGAGCTGAGCGAGCTGGAGCGCCTCAAGGCGGAGACCCTCAAGAAGCTGCACGAGGAGGATCGCAGTGGAGGTGGAACTGCACCAGGAGCCGGGGCTGCAACAGGACCCGAACAGCCCTCGTCCAGCCGCGGCAAGCGCGACAGCAGCCACGAGGATCGGCATCGCGACAAGAAGCGTAAGCACAAAAAGTCCAAGAAGGCATCCACCCGCTCCGACTCCGATTAGAGTAGAGTTTAAGGCATTTTGACTATCACATTAAATCGAAAACTTTCGTTCCACCAATTCGCGAAATTTTACACTCAACGGCCATTGTATGAACCGTGTCCAAATCTCTGTACTGAAGACCGTTCAATAAATGCAAACTTTACTGTACTTTTCAAAGGGTTTTTTCCTCCTGTTTTTGCGGGAAATGATTGCATTTTACATTATACATTTACATTACATATCATTTACATGTTCGTGACACGGTGTAAATATTTTTTGGAGTGGAATTCTGGTTGGTACGAACTTTTCCCAGTGGACCAAAGGGCGATGGTAAAATTAAACTATCATAAAATTTTCCTAAACGGACTTAAAAATGATAAATATCCGGCAGGAATGAGTGAAGTCTAGCTAAATGCTCGCAAACGGACTCAGAAAAGAGCGTTTACCGGACAAAAACCGAGCGACGACCAAAGCCTCGCAAAATTATCGCAAATGGGCTTAAAAACGGGCACAAGGCATTCGACAAGTGGATTAGAAGCTCTTGGCGATCAATTTTTCAGAGGCCAAGAAGTGCATTATGAGCTTGCGGCTTACCCTATCAATCCGTAGTAAGTATTATTTTTAAGGGCTTTCAAAAAAGATTTGCGAAATGGAGTATATCCTTTCCATATCTTAGCACAGTCTGGCAGCCCACTGCTTTTGTTTGTTTTTGCGCTTTTTGCTTTCGTTTCATTCATGCTCTCCAGATGCAGAGCTTTTGGCGTCGACGCCGACGTTGCCATTGAAATTTCGTACGCAGCCGGCGCAAACAAAAATGCCGGCAAATAAATGCAAGCTTACGCAAAAGCTTGTTTGTGGCAAAGCAAAGAGAGCGCGTTAACTTAACATGCTACTGGATTCACATGTAACTCGTACTCTCTCGGCTTTTGTGAAATGCTGCTCGTAAGCCCTCGGCAAGCTGCTCGAGCACTACCGACAGGGTGTATTCGTACAACAAGGTGGAGCTTCGCACGATTCCAGACAACAGTTTAGGTGGCTGTACACCACCTTGTTTTCCTAGCACACCCTGCTACTGGGAGCGACGTGCGGGTTTCCCATGATATGAGTTTTAAAAGTTTTTATATTGCCTGAGCGCCAATTCCCCTTTGGAATGGCGTACATGTTTGGACGTGTTTGCTCCGCTCGGTGGGAAAGCTGCGGGCCCGCGCTCGCTATTTCGTTGTAATCCCCAGCGCCAGCGCCGCCTCCGCGTAGACGTAGTATCTTTGAATCTGGCAACCGAATCTTTGAATCTCAGTGATTTTTGCGAGCCGTGCGTCTTTTGTATCTTTGGCCAAGCGGGGCGACAAAGCAACAAACAAAAAATGCTAAACAACAAAGCTTTGGGCGAATTGTGCGCGTAATTCCGTTGATTTGAGCGGCGTTGTCCGTGTTCGTGTGCATGTGAGAGTGCAAAGGCAATACGAAATACAAACGTAAAACGGAAATGCAAAGAAAAAACAACACAAAACAAAGGTAGCAAAGCAACAACAGAAAAGGCACAGCAAAGGCAAACATAAAGACGGGGGCGACGCGGGCAACAGGAGCCGGTGCAATGCGTGCACAGAGACAGAAAGAGAGAGATGGATAGTGGATCTATGTGTGTGCGTGTGTGTGTTGTGTGTTTGTGGCAAATCAAATGAAAACGAAATGTGATTCATTCATTGTCTGCCGGGCGGAGCGAAAGAGATATGATATGAAGAGAGAGGTTCAATTTTCAAAAATTCCGGCATTGTTTAGTCCTTTCCCAAAACCAAATTATGACATAATCTAAGCGACAGAGGCAGAGATAGAGTTAGTGAGAAAGAGAGAGAGGAAAGATACGCCAAGTGCGTGCTGAGGGGGAGTGCAAAAAAGTGAGAAATGAATATTTTAAAACTCGAAAAATTCCAAACAAAGCAAACTCCTCCACCACTCCAAAAAAAGGATATGAAACGCAATAAAAACATGACCGCCAAAGTACAGTAGTTCTTCCTCTTCCACCACGGATGGTAGGCAGGCCAGGCCAGGCAGGCAGGCAGTCAGGCAGTCAAAGCTCTTGAACGCAACAAAGCGAAAGCGTAGCAAAAACAAGGAGCAAAAACAGGCATCAGAGTGGGATGCGATGATGCTCAGAAAAAGCTTAGTAAGCTGCGCTGCTTCTGCTGCTGGTGGTGCTGCCTCTGCTGTTGCTTCTTCTCTTCTCTTCGTTTTCTTTGCTTTGCTTTATTTGCAAACAAAATGTATTATCAGGCCTTGTTCCCAGTTTCGTTTTCACAGAGTGTTGATCGAAAGTGAAACTTAGAAGAAATTGTCCAATCTTCGAGGACGGTTTAGCGATCACATCACATTTCTGCATTCCTTATTAACCGCCTCGACAGCAATTCCAACATTTTTTGCGGAAGTGAAATTGAGAACAACGCCTGAAGGAAGAAGAACAACGGCAGCAACAAACAGCAGGAGCAGATGATGAATAAGAGAAATAAGCATAATAGAAGAACAACAAAACGAGGTAGAAATTTCGAGGAAATCGAAATTTTTGCGTCGTTGCTGAATTTTTGTTTGCTCTCCCTGCCTGCCCTCTCCCCCTGTCAGTGCCCACAAAGCAAACTTTTATTCATTCTGAGCGCCTGTTTCTCTCTTTGGCTTTGCCTTTGCCAGTGTGTGTGCGTGTGTGTGTTTTTGCCCGAAATTTCGCATACATGTGCATTGTTCAATTTGTTTTATATAACACACACACACTACGCTTCTTGCTTATCTCTCAAATTGAGGTTTTTCGTTTGGGGATTGTCCTTTTGCAAAATACAAAATATTGTATATTAAAAGTTGTAAACAAAGGGCCATGCCACACAACAAATAAACGCCACAGTGCGTGTGCAAAACATTTGCCGGCAGCAAGAGTGAAAAACCATTCAAATTCACTTTTTCCACTAAAACATATCCTTAGAAGAGGTACTTTAGATATGAGTTAAAGTTTGCTAAGCGCGAAAATTCAAGCAACAATAAAGGGTGTTAAAGGCTATGGCACTAGCCTGATCCAAAGGTGATTCCATTATCTACCCAGTATAGTAGTATTTATCTATTATTTTTGCTAAATCCCATAATCACTCTCTGTGGTAGTGTATTAAAATCTTCGACTCTCACAAGAGCCGCTCGTTTTTTGTTTCTTGTTTCGCTTTTTTTTTGTTTTGGCAGTTTTTTGCATTTTCTTTTGATTTATTGAATTTTTTTACAATTTTTTGTTTGGGTCTCAACAAAAAAGCAATTGTCATACATATAAAACTTTGTCTGTGGTTGCAGCCTCAGTAGCTGTCGCGCTGTTGCCATTGCCGTCGGCGGCGCAGCTGGCGTCAGCGTGTGCTTCGCGAAAGCCTTTGATAGTGGAAAAAGCAACAGCAGCAATAACAGTAATGGCGCCGCAGCAGAGGCAGCCACAGCCGCAGCCGCAGTCGCTGCCGCAGTCGCTGCCGAAATATATTTTAGCATTCATTTATGCGAATACTTTTTGTTTCTTTTTTGTGCTCGCTTTGGTTTGCCGCGCGAATCCGAGCACTCTAGAAAGCTAGAAAATGTATCTTTCAGATACATGCGCCTTTGTGGTACTTGTCGCCGTCTCTGGTTGTGGAATTGAAATGTGCCCGCTGCCTTTTATGGCACCATCATCATCAGAGCATCAGAGCATCAGCATTATGATTACGGCACGATGCGTGCGTAATGGCAATGGTTCAGTCAGCAGTCAGCAGAAGTTGGTCGAAGACTCACAGAATTTATCACAGCTCAAACCGGAACACAAAAGCCAGTACAAATTTAATGATGATACATAGATGATACTCAAAAGGATGTGTGGGAGGATGGCAGGGATCTCCGAAATTACGAGCACAGATTAAAAGTGAAATATTAATGGTCAAGTGGTGGGATAGGAATAATATAAATAATGGATTATAGCACCGTCAGAGAGGGTCTTTGAGGCATTAAATCCTAGGAAATCCTTTACCTTGGCCATCTCAAGGAATCGATATAAAATTCATCGCAGAAAAAGAGTCTAAGGGCTCGCGCACACTATAGCTGAAAGCGGAGCTGAAATCGGAGCTGATACCTGATTTATAAGCTCTGAAAAAACAAACACACTGCACCGGTGCAAGTGCGCACATTGCAGACTGAGCTGAGCTGAAAGCTGAAAAAGCTCTCTGAAATCAGCTCAGCTTAGTTTGATCGATCAAGCATGTTTGTTTTTTCAGCAAGCTGATTGCTGATTTTGTTCAAGTGTATTGGTTCATAAGTGATCGAAAATGGGCGAAACATTGTTAAGCGATGAAGCTGGGGAATAAGCGGGATTATTCAAAATATTTGGATAATAGTTTTATTTCTATAATTTCTGGAAGGCGATAAATTGGGCAAAAAAGTTTTATTATTACCATTTTCATATGTCAATAATAAATATAATATACTATGTCCCCAAGTACAGTAAACGCTCGAAAGACATCACAATGTTTATTATTATACAAAATAAATAATAATTGAAAAATGTAATATTAATTCGCAGTGGCTTTTAGCTTTCAGCAATCAGATCAGCCGACAATGTACGCACTTGCAAGCTGATTCTGCCTGAAAAAAGCTCTCAGATCAGCTGAGCTTTCAGCTCCGATTTCAGCGCCGATTTCAGCTCCGCTTTCAGCTATAGTGTGCGCGAGCCCTAAAGGGCTACAAACTTTTTACAAATTTTTCAAATAAATCTACCTACATTTAAGTATTATTTAGATACATGTTTATAGAGAAATGGAACACCAATCTCAAGCTGAGGTTGCAGAAAAACTTGCCGTCTTGGACCACCCACAGCGAAGCTTCACTGTTTCGCACACGCTTTGGCTCTTCCCCATCAATTTCCAGATTTGAACGTTGACAGCAAAACGACATTGGCGCCAGGTCCAGGTCCAGGACCTGGTCCCGGTCCCAAGACCCATTCTGTTGTGTTGTGGGATGTTTGTGTGGACTATTAAACAAATTGCGTATACGCACTGTTGCACGCGTAAAATATTTATGCGTGTGGCGTCGCCCCCGCCCGCAAAAGCAAGCCAAATATATTAGCATACTTTTGTGTGCCACCCCGCCTCTCCCCTCCCCCTAAAGCCATTGTGTGTGTGTGTGTGTGTGTGTGTTAGCGTTAGATTAGTAAATAAAATTCGGTGATTTGATTTTTCCATTCATCTTCGAAGGAGAGCCGCCGCCATCGCAACAACAACAACAATATGAGAAAATACACATCGTAACCCCCCGAAAACGAAAGGAAAAAGCAACAAACCGGATCGCTCCAGACTGTAGGATATAGTCACAGACTTTGGTTGGAGACACCCGGAGGAGGAGAAGGAGGAGTCGGAGAAGGAGGAGTCGGAGAAGGAGGAGTAGGTGGAGAAGCCATCGGGCAAAGGGCATACACGTAGCCGATTGCAATGTTTTTGTTTTACAATCGAAGCCTTTTTGTCATTGAACTCTTGGAGATCCTGCTGCTGCTGCTGCCCGTGCTGCTGCTGACCGATAACAATGGAGGACTGACCCTCACCAAACAGCCAACAACAGGTGAGTACTGTACGCCCCCTCCTTTTCGATCTGGCTCTAAACTTGGCCAATAATCATAAACTAATGGCGTAACGGGGCAGGCGTGTCCGCCCTCATGCCACACTCCAAGCCAAGGACCAAGGACCCAGGACCCCAGGAGTCTTGGCCAAAAACTTGTTGAGTTTTCAAAGGAGCAGGATGGGGGCGGGCTATGGGTGGTTTTCTAGGGCCAAATCCCATAAAGAAAATCAGCAACATAAAATATTAAAGTTGGTAAAACACGCGAGAAAAGTTTGTTCGTCGCAGATCCCCCGTTGAGGATTGGGCCGAGGAAAACTACCCTCTTCGGCGTTTCGCTTCTCTTGGGGGTTGCTCTTGGGCAAAGTCCTTTTGCATGTGAGCCGCCCATCGGGCCCGGTTATTGCGTCGTTGATTTGGCTAAGCGAAATTATAATTCTAATTTATTGTGGAGTGAACAAGTCATACAAGAGAGAGGGAGAGAGGCAGGGCCCTGGCCCGCATCTATTTGACTGGAATTATGAAACAAATTGAGAGATACACCTGGCACATTCTCACGGGGAGCGGCTGGCATCCTTTTATTCAAAGTCAAAGCCAAAATGTAAAAAAAAGAAAAGCCCTGATGCTGTGGCGCATACCCGCAACTGGCCATATGGCAATCGCTGAAATGTTTTTTCAATGCTCCTGAGAGACAATCCATCAATTCGTGGGACATATCCATGCGGTCATCCCTCATTCGATCAGCCCCTAAATCCTCCCACACACAGACACATGCAATCATCAACTATTTATCCCCAATTGCTTGGAAGAAGGAAAGGGAATGGGTAAGTTCATGAAACCAAACCAAATGCGAAAACTTTGCACACATGACAGAGCACAGGACCCACAAGGAGGAGCGGCAGGGAAAGCAGGAGAGCAGGAGCTGCCTGCTGGCCGGGAAATAGCTAGTCCCGAGAGAGAGGGAGAGTGGGAGTGGGTCGCCTCCGGGTGCTTTTGGGGCAACAACAGCAATGGCAAAGGCAAAAGCAAAAGTCCAAGTCCAAGTCAAACGACTAAGCGGCATGTCGTCAATAAATTTTCCATTAAATTCAAAGTAACCCAAAAACAAGCAAAAAATATAAAAAGGAAAACGGAGAAAAAACGAGAAAAAATGAGGGGGGACCGTAGAAGGTATCCGGAGGTACTACATGGCATGGAACACTACATAACTTTTCCTTGTTACACGAACATGTCTATCTGTGTGTGGTGTGTGTGTGTGTGGGTGGGTGTGTGGTGGGTGGGTAGATGTGTGTTTGTTATTGGTATAGCTTCCTGCTTTCCGCTTGCCTGACTGCCGCTTGCCGCATGCCTACATCTTTTGCCGGGAATTGCCTTCAAGTCTCGAGCCTCTTATTCAATTTTCGCTAGCGTGTGGCGCCATCTAGAGCCCACCAATGCCACAAGCAACAACAACAACAACAACAACAAGCGTTGAACGATATTGCTGCCGCCGGCAATACACCACAGGCACACACACACCATAAGCTATGGAGGAGGCACAAACCCACAAAACATAGTATCAACAGAAACAACAACAACAACAACAACAACAACAGCCATCAAACATCAAAGGATGGATAGGTCGAGGCTGAAGATACCCTTAAAGAATGATGAGAGAACACCCATATCTCTTCTATATCTCTCTTTTGGGATAAATATAGAAATATGGAAGGTCCCAGAATCATCTGTTCGATGTATTACTATATGGATACGATATTACAAGGCCTTGTTGCATTACGAGAAATTTATTTGTATTTTTTACCGGCCAATGATACTTTTAAGGCTTTAAATAAACTTTTAATTACCCAAATCCTATGGGAGGGGCCCTGTGGCTCCCCCCAAAAGGTTGAGATCTCCTCTTATGGGCTGTGTTTCGATGGTTCACAAAATCTACAAGAGTCTACTTGTATCTTTACCAGTTTTAGTTTATTTCTGGAGGTGTTATCTCGGAGAAATTGTAGATAAATTGCTTCAAGAGCTTCGTCTGCGCTATGAGAATTTTCTAGTTGGATGATAATAGATTTTATTTGATACTCAATAAAAGCATAGAACGTGTCTACTGGTATTGTTTTACTTGGTTTGTATCGAGTATCTGACATCCGAGAAATCTTTAAACGAAAAAACTATTGTCTCTCAAAGCCAACAAATAACTATTTTTGTAATTTCTGCCTACTCATAATTCTCTAGAATTTCAAGAGTATTATTTGTAAGTATTATTTTATACACAAATAAATATGTAATTAATTAAGTATTAAAAATGTTTCGATCAAAGCGTTTCGTACTCTTCTTCCAGGGCATAGAACCCTCCCGCCCTTCCGTGGATAAAGGGTATACGTTTTCTTAGCAGATCTTTTGTTGTTGTTCCTTTGTGTGTGTGTGTGTGTGTGTAGCAAGCAACAAATCGTTTGTGCCCCATTGCTGTAGCTGTTGCTGTTGAAGCAACAACCCGAAAAGACCCCCCCACCTCATCCGTCTCTGAGTGCTCCATATTCATATGCAAATATCTCTGGGACCCTTCTCGTTCTCTTTGTTGTTTCTGCTGTTGTTGCATGCCACTTTTATTGTTGTTGTTCGGTGCGTTGGCGTCGCCGTCGCCGTCAGCATCGGCGTCTGCGTAACTGGCGCCCAAAGCATGATTTCAATTTCCAAGTGCTTCCTGCTGCATGGCGTGGCGCTCTGCTATTTGACATCTCAAGCAGCGTTACAAACTTGGCTGCTGCCACCAGAACAACAACCAACAACCAAGAACCAAGCACCAGCACAGCGAAGAGAAATGCCTGCTTCGGGCGCCCGAAACTGTTGGATGGATACCCTGGAACGAAATTACAATGAAAATATTACCATAATAGAGTGAAAAAAAGAAACCCCTATGAGTGAAACTTGAGCATTATGCATCAGTGTGCCGTATCACGCACAAGGCATGTATTTTGTTTATGCACTTTTTCGGGCAATCTCTTTTGCGGCATTTGTTTTTGCAGCATCGCTTTTGCATCGTTCTCTTTTGCAGCATTCTCTTCTCTTCTCGACAAGCACAAGTCATGCACACGACATGTATGCGGTTTTTTTTTTCTATTCACAGGCCTATTCTTTTACACCTTTAAAACATCATTCCTATGTCTTATATATGAGCTATCACAGCCCCTAAACTAAGACAAATTCCCATTGATATTGCTCCAGCATACTCCCACAATATACCTTGTAGAGTCGAAAATACTTCCTTCTTGGAGTATTCCTTCCTTAAGAGTATTTAGAACAGCAAACAAACAGCAAGAACCAGGCAAGAGCGGGTGTGGGGGTGGTGGAAAAACAGTTGAAACAACAACTTGAGGAGTCAACGCTGTGCTGGCCACAATAGAAAACAGAAAATCGGCTCATCCAGACCACAAAATGCAAGGCGTTTGCCGCTCTTGACTGGAGTGTGGAGTGTGGAGCGTGGAGTGTCCCCATGAGAGGATGGTGTATGCTGGATGGAGGCTATAGGATGGAAGATGAGCCCTAAATGCTGCCGGCGCCGAAAGAAACAGCTTAAAATGGTTAGAAAGGGAGGGAATAGAGAGGAAATAGAAGTAGACTTTTGCGGTGTCTTGAGGAGCACCGGAGCTCCGCCTCGATTCCCCGAAAACTGTTTTTTCTATCTATGTATCTGTATCTGTACATAGCGCAGCAGCATTTTCCCTGATTAAAGTTTCTACACATGCACCCACACAGAAAGAGAGAGAAAATGGCTATGGCTATGACGATGGTGTCCTGCCTAGATAGAGGATCCTGCGTCGCATTATTCGCAGCAGTTTTCCCTCGTTTTATAGCCTCATTGAAAATCTCCGGCATTTCCTTGACAGCTTTAAACTGATTGCTACGCTGTGCTGTTCCCGCTGAGGTCGCCTTCGATTCGTTTCGATTCGACTCGCCTCGAACCCCCCACGCCCTCCGGGGCGGTCTGTTCGCCCCGTGAAATGTGAAAATTCTTGGGAAAATCAGTTAAGTACAACATGGACGGACATCAGGGTCCTTTCAGCCCCCAACCCCCCCTGCGGCAGAGTCGCACTTAGCAAGAAAGCAAAGATTTTACTTTTTCCATCGTCGCGGGGGAAAATCTTTTGGGAAAGTATTTTACAAATTTCATAATCTTCTGTTGCCGATGAAGGGTGGGGGGAAGAGGGTGGAAGGAAGTGTCTGTGAAACATATTTCCTTTTTTTTTTTCGTGCTGACAATTATACGAAAATCATCCCCCCGTAGATACTTATCCGACGCGTGCGGTGTCCAATAAAAAGATCCAAAAAAATGAAGTAAAATTCTATTAGTTCAATTAGGAAATTGCCGTGGATGAAGATTTTTTCCTTTAACTTGAAATTTGAACCAGAAAAACATTGAACTTAAGTTTGGAGGAGGCGGAAGATGCATAGTTCCTAGACGGATACGGACTTAGAGTGAATTTATGATAATCAAATCATTCCCATAACTGAATAGATTACATATTTAAAGCCAGACAGAGACTGAGACATTGATCTCCTTTCCGTCAAAGTCTAAGTATTGTATTTATACCCCAACGTTTTTATTTCGTCTAGACAAAGATGACACTTCAGTTTTTATTTATCAAACATTGTGTGCCGAACCAAATATCAAATACTATGGTATTTAGAGAACCGTTGTCTGTCCCACCAGCCAGGGCTGAAATAGAAAGAGTGGAACAAAAAAAAAAAAACCATAAGTAGACGACAATTAATTTTCATTCATTCCTGTTGATGGAGACTTTGGGGAAGTGTGTGGCTCGGCAGGAAGGTGTTCTTGGTTCTTGGTACTTTTCCGCTCGGTCGACACATAAGCATATTAAGGCTTCAAGTTCGGGCCACAGCCACAGCCACATCTACATCTACAATCCCACTCCCTCCATCCACGTGTGCAAATTTCATGGAAAGGTTTCTTTGCTATGGGGAGAGCAATACGTGAAACAAGTGGCAATCTTATAGTCGAGCATATCGACTGGTTGGTTACCCCTTTTATTGGGATTAGTTTTTTTTTGTGTACCCCGTTTTGGGTTGTTTATATTTATAGAAAACCATTACAAATATTTTATATAAAATGTAGAAGAAATCATGAGGAGCATTATAACTGTGCCTCGACAAAAACGTTTCGAATGATTTTTTGCAGAGAGAACAAAAAAATCAATGTCTGAAATCTATCCAAGTGTATAAACAAACTTATGCAAATTTTTTAATTTTAAAAATAAAAATTGACAATACAATTTTTATTCAAGATTTGAATTTAATTCAAATATTTTTTGAACGGAAACTTGTCTATGGAATATTTTTGATATTAAAAAAAAATATAAAGACAGTACAAATACAATTTTTATTTTTAAAAATTGATAAAAATGTTTTTTCTTTTAAATTTGTGTTTTAAAAACTAAAAATAGGCCTTAAATAATTAACTAAAATCTAAAAATATCATAAATAATCAATCCCTGATTGGTTTTTTATTCTCGGAGTATACATCGTATAGCCACCAAGATTATTTCCTTAAAAATAATTTTTTTTTAATTATTAATTTTTTTTTAGAATTTAATTTTGTATTTTTGATTTTAAAATAATATCTCTGATACAAATTATGTTGTTTGATGTTACTGTTGGAGCAACTTATACAACAGTCACAGGAAAAATTACGATGATTTTAAAAATACAATTTTAATGAATAATTAATTAGATTTAAATAAATATTTTCGACGAAAATGCTTTTAAAAATGAAAAATAAAAGATAATATACAAAAATTAACTTTTAGCGCTTGGATAAAGCAGGAAATAAATAGTATTAATAAATAGTGTTCCCAATACGCCCCACAATGTACTCTCCCAAGTACAGGGTATCAAACGAACCAGAGAAACCAGAAATAGAAGAAAAAGCGACAAAAATGAAAGAAAATATCCCCCTAGTCAGCATGACATTTGTAATTTAATTTCTCAGCCTCCCTCAGCCTCCCTCTTCCGCCTCCTCCTCCACCTTCTCCTCCACCTTCTCCACATCCTCCTCCATCTCCCACTTCGGTAACATGTGCCATGCGTCCAACTTCTTGCGAAATGTTTATATAAAATAAGTATTAAAAAATAAAAACCTTATGAAAACATAAAAAACGAAATGAAAGCAAACTCTAGACCCCCCAGGCCCTGCCCGCTCCCCCACACGCTCTCCGTTTCATAATGCGTAAAGTGCTGCCGTTTGGCAATTAAAATTATTATTAGAAGTTAGTTGGCATAAATTTTGCGTAGCCGTGGCGCCACATTAGAAAACTTTTTCTTCTCCCCATTTTTTTTTTTTTGGAGCCAAGTTTATGCGCAGTCGGAGGCAGTAGTAGTGGGAGTGTTGGCCATAAACGAGAAAATGCTTTAATAGCATTCAAACGGTCCTCGGTTCTGCTTTAAAATGGATCTAAAGTTGAGGGTTTACCAAAGAAAAAACAATAAAATAAATGGCCTAGATGAGGCAGCAAAATGTGGCGTGTGGCGGCTGTGACCCAAAATCTAACAAAAACCCAAAGAGGCTTTATTTTATTTTAATATGTACTTTTGCAATTGGATGATTTTACTTTCGGGGGCATTGAAATACAAATTTACATGGCCATAACAGGAAGCCAAATCATGCGCCAGATGCGGCGGTAGTTACCGGTAACAGGTCTGTAAAATTTCATAGGAAAATGCATTATCAGATGGTCTTTTCTATGGTTATAGCCACCCAAAGGAGTTCGAAAGTGCGAGCCTTAGTGTGGATGGAATCGCTTAGGGATTACCAGAAACTACAGGGGGAAAGGGAGAGCTAACGATCCCCTATCAAATAGTTATGGAATAGTTAGGGTGATAGCTAGACCAGATAGAATTGGTTTTCCTTATCCAATTAACAGAGAGACAGGCAGAGATCTGGGTTGGAACAGGTTCGTTAGGGCAATCCATTCGCTCTGCTCCCCCGAAAAAAAAGAAAACATTCATAATTCACGAACGGCTACCTGGGCTCTATTTATAAGGCACTTTCATGCTTCTTTACATAGCCAATTGTTGGGATTCTTTCGATATCGCAGCCAATCGTTCAATCGTTTCTATGTCGGTGTCCGCCCCCTACCCCCCCTCTGGAACCATCCACCGTAAGCAATATTGTTTGTCATTGTTCGTTTCGACTGCTTTACGCACAACTACAACAACGACAACACTTTAGAAAACAACAATGAAAATAGCACTTACAACTTGAACCTGGCCCCTGCAACACCACACAGCAGTCCACTCCACACCGCCACACCGCCACTCCACTCCCCTTGTGCCCCCCCTCTGGGGTCCGACTTCAGTGGCCCAACGACAGTGGCAAGTACAAATAAAATCCATTAAAAGTAGTACCACGTGTAAGCCGAGTTTTTTTCCTCCTTTTTTCTGTCCACCTCTCTCTCTCTCTCTCTCTCTCTTTTTGTGTTATTTATTTATTTTTTTCGTATTAGAATGACGCATATTATTGACGTACAACAACCAACGGAGGCAGTGAAACAGGAACAGTGTAGAGTAGGGGATGTATGGACTACAAGGATACCAATAGACCCTCGATTGTTGAACAGATTGTTGCTCTCTTTCTCATGGAAGTACAATTTAAAGAAGTATTCGAAGATTTGGAAAAAGAATTAGATAGAAATAAGATCAAGAAAACTATAAACTTGGAAGGAACAGCCGGAACAGGGCAGCAGACTTCAGCACTAATTACAGTATGATTTCGCTGCTTGCAAGCAGTGCAGGTGAGAGCCAAGACAGCAAGAGAGCGGCTCGTACATAGCGCATTAAGGGCAGAACGAGATGGCTAGGTCATAGGCCTGAGATGGCAGTGTATGCTCTTTCTTTACTTGGCAGAATGTGCGTGCGTGTGTCCGATTATGATAAAATTATACTATGTGGTCCGCTTACTCTCTATCGGGTCTTATTTTACTGAGCGTAAAATAAGCGCTCAGCACCAATGAGAGCGCTTTGACGCTATGTTTGATGCGAGAGAGAGAAGAACGAAAGTTGCTGTTGTACTGAGCAAAATAAGACCCGTTAAGAGAGCGCCCAGCGGCAGCGGATAACCTTGTATAAATTCATCATGACTCCAACACTAATGACACCCTGATTTCGTTGGTTGAGAGCAAACCGAAAGCCTACACAGCGCTCTCTCCAAGGCCCAAAGGGCAGAACGGCATAGCTAGATCTTAGGCCTGAGATGGCAGTGGATTGCTCTCATTATCTTGAAGAATGTGCGTGCGTGTGCGTCCGTCTATCAAATGAGAAGTTAAGGGAATCCGAAAATCATTAGGAGACGAATCAGAAGGAAGGGCAAAAGAGAGCCCAACGAGAACATGCATTATGTTTCTTCTTTAGATTCCTGATTTCATACCCTATACTCGTTTATAGTTACTAATTCTATTACTCCACAAGAAACCAATATACCCCCATGAGCTCTACAAATACCAGGGTATAATAAGAGACAAATGAATAGAGGGAGGAGACAGAGGGAGCCAAGCGGGAGACAGAGGCCGGACAGACCTGTGGCGGCGGTAATTGACGCTTCGTCCAAAGAAGAAAACAAAAAATTTGCCAAATGGCAAAGAACTTTTATGTCCGATCATGTCGATAGGTGAGTGTTGCCACCCCCTGCCCCCATGCCCCCCCCCCCCCCCCCACACACACACTCTGCCCATTTGAAAATATGTTCCGTCTGTTGGAGCATAAAAGCAGATTTCATGGTGCCGTAGCTAGAGGGGGATCCAAAAGGGGGCGGCGAGGGGAAGGTGACACCTGTGTTGTGTGTGTTTTTTTTTCGCCTAGTCATTGTGTGGTCAAAAGAAAACAAAACAATTTACAGACATCCCCAGTGCTCGTGGATTTGTGTGCCGTAAACCCTATTAAAAAATAAACGCAACAATCAAGTAGGTTTTTTTTTTCAGCCTGGGCCGGGACCCCACGTGTGTGTGTGTGTGTAAACGAGGCCCAGAGACAGAGAGAGAGAGAGGGGGCCCAATGTCATTTATCTATCTCTTGTTCAACTTTGAGTGACAATCCTCCCATTCCTGCCACATATCCTATATACTATACTACCACTTGTGGTATAGTACTCCATGCCTTCCGTGCCATTCCTCTCCATTTGTCCTTGTCCCGGCACCCCCCACCCCGCACACCGTGTCGTGTCTGTGCTGTCATTTGAAAACAACATTATTACTACTTTTATTATTATTATTGCGAGTATTATCAGCAGGTTTCGAGTTCATTGAATTTGACTAGAGAGAGAGAGAGCGGCAGGAAGAAGGAGAGGTGGCACTGGAGAGAGCCTTGGCAGGCCGAAAACTGGGTCAGCGTAATCAACACAATCAGTGCCTAGGAATGGCTACGTGAGCTGCTCTGCTCAGCTCCTTCTCCTTCTAAAATTGTCAACCGTCCAACTTTCGAGCTCTCACCATGACAGCCAGAACAACCCAAGATGATTGCAATAAATTAAATTAATGCGTATTTTCGGGGAAGAAAAAAAGCCAGACAGGCGAATCAATTGACAAAAATTCTACTTTCGGGGGCGGCAGCTCCACAGAACCGAACCGAACCTGAGCAAAAGATTAAAAACAGAACAACACACACACAAAATATATATCTATTTTTTTTTTTTGGCATTCAACGGAATTTTTGCACAGCGTAAACATGACTTTATAATGGTGTCCCCCACTTCATTTTGGTCTAAATATAGACGGTATCGAAAAGTGCGATAATGGCAAAAAAAAAAAAATTGTTGACTTAAATGACAAAGTTTTTTTTTTATGTATAAATATATTTTTCTTCATGTCAAATGATATTTTTTCGTGTGAATTTTTGCCTGCCAACATTGAATTGGAAAATCTGTCAATTAGTCCAGAGATTATCCGATACAAAAAATATGTTTGCTGAAAAGTTTTATTTACGAGTATTGGAAATTGAATTTATAGCATTTATCGTTCATATTTAATAGATTTTATTTTGATAGGAAAATCCGGTTTCAATGAACTGGAAAATTAATTTTTTTTCAGGCTGATTGAATTGGGTTTTGCTGGTATCATTCATAAATTAAACCAATTAAATTTCGTGTGTAAATTATGTTTTTAATTGATTAAAATATATGAATGAAAATCGGATTTCGGATAAGGTATTTTTTTTGCAGGCAAATTAAATTAATAATCCTTAAAAAATATTCCACGATTTGTAATGACATTGAATACTTTTTTAACCCCCAAAAGGGGGGTTTTTTTTTTGTATTTTTTAAATCCTTTTATTGTTTCTTTCTCTTGTGGCACCCTCGCCTGAGAAAGGTTCTGCGGCATTTCGCTGAAAAATGATTAAATAATCGCTGAAGAATACCCAAATAAAACAAAAACAAAAAAAAGTACAGAGCATGGCGTATAATTTATTAATTTGTATTCCACGCTTACCAATCAACACCAGAGCCCGAACCAGGCACCAGCCACCAGGCACCAGGGCCAATCCCCCAGTCTGTCCGTCACTCAGCCAGTGCCGGGCAGACTGCCGCCACCGGGCCTAGACCCAGTCCCAGTCTCAGACCCAGTCTTTGGGCAAGAGAGCATTCCCGAACCCGAACCCAAGCCCAAACCGAAATCCGATTCGAATCCCATGAATGAACACGCTTTTTGAGAGGCAAAGCTCTTAGAGCCGCTTTGCGGCCAACTAAATAATAAAATGCATTTAGCATAATTAACTTAATTTCATAAATATATAATTATACCTAGTCATGCCCCCGGCCACCCCTCCCCACTGCATTGCATGTGTCCCGGGCATTTTTTAGGAGCCTAGCCAAGCGTAGAAGAGGCAGCCACGAAATTTGTGGCAAAAAAACGACTAAAAAATCAACCAAAAAAGTAGGAGTATCTCGGAAAAGGAGACAAGACACTCTTTTGGACTCGGGCGCGCAAAGGGTGTGTCCATCCGTCCGTCTCTCAGTCCGGCTGCAATTAAATTTTGTGCCAAGCAGCAAAAAAAAAATTGAGAGAGAAAACGAAAACCAAAACTCAACTAACGAAAAAAAAGCATTAAAGAAGGAATAAATAAATAAAATGAAAAAAAAGAAAAAAAAAACAGAATTCAGCTTGCAAATTGACACGAGATATGAACACGGACACGGCGGACACGACGGACCCGCCGGACACGCCGGACAGGCAGAAACTTGGCTCGGGTTTAACACTTCTTGGCTTTGGCCACGTCTGAAACTGATGGTCGGTCTTTTTTTTGTTGTTCTCTAAATTTTCGTTCGGTATTCTGTTGCTTTTTGGCCAAAAAAAAAAAAACCAACCGAAAACCCCACCACTTACCTGCTGCTCCGTTCGCTCTGGGTCTTGGGTCTGGGGGGGATCAAATGTTCGTGCAAGCTCGTTAAAAAGAATTTGGTTCACTTGTTGTTGGTGGAGTTTGGTTTTTTCCTCCCTGTCACGCTGGAGATCGAAAAGAAGAAAAAAAGCGTCCACAGGCTGTACGCTAAAAACTGGTTTCTCGGACTGCATTCTTTTGGGCCACGTTTTATTGGCGCTGCCAGAGCGCACACAGGCTCTCCTCAGGTTATTTTTCTACTTGGCTTCTTGGCTTCTTGGCTGAAAGGCAAAATTGAATCATATGCGTTGCAATTTCTATGAATTTCAGACAAGCCTTGCGCCTCCCCGATGAGAGGCGGCATCGGCAACGGCATCGGGTTTGGTTTCTGTTTCTGGTCTTCTGGGTTCTCTCTTTGTCTTGCCAGAGAGTGGGATTCCTTGAGAGAAGGGAGAGCAGGGAGTCCCCATTGGCACAACTAAATTTAGTTTGTTATTCTTTTTGAATTTTGTGCACGTTTCGCGCTTTGCATGATTAATTGTTTATGCAAATTGCTGCCTTGGCTTATAAGGCGAACGACACACACACACACACATCGTATAGTATAGTAGTTTCTTTGAGAGATAATATGATTTCACCCAGGCATTGGCATAATTGATACAATGCCCCCCTCCAAACCACTCAGCCATTTGTTCTATTGATTCCCACACACACTACACATGTACGCTTAGGATTTGCCACAACTCTACAACTATTTAATTAATACTCAATTAGCTCTCACTCTCCCGCTCATTTGCATAAATATGCCGTGCGATATGTACGTTTCATTCAGCATTCATGGGCTATGGGCTATCAATGCGACCCAGAGATACGCGATTAACTTTGTTTGCAAATTAGTTGCCCTAAGACGCGATGCTTGGCCCAGAGATAAAGTTTTAATTAACATTACAGTTAATCCGCTTACAACTTAGACTATCTGTCTCCCTCTCCCTCTCTCTCTCTCTCTCTTCAGTCCATAAATATACATACATAATAATGTGGCACAGTGTGGCCTAATGGCCCAGGCCTGGTTTGCCATACCAGAAATAAGTTTTGCCAAGTTTTTAAAAGTCCATAAGTCTGTGAGCAGTTTTTTTTTCTCCTTTTTTTTTAATGATTCTTTATTTTTAGTGGGTTTTTATTTTTGTCGATGTATACCCTTTCCAGAGGGTACTAGTGGATTTTAAGGCATTAAACTTGTGGGAAATATTATGCAAGAGGGAAATATACAGGCATGGAGAAAATAATGGAAATTGCATATATTTTTTAATTATACATTTTTTTTATATTTTCTTTTTTATTTTTTTTTATTCAAAAGCTTTCTATTTGATTATAAAATAATAATACAATTTGTTGTTTACTGTTACTTTTGAAGCCACTTATACAACAGTCACAGGAAGAAATTATGATGATTAAAAAAAATAAATAAAAACAGTTTTCTTGCGAAAAAAGGTATTACAATTTTAAACTGTATTACAATTTTAAAAATAAAAAAAAAAAAACAAAAAAAATGAAAAAACCATTACAAAACTAAAAAAAAAGTATAGACAAATTTAGAAGATAAATTTGAAAAATTTAAAATATTCAGTTCCTATTAATTTTCCCATAAATGTATACATATTTAATTCTAGTATAATATTTCTCAAAAGTTTAAATTTAAAATTTTTTATTTATTTTTTTAGTTTTAAGGCCCTTTATTCTTAGTGTATGATTTTCTGATGGATGTATTTCTCTTTTCTGTTTTGATTTGCGAGCCTCCGTTATTTTGTGCCGTCCGTTACTCCTGCCATTTGCCTATTCTATTGCTCAGGAGCGAGTGAGAGAGCACAGTGCCCACCGAGAGAGATATGTCGCCCTGTTCGAGAGAGAGAGAGCATAGGAGATACCTCTCCATTAATTCCTTAATCATGCAATTATTCCCGACTGTAGCCAAAAGGGTATCTAATACTTCATCTACCCAAACACCAGCGATGTTCCCTTTCTATGTTGTGTTCTGTATTTTTCTTTTGGCCAGCAAGCATTACGTTTAATGGCCCAAAAATGAAGAAGTTCCAGCCACGAAACGTATTTTGGAACGGCCGCAACTTTCTGGGGGTTTCCCCGACTCTTGGAAACGATCTATTGTTTATAATGGGGCCGTTTATCTTTTTGGTAATAGCTCTACAGAAACTGCGAGCGTAGAACAAGTTCTTTAATGTGTCATTTCCAAGGGCTAGTGCTTATGGCACAACAGCAGTACAGTACAGGCCCCAGCAGGCAGCAGGCTGAAAACAGAGACAACCACTCGCCCCACTGTGCCGTGCCGCAAGCCGTTTGACATTTTGCCCCGCACAACGAACTATCGCACGAATTAACATAGTTAGAGCCAAGTGCACGACTTGGCTTAGTGTTTGTTGGTGTTGGTGCTGGGGTAGGGGGGTAGGGGGGTACGGGGGGTGGGCAAGTGCACTCGTTGTCGCTGACAGGTAATTGTAATAAATATCTCGACTAATTACCTTTGAGCTCTGTGCGATTTATCTTAATTATACGCACAGCAGAGCACACGCAGAGCATTGAACGTAGAACCCTGAATGTCAAAACAAACTATAAACCCAGTCGATATTGGAGTGGATTTTCCAGTGGAGGTGGAGGTGGTTTCTGGGAGATTTTTCGTACGAAATTGATGTTTCGTGGAAATGCTCGTGGGGCCAAAAATATCTTGGCTCATTGAGAAAGAAATTGATGAATTAGCTGGTGTCGTGGCAACCTGCGGAACAACAGACGACGACTGAAGCACGTACCGCACCACGGCGTATGCGTATTTTATAATTAAATGCTTGCCGCCTGCCTGCCTGCCTGCCTCCTCCGCTGGAAACTCTGCTTTCAGCTACTTTTCCTTTGCCTTTTCTGCAGCTTCATCGGCATCTGTGGAGCGTGTGCTTTAGTTGCTGTTTTGCCCAGCTGCTGTGCCAGCTTTTGCTCTAAACGTGCCACAGCCACCAGCCACCCTGGGCGACTTTTCATTTCGTGTTTGCGAAGAGTGTCCTCTGGTGTCATCAAAATGGCTGCCATGCGGCCGTGTTATGCGGTGCTTGTGCTCCAGCTCCTCTTTTTCTACACCACCGCCCACCGTCATGTTAGACCCTCCTCCATTCGCACTCTCTTGTGTATTTTGCTGTCATTTGTAGGTATTTCTGTTGTTGCTTTGGTAACTAATTGTCATATTGCCCCCGGAGAGGACACTGACAGCAACACAGTGGCGCCCTGGAGCAAGCCTCCTTCTGTGTGTGTGTGCGCATATGATTCAATTTCATATTCGCTTATTTTTGCTTTTTTTTTTGTTTGAACTTTTTAAATGGAAATGCCAACATCAATTGAATTATGCGAGAAATGAAAAACATTCCATATTTGTTTTCCACATATTGGCAGACATGCACAGGGTATGCACAGATGCACGGGAGATGCAGTGCAGACGCGAGTCCTTTGTAGCAGGTTTTTTTCACCCAATAATTAATCACCACCGAGAAGCCCCCAAAGGCACTGAAGGCACGGAAGGCATGGAAGGCGCTGTGTTTCGAGCCGGCAAAAGTGATTTATGCAAGTAGTTTAATGCCCGCTTACATAATAAGTGGAACTGTGGCTGCCACACACACACACGCAGACAGCGTGTACGTATACGCAACGTAAATTACCCAGACAGCCATTATGCAATGATTCTTTGAGAGCTCTGAGGCCCCACCGTTCTCTGTCCTTTGGTTCGTTTCATTTCATTTTGTTTACATTGTATTGGCCTTTAATTAATTGGTTTTTATTTCTGGACTTATCCAGCGTCCCGTTCCGGACATTGACAGCCCCCAAAAAACAAGCAGCATGAGAAAGGAAAAGTCGAAAATCTCAGATGACACACGCACACACACTCAGAGAGAGAGACTGAGAGAGAGAGAGAGGAACTTGTTGATTTGCGAGCCTAATTAATTTTGCCCCTGGCAAACTAATAGAATTTGCGGTCGTCTAATAACCGAAAAACCCACTTAGCAACACATGGCGTATACGCAACATTTGTCCCATTTGACAGCACGTGTCAGTGGTCCCGTCCGTCCAGGCCATACGGATTGGTTGGTACAGATATATCTATATCCCATCCGCTTCTACTACCACTGTATCTTTGGCTGTCATAGAAACTGGACACTTGATGGAGTGCGCGTACATACGCATACAATATACGCGTATATGGCAGGTGGGACGGAGACCCAGTCAATATGTGTCCTAGCAACGCTTTGGTTGGAGGGCGCGGACAAATGACAGGGCTATTTGTTTTATCCAGGACACAGGTGGGCCCAAGGGCTCTCTCTTTTTGGCTGGAATTTATATTTTGAGTGGAGACATATTGGTACTCCAGATGAGCTATGAGGTAAACAGGCGACGAAGTCGGTCTTTCTTCATTCTACACTCGGAGAAAAACGGAAATTAAATGGAAATAATTTTGTTTTAAAACCAAAAATTTATTGAAAAGTATTTTTAGTACATTTAAAAATGCTCTTTTAATTTTTACTGTTTTTATTTTTTTTACTTTTATGCTTTTAAATTATATGCTTAAGAGAAACAAAAAAATTAAAAAGAATTCATTTTGATTTAAAACAAAAAATGTTTTAACAATTATTTTTAATACATTAAATAATAAATTTTTCATTTTTCCTTTTTTTTTAATTTTTTTTTTTTTTTTTTGTTGTCGTTTTTATTTTTATTTGCTTTAGAGTAAGAGAAGAAATTAAACAGAAATCATTTATAGCAAAAAAAGCATTCAAAATTATTTTTAATACTTCTCATAATTTTTAGCATATTTTTAATTTTTTTTATTTTTTGTATTTTTATTTGTATTATTATTTGTATCCAGTTTTATTTTAAAACATTTTTTTGAATTATTAAATAGTTTTTATTTTAAATAATTTGCTTTAAATTTTGTAATTTTGTATTTTCCACACTCTATTCGATTCGAATCTATTGGTATATTAATATTACAGTCACTCCGTTTCTCCGAGTGTATCCTGCGTGTGTCCCTTAAGACGGTTTTGAATTGCTTTTTGCATGAAAGCATATCTAAGAGGCTTACCCATTACAAATAGCATTTAACAAGGATTAATTGTTGTCCAAACGAACACCAAATTTCCGTGTCAGGTGCTCAGGCTTTCAGCACCCATACAATCTATCCATCAAAACTGTTGGAACATTGGTTTTCATGTGAGAAAAGAGCTTCCATTGAAAGCAAATAGAAACCTACCCAGCTGTGCATAATTCTATGTTCATTAACTACTTACAAAAAAAGCTTAAAAAAAATTCTCATTTCATTCTACACATAATTATGGGCCATTATATTGATGTTTTTCTTCGTATTTTTAGGTATAAACCGCCCGGGGGCCTTAGGCCGTCGTTTACATTGAAAAAAAAGAAAGAAAAAAACTTTTGTAAAACAAACAAATAAACGATCAAAGCAAACAGCGGGAAAAACCCAAAGCTGCCATCATCAGGGGAGTGGAGAGCGGAGACTGAGGAGTGGAGTGTGAGAAGATTACATGACTTTCAGCACGCGTGTGGGGGGCTCTTAAACGTCTTTCGATGATGTTGGCCAATTAATCAAAGACATGATTTGTGGCTGCAATCCCCCACTAAACGGAACGCCACCATAAATCACGTAATGCCAAACGTAAAAGAATAAGAAAAAACCCATATGGAATCAAGACATTTTCATTGCCTAATGAAGCATTCGATTTTGCATTTTATCGTTGGCCAAAAGATTCAATTTGTTAATTAAATTCGGTTACAGGTGGCAACAATTGCGGCACCAGAGTACCAGAGAAAAAAAACAAAACTTTTCGCCCCACATGTGGGGCCGCCGAATGGCTCTGCCTTTGGCTCTGTCTCTGGCCCCCAGTACCATGATTTATTGTTGTTTGTCGAACGTGAGCGCCAGTGTGTGTGCCCCAAACTTTTCTAAAGTAATTTGCGACAAATCATAAAGGCATTTGTTTTCTTTTTTTTTACCTACATGCGGCGCAGAATTTATGCTACTTCGGGAGGAGCTCTCAGGTGTGGCAGATTCCTGGCTGTGACGTCTATTAAAGCCACCTGGCAGCCAAAGGACTGAATTATGAACAGAAAAAAGTGGAGAGGAGCCCGGCAGGGGTAGGAGCCTCAAATGGCCATCCAACGGCCTGCTTGCCCTTTTAGTAGACAAACATAATTAACACTTTGATATAATTTTTGCAGTTTTACAAAGTCACAAAAGTTGAGCGAAAGCCGGGCACTAGCCTGGCGCTTCAACGCCAGGGAAATCCATCCATTAACATAATTACGTAGAAACATGAAATTATCATGTAAAGGGGCATCCTGTTCCTGCATTCCTGGCCTTGTCTTCCTGGTTGATTTTAATTTGTTTTGAGCTGAACGGAGCGGAGCAAAGCAGAGCAGAGTGGAGCGGAGTGGAGCGGAGCGGAGTCTGAGCAAAGAGCAAAAACCAACACGTCCTGCAGTACATCATCGTCATCATTAGCGCGAACAGTGTTTCCTTCACAATGATAGCAAACAGCACACAAAAACGGGAGGTAGTAGGGGATAGAGGATATATTTTTACGCAAAAGGAAGGTGGTTTCAGGGGCAGAGGGGCGTACGGCAGGAACAGCTTCCCTTTTGCATAAACTGGCTCTGGCTCTGGCTCGGGCTCGGGTTTGTGGCTCTCTGGCTGCCTGGCTTCTAGGGTTCGCTCGGTTTCCCCTGCTTATGCTTCCTTATGCCAGTACTCAACGCCACTTCCTTCAGCTCATTCATCTCGCAGCACGCACACAAACAGGGAACCTACAAGAAACCGTGTGGCCTGGATATAGCGACTCGAAGATGCCCTGTATGAAAGAAAGAAAGGATACGAATTCAATCTTAAAGCTTAGACAACTTCTGTGGCTTGTGGAAGCACGCGCATGCTTCATTGGGCCGTGTCATGCACACGCAATGTATGTTGTTCTTTTGTTTTTACTTCAACAGCATACGCTTGAGCGTGCCGAGTCGAGCTTGGATGGCGCACTGTCCTAGAAATGTCACTCCATCGCCTCATTTATCCAAATACTTTGCATAAGGGGCACTCCATAAGCACACAGGGTACCCAGAGAATATATACACATATAGAGCGGCAGACAGGCCAGGGCGCACATAATTCAAGTTGAGCTCGTGGCACAGGGAACGCGGTCTGGTTCTGGGTGCCCGGATTCGACAGGGCAGGGACTGGGACTGGGACTGGGACTGGCACTGGGATATCTCCTGAGTTCCTCGGATCTGGAGCTCAGCTGTCGCGGCTGGCAGTTTCACTTCACGCCATCATCTCATTGTCGTGAACCGCCTCGGAGAGGGTTGGGGGGTTGTCTGTGCCTGTCTGTTTCTCAACATTTTGAAGGGTCTCCTTGTGCCCTGTTCCTCCTTTTCTTATTCCCGTTTTTTGTCCCTTTTCCCTTCATTGTTTTTTTTTTTTCGTTGAGGTCACCCTTTTCTTGGGGAGGAAGCAAGGGTGCAGCATTTTTCGTGCACTGTGTTAAGTGTTTCCTAAATTGTAATTATACTTTTGCGTTTTAAGCAATTTTTTTGTTTATTTTTCTCGCCACATTTCGTCCTGTTTTCTGTGTCAGTTTTTCGGTTTCTGTCTCTATTTTTCTCTGTTGTTTTTTGTTGGTGTTGTTCGGTGTTGTTTCTGTGCTTTTTCCCTTCTTAATTTGAGTCAAATTGAAATTGATATGATAAAGTGCCACAGCGCGTGCTGAATTCCAATTGCATTTTAAGCGGATGCCGCTCAGGGGTTGCATGCAGCCCCCAGGAATGTCCCAAAAGGTGTCACAAATGAAATGCCCCAAAAAGGAGGTACCACACGACGTATGGGCAATGCTTGTCAGTTTTCTTTTTTTGTGACCTATAGATCTCTCTCTCTCTGCCCATTTGTAATCCCAGTAAAAGCAAAAGCAAAGAAGTTTATAAATCATTTCAATTACATTCTGCGGCAGCCTCGAGTTCTCTCTTGTGTGACAGCCCAAAAGATGAACTGGCCCTGCAAAACTTTTCGCCAGCAAAAGCAGAAAACTTTGGAAAACTTTTCGCCACTTGACATGTTTGAGAGTGTTGACAGGACAGACAGCTCCTGGTGCTCCTGGCGCTCGAGGCCATAACTGCTGGATTAACAATTGAAATATGCTATGCCGCCAAGTTGAATGCATCAACTTGGAACAGTGCCACATAATGTGGCAATTAAGCTGGAAAGGTTTTGCTATTGCAATGCCAGAGTTCACATTTCATTGAGCGACCCCCGGACCTCTGACAATGGCCATCTTCCACTGCATTGGCCATTACTTTATCTCTAGTCCATTATGTCTCCGCTAATATGCCAGGCATCTCCTGTCCACCTTCCAGCTGCTGCTCCCCCGTACATTTCCGCTGCTGGCCGGCGAGGCTTTATGTGTGCTCTATATAATCAGATATGGCATTTTATTTCTCTGCCGCTGTCTCTGGCTCTGGCTCCCGGGGACTTCCTCTTCGTCGAGGCAAAAAATAAAATTAAATGCAGATAAATATCAAATAGAAGGTTCCATTGTAAGGGGAGAGAAAAAATACATACATATACACATACAATATCTCTTATGATATATTTCGCAACATTTATCACAAGTTAATTTGATTTTAATGAAATAAATTCAGCAGCACAGAGGCAGAGAGGGCAGCCGTGTGGCAGCCGTGGCAGACAAACTGGTAACCCCGGACTCAACGCCAGATCTCAAAGGGTAGATAATGTTAATGAATAAATGCGAGGGAATCGTGAGGTCATCAGCAGTAGCAGCCCCTGCCAGAGAACCATCCATGAACTTTCGACAAATATTAAGCTATGCCCACTTTTTTGGTGGTGCTGTTGCTGTTGCACCACTCCACAGTCGACACTCCACACTCCACACAGCAGCAATTAAAAGGGCAGCAACGAGGCACAAAATTTGTTTAGCTTTTTGGCGAACGCCGCTGCAGCTGCCACCACGCGGGGGAACGTGACATGCATTTTTTGGCGACTGACTATATGTTTTTTTAGTTCTCTTTTTATTATTAAATATACAGAATTTTTATGGTTACATTTTTATTTGGTTGCCGCCTGCTTTTCTTGCGCCGTTCTTTTTTTTTCGGGTGACTCTTTCGCGTATGGTGGAAAAGGAAATTAACATAAACGTCAGCGGCGCATATTTTAACTCGGTCAAATTGCCGGCGTCCGGTTCGGTGCGGTCCGCAGTGGGTCTCGCGGTGCCCCCCCCATCCCCTCCCATAGAAACCATCCATCTGCCTCCAACCCATACCAATCCTCGGGTCGTTTGCATAAACAAATTTGCAGCGCCATTTGCCGGCCGGTTTCAGTTCTGCCTTCAGTTTATACTCTGTGCAGAGGGTATCACGAATTGACTGAAAATCGGAAGCAGAGAGGAGGGAGCTTCAGGATAGGAAGTGCTAGAAACAAAAGGAAATTGAGTATCCCCATGGAGGATAAGGAACGTTTCAAGGACATGAAGCACCCTCCATTGTTCCGCCAGCCAGAAACATATAAAATAAGTGCAAAACAAGATACATGTCGTGTTCATGCTTATTCCTCTGGAAGCTGCGACCAAGGCTCGAGAACAGCTATGTTTCCTATCGTCCGAATGAACAGCTGAAGAGCTCCCATCGGATAGTCACTTGTAGAGCAGCGAAGCCGATGAGGCTGCCCCGGAAACGATATACATAATGGCCAGAAGGTGTAACACGACCAAGATCACAATCACGTTATCAAAGGTAGACTCCCGATACCAAATGGGTTTCCAAACAAAGACCAGAAGAACCTGAGAAGGTTGGATATTCCGAAGCAATCTACAACCGATTTTAGTAGTACTTAGTTTCAGTTTACTGCTGTTTTAGGACCTTTTCCATGGCGATTTTTAAAAGCAAACTAATTTTATCCGATAAATTAATCAATTTTCTATAAGATTAGCTGTATTTTAGTAAGCGTGATTTTATTGCATTATTTTTCACAATTTTTAAACGACTTTATTGCTTTATTTTTACACAATTTTGAAATTTGTGCATCTGCTACAGCGATGATGGATCTGTGAGGGTATCTAAAAACCACCAGGAGCCAGGGCCTTCCTTTCTTGTTTAGTATATCTCGTTTATTTTGTTTGTCGTTTTTTCGGTTTTTTTTTTTGGTTTTTCGGTTTGCTGTTGCCATGCAGTTTGTTAATGAAAGTTCCCACCATTAGAAACAGGTTCGGTGCGTCGGTCGCGACGCCGGAAGGAGACGCCTCGATGCTGATTACGCCAAAAAAAAGCTGTTTTTTTTTGTCAATTTTAAGTTATGTTTATGGAAATTAGAATGCAGTCGGCGCCTGATGCCTGCCGCCTGCGTGAATCATTGAATCCCCACCATTCATTCCACAGAACTTGTAAATTATATTTAAAAACAAACGGATGAATGGCAGATTTGTTTGCATTATTTCGTCATAAAAAAAGCAATACTGAAATTGATGCTAAATAAACTGAATTAATATGGAAGAAGAGTTCAATGTACGAGCCGAAAAGTGGCAGCTCCGAGGCGTGCCAGACTTTAAGGGTTGCTTCGATGGGCGGGGCAGAAGAAGGACCCCCCAAACAAGGCAAACAAAGGCAGCCAAAAACCATGACCAAGTAATCCCATTTTCCTCAGAAGGAAGCTTTAAATGGCATTGTCTTTGGAATAAAGGACTGCATTACAAACTTCTTAGGGTTTCCTCTTCAATAAGAGAACTGGCCACAAGTGAGCCATGAGGATCTGCGTCGAAGCCTTTGCTGTCGTACAAGATCCTTCCCACTAAGAGCCTATCTATCATCCTTAGCCAGGACATAGGTTCATTTGCTCGGATGATATTTTTTTTTGCGATTTCCATGTGTGGCTTTTTTACGCTCGATTCGATTCCTTTTTGATGGTTTTTGTCGCAGCTGAAGAGCAGCAACTACAATACATTAGTTACGCTTACGCTAACGCCCCTATCTGGGGGCCACGCCCAGCACAACTCGATAAAGCCATAAAACTCGATAAGGCAATCAAATGGCCCATCCGCCCCCCAGTTGCAGCTCCGGTCGTCTTGCCCCCTCCGGTCGGAAGCCATAATAAAGAACTGCCAAAAAGCAAACGCTCTGTGGAAGACGCTTTGTCAGCTCTCTCTCTCTCCCTCTCTATCTCTCCTTCTTTCACTCTCTATCTCCCTTTAATGGCGGCTATTGTAAAACGAAGCTTCTACTCTTTCAATACAAGAACTCCCACACCCAAAGCACACACACACACGCACACACACACACTCTTCTGCAACACGTAAGGCTTTGCTCTCTATCTTTTGATACCCTTTTTGCGGGGCATTGCCGTCTTTGGTCAGAAGTTTGTGGACGTAAAATATGGGGAACGACTGTAGATTCTATTCCTTAAATGGAATGTCGGTGTGTGCAGGCTTGTGTAGGCTCTCTTTGTAGCCAAAAATATAGAGTTTTCGATTTTTATGGATATTTGCAAGGCATACATGCAGATTACTGCCTTCTCATCCTGACTGGTTAGCCATCAGAAAAATCTCTGTAAGATAATGATTATCACACAAAACATAAGAAAATATGGGTTGGTATTTTATAGAATTTGTATTGAGCTCTGCCTGGCAAGCTCTCTATTCAAAAATATCAAGAAGAAAAGGTTCCGAATGGACGTTTTTGTCGAGGCACAGGCATGGCGGGATGCCTGTGGGATTTCTTGTATATTTGATTACTTATATTTCTGTATAATCATTGTCTTTGTACAAATTGGAGTGTTACAATCGGAGAAGAGTATCAAAGTTAAGGGAAACATAGCCATATTTAAATGAAATATTTGGTTTTTACATTAAAATATTGTGAAATTAAATATAATTTCAATTGAGTTAAGCACAATGTATTATTTTTGTGGTTTTGGATGTTTTCTTTTTAATACAGCCCATATTTAATCTAAATTTAAAACACTCAAATATATTCTATATATATTCTGTGATAATATTTTTTAATCAAATACAAATTACATGGTACAAAAAAATGTTCAATTTATGGGAAATATATTTTATTTAAAAATAAAAATATTTAATTTAAATACGAAATATATATTTTTATGTTAGTTATGAAAAATATTTATTTTAATTATGAAATATATTTCAATCAAATATTTAGCTCTAACAGTAACAGCGAATATCATAATTTATTTCAGTGATATTAATTTATAATCAAAAATACAAAATACAACCCTAATTATAATAAAAAAAAAATATTAAAGTCAAAAAGTGAGTGAAAGCCGTTCCTGTTTACAATTTTCACTTTTGGAGCAAATCTATTGGTGGATATAAATATGTTTAAATCCATGTTTAAATATTACAATTTCATGGGTTTTTAAGAAAAACAATCCACCTGCCAAGTGCAGGGTATCCGAGGCTGCGACCCTCGCTGTGGAGCTTTCTTGCTGGTTTTATTGTTGCGTTTCCTTGGGTTATTTGTTAAGTATTTTTGCACGATTCAGTGTTGTTGTTGCTGCTGTTGCATACATATATACAATTTGACGTCATGCTTCAAAGCAACGTAAATCCCCCAGAGAACAGAGAGAGAGAGAGAGAATTGCTTCGCGTAGGATATAATGGAGTTGCAACAGCAGCAGCTACAATGTCGGCGATGATGATGATGATGATGATGATGATGATGGCGGTGACGTCGTTGGGGCAGCAGACATAAAATTGACAGACGACCACCGACGGCACATAAATACATGTGTACATATATGTATGTATGTGTACACACACACGCATACGTAGGCATAACGAAACTTACTAAAAATCACGTTGTCGTAGGCCATGGTCGACATGGGTCTCGTCATCGCCACAGAAACATCCTCAGCGTGTCATTCATTTTGTCTTTGTTTAAAGTCTTTTATGGCATATCGCTTGCTCCTCCCCATCCACATCCTTCTCGCTCTCTCTCTCTCCCTGCTGCTCTCTGGGCCACTTACGAGTGCGACCAGTTTTCTCAGGGTCTCCTCCTCAGGCGGCCTCGAGGGGTTGTCAGACTGCGACTGCGACTGCAACTGAAATTCTATTTACAGTGTAACGTAATATTTTCTTTAACTTTTTTTCCAACACCCCTTATTTCCATCCCCGGATTGTTGTTGTTATTGGGTGGAATTTCCATTGTCTGGGCCCTCCTTGGTATACCCCCCCCCCCCCCTACAGATCTCTTGTCTGTCGTGTCTGTCTGGCAGATTTTTGCATGCGCTTCAGTTGACAGCATTATAATAATGAAGTTTGATTGGATTACATTGCAGCGGACATGAATGCAAAAACATTAACACAGTTCCACAGTGCCACCTCTTGGTCCGGGTCCGGGTCTGGGTCCTGGTCCTTGCTGCTCCTTCTCCTCCTCCTTCTCAGTTGCAGCTCGAGTGGCGCGGGGGGAGGGGGCGGGAAAAAACTTTTCATAATTTCCAAGCAGTTAGTAAAGTTTCCCTCCATTTCGTTTCTATGACAAAAAGAAAACAAGGACGATGAGGAGACGAGCGATGAGGAAAATGCGGTCCAGACGTCGAGCATCAAGAGGAGTTTGATGCCGGAAAAAGGAAGTTGCCATGGCCAAAAGTTCTCGTTTTCTTGTATCAAAAAAACTCCATGAAGCGCTTAAAAATTGTATATACATTGACTTCCTTTTTGGCTTTTGTGCTAGATGGGCCCTTCGCTTCCTTCTTTCAGTTGCAGTTGCAGTTGCAGTTGAAGTTCAAGTTGACAGAATGGATGGCGGGAAATATAAAGGGAAGCGAATCAAATGTCAATAGTTTCCCCAAAATTGAAACTTGAACAAGATAAATGACACTTGGAAGATGTGCAACAACAGCAACAGCAACAACTACATAGAATATCCTATAATGAAAATGTTTTGTGGAATAAACATTGTACTCGTATGTACATTGATGATGGTCGGCCCATAGGGGATTGGATTGCCTGAAATTTGATGTTTGACAAAGGAGCACAGTGTCTTGGTCCTGGAGATTGATATATGTACTGGCCGAGGGGGTTGTGTCAGAGATGATTGCCAGCAAATATTGAATTGGGTTACTTTAAGGTTTAATTCCTCACACAAGAATCTGTGTATCTCAAAGCCTCAGACCTAATGAAGCAATCAATTGGAACTTTGTGAATTGATTGAGAAATATATTTATTTTTTCTCCTGTAAGAAAGTGGATTCTTGATAAAAGTTGTTCCTCAAAGTCTCTATAACATATTGAACTACCGACAAAAATTCCAAGAAAATTTGCTCAATATCGGTTGTACTGTTAGAAAGCCAAGTAATGTGTGTCCCGTGCGACAGAGGCTTCAATTAAATTTAATAAAAACTACTACTACCTAAACTATTTTAAGGGTACATCCATGAACCACATTTATCGGAAATTGGGATTAATATACTGCCTCATTTTTGCTGAAATTTGAGTTTGATTTAAAGGCCACTTATATTTTTGGCCTAAGCGAATTTCTCGAAAAGGAAAACGGCACTAATTGTAGGGCCTATCAAGAGCTACTTTATAGTAGAAAAATGATTTGGAAAATCCGTCTTATTTTGACCTTTTTAGCACTTGCAAGATCCCCTTCGATATCTGTTAAATGCCTATAGAGAATATTTTTTTTGTGATGAAATTCTTCTTAATATTTTGGTTTTGTTGGGTTATTTATTCACAAAAATAATTTAATTATTATTTGTATTATTTATTATTATTATTATTCTTTTATTATTTATTATTCTTTTATTATTTATTATTCTTTTATTATTTATTATTCTTTTATTGTTTATTATTCTTTTACTATTATTTATTATTCTTTCTTTATTCTTTGATTATTTATTATTCTTTTTCTGATCCCTTTAGAAAGCTTTCTGTTGAATTTCTTCGGCTAATTCTTACAGAAAACTAAAAAAATAAAGATCAAATTTCTTGAATAACTGTCAACGGGGAGTACAAAACACAAACAATCAAGCTAATCAAATGATACAGAAACAAGTACGAGTACGTCGACGAGTCCTCCCACGTTTGTCGGATTACTTTGCTGAACAGACAGTCGCTTGATGGTGTCTGTTTTCCTTTTTGTCTGACAAACCATTCCAAATAAATGCAAAGCTTCTCGGGTGGAGGATTGCCTGTTCAAAAATATGATTGACATTTGTCATTGATGGCAACAGCATTTCACTGTCACTAAACTCCACTCCACTCCACTCTGGTCCACTCTGCTTCCAACTGAAGTGAAATTTCCCGTTTTCTGGCCACTGAAGGATCTGTTCATAGTTTTCTGCTCTTTTCGATGGCCGTATCATTTAGCCATCATGTCACTCCGATTTGACTGTTTTCTTGCTTTTTTTCTCTCTCTCTGTATCTCTGTTGCTTCTGTGGCTGATATGTTGATGCTGTTGCTGTTCTCTTGGCTGTTGCTGTGGCTGTTCTCTTGGCTGCCAACTACTCATCTGAATACCACGTACTCTTAGGGGGGTTTGAAGGGGGTTTCTACTGTACTATCTTCATGATCAATCCTACCGATCGCTAATGGCTAATTGTAGAAGAAATTAAGTAAATTTTTTTGGTTTTTTTTTTTGTGCTTTTGCCATTTACTGGATATCTTATAGTCGATTATCGCGTATCCTTCTATCTTGTTTTTATTTGCATATTTACTTAAAAGCTGCAACGGCAAAACAGCACAGAAAGAACCGCAATCTTTGCCTTTTGCCCCTGCCTTCGTTCTGCTCATTTCGTTCGCTTCTTTTCATTTTATCAAAACGATTTTTGTTATGCTATTTTAGCCACGGTCGAAAGGGGAGAAGAGGAGTTTTTTGTGGTTCCATCAGCTGCTGCCAGCAGCGACAGCTTTGTTTCTGTTGTGGCTTTCCTCGTTTTTGCCACTGATGTTTCTGCTGTTGTTGTTGTTGTTGTTGTTGCCTGTTGTTGTTGATGTTGTTGCATTTGTCGAAGTTGAAGTGCAATTTTAATGCAAACAATTGAAGCTGAAGCGTGCAGAGCGCACGCAAGTGGAAGTGGCTCCAGCTTCAGCTTCAACTTCAGTCTTGGTCTCCACACCCAGCTTCCCCCTGCCACCCCCCCACCCCCTGCTGTCAATGGGCACTACCCTGCCCCGCCCAGATTCTGTCAGGCGTTTTGCGGTTGTTGTTTTGATGGTTGTTATACCCTTGAAAAGGGTAGCATCGGAGGACAACAAACCAATGATCAATGGGAGCTTGAATTCAATCAAACGTTGCACTATACAGCCATTGGGAAAAGCTTTGGAGTTTTAATATTTACAATATTTAATATATAGAGTGAAAACTACAATGTCGGTTCAGTTTACTCCTGTTTTAAGGGCTTTTGCATTGCGATTTTCAAAAGAAAAATTATATTTTTATTCGATAAATTAATCAATTTTCTATAAGATTGGCTAATTTTTATAAGCGTGATTTTATTTCATTATTTTTTACAATTTTTTAAACGAAAAATGGTCTAAAATTTATGAAAAGAAAATGTTTTTTCCTTACATTTTGACATTAAATGAAAATTTTTGTATGAAATAAATTTCATAATTCAAATAAATATATTTCTAATTAAAAATAAATATTTTAATGATTAAAATAAATATATTTCATATTTAAAATATAAATTTTAATAAATAAAATAAATCTATTTTTTATACAAAATAAATTTATTTTTTATACAAAATAAATTTATTTTTTATACAAAATAAATTTATCTTATATTTAAATTAATTATAATTCCTATAAAAATTTATACCATATTTATTTCATTTAAATGTGGATCGTATTCAAAAGTGAATTCTATTAAATTTCTTTATTTGTTTTTTAAATTTAAAAACTGATTATTTATTTTTAATTTGGCAACAATCAATCGCCAAAGGGTATCAATCATTTCTGCCTATCGATGTAATGTTTTTCTTTTTGTTGTAGTTGTTGTTGTTGTTGTTGATTTTGTTGCTGTGGTTGGCGGTTGGTTTTTGTCGATGACGGCAACCGTCTATGGCCGCTGATGTTGGCTTATTGAAATGCATTTGTTCAATATGTTGTTCGACAAGCTGCTTGTGCTCCGGCCGCCTGGGCTGCCTGGGCTGCCTGCCTTGCCGGCTGGTAGCTAATGTTGTTCTTGTTTCGGTTTGCCTGTTGTTTGACTGTTGTTAGCTAAAGTTGCCACTACCACAGTGAGTGGCAGAGCCGCACAACCACAGGCACAGCCACAGCCACGGCCATAGTGAGTGCCACTGTCGTAGACCCATCGCTGACTGTTGCAAATATTGACAAAGGCAATATGTACTTCCAAGTGTGTGTGTGTGTGTGTGTGTGGGGGAGTTGGAGTAAGTTTTAGCACTATTAGCTATTGTTTGTCTTGAAACGAAGCCGGGCAGGAGGTTGGCCAAAGGAGCTGCCGTCTGAAGGAGCAGCAGGAGATGGGATGCCATGGAGACCTGGCCTAGTCTGGTCTTGCCACTTCACATTACGTATACGACCCTTCTCTCTCTCTCTCCCTGTGTGTGCGTGTGTGCGTGTGTGCAACCATAGAGTGACGTTAATGCGTCAAAAGTGGTTCGCTTCGGTTTGCCTCAGTTTGACTTGTCGTCTGGCAGTCAATGCATTTGTATTTGCATTTGCATATTGTATTATTTACAAACCCCCCCCTCTGCCTCTTCTCCGCATGCAAATAGTCAGGTAGAGCAGACCTCACCACCCCCACCTCCCCCCTGCCCTACCGTCGCGCAGGACAAGAGGACGACATCGATGACGACTCCATTGTTGTTCAACAATTGGCAACATTATCGCTGCTGGTGGTCCGAACAGAGCCACAGGGAGAAATACACAAAAAAAAAAAAGAAACAACACAAAACGAAAAAAAAAAATCAATATTCAAGGACAGCAGTGGAGTATCTATGACAGATGGTTCGGCTTTAGATTGTTACATTTGGTCCGGTGCTGGCTCTGGCTCTGGCTCTGGCTTGCTATCTGTCTGCCTCTCACTCATGTGGCTGTCTGTCTGTCGGTAGCCCGTTTATTAAGTTAAACAACGCAGCAGCAGGCACAAAAAGGATTCATAAGGATTCCAGGGGTACGCAGCCACACACACACACACCCATCATATACGGTATTATGTGTGTATGTGTGTGTATATAGAAATGCTTATGTAATACATAAGGACCATTGTTATTTGCTCGCTGACGCAGCGCCCTGGCGGATCTCTCAGCCAAATGCAACCCTCCATTTGGGCAAGGCCTCCCTGGCAGGAGGCAGCAGCAAGCAGGCAGCAACCGCAGAGGTAGCAGACCTCAGACATTGAGTGTTGAAGCTCAAATGTCGCATTGCAATAAACTTTAGCCGACATTTCTCTCTGTGTATGTGTGTGCGTCATTATTATGCCCGTCAGGGCAGGGCAGGGCAGGGCAGGGCAGGGCAGGGCCGGAAAGGACACGAACGGGGTGTGCATTCAAGACTGGATAGCAGTCCCTCCCTCTCTCTCTCCCATCTTCGAGTCAGGTAACGCATCAAGCTCAAATATATTAGGATAGGTTTCGGTTAACGCTTGCATTTTAATGTCATCCACCCATACATGCATACAAATGCATGTACTTGTGTGTGTGTGCGGCAAGGCTATTGACCTTTTGTGGCACTGGGTGTGTGTCTGTGTGCGCGTGTGGCCACCGCTGCCAAAAATGAAGCGAAACGCCTTTGGGGGAATCCGTTGGAAAAGTAACCCTCGAACGGACTGCAATGCAGTTCAAAATTCACAGCAGTTCAATTCAACAAACAGCTGAAAATGGCTTTCCCTTTCTACCCTCCCCCTTTTGAGTATTTGCCTTTGGCAAAGTTTTCCCCGCCTGTGCACAGAGGGGTGTTAAGGGCTAAAACACCTGCACCACCGGCCAGAAATCATCATCATCCTCAAACAGGATATTCAGAGCTGAACAAAACTAAATTAAACCAAAAACAAAAAAAAGGTAGAACTAAACCGAAACCGAAACTATCGTAATTGCCAGAACAAACCGTTGGCCATATGGCACTTGCTCAAAAGGATCATGACTTCGAGCTGAGGGCCAATTAGAGCGTATACGTATTTGCCATGGCCAAGACGAGGGACAGGGACAGGGAGAGGGAGAGGGACAGGGCCAGGCAAATGCTTGTTATGCAGATTGTGCACCAAGCCCCCCTTCCCACAGGACCCTTAATTAAGATGCTGTCGAGATGATGATGCCGATGAAGAGATATGAGACCCAGCACCTACATCTGTACGTATGCGAATATTTAACCAACCCGGCACTTGGAACTGATTTGCAGTCAATTTTGGTTTGTGTCTTGAGGGGATTTCTGGTTGCAGTTTTGATAAATTACATATGATATGGGAACAGTGCCACAGTGCCAGTCCAGAGGAAATCTGCTTAACCTTCAGTCCTTAAATCTCCACAGATTTAGCTGAAAAGCCGCCTTCTAAGCAGCTTAGAAAATTATGCAGATGAGTTTCGGGGGGGTGGGTAGTGGGAGAAAACTCTCCGTCTAAGCTGAGAGGCGTTGTAATAAACATAAATATGATAATGTGTACGAACGAGTATATCTCTCTCTCGTAGAATGTGTTTTGATTTAAATGGGTTTTTCGCTTGTCGCTGCCATTTCCAGCTGAAGTTTCTAATTTACTCCTTTGGCTAGATGCCTGCAGGACGCCTACGACTCCTAGGATTCCCATTCTGATTTCAACTTTGGTTTTGGCATCCGTTTTCTGCTTATCAGTGCCTCTGCACTCGACATAGCCAGGCACAAATTTTTAATAATGAAATTGTTCACCAAAAAATGGAAAACTTTGGAATGAGAAAATTCTTGCAAAATGTTCTCTAGCTGCCATTCCAGCTACGGCTCCACATCCGCCCTTGTAGCAGAACAGGACCTCGTCCTGCCGTTTCGGCGAGAGTGTGTGTTCCCTGGGAGTGAACGCATATTTTAGCATAATGCCTCAAATTATGTGCCTTCTACGCTATGCAAAAATTTAATGCCAGCAAAATGAGCAAAGGCACAAAATTGCCCTGAAACCCTTTTTGTTGTTCCTTAGATTGTTGTTCGTTGGTCCCAGTTTCAGCCCCTGTCCCGTTTTTCTCTTTGTTGTACCCTTTAAAAAGGGTAGTATGAATATTTACTAAAGCCGTGTGAGAAGAAATCTTTTGATCACGAATTGGGGCCATAATTTCAATAGAAATGATAAAAGAAGAGGTGTAGCGCTCTCTTTGAGTACGTGTCGGTCTTGAAAACTAACTTTTAGTTAAGCTAAGACACTTTGGAAGAGAGAGAAAGAGAAAAGCGCCAGATTTTGTTGAGGTCTTGCTTATTTGGCAGAGGAATTCTTAGTATCTTTGCTGGAAAACAAGAAAAACCATTGCTAAGCCACACTGGGAGAGAGAGAAACTGTGATGAAGAGAAACTGCTGGAAAGTGATTGGACTTTTGGTCATTTAAGATCGGGTTTCTTAATGGCTTTGTGAGAAAGAATAACAGTGCTAAGACACACTGGGAGAGAGATAAAGGGGCTGTGTTATTCTCATCTTCCCTGCTTAAATCTTCGTTACTTTTCTACTCCGTTATTCTTCTCATTTTCCCCAGTCTGCTACTATTGCTGTACCCCAGTGGGCGAGTGAGTGCACATCGGGAGAGCACTTGCTGCAGTGATAAGAGCTCGGTTTGGTGTTTCCGAGTGCGAAAAAGAGGGAAGTATCTGCCTATCAATGGCAGCGAAAGAAAGACTCGCTCAGAGAGGATCATACATCGTAAAAAAATCACAATTTTCTAGCTGTTTCTGGTCGAGTCGAGTCTTTTGAAGATTCACGAATTTATGTACCACTTTCCATCAGCATTCGATGCCTCTATTGGCTGTCCAAAGGGTATCTATGGCTTCGGCCTGCCTCTGTCTCCTTTCTTTGTTCTCTCGTTGATGATGTTGTTGTCAGTGGCGTGGCCGTGGCTGCTGCTGGTTGCAGTGTTAGAAGTAAGCTCTGAAATTATTTTAGCTTTGATGGTATTTTTCTGGTATTTTTGTATGGGTGTGTGTGTGTGTGTGTGTGTGCTGCCACAGGGGAAGGGGTAGGAGCAGTGGGAGGATGCTTGCCACAGCAACCGAGTGACTCTCTTTTGCTTGCTCAATTTATGCAAATTAAATTGCAATACTTTATATTTTTTTATGTCACCAAAACGGCCCACACGGCGCTGTCTTGTCTCTCTTTCCCTCTCACTCTGGTGCTGAGCCTCTCTGTCTCCCTTGCTCTGTTTGTTCAGGTTGAACGAAAATTATTAACGTAACTTTGATAAATTATGCTCATAAAAATTGCTTAAACGGCAATTTAAGCACGCCCAAAGTTAGTTATTTTCTTTTGGTGCGCCTCGATTTATTGGCCCCATACACTCATTTGCCGAACACGAGTCGACACGGTGTGGAGCTACCAAAATACGCGCCACTAATGGAGCGGCTCTGCCGCACACTCGGCGTGGACGTGAACGTGGACGCCTGGTAGTGGGTGTGGAGGCTGCTGCCGTATGGGGCCATGCGTTAGATTAATAACTGCATCTGCATTTGCGTCTGCCTCTGCATCTGGGACTGCGACTGCGACTGAGACTGCAACGATGAGGCTGTCTGGCACTGGTGCCCCCAAACTGTGTCGGTGAACGACTCCAACAGAGAGTGTCATTTACATACACACACACACACACACACACACACACACACACACACGTACAAACTTGCATTTGTGTGTGAGTGCTGTGCCTGATTCACGTTATTCCTATGAGTGTTGTGCCTGGAAAAGCTGCTTTGGCCTACAACTTTTTGGCGACGCTTTTTCCTTTTCTTTTTTCAAATTAAATTGGAATTTTTTTAAACAATAAGCTTAACTTTTAGCAGCTAATTAGTCAAATTTGATTTGTGGGAAATTTTTTGTTGCAAAAAAAGAAATGGTCTTTGCGGCCAACGATTCAAAGGCCGATTTTTGCTGAAAATGTGAGACAATTTTGGATTTTGACTAATTTAAGAATTTTTTGCATTGTTATCTCTTTAAAACTGTTTTAATTTAAGACAACAAATATTTAGACTTCTTTTATAAATTAAAAAAATACAGATTGAGTCATTTTTCTGTGATTTTTTTTTATGTTTTAGATGATGAATAGATGTTTTATCATGAAGTATTTTTCTTATGGAAGGGAAAATAATAAAAAAAAACATGGTATTGAAAATAGCAAAAAAAGGTCTATTAATTTTTAAAATAATATTGGAATAGAATTAATTTTAAAATCTTATTGAATTGACTTAAAATTTTGAACCCTGTTACTTATATTTTTTATTGTTATTTTATTATAATTTGTACACTTTTTTTTGTGTACGAAATGCATTGATTCAAAAGCAATGATTGATTACGCGTTGCCGTGGACTTCGTCTTAAAAACCATCGGTGTAAAACTTATCGTCTAAAAACATCACAAGTGTTGAGTGTGTGTGTGCGTGTGTGCTCCCTCGAAGACATATGCATGTGCGAGTGTGAGTGTTGTGCCCGTTCCATGCTACAGGTATGAGTGCTGCGGCCGTGCCGTACCTGCCCCCATGTGGGTGTTGCGGCTGCCGCCGAGCTGCTGCTGTTCTTAGCACCTTGGCAACTGGCGCTCAACGGAGTGCCGCAGAGCGGAGTCTGCCCCAGCGATGACGAATGTGAATGACTTGCCTCGAGACATGCAGTCAACTTGACGCGCATTTGTCTGGCACTGCGTCTGACCATATATGCATGCAGACGGGGCGGGGGGGAGAGGAGAGACTTTTGCATACTAGTATGTGGTGCACTCATATCTGTGTGCCTCAGTCTCTGTGTGGTGTCTGCCTTGTTGTTGTTGTTGTTGTTTATGTGGTTGTGCAACATTTGTGCTCTGTCAAGATGGCGTCATTTGCAACAGAAGCAACAGCAGCAGAAGCCACAACAACAACAACAACAAGGACAGCGGCAGCTCCCTGCTCTGTGGAATCTAGGAGCTCTCTCTCTCTCTCTCTGAGAGAAGGCTAACAATCTGTTGAGATAGCAATGACGTTGCCATAATTTGTTTTATTTTATGAAGTTTACGGTGCAAAAAGTTTGAAATCAAGACAACTTCTGTGGCTGTGTGCGGGCTCCTGGAATTGAATTAAATTAAAGTTCTTTTAACGAATCAGAAATTGAGTTCTTCCGAAGAAATTATTAAAAATTGTGCAAAGAAATGGAACTTTTCCAGCGAATGGAAAGTTGCTTTAAATGGAAATTTCATGAGGAGACGGCTAGGGGGATGCGTGGAAAGTTCTTCTTCAACTTGCAGTTCAACTCATTTGCATTTCAAGTTCCTGCATTACTCGGGTACTCTCTCCCTCTCTCCCGCTCTCCCAGTAGAGTACTGCTATACCATTAACCCATTGTTGTTTCAGGTTTTTTTGTTCCTTTCCTTTGGAGTGTGCAGTGCTGTATCGGCAGTGCCATGATCCGATGCCAATTTACATTTACAACTTTTAAATCTTATAAAACTTTACAATCCATGCAGTTTATGCCTGGGATTTTGATTTCAAAACGAAAGAGGAACAAACAAAAATATGAACACCAGGACTTCCACTCTCACTCGAACCCGTTCTGTTTGTCTGTCTGTCTTTTTGGCAAAAGTTTCCCTCCCTTTGTGCCTTTCTTTGTTTTCCCCTCTGCGACCCTGGACCAACGCTTAATTCAATTAATTTTTATTTAGTTTCTCGTATAATATTTGCTCGCTCTGCACATTTTTAAGCAAATACCCGGCTCGCCGGCTAAATGAAATGTTATTTGCATAAAAATTTCCATTTCAGTTTTTGTTCTTCGTTTTTTTTTCCCTTTTTCTTTCATATTTTTCATGTCTGTGCCTTTCCTTTTGTCCTCTCGGATCGCTCTGGGATCCCTCGGCTCTATCTCTTTGGCCATTAACACACAGTTTGCTCTTGCCGGGGTGCCCGAGAATTTTCCTCATTTTTTTTTTGTGTTGCACTAAGCGTATTTTACACATTTAATAGGAAAAGCTATCGCATTGTTTCCAGCTTCTTGTAGAATTTTTTTAGTTTTCCTTTTGCCACAGAAGAAAAATGGTAAATGATAAAGAAAGGAATAAGAAAAAAGCGTTTGGGCCTCGTAGGTGGACTGGTGGACGCCTTGTTGTAAGCCGCGAAAGAAATTACTTTATTTTAATAGGACTTCATTTAATCCAAGCGCATTATGAGGACAGCCCGTCAGCAAAGGCAAACACAAAAAAAAAAAACGAGAACGAGAACGGGGCCAAGCTGGCGGGGAGCCACGGAGCTCGGGCAATTTGGTTTCCCCATTCATTTGGCACGGCGCACGCTGCGTATACGCAATCTGCGATGCTTTATATTATAAAACGGTGCGTGGTGGCTGGGCAGGCTGGGCTGGTGGTTGCAAAGGCTTCGAGGGGCCGGCCAAATGAGTTCTGGGGCCTCTGTAGAGCGGCAGACAGGCAAACAAACAACAAACACGCCCACCCAAACACAACATCTACATATATACTCTCCCTAGGCAAGGGGGTATCTTTGAGAACCATGTGCATCTGTTGCCATGACAACTTTGTGTATGATTTAGTTGGTGCTGCGAATGCTAATTGAATGAAGGTGGGATTACTGGCTGGGAGGTATTTCTGAGTCTCAAAGGAGTTCTTCTTATGGGCTTAACATTTGCCAAAATTAAGCTGATTTAGTGGGCATACAATTCTGTTCTCATTCGCAGATCAAGAGTAAAGAATATCATAGATTGCTGCCATTTCTTACACATGAAGGGGCTCTTTAAAGCTCGACTCGAGACGCACAAGATAATGCCCAACTATAGGGAAAAAACCAGAAAACAATGTACATGTCGTGTGCATGATTAGCTGATAAGTGTGCCAGACGCACAAGCGAATGTTTGCACAAGATAATGCCCGAAAAGTTAAAAAAAAAAGCCTAACAATATACATGTCATGTGCAAGAGTCGCTGTTAAGTGTTCCATTGGGATGTTTTTGTTGTTGGCCCACCGCCACACATAAGCCATGTACCCTTTTTGCTAGAGTGTACAAAAAGCGAGAGAAAAGAGAGTGAGGAAAGTGGGGTGTGGGGAAGAGTGACGCCCGTCGACGACAAGCAGCTTGTTTAATACAAAAGTTTCATTTCCGCTTTTCATTAGCCCTCAACGGTGTGACACAAGCCGGGGCCCGAATGGCCCGAATGGATGGAGCGGATGGGGGCCACAGAAAATGCGTAAATACCACACACAAGTGTGCGCTGGCACACACACACGCGCATAGATACAGCAAGAGTCACACACATTTAAGGCCCATAATGAGATATATACAAAAGCTGAGCCAGCTTAACGCCAAATCGGGCAGAGAGCGAGTGTAAACCTCTAACCACGTGTTAATTTTACTCCTTTTTGCCCCTACCTCCAGCTCCAGCTCCAGCTCCTGCTGGTGCTCCTTCTCCGGCTTGTGCTCCACCTCCTGCTTGTGCTTTTGCCCCTTCATTGGGGGTACACCTTCTGCCAAACCCCAGCCAAGTACTCGCCGTCCATCCAATTTCTGCTGTTGATGTTCTTGTCGTCCTCATTGCCTCGCTTGCTCTTTCTCTCTCTCACCCTCTGTCTCTCTGTCTCTCTCTTTCCCGCTCTGAAGTGAACTAAAAAGCTTGAATGGCGCTTATGTCGGTCGGGTTCTATTTGTCGGGGCTGTGGATATGTTGATGTTGTTGCCGGCTGGCTCTGTTTTTTCTCTCTTTTGGCCAAAACGGCAGCCAACTAGCTGCTATATTAACTGACTTACTGGGGCCCGCCCCCGTTCACCGCTGCCACATGTGAGTGCAAACACGCAGCGTAATGAAGTAGCCAGAGAGCCAACCGTAATGGCTGACTGAGCGTCATAATAATCTCGAGAGTGTGAGTGTGAGTGCGTGCGTCTCTCTCTCCATTTCGGCCGAGACCCGGTGTGGGTGTGATCCTAGAGGGAGCTCTGCTGAAGGCAAAAGGCAGTGAAAGATACAGATACACAGAGGCACAAGTGACGCCGTCAAAGGTTATTCAACTGCCACGCACAGCACGAACCAGGGATTGGGGATTGGGGGATTGGTGTATTGGGTACCCCAGCGCACAGGACTGGTGGTGGTCCCTCTGCAATGTGTGAAGGCTTCTCTTCTCTCCGCCATTCCATATGCCGTACCACAGATAGATAGGTAGACAGATGGCTATATGTATGGATGGATGGCTGCCGGGCTGGCTGGCTGCCTGGCTGGCTGGATAGCTGGATGGCTGGTCAGATGGAAGGGAATGTGCAATACCAAATGGAATTCTTGCATTTGAATCTAAACATTTCCCTAAACGTTCCGCATCCGATTCACTTTGCACGCCATTTCCGCTGCCAAACATGTCTGGAGGCGACTCGAGGGAGCCCTCGCATGCCATTCTCCGGCCTTTTGACGGGGCCCGGCATAGTCAGATACCAGTGATGCTAGCTTATCAGATTTCGTTCTATCAGCTGATTTATAGCTATTCCTTGCCTTTGGAAAAATGCGACTGAATTTGTTTATTTTCCCATACTCCCATTTATTGCAAAAAATTCTGTGGCATCCACAATTTTCAAAAAATACGAGCCGAATCATCAAAAACTTTCAGTAGATAACTGGATGGCAAAAAACACTTTGGGATCGGCTCATTGTTATGGGGACAATAAAAGCTCATTGAACACCTGGCTTTGGGGCACTTTGAAGGCCAGAGGAAGGTACTTTTGAGTGCATAATTCTACACAGATCAGGATATAGATGGAAACTGTTGAACAATAATGGGTATTTTCCAAAATCCACACAGAAAAAAACGTTTACCTTGGAAATGTATGGGCCTATTATTTGGATTGGCTTTGGTCGTGGCACGTGTGCCCTCAAGATTCTGATAGTCAGAAATATTTATAATCATCTCAAAAATCGGTGAAACTATGAACATTTTTTGGTGAACCAAAGCGCTATTTAGTGGTTTCCTTCAAAAGGCATTCCCTCTATTCTATTGTTTCCATTTCTTTGTTTCTGTGGAGTTCCCATCACTAGTCTCTATCCATCCATCTATCTCTATTAGAATCTCCGCCCTCAGCGAGTAAATTTTATTGATTTTTGCTTTTTTACATAGGGGTTTTAATAATCTGAACGCGAGTGTGTGTGTTTGTGTGTGTGTGTTCCTCTGTTCGGTTTTGCCGTTTGCGTGGGATGCGAGCATCGAGTGGGGGTGGGGGAGGGGGTGTCCTCTCACGATGTCGGCGCGTGTTCAATTATGTGTGTACATTAAGCTCTTCCTGGCAGCAGGACCCAATAGCCACCCGAGCGTCCTCGCTCCTCTCTGCCTCTCGATGACAGGGCATGGCGGCCCTTTCATTATGATTATTATTGAATTATTTGTATTATTGCATTATTTGTTGTTGGTGGGGCAGCCATAATACGAGCATGCCACGAGCCACCGGCCTGGGCAGAGTGTTCGAGGAAGTGCAGGACACGCAGGATGCGCCTGAATGCAATTTTCCAACGGTAAACCAGCCAACCCAACGGCTGCTGTCTGATAATATTTAATTTTAATTTGTTTATGCTATGGTTTTTTTTTTTTGTATTTTTGCTCCTTCTTGCTCCTTGTTGTTGCTGTTGTTGCCTTTGTGTTGCCTGAAACTCCAATTACCAGGTCTATTTGGCTTGGCGGTTAATGAACGCTATTAAAAGCAAAAATAAAAACAAAAACTTTGTTTGATTTTCAATTTTTGTTGAACGCGTTGCCCTGCGCCCCCCTCATGTGTTGTTGTTGCTATTTGTATTTTGTTGACTATCGAATTTCCTGAACCTCGGCGCATATGTTGCCTGTCATAAAATTGGTTTTCGGGCCGGCGAGTGGCAAAACGAACAGGCTGCAATTTGCCTAGCAGCTGTAGAGCAAATTGCACATTACGCATACGCCACATATGCTGTGCTCCCTCTCCAGGCCCCTCTCTCTCTCTGTGTGTGTGTGGGGGGGAGGATGAGTGGTGTTTTGGGTATGCCACTTAGGCAAACACAAACACAAACACTCGATCCAACAACTGTAAATGCTTGTTTGTCTGTATGCCGACCAGCGTCTGACTATGCCGTTTGCTGGTTGTTTGTCTCTAAATTTAAAGCACTCTCAGGCGCCCCAACGCTACCCAAATATACACTCAAAGAAAAATATCAGAGTAAAACTAAACACACCAATATTTGTATTATATATGCGGTTTTTTTTAGTTTAAATTTAGAAGAATTAAAAAGAATTTATTTTGATTTAAATATTTAAAGTATTAAAAAGTCTTTAAAACACTTAAAAAATATAGTTTATTAAATTTTGAGGAAATATACACACTTAAAAAAATATAATCTATTAAATTTTTGGGAAATATTTTAATCTAAATCTGATTATATTTAATTTAAATATTAATTACGAAATATATTTCAATCAAAAATTTGCATATCAATGCCATTTTTTTTTGCCAATTTCTTCTCTCCGATTTGGTATACATTTTCAAATTCTATTGTGTAAATATGACAATTCTTAGGGCTTTTCTACTGTGGGTATCTGCGGGATATACTCGCACCTTTCTGCCTATAAGCCACACCCACACCTCGTTCATTAAACTTCAGGAGAGAAACAGCATCTCACAAGATCTGTTCACTGCCTTTGAGCTAAACATTGCCTTTATAATTAAGTTTGGAATTTTGTGCTTATTTGCCAAATTATACGGAGAGCCCTGAGGCCGTGTGCTTCAGATTAGCCAAACAAATATTTTGCATTGTAATTGAAATAATTTCTGCTGGAAAATCAATTTGATTATCATTATGTGGCTGAAACTATACTATTTCATAGTTGATGAATCTCGTTAGCTGTAGCAAAACCATGGAATGAGGCTAATGAATCATTTGCACATTCCCTTGCACTTTATAGAAATAGTGGGAGGGGGAGTGGAGAGCACTCTAGAGAGAGCAGAGTACCCAAAGCTTTGCTGCCATGGCAACATGGCTATAATCGCACTGCCATTTTTCCAGGAATCGTTTATAATCTCTTAAGACCACTGGATGCTGATGCTGATGCTGCCACTGGAGGCTGATGGCATTGGGTCTCTTGCTTCACAGAATCCCCATCGGAATGTACTCCAGAGGGCACACACCACCCACACCACCCACACCACCCACACCACCCACTTGAGAAGAGAATTAATAAAATGAAATTTGATAAATGAATGTGTTTAACAGCATTTAAACTTTGACCCCCTCCCCCCCATCCCAAATACTCTTCCCTCCGTTTGTGTTCAGTTTGGGTAAAATGCTTTTGAACGCCTCACAAAATTTCATTTTCAAAAGGAAATAAAATTTTATTATACGATTTCTTGAATAGGAAACACAACGACTGCCAGCAGCAGCAGCAGAATTTTCTATTTCCATGACTGCTTTCATTAGCCCAACGTATACGTGGTCCAATTTTAAGTGTTTCTTTTAATTCGTTTTCCTGTGTACACATACATATAGCAGGTGGTGTGTGTGTGTGTGTGTGTGTGGCAGTGTGAGCTTTTATTGCTTATTAAGCGTTTTTTTAGTTCAATTAAATCGCATAATCGATTAAGTCCCTCGGAAGTCCACGTGCCCTCACGCCCTCGACTCGTTCTCGGTATGGCCAATGGAGTCGCCATCGCCATCGTTGTCGTTGTGTTCTACCCTTTCGAAAGGGTAGTATGATATATCCAATAAGCAGCTTCTAGTATCCCCTTAAAGCAGGAATATCAATGATTTTAATTTGCATATGATATATTATGAAATTAAAGTTAAACCTGATTTGTTTAATAAAAATCTACTTTTAATTTGTATAATAAATATAATAAATAATAAAAACAAATCATTAGTGTAGGGCCATATTTTTATCCTTTAAGGACATATATCACATATATATATCTATCACTTTTCGATAGATACCTCTCTGTTTCATAGATATTTAAGTTCAATTGTTTTTTTTTTTTAATTTGTATAATAAAAAAATAGAAATATTTTTATAGCAAAATGAAATTAAAAAAAATATTTTTTTTTTAATTTGTATTAAAAAAAATAAATACATATTTCGCATTTTAATAATCAAAAAATCAGAAAATAAATTTTATTTCATAGTTATTATTATACAAATAATATTAAAAAATATTTTTTATGGATCAGCACTTTTTTCTTTAATAAAAAAAATGCCCGAAGGAAAGATCTACTACCGCCATGCTACGCTGATTCCATTCCATTAGTGGCTTTTCCACAACCAATTGAAATTTTCCAGTATTATCCATGGTGGTACATCCACTGCATGCCACTCACCACTCAGTCGCTTGAACATGAAGCTGCTGGCAGTGTGGCAGCTGTTCTGCCCCGCCATCGTAGTGCTGGGCCAAGAAATCGAACCAAAATTGGATAGGACTTGGCTACAGACTCAGATACGATGCCCCAAGGGCTACGTACTGACGCCCAATGACCGATGCCGACGCAAGGCGATCGTATCCTGGAACAACCAGTGGACCTCATAAGCTCCATAAACCCCATCTAAATTTGCAATTAAAAACGTATTCAATCTGTATCGATCTGGAAGGGTATGCCAGTCTTCGGCAATCCAAAATCCAATCAAGAATTCTTTCTTCTTGCCTGCCGTCTGCTGTCTGCTGTCTGCTGTTGTCGCTCGTTGGCTGTTTCGCTGCGCACTCAGACGTGCGACGTAATGTCTGGCACGGCTGCCATCGTCATCGGACACCCCGGTACTTGGTTCGATGACTGGGTCCGGTCCGTAACCTGGCCAAAAGCCCTGGCTATGGCTATGGCTGTCGCCCCCAAACCGCCCACACAACCGTTGATTACTGCTGATTGCTGACAGCCAAAACACAGCGCCAAATAGCAACAATCATCCTGGTGCCTGGCTGCTGCCTGGGCTGCTGCCTTAATTCCCCCAGCCATTAATTGATTTGTTACAATGAAATTTCCACACTCAATAAAATAAGTCTGATGAACATTTTCCTTAATGCCAGAGAGCTTTGTTGCCCTGCTGTCCAGACAGTGGGTCGTCCTCCCCCAAAGATGGAGACTCGGACAAGCAAACAAACAGCCGAACAGCAGCAGGTCTATAAATAAATGTTATTTACTTTTGAGAGTCCAAGTCCAAGTCCGAGTCCGAGTCGGCTCTAGCAATAATGTACTTTTGAGCCACATTTGTGGGCTTTTGGTCACTTGCCAAACTTGGCCCGAAAAAAGTGCAATAAAATAATCATAAATTTGCACATTTTTTACGCCACAATTAAATTTTGCAAATTTGGCAAATGCACAAAAATGGCTGCCACATTTTATTTGACATTTTTATGAGATTTTGTCCCCATATAGCCAGTGCCCCTTCCCCCTTCCCATGCCCCATTCCGTTTCCAATACCATAACTGCTTGTTCCCTGGTCAGGAGAGGAGGAGGCTGGCTTGTTGATTTATGAAGTTGATTGGCCGCCTGACAGACCAGACCCGACTTCTCCAAATGGAACTCGCACTCGCAGTCGCAGTCGAAGTCTTTTCGTGCAGTGTATAGTATTTGCGTGGAGCCGCACGCTTTATCGTTTATTCCACATTACTCAAGTCATAATTAAGATCTTGGCAGGCAGGCAGGCAGGCAGGCTTGACTCTTGCCGCAGCCTCATCGCAGCGGTCATAAATTGTGGAAGTGGCTCATTGACAACTTCATTTCCGCACTTGGCGTGCCGGCAACAATGAGAGCAAGACGTTGGGCTGTGCGGCAGGCCAGGCGATCCGATCCCCGTTCTGATGATGTTGCAGCGGCAGCGGCGTCTTAGCTGCGCTCACACGCAACGTGCCGCCAAATGACATAATGAACTGCATTATTTATGCGACACACTGTGCGAATGCCCCCAACAACAGCACAAGCAGAGGCAAGCTGTTACTGCAGCTCTTCTTGGGGCAGGCCACAAAACACAGAGACAACAACAAGTTATGCGTGTGTGTGCCTCATCATAAAACTGCTGACATTTTGCCATATGATGTCACGACAGCCACAAGTGCCACAAACGGTGCCAGAAACGGTGCCTGGTCTCTGGTCTCTGGTCTCTACGTCACGTGCTGCATACAGCTGGCTGTGGTAATTTGTTGGTACGAGGAAGTGCATCCGTACGCATAGCTAGAACTCTGCAGGTCATCGTTCATCCACTCAGACAAGCCCCGAATGATCGATGAGGCACCAAAGCCTTCATTCAGTGGAAAGATCAACCTGAGATGCAGTTCAACCCAAATTGATTAAGATTAATCGATGGAACAGGCCCAAGACTAGGGGATAATGTAGCTATAGAAACTATAGATATAGTAACTCTTGGCACGTTTCGGTATCTATGTATCTTTCCATCTAATAGCATTTGCAACTGGCCATCATTCGGACATTTATCTGTCTGCCCATCCATAGTCTATCTATCTACAGCATGTATGTATGTGTTCTCGTATCTGCATATGTATCCATCCATCAAATATCCAATTAAAGCCCGCTCATGCATCTTTCATCAGTCGACTCGACGCGATGTCCGGCTGCCATCTAATTAGTCTCGACAAACATTGACAAACAGATGCATTATTGCATTCCCAGTTCCATTTTCTACTGCCCGTTTTTTTTTCCGTCCCAGCGTTTTTGGATTGGCGATTCTGACATTTTTGGTCTGCGGATTGGTCGAGCGTTGGTTCTGGGGCTCTGGATTGCGGTTTGTTTGCTGACAATTTGCAACTTTATGCATTTGCCTATAAACTATTTACAGTGTCAGGAGGCATTTACCGCTTTTTGATTACGCCGCATTTGTTTGTTTCCTGTGTCCTTAATTTGCAGCACGGCATACAGCACTCCCCGGCTGTCTCCCCGGCTGTCTCCCTGGCTGTCTGTCATTTGTAGTTATAGTTACAGCCACCTCTGTGGAGATACTTCCCCCCCCTCAATTGGGGAAAGAGGGACAGAGAGACCGATACTCTTCTTCACGCAGGTGGTGCTGGTGGCGGTGGTGGCGGCGCAGTCGTTTCACGCGCTTTTAATTGAGTGCTTCCGCTGCAATTAACAAGTACAACGCGTCCGACCAGCGCGCTGTTGGTGGGAAGGGGGGGGCATGCAACCACTGACTGGCGCTGACTGGTTGACTGGTTCACTGGTCAGCCTTTGGCCATAACCAGCTGGCACTCTCGCCCCTTCTGACTTCTAGATTACAGCATACTTATGCACTAATGCCCCTTTAAGTTAATGCAAAACCATTAAACGTGTTGACTGCCACACTTTGGGGCAGAGGTCTTTGGCAAAAACAATGCATTAACTTAATTAATCACCAGCCAAATATAATTAACAATCGAATGTTTCACAGAGAGAGAGAGAGACAGACAGGCCTCCTCCTGGGCTGCGCGTGTCTCCTCTGGCTCCTCTTTTTTGGTGGCAAATTCATTTACAACACACAAAGTCATGTTGCCGCTAATTTGGCAAATCGATCCTGTGGATGCCCCTGTCTGTGCTTTTATTTTTAATTTAAAATCCCAGCCCTGTCCATGGCACGCAACAGAATCACATTAAACGCATTTCCCAGAGAGAGAAATCACAACAATTTTCGCCAGCTTCCTTTCGGGTTCGCTTCTAACCAATTTCCATTTCCTCCCTGGTGCCGGCCCCTGCTTTTCCAGCTGCCAGCTTTACAGTTTGCAGTTTAGTTTTGCAATTTTCCGGCTCAACGATAAATGCAAATAGATTTTACCTGCAGACGACTACGAGGACGAGGAGGAGGACGCCGACGACGACGACGACGACGACGACGATGCTTGTCCAATATTGAGAGAGAATCTTTAAATAAATTATGCGCATGGAATTTTCGTAGCCAGCTCCAGCTTCAGCTCCAGCTCCAGCTCCAGCTCCTGCTCTTTGGATACGTTGCATGCAACATCAGAGTCTAGCTGCTGTAACTGTTGTTGTTCGCTTTCGGCTTTGGCTTTGGCTTTGGCATGTTGGGAATCATGTATGACTTTGACATTGACAGCATTGAGGCAGCGATATGGAAGCAGCTCGGAGAGCAAGTGGCACACACATGCACGTGCAACATGCTGCTGCGCTGTGCTGTGATTATGGGGCTGTATGGCGGCAAAAAAATTGTACATTTTACGCTTATTTACATTTTTACAGTTAGTTTTTTTCGTCATACACTGAAAGAAATTTCAGGGGCTTTTCGCTTGTCAACAAATTGAGAAGGGTACGCATACGGTTTTGGGGGCTTGGGGCTGTCAATATTTGGCAGTTTACCTTTTTCTGACAGCCAATTGGCGGAGACAGACGGAAATAATTTATGCAATGAAAAGAGAGAGAGAATCGAAGCGGGAAATGTCTCGTTTGTTTCTGTCAGTTGCCATAATTTCCATCAGACATCATCAGCGTGGTATTTTCGGATGATATATGATGGATATATGGCCATCAATCGCCTAAGGTTCTACATACGCTGAAGCCTCGTTACCCGAGTGTTGTTTCCGCTCAATCCCTGCCCCATGCCCCATCGACGACGATACATGGCAACTCCATTCAATTAGCAACTCATAATAACAATAATTTTTCTTTTGCAATTCGCATTCGGTAAAACATTTTGCGGGGCACGTTCGCTGGTCGCCCGACTGTGTTCGTGACGCTGCCGCTTTGGCCCTGCCCCATGCCCCCTGCCCCATGTTGCTGCTGCTGAAGAAGCCCGCCCCCGCTGCTGAACCCTGAAGCCCCAGGCATTGACTGCAACAATGTTTCCTGTTAAATGATGCATAATAATCGGGTAGCCCCCACAGGAGGCGGGAGCGGAGAGGAGCAACGCTGAGCTTTGGTGGCTTCAATGAGGTGAAAGGAGCTGCTGGCTGGATGGCTGGATGGCTCCTAGCATTCCACGCTGGGAGGCACTATAGAAATCATCGTTGAACCGGGGATGCACGATGACGATGACGAGAACGACGACATTGATGGGATTGTGATTGTGGATGTGTTGCCGGACACAGACCGCAATGGGCCACACAATCGCAGAGAGCATGCCCATACTTTCAGCATTTTACACACAATGTATGCCGCCCCCCACCCCCTCCCACGCCCCCCCCCCCTCCCCTACCCTCCTTTTGGCTACGCCCACCTTTCGCAGAAACTGCTGACGGCTGCGGCTTGCGGTTGCACTTTGGCTGCGTAGCTTACGAAAATACCCTCGGCTTGGGCTTCGGCTTCAGCTTCGGCTTCGGATTCCACCAAAAACCGAATTACTTCTGCTCTGTCTCTTTCGCTCCTCCTCGTGTGTGTGCGTGTGTGTGTGTGTGTATTATTTACTCACTTGAACTGAAACATTTTTATAATTTCTTTTTTATTCCGTTTGGAGGTTTTCATCCTCATCTTCGCTTGACCATCGGTTTGGGGTTCTCGCTCTGGCTCTGGCTCTTCATTCTTCTTATTTTCTCATTCGCTTTTCGGTTTTCGTTTTTCGCTTTTATTATTTTATTGCGTCTTTTGTTGCTGTTGTTTGGCTCGTTGGCTATTGGGCAACATTGTTATTTTCTGCTATTTGGCCATTGACTATTGATCATCCACATACATTCTCCGTCCACCTCCTCTCCATCCCGGCTCCCCGTCCCAGTCTCGGTTCTGGTTTTGGCCATGGTTTGTGTGCTGCTGTTGCTTGTACTCAGCATTTATTTATACCCTGCAATATAGGAGTAGTAAAAGGTATTTGATCAGGCACTACCCTTAAGAAATCTTTTGTTTTAAATCACTTTCTAGCGCTGATAACCAAAAGAATTCATGGGTCAACAAGAAAATTGTATGACCTTTCATATAATTTTTATTTTGTGTCCATACAAAGGCTATAGCTGCAGTTATATGAAGTCAAAGTTCAAGTTTTGAACCATTTTTAATGTTTCTTGAATTTTCAAATTTTTAGATATAATTTTTTTAGTGAAAAAAATTCTCCAAAAAATTATAACAATTTTCCAATAATTTTCCAATATTAAATCTATAGCCCTCACAGACAAATTTTGATTAGAGGGTATCCCTTAGTCGATTGACACGCCATGGCGTATGTTGGTTTAATTTTAGTTCCTCTGCTTGTTGGCATTTTTTCCAGCAGCTTATTTATTTATTTGGTTTTAATGCATACCCTGGCTCTGCCTCTGCCTCTCTTTCTGTCTCTGTCCCTCCACTGAGTGGAGGAGTTGCAGGAAGCTGTATTGAGTCATTGGTAAATGGTTTACGTTTAACCCATTTAAAAATGCCAGCAAACAGAAGGCCACAGAATGGTACTGGAACCAGCTGATGCCCATCATCATGGTAATCATCATCATCGTCTGCAACCTCATCTGCATCTCCATCCGTGTTGGGTCGTTCCCATTTTCCCATTTAGCATACAATGTGGCCAAACAAAAGCTGCATGGGACTCTGGGACTCTGGGACTCTCTTCTCTTTTCTGTTGTGGCTCTGATCTGGCCAATTCTACTCCGTCCCACGACTTGACTCCTCTTTCCTGTTCGGCAACACTCCTCCACTGTGAAATCCATGCTGCAACTTCGCTGCAACCGCTCTGTCTTTTCCTCCCAGTTTCAATTTGTTGTTTCTGCCACTGCCGGTTTGTTTGTTTTCATTGGCAGCGAAAAATATTGAACGGAAATTTTACAATATGATTTATCGCGGTGGAGGGAAATGCTGTGTGTCCTCCACGGCAGAGCAGCCACTGGACTGGACTGCCTGCCCAGCCTGGCATCGGACGGTGCCAAATTTCAACGGAAATGAATTCGTTTATAGCCAGAAACATATTGTATTTTGGTTATCCGGCTATTGTGACAGCCATTGACTCTCGAACATGGGTCTCCAGAAACCAGAAACCGGGAATCGGGAACCAGGAAGGTACTACGTATGCCTCGGAGTAAAGAAATGGCCAATTAGGATTGTGTTGGCAACACAAAATTGGTTCCGAAGGAGTCTTAGTGGAAATTCATTTGGCATTTCCACTGCCGTTCATCGATGGAGCGGAACATTTCCATTCAAATCCTTTAATAATCCCATGGAAAACTTTTTAGCAAACATATTTGCACATGACTGCCAAGTAAAATCGAACAAAGCTCTTTTCTATTGTTCTTCAGTCGAAGAGGGAGTATCTGGGAGGGGCCAGCGATGGTTGGATCTGGGCCTGGGTTCTGTGGCACACGCCCCGAACAACATTTAGATAAGATTCCGCTTCATGCCCCCACAGGACCAGGGACCAGGGCTCTGCCTCTGCTGTGCGTGCAATGCAAATTGCCAAAGGGAAATTTATTCCTGAACTACGAATGAATGCGAATTTTCCGGAGAGCGCCAAAAGTTAACCAAATATGTCAATTGAATGCCTTGTGTGTGTGTGTGGCAAGAGGATGCCAATGCCGTTGCCGATGCCTTGGCATGTGGCAAACAAACAAAGCGCAGGACCCAACTAACCAAAATCGAGGAATTGTAGGTTAAAAAGCAATTTATCTTTGACTTTTGCCAAGTAAATTCCCGCCATTGTCTAAAGTGGTTTGCCCCTGGACAGTCCTGCCTCACACACATGTGTGTGCGTGTGTGGGTGCTGCTGAGTTTTTGGCTTAAAACTTGGCCCAAAAGTGTGCGTGAGTCTTGGCTTGGAACTTGGCTCTGGCTGCCCCAACTAGTTTCCATTTTGGGGGGCACTTGCAACCACTCAATTACACTGCAACCACAGACATTCAATTGAGCAAAGCTCTAGTCCTGGCAAAAGGCAAACAATGCTCTCCAATGGAGAAATTATAGCCGTGTGGCAAGCAGCAAGCAGCTAGCAACTCCATTGAAATGCCTGTGGGGACGACTTTTCAATAAATTCTCGTCTCGAACCGGTGCTGGCGGTGGTGCCGGTGGTGGCATTTGAAAATTTGATCAGAGCAGCACGTAAAACTATTTGAACTGCTAACCCAAATAAGCTGAGGCATTCATGCCACCACACAGCTGAGCAGCTGGGGCATGCTGCACTACGCCAATGAACTGTGTTGCAATCAATAGAAGCGATTCAAGTTGCAGCAGCAGCAGCAGCAACTTGAGCTACAAGATACTTTCTGTGCAACCATAGAACTTCTTCCCACATGCCACATGCACCCCCACCCTTCCCGCCGTCCCCGTCGCTAGTGGAGTCTGTGTGGAATGCCATGGAATGTGCACACGCATCTTCGACTGCCATACGATCTGCACATCTCTCCATCTCCGTCTTTCCGCAGACTTGTGGTGGGTGTTCCCCTGCAGCATCCCCCTCTTTATGTGTGTGTGTGTGTGTGTGGGGGGGGCATGTAGCAGGGAGCTTACATTTATGCGCGAAATTGTCGTATGCATTTGCACATTCATAAATTCTCGTTGAGCGCCCCCAAAGCGACAGCAGCGCAGAAGAGCGGAGCCAAAAGAATGCTCTCTATGCCATTATAGTGTGTGGCACTTACATAGAAGGGGAAAGACAGAGAGAGAGAGAGAGAGAGAGAGAGAAAGGGGGAGGGGATAGTTGGCAGAGTCACTTGCAACTTGCAACCCGTTCCTCTCAGCTGCTGATGCTGCTGCTCGCTCGTGTGGCATTTAAATTTCATTTTTAATTTGCTTTTTTCCTCCTTTTTTTTGAGCCCCACCTCCTGCTCCTCCTCCTGCTGCAGGCACATTTTATTATTGCATTTTATGGCAGGGGGGGCGCGCGGGGGCAACCTTAGAACAGCACGTCATTAGGCGATAAATTATCTCAAGCGCGTTGCATTTTGCATAAAATGTTGCCGCACCGCTGCTGCCACAGCCTTGGATTTGGAGCGGTAAATGTGTGCCAACAGCTGTGGCACAGGACGGGGGCAGCAGCAGCAGCAGCAGCAGCATTAAAGGATGCCTGGCAATTTGAATTTGTGAAATTCCATTGGGGGCCCAGCGAAGGCAATCTGCAATCCAAACAGTTGCCGTTAGATGGAGGCCACTGCCAGGGCTGGGACCCAAGACAGAGACCGGGGACTGGACACAGGGACGGGCACGGGGACGGGCACGGGGATGGGGCTTATCTATCCACAAGATGTGGCCGTTTGATAAGCTCAGCGCAGCAGCCGGCAATTTATGTGGCAGCCCCACTGCTGCTGCTGCTGCTGCTGCTGCTGGTGCCTCTGCTGCTGCTGCTGCTGCTGGTGCAGCAATTGCAGTTGCATTCATCATCATGGACTGCAGCAACAGTTGCCGCATGGAATGCACTGCCGTCGACGACGTGCGTTCAACTATGCAAATTTTGTGCGCAGCTCCCCCTTTTGCTTGGAGACTATTGACTTGCAACTTGCTACAACTTAGTAGAAGTCTCCTCCAGAGTGTATGGGTGTATTGATGGTGCTTCTGTGTCTGTGTCTGTGTCTGTGTGTGCTTCTTGTCAAACAGCATTCAAGCACGATTCTGGGAAACATTCCTCTCCACTGAGCTGACTGAAAGAAAGAGCCTGGGACTGCAAAGTGTCTGGGGTCTGGGCTCTGTCTTTGGGGCTCTGGAGGGGAGACAGAAGGAAGACAGATTTTAATACAAATGATCTGAAATTATATGGCTTGGGGATCGGAGAGCCAGAGATAAAGTGTTGCCTGGACGAAAGCTGAATGTCATGACAGTTCAATCATTGGATCTAATCCGATCTGGTTGCAGGGCAGAGATTCCAAATCCCATGGATAATTGATAGTGGTTTAGAAAGCTGTATGCGGCGTGCAGCAATTAATCTGAAAACGCTTAACGATAGCCCCCGTGCTAACGACTCTCGAGCACATAACGCTGCCGTTGACATGCCAGGAACCAGGAACGAGGGCCAGCGACCAGGACCAAGGCGATGACAAATGGTTCGTGCGCAAGGTGTGTGCAGGGAATGACAAAAAATCGCTGAACTTTGACTCCGCCCAGTGCCTGTACCTATGCCAGTGGCTCGTGTCCTGTCCTGCCCTGCACCTGTGCGGCATGCCTCGTCGTTACACTGAAGTAGTAGTTGCCGAAGCGCAGTTAAACGGCCAGCCATTGAAACAATTACGCTATAACAATTACGCCCTGTGTTGCACATGCAATCCCCCACCTCCTCCCTGCTCCTTGCCGCATGCGTTGTGTGTGTGTGTGTGTGTAAATTTGCCGCACTTAGCGATGTTGCTACTGGCCGCTGCCGCTGACGTGGCAGGCATTTCCATGCGTCAAATTGCCGCCAGGGCATTGCGTGTAATTACAGCAATAAAAATTGCAACACATTGCGTACAAACATGCAACGCAAGCAGAGAGACAGGGACAGAGATAGCGAGCAGAGCAGAGCGGAGAAAATTCCACGAGTCAGAACTTTAAAAATACATCCCGACGTCCCGACAATCCTCATCCCCCATTGCCGATGCTCAGCAATTATCTAATTTATAGAAGTACATTTATCAAAAAAGCCGAAACAAATATTCAGCAGATGAACAGCAGTCCACTTTACTCCCTGTCTTGCCACAATTTGTGTCTCTGGCTAACGAGCAGTCAGTTGTCCAGCATTCAGCACTTGGCATTCGGCCACAGCTGAGTGCACCAGCAGTGCCTGCCACTACCCCCACAGGCTGCCACTTGGGTGGGCCAACTGATTGGGGCACAGCTGCTGCTGTGGTGCTGTTTTGGGGGGGTCTCTCTCTCTCTCTCTTTCGCTCTCTTTCGTCCTTCAAGCGGAACGCAAGTTGATTGCATTTTTAGCATAAATTTCAACGCATTTGACTAATGTCCGGACATTTGTTATTGCTAGACGAGTTCTTACGATTCTAGCATTCGGTGATTTTTCACCAGGCACTTTGGGCTCCGACTCCGACCATTATCGTCTGCAGCAGGGCAAACTGCAGCTAATAGATACTTGTGCTCTTGCCTCGTGGATGATGATGATGATGATGATGGGTGATGTATGCCCTGTAAGCAGAGTCGTATGCAAATGCTCCTAGCTCTGCCGCTTTGGGGCCCGCTGGCCATGTAATTGTTTTAGCTGCTTAATATCACGTATACGCACCGTATGGCCACTGGCCCACTAGACGATGCCAACGGTCGACGGCGTCACTAGCAGCAAATGGCAGCGGCACCAAAAATTAATTAACACGCCAAGTCTGGCTGGACACGCCTGCAGCACGTATCGGTACACTCCACCGACAGCAGAGGCGGAGTCTCGCAGTCTCGGACTCTGATTCTGAGAGCCAGCCCGGAGCCCAGAGCCCAGCGAGGGCTCTCCGTTGTTTGCCATTTTCTGCAATATTTCTCAGATTTCTTTTTGTTTTGCTTTTTCCTGGTGTGTATTTATGGGCATTGCTGGAAAAAAAACCCTCAATGCAATTGGCGTGGGCGTTCAGTGGCTAAGTGAAAAGCGTGAAATTTATAACGGCCAATAGATTAAGCCACGAATATAAATAACACTTTTCCACGATTTTTTGTTGGTCTTTTGTCTATTGTCTGTGGGTATGGCCATAATTTATCCACGTCTGTATTTGCTAATCAATTGTTTTTCCGGTGTTCCTTTGGCTTTTTCCAGTTGCTGCCGCCGTTTCACAGCCGAAGAACACAAGCGCCCTTCGACCGTATTTGCAGATCAAGAAGCATTCCGTCACCAGGGTGACAATCAGCAAGCCCCATGCCCCATACTTTCTGCCATGCGAACCCATCCTCAATCGCTACAGCAGCTATCAGGGTAGGTATCCCCGCCCCCATCCACCAAGGACCCTGGAAGCTAAAGGTCTCCCTTGTACTCTCTGTGCAGACAACCAGCCCATCTACTGCCTCTGGTATCGGAATGATGAGGCCATCGTTAAGTTATCCATACGCAAAAGTGAGTTTTTCCAGTACGAGAATGGGACACTGCGCCTGCCACCAAATGAGCGGGCCAGCGGCGTCTATCGCTGCAAGATCGATTGGGATGAGTCGGCTGTGCTATCCGACAGCATAACCGTGGAATATCCAGGTAAAAAATACACAGATATAGATACAAAGAACACCCACCTATAGCCCCCTTTCCGTTTGCAGTTCTCAAACGCCTGTTTCCGGGCCAACAGCAGGCGGCTAATATCAGCGCTTTGGAGAGCCGACCCCTTGTCCTGAGCTGTCCCTTTCTCAGTGTGCCCGCTGCCCGGATTAGCTGGTACTTTGGCAACGAATCCCTGGCCAATGACAACAGGCGAGTAAAGATCAGTGTGTGGTAACATCGAGACTGGACCAAAGACTCTCCTATAAACAAGAAGGCCAACTCTTTGCAACCAACGCTTGAATGTTCTCAGAGGATCGATCCCATTCCGAAGGAGCAGCTACTAATTTCAAACCTTAATTTTCCCTTTACAGTGCTCTTATCCTGTCGAATGGCACATTGATTTTGCGGCATTTGCGCCGCGAACAGGCGGGAAAATACAAGTGAGTAATGGGAAAACTGACCAGGACTGACGTTGATTTTCCATTAGCCGAATGGCTGGTGGTGCAAACGGGTGGATTGGCGGAGCTAAATCAACACCTTTTGCCAATCCATATCCATCAGCCAGACGCACTCTCATTGCAGCGACCTGGGAGCGTGCGCCCGCCCCAAAACAATGCATTAATTAACATTTTGCCACGCCCCAGCGCCTCCTGTAATTGTGGGGCTACCCCACATTGTCCCTGTCAATTATCGCCCGTGAAAGTACATAGTATTATGCATTATCCGTGTTTTCCAGATGCTTGGCCCAGAACCCCTATGCCAGCAAGGCCCACCGCCAGTTCGTGTGGCTGCTGCGCGTCGAGCCGAATGGGGGGGAGCGGGAGACGGCCGTGTCGGAGGCCCAGCTGCTGCCTGCCTTCCAGAATGGCACCGTCTATGTGGCTGCCGGGGGCTCTGTGCTGCTGCAGTGCCATGCGGTGGCCGACTTTGTGCCCATCGAGTGGTGGCTGCAGTACCCGAACAACACGCTGCTCAAGATGAGCAACAACAGTGTGGCTCTGGCCATCGCCAATGCCAGCGAGTCGCGCCACGAGGGCTTGTACAGCTGCATCACGCCCCTGGAGACGCAGACGTTCCATGTGATTGTAACGACACCGCCGCGCATCGTGGGCACCCTGCCCGTGGAGCTGGTCTTCATTAGCCTGTCGAAGACGCTGAGCTGTCGGGCCGAGGGCCATCCCCAGCCGATCATCGTCTGGTACCACAACGGAGTGCAGCTGAACAGTTCCTATACGCGGTTCATCAGCGGCAACGATCTGCACATCCACTCGTTCGACCCGGAGGAGGAGGGCATCTACCAGTGCATGGCCCGCAATGTGGCCGGCGAGGACTCGGCCACCGGTGAGATGCGCTTCAAGCGGCAGCTGGAGCAGGGCAATCCGTTGCAGAACATTCGCTGCTATCCGCACAGCTTCCACACCATCAACATCACCTTCGACAGCAGCACCCTGGAGTCCATGTTCGTCGTGTACATTGTGCGCAGCAATCCGCACAGTTGGACCTCCTTTGCCCCCATGAAACTGAATCACACCTCGTTTGTGGTTATCTCCACCAATCTGCCGGTTTATCGGCCCTTTGCCCTCATCACACGATTCCTGTATCCCACCTCCGAGGTGCGCTCCGGCACGGCAGTGCCACAGCAAATGATTGTCAGCTCGCTGCGCAGTATGCCAGTCACCTGCTGCACCCAGGGATGTAAGTATATCCCTGGACTGGTGCCTCGTAAATCCCCTAATTCTTGTTATTTTTGCCCAAAGTAATGCTGCGTCCCATTGGCCTGGGCAATGATACCTATGTGAAGTGGTCGCAGGCCGAGCTGGACAACAAGAAGTACTTCATTCTGCAGTTCTCCATCAATCACACGCATCCGCATCCTAGCCAGCTGCTGAACGGACCCCTCCATGGCACCCTGTCGCCCGTCGAGGAGAAGGTGGACGAAGTGCGCCGCCATTTGACCATCATACAGCCCCTCAATCAGACGGCCGCTGCCACTGTTCTCCGGAATGCAGAGCACGAGGTGCTCGACAACGAGGTGGACGATCTAACGCTGGAAATGGAGGAGGACATATTCAGTATGGTGGTGGATGCCAGTGTGACGGGCATGCTGCTGCAGCGCTTCATGCGGATCAAGATGCGGGTGCTGATCATCACCAGCGAGAACGAGTTCCTCGGCCAGGACTTTCGCTATGTCCAGTGGAAGATTGTGAGTAGACTGTACTGTGGCAGGCAACACGCTAGCATCTGTAGAGAGGATTACCCTTGCTTCTGGGCACCCTATTAAAGTCTTGCCTGAATCCCTTTCCTCCCGCAGATCGAGAATGGAACCTCGGAGCAGTCGAATATGCCGTTTCGCCTGACCACCATGGAGTCGCGGGCGCTGGCCTTCAAGTTTCTGGACAGCCTCAACGAGACGTGCGTGTACGAGTGCCATTTGGTGAAGCCCATGCAAAATACCAATCAGGAGTCCAAGTGCCAGGAGCGCACTATTTTCAACTCTGTGCTGCTGGTCAGCGGCCTCAGTGCCAACGAGCGGTACAATTTCCATTTCTACAACTGCAAGACGCGCATCTTCTATGGCGAAATAGACGTTCGCACCCTGCCGGATCGTAAGAGAATAAATTTGTATCTATATGCTGTATATATCATTTGTATCTCTGTCGAACAGCCCCTGGCACCATCAGCAACTCAAAGCTGATCAAGCAGAACGGCCTGAAGCTGATCTGGGAGCCCCCAGTGAACCCCAATGGACGGGTGCACCACTACAACATTATCTGGACCCTGGACAGTGTCATGCACGAGGCAAATGTGCTCGAGTGCAGCGTCTGCTCGTACAAGGTGCGTATACGGGGATTTTCTTGCGGGTTTCCTTGACCTCCCCTTTTCTTTGTTGCTTTGCAGTTTCCCAATGTCTCGGTGTCGGATAAAATCCATGTGGCTGTCCGCGTGGTGGGCGAGACCGGCGTGGGGGCACCCATGTACTTCGACATGGCCAGCAATAGCCACAATCTGCTGGAGGAGGACCGAGCCTCGTCCCGCTCGGAGGTGTACAGCGGCATTGCCATCGGTTCGCTGCTGTCCATCGCCTGCGTCATTATCTTTGCGCTGTTCATCATCCTGCAACAGCGGCGGTTCAAGGCCCGCGTTCAGGGACCCACGCACCTCAGCACGCCCACGGACATTAATTTCGGGAACCTGAGCAGCGCCTCTGGGATGCCCGGCGACAGTGCGGGCGGCCTCAGTGGCGGCACCCTGCAGCAGGACTGCCACGAGATGCAGACGCTCATTCCCCGCTCGCGGTACCACATCGAGCTGCTGCCGGAGCACACGCTGGAGTACCAGACCAGCTCGGCACACGCTGCCGCCGTCCACCTGCCCAATGGCCATGGCAGTGTCCAGATCGTCGCCCGACTACCGCCCCACGAGGGACACTCGGAGCTGAGCATTGCCGGGGTGCATAATCTGTCGCAGCTGCCGCTGTGCGGAGGGGGATCGCCGGAGCGCAAGACGGTGCAGGATGCCATGCTGCAGGAGGCCAAGGCCTTCTACATTCCCTACCGCCACACGCCGCCCAATGCCGTGGCTCTGGGGGCGGGCGGGCCCAAACAATGTTCCTCGTCCAACGGCGATGGCGGCGGCTGCTTGGAAGTGGCTGTGCCGCCCAACTCTCTGCCCCTGGTGGCCACCGTAACCGGGCTGGGTGGGGCCGGTGGGGGCAGTGGTAGTGCCAGTGCACGACGGAGCGGCAGCCTCAGCAGCAGCAGTGCCAGCAGCAGCAGCAACGGCAGCAGCAAGAAGCAATTCCACACGAACTTTGTGCGGCATTCGAATTCCAACGATGGCATCTGTCTGCTGGCCGAGGAGGAGGCGGCCGCCACCCTGACACCCACCTCGGAGCACGAGTATGCTGCCGTCTGTCTCACGAATGGTTTCAAGTTACCCGCCGACATGACCAAGCAAGCAAGGTCAGCCGCCGCCAATGCATCCACCAAATACAACAACAGCAGCAGCAAAAGCGGCAGCAACAACAACAACGGCAGCAGCAGCAACAACAGTCAGAAGAAGAGGCCGGCTGCCGGCCAGCCAAAGGATCGCCAGCGAGGCAATGGCAATCCGATCTCGTTCAGCCACAATGCATCCATAGTTCCTGCCAACGGACCACAGGCATCGTCTGTGGCATCCGTTGACAACACAACCACTGCCACTGCCACAGCCAGTGGCCAGGTGGCCATGAGTAAGCAGCCCTGGCCAGCGGCGACAGTGGTCCATCGCCGGGCCCAGGTGGATCCCAATGGGTGAGGCCACAGCCACAGGGCAGCAGACCCGCCGCCAAGCCAAGCAAAAGTATTTTTATGAAGCTACAAAGAGAGAGAGAGAGAGAGGAGTAAGGAAACCACCACATTCACAGCTCGAAACATTCCAAAAGACAATTAAGGATGAGGATGAGGATGAGGATGAGGATGATAAGCATTTATAGAGCATACATTTTATAAATGTAGGATATTTAATAATTGAAAAACTGGAACTATGGGAGAAATGATTCGATAAGGATGATATTTATACACACACACACACACACACACACACACAAACACATGCACATACATCTATACATACATACATATATACGCTAAGTTTTAAGCTATAGGCTTTTGGGTCTCGCGATATTTTACTATATATATTTTTTACTATATTTTGTATTTGTTTTAGTTTTTGTTTGTTTTTTTTTTTTTTGTTCGTTAATTGAGGCTAATTTTGACTATATGTAACGTCTTCAAACATGCATAAAATACAATAGAAAAAACCATAATTTATTGTTGCATACCGATACCGATACGAAAACATGCATAGACATGTTAATGCATGACAATTATTTGTCACTAGTAATTACGTACTACATTTAGCAATCTACTGGTAACCCGGACTGCCGCAAAGATTCAATTACAGCCACACACACAACTACAGATACACATATATTTATACAACAAGCCAAACAGAAACCACACACATTGCAATAGCCCACACCCACACACTCCCAACCACAGTCACAGCCACACCCACACACAAAACCACAATAGTCACAAGTGTTCACATCGATTCACCGATTTAAAACGTAATGTAAACCATATTTGTACGAGTATTTGTATTCTTATTTGATACATGCACACATGACACATACAACTAAATATTTAATTTCCGCATATTTTTACTGCTGAACTTTTTGTTTTTGTTTTTTTTGTATACAACCGATATATCAAATGTACCTGATTATATTCATTTTTGCATTCTTATTTCTCTGTGCTCTCTATAGCTATAAACACAACATAACACACACACACACATATATATATATTACAATTATATAAGTACATAAAGTATACCATATATAGAATCAGGCCACAGAATCCATAGCATCCTTACTGTATTGTATATTCGATTCAGCAACCGTACCTCGTTTGTACAAAAAAAAAAAACCAACAACGCCAAAACATACAGCAACACACACACCCACAATTCATACCCCCTACTCCTAACTCACATACCATGATATTATTTTTGATAAGCATAGAGAAAAGAGAACAAGTTAAAAGTAGTAGCCACGCAAACAGCCAGGATAAAACTATGACAGTGTATTTTGTGAATGTTGTTCAGTGTGAAAAATGAGACACAAACACATAAATATATAAATACAGAAAATATCTAAACATTCCACAGACGTATGCAACACACACAGACAGACAACAAACACACAGAGAACAACAAAATTCGTGAACACCAATTAGAGAGAAACTTTAAATAATGAAAATATGAAAATATATATACACATACATACATATGCGCTATATGATTGAAGAAAATGTGTGTGTGTTTGAAAACTGTAACTGTAAACTGTATACGTATTTAGAGTCTAAGTGCAATACCAACAAAAAAAAAATACATACATACATAAATAAATAGCTAAAGCAAAACCCTAGAGGATCCCTGAGGCAAGAAACCAACCAGCAACTATAAACAATAGTACCTTTCCATACAAAAAAACAGCCATGACCCTGCAACAACACCCAGTTGGGTGGCATAGACCATTTACCATTTAACCAACAATAATAGCAACAACAACAACAAGATAAACAAGAATCTTATTTGTGTTCATACTGAATAAAGCCACACAGACTCTGCATTTCCAACTCAATGATCGATGTTATAGATGTATAGCCGAATAAGTTTAACAACCGTTTATATGGTGTATTTTCAGTGTTCCAAAAACAAAGGCATTTAAACCAAAACAAAAAGATGAAACGAAAAGAATATTCCGCAAAAGAAAAACTCAAAATTCCTAAAAAAAAACAAAATACGAAGAAGAGAACATTTTAAACGTTACAAAAAATTAAGCATACGACAAAAAAATTAACTAATACTATATTATATGCAACAAAAAGGCAACATGAGAAAAGTGTATGTACTAAAAAATATATAATTAGGCATAAGAGAATCGATATGTATGAATTATGTGTTTGGAAACGAAATGATAGGAAGGAAAAGGAGATGGTGAAGGAGAAGGAAGATCGAGAGAAATTAAGTAAAATAGCTGCGATTGTGATCGCCGTGTAAGTGGATGTGATAAATGTTTAAATTATTTAAGCGCAAAAACAATAAACAGATAATGGAAATAAAATTAATGATTAGGATGACAGAGAAGTGCGTATTGCGAATTTTGCAACGGTTTTTGGCCCACGGAAACCAAACCAAACCAAAACCAATAACTAAAAGTCCACTAAAATTGTAAGGCGAAACCATGATTACATATGTTCGAATGAATCTTTGGCAAAGCTGCTGCTCCTAGCACACACTCTCTACTAAGTCTACGATAGTATACTATACTATACTATACATATATCGTTTATATTATATTATTTTTGTAATTTTAGTTTGCATTTAAGCCCGCATTTTGTATACCTCATTAGTAGAGTGGCAAGTAACTAAATTTTGTAAAAGTATTTAGGCTTGGTTTCCTTTTTTTTGAACGAACTATCCATAAAAAGAACATAACTGAAACAAAACGGAACGGAGCGAAACGAAACAAAAAACAAAAACAAAAAACTAATGTATTTTTTATGCAATTTATATGCATTGTATATGCAAGCAAAATTAATTATTTGTAGCACACCTAAGCTGCCAACGGTTCGTGTTAAAGTTTTCGATGCAAAAACAGAAATTGGCAATTACCAACCAACTAGCCAGAGCAGAAGGCAATTGGCTATTGGCCAGGCTAAAGAGTCTAAACGAAAAGTGTAACGAAGCTCTCGATGTTTGTTTAGAGAATACAGAAGATTTGATGGCGAAGCAGAACACAAGAAATGAAAGCAACCTTAACTATTGGAAAAATATACTAAAAACTAAGTTATGATGGAAAACATACAAAATGGTGTTTTATTTATATGGCATTAATTATAAATTTATTCCATGACAAAAAAAAATGTCTATCGTGAAGGCTGACAATGTCCGTGTAATTCTACGCGACATATACATGTGAATCGTGTAGCATATTTTTGGAGGCTGTAGCAGTGTGTAGAATACGTGTAAAATGTACGTCTGCATGTATCAAATGTGAGAAGCAATCTGTAAGATAAAGATAGTATGCGAAAGATACTCTAGTGCTGGAGGTTCGTTGACATCTGAGATTACTATCTGGATATATCTGATAGGCAATTTGGATAGGCTTCCAGTCCCTCCCCTCTTTAAATACCATCTTTTCTTTGTTTTATCAAATATGATCTTCGTTGATGGATTTTTATTAGAATTCACAGTCTTATCAAATAGGTATAAAACATCGATTGGTTTAGTAATCTGGAAATTCACATATACATATGTATAGTACATTCATTTGTTGTAGTCGTTGGTAACGTTTTACAGCGGTGTAGGATTTTGCTTTTAGATATAGACATTCATAGATCTAGCGATAACTAAATGTATATATACATATATAGATGGTACAATATCAATAATGTATTTACCGGGGATTGTGGTAAAATCACAACGAAGTGCCACAAGATGGATCACAATCGATCACAAGAAATTGCAAAGAAAATTATCATTGATGCTTAAGCTCTCTACCCTGTTCGGATAGGACATTGTATGGGACCTAAACTAGAAACAACAAAACGTGTATAACTAACTTGAGCTACGGATAAAGCGAATTATGTAAAAAAATTAGCGAAAATATTCAATATGCTATGCACTATTATAAACAAAACGACGTTCTAACACGCATCACATTTAGGTACGCGTAATTATCGTGGCATCCTCACAGTTGGCCATCTTATTCACATATCGATTACAGCAATATCAGGTCCTCGTACAATAATTTATGTATGCTTCTCAAGGGATTGAGCACCTCAGCACACCTTTTCAATCATTTTCACCAGTTCTTTGTACAATATACAATCACGTCCACGTGGTTTGCATATCTCCCGGTGATCCAGGCGTATGCCGCACACATCACCGAACCCAGGATCTGTTGAATATGGATATTAATATGCTATCTACTGTGAAGTGAATAGATAAGGACTCACCTGCCGAATCCACGCCCACAATGCGTAGATATAGCACTGACATGAGCGTCAGGGCCGTCTCCACAAAACTAAACACCTCGATCTTCAGATGACCCATATGATACAGCCCAGCAAACCGCCGATGCAGGTCCAAGAGATACTTGTTATCTGTTGGAAAATATACTCATTATTCCACTCTACACTCAGTTGCTTCTGGGCTCCTTACTTTTCTCAATCTCTAGGAGCTCCACGGAACGCGATAACAGGGGCGCCTTGATGCTGGCCAAATGGGAGCCACGATGCGGCACCGAGTAGAAGAAGCAGCCGCGGGCTGAGCGCCAGAGTGGGGTCATGGCGGGACGCCCACTCTCCCAGGCATCCACAATTAGCTGCTTGATGAACAGACCGCCCTTCGAGTGGCCCACGTAGATGATGGGATGTCCGTGTCCAACGCGATGCTGGATGAGTAGCTCGGCCATTTCGCGGGAGCGCTGGAACAAGTTGGAGCGCGGCTCCTTTCTCTTCCACAGCGGACGCCACAGGTACGGGTCGGTGGTGTAGTTGATGGCTATGACCCGAACTCCAGGACAGTCCAGAGGCAGCCAGTCGCCGGGCCAGCATGTGGAGTAGTTTGGATCGTTGGGCGAGGGCTTGCTCTGCTTTCTGCTAGACTTGCGCGTTGTAGCACTGGAAGAAACTGGGAAGAGCGGCCGCTGGCTGGATTCCTCGGTGCTGTTCTCATTGCCACCTCCATTGAGCATGGACTCTAGTTCGCCCTGTCGGAGGCGACTGTTGTCCTGCATTCGCAGGCGGAACGTCGGAAAACTGTACTCGATTCCCTCGCAGATCTGAATGTCCTCGGGATCACCGCACACGTAGGCATAGCTGCAGAACACACGTTGTTAATTGAAGACAAGTAAGATGCAATGGGGTGTTACTCACTCCTCGGTGTCGTCGCTATCGGAAGCATTGAAATTGAACTCTTCTGAGGGCGTTTCCACTGGCTGCTGCAGCTGCACCCTCTGTTGCACTGGAAAATCATCGGCGGTGTCCGGCAAGCGGTTCAGGGAGGTAAATTTGGCCCTCTTCTCTCTGGGCGCTGGATGAATGGCTGCGCTGCGGGAATGGCGAGGTCGCTTCGGCGGCCGAACTGGCGTCCGTGGCGGACGCTCGAACTCCACCGGCTTGCGATCGTTCTGCCAGAGTCCCTGCTTCCAGGTGTTCACCAGCGATCCGTGCAGACCATGGACCAGCACAATGTCGGCTCGAATGGGCTCGCCGGGTGGCGGCTCGGCCAGTATGTTTATGGTGCAACAGCTGGGTGCATCCGAGCGCACCGCAAAAATTGGCGGACCCTGCATCGGACTACAGGGTGTCGAGGGTGAGCTGGGCGCACTCAGGGTGTCGGGAAGACTCTCCAGGCAATCCTGCGACTTGCGCTTTTTGAGCAGCTTAAGCAGCGGTCCCAGGCGATTCGAAACTGTGGAAGAACCAAGGGTTCGTTGAGGGATATAGGGGACTTGAATGTGACGCAAACACTTACCCTGCACTGAGGACAGGTTCATTGAAATTGTGTTGGCGGCAAAGGCCACCAGATGTGTCAGTGCCTGCCTGCTGGAGGCCAGATTCTGCAGCACTCGCAGCACACGAACATCTCGAATCCCCTGGAGGCCTCGCGCCACACCATTCGCCAGTGGCAGCACCAGACGCACCAGTATTCCAAAAACCACTCGCATGCTGCCGCCGTTGTTGCTGTCCCTGATTGAATATAAGAACGGTTTTAGTTTATGGTTAACAGCAATCGATCGTGTGATCTCTGGTGTGCAACATACCCCTCCATCAGGGCACCGGCGCTACTCGATCGCACCAGTTCGCTGACCACCTGCTCCTCCTCCTGCCGATCGATTACCAGCTCGTTCGCTTCATCATTTGTACTTTCTTTGTTGGTGGCGTGGATTTCATTCTCCGTAACGGGCTCGTTCGGCAATTGTGAGTCATCGACAGTTGACAGTCTGGTCGACAGGCCCATCCCCATCCCAGCTGCCGCCGCCGCCGCCTCCTCTCCGCCGATTCTCATCATGGCAATGTCGCAGACGTAATGTTCATCGATTTCCTGCAGCGGTGAGTGGTCTGTTCCCTTATCGCTGGGGCTTCTGTTTCTGCTGTTTCTGCTGTTTCTGAGTTTTTCTATCTCCGCTGGGACTGTGATTGCGACTGCGACTGCAGTGGCATGTTCGTTGCTGCCGTACGATTCAGGGGCTGGGGCAGATCCTCTGGCAAACATTGCCAAAATGCTGCTGACGATGCCCGATGCTGCGGCAGAGGCTGCTTTCAGATTTCAGCTTTCAGTGGAGGGCTGAGGGCCAATTAGTCAGAGCCCAACATGTCGCAAGGCAGCACAAGCTGTAATTTAAATGCAAAATTTACTTTAAATCAAATGCGTTCTTACAATGAACGGGAATGGTTCGGCTACACGGATGCTAAACGTTTATCAATGAAAATGGGTTGTTGGTTGGGCCCTGGGGCTTGGGGGGCGGGACGCTATTCTAAAACAATCTGGTCAAGGTCACGCTGGCTCTCTTCTCTGTAAACGAAGAGGGCAAGCAAAGAGCCAGCCAGTCTATAAATAAATCCACATTCACTTGACGTTTGGCAGTGCGACACGTGGGACCAGTGACAGAATTTTGAGACGACCTCCGATAAAATCGCGCTTCTATATGACTTTCAACAACAACACAATTCAGAAAGACAAATAAACGAAAACCTATATCCAAATCGAATCAACCGAATGAAAGTAATAAGACTCAGGCTACTTATAACGAATCGAATTGTATATCAGAAGCGAGTACGTGCGCCCACAACACCACCTGTCCGTTGCCTAATGATGGTTACTGTTTAGCCGCAAATAACCGCAGCGATACTTATAACGAATGCTCGGATACCTCCACCTTCGTCCTCCCCTGCAATTACAATCCAATTAGATGATGTGAAATGGTATGCCGCATAATGTTAGTTGGTGACGTGCCTCTCGTCGGGCTGTGGAACATAGCCCTTCGCTATGGCTCCACTTGGTGGCAGCCAGCAAAAGGTTCAAGTTGAGGGTCGTCGTGTCGGTTTGAAGGAAAACAAAAGAACAGAGGGGGGAGGCCTGAAAGGCCGTTGCATGTCGGAAAACAGCGGGAAGACATTCCCCATTGCTTTGTGCTGTGCGACTGATGCTATTTATAGCCACACAAAATGCGGCAGTATGCTGCAAATGCCCTTGCGTTTTAACAAGTGTATGCAGGTCCCCAACAGGGGCAGCCCCGATCTCTTCCAGTTTCCAATGGGGAAAAATCACACCCGCAATAGCAAGTACTATTATGAAATCTCACAACTTGACAGCACAGTCGACAGTCCCGTCCCCACGGAAGATTGGAGCTCAACTTACACTTGATTTTCTCGAACAAACAGACGACACACACACTCGATGCTGTTGCGGCACCCGCGGCTGTGGCAGTGCAGTCCGCTCGCCAGGAAAATCAAAGCAACACTGCAGCGTAGCGGGCACAGCGGCAGAGCGGCACCTTGGCGCAGCCCAGACCGATGCCTCTGCCTCTGCCGACGTTCGAGGCCTGGCTGTGGCTGTCCACCCCTAGAGGAGGGGCTCGAGTGCACTCTCAGTGGTTTTGAATTAATGAAAATACTTTTGCCCATCAAGTGGCTGTGGCCGGGTGCTGCAGTGCGTCAAAGCCGGGCAATTGTCGGGCCTGGTCTAATGGCTGGCAAACGGCAAGACACAAAAGTTCAATTCATTTGGCACATTGTACGCTTATCGTTCATTGTTTCAGTAAGTGTGAATATGGAATCAATGGAAATGTTTGTTTGCTGTCTGGCTAATTGAATGCCAAGAAAGTGTCTTTTTCTGGGTGTCCCGTCTTTAATCTAATGCCAAGCACTGATAGTGTCGCAGTATCGTACGATACTCGCTTATGGATTAGCTTAACAAATTGATTTTATGGAAATTCCGTTAATTAATTGCATGCAGATATGGTACAAAGGGCAGTCAGACTCTGTCTTATCTAGGTAGAACTTTCCTTTCCTTTCCTCCACACATCGCGCACATTTCGCGTTTAAGTATTTGCCTCCTCACCCAATTGAGAGGGTTGTGAACTCCTTTGATTGACAGCACTTGGTATGCCCGATGCGGTGTATAAAATGCAAATGCACAGATAAACTCACTCAAGTGCTCCACCCATTGTTATGCGAGCCGCGGGAGGCGAGGAGGCGGTGCCGGAGGGGCACTAGTACACAATGGAACCTCCTCTCTCTCTAGTATACGCTCGGGTATGCAGATGGGAAATTGAATTGTGCCTGAACTGTATGCAAGTGTGCGGTGGGTAGCTGTGGCTGCTACGCCTGGGCGTCTTATCTAATTTCAATCGACAAGAAGCGCAAATTTCATTGTGCAACATACTCGCATTATGTCCACAAGCCGCGAGCATCGCTGGCAGCAAGGTTAGCTGCATTTGACCATGTCTTTGTCATGCTTGTGCGCCAATCCAAGTGTGTCTGTCGATTGGCCAACAGGGCGTATGCACAAGCCGAACTCTGGCCCAGCTGCACGGGAAGAGGGGGGATGACTCATGCGCCGCGTGGACTTTGTCCAGTGGTCGTTCGCTTTTATCGCAAATCCCAAATGCATTCGCAGCCGTTTATCAGTGAACGTTGCACATCCAAAGCACAGACATCCCAAAAAGGGTTTCCGTAATATCTGTCTTTGTAGCTGTTTATCGTTTACCGTTGAGCGTCTGCTGTCTTGTGGTGCTAAAACAGACGCGCATTTGTTAGCTGGAAATTGGCTACTATTCAGCATTTTTGATCGAGCTGCGTTGGCGGCCAGCCAGCCAGCACGGTGGAGCAGGTCTCTGCCGCCTGTCCAGTCCCAGCATAGAGGCCCACACCACACGCAGGGGGGCTCTCGGAATCGGAATGCTAATTAAAGTGTCGCATGCTGCAGCCACGTGAAATGTAAGCGGCTATGCGATGTGAGATTGCATGGTCGAATAGAGCAGTAATTCACCTGTTTGTCCTCGCTATTGTTGTGCAAAGTGTGCAATAAACTGGAACAAACATCACAATACAATCAGATCAGGGAACATCACAATACAGAACTGCCACAAGTGTGCATATCCCAGCACACACTTAAATACGGATACATACGAGTATTTATGTACCACAGGCCATTTCCCCATCACGTCTGCCCTGTTTCGATTGATTAGCCCAAGCCCATGGCAAACATGTGTATTCTTCAGGTTCAAGAACTATTTTCACCGATTAGATAGGCATTTAGATTTTGCTCTACTGAATGTACTTGAAAAAGCAACAACAAAAAAGTTAAAAAAAAAAATAAAGAAAAAGTTAAAGCCATAAAATTACCTAAAAAAAAAAAAACATCTGTCGTATGCACGAAAAAGGTCAGAAGCAAGGAAAGTGCGGCATTAAACGATAATTTATTTCAGCCAGCCCATTTATGGGTGGACTGGCAGATAAGCAATGCACTATCAGAAGGTCGTTCCCTGAGTAGGTCAAAAGTAGATGCACTCTTCCGGACAATGAATGACGGGGAAGGGCGCCTATCATTCCGACTGATTGTGACTTATAAATCACAGAAATATCCCAGATATCAGACTAATTTGTTGTTTCGTATGTGGAAATTGCTGATAAACAACTTTAAGTAGCCGTTCCACTGTTTGTTTGAACTCAACAAGCAGTCAACTATTTTTGTAAACAAAGAATATCCCCCACCACACGGCAACCGACAACAGCAACAACAACAACAACATCATTAACATCACACTCAGTTTGGAGAATACAATTTCCATATACTTAAGTTGTCGGACAAGAAATTCGAAAACAAGTTATGCGCAAAGCGAGTGGAAATTAATTTGGATTATGTATATTCTGTGTCTGCAAGGCATAGATCAGGCCATACGGTGACTAAGTAAGGTTCTGGGGGCCTGCTGCTGCCATGAGGAACTGGGCACTACAACACAGCCCTGACCAACAACAATAAGAAAAGCCTTGAAGGAGCAGCGGCATCCACACAGGTTGCTGTTGCCGTTGCTGTTGCTGGCTGATTATATAATTAGTCTTTTTGCTGGTTGTGTGGTGCTAATGGCAACAGATTCTCCGTGTTAATTGGAATGTTTTCCCAGATTAATTACCAACCGAAATGCACTCGGGGAATGCGAAGCATGGACAGGAGTGTGGGCAGCAATGATTATAAGATTGCTTATAATCCATCAAAAACTGTCCCCAGGCAACCTTTGGACTGCCAGGGAAAACATGCAACGCAAACACGAAACGTACGAACAGAAGCATAGCAGATGAGCTTCCTCCACATTTCCCCCACTAGCTTTTCCAGTCTTGCTTCTCCCTAGCTTTTACGTAGTTGTCTCTCTCTTTCTCTCTCTGTAAAACCGGCAAAACGGTCAGAGAGCCGCAGCAGCACCACCAGCAGCATTTACTCTAAAGTTGTATCCAAAGAGCGTGAGTGAAATGAAAAGCTGTTGTCGTGGTTTTACGGGTGTTGTTGTTGCGAGGCGTAACGAAACCGAAACCAAAACAACACGTGCAAGGTGGGACGAGGGGATTGGCGTGGCGCAGGGTGGAGTTGGAAGTTGACTCTGGTCGTGGACGCTTAAACCGCCTTAACCTTCAGCACGCGTGCTAAGCACAGGTAAAAGGCCACCAAAAGGCGGGGGAAATGAAATGGCGAATGGAATGGAATACATATTTGTGGCTGGCCGAGAAGGAGGCCTCATCATTTTTGAACTTAAAAGCCAGGAACGTGTTTGGTGTTCTTGATTCTGCCCCACACTCGTACACAATGTGGGGCAGTTGAATAGGACGCGGGAGTGGCTTGGCGTGGCTATCCGCCCCATTTATAGACATCATCAGCATTGCCTGCCGGTCTCTCTGATGATTCCCATTGTGTCGAGGCAACCCCTAACCAATTGTCGAGGGATTTCGCGTCGCAAATGGCGCGTATGTGTGTCGTTCTGTACGGCTTTCCATCATCGCCGAATTTGTCAAGCCCACTAACAAGTATTAATTGAATTATTCAGAAGTTGTCATCGGATTGGACAAATTAAGAAAGAGCTCTCTCACCTGCTTGCCTCATTATTATCGTTTAATTTTTAATCGTATCCCAAGCGACTAGGCAACTGTTTTTCGAGTAATTAAGACTAATTTTGGATGGTTTTTTTTCGAGGAGGGTGGGGGTAAGCTTCTGCAGATGTTTTTCTCTTCTGTTTCTTGTTGCTGGGACACATGGGGGATGGAAATATGGGCTGATGCTGCCGCTGCCCCAGGGCGGGATTTATGTCGAAAGTTCTTTAAGTGTTTTTCACAGCGTTCGTTCTCAGTCCATATCTTAATAGGCAGATAGGCATAATATATATATACACATACACACTAAGATCCAACAAAGCACGCTGGCACACACACAAACACTGTCACGGTTCAACTTACACATCAGAGAGACACTAAAAGCCACACGAACAAAGCTCCAACGCGCGCGGGCTTTTCAAAGGAGGGAGAGAGAGAGGAAAAAATCGCGGCCCGCAGCGCTTGGTCGCTCGGCAGCAACTATTCCGTCGTTACAGCAACACAGCAAGCAATTCTCCACCGACACAGTTATCTGTGTGTCAACAAAAAAGTTTTGCTTCGCAGCTGTTCGCGTCGCTAAGCTTTTCGTACGGGTAAATGTATACAGATATAGAGAGCTAGAAAGAGAGACAGAGAAAAAGAACTTCTGTCGGACATTACAGAAAGCTTACTGAGAGAGCTTTGCTGGCAGGGGCTGCCAACTTAGTAAGAACCAGACATTACAGAAATAACAAAGACCAACCGTTACAAAGAGAGCATCAGCTGCAGGCACTTCCAACTTATTGGACTGCCACCCGCTCTTTATTTTCAATTCAAATGGAGATACAGTTGATTTAGCAAACATATGAACATATCAAAAATATGTATGTTCTCCGACAAATTTTCGACCTCCCTTCAGATGGGGTCATACAAAATACTCGCGCACCTGGAGCGGGGCGCTTCAGCCCCATCAATGGGGGGCTTCCACACAAAAAATTGTTTCCCTAACGCTGGGACGTTAGTTTCAAAAAATATCATTTCTCAATGCTCAAACCTCACGATGAGGACGAGGATGAGGAGGAGGAGCTCTCCGAGCTGCTTTCCGAGGAGCTGCTGTCGCTGCTACTGCCGCCCCGCTGCTTGCGCCTTCGGGCCTTCGCCTTCTTCTCGTCGATCACCTCGTAGCTGGGCAGCGTCGAGTTGCTCGAGTCGGAGCTGCTGCTGCTGCTCGAGCTGTTCGACTCTTCAATGACTTCGATCTTGCGGGTTTTCCTGTGGCGGAGTTCCGGCAAATGAATGAATCGAGCAATGTGCGGCAGAACAATTATTACCTACTTCTTATCGTTTTTGTCGGCGTTCTTGGCGCGCTTCTGCTTCTTGGCGTTGGCCAGGTCGCAGTCGCTGGGGGAGCTGCTGCAGATGCGCTTCGACTTCTTGCCTTTTTTGTCCTTGCGTCGCGGATCCTTCTCGGTGCCGCTGGCCTTCGTGGAATAGAGATTCTGTGAGCTGGCCGTGGAGTATCCCGTGTCCTTGCGTTTTCGCTTCTTCCTGGGATTGGGGTCTTTAATACTTTCCTTGGGGAATATAAGTATATTGTGCCACTTACTTGTCCTTTTTGTCCTTTTTCTTTTTGCTGTAGCTGGCCTCCTGTATGGCATAGTCTTTGTCTTTGGCCCTGCTTGGAAAGAAAGTGTTTTTTAGAGCCTGAAGATGGTGCCCTTCCCTTGGGGCATGCTCACTTTTTGATTTTCTTTTTAACATCGCCGCCACGCTCATTGGATATCATGTAGATGCTGTTCTGGTCTGCGTCCTGGACTCGACGACGCGACTGGAACTGGCGCGACTTGGCCATCCGACTCTCCCGACGACTCTTCCAGAATTCCGCGTTGACCACGTACAGCCGATACAGCTGCAGGATGATCACCAGAGAGTTTTTACCTACAAAGATGGAGAGATGAGAGAAAGATGAGAGACGATACCCTATGAGATGCCCTTACATGTAAAGAAGACATTCATGTAGTTGATGATTTTGTACTGGAAGATGATCAGCAGGCGGAAGGTGAGGAACGGAGCGTCCTGCAGTATGACATTGAGGACAATGCCCCACACATCGATGCCACAGCAGCAGTTCTGGCAGCAGTCCGTGTGACTACCCAAAGAAAAGAAAATGGAATTACAATTTGCTTAAAGATATGGCTACCACTTACTCCTCTTTCTGGTGCGAGCCACTGCCCCGGGGTCGTCTTCCCCGTGTGGCCGAGAGCACAATCGTGAACTGCATGAGACTCCAGGACCAGATGCCCAGCGTCAGGTAGACCAGGAAGCCAATGCGTGCAATGGAATCGTCCTTATAGGAGTCGAAAAACTCAATGATGTCCGCCGCCGTGCCAATGTACACCAGCAGAAGCTGACTCAGCTGATCCCGCGTGAGGTCTCCCTTGGGCAGCAGCCAGCGGCCAACGATCAGAATGAGCATCAGGAACTGCTCAATCAGGGTGGTCCAGGTGTCCGCACTGATGACGGGCAGCTTGATGCCAGCATCATCCAGCAGATCCGCCACTGGATCCATGCCACTGCTGTTGCTGCTGCCGCTGGGGCCGCTGATGAGGCTGCTGCTTGGGCTGCTAAAGTTGTTCGGATTGGTGCTGGTGGCATTCGAGCTGGTCAGCGAGGCATTGATTATCTGCAGGCGTCGCTCAATCTTGTCCAGCTCCAACAGCCAAATGGCGGGCACAATGCTGCTCAGGTATAGAAACACGGAGGGGCAGAACCTGGGGACAAGAGGTGGACATAAAAGAGCGCTCAAAGAGGAATAGCAAAAACAAACAATGGTCACCGAGCGATGCCTCGAAAGGTAAACATCAGCCACCCACCACTGCCACCCCACCACCCCCTTTTCACACGGCATTCCATTAAAGTTTTTACTATTACGACAGTGTGGGGATGGGGACGGGGATGGTCAGTCTGGGGCCATTCCCCACATTAAACACATGATTTCACTCTTAATTGAAAATCAAAACTCGAAGGTGACGTCAGTGTCCAGCCGATTGTTGTTTACATTGCAGGAGAAGGAGCCGGAATGGGTCAAGATTTGCAGGAGAATCTGCCTGAAGCTTACCAGCGCCACTCCTGCGTCTTCTTGATCATGATGGTGAAAATGCCCTCGAGCAGCAGCAGCAGCAGGGGTCCGCATAGTGTCCAGTAGATGATGTCGTCCTTGAACGTCGTCACCTGCCAAATGGCCAGCAGACTGTGGGCACTGAAGATGATCCTCGTGAGGATGGCTTTTATCGTGGATATTATCTTCGCCATGATGGTCTCAATGACATAATCCTGTGGCTCTCAGCATTGAGTGTCAATCAGTCTCCTCCGATGGAACCAAATCGAACCGATACCGAACCGCACAAGGCGAAAAGCCAAACGAAACTGATTTGACGGACAGGAGAACCGCGGGCCAAAATGCTTTCATTAGATGTTTAAACGCTTTTTAAGAAATTAAGGACACCGCAGCGGCGAAAGGCGCGTAATTGGTGAATGGACGTGGACCCAGTCCCAGTGTCTCTGTGTCTGACTTAGCCGAAGTGTCTTCGTCATATCCAGGACCGTCTCTAGCGGCGAAGGGAGGACATTAGAAGCAGTACTCCAAATAGCTTGAAACGCTCCTGGTAATGACACCCCCAACGAAATCGAACCCATGCGTGTTACACTTATAGTATGTGTACCTAGAAATCACACGACCGTTAAATGGTTCAGCTGACTTTTTAGCCAACGACTAGCCAGGCCAAGCCCTGCCCGGCTCGGCTCGGCTCTGCTCCGAGGCTCCAGGTCTGGACACAAATGCAATGCAAACAAATCGCGGGAGTGAAACGGCGCGGCGCCCGCCCAGCCTTGGCCATCAAAACGTGATAATGTAGCTGCATGGAAAGTTATAGTCATCATAAAACCACCCCCCATAGAAGTTGTTGATGTTGACTTTTAATGTGGGTAAAGTTAGGTCAATGTTTTTAGCGCACGTGAAGTCATTGAACAGTGAAAATAAAGACAATGGAGGTCCAACCTGTTGATTAGAAAACATAAATTGTACAAGTAAGTACGCTATTGTCGAGTTTTGGGGCTATAAATTGTCAGATTCTTAGATTTGCCTAGCACACAACAGAAAAAACACTTCACAATAACCAAAATTATTGATAACCTTGACAATTTGGAAATCATATCATAACTTAACTATAAAAATTTATATATTCTTTCATGCTTTTGATTCGAAGAAGTAATACACAGACCAATATACAATTCATTTGTCAGATCGATCGGATTATAATCATATTTCTGCCCTTTTAACTGCAGCTATTTTCTTTTTATCTTGTTGGTTTGAGAAATCACAATATTCAAATTTAAATTCAAATTTTCTCAGTATTTAGTACAGAGTTTTTCAACACTGGCTGGAGTTATCGTTATCGTTCCTTATTTGCCAGCAGTACCATCCAGGGCTACCATTTACGATAAATTATGTACTGTTTGGCATATATAGGGATCCGGATCGAACGATTAACCCATCTTAGACCAAGGGAATATTATAATATTGCACCGAAAATTATCAAAATTTAATAATTTTAACGCAGTTCAGGTGAAATATATCGTTGTTTTTTTGAAGTTTAGCGGAAGATGGCATGGATCTACAAGAAGAATTTACAATCAGTAATATTTTCTGGCACTTACCTCAAGTCGTTGAATTGTTTAAATAGGGGGGCTTACGGGGATTAAGCAATCAGCTGCTTCAATCAAAACACAAGCACGTGAAAATATAGTAAATAAACTGATATTTAAGAGCAAATTGGATGGAAATGTCTTCAAGTGAGTCCGCGTCAGACTCGGAGCCGGAGTCGGTAGCACTCAGTGAAGATGAAAGCCAGGTTAAACAAAAAGAGCTAGGGTTGAGCTCATCCAACTAATGAAAATCTGTTTCAGTCGGCCATTCGCCAAGATCTTAAGGGCATGTCCTTCGAGGAGATTATGCAGCTCAAGGAAGAGCTGGGTGCCAAGGTCTACAAGGAGGCAGTGCTGGGCAGCAAGAGCGCGCCGGTAAAGCAACGAAAAACAAAAACAGACCTCAAACGTCTCAACAAAAATCGTCCGCGTGAGATGAGTTCCAGACGACAGGTTCCCTTCCTGGGCGCTGAGCACCGCGTAGAGCGCAAAAAAGAAGTTGAGCTGCGGGATCCACGATTCGATGAAAAGTCGGGAGACTACAACATTGAAACCTTCAAGAAAAACTACAAGTTTGTGACGAAAATACGCGATAAGGAAGTTGGCCAGCTGAAGAAGCAACTGGACCAAGTGGCTGATGCCGAGGAGAAGAAGAAAATTAAGCACACTATGCAAAGGCTCATCAACAAAAATGTGGAGGACAAGCGGTGGCACAGCAAGCAGCATTCCTTGAAGAAGGAGCGCGACTCCATCCAAAAGTCACACAACGAAGGACAGCAGCCTCACTATCTCACCAAGAGTATGTTTCACTATACCGTTTCTTAACAGAGTATATCTTTAACAAAATTTTTCTATTGTAGAAGAACGGCGTGCCAAAGAGCTGGTGGCCCAGTTCGAGCTTCTGAAGAGCACCGGAAAGCTGAACAAGCATTTGGAGAAGAGGCGCAAGAAGAATGCTGCCAAGGACAGAAAGCGGATTGGCATAGATTAGATTTTCTTGCTTTAGTTATAAATGTATATTAACGATTAAACAGTTTTCATATTGAACTCCTTCCAAACTAGCCCGTGCGCAGCATCTTTGCCTCTCGCTTCTCTTGGAGCTCACGTCGCTGCTGCTCCACAATGGTCTTGCGCTCCTCCAGGAATTCGCCGTAGGCCGCTGGATCCAAGTCGCGGACCACCTTAATGCCACAAGTCCGTGCAATGCTGATGAGCATCTCACACATTTGCTGAAAACAATTCAAATGAAAATTTTGTTTCTTTGGACTCCTTCCTGCTTCACCTGAACGTACCTGCATGGACAGTAGGGCGTTGGGCGGATCTTGGATCTTTATGGCTGCAATTTCGTACAAATGCTTAAGGGTTATCATACCGGCCACTTCCTTGCCAGGCGTCATAGTTCCTCGTTGAATCCCCGCCGCCTGCTTCAAAAAGAAAGTCGCCGGCGGATGATGTATGGCCAGGTCGTAGCTGCGATCGCTGTTTACAGATATGCGGCAGGGCAGAGGCACGCCCTCAATCATTTCCGCTGTCTTCGTGTTGAAGTCCTTGCAGAATGCGGCAATGTTGATGGCACGCTGTGGATTGATTATCATGGATCAGCCCCAAATGTGTTATATTTAGAGTATCACCAACCTGACCCAGCATGGGTCCGAGTGGCGGACCTGCCGCCGCCATGCCAGCGGGTATGTTGGTCTTCAGTTTACTCGTATGCGTCACCCGCTCGACTGTCTTCTTCAGGGACTTTAGTTTACCGGCTGCTTTGGACATTTTAATTGATTTAATTCGTTAAAATTGCGGCACGGCGGTGTTGTTATGCAAAGTAAAAAAATATCTGAACCTTAACCCACTTGACGCACTATTAAAAAAACCTCTATAACAACAGGTGAACAGCTTAAGCTCAGCCGCTGAAAACATAATTATTGTAGCTTTATCCTATCTTTGCTCTTAACTTACAAAAAACAAAAAAATACGATATCTTTCATCTGAAATGCGCCAAAATTCTTACAGTTTCATAATATTCGTGGATTGTATTTTAATACCCACTGGTCGACAATGGGTTAATCGTTCTCTGTCTATGATTGGAAATATTTTTACTCGTTTTTGATTCTCTAGTCGAATATAACTAGCTAAGTAAGATCTCAGCCTTGAAAATATAACTTTTTACGATTGATCACTCAATTTTCAACAAGATTGGCAAATTTTAAGAAGTCCCTTTTAGTGGATTGATTATAAATATCGTTTAAAAAAGTCTACAAAAAATTCCAGAAAATTAATGTTCTACATGGTAACTACACATTTTCTACATAACAACTACATAGCTGTAGTGTGAAAAACATTCGTTAGGAGGAATCCATTTTTTAAAACTGATTTTTAATTTAATTTAAGGTGGAGCAAATTCGAAATGAATCCTCATCAAAATTCAACTTGTGAGATCTGCAGAGACCAATCGACGCTTCTGACGTCCGAGCACTTTTGATTGCCATGAAAACTGATGCTCAGCCTAGTTCCCCCTCGTTCACCCCATCTTACACCCCTCCAGGAGACTTTGCTGCTTCACAACCTGTTGATACAATTATAGCAAATCGAATTAACCAAATAAAATTCTAAGAAATTTAGGCGTACATTGCTCTAATCGCTGATCCGTACAATTCCAACGAATAATCGCTTTTCAAGGGCTGTTCAATAAGTTACTGCCTCTGTCAAAAGGCATCTTCCAGTTGACTCCATTCAAAAATAAACGGTATGGTGTTGGCCGGAGATTGAAAGTGCGAGAGATTGTGGAAGCTATACTGAATGATTTCTTGGGAATGAGAAAGCTTTCCGCAAGATGGTTGTCGCTCACAATCACAAGTGCAGATTTTTTATTCAAAATTCTGTGATTCATTCAAAAAGTCAGCCCTCGTATCTTAATTTTCTTATATTAATTGTTAATTTTTGTGTCTATAGGGTCTCTTTGATCCATCCCAAGTGCACTCGCATTGGCTGAAGACAAGCGAATGAGTTGTTCTGTTGTTCTGCTGATCTGTAGGGTTCTACAGATTCTCATCCTGATTCATTGACTTGCAGAAAGAAGGAGGAGCGCCTGAATCGAAGTCATTAATAAAATTCTATAATTACGAAAATCGAAAAACCTATGTAAAAGCATAAGGTCGTTGCTTTGAGTTTGGTCCGCAACACTTTAAGACAAGGACTCTAGTGTAGGCTAAAAATAAATAACTGCAGCAGGGGCTGCCAATAAAATTGCCACAAACCTGCGCGGATTCTAAGGATTGGGTCTTCACTTGGAGAAAATTAGGTATATGCACATGTACATAGCACATTTCCAGATGTAAGCTTGGGAAACCACAAATGAATCAAACAAGAAATTTATGAAAATCAATGAGACCTCCACAAACTTCTTGGAACCAATACGATGTGTGATAGAGTTTGAAAGAAGAGGTAAATTCGGTGCTGCCTTAACTTGCTGCCTCTCTGTGTGTGCTTGCTAATGGTTTGGTGCACTTGAGATATGCACTCATATTGCCAACCAGCAACAATTGTGACTTGATTGCACACTGTCCGCTAGGTTAGAGACAGAAATTTGTTCACAAAATGGCCCAAACAATAGGTGATACAACAAAGGAAATCGTTTAAAATCTATAGAGGTCACACGAGTAAGTTAGGACGTGAGTATTGTGTCGTCCATTCGAGAGGAGCCAGGATAGGACACTGAGCAATAAAGGTGAGTAATTAACTCGACACAAGTGCTGTTATGAATGCCTGCTGAAAGCCCCAGGCAGGAATATCATACTTTGTGCTTTCTGCTACGCAGTAAGGATAGCGGTAGACAAGGACAAGGACAATCAATCTTTCGTATTTGACTTGAAACGAATTCAAATTGAACGACAAGTGTATCACCCCTAGTCACAGAAAGTTATAACTAATTTATGCAAATTCCTTTTCTATCTGTCTGTCTGCCTGGCCGAGAGGAAGAAGTCGCCTGCCTTTGCAATGTAAACAAAAGATGAAACACGTGCTGGATCTGTCGACGCGCATGCGCCACCTAACATCTAGTTAACAGCAGGACTTACAGAGATGCCTGTTTGGAGTCCTCTTTTAAAGATGAGGCTTGCGACTAGCCGGCACAGTTCGCTGTTGTCACTCGTTCGGTTGAGCTCAGAAGTCGGTCCCGTCGATTACTATCCTTTATCGTGGCAACAAGTGTCCTTTAAAGATGTGCGTAAACAACTCTTGTATGTTCATAGTTTTCGGTTTTGTTATCATACTGATTGGAATTGCTGTTCCTGGCCTTGGCCAAAATGAGACCAAACAGCAGACGGCCGTTCCGAGCGAGGACTGCGGTAGCACGCAGAGAATGGTGGATGAGTGCTTCAAGGATTTGCCGCCTCATCTCATGGAGTTCCTGCAGAACACCAAAATCGTCATAAACAAAAGGGACATCACGACAAAGTGCAAGTAAGCAATCAGCCACGGACCGTCGGATACCTACTGCCGGAACCAGAAGTGCATGCGAATTATGAGTGGGAAGAACAAATAGCGAGCATTCACGGGTTATTGATTGCCCCACTCAAGCTGGTCTCGTAACCCCACTCAATATGTAATTTATTCACATTTGACCAGGGCCACAAAGGGAATGGAATGCATTCTTATATCAGGGACCACAAACAATACCCCGCTTTCAGTTGGGAAAGTCCTTGCCAGGGACCGCTAAGGGGACGAAAGTTGGCTGATTAATTGTTTCAACTTCAAGTGCCAAAACGAATTAATTAATTCGAGACTTTTGCCATCAATTCTGATTGTTTTTTGTTTGGTTCTGTTTGGCGTTGACACTGCATTAACTATAATCAGGACTATAATTAACTAATTGTGCGATTAATTAAAACACGTTAGATTAATTGATTGCATTATTAATCAGTTGGGGTTTTGCACCCAGTACTCATATGTAAATTATCAGGTTATGCACCTGGATGACAGCAGCTTTAAATTCAATTTAATTCGTCAAAATTTTTAAGTCTGCCTATCCGTTAAACTTGTACAACAGTCGAATAACAATTACCGTTCCTATGGGGGGGCGTACCTTTCACACATCTTATCTGTGTGGATCCCGTCTGTCGGATGACATATACAGCATTTCGTACCCCAATCTGAGCCAATGACCCAACGCACAATTGGGACAATCTTTATTCTTGATTGGCGTAAACGGGAAAGCTCTCCGTGACACTCCAGATAACCAGCAGTCGGATTGATTGGTGCTCAACGCTTTCTTGCAAAAGTAACAAAATCATTGTGTTGGGATGCTAGACTTTTTCAGCACGAATATTTAAGTAGGAAAGCTATCCTCTTCATGCAAAATTCATGGGAAATTCGTAAGAAAAACGTCTGTTGTACATAACTGTAGACAAAAGTTCTTATGTTTGACAGGACGTTGTACGAGTACTTCCTTGGAGTGCTCGGGGATAGCTTGAACTTGTTAGTGTATAAAGAATAAGCAGCAAGGAAATGTGGCTGGAAGGGGGCACTAGTGTATCCAGACTTTTTCCTTTCTTTTTTATGTATTCCCTTGGATTTACTTTTAAAATGGGTTAAATTAGATTTGATACAGTCAGCAAAAGTGTTGGAATTCCGTCACCCGTATCAAAATTCCTGGCAGATACATAGGCCATAAAGTAGCTTGGGACACTTTTCAAGAGTCTTTGAAGCTGTTGGCTTCCTGGTTAGGTTTATTATTAACGAATTGTGTTGCCATCGAGGCAAATACTTTGGGACTTCCTTTTGTGGGGGAGTAGTACATGGCAACAGAACAATATTTGGCGTTAGGGTCCTGGAGCCTGTTTGCTGAGAATTTACTCAATTATTGCATTCAAATGGGACTACATAATACACATGTTTTTTTTGCAGCATTTTCAACCGCGGCATGCGCTGCTTTGATGCCTACTCGAAGCGCTGCCTGAACGACCGGAAGCTGGAAACCTTTAAGAACAATGTGGAAGGGGCCCGACGATTTTTCTATAAATTTTGCGGTGATGTGGATTTTCAGAGAGGTAAGATAGCGACGGGAGGAAGGAAATCAATTTGGCAAGTCGACTCTGAGCACACCCGAGGCGCAAATGCCCAACAGGGAGATACACAAGGCACAAAGCATATCCCAGAGCGTGTATCCGCCAGAACTACACTGAGATATACCCACAAAGACACAAATTCAACATGGCAATGCAATCAGACCCCACGAGATTATCTCCCCAATGTTCCTTTCAAAGTTCAAACAAGGCCACTCCACTTGAAAGTAGTTTAAGTGCCTGGCAACATTATCTATGCACTCAAGTATATGCACATATGTGGGTTGGTTGGTTTTTGCAGATTACCTGAGGCACAAGGACTGCTTCGCCTACATCCAATTGGACTGGGTCAGCTGCACATCCGAATTCGAGAGCATCCTCAGTGAGGAGGTACACGATGGGACGCGAAATGCCAGTGAAAAATTCATGGAATTCTGTTGGTAAGTGTGTCTGAGAAGAGTTGCGAATCGAGTGGCTAATTGCCATTCGAGACCGGGCAAATAGAACTCGATGATGTACGAGTATGGAATCCATTTCAGTGCCCGGTACGCCTACGAGAACTGCATCTACAATAGCGCGAGGTACAAGTGCTACAAGAACTCGGCGGAGTTTGCACGGGAGACGGCCAAAATGTTGTCCGACGAGAAGCACTTCAGGAACTGCGCCATACTCGAGAATATCTGCGGACAAGCCTCCCGGCTGGCCCGCCAATGGCTCGGCACTCAGCTGACCCTTCTCCTCATTCTCTTTGTGGTGCGACTCCTGCCGTAAATCAAAGTTCAACACGAATGAGTGAGTGGGTGCGAGTGTGCTCTCCTGTGCTGTGCTGTGAGTCTATGGGTTATTGGGTGTGGATGCGTGGATATGGATGTGGTCTGGAGATGGTGGTTTGAGATTGGGTTTTGATTTTTGGGTTGTCCTTCGGTTGTCCAAATGAAAATGCCAAGCATTTTTGTTCTCCCTTCCTTTCTCTCTTTCTATCTCTCTTACTGTTTCCATGTGTCCCTTGATGGTGTCATGCGGTGTATTTTTGGATATGGTTGCGTGGTTGGGTGGGTCTCGGGGTCGGAAAGCGGCACTGGTTTGTCTCTAGTCTGTTAAGCTACATTAAATGTATATTTCAAATAAATTTATCATTCATGATGTTCAACTACAATTGTTTTTCAGAGTTTTCAGAGAATGCGGGTCGAGTTATGCATGAAATCTTGAATGCAAATAAATTCACCCAACCATGCCTTTCTTTCCTTTATAGAGCTGGCTTTGGTTCAGTGGAAGCTGCAGATAAACTATTTTTACAGGTCTTCGAGCAAAGAGCTGTTCATGGGTGTTAAGGCGCTTAAACGAAGAACACTGGCTCCGTCCACAACGAACGTGGCTCGCACTCATCTCTAGTCCAGCAAAAGCAGAGAGCAGAACAGATTTGGATGGCCAACCTTTAATGAAAATAGTACGCACAAATACCAGGAATAGAGCCAAATACCTTCAATTCTTCTGCCAGAAATACCTGCTGTCGGAGCATATTGCATTTTTGCAACAGCCACAAGCGAAAATGCACCCCATTCCTAGCTCTCTGCTTTAATAAACAAAAAAAAACAATACCAATTTAACGAGAAATGGAAAATATTTCTGCACGTTTCTCGTTGGCAGCCCTTAAACTATCCGCTAACTTTATTAGCGAACTTTTTGCGATGGCAATCAGAAGAGCACACACGAGGTCATTGGCTCCAATCTGTTGCTCCCCAATGACAAGTTTAATTGCATTCCGCCCTCAAAGGGTCGCGTCGCAATGTACCCCGAAACGGCCAGACTCCTGCGATCTCCTCACGCTGGAGAGTGGGGAGCAAATTCCAGAAACTGAAGCTTGCTGCAGCTAAACACGAAATGAAATCAACCACAGCCACAAGCAGCTGCTGCGTTGCATACATTTACCAAAGGAAAACGATTTTCCCATCTCGTTGAAGAGTTTCAGAGCCGCTCATGTGGGCTAGGGAGGGCTAGGGAGCCATTGCTGGATGCTGTTTACATTGTTGTAGGTGTAGTGGCTGGTCCAGGTTAATTTTCCTCGCTGTACCCGTAATGGCACTGAACTCCATTACCGAGACTGTCGCAGTAGCTAAAAGTGTTCCAGCAAACTTAGACACTGACTTGTAGCACGTGCACTTGTTCCACAAGGTAAGTAAAACGGAGTGGAATTAGCTGGAAAAACTCGGGTTTTCTTCTCAGTATTCAGGGGAAAAAGAATCTTTAAAAGAAATCATTGAGTCGAGAAATATTTTTCCTACCTCGATTAACTTTGTCTTTAAAATCCATTCAGGCTGCAATTTTTCTACTGAAAAAGTTGTTATTTATTTTACGAAAAAGGAGGCCTGTCATTTGCATGCGAATCAAGTGAAGATGCCCAAAAATGCCTCTGATAAAGTCCTTGAGAATTATATATGTATGTACTCGTATGCCTTGAAGGTATTCTTGGGCTATAAATCTAAGGTAATAAATATTGTAAAATAGACCAATTTAATTTCATTAATTCCAATTAATTATGTAAAATCTCATTTAGGTTATTAATTATTCATTAAAGAAATACACTACAAATATGCTAGTACAAACAAAATGGCTTCTCAACGTTTTAAGCCTCTACGAAAATAAAACCCTCCCCTCTGGCAATTTATACGAAATACATACAGGCCAGGATTCCTTGAAGGAGAGAGGATGTAGCCACCATACATATACCCTCTTAAGTTTTTCAATATGGAAAATGATTTTGAGGGTATATTAAAAATGTTAAGGATGCTCAAGAAAGTTCTTGATTTTGTAGCACTGTGTAATTGTGTGGCTGTATGTGAAGTGGTGGCTCTTGAGCTTTTGTGGCTTTTTACCTATTTTAGTTTGCCATTCTCCTCATGGAATGCTTCGCGAAATGGAAACCTGAATTAAAAATAAACAATTAAGACCTCAAAAAGCAAGACAAAGGATTAATTTTCATGTTATTATGTTATTGCATCCACACAAAGGAATATAAATTGGTATTTGGTAAGAGATATTTTTGATAACAAGTAAGGTCCTTGCAAGGGATCAAAATGAACGAATAATATTTCGCTTTAAATAAAGATTGTATCAAAATTGTTCAGAGCAACAAGTAAGCAATAAGCATTCCCATGTAATCAATCAATAATGGATGGATGGATGGATGGAAGGGTGTGGTTTGGGTTTGCGCGCCCGAATGCCTCTAAATCGAACTTTTAATTGAGACAATTAAGTGGCAGGGGATATGCACAAAGGTTACTGGGGCTTTGCCTGAATGGAAACTCAATGCGCTGCATATTTAACAAGAAACAGTCTTCTAATTAATACACAAAAATTGAGAGCGACCTTCAAACTTTGAAATGGTTATCAATTTCGCTGCCCGCCCATAGGTCCAGAGACCCCGAGCCAGAAGTTTCCATGGTCCCAAAAGCATTTATCTAATGAATTCCACTGAAAATTCTCCACAACGGAATTTCAATTCAATTCAAGTTAAACTATATAATTAAGCTATTCCATTCAGCTTCTGAATTAAAGAGTAGCAGTATTCGGTTTTATTTATATAGAGATGGTCATGCATTAATTAAAGTCGAACAATCCAACTTTCAATTCAAATTTGGGTTTGCCCACTCAGCTTTAATCAATTCCTGGCAGGACTTTAAGGAATCGAGAAACTAATCGTTCGTTTTAGTTCCCCATAAAACGGAAAAGGTAAGCAAAAGTCCAAAAATGTCCAAACTCGTAAAAGCGTACGGTCATAAATCATGGAAAACTGGGAGCGTTTCCCCCAGGGGGAAATTCATAGAAAAAACCATCGAGCATACATGGCCCAGACACACCCTGGCTTGAAAACATTTGGTAAGGGCAATTTATGGTGTTTTGGCTGCGAAATGAAATCAATGTAGAAAATGTACAACTTTAGCTTGCAACCAAAAAAGAACTCATATCGAAATATTTCGAAGGTTTCGTTTAAAGAAATCGAAGGCACTTTTCGAATGAATTTTCATAAAAGCAGGGGGTGGTGCAGCTATTTTGATTCCCTCAGGGTAAATTCACAACGATTGAAATGACAAGCTATAAATAATTCAAGTGCCGGTTGCCGGTTTCCTTTTCAAAATAATCTTAAATTTGAGCGGCACAAACAATCTTGACTCTGTTATTAGATACGAGGGAATACATATGAACCGAGAATAAACAAACTGCACCTGCGGCCCTCTAAGATTCACCTTTCTCCGCATCTCTGTTTTATTGATACTTTGCTGCTCTTGGAAGATAGATTTTGCAGCGGTCTCTTTGCTTTAATACTTCCTGCCCCAAAGAGTTGCATAAGCCCAAGATTATTGTGAGATTATGAACACATTGATGGCACTCCAGCCGAATGGTACTACCTTAATGGTTTTTCTATAAAGCTTAATATAAGCATCGTAAGAGTTACGGAATGATTCAAAACTTTGTTGCAATGTCGAATTCAATGAGAATTTTTCTTAAGGTCATTAAAGAATATAAAAAGTGCCTCTCATCGTTCCTAATCGTACAGCTATATGCAATGAAAAGCTGTCAGCTAGAACAAAGAAATTTTTGTTTGATAAGATCGAAAATAAATTTCATTGGGACTTAACATTAAATACATCTGTTGTCTGTACAATTATAGCAATCACTTGTTTTAGTTTAATTAAAACTACTTTACTAACTATAAGCCGGCCAACATTCTGCTTGTTTGCGGTTGAGAGCAGAAAAAAAAGCCAGCAAAATTAATCATATCGTATAATCTGCGTCAGACCACCATCGTCATAACCGCCGCCGCCTCCTCCACTGCTATAACCCCCACCACCTCCTCGACCGCCGCCGCCGCTATATCCATTTGGACCAAAGTTTCCGGAGTAAACTGGACGACCACTGCCGCCTCCACCTCCACGGCCACCTCCTTGATTATAGTAGTTGTTGGGTGAACCGCCACCTCCTCGACCGCCGCCTGTATAGATGCCGGGCCCCTGGCCGCCGGGCGGGTTACCTGAAAGTGACGTTGGAATCAGAGTGCTATGTGAGTATTATGCGATTGCCTTACAGTCATAGCAACCGCCGCCAATGTACACCGCCGCCTCGGTCAGAGCTAAAGCACAGAGTGCGAGAACCACAAATGCCGTCGCTTGTCGCATGATGAAGTGTCGAACAGGTCTGGGGCAAGTGCGCCTCACAGCAGCCGCTTATATACGCTGCTCTTTGTGGATCCCAGCGAACGTTATCGCTCCAGCCAAATAGAATATAGACAGGCCGGGCCGCTACGTAAGCATTATTCGCGGCAGGGAAATGCCCACAGATACATTTCGAAAAACAACTGAGAACTTGAGAGTCCAAGCAGTCCGACTATCCGATGACGATCTCTGCTATTTTATAGATGCACTTATCATGTGGAAGCTGTACAATTGGTTTGATCAGTTTAGACCACGATTAAGATACCAATTTTTGCATTAAAATGTGGCGCTCTCCTGAAGAGTCTAGTGCTTGTGGGGGGCTCCCACTGCACTTTACATACCATACACAAGAACCCAATATACCTTTGTAAGCAATGAGAAACAGGGTAAAGCAATTAACAACCGTCCATCAGTCAGTCAGACAGTCAGACAGCCAGACTGTCATATAGATGCGCTACGTTCTTGGGGTGGGTTAAGCTTCAGGTAGACTCACGAGTCACGACTTTTGGGGCGAAACAAGTTCTATTGAGCTCTGGAGATGGGAAATCGCGGGCTCGAGTTTCCCTGGAAACGTTTGCCATTCATGTTTTCAACGTTATAAATTGCATTTTTTGGGGTGTGCCTGTCGGGAACATCGTAAATTTAGTTGTACAAGTTTCAGGGGAATCAATTACGTGAAAGTTTATCAATATGAATAGGGAAAATCCCCATACCGGACATTTTGTATGAAAAATAACAAAAATAAATAGGAGTCTAGCACGGTTTTGACGACTAATAGCAGCGCACTGCTGTGAACTGGAAGGCTTATCGCATCATTAGATTCAGATTTAGTTAGATTGAGCGACCGCGACATCTATATAAACAGCCTGAAAGGTGGGACAGTAAGCCATTGACTGTCTATCATGAAGTACTTAACGTGTGCTCTGCTCTTGCTGGCCCTGATTCCGGCTCTGATCAGCGGTAAGCTCGTTTAATGAGATCGTATCTCAACTGCTGCTAATTGATTGTTATTTGTTTATAACCTGCAGCAGCTCCCAACACTGTGGTGGTTAATGGTGTTTGCCTGACGTGTAAGCCTGAATTGATCTCTATTTGACAATTGACTATTTGCAATCTCTGGTGAAACAGGTCCCAATCCCCAGGGAGATCGAGTCTATTTGGATGGCCAGGAGTACCGCAGCTTCTCCTCCTCATCCAACGATGATGGCAATGTGGTCATCACACGGGGAGGACGAGGAGGCGGCACTGTCTATCGGAAAGGCGGCAATACCATCGTCAATGGTCGTTGCGAACACTGCAATGTGGATGTTTAACATCAGAATAAACTCTAAAGTGAACTCTTAAGTTTAGTAAACATTTCGAGTTTTGTGTTTACTTGATCCATCATATATGTATGTGTGTGGATATGAATTCATTTGGCTAAAAGCTTTGACTATCATTGGCTTGGCTGCCTCTAATCGAATCGCAGCATCAATGACGGAGTTACCTTGGAATACTCATACAGGGACTCTCTCCGCCAGTCGATTCACCCAAATAATGGCACATTACGGCAATAACAAAACCCCACATTTGCTTTTCTGTTGTGTTCTTTTGATACTTTGATTTCTTCTGCAAACAAATCGAGTTTGCTGCCGGGCATATGTCTGAATAGGAAGACCCAGGACCAAATAGCTACTAGAAAATAACTAGGACCGTGCAAACAGCCACACACACAGACAGCAACTAGTCCACGTAGCTATTTGCATATATGTATAGGCACGGGCTTGAGGATGATGTGGCATTGGGGTTACGGTGATGACATGGACATAATTGAATGCGTGCTCATGGCCTCTTGTTGCTGCCACATCGATACTTGAATCAGTACACACATGATGTAATCAGCGCGATGTGATGGCTTACTTGATACCTTTTCTCGTTGTAAATGAGCCACGGCTGCAACATGACGAATGGCAGCGTCTGTCTGGCACAGCCATGGCTGGGGAAATCATGAGCACTTGCTGTGGAACAATAGAAGGGCCATTGCCAAGATTCGATTTGCAATTTCCAAAGGTAAACATTAACACGGAACCACAATATACCTGAAGCGCACTTTACTTACCATTTCTCTGCGAAACGATGGTCCCTGAGGAAGAAATTCGCAAAAGGGCAACCTGAAATTACTCGATAAGCCTAACCACTCGAAAGAGCAAAGCAATGAAGATTTGAAATATACAAATACAAATCAAATTATTTGCAAACCAAGCACTAAGACTGGTGGGATTGTGGTCTTCCAATGAATTCTAAATGAATCAATCATCTACATATAAGTGACTATAAGAGACTCTGAAAATACGTCTTAAATGATTATTATAGAAATTTTCAAGATGGATTTGCTGGACTTATATCTCAACTGGGGTTTCCGTGTTGGGTAGCTCTGAAAATAGCACTACTTCTTACATATGTTCTGAAGGATGCCATTCATATCTGTGCATTTCTTTTCACCATTTCAACTCCTGGCTCGTATTCTTGGCCTTCTGCTCTGTAGTTTTAGTTTTTCGTTTGGATTGTATTTTATTCCGTTGTCTTCCGCCTTTAATATTGATGGAATTATACACCCTAGACTCATTGAAGATGCTGCCAAGCAATGGACAGCCTTGAGCCGACTCGAGCTTGGTGGCAATTTAATCTGCGTTTGCTGGGATTTGATTTCAGACCAATTTCTGTTCTCTTGTGCCTAATTTGTGTGGAATTAGAAGCTGAGATTTCGTTGCTGAGGTGAAAAGTGAGGAAGGAGGAGGAGGAGGAGCAGGAGGAAGCGACACCAAACAAAATAGATGCCTTTCTGTTGTCTGGACTTTGAAATAAATTTCCACATTTCCTGTTGGCCTCTTAAATGTTCCAGGAAATCCAAACATTGATTTATAGCTTTCAGCGGCTTTTGTATTTTTTTCGTTGTGCGTGTTTTTTTCAGGAAGCGGCAGGCGACTCCGGTTTAATGCCGTCACGTGCTCTCGGCTTGAAACCTTACATCTGCTCTCCGGCTGAGCTTTATTTGCCACACACACAGACCCGGCCAAACAGTAAATTTACATAGCATGTTTAAATTATTATTCTGCTCTTTGGATCTCTGGATTCACACTCTGTTTACCGGGGGCGGTCGCCAGGAGACATTAATAAATGAATTCAATTCAGATTACCAGCATGCCATTATCGAGTGGATTATGCTTAACTTTTTTTGTTGATTCCCTTCTCTCCGGTACATACAATACATACAATACAATTGAAATGTGCAGCACGACACATTTTTGTGGGTGGTCTTACACGGCGTATGCGTAATTAAAATGTGGCAGACGGCAGTTGATGGAAGCCGACAATTTGATTGCGGGAGTGGGCGTGCCCCACCACAAATTCTTGGAACAAAACAAACACCCACTCCACAGTTACAGCAATATTCCTTGAATTGATGCAGCAGAGGTCCCCAGATTCATAAAGGTAAAGAAAATACATTAATAGCATTGGTCAATGGGGAACAACACGCTCCATTACGGGGTGGGACTTTGAGTGCTGCAGTCAAAGCAAAAAAAAACCTTTAATTAAGCAAACAGTAAATGGATCTTGGTTCCTTAAGGCATACTCGTATTTCAAAAATGGACGGCTTTTGCAATTTCTATGCAATTTTTTTTCAGGCAATTTGCAAAGCTTTGAGAGGACTCTGGCCACAGATTATTATGCCTAAATGTGTAGCAGCCCAGGATGTCGTTGAGTAATAAAGGGAAAATCTGATATTGGTCCCAGCCCCTGGCCTTTTGTTATGCTTCTCTTTTGGGCCATTGCAGCTACACTATGAAGCCATAAATTGGGCATCATTCTGGTCTTAGCCTGAAACTTTAAGCCGATTTCTAGTTATTCAACAGTTTATTGCCAGCAAAGGAACAAAGGAAAACTTTTGGAAAACTCTCCAGAATGCACAAGCAAAAAATAAACAGTAGAAGTAGAAAGTACAGACAGGTAAATGTTGGGGGCGAAAGTTTTCACTTGAAAACTTTCTTTCGCTCGAAAGCGTATTTCAAATGGAAATATTTTTGCAGTCAGTAACCCTGGCAGCAAACATAGTCTGCTTCGGCTCGCTCAGGACATTGACACAATGCCATGGCGTTCATAAGTGGAACGGATCTGGCATTTAATTTAGCCCTTCAAGAGAGGCCTAATTGAGCGCACTCTGGCAGAGGGACTAAGTCCAGTCAGGATTAATTTATTTGTCATGCAAAGCGTATCTGCTACAAGGGGGTTCCGAGAACATCATATTTTCATTTGATTTACCAGTTCGGGCTCTCTTGTTGTCAATTAATCGTCGCACAGTTGTTGCGTGCTGTCTGCTGGATCGTCGAGTGTAAACAAATTACGTGATAAATGTGTACACGTTTTAATTTGCCTTTCCGGCTGGCTCTGCGGTATTTGCTCTCCCATTAAAAGAGATTCAAATAAAGCACTTCAAAGAGTGGACGCGGAAATGTACCCATCTTTTAGTTCAGGACTCCCTCTCCCCCGCGGGCTTTTTAATTATGTGTCCGCAAATTGAATATTATTTCTTTAATTATCATTTTTTTGATTAATCCTTGGACCAGCCGGATAAATTATCCTCTGATTTTCTACGTAACTTTATTCCTGATTGATTGCTTGCAAAACAGAAGGTTTTGAATTTCCTTTAAATTAAAATGTGGTGCTATCATCGTGGTACTGCTATTGATGGTGATACTATGTCTTTAAAGGGTATATTTTCAGGACCTCCCCCTTTTTCGCCAGGGTCAGTGGCCCAAAAAGGTCCTCCCTTATATTTATGCAGAGGAAAGGTACAGAAACAAATCAATTTTTACATTTTCGCTTTCCACCTGGCACCTGAGCTCTATCGTCCTTAGAGTGCACTCAGGCAGCATCTGAGTCAACAAAAGGAGTAGGAAGAGCAATAGCAGCCGGTAACAACATAACAACATCAACTAGAAGCTCTGGCTGCGGCTGCTGTCCTGGCTGTGGATGAATAAATGGATGCAGCACGGACCTTGAAAATTATGGGAACTTTCCAGCTGCTGCTATTTTCAGTTTCAGTATGCTACTCGCATTCGGAAATGGCCCCACTCTGTCTGCCACAGTTGTTTCTGATGGTGACGACCTCATTGCTGACCTGTCAACACGGGGCGTATGCGTATGCGTGATGCATGCAACTAACCATTTTGGTTCAATGAGTTGTGCACGAAGTGGGCGGAAGTTATGGCCAATTATTAGGAAGCAATTGTGCATTACGAAATACATCTTTTCTTTTGAACAGTCGGCAGCAGCATTCGGTAAGAATATTTATATTCCGAGAGAGCAGAGGCTCTAAGGTAACTAATTAATAAGCTCCTGCCAAAAAAGGAATTACCCATGAATTATGGTGGAATACGTATGCCTCTATTGCCGGAGGCCATTAAATCATTTCTAATGATGGCAGCCAGCTGCTTCTGCTGCTGCTTTTTGTGTGGTCTAATGCGATTACGGGGGAGATGTGTTACCTGTGCTCTTGCCTTTTTAATTAGCCTGAGGCCGGACCATTTATCAACCCAAACCATCGAGTATTCAATGAGTCCAGACGATTTCCGCTCAGTCTCACGGATTGTTTTTCGAGAAGCTGCTGCTACTTATAGTTTTTAATCTGCTTTCCAGGCCATTGACTGGCCTTAATTAGGCCAAAGTTCACTGCCGAATTCAGTAGAATTCCGATTTGACCTGCACCCTGCCACAATCCATTCAATTTGATTTACTGCTGAATGCCGTCTGGGCTTCCCTCCCACCCAAAGGGCAACTAAAATATGGCAAGGGCCACCCAGAGCAGGAGTGTCGAAAGCAAGCGGCTGTCAATGCACTTAAATTTCATTGGGACACCTGTTCAGCCACATATATGTATAGATATATATATATGTAGAAATCGACAGCTGTCTACACGGGTGCCCTGAGAGGTGAAGGACCTGTACTCATTAGAAATGATTTGTTTTTGACATCCCGAGTACGGTTGGATTTATAAATACCACCCTTAAAGGTTCTACTACTCATTCGAGTTGTGTTTCTATACATATTTATCCTATTATTTAATCATACACCTGATCGGAACTAAGTACCCGATGTGCCTATGCAATCAACTGCATATTAATCGCATCTTTGCAACATCTATTCCAATTTGCTAATAATTAAATTCGGAAATCATCATTTAATTATGGTAGAGAAGTTGATAAACGTATGAGTACACAGATAATGATGGTAAAGGGTTTGAATTTAACTAAATGCTGCTTTCCAAGCCATTGAAGCAGGAAGACAGCTTTCCATTAGGCCCATTAGCAGTTGAAATCAAGAGCCACAAATGTTCAAGCATCATCAATACAGATTTGGGAAGCTTTAAGTCTTTAAACCCTACAGTGCATTCGCTGGATGACACCCAAAGGAGCAGTCGGTAGCTTTCGGCAGAACTCAAGACGGAAAAAAGAAGAACTCGCATCACATGGAGAGCAGATGATGGAGCCTCTGGCATGGGGTTAACTGCAGCCATGTGGGACATAAAAGTGCCTAGAAATGGATGAGGAGGCCGAGGCCGAGGCCCATCAGATATATGGCTCGACCAATGATTTTTATGGCTGGCACTAGAGCCTTCCTGTTTATGGTCCTGGCACACGGACGGGGCTGCAAAAGCAGTTCTGATATATTAAAGAATATATATTTTACAACAATAAAACAAACAGAACTTTAGCCTTTGTTTGCTGTATGTTTATTAGGTTTCCAACATAATGCAATATATTTTGCATAGACTCCGCCATGGCCATGGCATTGGGGCTGCCGGGAAAGGTTGTAAGGTTATTACGACTGCTCCTGGTGTGATATTAATAGCATTAGTATAATAGAGACTGCCATACGCATGGCCTCCCACTGACTATGGGTCTCCCGTGTACTCGTGCCAGTCGTGCCTTTGACTTCCTGTCGTCATTAGCTATTTGCCTGTCGCCGCTTGTCGTTGAATCAATAAGGTCTCAGACCTCGAGATTTACAAGATATTGCAGCCAGTCGGCAGACCGGGCTAATAAGATTTTCATTTAAAAAATCACTTCAAAGGGCTGGGCGCTGCTGGAGAGTCTGAGCCTGAGAAACCTGTTTTCTCCTTCAAATATCCCACAATTAGCTGATTTTTCAACAGTCGAGTGCCAGGAGGTGCCTGAATATTAAGGCCAGCTGCAAGTTGAATAATTTTACTATCCACCAACATCAATTGATATTTAAAGAGCAAAGCAGGAATTATAAAATTCTAGGGAAAATTGATTTACTTTAATGGAAATGCGCAGCAAATATATGGAATATGCATGGTTATCCTTCAAACAAAATTTCATTTTTAATAGATGATAATTTATGCATTGCAAATAGCGCATGGTATATTGCGCATGGTATATTGAACATTGCATTTTTTTTTTTTTAAACAATTCCAACTAACTGATTCTGTGCCCTTCACAGGAAAATTCTGTTGCTGTTATGAACGTATGTACAGTGTACACATTCAGCTAAAGGTAAGCCAACGGTTTAGTTTTAGATAGAAAAGTTGGCAGGGAAAATCAAAACATGAGAGCATGAGAAAACGTGCCAATAAAACGCTCTTAAATCTGTCATTTAAGGTCTGCTAAATTTCCCTAGACAGCAAACACACGCTCACACATACTTCAGCGCTTTTGACAGCCCCACACACACCCACACACACTTGAGCACTCGGCGAGCTCTCAAAAAGTCACAGCATACTTTGAGGAGCGCCCTGATTCCACGTATGTGGAAGTTGTTGCTAAGCGTTGTCTGATGGGAGCAGAGACAGACTAAATTGTGGAACGGTGGGGTGGTTAGTTCGACGCCAACACGGTAATTGGTTGATGCCGCCTCATCAGGCTGATATTCCAGCCTCAGTCAGAGTTAAATGAGCCCCGAAAGACCACAACTGCGTGAGCCACTCCGTTATGCATATTAATTAGTTTTGGTGGTCATTATGCATTTACAAGATGCATATGTAGTACACATATCTGTGTTTTTTCCAACTATGGAGGTCGGTGTGAGTTCGTGTGTGCTTAGGGGCATGCAGAAGCTTCGAAGTGGACTTGCGGCTGAGCAATTTTCCTGAAAGAGCTCATGTTATTCGCAAAACTTTCTCAACGATTTGATATAATTCGGACAGTTTGCTTAATTTGTGATGACCACTTAACAGCTGGTTTAACTTTGAAACAACCATGACAAGGGGATTAAATGAATGATTTGCAAAAGTTTAACAAAAATTGTCAGTAACGCTATTTGTTTAATCACAAATTAAAATAAAACCTTTATGCTACATGGGATGGTTTTGAAACTATTTATTTTATTATTATTATAGTCAATCGAAGAGTCCTGCACCGATTGAGCTGAAATGTGGTCATATTATAAAATGCAGTCCCAGGATGGTAATAGGCTATATGTATATTTACATATGAAATCGGAAATGCGACCGCGGAAAAACGCGCCGGGGAAAGGCATCAAGGGATGATTTGTATAGAGCAGCGTTTCAATACAATTGCACAATTGAATACGCTTCGCATCCTTTCTTTTGCATCAATCATATGGAAGTTGTTTGTGAGCATTGTGGCGCATTAAAGTTTGCGGCATAAACAACTGGATTATGTTGCTCCATTACTGACTCCAACTGTTTCCAAATGATTTCATTCGGTGTTACGAATAAGAAACAGCCTAAGTTTCCAGTGTTCAGCAACAGGTAAGGATCGAAAGGACGGCTTGCGAATTTGTCTCAGGGAGAATGGGCATCCGTGTCGGGAAACCAACAAATATTTTCCACCATTGCATAATTAAACTGATGTAAGAGGTTTGCTTTGTTCTGTCCATGCTTATCCGGCTGTAACCACAAATTGCGCCACAGTGAAACGTGGCAGGGTCTAGCTAGTAATAAATAATAATAATAAACAAAGTCAGACTTGGAGCTGCTTTGGAGTTTGACACAATATAGAATTCTTGAAAATCTCATTACCAATATATAAGGTATATTTATGAAGTAATTGAGTTTGAGAGCTGATACGTGCGTGATGTTTCACACAAAATTGTATAATTCAAACCAATTATTGAAAAGGCTCCTTTTCCCTTAGCCTTCTTTTACGCGCCAAAATTTGAATTTTGATCTGACATTTCTTGTTGTTACTAGTGGTGATAGTTCACACGATATGCAGAACAGGGTTGAAATATTCGGAAAATCGAACAAACGCAACTGAAACCCAACCATAACTCAACTTTTGGCCGTCACTAGGCCCCTATATATATTTTATCGATAGGTCCATCCCTAATTCACACGTGCGGCGGTTTATTTATTTACTGATTCTTAAAATTAAAGTAAAATGGATGATAAGACCATTATTGAGACTGTTTGTCGCCATCATCACGATGAACAACCCGTAATGCGTAAGTCATAAATTCTCCGTATCTCTGTGTGAAGTAACAACGTTTTGGCAGTTAAATTTCAGAATGGCTCTTTGGGCGGCACCGCCGACTTCTCTATCGTAGAGAGTAGAAAGGATAAGCGGAAGCGCGCTGCGGTCATTGCCGGCGACCAACTTTACACGGGGGAGATGCGGGATAACGAGCAGTTTGACACGTACATCTGCTTGCGCGAAAAGAGCACAAACAAGGTGCAAATCCTTCCCGTTCAGCAGGCGCTGCTGTCCAACAACGTTTACCAGCAGCTGGAACAGAAAGAGAAGCAGAAGGTCTTGCCAATGCTTACCAAGGAGCATGCTGCTAAGAAACTCCTGAAGGAGTACGGCGGTCGCAAGGCCTCGCGCCTCATGGACAATCGCGAAAAGATGATGGTCAATGTGGAAGTGGTGCGTCAAGAATTGGACGAAACAGTGCAGGCCTCCCCACAGAACGACGACGAAGAGGACAAGACACTGGCCGACGTGAGCGCCGGTAACGAGGAGTACTTGGCCACCATAGTGCCCAAGTTTGACAAAACAGCCACTAAGATTAGTGAGGTGTTTGACGTGGAGGACGTGGTGCCGGCAAGCTTGCTGGAGAGGCTAGATGAGGAGGCCAAGGTGGTGTACGCTACACCGCTGGAGGCGCTGCCGTAAGTAGATTATTCGAATGGAGATTTGTACCTCAGAGTAACCAGCCTTCTCCCCGCCGCAGAATTGAGTCGGAGTATCTTCGCACTTGCCTCAAGCGCATCCAGGATAGGGAGATAGCCTCGAAGCAGGACTTTCTGCACATTAAGCTTATTATTTACATGGACGCCCTGCAGTCGCTGATAGCACTGCGCTCGCGGCAAATGAAGGGCGCGGAGCTGTCCCGCATCACGGAGAAGATCGAGAACGACATACGTCACCGCTTTTCGGACCCTAATGTGGCCAAGAGCTGCACCCGTACCAATTACAGCACGGAGAAGGCGCTCACCCACTTCATTGTGCTGGCCCTGCTCATCAGCGACAAGCACGAGGTCGATGTGAATGTGCTCTCCCGCACTCTACGCACCACCAAGGAGCGCATCAAATCGTACGCCCACATCGTCAATGCCCGACCCAAGTCCCGCTCGGATGTGCTCAGTCTGCGCCTGCCCAGCACCGTGCCGGCTCTGGTGAATTCCCGCCGCTTCCAACGCAAGAAGTAAAAGTAGAACACCCTGTTTGACATCGATTAAACAACTTCTAGGTGGCCGGCCTGTCAAGGTCGTCACAATAAAGTTTATTTTTACATTACATTATTTAGGCTTTAATTGAAGAATATCTTGAGTAACATTAGGCGCATACACCTCCAACATGATGGCGTGCTCCAAACGAAAAAAAAGCATTATGCTGGAATTGGTTATTATCCTGCGTGTTTGAGTGTTGTATGTAACTCCTTTTAATTATTCATTGTAGGGGCCTGGTCCTGGTCCGTAGGCTGGCCGTGTGTACGTGTTGTCTCACTGTCCGTGTCCGAGTGCTGTGCTGGAAAATTTATTTACGGCGGCAATCTTGTTAATCCCTCCCCCTTAGTAGTTAGTTGTGTGAATTCTATGTTGCTTCTTGGTTGGCATCCGCATCCGCAAATCGCGTCTAAACGGCCAGGCCGAAGACGGACACGATGCAGTACATGGTCTTGTTCTCCCAGCGGACTGTGCAGCTGCCGTCTGTGTCGTTGTTCCAGTAGCAGGAGCTGGCCGTGTGCAGTCCGGCTCCATTCTTCTGCATGATCATGGCCGTGACGATGTACTTATAGGGCTTCTGCTCCTTGGTGAGCACCGTCAGGCAGTTCTCCACCACCTGGCCGGTCCAGTTGTTCACCTTGTCGTGCTGGTACGCGTTACCTCCGATGGTGGTCTCGATGGCCTCCTTAATCGTCTTGCTCACATCATCCACTATGAACTGGCTTTCTTCGCGTGAGTCATCCATTTTTGCTTCAGTGTGCAAGTTGCGAAATCAGTCTAATGTCTTTTTTAGCTTGTATGTTGTTTATTTAGCTTGTTTGTTTTATTCGTTGTACGCGCGCTTTTGTCTCGTAGTCGACGCCTTGAGTGGAAAATAAAATGAAATAAAATATTATTTGTTTTGTTGGGTCTGAATGTCACAGCAGCAGGAACTTTTTACAATCTGCTCTGGAAACTCTAGGATCACTGGACAGTGTGTGCAGGTGGAATTAGTTAATTATTTTGAACTGCTTTAACTGCTTATTTGGCTGCTTTAAACTCAATTTTTACCTTTCTTTGGTTGTTGGCTGGCGGGGCGCGGGGCGAACAATCAAATCGAAATCAAAAATGGCAAGGTCCTCCTGCTTCTTCTTCCGCTTTTTGCCGCCTCTTTCACTGCTTCGTCGTTGCGTCGTAATGAGTGGACTTTTGTTTGCAAAGCGGCGCACTTTTAGACTATATACACGGCTGTAATAACGCAATTGTATTGCCGATTCAAAACTGGATCACCTTAGATTAATAAATTTACGATAAATTACTATTTTTACGATAAATTCAACGCAAAAAATGGAAGCAAAAACTATAGCGGCAGTGTGACCGCGTATACGGTCCGACCCTCGGAAATATACCAAAACATACCGATAAAATACTGACGAATTCAAGTTCTACTATACATTTTCCTCGTTTTTGATCTTCCGTTGAATATTACTAGCTATATAGAACATTTAGCCATGCCCAGACATTTTTATACGATTGATGAATCAATTTTCTATTTAACTGGTGTATTCTTGATACTTGCTTTTATTGCATTTTGTGTAAAAAGAGGTTTTAGCGAAATAAGTCAAACAAAAAACAAGTAGCGAAATAGGTCAATCAAAACAAAAGGAAAAGGAAAATCGTTCATATTGCTCAATTTTGATATTCCATTGAATAATGCTGGAAAACTAAATCTTTCAGTAATGCCCACATAATTTTATCCCATTGATGAATAAATTTTCTACACGATTGGATAGTTTTTAATCCTTGCTTTTATTGTATTTATTGTAAAAAAAGGTTTAAACGAAAAAGTCCAACAAAAAAACAGTCACGATGTTGCGTGTAGACCTTTTGTATACCCTATTTTGTTAATTTTTTATGAAGATGAAACGTGATTTATAAAGACCTTTTCTCAAATTGATATTCTTTAGACATATTCAAGTACATTATTAGTATCTTGTGTATATTTCTCTCGATCCTGATACCTACTGAGCCTTGGAAGACAAACGTATTCAAAATTCTATAACATCCATTTCCCCCAGGGTATGTGTGCATGGAATTAGCAACATTTGTGTATGGAATTAGCAACATTTGTGTATGGAATGAGACTCATTGTTGCTAAAGCGAACTGGGGCAAGCTGCGGCGAATTCAAATTCCTCATATTCTTTGTTCCGTTGAATAATACTATCTATATGGAACATTTAGCCATGCCCACTCCATTTTGTACGATTGATGAATCAATTCTATACATGATTGGCCTATTCGAAATACTTGCATTTATTGGATTTCTATATAAAATTTAAAATTAAATTAATAGATTGATGAAATTTACAAAAATACCATGGTAGCGCGGCGAAAACCAGTATTTCTACAGTATGACCCTCAGAACAGCACCGAAATATACGGTCTCATTTGAAAAATATACCGAGTGGAGCGCGCCAAATCGAACTTTTTTGAATGTGAGCGACAAGGATTTAAATGTTGTCAACCGGGCCTTTCTCTATGCCCACATAATTTTATACGATTAATGAATCAATTTTCTACTTAACTGGCCAGTTTTTAGTCCTTGCTTTTATTGTATTTTGACTAAACAAGGTTTAAGCAAAATAGTTCAACAAAAAAACAGTTGCAATGTTGCTGGTAAATTAGCCAAATTTGTGTATGGAATGGGACTCATTGTTGCTAAAGCGAACTGCGGCGAATTAAAATTCGATTCAAAAAACGACCAATTCCTCGTTTTCTTTGTTCCGTCAACTATTACCAGCTAAATAGAACATTTAGCCATGCCCACTCAATTTTATACGATTGATGAATCAATTCTATACATGATTGGCCAATTCGAAATACTTGCATTTATTGGATTTCTATATAACATTGAAAATTAAATTAATAATTGACAAAAATACCATTTAGCACTAAAAAACACCTCATGGGAGCGCGGCGAAAACCAGTTTTTACAGTACAGCACCGAAATATACGGTCTCATTTGAAAAATATACCGAGTGGTGCGCGCCAAATCGAACTTTTTTGAATCTGATAGGCAGAAGGGTGCAAAAATATTCGAATATTTCAAAAGACGCACCTGCATTCGAAAAGGACCCAACTTATTGCCACAAATAGACTCTTATGCTTTTCTATGTATAAACGAGGTGGAACGTTGTGAGTTGCTGCGGACACCGCAACTCTACAGTTATACCCGATACTAAGTCAGTATGGCTCTCTCCGGCAGACGCCGCTAATATTAAACGACACGACAAAGAGTGCGTGCGAGAGAGACAGAAAATCAGTCTGAGCGTGACGTCGGGCGCTGCGTAGCCACTGCAAATTGATTTGTTCCTTTCGGCTATAAAAATAATCTGATCTGATCCAGATTCAGCAATCTGATAGATATGGTCATTATCTATGATTCTGCGTTTTTAGTTTTCTCGAATGTGCAATATTGTGGATGCAACAGATTTTCGTCCTTTGTGTGAGCGGAAGGGGGTGGGCGAAACTTTGAGATACACGTTTTATAGTAAGATCTAACAGGAGTGCGGATACCAAATTTGGTTACTCTAGCCTTAATAGTCTCTGAGATTTGTGGATGCCCCAGATTTTCGTCCTTTGCGGGGGCGGAAGGGGGTGTGGCGAAATTTGGACACGAAACGGTCAAGGTCCGATATCACAGGAGTGTGGATACCAAATTTGGTTGCTCTGGCTCTTATAGGTTCTGAGATCCTTGAACTCATATTTTGCAATTGACAAAACCGACCATGAAACCTGTGTGTTAGAGAGAGACAGAGCGAGAAAGAATGAAATTGTTTTCTTGATTCTGGCTATAATAATTATACGATCTGGTTGAGATCTTACATTCTAAAACATATAGTCATCCTCTACAATTCTGCGTTTTTGGTTTTATCGTATCTTTAAAAATGTGGATGCCACAGATTTTCGTCCTTTGGGGGGGCGGAAGTGGGCAAAGCGAAGTTTTGAAATATTTTTGTAGCAGTGACATATCACAGAAGTCTGGATACAAAACATCGTTGCTCTAGCTCTTATAGTCTTTGAGCACTAGGCGCTGAAGGGGACGGACAGACGGACAGACGGACGGACGGACAGACGGACAGACAGACATGGCTCAATCGACTCGGCTATTGATGCTGATCAAGAATATATATACTTTATGGGGTCGGAAACGATTCCTTCTGGACGTTACACACATCCACTTTTACCACAAATCTAATATACCCCAATACTCATTTTGAGTATCGGGTATAAAAAGACGCCAAGACGCAGTTCTAGAGTACACATCCTTTAAGAGTACCCCTCTGTCACTATCGATGTTTTCGCCCACAAACAATCGGTGGTGCCAACAGCTGAGATCGCCTTTGAATTCAGTAAAAAGTCAATTCTATTTAATTTAAAGAGAAATCCTGGAAAGGGCAATCTGTGGGAAAGAAACAGCCTTAACTACGAAAATAACAGATTACGGCACAATAATAGGCCTGCCGAAACTGGTTTGAGTAACTGCATTCAATTCATCGACGGTTTAGTTGAAAAGCATTGATTTAATGTTGGTAATGCCCATATAAATATATGAATTTGAAGAAAGCCATTTGGCTTTCCAGCCAGACGTACTGATGGGCCAGTCCCAGAAGATATTCAGTGATCAACACAGAAAACGAGGTATGCCTTTGACTTCCATCCACATAGACACATTATAAGTAAAGCTGCATATTTTCATATTTTCCGCAGTTTCTGATAAAGTAGAGGCTTTTCAAAACAAACAGAACAGAACGCAAGAAGAGAAATGAGTGAACACGCGGCAAAATCTGTTCTCAGGCAAAACAGAAAGAGAAAAGTTGATGGAGAGAAAGCCTTTGGAACCGATGATGCACGCAATACAGAGGAAGTCAAAGTGAGAACGTCTCGTACAACTGTTCTCGACTTAAACGACGATTGCTGGAGAGTGATAATGGATTATCTCAACGTAAGAGACCACCTAAGGCTCACTTCCTCGAACGTCTGTTTTGAAGAAAAGTTCAAAAGATACGCAAGCCATCGTTACAGACATATTGATGAATCTCTCACGAATAATATTACCAACGAAAAACTGAAACAATTATTGCAGATCGTTGGCAACCATGTGGTTAGCTATGAGACCAAATTGAATCCCGATTCTGATGGCAATTCTGCACGAATCTTCGACATTTGAAAATGACTTTTCGACGCACTAGGGGCGCTCATCTGTACTTTAGAAGTGTGACTAGGTGGTGTATGCCTTTTGTTCACAATCTCAAGCAATTCACGTGTCTAAGGAAACTGAAGTTCGAGGCTTTCTCATATAGTGAAAGAGGATTGGATGTTCTTGATCAATTAGAATCTCTGGAGGTAGGTGCCTATCCTGGATTCGATGCCAAGAGCTTGGCGGATTGCTGCCAAACAATGAAGAAATTGCGATACCTTAACTTTGGACAGCTTATTCCAAAAATCAGTAAGAACAATTTTGAAATTCTGGTGACGAACTGTCAGCAGCTGGAACGTCTGGCCTTTGGCGTAGAGCTCCTTGACTCCACGGTGCCCTATGAGCTGGTCTGCCAGCTACCCAAGCTTCGGCATTTACAGGTGTGGCATGGTGGTTCGTTACGCGAATCGTTTATCGAGGGATTGATCAACAAACTGGGTTCTCCTTTGGAAAGTCTTATCCTGAAAGGTCACGTTTTGAAGGAGGCACAGGTTCAGCATCTTTGCAATATATCTACAGTCAAGGAATTGGATATATTCTGCGATACCTTGCCCTTCGCAGACTTATTGAAGCTGAAGAACCTTATCTACTTCCATATATCCAGCCCCATGACAGAGGACCAACTTCTGCACCTCCCGTATGCGCTTCCTCGAGTAAAAGTTCTCAATTCGCAATTTTGCCCAGAGTTATACGTTCCCTTTTTGACTAGTGTTCGGAACTGGGTGAACGAACAGAGAAAACAGCGCGGAAGGATCAAAATCCGTTTCGGATTTAGAGCTAAACCCGTTATTTCGTATGCTAATCTTTTTGTTAAAATAATAGAGGGTCGTTTAGGTCCCATATTAATAAACAAAGAGCTTAAAATCCAAATGTTGCCAAAACGCTTACAAATAAAAAGGGTATACCACTTACATATGTACATGCATGTAGAAGACGCATGTGAAGATATTAATGTTACATACACTACCCAGAAAAATGCAACACCAAGATTATAAGGAATCCAAGATTCTTGGAAGGTACATATTTAAATATGGTTATCATGGTTTAAGTATGATAAACCATGACTTTTATTTTCTCTCAATGCTTATTTATCTTTCTTGAGAACAAGTCTCTCGAGATTTACTACTTAAGCAACTTCCAAGTCTCAATGCTCTTCAGTCTTGTATTTGAATTGTTGAGCTACAACTGATCAAAATGAGCTACATTGCTGCATTTTTTGTCCTTGGGTTACTCTCGCAGCAAACTCTGGCAAAAAGTTTTGTGAGTATTTCAGCTTGAGAGATATAGTAGACAGCGAAAATATTCAATAACCATAATCACAGGTGCAATCATATACTGGCTGCACAGACTTCTGCTACAAATCCATAAAATCAGTCTTGGATCAGCAGCTTATGATGCAACTGCAACTGAATAACATTGAAAACAATTGGATGATGCACAAGAATTGGACTGAACTTGGACTAGTAAACCATCAAGACAAACTGGAGAGCAGACAAAAACTAGAGGAAACCGAAAGCAAACTAAAACAAAATAAGGATACCTCATCGGCGCAAGCGGCAAGACTAGACAGTGTAGAACATAAATTAGTTGAACGCCAAAGGATGGACACATCTGCCGAAAACGGGCTGTTGGAAATGATCGAAAGAGTGAAACAAAACTTGTCAGATCAGCAGGAAAGAAACGATTCTGATATGGGCAGGCTGAGCGAAAGACTGGGTGGACTGGAGAAACGGATCACAGAGCAGCAGGAGAGGGCTGCTTTGGCCGAAAGCACAGCCACAGAGAAACTTGAAAAATTGGAAGACAAACAAAGACAGCTGGTTGCGGGGGCACAGCAGATGCTGGAGATACTAGGACGAATGGAAAACCAGATCGCAGTCGAGCAGGCGAGGGTTGGCAATGGCACGTCCTATTTAGACAAGTTGCGGGATAGAGCAGAGGTACTAGAGAAACAGATCACAGGACAAGAAGAAAGGGTCTCTTTGGATGAAATCTTAGTAACGAAGAGACTCTCCAACATTGAGAAAGTGCTGTCGGAGCAACGGGACAATATATCTTTAAATATTAGTCAAGTGGCTGATGGTCTTAGCGGCATAAAGGAACAATTGTCTGGCCAAAAATCGAAGCATATCGCTGAAGCCGCAAGGGTCAACGAAAGTATTGCCAACCTAGAGAAAGACTTAACAGACAGGCAACAAAAGATCGAGTCGGATGGAAGTAAGCTGGCAGAGGTACTGAACGGGCTCGAAAACAAGTTTGCAGGCCATGAAAGGAAACTTGAAAATGACGAAAGGACACTGTCGGACTCACAGACCAGACTGTCGCAGCTTCAGGATCAATTGACGAATCAACAGAAAACAATGTCTACCCACGAGGCAGCTGTTAAAGAGTCAGAGTATAAATTAAAAACACTCTGGGAGTACCGGTTCGTTTCGTTTGAGATACTTGGCTCAAAATTGTATTATTTTGTGATGAACGAGAGACTAAACTGGACAGATGCTCGGGATAGATGCCAAGAGCTGGGCAGCCACTTGGCTAGCCCGCAGAACCAGCAGGAGTACGACTTAGTGACAAAGGCTCTACCTGTCTTTCTTCAATTCTGGTTGGATGTTAATGATATTGAAAAAGAAGGGGAGTATATGTTGAGTGCTACTGGGAAGAAGGCCACTTTCTTGAAATGGAGGGGATACCCAGATAACTGGAAGGGCGATGAAGATTGTGTAGAACTGACCAGAAAAGGAATGAACGATTTGGATTGTTCGGAAAAACATTTTTACATTTGTCAAAAATAGTTGTATTCTACAGTAAATAATTTTGTTTTTAATGAAGCTCATAAAGCGCTCCAAGTTTGAACATTTTTAAACTTGATTAGCACAAGAACGATTTTAATAAACTTTTTGGAGAACTTAAAAGTGTAGAGCATTCACGCAGTGTGTTTTTTGTAGTTGGTTTGGGTTCTCTTATAATCAGGGACCGTAATCATTATAAGTTATATAATAAAAATTACTTGGTAATGATCATATTTAAATTTTTTACGATTTTCTTCACAGATATTCATTATTTTTGAGTAATTTGATAAAACTTAGGATTAATCATTATTCTTGATCAAAAAAAATAAAACTCAAAAATAATGATTATCAATGATTTTTATTTTTTTCGCTTAAAATAAAACTTAACAGGAATTTACGGCTTCTGTGTTAGAATGTTCGCCAATATTATTGCATATCCTTGTCAAAGGACCACAAAGCTACACACTGCGCTAAAATTTTTGTTTTGAAAATAAATTTAAAAAAATTATAAATTTATATATTATAATAAATATTATATATTATATTTCGCTCAAAATAAATCTCAGCATTTATTTTAGTTATTTATGTAAATATATATATTTGTATTTATTAAAACTACGTTACTACTGCTTTTATGTATCAATAACAAATAAAAGATAAGGAAAGCTAGTTGCTCATAGTCGTACCTGAGGGGGAAGAAGACTTACGAAGACTTACTTGCGCTTGACTACGCTCATGCAATTTATTTATCTATTTTTATAATTGCTTATCTTAAGCCGCGAGTGTTAATGCATTGATACTTAGTTTTTGGTGATTATTCTTAGTCGCGTTTCAAGATGGGTCTCAAACGTAATTGTATTCCGCGTAATTTTTTTACATTCCACGCGGAAAGTAATGTTTCTGAGTGTAAAATTTGCAAATTGACTTTGAGTGGAAATTTTGTGTGCAATCTAAAGCGGCACTTAGAAAAAGTGCACAAAGGCGAATATGAAACCTTGGCCGAAAACAAAAAAACCGAAGTGCCCGAAAAGAAAAAGAAGTTTTCGGGGGTAATGGGGCAAGATGATGTCAAGAATGCCTGTATTGACCTGGTGACTGCCGCAAAACTTCCGTTTGCTGTACTAGACTCAAAAGGCTTTAAGGCGTTAACAGCTCACATATTTAGCGGCTTGGATATGCCCACTGTAACTTCCAGAAATATTATGAGCTTAGTCGAGGAAAAGTACAGCCAAATTAAATGCGAAATGGTCAAAACATCCAAAAACAGAATCCTCTGCCTTAAAATGGACACGGCCATTGTCATTGTCAAAATTACTTTTTGTAAAATTAAATAATACTTATTAATTAAACGTATTTCCGACAACAAAACCAAAAATAACAAAAAAATTTTAATGTATTTTCAAAAAGAAAATTTTAGCGCAGGGTGTAGCTTTGTGGTCCTTTGACAAGGATATGCAATAATATTGGCGAACATTCTAACACAGAAGCCGTAAATTCCTGTTAAGTTTTATTTTAAGAGAAAAAAATAAAAATCATTGATAATCATTATTTTTGAGTTTTATTTTTTTTGATCAAGAATAATGATTAATCCTAAGTTTTATCAAATTACACAAAAATAATGATTATCTGTGAAGAAAATCGTAAAAAATCAAAAGTTTGCAAATCATGGCGGCAATGCAGAGATTGTACAAAAATAAAGATTTTGGTGTAAATAGTGTTTTTGTAGGTCCATTAAAAATAAGAGATTTTTTTATAAAAAAAAAAAAAATAATGATTATTTACGGTCCCTGCTTATAATCGTTTCATTTTAAATTCATTACACAGTTTAAATTTCTTGTTTTCTAAACGAAAAGGAAGGATAAGCCTCTTTAACTGTGCAAAGATCTGCTATTGTTGTTGCTGAAGATTTTCACCGTTTTCCTTTGTCTGTTTGTATGTCTGTTGGTGTTTCCGACTTTGATGTGGGTTTTCCTTCGTAGAGGCCATCGCCGCTAGTTGCACACGTTGATTGGGTGTACCAGTTGTAAACCGTAATTTCAGCAGCATTCATTGCATTTGGCAGATCCTAGAACGATCCAAACAAAAGATAGGATTATATCACGGTTTTTGATAATGGAAACAATATTCTCGACGATAGTTGGCATATCAGTCACCTCTTTGAATAATCATAGTAATAATCACAATCATAGGTCTATGCCCGACACCCATCGGCATATGTTTGGAATTGCCTTATCAGCGTATACCGTATACCTTCGCTTCGTCGCACCTTTTTGTTGGCGAATACAAGTAGAACTCGGAGCTCTTTCGGATGCGCATTAAGTCCTCTCTCGCCTCATCGACACGCTCTCTGTCGTTGCTTTCCACGACGAAGATAAGAGCCTGTATTGAACCAAAAAAGATGCCAATTAGTGAATCGGCAGAGAATTGAAGCAAATCAAAGCACTTACCTGTGCATTCGCAAAGTAATGCCTATGCAATGGCTCTCAACCGCCCACATCCCACACTGTAAATCTCATATTCTTGTATTCTACAGTCTCCACATTTAAACCTAGAAAGAATGGAGGAGAATAAATCATATAAGTAGATCGAGTACCGATATTATTCATTGTTGCTAGCAAGTTTTACCTACCAATCGTAGGTATCGTGTGGTTTAACCAGCAGCATCCAAGCCGAATACACTTCCCATAGTTGTTGCTTGCCCTTGGATAGGTTCGAGGAGAAGTAAATCAGAAATCTCTTGATTGCTGCTGCTTCTGCTGGCCTTCTGGCTTGTCTGGAATCATTCCAAATATTCAAACTCTGGAGTTGTGTGCTTGGACTTGGTAAATCTGCAAAGAAACCAAACCAAAAAGATACTTAAACATAATTAACCTCTAATGCTGGTAAATGGTACAGGACTTCACTTTCCGGTCCTGACCTTACATGCGACCGCACTCGTGTGTCTGGCAACAGCAATCGAGACAATCGTGAGGCAGAGAGTCTTTTGTTTGGCTTAATCAATCCGCACAAGCTCCCGTGCCATCGGGAAGGCAGCGGAGGTCGCTCTCCTAACAGAACGAGCACACGATGCGGTCAACCTATTCGTCGACAGCCAAGCGGCGATAAGATCCATGCAGTCGTCCGCGGTCAGTTCCAGAAGTGTCTTGGCAAGCAGGGAGGCATTAGACATCCTAAGCACGACAAAGACAGTGCGGATCTATTGGGTTCCCAGCCACCAGGGCATCGAAGGAAACGAAGCGACGGACGTACTAGCTAAGGAAGGCGTCGGGCTGGAGAATAGGAGAACCGAGAACGTGCCTGTCTCCCTCAGAACGCTGCAAGGCGATCTAGAAAAGCAGGCTAGAGCACAGACTGATAGCAGGTGGAGGAGTACCACCACCTGCAGAACCTCGAAGATAATGTGCAAGGAGCGCAACGAGAAACTTAGCCACTACCTACTGCACCTACCACGAAAGGACTGTAGATTGCTAGTGGGGATACTAACAGGTCACTGTCTGGCTGCTGCACATGCAGCAAAGCTAGGCATCACCAACAGAGACAGTTGTAGGAAATGTGAGGAACCTGGGGCTATCGAAACCCTGGAACATCTCATCTGCAACTGTCCGGCTCTCTCAAGGGCAAGGAGGAGATACCTGGGCGCCCCAGTGTTGGCATCACTGGAGGATGCCTCCAAAAGGACGCCACAGGAACTGCTGGCCTATGCTAAAAACACCTCGATTCTCGGGGACTTTTAAAACCACATTAACACTCCCGCGACGGTTCATACACCTCCCCATCCGGATAACTAAGGGCCATATTGGCCTATGCGTGGCCCCGCTGAGGACCGTCCGGGTTAACCTAACCTAACCTAACCTAACGTGTTCAAAACTGAGCCATAAAAATTCGCTTATGAAATTCAGCTGCTATGGTATTAAACTAGACTATGCATATACGAATCGGTGGCTCAAACAACCAGAACGGCGGTCCCACCGGTGCCAATGGCTGCCTTAACAGAACATTTAAACATTTAAGTCCACTCAATTATTTCCCTTTGGTTTATGTCTTACCTCTAAAAACCACTGCCACAGCCATTGCCGACGAAGCCCTCCTGCTGATCGAGCAGCGATACAACGTTTATACTCCTTCTTGACGCGCCATGCGTGTCTTCATCGCGTTCACGCTTGAGCATATCTTCGGCCCGCTTCTCGCGCATTTCCCATTCTATCAACTTGCTTCTAAAGAAAATAAACACACAGTATTAGGGAAAATACCACGATCATTGCCTTCTAACTAAGATGAAAAACGCTTTAGTTTTCCGTCAGTATACAATCACAAGTGACGAGAATCTTTTATAGAATCATTTCCACCATCTATAAATTATACACAGCAAGACAGAAAGCAATTCACGACAGCTTTAAAATTTAGAAGGGCTTTGCATGAAAAAAGAGTAAAAAATCTTGCTGAATATAGACAAACACAGGAATATAAACAGATTATTAACGATCATTTGGGTGGACGTGTACACCAAGAATTAGTTCAAAATAATACAACGAATGATATTGATCCCAATCCCGATAACGACGACGACGACGGAGAGGCCGGACCATCAAGACAACGGACGACGTCTTATCCAACTACTGAAGACGAACGATTTCGATTGGGATAGCTTCTTTGATCTTTTTGAGTCTAATACTGCTGACGGCAGCAGAAGCCTCTCTACCTGAACAATCGACAATGGATCAAATCAGTATGTCGTCAGCGTCGTCTAGTGCAAGTTGTTCTTATATTTATTCAAATGAAGAGAGTATCGAAGAAAGTTCGCTAAGAGAATGACCATATCTAGCAGATGGCCAAATCTGTATAGGATCTGACTTTTATTATAGCCGGATTAAACAAATTTGCAGTGGCTAGGCAATGCCTTCCACGCACTTACTCACTCTAACTCTCCCTCTCCCTCTCTCACGCACACACACGCCTTCTCTTGCAGTGTGCGCCCTCTGGCACGGGTATAAATGCAGAGTCGCGGCCGTAGCAGCGACTCACAACGTTCCCCATCGTGTTGTTGGTTTTGGTGGACCCAAATAAGAGACAGGTAGGATAGGTAATCTGCTACCCCGTGGGTCTACAAAGTTGCTCCCAAGTTTCATAGAATACCTAAACTCTTTTGAGGTTTTAGTAGTAGTAGAAAAACCAGTCTGTATGATTCCATTTGTAAACAGAATATTAATGAAGCAGCACAGCATTCCCCTGAACGCACATACTCACCATTCACATTCCATGTGTGTACATTTTTGCATGGAAATTCTCATATTTAGTTAGTAGACATCTTGAAATTCAATAGTCGAATTGTTATATGTATATCTTTTTTATATTTTAATCGAGTGACACGCAAAAAAGAAAGCTAGACATACTGCAGAATATATTCACTTTATATCTCTAAAATTATCGTATGATTAATTATATGTACATAATGGTTAAGATTTGATGGGAATACTGTTTCTCTTGTTGCATGCATTTCTTCCCTTTCTTGGTTATCGATAATGTATTCGTTTTTGTTTGGGAATCGTGACAATATTTAAATCATAGCATATTTATAAATTTAAGTTCATTAAAGAGATACAGAGTTCATGTTTTATTTGTTTCACTCGCGAAAGGAGCGAACAAGTCAAGTGTTTAACTATATCATACGCATTTTGTATATATATGATTAATCCAGTAGTGTTTTTGTCTTAAAAACGACGACGTCCCCATGGGACATTATTTCCTCCGACATTATTTCCACGCTGATTGCCGCCTTGGTTCATATTGTTAACTCCAAATTCAAAAGCGAACGAGTCCTATTCGAACAAGGAAATATAATTGTTCAATTGAGTGTAACTTTAGCCAGATATAAGCCCAAAATCCCATTTGAATAATGCTATCAAGGCCTGAGAGACCAGAACCAAATCCACCGAGACGATCAACGATCAATTATTCAATTTGAATTGTAGATCAAGATTATACTTCCCCATAAAATAAAAAAAAACATACGAAATAGAAATGAAAATTCTGTCGAAATAAAACCAAAAACGGCACAAGTGCCGCAACACTACGATACACGTTGCTCATATATACATATGTTCATATCTACGAATATGTAAGCTTATTTTGTATGTACCCTATAAAATAAACAGGTGTATTTGGAATTGGAATCGCATGCTCATAGATTGAGTTATAGTTTAATGCAGAGAGAAAGCAGACCGCACAACTCTCTCAATTTTACTTGCGCTGGTCATGAGGAGCTGCACATATACGCCCGGCTTGTTAAAATAGATCTACACGAATATAATATACACCCTTAGATACAAAATGTGTGCTAAGATCATATATGGATTCACACACCCCCACGAAAGTCCCAGAGCAAATAGTCAGGAGCTGCTTGGCTTCCATTGATATGGCAGGCATGGCACATTTTTTCAAATAAAATTAATACGAAAATATAACTTGCAATTTCGCTGTCCAGTATACGCCCAAACTTCAGGTTTCTCAAGAGTTTACACAGTGAGTGTCCCCAAAATATAGAAATATTCAGCTCAAGAATGGAGTACAACAGATGCCCCGAATTTGATCCTTCCCCTTGGATGTTTAGAGAAAACCGTGGGGCAAGAAATAACTCTTTGCCAGGGGGTTTTTGGCCCGGTTGAGAAACCTCTGTGGTTGAGAGCCCTGTACATACCTGTTTGTTGGGTCCGCCCGGGCCAGAGCTATTTCCAGTCATGGTTGAGTTGTTATTGTTTCCTGATTAGAAAAAACATTCATTTAACCTTTCATTTAGTGCCCTTTTGGTTTATGTCTTACCTCTAAAAACTTCAAAGGGAGAATTGCTGTTGCCTCCAAAGTTGTCGAAGCTGGCGTTGTTGCCGCTACCGCCATTGCCGACGAAGCCCTCCTGCTGGTCGAGCAGCGAATTCAGTTGCTGTGCCTGTATGAACAATGTGTTCTCCTGCTGGCGTCGGCGCATATCCTCCTCCTGACGCGCCATGCGTGTCTGCATCTCGGTCTGATGGCGACGCAAAGTGTCCTCGTCGCGCTTGCGCATTTCCTCGGCCTGCTTCTCGCGCATTTCCCATTCTATCTTCTTGCGCTCATTGTCCACTTCGCGCTTTCTCAGCTCTAAGGGAAATATACACGCACACTATTAGGGAAAATGTTTATAAATATAATGGCCATGATCTGCCACGATCATTGGCTCCTAACGAAGGAGAAGAAAGCTTTAGATTTTTTTGTCAGAATGAAACCTCAAAGGACGACAACACAATCTTTTCCACCAGCCATAAATGTCCAATGGAACCAATCGATATATGGATGCCCCAGCCCCCACAGTATAAGAAACATTTGCTTGGATGTTAGATAAATGCATCTTTGCAGCAGCCATGCTATCAACCTGAAGCATTATATTATCCTAAAAACCGCTGGGATTCATTGAACGACGTCGATATACCCTACACCAATGTTCCCATATAGAGAATGGCTGTATTTATTCAGGGATGACGCAAAATAGAGACCATTCTCGATGCAAAATCAACTGTTTTTTGCAGGTCACACGTAAACGTCGAATGTAATAGGCTGTAATTAACTAGTTTTGAGTTAATGTTTTCACATGGCATAAGCATAGGAAGGGGGTCTAGTGGGGTATATTCTTGTAATGCCGTTGCCAGCAATGCCAGTAAAAAATAAGGAAATAAATATACATGTACAAATAATCCATAAAAAATACTTTAAACAAAATCCTATAATTAGATATATGATTTTTGAGTACCCCTATGGCCATACAGGCACTGCTAGATCAGACTGATATACAAAAAAATGGTAGAAAACTGGAAGGTATTCGAAACTTCACATTCCATAAATTTGGCTAATTTTTAAAATGTATTTGCTTTCCCTACAAATCAGATGTCTTCAAAAAACCAATACGCAATGTCGATAAGAGTGGAGCAATGGAACCCACATCATTCTGCAAATATAGAATGTTTTGGCAATGGTAATAGTGATGTTAAATAATGCTAGAAAATTCTATATTCTATGTCAATCAGCACAGAGGAATGTTCAATGTATAATACGTCCCCATAGGCCCCATATTTAGACCAAAGACTTGTTCTAATCCGAAAAGAAATCACAAGTGAGAGAGAAATACGAAGATTAGACGACAAAAAGATTTTATGATTTGCCGCAGAACCCGTCTCCACGACAAGCACAGGGCAAACAACACAATAGTTATATAGAATCGAGGAGAACGGGACAATAGGAACGTGAAACCCGAAGTTTTTGTTTGTGTTAATCCCCCCGCAACGTGATAATACTGACCTTGACGCAGGAGCTCAGTCTCTTGCTCATATCGAGCGTTCTGCATCTGAGCATCCAGCTTTTCCTCTTCCATTTTGAGCTCACGCTTTAGGGTATCCTGCTTGCTCTTGTACAGATCGTGCAGCTGCTTCCAGCGGGAGCCGTACTCGTGCTCAAACGAATTGAGATCTGCGAAGCGCGGGCCGACGCTGCGCTCCTGATTGAAGTCCTGTAGCTTCTTGTTGAGGGCCTTTTCGGGCAGCCCATCATTGTCGTCATTCACCTCCATGGGCTCCACCAGGCAGGGGCGCAGTGAGGCCGTCAAAAAGAAGCACTTCTCATTGCAGAAACGCAGACAGGCGTTGGCCGAGGACTTCTTGGCGAACTCAACGATACCCTCGCCCGTATGCTTGCCGCGATCGTCGACTGTTATGCTGGCCCGTTCGATGGGGCCGAATATCTCGAACGATTTGTACAACAACTCGTTGGACACGAACGGTGTGAGGTTCCTGACGCGCAAGATGGTTGCATTGGGTGCGAAACGGACGCGTAGCTGGCGACCCTTGCGCATGGTACCGTCCAAGGCGCGCTTGGCTTTCTCAGCATTCACATGGTAATCGACCTTAAGGAATGTGAAGTTCTTCTCAATGTTGGAGAAGATTTCGCCAATCTCCCCATAGGGCTTGAACATTTCGCGCAGCTCATTGTCGGTGATGTCGCCGGTGAGATTGCCCACATACAGACGATTGCGGCCAGAGAATTTGGTCTCCTCGGGCACCTCCACGGGTGGCAGCTCCAGTGTGGGTCCAGCAATGGCCCGCAGACGTTGGGCAATAAAGAAATCATCCCCGCCGCCACCACCACCGCGTGGACCGCCACCTATACCGCCCATCATGCTCATGTTGGGCCCCCCTTGACCACCGCCCGACCGTTGACCGCCGCCACCGCGATTGCCGCGATCACGCTGCTGTTGCTGGGCGCGTACACCTCCGCCTCCCTGGTGATTGCCACCAACTCCTGGATGATTGCCACCGACTCCTGGATGATTGTAACCTCCTCCTGGATGATTGCCACCAACTCCTGGATGATTGTTACCTCCTCCTGGTTGATTGTTACCAACTCCTGGATGATTGTTACCACCTCCTGGATGGTTGCCGCCACCTGCTTGGTTATTGCCACCGACGCCGAGGCCGCCACCGCGAGGACCACCGCGGAAACCACCTTGCCCTTGTCCTTGAACCTGCCCTGGACCTTGGTTTGCATTGGGGGCTGGCTGCTGAATTGCAGCCACAGATTCATTAACATTCTCAGCGACATTTCCGGCTTCCGGCTTCGCTGCTTCATTAGTAGTAGACTTTTGCTATATTTGTATTATATATATTTAAATCAGTATAAGAAGAATGATGAAATGGATTTGGAAAATATGCACGGATATGCCTGGGCCCCCAATCTGCAGTGCGTCTAATCCCCTCCCAAAGAAACGAAGCAATAAGCCTCCAAGCAGAAGGGTCGTTGCTTCCACATTCTGGGGGACTAAAGGACACTGCAGAGATGGAGCCCATACATGGATGCGCATATGCATGTGTATAGGGTAGAATAAAATACATATAATTACGCTTGAATACCTCCCACTCAAGGCAAAAGCCCTTAGCCCTAGATTAAGAGACCACCCATCCAACGAAATGGCGTTTGACCCCCTCCAAAATAATACCCTTTCAGAGAGGGATAACACATCCCTTTGCAGAAATTAGCTTTATCCATATAGTTGGCAATGAACACAACATTCGAGCAATAGATTCCCGATATAAAGAATGAATGTTAGTAAGCAGCATCGCCTCTTAATTGCTCTCTCACAATGACTCGTTGAAATATAAATAAATACAAATAAATAGTATACATGACACTGGTCACGTGTAGCCAGCGCTTAAGCCTACGAAAAGTCACCCCTTTGACTACAGAGAATGCAGAGATCGAAAGCCACTCTTAGCCGGGATCTGTATGCCACACAAAAAAAAAAACAGATTATCGCTTCGATGTAAAACGAATCTCAGCATCACCCACAATAGTAGAATATGAACCACCAAAAGCGTTCTGTAAATTGTGGATATACCACAGTCTTACACATTTAAGAAGGACGGCCTATGCCTTTCACAAAGAAAAAAAAAATTGCATGCTTGTAAATACATCGCTATGAATGAATGTATATACATACATATATACAAAAGTAATTAATCAAAGAGTGCTCAAAACAACCTGTATTCGAATACGAGTAATGAACTTTTGATTATCAAAAAAAAATATCATTCATTTATGAATACAGCCCCGTATCTTTGAACAGTTAAGCATAAAACAATTTATGAAAATTGTACTGCATTTTTCGTAATTAATTCCCAAAATGTGCGTATATGGAAAAACATCTAAAAAAAAAAACCAGAACGAACCGGAATAATTGTTCTTTTCTTTCAGAGACCCATTTATGCATGTTTGGTGTACATACAAGAGAGGATAACGTGAAAGAAGGGAGGGGGATCTTGCCGTCAGTTTTTCACTTACGTTTGCGTTATTCGGACCCTGAACATTTTGTCTATTTTGGTTTCCTCCACGGCGATTGCGATTGCCGCCGAATCCATCCTTATTTCCGAAATTCTTTTTCTGATTCTGGCCACCGGCAGCGACGCCACCGGCGGGGCGGCCATTTTGGTTGTTCAAGCCACCGAATCGTGCCTTCTTTTCGGCTGGACTGCCATCGGGGCCAACATTTTGTTTAGGAGCCGCGTGCTTGCCAATATTGCCTTTATTGGCCGGTTGGTTGCCTCTCTGCTGTCTTTGGGGCAAAGGCTTAACGCTATTGGGACCATCTAAATTGATCGTTTCCATCTTAAAATACTTTTAACCACGAGAAAAAATAAATCTCAAAAAATTGCACAACAACACAGTCAGGGAAAGTGTACCGCTGAATTATCGATAAAATATACCGTCCGACCTTCTGAAATATACCGAAACATACCGCCTCATTTTCAAAATATATTGTAAATATACTGACGAATTCAAGTTCTACTTTACATATTCCTCGTTTTTGATATTCCTTCAAATATTACTAGCTATATAGAACATATAGCCATGCCATCATAATTTTATACGATTGATGAATCAATTTTCTATTTAACTGGTGTATTCTTAATACTTGCTTTTATTGCATTTTGCGCAAAAAGAGGTTTTAGCGAAATAAGTCAAACAAAAAACAAGTAGCGAACAACACAACCCAGCGTCAGGGATGTTAATATATTGATAGATCGGTATATCGATATATATATATTTTTTAAGCGATACTATTTTTATGAATTCTGAGCAAATCTGGTCTATTTTTCTGTTGTTTCTTGACAATTCAGTGGACATCGGTGGACTTATTCAGATATAGCAACTTCTTTTTATATTTATTATTATTATATTTATGTCTAATGCAATTAAGATCCTATCCCATTGCAAAATATAATCTGCATCGATACTGCCGACCTCTTATCGATAGTTTTCGAAGGCCGTAAAAAGGAAATCTTTGTTTATTTTATGAGTTTTTAAGCAAAAAAAATATTCCACCATGACAACATCGCCAACAGATACTGCATCTGCATCTGCATTTTCCAGCTCGGACACAGCCGCCTTGGAGCGCGAGACAGAAGTGCAGGCCGAGGAACAAGTCACATTCGAACAAATCTGGAATGAAACGCACAGAAAAGTGAGCAGCGGATGGATACGACAGAATAGCTTCAAGAGGGTATGTACATAATGTTCACACCAGAAAAACCAGTATCTAAGTGCAATTGTATCCATTGCAGATCTGCCTGCAATTCCCGGATGACTATTTGCCGCACAGCAATGCCATCAGCGTTAGCCTGAAGGAATCGCTGGCTCCAGAGGACATCAAGGTGTTCATTATGGCAGACACCACATATGGCAGCTGTTGTGTGGACGAAATTGCAGCCGCCCACGTGGAGGCAGACAGTGTAATCCACTTTGGCAACGCCTGCCAGAGCAAGGCTAGTCGCTTGCCCGTGCTCTACATGTACCCATGGCTGTTCCTGGATGCGCCAGTGATGATGGAAAAGCTGGCCTCCGCCCTACAGACCGAGTGCAGGGAGCGTGAGGTGTGTGTTTACCTGGACCTTGGCTATCACCATTTGCGCGAGCTGCTGGGCGGGTCAAGTAGTCTCTACAAACAGCTCAATGAGGCACTGCAGCCGAAAGAGCTGGTTTTGGAAGTGTATCCTCTGGCCGAAGAGGATGCGGATGCCTCCAAGCAGCACCCAAAGGCAGCCAGCGAGCGCATCTGCATCTTTGTGGGTTCCGATAACCAGCGCTTTGCCAATCTCTCCTTGACCGCGCCGGCCCTCCAATGGCACATCTTCGATGGAGCCTCCGGCACGCTCAGCTCGAAGAATCCCCTGACAGCCCAGTACATACGCAGGCGCTACTTCTACATCGAGAAGTGCAAGGATGCGCAGACCTTGGGCCTGATCGTGGCCACTTTGACAGCCGATGGATACCTGGATGTGGTCGCCCGCCTACAGGCCATGGCCAAGGCTCGGGGCATCAAGACACAGCTCATCTCCGTGGGTCGCATCAATCCGGCAAAGCTGGCCAACTTCCTGGAGATTGATTGCTTCGTGCTGATCGGTTGCCCCTTCAATAACATGTACAACTCCAAGGAATACTACAAGCCCATTGTCTCGGTCTTTGAGGCCGAGATGGCGCTGAACCCCGCCTGGCACATGAAGTATCCCGAGGCGTATGTGACCGATTTCAAAGAGCTGCTTCCCGAGGGACGCCGCTTCCTTGCCTTCGATGAGCAGGCGGTGCCCGAGCACGACGTCAGCTTGGTCAGCGGGCGCATGAGGGGTGCGACCAATGAGTCGCTCGAGACGGCGGGCGACCCTGCCTCGTTGGCTGTGGCCACCCAAGCCAAAATGGCTCTGATGACCACCAATACGGGGCTGACGTTCGAGGACCGCACCTGGCAGGGACTGGACCCGGCCCTGGGGCAAACGGAGCCAGCCGAGCTGCAGCCAGGCCTCAGTGGCATTCCGATTAAGTACTCGCATCAATAAAGACCACTCCAAATGGATCATTAGCCAGAAACAGATCGTGTGCATGTAATTGTAGGTATTTTTCGGTTTACTGATCTTTTTGCATGACATTTTCTTGGATTAAACTACTCGTACATGTCCAACCACAGGGGAGCGGGACGGGAACGCCTAGCGCGATCACTTAGACCCTCAACCAGTACATGGAGGAGCGAATTCTGTTGTAGTCGGGCAGGTTCTCGACGGGTCCCACAGCGGCGACGGCAGGGCATCTGTCGTAGATATACTTCATGGCCACATTGCGCACATTCAACACACTGACATCGTTGATGCGCTGCTCCAGCTCGTGCAATGGGATGCGGCGGTTGTAGCACAGAATCTGGCGGCCAATGTCCTCGCAGATGGGGGTGGTTCCGTCCAGCTGCAGCAGCATGTTGGTCTTCAGCAAGTTCTTGGCGCGCTCCACCTCGGCCTCGGTGACCATGGTGCAGAGACGCATCCACTCCGTCTGAATGTTGAAGATCATGTCCTGCCAATGCGAATCTCATTGTTATATCCGAGTGGTTTTTAGCGAGAGATGAATATCTATGGCTTACCTCACACTGCAGAGGATCGCACACGAAGTAAATGCCCCAAAGACCGGTGTCCTTGTAGCAGGTGTTGAACGACTGGAAGCTGTGGCACAGGTCTGTGGGTGGAGCGTCAGACTGGGTGAACTCGTATGTGAGATTACTACTGATTTATATACTCACTGTCCTCGGCGCTGGCACGGGCCAGGTTGGAGGCATTGTTGGCTCCACCGCCCTGAGAGCGATCCCAGGCACCCACCAAGGTGTTGGCCACCATCAATGGGATGTTGTCCTGATCGGTCCAGCCGCAACCCTCAACGGCGACAGCCACATGGGCTAGGGGAAGGGAATCGTCGCGCACACGGACCTCAGAGCCGGTGAAACGGCAGGGAGTGATCTCTGGTGGCAGCGTGCTAGCCTCCAGACGGCCCAGGCTCGAGCCGGCCAGTTGGACCAAATCCTCATGCTTCACACCGCCGGCGGCGGCCAGGACAATGCGAGATGCCTCGTAGTGGGTCTGGATGTAGTCGGTCAAGTCGGATTTGCCAATGGACCTGCGCAAAAACAAGCAATGAGCCGGGGATGCCCAGGAGTCTGTCATATTTTTGTAATACGCACTGAATGTTCTTGGTGGGGCCAAGGATGGTCTGTCCCAACGGGGTGCCCTGGTAGGCGGTGGCATGCAAGTGATCGAACACCACCTCCTGGAGGTTGCTCTCAATCTCTTGCATCTCGCGCAGGATGACCGAACGCTCGCGGGCAATCTTCTCCTCTTCCAGCTTGGAGTTTTGGATAATGTCGGCCAGAATTTCAACGGCCTTCGGTACGTCCTTGGACAAGCACTTGGCGTAGAAGACGGTCTGCTCGCGAGACGTGTAGGCATTTAGATGGGCGCCCAGGTTCTCAACCTCCAGCTCCAAGTCGGTCTGGGAGCGCTTGGCGGTGCCCTAAAAAGACGTAATGTTTTATAAACTATGCGGAATGCGGAATTATCGACCACTCACCTTGAAGGCCATGTGCTCCAGGAAGTGGGCCACGCCGTTGTTCCTCTCGTTCTCAGAACGGGAGCCAGCATCGATCCAGAGACCGACGGTGGCGGTGGCAGCGCCAGAATCCTCGCTAGCGACGCGCAGACCATTGTCCAGCTTGGTCACCTGGGTGGCGGGTATGTTCAGCAGAGTCTTCTGCAGGGTGGCAGTCGACTTAGAGCGCTGTGGGATCGGATAAGCGACGCAAAAGATTAGTTAAGTAAATCATAACCATAACCTCAAAATCCATTCAACAACATTTTCCACAGAAATGTTGCGAATTTTCCGCCCATTAAACTGGTGCGCTGCTGACTGCCTGGACATCGGCAGTCCCGACCGGGAGGAAGAGAGCGCGCACTGCTCGGAATCAAGTGCAGTTTGTGGCCGTTCAAATTACGTAATTTGTATCCTGGTCAGCGTAATCGAACGGGTGGGACTTACCTTGATGAGGTCTACGCCTCGCAAGAATGAGCGCATATTCTGCGTTACTCCAAGAACACGCAACGCCATCGTTTGCTTCTATCGTTTAATTCTTATTAACTTAAAATTACTTAAACGTTTGCCTTCGGCGCTGATGAAAATTCACGCACACACACACGACTTCACACTCATTCACAGGGTGGGATAAGTTGGCTGCGCTCGAACAGCTGTCAGGGCTGGATGAAACCAATGCGCGGTGTTCAACACTATTTAATAAAATCGAATTTTCTTTTTGGTTAAGCGTTTGTTGCTGGGAAACATACAGTTGAATTTAGATTGTAAACGGAAAAATAGTACTTTCTATTCAATTTGGGCCACAGCCCACTTAGTTCACAATGGCGGGAAACTTTTGGCAGAGCTCCCACTCGCAGCAGTGGATACTGGACAAGCAGGATTTGCTGAGGGAGCGACAGCACGATCTGCTGTCTCTGAACGAGGACGAGTACCAGAAAGTGTTCATATTCTTTGCCAACGTGATCCAGGTGTTGGGCGAGCAGCTGAAGCTGCGCCAGCAGGTGATAGCCACTGCCACCGTGTACTTCAAGCGGTTCTATGCCAGGAATTCGCTGAAGAACATTGATCCGCTGCTCTTGGCACCCACCTGCATACTGCTGGCCTCCAAAGTGGAGGAGTTCGGCGTCATATCCAACTCCCGGCTGATATCCATCTGCCAGTCGGCCATCAAGACCAAGTTCAGCTATGCCTACACGCAGGAGTTCCCCTACCGCACGAACCACATACTGGAGTGCGAGTTCTACCTGCTGGAGAATCTCGACTGCTGTCTAATAGTGTACCAGCCGTACCGACCACTGCTCCAGCTCGTGCAGGACATGGGCCAGGAGGACCAGTTGCTCACGCTCAGCTGGCGCATCGTCAACGACTCCCTGCGCACCGACGTCTGTCTACTCTACCCGCCCTATCAGGTATCATGCCACGTTCCTCTCCCCGTTACTGCAAATGGTCCCAGGCCCAGTCTCAACCGATCTCTTTTTTAGATTGCCATTGCCTGCCTGCAGATCGCTTGCGTTATACTCCAGAAGGACTCCACCAAGCAGTGGTTCGCAGAGCTGAACGTGGACCTCGACAAGGTCCAGGAGATCGTTCGGGCCATTGTCAATCTCTACGAGATGTGGAAGGACTGGAAGGAGAAGGATGAAATACAAATGTTGCTGTCCAAAATACCGAAACCCAAGCCACCGCCACAGCGCTGATCTATACGACATTCTTTTAGATTTAAACGAGACGAGTATTGCTTAAATAGGTTTCTTTTTTCAAATTTTATACCTATACATACATATATTTATACTATAGCGATTAAAAGGATATTTTAAGCTTAAATATGGCCGCCCCATATGGAGCCCTCAGAGATACTTGGACTGTCCCCGGGAGAACTTGCTATTCAGTATCTTGGCCTTGTCCACAATCTGTTTGGTTTGATTGGAGTCAATCTTGTTCAGCTTCAGGTCCACGTCGCGACTAAAGGGACGACGCTCGGCCTTCAAGCCGGCGGCAGCCAGTTCTTTCTCCTGCGGAAAACCCGCAATATTGTTATCAATTATTAAGAGTTATACCATTTGTGGCTCACCCTCTCCTTTTGCTCCTTGCGAAGCTTCTTTTGGTGCAGCGCCACCAGGGACTCGTCTCGCTTGTGTTTCTTCTTGTGCTTCTTTGCCATGCTTTCCTGTTCGTCATCCCGCTGCTGCACATACTTGGCCTGGGCGATCTGCTCCAGCTCCTTGGAGCTGCAAGGCTTGGGCCCAGCGACGGCCGCAGCTGCCGCACTCTGCGGCGTCTTTGTCCAGTCAGAACGGTCGCTGAAATCGGGCCGCTCTTTGCCCTGGTAAAAGGTACGCTTCAGGTTGTTGAGAGCTGCCAGGCCACCCTTGAGGCCCACTTCGGGCAGCTCCAGCATCCACTCCTCGCGCCCGTCCTTGTCATTTGTGGAGGGGCCCAGACCGCCGCCCTGCAGGACGGACAGTTTCAGGGCCAGCGCCCGCTCCTCGAGCTCCACTTGGGTGGCATTCGGCATGGGGCCAAAAGTTCCACTCATGTCATCATCGTCATCCTCATTCTCTTCTGGTGAAGGGTCAGCCGCAGATGGTGAGGCTGCCTTGGGAAAGTCGCTGGGCAGGATGGGACCTATCATCTGGGGCGGTTCAGTCTTCACCTCCTTCCGCAGATGCGGCGGCAGAGGGGCACCGAAGGCACCCTCTTGATCTTCAGCAGGCGGTAGACTTACAGAGACTGTTGGCTTTGGCGCAGCCTGCGGCTGCTCTTCCCGCCTGCTGCGCTTCTTCTCCTTGTGCCGGCGCTTCTCCTTTTTGTGCTTCTTTGACTTTTTCTTCTTGGACTTGTCCACATCCTTGCTGGACTTCTTGTGCATCCGCTTACGCTGCAGCTCCTCGCTGGAACTGCTGCTGTCGCTGCTGCAGTCATCGCTGGACATGTCTGCTGGTCGCTGCTGGCGAGAGTAATAATGGGTAAATCAAAATTAAGAAACGATAAGGAGGCACCCCTAAAAAAACTCGTGGGTTCTTTCGCTTTTGAGCTACTGTCTCTGTATTGAATGTAACAACTTTTGTGCTTAAAATTATACAACATAAGGAAGCGGGAGACGAAGCAACTTAGTCAGTAAATGGCAGCCTAGGGAGCATTTTGAATGCCGAAAAGGAGTCGAAGATTAGGATTGGATTTTGGATGGGACGGACCTAAACCGCAAACGTCTTCTGGGCCTTGCGGCAGCTGTAGATGAGCGACTTTAAGACTCCCGCACTGGCGATGTTCTTCAACGACTGCGTCACACTGCTGCGCCACACGATGTCGTTGACGGAGGCCTGCAGGACCTTCGGCAGCAGCGGGGACATAGACAGATGCTCCACCACTTCGGGGAAGTCTCCGTGGCTGGCGGCATTGCTCTGGAGACGTCGCCTCAGCTCCTTGGGCATGCGGCGCAAATGCTGCGACGTGGCCAGGCGCGACTTGTCCTGCTCGAAGAGAATGGCCGGCTTGCAGGAGCCCGGCTCCTGCCCGTGCATGTTGACGGCCACGTACTTGTCCAGCAGACTCATGGACGGCTGGTAGAGGGCGAAGAACTCGGTTATCTGCGGCGTCACTATGTTGTGGACCTTTTGTTTGTTCTCGCCGAAGATCATGCGGAAGTCGCCTTTGTAGCTGAGCCCGGCAATGGCCAGGAACAGCTCGTAGGCGGTGAACTTCTCGGGCAGCAGCAGCAGGGCCACTAGGAGGGCCGACAACAGGTTTTTGTCGAGGGCGGACTTCAGCAGTGGATTGTCTGTGGGATTAACGAGATCCGTGACCGGCTTCTGAAGCCGCCCGGCCAGATACAGGTGCCGCCAGTGCTTCAGATCCTCGATCAGGCTGTCCTCCGACACCACGCCGTACTTGATGGTCAGCCCCACGTCCTGCAGCGGCACCAGCGTGTTGAAGTATACACCGGCACCCACCCGCTCCTGGTACTTTGCCACAAACCGCGGACCCAGGTGCCTCAACGCCGAATAGTGGCTGGGATGGCGGTGCATGTTCTCCGCGTGGAAGCCGAGCGAGTCGCGCACACAAAACACCAGATCGATGACGCTATTCGGGGCCGGGTTTGCGCCGATCTCGTTGTAGCCCACCTGCTGCTTGACGCCCGATCCGTAGGCAAACATGTAGCTTACGCTGCCCAGGGGGAATCGCGTCACCGTGCGCCTGTACAGGTCCATCATGGTGGAATTGAGTGGAGGTTGCGCAGCTGGTTAGAGCGGGACTAGTAAATGCTTTATAATTACGTTTTGGGTTCTTGATTGTGCAGGAGGATGTTGATTTTATTCCCGAATTGCTGGCCACCGGTACTGGAACCGTTTCTTCTTCGTCCTCCCCGCGACAGCTGTTGTGCAGTGCTGCGAAGCGTCTCAGATAGCGCCAGTGCTGCAACAACAGAAGGCAGGCACATTTTAGTCGAATGTTTATATTCTGTTTATTTAACGTCTAAATTGTTCACTATAAATTTCCAAACTGAACCGATTTCCCTCTCGCCCTCGTACTGGTCTATTGAGCTGTGCGAGTAGTGCTTAATGCTTTTTCTTAAATTTTGCCGCCGGAGGTGTTGACAAACTCTAAATTATATATGTTTTTGTTTCTTTTGGATGAAATAAGAAGAAGAAAAACGCACATTTTTTGTAGGAACAGATCAGAACATTTACAACAATAGGGGAAACATGCAGCGTTTATTGAAAAGAAAACAGGAGGATCAGGCGGAGGATGATCAGCCTGAGCAGCCTGATCAGCCGCCGAAAATAGAATCAGCGCCAGCACCAGACAGTGGCATTGGCGATATTAAAGATTTCACAAAGGTGCGAGCGGTCGCTGCCTCCTGTTTCCACATTCTAATGGGTGTTTTTCTGTTTTTCTTTTAGCAAGCCTTTAAGAATGTGGTGGCCGCCACACGTGCCTGCAACTCCTTTCCACAGGGAACCGCCCGCTCCCTATATCTCGGCTATCCGGGGTATTCGCGTGTCATAGACGATCTGTCCCAGCGGCTAATCGGCCTCATAGGAAACGTGATGCAGGCCGAAGAGATCAAGGACGACATTAAAAAGTAAGCACCGGCGGCCCTTACAAGTCCTTCATAAGTCCTCTTTTTTTTCTCATTTTACAGACGCCACACGGAGGAACAGTTCGAAATGGTCCAGGAGTGCAACGATATAATCTTCGAGCGTATTACGACGAATCTGGACATCAAAGCTGGCCAGCGGAGGAAACCACACATGGTGCTGGAGACGCAGGTGGATGTTATGAGCCCCTCCACGCCAGCGGCGACGGCACCAGCAGAGTTCGCCAAGTCGGAAACCCCAAAGGCGGGAAGCTGGAACAGGTGGCCGCCCACGCCGCAGCGTAACGTGCTCTCCGCTCGCCTGTTCGCAGCCAAGAACATAATGCGGCCCCAGATGAATTTCAAGACGCCAGTGGACAACAGTGATCAAAATCCGTTTGTGCCACGCCTCAAGGAGAAGCCAAACTCCTTGAAGCCGCTGGCACTGCTGCCAGAGTACGACGAGGCGGGCAATGTGCATGCCTATCTGCATCCGTACGAGTTTGAGCTGATGAAGCTGGAACCGTCGGCGGAGCAGCTCCAGAGGCAGACGCCTCTGCTGCCTGCTCCGCCCGCGGCTACCGAGCTGATGCTCGTCGACAGTGTGGAAAAGTTAAGCCAGGCCCTGGAAGAGCTGCGACGGGCGCCCCACATAGCCATCGATGTGGAGCACCACTCGTATCGCACATTCATGGGCATCACCTGCTTGGTGCAGATGTCCACCCGCACCAAGGACTACATATTCGACAGTCTCGCGCTGCGCGAGGAGATGCACGTCCTGAACCTGGTACTAACGGATCCAAAGAAGGTGAAGATCCTCCACGGCGCTGACCAGGACATCGAGTGGTTGCAGCGCGATCTTTCGCTGTACGTCGTCAACATGTTCGACACCCATCGGGCGGCTAAGGCCCTAAATATGGCTCGCCTGTCGCTGGCTTTTCTCCTCAAACACTACGTGGACCTGGACGTGGACAAGAGCCTCCAGCTGGCCGACTGGCGCATGCGGCCGCTGCCCCAGCAGCTTATCGACTACGCTCGCCAGGACACGCATTATTTGATTTACGTGTACGAGCGTATGACCAACGACCTGCTACAGGCCGAGCAAGGACAGTCGCAGGCCCTGCTCACCGTCTACCAACTGAGCACGGAGGTGTGCAAGAAGCGCTACACGAAACCCCACGTCGGACCCGAATCGCATCTCGATCTGGTGCGAAAGACGAAGCGGTCCTTCGACAATCGACAGCTGCACGCCTTGCGTGGCATTTTCCAGTGGCGGGATGCGACTGCGCGCCAAGAGGACGAGAGCTACGGCTATGTGCTGCCCAATCACATGATGCTCCAGATTGCCGAGAGCCTGCCCCGGGAGATGCAGGGCATTCTCGCCTGCTGCAATCCCATACCGCCGCTGGTGCGCCAGCAGCTGCACGCGCTCCACCAGATCGTGCTGAAGGCGCGCGAACAGCCGCTGGTTAAAGTGAGTTACGCCGAGAACTCGGCCCTCCATCTTATCTCCGTTCCTGGCTGCTCCACTGCCCTGTATCCATTCACGATTGATTGTACTTAATGTTGAAATCAAAAACTTACGCACCATTTCAGTGCATGTCATCATTTAAGCCATTCTATATAGGAAGTAGTTATATAGTAGTGGGAAATGGATATTGTATCTCTTCTGCTTTTGCTCTTTCAGCCCATTCTGGAAGCCCGCAGCCAACCGCAGGTCCTGCCACCCACCAGCAAGGACTACGGCAACAAACTCTACTGTCCGCACGACTTCACGCACTTGGAGGAGACGCGCGATGACCTGCCCACGCTGCTCAACCGCAACGCGTCGGGAAAGCTGCAGCTGCCAGCGGAGGAGGAGCAACCCAGAGACGATGTCCCCCTGGCGGTGCCGGCCCTGACTCTGTTCGCGAAGCCAACCGCTTCCACTCCGGACGAAGAGATGCGTCTGGTGCACTTGCGCAAGGAGAGCCAGGTGCTGCGCATGCCCTATAAACGCTACCTGGCCATCCTTCCGCTCATGGAGCAGGTGAAGGCCGACCAGCGGGCACGGGAAAGCAAAGAACTGCTCAAGCGTCGTCTCTGCCCGCCAGCGACCCCGACAGAGGACATCAAATTGGAGTCCTCCCCAGGTAAGGTCGAGGCGGCAGATGATGCCGTCTACAGCCTGCCGCTAAAGGAACAGCTGAAGCGTAAGCACAAACCCGACTCTGACCAGCATCCCAGCACCAGCAAGCGATTGAAGGAGGGGAACATCAAACCCAAGCCAGAGTCAGTGCCAGTGCGAGGAGTAGTGAAGAACGAGTCAATAACCTGCATCAGTGACGAGGACGACGATGTCGTAGAAGTTCCTATACAGAAAAAGCCCATACCACAGGCAGCGGAAGCACCGAGCAAGCGCCAGCAGAAGCGTCAGCAGTTCCAGCGCTTCAGGGGGGGCAAGGCACGTGGCAATCATCCCCAGAGCTCCAGTCAACCGGTGGTCCAGCAGCCCAAGCCACAAGGCAACAACTTTGACTACAAGAACGTGGACTTCCGGCAGTTCCAGGGCGGAGCACAACGAGCCCGTGGCACAGAGATCAAGCAGACAATACGCGGAAAGGTGAGAGAGAGGCTCCCATATTTCCAGTTCCTCGCTAATTTATTTCCAAATTCTTTCAGAATCGTCCCAACAATCGGAATAACAAGCAGTTTAACAAGCTTTTTACATTTAGTAATGTAAGGAAAGATGGCAAGAAATAGACTGTGCTAAAAACACCATAAAATACATATATCAAACATCAGACGGCAATCGAAGCCGGGGTATCACAAAAAGAATTAAATTAGACAAAAGGTTTATTTGATGTATATTTTTCCATTTAGTTCCAAAAAGAAACTATTCGTTTTCAAATATTTGCAAATTTTCTAAAATATTTCTTATTAAATAACAACCATAACTATGCATACAACTAGAGCTATTGATTATGTTCGGTATTCTAAGGTGCGGTAAGTATGGATTGGCTAAACGGAAGGTTTCGTTTGTTTACACGAGCTGCCCAGAAGTTTCGTCTATCTACTTTATCTATTTGTTTATTTATCCTACTTTTAAATGGGGGAAATAAAACATTCAATTAGAAACGTTGATATGCAATGACTGCACCATCAAGTGGCCCATGCCGAAGCCTGTTACGTGCGGATCCCAGGCCTCGATTGGATTCATGTCCACAATCCTTCCAGGGCTGTGGAGCTTACAGCCTGACTGAATCTATTCCGTACCCTCGCAAAGTAGCATGTGGTCTACTAGCAACCACCGTAGCCTAGTCTCCATTTTGGGTTAGAGCGTTTTGAACATTTTGTCACCCTCCAGGTCCATGCAGTATTCCACCACGGCATAGACCACAAGCAACCGGCGTTCCACGCCGCGTTTATGCTTATCCGTGATGAGGGGATACAGGGCATCCTGTTTGGACAAACGATCGACTATTTCGGTCAGCACGCCACCGGAGAATACCTGAAGGCGGTCCCATGTGGATTTGCGCAGACTAAGGGGAGGGGGAAAAGGGGAAACATGAATTTAAATCAATATTTTAAGACGAAACTTACAGGCAGCACTGGTAGAGCGGCGCCAGGATGTCCAGGTGATCCTTGTTGGGATTCCCGAAGGCCTTGCCATTGTCGATGAGCACCACACGCTCCTCCCGCGTCTCGTAGTGATGGCGGTCTCCGTTCTGAATGAGATAGTCAAAGATGGCCACATCGATGAGGTCCAGCAGGCGAATGGTTTCCATTTTGTTCTTGAGCGATCTGGGCACAAGAATTTCGTACATTTAAAGGTTTCATTGGAGGGAAAAGGCAGCCTAGGAAACATACTTGCAGTACGTCATGTCATCCTCCCAGGGCGCTCTTCTGTCCTCCTTGTAGGTGCGCTGCCAGGGAGAGCGTCGTTTCGCCAGAGTGCCGGGCACAATGTAGATGAATACGCCCTCGATATTGTGCTTCTCGTCCCCGCAGACGGTCTCCTCCTCGTTGCAGTAGTGGCACTTGCCGTACAGGCAATAGGTCTCATTACCATCATCGTCCATCTCGATGTTGATGGTATTCTGCAGCTCCTGGTCGCCCATGGCGTAGATTTCAGTCTTCAAATTGACCACGCGCCCCACCACGATCGGCGTCCAACGCAGATCGAGCACGGCTCCCAGATAGAAGGCGTATACCTCGGCCGTGTGCCGGTCCTTGCCGCTGTAGACGGCACCCTCGATGATCTCGTCGCGGGGATACCATTGCGGCTTGAAGATGACCTTCTGCTGGTTGGAGAGCCGCGTGAGGAGCTTCAGCTGAGTGCCGCGCGCCAGATTGCTTACTCGAGTGATGGGCTCCTTGCGCAGGGTCTCCAGCAGGTGGCCCATCGAGGAGTCATACAGCGGGTAGATCTCGTTCTCGTGTGGCCACTACAAAAAAGAGAGAGTTCTGTTGGCTCGAATGCCCGATCTATCGCCTAAACACCCATGACTCACCCAATTGGCAATGTCCCAGAGCACGCTGGCATTCTCGTAGGGGGCCATCTTGTAGTTTTTGAGGAGTTTGTTGCGGAACATAAAGAAGCGCGGATTGCGGTTGAGGTAGGCCGGATGGAGGTGGCGCATCTTGTGCCGGATCATGTTCTCCAGTGCCCGGACGCTGGCCAGGTGGCCCTCCTCGATGTTCAGGTAGTACATGAAGTAGAAGTTCGCACCCAGCACCAGACCCAGCAGGCTGGCAATAATGCCCACTATGATGACGGTGCGTTTGTTCATCCTTCTGCAGCTTTCTGTGCAACCAGCTGCTGCTGCTGCTGCTGTGGTATGGTCTGGGCAGTCGTCGCTGGTACTTTATTTTTAATATCACGTATACGTAACGCTGCGGCACTAGCAAATTGCTCAATTTTAGCAAATATCTTATGCTGCTGCTGCTGCTGTTGCATGCTGCTGTTGTTCTTCTGCGGCCGCTTTTGGCTTTTTGGCAGACATCGGCAACAACTGTTCGCATCAGTCCATTGTTGTTCCCATCCGCACTAATTGCGGCCATGCGCAGGTTTCTTCTTGTTTTTGGTCGAGAATCTAGATAAATTTCATTGGCATTTTAGTCACTGCAGTGGGGCGAGTCCTTTTCCGGGATGGGCCGGACCTGGCCGGATCGGGGCACAACTCTACTACTTACTGAGTACTGGGTGCGTGCGTGTCCGTGTCAGTTCACACTCCGTTGCCAACAAGTCAATCAGAGGACGCGTTGCCGCGCAATGTAGCGCCTCTTGTTTAGAGACGTGTACGCGCCTGACCCTTTTCCGACTCTTGGCAGCCGCAGCACCAGCCAGCCACTCAATAAATCTTCTGCGCGTACACACTTCTGTAAATTAAATTAATTGGACGGCACGCCGCGCCGATCGTTGGCCACCGTCGTCGTCAGCACGCATTCGGCACCCAGGAGCTTCTGTGGCGGCCGCTGACAAGAAAAAAGCATTTTACTGCCGATCCGATGAGTATTGCGGCCGTTGCTCGTTTAATTGTGTAGTCCGGTCCGAAGTATTGTTTGGTTTGGCCAATTGCGGTTTAAAAATAGTTTTGTTTATGTGAGCGAAAATGGGAAAAACGTGCGTCCGCTGCCGGTGCAGGTGTAACAACAAAACAAAAACAAAAAACAGCTGACTTGCACAGGGGTGGCAGCACTGCAACACAGTGCCGCCTCCGCACTCGCATCCGCTAGTCTGGCAACACTGCGAGACCAGCATTGTTCCGTTACAAAAATGTTACCGAGTAAATTTTCAGCGCATACACTTTTTGCAACCGTAAAAGAGTCTGCCAGGTGTGGAAAAGTTAATCAAACGCCTCATGAAATAACAAAACAATTCCCGGTCTAAAGGTCAGACACTGAATTCACTTAGGAGTACGCAAGGTAAGTGTTCCGCTGCTGTGGAGGGCGGCAAACATTCGCTAAGTGCCATGCCAGACGCCCATACACCCACACACCCCCAGAGGCGCACACGCAAGGAACACTGATGGGAAAAAGTACTGGATTAGCAGTCTTTCGGGTACACTGAGAGAAATAACCAGTAAGATAACATTCTAATCCTTAATTTTTTTTTTCAATTTACAGCAGCAGACGGACACTTTTGTTTAAATTCAACATAATTCCGGAAATTAGTCATTAATATTCTGAATCATTTAGAAGCTTTTGTTTTTCTCGAGTGTAGAAGTACGTGGGACTCGCTTCGATACACTCGTATTCCTTCAATGAGGTTAGGTTAGGGTTCGCCGGGCTTTGGGAGCTCTCAGTGGAGCAGAGCGCATAACCGTCGCTGGCTGAACGGAGGGTGGTGGAGCTCGTGTGCTCCGCCCCGGCCACATATGGCACAAAATAAACCGACAAATGATAACGGCTCTCGAGCAAACAACAATAACGGATGAAAAGCACGAAAATCGAGTAAATGAAAGAAATAATGGCGCCAGAATAAGTATAACAAGTAACAAAAGGCACGAACATGCTTTACACACCCATCCCCCATCCCCACCACCACCCGCAGACGCAGACGCACAGTTCCACGCACTGTGCTCCAGCACATCCCTGGCATCCGTCGCATTCAAATGCCGAGGGGATCCGTTCGCACAGTCGCCGGCTGGGGAATTGGAGTCCCGAATGTACATAACACCCTCGGTCGGTGTCGACGCATTACGGGTACAGTTAGCCTAACCCACATTCATGCCCGTACGCAAATGCCAGCAAAATGTTCAGTTTGTATTGTTCTCAACAGTTTTTGTTATTACCCTGCCAGAGGGTATCATAATAGTTACAAGAGCCTTAGGACTCAGGGGAGCTGCCTATGAAGTACTTATATATGAACATACATATGTAAAATGTATAGCCGCTATCTGTATATTTGAGTTTTCAATCCCACCATCCCACTCCCAAATACAAATAATAAAATATCTGATCGCTATTTCAATACAAACGAGCGGAAGTGCTGGAGTACTTTTGGAAGAAATTTATTCGTTTTAGGAGGTTGTAGATGCATATGTATTTACGGTATAAATAACATTTTAAAAGTTCCTTCGTTTTTCAAGGGTATTTCCATATGCGGTCTTTCATTTCGTATTTGTTTGTTTTGCGGGTAGTGTGGTTTGCTTACAACATGTTAAAGTAAGCCAATTTCCATTTGCGAGCCCTGTTTGTGTTGGCCATGTTAATCATAAATGAACTTGCTGCATGCAGAGCTGCACATGTGGCAACCACAATTGTCCATCACCTGAAGCTTGAGGCTGCCTCTGGGCTAATTTGCATGCAAATCTTGACCCGATTTGCCAGACACAGCAAAATTACATTTTAAATCTTCACAATAAGTATTGTATAGTATTTACTGCCTGGAAAGTTTATCAAAGCAAATACCCATGGCGAAGGATTTTAATAGAATTTTGGAGAATCTCCGTAGGCTGCCCTTTGAAAACGAACTAAACAATTCAATTAGAGCTCAAATTGGGAAAAAGGTAAGGAACGATTATACAATGTTTAGTATTTGGGTCAGATGTCCCTAACAACCACCCCAATAACACCAAGGAAAGTAGAAGTCCAAAGTGGACGCTAAGAAAGAGAAAATTAATTTTCCAGGAAAGGAAAAGCACTCATGCATTTTCCGGGAATTAAGGACTATTCATTTCAGATGATTGTAGTGAAAAAATGATACAAATCCACTAATACGAGTATGTGTGTTGTTAGAACAGTCAACAACTTATTTGGAAAAAGGTACTATTTATTATCTGATCTATTAGGAGAAGAGAGGTACAAATGTATATTAGAGCCCTGCATGAATCCACAGTATTCATAAAAACAGACCTTTACTCATGTTTCTTAAATGCTTTCGAGCAATACGAATCCTGCCTCTGACACAATAAAATTTACAGGATTCGCTTTATTGGTACGTTTTGGGCGAGCGATTCGAAGTTATGAGACCGAACGGTCTCAACGGACCGAACGAAGCGAATCCCGAATCACACAGAATCAATTCAATTGCCCGTTCATGTAGGGCTCTAAATTATATTTATAAACAAATATTTACTATATTTTGGTTTCTATGAGGAACAAGCCCATCTTCGATGCCGGAACGGAAAAGATAGCCTTAATTGATAAGCAACACTGTGAGTAAGTAGGAGACGAAGAGTGAGAGAGGCATAGATGGCCCCTATCTATAATAATGGCTTTACAAATGATCCATTCTTTATGGTTCTGCTATCTCCTAATATCTTTCAAATTGTGGAGTCAAGGTCTTGGGGCACTGCGATATTGTTTAACTTTGCGTTGTATTACAGGAGGAGATATTTCTATTTAATAACCTAATAACCTAACCTAACCTAATATTGCTTACTCGATAAGCGTGCATCAAATCGTATTCCCAACTTTGGGGGATCATAGCAAACGTGTAATTGTTAACAAATGTGCACAAACATGATTATAATTTTTATTGCCATTGCCATTTACACTTTCCTTTTAACACAGAGGTAAACACAGAGCGACAAAAATCAATTATTTCGTACGCCGGCACAGATGGCAAAGTCACTTCCAGGGTGTTAATTGCTCATGTGCCCCCATCCCATCGCAGGGTTTTCTCTTCCCATTTTGCCCCCAATTCCTTTTTTGTTTTGTCTTTCGTCGGCGCTTTCCCTAATGGTTGCCGCTCTTATCTGGCCTCTCATGCGTTTTGTAATTAATTGGCGGACATTTTACTGTCATGGAACGTTGTCATAGGTCGCTCAGCACGTGCGGGGCAGAAAGGGATTGGGGTGTGGGGCTCTGGGGCTCTGGGGATGGTTCGAGCTAATGATTAATTACAATTTAATTTGTTTGGCATTTAGCCATGGCATCAGCCTTTTTACAGAGGAGAGAAGACAACTGTGATGAATCTGCCACCAAAGGCAATGATGGAAAGGCGTCTGCCAAAATGTTTTGAAAATGAAAAATCCCAGCAATTTAATGTCCTCTCTGGTAGGTCCTTCATATTTTGCTAACAGCCGCTTTAAGGGAATTTGCCATCCCATCCCATCCCTCCCCCCAGCACCACCACTGCCATACTGGGTGGGATCCATCTAATTAATTTCTTGTCTTTGTTTTTATTCGTTTTCATTTTCGTTCGGTTCGCCACGCTTTTGTGACTATTTCAATGGCATTCTGTTTACTTGGCTTCCAACAATATGCAAATTTGTTTGTGTTTTGGCCTTAGGAAGCTGCTTAATGAGTCGGCCTAGTACTTGTGTGCCTAAACTGATGGAATACCCTGAAAACAAATCACGCTTTAAAGCCCTGCTTTAAAGGTTTTCTTTCTTTCGGGCGAAATGTATTACATACTTTCCTTCTTTCTTTCTTTCTTTCTTTTTTCCGCTATGGCAGCAAAAGGACATGAGAAATGAGCTTCAATTTGGGATCCAACATGAAATTAACTCATTCTTTGTGGCCTAGAATAACAAAAGACACTCGCTCACCCACACAGCCCCCACCCCCCTCCACACACCCACATACCCATAAACACTCCGCACTGGGGTCAAGCAACGTAATTTTTCAGACGCTCCAAACAAAAACTTCAAGTGCCGCCACGCCAGGAATTTAATGTAGGCCGAATGCCACAGTGTGTGTGTGCTTGAGTGCGAGCCAAAACACATGCTCTGCCAGGAGGAAAATATAAACAAACGCCCACGCGAGGGAAGCAGAAGTAGCGTAAAAGCTTTTAGCAGCCACGCGAGCTTTGTGCGTAAAATGTGCCAAGCAGAGCTGGCCAGGAGCAGAGCTCGAGCAGAGCCCAGGCTGAGCAGAGCAGCAGGCGCAACAGTTTTGAGAGTGCCTGCAGCACGGCAACACTGGCCCCGGCCCTTGAACGCAGCTCGCCTCTCACATTGCTCTCTGCACGGCTTGGTCTCTCTCTCTCTCTCTCTCTCTCTGTTGCCTTGTGGCGGAGCAACAGTTAAAATGCCCCTGTCGTTCACCCTTCTCGGTCCCCGGACAAAGTTGTTGCTGCTTCACCTGAAATTTGTTGGGGCCAGACTGGGGAATATGAGTCAATGGAGCAGAGCACAGCACAGCAGAGCCGAGCTGAGCAGAGAAGAGAGAAGTACCAGCACCCCAGGATACGCTGAGGATGGATGCCGTTTTTAGTGCCTGGATTGTTGTTGGCCCGTTCACAACGTGTGCCAAAACGCAGAGCGGAGAACGCGCGCACTCCACCCCAGTGTTGAATAGCTAGCCCATGAAAGAACCGTTTGTTTTATGCGTGCATCCGTATCCGTGCGCTCGTGTGTCGGTTAGTTGGTAGTTTTTTGGTAACAGTAAACCAGAGCCACGTGCGCCCATTACAAGTGTCTCGCTCGCAATGCAAATAAACGAGATCCAGTGGATCCAGCCAGTGTGCAAAGTGCATGTTTTATGGATGCTGTAAACGCGAAACCATTAACGTACAGCGTCATTAAGGCAAAGCCAGTACACCCAACTAATTGTCTGTGCTATCAACTAAAAGAGCAGAAGAGGAGGTCAGTTTAATATGTTTAAGAATAAAGTTTAAGGTTAAAGATTTGATTAGGGCACCATATACTATATATCCCAGGCAATGCTGCAATATATGACAACATTGAGTTTCAATTATGCATGTCTTGCACAATTTTTCGATTTTCCGAGCTGTCGGGCAGCTCCATAACCCAGCGCTGGAGGAAGGTTAGGGCCAAGGCGGCCCCAGTGTAGTCATCTGTTTATCGTATCCTTTAAGGTGTTTTGTGTCTGCTATCTGTTTGGCTTTCATCTTCAATTTCCGTTGCGCATTCGCGCGTACTCCATTCCCTCCATGACCGTTGTCGTTGTCGTCGCTGTCCTCGTCGGTGTCTCAGTCGTTGTCTGGGCGCATAAAACACCAAGAAAATTACAACTTATTGAGTTGCAAAGCGTCCTGAACACTCTCACACGCTCACAGAAAAGCACACCATGCCACACGCACACAGACGTTAAGCGACGCAGACATACAGTGCCCCCGGGAGTATGCTATACTTTTCTGCCAGCTTCAACTAGCACTGGCCAAAGGACCAAAGGACCTCAGCCTCGTCGGCTCTTTCCATTTGCATGCTTTGTGCGAAAAACCATCTGCACCTATCTGGCGCTCTGCTTTAATTCATCTGTCCGCATTTTAGGGCCACACCAACGTTCAACCTTCCAACCACCCAAACACCCTGATACTCCGCCACTCTACCGCCCTCCGTCGCCGTTGCCCGGCCAATCACAGTGGGTCAACAGACAGGCAGACAGACAGAACAGTAGACAGCTGTAGTGGAGCGAAAACCGCAGTCGTGGCCTCCAGCACGTGCATATATTCATGTGTTCTCCTGCTTTTCTGTGTGCGCGTGTAGGTGTGTTGAGGTCTTTGGTCCCTGTTTGCTATAGGAACAAAAAGAAAGTACTCTGTATCTGTGTTTGTGCACCTGTAGCGTTGCCAGACTTGTTGAGCATTATTATAACATATAATTTTAATGGTAATTGCAACGGAGCACCATTAGATTAGAAGTCACCGTTGGGCTCTATCGATTTACCATTTAGCTGTATGTACTCCACCATGAGAAAGCAATGGATGGCGCACGGCCTGCATGGAGTATGCTGTGGCATTGTCAATGGTTATTGGGTATTCTAACTAAAAATTTTGGCTATGTAAGCCATTAATTTCGTTCTTTACTGCAATATAGGACTCCTATAAAAGCAAGAAGTTAAAGTTGGAGGATTTTGACATCAGGATTGACTACGAGTGTTTAAATTTGAAGCTGAAAACCAAAGAATCCTATGAATCATGGCTCAAAAAGTGAACGCACTAATGCCCCAGCGAAATAAATTATTTTTGAACATAATTTTTTTCCAAAACGGTGGTTAAACATTATTCAACATACATTCCAGAAACTTTCATTAGTTTTGCTAGTACAGTCCCATTACTCAGACTGTCCCAGCAACGGTCTGGCAACGCCGCTGACAGTTAGCGCTATTGTTACTACTATTTCACAGACCTTACTAAATTTACTACGAATTCAACACTTGAGCTACTACGCTTTTGTAGCTGTTGCTGCCGTTGCCGCTGCTGCTGCTGCTGTCGGGGCTGCTGTTCTCATTTCTGTTGCTGCTTTTTGCAACACGTTGCCATTAATACATACTTCCCTTGACACTTGTGAGCCAATAAACTTGAAAAAAGAGCAACAGTTGCCTCAACACACCACACAAACACACCCGAGCTCCTAAGCATCCTTCGCCGTGTGTGTCGCCTGTGTGTGGGTGAGCCGAAGTGGAGCCGAATGGGGCTCTGGCATGCGAGGGTCGCATTCCTGCCGCTGGCTGCTCGCAGGCCGCTCATAACGCAGATGTCCTTTGCCGTGGCCGCTTCGCTAGCTCGCAGCTCGCTTCGACCGTCAGTCCATCCACGCGCCGGCACTTCCATTCGCACAATTTACGTTATTCGCGTGGCTCGCACGCCGATCCGCTCCGTTCCGTTCCGTTTCGCTCCGTTTTGCTCCTTCGTGGCCCTAACTGGCCTGGCTGGGTCCTTGCGCCTCACTGGCTGGCTGGCTTAATACGCACGCATGGCTGATATGTTAATTTTGTCTTTGGCATCACTTAGGAAACAATTAGCGCGTTAGTTTCGGTGTCGGCCCAACCTATCCGGGTGCTGCCCCACACACCTTTCCGACGCGCCACGCAGTTGCGAGTTGGGTGCTCGACTCCGGCTCCGGCTCCGGCTCTGGCTCCGTGAGGCAAGTGAAAAGTTTTAATTGTCTGCACATTTTCATTGGAAAAGTTGTTTTTTACGCACTTAATATTCATGCCCGCTGTTTGTGTGCATGAATTTATGACGTACAGAAAACCATAATCATAATCATTTCTTGCCTCCTTCTGGCCCAGCCATTTGCATTTGTGTGCTCGCATTTGTTGCTCCCTTCATCTGATCCCTGGCTATACATATTTACGACTGTACCCTTCTCTCTGTGGGTTTTTTTTGCGCCTCTTCTGATTAAAATCGCTTGATGAGTTGCAGATGCTTTGCCCGATGCGGATGCCTCGGGCTGTGCTAACCTTCCCAAGGGGTATAGTGATTCCGCCAAGAACTTTGGCAACGCATGGCACAGTTTATATATTTTGGTCGGTTTAATCGAAAAATAACAAACCACTGTCTGTTCGACAGGAACCGCAATGTTTTTCAGGGTATCCCAAGATTCGGTCCACGAAGATGGCATTTATTTCCTGTTTTTATTTCCGGCTCACTCTTGCGGCAAATGGTTTGCATTGTGCCCGCTCTCTCTTTCCCTTTCTCTTCCCCCTGCTTTATTTGTATTACTTTTCGTTTACGGACGTTTGCATTATTTATTCTCGGAGAACTGCAGTACAAATATGTATATTTATCCAGCCACTGATGAAGGCTGAGGCTTTTATTGGGTCAGTGTTTTTTTTTTCACCCATTATCCAAAGTTTTGCTTTACTTAAATCGAAATCTGCAGATGCCACTCGACGACAAAGAACCTCAATGCCAAGCGCCATTTAGTAAGATTTAAATATGTTCAAAAGTTCAAGAAAAACGGTGAAATTATTCATGCCCTCTCTCAGAGAACCGCATTGAAATGTGTTATCCCTGAGATTTCAAGTCGGTGAGATTTGTTGGATTTCTTGTAACTTGGGAAAGTCATCAGCTGGGGCTTTTTTTAGCCTACCAGTTGTAGCATTTTTAATTTGTATCTCTATCTGGGTCTGTGTCCCGTGCCCCGTGCCCCTTGTCGGTGTGTGTGCTCCATGAATTATTCAGCTGATTAGATTTCTTCATTTGCCCTGTGTCAAAAGGTCTTTCTTGGAAGTACCTTTGCCCCGAGCTTACCCCCGCGGCCCCATACTAATTATGAAATTATTCAATTTGTATTTTCCTAGCTGAAAAACTATTGAATATTGCAGATGTTTTATAGGGGGATTATAGGGGAAAAAGAGGGTTTAATCTGCATGCGACAGATGTTGCACATGCAACCAATGCAAAGAGCTCAAACAAGTATGTGTGAGGGAAATATAAGGAAAAGCGATAAAGAAATTCATTTGCATCTGTATCGGTTGCAGTGAATGTCATTCAATTTCCCAATAAAACATATTCCGACTTTTTTGGCTTGTTTACCGAGAGCTTTCAGGCTTTGTGTGGCAATTTCCTGAGAAATAAACTCACAAAGGAAGCGACGATAAGAGTACTGAAAGAAAACCAGACTCAGACTACGAAATCAATGGGGCTTCAGTCAACCAAAGACCAAAGAACAAAAATGCATTGTTAGTTTTAGTTGAAGCAAAAAATATACATTTAATATCGATTATTCCAAGAAACACAACATAGAGTTTCAAAAGAACGTCAAAAATCCAACAAATAGGTAGGGAGTCCAATATATTTCTGGTTAATGGATTAGAGCTAAAGTAAGTGCATTTATTAAAGCTAAATTTAAGTTCCATTTCTTAAAAAGTATCTCAACAATGTATATCCTTTAGATTATTCATAAGACTCTATTTTCTGCTGTTTCACGTTGGGTACTTTGGCCTGCCAGTAGGATGGAAGTTCTCTATAGATACTTTTCTATCTTCTTGCTTTCAAATGCAACATACAAAGTGCTACCTATAATAGATCTAGAAATCTCTCTCAATACCGTTCAATTTTCATAGAATTTTATACAGGACATCCATTTACATTTGCTACTTCCAAGAAAAGCTCTGATTGGGCATGTGTGCATTCTCAGATTTGCTCAGTAAACAGAGATGCCAGTTTCTAATAAGGATAGCTTGCATCGATACTTCTGCTGCATGGATACTGATTACGAAATGAAATGCTGAATAGCATGTCCTGCCAATTAGCAACCGACTGTATATTTGGACAATACAAAACGGAAGAAAACAAACACACAGATATTCAGATATTCGAAACTGAGATAATAGCATGCTCAAATTCGAGGCAAGATGCACAGAATGGATTGCTGGGGGCAAATCAAAATTGAAGAAAGTCTGCTAAAGGACTCCTTTTGCGATGGCATTTGTGCTCTTCTGGCTGATTTATTTGAATTACAATTTGCACTTACTAATGATTAATCAGCTCTTCTCGACACGCCCCACCCAAATAGGCCCGGCTGGGCTGGGCTGGGCCAAACTTTTCTTACCTCCACAAATATGTGTGTGGGACTTCCCACTCGAATGACAAGCTCTTTGGACCGGGTGCCAAAGTTTATTTGCAGCGTAATGTAATCGATTTTCACATTAATTAAGCTCTAATTACTGTTGCAAAGCCGGGCGAAGGGAGTTTATAAATGAAGTCACACTAGACAAATGAAACGAATAATTTTTCCCAGCTCCGCCCCATGTTTTGGGGAAAAGGAAAATTGCCACCTGGGTGCCTGCTGGCTGCCTCAAAAGGGAGTCCCTGGGGCTTCTTCCTGTGGCTGCTTTAGGCCACCGCTGCTGCCAGATAGCACTAAGACCCAACCGCACACAGAGCGCATTCCACACGAAAATTAAAACTCCTGCTCTGGAAGATGCCTGAGTGACTGCGGCAGACCATTTCATAGGCAACTATAAACTCGAAAAATATTTTCTCCGGGTGAAATTTCATTTGCAAATCTATTTTATTGTTTATTATACGTGCAACATAAACTACCAACACAACTGAGATGGAGATGTGCTATGGAGAGCGGGGTGCGGTGGTATGGTGGCCAACTTTTATGGTGCTGCCCAGAGTAAAACTAAAAGTTAAAGAATAAACTGCCGCAAAAGTTTACGGCCGTGTTTCTGGTGTGAATAAAACTAGCATTAAATTAGATTAAAATTAAAATTTGCTTGTGTTATTATTTGAAACTCGCACCAGAGGAGCAGAACATGCTACACTACGTATGTTACTCGTAGAGCAAGTCGGAATGCAATATATTCTCCGGTTGCTATAGATAGAATATTGTCCGAATATCCCTTTTTGAGTGGTTTGAATATGAGAACTTTGTTGGCAAAATGCGTATATTTAAATATATCATCATTGGCAAAACTTTTCATAAAACATTGATCATACATATCGCGTCACGGTGTTTGTGGTTCATTTCCACCCAAACGGCTCGACCGATTTTTATGAAACTCGAAACACTCTTCTCTCCTCCTAACACGACCCATCATCTTTTAATCGAACAATTTCTAAATATCCCATACAAAATTTAAAGATAATAAATTATTCTTTGATCTATTTGTGTGAGTAAGTCACGTGTTTTGTGACTGTAAAAGGTTGGTAGACCGTCATCACCAGTAGGAACATCAATTTCGTCACTTTGTGTGTGTGTTACAGTGACAAATGCCATTGGGCCGTCAAACGAATAAAGCTAGAAACAAGCGAAATATTAGAGCAGCAAGTACAGACTAACGAATCCAACAAGATAACGAAAATGTACGTCTGAGCATGTCGCAATGGTATAAATCTCAGTCACCAGAGGCTCGAGATGAACGCAGCAAATCAAGAAAGTTGAAACGGAGATAAATGCGACGGTTCGTAATTGAAGCTCACAGAGAAAATGACAGACAAGTACATCGAGCATTGAAATCCACTACTTTTCTTAGTCTCGTATTCGACAACGAGCCAAATATTAAATATTCCGCTCATCAGAAAGTGCTGATTGGTGACATGAGTCAGATGGTATGTGTTTCGCCCCAGGCAAAGTGAAACTACCAGAAATTCGAGTACCACCAGCACCATTAAATGGCTTGCTCAATGGCTTGGATTCAGATTCAAACCTGTTACTGAAGCCCATTCAATCCATGATTCCAAAAGACATCTATCGCAGCAACAGAAAGTTTAAAATACTGCGGCAAATGGTTTGCCGAGTCAGCCAGTATTTAAATATATATAATAGGGCCTATAAGGGATCTAATATATGTACATATGTACAACATACACAGGATCGAATATCTTTCATTTACATTGCTGTCGATTGGCTTATCCCTATAACCGTCTTCACACGTTAAACATCCAGCGTATTTCGTTCAACCAAAATTCACTTAAAACCTTGCCTTATTTTTTAAGCTTTGCTTTCTTTCAATTTCCGCATTTTGAATATTTATATGTTTGCTCCAATTTCCTCTGTGGGGGAAAAATCCAAAAAACCGGCGGAGGAGCTCTTCCCAAATCAAAGGAATGCTCTGGGAAGTGTATTTAAATTTATGCCGGCAGCACCAGCACCAGCACCAGCTAGAGACTCCGCCGTGCATTAAGCAGGCAGAAAATGCGCATACGCCGCGTGTGACAGCAATGCAAATGAAACGCCGCTGCCTTCAACGAGATTCCGGCCGCAAAGCAAACAATTTTTCGTATCACCCGCACCCGCATCCTTGCCTGCCTCCCCCCCTCCCCACCAAGAGTCAACAGTTTACATTTGTTGTGGCTGCTGCTGCTGGTCTTTTTGCTTTGTTTGTTTGATATAATATTCATAAAAGAAAAATGTTTCCCGCTTTGACATGAAATAATCAAATTGTCACAATTTCAGCAGCGGGCTTCAAGCGGCTGACATATTTTCACAAGGCAGAAACGGGGCACGGCAGGCCATAACATTCTGTGGGCTGCATTAAAATTTTAACAATTTTGCATTTCACATTTTTGTACGTGGACCGCAAGTCGTATGTGTAATATTTCGTGTGCTCTTTACGTTATGAGAATGGTTTTTGGTTTTGGAATTCAGAGAATGATTGCCAGCACCATTTATGGCGCAAAACTGTTGCACAGAGAGTTAGAGAGAGAGCAGAACAGAACAGGGAGTAGGCAGGGAGAGAAAGTTCTCCAATCAATTGGGGGACGCATTTATCAGGAGCTCCTTAAGCATGACAGGCAGACAGATACTCCGACAGCTGTGCGGCAGCCTAGCAGATGAGCAGCCCAGCAGATGAACAGATATAGATAGAGATATCGATTTAATCATTAGTGGTTGCTGGCCAAACCCGCCCTCGCTCCCGCGACGCCACTCAAGTGAGCATTCTGCGGCGGCACCGAAATGAATTTCCATTTTTATTGCACACCACTCACACGCTCGAGATGAAGCCAGATGACAATGCCAGTTCCACTCTCAGTGCTCAGCCCCAGTCCTCAATCCCCATTCGCAGTCCGACTCTGAGCCCCAGTTAGGCCCAATTTCCAGCTGGCATAATTGTGCCCGAACCTCGACCTCATTCTGCTTGGCCAGCGTGCTGCCATACTTATAAATGTGATTATGTTAGTTCAGCATAAATAATGTGATTCCCCCTGTTTGGCCATAATCATGGTCCGGACTGTTTTGGTTGCCATTTCGCGGTCCTCGTTTGTTGGCCATCAGACATTCGTTGCGGGTCTGCCTGCTAATTATTATTTAATATTACCCACTAGCAAACATTCTCATATGCAAATCAGTTGCGTACACACTTGGCATTTTAGGGGTAAAAGCAATGCATTTATTTTGCCATCAAATTTCGGTTAGTATTAGTATTGCGCATTGGAAATACGAGTATCATTTTGTTTTGTTTGGAAGCCGGAACTTTTGTCAATTCAATTAGAGATAGATTTGATTTATCGGACATGGAATTTCAGGAAAAAACAATCAATAATGGAAAAATAATATCATCTGAAAGTACTTTCAAAGGCACACTCCACACTGTGTCGACCTGAATATCAATGACACATTGAAGAACGTAATCAACAATATTCGATGACAGATTCTTTTCAATAATTGATTCTGGACAACTCCCTTCGATCACTGAATGTTAAATTATTCAAAAGATGCTTGTTCCATAAAGCTTCTAAATAGAAAACATGTATTTTTCCATAGTTCTTGCTCTCCGATACGAGGTCCCAAGGAAGGCGTTTCAAAAACTGAACTAAGAAAAAAAAAAACTTTTCCTTTTTCTTGTGTATTGTAATATTTTCTAGTATATCGCCTTAAACTTCAACAACGTAATGACTGAATAATAATGATAGATTTTTACTCTCCAAATTATGTATTCATTGAATTTGTTCTATACCCTTTTAAAATATTTAGTGGGCCACGTTAAATCCTAAACTTTTAACTGTCTTTAAGCTATGGAAAAAGTTGTCTATAAAGCTATAAACCCACTCTCTACTATGCACTTTTCGACTATCTCTATATTTCCGATTGAATTAAATTTGTTTTACTTTTGTTTGATTTTCGTTTTATTCGCATTGAATTTTTTGTACTTTCCCCGGTTTGATTTTAGCTGTTTGTTCCTTTTGGACCGCGAACATTCATCAAAATTGCAGTTTTGGCAAATTTATTTGCTGGCTAAACGACTTTTTAAAGATCCGTTGACGGTTTGGCGTGTGTATTTTTAAGCTGACATGGATTTATGACGTCTCTCTCCTATGTGGATGCCGTTGCCTGTCCCTCCAAATGGTGGCCCCGTGCTCGGTGACATTCAAAGATTGATGCTTCCCGCATCCGCAAGTAATCTCCTAAATTGTGTGCATATTTGTTTAGCCGGGCAACAAGTCAACGAATTTTCCAGCCACCTTCCCAACTTCCCACCTTGGCATTCCGCCCTGGAGATACATGCATACATATGTGTGTGTGTGTTAAAAGGGTTTGCATGCACTTTGCGGCAGGCTTTCAGGTTGGCTTTGTGCTTGTTTAATCGCTCGAACTGGCCTCTCGAGGCATGCAACTGGTAGGTCCTGGGCGATGCTTTGGAATTCTATGAAATTAATTGATTGAAGGAGAGGAAGTGGAGGTGGAATAGGTCCCCCAGCGCATATGCTGCCCGACAGGCTGACATTCTGGCAGTACGAGTGTATTCCTCCAGATTCTTTTTGGGGCATTTTTCGGGCTTTTGTTTGCGCCAGACATTTTGATTTATGAGTTTGCATTGAGAGCCCAACGGAAGCAAGGACGATGTAGCACACACACCCACCAAGAAATTGAAATTTCTCCAAAAGTTTTCGGGCCATAAAAAAAAGCCGACAAACAAAAAAAAATACACAAAACAGGACACAAAGAAGGAAAGAGAAAACTCATTGTATCGCGGCAGGTCCTTGGTAATGACAACGCTGGCGGGCATAAAAACTTTCTGCACGCCTGTGTATCCATCTACACATCCGACTCACTGTACTGAGATGTGGCTGAGATCTAAAATTGCGTCCTGGGAATAATTTGATGCATGCAACAGAGAGCGCAAAGTGCCAGGAGGTCTCGCTAATGAGTCCAGGGGGAGGAGGCACAGAACAGAACAGATCATGACTAGATCTTCTGAGATGTACAGACGGACAAAACAATTCTGTGTATTAAAACTTAAAACGTTCTCAGATGATGAATCGAGGAGGATGATTGATGCGTCAAAAAAAAGTAGAATGGGATTAGATTTATGCGATTTCAGCATAATGTCTAAGAGGCAATTTATCATGGATTGCTCAACAAGCAGATGAATAAATAAATTGGTCACATATGGGTGCAGAACCAATTTACATTTCCCACTTGTGCTGATTGATGCTGAGATATACATATACTTTTATTCGTACAAGTAAAATGAAATGTATCTTGATCTAAAAACAATTAATTGATTTGTATTGTATAATCATTATTTTTGATTCTTATTGTATAATTATTATTTTTCATTTTTATTATTAAATAATTATTATTTTTGATTTGTATTATTAAATAATTATTATACAATAAAAATCAAAAATAATAATGATACATTATATAAATTATTATATACTTTATATACATTATTATATACATAATATAATTATTATTTTTGATTTTTATTGTACAATCATTATTTTGAATTCTTATTGTATAACTATTATTTTTGATTTTTATTATTAAATAATTCTTATTTTTGATTTTTATTATTATTATTATTATTATATAATTATTAAACAATAAAAAATAATAATTATACAATAAGAATCCAAAATAATAATTACACATTAAAAATCAAAAATAATAATTCAAATCAAAAAAAAGAGGGGGTACGTTGTGAGTTGCTGCGGCGACCGCAACTCTACATTTATCCCCGATACTTAGTCAGTATGGCTGTGTGTTAGAGAGAGACTACTAGCTTGGGTTTTTCAATATAATGGATTCTGGATATTTTATAAAATATGTAAAAATGATTTTTTCCATTAAGTAGAATGTTTTAATATTTGAATATTTTTTAATGTTATATTTAAATAGATAAGTATTTTAATTATTGATGATTTCCTTGTCATATATAAGATTTTCCTATATTTGATGTTTTTCCATGCATATAATATTTTTTTGAGCCCCATTTAAAAGGCTTTCATTGCCTTGTTAATAAGAGTTCCATTAGAAAATTCGTATGGTTTGATAGTATAAAGTATTCACAACTATAGTGTCGGTGGAAAGGTATTATTTATGCCTGTTGTATGTACTTGCACATGTATTTTGTGCAAACCTTATCAGAAATTCACACTTGGCACTTTCATTTTTTTCACTCTGCTCAACTTGTGCCATCTGTCATCGTCTCAGGACGGTGGAAAAACACTTCACATCACATCACAACATCAACGAATCGAGGACGTGCGTGCATTTGTGGCTTCTTTCACTCAATATTTGCTCATCAAACACAGAGCAAACAATTTTCGGCACACATTTGTCCGGGTGGTAGATCTTGATCTGTACTACTGTACCCATAAAATGGCAAATCATAACGGCGACACAGAAGCGACTGGCACCTTTGACCTTCTGGGCGAAATGAGCCAAAAATGGCAGCCGGCCACGCTCCGGCAGTTTCACACTAATGCCCACAAAGCAAAACACCCACACGGATACGCCATACACCGCATCGACTCGCCCACGCAAACACTTGCATGCACAAATATTTGCCCACGTTAATGACTCGCTTGATGGCCCCAGCATCAGCATCAGCCCCTGCCCGACTGAGACACGTCCAACAAAATTGTCGATCCCACAGCAGCCGTCATAAGACAGTCGGTCGTCTGGTTAGCCAACGGCAGCAGGAGCAACCGCATCCTCAGCAGCCACAGCCACAGCCACAGCCACAGTCTCAGCCGCAGCAGCAGCAGCAGCAGCCGAACCAAAGACTGGCAGGGTATTGTGGAAATTTTGCATAAAAATTACCTTATTCATTAAATACAAATTATGGCAGAGCATCTGCAGCCGGGCCTCGCTCCAGTAGAGAACGGACACCGATACGGATACGTAATTTTCTTTGTGGCTGTCGCCCTCCCGCTCATAATTATGCTAATGTAGACTGGCCACCGGCTGAAATGAGCAAATATAGACACAAATCAATGGCGATTGCACTCTCACTTGCTGTTGTCTTCGATACAGTACAGTCGGATAAATCTACATCTACAAACCTACATCAATTATATGTAAGAGACCTTTGGATCCAATTCTTTCTAACCCATCAAACAATGGATAGATAGTTTTGCATTTCAATTAGCTTTGTTTACTCCATTGAGCCATCCATATCAATTCCTCCATCTTTCTATTCTATTCCCTTATGGCTTTCTCCCAGTGAAGCTGTGTGGTTAGTACTCGCCAAGAAGCATATACGGAGCTGAAGCTGAGGCTGAGGCAAGTCCTGCCGAACTGACACGGACTGCTCGTCATTTAATTAAAAGTTGCATACAGCAGCAAATTGCCTCAATGCCGGAAATTGTTTAAGCGCCGACAGTGCCGAACAGACAAACAGGGATAAACAAATCGAGCGAAACTGAGTTTCAGGCTGCAAGCAACAGTTTACCCTGTCCCTCTATAAGCCACCCCACCATCCCCAACACTCCCGCCCCAGTCCCAGCTCCAGCCCCAGCCCCGTGCCGTTCCAACGAAATGCCCTTAATCGCCATTTAAGCTTTGTGGCGCAACAATTGTTGAAGCGTAATTAATGCGATTTGGTTATGTATCCATCGATTGGCCCGCACATGTCGTGCCTGGCTGTGGCAGTGGATAGTGGATAGTGGGAGAAGCTTCACCAGGAGCAGGAGCAAGATCTGCAGCCTGTCTGTCCTGGTCATTGTCGTTATTGCTGGCATGGGGACCATTAACTGCTTTGCTGGTTGGCCCTTCCGCTAAACTAATGCATAAGCGTTCTGCGAGAAAATGTCTGTCATCATAGAGCCCTAAACCTTCTTTGTATGCTCCATTGTTACGCTGCACTTTATAGCGAGAAACTTGCAATTTTAATGGCTTTCGCTAATGGAGAAATATAAATAAATTAACACAAAACATTGGGTCTTTCGCCACATTGAACATAATTGCATAATTGATGTACAAATTGACTATTTGCATATGCCAGTTGTTTGAAGTTTTATTTGAACATTTTCCATGTTTTGTAGTAATAATTGCAAACAAAACTGTCAGGAATTGCATTTATTTCAAAGTTTAAAATTTAATTTTGTTTGCATACTGACAGGTTGCGTACCATCATTAAGAGCTGCTCTATTCTCGTGTGTATCAAAAGCAATCATAAAATTCTTCTGAACTGTATCGATCCAATGGGCAAAAAGTGCTCTTGCAGGTCTGGCACTCCTGTGGCCTTAACCATCATCCAATTTCCATTGAAGCCACTCGTTTGGTAGACATTTTTTTGCCATAAAACTACTTTGTCGCTGACACTTTCCATAGATTAACATTTGAGTATAGCATCGAAAAAAGGTATATTTTTTATGATATACTTTAAACTACCTATAGAATAGTGTTGTATGGAAAAGAACTTTACGAGTAAGATTAGTAGTTCGTGTGTATCTTTTATATTTCTTTGAACTGATCGTAGATTTTCAAGGGTACGCTTTTATACCTTAGAGATAGACAAACAGTCAGCTAGCCTGCACATTTAATTAACTCTAGAACTAATTTAGAAATCATACGCTGTTTACAGGCAGAGAGCCAGAGCTCCTCTGTGACCTTTTTGTTTTTCTTTCTGTAGCTAATGGATGCCAGAATCTAATTAGGAAAACCACAATGTGTCCATTATCTAGTTAATTCTAAAAAATCCTGCGAATTAAATTAGCTTTCCAGTGTAGTGTCACATTCTGCCGCTGTAGGTCCATGAATAAAATAATAGGCCTTAAAAACAATAAGAGCAATTGTCAACGACTTAACCCGCCACAGCCCTCTCGTACTCACGAGAACATATACTCATTTGGTTGCACTTTGACCTACTTCTGTTGCTGGTTTCACATTTAGTGGTGTCGGGCTTTTTCTTTTTATTTTAAATAAATCATACGACCCGTGTGCCACACACAAAAACCGCTTTACAAACACAGGGGCACACACACACAAGACTGAGACATATGTAGGCACATACGAGCACAGGACAAGAGGAGGATGTTCCCTCGACCTGCCTTGTCGTGATTTAGCGCATCGTCCTGGCCGCATGCAGTGGACTGTTCTGGGGTTTCCACATAGTCAGACTCGGGCTGCCTTTTTCCACTTACCCTTGATGGATCTCCGCCTTTGTGGAGATTCTTTGTGCGGGGTCTGTGGATGTGTCATCATTAACATCCAGACAAGCCGGGCCGTGCCGTGCCATGCCATGCCGTGCCGGACCGAGCCGCAGCTCAATCTGGATGTGGCCTGCACTTCTCAAATATTTATGCCTGTAATTTGTACGTGGATTGCCTTCGATTTGTTGTCGCACTAGATTTCCTTGGAGATGTTTTTCGGTCATGCCAAGGCCCGTGTTTATGTCCTTTAATTATTTAGTTGTGCATGCGAGTCATTGATGCATGCCCCGGCCTGTAAGTAGCCGCCCCAATACATGGAGTGTCCTGCTCCACACACTATTCCATCATCTAGAGACCTGTACTTTTGGTATTGAATGTGGTTGTGGTTTCGGTTACCGCCTCTTGTTGTCCTTTGGCATTTGCACCGCGCTGCGTTTCAGTGACAGAAAATCGATTTTCTAAACTTGAATTCACTCTATCCTTAGCAGCTATGGAGCTCCCAAAAAAGTATCGCCCCACGAAATTAAATCATTTGGCATTTAGCAGGGGAATTATTTATAAGTGATTTTCTGTAATCAAAGGGTTTCAGATTGAACAAAGCCCGTAAATAGATTTATTTATTCATTAATTGGGTGTTCTACCCAAGCGCTTCAGGATTGACTTATATTTAAGGCACTAGGTCTCAGGTACTAATACCAACAATTTTCTTAATCGTAATTGATTTCTTTTATTATACTTTTTTTTTTATGAAAATATATTGGTTTTGTTTTATTTTACTTATTTTATTAGTATTTTGTTGTGTTTGAAGAGTGGATGGCAAATATTTTCGTAAATTATGATTAAAATTAGTTGAGTTCCGACTATATTTAAGCTCTCATAAAGTGGAAATTTTGTGAGAATTTTAGATTTACAGCAATTAAAGCAACACGTTTGACATTCAACTCGAAAATCTCTTAAATGACGGGAATAATTGCACCTGATGTGTCAGCTTTTGCACAAACAAAGTGCACAATTGCCCTCCAGTTCTCAAATGTAGAAAAATGTTTGCCGTCAAGTGAAAATAAGATTCTCTGAGAGACTTTAAGTAGCACTCTGAAAAGCAGCACCAGCTTGAGATTAGCCGAGAGAGGAACCTTTTTGGGAAAAAATAACTCATTTTCGTTTTAAATTTAATTAGTTTAAAGTCACTTTTTAGTGAATTTCAAGTTTTTTTTTTGCACCATTTTTTAAACGAGAAAAGTTTCTAATGAGTAGAAATGAGAGTGCATATATTTTTCATATTTTTGCATATATTTTGCATATTTTCGATATGCATTCAAATTCGTTTTATTTGAACGATCAAACGTCTAAATGCGAATTTTGATAACAATCTGATGACAATATGCAAATATGCAAAATTCGAGGTCTACTAATGAGTCCATATTCTTGTTATTTGGTCATATGATAATTTTTCTTGAGTCAATGATTCCGACATAGTTTTAGTTCTCCGAAACTGTCCAGTATTCAATCTCCAATGGTCGATAATGCTCAGAAAGAATGCTCACCATTTTTGAGACAAATCACTCTGCATTTTCCCAGCCAAAGCCAATGGCTTGTTGTAGTCTTTATGGAAACCAAATTTATTTACTAGAAGAACGGCGAATTTCCAAAGGAACTTAGAAGTTTTCTAGCGCTAAGTAAGGCAATTATATTATCAATGCTATCAAGAATAATCCTCTTGAAGTCATACAAATAATCCAGCAGTATTGGTAATTTTTCGTTAGAGTCCCATTAGAACCATTGTAGGTAAAAGTTATACCTTTTGAAGCCATTAGAAAGTTGCACAGACCAAAATACATACATGCTTTGTTTCGAATGGTATACCCTTCTACTGCTCCACTCTCGAGGTGTGCACTTCAGAGTCTTCCAGGAAAACCGTGCTTATTATTTCATATGAAGTTCATTCCGTTTACATTTTGCACTTTGTTTTCTATCAACTTTATTTAACTATTCCATTTTCTTCATGCTAAAAAGGAAGTCTGCAGAACAGTTTCTCATCTAACTTCATCATTTCCAGAAATTTACATAATTTACACACGAGGAGGGAGCCGTAGGCCATTGCCAGACAAGCAGCGGTGGCTGGGAGTTGGGGGTCTGGGGGTCTCTTGAAGTCCCTCGGCAGCTAAGGGCAAACATAAGTCAGAGTGTATGTTTTGAAAGCCTAAATGTTTGTCATACCAACCAGCAGGCCTACAAGGACTCTGAAGCCTGTCGTCTATGCGATTTCAAAAGGGCAGAGCCGAAAAACAAATGACTTCTCACTTGTCACACGGTTTGCTTGGCGGCTCCACCCTACAGCCCGTTGTCCTCGTGGCCGTCCCTAAGTAGTCAATATTGTGAACCAGAGACAACCTTGTCGACAAGCACTTGACACCAACAAGTTAGACACTTAATGTTCATACATACGTACTGAGAATGTAACAAGACATGATGTTCCATCTGTACGCCTCCTCCTGCCCACTGTTCTGTCTCTGGGTCCCCGTCCCCGTCCCCGTCTGCACGTGTATGTACTTTTGTAGTCACTCTTAAGGCTTATTTTATAGTAATATATGCTCCTTGGAGCAGAGCTTAGGGTGCCAGAGAGGAGGTGGTGGTGGGGGAGGCGGACCGGACGAAGGCAAGCGCAGCGGAAATGCTCAGGTTTAGTACTCACTCTCAGGAGCTCATATCATATCTATCCATGTGCTTATATTCTATGGCCATTTTTTCGTCTATTCGCTTAAGCGACACTTTGACATTGATTGCGCTGCATGTGTGTGTGTGTGTGCTCCAATGAGCTACTTACTCAAGGTAGTACGAGTGCTACAGTATCGCTTTAAAGTGTGTGCCATCTTCGTGATGTTCGCCCTGTTTGCTCTCGCTGTGGCCCTTAGTCTGTTGCATATTTATCGTGAATGTGTGTCTTGTCGTGTATCCTCCGGCAGGAGTCAACCCTCTGAGGACAGAAGCGACTGCCGGTAGTTGACTTTGACCTAGGATTGTCTATTGTTTGCTCCGATTGTCACCGTAACTGTGTGTTTGATGATGACAGGAAAGTGACAGGGGAAATGCTGATTCCGAGTATCCATCTGTATTGCTTATGCATGGAAATCGCTTTATGCTCGCATGTGCAATGTGCATTTTAATCCGGCCGGCATCCATCGGCATATCAAAAGGCAAACAGTAGACATCTAGCTTTCACCTGGCAGGCGGGCTGGCCCTTCTGTGACGTTTTGTCTCAATATTGATTGTGCTGGCGCCGAGTCAAATTCAATTACCAGGATCAAGCTACCGAGCTTCCGGTAGCTCCTTCGGCCTCCTTTGTCTGTGTGTCCCTTCTCCATGAAGTTTTTCCGTATGGGAGCATGCTAAAATGCTAAAAATAGCCGTTGCCTGGCATCTGAGCGCATTCAGAGGCTGGCATTTCGACAGACAGACAGGCAGGCAGACACAGGGGTAGGATAAGAACTTTCCTACGTGCGTGTGTGGAAGGACAATACTTTTCAGGTCTTTTACGCATTACGTATACGCAACGCAGGCACATGATCATTAAAAATTCAGCAAGTGTAAATTAAAAACAAAAAAAAACAAAAACGTCTACAATCCTGCACGTACATATGTATGTGTATCCTTTTCTTCTCGTTTTGTTTCTGATATTTTCAATAAGAGCACGTGCCCGGCTATAAGTGGGTGCGGATGAGCAACAGCCACAGTGGAACAAGAGAAATTTTATGCTCGAAATTTGTTGATGTAATAACAAAGAGTTATTGGTTAACTTGTTCACGGAAATATGCATAATGGTATAAAGGATTCCATGCCCCCCAGGTATCAGGCAAGTTTTACCACTAACTTTCCACTCAGTGTGCTCCGCTCCGCTCTGGCTCGTCCTCGTGCCTGACGTAGCAGCGTCAAATGCTTAATTACATTTCCATCGCACGCAGCCAGGCTCTGGATATGCACACGCGATGACGTGCCGTGCCGTGCCGCATCCATCATGCAGGAGGCACCAGGATGCTCATCGACTAAGCAGCCAGCAGGGCGATTGATGCTGCTATCACATGACCCGAGTTGCGTCTATCTGCCAGTCAGTCAGTCTACCAGTCAGTCAGTCAGTCGGCTGATATGAGTACACCCATGCACCATATCCTGGGCGTAACTTTATGACATTTTCAATTTTCAGTTTTTCATTTTGCACCTTCCTAGCTGGCTTTTGTGTGAGCTGGCGGAAGCCTTTCTTTCCGTTTGTATATTTGCATGTGTGTCTGTCAAGTCGATAAAACTGTTGGACTTTGCCTGTCCCTGCCTCTATCTCTGCCCCAGCAATCAGCCAGTCCCCAACTATTGTCAGGACTCTCACAGGCCCGTCGGCTTTGTTCCTTTCTGGGGCGCCACAGTTAAACTGTCATTGTCATTTAAATGTCTTTTGACTGTTACTTTCGCCCACACATCGGACACATCCCACTCGGGGCCGAACCATTCACACATATTAAATTGAACACGGAGAACAGTGGGTTTTGTTTGAGCGCCTCCGCACAGGGGGGGAGGTGGGCCGACTGCCTGTCCGCCAGGAACAGGTAACAGGTTGCTCTGTGCGAGGCAGCCACAGACGTTCAATGGCATTTTATTTATAGCTTCATAATTAAATCTTGTTGTGGCTGAACCACAATCAAATGAGCAAAAGAAAATAAAATCAAACGGAAAAATAAATGTAATTTTTTTATTAAAAAAAAAAAACTTTTAACAAAGTAAATTGTCCTTCGAGCGTTTCTCCTACAAAACGTATAAATTGTTTTTATCTTCTTCTTTTCCCTGCATATTTAATTACATTTTATTCCATGCAACTTTCTGTGAAAACAAAAACTTTTAAATATGTATTGTCTTTCAGTCGATGAAAAAACAATGGCAGAAATACAATAGCGTGCTCGTGCACCCATGGACGGTTCACAGAAAAATTGTCCCACAGCAGTGCCTGTTGGAATCTGCTTTTACAAAACTACACCATACAGACAACTTATATGTCCTTGTCCGAAAAAAGTACCAAAAATAATCGTTTGATGTACAAAATTTAGTTTATACCTAAAAGAGAAATACACATATAAATTACCACAAAGGGATTTATATATATAGCAATATATAGTATACAAATATCAAAGAAGTGCTGAAATAATAAACCAAAAAAAAAAACCGAAAAGGTGTAAAGGTCTCCGATTTGTAGTGTCGTTTGATGCAAAAAAAAAAAAACGAATCGTTTGGAGTCACTATAATAATATATACCCATCACTCTATATATGTATACTATACTATATACCTAGTTTCTATATATCGAAATACCATGTGCCTATGCTTTTATTGAGCGCTTTGCTATGGTCTTGATGCATAAATGAATTTTGGAGGCCAGGTGTTCAAAGAGCCAATTAGCATTCTGTTTATTTTGGTCAGGACATGTTTCTGCATAAAAGTATATATGATTTTTTGTTAACATTCGGCGTTTTCGGTTTTATTGTATATTTAAAAAAGGTGCAAGTAAATTTTCAGTTTGATGTGACTCTAGCTTTAGACTCTGAGCAGACTTCGAATCCTTGCTCTTGATTATTTTGATTTATTTAACAACTAAAAGGCTGACTTTTCAGAACCCAAAAGCCAAAAAGAACAATTCCACAGAAGTTTGAAATCACCTCCCTCCGTATATGCAATATTACAGTCGACTGCTATCCTTTGCCAATTCATTTCTGTTGAAAAACGTAATTAATTCATTGCCACATTTACAAGCCAACTGTCATACGAGTAGTGGTCAAGTAGATGATCAAATTAATGCGCTTTCAAGTTGGGTTAAAAGTTAAATTCATTTGCACATTTCCAGGAATTTAACGACATCTCTCTCTCTCGCCGCCATCCTGCTGTGTTTGCCATTGTTAAACCAGCTTAATGGTTGCTCAAACATGGCCAACAGCCGCCACACTGTTTTCACCTTATCAAACACGAAGCCTGTGTACAGCCAAAGTTATATCTCGAATCTAAAGCAGGGAAATGTATCTTTGTTTGTGTTCAAACTCATTGCCATGGCAATTCAAACGCACAAACTCTGTCTCCACCATAATGATATTCGTATGATTGGGCTCCCCAGAGAGTGGGTCCCTTTGGTCGCCCCGTGGCCGCCTCTTTGTGTGTGTCATAGCAGCCGCAGGACGACGTGTTCAATATTCAATTAATCATTTCGTGTATCTATGGCTTATGCTGGCCCGCATTGTGCTGCACTTTCAACCGCTGAAGCGGTGAAAAACTGGGTCACCCATCCCCCCAGGTCGTGGTCCTGGCCAGGACCTGATATAGCCCGAGATTTAAGACCATTGTAAATATGACGAAATTGGAAAGCATAAATCGTGTTCGAAGGGATGCTTTAAAGAGAGCCGCGGCAGAGTGGCGTTCGAGTGGCTTTATTAAAAAGTGGTGTAGACTACTCTTTTTATTTCTTTCAATTGATGTGCAAATATTTTCCGTGTTTTGTGCTGGCTTCGAGGAATGATAAGCTACATAAATGTTTGTTTTTTTCATTTTCCGCAAAATGGTGACGGTTAAACAGAAATGGACAAATATTTGAAAGCATCAGCCAAATTGAATTCATGAATTCCACCGTTTTTTCGTTTAAATTCACAGAATTGATGAACATTTTTTGTTACTTTTCGCAGTTGTGCATTCCTGTAGATGGACTAATCAATTAGGGTTTTTACCTAGGTTGCCATTTGATTCAATAACCGAATAGTTAACAACCAGTAAAATATCATTGATTTTATTGCCTTACAAAATACACTTTTTTATCCGCTGAAACCAATCTTCAAAGCTCTCGAGTCCTCTGAAACGAGTGTTTTGGGGGCAAATGTCAAACTATTCTGTAACTATTCCAACTGTTCGTGCAATGTTAAATATATCTTTATCCCCGTAATGCCCAAAGATGCCTCTACCTTCGGGCACAGCATTCATTTTTTCTGGTAGAACAACCGTCTAAGGACGACCCTCACGAGATTCGTTCTGCAGCCAAGGACGTACATTAATCAATTCGTTTTATCAGTTTTCAATTGGGCTTCATCATCAAAATTTGAGCTAAGTGATTGAAGCATTCTTGTCTTGAAAAGCAATCCACTTCGAAAATCGTAGAAAATCATGACATTTTTCGTTAATCGTTATAATGATATAAAACGGGGGCGTAGAAGAAACAATTCATGATTTTGCCAAAAAATGACAAGCCTTTAAAATACTAAAAATTGTCAAGGATACGCATAAAAAGGCAGCCCTCGGATATATCATATACCTATATGGCGGGCTACATGCATTAAGGGAAATATTATAGATTAAGCACAGACCTTTTATAGAATTCCGGTTGTTTTTTATGTAGCTACATAAATAGGTTTCAAATGATATACCTATGATAAACTCCCAAGACAGCATAGCATTTCTTAGCTTCTTTTTTTTAAAGAAGAAAACAAAATTTGTCAAAAATTCCTGAATGGAATCTTTATGCTTTGTTTTGTGTAATACTGCAAATACTTTCAGAACTATACAAGTCCTTATCCATTATTAAAGCTTTAAAGCCTTAAAACTATTGTACTCCTAGTGTAGTTTCTAATTTAAACCTAAATAATTGTTGTATATTTTTAGCAGAACAAGATTTTATCAATCGTTGTTTAGGCGTTCAGTGCCAGAGCCAAAGCTATTTATTTATTTGCATATATTTGTGGCTATTTTCCAGGACGTTTAATTTTATTGGTATGCATTTCAATCTGACCGCAACAGATCCAATTTCGAATAATAAAAAATAAAAATAGTAAACAAGAGCCTGAGAGAATGCAATTTAAAAGATAAATAGTTTTCCATCCTTGAATGGCCGCTGCCCTGAAAGTATGCAACTATTTTTTGGCTTAGATATTTTATACATTTTGAAAATGGTATTTTTAATTGGTCGAAGGATGAGTGGCCTCAGAATGAGATTTATTCAACTTCTTAGCTTTTCATTAAGATATACGCATTTATTTACCCATTCTATTGCGAGTGTTTGTGTTCCTTATTGGTATTTCTTTTGCAGATATCGACTGGCTCACTGGCACCATGATGCGCATTTCGCTGGCAAAGCACAAAATTAAAATAAAATTTTAAAGCCACAAAGCTTCGGGCTGCAACTGGTCCGAGGATCAAGGCCGCCGCAATAAAAGTCAACTGCGAATGAGTGTCGCCGCGGGGGACAAACGGGCAATTTAGTAACTTTTCCCCTTAACTTGCATAGGAACAAACGGCACTAAAACCACCTGCTGACTCTCTCACAGGTACAGATGCAGTTGCAGATACAGATACAGATATACACCCGCACACAGATACAGATACAGATACGGATACTCACTCGCTGCGGAATTCAGAATTTATAATCCAGAATCGCATCGCAGTCATAGAAATCGGTGTAGCATGTCAAGTGGACGCAGCGCACGCCTACCGCCAACGCCCCCGCATACCACCAACAACAAGCACCGGGTGGCAGCCGCGGCCGCAGCAGCAGCAGCGGCAGCTGCCGCAGAGCCCAACAGCAACAGCATGATGCAGTACAGCAGTAGCCATGCCACAGCCCCCACCTCGGCGGCCACAGCTGCAACGGCCGCCATGGGCATGGGCGGGGGCATGGGAGTGGGCGGTGGCATGGGCATGGGCATGTCTAGTGGCATGGGCATGGGCATGGGCATGGGTCTGGGCGGCAACATGTCCGGGGGCGTGCCGGCGTACAACCTGGGCTCCGGCATGGGCATGGGCATCTCCACCAGCACCGAGGCCAGCGTGGAGCGCATTCCCGTCGACACCATCGACGCCCTGGGACCCGAGCTGGCCGTGGCCACCACCCAGATGCTCGACAACCTCTCCGAGAACGAGCGCAAGATGATCATCGAGGTGCTCAACAGGGACGAGTCGGTGCGCCAGCGAGATGCCACCAGAATGATGTGAGTACACTTCCAAACTAAAGTATATTCCCGGATAGATGCTGGATATGATGATATCGAGGGCTGATTCGAGAACCTATTCTTGCAGCCCTCGGGCTCACATATCCCACCTGATTTTCTCGATTTCCTTTCTTAGTTTTAGTTTTAAAACTCGCACCAGAGCCGAGCTGCTTCATTGCACCTTTAGCCACTAACAAAGTCGGCTAATTTCTTTCCCTTAATCCAGTTATTTTCTTGCTGCTTAAGTTTTTTGGCAGCAGACAATGCACTTGCACTTGCGGTCCCACTTGCAGTTGCAATTGCAGATGCTAATGCACTCAGAACAAGCATTTTATTGACTGCAAAAACTTTGTCATCGTCGAGTGGCATCCTGGTTGCTGGTTGCTGGCTGCGTGCCCCACGTCTAGTCCTGCGCACGTCTCGAGCGTTCGAAAACCGCAATTTATGGCCCGACATTTGTGTAGAGCGATGCGATGTGGACTAGGGAGTGTTCTGCACTGAGAAAAAAGATAAATACACCCAAGAAATCGAGAAAGAATCTTGATTTTCATGTTTTGTTTTGCCTTCAAAATATTATTATTTCTGGAGGCTATCTTAGCCTCTTTCTATCCTTTCAACTATTCTATCCTGCTACAAATAGTATTAAAAGATGTTTAATTAATACTCTAACAAATTATAATTATAATGAAAATTTGGTTCAATATTATTCTAAATGTTGCATACAAGATTTCCTTAGATTTTCCCTCAGTGCCGCTGCTGATTGGGATAACGGGATATGTGTGCCTGGGTCACGACTCACCTGGCGGCACTTGGGCGACAAATCACGCGCCCCTGGCAGTGGCACTCTTCCAGTGGGGGGTCCCTCCCGCCAGTCTCTGGCAATGGTCCTTGCCGGCGGTATTCAATTGATATGCGCGCAAAATTGTTTTCATTTGGCAGCGTCTTTTTGTTCCAGTTGCCGGCGTCTCCTGGTGGGCTCCTGTGGGCTCTTGTGAACCCATTCGAGGGGATTTCTCCTTTTCAATTTCTTGGGGCAACAATTTATCGGAGCTTGGGCATGTGACCCTGGATGCTGTGTTGTTATTTTTTTCCTCTAGTTATATTTCCATTGCCAGTTCCAGTACCCAATGCGTCGTTAGCGGTGGCAAGAAGGTAGCCAGATCCGGGTTTTATGTTGCACTGGCATTCAAATAACTTGAAAGTGTTTTTATTGTCATGCCGTCGCTGCCTCGGTCGCTGCCGCAGTCGCTGTGGCTGCTGCAGAATAGAAACCAATTTTATTGTCCTCCTTCTCCTTGTCGACAGCCCACTCCATGCTCGCACTCTGGCCTGACATTCGTCGATGTACACGCTTTCCCTTTTAGACAATTATTTTTTAGGCCTTGTGGCCCAGAGCTTTTGGGCCTCGAATCCGATCGATACGCAGCCATCGATTGGTTGAACTTTACTTTAAGCCATAAAGTACATACAAATTTCCTTTTTTTTTGGGCGGATATTATGTAGGTGGCCTCGAAATTCCTTCGAAAAAAACTACAGATTTTAAAGGTTTTATTTCCGCGAAAAGCCGCTGAAATTACATGATCGATTGCCCTGGAATATATGCTATTTTTAAGAGGGTTTCCTGACGCCGAAAAATCAATGAAGGCCTGGTATTATAGCTGGTGCATAATTAATTAATTTTATGATGCCAGCCAGCACTTCTCGAAATGCAATCACAGGCGTGCACTTAAAATTTATGACGGGCATTAATGACTCGGGGCATGGGGCATGTGGCATGGGGCACGCGACACAACAGACCTATGGATACTTGCGAGTGTGTCGTAACTTGTCGCCAGTCCCAGCCCGGCTAAAATAATTTAATGATGGCTTTTTTGTGGCCGCCAGCGCAAATAATCTACACACATAAATCCTTAACGCCGGCAACAGAGTTCCTTTCCATGCCTTTCCATTCCTTTCAAATCAATTTTCTTTCTTTCCCATCCCTCCCCCCCCTTCTGTTGGTTGGCTGGACTCATTTACTCCTCTCGGGTGGCTCTGATTGCTTAATCATGTCGGCCACTGTTGTAACGGAAATAGCTAAATTGAAAAACGCCATTGGAGATTGGCAGTGGCAGGAGGCCAGGAAGGAAGTGCCTGCCGTCCAGCGGGTCACATGTGGCAGGTCTCCGTCACCGTCTCGGTCTCCCTGGCCACGCGTGGGTTGTCTGGGACATCGATCCAGCTGGGGCAACAATTGATGCTTTCATCGCCATTAAGTCCGCTAAGGCAACAATAAAGAGCCCTGCTTATGAAACCGATGAATGGAAATGCAAAGTGTCCCCTGCCGAGGACCCACATCGCCATTCAAGCATGCCCATACACATTCAAGGCGTACTCGGCTTACCCACTGATTATGCAAATATTACCCAGCTGAGCTCTTCTCTAATAAAAGCTATTCCTTTATGTGGCCCATCTCTGATTTTAGCACGTTTTTATTTGTAAGAATTATGCCTTTGCCCGAAAAAAAAAGGGTGTTTGGATATTTGGTTATATATATTTCATTGGTGATTTCTGTGTTTCTTTTCGAATAGAAATTTGATCTCTTTGGTTGATAAATCAACTAAGAAAACATGTTGTGAACTGAGTAAAAACGTGGTCTGTCTTTTAAGTCCGTAGTCTTGGAGTAGTCCGTAGTTTTAGTTCAACAGGTCACAATCGACACTTTCTTTTATGGTCTTTCATGGTCGCTTTTTATATCCTTTAACGATTAACAAAAAATTGATCTTTGAAGAACATTTCTGTGGCATTATTTTCTTCGTTTTTCGAAGTGGATTGCTTTTCGTTTGATTTTTGGGTGGGGCCCATGCATTGCCACTGTGAAAAACTGGTAAAAATGGTCATAGTATTTTCTTATTTAATGCGAAATAATCTTAATAAATTGTGCAGTTTGAAAACTACTCATTCAGGTACTTCACTTCGCCTCTTTTGTGTTTTCTATAGAATTTGTTTACCACAAAACAGTTGAGATTAAAGGCTTGGATTGCCAAGCTGCGTGTCCATACTTGATAATTGATTGAATAATACTGTGAAAAGCTTTAATCATAAGCACGCTCTGTTTGTGTTTGGATAATCCGCATTAAAGTGGCTGCCACCGATGGAAGAACTCACTCCTGCTGATTGGGGGGGGGGAGTCGAGATGCGGCTGCACAGGCATTCGCCATTACCCAAAGTGGCCGCATCCACACCTGGCCCACGCCCACTCCCCACAGAGGCAATTTATGTGCAAATCTCTAGCCAACTGTTTTCGACTGACTCGGGGCTCGTACTTACTGCTCGGCATCTGGGCATCTCGTCATATGTGTGTGCGACGCATCGCCACTGGAGCGATGGATGGCCTTCCAGCACTTTCTCGCCACCCTCCAGTCTCCACCCTCTCTTGGCAAGCTTTCATTTCCCTTTGCTGCTGCATTTTGCCTGATAAGTTTTTCTTCAGCCATGGCTGGGGATGCCGGAGCACAAAGGTGCACACTGAGTCGCAGAACATATAAATTTAATTTAAAACGATTTTTGCATTGCCTTGTAATATGATATTGTTTAGTTTGAACACATAAATTATGACATCCTTGAACTGCAAATATTTGCTTTCATGGTAAATATATTCGTTGACAAGATGCTTTCTAGGGCTTGTCGGCAGACATTCCCTACAATTTAGTATGCAATAAGCTGCTCAGACATTCCTTTTAAATTGCTTCAAGGACTTCATTTAAATTATGATTAACCACTGTGTTTCCAGTGGCATGGAAAACAAACTTGCTTCATTTCCGCCCACCCACGCAGGCAGGCAGGCTGGCAGACAGACGGGGACCCAGACACAGATACAGACACAGACACAAACACGTACTCAAAGCGGCACGAATGGGGGGAAAAGTGTGTCCAGGGTGTGTACAATGTACATTCATCTAGTTAATGTATATAGATAATGTTCATAATACTTGTTGAGTAAATGAAATCTAATGGAGCGCTCGTTCATCATTCGAAGGCAGAGCGCAAAGAACTTAATTAAATGTTTTCCCAACAAATGTTTGCCGCATTCCCAGCGGTCGACGCTGTCTTCAGTCATAATGGCAGAGCTGAAGGTAAAGCAAAAGACAAAGATAGAGATAAAGCCAAGCCAAAAGATAAAGATAACGACAAAGATAAAGCAGAAGCTGAGGCTAAGGCAAGATCTACAGCCGTGGGCCAACTACTTTTACTTGTTGCGTCGCAGTTGTTCTGGATTTGGTTGGCTTTCCCCGGTCCTTGTCGTTCTGGCCTGGCCGGCACATTTCACTTGCTAATGTTGTTGATTACTTTTAATTATAATTTCGCTGCCAGGCTACGGCAATGGCTGCTCCTCTGGCAGGCCAACTTCCAAGTTCCATCTACCAACATCCACAGCCACTTCCCGGTTATGGCCATCAAAATGAACTGAAAACTTTTGCGCAGTCAGCCGTAACCACTGCAGGGCTTTCAAGTGACTCGTCTCGCCTCGTCTCTGTTGCCATGTGCCCCCCCCCGAGCCCTCACCCCAAACACTTTTATTACACTGTCTTTATGTATTTTGTCATCATCCACTTTAATTGGCCGCTTAACGCCCACTCACCGGCTGGGATCGGCTCATTAGCCAACCTAGAAGGTTAGCCCGGGCCCCAGCTCGAGTCCGAGGTGTGACCCCATGGCCAAGTCCTGTGTCCTAGACGCCCGTCTTTGATTTCACTTCATTTAATATCACAGGATATCTCAGTGTACTGGTCTCCGTGTTGAAGGGTTGAAGCACTTGCAGTCCGTCCCGCGGCAAGTCTAATTAATGCCACACATGAAACAACATCAGCTGCCATTTTGTGGCCAATGTCCGGAATGTTAATCAACACAAACAAAGGCTTCGGGCGGGCCCTGGAAAATATTCCCAAAGTGCCGCCGCATTGCACACAATAATTAAATACAATTTAAAATGTTATTCAGCAATTATGAAATTTGTCAGCGCCGCATGTCACCTGAGTGGGGCCATGCCATGGCATGTTCTACTCGTGTATCGTGTAGACCAGCTCGTTATAACTGCACTCCAAGACCCACCCACCGCCCAGGAGCTCTGTGAAAATGTTGGCGGCAAATTTTCCCATGCAAACGGAAGGAAAACGGAAAAATCAAATGCTGTTGGCTAACAGATACTCTGCTAACTAGGGAAAATACATTTTTGGTTATTACGAATGTGTCGTTGAGGTGGCTAAAAGGCTTACAAATCTTTATATCTTTATACATATGTTATAAAAAATTCTTCATAAATACAAAAAATATACAGATATCTCGGTGTAAGGTCCTTTTTTTATTGGCCATATAATAATTCTATTGAAAAATATTCTTTCTTGGAAAAATAGTCTTTATTTTGCCGAATAAATAGATCAACTAGAGCCGATTAAAACCTATCGAATAATTCTTGGTATTTCACTGACTGACCTCAATTTTATATCGCTTCAGATTGAATTAAAACCTATCGAATAATTCTTGATATTTCACTGACTGACCTCAATTTTATATCGCTTCAGATTGAACCTGCATAATCCTCTTTTAACTTCATCTAAGAGACCTCTAGAGTGAGGTCCCCGAGCAAATGCAAAGGCAATATACCCTCCGCTAGATCAAATTGCCCGTGGTCAGTGTATAAATATGCGCCTAATGCATCGGTTAGGGAACATTTTCTCTTTTCACGCGAAAAGCAGTCTGGTGCTGCCCCGTACCGTCCCAGAGCGACAAGAACAATGGCACTGCCACTGCCACTGCCACTCGGCTTTCTCATACGTAATTGAACTGATAGCGGGCGACGCCGCCAGGCGCGCATTCTGGCTAATGATAATGGAGGAAGGGCGGAGCGGGCGCTTCAGGTAGCAGCTGACAGAGAGAGGAACCGGAGAGAGGCACCTCGGTCTCGGTCTCAGTCTAGGTCCGCTCTCTGGGCCGCCTTTCAACCTGTTGCTTTCAACCGTGCGGCGGGGCTGGCTGCTTCAACCGCTCGAATCTCGGCGATCGACTTCCAGACCCGACTTCAGTCAACGAAACCGTCTCGAGCCGAGCGAACGTCGCTGTTCCAGCTCGCATCCGAAAGATACAAAAGCCAAACGGCTGAACGTGCGCCGGTGTTGGTGATACCACTCGTAGTGTGCGTGTGCGTGTGTGTGTGTGAGTGCGATGAGATTGCCGGTTTGAGATTTGTGTCTTTCTACCTGTGCCGCAGCAGTGTTCTTTTTTGTTGCTCTTTTTATTGCGGCTGATATAAGAATTACACACCCATACGAAAAGAATCTATCGAATGGTATGCAAAATAGCAGCGACTTCGAAGCAACGAACCCAAAAGCGAACCCCCCCTAAAAGAAAACGAATTGGATAATTTCTTTGCCAAACAACAGAGAATTTGGCATCAGTTTGCCAGGCAACAGGCAACTTTAACGAACTTCTACGAACTTCAGATACAAAAGTATCTCAGAACCAAAAGGTAAAGAAACACACACGCTCTCTCCTCGCGAATATACTCGTAATTGCTGCTGGTTGCATCTCAGAGCTTGCACAGAAGGAATTCGCAGTCGGGTTCTGATTATTTTAACGGTTTATAAATTTAATTAATACCCAGAACAGAAAAGGAGAGACAGAGAAAGAGAGAGAGTGAGAGAGAGGCAGAGCAGTGGAGTCAAAGAACAAAGAAGCAACGTCACCGCAAAGGTAAAAATTATACTTACAGTCTCCACATTCTGCTTCTCCCTCTCCCTCTCTCTGTCCCTGTCTCTGTCTCTTGGAATGTCCCAATGTTTTCGTACATGTATCTGTTGGGTTGACTTACACACACAGCTCACGGCTCACGGCTCAGGGCTCTTGGCTGTGTGCGATGCACCCACTCCTCCGCGAATGCGTGGAGCGCCTGTATCTGGCAGATACTTTCAGTCGACTCATGTGCCTAGTCTTCAGCTTTTCCCCTGTATCCCCTTCTTGTTGAAATTTCTAAGGCTAAGCCCGGTTTAATTCTTATGCACGTCTAAACCTTCTTGATATGTGCCTTGTTGCCGTTTGACAACACCATTGGCATCGCCGAAGATTCCAGTCCATTACCAGGGCCAACACGGCTTGAAGCTCGATTTGCAGCGCGACTGTGACGATGAAAAAGTTACGAGCTAGCAGCCACTGACATGAGTAATACTGCCACACAAATGCCACAACAACGATAAATAGAAACAGTTTCTGTTCGCTAGAGCAAAGTATCTTGTAGGTGTGAAATGATTTGAGGGCGTTTACCAGCAAAGTGCCAACAATTGCCGTCAATCGTGTCTGTCTGTCGATGTAGAGGGCACTCGAAAGCCGTTCTCCCCTTGGGACTTGGACAAAAGGAAACGTAAATCATAATTCAAGTTCATGTCAAGATACTTTCCCACGCTCTCAATGATGGGAAGATACAAGTGCATAAAATTTAAAGGGGAAATCTTCGGGAGAACATGTGCATAATATGGAATCATCAGATGTTTCCTTCGATTTTTGAGATTTTCTTTTGCAAAAACAAAATGTATCTTCTCTAAATAAATCTCTCTCAGCTGCGTTTAATTGTCACTTTGCTGCATGGCCATTAAGCTAAAAATTCTTGACTTTCGACTTGACACTGATTCTTGACAAGGGAATGTACTTTGTATTATTTGTTAGTTTTGGAACACACACACACATTCAGAAGAACCTTCCAACGTGCGCTCTTGCTGTTGTCTTTATACGCGATAAGGCCGAAATGAGCTTACTTCTGGGCTCTTATCTGATGTGCTATAAAAATCAAACGAAACGAAAGAGACTTTGTCTTGGATTTATTTATGTGCTCAAGATCCAAATATTTGAGCATTATGTCATGTCTAGTCTGTCTCGCACGGACCGGGGAGGAGCCGAACAGTTTTGAGATAAGTTGTGGCACGCTCGGGTGCATTGACCATGTCTGATAGCAGCGGACTTTGAGTTCTGCCCGACAGCCTCATCCTCAGCCCCGTCCCCGTTCCAGGCGAAGGTAATTGGAGATTTTCTTTTGGCTTTGGGCCATGTCTTGCCACTCATTAATCATTCATAAATATTCATTCATCCCCACGCCCGCCCATCGCTCGAACATTTATCATTATCTTTTCAGCAGCTTCCTTAATTTCTGTCGTGTTTGCTTTTCTCGCCTGCCGATGCTGCCGCCGCTGCTGGTCTTTTTCTATTTCTGCTGGAAACATTGAATATGTATCTCTCAGAATGCTTTTCCTCTGCTCCGTGTGTTGGGGCAGCCGAATATGCATAGAAATGGCCTGTAATTAATGCACAAAACTGGTGACAGTTATTGGGTTTAATAACGATATTTTTCTTACTTCTCGCACGCGTTGAACGTGGCACTGTTGTACGAGTAGCTATTTGCATTTTTATGAAACGAAAACAGCTGCCGCAACAGCAAATAAGAGCTCTATCGAGAGATAGCTCCATTTGAGACATGACTGGGTTTGGAGACTGGCTCTGGGCTTGGCTTTCGGCCAGATAGATGTCTGGCCAGAAATAGAGATACAGACAGAACGAACTGAACTGCTCGCGAAAACCTTAATCAAGTCAAATGCAAATCGGGTTAACTGTGATTTAACGAGAACCCATCAAAACTGAACTCAAACTCTGATGATGATGATGATGACAATGAGATGCTGTTGACACTCGTAAAGAGATGAAAAGAAAGCGAATGGACCAAAGGGAGTGGACTGCTACTGGGAGAAAGGTTTACCCACTAATGCAGTTCTCTTTATGACAGTTGTATTTCGTTTTTACTCAGTTTCAATTCTTTTATACCACAATTGCCCAACGAGAATTGGCCACGATTTGTCCATTATTATTCGCCCATTCCAATGGCGCAATTATCTCATAGACATGCCAGAATAATTATAGGCAAATTAACGCTCTGCCATTTGGACACAGAGTCCCCCAAATTGGTCAAATCACATTAAGCTGGCCGCCAAACAGCAACAAAATAAAGAGTGAGACAACAGCCAGAATCTGGCCAGAATCAAGTCCGTCAATGGATGCCGGCGACTCTGTTTCACTCGTATTTTCGCGTGCCGTGTTTTCTGTGCCGTGCCTGACAAATTCAATGGCCGAAATGGCTGTGAAACATATTTGAGAATGTGACGGAAAAAATCTCTGTAAACAAGCGACGGCGGCAGAATGGGGCTGATTTAATCAACCAGAGATTCGTATAGATACATTTCGTACTCGTATTTATAAGTATTCGCACATCGATGAATCAGATGTCGGCCAACGGAAATGCAACTGAGAACTTTGTATCGGTTTCAAATAGGGGTCATATCATTCTGGGCAGACTTTTGGCAGCCAGGGAGATAGGCTGTAGTCTTTATCGATTCCTATCCCTCTTGATTGTCCTTTTGTTCTCCTCAATAAATATTTGAGATACCGAATACCGTAAAGTGTGTTCAAAGCTTCGGCTTTTCTCAATCTTTGCTTTTTGCCCATGTCGCAGAAATGGTAGCACTTTTTGGGGCAGCTCCAAAGTGGCCAAGAGTGTGAGCTGTTATTGTTGATGTTGGGGCTTTGGCGTGGCATCAGCTGCCTTGAAGTGCCTGTGCAATGTGTCGCTCGGGCGATTGAAATTCTTATTGAATGGCCCACACAGCTGTACGTCTGTCCGGCCAAGTGTGGTGTGGTTTATTTTCGTATCGTTTTGTTTTCCTACTGTACGCTGAAACGCCAACGGTCAGCGCTACTGGCCACTGGCTTCTGGCAGCCTCAAATGTAAGTCAGCAATAACAGCCATAACAATGGCCATAAGCTGACTAAAATTGAATTGTCTATCTCGGTTACGTGAGTGGGTCCAGCCCCAGATGAACAAGCTTAAGCTGCATTTAGCCATTTAATTATGGGCTGACTCACAGACTGACTTTGGAACGGTACATTAGCTAATGGATGAGAAAAGAGCAGTCTTTGTAGACACTAAAAAATAATTAGTATTACTGACAAACTAATCAATAAACGCTTAAAAATTTAAGAAAGCATTTCAGAATTTTTCTGATTCAGAACTAATTACTGTTGATATTTTATTTTGAGTTTCTCTGAGAACTGAACTGGCAGATTTTTATGTTTATATTTACTTTATTTTATATATATTATCATCATTTATTTATTATGACAAACCATGGACTTCAGCGTCTACGACAGTTGCCTTTACTCTGATTGCATTTTACAATAATAATTATTTATTTATAGCTTCGATTGGCTCTAAAAACCAGTTCGACTCACAGCGATAAAAGCAATAAAAAGCGAAACCAATATTTGCGTTCAACAAATCAGAGCCTAAGGGCCATAGCACATACAATATATGTATACAGATACAGATACTGTACTGTGAGGAGTATCTGCAGCGGCTACTGCTGATATCATCTCTGGATAATTGCACGCAATTTTCACTCGGCCTCGCCCACATGGATTGCCAGCTACTCGAAGATTGACTTGACTGTGGGCTGCCTTTTCACGTGGGCTGGGGCTGAGTGTTCGCGTTTGTGTTTGAGTTTCTTTCGGCTGACATGAGCGACCGCTTACGGATTGGCTTCGGTACGAGTAGATGGTATTTTAGAGCCATGAAAGTAATTTTTATGGGCCTCTATTTCCTCGGTGTGGCATTAGTATGCAGGGGGATTGCATTTTCCGTGTCAAGCATATGCGTTCGCCTCCTCCTCCCGGCCATATTAACGTCGCGACGTTGCATTTCCTTCTTGATTTTTCCAAGGCATTTCCATTTCCCCATTCCCAGCAAACAACAACCCACTTCTCGGGCCTTTTATTGCTTTGTTCTCTGTGCTGTGGCACAGCTCTGACATTGTTCCCTTTTTTGGTCTACGACTGGGCCCGGACTCGGCCCAAAGTTGATTGCTGGGGCACGATTCTCCGTCGAGTGGCCAGCGAACCAGAATCCGAATCAGAATCAGAGTCAGCTCAATTACTCAACTTTTGCAGATCTCGTTTCCAATTTCATTGCAGTGCAAACACATTTGCAGCCGCAGACAGACAGAAGACACACAGGTCTTGTTAATTCAGGAAACTCTCCTCAAGGTGCCCCCCAAAAAAAGTTGTGGCCCAAAAAGTTTCTTCACACAAGAAGCGGCTTTAACTGGAAACAGCAACTGAACTGAATGGAAGCGAAGTGAAGTTGTGGCCAAATCCGAAGTTGCTGCTGGATGTGGATGTGGCTGGTGATTGGATGTCGAATCTCGGGGCAAAAGTTATTCGCAGAGAAAGTTTTTAGCAGCCCATCAAAAGCATAGTTGCCAAAAAGATACTTTGGCGAACATTCTTGGCTCTGCTCTCTCCATGTACGGGCCCCTCGCACGGCCCTGCTGACATTATGAAATTAAAGCCGGACCCAGACCAGCCCTGATCCGGTATATGAGCTCGTACTCGTACTGGCAGTGGCTGGCTGGCTAATGAGTGCAGAAATTGAAAGTAAGAGTCCCCGCACAGAGCACACGCGCCCCACACTTAAGTGCACTTCCACATCGGACACAAACACAAACACAAACACAGACCCGGAGAGTATTATTGTAAACAAATTTTCCAACTGCAGCTGGGAAAAACCGGTCGACTCGACGGCCAGCTACTGGCCATGGCTCTGGCTCTTGGCTCGGTCGCTGGCTCTTGGCTCTCGGCTCCGACTGTGCTTGAAAACCTGACCTGCTGCAAAGACTGGGTGAAGAATGGGTAAAAGTGAATTTCATTTGCCACAGAGCCAGCCCAGGCCGGGGACAGAGTGCCTCTCTTATGCTGCTGTTGCATGCAGCACCACAAAAAACCAGGAAAAAGCAGCAAAAATCAGCCAAGAGCAGTTCCTGCCCAGCAGACTGCCTCCATGTTCAGGGAGATTCATTTCTCACTGGAGTGCAGGGCAAAGCACTGAGTATAAGTAGATATACCTTCAAAGTGCACTGAGGAAAACTTATTTTAGGAATTTAAGAGGGTCTTACAAGAAATTTGAGAATTTTTAAAATTATCCCTTGTGCGGTTGAAAAGTTCTTAGAATTAAAAACTTATGGTTTGAACAACATGTTTTGGAGCTATTGGAGAAAATGCCTTATAGATTTTTAGGGAGCTTTCTTCGAGTGTTCTTCTACTCGGATAGATGAAAACCCATCATTGAAATCGAAAATCGATCAGCCCCAAATTACAACCGAAGCACAAAATCCTTCGTTTTCCAAATTTCTGCAGAATCGGCCTCCGTATCATGGCTAGCCATTAATGATGGAAATACAACATAGAACATGGGAGACCCTAGGTTAAGGCCACAACAGAAAAGTGTTTCCTCTTCGGTAATTTCAGATTCTTTCCGCTCTGCTATCTACAATCTGGCCCCAATAGAAAGCCCTGGCTGCAGCCCTGCCTGAACTTGGTCAAACAGGCAACAAATGCACTCGAATGTGGGTCGTTTGGATTACCATATTTGAGGATGTGGACTGAGGGGCTGCCATTACATGACCTCCTCAACTGGGACTAACTGAATGCATCAAAGCAGCTGCGAAAGCCGAGGCATTTCCATTTGTACGGGCATGTGTTGGGTGCTATTCCAGTTCTCAGGTCGGACAATTATATACGAGTACGAGTATTATTACAGGGCAGGGATTGCCTGGCAGGGCTCTAAGCTCAGTGAACCGCCATCTGGGTATTTCGTAAAGGCTACACTCTAGATTTTTTCGATTCTGGCTGCCATAATTTATGTACACTCGTAGTTATTCAACAGCTAACTGCTTGTTAAATGCTGCCCTGTCATCTTCATTATCATCGTTCTCATCAGCAACAGAAGCGGCATCATCTGCGTGGTCAGCATCGAGCCGATGGGGCTCATGGCGCTGCCAGTCCATCAGTCACTGTCCGTGGCAGAAACCCGCGGACTGTGGCAGCACCAAGTACCCGCACTGCCTGGCGCCTTCTTCAGCTGCATTTGTTGCCTGTCTATAGAGTGTTTTTTCTGCTGGACCAGACTTTTAGATAACCTTTCCATTTTATAACTGTCAACTGCGCAACGAATGCGATTTGACGGCACAGCGCGGCGTTTCGTTTCATTTTTCCTCCAACAAACCATATATTTTCCTCCATTTTCCCGTCCGTCTCGAACGTATAATTACGCGCTGCGTTTTGTTGCCTGCATTTGAAATTGTACGCAATTTTCCCAAAAGTGTCAACGCATGTCGGGGCTTAAAAGTTTTCGAAAAATGTTAATTTGTTGTCGTTGCTAATGTTGCATTCACTTTTTCCCTGGCTGCAGCAGCAGCAGCAGCAGCAGCTGCCATCGTACACGACGCGTCTGGCATTATATGATGCTCATTATTGCACATTACTTGTATGCCCAACATTTCACAGGGAGAGCCATGGAAAGTTGTGGTCCGTCCCTATGAGACAGCAGAAACGGCCAGAGCTGACCAGAGGATGGTCCATGGTTCATAGAAAGCATTGTTGGTTACCTTAATTGATTTAATAAGTATATCTGCCACTCGCACGGAAGTTCAACATTAAGCATTTAGCTGGGTCATCGTCAATTAATCGAAAAACATCGAAGATCCGTGTAGATACTCTTGGAGGCGCAGAGCGGGGAGCGGGAGGTTCAATAACCTTCAAGGAGGAGTTGTGCCATCGCAATCGAATTTAAACCGAAGAAAAACCAGAGATTCAATAAACAGCTTTGTTCGTTTCCTTTCTTGGCCATCGCCACACACAAGTGCTAGCCTTTGGGCCATTGTTCGTCCAGAATATCCATTTTAAATGGTATTTACACAATGGTAAAGCGTGTCGATTGCATGCCACCAGAGCGAGGCTTCTCATATTCCGCCAGTCTGCAGCCACACGAAGGGAAACTTGACCTTCTCGCACTCATCTCTGGTTGAGTTGCGTTCCACTCGACAAGCAGATTAGTTCAGAGGATTCTATTTTATTTATTTACTCGGACTTTGAGGCCATTTAAATCTGAAAGTTTGCTGCAACCAATAAACAGCTGAAAAATGCCATCAGACGGTTCGATGGTGCAGCAGGAGCCAATCGAGGGGACAGCCTGGAAGAACTTTCAATTGAAAACTGCAACTGGCAGCAAAGACAAAGTTTCAAGTGAAATCTATTTGTATAAACATTTGCATATAATTTGCACGCCAAGAAATAAAAGTCACGGCACAAGTTCAGGTTCACTCTGGGGCATAACTGGCTTTATATTTTTGCCATATATTCGAGTGCGGAAAATCAATTTACCATTCATGGAATTTTATTGAATCCTTGCGTTTGGCAGGCCATTAGGAAAATCGTTTGCCCGATAAAGCGCAAAGTTCAAAGGAAATAAGTTTGGAAATATGTAAATTCAAATATTTATGTGGAAAGTTATATATTTTTTTCTAGTCCATACTTCTTTGGAGTTTTCTTAACCCAGAAAAAGCCAAGGAGATAAATGTTGGGCTCTTTCCAAGTGGAAATCTTCTTTAATCAAAAGAAATCGTACTTATGCCAAGAGTGTTGGGATGAATTTTAATTAAATTGCGTTTATAAATAATGCCACTGTCAAATTGAGTTACATAATTGAGCGTGGACTTGGGAAGAGGGCTAGACCTAAAGGCAGAATCAGAATCAGAATCTAAGAAAGAGCTGCCAAAGCAGAAAGGCAAACCAATTGGCCTATTCTGACGGGAGACTGCCAGTCAGGCAATCAGTCAAAACCAAACAGCGATACAAACATGCGATGGGAATGGGATCGGGGCAGGGTAACATTTCATCGATATCAAAGCTTACACACTTAATCGAATTTAGCGACAATTTTACCGAGTTTCCATTAGCCGCTCGTAATGGATGATTTTCCAATTACCGGTTGCCCGGCCCGCTGCTGGCTAGGGACGAGGGATTCACGGGGTACAACGCTGCGTATGCGTGATGGAAGTGGCAGTGACAGCAGCAGCAGCAGCAAAAGCGATGACAATCGCACGCACATTCGTGAGCCACACACACGCCGGCCCTCTACAAAATGCAAATTGATGGGGCACGGGACACGGGGCACTGTCGCTGTGGGTTTTGTTTCCTTGTGGCTTTTGGCCAAATTGCTCGCTTTCTTTGTGGCCCCCGGCAATGAGGCTGTCGTCGCTGAACACACTTTGTCATTTCCGAATGGCAAATAAAATTGATACACTTTCATTGCGGTCGCTCGTGTGGGCTGCCTGGATGGATGGATGAATGGATGGGTGGCTGGTTGGATGTGAGTGGCTGTGGCTGCTTAGCTGCTTTGCGTTTTTCGCTTCCAGCACAATCAATTTTTAATGCTTAGCCGCATTTTTGAAGAGTGCTCGACGTTCACCGTTCAGCATTCAGCCTGTCAACTCGGATCACGAACCCAGGCCACGTTCCTCAATCCGATGTATCCACATGGGGCAACATGATGTGCCTGTTGCACAGAGTGGCCTTTGGCAGAGCGCCACATTCTCAGCTTCTGGCTTTGACACAAGCGGGTCAGGTCAGGTCAGGTCGAGTCACCTCCGTGGCGACGGGTTGATTTGTCGTCGGAATGTGCCCCATCTGTCCCTGATTGGAGCAGCCGCAACAGGTGCCTTTCGGGGCTCAATTATTCCCGACAGGCAGAAAATAATTTACTGCTCAACAGGACTCTCTAATGAAGTCCCAGTTGATTGAAAATCAAATTGTACCTTGCACTGCAGTCAATCAGTGCGGCCACCTTTCACACCATGCAACAGGCCACAATTGGCTGTTTAAATATTTAAATTCCACTCCAGTTACAGGCGGCATTCACCAAAGGAACTCCACCTCCAATGCATTATCTGCTGTGTGTTAAAATGTGTCAAAATAAACTGACAGAGCGGCCCCCCCACACGGCCGCCTGGCTGCACATAACTTTCCACTTAAATGCAGCTGTTGATTGACACATGGCTCAAATTGAATTAAGTTTTTGTCATAAATTTTATAGCCAGCCCAAGTGGAGACGTGAAACGTGAAGCGAAAAGCAGAAACAAAATCGAATTCGAAAATGGCAAGCGGCAAGCGGCAAGCGGCCGGGTCCCCGCATGGAGTGCGCCACATGTGCAGAATTAACAGCCAACTACGCCAGAGCTATACGCTGCTAAAATACGGCCCACCCACACACATCTGAGTGGAGCGGAGCCAGATTTTGTTGGTTGTTTTCGGCCAAGTTTGGCGGAGTGCAAAGTGCCTTGTATTTCGGTTTTTCCTTCAAAAGCTACCCAAATGGATATTTATGAGACTTCACATAAATAAAGTTACTATTTTGAGAACTGCAGGAAGCCATCGAATATGAAATTAAACAAGAAAATATGCATACGATTTTGGGTTAGTTTTCATTGAAGTTTGTTGGAGGGAAAAAGGGTAAAAGACCCTAAAAAATATATATATTTCCAGCCATGGCATATTCTAATTAACAATAAGAGCTTAAGTTATCGTAAATAATGTGTTTAAGAAGAAAGAGTTGAGTACCTAAATCTCAGAGACTTCTGTACGTCATGCCACACTCGACCTTCGTGAATGTGATGTGAATAGAACCCACAATTGTTTAATTTACTGTGTAATTGTTGGTTAAATATCTTAAACCACTGCATACAATTACAAAAAATACCGTAATCAACGACAAGAGATACTTATCCGACAGAAAGATAATATGTGGCACTTGGCAGACCGCTGCCTGTTGCAATCACACATTCCACAACTTCGTTTCAACAAAGATGCCCAGTAATTTGTTAACTCAATAATCGACACTTAACTCGATAAATTATCGCAGCCTTGACCATGCCTAATAAGATTTTCCAATTTTCCAATTTCAATCTATACTAAAAACTAATAGTCGTAGTCGGCTGACCTTTGGCCACGTTTGCCCAAGCCGTTCTAATGCGAATAATTCATTTAGAAGCCAGTTGTGGGATTACTTTGTCCCAGTTACGTTTGTAGGTACTTTCCTGTGTCATTCGAGGGGGATAGAAAGAGAGAGAGAGAGAGCGTGCCACTTTTGGCCAACTGAGTAATTTGGGGAAAAGCGTGAAAATGCAAATTCCCTCAGTCCGAACCGGCCTGTGTCATAAATCGTCTGGACATTACATAATTAAACGGAATTGTTGGCTAGTTAGCGTGTGCGTTGCCTTCAATTACTTAAAATTCTGAATGGGGCAGGCAATGAATTGAACATTGTCACGCTCGGCCAGAGGAAACGGTCCATCTGACGGACGAGGCAGGGGCATGGGGCAGGGGCAGGCCCAAACGGAAGACGGTCTCTGCCAGGCAACGGCACTTGGTTGGCCAAATTTGTGAGCTACGGCAACGGCAACGGCAACAGCAACTGGCACTGGCTGTAACTCTGGTTCTGGCCATAAGTCAATAACCTTTTTGGCAGGCGGCCAATTTACGCACATACAATTTGTCGGCGACGGCGGCACGTAGCACTCACTCGATGGCTACGGCGATGGCAACTTTATTTACGGTTAGACGTTGACTTGGTCTTGGGTGGGTGGGGTTTTCCCTTGATTTCTGTTTTTTGTGCCGCAGAGGTCAGACAGCATGACCAAGTTCGCACAGGGCAATGGGAATTATAAAAGATGGACTTGTTCAAAAAAGTTCAGGTCTCACTTCAGTTTTGACACAAAAATTAAGTGAATAAATTCGATGGCACTTGTCTGGAGCAGGTACTTCCCGGGCATCTACTGGAAACCCAAGGCTCCAGGAATAGCTTCAATGATGCTCGGAAATAAATCAAGACAAATGACACACTGAGATGCCAATGCCAATATTCTAGAATATTCCATAAGGCAAAGCTAGACTATTTTTTCTGCCAGTGTATCGCATAAATCTCTTCACACACTTTCCATCTGAGAGCCGAAGCAGATTAAAGCCGACTATTTTGGCGCCTTTAACGGGGGGGATAACCAGATTTCTCTTTCTCTATCTCGGCCGCTGGCTCTGGCTCTGGGTCTGGCACTGGGTCTGGCTGGGCAGCTAGTGAAGCGTTTAAAGTCCGGCCTGTCCAGTCCAGTCCAGGCATTTATTTGCCCTACCCTAGGGTCCGGGCCCTGCCTCACTTTTTTTTGTTGTATTTATTTTTGTGCAGACGCCGGCCATAAATTTATAATTTTATACAAGAAGAAGCAAATTTTCCGAAGCTCTCGTCCGGAAAATGCGCCCGGGTCGCAGTCGCAGCTTCATTTGACTGAGTGTTTAGCAATTTTGTTTCGTTTTCGCATTTCTCTTCTTTCTCCATTTCCTTTCTTTTTTTGCGGCCCAACCGGAGACCCTTTTTCGTTCTATCCCCTCCCCCGAAAAATCCAACCCAACTGTGCCCCAGGCGGAGGGCGGGCATGCGTTTCTTTTTAATGTTTTCATAACTTTCGGCGCGTCTGTCAATAAGTCGAACTCTTGGAAAGTCGAAACTTAAGTCGGGTTACGTGACTTTCATGTCAATGACTTTCCGGTATCCTGCCGGCCGGGAGCTAAGAGTGCTCCTCCGATTTGAATATTAACACACTGACACCGTTATCCCCGAGCGGGTTGAATGAAATATTTCCGTTCCACCACAAGCACCACAAGACCATTCGGGCATTCGAGCGAGTCCGGTCCAAAAATACTCGCATTTCTCGTTTTGTTAGCACGTTCACTGGCACCCACGCTCCAGGACTCCACTCTACACCACTCCACTCCATTCGGTTACCTGATATTGATTTTGCTTAGTTTACATGTGGGACTTATCAAATATTAATCACGAAATATGGCCAACAATGCAGGCTTTCGGTTTTTTTTCTCCGGTTTTCCCCACCACACATATCCCATATCCCTTATCCTTTTGTCCGTTTGTTGTTTTCGCACATGCGCCAAAAACAACAGGCGGAACAGCAGCACACACCACACGCTCCGTGGAGTGCTCGTAAATGAAAATATTGAAATTTGTTAGACTCGTACTCGAACATGGTAGCATTATCTGGCATTCAGGACATGCCACGAGCATAGCATACTCCAATGTTCCACTGCTCCGGGGCACAAAAACATCAATAGACACGCGCACATACTCGTGTATATTTAATCTTTAACTCCATATTCCCAGCGCACAATTTGTCCCCATTGATTGCTTATTGAAAAGCAGCAGAAATCGTGTTTCATTACAACGCAACATGATGCACGCATGGAGGCCAGCAGGAGGGTAAAGGCCTTCCGTCCCGCCCCATGATTGATGACCGCACTTCATTAGGATAATGAGCGGCGAGAATGGACAGCCTGGTTATGGAACCCAACGGATTGATAAAATATCATTTACAACCGGCAAAAGGGTCCAAGCTGGGCACAGTATCCAATTGCTTGAGGGATCTTAATATGCCGAGCCTTGAGGAAACTGATTTGCAATCAAATTGGTGCACATTTTATCAAAAGGAAAAGGTTGATTGTAACTTAATCTCAGCGTTTGGTAAAGGTTTTTCAAATGCCTAAAACTTGCATTTCATTAAAGCCTTCGCTGGCCATTCCATCCGTTTATGGCTCATTGGATCATAATTTCACGCTAAATTATGCGTCTGTCCCAGACGAATGGCCGGGCCAATTAAGTCCCTCAAATGTCAATTAAAAAAAGCCGTTTTCCCTTCGTCATTTTGTTGTTATTCTCTCGGCGAAAAGGGCGCGCTGCCAGCCAAGTTAAGGCAAATAAGCGAACAGCCAGGCAAACAAACCAAAACGGAAAAACAGACAATGGTCAACAGCGAGTGGAGACCAAGAATAACAGCAATAAACAGTAAGCGGTGACGAAAATGAGAGACTATGAAGCTTTACATACCCTTGCAGATTGATCGATTTCTGGATGTATATGTTTCCATAGATGTTCTACCGATTGTGCCCCAAAGCCTTATACCAAAGAGAGGGGTCTGCCCAAGGCCCCTGCTTATTTCAAGTCCGTGTTACCCTCTGAAAGGGTATAAAAATGGCCAATAGCAACAATGGAGGGCAATCGTGGCGACGATGACATCGCTGACAAGCGATTCGTCGATTAACTGTTATTTAGCCGGTACTTAAAATGGCAGCCGTGAGATTTCCGGTGCGCTGCCACCCATCCTTGCCACACACACACACACCTCTTTCGCAGAGCTCCCCCGCTTTATCGTTGAGCGAACAGGAAAGTAAATGAAAGTACAAATTGACGATTTGTTTGATTTGGTGCGTAAAGCAAATCTCAGACAAGAGCCAAGAGGCAACGGACAACGGACAACGGATTGGGCCCCCAAAAGACTTTTGGCTATAATTTAACGCACGAATGGCTCGGTTAAGCGCTGTAAAAAGGCTGTAACAACAAAGCCAACTGCCGCAAAAACAACTCGAACAGAAACCCCCCTAAGCCCTTAACACAAAAGTTTCCCATTCTTTTCTCTTTCGTCTTGGGGCCGTTTCAATTTTCTTATTTTTTTGAGCTGCGGACTGGAACTGGGACTGGGTTCTGGCCGCGTTTATTAAGTAATAAATGTTTGGGCATTTTTGTGCCATTGTGAAAGTGGATTTGGCCAGCGAAAAACTTTGGTTAAGACAAATGTCAGCAGCAGCGGGAAAAGAAATGCGGCCATAAATCTCGCTGGGCTTGGATTGGCCAACAGCAGGTGCTTTCCTTCTCAGCCTCGGTCTTAGCCCCAGCTTCAGCCATCGCCATTTTGGGAAGCAGCAAAACAAGTGACACAATTTTCTAGTTTGCCATTTGGCAATCGCTTTTGCAAACTGTCAGAAATGTGACAAATGGAACGACCTTGCTGCGACAGAAGACAGAAGGCAGATGGCAGATGGCTCAGCGGGCAGCCAGAGTCTCCCCCCCCTCCATCTCTTTTTTTAGAGTCTCTCATCTCACGGTCTATTTGTGTGCCCTATATAGGGCCCGGCCCGTCTCAGTCTCATGGCTGCTGCGAACACTTCATCTTGTCGCCCAGTTGGAACCCTCATTTTCAGCGTCTTTTCACGTGGAACGGCGGTGCAAAGTGCGCAGCAATCAAAATTTGTTATGCCACCAAAATTTATGCTCGCCTGGTCGCCTGCTCGCCTGCACGCCTGTGGGAGGGTCCATTTCCTTTCTGGATTGCTCTTAAAACTTTTTGCATTCGCTAAATTATGCAGAAATGCCAAAGAGTCGCTGAATAATCCTGTTTCGCCAGCGGCACTGCAGCGACATTAACTTTTATACACTTTTTTTGCGAGAGGGATTGGCAGTCAATTGGGATGCAGCTGCACACCTGGCGTATGCGCAATGCAGCTCATGAATATTGCTCATACGTCGCGTGTTAAACGCTCATTTACATACGGTTCGAGTGTGCACCGTATGCCGAAGAGTTTCCACTCGTTTAACAAACTCAAAGATAACTTTATCAACCATTTACACTTCCACCAGCCCAAAGTATTCATTATTATTAGCTTTATTATGAGCCAAGATCTGGGGTCTGGGATGATGTCCTGCGGCTGGCTGGTTGTTGGTATCATTCATCTGCAGATGGCCACTTAAGCCCTGACCGAGCTGGTCCCAGACTAAAAGACACCGCCTTATGAGCCATAAGCTAATGTAAACCCCTGCCCGGGGGCCGAGGGCCAGCCGCTGAAAGGGGAAAGGGCCAGGCCAAAACCATTAATTTTCAGCCACGGCCAACACAGATATACTCGTCAAGTTCTGCACCACGATCCCCACCCTCCAGCTCGGATCTGTGTCTCGGTGTCAATGTACTCGTATGCTGCGACACATCCCATCCCCATCGCATCCCTCACCAAATACCCTCTGCGTCTGTGTCTGCCTCTGCGGCTGTCCTATACGTAATTATGCAAATGCCAAAGCACAGCTGAGGGCTGCCTTGAGAGAACCCTCGTCTGTTGCTGGCCCCGGTTATCATTGTCAAATCGAAGTTTAACAAGATGAAAAAGGCTGCTGCTGCCAGCTGACTGGAGAGTGAATACCCTAACGGGCAGTCCCAAAGGAAGGAAACCCCCTTACTGCTAATGGAAGATTAGGTGCTCCCACCCAAGGTACTCCTTATAAAGGCAGTATCCTTTGACCAACACCTTCTTAAACTCCCTGCCGGAAGCGGTAATTGGATTGCAGTTTAAGCCGGCTCAAAGTTCCACTCCGTGTTGCAAACTGCTCAATAATGTTGCTGTATCCCTGCTCAACACGAGGCAGAGGGAAAAAAGGCAAATGGCATTAACGTTTATTTAGGTTTATGGTCCCCCCACATCAAAAATACGACACGTGTGCCGCGGGTGCTTAAAATTCAACAAAATTCGCATTTAATTTGATTTGAGCTCGACCGCGGTCTGCAAACACGAAAGTATATTTACGCTGATGTGCTGTTTCCGCCAAAGAGGGAATTTACAAAATGCATAAAAAGCAGGGCATGCTGAATGCCCCCCGAAGTCCTGATGGCGTGCCGTTTCAGCACCGCCTATGAGTGGCACATTTAAAATTAATTAAAACTAATAACATTTTCAAGCACTTACCCGAAAACATACACACACACACACACGCACACATATGAGCGGCTCGAGTGACGGCATTTTGTCGTGAATTGCATAATTAAAAGGCGCGCAAATGGCAGGCCATTTCCGGTGCCCAGGCAGGGAGTAACTTGCTTTAATTTAAAGCCGCCACCTAACATTTTCTGATGTCCATTTGGCGGCGGTCTACCTTGGCAGCCCCCCTGCCATGGGGCACACTCTCAAGTTTTGCCTCGCAACGCTGTCAAAAAGTTTTAATTTGAAACGGAAACGCGAGACCCAAGTCAGGTCGAGAGTCCGCGAGCAGACCCAGAGCTGCCGCCCCCAATTGGGCATTGTCCCTGCCCCAGCTTCCGGCCAAAAGCCTGACCGGTCCCTGTCCATCTTTCCGTGTCCATGTCAGTGCAGCGGCCGTGGCAGGAAAAAGAGCCCTCGACAAATCATATTTAGCCTGGTAATTATTTATATTCGCGCTCTCTGGCACATCACCGCCAGCATTTGGCGTCATTAAAATCGTAAATCTAATGGACAGCAGCCTCTACAGCCAGCCAGTCATTTGGTGGCGCTCTAGTGGCGCTCTGGTGGCGTTGTCTGTGGTCCGAAATGATTTGAATTATGGCATACTTTGCGGAAACTCTGGGAGATAGGAAAATAGAGAGAGAGAAGGAGGACAGATGCCAGATTCTAGCATATTTTATTCGCTCTCTTAAATCTGAATAATTTAAAATTGTTTTCTATTTCTCTTCTATTTTTATTTAGTGTGTATTTTTCAATTTAAAACTTTTGCAAAACAGTTTCAAATTCAACCGCAGATGTTCAGTCGTTCTGCTGTTGATGTGGCATGGCATTTGTTTACTCCAGATTTTCTAGAGCCAAATCAATCCGCCGCCTTAGAGCTCTGTTTCGTGCCCTCCGCTGCGGTAAGCTCTCAAAGAGGAGAATTATTTTGTCCTTGTCTGGTGCTGTTGCTGCTGCCCCATGGCAACATCAAAGCAGGAAAAGAAGGAAAGCGGCAAATGTTATCTTCCTTTTGATATCTAATAAGCCATTGCTTGGTGGTGGTGCCAGGTGTTCGATCTGGCCAAAAGGTCACACGCCCAAAAGGCCACAAAAAAGGACCCCAGTCACAGACCCATAGCCTGTAGCGGGACCCAGCTGATTTACATCAGTTTAATTAGTTGCTTATTTGCATAAGCCGTGCACGGGACAGGATCCGGGGATTCAGGACAATCACAAACATGCGTAAAGCTATTTGTTTAGGCCGTGTTAGGGTTTTTAATCATATTCTATCGGGAACACACACACACCATACAGGCGGCAACAAAGCCAGGTCTTTGCACTGTTTTCATGGTCACTGTGAATTTATGGCTATTTAGGTTTAGCACTTTTTCGCAGCCCATTGTTACCCTTGTCCCTGCTGCGCCCCTGGCACTGCCTCAACTCCTGGCGGTCCTAATGGCTTATTACGATTATTAATTCATAACCCAGCAGTCGTGGAGCAGCAGTCGTGTTGCTACAACCACAAAAACAACAACTACAGCGACAACTACAGTGGCACTCGAACGAACTCAGGACATGAACAAACACTTCTCCTTCCCTTCACCATCCAAAGCCACATCCTCATGGAGTTGTACGGGTGGAACATGCAATCCTGACATGCCAGCAGATGGCGGCATTAAACATGACGATTGCTACACGGCGAGAACACAAGTTCCACTCTAGGGAAACGTATCTAGATTTGAATAAATGAGAGTTCTTATGAGTTCTTTTTCAAGAAAAATGCTTCCAGAACTATGGCTTTAATGACAGCTATATGGAATGGACAAAGAATAAGTATGCCAAGAAATTAGGGAAAACTATTTGGTTTGGGAATTGATTTCGGCGAAGATGGTTAAATAATTATAATATTAAAACGTTTTTAGAAATGAGGGAAAAACTAGTTAGAAAATGCGTTTTTTTACTACTGTTTATGGTATGAATTACTATTGATTCTTTTTTGTTTTATTTCCACAATCGAATGTTTTTTACGAGGAAGGAAATGAAACCCTATTGAAATGAAAGAGTTGTTAGAATTTCATGAAAATTGTGGGACACCTTTTAAGGGAATGCCAGCCAATTGTCAGGCAATGTGAAAAGACAAGTGAAATTATGCCTTATAATTATGAAAATAATAAGCACTTGGATATCACAAATTATCCTTAGAAAGGCAAATTATTAATCAATCAACCAAGACTCCAGTGAGCACTAGCCTGTAAGAAAAAAGACTTTCTGAAACATCGAGTTTGAACACAATCTGGTTTTTCGATAAAAATCAACCATTACTTGTTTTGAATTAACTTTCAGAACTTTAGTTTTTGCCAGTGTCCAGGCAGGAATTGAGCGAAAAGCTAGTTTCCGCCCGGGAGCAGGAGAGGACTTATGCGTTAACCAGGCCAATAAAACATGTCTCCACCCCCCCCCTGGCTGGCTGGCTGTGGTCCGTGGCCGTGCTGGTGCTGCTTACATATGTATGTGTGTGCGTGCTCCTGAGAGTATGCAACAGCTTTGGCTTGGTTTCTGTTTCCGCTGGCGTTACCGTTGCCGGGCGCCATTGTTCGCTCCTTTGATGGGTTGCCTGGCAGCTAGACTTTGCTCGATTTTGTGGCGCTAATAAAGCACACACGCATCCCATTCCATTCCTCGTTCTCACTTGAATCCCGATGCTCAACTGAAGATAAAATTATAATTAAAAAGTGGTGTTCCTGCGGCTGCTGCTGCTGCTGTTCGGGTGCCGACATAATTTACACAGAAACCAAAATCCTGTTTGGATTTTTATGCGCTCTGCGTGACTCCTTCACTGACACATCATCACACTTACGCATATCGTACATTTACATACACATGTGCCCCGTGCCTGTGCTCTGGCCGTGTATTTGTTTTATGTGTCAGCAGCTCGGCTTGGCAGCCCCTGTTTTATTTTACGGCCCTGGCCTGCCAACCGCGCGTTAATATTAAGCAGCTTGAGCCTGAGCCTGGCCAAAGGATGGGCCAGCTGGGGACCCGCAGCGGCCTTCAGTTTAATTTGGTAGCCGGGCATCGACTTACATTTGATTGGCGATTTAATTGGACTGCCAACTTTTACTTACACGTCCGTCATTTGCATAATTTGCACTCAGCGGGGAGTGGGGAGTCGAGTCCCAGGATGTGCGTTCAATTAGGGAGCATTGTCAAGGCCCAGATGTTGATCGAATTAGCAGAGATTCGTGCCCTGCCCTGGCGTAGGTGTAATTAATTGAGCAAATGATGGCTGTCCAAGCGGAATACTCCAAAATTCACTTAACAGACTTGAAAATCTCTCAGCATTTCATGTATTTTCTTCTTTTTTTTTTTTGTTTTGAGCACACTTTAATTGATTTACCAATTAACCGAATTATCGTATATGTTGCACTCAATCGTACCGAAATCTGCATAAATCTAATCAAAACTAACCAAAAATGTATCAAATTCCATTCCGAAAATCGATTCAATTGCTATTAAACCAACTAATGACAACTTTTTGTGTGTTCTTTTTATATTCTTTGTCTCTTTCCATCAACTTACACCAACATCACGCACACGCACAAACACACACACACACACACCACAACCATAACCATAACCAAAACCACACACACCAACGCTTGTCACTTTCTCTTTGTCTCTGTCTCTGTCTCTCTGTCTCTGTCTCTATCTTCAATTCGATAACAAAATGTCATGTTAACTTTTGTAACGTGTTTTCGTTTCCTAACCAACAAAATCGAATCGAAATGTCTATGCGTCTGTCACGTAATTATGTTATGTCTACTCCCATCCACCAAAAACCACCCGACCATCGAACCACCTACCACAAAAACCAACAACAACAACAATCTCCCCCACAATTACAACAACAACAACAACAACAGGCTCTTGCGCGCTGAATTGTATTCGCTGAGGCGCAAGGGTGCGGCTAAGGTCGTTGGTGGAGGAGTGCAGCCACACGATGCCACACAACAACAACAGAATACAATGCAGCAAAATCAACAACAACAACAACAACAGATCGAACAACACACCAACAACCACAACGCACACAACGACATGAGTCGGCACTGCGCTCGCTGCACCACCGAACTGGGCCGCATCACAAACCGCGGCGCCCCCTGCCGCGTCTGCAAGCTGCGCGTGTGCAAAGCCTGTCGCGAGTTCACCTCGCGCACCACGGATTGGGTGTGCGTGGTGTGCCACAAGCAAATGTAAGTCTCTCAACCTCTCTCTGTCTTTCTCTCTCTCTCTCTCTCTCTCTGTGTGCCTTTTCTCTGTCTCCGTGACTGTCAATCTGCAATCTCCAATTTCCATTCTGTAACTGTAAACTAACCCAAAAACACGCACACACACTCGTAAACGAACTAAACAACAAATTCAAACTTTGTGTCCTGTGTCCCCACGTATTAAGGCATGTATCTGTGTGTGTTTGTATTCTATATGTCGGCTGGGTAAAAGAACACCCTGTGGGAAGAGCTTCGGTAGAACGGCATCGAATTCATTTCAGACCTGAGAAAAGTTCCTATCCCAGAAAGCAGGGGATACCAAATACGTTGTCCCTTCATGTTAGTCCTGTTTTTCGGAATTGAGAGCATCTTAAGATATCCTAAAAGACCAACGAATAACCCACTAAGACCTAAAAGCACTATCTTTGAAGGTTCAATTCACATAATAATGACAGATCTGACTTAAGAGAGTATTCGATAATCGTATATTCCCCAAGTTAAGAGGTCGCCTTCTATTCGCCCTCATTCCTGTTACCTGCCTTTCTCCCTGCTCTCGACATTGTTGAGCAAACGTTGCAATTTTCATTGTTGCAATCTAATTTCGCCAGCCCTCTATGTGGCTTTGTGCATTCAAATTGCCACCCGAAGCTCAGGAGAGCTGGCAAAACAATGTATGCAATCGGATATGGATATGGCTAATGGTACTATCAGATCTCATTTCCAGATAAACCATTCCCAGGAAATGCAGACGCTTCAAATTGAAAGGTGATTCTCAGAAAGAGAATATCCGAAATATTTGCATGGACAAACGAACATGATTCCGGCTGCTTTTGGCTTAGGGGAGAGGGATGGGGTATACGGCGGATATTTCCACGTATCCGCAGCCCACAGGCGTATCAGGTGTCACACAGACAGGCCTTGTCAACTGATGCTCTCTGCGTGGCTGATGTGGCGGATTTCCAGCTAGTTTTTGTTTGGTTTTCATTTTTTTTTTGGCTGCTGTTTGTTTGTTCTTTGGTGTTGTTACGTTACCCGAATGTTTTGAATATTCTAAGCGTTGTTGGTTTCTGTTTTTGTAATCGCATGCACTTTTTTAATTGCCCATTCGACATGCAAAAAGGTCAACAAAATTCCAAACATACTTCTACCGCATTTGAAATGCAATTTGCACCTTTGACGTTCCCCATGTCGGATGAAATGTATTTTCCTTGTTTCCTGTGTTTCAGGGGACAAAAGAGAATATGTCTGTGCAAGAGCTTTGCTTCGATCCCAACGGGCATCCCGTGTTGTACAAAGAGTTTCAAGAGCTTATACATCATCCTATATTGTTGCAACAGTGCCACAATGTTCCTCAAGCCGTTAAAGTTGCACTCTGTGCCAATTCCCCATTTAAACATTACGCATACGCCCTGTATACAAAAAGTATTAGCTCATCCAGAGGCTGAACTTCGGCCAGCATTTGCCAACTGATGCTGCGACCCCCACACGCTCAGAGGAGAGTTCAGTGTTAATGGGCGAGCCCCAGCCCCAGCCCCAGCCCAAGCCCAAGCCCCAAAAAAGCAACTGAGAAATACTCGTGCTTGTACTTTAGTGCGCAAGGCCAAGACGCAGACATTTGAGTAATTAAATCTTGGCCAACTGCTGGTGTATGTAAATTTCCCGAGCCAAGAATTCATCAGGTCGCCTACAGGTGGCTGCCATTTCACGCCTCCCAGAGCCAATCGACTGTCAACACGGATGACGCACACCAAATTTGGCTGCGTCTGCTGCAGCAGCTGGATAACAGCGTCATGGCAGCCATGGCGATGACGGCGATGAGCCCAACCCCTAGCCGAGAAGTCGATGGAAGGCGTCAATTGCTGCGGCTGCTGTTGGAATTTGTTTTACAAGTCAACGACTGAGGGTCTTCGCCTCAGTTTGACTGCTTCGCCCCCAATCAAACCGACAAGGCACAGTGTCTTATGGGCAGATTATATTGCAAGAGAATACACAATACACTTAATTAACCCAAAAACTTTTAAAGATTTTTATACTGACATTAAAGATATTGTTTGGCATTTCTTTTATGAAAAGGGCACTGCATGGATTTACTGTTGGAGTATTTTTCGATGAAAATTTGCTGATTAAAATGAATTAAATTCGGTTCCTACTTCCGTTTGATGTCCATGGGGATTTATCTTATTTATTAAATATTATTTTAAGTTTTTGCGACTGGAGGTTTTTGCTAAAGAGTTTTCCCAAGACGCAATTTTTCTGGAGGCCCAAGCCAGTGTGTGTTTGGCATCACCCTTCCATCACACCTTGTGTTGCCTCCGGAGCTTCGCTTCGCTGTGTTGGTGGCGTGTGTTGGAGCTGCTGCTGCGGCTCTTGGTGGCTGCCGCAGACGATTCGGTGCGGCAGTCAGTCTGCCTTGTGCCGCTTACAGGGGCAGACGTTGATTTCGTTCGTTTGACTTGTGGGAAATGTTTGTCGATGTTTTTTGGTTTCTCAAATGGCAATGTTGTTGTTCTTGCAGGGAGATACAGAGCGCCAGTGGAGAGTGGATAAAGGACGCCTATGCCGTGGGCTCCTGCAGCGCCGTCGACCATCTGACCACCAGCGATGCCCTGAGGAAGAGCATGCGACGTTCCTGGACCATATCGAGTGAGTTTCGAATCGAATTCACATCCACATCCTTTCTCATTGCTTGATTACACTTCCGGCAGACCCCGAGGACGACCCGAACAATCCCAATTCCCAGCAGCCGGTGGCCGACAATCTGTACCCACAGCAGCAGCACCTAATCGAGGCCCAGTCCGCTGGCAGCTATCCGACCCTGCACCAGCCGCACCAGCATCAGCACCAGTTGCCGCAGCAGCCCCGTCCGGTGCACGGGCTCGGCTACAACAGCGGCACTGCCACGCCCACGACCAGCAGCAAGTGGCAGCTGGGGCGTCGGGTCCTGCGACAGTCCACGCTGCCGAGCACCCTCAACAACGACCCCAATCTGAGCGGAAGTGGCTCGAACCTGGCCAACTACAATTCCGTGAACCTCACGGCGCCCACATCGCCGCATCAGCATCAGAAGAGTCCGCTCTATCCGGGGGCCTACAACAGCGACGACATTATCCAAATGAACACGGCAGCCGGAGTGACAGTGGGCGTAGGTGTGGGCGTGGGCGTTGGGGCAGGAGGAGATTGCGACAACTACGCACAACAGCAGCAGCAGCAGCAGCAGCAGCAGCAGCCGCAGCTGGAGGTCACGCCCACGCACCACCGTCTGCAGGTGCGGCGACAGTCAACGCTGCCAGCACAGCCCACGCCAGCCATTTACATGTCCACCTCCCCGAACCGCTACAGCCGCTCCCCGGAGCGGTCTCCGGGCGAGCAGCAGCGCTATCCGCCCTTCATGCGCCAGACCTCCTTCCCGGAGCCGCCGAGCACCTACCACCGCACAAAGCTGCTGCCCAGCACCGCCAATCTTCCGGCATCGCAGTCCCAGCAGCCGCCAGTGTCGGTGTCCGGCCCGGGACCAGCGCCACCCCTCAATTACGAGTCGCAGGCCTCGAGCATGGCCAGCGATGAGCTGGACTACACACAGCCCGCACAGGGAGGACCGGGACCGGGATCGGGACCGCTGCCCAAGCCACGGATGACGCGCCAGGCCACGCTTCCCAATCCGGAGCAGCACGTGAAGCTGCTGCCGACGTCGCCGCCCAAGCGCCAGACTTCGCCGCAGTATCGCCGCTCGCCGGAGTTCATGCGCCAGCAGACGCTGCCCAATCCGGAGGCCTTCAGCAGCGGCAACACCCTCACGGTGCACTCCACGCCCCCCGCCAAGTTCATGCCCATCTCGCCGCGAGCCAAGCAGAACTTCCTGTTCCCCAACGTGCAGAATCCGCGTCCGTTCCTGTCTCAGCAGAATGTGCCCACCGTGGGCACCACGGATCTGGGCAGCGGCGGCAGCGTGGCCAGCACGGGGGTGGGCGCTGGCGAGCAGTACTCCAGCAGCCAGAGCGTCAACATCCATCACACCCGGGATCCGCACTCGAAGATGATCAAGGTGCGCAGCCACAGCAACGAGGAGTACTCCAATGCGAAGACGCATGTGGAGAACCGGCGCCTCCTGCCGGAGATACCCACCGTGCAGAGGGCGACGAGCCGCTCGCCCAGCCGTCTGGTGCGCCAGGACTGCCTCAAGGAGGAGCACGGGTCGCGCACCTTCGGGGAGGCCAAGCAGCAGTTCCACCAGTTCCCCGACGTCACCGAGGAGCTGGAGAGCCGGCCCGAGTACGTCGACTACTTTGGCGACAGCTCCAGCAGCTTCCTCGAGTCCGACGAGGTGCAGTACGAGAAGAACTACAACGCGGGCTTCAGCAGCGAGCCGCGCATCATCTACAACAATGGCTCCGACGACGGCAGCTACAAGCAGGCCCACCACCAGCGTCCCATCTACAGCGCCGAGAATGTCCTGGCCGACTCCGGCTATGGCGGTGGCGGAGGCCTCGGTGCGGGCGGCATTGGTGTGGGCGGTGGAGTGTCCAACTACTATCCGGACATGAGCACTCCGCAGGGATTCTACGGAGGGGCTGCTCTGCCCCGCACCCCGCTCATGCACAACCGGCTGCGTCGCCGTCAGTCGCGGGAGCTGCAAATGCAGCAGGAGGAGCTGGCCCAGCTCAGCTCCCAGGCGGAGGTCCCCGGAGTGGCCGAAAGTTTCTCCATCGCAGCAGGCGCCACACTGGACGTGCATGCCGCCGAGCGACGCAAGCCGGAGCAAATGCGCTCAGTGTCTGAGGATTCGGGGGCCAAGACCACTCCGAAGCCTGTCACACGTCGCTCCTTCTCGCATCCCGAGAAGGACACTCAGGTGGGTATTCCTTGGGGCTCTCCCGCACATCATCCAGCCACCTAACCCGCCCGCTTTTGTCATCGCAGCAGCCACCAAAGAAGTTGGAAACCTCAAAGATACCCAGCCCCCGACCGCTGGCCGACATTCTGGACAAGTCGCGTGGCATCTCGAAGATACCCCAGCCAAGGCGCCGCAACAGCCGCACAGGCATCGGCGAGGCAGAGGACGGTGAGTCACGTAGCTTCAGCTTCTGCTTCAGCTTCTCAGTTCTCAGTAGCTCTCACGCATCTGTAGAACAACCCCAGAGACCGCAATGATTTCCATATGATTTACATGCATATTTTCATGGTCCAGCACATTCGATTCGTAGTAAAAAAAAACTAAAAAAAACCATCATACTTCATGTATAAACTATTCATTTTGTAGTATTTACTATCCTAGCGGATATTTTGTAGTTCCCTTAAACAAGGATTGACATTTAACAATCAATCCATGTAGCTTGCACCAAAGTTTTAGTTTCATTTTCATATATATTCTATATATAGTAAGATAAATATCAAATATATACAAATAATCACGAGTAACACATGTTCTGATATATTATATTCAATAATCTATAATTAGAGAAAACAAATAAGCAAAACAAAGTACAATATTGGAGCACTTTTCAACATATATTATTTATGAAATGGCCATCTAGAAATTGCCTCTAGGGCCAACCTCGAGTCAAAGAATATATTCATTTACCCACATCGTAAAGGCCAAAGAATGGCCTATATATCTGACCCACAATCAGTTCTTGCCGATCCTTTCCATTTCATCTCCATCATATCCATCAACTCGAACTAGAATCAATATGTACAATGAATAATATTAACGAATTCCAGTAGTTTTTGCTTGCTTTATAGAGAGTACAGTACACAGCTATTGATAATGATTTGTTGCGGTCTCTGGTAGAACCTTTTGTAGCAGCAGCTTGTTCCGGCACCCGATTGATAAATGCTTTGCACCCCTTCCCCATTAACCACCCCACAGGTAGCACGCCCCAGCACATTTACTCCTTCCATCAACAGCTTATGCATAGAAACTCTGATTTAGCCATGCGTCTGAAAAAAACAGAAATTCCTCCTGTCGTCACAGTAGCTAGCGCCGAGGAGAAACCTCAGCCTCAGTCTCCGCCCCAGCCGGAGTCCGGTTCGGGGACGGGGACGGGCACGGAACAGCCGGCCAACGGCAAATCCCTCGAGTCCTCGGCCATCACAGAAGCCAGCGACGCAAACGCCCCATCGGTGAGTATCTCCTGCATCAAAGAGAGTTGGTGGACCCAAGTAGGCTTAACTGGGAAACTTTCCCCGTCTATCCTGTTTCAATTAGGGCGCCGCCCATACCAGCAAACTGGGCGAACAGGAGCTGCAGAATGCAGTGGAGGCCGCAGCCGTTGTCTTCAAGAAAGTGGTCCTGCAGCGCCGCCAGGAAAAGGAGAAGGAGAAGGCCGCCGAGGAAGGTTAGTACTAATAGCCCTCTCCATGTATCCATGTATCCATGTATCCTTGTATATGTATTAACTTTGGTCTGTGTGCTTGGGAGCGTAATTAACTTGGTGATGGTAATGCTGATGCTCATGCTGATGCGGAGGGTGGGCCGCTGACTAACAAACTCTTTGTGAAGGGTTTCATTTTTCGTCTAATTTCGCTCAATTAATTAAGCTCCTCCACTGAGCCCTGAAGGTGGATGGCACTTGACTCGGCTGTCATTGTCCTCCTCCTTGAGGATGCTTCCCACTGCCCTTGGGAAATAGAGCTATTTAAGCACAAGACAAACCAAGAACGAATGTACCCTAATAATCATCCAATCGTACTGTAATTCATTGGATCTGCACATAATTGATGTACATATATAAATAATACTAATACTGAGGGCAAATTGTTAACCTATTTTCTCTAATAACATGAACGAGAGAGTGTATATACATAGTTTCCCCTTCTCTGTTTTTTTATAGTCATTTGATACCCTACTCTCTACTTTCCTCTCTTTTACTTTAAATACTAAAGACTCGTACGACTTCCCTCTTTAAAGCTTGACAAGAACTTTGCCGTCGAGACCCTTTGCATGCCTCGCCCATTAGTTGGCTTCTTTGGGTGGGCGCAGCCTAGAAGTATGCCATAGTTTTTGCCCCTTTTCAAGGCGCTCCCCAAAGTATGCAACACATTTTCGCATCTGCTTTCGCATCGGGCCCTCCATCTTGTCTCTAGCTGGGAATTTCTTTAAAGCAATCAGCGACATAGCCACAAGCCGCAAACAAATTTAAGACCCGTGATGGCGCGGTTCAAAAGATTTGGCACACAAGGGCAGAAATAAACAAAAAAAAAACACACAAAAACTGTACCATCGGCTGGTGGGATAATTTTTTCTGGCAATTCATATATCGATTCGATTCTCTCGCCCACACGCACTTCACCAGGCAGCCCAGCCAGGCGTCGAGAGCGATGAGAGGATTTTTGGGAATTTGCTTTGGGGATGCTGCGGTTGGGGCTGGGGTTGCCGCCTTTTGTTATGTTTCAATTTGGCGCTTTTGTGGGAGTCAGACAGTGTCTTGCCTGTGACCGCCGTCAGTGTCAGCCAAACATACGCCAATGACGACGTCAGCGAAACGAATAGAGGCCCAGGCCGTTGTCTCGCCCACGGACAAACCAAAGCCTTTTCCGCCCCACGACTGTCAAAACTGTTCTGTACCGTTAATCTTATCTCGCGCACCTTTTGTGTCTGTGTGGGTTTTGTGAATGCCTAACAGTCCTCTCCAGCGACCTCGCCCTATCCCAATCATCTCTCCCTTCAAGCGAGAAGGAGAGCAATTTTCGAGAGCAAGGAAAGGGCTCTGTTTTGTTCTGTTCAGTTCAGTTTCATGGGAAGGCACAGTTCAAATATTTGCTTTGCGGCTGGCAGCGATCGGCACAGCGTGCATGCACAAGCACTGGCTTGTGCAGTTTTTGTTTGCGCAGGCACATTGTATGGGGGGGTGGGGGGTAGGACATGACGTTGGAAACTTTAAAAGCTTTTTGGCAAATGTGTGCTAGTACTCCTCCCCGTTCAGCTCAGTCGTAGTCCTTGTGGCAAACAATCACAATCCATCACAAGGATTCTGCAACTTGTTACAACCTTATTGGAATTTGATTGATTTAAGTGGCAGTCAAATTGTGCCTATGAGCTATGGATATCTGGCATGCGCATATAAGTGCATTCCTATTTCCAATTCTGCCTAATTTTGAAAACTATTTTGCCAATCATTGGCAGTTCCTTATGGCAGGGTATTTTATAGTGGGCACACTGAAAGAAAAATGGCATATTAAAAAGAAATTATAAATACAAAAAATAGAGAAATTAAATATAATTCTCTTCGATTTAAATTTAAACATAAAACTCTTTCAATGAAATATTTTATATTCAATTTATTAGAAATATATTTAAATTCACTTTGATTTTTTTTTAAATATAAAACACTTTCAGTTAAATGATTTAAAATTTGTTAGAAATTATTTTTTATTTAATTTAAATATATGAAATATTCTATTTAAATATGAAATATATTTTAAACAAATATGCAAGTGAAATCACTTCAGTCATAATATTTCCACTCTCGGAAATCCCAAGTAATAAATTACAATTTTAGGGCCTTTTTCTCTGGGTGTACGGATTTCTAGTAAACTCTTTCGTACAAAATTTGCATTCCAGCATTCAAGACTTTAGTTGAATATGCGAATAGCCGACGACTTGTTTTTATCTTTAAATTTTGAAATTACGTATCTACATACGTGCCTCATATCGTTTTAGATTTCATTTGAGCTCACACTTTTAAGCTTTAGATATTTCCTAACAAGATAAAAGACTCACAAAAAGTTCTTATATTTTTTAAATTTACGTATCTAGATCTGGTTAATGTAAAACGCTGAAAGACACGTTCTTTTGAGTAGTATTGAGCAGTTAAAAGTTATCTGGTAAATGTAGTCAAGAATTTTAAATGAATTACTTTGCCATTAATAAAAAATTATTAGGCATCTTGGTTCATATCAGAAATAGAAATCAGAACGAATTTAGGGCCGATTATATCCATTCTAGTGATTGCTTCTAAGGATTGGAGCTTAAAGTCGTTTGAAGGAACAAATTTCGAAATTTCGAGAGGAAAGGGTTTTAGCATCTAATGAATCGTTGTTGAATTGTTCTTTTTTTCATGGAGCAATCTTTAAAAATTTATCAATATTTTATCTTGTTTAAATTTCAAATGGGAATCGATTCTGGTTTGATTCACACTTCTCTTTAAGCATTATTCAAGGTATAATTGAAACTTAAGTTACAAATATCAGAGACGAGGGGGAAAGTTGTTTTTTTATCTGATGTTCAATAGCCTGTGGCTTAGTAATTATATAAAATTCTACAACTATTTCGAGCACACTCTCGTTCCCGGTGTAGATAACAATATTCCAGTTGGGGTTGGAAAAATGTGTACTAACAGAAAAACCATCCATGCTTAACCCCATTTTAGACATAAGTAAAGCTGCCACTAACCACCACTCGTAGTCCATCGCACGTGTCTGTCTCTGTAAGTAACTCTGGCCTGTGGCGGTGCACTCTTGAGCATAGTGCAACTGCCACCCACCCCTTTGTAACCGTAACCAGTATTTCCACCTGGGAATGGGAATGGGAATGGTAACCCGTATTCTGTGTCACTCTTTGTCGGTGTATTGGGTATTTCTATTGGTGTTGGTGTTGGTGCTGGTGCTGGTCAACTTCAAAGTGTTTGAGACGGAACAGAAACTGAAACTCCCGAAAATCCACCCTCCTCTACTACAGCCTTGCAGCTGCCGACCGCTTCCGGTGACACCAGCAGCGGCATGGACGCCATGGAAACGTCGTCGTCGTCGGAACTCGATTACAGGTGCAGCACATCGCACGGCCTGCAGCAGCAGCAGTCGCAGTACAGCGTCGAAGCGGACGAGTTCAAGCTCGTATTTCTAAACTCGGACTCGTCGTCTTCCTGCCGCGAGGAGGAGGAAGAAGAGGAGGAGGACGACACGGATTCCTCCTGCTCGACGCACCACTGCCACAGCATCGTGAGCAATGTGGAGGACTGCGACTGGGATTACTTTGAGCCGTCCATGATAGCCTCCACCACGACGACCACGACGATGATTGCCTACACGGCCACGCCCACACCGCCGCCACGTATACGACGCCGCTCCAGCGACAGTGATTCGCCGCTCCTGCAGCGACGCCACCAGCAGCTGCGCGCCTACTGCCCCCGGATCCGGGAGAGCGACACGGGCACGGACGAGGAGCTTCTCCTGCACACGGAGAGCAGCTCCCAGACCAGCTCCGATCAGACAGCCCCCCCTGTGCCGCCGCCCCCGCACCCGATGAGCATGAAGACGCGCATCAAGACGCGGTTCCTAAAGAGCCACCATCACCACCATCATCATGCTCCGAGTCGCTGTGGCTGCAGTGCCTCCGCCCCATCCCCGCCAATGCCGCCGCAACAGCCACAGTATGTGCCCATACCGGTGCCCGTGCCCATACCCGTGCCCATGTCCGCCTACCAGAACTGGCAGCTGGACTATCCGGGCACCGCAGGACCGCTGCTGGAGCAGGACGACCCGCTGGCCGCCTCGCTGCAGCAGCTGTGGCAGGCCGCAGCGGCACTGGGCGGTTTCAAGTCTTCGGCTCTGGCCGGCTTCAAGTCTTCGGCGCCGGAACTGAGCGCCTCGCTGGGCTCCCTGATGACGCAGTCGCTGTGCTCCACTGCCTCGTCGTCTTCCTCGACCACGTCGGGATACGGGACGGCGGCGGGACGCAGCCTGGAGACACTGACCGGCTGTCTCTGCCCGGCAGCCCGGGCTGCCAACTCGTTGCAACAGCGCCAACAGCAGCAGCAGCAGCAGCCCCAAATGGCTAGCAGCAGCAGCAGCAGCAGCACTGCTTCAAAGCCAACAAGTTTAGTATCGTCGCGCCTTCCGTCGAGTGAGCATCAGCGAGCGCGTCCACCGGTCGAATCACAGCCACATCCACATCCACGTCCGAGCAACGACAGCGAAACGGACGACAGAAACGCAACGCCCACCACTGGGGGGAGATTGTGTAATGTCTATGATAAAACCGGCGACGGCAATGGCAGCGGAGAGCCCAGAGCGGCCCAGACACATGTTGCTGGTGATAAGCAGCTGAAGGGGAATGCTACAGAGGCAACCGCTCACAAATACCACAGCCGAAATCTATGCGAAACCGAGCAAACACAAGCCCAAACGGCAACAACAGAAACAGAAACAGAAACCTACCTGGCCAGAAACAACAGTCAGAGCCACAGTCAGAGCCACAGTCAGAGCCAGAGCCAAAGCCACAGCCAAGAAGAAGTGGAAGCAGCAGACGAAACGAATATACATAAAAATCAAGTACCAGCAACGGCGGCAGCAGCAGCAGCGGCAGCGGCAGCGGCAGCAACAACTAGAGCTGCGGCTGCGGCAGCGGCAGCGGCTCCTTCGGCCATAACTCGTTTTGCAGTCGAAAATGTTGGAAATGCTGAAAATGCCGAGATTGTTGCCGCCGCGCCTAGAGAGCACCTAGTAGAGGAGGAGGCAACAGCAGATCCCAATCCCAGTGCCACAGCGATTGCCAAGAATTTGTCCTCCAATCGACTTATAGCGGGTACGAGGGCGAGTGCGAGTGCGAGTGCTAGAGCGAGGGCCACCACCATGTCCGAGGAGGAGCACAAGTCGCACGGGGCAGTGGGCCACTTGCAGAGCGAAAGCTATGCGGCCAGCAGTCCGGATGAGGCCAGCAGCAGCAGCAGCGGCAGCGCCGACGAGGATCAGGCGGCACAGAGCCCACGCAAGCTGGTGGAACGCAGCTACGATGTGGCAGTGGCAATGCAGGCGGAACTGGAGCCACAGCCGGAGCCAGAGATGGAGATGGAGCCGATGCACCATCACAGCACCACCACCGACAGCAGCAGCAGCAGCGACTCCAGCTCCAACTCCAGTTCCAGCTCGGAATCGTGCGATTCGGATGACACGGGTACCGTGGCCGATCGCCGGCCCAAACGGCGACGTTTCAACAAGGTGTTCATCGTGAACCGCCAGCCGGGACAGGCTGGAATCCGGGTCAGGGCCAGACGCAGCTCCTCCACGGAGGGGGATTCACTCTCCTCATCGGAGGCCAATCTGGAGGACTCCTCCGACAACGATACGGACACAGAGCGCACAGATTGCGGCATTGTATTGAACTACGTGAAACCTCTGGGCGAGGCAGCACCCCTGGGTGGGGAGGAGGAGGAGGTGCAACAGCAACAGCAACAGCAACCTGCACGTGACGCCAACGCCAATGCCTACGCCAGCGACGACGACGACGACGATGATGAAAGTGAACGATGCCGCGTTGCCAACTCAAGCGATGAGCTTGCCAACTGCATTGTGGTGGTGGGCGGGCAGACGGACGACGCCGACGGCGTGGTGCTGCACGGCATGCGATCTCTGCCAGACGCGGAGCCGATGCAATCAGAGCGCTGCGACTTGGAGCTGGAGCTGCACAGCATCTCCAACGATGTCAACCGGCTGCTGGAGCTGCACAAGCAAAACTCTCAGCTGGAGATGAAGCTGCAGCGACTGCGACGCGGCGTGGCCGAAATCAATGAGGATCACCTGGTCTCCACATCCACGTCCATGGGCACTGCTGTGGCTGCCACCCTTCAGGGGAAGCCCGAAGAGTGCGGCCCAGAGGGTTGTTGGTCATCGCCAGGTGGTAATCCACCCGCACCCGCACCCTCACCATCACCCGCTTCCCATTCTCGGAAAATCATTGTAAATGTTAATTCTAATGACGAAAGCAGCGAAAGAGAGACACAAGCAGAAGCAGAAGCAGCGAAACAAAACGCAAACGAAGCGAAGGGTAAACACAATGTAAACGAAGAAGCCGCAGCGGCTACTCTCGGGTTTACCTGCCATCAGCAGCAGCGGCAGAGGCAGCAGAGCCAGAAGCAGGTAAAAGCAAACAACGATAATAAAGTGGTGGCAGCCATGGCAGAAGAGAAGGCAGGAGAGGCAATCGGAGAAGAGCGACAAACAGCTGTGCACACAGAGCAGGCGACGGCGGCCGAGGGGGAGGAGGAATGCAGCGAAGCATGCAAAAAAAACTCTCTCGCACCTGAACAGGTACTTGCTGGTGCTCGAGAGCCAGAGAGCGGTACCGAACGTTCGCGCTCGCTCTCTCGCTCTCGCCTACCTGTTGCTGCTGCTGCTCAGGGCCATGCTGCTTTCGAAGTTGAACTGAAGTCGCTTTGCTCGTCATTCGAACATGAAATGTTAAACGTTGCGGTCGAGGAGGAGCCGTACGCTCGCACACGGTTGTACCCCAACAACAACAACAACTATAATAATAGTATTGCTAAAAGCAACAACGATAATGGCCATAATGACGCTTTCGCAGCACACAAGACAAAAGACAGTGACGTAGTGAATGTGAATGGTCCGCCGCCGCCGATGCCGTCCCCGTCGCCGCGTGTGTTCGAAAGTTGTGAAAACGACAGCGATTCCGATTTTGACAGAATATTCGGCTCACACACGAGTCCGAATACCCTGAATACTCCGACAACGGCCAGCCCAAGAACGTCGCCCGTGGAGGTGGAGGGCAGTGCCAGTCCCTCTGCCAAGAATTCACTTTCGGCCAAGTATCGCAGTCTGGTCATGATCACAAAAGATAACGAAAGTGCAGCAACAGCAGCGAGCGAAACGCTAACGAAGGCCAGAAGCGATTACGAAAGCAGCAGCAACTTTGGCCAGAACTCATTTGGCGGTGAGTCATTTCGCGCCATTGAGGGCTCGGATCGGGAATCATCGCGCGATTCGTACAGCGTTGACTCCCTGAACGAGCCGGCGCCGAAGAACTCCCTGGACGATGGCCTGGCCGACGACGACTCCTGGGTGGAAGAGCTGAGCCAGCACGAAAACGAAAACGAGGACGATGACGAGGATGAGAATGTAAGCAATGCCACAACGACCCCCACAGCCACCGATTCCGAGGATGCCGACGGGGATGGGGACATGAACAGGCGCCACACCTACATGGACAGGGAGGAGGAGCTGCGCGGCTACAACAGATCCGCCATCGATTTCACGCTGCACACCATCGTGGAGGAGAGCTGCGAGGAGAGCGAGGTGGCCTCCATCTCGGATCTGGCCGAGCGTCGCCGTGAGCGCACCCTGCAGCACCATCACCGCCTGAGTGCCTCCGAGCTGGAGAAGTACTTCTTCTTTGGCCTGGGAGACGGCAAAGTGATGAGCTCTATAGACACGAGGGGCGACGACACGGCCTCGGAGGTGAGCTCAGAGTGCTCCGAGGGCCTGGACTCGCTGCCGCACGACGAGGAGCAGCTCCTAGACGGGGGCCACAACAGTGCCACCGATCTGGCCTCGTCGCGCCTGGAAAAGTACTTCCTCTCCGGATTCATGGGCTTCAGCGGCGCCGAGAAGCAGGCGGAGAGTGACGAGAGCGGCGGCAGCGTGGGCAGCGATAGCGAGGGCCATCCCAGTCCCAGCCAGCGGAGGAAGCGCCTGGTTCGAGCCCGGGGCACGCCACGCAGCCACAACTCTTCGCTGGACAACCTTCTGCTGCCGGAGACGGACACCCTGGATGCACCCACCAACACGACGACGACGACTGCTGTGGAGGACTCCTCCGAGTCGGAGGCCGGATGCGACGACACCGTCATCCATCTGGCCAATGCCGGAGCCTCGGATGGCTCTTCCTCGGACACCATCAAGCGGAAGAAGCAGCTGCGCAAGCGCCACGACTCTCTGGACGAGAAGAAGCTGCACGAGGAGGCTTTGGCGCTGACTCTGACCCTCCCCGAGTGCCGCACGCCCACGCCCGGATCGATGGGTGGCAGCTCCAGCCAGGGCCAGGGCCAGGCCAAGAAACAGCAGCACCACCACAGCCGCGACAGCGGATTCGTGGGCAGCAACGATGACCTGCTGAAGGCGCCCGACTGTGAGCCCCCGAAATCTCCGACTCCCGCCCTCGAACAGATCAGCGAGGATCGAGAGCCGGCGCCGGCACTCGGTCTGGCGAAGATGGAGCTGCCAAGCACCTCGGCGTCGGCCAGCGGAGGGTCCTCCCAGCGGCCCAGAGTACTGCCTCCCGTGACGACCAGTTCGAATCTGGTGCGGAAGGACAGCTTCAACAACTGGAGCTCCGACGAGGAGACCAACCTGATGATGAGCAAGATGCGGCAGTTCTTCAAGACGCTCATCGTGGCCACGGCCAATGCCCAGCAGAGCAAGCCCACCACGCCCCCCACGCCCACGGGCACCGGCACAACAACGCCCAGCTCCCAGCGGAAGTTGGCCAAGACGCGACCCGCCCAATTGGCCTACTTCGAGAACGAACTGACGCGCCTCATGAAGACCGTGCCGGGCATCAACGACGAGCAGGTGCGCGAGATCGTGGAGTACCTGAGCAGCGAGGACACCTGGTCGGACTCGTACGACTCCTCGGACTACACCAGCTCCGATCTGGAGCAGGGCGGCGAGCGCAAGGGCCACCTGAAGGCCCAGATCTCGGCCAGCTGTCAGCAGATCATCAACAAGTTCGAGGTGGACGAGGAGGGAGACCGCGGCGACGGAGGACTGCTGGACGAGGTGCAAAGTCTGCACGGAGACACCGCCTTGGTCTACCAGAAGCTGGTGGCCTCCTTCAGCAAGGTGGCCGTGGGTGCCGCCGCAGCGGAGACACAACCAGAGTCCGCAGAGATGGAGGCGAAGGATGAGGACCAGGATCAGGAGGCAACGGGCAGCACGGAGCAGCGTTCGCCACAGCTCTTTGCCAAGGTGATGCAACACATCGGCACCCGTCTGGTGGCCCTGATGCACGAGGTGAGCAGCGGCAACGAGACCCCCACACCATCGCCGGCCACGGGCCAGGGACAGGCGCGTCACCATCGGCGACTGCAGGCCAAGATCTCGGCCACGACGACGGAGGATGAGGAGGACGAGGTGGAGGAGCAGCTGCGGGCCATGCCCATCAAGCAGCTGAAGCTGCGCAGCAGATCCCACGACCTCCTCCTGGACGGACCCCACACGCACAGCCATGCGCATCCATCTGGGGTGCATCATGCAGCAGGATCGGCACCAGGATCCGGATCTGGAGGCGGAGCACCCGGAGACAATGCCGGGGAGGAGTGCGGCGTGGCCAGCGACTACGAGCGGTTCTCGTGGCGCGGCAGTTTTGAGTCGGCATTACTGGCTAATGGTGACAGCAGAACGAGGCTCAGTCAGCTGAGTCAACTGGACAGGGACAACTCGTCGTCTGCGTCCGCTTTGGCAGTGGCAAAGCGCCGATCGGCAGGCGACCTCCTCTTCAGTCAGCACCAACAGAGCCTCAGCCGCGAGCAGCTGGACCGCGTCCGCTCCTGCGGCAGCATAGGCGGCGGTGACGCCCACCATCACCAGCTGGAGGCCTCTCCGGCCAAGCCGTGGCTCTCCTCGGCGGGCTCCTCCCTTGGCGGTGACTCCACCAAGGATGTGCGTCGCTCCAGCGTCCCGGATGCCATCTACGAGACGGACTCCAGCGATGAGGGTGGCGCCCAGAGCCAATTCAGCGGCGCCCGCTCCACCCTGCCCCGCAGCCTGACCAGCGGCGGCCAAGTGGCCAGCACCAACTCCCTGCCCCGGCTGCCCACCTCCTCGGTGGGTGCGGCCGGGGTGCCCATCACCAGCACGCCCAAAACCAAGTCGCAGAGTGCCCTCAACCACACACCCTCCTGTTCCTCCAGCAGCGCCAAGAGCGCACGCTATCGCTCGCCAGGCCTGGCAGCCCGGGCCGCGGCTGCCAACAGCAGCAGCAGCAGTGCCGCCGGAGGAATGGGAGGGGCTGCAGGTGGCCCCAGTTCTGGCTCTGGCAGCAAAAAGCTGGGTGCGGGCTTCCAGTTCCTGTACTCGAAGCGCGATGCGCGCAAACGTCTCAACATGTCAGCGGGTGAGTTCCTGTTTAATGTTTGCCTTTGAATATCCTGCGGGTGGATGTGCCCCACCTTCAGCCTTGGGGTGGGACACACGCACAGGCTGAGCGTTTGCTCAGGTCAAATATCTGGCTATGAAATTACTTTGTTCTTAATGAAAAAATTCCTGAAAAACTACTCTCCAAGGAAGAGGGTATATGTTATTCGTGAAATGAGATGTAACTTGGAGAAGAGTACGAACGATCAGCTATCCTAGGGAAAGGGTATAACCATGAGCCATGGGTCTGGGACTATGACGGCCTTGGATACTGATGAAATATTGATACTGATGCTAGACTGGGACCCACAAGCGAAAGCTGCTAAAGATAATAGTGAAAAAACAACATACATGTCATGTGCCTGACTCGACTCTATTTCCCTTGGTAAGGGGTTCTTTTGTTGCTGCCGGACTGCTTCTTAAGACCCATCTCTGTTTGTAATCATTGTTCCAGTATTACATGAGAAAGAATAATCTTTTCCATTCTTGGCATTCTTTGTATCTTAGAAAATGTCTTTGTTAATAGACCTCCGGGGAATGTGATCTCTCGTCGAGCTCTTTCAGCTTAAAATTCTGCTAGGAATTGGCCAGTAAAGGCCATCAGCATGGCGATGATAAACACTCTAAGACTCAATCAAGAAACAGACAGAGAGAGACATTTGGTTCCGCCGACAGCTGCTTTGCCCCAAAATAAACCCAATCAAGGTCAATTAACTGTATCCATATTGAGCTCTCCTCCAGTCTCTCTGGTCGTCTCCATCAGTCATAGCCCCAGTTGGCTTCTAAACCGATTTTCGCACTGTTGCGTCGTCAACAACGTGGATGGGGATGTGGAGGTGCAAGTAGAAGTATCTGTAGAAGTATCTGTGGCTGTACGAGTGTGTGTGTCCCTGTGGAGTGGTTATAGTTGTGTTCCGCTTGGCGGGGGCGTCTCTTGTTGTTTTCTATTCATTAAATTTAGCCAAAAAAAAGCTGTTTTCGCTTTTGCGGCCAACAATTATACTACACACACACACAGTTCCTGGTCAATGGAACTCGAAACTCAAAAACCCGCACTACTGGGCGCAGGCGGGGCTTTGAACCCTAGAGTTGGGGGCCAGGGGATGGTTGAATGAGCTGTGCACACACATGTGCTTTTGTCTATCTGATGAGGAAGTCCCCAAGCCGAGGGCACACCTGGGGAGATACGACTATTAGTAATTTCTTCCATTTCCAATCTTTTAAATTGTGGAAATTCTACTGATGGCTGATGGTTTTAGATGAAGTTTTCATCTAGCCGTTGCCATAATTATATATTATTAGAGAAAACTAAAAGAGAAATCGAGGAGCTTTCGCTTTATTTCAGTAATTGTTGAGCGTTCAAGAATCCATCTCTAAGATACTTGGATACTTGGATCTTTCATGGCCTTGTCACGAATGCAAATAATATTCCCTCACGCGGCCATCTCAAACAGCCAGAGTTTCGGTCTTTCGGTTGGTTGCGGCCCCCCTCCCCCTTGTTCTTTGTTTACACAGTTTCAGTGTTTCGACCAAATCGTTTGTCTTTACGGCAACTTGGCCAAAACACAATTAAATAGTTTGCCCCTCTCCCTGTCTCCGTCCCCGACAATATTGAACTTCTTTATAATAATACTTGTTCAGAGTTAAGCTCTTGACGTTGATAAAGAGCCTCGTTGTCCCTGCTTTTATATATATTTTCCATTGGGCATTTGGCAATTCATGTTTTCATTTGACACTGGCCAAAAGCGAAGTTTCCCTCCTGGTTTTGCCATATTTATTTTCGTGCATCAGTGCATCCACAGCGTTGCGACGGGTGTGCGGAAATGATGGCCAGGCCCAGAGCCCCAGCAGTGGGGCTCCATTGGTGTGTCCAGGTCCGTGCCCATCCGGCAGCCGTTTAAGTGTTTTGCACCAAAACAAAAGCCGCCACCAGAGCGCTGCACTGCACTGCAATGCATGCAATATTATTGCCGTACAACAATTTCCACAATTATGCAAATAAAACCGAGCTACAATTATCGCTGCCATGGCGGAAGTGCCAAAGACTGCGGTGCAAAGAGGGGCATGGCATGGCATGGGCACCCTGTAAGAGACATCTCTCGACGCTCGACTCTCGACTGGCGCTCGTTTGGCCATCAAATTCAATTAACCTTTATGCCTCCGAGATCGAGTTAGAGAATATACCCGGTATACCCAGAAATGCCAGACGAGAGAGAGAGAGAGAGAGAGGGATCTTTAGTTCTTTATCAGTTACACTTATGGTCAGTAGCGATGGAATACCGAGGGTCGATCTGTGTTTATTGAAGAGATCTATTCGCTGGGAATCGATCTGTGCTGAGCGTGGCTTTTGAGCGCTCTCTTGTGGTCCAAAGCCAGCTTAAAAGACACGCTGTAAATCCCCGTGTACCATTGAAATGTATGGTCGTTACGCATCTTACCATTACCAATATATTGTCTTTGCTTAAACGTTAAATGTAGTAGCAGAACACCTTTCTATCCCCAAAAGACAGGATCATCTGTGGATGATCGCAGCTCAAAGCAGACCTACAATAAATGATAAACAGATGTCAAGACTCACTATAAGAAATCAATGAATAAGAGACCCGCTGGAACCCCATCTCAACGATAATTTATAATATTTTCCACAGAGTATTTTATTGGCCGCCCTCTTTTTGGATCTGCCTCTCGTGCGGCTGTTAATTGCACTTTCATTGGCCAGGCGCCGCCCCACAGCGACCCCAAAGTTCAATATTTAAATAATTGAATAAAACTTAGATTTCTGACCAAGAGGGGGTTCTGGCACTGGCTCCCGGTCTTGGTTCAGTTGCCGCGCCTCGTCTAACGGGACTGGAGCCACGGGCCAACGCGATGCGCTCTACAAGTCGCCGCGAATTCCGATCTTAACTCCGTCGATGAGTCGAACCAGTGAGCCAGTGAAAGTGAAGTGGGTTTTTCGGTACTTTTGGGTGTCTGCCTTTCCGTTCTCCACTCACGTTTATCGCTCGGTGGCTATCCATAGCGGAAATTACGCTCGTAGAAGCGTAAAATAAAATTAAAACATTGTCCGAATGGCATGAAGAGAGATATATACCCACAATATATACGATGTGTACTGTGTGTCAACAAATCGTGACTGCATAAAGAAAATTCAAATACCATCGGGAGCACCCCAACAAACTTTTAATGGGGGTATTTTTGTCCCTTTAATTGCACTCTCGGATTGCCACGAATCCCCCTTCCACTGTTGGGTGTAATATGACCCACTTTTGTGGGTCTGTTTATCTGTTTTTAGCCAAGCCCTCCATCCAAATCGTTTCACACCTTCAGTTTCGGCACGCCCACCACCTCTCAAGGCTGTTTCGACGGAAGTTCAGGGCCGCCCGCCCACACACAGACCAGAGACCAGAGAGCTGTCTTTAATTTCCAACTTAATTAAATGGCTCGACTGCCTGCCTGCCTGGCTGTCTGCCACTCGAAGAGTGGTCATGCAAATAGCCATTACCAGGTCCCCTCTAGTGGCGATCAAGTAGTCCAATTACGTGGCCCGGGGGGAGCCATAGATTGTCACCAGGCGTCTTATCAAAGGGTCTGACAGGGTCTTATCGGCACGGAAAGTGCTTTAGATTTCAAATACACTGATAGGCGGCGCAAACCATTTTATCGAACCAGAAATGGGCTGGCCATATCTCAGACCTTTTCCCGATCTAGTCGAAACATTCGAAATGGATAGGGGTTTTTTCCTTTCTAATTAGCGCCGAAACAGCGCTCAAAGTGTTGCCCCAATCCGTTGCACAGTGCACAGCCAATTGAGCAACCGAAAACCACACTCCGGTGATGCCATGCCAGATGCCCCTCGGGCCACCGCCGACAACTGTCAAGTGGTGGCCGGAGGTGGCAAATGAAACGAAAAACTTTTACAGTCCGCTGCGGATGACACCAAAAATCGAAATCGAATTCCAAATGAGAAAATGAAACAAGTGAATCGCTTAATTGGCCCGCGGCGTGCGGCAAAGGCAGCGAAGCCAAAAGAAGCCACCAGCTACAACGCCTTTGTGTCGACGGCTTCCACCGATGCACCCATGGCTCGGGTGCACAACTATGGCAGAGGGAAGGCGACGCCGGCTGGCTCCTCGCTGCCCTCCAGTTCGGCGGGCAAGATCCAGTACGCGGCCCTCAATCGGATGCGCAAGAACCGACCGGCAGACGATCCGCCCAGCCAGCGCCCACGCAGAACCAAGTGGCGGCGTCTGCTGGGCGCCTGCTGGTGGTGGCGGAAACGGCGCCGTCACCCACGCAGCTACAAAGATTACTGGGGCACTGGAGGCGGAGGGGCCAAGGCCAAGCGGAGTCTCTGCTGCTGTCGCTGGGGCAGGGCACGCGGCAAGGCGTACAGCTGTGACTCCGAGGAGGAGGACGACGACATCGATGCCAAGGTGGCGGCCTACATCGTGGAGATGAAGCAGCGCGAGACAGTGGCCAGCAAGCAAAGTGAGCCGCGGGAGGAGACCCACTTTCAGGAACCCCCAGGCCTGCCACAGCAGCGGCAGCCACATCCACATCCCCATCCCCAGCTGCGAAGTGTCTCTCTGCGGCACAAGCCTAGAGCTTGGACCTGGGATGATAGCCTGAGATCCAACTCCGATAGGTTCCTGGAGACCCTCGAGGAGGATCTGCCTGCTGCTGCTGTTGCTGTGCCTGGCGGCAGAATGTCCCTGATCCTGCACCGTCGCACTCCGCTGCATGTCCACTTCGTGGAGAGCGACCAGGAGGACGATCTTGAACGGGAAGCGGTGCAAGGTAGGCTGCTGCTGCATGCACCTTGCACTGCTTTCCCAGACTGCATCTTCACTCTTCTCAAACGGGGCTTAAAACATGAAAATGATGTGGAAAACTCTGACAATTTCCATTGATTAGCTGTGTGTTGGATGTGTGTATTGATGCCACAATTTTCTCTCTTTGCAGAAGAGGCCAAAGTGGCCGCCGAGGAGCTCACACGTTCGCCGGTGATTGGACAGCGGCAGGCGGCGGATCAGGCCACCGCCAACGCCAGTCCCGTGCACTCGCGGGCCTCCAACGAGGCCTGGCCGGTGCAGTCGGACGAGGACATCGATCGTCTGGTGGCCATGCATCAGAACCGCAGCAGCCTCAGCTCTTTGGGGGTAGGTCAAAGGTTAACTTCGCTCGAAATGAAAGCCTAACGAATGTTCTTTTGCTGCAGGTTCGGTCGGAGTCCATGGCCAGCGTGTACTCCGGTGCCGGCGAGGGTCGCTACGGCACTGTGGTGGTCAAGGGTCAGGTGGAGTTCGCCATGCAGTACAACTATAAGCTGGCCGCTCTGGAGATCCATGTGGTGCGCTGCAAGGATCTAGCCGCCGTCGATGCCAAGCGCAACCGCAGCGATCCCTACGTGAAGGTATGTTTTCGTCGTGTCCTTCGTGTCCTGGCCATATATACTCATACTTTCTGGCATTTCCCCTTAGGTATACCTGCTGCCGGATAAATCAAAGGCCGGCAAGCGCAAAACCAAAGTCAAGAAGCACACTCTCAATCCCATCTTTGACGAGACGATGCGCTTCCACACGCCCATCTCCAGCCTGGAGTCGCGCACCCTGTGGCTGACCGTCTGGCACTCGGACATGTTCGGGCGCAACGATTTCCTGGGCGAGGTCTCTGTCAATCTGCAGGGACGCGTCTTTGACAATCCCCAGTCGCAGTGGTATCTCCTCCAAGAAAGGGTGAGTCCATCCTTTGAGCTTCAGCTAGATTTTTGATCCCTAACAGGCGATCAATCATTCACAGAGCGAACCCTTCGACGAGGTGGCCACCTACAGAGGCGACATTGTCGTGGGCCTCAAGTACATTCCCCCCGAGAATCTGAAGTCGTCGTTCTTCTCGCGCGGCTCCTCCCTCACGGGCAGCTCCTCGAATCTGCGCAAATTTGGGGGCAGCATCAAGTCCGTGGCCTCGAAATCGGACCGCAGTGCCAAGGGCGGACAGCTGCATGTCCTGGTCAAGGAGGCCAAGCACCTGAGTCCCATCAAGGCCAACGGCAGCTGCGATGCCTTCTGCAAGAGGTGAGTGCAAACGCGAATCTCCAACCCACAGAATACATTAACGACCCATCCTTTCCAGTTATCTGCTGCCGGACCGCACGCGCAGCTCCAAGCAGAAGACCCCAGTGGTGAAGCGCACTCTGCATCCCAGCTGGAACTACACCTTTGTGTACGAGGATGTCTCGCTGGAGGACTTGTCGGAGCGCGCCCTGGAGCTGACTGTCTGGGATCACGATCGGCTGGCCAGCAACGAGTTTGTCGGCGGCATACGCTTCTCCTTAGGCACGGGTAAGCCAAAGATCTCTTCACCGCTTCGAACAAGCCACTAAATCCACCTTTCCGTTCTTTAACAGGTCGCAGCTTTGGCCGCCAGGTGGAATGGATGGATGCCACTGGCAAGGAGCTATCGCTGTGGCAGAACATGCTGGATCGACCCAATTTCTGGGTGGAGGGCAGCTTGGTGCTGCGCTCCAGTCTGGACGGCATTCGAGCCACGTTGCCATAGGCCCCGCCCCCGATCCCGCACCCACTTGCATATTAGTAAATTATTTGCTAGAATCCACAGTCCACAATCCACAAAGTTGCAGTTAGAGTTTGCCCATGGCACAACATTGTATTGTATTGTATTGTATTGTATTTGTATTTGTATTTGTATTGTATTAATTATCGATTAAGCTTCGATAATAGCGATAACGATGATTCTGAGAAGCATTATTAGTGTTCTAAGGCAAGGGGCAGTCAGATACAGATGGCCCTCATCAATTGATTGTTGTTTGTTTGCACGTGGCACAGCTCCACAGCACAGCTACATAGGTGTTTAAGTTTAAGTGTGTACTGTAGGAGGATGATTCCTGAATACTCGAATATGGCCTCAATACGGCGATGACGCTGCACGTACCCCAGACGTAAATAAATCAAGCAAACATGGCAAAAACCAGAGCAAAGCGTTATCACGTTATGGCACTCCTCGGCAGCGCAGTTCTCAGCGCTATTCGAAGAAGATAAAAACAAAAACTGTAAAGCAGTAAGCAAAAACACCATGAGAACTATGATGATGACGCAGCCCAAGGCTGGGCTGCCTAGATATTAGCTCTACAATGTACTATGTTTATGTGTCTTCTATCCACCCTCTCCCTCTTTGAGAGGCACTTGCAATTCGCATACTGTATGCACCTAAAGCAACAACTAAAATATAACTACAACTAAAACTAGTTAAAACGAGACATAAGTGTACCATGTATAACTATCCATAATATGCGCGAAATACAAATAACATTTTTTGTAAATCCTTTGTTTCTTTTTCGTTTTCATTTCCGTTTACCATAGATCGTAAGCAAAACGCATATGCATATAGTATCTACGCCGACATCATACATATCGCAGAAAACATTGTGCAAAACCAGCAAAGCTTCGTATAACCAAATCCGAACAAATCCCCCCCATAGCAGCCTCAATGATATCATCCTCCCTCCAAGCCTGAATACTGTGGAATTTACCCACTACTCTACTATTGAATGAATTGTTTCAGAGAAATCATTTTTAAGAATACAGAAACGAGTCTTATGAATGCTTTTGGTGTAAGTGTATACATATTTACCATGAATAACCGTGAATAATGTTTAGCGTTGAATGAATACGAATATGAATATGAATATGAAAACATGACAAAATTTATAGAAGATGTTTTTTATAAAAGAGAAAATTGCTGAATCACTCGTTGCCTAAATACCGCTTGTCTTTTATACTCGATGTTTTCGAAACACACAAAAAAAAATGCACATGCCTGAAATTTGGTGATGAAAATGTTATAATTACTATACACACACACGCATCGGATCGGATCGGATCACAAAAGATAGAAAGATAGATATCATATCCAGATGTGAATGATGTATCGTTGATATGGTGTGTGTTTGGAATGGTTAAGGATACTTTCTCTAAAATCAAGCATATATGATATATGTCAAACAATAAGCAGCAAATATTGCAAAAAGTAAATGGTATTTAGAAGCATACAAAGCGCAAGTAAGAAACATAATTAACTATATACATATACAGATATATAGTACTATATAGTTCTACCTACAATTAGTTAATGTATTATCTAAGGTTGAAGCATTTGCTGTTGTTGATTGGTTCTCTAATCTAGCCATAAATTTGTTGAGATCCCAATCACACCCACACACCCACACACACACACACACACAAAAATGTAGATATATAGTTTATTCTCTCGTCTCCAAAATGTTTCAATGTTTACTAAATGTACGAGTATATTTTTCTACTATATCTATATACTATAAACTATATTACTTACTTCTTACCACCTAAACGAGCTGCTATCCTAGGAATGGAATATGAGGAATGGATATGAAATTGTGTTTTAACAATGGATACTAGTACTCGACCTTTACTTACCCACTTACTCTCTGAGATGGTGCTATACAGATACAGAAACATATACATATACATAGACATATACATATACTCGTAGAATACACTCTCGTCTCTGGACACTCCGCGGACACACTCTCGGGTCGTGGCATCGCGAGAAAGAATCTTTTTACCTTTTTACTGTGTAACGTATTGGATGGGATGTGCATTTCCAGATTCAACTGAACTATTGTGAACCCTAGTGTTGATCAGGCATATACGATATACATATGGAATGCAGTCTTCAGACCTATCCGCCACTATATACATATACATATACACATCTACTGAGATACATTACTTATACAAGCAATGCGTATGCGATTACCACCATCGCATTCCCCATAGTCTTAAGAAATTGCAGATAAAAAACAGAAAACAAAAAACAAAATGTTCTTAAGATAAAACGATAGCTATTAGGACATTTCTGATGGCGTTTTTGACACTGCCTGGGGCATCCGCTTGGTGATGCCCGGGCATGTTCACAAAAAAAGTGTAGTTACAAAAGATAAAGATACAAATATCAAGCAAAAAATATTTATGTACCCATTGTATTTGTTAGCAATCGCCGGAATTGCTCAGAAAATCAGAAAAAAGATTATCAAATATGAGTATATCGATTGTGCATATAGACCCCCCCCACTCCTCCCGTATTGGCCGATGAGCCACGCCCCCAAAAAATATACATGTTGCGTTAAAGTAGAGAACTTTTTTTAGCGAGTACACACACACAGACACACACACACACATAGATACTGATGAACGTTGGAACGGTTTCCTTCCTATTAAGTAGCCAACCCGTACTATATCTATGTTCTGTTTAACAGCTCAACCTGATCTATCCTAAGTACTGCCCTAAGAACAATCTTTTTACAATGCAATAGTCTATAATTTAACCAATACTACGATTATATATACTATAGATTTCCTGAGTTCTACCTCAAACTGATTGATGTCTTTCGAAGCAATTGGAAAGCTATACTAATCCAATCTAAAACCAATCTTAATATCGAGCGACTGTCTTAGATTTAAGCAGATATTTCTGTGCACAGAGAATACCTATCGGTTTGCTGATTTTCCAGGCAATTGGTAAGACTTTCTATGGCCCTAAGAACACAGACAGACAGACACAAAGCCGTTATGTTTATGGCATTTAAGCGTTGCATAATTACAAGAGTTTACATAACCATTTACAAGATACAAGATACTTATGAACCTTTTACTTACAAGTAAGTACTTAAAACATGCGACAACAACAACAAAAAATACCCACACGATACACGATTCCCCGAAAATTAATAATAATAACGAGCTCAAGAAATTGGCTCAATACGCCCCATACGGACTCTCGCTCCAAGTAAAAATTGTGTTAGAAATTGTGAACCGCAATGAATCAATCAAATAAAGCAAAATTCACATCTACTGACAATCGTTTTGTGTCTTATTTCTAATACCTATGGGTGGACTAGACTTCTGCCTCCGTTTGGCCGTTGATCCGGTGGAGCTTCAGCTCTTCGGCGGGCTGCTTGGCCACGTCGTCATCGTGGGGCCGCCAGCAATCAAAGGAGAGCATGGACTCGCCCTTGCCAAAGGCCTCGCCATCGGCCAAGGTGATGGGAAGTTGTCTGGAAGTTCAAAAACTATATAGTATCTCACAAAATCTATATGAGTGTCCCCCTCACCTGTTGTTGGTCTCCGGCAGCATGAGGGTGCAGAAGGAGGCAGTCAGCAGTAGCAGGGCCAGGATCAGGGACGTGGCCGCTGCCAGTTTTGTGCCCAAATGTATGAGATAGGGCGACAGAAAGGAGGCACCCGCCGCCGCCAGATGCACTGCGGCAATGCCCCGCGATCGGACACAGGTGGGCAGCAGCTCGGAGGCGTACTGGGAGGTGACTGTGTAGCACAAGGAGATGCCCAGCCGCATGGGCAGGGCAAAGGACAGCAGCAGCGTCACACTGCTCTGGGCTCCCTCCGTGGACAGGGCCACGCCCAGGGCGCAGGACAGCAGCCCCGTGCAGAGCATGGCCAGGAAGGCGGTGGCCTTGCGACCCACTCGGCTCTGCAGCAGACCCTGGATGAAGCCCGATGGCGGGACGACCAAAGCAAACAGCGAGAAGACCACAAAGGGCGACATACCCAAGCCCTCGACATTCCGCGAAATGGTATTGAAGCTCAAGGAAGTCAGCATGCTGCAGGGAGAGAGATTTACCAAGATATGAGACAGATTCTATTGGAGGGACTGACAGACTCACAAAATCAGTACCACCAGCAAGGAGATCTTGCGCAGATTCGGTGTTCGCATCAGGTCAATGATCCCAGCCGTCTGTTCCGGCTGATTCGATAGCTTCCTCTTGGCTATGCAGTTTCTGCGGAATGCCTCGAAGTCCGCAGCCGCCACTTGGCGGCCATTGAAGTGGGCAATGTGCTTCAGCCGGGCAATGGCGCCCTCCACGTTGGTCCGCGTGATCAGCCACTGGGCGCTCTCCTGCACCACAAAGTAGAACAGGGCCACCACCAGCTGCAGCAGGGCCGAGCAGGTCAAGTAGATGCGCCAGTTGCCGGCCAGCACCGATAGCCAGGGTGCCACCAGGGCCCCCAAGCAGAAGCAAATACCCAGGGTTCCGCTAATAGCCAAATTTCTTAGCTTGGGGGCCAAGTATTCCAGAACTATAGAGATACAAATTAGGATTGAGTTTGACTATAAATAATAACTAGTTTCTAGAGGAACTTGAACTTAAAAAACACACACAAACCGGTAGGTCTTTCTTAACACTCGGAGAACAAGTTAGCATTTGCCTAAAGTAATCGCCATAGTTTTATAGAACTGTGGTGTCATATGTCACAAGATAACTTTACAGGGAATCCTTAACCATATCTGGGTCACTGTATTCACCTATCTATACTTTTGCCTGCCAGTCTCTTAGACTCCTAGATTGAGGAATGGTATCTGTTATTAAGAAACTAACAATATACAACTTTGGAATTGGTGATCTATCATATCATACCATATCTGGATCCCTTTATCTATCTTTCTATACTTTCGTTTTCCAATATCTCAGCCCCTTAGATTGAGGAATGGTATCTGTTATTAAGAAACTGACAATATAGTATCTATCGAGACCAATATAGTAGCTATAAATCTTTCGGATTGGTGATCTATCATATCACACCATATCCGGGTCCCTTTATCCATCTTTCTATAGATCTCTGGGCCTCTTAGATTGAGGAATGGTATCTGCTATTAGGTACCTAACAATATAGTATCTATAAAACGTACGGATTGGTGAAATTAGAGAAAAGTTTCATTCACTTTCAGATACTTATAGACGGACATAGAAACATCACATTTCAATCGTTTTTCTTTATCAAATAAATTCAAGAGTAAGTACTGAAATTCGAAAATAATTATAGAATCTGATTACGAGTATTATAAGGAAAATGGTGTAGGTATATACGAGTCGTAACCTTTAACTGCGGCTTTGGAAAACAATTAGGCAGCTAATTTTCGACCTAGAAAGAACTTCTAAGAACTGACTATTGCAGGTACAGAAGTCGAATCCGAACTCAAATAAAAATCTATAATTTTCCTTATAAATGTTAACGTCTATAGGCATGGCCAAACTATTACCAATTCTGTTCGCTCTGAATGAGGAGGAGGAAGAGGAGTAGGTTTATAAGTACCCATCCTCTTGGGGCAACCGTACTATGTATATCTTCTTTCTATCTATGATGGATATGCTATATGCTTCTTTGGATATATGTACATATACACGTACTATATTGGGTACACTTGAACCGAGCGGAGAGCTTTCATCTAGGCGTCTAGATATCACTCTGTTGTTCAATCTGAACTTTATACATGTGTACACTTACATATGAGTATATATGTACATATAGTAGAAAAAACATTGGAGAGTACGCTATGGCGTGCTCAAGATATCGCAGTGCTTACCCAGAATAAACATCAGATAATAATTGGCTGTGGCGGCCAGACCCGAAATGCAGCGAAAGCTGGCAAACTGCACCAGATTCGTCGCGTAGGTGGTAAGGAAGTCGCCCACGAAACCGCACTGGTTGGCCAGGATCACGGCTCGCACTCGCCCAATCCTGTCGCCCAGCATGCCAAAGGTGAAGGTGCCCATCAGGGAGCCCAGGAAGAACAGCGACTGGCCGATGCGTGCCTTGTAGGCGTCATCGCAGACCCAGTTGAGCTGATCGGCAAAGAATGGCATTAGATCTTTGGGGTTCCCTGGGGAAGCTCACTAGCCGGGGGGCCTCACCTCGGCATTCATGCTCCTGAATCCATAGTCGTAGTTGTAGATCCAGCGCTGGCAGGCCTCCGAACTGACCGTCAGATTGTTGCCCTCGATCTTCTCCAGGCGGGTGCAGGAGGCGTCTTTGCCAAAGGGCGCATAGATGGCTGCGATCTCCTCGAAGCTGAGGTCCGCCAGCTGATCGTGGTAGCACCAATGCTGGGGCACAAACCCGATGATGTTCTGTGAGTAGTAGTGGACGGTCGTGGTGAAGGCGATATACCCGAGCAGCAGTATCATGAGGTACTGATAGCGACCCGCATTTCCGCACTTCTCCAAGATCTTGTCAAAGTCCATGATGACAAGTCGTTCTCCTGCTGAGATTCTATTAAGACTAAGCCTCAGCTGATCTAAACCGATGCGAAACGACACGAAACGAGAAACGACTGAGCCGAAACGCCGCTAAAGAGTGCGCAAAGTGGCCGGATTCGCACGTTGGGTCTCGGTCTAGCTCCAGCTCTGATAAGATTGGGATAGTCTGGGGGCGGGCTGGCTGGCTGGAGGGCTTATCGTACGAGCACAATATATGGCGGTTGTGCTCAAAAGCAAATGTTTTTATTATTTAAGTGAATTCACTCATTTATTCCAATCTAAACAAACGCCGGCGTCTTACGAGAAGTCCTCTCTCTCTCTCTGTTGGAATAGATAACAGTTGACCTCTGAAGTTTTAATCAAATACATTGTAAACGGATTCTCAGTTCAATGGACTAGCAATAAAGTCAGTTCCCATGATCTGACTGGCAATTTAGCCTCAATTACATGTGTCCATGTGTGTGTACAAGTGCCTAAGGTCAAGTCTAATGCCTACAATCAAAGCAAGAAGCAAGAAAATCTCATCTGTGACACAGTGACACCTATGGATGAACAAATTGCTTGTGATTTTTATAAGATCTGTATAGTAAACACACACTTTGAAGACCCTTCTTCTGGCTGCAGGCGGTACTAGATATGGGACTTCTTTCGAGACCTTCCTCCCACTACTCTTCGAGAGACTTCGGAATTCTTTCGAGACCAATTGCATACTAAAGTTTAAGTACTTTCCTCCCACTACTCTCGGTTAAGCTTTGCTAAATCCTCGTTCCTCTATTGTTATATGATTTGGCCATGTCGTATTGTCATCTTTATGTTGTTATCTTGCATCAAATGAATGCTAGTATTTTTAGAGGTTTATGTGGCTTGTCTGAGCTTTTATCTATATTTTCGTATAGATAGTTATCACACTTTAGGTATAGGTTCTTGAAGGATAATAAACATGATATCTCTTGAAGATTTTCCATCAAAACTACGATAGATCCGTCCGTTCCTTCTGAATAAATTACACTTGACTATCACAGGAGACAACGTTTATTCGGGCACAAGTTTCTGATGGGTCTCGGCACTGAGATCGGCCTCGTCTTCCTTTTTGGGGCGCCGCAGGAAGTCGAACATGCGCTCGCCCTTGCCGAACTGCTCGCCCTCGGCCAGGGACATGGGCAGCTTCTTGTTGCGGGTCTCCGGCATGAGCAGGCAGATCCAGGCGCTGGCAAAGAGCAGCAGACAGATGATAATCGAGGAGGCAGCCCGAAAATACGTGTCCAGATGCAGGATGAATGGCGAGACGAAGGAGAAGGCCGCTCCGCTGACATGGGCCACCGCCAGGATACCGGAACGCACACAGGTGGGCACAAGCTCCGCGGAGATCTGCATGGTGGCCCCGGTACAGACGGAGATTCCGAACCGCGAGGTCAGAATGAGGGCCACCAGCAGGACCGGGCTGGGCTGCTTCCAGAAGGTCAGGAGTATGCCGCAGGCGGCTGTCATTAGACCAGTGGCAACCATGCTGCTCACCGCCGTAAACTTGCGACCCATACTCTTTTGGGCCTGGGCCTGGAACAGCCCCGAGGGTGGCAGCGTCAGGGCGAACAAAGTGAACATGATGAAGGGCGAGAGGCCGAGACCCTCCACATTACGGGACACGGTGTTGTAGCAGAGGGTGATAATGGTGCTGCAAGGGAAAAACAGGTGTTTAGAGATGTTTCAAGGATATCCTTTTCGGCACTTACAACACCAGCAATACGTTGATCATCCTGAGGCGCAGTCGAGGCGTCTTTAGGGCATCCATCAGCTTGGACTGCCTCTGCATGGAGTGATGGCTGCTGGTCGATTCCTGGCCCTTGCAGTGGACGCGGAACTGCTCAAAGTCCTCCTCGCTGACCACGCGCCGATTGAAGTGTGCCACCCGCCTCAGCCGCAGCACGGCTCCGTCGATGTCGTGGCGGGTGACCAGCCACTGGGCACTCTCCTGGACCAGGAAGTAGAAGAGGGTTACCAGTAGCAGGGGCACGGCGGACCAGGCCATAAACGTGCGCCACTCGCCCACCCAGACGGCCTGCCAAGAGGCACTAATCATGCCCAGAGAGTAGAAGACGGACAAGATTAGGTTCAGGCCAACATTGCGCAGCGAGGGCGACACGTACTCGAGCGCTGTTTTGGGGAGAGAGGTAAGACTAGATAAGTTTTAGAGCCTAGTTAAGATAACGTACCCAGAATATACATCAGGTAGGCATTGGCTTCGGCCGCTAGCCCAGACACGAACCGACTCACTGAGAATGTCACCAAGCTCTGCGCAAAGATGGTGGCTGAGTCGCCCAGAAAGCCGCACCAGTTGGCCAAGATCATCGCCTTGATGCGTCCGATGGTGTCGCCAAGCAGCCCGAAGATCAGAGTTCCGCACATGGATCCCACAAAGAACAGGGATTGACCCACACGCGCCTTGTAGGCGGCATCACAGACCCAATTGAGCTGCAAAGAGAAAACGCCACTAAATCACACTCAACGATCTCTGGAGGTCGCTGCGTTTGTCATACTTCGGCATTCATGCTCCTGAACCCGAAATCGTAGTTGTAGATCCACCGATCGCAGGGCTCGCTGCTCGCCGTGGCATTGCCTCCGTCCGGATCGATGGATGCCAGTCGCGTGCAGGAGGGATTCTCGAACTGCGAATAGATGGCCGCGATCTCCTCAAAGCTGCGATGCTCCAGATCTGGGTGGTGGCACCAGTGGTCGGGCACAAAGCTGATCACATTCTGGGCGAAGTAGTGCCTGGAGACGACGAACATTAGGAAGCCGTAGAGCGCCATCAGCATGTACTGGTAGCGATGACAGTCGCCACACTTGCCCAGTATCTTCTCAAAATCCATCTCGGAGTCGCTTAAGCTGTGGAGTGGTGTGGTGTGGTGCGGCGTGGCGAGGCGTGGCGCGTGCTGTTGGGACTGGGGGGTTGGGGTCTGGGGAGAGCGCTCAGTGGGGTGCGTCGCTTGTCCGCTCTCTGTGGCTGCCACGCGCATACTGCCACTCTACTCTACTCCGATCCGATCCGATTCCGCCTTGGCTGAATAGTTAAGAGCGCGCTGGCTGTGTTGTGAAAGCGGCCCCGTGAGACTGATATTGGAGTTGAATAGTGGAATGGAATCGACTCTTTCGTCTCTACCCAGCTGATAAGTAGTTCGCTTCAGGCCCCTTAGAATGAAATGCCCGCCGATTCGATCACAAGCTATACGTATTGATTTAATTATTGGTCTTGATAATCTACAATTTACTATTCAAAATTTATAACTTGGTTATTACTTAGTATGATTGTTGCATAAATATACAAATTTTGTTGGTGTTTTTTTTAGTAAATTCATGAAAAAGTAAGCTGATTATAATTTATGCTAATTTATTATACGTGTTCTCAATGGTTTTCATTCATTCGAATAAACTAGGTAGGTACAGATATGATTTTTATACCCAATACTCACAAAGAGTATAGGGTTATATTAGATTTGTGCGGAAAATGGATGTGTGTTCCGCCCAGAGAAAACCAAAAACGCACATTCATAGAGAATGAACGTATCTTCCAGACTGCAAAATCTGAATCAGTTTGGATCATTATTATAGCCAGACGGAACAAAAGAAATTTCACTGCTTACTCATTTTCTGCCTCTCTCTCACACACACTCTTTGTCGTGCAATGTGTGCTCTGGCGGAGGAGCCATACTAGTGTTCATTGCTCATTTTGGTGAACATGTTCTCTTGTTCTTTTTTAGTAAGTGAGTCAACTCACATCCCTAAGCACCACAGACTTGCAACTCAGAAATTGGCAACTCAAAACAGATTTGCAATACTTGTACTTGGCTTCTTGGCGTCCAACTTTCTCAAAATGAAAAGCTTTGCCGGTAATACAAAAAGTGTGATGTGAACAACTGCCAGAACGCCGTTTGAGGAGCAAAATTTCGCAAAATGTGAGTAGAGAACAAGTGAACAAAAATGGACCAGTGAACCAAAAAGAGCAAGTGAGCAAAAATAAACAAGTGAGCAAAAAAGGGACGGTTTGGAAGGGCTTCACTTAAGTGAACAACCCTTTTTGTTTACTCACTCATAAGCAACACAACACTAAGCCATACTAACTGAGTATCGGGTGTAAGCGGTCCCCCTCGTTTTATATGCAAGTGAGGGAATGCAATCTTACTCAAATATGGCAGATTACTCTTAGTAAACCTTCCTTCCTTACTTTATCGTAGAACAATACATGGTATGATTTTTTTGGACAACTTGATCAAGGTTGTCGTTGATAGGCCTGACTTGTTGAGCCGCTTAAACCTGATGGTTTCTATTAGATCCACCAGAAACATCTGTACACCTACCCTTCCGCTTTGTAGATCGAATTATTCGGATTATAGTTCCCTCTACCATATTATATCTACTAATAATAACCTTCCTCTTCTTAAATTACTAATACTCACAAACCCTTCTTGTAATTAGTCATGCTTAGTTCTTTTACTCAGTTTAGTTCTAGTTTTCCTCGAATATTAGTCCAAGATAGATGATCTTTCCTGAAAGTACGCGATCGGTTCGCCTCATGCGGCAGCGCCCCTCGGCTGGTTTGCGTTCCTGCCTGGGATCCTCACGTAACAGGCTTCGGCTTGGTGCCGCATTAATTGCACATTAACGTCCAAATAAGATAATCATAATATTTTTGTAATCCGAAAAACTGTTGAACTTTAGGTATTCAAATCTGAACAAATGGCACCAATTACATGGAACCATACATTCCAATGTTTGAGTGGTACAAATTTGCTGTTGTTTTGTCATAAATAACCCACATAAATCTCCATAAATCCCTTTGGGGCTAATGAATCATTATCGCACACATCTTATCGTCCCCAAATAAGTATCAAAATACCCAAATATCAATTGTTTTTGTGGCTTATGGCAGTGAAATTTATACACAGATAATTCCGTAATACTGAATCACAAACATTTCCCTATTGTTGAGCAGTTTTCGTCATGAGAGTGTCCTCTTCCTTGGCCTTGGCAGCCATCTCGACCCCTGTTTCCACCTCCTGGCTCTCTCCTTTTCTCAGGTTACGGAGAAAGTCGAACATGCGTTCTCCTTTGCCGAATTCCTCGCCCTCCGCCAGGGACATGGGCAGCTTCCGATTACGCGTCTCGGGGAGCAAAAGGCAGACGTAGGCCCCCGCCAGGAAGAGCAGACCCAGTATGATCGAAGGAGCCGGCCTGAAGTACGTGCCCAGGTGCAGGATGTAGGGCGAGAGGAAGGAGGCGGCGAAGCCGGCCACATGAACCACAGCCACCCCCCGACCACGCACGCAGGTGGGAATGAGCTCCGTGGAGAACTGCGAGCTGGCTCCATCGGCAATGGACACCCCGAAGCGGGCGGCCAGCGTCAGACCCACCAGCAGTAGCACATTCTGATTTCTGCCCAGCGATATGACGAGACCCGCACCAGCGGCAAACAGCCCCGTAATTGCCATCCAACTGACTGCAGTGGCCTTGCGACCGATGCGATCCTGGAGCAGGCCCTGCAGGTAGCCCGAGGGCGGCAACGTCAGGGCGTTCAGGGAGAACATGATGAAGGGCGAGATGCCCAGACCCTCCACGTTCCGGGCAATGGTGTTGTAGCAGGGCGTGATAATTATGCTGGGGGCGGAAACGAACAGAAAAATATTAATTAATTTTTTTGGAACTTACAAATCTCTTAGTCTTAAATTCAAAATACATATAAAGGCATCAGAGTCGAAGGGATTATACATCCATTCTACACAATCTTCTTTCCTTTACAATTTCCTTCTTTAAATCCATATTAATTATATATTTATTAATCCAATAAATACTTACAAAATCATCAGCAGTTTGAATGCTGTACTGCGCATGCGCGGCGTCTTGAGCATGTCGAGCAATTTGGTCTGACTTTTCGCTGCCTGGGCCTCCTTCTGGTAGTGCCGCTCACAGTAGCCACGGAACGCCTTGAAGTCATCGTCGCTGACCTCGCGGCGATTGATTTTGGCCACGCGCTGAAGCCTCGTAATGGCTCCATCGATATCGTTGCGCGTGACCAGCCACTGGGCACTCTCCTGGACCAGGAAATAGAAGAGCGTCACGAGCAGCAGTGGCAGCGAGGAGCAGGCCAGGAAAATGCGCCAGTGACCCACCCAAACGGCCAGCCAAGAGGCCCCAATCAGGCCCAGGCAGTAGAAGCTGCCCAACACGGTGTTGAGGCCAACATTTCGCAGTGAGGGCGAGACATATTCGAGAACTGGTTAATGGAACAAAGTGTAAGCCAAGTAGAATAAGTGGGAGTCCATGCCATTTACTTACTCAGTATGTACATGAGATACGAGTTGGCATCGGCCGCCAGACCAGACACAAAGCGACTCAGGGAAAATGAAGTCAAACTTTCCGCAAATATCGTGGAGAAATCGCCCAGGAAGCCGCACCAGTTGGCCAATATCAGAGCCTTGATTCTGCCAATGCGATCGCCAAGCAAACCGAACACGAGAGTGCCACAGACGGAGCCCACAAAGAACAGAGACTGACCCACTCGCGGCTTATAAGCCTCATCGCACACCCAGTTCAGCTGTGTGCAAAAGATGAGGCATTAATCTTCAGGTTTCCAATACCCTTCGCCGACTCACCTCCGTGTTCATGCTCTTGTATCCGAAGTCATATTTGTAAATCCATCGATTGCAGCGCTCTGGGCTTAGTGTGGCATTGCGGCCATCCGGATCGATCGACGCCAGTCGCGTGCAGGCGGGTCTCTCGAACTGCGAATAGATGGCCTCGATATCGGCAAAGCTTCGGTTGGCCAGCTGCTCGTGATAGCACCAGTGGTCGGGCACAAAGCTGATCACATTCTGGGAGAAATAGTGCATCGATATGACGACCATGAGGAAACCGTAGAGCGAGAGCAGCAGAAACTGATAGCGACTGCTGTTGCCGCACTTGGCCAGAATCTCCTCGAAATCCATGTTCTTATCGGTTTTGCGGCCCACCTCTCTAGCGGTGCTCTCAGTGTTGCGCCTGGCGCCTGGCATTTATTTGAGCTAACTAAACCAGCTAACCCACAGCTGGTTCTGGCAAATCGTTTTATTAGCCCCCGAACACTCTCGGAGAGTTTATTGAACGCAGCAGCTGTAAACCCGTTCCGTGTGTATTCTGCTGGCACGGAGCGCAAACAACCTACTGGTTGCGACCCACAGCGAGTACTAAAAAATATGTGGTTTGCTAAGAGAGAGTGCACTCCCTCCAAACATATTCTATGGTTCGAATATTAATTTACTCACGTCTGAGAGCGCGGATAGAGAGAGTTTGAATTGCTGCCAATGCTATAGAAAATTTGAATATCAATTAATTTCAATTTTTGCCAATTAGTTTTGATAAACGAACAACCTCAAAGTATGGCCGATGTAATGATAATTGATTAATAAGCAAAATGAATTTGATTTTCAGGACTTTAAGCAATTCTTGAGATACGCTTACACAAATACTTAAGTAGCCTTAGGACCTGTTGTGTGCTTGAACATTTTATTGTTGGGTTGTGTGTAACGGCTTAAAATTGATGGATATTTTTTTTAACCATATTCTTCAGGATTATTTGAAGACAGTCGACTCTCAGTCGACTCCCAGTCGAAGACTCTTTTATTTTTAGTAGTTTGAAATAGAACTTAACTAACTAATTTATGTTGTCATTAGCTTGTAGGGACTGAAGCAATGATGTCCATAAATTCAACAGACTTTTTATACCCGATACTCAAAATGAGTATTGGGGTAAATTAGATTTGTGGTAAAAGTGGATGTGTGTAACGTCCAGAAGGAATCGTTTCTGACCCCATAAAGTATATATATTCTTGATCAGCATCAATAGCCGAGTCGATTGAGCCCTGTCTGTCTGTCCGTCCGTCCGTCCGTCCGTCCCTCTGTCCAACCCTCTGTCCGTCCCCTTCAGCGCCTAGTGCTCAAAGACTATAAGATCTAGAGCAACGATGTTTTGGATCCAGACTTCTGTGATATGTCACTGCTACAACAATTTTTCAAAACTTCGCCCCGCCCACTTCCGCCCCCGCAAAGGACGAAAATCTGGGGCATCCACAAATCTCAGAGACTATTAACGCTAGAGTAACCAAATTTGGTGGCCGCACTTCTGTTAGATCTCACTATAAAACGTATATCTCAGAATTTCGCCCCACCCCCTTCCGCACCCACAAAGGACGAAAATCTGGGGCATCCACAATATTGAGGATACGAGAAAACTAAAAACGCAGAATCATAGATAATGATCATATCTATCAGATTGCTGAATCTGGATCAGATCAGATAATTTGTATAGCCAAAAGGAACAAATCAATTTGCAGTGGCTACGCAGCGCCCGACGTCACGCTCAGACTGATTTTCTGTCTCTCTCGCACGCACTCTTTGTCGTGTCGTTTAATATTAGCGGCGTCTGCCGGAGGAGAGCCATACTGACTAAGTATCGGGTATAAATGTAGAGTTGCGGTGTCCGCAGCAACTCACAACGTTCCCCCTCGTTAAATAATAAAATATAAATAAATATATAAGTTTTTAGAATCGGATCGATATATGATATATACTGCAATAGATGTTCGGTTATAGTTCTAGGAGAAGCAAAAGATACATCCCCATTTCAGAAAACTTAAACTTTGGCTTGGTGTACGAGTATCTTCCAGGTAAGGCCACAAATCCAATATCATATGAAAGGTAAAAAATATCTGTTTTAAGCCCATTAAATTGTTAGATATCAGCGCTGTAGATGTGTAGTGAAAACTATGAAAATGCGTCAAGTCAGCAAAGGTTAGTTTTCCATTTTTTAAAAAGACTTAGGAGTTATGTTGAAAATTCTAAGTATGAGTATGTTTGTGCCCCTTGTAAAAAGAATCAGGTATAGAGATCTCGTGCATAGAGTATCATGTGATTCGGAAAAGATCTTTTCCTAGAATGCAGCACAATGAAAGAAACTCTGCAAAGATTATATACATCACCATGGCATTGTTCACATTAGTTACACCTGAAAGACCATTAAAAACACATTTCGATTATGTTTTTTTATTGATTTTATTTTAGTTTTTTTTTATGTTTGTTTATTTCTTTTTCATATACGTGTTCATCAATTACAATTGCTGTTTAAATGGATATATGCATGTCTCTACATTTGCTGAGTTTTGAATATATTATTAGTAGCTTTAATATGAATCAAACCATATAATTGTTGGTTTTGTCCTCTGTCTGTCTGTTGGTTTTATAAATGTAGTAAACGCAGTTTCGTGATAACATGATAGATACATTTGCTTTTGACTTAAGTAGAGTTCGTACACGGGTAGGGTATATATATATATATATATATCAAACTGTACATACATACATTAGATGCAATGCGTTAACTAAATTTGATTAACAACTAAACTACTTAGCCGGCACGAGCCTAGTACAAGTCATTTAAAAGTAGTTTGAGTAAATAAGCAGTAGTGCTAGGTAATTTTAATTAACTTAAGACTCTTACAAAGATGCACACACATACCACTTGATACAATATAAATAATACATACAGCTAGTACTCATAGATACATAAGTAGGGCTATAACATATATACTTTAGTTGCGTAATAATAAATAGTCGAAGAAACCATCATGCGTATAGACTAAGGCCCTGAATGAGGGGGGGTTAACGGGGGAAATCAAACACTACATCGAATTCAGTCACAATTCACATTTCACAATCTGCCATCATCGGATCGTTACATACATACATCTACATACACATAGGATCATCTGCCTTCTCCGTACATGTGGGGGGTTTGGGTGGGTTTCAGGGTAAAACATATTATTGCGAACATAGACTAGTTTAGATATGATAGTTCCAAGGGGTTATAAGGGGCTATAGCTAGGACTGCCTGGCCTGCCGATCGTTCAAGTGCACTCAATGCTATCATAGAAGACCTCCTCATCTGGGTCTGTCTCCGATTGCTCCTCCTCAAAATCATCTACATCGTAGGAAACCAGGGACTGCAGGCTCTCATCGAGCATCTTGTGCTGCACATGATGTACCTCGAAGGGCCTGGCATCGTTTGGTGGGGGACCAAACCAGATGCCATCAGGGTCGGTGGCGCCTTCGCCCCGATCCTCCTTAGCTGCAGCCACGCCCAGGGGCTCCACAGCTCTGGCCTCAATCGAATCACTGTAGCCATAGTCGAAGGTCACCAGCAGATTGGTACTGCCACAGTCCATCGAGTCGGGCGTTGTGTATTGGGTGTAATACGAATCGTAGGCCGTCTCCTCGGACACATCGTGAATATCGTATCTCTGCTGATGATCCAGAACCATTTCATTGCCGTTGGTAGTGGTATTGTGGTTCTGGTTGCTCGTTTCCCATAGCTGCCATTGCCAATTGCGGTTATTGAAACGGAAATTTGGCTTGTCAAGAGGCTCGGCCAAGTTCTGATCATCAATTGAGGTTTGGGGAAAGAGCAAAGAAAAAACAGAATAGAATATCAAATCTTTGGTTCAAAACAGAATGCAAGCGCAGGAAAAACAGAAACAGGAAACAGGAACAAGAAAAGGTCATTCACAAAAAATAGTTATTAAAATCGTTAGAGGAACACAAAACTGGTTTTTTTCGGGGTTAGCATAGAGCGGGGTATAGTTTTTCAAGAACTTGGGCGTTAAAGCGGTTAGAATCCTCAACCAAGGGCAAAAAAGTTGTAAAGTTAGCACAGAGCATCAATCAGATCTGATCAGTCATCAAACCAATATTTGTATGTACAATATAGAAGTTGTTCGTCGATCCTTTAGAGAGGCGCTTACTTGAAATTTGTGTGTGCAGCCCGTATGCTATTGTAGAGGAAAGGGTGAGGTTCTCTAGAGAGTCTGGTAGTCTAGATCTACAACAAACTAAGCTACAAAATAAACGAAATCAAAAGCAATGCCAGAAAGCTGTGTGGAGTGGAGAAATGGTGGAGTTGGTGGTGGAGCTTAACCTACTAGGTGATTTACAACAAAAGAGAGACTTACGCGTATAACGAATTGCGGCAAAGTGTCTACTTCGTTGTCATTGGCTTTGGCTAAGATCAAAAGCAGACAAACGATATACAACAGAGTGGCTCTGGACTGAGGTCTGAGCTGGGGCCCCGAGCCTGAGGCTGAGGATGACTTGGGCGAGGGCGCTTCTCCTTGGCGGGCTGTCCGTTACCAAAAACTCCAGACTTTTTTCTATTTTGTTTGTTAGCACTTCAGTTGAACCACCAACACACATTAGTCAATCAATCAAACAAACAAAACACCACCATAAGTCCATATATCATCTGCTAATCCATACCAAAACTTCGCTTAGGTTCGACGGCTTAATTTCTCTATGTTTTTTTTTTTTTTTGTTAGGAAAAGTTTTGTTTTTTTTTTTTGTTTCGGTTTTCACAAATGGTTTTTAGTTACATGTTGGGCTGTTGGTGGTTTTTGGGATTTGTTTTTTTTGCGGGGATATTTTTGGTACGTTCAGATTTTTGGGCATACAAAAGACGAGTATATGTGAGTTATAGCAAACATTTTTTGTTTTTTTTTTTTTTTTGGTTTGGAGTAGACATACAAGGTAGATAGGCGCAGAAAGAAAAAAAAGGTAAAAGTAAAAAAAAGAAATTACAGCATTAGATACAAATTATTTTCAGGTGTTGGTCTCATGAAGCGTTTGAGTGTGTGTGTGTGTGTGGCAGATGAGCGGATGATCCTGTCCCCCTTTTTGGGAGACACATTTCTATGATATGATTATACTGGCAAGCATATTTAACTGTAACTTAGGGCAAGTATTATTTCCTTTTGATTTTCACACAAAAATATATATATAGAATAATTTGTTTTTGTATATTTCTACATATAGGTATGTGTTGCATATTGCTTTATAGATCAATAAATTAAGCCCAAATAAGGAGTGTGTGTAAGTTTAAGCTTAAAATAAATTACAAATTACAAACAAAAATAACTAGTAATTATAATAAACACACACACACACACGCACACACACTTAAGGCTGGAGGCCTTCGAACCGAACAATGAGCTGGAGGCATGCCATAGCCATACTTGAGGGAAAAATTAACCGAACAACAATTAACGTGATTTGCATAATGTGTGTACATGCATTGGCTTTTCTGTTTTCTTTTTCTTTTATGTACAAAAACTAAATGGAGGAAATATTGCTAGTGCTTCGGCTGTGGCTGTGGCTGCTGCTGTTGCATGTGAAATTGTTTGATTAATTAATGCATCTACTGAGCACCTAAGGCATCGATAGGCAGTGAGAGCTTGCTAGGCGGCGGCACCTTTCACCAGCCGCGTGGCGGAGTCCAACGACCCCCCCCAGGCGGAGGCTTCAACGGCTATTCATTCTAACAGACTTTGGAAACGAACAAATATTTAACGACAGAGATATCCCCACTGCTGTTGGGGTTTCAGAGAACGAATCCTCGTAGAACTGCACAAATATATCGTAATATTATGAAAATATTGTATTTGTATTGTATTGTTGAATGAATTCTCAATCTGTTGTTTCGGTTGTTGTTGAAAATATCCATCTTTTGTGTGTTGGAATGGGGTTTGGGCTTGGGCGAAAACGAAGACGAAGAACAATTGTATTTTCGAGCATTTGTTGAATGAATTCCCTACAATAAATAGGGTTAAGCTTTTGATTCTTTTGTTGTTGTTGAAAATATCCATCTTTTGTGTGTTGGAATGGGGTTTAGGCTTAAGCTAAGACGAACTACAGTTGTATGTTGGAGCATTTGTTGAATGAATTCCCTACAATAAATAGAGTTAATCTGTTGTTGTTGAAAATATCCATCTTTTGTGTTTGAATGGGGTTTAGGCTTAGGCTGGGACGAAGAACAATTGTATTTTGAAGCATTTGTAGAACGAATTCCCTACAATAAATAGGGTTAATACTTTGATTCTGTTGTTGTTGAAAATATACATCTTTTGTGTGTTGGAATGGGGTTTAGGCGTGGGCTGAGACGAAGAACAATTGTATTTTGGAGCATTCGTTGAACGAATTCCGTACAAAAAATAGTCTGAAATCTTTTGATTCTGTTGTTGTTGAAAATATCCATCTGTTGTGTTGAAATGGGATTTAGGCTTAGACTAAGACGAAGAACAAATTTGGTAACCGATGGGGGCGGGACATGCACGAGACGAGCACTTAGATATATGTGTGTATGTGTATATGTAGTGTATGTGAGGGTTAATTGTGTATGTGTGTGTGTGTATGTATAAATAGATAAGAGATATGCACGTAACTATGTATCTATATAACGTATACAGTAGTTGGATGTCGCTTTTCGATATATATTGTAACTGTAACTGTAACGAAGGCGATGATTCTTGTGATTCTTTGTTGTTGTTGTTGTTGTAGTTGTTGTTGTTGAATCGTTATCGAAGGCATATTAATCGGTAATATGTATATGTATATATATATATAGTATATAGTATATAGATATATTCATAGTAAATGTATGGTGTATCGATTGTAAGTAAGTTGTATGCATTATTAGACGTAATTTCACTTGAACCAACCCAATAATGTTGATTTGAGAGTGCGTACCTTGCCACTATCACTGTCGCCGCCTCCGCCGCCCCCATAGCTGGACGTGGGCGTGGTGGAGGCCAGAGTTTCGTTCTGCTCCCGCCCCAACCTTCCAGCGGCCCCCACAGAGGCGCTGCTATACCGCCTCGACACACCCAGCGGAGCACGTTCGCTGCCCGACATGGCCGAGGCCCCGCCACGTCTATGGTGATAGGGAGCCCCCGCCGAGCCGCCGATCTGCAGCTGGAGATCCTTGCGAAGCGTCGTGCTCAGTTGGGCTGCAATGGAGGCGGAGCTGTTGCTGCCCTTGGGCACCTCCGGCGATTGCTGGGAACGCGACAGCGAGTCCAGGTGCCGCACCCGAGAGCTGATCGTGTCGCGCTTCAGCTTCGGAAGCGGCGAGTTCTGGAGCACACGCGGGGACGGAGTTGTGGCTGTGGCTGCGGCAGCCGTCTGCGACTGGCTGCGATTGCCCGTCGAGCCGTATGAGTAGGGTGTGGTGGCCAGCGGTATCGACGACGATGTGGAGCTCCGGCTGGTGTTGGTGCTCAGCGAGTGATTGGAGGCCGAGTCGGCTCGCCGCAGGCTCTGTAGGTTGCCTGTGCTGCGGCTCAGCGAGGACTTGCTGCCGTACGAAGTGCTGCTGGAGTTATGCGCCGATGGTGGCGATCGTCCCCCCGTCGAGGGTCTGCCCGTGGGCGGTTTGCCGGCAAAATAGGCCGCCGCCTTGCTACCAGGCAGCGGTATCTTGCTCGGCTTGCTGGCACTTCCGAACTTCCGGAAGGCGTTCTGTCGCGCCGGCGGCGTCTGCTCAAAGGGACTGACCCCACCCACGCTGGTGCTCATCACCCGGGCCGCAATGCTGCTGGGTGTGCTGCTGCCCAGCGGACTGGGGTTCCCTGAATTGATGATGCTCTTTCTCAGCGTGCTGTTGTTGTTGGGCGTGACGTGCAGGGCCTGCGCCTGCCGCTGCCCCTGGCCTGGGGTCCCCTCATGATCGTGGGCCGACTCGGTGCTGCTGCTGTGCTGCAGCTCGTCCATGGCCAGCGGCACCATGGCCTTCATGCTGGGCGTGCTGATCTGTGTGACTGGCGGTGCGGGCATGGCCGTCGAAGAGGAGTCCACCGAGCACTCGGGCACCCCGCGGCGACTCAGCATCAGGGTGGTAGAGGCCGACGAGCGATTCGTCTCGTAGTCATGCTGCGACGAGTTCAGATACGAATTGGTGGTGCTGTTGTTGGCCTGCAGACGGGACTCCACGAGCCGCAGCTGGGCCTTGGTGCCCTCCAGCTCGATGCTCTTCTCCTCCAGCTGAAAGCGCAAGTGCTCGAACTCCTCGCCGCTCTTGTCCAGCCGCTTGGCCAGCAGCGTCTTGGACTTGCTGGACGAGTCCAGCTTCTGCGACAGCACCTGGTTCTGCACGGACAGGGTGAGCAGGTGGCGCTGCAGCTCCAGCACGTTCGTCTCCAGCAGAATGGCCGAGATGCGCTTGCTGTCCGTCAGCCGGCATTTGGTATTGCGCGCACCCGGCGTGCTCACAATGCCATCCAGTCGGCCCAATGGTGGTGGCCTCCTTGTTGTTGTTGTTGTTGCTGTTGTTGTATCACTGCCTGGGCTTTGATGGAATGCTGCTTCCTGCGCTGCTGGCTGATCGACGATGACCGGCTGGAATGTGTTGTTGCTGTTGATAAAGTTGTTGCTGCTGCTGCTGTTGCTCGGGCGACTGCCATTCGAGAGCACCGTCGTGGCTGAGGATAGAAAGTTGCGTTGACTGGAGTAATCCGATTGGCTGGTGCTGCACAGAAAATGAACATAAAATATCGGTTTAGAGATGAATCCATCCAGTGCAGTCGGCTGCTTACCTGGAAGAGCTCTTGCTTTGTTGCAGCTGCAACTGTTGGACGCGCAGACTCAGCTCCAGCTTCTGGGCCAGGGCCAGCTTCAGCTGCTCCTCGATATCCTTCTTCACGCTGATCATCTCCTCCATGCGGTCGCTCATCTTGGCCGCCTTGATGCGGGCCGTCAGCGTTTCGGCCTCCATTTCGGCCAGCTTGTCGAGCAGCTGATCGCGCTCCTTGCGCAGCTGCTTGAAGTCCTCGCGGTTCAGTCGCTCCACCTGCTCGAGGAACTGTTTCTGCGTCAGGCCGCTGGCCCCCGCCTCGTCGACGCAGCTCTTGCTCTGCAGCAGCTCCACCTTTTCGAGCACACGATTCGATCGGCGATGGATGACATCCAACAAATTGAACAGCTCATCGTCGGACTCTGAACCGCTCAGGCGATTCCCGGCTATGGCCACCTGTAAGTGCATAGAGCAGAGATTAGCATGTATGTCGGGGCTGTACTTTAGGCAAGGCGACTCACCGTCATAGCACCGTTGGTGGAGGAGGCGCTGTGTCCCTCCTTGGAGGAACTGGTCTCCGTTGAGAAGCCGGAGTCCTGCACAACGCTGCCGTTGTTGTTCTCTCCGCTCTTTGGCTCTTTCTTGCCGCTATGCGAATTGCTGCGGCTGCGCGTCAGCGACGAGGACGATGCCTCCGCTCTGGACGGAGCTACAGCCGCTGACGACGTGGACGGTTCCTTGTGCGAGAGTTTCCTCGTCATCCGTATGCCCGGCTCCCATTCCCGTCTGCAAAAGGAATCGGAACAGGATTAGAAAAAGGCCAAGCCATCGAATTTGGAGGGCATGGACTCACCTTGTGGCTAACGAGGAGCTGCCACCACCCACGGAATGACTGCCGCCCATGGCGCCCACTGAGGAGGTGGGTGTCGAGGGCCTGACCGACATGGAGGCCATTTTATGCTTGAGATCGGGAAACGTTTCGATCACCAGATCCCGGAACTCCAGCAGGGCACCGACCTCGTGCTGCAGCTCCTGCAGCGACTTGGTCTGTTCGCCGTGGATGTGATGGCTCCCGTAGCTGTTGCTGTAGTGCGGACTGTGGTGGCTCAGATGATGATGGTGGTGGTGCAGATGATGCGGATACGTGGCCCCCACCACCACTGTGGCCGTGGGCGAGGCAGCCACTGCCCCCCCGCCGCCCACCGCCGGACCGCTCGACATCAGGTGCGGATGATGGCCGGCACTGCTCAGCGGCAGGCACTCCATGGCCAGCTCAGTGGTGCGCTTCCCGTTTACGTGGCTGCTGCCGTTCCCCTCGCCGTTGCTCTGACTGTGGGGGTGGTGGCCGGTGCCGATGCCATGCGTTGCGGGTAGTTCGAAGACGTCATTCTGCAGGAACAAAGAACGGAGGAACAGAAGAAATATATCAGTTTAAGAGGGCTACTCAGTATTTTATATATAAGTTCCATATATATTCTTAAGTTCGAAAATCAGAAGAGAAAAACCCACATGAATCTAGAGATATACAATAAATGTAGCCATTAAGTGAGAATCGGACTTGAGCCCAGCATAAACAGACAACGGCGGGACTCGGTATTCCGCTACTTAGGTCCTCGACATTCTCTTATTCTCGTTCGGAGCGTTCCGAGTGTTACTGAAGAGCAACCTTTCGAATCTACCACCGAATCTACTCGGCGGCACTCGTTACTCGGCACTGGTTACTCGGCATTCAGTTACTTCAATTGGAAGCGTTCCGAGTGTGACTGAGGAGAATGATTCAAATCAACAACTAATCTGGCCCTCGGTATTCCGCTACCTAGACACTCATTCTTTCAAAGCTCTCACTCGTTACACGATCTCGTTTGTTTCTAAGAGAATGATTCATAATGATTCGAAAGCCTCAAACAGGCAGAGCTCTATTTCTGATTAGTATATTTATCACTATTATTTATAGTGATAGATAATTGCTAACAAATATTCTGCACATCTCCATACTACAGTCATTCATTGCAGTTGCTTTAACAAATTCAAATCAAATTCAAAGCTTTTTCATTTAAAAAAAAAAACTATGCTAATGTATTTTTTCATCAACCCTAATTATTCCAAAAGTTTATCATGTTATCTGTACGACTGACCTCCACGGATGGCAAACATTTCCCAACAGCATTTGAAAACAATACAATATTTTGATCAAATTAAGCCATTTATAATTAATTATTGTAAAGATAAGATGGTACAAAAAAGCCTTGATTTGTTCATTCAATGTTTTACAAATTGCATAAAAGATTATCTGAAGATTAAATAGGGATTGGATCCCAGAAGATAACCAAAATGTAATACTGATAATTACTATAATTTATTCAGTCTTTTTCCTCAATGCATGCCTCGAAGAAATGCAATGAATCATTGTTTTGGATATTTTGGTGGTCCACTGCACTTTTACCTCTTTAGAGCTGAAGATCGTTGGGGAGCCCCCAATGGGGCTGTTAATTACTCGAAAGAAAACAACACTTTGAGCTGCATTAAGTAAATTTAATTCATCATCGTGGTCCTACTGGACTCTGGTTCGGGAGCAGTGCGAGCGATTAGTGAATGACATACAAATAATGATTGATGATTGATCGCTCTATCGAGCTCTGGAGAGCACCCGGCGAGAGCTGGCCCGGTGACGGCGACCCGTGGAGAAAACACCACACTGGAGGCAGCAATTTGTGACAATCATGTCTTGGACCCCATGACTATTCAGTGCTTTCTGAGGAGGAGGAGGAGGAGGAGGAGGTTCATAAACTAGAACCTGGGGCCACAGCAGATGGCCAAGTAAAAGTCGTTTTTCTCCGCTCTGGATCTGGCTCTGAAAATTACGAGTGTCGGGCGATTTGTTTGTCAACCCGGTTGGAAGTTTTCCCGCTTTCCCGCTTTCACTGAGCGAGAATGTTTCTGAATTGATTGGCAAAATACGAAAAAATACTTTCACATGCAATAAACATAAATATTTCTGCCTGGCAGCCGTTTTGTCGAGCCGGCTTTACGGCTATTGATCAAACAACCGCTGGATGGTTGGCCGTTGGAGTGCTAAAAATACTTACGAATGCATGGCAAAAGTCACGACACAAACCAGGCAACTGGGTCTGTTGTCTGTTGTGTGTTCTACGCCAAGAAAGAGTACTGAGCGATGTTGCATGCACCTTGATGATGAAAATGTTGGTCAGCGCCTAATGGCAAAATCATTGCAAATGAAGCATGAAAATTGGCCCACATTCACACATCACAGATGGTGTATCCATCCAAGCCAAAGGCTGGGCCCCCAGACATTATTTAACAGCTAATTAACAGGGGTAGGGGGGGAACCCCAGGAAGCAAAAAATCATAATTTCATGGCAGGCTTGCATAATGCTCAATGCACTTTTTCTACCGTATAAACTCTATTTTTTTATATTTTTTTTGTATTTCTTTTTGGCCGACTTGCCTTTGGAGCGTGGCGAACATCAAAGCCAAAAGCCAAAGCATGGGAAGTGCCAGAGAAGTCACATTGAAGATCGTGTAATTATATAGCAAAATCCATTGTCAACCACGAAATTGAAACCAAACAATCCCCAGGCCCCCGTACCCGTACCCCGCCTGTCACTCACTCCGACTAGCAAGAGAGAGAGATAGAAAGAGAGAGACGTCTGTCATTCATTCGAGCGTTTCCATTGGCTTTATGATTTCAGACTCTCATTGCTCAATTAACTTGGGGATTTGGCCTTTTGGCCCACGGGCCTCCAACAGGGGGGGGCCCAAACAAAAGCAAATGTTTCCTTTCCTCCTACTACGCGTACTATATATGATATATTACTATCAAAACCTACTATGTATTTCAGATATATGCAAATTACAATACACTGTAGAGACACAAGTGTTTCCTTGTCACTCGAACGAGGCGTCTGTCACTGTTTTCGGAGTCGGAGTAGTATCTTCTCTCTCAAGCTGCGCGCCCTGCTTGCACAGTGGTTCAAAATATATCATTCCCAACTAGAGAGTGTCTTTAAATTGAATTATTTAGATTTAGATTGGTCTGCGTTTTTCGTAAACCCCAAACCACTGTTTGATCATCACCCCAATCAACATTTGAACATCATTATCATCTGCATCATTGCTGTACTCGTGGGCGTCTCTCTCTCTCTTCGTCTACGTGGCTGCATCCTCAAGTTTTATTACTTGCCAGCAATTGGGTTGATCATCATCATTGTGCGCCATGACAGACGCAGAGAGGCACAGTCGCAGCACCACTTGGGGCTTGGGACTCGAGACTCGAGGCTTGGGCGACAGACCCGCTCAATTAGGCTGCCCACCACTCGAGTCGTCAGGCAGCCACACTAGCCAGCAAGGTTTTTGGGCTTGCCTTTGTGAGTCAGCTAAACCATGGGGTAGGAGTACTATTTATAGTTGTAGCCAAACTTGCAGGTTCCCCGAAGTGCCAGCGATCAGCTATTTCGCCATAAACAGAGCCAGCGCGTAACAGAACTTTTGCCATTACTAGAAAGTCGCACTTTGATTTAATGCAAAAAAATTAATCAAACGAGTGGAACCACAATCAATGGGACGGGACACCCACTTGTGAAAACAATGACACCAGCAAAAGCAAAAACCAAAAACCACTTCCCAGCTCATTTAACTGTACTTCGCACTCTGCATTGGTGTTGCTTTTGCTTTGTTTTTCTATTCTTTCACCAAATTTCTTGAGTGGCTTTTTGCACTCGGCCTGGGGCCGCATGTTGTTTGATCGATTTTTGGCACCATCTCTTTGTCACTCTCTCCACCTCTTTCTCTCTCTCATTTATTTCTTTCTTTCGCTTGTTTATACGTAACGTGCCGGTGCGATTGCTATTTGCTATGCTCTAGCTAACACGGGTTTCACTGCGCTTCAGTCGCTCGTACACATACATACAATATACATATGTACATATACATGTGTATGTACATGAGTATGCATGTAATTCTAAAGCGCTTTACTCTCTGTTTCTGCATGCGTATGCCCTAACAGAGGGTATGCAGTGCATACAAAAATATCAATACTTACACAACTGCAATAGAAACGATCGCTCGGGAATAATTAAGCTACAATTTTATAAATAAATAAATAACTAATCAAATAAAATAGGACCTGCGTGGAAAAGAACTGTAATATGTATGGACTCACTTTCGAGAGAGTGAAAGAAAGAGCGACTTGTGCGTAAGGCCTGGAGAGCAGAACGGGATCCAGATGAAGGTGGTGCGCTTGCTCTCTTTCGGTTCTGAGAGCGCTTTGATGCCATATTTGATGATAGAGAGAAGAACGAAGTTTGCTATTGTACTGAGCAGAAAAGAGAGCTCTTTGCGGTGGCGGACCACCTTGTCTAATGTCGTCATTCGAAGAAGGTCAGAACGGGATGGAATCGATCCCAGCCTAGAGCTGGCAGTGACCCTCTCTCTCTCTCTGCTGTGCAAGCCTTCTTCAATATTTGCAAGGGTATCTAACGGTCTTTATTTGTTGTTTCATTTTTTAATGATTTGGTTATTGCTGTTTGATGTTACCCACATGCCGTTGCAGCACGCTTAAATGAAATTTCTATTTTTGCGGTTTGTTTGTTCGATCGCAGGCTTTTAATTGGAGATTTCCATGCAAAGCTGGGCAAGGAAATATTACAATAATTTTGTTAAGTGCCACCCTTTGCCTCTCCCTCTCCCTCTCCCTGTAACTGTGTCTATCCATTTCAATTAGTAATGCGTTTGCATAACTGCTGGAATAAGTATGTATTTAGGGGGATATATAATTATGTGTCTGTCTTTTCCCTGACTGGCGAGGCGAGACTCTGGCGGATTGGGAGCGCTTATTAATTACAAGACCCTCCCGCCCCCAGCAACAGTACGCCCCCCCCCCCCCCGCACGATAGAGAGAAAAAAAAACATGCATGACTTATAGCATTTTTAACAGTCATCGCTCGGCACATTGACTACGCCAATTTATACTCGTATTTTTTCGACTCCAATTCAATTTCAATGCAGTTACATGTTGGCGTTTCGGTTTGGGTTTGGCCGCCAGCCTCTGACGCAACATCGAACCAGGGTCTCTGGGGTCTCTTGGGGCATTGTGCGTTCCCAGTTTGCCAGTTGCCAGTGGGTCTAACAGCCGGTTAGATTTATTAAAAGACAGTTGCATGTAGCTACGGATATGCATCTTTGTATATGGAAAAAAAACTTCAAGTCCAACCCAGACTCCATCCAAAAGCCATTTCCCCTTAGCCGTCATTAGTTTTCCTCTTAATGATGTTTTTTCCCTTTTTTTTTTGGGAGTTTTAATAATTTTTTTTATAATTCTCTGGCATTAACGAAAAAACAGCAACCAAAATTTTGGCCGAACGGTCTGTGTTTGCAACACATTTTCCATATGTGGCAAGAGACCAAACCAACAACCGAGAGACAGACAGACAGACAGACAGACAACCAACAATAATTGTCTAATGTGTTTTTGGTGCTTGGCGGTGCTTTGGTAATCGTCGCAGCAGTCAACGGAACGCAAGTGTTGTAATTAAATTAACAATTTTTCGTTCGCTTTTGTTGAACGGACGCTTCACAAAAGCTGCCAAAAACTTAAAAAAAAAAAGTTTTAAAGGAGTTGCAACAACAACAACAACTAAAACAACAAAACACTGCAACAGCTGTTGCAATGTAAATCGTCGCCTGTCAAATTTCCTCTTCACGTGGTTTGCCTTTTGCTTTTTCTTGTCTTTTTGTTTTGTTTTTTTCCCCTTATTTGTTTCGGCCATTTATTATTTTTATGGCTTGTAATATGCTTGCTTGTAATTGTCTGAATTTATTGTTGATTTTCCTTTGTTTAGCTGAGGTAAATTTATAAAATTACATTCTTGCCAGCAAATGTTTATTGCGGACAAATAGCTCTGTTTTGTGTTGTTTTGTAATGGTTGAAGGTCGAAACAATGAAACGAACGGGATGTTTATCAAGCTAGTCTCTGGCGTCTTTTGATATTCTCTACTTCTTCTCTACTCAGGCTTGCATATCTATATATGTATATATGTATTATATATGTTATCTGGCAAACAGAGAGCAGAGACCTCAATAAAGAGAAGCAAAAAAAAAGTACGAGCATGCATATAACATTGCAGCATCTTACAGCGCCCTACGGAATGTTATCTTTCGACAGAATGTTATGCGCGCACAGAATTTTATGCTCTCACAGAATGTTATCTGCCTAAAGAATGTTATATATCTACAGAATGTTATGTTCCTAGAGAATGTGTTCTTCCTACAGAATGTTATGCTTACACAGAATGTTATCTGCCTACAATATGTTATATTTCCACAGAATGTTATATTCCTAAAGAGTGTTATATTTCCATGGAATGTTAGTTCCTACAGCCTGTTATCTTTGTACTGAATGTTATCTTCCTACAGAGTGTTATATTTCTACAGAATGTTTTCTTCCCACAGAATGTTATCTTCCTACAGCGGACAGAGGATCATTTAAAATTCAAGCCAGTCTTTTGAAGTAGAGGCACACGTGCCGCGACACTATGCTACTCGTTAAGTAATTTCTATTAACTACAGAATCTATCAGCCGGCTATTATTAATGTAACTTATACCCTGTATTCCTGTACTGAAGACCTATTGGAAAACATACAAGCTATTGGCCTTTTATATATGGCCACCCTTTATACCAACTGATTCATGATGCAACACGTAAATTTATTTAAAATGTTTATATTTAATCTATTTTTCTTACTTTACCTCTCAGTCAATTACGAAACTTTATAAACGACAGCCACTGCCCACAAAAACTGTCATTGGATACCCCACAAAACTAGTACAGAAATGAAGCAAAATTATTTATAATACCCATTCAGCATTGCAGTGCTCTAACTAAACTAAGACTATGATGTAACAAGGAAAAACACGAATAAAAACAAAAAAATGTACGCAAAATTTAATTAAAGACATAAATTATGCGCAAGTCGTAGTCACAAAACTGGCCCAAAACTTAATAACAACTTGGCTAACACATCTAAAGACCACTATCAGCAGCACAGTGGGATAAGTGGGGGAAATCCCGCATAAAACAAAACATCTATGATATATATAAGAAATGGAGTTCGCATCATTCCTTAAGATTTCCAATAAGCCGAAATTTATGGAAATTTCCGGAAGTCCAAGACTTTTACTTTCATCGACATAAATTGGTTACAAAATTATTTACCACTGTACCTGTGTGGTTTTTGTGGACCGTTTGGTCGGGCATTTTGCATTAAATTAATTAACTGTTTTAAATTTTAATTACACTTTTGGCACAAACCCCATTCCGCTTGCGCACCCATCTGTTTTCAGTTTCGGTTAAACTTTCGCCTGCCGTTACTGCCAATAATAATGATCATCATGATGATAATGATAAACGTTCATAAACGGGCGAGTCCCGCGGGCACCGGCCCATGCCATGCCAGACAATGCTGTCCATGTGGCATATCCTTGGGGGGGACTGGACTCCTGCCGGGGATATAAAACACTATCGCTATCACCGACGCCTGACAGTGACGCTGACGCTGAGTCTGACTCTGTCGTCCCGCTGTCGGTTGTAGAGCCAACGGGCACACCTCTTGTGCTGTCATTTGCCAGCGATTTCTAATCGATTTTCCGGCGCTCAAGTCGAATACATGTGAAATTGGCCAAGGGGGGTGCCCCAACGGCACAGCAACTGAGAGAGAGACAATGGCTGGCTGTTGCACTTTGCCTGTTGTCGCTTTTAAGTTTTGTCAATATTTCATTGTTTTGGTGTCCGGAACTTTCACACAATCTTCACACTCTTGCCCGCTCGTTCTGTTAATTAGCATGGCACTGTAATTTGGCCAGGCCAGGCCAGGCCAGGCCAGGCCAGGCCAGGCCAGGCCGGGGCTGGTCACGCGATACCCGGTGTTGACCGCTTCTCGATTGCCAACCGGAAGTTGACCAATTTGTACCCATTTTGCACGATCTGCCCTCCCAAGCAGGGGGTATGACACTTTTCCATGGAAGTCTGTAGCCCACTGAATGGTGTGCACTCAGAGAAAACTTGCATGGTAAAGGGATACACACACATACACATAAATAAATTTAAAAATAACATTTGAGTGAAATATATTTAATTTAAATACGGAAATATTTAATTTATATATGCAAATATTTATTTTAAATGTGAAACGTATTTATTTTTTTATTATTTTTATTTATATTATTTTCTGTTACTATTTTGTATTAATGATTTTATTTTTTATAATTTTTTTTAGGTTTTATTTCATTTTTTTATTTTTTTATGATTTATTTTATATTTTAGTTTTATAATTTTTGTATTATTATTTATTTTCTACTATTTTCTGTTATTATTCATTTCATTTTAGCTATTTTCTTATTATTTTCTACTATTTTCTGTTATTATTCATTTTATTTTAGCTATTTTTTATTATTTTTTTACTATCTATTATTTTTTTAAATTTATTTTGTTTTTGAAATCTAAATATTAATATATTTAAGCAGCATTTTTGAGCAATTTTTTTTGAATTCATTAATTTTTAAATTTAAGTTTCAGTATTAAAATTTCCAGACTGGGCTTTTACCTGTAGCTGTATTTATGTATAATCCTTTAAAGAAAAGGTACCCCGGATAACCAGGGTATTCTTTGTGATTTCAGGCAGTATTTCTAATAATAGATATTTGAAGAATAGAACCAATCTCTTAGGTAGTGTATCTACTAACTCGACTGCTCTCAAAACCTAGGTTTTAATTTTTGGTTCGATTTCATTTTAAATGGACAGCAGAGGTCTTTTTGATTTCAATTCTGCTGGCAGTGCCACTTGTTTACAATCGGATATCGGATATCGGATGGAAACGCTTTTGTTTATTTCGCTGACCGATTGCTGGGGGGGGGAGCCACGCCCTTTTCCGCATTACTAGACTTGCAATTAATTTCGCTGTTCAATGCACTTTTACAAAAGGCGCCACAAAAACAGATACAGACACACAGATTGGGTGGAAAGAGCAGTATCTAAAAGAGATAGAGGGACTACCCTCTGTCTTGCTTTATCTATAGTTCGTTTGCCTCCCCGTCTCCCTCTCCCACTCCCTCTATCTGTTGCTTTTAATGTGCCAATGACTGCACGATTGTGCGATTACATACAACAATCTGTCAATGCATCCAACCAGAGAGACATGCAGAGCGAAAGACAGCGAGGGAGACCGAGAGACACCCCAGCAATCGATGGTTTCGCGACTGTTGCTGTCATTCCACTCACTCATTCATTCAGTTTGTCAATCTCCCCAACATCCGGTAAACGTTTCACTTTCGGAGCTCTGATTTATTTTATACGAAACACACACATTATATTTATTATGTGCAGTTTGTCAGCACCTCAACTCAACCGGGCCAAAACCCGTCCCGACCCGTCCCGTCCCCTAACCGTTGCTGCTGCTGCTGCGCCCACCTGTGTCATAGACGGTTAGCCCGCTTTGCATTCGTTTAGTCGATAGATAGTCGATTGGCGATAGCCCAAAAATGGCGACGCAATTTAAAAGCGCATTGCAGAATGGCCATTTGGCTTTCTATGGGGCTTATCGCGGGCGTTGTTTTTTCTGATAGCCATGGAAAGTGGAATGATTGCTGCCTGCCTGCCTAAATGTTTTCTTTTAACTGGGCTTGCGTTGATACGAGTACTACCCATGTATAACTGTGTGCATTTCACGGCTGACATTTGATAAGATTTTGCCGGATGATTACTCATTCAGGCCACACACAATGTGGTATGAAAGCATTTCACCAGCTGGAACACAATTTGCTACTAGTTGAGAGTCGAAGGTCCAGTTACTACGAGTAGAACTACTCTAGGCACCAGACAGATTAGATTTTATATAGTTTTTTCTTTTTTAATAAAATAATATTATTAAATAGCAACTAAATTTAATCAATTGCTTACATTAGGAATGGTAATGTGTGGTATGGGAAGTCCAGAACTTCAGATGACTTTCAGATTTCATTAAAAGGGGCTTGAGTTTTTGTAGTGGAACGATCTTTTAAGATCTTCTCTTTATTCATTATTTCTTATTATTATTTTTCATTATTTCTTATTATTAGGTTTCATTCATTTTAATTATTTTCTAATTATCTTCTTTAATTATTTTTTAATTATTTTACTCAGTTTTATTGTTTTTTATTATTTATATTTTTTTTTTTATTATTTATTACTAATTTATAAATAATAAATATTAAATTTTTTTGAATTATTTTTATCTATTTAAATTTGATTATTTTATGTAGTTTTTTTATTATTTTATAGTAGTTTTTTTTTGTATTTTTAATTTTTTTAGTATTTTCTTATTATTTTTAGAATTTAAATTTTTTTTTTATTTTTTTTTTTATTTTGTAGTACTTTTTAGTGTTGTTAGTATTGTTTAGTATTTATAGTATTTTGTAGTATTTTTAGTTTTTTCCATTTACATTCATTTAATTTTTTCTATTAATATTTACTTTATTTTCTATTATTTTCTGGTATTATTTATTTTATTTATCATTATTTATTTTATTTATCATTATTTATTTTTTCTATCATTATTTATTTCTGCACTTTAAACCAATTAAATAACAATTTTAATGAGAAATATATATGGAATAAAGATATTTCTACCGCAAAAGAAATGTTTCCACACCATATTGAGACCTTATCTCGGATCTCTTCTTCTTTTGGCGCGGAAAGTCATTTAATTTCAAAAACTTTGGGCCGCACCTAGCGCATTTTCTTCGGTCCCTAGGGCAACATAAGCCCGACAGACATTCCCTGACCATTTAAAGGGTGTGAAAACTAATAAAACTCCACACATCTCCACACATCTCCACACTTTTCCACAGACATCTCCTGCACATTTCCAGTTGTTGGGGGCCGTCGGCTGTCGGTTGTCGGCTGCTTTAACAAGATGTGACAAATTTTTATCGCACACTCGTACGTAACCGCAGAAGAGAGCTGTCAACACAGAAATGGCGTGAGGAAGAGACCCCAGTGAGATTTCCAGTCTTTTTCCCTGGGCCTCAGACTCGTGATCTTTGACATTCCGAAACAAGCGCAGCCACAACAAGCACACATATAGGTATTTTTATATACATATATAAACTATATATATATGGCCCGCAGGTTTGTTACGTTTTGCAGTCACAAATACAAAAAACTTTCACTTTGTCATCAGAGAGCAACAGAAAATAGCGTTAAGCATTTGTACTTTTTTTTCTATTTTTTTCTACAGCTGCAACAAAAGCAAAAGCAAACGCCAAAGACAAAGCCAAAGCCAAAGCCCTGCCGGCCAATAGTAAAAAATATGAGCAAATAATGAGCTTAGAAATATTTTACGATTGCAGCCCAGGGGCCATGACAACATCCCCGAGTCGAATGGACGGGATGCACGGCGGCAACTCCAGAGCTCAAAACCATAACAATTACGATTCCAGGGCCAATTGGCTGACAGCGAGTAAGCCAACTCAAATCGCCGATAAACCGTCGATAGTGTGAAATGGCACGGCTGGGACCTGGGACCTGGGACCTGGATACCCCTCGGAGACAGCGAGAGAGCGACAAGAGCCGGCAGAGATAGCGGGCCGGCAATCACAGATGGTTCCGCCACCGCCACAAACTCCCCCCGAAAAAAAACAAAAATGAATTATGGGCCATGACGCTTTTATGGTCTTTAGCCATTAAAACCGATTTTCATTGTCTGGCCCCATTGTTGTCCAGGAAAAAAACAAAAAAATACAAAAAAATGTGAAAATAATCAAAATGGCTTGACGGCTTTTAACTGGATTTGCCTACAGACCAGAGCAGACCAAAGCCGTAGAGAAGCCATAAGAAACAGCTGGAGTTTGTGTTGCCAACAATCGCAACAATCGTGTTGGGTACCCGGTATCGGTACCCTCGCCAATTGGCACGAAAAGATGCGTGAGACGTCCCCAAAGATGGTCGATAGGCGAGTGGGTTTTACGATCAAGTCGAAAGAGTCTGACTGTGAAAAATGATAGAGTTATCCGCGACAAGATCATTAGACACAGACACAGAAGAAGACATTTGTTTGGGGCAACATCGAATGATAGATGCGTAAACATGAAGTAACTCATTGAAATTCAACAGAAATATTTTATTTAGTTTTTGTATTCTTTTGGGCAGCAAAGGAGTCGTCAAATCTTTTGGCGGGATATATTTTGTATGATATTTGCTTTGGCTAGATACTCAAATCGTAGCATTTGTTATAGCCAAACCGATCTTAACTTTATCCTCTTCAACCTCTTTTTCTTCATTCTAATGGATTAAAAGCTTGCCCTAAATTTTGACGAAAAAAAGTTCCTTAAAATGTAATGCATTTTCCTTTCATTCTCCAACAAATTGAAAGTCGATTTCATGATACAATGCCGGCTTTAAGTGTTGGTACAGCAATACCTTTCAGTAGACTGCTTTTTTAAGAGCTTTTCCAAAGAAAAGTATTTTTATTCGATTAATTTATAAATTTTTTGAAAGATTGACTAATTTTTATAACTATAATTTAATAGCATTATTTTGTAAAGTTTTTAAACGAAAAATGTTTTAAAATGTTTCATACAAAAGTGTAAAATATGAAATGTCAAAGGGCAGTAAATTAGTCGAAAATTCGTTAAATTTTTTTTTGTGTCTTTAGTTTCCTTTAAATATAATCTTCTAAAAGAGTGGCTAATTTTTATAAGTATAATTAAATAGCTTTTTTTTAAAGACTTTTTTTAACGAAAAATGTTCTAAAATTTTTTCTACAAAAGTATAAAATATGCAACAATCAAACTGCATTAATTTAGTCAATTGATAGTCGAAAATTCCTTCAATTTTGTTGTATCATTAGTTTCCTTCCAAAACACACTTCAATAGAAACCCAAAGTAGATAAACTTCTGCCTTAGTTTTCAGCCAAGACCCATCCCAGACAGACCCCTACACCCATCTGTCGCTGGCCGCCACATCTTTCTCCCACCGACAAGCCATCTCCAAGCCCACATCCACTCCACTGACATCTCAGATGTATCCACAAGGTGGACGCAAACTGACAGCAAACACGCGACAGGTGAGGCCTACACGTAGATGATTTATTTTTAGTCAGGATTTTGAGTGCAAGTCGCAGGCACTTAAAGCGATTTTAAGAAAATTTATTAGCGCAATTATTTGATTACAGCAAAAGCGAAAAAACAACATCGCAGCCGAATGCCAAATTTGGTCAAAACGACACAAGTGGTCGAGACGGCACAGAGACAAAAACAAAAACAAAAAACTAAATATTTATGTAAACTGCATATAAATTTGTGTAGTGTAATCAATTTAAATGTCTGCCGCTTTGATGGGGGGTAGAGGAGGGGACTGTTCGATTTTCTGCCATTTTTCAAACGAAATTTACATAATTTTTGTTGGACTGAAGGGGGAGGAATGGGGGGGACTTGCCCACATTTGGGCTTCAGCCTCGTTTTTTCTAGACCCAATTCAATGCGAATTGAATTCAATTGAATTGCCCCCGAGGGAGGGGAGAACTCGTATACGGCTTCTTTTTGGCGTTTTGTGTTTCATAAATGGTCTGATGGTTAATTTTTATATGTGTACGCCGGGACTGTCACATGGATTATTATGTTGGTGATCAATTTATGGCTCTGACATTTCAAACGACATATATGGGCCGAGGAAGCTACGACAGAGGGTCTCTTGTCTTGTCTGGTCTGACAATTATTAATGACAAAACGGTTCAATTTAATTATGGCCTTAGACCTTTGCCAGCAGACGTGCCACCTGCTTCCGGCAATCAAAAGGCGACTAATTATGCCCACTAATTTAATAATTATTTAATACAACAAACTAAAGCCTGAAGGTGAAGACAGCAAAAAGTTTCAGTCTAAAAATAAGAAGCAACTCATAGTCGAAAGTAATTTGCATTAAATTTAACAACAACAAAAAAAAGGGGAACAAATTATAATAATAATTATTTTTGCAGGTGTAGCCATCAACCGGTCACCGGGCAACAGAGAGTTTTCATCGTGCAAATAATATTTTTAATAACAACTTTTCACTTTTTATTTCGCACAACGGAAAATGTCACTCAAAGTCAAAAGAGGAACGATTTTTCCTTGTATCGACCAAACAATTTTTGACGTCAACGTCGGCAAAGCCTCAAGGATAGCCGCCAGCATTTGGAAAAAACGAGCCAAAAGCCAAGCAAATTGAGTAGTTAGAGACCAAATTAATGACAGCGATTATAGCTCTGGCCATAGGTTTAATATCAAATCGGTTTTTTATTTTTATATTTTTTTTTAGCTGCGATTCAAGTTTTGATTCATTCAATTGGACAGGTGTGAAAGTGAAATTCTGTGGCATGCAAAGCCAGAGATTAAGCTTATCGAGCGTCCATAAGTCGAGGGATTATACAACATATAAATATCAGATGATTGGGAGGTGATTTGGCGGTGATTTGGAGCTAAGCCATCAACATTAATTGCAACTAACAAAATCCCTTCGCTTTGGAGGAGAGTTTGCCCGCTGATTGGATAGGTAATGGCCAAAATCGATGGAAATAGATATTCAGAAATCTTAGATTTATAATCCATAAAACCCCAGCGATGCCTTAATAAATTTTGTAGAAAACTTTTTCATAAATTAAAAAATATAATAAATAAATATAATAATAAAGAAATATAATTATAAATAAATACAATGATAAATAAATATTATAATAAATAAATATAACAATAAATTAATTTAATAATGCAAAATAATAAAACTATTACAATACAAGTACAAAAAAAAGAAGAAAAAAAAAATTAAAAATAAATACAAAATATAATAAATACAAAAAAAAATAAAAAAAAAAATAAAAAATTGCAAGTACAATTTTGAGCTTCAACCAAAATAGATCTCAATGTTCCTTTGATCCTTTGACGTTCAATAGGGATCTGTCCACAATTTAGTAGTAATTTTAATTTCAAATAGAAGACGGCCAAAAGTTTGATTTATTATTATTATTAAAGTACAAGTAGAGGTCAATGCGCTTACTAAATATGCATATTATCTTCCTGAAACAAGATATCACTGGGTTAGAGCTAGCGGTGGTATAGTGAGAGAAAGAGAGACAGAACGAGAAGTCCATCAGAAACACCACCTGCTAAGTCACAGTGAGAGAGAGAATTAGGGGACGAAAGGCTGCCAGAAAAATATATCTTTAAACCCCTCACAATATCACATGAGTCTGAACACAAAATCGCTTTACTTCATGGCTTATAATCTCTGATAAATGTATTCTCATTAAAGTCCGAATTCGCCGATTGATTTATGGGGCCAGTTGTTGCATAATTTTTTACGAAATTGATATACTCTTTTAATAATTATTTAAAAATGTATATAAAACAAGACACAATCAAATGATAGTCGATTTGTTTGATACAAAATCTCCTCTAAACAGACCATTCAATAACTCAACCCAAACATCGAATGTAACACCCAAGTCACATGCCAAAACCTCCAAAGAACTCTGGGCCATAGAAAGCTTTTGGGGCTAATCAGAAAATAGATATTCAAAGCGGGGCTAGAAAATCAATCATGTCAATGGAGCTCTGACATGTGTGAAAGTGAAATTCCGATGTGTTAATGAAGAGAAAATGGCATTACACGAACAGAAAGAGACGGACAGCAGGGATAGAGGATAGAGAGGAAGAGTGAGAGTGAGTCGCCGTCCGTTGATAAGGCCTGGCAGCTCTTAGCCCGGCTCTGAGCAGACAACTGTTATAAACCGCTTTCAGGAATTCGCCGGCAACGCCTTGGTTTGTTTTTTTTTTTTCGCTTTCCAGCTTGAAGTCTTTATTGTGCCATTGTTTGGGCCAGAGATTTCCCAAGGCCTCGCCACGAATGAGACATAAAGCTGGCATCGGAGCTCGCCTCCGCTGCAGACTAAACTGCGACTAAATGCAGTTAAAGCCGGCAAGAGCCAGCCACAGCTGTACTTTTCATAATTACCAGTTATTAAAATCTTGCCAGCATCTAAAGAGAATTAAAACCGAAGGCTGTCCATGCTTGTTTCTGGCCTGGGACAGCTGCTCTCAGGGAAGCCCCAGACCCGCAGAACTTTCAAGCATTGAAGCCTTTCAAAAACGAATTGGCAGAACCAAAAAAGCAAAGTGAAAAAATTAATTATAAATTTCATTCAAAGTATAAAACCACAAAAAGATTGACGGTAGAGGGTACGCCCAGCTGTTGTTGGTCAGGTCTCCGGGTTTTTTTTTTCTTTGTCTTCTCTTTTTGTGCCAGAAGGTATCATTGTTTTCGAATGCCATTTACGAGTACTCAGATATTGAGGACTGGCCATCAGGCTCTTCCAATATTCATTGACATCTTAGTCGAAAGATGAACCAAGCCACACAGAAGCACAAGCGAAAGGGCATGCAAAAACAAAAAACATGACTTGTGAGGTACTAGTCACATTTTTTGACACCAGTCTTATCGGTAAGGGATTTAATTTTAATTTTATTTTTAATTGTGTTTTAATTTTATTTTTTAAATTTATGTTATAGTTTTTTATTTATTTTTTTATTTATTTCTAGTTATATTTATTTAGTTATAGTTGTATTTAGATATATACAATTTTAATTTTTTTTACTTAATTTTTTATCAGTATATATTTGAAGTTTTTTAAATTTATTAATTTTTATTTTTTTTTTAATATTATTATTATTTTTTTATTAATTTAATTTTTTATTTCTAAATTGTATATTTTTTTATTTATTTTATTTTATTATTTTTTTATTTATTTTATTTTATTATTTTTTTATTTATTTTATTTTATTATTTTTTATTTATTTTATTTTATTATTTTTTTATTTATTTTATTTTATTATTTTTTTATTTATTTTATTTTATTATTATTTTTTTCTTTTAATTTTCTTATTTTTTGTTTTTAATTAATAAGTTTTATTTTGTAAGTATATTATTTTAATTTTTAAATTATTTTGTTTAGCCCATTATAAATTTATTTATATATTTTTTTTCATCTATTTCTTTTTATTTTTTAACTGTCAACTTATTATTTTTCTTTTTAAATAATATTTTTATTAAATTTTTTCTTTTTTCGACTGCTTGCAGTGTACAAAAATTCTTTTTAGGGTATAAAACCTTCGGTGAGCCCATAATTTGCATAGTTTTTTTGACTGTCTTTCATTCGATTGTGTTTAATAATCAGATTTTGTGCTCGGGGCTTGCGGTTGTTACCGCTGCTGCCGCTGCCGCTGCTGCTGCTGTTCGATTGGCAGACAATGACCTTTCAACATGCCGCTTCAGTGCTCACTCAAGTGGAGCCTTCTGTTTGTACAGATATACAAATACATATATGTAGATGTACACTATAGTTTTTATAAATATATATATAGGAGCCCAAGTGGATGTTGCATTTTCGCAATTTGTTTGAGCGGTTGCATGATCCGCTCTGTGTCGTGATCCGCAGTGGCAAATATTTGTTTGTTTTTTTTTCTTGTCTAATTTTGAACATTAATATCTGCCATGCAAAACAGAGCTGGAAACTGGCGGCAAATTAATTGAGGCTCAAGCTGCCGCATTTATTTATTACCAGTGGCAGTATTTTATAAGCTTTTGTTGCTGGTTTCCTCCTCTTGGCCGGTTTCACTGGCCAACATGCAATCGGGGGGGGTGGGGGCTTGTATTTAGTTGTTTCCATTGTTTCCATTGCCGCTTTATCGATGGAGTAGCCTTGGGGGCCATCTATCTATCGCCGGGTGTTGTAATTGCCCCGTCTATTAATAATGATTACCAGCAAATGTGACTGCGACTGCGAATGCGAGTGGCACTGCTAATGCGATGCCTGGATGTTGATTAGCCATCCGTTCTGACATTTGCCAGCAGCCAGCATCCAGTCAGCGCTATTTATGTTGCTCGTCTCTCGTTTTATTTTTAGACCCAATTCTAAGCAAGTCTCCCAATGCTGCAGTTGCTGTTGCAGCGGCTGTGGCTGTCGCTGTGGCAGTTGCATTTTGCTTTTATGGGGAGCGCACTGAAACGAAATGAGTGCGAATCAGCAGCCCCAACGGGGCGTATGAGCAACAATGCACAAAGGCGGCAACAATAACCGAGCGGCCCCAACCAGATGCAGCAAAGTAGCACGCAGCGGCGAGGCAAAGGCAGGCAAAAACACAAACAAAAAATGAAAGCCATCTTCAGAGCCAATGCGAAGTAGCACCACCCTTTCCATGGCTGATTCACGTAATGCAATTCTACGGAATTTATGACTACTGGAATGCGAGGAAGTCTCGCAATATTTCATTTATTTATATAGCATATATTCATAGACTTTTTTTAAGTGAAGACTTACAGAATGGAGAGCTGAAGCACATTCGGAGAGTATAAATAAGTAACATTCAAGAGCCTATATTTGTACAGGCGAATGTATAAGGAAAAAACAAAAAAAATATAAATACAAAAATTTTAAAATAAAAATAAAAATTTTTTTATATATAAAAAAATATAAAAAGAATATAAAAAAATTAAAAAAAAATTAAAAAATATTAAAAAAGTATATATAAAAAAAATATATATATATCAAAGTGTATATAAAAATAAAAATATATATATCAAAGTATATATCAAAATATATACAATAATAATGACACTACACTGAAATTCCCTATTGCAGACCAAAAAAAAAAACCAACTGCACTTAACCATTAATTTTTTTTCTATAAAAAAAATTACTATTAAAGAACTACTTCCAACTTTGTGGAATTTCCCTATAAATATTTTTAAACCCATTTCGAAGCATTTTTTATCTTCTTTAAGAAATTGAAGAACCTTGGAATTAGTTTGCCACGTGTAGTAATAATTTTGTAGAGGCATAAAACATAATTTTATAAGGAAACATTAAATAGCCCTCTATGGAGGATAGTCCTGCTCGATCCACAAGAGAAATTAAAATGTAAATCGAACAAAGGAATTTTATTGTATATATAACAACGAATAAAGAGAGACGCCAATAAACAGAGAGTAAAATATAGAAAACGTTCCTTAAGTCTTGAAATCTGTCCCTCAACACACAATAAATCCATCAATAATAATTATTACATCTACATCATCCTCCTTTAAATAGATCTTCTGAAGAGAAGAGTTAGTTCAGTTTAAAGGGAAAATCTAGAAGGATCTCTCTCAGTTAAAATGAAATATATTCATGATTAAATTATCATTAAATGTAATCTAAATTTCGGAGTTGAGTTCAAAATGTTAAAAAAAATCTTCAAAAACACTCTTTGTGTCCAAAATAATTATCATAATTATAGCTTACCCATAATAATTATGTATTTAAAATTTTTAAAGCTTTTTAATCCGAGTTCCACCCGTCCCAGCAAATCCTAAATGCAACTAATTGAATTATATCCCCGGCCAGACACGACACAAGGGCATGCCAAATGAAGTTATTATTTTGAGTACTTTGAGCTCTGCAGCAGTAGCAGTGGCAAGTGGCATGAGGCAGTGGCAACATGCAACAAAAAAAAACTGAGAGCAGCGGCAAAGTGAAAATATTTCAACAATTTGTGCGGTGCAGTGTTGCAGTTGCAAGTCGCTTCGGTTATTGTGCAGCCTTTGTAATTTGCATGCAAAACGCAGCAAAAAAGTAAAAAACAAAAAGAAAAAAACAATAAACTACAAATTATACGAAAACTGGAGAAGAAAAGCAAAAGCAAAAGCCAGTGCGAGTGGCTGAAGGCTGCTGGCTGGTGTTTTTGGCTAATAAGCAGCCTCTATGGCAAGAGCAGTGAACTTTTGCCCGATAGAAAGTGAAAAGTCACTTGCAGAGTATTTTTTCTGAAACAACAAAAACCATTTCCAGAGGTTCTTTGTTGACACGAGAAAGTTCCAAGCAAATATTTTTATTTATTTTATTATTTGTGAAAAGTTTTTGTGACCCAAAGCCTGGCACGTTTTCCATCATTAAAAAAAACTGATGATTGTGTGTCGTTAATGCAATGCTAATGAGATGCCATTACAGTTATGGCCCACACATTGCCAAAAATACGCGGTGGATTTCTCTAGGCAGCGTCGTGTCTCCCATTGTCTGGGAGTAATCCTCCTTCTGCCGTGTGTGTGTGGGTTATAGCCCAGTTATTAGCCATGCAGCAGAGTTGGTAATTAACACCTTTGGGGGCTGATTTATATATAGTAACAATATTTAATTAATGAGATGGCCGACGTGCCAGTGACAGTCCCACGTACGAACATATCTTAGCCAAGTTAATACGAAGGCGGAAATGTGCGGCGCTTAGTCAGCAGCCGCAACAGCAGCAGAGCCGCCACAACTGCAACAACGATGGCAGCAGCGTTGACGCATGCAAATGATCACTTGAATAATACAACAGGGACGTGTGCACTGAGAAAAATGATCAGAACTTAATGAATATATTCCACCGAAATCGGGAATATGTTGAGCAGAAATATGGTTGAAGAATATTGTTATATATAAAAAAAATAAATACAAAAAATAAGTAAATAAGTAAAATAAATACAAAAAAAAAACAATTTTAAAACAAAAAAAAAAAAAAAAAACAAAAAAAAATAAGGAACAAAAATAAAAATAAATAAATAAAAATAAATATAAAAAAAAATAATAATCAAAAAAAATTTAATAAAAAATAAAATAAATAAATAAATATTGTTAAAAAGAAATCTGATCTAAGAATTGACAAAATTCTAGGTGTTAGAAAAGGAAAACCCGATTTGTATCCGGCGCTCGAGCATGCTTCTATCTTTCTCTCGATTTTTCTCTCCCGCTGAGGCTTAACAGCTAAGGGTGAGTCTCCAGGCTCGTCCTGTACTCAAAGGAGAGCGCGCCACCTCTCTTTCTGTCTTTCTTCACAGCTCTATCCCAGTGGAACTTGTACTGTCATCTACCTCCCTTTACCACTTATCCCATTCATAAATCCATACGATTATTTAGAAACTAGGTACCAGGTATCTTTAGTGTCTAAGCACCTAATCCTCAAAAGTCTCAAAAAGAATGAATGATATTATTTTATACGTAATCTTTTATATCGATTATATCATAAGTTCTTGTTCAATGGATCACAATGGAACAACCTCTTAACAAAACCTTGAACCATTCTAGCAAATTTAATTTGAATAAATATTTCATGGAAACAATAAGTTTTCTATTGAATTTTCAAGGTTTGGAATACTCTTCTATCTTTTATCTTTCCATGAACATTCGGGCGTCTTGTCCTTATATGTATTTATGGTAGATCCATTTTATTCTTACCCGAATGACACAAGACCCAACGACGTTGCTATGAAAACTCACCTGCAAAAATGAAAAGAAAACAAAATTGATTAGATATACATATAAATAAATTATGCCAGATAAAATACGCGACGGGAGAGATACGGTATCTACGGGTCGAGGCACGTTGTGAATTTTCCAATGCTTTGCCATGCTTTTCCCATTCATAACAGTAGAAACTAGAACCTCTGAAGATCTGTATTGCCTGCAGTTCCACATAGACCAATTTACAAGGTTCCACTCCACTCCTTCCTTATCATTAGTTCTACTGTGAATGTGATACAATCTTTTGGGTCAACCCCCTTTGATTGTCACTGGAAGATAGTAAAGTATCTTCTAGCTATCTTTTTCTCTAAGTGTATGGTTAATAAATAAAATCTTGTTAAAATATAGGCATATATAAATAGCCAGTAACTAACACTCGAAGGCATTTAACTTATTTACTGCCGCTGCTGATGCCGCTGGTGTGTCTGATTGAGGTTCAACAAACTCCAGCAGGTTGCATGGACAAGTGGACAAACGGTGGCCAACGGTGGCAAGTGGCAGGGGCAGGGACTGGGGGCAGGTGCAGGGACCAGGGGCAGGGGCATGCTAACCAGCCAAGCGACCAGCCCAAGCACTTTGCTTATTAAAGTACAACAACCATCGTCGTACATCAGGCGAAATTTATTATGATGATGTTGTGTGTATAAGCCAGTAGTAGCTGCAGAGGCAACAACAACAACAACAACAACGTGGGGGCAAGCAACAATGAGGAAAATTTATTATCGGTGCGGCATCGAACGGTTTTGGCTTTGGCTTTGGTTTCGGTTTCGGTTTTGCCCGCCAGCCACCATGACAAAAAAAAAAGAGTTGCCTTTTGAACGGAAGGGCCGGCAATTGCACTTTGGCCAAAGCCGCACACAAAAGACAATGCATTCAAATTGTAATTCTCTCTACATTACATTTTTTTTTAAATATATATTTTTCCCCCTTTTTTTGTGGGTAAGGGAAAGGGCCGGGGTTAACCGCAACACTTTCATTGGAGTGTCGGGCCGCAACGACGTGTCGCATAACCGGGCAACGGGAAGAGCCTTGGGCTGGCCACAAATAGGGAGAGAGAGAGAGAGAGAGAGAGAGAGAGAGAGAGAGAGAGAGAGGACCCCCAGAAAACCACAACAAAGATGTTGGAGCGGCGACAGTCGGAGGCCAAAAGGCGGTAGCCGCCAGCTGTAAACTTTTACAAGATCTGACACCTGGCGAGATCAAAAGAGTTGGGTATACTATCCCTATCAAATGGAGCCCTATGCAGGCCCTAGATACCCAACCCTAGACATAGCCTATATCCCTTTTGAGCACAGTTTCTGGTGGAACCCCTTAATTCTTAGAAAAAAGCAGCTTCCAAACATAAAGTCCATCTATAATCGACAGATACAGCGATCTAGCATGTTCTTTGGTCTATAAATGGAGGCTAAAACACCTTGGCATCTGGGAAACTTTTAGAAAAGAAGGTTTTTTTTTCAGCCTCAGCATCAAGGAGATGCCACTTGTGGTATCTATTAAGCGCTATTCCATGGCCACGATATTCCTTAAGGCAACAAAATGATCTTCTACAGAAGGGTACTTCGTGGTTTTTCAGTTCTCTTCTCTCTTCACCTGTGCTTCGTCTCTGAACCTCGGCAGCGGCTTCGTCTGATCGTCTATGCCTAGGGCAGCGGAGTCGGTATCTTTCGGTCCCCAGAATTCAATAACAGTCGGTCATTGGCGACGCGCAAGTCGGTGCCTAAACAATAAACATGGCTTGGGCATGATTTTTGCAAAATCTTGGTATTTTATCTATGTTTGATATTAATTTAAATAAACCCCCCACGAATAGCCTTCAATTTTCCATACTTCCAGCTGGCTTTTCGTTCACTGAATTTAATATGGAAAGAATATAGGTATGCCCCTCTAATAAACATAATATCTTTGCCGAAACATCTTAAAGTATACTCATATCGATGCCAAGTAATCCATATAGAGTCCCCCCAAGCACCCTCTGGCAAAGCCAAGATCAAGATCCCCCCACAGGAAAAGTCCATTTAATATTACGGTGCCATTACGTTGATTACATCAATCCGTATGAATTACACCCACACAAATGGAGGGTAACAATTTATCAGCAGCTTTATTCAAATGAGGTAATGTATGTTTATCGGCAGCCCCAACGCCTATTTTAACTATAGAGTATACCTCCCCCAGAGGTAATGCCATACCGAGAAGGAAAACTGCAAAAAAAAAAAAAAAAAAATGAACTGTGGTTACAGAATTATGACCGGGCGAATGCACAGAGAGTTGCCTGTCGGTGGTCGGCGGTTGAAGGGCGCCTGCTTCGAGGCTCTTGCGGTCTTCAACAGATACATATGTATTTATGTATCTATCGAGCTGTGCAGTAGAACAGCTGACTGCACACGGACACGGCTCCGTTCGGGCAGACAGTTGTTAAAAAAAAAACGCTTTATATGCACATAATAACTTTTGATTGCCATTTGCTTATTTGGAGCATTACTTAAGTTTCATTAACAAATGCCAAATTGCTTTCGAAAGTACACTCGTCGCCCCACTCGTCGCTCCACTGGCCGCTCCACCGACAGCTGCGACAACATTTGATTGACGCTCTCTGGCCAGCCAAAGAGCCAAAGAGCCAACGAGTGGAAAAATTAACAGGCAACACAGCACTTTCGCTGCGCTGGCATTTCTTTCAGAGACTTCAAAGAGCAGCACCACAGAAATATTCATTTCATTAAATTTAATATTTTCATTAGCAGACTTTCAGAGATTGTCAGACCCGCCGACAGACAGAGATCCCTGGCTAACTCTTGTGATAAGCCCGGCCCAAGGCCGCTGACATTATTGTGACGGGCCGGACGAGGATTTATGTTTTAATTGCCAGCCTCCTTTTTGTATCTCTATCTCAGAGTCTCCGTCCCTCAGTCTCTGGACTTTGAATGAAAGTGCGGAAAGCACTCCGACAGCTGCCCGCAAAAGGAAAGGCTAAATGCCCCATGAATGTACACTTTCCCAAGTAATGGGTGGACACAAATCGTGGCAAAATATGATATGGGTGTATTTCGAAACCAAAAACACATCCAATGCGTCATGTAATACCATTTAATCGCTTCTAAGAATACTTTTTCGGCCCAAAATTCGTGTACTTCTTGGATTACACAAAATGTTTCGGTTTTCGAAGGTTTTCTTGCGAGAATCGATCAGGTAATGGGTTAATGACCAAGCAGATCAAAAACCTCTCGACAATTGGTGCGATCACCTTGTCGCCGAGGTCTCCCCGGTCTCACCGATCTCCGATCTCTTAGGTCTCCCCGGTCTTCCCGGTCTCTCAGGTCTCCCCTATCTCTCAGGTCTCCCTGGTCTCCCCGATCTCTCCTCCCTCTCGAAACACAAGCCAAACAAATAATTTCGTATTAACTTTGATCTTTGTTACACAATCGTGTGCTGACGCAAGTATCGAACACAGAAATCGAAGAGGTAAAAGCCATGGCTTGCAGACCCGAATCTGGTATATGGCCCGGACTTGGTTCCGGCATAATTTAGCACCAATTTCTATTTGCTTTTCACTTGGCTAATGGGACAGCGTTTATATCTGCACCAACAATTGGCCAAAAAGCAAAAACAAAAAAAGGTCATGGTAAAATTGGTAAAATTGAAACTGAAATTGCAGGCACTTAGAGCGCGAAAGTCAGCTTTGTTGCTTCAAGTAGTATCTGCCAGATACAATCGCAGACAAAAACACAAAAAACTTAAATTGCTATAGAAATGGCGCAGCAGCAGAGCCAAAGAGTGTACTCTTTGCCAGGACAAAAGTTATAATTGCCCCCCAAAGGGGGGTCCCGCACTCGATTGAAGGACGTAGCAAACGGTGGCCCAACCTTAACTAATTTTCAGCGCGTGCGCTTTGCTGCTGCTCATTTGCAGCACTTCTAATTGGCTTGACATGCCCCTTGCCCACCATCCCCTCTCCCCCTTGCCTCTTTGCCCCTTGCTGCCTGCACTTTGTGGTCCCAAGCCCAAAAAACCGATTTGCATAGACAGATCGAAAATAGCTGATGACTTATGGCCTCCCGATATCGCATATCGTCTGACGTCCCACACAGACACACACACACACACACACATACCAGCGGGATTTTGAGCCGTGCCGGTTTCGGTGTGTCTCCGTTTTCATTGGCAAATATTTCACCAACTTGTCAACAGGCGGGCATCAGAAAGAGGCCAAAAAACCACAAAAATTTTCACAAGACAAACAGTGTTGCCAGGTCGAATTTTTAAAAGAGCTTGTCAAGAGAGGAAAGAGAGATAATGCTTAGAGAATTAGGGGATTTAATTGTAATAGAAAAATAAATATATATATATATAAACGCTAAAAAAAATATATATATACATATGTACATATACAACAAAAATATATATGTACCAAAAAAATAATATCTAAAATGACTATGGAATGTTAATGAACCTCTCTATCAACAAACAACAACAATCTATGATACTCTGTAATCTTTGGTATTAATAACTTTGTATAAACCCTATCTTTGGGTTTTTGGGTTTATTTTTACTTTGTGGCATACAATTTAAAGCCATTCAAATGTTGGCTCTAAAACAGCTGAATGGTCTGCACTGCCTTCGGTCTGTCTCATTTCAGCTCAATCAATACGACTTAACGGCTTAGCCGTCTACCAGAAAAAGTTGTAACAAAACTCCCGAACCAAAAACAGACTAGACACTGGACAGAGACAAAGAGAGACGGGGAGAGAGAGAGACAAAAGACTGCGACACTTTTGGCACTCATATAAAGATATTTAAACTTGACACTCGGTCGCTATTGTCTGGCCCTAGCCAAAAAGAAGTCTCTTGACAGTTGTCAGTTGATTGTTGTTGTTATTGTTGTTGGTGGTTAGGCAAATTTGCTTTGGGAGCAGACCCCAAAATAATAATAACAGCAACTACAGCAAGGCAAACAATAAAGGAAGTCGAGCCACTGGATACCCTCATAAAATTAGCACAGAAATTACGCAGCAAAGTAGAGTCCCGTTTGCTTGCGTATTTAGTGAGAGCGTGGCCTGAGCGCGAGAGTCACTTCTGCCGAGTAAAGCTCATTGTTGTTGTTGCTGAGAGAGCTACAGAATTGATTGCCGAGAGAGATAGAGCAATCGAACGAAGGAATTGCCGAGAGAGAGCAAGAATTGTAGGAAGACTAGGCAATGCGTGTGAGCAGGATGTGCATATTCATGACATAAAATAAAGCGGAGAGTGCCGTTTGCTGATACGATCGGCTCACCGAAAACAGCATCAAAGTGCAGCCACCCCCAGCGCAGCAGAGAGAGCGACAGAAATGAAGCCATGGCGAGAGAGCAACGAATGCAATAAAGCGATCAACTGATAAGAAAATTGCGACGGCACTGCGCTCTACGCATAAAATAAACCCAAATGGTGAAAAATCAAAATAACCCTCCTCCGAAAGGGTATAAGCATCAGCACTAAAACAAAAGCACAGAAGAAGAAGAAAAACACAGAGTTGTTTATGGCTAAGTTTTTTTCCTATGTACTTGGCTCAAGGTTCATGGCTTTATTAAATTGCTTTGGCCACACGAGGCATTAGACCGGGGTGGAAAGTAGAAGGAAACACGACGCGAGGCGAGGCGAGGCGTTGGGTTCATTAAGTTGTTTGGAGCTCCCACTAGGGGGGACCCTTTTTTGGCATTGAAAGCATAGCCAATTCGTAAATAGTCTTTCCAGACTCGGTTGGCTTTCCATTGATCGATTCCGTCTTTTGTTTTTGGCACGGAAATTAAGCCAATTTTAGAGCTTACACCAACAAAACCAGCAAATTGACAAGCGACCATCGACCATCAAAGAGCCGTCAGTGTTTTTCTATTGTTTTTAAACTGGTTGCGCTTCTTTTCAAGTATCTTTCCGGGGGAAGTATATACTAGATGGTTGTATCTTTAGATCGCTGTTTGGGGCAATTATTCTAGCTGCTAATTCTAAGCAGCCCATGTTGGCCCATAAATCACACTCTCAAGCATTTTCTGTTTGTGTTTTAGAAAGTTTCGGTTCTCCAATTAAACCCACGTTGCACAGTGTTACTCAACTGCACTAAATGGTGCCATAAAATGTGAGAGAGAGAGACAGCGAGAGATTGCACGAGGCGGGGGGTATTGTAATGATACGATCGTAAGAATTGGTGGTAGCACTCATAAAATTCAGTTTAAAATATTCTAAAAATAAAATACTTTCAAAAAGTATATATTTTATTCCAAAAAGAGGAAATCTTTTGATCCTGAATAGATTTTAAATCCTTCTAGTTCCTTAACTACTTCATTTATGATCCTAAACCACTGTCCACCGTTCACTGGGGTGTTGCCAGACGGCGCTTACAAATTTTTTTCTTTTTGATGGCCGGACAGCCACCAGCTTCTGCCTAAGGGCGCTCATAATTAGATGCTTGACTGGGCCACTCTACCTCTGAAGTTGCAGAGGTGCACTTGAGCCACGCACTTGCCGCATGAGTTGCACTTATTTGCGGTATTTAGGCTGTGGATCCATAAGTCTCGGCTAATGAACTAGCCGCTGAATTTTCAGCATTTTCATTAGCGTTTATGCAACACAGAGAGACATCGCTTTACCTTCGTTTAATGTACTGTAATGGCAAGAGAACGTCAGCCGAAGACCTTGCTGGGGCCTATGGGGGGCTGTTGGATGATGATGATGATGATGGCAACAACGACCAAGCCCCAAGCCTATTAGAGGCGCTGTGGCATTTGCATGGCCGTGGCTGAACGCGACTTTAATCGTCGCAATTGAACAGCAAGCTCGAGCTCTGGCTCGGGGTTTACGAGCTTTACTTAGATCTGCTGACAGCCACAAATAATTTGGAAAAAGGCTACCGAAGGAGAACGCGACAAGCGACAACGACGACAACGGCTTTGGTTTAACAATTCAATTAGATGGGTTCACTTGACATCGAACCCTAAGAGATATACGACCCAGGGGATAAACAGGGCAAGACTTTGGGTAGACCAAAGATCTAGAGACACGATAGGAAACGATAGATTCAAGAGACAAGTGAGGAAATGCCTAAGGCTGTTCCATCATCATAGGTCTTTGACTTCAGTTCTAACTATAGACTGGAAAATCATCATCCCATGGCTGCTACCCAATAGATGGTTTGACTCTGTATGACTCAAGCTCAGGCAATAGTTTTAAGATTCAAGGTAACTGATATCGAGGCTCACGAATGGCAGATGTCGAGAATTTTTCTAGAAAAGTTAAGCAATGATTCACTTCAGAGATTACAAAACTATGGTGTTAGGTTCTATAAAATATTCTCACTCTTTAGTGCTAAGCCACTGCGTGAGAGAGGAAAGACAGAGGCCTACCCGGTATTCAAGGGTGGTTTTTTGGGCAAAAGTCTCGCTAAAGAGAGACAGAAAAAGAGTTCTCCTTGAATCCATATGAAAACTCCTCCGTAACTGCTAAGCCACTCTGTGAGAAAGTTCCTTTTTCTGCCTTCTGGCTGTAAGAAAGATGCGATCCGATCGTTCACCCTAAAAAAAAACTCTGTACTATATTTTAAACCGCAAGCCAAATGCATTACCCAATCCGCCGTAAGATAAGGAGCCTCTCAAAGACCCCCACGCCAACAATAACAATTGCAAGTCTACAAACCAAACACCATTTTAATGCTCACCTTTTTAGGAGCTTATTATACTTGCAGATGGCTACAAAAAGAAACACTGAAGATTCAAGAGAACATCATATTCTTTGTCACGACCCGGCAAAGCAAAAACCATTTGCTGATTTATGGATTTTAGTCACACAATAGGCCAAAAACAGCACAGATTTGAGGGGGGGAGGGGAGGAGAGGAGGGAAAATCAATAAGCCTGATGGCCAGGGGAATTTCCTCCAAAAAAAAGAAGGAATAAAATCCACAAAAAAATAAAATGCAAGCGACTAATTAATCGAGTGTGCATGGCAGTTAGCAGTAACGACTAAGACTGAGACTAAGACCAGTTTCCTTTTGGCTCATTGATGGCTGCATATCTGGCCGAGAGAGCGGTGGCGGCGCACGCGACGAGCGGCGACTCTCCACCGTTTGGCCGGGGCTGGCAAAAACAGTTAACAGATAGCCCAAACATGGCCATGTGATGCACTGTCACTGGAAAAGCGCCATAAAAGACTTGTTTGCATGTTGGCCGGGCTCCAGACTAGACTTGAGACTTGGCTACAAGAAAATCACAGAAAAAAAAAACAAACATTCGAAAGGCTATTAGCGAGAGAGAGGGGGATACCACATACTCGTCTTTGTACTCGTACTCGCACGGGCAAATGGGGACGACGACTAATATCCATGCCGATCGATAAACGCGGCCGCCAATAACTGGAAACACATATTAAGTATACGACGGGACGGCCTGCCTGCCTGCCACAGCGACACATTTGCGGTTCAGTGGGTTTTTGGGGTGTGCATGTCGGACTTGTTGGGTTCGTTAATAGCTGGGCGCTGCCTGCCTCCAAGCCCACGTTGGGGATGGGTTGGCACGGGTGGGGCCGTGGCTGTGGCGGGTCTTTTTCCATTTGATATGTCCCTGACTTTGTCCATCAGTGTAAATGTCCTGTTGATGATTCATCACACACGTGTCTTTTTTGGGCGGAGTGTTTGAAATTGATGCAATGGTTGTGGAAACAATTGGCCAATCAAATGATTACTAAAATGATCCAGTCTTGGGGGAAATTTTTTTTTAAGGGTCAGTAATTTTGATAATTCCAGTATTGGGCTGGATGGTTGTTGAGGGAGTCCATAAATCGATTGGTGTTAAGCAATTCGTGTACCCAAAAAAACAGTTCACTTGGTGGAGATGGCCCTACCCGTGTTACCCTTGAAAAAGTTCCTTAAAAGCTATGCAATTAATCTACATATTCTGTCTTAAAAATTGTTCAATACTGTGGCATTTATAAATTTAATTTAATTTAATTTAAGAAACGAGAAAGCCGAAAAAGTTTTTAAAATTTGTTGTAAAAAAATTCGTAATAAAAGTATATCCTCTTCAAGGATCTCAATCTCCTTAGAAAGGTGACTTTTTCCGACATTTTGAAATTCATTTATTTAATTTTCTTGTGATCTCTGATAATAATATATCATTTTTGTTTTTTATATAATTTTAAAAAATTTAATTTTGTATATATGTATATATTAATATTGTTGTAAAAAAATTCCTTGTAAAAGTATATCCTCTTCAAGGATATATCTTTGAAAAAGTGACTTTTTTAAAAATTTTGAAATTAATTTATTTAATTTACTTGTGACCTCTGGTAAAAATATTCTTTGTTTAATTTGTGTTCTTAAACCATTTTAATGCATTTTTCTAACCAGGAAATCATAAAATATGGCTTCATTATGTACTATTAGATGCTTTGTTTTGATTTAGATCAATTTTAAGATAGTCAAGGTACTAAAGCAATTTGTTTAAATCAAATCGAGCTATCGACCCTCGTAATTATGGTAGGGAGAATGCGCTGCGAGTTCGTTGACTCATTGAAAAGGCCATGGCTCCGGCTGTGTCTCTGTCTCTGTGTCTGTGGCTATGGCTATGGCTGTGCATAATTTATAATGAAATTGTATAGTACTCGGGCTACGTGGAAGCTTTCTTCAGTGGAGGTCATAAATTTTCCGCTTTAGCAAAGCGCTTCCATGCCTCCCAAGGGGACACCTTAAGCGGCGCCATATGGTACCCAAAAAAAACAGAAAAGAACTAACCGAAAAACTGAAATACGAGCGCCAGAACATCGAAGAAGAATCTGAGAAGCGGACAAGAAGATGTTGAGCACGACAGCCAGCAGAAAACCTGCCAAACTGGTCAAAATGGCCAGGCCAAAGAGTTAGCTACCAAAAAAAAAAAAACCACAACACAGACAGCTTAAGAGCCCGGGCATTGGTGGAAGCTGTGGAAGCCACATTTAAGCAACGATGACCTTGGCGACGGCAACAACTTGTTGCAACTCTGCTGCGACAGCTGGCCGAAAGGCAGAGACACCTGAGACACCACCAGCAGCGGCAGCATAGAGAATCCTCCTCCTCCTCCTCCAAATGTATCTTCCAGAGACCCCCTTTGGAGGAGGTATCTTTTTTTTCTCATGAATTTTACGGTAAATTTAGGTCGTTGTTGCAACAGCCGCGAACTTGTTTACATCGGGCTTTTCCTCGGACTCAGACAGAGAGCTGGAGACGGAGATGGAGACGGAGACAGAGACAGGAGCTTCCACTGGCTAAATATAGCCATGGACAAGAGTTGGTCATGTTTTCATGTGGTTTCTTATTGGATTTCCTGGCCATGCATCATCATCCACATCCAACAACCACCATCATGGATGGATAGCATTTTTTATCAATTTTGAAAATACATTTTGTTTTGCCCGCTTCCGTTTCGACGGCGGGCTGCTGGCCACATCCGTGGGGAAGTGGCTTGGCCAGGCGGATCTGTCTTATTTGGGGCATGACACAAATTTGGCAAAACATCAACATATCTGCTCGTATCTGCAATGGCTATGGCTATGTCTCTGTCTTGTTTTCTTTGCCAGCAATTTAACAATTAAAAACACGCGCTCTTTTCGGGTTTTTGGTTTCGGTTTCCAGCCGTCATTAAGTCGTTAATCCACGCGAATATAATTTAATATAATTGCATATAAAGCATTTTTGTATTTCTGTTTCGCTCTTCTGCAAATTCGCGTGAAACATAAAGAGACCAGAGACGGTGGCCAGATGATGACGGCTGTGGCTCTGGGGCTCCCTGGGTCGTCGGGGAGGCCTCGCTCGGTTGCCCAATAAAATCCCAGACGTGTGTGTGAGTTCTTTCGAGTGGCATTCCCCTCAAGGAAAGGGGTAGTAGTAGATTTTATTTAAGAGGATTTCATATATCTAGAATGTGCGTGATGATATTTGTCGCTGTGTCGCGGCACGTGTGCTGCAACTTCCAGCATTTAAGCGGGTTTTTCGTTTTTATTCTGATTCTTTAAATTCTACTAGTTTTGAAAGGGAATTCCAAAGAATTTTTGCATGTTTTATGACTGTTTTTATGCACAAAAGTATAAGCTTTAACGATGCCAGCATCTCTGAGAAACACTTTATACGTTTTTTTATAGGTGCCTTAGCCAAACCTTGAATTTAAGCTGTTTTTAATTGTACAAATTAGATTGTTTGAGTAGATCGTAAGAACAATCCCTTGCCAAACTCTGGCTTTCTGCTCTGTCTCTCCCAGTGTGGCTTAGCAGTTAAGGGTGAGTTTTCATGCTATCTGCTCAAAGAGAGCGCTGCATCATCCACAATCTCTCTCCCTTCAAATCTCAATTCCAGTGAGACTCGTACTCGATAAAAATGCCCTCTTCCCTTCCATATTTCCTCCCCTTGTCCATAAAGATCTCTCTCTATTAAATAAAAAGGTTTTGGGTCATCGTCCCTAAATCTTACTCATATCGGCGCAAGCGAGCCAAGCTAGAGAGCCGGGGGTTGGCGCACCAGTGAAACGAGTGCGCAGGGGGCAACCTGTAGTAAATAAATGCATACGAGTGCGCCTTTAACGCCCTAAAAATAAATGAAATATGCCTTTTTTTATTTCTATTTAAAATTTAATATCTTTAAATCAGATTAAATCCCTTTGAAACTAAAGAAAAAGTTCATTCCGTAATCAAATAATCTACCAAATTAAATTCCGAATAAATCCGTCATAAGAACAATAAAATGTTCTCTTAATTCTCAAGAGTTTCCTATGGTATCCTATCATCTATCTTTTGTATATATTTTAGTGGTGGAACCATGAACTTTCAGGCTTTGAGACAACCATTTTATTCTTACCAGAATGACCCAAAAGTCAGCCTATAACACGACGTTGCAATATGAACTCACCTGCAAAAGTGAAAAGAAAACGAAACTGATTAGATATAAATACATATACAATATTAAATATAGCTAATATTCCAGATAAACAATTATTTTCTAGATACAATGCTCGAGGGGTGAGATAAGATGGTACTACTCCGACTGGGGCAAAAATCACGCATAAATATAGAATTTTATTGGATGAGATTCTCGAAAACTACAAACCATTACGTATGCGTATTGTTCGTTCCGCAGGCAGCTGACAAATTTCGTAATATGGAGGCATTTATGATGCCAAATTGTTTACACCAGAGGCCCCGGACAACAGTTGGCGGCAGATACATCAACATCAACATCAACATCGAGTGAGAGGAGAAACAAACAAATATTTGGCAAATGGCCAAGAGAGAGAGAGGAAGAGAGAGAGCCCAAATCTGTGCACATTTCAATTTGGCAGCCGGTTTGCATATAAGTTATAACATAGACGGATCATTAGGCAGCTGGCCAGGCAGAGCCATCCACCAGCCATCCACACTCTGAATTTGTTATAACGCCAAGCTACAGCCACAGCCACAGATACATTTGTATCTGTGCACACACGAGTGTGCTTGTGTGTGTGTGTGTTTTGACTGGAGAAAGTCGGAAGCATCAGCTGAAGAAGCAACTACTGAAAAACACGACGAAGCCAAAGCTGATGATGGCTGCTGTTGGATGTATCTGTATATTGTATCTGAGACTCTCAGTTGGCAAACAAAGCGCAAACAGCCAGCAGGCTAATCTTGGCCAATAAATGGAGCATACAAGATGCAGTATCTTTTTCTTTTATTTTTTTTGCATAATCAAAAACTCCATTTATTTTTAATTGAAAAAAAAAACAGAAATAACGAAATGAAAAGCACAAGGAAAACAATCAAAACAATGGAAAAAACATAAGTTTACTTTATTGGATTTTTTTTTTTTTAATTAAAAATCCCTGGCGAAATTGATTTCATAATTTGTCATGTGTCCAGGTGTGGGGTCAAGTCGTGGCTATATATCTTTTACCCTCCAGTTTGGAGTTGAATGGCAGGCACTCCCACGCCCAGTTAAAAGAAACGTCTGCCTTCCTCTTTCAGAAGAATAATGGGAAAATAATGCCACTAATTATCATTAGTAAGTAATTTTAAAGACCAACTATGACGCTCCAGAATTTTCAAGAAAAATATACAGCAAAAGAAAGAGGTTGGTCCCCACTTCCTACTCCAACAAAACGCTGAACCCCCCATCCCAGACAATTGTCATTAGTCAGAACTGAGGCAGCTTCGGGGGAAAAATAGAAAGCCACACAGCCAGCAGCCAGCAGCCAACAGCCAGCGAGAAAGCCAAAAAGAACTTAACACAATTTACACTCACGAACGCTTTTCCTACTTAAGCGTAAAAGCTGGAAAATTATCCACACAGCGGGTGCTGCAGTGTGCCACAGTGACAACCACAAGTGGGTGTCTGATTCTGGTATTGAATCGTCTGAATGCCGCTTGTTGCAGCTCCAGTTGCACAAATGGAAATGGAAATGGCATCGCAACCGCAAAACTTGAAACGAGCTCTCACGTACGCACTTCCACAGTTGCAACAACTGGAAAAACGCAACTAATGATGGTTATAGCTCAGGGTTGAGTCTCGAGTTCGATGGGGAATCAGTTAAATGATCTTGAATCAGTTCGACAGAAGTAGTCCCAGAGATAACACAGAAGTTGACTGGGGAAAGCATTTCCCATTCGAAATAAATGTTAAACTATTGGTCGTTTTATAGATATGTTTTAAATTGAATAAAATTAAATTCGTATAGATGTATTTAATAGCCATAATAATAAAAGATCATATCTACTAGATTGCTGAATCTGATGAACGCATCACCTTCTATTTGGCTCTTTGAACACCTGGCTTTCGAAAACTAGAAAAACTAAAGAAACCTGTGCTTTAGAAGGCATAAGCAGATCTCATAAATATATATACACTTATATATATATTTCTTAGTGTCGCGATACGTGTGCCGTAACTCCAAACGTTTCACCTAATTCCAAGCTCATCTTCTGGAAGGATTTTTCCAGGCCTAGCAGAAGTTTTCTAAGAGGATTAAAGGCTTTCTTTTTTGTACTATTATTTTTTATTATTTTTGTATTATTTTTGTCATTATTTTGTATTATTTTTTATAATCTTTTATTTTTATTATCTATTTTTTTTATTATTTATTATTATTATTATCCATTATTTTTTGTATTTATTATGTTTTATAGTCTATTTTTTTTATTATCTATTATTTTGCATTCATTTTTTATTATTATTTATTTTTACGATTTCATTTTTTTTGGTATTTTTAATTTTTTGTATTATTATTTAATTTTTTTAGGTTATTTTTTTTTTTGCTTTTTTTACGTCACTATTTTTATTTTTTACGTTATTATTTTTATTTTTTTAGCTTAGTATTTTTATTTTATTTTTGGGTTATTTTTTTTATTTTTTTTTTTTTAAGGGTATTGTTTGTATTCTTTTTTTAGGTTATTATTTTCACTATTTTTTTTTGGTTAATTTTTAATTTTTTATATTTAAATTTTTGTATTATTATTTATTGGTATTATTCTTTTTAGTTTGTTAGAAGAGTTTTGTGTTTTTTTTTTCATTGTTTTTGTTATTGTTTGTATCTAATTTTTGTATCTTGCAACCCGGACCCTAAGCATAATTGCTATACCTATGGATACAGTATATGTATGTATTTTCTCCCTCCCCTTGCCGAGCACTCTAATACATATGTCCGTACTACATTCCCTGAACCTCCACGTACTCCGGTGAAATCTCCGGTTATGAACCGCTAATGCGCTCAATTAACCTGCCGCAGAGCTCCAATTGCAGTTGCATTAACTATCAATTTTCTCTTTCATTGTTGTGTCTGTTGTGTGGGGCAGGTCTACGGTGATCATTCTTAATGGCCACAGATGCGTATAGATGCGTTGCGCTCGAGTATCTCGTGGATACATGTGTACGTACGTGTACCTAGAACCGGCAATTAAGAGTGTAAATTTTAAGCCATAAAACTGTTGCAACTGTTGCCAGTCGCTGGCTGTCATTGTTGTGGTGGTGCCTTGTATCTAATGTGTGTTTCTTTTCGGGTGAAAGTTTTGTTCTATGCGAGATACAGATACAGACGACTGCTGATGCTGCTGGTGCTGTTACAGATTTTTTCCCTTGCTTTGACTACGTTTTTGTGTCAGTTTCGAAAAGAGTTTCTAGACATAATTAGCCCACTCGCCGGCATATCTTATCATGTCAAATAGTTCACACGAAAAAATCAACTGAAATCAGCGACATGTATATTCAATTTACGATGCCATAGAAAGTTCACAAAAAAAAAAACCAGAGACAGATACGGAGATACAGCTTTTATCTATCAGATAGCAAACATCTTAATTTCACAATAATGGCGCAAAACCGAAATTGAAAAAGCAACAGACGGAGTGCTTAATGGCTGATGGTTAATGGTAAGCAATTCCAGTGACTCCTCGAGTGGTGATCCGAAAGTGCAAACATTCAACACTGGTGGCACCACCACAGCTGGACGACGCGGTGGCAGCACCAGATTGCAGAGTCGGCGTTTTTTTGGGGCGTGCTGCAGCAGAGACTCTATTTGCATGGCCTGCCGGCCTGCCTGCCTGCCTGCCACACAATAGACAGGGCCGCCGAGAGCAGGTGAAAAGTGTCCGACAAAAGAAAACAAACTTTGAATCTGTTTGCTCCATTCCGAGCTCCCTGCCGCCCGCCTGCCCCCCCGCTCGTTTCCATTTCATAATGGCGTCGTCAGGCCAGTCAAGCCAAGATCGCTGACGACATTACAGTTAGCCGAGACGCCACGCCGCGCCGTCGCCGCCTCCTCCTCCCTCTCGGGGTATATCTTGGGAGGCTGATGGAACGTTGCACGTTGCACATTGGCCCGTTTGCAGCTGGGTTACCTTATTTTTTGGTCTCGTGTCTCCATGCCCTTTCCAAAAAAAAAACATAAGACAAAAAAAAGCTTGTCGCTGGCTTTTAATAATGCTGCCATGGCGTGGCCCATACGTTGGGCAATTTAAAAGCAATTTAAGCACCTTTGAGCCCGCACATTTGCATGGCCTTTTTAAATTTAATAATGTTTATATTTAAATCGTACTTAATTTGCTTATTATTATTTTGATTGTGGGCATCAGGCCCTGAGACACGAAACCCCTTTTCCAAAGTCCGCAAATATCACAGAATAAACAAGTCCTGGAGCTCCCAATACTCATATTTCTAGTATTACTCATTGCATCTGAACAAAGACTGCTTTAATCTTTTCAAATCATTGTTTTTCAAAAGCTTGGAAGAACATCAAACATTGGAACATTGGAAGTCCAAAATGCTACAACATTCGAGCATGGTATTTTAAAAATACAAGACACTTGACTGGGTCTATCGTCTTTCATGGGATTCGGAGAGCGAAAAGCCATCCCATCCATCGGCTTGTGCGGAAATGCAATTTTTTTTTCTTAATTTTTGGCATTATTTTTATTTTTATACATGTATTTTAATACTTCTTAATATTTGTAATGTTTAAAATTGTTTAAACTTCTGGAAAAATGTAATATTTGTATAGTTTTTATTGTTTAATAATATTTTTTTTATATTTTTAATATTTAATAATATTTTTTTATATTTTTAAATATTTTTATTTTTTTAATGTTTATTTAATTTTTTCAACATTTTTTTTTTAATATTTTAGTTTTAAATATTTTTATTTTTTAATAAATCTTGTTTTTTTTATATTATTTTTATTTTTTAATTTTTTTATTTTTCAAAATTTTTCCGATTTTTTAATTTTTTTATTTTTCAAAATTTTTCCGATTTTTTAATTTTTTTATTTTTCAAAATTTTTCCGATTTTTTAATTTTTTTATTTTTAATTTATTTTTATTTTAATATTCAATATTTTTTTACATCGTTGGAATCTTTTCTTTTTTAAATACAGTATCAATAGTATTTAAGTATTTATTTCCCTTTTTATTGGATTTCTTAAATAGTGTAGGAGGACCTCCATATGATTTCTCTGTTATAGTTCTTAAGTTTCATTTTTAAAAAGAGTATCCCTGCCTCGACACTTTTGCAAGCATTTTTCCCTGCTGCAACTGCAACTCGTAATCATCTTTCAGTTTTTCCATTTCTGTTGTCTGACCAAAATATGATCAATTGTTGCTATCGTTTTTTGGCTGCTGTTGCTGTTGTTGTTGGTGTTGCTTTTGGGGCCTCCTATCTTTCGAACAATAAGCGAATATTGTTCGCAAATGCGAAATAATAATAATGTTCAGCAACCGAAATTGAGCCATGTTACCGCATCGACAACAGTCCCCAGTCCCCATACCTCCTTCCTCTTTCCATTGGCCCGTGTTGCAGTTGTTGTTGCTGTTGCTGTTGATGTTGCTTTTGGGGCTGTTGCAAGTTGCAACGATAATTGAGCGCTTGGCTTGGTTTTTTGCCTTTTGTCTTGTTTTGTAATTGCCATTCAAAAAGGAAACACAACACAGTCGGACGAATGGACAGCTCCAATGCATTTGTAATTACATTTGATTGCAACAATTATTTAAAAATAAAAAAACAACAACTAAAACAATGCCAAAATTGACCAGCAATGGCAGGGGCACTGGCAGTGGCAGAAGTTCCCTAAATAATGTGTGGAAAATTGTTATTAAAATCACATTATTCATGGCAGAGAGGTCCAAGTTTGGCTTAGAACCAAAAACACGACCGAGACTCTGGCTAATTAAGATTTGTTTTTGCCCAAGAAATGAGGTCATCATCATATCCGTAACGGCCGTCAATTTGTCTTTGTATCTATGTGTCTTATGATGAGGTACACGTCTCTGAGTCTCTCACTGAGTGTCATAAAGTTGTTGGCCATTCGACGGCATTGGCCCAAAAGGCCTCGCCACAACACGCCACAAACGGTGGCTGGGGCATTAATTAAAAAGGAAATGCTGCCTGCCTGTCGTTAAAAAGTGAGTAATAAAGGTGTTTTCTGCTTAACGACAATCAAATAGACACTGGCCCAGCCACTAGTTGGGCATTAAGGTAATTAATAGTTGGTGGCAAAATGTAAAAAGGAATACAATTAAGACATTAGCAATTGGCACAGAGAGTTGTGTCTGAGAGCAGAAGAAAGTGCATCTATTTAGAAAAAGATACACTGGGAAACATTCCTTTTTTTCCCCCCTTGACAAACGCACTTCATGGGCACACATTTTCCTCTCCCTTGCCCTCAGGCAACACCAAGGACCTACGCTCAACGAAAGCTCCTATCGCCTCGCTGGTACTAATCATCTCTGAGCGAGTCCCTCAATGCGCACTCTCTCGCTCGCTGCAAAACCAATGAGTGCAGCTGTAGAATAGGCAAATGACAAGAATAACGGCCAGCAAAGTGGCCAAAGCATTGAAGAACAGAGCCAACAGAAGAGCAGCCCATGAGAATTATCTTACTATTCGTCCAACAAACGACCAAATGAGGTCGTTCCTTTGATTTATTTCCTTTTTCTTCAGTCGCATTCAAAGAACCGACTACCAAAAGACTACAAAAAGAGCTTAAATCTAAAATTGTAGATTATTTATTAATTTTTGGCAGATATATCTCAACTTATTTTTTATTATTTGTATTTTTAATATTTTTGTAAATTCAAATTTTTTTTTTAATTATATTATTTTTTAATATTTTTATTTTAAAATATTTGTATTTTAAAATATTTTTATTTTAAAATATTTTTATTTTTTAATATTTTTATTTTTGTATGTATTTAAATTTGTTTTCTAATATTTGTATTTTTTAATATTTGTATTTTTTAATATTTATATATTTTAATATTTATATTTTTTAAAATTTTTATTTTTTAATATTTATAGTTTTTAATATATATATTTTTTAATATTTATATTTTTTAATATAACAGTACCCAATACCAAATGATAGCAGATAGCAGATGGAAATCTGAAACACTTGATTATAAATGTACTCTCCCCACAAAACCCTCAAATCGAACTCCAAAATGTCTCGCTCTATGAACTCTACAAATGGTAGGGGATCTCCACTCAAACCCTAATTAAAATGAATGTCAATCGAGTAAGGTGAATTCCACATATCCGTTGACACGGAACCACCCATCGAAACCCATTCCAAATTCCAAATTCATGGCAAGTGACGCACTCAACTTCTCAAGTGGCTCTATTTCGGTAGCCGTTGGTATCTATTTCAGTCTTTTGGTAGAAATGCCTACGCGTACTACAACCAAAGTTATTAAAAACAAAACCCAAAAAAAAAAACCACTATTCAAAGTTTATGTGACTTTAATTACGTGACAGCGCACTTGGAATGGAACAACATTGAAATCGTATTAAATATGTATGCAGTTATGGCCACAGATTGACACAGATACACCGGTACACAGATACAGATAGATAGAGAGAGAGAGAGAGGGCGACTCCAAACATGGACACCCAGGCGTACCATAACCGAAACCGAAGCTTTGGAGGTGACGCAATTTACAAATAGCAACGAGCGCACAAATTTGTATTTGCAAACGGAATTATACAAATATAAATAATAGCCGGCAGTAGCCGGCAGTAAGCCAACAGCAACGCCAGTGTATCTGCTGGATATATTGGCTCTGGGCAAAGATTTGCACACTCTCTGTGTCCGTCCGATTGGTTGGCTGTCCGTTCATCGCATCGAATCGCACCGAATCGCACTGAATCGCATGTGGCAAGGTGTAATTTACCCTTCAATCAATGCGCAACAAATCAGTTGGCAATGTGCTGCGCAGGCGCACCTCGATATAGCGATGCCTACTGCCTGCCGGCCCTCTCCTTCGCTTCGTCGCTGTCTTTGTATCAGTTGGCAGCACATTTGGGTTAACAATTGGTTAACTGTACACTGGCCATATCGGGGGCTTGTGGCCACTGTATGGGTGTGTATCTGTGTGCGCTTGTGCCGAATGACTAACTGGGCGCAAGGTGGTTTTTATACTCTGTTAAAAAAGCATTAAAACACTGTGCGGCGTAGAGCAAAGAAAGCCAAGAGGAAAGCCGACTGGGCAAGAAAGTATTATATACGACTTTGCATATAACATTAATGACTTTTCTACAGTGTAAATATATATTTAAATATTTAAATAATTAAGGTAAATATTTGCAAAAGAGCATAAGCCCTTGGATGCCATTCTGTCCAGTTATTGGAGCGCCCCACTATTCTTCGGAATTTATACCATAAAAATACTAGAATTTGTACCATAAAAATACTAGAATTTATACCAAAAAATTCCGGAAATTTATACCATTAAAATACTATAAATAAGAACAGAAAATGATTCCAAAAAAATACTGTGAATAATATCAGAAACAATTAAAAAAGAATTACCGGAAATAATTCCACAAATATACTATAAATAATACCATAAATATAATGCGGGAAAATACCACAAAATTACTATAAAAATAAATACAAAACCCTACAAACAATACCAGAAAAAAAAAAACAGAAATCATACTAGAAAAAGTACCAAAAATAGCATAAATAACACCAGAAACTACGAGTCATGCCACGCAGTGACACTATAAAAGAAAGAGCACGATCAAACTGTTGCCGAATCTTTTGGTAAAAGTATAAGTGTAATATTTCATTGGAACAGCTATAATTGTCACGCGTTATGCGGCAGTGCCCCTCAGCCTGAAATGCGCGCATAACAAGCTTCTGCTTCAACGTCTACAAATACAAACGAATGAAGGAATTCAAATCCTATAGAATCCATAGATCTTTTTTAGAATTATTTTTTAAACATAATTTTCAATAGTTTCGGAGAATGATTGATTGATCACAGATTTATTTAAAATTTTAATTTGTTTTTTTTTTGTCGAATTTAAAAAGTAATTAAGTTTTGGGCTGCTAAAACCGTTTATTTCCTTGATTTGTCTTAGAGCTGAGGTGCAAAAAAGAAAGAAACATGGCCAAAAAAAAAACAACCAAAGAGATGTTGATCATGTTGTAGTTGGCAGGTTAACAAGCAACCCGCCCGAGGTGTGTATTTATGTTGGAAAAATCTACAGCGAATTGTTGCTTCCTTAATTTACCATGTTAATTTCTCAAATTAACACGCAGATAAATCGAGAGAGCGACAAGTCAACAAACTCCACAACTTGTTGCACTCGAAGGCAACAAAGGCGGGCCATTTCCTTCTGCCACCGAACAATGCGTCCAGTTTGGTCCAAACATTGGCAGCAAAACATTTTCCGCCGCCTTCCCACGTAGCGCGGCAGGTAGCTGGACAACAAAAAAAAACTGGCAGAACGTGCTGGTAAAAATAGAAATAGCCGCAGAAACGACAAATTTTCAAGTTTAAATCTAAATGTGGCTGTAAATCGTGCCCGGTCCGAGATGGAGACTGAGTCTGGCTCCAAGAAAAACCCCAACTTAATAAAGTTAGAAGCGTGCTGGACACAAAAAGTGCACTGCCTGGCTGGAGTATCATCATTTTAATCAGTTTTTCGAATGGGGTCAAATGAAAACCCCCTCAAAACCCTCAAAATGTTTGTCAAACTTTTGACATTTGCACGACTTGTCTAGCGAAACATTTTCCCAAAAATAAGAGAGGTTTAGAAATTGAGACAGCGCCGCTGCCATTCACGTGGCACGCGATTTCCGTGCCACCAATCGGAAAAAAAGCTCGTACCATCCGGCGTAAATTTTCCATTTAAATGGGAGTTTTTTTTTTAAAGGAAAAAAGAATAAATCGATTAAGTGGTGAGAAAGATTACAAATATATCGATTGAACATGTGTACTATCTGTAATTTATGGGATATTTTCTGCTTCTCCCGATAAACTCCTCTCACAACCAACCGAGGGGCCCTCCCGCATTACCCCGACTTCATGGAAAAGTTCAATTAAGGCCCTTAAAACTTTCAAGCTGAAAAAGCAGACCGCGACCAAAGACTTGTGTCAGTTTCAAACGCACTTTTGACCTTTTCAAAGTTCACCCTAAGGGGGTTACCCATAAGAACCGAAGACAGGGCTGAGGGCCATGTAAGTAGAACCAACAGACCCCCCCGACATTTAGCTTGTTGTTAAATTTAAAACTTTAATGTCATGCATCAAAGAAAATGTGAAGAAAACGCATGCATTCGCTTGGTCTGGTCGACGCTGCCACATGGCAACATTCCGCGGGGGCCCCTACCTCATCTGCTGCTTGGCTGGGGAAATGGGAAACGAAACGTCAGCGGAAAGCGCGAAAATATCACAAAACAAACAAAAGCCGGAGGAAGGGGCAACGGAGGAAAGTGCACGTAAACAAAGATAGCCCAAAGGCAGATGAAAAAAGCGAAAGAAGAAACAATAAGGCATGAAAGCTGGCTCTGGAAAAGCGACGTTTATATACCCTGCAAGTGCAGGGGGGCCAAGGGGAGTCGAGAAATATCATCTCTCTGTTGATGGATGGATATGAGAGCTTAAGCTACATCTTAAATCGGTTTAAGGTATAAAAGTAATTCCCCTGGATCGACTAAATTAATTCTACTTATTTAATAACTTTATTTAATTTTTATAGTTATATTTAATAATTTTTAAAATCGTGCCTTCTTTGCGTTACAAACCATCTCGGCAAACCTTAAATACCCCACTGCTGGGGTATTCAAACAATAGTATTTCCGCATTCCGTTCGACAAGCAGCGTGCAAGCATCAAATATTTGACAAAATTTCCTTTCGGAAGATGAGAGGCAGCTTTCTGGTATTACTTTCAGTATTTTATGTATTTGTTATGGTAGTTTTGGTATCTTTTTAGTAATTGTATCTATTAGTATTAGTATCTATGTAGTATTCTTCTGCTTTATTTTGATCATATTTTTCTTGTATTATTGTTAGTATTTTCTGGTATTTCTAGTATTTTTCTAGTATTACATTTAGCATTATTTTGGTATTATATTTAGTATTTTGTAGTATATTTTCTAGCATTCTTCTCGTATTATTTTTAGTATTTTTCAGTATATTTTCTAGCACTCTTCTCGTATTATTTTTAGTATTTTCTAGCATTATTTCTAGTATTTTTCTAGTATTATATCTACTATTTTTTAGTATCATATCATATTTTCTGATATTCTCCAAAATATTTTCTATCTTTATTTTTTAGTATTTTTCTGATATTATTTCGTGCACTCCTACGAGTGGGCAGCAGAGACCCATTACGACTTCCCAATAACTCGCTCTCATCTAACCCAAATTTAATTTCAGCCCAAAACGAAGCATCCGCAGCAGAAGAAGCAGCAACAGCAGCATCTGGTGGATGGTGGATGGCGGTGGTGCCTCAAATGAATCTGCAACTCGTTTGAATTGGAAAGTGTTGCCAATTTGCCCGACGATACCGACGACTGCGATGAGGACTTTAATTGTGCGCTTTATTAGCGCAATTTATGCCCCGACTTGGCTCAATGCTCCCACAGCGACGCCGGCTCCGGCTCCAACGGCTCGTGCTGCTCCATTCAGCAGCTCCAGAGCTCCGGCTCCGGCTCCAGCTCCAGCATCGCTTAGAGTTTGATTATTATTTTCAGTGATTGCAATTTTATCTTATTTACGGCAATTACGCTCTAAATTCAATTGTTACGAAATTATGATGATTTATTTCTGTCTGTGTCTCTGTCTGTGTTTGAGTGTAGCTGTGAAACTTTTCAATCGACCCATGCGACAGCCGCATAGAAAGTAGAACAGGGCACGAGAGTGAGAAAAAGCAAACCAAACAATGGCACAAGGCAATGACAAACCCCACCTCCCACACACGAGTACCCATCAAGGCAAGCCGAAAATGAAAACGGAAAAAAACAGCAACAACAGCTGTACAAAAGCCAAGTGATAAAAATTGAACTAAGGCTTCAAATGGTACCCTGTAAATGTGAGGTGGTCGGGGATTCAATTTGATGGAAGAAAGACTTTCAACACTTCATTCTACTGATGGTCTTTGATCCAGGGATGGACCTTCGTGAAAGCTTCGAAAGCTTTGAACTCAAACCTCATACAATTCCAGTGTTAGTAAATCTTTCTAAGTATTGGTTAAGGCTGTTGAGTGTTTACCACGTCTTCGTATCAGTGTTTCCCAATGGAATTTCCATCTTTAAAGATTTTTGTGAATCACTTATTTATTTCTGTATATAATATCCACTTAATGGGTACTTTTTGATCGACTACTGCCTTTTATACATATTTTTTTGTTTAGGCAAAAAAAATCACATGACAATTGCAACTGCGAAATCATAATATTATTTGACTTAATTTACAAATAAATAAAAAATAAATTGAAGCATATATTATACGCTTTGGCCTGCCCAATCTTGTGCCACTTCCCAGAGGGGTCTCCCCTACAATGTGTGAAATTTCACAGAGTAACAGAGGGACAGAGGGACAGAGACGGTGGCAGGGGCAGGGTCCTACCAGTCTACAGTTTCGTTGGTTAGCAAATAAAAGTCCAACTTTCGTTGGACTTCAAGGGCAAAAGGTGGCTATATGGTGGTTCTATACTATATTATCTGTTACGACAGCTATGGCAAATGGATTTGCATTTGCATTTGAAACAAATAACAAAAGGCCATAACCGAGCAAACTGTGCAAATGAGTCAGAAATGAGTACTCTTGAATGGAAATCGAATGCCAAAACAACCAAAACAGCTGATTGCTGATAAGAATTCTCGGAAGAGCATTTGGCATAATATATTTGTATAATTATAGTAAAACAGATGGTGGCAGAGATCGATTTCTGACTGATAGGAATAATATTTTCTAAGGGTTTGAACATCGAATTAGTAAAGCATAAGCTTAGGGGGTTTTAAAGCATTTCCCTTATGTAATTGTATTAAGCTTTTTAATAATTTAATTCTTAAATAATTTAATTCTTAAATTATTTTATTCTTAAATAAGCATCAAACGATTACAGGGCCGGACTTAAGTGTTGGCTTTTCAGAGAGCTTAAGAGCTTTTCCAACGCGATTTTCAAAAGAAAAATAAATTTATCTCTAAAATTAATCCAATTTCTATAAGATTTACCAATTTTACAATAAAAACGTGACGTTACTTCAATTTTTTTAAATTGTTAGCCTTATATTTAACCGACTTAAAGAACTCTTTAAAATAAATATAATAAAATATAATTTTTAGGAAATATATTTGTTTAAAATATGAAATTTATTGAGACCCTCGACATGTTGGTAAAATATTAATTTAAAAGGTTTTCTTTAAGGGTTTTTGAGGATGATTATTACAAGGTTTTGTTGCATCTCGACCATGCATATAGTGATGTTATGATCCTTCTTTTAGACTTTTAATGATAATATTATAAATACTATTAAAGCAAAGAATTATGTCTTAAAATATAGGGAATGTGTTAAAAGTCTTTTAACGTGTTTTATTAAACCATAATTCTCTGGTTTATTCAGTCATAGTCAGGTCAAAGGAAATAAATTTAAATAAATGAGTTTAGGGCTTAGGAAAAGTCTTCTGCAATGGTTACAACACAACCCTTATATATATCAAAGCTTTGCCAATGCCCAAACATTTTCAATTAGTTTTGCTCTCATTTTCCTCAACTTTGTTCGTATTTTTTTTTTTCGATAAAGCAATTAGCCATGTAAAGTGGAAAACAAAAGTCGAGGCAGAAACAAGAGAGAAAAAAAGGAAAGGCAACCATTTTGGTGGAGAACTTAATTAACAGACGGAATGCTCGTGTGCCCGGGGGACCGGGGGCTTGGGTCTTTGAAGCCAGTCTTCAATTTTTGTATGAATCAAGCTTTGAATAGAGTCCCGCCCTGACCAAATCGCTTTGGTGACAAATTTCACCGCTATACAAAAGAAATATTTAAACAAACAAAACAACAAATGGCTGAAAACGCGAATGAAAACGCAGTCAAAAACAATTAAAAATGCCAACAGAGCAATGCAAAAGTCAAACAAAAACGTCGGACACGGACAGGCAGTAAAAAAGATTGTTTAAATATAGGCAACAATGTGTGTGTGTACACCGACGAACAGATACAGATACACAGAGACAGATACAGAACGAGTTGAATAACAATAATTGCTATATGGCCCACAGACTGAACTAAGGGAGTAGAACCGAACGGAACATGCGAGAAGGGTACCCCAGTCCAAGTACAAGAAGATGTGCCCCTCATGCACACGCCATGCATTTTGTTTAAGCAATCCTCGGGCTTTCGCTTGTGCTCCTCGAACCGAGCATCGATGCGAGGCCTCATGTAACCCAATAAAACTTTGAAAATTACAATTAAATATTAATAAAAATAAATGGATTTGTAACTACAGCAAAACACACTCTTTTTTCTTTCCAACTTATATTCCTTTTGGATCGATAAGCTTTATTCCAAGGAAAACCCTCGCGTCTGCTTGTCGTCTGTTTTATACAGAAATCTACAACAAAAATACCACAAATATGCACTCTATTAAGCCCGCATGGATATGCCTGCAGTTGAGTTCCCATCAGAACCAGACAACCAGCAGCTCCACCTCCAGCTCCAGATCCATCTCGTGTGCTTCGAACCGAGTCAAGACCGTGCATAATCAATGCGAGTTGCCAGAGCAATCCAAGAGAACTCTAGGGAAAGACAGGCGACTAGACCATAATAACAGTCTTTTTTTGGATCACTAAACGGAGTCCCACCATCTCCGAGAGCGGGCAACGACAACAACAACGACAAACAAATGATTGTGTTGTAACAATTAAAAATTAACCAGTAGTTAGTTGTTGCTTAATTAACAAGATAAACACAGCGGAGGCCACCGCTGGTAGGAGGCAGGAGGCAGGAGGCAACGTTGTCGTGGTCATTCCATAGCTTGTCTGTATAATTAGCCAAGTGAATGCAAAAGAAGGTTAACACGAGCGGGAGAGCGAGAGACAGGCAATCAGTGACAAAGAGAGGGAGAGAAGAGGGTGGTTTAAGTACAGTGCAAAAAATAACATCATGCAGGCAGGCGCTCCCCCTCCTGGAATGGGTCAAATTATTTCTGTTGGGTAAGGTTATTACTGGGATGCGGGTGCTACACGTACCCAGATACTCGTGTGTGGATTCGAGGTGGTTGAACTCACAATTTGAACCCTTCAGTTCAATGGAAAGAATGATTTATATGGGCTTGAATTTTACATTAAATATTATGTATTGGAAAAGGTAATACAATTTTGAAAAGGCCATAAATATTAATGGAATAAATGAGAATACACATGAAAAGTGGTTGATGGATTTTGCTTTAGTGTGGGGTTCCAATATGTGTCATTCGCTGCACAAATTTCCCATAAGAGAAAGGAACTTCTAGCCTTCGAAGTAGTTCGAAAATACACCTAATTTTGTTTTTAAACGGTATATTGGTTCCTGAAAAAACCGTGTAAAAACAAAATTAGGTGTACTGACTTTTTTTTAGAGTTCATAAAAAATACTAAAACTTAGGAAAGTTCTTTTAGCAAAATATTAGTACATAATGGAATTTTTAATTTAAATCCCTTTGAGATCTCTCTTTTTTCTTTCACCAAAAGACAAGAAATTTATATTTTAAAACTAAAAAAACAACCAACTTAAAAATAAAATAAAAAAGAAAATGGAATAGAATGGAAATCCACTTAAAATTTCTCATTTTTCTCCCCCACAGAGAAATTGAATTTTTGTTAATTTAAAAAAAAAAATAGTTAAAATAGATGGAATGGAATTTGTATACCTTTATTTTAAGATAATTTAATACAAAATTTTGGGTTTTTTTTTTAAGTTTTTAAAAGAGTTTTTAGATGATATTTCGGATGGGGTTTTGGATGATGTTTTGGATGATGTTTTGGATGATGTTTTTGGATGATGTTTTGGATGATGTTTTGGATGATATTTTTTAGGGGTTTTTAGATGTCTAAAGAATCCTTTATATTGGAATTCTTTATATTGACATAAATAGAATTTAAAGATTTCCCTTTAAAGATTTGGTTTAAAATTTCGTATGTACCAAGGTAATCCCTCTGTTTTTCTTTCCCCCAAAGCCAGACCCAAGTATGACTAACTTCCAAACTTCTTAAGCGGCCATCCAACAATCAGGAAAGTAAGTTTCGGTCGAAATAAATAAACCTCTTAGTCAGGGAGAATCGAAAAAGAAAAATCGCCTCCCAAGAGCCGAAATCCGATTTAAAGTGACTCGGACTTCCGGCCAGCATGGAAACGATTGATATGGCAAGAATTCAATCTATCAAAACCACAGATGGACTGGGAAGATACGCACCATTTATCTAGTTAAATCTCATTGAAAGCGGGTCTCGGCGAGAATGTTGAAGCCGCACTGTGGCATGCCACTGCTGATTCTGATGGTTGATTAATCCAAAATGAAGGCGTATCTTTTTTTGGTGTGTCTCTGATATGTCACAAAAACACACACACAAAGATAAAAATTTAGGTATCTTTTTTTTAATTTCTTTTTTCTCCTTTTTGATCTTCTGTTGTATAAGAAATTTCACTTTTTTTTGCGTTTTGTGGGGGGTTTCGTAATCTACGTAACTTTCAACTTAATAGAGTGGCAAAACGATTTTTGTATATATTTAATTTAGTATGCAAAACGAGAGCACAGATACGGCTGGCACTCTGTCTCGCTCTCTCGCGAAAATGTAGAACGCGATCGAAGCGCGTCTTTGTCACAGATGCACACACGCACGCACACAAATACAGATACAGATGCAGACACGCATACGCACGCGCTGGGGCCTGTGATTCAAATTACGCAGAATCTTCTCTCTCTCTTCTGAGACACACGTGTCGCACCGAATGTATCTCGCAGATACACCACTGCAGTATCTAGACAAAAATTAACAACAATGCGTTATCGCGTTGAACGCGGCCCCAAATCGGATCGAGATCGGGGATTTTTGTATTAAATATTTTTTTTGCAAAAACAAAAACTAACGTAATTTTTGTTGAATTTCGAAAAAAAATACAACACTACTTTTTCTGTTTGTTGTTTATTGTTGGCCGCGGCCCGAGTTAGTTATGGGGCGGCAAGGCCGTGTTTTCAAAAGAGCTCCCGTTCGAATGTTGCTCGGCCACAAGTTGCTGGAAAACTACTCATGTTGCCGAGAGAAACACACAAAAGAAGGTGTGGGCAGCAGGCAAAACGCTCCAGCAAATTGCAACGCATGCAAGCAAGAGCTCACCCCGTTTCTCAACATGCTGTGAATCATGGTGTAGAGAGCGATCGCGTGATAGCAACATTTCCCATACCTTATCATAGCCCCCTAACAAATCCATATTCCAAAGAAAGTAAAGATGAAGCTTGTTTTGTATACTGAGTACAAATTGAAATATTTCTAATAATATTGAAATACTGAAGTAATGATTTTCACTGCTCAGCAACAAAACGCAAACTTGAGCAGGGCGCACTCTCATTTGAGCTGCCAGCTGTGCGGCGCTGAATATCCAAGAGAGCGTAAGCCAGCGAGAGAGGGAAATTCGAGTGAAATTCTCGCTAACTGCTAGCCCTGGCAACTAGCGCTGGACTCTGGCCATGACTCATGAGTGGAACAGAGACAAAAGAAACTTTTGAGTGGTATGAAACAGAAGTGAACTTCCAACAAATACTTTTTTTTCTGAAAAAAAAGCATTTGTTAAAACTTATTTATTTTACAAAAATATTTTTGCTATTTGCTGTGTTTAATTTTCATTTTGAGTGTTTGTTTAATCAGCGAGCTGAATAAAGAGTTTCCAGCTGGAGAGAGCGAAAGAGAGCTAGCCGTCTAAGAGAGTGAGAGAGCTAAGAGCTTTGTCTTGTTGGGTGATTGGGGATCATATCATAAGACCTTCATGCAATGCTTACACTTAGCTCCTGGTCTTCTTATTGTTTATATACGCACTTTGTTTGTTCAATGCATTTAATTTGTAGGTAAACATTTGCACCTTTCGGGCGCCCGCTTAGATGCAATCAATTACAGATAATTAGTAGGAGCCCTCGGCGTAGTGCCCAAGAAAGCAGAAATAAAGAAATCAAACGTAGGCAGCCGCGTAATGTGTGGCAAAGGTTAATGCACTGGCACACGGAGAACCAGAAAAGATAGCCATAGCAACTGGGTACAGGGGTGGCTCGATAAGAACAAACAACAAACCTCAGATTTGAGAGAGGAAACTATTGGCTACAAAAGGTACAAAGAACCCAATTTGTACAATATTTAATACAATTCCACTAATATTTTATCCCAGCTCCATCGTCTTATTCTTCTTTTTGAGCGTCTACTGTGCCTCATTAGTTTTTATTATGGTGTTGATGTTGCAGTTCCATATGGAGGCAGACAAGACATCAGCCATCGCCATCTTCCATCAGAGCCATGGACAAGTACAGCAAAGACTCGGACCAAACAAGACAACGCTCGAGTGACCCACTGTCCACTGGCAACGGCCTTTCTTATCTCTCTCACTCGCACTCTTGGCTTAATTACACGCAAAGGCGAGCAGAAAAAGAAGGAGACCGAGAGAGACACACACTCGCACACGAGAGACGAGACTCCTCCACTTGAGTGCGAGTGGGACACATGAAGGGCACAAAAACAGAACGGTTGCCATGGCTTTACCGCAAAAGGTTTAATCAATGACCCGTTCGCTCGCGCTCTTGCTCTCTTGCTCTCTCTCTTAAGGGTGTGTGTGAACCCCTACTTGAGTCTCGCATTTTGTTGTTTATTTATGGAAAATTGATAAGACAATCATCGTACGCTTAAGCCCTTGGTTTTATTGCCTATTATTCATTTCCATATACATTTTAATTGCCTTGCCCTGTCATGGCTACCCATACCACCACAAAGACTAGACCTCACAGCAAACAATCCTTGCACAGACATATCATATGCATGTTTTTATCGTATCTATGGACACACTTTAACGATCTGCATATCTCTGGTGTACACACTGAAACCATAAAATGTGTGAAGAAATGCTTTTACTGTGATTATTTAAAGGCAAACAAATTTTTGCAAAGGATAAAAAAATACAGTGCTACAGTGAAGACTCTGCTTGGGGACAGGTACCAGAAATTGTGCAATTCCGAGAATTTCGCATTTCCGTGATGATGACACAGTATCGTAAGAATATTAGACCCTTGAAAAGAGCTGCTTCATCATTAAAAAAAACTTCTTTAGAAAAAGATACAGTCCCATCAAAGCGTATAAATAGTAGCACATTATTGATTCTTTTGGAACGATCCAAAACGAGGTCTAGCTTCGATCCCCTAGATACCCCAATTATGATCAGAATTACAGCTTGCATTCAGCTATCTTTCCTGCATGTTAGCCTTCGGTTCGGCTAACACGTCGCGCGTAATGCGGCAGTGCCGCTCGGTCCTTCTGCTGGTGTCACACGGGCCACTTGACGGTGCAGTAATGGCATCGCCTCTTAAAAGATACAGCCGTTGCTTGCCAACGTCCAAGAAATTTCCAGAGTAACACAGATTTATCTCCAAACTCCTCTGAAGGAGCCGTCAGACGGTTGCCTGCAGACCTCTTCTTCTACCATAATTAATTCTTGCTTTTTTTTGATAATAGCTTAAGTTAGAAGTAAGTTAGTCTAGCCAGATACGGATTTTTGATTCCGTTGGTGAATAAACAATTGAAATAGAAATCTGTAAAAATCTAAGGCATCTGCAGTTTTGAAGATTCGGAAAATCTGTTAATGTGGAGTCATAAAGAATAATCCTAGCCACTTGATTGCAAAGAGCTCATTATTATAGCCGGAAAGCACGAAAAACTTTAAGCTCAAATGTCCCTTGGCTGTTTGAACACCTGGCTTTTCGAACACTACGAATGCTGGAGCCACGGGCTCTTGAATGAAGTCTTATCGGATACATATAGAGAAACTGAGTACGGAGTATTGAAGTGCACACTATGGACCCTTTTATAACTTTCCAAAATGAGATCTATGTAGCTTGGACCCCATAGATTGCACCATCATCCCCTAAAAGTCCGCGCCTACATTCAATACCGAATAACCGGGAGATATATGTAGATTTCCTACTCTGATCTGTTTTTACAGAAGGAGGATACACAACTCCCTATGATATTCAACTCAAATCTGCGTGAGCGAGCAAAGCGCGTGAGCCGAGGAACGAAGCGGGTGCTTACCTCTTAGTACCTTACAAATAATTGTAGTAATAATCTCAACTGGGATTGCTTTGCCATTACATTGAATAATAAACTATATTTAAAGTAAATGCCATAGAATCTCAGCTCGTTTGGCGAGTGTTCCCTGTCGTGACTGGGAGGAAAGTGCCTGTCATCACCGTTTAAGGTTTTGCACCTCAATAATTAATTAAAGTCAAGTGTGTTTGTGTGCGTTTCAGGTTATCAGATGATAGCCGGTGTACAGACTAGTTCTAGTAGTAGAGCAGCTTATCATTTATACCGACGAATGTGTGTGTTCGGAGAGCATTCCCATGGAATGCTGACAGTATAAAAACATTTCTAATAAACCGGCCTCGATTCAGTTCGAAAGCGTTAGCGGAACGCAAAGTATTCAACGGTTCTCCCACACACAATAAAATCTCAAAGGTAGAGAGAGTTTAATTATATTTAAATGTATCTGAAGCATATAATTTGTATATAGAGATTTATAATAGCTTCCATTTGTTTGTCAATCAAAAAAACAATGTAGAATCCGTTTGGAAATGGAAAAATACAAAGCAATTGTGAATACATATTCCCTTATCAATTATTCCAGATGTCCTACAAAGTAGAAGCACTGCCCGACTCGTATGCCGGCCTGGGCGAGGGTCCCCACTGGGATGTGGACCGCCAGAGTCTGTACTACGTGGACCTGGAGGTGGGCGTCATCCATCGCTACGACTTCAAGCAGAACAAGGTGTACAAGGCCCAGATCGAGGGCGAGGCGTTCGCCTCCTTCATTCTGCCCATCGCGAACAGGCCGCAGGAGTTTGCGGTCGGCTGCAACCGGCGCTGTGTCGTCGTCCAGTGGGATGGCGTTGCCACCGTGGCCAAGGTCCTGCGCGTCCTGTTCGAGGTGCAGCCTGGCTTGGAGGACAATCGCATCAACGATGCCAAGACTGATCCTAGGGGACGCTTTGTGGGCGGCACCATGTGCTGCTCGGGCGACATCTTCACGCAGTGGAAGGGCGAGCTCTACAACTGGCAGGCTGGCGGCCAGGTCACCAAGATCCGCGGCGAGGTGGGCATCTCCAATGGCCTGGCCTGGGACGTGAAGGCCAAGAAGTTCTACTTCATTGACACCAACACGCACGAGGTCGTGGCCTACGACTACAATGTGGACACCGGTGCGGTGGCCAATCCCAAGGTGGTCTTCGATCTCAGGAAGATCCGACCCAATACACCGCTCTATCCCGATGGCATGACCATCGACACCGAGGGCAACATCTATGTGGCCACCTTCAATGGTGGTTCCGTCTTCAAGGTGAATCCAAGGTGAGTCTTTGCCCAGAAATAACCAGAGATTCCAGATAATTCATTCCGTATTCCCCCCAGCTCTGGTAAGATCCTGCTGGAGATCAAAATCCCCACCACGCAGATCACCTCAGTGGCCTTTGGGGGCCCACAGCTGGACATTCTGTATGTGACGACGGCCAACAAGTTCGATCAGCCCGTTCCCGCTGGCACCACCTACAAGGTGACCGGCCTCAATGCCAAGGGCCTGCCCGGTGTCCCCTTGAAGATCTAGATTAGATTATACATATATTATATATATATATAAAACGAATTCAATTAAATGTGGTAGATTTTTGATAAACGGACAACAGTGATAAAGAGGAACCCATTCAGCAGGGGTTCTTCCCTTAGAAGCAAGGTGTTCAAGGAGCCAAAGAGCTTTGCTTCGTGTGGACTAAAGAAGGAACTAATTTTAATATATTTCTTGAAGTTTCTGATGATTTGACAGGGGATTCCACTGAGGAATCAACTGTGGAAAGTGGAAATCAATTTATTTCTATAAAACTTTAGCCTTATTTATTTTTCAGAACTTTTAACTTTTAATGATACGGTCGAGGTTCCACAACGCAAATCTTAAGGGGAGTTCGTTATATGGAAAATTCGTAGTATAGAAATCATTTTTGCATCAGGTTTTATACAAAACTTCGTTCTATGGAAGGAAGTTCGTAATAGGGAAGTTCGACTGTACATAGCTAATTATTTTACACACGACTGTATTTAGGCGCTTGACAAAAAGCTGTTTGCTACCGAAGCTCGGGCCCGAGACTGCAAAAACAAACTTCAAGCAAAGGGTGCGATCAGGTCGTAATCAGGATGTGTGATTTTTAAGCGTAAAATATGAATGTTATATTTTTTTTTAAGGATTGATTTGGAAAATCATTTCAAAAACAATTTTTTTTTTTCATATATGCAGCGAAAATTATATACAAATTTTTTTCTAAAGGGTCCTTATGTGCGTGTCTTTTTTCCACCATAACTAAAAAAAATCGAGCCCCTGCGCTGATTTAGTTTTTTATTAAGATTAAACTCTGATCACAGATATTTGTTTGGTCACAGAAATCACTGTTTTCAAAGACCCTTAACCCCTGTAAATGCTCAAAATAAAACAAATCAAAATCCTATAAATATATAAACAATTTTGAGGCCAAAATTCATGTAGTACTATCGCCCCAAAAAGGTAGATAAGTGAGAACCACTTCAGACACCAAAAGCATATATTTTTTGTGGTGAAATTGATCTATAGGTAGGTGGAGCACGCCCTTGGCGCCATTTTTGTAGGACAAATTGTTTTGAGAGAGAGAGAGAGTTATGGGCATTTATTGGAGCACTCTTAAAGCAATATGTAGTACCATTACTATTACTTAATTGGCCAGCACAGATACCAAGATGGTCTAGAGGGGGCTCGTACTTCAAAGTTTTTTTCTTGGGCGGCTTCTAATCTAAGGCAATCATCAGATTGTTGATGTATATATTTTTTACTATATTTACAGACATAAAGTCGAATAAAAGTTATCTTTTTAGTCGTAGCTTCAATCCCTGAAAATGGTATGCATATATTTACCGATTCAATGGTAAAATATAGGGTCCCCAAAGCAAATATTTGTTCTACTTTATCTAATCACAAAATTCAGCCTTTAAGCTCTTCGATAACACAACGTTTTAATAATAGAAACAGGGATTAAAGAGTTATTAGTTAGATATTTAATTTCGATATAGAGAGCATAGAAACCAGGAGTCGCGGCACAAGTATCGCGACACCCAGTACTCCCTTTCTATATATCGAAAATTGCTATGCTCTAGCATTCGAAAGCCAGGTGTTCAAGCAGCCAAAAAAGACAGATGTTCTGCCAATTGTTTTGGTTCATTCTTGTCATAATAATGATCCGATCGCCTTGTGATTCTGCAATTAAGTATATATGACCTTTCCTTATGAATATTCTACGTTATGGCCATTTTACGGTGCGAAAATCGAACGCTGGGTATCGCTAGGTACTTGCGTTAGATTCCCCTTCCTATCCCAGACATTTAAGCTTCTTCTTTCCGTTCTTTTCACGCACTTGCGGATGTCAGAATGGCTCAAAATCCTTGGCATGGGAAGCACCACCGAAGGGATTGGCCTTCCATTTGGTGCCCAAATGAGCCGTCTTGTAGTCCAGACCTCTTGGATTTTCCCTTGAGCTTTCGACTATCTTTAAAGACCTTTTTCTTAAACATAGCCAAGTGTCCTCAATATCTTTCCCCATGACTGTACATCTACACTGATCTCATAAACCCCCGGGGAACACAAAAAAATCCAAATGGTTCTGATAAATGTTACAATTAATGATTGTTGAATGCAAAGGGGATTAAATAGTAAATTCCAATTAAATCTTTATTTCTGGAGTAGAAAACAAAAAAATGAAACATGGTAATTTGTCAAACAAATATTCCCTTTTTTTTATCAAATGCGAAATAATGAATTTTTTATAATATTAAATCGCAGAATGCCCACAAATCGAAATTGATTTAGCCCCAATAAATAATAAACCCATGTATACTCGAATTTGTGGCAATTGAAAGAGGGCAAAGGATGGGATTGTTAAGTGAAATGTAAACATCTGAGGAGGTCCCCCCCCCCCCCCCTCCCTCCCCAAGCAGCTACGCAATCAAAAGTATTTCCAAAGAAAGGGAGGGGGCACCCGAAGATGGGAAGATCGTTGGCACACAATTGTTTGCGCTGCACCCAAAACAACTGTCTCCACAAAATATATATGTATATGGGTAATAAAAGATACATTTATTCAGATACAGATACAGTATCCATATGCGCATTGTTTGACGACACGAGAGAACGCCACACACAGATACCCAGCCATAGATACAGATACATATGGCAGCAATAAACATAAAGAAAGACGAGAGCTGGGGTCTGGGGTTTGGGGTCTGGTGGGATTCTCTGAGAAGCGCTTCGCTCCGTGGAACCTGCCACTTAAACCGCAATCAGAAACAAAATTGATTTAAATTTTGAAAATGTAAACAACACCCCGACCCCCCCTCTCCACTCCCCTTCTATGACATGTGTGGCAGGGGGCGGGGGCAGCGCAATTGTGTAACAACAACAAAGGCAAAGGCAAAGGCAATCCAGTGCCAGTTCAGGGCCAGGGATACATGCAGTACAGTGCGTATCGGAAGTGTAAGAACACAAGCGAAAAGGGTCAGAGTTTGGAAAACAGAAAAAAATCGCAATAAATAAAATAAAATTAAAAAATATGTAGTATACATATGTACATATAATAATAATTTAAACTTTGGAAGGCAGAAAAATTTTAATAAATAAAATATATTAAAAAAAATATAATATATAATAATACATTTACATATAATATTAATATAAAACAAGGGGGAACGTTGTGAGTTGCTGCGGAGACCGCAACTCTACAGTTATACCCGATACTTAGTCAGTATGGCTCTCCTCCGGCAGACGCCGCTAATATTAAACGACACGACAAAGAGTGCGTGCGAGAGAGACAGAAAATCAGTCTGAGCGTGACGTCGGGCGCTGCGTAGCCAGTGCAAATTGATTTGTTTCTATTGGCTATAAAAATTATCTGATCTAAACCAGATTCATCAATCTGATAGATATGGTCGTTATCTATGATTCTTCGTTTTTAGTTTTCTCGAATGTGCAATATTGTGGATGCAACAGATTTTCGTCCTTTGTGTGGGCGGAAGGGGGTGGGGTGAAATTTTGAGATACACGTTTTATAGTAAGATCTAACAGGAGTGCGGATACCAAATTTGGTTACTCTAGCCTTAATAGTCTCTGAGATTTTTGAATATCCCCAGATTTTCGTCCTTTGCGGGGGCGGAAGCGGGTGTGGCGAAATTTTGAAACAAACTCGTCTCGGTCCGATATATTAGGAGTGTGGATACCAAATTTGGTTGCTCTAGCTTTTGTAGTCTCTGAGATCTAGGCGCTAATGTTTTACTCTAAGCAAAGCCGCCTATGCTACGTGTGTGTTAGAGAGAGACAGGGCGAGAAAAAATGAAATTGTTTTCTTGATGCTGGCTATAATAATAATACGATCCAATTCAGATTCCGCAGTCTTAAAGATATGGTCATTCTCTACAATTCTACGTTTTTGGTTTTCTCATATCTTTAAAATTGTGGATGCCACAGATTTTCGTCCTTTGTGGGGGCGGAAGTGGGCGGGGCGAAGTTTTGAAATATTTTTGTAGCAGTGACATATCACAGAAGTCTGGGTCCAAAACATCGTTGCTCTAGCTCTTATAGTCTTTGAGCACTAGGCGCTGAAGGGGACGGACAGACGGACAGACGGACAGACGGACGGACGGACAGACAGACAGGGCTCAATCGACTCGGCTATTGATGCTGATCAAGAATATATATACTTTATGGGGTCGGAAACGATTCCTTCTGGACGTTAACACATCCACTTTTACCACAAATCTTTATAAGTTTCTACCGATTTTCTATCGATTTTTTTTATCGATTTTCCATCAAACAAATATTTTATTTTGTTGAAGAAAATCGTACTACCGATTTTCCATTAGGGATATTGATGAACAATTCTTTATAGACTGGGAAAAAGTCACTTATAGTATTAGATCCTCCACCAAAAAACGCATCAATGAATAACAGATATATAGACACATAGAATCTCAAAAATCTTAAAATATAAAAACCTTTTTATTGCTTAGAAGAATAAAATTCTTGGTTATACTTCGAATATAATTTTTTTCCCCCTTCCCTAAAATACGCTTCTGACAGAACTGCCTTATGTTTTCCACACGCACTGTACGGCCATAGGAAATGTCGCCCACGAACATTCCATATCACACATCGAATGGGGAATGTGTGCTGCATGCTGCATGCATCCAGTGGATGCCACACCCACTAAGGGGCAACTCTTTCGTTTGGGGGCCCCCACGCTAGAAAGCGTGGTAGAAAGTGTCAAACGATCTGATCGTTAAAAATATGAAAAGAAAGCCACGATAATAAAAATCAAATAAAAAGTAGCTTAAAAAGCAGATTAATTCTGGTTTTAATTGAATTAATAAAGTTATACGAATTATGAATTATATAAGGGGAAAAAAGGTGTTTCGGGGGGGGAAACAAATTTTATTTTTATACAGAAAATATGCCAGAAGAAAACTAAAGAGTTTAAAGAATTCCAGGAGAGAATTTTTGTATATTTTGTATAATTAAATTCCATTATTCTCACCGCATATTTCTCTAAATAAAATAGAATATTGAATTAAATCTAAGGATCCTTACAAAAAAAATTACTTTAACAAGGAGACGCACTTTTGGTCTACATTTTCGTTAATATTTCGAATGATATTTTCAATTTTCAAAACAAAATTAATTTTTTTCGATAAATGAAACAATTTTCTATAGGATTGGCTAATTTCTTTAAGCGTGACTTTCTTGCATAATTTTGTACAATTTTTTAAACGAAAAATGGTCTAAAATTTCGTCGTAGAAATATATAACACTGAAATTTCTAGAAAATTATATAAAAATCGTACCCACATAGTCCCCCAAAAATATATCCCCACCTTAAATAAATCATTATCAAAATGGCTTCAGTTTTAGCAAAACAAATCTCTCCCTCTTTTGCAGCAACTACCAGAAAAAACCAAATTGCCGAAAAGAAAACCAAAAACCACTAAAATACCGCACATTTTTTTGTTTGAGCTTTTTAGGGGGGCTTTTGTTGTCTGCTAATGAAGCTTATGAGCAGCGCACACGTCGCGACTCACTGGGCTGCAACAACAACCACAGGCACAAGTGAAGCGTTGCAGTAGAGGGGAAGGGGGACACAGACAGAGAGAGAGAGGAGTAGTATGGAGAGAAGGAACCGCAAGCACAACAAAAGGAGAGCGCTTTTGCCCAGTCAATGGCTGCACCTGTAACCACCAAAGCATATGGCCCCTCCCTCCCACTCCCACCCACTCTTGTGGTTCTGCCTCTCTCTCTCTCTGCGTACGAGACAAAGCACAGTTAGGCTGGGCTTTGGCGGTTGGTTCATTAATGTCTGACACGTTTGAGCGATCACCAAAACAACGTAAGCCATTCCCTTGTTGCTTTTGTTGTATATACTATGATTAACATTAAAAACGCATCTGATTCTGCAAACAGCCAGAAACAGAGACAGAGAGAGAGAGAGGGAGAGAGCGAAGCCAAGCAGAACTATAGATTAATGTAGAATTATAAATGCATAAATGGCACGAACCCCAACAGCCATCCAAAAAAAAACCTGCAACGGAAGCGATCAATTACGTAAAACGGAGAACGCAAAGAGAGCCAGAGAGCTGCTGTTCTCTCTCTTTCTCTCCGCGGGAGAGATAGGACACTTACCTTTTGAATGAAGGCAGCCGCCTCCCGGGCCACACCCACACCGTCCGCCGAGCTGGCGTGCGTCGACGGTGACGTTGCGTAGACGAAGAGGGGCAGGGAATTGAAATTACGTAAAAATCCCACACTGTTAGACTCCGGTTTGTCCTTAAAGCGGCGGCAGAACAGCAGCTGTTTGTTGCAGGCAGCGGCCGAGGCCAGCAGAGGCAGCAGCGTTGGCGTTGGCGGGGGCAATTTGGGGTCTTTTTCTGCTTCTGCTGATACAGTTGATTCTTCTGCTCCTCTTATGGGTATTGTCGTTGTTGTTGTAGCGGTAGATTCTTCCGTCTTTGTCGCCTTGGACGCCATTGACGTATCGCTATGATGTTCTGCTGTTGTTTTAGTTGTTGTTGTTGTTGTTGCTGTTGGCATGACTACGCGTACTATAAAACGGTACTTGCACTCTTTTGGACGTGGACGTGGGCGTGGGCGTACAGCTGCAGGCGTCCTTTCTTGTTGTTGTACTTTGTTGTTGTTGGTTGTCTTAGGGCGGCAGCGGCGGCATCATCCTCAAGCTGCCGCATGTTGCACAAACACACACACGAACGCACACAAAGCGAATGCACTTTAATTATCTACACGAAATATCGCACAAAGATCCACCAGACACGGGGGCCAGCAGCAGCAGCACGCACATTTTTTTTGCACAAAAAGAAGAGTGGAATGGAGAATAGAATATGTATATTTATGTGTGGAAATGCACGAAAAAGGTCGTCTCTCGCAAACGAAGCCGAAAGCAGAGCGACAGAGATGGTAGGAGAGTGTGTGTGAAAGGGAGATAGTGTGCGAACGACAGAACGAAGGCAGTGCAAAAATAGGCCTGGCATTCGGTATGTAGACTCTTTGTGGTGGCCCAACGTTAGTTAACCGGATTGGGTCCTTATATATGCGTTAGTTACCGTCGAATTACTTGATTAAAAATCACTTTTTGTTTAAAATATTTTGCAGACCGTCACAGTGTGACCAAAGTTGATCAGCCCAGCGAAACACCGACAAAAATACCAGGAAAACGCGAGCCCCATCGATACATCGATAACACAAAATACAGACAGTGCTGTAAGACGAAGCATTATTATTTATTATTGAATTATATTTCAAAGGACGCCCTTCTATGTGTGTAAAAATTCCGGAAAATAATCAACGCAGCAAGCATATAAAAACATAGCTTCTCTACACCAATTGTTCCAAATTTTTCAGTTACTACATTCCGGCAGCCGACGACAAGCGGTGTGCCACCCCTACTTTTACAATTCGAACATTTTGTGCGCAAGTAATACCGAAAATAGGATTCCAACTCCAACAGAAGCGCCAAAACAACGGAAAGCTCTCGTCGCTGCCGGAAAGCTTGCCACGTGCGTGTGTGCAATTGCAATTCAACTCGAAAGGAATTATTTGTTTGCTATTCGGGGCAAAAAGTAAATATTTTTTGGAACATTCATAATTATCTGGTGGTGGCGTTGCCAGCTAACTGTATCGCAACTCTTCTCTTTCAGATATATTTCATAAGGCGTTTCACCACACGACTACAACACTACACATACAATTGTCTCTGTCACGCGCAAGCCTTTCAGACTGCTGTTCCCATCGTGTCGGTCGCTCTTTTGCTCTGTTCGTTCGGTCCGCCTGGCCAGCATTGATTGAAATCGAGTAAAAAAAAAAATAATCGTCGCCGTAGTCTTCGTCGGGTCGCCGTTTACACGCGCCAGAGCCAGTGCCAGAGCTGCAATATTTCGAGACAAGGGACACAAATTATAAGCAAAGCAGAGCAAATTCAAGTGGAGCGCAGCTCAGCCTTTGTGTTTCGTTTATTTTCCAGCGATTTTAGACACAAGTTTGGTTCCGTTTTCGACTCGATAAAAGAAGAACAAAAGAATCGGCGAACGAGCCAGAGCCACACAGACCAACCAAACACTCACACTCACACAACCAAACCAGAAAATCAAATTTCAATCAGAAAATGGCGTTAAAAAGAATCAATAAGGTATGTGAAAAAAAAACAAAAATTCTACAGAAAGCATTTGGCAGCATGAAAAGTTAACAGAATAGTAAATATATATGTGAACAGAAATTTTATGCAAGAAATGTGAAACGTAGAAAGAAGGCACACACACGAAGAGGAAGAGAAAACGATACGAAACGAAAACGTGCAAAAAGGCGAACGCAAAGGGAAAAATGGGCGATGACGGTGTGCATTAATTACTGCGCCTGCAAATAAAAAACAAGTTTAGTTTTTAGTTGTGATCCGATTGGGAAAAGAAATGGCCTAGGATCGGATCGGTTTGTCCTCGGGAGACGGGTGGCGGATGCGGGCGGGATTGATCCTGCTGTGAGAGTGTAGTGGCAACGTGTGCGGGAGTAGTGCAGTCATCGTTTCCGTTACACATGCATTCGAGCGTGTGTATGCTAAAGTGCAATGCAAATGCAGTGTGTGCGTGCGTGTGAGCCGGGCACCTGGACGCATTAATGTAACTGAAGCATACCCTATAGCTCCCCGATGTTACCCAATACACGCTATATACATAGCAGGGCACACTCTACACGCACAAATACACACACACACACGTACACTGTGTGTGTGTGCCAGCGCCGCAGAAAGATCCAGCAAAAAATAAAACAGCAAAAAGAAGCGTATAAAATTAACCTAACCCTACTTTTGCGCTGATAATTCAGAAATAGTGTTGCCCATGCATATATATACATATATACAAATATATATATATATATATATATATGTATATCTACACACGCACACAAATGTACAGACTTCTATATACAATGTCAATGTAGTATGCATAGGTGATGGCAGTGGTCGTCGTGGTAGTACATACAAAGTATGTGTGTGGCGAGTCAATTTCGATAATTATTTTTAAACTAGTGGGCTCCATCCTTGTCCAGCAAAGCAATGTTTTCGCATTGGAATAATACAAATTAAGCAGCAACTGCAGCGCGGAGTGGAGTGTGGAACATGGAGCATGCAATGCGCCTGCTGCTCATTTTCCCCTGATGGTCTATGTACATATCCCCCCGTTCGACTTTAGCACGTAGCATTTGCCTCGCTCTCGCTCATTAGAGAGAGCACCCGGAGTACACCCCTTGCCAGAGAGCGCTTGCTCGCTGCCGGCTCTAAAGGTTGCTGCGTTTGCTGGGGATATTCAGATTTTTGTGCAATATCAGTCGAAATTAACTTTTGTCAGGCAGCCAAATTGTATTAACATTTCGATTTGAGTGGTTCTTGCAGCCGGTTATCATAGTCATACCCCCACAAACACACACGCGAACAGTTTCTCGCCATTGATAGAGCCATCCCGTTCTGACACTCGCTTCTCGCTTTGGTGTCTACCGCTGTCGTCTGACAGCTGGTTGCTTTCGCCTCTTTCTCGCTTCTTACGACAAAGCGAATGGGGCAGAGCCAAGAGTGTCGTTTGTGTGCGTTAGTTAGTGTTGAGAAACGCTGCTTGGCCGCAAAGGGGCCCAAATAATTAGTTATAAATTATAGTTAAACATAATTTACATATAAAATGACTACTTTATTGTTAAAAGTGAGTTCCGTTCCTGCCTAGGCCTGTGCTGTGTATTATGTGAATAACGCTGTGTGTATACCTGTGTTCGTTTTGCGGCTGTGTGTTTGTGTGTGTGTGTGTGCGGGTCTGCTGACTGTCTCGTCGTTGACGCAGCTTAAGCAACAAAAGCAGCGCTGCTGACGCCGCCACCAGCGTCACAGCGCGTCATGGCCATTGAGTTTTTCTTTATTATAAACTTTATTTGTACATACATAAATGAAAACGAAATGGCGAGATATGTGGAAGGAAAAATCAGGAAGTAAAATTGTACTCATTCACGCCCCCAGGAGGTGTTTTCCTCCCGCCCCACTTTACCCTTCCCTCCCCTCTGCTGTGACTTCTTCAAGGTTCTCTCTCTTTTGCTGCTAGCTGTGGCCTCAATTGCCCAAAAAAGAACGAAATCTGCAAATGTGGGAATAAAACCAACCAAAGACCAGCCAGCTCTTTCGCACATGGTTTAAACGCCGATCAAGCTGTTCTCTCTCGCTCTCTCGCTCTCAATCCATCTGTGTCCTCTCTTGGAGTACGTGTTTGTTTGTGTGTTTGTGTTTGTTAGTTTTGTTTTTATTTCTCTCGTACATATGTGTATGTATGACTCATGCAATGAAAGTCGCTCCACTTTGGCGGCGGCGTTGGCGTCTCATAAATGTTACCGTTTCTTAGGTTTTTCTTTCTTTGTAATTTATTTTTGCTCAACAGGTACAAGACGGGATGAGTAAGAGTGAGTGAGTGAGTGCGTGTGAGAGTGGGCGAGAGTGTCAGGCCCAGCAGCAACCTGCACCTTCAAAAAAAATGAATATATAAGACAAGTGTTGTTGTTGTTTTTGTTAGGCAGCTATTTTTGTTATCTTCCCCGCCGCAAATATTTCTTGCTGCTGTAACGTCACAAAGAGAGCCACAGCAGAACATGTAAAAAGAAAGACAACATTTTGGGGTGCCGTTACACATTAACACACACGGTTACATGTGTATGTACATGTGAGATGTTCTTTCCATCTCTCCTTCACCACCCCTGAGCCCTTGTTCTGTGTGTGTTTGTGCTACCTTTCACAGCACAGCTCATCTTTATTCTTTATTTCTTCGTTTTCCGTTTTTTTCGCTTTTTGCCGGTTTACTTTGCACCGCATTCTCTCTCGTGCAGCCTGTGTGTGTGTGTGTGTGTGTGCGCCCCCAGTTGGCAGCTGTGCTAGCTATGGATGGCGGGGGTCGTAGGGTTGGAAGAACATCAGCCGCTCAGCTGTGTGCGTGCGCGAGTGCGACAGAGACAGGGGATGCATTACAAAGCCTGGCAACTGGCAGAGAGGAGAGCAAGAGAGCGCACCATTTGGTTCGGGCCAACGAACTTGATTTTTCGCCTCTCTTCTGGCTGGCCTGGCTCTGCCACGGGCCCGAACTCTCGTATCCACATATAAAAATATTTATATTTTCAAAATGTGTTCAAAAATTCATTCAAATGGCGACAGAACATGCAGCACTATTCACATTTTACATATGTACAATCCTTCTATATACCATACCAACCAATATACATTATGTACTAATCTATTGTTAATTGCTTCCTTTTGTTTATAGGAACTGCAAGATCTGGGCAGAGATCCACCTGCACAATGTTCAGCCGGACCAGTTGGAGACGATTGTAAGTATTCTACAAAGATCTGTATATGGAGACATCATGACCCTCTAAACGTACTGGAGATCTACCAACGGTAGATGATAGGCACAGATAACAGGCACAGATAGCATATAGGCAGCCTATAAGTGGGTTAAGGAGAGTACAATGTGGATGTATCTTTACTCCTTCTAAGGTGTTGCCATACCTTGCATTACAAAACAGTTGTCTTGGAATACACCTCCTAATTAATGGTTATACTCAAATACTATCGATTGAGCATCCACGTCATGGAATCGCTACGTGACTAGGCAGTTATTGTGTGTTTTTTTCTATTGTTGTTTGCTTTTCTATTTGTGGGCCCCACATATTGCTTTTGGTTTATGCTAATTTCTGTATTGCCGACGCTTCAACAGCTGATCGCTCAAAGTCGGACTCCAGCAACAGTTTCCATTGCCTGTACATAGCGGTACAGTACGCGAACTACTGTTATTGAAAACTGTGCGAAAGACACGGAGGGTCGCTCTCCAATGACGTCATATAAAAGTGAAATCGTGTAATTACATCGCATTGCCGAAGGTGATGAATGGTTGGTTGGTTGGTTGGGATGGTGTGGGTGTAGAAACAGCTGAAAATATTTTTTTATGACTGTACTACGACAAGCACTAAAGAAAGAGTAACTTTTGAAGTTAGTTTTTTCCATCACAAAAAGGTGTAAACTTTCGCTAGCATATTACGGATATGAGGAAATTTAACATTAATTATTGGATATTTGTTCAATTTTCCTTAGAGTTCCGTTGTGTATGGGCTCTGCAGACCTCTTCCCTTCCTTCTAGTATTTTATCCTTCTATAACCACTCCTGATCAGCCTTACATTAATGTGTGCTAGTGTTACAGTCGTACTTCTCGGTGAGGAACTTCCGTACAACAAAGTTTTCTATATAACGAATTTATTTCTAGAAGACAAATCAATTCTATATAACGATATATCCCCTTGAGGTTCTCTATATGGAAGTTTGACTGTATAGTCCATAAGTTCAATTCCATAATTCCATGATCTATTACCAATTTTCCTCTAGGTCTTTGTCGAACTTTAAGTGTCTTTTTGGTTGAGAATTTATGGCAATAGATTCGCCTATATCTGAATCCTTTCTTTTTTATAATGTTGGCTTTTTCCTTTATGATTTTCTTCGTTTCTCAGTTCCGCCTCCCCGCGATTACAGATTACACATGATTCAATTTTCATCGTTTACAGATAATTATGGTCGATTATTAAGCGATTTCACTCAATTTCTATCATCAATATTTAATCGTCTATTTAAATTAGTGTGTGTGTGTCTGAATATATATAGATTGTATATGCGAAAATCGCTTCCGTTACTGCTTATCAGGTGGTCTTGCATTTTTCACTCGCCTTATCATCATTATTATCAGTATTTTATTCGGAAAGTGCTCTCATTCGCTCCATACCCCAACCCAACCCGTACCAGGCCCTTGGCCAAAAGTTTCCAAGTCGAGGGGGAAAAACAAAAGAAATTCAATGAAGGGGCGGAGCCTCAAATGCCTGCTGCCCCACCCCCACTCCTCCCCCCATCTGTGTGTTGTGTGTGGACGGGGGTCTTCAATGTATTTATTTACTTAGAGTTTTATATATATTTTAGATCATATTTTTACGCGAGACTGCCACTAAAGTCTAAAGTGATGATCGCAGTCTTAGGCAGAAAGAAATAGATCTCTAAAAGTTCTTAACTTCAGGGATAATGATTTTTTTATGTCTTTTATTTTTCTTTCGATGCATCCTTGCTCTGAGATCTATGCTTCGATAGCCCAAACGCACAGAATGCCTGAAAATTCAAAAAACAAAATGCATGTCGTGTGCATGATGAGGCGTTTTACTGCTCAAATGGAGACTCGCCCATCAGTTTTTGTTAAAAATCCAAAAACCTTTAAATTTCTGATTTGATTGATTCTTTCACGATCTCCTCTAAAGGTAGCAGATGTATTGCCCCCCATAACTTTCTTCGCCCGCCAAGCAATGCCCAAAATCTATTGATTATTAGGCAAGTGGCAGGGGGCAAGTCTCCGACAAGATAAATAAAAGAAGCCCTGTCCATCTCCGACTCCAGTCCAGGTTCTAACTGAAAAACGAGCCATGATTTGTGTAATTATGGTTTCCGGTCAGAAGAGGCGGAGAAGGTGGAGGACAAGGTTGGGGGGAGCTGCTGCAGCTGGGGTAGAACGTCCCAGTTCTCAGCGGTTTGGTTAGAGAAGGTTTTTCTTCTGTTCTTCTTCTGCATGTGACGACACAACGGACTCGCCCTGGGTCCCCGGGGTCCCTGGGATGACATTGACAGTAGAGTAGAGCGGCGTGCAGTAGCTCTGGCCATGGGGCTGGGGCCTGCTCGTGCTTCTCTGTCTCTCTGTCCGTCTGTCTGCCTGTGCTCGAACGAGATAGCAAGCTGCTGGTGTTGCCAGTTGTCGGTGCCAAGGCTCTTTGGCTCTGGCATTGTTTGTTTTTGTTCTTCATACACGGGGCAACGCCAAAGAGCGTGCCAATGAGAGAGGCACAAAGAGAGAGAGAGAGGTGTGCGGGGCGGTGCAATGCAGTTGCTGCTGCATTTGTTTTTGGTAATGAGCGAGCGAGTTGGGCAACACCACCACACATACAGTGAAATGTGGCTAATGGGGGACTTGAGTGGAAAATTTATTGGAAATAATAGTCGTAATTTGTTCCTCAAGGTCGGTTAATGAGACCTAAAGGAGGGAAAAATAATAAAGAAAGTTATTAAATGAATTAATAAGAATATCTTGAGCATTACCAATCTCTATAGGGCTAAAAATCATTGGGATAGTGGGCCAAATAAATAAATAAAATATATTTTAGTTTATTTCATTTATAACAAATATTTGTACTATTTTTATAATATTTTATAATTCATTTTATTTATAAAATCTATTATAATTTATTTATAAAATGTGGCTCAAGGGCGGCCTTCAGGCTGTAATAAAAGCAAGGCAGTGTGAGCGACTCGGTGTTGGTAAACCACGTTTTGTCCACCAGTTTACCGCTGTGGCACATGCCATCTCCGTCTTTCAGTCTAGATTTCTCAGTCCCAATTTCTGTGCCTTCTTGCTTGCGAATGCTCACTGCTTCAAGACCCTGCCTCCCCCCACAAAAAAAACACAAATACCACTTCTCCATAGTGCGATTGCATTTTGTACCCATGTATTTGTTCCACGTACTCGGCCATTATCTGCTCTAATGCGTATTTATCAATGTTTGACTAATGTATCTCTATTTTTTTCCTTCTCTTTTACAGTGTTTCACTGGCAAGCTACAATAATGGGCCCGGTAAGAGGAAGGCCACACAACAGATCAGAACAGATCATGGCTCTATCAAGCAAATATGTCGTTTGATTGATTCTAGAAGATTTAAACTAATTGTCTTGTTGTTTTTGCAGTTGAAGTTCGGATAGAGCAGAACGCTCGGGAAAATGGGAATCAGAAGCGTGCCAAATCACAAAGACTATAGACAATCCATAGGCCAGTCTGTTGTTAGACAGACCTGAGATCTGTGTAAACTTGTAGAAGATATCTGAGAAGGATTATGTTTAGTACACTCTCCTAAAGATGTTTGTGCCAAGCATAACTTTGTTAAACTTATGTTAAATGTTCTAAATGTAAGGTTTTAGGGCCCTTCCAAGACTGCCCGGAAGCGCAAAGTATGGCCTCTAGAGGCTCTATTTCATCATCGTTTTTATGTGAAACATCGACGGAAGTCTTGGAGGAAGAAAACCCGTATCTCGTGCTGAGACTCCTGTCAGTGTTCGCGCTGTTCTCGGAAATTAGTCATGTAGAAATGTATTATTTATATAGGAGACATGCTCTTGGAAACAGGAGTAGCAAGAATATATTGCCACATATTCTATGAAGCTATAGCTGTAGAAGATTTAGGAAAAGTAATGCCTCGATTATCGAGGACTTTAAAATCCCCGAAACACTGCCGCGACGGTTCATACCCCCCTATCCGGACAACCAAGGGCCATACTGGCCTATGTGGGGCCCCGCTGAGGCCCGTCCGGGTCAACCTAACCTAACCTAATGCATAAAGCCAGAGATTAAAGTGATCTGCATATATAATAAACAAATGCATATTCTATGAGAATATATACTGAAGATTATAGCCCAGAGAGGTAGTAATTCCTTAGGCATTAATGGCCTAAACGTTAGTCTAAACAAATTTTGAGTACTACGTAGTTGTTCGATAGGGTTTTGAAGGCACTTTCATTCAGTTCAACTAAAATCATTTCATTCCTTTTTCCAACGTAAAAAATCAACAAGACAAAATATTAGTTATTTCCTTCTTTGAAAATGTTCGAATAATTATTTACTTACTTCTGCTTATCATTTGTAATCTTTTGCAGCCGGACAGCCCTTATCAAGGAGGTGTATTCTTCTTAACTATACATTTTCCAACAGACTATCCCTTTAAGCCACCAAAAGTGGCTTTTACAACGCGCATATACCATCCAAACATCAACAGCAATGGATCGATTTGTCTCGATATATTAAGATCTCAGTGGTCGCCAGCATTAACTATTTCAAAAGGTATCGTATTACAAAATTTTTGATGAATTTTGTGGAATACTAAATCGGATTTTCTCTCTATTTGTTTGCAGTCTTATTATCAATTTGCTCTCTACTCTGTGATCCCAATCCAGACGATCCGCTTGTTCCAGAGATTGCCCGAATATATAAAACCGATCGGGAAAAATATAATGAGCTGGCACGAGAGTGGACTAGAAAGTATGCTATGTGATGCGTTCCAGATTGCAGTCCAACAAAAACAATAACAGCAACAACAACAACATCAGCAACAACAACAGCAGCAACAACAAAAACAGCAGCAGCCAGCATAACACCAACAACAATTTGCAAAAATAGTCAAAAATACCCAAGGGAATGGATCAGCTGCAGCCGCAATTTTGTTATTACTGGCAACAGCCGCCGGGCGGTTGACCACAAGAACAAGTTCAATAGCAACAACAACAATATCAGCAGGAGCTGCGGCTACAGCAAAAACAACAAAAACATCCGAATTTGCAGTCAACCCAACAAAAGAAATAACCGTTACACCAACACCAACAAGATCTGGAACAACAACACCAATGGCAGCAACATGAAATTGCGCTCCTGCCGCTGCCGTCGCCTCCGCCTGAGTGGCAGCATTCAAATCAACAAAAACAATAGCCGTCACAAGGGGAACGAGGGTCGTGCAGCAGTAGCAGAAGGAACACCAACACCAACACCAACAACATCGGTAGCAGCAAGCAACTCAACTGGCGGCATCAGCAGATTGGTGTAAGCAGACTGCGGACTCTTTGATCTGGTACTGGTACTGGGAATGAGAGGGTAATGTTTGACCGAACAGCAGAAGCAGCAGCAAACGGCGCAGAGCAGCAGCAACACAGAAATAAATGGAAATAATTTAATAATAATTACTGAGAAAAAAAAATTATGTAAGCATTAAACATTAAAAGCTAGACAGCTACCAACAACACAGCATCAAACATAATAAGTTTAAATACAAAGAAAAACAAAACTACAAATAAAAAATCAGCTGGAAAAATTATTATTATTATTATATTATATTTAAAGAACCGGAAAAATAAAAATTACAAAAATTCAATTTCAACATCAAAGAACTCAAAACAGAAACACCGCCATTGTGGATCGTATCTGTGGATCCTGTGGAAGTCATCAAGTGCCGCCTGCCACACACCACTCTTCTGATTTGTAGAGTTTCTCTTCATCCCGAAGGAAGACATCTTTTGTTGTTGAGACAGCGAGAGACCAGGAACCACACAGGATAATCATAGGGGCTAAGGGACTTATATGTGGGCTATATAATTTCTACAAATAAAGCTCAGAATGAACGGATAAGAAGGAACGCTATTTTTCCTACCACCAAGCAGAACCTCTATCTGTGCCTTAAGCTCTAATTTTAAGATCTGGATACCGAGGTAGAGCAGGAGTCCCTGCTAGCCAGTTCTGTTTTTCCACAAATTCGATTGCTTTTATGTATTTTTGTTAGTTTTTTTTACAAAAATTATTACAAAATGTGTTTCTTGTGGCTTGAATGCTGTTAAATATAAAATTACATTTTTTAAGCTAAGATTCATTTGAAATGTGTGCAAAATAGATCTATAGTCGAGTGGTTTTACGGCTCTTCTGACTCTTCTGAAAATCTTATGCTTTAGAGCTTGTTATTACAGTTTTGTCTTATAGCACAATGGGATTTCCAGGTTTAAATGGTTGGGTATTTAAGAAATCTTTTCAGTTGCTTTTAGATTATGTTCTCCTCGACTTAAGACTTTTAGTCGATCTTAAGGCAATTCTTTTTTAAGCATATGTACAGGAAATTCTATAATTCTGTTTTGAAGTTTGTGTAAATCATGGCTTACCTTTAAGGGTAGCATTCATAAAAGAATCCTGAACAGATATCAAAGAAAATAAGACCAAAATGCAACCCAATTTTGTTCAAGCACGAAATCAGAAAGGAACACCAATAGGGATAGCAAATGTGAGGGGATTACTTCTGTTTTCTTATGCTTACAATCCATTATAAACAAAATAAGTAGATGTATGGATGTATAGATGCCATTTGGAGGAGAGGAAATGTTTAAAAAAGAGTTTTGAATGAAGGTCCAGCACTAATATTTATCTGAAAACAGCTGTCATTCAGGGCCAGATATCTTTATATATCCTTATACTGTGTTGGACCTTAAAAGTGCTGCAAATGGTAGTGAAGATTCACCGATTAACAGCGTACTTCTACAGATGCGAAGAGAGTTTGTGCTAGATATACATTTCGGGTAATAAGATAATTTTTATAGGGCCATTAAGCTGTTCCAATTTGCGTGTGTGTTCAGTAATTCTTGTCACATCATTTTTATAGGGCGAGTGAGTGAACGCTTTAACTTTCAAATAAGCCGCTTAAAAGCTTTCGTGCTGGAAATGGCTGACAGAGCAGCTTTCGTAGGTCCAGTCCAAAATTTGCCAATCAAAATTAAATGTCCGCCAACTGGTTGGAAGTCAATGCGAAGGGCATTTGCAGTCGTGGTCACCGCACACACACACAAAGAGAGAGAGAGCGAGGGAGATGGATGGTTACAGCATGCTAAATTTGCATCATCATCAATTCAAAAGATTCGATTCAAACAACAACAACCATGGTCTCGCTTCTCGCTCTGGCCAAAGAGCACCAAAGTTTCGTGGAGAGCTTTTGCTGCCGATCGCTGCTCTTTCGTTCACTCTCTCTTCCGCTCTTCCGCGCAGAAAGCATTTGCTGGCGACTGTGCGGATTTTTCAGTTTCAGTTATTTTTTTCCCGTGCGGCGAGAGGTTCGCGAGAACATTTTCAGCAAATTAAAAATTCGTGTGGAATTTCTAAAAAAAGTAATTCAAAATCAATTGAAGATTTTTTCTTATAAGCTGAATGAGACAAGACGCGTGTGCACGTGCTTACAATTGCTGAAGAAAAGAGAGAGATGGAGAGGAGAGAAGAGAAGCGCCAGCAACAGGTCGACCTAAAAAATTGTCTTTAGAAATTTTGGTTATGCAAACAGTTTTGGGAGCAAGAAAGAGAGAGAGATACAAATTGTAATTGTTGAATTGAAAAACAAACTCAACTGGCAATGCATTTGCATCGGTTCAAGTGTGTATATTTGGCTTTGGGGTCACGGAAGAGTGGATAGAGCAGTCCTACCAACATGCAATGTTCTGGGCAGAGAAACAACCGCCTGGCTTGGCTTAAGCTCACAAGTCAGGCCGAGCTTCAAAGAAAAGAGAGCGAGAGAGAGCCGCTTTCTATGTGGACTCCAACATGGCAACAGCACGCAGAGAGCTCTTCTGCACTTAACACCCCCCATCCCAAGTGTCTTTTGTTTAGGCGCACGTCTCGATTTTCGCACCGATTCGCGAACATGCCCCATGCCAATGCCGGTGCCAGTCCCGCGACGAACATCTGTTTGCGAATGAAACCAGAAACGTAAACAATTTCTAATCAACCGTAAACTCTATTCGTTCTGTCCAGGCTTCGAGATGAGTCCCCGGCCGCACGATATCCTCGAGGCAAACGCCGAATCGGAATGCCTGAGCGTTGCCGAGTCGGCGTGCTACATTCGCCAGGCGGCGGCAAAGGATGGTGCCGCTGATAGTGGCTGCTGGGTGAGTACTGATAGTGGTAGAGAGCACCAGAATGAGTACAAAGTACAAAGTCCAGGCAAAGTTTTTCTTTGCGAAACACAATAACAGTACATTCAATCCATATGTTGTTTGAGTTTTTCCTGTGTAATAAAGAGGGATTTATTTTCCATCAATCGCATGAGACTTCCAAAGAAAAACTTTTTTTCCGCTTAAAATCATGAAAGGCTAAACTTTATAAGAAAACAGTTGTTTTTGAAGTGTGTTTAGACGCCTTTACATGTGTGCCTACACTTTTAAACAAATATTCTTCAATCTAAAAGCAAAATCATTAAGGAAGTTGAGTCAAGAGTTTAATCTTTAGCGGCAACTCCTTTGGGCAGACATGTCTATATATACATATGTACTATATTAATTTATTACCCTTGCCCTCTTAAAAAACTGTATAACATCAGCTTGATTTTAGATTAATTCCCACTTTGTTTCAATTTGCAAAAAAAAATTTTAAAAACTTTACTGAGAAAAAAATTTAAATCGTTAAAATGAAATTTACTGATAACACTATGCAAAAACACTTTTTCTTTACGAAGCAAACAAATTTTTTCTTGGGGTATTTTCTGTTCAAGATTTTTTGTAATTTAAATGGGGAATTTTTTAACATTTTTTTAGTGGTAGCGTTTCCTTTTTTTTTACATAACCTAACTTAACTTATCTGGCATCTGTTTGTAATAAAATTTGCAATTCTGAAAACGCGGATAAATGCAGCCATAAAACAATTTGTACCCAGATGGTTGTATATTTTCGTAGGTCTTTTTTATACCCGATACTCAAAATGAGTATTGGGGTATATTAGATTTGTGGTAAAAGTGGATGTGTGTAACGTCCAGAAGGAATCGTTTCCGACCCCATAAAGTATATATATTCTTGATCAGCATCAATAGCCGAGTCGATTGAGCCCTGTCTGTCTGTCCGTCCCCTTCAGCGCCTAGTGCTCAAAGACTATAAGGGCTAGAGCAACGATGTTTTGGTTCCAGACTTCTGTGATATGTCACTGCTACAATAATATTTCAAAACTTCGCCCCGCCACTTCCGCCCCCACAAAGGACGAAAATCTGTGGCATCCACATTTTTAAAGATACGATAAAACCAAAAACGCAGAATCGTAGAGGATGACTATATGTTCTAGAGTGTAAAATCTCAACCAGATCGTATAATTATTATAGCCAGAATCAAGAAAACACAGGTTTCATGGTCGGCTTTGCCAATTGCAATATATGAGTTCAAGGATCTCAGAACCTATAAGAGCCAGAGCAACAAAATTTGGTATCCATACTCCTGTGATATCGGACCTTGACCGTTTCGTGTCCAAATTTCGCCACACCCCCTTCCGCCCCCGCAAATGACGAAAATCTGGGGCATCCACAAATCTCAGAGACTATTAAGGCTAGAGTAACCAAATTTGGTATCCGCACTTCTGTTAGATCTTACTAAAAAACGTATATCTCAGAATTTCGCCCAACCCCCTTCCGCCCCCACAAAAGGTGAAAATCTGTTGCATCCACAATATTGCAGATTCGAGAAAACTAAAAACGCAGAATCATAGATAATGATCATATCTATCAGATTGCTGAATCTGGATCAGATCGGATCATTTTTGTAGCCAAAAGCAAGAAATCAATTTGCAGTGGCTACGCAGCGCCCGACGCCACGCTCAGACTGATTTTCTGTCTCTCTCGCACGCAGTCTTTGTCGTGTCGTTTAATATTAGCGGCGTCTGCCGGAGGAGAGCCATACTGACTTAGTATCGGGTATTAATGTAGAGTTGCGGTCTCCGCAGCAACTCACAACGTTCCCCCTCGTTTTTATTGGTTTCCTTTTCGTTTTGGCCCGTTTTCCGTTAATTTGCTGCGCTTCGGTTTTTCTTTCTCTTCGTTCTGTTTATTGTGTTTGTGGCGCTTCCCATTCCGTTTCGGTTGGGTTCGGTTCGTCCTGTGCATTCATCCTTTGCTTTGTTCTTTCGTTTGCTTTTAATTCATTTAGGTTTTTCCGCCTGTTCATTTTGATTGATTACCACTTTAATTGCGGATATTAAATGACAAGACCAGCCCCCAGCCCGCAGCCCCCTAGTTGGAGGACATAGAATATATTCCATTCCCCCATTTGATTCCTGCATGATTTGTAGTTATTCCATGACACAGACATGGATTTGCACAGCGACTAAATGAAAGACCAGTCGTCTTTTCAAATTACGAGTGAATATAGTTTTTGGGGCGTGCATCAAAGGACAAAGGAAATAAATCTATGGAAAATAAATTAGGGCTTAAGGAATTTGAAAACTGCTGTACAAATAGTAGATATATTTATTTGTTTGAAAACCAGCAAAAAATGTATATTTAAAAATTCCTTTGGTCGTCTAAAAGGAATGTGGAATGGGCATGCTGCAAATAGATATATGTATCTATAGTTATCGAAGGCCAAGAAAGGACTGTACTTACTTTTTATTTCGCAGCGTAATTTGCAAACAGATTAGCAAATAACGCACCAGAAGCCTAATTGGCCATTTTTAAGATCGATTGATCCTTTGGAGTGGAAAGGTTTAATTTTGCAGAAACTCGTTAGTTTACGGCTTACCACATCCTGGCCTTGCGTCTGCTGGCCCATCGTCTTTTATGGACCCCTCCGAAGGATCATTATAAGAACTCAAATCAGTGGCTGTGGAAGATTCATCATGATCTTTTTGAGAGCCCCCTTCAGCCATAAAATACTCCGAGTCTTCCGAAGTAGTGGAGCTGGAGGAGTAGGTATCCTCATAGATAATATTCGGTTCGGCCATCACTCGGAATGTTCGATTATATTTAAGATTTTCAAAAATAGAAGCACCAACGAAAATATCACACAATTTTTGGGACTGTGATTCGTTTTTCCGGAGTGTTTCGGAAAATACTGCTTAGATGTGGATTTTTATACCCGATACTCAAAATGAGTATTGGTGTATATTAGATTTGTGGTAAAAGTGGATGTGTGTAACTTCCAGAAGGAATCGTTTCCGACCCCATAAAGTATATATATTCTTGATCAGCATCAATAGCCGAGTCGATTGAGCCCTGTCTGTCTGTCCGTCTGTCCGTCGGTCCGTCCGTCCGTCTGTCCGTCTGTCCGTCCCCTTCAGCGCCTAGTGCTCAAAGACTATAAGGGCTAGAGCAACGATGTTTTGGTTCCAGACTTCTGTGATATGTCACTGCTACAATAATATTTCAAAACTTCGCCCCGCCCACTTCCGCCCCCACAAAGGACGAAAATCTGTGGCATCCACATTTTTAAAGATACGATAAAACCAAAAACGCAGAATCGTAGAGGATGACTATATGTTCTAGAGTGTAAAATCTCAACCAGATCGTATAATTATTATAGCCAGAATCAAGAAAACAATTTTATTCTTTCTCGCTCTGTCTCTCTCTAACACACAGGTTTCATGGTCGGTTTTTCCAATTGCAAAATATGAGCTCAAGGATCTCAGAACCTATAAGAGCCAGAGCAACCAAATTTGGTATCCATACTCCTGTGATATCGGACCTTGACCGTTTCGTGTCCAAATTTCGCCACACCCCATCCGCCCCCGCAAAAGACGAAAATCTGGGGCATCCACAAATCTCAGAGACTATTAAGGCTAGAATAACCAAATTTGGTATCCGCACTTCTGTTAGATCTCACTATAAAACGTATATCTCAGAATTTCGCCCCACCCCCTTCCGCCCCCACAAAGAACGAAAATCTGTTGCATCCACAATATTGCACATTCGAGAAAACTAAAAACGCAGAATCATAGATAACGACCATATCTATCAAATTGCTGAATCTGGATCAGATCAGATCATTTTTATACCCAAAAGGAACAAATCAATTTGCACTGGCTACGCAGCGCCCGACGTCACGCTCAGACTGATTTTCTGTCTCTCTCGCACGCACTCTTTGTCGTATCGTTTAATATTAGCGGCGTCTGCCGGAGGAGAGCCATACTGACTTAGTATCGGGTATAAATGTAGAGTTGCGATCTCCGCAGCAACTCACAACGTTCCCCCTCGTTTATTATTATTTTTACTTTAAAAACTCACGAAAAGTCGAAATATTGTTGTATTTTTTTTTGTCATGTATTTGATTTATGTTTGATTATATAATAATAATAATCATACAATTTTTTGTATATTTCCTTAAAGTTTTATTTTTTTTATTTTAACTTTAAAAACTCAGGAAAAGTCGAAAAAAAGTATTTCTTGTGTTTTCATATTTTATTTTTTTAGCTGCATTATTTTGGTGTTGTTTCAGGTTTGTTTCTAATAGATAAACAAGCTTAGATCGCATTAGTACCTATACAAATCTTGAAACACCTTTCTTTCATGGGTGCAAACATGAATTATCTATAGACCTGCTCTAAGACTCTAAAACAACATTTAAAGCATTGATTCTACGTTAAGTACATATTTATTTATATGAAAATATATACATTGTATGTATATATATGTACATACATGACCCCGCGCACCTGCTCATATCTGTGACGAAACGACACGTGCATCGTGCATCGAGCATCGCGCATCGAGCATCTGCTGAAAAAAGCCACACGCTGAACGGCGTAGCGAAAGCTCATTGGGCCGAGAGCGAGCGATCGTTGGCTAACCTTAAAGAAAAGTAGCAGAGTGCGCTATTTTTGCCATCGCCAGGCCAGGCCTCAGGGCTGCTGGCGCACTAGACGGCTTCGAGCGATTGGAGTCAAGGTCGGGCTGAGCCTCAATTATGGACTGCTGCAAGGGGGACCGGGACGGTTTGTGACCGATTAGAGCTTGCCACACCATACCGATATCTGGTTATGCATTATGTTTACATTATGTTGCGAAAGCCCTCGGCTCACGCGGAATTCCTCTGAAGTTCAACGAAAGCCAAAACGGGTTTCGATTTTTATTTACGACTCTCTCGAATGCGCTTAAAACGAATCTTGCATCCGTATTTTGAGATCGTGCACAGCAATTACAACGTCAACAGCCGGAGAAAAGCTCAATCCCTCGCAGCTTATGCAACTCTGTTTACAAATTGTTCTCAATGAACAGGGTGAATGTGCCCCACCTATTGACACTGATCACTGATTGACTTTGTATACCCTGCAGAAAGTTTTTAGCTTTAACACTAGTCAACAGCAAAAAAAAAACACTGCCATTAAATCCAAATATTTTTCCAATATTTTTTTATAAATAGGGGTTTTTATTGAAAAAATTTCAAATATTTTTTTTTCAGAGGTAATTTTAGAATGTTTTGCATTTTGAAAAGCTATTGAATGCAACTTTCAAACGGTATTGAAAACTGTACCTTAAGCTGTGAGCTTTAAAATTCCAAATTTAGTATTTTTTCGGTGTTTTCGAATGAAATTTGAATTTTTAAAAATCAGATAAAGTCGAAAATAAATGTTATTTGTGCTGTTTTATGTTTTACTTATATAGGAACGATCATTAGGCCTTGTTTATTATAAAAATTACAAGATTATATATGGTAAACAAATATTTTATAATTTTTTTAATAGAAAACCCAAACTATAAAATAAAATTGGCAAAATATTTTGTTTTGTATCAGAATTTAATGGCTCTTTTTTTTTTTTTTTTTTTTTTTTGTAAAATTATGTTTTTTTTTATCAGAAAAAGTAGATGTGATGGTAGGGTTTTTTTTTTGGCTGTTGACTAGTGTTTTATGTTTTATTCCTAATTTAAGGTGTTCGAAAATCGATAGTTTAACGCCTAGGCTATAGCCATTTGAAGCAATTCCCTGAATCAAATAAAAATAACAAAAATACCAAGACTTTGTTTACTAGTGTAATTTATACACCCAGAGAAGGGTTCATTTTCGAACCGAGATTTACGCGATTAAATTACTTTCAGGAGAAAATAACAAATTTGTTACGGAATGTTTTATTAAGAGTCGGAGTGCATATGTATGTATTTTTCCAAGATATCATATACGAAAGTGATTGCCTGGAAATGTTTATAGAATTCAATTATAAACCGTTCATTGCGGAAATCTAAACAAATGTGGGCGACCAGTTGTCAAGAGGCGATCTGCTCTCTGCTCGTAAGCGCGTTCAACCCGACTCCGACTTGAGTGGTTATATAATTTGTATGCGGGTAGGTAGGGTACCAACAACATGGCTTGACCGAAATAGGCCGCTTGCACAACCGATGAAAGCTCTCATCAGCAATGAAATTTCGCATAATTTCGGCATAACTGTCGACCCCCCTCTCAGGCAAGCTTTGGGGGCACTCAACAAAACATTCTGCAACCTCAGATGCTGTAGTTCAAAGCTTGAGAGCTTTTACGATTTCTGTTGGCCCCACATTGAGGGGATCTTGACGGGTTTTAGTTGCCCGCTGGATAGCGATCGCAACGGTTTATGCCAGTTCTGCGCCTCAGTTGGAAAAGTGGAGATACTTCCCTAAGGAGACGCGAACCCACTTTCAAAAACGTTTTTCGAAATCAAGTGCTCAAACAACAAAGATTAATATATTTTTGTGTAATTTATAAACATCCAAAGTGCTTTTAGTGATAATTATTGAAAAATGGAGACCACTATTGTCACCACAACAACAACAACCACAAACGATTTGAGGCGCTGCAAAAAGATAGACGTAAGCCATACCCAAAAATAAATCAAAAGTGTTTGTGCGGGACACACGTAACGAAAGTACGTCAATGGGGAATTAATTGCACATCCTGTTCCATTAGGTACGGTTCTAGTATTTGTCGACAATTAACTATTAGTAAGTCTCTCGGGATTTTCGTTTTGTGTCGGTGTTTATTTGCTGAAAATATTTGATAATTGCACGGTGTCAAGTTGTTGAATCGCAGACACCCTCCCGCCATTTACAGCTGGTGCTGCAGCTGTTTTCCACACGCAAAGCGTGTATGTGCACCCAAGCGAAAATGTTGGTGATTCCAAATATTCAAATGCAAAAATATTTGTGTATAAATAATCAATTTTTATGTGTATGTAATGGTTTTTTTTATTATAAAAAATACAAAAACGGAGAGAACAAATTTTTTTTTTTAAAGTACGAGACATCCAAATTGTAATGCAGATTTTAATGATTCCAAATTGATAATATAAATTAATGTGTGAAATTAATGCGACCCATTGCTGTCATTTTTTTGTTGCTATAAAAAAACTTTTTGGAAGGTAGACAACTTTTAAAAAAATTCAATACAATTTCAAGCCTGAAACCCAAAGTACCACAAACTTCAAAAATGGTTTTTAATGGTTGGATTTTAAACAAAATATTATCTTACTGCCAAGTCCTTATGTTTTCTGTCTATCGAGTGATACTTTAACAACGAAAATTCTTTACTATTTCACAGCCTTCCTTTTTGTACCCAAAACTATTCTTCACTTTAAAAATTCTTTGCTATTTCACTGCCTTCCTTTTTGAACACAAAACATAAACAGCAAATTATAAAAAAAAAATGTAAATACCTTAGATTTTCCAGACTCATTGAAATTATATCCAGAATTCTCTTTGTTTTGAAATCAATGCCATCCACCGACTGTACTTACATTTCCCTTTGGGTGTGTAGTGCAGTCCGAACCGTTTATGGGCGCGACAAGTGCAAAAACAAAAAGCTCTCTAAAGAATGCACACACAGGGACTGCCATACGTGTTGTAAACAATAAACAGTACGTCATCGAAATGAAATGGATAAAGCACTTGCACACACACCCACACACACACACATGCACACACACACAGATAGAGAAGCAGCTCCCACACTTGCAGTCTGTTGTTGTTATTCGAAATGTGCATTAGTCGTATAAGTGGGGAAACTGTATAAACAAATTACAGTCAAGCCCCCTTTTGGCTGTTGTTTTTGTTGTTGTTGCCATTGCTATTGCTATTTCTATTTATTTATGGGGTTGCTAGTGCTGCTGCTGTTGTTGTTGTTGTTTTTATTGCAATTTCGCAATGGATATTATGAGACTCGCTCGCGAAACCAGAAACCAATACCAGGAACCGCAACGCACATATACGTAGACACTTACACACACAAAAATTAATAATAATTAAATCTGAGACACCAAAAAGAATTATTTGTAAACTTCGGTGTCAATCGTAGACCAACCAGGAATATGATAGGATTTTATTAACGATTTTTAAAAAATGTAACTTAAATTTATAAATTAAAATTAAACTTAAAACCGAACTTAGGTTCGGTCATATTTATAAATATTTATTCTTTTTAGCTGATCCTTAGCCATAATATATGTATGTATATACAGGCCATATTTTTCTGCAAAAAACAATAAAGAGAGTAAAAGATTTAGGTTCTATAAGATAGGAAAAATACCATAATATTTGAATTAAATTGTCCTTAAACCAAGCCAAAACTGTAGCTAAAATTATAGAAAAATTCGAGTTCAATAAATATATATAAACCCCTATCCTCAATCTCAAAATTTTGCCTTAAAAGGGTTCCGACTGTAATTTAAAAACACGCGCAAGTGCATTCGTCTTGCCGCCAATTTTTGGTTCAAGCCAGAAAACATTCTGCAAAGGGACAACACGAAAAGCCCCATAACACACACACATAACCAGAAGATAATACAAATAAATTTTGCACACAAATCAATTATAAAACTAAATATAAAACAGTTGCCAGGGTCTAGCCGAAAAGGCGGAAGAATCAAAAGCAAAAACCCCCAGAAGAATACTCGTATCTGTGCTGTACCCAATTCATATCGAATGAGCCGGAAAACTAATTGATAACATTTTGTTTCTTCGACTCTTTCAGCTCGATGGCCAACTGGTCGGGTCAGCATCGGAGACGGACGCATCGCATCAGTTTCCGTCGAATGAAGAGCCGAATGTACTTGGACATGGCCCCAGCTACGATGAGAAGAGATTCAAATGGCTGTGCAATTTCGATGAGGTGAGTGGAACGAACGGTTTACGGAGTCGTAACCATGTCTTGGGGGTCAATTTGGCATCAATTGTCGCGCACACTGAATTTTAATTGATCGCAAATTGTTTTTGGCGCACTGACAAAATGCGCAATCGGTCAGGGGCAAGAAAGACAAGCCCACCATTTTTCTATCAATTTACATGCATTAAACATATTGTCATTATCATTGGCCATTGGGCATTGGCTGCCTCGGCGGTGTGTGCCTAAACAATTGGCGTTCGCTGGCTGAAAAAAAGCCTATGAAAACGCTGGCAGCAATTGCAAAATAATACAATTAAACAAACCAAAAAGCCAACTAAATCAAGGTCACAAAGCCACAATAAAGCAACACAACATCGAGCAGAGGGCCACAAATAAAAAGAAGCTACTGTTTGAGTCTCGTATTTGTATAATGGGAAAAACCTCAGGTTTATATAGTACGTATGTATTTGTTTCGTAGCTTTAAAAGCTGGTAAATCCCATGTGAGGGCATTACATGAAAGTCTTAAAGATCTCTTAACTGAAGATCTCTCAACTGATAGCCATTTCATATGATATTCCACTAAAACACTGTTAGTTGCTTAAATTAAATCAATTAATTTCATTTACTTTTAATTGAACCCTGAACAGAATTGGCGCTCTACCCGTAAATTGGGCTCGATGCCAGCCACACAAAAACTTTGCTTCCATTTACAATTCTCTGTGCCATTTTTTTTTTTCGATGTGGAGCGCATTTGATTTGCATTTATTTTCCTATTCTTTGCAATATTTAATTGGTGTTTGATCGGTGTGTTGCAGGCCCCCAGCCATCTGAAGTTCAATCCGTACATCCGACGCGGCTACCGTACATTCCTCTCGAACAAGCTGTGCCTGCAGAGCATTTTCTGGTGGACCAACGAGACGGTGAGTGAATCGAATACAGACCATTTTCATTTGAATTTTAATTTTGGTTTTTGTTCTTTTTGTAGATCAATATCTGGAGCCATCTGGCTGGGTGCATACTCTTCATTGCCCTGACGATCTTTGACTTTCAGTTCCTGCGCATCCACGCCCCGTTGACCGATCAGGTGCTGGTCGTCTGTCTGCTGGTCTGCTTCTGCCTGTGCATGCTGATGTCCGCCATATATCACATATTCTCGTGCAAATCGGAGGAGCACTATGAGCTGTTCCTGTCGGTCGATTTCCTGGGCATATCCCTCTCGCTGGTGGCCATCTACATAAGTGGAATGTACTATGCCTTCTGGTGCCACACCTTTCTGCGCACTCTGTACTCGACCATTGCCATGGGCATGTTCGGCCTGGCCATCGCTGTGCAGATACCCAAACTGAATGTCTCCATGAACGGCAAGGTGGCAGTGCTGTTGCTCTGGTCCGCGTACGGTGTCATTCCTCTGGGCCACTGGGCCGTGGCGATGGGTGGACTGGAGAACGAGCTGGTCCGGGTAAGTCCACATTAGCCTTGGTCCTTGCCTTACAAGAAATGCTCATCGGATTTGATATCTTGCAGCTGATGGCTCCCCGCATTGTTGTCATGTACCTGCTGTGCCTCATCGCCTTTGTGTTCTATGCGGCCAAGATACCGGAGCGCTGGTTCACGGGCAAGGTGGACTTTGTGGGACACTCGCACAACTGGTGGCACCTTATCATCGTGGCCGCCTTCTACCACTGGCACAACACCGGGCTGGTGTATGCCGAGTACCGCTTGAACAACGGCTGCAGTGCGCCGATCCTCTCCTGAGGGCCCGGCTCCGGCAGCGGGACTCTCCTGCTACGCCTAGTGTAAATAGCTTATGGAGCCCTCTATATCTGCATATTAACTAATATTTAGTTGTAGTTGTTGACCGATATGATTAATTTATGTATAGCTTACTGTTTAGTTAGGGTTTCGTATTAGTCTATCCACGAGTCAGTCGGCACTGCACGAGCGGAGCGGAAGGTGCTAATGTCTACCCTTCTTTCTTTCTATCTTTAATTTCCTTTGAAGATGTTTCCTTTCTGAAATTGCATGTGCCTTGAGCTGAAGCTGTGTTAGTCTTGTTGACTCCATTTTTATAAATACTTTAAATGCAAATACAATATCGAAAGTACAAAACATTTCAAATGATTTTTTAACGGTACATGAAGTGAAATGAAATTGCTGCCATATACCATTATATACCGTAAACATACATAAAATACCGTAAAAGGTAGCCCTGGACTCTACTCGAACGAAATCGATAGATGGATATCGGCTGGTGATCAAAAGGATGCCATGTAATTTGTTCCTTTTGTGTTGGCCCGCAAGATTCGAATCCCAAATGTATTAAAGCGCGACTATTATCCGTTTTCGTTTTTTGGTGCTTCCGTTTTCGCAAATTTTTGTGTCCTGTTAAACGCACAAAAACCACTGTTATGTGGTTCTATCGATAACCGATAAGAGAGCTGTTAGCAAAGTGCTGTTGCATTGACGAATTTTGTACTTCAAATGAAAATTTGAGGCTGGGTTTAAAAACAATAATATTTTTCAAAAAAGCATATGCTAATGGTATGGTAATGGTGTCAATTATATGTTAATGCATCAATAAGTCATATATTTTTATACCCGATACTCAAAATGAGTATTGGGGTATATTAGATTTGTGGTAAAAGTGGATGTGTGTAACGTCCAGAAGGAATCGTTTCCGACCCCATAAAGTATATATATTTTTGATCAGCATCAATAGCCGAGTCGATTGAGCCCTGTCTGTCTGTCCGTCTGTCCGTCCGTCCGTCCGTCCGTCCGTCCGTCCGTCCGTCCGTCCGTCCGTCCGTCCGTCCGTCCCCTTCAGCGCCTAGTGCTCAAAGACTATAAGATCTAGAGCAACGATGTTTTGGATCCAGACTTCTGTGATATGTCACTGCTACAAACATATTTTAAAACTTCGCCCCGCCCACTTGCGGATATTAAATGACAAGACCAGCCCCCAGCCCGCAGCCCCCTAGTTGGAGGACATAGAATATATTCCATTCCCCCAGACATGGATTTGCACAGCGACTAAATGAAAGACCAGTCGTCTTTTCAAATTACGAGTGAATATAGTTTTTGGGGCGTGCATCAAAGGACAAAGGAAATAAATCTATGGAAAATAAATTAGGGCTTAAGGAATTTGAAAATTGCTGTACAAATAGTAGATATATTTATTTGTTTGAAAACCAGCAAAAAATGTATATTTAAAAATTCCTTTGGTCGTCTAAAAGGAATGTGGAATGGGCATGCTGCAAATAGATATATGTATCTATAGTTATCGAAGGCCAAGAAAGGACTGTACTTACTTTTTATTTCGCAGCGTAATTTGCAAACAGATTAGCAAATAACGCACCAGAAGCCTAATTGGCCATTTTTAAGATCGATTGATCCTTTGGAGTGGAAAGGTTTAATTTTGCAGAAACTCGTTAGTTTACGGCTTACCACATCCTGGCCTTGCGTCTGCTGGCCCATCGTCTTTTATGGACCCCTCCGAAGGATCATTATAAGAACTCAAATCAGTGGCTGTGGAAGATTCATCATGATCTTTTTGAGAGCCCCCTTCAGCCATAAAATACTCCGAGTCTTCCGAAGTAGTGGAGCTGGAGGAGTAGGTATCCTCATAGATAAGATTCGGTTCGGCCATCACTCGGAATGTTCGATTATATTTAAGATTTTCAAAAATAGAAGCACCAACGAAAATATCACACAATTTTTGGGACTGTGATTCGTTTTTCCGGAGTGTTTCGGAGAATGCTGCTTAGATGTGGATTTTTATACCCGATACTCAAAATGAGTATTGGGGTATATTAGATTTGTGGTAAAAGTGGATGTGTGTAACTTCCAGAAGGAATCGTTTCCGACCCCATAAAGTATATATATTCTTGATCAGCATCAATAGCCGAGTCGATTGAGCCCTGTCTGTCTGTCCGTCTGTCCGTCTGTCCGTCGGTCCGTCCGTCCGTCTGTCCGTCCCCTTCAGCGCCTAGTGCTCAAAGACTATAAGGGCTAGAGCAACGATGTTTTGGTTCCAGACTTCTGTGATATGTCACTGCTACAATAATATTTCAAAACTTCGGCCCGCCCACTTCCGCCCCCACAAAGGACGAAAATCTGTGGCATCCACATTTTTAAAGATACGATAAAACCAAAAACGCAGAATCGTAGAAGATGACTATATCTTCTAGAGTGCAAAATCTGAACCAGATCGTATAATGATTATAGCCAGAATCAAGAAAACAATTTCATTCTTTCTCGCTCTGTCTCTCTCTAACACACAGGTTTCATGGTCGGTTTTGCCAATTGCAAAATATGAGTTCAAGGATCTCAAAACCTATAAGAGCCAGAGCAACCAAATTTGGTATCCACACTCCTGTAATATCGGACCTTGATCTTTTGGTCCAAAATTTCGCCACACCCCCTTTCGCCCCCGCAAAGGACGAAAATCTGGGGCACCCACAAATCTCAGAAACTATTAAGGCTAGAGTAACCAAATTTGGTATCCGCACTTCTGTTAGATCTCACTATAAAACGTATATCTCAGAATTTCGCCCCACCCTTTTCCGCCCCCACAAAGGACGAAAATCTGTTCGTATTATAATATGAATGGCACGACGACAGCAGCAGGAGCAGGAGCAGGAGCAGCAGCTGGACCTGTGTCGTGTCCCCTACCAAGTTAGTTAGGTCCGCGTCCCTCACATTCTCTCCTTACCAAAGAAGAAACTCTTACACACTTACACACTCACCTACTCTCACTAATTATAATTATAATTATAATTATAATCTATTGTATCTGTTGGATTTGTTTTACTCTGCCATTTTTGGTGTGATATTCTATTGGTTGTGGCGGCTCTTTTTTGGGCCGTTTTACACGTTGTTGCATTTCTACTAATCGCATTGAGCCACAATTTCTCGGCCAACGCATGATCGAATAAGAAAACCAAAAACAAAAATACATACATGCATATATATTTAAACTGATTCGATTTCCCGTTGTTTTTTTGGTTGTACTACGCCTACATGGGTTCTTTGAATTCGTTTCCACTAACTGTAACTGATTGCCAAACTTTGTTAACTATTTTAGTCCATACATACGTACACACATACTTTTAGGTTTAAGCACTTTGTAATTTAATCGAACATGATTTGAGCAAACTTAATGAAAATGAACTAAACTTACAAAAAACACAAAATGAAAATAAAGTGGTGGTCGTAACTAAATAAAAAACCAACGCATTTTTTAATTTTCCGGAGAGGAATGATTGCTGATAGTTTTTCTGTAATTTTTTTAGATAGTTCAATATGGGCGTTTCCATTCTGGCCTTTGTACGAAAAAATGTAAAAACAAATTACCTGATGTTACGTTAAAACAAAAACAAAAAACAGAAGTGGTTTTTGAGGTCGGGGTACAAAATTGCAAAACTCTGCCAATTGGGTATAAATACATATCTGTAAAACACTTCTTATGCATATACATATATGAAATTTGAGTAACAATTTTCCAAGTTATTAAATATTTACCTTACTTTCCATAAATTTAGATAATAATTTGGGCACACAATATGGAAGTAGTTGACTTTTAATACGTTTCGGCATAGCTGAAATCATATAACAAAAACGGTTAGATTCAAAATTCCGTTAATTTTTCAGCATGTCTTAATTTTGTGCTACATGTCAATTGCACAACTTTACATCTACACACTACTACGACACCTACATCTGATTTTGTGGAACAGCTGACTGCCTGGCAAAGAAAAAGAGTACAAATTTGAATTTCTGGTTTTTTGTTTTCGCCCTTTCTGTTTTTGCCATTATTATTTAGAGCAGCCAACAACCGGCAAACGGGAATGGGTGAAATAATCTTCTTTGTTTCATATATGATGGAAACGACGCCGGTTCTCGGCAAAGCTTTTCTATAAAGCTTTTTTTAGGCGCCAAACTTAAAATTTTCATGAGTTCCAGTCGCAAAGTATATAGAGGAAATATAGGGACCAAAGTGGGCTTAGGTCCCTCCTGCTCTCTTTTTTGGGACTTTTCTGATGGGAAATACTCTCTTCGTGGAGGGATTTTTCCCCCGCCACAATGTCCTTTTCAGCTCAACAATTTCCCTTACATTCCTTACGGCGCATTCCATCCTCACTTACGTTTTCTTACGTCTTATGTTGCTGGCAACATTCAATTTGTATGGGCCAGACTCATGTGCCGTGAAATCGAGCAGCATTGTTCCCCAACATGGCGCGGATTGAGCAACATTTTGCATACCCTGGGAAATGGATGTTATAGAATTGAGAAAATGTTTGTCATCTAATGCACCAATAAAGGCCAAAACTAGTCAGTTTCTGTTATAAAGGTATTTCAACGATATTTTGAAGGTAGTGGTCTTCTTACAGAAACCAAGAATGGGTATCGGGATCGAGATATATCTACAAGACCCTCATCATATGCATTAATATGTCCAAAACAAAACAATCTGAGATCATTTCTATATAAATTATTGGAAAACAAGTTTTTTCATATATCAACGAAATAGGGTATACCTGCGCCCAAACTCCGGTTGACGTGACATTTCATACTCACTTACGGCGCATTCCATACTCACTTACGTTGCCACTGTTTTTTTGTTGACCTTTTTTGTTTAAACCTTGTTTTCTACACTAAACAATAAAAGAGAGTACTTAAAAGTAGTCAATCAAGTAGAAAATTGATTCATTAATTGGGTAAAATTATGTGGGCAGAACTAAGGGTTTTAGTTAGGCAGCATTATTCAGCGGAATAAAGAAATTGAGCAATTAGAACGATTTTTCTCTTACGTTTTTTTACGTTTCATTTGTTTGACCTTTTTTGCTAAAACCTTTTTTTAAGCAAAATCCAATAAAAGAAAGTATTAAACATTAGTCAGTTAAGTAGAAAATTGATTCATTAATTGGGTAAAATTATGTGGGCATGGCTAAATATTCTATATAGCTGGTAATATTTGACGGAATAAAGAAATTGAGCAATTGGAACCATACTCGTTTGCTTATGCTACTGTTGTATGAGAAAAGTGCCTTGTGCGTCTGCCTACAGTGGCTTCGAATAACAGTAAATCCTCGGCTATTCCGTGCTTTCCACCTTCTTCGCATTTGCGCGTTTAAAAGTCGCGCCAAAGAGTCTGCAGCTGCGAGAGGCATCTGAAAGTATAAAAAATATTAAAATAAAAACATTTGTAAGATATGAATATTAGTTTATAATTTAAGATTTACTCATCGATAGTATTATAAGAAATACCAATGTACTCGATATATCGATACTTGTCGAGGACAACACACATTCATTCGAATACGACGATCAAGAAAGAAGAACATATAATAAAACCGTGCTATTAAAAGTTTACACATTAATACAATAAATAAACTTAAACTCACCATTTTTCAAATTTTTTTCTCGCGTCGCGCCTGGTTGTCGGTTGGTTTTGAATAGAAGACATCGGAATCCGATAGAACCTAATATCGACATACAAGTGCACGGTTGCATTTGCCAATTTTTTGCAATTAAGTAAAAATATAATTAAATGGCTTGTAAACAAATCTGAAATGCAGGAAAATAAATTAAACAAAACGTTTGCTGTACTACGATAAATTAATTTGGCTGTTTTTTGCCAAAATGTTGTTCTATTTTCCAATTGGCAGCGCGATTATCATATGTGCGGGTGGACTCGATACCGGTATCGATACCTTCACCACCAACAAAGCAACAAGTGCGCAAAGCAATTGTTATATTTAAATATTGTTAAAATAAGTGAAAGTGTTAAAAAAACAAAGTGACAATGCTTAACAGCTGGTAAGTTAAAGTTATTTTCCAATTGGACGCAAGTTTTGCGCAAAATCCTATGTTTTTTTGTTACATTTTCGGCTTTTCATTTTTGCGTGCATTTTTGGCGTGCATTTTTGCGTGCAATTTGCAATTTTGAAATTTGTGCGTGAATTTTTAGGGTGAAATTTATGCGCGGAATATGTGCATTTGTGTGTGCAATGTGCAATTTCCTTTTTCCAATATTATTTGTATTGTATTTCCAATTGCATTTGTATTATTGTATTATTTTAGCGGCCAACTTGGCAATGGACATGCAATTTTTTCTTCTAAGGGATGAGACCAAGGCTGATCCAAGAGTCCCTAGGTTCGAGGCCTGGGCTAACCGACTTCTGCTGTTTTTTCATTTTTTCACTTTTTCACAGGCGAGGGTCCCTAGGCTCGAGGCCTGGGCTGACCGACTTCTGCTGTTTTTTCACTTTTCATTTTCTCAAAAAAGACCAGGCGAGGGTCCCTAGGCTCGAGGCCTGACCGACCACGGCTGGTTTTTAAAATTGTATACCAATATTTATTTTTTTCCCCAAAAATTTATTTTTTTTCCCCAAAAATTCACTACTTTTTTTTCCTTTCAACCACAGCTTTTTTTCCATTAACAAATTTTTTTTTGCCTTACTAACGAACACATTTTGCCTTCAGGTGTCGCCTTTGTAATTACATGAAAATTTAGATAATATGTAGCAAATTTGTAGTTATCTAGTAGTTATCATGTAATTAAATTAATTTAGTGGAAAATTTTGCTTAAACCTTATTTTAAAAACAATCCAATAATGATGAGAACTTAAAGTTAAGGGTCTTGTAGGAAATTGATGTGATAATGGGATAAAATTATGAGTTTAGACATTCAGGTTTTAGATAGCTAGTTATATTCGACGGAATATCAAAATTGAACAATAGGAACGACTATCCCCTTTCGTTATTTTTGGTTTGACCCTTTTCGCTAAAACCTCTATTTACGCAAAAAGCAATAAAAGCAAGTGTTTAAAACAAACTAGTCAAGTTGGAAATAGATTCATTAATCGGATCAAACTATGCGGGCATGGCTAAATGTTCTATATAGTTAGTAATAATCCACGGAATATCAAAAACGAGGAATATGTAAAACAGAACTTGAATTCGTCAGTATATTTACGGTATATTTTTCGGTATATTTCTGATTGCCACACCGCACATTTTTTTAACCATCAATCCACGGTCTCACATAGTTTTCGGCCGCGCGCAATCAAACAACAACGAGAGAGCGTCGAATTTTTTTCTGAATTCAGAAAATTGCGTTGAATAATCCGTAATCATTGATAAAACATCACCTAGAAATTACAGATATTATCAAAGAAATATTTATCGATAATATTCACTTTTGAACTGCGCGGCTGCGTCGTCGCGGACAAATGAATGGTGTTTAGTGCGGCGGAGCAGAGGAAAAGCAACAGGCCAACGGCGCTAAGTTATTGGTTAATTAGTTTCAATTAGGCGAAAAGGAGCAACAGCTGCCAGATCGCGCCAAACAACAGTAGTTTTTGTGCGAGTGCGAACGAAATGAAAAGTAACAGCAGCGATCGTTGGTAGTGTGCGTATCGCGTGTGCCAGTGTGCCCCCTGTGGCAGTGTGCGTGTGCGTGTGTTTTGGGCTGGAATGGAATGCACAAAACCCATCCCTCCCATCGCCCTGTGTGTGCGCTCTATTATCGCTGAAATGTACAAGGCAAAGGCAACGTAAAAGAGAAACCGAAAAGAGCAAAAAAAAAAAAGGTGAAGAAAACGAGAAAAGCGCGCGCCAAGTGACAAGTTTTTTTGTGTGGGACTGACCGCCTCTACCCCCCCTTGAACCGGACAGACTCCCCCTCTGTACGATGCCAAATCTGCAGCAATCGGCGCCGCAGCACCACCTGCAGCCCCATCCGCACCATCTGCGGCCACAGCACCAGCAACACCACCATCACCATCAACACCAACAGCAGCACCAGCACGGGCCCCACAGCGACTTCCCCCTGCCGGAAGGCTGGGACATTGCCAAGGATTTCGATGGCAAGACCTACTACATAGATCACATCAACAAAAAGACCACATGGCTGGATCCCAGAGATTGGTAAGTCTCTACAAATGTGCATATATGTACTACATATAAGAGAAAGAGAGAGAGAGAGAGGGAGAGCGGATCAGGAAGCTTATAAAAACAAAAACAAAAAAACCCATATAAATTCCGATTCCAATTCCAAAGCGCTCGAACCGGAAAGATAAAGGTGCGTGATGCACATGTATGTGTCATGTGTGTGTGTGTTCCTCTGTGTTTGTGTATGTAAAGGAATGCGAGAGGTGGATGGAGAAGAAGAAGAATCTGAAGCACCACAAAAACAAAGCAAAATAAATTACATGTTTTAAACAACAACAAAAAAGCCTTAAGTAAACATTCCAAGGCGATGATTAAGACTCCAAATATAACTGAAAACTGAAGCGAGAGAGAGTGAGAACGAGAGGGAGAGAGAGAGACAACGGCAACAAACAAAAAATGAAATGTAAAAGGCAGAAAGAGAGTGGTGAAAAGAGGAATGCGGCAGCTGGAGAGGGGGGGAAAAATGTGCGCCAGATGGAGAGAGCAATGAAACGTACGACAGAAAGAGAGGGAAAATAAATGTACAGCAAGACGAACGGAGCAATGGCTGGTGGGATAAAGGGGCAAATGGGAGAGCAAAAGTTAAATAAAGCTCAGCGAATGATCTGCAAAAAAAAAAACAAAAACTAACAATCTCATACGTAATGAGTACAAGAGAGCAAACGAAGCAGAGCCCGAGAGACCGACAGAGAGAGAGAGAGAGATCCAGAGTGGCATGATCTGAAGATGTGTGGTTGGAAGGGGGTACCGCACTACATCGGGCCATAGATATATTTTAGTTTGCCGTTCGCTCAGCATTTTGATACCCTTGCCGAAAGGAGAGTAGTATGATTTTCGAAAGATCTTTGCCACTCAGAGAGAGGCAATTGGAATTACGGTATTTCTACGAGGGCACATAAAACGTCGGAGGCAAAAACTAGACTTTTTGTCTTGCCTCTCGCTCGGATATATCTCCTCTCTGCCTACCATATTGTCTCTCTTTTTTTGCGGCAAATATTTCGTGTTTGTGTGTATCTCTCACTCATAAACAATTGCAAAATGTACATTGGAATTTTTGCAGTTTCGAAATAATTGATTTCTGACATTCTTCGCCCGTTTCTCTCGTTTCTCTAGCCCCATCTCTGTCGCACTCATTGCCCACTAACTGTGTCTCGCTCTTCACGCTTTCAATTAACACAAACATTCCCTTTGTTTGTTTCAAATTGCATGAACATTGTTAAAAATGTTTCACTGAATTAAACGCCCAAGCGTTGAGCGTCGAGCGTTGAGGAATTTCTCTGCCTTTTCTTTCTCTCTTTCTTTCTTGCTTGCTCGGATTTTTTCTTTTGATTTTTTTTTGTTTTTTTTTCTTTTACTTTTAAATGAAATGAAACATCTGCGCATTTGTTAGGGTTATGCATCAAGTAGATTATACATTCACACACATACACTCTCATGGATTGTATGAATGTTTCGATGTATCTAAAGCAAATGGATCTTCAAATGTACATACAAATGTATCTAGATGTACACATTGATCCTAACTTGAGACATAAAGCGCAGCCTCTCTTAAATATTGTACCCTAAATTATTTAAATATTATTTTTTTCATGATCATTATTTTTTAGAAATTATTTTTTCTTAATTTGTGGTTTTTTTTATAATAATAGTTTAATTTAATTTTTATAAAGAACTTGAAATGCTAAAAATACAATATTTTCACTTATGGCTTAAAAAAAGGATTTCAAAGGCATTTAATTTTTAATTAATTCATTTTTTATAAAAATATTTTAATTGAATTTTGATAAAGAACTTGAAATGCTAAAAATACAATATTTTCACTTATAGCTTAAAAAACAAATAGAATTCCAAAAGAATTTAATTTTGAATTAAATTTTGTTATAAATTTCAATAATTCCTCTGTAAAAACAGTTAAGAAAATACAAACTTTCTTTAACATAATTTCCGATCTACTGAAATATTTCTTACAATTTTATTTTTGTCAACTTCATTGACTTTACGAATTTTACGAAATTGATTTCTTTGAAACCTGCATTTTTGGGCTCCATTATTGGCTTTATGGGCATTTTGCACGTCTCTGCATATTTTTCATCCAAAAATTATTCACGCTTTTCGCCATTTATATCGCTCTCTCTTTCGTTGGATCCCCCCGACCCCCACACGCGCTGTTATTGAATTTTAAAAATTGCTGCCGGTAGCGCGCAAAAATTCCAATAAACCATAAATAAATTTCTACAATAAACCGAAGCGAGCCAGGCCTCGGGTGGCCTTTAAAGGCCTCCCGCCACTCGCCACGTTTCGAGCACAGAAATCACAGAAAACACACACAAAAAAAAAAAAACAAAAAAAATATCTATTCCAATGCTCATCTGCAAGGTCGAATGGGGGATACCCTTGAAATGCCATCGACTGCGGTCTACATTTGCGTGATGTTTTCTAATGTTTGTGCAACATTTACCGGAAATTAATTAATTAATTTAGGTATTGTTACTGCACTTAAAAAATACCAGAGATACCATATGTATCTGTGATTTTTGTTTGCTTTTAAATTGAATGATTTTCAGTTGATTTTTTTAATGTAAAAAAATGCTGTTTTATCGGGATACATTAGAGAAGGATAGGAAAGATCGATCTGTAATGATATGCTGGATTCCAAAAGAATAAGGGTATCCTCAAGGGTGGACCCTTGCCCTTTTTGCTATTTCCTGGAAGATTAACAAAATTCAAAAATTCCCAAATATTTTTGCTTAATAAATGTTTCACTTGTTTGTACAGTATTTTAGCGGGTGATGTTTTTTTTTTTTAATATTTTTTTGGTCTTAGTCTTCTTTATTTTCTTATGAATGTGTATTGTTTTTTTTTGGCAGTTTTTTTTGGCCAATTGTTTAGCCCATAACAAGGCGGCAACACAGTGGAATATTTTTGTGTGTGGCGGGGCTCAGACAGAAACGTGTTTGGTGACAGTTTCTCGATCTATTCATAAGTAATACGACAAAAAAAATAGATGGAAAAAAGAAACAAAATCTGTCGGCGGCTACCAGTTGGGATAGTGGCTCGAACTCGAATTCGAACTCGTTTGTTTTACATAAACACAAATCGCCGCCAAAAAGGCCTAGGCGAAAGCGGCCATAAGTCGGGACAGAGTGGCGCCACCGGCAGGGGGCTGTATCTGAAAATACCCGCTTTAAAGATTTGATTTATGATCGGAATTATCTTAGGCATAACTTCTACAATGATCGGAAAAACAGAAGAAGAAACCACATGGCATGATCCGCCGCACTCTCAAACAGATTGAAGCATTCGAAAATAATTTTGTGGCATTCAGAGCGAACGATCGATAAATTGCATAAAGAATGCAAAATCATCCAAAGAGGCATGCGTGTGCGTGTGTCAGCCATTATGCATTAGATGTGGCGATTTCTATCGCGACTAAAAACGAGCAACAAATTTGCATAAAATTCAATTTGGCTCAGGCACTGCCACAGCCACAGCTACAGCCACAGAGAGCACATGTGCACATACGAATAGTATCTGGATATAGTATGCTATGCATATATATCCACGGTCTCCTCGTACAGGGGCCTGCTGCCGCTATGTATCTGTGTACATATGTCTGTATGTTGTATCGCAACTTGGAAAGCTGCAAAACGGCATTTTTCATTTAATAAATTGCACAAGGCAATGCAGCAGCAGCAACAGCAACAACTGCAACAGCAACAGCAACAACAACAACTGCAACTACAGCAAGAAAAGTGGAAAGAATGCAGATGCAATTGCCGTTTGCTGTGGCACTTACAGTGATAATTGGCAAAGAAGAGACACACACACGGTTCACAGTCTGGCAGTGAAATTTAGTTGGATTTCGATTCATTTAAACAGAAATTATAGATTTTAAAATGTAAACCAATTAAAACAGCTCTCTGAATATTTATTTTAATGTTTTTAAGTTTTTAATTTAAGCTGAAAAATTTAAGCTCCTTCAGTAATTAAATCTAAACCATAATTATTTATTTTCTCTTATTTTTTATTTCTCTGGAAAATTTAATTTAAAAAACTAAAAAATCTCTCAAAATATTTGTATTATTTTTTTTGAAATAATTAACTTAAGCAGAAAATTATCTAAACATTTTATAACCATTTGGGTTCTCCTCAAGTAATTAAATCTATACAATTATTGGTGGATATTTTCAGATCTATTTCTCTGGAAAATACACCATAGAAAAAATTAAATTTTATAAATTGAAAAATCACTTAAAATATTTGTTTTAATTTTTTTTTAATAACTAACTTAAGCAGAAAATTATCCAAACATTTCATTACCTTTTGGGTTTGTCTTCTCCATAATTAATTAACGAATTAAATCTTAGAAATTTAGGAATTAGAAAATTCAGATTTACTTCTCTAGAAAATATCCCACAGATAAGATCTTTACAAGAGTTTTGAAATTAAATTGAAACTATTAAAATAATACGTAGTAGTACTACGAAACGTACAACAAAATTTTTAATTTTAAAAATTAAAAAAAATTTTTTTTAAATTAAAAAGTTTTTATTTTAAAACTTAAAAAAAAATGTAATTTAAAATTGAAAAAAATTAATTTTTTTAAATAAAATTTAATGTATTCTAGTTTATTAAAAAAATACCCGAAATATAATAGAATACCTGATAATAAATCAAAATTTATCTCAAAACTTCATCGAAAACTTGTTCGAAAGCCAGGTGTTCAAACAGCCAAAAGAAAAGCTGCTGCAACCAAATAGATATAATCATTCTTTGAAATTCTAAATTATTGCATCTATAGTATCTTTGAGATTGTCAATGAGGCAGAATTTATCGATTTTTTTTATTAATGTTTCCCAAGAAGAATTATCATCGAAGTCTTGCCGTACAAAAACTCCATTCAATATGCAACTAGATAAAATACAATCTCCTGTCCAAAGATCTCACAAGCCCGGATCGGATGCTCTTAGGCAACATCCACTGTACGCGAGCAACAGATGCAGCTACACAGCAGCAGGCAGGCAGGCAGGCAGGAAAGCAGGCAGATACAGGCAACAACAGCATGCATTGCATTTGTGCAACAAGTATTTCCACTTAACAACAACAGCAGCAGCGGTGCAGGAGAAGGAGGGTAAAAATTGTTGCTGCTGCTCCCTGCCACATGCAGCAGCAGCAGCAGTCGCAGCCGCAGCAACAGCTAGTCGCAGTCGAAGCCGTGATTACAATTTGATTACGCGCATGAATGCAACGCGCGGACTGGCCACCAGTGGATGTGGCAGCAACATTTTCTAGTTTGTTGTGCGCGCGGCACCGGCCCAAAGCGTTAAAAAATATTTTCTTTTGCACTTGCAGGCTGCAGACTGCAACAGCGACAGCGACACTCTATGGCCAAAGATAGGCACATGGGGATACATAATGTATCTGACAGATACATACATAGGCAAACTTTAGACGGCTCCTCGGACACCGCATGTTTTGCCCATTTTAGCGACCCGCTGCTGGTTGCAACAACTTCCAGCGACTTTTCCTGTGCCTCGCACTTGTTGCATGTCGCTGCTGTCGTCGAAGGTTCTTCAGCAATCAACACTTGTGATTTTTATCAAGCATAATGATTTCCTTTTCAACATTTGCTAATTAAGAGGGAGAGGCAGAGGCAGAGAAGGTTCTACAGGAAAGAGTCTACTTTGAAGAGTGACAGATTTGATCGATTTCAGGGGTGTTTCTCCTGTCCTAGGATATAGGTTGGACCTGTAGTAGCCAGAAAAAACTCTTTGCTTGAAGGAAACCCAGAAATTTCTGAGATGAAGCTATATTTTTTGTATCTAGATACAAAGATACATCGTTGTAGCTAGAAAACACTCTTTGCTTGAAGGAAACCCAGAAATTTCTGGGATAAAGCTATATTTTTTGTATCTAGATACAAAGATGCAACGTTGTATCCCCCACCATTAAGTGTAGGTTTTTTTTAGTGTCCCCCATAATTTTCGTACATCGTCCAGCATATCGATTTATAATAATTCAGCTGTCATTCGCGCAGCTAAACAATTTTTCACTTACAGAAAACTGCAAACGTGAGCAGAAAATTAAGTTACTCTACGCCCTGCCCGCGAGAGGCGACTCTGGAGACGGAGACGAGTCGTCGTCCGTTGATGGGGCTCTTGGTGGGCGGGGGAAATGGGTTTTTGGATTTGGATTTCAAGCTGCCTGGACGCTGGCCTGGCCGTGTCGCCGTCTGGCTGGCGCGGATCGTGATGTGTCGAACGAAAAACGAAAAATCTCTGCGAAGGTAGCAATTTTCCATGCATGCGGCTGCAAAACGAAACGAAATCAAAATACAAGCCCTGGAATGTGCACACTCAAGATAAATGGAGGATACAGATATTTTGTGCAGAGAAGAAGGGTATTCCTCTGATGTATATCCTTTAGGCGACTAATCTGTATGGGTATCTTGCAAGTCCTCTAGTTTTCATATTTCATGGCCTCGGGCCTCTGAATATTTCCTCTGTGCATTCTCTCATGTTGAACCTCTTGAGTTTATGTCTGGAATTTGTGCAGCAGCAGCGGCACACATGTTGCTCAGGGCGGTGGCAGGGGCAGGGGCAGAAAAGATTCCTCATCTGTGTGTGGAACGGGGTCCAAGGGCAGGCCATGCCTTGAGCATGTGTTTCCTCCGAGACGCGGGGGTACAGTAGATACAAAAGAATGTAGGGCCAGCTCTCCGCTTAATCGACGGCAATTAATTGCCCTAATCGGGCGGGGTGCGGCGGGGGGGGCACTGTGGACACAATGGCTTTGAGTATTCGCTGCAATCAGCTGTTCCAAGCGACTAAATATTTTATGGGCTAAGCCAGAGATCCAGACAAAGGCATTCCACAGCTACAGATCTCCTCCTCTGTGTCTCCATCTCTCTCTGTCTCTCTGCGGAGTCTCCGTCTCTCTCTCTGTCCCTCTTCAGTGCCTCAGTCTATCTCTTTCTCTCTGCAGTGTATCTGTCCCTTTTGTTGGCCGCACGAAACTTTTGTATTATTTTTTCAGTAGCACTTTCCGAATGCCATTTGAGTGCGCATAACATATTCTTAAGGTCTGCCCCAGAGGCCAAAGCTGAGGGGGGGAGATGCGGCATGTGGCAGGGGAATTGGGGACGAGTTGCTGCTGCGCAGGCGCACGCGCATTTTGTATCTTTCGGATGGGCAGATGCAGCAGCATAATTAACATGGTCTCGGGGCGGGGCGGGGTGGGGAGGCCAGGAATGTATCTGAATCTGTAACTGTGTATCTTGTAGGTGTTCAAGTTGTTTGCTGCTGCCGTTCGTTCGTTCAACTGTGGAATTCCGTTTTGTTGTCGAATTTATGGCCTAATGAAGTGATAAGGCAAACAGAATGAGAGCGTAACAGACAGAGCGAAAAGAGAGAGAGGGAGGGAGGAAAAAAGATCGAAGAGGGACACGCCATATGTGGATTGTTTGTAGCTGTATCTCGGCATTCCTCAAATGCCACTTAAATTGTATCTGTGCCAGTGTGTGTTTGCAAAGTATCTTCTGTGTCTGTGTGTGTGTGTGTGTGCGTGCCGCTGTCAAAATGTTTACCACAGCGCATAATTCATTTGCTCGTTGATTCTACCTTCTCTGCGCCTCTCTTTTTTCGATTGGCCTGCTGGCTGTGGCTGCATTCTTGAGATATTTAAGCCGGAATTTATTGGTTTGTGGGTCAGGGCAAGAACCTAACTCTTGCGGCGGCACCACCAGCACAGCTCCCTTTCGGTGCGGTGCGTTGCGTTGCAATAACATTCTGACGCTGCCCCAATGGAATTTCTTATTGCCACAGAGCGAAAGATCTTTTGCAGATCGTGCTTAGAATTTGATTGAACGCCAGAATGGAGTTGTCTTCTGGCTTTGCTCTGGCGGCAGCAAACTTCCTCATGCGTACATCTGAATCTGTATCTTTTTGTGAAAAGTATCTTTTGTCACACGCCCATCTCTAGCTGGGAAAACTGATGCAAGCCCGGGAATACATACAAACAAACATATGGAACGTACATAGGATGCACATTGCATGGGCCTGGCTAACAAAAACCGGCTCTTAGGCCAAGAAGTAGTTGCCCAAAGGCGAGACAGAGAGAGAAAGAAAAAAGACAAGAAGAAGAAGAAAAAAAATGTTGATTAAACTGCTTAAATGCGCAAAGCTGACATTCATGTCAAAGCAACTGCCTTTGCAGCACTTGCCTGCCCCTCCTCCTCCTCGAGGAAAAATATGTACATAAATAAGAACATTTTTATGGGCTGCAACGGCAGCAGAGGCCAGCATCAGCCAAGAGCCAAGAGCCGCTTGGAATGTTTGCCAAATACAAAAAGCAGGGCGTAGCGTACATAGTAGTTGATCCATACATACATACATATGTACATATGTAATGCATAGATCTGTACATACACACGTAGCAGCTTTGGCATTTAAGGCAATGCGCGCATTGCTTTAATAAATGCATACACAAACACTTAAACACACACACACACACACAAACAAATTGCATTCAATTGGTGCCGCTGCTGCTGTGGCTGCGAGTTCACAGCAACTTTGAAATATTTTTCAACAACAACAACAACTATGGCTGCTGCTGCTGAGCGTCGTTCGCCGTCGTCGTCGTTCGGCGTCGTTCGTCGCTGCCATCGTCGTCGCCGCCGTCGTCGTCAGCCTATTTCCAAACACAAAATGCATTTACTTTACCTCGTTCGGCATGCCTAACGCCCCCTCGGCCGCAGTGTCTTGGCGTTCGTTCAACTAGCCCGACGATGGCGACGACATTGCTGCATAGTTTGCTGCTGCCGCTCTCTCACTCACTGTTGCTCTCTCTCGTGCCAAAGATGGGCAAACCAAGACCGCAAACAAAACTATCGAATAACAAAAAAGAGTATTATTTCAAAAGAACGATTATGATTTTTATATGAATTTATTTCCTATAAATATATGGTACCTCTATATATTTCGTGCCTTCGTGTCTAAAAAAGCCCGTGGCCCGTTGCCCGTGCTCCTCTCTAATCGTCCAACCATCTTGTGCGCTGCTATTGCTGTTGTTGGTATTTTTTCTTTTTTTTCATGTTCTGCTTTCCGTGCTCCTTCGCACACATTCGCCTGCTGCTCTCGTCGCGCTGCCGCTGCCGATGCCGCCTGCTCGGTTGTTGTCGTTGTTTCATAGCGTAAATAGCAAAAGTTGCCGTACAATTTTAGAAGAACTTGTCAAAACCGCATTCCAGAGTCGCTGCCAGCTGCGCAGTCGCTGCTCACCCTCTCTTTTTCTCTCTCTCTATCGGTTGTCTGCCCTCTCTCTGTGTGTGTGTGCGTGTGTGAGTTGCTTTGCTGGAGGCAGTTGTTGCTTTTGTTGCAACTGCAACGAGTTATTTATGCATGTTTGTTTATTTGTTTGCTTCAGAGTAAATGATCACATACACGCATTCCTTCTGTATGTATATGTATCTGCTGCTGGTAATAAATATTCTATCTGTTCAAGAACCACAAGAATATCTAAATAAGCTTACATAATGCCACCGATTGCTCAGACATAGCCTTTGTTTTTCCTTATTGGACATCAAACACGCGCCAGCAGCAGATATAATAATTTTATTCAAGCCAAAACTTGTTTAAACCCAGTCTTCTTTGAGGTTTTTAGAAGAAGATACAATTGAGTATCTGCATTTAATGCTCCTTTTGCCAGGCAACGTTTACGCGTGACTGGCAATTTGACAATCAGCTGTTTTTCGTCTTCTTCCCAGAGAATTTTCAGGTATTACCCTGATCCCTCCAGATCCCTCGAATTCTTCAAATTGATCAATTAAATATAAATAATATCTACAGCTTAGTATATTCTATAGACGCACACAAATCTGTTGATTATATTCATGAATATTTCCCACTTTGTAGGTGTAGGAATCATCATCATCAATTTTTCTGACCCTGACCGGCATACTACATTAGAACGCAAAACCACAAAAAAAACACAGCACAAAAAACATTCTTTAATCAATAAAAGCCAATCGGTTATGGCCAACAGCAACAACCGGCCAAAATTCCATGGTATGCCACGAGCGCTTACCATAAAATTCGAAATCTTTCAAGTTCTTACCATCGATGTGTGCGTGAGGGCAAAAGATAAACAAACAGACCAAAAGATACAAGAAATATCTTGGAATTTCGATTTACATATATAGAAATTATTGTTATGGCGGAGGGAGGGAGGGGGCGAGACAAGAGAGTAGCATACATAATTTATTGAATGCCATCAAAAATAGCTGGTATGGTATTTTTTTTTATTTTTTATTTTTTGCATACAAAACAAAAGCCTATTTATTTATAAAACAAAAGGCGAAACAAACACCGCGTTGAAGAAAAGCCACACGAAAATAAATACAGCGTATAACAGAAATGTTAATTGGCCCATTTGACATGCGGCATTTCACCCCCCCTCCCCCCTACCCCCTACCTGTCTCTCTTTCTGAGCAGCTTTCATTCTTTTTTTTGCTTATTATTATTATGAATAAAGCGCTGTAAGGCACCCAAATATTTGAAATAATTTTGTTTTGGCCCTGAGGTGAATTCCCAAACTGTCTGCAGAATCAAAAAAAAGAAAGAGGAAAGATATTTATAAAAATAGTTACATATATATTTTTGATTTTTCGTGCCGCGAAAACGCCAAAATGTCTGCAGCAAGCATTGGGAATTTTAAATAGACTAAAAATCCTTAAAAGTCGCAAAACAAAAAATGTATCTTTTAAGTGGGGCAATTTTCTTTGAATAATTTATGAAATATATACCTTATAAAATGATATATTTCCAGGGAAATTTCTGAATTTTCCCCCCCATGAGCAGATGTCCCTGCCCCTGACGGCACTCTCGTGCATATACGCTTTCTGTGTTCCCAGTATTATGGCGGTGGCGGCTGGCCCGAGTTCGATTCACACACGACCTTATGTGTGGAATGCGGCGGCGGCCCCAAGCCTCTCCTCTCTGCCCCTCCACACACACACACACACAATGGTGTGGAATGGAATGGAAGTTCCCTTGCTCTGTCTCTGGGTAATGTGCGCATTCTATCAGATACTCGTACCCTCGTACTCGTCGAGTCGATCGTAATTTTTGCAGGCGGAGACGTTCACGTCTCGTACGCGTTCGCATTCACGTTTTGCAGTCGGATTTTTCGCCTTATTATTTCAATATATTCAATGTATCTCTACATACACAACACACAGATACATACATACATATGTGTATCTGCTTTGCTTGGGGGCTGCCTCTGATCGCCTCGACTCGCTTGCCGCACAGTCGCTTGGCTGCTCTGGTATGTGAAGGTCGCAACAGTTGTTTTGTTAATGACAGAGTACAACCACGATGTATGATGGGGGGTTGGGGACATGGGGGGCTTGGGGCATACACACCTTATACGTGTAGAGTATATGTATGTTCTACGAGTTTTCTACATAGTGGAACACGAGATGGCTTACCCTGTTGCACTCTCTACCCAAAAAAAAAGCACCACAAACCTACAGATACAAAAGTATCTATCTATCGCACTGTCTCTCTCTCTTGAGAGCTGTTCCCGGAATCGACTAATGTCAGGCCAAGAAAAATGCACAGGTGGACACTTTTGAAGAGCGTCTTCAAAACAAAAACTTTTGCCCGGCATTTGTATTTGTATTTGTTCTTGACGTGGCCAAGGTTTCTATATACACAATATACAGACATATGTACATATATTTAGTAGGAATTCGTGTGAAAATATATGTAGATACATTTTTTGGCATGTTCTCCATGCGCGGGAGGGGGCGGGAGATGTGTGGGCGTCTGCCAGCAACACGAGAAATGTTTCCGAGTTGTCTTGTCGTTCATTTCAACCAATTTAAATCCTTTTATAATGCGCATACCAAGAATTTTTGTTGACGTATTGAATACCGTTTGTATATTTTTTAAAAACCAACAAAAATTTAAGAAAATATTTAACAAAGAACTATTTGATAAAGGTATTTCTTTGGGTCATCTCTTCGCTTACGGACACACAAATTGTACTTCAGTAATACTCGTACAGTGGGGGTCAAAACTGTAACTTAAGAAATATAGAACTGATTCCATTTGGGTTTTATATTTGTACAATAGTATGATTATCACTACAACAAGCCCAAATTTCAGTTTTACAGCATGTAGTTTTCATATAGATTGTATCTAAATACATGGATATCTTGTAGCGGCCTGTAGGTGAGCTTCCAATGGACCTTTTGCTCCCAATGCAATGGATTTTCTCTGAAATTTATGCGTCGATAGGCAGAACGCCACACCAGCGAAAAAAGAGCAAAAGAGAATACTCAAAAAATCAGGAAAAACAAAAATATACATGTCGTGTGCATGACAAAAGCACATTGACGCTCTACACGAGTCTTGCTTGTAAGGGGAGGTCTTTTTTTGTGGTTGTTGATGGAAGTCTAGAAAATTTGTAGGCCATCCATAGGCTTAACCATTTTGGGGGCTTTCATTTCCCAAATCCAGAGAAGGGGTTCTGTTTGCCCCTCTCCAATGCAGAGGTTTCCTTCCATAGCATACTATCTATCGAATATTTCCTGCTTGAAAGAGTACATCTCCAATAGTTTCAATTTTTGAGGGGATTTCTTTTCATCTTTTTCCAAATTGAAAAGCTTCTTTTAAGGAGTTCTCATTAAAATACCTAAAGTCAGGCAGGCTCCGTTTTTCACTTACTTTTGCGGATTACGTTTTGAGCCAAAATGTTTCGTTTTAAGGTGTTCCAATTTTCACATATTTTTGCTATCGATATGTTTCATTTTTCATCGTTTCTGGCAAACAATTTTATAGATGGTACTCTTTAGAGCTCCACCTCCTGCCCCTTGGAAGCATTCCTTAGCCTCAGTTTTGGATACACCCGAAAAGGTCGCCGTGCCGCATTCGCATACATTTTGTGGGGGGAATTCTTTTTTGGTTTTGGTTTTTCGTTGGTGCCGCCTCGGAACGGCTTTCGAATTTGGCAATTACAGTGCCTGCAAATAGAATGCGCACACAGACAAACGAATGCGCCCGTCAACAGGTCATTAAAAATCATAAATTTCAATTTAAGTTTATTTTGCTTTTGGTTTTTTGGATTTTGCCATGGCCGGGTATCTGTGTGTGGGTGTGTGGTGCTGTGTGTGTGTATGTATAAATTCTATGAATTTTTTTTTTTTTTTAATAGTTCATTTCGTATGCAGTCGGCATGCTCATGGCGCAAAAATTTATTTCAATTGTTCACTTTGGAATTTATGGCCAGACATTTTGTGATTTCGAAATGTAGGAAAAAACAACAGACACAAACATTTGAAACGAAGCGCCGATCCAGCTAGCTTTGTATCTTCTACTCTGCTGCGTGACTAATGGAAACGGCCCACGACATTCTTTTTCGAATCGGAGGGGGGCGGAGGGGACCCTGAGGACCCGTAATTGACACCCACTTGGGCGACCCCGAAACGGGTTACATCCCTCCATCCATGGGCCAACCAAAAAGATTGTTAGGGCCCTGTGTCTTATCTTTGAGCTGCAGTTCATTGACTCGAGAAATTGTATCTAAAATATTCATAGATGGGATGGGATGGGATCCGATGGGATGGGATGCCCCCTCTCGACTGGTTTCCGCCTTTTATCATTTATCATTTTATGCGGCGGAAGGAAGTGGAAGTGTGAGATCCACAAGATGGCAACAGGAAGTGATTGCCATGTAATATGTTAGTGGTAGCCCATGTCCAGGGGGAAATACTCGGTGTGGAATCTCTTGGCTGAAAAGCTCTCCCAACGACAGCGATAGCGACAACGAACGGGCGAACAGCCATGCGATAAGATAAAACGACGGACGACCTTTATAGCGTAATTTGATTAAGCTCGAAAATATTTGTGAACGCTTGGGGCTTGAGGCTTGCGGCCTGCGACTGGCAGATAATGGAAACCGACCAGCAGCAGAAGCATATACAATTTTACAACAAATACTTGCCAGTAATGTGGAATGAATGGTTCTATAATTAAACATGCCATTCCATAAACATTCCATCGGCGGTAATGAACGCATATATGGATCATGATTACGGCTCTTCAGTTGTGGAATTTTTAATGTGGAATAATCAATTTTCGCTACTATTTTACTTCTAAAGTATGCTTAATTTTGAAAAGGATTTCATCTGTTATTTGTAAATCAATTCTAGACATTTTTAGAATTATATTTGGATTTTATTTGTATTATTTTTACTGATTTTTAAGCAGCATAAAAAGTGATCAAGTGATCTGCCATTTGGCTCTCTTTCAAGGATATATTTCCATGTTTCTAGTCTACTGCTATTTTACTTCTTAAGAATACATAATTTTGAAAAAGATTTGATGTTTTATTTGTAAATAAATTCTAGAAATTTATTGAATTATATTTGAATTTATTTCAATTATTTTTACTGATTTTTAAGCCATTTGTCTCTCTTTCATGGATACATTTCAATGTGTCTATGAAGATTTCGAATAACATATGATGCTGTACGATAATTTATCTTGTTTACTGACTAAAATCTGGCCCATTTTTAATGAATATCTTTAATACATGTCATTAGTAAGAACCAATACTCCCAGTATATAAATTCCCGTACTTTATCGACCTTTGGCTAGATGATAGCCAAGGAATCCCATGCCAAACAAACATTCCAATGGTTCTGAAACCATAAAAATATTTCACAATCGTTCGTAACGCCTGGCTTGGTTCTGATAACAATTATAACCCATTAAAGAAAACCCCCATTTCCTGAGATACATCCAAAGGTATGTCAAGGTGGAATAATGTTTCCAATCAAATTGGGTTATAATGTGAAGATGAGAATTGATTTCCCAAACTAAAACCAAAACCACTTTGTGCTCAGTTCTCTGTGGAATACTCGTATAAACCGGAACACTTTTGCGACCGACTCCAATGCGTGTTCGGCGTCTCAGTTCCGTCAAAGCCAAAACAATTGAAATACTAGAGTAAATCCGACGGAGCTACGGTGCTACGTGACTTCTTGAAGCCTATTTTTTTTTGTGTATTTTTTTTTATATTTCTTAGTCTTCTTAATGGTATGCGTGGTGTTTTTTTTTTTTTTGGACATTTATACAGCCCTCGCTTTGATTTGAATTGCTAAATATTGTAATATTAGGCTCAGGCACAGGCACGACTCAGGCAATGAATGGTCCGCTAATTTGCGAGATATTCTCTACGTCTGAATTAATTAAAAACTTGGTATTTTTAGACGAAAAAACCATTTGGTAAGAATTTCAATTTGAAGCGATAATAAAAGACCCTTTTATCGTTTGAATCAAGAATTTGGCATAGAAATGGTTTAAGGTTTCAGTTTTTGTTAGGCCTACACTCAGAGAAAAATGGTAAAATATAATTTAAAAAATTAAAAATTAAAAAGAATTCAGTTTATAAAAAGTCTCATAAATATGTCCCTAAATGGAAATATAAAACACTTCAAAATAAATATATAATATTAAATTTGTAGGAAATATATTTTATTTGAATATAAAAAATAAATTTAATTTAAACATTTAAATTTATAAAATGAAATACATTTAATTTTTATTTTTAATTTTTTTTATTTGAACGATTACCTAGGAAGTAAATTTTTTTTTTAAATATGAAATATATATATTTTTTAAATATGAAATATATATATTTTTTAGATACGAAATATATATATTTTTTTCATATTAATTATTTTTAAATATGAAATATATATATTTTTTAGATACGAAATATATATATTTTTTTTCATATAAATGTCAAAATGTAAGTGAAATACACACTCTTTGTACAATTTTCACCATCATAGAAAATCTATTGGTTGACATTATTCAAAATTTCAGTGATTTCTTTTTCTCTGTGTGTACTAACAAAAGTCTCTTAGAAGGCTGTTATTTTATGGTTGTAAAAATGGCAAATGCTAAATGTATTCCCTGATTGGATACAGCGCTTAAATGTTGAATTATAAACGATATTTGCGTTAATAATTTATCGCGCTGTGATATGTTTAAGTGGGGAATTTTCATTGCGATTACAAAAAATTCTTCATATGCTGTTTATTGGTCATCAAACGGTCGACTCTATAGACCATTTCTCATATGTTATGGCCAGCGAAATTAGCATAAAACCCCGACGTGAACAGTTAAATAATATTGTTCACATACCATTGTCTCTCTCTGTCTCTCTCTCTCTCTCTCTCTCTCTCTCTCTCTCTCTCTCTCTCTCTCTCTCTCTCTCTCTCTCTCTCTCTCTCTCTCTGTTTTTAAGTGCTGGCTAATGAAAGCTTCTCTGTGGAGCTCCCCCGCCCTTCCCCCATCTACCCCTGTTGTAGTTTTTATTCAACAACTCATATTGTGACAGCGAAATTCATGCTGAAATATTTTTTGTGGTTCGGAAACGAGTTTTTCCGCCGCCCCACCTCTTGGTTTTTATTTCTTTTTTAAGCGCGAATTTATTACAGCGCTTGATCGGGCAGCGGCGACCAACGTCGTCGTCGTCGCCGTCGCCGTGCCATAAATATTTTGTTTACAATATAATTTAATTTATGCAGATTTCTTGTCCAACGCAGCACACACACTGGAGTATGAGTATACCCATGAATACACACGGGTGTACATTTATTCCACACACACAGAAAACATAGCATTCGATGTGGGCCGCAGAGTCAGAGTCTGCTAAAAGGCCAACAAGTCGTTAGTTGCTCGTTAGCCAAAAGCCTAACTGACTGCCTGACTGCCTTCCTCGATTTGGCCAGCATCAGCAAAAGTGCCAATGAGGAAGCCCTATTACTTGGTAACGTCGTCGGCCACGCCCACACACATTTGCTCGCGCCCTTTGGCTTTGGCTTTTCATTGATTTTCGCTGTCTGTTCGCTGTCGTCGGGGCCTGCCGGGGTCAAGCGCTAATGGAAAACCCATAAAAATTTGCATACGATTTTCTTATTGAGTTAATTAAAGACCCATAAAACGGCAGGGCAGCCGTTTATTTACCGCATTTAATTGCCAGGGCATCAGTCAGGCAAGGCACACTTGACACCTGTCAAACGGCAAGGGCTTCCGATTGTCTATAGCGAAGAAAACCCCAGGCCAGGGGGGGAGCATGGGGGGAGCAACGAATAAATTTTCGATGGGAAAGGAATAAAAGATTACAGAGAGATTCATCGAGAAAGTCTTCCATCGAGAAACCATATGTTCTGTGCTATTCAAATTCTTCTAAGGTCGGTTAGATCTGTGGTTTTTCCCTCTGTATTGTGAGTTACGTTCCTGAAATGTATCTATGTATCTATCATATGTGGCAGCTGGGTTTTCCGTACATCTCTTTATAGGGATCCAAAAAATGGAGTTTAATACATGAGTTGCACAAAATCAAAGTACAAAAAAGTGTTTTTTTTTTTGCATGGGCTATTCTTTTAACTAATTTTGAACTGAACTTAAAAAAACAATTTTTTGTGTAAATACATTTTTTTTATTAAAAAAATACAAATCCACTAAATTTGTATACCAATAATTTTAATTAAATTTGTCGTATTTTTGTATTTTATATTTATAAATTAACTAGAACTATTGAATTTTAAAATGAAAAAAAAATAAAAATACAATTTATTTTATACATAAAAAATTAAAAAAATTGTACAACATTTTATTTCAATTTTTAGTACAACAAATTTTTATTTTTATGTTTGAACTATATTTTTAATTTCTAAAATTAATTCAATTTATTTTATACATATAAAAATAATTTTGTTTTACCTAAAATTTAAGTTACAATTTTCCATCAACTTTTTTATTTTATATGTATAAAATAAATTGAATTAATTTAAAAAGATAAAAATACAATTCAAAAATAAAAATACAAAAATTTATTTATTAAAAATGTATAAATATAAATAAAAACGAGGGGGAACGTTGTGAGTTGCTGCGGACCCCGCGACTCTACAGTTATACCCGATACTAAGTCAGTATGGCTCTCCTCCGGCAGACGCCGCTAATATTAAACGACACGACAAAGAGTGCGTGCGAGAGAGACAGAAAATCAGTCTGAGCGTGACGTCGGGCGCTGCGTAGCCACTGAAAATTGATTTCTTGCTTTTGGCTACAAAAATGATCCGATCTGATCCAGATTCAGCAATCTGATAGATATGGTCGTTATCTATGATTCTGCGTTTTTAGTTTTCTCGAATCTGCAATATTGTGGATGCAACAGATTTTCGTCCTTTGTGGGGGCGGAAGGGGGTGGGGCGAAATTCTGAGATATACGTTTTATAGTGAGATCTAACAGAAGTGCGGATACCAAATTTGGTTACTCTAGCCTTAATAGTCTCTGAGATTTGTGGATGCCCCAGATTTTCGTCCTTTGCGGGGGCGGAAGGGGGTGTGGCGAAATTTGGACACGAAACGGTCAAGGTCCGATATCACAGGAGTGTGGATACCAAATTTGGTTGCTCTGGCTCTTCTAGGTTCTGAGATCCTTCAACTCATATTTTGCAATTGGCAAAGCCGACCATGAAACCTGTGTGTTAGAGAGAGACAGAGCGAGAAAGAATGAAATTGTTTTCTTGATTCTGGCTATAATAATTATACGCTCTGGTTGAGATTTTACATTTTAGAACATATAGTCATCCTCTACGATTCCGCGTTTTTGGTTTTATCGTATCTTTAAAAATGTGGATGCCACAGATTTTCGTCCTTTGTTGGGGCGGAAGTGGGCGGGGCGAAGTTTTGAAATATTTTTGTAGCAGTGACATATCACAGAAGTCTGGATCCAAAACATCGTTGCTCTAGCCTTATAGTCTTTGAGCACTAGGCGCTGAAGGGGACGGACAGACGGACGGACGGACAGACGGACAGACAGACAGGGCTCAATCGACTCGGCTATTGATGCTGATCAAGAATATATGTACTTTATGGGATCGGAAACGATTCCTTCTGGACGTTACACACATCCACTTTTACCACAAATCTAATATACCCCAATACTCATTTTGAGTATCGGGTATAAAAACTCTGAATAGAGTGGTCTAAGCTTCAATATCTTTCGTTTGGTATATGATATAGTGCTGAAACCATCCAATAATAAACAAAAATACATAATATTCATTTGATTTGTGACGGACTCTGCGATAGTCATGCAAAAGACCAATGAACTCGGAGAACTAACAGAGCTCCTTTTCAGGATTCTCCATGGCATTGAGGATTAGGTTTCAAGATTAGCTGCGTGATTCATAAAGCATGAATCATAAGCCTTGTTTATTATCTTTTGCTTAACTTTTATGGAACTTCTGTGTGCGCTGCCTGCCAGACTTGGAAAAAGTATTCAATGGGAAATACTAACAATAACAAAAACAAATCGACTATTAAGTTTCTGGAACAACTGCAACGGAAGACGGACATACGAAAACACAGATATTTACACCTTGGATAGGGTACGGGTGGGGGTAGGGGCTCTCCGCTTTTATATTTCCAACAAAGTTCAATCGAAATAAACAAAGACTGTGGGGCGACGATATGAAACTGTGTGCCATTTACTGCTCAACAGAACAACAAAATATCACTGACAAAATAAATACAACAAATTTGTTGATTCGAAATTATGAAACCGTTTTTGCTCCCTCCCCCCCCCATCACCATTTTTCATGTTTTGTCTCCGTCGATCGTGAGATCGGCTTTGTGGAGCTTGGGGCTGGAGCTGGGGCTGGGGCTGTGGACCCGCCAGAGACGACACATGGCACATGTCTCCGACTGCATTTTGTATATCAGCTTGGCTCTATTTATTTATTTTATTATTTATTATTTTTCGTTGATGTAGTTTTGCCGCCTTTTCCTTTGTTTCTGTTTCTGTCTTTGTCTTTATTGATTGGCTTCTTTGTTGTTGTTCGATTTGCGATTGTATGAAATGAACCTTGTTCTGATCAATAAACGCGTGCTGTGCTCCTAGTCCAATCAATACACCATAAATACCCGTACCCACCCACACCCGAGGTAATCGGCGATGGCCCATGACTCTCTAGGCGTCCCTGACCAAGTGCACGTTGCCTCGACAGCATTTCGAGGGAAATCCAGCAGATCTATGTGCTATGTCGAAAGATGTAGGATTTGAGCAGTTCTGGAAAATATAAAGCGTTTTTCAGCTACTACAACTAGGGAAATTAGCAGGGAAATTTTAATATTTAAAATTAAATTTTAAAAAAACCCCCAATTATAAAAAGGAAGTTTTTTTCACTTAAATTTTGATATAAATATAAAAAAGTGCATTTAAATATATTTTTTATATTTTAATTAAATATATTTCATATTTAAATTAAATATATTTTTTATATTTTAATTAAATATATTTCATATTTAAATTAAATATATTTCATATTTAAATTAAATATATTTCATATTTAAATTAAATATATTTCCTACAAATATATTTTAATATATTTAAATAAAATATAGAATATAGTTTTTATTCAAATAAAATATATATAATATTTAAATTAAATATATTTCATATTTAAATTAAATATATTTCATTTTTAAATTAAATGTATTTCATATTTAAATTAAAAATGTTCCTACAAGTTTAATATAATACATTTATTTTAAAGAGTGTTTTTATTTTGATTAAATATGCGGGCAAATTTTAGAGCATTTTTTGTTTAAATAATAAAATAAAAAAATAAAATTAAAATATAATAAAAAATATAATTTAAATAAAATAAAAATATAATTTAAATAAAAAAAAATATAATTACACTTATAAAAATTAGACAATCTTATAGAAAAAACTATTTTTCTTTTGATAATTTGCGATGAAAAATCTCGGCACTGCATATTATTAAATATATAATTAAATCAAAAAGAATTCTATTTAATTGCATTATATTTGTATTTAAAGTCCGAAATATTCGGCTCTTATTCTGACATATTTCTTTGATTTCTGGTAGAAACATTTGCAATGACGATCTCTTAGCCAAAGACGTCATCGTTCGTAATCGAAAGAAAATCAATTTACTATCGCGTGAATTATTGTATGTTTGCTCAACAAATCCCTCCAAATATAACAAAAGATTAGCGCGAATGAGAAGTTAGGGGGTTCTGATTAATGATTGAGAGCTTGCCAACACTTGAAAGCAAATGTCAGATACGATACTAATCGTGCGTGCAGTGCGCCCTGATGATGAATCGGAGATCCCTGCCATTGGATGTTGTGTTAGATTGTTTGGATAGATCATAAACAAATTCAATTGTTAAACGCAGCTGCGTACGATGTTATTTCCAATGAATGCGTCAACACTTGATTCCAGATAAAAATGGGCAAAGAATATACGAAAAAAGTCCAAAAAACAGTGGGGATCGTGTCCAGATATTATTCCAAGAAATATGGGAACTCTCGGGGCATCGGTTAAATAATTAACGAAAAGCGTTACACTTTTATTTGGGCACTAGATAATGGCTATTAATCACCAAATATAGTATTACATAAAACGCATAGAGGAGTACATTATCTGTCTATAAATAAACGCATTGCATATGTCACTTATATTATTCGACAACTGAATAAACCGATTCATTTTAATGGCCGATGATTGGCACAGTTTGATAACGGTTTCAGTTTCATTTATTCTCATAGATTAGAATATATGTAGGTACACTAGTACGGTGCCATTCGAAGGAGATTCATTCTGTGATTCTGTACCTATTTTTGTATGTATTCTATTCTATTTATTCGATGGTTACAATTCAATCAATTAAATAAACTTCGTTCGTCATGCGGCAGTGCTCCTCAGTGTTCCCAGTTCTTGATGCAATACTCTCAGTTCTGTTCCCAGTTCCCAGTGTTTCCGTGTCTTCTATATATCTTCCAGTTCCTAGTCACAATATTACAGTGTTCCCACTTCTTGTTCTAATAGTCACAGCTCTTAGCTAAGTCTTCCCAATTGGATTAGCTACATATCTTCAATTTCTGACTAGTTACAGTGCACCCAGATCTTATTGCAACTCTTTTCCACACTTACCAGTGTTCCAAATTTTTTTAGATATCTTCCAGTTCCAAGTTTCAATATTTTAGTGTTCTCCGTGCTTCATAGAATACTCACAGATCTTGTCCCAGTTGCCAGTATTCCTAATGGGAGTATCTATCTTCCAGTTCCTAGTTCCAATATTACAGTGTTCTCTGTTCTTGTTCCAATACTCAAAGCTCTTTTCCCTGTTCCCAGTGACCCCGTTTGGAGTAGCTGCTAGATATCTTCCAGTACTTGCTAGTTCCAGTGCTCCCAGATCCTATTCCCAGTGTTCCAAATTCTTTTATGAATCTTCCAGTTCCTAGTTTCAATATTTCACTGTTTTCCGTTCTTGTTCCATTACTCACAACTCTTTTCCCACTTCCCAGTGTTCCTAATGGGAGGCTCTATCTGCCTGTTGCTATTTCCAGTTGTTCCCAGCGCTTGTTTCAGTATTATAGACTCTTGTTCCACTGTTTCATTGTCCCCCGCAGATAAAATAGCGTCTTTTTCTATAGCAGACCCATTGGCGATCGTTTAGTGAACTTTTGCAGCAATCTTTCGCCTACAATCAGATATCGAACATTGAACTGCAGGCCACAAAAGGTTTTACAACGCAGAAACGCACTGTCTATCCTATATATGACGTTTCTTTTGAATGTCTGAACGCATTCCAGGCCCATGAGCCCTCATCGAAAACCAAAAATAAATAAAATATATTTTCAATTGAAATGGCAACCGCAAAATGTTGGTCTACCCGCAGATACAATACTTATACTGTTTAAGCAATCAATACCCGAAGATTAGCAATTATCGTTGGAATGCGAAAATGCTGTTGCCTGATATTGAAATTGTGTTTCGTTGGCGGGAGAGGGAGAGGCGACGTCAAAGACATTGTCATCGTCATCAGTTTTTGCTTGGGTTTTCAGGCCAGTTTTTTTTGTTGTTGTTGTTTTGCCGCACTATGCGAATATGGCCTCGATAAGATTAGGCAGCAGACATTCCACCGCATGGCAGCGCGGTAGAGCCGCGGTCTTGGCCGAAAGGAAACGAAATGCCGGTAATCTTATCGCATAGAAATACCAAATACACCGAATACTTGGGACTAACTGGCGTGGGAATACACCAGAGACAGAGACACTGCCCCTCCACCGGTTAAACAGGTTCTTCCTATCCGTTCCTATCCGTTCCATTCCGTTCGGAGATACATCTTAGATAGGGGCGGAAATTCATTAGCGATTTGTTGTCAATATGTAAACACAGACGTACTAACGGAGCGCTGTCTCTTCTTTACAGCTATACGAAACCGCAAACATTCGAGGACTGTGTGGGCGATGAGCTGCCCATGGGCTGGGAGGAGTCCTATGATCCGAATATCGGGCCCTACTACATCAATCATCTGGCGCAGAGCACACAGCTGGAGGATCCGCGACAGGAGTGGAAGAGCGTCCAGGAGCAGATGCTGAGCGACTATCTGTCGGCGGCACAGGATCAGCTGGAGAACAAGCGCGAGATGTTGGATGTGAAACAGCAGCGCCTGCTCTGGGCCCAGGAGGAGTACAATCATCTCAACAAGCTGGCCGCCAGCCGCAGTAGCCGTGAGTATAGCACAAAAAAGAACCAGAGAGCCAGGCAGATGCCCTAACCTTTCGTTTCCCTTTCCCCTTGCCAGTGTGCTCTTCCTCCAGTTCGATGAGCCGTCATGATCCGGAACTGTTGCGTGCCGACCTGATGCTGGCCCGCGAGAGAGTCCATCAGCTGAAGCAGGAGCTGAATCACATTACCAACGATATATCGTACACGGAGCGGGGCATGAACACCCTGTATTCGGTGGGCGAGAAGATCAATGCCCGGCAGAACGGCTGCTATGACATTGCCGAGGTGCAGGCCATACGGGAGGAGATGCTGAAGGTCCACAAATCGCTGGTGTCCGGCGAGAAGGTGCGCGAGGAGCTGATGCGCAGCCTGGTCCAGATCAAGAACGAGCTGAGTCGCCAGCAGATCAACGAGGAGAATGCGGAGCTAATGAACGCCGCCTCGCCCTTCGATCGGGTGTGCGTGGCCAGCCAGACGGATCTGTGCGGCGGCGCCGGGGAGCATCTGAATGGCGGCGCCCGATTTGCGGAAATGGCCAAGACCAAGCTGCAGTACGCCGAGTGGCGGAAGCACATCAAGAAGCTGCAGCAGCAGCTGGCCGATCACGTTGAGCGCATCGAGCCCGGCCAACTGGAGTCGGACAAGGATCGCATTCTGCTCATCCAGGAGAAGGAGAAGCTGCTGAACGACCTCAACAGCATCTCGCTGAAGTCGCGCAGCGAGGAGGAGAAGCAGGTGATCCAGCAGACGCGCAACAAGCTCGAGGACGACCTCCGGGAGGCGTACGAGGCGAACAACACGTGCGTGGCCAATCGTCTGCGCTTCCACGAGGAGAAACAGCTGCTGCTGGACAAGCTGCAGGAGGCCCTCAAGTCCACCAAGCTGCTGGAGGAGCGGCTCAAGTCGTTCTCCTCGGAGAGCACCTTCTCAATCAGCAGCGGCAGCAGCCTGGGCTCCCTGTCGACGGCCAGCAGCAAGAGCGCCCTCAGCTTCACGGACATCTACATCGATCCCTTTGCCGTCGACTCGCCCATCGATGTGGTGGATCTGCGCCGCCGCTCGCAGCGTCTCTTCCAGCAGCACCAGCAGCGCCTGCCCCCGATCCATGCCCATCCTGTGCTGCAGCAGCAGCAGTCCTCGGAGGTGTCCCTGTCGCCGCGCAGCAGCCTGTCGATGGAAACGCCGCCCGCATCGCCAATGAAATACAATGCGGTGGCCGATCAGCACCCGCCGCCGCTACCCCATACCCTCAAGGAGGAGCCCACCTATGCCAATGCTCTGCCCGCCCCGCCCGCCTACACAGCCCCTCCCCCAGTGCCCATCACGGCAGGGGGGGTGCGCGCACGGCCCTACGACCTGGACTCCACCGTGCTCGACTGCATGATGCTGGAGGCGAAGCTGCAGAAGCTGAACCTTAACTCGCCGCACAATCTGGCCGCCGCCCCGCTCTCGCCCATCTCGGAGAAGCCCTCGCTGCTGGATCTGCCGCTGGAGATGCTCAGCCGCTCGTCGTCCACCTCGAACACGCGCTCCGTATCGGCGGCCGTCAGCAACGAGTCCGTTGCAGGGGATTCGGGAGTTTTTGAGGCATCGCGGGCCCATCTGCCGCGCAAGGAGCTGGCCCAGGTCCAGATCGGACTCAAGTATCTGAAGCAAAAGGGTGTCCTGGTGGTGTCCCTGGAGCGAGCCAACAACCTGCTGGCCCTGTGGACGGCCTCGACGGACAACTCTCAGGTGTAAGTGCCACAAAAATTATATAAAGTCCGCCATTAGCTGATTTTTCCCTTTTTGTAGATACCTGCGTGCCGCCTTGCTGCCCAATTCGCTGACTTCCATACGGACCAAGGCGCTGGGGGACTTTCAGAAGCCCGTCTTTAACGATACATTTGCGGTGCCCATAACGCTGGACAAGCTACTGACCAAGAGCCTGCAGGTGACTGTCGTCTCAATGACAGGCCAAAAGGAGGAGATCATTGTAAGGAACCCCGAAGAACCCCCAAACGAACGAGCACCATTCTCATTACTTTCCTTTTTCTGTTGTCTTTCAGGGCACTGTGCAGATCAGCATGGCCGAGTTCAATCCGGAGGACTCCACCTTGAAGTGGTACAATGTCCTCAGTTCGAAATTCATTCCCAGCTTTGAGTCGCTGGACATTCCGTCCACTAGTGCCGCCGCAGCAGCAGCCGCCGTTGCGGCCAGCAACTCTTCGACGAGCAGCAGCACCAACAACAACAGGGAGGAGTCTTCGGATGAGTCGACCATCACTTCGTCGCAGACCTCGACCCTGACACGCAATCAGGCGCCGCCCCTGGAGATGCAGGCGCAGATAGCCGAAGAGCTGCCGCAGAACGGTCGCCTCAATGGCCAGGAATGCAGCGACGACGATGACGATGAGGATGATGATGAGGAGGAGGAGGACAGCAACCAGCTCGTCAGCGATGTGGGCCTAATGAACTGTAAGCAATGGCCTTCGATTCTGTAAATATTCCCACAACTAACGTATGGATTCGGTTTTGTTTCAATCAATAGCTGGCTGCATGCTGGATGCCTATCTGCAGAACATGAAACAGGAGTACGCCGACAAGGAAACAAACACGGAGAGCGCCTTCATGCCTGAGAAGCTGCGCTCGCACTCCCAGCTGATGGACGACAGGCCCGTGAAGCGTTCACAGACCTTTACCCCATCGGCGGCGGTCAGCAAGAATCGCTACAATTGTCGCCTGAATCGTAGCGACTCGGACTCGGCCATGCACTGTGGCGTTGCACCGCACACGTTCCAGCGGGGAGCCGCTGAGCGACGTTCCCTGCGCTTCCACACCAAGGCGCCCAAGTCAGTCACAAGTAAGTGGAAACGAAAGCCAGCCCTTGGACTCCCGAGACTTACTAAGCATTGATTTCATTCCAGAACTGCATCATACTCACATACCGCGCACCAGTTTGGACCTGGAGCTGGATCTGCAGGCGCAGCACAGCAAGCTCTATTTCCTCAACGATCAAATTGCCAAGCTGCAGAACCTCAAGGAAGTGTAAGTGCAGATTGATCAGCCCAATGCGAAGAAATGGCCAACTAATTGTATTCCTGTATTGTTGAACAGTTTGCAAAAGGCCTGTGAGAACAAGGATCCTCTTATTGCCGCCTGGGCCATTGAAAATGAGGAATTCCAGCGTCTGGTGGCACGCGCGGATCCCGCAAAATGTCCCGAGGAGCGTCAGCTCCAGAAGTTGCTAATGAAAACCGCCAAAGAAGTCCACAAGCTGCGGAAGACCAAGGTGCCCAAGGGCTGCCCAGATTTGGTGGCATTCAAGTGGGTTTTTAGCCACGTGGGTTTTTTTTGATTATTTTGTATTTATTTGTATTTGTTTTTGCAGAGAGAAGATCACATTCTTCACACGCAAAGGCCTGTCCGTACCGGAGCTGCCCAGCGAGTTCACTTTGCCCGATGCCAATCCCATCGAGGAAGAGGAGGAGGAAGAGGACGATGATGAGGACAATGCTGCTGAGACGGCAATTGCCATCAACACGGCGCTGGTGGCGAGCAACAATCGAAACAAGAATCTCAGTGAGCACCACCATCGAGCCGCAAGCGGAGCAGTCCCGAAACTGCCAGCCCCAGCAACCACTACTGGACCCGAACCAGCCCCCCCTATAGATGCTGCTGCTGATGCTGCTGTTCCTGCCGTAGCAATAGCTGCTGAAGACGGAGCAGCCAAGCCGGATCAGGCACGCTACGACTATGTCGTGGATCGCAACTATGGCGTGGAGGTGTAGCAACATCTGCCCTGTCCTACCTTCGCTGTACATTTTTGTAATTAATGTAGTATTTATTTTCATTAAGCAACAAGTATTTATGTGTATAAAACAACTGATGTAACAAATATCTGTGCCTTATCGAGAGCGTGTGTGTGCGCGCGGCAACCCCCCGCCAGCCACCACCGCCACCAGCAGCAAGAGAACCGAACCATGCTAGAAATGATATTTCTATTTCTATTGTAAGCCCTATTCGTATTTAGCATAAACAATTAGCCCTAACTAGACTCATAGTCAGTTGTACAAATTGACCCCACTGATGACCATTTAAGAGCAACTAAGAGATACAGATACATGCCCTGACTCCCCCCCCCCCCCACACACATCAAAAACACAACAACAACAAAAAAACAACGCGCACATTGTGTGTTCGATACCTTTTAAATTCATATTGAAACCAACTCTATTCTTAAGACTTGAGCAACAAATATATAAGAATGTTAATGAATATTTTTATATGTGCATAGAACCCCCGACCGCCCCCCCCCCCCGCTCCCCTCCCCCGATGCAAACCATGAAACGGAAACGAAAACATATTTATTGTATTGTATTGCATTGGTTGGGGCCTGGCCCCCCATCCAATCCAAGCCAATCGATTAGTTTAGTTAGCTTGCGTTTTTGTTAAGCTTAAAACAAAATTCTTATATTGTAATTTTTTTTATAAAAAAATCCTATGCGAAAAAAAAAACATAAAAACACCCGAGCAAACAAAAAAAAATGAAAAAAAGTGAATGTACCATATTAGATAATCGTCACTATATCTAGTACTCTAAGCATGCCTTAAACCCCACACACCACCACACACCCCCCCCCCCCCCCCCAGACCAAACCACCAATGAATAGCAAAAAAAATGAATATAAGAAAAGCACTGGAATGAATCATTGTTATGCTCCTCTACAAGTGGAGGACCTGCCTGTTGAAACTGTTAAACGGAATTTGTATGAAAGGGAAGCAAGCCCACAGCCTATATTTAAGTTTAGGTTTTGTGCGGATTTGCTGTTGTTTATGTTAACTTTAACCCAGCACCAGACCCAAGCCCTACCCCCAAACCCCAAAATTGAGTGCATAGTAAGATTCAACTGAAGAATAGCCTTCCCACATACACATATTTTTGTATACTGTAGTATCTTTAGTTGTAATAAATTATATGAAAGTGAACATGTATATTGTAATTGTGCAATAAACAAACAAAAAAATACTGACATAACCTAATCGCTTGTAAATGTGTTTTATTTGCCACCAAAGCGACAGTTCGATTATATCGTATGTGGGTTCCAGTTTAAGTCCAATTTTTCCGTTTCGGCGGAACCTGTAATCATATTATTATCATATTTATTACCCTTAAGTTTTATAAGTTTTATTATAAGTAACTTGGGATCTATTTTATAGCGATTAAAATTACGTTTAAATTTCCGCGCCATTTTTAACAGCAGAAAAAGGATGTCCGGCATCCTTGATTAGCATACACCCCTTACTTTAGAATTCAACTTGTTGAACACTCTTGCCCACAATACTTTTGTATTATAATTTTTATATATCCGAGTGAGAGAGTGAGAGCGCTGTTCATTTTGCCATTTAACATCTTTAACGTCTTTAACATTAAACGGCACTGTTACATCGCAGCTGTCTGGCAGCCTGGTTTGCTTCGGTTAGAGATGGGCAAAATTCAAATATTTTTAAAGATATTTTGTATCACTATCGTATGTATATCTCTATCGTGCGAAGAAAAGAGAGAGAAATAGCACTCCAAGTGACGCCAATGAAGGAAAACCAAGGTGATTGCTTGATTAATAAATAAACGTTATTACATTTATTACTTTATTAATAGAACTGATCGGGAAACAGCAGAGGTAGAAGCAGTAAAAGGGTACGTGGTTTAGCCCCATCTGCGGGATTTACATCAGCAGAGGGGACCAATAAAGTCCCATCGACTGGTACAGCTGTTTAATGGATAATTAGTATATTTCTGACGATCTCCGCTTTTACGTACTCTCTTTGGGATATTGTGGAGCTCCTGGAGCTGGTTGGGCGTACACCGCCACGAAGAAAGAAAGGCAGATCAGAACCAGACGCAGAGACATAATAGACTGTTGAAAGTAAAGCTGAAGAACTGTTGTCTGCCTGGCTATGCGGGGCTTAAATAGCAAACGCCTTAGCATAAGCTTTGCGATGCAAATGAAATAACAATTATCTCAGTCATTAGTGAAGTCTCATCCCCAGGCTGCCATTATTAGTCTTATCTTAGAAGTGACAGTAAGGCCATGTTCTCATTCTGCTCTTTCAGTGGATGTTTTCCTAGATAGTTAGTTGATGCAAGTTCTATAAGTGGTGTTTCACCACGTCATTGAGGATGGATTATGGAAGTAAAAACTGTATACATCAACTAGTTTGTATGTGTAATCGAACTGGTAACGAAATGGCAGTCATACTTTGAAAGTATACATATGTTGGCTGGCTGGCCTAAATCACGAACCATTCAATATATATTTCTGGATTAGATCCCGGGGTCATCGGTTCTGGCGTTAGTGCTTAAGTCAATATGAGAATATGATAGTCTCCGTTTAGTCCATCTCTAGCAGTAAGTGTCATCAACGTAACGGGATCATCCAAGGCAGTGAAGAGAGAGATATAGCGAGAAAAGCAAATTATGTAAATAATAAAATGTGCAGCATAAGCACAAAGCAGCGCTGCTGACAGAGCGCCGCCTGCCGTTCAGTGCTGTGCTGCCATTTTAGCTCATTTAAGGCTATATTTAGTTTGGTTTTAAATTTGTACTGACCTAGTTCTTATTCTCGAATCTAGTTTTTATTGTGTCTGGTCTGGCAGCACTGACGTCGGAGCTTAGTCGAAGGCAGCTGTCAGTATGCCAAAAGGATAGCAACTAAAAATTGTCGCAAGAATTTGTTTGAGTTTAAGAAGATTGCAATTGGTCGCCGTTGATCGCCTTGGATTCTAGCCACCTTAAATTTGAGGACCGTGCGGTGTTTCGTAAGTGCGGAAATTCGATAGCTCAAGCTGCTTTTTTTTTAGTGCCCCTTAAAAATGTTTTCCAATGGCTTGTGAAATTACAGAGAAATATCGCAATGAGCTCTTGGTACTTGGAGCACGTATTAACTGGGAAGCGAGTGGACCTCCCAAATGGGAAAGTCACAATTGGCCGCAACTCGGCCTGCAGCATTGTTTTAAATTATGACTATATGTCGAGGCGGCATGTGGAGATTACTGTTAGTCCGAAAAAAGTCTTGGTCAAATGCTTGGTAAGTTTAGGTGAACAATAGAGCATAGCATCTAACTTTTTTGTCCCGCAGAATGCTGCGAATGGTGTATTTGTGAATGGCGCGGTCATTAAGAAGAAACGGAATGGCGTGCGTGTACGTGAAGGGGATTTAATCTGCCTGGGCTGTCCAGTTGCGGAGAAGGTTTCCAGCCCCGCCTTCAGCTTGAAAAAGGGGCCAGTCGAGACGGGGGAAATTGTGACATTAAGCGATTCGGACGACGACTCAACTCCTCTGCCGGCTCTAAAGCCTGTTGCTGAAATTCCCAATGTGGCAAACGATAATGCTGCCTCAACTGTTGCTGACAAACAGACGGATGAGGGGAGTCCAAACACAGCCTGTTCACATCGGAACCTCCATTTGCCAATGTTGCCACAAGTTAAACCGGAGTGGGAAAAGATAAAAGATATAGCAAACATCTTTGGGGAGGCGGATGAGTCCATTATAGGTAGTGTTCTGGAGATAAACCCGTATTTATACAATCATTTGTTGAAAGAAAAGCAAGCAGTACCAATCTCGAGGCTACAAGATGGTCAAATTATTGAGCTGGATGGGAATGAGAACAAACCGGATGATCCGCCCTGTCCTCCTCCGTCGTTGGGGGACTACGATAAGCACATGGCCATGTCCCAGGAGGTCCGTCAAGAGAAGGAGAAGACAAATAAAAATGGTTCGCCCTTGTCTTCGACTAATGACGGTGACATCATTCTGATCATTGACAGCGATGATGAAGACCTCCACAGCAAAAAACTACCCGACAGCTCGTCCCCGACTTGTCAATTTCATATGAAGCCACCAACGGCGCTCAGCAGTCTGGATTGCAGCGATCCCAAATACTCCAAGCCACTCTGCATTGATTCCCGCTCAGATGAGAGTGAGAGCCACACCATCCGTAGGAGTAAATACGTACTCTATCTTTCTCTTCTCTCTCGTTCACAGCGGACTGCACATCGTCATCGAAACGCTCAAGGTCTGTGCGCAGCGATTTAAGCCGATCACGTTGTCTAGCCCATAATGAAGAAAAAGGTATCTCAAGCTTATCCAAGAAATCCAAAATTGGTAAGCCCGGAGAATTAATAGGTATAGATATTTCTATAGAGATCGATTTGCTAGCTAAACAAATCAAAGCCCCTTCAATGGAGAATGCTGAGCCAATGGAATATTCTTCAATGAGGAAAGCTGGCACTACCTCAGTAAATATTAGGTCGAAAGAGAATGAGCCACCACCTATGCCAAAAGAATATCCCTCGAAAAGAGAGATCAATACTCGACTTCGCAGCCGTGCCACTTCGTGCTACTACCCAAGACCCCAAGACAATCCTAACTTGGCAACACGCAATCTCAACGGCATGGACATGAGGCGGATTAGGGGACCAGAAGTTATTGGGGCTCCCTCGGTGCCCCAGTATCGTGACAAACTGCGAGGCGTTTCGGCTGTGCCCAAAGATGATTATAATAACAATGCCCCATGCAAGGGGAAGCCCAAAGCGAAGGATATGTTAGATGACGAAACGGTGTCGCTCGGAAAACTGACTGAGCAGAAGCCGGCCGAGAGCACTTCCGAGCAGTCGGGCAGTAGGAAAAGAAAAGCAACAACCACTGTGCCAAGAGTAAGGAATGCCAATCGCTTTCCTCACTGAGGGCATCGATAGACCCAACATGGACTTCAAGCGAAACATGAAACGACGTGCCACTATTGGCGCTGAAGCTTTCATACACCAGATGCAGCCTACCGATTTTCTGCCCAATCGAAACTATCGTCCGCCAGAGCGTAAAGATGCCGAGAGTGCAAGAAATCGCCGAACCTGCAATCGCTTCACCTTTGCCAGCATGGAGAAAGATATGGAAGAGAAGTTGAGGTTTCAGAATATGTCGAAGAAAAAGGATGTTGAGCTGCTATACTGCAGCACCTATACCGAACGACGTAAACAATGGTCGCGCGATCAGGTGAACGATTTAACGTCCTACGTCAAGAGCATTCTCAAGTGGGCAAATCAATGGCTGAAGCAGCGGAGTGTAGGTGCCGTGATCGACTCAGATGTCCTGAAGCCCATAGCTGACGAATTCGAGACGGTCAAGCAGTACAAGAAGTGAGTCCGAGCCCCTTTTAGAACACATTCAACAGTGTGCCACACTCTCTAGCACCTACACTCGATTCTTTTGCAGAATATTTGTGCCATTGATGAAACTGGATTTGTTGACCACCATCGAAAGGGACTACAAGTTGGGGAGGGAGCCAATTGAGGTGTGCCTGCAACATCCTGTTGAGAAAATTAAATCATTTTACTGCCTGACTACGCGAGGTAAGTGCCTGAATTCTATAGATCGTCTGATTTCTAATCATCTGTCTATTGTAGTGTTCACTAAGCGGACAGAAAAGTGTAGGCTCTACACTCTTTCGAGTGGCAAAAAGCTCAAGGAGACGTTCGCTATTCTTCGGGGGCAAAGAACAGAAAATGGTGCGCCCCTCCCTATTAAAGGGCATACCCATGTCATCAATATTTCCTTCCTCTTTGCAGACCATGAGCTGATTTTCGAAATCTTAACGGATGGTATTTCTCTGGAGACATTTAAGGGGATACAACTCTTGACTGCCCGCCCGGTGGTGGACAGCCTGGATCTGGAACTGGGCGCCCTGCAAGCTGTGGATCAGCTGTCCCATTCGCCACTAAATGGAAGGATTATCAAGCCCACCGAAATCCTGAAGAATGCTCAAAAACCCAGCTATGACACACCGTGTGTTTTCAAGGGTTTAGCCAAGCTTAACCCTCAACAAGAGGCTATCTGCTCAAGCACGTATCAACGTGTCATACACGATGAAATTCCAAGCATTACGCTAATTCAGGGTTCCACAGACACAGGTAAATCCCTGATTGCGAATATCAGCATGCAGTGTCTGTATGGAACGGCAGCCATACAAAAGGATCGCAGGATACTAATATGTTCCCACTCAAACACGGCCGTCGACTCAATTGTATTCCGTCTTCACAACGTGCTAGAAAAGTACAAAGTTAATATGCTTCGCTATGGGCCGTATGAAAAGATGAATACTCTGTCGCGCCAGTACTCGCTGGAGCGTAAGTACCAGAGTGCCAAGGCTCACAAAAGGGAACGAGTGCTTACCGAAAAGCGAGCGACTCTCCAACAGAGGTACAATGACTTAAAAGTGGAGGTGAACTTGATGAAGAACAAAAAAGAAGCACAATGGCCCCCGGCCGTTTGATATGTACCAGAAGAAGGTGAAGCAGATGAAGGCCTTGAAGGAGCAGCTTAATCCTCGATTAACACATGCCGAAGAGCTCGATATTGCTAAATCTCATATAGAAGCAGCCAACATTGTGTGCACCACCCTCTCCTCGTGCGTGGAGCTGGGCAGTTTAATTAACTTTTTTGATATCTGTTTAATTGACGAGGCAACACAATGCACCGAACCTTGGACCCTGCTGCCGATGCGTTTCGGCATTTTGCACCTGGTATTGGTGGGTGATACGCAGCAGTTGCCTGCCGACGTGCTCTCCCATAAGGCCGCCGATCTCGGTTTGGCCAAATCAATGTTCGATCGCATCCAGCGGAGCCTGGACAAGCAACAGGTGGACCAGCCGGATGGCCATCTGTCCGCTCTTCACTCTGAACACGCAGTGCGCAGAGAAAGAATCGAGTGAATAATTGTTAATTTTGTCTTCATAACACTGCCAGGAAACGGTCCACCAAAAATATAATTTAATAAACGTTATTTTTAGTTGGATTTATAATCACATTCTCATTATTTTATAATAAAATTATACAACATTGATAGAGCACTAAAAGTTTTGATTTCTTTGTACACATAATTCTATCTCTGTCAAAAACCAAAGTAGTCCATTGTCCTTACGGCAGGAAGACTAAGATTAGTCAAAAGTCTGGACATCAATTTTCATCTGTTTTTTACAGTTTTTGTTGAGGAACTTGGCGATAATTTCATAAAGTAAATGCTCCTGGATAACGCCTGCCTTTGAGGATCATATGTCAGCCCAGATGTTTCAGCCAACTCTTCGCGAAAGGAGCAAATAAGGATTGTAGAATTTTCAAATTTATTTTCCGCGGTTTAATTCAAAGCTGTTCACCAGTTTAAGTTCGCTTTTTCATTGGTATATTAACGGTATATTTAGAAAATGAGACGGTATATTTCGGTATATTTCTGAGGGTCAGGCCGTATATTTGATCTGGTCCAGCTCAGTGCAGCCAGATTTTTCACAAAAAAAACATGCTAGAAAAAGCTACAAATTGTAAAATACAGGCTAAAAAATAGACTACAAATAAAATAGCACATCGATATATAGATTACTAATCTAATTGTGTCTTTATTCAATCTAATTCGCAATTACTCGAATCGGTATATTTATCGCTGGAACGTATTAAATTTATATATATATATATATATATATAGCTTTAAAAAAGGCTAGATTTAAGGCTATAAGCATCTTCATCATATTTCAAGCATATCTGTTTTCAAATAAGCTAGATCTAGCCTTGAATAGGCTAAAATGGCAACACTGGTCCAGCTACGCACGCTTTTAAATAAATAAGTAAACACAAGAAATAAGTAAAAATGGACGAAACCGAAGTAATGGAGGTGGATAACTTACTGTGCGATGTGTGCGGCGAGCTTAAATTCCAGGAGCGCGAGGGCTACTACTATTGCATCGAGTGCGGAACCAAAAAGGAACAGCTAAGGGCTGTGGAGATAAATGCTGACGACACTTTCAATGATACAAAAAACCACACTACGGTGCGGACAATCAAGCAGCCAAAGGCCAATTCGGAAGAGAATGAAATAACATCATGGGAGTTCTACAACTATGTGCTGCGGTATATTTAATTTAATACAGATCTTCTTAATGTACCTTTTTAATTTAATTATATTATTATTTTGCGCAGGGCCTTCGTGGAGGATCTGCTCAATATAGGGGCAAAGCCGGAACTCAAGCTGATGACGCTACAGGTGTGGGCCGCCTACATGGGTCGCATGGAGGTGGCCTTTTGCCACAGCAATGTGATGGGTCTGCCCAAGCTGAATGTGCGCTCCCTGCCCAGGTAAGCAGTGGCCAATATAAAATTTCCCATCTAAATATGTCTCCCTTTGCAGAGATGCGCGCATCATATACAATCACAAGCAAGCCAAGCGAAAGAGGGAGAGGCTGGATAAAAGTAATAATGTCCAGAATGATGAGCGCTCCAAGTGGCGCAAGTGGAGGAAAACCAAGGTGAGTGCTGTTACATTTATTAAAGATATAGCTGAGCTAAAGCCATGTCCCCATTTTGTTCTTCCAGCGCAAGCTAGACGCCACCAGCTGCAGCAAAAACGACGCCCCTTCGGAATCTACGGCGGGACTGAGCATACGCTTGCAGTGGTCCTGGAGGGCGCGCAAGACCCTGAAGCGTCATATGCCACTGAAGCATCTGGACAAGCATAGTATGGACAGCACAGGGAGCATGCGGTGCCATGGCCTGCCCCCTAAGGCCAAGAATCTGGGCTACTTTGATCGGAATATGTTCCACTTAAACATCAACAAGCTGTTTGTGGTCCTGGCCATAGCCCTGAACATGATTGGAGACGATTTGCAGCTGACGGACCTGCTGCGGCTCATTGACGAGGAGCATCTGACCAGCCGATATATCCTCAACTACTTGCCAGAGGACGTGGCGCTGCGCGGCAAGAAGCTGATCAAGGAGCTGCAATTCGGCCACCAACAGGACAAGTGTAGCTACGACGTGAGACTCGGGTCAGAAATTAACAACACGATCTACTAATTATCCTTCTCCCTTGCAGTTCCTGCACAGACAAGTTGGGTACATGTCGCGCTTCATAGATCTGACTGAATTCCAGACACCGGACCTGACCGCCCTAACACAGCGCTACGTTATGGAACTGAGCCTGCCGCCCGCAGTGGCCGACTATGTGTGCCGCCTGATGGATGTCTATCCGCCCGAGTTCAAGCACTTGCGGGATACTTGGACTTATCCGCGCTATGAGGCCCGGGTCATGGCCTATATCGTCTACGCCATGAAGCTGTTGTTTGGCTTGGATGATATCAAGGAGAAGAAGATATCCGAGTCTGCCGCGCAAGTCAATGAGTGTCTGGAGAAGATCAGGCTGACGAGGCCTGACGAGAAAGCACCTGGCCCCCTGTTCGTCTTTGGGGAATGGATGCGGTTTGTGGAGATGCGCAAGGTTTTGGTCTCGCACTACAACCAGAGCTTTGCTCAGCGTTTCGGAGTGGCCACCTATCTGGAGCGGCAGCTCGACGACATTCTCATCAAGGAGCGAAAGCAGGAAGAGCACGACAATAACTTCAACCAGGTGGAGATGACGCCGGCCGTGCGCCAAAGCGAAAACATGCGCCACACCTTCGAGAACCTGCTCAAGGAGAAGTACGGCGAGGGCAGCGCTGAAATGACGGCCAATGACCACATTGAGTTCCAGGCCAGCCTGACACCCGCCCTCAGCTACTTCAATCGCCTTCTCCTGCACGCCTCGCGGGCCGAAGGCGAGGACATGAGCGTAAAGATCCCCGACTATATGCGGGTAGTACACTCTGAGCGTCAGCTGGATCCCTTCATCACAAAGACCAAGGAACTCTCCGATTACCTTGCCAAAGATGATGTCAAGCTGTGCGTGCAGGAACTCTCCTGCCAGGAAAACTACCAGAAGGTGGGGATCTTTCAATATTTCCAAAAACCAGACCAGACGCGATCGGAATTCCGCGCCAACTGTGATATCAAGGGCAACGAGTGGATCGAGGATCTGCGAAAGAAGGAGAAGCGTCCGATCTTCAAGTTCCGCCAGCCTTCGGCCAAGTATGGCGCACAGTACCAGCTCAAGATGAAGGAGCGCGCAGTGCGTCGCCAGAACATGGAGGCAAATAATCCGTTTTGGAAAATTCAACAGACGCCCAACTACCGCCTGAAACTTAATGATGCGGAGATATCCTTGGACGATCTTAGATCTCTGCAAGCTTTTGACGAGGCGCATATGGAACCGCTGTCGGTTCCGCTGGACATGCCTCGCCGACTTGTCAACTCTCGATCTAGTCTGACCGATTCCGAGATGATCGAGCTGAACGAAGAAGATGAGGAGGAGGAGAGGCAGATGGAGAGGCAGCTGCTGTACGTATCCAACTTCGACATCTGGCTGTTGCACGGCCATATGAACAAGTTACCGCAGACGTATCAGCGGGAGCTGCGCACCCTGTTCCCCTGCTCCTTTCGCTTGTTGCTGGAGACCTGCGCTGCAACCATTGGCGTGTCCTGGTCTACGCTCTACGAGCAGCTGCTCGTCCTGGAGGTAGTATTCCACCACGGCATCGAAAACTGGAGCAAGCACAAGGACCACCTACGGCTCAAATACAATAATACAAACAAGGACATTAATATGATGACCAAAATATACAGAGACATGTGGTAGAACGAGCGTCAAGCATAAGCTACTACAATAAACAAAGACAAATTTCGACTAGAAGTTGCTTGTTAATCTAAGTATTTGTTGAAATAAAGGCGAGTCGAATATATTCCGTATACCCCACGAGCAGAGGGTATAGCAGCACTCTCTCAATTCCTCGGAGGCAGAGAAACAGCAATATCAATAGGCAAATTAGCGTTTATCAGAAGAAGACGGCGACAAAAACAACAATGGCCAGTGAGTGTGAGTGTTTTGTTTACAAAAATCTTCTTCCCCCAAAAGAGAGCGAGCGCCGGCTCACGGTCACATATTGAGAGGGAGAGCGGGAGCCCAGAGAGCATGTGATGAGACGGAGAGCATTGGGGGGCAGCGCGCGTGAGTTGTAGAAATCATAGGCTGCGCATTCGCGTTTTTAACGTCGCCGCGTTGACTGTTTCGCCTTATTGCGGTTTCCTTATTCCATTTGTGTGAAACGTTGAATTAAGTTTAAATTAGTTTACAGTGCCTTTGTACGCCTTCGCTGGCTGCTGCTGTGCCAGTGTGACGACACCGCCAGAGACACAACATCAAAGAAAGTGAAGTGAAGTGTCAGAGCAGATTGAACCGTTACAATTCTGACACATGCAGACTGTGAAAGAGAGTGCGTGCCAGACAGAGAGAAAAAATAGGAAATTTAAAACAAACCACAATAAATTACACTTAGAATTTTATATATAGACGTCAGTGCGATAGTGTATTAAAATAGCTCGATGCATAAACAAATTATGACATATCGAAAGCCAGTGCTATTAAAGTATTAGACGCTGATCCCGTTGCTGGTTTTTTGTTTTTTGGCTTATTCCAGAACCGTTGCTGCTCGCTGCTGAGGTTAGTTTTTTTTGTTTTGTGCATGGATGGTGCTAATGTTTATTAATATGTATGCGCGCGTGTTCGGATATGGCAAGACAGCTGCTCCAATACCACACAGACCCCGATCTGGTCCCCTTTTATCATTCAAAGTTACGTCAACCTGTGGATGAGTGCTCTGGCCATTCCTACAGGAGTATACAGTAGTATATCAGGCAACACCTGATCCGCTTGAACTCTTATACATATACACCTAGAACGCATATTATACGCTGCCCCCACCCCTGTCTAACCGCGACAGCACCAAGTTTCAGATGTTGACGTTCTTGGCGGTTTTGAGGCTAACAGCATTTTGAGGCGGCTTTGTTTCGACCCGAACCGAACGAACCCCAACAAAAGCAACAACTATTGAGTCGTCTTGGCCATGTAGAGACCGAGACGGCTTAAAAACAATTAATAGCTACTATTTTGTCACTCGGCTCGGTGACTTTTATGCCAAAATATTTGCCCAAGCTGTTGGCATTAGCGAATAATACAAATTGCCAAAGCACGCGCAATCTCTCGCTGCCAATTCTCCACCGAATCTACCCCTTATATGAGGCGTGGCGCGTAATTTGTTCTGGCCAAAGCCTGTCCTGTTCTGTTCTGTCCTGTTCTATTCTGTTCACTAATAATAATATGAGTGTACGATAGATTGGCGTTTGTCCGAATGCTAATTAGTTTCATTATATCTCAAGGGGTGGGTTGGAGGCGGGACGAAGTGTATTAATTGACAGTTTGATAACCACAATATTGGGTCCCCATCGATCTGCTTGGGATTGTTTTAGGGGGTGGAGACACACATACATGCATGTATGTACATACATACGTATGGTAGCAATCACGTCCATCAAAGTGTTTGTTTATCTCTTACTCACTCACTCTCATTCACTCCCGCCCATCCGTAAATAACAAATTCATCTGTCCTGCGAACCGCCAATTGCTGCCAAACTGTCAGCACTTTGACGGACATATTTCGGACAGTTTGGCAAGCGCCAGCCAGCCCGTATGAAGAGCTAAATATAAAACAGTTCTGTGTGCCATCCCTCCTTCGCTGCCGCATCAAAAGCACATTAGGCGAGCTGACGAGGAGGGTTGACAATGTCCAAAAATAATCAAAGATTTGGCAGCCACCTGGCTGGGCATCAGATGAGAGGGGGGATAGGTCTCGTGTCGCACGTGCTACTGCGGCTCTCCAACTGTGCGACTTCTATTTATATTTCGCTGAAGATGCGAATGTACATGCGTACAGAATTTACCCTCACCTTCGGTGTGTGCCATGCCATGCCCATCAATGCTAAAATGTACATTCAGTTTTTCTTGAGTTTATTTCGGATTTCGGATTCCTTTTCGCGCTTCCGCTTCCCACATGCACATGGTTGAACAATAACTACACAAAATCAAAAACAAATCTTGACAGCACTATATTCTCAAAAAAATGTGTATTTTTTCTGTTTCGATTTGTTTTTGTAGTTTGTGTGGAAAACATTTGTTTTGTTCGTTTATTTACATGCCGCACATTTTAATGGACCTTACATTCACATTCGACGCTTGAGTGTGTTTTTTCTCGGGCTCTGCCATGACATTTGTATTTCCCGATTTCCCCCCAAGATCTTAATGCATTATTCGCCCGCCCACCCCCTGCTTACGTTTCTACGAAGAGGAGACATTGAAGACGCGGATCATTAATTGGATTACAATTCTCTGCGTTTTCCCTTTGTTGTTGTTGTTATTTTGCACGTTGCTCTCTCCCTCTCTACTGCTTCTTCTTCTTTGCTATTAGTCATACATACATGTGTATGTATGAGTGTATATGCGAGGGGTGAGGCTCTTCTACTTGTTGCGTACGCTTTAGCCACTGGCTAAACGAGACAGCAGGTGAGCTGCGGTGTATCATTGGAACTGCTCTGGCCTTGCGAAATTATTTGTTTATTACATGCCTACATGTCATAATTCTTATCTCAAGATCTTACAATACAAGAGGGATTAACTTATTCTCTGTTGTGCTTATTCTGTTAACACCCCGCTGCAAAGCAGCTACCTTCTCGTTTAAGAAGTACCTAACTTTGCATAATTCTCCTCTTCTCCCCTTTCCATTGCTCAATCACTCCTTTAACGACGGCCAAAGCGCGACGTGGTCTTCATATTGTAACTGTATATCCGTATGGTATGTATGAGAATGTGTGAAATAACAGCGCACACATTCACATACATACAATGCCTACACGTATACGTATACATATGTATGCCAAATTACATTTTACAGAAGTATGCGAGTGTAGATTTGTGCTAATTTGTTTTTGTCTTTTACAATGTTTTTTTTGTTTTTTTTTTGTCGCACTGCAAAAGTTTCCACTCTGACGTTCACCGTTAAACTCTGCGCGCGCCATTTAAATATTTGAGCTGGAGATTAGCGAAATGGGATTGCTTTTTTGTGTAATTGTTAATTGGAATGCCGACTCTTTATTTATTCTTCTATCAGTCTAGTCTATGGTGGGCAATAAATTGAATAGACAGCCATAAAATGCGGCTTATATAGATAAAGTTGATAAAAACAGAGCGCTGCTGCAGACACACCCCTCGTTCTGGCAAAACTTTAATTTATGAAACACGCAGGTGGCTGAATTTAATTCAACCCGAAAACATATGTTTCCTCTCTTTCGCACGCAACACGTACCCGTAATTTCTAATGTAAACAATTTGCGCAATCCATTTGTTTGAACCGTCCTCAAGAGCTAATCGCCAAGCGAGTTGAAATTTGGAGATGAGCGGGACAGGTGCTAATTGCCTGACAAATTCAAAAACACGCAGCCCGCTCATGTGCGGCCGTCTCGCCGACAAGAGTCTTGGGCTAATATGCATTATACAATCTGTGTATGCAGCTGAGCCGCGAGAAACATGTTAATAGATTCGATCATTCAATTTATTTACAGCACATAACCACAACTCGGGCCATACTATACTTCCCCGACAATGGGTCGTTGGGGCCGGCAGAGCCCGGTGCTGGAGCCCCTGGATCCACAGCCACAAGCACAGCCTGCGCCAGCCATCCCGCCGCGCACCTTTATGCGGCAGTCGAGCATCACAAAGATTGGCAATATGCTGAACACGGCCATCAACATAAATGGAGCGAAGAAGCCTCAGAGTAAGCACTCAAATTTCCCGCCAATCATCTAACATCCTCTTAACAGCATTTATTCTGTGTACGTTAACAGAGTAATATTTGTGTTTCCCAACATTTATAACGCCGTTCGTTTGCGGCACTTGGGTAGCCTGGAACTCTTATTCGAAACTGGCTTGTAGCCAAAGTTTGTTTAAATATTTAAAGCCCGCCTTCGTTTACTATTTTTTTTTTTTTTTTTTTTGCTCGCTTTCGGTTCTTTTAATTAAAGATTAAAACCGCCATACAGAAAGCATATAAAAGCACAAATAGGTTCAAAACATGTCAATTTTTACGTTACAAGATAGGAAACACAATTTGTATATTATATTTACATATATATATTTTGATTCTCCATTTTCAGTCTCATTCCATGCACAATGTTGCCGGCAACACTAATTTTCATACCCTAGAAAAAAGAATATAGAATATAGTCAGTCTCTGTTAGAAAGCTATCACAACGATACTTTGGAGCTTATTGTTTTGTTACAGAGACCAAGAATTAAGATATATATACAAGACACTCAATTTGAGAAAATGTATTTATTAATTACGTTTTAAACTTGACGAAATAGGGTATAAAAATGTCCGGTTGATAAGCAACAAGTCTTCAAATACCAGTGTGACATGACAGCATTGCGACTGTTTTTTTTGTTGAAAGGGATAAAACTATGTGGGCAGGGCCGAAGGTTTTAGTTAGCCAGCATTATTCATCGGAATATCAAAATTGAGCAATAAGAACGATTACTCTCTTAAGTTTTATTACGTTTCATTTGTTGACATTCTTCGCTACAAGAAAAGTAGAAAATTGATTCACTAATCGGATAAAATTATGTGGGCATAGATAAATATTCTATTTAGCTGGGAATATTCGACGGAAGAACAAAATTGAGGGAATCGTATTTGTTGAATCGGTAATGGCCCGGTTGACAACATTTAAATCCTTGTCGCTCACATTCAAAAAAGTTCGATTTGGCGCGCACCACTCGGTATATTTTGTATTTCAGTGTAGAAACTGGTTTTCGCCGCGCTCCCATGTGGTGTTTTTTAGTGCTAAATGGTATTTTTGTCATTTATTAATTTCATTTTCAATGTTATATAGAAATCCAATAAATGCAAGTATTTCGAATAGGCCAATCATGTATAGAATTGATTCATCAATTGTATAAAATTGAGTGGGCATGGCTAAATGTTCTATTTAGCTGGTAATAGTTGACGGAACAAAGAAAACGAGGAATTGGTCGTTTTTTGAATCAAATTTGAATTCGCCGCAGTTCGCTTTAGCAACAATGAGTCCCATTCAATACACACTGTTGCTGCAACATTTACTTGAAAACCGTTTTTTGGTCAAAATAAAATACTTACAAGCAATTTAAAGAAGCAATCTTGTAAAAAATGTATTTATCTATGCGATAAAGCTAAGTGGGCAAATCTATATAGCTTGGCAATACCCGATTCGCCGCAGTTTCGCTTTAGCAACAATGAGTCCCATTCCATACACAAATTTGGCTAATTTACCAGCAACATTGCAACTGTTTTTTTGTTGAACTATTTTGCTTAAACATTGTTTAGTCAAAATACAATAAAAGCAAGGACTAAAAACTGGCCAGTTAAGTAGAAAATTGATTCATTAATCGTATACAATTATGTGGGCATAGATAAAGGCCCGGTTGACAACATTTAAATCCTTGTCGCTCACATTAAAAAAAGTTCGATTTGGCGCGCACCACTCGGTATATTTTTCAAATGAGACCGTATATTTCGGTGCTGTGGTGTGGTGTTTTTTAGTGCTAAATGGTATTTTTGTCATCTATTAATTTCATTTTCAATTTTATATAGAAATCCAATAAATGCAAGTATTTCGAATAGGCATGGAGTGGGCATGGCTAAATGTTCCATATAGATAGTATTATTCAACGGAACAAAGAATATGAGGAATTTGAATTCGCCGCAGTTTGCCCCAGTTCGCTTTAGCAACAATGAGTCTCATTCCATACACAAATGTTGCGCATTCCATACACAAAAGTTGCGGCAACATTTACTTGAAAACCGTATTTTAGTCAAAATAAAATACATAAAGGTAATTAAAAGAAGCAATCTTGTAGAAAATGCATTTATCTATGGGATAAGGCTAAGTGGGCAAATCTATATAGCTTGAAATATAGTCAATACCCGATTCGCCGCAGTTTCGCTTTTGCAACAATGAGTCTCATTCCAGACACAAACATGTTGCTAATTCCATGCACACATACCCTGGGGGAAATGGATGTTATAGAACTGTGAATACGTTTGTCTTCCAAGGCTCAGTAGGTATCAGGATCGACATAAATATATACAAGATACTAATAATGTACTTGAATATGTCTAAAGAATATCAATTTGAGAAAAGGTCTTAATAAATTGCGTTTGATCTACATATAAAATTAGCGAAATAGGGTGTACAAAGGCCTATACACGCATCATGTCTTCAAATACTAGCAACATTGCGACTGTTTTTTTTGTTGAACTTTTTCGTTTAACCCTTGTTTTAGTCAAAATACAATAAAAGCAAGGATTAAAAACTATCCAATCTTGTAGAAAATTGATTCATCAATCGTATAAAAATATGTGGGCATGGCTAAATGTTGTATAAAGTTAGTAATATTCGACGGAAGATCAAAAACGAGCAAAATGTATAGTAGAACTTGAATTCGTCAGTATTTTATCGGTATGTTTTGGTATATTTCCGAGGGTCGGACCGTATACGCGGTCACACTGCCGCTATAGTTTTTACTTCCATTTTTTGCGTTGAATTTATCGTAAAAATAGTCATTTATCGTAAATTTATTAAGCTAAGGTTATAAACAGTGATCCAGTTTTGAATCGGCAATACAATTGCATTATTACAGCCGTGTATATAGTCTAAAAGTGCGTAAACCGCCGCTTTGCAAAAAAAGTCCACTCATTACGACGCAACGACGAAGCAGTGCAGCAAAAGAGGCGGCAAAAAGCGGAAGAAGAAGCAGGAGGACCGGAGCAGCAGCCGCAGCACAGAATCTTGCTTTAGCCACAAGCTTTGCCATTTTTTTTGATTTCGATTTGATTGTTTGCCCCGCGCCCGACCACCGGAAGGACGGACGGTGTGATTGTTTCTTTGTGCGGAATCGCTCACAAAATAAATAAAGTGAAATGCATTAGAATCGAATCGAATATTGATTGTGTGTGTTTCGCGTTCTCTAAACAAAGTGGCAGTCACGCGGTTTTTGGACCAGAAAGCCAGCAAAATGCATAAGCCACTGCAGCCGTGAGACCAGGAATCAGAATATAAATACATATATACGTATACATGTACCTATGCACGCTTTGAAGGTTAGATTTTATATATATTTGTTCGGTCGGGCGAAGAAAACGCGATAAAACAAAGGCACAAAGCGAGCGACGCAAAAACGCGAATGTCGGTGCTGTGCTGCCTGCGGCGGATATATGTGTGTGTGTGTGTTTGTTTTGGCAAATGCAATAAATAATAAGTAATCTTAATTATTTAGCAATTATACAGTGTGTGAATATCGCGCTTACAACGCCACGGTTGGTTAGAACAGGAGGAGAGAACGAGGCGGCAGTGTGAAGTAATTTTTGTGCTCATCTCACAACCACCGGCTGCACTAGTACTCTCTCGCTCGCACGCACACACACACACGCGCAAAAAAAAAACGCACGTTATACTGCTGCCCCAGCCGCTGCCGCTGCTTATGCTGCTGGCATCGTCGTCGGCGTCGTTGTATTCGTCGTCATACAAAAGAAAAAATTTCCCCTACTTTGCAGTTTCTTCCCCACATGTCGTCGTCTCTACGTGCTTAAGTTGTGTGTTAAAAGCAACCACAAATATATGCATAGATATAAACCAAAGTATAATCAAAGAATAACCCCAACGGAGAAACAAGAAACAAAAGGAAACAGCGCGAAGGAAGCAAAGTCAACGAGCGCTTAACGTCTCTTCTTCTTTTAATTTGTTCCTCGCCGTTTTTTTTTGTTGTACATGCAGTGCTAGAAAGCTCCTGTGGCGAAAGAAACCGCGCTTAACTCCTCCACACAACAAAGGCAACAACAACAACAACACCGACCCATACCCGCACAGTTGAGAGAGCGGTTTCAGGCTAAAGAGAGCACACGATTAAGACAGCGCGAGCGCGGCTCCTTGGCCTTCTTTCTCTTAGTGTGTGGTTGTTGTTGCTGCTGCTGCTTGTGCTGCCGCCGCCGCTGCTTTATCGACGCAAACTGTTCAACTGTCATGGCCGGTAAGTGAATTCATCCTCTCGCTCGCTTTAATGGGGCTGCCAACTGTCGCTGTTTCTGTGTGCGTCGGTGTGTTCTCGCGTTTAATTTTGATTTTGGCATTAAATTTGCAAATAATTTGCACATAAACAAATTCGCATTCCCAATCCCGTCCCGAGAAGTAAACAAACTAGTCAAATGCGTTGCGTCAAGCTAAAAACAACTTTTCCCTATCGACTAGCATTGATCTTTGCACTTGAGCGAAATGCCGCTAGCGACGTGAGCGGAATATACGCAATTGACAAGTCTGCCCTCCCCCTTTCCTTTAAACAAATGCCCGCCCCCGCTTGACCATTATAAACTGAAAAGCAGTAAGGTAGGGTACACTTACCCTTACAGAGGGTATGATTGTTTTTGATCTGTCCATCTGTTGCTTTCTATGGAAACTTCAGAATTAATGTAAAATTTGATGACCAATGAACGATCAAAAGGTAGTATTTTTGACTCCATTATATTCCTGATCAACATAAGCGAGTCGATAAAACCGTGTTTTTTTTAATGCTTGTCGAAGGGTATATATGGGGCGTGTAAGGGTATTTATGGGGCGTGTATTTCTGCATAGATCGATGTCATAGTCTGGCAGGCAGTCTCACTTTTTGGTTCACAGAGAAATATAAACGAGGAGGGGGTGCCCCGCTCCACTCCCCTGCGGCCAAGACACAAAACTACTATAATTAAATAATAAACAATTGCGCAAGCATCGAGAATGCGGCGTACAAATGAGGTGGGTCAATACTATAGACGGAGAACGCTCGGATCTGGACCGTGTTGTGCCTTGTGTAAATTGAGTTAAAGTCAACGATGTCGTTGCCGTTGCCGTTGCCGTTGCCATTGCCGCTGCCGCAATGGACCAAAGCCCAGCCACCTCCCCCAACCGTGTATTTCCAGACGTGACGTCGCAGAGCTCTCCGTTTTCCGTCTGTATATGGATGTGGATGTGGATGCGGTGCATGTGATGTATGCAAAATTATTTGCCAATTTTATATGCTGCCGTCTCTGTTGTTTTTGTTGTTCTTGTTGTTTCCTTTTCGTTTTGCCTAAATAATGTATCTGCAAGATACGCACAAGTAGCCAGCGGCGAGGAGGAGAAGGCTCATGTAAATAGTTAGTCAAACATTGTCACTAACGGACATAAAATTACACAAGTTTGAGATGTTTCACTGGCAACCAGTGTCAGACACCCAGAGACGGACAGAGAAAGATAAGAGAGGAGGGAGAGGGAACGGGAACGGGGAAGGTGACAGATTGATGTGTATCTTAGATTAGATTGGATTTGGTAATTGGCCGGCTGCAACCGGGAAAAGCTCTTCCGTTCTCAATTTGTAATGTTATGTAAATTTAAATTCCTCTAAAAAGCCCCTTGATGCGATAAACATTGTATTTAATGGCTTATTGCCTTTCGATTGGTTTCATCATATTCGATTTCCTTAGGAGTATGATCGAGAGCTAGAGATTGTAGATTGTACGTATAGAACGCTGTCCGCCAAAAGGTCTGGGTAAGGGGAAATACATTTTATTAAAGGATCCAGAACTTTTCCAACTTTTAAAGAGTGAACTCTAGCTCTCAATAATGATAGTAAAGAACATCTTGAGTGAATTAGTTCCCGGTTCTTAAACTTTTGAAACCAATAGTCAAAAAACCTTGCTCTTAAAACACTTGATTACGACCGGTTCAAGCCCGTAAGGACTCGCACCCATAAGATACTATTTTTTCAAAAGAGAACAACATACATGCATGTGCATGACGCTGCGCTGTTGTTCTTGGGCTGCTGGGTTAAAGATGTGCCGAGAATATTCCCGAAATGTTCCACTACTGAGGTTTTCCTCCCCAAGAAGTTGTCGGTTTCCTGCTTCTCACCTCTGATTTTCCTTGGCCCTAATTAATCCTTTGGGAGCAATATTCAAAATTGCTTACTGATTCAGTCATGTATACGGAGCCATTCCATTCCTCTGATGTTGACGAACGAAGCTTGTCAAAGGCTGCCAAAAAGGGATTCTCTCTCTGCCCTCCCTCCTTTCTTTTGTTACTGTTCCGACTATCTAGTTTTGTTAGACGCTTTGTGGTAATGGCATTCTCTAGGTCGTTTATTCATCTGCCTCTGGCACGGGTGTCTCTGAGCGCCCTGGAGAAAGAGAAAGAGAGAGAGAGAGAGTGAGAAACAGCGAGAAAGAGCTTTAGCCGCGACATCGCGTGATTGTGTTAAATAATTGTGTCAATATTTGAGTTTCATTATTTTGCTCCATTTTGCGCCCGCTCATGAAAATCTACTTATCTCTTTATGTATGTACAATACACATATGTACAGTGTACACACACATTAGATCTGTATCTGTATCTGTATGTACAAAGCATCTAACAAATAAATAGACAAGCGACTGAGCGAGAACACATTTTGGATTTCGCGATTTTTTCTATATTTTTCAGCAATTATCCAAGATTTATTTATTTTCTGTTATTCGTGTGCCATGGGAAACAATGTGACCGCGTTTTCGGAGCAATTATATTGTATTGCGGCACTAAAACAGAATCGTTTTTGGGCGAGACGGATGACTGAAAATGGTTTCGAAGAAGGGGGATGGATGGGTGGAAGGGTAGGGATTTTTGGAGGTATAGGATGCATTTATGAAAACATAAATATCGTATCGAGTGTTGATATATTTGGTCATTGATAATCGGTTAATCATCATATCGATCAATGATACTTATCGCGTGTCGATTTATGCGGAAATTGGTAATTGGTTAACCTTTATGTCGATTAATGATCGTATTGTGTGTGAATATATACGAAAATAGTCCGGTAATCATTATGTTGATATAATATCGATCAATGATCGTATCTTGTGTCGATATATGCGATAATTGTGCAATCATAGTATCGATAAATGATTGATTGATAATCGGGTAATCATACTATCAATCAATGATATCGAGTGTCGAGTATTGCTCATTGGTAATCGGTTATCGATCATATTATCGACGTTTGTTCACCGAATCGGAGAACAGTTCTTTGGCTGCACTTCCTTCCGCCAATCATTTATATTGCATTTATTTCTTTGCTGCACTTTCGCTTTTGCACAGTACAGTTGTCGAGAGTTCAATGACTGGAAAACTGTGTATGGCTGTGGGCTTTGCTATGTGGGGGTGAGAGCTGCAGCCAGGTCTGTCGTATCTCGGTCTCTCGTATTCTCTCAATGTATAAAAATAGATTATAGGCCGATTTATGACTGACTAATTAACCGACTGCCTTTGATCCTATTATGGAAGGGAAAAGCAGCCACAGAACGAACACAGTAGAAGGCAAGAAGACACTCACACAATTGCTTCGCCTCGTCAATCACATCTCATGACGTCGTCAATGGCAGCCAGAGGCAGGGCACAGGCAGAGGCAGAGGCAGTCAAGAAGGCAACGAGGAACAACGGCAGCACAGCCAACGGGCCAACAGACAACCCAATAATGAGGTCACACAGCACATGGGACTGGGCGGGGCAAGGGCGTTGTGCCTGTGGCAGCAGTGCCGCAAAAATCAAACAAACAAAAGCAAAGCTGAATATTTAGAAATGATGAAAAAATTGGCAAAAATTGTAGAAAGAGGAGAGGCGACCAGAGAGACAAAGCGACAGAGGAAATAAAACACACGTACAGTGGGCCTCTTGTCTATGTCCATGGTGAATAAATTGAATAGAATCAATCAGGGATTAATATTCTATGAAGTTTAATTTAACTACAAAATGGCAATCGATTTGTGGTAATAATTAATACCAATCGAAGAGTAATTAAGACTTTCCAGTGCCCATTATCCAGGCCATGTATTTGAAACCCTCAAAGATCAGGGATGATTTTGCAACGCTTAAGAGTGGCCTTGTATCGAGGAAGTATCAGAATTTTGAGAGGAAATAGTTGCTTGAGGAAGTATCAGAATTTTGAGAGGAAATCGTTGCATTTGTTTGGGAATTTTCGCACTAATGGATGACCGACCTTTACGTCCAAAAGAAAGATGTTTTGTATTGGATATTTTGTATATCAGATCCAATACATCTGTTTGATATTCAGTAGCCTCCAGTAATCGCTTTCTATTGCTATAAAAACTAGGGATATAGTAAGCCAATAATAATCAAAGTCTAGTCTTCTTTCCTTGTAGATATATCACAAATATCTCCAAAGTTTTTACCAGGATTCTCTGAGAACCTACAGAAATAAACCTTAAGGGATTCCTAAAAGGTTGAAACTGTCGTGTAACCCCCTCTGTGAGGGTATAAAAAGAGAAAAGCATTTCCAAAATTAATGTTCTCATGTTTTCCGTATGACGTGTGGGTGTGGGAGTGGGGGTGGCGGTGGGAGATAGACGGGGTCCCAACGTCATCGTTTACACAACGTACCGCAATCGCGAAAAGTAGAGCTGGCAGGCCGGAATCGGCAAACAGAGAGACAGGAGGAGGCAGGGAGGAAGGAAACAGAAACCGAACCCAAAACGGAAAGAATATTTGGCCAAGAGCTTAAAGGGCTTTAAAGTGCGCTGGTCTGCTCCATCGAGCAGTGGATGGAAGGACGGGAATGGCGTCATTAGCAAATATTTGACCAAGGCAGGACAACGCCGCCGTCATCCGCATTGATGTCGTCCTTTCCAGAGCCAGAGCCAGAGCCAGCTATTGATTGTGCGAGTGTGAGTGCGAGAGTGCTTGAGAGACGATGAGAAGAAAATCAAATGTAACAAGTCCAACCTTTGGGGCAGGGCAGGGCAGGGCAGGGCAGGCCAGGCCAGGCCAGGGCAAATGGCATTCCGCAAACGGAACTCAAACAGACCGAAGGTGTCACCTACCATAATCATCATTTGGTCGTGCTCTCTCTTTGCAGGTAATGGAGAGGCGTCCTGGTGCTTCTCACAGATTAAGGGCGCCTTGGACGATGATGTCACAGATGCGGATATCATATCCTGCGTGGAATTCAATCACGATGGCGAACTGCTGGCCACCGGCGACAAGGGCGGTCGCGTCGTCATCTTTCAGGTAAGTGGAAATCGAAGAAGAAAAATATTCAAGGTGAATCTGATGTTATATTTTGATTGCAGCGTGATCCTGCCTCGAAAGCCGCCAATCCGCGACGCGGCGAATACAATGTCTATTCGACATTCCAATCGCACGAGCCCGAATTCGATTACCTCAAGTCGCTGGAGATCGAGGAGAAGATCAACAAAATCCGATGGCTGCAACAGAAGAACCCAGTGCACTTTCTGCTCTCCACCAACGACAAGACGGTCAAGTTGTGGAAGGTCAGCGAGCGCGACAAGTCGTTTGAGGGCTACAACACGAAAGAGGAGAACGGTCTGATCAGGGATCCCCAAAATGTAACCGCCTTACGAGTTCCTTCTGTGAAGCAGATACCGCTGATGGTGGAGGCCTCGCCGCGTCGCACCTTCGCCAATGCACATACCTATCACATAAATTCAATTAGCGTTAATTCCGATCAAGAGACTTTCCTGTCCGCCGACGATCTGCGCATCAATCTCTGGCACCTGGAGGTGGTCAATCAGAGCTACAACATTGTCGACATCAAGCCAACCAACATGGAGGAGCTCACCGAGGTGATCACGGCAGCCGAATTCCATCCGACCGAGTGCAATGTGTTCGTCTATTCGAGCTCCAAGGGCACAATACGTTTATGTGATATGCGTTCGGCGGCGTTATGCGACCGGCACAGCAAACAGTTCGAGGAGCCCGAGAATCCAACGAATCGCAGCTTCTTCAGCGAGATAATCAGCTCCATCAGTGATGTGAAGCTGAGCAATTCTGGTCGCTATATGATCTCCCGGGACTATCTGAGCATCAAGGTGTGGGACTTGCATATGGAAACCAAGCCCATTGAGACCTATCCGGTGAGTGTGTGGATCAAATATTGTACCATAGATGTTCTTTTAACCATTGGGTTCTGTTTTTGGTAGGTCCACGAATACCTGCGCGCTAAACTGTGCTCGCTGTATGAGAACGATTGCATTTTCGACAAATTCGAGTGCTGTTGGAACGGCAAGGATAGCTCGATCATGACTGGCAGCTATAATAACTTTTTCCGTGTCTTTGATCGCAACTCGAAAAAGGATGTCACGCTGGAGGCCTCCAGGGACATCATCAAGCCGAAGACGGTGCTCAAGCCGCGAAAAGTTTGCACTGGTGGCAAACGGAAGAAGGACGAGATCAGCGTGGACTGTCTCGACTTTAACAAGAAAATTCTGCACACCGCCTGGCATCCCGAAGAGAATATCATCGCAGTGGCCGCGACCAACAATCTGTTCATATTTCAGGATAAATTTTAGCCAACACTCTATAAAGCTCACACCGGAATCACACGCCCACAAACACAACAACAGCAGCCAGAACCGTCAACAAAAACACGCCTGAGCCTCAGCCAAAGCAGTCACTGGAGCCACTGGAACCACTGGAGCCACTGGAGCCACTGCCTTGGCAGAGGTCGCCTCATTTTAATTTTAATGTTAATTCGATTCTTTTGTTCTCTTTAAATTCAAATCGTTTGTTGTTTGTTAAATTACACCTCTTTCAGGCCCGGCCGCCATCCATTCAAAATCTTACAAAAAAATAAACAAAACAAAGCATAATGCCACAGCAAATGTTTTGTAAAATGTTTGCGCATTGTTCAGGCGCCCTCAAAAAAGAAACTTAAAAGGAAATGAGTATAGAGCGGAAGAGAGAGAGAGAGAGAAAGAAGGAAACAAATTTTTATACATAACATTTATAAATAGTAAAGCGTAAAGTTGATTTCTTGTAGCGCAATTTAAAAGGCAACAATAAGAGAGGTACCGTTTAATGATTACATTACCGATAACAGAACGGATGATTTTCCCGAAAATTATGTATAATTAGAAGCCAGCGCCCAAGTATTTGTAATAAAAATTATTAATAATATACAACAAAAGCAAAAACAAGAAAAAAAAAACAACAATGATAATGATAACGATGATGAAATGCAATGCGTGTGGTGCATACTGTAATATTTTTTTTGCTCGCTTGTTAAGTTTAAGGGAGAAAACAGAAACAGAAACGAAAACGAAAAAAAGTGAGGTCCAGTCAAGTCAAGGAACCCTGTTAGCTCTTCTCTATACACACACACACACACACACACACACACCCATATATACATATGTATATCTGATTGTTTATGCGCTTTCGACCAAGTTCATTCCATGCTACAATTTCAGAGAGAGATGATGTCTAAGTTTTGTATCTCATCAGATTAGCTCTGGAGCTTATCTCTCAGTCATTTCCTGTTCTCTGAACAGCAAAAACAATTCAAAATGCTCATTTTAAAAACACACACGTTTTTTATTCAGTAAGATGAATCCAGAGGCAGTGCGGATCAAGTATGAGTGAAGTATGAATATAAAAAAAAAACGAAAACAACACATTTATAAAGCAAAGAAAAACGCAGCCTAAGTTTAAACCTAAATTTAGTGCTCTCAATTCGTTTAATTTAATAACTATCTAAAGAGAACGCAAGATAAAGGAAAAACAAAAAGAAAACTATTTTTATACGCTACATTTTAAGCTAAGTATTGCTACTTTTAGTTCGACTATGCGTGCGTGCGTCCAAGACCGATTCTCACATGTAGCCTGCCTGCCTGCCCACCCCCGCCCTCCCATATACCCTCCCTATACCCATTTCAAAATTTACCATTCTTACCGAGACTTTTTCCAGCCTGTTTATTGTTTTGTAAAGTTTCTTTTTTAATCACGAAATGCAAGTAAAGTGACCCACTTTTTATAGGTTATCTAGTGTCTAGTGTTAACAACTAAATAAACAAACAATAAATGAAAGTAAATTTAAAAAACAAAACAAAAAAAATAAGGAAGAAAGTATGCGCTAAAAATGTTAAACGAGAATTTCTGAATGGCGGCAAGTTCAAAATACTGAAAATGTAAAAGCATAAAATGATGAAATAAAAACTAAAACAACCATAAATTGTGCTTCTTATGAGAATAATTACGTATACATATATTATGATATATATTTAAAAGTAATATTGTATTTTCAATGAACTAGTTGTACGGACAAAGCAAAGGCAAAGAGAAACTGAAAGAGATAGAAATGCCGGACGGAGAGGAGACACCAGAGAGCGGTTAGCATATATATACACATAAACGAATCAGATGAACAGTGAAACATAAACTTTTTTATGATATACAGTCAGTGAGAATATTGGTTGATAAATTGTATACACTTTTCCACATATTTTTTTTCTTCGTCATTTATTTTTTTTGATTTGTTTGCAAATTTCCCACTATTTTGTTTTGTTTTTGTCCTTTTTTCTTTTCATACAACGCACATTCTTTCAATAAATGCCTTTTTGTAAATAAAATCGCAATAAAAAAGGAGAAGAAAAGCAAAAAATCATTCATAAAATGAAATAAAAACCAAAAACAGTCTAGTAGACTGTCCAACAGATGGCAAACCGGCAGAGAAAATATACAAAATGCAATTGATTAGTTTTCAAAACATTAATTGAATTGCATTGCTATTCAAAGTAAAGATCAGATCGGATAAAACCCAAAACATAAGAATAAAATTTAGTTTTGCAAGCAAGAAAATTGACAAAAATAATCCAAAAGTGTGTGTTTTTTTTTCTTGGGTTAATAGTATAATTTGGGTACTGACATGAGCCGGGCCCGTGATAAAAAACTGCAGTGGGTGACTTCAGTGACAAAGTATTAAGGTCTTGCGTGGCCAAGATCACGCAGTACCATAGACTATACAATACCAAGATGTTGCATGGGGCACCAAAAAGATATTCTATGGCGGGGTTTGGTCGTGACGCCCTATGCTTCATCACTTACCGCCAGCTCGTCAGCGTAACTGAGTCGGTCCCAGCATCCTACAATGTGGGATCTTTCGATCTTGGCGCCTCGCCAAGGACTTGTGTATTTGTTGTGAGATTACGAGACGGAATCAGCTACATATTAGGATGGCAAATGGTCGTACATTGACTACTCCTAAGCAATTAATTTATAACTGGATGATTTTCGTACCTTTGGTTCAGTAGTATGTGAAATATTAAACCGATCTTGACTCTTGTTGGATAAATTAATTATTTTTGTAGGAATCTTCAGCTTGAACGTTCCCTTGGCATCTAAACTATACATTTTTGGATGAGTGCCTCATGTCTAGTCAGAAAACTTGGAGTGTAACTCGCTTTTTCCCTAGAACACACCGCCTGTACCGTTATGAACAGTCGCCTAGGCCATTGCAATGCCAGGCACGCATTTCGCACGACACGACGCAGCGATCGAGAGAGAGAGAGGGAGAGAGCAACGGTGAGAGCGCAAAGCTCACTCAACGTATGAAAGCTTCACCAGCTCCAACTGCAAAAGAAACGTAACCGAAATTAACGGCCACGCCAAGACCGACCCCAACGGAGGCTTAAAGTCGACGGCTCAGTCCACCAAGAGACGCGGCGCGATTTGGTTTATTTTAACAACAGAAGAAAAAGAGAAGTCTAGTGAAGAAAAAAAAAACGCCGGATCTGCGACTCAAACCTGTTTTGGCCTATCGAACACACAAAACAATACAATAGCAGCGCAAACGCATGCAAGTGACGAAACGACCTTAAGACAAACCCAGGAAAAACCTAAACCAAATAACTTGGCTTTAAAGAAATTGATTTGAAATTTTTGGCAAAACCTTGCATAAATGCAAAAAATGCAAAATGCTGCTGCTGCTGCCTGTGCGAGGAGTCTGTAGAGAGTGAAACAGCGAAAGCGGAGAGAGATTGGTAAAAGCGAGACGGCGCGACAGCAGTACGTGGCGCAGGAAGTGGGAGTACGAGTGGGAGAGAGAGAGGTCCGCTTCGCAGCAAAAATGACATTGAGACACCAAGGCGGCAGCGACGGTGGCGTTCTTTGTCATCGCTGCACCAGCAGCACTCAGCCACAGCGACTGCGACGCCGACTGCAGAAGCAACAGCTGGTTTTTGTGGCGCTTTTCCTGCTATTCTTTGCTGCAGTCGTCCCACACAGTGCCCGTAAGTAGGGGTAGGGGGGCAGCTCAATTAATTGCAATAGCACGCTAAAAAAAAAAGAAAGAGAAATTTCTACAAGCGTTACGCTTGAGGCTGGCAAAAACAAATTCACTTTCGTGTAAAACTAGAGAAACTGGTCTACCGTCTGTCTGGGTCTGCCTCTGGCCGCGAGAGGGCGCTGTGCCGCCGCCCCAGTGGCAGTAAATCAAAAGCCATTAGTCAGTCGAGGAAAAGACCCGGAAACGAGTTTGTGACCAAAGTCTTTCGTCGAAACCACTGAGGCCGGCTCTTAGCTAACATTCTTATCCCATCCACAGGGGCCCAAGTCGAGGACGAGGAAGAAGATGGACCCTATCGGGGAAAATACTTGGGCAAACTCAACTCGTATCACCATCAGGTGTCCGGCGATGTGTACGCCGTGAATGAGTACACCTTCCTGATAGTGGGCTTTAATTACGATGGCAACGGAGCGGATACGTTCTTCTGGTCGGGGGCCAGCAATCGGCCGGGGCCACAGGGCTTCATAGTGCCCGACGAGTACGGCAAGTAAGTGGGATCGATTCATCTTTCTCTCTAGTTTCTAATATGCTATGGTATACTCTTGTAGAACCAACATCCTGGATCGCTATCACAACAAGGACTTTACCCTCAGTTTGCCCGATCGCAAGAAGATTACGGAAATCAAATGGCTGGCCGTCTATGACCTGAACAACCAGAACAACTTCGGTGATGTCTATATACCCGAGGAGTTTGAGCCGCCGCGGCCTCAGCTGGGTGGCACCTTCTCGAAGCGCAGCCACAATGTCAGCAGCAGCAGCATCGAGATCCTCGACTCCAAGACCATACGCATCAATGACTTCACGTACGATGGCCGCGGCAAGCGGACCTTCTTCTGGACGGGAGTGGGAGCGCAGCCATCGAGCAGAGGCAGCAAAATGCCCGACGAACGGGGATAGTGAGTGCTACACAATTGTTGTTCTGCTCATCCTTAATCATCCCGTCTCATTCTTTGCTTCAGTCTCGATCCCATTCGGAGGTACAACAAGGAAAACATTGAGCTGGAGCTGCCGGGCGATAAGACCATCTTCGACATCGATTGGATCAGCATCTACGACGTGGCCGACAATGAGAACTATGGCCATGTGCTCATCAACGATGGTCTGAATGTGCCGCCCTCTCTGGTGAAGGTCACGCCCTTTGAGTTCTCGCTACCCAACTGCCGGCAGCTGCACAAGGACCTGCAAGTGTCCTGGGAGGTGTTTGGGCCACAAATCACATTCCAGCTATCCGGACAGGTGGCAGCCAATGATTATATGTCCTTTGGCATATCGGGATCGGATGTGTCCAGCCAAATGATCGGCTCCGATGTTGTGGTGGCCTACATCGATGAGATCAGGGGCTATACCGTTGACTATAACATCACCTCGCTGGCGCCCTGCGTCCAGGTGCTCGGCCAGAACAAGGGCGTGTGCCGTGACGATGTGGTGGGCGGCCTGGACAGCTTCCAGTTGAACACATACAGCCGGAAGGAAGGCATCAATACCATCAGCTTCAGACGCATCCTCAAGTCATGTGAGTGGGGCCACTGTCAAGGATACATTAATCTCTAATTTAACTTTTGATATCTCCTCTCTGCAGCCGATGATGGCGACAAGGAGATATTTTTGGATCGCAGTAACTACGTCGTGTGGGCCTTCGGCCAGTTGGACTCGAACAACGAGCCCGCGTTTCACACACATTATCCCAAGAGCGATATAGTGATCGACTTTAACACCACGGAGCCGGTGAACGATTGCTTCGCCTTCACCAAACGCACAGACGCACCTGTCCAGCTGTGGGAGCGCACAAGGATCACAGATGCGTAAGTCAGATGCTCTGCCATGAAAAGATCTGCTCTCCTGCATGATTCGTCTCCTTTGTAGCACTGTGCGGACTTTCAATGCTTATCTGGGTCCCTCGGGTGGTCTGCGTGGCTATCAGGGGCTTACCGGTCACGTGTCCAGCGGACTGGCCTGGTACATCAACGGCTACATGATACCCGAGCTCTTTTTGAAGCGTGGCCTCACCTACACGTTCAAGGTGCGCGGCGGCAACAATCCCCACTCGCCGGAGCACTATCACCCGCTGGTGATAACCGATGACCCCCAGGGCGGCTTTGATCGGCTGTCGGATGCCAAACAGAGCGAGATCCGAGTCCTGGCCGGTGTGGAGTTCACCCGTCGTGGACGGCCCAAGCCCACGGCAGCGGGTCCCCTCTGCCTGTCGCGCTATCCACCCAACTACGATCGCCGCCTGGACGACAACTTTTCCACATTCAAAAAGTTCAATCGATCCCTGCTGACCGAGTGCGTGGACGAGCCGCCGGCCCTACTGGAGATTACCCCGAACATCACCTGGCCCGATACGGTCTACTACAATTCCTTCACGCACGGCAACATGGGCTGGAAGATCCACATCGTGGACAGCTACACCAATCTGCGGCACAGCGGCCAGTCCAGGCTCACCGTCTGGTCATGGCCCTTCGCCTGTGTCCTGCTGCCTCTGCTCGTGCTGCTGGCCCATCCAGCGAAATGTTGACTGTCTTCTCACGTAGTTTAGGCCACTAAAGTGCATATTTAATGAGTTATTCTTAAGTTAAACCGTCACAATGTAGGAAACGAGAGGAGTGGAGTGTGGAGTGAAGTGAAGTGAAGTGGGTGTGTATGTACGCCCATGTTGTGTATGTTATTATTTAAATCGTAAATAAATACAAAACTGTGTTTTATTTTAGAAGAATTAAAATCTATTTTTATTTTTCTGACGCAACAAACTGCTTTATTAATTTTTAGAAGGAAATACAAGACAGACATTCGTTAGAGATACTTGGGAAATCTCAATATGGACTGAAAATACTTAAGCAATATATGAAACATTGGTAAATGCAGCCCTGCGGGCAATTGAAAAATTTGTTATACAATTTTTTTGGTAAAAAAGAAAAAAAAGATCAAAACTACTACTTTTTTCCTTTTTAAATAAATAAAAATACAACAAAGTTTTGAATGAAATTTTTGTGTGGACGTTGACATGCAATGACTGCATCTTTCAAGAGGCGATGCAGTTACTGCACCGTCAAGTGGCCCGTGTGACACCAGCAGAAGGCTGTTACGCGCGGATCCCAGGCAAAACGCAGCCCTCCTCCCGCCCAACCGACCGAGGGGCGCTGCCGCATGACGCGCGGTGCGTAGCCGAACCAAACGCGAACATGCAAGAAAGATAGCTATTAGACTAACATTCGAGGAAAATTAGTACTAAACTTACTAAGAAACTAAGCATGCAATCAAAGTACAAATACCACTACAGTTACTAATTAATAGAAAGGTGTGTAAGGATTAATAATTTAATAAGAGGAAGAGAATTAGTGGTGGATATAATATGGTAGAGGGAATTATAATCCGAGCATAAGACCCTAAACGGTTCATGCAAGGAATAATTCGATCTACAAAGTGGAAGGAACAACGGTATAAAATTTCTAGTCAGTCTAATAGGAATCGTGAAGTTTATGCGGCTCAACAGATCAGGGCTGTCTATGTCACCCCTGATCAAGTTGTGCATAAATATCACACCAAGCATTTTTCTACGGTTAACTAAGGATGGGAGGTTTACTAATAGTAGTCTACTAGAGTAAGATGGGAGTCTTACACCCGCATCCCAGTTAAGGCCCCGCAGAGCAAAGAGTAAAAAGTTTTTCTGTACTGATTCTATACGGTCCTGGTGTACTTTGTACTGAGGGCACCATACACAGGAGCCGTATTCTAAGATCGGACGAACAAGCGAGGTATAGAGAGTCTTTGTTATATAGGGGTCGTCAAATTCCTTTGACCACCTCTTTATAAACCCAAGCACGCTCATGGCCTTATTTACCATGGTAGAAATGTGTTCGGAAAACTTTAACTTGGGGTCTAACATAACACCCAGATCATCCACCAGGGTAATTCTCTCAAGAGAACCACCAAATAGGGTGTAAGGAGCCAACAAAGGGCTAGAACGATGAAATGTCATAACTTTGCATTTCGAGGCATTAAGGTGTAACAAGTTTGCACAACACCATGACTGAAAGTTATTGAGATCGGATTGCAAGCGAGAATGAAATGAAATGTCCTTGTACTGGACACAGAGTTTAACATCATCCGCATACATAAGTACTCGAGAGTATGTTAATACTGAAGGTAAGTCATTAATAAAGAGTGTGAAGAGTAAGGGGCCTAGATGGCTGCCTTGTGGTACTCCCGAAGAAACCTTTACTGGGAAAGAGAGGGAGTTTTTGAAGAGGACTCTTTGAGACCTAGAACAAAGATAGCTAGAAATCCATCTCAGGAGGTTGGGCGGAAACCCTAAAAGGTCAAGTTTATGCGCTAAAAGGGAATGGTTTACAGAGTCGAATGCTTTACTAAAGTCGGTGTAAATAACATCCGTCTGTAAGTTACCTTGAAAGCCTTTAATAATGAAAGAGGTAAACTCTAACAAGTTCGTGGTGGTTGATCGCCGCCTTATAAATCCATGCTGAGTTGGAGATATAAGTGACTTGCAGAGATGTTGCAAGTGCGGAGTTAAAACCCTCTCAAACATTTTAGGAATAGCGGATAACTTTGCTATACCTCTATAATTTTTTGCATCAGACTTGCTACCTTTTTTATGGAGAGGAATTATAAACGATTCCTTCCAGATCGGGGGGAAGCAAGAAGAATCAATGGATAGGGTGAATAGTTTAAGCAAAGGTCCACACAGAGCCTCGGCGCAGTACCTGAGTACACAACCTGGAACCCCGTCTGGACCCGGTGAAAACACCGGCTTAACTAGTCGAAGATCATGAAGTAGGGAACATTCATTTAACAAGGGACTGAAAATGCCGTTCGACCTCGGTAAACCGTATGGGTACGGATGACCAGAGTAGCTTTCCTCAGAATAGGTGGTTTGGAAGAATTGGGCAAAAAGATCGGCAATTGCCTGATCATTATTTGCCGACGTATTACAAAATGATAGCGAGGATGGGTGTGCGGACGTTCTACGCTTACTGTTTACGAAGCTGTAAAACTGTTTAGGGTCCTGAGAAAAACGTATCCTGCATCGAGATAGGTAGTTCTTATAGCATTGAGCATTAAGAACTGAAAAGTTTGACCGAGCTAATACATAGCGAGAGTGAGAAGTAGGAGAACCCACTTCTTGAAATTTTTTATAAAGTCTTGATTTTAAGTTTTTTAGACTGGATAACTCTTTGGTAAACCAAGGGGGTTTTCCAGATCTAGTCGGACAAGAAAGCGGGACACAAGAATCGAAAAATGTGCCAAGAGCATTGTAAAAAATGTTTGTGCCTTTTATGATATCAGTGCACAAGTACAAAGCGGACCAATCAAAATCCCTAATGAGGTTATTAAGCTTCGCAAACTCGGCTTTACGAAAGCAGCGGACACGTTCGGGCAGCCTACTCGACCGATCCAATACAGTTGGTCCTATATCTAGCGACACCTCGAAAGTAGGGTGGTAGGCATCTTCAGGTATAGTGAGCGGAAGGGCTCGGGTTAACAACACTATGGTCGGATCCGATACAAAGCACAGATCAAGCAATCGACCCAAGGAATTATTCACATGGTTGACTTGAGACAGGGATAGGTCAAGCAAGCCGTCAACAAAGTCATGTCGTGACATGGGCACTAGGATACTAGACTCGTTTACCGAAGACCAAACAGTTCCTGGCAAGTTGAAGTCACCAAGAACTATCATACGATCTTTATCAGATAGCGAGGAAGAAACAGCGGTTAAAGCGGACAAGTGCTGCTCATAAATTGAAATATCCGAAGAAGGTGGGATATACGAGCAAGTAATGAATATAGCGAAAGCGGGAAGAATCAGTCTTACACACAGGAATTCCAGTTCCTGTTGAACTTGGACTGTGAAGTGTTCCGACGTGAAGTAAGAGTCCACTGCAATTAGAACCCCCCCTGCCCGTCGAGACGAACGGTCCTTTCTAAAAGTTGTGTACCGACCTGCCAAAACCTCGGAACTAAGAATGTCCGGCTTTAACCAGGTTTCAGTAAACACAATAACGTGGGAAGCAAATGCAACACTATCCCGGAAAAGAATGCTGAGCTTACTACTTAAAAAATATATCTTTAGCTTATATTGGGCCGTTTTTTCAGAAATTATATTTTTTAGTTAAATATTAAAAAGAAACTTTATAAAATATCACAAAATAGCCAAAAAATGAAAGTTTAGTGATTCAAAATCAATTAAATGATGTGTCAATTGTTTAAATTAGTAAAGTTTCCATACATTTAGAAAATAATATCGTAACAAAAATATTTTTATTGACTAGTCTGGGTGTACTTCGAAATGAATTCATATTTGCTTGTAAGTATTTCTTATAAAGGCCTAGTAGCAATTTTTAATTTTTTCTTCCAATCTGCGGCGAGAGAAATCGTATTTGCATCTTTACCACTCATTAAATCATATAGATCATACGTACGAAAATTAATAATTATTAAAACAGACAAAACGTTAACCAAACTAACTGTTTCTGTTGGAATTAATGCGTCATTGAGTCGGGATCGTGAGCGTTGAAACCCAAAGACAACTTCAGATAAATGTGAATCGTGGGGATATCCCTTTGCAGGCCTTTAAGTATCCAAAAAATAAGATCCGTTTATGGTTTATTGACAGTAAACTGTAAACTATTCAATTTATTGATTAGAATTGCATTTTACTCGAAAGTTCAGTAGATGATTATTCGATATTATTACTATTTCAATATGCGTGCAAACCAAACTCAACCTCAACCCCAGCGAGACCCGATCCGACCCGACGAAAGTCTCACAGAAATTGTTTATAAAAATACAGTGTGTTAATCAAACAAAATACACGATATACAATAATAAATAGGTCTAGAATAGGTGAAGGACGAAGGGATGGCGAGAAATATCATAGACGAGGTCTAAAGCCGGCCAAGAGTTGAGTGGGTTTGGTGGCCATCTTATAACTAATTAAATATTTAATATATTGATTTCGATTTTAGTGGGTCAACAAGTGTTCAATTAGTTATTCTAGTTGTATATATATAGTACTATATAGGTTGTCTCAGCTCAGCCATATGTCTATGTAGATACTCGTAATATGTAAACTTTATTGGCGTTATTAGAGCTAGGACCTAATCAAACAGCAGCACAGAACTAGACTGTTAAGTATTGTTTCATTATATCTCTATCTCTTTGTCGCTTAACAATCCTCGCAACCAGTTCTTGTAAGTTCTCTAAAATATTAACGGATTGGATCAGATCAGATACAATCTCTATGTAGTATAGTATATATATATATATCACTTTTATCGTTTAAACACTGCTTAATCGTTTTACATTTTATGTGATTGGTGTAGTTGTTTTTCGAATTTAGAGGAGTTTCGTTTAAATCTACATTAAGCCGATTTAACAGTAGATATATGCATGTAAATATCTTTAATATCTGTATTTAATATAGAGCGAGACAAAGATTACGGATACACTTGGTGAAATTTGGACAGTCCGAAGTTTGTAAGCCAAAGTGAAACTATAACAATTTTGACTGAAAGCTAGAAAGATCCGAAACGATCCGATCAGATCCTATGGTTCGTGATTGCGCACAAACTGTTCCAGCTGTCGGTGTAACTGACCCTGATAGGGTACCATATTCTTACTGATGGCCGTCGCCGCCAGGCACTGCAGGGTCACGAAGTTGAGCAGCGGAATGGTGCTGGTGGGATTGGAGGCAATTAAGTCGTAAGGCCGCTTGTCGGCACGGTTCGGCTGATCGATGTCCGCTCCGTACTTCAGCAACAAGCTGACAATCTGTGGGGGGAAACGTTAAACAGTTTATAATTAAGAATTAACAATTCTCATTGCTCACATCATTGTTGAAGTTGTAAGGCTGGCAAGCCACATGCAGGGGGGTAGATTTGGCTTCGTTCTTGATGTTGACATCAACGCCGCACTCGATGAGCAGTTTTATAACATCAGCATTGGGAAACACAGTCTTCTGAAAGGGTGAAAGTATGGCATTAATGAGGATTGCTCAATGGCTGAAGGCACTTTCATGTCACATACATCGGCAAAATTATCGTCGGTTATATAGCCGCTTTTGATCACATTCAACCGCGAGGAGCACAGGTGGAGCAGGGTGTCCGAGGTGCTGGCACTCCTCAAATTGCCAACGACAACCGTTTCGTGAACGACCTGATATATCAGCTTTTTCTGAGGCTCTGTTGGGACGGTATTGAACAGCAAGTAGAGGAGATGGGCCAGACAGCGCATTACGCGGTCGTAGTTCTCCTGCTGCCGGCGAAATACTGGTCGTTGCTTCAGCAAGGCCTTCACAAGGACAGCGCTCTCAGCGAGGGTGCGGAACACACCCAGGACATCTTCGAATCGCGGAAGAATCTTTTCATCCTGTACAAAACGTGCTCCGGCTTCGGTGCGTATGTGGCTCACGTTTTGCACGTGCAGGTCGAGCAGAAGGCGCACCAGCGCCTGTGCAGCAAAACAGGTCTCAAAATGCAGAATTGACCAGTTGGAGACACGCACCTCGAGCAGAAAGCGCCAGAGATCAACGCAGCGCTGGAACTGCAAGGAGTCCGCATACGAGGCACCCCTGAAGGTCAATCGGAACAGCATATCCTTGTGGGTCAGGCCAAGGATGCGTTCGCAGATCAACAGACTCTGAATGCGCATGGCATCCATGTCGGTTTCAATGTTGTCCAGCTCCTCAAGTGTCGTAAACTCTACCGAATTGTTGTACGCACTGCGCAACATAACGGCGGGCTTCTTCTCAATGTACGGCGTGCAGGCGGCCCGTATATGGTGGGCCATTCGCCAGTGCAGTATGCACACACGCGACTCGTTGTGCTCGTCGAGAAAAGTCGAGCCCATCAGTTCGTGCGCCTCTGCCAGCCGCAGAGCAGGATAGTTCAATTCCTTTTTGAGATAGTCGAATATATGATGAGCTCCCTTGAGGCAGGCGGTGCGCAAGGCGTCGTCCCCATAGCGACTGGTCGCAAAAGGATCGGCTCCCTGCTCTATCAACATTCTGGTGGTATCCAGTCGATGCTCCTGAATGGCATAGTGCAACGCCGTCTTGTCCTGTATGTCCCTCGCATTGATATCGGCTCCCTTGCGCACCAAATACAAACAGAGATCGACCGATTGCACGGAGTTGATGAGACAGGTGCCACCATTCACATTTGGGCGCTTGATGTCAGCCCCATTCTCCACGAGAAACTTGACTGTAAGCAACAATTACGTGTGAGTTAATATGATGGTGGGTTGTCTTCAATTGTCGTAATATAAATGTATTGTGTTAAGAATGGTGGGAGCTGAGCAGCTGCCAGGCCGAACGATTAAGAAATCCTCACCTATATCCGTGTGAGTCATGTAGCATGCACTACGCACAGGCGTGGAGCCCGAGTCGGAGGCGGCGTTTATATCGGAGCCGATGCGCACCAGATACTTGACCATGGACAGTCTGTTTGACACGACGGCCGCCCACAACGGCGAGACATAGTGGAAGCTGTTGTCCTCGAGCACCTCGTAGTGGCCGCGCTGCTCTATGTCCGCCTCGCAGATGGTTATCAGATATTCGGCAACGACCACAGCACCTCGCCGGCTGGCAATGAACAGGGGGGCGCATCCATTGCGCTGCCGCCGCACAACCTCGCGACGTGACTCGCGTGGAAGCCTGCGAATGAGAACGGGAACGGATTAGGACGGAAGTTCTGATCAGCACGTGCAGCCATAAATATCTTGGAGGCCGCAATTCGCTTGGCTATGGGCGCTCGTTGATAAGGCGACAGGTTCAACGACGCCAAACAACAATCAAAACATTGATTGTTGAGCATTTCTCAGCCTCTATCGCGAGCGCCAAGCTTCAAGGCATGCGAGAGCCGCCACTACACTCGCAATACATACTTTTCTAGCTCGTGCCGCAGGTGACGGGACAATATGGAGTATTCCAGGCTGCGCTTGCACTCTTCGATGAGCTCGTGGCTCAGTTTAATCAGCTCCACTTTGGGACTTGACTGCTTCCGTTCGTTAGCCATGGACGCGTTTCATCGCCGATGGTATGTTAGTGGTTGCCCCTGGCTGTGCTCGCTTTGTGCGTACGAGCTTGCTTCCTGGATTGTCCTTGAGCCTTCTGCAGCGCGACGCGACACTGACCTACTAACTTCGGTTCAGAACTGGGCGAGCGCAGGCGAGGTGGGGCGTGGCGGGCCGTTGGCGTCAACTAGGTTGCGTTCCCGTCTACCCAAGGCCGTGACTGCGGTAGATTTTCGCCTGACTGGCCCCTGACTGACTGATACTTTCTTTTTTTCTAATCAATTTTGAGCACCTTCCGCGAATGTAGAACGGCAGCACTTTTAGCACGGGAAAAGGGAAAAACACCGATTGCACTGGGAATGGTATTAACTTAACAACAAATAACTGGGCTTCTTAGTGTATGTTTCTGTTTAAAACTAAATATTGTATTGTTTTTTCGTTTCGTGTGTGCCAACTCCAAGCAGAAAATAACTGAAACAGCTGTTCTAGCATAGCAGCATAACAGCAATATAGGCTGTTCTGTTACCAGCCAGTGACAGCCAGTTTCAAAACAAAACGACGATAAATTCCGTTTCGCGAATAAGCAGAATATATGATCTAGCGACTGGAAGCAACTGAAAAATTGTGTTGATTTTGTCAGATTTCAAAAAGGTGTTGTGTCGCTGATGTTTTTGAAAAAATATATTTTCGGTAGCTGAAAAAATTAGCACTTACAAAGATATGTGATCAACAAAAAATATATATATCGATATATTGATATCGATATAAAGTTGACATCCCTAAGTACAGCAAAACAAACGACGCGCTTCGCTTGTCTGTCAAGAAATATTTTTTGTTGTTTGTGTGATAAACGTGAAACAAGAGGGCTAATGGATGCTACAGAGGCAACTGATGCTACGGGGGCAGTGGTTGCGGACAAGCTGGAGTCGTTCCGGCAACTATATTTGTTGGAGCAACACCGTGTGGAGAGTTTCAAGGACTGGCCCTTCCCCGAGCAGTCGTCCTGTAGTATATCCAAGGCAAGCGGATTATAAAATGGTTTGTGCTTGGTCCGATAATAATTAGACACATTACAATGCAGATGGCTGAGGCGGGCTTCTATTGGACGGGCACAAAGCGGGAGAATGACACGGCCACATGCTTCGTGTGCAGCAAAACCCTGGATGGCTGGGAGTCGGACGACGATCCCTGGAAGGAGCATCTGAAGCACGCCCCGCAATGCGAATTTGTCAAGCTAGGATGTGCGGAAAAGGATTTGACGGTAAGTGCGCAGCAGCAGCCGCATTTGGAACCACTTTTCATCATTGCACTCCTTTCGTAGGTGACACAATTTCTAGAAATATTGGGCCGTGTGGTCAAGAGCAGCATAGAGAAAAATTGTAAAGCCTTCAAGCAGGGCTTTATTAGGGATAACGAAAACAGTCTGGATGAGTTTACGCATAAAAAAAAATAACGCTTGGATTAACTGCGCGTATATTTAACTTTAACATTTTTATGTTGTAACTATAGAAATCACTTAATAAATCAGGTTGGCAGCCCCGAAGCACAAATCATCTGTTCCCCCCCTTGGTTTGTCATTCGGTTTGTTTTGTTATCAGCTCGCGCTCTCATTGTTTAAATCTCAAAAATCGTTATGCTGAAGCGAAAGCTAGCCCTGCGGACAGCGGAACTGTCTGAGGCGGACCCCAAAAAAGCACCCATGAGTGAAGAGACCACATCTGCTCTGTTTGCCCAGCCCCCGTGGCAGCAGTTCTACAACATTGAAGTTAGCCTCAATGAGTCGCTTGAAACCTTTGCCACGCCCCCGACCATTTCATGCACATACAATCCCGTGGAGTACGCGTCATCCCTGCACTGCGCCTATTTGCGCCGCTTTCTAGATGGACCGAAGCGCGTCATGTTCATAGGCATGAATCCGGGACCCACTGGCATGGCTCAAACGGGAGTACGTTCAGGTCAGCTTGGCTCCGTCAGCAATTAACCCAAAATCCTCTTATAGATTCCCTTTGGCAATGTGCGCACTGTAAGCGAGTTAATGGAGATCTCCGGAGAGGTCGGAAGGCCGCCAGTAATCCATCCTAAGCGACCAGTTGTGGGCTTGCAGTGCAAAACAGAGGAGCGGAGTGGGGTGCGCTTGTGGGAACTATTTCTACGTTTGGCGGGCGGCCGACTAGACACATTTTCGCGACAATGCTTTGTGCATAACTTTTGTCCACTTGCCTTTTTCGATGCTGCCGGAAAAAACATAACACCGACGGAGCTAAAGGGTCCGTACAAGCAGAAAATCCGTGACGTTTGCTTGGATGCCTTGGAGAAGCAGTTGCAGATTGTCAGGCCCCAGGTGGTGGTGGCTGTGGGCGATTATGTGTATCAAACATTGAAGCGCTCGGAATACTGCAAAGCGGTGTCTTTGCTGCGCTTGGCGCATCCAAGTCCGCGTTCTGTAAACAACACAAATTGGCCAGAGAAGGCTCAGGAGTTTCTGGAGCAGCATGGCTTGATACAGTTCATGCGTAATGAGGTATAAACAAAGGCATTTTCAATGCGTGAACTGCAAGAACCCATCGATAAAATTCAAGGACATTCCGCTGGCAATATCGGAAGCCATACAGGCCCAAAAATATTAACAACACGTACAAAATATTCATAATAAAATATACAATAATTTATTTAAAATAATAACAAAACGATAACATCGAAGCTATCAGATCGTGCTCACCTCTAATCAGCTGATCAGCGCCTTTAGTGTTGAAAAGCGCTCGCTATTTTGTCGTCGTCTTTTGTTTTGTTGATTTTTTTTCACCCAATTTCCACGAAGATTTTTCCATGCCAAATGGCCGCTTTTATGGAGGAAGCGTTGATGGAAGCGCGACGAGCCCGTGACGCAGGTGAGGTGCCCGTTGGCTGTGTCTTTGTGCACGAGGACAAAGTCGTCGCACGTGGCGCCAACGAAGTGAACGTATCCCGGAACGCTACCCGTCATGCCGAGTTCATTTGCATCGATGCCATCTTGGCCTACTGTCGGGAGAAGAATCTGCCAGCACGCCAAATGTTCAGCGAGATCATCGTGGTGGTCACCGTGGAGCCGTGCATCATGTGCTCTGCCGCCCTGCACACATTGGGCGTTCAGGAGATTATTTTTGGTTGCGAAAACGATCGTTTCGGCGGGAAGACGGTAGTGAATGTCGGCGCTGTGGTGGGCAAAAAAATCAAAATCACTGGAGGCGTGCGCGCCGACGAGGCCATGGCGCTGCTGAAGGAGTTCTACAAGGGCGACAATCCGGCGGCGCCGACAGTGGCCAAAAAGAAGAATTAACATTACTACACCTTAGAACCTGTCCCTAAAAATTTCACTCGAAGTAATGTTTATTATAAACTTTAAGCATAGTCTAAGACATATGTATATGGCGTTGTGAACATATGCTTAAACATAAATACAATTACAAGGAAGCTACAACATGGACATGTGTGTAGTGATGGCTGTGCCTGTACAACTATAGGAAGACAACTCAAAAAATATTTTTGTATTTAAAAGATTTAACGTGAATGTAAATGCAAAGCCTTGACCAAATCATGGGCGTTACCTACCCCAGAAATTTGTATTGACCTACTGTAGTTTTCCTATTAAAAGGAAAGGAAAACTTTTCAGGAAAAGAGTGGAATTTCATCTAATCGGAAGAAAAAAAAGTCCTTTGAAATGTTAGTCAATTTGTAAAGTTGGCGCCAAACAGCAGGCTATGCTCAGAATTAAAAGAAACTCATACTATCGATAATGCTATCGGAGTTCACTAAAATGTGCGCTTAACAGCACTAAACTAGAAGTTTAACAGAAAATGAGCAAATGTGAAAAAAATTTGAAAAACGGAAGTACCAAAAAACGAAAATGCAATTTTGACTAACAACTCCAAACGTGAAAACAGTATTTATTTATATATTTAATATTATTCAATATCAAGTGCTCTTTGTTGGTTGCGCTGTTGCTGCTGCGCTCCCTGCGTTTCCCCAACTTACGCGACTGTGGATCTAGATTGATGCTGCCGTTGATGTATGCAGCCACATCTATTGCAAACGTGGATGAGACCTTCAATGATAGCTGGGGGTTTCCCTTTGCTAAGAAGAAAGTCTACAAATTCCTGACTGCACATCGGAAATTGTTTGAAAACATATTAGGGCTAGAAAAAAGCGACAAATTTCAGTACTTACAGCTGCTGCGTTAGGTTTTCAACCTGCTGTTTCTCAGTGTTTTTGGCTAACTGATACTGGTCCCTTTCGACCGTGACGCGAGCATTTTCCTCCTCTGACACTTTTGAAAACTCCTCCAAGCGTTTGATTTCCTGCTTCTGGAGCGCCTGTTTTTCATAGGCATGGCTTAGCTGCTCCTCCATCAAGTCTAGCTTGAGGCGCATCTGCAACCAGAAATACATATATAAAAAGCATATTTTAAGGGCTATCCCTCGACAAAGGACCTTATTTATCTGTACGTCCTTGTCGGCAGATTCCAAACAAAGTTTTTGATAAGCTCTTTGGCTGTCAGTTTCCTTCAGACGACAGGTATTGATTTCCTCGGTGTACCGGCATATCATCAAGTCGTCGCGTTTCGCTTGTGCCCTCATCTCGCCCACCAGCTGCTGGGACTCATATAGCTCTGACTTGACATGTTCCAGATCTATAAACGCCTGCTGTACACTCTGAGTGCTCTCCTCTGATTCGTGGTCCTCGTGTTCCTCCTTCCATTCGGCCTCCAGATAAGCCATATGCTCCCTGCTCTCGACGAGCTCGTTCCGTGTCCGGGCCAGCTCAGCACTCGACTCCGCCAATTGATGCTCCAGATTCAAATTACTATTTAAAGATAGATAAGTTAGACACAGTTCATCTGGGATGTGGTCGCTTCACTCACAGAGACATTTTCTTGTTTGATTCAGCCATTATTGATTCAATGGTGTCGTCCTTATGCTTCAGCTGCCTTTCGTAATCGTCTCTTTGTGCCTCGCAGTCCCGGAGCAATTTCTGCAGCTTCTCCAACTTCGGGAGATATTTGTCCTGCTCCGCCTTCAACTTTACCTCGAGGTCCGCCTGGAGCCGATGCATCTGTTCGTTGTGAGTCTTTGTGGTCTCTAAGATCCGAGCCTCCATAAACTCGTTATGTTTCCGTAGCTAAAAGGGAGAGGCCTGAATCCTACAGTTTAAGCGTGTGCTAATCAGTCATACCAGAAGACTCTTTAGGTTGACTAGGAGCTGTTGGGTCGCCTGGAACTCGTAGTTGGCCAACCGGACGCGCTCCAGTTGATCGTAGAGCAACATGAAGCCCGAATCCACGGCAGCCTGGCAATGATCCTTAAGATCTTGCACACACTCTGTGGCTACAAAAGGAAAGACGCTGCAGTTGTTTTGGATGGGAATTTACTCCACAGAAACTCACGCAAATTCAAGATCGGGTCTTTATTTTGGACAACCCACTTGCTGTCTTCTTTGAGCACAAGGGGCATGCACTTGTACGTGCCAATCATCTCGGACTGTAGCGGATCTAATGACCCTAACGATTGTACAAAATCCGATTGATGGGATTCCAGCATCTGGATTCGCATATAGGATTCGCCCTGGACTGCAAGAGAGTCGAAAAAAGGACCCGAGGGAAATGAGATGAGGGGTTAAACCTACGTGTGTCATCTTCCGTGGTTGCGAGGCTCTGGGGCTGCTCAGCAGTGAGGCTTAGGTCTGTCTTAGGCTCGTGTTCAGACCCCTGGTAGGAGTCGGAGTCCATTACTGGAAATGAAGTTGAGTCAGTGCTGCCCTTGAACTTTCCTGGAACCCGACCTATCGAATACCTCCCAAGCGACATTGACCTCCTGGATCGGGATGTAAGTGCCGGTGAGCTCGATTCATCACTCTCGACCTGGAGAATATTCCTTATTAGGTGGCTCAGGCTCCCCGCCCACCCTTCTATCGAAGCAACTCACCCATAAATTATTTACCAATGCGCGAAGGTAGCTAGCCTTCGTATCTGCAATGAATTGAAGATTGTAATTAGTTGGGTTCATAAATGCTAGGTAACTGGTAACTAACGGCGAATGTTAATCGGGATTAGTTGCATATTGAATATTTAAAAAGTATGGCAATAAAAAAACAAAATTAATTTATAACAATAATAATTTTAAGTGTAGTTAGGAATTCAGAAAGTTTGTAAATGCTCAGTTATACTGTTGAACTAACTGCTGTCACAGCTAATGCCGATGTTACTTGTACTAAGATCTGGTTTCAGATTAATTAATGGAAGTTGGAGGATGGATAAAGTGATCAACTCACCATGGAACGATATATATCCAGCCTGTGTATGCGACGTGCATGATGAAATGTTTGTCACTTTTTTATTATAGTAGGTGTACAAAAATAGCCTCTAAATTTTAAAGGTGTCTAAACTACCAAAAATATGCAGGAATCTAACTGATTAGGGAAAAAACATTGTCTTTTAGCTCGGCAAATTTGTTGAAATGTATCAAACGTGTAGCAAATGTGTAGTTACCATGTAAAAAAGGGGACATTTCATTTGAGCTCCTTGTTCAAACCTTATTTAAACACAATCCAGTAAAAGGAGTTTTTAAATTTAGCCAATATTGTAGAACACTGATTGATTAATCGGGTAAAATTTATTTTTTGCTCTGAGTGTTTGTAGTTGGGCAGCAATATTCAACGGAATATCAAAATAGAGGAATATCGTCGCTTATCGCATAAAAGTATCGATAAATACCTATGCATTGCTAAGATACATAAAAATCAAGATTGGAGAAGTGAAAAATCAAAATATCGTCTATTTACTCAGAAAAGTAGTTCCGTTGATGATGTATCCGCAAAAATAACATAATTTCGCAGGTACAATACATATCACCTAAAACTATCAGAACATAATATATATCGATATATTGGCAGGTCAAAATTAATATCTCTAACTTCCCCCCTTCTGTTTTCTACAAGCCCAACACTAGCCCCAATACCAGCCCCAACTAGTCCAACGTCGGTGGTGGATAAAACCGCCGCGGTCGCGAAACACAGAAAACAGAAGTAACGCCGAATACGTTTATAAAAATTTAGAATATCAATTGCGTTGATACAATGTTAAGGTAGAGACACAATATCCCTTATTGATATTTCGATTTATCAAAAATAACCACACCACCCAACCTCCCCTCGCACAGGACGCTCTATCGCTGTGGAGTTACCCCCCACCCGCGTCATTGTTTTTGTTTGTTGTGTATTTAACGTTTTGATCAATGAAAACATTCGATTAAATGGACGCTGATTTGTGAATGTGTTGCGCGGATAAATAAGCCAGAGAAATAGGGACCGTGCAATGCATTCTGCCGCCGGGAAGTTCATGAGAATTTGACATTTATGTGGATGTTGTGGCTACGCCAAGCCGCTTGCTGCAAAAGCAACTAAATCTAAGACTGCTGCAGCGGCGTGGGTCGAATTCGCGCGGGACACACCCACCCAAAAACAAAAGTAGTCCAAAGGCCGCACTTTTTCAGTGGTGTAGTTTATGCACACCCATACATATATGCGGTTGTACGTGTGAGAAAGGAACCGGGGGCGGGCAGCAGAGGGACCGGTTTCGCAGAGCGCGATTTACGAGTAATTGACAAAGCAAACAAATACTCGTACAACAACGAATGCCGTCATAAGCAAACTACCAAATGGTCCAGTGAACGCGCTCTTCAATAAGATAGAGATTCACCATCCATCCTGTGGAGCGACTGCTTCGGCGAAAACGATGCAACAATCCTGTCCAGGAATCTATAATTAGCTATATTCAGAGTACGAGTCCCACGCCCTAAACATGGGCTTGCCTCCGCTGCAGACCCAACCGGGCACATTCCTTGTGGCCCTTGGCCTCTGCTGCTGGCTTCTGGCGACGGCCACCGCACACAACTGTCAGCACCAGCATCCCAAAGCCCATGAGGTAAGTGCCATCGATTGAGGGGGAGAGGTGGAGGAGGAATCGTGGCGTTGCCAGGAAACGAAAGAAAAGCAAACACACAAATAAAGGAAACTCCACGAAATGTCCCTTTTGTGGGAGCTTTGCAAAAATGCTACTTGTAACGAACAAAGGGTACATTCGGTTTATTTGGATGTTTCTTAAAGTCTTCTAGAAAGTGAGCGTATCATTATTTTCCCTTCCCGAATCAGAGCAACAAATCGAATTCTGTAAAGGCATAGAAGCTGAATGTTGTATTCGATTTTTCCAAGCAAATGGACACAAATAGGGGGAACAAATCTTTTCATTGTAATATTTGTTATTATGAGCGTAAGCAAGGACATCAAAACGAATATATTATAGTCGGAATACGCGGAATGCCGCATTTTGTCCATTTGACGAAAGCTTCTAATTGGTCTTGTGTACAAAGGAGGATTTTCCACGAATACAACTAATTAGTGTGTCATTAAAGTTCACTTAAATTCGGTTTCTCATGCAGCCTGCCAGCCAGCCACCCGAATGATTCTGGTTAAAAGCAAGAGCAATGGAAGCCGCAGCTTATTGACTAATGCCACTGAATGGATAATTATATATGCGCACTTAAGATTCAGCAAAGTGTAGTGTAGTGCATGCAATGTGGTTACCAGAGGTTGGGTTGGGTCGGGTTCGTTGGATGGTTGCCTCACTGCCAGCACCTGTAGCTACTGTACCTATGTATGAGCGAGCGATCTGATCTAGTTATGGTCTTAATGTCAGACACTGGCCGCCAACTTGTTACAGCCAGGCCCCTATTCTAGCTGTTGCAGACAGTGCGTAATCGTATTGGTTTTTTGGCTTTGAAAAATGGAGAATCGAAATTATTTCACAAAATATCATAAAAGATTGATCATTAAGATAATCTAATCTTTTTCAGTTCGGAAATCGATGTGCAAAGTAGGGTATTCAGAGCTTCATATGGCCCATCCGAAGCTAAGATTCCATTATTTTGTTTTTGCTGCTTTGGGGATTTTCTCATATTTTATTTCTTTCCAATCAACGGCATTTTAATTGGCATGTCGCCATAGACAAAGGTCGCCTTCAATTGTGCAAAGGGGGAAATTTACATGACTAGTACTACAGTTCCAGTTCCACTTCCACTTGCACTCCTCCCCGCCTTTAGAGTAAAAGTGACTTGGGAGAATTAATTCACGCTGCCTGTTTGTATCTAACGATGCTGTCGAGGTTGCCCGGCGGGCAAATAAATTAATTATCTGTAACTTAAACTCTTATGAGTGCAAAATATACCGCCAGAGGCCGTCTCCCTTTCAACCCAGAGATCTCGCTCTCTCTCTCTCTCTCTCTCTCTCTTACACTTTGAGATCGATCCTGTCACGTGCCGTGGTTGTGGAGATTTAATAAATAAATATATGCGGGAGATATGTACATATATGTATGTTTTTACTTTGACCGTAAACCCCCAAAACCGCAAAGCTTTCGTTACTTTTATAAATGCTACATTGTACGGGGTATATACTCATATAGGAGGAGCACACGATTCTAATTAATGTACAATGTACAATTTTACAATGTAAAATTTCCAAATTGAATCATTTGTCGACGTGGCAGTGACAGCGACGCTGTGGAACTGTTGAAAGACCGACCGGATGAGTGGATGAATGCGAATTCAGATGCACTTCGCTCGGGCATTTCTTAATAAAAAGTATCATGAGAACTGCGAACTGAGTCATGCATCGACTTGCACGCAAATTCGAAGTTTGTCAATTGTAAGCTCCTCGAAGGCGTTTCTACTCAAGCTTCCTTTCGCTCTTCGCTTGAATTTCGCTCTCCCAATTAACGCTTGAGGAAGCTTCAAGAAGTTCGGTTGGCTGCGTGGCAAAAGTTTGCTCTCCAATTAAATCCAATAATCTGTTGGAGTTTTTTTTTGTTCGCAGAAAGGTCTATGCATGATTTGGTTTGCACTTCGGTTTTGATGTTTTTCTTAAAACCAAATTGTGAAATTTAATCTAGTTGCGAGATTTTGTTTCCTGGCATATAATCAATTTTGTTCAGTGTAGTGAAGCCCGCTTTCTGGAGCGCCAGAGGCAATGGAGCGCTTTTTGTTACGTTGTTCTGCTTGTCATTTTCAATAAACGACTCGTTATCCGTTGTACAATAATAAGCGAATTATGAGCTTCTGTTATACAGTCGCTCAGCTGCAGCAACTCATGTATCCAGCACGTGGAATGGTGGGAGGAGTGGGGCCTAGAAAGTGAGAAATATGACAGGCACTTCAGCAGAACTTGTTGCTGTTGCTCAATCCAATTACTAACACCAGCAGCAACCGTTGGATAAGCAGGAGAAGAACTGAACAAAGGAGGGTCTAGTTGCAGGAAAACCCGTGGGGGGGTAGCCGTTATAAAAGCAGTAGAAACAGCCGTCACCGGGCAAATCAGCATGCGAATGAATATCTTGAATCTATCTACGCTACGAGGCAAGTGGAAACACGTTTAATGAAAGCAAACTGTAGTTAGCATAAGCGTACTACAGACCGCTTCAGGGCCATTAAATGAAATGGTTTTGAAACGAACTTGGCGAACTGCCAACAAGCGAACAAGTGTCTTTTGCAGGAGAAGAGAAGTTTCATTGTACATACTCGTACTGTAACCACTACAGTACAACTTCCCTAAAGACAACTTCAGGCATATATTCCAGGGTGTGCTTCTCCAGATAATAATAACTCCTATTATTCTTTAATCAAATGTATAGAAACAAAAAACCTGTCCTAATTAAGACTAATTTTTACGATTCAATCATTATGTAAACATGTATGATGACGGGTCTTGCTTCAAGTATCTGACAATGTAATTGTGGATTAATTTCAATAAAAAATAAATATTTATTTTATGTTTATTTACATAAAAGTTAACATGATATGCAAAATATACAAAGATAACAAAAAATGAACACATTACGTACTCGTACGAGGACTGCCCTTTAAGCATTCATGTTTTTTTTGTGGAATCTGTGATGGAAGCTCGACTGTACCCTGTACTACAACAGGAAACGTTATGATGGTCGAGGTCATTGGTATGGTATGGGATCCCTTGCACAAGCCAACGTAAGCCCCGCACATGGGCATCTGGTAGCAGGCCTTTGGAACCCCCCTTTTTTCCCGCTCCATTCTCGGCGTGCCAATTGCTGGAATTTCAATTTGAACGGAACGCTCTCACGGGGCTGTGCGGCTACGTGCCTGAAAAGGCAACTATTCCACTTGTTTTGATGGAAAGCCAGACCACGCCAGAACGGAACCGATTAATAACAGTAAGCTGCGTAAATTGAATGAGATGGACGAACAGTGCTAATGGGCTTTAATCCGCGTGATCAGCTAGTGCTTGGGGGGAGGCCACCAGTGAATGCATTTAATGATTTCGATTAAGTAACACAGTGTCAGGCCCCAGTCGCGTCCCCCGCCGTACACTTCCAATGCGGTCAAGCTGTGAGGTAAGAAATAAATTGAGTAAAATGATAATCAGCAAACAGATGAGGCGGAGAGCGGTACGGACAGACACCAAAAGAGAGCATCGCAAAGTTGCACAGCCATAGAGCCGTTCAGCATGCAAAGTAGCCATCGGAAAAGAAACAGCAGCTCAATATTACAACAAACAATTAACGGAAAACGGAGAGTCGGGAGAGCGGAACAGTGCGAGAATACCAAATAGTGAGATTGAGAGTGGCGTGCCAATGAAAGTGAAAGCACAAACAAAATGCTCAATGGAAAGCAACAACAACACACTGGCTTGAAAGCTTCAACGGCCCGTTCCATTGATCTGCCGAACTTGAGCCGAGCATTGAACGAGCGCAGGTGACGGTGACAGTCGTCAAAAGCCGAAAAGGAAGAGAGAAAGAGTCAAAGAAATGCTGTCATGCACGGCCGACCGACAGACAGACAGAGACGTAAATAATTACTCAACCGATCGATGATCGATTCCCGCTCCCAAATTAGCATGCGCAACTGGACAAACCGCGTTGGAGCTTCATAATCCGGCCAACTTGTGGTGCGCCCCCCGCCCCAAGGCACGGACTGGGCGGGGCTGGGCAGGCGTCGTGCGTGTCTTCGGGTTTTTTGCTATTTATGCTTACCAGTTTTTGTGCAGCTTATTTGTTTGGCTTTAAAAGTAAATACGGGAGGTAATCAAGCAGGCGCAGGCGCAGCCAACTGTGGCTTTAGCGGTACATTTCTCTTTTCTTTATTTGCTTTGATACACTTTTTGTGCATATACCCTGGCCAAGGGTATGCCAGGTCTTAGGAGCCGAAACAGTGCCGAAAATAACATCAAACTAAGAAAAGTCCAAGACTTTCCGATGAATCAGCAAGGGTATTTTCAGCTTCGGTTCGCCGATAATTTGCTATAATTTTTGCCTTAAACGTGAGTCGCATATCCAAAGCTGGACACGCTCGAATGTGGCCCACAAACCGAGAAAATTTGTTAGATATTCCAATCTTTGTGCTTTGAATGCAAGCCAGTTGGCCATTACGTCTTATCGGAGATTGAATAAGCGTACAGTATGAAGGCTTACACTGCGATAGTTAGAAAGTGTGTCCGAAAGGGTGCCAGAGTGAATCAGTCATTCTTTGAGCCTCAAGAGCATGGTATTAAGTAAATACAAATCACTTATAGTATAGAACTGAGCCATTAATTTCCAAAGCACGCACTTTGCCAGAATACCAAGTTGTATGTAGTCCATATTGGCCAAATTCTGCGGGAAATTTCTCGAGTACCATCGCTTCATTCGGAGTCCAATGCATCAGACTTAGTTCAGTGCCAGCCTTGAAAAAAGTTCCATCGAAAGTGTTCATGATAGACCAAGCGATAGACTCACCAAATACGGACAGCTGTGATTTACATTCGTAAACTGCTTTAATGTTGAGTAAATTAAATTGGGAATAAACAGTTTTCGGCGGTTCCTGAAGAACATGCAAGCATCCACTTTCATATCGTACAGAAACGGATGCCAGCCTCCGCTTTCGCGTTTCACCAATCGAAAATGGACTTGAAACTGAAAAAATAGACACACTATATGCAGTTTATGGTGTCTTTTTTGATCACTAGTTACTTCTGTAATGGTTCTGTTCAAATATGCCACAATATTCAACATGTTGCGCTTCCGATCGATGGCCTTGATGGCACACTCTTTGATCCAGCCCAGCTGTGGGCTAAGAACCTCGCAGGCCAGCGAATTGAACTTGTAGGAGCCCTCAACCTAAGGAATACTAGAATAGAGATTCCGAGTCAGCAGAGAGCCACACTCACATCGAAATAGGCTAGGCTCGCCAGGAATATTGCATAAAAATAAACCACTCTCGTCATCCTCTTGATTTGTACTGGAATATTTCGGTAGATTATACAACACTTTATTAGTGTTCTGTTGATGTAGTTTTAATTATTTAAAATTGAAATTAAATGTGCATTTATAAATCATTTGTCGATTTTATGATTGCTGTACAAGCGAATCGATTAATGAAATGCATTCACTCGCATCCATCGAAGAATGCCATGGGGTTGCATTCACCGCCGCCTCTTTCTCTACCTCTCGCTAATGGCTGTCCAAAACGGTATTGTGCGTCATAATCTTTCACCTGCCAAACGTTTCGCAGATGATTTGTAATTTGTGTGGTTTTTCAAATGCCTATTGAATGCATTCAACCGCAGATATGTCGAGTTATTGGAGGGGCTACGGGGGCAGGGCAAGTGAAGTTTTGATAGTCACGATTGAAGCCGGCTCTTTGAAGGCTTACGCTTTGCCCATCTTTATCTCAAAGACAGATGATACTTTTGAAGACGGGGGTTGCCTGGAAACGGGGGGTTTTGAGCGATGATATAGCACATTGTGACTGCACGTGACAAGTGGCCCTTGAAAGCTTACTCATAATGATGACTAACCCCAAGATCACCTGCGACCTGCGAAGGAGGGAGCTTCAATCAGTGCTCCCTTCAGCTCCTCAATCCTCCCCCCCTTCAGCACTCCAATCCTCCCCCCTTTCGCACTTCAATAAGCCCCTGTTTGTTCAGCTCATTTCAAGGCCAAACTCTTTTGTCAGTCTTTTAGATAAATATCGCCATTTGCCATAGCAACTACCATACCATTACCCATTACCATTGTTGTTCTGCGACAAATAGGAGCTGGTTCTGGCACTGGCTCTGGTGCAGGTGTCTCTTGGTGCCATTTAGCAGCACTCGGCAGCCCCACACTTGGGAACACCTCACAAATCACTTCCCACGGCATCGTTTATGGCAGGCATCATGGGTTTTTATCAATTAAATCCCCAGCAGAATTGTCTGTCAATCCATTTTGTGTGCAAATTAGCTGTATTATTTTGTTCCTTTGTTGTCTGGCTTTTACTTTTACTTTCTGTATGTTCTTAATGGATGTGGCCCTAGGCCCCCCGGACCATATAATTTTCACTTTAATGGACCCTCCCAGGGTAATTGACGTGAAATTGAATAGCTTTCAAGACCAGTCAAGACCGCCCCGCCATTAGAGGGAGGCCCAGACGCCGCAACCTTAAATGAAAATATTTATAGCATGCCTCAGTCTTGACTGTGTGTGTGTGTGCATCTCTGAGATACTTGCCACGAATTTATGCCGTAGAGCGTCGCGAGATTATCATCGACCCTGCCATGCATATTCAACGACGACGACATCTAATTTATTCCTAATAATTGGCACACATTGCACAATGACCGCAAAGCATATTTATTATTATTATTTTTTATTTTTGTATTGGGCAAAAGACAAAACAATACCCACTAATAAATGAGCAGCGAAAAATAATACAATATAAGGGAAACAAGCAACACCAATCATTGACATTTTGGCTCTGCGATGTGCCAATCGTTCGACATTTTGGCGGGCAATTTAAAATTAATTTCCCTGCAATTTGCACAGACCAATTACTGCCTTTGCCTTTGCCTTTGGGTTTGGGTTTTGGGTTTTTGGGCTTTGTGTGGCCTTTGTGTGACATGTCGTCATTTAAAATGTTAACAACAATATGAGAAAACTAGCAACAAAATTGAGCAGTTTTCGCTTTCGTTTAAGCACCGCTGAGTGATTTTCTCAGTCTTCCCTTTCAATCTCTCTCTCTCCATCTTTAGCTCATTATTTATATCTCTCGCTTTTATAGGTCGTCCATGGCGTGCGCATCCAACTGGCTGATAGCGATGATGACGACGCCGCCGGCAGCAGCGACGCAGCCGTGCATAGCGTGCGCCGGCGCAGCGTCACCGCCGAGCAGCCGCTGCGCATTCTGCTCGTCTATGATGACTCCGTTTACAGGTGAGTGCCAGCCACCAGGCACCAGACACCAGCACCAGCTACAGCTCTAAAAAAAACCAGTCTCCAGACTTAAGGGCCACGAATTTTGTATACTCTTTTTATAGCTTGGGGACCTTGAAAGTCAATCGTTTTGTGGGGGAATCTGCTACACACTGAAAAAGATTTTGATTGATTACCACTTTAATTGCGGATATTAAATGACAAGACCAGCCCCGAGCCCGCAGCCCCCTAGTTGGAGGACATAGAATATATTCCATTCCCCCATTTGATTCCTGCATGATTTGTAGTTATTCCATGACACAGACATGGATTTGCACAGCGACTAAATGAAAGACCAGTCGTCTTTTCAAATTACGAGTGAATATAGTTTTTGGGGCGTGCATCAAAGGACAAAGGAAATAAATCTATGGAAAATAAATTAGGGCTTAAGGAATTTGAAAATTGCTGTACAAATCGTAAATATATTTATTTGTTTGAAAACCAACAAAAAATGTATATTTAAAAATTCCTTTGGTCGTCTAAAAGGAATGTGGAATGGGCATGCTGCAAATAGATATATGTATCTATAGTTATCGAAGGCCAAGAAAGGACTGTACTTACTTTTTATTTCGCAGCGTAATTTGCAAACAGATTAGCAAATAACGCACCAGAAGCCTAATTGGCCATTTTTAAGATCGATTGATCCTTTGGAGTGGAAAGGTTTAATTTTGCAGAAACTCGTTAGTTTACGGCTTACCACATCCTGGCCTTGCGTCTGCTGGCCCATCGTCTTTTATGGACCCCTCCGAAGGATCATTATAAGAACTCAAATCAGTGGCTGTGGAAGATTCATCATGATCTTTTTGAGAGCCCCCTTCAGCCATAAAATACTCCGAGTCTTCCGATGTAGTTGAGCTGGAGGAGTAGGTATCCTCATAGATAAGATTCGGTTCGGCCATCACTCGGAATGTTCGATTATATTTAAGATTTTCAAAAATAGAAGCACCAACGAAAATATCACACAATTTTTATGACTGTGATTCGTTTTTCCGGAGTGTTTCGGAAAATGCTGCTTAGATGTGGATTTTTATACCCGATACTCAAAATGAGTATTGGGGTATATTAGATTTGTGGTAAAAGTGGATGTGTGTAACTTCCAGAAGGAATCGTTTCCGACCCCATAAAGTATATATATTCTTGATCAGCATCAATAGCCGAGTCGATTGAGCCCTGTCTGTCTGTCCGTCTGTCCGTCCGTCCGTCTGTCCGTCCGTCCCTCTGTCCGTCCCCTTCAGCGCCTAGTGCTCAAAGACTATAAGAGCTAGAGCAACGATGTTTTGGATCCAGACTTCTGTGATATGTCACTGCTACAATAATATTTCAAAACTTCGCCCCGCCCACTTCCGCCCCCACAAAGGACGAAAATCTGTGGCATCCACATTTTTAAAGATACGATAAAACCAAAAACGCAGAATCGTAGAAGATGACTATATCTTCTAGAGTGCAAAATCTGAACCAGATCGTATAATGATTATAGCCAGAATCAAGAAAGCAATTTCATTATTTCTCGCTCTGTCTCTCTCTAACACACAGGTTTCATGGTCGGTTTTGCCAATTGCAAAATATGAGTTCAAGGATCTCAGAACCTATAAGAGCCAGAGCAACCAAATTTGGTATCCACACTCCTGTAATATCGGACCTTGACCGTTTTATGTCCAAATTTCGCCACACCCCCTTCCGCCCCCGCAAAGGACGAAAATCTGGGGATATTCAAAAATCTCAGAGACTATTAAGGCTAGAGTAACCAAATTTGGTATCCGCACTTCTGTTAGATCTCACTATAAAAGGTATATCTCAGAATTTCGCCCCACCCCCTTCCGCCCCCACAAAGAACGCAAATCTGTTGCATCCACAATATTGCACATTCGAGAAAACTAAAAACGCAGAATCATAGATAACGACCATATCTATCAGATTGCTGAATCTGGTTTAGATCAGATAATTTTTATAGCCAATAGGAACAAATCAATTTGCAGTGGCTACGCAGCGCCCGACGTCACGCTCAGACTGATTTTCTGTCTCTCTCGCACGCACTCTTTGTCGTGTCGTTTAATATTAGCGGCGTCTGCCGGAGGAGAGCCATACTGACTTAGTATCGGGTATAACTGTAGAGTTGCGGTGTCCGCAGCAACTCACAACGTTCCCCCTCGTTTGTTTTTGCATTCTCGATCGCGAGCATCGGTCCCAGTCTACCAATGCTTCCCTCTCGCTTCACGGGCCTACTCTTTTCCACTTTTCGCTTGTGCATCGAAGAATATATCTCGGGCTAAGTAGAGGAATAGTTGCAAAATGAGCAAGGACGTGCCCTGCAGTAAGATCTCCAGAAATCCCCTATTATTCCCCCGGCTTCCTCGGCTCCTCTCAAACGATCATACCCTCCTCTAAGCTAGGGTATGGAAATTGCCTTTAATTGCACTTTAATGGCAGGCAGCCAAGCAAACAGCAAAACAGTTTACAATCTGACTTGGCCGAATGTCAAGTTAAGGCCTCACAAAAAAAAGAGGCAAAAACGTATCGTAGCCAAGAAAACAGCTCACTCTGTTAACTGTATCTGTATCTGTATCTGTATCTGTGCGTTGCTTTGGCCATGCACCGTTACCGAGCCGAGTCGAGTCGTGTCGAGTTGAGTAACACTTGAAGTCCAAATTGGTTTTTCAGTGCGGAGCAGCCGCAATTTGTCCAAATTAACGCAGCTAGGCGCGGTGGCGGCTCTCCTAAGGTTAGCCGTAGCCCCAGCCCCAGTAATTGCTCCACCACATCCCATCCAATTTACAGTATAATCGAACGTCCCCTCGATTGGCCAGCGACAGCAGAGCGGACAAGGTCAGCAGGAAAACTTACTTGACTCGATTTGGCTTCGATATCAATCTCTCTATTAATAAGTAAGTGGCTGAAACAGGTGTAAACAGTGCGTTTCACAAGTATCAGGCAGTTAGCGGGGGACAGATAAAAGGGGGACAGATAAAAGTCAGTATTCAATTGAGAGACAATTTTTTTATTTATTCAAAAAAATCCTTAACTTGCTAGACTAGCTTATTTCTATCTTAAAAATTAACACAAAAGAAGAGATCCTTTCCCAGGCCCTACAGATGTGCTCATGGAAGCTATAATTAGCCAAAGGGTGCCTGGGTCCTTAGGCTCCTGGCAGGCGTACTGGTACAGGCCGATGTAACCCACTAGAATATCATAGATAAAGATCTGAGCCGATCCTCCAGAGACAAGGGATGCACAAGGCGACATCTGCCCTCATAAGACGTCAACGGAATGGAACAGGGCAAAGGCTGGAGTGCAAATTACAGAAGCTTCCTTTGCAGTCTCTCGATGCGTGCAATTTAAACGACCCCAATGGTATCCCAAACAAAGCCAGAATCCATGAAGTCTGCCAATACCAATTACTCAATTTATTTGGTAACATAGCAGCAAATAGAAGACACGTTCTCAGGGATACATGTATAAATTGTCCCCCATTTATACGGGGGACTTGTTCTTCCAACTTCTAACCTCCCAACAGACTCCAATCAATTATGAAACAAGCTCTTGTTGCTGCTGGCACTCAGGGCTGGTTGTCCATCCGTTTGGTTTTCCGAAAACTGAAAACTAATCAACCCGAAATCCTCTTATATTTCCATGCCTACGCCGTGTCGCCCCCTTTCAGGCTGGAGGAGGAGAAGTTCAATTTGATAAACGTAAGTGGTGGAAATTTGGTGAATATGTATCTGTTTTGACATTTAATAATGCACCCCTCTGACCTTTCAGGATACTGTGCTGCCGGAGGCCGTGCAGTTCTGGGAACAGGCCCTGATGGTCCGAGAGACCAAGGGCATTATACGATTGAATAGGTAAGGTTCGGGGACAAAGCCAGTGCACTGGCCAATTATAAAATATCCATGAATTGACATCTGTTTTTGCTTTTGTTCGGCAGGAAATGCAACAGCACCCAGGTCTACGTGAAGAACGGCCAGACCCACTGCATTGACCAGTGCAAGGCGACGACAATGTGCGGCGAGGTGCAGGTGCCCAACGAGCATTTGGATGTGGGTTTGCCCTTTCACCTTCCCCCCAATATCCCATGAATCCCTTACTCATATGGGAATGGATTGTGTTTCAGGTCTGTCGCGTATGCAATGCCACTGGCCAGAACTGCCGGATAGACAGCAATACCCAGCCGGGAGACGGCATCCAGAATGCGGACTTTGTGTTCTATGTTTCGGCACGGCAGACCCAGCGCTGCTTCAAGGGATTAACAGTGGCCTATGCGGCCCACTGTCAGCAGGAGGCGGCCCTGGACCGGCCCATAGCCGGGCACGCCAATCTCTGTCCGGAGAGCATCAGCACCAAGCCGCAGGAGCTGCAGACGCTCATATCCACAGTCAAGCACGAGATCCTGCATGCCCTGGGCTTCTCCGTTAGTCTGTATGCCTTCTTCAGGGATGACGAAGGACGACCGCGCACGCCGCGCAAATCAGAAACAGGCAAGCCGTTCCTGAACGAAAAGTAAGCAAAGAAATAGGAAAAAAAGGTACCTACATTTTAGTACCTATGTAAATCTCATTTCAGATTGCAGATCCATCAGTGGAGCAACGAGACCATACGCAAGGTGGTGCGCGAGAACTGGTCTGTGCGTGGTGGCCATGTCAATAAGGAGGTCGATATGATGGTGACGCCTCGCGTGGTGGCCGAGGCGCGTGCCCACTTCGACTGCGACAAACTCGAGGGGGCTGAGCTAGAGGATCAGGGCGGCGAGGGCACCGCCCTGACTCACTGGGAGAAGCGCATACTCGAGAACGAGGCCATGACTGGCACGCACACACAGTCGCCGGTCTTCTCACGCATCACCCTCGCCCTGATGGAGGACTCCGGCTGGTATCGGGCCAACTACTCGATGGCCACTCCCCTTAGCTGGGGCAAGGGTCTTGGCTGCTCGTTTGCCATGCGCAGCTGCAAGGATTGGATACAAATGAATCATGCCAGGTGCGAAATAGAGTCTGCTCTTCCACACGGATAGCCAAGTACTTACTGTTCTGCCTGTTTTGATCTCCACAGAGGCCGCTCCATACATCCGTTCTGCTCGAAGGTCAAGCAGGATCCGCTGCAGACCGAATGCACCGACGATCGCAACTCGGTGGCGCTGTGCAATCTCATCCGGCACGACTACGAGCTGCCCAAGAGCTATCAGAACTTCGACAGCCTCCAAAATGTGAAAAGCGGCGAGGAGGGCTTCTACGGCGGCTCCGTTTCGCTGGCGGACCACTGTCCCTACATACAGGAGTTCACCTGGCGCAGCAAGAACATCATAGTGCGCGGCTCCCACTGTCGCTTCGTGGAGAATAATCCGAGTAACTACAAGACTTCTATTTGATTCTGCTCTTTGCTAAAGCAACTCCCTTGCAGAGCCGGAGAAGAACTTTGCCTTGGAGAGCTACGGCCATGGCTCGAAGTGCTTTGATCACAGCGAGGCCATGTGGGAGGAGCGCTCCTGCCATCAGACCCGCGAATGGCAGCACTGGGGCAGCGGCTGCTACAAGTACACCTGTTTCGACGGTCGTCTGCACATCCTGGTGGGCAACTACACCTACAAGTGCTCGTTCCCCGGCCAAAAGCTCTCCATCCGTATTGCCGCCAATGGCTGGCTGCACAAGGGTGCGATCATGTGCCCGCCCTGTCATGAGCTGTGCGGCTCCCACTTTGCCGCCCAGGGCAAACAGTGCCGGCCCGGTGAGGAGGCCGATCCACTCAACAAATACCCGCGCGACAATCTTGCCTGTGGCGCGGAGAGCAGACAACAACGTTCCGTGGCCATAATCAGTGCTGCACTCTTGCTGGCGGCGGGTCTGCGGCTGGGGCGTAGTTAGGCCAACAGTCGCTGATCCACTTGAAAGCAGTTTTATTGCGTTGCTCTACGTGTATTTAGTGAAATTTGTACATTTTAGCTGTATCATAAGCTCAATTCGTCTAACTATAGGTCCCTCTGTAAACGTAATTCCCATACCCATGCCTCCCCTATCTAGCTATACTTATACTTATAATTGTAAATGTATTTTGTCCATCCCTACATGTGATCTTTGTTAAGTGTGTCCGTGAGAGATCGAATCACAGCAAACGAGGAGGACATTCACGGGCAGCTCTAAGTTCTAAACATTCCAAAGCCCGATGCAACTTTATTTGATGTTCGGGAGTCCCAGACCCGGCTCTGTGTTGTTATTTTGTTTCGCATCGCCCAAAAAAATACCTTGTTATTTATTATAAATGTTTAATTCTCGCTTTTCGAAATTCGTTGATTTGATTTTCATGTGATCTACATATTTACTCGATGATTAGTTTCTCGTCTAAGTTTAAAGTGTTTCAGCTGCCTATCGAGCATTTAACGAATGTATGTATGTGAACTCTGCCCTCAAATTGTAATATGTATTCTGTACTCTGTAGTGGGGATAGACTAGTGTGAGAATTGTGAATAAACCAAGAGACCATACCATGTCTTTTGTATTGAAAGAAGTTAGGCTGGTTTCCATATTGTCTTTAAATAAAGTTTATTGTAAAGTCTATTCTAATACTTTCCTATTGAATACGGGTCACAGATCCCCAACCAGTTTGTAGAGGATCTCGCTCTCACCTTCCGTGTCCTTTGCTGGAGATTCACTTGCTTTTCCATTACTTTTCGGCTTCCTTTTGAAGCGTTTGGCAGGGCTCTTGATGCGATTCGAGCTAATCAATGAGATTTTAGGTGATGATTGGTAATTATAGTCCTAATTGTTGTACTTACGCCTTTGCCAGCTCTTCGAGTACGGGTAAAATTGTGGAACGTGTCACTCCTTTGGACTCCTCCTCTTCCAGCTCCTTGGGATGCGCCTTACGCTTATGCGAACGGCAGTTGGAGCCGTTGGAGAAGTCCTTGTCGCAGAAATTGCACTTGTACGGCCGTATGCCGGTGTGCAGGATGAGATGGGACTTCAATGTTTTGGTACGCTTGAATTCGGCACCGCACTGCTCACATTTGTGCTGCCTCTTGTCGGAGTGGACTACTTTGTGCTTGTTGAAGGTTCGCCGCGTCTTGAGCTTCAGCCCGCAGATGTTGCACTCGTAGATGGTGGCACTGTGCGTGTCGGCATGCACCTGGAAGTGGTTCAGAGATTAGTGATGCTCGGAGATGACTCCATGGCTGTACTCTACCCTGAGCCTGGCCTTGTTCTTGAAGCGTCGCTGACAGACGGGGCATTCGAAGGGACACTCGTCGGTGTGGACCAGCTTGTGGTCATTGAGAGCGGCGAGCAAATTGAAGCCTCTGGCACAGATGTCGCAGATGAAGGGCTTGATGTCATTATGGATGCCGTCGATGTGGCGCTTGAGGGTTGCTGACGTGGTGAAGAGCTTCGAACAGTGGGGGCAGGAATTGTCGGCCTTCTCCTTGGCCGGCAAGTGGGTGCGCTCGTGGGTCTGCAGCTGAGCCACAGTCGGAAAGATGGCCCCGCATTGCTTGCACTCGAGATTGGGCAAGTCGTCGGGCATGACATTATGCACGTCCAGCATGTGTTTCTTGTAGGCATTCGGCTTTTTGTAGGTTTTGCGGCAGATGTCGCATTTGTATGAGTGTGTGGTAGCTTTCTCATCCAAGTGGTCTGGCGTAGGGTCATCCTCTGCATCCGATTCTGTGCCCATTTCCCGCTCTATTTTCACTATTTCCGCATCATCGGGTGGCTCCTCTGATGGCTCTTTGTATGCATCCACTTTATATTCCTCGCCTTCGCTCTCATCTATCATGTCGGAATCCTCGTCGATGCAGTCCTCTACCATATCCTCCTCCATACTGTCTGGATGTTCCTCTTCCTCAATAAACTCTTCTTGCTCTTCCACTTCCTGCTCTTGCTCCTGTTCCTGCTCCTCCTGCATTTCTCGTTCTTCCTCTTCCATTATCTCCTGCACTCGGAAATGCTCTTCTACTTCCAGTTCAATTACTTTCTCCGGCAAGCGCCGCGGCGGCGCGACTGTTCTCGACATAACGTGCTTCCACTCGTCGGTCAGTAGACCGCAATCCGTGCGCAGCTCTTCAAAGTCCACATACCTATCCGGCGATAGGCTCTGCAATCTACTGAAGAGAGTCTGGACGCGTCGCACCCGCTCCGAGAACTCAATCAGGCACTCCATTAGCATAAAGCATTCCACACACAAGTGGTTGCTCAGCTCGTCCTCCACTTTGATCTGCAACGATAACCTATCGTTTAAATATCTATTTATTGGCAGAGCCCAATCACTTCTTACATCCACCCAGAAGTATTTGCCAATGGCCATAGCCAACATGCTCGTCCAGGAGGACTGCTGATCCTGCTGGTTACGCGCATAGACGTTTGCGTTCTGCGGATGGTCCTTGGCGCACAGGCGACACCATTTGTGCCAGGCGGATGCACTTGCATTGGCCACTGCCCCTCCAGCTCCATGGTTGGTCATTCTGCATCCGCAATCATCGAAAATATAAGATCTGTTTAATTGTTATTTATGTTTTGTAAAATTACGCGCTAGGCCACAAATAGGACATTTGCGGAGAGTTGAGCTGCCATATCATCAAAAAAAGAAAACATTTTTTTTTGGTATTTTTACATACCAAATATAAGGTTACTTTAACCCATTTAAAAGATGAGCCTTGATGAATCTAGCGCCAAACAGATGATTCTATATCACAATAATGTTTTTTATTATGTACAGAATAAATATAGATCCCACGATGTTTTCTTCGCCTTTCCAGTCCACCATCGGTACCTCCTATGCGGGGGGTTCCTCTGTAGCTCCTCTCGGGAGGTTAAAGGGATGTGCTCCTGGCTAGCTGTCCTGCTGCGGGTTATAGCCATGATGCCGCTGCTGTATCGCTGAGTCGACGCGTGGATATATTTTAAAATATATCTTTCTTCACACCGGACTTATGTATGTACCCTACGCTTTGCCACAAAAGGAGTCATATCCGATTTACACGAGCCAGACAGAGTCCTATCCAAGATCCGAACCTAACAAGCCATCTTCATCCTTCGATCTGGTTCACAAATAGCACAGAACACTAAATATTTTTGATTGGGAAAAATGTCCTTGATCCATCAGATCAGGGGCGTTTTTTGTATACCAGGAAGCCATCGCACGCTCAGATGGGGTCACAAATAGAATAGAAAACTAAATATGTATAGTTGGGGTTTTTGGAGTCCTTAGCGAAGTATCAAGGATATTTTTCCAATTACACGAACCTATCGAACGGCCAGATAGGCCGTTTTCTTTGGCTATATCTCGGCAATTTATGGGCCGATCAGAGTGCGGCATGTCATTTCGTGATCGGGAGAGTACTGCCAATCGACTGCCGTCAGAAAAAAGGACATCCATCTTTTCACGATTTTCGCAAAAAATCATGAAATTTGCCAAAAATCGGCCTCATTTCCGAAGTCGTGATTTTGATGGCCATCCATTGACAGGATCCCCACGGTCCTGGGAGAGTGGGTCCTGCACCGATCTGGCCCTATTTATCTGAGATATAGCCTACCGAAGATTTGGACTTGCATATCATTAAAATTTATTTAACTCTTCCTCCGGTGGCTAGGAATACCTTTTGCGTGCCCGTGGTCACCGATTTGCCTACCATTGTTTACCAGGGGCATCACCCTTTTGGTCTTCCAGTAACCAGGTGGATCCTGCGCACGGGGTCATGATGCCGTGCGCACCTCGGGACATGATTCCTGTCGCGCGAGGCTGAGGATTTTAATTATTTAATACAAATCAAATATAAAAATCAAAAATAATAATTATAACAATAATTATTCAATAAAAATCAAGAATAACAATTATAATAATAGTTATTCAATAAAAATCAAGAATAACAATTATAATAATAATTATTCAATAAAAATCAAGAATAACAGTTATAATAACAATTATTCAATAAAAATCAAGAATAACAATTATAATAATAGTTATTCAATAAAAATCAAGAATAACAATTTTAATAACAATTATTCAATATAAATCAAGAATAACAATTATAATAACAATTATTCAATAAAAATCAAGAATAACAATTATAATAACAATTATTCAATAAAAATCAAGAATAACAATTATAATAACAATTATTCAATAAAAATCAAGAATAACTATTATAATAATAATTATTCAATAAAAATCAAGAATAACAATTATAATAATAATTATTTAATAAAAATCAAGAATAACAATTATAATAATAATTATTAAATAAAAATCAAGAATAACTATTATAATAATAATTATTCAATAAAAATCAAGAATAACAGTTATAATAACAATTATTCAATAAAAATCAAGAATAACAATTATAATAACAATTATTCAATAAAAATCAAGAATAACAATTATAATAATAATTATTCAATAAAAATCAAGAATAACAATTATAATAATAATTATTCAATAAAAATCAAGAATAACAATTATAATAACAATTATTCAATAAAAATCAAGAATAACAATTATAATAATAATTATTATAATTATAATTATATTATATTATAATTAACAATTATAATAATAATTATTAAATAAAAATCAAGAATAACTATTATAATAATAATTATTCAATAAAAATCAAGAATAACAATTATAATAATAATTATTATAATTATAATTATATTATATTATAATTAACAATTATAATAATAATTATTAAATAAAAATCAAGAATAACTATTATAATAATAATTATTCAATAATAATCAAGTATAACAATTATAATAACAATTATTCAATAAAAATCAAGAATAACAATTATAATAACAATTATTCAACAAAAATCAAGAATAACAATTATAATAACAATTATTCAATAAAAATCAAGAATAACAATTATAATAACAATTATTCAATAAAAATCAAGAATAACAATTATAATAATAATTATTCAATAAAAATCAAGAATAACAATTATAATAATAATTATTCAATAATAATCAAGTATAACAATTATAATAACAATTATTCAATAAAAATCAAGAATAACAATTATAATAACAATTATTCAATAAAAATCAAGAATAGCAATTATAATAACAATTATTCAATAAAAATCAAGAATAACAATTATAATAATAATTATTAAATAAAAATCAAGAATAACAATTATAATAACAATTATTCAATAAAAATCAAGAATAACAATTATAATAACAATTATTCAATAAAAATCAAGAATAACAATTATAATAATAATTATTCAATAAAAATCAAGAATAAGAATTATAATAACAATTATTCAATAAAAATCAAGAATAACAATTATAATAATAATTATTAAATAAAAATCAAGAATAACTATTATAATAATAATTATTCAATAAAAATCAAGAATAACAATTATAATAACAATTATTCAATAAAAATCAAGAATAACAATTATAATAACAATTATTCAATAAAAATCAAGAATAACAATTATAATAATAATTATTCAATAATAATCAAGTATAACAATTATAATAACAATTATTCAATAAAAATCAAGAATAACAATTATAATAACAATTATTCAATAAAAATCAAGAATAACAATTATAATAACAATTATTCAATAAAAATCAAGAATAACAATTATAATAACAATTATTCAATAAAAATCAAGAATAACAATTATAATAATAATTATTAAATAAAAATCAAGAATAACAATTATAATAACAATTATTCAATAAAAATCAAGAATAACAATTATAATAATAATTATTAAATAAAAATCAAGAATAACTATTATAATAATAATTATTCAATAAAAATCAAGAATAACAATTATAATAACAATTATTCAATAAAAATCAAGAATAACAATTATAATAACAATTATTCAATAAAAATCAAGAATAACAATTATAATAATAATTATTCAATAAAAATCAAGAATAACAATTATAATAATAATTATTCAATAAAAATCAAAAATAATAATTATTCAATAAAAATCAAGAATAACAATTATAATAATAATTATTCAATAAAAATCAAGAATAACAATTATAATAATAATTATTCAATAAAAATCAAAAATAATAATTATATAATAAATGTTTTGATCCAAAAATAATATATAATATAATTATTATTTTAAATTTTTTTAAATAATTATTATTTTTTTATATATTAGTGGAACATATTTGTATATACTATCTAAATATATGGATTATCCAATATATATTCTTAAACCTAACAACACCGAGATCATCTAGAGTCTAGCCAGCGTTGTCCCTCTTTTGGTTGCCATAGTCAAGGTCCTTGTATTCGATGGCCAGGTCGAAGGATGACGATGACTAGTTCGGTTCAGATCTTGCAAGGAGGTCGCTTGTGTGCTGCTGGGATACGATTCTGTCTGGTTGGGATAGGACTTGGTCTGTCTCGACTAAACCTCGGTAGTGCTCGGATAGGACTCCGTCTGGCGGCGGAAATCGGATACGATTAGGTTCATGGTAAAACGTAGGTACATAAGTCCTCTGTGAAGGACGATTTTAAAATATCATCTTGACGGGACGCCACAGTGTCGACTCAGCGACACAGCAGTGGCATCATGGCTTTGGCCCGCGGCAGGACAGCCAGTGGCTGCCACAGTCCAGCCAGGAGCACATCCAGTACGTGTGGCATCCTATCCCATTAAAAATTCCCCAATGGACTTTTAAGTCAGCAATGCGTAACCAAAACGAGGGGGAACGTTGTGAGTTGCTGCGGACCCCGCAACTCTACAGTTATACCCGATACTAAGTCAGTATGGCTCTCCTCCGGCAGACGCCGCTAATATTAAACGACACGACAAAGAGTGCGTGCGAGAGAGACAGAAAATCAGTCTGAGCGTGACGTCGGGCGCTGCGTAGCCACTGCAAATTGATTTGTTCCTTTTGGCTATAAAAATTATCTGATCTAAACCAGATTCAGCAATCTGATAGATATGGTCGTTATCTATGATTCTGCGTTTTTAGTTTTCTCGAATCTGCAATATTGTGGATGCAACAGATTTTCGTCCTTTGCGGGGGCGGAAGGGGGTGTGGCGAAATTTGGACACGAAACGGTCAAGGTCCGATATTACAGGAGTGTGGATACCAAATTTGGTTGCTCTGGCTCTTATAGGTTCTGAGATCCTTGAACTCATATTTTGCAATTGGCAAAACCGACCATGAAACCTGTGTGTTAGAGAGAGACAGAGCGAGAAAGAATGAAATTGCTTTCTTGATTCTGGCTATAATCATTATACGATCTGGTTCAGATTTTGCACTCTAGAAGATATAGTCATCTTCTACGATTCTGCGTTTTTGGTTTTATCGTATCTTTAAAAATGTGGATGCCACAGATTTTCGTCCTTTGTGGGGGCGGAAGTGGGCGGGGCGAAGTTTTGAAATATTATTGTAGCAGTGACATATCACAGAAGTCTGGAACCAAAACATCGTTGCTCTAGCTCTTATAGTCTTTGAGCACTAGGCGCTGAAGGGGACGGACAGACGGACAGACGGACAGACGGACGGACGGACAGACGGACAGACAGACAGGGCTCAATCGACTCGGCTATTGATGCTGATCAAGAATATATATACTTTATGGGGTCGGAAACGATTCCTTCTGGACGTTACACACATCCACTTTTACCACAAATCTAATATACCCCAATACTCATTTTGAGTATCGGGTATAAAAATCCACATCTAAGCATCATTTTCCGAAACACTCCGGAAAAACGAATCACAGTCCCAAAAATTGTGTGATATTTTCGTTGGTGCTTCTATTTTTGAAAATCTTAAATATAATCGAACATTCCGAGTGATGGCCGAACCGAATCTTATCTATGAGGATACCTACTCCTCCAGCTCCACTACTTCGGAAGACTCGGAGTATTTTATGGCTGAAGGGGGCTCTCAAAAAGATCATGATGAATCTTCCACAGCCACTGATTTGAGTTCTTATAATGATCCTTCGGAGGGGTCCATAAAAGACGATGAGCCAGCAGACGCAAGGCCAGGATGTGGTAAGCCGTAAACTAACGAGTTTCTGCAAAATTAAACCTTTCCACTCCAAAGGATCAATCGATCTAAAAAAGGGCCAATTAGGCTTCTGGTGCGTTATTTGCTAATCTGTTTGCAAATTACGCTGCGAAATAAAAAGTAAGTACAGTCCTTTCTTGGCCTTCGATAACTATAGATACATATATCTATTTGCAGCATGCCCATTCCACATTCCTTTTAGACGACCAAAGGAATTTTTAAATATACATTTTTTGTTGGTTTTCAAACAAATAAATATATTTACTATTTGTACAGCAATTTTCAAATTCCTTAAGCCCTAATTTATTTTCCATAGATTTATTTCCTTTGTCCTTTGATGCACGCCCCAAAAACTATATTCACTCGTAATTTGAAAAGACGACTGGTCTTTCATTTAGTCGCTGTGCAAATCCATGTCTGTGTCATGGAATAACTACAAATCATGCAGGAATCAAATGGGGGAATGGAATATATTCTATGTCCTCCAACTAGGGGGCTGCGGGCTGGGGGCTGGTCTTGTCATTTAATATCCGCAAGTGGGCGGGGCGAAGTTTTGAAATATTTTTGTAGCAGTGACATATCACAGAAGTCTGGATCCAAAACATCGTTGCTCTAGCTCTTATAGTCTTTGAGCACTAGGCGCTGAAGGGGACGGACAGACGGACAGACGGACAGACGGACGGACGGACAGACGGACAGACAGACAGGGCTCAATCGACTCGGCTATTGATGCTGATCAAGAATATATATACTTTATGGGGTCGGAAACGATTCCTTCTGGACGTTACACACATCCACTTTTACCACAAATCTAATATACCCCAATACTCATTTTGAGTATCGGGTATAAAAAAAACCACACAAATGGCGCTCTTTTACAAAAATAGCTTATATTTGTAAAAATTCAAATAACTTTCTACTTAGCGTTTAGTATTGTATTTGTGTGTGTTATCAACAGCGTTAATTAGGTCCATCCTCACTCAAGCTCGTTTAGACGTTATGAGCATTCTTAATCTGTCCAATATTAAGTTCATCAGCGTTTAGCTTAGCAGCTAAGGTAAGTAAATTAAATAATGCACTAGACTTAGGCTACGTAATTGTACGACACAAGAATTGTACAACAGAATACTAGGAATACTAGGCGTCGCTCCAGCTGCCGTTCTACGCGGCATTATCCGACTTCATTGTGGAGCTGGGCACAAGATCCGCGCCGGCGAGTAGATCGGCACTTGAGGCCACGGCCGTGAGTACGGCATTCGCCTGGGCAGCCATCGCCTGGGCCTGGGCCTGGACCACAGCGGCGGCATCTACGCCCGGGGCCGTGCTGATGGTTCGGGCCAGATTCTTTTGCTGTCGCACCAGCTTCTCCTTTTCGCGGGCGGCCTTCAGTTTCTCGAAGTCGTCTCCCTCGTCCTCGGGCTCGGCAGCGGCACTACCGGCCAGCATATCACTGGAGGACTTGAGGTCCATGTTCTCCACTGCAAACACATACAAGACCATACATTAGTCATAATAAATGGGGGAATAAATCAGGTGAAACGTGCAACGACTATAAATATAGCTAGGACTAAGGCTAGGCAGGGTTTCAGTATGAATTTTGGAAATCTACCCAGAAAATCTGGCCGGGATACAATAATTCGGGGATTCAGGGCTAAGCTTGGGCGGGTTAGTACTCAAAAAGTGGGCAAGGGTTTCAAAAACACATGCCAATTGTTACAAAAACTATTCAAACTATCAAAATTATATACAATTTAAATAATAGTAACTATAAAAAACAAGGAGAACAATCAAATATTGTAAACCAGCAACGATTACGCAGAGCAAGCTAAAGGATTCGAACAAGTTATTATGGCCAATGGAGGATAGGATGAACATTACCGTTCGTGATGAACCACCTAAAAACCTGCGGTGCATCGGGCCTCTCTTTATACGAGTAATTCGCGAATTGGTTGAAAATGAAGATACACAAACGTTAAATATGAGTTTAGGAAGCAGCAGGGAACGCATTTACGGTACCGTTCCCCTCCCCATCCACCATCCGGATGGGGCCGGAACCCCGCACTTACCCGTCTCCCGACTGGCGGCCTTCTGTGGGTCATACAGCGACTTGCTGCTGTCCCCCACCGGGGAGCTGGGGGCCGTGGCGGCGTTCGACAGCAGAGAGGGACTGCCTCCGGCTGGTGCCGACGTGCTCAGCAGAGCATCTACGCCACCGGGCGGGAACAGGCTGGGCTCGTACTGCGAGTGGGCGCGATTGTACTCCAGCGGACGTGCCGGAATGTCCACCGGCTGTGAATGAGCCGGAGGTGGCGGCTGCATTGCGGCAGCGACTCCTCCTGCCGTTCCTGGGCCAAAGATATCCATGACATTGGGTCGCGGCTCGTTGGCGCGCATGGAGGTGATGGTGGCCTGCTCGTCCACCTCCTCGATGACCTGCTGGGTGATGCGCAGGCTACCCGCTGGCTTGCCGGCCGAGGTGGCCGATCCCACGTTTCCAGCCGTGAGACTGGCCGAACTGGCGCTGGCCGGGAACTTGTACGGTTTCTGATCATCGCTGGGCGTGGCCGATCCCGGTCGACTGTCGTCGCGACTGAGGAACCTCTTGAGGGCCGAGGCCACGGTATTCACGCGTGACAACGTCCCCGACACGCTGACCAGCGACGGGACGAGCCCAGGCGCATTTTTCCATTGCCTGCCGAGAAGTGTATCCCGCTGGCATCATCGGCCTGGAGGAGAGAAGTGTCACATTAATACGGGACATCAAAAGACCGTGAAAGTGTGTGGTCCGGACTACTGTTACTTGCAACCGTTCAGTGCGGTACTTTTGGTGCAGTTGAAAGCGTTTTAAAGTCGTGCAGTGCGTGGGGGTGCTGTTAGAGGCTTTAGGCTGTAGGCGGCAGATAGTCGATTAGGTGGTTAGAATCAAAAGTTAGTAGGCATAGTCTTAGGACCTAAAGAGACACAAACACCATCTAAGCTTAAAGTTAGGCGAGAATCAAGCACTGTATGGTATGCTCAGGACATCAAATAGATATTCGGCCACAAGTTGAAGGCCTTGTTGGATCCAGAGCTACCACAGTGCATGATTTGCTTAAGTTTAAACAATTGTCACATTCGTTTATACGATATATTGTTTAATTATAACTATTTTTATATAACTACCAAGCACCGTTGTGTGTTTCAGAATGCCAATGAGAGGAGTGTGGTCCCAAAATGAGCGAATAAGAGGTTAGAAACTTTTGATTTTGATTAGGTTTTTTGTTTGATTTGGTCACATTGACAGATGAACGAATTGTTTGTCGGATAGCCAATTGGTAGACTGGTGCCAATGCTTCGTAACGCTAGAGAATGCTGCCAACGTTCTGATTCTAACCTCCTCATCTGGCGAGCCCTTGGGAAAGTCATAGGTTACTGCCTGCAGGGGCACGCCCTCCGCCTGTTCGGCGACGGGCGGCATGGTGTTGATTGGGGCAACGGCAGTGGGGGCGGCAGTATCATTACCAACCATTTCATCGATGCGCACGGAGGACATCGTCGAGGGCATGGCCGCGCTCTTGGGCACCTCGATCTTGGCAGTGGACGGCTCCGGATGATTCTCGCGGAAACGCTCCGCGGCTATGGTGTAGGGCAGCTCGTTGGGGAACACCTCGTCCCAGTACTGATCCTTGAGCAGTTCGGGATGGTCGTGATGCATCTCGTCGACAATCAGGTAGGAGACCTGCAGATTGCGATCCACCATCCAGTTGACCTTCAAGAAATAGAGATGATATTAAAAGAGGTTCTTGGCTGGTGGAGTCTCCTTTCTGTTTACCTCGAAGTCATCATCGTCTTCCCCAAAGGGATTGATCAGGGACTCGGCCACCTTCAGCCAGCCCATGTAGAAGAAGAACTGCAGCGTGGTGAAGACCGGGAAGTACAGATCCACCTTGTTCAGGTAGCTGGTGTTGCCCACCACCTTCCCGTCGATCCACTGCTGGCCCATGCAGCAGGTAAGAAAGTACGAGTACACGGCCAGTGTAACCACCTGGGTGTAGACCAGGGGCACACTGATCGTGTCGTAGCTGATCAGGAGTCCGCATTGGCCCCGGAACTTGTTCAGCTCATCGATGATGGTCTTCACGGCGAAGTCATCTCGGATGCGTCCCTCCTTCCGGGCGCGGGTGATGATGCTGGCGGCCCAGACAATCGGCAGCCAGTGCTTGGAAGGTCGCGGAAAGGACTTGTTCATGGCCTCGATGATGGTGCGCTCGTTGTCGTTGAGCAGACCAGCCTCCACCAGATTGTCGAGGCCCGGAAAACGCTTCTTCACCCGCGGCGACACATTCGCCAGGACCATGGTCAGGCAAAGGCAGGCATATCGCATGATGGTGCGCCTCATCATGCGTCCACGCTCGTCCTGGCCGTGCACATTGGAGCTGACAAAGACGGCGATGGGATCCGGCCAGGGTATGGAGGTGTACTGGTTCCACCAGCGGGTCATCACAATGGACACATAGAAGCCCAGCACGAAGGAGAGGGGTATGAGATCACTATAACTATCGCAGTACTGAACGATGGCCTCGAAGGTCCTGCAAATGGAACATCAGTTAAGCAAAATATATACACAAAATGGTGGATGTACTCACTCCTTCTGGGTGGGATTGAGAGCGAACCGATATACCATATTGATAACATAATAGATGGTGAGGAAGGCCAACAGATCCAGCCATACCAGCTTGTAAATGCTTCCGCGCCATCTGCAATCGAAAAGGATCATAAATACACTCGTCTTGCTGTACATCAGCCTATATAAATAGACCGGACACGTCAGGCTAATCAGCATATAACCGAGTATTGGCCCTTATCAGCCGTAATCGTAATCGATTGCCAAAGTAGCGTTACGGATTCCCAATTGATCTTCCGTTTGCCAGCGTCACTCTGTCTGAGGATGAGACACTTGCCGCAACTGGAACGGCTACGTCATGGCCAAAGTTAGTCCTCAGCCATGGGCCGATAAAATAGGCCACTTGTTGTTTACATTCAAACGTCATAAAATACATTTGACTGGTGCTCGGAAGGTAAACAATACCTCCCGAAATGTGCGGCATTTGCACAGCTTATCAGTCGTACAATGCGTGATATAATAAAGACTCGTACGATATCTTATGCCCAGAATGGGTGCCCCTTAATCGGGCAAATTTATATGGTTTTTGGGAAACTTTTTGCTAAGTATTTTCTTGGTAGGCCCAGCTGATTCATACGCATAGTGGGAGATTCCAATTCCATCTCAGGTTAATTCTGATGGCACGTTTATTAGGTCATCAAATGCTCCATTGATTGACCTATCATTCGTAATAATCGCAATAATCAGGCCTTATCAGTTACGCGTGAAGGGAGGATATGCGGGTGCACACACCCCACGAGTGGCTCTTCATTATTAAATTATAATTCAGACAACAAGCCCTGACAGATGTCAGACATATGAGTCTACATCAGGTTCAGATTACAACCCACTGTGATGGGGGGACAGCAATTTCAGTGCAGTTTGCACCATGAAAGAAAGTGGAAAAGTTCTACTCGTGTAATTTGCATTTGCGGCAATTGTTTGGAATGCCGCTCTATGGGGATTGTGGGCTGTGTCAGTGCTCTATAATTAACAGCCAGCTAGCAATTTTGTACTGTCTATATATATATATGTGCTCAATGGCTGAACAATGTACATAAGACTTTAACTCCACTCACCTGAGCAACAATTTGAGAAAGCAGCCAAAGCCGCGACAAGTGGCCACTTCACCCGTGTACGTAATTGTCATTTTAGCAGTATATTTTTCCTTTTTTTGTAGTTCTTTATTATGGCTGAGATTGTGCGGTTGTAGTCCCTCGATGCTGTCTGCCTCTTATCGCGTCTCAGTCATCACTTTTTTGCCTAAAACCAAATGAGATAAACCAAATTTATTTTTTCCGGCTAAATAAACAGAATAAAAGCATTATGCAAGGCTAGGGGAATCGCAGTCAATAGCAACAGCAACAATAATGCAATTTTTAATACCAAAATCGATATATTTTTTCCACAATTAGACATGCAATGAAACAAGTCAAAAGGGATGCCTATAATGCGGAATACAATTGAAATGCATTTAACATTTAAGAGAAATGTCATAGTGTGCGGTTGATTACATTAATTGCTGCAATTTATATGTGTATATTTTTTATACAGATGAGAGTTGAAATGGGGGGGAAATACGTCAGAGGTCGACTTTTGCGTGAGTGGGCGATGCCTCTGGCGAGGCGGTGTCTCCATTTGATTCGAGAGGTGTCCGTGGGGGTCACTCTCCAGCGATTAGATGCCAATTAGACAGACAAACATAAAGTTCTCTATTGAATGGCATATGTACGTATGTAATCATAATCGAGTTCAGATGAGCTCATTTTACGTGTATGTATCAATGAATTTCCGTCATAAAAGAGAGACAACGAAAAATGCGAGAATTTCTGCGAACCAGCGCCAGCTAATGATCAGAAATCACACCACGAACTCGGCTCCAAGCTTATACTATATTCTGTATACCATATATACATATGTACATATGTATATACTAAGAGCAGCTCTGCGCCATGTGATCCCAGCATTTAATGGGGAGAACATGACATCATTTATAGGTAGGCCTTAACCAAGGTAGAGTCTCCAAAATGATCGTATATTGTATGTGTGTTCTGTTTGTTTGGCTTTCTGTTTTGGGCCAGGGCTCATAAATCTTGGACAGAACAATTAGTTAACTTGTAATACTAGGGGATTTTTAAACCTGATTAGAAAACTAAGGTCAAAATGCTCATATATACGAGGGTTTCTTAAGGTTTGAGCTGCTGCTGAGAGCGTGTTTGCAATTGGATAAACAAACAGAGAACGCGATAAGAACGAGACTTTCGACGGGAAATATAGTAGGTATAAAGCAAATTGCTGATTTGTATATATAAAAACGAATTCGCAGTAAATAAAGGGGAGTAATACATTGGTTTCGTGTTTCGGAATACTTTATGGTCAGCAGAATCTCATTGACTGCAGGGTAGCCCTCAATCGAACCCTTATCGAACGAAAGTGGCACTCGAAGTGATATACAACTCATTGTCTTCTTTGTCATAAAAGTATGCGATTTCCAATTTCCAATTGTTTATTGACCGAAGTTATCAATGCGACTTCCCCAAGAGAACTGACCTCTTGCCGCACTCATGATGCATTCCGCTGATGGGTCAATATTTGCCCAGCAAACGGAGCAAAAGACAACATTGTTGACCTATAAAAATTACAAAAATACGGTCAGTCATGTGTGCCGATATGAACGGGCAAGTCATTGGCTTTATCGCTCGTATTTGCATAATGCTCAATATTCTTTACAGTGAATCAAATCTAACGACAACATTCGAATTCAAATGGCCGAGGTTAATGACATTTTCAGCCAGTACAAGTACGAGTACAAGAGTATTTCAGGCGTCTGTTGAGAGCTGTCAGTGGGCCAGAAAGGCGCGTGGCTAAATTTAAATAATGCTCAATGCGGCTTGTGTCTTGGCCCAGAGAACAGGCCAGTGCATTCGATTGAATGTTTCCTCAATCTAAGAAGATTTGTTGCAAAATAATTATATTTTATTATTTTGATAAATTAGTTTTTGGTTTTCATATCGAAGGGGTTTATTAATAGCTGTATTTCGGAGGCCCAAGTAATTTGCATAGTGTATTGCAATCGCCAAAACAGTGTAGATGAGTCATGAGGCAAAAAAAAAACACACACATGTGCATATATGATATCCCATGTACAGTGCATGTTCCCTTGATGGGACACTCTCGATTAAAGTTATTTTTTGAAGATTCCAAAATGACCTTAAAGGTTTCTTATTCCTGTAATAGTTGTACATCCCTTATATAGGAATTCTAAATGTGGTTATTCACCTACGAATGTTCTCAGTCTCTGTTGTTTTTGTAATAAATATGTAATACTTCTTTCAATTACGAAATTATCTTTTCTTTGCTTACAAGGCAGATAACTGGAGCCATGGAAGCTGCGGGACAGAGATATATGTATGTGTGTATGTGTGTAACTTCCTTGATATTTTACGAACAAAGGGCATTTTGTATGTTGCAAAGACAGTCATTGTTTGGTTCAATCGATTTTGAATTTCGTTAGTCACGAGTTCTAGATTTTAGTGCAGTTGTTGTTGCAGTTGTTATTCCCAGCAGTGTACTGTTATTAAATCGCTTCACGGTCACTTACATTTACAAGCGAATGCTACTATTTGTGCATGTTGTTGCTGGTGTTCCCGGCACGCCATGCAAAGCGGCAGAACCGAACAGATTCCTGCATTAGCCCCTTCCAGGTAGGGTAGGGTAGGGTAGGGTACGCCAGAAGGTAACAAAACAAAAACACTTCCCACTATTCACAAACACAATAACAACAAGAAGACACAAGCACAGACACACTGAAACACACACATACACACACTTGGACGGGCACGCGGTTGCTTCTTGGGTTTTTCTTCAGTTTTTGCTTTTATGCTTCACTATTTTTTTTACGTTGTTTTTGACGTTTTCGTTTGTCGCTGCCGCCGAAGTTCTGTCCACACACACACCGACACAAATGCAGCCATGCCCAACAGTCATTCAAAAAAATCGCGTACTGTGCTCTGCTTTGGTCTGGCCGGTTGCTCTCTCTTTCGGCGAACACTTCCGTGCTCCACGACCGACTGTTTTGAAATGAACCAACAGCCATGCGAAAATCAGTCTCGGAGACCACTGTACTGAACGAGGGGGAACGTTGTGAGTTGCTGCGGATACCGCAACTCTACATTTATACCCGATACTTAGTCAAAGCCGGTAATATTAAGCGACACGACAAAGAGTGCGTGCGAGAGAGACAGAAAATGGCGAAATTTTGAGATATACGTTTTATAGTTAGATGTAACAGGAGTGCGGATACCAAATTTGGTTGCTCTAGCTTTTATAGTCTCTGAGATCTAGGCGCTTATAGGGACGGACAGACGGACAGACAGACTCAATCGACTCGGCTATTGATGCTGATCAAGAATATATATACTTTATGGGGTCGGAAACGATTCCTTCTGGACGTTACACACATCCATTTTCACCACAAATCGAATATACCCCAATACTCATTTTGAGTATCGGGTATAAAAAGAGTGCGAATTGTCGGTTTTGGTCGGAGAGGAGGCAGCACCCGAGAGCGAGCAATGAAGCAGCCAGAAACTCGTTGTGAGAGCGCCGAAGGGAGATAAGCTGTGTCCAGGGCGGAAATCGGCAGCCTTGCGGGTGGGCGCCGAACCAGTATCTCCACACATAGCAATTTAGAAGATAAGCAAATATGATTCACATACAATTATGGTAATTGATTAAACAAAATGGTGTTTTACCGACTTTTGTTATAAAAAATATAATAATATAATATATAATTTTTTGTTACAACGAATACCCGAATGAACACCTGGCTGATATACGAAGCATACGAATTTAGTTTCACCAACTGTTGCATACCTTTAGGCAAACTTGTTCGGTAGCTAAAGGTATACTTTAAAGTCTGTAAACTCGCCAGGTAACAGATAGTAAAAGGGTTGGTTAGAGGTGGAAATGTTTCTTCAAACTGTTGATCTAAAATTGTTTTCTGTAATTGTGTTTTTGGCAAATGAAAGGGCATAGTAGTCTAAAGCGTTCCAATCAGTACCAAATATATTTAATCATACTATAAATGTGTTGCCCCGATGATATGCAGGATGCTTTGCTTGCAAAGAGACCAATAACTCAAATGACTAGATACATCCATTGTAGGATCTCTTACGATTGGCTTGGAGGATGTATTGTAGCTCTCACACATTCACATAGTATCGTGCAGTGCATTTGTGTGCGCAGACAGCATACAAAATGGAACAAAAAGTTTTACTGTTTTGGTTCCGATCACTGTTATGCTAGCAGATCACGTTCCCATGAACATAAGATATGACCTTGCCGGCTGCAGTCGACGGCTTTTTATTGGATTTTAGTATAACTCAGCTATTTTTTAGATGCCTTACAGTTTTAATTTAATCTGACTACTATATTTGGCAATCTGTATTCATTGGGAAGGCGTTAACTGTTGGGTGTTGACAGGCATGTGATAATTTCCGATTATAAATTAATAGTTGATTGAATTCTCTGACCTTTGCGCATATTTTAGATCCAAAACTGAAGCGTACAACACAGTCCGCCAATTATAGAAAAGTCTCATGATTTTCGTTTCTTTTTTAGTTTTTATTAAATTAATTGCTTTAATTTTAAATTAATTACAATTCGTACGTTTAACGCATGTTCCAAAAGGGGGCTGGGCGTCTCTTTCTTAACATTTTAGACTTTAAATTAATTTTGCCTGCTTCTGTTTATTTTTACAAGTAGTTGAAACATTTCGCTAATACACATTCGTTCGCACTTACGACAGACTAATGACTTATGTTAGGTAGTTGTTTTAAAATTAGGCAAAGGGAACGCTAAGTACTTCCTTTTAGTTTAGTATTTTACAGCGGCATCATCTCTATCGTTAGGAATTTGGAAAAACTTGTGGCTTGAAGAATAATCTTATGATCTTTTAGTTATATACATTTTGAGACGCAAGATAGGGGGAGGAAGGGGAAAAGACTTAGACTAGCTTAAAGAACTTAAAGTGCCTTCATTATCGTATTATGGTCGCGCTCTTATCGATTGGGTTGGGTTATCGGTTCAGATATTACTGGGCGGTCCCCGATGGGCGCGCTGTCCGTGTATCGTGGAACCGGGACGCGAGTGCACAATTGCATAATCGTTATCGTTATCGATTGGCATTGACCTTCGAAGTACGTTGAATGGAGTAAGTTTTGGATTTAATACAATTCATACAATACAATTGCATAGAGAAATACGAGTAGTAGTTCTAGAGAAATCTTCAAGACGGATTAGTTAGCCATGCCTTGAAACTGGCGGTTAGTTTTCGTATTGTTTTCGATCTTTTGTTCGGGAAAAAGTGGCAGCAGGAAACTTAGTTGGAGAGTTTGTTCATGTGTTAGTTAATATCGGTAGAGTTATCGACAAGTTACTATCGGTTAATTACAGTTGCAGTAGTACTAGGCACGAAATGGTTTAACATTCTCTCTCTCTCCCTCTGTTTTCGATTTTGATTTGATTTTGTTGTGTGGCTGTTGTTGGAGTAATTGTAACTGTTGCTGTTAACAAGAACAAGAACAAGAGATACGAGTACGAGTACGATACATAGAGACGCAGATACAAGATACTTTTGTTGTAGGCATGCTGTTGTTTTGTGGTGTTGTTTTGTGTGTGTGTGTGTTTGCTTGGGGCTCCCAGAAAATATATAATTTGTGAGAGCAGAGCAGAGCAGGTGTAGAATAGAGATGTACGTGTGTGTATCTGTGTGTTGGTTTGTGGAGGCAGCTTAATATCTATCAGACCTATTTGAGTGTATCGTCGAACCGCCGCTGGTATAGCCCTTGTGCGCATCCCGGCCATGCAGCGAATACCGGGAGCCATACTGGCTGCCGTGCCAGCTGCGATACGGATCGTATTCCTCGATGATCGACGGCTCCTTCTCGATTATCTGCAAAGTGTTCCATTAGCCATTATTTATCTATGCTAGCCTAAAGCGCTGAAAAACTGACCTCTGTGTTGGCACAACTGCAGCTCATGGCCGTGCAGAGGAAGATGTTCATGAGCAGCATGATTAGGAAGAGGACACCCAACGTAATGGTTAGCCAGAGCAGCCAACTGGGTCGTATGCCATCCTCGCAGCTCTGCGAGACTACTGCGCACATATAAATCAATGAATTTATAGAAATGCCATCCATTTGAAGCTGCTACTTACATCTAGCCTCTGCGGGATCCAGAACAAAGACTGTGGTGCCGGCCAGGCTGGATCCCTCCTCATTCGGGCCGAATTTCCGGGGTCCATTGCTGCCCTTGGTGAAGCCAGCCAGGGCCACATCGTTGCAATCATCGATCTCCACACAGCGACCATAGCACTGGATCACATCGCACTGAAGATGCACCTCAGAGCCTGCCGGACAAAAGAGAGAAAGAAAGTTAGGATCGCGCTTGAATCCTTAAACTGTTGGTCCTACCCTCGGGAAACTTGAACATCGAGGTGAGAGTCGCCTCGGCAGCTCTTCCATCCGCAGTGGGCACAAAGCGGCTGATAATCGTGGCATCGTAGGGGCAGCTATGGGGCGAATCCAGATCATGTATTAACTGTTTTCAGAGCTCTGTCTGAGCGAACACTTACCCGCTGTCGTCGGTGAGCTTGAGGGTGCGGTTCTTCTTGTCAAAGGCAAAGCAGTTGCCCACACGCAGGCCATAGGTATCTGAAAATAGTGGGTAATGATGGTAATGGCATGGGGGAGAGTGGTGTTAGCTGGTACCCACCATTCGGCTTGGAGAACTCGGCGCGTATCTTGTACTCGTGCCCGTAGACCGTCTCACGCACTCGATGATCGTTCTCCAGAAACTTGAGCACCACATGGGCATTGTCGTCGCTGCAATATGGTTGGAGGATGATTACACACACACACACATGGGAGACAGGGGGGTGGGAGCTAACGGTATGCCTGGGACTGCTCTATAATTACACATCTATGAGCCAGTGGCTAATTAAAAGCACAGCCAATAGACCCGAAAGCTCTGGGCCGCAGTTGCAGTTCAGTTGCAAATTCTGCAATGCTGCAATTATGCAACAATTGCCGGTTATTGCTTTGTGGGCCAGATATACGAATAACATCTATAACTATTTGTTGTGTTTGCACGATTTTTGTTAACAATTTCTTTGCTTTTGATTCCTCGTTGTTTACCGCGGGCTTAACAGAGCGCAACGTTTTGGAAAAGCCGTTTCGGATGCCATTTTTATATCCGACTTGAGCGCTGGTTTTTGCTGTAAATTCACTGAACACTTCTCTGAGAGATGGAGAGACTTGCGTAAGTCGGAGCTGGCCATTGCCACCATGCAAATGAGGCAAGAGGTAAGAGGCTCGCGAAGGTAAATTAAATTGTTTCTCATTCGCCTCAAGATGATTATCGGGGCCCCGGTCAGTCGTTTACCGTTAATTGAACTGCTGCTAAGTAAACAATAAAAAATTTGTTTGTGTTTTTTTGTAATTTTCGGAATTTCTGCGCATTTGGCCCGAACGAGGAGTGATTGAGTGAAAGAGCCCCCCTATTGTGGCCAAGAGCTTAATGGCCTTGAGTTCTAGTTCTACACATATAGAGAGGGAGAAATTGCGAACAATGACTGAGAGCAACACCTACATGCTGTGCATGGTGCCACATGCAACCCCACACACTCCATCCATGATCTACGGCCAGTCAGCACAATTTGCTCTTTTGATTCCACTTCATTTGTTGTCTGCCGACTGGCAAATCACTGGAGAACTTGGAGCACTTTGGGCTGACGGAAGCCCGACCAAAAAAAAAATTACAGGCACAGAGAGGGACTTAAGTGCAATTGTCTAGACAGGTTGGGCATTCAAAAACTTACCGAGTGTAGCCCGATTTGCCACAGGTAATCACATAAAACTTATCATCCGCCAATTCCAGTGTCTTGTGCACACGCACTGCCAGCTGAATGGATCGCTCCTCGGTGCGCTGTGGAGAGAGATTGAGGGAAAGGCCATTTAATTACTGGTTATTAAAAGCTGAAGCACCTCCAGACTCCAGAAGCGGAGCTAGGACCGATTTTGGCACTGAAACAGAAGCAACATTGTAGAAACATCTGGCCCATGGCTGCTCACGGCTGATGCTGCTTGCACTTGTGGCATGTTAATTGTCACATGATGCAATCGCCATGCAACAAGGAAATGCAAAATGCCGCCAAGTGTGACGCGTTTTCCACTTGTTTGTTTTCTCTCTAGCACTTTTCCAGATCTCCCAACTCTGTGGCTTCTTGCTGTACTTTTCACTTAATGACTGGGCCTATCACACATAGCTTTTGCAGTAATTATTTTCCATTCACTTTGAATACTCTTCATACTCTTCTATTAGCCGAAGTTGGAACTGCTCAGCGGTATGTGACTGCCGAGAATCTCTGCGCTTGGGTGGTCAAGATATCTATATCTTCATCGGTAATTGGCCCAACTTGAATTTTGTAATATTTACTAAAGCACCTGGCCTTGACCCGCAACCGAAATCGGATCTCATGTACCCCACAACAGCTTTCCATAAAAAGGTATTTTCTGATGGCTGCGAACCAAAAAACAAGGCAAAAAAAGTACAAGTTTCTTTGTCACTTCTGTGGGGGTTTACATAAGTTTTTCCGCAGCACAGCTGCCTGCCAAACTGGTTTCCATTGCCCAGTAAATAAATATACAAGTAAATGGTTATTATTTGTTTAATCGTTTGGTGGTGGTGGCCCACGCCTCTGGTGTTTACTGTATTAAATGTTTGTCAGCTCATCGGGCGAATGAGGATGTTGGTTATGGCGTTGGTTAAGGCAGTTAGCAAATAAACACAACATATCGAATCAGTTATAAATACCTCAATGGAGCAGCATCGGTATCATCGGCAGCTGCTGCTGCAATCCTCTTCAATGGAGGGGAACCATCAGTGGAGGTTGGCCAATGATGTCACAATCTGTTGGCCAACTCATGCATCACGCAGTTGCATGCCACGGCGGATGAGCTCATTATCAAGTTATTATCAAAAGCCGAGAAAATGGCAAAGTTGATTTTCCATATGCCAGACGAGAACGACTGACTGACTGACTCCCTACCATAACAACATTAACCGGGCTAAAAGTGCTTGTGAAATTGCTTGATGGCAAATTGCTAGAGTCTCTTCCCCTGCTCTAGCCATATTGCATTTGCAATTAACATTTAAATGTGTACATAATGGTGCCAGACAAAGAACCATAACAGCCATCATCAAATAATGGCTAACAATTTCTGCCTGTTGTGTGCCTGCCTGACAGCCCACTCGCCACGAAAATAGCAGAAAATAATAGCAATAATAACGTTGCGTTGGTAATAAGAAATAAGTTCAAGTACGGCCGGAGTCAGCCCACATCCAGCCACAGCAACAACATCTTGAACTCTATGTAAAAATTGTTTCTGCGGCTTTGGCATCTTGGCCATTGTCAGCGCCAATTTCATGCTCTGCCAAGTATCTGCGGACCAGAGCAAAGCCCTGAACGAGGGAGTGGGAGAGTGGGAGGCAGGAGGAGTGGATAGTGCAGTCTGTGGCCAAGGTCAGACAAGGCTGGTGGCTGCAGGCATTTCGAGAGCAATTAAAGGCAAACGAAAATATTTGCCAAGAAATAGAATCAAAATTGCCGCAGCAGACAAAACATTCTTTTGACACAAATTCCACGCACAGGCAGCCCCACAACAACAACAACAACAGCTTGGAATGCTGTCAAAGTCGAAGCGTGGAAAGCCGTGTCTGGGCATGTGAACTCACAGTCTGGGCCCCAGTCTCAGTCCCAGCCACAGCCACAGCTCCAGCCACAGCCCCGACCTGCAGCTAAAACTAGACGCCGGCGCACACGCTGCCACGGCACTCCCAGAGATACATACTCTACTCGTGTATACGGATACTTATGTACGTGAACATATAAAAATAAAATCCAAGCTACGATAAGCGTGATTTAATTTTATGGGGGACCTCCCTTTTTTTTCTTTTTCTTTAGACAAACGGAAGGTGGGCCCCGGCCCAGAGAAGAAGATCCTGAATCTTCCCCCAGCATCGAATGCGGGGCCCTAGTTCTAGAGTGAGAGAGAGAGAGAGAACAGAAATTGGGATCGGTCGGTGCGATTTGACATTGCAATTAATAATGTTGTATGTGCTTGTACTTATAAACATGATGCGGACTGCCCTGCCCCCTGCCCTGCCCTGCCCCCTGCCCGGCCCCCTGCCATCCGGGGCCCTGCGGATAATTTGCATTTCAACGAAAAGCATAGGGTAGATGCAAGGTATGGCGCATAGCGTATCTATATGGGATGACTATGGCTAATGCGATTTGCCTTTGTCTGGGATTGTTCGAGCTCGAGTTCGAGTGCGTGTAGCAGACCCACACGGAATTGCAGTCCGTCGCCTGTCAACGCCAGTGATGCACGTAGGATTAAACTTGATTTTTATTGCCATCGTTACTATATAGACTGACGACCAGTGCAGCATTGAAGCAGCAGTCCACCGTCTTGGTGATTTGCGTTGATTTGGGGCCAAGACTCCGTATAGGCGGTCTCAAATTTATGCGCATGCGTGCCCTTTTTGGCCATACAAGGTCTCTGCTGTTCTCTGCTGCTCTCAGGTTCTCTTCCATTCTCTCTCACTCTCGTTAAAGTTGAAAAACTGTTGCTTGTTGCCGCTGCTTTTGGCGGTTTTCCAGCTGCCAGCGATTGCCTAACAATTCACAGTTGGTGATTTTTTCGGTTAGGGGCTTTTCCACTAGCTGTCTGCCTCAATTTTGGTGGTAATTTTTGCAAATTATACTCAATGGCTGGCCAAATTAACTTGCCATTTAGCAGGCGTGGGGCGACAAACGAAAGACTTAGGCAACGAACTTGCTGGCCGTGTGATTACCAATGAGGAAATGCTATTATGGAGATGGCTAGAATGTACTCCAAGTATGCACTTCTGGATCTTCGATTATGCCTCGTTTAGTGAGTGATTAATTTGGTATTTGGTTAGGGAAGCGGTGAACGGTTATGCTTACATTGCTTCCACTCACGTTGCTGACCAGAATGCCGCAATAGTCGCTGGCTCCCTGCTTGGCCCACAGGTTGAGGCTGAAGGCCACCGCATCGCTGCCGTCGCCCATCGCCATGCAGGCCGGAGTGCGAAAGTCCCGGGCGTGCACGGCGCCCGTGTAGCCGGAGTTCACCTTCACCTTGATGTTCATCGTGCCCGCCTTGCAAGTGGCCGTCACATGTGGGGCAAATTCGCCGGGCGACGCCGCCGGTTCCTGTGTGGCAGCCTGTAATGGTAACAAAAAAGCATAGATTTCGATGAGATTCTTTTGGTTAATAACTTTGACCTGGTTTCTGGACCCTGGGAACAAACGCACATGGTCAGAAAATTAACGCCAACTCATGGGACAAGCAAATACCACAAAAGAAGCAGCAAAAGCAGAAGCAGCCGCAGCGAAAGAGGAAAATTCAAATTAATTTTAAAAGGTAAACCAAAGAGTCGGCCAGAGTCGCAATTAATTGCAAAAAGGTAAAGGCAAAAGGCAACAGAACCCAGAGATTGCTTTAGAACTTTGGGCCAACAGAGCTGCCAATGTTCTGCACGTTTTGGGTCAGCTCCAGCCCCAGTCGTTCCTCCGTCGCGCACTGTCAAAGGCATTTGGCTCTAAGATAATTTATTGGCATGCTCGACTTGGGCTGCTGTCGCTCTGTCGTGATAATTGAATTTGTGCTCCAGCTTTGGGGCCACAGAACGTTAGGGAACGGCGGCTATAGCGACTGTGGATGGTGGACTGTAGGCGCTAGATAAGCAGCACAAAAGTTAAGTAAGTCATGTCATGACAATCGCCGAGACGCCGTGCCGCCTTTGTGGTCCAGCTACAGCCAGAGCCACAGCCACAGCCGGCCCTCGGGCCCTGGCCAAGTCAGAGCCGAATCTCTATTGAGAATGTACCGGGCGAAAGGCCTTTGATTTATATTTACTTTCGAAATGGTGCAGCCAATCTGCCCTTCGGCTCGGCTTAGCTCTGAGCCTCGCAAAAATAAAATATGAAATTTTGTGCAGTCATTAAAGCAATTAATTTTCCAGTCAATCCTTTCTGGCTGGCTCTCTGGCTCGCTGGCTGGCTGGCTACTGTGCGTCAAGTGAAATGCAGCCGGATGACCCAGTTCGATCCGTTGTCGCTGTCAGAGCCAGAGCCAGAGTCAGAGCCAAAAACATGTTGGCCAGTGTGCCACTTTCTATGGCAACTAGAACATCCACTTTGCATGCCATCAACAATTTATTGTATCTCAATGCGCGGGCCACTTTGTGCCAAAGAAGAGACAATGAAAGGCCCGCGATGGCGGACAGACCCATATCCAGCACCGATCAGGAGTTCAATGCGCCGAGCACACGTTCGAGGGTCACATGAGAGTCTGCTGGGTCTGGCCTGGGCCTGGGCCTCGGTCTGGGCCTGTTCCCTCTAGCTGTGGCTGCAACTCCAGTGCCGATCCAACTCCCATGACAATTTGTCGCTCGGCAAAATGCAATTGTTTTGCATGGATTTTTGCCAACTGCGACTGCAACTGCAGTCAATTAAAATAGTTTTTGCATGCTCGTTTCACTATCGTTTCGGAGCGGCGGCGGCGGCGACGGCGGCGACGGCGGCTTGTTAAAATAGCAAACAAAATTTTTAACAGCATTTGCCTTTTGTATTATGCAACACGCTCTGATTGTGTTTGGACTTTCCATGGTGGAAAAATACAAACCGAAACCGAAACACAATTAGACACTTGCGCTGCCAGTCACGCCATGGCCAATGAGCCATCTGATTTTGATGGATTTCCTCAGAGCCGAAAGCCCCGCAGGACACTCGCGCTAATGCTGGCTAATGTCTGCAAAGTATGGCCCAGTGATTTTTCAACGAAATTCCTATTCGAGCGCATGTAAATCGTATCTGAAAATCGAAACGTAGGCCCCCAAAGCCAGGCACAGCTGGAGCCAGAGCTGACTGACTGGCCAGGATCATTAAGTGGGACCAGGCGGTTGCCTACCGCTGATTTATATGCCTGCAAGGGGTCAGGCCATAAACCAAAAGTGTTCGGCCCGGCCTCGCCGCATTTAGCCATTTTAACTATTAAACCAAGTGACGTGAGCAATTAGTACAGGAGAGTCCGGTCCGGGTTCCATTCCACTCGGGCTGCTCTTTCGCAGAGGCAATTAGCTGTTTAAGAATGACAAAACCGCAGACTTGATGTGAGAAATGGGGTTCGCAGTAGTGGGCAAAAGACCGACAGCAATATGCTCTGCACTTGGCACAACAAAGCATCAGAGACATTAAGCGGATGCTGTTAGGCCATAAGACTTTATGGGTCTTCTTTCCCTCGGTTCGGCAGTAACTTTAATGGCGGATTTTTATTGAATTTATTCAACGATTTTTATTCCTTTTAAGTGGGTCATTAAAAGACTTCCCAACGTCATTTTTGGCTGCAGTTGTGCCACAACTTTTCCAACAATTTATCGAGCCAAAGAATTTCGAATGTTTTGCTAGACAAATCCTGTATTATTGTCATTTTTCTGGCCCGATCACCCTTTCGCAGGGCAATTAAATCACAAATGATTGTGATTTATGTGGACAACTAATTTAACTCAATTTAGGGGGCTCCCTTGGCTCCCTGGCTGGCTGGCTGGGTGTGTTTCCTTTATGCCCATTTTGGCACAACCTGAACATTTCGCAAGAGTTGTGGCTTTTTTTATTGTCTTCTGTTTGGGGTTTTTTGTTTAGAGCGATACAATCGCCAAAGTCTTAGTGCAGCTGCGCGCATTCACGTGGCTGGTCGAACAGATTGGCGAACATATTCCGATCGCATAGAGTCAACAAAAAACATGTGCAACAAGCTCCGATTAGAAGCGAAAACAAAACTCGTGCATAACAAAGGGGTGGGAAGGGAGGGGGGAAGGGAGGGGGCTCTCAACATATTTCGCGTGCATTTGAATTTCCGCTATGTGGCGCTCGAGCAATAAAGCTCGGCTCAAAGTAAATTATAACATAAGGCCGAGTCGAGCCAAAGCCGGGCCAGGCCAAGCCTCGGATAGCGTCTAAGCCCCAGCTGGGCCCAGAGTCCAGCTCTGTATCTCCGTCTCCGACTGCGGCTGATTGCAAATTGTCACGGTATTTTCGCTGGCAGCGCATAAATTGCCGTTTAACTCGCATTACAGTCCAGCCAGTTGGTAGGAGAGCGGGCAGCACCGAGACGTGGCCGGAACGTGGCCGGGGACATCGGGTATTTATGTTTAGTGCTGGCTTTTTTGGACAGAGCTTGAGCTTGAGATGGAGCTGCGACTGGGACTGGGGCTGGGACTGGCCAAAAGCTTAATGAAGCTGACAGAGTCGAAACTCGTTCCGAGCTTTGGCTGATTATATAATGCAGACAAGCGACCAACTGACAGCTGAAAGGGTTTTCTTACGGTTTTATCTACTACCCATCGGGCTTTTCGGGCTCGCCTAGGGTTCAACAATAACGAAAAGGAGAAAAGCAGCCACCAATTAATGTCGCCGTGGCTTCAATTAAATTTCAATTGCCGGCGCGCTTTTCCATTGATGTTCTGACGCGCTAATGCCATGGCACGTCTCGAACTTGGACTCCACCTGCGACTCCACCTCTGCACGTTCTGGCGGTACCCCCTTTCAGCACTCGGGTCACTTCTGAGGCTTCTCATAATGAAACGCTGTCGTACCACTAATATAATAATAAGCACTTGTCTGTCTCTCCCTATCTGCCCCTTTGTTGGCCATACCGAAGAGCAATCAATAGAAAAAGCTTGGTAACTTCTTCAAAACAAATTGTCGAACAGCATTCCAACGGAGACCTTTGCGGGTTATTTATGTACCTGATTAAACGGCGTCGCTCGAAGTAGCCCTCAATACCATGTACCATGTTTCGTTTTAATGGTTATCTTCCATATGTTTTGCCAGGCAATTATGCTAAGTACTTTCTTTTCTTGGCCAAACAAGGGCTGGCAATGTTTTGAGAGCTTTCTTTAAGTGAATTAGCCTTCTTTTTGGTCCCCAGATGCCGAAAGTTCTTCAATCTCTTTGTAATGCCCATTAATCAGAGGTTTAAATGGTAGAAGAGATGGAAATCGGGTGAGATTGAGGTGAAGGTTTTGGGTTGGCGCCGCAGTTTTCAACTTTCATTGCCCCAAAATGTTAGGGGCTCGATTTACACCTGAGTCATCTTTCGGTGGATTCAAATAATAGCTAATCGTGATTTTGACTTGTCACACTTTCTTTGACCATCGCCTTAATTGCTGTCAAATGTTGGCTTTGCACGAAAAACCCATTCGCAGAGTTTTCCCAGAAACAGAAACACAGCCCACAATCGGTCTGCAATTTTCATAAATGTGCACTTTCCATGCGCATCATTTTGCCCGGAGAGAATTTGAAAGGAAATTCCGCCAGAAACATAGGCACAGAAAACCTGGCCAAATGAAACTTTCTGGCCAATGACAGTCGGGAGTCGGCAGTCGGCAGTCGACGTGCACCGCCAGCAGCAGCAGCAGCAGAACAGGGAAATAGTTTTTCCCATTAGTTTCAAATAAAACCTACTTTTACCGGTGAGGCCGAAGCTGGAGCAGAGCCAAAACAAAGGTTGGAAAAACAATTGCTAAAGTGTTGTTGCTGGGAGCGGGTCGGTGAGTGACAGCAGGCTGGGAGCCAAGCAGAGCAAACCAGACCACATCGGTGTGGGATTGCAATGTGAGAGCAACAATGCAAGTTAATCAAATAATGAAATGTGCTAACCCAAGTCCAACAAAAGAAAGAACTTTCTCCGTGCTGGCTGCTGATGACCCAATATGCCAAACACTTTTGCATAAATTTTAATGGATTTCACGCTACACTTGATCGAAATAATTTGCACGGCGAAATCAACGCGGCGTTAAATTGCGTCAGCCTCCGGAGTGGCTGGAATTGTATATATACTATATATATAGACCAATTTTCGTGGTCAGTTGACATAAACACACAACTTTGTGGGCCATTTCCTTTCGGCGAGAGAATTATGACCAGGGGAGTGGAATCTAACAGCGGGCCACACTCGATCTAATGGCCGCAGACTGAGACTCCGACTCCGACTCCGACTCTATCTCAAGCGACCAACGGCTTCCTGTCCAGCAGACACAGATACTACTAACCCACTGCTGAGGTTGCGTGCAGCGACCAAACTGGTTGCTCTTCTAATTGCCCCAGTCGTGGCTGCGTTCCGAGTATGACAACCAGCCCATTCGGGGACCAGGTCCATGTCCAGGTATTGCACTCCATTGCATCCGATATTTGTGGTCAATATGCATGGGGCTTGGTTATATTTTCTGTTAATTGGAGCATAATGACTGAGAGCTTAAGCCGATATTCATTGGCATGCTGCGGTTATCGGCGGCAGACAAAAAAACGTATCTGCTGATAGCTCTTCCAGAGTTGGAGAGAAGCTCGGCCAACTGTATCTGCCACAAACCGTTAGCCCTACTCACACTCGTCGAGAAGAAAACAAAAACTAAATACGGCATAATAAAACAAGAATTTCATTGAAATGGCCCCCGACAATCAGCCAGTTTGTTGTCTAAGTCTTTTGTCTAGCAGCTTTGCTGCTGGTGCCTCATCTCAGGTTCTAAGAAAAACACATGCCACTGCGGCATAGTAAACAATGAATCATATTTTTGAGTACATTCATATGCGTATCAAAGGTTTAAGTGCCTGCAGGCCACCGCAGCAGGGGGAAACGAGGGGTAAGACTGGTGTGTGTGGGGCACTTCAATTGGCTTTGGCAGCGGCTGTGAAGCACGTGCTTGTCAGTCAAGAATGGCTTTTGCGGTTTATTTTGATACACTATACAAGAGTGGCTAAGACAAGTGGTTGATAGCTCAAGTTGGTCTCCAAATTATGCATATTTCAACCACCAAAGAATTAACTATGTGAATCGAAGGGGAAATATGTGTTTTAACCTGCCTTAAAACTACTTTCCTGCCGTTCCAACCCATGTAGCCCTAAAATCTCTTTCCCTTTCAGAGTATTGAGCGTTTCTGTAATCGAAAAACTGTATCTTTTGGCCAGAAGCCGCAGGCCAACACGGACTACCTGCGGTCACATTCAACGCGTCATTTTGTGGCCAAATACGCAAGATTCATTCTTTTCAGATTTGTTGTGCTTTATATAAAGAAAGACAGAAACGTAAATCGCTGTTTGACTGTTTGGCTGCCTGTTGGTGGGTTGTTCTCGCCGCTGCTGATCGTTGTCTTATATGGCGGCTGGCAGTCCAAAGCCATGACGACATTGTTCATTATACATACCCCAACCCATACATATATTGCCATATATTCATATTGTATTGGATGGCATCGAGAGAATTAGCATATTTCAGCTCACTTCTTGTTTGTGTGCGTTGACATTGAAACCGATTTTAATGGCCCGTAAACAACAACAACAATAATAATAGCCGCCTGGCCATGACAGTAACAACAAGTACACGCACTCACTAATATGCAAGTCAATATTTAGCCACGAACAAAAAAAGGCGCCAATTAAAATGAGTTATACTCTGGGCTAAGGCTAATTTTGGGCATCTCTATGTCAAGTCAAGTGTGTGTCGAGCATATTAATGGCCGAAGAAAATCCCATTGGGTTAACCGAAAAGGGCACAAGTTCATTTATTGTTTAATGAGTGTGAAAAGCAGACTGGCAGCTCCAAAAGTACCGTAAGCCAGAGCTAAGTTTCAGTTTTAACAGATACTTAACACGCACCCATACAGAGAGGATTACTTTCGCACACACACACACACACAGTGCCTTTGGGCCACTGCATCATCATCATCAACATCATCATCATGATGATCATCATCCCAGAAACATCATCTCCAACGCCAAGAGACTGCGTTTTGTTTGCCGTGGCTGTTATGCTTCAAGGTTTTGTGAGTTTTGCATTAACTGAAAAAGCCAACTGAAACCAAGATGGCCAAGTAGTTGTTGTTTCTGTCTGAGGCCGAGTGCCTGCCAAGCCCAAAGAGCGTATTTTGACGCCTACACCGCCAGCCCCGGCCGCAGTCCCGGCCTCAGTCCCGGCCCCAGCCCCGTTCCCGGCATTTTATGATGTCATTCGCCAGCGGCCGCTGACTTTAAGGAATAGTTCAACATACCCGTTATCATTTTGAGCCGTAAAGCGGAAAGATATGTAGATATAAGAGGGCGTTTTATTGAAGTTTGAAAAGCAAAGTGTAAAGAAATCAATTAGGCGATCCATATCCATATAAATGATAGACAAAGTTGCTTATTGAAAGGTTTATAGAGGTATACAAAAAAGTGCATTCTAAGGGTACCACTATAATTGATTGCTTTGAACTAATTGAACACCAAAAATCCGGGAGGGAATAACAGCAAAGTCATAGGGAGAAGAGCTCCTCATGATGTAGAAATTACTGTCTTTATAGGATTTTTGTGTACATTTTCAGCCGAGTTTATATGCAAAAAGCATCTCCCTCGAAGGCTTTTCCAATATCCCAATGAATAATTTGCCGAAGAAACTTTCTTTTGTACTCCGGCTGGGGGCAAAATGATATATGATTTGTAATTCCCTCAACTGCGAGCTATACCTAGCATTTTAGTAAAGACCCCAATACCCAATCTAGACTTGAACCAATTTCAATTGATGCCAAGCCCTGAAAGCCAGTCAGGGCAGACTGCTCTCACTCTGATGGATTTGTGCCATTTCATAGGAAAAACTGAAATCAAACCAAACCAAATCAAAACTGAAACCAAAACCGAAAAGCATTCCTGAAGCGCTCACGAACAATGGAAGAGGGGTTAGGGTTGGGGGACAGGGTGGGCGGGGGCACATAGTACAGAGTTGGGTAAAAGTTAAGATATCGGTCAGTGGCACATTCGGAGTGGCAGCAGAACCGAGGGCCACTAAGCCTGCCAGCCTGCCCGCTGAGTTATAGTTATGGCGATGGCGATGGCGATGGCAATTGCTATTGATAAACTGGCCCAGCTGCAGTCATTGTGGAGTTCATTAATATGTCTGCCCTGGAAAATTGCCGTGGAAAATTCACAGAGCCGAACCAAGTCGCCATGAAAATGGGGTGCACAGTGGAGAAGCAGAGATGGAGAAAGACAGACACAGAGGGCCCGCAGTTAACCTCGTTTTCATGGCTATAGCTGGGCCCCCAAGAACATTATTGTATGCAAATGAAAAGTGAAATGTCCAGAAAGTGGTCTAATTATCTTTCACTCGGCTGTACACTTACCTGTCCGGCCAGCAGTAGGATCAGGGGCAGGAGCAGCAGCGTGGAGGCATTGGGCCCAGGCCCAACAGTTTTTGGCCTTTGTATCATCGTGAGGCGCGTTCGTTGCCCGAGTCTTTTGTTTGGACAGGAGGTGCTGGTCGAGGCGTCGCTGTATCCTTTTGGGCAACTGGAAAAACCCACTCGTTTATCAACCAATTGAGCAATTGTGCAAATTGTTTGGCTTTGATTATGGCTAATTTCATGCAGCTCACGCAGTTGTCAGTCCGTCAGTCAGTCAGTCAGTCGGCAGCTGCATTCCAGCAAAAGTCACTCGCAAATTACTCATCCACCGATGGGCATGAGTCAACGTAACTATGTGGAGAACAATAATTAAGTTGAACCCAACTGAAAACGGATCTGTTAACCTATAGTATTTCTCTGCGGCTGCGGTTTATCGCCTCGTTTTCATCTACTCGACTGCTGCATTTTCAAGATGATTTCGAGATTTTTGTGGCTTTCGGGGCATAACTTTCTAGGAAACTTTTAAGTACGGAAACGTGACACAAGTGCATCAGTTTTCTATTTCTAATCTTTTAATATGCTCTCTCCATCTGGGGAGTTTCCTCTCCGAACGCATCTACCTCTCTCACGTACTCTGATTTCTTTATCCCGCCAAGACGACCCCGACCCTATTGATCTGTGTCTAATAAGCCGCCCGTTTACTGGGAAAAAAGGTTTCGCAAATGGTTTCGAATGAAACAATGAGTCGGAATGCTGAAAACAAGTTTGTTCAAAATATATATTTGTCCGGCAAACTGACATTGCTGAGAGCAGAGCAGATTGGAGGCTCTCGCTTACGTCATTTGCTCGAAAAACGACAATAAAGCAATGTCCAAAGACTAACAATTATTGGAATGTGACATTTATGCTTGAAGTGGACTTGGATAAAGATTCGAAAATGTTCAAAATATATGTTTTACTTTGATTTCTATGTTTTTTTAGTGCCCAAAATTATTTATTACCCAAACATGTGATTTATGACAATAAATTCGAGCGGAAATGGCCAACACACACCCACACGAACATACGAGCACCTGGTCACACACACACATATGTATTCTCTAAATAACTCACAAATTAAAACATTTTTTTATGCAACCTCAGCCACAATATGCAATACTCGCTCTAGGCAAAAGCTTTCAGCAAAAACTTAGTCATTTTTATTAAACAAAAAAAAACAACTAACTTAAGCTGAGGAGAGCCAGAGCAACTAAGAGAGCGATAACCAGCCGAAGAGAGTCGTCTCTTAAGAGAGACAGATTCTCGCAGATTCGTGCAAATTCCCAGCGCTCTAAAATTATTCCATTTAAAGTTCAACTTTGGAAATATTCAGGAAACAAAACCGCTTGAAATTATCCATAATCAGCCACAATTTTATATGTTTAAACATTTATTTATTTAGATATGTTTTTTTGGGTTCACTTTGGAGGGTTCGCTCTCGTTGGAGGTTTCAGTTTTTCGCTGCTCTTTTTTAGAGACACGTGAAAACAAGTTTTATGCAACAGCTTATTGTTTACTTATTGTGGGGGTTTTTTTTGTTTGCTTGTTGCTCATTTTGTATGTTATTGGAATGGCTAAGATCAGCTACCTCTGCTGGCACTGTGGCTGCTGACTTGGCTAGAACTATAAAACGCGTAAACTGGAAAGAACTCTGAATGAAATGCACTGCTATATGCTCCGCTTGACACGTTGGACTCGACTGAACGGATCGAGGGTTTGTTGGCAACTGAAACTGGCAACGTGCTGGCTCTGAGCCAAGCTTTGCTGCTCTTTAGCTTCATTTTCAGCTTCGCTGCTTGTTTTGTTTTCTTTTTTCCCGACGCTCTTTCTCTCTCTCTCTCATTCTTTTTGGTCACATCTTTCGTTTGTTTTTGCCGTTTCCTCTGTGGCTGGTCGTTTGGCATAGTGCTGCCAGATCGCTGGAAAAAGGTTTTCAAACTGCAGCCTTGGCGCTCTGGCCTGAGCCGAGCCCCTTTTCCACCACAGTTTTTATCACTTGCTGATAAAAAGGAAAGCCATGTGCGTGTGCATCTGTGTGTGTGTGTGTGTTTGGGGTGGTTGCTGGCGTTTGTAGCGTAACGCAGACTTCAATGAATCGATACGCCCGAGTCTCCATGCGACTCATGCGCAGTAGCTCCAAAGGGGATGGCCAGCAAGAGAGCAGCCAGTGTTGGTTAACTGACCATAAATAACGGTACTTTACGAGGTTTTTTGTTATTTATTAATTTAAAGTTAATGTATTTAAGGTATACATTATTTAATTCCATTAAATTATTTAAATTCCATTTTTAAATTTCCATTTAAAAATTTAGTTACATTACCACAATTGTTACTCTCTCTATTTAATCCCTCTCCTGCTCGCGCTCTCTCTCTCTCTCTCTCTCTGGATGGACTCACATGCCTTTACGCTCATTTTCCGTTTGGTGGGAAATTCTTATACAAAAAACCCAATTCGCTGCTCAGTGAAAATTTCATCACCGTCGTCGACAGTTCAGCCAACACCAATTTGCTCTCAAAATTCCAAGGCGCAGACTTGTCTTTAAAATTTTGTCCAAAAATATCATTTGTGTTCACTTTTGATCTTTCCCAAAAACAGCATTAAAGTTTGCTCCACAACTCCAGTGAGACTTTGGCGCATTGCAAACGGAATTCGTGGCCAGGAAAATTCTATTGGTAAAAAGTGCAACTCAAACTCGAACGAAAGAACTGCCAAAAAAATCGAAACACGGCTAAAGAAAAATACTTGTATAAAATTTCTGTATCAGCCAGTCAGCGTTGTTTGTACGGAGGACTATCTCTGTGTGTGTGTGCGTGAGTGTGTATTTTTGTGTGTATGTGCATGTGAATTAGTGTGCGTCTGTGTTTGTACGTGATAAGCGTAGACAGACGCCGTAACAACAAAACGGCGGAGCCCCAGCCCGGGGCCCAGAGGATAGAAGAGGCAACATGGCTTTATTGAATGACAAGTAAAACAAAAAGCGAGCGGGCCAACAACAACGTGACTTAGCCGACGATTAAAGCCTTCTGCGGAGTACGCAACCTGCTAACCCACAAACCCACTGCCAGCAGGGGTCCCGTGGGTGGTTTTAATACAGCTAATTGTTGGGGAAAAAAATAATAATTAATATCCCAGATCCGCACACAGCAAACGAGAGAAAACTATTTAAAACTGCCCGCAGAAAAGTATGCAACGGAAAATTGTTTGGGGTTTTGTGGGGGGACTCTATGTGGAGCGACAATTTTGTGGTAGGCTGCGCAAGTCTTTGACCCCAAAACGTCGAGGAAGAGTCAGGCAGAGCTAAACTTTAGACGAGTCAGAGAATCAAAACAATTTGCGTGTTGGCTAACAGTCACACCATCTATTCCCTGGACTCCCCGACTGCGACGCCCAGACTTGATGCAGAGTTGACATATTTAATTACCATCGAAAAGACATTAAGCCCTGTTTTATGACGGGCCAACGCACAGTCAGCTCGGCAGCAACTCGAAAGGAAATGCCGCACGAAAATGGGTTAAACATAGCTCCAGGGGGGGCTCCGACTCCGGTTGTGGCTTCCTCTTCGGAAAACGACTCTTTCGCTGGCTTTCCTTTTCCCCATTGCAGTTTATATAACTACACAGTTGACAGTAATGCAGCGGCTTAAGCTGCAGTCCAAAGGAGAACTTTAATTTCGCCCTGACGTTGATGGATTGCGGTGGCTGACTGAGTTGAACCCGACACCAAATAACCCCAGAACCCGCTCGACCAGAGGTTAAGCCATTCCATAAAGTTTTTTTATCCAGCACAGATTTGTGCTGGCTACCAAAAAGTTGCGGGCCAACAGCCCAGAAGCACTTCAGGCCACACTCCACAAAAGTGGATGCGGGGCAAAGAAGAAACATAACTGAACAGGACCGAGAGCCGTGCACCGAAAACCGAGAACCGACAACCGAGAACCTCAACACGTTACTGTGATTATTAATTCAAAAAGTTTTCACACATACACACGGCCCTAGAGAGAGAGGGCCAGGGACTGGCAGACAGCCTGGCATCCGAAAAATATACCCCGAATCAGTTTCACTGGCAGGAAAAGCAATGCGAATGAATTATATAAGGGCTTACATTTGGGAGAGCCCCGATGCCCTTCAAAGCCAGACAGTTGATGGCTCTGTCCAACCTAATTTGGACGCAAACGAGAACGAGGCTCCACAGCCACAAGTGGAGTATAATTTAATCAGGCTTCAAGTAGCTCGGTAAATAAAAGTTCAGTCTTTGGCGGAGACAAAGCCGAGCCGGATAGATAGACAAACAAACAAACAATTGGGGGCCATCAATAATGAAATCGATTCGGGGCTCTGTCACTGGCAATTGTTAGGCCTGCCGGCCTACTCGTGAGGCTTTTATTTCCGCTGCCTGCTCACGGCACTGCCAGGCGCTGAACTTTGACATTTCATTGCACGACCAGCCAAATGCCAAATGTCAGACCAGAGCGGCACATGTGTCTGTGGCAAGTGCAGCCCTGCTGCAGAGAGAGCAGAGCACCTCAAGGATGGTTCTCGGCGAGTGTGGGCGCCAAGAGCGGAGACAGTTTAACGCCGCAGACTCTGTGGCGTCCTCGACGTCCGCCCTGCCACAGGATTATTATTAGGAAGGCTTATGTCATGAATGGGATTAGGGCTCTCAAATTGGATATTTTTGCCTTTGTAATGACTTTCAAATTATGTACATCTCATCAGGCACGAACAGTCTCCAGCAGAGTCCCGTCTCTCTCTCTCAAGGAGCCGTTTTGACCCTCAATTGGTTGCACAACTCCTGCTTTGGCATACATATTTTAGAGATTTTTATAGCAGACACTTCTGATGTGGGCCCTGGGACATATTAACGCAATTTTCGCACACTTCTGTAGCTGGGGTGGTGGGAGTTTAGGTGTTATTTAGGGAGCTGCCAGGGACCACTTTTATTTACATACAGTTGGGTAGTCGAATCCCTGCCGCTCTGCTTTGCCCTAGTTGGCGGCCAGTGTCAGTGCAATGAACCAAAAACAATCTTTGGCTTGCCATCCAGTTGCTGCCAACCACAAAGGCGACAGCCAGTTGTCCCTAGAGATGGCAGCCAGTCAGCCAGTCAGTCAGTCAGTCAGTCACTCGTCCAGTTGGTTGGACAGCAGTCTGATAGCCGGGCTTCTCCGCTCTTTGTTGTTCGGTCCGTTTGTTTTCTGATAGTTTTCAGCACGACAATCGGGCTTCAAGTCTCACAGAAGTTTTCAACCCTTTTTTTTATGTATTCTCCCCCGCTTTCATTTCAGATTTGAGCAGCAAGCAAAAAAGGTTCTTTAGGAAAGCGAATCCGAGCTTCAGCGAGCATCCGAGGCCCACTGTTCGACTCCATTGTCGACCACTGTCAATATTAGCGCCATTGCAACTGCTGGGTGTGGGCGAATCTGCGCCCCGCCACCGGTAAGACCACCGCCACCCACCGCCCTCTAACTATGTATAACTCTAAATCACCAACTCACCAAAAGCTTGGCTGTCACACGTATCCGTCACCGTAACACATCTTCACCTTCCCCTGCTTCGCCTTGGCTCAAATTTTAAGTTTTACATTATGTTTTATATGTTTTTTAAAGCGGCCGCACGAAACTTCAATCAAATGGGAAGCACCACACGCATAATTCCAAATTGTGCCCGCGGGCATGACTCTGTGTGGCACGTGCCCCCGAACCCCCTGATGTCGGGCTGAAAAGTTTCAAGTGCCTGTAGAGGGCCCCAGGCCTCGACAATAAATCCACAAAATACACGATGACGTTGTGCGACATTCTGGTCTACAAGTGTCTGACACTGTTGACAGGGCACCTAAGGCCCCCACCCAGCACCCAACCGTGGCCCCATCCTTGGCTGGAATTGATTTTCGTTGCTTTGCGCCGCACAAAGGACTCTTGGCAATATAATGGCTGTTTTTTAGTGACTGCTGTTTGCCGTCGAGGCTTTGCATTTGCACTTGCCGGCCATTGTCCTCAAAGTGTCCTTGGCTGGTGCACCTGTTGCAAGAGCTTACTCCACCCCCCCAACTTCCAGCACATTCTCCCATTCTCATGTGCCATTTATTTTTATTTTCTGCTCGCAGTGGTCGCATAATTTAATTTACTTTCTGTTTAATCTTTTCTAATTGCAACTTTTAAAATGGACTTTTAGTTTTCACTCACCAACCACCTGTACCTCCGTCCGTTCTTTGACTCTGCCACTCATTCACAGCATTTTCCAATTAGCAAAAGCAACTTTTTTGCAATTTCATGGTCTACTTAACCCATTGCTCCGGGCAGTTCTGTAAGTGAAACGAAGCTGCAGACGACAGCATTAGAGAGTTCATTAAATACAAAAACATGATCAAAAATACTAATCGTTATCCTAACCAGCTGACATATGAAATTTGAAATGGGTTTAACTGCCACTCCATTGCAGAGGGCAAACATAATTGCCGCACTTTGTGATGATTTTTTACGATTTTTACCATCTTTCACTGTGAAAATTCACATTCGAAGTGGCCGCATCGCGCATACGCCGCGTGGACCACGCTGAAACTCAAGGTAGTAACTTCTCCCATCTCAGGTGGGAAATCCTTTGCTAGAAACCAGATGAGAAACAGTTAGACAGATACTACATATGTGTGTTTAAGTGGCTTTATTTTTATGTTTAAATATGTGACGCTTTAAATAACTTTATGCCTTGAAGTACGATCAATGTCTATGCACTATTAATTCGAGAAATCGTTAAGTGAATGCCAAAATTGAAAGCACTCTAGCTAATTGTTAAGCGTTAAGTGAAACCGAAAACGTAGCTATAAAATCTACTTTGTATTTCCCCTTTTTTTCGGCGTGCCGCAACTCGAAGGAAGCGAAAAGCAGCACCCTGAATTTCTCATCGTTCAAAACTAGCTTCACTTCCAATGTTAATTTCCTGAAGAGAAGGTAAAGACCTTAAAATGGAAGTGCCCCCAGTCCCAAGTGCCAGTTCCTGCTTGGGGCGGGCGGGGCTCCGATGAACGAAACTAATTTGAAATTTCATATGTTTGTCTATTCTTTCCCCATCTCTCTCTCTCTCTTTCTCCATACCGCTCTTTCTCTCTCTCTCTCTCTTGTGGAACTTTGTATGTTCTCGTTTACGTACTCTTTTGCCCACCCACTCAACTGCGCTGCACAATTTGACTTGTCCACTCGTCCGGCGATCAATCACCACCCAACCACACACCCACCCACCCAACCAATAATGCATTCCACCCCACACACGATGATGCGCAGATTCAGCTCGGGAGACTTGTCTTCCGAGGTCGACGATGTCGATCCCAATAGCTTGCCGCCAGCGGCTCGTCCCATCCAGGACCAGCCCACGAAGCCGCCGGTGCCGGTCGGCGGCGGGCCACCCAATATGCCACCTCCGCCGGCACCGGGCCAATCGGCGCCCGGCCAACCGGCTGGAGCCGCTCCGGAGCTATCGCTGAGCTTCGGGGCCGGCAAGGCGCCGACTACAGCGGCTCCGGCACCACCGCGTGGTGTCAGTGCCCCCACCAGTCCGGCCAAGTCGCGCGAGAGCCTGCTGCAGCGAGTGCAGAGCCTGACGGGTGCCGCCCGAGATCAGGGCGCCTCCATACTGGGTATGATCTGGCAAAATTCTGTAGATTGAAGTCCCTGGTCCATGTTCTGGCATATAATCTCTTCCCAACAGGAGCTGCTGTCCAGAGCGCCACACAACGGACACCGGCCTTCAACAAGGACAAGTACTTCACGCTCCTGGTGCTGGATGACCAGAACACGGACTGGTCCAAGTACTTCCGGGGCAGGCGGCTGCACGGCGATTTCGATATACGCGTGGAGCAGGCCGAGTTCAGGGTAAGCTGCTGCGCCTAAGGGACCACTTCGGTAGTCGGCATAATCGCTGTTCGTGTTTTTCTGTGTCTGTGTGCTTCCGCAGGACATTACGGTGGTCTCCAGCGCCGATACCGGACCGGTAGTCACCATGGCCGCCTACCGCAGCGGCACTCGGGTAAGTTATCCTTGGCGCCTGGCCTGTTTGCGGTTAATTAGTGCAATGGCCAGTCGCTTTAGTCCTTAGTTATCCGTTTGTGCGTTTATTGCCCGCCAGGCTGTCATCTGTCCTCTGTCGTCTGTATTTCCACCCGGACTACATATATAAGCCGTGCGGTTGTGTGGCTCAAGGACTTCGGTGGCCAGGCAGCCAGGCGGAATTAATCCATCGCCCGACCACCACTTAAGCGTTGCCAGTCTATCAACTGCCATTGTCTCGCTGTTTGTCCAGCTCTGAGCTCTCGACACTCTGACGCTCTATTTTTCACTATTTATTTTCGAGTCATTCTTTTGTTGGCTCTACGATGGCGCATCTCAATGGCACTACAAAAACACTTGTGGCACAACTGCGACGCACTTGGGGGTCGGCTGGGATATTGTAATAAGCAGCGTAGATATATGGAAAGGAATTCAAATGCAATAAATAATGCGTATCTAAAGAGTATACTGGATCAACGTTTTGTAGATATGTATAACTAAACATATCAATAAGACAGCTATTTGCAGGTCCCTTAAAGGGGTATATGAAAAATTAGTCAGAAGTTGGAAACGAATAGAAATAGGCATTTCCGAGCCCATAAAGTGCAGATATTCTTATCAGTCTGTTCCTCCGTTTGCATAGCCCAATGAAACGCTCAAGCACCTACACATTTGTTACAGAACTCTCAAAGATCTGGCCTAAATCGGCACAAATGGTTGCTGTGTTGCGTGGACTGTTTGCAAAATATAAACAGAGCTGAATTAGTCGTCTTACTTTAAACAAAATTATATAAATATTTACGGAAATGCTTTGTAATAAAATCTTAGTGAAATTTAAGGTCCCAAAAACACCAAAACTACTTCTTTGACAGCGATCACTTTTATGCCCAAAACGGAAGCGATCAAGTCACAACACATTCAGATGGGGCAAGATCTCTTCTGCCATGGTTCTGAGGAGGTTTTTTGGTTGATCTGCAATGGACAGTAGCCTACCAAGACTTTCTTTATTTAAATAACGATACTTTACAATATCTTACCTCACGAGTAATCGCCACGTGAAATTTTTACATTTCATGGTCGGGAGACACCAAGAAATACAGAATCTACATGATTTCTACATGTCTACTCAACAGCTTCTGGGGCGCCGCCACAGATATCAGCGGGCATTTCATGAACTTACTACCGATCGATAGGACAAGAATTTATCGACCATTCTATCAGAGTTTGAATTATTTTCTTTGATTAACAGAAGAATTGTCAAAATATGTTATTTAACTGAATGAATAGAAACCGAGTTATTTAGATATACGAGTATCCATCAGTTTACTAGCAAATTAAAGTCCAAATGGTTTTCTGCTAATCCAACAATATCTCTAAATGAAATTATTTTTATTCGTATATTTTCCAATTAAAAAATTACAAAAAAGTGTGTGTTTCGATCGTTTTGCATGTAGCGTTCTAAAATCTAATTAAATTCCTTTTTGTTTATTTATTCATTTTGGAATATCACACCAACAAACAGGTTGCGCGCTCCTTCCGGCCGGACTTCGTGTTGATACGCCAGCCGCCACGTGACGGTTCCAGCGACTTCCGTTCCACCATTCTCGGACTCAAGTACGGCGGAGTGCCCAGCATCAATTCGCTGCATTCGATCTACCAGTTTCAGGTGAGTCGTAAAATCGATATAGATACTCGGAGTGATGGAAACTGATATTCTGTTTTGTTCTGTTTTGGTTGTAGGACAAACCCTGGGTGTTCTCGCATCTGCTGCAGCTGCAGCGGCGTCTGGGCCGCGACGGCTTCCCACTGATCGAGCAGACCTTCTTCCCGAATCCACGCGATTTGGTAAGTGTACACGGTATAAACGATAAACATTAAAAGCTAGACACTAATTAAGTAGCTGTTCGAAGCTCGGTTACATTTCAAAAGCATCAATTAATAAATAACACATTAGGCATAACGTACGTATTAAAGCTCTGGACAGAGAGAAACGGTAGCATAACAAGGATTTGGGGATTAGGGGCACCCCATCCGCCTACGGATTGCTGAGGCACTTTCTGTAGAGTTGCGTGCGCCGCCAGCGGCACCGGGAGATGCTGCCGTTCACCGTGTGCGTCACATGGGGCATGCAGGCGCTGTAGTCGCGCTCGCACTTGCCGAACGGCGACCACTTGCAGCCATCGGAGTACTCTCGATGTCGCAGGCACTGCTGGCCAAAGCAGGGTGATACCTTTTGTGGGAATGGGAGGGAAGGGAAACCAGTTAGCTCGAACCACAGATCCCCCCGTGGGCAGATACTCACGGTGCAATTGCAGCTCTTGCCGTAGCCGCCGCTGAAGCCGTGGCGCTCGGTGATGGTCATCTTGGTGTACTCCTTGTAGTAGCTGCACACGTTCAGCGTGGGCATGCGTCCCGCGATGATGTAGACCTTGCCGAGGTCCAGCCTGATGCCACACATGGAGTCACTGTTGGGCGTGGCCAAACGACCATCGCGCAGCATGCGACGTGCCTCGGGAGTGGCCTAGAGCAAGAGTATTGGGTTACGTTACGTTCTAGCCGCCAGCGAAATGTCAATGCCACAGGACTTGCCTTGTAAGTGCGCTTGATGTGCACCTTGTAGGTGGTCTTGCCCGGATCGATGGTGTCCGATTTGCGCAGCACTCGCAGCTGCACAACTGTCAAAGAAATGCAGGCATTCAGTTATCGAATACCCCAAGGATTGGCCCCTACTTGGGGGCTGACTCACCATAGTCGGCCTTGCAGAAGTGCGTCTGTGGGTGCGAGGGCATGCAGGAGCAGGCGTCTACTGGGCGACCGTTGAGCGTCAGAACAGCCAGCAGGACGAGCGCCAATAAACCTAAATATTTTCTGAAATCCATGGCTTGGAAAGCTTTGCTCCTCCACTACGTCTCCACTGCCAGGCAGCAGATAAAATTACTTAATGGCGTTCTCAGTGAGTCCCCCAAGCTGGAAAAAAGAGGAAAATTGAGATTACTTTTTACGATGACGACAATGTTTTAATGCGAGAACGTACGTACGTACGTACACATATGTATGTATGTGCAATGATTATCAGGCTGAAGGTCGCAGAAAGTTTAATTATGTCTGTCTTACTTATGCCATTCAGAAGTGTGTGTGGGTTATCGGCACGATGGGGCTGAGAAGGAGGCCAGGCAAAAGCAAGCCGTCCATCAATCAAGCCATCAATGCAATGCTTAATTATGCATATAATATATAACACACACACACACCCCATACACCCTATACACCCTCTGTGTGACAGCAATTAATCGCGACTTCTGTCAGAGACACGCACGCTTCAGGGGCGGATCATCAAGAGCATTATGGCTAAAGCACTTGACTGTCTTTCAGGCACTCCTCGCGGGCCGTCCGCCCCCCCTCAGCTTTATTCTCTTTTCATCAATATTTTACTTGCGACTTACGCAAAGCCCATTCCGTCAGTCAATTTAGAAGGCATAAATCCTACGAAAAGTAGTTCAATTGCCAGAGCATTTCAATTGAAAATTGTTTATGGGAAATTCATAGAAAAACTTGAGAACCACAAATCGAAATCCATTACAAAACGGCTGCCGATATGCCTTACCCGTACGTACCATACATATATATTAACGCAAAAATATTGTATAATATGGAGAGTGGCAAAGGCAAAGGCAGGGGCAAAGGCAGGGGCAAAGGCAGGGGCAAAGGCAGTGGCAAAGGCAGGGGCAAAGACTGAGGCAAAATAATCAGCTGCAGCTCCCGTTCCAGTCAGCGTCGCCACTGATCGACAGAGATAGGCAGGTCGCATTGCATATATGCATATAGCCATATGCAGGCCAGCCATATGCAGCAGTGTGCCCTCCCGTTCCCCATCCGCCCATCCCCCCCATCATCAGTAGCGCGGCAGCTCGGCAATGTGGCAATTAAATTGAAATAAAATTGAATTAAAAGCATTTTGCGGAAAAGCCACTAGAAAACGTACGCACACAGAGGAGTCGTCTAGCTTGGGGGAAGGGGCACCAGCGAAGAAGTTGCATGCGTGAATCGATCAGAGAGAGAGGGTGGAGGGGGGGAGGCAATAGAGAGGGCTGCCGGGCCATTGATTGAATGCAGCGAGGCAGGCATAATGCATCAGACCATATTTATTAAGTGGCAGGCCAAACGGCGGCCGCCAGACAGGCAGACGCGCGCACTGCCTAATGGGATAAACTGGAGCAGAGGTCGTTGGAGGTGCCGGTGCCGGTGTCGGTGTCGGTGTCGCAATGCCATGGGAGAATACCATATTTTCGTGGAAGGAAAGTTTCGCCCCCTTTTCGGCCCGGACACTTTGCCTGGCAATTAACGGCGCGGATTTGTTTAACAAACAGCCCGACAAGGCAGCCAGGCACTAATACCTACGACAACGACGAGAGTGACAACAAACAAACAAACAAGCGGGGCATTCATCGCAGCGGAGCAGCAACAAAAAGTGGCACAGCACACAGCACACACATTGGAAACGTCATCGGCGCTTGGGCCGATAAATCACAGCGAGCCAATTGGATTGGCGGCAAGAAAAGCGTTTTAGAGGCGTTCGAAATTCGCACGATTTCCTTTTGAGCTCTTTTTTTCGTCGACTCCATGTCTATGTCTTTATTTATATATGCAGTGATATCTGAATACACAATTAGCGTGGCCATATATCAGGCAGGCAAATGTAGTTTTAAGCCAGCAGCAGGCGACATGCGGCTACCTGTCAGAAAACTTTTTTTTTGTCGGCTGTTGCGGGGACCGGCTCCCGGTGTTTGTTGACAAGCTTTACACGTGTCAATTAAATGTTATATATTATGGCACACGGCATTCATATCCACATCCACATCCACTCGCACGAAAATCTTTTATCCCCTGCAGTTGTTGCCTCCACTTTGACGTCACTTTGCGCCTCGTCTAATTGACACACTTGTTTTCACGGACTGCCACTGGCCCTACTGCTGCCCCTGCCCCTGCCACTGCCCCTGACTGTGTGTCGTCATCATCATCATCATCGATGTTGACTTTTGACACTAGTGTGATTGTCAGTCGGTTACAATATCAAGCGACTGTCATCCAATTATGCGGGCGAGCAGCACCAGAAACAACCATCAGAGAGACAACAATTTCGAAAGATATTAAGCTCGAGTTCAATTAGCATTGATTTCCACTCTCAGGGCACTTCAAGAATGCCAGTTATAGGCTGGGAAATATTTCAAGAACACCCTTTTGGTAGAGAGTTTTCTCTCCCTTTGGAATAATTTAAGGGCAACAATCATAATTCCCAATTATGAGAAAAGGTTCACCAACGACAAATCCATTTAGCATTTCTTTAAATAAATATTCCGGGACAATATTTGCCGTGCATAATTTATACCTTTGAATCGTGTCTACTGTTTCGTGAAGCAAACACAAAAATATGCAAATTTAATGATTATTAACACTTGCCAGGCAGACCCACAGACGGACAGACAGGTGGAGGTGATTTTCCCAGGTGTATTCAAAAGGATTCACTAAGCTCGGACATGAAAAGGGCCACAGAAACGTAAATAAGAGGCAAAACACAGAAAGCGCCTTTCGGCCAGACTGTGGTTTCATGGTCGGGTGGCTAGCCGTGGCCGTGGCCGAGACCCGGGCCAAAATGCGCCAAAAACGGCTCGCAAAGCAAAGCCACATAATTAATGCGATTCTGGTTTGCCTGCCGTTTGGGTGTTTTCCCAAAACTGAGCTAAAAGCGGATCAGCAGCGGCGGAGCTCTGCAGCGCTGCGATGTTTGTTTTATGAGCACTTAATTGGGCCCATAAATGGGCCCTAATGTCCGCCCAATGTGTGTGTGGACAATGGGGGGTGGTGGAAATGCATCGGTATACAAATGGTATTTATAGCATTCGGATTCTCCATTTTCACTGCACTTCAATTTACGATGCTCGATATTTTGCGCCTACCAAAGGGGAGGGTGTGGGGGCATAGCCTTAGGCATACAAAATATGCGTCTAATTAGCACTTTGGGTATCGCTTTCTAAAGCTCAGTTTATAGTACCCTCTATTTGAAGAGCACTCTATAGGCACCACTTACAAGACGAGTACATGTATGATATGCATGATACTTGAACAGTACTGGCTGTGTAAGGGGTTCTAGAACCTTTTGGTGCTCTAGCATTTGGACTGTGTTCGATTCCAGCTACAAATTTTAATAAAACTAAGTTTAAGATACAGCCAAACTAGCATCTTCCACAATAGAACTTTATTACTCCTGAGTATTGAGCATTTTAAGCTACTTTTACGAGTATATCGATCGATCCACCTACAAATGTTCGTAAAACTAAGCTAAAGACTAGCATCTTTCACCTTAAAACTTAATCACTTCTGATACTTGAACACTTCCAGCTACTTATACGAGTATAAGAGGTTCTAGAACCTTTTGGTTCTTTAGAATTTGGACTCTGTTCGATTATAACCATCTTTCCAGCAACAAAGTTTAATAAAACCAAGTTTAAGATACAGCCAAACTAGCATTTTCCACGATATAACTTTATTACTCCTGAGTATTGAGCATTTTAAGCTACTTATACGAGTATATCGATCGACCCACCTACAAATGTTCGTAAAACTAAGCTAAAGACTAGCATCTTTCACCTTAAAACTTAATCACTTCTGATACTTGAACACTTCCAGCTACTTATACGAGTATAAGAGGTTCTAGAACCTTTTGGTTCTTTAGAATTTGGACTCTGTTCGATTATAACCATCTTTCCAGCAACAAATTTTAATAAAACTAAGTTTAAGATACAGCCAGACAAGCATTTCCCACGTTAAAACTTAATCACTTCTGATACTTGAAAACTTCATTCTACTTATACGAGTATAAGAGGTTATAGAACCCTTTGGTTCTTTAGAATTGGGACTCTGTTCGATCCACCTACAAAGACCCGCATCTCTCACGTATCACTTGTGAGTATTTTCTTTCTCATCTACTCATTATCTCTGGAAAAACTATTATTTGCAGGCCCACACCTCTCGAGATATTCGTTTAAGCCAAAGCAAACAGCATTTGTTTAGAGGGTGACAGAGCAGTCGAGTTGTACAATAATGTTCTGAGTTTTAGCGGTCATTTACTTTTTGGTTTTGCGCTTTGTCGCAATTCGCTTTTTGTTTTGTTTGTTTGTCATTGCCGATTGACTTTCTAAACAGTCTGGAAGGGGGAATATGGCATGGGGAATGGGTAATGGGGAATGGGTTCTGGGTTCGGTTCGTTATGGGATCACATTCCCATAAAGCAACTGCGCAGTATTGGAAATGCTTGGCTTTGGCATGCTCGTTCGATATTACAGCCCAAGATGATGTCACCTTGCACATCTTCCCCAACGACTGCGAGGGGGAGTGACAGAGGGGGCGTGTGTGGCTTATCAGATGAATTTAAGATAAGTATCTGGTAACTAGATCAAGTAAATGTTTGCCTGGCATCCGAGTTGCGGCTAGGGCTGGCTCCCAGGAGGTTGCATGTTCAACTTTTGCACTTTTGCCAATTTCCATAACGTTGCTGGAAAACTTTCTTTGGCCGGCGGCGACTTTATGGCTTTGTGGCAGCCCAACCGTCGGACCGAACAATGAGAGAAAATTAAGAGGAAAAATATCAAAGTCACGATCGGGCAATGCCATAATCAGCCAGATCAATGGCGGCCCAAACAAAAGGAGTCGAGTATTTTGATTAATGCCTGACCCCCCCGCTGACCCAACGTGCCTGACCAGTCTCCAGCCTCCAGTCTGCATCTTGATCTTTGACACGCAACGTTTTGTTTTTCCCCCCATTGCAAACTGGAGATAGAGATACCCTCTAGACGACCATTAGCATTTACATGCACTCAGAGACAGAGACACCTGCGCTGGAATAATCATAAATAATTAAGTGTACATACGAATCGGCATCCGAGCTGATAAGAGCCGCTCCAGTGAGTGGCTGTGTCTCCTATCAGCTGCTGCTAATTGAATTGCCAGCAGCTGCCACTGGAAATGCCACTACAAATACCACTTGCCACTTGCCCCATGATGAGATGCATTCGCTCGGCGACTGACAGCTCTGTTCAGGTGTGACGAAACCTGGTCTGTTTGTTAGGACGGTGGGGAATGCTTGGAATGTTTATGGGCTTATGCATCATTAATTCATGCACAAGTACATACATGTACGAGTATGTATGCCAGGGAGAGATGTGATGGCATCATTATGCCGAAAATAAGTCTTACGCAGCCCATTCGAGGGGCCATTCCTTGTGCAAACAAAATTTGCAAAAATACCAAAAAACCAAAAAACCGAAACAGTTTCTACCCGAATTCGTCACGTTCCTGCAGGGGTTTTCTCTTTACTTTACGCCCACGCAAACGGCAAATCCCCAATTGAAGAGAGACGCTCTAAAAATTTCTCCTCGCAGGCCTTTGGTTCTGGGTCCCCAGGATGCGGCAACGATTCAATTAAAAATGCTAATGTGTCGCGCCTTTCGAGTAAACAAAACCCCAATAACGGGGGTCGGGGGTGGGGCGGGTTGCAGCTGAGGTCGGAAGCCCAGTTCAGGGACCATGACGCCGGCCGGTCGGCTCAGATTCGGACTCGGACCCGTCTCGCATTGCATTTGCCGGTCCGTAAAAAACATAAATTTTTAATGAGCAAGACCCAATGCCTTTGGCATTTCATATTTATATAAACTTATGTATTCACACACACGCACACATGGCCACAGTATAGAGACATCAAAATATAAAATATTTGTGAAAAAAAATCCCAGACTACAATGCAGTTCTGTGTGGTCTTTTGGCATTCCCTTAACAAAGTGCGGAATTTGCATAAAAATCAATACTTATCAAGAATGCATTTTTTCGGAAATTGTTCAGATTATGGAACATACAATTTACATGGAAATTCGAATGCAGTACGAAACCCCTCTCAGTATTCTCAGTAATATGAGACCTGACACAGCTGTTTAAGAGCACAGTTTTGAATAAATGTTGTTGAAAAATTGTATTGTAAAAGGTCCCACCAGATAGCTCTGAAACTGGGAGATTTAATAGCCAAACAATATCTGTATCCCTTCCCCTTTTCAGCCTGTTCAAGAACACTATAACACCCCCTCCCTATAAGTACCCTCCTCAAAAGAGAAACAATTTGATTTTATGTCAGATATGAGAACATTTTGCACATCAAAATTGAATCATATTTCATCAGGCCGAGTCGAGTGGTGATTTATTTTCATTTTAATGCCCAACATTCCAAGCCCCGTCCCATTCAAATTTGTGCCTTGGGCGACAGATCTTGTTAAGGAAATTAAAGAAAAAAAAAACAACTGACAGACAATCAGACAAATTGACGGCCCATGGCCCACACACACACACTCCGAAGGAGGAGGAAGGGAGGGAGGGAGTCTGGGCCCTGTGACAGATCCAAGGAACGGAGACTAAAAAGAAATCATCGTCAATAAATTGCTGGCTGACTTGTGAAATTTACGCAAAAAACCGAACAACAAGAGCAGCCGGGAAAATACTTGTAAGATGCAGAAGAAGCAGCCCGAAGCGGCCCGAAGATGATGATGAAAAGTTATTAATGGAAAGGCATACCACGCCAAAGACTCTTTGTCGCTGCTGTTGGCCTGTGGCTGGGGACTGTCACTGTCTCCTGCATTTCTTTTTAATTGTACAATAATATTAAATTGCAAAAGTTGCACAAGCAAATTATTAATGGTCGCATGAGTCGCATGTAGAGGATAAGCCCAACCATCGCCGTCTGTGGGTGTGTCGAGAGTCAGGCAAGTGTGAAGGAATAAACAATCGCGTTTGTATCTGAAGCCCTACTATATATGGGTATATGTCTGACTGACTCTTTTTTTGGGGGCCTTAAGTGCACCGGCGGCCAAATATGGGAGAAACGAATGATGTGCGAAGGAAAAGTTTTCATTTGCGGGTTTTCCTCGAAACGATACGAAATCTTAGTAGAGCGGCCACCAGCCACCGCATTGATCGGGTTTTCATTCTGGGAATCGTTGAGATACTCGCACTACTCACACCTGAGCAGCCACTAGCCCACTAACCGGGTTCCATTTTCATTCACAGGCACACAAACAGCTGTTGCGGTTACGGCTTTTGTGAGCAATAAAAGAGCAAACAAAACAAGGCAAAAAATGTAGCACAATACTCGCACGAAATTGTTACCAGACTCGTATATGGGATGGGAGGGCAGAGGAAGGCAGTGAGACGAAAAGAAAAGTCAATATTTCCAAGAAAATCGGGAAAAACAAAAAGGAATAAAAGGCAAAGTCAAATGAAGGAAAAATCGTCAATGCGAAAAGAGTGTGGGGGTCGAAGAAAAGAAAGGGGAAGACACTTGAAATGCATTTTCACGCACTTTCCACCACAGACAAGATTCTTTGGTTCAAATTGATAGTGTTTTTGCTGTAAAATGTCATAAACATATACAATTTGTAGAATTCTAAAATATTTTATGAATTCTGGTATTTTTAGCCATTAAAAAGCCAATGCCAAAACACACATGACGTATGCGTAATATGAAAATATCCCACGCAAAACAGAGCCAGAGAGGCCTCGCCTTGACATCCAACAAATTCCATTTACAAGGGTTCTACGAGTATATATATAATACAGACACATCCTCCATAACCGGTCAAGTTTCATCGACACAATCATATTTTCATGAATTTTTCCACAAAATATTGAAATTAACTGCAAAAGAACACTGCCACGGTGGGTGTCCGGCTACGGGGAAGCTCCAGTCGGGGGGCTTTACGACCAGACGACATTGCACAACGAGCCGCATGTATGTATATTTTTTAATGGCTGCAGTTTGTTTACAAATTGGCGACATTAAAAACTATTAAGAGGAATCGACAGGCGGGCCGCCGAACGGCCGTCTCCAAGAAGGAGGGAAAACTCTGACGAAGGCAAATAAAAACAAATTATAAATAAACGCAAATAAATAGAATGATAGGTGCGTGTGTGTCGGGGGCATGGAAAACTGTGTCGCTGTGTCAGTGATGCTGCGACGCGTCGCCACATTTCCCCGCGCTCGCGTTTTAAATAGCCAGAAAAACGCGCGTTTGTCGCGCCGCTGTCGCGCGTTTTGCATAGCTTCAATTTGTATCTTCTAAATGCCAAATGCTTCATGATAAAACCCAACAAAATAAGAAAAGCAAAAAAATGCCTAAAATTAAATTATTTTTACCTTTGAGCAGCAGCAACTTGTTTGTCTCGGAAAATTGCACGTACTGTAGCTTTTGGGGCTTTTGTCTTCAACTTTAACCCAATGGGAATTTATTTTCACTGGCACTCTCACGACTCGTCGTTTAATTGCCACTGCACTTGATCTTATATGGTTTATTGTGGATGGTGTATGGACTCGGACCCGCGCGTTTGTCCGGTGGAGCACTTCGCTGCGCTGCTTTTTCAGTTGTGATTGCGTTTGGTATTGGAAAAAGTAAAGTCAAATACCAAACGCAATCACACTCAAGTCCGAGAGAGAGCAACGAAGCAACGAAGCAACGAATCGTCAAGCCAACCGTTTCGTCTTGGCCGAAGTCCCGATCCCACTCAAGATCGCACTCGGGCGCCGAGAGCATGGAGCACGAGAGCAAGACGTGCGCGATAGTGATCGCTTTTGAGCTTTTTTTGGTCTGGTCCCCCGCATAAGCTGCTGTCGGGCGATCAAAAGCGTAATAAATTCATTGCAAATGAGTGAAACGCCGCGGCGGAGGAGCACCGAGTGAGAGTGAAAGAGAGCGGCAAGAGGCCGAGTCGATTGCATATTTCTGTGCATTATTTTACCTTGGCAGCTTTATTAATTGCGTGCAGCGGCCTGGTTTATGCTCTCGGGCATGGCATAGGAAATATGCTTGGCGCCACAGTGAGAGCGGCGGCATCAGGAACCGCAGCAAAATAGCGCATCTGTCAGGCCACAAATCAACCAATAATTTAGTTATACTTGCACACCGATACGGCTTACTTCCACTTCCTCGAGAGGGTAGGGTAAGTCTGGCGCACACGTGCTCTGCCATGCTGTGGGCATGGTCATGCTTCATGGTGTACGCCTACAAAACGTTGCCATAATCTGCATACACGACTAGCTAACGCCACCACATACTCATATGAGTACGACTACGACTACGAGACGCACAGACGTACTCTTACATGCATATATCGCTCACTCACCATATCCCACTCCCTCTCTCAACCCGAATCGGATGCGTCACAGTGCATATTTTAGGCCCGCTGATATAACTCGAGAGTAGACCTCTAGACAGCGACCACTCGAGCGGAATACGTAGCAGCTTCCAAGAATGCCTGCTATGTGGGGGTGTGACGTCTGGCCGAGATTGCCCCCTCCCCAGGCTCCCTTCACTCTCTCTCTCTTCCCATCTCGCTCTTATGCTGATATTCATTGAGTGATTTGCTCTCGCTGCCATCCCTCCTGTCAACGCGATTGTCTCTCATCGTTTGCGACAATTCTTCTTTCTTTCAGTTTCTGCGTCATGGTTTGTTATGGTTTTCCTCTCAGCTTTATTTTTTTTGATTGCATTTCCATACCCGTTGCGCGTAGAGTAGAAGGGTATGTTAAGTTCTTGTGAATGCAAGAAACAGGCAGAGGAAATTGTTCTACAAATTCCATAAATATTCCATACATAACTTGAGTTTGTTTTGATCTTTAGGATAGGATCTGGATATAATAAAAGCCAAAAGGGTTTTGCATATAGTTTGTGCCTATTTAAAACTAGATCGATCATATTATACTTGGGGAACCATAAATAAATATCTTGTAAACGGGTATCCTATAGTCGGAATCTTGAAAGTACTCTTTTACTTGGTTTATCTCTTCTGATGTCATTAAATTTTATAGGCAGGGAAAGTCCATATGTTTATTTATGATTTATCAGCTGTTTAAATATGTCAGATGATTAACATGTGGACTTACATACACATTCGAGACAGTATCTGTGTGCAAATACATTATCAATGGACAATTCCGTTGAATTATTAACAGTTGAATTTTTTCAATAGATGGTTGGCAGGGCCTTGTTTGTAGTTTCTCTTTCGTATTTAATTCAGAATTTGATCATTAATAACTTGAAAGAATTTTCCCTGAGTAACGTTAAAGGCATGAGAGGGTCGGTTCGTGGAAATGAAAGACCATTTCCATGGCCAGATTCAGAGTCGGAAATCGAGCAAAAACAAATACGAGAAAGACAAATGAATTTGGCATTTATCCAACAGATTAATAAGCAGCTTGGAACGTGCGCCCTCAGATTTCCGCAGCAAATAAAATCAAAAGAAATCGAATCGAAGCGGGTACGGGTCTGGGTATGGGTATGGGTCCGGGTCTCATCGCATCGGCATATTGTAATTTATATAATGCCAATCACAATCACAATCACTGACCGAGCGAGACACAAATTGTGATTGCATTCGAACTCTTCCTCATTGCAGTTCCAATTCACCAAGTTCCCCAGCGTGCTGAAGGCCGGACATTGTCATGGCGGAGTGGCCACCGCTCGGCTGGAGAACCAGAGCGCCCTGCAAGACGCCGCCGGACTGGTGAGCGGTGCCGGCAACGAAACGCATTGTTATTGCACCATCGAGCCCTACATCGATGCCAAGTTCAGCGTGCACATCCAGAAGATTGGCAACAACTACAAGGCATTTATGTAAGTGATGACCACAAAACCGCAGACGGCGCACACAATGCCGAATGCTGAATGCCGAATGCTGAAAGCCTCAATGATGATGGGTTGCGGATCGAGATGGGTCGAGTGGTCTGCTGTGGCCTGCTGTTCCCTGGACCGACAATTGACCTTGAGCTCAACGGCAACTGTCAGCAGACAAAAGCCGCCGCAATGCAATCGCCAATTATCCTACCAAGTGCAGCGGCAAAAGTTCATTGTTTGCCAACGAAAATGCGACGAGTTCAAAGATCTGTCTCTCTCCCTCTCCCCCCATTCAGCTTTGTGTGGCATCGAATTATCTACGCTCTTTTGTGGCATGCTAATTTATTACGCTTGCTTGCTTTCGCTCTTTAACAGGCGCAAATCCATCTCCGGCAATTGGAAGACCAATCAAGGCTCCGCCATGCTGGAGCAAATCACTTTAACCGAGAAGTACAAAACCTGGGTGGATGAGGTAAGTCATCGAATCAGATCTCTGGAGATACTAAATCATACAGTAAAATAAATTGGGGACCTACCTCACCGAATTGGGTGTACTCTAGAGTAGGGCTTACAAGTACAAGGAATTATATTGAAGAACCCCCGGCTCATTAGCAAGACGACGACCCAAAACTTGTTTATATAATAGAGAGACGCTGCCTAATAGAACCTGTAGGACAGATGGAAACCTGTCATATTCTGCTCCTTTCATTAAAGTTGCGACAGTTCAAACTTACACAGAAGTAAATATACCTTTATGGGGGAGTACTGTACCACTAGGAAGTATCTTAATTCTTAGACTAGAACTTTGTTCTTCCCTTAAAAGATGTCTCCCGAAAAGAGATGCACATAACACATGCCAAACCCACTTTGAAGTACACAAATATAGGGCATTCCAGTTGGTATTCTCCATTTGGGCTCCTTTGCAGTGCCCCATAGGCCAGAACACATTACCGTTACAGCCTCCAATTCTGGGCCATGGCATGGAAATCAGTTCCAAAGCAGCAGCTCAGCCTTTGCACACATTTATCAAATTTTGCCAATCAATATGGCTGATGCTGAGACTGGGACTGAGACTGGGGCTGGGGTTGGGGCAAATCGCTTTAAATTATTTGCGGCATTTTGGGTGCACAATTTGTGATTTCGGCTGTGGTCTGATTTGCCCAGCGGGGGGGTGGTGAAGGTGGGTGGGAGTACGATTCGGGTCTACTTTGACTGACGTCAGTCGTTGCCTGTTTATATGTGCCCTCGAGTGTCGGCGCCGCTTTAATTAGAGCTTATGAATATGCAAATCGCAAGACAGTTGAAACGGTTTTAGCCGCAAACACTGACTGTCTGTGTGTGTGTGTGTGTCTGTGTGGGGTATGAGGTAACGGGAATTAAACAATCCGATTGCTTGATGAGGTATTTATGTATCTGCTCGTACATGAAAATGCCATCGATTGAGGTATGCCATCAAAATCCATAGATGGCTCAGCGGCGCTTCCTTGGAGCGGAGGCTGATTCATTCGCTTTCCGGCACTGCATATGAGCATTAATTAATGCCATTTTGTTGCACAACCCAGCCCCATGCGGGAAGTGTTTAGGGTTATATATGTGGGTGGGCCGGGTCGATGATGACGACGTCGATATGAGTTTTCTAGGCAAGTCAGCAGCAGTTTTAATCAAAACAAACTGTGTAATTAAAACCAACTGCGGAAGCCCACGCAGAACACAGAACAGCAGCGACAGCAGCCTCTGGACCCTGCCTCTGGGGGTCTGGGGCTGACTGGGGGCATGGGCATGAAATCGAAACCACATTTTGGGACCATGACTCAATCGCAGGCAGGAATTCTAATCACTAATGCAATTGGATCACTTACAGATATCGGAGCTCTTTGGCGGCATGGAAGTGTGCGGTCTCTCCGTGGTCGTGGCCAAAGACGGACGCGAGTACATCATCAGTGCCTGCGACAGCACATTTGCGCTCATCGGCGACAGTCAGGAGGATGACCGCAGGCAGATAGCCGACCTGGTGTCGGGCCGCATGCAGGTGGGTGGCGTACAGTCCTTTTTCGCCTCCAAAGAGCCTCTTTAGCAAACTCCTTCTCTCCCGTAGAACGTTTGCCGCCCCAGCATGGCTCAGACAGGACCGGGCAGGCTCCCCTCCCGCTCGTCGGTGTCCTCGCGCGCCGAGAGCCCCACAGACGATGGCATGGCCCCAACACCGCCACTTCCAGCCGGACCCCGGCCAGCGCCCATGGGCGGACCACCGCCCATACCCGAGCGCACCTCGCCAGCGGTGGGATCCATTGGACGGCTGAGCAGCCGCAGCAGCATATCCGAGCTGCCGGAGGAGCCGTCCTCCTCGGGGCCGAGCACTGTGGGAGGAGTGCGACGCGACTCGCAGACATCGCAGGCATCGAGCATCTCGTCGGTGTCCAGGGTGGGACAACGTCCTCCGCAGACCCAGAGCTCCGTGGTGGAGGATGCGGAGGACACGATGAAGAACCTGAGGAAGACGTTCGCGGGGATATTTGGCGACATGTAGGAAATCGCTAATAAGAAGCGCGGCAGAACGGCGAGCGAGACAAGCAGCGGCCTGGGCAGTGTGCCCACCAGTGCCGGGCCAGGGAGCAGCGGAGGCAGCGGCTTCAGCGGCTCCTTCCTGGGCAAGCAGTTCTCGTTCGCCTCGGGCGGCAAGTCTGGCAACGGCAACGGCAACGGCACGGAGGTGATCTCCACCCAGCCCAGCCGTCCGCTGGAGGAGCCATCAGCGGCCAGCTCAGCCGTCCAGCCCGGCAGCAGCGTTTCGGATAGCGTCAACATAACTACGGATACAAGTACGGATAAAGCCGCCGGCGGCTATAAGCCGGTGACCAACTTTGAGCCACAGGAACGGGTCAATCCCTTCGACAAGGAGCCGCACAAGTCATCGAGCGTGGCCAGCATCGCTGGCGCCGCCTCGAACCACACCACCTCATCCTCCTCGTCGATCTCATCGTCATCGATCTCGTCGCGCATCAATCGCAATGGCAACGGCATCAAGTCGCCGCCCCCACCCTCGGGCCCGCCACCGCCGCCACCCACCGTGGCCGCCACGGTCCACAGCAATGCCAACAGCTCCAGTGGGTATCGCAACAGCTTCAGCAGCACCCTCAGCAAGGACAAGACCAGCTACGGCAACTACGGCAGCTCCACCTCCATCGAGACGATCACGCGCATGGACACGAACACCACAAACACGGCGGCCACAGCCACGGGCGCCGGCGAGGCCAGCGGCATCACGGCCATCACCAGCATCAGCAATAGTGCTGGCATAGGAGCGGGAGCAGGAGCAATTGCTCCTTCCACTGCAGTGGGACCGATGACCACCTCGGCCACCACCAACGATTGGCGCTCGGCCATCGGGATCCGTTCGGCCAGCGTCTACAGTGCACCGGCGGCCGTGACCACCACAGCACTGCCGGGGGACACGTCCGGCTACGACTCGAACTCGATCGCCTCGCAGGCGGAGTACAACAATCCCAGCGATCTGCCCTCGTACACCAGACCCTCGTACACGCGCTCCGAGAGCAATGGTAATTATCTAGCCGTGGGCGTCCTCCTCGTCAGCCTAACGCTGCGCAAGACCTAGATCAAGACATTGGTCCTGCAAATAACTATACTCTCATATCTATATCTTACCTACATATGCGCTCATGTCATTTAATCTCATTATCGTACTAATCAGCTACACCCCATATAGGTATAAACCCACATAATCGTAAGCTATAGTACATTTAGAGACCAACTAACATAAGTACTCTTAGCCATGTAGGCAGCCGGTAGCCAAAAAGCGACGAAAACGAAAGCAGACAAATACATAGGTGTTTTTTTTGGTTTTATTTCGATTTGATTTGTATGTGTTGGTGGTTGTTAGCCTAACTGTTTTGATTTTCCTAGTACGCCAACTCTCTCTCAGAGTGTAAGCCAAATATTACGTATACGACCTGCGAGCCGGCCAAAGTGTTTGTAAGTCTCTCTCTCGCCCAGTGCTGCTATCGCTTGCCTGCACGCACCCAAACACACTCACGACACGCACACGCACACGCACACAGAACAACAGCAGACAACAACAACAACAACTCACGACAGGTAACAGTACAGTACTCGTACAGCAACAACTCGCTAGAGTGCACCGCAAAAACTTGAGTTCATGTACGGCTTCTGGGCACGCATCGAAACCCAAACAAGAGAAAACAACAAAACACAACAAATGTCAAGAGTACTCGAAGCTTCTAGTTTAACAAAATTTTTGGTAGTTAATGCAACCATTTTGAGTTTACTGTACGAATGTGTGTATGTCCCTCGTGTGCGGGTGTGTTATCAAAAGATGTCTTCGAAAACCTAGAATCGAAATTATGTACCCTTGAGGGCAGTGTCATTCTCATACCCATTCGGTCACACATCTCTCATTCATAAGATTTGTTTTGGTAACACTCATTCTACGCTCATTATCCATTCACCCGAATCAAATTAGTATCTAGAATTATGTAAAGCGATTGGCTCACGTAGTGCCTAAAGATAAGTGCTCAAGACTGCACCCACCGCCAAATTGATGTGCACCTCGAAACCCCAAGAAACCCAAAAACTGTTTCACTAATCTGCCCTATCGATTCTTGCAGCCTCCAAGTCGTCGGATCTGGACATTATATTTGGGGATCCCAAGACCAGCAGCACCACCACACCATCCTATGGCAATGGCAAGTTCACCAGGGCCGCCGGCTCCATCTCTGATGCGGACATGATTTTCGGGGGACCTCCTTCGAACTACAAGACGGATCGCTTCGGTGCGGCCAAGAGCATGAGCATGAGCTCTAGCGGAGTGGGTGCTGGCTCTGGATCGAGCGGCTATAAGATCTACGAAGGCATACAGAATGCGGCCTTCAGTGACTTCAGCGATACGGGCAGTGTGAGCAGCATGGGCTCGGCCACCAGGCGCTGGAGTGCCGCCCGCGAAGATGATGATGAAATAGATTTGAAGTGAATCTAAAGGGCACTCTAACAAAAAATCTATTACCTATCATATACCTATACTATGGAAATCGATCTGTTTCTGCCTCTGAAGTTTCCTGGTTTCAAGCGAAACTAAACATACACATACACCTACAACAGCATCAGCATCAGCCATTGGGTTACTGTCCTTTCAACTATCTAACTATCAATGTGTGTCTTGTTACTGAATATTTACTGTAAACCCCTAGAATTCATTTGCCATACAAGAAGAGAAGGGAAGACGCCGCAGAAGCAGCTCTGTAGACACTGTAGTACACTACTAATCTATAATTATAACCACCAAATGCAACAACAATAATGCAAAGCCCATATAGATATATATATACTATATGTATGTGCAAAGATGACTTGACTGGTTTTGCAGCATAAACATAAACATATTTAATTAAATCATACCTAAAACATTTTGAAAGATTTTCGAAAAACATGAAAGTATATATAGTATATTAAATATATTATTGAGCCAAATATTGAATTATATGGTATACCCCCCATCCCCCCCATACACATATTAAATCACAATATATTACATGTTAATGGGAGAACTTTTAATCGAAATATTAATGAATTTGTTAAATATACCAACATGAGACATGATATAATATCGAACAAACAAAAAAAACTAAAAACATAAAAGACAATATGCGCAAGAGTATGATGATAAACAGGCAAAAGTTTAATACTAATACTCTAAAAATACAATGCGTTATAATTCTAATGGATAAATCGGTTATTGAACTATATGTATTCCGAAATTACTATGAGCAAATGTTACATACCAAACACAGACACACACAGACACAAACTAAATGTTTATTATGGTAACCAACCAACCACAAATATGTATTACGATTATGATTATTATCATTATGATCTATTAGCGGTTAATGTTTAACAGACGATAGCCATTGAGGGCTACAGAGGGAGAGACGATGTACCAGGAGGGACAAGCAATGTTAAGCTAGAAACAGCAACAATAACGAACCAAACATATTCGAATCTCTAAGGATGCAGTGGCATCCACAGGAACTACATTTATATAGGGCTTAGTTGGTACAGGGAGCAGCAGCTGAAGATGAGGAAAATCTAGATAATATATATAAATAAATATTTAAATGAATGAAGTCAACGAAGTCATATTTTAAACATACATACATATATTCAAAGGAAACAATAGCTTTGATTTGATTTAGCTACAAATTGTTTTTAAGGATTGTTTGTTCTTTTGTTACGCACATGTTAAAGCATTATTTATACCATAGACAATTATACAAAACGTGTTCTGTTGACAGATTAAATAATAGACGAATTCAATATCGAAACCATAATTTCAATTGGGTTGTAATTATCTCTATAGACAAAACATACATATTAAAGGATATATTATACACAAAGTAAGCTCGAGAAATTTGTTAAACTCTCTTCGATTTTAGTAGAACATTTTAAACTAAAAAAAAACAAATTTACAAGAATAATATTGTTTTGGGTTGGTAAATTGGGGACTGATTTCCCCCCGGCCCAGCACCCTTCTACACATATATATCATCCTATCATCTATAAATATATTATACAAAATATATATATATATGTAATTATAAGCGAATCTTTGGCTACATGTACTTTTTCGTAACCGTATACATCATCAATAATATATGTAATCGAACTGGCACATATTCACAAAACATACTCGTACATACATATATTTATAGCGACAAATGTAGAACAGACAGTACATAAATAAATACAGGCATCCATTCGACAAACATATATGTATCATGGCACACCCACCAACCCACAAATACACCCCATAACTACTCGTACATAATCGAACGATAACAAAACAAATGCCGAAAATGCTGAAAAATATATAAATATAAAATTGAAATTCAAACGAAATACTCAAGCATAAAGCGTCTAACTTACACGACTTCTAATCTGTTGCAAAATACTATACCAAATAAATACTCGAATTATTGTGAAAGTATAGCAAAGATATATGTATTTATATGTTGTCGGTAATTGATGAAAACCATGATCAACATGCCCCATTCCAGGCACCCAATGCCATGGAATGGTTGCACTCACAAAATTTATTGCAAGTCTATATATACACACACACATACAATAAATTATTCCAACAACAGCTAGGAAAAACAAAAGCATTAAAGTAACAAATAAATGAGTTGATGATTGATACAAAAGCAAAGACACAAATTGTTTTCCACTCTGCGGTCCGCCCACTATTTCCACTATTTCCACGATTTCCACGCACCATTTTCGCGTGCGTTTACCTGTCAAATTGCGTTAGCATTGACATTCGCAAAGATGTTTTTCCTGGAAGCGATGCGACAATCAAGGTGAACTACTCCTTGGGCCGGAAAAACGTCTGTGGGTAATTTCAGGCTAATGACACTAGGAAAAACACTCTCGCCTGTGCGCCTCAAGCGGTTTTTATGGTGCAGCGATGCCTGCCAAATGATTGCCTACTCTCAGCACCTGAGCCTCAGCTCAGCTCTGAGCCGATCTGCTGCCTGCCAAGGCGGAACAGCAGCTTGGGCAGATGGGCGACGGATAAAAGCCAGGCGCTTGGCCAGGCCCAGACTAGTCACAAATCACAGCAGTCGGTAAACGCACGCGATCTTCGAAATGCAGCAACCAAGCTCGGATTACCGGATCACCGTCTTGCTGCTGGGCCTAGTCTGCTTCCTCGGCCTGGGCGAAGCAGCCAGCAGACAGCTGCAGATATACGACTTGGATATGGATAATGAAGTGTCAGGAAACAGCACCGAAGGCCAGTACAATCCCAGTTATGGGCTGACGATGGAGAGACCTCTGAGCTGGCTGCGGCAGGCCCAGAGCATGTTTGGCAGCCCCGCCGGTCATGTGGTCATGCAGATGGCCAAGGAGCTTCTCCACCGCTCCGCGGGCAACAGTCAAGTGGGTGATCAGGGCGTCATCTTGTCAGCTTCCCTCCTCTGATCTCTCGGTTTGTTCTCTGTTAGGTTCTCAGCCTGAACCTCACCAATTTGCTGATCATCATACTGCTGAAGGTGCTCATCTTTTCCGCTGGCATCCTTGGAGCAGGACATTGGAGTGGCTATGGCCATGGCTATGGTCGTTCCACCGGACGCAGTGACAAAACCTTTGGCTTGGGCCTGGAATCGGGTGATGACTACATGATAATGGGCTTCCTGGCCGCCCAGGGAGCCGGTCGCGACGAGTGTCTCTATGCGGCGGCCTGCGCCTGCCCCAATGCCGCCTATGAGTATGCCAAGGCGGGGCGCGCCCTTCTGGGGGCCATCGAAGTGTTCGAAGGGTAAGGTGGCACACTATTTATCTTGCGGAAAGCATCCACTTATTGTTATATTCACAGGGCCCCCTCAGGGAAGCCCCGCTACAACGATCTAATTGTGCTGATGGAACGCGCCGCCTACGATGGCTATCGAGGAGTGGCCTGCAACACCACCCAAGCCTGTGACGGGCTCCTCTGAGATCCCATTCGATCCTAACTATGTGTTTACGTTTATCTTTAAATGTATTTTATTATGTTGCAGTACAAATGAAGTGCAGGTTAGTGCATTGCCTGGCCGTGACCGAGTTTGGCTTGTGGCTCGTGGTGTACAGTCTCAAAAGGTTCAGCTTGGAAATCAGAAATTAGTTGCTAAATATATATTTGACTAGTCTACAACTATTATTGTTTCTACTGCGGATGATGCGATGCCCCTTCCCTCTAGCGCAACAGATTCCTGTCCAGGCCCGGCTGCTCCTTGCCCCCGGATATGGCCTTCACGAACTCCGGGTAGTGCAGGAGCCCGTCATTATTGTCGTCGGCAATCAGCAGAAACTTATCAATGGCCTCTGTGGTGGTTATAAAAACATCTAATTTATTGGCCATAGTCCTAAATATGGGCAGATTATTATTACCTATAAAGTGCTCTAGTTCGTCGGTGGCATTCTGCAAGTACTCGTCCCGCTCGCTGTTCTTGAAGTAGTCGTAGTTGTGATGCATGGCTGATTGTATCATCTCCAGGCCATCCAGCGCGTTATTATTGTCATTGTCGTGGGCCTGTAATGCCAGAAACATTTTAATGACCTACGCATTAGTGAGTTGGTTTTCCGCACCTTGAACATATAGAATATCTTCTCTTCCTCGCTGAGGTCGTCCAGGTTGGCCTGCACGCCCATTTCCTTGAGATCATCGTCGATGCGACTGAAAGGGAAAAGCCAATATTGAATGGGGAATCCACATTGCCGCAGTTGTGGCCGCACTCACTGCTCTTCGTGGGTGAGATGCTGATCCACGCGCCGGGTCTCGCCCCGCGGATGGTGGGGTCCCCTCTTCAGGGCCAGGGCTCCATCGAAGCTTTGACTAAAGTTGGCTATGCAGATAATAAAGTTGAGCACATTCGATAGCTTGCACATCTTGTGGATTCAGTTGGGAAGCTCTGACAACACTTTGTCGGGAAAGGGCAGTGTGTATATGGTGGTTGGCCCAGCCTCAACTGTCACTCGGGGCTGTCAAAGCGGTGGAGGCCAGTGCGCAGCCGCTGACTGGCTGTCAGATTCAAACTTAGCAACCTCTGAGGCGGTTGTACGTTTGGTCAATAAAATCCTTTATTGTCGGACTTACTTACGTCGTCGACTTACATCTGTTTTCACAAAACAATTGTACAATTTTCTCAAACTCTGTCGGCAAAATGTGTGAGCCTGCCTGCGACGATTTGGAGACCTTCAATCCCCAAGTGGAGTTCCAGAAGTTTCTCAAACGCAAGCCAGTCGTCCAGACAGCCAAACTCTACGAGAATCTACATAAGCGCGAGGACATCAAGTGTCCCTGTAAGTATCCCCCTTCTTTGCCAGCAAAGAGCGTAGCCTTCAGAGACATTTTCTTTCTCCGCAGACAGCTTCAAGGGCTATGGCGTGGAGAAGGACACCAATACCATGTACCGCACTTGCAACTCGGAGTACGGTTACTATGCCCCCAATGCCTATACCATACCTAAGCGCTTCCATTCGCGCGGCCAGAAGTTCTCCAACGAGGTGGCGCGCTTCGGCATGTACCGCAACTTCTCCCTGAATACCCACATTGATGCCACATTCTACTAGACTTTGGTTGCTGTTCCCACTTGTCAGCAATCCTTTTATGGTTTTCTAAAAATGTTTAAATCTGTTTTTAGTCAGAAAACACCTCCAAACACCAGTACTTTACCCCTCTTTGGACACCATTTAGACAGCACTTAACTACTATTTACATCCCTAAAAATCGTATATGTATGTAACAAGGAAATAAAAAGGCCATGCTCGGTGTTTCTTCATTTATCATAGAACGGCACGTGGTTTTTTATATTTTGCAGTTTCTTGATCATTTTTAGCTTGTACTGATTCCGATGTATTATAAAACACAATTACAAGAACGTTAAAGGTCATCTCTGAGATGTCAGTGAGCCGGTGCTAAGAGCCAGCTCGCACTCCTTGGCTTTGAGTCCAATATTATCACAAGCATTCTTTTTCCATCTTTTTTGACTCAAGGCAGTCAACGGCTGGGTGACAATTGTAAGGTAGTATTTTCGACCACTCGTTGGTCTTACTCTGCTTTTTGTTGATCTGTTGTTGGCTTCTGTAGCTCACTAAAAACACCACTAAATGCAGTTTCAACTGATGCCCCATTTGGCAGGCTCATATCTGGAATTCCCTCTACTATATATTCAATAAAACCACCTTTAGAACAGGCGGTGAAATTCGCCATCGGAGGTAATTTGGTTGTCCATTAAAAATAACTTTACTAGGGTCTTCATAAGGCTCCGATGGCGCTGCCACTCCATTGATATGCCTTCGACTTTCAACAGCTCGCATCACGAGAACTTATTTTGAACCTCACAAATTTGAAGCAACTCCTTGAGCATCTCCATTGAAATTTTATTATTGATAAAGCTTGCCTGTACCTGCATGGATTTCAGCTTGGCCAGCTCATCCAGTAAGAGTTTCAACACGTTGCAGCATTGAATCAAGATCATCCTGTTGCTGGAGACTTCTTACGTCTTCACTGATTCCATTCCTCCTTTAAGCTGCCATTGAATCATGGATAACAAAAGGTTTTTGCGTACTTGTTCCATTCTTACTCTGGCACTGACATTGATGGTCTCTGGCTTGTTGTCGTATTCTGCAGAATTGACGCACTCTTGAATAACGCCGCAACGTGACGCGTTGGTATCGGAATTTTCCATGGGATGAATTTAACATATTTTCATGGGTTTTAGAGCCTTTCTACCTCTTACTCTAATAAAAAAGCGCGACATTTTGTAATAGTATTTTGGGTTCTTATTTTTTTTGTGCGATCTTTCACTTCCTCAGTTACTTCCTCTTCTTTTCCCTATGACCCTATTAATATTGTTTAATATCTGTACCGAGTAAAGGCTAAAATCGTATATTTATCAGTTTAAATGTATCTTCCAATAGGGGTTTTCCTAAACAACTTCCATATACAACTTTCATGGAAACTTAGTTGCTTTGATTGTTATGTTAATTATTTTGTGTGTCTATTTCTGAGTGTATATTTTTCTGTGTATATTTTATAAAAAAAGAAAGCCAAAGCTTTACAAATAAATAGAAAAAACGCTAAAGTTTCAAGTAAAGAAAACCAACTGCTGAGTTTTATCAGCAAGACAGCGAAATGAGGTGAGCCATGGCCATCATTAGCATAGTTTCAGCCCCGATAACCCCGATTCGAACAGTGAGACCAAGAAGCTACTCGACAAATTGCTATGCGACATTTACGGCCAGCAAGAGGAGCTGGCTCGACGCAGGTGCACCTGTCATTCAAGGGATCATCCTCTCAGATCCTGCAAGAAGAAGAAGAAGGGCAGAATGGCCCAGCTGGCCAGCGGCATGACGGGTGGTCGTGCAGTCTTGGAAAAGCTAAATGTGCGTCAGGTCATCGATGTCGTTGCCATTCTCAAGGTGGAGATCCTGATGATGGGCTATATGCTCGAGACAGCCCTCATAGCCAGGGATCGCCTGAACCGGCACCAGGAGGGGCTGTGCAAGTTCATCGTCATCGCCGTGGAAAAACGTAAGTAAACCATCCAACTTTTTCTCTCAGTGCAGCAACTGTCAGAATGTGTGTGGCGCGGGGGGAAGTGCGCACTGCGCAGGTCCCTCGGAATGACAGCTGGGGGCTTGGGATGCCTCTGCTGGCCGTTCCTGGCCCAGTCAAGTGCGGACCTCTCAGCTGTGTGCCTCGTTAGTGCGGATTAGGAAAAGTCAACAAAAAAAATTCAAGCTGAACGCTGAAAAAATCCTCGCTAGCGTCACGCAACGTGCATGTATGTGTGTGTGGGTGTTGGTGTTGGTGTGTGTGCTTTATTGAATGAACTTTGTCTGTGTGCGTGCGTATGTGGTGGGGCAGGTGAATCCTAGCGCGTGTGTGTCTGTGTGGGTGTGTGCCTCGGGGGGAGGCCGAGTTGATGACGACACAAGATGGAGCAATGTTGGGTTACTCGGAGACTGTCTGACGAGCCTCACACGCACACCACCAGCATTCTCTGTGTGTGTGTGTGTGTGTGTGTGTGGGCACGCGGTTCGAAATAACACAACGTGAAGCGTCTCTGTCGGACTCTCGGCACGGCCTCCACAAGCATTTCGTGTCCGCTTTATCTATGTTTTCATATCTCTCTCGTTCTCTCTTGCCCCCTCTTTTTTCTAGTGTGCGTGTGTGTGTGTGGGGCTGCCGCACGTTACCCTTGACAAAAATACTCTCATGGTGTGGCAGGGCAGGGCAGGGCAGGGCAGGGGCGGCAACACCGAAACAAAACAGCCATAAAAGCGAGCGCGTGCAAAAGTGCGACCAGCAGCATTCCATCATAACCATTTATTTATTTATATTACAATTTCACCTTCGCAACTGCATTGGCACTTTCTAATTGCGTTTTTCTGCGGTGCGTAATTGAATAATATCATTGATATCGATCGCCGCGACGAGACGGGGCCCCGGTCCAGGTGTAATTAAAAAACTGCAGAAAATCGAATCGAAATAGTGCACTCATGCCATGCGGAATTTCATTAAAACGCAACGAGTCCCCCCACTTCGAATCCGATGGCCGAGCGCGCCATTTTGTAGGTCCTTTTCCAGGTGAAACGTGAAATTCCCCCCCCTTTATGGAATGACTTTGTTTTGATGCCTGCCGCACATGTGTGTTCGTCCGATATTGCTGCTACTTTTGTTGCCATTGTGACTCACGTCAGGTTGCCACTCACGAGCTCGGCTTTTGTGTGGCAGTAGAAAAAAAAAAAACAACGTTGATTGCGGATTGCATAACTACAAAGAATGTCCCACAAAACAGTAAAGTGAAGGCCGTGAGCGGCTCAACTGTGAACAGTGCTTAATCTGGGGCAAACTATTCAAATCCCCTATCCCTTATCCCTTGTGCAGCGCCTGAGTCGCGGTTGAGTCGTCAACTTTGATTTATGACTCGGAGTGAAAGTGAAACTATATGGAAATTCTGAGCGATTTCAAGAACTTAATCAATGAAAAGTCGAGCCATGTTCAAACAAACGAGCCGCTGCCACTCGTCAAACATCAATAGAACAAGCTTCCCTGCGGCCACTGCCGCTCCACCGCCCCCAATGCTCTTGTTGGGGGTCGTCTGCCACTTGCAGAAGATGGCCTTAAAGCCACAGCCTTAATTAAAAGCCACAATCAGGCTTAAAGCATGCTTAAGCCTTGGCAGCTCTCCTGCTGGAGGATGTTTATTCAAAATTACATAAATTAAATTCAAATCCGAATTTTAGCCGAAAGATAATTACTTATACTTGAGCGTAAAGGTTATTGGTAGGCGTAACGTGGGGGGGAAAAGTGGGTCAAGAAGGTGGAGAGGCCAGTAAGCCAGGGAATCGATGCAATGGCACAATGGCACGGCTAAGACCCCTAGCCTTGCCGACCACCATTGAGAGTGGGGTCTGGTCTGCAGTTGCACGGCTGTCAAGGTTTTCCTTTTATTCACTTTACGAGTACGTGTCTGAATGGCTCTGGCTGTGGCTGTGAGAGTTGAATGTGTTTTCTTAAGATAGCTTTCAATGACATCCGAGTCGGGATTTCTGAACGTCAGAGTTATATAACTTTAGCATGCCACAACCTTATAGTATATGTACAACTAGTTGTAATATAGAAGCATGCTTATATGTACGTCTAAGTGAATCTTTGTACGTGTACTCGTATTTATGTAAATCTTGTGTAAATAATACAATAGGCCACAGCAAACAACAAACAACAACAGCTACAACAACAACAATCAGAACAACGTAAAAGCAAAAATGTAAAACAATAACTAGAGAATCCCCACAACAAGAAAAAACTACTTACAACAACAACAACAACAAAGAGTCAGTCGCTGAGGCAAGAGCCGTGGCAGAAACCATTGCATACCGACAGGCGCACGTTTACTTAACATGGGTAACTATGCCAAAACTGCACAAGCACCTCCTAAACACACGCCCCCTAACACTCATTCCTTCCTTCTCTATATATATATACCTCTAAGTATCTGGTGTGATTAATCCACGATCCATGTATGTTTTTTTAGCGCCTCTCCAAAGACAAAAAAAAATAAATAAAAGTAACAGAGCCAGAAAATAACTCAAATACTTACATGCTTTGGCCACGTTCAATTGTTCCTAAACCTAACTCTTTTCTCCGTATATCTTTCTCTTTATCTTTATCTCTGTATCTGTATCTTTATCTTTGTACATTTAACAACGAAATACTAACAAAATATCTGCGAAAAGGTAATTTATGCAAAAGAAGTCACGATATTTGTCCAGCATCAAAATGGCAATAGCATAGCCCACCCACGCACACATATACATACTCCCACTACCACTACCAGGCACACATACATACATGCATACATATATTTACGTATCCCGCCCAGGCATATTACTCATGCTGAAACGCGCACAATTCTAATTTTGGCAGCCGCTTGTAATTAACATTTGAATTTTTTTTTTTTTGGGTATGGAAAGAGTGCTTTCCGCTACCATCAACACCCCTCGCCTGGCTGGCTGGCATAAATTTCCATTATTTCGTAGTTGAAAGGAGGGTAGGCGTTGGAGCCCATTTAACCCATTCATCCAGCCTTGGCGGCATTTAATTAGAATTTTCCCCTACCCTTTTTACACTTTCCCTCTTTTGCTGATTCTGTTTTTTCTGTATTTTTCCAATAACTGCCTAACCCAAATGCTCTCACACACACACACATATGCACAACTGTTGCATGTTGGCCAAGTTTTTTGCTGTTATTTTCCTACTCTTCACAAAGCCTTTTCCAGCCATCACTTCCGGTTTGTTGTACTTCCTCTTTTGGTCTTTGATTTTTTTTCTTTTTTTTCTGTTCTTTTCACCAACACAACACCTTTGACATTTTTACCATCGAATTGTAATTACGGCGTCGCTGTTTATTTTACACCCAATGAACGCCCAGAGCGTGTCTGGGGCTATGCAAAGTGACAGGAGCCGACCTGTGTGTGGGCGAAAGGAGCCCGTCACTTTAATGTTATAAGAATTCGCTCCCAAAGTCAAACAGATAGTAACCCAATCTATGTCCACCTGGTGTACACCTTCTTGAGCTAAGTTGGGTGCCATAAAAGGCACAATTTAATGTCCTTGGAAACTTTTGGGCGCAACTGCTTGAGTAGCCCGACTGTCACAGGCACAGATCCCCCATCAAATTCGAATCAAGCGAAAAAGAAAAGTAGAAAATAAAAACTTGCATTTTTTTGGCAGGCAAGACTTTCGATTAAATTGTGAAAGCAGAGCTTATTGAAATTGACAGGCAGCTTTTTGGGAGGCCTGATGTAAATTGATTGCCCAGCCTGTTCTGGTAAGTCCCCAATAGGACACGTGTCGTATGCGTAATGCTTCAGAGATTTAATCAAAGTTACACAACGCAAAAACTGCATTAACTCTTTGGGGGAGGCCGTTATGCAGGCCATCAGGAGGCAGATTTCCTTTGCTCCTTGCCGCATAATCGCGTGTTGAAGTGCCTTTGTCTGGGACCGCGAGATAAAAGCAATTTGCCATCGCTAAGCCGATAAGCATTGGGGTTAAGCATTGCAATAGTTTAATGAACCATTGAGGATTAACTTTTCTGTACATATTACACGGTCTCATCTCATCGTCTGAGTCTGAGTCTGAGTCTCTTCTGGTTGGCCTGCCCCCGGCCTGGGAATTCATTAGAAGATTCTCGCTCGAATTGACACTAATGGCACTGAACGTGCCTGCGCATCCAAGTGCAGCAGGGATTGGGTTCGTTTCGAAGACAGCCGCAGACAAACTGACGCTCAGAGTCCTCTCTTTCTCTCTCTGTGAGTGCTCCCGCTTTGGGGTCAGGCAATCCCCCGGGATAAATACGGTTTAAGTACACAGATTTAGCTGCTCTTGGAGCTCTGCTTTCGCACAGTGGCTGAATGGCTGAATGCGGCAAATGGCCATTATATGGAGTGAAGTAAATCTCTTTTGAACTGCTCCAAAGGTGTCAGAGGTAAGATAAATTAACTTTCAGCCATGTGTACCCTGAGACCCTGAATCGTAAAAACTGCTCTTGTTTATACGCTGCAGAGCGTCTTAAAGTTGGGTCCAGAACTTTTTAAGCGGTGGTTTTATCAGCAACAGATGCCTTTAGTAAAGTCATAGAACTAGCATTTTACTAACCAAATTTTGGCTATGAGGGTAATGCAAAACTCCAATCCAATACCAGCATTGTGTTTTCTAATATTCTGCCACAAATTTAAGTCAGAATCGATATATTTTACTGGTCTCCAAAGGCATCAAAAGCTTTGATATTGAATGCCAGCTTATATCTGTCTGATTCTATAATCGATGTAATATTTTCTGGCCTATATTGGTTTCAAAAAAGGCATCAAAATAAAGGAAAGGGTTAGAAGCAAGCTCCAGCATATAATTTTTTGAGCCCCATTTTTTTTAATCATTTTTTTCGGTGTATCAACACACCCAAAAGGCAATTTTCTTTCGCCTCATTAAACCAGCTGTCTTGCATTGCGTTTTCTTTTTTGTTTTTTGGGGCACACACAAGTGGCGCAAACACACACACACACACACCCACACACATGAGCCACACGCACGTGATGCCGCTTGTAGCTTTGGCCCGGCCTGGTCAAGGCCTGACTGAGCATTTGGCCAGCATTTGCTGGCTGCCTAACAATCACAGCCTTGACATGCACAGACACACACACACACATCCTGGCCACGTTCTTCTTGGGGCGCATTTAAAATAATTACCCGACAAGAAAGATTATTTTTTTTCATTGTCATTCGCACATAAATCTCTCATGTAAAATGCATTTCCAAGAGGAGCGAAAAAAAAAAATATGAGATAGCAATAAAAAATATGAGCCCCCCGTGGCTGGACTCAGAGCCATCCGTCCATTCTCTGACCATAAACAATGCTTTATGTCCGGCGCCTAATTGGTGCGATGTTAGGGGCCACCCATTATATAAGAGTTGGCGCAATTAGTGTTTCATTAGCTTGGCCCGCACTTGGCTATTGGCTCTTGGCTCTGGGGCTCGTCAGGCTTGTTGTGCGGCCTCGCAACCGCTTTTAGCATACGGATTTTCTTCAATTTTCTCCTGAACACACAAGCCGATGTTTACTTGAATTTAACTTTCAGCAAAGTCCCGGCAATAGCTCCCATGATTGCCTCTTCATTATGCGAATGCCTGCCATTTGTTGGAATAAACTTCTTAGGTACAACAAACACACGCACACAAGCACAAAAACACACACATATCTGCTCAAGTATGTATGTAAATAAGCGAAGAAAATTTGGGCGAAAACATGCCAAAGAAATTGCCCATCTAACTGTATATCTAGAGAGAAATCGACAGAGGCCATTTTCTTTTTTTTTTGGCAAACTTTTCTCTGCATTTTAATGGATTTCCCCGCAAAAAATTAAAGCATTTTCTGCATAGAATTCTTGAAAAATTAAAGCATTTTCTTTACCCCAGTTTCCAGGGGAATTCTTTAAAATGCTAATTTTATATTCCGACCAAAATTCCTCGTGTTTTTTTTTTTGGCATACTCTTCCGATTTGAGCTTTAGCATTTCCAGCACGTTTCAGCCGGCAATAAGCTGGAAATGAAAAATAAAGCGGAAATCAAATTATCAGCCATAAAGTGGGGCTCCGACACAGAAACCAAAAATTTTTATCGATTCTAAAAGCAAACTTGAACCATACCGAAAGGCAATCTGAATTTATGCTGCTCTCATAAACTCTCCGCCAGGCACAATATTATTTTTTTATTAACTTGACCTTTAGTGTAGAGTGTGTTGTGTGGGAAAAAGAACTGGTACATATGTACAGCCAATAAAGCTGTTGGGGTGAAGCCCCAGGCCAAGTTGAGCCAAGAGGATACTGTTCTTGGTCTGGCAGCTTGGCGTAGAAGATCTCAGCTGCTAACTATGTTGTATAACATGGTGAAAGCTGAAATGTCATAGATACACACATGTACATTGCACCCCCCACAGACCTACAGAATACCACTTGTCTGGCGTAATAAATGTCATGGTCAATTTCACACAAAGATGTGTCAAAAGCCAGCACGGAGGATGCCTTAAATGGGGAGTGACTTGTTTCATTTTAGCTTTGAATGTTGGCTTTTCACATCCACCCGATTCGCATGTCCTAGTTTTGCTCTCGAGTTTGTTTCGCACATCGACACATTTCGCTGTCATCTCCTGATACCATCCGGATCAAAATACTTGATTGATTATGTGTCTAACCTATATAAATATATCAATATATACATATATTCTTTGTATTCTTTCTTCTTCTCTCTTTTGCGCGCTCTACTAACTCTAAACAAAACCAACTAATCTTTTTCTATGAATATATCTATAAAAACGTATCTTATATACATGTAAAGTTTGCATACTGCACGGATATTGTAAGTCATAGGGACACAGCCGAATCGAGTCTGATTTGAATATAGAAATACTATATAGAAATACAATCGATCGCAGCCAGAGCGTATGCTATATAACTCTTAAAACTTAACTCTTTCAGACGATGCACAGCCTAAAATGCGTTTTAGCCTCTCACCACCGCCGCGGAAAGCCAGCCTAACCTCCCCCACCAGCAGCACCACAAACAGCAAAAATAGAAGCACCGCCACCCACAACATGCTGACACGCAATGGCGGTGGAGGCCACGAAAGCAGCTGCAGCACCACCGCCGCTGCAGTCGCCACCGATGAGGATGCTGCATCGGATTACAATCAATGGCTGCATGCCATGAAGCTGGTAGCCCGCCTGCCCGGCGGCACCCCACCCGAATTCCGGCGAAAGGTAAGGTATCCATTCAGCTGTCAGCTCTCAGCTGTCAGCCGTCCGTTTAGACTGATTGCATGGGCCACATCACCTTACCCCACCTTACCCCACACAGCTGTGGCTCTCGCTGGCGGACAAATACCTCAAGTCGAAGAACGTGGACTGGGCCAAGCAGCGGGAGAAGTGCTTCTGCGAGGAGTGGCGCGAGGATGACGAGGAGCTGGGCATACAAATCGTTAAGGTGAGAATCTGGTGCACGCTGCCCTGGGGCCGGGGCTATTTTAAAGCGGATTTCCCCTTTACTGAAACCAGGACCTGCATCGCACTGGCTCCAATTTGTGCACCGGCCCCGCGGGATCCATCAACCAGGCCAAGCTGAAGCGCATTCTGCTCGGGTATGCCCGCTACAATCCCGAGGTGGGCTATTGCCAGGTGAGTGCTCCTCGACGGCTCTTTGTCTGCTGCCTCGACTCAAGAATACTCTCGTCCATCCCACCCAGGGTTTCAACATGCTGGGCGCTCTGATACTGCAGGTCATGGATAAGGAGGAGGAGGAGTCTATGAAGGTCATGATCTATCTGGTTGAGGGCGTACTGCCGACGGGCTACTTCTACGGCTCGATGGGCGGCCTCCAGGCGGACATGGGCGTATTCCGCGAACTGATGCAAACGCGTCTGCCGCGCCTCGCCAAGCACCTGCAGCGCCTTCAGGGGCCCGTGGAGAATGCCTACGAGCCGCCCTTGACCAATGTCTTCACCATGCAGTGGTTCCTCACCATGTTCTGCACCTGCCTGCCCATGTCCTGTGTGCTGCGCGTCTGGGACCTGGTGCTCATCGAGGGCAGCGATGTCATCCTCCGCACCGCTCTCGTTCTCTGGAGCCTCCTTGAAGAGTGAGTACAGCCTCTCTGTCCCTGTCTCTGCGGTGGCTTTGGGTTTTTTGCTTGGTTGGGTGCAAGTGCAACACCCCACCCCCAAATTGTTGGTGCTGCAGTGTGCGGCACGAATTTGTGTCAAGGCTGCTGTTAGAAATTTGGTAAAACTTTTTCTCGCTTGCCAAATGCAATTTAGCAGTTTCGGTTCGTTTTTTGGCCACCAGAAATTTTATGTTCTGTCATTCCGGAACTTTTTATGGTGTCTGTGGATAACAACAAGTAAACCAGTTATCAACAAGGATGGCAAATGCATAAACCGACTAGACATGGGGCTGAGCTAGATGCAAACTAGTTTGGGGCTAAGGGATTTCAATGTCAAAGAAATCTAAACGGCAAACGCCAGGAAACTGAATCCAAAGTAGCTCTTAAGCTCTTAAACAAATACAATCCTAGATATAAAAACTTTCTGTTCTCCATAGTGATTCCTGCATCAGCACAATATTTGACGCATTTTGAAGACAGGGTATAAGTGGAGACAATATGAGTAACGCCCATACATTTTTTTGGCACGATATTTTGTGAGGGTGGCTCCAGGCTCTTTGGCGTTCAGAGCCAGCCACTGAGATTTGACTGTAGGCAGAGTATTAGGCCTTCAACAGACTAGCAAAGACTATAAAATGCACTCTTTATTACCATTGGAATACCTTTCAAGAGATGCCTTTCTTCTCGTTTCAGACGCGTTCTCAGTGTCCGTTCAGCCGATGAGTTCTATGGCAAAATGGGTTCCTATTCGAGTGAACTGCTTAACGGCCATTTGATCGATTCGAATGGACTGATCGAAAGAGTCGTCAAGCTAGGACCCATAGCGGATCTCAGGCAGCTGAGGGACAAGCATCTGTACAACATTGCCCCTCTCCGACACCAACAGGGAATGCAGTGAGTATATCGGAAAGAGATATTCAAAGTCCCAGCATTCTGAGCATCCTCCCTTGCAGACTGTACTACGATGACGAGGACACGCATTCGGATGAGGAGCGCATGGCGGTGGCCACCGTCTGGGGTCTGAACTGGGGCCGTCGCGGCTCCGTGGGACCAGCAGCGGGCAGGCAGCCTACGGAGCCAAAGGACCGCATGGCCCTGGACATTTCGCTGCTCAAGAAGCAGTACGATCGGTTGAGGGAGCGCCAGAAACAGGCGCATGTCATCCTGACCACCGCCTGCTCGACGGCAGCCCGTCAGGGACCACCGAATACTGCGCACGCCTCGGTGGCAGTCAATCAGCTGCTCCTCGGCCGGCCGGCCATCATCACCAACAAGGGGAAGAGGGTGAGTGCCCCCCTGGGAGCCATACCACCTGCCAGGAAGCCCTCCCTCCCAGCCGTTCTGCACACCAAACCTTCCACCGAAAAGCAGCTGCGACGCGGCGAGACCCTCCTGTGGCGGGACACGGACCCCACTCTCAGACGCCGGGACAGCCTGACCTGGAAGGAGATCAAAGCGGAACGGGCGGCCTTAGTACGCGAGGGCGCTGATAAGACGATGAAGACGCAGAAGCTCCGTTCGCGATTCGGCAAGAGCGACAGCTCCTCGTACAGCGAGGACAGCGATGGCGAGCAGGAGCAGGTGGAACGCGCCGGGGGCAGTGGTGGCAGCACCGGCGGCGGTGGATCCAGCACGGACACCAGTCTGTGTGACGACGATGACCCCAAGTCGACGGAGAAAAGTCCCAAGCAAAAGGCGAGGCTGGCGCGCAAGCTAAAAGAGAAGCCGCAGCTGTTGACGGGGTCCCGAGAGGCGAGCTTGGAGCGCCAGAGACCAAAGTCCTGGGCTCCCAGCTCCCATGAAATACCCTTCATGCTGATGGGCACAGAGAGTGGGGATGAGAAGGAGCCGGCCGCCAAACAGGTGGCGGAAGTTGCAGAGGACAGTGCCACCGAAAGCGGCCGCTTCGGCTATGAGCCCGAGCTGGCCAGCAAAATGGAGCCACTGCACCTGCTGGTGGACACAGATACCCCTGGAATCACCAGCACCAGTCAGCTGTCGCCGATGCCGGACATGACCAGCTATCTGGGCGCGTCCTGCATCAGTCCGCTTCCGACGCCCAGGCCGGTGTCCATCGATCCCCTGGGCATTGAGGGAGCAGCAGGAGCGGCGAGTGCGGCAGAGGAGCAGGGCGTCGAATCCACTCCACGTCGGTTCGATTTTAGTGAAGATGGCGTTACCAATCAGTATTTCGAGCGGGTGAACAGTGTGGAGCGTCCCAGCCGCCTGGAACTGTCCTACTCCCTCAACGAAGAGGGAACGGACGCTCGAGCGGTGTACATGGAACAGAGGGCTCAGGTGGAGGGACAGAGCGGCGAGCAGGAGGCGAAGGCAATGTCTCCGCCTCAGATAAGGGAAGACCTGGTGGATGCGGATGGCAAAGTGCCGCAGATCCGCGACGACAACATTCCCGGCGAAAACAAAGACGACTACAAGGAGGTGCTGAGCATGACGATAGAGTCGCAGCAGCCACCGCCTCCGACAGCCGCCATTTTGAGCAATGCCAGCCGGAAGCGTCACGATCCACGACGCAAGACGCTGACCAGATCCTCGACGATCGATATCGAGGAGCGTTTCCAGGCGCTGGAGCATCGCTTCAGCCAGGAGCAGTCATGTGATAAGCCCAAGTATATTCCCAGCACGGCCGCCTTGGAGGAGCGATTCGAGACCCTGGAAAAGCAGCTCAGTGCCGAGAAGGTGCGAAAGGAGCTGGAGGAAGTGGATCCAGAATTGGCCGAAAAGTCTGAGCGGATTCCCTCAACAGCCGATCTAGAGAGCCGTTTCGATGCCTTAACCAAGCAAATGAGTTCCAGTGAATCAAGTTCCAAGGCTCCCCCGGTGGACCTGGGGGATGCAGAGCAGTCCAGCGGAAGTGGCGCGAAAGAGCAGAAGGACAGCGAGAAGACCAGCAAACTCCACAGATCAGAGGACTCCCAATCCGAGACAAAGGACACAGCAACAACACCCCAAACGGAAAACAGTAAAGGGACGGAAACTGATAAAAATAAAGAAGATAAAGAAGGAGACCAGCCACGCCTTAGGAAACTGCCCTCGACAGCCGAGCTGGAGGATCGTTTCAATGCCCTGGAACGCAAGATGAGCGTACAGAATAGTAGCCCAGCCAAGACTAAAAAGGAGCCACCCGATGAAGAGCCAGCCAAGGAGGAACCTAAGGCCCGAAAAGAACCAGCCACGGAGGAACCTAAGGCCCGAAAAGAGCCAGCCACGGACGAACCTAAGGCCCGAAAAGAGCCAGCCAGGGAGGAACCTAAGGCCCGAAAAGAGCCAGAAGATTCTGAAAATAGAGATGAGAAACCCCAAGAAAGACGGGCTTTAAAGGACTCAAAGGATTCCGAAGAGAGCAATAAACAAAACGAAACGGTTAAGGGTAAGGATAGGACACCAACGAAAACCCCTGAAGAAAAAGAAGCGTCTAAAAGAGTCGAACCAAAAGCATCGGGAAAAGACAGCCCCGACACGAAAGTGGAATCAGAGAAGACCAAAAAGAAGCCAGAACCAGAAAATGTGGAAAATCAAGAAGAACCTGTGAAGACTCCACGTAAGTCCCCACCTTCCACAGAGGAGCTGGAGAAGCGTTTCAATGCCCTGGAGAAGCAATTGAGCACAACCAACCTGGAGTCATCCAAGGAAGCGGAGCAAACAAAATCCACAGCAAAAGATCAGAGGTCGACAGAAGCAAGGAATCAAAAGGAAGCTGAGACTGCGGAAAGGGAACAAAAGTCCACGAAAACCTTTGAGGAGAAGCTGAAAGAAGTCAATTCTGTACTGACAAACGATCAGAAGAAATCAGAGGTCGAAGTTCGAGCTGAGGAGAAGCGAAAAAGTTTCGAAGAGCGATGTAAGAGTGCCAGCAAGACGTTGGAGACCAAGGAAAAGGAGGTCACTGCATCGAAGAAAACGGACGAAATTCCATCAAAGAAGGCTGAAGAAACCCAGGAAACTTCAGCAAATAATATTAAGGAGTCTCACGAAACAAAAACGGAAAATACTCGAACAAAAAATACTGAGGAATGTCAGCAAACCGAACAGAAGGATCGCAGTAAGAGAAGAGCTTCGGAACCGCCCTCAACAGAGGATCTTGAAAAACGCTACGAAACCCTGAAGCGTCGCATGAGCAGCAAGAATCATTTTTCCACTCAAAGCGAGACCGTGAACCAAGCTCTCGAACGGATCGAACAGGAGGTCATCTCGGAGTGCGGTGAGGACCGAGCGGCGGAGAAGAAACAGCCGCCGTCAACGGAGGACCTGGAGAGTCGCTTCGAGGCGTTGCATGGCAAGGACAAGGCGGAGAGCAAAACCAAGTCCCAGCCCAAGCTGGTGGATGTGGCCATTGAGGCGCATATACCTTCTCCGCCCCCGGCTCCTCCACTGCCACCCGCGGAGCTCAGGATCCTGGCGGCGCCCACACTTCACCAGCAGCAGGCACTCATCGAAGAGCTCCAGAGCAAAATGCAGGGACAAGGCCCGGGTGAGGAGAACCTCAAGCCCAGCCAGATCAATCCGCAGCGAAAGCAGCAGCAACGACAACGGCAGCTGCAACTGCAACAGCGACCCACAACGATGGGCGATGAGACCTCGGAAGCACCTGCAAACACGGCTTACTACAGATCGGGAAATGATGAACCCTGGCAGCAGCGAACGGTTCGTCGTTTCTCCGATTTGCCCTCAAGGGCCGATCTGGTAAACCGATTACAATTCCTGGAGAAGCAATTGTATATGAAATTCTACAAGCAGCGCTGTGCAAGTGATTCCGAAGTTGCATCGAAGGCCAATGTCCTAGTGATCAGCGCTGACGGGCCGAGCACCTCGCGCCAGGCTCTGGCCGAAGGCCAGCTGGAGCAGCGTGTCCTGGCCCTGGAGAAGCAGCTGAGCGAGAACAGTCTCAAGTTGCTGGAAGCCATGCGCGAGAAGTCAGCGGCGGCAGTGGCTGTGGCCCCCCAGAGCGAGGACAGCGGCTCGCCGCGTCGGCTGAGCACGGACACCATCGATGCCACCACCGGCAAGGAGCTGGTGCGATACACGCAGAACTTTAGCGAGCTGGAGGAAGTGGACTCCCACAAGCCCATCAACATCAGCATCAACATTAAAATGATGGTCAACAAGGACTCTGAACGGAAGAGGAGCGAGTCCAAGTCCACTACAGAGGACCTGGCACGACGTATCGAGCAGCTGGAGGCACAGTTGGTGGAAGAGAGAGCCAAGAACGGCGCCGTCATCCCAGAGAATGAAGCTTTAGAAGAGCCGCAGCCACAGCCGGATAAGCCTGATGAGAGTGAAGCCTCCAAAAAGCAGGAGAAGGATTGCCACAACCAGAATGTCAAAAGCGATGAGACGGTTAGATTGGAAGACCTTCCGCCAGAGGGCATTGAGCCCGAAACGGTGAAGGAGACCAAAACCCTGGAAAATGAAGAGATAGCCCAAGCCCGGGCCAAAGAGGTAGATGGCGATAAAACAGCTAAAGAGGCAGTGGTCGATCCAAAGTCGGAGGTACAAGAAGAGAATACCAAACAGGAAGAGGTAATCAAACCCGAACATGTTGAAGAACCCTCTTCCAAGGAAATGGAACCTCCTCAAGCTGAGAAAGACAAGCCCAACAAAAACGAAGAAACGAAAGCAAAGAAGTGCTGTTCCGACGAGAGCACAGCCAAGAAGAAATCCTCCAATCAGCAGCCAGAAAAGAACCAACCAACTACCAAGGATGCCTCCAAGGAAATGCCAGACAAAATGGTCACCAATGGCAGCGATACTGGACCTGTGGATGCCAGCAACAAGACTGTTGTGCTCCTAATGGACAATGAACCCAAGGCTTCAAGACTCCGGCGCCTGACCAGAGCCAACACCGAAGAACTCGAAGATCTCTTTCAGGCCTTGGAAAAGCAGCTGAACGACCGGAATTTAATCAAGTCCGAAGATGGCCGCCTGATACGAGCTGAAAGCAAGCCCTCTGCCGAGCAAGTGGAGCAGGCTCAGGCCATTACCGATCTCACCAAACAGATCGAGGATTATACCAGTGGAAATGTGGAAGAAGAAAAGCCGGCAAAAGCAGCTAAAGAACCGATAGAAGATAAGCCAGAGGCTGAAGAGCCAAACGACTATGACTGGGGACCCAACCCGGTCAAGCATCACCTGAAACGAAAAACGGTTTACTTACCCTCGACGAAGGAGCTGGAGGCCCGATTCCGTTCGCTCGAACGTCAGATCAAGCTGCTCGAGGATGTGGAAAAGATCGATGTGGAGCAGCGCTTGAAGGAAATCGAACGAAAGATCAAGTTGCAATACTCGCTCTCCCACGAGAAGGACCTCAACAAGTATCTAGATTTGTGCGAGGGCAAGGGCCTAGACGATGACGATCTCGCAGTTGAGGAGACACCAACCAAGGAGGAACCACCTCCACCAGCCACCCAACGTTCGCGTAGTCCTGCACGGAAGACGGCCACCAAGTCGCCGTACACTTCTCCATCGCGCAAGGCAGCCACCAAGTCGCCGTACAATTCTCCATCGCGCAAGGCAGCCAGCAAGTCCCCGTATTCATCGCCGTACACCTCCCCGTATACATCACCATCTCGTCAGCGTCAAAAGACGCCGGGTTCATCACCGACTCGAGCCTCCGAAAAGAAGGCGAAAAGAAGTCCCTACACCTCGCCAGTACGTCGCCAGCCGCATCCCAATGATCTGCCCATCTCCGATGACCTGGAGTTCAAGTATAGAGTCCTCGATCTGGTACGGTCCAAGTCGAAGGAGAATCTGGCCAGGCGTATGAACGATCCCAATCGAAAGCCACCCATTCATCCCCTCGAAATGCTGCTCGATCCGAGTCCCGATAGCAGCGAAATACCCACAACCGGGGAGCTGGAGCATCGCATTCGCCTCCTGGACGAGAAGCTCAAGTCTCCTGTCCGACCCTCCCGCCACAAGTCGCGCTCTCGCTCCCCCACCATCGAGGATATCAAGCGCAAGAAGATGCTGGAAGAGCAGCAGCCCCGGACGCCGGTGCACAATCTCGAACGCCTGGTCAGCTCTCCGGGCAGGCCAGAGCCCCCCACGGCTGAGGAGCTGGACGTGCGCATGCGGGCTCTGGAGGAGGAGCATAGCTTCGACTTTAAGACACAAAAGGACTACAAGGCCTTTAACCAAAAGCTCAAGGACGTTATCTCGCCCTCAATATCCTTCGAAGAGTTCAAATCGGCCAAGTCGCGCGAACAGAGTCCTCGCCGGGGAGGGGGTGCCACCACGCCAAAGTCTGCGATGCGACGCGATGACCCCGATGATTATCGACGCGACGATGCACACTCCAAGCACACCCATACGCACTATCGACCCACCAGTCCCAAGGTGATACGCTTCCGGGACGAGGACGAGGACTACTTCGAGGAGGCGTCAGCGCCGCGCCCAAAGTCACGCCAGTCCAGCGAACGAATGGTGGGCACCGCAAATGAGGTTATGGAGTGTTTATCGGAGAATAATAAAATTCTTCAACGTATTCTTAAGAAGACTCTTGCAGATCAGCCATCAAGCATTCGCAGCTACAGCAGCAGCTCGGCAGAAGGTCTAGACGCCCTGGGCAGTCGCCTGATGAGGGTAAGTCGCTAATCGAAGGGGAGTCGTTGATCATAGTCCATGTTTAGATGGATCTCTCTGTTCTAATTTAAAATTATAATTAACGGTCTTGGAAAGAATCTCTCGATATCAGCCATGTTTATTTGAGCCATGATTTTTCACTGACAAAATGTATCCTTTGTAGGAAACGTCTCCCATCACCCGCACTGGGACGCACACGGGCGTGCCGCTGAGGACGACGGGTGAGAACATCAACGATCGCCTCAGCTCCATCAAGAACTCAATCAAGTCCATCGACACACTGTGTGAGGAGAAGCCCTACCAAAAGGAGAAGTGCCAGCGCTACATTGACTCGCTGTTCACCGACTCCCTGCACTTCGCCAGCAAGAAGAGTTCCGTGGAGGATCTCGCCCACAGTCGCAGCGAGAGTCGGGGCCGGACCATGCAACGCAGCAGCGACTATACCCCATCTATAAGGATAACCTCGGAGCATCGTTCGCTGGGCTCGGCAGAGTCGCGGCGCTCGTTGAGTCCCCTCGGGAGGGACGTGAGTCCGCTGCACCATCGCTCGCACAGGGACATCAGCAGGGATCTGTCGCCGCGCAGGAGACGCGGAGAGCAGGAGGACCGGGAGGAGCGGGAGGAGCGCGAGAGCAGTAGGGTAAGACGTGATAATATGTTGCCAAATTATTTTGCTGATAATCGTAGCGAACTAAGTAGCGGGAGTAGTTTAACCAAGTTTCATAAAGTAGATAGACAACTAGAAGAGACGTGCGCCAAGTACGCGGACGACCGACGCTCGGCCTGCAGAACACCGTTGAGCTCCCCATACGAGACCCGATCCTCAGCCACACGGCACACCACCACCAACTACAACTACAACTCCACCACCACAACAACAACAACAGGTACCACAATAGCAGGAACAGCAACGGCAACCGATAGTTTCCCCCGGCCCGTGTCGCCCTACCGACAGCCCTACGATCCGTACAGGCGTCCGAATGCCCCTGCAGCCCCGCCAGCCTACCAGCCAGCCAAGCTGGAGATCCGCCACACGACGGTGACCTCGACCTTCTATGATCGCTTCCTTACGGAGAAACAAATCGAGAAACAGACCCTCTCCCGTCCGCCCAGCCGTTCGCCCGTGGTGTCACCATCGGTCACCACCAAGAGCTATAGCGATCTCTACCAGTCGATCTCCACCACGAGCAGCACCTCCACCCCCATTACCACCACTGGCAACACCTCATTCATGTCCAGCAGCTATGCAGGCCCTTCATTCTCCCAGCCCGGCGGCAGCAATTACTCATATCTGAGCACGCACACGGCCGGATCCGGCAAATCTCTATCGCCCATCGGCGGCAGCAGTTCCTCCGATCTGCGACTGCATAGCACCGACAACTTGCTTGCCTCCACCACAACATCCGCTTCAGCCATCACGACATCGAGCTCTTTTGTGCCCTACAACTTCTCCAGCTCCTTGGGCAGTCGTTTAACCGATCCCATTTCCAGCTGTAGTGCCGCTAGTGTGACCACTACGAGCTCTCTGACGTACTCCACTGGGGTGTATAATCCAATGATGTCATTCACTTTGCGAGAACCCTTGACCAGTAGCTCCCTGGGCGGGGTGGGTGTGGGTACTTCCCCTTCCCTGCTCGGTCAATATCAGTTTAAGACCAGCTTTGGCTCAGGCTATACCCCCAAGACCCCCACTGAACAGGACAAGCCATAGAGGGACGCACTGCTCTACCACTGACACACATATTCCACACCTAACCTCACTCCGCATAAAGATCGTTTACCGATCAAATCAAGCTCAAATTGATTACTTTACGAGTGAACATTTTAAACATCAGAAGAATCGTAAGATAATACAAAAAGCAATATATATACATAATACACACATCAGATTTACACATACATATATCTACATACAATACTATATATACACAACAAAATATACTCTTCCACAAAATGTTAAGGCGAAACTTTTGCACCAAACCATCTTTGGCTTCTTGCAACTTACCTCATCTACATTGACAGCACCAGAAACGCAACTAATCATAACTTAGCAAAGATTTTTTATACAATCTACATACTATATATCTACATACGAGTATATATACAAAGATAATACCTATCGGAATTATAACCAGAATGTGAAGCGGTTACAGCATCTTTTTTCAGCGTTAAACAAGTTTAGCTAATTCCTTTAACCATTAAACTTTAACCTTTAACGAGAAATGTTTCTGAAACACTCAATTCAACTTAAACTTAACCTTAAACTTAAACTTTTCTTAAATATTGTCTAACAAATACTACAGAATACACTAGCCAACCAAGATCACAACAAAGTTATGCAACGGTGTAAAACTCTCAATGCATTTTTGGGCCGAGTTAGTCGTGGATAAAAAATAAGCATTAATCAAAGAATTTTAACTGACTGACACGAGCCGTAATATTAGTTTACCAATATTTGTTATATATATACATATATGTATACCTATACCGATTCCGAATGATATATATTATATTAAATCATATATCGGTTGCAGTTGTTGAATTTCAGTAATGAAAAAAGCTCCAAAACTCAATTAAACCCGAATGCAAATGGCTATAGAAACAGTTATCTCACAAGGCAACGGAACCGAAAGTTATTCAAAACGATTACGAAAATTTTATGAAAAGTATATATCGATTTGCGGGTTATGTGTTCCCTTCCCAACGACCTTGGGATAAATATTATTATTAAATGCAATTGTTAAGTAGGCAAAAACAATTCAAGAACGGCTTCAGTTTATACGAGTACGAATACGAAATACCCAAAAATCGAATATTAATGCAATTTTATTTTTTTGTGTCATTTAAGAAATTTTGTTTTCTGTGAGTTCTTTCCTTGTTGTTGATGTTCGAAATTTAAATGGAAGAAATGAAAATTGGACATAATGGAAATATTTTTGTTACAAAATGTTAAAGAGTTTTAAGTTTTCAAATAAAATATAAAAAAAAAGAAACCAAATACGAACGCGTACATTTTTCCATCATTCTGTCTGGGCTTTGCTTGGTGAGAGGGGCTCTCTCTCCATAATCTCCCGTGATAAGACGGATCTGTCTAGTCGTTATCAGCTAAAATGGGAGAATCTCTCCAGCCTCGAGTCAGTCATCGATTGAAATCCGCCTGCCGTGGACGTGCCTTTGCCCCGAGTCTTCCTTCAGTCCAAACGATGCAACGACTTTTGGGAACGAGCAGTCGCAGCCTGCTGCTAAGGTGCCAGCATCGCTATCTGGCCACCACGCCCGTGGAGGAGGTGCTTTTCCCCACAAAATCCGACTTTCCCAGTCGCCACATAGGTCCACGCAAGACGGATGTGGTGGCCATGCTAGACACTCTGGGCTATAAGGTGAGGGCAGCCACAATCCAAGGTCAATCCACGAGCCAATCCCTTCTCAATTCTCTTTAGTCCTTGGCCGAACTGACCGAGAAGGCCGTGCCCCAGAGCATCCAGCTGAAGCGGGACCTGAATCTGGACAAACCCCTAAGTGAGTAGTGGAAAAGTAGGTCCAAAAATAGCTGTCAAAACACTTGTCTAGGCAAGGGACCGGACCCCCTGGCGTGTTTCAGTGGCGCTGATAACAGCGATAAGCCAGGTTCAGAGGGGTCCGACTTATCGCTGCCGTTGCCCTGCTGTTGTCGTTTTGAGCTGCCTTCCGTCTGGCTGACAACAATTTTCCACTCCGCATTGCAGACGAGCCCGAGCTGATCCGCCGCATACGCGACATTTCTCTGAAGAACGAGCTGTGGCGCTCCTACATCGGCATGGGCTACCACAACTGCCATGTCCCGCACACCATCCTTCGCAATATGTTCGAGAATCCCGGCTGGACCACCCAGTACACCCCCTACCAGCCGGAGATTGCCCAGGGCCGTCTCGAGTCCTTGCTCAACTACCAGACCCTTGTCTCGGACCTGACTGGCCTGGATGTGGCCAATGCCTCACTGCTGGACGAGGGCACGGCCGCTGCCGAGGCCATGTGCCTGTCTACGCGCCACAACAAGCGCAAGAAGCTCTACCTCTCCAACCGCGTGCATCCGCAGACCTTGGCCGTCGTCCAGACTCGAGCTGAAGCTCTGGAGCTGGAGATTGAGGTGGGTCCCATTGGGCAGGCGGATCTGCCGAGCCGAGAGCTGGCTGGCATTCTGCTGCAGTATCCAGACACGTACGGCGATGTCAAGGACTTTGAGGATATAGCTTCGCTGGCAAAAAAGAACGGGGTAAGGCAAGCACATTTTTTGAATACCAGAGTAGTGCATTCCCCATTCTAGACGCTCGTCGTGGTGGCCACAGATCTGCTCGCACTGACCCTGCTCCGACCGCCGGCCGAATTCGGGGCTGACATAGCTATCGGCACCTCTCAGCGACTGGGCGTGCCCCTGGGCTATGGCGGTCCCCATGCTGGGTTCTTTGCCTGCAAGCAGAGCCTAGTGCGGCTGATGCCAGGTCGGATGATTGGTGTGACCCGCGACATGGACGGCAACGATGCCTACCGCTTGGCACTGCAGACGAGGGAACAGCACATCCGGCGGGACAAGGCCACCAGCAACATCTGCACAGCTCAGGCGCTGCTGGCCAATATGTCTGCCATGTACGCCATCTATCACGGGCCGGAGGGCCTCAAGGCCATGGCCAATCGCATCCATCACTTCACCCTGACCCTACAGACGGGTCTGCTCCAGGTCGGTCACGAGGTGATAAACAAGAACTTCTTCGACACGCTCCATGTGAAGCTCTCCGGGAATCTGTCGCTCGAGGATCTCAAAGAGCGCGCCGAACACAAGCGTATTAATCTCCGTTACCTGGGTGATGGAACGGTCGGTGTGGCCCTGGATGAGACAGTCAGTGTAGAGGATGTTGACGATCTCCTGTGGGTGTTCAAAGCAGAGACATCGGTGGAGCAGCTACTGGCCCGCAGAGATGTCCTGAAGAACTCAATCGAGAGCTCAAAGTTCCTTCGTACTTCCCCCTACCTGCAGCATCCCATCTTCCACAGCTATCACAGGTAGGCTCGAGAATGATCGAGGAGATTCCTCCGATTCCATTGACTATTCGTTCATATCCTAGTGAATCACGAATGGTGCGCTACATGAAGAAGCTGGAGAACAAGGACATCTCGCTGGTCCATTCGATGATCCCGCTGGGCTCGTGCACCATGAAACTAAACGCCACTACGGAGATGATGCCCTGCTCCTTCCGCCACTTCACCGACATTCATCCCTTTGCTCCGGTAGATCAGGCCAAAGGCTTCCACCAGATGTTCAACGAACTGGAGCGGGATCTGTGCGAGATCACTGGCTACGACAGAATCTCCTTCCAACCGAACTCAGGGGCACAGGGAGAGTACGCCGGACTGCGAGCGATTCGCAGCTATCATGAGCACCGGAACGAGGGACACCGCAATATCTGTCTGATTCCAATCTCCGCTCATGGAACGAATCCTGCTTCAGCGCAGATGGCGGGCATGAAAGTGGAGCCCATACGGATCCTGTCCAACGGCTCCATCGATATGGCCCATTTGCGGGCCAAGGCCGAGGAGCACGCCCACGAGCTATCTTGCCTGATGATAACATACCCGTCGACAATGGGAGTTTTCGAGGAGACAGTGGCAGAAATCTGCACCTTAATCCACAAGCACGGCGGACAGGTCTACCTAGATGGGGCGAACATGAATGCCCAGGTCGGTCTTTGCCGGCCCGGCGACTACGGCAGCGACGTTTCCCATTTAAATCTGCACAAGACCTTTTGCATTCCTCATGGTGGCGGCGGACCTGGCATGGGTCCAATTGGCGTGAAGGCTCATCTGGCACCCTATCTGCCCGGCCATCCAGTAATCAGTCCGCTGAGCAGCGAGGAGCACAGCTTCGGGGTTGTCTCTGCTGCTCCGTTCGGCAGCTCCGCAATCCTGCCCATTTCCTGGTCCTACATCAAACTGATGGGCAGCCGGGGTCTGAAACGCGCAACCCAGGTGGCCATCCTCAATGCCAACTACATGTCGAAGCGCCTGGAGCAGCACTACAAGACGCTCTACAAGTCTCCCAGCTCGGAGCTGGTGGCCCACGAGTTCATCCTGGACATCCGCGACCTGAAAAAGTCGGCCAACATCGAGGCCGTGGACGTGGCCAAGCGTTTAATGGACTACGGTTTCCATGCCCCGACCATGTCCTGGCCCGTGGCCGGCACTCTGATGATTGAGCCAACCGAGTCCGAGGACAAGGAAGAGCTAGATCGTTTTTGCGATGCCATGATATCCATTCGCGAGGAGATTGCCGATATCGAGGCTGGCCGCATGGACAGGGCGGTCAATCCCCTGAAGATGTCGCCCCACACCCAGTCCCAGGTCATCTCCGACAAATGGAATAGACCGTATACCCGCGAACAGGCCGCCTTCCCAGCGGTAAGATCTTTTGAATTGCAGTTTAATTTCTTTCTTAAATTATATACAATTTGTTTTTTAGCTCTTCGTTAAACCCGATGCAAAGATTTGGCCCACTGTAGGAAGAATAGATGATGCCTATGGCGACAAGCATTTGGTGTGCACTTGTCCGCCCATATTGCCTGATCTATAACTTTCACTTAACTCAAAACAAATTTTACACTTTTATACGACTTTTTAATAAAACTGAACTAAGACTAAATGCCTGGAGGTGTGACCACATAATCATGTTGCCAAAGCCAGGAAAACAACCGGAAGATCTCAACAACCATAGACCAATTAGGCTCTTGTCGACTTTTGGCAAAATGTTTGCATCCTACGAAGGGTACTGGAGTCGCCGTTCGTCAAAACAGCCATGCCAAACTACCAATTTGGGTTCAGACTTCAGCACGGCACACCCGAATAACGGGAACACATACTAGACGGTATCTGGATATTTCGCAGGCTTTCGACCGGGTGTGGCACGAGGGACTACTCGCCAAGATCAAAATGATGGTCAACCCTCAGCTGTATGAAGTTATCAAAAGCTTTCTGACGGAGAGGACCAACCGTGTAGTCCTGGATAGTGCAGCTTCTTTGACCATCAAGGCAGGAGTACCGCAAGGCAGCGTGCTTGGGCCGACAATATACTGCTTATTCACCAACGACATGCCAAAACCTTCTACGGTCCGAAGGTAAACAGGGCAGGCCCTCAAGGTGGCAACATTTGCTGACAACACAAATGCCACAGACAATCACTGCAATTCCTGAAGTTGTGTAAAAACTTGATGGCTACTTAAAGAAAGCAAGACTAACCTTGCGAGGATCAAGACATTCCAGAGTAAATTTCTGCGTAGGATCTCCGGAGCTGAGTGGTATACCCGTAACCGGGACATCGCAAAGGACAGAAATATTAAAAATTTGATACAGATACAGAAATAATTTCAGATCAAATCGTCAAAGAAAAGTCGACGGCGAAGATGTTAAAATATTTTATGCGACTTTTCGCCAAAAACGCTGAACCAGAATCTCAACCAGAGGTTCTGGCCCCTTCCGAACTCCGTAATTTTGTTGATCTATCTGAATCTTTTTATGTATCCTAGTCTACAGTGTATGTTGCAGTGGAAATAAGTTTCGGCATGCTGGTGCTCAAGTGAATCCTGGATCGCCGCTACCAACGCAACCACCGCTACATCAACGGTCTGCGCTACGTAAAGTTTTTATACCCGATACTCAAAATGAGTATTGGGGTATATTAGATTTGTGGTAAAAGTGGATGTGTGTAACGTCCAGAAGGAATCGTTTCCGACCCCATAAAGTATATATATTCTTGATCAGCATCAATAGCCGAGTCGATTGAGCCCTGTCTGTCTGTCCGTCCCTATAAGCGCTTAGATCTCAGAGACTATAAAAGCTAGAGCAACCAAATTTGGTATCCGCACTTCTGTTAGATCTTACTATAAAACGTATATCTCAGAATTTCGCCCCACCCCCATCCGCCCCCACAAAGGGTGAAAATCTGTTGCATCCACAATATTGCCGATTCGAGAAAACTACAAACGCAGAATCATAGATAATGACCATATCTATCAGACTGCTGAATCTGGATCAGATCGGATCATTTTTATACCCAAAAGGAACAAATCAATTTGCACTGGCTACGCAGCGCCCGACGTCACGCTCAGACTGATTTTCTGTCTCTCTCGCACGCACTCTTTGTCGTGTCGTTTAATATTAGCGGCGTCTGCCGCAGGAGAGCCATACTGACTAAGTATCGGGTATAACTGTAGAGTTGCGGTGTCCGCAGCAACTCACAACGTTCCCCCTCGTTTGTTTTTGTTTTTTAATAATTATAATAATAATAATAATTATAATAATAATAATAATTATAATAATAATAATAATAATAATTATAATAAGTAATAATCCAATAATTGTTGGATATAATTGGCACTGGTTGCTGATGGGTAGATAGGCAATTTCCCATCCTATAAGATTACCGAAATGCGGTTGATGAGTTCAAGACTTATACATAATTCTGATGATGATAAAATTCTGAACACAGCCACACCGTCATTAATGCCAATGATTGGGAACAACAGTTTGCAATCATTGAGGCAGTGAATCCTCCCAAAAATCTAAGCGATGCTTACAAGAGAGAGTTGAACCAAAGACTACACAATACCAAGATGTTGCATGAGCGACCAAAACGCTGTTCTATGGCGGGTCCTAACATTAGGACCCAAAAGGCACGAGGGAGCGCGCGGGGTTTCAATTCCCTTTTCGCCTGTACTTCGTCTCTACCGCGACCCCGCTGCCCATCGGTTTCGTCTGTTCGGAAATGCCTTCACCGTCGAAGCGGTGGTCGCGGATCGCCGATGTCTTTGGAGCGGCACAGTGGGACCTTTGGCCGTCTCAGCTTGCTAAATTAGTTAGTTAGTCAATAAATATTTGCACACTGAAAAAATGTTAAACTTTGAGTGCTTATATCTCCTAAACTAAAACTATCTTGAAAATTCGATTGGCAAATTCTCTATTAGATGCGTACATAAAATTTATCTAAAGCACTCATTCAATTTTTTGACTATTTCGGCTGAGTCCCCACTGTGCCGCGCCAAAGACATCAGCGACCACGCTGCCCTACGGTTTCGGCACGCAGCACTGACATGCTTTCAGTGCGCTTGTGTGTGAAGCTAAAAGCCGTATATGCTGCGGGCGAAACCGGTTTATGGCCGTGCCGACCTAGGACATACACACATATACACAACTACAAGCATATTTCTGGGTTGGCTCGAGCTCGTGCTGACCGAAGCCGAGTAGCACTTCGGAGGCGAAGGTAGCGTAAAAGAGAACTGAAGTACTAGCCCCGCGCGCCCGTACCGTGAAGCGTCAAACGAAAATTGAAAAAGCATTTGTTCCTCATGCGACATCTTGGTATTGTATAGTCTTTGGTTGAATGCAATGAAGGCGGTGCTGGTAAGAACATTTCAAACCAATTCAAGCCAATTTTCATTTACACATTGCAAAAGCAATGCTTTTGAGGAAGATCCCTGGAGGTGGATCCCAAAGAAAATATAGTGGATTAGGCCTGTTGGGAAAAACAAATTTGGTGGTGTGGAATGAGTTTCTTTATTTCATAATATATGTACATATGTATGTATATGCTATAGAATAGCCGCCAGTCAGAAGAAGACACCCGCCGCAATACAAAGGGCTGGCGGTCTGCCAGTTCGAGCGAGTTTTCAACGATCTGCAGCGCCGGAGGTTGCGATTGATCTTTCGCCCGAAAATTATGGGCGTCCAGCCGCGATTATGGCTGAAGATGAAGGAGGAGCCCTAATTTTGTATATATATTTCTTTTCATTAAATTTAGCGCTATGGATAAAGAGTTTAACGCGAAATATCCGGAGCGTACTGCTCTGCACAGCCCACGCGCCCCTCGCCATCTACCGTCGCTGCAAATATGTGCAACCGCCGCAACTATGTGCACCCTCCCCAAATATGTGCAACCGCCGCACTAAAAGTATTGGTGGTGGCTCAGAGTATGGATAGGATAGAGCTCGACCCGGCTCTATCTATTGTGCAGAGGGAAAAGCCGCTCCTGCTGGGCTGAAGCTCACGTACAGCATAAAACAGCAGCAAACCTCAGAGCTACTACTGATAGAGCACACTGGGTGAAAAATGGGAAGACAATTATTTTTTCATCGAAAATATGGATTTTGATGCATATTAATAATAATAATTATATTCCATGTGAATTTTGTTAATTTGTAATTGAAAGGCATTATAATAGAAGATTTATTTTATCAAACTTCTAACGAAATTTAGAACGAAATAATTGCAAAGTACAACTCACTGCAACTCCGGTCTTAACATGTGGTGCCCAGTGCTGCCAGATTTTGGGATCGGAGCGCACCGCGTATATGAGGCAGAAAAAGACTATTCATTCACGCCCATCGAAGTGGAAAAGCGGAGATGTATTAGACAAGCTCCTACCCCGCCGCGGGAAAGTAAAGCTCCTCCCGGGCTGCGGCAAGGTGCAACCGCCGCAATACAAAGGGCTGGCGGTCTGCCAGTTCGAGCGAGTTTTCAACGATCTGCAGCGCCGGAGGTTGCGATTGATCTTTCGCCCGAAAATTATGGGCGTCCAGCCGCGATTATGGCTGAAGATGAAGGAGGAGCCCTAATTTTGTATATATATTTCTTTTCATAAAATTTAGCGCTATGGATAAAGAGTTTAACGCGAAATATCCGGAGCGTACTGCTCTGCACAGCCCACGCGCCCCTCGCCATCTACCGTCGCTGCAAATATGTGCAACCGCCGCACTAAAAGTATTGGTGGTGGCTCAGAGTATGGATAGGATTGAGCTCGACCCGGCTCTATCTATTGTGCAGAGGGAAAAGCCGCTCCTGCTGGGCTGAAGCTCACGTACAGCATAAAACAGCAGCAAACCTCAGAGCTACTACTGATAGATAGCACACTGGGTGAAAAATGGGAAGACAATTATTTTTTTCATCGAAAATATGGATTTTGATGCATATTAATAATAATAATTATATTCCATGTGAATTTTGTTAATTTTTAATTGAAAGGCATTATAATAGAAGATTTATTTTATCAAACTTCTAACGAAATTTAGAACGAAATAATTGCAAAGTACAACTCACTGCAACTCCGGTCTTTTTCGCCCCTCAGCGTTTTCCATTTTTTTTTTTTTTTTGTAACAATGATCGTGTGCGTGGATGTCATTTGGTCTGTGACTGTGTGTGCGCATCGTAGAGACCAATACCCTAGGACGCGCATGGATTTTGCGCATTATATTAAGATAATATTTAATAAAACTAGATAAGCCCGGCCTCCAGCTCCTGTGAATTCGCTTGGTGAAAGCAGCAGAACCAGCAACACCATCATCTCTAGCTGTCGACGCTGCTGTCTTCACAAAGCGAATTATCCAGGATCGGCTGGCAGGCAACGTACTATAAAAACCCATATAAATACTATGTTTAAGCCGGTGGCTACCTTGGCGTTCACGGGCGTCGGACAAAGAAACGAGACGATGGAAGGGCTAGAGCTAGAGCCTTGTATGCAGCGCCAGCGCCTTTGTGCTGGGCCAGAATTGCTATTCGCAATTTCGGGAATGAGAGAAGAGCGGAAGACAGGATAATGTGTACGTGTAGCATAACTTTAGTGCGTAATCGTAACTGTAAGTGCGACCCAGATTGGGACATTATAAAAAACCACTATATATACACACAAATATACAAATATTTGAAAATAAAGCGTATTCTAAGCAGCATTAACATGTGGTGCCCAGTGCTGCCAGATTTTGGGATCGGAGCGCACCGCGTATATGAGGCAGAAAAAGACTATTCATTCACGCCCATCGAAGTGGAAAAGCGGAGATGTATTAAGCAAGCTCCTACCCCGCCGCGGGAAAGTAAAGCTCCTCCCGGGCTGCGGCAAGGTGCAACCGCCGCAATACAAAGGGCTGGCGGTCTGCCAGTTCGAGCGAGTTTTCACCGATCTGCAGCGCCGGAGCTCGCGATTGATCTTTCGCCCGAAAATTATGGGCGTCCAGCCGCGATTATGGCTGAAGATGAAGGAGGAGCCCTAATTTTGTATATATGTAGTAGTTTAAGTTGCTTGATGGCAACGAGTAACATTTATTTGATAAGTATGTTGGACTTAAAATTATAACAGCTCCAAGTTTTACAAGTATGTTTGTGAATAATTATATGCGTGTACGTCTGATGCGTGGCTGAACTGACAACTGACTCCATCTCTCTCTTGCTATCGGCTCTCTCAGAGCCGATTACTGCTCTATCCCGACGACACGACGAAAACACGACCGCTTCGTGTCTCTCTCTTTCCTTCGTTTCCTACATTCGGCTGTCCTGACGGACCATTCGCCTCGGATGGGTCTAGCCAAGGTTTCATATATTCTGAAACTGTAGAGGTCTTATAGGGACCCTCAGTATCCCCAATCTTCTCGACTTCGTACCTTCCATGATTCTTTACCCTAACCACCTTATACGGCCCTAGATACTTTCCTTTTAGCTTTAATCCAGTACCATACTGAGTACGCTTGATAGCTACTAGCTCATTAACCTCATACTGTCTATCTAGTTTTCTTTTTAAGTCAAAACTCTTCTTGTTTTCCTGCTGTAACCGTGCAATGTTTTCAACTACTTCCTTTCTAATTTTTTCGCGGTCCTTGTTCAACTCTTCGATAAGTGATTCTTCCAATATTTCTTTTATTTTTGGATCCATTCCTATACGCATGTCTAGCCCAGTCAATATCTTGAAAGGTGTTACCTTGGTACTTCGCGGCTCAACACTGTTGATCATTTGCTGTACTTTTCCTAGATGCTTATACCAACTACCGGAATTACCCTGACACAATTTCGACAACATAGGCACCACTATCTTGTGCATCCTTTCGACTTGACCATTCCCACGTGGAACGCCTGTGGCAATCATTAAATGCTGTATTTTCTCTCTCTCACAATATTCACGAAACAAATTGGACATAAGCGCTGCACCCCTATCCGTCACTATTCTGTTCGGATTACCAAAACTAGTCCCCTGAATTTCCAAACACTTAACGACCTCTTCAACACCTGTACTACGTGTAGAATATAACCAAACAAACTTAGAAAATCCATCAACGACAACCAGTATATAATTGTACTGTTTTTTAGTCATTTCCATTGGTCCAACGTGATCAATGTGATACGTTTGTAACGGCCTATCACCCTTGTCTATTGGTTGCAAATAACCCTCACGTTTTCCTGTCTTTTCATTGACAATGATACACTCGACACAACTATTTATTACGCGCCATACTTTGTCTTTTAACTTCGGAATATAATACGACTTTTCAATGATATCTTGTGTCTTTTTAACTGAAAAATGTCCTTGCTTATGTGCTATTGATATAATCTCATTTTCCAACTGAGCTGGTACTACGATGAGCTCCTTATCCGGATCCTTAAACAAAATCTGATTCTGAATATAATAATCCTCATATTCCTTGTCCTCCACAATACTTTTAACGGCCTTAACCCAATCGTCGGTTAGCTGAGCTTCTTTCAAACGATGAGCTATACTTTCGGTCACCATAAAACAAGATACACGACTCAACGCGTCAACGTGCCTCATCTTCGTTCCTGAGCGATGTTCTATAACATAATTAAAATCTTGTAGGTACATGGCCCAACGTGCTACTCTCAAAGGAACGTCTTTCTTTTTGATCGTCATTGTAAATGCATTACAATCTGTGACAATTTTGAACTTTATACCCAAAACGTATACACGCCATTTCGCTAAAGCTTCGATAATTGCCAGAACCTCAAGGTCATAAGCAGGATATTTCTCTTCACATGGCTTAGTCCTACGGCTCATATATTGAACTGGATGGAATTGGCTGTCTTCCAAACTCTTTTGCAGTAACACGGCTCCATACCCCCATTTTGATGCATCAGTATGGATTTCTGTCTCCAACTTCGGGTTGTAAATTTCTAAAACAGGTCTACTAATCAATGCTACCTTTAGTTGTTCAAACGCAACCTGATGTATCTCCTTAAATTCAAATTTAACATCCTTCCGCAGCAGATCTGTCAATGGTTTTGCAATAACAGCATAACCCTCAATAAACTTTCGGAAATAAGAAGTCAATCCTATGAAACGCTGCACTGTTTTTTTATCAACTGGCACTGGGAACTTTTCGACTGCCCTCGTCTTCTCATCACTTGGTCTTATCGTGTTCTTTTCTATTATATACCCCAGAAAATTAACCTTTTGTCGTAACAGCTGACACTTTCTCCAATTTATACGTAGCCCATTCATTTCCGCTATCTTCAGTACTTTTCTCAACTTTAACAAACCCTCTTCTATATCTTGACTACAAATAATAACGTCATCCATATAGACTGCTGCTTCATTATTCTTTACCAAATCTCTCAACACAGCCATTATAAATCTGGTAAACACCGCTGGAGAATTTGAAATTCCAAATGGTACATATAAAAATTCGAACTGACCATTCTGAGTCACAAAAGACGTATATTTTTGAGACTCGACTTCTACAGGCACATGGAAAAAACCATTCGTTAAATCCAACGTGGTGAAATACTTTGCACCCTGCAGTTTCTCCAACACTGTATCCATATGTGACATTGGAAAGTTATCGCGAACTATTTTCTCATTCAGCTTTCGGTAATCACAGCATAGTCTCTTGCTACCGTTCTTTTTCGGTACCAACACTACTGGTGATGCATACTCCGATGTACTTGGCTTTATAATCTTCTGAGCCAGCCACTCTTCCACTTGCTTGTCCACGATTTCCTGTTCACACAACGGTAATCGTCTCGGATGCTGGAAAACTGGTATCTCATCCACTAATACAATTTTCATTTTTATCGGCGCATCTACATTTCTCTGAGGTTGGTACTTTCCTACCATACCCCTAACCTCTCTAGCATGTACTTCACTGAGATGACCAACATCAATTGAAAACTCCTTCTCAACTTCGTCAATACTTGACATGCAAATGCCTTTATATTCATTAAACAATTCCGCGCATGAGGACGATGCTACCTGATCAAGTTTCTTATCTTTATCCTCGCCACAAACTCTACGAACAAATCTTGTTCCTGTCTTAGAAACTTGCATGTCCACATGATCCAGAATAGTCCTTCCTAAAATGGCTTCAAAACCAATATCCTCGTCTGGAATGACATGAAATTCTACCTCCATTCCAATCTCATCGATTTTCACTGGTATCGAAAAGCTACCAAAAGTTACAACTTGACTATCTCCAATACCTGTTAAACATTTCTCCTGGCCGATCAGTTCAAGATTTCCAAATTTCAAAAATACCCTCCTGCGAATTAAACACAAATCTGCTCCAGTATCAATCAAACCTTGGAATACCAAATTCGCGTACTTAATATCCTTTAATTCCAAACCTGATGGAGTGAAAATACCTGACGGCTTATTGACGACTTCCTTATCTCGAATAATGTTCGTATTCGATCTCTTTTCTTGTCTGGTTTCGACCTTGACATTACAGCTTGCAGCACGGTGTCCTGGTTGGCCACATTTGAAACAACAAAAATCATTTTTGGGACAATCTTTCCTCAAATGCGATTTGTCTCCACACTTAAAACATTTCCTAAAATTCTCTGCCATCGACCCTTTCACCGAACTCTCACTTTTATTACTCAGCGGCCAATTCTTACTCATCGGCTTGGATCCGCCTCTAGCTTTCTGGTAAACATCGATCTGAAATTTAAGCTCCTTTAAGTTTCTAGCTTGGTACAGCATTGCCTTACTTGCCCTAGCGTCTGGTATACCATCCACAAAATATTCGATTAAACTCTCATCATCTAGTTTAATTGGCTTGGCTATCTCCATTAACGCATACAAAAACTCATGCAACGACTCTCCTTTTTTCTGCTGGCGCTTTTGCAACATTCTATGTACTTCTACGGACGACAGTTTAACACTAAACTCATCCAACAGAGCTGCCTTCAACGAATTCCAGTTACGAATATCACGCAAACTACGAACGAAAGATTTTGCTGCACCAACTAACAACTGCTTGGCATAAATGAATAATTGTAATTGACTCCATTGAACAGTAGCTGCGCATTCTTCTAATTCCTCTATCCATTGATTGATGTCGGGGTTATTAGAACCAGAAAATTGTGACACACTACCTTCCACGTCTTTTAGCGTAAACCAAGATTTATACTCTGCCTGTCGCGTACCTGGTTGAACTGCTACGGTATCATCCTCTGCTGTTACTACGGACTCATCCTCTGACTCTTCTTCATCCTCAACTGGAAAGCCGTGATGTATTAATAGTCTATCTTGCAAATCGAGCTTTCGTCCCGTCGTCTGCAACGCAAGCTCTCTTAACTTCTCTCGCAAATCTGCGACTCTCAGTGTCATTATCTCTTCAACTTGCATCGTGACGATTTAAATACAAAATAATTGATATTAGCTTATATCTAAGAAAATGTAATTAAATCAACTTAAACAACCTTATTACTGCTGGCCTGTTAACAATTTTCCAGTTAACATCGATTTCGAAAACGCCTTTAAAGTCGTCACTGTTAACGATCGCTCCTCTGTTAACGCTCACCTTACTATGGGTTTACCCTTGTTAACTCTCGCTTCTGCGCAGAACTTTCCAGACTCCAAATTTGACGCACACACACCACCACATCCAGATCTCGCTTGCCTGTCGATGTCGCTGTTGCCGTCCTCTCTTTGTTGCCTTGCCTTGCTCTCGCTGTTCGCCGTTAACTCGTTGTCGCTTCCCGAATCGTCGCTGCTTCTGCTGTTACAAAATGAACTGCTGCTTGTCTTTTCTTGTAGTTGTAGTCTCCGTCCGACGCAGTGCAACACAACAACAATCAATGTTCTTTGATTCTTGCTGTTTGCTGCCGTCGTTTTGTCGCTTCTGCTTCCTTTGGAACGAACGCACTCAGATTGTCGTCTCTGTGCCGCTTGTCTCCTTGTAGCTCTAGCCTCTCAGACGCAATGCACAACAACAACAACGAAGGTTTTGATTCTTGCTGTGTTTGCTGCCGTCTGCCGTCGTTTTGTCGCTTCTGCTCTCTTTGGAACGAACGCGCTCAGATTGTCGTCTCTGTGCCGCTTGTCTCCTTGTAGCTCTAGCCTCGTGTTCGCCAAAATTTCCAAATACACGCACAAATCTCACTTGCAAATGTTGTTGTCTTGGGCTTATTTTCGGACGAGCCCCCAATTTGTAGTAGTTAAAGTTGCTTGATGGCAACGAGTAACATTTATTTGATAAGTATGTTGGACTTAAAATTATAACAGCTCCAAGTTTTACAAGTATGTTTGTGAATAATTATATGCGTGTACGTCTGATGCGTGGCTGAACTGACAACAGACTCCATCTCTCTCTTGCTATCGGCTCTCTCAGAGCCGATTACTGCTCTATCCCGACGACACGACGAAAACACGACCGCTTCGTGTCTCTCTCTTTCCTTCGTTTCCTACATATATATTTCTTTTCATTAAATTTAGCGCTATGGATAAAGAGTTTAACGCAAAATATACGGAGCGTACTGCTCTGCACAGCCCACGCGCCCCTCGCCATCTACCGTCGCTGCAAATATGTGCAACCGCCGCAACTATGTGCACCCTCCCCAAGTATGTGCAACCGCCGCACTAAAAGTATTGGTGGTGGCTCAGAGTATGGATAGGATTGAGCTCGACCCGGCTCTATCTATTGTGCAGAGGGAAAAGCCGCTCCTGCTGGGCTGAAGCTCACGTACAGCATAAAACAGCAGCAAACCACAGAGCTGCTACTGATAGAGAGCACACTGGGTGAAAAATGGGAAGACAATTATTTTTTTCATCGAAAATATGGATTTTGATGCATATTAATAATAATAATAATATTCCATGTGAATTTTGTTTATTTTTAATTGAAAGGCATTATAATAGAAGATTTATTTTATCAAACTTCTAACAAAATTTAGAACGAAATAATTGCAAAGTACAACTCACTGCAACTCCGGTCTTAACATGTGGTGCCCAGTGCTGCCAGATTTTGGGATCGGAGCGCACCGCGTATATGAGGCAGAAAAAGACTATTCATTCACGCCCATCGAAGTGGAAAAGCGGAGATGTATTAGGCAAGCTCCTACCCCGCCGCGGGAAAGTAAAGCTCCTCCCGGGCTGCGGCAAGGTGCAACCGCCGCAATACAAAGGGCTGGCGGTCTGCCAGTTCGAGCGAGTTTTCAACGATCTGCAGCGCCGGAGCTCGCGATTGATCTTTCGCCCGAAAATTATGGGCGTCCAGCCGCGATTATGGCTGAAGATGAAGGAGGAGCCCTAATTTTGTATATATATTTCTTTTCATTAAATTTAGCGCTATGGATAAAGAGTTTAACGCGAAATATCCGGAGCGTACTGCTCTGCACAGCCCACGCGCCCCTCGCCATCTACCGTCGCTGCAAATATGTGCAACCGCCGCAACTATGTGCACCCTCCCCAAGTATGTGCAACCGCCGCACTAAAAGTATTGGTGGTGGCTCAGAGTATGGATAGGATTGAGCTCGACCCGGCTCTATCTATTGTGCAGAGGGAAAAGCCGCTCCTGCTGGGCTGAAGCTCACGTACAGCATAAAACAGCAGCAAACCACAGAGCTGCTACTGATAGAGAGCACACTGGGTGAAAAATGGGAAGACAATTATTTTTTTCATCGAAAATATGGATTTTGATGCATATTAATAATAATAATTATATTCCATGTGAATTTTGTTAATTTTTAATTGAAAGGCATTATAATAGAAGATTTATTTTATCAAACTTCTAACGAAATTTAGAACGAAATAATTGCAAAGTACAACTCACTGCAACTCCGGTCTTAACATGTGGTGCCCAGTGCTGCCAGATTTTGGGATCGGAGCGCACCGCGTATATGAGGCAGAAAAAGACTATTCATTCACGCCCATCGAAGTGGAAAAGCGGAGATGTATTAGGCAAGCTCCTACCCCGCCGCGGGAAAGTAAAGCTCCTCCCGGGCTGCGGCAAGGTGCAACCGCCGCAATACAAAGGGCTGGCGGTCTGCCAGTTCGAGCGAGTTTTCAACGATCTGCAGCGCCGGAGCTCGCGATTGATCTTTCGCCCGAAAATTATGGGCGTCCAGCCGCGATTATGGCTGAAGATGAAGGAGGAGCCCTAATTTTGTATATATATTTATTTTCTTTAAATTTAGCGCTATGGATAAAGAGTTTAACGCGAAATATCCGCACAGCCCACGCGCCCCTCGCCATCTACCGTCGCCATCTACCATCTCCCCAAGTATGTGCAACCGCCGCACTAAAAGTATTGGTGGTGGCTCAGAGTATGGATAGGATTGAGCTCGACCCGGCTCTATCTATTGTGCAGAGGGAAAAGCCGCTCCTGCTGGGCTGAAGCTCACGTACAGCATAAAACAGCAGCAAACCTCAGAGCTACTACTGATAGATAGCACACTGGGTGAAAAATGGGAAGACAATTATTTTTTTCATCGAAAATATGGATTTTGATGCATATTAATAATAATAATAATATTCCGTGTGAATTTTGTTTATTTTTAATTGAAAGGCATTATAATAGAAGATTTATTTTATCAAACTTCTAACAAAATTTAGAACGAAATAATTGCAAAGTACAACTCACTGCAACTCCGGTCTTAACATGTGGTGCCCAGTGCTGCCAGATTTTGGGATCGGAGCGCACCGCGTATATGAGGCAGAAAAAGACTATTCATTCACGCCCATCGAAGTGGAAAAGCGGAGATGTATTAGGCAAGCTCCTACCCCGCCGCGGGAAAGTAAAGCTCCTCCCGGGCTGCGGCAAGGTGCAACCGCCGCAATACAAAGGGCTGGCGGTCTGCCAGTTCGAGCGAGTTTTCAACGATCTGCAGCGCCGGAGCTCGCGATTGATCTTTCGCCCGAAAATTATGGGCGTCCAGCCGCGATTATGGCTGAAGATGAAGGAGGAGCCCTAATTTTGTATATATATTTCTTTTCATTAAATTTAGCGCTATGGATAAAGAGTTTAACGCGAAATATCCGCACAGCCCACGCGCCCCTCGCCATCTACCGTCGCCATCTACCATCTCCACAAGTATGTGCAACCGCCGCACTAAAAGTATTGGTGGTGGCTCAGAGTATGGATAGGATAGAGCTCGACCCGGCTCTATCTATTGTGCAGAGGGAAAAGCCGCTCCTGCTGGGCTGAAGCTCACGTACAGCATAAAACAGCAGCAAACCACAGAGCTGCTACTGATAGAGAGCACACTGGGTGAAAAATGGGAAGACAATTATTTTTTTCATCGAAAATATGGATTTTGATGCATAATAATAATAATAATTATATTCCATGTGAATTTTGTTAATTTTTAATTGAAAGGCATTATAATAGAAGATTTATTTTATCAAATTTCTAACGAAATAATTGCAAAGTACTACTCACTGCAACTCCGGTCTTAACATGTGGAGAAGATTCGTTGCGGAGGTTCAATTACGCTCCGAGAAGATTCGTTGCGGAGGTTCAATATTACGCTCCGAGAAGTCTGGTTGCGAAGTACGATTCGAGAGGAATGCGAGGCGCCGACAGCGGGCCGATTATGGCTTTCTCGTAGCTGCTTTATATACAAAATTCAGCTGGTAATGTGACCGTTGGTGTTGCGCTGCGGGCACACTGGGTACCAGTGCTGCCAGATTTTGAGAGTCACCATAAGCTAGATTGAAGAGAAAAAAGCTAGAATAAGCTTAAAATTAAAAAAGCTTACAACTGAGCTAACCATATAAACACATCAAAATATGTGATAATTAAATTTTTAATTAAAGGAATTACATGATTTTATCCACTTCATTATGCCATGGCCGAGTGCTCAGCAATGTACAAACAAAGTGCAGGCTTTTGCTCCTCTGTTTTTGAAGACTTTCTAACAAAAGTTATTTTGTTAGTTTGTGCCATGCTTGCATTGGACGACAGCAAGCTGTCGTAATTCCAACTTGGCTCCTATTGTTGTCTTACAAAAACAGCAGTACGCTTTTGTGGGGTCAGTTGGCACATTGCGTATTTTTTGTATGTAAGTGTGCAAACATGTACAATATTGTAGTGTGATTGAAACTTATCAGCGAATAATTACCTTACATTTATACACAAAATTGGACGATATAGCAAAATACGAACAACATATATGATTTTTGTCCGATTTATCGATAAAAATTAAAAAATATTACAATCAAATCAAAAACAGAAATGGTTTTGTAATACATTTTTTTAAGTTAAAATTAGCTAATTGAAGTTTGAAATAAGCTAGATATCACGCAATTCACGCAATAATAAGCAATTCAAGTACTTTTCAAGCTATTTGATTTTAAAATAAACCAAATCTAGCTTAAAATAAGCTAAAATGGCACATTTTTGTTTGCTCTCTCTCTCTCTCTCTCTCTCCTCTTTGTTTCTTACTCTCATAAGGTACTCTAGAGATGGCCAAAAGTAATAGACAATGAAAATCAGCACGAAAAAACAAGAAACACGAATCGGTATAAATTTAATTTTCTGCAAGAGTTTTCATTGGAATTGTATTATTTTGTTAAACATAATATAGATACATACATATATTGAACCGGGATTTTACATCTGTCAAAAAATCCCAACGTTCCCCCGGGATGTGACAGTGTGCCTATTGAATAAATACAATTTTTCAACACAAAATGCGAACAACAATAAATAACAATAAAATATATATAATTAATTAATAGGTTCCAGCTTGTTTGAAATTCAAAATTTTAGCGTATTCTCACACATTTTAAAGCCGAGAGCTGGGAACTGTCGCAGGCAATTCTATTGGTGCGTTCTCTTTGTATCAGCTGGTGAATGTGTGAACATTCGATAAATCAAATTATACGCTGACCTGAAATCGATGTATCGATAGCAGTATCGAAAAACAAAGTGTGCTTCGCACCGGCAACCAATTTTCGTTTTGACTTGTTTAATCAATATCACGCCTGACTTCACAATCGTACTGGTGAAAAATAACAACTAGCAGAGCAGCAATAAACAGAGCAAAATGAAAATCGAGGAAGTAAAGAGTACTGTGCGCACACAGCGCATTGCCGCCCACAGCCACGTGAAGGGCCTGGGCCTGGACGAAGCCGGCTCGGCCTTGCCGAGCGCCGCTGGCCTGGTGGGCCAGAAGGCAGCCCGCGAAGCGGCTGGCATAGTCGTGGACCTGATCAAGTCGAAGAAGATGGCCGGACGTGCTCTCCTCCTGGCCGGACCACCAGGCACCGGAAAGACCGCCATCGCCCTCGCCATAGCCCAGGAGCTGGGAAACAAGGTGCCCTTCTGTCCGATGGTGGGCTCCGAGGTGTTCAGCAATGAGATCAAGAAGACGGAGGTGCTCATGGAGAACTTTCGCCGCTCCATTGGCTTGCGCATTCGCGAGACCAAGGAGGTCTACGAGGGCGAGGTGACGGAGCTGACTCCCGTGGAGACGGAGAACCCAATGGGAGGCTACGGCAAGACCATCAGCAACGTAGTGATTGGCCTCAAGACTGCCAAGGGCACCAAGCAGCTGAAGCTGGACCCCAGCATCTTCGATGCCCTGCAGAAGGAGAAGGTTGAGGTGGGCGATGTCATCTACATTGAGGCCAATAGCGGTGCAGTGAAGCGTCAGGGACGCAGCGATACTTTTGCCACAGAGTTCGACCTCGAGACCGAGGAGTATGTGCCCCTGCCCAAGGGCGATGTCCACAAGAAGAAGGAGGTCATACAGGATGTAACCCTGCACGATTTGGATGTGGCCAATGCCCGTCCTCAGGGCGGCCAGGACGTGCTCTCAATGGTGGGGCAGCTGATGAAACCCAAAAAGACGGAAATTACAGGTGAGTTGGTCAAGAGTCTTGGATGCGTATAATATAAGTAATCCCTCGCTTTCTGTATGCAGATAAGTTGCGCATGGAGATCAACAAGGTAGTCAACAAATACATCGATCAGGGCATTGCGGAGCTGGTGCCTGGAGTTCTGTTCATCGATGAGATTCACATGCTGGATCTGGAGACGTTCACCTATCTACACAAGTCCCTGGAGTCGCCGATTGCGCCCATTGTGATCTTTGCCACCAACCGCGGACGCTGCGTCATTCGGTGAGTGTGCACTCAGCTGCACTCTATCGGTTATCCACTATAATACCTTTCTTCCCTGCAGTGGCACCACCGACATTATCTCGCCCCATGGCATTCCCTTGGATCTGCTCGATCGCTTGCTAATCATCCGCACCCTTCTTTACTCCACCTCGGATATGGAGCAGATCATCAAATTGCGCGCCCAGACCGAGGGCCTGCAGCTGGAGGACCCGGCCTTTGCACGCCTCAGCGAGATTGGAACCAGCTCGACGCTGCGCTATGCCGTCCAGCTGCTGACGCCGGCCCATCAGATGTGCAAGGTTAATGGACGCACTCAGATCACCAAGGACGACATTGAGGACGTGCACTCGCTGTTCCTCGACGCCAAGCGCTCATCGAAGCATCTTTCCGAGAAGAATAACAAGTTTATGTTGTAATTTTATCATATCCACAATAATTATATTTCCATTTATACGGAAACAGTAAAACTTAAATTTAAATGTTAACTGAGACTTTTGGCGGCCTATTTATGTCCCTGCTGTGCACACCAGGGATGGGTACATACCAAAACTACAGCTGGATTTTATATTTTGGTAAAAATGATTTTGAATATTTTATTTTAATTTTGAATTAGCTTAAAAATGCTGTTTTAATTGTATGCAAGCAAAAGACGACGAATTTGTTTTATTTTTAGAGCCCCACCCTATGTACATATACCATGCCCATATGTGAAACCACACCTTATGAAAAATTTTACCATGGAGCAAAAAAGTCTCCCCATGTTGGGGCCCTCTCTGTAATTTTCCAATTTTCGACGTGGTTGGGTCGCTGGAGCGCATGCAAACATTTCGGTGGCGCAACCGATAAAAGCTCTGCTCGTCGCGTAGGTGTGTGCTTATATACATACATAGGGGCCTCGTGTCGACGCCGGTTGCATTAACGTTTTTGGTGCGTTGCGCCGCGTACTTCTGCTGACCGCCTGATTGTTTTGCCTGTGTGTTTATCCTCCCATACACACGGACACAAACACGGACCGAACGGACACACACAAGCGTAATGTGAAATCATAATAAAGTGTAACATACCGTTATAGTTATTACATGTGTGCGTGTGCAATAATTAATATTTGTGTGGAATCGAAAAGCCGGATTGTGTTTTGGTGCCTGCAAAAGCCTGTGCGATGGCAGGATCTTTGTAAAATGGAAACATTTGCAGGCGGCCTTTGGATGAATGAACAGCAACAACACAGAATCGGCGGCAGCTAGAACGAAACACCCACAGACAGACAAACAGAAAGAGAGAGAGAGAGAGAGGGCGTGCTAGAGAGAGCCAAACAAACGTAGTAAGCAGACAGCTAGCCAGCCAGCCACCAAAACAACAAAGAGAATATAAGGTAAGTGCGTGAGTAATTGTGGGTGTGCGTGGGTATACGAGTGCATGTGTGTATGTGTGTGGAAGCCGCACCTCCACAATCAGACGGCAAATTAGCGGTAGCAATGCCTGTGAGTGTGTGCGTGGGTGCTTGTTACACTTTTTTGGCATTAACTGTTATTATTATTTAAGTATAAAGCAAGAGACGAGAGATTACATAATTTCGGTATTTCTTTGGCGCCCCCCTTTGTTGTTTTGGCTCTAGCACAACTCTGCAAAAGAAAGCGAAAGTAAGAAGCGGCCGGGGCTTCTGGTCGATCGCTCTTCATTCTTATTGGAATTCCTAGATAATTGCGCTCTCCGCTTTGGCCCGCATTTTCTTGCCGTTCTGCTTTGTGCTTTTGTTTGTTTTATTTATGAATGAGATTACTAAATTAATTTCTGATTTTGATTTTTGTGCGTAACCAGTTGCGCGACTCTCAGTCCCACTGATTAATATCTCCATCCCGCTTCCCCACATGTGGCCATAAATCAAATCGAAATTCCGCAAAAATAAAAAGCGAGATGAAAGATGGCACGATGAACTCCCGCACTGCTTGCTCAGGCAGGGCAGCAACAGCAATAGCAGCTGCAGCTGCGCTTCTCCGTCAACCATACAAAAGCAGTTTTTATGTGGAAATTTTTAAAGGCGAAAATTTGTTGGCCAAAAAGCATAAAACAGACATTTTTATCGCCCACTCTCGTCTTAGCAGCTCGCTCGCGCTCTCTCTCTCTCTCTTTCTCTCTCTCTCTCTCTGTTGAGATCTTATTTCTCGCTGTCTACGAACACTAAAACAATTTCAAGGTTCCGTTAACATTTTCTTCTCTTTTGAGACCGTAAGTGATTTATTTAGTGTGACCACATTTGATCTTTATTAATTACGTTTCAGGTATACAAATTAAATAATGCAAATAACCTCTAATCAGAATTACAATTATGATTATTGAAGAGTATTCGCATATCGTAGGCAGCCGGCGAAATTTTTTCTCTTCTGCTTCCACTTCCACTTTTCGTTCATTTCATTTCATTATACCAAAAATATTTTGACCAAACCAAAACGGCCAGTACATATACAAAGCCACATGCATACAAACGACTTGAGCGTGGCAGTGTTGACGTTAATGAACAACAATAATAACAATAATGTTATGTATGTATGTACATTTTTGCACGGCAACACCCGTACCCTGGAATGGTAAAGTACCCTTCGAACTCTGAACTTCTACAAACTTATGAACTTATATCTCCGCCAATCGTATGAATGTTGTGTCACGATTTTCGGTGTGCAAATCTAGATGCAGGGTATCTGAAGCTTCGGCTACCGCAACCCACCTTACACTCTTTTGTTGTTGCTGTATTGCTGTGGATAGTTTTTTTTTTTTTTTTTGGCACGACTTGTGCCAGCGCCGGGGTCTGGGTCTGGGCAATAAGACGAATTTATGCTTGTCCATTTGCCTGCAATTAGTTTCGAGAAGTCAACAGCGCGGTAATATTTAGTTGTGGTTGTTGCTGTTGCTTTCTGCCTTACACTAAGCTACTTAACGTCACAGCCGTCGCTCTCGTAGTTATTTATTGTCTGCCTTTGCTGCCTGCGCTGCGTCGGCAATTTGCATTTGCTGAAAAGCTTTTTCTAATATACCCTTGCAGAGAATGCTACGATTATGACTACGCACACAAGGAGGAACTTTGTACGCAGTAGCTATAATCTTTTGTGTTTCTTTATATCTAAGCAAAATTTAATCAAATCAGATGAAAAGAATAGTATGTTATACATATATAAACATACATACATATGTATGTATTAGCGCCGTATAAGCGATCAATTGAATAGGGTATCAAATTAGTCGGCACTCAAAACAGCATTTTTTCTTGTTGAATTTTTTTCTGCTTTTTTGCGATATGCTTTGGTGTAATTGTTTGCCCTTCGGAAGGTTGTTCCCTGAGCGGTGCGGGGTTTCTTTTCAATTGGAGCTGCAACGCCCACATGATGAGGCGGAGAGCGAGCTGTGAGCAATTCTAAAAAACATTTGTTGGCCAAAACAAAAGCAACAGCTGCGTTCTACCGCTGCCTCTGTGGCGAACGTCCATTGTGAATGTGCAGCAGCAGCCAGCAGCCTTGTAAGCGCCACCCACACAAAGCCAGCGCCAGCAGTAGCGGAGACCACACAAAAATTTTGTATAGTCAAAGCATTGCAAAGACATCTAAAGACAAACACCAACACGCATGTATGTATGTATATGAAAGAGCTGTACCACCAACTATGACGTGAGCAGCAGAGAGTCTCAGCAGCTGGCTGTCAAAGTCGCCTACGCTTCAAGTCGCGCTTTAAAAGCGTCATTTGCTCAGCTGAGCGCGTCTCACTCTTGCCAACTCACTCTCTACTTCTTCTCACTCTTCTGCTCTGATGCTTTGTGACGTTCCTGGGCTTTCATCACGTGTGCGCTCATCTCTGCTTGAGATTTCTTCTCTTATGTTTATTAAGTACTGTCTAAACTAAGGCAGTACTTGAGCGTTTCGTCCATACATTGAATATCGTAGGTAATGGAAATTGATTGATTGATTAGATTTGGGTGTAATAACTTTGGGGTTCTACCCTTTTTCTCATTCTGCAAAGCTTCTAAAAAAAAATAGCACCTATCATTGCAACGACAATGATACTGCTGTGTCGTTTGGCCGGTACTTATGTTTCAGTTGGCAGCTGTAAATGGGGAACTTTGTTATGCTCCGCACAGCGTGCAATTTCAATCTTTCGTATTCATTTCATTGCACTTTGGGCCACACCACAACAATGTGAGCCACAGACACAGAAACAGCAGCACAAACAGCAACAGCAACATTAGCAGCAGAGTGAGCGAAACAACAAAAATACTGCCGACAGCATAAACTTTGGCATTTCTGCTCTTGCTTCTGTGGCTGCTTCTTCCCGTCTTGGGTCTTCTTCTTTGCTAACCTTGTGCCAAAAAAGAGAAATTGAAAAACAACACAAGAAAAACTTGCAACAGAAAATGTTTCTAACACAATTTTCAACTTGCCTTCAGCGGAAAGAGTGTGTGATGGGTGCGGAGGGGCTGGTGTGGAGGTGAATGACAGATACAGACCAGAGCAGCGAAAATTGAGTGTGTCCGAAAAGTACTTTACTTGTTGTTGGTGTTGTTACTCTTTTTTTTTGGCTAGACAAACGGTTACGCTTGAGCTGGGCCGCTAGATGGCGCCCAGCGGTTGGCCAAGCATGCAACACGTTCTTAATTAATTTCTCATTTCAGCCATTAGGCCATTAGCCAGAGAGAATCGTTCGATCGACACCTTTTCCTGTCCATGTTTGCTTGAGCGTATGGAGAGCTGTGTGTGTGTGTGGGCGAGACTTCTGCTGACTTGGGCAGCGATAAATGAGTGAGTGGGCCCGTTATAAGCGATGCGGTGAGTCAACTGCCGCCCTCTTACTCTCTTCCTCTCGTACTCTCTGCAAATAAAAGCCTACACAGTGGTCATTCGCATATCAGTACAGGACAATTAGGAACAGAAGACATGAAGCAACTCGAACTTTGAACAAAATATGTCCCGCTAAGATGAATTAATAAACATTTTAAGCTTGACTGTCCGAATGCTCAGAATTACAGCTCGAGTTTTTCATGTGGGTAGGTAATGGTCAAAATCTTTGGAATAGAGGTGCTTTAACTTCTGAGGGACAACTGTAGCCGATAGATAAGCAGCAAAACGGTGCTTGACTTGGTCTTGGCTATTTGTATGTGTGCACATCTCCTCATGCATTTACTCGTACGAGTATACGTGCCGATAAGGTGCCTGTAAATATTTGCAAACAATTGAGTGCTTCACCTGAACTCTCACATATCTTTCTCTCGCTCGCACTCGGGTTTTTTTTTCTTGACTGTGTCACTCCACTCTCTGCAAGTCGAGTGGGGGGCCTTTGGCTGCCTTAAAGTCTGCGCTTATCAACGAATTTTCACTACGTCTCAATTTGCTCATTGCCGCACCTTTACCGCAAAAGCAGCAACAGCAACAACAACAACAACAACGAAGTAAAGATGAAACAGAAGAAGAGCCGCCAGCAACAAAAACGAAGAAGAGCAAGAAGAAGTGCCCAAAAATTGCATGATTCATGTGCTTGGCATGTCGCAGCGCAGTCGACGCTGACGTTGACTTCGCTGCTTTCGCTTTGCTGCGGTTAGGTTGGGTACTATGGGGTGGGGTGTCGCAGTGGGGTGGGTTAGGGTGAGGTGCGATGTGGGGTCGTCTGTTTCTGCCGGCTGCTCTGCTTGTTAATTTTAATTGATTTTAATTTGATTTGCCTAAAGAGAATTGTGTTTACGCCGACGTCAGGGTTTTTTTTTTGGTGTGATAAAAGCTTCTATCTCTTCTATGTTTTCGCCTCTCTTTGGAATCCTTCAAATAAATTGCATTTTTGAGTGAATATCAAGGGAGGCGGAAGAAGCAAGGAAGCACCAGGATAGATGACCTACTTATGTACGTCTTAGAAAAATGTTACTTGGGAAAATATTTTACTTAAATATTACAGAAGCAAACCGCTGCATGCATTGCCCACCCACACAAATGCTACCATAGAAACAAACACTCTTGAGAGCTGTCCCAGCTGTACCAATCTCTCTATCTTGGTCTCTCTCTGCCTCTCTCTTGGTTTCGTTTGCCAACGCTCTCTTGAGGATCTTTCACCTGCACTTTGTTAGCTCGTTGAGGTGCCAGCCGGGAGACTTGAGTGGCTGCACCCGACTTGGCCTCAGATTTGCCTCTCCCGTTGCTTGTGGGCTTAATGAAATCCGTACACACATATGCACCTGCACATGGATTTGCTGAAATGCTCAGAAACCGTTCCTTGCTCTTACATATACCCTTCCTGCTCTGGGGTGTTAGGACTTTGATCAGAAGTTGGTCTGCGGAGACGAACGAATTTGAGCCCTCATTAAGTGCAATACTTTTAAGTTTGACTTTAAGTTGAATGTTTTACAACAGCATTTCAAAGGGTATCTAGAGCCCCCTTCCTCTGGTCGTCTTTAATGCATTTTTCCGCAGTCTGTTGTCAGTCAAGCAGCGAAGTAGAAGTCGCTGAGATGAGTTGTTGGTGTGCATCAGTGTGCATATGTGAGAGAGTTGAGAGGGATGTGCAGTCAGGCATCGACATGCTTTTGTTGCCTCTCATGTCTTTTGTTGCTTTTATCCTGGCCATAAAGTTCAAGGAGCTGCCTGAAATGGAATTTTGCCATCCGCCTCGCCCCAACCCCGCCTCCGTCTCCGTCTTGCTTGTATACATTTCTTAAGGCTTCTTCTTCTGAGCTTTAGCTGGACGTGAACCGCAGCAGGACACGGATAGGATGCCTGGAATGCATTTTTATGCGCATTATTAAGTCGGATGGGGGTATTGGGTCAGGGACTGGCACTGGCACTGCCCCTGCCACAGAGAGAGAGAGAAAGAAATCGCTTTGGCTCTTAAGTGAAGCGTTTAGAAGTATTTATTGTGAATTCTTCGAATGGTTTTTTACCCCCCCCACCCCTTCAAAGGAGAGCATAGAAGAAAATTTACGAGCTGGAAATTTGCAATGCAATGCAATTACGGGAAAGTGGTATTATTAAAAGGCAGTTCCTTGCCGGTGCTAAAAAGAATTTACTAATTGAAATCGATTTGGAAAAGACGAGTGCAGCTCCTTCTTAATTCACTCAACTAAAAATTAATTCTAGGAGGGGAGAGCATGCAGTGCAAGAGACAGAAAGCATAGCATAACAAAGAGAGCAAAGCTTACTCTCTTAGGGCAGATCTTGTGGTAAACCAAAAGCAAAAGATAAGCTCAAATTCAAAGAGAAAGGAAAAGGCTCAAGTGTAAAGCTCGTTAATGAGTATCCCAAAAGGGAACGACAAAAAAGAAAAGATCTACAAGGAAATAAACACAAAAACAAGGCTTGAGGAAATGCACTCTTCCAACCAATTTGAGCGAAAATGTATGATTGAGCTTTTACATTTTTGCAAGTTCATTCATGTCATTCATTTATTCCGCCGCACATTAAGTGTGACTTTGGTTAGTTTGTGTTCACTCATCCATCCAATGCATTTCGTTTCGGAGTTCAACGGCTAACAGGAGGCCAACAATTTGCCGCAAATTTTCTCATACCCCAAGTGCCTGACAGGTGAAGGGGGAGGTGAAAGAACAGCGGCGCCGAAATGCGCAACGTCCAGTTGAGCAAAAAAATATATGTCCACAGGCAGGGCTGCCATCCCAAGCCACACACATCACGGGCGCCCCATCATATGCAATCATTTTAAATCTGGGCAAAAATGCAGCCACTTTGCCATGCAACGCTCATCAAAAAAGATGCGAATCGAAATACATATGTACATACATATGTGCCACATAAACAAAACTACATACACACACACACTACAGTATATGTACAAATATATAAAAAACAAATTTATATGTATTGCATATATGGGTTATACGATGGGGCTGCCATTGGGCGGTGGATATGCAAATAAAAAAAGTCACAGCAAAAAGCAGCCAGAATTGGCAACGAGGCTTTAAATACCCTTGCAAAACTATAATTTCGATTGTGTGGGGTACATGGAAATTTACATAAATTTGGAGAGAGAAAGGTCTAGACAATTTTGAGATACATCAGATCTAGATCGAGTTTTGACAAACTTTTGTCAGAAATGCCAGTAGGTAGGGTATAAAAAGAGCAAAACGCTTGAAGGATGGGAGAGTTCTCTCTCCTCCACCTACGCTCCTCTCTCTCCCCCTCTCTTTCACTCCATTCGAGTGCCTGCCTGCTGATGAGTGCGGCAAATATGCAAAGCCCACAGACACACATACGAATGTACATGCAGCTGCAGACTTTTGGCATTGCCTTGCGGTTCTTTGGAGAAAAGTGCGGAAGGGAGAGAGATAGAGGACCAGCAAGCAGTGCTTTGCTGAGTGGAGGCAGCGGCAGGTCTTTCGCTTGGAATCCTAAAATGCTTAGCGTGGCAAAATCAATTTGATGCCATTTGTTAAAACGCTTTATGCGCCTCTGTGAGCGGCTTCTGTATGTGTGTAAGCATTAAATATGTATGCATTTGAGCACTGAATTTCGAGAGAGGGATTTTTCGGTAAAGTGCAGGCAACGACAACGAAATCTTGAGCCTGATGGAATAACGGAACAAAAGGAAAATGTTTAGCTCCGTCTCTCCGTTAGTACTGGCCTTCCTCCAGGGTATCATGGCTGTCGTTTCGGGGTTTCCCCCTTTTTATGCTTCTTTTTCGTGACTACTGCTGAGTCTTTGTGTTTGTGTTTAGCGCTCAAATATCGGTCAAGGCTGGGGCAATGCTGGAGCAGCCAGCGAGCGCACATTTAGGCGACGTTTAGCTGTCGCCTCAGCCTCTGCCTCTGCCTCATTTTTAGCGAAATATGCCACTAAATCCACACGTTTGACGTTGCAGCAAGCTCGTCAACGCCCACGCCCACGCCCACGCCTACGCCTACGCTCATGCTCACGACTCGTCGCTCGCTGGTTCGCTCACCTGTGATATCACGCTGCTGGCGTTAATGACATTTCAGCACTGCTCCTCCACCACCTTGCCCCCTGTTCCTGCCGCATGGGCATGCCTGGCGTACTTTCTGTGCATGCCAAGGGAAAAAAGCCGAAGAATAATAAGGTCAAGGATAGTTCTGGCAACCATATGGCGCACGCCATGCCCTTCCATGGGGCATGGGGGGGGGGCCCCTGCCCCAGACACAATTTCGGGTCTTTTGGGGCGATTCCCGTTTCCCGTTTCTCCCGTGGGCGTGACAGTGTTTAGCCCTGATTAAGTGCCACAAAATCCCTGCCTGCCCCAAATGTCCGATGGCAGTAGTAGTCGGTCGCGTGTCTGTTGTTGCAACGAAATTGCATTTGTTTTGTGCTGCGGCGGGCCGTCACTTTTGAGCCGGATGTTTGCGTGAGCTCTAGGGGAGGGGACCGAAAAAACGGAAAGAAGGCAGTTACTGTGGGCGTGGCTGTAATGCTATTTCGTTGATAAATGGAGGGGCGACTTTTATTTTTAGCCAAAACCATAAACTATTATAGTGGAAATGTGAAAAAGAAAGAGCCGAAAAGATAGGGTAGGATCAAGCGATCAATACGGTACCCAATAATTGGATTATATTAGATTTAAATATAGGTTATAATTACCCTTAATTTAATAATTAATAATAATAACTTAATAATTACAGTTCTCAAAGATAATTGTTGCCGTCTCCTAGGAATCCTTGAACAAATAACTTTATAAAATTAACAAAGAAACCAAATAAGCCCCCCCTTCTTTATAGCTGAGCTCCTTAAAACGACTTTGAACTACTTTAATATCTCTCTCTCTCTCTCTCTCCCTCCACTGACTGTTGTCGTTTTCACTCACTTGATGCCTGGGATGGAAATTGAAACTGGAGATGGATGGGGTTAAGGATGGGAATGGGGCTGACAACTTGGGCCAAGTGTATGCAAAACGTTGCCACTTAACATAAATACGACAGTTTATTCTAGGTACTCGTAGTATGCTGCTTATGTTATTTACTTAACTGAGCAATTTGGTTAATGTAAACTGTTTGCCAGAGCGACTGGATCAGATTAATCAGGGTTGTATCATTTATCTATCAGTAGATAATATTTATTTAGGCACTTTATCCGGAAGGGATTCAAAGTACAGACAAACCCTAAAAAGGCCACTGGGCCACCAATCGTTCCACGTTTCACATTCCACTGTTCCACCTAACGTTCCACTGCTCCATTCTTAAATGACATTGATTCGTTGCACGAATTTCCCATAAGCGAACGGATACACCTCAATGATAGAATTGTGTGTGTGTTTTCTTTCAATTAAATACCAAAAAGATAAGATACACGAAGGGTATGTATAGATAATAGTTGTAGCTTTAAATTTAATCCCATCCTCTCATTAAATGGCGAAACTTTTCAACAACTGGGGGGAACCACAAGACGAGTGCACTCCACAACACCTGCCAGCCCGTCGGGCTCTTTGGCTCTGCTCGCGGCTGTATCCATTGTGAACCTTATCAATTAGCGACGCCCCAGAGTGGAGCTCAGAGGAGCTCTCAAATTAATGCTGCATGCATAATCCTGTGGAGCGTGATTAGCGCGGTGGCGGCAAACGCTAACACTAATCCGCAACCCACAGCCGCCACCGACATGGCCATCAGCAGAAGGCTTTGATTAATTATATGATCCGTGTTTTGGTTGGACCCTCCCCCCCCCACCCCTTGGCTTGCGGCTGCTGTGAAATTAATTAACTCGAAATGAGACACAAAACCAAAGAGGGTGGATGCTATGGAGGGGGGATAGTCCTGTCCAGCTGTTACGCATTCGGAAGTGCCTCAAAGCAAACATAATTGGGCTCTACCCCCTCCCCGAGTTCCCATTTTGTGGCCAACGCGAAAACTTATTGTAAACCAACAAACCAGCAAACAAATCGCGCAATCAGCTCGAAAGCAGCTGCAAGAAGTTGCTCGACAAATTCAACTACCGAGTATCAATGCGCCCTATTGAAAAGTGCTCGAAGTGCAGCCTGCCCTGCCTCCCCACTGCCCTGCCCCACTGTAGCCGTGGCAGGGAAACCACAAAATTTGATGTAATCCCATTTAAGCAAGCTGCTTTTCAGCAGTTGATTTGGTTTGCTTTGGCTTTGGCTTTGCCTTGGGGCGTGCTCAAAATCTGCTATCAACACTTGTTTATAGAGCAGATCTCTCTCTCTGCCCTGCCACTCCCCCTCTTTCGGCGGTGAGATGTTCCATCTGAGGAAAAGCAATTCAAGGCTTACGCATTTGTCGTCTGCATCTGCTTCTGGTCTCTGGACTCTGGTCTCCTTTTTTTTTTGGCACTTCTTTTGGTTCTGCTGCCGCTGCTGCTGCTGCATCTAGTGGCGTCTCTTAATCCATTTGCTGCATTGCCAGTCACGCCCACCAGCATATACACGCCTTGGCAATAAAACTTTTACCCAAGCCCTAGCCCTAGCCCTAGCCCATTTTTTCGCCCAAGGCCCTAACTTTCTTCTTCGTGCAAGAGTGGCTGCAATTTTTCCTCAACGACCAAAAAGGCGCTGATGGCAACGACGAAAGCGAAGGAGGAGGACCACGCTTGAGGCTGTCGTCAATGAGCTTTACTCAGCGACGACAGTGGCTTCAGCTACCCTGTAAGTGTAGGCAGACATGCATTTGGGGTATATTAGTCAAAGGCATAATAAGGCAAAGGGTTTTTGAAGAACTAAAGGCTTCATTCATAAAAAAAGAAAACAATTAATTAAAATGAATAATTATAATAATGTAAATTTAATTTAAAAATTGCAATATTTCTTTGAATCCTCTTTCGATTATTACCTATCAATATCAAAAAGGGAGTTCTCCAGGATGTTTTTAGGAGTTTCTTCTTCTCGTCTCTGGTTTACAAAAACTAATTTTATTCACTATAAAAAATAGATATTTTTGCCATAATTTAATTTATAATTAATGATTCAAATGATGATTCTTTATTTTACTTACATTTTTTTTAAATGTATTTATTTTTTAAAATTTGTTTTATTATATTTATTTATATAATTTTTTAATTTATATTATTTTTTTTATTTGTTTTATATTTATTTTATTTTTTATTTTATTTATACTTATTTTTATTTATTTTATGTTTCTTATTATTTTTATTATTTATTATTTTATTATTTTTGTCTATTCAAAGTATGCTTTAACAAACACAAATTGTAGTCTCTCCCGTATAAATACCTATTTCGGTTGTACTACGTATTGCGCGTCATGCGGCAGCGCCCCTCTGTTGAAATTTCAATCTCCCACCTTGCAGGGTATGCTTGCAGTCCATCAGCTCACGCAACCCGTATCTTTTTCCTGTTTATTTCATACTATTTACTTGAATTCGTTTCTTCAATTTATTTTCGGACTGACCTACATTGATGGCTGGCTGCCTGGCTGCCTGGCGGGCGGCTTGGCTTTGGCCACACATCTCTGTGTGTGTGTCTCCGCATCCCACAGTCCACATCCCACATCCCATCTGCCGAATCTCAAGAACTCTTGGCTGAACGCTTTGGCCAAATAGAACTAGAACGTCATACGATTTTTGATTATAACGTCAATGAGGCGGCGACACGATGCTCACAGCTGCTCTTGGCTGCTGTCGATGTCTGTCACCTCCTTTGTAGCGACATTTCTCGTTTTTTTTTTTAAATATAACAGAAATAAAGTGAAAATAAACAATCGAAATGGTTGACAGCTGAAAAAACTGAGTAAAAGAATAAAAAATCAGAAGAAAAAGTTTGTAAATGATAAAAGATACCCTTGAGAGGTACTGTGAGAATGGAGACTTAGACTTAATTTTAAATCAATTTTTAGGGTACAAAAATCGGAGTTGAAACGAATTTTAAATTTTGGAATATAAGAAGAGACCGACAAAGAGGTCTTAAACATGTATCTTCGTGGAATGATGTGTTTCATTGCTGTACAAATGTCCCCTAGGTGAACAGACACACCGGTTTTAAAGAGAGAACTTTTACCACAAGTGTTGCTGGTTTTCTTACCAAGAAATCTCAGCATACGATGCAGATGGAAATGGAACCAGGGAGAAATAATCTGGAATCTGGCATCTGGATTTGCCTCAGATGTAGCTGGAAATCTGTAGCTGGACAAACAGATACTCGAGTACTTTAGAGGATTTGCAATGTGCGCGTCTCCTTTTGATGCATACCCACCCCCACCCCCCAAAAGGGGTACACAAGGACATACAAAAGCTGTCGAATAATGTTGTCTGGCGACAAAAGTTTGCTCTTTGTTCTCTCTCTCTCTCGTTCTCTCTAAAACAGGGAAGGGAGCTCTCTACCCCTCTACTACTCTTTTTTTTTGTATCCCCCCTTCCGCCTCTGGGCAATGGCTTCTCATCTGTCTTTTGTTCTCTCTCTCTCTCTCTCTCTCTCTCTTTGCCTTTGTGGCTTACGGTAGCTCTTTCATTCTCTGTCTCTTTTCATTCGCCATCTCTTTTGTGGCTCTTCTTTCCATCTCTCTTTGCACTCTGTTTGCCGTTTCCTGCGTTTCGTTGCGCCAAAAATATGAAAATTGCTTGCTGTTTGTGTGGTCTCTGCCTCCCCCTGCCTCCCGTATTCCACCCAAAACAAACACAAACATACGCCCCTACCCTACCCCCCCCACAATCCCTGCCCCCCTGCTGCAGGGGGGTAACCCCATCGATTCAGCTTCTAGCTTCTGGCATGGCATGGCGCACATTCAGTCGTTGTTTTTATTATTATTATGGCTGTTGAAATAGTTTTATGATATTGTCTTTTCGCTTTGATTTGACACAGAATTCTGGGGGGGAGGGGAAAGGGGATTCTGCTTATAAGACAGATCCAATCTGGCCTTCGTTTGGTAATTAACATATTTTCATTTGGAAATATTTGGCCATTTATTTAGATACCCCACATTCTGCCGACTTTCGCTCCTCTGGAAATGCGAATCCCCCCCCCCCCCCCCCCCCCCCATCCATTAAAAGAGTGCGAGAGGCGCTTTGTTTGTGGGGCGTAACTATTGTTCTGGTGCGCTGAAAAATTCAGGCCACCAATGGATGAATTCTGATTGCCGAAACGGTTGAAAAGAGTCCACCCCCAGGAAAGCGGCGGGGGGAGTGACATTGACATGCAATATTTGCCCGCTTTGTCATTTCGAATTGATAGATCGAAAGATTTCAAAATTGGATGGTTTTTCCGCGAGGATTTACTGTTAGTTTGCGGACAAACAGAAACCGATTTTTTGTTATTTCGCGCGTGAAGTGGCAATTTACTAGCGAATAAATTTCACAATACATATAATCTTTACCCCTATATCTATGGGGGGTTCTGTGCAAAATTTAGCTTTATATTCTGATGACACAAAGCTAAAAGCTTAAAAATACTACATATTTAACTAAAACTGACTCACGAAATTTATGAAAAATGTCTTAAAAGAGAGTTACAATGCAATTAGTGGGGTTTCTACACAAAGAGAAAAACAGTGCTGAAATTCGAATATTTCCACTTGGATTTTCAAATTTAGACCAAAAGATGTTCTCAGAGAGTGGAAATTATAAAACGAACTTTAATTTTTATATTACTTTTCCATTTTTTTTATTTTTTGTTTTTAAATTTTATTTTTTAAAAAAATACCGTGTAAAAACAGAATTAGGTGTATATTAATTTTGTGCTTCTAAATGAGAACATTCGTTTTTATATTCATTCATTTCGTTTTAATACAAAAATTTGTATCCTGTGGGTCTCTGCGTTCTCAGTGGCACAAAATGATTTATAGCCCTGTTTCCCTCGGGCATATTCGTCAAATAAGGCGAATGACGCTGATTCGCGTTACGAATTTCCCATAGGTAAAAGGACACATCTGTTTCGAATGAGGAGGAGGTGGAATGTAACAACACAAAAGGAATCAAGTGGTGCTTTACTTGAAGTTTAACCTTTACTTTTACTTTAAGCGCTTAAGAAATCAGAACTTTGTGTACACGCAATCGATACCTACCTGTCGGGTATCTAGAAATGCGTTCAATTTATTGTAAATGTCAGGTCATTAACTCAAATCAATATTATTTTGTCTATTGGTGAGTTTCAACTGAAACTTTCCTGCGGGGCGGGAGTCATGCACCCAGGACTCCAGGGTGCCACGTTTCATGGACCTTAATGAGCATCGCATCCCACGTGAATGTGCTTTGAAAAGGCTGCCTGAAAATGGTTCCTTACAATTTGTACCCCCATAAAAGAGAAACATATTCCCATTCATAATCCGCGCAGTAACGGAATTAAGGGAAAATTAACTTGATTCGTGGAAAAAACACACAAACCCTTTCAGCATAAACGGTAAAAGCATGTGTGTATCTTTAAAAAAAAGTATCTGAATACACGTATCCGTGTATCTGTGTAACTGTATAGCTGTGTGTAATATTAATTATAATTTACTGGACCAATGCCCACAGATGTTTGTTTTTCGCCAGACCACGCCCCACTTTCGGGCGGCAGTCAATTAATACTCGTACTCAAATTTATGCAAAAAGGCTTCGGTTAAGTGCATTAATAACTTTATCCAATAAGGCAACGATGTAACCGCATCCATAACTCCATAACCACTGGCCCGGCCAGATCCAGAGCCATTAACCGAGGGTCGGATATTGCGGTTGAAAGTGCATTTTATAATAATGTGATAGATAATGGGAGACCTATTTTTTGGGCCACTCTCTCTCTCGCTCACTTTCACAGCGTAGCTTAGCAGATGGAACCAGTGTGGAACCAACAATTCAGTTGCATTCTATATGGTAGATAATGGGAGAACTATTTTTTGGGCCAGATTGTTTCAAGCACTCTCTCTATCTCTCTCTCCCTCTCTCAATTTCACAGCGTAGCTTAGCTTAGCTTGCTCAATATGCAACTTGTATCTTTGAAGTTCATTCGCAAAATGCATCTTAAAGTATTTGTAAATAACTAATTCAATCCCTTAATCGATTTACACATCCGCTATCGACTGAGAGCAGACCAAAGGTCAACGAATAAATAATGAATCATTATTAAATTGCCTAAAGTTATGTCTTTATAAAATTAAACACATTGCAAAAAGAAAACACAAAAATAAAACGCTTTCAGCAAACAGAGAAGCGGAAGCGTGTTTCATTTCACGGCCCATTGTTTGTCGTCCAATTTCGCAAATACAATTGCAATGAATTTTAAATTAAAATAAACACAAAACGACTTTCTTTCGGACCCACGCGTGCGTGGCAAATTAAATTGGGGAATAGCTTTTGGGCCATGAAAGTCTTTGGCTGATGATATTGCTAGATCGAAGCATATGGCAGGCATAATTGGAATAACAATCCAAAGTCCACAAAGAGTACGAATATGATAGGCCAGTGTTTCCTAGGGGGTTATTCGTGCTGTACAAATTTGCCATAAGTGAACGGATAAGCGTGAACGTTGGCTGTAAAACAATGTTCCTTAAGTGAACGGATACGTGTGAACGTTGGCTGTACAAATGTGCCATAAGTGAACGGATACGTGTGAACGTTGGCTGTAAAACCCCAGAGGATTGGTTTTTTTGGGCTACCTTTTAATCAGCTCCAATCAGATATATTTTAATGTGTAACCCACAGATTTATTACCCCGTTAAGCTCTTCCCGAAACTGATTTTTGGCCATTTCGATTTTCTGTGGTAAATGATTATACAAAGAGAAATACGTAAAGGATTTAACTAAATATTATTCCACCAATTGTTTGTGACTTTTCCCCCCGTCCCCCCGTCCATCCCTCCGTCCAGCTGTATGTCTGCGGCACTTTAAGCTGCGAACAACTCTGTTTTGCTGCTGCTGTTCTACTCTCGTATAAATTCATTAGGAATACTGAAAACGAGAGCAAAAACTGTCCAAATGAAAGCGAACAACCGACAAATGGTGGGTTTTGGTTTTGCTGTGGTTCTCTCTCTCTGTGTGTCTGTGTGGTCGAGCGGTGTGTTGCAAGGTAGGGGGCTGGGAGGCTGTGGCAGGGGGGGGAGGGGCCGCCCACACGCACTGCACTCGCCTGCGTGGGAGAATGCACTGCACTGCCAGTCATTTGTCTAATTTATTTTTGCAAATCTTTCTGTTGTTTTTCTTTGCTTTATTCTCGCTTTTCGGTTTTTATTTTAGTTTTGATTTCTTGTGAATTTAATTATTTGCCCATTTGTTTGCCGGCTTGTAATGCAAATGATTTAAACAGGAAATGAGATGATGTGTGGGGAATGCTTGAAAATATATACAAAGAAAATGAATGAAAATGTGCTGGAAGGGCAGGAAGGGGGGGTAGAGAATAAAAGAGGATCTAGGACACAAAATCAATAAATATTTGGTATATTTATTTGGTAGGTACTCCCCGATGAAATATTATCAGGGATTAAAGCCTGTTGAACAGATTTTTTTGCCTAACGCATTCCCTCTATCACAGAGAAGCTTAGCAGTGAGTATATAGTGAGTTTCATGTTAACATACTTCTTTTTATATTACAAAATTCAAAATTTGATTCAAAATTGTCTATAAAATTCTTATAAAATATACAAAATATACCGCTGGTCAAAATTGTGACATTTTTATGTGTGTTTTCTAAGATTTTGTGGAAGAACGTTTATCATGAATTATTAATTAATTTACTTTATAATTTAATTTAATTTTTTTAATTAATTATCTTTCTTATAGAATATATAAAAAAAGCTGAATATATTAAAAAATTAATGAATAAAAAAATTAATATATAAATAAACTGAATAAAATAAACTGAAAATATAAAAAAAAAATTTAAAAAAATCTATATAATAGCTTTTTAGTTCAAATTAATAAAAATAATATGTCAATTGGTTAAATTAATGAACTTTCAGTTGCTTAAGATTTATAATATCGGGACAGAATTGAATGGAGATTTTTGTTTATTTAATTTTGAATTTTTGGGCGAAAATAAATAACATTTCGACAGGCTTACATTCAAAGGATTTAATCGGAAGCCTTTGAGTGCTTCCATCAATGATTAAATGAAATTTTCCATCACAGATCACAGGGGATAGTTCTTACGAAGCATTTAATCCTCTTACTATTAAAACAATATACCAACAATATTTCTCATTTATTTCTGAGTTACGAAAGTAACAATTTCATGGAAATAAATCAAATATTAAACTTACGAGTATTTCAGAGCAAAGATACTTTGGGATTAAGTAGAAAATTCTCGGTCCCCCTCTCTCTCTCTCTCTCTATCTCCCTCTTAGGGGATTAGCTAAAGATGGCTGTCGTTTCCATGAAAAATAGCTGTGCACATAACATATTTTTCCGAGCACATGTATTATCCACTCTTCCCCTCTCCTCCCTTGCATTCATCGAATGCCTCTAGCAGACCAAAGTTTCAACATTTCTGAGAATGTTTTCCATTTTATTTTATTATTTTTTTTTTGCTTTACATGTACAATGTGTAGGTTTTTTAAAAAGGCACGAAAACTAAACTAAATGGCAACAACAGTTGCGAAACAGTTTTCCCCCCTCCTGCCACTTCTCTGTGCCCCTATCCGTGGCACGAATCCTTCTCTAAGAGAGAGGCAGAGAGAGAGAGCTCTTGAGGCAAAATAAAAGTTGAAAATGCATTTTAATTACATGCGTCTCAGTGGCATGTGCCACGCCTTGCTCTTCCCCCAGTCTGGTCTTTAATTCAATGTGTAAGAGTGCACATAAAAATAAGCAATTAAATTAATTTCTCGGTTTGTTTCGGCCCAGGCCCAGGCGTCACCATCGCCGTCATCGTCAGCCTCAATGCGTCGCCCCACTGTGTGGTGGACAGCGGTCAGCGGTAAAAAACAGACGACAAAAAACCGAAAGCAAAGTGTGCCAGAAATTTCGCTGAAACCAAAAAGAAAAAGAGCAACAAGAATGTCGGCGACCTTCGCGGAAGGAGGCGGAATGGGGAGGTGGTGGGGCCCGGGGCGTGCCTCCTGCTGGGTGGCTTGGGATGGGGATAAGCAGACAGACAGTTTGTGACATTTTTGCGTGCATTTATTTTAAATGTCGAAATTAATGAACAGCCCCGAAAGCCCAGAACAGCACTGCTCTCCCTCTCTCTCTGTCACTTTCCACCAGCATCGTTTGTATCTGTATCTGAGTATCCGAGTGTGCACTGTGTGTATCTATGTGCGTGCCAATACGCATGCAAATTGCTCCACTAATTGGCTAAAAAGCAATTGGTGAAAAATGCATTTTCTTATTTTCACTCTTCGCGACAGCTTCTCGCGGAATTAATGACGGAATTTTATGCAACGATGCAGGCAAAATTCTCTTTCTAGCTCCAAAAACTTTTCCAATTAACAAGAGTTCTCTCTCTTGCTGTCTCTCGCTCCCCCTTTTGGCAGTCTCTTGCCCCAGTTCGGGGGAAAACTCTCCTTCTGGATAGTTCGGGGGTATAAGTAAAATATTGATATTTATTGCATCGTAAAAAGTAAACCAATATTTCGCTCCACGACTCTATGAAACTTTATAAAAAACAGCAGCAGCAGCCGCGAAAAAGTCAACTTTTTCCATGAATTTTTTACTCAAATACCCTGGGCTCTCCGTGGAGGGGGGGTCTAAGGGTATATTGTAGTTATAGTAATATGTGGAAGACCTTTAAAGAATAGAGATGGAATTTACTACGTATCTTATCTTTGAGGTAAAATAACTGACTATATCTGAGAAATGTATATATTTCGGAAACATGGAAAAATATATAAAAAATATGTAGAGTACGGACATTAAGGAACTGTGTATATTCACTGTTAAGCTACTCTGTGAGAGAAAGAATTTGTTAGGCAAAGAATAATCTGTTCCGTAATCATACTTTATGGGGGTTTTCCTAAAAGTTCTGCCCATAAGCATACCGAACAATTCCTGATTAATCAACATTATTGTTTGATTTTATTGTTTTTAAATTCCATTTCCGCCTGTAAGGTATTAAAGAAAATTCTATGGTACCCCAAATTAAACGCTTTTTTTGGTTCGACTTCTTAATAAAGATAAAAACTTACTCAAAAAATCTCTTTAAATATGTAGGCGGAACCAGAAATTTACTACAATACATATTCTTGTTTTCAATGAACCCTTCTTTGGGAGTTTTGTACATTTATATTCACGGATGCTGTACATCCGAGGATCAAGCTTTAATAGAAATTGTCAGTACAGCAAACAAAAAGAAAACAAAAATTCACTCTGATTTCAAAAAGTAGAACACTATCCTTTTAAAAAATCATTTAAATCTACTAATTGTATCCTATAATATAAGAATTATCATTTCCACAAATTTTAAATATTTTGTCAAGCTGCCCAACACTATTTATCTTTTCTTTCAAATTGCCCAACACTGTTTATCTTTTCTCTCGATTTGCTCACAGCAAATGGTCTGTGACCGTTCGCTTATGGGACCTTAATTCGTTTTCAATTCACTTCACACAGAATCCTGCCAAGTATCGGGTATTCCTTTGTCGCAATAACTGCTATAGAATTTAACAAAAAGGTTTGTTGTATTTTTTTGGTTATATTTTATTTGCAGAGCAAACTTTTTATTAATGCTTGTCGCTCTGTGGCGCCCCATGCGTCTAGGAAGTGATTTTATTTTGTTGCCTGGCTGTTCTTTTCGCCTTCGAAATAAACACATTTGTATTTTATTGCAGAGCATTTTGTTTTTGTGGCTCTTTTGGTGCATTTTATTGCGCCATGGTTGCCTCTAAATCAAATGCTTTTTACACTAACTTCAAACAACTTGCCAAAAAAGCGTAGCCCTGAATAAAATGCCATCATAAATACAAGCAGCAACAAAGAGGAGATGGCCAGCTGCAACTACAGCAGGAAGTGGCATTACACATAATACCGAAACAGTGCGTTTCAATTCTGTAAATACTTCAAAGCATTTTATTGTATATACAAATCTGCAAGAGGAGGCAGTGTTTATTGGATATTCCAATTGTATATTTTAGTGTATTGACAAAATAATTCAACAAATCTTGCTGAACCAGTGAGTCGTCTAATAATAAAAAATTTACAAAATATTTTTTGTTTTATTATAAAAGTTTGAGGATGAAAAAGGCACAGAAAATATCAGCAAATTTGCTACCTTAAAAAGGGAAGATATGCACATATGATGGGTTTTGTAAAAATTTTTTTAGTTTTTATACTATAAGCCTCATCCATTATTGTTTGTTCCTTACGCTGACCACGGTTTATTCACGGTAGAACTCCAAACTGACTTTAAAACTTTGAGAAGCCCTTTTCCTGTGTCAAATATTCTCTTTGGGCAGACATTTTCCTGTCAGTCGCACTCAGCAACACCAAAGACGACATTGAAAGACAACTATTATCGCCTCGCTCTTATGATGCTCTCTGAGCGACTCTCTCAATACGAGAGCAATAGTACAGAACAGGAACATTACAAGAGTAACGGATAAAATACTAACGGCCAAGAGTAACGGCCAAAAGAGTAACGGAAACAAAGCAGAAAAAAAGTATAAACAGCCAAGAAAAATCTTGTAGTCAATTAGGAATTAAGTTTTTAGAGACTTTCATCAGCTATCCTTTTGCTAATCCACTAAAGTCTTTGGAGCCACAATTTCGTTAGAGGCAAACATCGGATCATATCCTATGTGAATGCCTTGAATTCTTCTGAAGAGATCTCACCCTTTGGAGGAGTCCTCCCATAGAATTTGGGAAATGAGAACCAAAGAAGAGCTTGACAAAAGTTCAGAGAACTTTTTCTGCATACACCTACTGATAGGTAGAAAAGGTCTATATAAACAGGGTAAAACTTCAGTTAGGCCTTGTGCCTGTATAAAATTATGGTCTTAAAGGTGCCAAAATATTGTGTGGCTTATGATCGAAGAAATTCCAATTAAAACCTAGATTATATCCTCGCACAAGAAATTCTACTGAATCTAAAGCAATTCCTTTTTCTTATCGATCCCCGAAAAAGTGTAAATTTACCAACTCCTGTATGGCTTTATCCCTGTCGCAATCTGTGTCACATTCTGGAGTGTACAATGCAGGAAATAACAAGAGGAAAGCCAACACAGAAAATCCTTCACCAAACATATTACGTATACGACCGGTATACGACAGTGCACTGTGCCTGTGCCTGTGCTTGTGATTGTGTTGGTGCTTTAGTGCTTCTGTGGAATTGTTCTTGGCCAGGAGGCCTCTTGTCTTGGTCGAAAGGAGTACAAAATGTTGCTGATTAAGTGGTTGCCGCAAGCAATTTGCGTCAAGTGAAGCGCGTGACTTTCAACATGTGTCACACAGTACTACACCGTGCTACAGTGGGGAGAGCGGCGCAAAAACTGAGGCAAACAGAGCACAAAAACGAAACGAAACGAAAACAAAGCCACAGCCAGAGCCACAGCAACGTGCGACAATTACAACCGTAAATTATGCCACAAGCCACAAGCAACAATAACAGCAGTCGACCACAACGCCACAACGAATGCCACGCCGCCCAGCGTCGTCACGCCCACCTTTATCGTGGACCAGCGCGACGGCGGTTGCCACAAAAGAAAACCAGCCCAAAACGCAGCAAAAATGGAGCACCACACAACGACAACAACAACGACAACAACGAACGGCATTGGCCAACGTCAACGACAACTCAATTAAGTAAATGAGGGAAAACCGAGATGTCGTTGCTGTTGCTGTTGCTGTTGATGTGGCTCTTGGCAGAGAGTGCTTTAGTTGTGTAATTAAGTGAGCAAATCACAAAATAATTATGCTCTCCAGGGCAGAAACTTGTCGCCCAGTCAGCGCCCAACAGATCCACTCAATCACATGACCAATCACTCAATCACACTCAATGAACGAACACCCTGAAAGGGAGGGAGTCTTTGCTGTCGCTGAGCAAAACAGGATATCCTGATATTCACGCCTCTGATGCTGTCATTGTGCGAGAAAATTGCCAGTCATTTAATTATGTCCCATTTTCGCAGGGCCAGCCCAGGACAGGCCCAGGCCCGGGCCCTTGCTCTGACAATTAGCCTCGAGGGCAAGACTAGTGCTCCGCTCCACTTCAATTTCATGCAAAGTCAATTACGCAGAGCGTGTAAATTGCCTCACACGACACAGGGGCACACACACGAATAATGTCCAAAAACGGACATGAAATATGTCCGAAAGAGTGATGATAGAAAGAATGCTTTAAAAGCGGACTACAAAACGGTCTATTCAAGTCGAAACGTTTGGAGCACACGTATAGCGACACTATCATACCCAGTACTTGGGTCCTATAGATGGAATTTTATGATTTAATGAATTTATACTCAACCTGAAATATTTCCGCCTAAATAAAAATATTTAACTGCCTATTACCGTCCTTTCTTCCCACCAACGAAGTAACATTCGGCCTTTGTATCTCCCTCACTCCGCCAGGTGGCGGCTTCGTCTAATCAATGTTTCACGGTCACCCCTACGCCTACGCCCTTAAATTCTCCCCACGAGTATGTACCTGGCATACTCTGTAAATAAGTAAACTAATTAAAATAAAGAAAAACGTAAAAAAAAAACAAACACACACAGACATGGTAGGTGCGTGAAGGCCATTATTTGCAGTTAAATTCTGTACGGGAGGCGCCCATCCATCCTCTGGCCATCGTCTGCCCATTCACATGCAAGCAAATTTGCCACGTGCAATGGAATGAATGAAGGCGTCAGATGAAATGGAAGCAGCAACAACAAAAAAGGAATGTAGGAAGAGGCAGGTTTTGACTGCGGAATATTGGATACCCTCATGGGAGATTAACGTTGGGTTTCACGGCGATTAAACGTCGAAGGAGTTTAGTCTGTGATATTTATAGTAATGTCATTCGATTTGGTTAATGTTTGGATGTGGCCACTTAAGAAACTATGAGTTTTGAGAGTCCTTTACTACTCTTATAATATGGCAAAAGATTCATTGCCATGCCTTCTAGATCAAACAAGAGCATCGTAATTTGGAGCAGCAGTGTGCATGCTTTTTGAAGTTGGGAAAACTCTATAGGCAGGGCTCGAAACGAGCATTAATGTCGCTAGTCATGCCCACGACATGTATTTTTTTTTGTTTTTGATTCTAGAGCATTCTCTTTTGCACTTTTCAGTTGTGCTTCTGGCTGTCGTCGCTTGTCGAAGAATAAATCTCTGAGCAAGGCAGTTCCCATCGCTGATTTAGAGGGATCAAGTCCTTAACACGAACAGATTTGTACTAGATCTATTTGAATAGGAAAGCAGATTGTATAGTTGCAATTTCGATCTTTTGTGCTTTACAAACAAATCATCAATGCTATCGAGCCCCTTGGTTGGGGGAAAGGGTGTGCAGTGCACACTGTACACTGTGCACTCCATTCGTATTCGTATTCGTATTCCCAAAAGAGCAAAAGAGCTGTTGGCATAGTGGGTGGCCAAAATGGATGGTAGGTGTGCCTCTGCTGTTGCTGTTGCTGTCTGGTTGGGGAAAAGTTTTCAACTTCCATTTGAGCTGAGCTTTTAATAACCTCCTCCTCCTCCGCATCCTCCTCTTCTCTCCCAGTTATGATACATTTATGGTAAACTATTTTAAGTATGCGTGCGCTGTCGACTCGAGCGAAAGTTGGCGATTCATGAGCATACCTTCCATACAGCGACTGCGACTGTGCCCATCCATGGACGTGCGGGGAAACACTCTCGGTTACATTTCAGACCCGGACACGGACACGGACCCCGTCGCAGTCGCAGTCTTTTAGGCATTATTGAACCAACACAGAGAAAAAAGTTGAGCAGTCGGCAAAAATGGCATTTCCGGTTGGCGGCGAAAACAAAATTCCAGCAATGTCGCGTCGCAGCCCCCGAAAGGCAGGCACACACGCACATGTCTGGGCCCTTCAACCTTACCCTACTGCCTCCCCTTACACACTCCCACCTTTCTCCCCTTACACCCTCCCACCCACTGTTGTTGTTGTTGTTCTTGTTCTGGCGACGCTTTTGGCATGCAACTTTTGCACTTTTGCACTTTTTTTTTTGTTTTATTTTTTGTTTTTTTGAGTGACTTTTCGTCGTTGTTGCAGCGCCAAGTGCATTCATGAGGCGAAAACGAGGCAAAGGCGAGGTCTTAACTAGGTCGATCATTTGTTGCCGAACACCTACGCACACACACATTCGTATTGCGTGAGTATCTGTGGGTATCTGTGTGTCTGTGTGAAGAAGGAATGGCGTGCGGAAATTATATAAGCTCACTTTGTGCCACTATTAAGGTTTGACTTACTGCCTGTCCTGGCCTGGCCTGGTCCTCTCCTGACTGTGGCTCCTAGTCCTGGCCTTCCAATTACATTACCCCGGCATGCCTGGCTCGGAGGCATGCTCCATTTCTTTGCCGCTTCCCCAACGGATGGGATATATGACGGAAATGGCCGCTCTTTCGCACAAATATTTGCCCAGCCATCGACTAAAAGGTGATAAACTCTCCCATAATGCAATATTTAATGTTTGAACAGGCATTTAAAGGGTTATCTAATGCAGTTATGCTGCTTTTTGCAGCAGCATCATCATCATTTCTGGGCGGACGGCTGCTGTTTACTCAACGTTGATAAGCTGGGAAATATTTTGCATGCTTTCACCCGTATGCAAATGCCAGTTCCAGTAACCAGTCTCCCAAGTCTCCCCGTGAGGGCCCCAGTGACAGGGGTCTACCATTGTGCTACGGGTCTTGTAGTAGATGGATAGACCTATGGAGGAGCCACACGAACAGACATAGTTTTCGCACTGTCCTACCGTCTACTACGGCCGTGTGGCAGTGTGTTTACATGCTTTTGACTCTGTTGATTAATGCTGTTGGCCACCCAGCTGTACATTGAGTAATACTCTCGTACCAAGGCAACCTGCCTGACTGCCTGACTGCCTGACTGCCTGCCCTGCTTGATGGATAGACAAGAACTCTGAGCGCCCCCCACTCCCCACACTCATACAGAGAATGGGAAGGGAAAACAATGTTACACTCGACTCAAAGTGTGTCGGGTGGCCAGGGGGGCAGGGGGCAGGGGGCAGGGCTTGGGTACTTTCAGCATTGACTGACTAAATATTCGAAGTGGAAAGAACACACTATCGATAGCAGCAGCATGGTATATTTATGCACTTCGTTTTAGTAGTTGGGAATGGGAAAAAGCAGAGATTTCTGGGGGATTGCAGATCGTACAGTATGTAGAAACTATGGAGACAGGTCTTAATATTTCTATTAAGATTTATGGATTTTTAAAGATAAAGACGAAAAACATTTTAGGTTTCAGGCCCTTCGAAATGTTTGGTTCCAAACGGGTTGCCTCTAGATTAGGCTCTAGGTTTTCCAATAGCCAAAAAGAACAAACATTTCAAGACCCTGAAGAGGATAAAAGTGGCCAAATGGTCTCTCAGGATAGCATTCTTTTACAAGGGAGGAGGCCGGGAACCCGTGACTAAGGTCGGATTGTACCTGGGACTAGGTTTATCAATAGATTGAAGCGCTGATCCACCACCGTTGAACCCGCCGATGTGCGTTACGATCATAAGTGCCCATGGATCTCTAAACTTTTTCTTTTTTAAACCTAAAAGTTCAAAAATTGTGTTAAAAATGTTTTTATCGTTGATTTATTCCCTTAAACAACTTTCTGTTGAGGAAAGTTATTTGTTACAAATAAAAATTAAATATATATATTTTTTTTTAATAATTCAATATTTTTTTTATTTTGTATTTACAAAATCAGAAATAATTGTTTTTATTTTAAAATAATATATTTTGTAATCAATCTGAAATAATTTAAAAAAAAACTTTTGTTTTTTATAAAAATTGGGACTTTTCTGATATTGCTAAATATGATATAAATATGTATTCTGGTATATTCCATATACCCTTCCCATTGATTTATGTAGTTAATATTTTTATTAATATTTCTTATGTGCGGTTCCTGGAATAAATGCATATATTCTTAAGATTTTAATTGCCTTGATTTATAAATGAAAAAGGCAGTCTTAATGAGTCGAATGAGTTGTAGTCGAATTTTCTTTGTGTGCCTTGTTATGGCTAATATTCCGGGATATTCTAGACCCGAATATGCTTCCCAATTTCACACTCTTTTGTTGGGGGATGACCTTTGCACATGTGCTCCATATAATATTGTGTACGATGGAAAATAAGGAAATTATGTGTAAATAAATCAATGGATCGTTTGCCTCCCACAGCCCCTCGGCAGCTGTTTACATAGGGGCTATATATACAGGCAGAGGCACACGCACACGCATACATCTGGCTTATGGACACCCCAAATCGCATCAGTATCTAGATGTGTACATATGTATGTGTATGCAGTGATCGTGATTGCGATCGTTTCGGTCTGCCTGCCAGAGCCAGAGCCCCATCCGTGGCACGCGCCTAGCTACGAGACACGTGAGCAATCGCCAGAGAGAAAGAGCAGGGGTCCCCAGAGCAGAGAGAGAGAGGAAGAGCAGAGGTCCCCAGAGCAGAGCGAGAGGAAGAGCAGAGCTCCTCAGAGCAGAGAGAGAAAGAGCAGAGGTCCCCAGAGCAGAGAGAGAGAGAGCCCCAGAGCAGAGAGCGGCCCCAGAAAGATAGTCAGAGATAGAGAGAGAGAGATCAGTGCGATCGGGAGATTGGGCAGAGAATAGTGCATTTATTTTTAGGATAACAATGGGCCCCCGAAAAGAGTACCGGCAAGGCACAGCGGCGATAGTCAGCGGTTTCCTCCTATACGTATTTTCCTCGGAAAAAGTCGAGGAAAATTTTTCAGCGCCGTGTCAGTCGAGCGCATAGAGCAACGCGAGCAAGGCATCACATCTCGTCTCGAAGCCAGTGCGCGAATAATCTTATAGTACCTATATACACAGAGGAGATACATATATATATAGGAGTATATACCTATCACACACACACATATATATATATAGAATATATGTGCACGGATATATGCTCATGGTATAAAGATATATCTATATGTATACAGAAGAGATTCTTTGACCAAAAGTCAAATGTGAAATGTGAAAATTTGTGTGCGTGTGTGAGTGCTGGTCGTGAAAATTGCAGCGCAAGAAAAACGGCAATAAATGTGAGAAAAAAAATAAAGTAAAACCAGAGACAGATACGGAGATACCAAATACTATCTGCTCTGATCTGATCTGTGTGTGTGTGTGTGTGTATCTATAATACCGTCGTTATCCCGAAAACGAAACGAAAAACGAAAGAAATCTATAGAGAAGACGACGAATGTGGATGGTTGGTGTTGCTGCTGCGTTCTTCTAGAGATACGTTTCGGTGTTGCCGCTTCCTCGTTCCATACCATACCATATCCCCCCATTCCCATTCCCATCACCCTCCCTCGATCCCCATACTCGTCGCATGCTCTTTAGTGTTTTTGGGGTATGTTTTTGTATCTACTGATGCTCAGATGCTCAAATGCTGAGATGCTTTTATTTTTCTCTGGTCTTTTGCTCAAATAAAAATTCCTCTTGCGTGTTAGCTAAAAGTTATTTTTAAAAATTTCTTTTAATTTTGTTTTTCCTCATTTACGCGGAGATGCGAGATTTTTAAATACGACTACGAGGCAGGAATGTTCGTCTCTCTCTCTCTCTCTTAGAAATTTCCGCATCTCTGCGGAATTTGGATAATTGCAAAATACCTTTTCATTGGAGGTATCTCCTGTCCCTAACCTACAGCAAATATCTGCCTTAATTGGCTTTAAATTCAGAAATAATCCAACTGCTAATTGCATTTTATAAACATGTAAAAACATGGGCATTTATTCATCTTTTACAATGTGCTAAAAAGGTCATTAAAATCATCAGTTTAAAGTGCGTTCGGGTGCTCCTGCTCTGCTGTGCTGTCAAAGGAACTTTCAATTTGTTTCCCATCGGATGCCACTCCCCCAGTCCCCCCTTCAATAATCCATCAGGGCGCTTGTATTCGACTTGACTTGGCTCATAATTAAGAGTCGCCTGTAAGTAAACTTGCCTCTGCCCCTGCCTCTGCCTCTCTTCGTCTCGTTCGTTGAGTGCACAAAACGTTGTGCGGCAAATGGCAATTAGGCAAGGCATTTATATCACAGCAGTCCGTCCGTATGCAATATCCGTGAAGGGGACTGCCAGACAGACAGACAGACACAGCAGTCAGTCAACAAGAAGCCGCCGGTGGCAATGGCAACAATGTCACAACACTCAAGTGTCAAACAAAAGGCGACGACGGCAGAAAGCAAGGAACCCAAGGAAAACCGGTGCCAGAGCAAACAGAAATATCCAAATTTACACAATTTGCCGATGATAGACCATAACCAGAGCCAGAACGCACCAAAGAGACGAGAGAATGCCTTGGAATTGTGGTTGCATTTTGGCAAAAAGAACACCAAATTTTCCATGACAATGGCAGAAGGAATAACAAGGAAGAGTGTAGTACGCAGCAGCAAAAAAGTAGCTTAATATTTGGGTGAAAGCCTTTAAGACATGGCCTTGTTTGTAAAAGGAAACAAATGAGAACCAGTTCTAGCGTTGAAAGTGGCGGCACACGGGCCGCGACACTGTAATACACGATGCACGATAAATGTAATCTTATGATTACCTCTATTATGTTTCCATCGAATACAAAATATTCCAGCTATCGATAGGAAACGTTTCGCAATTTGAGATACATTTGTTTCAGTATCTCTTAGAGCCTCTAAAATCTAGGCGTTAACCAAGACGGACAGACAGACACTGTACTTTTTTGAGAAACAATCCTCAAGTACTAGAATACTTGTATTTACCAGAAATAAGTACAGTTAATGTACAAGAAAGTTAAGCCAAAGGTGATAGTTGGAAAGCCTTAAAATTGCACTTTAGAAATTCGTAGCCTTGGGATAAATCTAAAAAGCAGCTTATTGCCGATTCTTTAAACAAAATAATCAAGTTATCCGTAATGATAAAATTATTAAATTATTTATTTCACACAAGTTGCATGGACAGCCGCTACTTGCTTCGTTTGCGTTGCATTAAGTTTTAATTTAAAATTAATACGCTTTACTGATTGGCAGCTGTTTAATCCCACGCACTAGACGCCTCATAATTGATGATGTATTATTTCGCAATTGAACTGAAATTGTGTAGAAAATCTGAGAACTTTGAGGCCTCACATTTGCCCAAGGCTTACTTCTAGTCGGTTAAATACAAACCCCCCGCAAGAAATGAAAGACCTTTTGAAAGTTATGGAAAGCAAAGTGGGAAATCGAGTACTTTCTTACGCGAGTATTTTTAGGAAGAATCTTTAAAATCAATCAGTGTTTGAATTTAATTTGGAAAATGTCTAGAACGGAACGCAATAAAAGAGGGAGTTGAATATACTGTCCACGTGAAAATTATGTGAAGAAAAAGAGTACATACGTCAAATTTTAGAGAACATTTCGTTAAAAAATTGTAAAAAATAATGCAATAAAGTCACGCCTCTAAAATGAAGCCAATCTTATAGAAAATTGAAAATATCGGATTTCTTTTGAATATCGCGGTGGAAAAGCTCTTAAATTAGCCAACAGTTAAGTCCGGCACAGTTTAGGGTATATATTTAGGTATATTTAGTTAAAATGTTTGACGATTTTTGAACCATTTTCATGTCTTAGGGATTGTGTATAGATCTATTCTCTTCTTAAGATGTGATTGTTTATATCTGACTAAAAGACAACCCCCTAACTAATAGGATTTTGAAACTACTTAGCTTGCTCTACTCTACGTTACTTTCTTTTTCTCACAGAGTAGCTTAGCAAGAATATTATTTGCAGAAAGAGAGGAAAAAGAAACTGGAAATAAATACATCTGTCTTAAGTGATGATTTCTGCAATAATAAAACATTCATGACTATTTTCAATCATATGTTTTTGGTGTATCTGTAGATATATTAAAACCTTCGTGTGATGTTTATCTCATAAGCAATTCCCCCACTAACAGACCCCTGAAACTCCTTGTAGGGAAAATGTATCTCTTTTGCCATTTGAAAACTTTTATACGTATGCGTTTCTAATTTGCAGACGTGTTGTGTTTTATCCGAGGGATAGTTTCGGCGCTAAACTCATAATATGATTGCCGCAGATGCTTTTCGTCTGATCCGAAGCCTTTGATAGCCATTTCCCCCGTGTGCGCGAGTGTAAATGAAAACTTTTGGCCCGTGGCTGTTTTTCTACCGGCATAAAGGGCGAGGCGTTAAATTCGCGTTTCCCCCAACACACACACACACACACACACACACACACACACACACACACACACATAGAGGCACGCACATGGACGTTGTTGTTCTGTTTTGTTGTCGGTTGGAAAATTCAACGCTAGAAAAACTTTTTGCAGCATATGCCGAGGCAGCGACAGCGAAGGCGGCCGTTCATTGCACGGCGGTTCCTTGTGGCTGCTTTACTTTCTCTCTCTCTTTCTCTCTCTCTCTCTGTGTGTGTGTGTGTGTGTGTGCTGGTGCCCCAACTTTTGTGCAAGCCAAGGAAATGCTTGACATGTCTTGTTCCTTTCGCCGGCTTGCTTATTTTATTTAATATTTTCCTTTTTTTCTTTTTTGGACGTACTTGCTTTTTTGTGCTTAGCCACAGGCGCATTAACAGAACGAAACACACACAAAAACAGAATGCTTTAATGCTAAATCTTCTTGTGTCGGAGTCCGACTATAAGATACCCTGTAAATATAAATAACTATGAAAGCTATCTCTCTAGACAGGCATGGAATTCGTAGAGCGAAATGATACCCGAAAAGCCACACAATGAGGGAATTCTACAAGGTGGTCCGCTTACTCCCTTTCGGGTCTTATTTTACACTCCGCACTAATAAGAGAGTGCGCTCTGACGCCATGTTTGATGCGAGAGAGACACAGAAGAATAAAATAAGACCCGAAAAGAGACCGCGTTGCGGGAGCGGACCAACTTGTACACTTTCATCACTTTACTAAAATCTCTTGGGTAGTACTACCTATTAAGTGTTTATTTAGAGTGAAATATTCATTGAAACATTTAGTAATTATTTACCAAGTATGGACTAATAATATTTAAACAAAAGGCGCTATCGAAGAGAAGCAAACAAAAAAGTATTTAAAAAATTTTACGATTAAAGATTTTGGTAAATATTACAAGCAATTATTGTAAGGGATATTTCCAGGGATAGGAATGGCAAAAGATAATACTATTATGACAAATTCGGGACTCTTAAAGTCAGAAAGGTAAACGGAAAGTCTTCCCTTTTGAGGGGACAGTACAAACTAATCTTCCCCAGATTTCGCAACAAACATGGGACGTTTCAAAGCTCAAAATATAGTCAAAATTACTGGGGATCAATAAACTATATTCTAGTCATAAAAATCTTTATCAGCTGGAACAACTCAAACGGTTTTAATGGCTCGGAAACGCTTCCTTTTCTGCCGGTGGCAAACACAACACGAAAAGAGTACCCCGGAATTAGGGAAAAAAAGAAAAGAAATGCTGGTCTGTGCGTTTCACTTTTTCTTTTTCTTTGGCAGCATTTTAATTATTTGTTGTTTGATCGTTTCTATTTATTTTTTCCGCTTGCCTTCCGTTTTGGCTTGGGCTTGGGCTTGGCAAAAACGAAACCTTTTGAACTTTGAACTTGTACAGCTCTAGGACACAGCGCCTCCTTTCCGTTTTTGGTCTCGCATTTTGATAAATTGCCTAAATATTTTCATAGAAAGAGGGGCAAGAAAACAATAAATTGTCTGATATTTTTTTTTAACGCAATTAATGCTGATGTTGATTTGGGTTGGCTTTTGGTCTGTCTTTGTCTCTGGATGGGAGTCTGGGACTGGGACTGTGTTTCCCGTACATTGAACGCAGATGGGCGCCAAAGATGACTTCTCTGACTTATTGACACTTGAAATTGCTCGTCGTTTGGCTTTAATTGCCACAGGAGACATCCAAATACACAGATATATGCTTATATATATTTATGTATATTTTTGTTTATTATTTATTCGACAAGTAGACGGCTGAAATTCCTTCTCTTATGCATTATATTTTCGGCTTTGCTTGAATTATTCAATTTGAACAGATAGAAATTGTTTTGACACTGAATTTATATTTATTCTAATATAATAAATTATTGTAATTGCTGTGATATATGAAGTGGTCAAGAGACTAAATAGAATGATGTATATATTTCGGTATGATTTGATGATATTTCAAGGTATTTTGCATGCTAGGAGGTTTGCTTGTAGAATACATGATTTATGGGGTAAATAAATAGCATGGGGCGCCCCCTTGTTATATATTTCCCTTTGTAAAGGCATTCGATTTAGTATTTGGTTTCACTGGGTTGTTTTACAACCCAAAAATCCCACACAGAACATTCCGAATCGCTACCGAAAAAGAGCTCTGTTCGTCTTCAAGTCCGTTCGCTTATGGGAACACTACAGAGGACGAATCTAACCAAGCGACCATTCGCTTATGGTAAATTTGTACAGCGAACCAAAGTCATTCGAGTGGAAGATGGGGATTAAAATTAAAGCCAAGCAACAATCAGCGACCCAACAGATGCTCCGAAGGTGCCTTCCCCCCAGGAGCATCCGCCAATCAATGTCGCAGCTGCCTAGAAATACGTCCAAAGTTCTTGGACTTTGACAAGTAAGGATGTTGATATCCTGCCGTTGGCTCCACATAGAAATTTATGAAGAAGGCTGGCAGTTTCCTCAATACTGGAAGACAAATTTCTCGGGCGTTAATTAGAACAATTCAAGCTCAATTATACCATGAAACGAAAGATAATATAATCCTTAATTTCTATGGAAAGTGTTCATTAATCATGCTCAATGCTGAGACCCTTAAGGCTTTTCCTTCTCGCAACTGTCATTAAATGTATTTAATTGAAGACCAAACAGAAAATATTAATACATCAACAAAGGGGAAAATCATTGAATTTCGCAAACAATTACATTCAAATTGGATTATTCGCATTTGAATATCAATTTTGTATGCGGTATTCCCTTAAAATACAAATAATTTAACATTTTGCATGGGAATTCCTGCCCTTTCTGTCCACATTCGACCTCCCATGGCGTCGCCACAAACAAAAACACACACAATCAAGTGACAGTCCTCCAACCGCCTTCTCTATCGACAGCTGTGGGGCACGATTCAAGCTGAAATTCAATTATGGCATTGAATTGATTCCATTTTCGATGAACAGCAGATTCATCCGTCAGTTTTATGGCCATTGATTAATTCATGCCATTATTCTCGATTATATGGCACATTTCTCGCCTGGATTGATGTCTGCTGTTCACTGGGCCATACGCTGGACACACATTTAATCGTATATAAAATATATGTACCAAAAATCATACGTATGTGTACGGGTATTCCAGAGAAGGACAGAGGAGAGATCTTGTCAGAAATATTTCTTGGCCAAAATGTCGCGCTCGACTTGACCCAGAAAAACATTTTCATTTGCATATTTACATTGCCTATCTGGCTGGAATTTATTGTTGCTATTCCTTATCCCAACTTAAGGGAAAAAATGAGCTAAAAACATATAAAAACGAGCAAGACCGAGCGTTGAGATACCCTTAAAAGTCGAGAGAATTTAAAAAGATAAAACATTTTAAGAAAATTTAGAGCTAGAAGCTTTCTTGCTCTCCCTCTCTCACAGAGTAGCTGAGTAGCTGGCCTTTGGCTCTTTCCATTGCCAACATGCCTTCAAAACGATGATACCCTCCTCTCTCCCCGCCCCGTGTAGGGTATAGGTAAGAAAATATTTTCCCTTTACGTAAACGACAACGATGCAAGAAAATTCCAAACTGACGGAAAAGCAAGCGCAGATATTTCAACAACTTTTGCTCGAGACTCGAGAGGCACAAGACGATGGGCAAGAGGCAGCTGCTGCTGCTTCTGATTCTGCTTCTGGTGTTTATCTGCTGCTGCTGCCGTGCCTCGTGCCTCGTGCCACATAGCTAGTTGTTTCCCTAGCTGCTGCTCAATGACATGTGCTGTCTGAGTGCCAAAAAAAAAAGAAAGAGAAGAGAAAGGGAAGAAGGAAAGCAAGGCTGGACGCCGCACAATGTTATTGTATCTTGCAGATGCGAATTGAACGGGCATCGGCAGTGCCGGTCGTCGGGTTCAGCGCACTTTAAAGACTGTTCGTTGCCCTGATTTTGATTTTGGATGTGGATTTGGCTATCCCCCAGTCCCGAGATATACGGGTCTATCTATCTTTGTATCTATATATCAAGCAAAGAGGGGGTATCTATCTTTGTATCTATATATCAAGCAAAGAGGGGGAATAATTGCGTGTAAAGATTCACTTATTTATGTGTGTGCGACAGCGGTGGAAGCAGCACGCGTGCTGCATTCGTTTGTGTAATCGTATCTTAAAGATACAATTGCAGTCCCAGCATTGTTATTGTTGTGGTGGCGGCACTGCACATGGCTCTCGCCAGGTTCCTCTTCGTGTGGCACACACTCGCATCAGAGCAGGGGAGCTGCGGTTCGGTTCGGTTCTGTTGTGGTTACACTTTAATTTACTATCCATCAAGTGCACATTTATAATTGGAACAGTGCCAGTGCCAGTGCCAGTGGCTGAGGCAGTGGCAACGTGAGGGAGACTTTGACTCTCGCCTCGAGTGGCTTTCAACTATCTCTTGTGTTGTGTGTCTGCATCTGTATCTGTATCTGTTGGGGTCTTTATGCCTTTTAGAGTCCGTCCTCTATTCCCTATTCCCTATTCCTATTCCTGGCTTCTAGGTCATAACTGTCAGAGACAAAACGCGCTTAAGCCATGGCTCTGGGGAGTGCTAGGGATGCGGATGCGGATGCTCTGATCATCCACAAGGCTGATAGATTAGTCCTCTAATAGTGTCGCATTCTGGATTCAGACAATACAATGGAAAGGCGAAAGGAAGGATGGATGGGAGGGAGCGCTGCACAAGTGACCACTTTAAGCCCCAGACACTCGGGGGACCCTTCAACCGGAGGAGCGTGGAGCGTGGAGCCGGCCGTGACGTTCCAAATTGCATAAACGTCCCCCCCTACACACATATACATATAAAATCCTCGGTTCGGAATAAACCAGCGAATAGTTAGTGTTCGTTCGTTCCCAGAAAGCTGTCAAAAATCTTTGATAAATATCACCCAATGAATATTTCGAATAGCTTGCTGTCCTCTGAAGGGGGGGACACTTCTGTCGCCGTTGACAGCTTTTGGCATCTCATCAAGAGTGTGGAACACTGAAAGATCTGTTCGATTATATTCGGAATACAATATTTGCATAACTGAAACATTCCTAATGGGCCCCCAAGCAAACAACGCAATTACTGCAACATTTTAGCCTATGAGTACGAGTACGGGTACGAGATTATGTAGAACCTTTAACCTTCACATAGGTGGGGTGGATGCAGGCGGAGACAGTCTTGGAACGAAGCTGTAGGCAGGGTTTTAGAATGGTATATTTCATTTATTTAAATGTTTGTAAAAGCCAGAAGTATATATTGTTCTATTTCTCTCTCATTCTATCGCTAGATCTATCTCACGGAGTAGCTTAGCAGTAAAGGGAGCGCTGGGAAGTAAACAATTTTCCGTGACTGACTCCCCGCTTTCCTTTTCTCCTTCATAGAGTAGCTAAGCCTTCTTTCTCTTTATCTCTCTAACAGAGTAGCTTAGCATTCTCCCTCTCTATCTCTCTCACAGAGTAGCTTAGCAGTAAAGGACGGAATTTCAGGTATAAAGAAGCCAATTTCCGGGCGACCGACTCCCCTGCCTCACCCCTTCTTTCTCTCTCTCTCTCCTTCTCTTACACGGAATAACTTGGCATTCTATCTCTCTCTTACGGAGTGGCCTAGCATTCTCTCTCTCTATCTCTCACGGAGTGGCTTAGCATTATTGGGCAAGTTTTCAAGTGTATAGAAAACCATTTCCTGTGACTGACTCCCCTGCCTCACGGGTTCTCCCCCTCAATATCTCTTTCTCACGGAGTAGCTTAAAATTCCCTTCCTCTATATATTTCTATCTCTCACGGAGTAGCTTAGCAGTAAAGGGCGAGTTTTCAAATGGGTCTCCCCTGCCTCGAGCATTCTCTCTCTCTTTCTTCCTTAGCTCTATCCTAGCGAGTTTTTTACTTGAAAAATAGTACCGCCCCTGCTAAGCTACTCTGTAAGAGAGTGCGAGAGGCAGGAGAGACACAAGTGTGCCTCGATTCGAATTATTATGTCCCCGTAAACGAGTATTGTACTCCCCCAACAAAAATATATAAGAAAATAGAAATTGAATCAAACTATCTGGCAACTAGCAGGCCATCCGTCGATACTCATGTTTTCCCACTACTCTCCGTCACAAAAACAGTTCGAACGGCCCCGGATACGGATCGCCTTGCTTGGGAATAATTAAAATCTAGGTCGAGTGCATATTTTTCGGCAGCTCCGAAACCAACCACACAACCAGAGAGCCCGAGAGCCGGAGAACCGGATAGCCGGATAGCCGGAGTGGCAGCAAGAGAAATAGCTGCATTCCCCCCATCGTGTGTGTGCGTCGCGCTTCGTGGATAATTAATTGATTGGCCATTTGATTGAACGTTTGATGGATGAGTGCCGTGTGACTGTGTAGACCCCGCCGTGTGCCCCCGGAGTCCCACGAGTTGACATTTGTGCTAACGGGATACCCTGTCCTGTCTCTCTATCTCTCTCTTTCAGTAATTTGCATCGGCTGTTAGTGGAGCAGCCTCGACAGAAGACCCAGCCCCAGTCCTAGCCCCCAGTTGCAGTTGCAGTTCCAGCTCCAGTTTCTGCCACACACACACACACACACACAACAGTCATGGTGATAAGCAAACCCGAAACGAAATCGGCAGCGTCCAATGGAGCGGCAACCGGATCTGTTGCGGCAGCGACTGCGACTGCCGCCGAAATGGATGTCGGGGGCAATAGTCTGGCACATCCCTCGGGAATACCACAGGATCAAATAGACAATATCATGAGCGGCATTGGCAACACGGGCAATGTCCGCATGAACAATCACCGCAAGAAGCTGCGACAAAGGTGAGTTCTCTCCTTCACTCCTCCACTTAAGAATTGGTATTAATGATCCATTGATTCTTTTACAGATTTGATATTATTAAGAAACTAGGTCAGGGCACCTATGGCAAGGTGCAGTTAGGTATTAATAAGGAAACCGGCCAGGAGGTGGCCATCAAAACCATCAAGAAATGCAAAATCGAGGCAGAGGCCGATCTGGTGCGCATCAGGCGCGAGGTCCAGATCATGAGTTCGGTGCATCATCCCAACATTATACACATCTATGAAGGTATTACCCAACTATAACCCACCGAATCATACACTCTGATATCCTATGTCCTTGTTTAGTATTTGAGAATCGAGAGAAAATGGTGCTGGTCATGGAGTTTGCCGCTGGCGGCGAGCTCTACGACTACCTGTCCGAGAGGAAGGTCCTCAACGAGGAGGAGGCGCGACGCATCTTCCGGCAGGTGGCCACCGCCGTCTACTACTGTCACAAGCACAAGATCTGCCATCGGGATCTGAAGCTGGAGAATATACTGCTGGACGAGAAGGGCAATGCCAAGGTGAGAAAGAGAGAGGCCATGAATGAAATGTAAACCATTCGACGATTCCTTTGCAGATTGCCGACTTTGGTCTGTCGAATGTGTTCGATGCTGGCCGACTGTTGGGCACCTTCTGCGGCTCCCCGCTGTACGCATCGCCCGAAATCGTCGAGGGCACACCCTACCAGGGACCGGAGGTGGACTGCTGGTCGCTGGGAGTGCTGCTCTACACTCTAGTCTATGGGTCCATGCCCTTCGATGGCTCCAACTTCAAAAGACTCGTCAAGCAGATCAGCCAGGGCGACTACTATGAGCCGCGGAAGCCGTCGCGCGCCTCCACCCTCATCCGGGACATGCTGACGGTGTGCCCCCGGAAACGGGCCACCATCGAGCAGATCTGCGCCCATTGGTGGGTCAACGAGAACGACAATGTCTCGTGCCTGGACCTGGCCGAGGATCTGGCCAATCAGACGCCCGTGCGTCTGGATGTGCTGCTCTCCCTGACGCCGGCGGCCATCACGGCGGACCAACTGGTGGTGCCATCCGCCGAGGGGGCGGCCGCAGCGGCCAAGGCGGCGGCCAACGAGCGTGTGCCCCGCTCCCATTCGGTGGGCTCCATACGCGACATGGGGCCGCCCAGCACGGAGGCAGAGCGTCGCATCCTGGACATGGTTGCTGGTGAGTTGACGTCATCAATCGCCTGTCAGTCGCTTCGCTTGAATGCTCCCCCGTCAGAGAACCCCCGAAGAGAAAACCCACGCTGAGATTCTTCTTCTTGTGTATATATAAATGGAGACTAACTTGCCATACACACAACCGCCCCAACCACACACTAACTGGTGCGCCGTGCCCCGTGCCCAACCTGCCACACCTCCACTCCCACAAACCATACACGACCCATCACTCTCGTCTCCCGAAAAACCACTTGAAACTAAAGTCATTTAACCACAAAACTCATTAAACCACACCACCCTTCTCTCTCTCTCTTCCTCTCTCTCTCTCTCTCTCTCTGTCTGTCTGTCTCTGTTTTCCCAGCCGGTGGAGAGGCCGCCCTGATGCCATCGCCCACAAGGACCATCACGCCCGCCCAAAGCCCCGTGCAGACCAAACGGAAGCTGCAGCCCACCGTCTCCACCGAGAATGCGGCAGGAACCACGGCCAAGAAGAAGGAGAAGCCGGCCAACAATTCGTTTGTGATCAGCGCAGGAGCAGCACCGCCACAACCACTTGCTCCGCCACCGACTGAGCCCTTGCGACCAGCACCCGCACCACCGACCCTTATGGAGGCGGAGACTGTGCCCGAGGGGAAGCCAATGGAGCCGAGCTTCTCGCAGAAGGACATGCAGATGGTGGGCGACCTGTGCGAGCAGCTGATGGGGGGAGATGCCTCCGGCACGCCCACACCCACACCGACGCCCGCACCCACGCCAGCACCGACTGCCACCGCAGCGGCACCAGTGCCTGTGGCCCGGCAGCCGACGCGCGGCAAACTGGACGCCGTGGCCGAGACGCCCGAGGAGAAGGATGCCACCAAGGTGATCAAGAAGTTTGTGAACAAGCACAAGACCGCCGACCTGGTCAACGCCATCAACGAGAGTGCCAACACGGCAAGCGGCAAGGTGGCGCCAACAGCAGCGACTGCGCCCCCATTCGTGCGCAAGTGCAGCCTGCAGGATGAGTCGACGCTGAACAAGTTCAATGCCGAGCGCCGCAAGTCGCGCATCCTGGAGACGGCGGAGAAGTTCCAGCCACCGCCACCCATCACGACAGGACCAGGAGGCCAGGCGGCGCCCGAGAAGCCCAAAAAGCTCAGCATACCCGGCGTCAGTGTGGGCAGCTTCAAGAAGGAGTTCGAGCGCAAGGCCACCAATCCGCCAGCCACCGCCGGACCCACGCCCGGCGAGCTGCGCGCCCAGGAGCAGGTGGCCGCTGCGGCGGCTGCTGCCCAGGAGGCCGAATCCCAGCCCCTGGTCACACCGCCAGCCTCGCCCGTGGTGCATGCCCAGTCGCAGTCCCTGGAGGCCAGCGACTCGAAGAACTCGGTGACCTCGATCTCGCTGGACGAGGCCCGCCGTTCGATGGAGAACTCGATAGCCCTGCTGCTGCAGGCCCAGAACGAGTCCAACAAGGAGGTCGACCAGCTGTGCGCCCAAACGGAGACGATCGGCGTCAGCGAGCCCACGCCCACCAGGGAGGAGCGCGAGCGTAAGTTGAAGAACGCGCGCGCCATCATCGGAAACGCCATCCAGCCGGGTGAGTGGGCAAGACTCTGCATGTGCCTCCTGCCAGAGATTCTACTCTCGATAATGACAGTCGTACTTTAGTTAAGCTAAACCCTGCAGCGCTTTAAAGTTGACTACTAGCACCACCTTAGCATTACTACATTCAACATTTCTTAGCATTAAGTGTGAATCTGGAGTTGAGTCGCGAGCACAAGTCGAAGCGAAGTCCATCAGTGGAGAGATATATATAGAGCTGAAGTCAGAAGCTAATGTTAGCCCTTGTATTGTCAGTTTTATGGAGTTTATGGATAGGCTCCTTGTTGCCTTTTTTTACTTTATGAAATTAGTAATTAGATTCAATGAATGGGCAAATTACTGCGATATTTATTCTTCGATAACCCAGGCAGACGCAACAGCGATAAGTGCTCTAGAATTGAAGAACAAAATACATGTCGTGTGCATGTTTTTTTTTTTGTTTGTCTAGCAAAGGGAGGAATAGGTTTAGGATAACTTGTTACTAATTACCATATAGCATATTATGCCTATCGATCCACGACTTGTGCGCTCGACTCCAACCTCCAGTCCATCGTCTTGTTTTCTTTCGATTTTCAATGTGTATGTAAACGTTTTGCAAGCGGAGTGCTGCATGGATTATATCTGGCTTTTCGAATATAATCTTCTGCTCTCACTCACTCACTCTCTCTCTCTCTCTCTGTCTGTCTCTCCATCAAAGCGAATCCCAGCTAAGAGAAAATCCGAAGCAAAATTCCCCTTCAACCCAGTCAATTATCATTTATTTTACCGCTCATTATCGTACTCATGGAGTCTCACCTGTGTCTGTCCAGCTACCCAACCACCCACATACATGCCTCCTCATATTCATTGACTCATCATCTTAATTTTAGTGATACGCAGGCCGGCACCGTTTTGTGGCATCGGCAACGGCAATGGCAATGGCTTGGGCGGTGGCAGTGGCAGTCGCGTAGGCGTGAGTGGGCCCAACAGTGCACCGATACGTGGAGAAAGTGGCAGCAATTTTATGGACTATCTGACGCCCTCGCCGCCGATATGTGGCCCACAGACAGCGCCGCCAGTGCTGATCTCACCCAATGCCTTGGCGGCGGCCAAGCAGACCATACAGCAGCGGCTCTTTGGTGGTGGACTGCCCGGCAAATCATCGGCAACATCGAAGCGGCCGGCCACATGGCAGCCCCAGGCGGCCTACAGCTCGGCGAGCATCTTCCAGCCTGCGAACAGCAGTCCGTTCAGGATGCTGCAGCAAAAGTACCAGCAGGAACAGCAGCGAGGATCGGGTGCCATGTTCGCGCCGCAGCCATTGCCACAATATGCCCAGCAAGCCAACAGCAGCGGCGTCAACAGAGGCGGCAACAGCGGCAACAACAGCAGCAACAGCAATTGCAACACGATGCCTAATGTCAATTACAATGTCAGTTCGCGCACGAGACCATTTCATAATCAAGCTCAAGACACACTCAATACCAATGCCATGCCCGCGGCCATGTGGCTGAAATGTAAGTCTTGGCGGCGGTCTCCAAAAAAGCCAACGAACATCCCCACCAAACCAGACCGATGGAGAAACCAGACCCCCCCTCCCTATGCTATGCGTGTGTGTGTGTGTGCCCAGCAATCCACTCAATCCGTTTCCGTTTCCGTTTCCTGTTCCTATTCCCGCTCTGTGTTCCCGTTGCGTTCCTCGAATCTTTATTTGTTTTTCCTTCCTGCTGTATGGCCACACTGGTTGGGCTGATTGGGATTTCCCACGGCTAGGATCTGCCCATTTGTGGCAGGGAAATCCCTGTCTAATCAGTGTGATAACAATCCCGGCTTGGTAGTCTCTCTTCTCACTCAGGACTCTCTAGTCCGGGCTCTGCTTTCCTCTACCTCGTTTTTTTTGTGGCCGAACCCAAACCCGATACCTTGTGGCTCTTTTTTTAGACGTTGTTTGTTCTGGTTGTTGTTCTCGTTGTCGTTGTTGTTGTTGTTGTTGTTGCTGCTGCTGTTGTTCGTGCTCGTTGTGTTCTATCTTTCAATTTCCAACCAATGATTGTAGGACGGTATCTGTAGCCGCTGTGCCTGTGCCTCCTGACTATGCCTCTGCCGCTGTTAATTAACCCTCAACAATGTAGTACATGAACTCTCTTTAACCCAACTGATTGTTTGTTTCTATTTCTGTTACTGTTCACTTATGCTTCATTGCTTACTCGTTGCTGTTGCACCACACCCCCGACACTCCACCACTCACTCTTTAATCCGCCCGTGGAGCCCACAACTAATCCGAAATTCTCTCTAATCTGCAGCTTCGCCCGGAGCCGAAGGACAGCCGGGCACACCCGGTGCCGTCAAGACCTCCACAGCCTCAATTACCCTCAAGTCGGCCACTCTGCCGCGCCGCAAGATCAATGCCAAGTCGGAGGTGCAGCTGGAGATCAAGCCGCGCATACCAGAGCAGGCACCGCAGCCGGCCATGCGTTTCAGCACCGAGATGCAGCATCCGGTGGCCGATCTGCGCAGCGCCCCGCCGCGCGAAGGCCCCATACCGTACAGCCCCATCAAGACGACGCTGCAGGCGCGAGCGACCAGCCTGGAGCCCAAGGAGCATGTCATCACCATCCAGCGACCACCCACGCAGCACGCCTACGGACGCACCAGCTCCAACACAACCACGCGGTAAGCAGGATGAAACAGTTGCCATGAATATTCGAAAGATGCTATAAAAGTATTTGCATGTCTTACAACCTCCTGCAGCTCCGGCTCACTGTCACGCCAGTCGACGGTCGAATCCGAATCGGATGCGACCACCACCACGGCCACAAATATGTCACAGGCAACCGTGACAGGACTGGGCACCTCCCAGCCCATCAAGAAGAGTCCACGTGAATTTATCATACCGATTGCCGTCGAGGGCGGTGGCTTCATCACGCCCCGAGAGCGCAGCATCGAGCCATCCGAATCGAGTCACACCACCGCCTCCAGTCGGTCCACCTTTAGCCGACTGCGTCCGTCGCGTCGCATTGGGTAAAACTTTTGCCATCAAACCTTGGGTGCAACTTGCGCTTGAATGAATTCAATTTTGCACACAGCTCCCTGCTCAGCGAGGCCGGCTTCGATGAGGGTTCGCCATTCCAGAAGATGCGCACCACCTCGACAACACGTGACGGCACCGGAGCCGGGCCCGGGGCCGATGAGGAGGCACGCTTCACCCCACACCGACTCAGGTTTGCCAGCATCCTTTTCGCTTAGTCTAAACCAAAGGTTGCTTCCCAATCGCCCAATCCGCCCATGGCATGAATACGTAACTGGATTGCCGGATTGAATCAGTCAGCCTTCCCTCCTCTCCACTCCTCTGTGCACTCCCCACCCTGACTGCTTTTTGATTCAGTTATTTTCATCATCTTACCATCTCCCAACTTCTCTCTTTGTAACACACCCGCAGAAGCTCAAGACCTGTCAAGAAAATTAGTCAGGACAACGACTCGCAAAGCTCTAACGAAGAGGATGATGACGACGATGATGGCTTTGAGATACTCACGGCGGAGAATCTGTTCTCGACACTGCTGCAGCGGGTAAGACTCTAGGACAAGGCTTTAATATACATTACTTTACGTCTGTGGGCGCTGGACTTCATAATTTTGTGAATATTGCAGGTGCGAAACTTAACGAATCGCCTCAACGTCAACAGCGACCTGACAGTCGGTTTCCCCAGCCATTCTAGTCGCCTGCTCACGGACATCTCGCGGCAGGCACAGAGCCACAGTCCATTCTGGAGCCAGGGAGTCTCACCCTTTGCCAGGTGAGTGCCGTCCGCGCGAGTGGGTGGTGTGCTGCACCAGTGGTGTGGCATCCAAAGTTGATTGCCACCCATCCAGCCAGCCAGACATTCAAACAGACAGTCCGTCAGTCAATCAGTCTGCCAGTCAGACTGCCAGTGCAGCTTATGCAAACGTGTCCCAGCGTGGCTGCAGTTAATAATTTCATTACATTACCTTCCGTTGGAGTAGTCACAGTCGAAAGGGATTTGATTAAGAGTCCACTCCTGCGGCAGTACTCCAGCGGACACCACGACCATGACCCATGGAAAGAATGGGATCTAGTGCTTTTACACCACTCAAACATTGCTAATTTTGTTATCCATTTCTTACATGCTGCCTTGCCACTTGCCTCCCATCTAACAATAACAAATCCAACATCCACCAATCAATGCTTTAACCCATCATTCACGAAGCGTGCATAGATCCCAAGTTAGTTATACGAGTAGCTATAGCGAGACGGTCGAGAAGAAGCAAGTGTAAGTACCACCAGAACAAGAACTCGAACCAGATACAGAACCCTATGCTGGCAGCTACTACAGTGCGTTGTAGAACCCAAAAGGGGTGCAAAAGAGTGAGTACACTCAAAGAAAAAGACACACCCATAAATATTTCAATTAAATATTCAGTTTGAATCAATATTTAATATGAATATAAAACACTTTAAAATAAATATAAGATATAATATAAAATATTAAAATAAATTTGAAGAAAATATTAGGCATATAAAATGTAATATAAATATGAAATATATTTATTTTAAATATGATATATTTATATTTTAAATATAAAAATATTTAATTTAAATATGAGATATATTTATCGTCGCCCGATATTTTGTTCAAAGCATACAGTGTCGGACTTAAGAGTTGGCACAGCTGTTTTAAGAGCTTTTCCATCGTATTTTTCAAAAGTAAAACATTTAATCAATTTTCTATAAGATTGGCTAATTTTTATAAGCATGACACTATTGCATTATTTTCTACAATTTTTAAAACGAAAAATTCTAAAATTTCTTGTAGAAAATGTGGCAACAAAACGTCATAAAAAACTATTGTATGTGGGCAAAGATCACAAAAGTTTCTCCACGTAAATTCTAGATAAATCGTACTCCATCGAGTACTCCATCGTCGTCGTGGCCCGGTGGTAAATCGAATTGTAAATATTAAAACTCCAGTGCATTTTTCTCTGAGTGTAATCGCTGATGTCTATAGAACGTGTTATTATTATTATTATGAAACGCACTGTAGGCTGCCGCCCAAATGCCATCTCCTGCTGTACACCATTAAACCGCAATCCATACAAAATAATATTTGGCTGTTGTCACACCTGCTCCTGCTTTCAGGTGCGGGGAGCGCTGGCTGGGGGCCTTGAACATTACGGCGGGACGGCTACGCCGGTGGCTGGCGTCGTGGCCGGGCGGCCACAAATGCTGCCTGTAAGTTGGTCCATCCCATGTAATGTGCAAGTCCCTCGGCTGTACGTTCGTCTCGACTGTGTCGTCCTCTAGGTGGGAAGAAGGGGGTCTTGGTGCACCAGTTTGACATTCGTTTTCTCTCTCTCTTCCCCAACAGCCGCCTGAACAGTGGCAGCAACAGCGGAGGCCTGGGTGCCCCCTGGCGGCACAGCATGTCCCGGGACCTGGGCAGCGACATGGAATCGATGTTCTCGCGCACCGGCGCCACGTTGCCAAGAGGTGAATATCACAGATTAAAGAGTAAATACCTAGATCAGTAGTGGAGACAGTCGCAACAGGAAAAGTAAACCGAAAAACAGAAAAAAAAACAAATATCAAAAAAAGAAGGAAATGAAAAATCTGAATTCTGATTCAGAAACTGGCTGTCCAGACATCAGACAAATCTATAGAAAATGTTCTGCTACATAAATAAGAGTTTATTTCAATTTCAATCTACCTATGCCTACATCTACAATATATCTATATCTACATTTACATATTCGTATATATATTTCTAGTAGTTTTTTGATGTTTGCTAAACGAAAAAAAATTGAATACAGATCAAGTGAAAATTACCTTATCTCTATATAGTCTAAACCGTAAATCGTAAAACAGTACCATATATTGTGCAGCCTGAAATCCCCTCAAAACCAGTTAAAAAAAAACAACAACAGCAATGAAACACACACAAAAACAACACAATAATTATTAATTAAGTGTCTACTGTAATTATCAAGTGAAAATGCCAATTAATACTTAAACAATGACAAAAATTTAATTCTGTTGGAAATGATATGAATATATACATCACATATATATTTATTATTTTTTTTTTTAGTTTCTGTTTTGTGTGCGCGCACAGTTTTTAATAGCATAATTCTACTATATATCTATCTATCTATCTATCGCTCTATCCAGTAAAATCTATCTTTATCTATATCTCTATCTGCTGTCTGTCCTAGAGCACAAGTCTTTTTTTGTTATTAACCCCTAATGCCGCTGATGCTTTTCGAACGATTGGTTTCTGTGTAGCCCACAATTACATACCCCGTACTCGTATTTATTGCTCAACAAGAACCGAACCAAAGCCTCCGCCCCCAAGACGTGCCCCTAATCGTTCTCGCACAACTTATGATTTGCCCTATCCGCCCCCCTCACCTTTTATGATTTGCCTTTCAATTATTATTATTATTATTATGTACCGCTCTCTCATGCAATGATGATGAAAATGAAGCTACAAACAAACTACAAACTATTCAAAGAAAAGAAACAAATTTGTGTCAAGTCAATAATGTGAAATGAAATCGTATTCAAAGTTCTGTATACCTGTTAGATACATACAATGCATAGAATATATTGACACGCTTAAGGATATACGTATATACTCGATATCCTCTGTACCAAGTGTCCCCTCCCCCCCACCATCAGACCCAAATGTTATTCGAAGAGAAGGAAATTGTTAATGGATGGATGGATGAGGAAATTGTACTTAATCTTAACGACCATCAAATAAACTAAAGCAAATGAAACAACAAAACACCTAATAAATTTACTACATTTTGCAGTGAGAACCATCTAGAGGACAATAAAGATTGCATTGCATTCTTTTGCAACCGCAAAAAACAAACAAAAACAAAACAAAATTATGTTGTTTTTTTGTTTTTTTTTTCGTTGTTATTATTGGATTTGTATGTGTGGTGTGCGACCACAGAGATTATGTTTTCGCAACCAAAAGAATTTTTATGAAAATACTCTCGTATATTTCCTTTGGAAAATTAATTGTTGTACAGTTCTTTTCTTATGCAAATGGCCCCGCTACCTTAAATTTGTTTTAGTTTTACCAGTTATATATATACTCGTACTCCTACTCCCCCATCATACACCCCTCAAAATAAAAAAACAACAAGCAAACTAGAAACTAGAAACTTTTCTAATGCGCTAACCCCACAACACCCACACACACACACACAAAAAATAAATAATAAAATCGAAAACCAAAAACCAAAAACGAAAATCCAAGTTTCAAGTTGAGTTTCCCAAAGTTTTCTTCGTTTTTAATGTGTTTTTTTATTAGTTACAAACAAGATTAAAACCAAAAATTAAGAAACCGAAATTAAACCAAAAACAATTTGTGTTGTACAAGAAATTAATTTGTTTAACATCACTAAGCCTCACACGCACACACACATACACCCGCCCATACTACAACCACATGCGCACCAAAAGCCAAAAAAAAAAACCACTCAAAAAGCTTCTCAATGTAGTCTACACTGTCCACCTGTCCACGCTGTTAAAAACCGCCAGCAAGCCAACAAGCCAACAAGCTGCTAGACCAAAAACCAACCACTAACTTGGCTCTAAAACAATCTGTGTTGAAAAAACAGAAAACAAAAAAAATAACAAAACCAAAAACAAATTTCTGAGTTCTGGGCTTTTTTTTCCAATATGTAAATAATAATCGATGTGAAACAGAGCGCCATGAAAAACGATCTTGAAAATACAAATAAAATATATATAAAAAAAAAGAAGTAACAATCGTTGTAATCAACAAATGTCGAAGAAAAAATGTCCAAAACTTTGAATACGATAATACTGTACAGAATTGAAAATGATCTCAGCTACTAATCGAACTTGTTTCGTTCATCATCATTCCGTAGAACCAACCCCTGAACCACCAGCCTTAACCCACCCAATCTCATGATCATCCAACCAGCCTTAGCCCTTAGGCGCTGCATATCGTAACCGTAGAACTGTAGAGCGCCACATAAAACAACCGAATTATTTTGAGTGATAATTTTATTATTGGCCGTTTACACACAATTTCGTACTTACTTTCGTTTGCAGTTGGTTTAACTACTTTAACTACTACCACGCCCACAAAGCATGTTATAACCATTAACCAGAGTCCGTTCAGTACCGTCACCACTGCCACAGCCACAGCTACCAAAACGCATCCCGCCATAATTGCCACGACGGTTGCCGTTGCCGGGGCCGGGCTCAGTACTCCGTCGAAGCTAACCATAACCACCACCACCTCCAGCAACAACTGCGGCGGCAGCAACCGGCAGCAGCAAATCAGACAAGCAGCCACCACCATCCAGGCCACCATCCAAGCAACAGCCACTGCAACACCCCAGCGGGCCAAAGCCATCAGCAGCAGCAGCAGCAACAGCACCGCCACTAGCACCATCATCCGCAGTCCCACCGCCACAGCAACCACAAGAAGCCCCAAGAAGCCATAAAGCTATGGCAGCAGCACAGCCCTGCTCTGCTCTGCTCTGCTCTGCCAATTGCCGGCCCTGTGGGTGGACACAGTGGGTGGTTGGGTGCTAGTGGGTGCAGCTGTCGAGAGCTTTGCAGTGGGTGTGTTCTGGTGGAACCAGAACCTGACCTGGCTGAAATTGTTCAAACTCTTTTGTGTTACCCAATTCGATTTACACATTTGTTTATTGTTTAACAAAATTGTTTGTATTTCATTTTGGAGAGCCAACGGCATAGGGAAAACTTTTAATTAAAGTGCCGAATGCCAGCAATCGGAATTGCCAGAAACGATTGTGAATTGTATTATATATATTTTTGGATAACATTTGAACAATTTGATTTTGTCACCTATCGAATCATTCCAGTTTCATATTGTAGACACGCGACACTTTGTGATTTATTTTCTTTAACTATTGTATAATTTTAAATGTTAGACAATCGTTTGATGCACTGCTCCAGAGAGCAGGGCCCGCATTCCAGTCATTTTGCTCGCCCTAACTGAATCCAACTCAAGAAAAGCATTCCAGAGCTTCAAGCCTACCAATTAAGCCATTATACTAAAAAAAGAACTAAACACCCAAACACTTACACACTTACACCACCAGAAACATTCCAAACAACAAATGAAACTATTTGTATACACACCGAAAATAAAACATGACATTCAAATTGTTGAGCATTTGTTGTTATTGGCCAGCTTGTGTCCTGCACGTGTCCTAATCCTTGTTGTAATTCGTTCCTGCAAGTTTGTTTGTTCTTTGTTCGAATCTAGTCCGCCGATAAAGAGTTCTTTTGGTTGCCAAAACAAGACACAAAACGTTTACAGATCACTGGGCCTCCGAACCGCTGAATCGATGGATGCACTGTAAGTAGTCCCCTAACACTCGATATCCATCGCCCGGCAAGTAAGTGAATCACTAATCGAAGCCACTAAATCGTTCTCTCAGTCTGCCGCCGGACAAGTGCCATCGATGTTCATCTATGTCCCTTCCACTCTTTGAATCTCCCCACAGGTCACCACCAGGGCAAGGGCAGCTCCAGCAAGCCCAGCTCGGCGCCGGCCCATGTGGAGAAGACCGCCCCAACAGCAGCGACAACCGCAGCGGCAGCCGGCACCGCTGAGGAGCCTCTGGACCTGGCCGACCTGGATCTCTCGCGTCTGCGGCTGAGCAAGAAGGATCTCGAAACGCTGTCCAGCATCACGCCGGGACTGCCCAAGTGCTTTCAGGAGCAGCTGCTGGCCAAGCTGCCGCCCACCCAGGCCCGCAAGCTGTCCCGCACCCTGAGCGTGCAGACGAGTGCCCCCAGCAGCGCCAACACCCAGAAGCCCTACAAGCGCAGTCAGAGCGGCGGCCGCGGCTACTTGCCGGATCAGCCGGAGGAGGAGTACAAGCCGAAGCCCCTCACAGATGCACCCAAGACAACGGCGGCCAGTACGGCCATCTATCGACGCAGCCTGAGCCGGAGCCAGGCCCTGACCCAGACCCAGGCACAGCCCAATCAGGAGGGGACAACCGGAGCGGGAGTACAGCCTGCAACGACGCCGACTACGACCAGCAAGAGCCGCAGCAGCAGCGTATGTCGGGATGACTACGGCAAGTCCTCGCTCTGCAGCAGCACCTACACCAGCGACATCAGTGACAAGTACAAGTACTACTCCCCCTACTTGAGCAAGTCCAGTAATGGAGCGACAACGACGACGACGAAGGAGGTGCCGGAAAAGCGTTATAGCGCTGGCCTGGGGCGTCCGCCAAGCGGCTGCCTGTCGCCACCGCCGAACGGTGCATTGCCGCCGAACGTGCCACCGGGCGAGGGCAGTAGTTCCCTGCGCGGACGCTCCTCGCAGCGCCGAATCTCACGTTTTCTGCGGCCCGACTTCTTCGACGATCCACGCGATCGCGACACGCAGACCATGTTGCGGGACATACGCGAGAAATCCAGCGATCGCATGGAGCAGGCGGATCTGCGTCGGCGCAAGCACAGTCTGCCCAACGTGGAGCAAGCCGATGAGGTGCCCACACTGGAGCCAGGGCCAGTCAGGTCATCGATGCGTCACACGCGCAACAAGAGCGTGGAACTTTTCCCAGATGCACCCGAAGGCACCCAACAGACAGGACAGACAGCACAGGACTCTTCAGGCAAGCGCTCGGGACTGCGACAACGAAGTGTGTCCAGGCCACGTGAGCTGGAAACCGATCTGGACAAGCATGAGCTGGCGGATAAGATTCTGCAAGAGCTGCAGCTTCTCTCCGCCGTACGTACCCAGCACGATCAGGGGCAGACTCCCGATGGAGAAACTGACAAGACAGAGGAGACCTCAACCATCCGCAAGGTGAAGAAGGTGAAGCCCAAGGATGTCGCTTCCAACGAGGCGGAGGCCACCAAGCTCTCAACGACGACAACAACAACAACCACCACGCTGGTCCGCAAAGTCAAGAAGGTGTCCAGAAAGGCAGACGAGCCGAAGACGCCCAGTACGGAGACAGCTGCCACAGAGATGCCAGTGCCTGCCTCTACGCCCAAGGAGACCCGGCTGAAGCGCCCCAAGTCCTACCCCATGAAGGACCTCGGTCTGAGCCTCAAGTCTGGAACGGAGCTGCCCGAACCCTCGGCCTCGGCCTCTGCCTCGGCCCTGCCCAGCAAGCTTCCGAGCAAGCTGCCATCAGCTGTGGGCAACGACTCTCAGGCTGGGGAGAATGCGCCACGGGAGAGCCGCCTGATGCGTCCCAAGAGCTATCCGGCCACCAAACTGGCCACGCCCAAGGAATTGCGTAAGGTCACACGGAGCGGGGTGGCCATTCCCACCATTGCGGAGGCGACTCCAACTGCCTCGGCAGATATCTCCGCCACTGGCACTCCCGTCAGCTCCAAGTCCACGTCGGAAGAGAAATCTCTTTCGGCCACGCCCACCGGCACCATGAGTAACGTGATCGATACCAAGGATACGGCCTCTTCATCAAGCGACTCGCGGCCGACGACTATCAAGAAGATCATCAAAGTGTCCAAGAAATCCAAGCTGGTGCCACCAACGCCAGTGACGCCCACCACGTCGCCCTCAGCCACAACAACCACAAACACCACGGCCACAACAACACCTGCAGACAGCTCCAAGGAGTCGAGTCCGGTGATCAAATCGAAGGAGAAGTCGCCGGAGAAGAAACCCAGCAAGGGCCTGCTCTACGCCCTGGGCCAGAAGTTCGAGAAGCTGCGGGACTCGGCCATGAGCAAGGACAAGAAGACGGCCACATCCGGAGGGACGACAGCCTTGGCCTGCACCCAGAAGCAGGGCTCACCCGAAGAGCGCAACTCCCCTGAGAAGGCCACGATACTGCGCAAGAAAAAATCTCTGGAGGCTGAGATATCCATCGAGCTGCCGGCCGAAGATAAGCGCGTGGACAAACGGTCCCGCTTCGATAGCATGCTGCGATCTCTGAGGGAGCGTTCTGTGCCTCGCTCCCAGTCCAGCTCAAGGGCGAGTCCCAAGCGAGCGGCCAGCGTGGAAGAGCTGCATGCAGGAGTCGGCCCAGACGGGGCCACCGGGAAGCAGAGTGGAGCCGTCAACAAGATGTTCGGTGGACTGCTACGACGCTTCGATCGGGAGAGCAGCGAACAGAGGCGTGTGCGGAGCACTCGATCCACCAGCAACATTGAGCGCCAGGTGCGCGAGGAGCAGGATCCTATGCTGCCGACATCGCCCATCTACCAGAACGTGGTGAAGGCCAAGCCAATTGCCCCGGCCGCCACCGAAGAGAACTGCAACTGCGAGACGGCCTGTCCGGACTGCAGACAGAACCAGGGACAGGCCATGAAGCCGACCAGCGCCAGCAGTAGCACCACCCCGAGCATCAAGGAGAAGCGCAAAGGTCTGATGTTGGATCTGGCCAGTGCCCAGGGGGCCAGTGGTGCGAGTGGTGCGGCCAGCGCCGTGACTACAGCCACCACCACCACAAGTGGCAGCAGCTACCGCGGATCCAAGACCAATCCGGCGCTCATCAATGGCAACGGCGGGATGGGACTGTACTCGAATCTGCCACCTTATCCGGGGGCCATGAAGAGCGCCTCCTCGAACAACAGCTCCAGCCAGCAGTCCGTGGAGAATGCCACCAACAACAACTCGACGAACACGAACAACAACTGCAGCTCGCAGACGTCGGGGTACCGCACCTCGTCGGCGCATGAGATCAACCGGAACAATCCGATGCTGACGCCCTCCTTCGAGAACATTGCCAACTACTCCTCGGACTCGCGCAGCTACCAGGATGACTGCGCCTCCACCTCGACGTTCCTGTCGCCCACCGAGGAGCCGGAGCTGTACTTTGACAACTGGTCGATCTGCTCCGAGGACAACTACATGCTGCACGCGACGCCCTCGCCCACAGTGTCGCGCCTGTCGCGGGCCTCGCTCTCCTCGCCCACGCGCTGCTCGGAGAGCTCCGATCCCAACGAGAGCGTCATTGATCGCATCAAGCGGCGGAGCTTCTACAGCCGCTTCAACGAGCAGAAGAAGCCGCGTCGCACCAGCAGCATCGTGGGTCCCTCGGCGGTGCGGGACTACTACAGGGAACAGCAGGCGGCGGTCAAGGCTCGCTCCAGCCACAAGTTGCATGTGGCCGAGGTGGAGCCACGTTCCCACTCCCCGGACATTGCCCAGCAGTTCTTCAGGCCCCTGAAGCTGAGCCCAGTGGGCACGGAGCTGAAGCCTCCCATGTACCGCTCGCCGTTGGACTACTCCACCTCGTCGTCGGGTGGGGCCACGAGCAAGCCGCGCAAGAGCCTCAACGACATACGCAACACCTCGCCCTCGTTCCTCAGCAAGCGGTACGAGGTGCACGACTACAGCTCCGTGCCCATGCGATACAAGAGCTCCTCCAGCTCGAGTCCCAGCAACGGAGCCATCGCCAGTGGCTACTACAACACGTACAATCCCAAGCGCCGCTCCTCCTACACCCTGAACGGCAGCCTGCCCACGGCCAGCAGCAGCAGTGCGGCCGGCAGCAGCCACCTGGATGGTTATGCCACCCTGGGACGACGCTCCATCCGACCCTACGATCATCGGACGATGTCGCTGCTGGAGCCACCAACAACCAGCAGCAGCAGTGCTGCCGGTAGCAGCGCCTACCAGAGAAGGGAAGCACGCACACCGGTGCGGGACTACACCTCCAGCATTTCACGGTGAGTCGAATTCTACATACATTTCCAACTGTTCCCCGCTGACGCTTAGACCATTGCAGATCCGGATCGCGTTACCGCACTTCTTCGGCTACTCGCAGTCCGACAAACATTTGATGTACCACACCGCAGAATGGCTTCTGCATCTTCTGCTACTACTCGAAACGGAAAAAGGCCAGCCCCGGCCATCAAGGGAACGGGCACGGACATGGCCAGGCCATGAGCACGCCGGCCAACACACCTGCCTCCTCGTCGGTATCGGCCTCATCCTCGCGCGCCAGCAGTGGCGGAAACAAGAAACAACAACAGCTCCAGCTACAGCCTGCCCAGAGCCAGACGCAGTCTGCCCACCATCACCACCATAATCCCCATAATGAGCACAACAAGTTCTAGACCCCGGACACCCAGTTCCCAGCATCCAATTAATTGTAGAGAATTTTTGATAATTTTTTGATATAGCCAAAGTTATAATCTAGAGTGCAGTGCCACCTTTGGACGCTGCTATTAGTCGTAGGTTTGTTGTAGTTCGGATATAGCGGAGTTTCAGCAATAGATCGTGTATGCGATTATATACGATTTTCAAATGATTGTGCCTTGGTTCCTCGACGGTTTTAGATTTAGCCATAGCCGTATAACGTTGATTTTAACTGTAAGTGTGAATGAGAGACAAAGATACAGAGATACTCGTACTCGTACAGAGATGGAGAGAAGGATGAAGGATATGTTTCACAAATATATATTGTACATGTATTTTCTATACTATTTTTGTGGAGGATTTGAGTGTAAGCCTCGCGCCGAAAATGCGTTAAAATTTCTACAAAATAATTTTAACACCAATTTTTTGCATTATACAGAACGAACTGATTATGAATGGTTTTCGAGATTTGAATAGAGTTTAATTGGTGGTTAGAAGCTTTCGTTTGCTAGGTCTATTGATGTTATTGCGAAATAATAGAAAATATGCAAAACTGTGAGCGAAAGCGGAAACGGAAACGAAGAGCGTACAGTAAAAAGTAGTTACAAATCAAACAATAAGCGAATTTAAAAAAACAAACAGAAAAACATAAAATCTTTAGCTCGTTTTGGGTAGGAATCCGAATTCGAATGGGAATTGGAAGTGTTCAAATTGTAATTAGATTAGGGCGTGAGAGAACGAACAGAACATCGTTTTCTAAAAATAAATAATAAAAACTGAATTACAAATAGAGTTGCATTCATTATTATTCTCTGGCGTTCCCATCGATCGAGCCCAACTACGGAGATAATCAGCTCTGCTTTTGGAGCTTGTAGGTGGGCATAAAGGGTATGTAGTAGGTCCACTTCCAGCTGCGAATGGCATCCATGCCATAGGGAAAGTCGTAGTCCGTGGCCGTGCCGTCGTTGATGTTGTCATCGCCGAGCGGCATTTCGTTGGCCCACTCGATGAGGCCGCGCTCGGCGGGCGTGCCAGGTATCACGTTGTCCAGAAAGCAACCCAGGACACCACCCACCAATATGGTCGTGCCCAGGAGCACCGATAGTGTCGAGTCGACCGTCTCGTTGCCCGTGTCAATGGCACCGGGATGATCCTGCATCCAGCGACAGAGAACCATGGGAAAGAATATGGACAAGCCGAGGATGTACAGGTTCCGCGACGATCGCAGATCCACATACTGCAGCGTGGACAGGCCGAAGGCAATGATCATGCCGAACATCACGCAGAATATTCCGCCCACCACCGAATCGGGAATGAGAATGAAGATGGCGCCAAACTTTCCAATCACCCCTTGGAGGACCATTATCAGAGCCGCCCACTGGATGACGCGACGCGAACCAATCTGAAAAGCAGATGAATCCATCAGTGGAGAAGTCAACCATCAAAAAGCATCGCTGTACCAACCTTAGTGACTCCGATGGCGCCGACATTCTCTCCGAACGTGTTCGTTCCGTTGCCAGCTCCCCAGAGTCCGGCGAGGACAGTGCCTAGTCCCTCAGTGCCGATGCCCCGATTGATGGCATGAAGCGGAGGCGAGTGGGCGCCCGACATCTGCGACACAGTCGGGTAATAGCTCAGAGATTCCACCGTGCAGGCCAGCACGCCGGCCAGCATCCCCAGAACCCCTGACAGCGTGACCGATGGCCAGCCGAACTGTCCCGGATACGGCACGTAGAACCACTTGGCGCTGATCAGGACATTCAGACGGACATCTGTGCGGGAGGGATGCGACGGTGGGAAGACATCGGTGGCGGTCAGGATGCCGCACAGGCCCCACATGATCATGATGGTCAGCAGCACTGGGAACAGGCGAAACAACTGGAACTGGCGCACCTCAAAGCCGTGACCCTTGCGGTAGGCCACCACGGGCACGGACACATTGGACATTATCTGCGAGAAGAGCGTCAGCATGGCCGTGGTGCTGCATAGATTGTGAATAGGTGAGTGGGAGAAGGGCAAACATCTCGGAATACTCACCCCACGGCTATGCCCCAGTGCTTGGAGGCCGTGTCCGCCGCATGCTCGAACAGCGTCAGTCCCACCAGCGACACAGTGGGCACAATTGTCAGCGGCGTGACGTACTTGAGGATCTTGCCCACCAGCCCCGTGTAGCCCAGGATGACTTGAACCATGGCGGACACAGCGATGGCGCCCGATAGCTCCCGCATACGCACTTGCCACAGCTCCTGCCGCTCGTCCTCGGCCATGGCATCCATCTCGGCCTGGGGAGGACACTTCCACTGGGGCAGGGCGAGAATGGCGAGCGTCGGCACCAGAAACGAGATGGTTCCGCCCTGAACAATGGGCAGACGGACGCCCCACGTGGCCTGGAAGTAGGTCACAATGCCGGTGACGAAGATCATGGTGGATATGATGATGCCCCGATTGGCATCCTCGTCGGACATGCACAGCGCCGGCGTCAGTATGAACGGGATGGAGACAATGGCCCCGATCATGGTCAGATAGTGCTGGAATGCGAGGAATATGCTCAGATACCAGGGCGGGTTGTCGTTGATGGCATATAGCAGTTGGGGCTTTTGCCTCTCGGCATGTGTGGGTGTGGATGTGGCTGTGGCTCCCACCGGAGGCGCACGATTGTGCGGCGATCGATTGTGCGCATCCCCCTGCAAATGAATGTAATCACATACTATAATTATATTTTATTAATGCAAATATCTATTTACTTATGTTAATTAGTCATTTCTGCTAGGGAGTACCAGCACCTAACAGGCAATTCCGATTTTATACTCTCCCGTACACTCGCCGTGGGGAAGTTTTACTGTTTTATTTATGAGCATTACAATTAAATTCTTGCATTCATTTACATAACTTTATGGCTCAAAAGAGTCCCCCCCAGGGGCGGTGGGGAGCGACCCCTTTCATCGTGGCCCGAATGTGACTGACTGCTCCGCTCGCCAATCGTGATTAATTGAGCGTGAGTTTCAGTCTACGGTTCATGGGATGCTGAATACCTAATGCTGAATGCTGTTTTGTTCTACCATCTACCCAGATTGTTTTAATCAGGCCATAAATTAATGGCTGATTAGTTGGAATAGTTGATAAATCAGTACACTGTCAATTTCCTACATTGTTTACTGAGTGACCTGCTAAAAAATATGACAAATTACAGTGGAATATTACTTGAACCCCAACTTTTGTACTGCAACGATTAACAAATTGTTTTAAACGATCTGTTAATTGCTTGGTGTTATATTCTCGAGCATTGCCCCTCGATTTGGTGGGCAATGTCAATGGCAAACAGAAAACAAAAACCGATAAATATCAGAGCAAAAGCTTCAGCAATTGAGAGCAATTATGCAGAGTCCACGGGACGGACGGCTAATCGCATTTTCTTATGTAAACCCACGCACACGACAAATTCCTCTACGTCGGTGCCGAAGAATCAAAGAATCTTACTTACGGAGGCGCTATCCTCGACGGTAACATTGTTCAACTCCATGATCAGGCGATTCCACACTTTACGCCCGCCATAAACTAATCAAGAAGAACGTACGGGGTAGCTATAGGAACCGCTCTTAAGTGGTATCCCGCCTCGAAAATCGACAACTGCTCGCGACAGAGACCCGCGTCTTAATGCCTTGGCGGAATGGCGAAGATCTATCAGCAAGCTGTCGAATTTCTCTATCGAGTGCACAGTTGGATCGGAGAGTATAGCGAGCGCATTGCCGTCAATTGAACGGCCATAGAAAGCATCGGAGAGCAGCTGATTGCAGTGCATTCTCTCATCGGAGCTAACTTCTAAGAATAATTAAAGGGAAATTCAGAATGATACAGAAAAATCAGCCAGAGATTTTGTGGTCAAATTAAATACCTACCCTTTATGAACTGAGATCTTGAACTCATCTGGTATATTTTCCAGAATGGATTGTGGATCAAGATTGTGGATAGCGTCACAGATAAGAAGCGGAAGAATGCCACGACGAAAAGACAAGCAAAGACTGTTTTATGGTAGCAAATGCTACCCTATAAAACAGCCAAACTATGTCCTATAAAGATATCGCCCCAAAAATTACCTAAGCTTGATAAAATTAAATTATCTTTCGTTTTCATTTTCAACTGGTTGGCCATGGCTGTAGCTTGTGAACAAAGTCAAACAAATATTGCCACTTTGTAGTGCAAATTGTATAGTTTTTAATTATGTTTTTTTATTCTAGAATTGTCTTAGATTTCTCCCGAATCCAGCCGAAAACATTTAGTAAATTAGGTATTGGGGAAGTTAGGAAGCTAACTTTTGAGCGGTATAGTATGCCTTGGAAGTTTGGTGACCAGAAGTGGCTAAAATAATCTGTCTGCTTCATACATATATGTATGATAATAGTGGTCCAATTTTGAAAAAATCCTCTTGACATATGTACATTTTTGGTACAAGCATTTTACCCCATCTTGTTTTTGACCAATCGTAACTATGGCAACTATATGATATCGTGGTCAGACACCACTGATTCCAACCAATAATCTTTTTATTTATAAAACCGGACTGTGCACAATTTTCTTGGGATAGGTACAAAACGGAGTGACTAGTTTGCATAGAAATTGACGACCATATTATTCCTGATAAAGAAGGTACATATATTATATTATGGCGTCGCATATGGTTCTTTGGGTTCAGGACAAACATCTAACCAATTTATGAATACCTTCTTGAAGGGTATACAAATGTTCGCTTCAAAAATGGATGGCATACTTTTGGACTTAACAACGAAATTTTTTTCATTGGCCTGGGGCTACTTCGCTCGGTTGACTATTAACCGATATGGAATTATGATTTTCTTTAAAAGGATCGACTTTGTTACTTCGATACAAATACAAATATAAACACTTTTTGCTTTTTTTTAGATTTTTTTGGGGAAACAAAATTAATTTTGCGTTTTATTTCAATCGGAAAAGTAACATTTACATTTTTCATCTGTAAATATTTAACTAAATCACTACGCACATACATAGTTTAATACACATTAATTTAGTTTTGGTGGTTTATCTTGTGTGTGTGTGTTGTGTGCTCGGTCAGGGTGCTGATATTTCCAACGCAAGTCACACGGTCCGGTCCTCCTGTGGTTCCTCTGGTTTTCTCCAACACACACGTGAATATTCTTCTAGAATCTAATGGATTGGATCTGTTTTGTATATAGTAGCATATAGTAAGCATTTATAAAAAAGAGTACAGTGTATTCGGTACAGTATTCTCATATACATGCAGAGTGGGATATTTTGTTGAATTGAAAGTCTCTCGTAATGCCCGGGAGAGTGCGTATGCATGTGTGCAGCTTATTCTTGAAGATCATTATCATAGGTTTTGTTTTTTTTTTTAAATTAATCGTTACGGTTCCTTTAAGTAAAGCACACCAAGTTCTGTTGCAGTCTCTCTCTTACAAATAAAACAACTAATGGCGCAAAACCAAACAAAAATTGTAGTGTTTAAATAAAAGTGTCCTGTGTGTGAGCAGTGGCCGGGCACAAAGGTGGGGGGTGGGTGGCGGGAGGTGGGAGGGAAACAGCTGCAGGGGAAATGCCATAACCTAGGGCATCACTATCATTTCCATTGGGCAGCTAATCTTACTCCTCTTCGCCATCACCGTCGCCATCGCCATCGCCATCGCCGTCGACGTCGCCTTCATCCTCCTCCTCCTCTTCCTTCTCCTGCCACACACTGCTCTCGTTCTCTGTATCACTCAGAATTTCAACCAATTCCTCCTCGCCTTTGAGGACGCCCGACACTGGATCCAGGATGCAAGGGCCATTGTCGCTGTCGTCCCCATCATCTGTCATTAGATTCAGTTCATGAACAATAGGACCATCCGTTCCCACCTGGACATTTGCTGTGGTTGTGGCAACTGGCGCCGCGGAGACATCCATTGGGGGCAGCGTGGAAACAGGATTGAAAGGTGCATCCAGATCCTCCAGTCCGTGTGGCGGCTTCAATTTGGCCAGCTCCTCGCGCAAATGACGATAGTGTCGACGCAGAACCATAGAGTTAAACGATATGGTGCGGCCAGCCCGCTCTGTGTACTGGGCCTTACTAAGCTCCTCAATCCAGCCCTCGATCTGTGTGCAGACCTCCTCACGCTTCATCCAGAAATGTTTATGTATGACCTGCGAAAAGAGTTTAGTTACGGAAATTATTTGAAAGTTGAAAGCCGGACAGAGATGAAGCTTACGTCTTTGAAGCAGGGACTCGGATTGCGTATCTGTTCGAGCATGGCCCAGCGAACGCAGGCCTGATAGATGTTGCTATTGTACTCCCGCGACGAGTTGGTGCCAGTAGGAGTGCCACGACTGCGCTCAAAGCCGGGCTCATTGAAGTACGGCTCTGGGACTAGGATCAGCGATTGGATGGAGACTAGCACCTGCAGGAAACTGGAGGTCTGCGCATTCCACTTCTCCTCGGGACGCCCATGCCAGGTGTTCAGCACCGACAGACACACCTTGCCATCGTTGTAGAGATTGGGATTGAAACGCACCGAATGGCGGCCCGTGGTCTCCAAATTGATGATCATGGGCAGATTGGGATAGTCTGGCGGAAAGAAGACATCGAACTCGAAGCATCCATTGGCATACGGTGTGTCCGATGGCCCAGTAATGAGCACCTACAACGATCCATCATAATGAGTATTTTCTGATTGATTTCGCGGAGGGGAATGCACTCACCTTCATCACATCCAATCTGTCCGTATCACAGCGCACAAATACAGAGCTGCTGTAGCTCAGAGGCAGGCTGGTGGACAGAGTGACCGCTTCTTGAGCCAGCCGCTTAACCCGCGACGGATGATAGCGATCGCCGGCCAGTCGCACTATTTTCTCAAAATGATGCGACACCACAAACCGAAAGCTATTGTTCTCCGACTCGACAATCATGTCGAACGTGTCGAACTGGCGCTTCTTCATCAGCTCCAAATAGCGCTGTTCGACCGACTTGCTCAGGGGACGTTCCAGCTGGCCGCTGCCGTCCTCGCTGCTGCTCTGCATGTTGATCAGGGCATCGGCATCGGTGGTCTTCTGCACCAGCACACTCGTCTCCTGTATGTCCGGTATGAGTAGTGCCAGTCCCTCGTCATCGCCATCGTCAATGTTGAATGTCAATTGCTGCGTCTGGCCCTTGATGTTCGACTTCTTGTTGACTCTGCAAAGCGCAAAGTTTAAGTATGGAATCGATTGGAGGGATTGATATACTACTGGTATTCTACTCACTTTAGACGCTTGGCATACGTGTCCACGCAGGTCTTCATGTTCGTCAGCAGCTCTGCGATGGGTGGTTTGCCCTCGCCACAGGCGCTGGGCGCCGGCTGGAGCAGCGAGACGAGCGACTTGGACAGCGAGAGGGCGCGCAGCAGCTTCAGTATGGCACGATACAGCGGAATGTGTCGAGTTATGTCCAGAACGGAATCGTTGCGCAGATACGAGCTCAGGGCGGGAATCAAGCAGGACTGCTTCAGCAGGGTCTGGAACAGAGCGGGCAGCTCCCCGGTCACGTCGCGCACATCGTGATAGGCGAGTATGTCCTCGCCGCACATCTCGCTGGGTATACAGTCGCCCGGATTGATGTAGCTGGCCAGCACCAACAGCAGCACGGTGACATGCTCCTCCTCGCTCTTCTGGCGCAGCAGGGCCTGCTCCACGTTCCACGACTGTGTGGTGGAGCCAGTGCCGAAGCCGGTTCCCTTGGCCCAATACATGTGGCTCTTGTCGTCCGAGGTGCCACTGGGCGTGGGCTCGTCCCCTCCACTGCTCTTGGCCCCAGCGGCGGTTCCATTTGTGGTTGTTTTGGTTGTGCTTCCGTTTCCACCGCCGCTGGCACTGCCACTCGGCGAGGGCTGGTTGATCGGTGCCCCAATCCTGTTGTTGTGCGACTGATGCGAAAAGATGCCCAGACAATTGAGGACAAGGTGCATGGCCCCCACCTCAATGACCACGCGGCGGAGCAGCATTCCATCGTCGGTGGACAGCGGCACAGTGTCCAGCAGCTGGCGGAAGACCTCAAAAGGCAGCGTGTGCAGCGAGGGTGCCAGCGAGAGGCTATAGATGTCATCTAGGGGACGGAATGCGATTAGCTTCCGGGATATTTCTCCGATTGAAAATATACTTACTGCCCTCGCCGTCGCCTGTCACGCCCAGAACCAAACGCAACAGGCACTGGGCCCGCAGCTTGTCCCTCAGCAGGACATCGGAGTAGGCGGGCAAACGAAGGAACAGTCCAAAGGCGGCCAGCGAATGCTGCGGCACTGAGCTGACGGGCGTCTGCTTGGCCACTGGCTCGCAAATGGTGTCCTCCAGATCCTCGTATATCTCATCGTTTGGCTCCAGCTTCACCCAGTCCGTCAGTGGGGGACTCTTCTCCTTTTCGGTGACCATCATCACGGTCTTGCGGCCCGAATGCTCCGGATACACAGTGGGCAGATAGTGGGCCAGCAGCGAGAGGCCACCGTTGCTCGAGAAGCGTTGCAGTGGCGATGGCAGCGGCTCTGTGCAGGCTGCCTTTGTCTTCTTGTCGTCGATGGTCTCGTCTCCATGCTGGAGGGGCACCAGATCCAGGGTCAGGCACGGTATGGCCAGCGAGTGGCCTGCCGCCTCTAGTGTGGCCAGCACCTGGGAGATTGTGGCATCACCAGAGAGCACTACGTTGGGATAGTCCGCAATGACCAGCTGATTTTTCTTGGACCAATTCGATTGCAACAGAAACTCCTCGACATAGAACACATCTAAACACGAAAATAGACCATTAAAAGACGGTGTTCAAAAGGGGACCAGAATTTGGAGACTTACTGGAAGTCGAGCTGGTTGTCTGCGTCTCCTTGTCCTTGTTAACGGCCAGCAGGTTTTTGGCATCCTTGATGCGTTTGTCCTTGGCCGCCACGGCGGCACCCACGCTCAGGAACTCCAGGCTGCTCAGATCCACATTGCTCAGGTTGATATAGCAATTCTGGTCCCAGTTCTTGTCCTGTTTGGGATTGACGAATTTGGAACTTACGGCGGCTCCTGGGGCACCCGTGCCACCACTGCCACTCCCGCTTCCATTGCCACTGCCTGAGGGCTCGCTAGCGCGCGGATCTGTTGATGTAGTGTAAACTAAGTTACTATAAGCTGGAGGGGGGCAGGGCAGGGCAGGGCAGGGCATACAATAAATAAATAAAAACATAATTAATCAAACAACATCAAAGCAAAAGAGATTCTGTTTCAGGGCCAGGACCTACCGCTAACGCAATTCATGAGAATCTCCTGGCAGGTCGTGCTCGTGGTCACATTGAAGAGCATATAGTGGGCACTGCTGCGCTTGGCCGGATGATTGTTGACTGCCGCCACCGGCAGGCTGGTGCTGCTGATGCTGTTCGAGGCCGCAGAGCCGGACCCAGACCCACCGCCACCCATAATGGCGGACAGCGTGTCCCGGCGCTGCAGTGGATTCTGACTGCGCACGGCGACGGTGATGTGCTCGTTCTCCAGCAGCAGTTGCAGCACCAGTTGCCGCGTGAATCCCGAGATGGTGGGGCGAGTGCCCTGGACAGATCGCAGCGGCTTGCAGATGATGGCGCCGATGAGGAGGGAGGTGAGCACTTCCTGGTTCTCCGGATGGCAGGCACTCACGCGCGTCAGAAAGTTGATGGTGGAGCGCTCCAGGCGAATGAAGGACTGCTGCATGGGCAGCGTCTTGCTGAACTGCGACGAGTGTGTGTGGCACAGAAGCTGCAGCAGCGGCTTCCAGAACACAGAGCCCTGCATCGTGCCCAGCCAGTTCCGCATGGGTCCCTCCGCGCAGCACTCGGCGAAAAAGTCCAGCACTTTGGGCACAACTGAGCTGCTCAGCAGCGGAGTGTTGAGATTGGGTGGGCTGGCACTTGGGGGCGCCTCCGCCTTGTCAAAGTCCGTGAGGGACGACGAGCCCTGCTGGCCATCAGTTGGCACCGCCGCCTGAGCTGGAACTGGAGCTGGAGCCGGAGCTGCAGCTAGGGAAGGAGCTTCTTGCTCCAAGCCCGCCAGCAGATGAGTGCAGTACTCGTAGACGGCGTGGGCCAGCAGCTTGGGCAGGCCAGAGTCTAGCATTTGGTAGACAGCCGCCGGGGACTGGCAGGCGAGGGCCAGCGTCTTCAGGAATGTGGGACGTTCCAGGAGCACCGTGAGATTCTCACTGCCCTCGCGGCGGAACCAGGCGCTGCCGCTCTGCACCTTGCTGTCGTCGGTCTGGCCACGAGCCGGCGGCTCCAGCTTTACGCCCAGCTTGACCAGCAGCTGATTGAACAGCTCCGGCTTGATGAAGCACAGGGCACAGAGCAGCGAATCGAAGCTGCTCTTGAGGGGCTCATCTTGCTCCAGGACAGACACCCACTCGAAGCAGGTCTCGAACAGGGCCGAGGTGATCAGATGCGGCAGCTCTGGCAGCTGATACTGGACGTGCACCCGCCACAGGATCGAGGCAATGACCTTGACGAAACCGCTCTGAGGGTTATTGCAGCGCGCCTGCTTGCTGTAGTTGTCGTGCAGCTGCATGATCCAGTCAATGAGCACGCGCAGCTTGTCCAGCAGATGCTTCGAGGAGCCAGTGACCACCTCGTGGATGAGATCGCACACAGCATCGCTGGAGAGCTTAAAGACTGAACAACAAACAGAAAACGAATAAGAAATGTAATCTTCAGAGAGGCAGAGACAGAGACTCTACTCACCCTGGGGCGTGGTGTGCCACAGCAGCGTTCGCAGGAGCTGCAGACTGAGCTCGTGATTGTAGGCGCCCAGCTTGAGCAGTATGGTCTCCAGATGCTGCTGTGCGAGACTCGGAATCATGGGCATGATATTCAGCAGCGAGCAGCAGGCCTCCAGGAAGCCCGGATAGGATGCCGGATAGGCGGCAATCAGATCGGCCAGCTTCGTGTCGGGCTGCAGGGCGGCCATATGGAAGCAACGCGACAGGATGCGCACCCAGCCAATGCTGGTCTTGGCAAATGCATCATCCTCCGGCATGGCATCGGCGTCTATGGTGGACATGGCAGCCGTTTGCAGCGGCGACGAGCACGACGTCAGCGAGTCCATGAACAGCCCCTGGGAGCGCAGCCCTTGCATGCGATTACCGAATATTGTCTGGCCGAGCACGGCAATCTGCACCAGACCCACGTTCCCGCAGTCCTTGGGTCTGCAAAGCAAGAAACCAATCCATTATAATCCAGTCTGTTCTATGCTCCAGCCATTCGCTACTCACTTGTACAGTCTGATCACAATGCTGGTGGCCACCTCCGCCTTGGACAGCTTGAGGCGGATGCAGGTGAGTCCTGTGGTGGCCATGGGCGCACCTATTGGAATGGAGCCCACGCCATAGTCGCGCGACAGCTCGAGGGCCACGGCCGAGGGGCAGGAGGCCAGATTGGAGGTGTGCGGCACCAGTTGCACTTCCTTCAGCAGAATGGCCGTGGGCAGCGTGATGGTCAGATCGACATGCGTTTCGTTCGGGTAGAACATGTAGCTCCAGGCCGGGGAGCGCGGACGCCTGTGCGTTGCATTCGGATTCGATATGAGCAACTCGGCGCTTTGGGCCGCATCATTCTCGGACACGATGTGCGAGAAGGGGGCGAAATTAATGAGCCCGTCGTACTGGGCCCCGCTGCGCGGTGGATGCTGGGTGGCAGGCGCCGATGTGGCGCCCGTACTGGGGGTAGTCTTCTTACAGGCACTGTTGGCGGCCATGTGGGTGTTCAGCTTGAGGCGAGTATTCCGCGTCATGTGCTGCATAATCAGTGAGATCTATTCAACAGATAGAAAGGATGCTTTGAGTAAAATAAAGAAGAGCTAACCGAAGGCTAATTACCAATCCTGGCTGCATGTTGATGATAGTCTTATTGAGCCGCACCAAATTGTGGCAGATAATGTGTATGCCGCCCAGCTGGGTGAAGGTCTGCACGGCTGCCGTCACCTCTAGCACCTTGGAGATGTACCACAGGAAGGGCTCCGATAGCGGCAGACGCGGCAGCGTTGCATTCCGCTGAATGGTGGCTGCATATCGATGGAAATCATTAGAAGTCTATCTTGGTAGCAGAGGAAAAACCACAAGCTTACTCTCTTCGAGGTACTGGCAGATGGGCGCCACTACCAGACGGGGATTGGAGGCCTTGTCGCTGAGTGTTATCATCAGACTGAAGACGGCGTCGGCAATCGTCTGGGGATCATCGAGTACGGTGTTCGACTTGAGCAACAGAAAGCCACCCGAGGACATCATCGTGAACGTAATCGTGGAGCACTGGGAGAGCGTGCCAAAGAGACGTTTCATCGTTGGGAACTGGCGTAGCACTAAAATCGAATGGTATACTCAGTTAAAGAGGGAAATTGACACGTGAAAAGCGGGCAAAACCTACCCCAATCGGCTATGCAGGGCACTTTGCTGCGATGCCCTTCCGTATTCAGTTGCTCTGCCTTGGTCTCATCCGTCTGGCTTTCAGTGGAGAGCTCCTCCTCCTCGGGAATGGTTACCTCCTGCACATACCAATCGGAAATGAATCAAATCGGAGTTCTAGAAGGGGCACTTCAGAGGACACTTACGCTTGGCTGCCTGGGCATCTCGGTGAGCACCATGTGAGAGGACAATCGAAGCAGATTTATGATCAGCGAATTGTCGCATATCGTGGCATTCTGCTTGATGGGATTCTCCGATCCCAGGACATTCGCAAACAGATTGCTAAAGTTGTTGCCCGGATTGTTGCTCTCATTGCCACGCTGGCACTGCAGTTTCTCGCCATTGGAAATGTTGTTGAAGACCAGGAAAGCTGCAATCAGACGGGAAGTATGTCAAACACAAGTCCAAGGAAAGGTGCGTTGCTTAGAGACACTCACAAACACTTTCGGTGATCTTGAGGGCTATGTTTAGATCTCCCTTGTCGGTGGGCATCATCAGCAGGTCGCGCACCAACTGATTCTGGGCATCTATGGGGCCCTGCTGGTTGCTAATGGCTCCACCGGGCTGCACCAGCTGCAGCACGACATGAAGCAGGATGTCCTTCAGCTGGCGTTTGCAGGGAATGCCACTGCTGTCGGTCTTGCCATGCATCCAGAGCAGTAGATCATGCAGATGCTTGCAAATGGTGGGTCCAGCCTAACAGGAGGATGCACAAGAGATTCAATAAATGACCATGATGAAGGACAGATAATACATACACAGCGATTAGTGATTATGGATGAGCTCATGCCGTAGCCGGAGAAGAAACGCAGCAGCATCTTCTCAAAGTTCTCGTCATTCACAATCACCTCATTGATTCGCGTGCAGTCGGCATCGTCCCCGATCGGCTGGGAGTTGCAGGCGAGCAGCAGACACTGGAAGCCCAGGCACCAGGTGCGCAGCTTGATGTCGTTGTGCCAGGCCAGAGCCAGCAGCAGTCCTTGGACTGCATTCGCTCCGAACGGTATCCTGGGCACGTCCGTCTGGGAGATGCCCGTCGTGTAGGGCTTCTCGGCCAGCTCGCAGTTGAGCGTCAGCCACATCTGCAGCACCTGCTCCAGATGCACCCACGTGTCCTCGTAGTGCAGATCGGCCAGTATCGAGTCGAAGACGTTCTTGAACATCACATACGTGTTTCGACCATTGTACTCCGATCCGGACCACAGCTGGGTCAAGTACTCTGGCCAGGGGGCCGCCTCGGGCGCCGGCGAAACAAACTCGTTTGTCAGCACCTGCGGCAGGGAGGCGTACAGGTCCAGGGAGGTGCGATTTGTGAGGCGTCTCAGCTGCGTCTCCACATGCAGCTCCAGGCCCACATCCAGCCGCGAGTCCATAGCCACCGAAATGGACTTGCAGAAGAAGTTAAAGGTGTTCTTGCACAGGGCATTGCTCTCCTTCTTGGTCACCGGCTTTGTGCGCTCTATCATGTCAATGTCGTTGAGCATGTCGTCGAACTCCGCATCATCGCATTCGATCAAAGAGGGCAAGTAGTTGTATTTAACGGCTGTAGAAGACACAACTGTTAGATCATGCGCATAGATCCGTGGTTCAAAGATACAAAACTCAAATAGTACGGGGGAGGAAACAATAAACAGATCGACGGGTTGGGTTGGATTGGAGAAGAGACTATAAAATGCCAAGATATTGCTTCAGGAACAAATTCCTTTTCGTACCGGTGCTTCGATTCTCTTTCGGGCTATCCCTTCACCTCATTTCGAGCATCAATCGGCAGTGTCTTTCCCCAGAAACGTATTTCGTTGTTGGTTTCTTGGGACCGAATAATGAGCGTCGCCAGAGACTGTGTGTGTGTTTTGTTATTGGTTTCTTGGGACCGACTGCCCAAGGCATTATCGAAGCATAGAGAGAGAATTGAAGCCCCGCGCACGCCCTCTGTCTACAGGGCATCACAACAAAACCGGCAACATCTTGGCAATAGTCTTTAGTGGGATGGAGTTCGGATTCGGGGTTCGTTCTATAAATGCAACCACCTGGCAGGGCAGGGCACCCCCCTGAATATCCATAGATATTGTGGATGGGTGACATGCCATGCCAGGTGGTTGGTGCCATAATAAATGAAATGTCTTTGGTTTTTTACCCTCCTGATAAAACTCTCGAGCTGTCGGCATTAGCATCTCGAACTGTGCCTCGGAGCATGAGGAAGACGATGCTAAAAAGATGAAAAATATGTTGATTCTTGCTGCTGCGCTTTCAATTTATAAATTGAGAGAGAGATCTATCTACTGCGGGACTAGGGGACTAGAGGACTACGGGACCAGGGGACTAGGGGACTGGGGGACTCAGGGGATAACACATGCAAAATTCGGAGAACATTGGAACACTAGGAGGAACTAGAGGCTGCCCTGAGAATACTTACATGTAAAATCACTGAAAAGATCGCGTGCTGCCTGCACCTCTGGCTCCATGGGCCGTGGCGGTGCATCGTTGGTGGGCGTCACATCGCTGTCCCGGTACTGCTTGTCCGCATCGAGCAGATCCTGCAGCAGACATGTGATGGCATGCACAGCCCAGGGCTGCTGCTGATCGTTCCACACGGCCAGGCGTACGAGCTGCTCCAGCTGCGCGGTGGTCACAATCTTGCACAGCTGCACTGAGGGACGGCAGGCGGCCACCAGGCGAGCAATCACCTTGCAGGTGAGCAGAAACTGGTCCATATTGCAGTCAAAGTCCATCTCCAGCAGCAGGGCAAACAGCCCACGGATCACGACCTTTATATTGGCCATTCGCAGCGTCTTGAGGCCCTTGTCAAAGTTGCTGTCGCGCTCGGTCTCGCTGCCAGAGGAGCCTCCTCCGCCGCTATCCGCATGCTTGGGCGACGATGTCGAGGACGTGGACGTGGCCGCAGTCTTTTTGGCACTGCTGCAAGTTGGCAGGCTGCCACTACCCATAAACATATTGGCCGCAGCCATATTGATCTTGCTGGCTGTTGTCTGGGTTTTGGTGGCGCCACTCTTGGCTTTGGTGGAGAGCTCCATAAATATGCCAGGATGCTGCAGACAAGATTCATCGTTAATATGGTTATTCCCAATAGATTCTCCCTTGTTAAACCCGCTGGCAGCTTACATTTGTTATTACCTCGTTTTGAATCATGTATATCTTCTTGCCCCAGTCCGTGTAGGGCGGAACGGAGTACTTGCTCTGTTGGATGATGCGCTTCTTGAAGCAGCGCAACTGTTTGCTGTTTGGCACATTGTTGGGCCGTGTCTTGGTGAAGTCACTCTCGCAGCTCATGAAATCCCATCGTTCGGCAGCTGGAAAATGAAACGTTTGATTGATCGGCCTCCTGGTTGCTTTTTGGTTTGAAGAACTCACATTTATCCTTGCGCTCGTTGTCGTCCAGACACACGGAGAGGAAGAGGAGCAGCCAGGTGATCAGCTGCAGATCGGATGTGCTGCCCATGGTGGCGCTACGCTCGGAGGCACTGGCCGAGGTGCTCGGCTGCTCCGACTGGAATTTGTAGTGTGGCGAAATGGGGGCCAGCAGCTTCAGCAGGGTCTTGAGCACGGCATCAATCACAATCGAGCGACAGGCGCCCATTCCAATGCTGCGGCGTCCCAGATACGTCAGCAGAAAGAATATGCTGCAGGACAGGAGAAGAGTTAGAGCGAGAGTGGGAGTGGGAGTGGCAGCGTGGCAATACGAACCGATCCTGTGGAAATGCCTTGCAGTTCTGTGCAGAAAAGAGGCTGCAAAAGGTCTCCGCCAGGAAGTCTCCCCACCACGGCTGGAAGCAGCACATAACCACCAGCAGGGAGCAGGTGGCCAGCTGCAGCTGGGCATCGCCATAGACCACCAGGGAGTTGAACAGAGCCTTGGCTGTGGCCGCATTGAAGCGCTGATAGACGGGCAGGATGTTCTTGATGCCGTATTCGATGGAGAAGTGCAGCAGAACCTCCACCAAAGTGAGGCTGAGGACACGCAGCTTGTCCCGCGAGGCAGTACGCAGCGTTTCCTCTGTGAGCGGACCCGAGTTGGGCGGGGGCGTGCACACCAAATGGGGATTGACTGCCCGCTCCAGGCGCAGCACCACGTTCCGGATGACATTGATCTGGTACTGGAGCAGCATGCACTCGTCGTAGAGGGACACCACCTTGTTGCTGTTGTCCAGATTGCCGAGCTCCTCGTCGCGCTGCTTGTTGATGAACGCCTGCAGATGGGCCACATTCGAGAGCTCGCTGTGGCGCATGGGCGCCAGGACATCCATCAGCTTGGTGCTGGCCAAACTGTAGCGACAGTGGACGTCCTCGTACAAGGCATTCAGCGACTTGAGCTGTGCCTGCAGGTTCTGTTTGGGCTGCTTGATGAAGCGCATCAACTGATCCCCATAGCCGTCGTGCTCGAGCACAACGGGATGGCCAAAGAACCGGCCCAGCGGCACCTTGCACTTGGTGGACGACATCCCGATGCGCCCGATGATGGTCACCTTCAGGAAGCGACAGATCGGCGGCGGCTGTATGTCGCTCAACACCAGCGTCTTGGTCTGGATATCCGCCATCTGGACGAGACGCGTGCAGTCCGTCTCCTCGTCAAAGCACCAGATGTCGATGTTCAGGGACGTGAGCTCGTCGCAGGGGGGTATCACCACGTCCGTGAGGAGGATGTGCTGGCCAAAGTCAAGCACCACAAACCGCCTCGCGCCAGAGTGCATGCGATCGATGATAATCATTTGTTTGGGCGGCGGCGTGATCAGCTTGTGCCAGGCAATCGGCTGACACGGATTATCGCTGAGATTTTCCATAATTTTTTCGGATTCGGCGGCATCATCGAGAACGACAGTGTTGTCGCCAGTCCCCCCTGTGCCGCCTGTTGCGACTCCTGCCTGCTGTGGCTCTGTTGGCGCTGGGGCTGGGTCTGCTCCAGCAGCTGCTGCTGCCTGTTCCTGTGTCGGCAACATTCCAGCAAACGGCTTCAAGGTATCCAGTTCCAACTGAGTCTTGGATGTCGGTGCCATTTCCCAGTTGTCCAGCTTGCTGGAAGCCACCATCGCATACTGTTGCTTCTTGAGAATAAAGCTTTCGAGCAGGGACAGATCGGGCAGGAGCTGTGACAGCTTCAGATGGTCCAAAATGGCGGCCTTCTCGTTCTTAACCTCCTCCTTGAGGGCATGCTCCAGGTCGGTGAGCGAGGAAACAGACTTTTCCTTGAAACCATTGACCATGCCGAACGAATCAAAGTCGATCTTTCCCTCCTTCTCGGTGATTTCCTCCACCATGGACTCCACATCGTTGACCAGATCGTTCAGCTGCTGAGCAATAAAGGCATTAGATATACAAATATTTTGTTGAAATGTGTCCATCTTCCTACCACATCATCGTTCTTTTCCTTGGCCACCACCAGCTTGGGTATCATCGCATCGTCTATCACTAGACTGGCGGCGGCTGTGCCACCCACACTGTCAATGTTGTCGATGCGAGTGGCCTCCGACGTTTGCACACAACTGAAATGCAGTTGGACCACCTCGAGCAGGCCGCGCAGCTGATTGCTGATGCTCTTCCCTCGTATAAGATAGGGAAAAGTGCGAAAGTCGACGCCATCTGCAAAGGGATTTCAGATTTCAATCAACTCCAAGGCCCAGTAGCGCACAACCTACCAATCGAACTCAAACGCTTAATGTCCAGTGCCGTCACTTTGAGGATCGCCGAATTGCTGCGTATCACATTCGTCAGGGCCACGGGGGAGCTGATGCCGTGCCGATTGAGATTGGGGAAATCAAAGTCAAAGATCTCCGGCTCAAAGGGGAACCCGTAGAGGCCAAAGCGTGTGCTCAACAGGGCGCAGCAGGGATCCCAGCGCTTGTCTATCTCCCCGGCTATTTCCTTCAGCAAATTGATGGCCTGCTCTGATATGCTGTTGTTCGACTCCGCGGTGGATGTGGCGCACGTGAGCATGGTATACCAGCGCACAACACTGCCGGTCTGGGCACGGGGCAGCTCGTGGAAGGTATTCGTGATGGCCTCCTTAATGGTGTAGTCCAGCGTGGTAAAGAGCTGCAGCTCCGTGGGTAGATTGGTGACGCCCCTACAGATGTAGATGCAGTTGTAGATTCAGTATGATGCTCTGGTCAGATGAATACTCACTCTGTAAGCATTATTATCAGCTTGGAGCACTTGTGGGCCGTGCTGCGCTCGCTGTAGATGATGCAGTTCCTCATCAGCTGCTCAATATGCTTCTCGGCCAGGGAAATGCACTCGAACTGCTGGGCCAGCAGATCGGGTATATTGGCTGCCGTCTGCTTGTTGATCTGATCCTTTAGCCGCTCGGATTTGGGCGAACGGAAGCGGTTCAGGCGAATGAAGCATATCCAGTTGAGGATGTCGAGGGCCAGGTTCTTGGTCAGCGGCGTGGATCCCGAATCGCTGGCAATGCGTAGCAGCTGCTCCATTAAACCATTGCTCTCCAGCATGGCTATGCGCTGCATTCTCGCATTGCTGATGCGACTCTGCGACTTGACGGCCCTCACACTGATGGAGATCTCGTGCAGCCAGTCGCAGCCTGTCAAGAGAGAGACAGAGAGAGAGGGAGTGGATGAGAAGGGAACCCGCCAGACGAGATAAATGATTGGCAAATGATTGCTAATGAGAAAGTACAAATACCTTCCCTAATCAGTTCCCCAGAAACAAGAGAATCGGGCGGCGGCTTTGGCGAAGTTTGTTCTGAAAGCTTTTCGCTTGGATCTTGAGAAGAAGCACTAGCTCCATCGCCAACGCTTGCTTTGATCACATTTAACTTGTTCAAATGTTTAATATTAAAGCCGGCTTTTTGGATTTTCTTAAGTGTGACTTGCAGATGGCTTTGGCTTTCGAGTTTCAGAGCTGCCTTCAGAGCTGCCTTCTTCAATTCGTACTCGGACGCCGCACTCTTAGGGATTGGATTCGAATGCATATTTGGTTTTTGGTCTTTAACCAACATCTCTATATGATGGGATCGGCGCTTGTGCCGTTTCGGAGTGGATGCTGTAAAATTATATCAAAATCAATGTTTAACGAAAAAGGGAAAACCACAAAAACTACAACAACAACTACAACTGTTACAGCATTCAAAATCCATGGTATCCCGCATCAAAACAATATTCCCAGCAAACCAACGAAAGAGAGTCGGCTGTGAGCTTGGGTACATTTGTGTAGTGCAAAGCGCGACTATCGTAAACGAATCTTTCACTGCCACAAACTGAATGACATATGGATCATATTTCTTTCCTTTCTGATTCTTGCGACTCATCTACAAGCCGGTCAGTGGTACATACCCCTCGTCTTGGTCTGTCCCTCTTTGGATGGATCCGCCACTGTCTTGATGTGCAGCAAAAAGTTACGGGTACGCGTCTTGAAGAGCTTCGGCGAGGTCAGCGTTGCCGTGCCCCCCTGATCGCAGACATCAATGCAGGACGAGAGCTCGATGGGACCGGCCAGAACCTCTGCATTGTGGGCCAGTAGATATTCCTCGCTGAGTACGGGATTTTCATTGGCAACTGCAAATCACAAAAAAAGTTTCACAGAGAGTTTTAGCTATCCCAGGGCCGGGGGGTGGGTGGTGTGTTTCACATACTGTAGGAGAGATCAATGTTGTCGTCAATGGCATACGGCTTGTAGCTGGCATGCGGTCCCTTCATGCGATAGCCAAAGCCATTCGTGTTCTGCTTGAGCAGGGTGACCTGGATGGCCGCCGGATTGGGGCATTGCTGGAACACCGTGAACTTCAGATCAATGTGACCCAGAGACACGGGCTGTGCCAAATTGAGCTCAATGATGTGCTCATCCCAAGTGGTACTGAGAGGCAAAGAGAAACGATATTTGAGCAGTGTTTGGGTGAGTGTATCCTTTTGGGGACTTACGCATCGTTGTGCAATCGCCAGGTGCGCGTGTAGTCACGCTCATCGCCGCCATGCCGCATGTTCTGGGACTGCTTGCGCTGCTTCTGCACCTGCCCCAGATCGTTCCAGCAGCTGGGCACTTCCGCCGAGTAGAGCGTCAGCTTGTCATCGAACTGCGTGAGGGCATGGAGCACACGCAGATCGTCGAGCGTCAAGTCGCTTGTTTTGTAGGCCAGAAAGTTGGCATTGTTCGAGCCCATCGACTGGGCCGAGGGCGAGGTCTGGACGTGGACACTTTGGTGTGGGGCGGCAGCTCCCGATGTGGATGCCCCCGTTTCGGTGCCCACATCCACACTTATGCTATCGTTCACGGTCAACAGCTTGCCGTGCTTCTCGGCACCGATCGCGATAGTGCGACCAGTGCCATCTGTGACACTCAGTTCTCCTGCCTGCGCCTGCGTTAGGGTTGTGCTGCACTCGTCCTCCAGCTCGAGCAGTTCGTCCCCGGAATCGTTGTCGCATTCGTTCAGCGAGTAGAAGAGCAAACCGCCCTGGCGGGAGCAACAGCACAGCCTGTCCATGTTGCGGCAGTAGACAACGGACTCAAAGTGCTCGCCCTCCTGCTCGATCACGTTGGTGGTCTGGAAGTCTGCCAGCGAGTAGATTTCCACGCTGCCATCGGCACACACCACACAAATGGCGCCCTTATCCTTGTGCTCCGGGGCGGAGTTGAAATTGGGCAGGACGCACAGCTGTTTGGGACACTTGGCCCGGCTGAAGGTCATGGCCAGGGTGTAGTCATGGGATATCTGCTGATCCTCGTAGTCGAACAGTAAAAGCTGAGCGGCCACACTGTCATCGGCATTGTTGTCTATAAAAGGGAACCGAAAGGTAACTTTCAAATGGAATTACTTGTGAAAAGTGAAAGAAAAAAAGTACCCGTATCCATGCGGTCGTCTGCCTCCTGTTCCTCCTCCTCATCCTCTTTGGCCACCGTGGCCATAATGATCTTACTGCACTCCGTTTCTGGGGCCTTGGTGCGCAACAGCTTGACCAGCAGCTGGTTGCATTTCGGTGTTGAGGGCATTATCTCGGCTATCTCAACGATCTCTTGGGCCGCACTGGCAACGTCACCATTCTCGCCGCTTCCCGCCCCCCCGTCCAAGGCATTCGTGCGCTTCACGCTGGTCCAGCTCTCGACGACACAGTCGATCTCCTCGCTGGCCGTCAGTTTGTCGCTGCTGCTGTTGCTTCCATTTAGCATTATGTTGTTGTTGTTATTATTGTTGTTATTGGTGCTGCCGCCCAAAGAGTTGCCATCGTTGTTGTTGTTATTATTGTTGTTGTTGTTGATATTCTGATGTGTCATCTCGGCATCGTCGACAAGCTTGTCCATGTCATTGCCCATGGCAGGAAGATTGCCCACATTGACGGTGTTTGAGGTGACCATCAGACCGCCAAGAGGATCCTCAAGATTATGATCGAGTATCTGCGACAGAGTGCACAGATCAAAGTCATACAAGACGGACGCATCGTCCAAGGGCTGGCTGGTGCCATTGTTCTTGTTGTAGGTCATCAAGGCGGACACAAAGCCATTGCTATCGAAGCCATCGGCGAATTTCTCGTACGGTGTCATGGCCTTGTTGTCATCGTCCTTGGACTCGAGATTCACTTGGGTGACGTTTCCCACGCCCCCGCCCCCGCCCCCACCGTTGGCATCACTCGAGGAGGCTGGAAAATGGAAATTGTTTTTAAATATCCCTTCAATCTCCTTCCATACATCATCGTATATGCAGAATACTTACTGGTTCCGGTACCGATATGTGAAGAGGTCTTCTTGAGATTTCCCCCAACGCTGGAGACGCTGCCACTGTCGTTGCTCACGCTGGCCGAAGTCTCGCTCTGGCGATCCACCTCCACAATATTCAGCACCACCATGCGCAGGGCCACCTCGCCGCTGCTCTGGCGCACACTGACGCCCAGCACAATCTTGGAACCCACCACGCCCGCGCGCAGTGTGGATGTGGAGGTTATATGCTGGGCATTGACGCTGCCAAATTTGCCACTGGTCTGATTGGAGCCAGCATGCGAGCCGCCGCCGCCGCTGCCGCTGCTAGAGCCACCATAATTGGCGGCGGAATAGACGTAGTTGACCTTGGTGCGGGCTCGGGCATTGGGCAGAACACAGATGGCCGTCACGCGGGCCCACTCGAAGCTCTCCTCGAACACATCCTTGAGCAGGGTCTGCACGTGGAAGCTGTACATCAGCCGCAGATGACGCTCAATGCTCCAGACGCTCAGCTCGCCCGTCTGAGAGCAGCTGGTGCACAGCACATTCGCATAGTCGCTGTTTGAGATGATGTCGAAGCCGAGGCCAGGCGCCGACAGGGCTGGACTGGTGGCATACGTGATGGACAGGGGCACATTCTGCGTGTACTCGCCCTTGACAAACGGACAGATGGGCGAATGGCGCTCGTGCTCGCTCCAGGGCTCGTCGGTCTTCTCCCAGCAAACCAGACACACGTTGCACGTGAAGCACATGGCACGATCCTCCCCGGAGGACGACGGCTGATGGTAGAAGCCGGCCTGTGCCATTTGATCCGGCAGCGCCCACTTGTAGTCCATGTGGGGCCACTTCTCGAATGTCTGGCGACGCACGGCCTCTGAGTGCATGAGCACACGCTTAAAGTTGCTGAAATTCCAGCCGAAATCGGGCACCCGCGAGCCCATCATCATGTCTGTGAGCCGCTCATTGATGGCGGATGCTATGGCAAGCACTGGAATGTGACGCTCCAGACGCTTCAGCAGGATGACCACGTTGTTGGCCACCAGCTTCATGCTGGAATAGGGCACCTCCAGACATATTGTATTCCACTGCAACGTGAAAGGTGAAAGGTGTGTCAGAGTGTGAGAGTGTGAGTGGCCAGGACCAGTGGGATCAAACTTACTCGCTGGGCCTTGATGCCCTTCTTGGCATTCTTCTGGGCCTTTTTTATCTTCTGGGTTAGCTCGTTGCTAATGTCGCAGGGACACTCGAGGCCCTCGCTCTCCAGATCGTTGATGCAGTGCTGGAAGATGATCGCCTCGGACAATATGATCTCCAGCTTAATGTAGTCGTCGTTCTGCCCAATGGGCGCCTGCAATATGGTATCCAGCAGCAGGACGCCATTGTAGTCGCCGCGCAAACCCACATTGTGGCCATCCCAGAACAAGATTTTATCTTGCAAGGGCATGTAACGACCGTGAACGACGCTCTCGCCTGTCGAAAGGAAAGGAAACAGAAATCGAATTCAACATTAGAATCAACCTGCTGCACTTGCCACACGAACCCCCAACCCACCCCCGTAGTCCGGCCCACTATTACTGCACCATGCGCAGTCAGCATCTCCGATTTCGCCATTGAGGGGAAATTGCAAATGACTAATAAAGCATAGAGCAAGCAGCGGCGGTGTTTTAGTCGCTGCCACCGGCCGGGGGAACTACGGAAGCGGGGGTCGGGGGTCGGGTGTCGGATCGGTGTTGTGTCTGTGTGTGTGTGTGCTGCGCAGTAACTGCGTAATAGAAGCTAAACAAAAACAAAGCCCATGCTTGCTGCTGCTGGACTCAAATGGCAACAATAAACATATTGCTATAGTGGCAGAGGCGGCTCGAATTATGAAAAAATCCCGACACTTGTATGTGCGGAAGGCGTGGCAGATATCGGCGCTGATTAGGAATTGATCGAATCTTAAGGGAATAATGGTTTGAAAAATTAGAATTGAGGGATTTCTCGTCCAACTTCATAAAAAATGTATGCCACACGCATACACACAGACAGACGAAGGCAAGTGCAAAGCAATTACAAAATGCACTACAGTGGTCGCTCGTTAGTAAAATCAAACAACTATAATATAAATTACAACATTCGCAAGTGTTTTATGCATTTCTTTCAAGTTTTAATTGAAAGAATTCTAATATTTCGTGCAAAATTACCGCCCATGGGAGTGTGTGTGTGTGTATGTCCGTGTGCGTGTTAGTTCTGATTTGCAAGTGTGCACTGTAGTGACATTTGCATTTTTGCGTGTTTGTCGTGTGTGTAAATGGGTGTTAGTGTGGTCGGTGGTATGTGTAGCACTATTTTATTTCCTTGCTGCCTGCCGCTTACCATTTTTACTCAATCTATAAGTCTGCAAAACAACTCCAGAATTGACATCCAGAACCTTCACAACATTATTGCAGCCGAACAACAGCAGCACATTCAATTGCGGATGGTAGAGGATGTTGCGCATCTCGAACGGACGAGCGGGTGCTCCGCTATTGTCGCCCACATCCAAGTACCCGTCTTGCTTAAGAATACGCTGCTCTGTGGCCATGCTGTCGCTGTAACTGTTGGCACGCGAGCAAGCGCTACCCTTGCTACGCACTTTGGATTTTTTTTCTTTTCCACTCGTCTCTGAAGCACGGTAAAAAAAATTTCGAATTTTTCACAATTACTTTTGCTCGAGACAAAAATCTGCTGCCCAATCTACTTCTGACAGATGTGTTGCCATTCGCTGTGGTGCTTGCTAAATGACAATCGAAATTGTAAAAATCGAAATTCAATCGGAAACGCGGTCGCAAGATTTCGAAAATAAGGTACTAAATATGTTTTTGGTTTGTCAGCTAATTTTTGTGTGCCTAAATAAATATGAACTATTAACTATGAGTATAGCAGCGGCGCTACTAAACATATGTATTTTATTTAGTTGGAATTTCAGTACATATCCAGCCCTGGGCCTGCTATTCACAGCGAACTGTTGTTGTTACATATCGCATTCAAATATTCCAAATTACTTTTGCTCTTGGGACAAAAATCTGCTGCCCCTTCTACTTCTGACAGATGTGTTGCCATTCGCCGTGGTGCTTGCTAATTGACAATCGCAATCAAAATCGCAATTCAATCGGAAACGCGGTCGCAAGATTTCAAAAATAAGGTACTAAATATGTTTTTGGTTTGTCAGCTAATTTTTGTGTGCCTAAATAAATATGAACTATTAACTATGAGTATAGCAGCGGCGCTACTAAACATATGTATTTTATTTAGTTGGAATTTCAGTACATATCCAGCCCTGGGCCTGCTATTCACAGCGAACTGTTGTTTCTTACAATATCGCATTCAATATTCCAAATGAATATTTTACCAAAGAAACGGTGAGCTAATTAATGTAACTATTGACAAATTAAGTGTAATGCTGTTCGTAGCTGGCATGTGCGCACCAAAGACAACATAGCCCGCGTGCGCCGGGATGAAGCCGCCGCTGAAGCAGAGGACCGCAAGCGCCAGGAAAAGTTGGAGTTGGCTGTAAGTAGTCGGTTATATGGCCTTGTTCATATAAATTAAATCATCCGATCATTTAGGAAAGCGAGGCCCGCATCAATTTCCTGCGCCGCCAATCGGGTCTCCCGGAGAAAGCCACAGTTCCCGTCCGGTCCGAAGATGCAGCCGCCCCCACCCCTGGCGAATCGAGTGGCGTGGATCTGTTTGCGGACTACAAGACACACGTGAAGACCACAAATAAGGATCTGGAAAAGGAGCAAAAGGAGGAGCAGGAAAAGTATGAGAAGCAGATTGGATACCTCACGTATCTGGGCCAAGACACCAACGAGGCACTGAAAACTCGCAGTTGGTACGAGGTGGCTCCCAAGCGGCCAAGGCGCGAAGACCACACTGCCACTGAAATTCACCTCAAGCAGAAGCTATCCCACGACCCGCTTACACTGATAAATGCCCTGATACCACCGGAGAAGAAAGCGCCGAAACGAGCTCCCAAAAGAAAAGCAGAACGAACGTCGTCGCCGTCGCCGACCCCGAATTCTCTGGCGGAACGCTCTCCCACACATTCAGCCCACAAATCGAAAAAGGGCAGGAAGGATAAAAAAGGCAGCAAGGAGAGCAAAAAACATAAGAACAAGAAACAGAAAAGCCACAAAAGTGTAAAGGAGTCGAAAGAATTGGCCCTGGCTGCGGAGCGGCACAAGCGGGAGAAGCTGGAGAGGCTGCGCAAGGAGCGACTGCGTCGGGAAGCTTCTGAGCGGCAACGATCCGAGGCCTTGTTTGCACTACCAAAAGCTGCGGTGCCCGCCATTGCAGCCAGCACGCCGGCGCCAACGCCAAAGATTGTTCAGAAGTACAATAGTCAGTTTAATCCAGACTTGGCCAAGCAAAATATGTTTTAAATGTTAAGTCAGAAATATTTTAAAAACAGTCTTATTTAAAAGTTCGGGAAGTACAGAATACAAAATAAATCCGGTTGCTTAAAAATTACTGTCCTCGTGGAAGTGAATTAGAGTTAAAAGCGTGAAAAGCACAAATTACGATCAATTTGGTAATTATAAATTGTTATAAGCGAAATAGTTGATCAGAAAGTAGGTGAGCGACCGTCGCTCAGTTGATTAAGGCCTTAGCCACTTTACACCATCACACCATTTAAATCTCTTCAAACTTAACGGCCGCAGCATTGATGCGATCTAAATGCATGTAGTGTGGCCAAAATCCTTTTTTTATCGGTATATTTACGGTATATTTTGAAAACGAGACAGTATATTTCTGAGGGCGCACATGTTAATTTTGTCCCTTAAAAACGAAACGTTTTGGCGGAAAACGTAATCCATAAAAGTAAGTTCTGAAGTTGAAGATGGAGTTCTGCAGGAAGCAGGTGAGCGAACGTTGCTCAGTCGCTTAAGGCGACAGTCGCTCGTCACCTTAGTGGTAAACGTGTTAACATTTAAATCTCTTTTCAAATTTAACGCCGCAGCATCGAAATGCGCGTAGTGTGGCCAAATTCCTTCAGTCGGCACATGTACATTTTGTCACCAGCAAGCGTCCGCGCGGCATCGTTTTTGTTAGATTTTGTTAGTAATTGCAATTAAAGTAGGCCTTCTTAAATTTATTATCCCAACTTAGCGTCGCCGGCCAATGGAAGACATTATGGAGAAAAAAGAGGGAGTGCGAGGTAAGTGGTAACATGTTTTACAATTGACAAACCTGAGTTCTAATCAGACAGCGGTTCTGTTGTGTGAGGAAATGCCAACACCGTTTGATATGTTTTAAAGCAACGGGACCGGTAGCCATTTTCGGCGGCATTGCAGGCCTGCATGTGGCTCACCTGCAGCAAATAAACACGTTCCTTGGCAGATTCTTCCAATTATAATACTTCGAAATCCTACTTCCCTCTAGTGACCCGTGCGCGCACACGCCGCTTGTCTGCTCTGGACACTGACAGTCGCCCCGGAACACCGTTGCTGGACACGGCATCCGATCGTGGTAAGTGTGAGAATTGACGAACATTTCCCGTAGCTTAGACATCCTGTTCGCACCTTTAAGGCACAGCCTCGCCTCGCCCCACACGCAGAACACGATTGAATTCCGCCACAGAAGGGCCTACTCCCACCCGAACCACGCGTGCTTCGTTGGTACGCGGTGAAACTCCGGAGCCGATCACTCCGGCGTCTGTTAAGAGAACGGCTCGCACCCCAGCCAAGGCGACTCGATCTGTGCGCAAGCAGTTGCCCGTAAAAGAGGAACTTGAGCCAGAAGATGAAGAACAGACTCGATCCAAAAACTCGAGCTTCGCACTGGCGCAGTCTTCGCCAACAGACGAGAAACGGGTCACGCGTTCCATGTCGCAGACCCCTCCAGCTGCCTACCGTTCAGCCAATAACACACCACAGCCGGTTTTGGATGAGAAACTGCAATCCGATCCGAGCCTTTCCGTCGAAGAACAGCCAATTGGGGCGAAAGCAGTTGTTGATTTCGAAAATGTGTCGCCAACAGACAACAAGAATAAACATTTGAGCCGCGGCCGATCAAAGTTGCCAGCTAGGGTCGAGAATCTTTCGACGCCGGCTGTAGCTGCCGCTGAAAAAGATAAGGATGTATCATGGGTGTCGGAAACTCTCACGAAATCGCTAGAGTCGGAGTCTACAGAAAGCGTTTCGGAGGATATGACGCAGGGGACCAGCGGCTCTCCACAGAAAATGGAAGCACAGGTTGAGTCACTTGCAGATGAAATGTCCAAGGCAGAAACCAAGCAAGCTGCCGAGGAAGTGAAAGCGAAGAGACGTTCCACAATAGATTTATTGGAGGAAGTCGACAAAGACATAGAAACATTCGAAATCCCAGATGAGCAGCAGAACAGCGGATGGGCAGACAAAGAGCAAAACGCTGAGGTCGAGATTGAGGCGGATTCCAAATCGATTACTTCAGACGAAGTTTTTGAATCTTCAGCCTCACCAGATCCAGAGCCAGAAAATAGCACCACGTTGCCCATGGAATCTCCAGCCTCACCAGATCCAGAACCACAAAACAGCAGCACCTCAGCCCTCAAGAAGTTGGCAATGGAGGATGAGCCACGAGATGAAATGCAGCCTCCCGATTTGGAGCCACGAGATGAAATGCAGCCGCCCGATTTGGAGCCAATTGAAAATAACAACAATTCGACTTTCAAGGACATGGCCATGGAAGTGGACGAAGACCTTGAAATTCCAGATAAAGATAAAGATTTGCCACATAAATCTCTGGACTCCTCTGAAGTGCTTGAAGTGATGGCTGAGGACGAGGAGGAGAAGCCCCAGTGGAATCGTCCAAGCATCGGAATGAAGATCATCGACAACGTTCAGCTGCCAGATCTGACCCCTGGCATCAAGACGCGCCTAGTGGCATCGGGCAGCGTGGATTCCAAAAAGTCTGTAGCCTTCGATAGCGACTCGGAAGACGCTGATGACGAAAAGGTTAAGTTCCCGAAGACTCCGTCCCGTAACAAGAACCCATCTTCTTTCTTGTTGGAGAAATCGGTAATGAGGGCCCATAAGCTTCTGAAGACAGATACTCCCCTGAAAACGGAGACCCCTTTGAAGGCAGATACCCCTTTGATGAAAGATAATTCTCTGAAGACGGATACCCCTTCGAAGATACGTACTCCTCTGAAGATGGAGACCCCTCTGAAGAAAGATACTCCTCTGAAGACGGATACCCCTTTGATGAAAGATACCCCTTTAAAGACAGTTACTCGTCGGAAGGCGGATACACCTTCGAAGACAGATACTCCTCTGAAGAAAGATACTCCTCTGAAGACGGATACCTCTTTGATGAAAGATACTCATCTGAAGATGGATACCCCTTTGCAGTCAGGTACTCTTCGGAAGATGGAGACCCCTCTGAAGAAATATACTCCTCTGAAGACGGAGACCCCTCTGAAGGTGGCCTCTATAAAGGCACGCAACAGCTCCACACCCTTACAGAGCGACGACCGAGAGGCTTCCATTAGCCTGTTGAAGCCGGCCCCGGCTCGCATTGATTGCCTTAAGCCTTGGGCCCAGGTGGAGGCCGAAAACAGAGAAAAAGATTTAAAGAAGGCTGCCAAGGCCAAACCCCAGCCCACGCCCCCCAAGAAGGTTTCAAGCGGACTCCGCCTGAACAGCGACGATGAGGATGAGGATGATGAGGAAGAATTCTTGTGCGAATTCGTTGAAAACGAGGCGGAGGAAGCGCCTGCTGATTACAAGTCGGGTGACTCGATGGACTGCTCGGAGCAACGCGAGATCGAGGAAAATGAGATTGTCGACGAAGGCGAATCCGTGGGCAGCCAAGACACCGATGGGTCCTACGAGGACGAGTCCATTAGCAATGATTCCTTTATTGTGTCGGATACTTCTGACGTTGTAGAGCTACGTTACTCCTCCAATGAGCTGGAGGCTGAGTCCCTCGAAGAGATGTCTCCGAAGGGCAAGAAACACCGTGCCCGCATCATAGTTATGGATTCCAGCGATGAAGAGGAGCAGGCAGAGAACAAGCAGGAGGAAGAAAAGGAGAACGGGGAAAATCAGCAGCGTCAGGAAGATGAAGAGGAGAAGCACTCGGAGAGGCCAACAAATCAGAGCAACTGCTCTTCCAATGCCAGCAAACTGAGCGAAGCCGCCCAGAACTTAATTGGCAGCCAGGAGCATTATTCGACCTCTGAAACAGAGCTCGAGAACTCGCGCAAACTCTTCCTTAACGAGATCAACAAGTCGGAGTGCTTGAACAAGACAGCTTCACGCCTGGACATGACTATCATGGATGTGGACTCTGAATCTGACAACAAAGATGATCCACAAACAGCGGCAACCAACAAGAGTATCTATGAAGTATTAGACTCCGACGAAGACGTTGGGGAAGAGCAAAACGACAATGATAACGATAACGATGCCGAGAACGAGGACGAAGACGAAGACGAAGAGCCTTCTTCAAGCAACAAATTCTCATCCATTGCACACCAGAAGCAAAAGGTCAACGACGAAGAAGCCCTCTTGGCCGAACTGGCCTCCAGCGACCTGACGCATCTCAAAACTATGTTCAATCCGCTCCAGAAGTCACGCCGTCAATCGCTGTACATGCCCAGCCCCGAAATGGCCGCCAAGGAGCCCAAGCTGCAGCGTCGCAGTGAGCGGGACTTCTGTCCCTCTCAGTCCTTTGTCGAAATGATGGCCGAGCGCAAGGTTCATCAGGCAAAGCGCAAACGCCTGTCCAAGAGTTTCTCAGGCGCGGCCGAGGAACTGGAGGTCATGGAAGTTCGTCAGGAGCACAAACGGGCCAAAAACGAGCACGATGAGTCATCGGGATCAATGGAAGAGGACATGCCTCCCGCAGAGTCGCCTGACATACCCAAAGAGGAGTCCCCTAAGAAGCAGGAAGAACAGTCGGAGGGGCTGCAACAGCCCAAAGATCAAGAGATGGATGAGGAGATGCCATCGACAGAGGATCCATCGAAGAAGGAAGCAGAGAAGACTCAGACTTTTGAAAAGTGGTCGAAGAATACTGACCACTATTTGGACGTTTGCGCCTCCATCCTACAGAGAGCCAACGAGGCCAAGCTGGAACAAAAGAAACTGGTAAGGCTGCATTTTCTTTCATTTCCTCTGAAACTTACTCCTTCTTCTCCACATCCTCAACAGCAAGTTGCAGCGGGCAGGAAACATAACAAACCAAAACCAACTGTTTCGGAGGCTGTTTTTAAATCGGTCGACTCGACTGACACAGACATTCGTGAGGCCACCAAACCGCTGCCGCTCAAGAAGGAATTGAAGCGTCTGCAGGCAGCCCGTAACGCTGTCAGTCACGCCGTTAACTTGTTGGCGCCGCAGCCAGTGGCCATTAAAGAGGTGAGAATCAAGTTGGGAACCTCCTACAGGCCTTTAGATACTAATGAGCATCGACCATTCCTCCACAGCCGCGTTCGTTGCTCCGCAAATTGTCACCGCAGCCGCCGATGGAAGCTAAAAAACCGGCAAAGGGGACTAAGAAGCAGAAGAAGGCTTTGCTGAAGACACAGCTGGTGTCACCAGTAAAAAGCTCCGATGAGGAGAACCACAACAAGTCGACAGTCGTCAACCGCATCAAAACCAATGCTGGCTACGTGACTGTTACCATGGACGATGCTCCAGAGCCGCTCATCGAGCTGGTTAAGACACGCTCGGGCATTATGCGCGTGGAGCCCGCCACGCCCAAGCAGAAGTATTTCCGCGAGGAGCCAGACTCGCCGCCAAACCGAAAATTCCGCGTGCAGCGCGTCCCGGCCGGCTCTCACAAGAAGTCCAAGCAGCAGCAGCAGCCGCCGAAAGAAGGCGGAAAGGTCGTCACGCACAATCCCGCCATGCTGTCGGCATTGCGCTTCAAGGAGCAGGTGTTTGCTCGCAAATAGACGGATCATCCTATATCATTCACATTAGCTATAAACATAGACACTAGTATATAAATGGAATGCAGCAGGGAGTGGAGGAAAATGATATTTTTGCAGGGTACATTTTTTGTTTTCTTTACTATTTTTTTTTTCGTTCTATTTTGAATTGTTTAAAGATTTAATGCAATTGGATTGGTTATTATCTGTGCTTTGTTTAATTGATGGAATCAATTTTTGTTTTTGCATCTTTCTTGCTGATGTACGTACCTCCGCCCGCGTGCACCTTGCCATTTAAAAAGCTGTATTAATTTTTTCCTTCTACCACATACCTTTAAGAAATATACGCCTGTTACACAATACAATTCTGCAAAAACGTTTAATATCTTTAACAAAGAAAATCGTTGAACCGGAGGGGACGCATCAGACGCTATTTTTTCATTCTTAAAATTACTTGAATGTGACTGTTGTAGATTATATATCAGCGAATGATTAATTCCGCTTTTTGAATCCTCTTTCAAATTTAACGGAGTCCATGTTGCGCCTAACATACCCTGTAACCTATGGCAACGCTAACTTACCAAATTGGTCCTGGCTATCGCAAAACTGTAGAGGGGTATGGACAACTATTTGGCAATCGTTGGGAATTATCTATCAAATTAAATCTTTTTCATTAAAATTTTAGTTGTATTTAGACTTAGACTTTAGATAAATAGAACATTTACAAATCGAATAGCTTGGATCAGCTAAATGTGGACTACCGTACCATCCAGCTGTACCTGTTATTGTCATACCATGGTGCTGCTAACACGCTTAATTTCATAAACGAAGATAACAGTGGTGTTTTGAGATGAAGGATCGGATGGGTCTACAAGAAGAATTATTATTAGTGTTATTGGAACTATATTCCGCGGTTTTACTCAAGTGGCTATCCTGTTTAAATAAATGGGGTTTCAGTGGGCTAAGTTCGTTTTTCCATCGGTATCCGCGGTCACACTGATCTCTATATTGACCGTTGCTTTTTGCTTTGCCAATTCGTAAAATTGTTCCTATTTTATATTTTCGTATACTTACGCAACTTTTAAAATGGTTATTCGCAATGTTCTTTGAAGATAACAGTGGTGTTTTGAGTTGAAGGATAGGATGGGTCTACAAGAAGAATTATTATTATTGTTATTGGAACTATATTCCGCGGTTTTACTCAAGTGGCTATCCTGTTTAAATAAATGGGGTTTCAGTGGGCTAAGTTCGTTTTTCCATCGGTATCCGCGGTCACACTGACCGTTGCTATTGGAGATTCTTTGAGATAACAGTGGTGTTTTGAGTTGAAGGATAGGATGGGTCTACAAGAAGAATTATTATTATTGTTATTGGAACTATATTCCGCGGTTTAACTCAAGTGGCTATCCTGTTTAAATAAATGGGGTTTCAGTGGGATAAGTTCATTTTTCCATCGGTATCCGCGGTCACACTGACCGTTGCTTTTTGCTTTGCCAATTCGTACAATTTTTCCTATTTTATATTTTCGTATACTTACGCAACTTTTAAAATTGTTATTCGCAATATTCTTTGAAGATAACAGTGGTGTTTTGAGATGAAGGATAGGATGGGTCTACAAGAAGAATTATTATTATTGTTATTGGAACTATATTCCGCGGTTCAACTCAAGTGGATATCCTGTTTAAATAAATGGGGTTTCAGTGGGCTAAGTTCATTTTTCCATCGGTATCCGCGGTCACACTGACCGTTGCTATTGGAGATTCTTTGAGATAACAGTGGTGTTTTGAGTTGAAGGATAGGATGGGTCTACAAGAAGAATTATTATTATTGTTATTGGAACTATATTCCGCGGTTTAACTCAAGTGGCTATCCTGTTTAAATAAATGGGGTTTCAGTGGGCTAAGTTCATTTTTCCATCGGTATCCGCGGTCACACTGACCGTTGCTTTTTGCTTTGCCAATTCGTAAAATTGTTCCTATTTTATATTTTCGTATACCTACGCAACTTTTAAAATGGTTATTCGCAATGTTCTTTGAAGATAACAGTGGTGTTTTGAGTTGAAGGATAGGATGGGTCTACAAGAAGAATTATTATTATTGTTATTGGAACTATATTCCGCGGTTCAACTCAAGTGGCTATCCTGTTTAAATAAATGGGGTTTCAGTGGGCTAAGTTCATTTTTCCATCGGTATCCGCGGTCACACTGAACTCTACATTGACCGTTGCTTTTTGCTTTTCCTCGTCCAATTTTTCCTATTTTCTGTGAAAAACACCACTGTTATCTTCAAAGAATATTGCGAATAACCATTTTAAAAGTTGCGTAAGTACACTGGGTAAAGTTTATGCAATAAGAACATGTCTAGCTCGTGCTTTAAGCCAATTCTATGGCGGATTCGCAAATATGGCGTCTGTGCAGCGTGCACTAATACATTCGTACATACGCAGGTTGCAATTTTTCACAGCGCCGCTTTGATCACAACTTTTTTCAGGAAAATGCCGAATAAAAACAATTTTAATGGAAGAAATCAAGGCCCCGAACAAGGTTTCCTCAAGCAATCCACAACTTGTTTTGATGACGATTCTGACGATGCGAATACACCACAACCCTCCCGTTTGCTCCAGTCCTTCCTGAGTGGACATTGTAAAGCGGTTGAAAACATTAAACGTAATAACATGGAGATTGCAAAGAAAATGCATAAGAAAACGAAAGCTTATATGGAAACGAAAGCTGAAAATGATCATCTAAAAGTACAGTATGTGCCTGCGCGTACACTCCCAATGTATTTGTTTAAAGCCAAGTTTCTTTCTTAGATTGAGTAACGCGGAACAGGAGCTGAAGGAACTAACGAAAGCGCTAGAAGGGCTGAAAGGGAATTACAAGCAACTCAATGAAAAATACATAACTGTACTTCAGAAGTACACCCACTGCGAGACACACTATGACGAAGAGCAAACCAAGATCAAAGCTACAATCAATCAGCTAAAAGCAGAAATTACTTTGAAGCAGTCGCGAAATGATGAATTGGAGTCCGAGGTAGAGGAATCCAAATATATAGTCCAATTATCCCGTCTAAACATCGATCCTCTATCGATCTGCTTTCAGGTCAAGACCGTGCAGGATAACTACCTCGATATTAGTGCCCAGGTCGATGCTATGGCCCAAACTAATGAGCAGCTAACGGCCGATTTGCAAAAGATGCAGTCACAGCTTTTAGAGCACGTTAAGGAAAAGGCGGAGTCTTATAACGCTATGCAGAATATGGAGGAACAGTTCGCTGCCCAAAATACGCTCAACGAGGTACATTTATTTGTGTCCGACAGTGTGGGTGTCTTTAATATTGATTCTCTCTTACAGATTAGGATTTCAGAGCTGGAAACAGAGATCCAAAACCAGACTCTAGCACAGGCCGATCTGGTCAATCGCAGCGAGTTGCAGGTAAAAGAGTACAACCTGAATATATCGCACATTCAGGGCCAGCTGATGGAAAAGGAAGAGCTCTGTCGCGGTCTTCAGCAGTGCAATGACACACTCAAAAATCAACTCGAGCTTCAACGAAACCAAATCTCAGCAGCTAAAGCAGAGAACGAGGAAAATCACCGAAACCTTACCACTTTGAAAGACTACCTAAGCCAAGTGGAGGCTGCAAGGGACCAATTAAATGTTTCCAATAATGATTTGATACAGCAAAACGACCAAACCGCAGTAGCGTTTGCCATTGAAAAGACTAAACTTGCCAAGGAATTAAAGCAACAAAAGGATGAGCTCGAGGTAAGGAAAATTCAAATTTTGACTTCCCCTTTATTCTACATTCTGATTTTTCAGGCCACTGTCTCACGACTAAAATATGAACTGGAGCAGCAGAATCTGGCCTGCGGCGAGCTATCCAAGCGGAACGAACAAGAAGTAAATGACATACACGTCAGGCTCTCCGATCTCCAAGGCAGGCTCAATGAGAGCGAGGTGCTTTGTCAGAAGCAGGAACTCGGCAATAAACAACTGGCCAGCGAACATCAAAAGAAAACTCATAGTTTGCAAGACGAATTAAACGATGCGGTGGCAAAGTTAAACGAACTAACTAAACAAAACCAGGCCTTGGCATCGCAGCTCCAGGATGATGAGCAGAACTACAAAGAGAACATCAACACACTTCAAGCTAAACTGGAGCAACTTCAGGGTCAAATTGATGGGCTTCAGCAGCATATCACCAGTTTGGAGGCTGAGAGAGACGCACTGAGTAATAACGTACATCAGCTACTCGGCGAACATGAAGAAATGGCCAATGAATTAGCGACAGCTAAGTCCAACTTTGAACTGGAACTACGGTCGCAAACGGGCATCCTACAGGTACAACATAATGGTCCCAGTGGCTTGCAATGTGCAAAAAATCTGAAAATGTATACTCTTTGCAGACAAAGCTGGCCAGTCTGCAAATGGAGCTAAACAGCAAGGAAAACGAAAACACCGAATTGGAACGCAAAAAGGATGTAAGCTAGAGTTCTCAATCATGTACGAGTACATGTGACATAAGTGATAGCCACTATTCTGTTCGCAGGCCATCATAGCTGAGCTGAAATTCAAGATGAACCGAATTGGCAGTGTGTTTGAGCAGTCTGTTAACAGTGTGAGAGTTGTAAGACCGGAACCAAACCCATCCATCACTGAATCGCAGCTGGTTATTGAAGCTGCTCCTTCAAGAAAACGTTTTGCACTAAACCGACGTATTGAAGCCATATCCGATTCCTCGGACTTTCTCAGCGATAGCGAGCTACCCCCTCCAAAGGTGGTATGTATTCTTCAATTGGTATATTTTTTTCTCTGCAAAACTGTTTGAAACGAGCTCGGCGCTTTTTTATTTTCACAGAAACCACAAAAGAAAGCAATCTCTGGAGTCAAACGTGCTCGTTTACATAAAAATGAGAAGGATAACGATGCTGCTTTCGACAAGTTAAAGACTCAAGATTAAATTTCTTAAACCCTTTTGTAAATCGTAAAAATTAATTTTAGTTTAAAACGTAAAATGTTAAATTTGAAAAGTATGAGACTTTAGCATTGGTCAAACCATATCGTCTTAGCCGTAAGACCTTATCTATAGCGTTTCCCAATCTAGACAGTACAAATATTGACAACCAGCATTTCTCTGACGACCTGCCCTGGTCAGGTAATTTGTATTCAAGAGAAAACCCAGATATTTGTACATATCCTCATGCTATACACTTACTATATATTTGATACTCATTGAACAGATGGATAAATTATTTAAGTTTCTTGAGGACTCAGTCCATTTAACTTGTTGTAAAAAAAACTACAAGTAGTATTTAAGGAGACTTTCAGATATCGTAAACATTATTAATATAGAATTGAAAAAATGGATAATTCATTTAAGTTTCTTAAATACTGAGTTAAATAGTTAGAAACTGTAAACTTTATGCTTTTCTCTAATTTGTATTTAATTAGCGTTTTTCAACCTCTAAAACATGGATAAATAATTATTTTTCTTGTATACCTAAGGATCTGCTCTGGGAAAGTCTTATTTTTCTCTTGAATAGGACTCTTCCAGAGCAGGTCATCAAGGAAATGTAAAAATTTTAGCAATAAAGTTTTATATTTTTAGCTCGGTATTCAAGAATTTGAGAAACGATATGTATTTTTCACAGTATTATGATTAATTTTGTAACAAATATTGTATGCAGTTAATTGCGCAATAAACTTTTCTACATTTATGACTACAATGTATCTATATGGCTCAGTGTCTTTCAAGCGAAAGTCATAGCAATCAGGGAGGCTCTAGACTGCCTACAAGCGGCTGCCGTCACGGCAACCAAGCTAAACATTTATAGCGACAGCCAGGCTGCGATTAAATCGCTAAGCGCGATTTCCTCTAACTCGGCCACCGTGGCAGACTGCCGCAAATCTCTGCACGAGATGGCTAAGCAATTTGCTATTAGCCTGATTTGGGTCCCGGGCCACCGGGACATCGAGGGCAACTGTATAGCGGACGAGCTGGCCAGATCTGGCACTACAATCCCCCTTCTCCAAGACAAGGAGGATATCTGTATGCCAATGGCCACCTGTAAGCTCATTATAAGGGAGCAATACAAGCGACTAAAAAACGATATGTGGCAAACAGTGCCACGATGTCGCACAACTCGGCAAACATGGCCGACCATGGACATGAAGCGCACCTCCGAGCTCCTCAAGTTAAGCAGGAAAAGGTGCAGCGTAGTCACACGTTCCCTCACGGGACACTGGCTAATAGGCACCCACGCTAACAGGCTGGGGGCCCCACATAACGCAGCTGTAGAGACGAGGAAGAGGAGGAGACAGTGGAACATCTGTTCTGCTCCTGCCCAGCTCTCAGCAGAAGAAGGCTACAGCACCTGGGCTCAGCCTTTCTACACAACATCTCAGAGATGTCCAAACTATGTCCCAGGAGGATAGCGAACTTTGTGAGAGCATGGATAATGGATGGGATAATTGCTGACAGGAAGTCTCACAACGCGGGAAGGAAATGATCCTATGCGGTATCACAACGGGCCGAAACCGGCCTAAGTGTGACGGGTTCCGAGCGAGCCCGGCAGCCGCCTCAACCTAACCTAACCTAACATCTACATACATATATGGCTGTTGGTAGTTATAGAATTGACAAAGTTTTTGTTATCCCAGGCTCCAAAGGCAAAAACAATTTAGAGTCTGTTTTAAATATCACAACGATATGTTGCAGTTTTTTGCCTTCTTACAGAGACCAAGAATAGGTATCAGGATCGAGATTATATGCAAGACACCAATCATATTCATGAATATTTGTAAAACATATCAATTTGAGAAAAGGTCTTTATTAATTACGTTTTATCTTCATACCTTAATAAAACTCAAAAAATTTTTGGATTTTGATTGAATAATGATTAATTCTGATTTTTATTGTATAACTATTATTATTGTTTTTTATTGAATAATTATTATTTTTTTATCAAAACATTTATTATATAATTATTATTTTTGATTTTTATTGTATAATTATTATTAGAATTATTATTCTTGATTTTGATTGAATAATGATTATTTCAGATTTTTATTGTTTGTGATTTTTTTTTTATGTTTATCAGCCCAGGCTCCAATTAATGCAAAAACAATTTAATCCCTGGTTTAAACCTATTTCAACGATATTTTGCAGCTCAGCGTCTCTCTACAAAGACTAATAATAGGTATAAGGATATATGTATATAAATACAAGATAGTAATAATATGCATGAATATATCTAAAACATATCAATTTGAGAAAATTTCTTTATTAATTACGTTTTAAAAACAGCTCGGAAGGCAGGATCTTCATATTAAATTAACGAAATAGGGTATACAAATCCTATACACGCATCAGGTCTTCAAATACCACCAACATTGCGACTGTTTTTTGTTGCACTATTTTGCTTAGACAATGCTTTAGTCAAAAAATAATAAAAGCAAAGATTAAGATCTAACCAATCTTGTAGAAAATTTATTCATCAATGGCCTAAAATTATGTGGGCAGATCTAAAGGTTTTAGTTAGCCAGAATTGTTCAACGGAATCTCTAAATTGAGCAATATAAACGACTATCCTCTTAACCTATTATAAGTCAAGCGGGTATTTTTTAATTTTCCACCGAAAATTTAATCATTTTAGCGCAGTTCAGGTGAAAGATATCGTGGTTTTTTTTAAGTTCAGAGGAAAGATGGCATGGATCAACAAGCAGAATTTACAGTCGTTAACATTTTCCGCCGTTTACCTCAAGTAGTTAAACAATTTAATTAAAGGGGGCTTAAGTGGGCTAAGTTCGGTTTTTCGATGTTCGATATAGCTGGGAATATTCGACGGAAGAACAAAATTGAGGGAATCGTATTTGTTGAATCGGTAATGGACCGGTTGACAACATTTAAATCCTTGTCGCTCACATTCAAAAAAGTTAGATTTGGCGCGCACCACACGGTATATTTTTAAAATGAGACCGTATATTTCGGTGCTGTGGTGTGGTGTTTTTTAGTGCTAAATGGTATTTTTGTCATCTATTAATTTCATTTTCAATTTTATATAGAAATCCAATAAATGCAAGTATTTCGAATAGGCCAATCATGTATAGAATTGATTCATCAGTCGTATAAAATTGAGTGGGCATGGCTAAATGTTCCATATAGATAGTATTATTCAACGGAACAAAGAATTGGTCGTTTTTTGAATCGAATTTGAGTTCGCCGCAGTTCGCTTTGGCAACAATGAGTCCCATTCCATACACACTGTTGCGGCAACATTTCCTTGAAAACCGTATTTTAGTCAAAATAAAATATATTAAGGTAATTAAAAGATGCAATCATGTAGAAAATGCATTTATCTATGGGATAAAGCTAAGTGGGCATCTATATAGCTTGAAGTATAGGCAATACCCGATTCGCCGCAGTTTCGCTATTGCAACAATGAGTCTCATTCCATACACAAACATGTTGCTAATTCCATGCACACATACCCTGGGGGAAATGGATGATATAGAATTGCGGAAATATATGTCATCCTATGCTCTAATTAATGCAGAAACTAGTCAGTCTCTGTTTTAAACGATATTTAGCAATTAGTGGTCTTCTTACAGAGACCAAGAATTGGTATAGGGATCAGGATTTATATACAAGAACCTAATCAAATGCATGAATAGACCAAAAAAATGCAATCTAAAACAAGGCCTTTATTAATTACATATGAAAGCAGCTTGGAAAACAGCATCTTAATATAATATTAACGAAATAGGGTATACAAGCGCCCATGCCCTGGTTGACAACAAATGAGTCTGCAAATACCAGCAACATTGACGTCACAGTCTGCGACATTGAACATTTTTGTTGAAATCGTGTTTTTGTCAAAATAAAAAAAATGCAAGTACTTAAAAATAGTTAATCCTGATCAAAATTGATTCAGCAATCATATAAAATTATCTGGGCAAAACTGAGAGATCTATATAGCTGGGAATATTTGACGGAAGAAAGAATAACCAAGAATTAGTCGTCATAACCGGTTGACAACAATGAGTCCCATTCCATGCACACATACCCTGGGGGAAATGAATGTTATAGAATTAAGAATATGTTTGTCATCCCAGGCAAAAACAATTTATTTTCAATATATTTTAATATTATTCAATATTTATTAGTTTTATTTTCAATATTTCAACGATATTTTAAAGCTTATTGTCTTCTTGCAGAGACCAAGAATGGGTATCAGGATCGAGATATATATACAAATCACTCATCAATATGTCTAAAAAATGTCAATTTGAGAAAAGGTCTATTATCTTCATATCAATATTTATAGTTTCATATAAAGTTAACAGAATAGGGTATACAAAGGCCTATACTAAGGCTTAACATAGCTGCTTTGCTGTTGAACATGTCTCATTCGTGTTTCAACTTTCGAGCAGCGCGGTCTCTGTGTCAAGATATCGTATATTTCGAATTTACCGGAGCGCGCCGAAATTCCGAAAACAAGGAATCCAATTTTTACGCTCGGACCGGTAAACAACGTACCTTCACGTCGCTTTTTCTTGTGAATTTCCGAAATTTCCGTTGATATTTCCGTATAAAAAAATATCCGTATCGACATAAACATTCTGCGCGGTTCGTCGGTTGGTTGCTTTTCGCTGTGTATGGCTTGAAAGTGATTATTGACTAAATAATAAATAAACTGTGCGCGATTGATAACTCAAAATGATAATAAATAAGAGTCAAATAGAATCGTAGAGCAATTGCATTTGGCTTGGCCAATATTGAGAGACGGTGGAGAGCGGCGGGATAAACCAACGGTTATTATTTCCCCCCCTTACACTCGATCCGTGCAACGGTTAATCCCACGACGAAAGAAGAGAGAAACAACGGGGAACGGAACGTGAAGAGGAGGAACTGATCAAAACAAAGCGTATGCAGCAGTAATTCGGCAATTGGTAGAATCTCCCACACACCACAGAAGAAACCCGCAGAACCAAAAATGTTCGAGATAGAGGACTATTCGAGCGGCATACACGATGGTTTCTTCAACAAATACGCGGTAAGTGTCGAGGGGGGGGTGGCTGCGGCAACAGCTTAACGTTTTTGCATATTTTGCCGGCCGGGTACTCTCGCAAAATCACACTAACACAGGCGCACGAGACCTCACACACATTCGCACACCGACTCTGGCCTTTATCGCTTATTTTCAAATTTAACGTTCGGTTTTGTCGTCGACAAAGCAGCGAGCTCTGTGCAGTTTTTTTTTCCTAGTATTTCCGCCACTTGACACTTCCCCCTCCTGGAAACCCACCACTCGTGCTCTCTCTCTCTCTCTCTCTCTCTCTTTATATCGCCCCAAGAACAGTTTGCTGGGTTCCACACATCTCACTCACTCTCACTCTCTTGCTCTTTGCTCGTGCTTTAATTCGCCCGCTCTCATCTGCCAAGCTTTGTTGTTGATTTTACATTCGCCTTCGCCGCATTTAACGTATAATTTTGAATTTGAATTCGCTCGCAGTAGTTGTTATGTGTGAGTGCGTATATGTGTTTACTTTTGATCGTTAAGCTTTTAAACTGCCTCTGAAGGCGCTCATTGAACTGAACTGAACTGATGATTAATGATCGGGCGACAGTGTGAGGGGAGGGGGCCCACACCGGAACAGCACAGCAAAATTATGGAATTCTATTCAAGTGTCCTGCTACTTCCTCTTCTGATTTGCAATGGTGGAGTGGAAGTGGGGGAGGGGGGGTTTCATGTGATTATAAACTGTTGTGTGTTGGCTCTTACTTTTACATCTGGGTGTTGGTGAGGGACTTGGCTAGGTGGAGACTCTTGTTAACAGTGGGAGCTCTGTTAGCTTGGCCACTGCTAGCGCCGCTGCTGCTGTTGTTGCCCCTGTTACTGTTGTTTGTACTAAAATAAAACGACATTGCACAACAAAAGTGGGAATCGGATGGAGGGGGTGCGGTGCCGGTGTTCCCAGCCTAATTCCGCTGTCTTCTGCGGATCCCAGCAGCAGCAGAAACAGCAGCACAAGTCTTCCATTTGTTATACATATGTAAGTCATGCGCAATTATTTAAGTTTATTTATTTATTGCCATGCACACACACACACACACACAGATAAGCCGACATGTGTTCATAGGAGTGTACTTATGTATGTGTTTGTTGAGCCGCTGGTTCGTTGGGTTTCTTCTGTTTTTCTGTCTTTTGGGGTCTCTTCTGCTTTTGCGTTTTCAACTTTTTGAAGGCCAAGCATTCAACCTCGAACCGAGTTTTGTTTTAGCCAAGCGGCAGCGAGTTCGGTAACAAGAGACACAGATGGAGCTTCGGCTGGGGATTCGGACTGGCCTGACCTCCTGCAAAGTGGGGCTCTGTTGGAAGTGCAGGAGCGGCGCCTGGTTGCCCGATCATGGGCGCCTGTTCAATGCAGCATGCAAAACTCCACACATGCAAAGGGATACGCACACTCAGGGGGCGGCGACACAGCCACAAGTGTGTGCGAATATCTCCGTCTTTGTCTCCGTAGGGGAACAAAGAAAAGCAAACGAAATGAAACCCAACGAATGTTTTTATCTGATTTTCGTGTGTGTGTGGGTGTGTATACGTATGCGTGTGTGTGGGAGCAAGACTGGGAACCGAAAGCAACAGTCAACATTCGCACATCAAAAGCTCACTCGCTCTCTCCCTCTGTCTTTCTCTCTCTGGCTACCAGAGAATTAGCATGTTCCTGCAACCTTTGTTGCCGCAACATGGCTCAAAGAAAGAGAAACAAACATCAATGCGCTGACAAAGCAAAACCAAACCGGCGGCAGCAGAACTTCAAAGTTCAACGTGCTTTTCATGTGCGCCGACTTCGCCGAGACAGTGTGGGTGGGGGGCTGCGACACGCCCCCCTAACACCTACCCCAAAATGCAGAGCAGAGCAGAACAGAACAGCCTATATGCAGGCAGGCCGGCCTGTCGTCGGGCTGCCGAATATGAGCGCCCAGCTGTATGCCGCATAGATTTTCTCACGGCCCCCCACATACACACACACACACTCGCAAAGATACAGATGTGGAAACTGCAAGTTATTGTTGAGAAAAGTTTGGCATAGAAAACAAATGGCGCTTGAATTATGAAGAGAAATAACCATTTGGGGCGAAAATTGTGGCAGTTCTTTTAGCCGTGGGACCCCTGGCTGTGGCCGATACCTAAAGTCGAAATTGAGAACAAAATCAAACCGATTAAAGCCAAAAATAAAAAGATGGAATAGATTCTTTAGGGAGCAATTCCATCTCTATATCTTCCTAAATTAAATTTCTTGAAGATTTCACAAAAATTTCCCATATTTTTCTTTAAGTTTATTTAAATTAGAATCCACTCTTGTAATGGCGCAAAGAAACAAAAATATCTCGAAAGTCTGAAAGTGTAATTTTCTAAACATTTTTTAGGGAGCACATTACATCCCACTCTGTAAGTCGAACGTTTTCTTTGGATAATAGTGGTTCGACTTATGGTTCAATCAAGGTCAAGGTCTAGTGCAAAAAGCGTTTTTGTTGACCATTTGACTTGCTTCAAAAAACAAGGCCAACAAACTACAATCATCTCATCTTTAAATGCGGAAAAATGTTAAAACTTCCACGAAATAAATTTCAACTTTTTCGGGGAATGTTAATTTGCTTGAACCAGATCCCGATGAGGATAAGATATCTCCCGATGGCTGGACTTAATGAATGAAAATAACCCAAGGAAGCTGCAAAATTTCGCACTAAGGGGCAGATTTAAAGACGATTTGTGCGACATGTGATGTTTGCCTAAGGACATATTCGGGTAAATGTCGTTGCCTTTGGATTGGTATTGTTACAGGCTACAGGGGACAGGCCCTGGGCCCTGGATTGTGGAGAGCGAATTTTATTGCACCATAAAGTAATTTACAAACGGGCGCTCATAAGCCCAAGGAAGATGTCCGCCTACCTGGGTCTCTTCTTTCCTTCTTTGGTTTCCCTTGTGTTTCCTTCTTTGTGTGTCATTCCCGTCATTACGGGAGATTTTAAGGTGAAAGCGGGAAAGAAATGATGGCAGATGGAACTACAGCCAGAGGCATGCAGCAGCAGCAGCAGAAAGAAAGGAAAGAAAAACATTGGAAAATATTCCATGTACAATGGGGGAAAATATCGAATCCTGGCGAACCGAAAATGTTCCCCCTCCCCTCCTCTCTGTGCGTGCATGGACATGCTCCCTCCGACATGTCCGAAATTGCCTTTTGCTGCCGCTCCTTGGCACTGCTGCTGCCTTGCTTCGTTGCACAGCATAAAAAGGTCAATGGGCGGGCAGCTGCTGCTGCTGCCAAAAAAAGGGAGCAATAAGTGCAGCAAGAGACCGAAGGAGCAAAGGAGGCGGCAGCCGTAGGGAGTAGGCCAATCAACAGGCCTCTCCAGTCCTCTCTTAGCTCCAAGAAGTGGGGCCAATATCGTATTTCCTTATCCTTTCTGTGCACTTTTGCACGCCTGTTCGATGCATTTTTATTTCGGAACATTTTTTCAAGTTTTAAACAAAAAAGAAAAATGCATAAAAAAAAAGGAGGCGAAGGAGGTGAAGGGGAGGAGAATATTCTTTGGTTATTGGATTTTGATATACGGCATAGTCTGCCGCTGCTGGGCGCCTCATCTGCTGACTGGTGATTTATTGGACTCTGAAGCTATTAAAAATTGTGTAGCATCCTGCCCCCCGCATTCATTCCCTCCCCCTGTGTGTGTGTGTGTGTGGGGGAGGTGTGAAAAGTGGCAGCAGCGGAAGAACAGTAAACTAATTAGAGAGCCAGGAAGTGTTCGCTTTCCGTTTGCAAAAGTGCAGGCGCAATTCTCGTCGCAACTTGCAACAACAGAGAAACAGCAAGGGGGAAGGGAGTGGTGTAAGAAGAGTACAAGCAACAGACAGAGTCCGGAGACCGGAGACCAGAGCGACAGAGAGAGCAACCCCTGAGCTGCTGAGAGCTGAGTTGTTGCAGCTGCCTGTGCCAATGGGAACGTACAGCAGAGGGCACACCGAAAGGTTATCACACACAGATACAAGCAGCGCACACACATGCAGAAATATACACAACGGCTGGGAAGGGAAGGGAAGGGAAGAGTAGAGGGTACAAAGTACAAGGGGGAAAACTGACGGAAAGAGAGCGAACCGCCTTAATCGAAACCCTTAATCATTTCATCATTGGGGTCCTGGCCCAGACATCCGAATACTTTTTCGGATGATGATCATCTGTCGTCCTATCTGTGGGATGTAGTGCTCAATTAGTGGTGTCAGAGGGCAGGGGAAGGGCAAAGGGTTAGAGAAATATTGCCAAATAGATATCAATATTAGAGGATTTAGGCATGAAATGTGAATTCGATTCGGTATATCGCAGGAGGAATTCAAATTGACAAAAAAAAGGATGAGGAAAGATTATTATACGAAAAATACAATGCAAATTTCATTGTTAAAGGATAACGTTACGGGGAAAATGTTTATGTGAATCCATCCTTTATAGAGATGCAATAGGGGGCGAGAAAGGATGCATTGAATTCAGTATTTCCGGCTATCTTTTGGGGAATATCTCATAGCGTATTCCCATTGAAAATGTGTATGGGTTTCAGTCTCTCTAGCGGGGAAATATAATATGAACGAAAAGTCTTTGAACGACTTTGACAGGGAGAATCCCTGGCGGGAATTGGCTATGTACTAGTTTTGGCTTTCAGGATTAAATATAAGTATTTCTATTACATTCATATATCGATCTTTGTTTTTCTTGTACCTTTTTTTCTACGCACATCCCCAAGAAAATCAATTAGTTTCCTCTTCTATTGTCTTGGCCGAGATACAGAGTGAGAGAGAGAGCGCCTATAATCAATTGTTGAATGAAGAAATGGCTCAAACAGAGGATGTGGCAGCTGCCTTTGCCTCTGCTGCACTTCTGTTCGCCTGCCTCTGGGAGATTACCAGCTGTCTTCTCTCTCTCTTGGGGTCCGGCTGCGTCTTATGCGTGTTGCCTGTTTCTTTGCTGCATTTACACAAAAGCCTTGGTCCTGCTGCTTATCAGGAGGCAGCACCTGCCGCCGACAGGATGCGTCATCTGGTCCACGAGAGTGCGTCATAGAGGCAATTTCGTCAAATGACTGATAAATAAAGGGAAAACGTTGAAAATATGAAATGAGAGAGGATGCACTTGAAAGGCACTTGGATTTCCATCTAACAATCCCCCCCCATTTCTGTCTACATATAAAAGGCCATCAGACAGACCATTAAGGGGGGGGGGTGGCCAGACAGTGGGTGGTGTGGGGAAGTCTTCCCCTTATTTTTTGGGAAGGAAACTCCCACTCTGATGATAAAGGCTGGCGAAATGCGGCCTCTGCCAATTTATGATATCCTGTTGAATTATGCAACTTATCACTCTCGTCTCATGGCGGGGCTCTCCAGAGAGTCCCTCTCCAAACAGAGAGAGACGGAGAGATAGAGAGAGAGAGAGAGGGAGAGATGGATGGAGACAGAGATGCGTCTCCCCCGAAATCTGCTTTGTGCTGTGTATGCTCTTTCTCTATCGATTTTTCGGAGTCGCCGCATAATAAACACACAGGATTTTCCCCTTGGGAGGGGGTCCAAATAGGGGCTGGTTGTGGGGACAGGGTTCAGGGGTCAGGTCAGTTCTGCTGCTGCTGCTGCTGCGGCTCAAGGACACCTTGACATTGGCATACACCGCCTCCTCCTCCCCCAGAGGGCGCGCGCGCGCCTTTTTTAACAGCTGCCTGAAAACCGGTAACTGTTAAGTTCGCTGCTGGCTCTTAGGCGCCTACTACTAATTTTTCTGCTGCCTACTACGCTTTTTCCACCAAAAGCAGCGCCCGAATAAAGTCCACAAAAACAGCAACAGCACACAACAGCAGCGGCAGGGGCAGGCAACACAGAAAAAGTAAAACGCAAAAAGTACTCGATTTCTGCCTCTGCTGCTGCCGCTGCTGCTGTCTCTGTTTTCATTTTTCTGTTCTCAGACTCGCCGCATGGCCATGTTTTGTCGCCTACTGTACACGCTCTCTGGCCCAACTTCGCCTCTGTTATGTGCGGCGTTCTATGTTTCTGTATAACTCTGCTCTCTCACTCGCTCTCTCAGCAACTTCGGTCTGCTTCTCTTTTTCGCTGCTGGCGCTCTGCTTCTCTGTTTCGCCGCGGCGTAGGCCAGGCAGAACAGAGAAGTTTCCCCTTTTTTCACCCCTCTCGCTCTCTCTCTCTTTCTGTCTCTCTCACTCCCCTTCAATTGTTGTTGTTTTTGTACGGCTTTAGTTCCCTTTTTTTTGTTCACTTTTTCCCATTCTGATGTATACATACACACATAGAAATATGCATGGGAACAGAGAGTCTTCTTGTGTGGCTGCAACATGCTGCTGGCAACATGTTCTGCCCTGAGAGTAAATCAAATTCTGAGTCACTCTGGGGCGCCACATCCCCAACTCCAGGGCCCCAATTTATAATGCTGGTCAGAAATTGCATAAAACTTTCAATTTTTTCTGATATCCGGTTTGGCGCTGGCTGGAATGGCCTTCTGGAACGCCTCCTTATATGTACGATTACATACGAGTTTGGATGTGTGTGTGGGGGCATGTAATGTGTGTTTATGTGTGCGTTTACAGTGGAAACTCCAAGACCATGGATGACACTCGAAATCGGTGGCCAAAAGTTGATCGAAAAAGGATCAAGGATTATTGAAGGCTGTCGGAGATCTGTTGTTCTGTGGCATCCACAATTTTCCAGATATTTAGCTCTGCCTTGTTGGGGTCATCTAACGAGCCACTAAAAATCATGGCCATCGGATATGGTGCCTCTTTTTGGGCACTTTTCGTTTCACACTATATGCCTGCCACCTTCCTTCGTGTACGCCGCCGCAGCCTGTTGAAATTGTTTACATTTTGCCGACTCCCTTCGCTGCTGCTGCTGTTGTCTGGTTCTGGTGTTGCAACATGAGTTATTTTTGTTGGTGGTCTGCTGTCCCTGTCCCTGCCCCTTGCTGTTGCACATCCATCGCACCACATCTTTCATCGGCTGTTGTTTATGTTGTTTGTGCTATATGGACCCTCTTCTGCTTGTTCTTCGTCGTCGTTGTCCCTCCTCTCCTTCCTGTTCATCCCTGTCTGCCTGTTTGCTCTGTTGCCTTTTTGCTGCCTGCCTGCCTGCCTGCCTGCTTGGCGCGCAAAACCGGTTTTCGGGTACTCTGCTCCTGACATATAGAAAATGAAAACTTATCCGATGCATACATACAAACATACATACATACATACATATGTACATAAACACATGCATACATATATGCACGGGCATATCAGATTTAGACACAGATTCAGATTCAGATTCATGCGACTTATGTTACACATTTCATGATTATAATGTATACTGTACATACCATACATACATATGTGTGCGTCCTGTCTGTGTGTGTGTATGTAATGGAATGTTCGAGAGATAAGTGGGAAGGGGGTGTGGAGGGGATACCAAGGAAACCAAAGGGCGGGAAAATTACAATTCCTGGTAAGAAGAAAACCCGAAAAGCAAACATTCGGGACAGCCGCGATAGCACAGAGCCTTGAAAAAGTTGCGGCAGGTTGTGGCACGAGGCAGAAAACATAAAACAGAAAGTAAGCGAAAAGCAGATACCCGCCCCCGTACCACTGCCATGAATCTATTGCTCTTATGGCCGTATGACACTTTGATGAAACCTTACAGGGAAAAGCGTGCAGTGGGAGAATATACGATATGCTCTAGTTTTGATTTGCATTTGATAGAATATGAATATAAGTATATATAATATAATCAGGCAGGCTCCGTTTTTCATTTACTTTTGCGGATTACGTTTTCAGCCAAAACGTTTCGTTTTGAGGTTGGTTTAAAATAAAATTATTTATAAAGAAAGCAAAAGTTTAGTTACCCTGATATAGGTGTCAAGTTTATGTTAATGCATCAATAAGTCATCAATTTTTTTCCTTTTTGGCAATTAAGGGTCGTTTCGTTGTATAAAAACCCGTTTGTTTACTTTTCATTTCGTCAACGAAAATGTTTTCGTTTTGAAAACGTTTAAATCTTGCGGAATGTGAAAACGGGAGCCCCAATTTGTGTGTATTCAAAAGTAAATCTGAAAACTTTAGTGAATGTGATGTATTAGATGTAGATGTATCTTAAGGTGTCGTGATTCCGCTCTGTTTCTATTGGCCCTCACCTTCTGGTTAATCAACCTTGCTGTAGCAAGTGCATTTGCAGACGTTGCACAACATTGGTAGCGCCAAAATTCCCGCGATAAATTTCGCTGAAAGTTTTGTTTGCTCGATTGATTCGGAAAATAGATTCGTGATTGATTGATTCGTGACTCAAATGTACATTACCTATCCCTTGCAGGATGCGGCTGGCCCTTCGCTGGACTTTTACGTGTCCGACTCGATGCAGGACATGCTGGACGTGGACATCCGGGCGGAGATAGCCAGCACATTGGCTACCTCTAGCGACCTGACCTCGCTGGACCACGCCCTGGAGACGATTTCGGCCATCAACAACAACACGAGCAGCGGCAGCAACCTGCCGGTGGCATACAACGCCAACGCCAATTTCCTGGCCAGCAGCACGCTGCACGCCTCGCCGACGGCCAAGTGGATGGGCTCCTCGGCCAACTTCTGGTCGAACACCGACTACTACGCCGATCTGGGGGCCTGCGTGAACCCCATTTCGGTGATGCCGCTGATCAACTCCGCTGCCTGCTCGGCCTCCTCCATGCTGGGGTCGCCGCGCAGGGGCAAGGCAGCCACTTCCACACAGTCGCGGGCCGTGCCGGCATCGCCATGCGGGGACCGGGACCAGCACAAGTCACATCTGACCTTCTCGCCGGCCCAGATGAAGGTCAGCGCTGGATCGCTGCGCCGGGAGCAAGTGAGCGCACACATACCCAAACAGATTTCGGTGGTAACCGGCACCGGGAGCACGGCACCGGCCACCATGGCCACCAACTCGGTGCTGCAGCGCCGAAACTCCTCGGCAGTGGATGCAGTGCGCAAGGATCTGGGCACGGAGCTGCGCAGGGCCCAGTCGCAGTCCAGTCCGTCTGAGGAGGGCGGCAACAAGACCTCAAAGACCTCCTCCAACCAGCTCACCGCCGGAGGCGTCTCCACCAACACGATCAAGCTGGCGCCCGGCATCGGGGGCCTAACCTTCGCCAACAGCGCCGCCTACCAGAAGCTGAAGCACCAGTCGTCGGCCAAGTCCCCCAACGGTTCGTCCCCGAGTTCGGGCAACGGCATGGTCCTGAAGCGGGAGGAGGCCTCCAAGCGCGGCCTGCTGCAGCAGGGGAGCACCACACCAAAGAGCATCGCCTCGGCGGCCCATTCGCCGCACCACCAGATGCAGAGCATGGGCTCGCCATCGTCCGGCTCGTCGCTGGCCTCCTCCTCGCCGCTCAGCAATGGCAGCAACCTGGTCAACATCGCCAACAACAGCAGCGGCAGTGCTGGTCTCGTCAAGCCGCTGCAGCAGAAGGTCAAGCTGCCTGTCGTGGGCAGCGCCTTCCCCAAGCCGGCCTACTCATACTCCTGCCTCATCGCGCTGGCCCTGAAGAACTCGCGGGCCGGCTCGCTGCCCGTCTCGGAGATCTACAGTTTCCTGTGCCAGCACTTTCCGTACTTCGAGAATGCGCCGAGTGGCTGGAAGAACAGCGTGCGGCACAATCTGTCGCTGAACAAGTGCTTCGAGAAGATCGAGCGCCCGGCCACGAATGGCAATCAGCGCAAGGGCTGCCGCTGGGCCATGAACCCGGAGCGCATCACCAAGATGGACGAGGAAGTGCAGAAGTGGTCGCGCAAGGATCCACAGGCCATACGCTGCGCCATGGTCTATCCGGAGCACCTGGAGTCGTTGGAGCGCGGCGAAATGAAGCACGGATCGGCCGACTCCGATGTGGAGCTCGATTCGACGTCGGAGATCGAAGAGTCCTCCGATCTGGAGGAGCAGGACTTCGACGACACCCTTGTGGATGCGATGCTCGTTGAGGAGGACGAAGATGTCGTGGACGAGGATGAGGACGACGATATGCTGGGCGAATTCGAGGCCGAGGAAGAGCTACTCGCCAGCCACTCCGCTGCCAGCCAGTCGAGCCATCACCTGCCCCTTCACCACGTCCTGCTCGGCCAGAAGAGCAACGACTTTGACATTGAGGTGAGTTTGGAAAGGCACCTGGTCGAGAAGTCTTCGTTGCTATACGAGAAGGTATCTAGCCTTGTTATCCCCACTCTGAACAGCCCTTTGCTAACGCTTTCATTCCCAATCTTCCAGGTCGACGAACAACTGTACGATGCCATCGACATCGAGGACGATAAGGAGGCAGTGCGCCGCGCCATAGCCAGTGGCCAAGGCACACACATCATCGAGCTGAATCCGGCCGATCTGAATGCGAACCACAACGGCTACCACCACCAGCAGCAGCAGCAGGCGAAGCGTGCGCGTCTGGACATCAACTATGCCATCGGTCCCGCCGGCGAGCTGGAGCAGCAGTATGGCCAGAAGGTGAAGGTGCAGCAGCTGGTGCAGACACAGGCGCAGCCACAGCCGACCACATACAATCGCCGCAAGATGCCGCTGGTCAACCGCATCATTTAAAGGGGCAAAGCCCAAGCCGCCCCGCTCTCTTCGATTTGCACAAACCACATACCATGCAGCACCACAGTAGTAGCCATGGATGTGGCACGCACACCCACACACACGCGCATAATTAAACAGCATACACTTAGTGCTAGGCCCACGCTACATAGTATAGGAAAGAAGCCCCCTTGCTACGCTTAAACGTATCCCTAAGAACATTTTCGGTAATCATTTGTCAGTTGTACCCGTGCCCAATACCCATCTAAACTGATTGAAAATCAGAATTTATACATTTTATTACTTTGGAGATCTCATTTCTCTCCAGTTAAGCTTACTTTGAATCTTTTTGTAGTCCTTATTAATCTGTGGTCGATTTTCGAATAAATCTATGCCAATAATTGTAAAGGATTGCTCGAAAGTTTTGCCCCAATCGCAACTCTGTCTTGAGTCTTGACGCTTGAGCAGTACAAAGAAACTCTCAACCAAGTGAAAGTCTCAGTAGTTAGTCCTGACCCTGAACCTCTGACGATGCATAAAGCTATTTGTAATGTTAATTTTTTTCCAATTTTGAATAATTTGATCTCCCTTGACCTGACCCCCGTTGACCACAAACACCCTGACAAACGTGAAGATTTCATACTCCATTAAACTTAACGAAACTTGACGCAGTTATTATATAGAATATAGATTATTGACAATGTGCAACACAACAACACACAAAAACAAAAACAACAACGATTTTTGGACAACGAAATGGGAACACTATGTTCGCTTTTCCACCTTTTGTTAATCTTTTGTACCCGAAATGTGACAACTTGCAGCATTTGCAAGCATTTTTCAGCCGATTCCGAATCCGAATTCCAACTTTAAGTTAGGTAATGTTGTAAAAAAAAAAAAAACAAAACACACCACAAACACACACACATAAACAACTTGCCGGTCCAGTATTCGCATGCGGATTTTTTATAGAACTTTTGTATGTATTTGTACTATATATGAAACGAGAATAGAATCTACATTATTGCTGGAAAGAACAGTCAATTATTTTTACGAATATACATAGTAGGATTGTAGTGGATTGTAAATAGTTTTCACACAATTTAAGAATTTAAGAATAGGCTTAAGATGAAAAAATAAACTATTGTATACTATATGTAGCTAATCGTAAGTGAAACAACCCGTATTCCAAATGAAACGACACAGGATCCGAAAACCAATAAGACTTGAAGCGAACATGATCAAGCCTCTCAGATTTAAAATAGTACAAAGAGCTGATTAACGATTTACAAGGCCTGTTGCTCATGACTGGCATTATGCTCACTTGAATATAAAGCATTTTTGTTTTTTTTTTGTTTTCTTAACTTTTGCATTCAACTATTCCACAAGTGAAATCAATACAACAACATTCATACACTTTTTTTCGTTGTAATACTAGCACCTAAGTAGCATTTAACAAATTATACCGATACCGATACCAATACCTATATCCATACCCGATACCCATATCCATACCCGGATACAGATAGAAACCTATGTAAATGCCTAAGCTAAGAGTGAACAATTTTTGTATAGAGTTGATACTAAAAAATTTAAACCAAAAAAAATTCAATAAAAATTAAAAAAATATCTACAAATTAAAAGAATAAAATGTGGGTAAAACCTTATTCCCGGGTAATTTTAGTACATTTTTCCGAATATGAATGGAGCGGGGAATTCTTAAAGATCAAAAAAAGTTCCAGTGTGGGGAAAAATATTTATCGTGTAACCCACGAATTATCTGTATTCTGTTAGCAGCTAATCCGATTTTGATCAGTTTGGTTTAATTCGTTTTGTAAACTATAAAAATGTCAGCCGATCGGTTCTAGAACGGGAATGCTATACTATATTTCGTAACAACTGAGGGAAAACATTTATTTTGTTAATGTGTGCCAACGTGATATCAATATTCACTGGTACTTTCCTATAGGTCATGGGAGGCTGCCTCTAAAGAATACCCATTGGAAATTCATTGAATATATCGACTATAGAACTCAGTTCTCAAAATGGTTCAATGTTCAATAGGGAACTAGTTTCTCCATATTATTATGTATTGTTTAACTTATAGCATTCTAAAAACATACGCATTAGGGTATGATTGCTTTAAGTCAATCCTTTTCAATTCTTTAATTTTCCCTTTCTAAAAGTCTGCTGATTTCAGCGTTTCCATTAAACGAATCGTACTTTGATGAAAAGACAGCTGTGTGAAATATTTAAGCCCTGGTTGCTTGGACGGTGTTTTTCAACACTGACATTTCAAGTTGAATTCCCCAAAACTGTTTTGGGTCATCTACGAGCTTCCTGTCAAATTGTTAGCTTCCTTTACTAAAATCATTTTCATTTTGGAGTTGTTCCGAACGTAAACGTTTTCAGTTTTGGTTCCCGAAAAAAAACTTGCAAAAGATTTAAAAGATTTGCATTATGTCCGACAACATTAAGAAAATCGTCAAGAAGGCCGACCTGGTGGCGAAAAATAGCGGCATCAATATGGACGTGCCAGACTCCTCGAACCTGGGCATTGGTTTGCCACCGGCCCGCAAGATTCAGGAGTTGCAGGAAGATGACGATCCGAAATGCAAGGTGTGCAAGGGGTCGCTCAAGGAGAGTGCTGAAGTTATGAAGACACTGCCCGGCATATGGGGAAACAAGGTAGACGTAAAAAACCCATTTATCCATTTATTAAAAAACTTATTCGATTCTCCTGCAGGTCGGCGGTGGGTGTGCCTTCTGCCTATTCGGGCTGAAGTCCGATTAATTCCGAAACAGCTCCGCGCAGCCCATTTGTGGTTAGATTAAGTTGGGTGCTGCGCTACATTTACACATACATACAGGAAATTGAGAGAAGAAGAAAGAAAAACTCTGGGCTTGAGTAGAAATAACAAACATTATAACAGAAATAAATAAATAAACTAACAACACGAGTACATCCCACTTCTAATTGGTGAGGTACGAGGGATCGGTTTTCTGCGGGCCCTTTTCCAGAATCTAAAGCGTCCAAGGTGTCAATAAGGTATGGAGCTATTGAAGCTGGATCCTATGAAGCTATTGAAGCATACTGCTCCGAATTTATAATAGTTTTCGGATAAAAACATCATCGATACACTTCTCCCAATTCCATCAAGGGTAGACACTTTGCGGTCGCACAGTTCGAAGCTATCTACACAAGTATGAAGCGTGTTTATACCCTCCAAAAAGTATTGAATACAGGTGAAGGACATGTTTCGGTTTCGGTTATTTTTTGAGGACAATTTTTATTTCACACATATAAATAGTTTTGACATTTCAAAAGTTTGTTATTGGTTTTCCTTCAACAACCAATAAAACTTAGGTATTAGCTGAGCAATTTGCATTTTGAGCAGATCGTAATTGAGCTTCGCTGCCTGGGCTGAGTGGCAGGCGTGGACGGGACAGTGGACAATAGTGCGAGAGGAACTCTGTGTTCATATCACATGCTTTTGCACATGTACTGTGCCCGTCGCCGTCCATTCGCCTGCCAGACCGGACAGATTCGTCAAGAGCCGAATATGTACATATGTGGTTGGTATTTGGTTCGTTCTTTTTTGTGCCAGGCAGAGATAATGTCAGATGTGTGCTTTAGGACTAGACAGTTGGATGGAGCACGAAGGCATCCGCTTAGTTACTCGATGTGCAAAGCAAATCGTATTTTGGTTCGTTTGCATCTTGTACTCGTACACATAAAATTGCATCAAATACTTTGAAAAGCGCCTCTGTTAAAATATATTGTATGCTGCTCCCCCAGAGCATCCACTTGTAGTTAAAATATACATATTACATTCATGTTTCTTAGTCTACACATTGTATACTATATAGATATACATATACATATAGAGTATAAGGTATAAGGTATATGGTAAATTGTATTGTTTCAAAATTGAGTGTTGATCTTTGCACATTTAAGGCCTGTTGTTTACTTAGCTTAGGTTTGAGCTGGATATACCGATACTTTGTTAATTCGTTGAGCAAGCTGTTTCGCTAAAATCTATAAAATCGAACTGTAGCTTTCGCTGTCGCTGTCGCTTTCGCTTTCAGTGTGCGTGGGTGCTCCATGTATATGTGGTTGTGTGTGATCTGTGTATCTATGTGTGCGAGTGTGCGCCGTGCGCTGTGCGCTGTGACATACAAGATACAAGATAGTTGAAACCAGACAAAACTGATGCATTCTCCGCTCTCTCTTAAACAAACAAGGGGAACTAACATTATCGTAGACGTAGACAGTAGACAATTAGACGTAAATTACAGATATTAATGCACATGTACTTAAACTAAAATGTATCTTATGAATACACGGATCGATCAGAGATCAGATCGGATCTGTTGACCAGGCAGGCAAGGACAGACGTTGCTTGCGGCTTGCGCCTTGCTGCCGCCTGCGTTTGCCTCCTGCCTGCTGGACGGCTCTTCACTTCAATGTGGGGGCAATGCTCACTCATACAAACTCACACTAATCGGCCAGCACTAGCGCTGCCTCTGCATGAGCTATGAGTCCTTTGAGTCTGCCTAAAATGTTACTACTAAAAATGATCGACTGACTACGCTTAGGGTCTGGGAACTTAGGACTACAAACTAACACACGGATACGTACAACACACGGTTTGACTATTAAATGCAGAGCTGAATATGGGTGACAGGGTGACATGGGGACAGGTGCACACTGATCGGGATAACCATTACGGATTACATAAACTCGGTTACTATGAATACTAGTTTCACTGCTTCCGCTTCCGCTTCCATAGCAACTCATTCCTGCTTCAGTCGCTTCGCCTCGATGCCAACATCCCCGCCGCTGACCGAGCTGGGGGTATTCTGCTGCTCCGTTTCGCTGGTGATGTACGCGAACTGGCATTCAAATTCAAAGTCCATCTCTTTCTTCTGGGGAACATTGGGATTGTTAGCGAATCAAGAGGGCTATGGGTACAATTCCAAGGAATCTTACCATGCGTTCGCATATGACCGCTATGTCCGTCTTCTGCTGCGCCTCGGCTATCTTGTGCTCCACCAGATAGAACATGTACTCGTCGAACAGAAGTCTTATCAGGTGGAAGCTGCCGAAGCTCGAGGCCGAGCGCAGCGTCAAGTCCCGGATGATCATCGAGCTGTAGAAGCTCCACTTGAGCAGGAACTGGCGGGCGGCCCGCGCATATGTCGGCTTGCCCGTGTACTCCTCCATGGCCGACTCGACCACGAGCTGCAGCCAGCTGGCCCACTGCTCCAGCGAGCTCTGCTGCTGCAGGGCGGCCTTGAAGTCGCTCTCCAATCTCTGAACCACAGCCGGGGCACACTGACTCACCCAGGCGGCCTGTTCCTGCACGGGCACAAAGAGCGCTGTTCAGTCTCCAATAACTTCGTTGTAATTCGTTGCTCGACTCACCTGCATATTGTGGAAATCCACGCGGTTCAGATCACTCAACATTTGGGAGATCTGGGCGCCGTTCTGGAGCACAGCTCGTGCGGCCTGCGCCAGATGATTGAGCGAGGTGTATTATTTTGTTAATGTGTGCCAACATGATATCAATATTCACTGGTACTTTCCTATAGGTCATTAGAGGCTGCCTCTAAAGAATACCCATTGGAAATTCATTGAAAATATCGACTATAGAACTCAGTTCTCAAAATGGTTCAATGTTCAATAGGGAACTAGTTTCTCCATATTATTATGTATTGTTTAACTTATAGCATTCTAAAAACATACGCATTAGGGTATGATTGCTTTAAGTCAATCCTTTTCAATTCTTTAATTTTCCCTTTCTAAAAGTCTGCTGATTTCAGTGTTTCCATTAAACGAATCGTACTTTGATGAAAAGACAGCTGTGTGAAATATTTAAGCCCTGGTTGCTTGGACGGTGTTTTTCAACACTGACTTTTCAAGTTGAATTCCCCAAAACTCATCTACGAGCTTCCTGTTAAATTGTTAAAATCATTTTCATTTTGGAGTTGTTCCGAACGTAAACGTTTTCAGTTTTGGTTCCCGAAAAAAAACTTGCAAAAGATTTAAAAGATTTGCATTATGTCCGACAACATTAAGAAAATCGTCAAGAAGGCCGACCTGGTGGCGAAAAATAGCGGCATCAATATGGACGTGCCAGACTCCTCGAACCTGGGCATTGGTTTGCCACCGGCCCGCAAGATTCAGGAGTTGCAGGAAGATGACGATCCGAAATGCAAGGTGTGCAAGGGGTCGCTCAAGGAGAGTGCTGAAGTTATGAAGACACTGCCCGGCATATGGGGAAACAAGGTAGACGTAAAAAACCCATTTATCCATTTATTACAACACTTATTCGATTCTCCTGCAGGTCGGCGGTGGGTGTGCCTTCTGCCTATTCGGGCTGAAGTCCGATTAGTTCCGAAACAGCTCCGCGCAGCCCATTTGTGGTTAGATTAAGTTGGGTGCTGCGAGAGATAAGTGGTAAAGGGGGGGTGGAGGGGATACCAAGGAAACCAATGGGCGGGAAATGACAATTCCTTGTAAGAAGAAAACCCGAAAAGCAAACATTCGGGGCAGACGCGATAGCAGAGAGCCTTGAAAAAGATGCGGCAGGTTGTGGCACGAGGCAGAAAACATAAAACAGAAAGTAAGCGAAAAGCAGATACCCGCCCCCGTACCACTGCCTTGAATCTATTGCTCTTATGGCCGTATGACACTTTGATGAAACCTTACAGGGAAAAGCGTGCAGTGGGAGAATATACGATATGCTCTAGTTTTGATTTGCATTTGATAGAATATGAATATAAGTATATATAATATAATCAGGCAGGCTCCGTTTTTCATTTACTTTTGCGGATTTTCGTTTTAAGGTTCTCCAGTTTTCACATATTTTTGCTGTTTGCACCAAAACGAAAATTGTTGTTGCTCTGGGCAATTTTTTCCGAGCCAAATTTGAGGTTGGTTTAAAATAAAATTATTTATAAAGAAAGCAAAAGTTTAGTTACCCTGATATAGGTGTCAAGTTTATGTTAATGCATCAATAAGCCATCTGCTTTTTTCCTTTTTGGCAATTAAGGGTCGTTTCGTTCTATAAAAACCCGTTTGTTTAATTTTCATTTCGTCAACGAAAATGTTTTCGTTTTGAAAACGTTTAAATCTTGCGGAATGTGAAAACGGGAGCCCCAATTTATGTGTATTCAAAAGTAAATCTGAAAACTTTAGTGAATGTGATGTATTAGATGTAGATGTATCTTAAGGTGTCGTGATTCCGCTCTGTTTCTATTGGCCCTCACCTTCTGGTTAATCAACCTTGCTGTAGCAAGTGCAATTGCAGACGTTACACAATATTGGTCGCGCCAAAATTCCCGCGATAAATTTCGCTAAAAGCTCTGTTTGCTCGATTGATTCGGAAAATAGATTCGTGATTGATTGATTCGTGACTCAAATGTACATTACCTATCCCTTGCAGGATGCGGCTGGCCCTTCGCTGGACTTTTACGTGTCCGACTCGATGCAGGACATGCTGGACGTGGACATCCGGGCGGAGATAGCCAGCACATTGGCTACCTCTAGCGACCTGACCTCGCTGGACCACGCCCTGGAGACGATTTCGGCCATCAACAACAACACGAGCAGCGGCAGCAACCTGCCGGTGGCATACAACGCCAACGCCAATTTCCTGGCCAGCAGCACGCTGCACTCCTCGCCGACGGCCAAGTGGATGGGCTCCTCGGCCAACTTCTGGTCGAACACCGACTACTACGCCGATCTGGGGGCCTGCGTGAACCCCATTTCGGTGATGCCGCTGATCAACTCCGCTGCCTGCTCGGCCTCCTCCATGCTGGGGTCGCCGCGCAGGGGCAAGGCAGCCACTTCCACACAGTCGCGGGCCGTGCCGGCATCGCCATGCGGGGACCGGGACCAGCACAAGTCACATCTGACCTTCTCGCCGGCCCAGATGAAGGTCAGCGCTGGATCGCTGCGCCGGGAGCAAGTGAGCGCACACATACCCAAACAGATTTCGGTGGTAACCGGCACCGGGAGCACGGCACCGGCCACCATGGCCACCAACTCGGTGCTGCAGCGCCGAAACTCCTCGGCAGTGGATGCAGTGCGCAAGGATCTGGGCACGGAGCTGCGCAGGGCCCAGTCGCAGTCCAGTCCGTCTGAGGAGGGCGGCAACAAGACCTCAAAGACCTCCTCCAACCAGCTCACCGCCGGAGGCGTCTCCACCAACACGATCAAGCTGGCGCCCGGCATCGGGGGCCTAACCTTCGCCAACAGCGCCGCCTACCAGAAGCTGAAGCACCAGTCGTCGGCCAAGTCCCCCAACGGTTCGTCCCCGAGTTCGGGCAACGGCATGGTCCTGAAGCGGGAGGAGGCCTCCAAGCGCGGCCTGCTGCAGCAGGGGAGCACCACACCAAAGAGCATCGCCTCGGCGGCCCATTCGCCGCACCACCAGATGCAGAGCATGGGCTCGCCATCGTCCGGCTCGTCGCTGGCCTCCTCCTCGCCGCTCAGCAATGGCAGCAACCTGGTCAACATCGCCAACAACAGCAGCGGCAGTGCTGGTCTCGTCAAGCCGCTGCAGCAGAAGGTCAAGCTGCCTGTCGTGGGCAGCGCCTTCCCCAAGCCGGCCTACTCATACTCCTGCCTCATCGCGCTGGCCCTGAAGAACTCGCGGGCCGGCTCGCTGCCCGTCTCGGAGATCTACAGTTTCCTGTGCCAGCACTTTCCGTACTTCGAGAATGCGCCGAGTGGCTGGAAGAACAGCGTGCGGCACAATCTGTCGCTGAACAAGTGCTTCGAGAAGATCGAGCGCCCGGCCACGAATGGCAATCAGCGCAAGGGCTGCCGCTGGGCCATGAACCCGGAGCGCATCACCAAGATGGACGAGGAAGTGCAGAAGTGGTCGCGCAAGGATCCACAGGCCATACGCTGCGCCATGGTCTATCCGGAGCACCTGGAGTCGTTGGAGCGCGGCGAGATGAAGCACGGATCGGCCGACTCCGATGTGGAGCTCGATTCGACGTCGGAGATCGAAGAGTCCTCCGATCTGGAGGAGCAGGACTTCGACGACACCCTTGTGGATGCGATGCTCGTTGAGGAGGACGAAGATGTCATGGACGAGGATGAGGACGACGATATGCTGGGCGAATTCGAGGCCGAGGAAGAGCTACTCGCCAGCCACTCCGCTGCCAGCCAGTCGAGCCATCACCTGCCCCTTCACCACGTCCTGCTCGGCCAGAAGAGCAACGACTTTGACATTGAGGTGAGTTTGGAAAGGCACCTGGTCGAGAAGTCTTCGTTGCTATACGAGAAGGTATCTAGCCTTGTTATCCCCACTCTGAACAGCCCTTTGCTAACGCTTTCATTCCCAATCTTCCAGGTCGACGAACAACTGTACGATGCCATCGACATCGAGGACGATAAGGAGGCAGTGCGCCGCGCCATAGCCAGTGGCCAAGGCACACACATCATCGAGCTGAATCCGGCCGATCTGAATGCGAACCACAACGGCTACCACCACCAGCAGCAGCAGCAGGCGAAGCGTGCGCGTCTGGACATCAACTATGCCATCGGTCCCGCCGGCGAGCTGGAGCAGCAGTATGGCCAGAAGGTGAAGGTGCAGCAGCTGGTGCAGACACAGGCGCAGCCACAGCCGACCACATACAATCGCCGCAAGATGCCGCTGGTCAACCGCATCATTTAAAGGGGCAAAGCCCAAGCCGCCCCGCTCTCTTCGATTTGCACAAACCACATACCATGCAGCACCACAGTAGTAGCCATGGATGTGGCACGCACACCCACACACACGCGCATAATTAAACAGCATACACTTAGTGCTAGGCCCACGCGTCATAGTATAGGAAAGAAGCCCCCTTGCTACGCTTAAACGTATCCCTAAGAACATTTTCGGTAATCATTTGTCAGTTGTACCCGTGCCCAATACCCATCTAAACTGATTGAAAATCAGAATTTATACATTTTATTACTTTGGAGATCTCATTTCTCTCCAGTTAAGCTTACTTTGAATCTTTTTGTAGTCCTTATTAATCTGTGGTCGATTTTCGAATAAATCTATGCCAATAATTGTAAAGGATTGCTCGAAAGTTTTGCCCCAATCGCAACTCTGTCTTGAGTCTTGACGCTTGAGCAGTAGAAAGAAACTCTCAACCAAGTGAAAGTCTCAGTAGTTAGTCCTGACCCTGAACCTCTGACGATGCATAAAGCTATTTGTAATGTTAATTTTTTTCCAATTTTGAATAATTTATCTCCCTTGACCTGACCCCCGTTGACCACAAACACCCTGACAAACGTGAAGATTTCATACTCCATTAAACTTAACGAAACTTGACGCAGTTATTATATAGAATATAGATTATTGACAATGTGCAACACAACAACACACAAAAACAAAAACAACAACGATTTTTGGACAACGAAATGGGAACAATATGTTCGCTTTTCCACCTTTTGTTAATCTTTTGTACCCGAAATGTGACAATTTGCAGCATTTGCAAGCATTTTTCAGCCGATTCCGAATCCGAATTCCAACTTTAAGTTAGGTAATGTTGTAAAAAAAAAAAAAACAAAACACACCACAAACACACACACATAAACAACTTGCCGGTCCAGTATTCGCATGCGGATTTTTTATAGAACTTTTGTATGTATTTGTACTATATATGAAACGAGAATAGAATCTACATTATTGCTGGAAAGAACAGTCAATTATTTTTACGAATATACATAGTAGGATTGTAGTGGATTGTGAATAGTTTTCACACAATTTAAGAATTTAAGAATAGGCTTAAGATGAAAAAATAAACTATTGTATACTATATGTAGCTAATCGTAAGTGAAACAACCCGTATTCCAAATGAAACGACACAGGATCCGAAAACCAATAAGACTTGAAGCGAACATGATCAAGCCTCTCAGATTTAAAATAGTACAAAGAGCTGATTAACGATTTACAAGGCCTGTTGCTCATGACTGGCATTTTGCTCACTTGAATATAAAGCATTTTTGTTTTTTTTTTGTTTTCTTAACTTTTGCATTCAACTATTCCACAAGTGAAATCAATACAACAACATTCATACACTTTTTTTCGTTGTAATACTAGCACCTAAGTAGCATTTAACAAATTATACCGATACCGATACCAATACCTATATCCATACCCGATACCCATATCCATACCCGATTCAGATAGAAACCTATGTAAATGCCTAAGCTAAGAGTGAACAATTTTTGTATAGAGTTGATACTGAAAAATTTAAACCAAAAAAAATTCAATAAAAATTAAAAAAATATCTACAAATTAAAAGAATAAAACGTGGGTAAAACCTTATTCCAGGGTAATTTTAGTAAATTTTTCCGAATATGAATGGAGCGGGGAATTCTTAAAGATCAAAAAAAGTTCCAGTGTGGGGAAAAATATTTATCGTGTAACCCACGAATTATCTGTATTCTGTTAGCAGCTAATCCGATTTTGATCAGTTTGGTTTAATTCGTTTTGTAAACTATAAAAATGTCAGCCGATCGGTTCTAGAACGGGAATGCTATACTATATTTCGTAACAACTGAGGGAAAACATTTATTTTGTAAATGTGTGCCAACGTGATATCAATATTCACTGGTACTTTCCTATAGGTCATTAGAGGCTGCCTCTAAAGAATACCCATTGGAAATTCATTGAAAATATCGACTATAGAACTCAGTTCTCAAAATGGTTCAATGTTCAATAGGGAACTAGTTTCTCCATATTATTATGTATTGTTTAACTTATAGCATTCTAAAAACATACGCATTAGGGTATGATTGCTTTAAGTCAATCCTTTTCAATTCTTTAATTTTCCCTTTCTAAAAGTCTGCTGATTTCAGTGTTTCCATTAAACGAATCGTACTTTGATGAAAAGACAGCTGTGTGAAATATTTAAGCCCTGGTTGCTTGGACGGTGTTTTTCAACACTGACTTTTCAAGTTGAATTCCCCAAAACTGTTTTGGGTCATCTACGAGCTTCCTGTCAAATTGTTAGCTTCCTTTACTAAAATCATTTTCATTTTGGAGTTGTTCCGAACGTAAACGTTTTCAGTTTTGGTTCCCGAAAAAAAACTTGCAAAAGATTTAAAAGATTTGCATTATGTCCGACAACATTAAGAAAATCGTCAAGAAGGCCGACCTGGTGGCGAAAAATAGCGGCATCAATATGGACGTGCCAGACTCCTCGAACCTGGGCATTGGTTTGCCACCGGCCCGCAAGATTCAGGAGTTGCAGGAAGATGACGATCCGAAATGCAAGGTGTGCAAGGGGTCGCTCAAGGAGAGTGCTGAAGTTATGAAGACACTGCCCGGCATATGGGGAAACAAGGTAGACGTAAAAAACCCATTTATCCATTTATTACAACACTTATTCGATTCTCCTGCAGGTCGGCGGTGGGTGTGCCTTCTGCCTATTCGGGCTGAAGTCCGATTAATTCCGAAACAGCTCCGCGCAGCCCATTTGTGGTTAGATTAAGTTGGGTGCTGCGCTACATTTACACATACATACAGGAAATTGAGAGAAGAAGAAAGAAAAACTCTGGGCTTGAGGAGAAATAACAAACATAACAGAAATAAATAAATAAACTAACAACACGAGTACATCCCACTTCTAATTGGTGAGGTACGAGGGATCGGTTTTCTGCGGGCCCTTTTCCAGAATCTAAAGCGTCCAAGGTGTCAATAAGGTATGGAGCTATTGAAGCTGGATCCTATGAAGCTATTGAAGCATACTGCTCCGAATTTATAATAGTTTTCGGATAAAAATATCATCGATACACTTCTCCCAATTCCATCAAGGGTAGACACTTTGCGGTCGCACAGATCGAAGCTATCTACACAAGTATGAAGCGTGTTTATACCCTCCAAAAAGTATTGAATACAGGTGAAGGATATGTTTCGGTTTCGGTTATTTTTTGAGGACAATTTTTATTTCACATATATAAATAGTTTTGACATTTCAAAAGTTTGTTATTTGTTTTCCTTCAACAACCAATAAAACTTAGGTATTAGCTGAGCAATTTGCATTTTGAGCAGATCGTAATTGAGCTTCGCTGCCTGGGCTGAGTGGCAGGCGTGGACGGGACAGTGGACAATCGTGCGAGAGGAACTCTGTGTTCATATCACGTGCTTTTGCACATGTACTGTGCCCGTCGTCGTCCATTCGCCTGCCAGACCGGACAGATTCGTCAAGAGCCGAATATGTACATATGTGGTTGGTATTTGGTTCGTTCTTTTTTGTGCCAGGCAGAGATAATGTCAGATGTGTGCTTTAGGACTAGACAGTTGGATGGAGCACGAAGGCATCCGCTTAGTTACTCGATGTGCAAAGCAAATCGTATTTTGGTTCGTTTGCATCTTGTACTCGTACACATAAAATGGCATCAAATACTTTGAAAAGCGCCTCTGTTAAAATATATTGCATGCTGCTCCCCCAGAGCATCCACTTGTAGTTAAAATATACATATTACATTCATGTTTCTTAGTCTACACATTGTATACTATATAGATATACATATAGAGTATAAGGTATAAGGTATATGGTAAATTGTATTGTTTCAAAATTGAGTGTTGATCTCTGCACATTTAAGGCCTGTTGTTCACTTAGCTTAGGTTTAAGCTGGATATACCGATACTTTGTTAATTCGTTGAGCAAGCAGTTTCGCTAAAATCTATAAAATCGAACTGTAGCTTTCGCTGTCGCTGTCGCTTTCGCTTTCAGTGTGCGTGGGTGCTCCATGTGTATGTGGTTGTGTGTGATCTGTGTATCTATGTGTGCGAGTGTGCGCCGTGCGCTGTGCGCTGTGACATACAAGATACAAGATAGTTGAAACCAGACAAAACTGATGCATTCTCCGCTCTCTCTTAAACAAACAAAGGGAACTAACATTATCGTAGACGTAGACAGTAGACAATTAGACGTAAATTACAGATATTAATGCACATGTACTTAAACTAAAATGTATCTTATGAATACACGGATCGATCAGAGATCAGATCGGATCAGTTGATCGGGCAGGCAAGGCCAGACGTTGCTTGCGGCTTGCGCCTTGCTGCCGCCTGCTGTTGCCTTCTGCCTGCTGGACGGCTCTTCACTTCAATGTGGGGGCAATGCTCACTCATACAAACTCACACTAATCGGCCAGCACTAGCGCTGCCTCTGCATGAGCTATGAGTCCTTTGAGTCTGCCTAAAATGTTACTACTAAAACTGATCGACTGACTACGCTTAGGGTCTGGGAACTAAGGAATACAAACTAAAACACGGATACGTACCACACACGGTTTGACTATTAAATGCAGAGCTGAATATTGGTGACAGGGTGACATGGGGACATGGGAAGGGTGCACACTGATCGGGATAACAATTACGGATTACATAAACTCGGTTACTATGAATACTAGTTTCACTGCTTCCGCTTCCGCTTCCGCTTCCATAGCAACTCATTCCTGCTTCAGTCGCTTCGCCTCGTTGCCAACATCCCCGCCGCTGACCGAGCTGGGGGTATTCTGCTGCTCCGTTTCGCTGGTGATGTACGCGAACTGGCATTCAAATTCAAAGTCCATCTCTTTCTTCTGGGGAACATTGGGATTGTTAGCGAATCAAGAGGGCTATGGGTACAATTCCAAGGAATCTTACCATGCGTTCGCATACGACCGCTATGGCCGTCTTCTGCTGCGCCTCGGCTATCTTGTGCTCCACCAGATAGAACATGTACTCGTCGAACAGAAGTCTTATCAGGTGGAAGCTGCCGAAGCTCGAGGCCGAGCGCAGCGTCAAGTCCCGGATGATCATCGAGCTGTAGAAGCTCCACTTGAGCAGGAACTGGCGGGCGGCCCGCGCATATGTCGGCTTGCCCGTGTACTCCTCCATGGCCGACTCGACCACGAGCTGCAGCCAGCTGGCCCACTGCTCCAGCGAGCTCTGCTGCTGCAGGGCGGCCTTGAAGTCGCTCTCCAATCTCTGAACCACAGCCGGGGCACACTGACTCACCCAGGCGGCCTGTTCCTGCACGGGCACAAAGAGCGCTGTTCAGTCTCCAATAACTTCGTTGTAATTCGTTGCTCGACTCACCTGCACATTGTGGAAATCCACGCGGTTCAGATCACTCAACATTTGGGAGATCTGGGCGCCGTTCTGGAGCACAGCTCGTGCGGCCTGCGCCAGATGATTGAGCGAGGTGTATTATTTTGTTAATGTGTGCCAACGTGATATCAATATTCACTGGTATTTTCCTATAGGTCATGGGAGGCTGCCTCTAAAGAATACCCATTGGAAATTCATTGAAAATATCGACTATAGAACTCAGTTCTCAAAATGGTTCAATGTTCAATAGGGAACTAGTTTCTCCATATTATTATGTATTGTTTAACTTATAGCATTCTAAAAACATACGCATTAGGGTATGATTGCTTTAAGTTAATCCTTTTCAATTCTTTAATTTTCCCTTTCTACAAGTCTGCTGATTTCAGTGTTTCCATTAAACGAATCGTACTTTGATGAAAAGACAGCTGTGTGAAATATTTAAGCCCTGGTTGCTTGGACGGTGTTTTTCAACACTGACTTTTCAAGTTGAATTCCCCAAAACTCATCTACGAGCTTCCTGTCAAATTGTTAAAATCATTTTCATTTTGGAGTTGTTCCGAACGTAAACGTTTTCAGTTTTGGTTCCCGAAAAAAAACTTGCAAAAGATTTAAAAGATTTGCATTATGTCCGACAACATTAAGAAAATCGTCAAGAAGGCCGACCTGGTGGCGAAAAATAGCGGCATCAATATGGACGTGCCAGACTCCTCGAACCTGGGCATTGGTTTGCCACCGGCCCGCAAGATTCAGGAGTTGCAGGAAGATGACGATCCGAAATGCAAGGTGTGCAAGGGGTCGCTCAAGGAGAGTGCTGAAGTTATGAAGACACTGCCCGGCATATGGGGAAACAAGGTAGACGTAAAAAACCCATTTATCCATTTATTACAACACATTCGATTCTCCTGCAGGTCGGCGGTGGGTGTGCCTTCTGCCTATTCGGGCTGAAGTCCGATTAGTTCCGAAACAGCTCCGCGCAGCCCATTTGTGGTTAGATTAAGTTGGGTGCTGCGAGAGATAAGTGGTAAAAGGGGGGTGGAGTGGATACCAAGGAAACCAAAGGGCGGGAAATGACAATTCCTTGTAAGAAGAAAACCCGAAAAGCAAACATTCGGGGCAGACGCGATAGCAGAGAGCCTTGAAAAAGATGCGGCAGGTTGTGGCACGAGGCAGAAAACATAAAACAGAAAGTAAGCGAAAAGCAGATACCCGCCCCCGTACCACTGCCTTGAATCTATTGCTCTTATGGCCGTATGACACTTTGATGAAACCTTACAGGGAAAAGCGTGCAGTGGGAGAATATACGATATGCTCTAGTTTTGATTTGCATTTGATAGAATATGAATATAAGTATATATAATATAATCAGGCAGGCTCCGTTTTTCATTTACTTTTGCGGATTTTCGTTTTAAGGTTCTCCAGTTTTCACATATTTTTGGTGTTTGCACCAAAACGAAAATTGTTGTTGCTCTGGGCAATTTTTTCCGAGCCAAATTTGAGGTTGGTTTAAAATAAAATTATTTATAAAGAAAGCAAAAGTTTAGTTACCCTGATATAGGTGTTAAGTTTATGTTAATGCATCAATAAGCCATCTGCTTTTTTCCTTTTTGGCAATTAAGGGTCGTTTCGTTCTATAAAAACCCGTTTGTTTAATTTTCATTTCGTCAAACGGGAGCCCCAATTTATGTGTATTCAAAAGTAAATCGGAAAACTTTTGTGAGTGTGAAAAATATAGAAATTACTTGCCATCTCCCTCTTGCTGACTAGATTTATCTTATCTTGATTCCGCTCAGTTTCTATTGGCCCTCACCTTCTGGTTAATCAACCTTGCTGTAGCAAGTGCATTTGCAGACGTTGCACAACATTGGTAGCGCCAAAATTCCCGCGATAAATTTCGCTGAAAGTTTTGTTTGCTCGATTGATTCGGAAAATAGATTCGTGATTGATTGATTCGTGACTCAAATGTACATTAACTATCCCTTGCAGGATGCGGCTGGCCCTTCGCTGGACTTTTACGTGTCCGACTCAATGCAGGACATGCTGGACGTGGACATCTGGGCGGAGATAGCCAGCACATTGGCTACCTCTAGCGACCTGACCTCGCTGGACCACGCCCTGGAGACGATTTCGGCCATCAAAAACAACACGAGCAGCGGCAGCAACCTGCCGGTGGCATACAACGCCAACGCCAATTTCCTGGCCAGCAGCACGCTGCACGCCTCGCCCACGGCCAAGTGGATGGGCTCCTCGGCCAACTTCTGGTCGAACACCGACTACTACGCCGATCTGGGGCCCTGCGTGAATCCCTTTTCGGTGATGCCGCTGATCAACTCCGCTGCCTGCTCGGCCTCCTCCATGCTGGGGTCGCCGCGCAGGGGCACGGCAGCCACTTCCACACAGTCGCGGGCCGTGCCGGCATCGCCATGCGGGGACCGGGACCAGCACAAGTCACATCTGACCTTCTCGCCGGCCCAGATGAAGGTCAGCGCTGGATCGCTGCGCCGGGAGCAAGTGAGAGCACACATACCCAAACAGATTTCGGTGGTAACCGGCACCGGGAGCACGGCACCGGCCACCATGGCCACCAACTCGGTGCTGCAGCGCCGAAACTCCTCGGCGGTGGATGCGGTGCGCAAGGATCTGGGCACGGAGCTGCGCAGGGCCCAGTCGCAGTCCAGTCCGTCTGAGGAGGGCGGCAACAAGACCTCAAAGACCTCCTCCAACCAGCTCACCACCGGAGGCGTCTCCACCAACACGATCAAGCTGGCGCCCGGCATCGGGGGCCTAACCTTCGCCAACAGCGCCGCCTACCAGAAGCTGAAGCACCAGTCGTCGGCCAAGTCCCCCAACGGTTCGTCCCCGAGTTCGGGCAACGGCATGGTCCTGAAGCGGGAGGAGGCCTCCAAGCGCAGCCTGCTGCAGCAGGGGAGCACCACACCAAAGAGCATCGCCTCGGCGGCCCATTCGCCGCACCACCAGATGCAGAGCATGGGCTCGCCATCGTCCGGCTCGTCGCTGGCCTCCTCCTCGCCGCTCAGCAATGGCAGCAACCTGGTCAACATCGCCAACAACAGCAGCGGCAGTGCTGGTCTCGTCAAGCCGCTGCAGCAGAAGGTCAAGCTGCCTGTCGTGGGCAGCGCCTTCCCCAAGCCGGCCTACTCATACTCCTGCCTCATCGCGCTGGCCCTGAAGAACTCGCGGGCCGGCTCGCTGCCCGTCTCGGAGATCTACAGTTTCCTGTGCCAGCACTTTCAGTACTTCGAGAATGCGCCAAGTGGCTGGAAGAACAGCGTGCGGCACAATCTGTGGCTGAACAAGTGCTTCGAGAAGATCGAGCGCAATCAGCGCAAGGGCTGCCGCTGGGCCATGAACCCGGAGCGCATCACCAAGATGGACGAGGAGGTGCAGAAGTGGTCGCGCAAGGATCCACAGGCCATACGCTGCGCCATGCTCTATCCGGAGCACCTGGAGTCGTTGGAGCGCGGCGAGATGAAGCACGGATCGGCCGACTCCGATGTGGAGCTCGATTCGACGTCGGAGATCGAAGAGTCCTCCGATCTGGAGGAGCAGGACTTCGACGACACCCTTGTGGATGCGATGCTCGTTGAGGAGGACGAAGATGTCGTGGACGAGGATGAGGACGACGATATGCTGGGCGAATTCGAGCCCGAGGAAGAGCTACTCGCCAGCCACTCCGCTGCCAGCCAGTCGAGCCATCACCTGCCCCTTGACCACGTCCTGCTCCGCCAGAAGAGCAGCGACTTTGACATTGAGGTGAGTTTGGAAAGGCACAAGACACATCTGACCTTCTCGCCGGCCCAGATGAAGGTCAGCGCAGGATCGCTGCGCCGGGAGCAAGTGAGCGCACACATACCCAAACAGATTTCGGTGGTAACCGGCACCGGGAGCACGGCACCGGCCACCATGGCCACCAACTCGGTGCTGCAGCGCCGAAACTCCTCGGCAGTGGATGCAGTGCGCAAGGATCTGGCCCAGTCGCAGTCCAGTCCGTCTGAGGAGGGCGGCAACAAGACCTCAAAGACCTCCTCCAACCAGCTCACCGCCGGAGGCGTCTCCACCAACACGATCAAGCTGGCGCCTGGCATCGGGGGCCTGACCTTCGCCAACAGCGCCGCCTACCAGAAGCTGAAGCACCAGTCGTCGGCCAAGTCCCCCAACGGTTCGTCCCCATGCAACGGCATGGTCCTGAAGCGGGAGGAGGCCTCCAAGCGCGGCCTGCTGCAGCAGGGGAGCACCACACCAAAGAGCATCGCCTCGGCGGCCCATTCGCCGCACCACCAGATGCAGAGCATGGGCTCGCCATCGTCCGGCTCGTCGCTGGCCTCCTCCTCGCCGCTCAGCAATGGCAGCAACCTGGTCAACATCGCCAACAACAGCAGCGGCAGTGCTGGTCTCGTCAAGCCGCGGCAGCAGAAGGTCAAGCTGCCTGTCGTGGGCAGCGCCTTCCCCAAGCCGGCCTACTCATACTCCTGCCTCATCGCGCTGGCCCTGAAGAACTCGCGGGCCGGCTCGCTGCCCGTCTCGGAGATCTACAGTTTCCTGTGCCAGCACTTTCAGTACTTCGAGAATGCGCCAAGTGGCTGGAAGAACAGCGTGCGGCACAATCTGTCGCTGAACAAGTGCTTCGAGAAGATCGAGCGCCCGGCCACGAATGGCAATCAGCGCAAGGGCTGCCGCTGGGCCATGAACCCGGAGCGCATCACCAAGATGGACGAGGAGGTGCAGAAGTGGTCGCGCAAGGATCCACAGGCCATACGCTGCGCCATGGTCTATCCGGAGCACCTGGAGTCGTTGGAGCGCGGCGAGATGAAGCACGGATCGGCTGACTCCGATGTGGAGCTCGATTCGACGTCGGAGATCGAAGAGTCCTCCGATCTGGAGGAGCAGGACTTCGACGACACCCTCGTGGATGCGATGCTCGTTGAGGAGGACGAAGATGTCGTGGACGAGGATGAGGACGACGATATGCTGGGCGAATTCAAGGCCGAGGAAGAGCTACTCGCCAGCCACTCCGCTGCCAGCCAGTCGAGCCATCACCTGCCCCTTAACCACGTCCTGCTCCGCCAGAAGAGCAGCGACTTTGACATTGAGGTGAGTTTGGAAAGGCACAAGACACATCTGACCTTCTCGCCGGCCCAGATGAAGGTCAGCGCAGGATCGCTGCGCCGGGAGCAAGTGAGCGCACACATACCCAAACAGATTTCGGTGGTAACCGGCACCGGGAGCACGGCACCGGCCACCATGGCCACCAACTCGGTGCTGCAGCGCCGAAACTCCTCGGCAGTGGATGCAGTGCGCAAGGATCTGGCCCAGTCGCAGTCCAGTCCGTCTGAGGAGGGCGGCAACAAGACCTCAAAGACCTCCTCCAACCAGCTCACCGCCGGAGGCGTCTCCACCAACACTATCAAGCTGGCGCCCGGCATCGGGGGCCTAACCTTCGCCAACAGCGCCGCCTACCAGAAGCTGAAGCACCAGTCGTCGGCCAAGTCCCCCAACGGTTCGTCCCCGAGTTCGGGCAACGGCATGGTCCTGAAGCGGGAGGAGGCCTCCAAGCGCGGCCTGCTGCAGCAGGGGAGCACCACACCAAAGAGCATCGCCTCGGCGGCCCATTCGCCGCACCACCAGATGCAGAGCATGGGCTCGCCATCGTCCGGCTCGTCGCTGGCCTCCTCCTCGCCGCTCAGCAATGGCAGCAACCTGGTCAACATCGCCAACAACAGCAGCGGCAGTGCTGGTCTCGTCAAGCCGCGGCAGCAGAAGGTCAAGCTGCCTGTCGTGGGCAGCGCCTTCCCCAAGCCGGCCTACTCATACTCCTGCCTCATCGCGCTGGCCCTGAAGAACTCGCGGGCCGGCTCGCTGCCCGTCTCGGAGATCTACAGTTTCCTGTGCCAGCACTTTCAGTACTTCGAGAATGCGCCAAGTGGCTGGAAGAACAGCGTGCGGCACAATCTGTCGCTGAACAAGTGCTTCGAGAAGATCGAGCGCCCGGCCACGAATGGCAATCAGCGCAAGGGCTGCCGCTGGGCCATGAACCCGGAGCGCATCACCAAGATGGACGAGGAGGTGCAGAAGTGGTCGCGCAAGGATCCACAGGCCATACGCTGCGCCATGGTCTATCCGGAGCACCTGGAGTCGTTGGAGCGCGGCGAGATGAAGCACGGATCGGCCGACTCCGATGTGGAGCTCGATTCGACGTCGGAGATCGAAGAGTCCTCCGATCTGGAGGAGCAGGACTTCGATGACACCCTTGTGGATGCGATGCTCGTTGAGGAGGACGAAGATGTCGTGGACGAGGATGAGGACGACGATATGCTGGGCGAATTCGAGGCCGAGGAAGAGCTACTCGCCAGCCACTCCGCTGCCAGCCAGTCGAGCCATCACCTGCCCCTTGACCACGTCCTGCTCGGCCAGAAGAGCAACGACTTTGACATTGAGGTGAGTTTGGAAAGGCACCTGGTCGAGAAGTCTTCGTTGCTATACGAGAAGGTATCTAGCCTTGTTATCCCCACTCTGAACAGCCCTTTGCTAACGCTTTCATTCCCAATCTTCCAGGTCGACGAACAACTGTACGATGCCATCGACATCGAGGACGATAAGGAGGCAGTGCGCCGCGCCATAGCCAGTGGCCAAGGCACACACATCATCGAGCTGAATCCGGCCGATCTGAATGCGAACCACAACGGCTACCACCACCAGCAGCAGCAGCAGGCGAAGCGTGCGCGTCTGGACATCAACTATGCCATCGGTCCCGCCGGCGAGCTGGAGCAGCAGTATGGCCAGAAGGTGAAGGTGCAGCAGCTGGTGCAGACACAGGCGCAGCCACAGCCGACCACATACAATCGCCGCAAGATGCCGCTGGTCAACCGCATCATTTAAAGGGGCAAAGCCCAAGCCGCCCCGCTCTCTTCGATTTGCACAAACCACATACCATGCAGCACCACAGTAGTAGCCATGGATGTGGCACGCACACCCACACACACGCGCATAATTAAACAGCATACACTTAGTGCTAGGCCCACGCGTCATAGTATAGGAAAGAAGCCCCCTTGCTACGCTTAAACGTATCCCTAAGAACATTTTCGGTAATCATTTGTCAGTTGTACCCGTGCCCAATACCCATCTAAACTGATTGAAAATCAGAATTTATACATTTTATTACTTTGGAGATCTCATTTCTCTCCAGTTAAGCTTACTTTGAATCTTTTTGTAGTCCTTATTAATCTGTGGTCGATTTTCGAATAAATCTATGCCAATAATTGTAAAGGATTGCTCGAAAGTTTTGCCCCAATCGCAACTCTGTCTTGAGTCTTGACGCTTGAGCAGTACAAAGAAACTCTCAACCAAGTGAAAGTCTCAGTAGTTAGTCCTGACCCTGAACCTCTGACGATGCATAAAGCTATTTGTAATGTTAATTTTTTTCCAATTTTGAATAATTTGATCTCCCTTGACCTGACCCCCGTTGACCACAAACACCCTGACAAACGTGAAGATTTCATACTCCATTAAACTTAACGAAACTTGACGCAGTTATTATATAGAATATAGATTATTGACAATGTGCAACACAACAACACACAAAAACAAAAACAACAACGATTTTTGGACAACGAAATGGGAACAATATGTTCGCTTTTCCACCTTTTGTTAATCTTTTGTACCCGAAATGTGACAATTTGCAGCATTTGCAAGCATTTTTCAGCCGATTCCGAATCCGAATTCCAACTTTAAGTTAGGTAATGTTGTAAAAAAAAAAAAAAACAAAACACACCACAAACACACACACATAAACAACTTGCCGGTCCAGTATTCGCATGCGGATTTTTTATAGAACTTTTGTATGTATTTGTACTATATATGAAACGAGAATAGAATCTACATTATTGCTGGAAAGAACAGTCAATTATTTTTACGAATATACATAGTAGGATTGTAGTGGATTGTAAATAGTTTTCACACAATTTAAGAATTTAAGAATAGGCTTAAGATGAAAAAATAAACTATTGTATACTATATGTAGCTAATCGTAAGTGAAACAACCCGTATTCCAAATGAAACGACACAGGATCCGAAAACCAATAAGACTTGAAGCGAACATGATCAAGCCTCTCAGATTTAAAATAGTACAAAGAGCTGATTAACGATTTACAAGGCCTGTTGCTCATGACTGGCATTTTCTCACTTGAATATAAAGCATTTTTGTTTTTTTTTTTTGTTTTCTTAACTTTTGCATTCAAATATTCCACAAGTGAAATCAATACAACAACATTCATACACTTTTTTTCGTTGTAATACTAGCACCTAAGTAGCATTTAACAAATTATACCGATACCGATACCAATACCTATATCCATACCCGATACCCATATCCATACCCGGATACAGATAGAAACCTATGTAAATGCCTAAGCTAAGAGTGAACAATTTTTGTATAGAGTTGATACTGAAAAATTTAAACCAAAAAAATTCAATAAAAATTAAAAAAATATCTACAAATTAAAAGAATAAAACGTGGGTAAAACCTTATTCCAGGGTAATTTTAGTACATTTTTCCGAATATGAATGGAGCGGGGAATTCTTAAAGATCAAAAAAAGTTGCAGTGTGGGGAAAAATATTTATCGTGTAACCCACGAATTATCTGTATTCTGTTAGCAGCTAATCCGATTTTGATCAGTTTGGTTTAATTCGTTTTGTAAACTATAAAAATGTCAGCCGATCGGTTCTAGAACGGGAATGCTATACTATATTTCGTAACAACTGAGGGAAAACATTTATTTTGTAAATGTGTGCCAACGTGATATCAATATTCACTGGTACTTTCCTATAGGTCATTAGAGGCTGCCTCTAAAGAATACCCATTGGAAATTCATTGAAAATATCGACTATAGAACTCAGTTCTCAAAATGGTTCAATGTTCAATAGGGAACTAGTTTCTCCATATTATTATGTATTGTTTAACTTATAGCATTCTAAAAACATACGCATTAGGGTATGATTGCTTTAAGTTAATCCCTTTCAATTCTTTAATTTTCCCTTTCTAAAAGTCTGCTGATTTCAGTGTTTCCATTAAACGAATCGTACTTTGATGAAAAGACAGCTGTGTGAAATATTTAAGCCCTGGTTGCTTGGACGGTGTTTTTCAACACTGACTTTTCAAGTTGAATTCCCCAAAACTGTTTTGGGTCATCTACGAGCTTCCTGTCAAATTGTTAGCTTCCTTTACTAAAATCATTTTCATTTTGGAGTTGTTCCGAACGTAAACGTTTTCAGTTTTGGTTCCCGAAAAAAAACTTGCAAAAGATTTAAAAGATTTGCATTATGTCCGACAACATTAAGAAAATCGTCAAGAAGGCCGACCTGGTGGCGAAAAATAGCGGCATCAATATGGACGTGCCAGACTCCTCGAACCTGGGCATTGGTTTGCCACCGGCCCGCAAGATTCAGGATTTGCAGGAAGATGACGATCCGAAATGCAAGGTGTGCAAGGAGTCGCTCAAGGAGAGTGCTGAAGTTATGAAGACACTGCCCGGCATATGGGGAAACAAGGTAGACGTAAAAAACCCATTTATCCATTTATTAAAACACTTATTCGATTCTCCTGCAGGTCGGCGGTGGGTGTGCCTTCTGCCTATTCGGGCTGAAGTCCGATTAATTCCGAAACAGCTCCGCGCAGCCCATTTGTGGTTAGATTAAGTTGGGTGCTGCGCTACATTTACACATACATACAGGAAATTGATAGAAGAAGAAAGAAAAACTCTGGGCTTGAGTAGAAATAACAAACATTATAACAGAAATAAATAAATAAACTAACAACACGAGTACATCCCACTTCTAATTGGTGAGGTACGAGGGATCGGTTTTCTGCGGGCCCTTTTCCAGAATCTAAAGCGTCCAAGGTGTCAATAAGGTATGGAGCTATTGAAGCTGGATCCTATGAAGCTATTGAAGCATACTGCTCCGAATTTATAATAGTTTTCGGATAAAAATATCATCGATACACTTCTCCCAATTCCATCAAGGGTAGACACTTTGCGGTCGCACAGATCGAAGCTATCTACACAAGTATGAAGCGTGTTTATACCCTCCAAAAAGTATTGAATACAGGTGAAGGACATGTTTCGGTTTCGGTTATTTTTTGAGGACAATTTTTATTTCACATATGTATATAAATAGTTTTGACATTTCAAAAGTTTGTTATTTGTTTTCCTTCAACAACCAATAAAACTTAGGTATTAGCTGAGCAATTTGCATTTTGAGCAGATCGTAATTGAGCTTCGCTGCCTGGGCTGAGTGGCAGGCGTGGACGGGACAGTGGACAATAGTGCGAGAGGAACTCTGTGTTCATATCACGTGCTTTTGCACATGTAATGTGCCCGTCGCCGTCCATTCGCCTGCCAGACCGGACAGATTCGTCAAGAGCCGAATATGTACATATGTGGTTGGTATTTGGTTCGTTCTTTTTTGTGCCAGGCAGAGATAATGTCAGATGTGTGCTTTAGGACTAGACAGTTGGATGGAGCACGAAGGCATCCGCTTAGTTACTCGATGTGCAAAGCAAATCGTATTTTGGTTCGTTTGCATCTTGTACTCGTACACATAAAATGGCATCAAATACTTTGAAAAGCGCCTCTGTTAAAATATATTGTATGCTGCTCCCCCAGAGCATCCACTTGTAGTTAAAATATACATATTACATTCATGTTTCTTAGTCTACACATTGTATACTATATAGATATACATATACATATAGAGTATAAGGTATAAGGTATATGGTAAACTGTATTGTTTCAAAATTGAGTGTTGATCTTTGCACATTTAAGGCCTGTTGTTTACTTAGCTTATGTTTGAGCTGGATATACCGATACTTTGTTAATTCGTTGAGCAAGCTGTTTCGCTAAAATCTATAAAATCGAACTGTAGCTTTCGCTGTCGCTGTCGCTTTCGCTTTCAGTGTGCGTGGGTGCTCCATGTGTATGTGGTTGTGTGTGATCTGTGTATCTATGTGTGCGAGTGTGCGCCGTGCGCTGTGACATACAAGATACAAGATAGTTGAAACCAGACAAAACTGATGCATTCTCCGCTCTCTCTTAAACAAACAAAGGGAACTAACATTATCGTAGACGTAGACGTAGACAGTAGACAATTAGACGTAAATTACAGATATTAATGCACATGTACTTAAACTAAAATGTATCTTATGAATACACGGATCGATCAGAGATCAGATCGGATCAGTTGATCGGGCAGGCAAGGCCAGACGTTGCTTGCGGCTTGCGCCTTGCTGCCGCCTGCTGTTGCCTCCTGCCTGCTGGACGGCTCTTCACTTCAATGTGGGGGCAATGCTCACTCATACAAACTCACACTCATCGGCCAGCGCTAGCGCTGCCTCTGCATGAGCTATGAGTCCTTTGAGTCTGCCTAAAATGTTACTACTAAAACTGATCGACTGACTACGCTTAGGGTCTGGGAACTAAGGAATACAAACTAAAACACGGATACGTACCACACACGGTTTGACTATTAAATGCAGAGCTGAATATGGGTGACAGGGTGACATGGGGACATGGGGACAGGTGCACACTGATCGGGATAACCATTACGGATTACATAAACTCGGTTACTATGAATACTAGTTTCACTGCTTCCGCTTCCGCTTCCGCTTCCATAGCAACTCATTCCTGCTTCAGTCGCTTCGCCTCGTTGCCAACATCCCCGCCGCTGACCGAGCTGGGGGTATTCTGCTGCTCCGTTTCGCTGGTGATGTACGCGAACTGGCATTCAAATTCAAAGTCCATCTCTTTCTTCTGGGGAACATTGGGATTGTTAGCGAATCAAGAGGGCTATGGGTACAATTCCAAGGAATCTTACCATGCGTTCGCATACGACCGCTATGGCCGTCTTCTGCTGCGCCTCGGCTATCTTGTGCTCCACCAGATAGAACATGTACTCGTCGAACAGAAGTCTTATCAGGTGGAAGCTGCCGAAGCTCGAGGCCGAGCGCAGCGTCAAGTCCCGGATGATCATCGAGCTGTAGAAGCTCCACTTGAGCAGGAACTGGCGGGCGGCCCGCGCATATGTCGGCTTGCCCGTGTACTCCTCCATGGCCGACTCGACCACGAGCTGCAGCCAGCTGGCCCACTGCTCCAGCGAGCTCTGCTGCTGCAGGGCGGCCTTGAAGTCGCTCTCCAATCTCTGAACCACAGCCGGGGCACACTGACTCACCCAGGCGGCCTGTTCCTGCACGGGCACAAAGAGCGCTGTTCAGTCTCCAATAACTTCGTTGTAATTCGTTGCTCGACTCACCTGCATATTGTGGAAATCCACGCGGTTCAGATCACTCAACATTTGGGAGATCTGGGCGCCGTTCTGGAGCACAGCTCGTGCGGCCTGCGCCAGATGATTGAGCGAGGTGTATTATTTTGTTAATGTGTGCCAACGTGATATCAATATTCACTGGTATTTTCCTATAGGTCATGGGAGGCTGCCTCTAAAGAATACCCATTGGAAATTCATTGAAAATATCGACTATAGAACTCAGTTCTCAAAATGGTTCAATGTTCAATAGGGAACTAGTTTCTCCATATTATTATGTATTGTTTAACTTATAGCATTCTAAAAACATACGCATTGGGGTATGATTGCTTTAAGTTAATCCTTTTCAATTCTTTAATTTTCCCTTTCTAAAAGTCTGCTGATTTCAGTGTTTCCATTAAACGAATCGTACTTTGATGAAAAGACAGCTGTGTGAAATATTTAAGCCCTCGTTGCTTGGACGGTGTTTTTCAACACTGACTTTTCAAGTTGAATTCCCCAAAACTGTTGTTGTTAAAATCATTTTCATTTTGGAGTTGTTCCGAACGTAAACGTTTTCAGTTTTGGTTCCCGAAAAAAAACTTACAAAAGGCTTAAAAGATTTGTATAATGTCCGACAACATTAAGAAAATCGTCAAGAAGGCCGACCTGGTGGCGAAAAATAGCGGCATCAATATGGACGTGCCAGACTCCTCGAACCTGGGCATTGGTTTGCCACCGGCCCGCAAGATTCAGGAGTTGCAGGAAGATGACGATCCGAAATGCAAGGTGTGCAAGGGGTCGCTCAAGGAGAGTGCTGAAGTTATGAAGACACTGCCCGGCATATGGGGAAACAAGGTAGACGTAAAAAACCCATTTATCCATTTATTACAACACTTATTCGATTCTCCTGCAGGTCGGCGGTGGGTGTGCCTTCTGCCTATTCGGGCTGAAGTCCGATTAGTTCCGAAACAGCTCCGCGCAGCCCATTTGTGGTTAGATTAAGTTGGCTGCTGCGAGAGATAAGTGGTAAAAGGGGGGTGGAGGGGATACCAAGGAAACCAAAGGGCGGGAAATGACAATTCCTTGTAAGAAGAAAACCCGAAAAGCATACATTCGGGGCAGACGCGATAGCAGAGAGCCTTGAAAAAGTTGCGGCAGGTTGTGGCACGAGGCAGAAAACAAAACAGAAAGTAAGCGAAAAGCAGATACCCGCCCCCGTACCACTGCCATGAATCTATTGCTCTTATGGCCGTATGACACTTTGATGAAACCTTACAGGGAAAAGCGTGCAGTGGGAGAATATACGATATGCTCTAGTTTTGATTTGCATTTGATAGAATATGAATATAAGTATATATAATATAATCAGGCAGGCTCCGTTTTTCATTTACTTTTGCGGATTTTCGTTTTAAGGTTCTCCAGTTTTCACATATTTTTGCTGTTTGCACCAAAACGAAAATTGTTGTTGCTCTGGGCAATTTTTTCCGAGCCAAATTTGAGGTTGGTTTAAAATAAAATTATTTATAAAGAAAGCAAAAGTTTAGTTACCCTGATATAGGTGTTAAGTTTATGTTAATGCATCAATAAGCCATCTGCTTTTTTCCTTTTTGGCAATTAAGGGTCGTTTCGTTCTATAAAAACCCGTTTGTTTAATTTTCATTTCGTCAAACGGGAGCCCCAATTTATGTGTATTCAAAAGTAAATCGGAAAACTTTTGTGAGTGTGAAAAATATAGAAATTACTTGCCATCTCCCTCTTGCTGACTAGATTTATCTTATCTTGATTCCGCTCAGTTTCTATTGGCCCTCACCTTCTGGTTAATCAACCTTGCTGTAGCAAGTGCATTTGCAGACGTTGCACAACATTGGTCGCGCCAAAATTCCCGCGATAAATTTCGCTGAAAGTTTTGTTTGCTCGATTGATTCGGAAAATAGATTCGTGATTGATTGATTCGTGACTCAAATGTACATTAACTATCCCTTGCAGGATGCGGCTGGCCCTTCGCTGGACTTTTACGTGTCCGACTCGATGCAGGACATGCTGGACGTGGACATCTGGGCGGAGATAGCCAGCACATTGGCTACCTCTAGCGACCTGACCTCGCTGGACCACGCCCTGGAGACGATTTCGGCCATCAACAACAACACGAGCAGCGGCAGCAACCTGCCGGTGGCATACAACGCCAACGCCAATTTCCTGGCCAGCAGCACGCTGCACGCCTCGCCCACGGCCAAGTGGATGGGCTCCTCGGCCAACTTCTGGTCGAACACCGACTACTACGCCGATCTGGGGCCCTGCGTGAATCCCTTTTCGGTGATGCCGCTGATCAACTCCGCTGCCTGCTCGGCCTCCTCCATGCTGGGGTCGCCGCGCAGGGGCACGGCAGCCACTTCCACACAGTCGCGGGCCGTGCCGGCATCGCCATGCGGGGACCGGGACCAGCACAAGTCACATCTGACCTTCTCGCCGGCCCAGATGAAGGTCAGCGCTGGATCGCTGCGCCGGGAGCAAGTGAGCGCACACATACCCAAACAGATTTCGGTGGTAACCGGCACCGGGAGCACGGCACCGGCCACTATGGCCACCAACTCGGTGCTGCAGCGCCGAAACTCCTCGGCGGTGGATGCGGTGCGCAAGGATCTGGGCACGGAGCTGCGCAGGGCCCAGTCGCAGTCCAGTCCGTCTGAGGAGGGCGGCAACAAGACCTCAAAGACCTCCTCCAACCAGCTCACCACCGGAGGCGTCTCCACCAACACGATCAAGCTGGCGCCCGGCATCGGGGGCCTAACCTTCGCCAACAGCGCCGCCTACCAGAAGCTGAAGCACCAGTCGTCGGCCAAGTCCCCCAACGGTTCGTCCCCGAGTTCGGGCAACGGCATGGTCCTGAAGCGGGAGGAGGCCTCCAAGCGCGGCCTGCTGCAGCAGGGGAGTACCACACCAAAGAGCATCGCCTCGGCGGCCCATTCGCCGCACCACCAGATGCAGAGCATGGGCTCGCCATGGCTCGTCCGGCTCGTCGCTGGCCTCCTCCTCGCCGCTCAGCAATGGCAGCAACCTGGTCAACATCGCCAACAACAGCAGCGGCAGTGCTGGTCTCGTCAAGCCGCTGCAGCAGAAGGTCAAGCTGCCTGTCGTGGGCAGCGCCTTCCCCAAGCCGGCCTACTCATACTCCTGCCTCATCGCGCTGGCCCTGAAGAACTCGCGGGCCGGCTCGCTGCCCGTCTCGGAGATCTACAGTTTCCTGTGCCAGCACTTTCCGTACTTCGAGAATGCGCCGAGTGGCTGGAAGAACAGCGTGCGGCACAATCTGTGGCTGAACAAGTGCTTCGAGGAGATCGAGCGCCCGGCCACGAACGGCAATCAGCGCAAGGGCTGCCGCTGGGCCATGAACCCGAAGCGCATCACCAAGATGGACGGGGAGGTGCAGAAGTGGTCGCGCAAGGATCCACAGGCCATACGCTGCGCCATGGTCTATCCGGAGCACCTGGAGTCGTTGGAGCGCGGCGAGATGAAGCACGGATCGGCCGACTCCGATGTGGAGCTCGATTCGACGTCGGAGATCGAAGAGTCCTCCGATCTGGAGGAGCAGGACTTCGACGACACCCTTGTGGATGCGATGCTCGTTGAGGAGGACGAAGATGTCGTGGACGAGGATGAGGACGACGATATGCTGGGCGAATTCGAGGCCGAGGAAGAGCTACTCGCCAGCCACTCCGCTGCCAGCCAGTCGAGCCATCACCTGCCCCTTGACCACGTCCTGCTCCGCCAGAAGAGCAGCGACTTTGACATTGAGGTGAGTTTGGAAAGGCACCTGGTCGAGAAGTCTTCGTTGCTATACGAGAAGGTATCTAGCCTTGTTATCCCCGCTCTGAACAGCCCTTTGCTAACGCTTTCATTCCCAATCTTCCAGGTCGACGAACAACTGTACGATGCCATCGACATCGAGGACGATAAGGAGGCAGTGCGCCGCGCCATAGCCAGTGGCCAAGGCACACACATCATCGAGCTGAATCCGGCCGATCTGAATGCGAACCACAACGGCTACCACCACCAGCAGCAGCAGCAGGCGAAGCGTGCGCGTCTGGACATCAACTATGCCATCGGTCCCGCCGGCGAGCTGGAGCAGCAGTATGGCCAGAAGGTGAAGGTGCAGCAGCTGGTGCAGACACAGGCGCAGCCACAGCCGACCACATACAATCGCCGCAAGATGCCGCTGGTCAACCGCATCATTTAAAGGGGCAAAGCCCAAGCCGCCCCGCTCTCTTCGATTTGCACAAACCACATACCATGCAGCACCACAGTAGTAGCCATGGATGTGGCACGCACACCCACACACACGCGCATAATTAAACAGCATACACTTAGTGCTAGGCCCACGCTACATAGTATAGGAAAGAAGCCCCCTTGCTACGCTTAAACGTATCCCTAAGAACATTTTCGGTAATCATTTGTCAGTTGTACCCGTGCCCAATACCCATCTAAACTGATTGAAAATCAGAATTTATACATTTTATTACTTTGGAGATCTCATTTCTCTCCAGTTAAGCTTACTTTGAATCTTTTTGTAGTCCTTATTAATCTGTGGTCGATTTTCGAATAAATCTATGCCAATAATTGTAAAGGATTGCTCGAAAGTTTTGCCCCAATCGCAACTCTGTCTTGAGTCTTGACGCTTGAGCAGTACAAAGAAACTCTCAACCAAGTGAAAGTCTCAGTAGTTAGTCCTGACCCTGAACCTCTGACGATGCATAAAGCTATTTGTAATGTTAATTCTTTTCCAATTTTGAATAATTTGATCTCCCTTGACCTGACCCCCGTTGACCACAAACACCCTGACAAACGTGAAGATTTCATACTCCATTAAACTTAACGAAACTTGACGCAGTTATTATATAGAATATAGATTATTGACAATGTGCAACACAACAACACACAAAAACAAAAACAACAACGATTTTTGGACAACGAAATGGGAACACTATGTTCGCTTTTCCACCTTTTGTTAATCTTTTGTACCCGAAATGTGACAACTTGCAGCATTTGCAAGCATTTTTCAGCCGATTCCGAATCCGAATTCCAACTTTAAGTTAGGTAATGTTGTACAAAAAAAAAACAAAACACACCACAAACACACACACATAAACAACTTGCCGGTCCAGTATTCGCATGCGGATTTTTTATAGAACTTTTGTATGTATTTTTACTATATATGAAACGAGAATAGAATCTACATTATTGCTGGAAAGAACAGTCAATTATTTTTACGAATATACATAGTAGGATTGTAGTGGATTGTGAATAGTTTTCACACAATTTAAGAATTTAAGAATAGGCTTAAGATGAAAAAATAAACTATTGTATACTATATGTAGCTAATCGTAAGTGAAACAACCCGTATTCCAAATGAAACGACACAGGATCCGAAAACCAATAAGACTTGAAGCGAACATGATCAAGCCTCTCAGATTTAAAATAGTACAAAGAGCTGATTAACGATTTACAAGGCCTGTTGCTCATGGTTGGCATTTTGCTCACTTGAATATAAAGCATTTTTGTTATACCCGATACTCAAAATGAGTATTGGGGTATATTAGATTTGTGGTAAAAGTGGATGTGTGTAACGTCCAGAAGGAATCGTTTCCGACCCCATAAAGTATATATATTCTTGATCAGCATCAATAGCCGAGTCGATTGGGCCCTGTCTGTCTGTCCGTCTGTCCGTCCGTCCGTCTGTCCGTCCCCTTCAGCGCCTAGTGCTCAAAGACTATAAGAGCTAGAGCAACGATGTTTTGGATCCAGACTTCTGTGATATGTCACTGCTACAAAAATATTTCAAAACTTCGCCCCGCCCACTTCCGCCCCCACAAAGAACGAAAATATGTGGCATCCACAATTTTAAAGATATGAGAAAACCAAAAACGTCGAGTTGTAGAGAATGACCATATCTTTAAGACTGCGGAATCTGAATTGGATCGTATTATTATTATAGCCAGCATCAAGAAAACAATATCATTTTTTCTCGCCCTGTCTCTCTCTAACACACACGTAGCATAGGCGGCTTTGCTTAGAGTAAAACATTAGCGCCTAGATCTCAGAGACTACAAAAGCTAGAGCAACCAAATTTGGTATCCACACTCCTAATATATCGGACCGAGACGAGTTTGTTTCAAAATTTCGCCACACCCCCTTCCGCCCCCGCAAAGGAAGAAAATCTGGGGATATTCAAAAATCTCAGAGACTATTAAAGCTAGAGTAACCAAACTTGGTATCCGCACTCCTGTTAGATCTTACTATAAAACGTGTATCTCAAAATTTCGCCCCACCCCCTTCCGCCCACACAAAGGACGAAAATCTGTTGCATCCACAATATTGCACATTCGAGAAAACTAAAAACGCAGAATCATAGATAATGACCATATCTATCAGATTGCTGAATCTGGATCAGATCAGATCATTTTTATAGCCAATAGGAACAAATCAATTTGCAGTGGCTACGCAGCGCCCGACGTCACGCTCAGACTGATTTTCTGTCTCTCTCACACGCACTCTTTGTCGTGTCGTTTAATATTAGCGGCGTCTGCCGGAGGAGAGCCATACTGACTTAGTATCGGGTATAACCGTAGAGTTGCGGTGTCCGCAGCAACTCACAACGTTCCCCCTCGTTTTTTTTTTGTTTTCTCAACTTTTGCATTCAATTATTCCACAAGTGAAATCAATACAACAACATTCATACACTTTTTTTCGTTGTAATACTAGCACCTAAGTAGCATTTAACAAATTATACCGATACCGATACCAATACCAATACCTATATCCATACCCGATACCCATATCCATACCCGGATACAGATAGAAACCTATGTAAATGCCTAAGCTAAGAGTGAACAATTTTTGTATAGAGTTGATACTAAAAAATTTAAAACAAAAAAAATTCAATAAAAATTAAAAAAATATCTACAAATTAAAAGAATAAAACGTGGGTAAAACCTTATTCCAGGGTAATTTTAGTACATTTTTCCGAATATGAATGGAGCGGGGAATTCTTAAAGATCAAAAAAAGTTGCAGTGTGGGGAAAAATATTTATCGTGTAACCCACGAATTATCTGTATTCTGTTAGCAGCTAATCCGATTTTGATCAGTTTGGTTTAATTCGTTTTGTAAACTATAAAAATGTCAGCCGATCGGTTCTAGAACGGGAATGCTATACTATATTTCGTAACAACTGAGGGAAAACATTTATTTTGTTAATGTGTGCCAACGTGATATCAATATTCACTGGTACTTTCCTATAGGTCATTAGAGGCTGCCTCTAAAGAATACCCATTGGAAATTCATTGAAAATATCGACTATAGAACTCAGTTCTCAAAATGGTTCAATGTTCAATAGGGAACTAGTTTCTCCATATTATTATGTATTGTTTAACTTATAGCATTCTAAAAACATACGCATTAGGGTATGATTGCTTTAAGTTAATCCCTTTCAATTCTTTAATTTTCCCTTTCTAAAAGTCTGCTGATTTCAGTGTTTCCATTAAACGAATCGTACTTTGATGAAAAGACAGCTGTGTGAAATATTTAAGCCCTGGTTGCTTGGACGGTGTTTTTCAACACTGACTTTTCAAGTTGAATTCCCCAAAACTGTTTTGGGTCATCTACGAGCTTCCTGTCAAATTGTTAGCTTCCTTTACTAAAATCATTTTCATTTTGGAGTTGTTCCGAACGTAAACGTTTTCAGTTTTGGTTCCCGAAAAAAAACTTGCAAAAGGCTTAAAAGATTTGTATAATGTCCGACAACATTAAGAAAATCGTCAAGAAGGCCGACCTGGTGGCGAAAAATAGCGGCATCAATATGGACGTGCCAGACTCCTCGAACCTGGGCATTGGTTTGCCACCGGCCCGCAAGATTCAGGAGTTGCAGGAAGATGACGATCCGAAATGCAAGGTGTGCAAGGGGTCGCTCAAGGAGAGTGCTGATGTTTTGAAGACACTGCCCGACATATGCGGAAACATGGTAGACGTAAAAAACCCATTTATCCATTTATTACGACACATATTCGATTCTCCTGCAGGTCGGCGGTGGGTGTGTCTTCTGCCTATTCGGGCTGAAGTCCGATTAGTTCCGAAACAGCTCCGCGCAGCCCATTTGTGGTTAGATGAAATTGGGTGCTGCGCTACATTTACACATACATACAGGAAATTGATAGAAGAAGAAAGAAAAACTCTGGGCTTGAGTAGAAATAACAAACATTATAACAGAAATAAATAAATAAACTAACAACACGAGTACATCCCACTTCTAATTGGTGAGGTACGAGGGATCGGTTTTCTGCGGGCCCTTTTCCAGAATCTAAAGCGTCCAAGGTGTCAATAAGGTATGGAGCTATTGAAGCTGGATCCTATGAAGCTATTGAAGCATACTGCTCCGAATTTATAATAGTTTTCGGATAAAAATATCATCGATACACTTCTCCCAATTCCATCAAGGGTAGACACTTTGCGGTCGCACAGTTCGAAGCTATCTACACAAGTATGAAGCGTGTTTATACCCTCCAAAAAGTATTGAATACAGGTGAAGGACATGTTTCGGTTTCGGTTATTTTTTGAGGACAATTTTTATTTCACATATGTATATAAATAGTTTTGACATTTCAAAAGTTTGTTATTTGTTTTCCTTCAACAACCAATAAAACTTAGGTATTAGCTGAGCAATTTGCATTTTGAGCAGATCGTAATTGAGCTTCGCTGCCTGGGCTGAGTGGCAGGCGTGGACGGGACAGTGGACAATAGTGCGAGAGGAACTCTGTGTTCATATCACATGCTTTTGCACATGTACTGTGCCCGTCGCCGTCCATTCGCCTGCCAGACCGGACAGATTCGTCAAGAGCCGAATATGTACATATGTGGTTGGTATTTGGTTCGTTCTTTTTTGTGCCAGGCAGAGATAATGTCAGATGTGTGCTTTAGGACTAGACAGTTGGATGGAGCACGAAGGCATCCGCTTAGTTACTCGATGTGCAAAGCAAATCGTATTTTGGTTCGTTTGCATCTTGTACTCGTACACATAAAATGGCATCAAATACTTTGAAAAGCGCCTCTGTTAAAATATATTGTATGATGCTCCCCCAGAGCATCCACTTGTAGTTGAAATATACATATTACATTCATGTTTCTTAGTCTATACATTGTATACTATATAGATATAAATTATTAAATTACACCGGAACACGACGAGTATGCTGTTATTAGGTATTTATTGATTATTTTAAGTGAACAATTCCTCAGAAGCGTTAGCTAGCTGAGTGGTATCAAACATTGGAGTTATGATAGTTATTGAATTCGGTAGCGGTAGCTGACCGAATATTATGAATGAGAATTAATTGATCGAGGCGAGCGATACGCTGCGCTTTATTTGGATTCAAACTTAAGACTAATTATTAATGAAATTAAAAGCTATGATTGCAGCCGGCTTCGCGGACAGTGCTGCCGCGGCGCTGCCTTCGCTGCAGAGCGATCGCCGCCGTTCCAAGAACTTCAACGTCGCTGGCAGATGTTCGGCACCCGTGGGAACCGCTGACTTTCGCCTTGTGGGTGGTGTTGAATTACTGCAGCTGCATCCGCCAAACCTATGACTCTGGTCGTGGACCTCGCTGATATGCTAGGTCAGCACACGCCCAGTGTCGGTGGTTAACTTATACATATAGAGTATAAGGTATAAGGTATATGGTAAATTGTATTGTTTCAAAATTGAGTGTTGATCTTTGCACATTTAAGGCCTGTTGTTTACTTAGCTTAGGTTTGAGCTGGATATACCGATACTTTGTTAATTCGTTGAGCAAGCTGTTTCGCTAAAATCTATAAAATCGAACTGTGCGTGGGTGCTCCATTTGTATGTGGTTGTGTGTGATCTGTGTATCTATGTGTGCGAGTGTGCGCCGTGCGCTGTGCGCTGTGACATACAAGATACAAGATAGTTGAAACCAGACAAAACTGATGCATTCTCCGCTCTCTCTTAAACAAACAAGGGGAACTAACATTATCGTAGACGTAGACGTAGACAGTAGACAATTAGACGTAAATTACAGATATTAATGCACATGTACTTAAACTAAAATGTATCTTATGAATACACGGATCGATCAGAGATCAGATCGGATCAGTTGATCGGGCAGGCAAGGCCAGACGTTGCTTGCGGCTTGCGCCTTGCTGCCGCCTGCTGTTGCCTCCTGCCTGCTGGACGGCTCTTCACTTCAATGTGGGGGCAATGCTCACTCATACAAACTCACACTCATCGGCCAGCGCTAGCGCTGCCTCTGCATGAGCTATGAGTCCTTTGAGTGCCAAAAATGTTACTACTAAAACTGATCGACTGACTACGCTTAGGGTCTGGGAACTTAGGACTACAAACTAACACACGGATACGTACAACACACGGTTTGACTATTAAATGCAGAGCTGAATATGGGTGACAGGGTGACATGGGGACATGGCGACAGGTGCACACTGATCGGGATAACAATTACGGATTACATAAACTCGGTTACTATGAATACTAGTTTCACTGCTTCCGCTTCCGCTTCCGCTTCCATAGCAACTCATTCCTGCTTCAGTCGCTTCGCCTCGTTGCCAACATCCCCGCCGCTGACCGAGCTGGGGGTATTCTGCTGCTCCGTTTCGCTGGTGATGTACGCGAACTGGCATTCAAATTCAAAGTCCATATCTTTCTTCTGGGGAACATTGGGATTGTTAGCGAATCAAGAGGGCTATGGGTACAATTCCAAGGAATCTTACCATGCGTTCGCATACGACCGCTATGGCCGTCTTCTGCTGCGCCTCGGCTATCTTGTGCTCCACCAGATAGAACATATACTCGTCGAACAGAAGCCGAAGCTCGAGGCCGAGCGCAGCGTCAAGTCCCGGATGATCATCGAGCTGTAGAAGCTCCACTTGAGCAGGAACTGGCGGGCGGCCCGCGCATATGTCGGCTTGCCCGTGTACTCCTCCATGGCCAACTCGACCACGAGCTGCAGCCAGCTGGCCCACTGCTCCAGCGAGCTCTGCTGCTGCAGGGCGGCCTTGAAGTCGCTCTCCAATCTCTGAACCACAGCCGGGGCACACTGACTCACCCAGGCGGCCTGTTCCTGCACGGGCACAAAGAGCGCTGTTCAGTCTCCAATAACTTCGTTGTAATTCGTTGCTCGACTCACCTGCACATTGTGGAAATCCACGCGGTTCAGATCACTCAACATTTGGGAGATCTGGGCGCCGTTCTGGAGCACAGCTCGTGCGGCCTGCGCCAGATGATTGAGCGAGGTGTATTATTTTGTTAATGTGTGCCAACGTGATATCAATATTCACTGGTATTTTCCTATAGGTCATGGGAGGCTGCCTCTAAAGAATACCCATTGGAAATTCATTGAAAATATCGACTATAGAACTCAGTTCTCAAAATGGTTCAATGTTCAATAGGGAACTAGTTTCTCCATATTATTATGTATTGTTTAACTTATAGCATTCTAAAAACATACGCATTAGGGTATGATTGCTTTAAGTTAATCCTTTTCAATTCTTTAATTTTCCCTTTCTACAAGTCTGCTGATTTCAGTGTTTCCATTAAACGAATCGTACTTTGATGAAAAGACAGCTGTGTGAAATATTTAAGCCCTGGTTGCTTGGACGGTGTTTTTCAACACTGACTTTTCAAGTTGAATTCCCCAAAACTGTTTTGGGTCATCTACGAGCTTCCTGTCAAATTGTTAGCTTCCTTTACTAAAATCATTTTCATTTTGGAGTTGTTCCGAACGTAAACGTTTTCAGTTTTGGTTCCCGAAAAAAAACTTGCAAAAGGCTTAAAAGATTTGTATAATGTCCGACAACATTAAGAAAATCGTCAAGAAGGCCGACCTGGTGGCGAAAAATAGCGGCATCAATATGGACGTGCCAGACTCCTCGAACCTGGGCATTGGTTTGCCACCGGCCCGCAAGATTCAGGAGTTGCAGGAAGATGACGATCCGAAATGCAAGGTGTGCAAGGGGTCGCTCAAGGCGAATGCTGAAGTTATGAAGACACTGCCCGGCATATGGGGAAACAAGGTAGACGTAAAAAACCCATTTATCCATTAATTACAACACTTATTCGATTCTCCTGCAGGTCGGCGGTGGGTGTGCCTTCTGCCTATTCAGGCTGAAGTTCGATTAATTCCGAAACAGCTCCGCGCAGCCCATTTGTGGTTAGATTAAGTTGGGTGCTGCGCTACATTTACACATACATACAGGAAATTGAGAGAAGAAGAAAGAAAAACTCTGGGCTTGAGTAGAAATAACAAACATAACAGAAATAAATAAATAAACTAACAACACGAGTACATCCCACTTCTAATTGGTGAGGTACGAGGGATCGGTTTTCTGCGGGCCCTTTTCCAGAATCTAAAGCGTCCAAGGTGTCAATAAGGTATGGAGCTATTGAAGCTGGATCCTATGAAGCTATTGAAGCATACTGCTCCGAATTTATAATAGTTTTCGGATAAAAATATCATCGATACACTTCTCCCAATTCCATCAAGGGTAGACACTTTGCGGTCGCACAGTTCGAAGCTATCTACACAAGTATGAAGCGTGTTTATACCCTCCAAAAAGTATTGAATACAGGTGAAGGACATGTTTCGGTTTCGGTTATTTTTTGGGGACAATTTTTATTTCACATATATAAATAGTTTTGACATTTCAAAAGTTTGTTATTTGTTTTCCTTCAACAACCAATAAAACTTAGGTATTAGCTGAGCAATTTGCATTTTGAGCAGATCGTAATTGAGCTTCGCTGCCTGGGCTGAGTGGCAGGCGTGGACGGGACAGTGGACAATAGTGCGAGAGGAACTCTGTGTTCATATCACATGCTTTTGCACATGTACTGTGCCCGTCGCCGTCCATTCGCCTGCCAGACCGGACAGATTCGTCAAGAGCCGAATATGTACATATGTGGTTGGTATTTGGTTCGTTCTTTTTTGTGCCAGGCAGAGATAATGTCAGATGTGTGCTTTAGGACTAGACAGTTGGATGGAGCACGAAGGCATCCGCTTAGTTACTCGATGTGCAAAGCAAATCGTATTTTGGTTCGTTTGCATCTTGTACTCGTACACATAAAATGGCATCAAATACTTTGAAAAGCGCCTCTGTTAAAATATATTGTATGCTGCTCCCCCAGAGCATCCACTTGTAGTTAAAATATACATATTACATTCATGTTTCTTAGTCTACACATTGTATACTATATAGATATACATATACATATAGAGTATAAGGTATAAGGTATATGGTAAATTGTATTGTTTCAAAATTGAGTGTTGATCTTTGCACATTTAAGGCCTGTTGTTCACTTAGCTTAGGTTTAAGCTGGATATACCGATACTTTGTTAATTCGTTGAGCAAGCAGTTTCGCTAAAATCTATAAAATCGAACTGTAGCTTTCGCTGTCGCTGTCGCTTTCGCTTTCAGTGTGCGTGGGTGCTCCATGTGTATGTGGTTGTGTGTGATCTGTGTATCTATGTGTGCGAGTGTGCGCCGTGCGCTGTGCGCTGTGACATACAAGATACAAGATAGTTGAAACCAGACAAAACTGATGCATTCTCCGCTCTCTCTTAAACAAACAAGGGGAACTAACATTATCGTAGACGTAGACAGTAGACAATTAGACGTAAATTACAGATATTAATGCACATGTACTTAAACTAAAATGTATCTTATGAATACACGGATCGATCAGAGATCAGATCGGATCAGTTGATCGGGCAGGCAAGGCCAGACGTTGCTTGCGGCTTGCGCCTTGCTGCCGCCTGCTGTTGCCTCCTGCCTGCTGGACGGCTCTTCACTTCAATGTGGGGGCAATGCTCACTCATACAAACTCACACTAATCGGCCAGCACTAGCGCTACCTCTGCATGAGCTATGAGTCCTTTGAGTCTGCCTAAAATGTTACTACTAAAAATGATCGACTGACTACGCTTAGGGTCTGGGAACTTAGGACTACAAACTAACACACGGATACGTACAACACACGGTTTGACTATTAAATGCAGAGCTGAATATGGGTGACAGGGTGACATGGGGACATGGGGACAGGTGCACACTGATCGGGATAACAATTAGGGATTACATAAACTCGGTTACTATGAATACTAGTTTCACTGCTTCCGCTTCCGCTTCCATAGCAACTCATTCCTGCTTCAGTCGCTTCGCCTCGTTGCCAACATCCCCGCCGCTGACCGAGCTGGGGGTATTCTGCTGCTCCGTTTCGCTGGTGATGTACGCGAACTGGCATTCAAATTCAAAGTCCATCTCTTTCTTCTGGGGAACATTGGGATTGTTAGCGGATCAGGAGGGCTTTAGGTACAATTCCAAGGAATCTTACCATGCGTTCGCATATGACCGCTATGGCCGTCTTCTGCTGCGCCTCGGCTATCTTGTGCTCCACCAGATAAAACATGTACTCGTCGAACAGAAGTCGTATCAGGTGGAAGCTGCCGAAGCTCGAGGCCGAGCGCAGCGTCAAGTCACGGATGATCATCGAGCTGTAGAAGCTCCACTTGAGCAGGAACTGGCGGGCGGCCCGCGCATATGTCGGCTTGCCCGTGTACTCCTCCATGGCCGACTCGACCACGAGCTGCAGCCAGCTGGCCCACTGCTCCAGCGAGCTCTGCTGCTGCAGGGCGGCCTTGAAGTCGCTCTCCAATCTCTGAACCACAGCCGGGGCACACTGACTCACCCAGGCGGCCTGTTCCTGCACGGGCACAAAGAGCGCTGTTCAGTCTCCAATAACTTCGTTGCATTTCGTTGCTCTACTCACCTGCACATTGTGGAAATCCACGCGGTTCAGATCACTCAACATTTGGGAGATCTGGGCTCCGTTCTGGAGCACAGCTCGTGCGGCCTGCGCCAGATGATTGAGCGAGGTGTAGCGACGCAGCGTCTGGCAAAAGGCGGATACGGCGCTGGTCTTGATCTGGGCCAACTGCTCCGGCACACCCATCATGCTCTCGCACAGCCACAGCTCCAGATTCTTGGCGAAATTTCGTATGGCCTGGGTCAGGGCATTCGGTATGGAGCGCAACACATCGGGAATGATGACATCCACTGTGTTCTGGTAGAACTGATAGTCCACCTGTTCAAAGAATACATAAAATACATATATTATTCAAAGCCAAGGCCCTTCTTAGAGTTGAAAGCGCTTTTGTCCGTCCATTGCACCCACCTCGCGTACGAACTTTTGCACTTCTGCGCAGTGGCACAACAGATACAGCTTTGTCTTGCTCAAGTACTTCTCCTCCTCGCACTCGTCCAGGTTGTTGTTGTCGCTGGACCGCCAGAAGTCACGCAGCAGAAACTCCACGGTGCCGAATTCCAGATTCAGCACGGCATCCAGAAAGGACTCGCAATGCTCGCGGTACAGTGCCCGGAACGTGTCCACATCCTCCAGCGTGAGCTCGCTGCTGAAGCTGTGGCTCAGCTCGATGGGTGGAAACGAGGGCAGGGCGCTGCTACCGTCGCCAATGTACTGCGGAATGGAGTGGATTAGGGCGTTGAATCGATTTTTTGTGGCTGAGCTGCTTACTTGGATGCACGCCTCGTAGGTCTCGGGCTTGAAGCTGTGCTTCTTGGACGTGCCATTCCGCTGGCTGGCGGATCCGGCCATGCCCACGCTGCCGTTGGAGCCGGCCATCTGACCGGACGTGCTGCTGCTGACGCTTACCAGGGCCCCGTTGGCCCCGGAGGATGGCCCGTAGCCGTGCATCGACTTGGAGTCCTCCATGGAGTGATGGTTCAGCAGCGAGCCGGGCTTGATGCGGATGCCATAGTAGTGGTACTTGGAGTTGCCGCGCGTGCCCAGGCGACGTGTGCGCAGGCCGGAGAACACGGAGCGTATCAGCTTGCCGAAGCTGGCTGCATTCACCGGCTCCAGCTTCTGCTCGTTGCAGTGCTGCATGTAGTGGTTGTACAGGGTGGACCTGGGCAGGCTGACACCGTCGGCCGTCTCGTAGTTGCGTGACAACCATTTGATCTGCCGGCGACAGAGAGAGATGTCAGTATGGCTGATGCTGCTGCTGCTGCTGGAGGGCGGAGCGTAACCAGGGGATCCCCATTCCCATTCCCATGGCATCCCCCCGCCCCAAAGATGGGGGCCACTACTTACCGTTGCCGAGGCAATCTTGTTGCTGTTGCCGAGCGCGCTCTGGTCCGAATCGGGGGAGGCGCCACCGCCGCCCGTTCCGAGGCTGCCGCCGCTGGCCGAGTTGGTGGTCGTCGTCGAGGTGGGCGTCTGGGGCGTGCTCTGCGCCTCCTGGATGTAGGCAACCTCGTGCTGCAGCCCAAGGGTGGCCCAAGGGTTAGTCAATGTAGTCACAGTTGGCTCAGGTGGCTCCCACTCCCGTCCCCGCTCCCTACTCACCGTCAGGCTGTGCGGCGAGTCGCGGCTGTGCGACTGCGAGGAGCCGTTCAGCAGCAGGCCCTCCTCCACGGGCACCAGGTAGGGCAGCGTCGTGGAGTGGGCCGCATTGCTCGCCGTATTGCCCCCAGCCGACTGCGTCGTCGCCGCATACTGGCCCGTCGACGCGGTCGAGTAGTATGTCTGACCATTGCCCTGGTAGTCGGCCACCGGGCAGAACGGATATGTCCTGTGGAACGGGATGGAACGGAGGCGAAAACGGAAAGGTCAAGCGTTGTCATGTGCTGTGTGGGTCAACTGTGTTTCGATTTCATCTCTCATCTTGTACGAGTACGAGTATGAGCACGAGGACGAGCAGTATTTCCCCTTGTTCTGTGGGGTTTTGGAGTTTCTAATGGTTTCAATTGCTTACATTTGCGTCTGGCTGGAGTTGCTGTGGTAGAGCTCCGAGTCCACATACTGCACTTGGTAGTTCTGCTCCTGGCCGGAAACTGGAAAGTTAACAGAGAAACGAGAGGATTAGCAGGGAAATATTGTCTATGCGGCTTATGGCCAAGGATTGGTCGTTGTCGATGGCTGCACTAGCCGTCGGCATTTTGCAATCTGCCCCAAAACGGAGAGACATTAAAGATTTATGTATGGTATGGAAAACACAGAATCTTCCAACAACTTTTGCAGGAAATACTATAATTTATCTGCATATATAATCGCACACGATGTAATTAATACAGTGTCGTATTTCTTAAAGGATATTCCAACAAGTTGGTTTCTATATCAGAGCTGTTGACTCTAAAACAGCGGTGGAGAAGGCAGCCACTGCTCCGAGATTTATTCTTCGGCAACCAGCGACGAGACAAAAGGTGTGCGGGACCGACAGTCGGTCCCAAGAATGTAAAAACAAAGTACGCGAAAAGTGTGATTGTTGCTCGACTCGCAAACTCAAAAAGTGGGCCCACTTATGCCCTAATATACCAGAAATAAGAACATATTCATGCCTACTGCTCAAAGATTATGGGTATAGGGGTATATTAGATTTGAGTAGATGATGTTTCCATCGCAGAAAAGACTTGTAGAATCCACGATGCGAAGTCTGTACTTCGAAGGATTTTGATGTGGATTGTGCAACATCTAGTCTCTGAGTCTCTCTGAGCAAGGAGTGCTTTATCATCTTCTCTAATAACTTATAACCATTCAATCCAAAAAAATCTATATAAAGAAGAGCTCTTAATAGCTCTTCTTATGCCAAGATCCAAAAGACATATGTTTAGGATCATTACTTCCTCAAAGAACACGTACTTTAAGCTATGATTCATATGAAAGATATGCCCATAAATCACAAGGAGACCAAACACTTTGTTGACCAAGAAAATACATATTCTAGCACTTAAAATAAGTCTTTCAATTTCTGTGGAAAAGCGCGTATAATACCCTAGAGTTTACTTAAAATTGAACCCGAAACTTGGAGCCAGAAGGATGGGAGAAACTATCCTTTTGAAACTATCTTTTGACTCAATCAACGTAGGAAATGTTCGTATTGGTTCGAAGAAAACTCTCAAGATTCCGAACATTTGCCTTACCACTTTGTTAATTTGGCCGCAGTCGAGCGGGCACTTGACACGGGCTCTTGCCACCTGTGCAACGTGTCGCAGACACGGATGCAGACCCAAAGAGGTATGGTATCGATGGGGGGACGGGGAGGAGGGAACATATACGAGTATCTCTGGATATTTACCACCGCAATAGGACAAATTGTTGTGACGTCTGTGGTGGTGGTGGTACATGGTTGTGGTTGTAGCGGAGAGACTCGCCACAGAGCCTGTGCCTGTGCCTGAGCCTGTGCTGGTGCCCAGACCCGCCGAGACCGAGTTGGAGGCGGCCGCACAGGAGGCTGCGGCTGTGGAGAATGAGGCTGCGGATGCTGGGGAGCCAGCAGCAGGTTCAATGGTCGAGGAGCTGCTGTAGCAAGCGGCGGCACTGGCCGTGGCCACGAACGTCTGGTGATGATGGTGGTGATGATGATGGTGCAGCTGCAGCTGGAGCTGGGCGGGTGGCAGTGGCGGCGGCGGCGGCTGGGTGGCGCTGACTGGCAGCGACTGCTTGCAGCGGCACTTCTCGAGGAGATTCGTGTAGTTCAGCGGCGACGACTCGAGCTGGTGATGGTGGTGCAGGTGCTGCTGCTGCTGCTGCTGTTGGTGGTGACGCGTCTGATAGTCAAAGCCGTACCGCGAATGCATTCGTTTGGCTGGAAAGGCTAAAGGAGCTGGCGAAATGGTTCCACTCCGATCCCCAAAGCCGATTCTCAGATGTGATCCGCGCGGCCCGGAGCTGATCCCGGCCGGACCGCTTGGCGGGTAACTGCAACGCTTGACACTCGGGCACTTGACACAAACAGCCACCGCATGACCGGATGTGGCATAGAGGGATTCGTATGCAGATGAGAACGAGGACAAGAACGCGGCAGCGACAAGGACAAGGATGCTGTAAGCCGAGACGCGACCCGGTTGCTTTGGGCAACTGCCCAACTGCCCAACAGCCCGACAGGAGCTGCTGCCGAAAGTGAGAGCGAAAGTTAAATCTGTGACTGGCGTTGTCAACCGAAACAGTGATCGGGGAGCCGGGGAGCCAAGGAACTGGTAACAGTAACAGGACTGGGATGGAAAGCGGATGCTGGTTGCTGGATGGCGGCTTGTGGCGTCGTGGAAACGGAGCAGCCAGTACGTACGAACGGTAGAATTACAACTGAATCCAAAATCAAATGTTATCCTAGCAATATGCCTTCGAAAATAATGATGAGGACAACGACGATGGCGATGGCGATGGTGACGACGACGACGGCGACGGCGGCGCAGCAACGAATTAAATTACAACAACGGCGACGGCAACGGCAACGCTTGGTGGCGGATGCTGCGGCAGTGGGTGGGTGGTTGGGTGGTTGCCGGGGTGCTGCTCGCACGCTGGGGGGGTGGTTGCCTGGCTGCCTGGCTGCTGTAGCAAGTAATCCAACCCCCAGACCTATCCCCCGCGAACAGGTATTATTTTTCAAGCGGTGCCGGCTAATTCCGGGCTCAAAGTCGTCTTTCTGGGATCTGCACAAGTGGTGGTCTGGTCGCGCAGGAGGATGCTGTGCCGAGCGGGACAGGGATGGCAACAGGGCGTCCGGCGTCAAGGCAACGCCGCTCGGCCAATCCCAGTCGGCTGGCCCCCCGACTCCTTGGTGGTTGCTAGGACGCCTGCTCTCTCGCTCTGACACCCCCGGCGCTCTCTCTCTCTCTCGTTCTCTCGCTCTCAGCAACCCCTGAGCCAGGGCCCGGACAGGATGCTGCGGATGTGGATGTCTCCTGGCCAACCAAATCGCTTGCTGCCTGCACGCATCATCCCTTCCCCTCTTTCTTGGGGTCTTTGGGCGTCTGGGGCATGGGGCATGCTGCAAGAGGGTTGGTTTCTGGTGGAGGCTGCTGGCAAGGAGCCATGGACGATGTTCCGTGTGTGTGTGTGGAATTTTTCGATATTTGGCTGCCGTGGTCAGGGCACATTTTTCGGCCACTTATCCTGTTCCTGGTCACTTCCATCTCCTCGGTGTCAGCGGTTCAAGTTTGACTGTTGGACATATGACATATTTCAGATATTAATTTTGGCCCTTCAAAGTTTGCGGGCTCCCCGCCCGACGCCTCGCCCCCGTTGGGAGCCTTTGCCACATGCCACACTCAACAGTAAATATTAACGTCAGCCCCTCGGGCACTCTCTCTCTCTATCTCTGTCATGTAAAGGCGAAGGACAGTGAGACAGGTGCAGCACTGCAGGTGTGGGTGGACTGGACCTATTCACATTCTCCTGCTACGTAGCAGCCCGTAGCCGTGGCGCCCCCCAGTCGAGCCGAGATCTTTTGCGGTTTTTTCAATTGGACCGCACTCTAACCAAAACATTTTGGTTTTCAATGACTTTCGGGTTGAGTGGAAAGGAAATGGAAATGGAAAGAAGTGCCTGGAAGCTTGCTTTGATAATTGACTTTTGACATCAAGTCGATTGGCACACAAGAAGATTCCGAATGAAGGTATGTACAGCCGATGTTGGCTTAAGCTTTAATCAGAGCCGAGAGCTCAGAGCCAAGAGCCCAGAGCCAAGAGTTAGGAGATAGAATTATTGAAAATTCTTCTGTAATAACTTCACCTAGGAATGGTTTTTACAGTTCTTAGAAATGTAAGACATTGCCTAGAAGGAATATAGTATGAAAACAGTACATAGATCAGGAATATTCATCATATAATATCAGATTTTAACCCTGGCCTCCAATTTATTAAATCAGAACTCAAACAAACCACCTCGTATCAATCCCATCTGGAAAGTAGATGATCGAAAAATCTTCATATGATCTTATAGAAAGTTAACGTATAGTCATTCCTATAAGTTAAGTCATTGCTCCCAAGTGCTTCCAATTGACGCGGAATGATGATTGATGCCAGAACGTACAAGCGAATGCCCGGGATTTAAAAAAACAATATGCAGTGCGTGTGCATGACTGCCATTTCGCTGATAGGGGGTATTTTTCTTTGCTGTTTTGTACTGCTTCCAAATTACAATAACCATCAGATATAAGCCTGGACTTTCAATCATAACATAAACAAGGCAAAGATAAGGACTACCCTTTGAATGTCCCTGCTCTTCAATATGGTCCAATATTGTCCCTTCGAACGGTTTATTACATTATCAACTTATCAATTTTGGAGCCATCTTTGCCACTTGTCGATTTTCCCAGTACAGACAGAGGACAGAGGCAGCCAGCATTCGAGTGGCTGGCAGGCAGGAGGAGGTAGCAAGAGCATCCACAACAACAAGTAGGAAAGTTGAACACAAATTGCCAGGATAACGAGGATAGACAAGTGCGACGGCAGAGGGATGAGGGATAGATGGCAGGGGACAACTGCAGCTTATCCTGCAACATCTACGACAACATCAACAAACAATTAACCTTTCTGTCGGAGTCGGAGTCGGAAGGGATGAGCCGCAGCATTGGATGGGGTTGGGCCATGAGCCATGACGAGGTGTCCTTTGTAGAGCTTCCCTGGCTTTGGCTTTGATGCCCTTTCCGAGATAGCCCTTGCTCCATGAAAATTATGAACTACGACTCGCTTTTATTAAATGAATTTCCGTTTATCTTGATTTTACCCAAACAACTTTTTTCCGTTTTGGCACAATTAAAAGAAGACCGGCATATGCTGATTTTCCCTGACTAAAGCTAGGAACTGGGAAACTCCCCTTCCACAGGCCAACCACCTCTCTACCCATTCAATGCCATTGCAGCTCTTTCAACTGGTATGGATTCCCGTTTTGTATTCGTATTTTTTCTATTTTTAGTTGCTGTCGTTATTACATTTTAAGCTCAGCGCCGTCTTCCGCCTCGTCGATTCGATGAGGACCTAGCAAATCCGTATCAATTGAAAAATACAATACAATACAACATATTGTATCAAAAGGTGGACTGCTGCCCACTCACTCAATCAGAGGCAGCACGAAGCAGGCATACTCTATACCCGTATCCAGGCTCAGATGAATGGAAAAGTGGCCATGCCCCCTCGAAGGTCTTAGCTGTCAGCGGGCGGTTATTAGTGAGTCGTCGACTCATTCACGTGAGGAGCGCACCCTCCTCGAGTGCTCATCGGTGAAGCCCTCTCAATTTGTTGTGATTACTAGGATGTTTGTCCTGTCGGGGTGGTGGTAATTTGTCCGCTAATAAAATCAAGTACCAGGGCAAACATTCGACCCTTTTCGGGGCTCTGGCTCTGGCTGTGATCCCGGCCGGAGATAGTTCCTCACCAAAAGTGTAATCTCGATTAATTCATTGTGCGGCACTCGAGTGGAATATAATAATTACGTGTGCCGCAGCAGCGGCAGCAGCAGGGGCAGCGGCAGATATCACTCGCAGCTAAGTCCATCCCAGCTGCACTTTGCCACAAATGTGTGCCTCTCTCGGCGCTTTGTTACTTTGTTTTGCACGTGCCACGGACACAGGTAGCACGGCCGGCCCATCATCCGCCACGGGGTGCGCGCCCAGCCATCCAACCACCCATTCATCGTATCCTTTGCCTGTCCTATCTGTGTGAAGGTCCCTGTACGTCCTCATCTCTGCTCGTTTCAGTTTTCAAATTAAGTCGCTTTAATTGTGATATCAAGCAAGCGTTTAAAAGCGCCGGATTTTAAGCTGGTCCCTTATTTTCATCTCACATTTTCAATCCCCTCCCCGCTCCCCGCCCCCTCTCAGGGGACAGGACATGCTGATCCTGTCATTACGTTTGTTTCCAAAGCCGCGACTTTTGCTGTTTGTTGTTTGTTGTTGGCTGTTTCCTGTTGGTTTCCGCTTTGATGCAAGTGCAGCCATTGGATTCGTCCCGTCCTGTGCCGTCCTTCATTCGGTTTCGGATTCTGTTTCTCTTTCAGTTTTGATTTTGTTTCCTGTTCGGGGATTCCCCCGATTTTTTTCTGCTCTGTTCGCTGCTGTAACCCCGAATAAATCGGAATAAAGCGAATTGCAAGTGTTTTTTCGGTGCTCATTAAAAAAAATTTCCTGCCATCATCATTTTTTGCAGACATTTCATCAGTAGATACTTTTCAGCCATGTAACGAATGCAACCGTTTGGATTGTCAACCATAATCCGTACAAAATACGTGCAAAATCTAGGGGGAATAGGTATTCTTATCACTGGCGACAGGTCACACAAGGTGGAGGGGTATATTCAATTCGTAAAAGCAGAAATATAATACAAATATACCATTTCCGTGGGTGACTCCTAAGCATTGCATTCACTGGCTCTCTCGCAGTGTGGCTTAGCAGCAAAGGGCGCTAAGCTAGAGCTTAATCCTAGAGAGACTCCTACTTGAAAATAGTTGTGAACACCTTAGAAGATCTCTCTTCTCTAATACAACACGGACTGCCAAGGATATAGCTTTCAATCGGCTTGGACATAGATGATAACTAAGAAATAGCTTAATGAAATGTGTATTCCAGCAGGAATATATCTTTCCATTGCTGGGAACATCCATTAAATCCGCCTAAAGCTAGTACGCACCCGTAACGGTGATGAATGGCGTGCCGTCATCATCCTCGGTGGCCTGCACCACAGTCACCTGGCCATTGGCCACCTGCTGGGCCAGATCGACGCCGTTCTTGATGGCGCTCAGGTCGGCCATGCTGTGTATGGGTATGGAATGGGTGATGGTGCTGCCATTCGGCTCTGTGGTGGTGATGGTGCCTCCGATGTCGCTGCTGCTGTTGACCACATGCCCGTGGATGGGCATGTGCGCCTCGTTGCTCGAGTCGCTGGCATCCATGGGCAGTACGACGCGTATCACCTCCAGCTGCTCGGCTCCGGTTGCGGTGCCCGTCACAGAGTCGTCGCCTTCGCTTAGTTTCTTCTGCAGGAGCTGGCAGTTCTGACGGGAACACAGAGTTAGCTTCGGTCAGGTTTGCAGGGCAGGCAGGGACTTACCTGGGTCATAACATCCTCCAGGGTGCCGGAGACAACAACACCATCCTCCGTGCAGAACTCGAACTGTTCGGCATGCGTGGGCGATGTCGTTACGGAGGTCGCAGCGGTTGGGAGGTTGTTGTTGCTGTTGGTGTTCTCCACCTCGACGGTCAGCACATCCTCCGGCAGCTGCTGCAGCTCCTCCGCTGGCTCCGCCTGGATGGCATCCACAACGACGGCGCTGGCGCTGGCACTGGCCACGGCAGAGCGCGTCGAGATGATGAACTGTCGCTGGGGTGCCAGGCGCGTGGTCATTTGCTTACAGTTCTATATATTCTACTTTGTTTAGCTGTCACTAAGACTTCTTCTTTCTCTACTCTCCTCTCGTTGCACTTTCGGTGTGAAATTCCTCTCTCTCTCTCTCGTTCTTCCCTCTGTTTGCTGTCCCTTTCCGGACGTAAGGCAATGGCGGTGCTTAGGTGTAGTTATTTTCCTGATTCTTTGGGTTTCCTTTACTCTCCACTCCTCTCCTCTCGTGGCTGCTGCAATGAAAGTGAAATTCATCAATTTGTGTGGATAATATGCTGGCCTCAAGCAGCAGGTCCTCAATAAAGCAAGCATCAACCCATCATCCGCCCCTCCACGCCCCCCCCCCCCCCCCCCCCCCCCCCCCCCCCCCCCCCCCCAGGAATCTTTTGCTGCCTGCCCCACCACCCACCGCCCCCTCCCCTAGCCGAGTGCTGGCTGGTGGTGGGTGCTGCTTCCGCTGGGGCGTTGCTATGAAATTAAACTTTTCTCAGGTATTTTCTTCCTGCTTTGATTTCCTCGGCGGCTTTGTTCTCTGCGCAGCAGCAGCAGCAACATAAAAAATGGTGTATAAATATATCTGTACAGAATACAGTGAGACCCCAGTTGAGCGACAGCTTCCAGGAGGGTCTCTGGCAGGAGGCCTCGTTCTAAGGGTTCACTGTATGCATATATCCCTCAAACAATGGTATTTTTGGCCGCCATTTTGATTTGCCTGCAATTCTTGCGGCATCTTTTGTGTAGCATACATTTGGGGGGCAGCTATCGGGGGATTCCACCGAAAACAGGAGCGTAGTCAAGTGCCGAAAGGAAAGGCACCATTAGATCTAAGCAGGAAGAAGTTTCTGTGGGTGGGAAAGCTCTATACAAATCTCTCTCAGCCCCCGTTCTGCCTCTGTGGGGGAGGGGGAGCGTGGAGCACTTACATAATCCCACACACCTTTGGAGACTCGAAGGCTACGACGCCCCTGGCCAATTAAACGAACGAAAATGGCCAATTGTTCAGCTCAGAATCAATCATGGACTCAGGCGTGTAATACACATTTCACTCTCTTATGAATCGAACCGATTCAATATCATCATTAATTAAGGGCATTCATGTCTGCTCTGCTTATTATTTTCTTAATATTTTCTCAGTTTATGGCTTATGGATGCAAAAGTTAATCAATTCTGACACTGTCTCCACTTTTATGTGATTTAATTATGTTTTCCCAATGACAGAGATGGCTTTTAATTGCGTTTTCCTCTGCCTGATGCCCGACGTGTTGCTGTTGGTTCACATTTTCACACTTCTTGCAAGCGCTTTTCCTTGGGGGCACTGGCTCTCATGCACTTGTTCTCAGGGCAACCGGCTCAAAGTAAATAAGTCTGGTGGAGAATGCCGCTGGCAACGTCAACGTAAACGTATACGTCAAGCCGACCGTCCGTCCATCCCAAAGGGGTATTCCCATAAGCTAGACGGGAACGATGGTGGCAGGTGGTAGGTGGTAGGTGGTAGGTGGTAGGTGGTAGGTGGGAGCAGAGACAGAACAAACGACCCGGCATACGTCACGTCGAGCTGGAGTTGTTGTTTATAAACAATAAACGAAGTCCAGGAACCGTCGGGAGTTCTTTTTCGGGTGCAGGGGCTGGGGGGCCAGTCTAATGCGTTGTCCCACCCTGGGTCGGAAATGCAAAGTGCCGGGGCTTTCAGTGCACAAATCAAACGACGCGCGGGCCGAAGCTCATAAATTTTGACGCGTGAAAAGTGCAGCTTTTGAGGGAAGTTTTCCAGTCACGACACACCCACACACATACACTTTGCACACACAAACACACCTGTAAAATAAATCACTAAGGACGCGCAAATGGCAAATTATTGATCAAATAACTTGTGTTTTTTCGGGCAGATTTGTTTCTATTTTGTAGAGAGCCTTCTTTGGGGATTTCCAAGTGGATGTTGTATACCTTCGAATAGAGTTCCGTTTTGGGAGTTCCGCTTGGGTTTAAACGTTTCTATATACACAATATTCTATTGTTTTTCTAGTGCGGTTCAACCCGTTTGCTGCGCTTTGTTTGAGCGTGTAAATGCAACTACAACATGGGGAAAAATTTTTCCCTGAACTGGCCAAGAGCCAGGGCTAACAGCAGCAGCAGCAGCCAGAAATAGTGCAAGAGCCAGAGCCATTGGCAATGACAATGCCATAGGGGGTTGATAGTTTTGGTAATAGGGAATCGGTCAAAACGCTGCCTGTGTTGGTGCCTGCTGCAGCCAGAGCGAGAGGGAAATTCATTTGAATTCGGTGATGGAATATAATGGACCCTGAAATGAGGCGGTTTACGAACACAATGCACATGGCTGGTCGGCTCCAGAAGGAGAGCAAAAGAGCGAAAGATACGAGTGCTTGAAAAGTTAAATAAAAGGACACAGGACGTGGGTTTGCCTGAGTGTGTGTGTGTGTGAGTGGGTGCATTTTGGCCCATGGCATTGACCCCTTTTCGGAGTGTCCACCTACCCCTGAGCCCCGTTCTCCGTACAGGATCTCGGAGGAGGCAGCTCCGATGGCAGCTGCGTTGGCATAGGAACAGGGAGACTCAAGCCCAGAGAGCGTGACGCTTTCTTTGCATGTTTCGTATTGCAACTGCGACTGCGACTGCGACTGCAGCAGCTCCAGGTGGGTGGAATCCTTTGTCAGGCCGTGACACATGTGTCTGCTGAATGCAAGCCCGTGGCATATGCGTGCCAGGCAGGTGATTGATATTTTATGTGTAAGTTATGCTAATTCAAATATTTCCCTTCGCCTTTAAGCGATTGAGAATTGAAGATAGATTTTCATCTTTCAAGGTTTATCTTCAACGGGTTTCAATTGGTTACGAAATTGTGGCATTCTTCCATACACCTTCGTGGTGGATTGTGGTTCCACTGGGAACTTTCATCAGAAGTGCCCAGGAAATTTTCCGAACTTCTGTTTTCGAGTAGAAATTTACAAATATTCCATCTGTTAAATGTTTTCCTATAATATTGAAATATTTCAGATCAAAATTCATCTGAATCCCAAACATTTCAGGAATTCTTGAGGATTTTTCAAATTTGGTTGATTCGATAGGTTATTGATATCATTGATAAATTATAGCCTGGTGGTCTCTAGTCGTATTATTCGTAGCGAATGTGTCCGTTCGCTTATGGGACACTTGTACAGCGAATCAAGGAATGTTCCCTAATGGAATAGGATTGATTCTGTATCTGTATATTTTGTATCTATCTGAAGAACCAACAAAATTTGAAGATTTATGTTTCTTCCTTGTAAACCGACTAACACTTACAACTGGTTTGGTCCGTAAGATTGGTACACACACAAATTTTTATAATACTTGTGATTTCTTGATTACTGCTTTGAAAATAACTTTTTGGGCAGTACTTATTAGATATTCGATTTCTATACCCAATACTCAGAAAGAGTATAGGGGTATATTGGTATATTCGATTTGTGGGGACAGTGGATGTTTGTAACACCCAGAAGGAAGCGTTTCCGACCCCATAAAGTATATATATTCTGAAACAGCATCAATAGCCGAGTCGATAGAGCCATATCTGTCTTTACATCCGTCCTCCTAGTTCTATAAGAGCTATAAGCTAAAGCTATAGCTAACATATAAGAGCTAGAGCAACCCCGTTTTGTATCCAGACTCCTGGGATATAACACTGTTTCAAGTGTATTTTAAAAATTTCGCCCCGCTCTCCAAAGACAAATTTAAAGATACGAGACAACTAAAAACGCAGAATTATAAAGAATGACCATATCTTCCAGATACCAAATAAGAATTCAATAGTTATAGCCTTTGATTGTAATTAAGGATTGAAAATAAAAGAATGTAAATAAATATGTCTCCCGTAAGAATGATAGATGATAGGTCAACCTAACCTAACCTCCCTCGAAAGATAGCATTTTTTGAAGCCACAACTAAGGCTTGATGTTTAAGCATTATTCTATTAATTTAGTGAGGAATTTCCTTTAAGTTCCATAACCTGCAAAAGCAACCCACGTCCCTTCAACATTTCATTCTCATCTAGAACTGAAATTTCCGTAACATCTGATGGACAAATTGACATTGACATTTATGAGAATGGACGTCCGTCCGTCCGTCCATCCGTCCACTCATCAAATGAAGATGATGACGACGCTGACATGGGAATGTAATAAGGCGGGCGTTCGCTTGGCGTGCGTTCGCTCCTGCCCCCTGCCCCTTGGCTGTTCTCTTGGTTTTCCTCTTTTGGTGCTGGCGGAAGGGGGAGCGGGATCGGGACAGAGTCAGTCAAGCAGGACGGCGGCAGTGCGAGGCAGCAAAGCGGAAATGCGCACTGAGATGCCAGGCTTACACCTGGCGGCCGAGCGCGGTGTAATGTGCAACCGGCCATGGCCATGGCTGTGCCAGTGTCTGTGTCTGTGGCAGTGGCGCACACGCCACATGGATAAGGACATGGATGCGAGGGCGGGTGCGCGGTGGCACATGTGCGTACCGTTCCGTCCCGCCCCTGGCAGGGTGGGTTGTTTCTGGCTGTTCGACCACGACCAGGAGTCGACTTAATTGTCTCTAAATGGCTGAGAGTCTGAGACCTGAGCGGAGCTTGGGAAAGCGTGTAAATGAAAATGCGGAAAAACCGCTGGCTGGCTGACTGGCTGGGTGACTGGCTAATTTTCTCATTTTCTCCATCAGTGGAAATTCGTTAAATTCCCCCGCAGTGCGTTCAAAAAGCTACGAAATGAGAAAAGTTGTCCTCGCTTTTGATCTTTCATTTGCGGCACTCGAAAGTTTTTCTTCATAATTACAGAGGGGGCATGAGGCATGAGGCATGGGGCAGGTAGCAGGTAGCACGGACACACGGACACCTTCTAGAACTCACCATTGCGTCGTGGTAAGTATCCAAAGAGTATCCTCCCGGAGCTGTGCTCCAGTTTCCAGGTACATCCAATGTTCCTCCGAACAGGAATACTCCTCTAACGACTCCTGGGTTTCCTTAAAGAAATTTCTTTGGTTTTTGTTTGGGGGAATAGATTGCAAACTGGTTACTCGGGGTTCCGTGCAGTTGGAGAACGTGGCAAACTGTATTACGGCGCAAAAATGGGACCGGAAGGAAGTGGCCCGAGCAGCGACGTAACCGTAACTTGTTGTGTTTGCGTTTTTCGTTGCTTGGCAACAGGCGACACGAACAACAACAGCAACAACAACAACAACAGACAATGCTCGGCTGCGGCCGCTGGCATGATTCTGGCCCCCAAAAAGGCCGAATCACGCTCCCGCTGGGGTGGTCAATCGCTGGCCAGGTCAGTCACCGATGGGGGTGGCTCTTCTAAAACTAGTTATTGCACGGGTTCTTATTAACTAATTAATAAATTAAACATTTTACACGAGTTTTTTTGGAAGAAACAAAAATAAGTCAAAACAAAATCATATGGCGCATGTGACCGTAAGCCGAAAGCGCAAAAATACCACAGAAATGCATTATTTTCAAATAAAAATACTTTTAAAAATACTGGAAAAATACATATTTTCAGCGTGCCCGTAAATGCTGCAACATGTATGAAAATACCAATTTCGCAACATTCCCTTCTGCAACATTTACTTAACAAATTTCTATGGAAATTCCAAATTCGCTACATTTAGTGCTGGTAAACGGTGAACAGGCCATTTTTACGTTTGGCGGTTGTTTTGAATTTGAAAATTCATCTGTTTTACTGCCACCTCTCCTCTCTCTTTATGCTTTCGACTACTTTGAAGATGATTTAACTATTAATATGCACCTGCCATTACTGCTGCTGGTCATTGTCAATCATTTGCCAGCTTGCCAGGCATTTCCGTGCCGTTTTTTCACCGCCAACAAAACGTGATCAACCTATTGTGCATTGTTGGCTAATTAATTTGTTGCGAATCAGCAGCAAAAACAACATCGACTAGGGAAAAAAACGAAGCAATAAATACGTATTGTGCGACTGTTGTTCGTCTTTTCTGTTGCTACCGCATTTTCTGGGGTTCCTGGGGGGATGTGCATCAAGATCTGTGCCCGAGGGATAACTTTAAGAGCATAAAATATCAGAAAACTCTCCTTAACACAAACCATAGCAACACAAAACATCGACTCAGCCTTGAAATTTCCGGATTTGAAAGGTTTATCCCATTGAGATATACAATTCCTAACCCAGCACAGTCCTACATTCAAACACAAAAGAGTTCCCAGAACGTTTCATACTTTTTTTGTTCCAAAATTAAATTTGTAGTTAAACTAACTTTTCATAAATTTTAATTTTGTTTCTTCGGTAAATTTGAAGAGTGATTTTTGTTCGCAAATGGCGTCGTTGGGATCGGTTCAATTGATGGCTCTGGGCACGGCCGGTGCCCTCTTCCTTGGCTACTGTTTCTACTTTGACCGGAAGCGCACTAGGGCCCCGGACTACAAGAAGAGGGTGCACGAGCGTCGCTTGCGTCAGGCAACGAGTCACCTGGGAATCGGCGGAGGCGGCACTGGACAGGCGGGAGCAGCCGACGACAACGAAGAGGACGACCAAGACCTGGTGATGCAGATGCACTTCGTGAAGGAGGTGAAGAAGGGCGAGCGCCACATCAAAGAGGGTCGCGTGGACGAGGGCCTCACTCACCTGTGCAACGCCATAATGCTGTGCACGCACCCGGGCTCCCTGCTGGAGATGCTCCGGGCCAATCTCCCGGAGGCGCTGTTCCGTCCGCTGGTGATGCGGCTGCACGAGCTGAACCAGCGCAGCGGCAGCAGCAGCGAGGATTTCAGTGAGACGACCAGCGACGACACCACCAGGACTAGCATTAGCAGTGGCACGTCCACTTCGCAGCCCGGAGCAGTGGCAGCGGCAGTTACGGCAGCAGCCCAAGAGGCAGGGCTCTAGAGCCCCTCTCCTAGAGTCGACTGTGGCAGTGGAGGGCACTTTGCCCCCTTTGCCTAATTACCCCACCAGCCAAAAGGGGCTCTCGTTACAGTGATTAAGTGCCAGTCTCTGCGGAGACACGTGTGCACCTGGAATCTACCGGTATGCCTTGGATCTGATGGATTATGCAAAACCTTTCTGCCTCTCGTCAGCTCTCCACCTGTTGGAGTGGAGGTTTGGCGGGCGGCAGAATCGGAATCGCAGTTTGAGAAGGTGAGTGGGTTTGTGTAATTGTCTTTAGTCGATCCGATCCGCACCAATCACAATCCAATGCATTTGTTGTCATCATCAAAACTGGCTGCCAGCGGCAGATAGGCAGTCAGGCGGCCCTTACAATTCATGGACACGCGCGTTTCCCTCATTGTTTTGAAAATGTGACTGCTGCCCCACCGCAGAGGCACCCGGCAGAAGCACGTTTGTCGTTGTTTCTGTTACGTGGTTTCCTCGGGCGATGGGCTGCCGTGGCAGCTTGTCATGGCACTGGGGGTCGGCACCCACGCATAGAAGTCGGGATATAATATAATATAATATAATATAATATATAGCATAACCATGAAACACAGACAATGCAGGGGCATACAGCTACGGGCACATATTTATGTACATCTTGTGGCAGCTGTTGCAACGTGCTTGTGTCTCGACTGCCGCCATGTCGTACGCGTTACGTGCTAAGACACCTGGCTTACGTCCACTGAAAGACCGGAGGAATATTAGACAAAATAAGAGAAAGAGAATCAGTAGAAAGCAAAGAAAGAAAATGCTAGAGGATAGCCTAGGAAACACACAAAACACAGACTATTTTGGCGAGACTCTAGCATTATTCCCATTTCTCCTCCATGAATTCGTTCCCAAGCCATACGTTTCCGATATCCCGGAGTACTATACCCGTATATGTACCCGTATCACATGAAAATTCAATTAATGCAAATGAAAATGCCATTACATATGTGTGTGTGTGTGTGTGTGTACATACAATTAACGCGACTTCCTCCATGAGCAGCGGACCCGCTCTTCCCATGCAAATCCAAGTAAAACAAAATAGAAGCAAAGTCCAGAGAGTTACAGCCAAAGGGGCGGCGTCACCTTGTCGTTGCTTCGTTGCTGGAATCTCAAGCCGATTTTGCTTGATTTATCAACAGCAGCGGCAACGGAAAAGGCAACGGCAACATTTGAATGCAAAACGTGTAACAATTTGTAGGTTTTACATAACCCAACCCCGGCCAATAGTAGAACTCAAAGCCGTAGCCGTAAGCACACTCGATCCAAATCATCAATGGATGTAAATAGGAAGAGCGACAATTCGATAGAGGACTATATACATTTATTAAAGAATGTTCATCAAAACTAACTGAAATGAAGTAGCTCCAACAGGAATGGGATGAAATATAGTAGTTTAGGATCAGGGATACTTTATAGGCTTTCTTACACATACCTCCTTAGTTAAAATTTATCCACCATGAGAAATAAAGACTTTGAAATTGGTGTACACAAAAAATGGGAATAGTTAAAGTGTTAAAAGATTTCATCAGTTTTTTTTTGGGGGTAGTTTCTCTTTGGTATTCTTTAAATTTCATTCATTATTATTCCGTTATTTAAATAATAAGAACGCGTTTGAAAACATATGTCACATTTGAATAAGCCTAAAAATATGTACATATATTAATGACCCTCTTTTTTTAGGAATAAACATTCAAAAGTGCAAATAATTTTTGCGACTTTGAGATCTTTAGCACCTTATTAAAGCCTCATTAAGAGCAATTCAAATTAGCCCAACCCACTTCGTATCTGTTGGGGATTTCTGTTTGGAATGGGGTTCTGTTCCATCCAGAATTCCTCGCTGCGTCCTTGAGCTGAGCTTCTCACCTCCCACTTGACATTCAGCGATCACCGATATAGCTCAAATGTACATACATACACATTTCTATCTGCGACTAATAATATTCCCTGGCATATAACAAAAATACCTGTATATACGGGCATGTGTGTGTAAAATTATACATATGTATATTATATTTGTCCAGCTGCGGGCGCACGTGTCGTTGCCCCTGTCCCTGTCTGTTTTGTTGGGGGCTCTCGCTTGGGGCTTTTTATAAACATTTCTCGAGATTTAGATTTCTAATCTACATAACAGCAGCAACAACAACAACATCAAGAATCAAATAGAAATATCAGCAAAGAGCAGCAGCAGCAGCAACAATCGCAATTTTCTGTTCAAATACTTGTATGTATTATACATATATGTAGTTTCAGACCCGTTTGACTTGAATTTTTGTGTGTTCGTTTCAACTTGTTATTATTTTAGCATTTCTTTTCTTTTTTTTCTAGGTTTTTATTGTGATAGTACTAGTTCTTATCAGCTGTTTTTGTTTTTGGCTTGTTTTTTTTTTTAGATTTCACCTCGACTTTGAAATCGAAATTTCGCAGGATGATAAGAAAATGTTCTGTCATTTCACGCGATCTCAAGTTGTTGATTCTGATGAGGCGATAAGCCCAGTTGAGAGGTTCCAATTAAGATATAGCACGATTAGAGCCCCCATTTTCTGCACCACTACACTGCCTGGTGCCGGGTCCGGGGGCTTGGGTCCCTTTCTTGGTCTGGTGATTTCGTCAATGTCAGTCCCAATTACAGGTGTGAATGGCACCTGTGTGTGAAGGCACAAAAATGAAGTTTGCCTCACGATTATTTGTGGTTATCATAAGCGTTTGATGTGTAGCACACAGGCACAGTGGTCTATACCAGTATGGTATATATATGTATGTATGTATATAGGTTGATATATGCATATTGGATAACGTATATTGTTGAATAATTAGCCAGCGATTGATGTTACTTAACTCTAAGTGTGGCATATGGAAATCATTCCGCTAGACAAACTATTAATTACAGTTGTTAAAGTTATTCAATGGATTATTAGTTCATCCATAACAATGTTTTCCCAAAGACCTGTTTTGGAATGGGTACCATTCCTCTTGCACTCTCGCCCCACTGTACATTCTCCAGGCAGTCGTATGTCCAAATAGTTTCGCCAGGCCTCACCATTGCTTGCAAGTACTTTCGTTGGGGTTTTCCTGCAGAGCAGTTTTCACCGTTCGTGATTAAACTTTAACCAGCCAAATGGGGGGATAAACAAACGAGCCCGATAAGGTCCCCTTCCCTGTGTGTGTTTATGGCCCTCTCCCCCCGCCCAGAGGAAAACATGAGAGGGCAATCTACAAGTGTTTGCCTTTGTGTTATGCTTTTTCGTTTTCGAAAAGCAAACCTTTCGCCACACTGCAAATGCCTCTGGCCCTCCTCCTCCTCTTTTGCACTTCATGGAATGATTGCATTTCATGCTCGTGGAAATTCCGAGCGCCGCGAGACGAGAGGCGGGCCACGTAGCGCACCTACGATTAGCAACACGTGAGCATAGAGCCGAGCCGGGCAGAGCCGAGTCAAGCAGAGCCGAGCCGAGCCGAGCCGTACAGTAAATAAATATGCTACTGCCGCGATAACGTGGTGGGTGGGTGGTTGGGTGGTTGGTTGGTTTGGCACTGCTCGCTCCCTGTGTGGAGGAATGTGGCCACACCACATGAGTAACTTGAGCCGCTTCCAGAAGTTCTGATGTCTTTGCACGTGCCTCACATGGGGCGGGCATGTGTGTAATTTCCGTTGCGACCTCGGGCCGCATACGTAACGAAATGCCATACGAGTGCACGTGCCACTTATAATTAGCTCTGAGATCAACAAACAGCGAAAACAAAACAAAAGCACGACAGCAAGGCCTCGCCGAAACTTGGGATACCCTGGCAGCTCAGATCCAAAGAGTTATATGATAGTGTGTGTATGTATGTAAGTGAAACTGAAACTCAAAGAAGTGATTCATACAAAAACTTCTGGTTTATTTTTTTTAAATTTGATTGTTCAAGTCTTTAGCTGATTTCATTTGAAAAATATCACTTGTTATTCGAATCATCATGTCATTTGATAAGGGAATCCGAGGAATACAGAGAGATTAGTTTTCATAGGAATAGGCAAGGCCTTAGGGTCGAAATCTAATTAATCTTTGCACCCCAGAGCCCTCTTCTACACCCTCTCCCTGACAGGGTATACCGTTCACCAGACCATGGATCAAATCTGAAGTTACGCAAGCCCAGTGGATAATTGGACACGTTTATGTCATTTATCACCGCGGATCGCGGCTCTTGCGACTGTATTTGTGTTTGTTCGCGTGACCTTTGGGGCCAGAGCCGGCTCTAAAAATAGCCGGAGCTGCCATTTAAATACAATCAACAAGCTGGAAAATCCAACACAATGGAAATTAAATAATCAAATCCGAATCCGAGTCCGAGTCCGAAACCGACTCCGAGTCGGCGTTAATATAAACACTGTGCTCTTTCTGGAGGCAAAAACATTTCAAAGACACGTGACCAACAACAAACTTGAGGTCTTACATTATTGTGTGTTTGTAAGTCTCTTTCTGCCTGTGTGTGTGCGTGTCTGTGTGGAATGGCTGACATGCTCGGCTCGCGTGAGAAATTACGTCATGCGCCACGAATTTTTTTTTGTGTATTTGCCACTTTCAACGTGTCTCGATTAAAAACGTTAAGCTTCTGGTCGTCAATAGAGTGAGAGTGAGTAGGAATGAGAGGGGAGAGACAGAGAGAGAGAGACATCGATGACGGGACAACGCAGCGTATGATTATTATTTTGATTATAAAAAAAAGAAAAAAGAAACGAAAAACAGCAGCAACAAAAACAACGGACTGTTGCGCGCTGTAATAAAAACAAAATGTCGGCCGACATGTTCGAGTGCATGTGTGTGTCCGTGTCCGTGTGCGTGCGAGCGTGTAAGTGTTTATGTGTTCACATTCGTGCCGATTGTTGTTGCCAAGCGAGTGTTTATCAGCTCTCAAGCTGGCCGCTCTCTGTCTCTCTCTCTGTCTCTGTCTCTCTCTGCCTGCCGCTCTCAGCCGCCGCCCTGTTGGATTTCGCTTTGGAATTTGTCACGTTCACGTGTTTTATTGTATGCCGCTGCCGTGCTGGCCGCTGGCTCTGCTGTTGTTGGGTTGCTCGGCTGATGCCTTGAGCTTTTGCGTCGTTGATTTTCGCTTTATTATTATTATTATATATTTTGAATATTTTGTTTTTATTTTTTTCTGAGTGGTCTCCGCTGCCCAAGGTACATTAAATTAAGGGCCAGGCACAGACACAATGTTGATCAATCGAGTTACACTGTAATTGTAATGGCTCAATCTCAATGTTCCCAGGACCGGGCGTGGGTGTGCCCCTCTTCGATCAGATATTTGTACTTGAAAAACATATGGCTAGCTTATTTATAACAATCAGTCACAGAGAGTAAATGCTTATTAATATAATTTACACGCAACATATTTATGCCTATCCCAAATCAACAACAACAACAAAAACAACACCCAGCTTTAGTTGTGTAAGTGCGCCGACAGCGACAGCGACGGCGACCGTAAAATGAAGTCTAGTCATCCGGCAGCGGCAGAGCACAGTGCTCGAATTCACATGCTTTGGGCACACTGATTCGAAATACAATAAATTAATGTGGATTTTCTTTTTATTTGTTAATCTCCGGGAGATAACATGCTTGTGCCAGACATCTGAAAACATCATGGTAAACATTTCTTTGCGAGTGGTACATTTTGTTTCTTTTTAAGGCCAATGTTAGGTAAGAGACGAAAAGGATATTTAGCTGTTAGTTCGAAATCTACTCCGGGATTATACTCTGCTTTATTTATATGCTTTATTTATATTTATGTTAAGATAGTAAACCTTTTTTCAGTATATTGTCAATGGCAGGGGCTTGTCTGCGAAAGTAGACTATACAAATATTCTTCAAACAACGGGTTCCCATGTGATATTTGTGCCACAAATCAAGGTGTCTGGCCCCACTGTGGCAATCACGTTCGCGGCGCACGAAATGCGATAACATCGGCGACACACAACACACACACACATGTGTTTGGGGCCGAACACGACTTGAGGAACGTGGAGCCCGGAGCCCCATCTGTCGCTGGCTCGCTCACTGCGCTCTTCCGTGCTCACATGTTGCCTACAATGCTCTCCGACTATCTCCGAGTGTAGCCGCCGCGCTCGGGGAATCTCGAACGTCATCAATTCGCGCTGCTAGCCGTCGTTTTTGGGGTCTCGTGCCGTTCGGCGGGTACCATTCATTCATTTTATTTCTGGCACCGAACGGACGCGGACGAAGAGCGTTTACGTACAGTGGAAGTGACTGTGCAAAATAACAAACAAACGGAGGAAAAAACTGCTTAGTTCAACCAAAACGAAAAACAAAAAAAGAGAAAAACAACAGAGCAGCGGCCAAATTAGCTGGAGGCAGCAACAAATTTATTATATGTACAAAAGTGCCACAATAGTGAAACACACGCACACGCATACCAAATCGCTCATATGCTCTCACCTACAGATGTGTGTGTGTGTGTGCATGTATGTATAAATGTATGTAGGCGGCGCTGTTGCTGGTAAAATTCCACTGTGAAAGGAAGTTATTGTTGCTGTTGCTGTTGCTGCTGCTGCTGGGTGTCGTGTCGTGTATTAATAAAACAAATAAAAGTTTATACAAAATTTTATAAAAGCTGAAAACGTGTAAACGGTCCCCCGAATCGAGTGCGCCGAGCAGCAGTAATCACGTTTTTCGACATTTATTCATTGTTGCCTTTTTGTTCACATCGTCGCGAGTGAGAGACAGAGAGAGAGAGGGAGAGAGGCCACAGTGGATGCTCCAACAAGTGCACTTTAATTGCTGCCCCCCACCAAAAATAGACGTAGAGCTGCTGCCAAGTACAACAAGGAGAAAATAGCTTTATCGCCGCTTCGTTATCGCCTGGCCAGCGCACACGCATACGCACACAGAAAGACACGAGCAAACAAAAGGCTAACCTAACTGCTGATAAGACCCTGACAGCCACAGTCCAATCCGTACCGTACCCTAGCTGGCCAGACTTATCGGTATAATTCCATTCGTTCCAACATAAATAAATACATAGCGGAATGTTATGCTATATCTAAGACAGCAACAACGCAGCGTGTTCGGCAAGTGCAACGAGTATTGGATATTATTCATCGAGAGAAGTGCAACAAAAGTGTGATACCAAATTGTACCTAAATAACAGTAACAACAGTAACAACCCGACCCGCAACGGCCATCCTTGTGTAACAAACCACCCGAAGGAGCGACAGAGAGACACAGAAAGAAAGAGAGTGAGAGAAAGAGAGTGAGAGCTTTGCTTCGCCGTAGATCTAAATTTGCCGTCGCTGCTCGTGTTCGTCTTCGCCTTCGCCGCCACCCGTCGACAACCTGTTTGCTCAGTCATAATTCGCCCTCCCCCCGGCATTTATCTTGGAATTCGTACAATTATTTCTGCATTGACGTAAGGAGCGCACCCCACCTTCCACCATTCCACCGCAACTGCAAGCCACGTTGACGCAGCAGCAGTCGCAGCAGCAGTCCAGGACAGCAGAGCAAGCAGACACAGCCGGAGCAGAGGGCGCAACATTAGGAGGGACCGGGAGTCGCCACAGCAGCATGGAACCCTTTTGGAACGAATCGAACGGACATGCCGCACATCCGGTTAAGTATGAGAGGTAGGTATAAACAGGGATCCCGCCGAAGCAGAGCTCCAAACAAAAACAAAAAAATGCAACAAAAAAACACTCACTTTCACCTGCGCGCTTAAGTCTATGCATTAATTAATGGTTTTAGTGTAGATTTTAGTCTCCAAAATTAGTTGTTAGCTTAAGTCGTCTTCTTCTTTGTCGTCGTTGTCGCCGTCGCCGTCGTCTGGCTTTGTAACGGCCTTCGCAGTGCTGTTGTGTGTGTGTGTGTTTGTGTGTATGCGAGTGTGCGTGCTGTGGATTGGGTGTGGATCGTGTGGGCTCTATTTATAGCCTTTGAGCTAGAAAACATTTGCAAAACACTCGTGAAATGCGAAAATCGGGCGAGAAAACATGCTAAAAACGTGGGCAGACTCTGTCGTCGATCTATTCTTGGCCGGATTTGTGCTTTAGTTTTATTTAATTTCATCTTTTTTTCGGGTTTTTGCAAAACGTGACGTTCCCCCAAACCAATCTCCCCCGCTCCCTCCCATGCCCCTGCCCCTTCCCCCATCTGTGTTTTTGTGTACGAGTATTTCTGAACTTGAATTTCATTAAACGTGTCCGAGTGGAACCCAATTCGGATCCGAATTCGGGGTGTCTGTCCGTTAGTGTGGCCAGAGAATCGTTCAATAATTTAGTCGCGGCCCCCGAGTGGTCGCGAGCTTTATTCCCGGCTAAATGTCAACGGCCAAAACGTGGCTATAAATATCAGTTAATAGCACCCCGCACCCCGTTCCATTGATTGGCCATCGAATGGGGGGGGGGGGGGGTGTGGGGGCCTGGTACACACGTGTTTGTGTGTCTGCCTAGGGGGGGTGTCTTCGTCTTCGCCTCCGTGTCCCGTGGGCGTAGGCGTAGACGTAGACATGGGTGCCAGTCGGTGTCCTTTTGAAGGTCAACAAGTTTTGTCTTTCTCCCATGTACCTCCTTGTTGTTGTCGTATTTATTTGATTGAGTATTATATTTGGGCTATTTTGGTATTCACTGGCCACTCCTGGGCATGCTCTCAACCCTATAAATATCCTAAAAAGGCCAGCCCCCATCATCAAATATGCAGCTTGATTTGATTTGTTTTCCAATTTCCATGGAGAAGGGGCTTCCATAATTGTATACGATATGGTTTGATTACGCATACCACACGTGTGGCTAACAATAGCATGCTTCTAGCCGTGATAATTATCACAGCTAACTATACAAACAGTTTATAAACATTTTCAATAATTATTTCGACGATCGCTGCGGTTCGTTAAAAAAAAACACCTTTGCACGCGTGATCAAACGATTGTGTGTGTGTGTGTGTGTTTCCTTATCAACTGCCCCTCGAAGTAAACAAACTTTTGTCGCGTCTTCGTCGTCGTTCGAGTATTTTTAATTTGCATTACGCGCCCTCCGTTTTAATCAACAGCCAAAGAGATGAAAAACAACCGAAAAAGAAAGAGAAGAAACAACAGAAAACGAAGGAAAAAAAGATAAAGTAAAAAGAAACACAAATAAAAGAGATAAGCAAACACGCGATAAACAGCAAAACGGGCGTGACGCACAGCCACCCCACCGCCGTATAATATGGAGTACTACTGCAGACATATACATACATACATGTATGTGTGTATGTGTATGCGAGAGAGTGTACGAGAGTATATCTAATCTATAGAGTTTTCCATGCGTCAGTGAGATCTCGGGTTTGTTGCACGACGAGACAGTTGCTCCAGACCCACCTCTTTCCCAGCAGACGCCATTGTGATGATGATGATGAGGAGGAGGAGAGAAGGAGGAGGAGGGCTTATCCACTTGCAAACGCAGCTGTCTCTCGTTGTTTTCGATTTCGTGATCTTGTCAACGACGCCATTAACCATTGGAACTGCTACGAATACGAATATATACATTTGTGATCCCCCAGTGATCGCCCTAGTGATCCCCCAGTGACCAAGTGATAAGTGTGCGTGTGTCTTACCAAAGAACTCTGATAAAGTGTGTTTGTTTGCTGGCTACGTTTGTGTTACATGATGCCCTCTATGGATTTCAAGTGTATCTCTCTATACATCCAAAAGGGCCCATCATGTAGGCTAATCAACTCACAAATGTTCAGCAAGACAACACGTCAAAGCAAACAACAAGTAAATGTATCTAATAAACTGCCAGTATGATATATCTTTCTCCAAATAAACAAAAAACAACAAACGCATGCTGCAGGAAGTCTATAATTACCCGAAAGAAGTGTTATAAATTATACAAATATTTTTAGCTGATCTTAAAATTTCTACGATTCCGAATCCCGTTGCGATCTCGATTCGCATCGATCCAATTCGTTCCGCCGACGCGTCAGTCTTATCGTCGTCGTCGTCGTCATCATCGTTCCGTTGGTGGCCTCTCGGTTCTGTGTTCGTCGCGGCGTCCATTAGCATTTCGATGGCGGGCACGTAGACACGTTCTCCAATGCAGCCACACACATGCCACACTCCTCTGGATGATGACCCTCCTCCGCCAGGTCACCACCTCACGGGCCAGAAACGTGCCTTATATTCGTACGAGTATGCATGGTGGAATTCACACAGAAATTCTCATAAATACGTGGGGGAGGGACACGGTGGACGGAAGACGGGACACTCTGGTCTCCATGGTGGTTTCCAATGATTAATGCATTCAGCGTCGACGTTTTTCGAGGTCCGCATGAGTCATGGGGGATGCGGGGCTCTGTGGCTCCGTGGCTCTGCACATTGCTGCACATTTGATTGCCACTAAACGATGTGAATGTGTTATTTTGACCCACTTATTAGACGTTGGGTCATTTGTGGCTGTCTATTAGTTGGGGAATGCGGATGGACTCTGATGTGTGTGGGGTTGTGGAGATCGTTGGCATTCGATTAGCATTTGGAATTGGAAGCGTACGCGGTAGAGGAAAGTTTTCCAAGTGGAAATATTGTTTTTGATATGCATTCCCCATGCCCAAAGAGTAACGGATCGAAAGACAGGGTGTAAGAACATGTTCCGATCTTCACTGTTGCTCGAAAATCAACTTCGTTGATGATTCATTGCTTTGGAATTCCCTTGGAACAAAGCCTGCGGCTACTTTGTGTCGCCTCTCTATCCATCGGAGGTTTCCATTCATTTCCATTCGTTCTGGTATATCTCGAAACTTCGTTTCTGGCTGCTGCGTGTGCGTAAAAGCCAAACGACAGACCGCCTTCAATTGGCCTTTGTTGTGTGTCCAATTTTTTTGTTGTTTCTCAATCTGTAGCTGTGTGTCTGCGCCAGTAGCTGCTTATATATTGAATTGTTTTTCGCTTAGACCAGCACGCCAGAGAGCAATTTACAGGGGGCCCCTGGTATTGTTGCCCTCGTTGCGGCTCTGTTGCCAGGCGATCCATCCGGCACGTGTGCACGTTTGGGGCTGACAGAAAAAAACCAATTGGTTTTCGCTGGAACAGCACTCAACGAGTAGCTGACTGAACTTTTTAGGGTCGCTCTCCCGCTCTGGTCGGGGGTCTGTGGGGTCTGGTCTCATCATTAAATCACGTGCCCGCTCAGCCATTCAGTTTCCACCTGAATATATATGAATATTCATGAGTGTGTGGCATCATTAAAGTTTCCATTCGCTCTCACGTGATCGCAGATGCTCGACACTGCACTTCTCTCGTAAAATTTCGTGCTAATTTGCGGGCTTGTATGGGTTGTTGTACCGGTTGTTGTTTTATCTTATCATCAGAGATACATACATGTATATATGTATGTGCCCCTCCTCGACTCAAGGTCAGTTGATCAGACCGAGAGAACCCCGCCCACTTTTGCTAATTAAAGTCAAGAGATTGTCAATTCAAGGAACTCTTATTATTGATTTATCAAATAAAAACGTCACCGTTTGTTGTCGAGTTGTTTTCCTTTTGATTTCAGATTTCAGAATTTAAGATTTCACAATTTCCATTGCCTAATGTCAATATGGAAATATCTGACACAGATCTTTGGTGGCATTGAATGCCGTACCGTTCCGTTCCGTTTGTTTGTTCGTTTTTGTTGTGTAAGCAAGTGGTGGACCCAAATCTATAGGAAAACTATGGGATTCATGAATCACTCACTTCATGTGAGTCACTTGAATATACCATACTTTGTTATTCGTTATTACAGCTCCCTGTATCCCAGATCTGACGTCTTTCGGGGGCCCCATAAACGAATAATCTTTATTCTGTGAATTCCCCAACTCCTTTTAGCCAAGATTAAACCGAGTACAACTGCCAAGAACCAGTTGTTTTTGGCTTACTATATCAGTATTTATGGCCATAATAATAGATGGAAAAAAAACATCGTCACGTGTACAGCTGCGTAATCTTATCTACTAGTTTTGGGGTTTAGTTACCTTACAACCGTACCGATAAGGCCAGGAAACAAGTTCATTTGAGTGGCATATCGATAGCAGAGCGAGAGTATGGGTGTGGGTATGGGTAATTGTCACCGCTACACGCATGAGAGATAAACGTGAATCGGAAATCGGGAAATCGGGTAAACGGGTGAACGGAAAATGGCCGTGCCTGTTCATGCCTTTGGCAAGCAATGGGCGACTGATCAGCGGGGACTGTCGTCACAGAGACTACCTGTAGATGATGATGATGTCTGTATCGCCTCGGAGCGTTCTACGTACCTCATTCCTATATTTACGGGGGGCAATTACTTAATAGTGCGACAGCAAAGAGAAAAACGTAAACAAACGGTAGGAACTGCAGCCCAAAGGGGGCACGTTGCCAACTTGTTGGGGTGCCATCGCATGAATCAAGCGAGTGATTGGTGACTCTCGCCGACGCCTGCTCTTTGGCCACTGATGTAAACCGATGCGGCGTACACGCCCTGTTCACGTTGTCCCCCAAAAAACAAACAGAGACACTCGGACAATCGGGTCGGGCAGAGTGCAATCAACTCGAGAGTCGCCACCAAGGCGAACCATTGGATTGGATTGAAATCTGTTTTGCATTACTCATACGCAGCGTGAGCCGCAGTTCGAAATACTCAAATACTGATAATTGGCTATGGCTTACAGATCAAATAATGCAAATTGTGCTAAACGCCAAGACCAGCTGAAAACAAGTTAGTAGAGGGAGGGGCCACTAGATAGTAGATGTTAGCTGGCAGGAGAGGCTGTGTTGCTGTCAGATAAACAAGTTCTAGGCGCCATGGACTGGTGCGTTCTAGTATATCTTTTATAAAATGATATGTACAAATAGATATACATAGATATATATATACTATATTTGCTTAATGTTTGTTGTCTGTTGTCGCTTATCGCCGCCAGAGGCCCCAGAGCCCTGACACTTATTCTTTGTATCGTCTGCTGTGCTGCTCTGGTGCTCTGGTGCTCTGGTCGTTCATTTATTTTGGTTTCTAGCGTTTTCGACTTGGCCCACGCCGTGCCGCCGTTCATTATGATTGCCCGTATCCGTACCTCAAGCGATTTTTGTTTGTTTTGGTTCGGGAATTGGCATTTAGTGAATTTTCTCTGTGGCGCTTGGCAACAGTTTTTCCTGTTGTGTTTTCAGTGGGTTCGAGTTCTCGCTCTCTCTCTCTCTCTTTCTCTCTGTTTTATTATATTTTTGGCACATGGCAATAAAAACGTGTAGAGGCTAAAATTAGCCGCTCTAATATATGGAGTGCATATGAAAACGTGAAAACGTGTGGGGATTGGCTCGTTTCAATTGGTTTTTCCCCATACCACACGGCGAGCTAGATTTTTCCAATGAAAACCAATTTTTTTTTGGGATGTCTGAAAGGGAAATGGCGAATGGGGTCCACATGCAATCCACAATGCACAATGCACAATGCTGAACGATCCTGGATCCTGGAATAACAACAAACAATTACGTATCGTATTTTAAGGCATATTTTTACCATCTTTTTCTGACTACAACACAAAAAACACAACCAAGCGACACTCCCGCCCCCCCCGCCCCCTCTCCAGTGTCAGGGTTAATGTTGGCTCAAGATCCCTCCATCTCGATGCCACTTGGTGATTTAATCCACGTTTAATGTTTATTATGTTCTCTCTGTTCCGTTGCAGCCATGTTGCAGATTGTATTTTGTAGCTTCTGAAATAAACGAAACGAAATAAACATATTAATCCTTAGCCCTAATTAGCCCTAGTTACTACTCCTAAGTCAGGCTAAGTTATGCGCCTAATAAATGCATTACTAAAACCGAAAAACAATCGAAATGAAAAATGAAAAAAAAACTAAAACAAACAAGAAAAAAACAAAAACAAAAAAAACAATACATTTTTTGAACAAAATTTGGACTTATTTGTGTTTCTTTATCTTTATCCTTCCCACTTCTTTTGCATATCGAAAAACGAAAATATAGCGAAGCAGCTGTCTCCAGTTTTCCTTATTGCACAGAATCTAGCTTAAATTTTTCCACCTCTGCGACGGCATACAGCGAGGACGATGCTGAATATGCCACAGGAAGACGTAATAAAACATCGAGGGTAAATATTACAATTTTAGAGATCCAGAAACTGATCATGAGCGATCACTCATTGATCATTTCGATTGTGAACACATGAATTTGAATACATTTGAATTTGGACAAGTAAAAACACGAATACAATCGAATAAAAGCGAATACCACGCGAGTAAAGACGGACGACCGACGACAAGATCAAAGGATCAAAAGAGAGGGAGAGAGAGGCTTTAGCGCAGCGCCTGGACGATGCCGATGTATCTATGTATCTGTCACACTCTCACTCCCCCCGCACACATACACACACACACACAAAAATTCACGCCCGCGAGAGGCCGATGCCTGCGCCCCCCACGCACACCGACGCCGCCCACCGCCGCTTTTGACCCATTTTTTTTATTGTTGAAACAAAGAGAACGAATAAAATAAAGAAAATAAAACCGAAATTAAAGTGAAAATAAAAATGAAATTACAAATCAGAAGAAAAACCACCGCCGCCGACCAATCATTACTAGGATAATGCCTATCTCCCCACCCCCGCCTGTCGCTGGTCCCCAAGCAAGCCGCATCTAATCGAAGCTCTCTATGTGTCTCTCGTGTCCCCACAGCAAGACCCCCTATCGCACCGGATCATCGAGAAGCGGCGCCGGGATCGCATGAACTCCTGCCTGGCGGATCTCTCGCGCCTCATCCCGCCCCAGTACCAGCGCAAGGGCCGTGGCCGCATCGAGAAGACGGAGATCATCGAGATGGCCATCAGACACCTGAAGCACCTGCAGAGCGAGTGCCTGCAGAAGGAGAGCGACTACCGCAGCGGGTACATGGACTGCATGAAGGAGGCGGCCAAGTTTCTCTACGACGTCCACATGCAGGACTTCTGCCACCGCCTGTTGGGCCGTCTGCAGGAGCACATCGATGACATGTTCAAAAGTGAGTGGATTCGATCTTTTTGCCCCCTTAAACTTATATTCTAACCCCCTCTTTGTCTGGCCTTTCAGCCGAGTGCTACAAGTCCTCGCGGACCTGCCACATGCCGGACAATGTTAGCGCCTCCAGCGGCAGCCCGCACCAGGCCTACCATCCGCCGCTGTGCCACCTGCGGGACATGCTGGGGGCCTCGGACGTGGAGCACAGCCAGGACCACAACGATGTCAAGGATCTGAGCTTCCGCAATCATCTCAACCAGCTGCAGCGGAACCAGCAGGCAGTCGCCGCTGCTGCCGCCGTGGCTGCCAACGGCAGCGGGAGCTCCTCCAGCTCCACCACCCTCGAGGCCGCCAACAAGCTGCCCCTGACCAATGGGAGTGGTAACGCCAATGGCGACAATGTTCCCACCAATTCCACGGGCCCTCTGCCCGCTGCTGGCAGCAGCAATGTGGCCAGCTCCACCACCTGCCCCAGCACGGTCACCTGCCCAACGATCACATCCGCGTCGGTGGCTCAGAAGGTGGCGCCGCCCATGGCCGCCCACCAGCAGCAGCAGCAGCTGCCACACCAGGCGGCAGTGATCACGTCGACGGCCCCGCACCACCACACGGACAGCAGCCACCACGACTTTGACTCGTCGCATGAGCCCATCCTCCACACGGACACCTCCAACATGCACTCGCCGCCGCCGCGGGACATGCTGCTGCAGCAGCATCCGCATCTGGGGCACAACCACACCCAGGACAGCCTGATGTCGGTGCGCATGCGCAACTACTCGGAGTCGTCGCACGAGGTGGAGCACAACAACAACTACAAGTACAAGAACCACATCAAGGAGCGCTTCGTCCACGAGCTGCACGATGAGGAGACGAGCAGCGAGCACTGCGCGGTGGCGTCCCATCTTCAGAGCGACCACTCGCACATGCAGGCCCACTCCGACCACTCCAAGGACGGCACCGAGCCGGAGATAGCCCCCATCATGGCCAAGAAGCGCAAGATGGCCGAGGCAGCAGCGGCGGCGGCGGCGGCGGCAGTGGCCAATGGGGAGCACCCCCTGGATGCGCACTGCGAGGCCAGCAACCCGAATCCACCGCGCCAGCTGCTGATGCTGCGCGAGGACACCAAGTCCTCGCCCTCGTTCAACTTCAGCGACATCAAGGACATCAAGTCGGAGCTGCACAACAGCAACTCCAACTCCAGTCCGCTGCTGGCCAAGCTCAACGCGGCCGCTGCCGCCGGAGCCCAGCTGAGCACTCCCAGCAGCACCACCACCTCGCTGGCGCCCCGGCACTCCTTCACCGTGCCCATCTTCGCCCTGCACGGCCAGGGCAACTACTACGTGCCCCTCAATGTCGACTACAACGCCCTGGTGCCGTTCCTCAACGGCATGGACCTGCTGGAGAAGAGCTACTCGAGCATGCCGGTGGTGCACCCCATCAACATCAATGTCAACTTCATGCCCAGCTCCCCGTCGGCCTCCCTGCTGGCCGCCGCTGCAGCCGCTGCCGCCGTTGCCGCTGGCAAGCAACAGCAGGCCGCAGTGGCCGCAGCAGCCGCCTCCGCATCCGCCGGTGGTCCCCTGTCCTCCGTGGTGGGGGCCAATTCGGCGGCTGCCCAGGTGGCGGCTGTGGCCGCCGCGGCCGTGGCCAAGGCCAAGCTGGAGCAGGCCATAAACAGCAGCTGGTAAGGAGGCAGCAGATGGAGCAGCAGATGGAACAACTACCTCAGAACTTCTGTGAATAATCATCAAATGATTAATCTCAACTCAAAAACCAAGCGACATCTGCGTCATGGAGAGGAGATGAGAGGAGAGGAGAGGAGGGAGGATAATTTTGGATTAGATCGGAACAGCCTCAAAGGCTGGATGGCCGGGAGCCTAGACAAGATCGGAAAGTAGATGTTTAGAGGGAGAAATTAGAGGAAAATAGTTTTGCTAGCCAACTATTTTGATCAAAGCTAACAAGCAACAAAAAATTAACCATAAATCAATGTCTATTATAAAGCATAGAAATGTAAAATAAATATGCAAAATGTACACCGTACCGTGCTAAATATGATGCCAAGAGTCAGTCCCACGTAAAAGATCTAATGGATTTTAAAAAACAAAAACTAAAAAACAAAAAAAACAAAAAACAACAACTAATTGTGAACTAAATGTATTTTTTTTAGGAGTTTAATGTTTTTGCAGTGTTAATTACATAAGTGTTGTGGTTTCAAATCAGGTAGTCTATAGCCAAGTGGGGGAGGGTCCTGCACCGGGAGTCCCCATCCCAATCAAACGTACATATTAAAATATATATTATATATTATATATGTATACATACGCGTACTATATAGTAAACCACTAGTCAAAGAGGATATGTGTAGAGCGTAAACGTAAACGTAAACGGAAGTGGAAATGGATAAAAAAAAATCAAAATGAAATATTACCTATTATATAGTATGTATGAATTCGATGTGTAAATATTGTTAGCAAAGCAAATTGTCATTCGTTTAAGTTTGTATTTTAGCGACAAATTATCTTAAGTTCGTTGGTTATCACACACACACACATCCCAAGGAGGAGCTAAAAAAAAACAAAACAAAAAAAAAACAATTAAAACAAAAAACACAAAAAATTTTCTATTACCGAAAGAAAGCCCAAGTTTCATTCTCGAAATGCGGTCCTAATACTATAGTTAGTTCTTACCCCTACCAACCCCTAAGTTGATTTATTTCTTTGTGTTTTATTTTGTTATCCCGCAGCGGAATAAAGGAAAATATTAAACCTGTTTCGACTGTCACCTGTTTCTGCCGATCCACGCGAGCACTGGGGAAACGATATAATTGGCTAAACCGAGCACAAACGATTATTGATCTTTTGAATTAATGTGTAACGACTGTATGATTACGTTTGCTCTACGGTACTGTTAATATACAACTACGTTACAGTTTAATATATTTTATATGTGTATACAGATGTAATAAAAACCACTACAAAATGAAACCCCCACTGTGTCTTCCTTGCAGAGTGGTACCTCTTTTTATATCCGATACTTAAAATGAGTAATGACGCACAAAGGGTTGGCTTGACCGCAGCAGATATGGCATATCTATGACTCGGAGTTTTAGTGAAATCTGGGACAGAGTGCCGAGTGGGGCACTGGACCAGTTTATTCAGCATCAAGTGGTGCAACGGATCGGTCGTCATTCAGGATGCATGTGGCACCGTTTTGGAGCACCTTTTTGGGCCTATTCGCCGGCAGCATCGCTGCTGACATTCCCGACTGCAACTTTTTCGATACTGTCAATTTAACAAACAGCTGGAAGTTCCCGAATGGATCCTACAGTTACAGAGGTCTCATCATTCCCCCGTCTCTAACGGGGGAGTACGACTACGAGATCCAGTTCGACGGAGCCAGCAGATCGGTGGCCAGCCACACAAGAGGATGTGTGTGCAGGGTGAAGCCCTGCATTCGATTCTGTTGTCCACTGAGTAAAGTGATGCAGTACAACAGGTGCTCGCCACAAAGCCAGAACAAGTACGCCTACAACATGACCCTGGATATAACCCAAGACAATGGAACAGTGACAAGTAAACACGTTGTAGAGGACTTTGTTGTACAGGAGGATCTTCCACTGCCTTGTAGCAATCATTATGCCCTAAACAGACATAAATATACCACAGATCTGTGGACATTATACGAGGTTTGACAGCGTAAAATTTTACCATTTATAATCAAATTAATGGAAGGCATCCCTCCAGAATGGAACGCTCTTTCGCCAATACGACAAGATATACCTTTCCAAGCAGGACTACTGTCTGCAGCCCCGGAGGTCAAGGGAACAAATAGGCTATAACTACACCATCGTTCCTTACAACTGCTCCATTGATCCGGACAGAACAATGGCATATGGTAGGGACTAAAATAGAATAGATCATTTAGTATGGTTTTCTCTGAATGTTATTTCTAGTCAAGGCGATATCTGTGTTATTTATGGCCATTACCATTGCCGTGTACCTTTGGCTGCCCCAGTTTCAATCCCTCCATGGAAAGTGCTGCAATCTGTACTTTATCTGCCTGACAGCCACCTTCCTGCTGAATGTCTTCAGCATTTTCAACGTATTCGAAAGCAAAATGGCATGCTCTATTAATGGTAGAATCATACAATCATCCCACCTGATACATGTTCGATAAACAAACACATTTTGTAACCTAGGTTATGCTGGGTACTTTGCAACGATGGCCACGTTTCTCTGGCTCTCCGTCATATGCTTCGATGCGTGGAGCCGAATCGTTATGCGTCGTTCTCAAGGGCTCCAAGAGGCCGGAAGGAGGAGTTTTCTCAACTATAACCTCATCGTCTGGAGCATTGCTGGAGCACTGACTCTGGTCGTATTCTTGGTAGACAGACTTGTACCATATTCCAGCAAACTAGACAAAACTTTAACCTTGGTACCTGCTGTGGGCGTGTTCTCCTGCTGGATCTTAGGTATATGTCTTTTACGATTTTAACTCTGTCTCTGAATTATGGAAAATCTCTTATATCTGTTAGCTCAAGGTTGGTCGGGAATGCTCTATTTTTATTCTCCGCTGGCGATATTGTTATCCTTCAACCTAACAATTTTCTCTGTGACAACCCGTCACATTTACGTGTTGGACAAGATCAGTTCAAAAAAGTTAAACGGAATCGAACAGAAACAAATGTCGAAGAACCGAGCTAAGTATGTAAATCCAAAAATGGTTTGCTATAAGGTATGATTATATATTACATATTTCATTTATAGATTCAAGTTTCCAAAAAGTGAATGAGATCTAATGAGGTTTCTAAACATTTAATATAAATCGTAAAAGTTTCTTTAAGTCATGTATTTTATAGGCATATATATTTAACCAGCATACATTTTTTTATATATGTTATTTAGTTACGGCGTGTATCTGCATTTGTTCATCATAATGGGCGGCAGTTGGGTTCTGGAAATCGTGGCATTTATTTGTGAAACTCAGAAGGTCTGCAAGCCCTTGATTGTAGCAGCTGATATTATTAAGTGCAGCCAGGGGATCATAATATTCCTTGTCACATTCTGCAACAGGGACATGATCAGGGCCATCCGTGAGCGGTAAGTGCATTATCTTTGCCACTAATGTATCTTTTAAAGAAACTTAACTACTTCTTTCAGAACCCACGAAAGACGGTTAAGTGGAGTTGAGTCTGCAACATGCAGTCTGACACAGGACTTCCAGCTCAAGCAGGATATGAAATAAATTCCCTATTGTAATGGGAACGTTGAAAAAAATTTTAAATTTTGGAAAAATATCTTTAGTAGTTTTTTTAGAGCTGAGATCTTTGCTACTTTGGTGCTCATAGATATCCCGATTTCCAGGAAGAGCCGAGATATCCCATAGCAGTTTTGAGCCGTTACTCGAAAAGCGATTTAAATTTAATTCCATGATGTTCTTGTAAATTACAGTCCGATATCAAATATTTCTCTATACTATGTGCCCAAGCTCACATACATGTGCTTTTGCTGATAAAAGTAACTTCTTGACTCCATGGAATCATTTCAATATAGCAAGTATATGTGTGATATCATTAAACGGAGCCAAGTCGGATGGTTATTACGGATTGAGTCGTTGGACCGACTAGTCGACATAACGGAAAACTTGCATTACAAGTGCCACTCGGAATGAATAGCCGCGTATGTGGATGCACACTGCTCCTGCTGAGCATCCTAATGGCCATTGGTGTGCGGGCTAACGATATCACCGATTGCGACTTTTTCGATACGGTCAATATAACGAGCAGCTTCAAGGCAGAAAATGGATCTTATAGATACAAGAATCTCACAGTTCCTGCGAGTCTCACTGGAGAGTACGACCATGTGATCCAGTACGATGGGGATAGGATATCCGTGCCCAAGCACATCCGAGGATGTGTGTGCAAGTTGAAGACCTGCATTCGATTCTGTTGTCCGATGATAAAGCGGATGAAAAGTTTCGGGTGTTCCAAGAAAGAGAACTCACTATCCTACGACATGACGCTGGATATAATGCAAGACGATGGATCGATAGCGAGTAAACATATTTTGACAGAGATGTTTGTGCAGGAAGACCTACCTCTGCCATGTAAGACTCATTATGCACTTGACAGAGACTTGTCCTCTGAAGATCAGTGGACCCTGTTCGAGGTTTGTTAGGGTATATCTCTGCCATTTCTATACAAATTGAACTAATGCACTGTCTAGGATGGAAAACTTTTGCGGCATTACGACAAGAAGAACCTTTCCAAGCAGGAGTATTGCCTGCAGCCGCGAAAGGCGAACAACATAACATACTACGATTATACCATCGCTCCCTACAACTGCGTTGTGGAGCCTTCCATGGTCATGGGCTACGGTAAGTTCTCAAAATGAGCCACACAAGAGAGTGTTCAAGAGATCTGGCCGATTCCTTTTCTTTCAGTCAAGTCGGCTTCTATAATATGCATGGTAATTACCATTGCCGTATACTTTTGGCTGCCCAGATTCCATTCGTTGCATGGAAAGTGCTGCAATCTGTACTTCATCTGCTTGGCAGCCACCTTCCTGCTGAATGTCTTCAGTATGTTTGATGTATTTCGCCCTCGTTCATTGTTGTGTCAAATTAATGGTAAGACCTAGAATATAATTCTGATGACTGGCACTACACGGAACTGGATTACGTTTCCAGGATACGCTGGGTATTTCGCTGTAATGGCCACGTTTCTCTGGCTGTCGGTGATAAGCTTCGACTTGTGGAGACGATTCGCGCTGCGCCGGTTTCACGAGTTTAACAGGAACAGCCGGAGTAGCTTCCTCAACTACAACTACATCGTTTGGAACACGGCTGCCGTGCTGACTTTGGGGATATTAATGATTGATCTTTTCACCAAGTTCAATTCGGCGAATCCCCGCACACCCGGTGTGGGAGAGTACACATGCTGGATCTATAGTATGTCGATCGATAGTATCTGTTCTTGGAACCAAGCGATGATGCTTTTCTTTCTTTATAGCGGAAGGATGGTCGGCCATGTACTATTTTTATTCGCCGCTCATAATGTTGATACTTCTCAACGGGACGATGTTTGCATTGACAAGCAGATACATTTATGTGGAGAACAAGAGGAATCAGCAGGTGCTTAACCAAAACGAACGCCAACGAAAGTCCACCAACAAAGCCAAGTAAGTGGGCAACCAATCGGTGCCATTTCCAATCGGTTCATTGGTTGCAATATTCAATATCTTCAGCTACCGCGTGTATCTGCGTTTGTTCATCATAATGGGCGGCAGTTGGTGTCTGGAGATCATGGCATTTATTTGTTATATGGAGAAGGTTTTTGAGGAATTCACTACAGCCGCTGACCTGATCAACTGCAGTCAGGGCATGATCATATTCCTGGCCACATTCTGCAACTGCGACATACTCCGCTCAATCCATAACCGGTAAGATCTATAAGAGAGAGCAAGAGTATTTGCATTACAAATTGTTTGAATTCTTTCAGCATCCAAAACAGGTACAGCACAGCCACGGACTCTACTGGCAGCAGTCGGAATCCGGATTTAGACAAGTTTGGTAATAGCGAAAGGAATTAATTGAGGCTCCCTTACATTGATTGGAGATTATATTACATTTCAGGAAATTGTATTTTTTGGAAATATATTTTGATTAAAGTTGTATATTTTTTATGCACACCCTCCAGAGGAGAAGGGCGGCCACTAACTAAATTAGTACTGGCATCGTTAGTACCGTAGCTCGTAGAGTTACTAACTAATATTAAAGTAATAGTTGAATTGTAATCTCAAATATCAAAAGTATACAATTATTGTAAGTATAAATGTATGATGAGTAGAGCCTGAGCCAGAGCCAGAGCCCTTGGCCCAAGCCCCCTTTCCTTACGAAATTCCACTAGAACCTAGATTGTAGATTACTTAAATGACTTCAGTCGAAATTAGGACCGTTTGCAAAAGCGTTTCGTTGCACTAAGTAAGATATACATATATGTAGGTATGTAGGTAACTAAAGACTAAATACAGCACGTTTTTTGTTGTGTTTAGAACTGAACTAGATGCACGCAACCGTTGCGAGTTGTACGAAAAAAAATCTTGGCAGAGAGCAAGTGAATCCGCAGATTCTCAGAGCTGCTCAGAGCGTCCCTTGGGGTGTGCGTTTCAGGTGAAACTCCACCATGTTGTCGAGATCGCAGATATACGATTTTGACTTCTTAATATCCGAGTTGAGCACACGTAGATTGGAGGCGTAGTCGGGGAGCTTGTTCAAGCTCTCCGTCATCTCCTTGGCCATCTTCTTGGCCATTTGGGGAAAGGTCAGGCGCGCCTTGCACAGACGCTTCAGAGGATTGAAGAGCTCGTGCATTTCCCGAAGCTCGCCGTAGTCCAGGCCCTGCCACTGGCCGCTCTCCATGTTCCAGGTGAACAGTATGCGACACTCGTACTGGCGATTGTGGCACATACAGTCTATGCGGCCGGTGAAGTGCAGGCAGTTTGTCAACGGAGCGTAGAGCTGATCTCGTGCCGAGAACTGGGCCATGAGCAGGCAGCTGACCGTCTGGCTCAGCGGGCAGACGCTAATCACCTCGTAGGCCCAATCGTAGAACACATTGTAGATCTTGTGGTGCTTCTGGCACAACAAACTAATCACATAGTACGTGAAGGTCTCCAGATCGAACGAGTGTTGGGTGATTACCACACTGCTGCAGCGCAGGCGCTGATAGGAGGCGTGCGAAATCATTTGCATTTCCGAATAGCACGAGCCGTGTACTTCCATGGGCAGCGATGTGTGATATCCCGGCGATATGCAGTCATCTAAACGATACCAAGACAATGTTTTTCTTATCTTTTACATTTCTTTATTCCTTCTTACCCTCCTCGCTGGTGATAACCGAAGTGGCATCGTCCTCTTCCACATAGCGGCGTCTCAGCTTCTTGGTGCATACCGGCTTCTCTGGCATTACTCCGCCCTGCACAGGCATCTCCACAATGCGGGGTTCATCGCGTCGGGGTGATAGAAAGGACAGGCCCGCATTGGGCGACATAGAGCCACCAATCTCGAAACGCTTGGCCATGGACACCTGTAGCGGAGAGAGCGCCCCCAAGGGTCCCACAGGCTTGTAGCTGAGCATCTGCTGTGTGGCCTGCGAGAGCGGCGGCGACTTCTGGTTGTAGATTTGAGCTGCGACAGCAGCCGCAGCCGAATTAGCTGCGCGGCTCGGCGATCGCATAAGGTTCGAGCTGGATGGCGGCGATCGAAAGCCGAGATGCGGTGGTGTTTGTGACGGATGTGGTGAAGAGGACGGTGAGGCGCATGGCGAGTTATGAAAGAAGTGCGCCGTGGGCGAGAAGCGATGAAAACTGCGGGCCGTAGAGCTGCCGGCGGAGGAACTAAAATTTGGTGCCGAGGCGCGACCAGCCGAGCGCACTTTGGTGAATGGTATGATATTCTCCACGTTGTCCTCAGAAAACTCGTACTTCTTGTCGGCTAGTCGACGCTTACGAAATGTGGAAATCTTCTCGTATTTCTCATTGTCCTCGGAAAACTCATAGGCGCTCGATTTGTCCGTCATGGAAGTGGAACTGGGAGTACTCTAAATGGAGGAGAGCCACAATACTGTCAGAATAAATACATTAGAATATGTGCAAAGCAATTACCTGCACATCTATGGTAGTGATGCCGTTGCGATAGGACTTTGTCACTATCCGCTGATTACGTTTGCGCGATTGACCCGACTCTCCGTTGACTGGGCTCTGCTTGGCTACGGGCAACGTGGTCTCCGGCAGCGTCATGCTGGACCCCATTGCGGCGCTACAGTTAGGTGTGAAAACGTGCTTCTCATAGGATCGCGGCGAGCAGCAAATGCTGTTGACCTGCAGCTCATTGTTGTTATTATTATTATTATTATGATTACTGGACTGGCCCGAGCGCTGAGTCTGCTCTGTTTCGATATCACTAAAATCAGCTATGATGCGTGCCACCACACTCTGCTCATTGCCCGACTCAGCCTCCGAGCCGGAGCCTGTAAAGACTATGGAGGCGCGATCCTCCTCGCTGGGCCCCAAAGTGCGTGGCAGGAGGAAGCACTGTGACTGTGACTGCTGAGGATAGGGCAGGACGAGGCTTTGCTGAGTTAAGTAGCTGCTAGTGGACACGGCCGGCGTGTCAACATCTATGCGGAGCATGTGCATAAATCCATTGGAAATGATCAGAATGCGCTCGGGGCAAAGCAGATTTATTTTTGGCTGGAATCCGGGATCCGTTTCAGTCGAAGAATACTTGGTATGCACAGTAAAATGGCAATTCAGGCAGTGCGCGTTGTAGAAGGAATCTGTAGAAGAAGTGTACAAATTAGGAGGGCACTCTAATCGGTATTCAAGTGATGATTGATTGATTGCTTGACTTCACATACATGGACCGTCATCGTTAAGTTTTTTGCACTCCAAACAACCAAGCTTAGGAACTTTAACATATGTTATATAGCTATCTTCGCTCTCCTCCGTGGCAGCGCCATGCACAACCAAGATTTGCTTCCCAGCATTCTTCCACTGAGTCATGCTGACAGTCTTAATGTTGTCCACGACATGGTCATCAAAGAGGCGTCGCGTAAAGAAGTAACGCAGCTTTTTGTACGGCTGGAAGATCCAGAAGTAAAGACTACAAAAAAGAGAACCATATTTCAGCAACCTATGGGATGCGTCGTTGAACAGCTGGAAGGCGACACTCACGTGTACTTGTAGCCCATGTTGAAGGAGTAGTGATTAAGTCCTTCGTTACAGGTGACCCGATGGCTGAGCATGTACTGGCCGCAGGCAGTCAATCCCATGAATATGTGTCTGGAAGTATTGGGCTACATAAGGGACGGAGCGACATGGAATGATGTCAACTGCTTACCCCTCCATGACATTGCTGGCTATTACGTCCTTGAGATACAATTTTAATCTATTTGGCACCCGGTCATATGGAAGTTGCTGCTTTTGGCCAGCACGTGATGTGCCCGAGAAGAATCCAGAGCGCTGCAGATATGGATGTAATGTAGTGTGTTTAGCGACAAGTCGGTGGGATTTCGGTGGTGTGTCCAATGTGCACTCACCTCCCTGTCGTACAGCATTTGGCCCAGGTTTCGGGTTCGCGTGTTGAGCGCTGGCGAGGGGGTCGGCTCCTCTGAAGTCTCGTCCGAACTGTCCACTGTGGACATATCATCGTCATCTGAAGATACACCGGACAATGACTCGACATAATTTTGATAATCAGTCTCCATTGCCTCCCCAAACTCTAAAAATCAGACTTAATTTATTCTTCCTTCCGTCTAGAAAAACTGACGGAAAACGGCACCGTTTCTAGGCCCGTGTTGCGAAAACTTTGAGTTCTCCAGGCCCTAACGCCTCACAAAACAAAGCAAGTCACGACTCTGGCACATTTCATCTCATTCGATTCGTTCCGCAGCCTTTTGTTATTAATAATTAAAACTAAAAAACTTGTGATGACCGATAAAATATACCGTCAGACCCTCAGAAATATACCGAAACATACCGTCTCATTTAAAAAATATACCGTAAATATACTGACGAATTCAAGTTCTATTTTACATATTCCTCGTTTTTGATCTTCCGTGGAATATTACTAGCTAGATAGAACATTTAGCCATGCCGACATAATTTTATCCAATTAATAAATCAATTTTCTGTTTGACTGGCTTACTTTAAATAATTGTAAGATCTATAAGAGAGAGCAAGAGTATTTGCATTACAAATTGTTTGAATTCTTTCAGCATCCAAAACAGGTACAGCACAGCCACGGACTCTACTGGCAGCAGTCGGAATCCGGATTTAGACAAGTTTGGTAATAGCGAAAGGAATTAATTGAGGCTCCCTTACATTGATTGGAGATTATATTACATTTCAGGAAATTGTATTTTTTGGAAATATATTTTGATTAAAGTTGTATATTTTTTATGCACACCCTCCAGAGGAGAAGGGCGGCCACTAACTAAATTAGTACTGGCATCGTTAGTACCGTAGCTCGTAGAGTTACTAACTAATATTAAAGTAATAGTTGAATTGCAATCTCAAATATCAAAAGTATACAATTATTGTAAGTATAAATGTATGATGAGTAGAGCCTGAGCCAGAGCCAGAGCCCTTGGCCCAAGCCCCCTTTCCTTACGAAATTCCACTAGAACCTAGATTGTAGATTACTTAAATGACTTCAGTCGAAATTAGGACCGTTTGCAAAAGCGTTTCGTTGCACTAAGTAAGATATACATATATGTAGGTATGTAGGTAACTAAAGACTAAATACAGCACGTTTTTTGTTGGGTTTAGAACTGAACTAGATGCACGCAACCGTTGCGAGTTGTACGAAAAAAAATCTTGGCAGAGAGCAAGTGAATCCGCAGATTCTCAGAGCTGCTCAGAGCGTCCCTTGGGGTGTGCGTTTCAGGTGAAACTCCACCATGTTGTCGAGATCGCAGATATACGATTTTGACTTCTTAATATCCGAGTTGAGCACACGTAGATTGGAGGCGTAGTCGGGGAGCTTGTTCAAGCTCTCCGTCATCTCCTTGGCCATCTTCTTGGCCATTTGGGGAAAGGTCAGGCGCGCCTTGCACAGACGCTTCAGAGGATTGAAGAGCTCGTGCATTTCCCGAAGCTCGCCGTAGTCCAGGACCTGCCACTGGCCGCTCTCCATGTTCCAGGTGAACAGTATGCGACACTCGTACTGGCGATTGTGGCACATACAGTCTATGCGGCCGGTGAAGTGCAGGCAGTTTGTCAACGGAGCGTAGAGCTGATCTCGTGCCGAGAACTGGGCCATGAGCAGGCAGCTGACCGTCTGGCTCAGCGGGCAGACGCTAATCACCTCGTAGGCCCAATCGTAGAACACATTGTAGATCTTGTGGTGCTTCTGGCACAACAAACTAATCACATAGTACGTGAAGGTCTCCAGATCGAACGAGTGTTGGGTGATTACCACACTGCTGCAGCGCAGGCGCTGATAGGAGGCGTGCGAAATCATTTGCATTTCCGAATAGCACGAGCCGTGTACTTCCATGGGCAGCGATGTGTGATATCCCGGCGATATGCAGTCATCTAAACGATACCAAGACAATGTTTTTCTTATCTTTTACATTTCTTTATTCCTTCTTACCCTCCTCGCTGGTGATAACCGAAGTGGCATCGTCCTCTTCCACATAGCGGCGTCTCAGCTTCTTGGTGCATACCGGCTTCTCTGGCATTACTCCGCCCTGCACAGGCATCTCCACAATGCGGGGTTCATCGCGTCGGGGTGATAGAAAGGACAGGCCCGCATTGGGCGACATAGAGCCACCAATCTCGAAACGCTTGGCCATGGACACCTGTAGCGGAGAGAGCGCCCCCAAGGGTCCCACAGGCTTGTAGCTGAGCATCTGCTGTGTGGCCTGCGAGAGCGGCGGCGACTTCTGGTTGTAGATTTGAGCTGCGACAGCAGCCGCAGCCGAATTAGCTGCGCGGCTCGGCGATCGCATAAGGTTCGAGCTGGATGGCGGCGATCGAAAGCCGAGATGCGGTGGTGTTTGTGACGGATGTGGTGAAGAGGACGGTGAGGCGCATGGCGAGTTATGAAAGAAGTGCGCCGTGGGCGAGAAGCGATGAAAACTGCGGGCCGTAGAGCTGCCGGCGGAGGAACTAAAATTTGGTGCCGAGGCGCGACCAGCCGAGCGCACTTTGGTGAATGGTATGATATTCTCCACGTTGTCCTCAGAAAACTCGTACTTCTTGTCGGCTAGTCGACGCTTACGAAATGTGGAAATCTTCTCGTATTTCTCATTGTCCTCGGAAAACTCATAGGCGCTCGATTTGTCCGTCATGGAAGTGGAACTGGGAGTACTCTAAATGGAGGAGAGCCACAATACTGTCAGAATAAATACATTAGAATATGTGCAAAGCAATTACCTGCACATCTATGGTAGTGATGCCGTTGCGATAGGACTTGGTCACTATCCGCTGATTACGTTTGCGCGATTGACCCGACTCTCCGTTGACTGGGCTCTGCTTGGCTACGGGCAACGTGGTCTCCGGCAGCGTCATGCTGGACCCCATTGCGGCGCTACAGTTAGGTGTGAAAACGTGCTTCTCATAGGATCGCGGCGAGCAGCAAATGCTGTTGACCTGCAGCTCATTGTTGTTATTATTATTATTATGATTACTGGACTGGCCCGAGCGCTGAGTCTGCTCCGTTTCGATATCACTAAAATCAGCTATGATGCGTGCCACCACACTCTGCTCATTGCCCGACTCAGCCTCCGAGCCGGAGCCTGTAAAGACTATGGAGGCGCGATCCTCCTCGCTGGGCCCCAAAGTGCGTGGCAGGAGGAAGCACTGTGACTGTGACTGCTGAGGATAGGGCAGGACGAGGCTTTGCTGAGTTAAGTAGCTGCTAGTGGACACGGCCGGCGTGTCAACATCTATGCGGAGCATGTGCATAAATCCATTGGAAATGATCAGAATGCGCTCGGGGCAAAGCAGATTTATTTTTGGCTGGAATCCGGGATCCGTTTCAGTCGAAGAATACTTGGTATGCACAGTAAAATGGCAATTCAGGCAGTGCGCGTTGTAGAAGGAATCTGTAGAAGAAGTGTACAAATTAGGAGGGCACTCTAATCGGTATTCAAGTGATGATTGATTGATTGCTTGACTTCACATACATGGACCGTCATCGTTAAGTTTTTTGCACTCCAAACAACCAAGCTTAGGAACTTTAACATATGTTATATAGCTATCTTCGCTCTCCTCCGTGGCAGCGCCATGCACAACCAAGATTTGCTTCCCAGCATTCTTCCACTGAGTCATGCTGACAGTCTTAATGTTGTCCACGACATGATCATCAAAGAGGCGTCGCGTAAAGAAGTAACGCAGCTTTTTGTACGGCTGGAAGATCCAGAAGTAAAGACTACAAAAAAGAGAACCATATTTCAGCAACCTATGGGATGCGTCGTTGAACAGCTGGAAGGCGACACTCACGTGTACTTGTAGCCCATGTTGAAGGAGTAGTGATTAAGTCCTTCGTTACAGGTGACCCGATGGCTGAGCATGTACTGGCCGCAGGCAGTCAATCCCATGAATATGTGTCTGGAAGTATTGGGCTACATAAGGGACGGAGCGACATGGAATGATGTCAACTGCTTACCCCTCCATGACATTGCTGGCTATTACGTCCTTGAGATACAATTTTAATCTATTTGGCACCCGGTCATATGGAAGTTGCTGCTTTTGGCCAGCACGTGATGTGCCCGAGAAGAATCCAGAGCGCTGCAGATATGGATGTAATGTAAAGTGTGTTTAGCGACAAGTCGGTGGGATTTCGGTGGTGTGTCCAATGTGCACTCACCTCCCTGTCGTACAGCATTTGGCCCAGGTTTCGGGTTCGCGTGTTGAGCGCTGGCGAGGGGGTCGGCTCCTCTGAAGTCTCGTCCGAACTGTCCACTGTGGACATATCATCGTCATCTGAAGATACACCGGACAATGACTCGACATAATTTTGATAATCAGTCTCCATTGCCTCCCCAAACTCTAAAAATCAGACTTAATTTATTCTTCCTTCCGTCTAGAAAAACTGACGGAAAACGGCACCGTTTCTAGGCCCGTGTTACGAAAACTTTGAGTCCTCCAGGCCCTAACGCCTCACAAAACAAAGCAAGTCACGACTCTGGCACATTTCATCTCATTCGATTCGTTCCGCAGCCTTTTGTTATTAATAAATAAAATTAAAAAACTTGTGATGACCGATAAAATATACCGTCAGACCCTCAGAAATATACCGAAACATACCGTCTCATTTAAAAAATATACCGTAAATATACTGACGAATTCAAGTTCTATTTTACATATTCCTCGTTTTTGATCTTCCGTGGAATATTACTAGCTAGATAGAACATTAAGCCATGCCGACATAATTTTATCCAATTAATAAATCAATTTTCTATTTGACTGGCTTACTTTAAATAATTGCTTTTATTGCATTATGCGTAAAAAAAGGTTTTAGCGAAATAGTTCAAACCAAAAAAAGGATTTAGCGAAATAGGTCACACAAAAATACGAAAGAGTATAGTCGTTCTTATTGTTCAATTTTTATATTCCGTTGAATAATTCTGGGCAACTAAAACCCTTAGTTCTGCCCACATAATTTTAGGCCATTGATGAATCAATTTTCTACAAGATTAACTACTTTTAAGTCAAAACTCCCGGTCAAAATATTGTCGATATAGCCTTAAATAAGCTAGTAGAAGTAGAATTACTTATTCCTTCAAAAAGTTTTTGTTTTTTTAAATCATAGAAAACCCCAGAACTGACCCAAAAATTTAAATGATCTAGAAGCTGGCAACGTGACTGAATGTTCATTGACCCCATCGCGAATGGGGGTCAACATGTTTGCGGAAGCCGCTCGTGGTGCAGAACCCGGCTTGGGTTCAGTGCGCCGTCCAAAACTGGACAAAGTGCAGCACAAACAGATAGAAAACTTCGTAAGTTCGTATAAATTCTGCATAAAAATGTCGAGCACGCCAGAAAATGAATTGCAGCGCTCAGCGGATTTTGGCAATAACCAAAACTGATCGGCATCGGCCGGCACAGGAAACCTGATGCGGTGGCAGCGGCCATTGAACGGCACGGTGCTTATAAGAGCTGGATGACCACTTCTCAGGTTTTAGTTCTAAGCCATACGTTCTTTGATTTGTGGCGGTGATGTGGTGACGGTGTGTTCCTTGGTAGCGAAAGATCGCACTGAACTCAACTTCCCGCAAGGAAGTGTTTCGTTTCGCTTCGTTTCGGAAGTAATACAATTGTCGCGTTGTCCTGAATTTATATCGAGTTATCTAAGGAAATAGTAGCCGTGATTTAACATAAAAATCCTTTACATATCACAGTTGCTGTTTCTTTTAGATAGCTCTTTTGTAAGCAGCCTAGATCGGGGGCGATTCGAGTGAGTGAATCCCTTTCCGGTTCTGTGATGGTGCGTGCGAAACGTGTGTCTCTTTTGGTTTCAATTTATGGGATGCACCAAGTTCAGTTTTGTCACATTTCGAGCATCACTGGGCTTTGTTTATCTCATAAGAGCGAAACTTATTCAACTGTTTCGGGTACTCAAATCCATAGCCGTAATATGATCTCCGTTTCCGTACGATGCAGATGGTTGACAGGGGACTCAATGGAAGCTGCTGAATCGGTCTTCATAAGTATGCAACGCTATTCCATAGTATATATAGTATATCTTTTCTCTTTAGATCATACAAGAACGTTTTTAGGTACTCTTCAGAATCTGCAACGCCAGAGCTTAATTGGATACCAAATGTAGGCTTAATTTATTACTTTCTGATTAGTTTGACCAGGCAGGGACCACCACAAATTATAGACTTAGGGGACTACTACAGATTACAGCGTAAAAATGCAATTGGAATATAAAAAAATAAACACAAATGAAGAGAGGACGCTTAGGAGAGCATCTTGCGGATCATGTAGTTGAGGATGCCGCCGTTCCTATAATATGTGATGTCAACCTCAGTGTCGAAACGCAGAATGGTCTCAAACACATTGCCGTCAGCCTTAGAGAAGGGATATTAACGTTTATATATAACAATAGAAAAGGTACGTCAAACAGGTTGTGATTTACCTCCACTTGGACCTTTTGACCAGGCTTCAAGCCACTCTCAGGCAGAGCAATGTTGTAGAGCTCGCGGCCATTCAAGTTAAGAGTTTCAGCGTTTTGGCCAGGCAAGAACTGCAGGGGAATAATGCCCATTCCCACCAAATTGGAGCGATGGATGCGCTCGTATGATTCCGCAATGACGGCCTTAACGCCCAGCAGGAACGGACCCTTTGCGGCCCAGTCGCGAGAGCTGCCACTGCCATAGTCCTTGCCCACGACCAGCACCAATGGAGTGCCCTCCTCGCGATAACGCTCGGCGGCATCGAAGATGTCCAGCTCCTCCTGGCTGGGGATATGCACGGTGCGTGGCCCGGTCTTGGTCACCAGCTTGTTCACCAGACGAATGTTGGCGAAGGTTCCGCGGGACATGATGGCATCGTTGCCACGTCGCGAGCCATACGAGTTGAAGTCACGGGGTGTGATGCTGCGATCGGACAGAAATCGAGCGGCCGGCGAATTCCTGGCAATGGAGCCAGCGGGCGAGATGTGATCCGTGGTCACAGAGTCGCCCAGGAAGAGCAGACAGCGCGCCTTCTGGATGCTCTGTTGCTTGGGCAAGTCGCGGGTCATACCCTCGAAGAAGGGTGGTCGCTTGATGTAGGTGGAATCATCGCTCCACGAGAACAGTTTGCCATCGGACACTTGAAGGGTCTGCCAGTCCTGAGATCCCAGCTCAATCTTGCCTGGAGATTAAAAAAGTTTGTATATTGAATATCGAGTAAATAATTATTGAATATTAATGATATGTACTTACTGTAGACCTCCTGGAACATGGCCGGGATGACGTGCTTGTTCTCGACCTCCTGGATTTCAGTGCGCGTCGGCCAGATGTCACGCAGGAACACGTTCTTGCCATTGGCATCCACGCCCAGCGGCTCCTTCTCGAAGTCAATGTCCACACGTCCAGCAATGGCGTAGGCGATCACCAGCAGGGGACTGGCCAGGTAGTTGGCCCTGGTGTTGGGATGGATGCGACCCTCGAAGTTGCGGTTGCCCGACAGGACGCCAGCGCAGACGAGGCTGTTCTTCTCGATGGTGTTCATCACATTCTCGTCCAGGGGTCCCGAGTTGCCAATGCAGGTCATGCAGCCATAGCCGACAATGTCGAAGCCGAGCTTCTCCAGATACGGAATGACGCCCGACTCCTTCAGGTAATAGGTAACCACGCCAGATCCCGGCGAGAGAGATGTCTTGACGTAGGGCAAGATGGAGAGGCCCTTCTCCACGGCATTCTTGGCCAACAGACCAGCTCCCAGCATCACCGAGGGGTTTGAGGTGTTTGTGCACGATGTTATGGCTGCAATGACCACGGATCCGTGCTGGAGCTTGTAGGTCTTGCCATCATCCCACTGGAACTCGCCAAAGGCAGCCCGGGCCTCTGGTGCGATGGCAAAGCCCTTGAATCCAACCTAGGGAGGTACAATTCATTAACAAACTGATTTAACCTGGAAAATAATCACACTTACTGGGCTGGACAGGCACGACTTGAAGTCCTCCGGCATATCGGATACAGAAACGCGATCATGCGGGCGCTTAGGGCCCGACACCGATGTAACCACAGTCGAAAGATCCAAGGTGATGCTCTGAAAAAGAAGATTAAAATATATATTAATTGATAAGTTCATTGATATTTGTGTAGTTTCTACTAACCTGAGTGAACTTGGGATCTTGGGACTCGTCAGCGTAGTTGCGCAGCTGCTGGGTGGCCTTCAGATACTCCCGAATGATGTCGATCTTCTTCTCCGATCGATCTGTAATTTAAAGGGAAACATAAGCCAAAATGGAATCGATACAGGAATCCTCTTTACGCACTTGTTTGCTTCATGTAGCCCAAGGTATTTTCATCGATGGGGAAGTAGCCAACGGTGGCTCCATACTCGGGACACATGTTGCTGATGGTGGCGCGATCGGCAATGCTCAGCTCTGCAACGCCGGGGCCGTAGAACTCCACGAACTTGCCCACCACACCCAGCTGACGCAGATGCTTGGTGATGGTCAGCACCAAGTCGGTAGAGGTGACCAGGGGGCTCAGTTTTCCGACCAGCTTGTAGCCAATGACCTCCGGCAGCAGCATGGAGATCGACTGTCCCAACATCACGGCCTCAGCCTCAATGCCGCCCACACCCCAGCCGAGCACGCCCAGGCCATTGATCATGGTCGTGTGGGAGTCAGTGCCGACCACGCTGTCGGGATAGAGAATCTTCGAGCCATCGGCAGCATCGTTCTCAAAGACGACGCGGGCCAAGTACTCCAAGTTCACTTGATGGACAATGCCAGAGCCGGGCGGCACGATCAGCATGTTGTTGAATGCCTTGGCACCCCACTTCAAGAAGGTAAAGCGCTCCTTGTTGCGCTCAAACTCCAGGGTCTGGTTCTTGGCGAGGGCGTCGGGAACACGAGCAAAGTCCACCTGAACGGAATGGTCGATAACCAAGTCGGCGGGGCAGATGGGATTGATTTTCTCGGGATTGCCGCCCAGGTCCAGGACAGCGTCGCGCATGGCAGCAAAGTCCACCACAGCGGGGACACCGGTGAAGTCCTAGACAAATTATAAATTATAAATCAATATTCTTGGCAGGATTATGGAGGATCTCACCTGGAGAATCACGCGAGCTGGCTTGAAGGACACCTCCACATCATTGGAGCCCTGCTTGAGAGCCGGGGACCAGCCCAGGATGCTCTGGACATCCTTCTCGAGGATGTGGAAGTTGTCGCAGTTGCGCACCGCCGACTCCAGCAGCACACGTATGGAGTAGGGTAGATTATCTGTAATCGGAAACCGAAACGCAGAGGGTCAATCACTACTGTACACCCAGAACTACACTGTCATCACACCTCCAATAAAAGGTGCGGTCTGGAGATAGCGTATCAGTGCTATCAGAGGCCACAGTGGTCCTCAAACGATTGCTTTTACATCGCACTCCATGGAACTGATAGGAGCAAAAATTTCCAGAGATGTGTTACCTCATCCAGCCACGCGCTGGCTCAACAAAAACATGCCACTGCTCTGAAGATGGCTCCTAAGCTTGGGACCACGACCTCGGAGTCACCTCACAACATCAGATTGCCTGGATTTCCTTCCTCTTAGCTGATAAGTGGGCACGTACATAATACAAAAGCTCGAGTGGCGCACGATTCGTTATCACCGCTTGCCGGTAACATAGGAAACGGCGGCCGTGGGTTTGTCTGCTTTTGAATAGACGAGCCCCATTAGACGCAAATCACCGTTGATAAACTTTCGCTTTTCGCTCGCTCCTCCCCGCCTCAAAAGCTGACATAATGCCTTCGCAATGGCTACCGGAGCACCTCCAAATTGACTCTACTTCGACTTGCAAATTAATGTGGTGCGCACCAGCGCCAGCAAGATGGGATTGGATGGTGTGCGTGAGACTGTGTGAGGGGTCAAACTTCACATTCAACAGGTGTCCGAAGTAGGACACAGACAGACAAATGAATGTAGTCTCCACTGTTCCCCCACCCTAGATCTAGCTCTGCCTACTTTTAAGCTCGAGAGAACCGCTCTCCATCACGTAAACAGCCCCGCCCATGCCCACTTGAGCCTTGATTGGATCAAAGTCAAACTACTTACCATATTTACTGTCGATGGAGACCAAGTCGAAGTACTTGTAGGTGGTGCCGGCTTGGGAGAACGACTTCTCAAACTGAGCAAAGGGATTGGCGCCTGCTGCAGAAGGGGAAGTTATATAAGTATCAGATCTAGGACGACCTTCTTGAGGACTCTTTGCGGGTAACAACACTTACCAGACATTTTAGTGGAGATACTTTCACCGACGTTTACTTTCTGAATGGGCAGAATCTGGTTGGGGCTGGTGTTGGGGCTAGTTGGGGCTTCAACTATCGGCCGTTGGCAATCGATTTACATTACTCTACCTATCGATGTTCTACGGATGGATTCTGATTGGGCTAACCAGATATCCTATCAAGCCAAATGACGGCTTGCATGTACATAAATATATTTCGTTCGCAGTTCATGCTTTTCATATATTATTTATTTTATATATTCTGGGCTGCCTAACTTAACCTGAAACGTAGTGGAATACGACCATTAGTAGGCTAATTTCATGGCGCCAACTATCGATATCTCCGATATTAACATATTCTATCCATCTATCGATATCGACACTCGATGTTTTTCCATCCCTGTTGGGCGAACGTTAACCAACACTTCTTCAAATTATCTTCGCACGCGCACGTTGTTTTAAAAAAGTAAAACAAAATAAAATGAATTTACCCGACAAACCTGAGCAAGTGGCCAAGGATAAGCTGCGCGAAATGCAGTGCAAGTTCAATCCCCTCTCGCGCTGTGACGGTTCCGTCATGTATTGCCAGGGTTTGTGCAACGTGTGCTTAGTGTGTGAGAAGCCGGCTAACAACATTCTATGTATTTCCTTAATTTAGGAGCAACTGTTGTTATATCCGCGGTGCTGGGTCCCATCGAGATGAAGACACAGAATCTGAGCATAGACGGAAGCTATCTGGAGTGCAACTATAGGCCGAAGGCAGGTCTACCGCAGGTCAAGGAACGTATACGAGAAGCCGCCGTGCGGGGCGTGCTGGAGCTGGCCCTGCTGTCCGAGGCCTATCCGCGCTCAAAGATGTCTCTGCAGATACAGGAGCTGGAGGATAGAGGAAGTGTAAGGCGCTAAATGTTTGCTTAAAAGGCCATAAAGGCTTCATTCCTTTGCAGATCGATGCCTGTGCCCTGAACTCCGCTTGCCTGGCGATGCTCATTGGTGGCCTGCCCCTGAAATGCAGTTTTGCGGCAGTCCACTGCATTATCAATGAACAGGGAGAGTATATTCTAGACCCGGACCAAAGAGAAACGGAGCATGAGCGAGCCAGTTTCACCTTCGCCTTCGACTCGCTGGAGGGAAATCTGCTGCTGGTGCAGACAAAAGGATCCTTTAAAATAGCCGAATTCAACGATGTGGAGAGTCTGTGCCGATCGGCCAGTGCGGAAATCTTGCAGTTCTATCGCACCAGCATTTCAAATTATCATTGCAGAAGGTCCGATACAAAGACCAGCGAAGAGCAAATGGAAACGTAATTGTAGGCTATTAAAAGTTAGGTTCGATAAACGCTCCTTTTTATTTTATGTAAGCCCTAAACTCGTTCTGCTGTTAAAGCTGCCTATGCTGCTGATTTCCAAGGGAGTTCCCTTCAGGACCTGGGAGTTGGACTCGTCTATTTGTGCCACCACAAAGTCGCCAACTGCTATGGACCTTCTTCGTGCAACGTCTCCCGTATCTGTGGGCAGGTCCATGGCAGGAACAATCACCTTGATGTTGGCATCGTTGCGTCCAAACCAATAGGCCTCTGAGCGTTTGCTCTTACCCTCGATCAGAATAAGCTGCTGCTTGCCCTCAAAGTTTTTGTGGAGTTGCGTTGCTCCGTTTCGGAAGGCTTGGACCATGCGCTGCAGCCGGGCCGTTTTGACAGCCACAGGAACATCATCCACATAGCGCCGATGCGCCGTGGTCTTCTCCCGCATGCTGTAGGCAAACAGATAGGCCACGTTATATTGCACTCTGTTGATGAGCGAGATGGTGTCCTCGAACTCCGCCTCTGTTTCGCCGCAGAAGCCACAGATAAAGTCACTGGACAAGCCCACAGTTGGCAGTATCTCTCGTATATGCTCCACCAACTCCAAGTACGCCTCTCGCGTGTAGCCACGCCGCATCCTGGCTAAAACCTCCGTGTTGCCCGACTGTGCTGGCAAATGGAGCTGCTTGCAGACGTTTGGATAGTCCCGAATGACACGCAGCACCTCGTCGGAGAAGTCCTTGGGATGGGGGGAGGTGAATCGTATGCGCAACTCCGGCACAGCCTCGGCCACGCTCTGCAGAAGCTCGGAGAAGGGAATGCCTCCCGTTTTGGGCTTGTAAACGGTTTTGAAACCCGGCACCAGGCTTGTATCAGACGTCTGTCCGGCTCCTTTGTCTCTATACGAGTTGACGTTCTGACCCAAGAGAGTCACCTCCTTGACGCCCTGCTCCTGCAAGGTTCGCACCTCATTGACAATGGATGCCAGTGGTCGCGAGCGCTCCCGGCCACGGGTGAAGGGCACAATGCAGTAGGTGCACATGTTGTCGCAGCCGCGCATAATGGAGACAAAGGCCGTGGGAGAGTCGGAATTCAGACGGACTGGCATCACATCCGCGTAGGTTTCGTCCAGCGAAAGGAGTACATTGATGGCGGAATTACCGTAATGCCGCGAAACGGCCAGCAGCCTGGGCAGATCCTTGTAGCTGTCCGGCCCCGCAATGACATCCACGCACTGCTCCTGGTCCAGCAGTCGCTCCTTCAATCGCTCCGCCATGCAGCCCAAGAGCGTCAGTTGCAGTGGCTGCAGCTTGGCGCCTCGCTTCTGCTTCATGGCCCGCAGATGTCGCAGGCGATTCCAGATCTTCTGCTCCGCTCCCTCGCGCACTGCACAGGTGACCAGCATGACAAGATCGGCATCTTCCAGCTCCTGGCAGCGCTCATAGCCATGCTGCTTCAGTATGCTCCACACCACTTCGGTGTCGTTGGTGTTCATCTGGCAGCCATAGACCTCGAAGTGAACTTTCCGCCCATGACCCTGGAAATCGATCGCATTCAAATACGGGACGCTGGTTTCCACTCCATCCAGTTCCGCCTCTTCGCTCAGTTTCAGCTTGGACGCGGGCTTCACTGTGAAAAAGTCTTGAAGACCGGGTCCGCGTTGAATTTTCTCCAAAAACGTTACACGTGCTGTCGCCGGTTCCAACTTGGTTTCTGCGGCTACTTTCGCTCCAGTGGCAAGTGCAGGATTGGCTGCGGCGCTGGCTGAGACAGAGGCATGTCGCACTTGACGGTATATCGCCTGGCAGCGAAGTCTCATCGTGAAATGTTTTTAAATTTCTTTTTTGTTTTGAAAATTATGCAAGCGGAGGTTAGGGCCAAGACAAGTCGACTGTTCGATAAATCAGCTGTTTGAAGTGATACTATATCTATGCGCTAGGTGGCGAACTGGTAGTTCCAATTTAACCCGCTAGTCGGAGAAACGACCGTTAAATTTGAAACAGAGGAAAATCTTTAGAATATTTAGTGAAATGAAACTTCAGGAATTACGGCCGTCAGCCATCGGGTGCTACAGGGGGACAAACGGATGACGGGTCGGCTCGCACAACTGTGAACTCGGAACTGAGGCGCAGCCGCTCCGGTTAGTAATACCCGGCGCGGTCTGCGTCTCACACCCCCCCTAGGACACAGAGGGTTGCGAGCGAACCGTCACCCGCCGTAACTGTGCACACCGGTGGAAGTGCGACTATACTCTCCCCGTGAGGGCGGCTGGAAACAGGTCCTAGCACGGTCATGTCTCTGCTAGGATGCTGGCGAATGATAGTCGGGCGGAGAGAAGAAAACTCTCAGTGAAATTACCCCAATCCAAGGTGACACTGTTATATGCCGAGGGATGCATGGCCGGGGGGGTGCCCGGTCGCTAATATGCGGACTCTGGATACCTGCCGACCTCCAGTTTAAATCAGGCTTCCCGGGGCAAGCGGGCTATGCCTCGGGTGACCAGCCCCTTCCCGCCTACTCGTGGGAACAAAAATGCCAAACACATCAAAAATACCAAATAAAAACACCGCAAAGGAGCTCGGTACTCCTCTTAAAGTACCGGAGGGACAAGCCAATCCCTCTGCACCAGCGCCTGGGAAACCGGGTCCAAAGAAGACGGGGAAGGAGACTGAGTCGGTCCACCGTCTTCAGGCAGCAGCCGCAGCGAGGGGGGGCCCGAAAAGCCAATCGGGTCCTTCCAAGTCGGGTAGCTCCAAGGGCGAAGCGGATACCGGGGCGGCTGCCAAGCAGAGCGTAATCGCGGCTGGTAGGCGCACCGGGACCGAAGAACCCATGGGAGCCCCGGCGGGCAGCGTCTCTGCACCACGGGGTGGAAAGCCGTCGTACCAGGACAGGAGACGAGCGGCTTTCATCCTGTCCAACGAAGAACCGAACTTCAAGGCGTCAGCCGAAGGAAAGGAGCAGAGGCTGTGGGCCTGCTCAATCCTTCCACTGTTCCAGCCAGCCAAAGCCGGAAAGGGCGCAGCCAAGGCCGCCAACAAGCGGCAACGCTCAGCGGAGGACCCCGCAAATCAGCCAGGCCAAGCCCAGCAAGCCAAGCGGGTGAAGACCCACCCCACGAACCGGTCGTTCGCTGAGGTGGCGAGGGGCAAGACCCTGATCGGTGTCCTGGACAGGGGCGCCGAGGACGGCCATGTCCCTCGCGATAAGTGGCACCTGGTGGAGAACGAGCTCCAGGACCGGTTCCTACTGGAACTGGAGGAGAACGGCGGACCACCGCCAAAGTGTGAGGACGCAGGGTGGCATCAAGGCAAGGTGAAAGCCATCGCCTGCCAAGACGCTCGCTCTGCGGCTCTTTACATGAAGGCGGTGGCGGCCCTAAAAGAGGTCTATCCAGGGGCGAAACTGGAGGCCGTGAAGTGGGAAGATGTCCCTAGTCGCCCGAGAGCCAGAGCGTGGGTCTCGGCTAAGCCTGCAGAGCCTGAGAAGATCCTCAGGTTACTGCAGGTCTGCAACCCCCACCTTCCTACAGCCGATTGGAAGGTGGCAAAGGTGGAGGATATCCAAGGGCAGAGGCGCCAGATTATCCTCGTCCTAAATGAGGAATCCATTGATCTCCTCGCAAAGTCGGACGGTGTAGTGGATTATGGCTACAAGAAGGTCACCATATCCACTTACAAGTCCGATCGCAAGGGCAGGCAAGCGGAGGTCGAGCCAGACCCGGAGCTGCCGGAGATCCCAAAAGAGGGGGCCTCGTGCGAGGAAGACAACCCGGCGTCGGATGCGGCGTCCATGATGTCGGACGATATCTTGGACGACTACGCGTTCGACGAGAGCGACCTAGCCAGAGGTCTCAGCCACATCGTTGTCGGGGAGGAGCCGGAGTCCCCTGACAGCGATCTAGAAGTAACAATGGTGGAGGCGAGCCTCAGGAATGTCGTTGACGCTCCTGCAGATAAACCTCCACCATTGTAAGGCAGCATGCGCTGCTCTACTGCTCCACCTGGCCAAGGGTGGAGCCGACATAGTCCTCATTCAGGAGCCCTGGATCCTCGGAAACAGGGTCTCCGGTCTGAGGACTTCTGACTACAAGCTATATGTAGCTGAAACCGCAGGTAAAATTCGTACCTGCATTCTTGCAAAAAGAGAGTTGCACCTATTTTTGCTCCCAAATTTCAGCAATGAAGACCACACCGCAGTGAGCCTCGAAGGCCAGGAGCGCTCACTGAGGATCTGCTCCGCATACATGGGGCATGAACAACCAGACCCCCCTCCACACGCGCCTCTCCGGGCTCTAATCGCAGACTGCTCGGCCAAGGACATCGGCCTAATTGTGGGGTGCGATGCCAATGCACATCACTGTCAGTGGGGAAGCACTGACACAAACGAAAGGGGTGAGTACCTTTTCAGTTACTTACTGACCACTCAGATGGTCTTACTAAACCGGGGTAGTGATCCCACCTTTATCATTAAAAACCGCAAGGAGGTCCTGGACCTCACGCTTGCCTCTCATGAGATACAGCGTAACATTGTATCCTGGAGGGTCCTGGAAGAGCACTCCTTCTCGGACCACAGGTACGTGGAAACTGTCTTCTCCTTCTCAGTACCGAAGCCAGTCCGATTCCGAAACATCAGGCGGACAAACTGGACTCGGTACTCTGATTACCTCTGTCGTGTTCTCCCTGAGCCCCCATCTGAGGAGGAGTTCTCCACGGAGGCCACGACTCGTCTTCTTAAGATCTTTACCGACGCCTGCAATAAGGCGCTCGACAAAGCATGCCCCTCTGGCAAGAACAGAGGCCGGAAGAAACCTGAATGGTGGAATCCGAAACTGGGTGAACTCCGGAAAGCCTCCCGGAGACTCTTCAATAAAGCTAAGGCTGAAAACGTTGAGCAAAACTGGGCCGAATACAAGGCCAGTCTGTCAACCTACAACAAAGAACTTAGAAAAGCCAAACGCGCCTCCTGGCGTAAGTTCTGCAGCGAAATCGAGAGTAACTCAGAAGCCTCACGCTTGCGCAGAGTTCTCTCGAAGACAACACCCACCCTGGGCTACTTGAAGAACACCGACCAGTCGTGGACTACGTCCAGCGAGGAGTCGCTAAATCTTCTCCTAAATACCCACTTCCCTGGCTGCGATGAAAACAGACCCAACTACCTCGCGCCTCCTTCTGTCGCCTCAAATGCCATCTTGGGACTGCTAAGCCAGGAGAACATTTCCTGGGCGATCAGAAGCTTTAAACCCTACAAGTCCGCGGGGCCAGACGGCATTTTCCCTGCCCAACTGATTCACGCGGGACATAAAGCCATTAACTGGCTCAAAATAATTTACGAGGGAATCTTCTCCCACGGGTGCATTCCTGACACCTGGCTTCAGACCAAAGTCGTATTCATACCCAAGGCAGGCAAGCCCTCGCACACTGCCCCAAAGGATTTCAGACCCATAAGTCTATCGTCTTTTCTTCTAAAGGCGATGGAGCGGCTCCTGGGGCTGCATCTAACGGCGTGCATTCCGTCCAGTCTGATCTCAGACTCCCAGCATGCCTATCGGAAGGGAAGATCCACCGAAACGGCCCTACACTCGATCACATCGATCATCGAAGCATCCCTTAATTTTAAGGAGTACACCCTAGTAGCCTTCCTCGACATAGAAGGCGCCTTTAACAACATCCTTCCGACAGCCATCACGGGCGCACTGACGGATCTGGGCGTTGACTCCAGGACGGTGAGCCTGATCGATCAGATGCTACAATGCAGGACGGTTGAGGCATCACTGGGGACGTCAACGTGTACCAGATTTGTCAGCAGAGGCACACCGCAGGGCGGAGTCCTCTCGCCCCTCCTATGGAACGTGGCAGTGAACACACTGCTGCGGGAGATAGAGGGGGGTGGCTGCCGTGTGGTGGCGTACGCGGACGATGTTGCCATAGCATTCTCCGGAAAATTTCCGCAGACATTGTGTGAGTGCATGACAAGTACTCTCACGAAAATGTCGAAATGGGCAGACAAATGCGGGTTAGGCGTCAACCCGTCTAAAACGGAACTGGTGCTTTTCACTAGGAAGTACAAAGTTCCGGTACTGATTCCCCCAAGACTATGTGGGGAAGCGCTAGTCTTCAGCAACAACGCCAAGTATCTTGGCCTAATCCTCGATAGAAAGCTCGATTGGAAATTGAGCATAGAGGATAGAGTAAAGAAGGCCACAGTGGCCCTCTATACTTGCAGGAAAGCCATCGGACTAAAATGGGGAATGACCCCCTATATAGTTCGGTGGCTCTACACCGCCATCATACGACCAATCATGCTCTATGGAGTGGTGGTATGGTGGCCAGCCTTGGACAGAAGGACATGCCTCAATAAACTCAGCAGAGTTCAACGCATGGCAGAGCTATGCATAACTGGCGGGCTACGCACTACTCCAGGGGAAGCCCTGGATACTGTGCTGGACCTCCTCCCTGTGGATCTCATGGGAAAGAAGGTGGCAACACTTTCCGCCCTCAGAATGAGAGAAGCCAGACTGTGGAAAGCATCCGCGGCTGGGCACTCGGGAATCCTGATGAGACTCCCGCAATTACCAGAGAGGACAGATTACTGTATCCCCAGTGATCACCTCTCGACGCCCTTCCAGGTATCAATCCCATCTAGGGAGGACTGGGAGAAGGGCGAACCAGGACCTGCAAATGCGGTCCACTTCTACACTGATGGCTCAAAGCTAGACGGCCGCGTGGGAGGCGGAGTCTACTGCAGCGAGCTGAACATCAGTCATTGCTTCAGGCTCCCGGATCACTGTAGTGTGTTCCAAGCGGAGGTTGAAGCCATCAAGGAGGCCATTTCGATCGTCTCCAAATTACTTCTAGATACGCACTTAGTGTGCGTCTTCTCGGACAGCCAAGCAGCTATCAAAGCTCTAGGCTCAATATCGTCGAACTCAGCGACTGTAAATGACTGCCGCAGGTCTCTGCACGAGATCGCAGATCAGTTAGATCTCTTCCTTATATGGGTCCCCGGCCACAGGGACATCGAGGGGAATGACGCCGCCGACGAGCTAGCCAGGCAGGGTACTACGATTCCCCTCCTACCGGAGAGGGAGCAAGTAGCGATGCCCTTGGCTACGTGCAGGCTCCTAACGCACGAATTGTTCGAGCAAAATGCCAATAGGAGATGGCAGCAAACCGTTTCCTGTAAAGTCTCAAGATTGATATGGCCATATCGATCGAAGAAGCGCTCAGCAGAGCTGTATAAACTCAGCAGAGCACAGTGCTCTGCAGTTACTAGAGCCATTACGGGACACTGGCAGATCGGCACTCACGCCTCTAGACTGTCAATCCCTCATAACGACTTCTGCAGGAGTTGTCGCGACGAGGAGGAGGAGGAATCGGTCCCCCACTTCTTCTGCCACTGCCCAGCCCTTGGAAATCGTCGTCTTCGAATTCTCGGGGCCGCTTTCCTCACGGACATTTCGGACCTGTCCGTAATCAAACCAGGGACCTTGTCCAAATACATCCAAGCCACCGGATGGGACTGCCCTTAACCTGCAGTAGTATGCTCTCACGGTTCGGGCAACGCGAAGGGGCACATGCCCATGCGGCAACACAACGGACCTTTTATAGGTCCAAGTGAGCTTGGGGGCGGGAGGCTCTTATCCCCCCCCTCCCGGCTGCCGCCTTAACCTAACCTAACCTATGGCCCAGACACACAGCACAAACATACACGCAGAGAAGGCCGCTTCTATCTTCCATGTTCCTCCGTAGATAAACAGCCACACATTTGAGGGCAGCCCCAAACTCCAGTGAGCAATAAGAAATTAGCAATAAGCTCCTCATTATGAGCTTAGCGTGGTCAAGTTAATAATGCACAGGTGAAGACAATGCAATTGCACAAGCCGGCAAACAGGCAACCCAATGCCTCCGAAGTGCTTCGGAAGTGTGCGTTGCGTGTCTGTGCCTCTGCCGACATTTTGTGGTTTTGTGGGTCAATAACTGAATAATTGCATCAACTCCAAGGCACACCTCACACTCACACTCACCAAAGATGGGTTTACATATATGCCACATGCATACATCCGTGTATCAGCAGAAAGTGTGGGCGTCTGGGCGTGTGGGCATGGCCAGGATGTGTGCCTAGCCCTAGCCAAGAGCGCACATATTTTGTAAACACTTACAAGCAGAAATATTTTAATGAAAATGAAATGAAAATTCCACTTTCAGCCAAAAGAATTTCGTAATTACAGCGAAAAAATTCGGTAATTAAATTCATGAAGTTTCTGGCTCGAAGGCAGAGCCACTTCTAGGGCCCCATACCCATGCCCATACCCACACCCGGACCCACTATTCGGGTGGCAAGGATCCACTAAGTGTGTTCTGGTCTCTGTCCTGTGCCTTCTGCTTGCCGCGCTGGTTCTGTTGGTTAAGCATTTTCTTGTATTTTGTCGGCACTTTTCCGCTAAAGTTATTTTCCCATGAGTTTCCCTCCTCCAGTCCGCTGCTATAAATCTTAGAGCTGGGTCACGCTGGAGCCGGGGCCCCGGATGGAGATGGAGATGGTGTTGTGTGTGTGTGTGTGAGAAGGAGAGTTATCCCGGCTTGTGCATACGCCGTGAAGCTTAAGCTGAGACCAAGTTGGGTAGGACTTTCCGCTGGCTTACGTCTCTCAAGGAACTGTCAATAAATAATAAATAATTCAATTGTACAAATGCGTACAATATTTAGTTGTGGCAATTAATCCGACAATTCTGCGCTGAAACACGCTCTTGGCAGTTGACAATTTGTGGGCAAGCGGAAGAAGTCGCCGAATAGGATTGTGGCTGGAACGTAGATTATGGCTCTCAATATATAGTATCTTTACATGCAGTCTTCATACATTACCATTTCCTCTGAATCTGAATCCGTATCCCCCTGAGCCACACATCCACCTTGAGGAGCCAATCCACCGCCAACGACACTTTGAGGCCCCATAACGCGGGCACACGCATAATGATCCTTTGAATGGCTCAATGCGTGGCCTCCACCAAGACGAAACTTTGCTTACAGATTTCCATTTTTCGGAAAGCCATTTCCCTCCCCAAGTGCCACCCTGCTCCCTGCCAGCCCTCGGGGGCGCGTTCGGTGTTGCAGGGCGGTGGAGCGGTAGGTTGTCGGTGGGTCGGTGTTAACGGCACATCTGAGAGTAATTCTCGGCAAAGAAACAAAGGAAACAGAAAAATACCGAAGGGAAAGCCAACGCTAATAGAAAATGGCTGGCTGTCGTCGTCTCCGTCCCTGTCTCCATTGTCGTTAAATTGAAATTGTCGCGGAAATAAAAATTTGCATATATTAGCATTGATTTTGTGGCACCTCCTCCCAGCGCTGTCTGCCCCCCACCCCCCAGGCTGGCAGTATCCCTTCGGGATACATGTCGTATGCGCAACGTTCGAATGCAGTCAATAAATTTTAGACAAGTACACAAAAATTGCGCAAATTAATTACGGGCGAGTGCATAAAACAAACGAAAGCCCAATGACCGGGCACTAAACCATGCACAGTCCCCAGCCCCAGCCCCAGCCCCAGTCCACAGCCACCAGGGCCCAGCCCCCAGTGAAGGCGGGCAGTCTTGTGTTTCTCATTACTGACTGCCAGCTCCAGTTGCTGTCTCTAGTAAATCCTGACGCTGTCACAATAAAATCCACTCAAGCTAAACATACGTCAGCAGTGACGAGCCGAAGGAGAGCCACCCCCCCCACTCCCCCTTGGAGCGAGAGAGTCCAAGCCAAGTCTCACAAATTTATGCGCTGGCCAGGACCACGACCATGACCAGGACCAGGACGAGGACAAGGAGGCACTGGACCAACAAAAAAAAAAACATCATCTCCTCCTGTTTTGCCTGCTGGCTGCCGCCTTGTTCTGGCAGTGACTCGAAGGCGCAGGATATAATACAAAACTGCTCATTGATTTATTTACGAGCTCTACTGATGGCTTGGGAATGGGCGTGGCAGGCGACAAGTTGCAGCCAGGGATGCAAAGCAACTTGGAGCAGAGTTGTACCAGTGACAGTCGGGAAATCCTTGAAAAAAAAGGATAAACACCATGTTGGGACGATTGGGAAAAGTGTGTGTGCATCCCTGCCATACAAAACTGCAGCTAAAATTGTGAGCTTTTCTCAGTTTGCATTGGACATGGGCCCGCTTCCGTCCCCTGTGTCATCATCCTTCCATGCCTTGTCCTTTGCCTGGTTTGCCTTCTCGTTCTTCTTGTTCCCCTTGTCTTTGCTCTGTGACTGTGACTTACATAAAGTGGACTCGACTTGGGTCGAGTCGGGTCATTTAGGCGCAGGCCGTAGATCTTTTAGAGCAATGGCTTTTGACACTCAATATGGGGCCCCTCTCGGCTGCTCTCGGGCATGCTGATGCCGCTTAAATATTTGATGCTGGCCGACCAGGGCCAGGGCTTTAAAGGATACGAAACGAATACGTAGTCGTAGTGGCTGCCTGCGGTGTTTGCTGGTAATTTCCATTGTCACGTGGCGGTAATTACCGGTGTTGCAGACACAAACGCAGACACAAACACAGACGCAAAAACCCGCTTCTGGACTCTGGCTCCCGGCCATGGCTTTGAACTGCACGACCGGCCCTGCCCTGCCCGGCCCGGCACTCGATTTCTGTCTCGCTTTATATGCTTTTACGTTTGTTTGTTTGTGTGGGTGGGTGTCTGTGTGTGTGTTGGTTTTGGCCGTGCTCGTATCCTGTCGCGTCGCAACGCGCTTTACAATTTCAATTCATTGAATTTTAACAGCGCCTGCAACAGCAACAGCAGCAGCAGCACCACCACCAGAGGCGTCCTTGCCCCGCGAGCCCAGTTAACCGAAAGTTTGTAAAACGTTATGTGCAACATTTGCTGGCGGGGATGTGGGGCATACTGTCTGCACTGCACTGCACTGTCCTGGTCGTGGTCCTGGTCCTGGTCCTGGCTCTCGTCCATTGTCAATGGGCTTCGTGTAGGTCGTCGGCCGCCACCAGTCTGGGGGCTCAGATATTAAAACGTGTTTTATCACGCGCCGCCATTTCGCGGCCGGGTATTCAGTCCAATTGCGGCCAGATTGCACTTTTCAAGTGCGTGTTAATGCACTGCGTGTGTGTGTGTGGCCAGGGGGTGGCCAGGGGGGAGGTGGGGCTTAGACATGAACTTAAAGCTGATGCTGACGAAGGCTGTTTGGCTTGCGGCTGGCTCTTCTTCTCGCTGGCTCAGTGGCCATTCAAATTAGAGAAACGAGCTGGCAAATGTCACTGCAGAAGAAGCAACAAAAAACGAAAGGGTTGATGCCTGAAGGTAGCCGCTGAAGCGGGGGCGGGGGCTGGGGCTTGTGGGGCATATCCTAGCAGCAGCTGTTGTTTGTCCTTTGCCGCCATTTTGTGCGTGTGTGCATACCCTTGTGCTGCCACATCCCCCTCCCTCCCCTTGGGTGCTCGACGAGTGTTTGTTACATTTTCGTTTTGCAATTTCATTAAATTCCAACATCCGCCATAAATCTTCCACTCTTCAGCAAGGCTTCTGTGCTTTGAAGCGATAAAGGTATGTCTGCGTGTTAGTGTCTGCCCTCCATCTGTGTGTGTGTGTGTGATGGGATCTCTGGGTCTGCACACACACACACTAAGGCAGAGAACGAGCGTAACGTAACCCAAAATGGCCGTTGAAGTGGTTGAAAGCGATTACGCTGACTGCCAAAGGTTGACATGCCTCCTTTGTGTCGATGTGTGTGTGTGCGTCTAAATGTGGTATGAATGAGCTTTTTGGGGACACTTCTCGCTTGGACCAGGGACCTTGGAGAGTATATGTGTCGAGGGCGAGGGCACTCAAAGTTATGTGGGGTTCGGTTCGGTTCGCTGCCGGGCTTTAAGTTGCCCCGTTTTTTGGGGCACAGCATAAACATGCCTCACTTACACACCCCAGATGCTCTATTAATGTTCCCCAAGAACTTTACTCCTGACATTGACAAGTCATTGAGCGTCCCAGGCTGCTGGAAGCTTGTTCAAAGTCATCCCATAAGGAAAACATAACTTAACAACAGATTAAAAGCGAATAAAGGGAATACACCCCTCGTATTTGCCCACTCCCCCCCTGCATTCCCACACGGATCACGCTGAATCTCTGGTGCCAGCTCATCGACATTCATCGACATTCCATTCCATTCCTCAGTGAAATATGCTAAATATTATGACAGCATCAAATCATTGCACAACCAGTGAAGCCACCCACCACACAACCACCAGCTAGAGGCCAGGAAAGGCGACATGGGGACAGAGGACAGAGGAACCCCAGCTGTTTTGGCCCGTCTGGCGCTTATTAAACTGAAATCCCCGCCTCAAGTGCCTGCCATTGTTTCTGCAGTTAACAATTTTTGCAAACCGCCGAGCAAATTATTATTATTTTTCCTTCTCAACCGGCTCTGGAAAAGCTTAGAGTTTCAGTGGCAGAATTTTAGGGCCTCCAGCGACTGTCGAATGCTCTGAAAAGTAGGGTAAAATATAGGAAACCAATTGAAAATGAGGAAAATATTCATTGGGGTAGAGCTTCTTTACGGATCAGCATCAGTGCCTTTATAGATCATAGCTTTTCTGTGTGCAAGAAACCTTTTTCCTATCTTTTCTTTTCAGTTCTTCTTATGAGTTAACTTTTAAGCTCGGATAGTGAATTCCTATCTCAGGGTATATAAAACCCGGCTTTATCCCGACTTTCTGTCGTTTTAGTATCACTTCTTTTGTATAAATATAATTTTTATTTTTTTTGGTACTACTGCTAGCGCAGTTGGTTGACAATTTCATAAGCCAACGAAACGCGGACTCTTTGTCTCCCAGTGGCTCCCGTTCTTCTTTCTCTCTGACTCTGCCACCGACTTGTCCTGTGCCTCGCCCACGCCTCTCTCTCTCTCTCTGCGTATTGCTCCGGTTCCATCCCGAGCTGTGGGGCCGCGCGTGGCTATATAATTGAATGTCTCAGGTGTTTTGTCAGACATTGCTTAAGCCTTTGCCGGGGATTTTGTGCCATGTCCCTGGCCAAGCCCGGTCCGGAACCCAATTCCGGATTGCCTTTTTAAAGGTCCCTTAAAGTGTTGCATGACTACTATTTGGGTGGTTCTGGGTTCGGGGTTCGGGGGCCGCGTGTGACATTCAAATCCGCGTGGCTCATTCGCCCCTGCCCCTACAGGGCCCTGCTGGAGGGGTGGCCTGTAGCCTAATTAAAACATTCATCTTCATTTTCACCTTTTGCCTAATTAATTCACACAAAAATCAACTAAATTAATATGAAAACCAAGCCAAAGAAGCTGACAAGCTGCTGACCAGGCTGCCACTTTCTCCTACCCCTCCCATCCGCCTCTACTCTTCATGTTATTGCTTTTGCCACTCCGCAGTTGTTGCCGTTGCTGTTGCTGTTGCGGTTGCTGCTGCTTTTTCGGACGCTAACGAGAATTAATGGTTTGCAGTGTGGCACACAATTACGACAGAGGGAAAATCTTAGGTAAGCAGCAGCAAAATTGTCACCAGGCCCACGACAGAGAGAGCAACCCAAAACAAAAAAAAAGGAAGGAAAGGGAAGGGTAGGGGAGGAAGGAGGAAATACAGCTCCACATAATTGGCTTTGGGGGCACGAATGGAGCGGTAGCGGGGGGGATTCTCTAGGTGGGCCGTGTCAAAAACTGCTCAATTTACGCGTCGTGAAATTAATTTATGCCCAATGCAATAACCCCGGCAACGTCAATAAAATACATTAAGGCCAGGACTACTTGGCCAGGGATTGAGTCGTGAATGGAGTGAGTGGGCGGAGCAGGAGAGGCAGGAGCGGGCAGCGAGGGGGACTGACTAAGGCCAGGATCCTGCCTAATTGCGCTTTGTCAATTTGAAATTAAAATTGCGCCCCATACACAACGGAACCAAAAAATATATACCCAAAGGTGCAGGCACTGAAAGAAAATCCAAGATGGTTAATCAAATCTACATTAATAAAGTAAAATAAAATAAAATACATCAATGATAAATTAAAATCAGTATTGGAATTCTAAATCCCATAAAATTTTGAGCATTATTTGGGCTCTAAATGAAATTAAAAAATTTTGAGTAAGACAATAAACTGAATTCTTGATTTTCTGAAAATTTTTTGCTGAATTACTACGAAAAATATTACTTAGACATACTCGATTATATACAAAAACATAACTCTTAGATGAAATGAAGAGGGAAGGACTAGCTTGTGGATAGAGGCCGTAGATAGTCTTCTATATATGACACCCGTTACCATATCTACTTGGTGATATTAAGGATCGATTATAGACAAACAAATCACTGAATTTTAGCGGTTTGGAATGATATTTAACTAGAATGTGTGGAGTTTGGATGCCCTTATCTTAGAATATCTTATATTTATAGACGTAGAATCTAAAATCCACTGAAAGTTCATACAATTATCTTTTGAACCCATCAATTATTTTAGATATCGGCGCTGCAAATGCCGAGCGAAAATTATGAAGGGTTTTTTTAATTTTCAAAAAGGATTTTAGAGGTTTACGGCAAATATTAGGCATGAAGGTATGATCTACTCATCTAGTCCTTTAACCTAATTTTTGTGTGCTATGTGTTCATACTTTAAAAAGATATGTAGTTCTTGGCTGTTGGGTCTTCCGTGAGGGACTACAGGCTTACGGATGTTAGTAATACTTAAACGGACTCTGTGATATGTATAGGGTGGAAAATACTTTCGCTCTAGACTATATTCCTCGAAATTGTTTCCAGTGCATTCATCTATACATCCACATCGACTTTCACGTAGCGTAAGAAATGCGCCTTGCAAAAAATTTCCATAATTTAACGATCTAAATGCAAGTGGCGCAATTGAAGCGTAATTAGACTCTGCCACTCACTCACCCTCGCATGCACACACACACACACACACACAAACACCCACACGGTAGTGAAAGGTCCTGGAGCTGCCGCTAATTGGTTTCTGGTCAGCAGTAGCGGCGGCGGCGAGATGCTGGGGGGCCAGGGATAGGGCCAGCTTTCAGCAAGCGCCAATTAAAAACGTGCTCACATTATGCTTTATTGACTTCTCCCACTCTGGCAGCATCCTGGTGGCCGTGTATCCCCCGTTTGCCATTCCCGTTGCAGCATTCTTTTTGTATCTTCAATGCCCAAAGGACGCGCTACCTGAGGGTTGGGGTGGCAGAGCGGTAGCGGTCTATGTGGGCGTGCCTTTTAGCAATAATAACGTCCACGGTTGGCCATAAAACAAATCATACAAGTTTATGGTCACCTTACCTACATTGTCCACTGCGAAACTTTATCTTTTTATATGCAACATTATTGCCACAGATTAGACACGGGATTTAGTACAATGTCCACACAGATACGCACGCACACACGCACGCAGGTAGAGGGAGATACACGCATCCACACTCGCATGCGTATCCCAATGGAGGGAGGGCTAAGGTTTTTTCGATTGCCAGCAGAACGAATTAAATATGACCATTTGTATAATAGGTCGAAAGACTCGAAAGGGCAATACTGGCTTGCGGATATCCTAATACAATTGTGGACAGTCGAGGGCTAAGCGAATAAGGGGGAGTGGCAGATGTGTACAACCATGTTGTTCCTCGACAAATTCGAATGCAAAATGCATGACATTTTCTGTTTAATTTTCAGTTGGCTAAGTGCTCGGACTTAACTCCGGCTCTGCACGACAGCAACAGCAGAAACAAGAACCAGCAACGAGCTCCACTGCTGCTCTGCTGGGGGATTTGAATGGTTTTGGCCCAGGGATTGGCTGGGCCTACACTGAAGATTGCCTGGCATCAGATCCACAGCCACTGGGCCTCAGATTACAGACGGCTGTCTGTTGTTTTTTACCTTTTATTTTCAGAGAAAAAAGACCTGCTGTTGACTGAATTCTGTGCAGGTTTTTGGAGAGATATTTTCGTTACAATGTGGCTGTAAGATGGGCTAAAGACTTTTTCATGTATCCTCGATATCAGTACTATTTTTAGTGCCATGATGGAACATTTCAGTGCAGACATTAAAGAATATATCTAGGTACTCTTCTTAGGAAGTATTTCTCAAAAGCCCAAGCGTTGAATATTCCCAATTCTTTCAGGAACTGACAACTGTCCTCTCGGATTCTCATTTGATGAAGTTATTACTGGACCAAAGGCCATAAATAACCATTTTTTAAGGCATGAAAATGGCGACAGAAGTGGCAAAAGCCACAGAGAAAGAAGACGGGCGGAGAGGCAAATGTAAATTAGAAGCCAACTGTGACTGTCTAGATAAGAATGTACTTATATACGAGTACGAGTACGAGTACGGGTATATATGTATGTATCTTTCAGCGAGAGAGAGGGAGAGTGAGGTGAAAAGGAAGTGCTGCTCGTCGCTGATTGCTCAGATGCTGTGGCACCCCACACCCACACCCACACCCAGACCGTACCGTATACGGTTCGTGCTTCACGGCGGGCACCAGTGTGCGGCATTTTATTTCGCATTAAGAGATTAAGATCAAAATTAAAATTTAAATTACCACGCGACACGCTGCGTGCTGTCTAAGTATCTGTCTGTGTGTATCTTCTCTGTGTGTGTGTGCGAGTATCCGTGTAATGTCAACATTTTCTTTGTTTTTTCCCCCAATTTATTCCCCCATTTGATTACCTTAAATTGCAGCCACAGTGCGGGGATTCCTTGGATTTGGAGAGAGAGTATTCTTTGCGTATGAAAACATGGTAAATGTAATTAATTTGGCTCTGAGTACGAGTACTTCCTCCAGCAATGGGCGAGACTGCCTGATTGACTGACAACTTAATTGGCTTTCTCGGAAATCTTCTGGCAAAACTTGCAATACGGCAACTCGATTTTCTTGCACGGCAAAATCTTTATGAAAGCTAGGAGCTAGAGCGGCCAAAATGGCTGCAACTTCTGCTGCCGCCGCTAATGGTTGCCCCTGATTGAGCTGTAACCGAAACTTGCCACAATGTCAGTATCAGTGTCAGTATCAGTCTCAGTCGGCGTTCGAGTCTCAGTTCCACCTGGGTCCCACGCCCCAAAAAAAGTGCCTGCCACTGCCACTGATGCAATGCTAAATCCTTCCAAGAATCCTTTTCAGAGCCATAGAAAAATTTATGAGCACTCAAGTTGATTCAATTTAAAATTTTTCCATCTCCCTTACAACTTTATCCGCCCCTCCCCAACACCCCTCTCGGTTGCCTTCAGCGGCAGCCACAAAATGTGACGCTGACGTCTCATTTTTTTAATTAGGCTAAGCCCATGCCTAAAGCCAAGTTGCCAACTGTGCCGGGTTCTGGCCGGGTTCTGGTCTGCCCTGGCCTGCTCTGCTTCGACTTGGACTGGTCCTCCCAATGGCTAATTGTGTGGAAGGGTTGTGCAGGCGAACTGGAGACGTGGCTCGGTTTCCGTTGCTCTGGAACAATGCAAAACTTTTGGCTCTTGTTGTTTTGGACATTTCCACAAAAAATAACAACAAAAAAATGAGGGGAAAACTAGCAGAAGAAGAAGAGCAGTCGGTGAAAAGTTTGGCGCATTTTGAGTGGCATCAATTCTGACATTTACCTGCAGCAGCGAGGTGGCAAGCAGGATCTCTGAGAGAGAGAGAGAGAGAGCGAGATTCGGGGCACCTTTTGGTGTAAGCCGATTTCAAGCAATTTCCACTTTGGTGTTTTTCGGACAAAACTTTTCCTGATATGCCCAATCAGGGCCGGGTGGAATATTATGAAAAGCCAGAGAAAAACCTGTAACTAAAGTCGTGGCAAGGAATGTGTCAGGATGTGTGCGTGTGTGTGTGTGTGTGTCTGTAAAAATTCCAGCAGCAGGGCTTTTGTTTTCCTCACTGATGTTGTTTTTCGGTTGGCTTTCTTGTTGTTGGCAAAGTTTTTGGCGCAACGGGCACGGAAGTTGCAGCATTTCAGAGGGGGTGAGGGGGGCTTGAGCGGAAGTGGCGCATGCAAAGTGCAAAAGCTCGTTGAATACAGCCTGGCATTAAAGATGCCATAACCGTGTGTGTGTGTGTGTGTGTGTGAACGTCTGTGTGGGGGTAGGATGTCAAAAGTTTTGTTAAGTAAAACCTCATGTGCATCTAATTAAAAATATAAAAAACTTTAGTTTAAAGCCGCCAAAGAAAACTTTGTCTCTTGCGGAAATGAGTCTGTGCCCCAATGTACGAGTGTGTGTGTGTGTGTTGGCCATAAAGCTAAGGGATTGTTGCCTCCTGCCGCTTCTGCTGTTGTATTTAAAAGTTCCTTGGCATGTTTATCAGCCCCGAATGTGCTATGGGATTTTTCGCAAATGAGCTGCCAAATTGGCGTAACTTTTGCGTGCGTGGAAGGTGACAGCCGCACCGCAAAGCCCAGCAACACGAACGGAAACGGCAACAGAAACCAAATGCAAAAAAACTTTGAAAAATTTGCATGCTTAATTAGTTTTTCAGCTGTAATTGTCAGCTGCCTGGAAAAGTAGATACCAGAGCGGGGATGATGCTCATATCTAGCGATTCCAGATACAAAACTGATCCGAGTTTAAAGCTCTCGAAGGGATGGCCTGTTGGGCCCAGCTGCAGAGCTCAGACACGCCCACTCACACACACACACACACGCTCATCAAAGACAGAAAGAGTTGGAAACGAGAGGCAAGATCTCGTCGAATCCTATGACACTCTTGAAGATGTCATTGAGCGTCTGTCTTCTTTGTATAAAACATACATTTTCATGGTCATTGAAGTACCTCTTTATAGAGCCTTAGATCTCTGGGTCTTTAACCTTTACCCAAATTCCATAAATCCCTACCACAGGGTATTTCAAGGGGGCAGCACAGCCTCTGGCGACAAGTCAAGAGCTTAATGGCTTGCCTTTGACTACGAAATGATCGCTAACAGCAACAGCACCAGCGGCAGGGAAACTAAATAGCGAAAAAAAGGAGGAGGATGGGAACACTCATGACTCGAACAGAAACGGACCAACCCGGACGGAGCCAGTGACAGCCGCAGCCACAGACCGTTTGAGTGACTGACTCTGCCTTCGACTTGCACATGTTGCCCCCAAATATCCTGCAGCACCAGCTCCTGCTCCTGCTCCGCTTCTATGTCTGTTGCTGCATTTACTTCTCCCTTCTCTTTGGCAGATCCTTCTACTCCTGCTCCTCCACGTCGATGTCATTAATGCAACTGGAAGCTTGACCCTTTTGGACAGACCAGAATCCTTTTGCTGCCCTCCCTCCTGCCGGAACGCTTTCCTTCTGAAGCCCATTCCTCACTCCCTGGATGCTCGGCGTTGGCAAAAAATAACAAACGAGCACAACATGAGCTGAAAATAAGATTTTTGAGTCGTTTCGTTTTGTTGCGCTTATGTTTGTTTGTGTGTGTGTATCTGTGTGTTCAGAGTCTGCATGTGCATGGACGAGTGCTCGTCCTAGTCTTGGTGGTGGTGCTGTCGTCGTCGACATCGTCTGGCTGACTCTGCGCCTCACTGGCTGATGTATTCATGAAATCGTGTGATTAATGGCTCGCACAACATTTGCACACACTGCCCGGATAGCAGCCACGAGAGCCGCTCCTTCTCCTCCTCCTCACGCTCCTTGTGTTCCTGCTCATCCCCGTCCTGGGCGACAGGCGGCGTATCTGTCTGCGTGCAGATAAACATGCCCGAGCACGAGAACGGGCACGGGCACGGGCACAGGTCCAGGTCCAGCCGTTCCCCCCACAATCTCCTCCAGCAACCGCTGTGCATGCAAAACGAGCGAAAGGATATGTGTGGCAGAAGATGGGGGGGGATAGGGAGAGCAAGGACCAACGACGACATTGGTCACAAAAATTTTCCGGCTCTGCGCGTTTGTCTGCCATTTTATCTGAGCCAGGCCGAGGCCGAGGCGAGCCATTCCGATCCGAGCAGCAAGAGGCGTTGAAATTAACAAACATCCTGGCTTCCTGGCATCCTGGCATCGTGGCATCGTGGCAGCCCGGACGAAAAACAAAAATGCGTCGTAATTAAACCGAATTTAATTGCTTTCGCCAGCCAGCCCCAAAATGGATCCGCTACAGCCACGGGGCTGCCCTTATAACTATGCTATAATCTTTGACACTTTTATTGCGGCTCTAAAAGTTATTAACTTGATTTAATAAGCGCCTTGGACAGTCAACAACAACAGCATCCGCATCAGCCGAAAGGAATTTGAATGTTTAGCATTTTACAGTTTTATCTGTGGGGGGGGGGGGGGGATGGGAAAAGTTTGCCAAATGAATTTGATCGCCTTGGCATTCAGAACGTGGCTTTAATTAACTCATTTTTCATTGGAACTGCCAGCGGGGAGGGCTCTTCGAAGAAGCGGTGGATGAGAGCCCGGGCCCGGGCCGGGGGTTAGGTAATCTTATCTGTTAGGTAGCGTATAAAATACCAAAAGCCTGCTCGCGGGCGTCGAGGCGGCCATCACTCATCCAGGGCCCAAGCCCGAGCCCAATCCCAAGCCCAAGCCTTTGTCTCCAGTTTTGCTCCTCCTGCTCCTGTTCATCTTTTGCCCGATAAGCTGAAGGCGTTGCTCTCGAAGGAGTTCTGCCAACCACACCGCTTTTCCGGCCTTATCAGCGTGAGCAAATTTGAATTTAGAATTTGAATACGCAATTTTCCGAAGCCAAATTATGCGAAGCAGCGTAGCCAAAAGGGTACCCTCAGCTTAGCTGCCTCTGCATTGATTAGCCGTGGCAGTAGCCGTGGACTAAACAAGTAGTTCCCCTTCTTTAAAGTCATCTTTCTACTGAAAAATATCGAGCATCTTTTGATGAAATCCCCCATGAAAGGTTCCTTGACTTCACAAAGTTGTTTCAATTTTTAATCAAGAGCTGCAGTTGAAGCAGAAGTTTTTGCATGGCTGCCATTTAGGTGGGTCAAAGGTAAGACCTCGGTCCAGACAGCCAACCCAGACACCGACACAGCCACAGCCACAGTTGCAGACACTTTTTATGGCCCACACAAAAACCTCAAAATTGCAGATTTAATTTTATTTTATTGCACTTTTCCCAGAGAAGCCAAGGAAAATTGTTTCTTTATACCAAAGTGACTGCTGAGTGTTGGGGCAGCTTCATTGTCCTCGCCATGAGCGAAATTGCAGTGGGCAAAATTTAATCAAGCAAATATTTGGGAGACACTTGAAGGAAAGTCAAGAACATTGGCTAGCTCTGGGACTGCAGTTTGATCTGGGTTTTATTCTTTCAAGCTCTGGTTCTGCCATCGCCTGCACTGAACGATGGCTCATTAATAAACATAAGCTACAAATGGCTCGACAAAATCAAAAACCAAAACCATTTACAACTCCAGTGAGCAGCACTACAAAAAACCAAAAACAAAACCAAGAAAAAAGTGAAATAAAATGGGGGCCATTCTCTGGTATAATATTTGTAATCAAACGCAGTCGGAGTCATAATAATCAAGTCGTAAAAAACGAATCCATTTTCGCGCTTGAATAAACAGCGCCAAGGAATCGCAAGGACCCACGACCAAGACCCCAGACCCACGACTGAGATACAGACAGCACAGAACAGTAAGAGCGGTAGTAAAAACAATAACAGTAATGGCAAGAACATTTTTACACCTTCAAGACCCTGGCCAGAAAAGGGATCAAGGCTAAGGATGGCGACCACATTTTGTTATCCAACAGCTTGGGCTATAAAAAAAGAAGCAGCACAAATAGCTCAATGCTTTTTGGCCAAATTTTACGACTACCGACCACGAGTCAGTGCTGAAGTGGGGAGATGGTAGATTCCGTTCTTGACAACCTGTAAATTTTGCGCTTTATTTAACAAGCCAAATGACAAATCTGTGCATCGCCATTTAATGATCGTAAAAATCCAGCCATCAAATGCTGTAAATTATAATGTAATAGAAAAATAATAAGCGACTGGATGCATCGAAGATGTTATCATCGTAAATCGCAGCAGAGTCGTAAAACGAGTCCTTCGGTGCGCGCACAGGAAGCTGCGAATGAAAAGCCTGGCGTTAGTTTTCACACCCGCAGTGGCAGTGGCAGTCGCAAAACTAGAAGGGAAAGTCGGATGCAAAGCTCTGGCATCATTACACTTGAGTGTTTTACAACTTCCGCTAAGTTCGTCATGGCCATAAAGTGTAATCTTCATGTTTTTATTACAACAATGATGGGTGTGCGGTGTGGGTGGGATTGCGCCTTGTCAATGGCACATTGAGGACATCAAATTGACAGCTCCTTGGAGTCGTAAAACTCAGACAGCCAGGCAGGCGGTCTGCCACTGTCTGCCAGAGTACATATGTTGAGGGGTAATGATTGTCACCGGCTAAACAATTAAATTGAGGTTAGGAATGAAGCATAAAAAGCGCATAAAAGCGGCCATAAACCCACACGGACAGACAGCCACTCAGACCCCTGACGATGTCGTCAACGCATCGTAAACATTTTAAGCTACAGTTTATTTTCATTTGGCAAGGATAACAGCGAGAGTAGAACATGACCCCTATGCGATCTGTGGCCTCGTAAAACTTTGCTGATAAGACACTCGCCGCTGGTAATGATAATAAAATTATAATTTACCCTTCACACATATGCTGGCTCTTCCGGGGCAGTATCCACTTGGGCATTTGGTTGCGGGTCTTGTGCGGGTTTCTGGAGCACTTGACTTTTAAAGGGCGTTCTCCGCCTCCATTTTTGGGGCGCTCTAAACTGCGCTAATCAGCATTTAAAATTAACTAAATGCCCGACTCTTAGCGCCGAGTTTGATGATGAGTTTGGCCTTTCCCTCTTCTGGTGGCTGTAAAACGTGGCATGTTTGTTGTTGGGCACTTTATGTTGATTGGGAGATGCGTTTTCCATGTCGCCGAAAGGCATGTGGCAGCACTGCGGATCCTTGACTGTGTGTGGCAAGTGTCATTTGATGGTTATAGGTCTGTCCTTCTGCGGTTAAGTAGTGGGAGATCATAAAGATTTCGTCGAATAATTGACACGTTAAGGGGACTTATCGCTCTTGGCTTTAGTCTATTAAACGTCAGAGTGTCCTGGATTTTGCTGATGACTTTTATCCAACTTCTTTTCGCTTTAAGTTGCATTATCATATGTCGCTTTTGGGTTTTAATTGATGCCCAAATAAGAGACACACACCCCCCCTTATAAAGGGGCGATTACTTCCGCCATTTTCTATGATGAATTGCTACTTTGCCTCCCACTCAGCCGCAGAGAGAGAAGATGCGCAGACAACGGGAACACAGAAGAAGGATGCCCCAGGAGTAGAGGCAGAGCCATACATAGATACACATTTATCCAGCTGTCGGCGGCGTTGACAGCCCCCATGCTAGAGTGCAGAGGATAAAAAGGACACGGCCGGCACTGAGTCGGCTAAGGCAGGTGAACGTGAACCCGAGTCGGGCCGGGCTGCGCAAGCTCTGCTGCTGCTGCTTCTGCTCCTGCTCCTGCTCGTGGCAGCAATTGGTGGCAAAGCAGTGAAAGGACACAGGAAGTGCACTTTGGCAGTGCCCACAGGACACCCTCGCCGACGTCGTCGTCGTCATTGTCCTCATCGTCATTGGGGTGCTTTTGCCGCTTATTTATGCCTGGCAATCATAAAGCGCGCTCCACTCACAGACAGAGAAGCAGAGAGCCACAGCAGCAAGAGGGACAGAGAAGGAGACAGAGAGTGAGAGAGTGAGAGAGAGAGAGAGAGCTGCCGTGGGAGAGAGTGCAGGTTATGGGTTTCTATAACTCAGAACTCGGAACAGGACTCGGTGCCACCGCGTGCGTCGTGTGTCGTGCCGCCTCTTTCTGGCCCATGTCTGTGTCTGCGTCTGGGACCACGACCACTTTCGGTGGCTGTTTCGTTGGCTGCTCCTGATGTATTCCATACAAATTGCAAGTTTTAGTGCTTTTATTTTGCCACACACCCGAATGACGGGGCCAGGGGGGTGGGCCAGGGGGCAGGCGAATCATCCATCAATGGCGTTTTGCGGCAAGGACAGAGCCAAAGTCCTCTTTTGAGTGCTTCTGACGTTTTTGTGTCGCAGACGAGCAGCCACACAGCGCCAGGAATTCCAACATTAGTGGGTGGAGCAGGACGAGGACTGGAATTAGGACCAGTATCAGGATCAGAACGGGAAACTCCCAGCGAAATTTCTACAAAAATTCGCCTGAAAAATAAATGACTATCCCTTTCTTTTGGCTATACCTATCTCTCTCTCTCTTTCTCTATGTGTCTCTCTCTCTCTCTTTCCAACGTCTATCGCAGTCAGCTGTTTGTAAAATAATAACATAAAATATGGCTGTCCTTGAACAATTTACTTTTATTTTATTTTTATTGCCGCAGCCTCCGTTCAGCCTCAACATGTGGCACGACTCTCCCAATGGCTGCGTGTGTGTGTGTGTGTGTGGGTTGTCTGCATTGTTGTTGCGCCTCGCTTTTAGCTTCATTAAATTTATGTTGCAACCCCGCGGCAGCCCACTCAATGTCCTGGGCCTAGTTGCACGTGCCGCGTCGCCGTAAAACAGATCGTAAAAGTTTATTACTTGCGGCTTTTGTTTGTTACTGTGTGTGTGTGTGTGTGTGTGTGTGTCTCTCTCTTTCACTCTCTCTCTATTGCTTTCCTTCTTTTTCGTCGTCTCTGTCAGCTGTCAAATTGAATTTGTTTATATTGCCAACAGCCAACAGCTCTCTGGGCTCTGGGGCTCCGGCTCTCAGCTCCCGATTCCAACAGGTTTCATTTTCACTGAGGCCGGAAATCATTGCGTCATGCTGATATTTTGTATTTAAACGCCTACTTCCCACTCCCACTGCACCCCCTTTTGGCGGGGACTCGACGACTCGACTCTCCCTTTCGGGGCTGTCATGCTCAGGCCCGGCTGGCTGGTGTTTAGGCGGCAAAAGTCGATTTTTGTTGGTTTAGGTCAGTTTTAGTTAGCTGCCTTTGACAGCTCAAAGTCGAGGTCAACTTTTGTATGCCCATCATCAGCTGTCGGCCTCTGTCTCTGCCCCTGCCCCTGCCTCTGCCTCTGCCACTGTCTGTGTGTGCGAGTGTGTTTGTGTGCCTATATTTATGGGCCCCGCTGGTCGAGACGCGACCCCGATGCGACGCGTCCTTGTCAGTTGCCAAAACATAAAAAATCGATTTTATTATAGTCCCGTCAGTCTGGGCCGTCTATATAGATTTTCTGTCACGGCAGATATTGCCTTCTGTCTGCCACCCTTTGCGACTATGTGTCCTGTTTTTGACAGGCTTGAATTTTTTCTGTCTTCTCTCTTGGTTTAGTTTAGGGAACGGATTTTTAAAGCCAGCGGAGTGCAAAACGGGGGATATCAGTGATTTTATACAAAGAAAAGTTACAAGATATTTAATTTCGCAATCCGATCTGGATTTCATTCAGGCATTTTTGAACCCTGTTTTCCCATACGAAAAATATCGTACGCTTTCGATGTACAAACAAGATAGAAAACAAATATTTTCCCCAGGTTTTTTTTATTCAATTCGATAGAATTTTGTTAGCTCTACTTAGCTCTGTCTCTTAAAAAAGATGGGGCTCATCCAAGTTGTAGTTTTCATAATGATAGGATGTGGTCTTAATGGCTTAATCTAGTAAAATCAAAAAATCTGCGAAACGGAGAAGAGTTTTTTAATGTAGTTAATGTATTTTAAAAAGGGAAGTGATTACACAATAAATTATCCGTATTGGTGTTTTTTAAATTGAACTAAGTACCAGTCGTTAACGTACGATTTTTCCATTTGTTTTTTTAACTTTATACCACAAAATATCCCATAAATTACTACATATTCCTTAATATTCCTTAACAAAAAACTTAGTGGGCCTTTGAGAGAGACTTTGAGGAAAAACTTTTATCAAGAGCCATCTTTCTTATAGAAGAATACCATTACTAGGTAAACGCGACTATAAAAATATCGAAAAAGCGATCTTTTGCTCTTCTTGAAAGGTTTTCAGATCAAAGTTTATAAAATGATTTTGGTTAAATTAGCTAAATTTCTATCCACTTAGAAAATTATATCGGGACAAAAGTATATAGAAATTTGTATTGACTTTTAAGTTTTTATCCTCAGCTGTTCTCCTTCTCCATTATTTAGTTATTTTTCAATAAATAAAGAAAGCTTTTTAGACCATGCCCAAGGTCAAGTTAATCAATTTTGTGTTCATCGCATGCGAATAAAGCCACCTAAAGAGAGCAGAGATAACCATAACAAAAACGAATACAAAAAAACATAAACAAAATTAATGAAATTATCTCATGCTGAGAGCGGCCTAAGAGCTTTGCAAAGCTCACGCTCTCCCTCTCTCTCTCTCTCTATCGCATTGCATTTATTAAAACGCTGAAGCGAACGAACAGTATACAATATGTTGTCGCAGCAGTTGAACGCGAAAAGACAGGCCTCGTGGCAGATCTATCAGATATATAGAAATGTGGCCAGCAAGGTAAGTTCATGTCATTTGGTGAATACTCAAAATTTATACATTGTCATGCTTAGCAGACGTCTCTTGCCCAAGAAACGATAAGCTTGGAGCAGGCCAAACCCTACGCGGAGGTGCCGGGTCCGAGCAAATTCCAGATGATACGAGCTTTTATGCCGGGCGGTAAGCAGTGAGCGAAAGCTCAAAAGCTGCCTCAGACAGTGCTTTAACGCTGATCGTCCGTCTCCAATATTAATCTGTAGGCCGCTATAAAAATGCACCCGCCCATGAAATGTTTCTGGATCTGAGCCGACAGTTTGGTAGCCTCTTCCGGATGCCCAGTATTGCGGGTAACGACATAGTCTTGACCATGAATCCCCAAGATTATGCGACGGTCTTTCGCAATGAGGGCCAGTGGCCATATAGACGGAGCTTCACGACTGTTGAGTATTTCAGGAAGGTCCGCAGACCGGAGGTGTTCGGCGAGTACGATGGCTTGCTCGCTGGGTGAGCACCTCTAAGACACCTATCCTTTGGCTTTTCTTTAGATTTATCATTGAATTAGGAATGGTGCCGCATGGGGCAAGATGCGAACAGCAGTAAACCCGATCCTCCTGCAGCCCCGCAATGCCAAACTCTACTTGAAGAACCTGGTGCAGGTCAGCGATGAGTTTCTGGAGCGGTGAGTGGCGTGGACGGAAGATTCTCCTTCCTAAACTCTGTTTTTTGTTCCAGCATTCGCCTTATCCGTGATCCGGTTAGCCAGGAGATGCCAGATGACTTTACCGAGGACATTCGTAACTTGGTGATCGAATCTATAGGCTCGGTGGCTCTCAATACCCATCTGGGTCTGCTGGGGGAGAACCGGTACAGCGACGAGGCCAATCAGCTAAAAGCTGCCCTGAAAGACTTCGTGGAGCTGGGCTTCCAGCTGGACATGATGCCGGCCATCTGGAAGTATCTGCCAGTGCCAAAGTTCAATCGGCTGATGCGTTCCCTGGACACCATCACGGACTTCTGCTGCACCCACATTGAGCAGGCACTGCAGCGGATCGAGGAAGACGTCAAAGCAGGCAAAATGAGCCCCGAGATGGGAATGGAGGCTAGTCTGCTGGAGAAATTGGCCCGCTTCGATCGCCAAACGGCTGTGATCATCGCCATGGACTTCCTCTTTGCTGGAGCAGATCCAGTATGAGCAACCACCCACCGATAGTAATCATTTGTAATCCTTTTTCCTTTGCAGACCCTTGTAAGCCTGGTTGGCATTCTGCTCAGCCTGGCCAAGAATCCAGACAAGCAGGCTCGCCTGCTCGAGGAGATCAACCAGATACTGCCGGCCAAAGACTCGCCCCTGACCATTGAGAACATGAGTAATCTGCCCTACCTGCGCGCCTGCATCAAGGAGGGCATTCGCCTCTACCCCATTGGCCCCGGCACCGTACGCCGCATGCCCCACGACGTGGTGCTTAGTGGCTATCGTATCGTTGCCGGCACCGATGTGGCCACAGCGGCCAACTATCAGATGGCCAACATGGAGGAGTACGTTCCCAGGGTGCGGGAGTTCCTGCCGGAGCGCTGGCTGCGTGACGAATCCAACTCTAAGCTGGTGGGAGACACGGCCACGCCTTTCATGTATCTGCCCTTCGGGTTCGGGCCGCGTGCCTGCGCCGGCAAGCGGATCGTGGACATGATGCTGGAGATAGGAGTCGCCCGGCTTGTGAGGAACTTCGAGATTGGCTTCGACTATCCCATCGAGAATGCCTTCAAGTCCCAGTTCTTTGTCCAGCCCAATATTCCCTTCAAGTTTAAGTTTGTGGAGCGTACAGCATAGTGAGGATACGGATAAGTATGAAATGACCAAATAAATGCACTTCACAGCCAGCTAAAGACTTTCGAGTGGTCTTGGCCGCATACACATGTCCTGGCTGAAGGGTCCTTTTCAGCGCATTACACCAACATCCACATCCTCTCGAGGCTGCGTATTTTTATAGCTCTCCCAAAATTACGATGCCGTTTGCCGGACCATCTGAAGTGGACACTTGGCCTGCTGGAAGTCACCAGAAGAACATCTCTTGAAGTGGTCTGAAGTGGCATGAGGGAGTGAAAATATTCCAAATCAGGAACATGCAGGGAAAACACATGTGTTGGATGGGATATGTTTACTCAGAGGAGTGTCAAGAACGGTGCAAATAGGGTACACATCTTATATTTAAGGTATATTGGGACGTCTGCTGAAAAGGATTATCTATTTTGTATTTGCTTACTATATTCTTGAAGAAGAAATTGAATTGTGTGGCAAAAGTGGTCACCTCTTTTCAGAATATCACTCTAAAAGTTGGAAGTTTTGGTTTCAATTCAAACTAGGGCTTGCCGTCAGAGAAAATATCAGAGAACATGCGTCTATACTCAGAACACAGATTTTATACTCGCCTTACCGATCTCTTGGATGTGTAGATTGAGGAACTGGAGCGTATTCTCTGCCTCTAATTCGAATATTACGTGCTGGGTAATCGATGTATAGTATATTATATACGCATCAATCTGGAGCAATTCGTCTATGAAAAGGCATTCTCCAAGATGGAGTGATTTCAATTGCAGCAACAGAAGCACTGACCACTGTTTAAAATATATAAAAAATACAGAAATATTTACTAAATTTAATGTACTAGCTGGCAAGCCCGCCCCAGCCCACTTGATATGTGTAGAATATCGGAACCACTACGATCCAAACCGTTTTTATATAATATTGAGAAATATGCCCTGTTTGGAGTCAGTCACCTAAACCTACTCGCCGGATCTTAAAGAATTAAATTGGATCATTATTTTTATAAAAAACCTCCATTTTTACATCAGTTCTACACGCTGCAGAATTTGGTTTCTCGGCCTAGAAGTATGCAACAAATACCGATATGTATAGATATTTTCAACGTTCGTCCGATTGCTCCATCCATAGACTGGGGGCGTTCCACTTCAAGCCTTAAATGTGGGGCGGAATTCGTTAGATACATTCAATGGGTAGCCCCCCTCTCAACCATTCGTTCCTGCCCCTGCAGCCTTCGTTATCGGTTGTAGTTGAACAAACAAATGCGCCGACATAAATAATGCAAAAGTATTCATTTTGACATCGAATAGACAAAGTTGCATTGAATTTTCATGTTTGTTCTTCCGTCCGCCATCGCTGTGCTGTGCTGTGCTCTGCTCTGCTCCGCTCGGTTCCCTGCCATTTCTTTCTTTTACTTGGCCAGGACTTGGACAGTCCCGTCCCGGGGTCTTATCTGCCTGGCCTGGTCTCCTGGCCCCGTTCCCTCACCGCCCGCCGCCTTGCCAGGGAATCGTTCTCGTCCTCGTATGTCCTGGATTTTACGCTGCAGACTTTAGTTGGACTCGTTTGTGCCGTCGTCTTGTGCATTATTAAAACTATTCTGATGGCGCTTCCGTGAGCCCCCGCTGGATGGGGTCTACTTGAAATGTCAATGCTGGGTCCGGTCCAACGGTCCTCTGGTCCTCTGCTTCTCTGGTTCTTTGGTCCTCTGTTTGCCTCCGTTGTGGCTCCTTCTGGAGAGTGCATAAAGTTTTATCGTGCCTGAATGGGGAGGTATGGTCCTGCTCTGTCACGTTTCCTTGGCTGGAGCTCGCAACTTTGGCCGAGGACGAAATGCATTTGCAATTGCATAAATGAACAGTGTCGGGCAGTCGGCAGTCGGCTGTGGGGCGGAGGGCAGACAAAACGAATGGAATTCATTATTGGCCAGGAGATGTCCAGAACGAGAGGAGAGTGCTGGAGTTTTGCGGGGGGGCAGAGATGTGAGGTGTTGTCCTTTAAATTGAAAATGCATGTCAAGTATCGGGCCAGCACACAAATCACAGTTTCTGCGGGAAATTCGCAATTTTCGATGCCCTGCCTCCAGGCGGGGCAAGCACTTGCACTTTATGACATGCACCCAGCCCCACCTCCTACCCACCTCCCATCGCCCCCTTCGGTGCGCCCATAAACCGTGCAATTAGACAATGTCCCAGCTCTCGGCTCCACCTCTCGCATGCATCTTGGCAATTGGAATTTTGGCTTTTCGCATTGAACTTTGACTTGCCATCAAACACGGGAGAGGCAGAGGGTACATGCACCGTGCCACTCCCACATCCACTGCCCATCTTCTTGTCACTTGACATGATGGCCGTCCATTGCCGAGCTGCCAATTTGCAACAGCAACAGCACGGGCGTGGCAAACGGACCACGTCTAATGATGGCATACATAACCTGCCTGCCCGTCTGCCTGCCTGCCTTGGCACACGCCCACGCTCCAGCCCCAGACCAGATCCTTCCTGGGGTATACTGGCCCTAGTCCTGGTCCTGCTCCTGGTCCTGGTCCTGGTCCTTTCCAAGTGTCATGTCACACAACGCACTCGGCTTGCTTGTCAATTTCGCAGCTGGGCGTGGTCCGGACAGGGGCACGAGCTTGTGCCTCCGACTACGAGCATGAGCATGACTTGAGCCCCAGTGCCAGGCATTAGCATGTAAAAGGCAAAGTTTAGAGTAAAAAAAACAACCAGCATTGCAGTGCAGGACAATCAGCAGACAGCCAGCCAGGCAGGACACACACACACCACTCCTGTGTGCTTTCTCTCGTCCCTTCCCTCGCCTTTTGCTCTGAACCAGTGAACCCGCCCTGACAGGCGTCCATGATTAATGGTTGTCAATGGCATTCTGTTGCCACTGCCTCTGCGGCTGCTTCTCGCTCGGCTCGGCTTGGTTTCGGCTTGGCTTGGCTTGGCCTGACTTGGGTTGCATATAAAAAGTAATTTTGTTATTTTAAGAAAAGCCCTCGCAGGCTCTAAGGATCTGCTCAGTTGTGTTCTGTTTGGAGGAAATTGATTCGGCGGCGTCGCATGCCGCGCGCGTTTTCTCCTGTGCCTCGTCCTTCCTGTGTGCTGTTTCGGTTTTTCCGTTTTCGGTTTCGGTTTCGCTTTCTTTTTCTTTTTCCAGGCCGTTGCCACAGGAATTCCCCAAACAAGACTCGTCTCGCAATTTTGCAACCTTTTGCACCCCGCGAGGCGGCGGATGGAACCCCAGGCCTATGGCCTAGATGGTGTTAATGGCATTGGCAATGGCTGGAAGCTGGGGAGTTGCGGATACGGCAGGAGTGGGAGTGGGAGTGGAACAAAATTTAATTTATTATTTCGAAAAGCAAAGCATTTCTAATCGAATTGTATTCCAAATAAGCGTTGCATGCCGCGGAAAGCGGGGGCAAATTGAAAAATTGTCCCCCCAATTGGGTGGATATCCTTCTGCGCGGCAAGATAATGCTTCAGTGAATGAGAATTTGAATTGTTCGATTCGTGGGTGAATTATGTTCATCAGATTGTGTGGCATTAATGATGTGTTTCTGGCGGGTATCGAGCACTCAGCGAAAATGAAGTAATTGAAGCGCTGACTGGAGGTTAAGTGGGCGGGCGGGCTCTTAAAGCTGTGACACTTAAAGCACCCGCAGGATCAGATCAAAACGGAACTGAGTGCCACCCACCGCTGGCTTCTGTTGTGTATATATTTTTATTAATTTTCCAAATGAATTCCTGACAACGACAAAAAGACAATGACAATGGCACGATGACAACAGCAGCCAGACAGCGAGTTATCCTGGCCCCCGTTTCGGCCAGCAGAGCAGAAGGATAACCAGAAAAAAAGAGGAAAAACGAAAATGGGGGCAGCCATTGTCGCTGCCATCGTCCAGCGGCAGGCAGGCAGCCCTCTTCTCCGCCTTTGATACTCTCCTTTTTTTTTTGTTTTTTTGGCAACTGTTGGCGACATTATTACGTTACTTACTTTACGCCATAAATGTTGTTACGTCACTAGCCCCACACCCCATTCTATGGGGGCTAAAAAAGGGCAAAACAATGAGGACTGCCACGAGAGGAGAAGAAGAAGCAGCAGCAGCAGCAGAAGGAGACGGCTGCCATCATTGTTATGTGAATGTGACGACTTTTTGACTTCCGTTACGCTGATGTGTTTCCGTTTCCTGTTTTATGCACAACTTTTGTCCGCTGTCTTCTGTTCCGTTTCGTTCCTTTCGCTGCTGTGCCGTGGCATGCCTCATTCCTTTGTGTGTTGTTGTCCTTTTTTAAAATGTTTGCCACTGATGAAATGTAAGCAAGGATAACAGCACAATACAACACAACAGCCATTCCCATACTGCCTGACGATTTTCCGCCGCGTTGATTTGCACTCCTATCTCCACCTCCCCCCCGCGCAGCAGAAGCCTCCCTCCCTCCCTTCAGCCATACGAGTATGCATCCTCAATTTCCTTTTTATGTTATTTTAATTTTATGTTATTGTTATGACACAATGAAAATAAAATTGAATTGACACTGATGTCCTTACTTCCTTCAGCCCTTAGACCTCAGCCCTCCGCCTCCTTCTGTGCCCCTGCTCTGGCCCTGATAACAAAGGGCTCCCCGCCCAAAAAAGGGAAAAAACTGTCTGTGTGACAGTTGCCCCTGACGTTTTTATTGCCCGGACACACACGCACAGCTGAAGGCTGTAGGCTGTGAGCTGTAAGCTGTAAGTGTGGCACAGTCCCAAGTCCAATCCAAGTGGCAGTCAGACAGGATCACAGGATATTTAAATGGGCCATAAGTGCGGTTAAAGCGTTTCGCTCGCTCGACTAAATCTCAATCCGAAATCCGAGAGCAAAACTTTCAATTTTTGACGCTGCCAGCTGGCGACATGACCTCTGTCCTCTCCCCCCGTCCCCCGTCCCCCGGCCAATTTCCAGCATCCAATCCAACCTTCCCCCACCGAATCGCTGACAATATTATTTGTCGCGCAGGTTCAAAACAATATCATAAAGTAATTTATATGCCTGGCAGTCAGGCAGGCAGGAGCAGGAGAGCAAGGATATCGGGCAGCAGGACGTGGGCGTGAGCGTGGGATGCCTCCGATGATATATGGGCGAAATGGCTTTTTAATGACAACGACGACAACAGCAGCTTGTACAAATTACAAGCCCACACATACGACGTATAGGGAGGAGGCACGGAAGCACGGGACCGAGATTGTGATTGACCAGACCCAGACCTCGTCGCCTTTGTAGTCGTGCGTTAATTTTGATTGTCTTTGGGCTGCTGCCTGATAAATGGGTCACACGTACTGGTACGAAGGCGGCTACGGGTCCTTAATAGATGGCTGTTGTGACTGCAACTTCATCAAAACTTGTCCCACTAATAATCTACAGATTCTTGGATGTGCATTGATTGTTTGTGTTTGGCCAGAGAGCTTTCTTAAGCAGTTTAAGGAAAGGGGGGGGACAACTGCAGATGAAAACCAACTACTTTTGTTGGCAGTAAACTGATTAGAGCGTATGGAAAGCGTATAGAAAGAGCATCCATTATGGTGCATTATGGTGGTAGTCTGGATGGATACCAAAGGGTATCCGTATGGTCTCCTCTTTGGCAGCCTTCATTCTTTTTACTTTTAAATATTCATTTAGCCAGGAGCTGAAACCCGAAAAAATCCGCTCCAGGACCAGCTCCTGGCTGGCTTCGCGTTGGTTTCCCGGCTCTGGTCTGGCCTGGCTTCTGGCCTCGGTCTGGCCATGGCTCTGGCTCTGGCTCTCCGGCTCTGGTCTGGCGTGGCTGTTGTGTTGGCTTTGCGCAGATAAGAGAATTGTCCTGTCAACTGGAATGATATATGCGCCAGCGAATTCAAATTGGGCTAACAGACGAACCAACAGCCCCGGCACTGCCACTGCCACTGGCCATGCGATTGAGGATTGTGGGCTGGCTTTTGCCAGCCGCCCGCCGCCTCAGATTCTGTCCCAGCCCCAGTTCCAGCTCCAGCCCGTTGGCCCATTCCATCCTGCTGCCATCTCCATCTACATGGCCATTTCCATCTGCAGCTCCAGTCGGGCGGATGTGTTTTTCTCGCACATCAGCATGCGTTTCCTATGGAACGCTGATGATAGTCCCTCTCTCCCTTGACAACCCCTTGCCCCACCCCCCACCCCCCATCCCCATGACATTTTCTTCTCATATGCAGAGATGGGGTTCCTTTTTTTGCTGCTGCTGTTTCTCTTTTATTTCTGCGTTTCTTTTTCTTTATTTTTTTTTGAGCGGGTTTGTCGAGTTGAAAAATTGGTGTGAAAATTCAAAAGGAGCTTGCGAGTGTGTGAGTTATGTGAGTGCCTGAATGTGTCTGTGTTCGTATCTGTGTCCCGCGTCCCCTGTCTTTGTCTGCGTGTGTGTGTGGGGTGTTGCAAAATTACTTCGTGTGTAAAATTATGCGAATTGCGTATGGAAAAAAGTGCGAAAAAAGGAGCAGAAAAAGGTGAGCGAATATTCATGCACGTACACGGGGAATGGAACAGCTTAGGGGTTGGGTATGTGGAGGGCGATGGGTATGGGGATTGGGATTGGGAGCTGTACCCAGTGAGGGGCTGATGCGGGTTGGCATCTCACTTTTATTGCATTTCAACACTTGAGTATGCGCGCATGCAGAATTTCTCATAATAAATGTAATAAATAAAAATGTAACTTGAAATGTGACAGTTTCGCTTGAAACGAGGCAGAGGAGGAGGCGGAGCAGTAGATTGGAAGCGGGATATGAATCCGTGACACCAAAAAGAAAACAGGTGAACCCAAGCACCTCTATCCACCACATAAGTTATTAACGGGCCCAGGGTGCTCGGTGCTCGGTGCTCGGTGCTTGGTGCTCGGTGTGTACCTTAAATATTGCACAAGATATTCCGAGGGAGCTGGCTCAAAATTAACCGGATAACTGACAGCCGGAGTGGATACTCCTGTCCGGAAGCGAGAGTGGATTCTCTTGTCCGAGCGAGCGATGCTCGGTCTGAATGATGACAGTTTTGCCTCTGAAAATCATTCCCCACAACCCCTGAGTGATGTCAGCCTTGGGCTACACATTTCCTTAAATTTGCTCAATTATCCTCTCCTGCCCCTGCTCCTGCTGTGGACCTGGTTCTGGTTCTTTCTCTTGGTCCATTCGCTATTAACTTGGCTCTGATTTCAAATTTGTCAATCTACGCAGTAAATACAACAACAAGAGCCACATTTACTCATACCAATCAATGGAACAACCACTGATATCGGCGGCATGTTAAACAACAACGAATCGCTGATGTCCTTACTTCGTTGAAGAAATATGAGGAATGTTTCTCGATCTTTTATCATCTCGTATGCTCCGCCAAGAAAAGCTTTCACCTAACAGCTCTTGAGATATGTATTTCTTTTTATTATATGAAAAAGTTTAAGAGTTAAACGAATTTATTGCTTGGATCTACTTTTATATCTATATTTCTCAGAACCCGACTTCCTTTCTTTTATGCGCCATTTATAATGATCGAGCGTCGAGATCCAGTGCCCGTTTATTCGGTATGATTCTAGTGTGGCCGTAGATTTATGGGCTATTTATATAAGCTAGGGATGCTGTATTGGCTGAAAGTGGTTATCTAATCAGAAAAGTTTAGGTCGTGACCGAAGCCGAGCAAGTGATCCGAACGAGCGAGGCGAGTGAGCCGGGGGTTGGCGCACGATCGAAGCGATAGATATTGATTGATAGACTAGTTCACGGAGACGCAATTGTTTAGCTTCTTTTCTTAGAAAAGATAATCCTCTGGCAGGGCGGTAACGACAACTATGATCCTTTCTTGTTGTCAAATATCATGAGTGATGAATAAAGTAGTCATCAGGAATTGATATTATAATCAAGTCTATTACTATTACTGAATAATAGTTGACTTCTGCAACTAAACTCAGTCTTAGCGCATTAAATTATTATTCCTTGCCCTCATATGTCACATTTTCCCGACCATCTTTTGTAGTGTATTTAAAGTCCGTGACATCCGCATCGTTTCATGCAAAATCAGCACAAAATTTTCAACGCCGCAAAGAGCAGCGTCATCAGTTACGAGTTCGAGTCAACAGCAAAACAGCAGCAAGAGCAGCGAGAATGAGTATGAGAGCCACGAGCCACGAGCAACGAGAGCGATGGGGGACAATGAAATAATTGACGCCATTGATGGCATTGCCAAAGCCCAAACCTAAAACCAGAAAGGCCTGAAATCTGAAACAAGGAAAGCGGAGAGAAAGAGTGGGCGAGGCAGATTGAGGCTGGGAGTGGGTGTGGAGCCGAGCATACAACATTCTTTGGGAATTGAGCTCATTATGGCATCACGAATGCCGTGCCCTGCCCGGCCATGCCACGCCTCCATTAGTGTAAAAAGCCATGCCCATGGCTGGCTAGGCCTACGCCCACTTGCACGCCCACTTATACGCCCCCAGCTAAAAGTCTGTGTCTGTGTGTGGTGAGAGGCGGACGTCTAATGGAGGCCTACGTCGAGCAGGAGGAGAATAGGCTGCCTTTGCCTAACGATTTCAAATTGCGTCAAAGATGAGATACTTTAGAAGAGCACAAAAATACACTTATACCAGTGCATATGTGTGCGTGAGTGTGTGTGTGTAGAATTCCGTTTGGACTGGCAAATGTTGCTCAAGCGGGAGATTGATGCCCGGCCAGCAAGTGCCATGATGACTGCCAAGGCTGCTCCCATGGCTTAGGTGCCTCCTGGCTTTGGCTATCCTGCCATATCGAGCGTTTCGGGAATAACCCATTTCCAACTCCACCCACTCCCAGTCAGACCACCCACCCACCCACCCCTTTTGGCTCTTGCCTCCCCTCTTGGCTCTTTCCAGAGGGGTAGGGGGGGAAGTGGCCTGCTCTTTGGGGCGTTCAGGCTGAATAAATGGGTGTAAAGGGCAAACAAAATGATTAATTGCCCTGAGCTTTGATCGCCTGCATGCACAGCAGCAGCAGGAGCACTGGAACAACGAGGAGTAGTGGAAGGATATGCCCAACAAAGGGTGCAAAGGATGTTGATGTACATAGTTGTGTACTAGGCAGGGTAGGGCTGCTGCTGCTTCTGCTGCTTCTGCTGCTACTCTCTGGCGTTATAACAGAACGACTTTGCTTCCGTTTGAATAAACAAACACGGAAATGTAACCCTTGCTCGAACAGCAGGAGGAGCAGGAGCAGGAGCAGCAGCAGGAGCAGGAGCTGGCCCAAGAGCTGGGTCAGGAACCAAACTAATGCTGACCAAATGGCCAACGGCTAGTCGAGGCATGCCGCCCCCCTCGAAATTTGCGTAGGATTGGTTGGGAGCTAGGCAAAGTATCACTCAACAACAAAGCGGCGAGCAGCGCGTTTTATCCTTCGAAATCCTCTAATGAGAAGGGTTGAAAATTGCTGTGGTCGCTGCTGCGGCTGCTGCTGCTCGTCCTGATAACGTGGCCAGCAGCGTTGGTCAGCAGTGGCCGGATAAAAGGATAATGCGGGTCTCCACTGCCACATCCCACCACTCGCCCACTCTCCTTCTGTGTGTGTGTGTGTAATGTAGCATGGCAGGACTCTCGCAGTCGGTCGGAGTATTTGTTTTAAAATTACATAAAAATTGCGGCGCAAAAAAAAGGCGAGTGCCGGAAAAGGACTTGGCCGTGGCAATATGAAAAGCACATTTTAGTGCCATAATTTCACAGGACATCGTAAACTACTTAGAGCTAGGCCTAGACCCCGAAGGTTGCCAAAGAAATTTAATGAAAAACGTTTCCCAAGACCATAAACATTAAGAAATTTTAGCCGGGAACCCGGGCCGAAAGTGGGGGGAGGTAGAGCCAAGACCCAGGCCACGCCCCACGCTCCACGCTCCATGCCCTGGCCCTGGCCCTGGCCCGACCCGACGATAAGCAGACAAATCGCTGAGAAAAATACGCAATTTAAATGCATAACACACACAGGACATGCCTAATGCCAATAATAGAAAAGGAAATCCCGTCACAAATCCTTCGAGCGCTCCCAAGGCATGCGAAAAAAATTATGTTGCCTACGTTATGGAACACACACACGCACACACACACACACACACTGGGAGATATGTACATATGTGGAAAAGACGTTGGAAAATATAGAAAGTAATCCTGCACAGAGGCAGAGGCAGAGGCCGAGAGGACGTGTCCCTGCCTTGGGTTCTGGGTGCTGCCAACCACCTTTGGCGACATTTTGTTGCAGATTAAGTTCTATTCGCACATGGCTGACTTGAAATACGATACACGCACACACACACACATATGAATGAATGTATGTGTGGCTGCCTCAAAGTAATTGGGACATCCTGCGAGCATATAAAGTGGATATAAAGAATCGTGTAGCAGGGGCAGGATCAGACCGCCTTGAGGCACAAACATCGCACCGGCTCTGGCATTTTTATGTGTTCGAATGTCTGCCCCATCTAGGGACACCACCCCCCCTCTTGCACGCCTGTCGGTTTGCCGGGAATTATAACAATTTTCATGCTACTTTTCTGTTATTCTTTTTTATTTGTTGTCGCGCCGAGCTTATGATTTCTGAAATATGACACATGAAATGTGGATTGGATTGGAAGGCAAATGGAACGGAAAGTTCAAGCTGCAGCTTTTCCCCCCCGACCCACCACCGAAATATATTAATAAATTTTCATGTCCCATATTGGGAATGTCCTTAAACTTTTCACATAATTCTTAGGCATCTCTCCCTGGGCAATAAAGCTGGCGAGAGAACTCCCTGGAGAACCCTTGAAGTTCATTTAATTTCCAGAGCCACACTATAGCCATGCGAAACTCCTGGGCGTCCACACTCTGTCCACTCATCTATCCATATCGCTGGGGCTTAGTGTCAGCCATTGTTGTGGTATCAACATTGCGGCCAGCAATCCACAATCGCCATCAACAATCGCTCCAATCGTCCAATCGTTTCAGTGCAGTTTCGCTCCAGATGCAAGGTAAATATAATACAATAGATGGAATTTTTATCAAATATAAAACAACAATAAAAGCAACCATAGCGGAATGCAACCGTCGCCGCCGCCAATGCCGAAATCGAATCCCAGATCGGAGTCCTGCCACGACAGAAGCCATTTGTCAAATGCGAGGCGGCGGCGGCGGCGACGCTGAGCCGCAGATAAAACCGTTCGGAAGGCACAAAACAAACATCAAACGGGACAAACAGCGGAAACAACGGGAACAAGCGAAACAAAACATGAACGAGCATGAATATAAAATGCGACACAAGCACACACACACGCACACCCATAGAGGGACGACAAAAGGATGCGTGGCCATATTTTTCACGCATCGCTCACACCAACACACATACACACACACAGAGAGGAAAGCAGGGCAGGGCAGGGCAGGGCAGAAGAGGGAGAGAGGACTTGGCGGGGCATATCCTTGCGCCATAATGGGATTATGGCCGATTAATGCATTGACATGTAACGATTTTCGATTGAATTTATCGTTTTTCGGCGGCTCGAGCCATTTTATTCATTTACGCCCACACGTATGCAATGATATTTGCACGCACGTACACAAACACAAACACAAACACACTCACACCCCCAAAACCCTCTCCGAACCATAACCCTCATGTGAGCATGTGTGTGTGAGCATGTCGCTGCGGGTGTTAGAAAACAAAAGCGACTCTGAAACAAGCAAGGGACAACACACGGGCCACAGGACACAGGACACGGGACACGGGACAATATGCAAAACAAAACCATCATCAAATGTTGGCTCTAGTTTTTCCTTTTTTGCCCCATCAATGTATGCGGTGGCAACTCTTTTTCGTACTCTAAGAGTGGAGCAGCTTGGCTTTGTGATAGATTTCGGCAGTGGAATTTAATTTCAGGATACATTTTCTTTGGGGAAATAACAGTTTGGCCTTCATCTCAAGTATCATAACTTAAAAGGTTCTGTAGGGGTTGGGAATAGTTTATAAATCGTTTACATTACCATATTAAGGGCCAATGAGTATTTGAATAACCATACAAATTATTAAACCTGAACAATTTTGGCGCCGAACTGGTGAAACTTATCGCAATAATTATTTCTGATACGCGAAAGGAAAAGATGGATCTATAAGGAGAATTTTCAAACAGCATAATTTTTTGGGGTTTATCTAACAAATATCACATATGAAAATATAGGTTAGTGGTGATAGTGATAAGAATATCTTGAACATGTTTCCAAGGCCTCCAAAATATCTTCTTTTTGCAGTAGTATCGAGGCTACGAGTACGGCCTGGGGTACTGATTGTATATCCTATCAGAAGAATACAATGACATGATCCATTGAGCTAATTACCACTACCACAAAACCAGCAAAAGGCAGAGATTGCGTATCTGCGGATACTTTAGTGCCAAGTCAAGATCATCTAGATCCAATTTGACCCCAGCCTCTGCAGAGTATGCCCCGCCTATACTGCCACTCGGCCTGGGATTGTTGTTACTGCTATTGCTACTGCTGCAGATCCTGGTACTGCTGCCACCTCGTTGATGTGGCTGCCACACTAGTGGGCTGCCAAGTGCATTGTTGTTCGCGCTTTTTAGACAATTAAAACTAACAATGGAGGCCAGACCGCTGGCCAGGAGACAAAAGAGTCGGCCAAGAGCAATGCCGACTGTGATTAACACATGTAAAGCGTCGCAATGGGCGAGTGCCGGCGGGGGATGCGGATGCACTGGTAATGGTATGGGAATCTGAACCCGAACCAGATTCAGGGAGAGCGAGAAGGATACGGCAGCACATGTGACTGTGTCCGGGTCTGACTTTATCAATTGAGCATCATAAGCCTGGTCCCGGGGTGGAAGTCGAATGTGGTACGTCTCGGCGGCAGTGGTGGTTCTCCCGTTTCATTTTCGCTGCAACTGTCGCCAGTGGCGTCGATTAAGTCGTAATTAGATTTAAGGATATGGCACCAGCGGCCCGGCAAGATGATGAATTTCTCTACTGATGCTGCCCGGCATGGTGCAACCCCAAGGGGCCCTGGGCCGGTCAAATGAGCAGTCGCTAGTTGGCAATCGGCAGTCAAGCAGCTTATGGCATGTTGTGCGACGTTATCAGCAGGAACAGGAGCTGTAGCTGGGGAGGAATAGTAACGGGAGCGGGAGCCACCCCTGCGCGTGTGTTAATCAGCGTAATGGTGCCTCAGTCCCGGGCCCAGTCCTAGTCCCTGTCCCTGTCCCAGTCCCAGCTCACATGCGGAGTCTCCGTCCGGCCGTTCGTCCGTGTCAGCATCTGGGGCTGCTGGTGGTCTCTAAGCTGCCTGCCCACGATTCCTTCAACTTTGGCTCTTCTTGCGTATTATTAGCAGCGGCACAAAGTATCCTTTGTCCTGGCTGGTGGCACTATTAGTGTGTGTCGTCTCTCTCTCTCTCTCTCTCTCTCTCTCTGTGTCTGTCTGTCACTGGATTTATTGCAATCATTAATCTTCTTTGCCGCCCAACCCCCAAGACCACTGCACTTGCCTCACCCTCACTCGCATCCTCATCCTCATCCTCACCCTCGTTGCGAGTGAGATTTTATTAAATTTTTGTTGCTTCTGCTTTGATTTTATTAATTTGGCCTTTGGTGCGTGGACTGGCCAAAAGCGTAGTCCTGGCCCGGTTCCAGCCTGATTGACGTCTGCCGGAGACGACTGCAAATGTTGCACAGTCTTTGGCTTATAATTGCTCAGCACTTGAGTGAGCGAACGGGGGCGGACGGGGGCAGTGCTGGTCATTAATCATGGCGGTGTTGCAACAACAGAAACCTCTTTCGGGGGTCCGCTTCTAATGCAAGCTGCAACGCGCATTCCCAGACGGGGAGGACTTTAATTGCTTCAAGGGATTTCCCCTCAGACGACTGCTCCTTACCCAGGGGGAAAGAAACGGCTCTGAGCCTGGCCACAGCCATTTTTTCTCATTTTTCCCTAACATTTTAAATGCATTTTTTGTGTTTGTTTTTTCCTTTGTTTTTTAATGAAAAGAGCTTTTCGTTCTGTCTCTTTTTGAGGAAAAGCAATACCGTGTTATACTCTTACAGAGGCTGTAATGATTTTGACCAGATGTTGGCCATGGAGACATGAATGTATGCCCGCTTTTATAGTAAGTATTCCGTGAATCTCAATCACAAGGAAACGCCAGCAAGTCGTTTGAGCACTTACATCCGTTTCGTTACTTCATCTCGCATTCGAAAGGAGCTAAAAATTGAACATTCCGCTTATTCGAAAGTGATGATTGCTGCTATGGACAAAGAATATCCCCATTGTCATGCGCTCAAGCTCAAACGTGAGTCAGATGGTATGTGTTGGGCATCAGGCAAAGTTGCTATTGAATCAAACCTTCCTCAAACCTGTTCTTGAAGTTCATTCGCACATTCAATTCATGCTTCCAAAGAACAGAAAAAGAAATAGCAACAGAACTAGTTCACAATACTGCGGGTATTGTATTTTATAAAAAAATTCTTCACAGTTTTTAAGGAGACAACATAAGTGTTCTTAACGATAATTCATTCAATTGTTGGGCATTGTATTTTTATAAGAAGATTTTTAGAAGAAGGGCTCTTATCATCGTCAAATTGTCAGATTATATAAACTGCGAGGTGGTGATGTTATTTTTCCTTAATTTTTTAATAATTCTGAATATATTTGATAAATATTAAAAATAAACAATAAAGAAGAGAAAACAGTCCAAGGCATCATCATGAGAAAAATTCAACTTTTATCAAAAACTTTAGTTCTTCTGGAGGGTGAAAATCGAGTAAATTCCGTATCTCCGATTTCGAGGGGAATTTAACCAGGTTTAACCCTATGTGTGTTTGCGTGCTTGCGTGTGTGGGTGTGTGTGTGCAGCAACCACAGTTACGAGTACTTATTTATTTGCATCTGCGTGAATGTAAACGGTTTTTATGCGGATGCCAAACGTATTTCCAATTGGTTTGTGATTACAAAAGCGTATCGGGAGAGTCATGATGTGTGCAAACATTAAATGGCGTCGCTTCCCTGCCTCCCTCTGCCCTCCTGCCTTGAGTTGGGGGGCATGCCATACGCACACGGATATATGATGCGTATCTGCGAGATACATTCCAATATAAATACAAACAATGAGCACAGAATGCGGCCCCATACACATTTAACAAACATTACACGCATCGTCTGTCTCTGTCGCCGCTCTGCCTGTCTCTCTGCCTCTCTCTCCCTCTCCCTCTCCCTCTCGCTGTAGCTGTAGCTGTCGTATCTGTGTGCGTGCGAATATCTGTGTGTGTGGCAAATGTGCGTGTAATTGCAAATTCAATGAATTGTTTACATTTCTTTGCGCTTGTTGGCATCAGGTCCGACCCCGCCCCCTTTTTGTTGGTCATGTTGTTCACTTGAATTTTGCCTCCCGCTCCCCATGATTTTTCCTGCACCGCGCAAAAAAAGATATTCTCTGATGATTCATTGGATGATCAAACAAAAATTGAACTTTAAAATATCACTAAAAGATGGTAAGTCCATTGGATAATATACACTTCCAATTAGATTTGGCAGCCATTCGATATTATAATACTCGTAGCTATTTTTAAAATCCGTCAGATACGATAAGTCAACGGTCCAGGGTCTTGGTCTTGGCACCTCTCCGTTAGCTCCTCCTAGGCGTTGAGGTCCTTCTCAGATCCTCCTGTTGGGCAGGTCCGTTGGATGTTGCTTGGCCAGTCTACGCCGGTGTCTGCCTCGCCAGCACGTTTGGTTGGCTACTGAGATTTGAAGCATGCCGCTCGGCTTGATCATAATGACATCCCCCACCAAGAGGGACGCAGAAGTCTCTGGCGATGTCACGGATCCCTCGGAAATGATTGCTATTTTTTTTCCGAGTGTATCCATGTTTCTGTATTATTTCTGTTTCGCTGCTGATTTCATTTATAATTCGTGTGCAAAATTAAATTAAAGCCAACTGACAGCCTCCCCCCGCTCCACCCGCTCCCCTCTGCCCCCTTTACATTGCGTTTTAGCTGGCAATCATTTCCATTAGCCACGGCAGCCGGCGAAAATTTCACATAATTCACAACTGGAAAATTGCTGTCAGCCGGTGGTGCCAGCCAAAGAAGCAGAATTTCAGAGCTTCGAGCCAGGCATGGAATGGCATGGTTCCCATAACTTCTGTGTCTATCCTCACCCCTCACCATTCCCCAATCACGCATGCATCAAAGTTGCAACAACAGCAACAAAAACAGCAGCAGAGCAATCAAGACGGCGGCCAACAAAAGGCTAATTGCAATTTGACTGCGTTTACAAAAGTTTTTAGAACCCGCTTATGCAACTTCCCCTTGCCATGCCCCAGTTCCATCTCGTCCTGCAGTTGCAGTTGCGCTTTCAAAATTGCTTTTTTGCCATGAATAATTTAACTTTTTTGACTTTCGATTTAGAGAAAACACGAAAACCGACAAAAAAAAAAAAACGAAACACAACAGCCAGCTACTGAAATTCTTTTGACATTGACAGGAGGAAACGCAGTGCCGCGCCCCACCCTTCCCCCCCTCGATGGAGTGAAATTCCAGCAATTGAAAACCGTTTTCAGACCTCCCCCCCCACTGCATTGTTATGGCTGGTAGAAAAGCATTTTTCCTGCGTTCTTAATAAGTAAATTGGCGCAATTTGCCACACGCGCCAAACGAAAAGGGCAGCCTGGGAAATGGCACAGCTGCAGCAGAGAGCCAGAGTCAGTCCGAGTCGGCAAGGACTCAAGGCAGAGCTTGTCCTCCAGGACAGCTCCCAGGGGTCACCAGGGCCAGGGAACCCTTCGCCGATTCATTCATCATTCATCATATTAAGTGTTTTATTACAGTGTCTCCCGCTACCCCACTCTGCCTCACTGTCTCCCATGCTTCTGTTGGATCAAATCCCATTACGGTAATTAAATCTCATCCATGTGAAAATTACATAATTACAACTCACACACACACACACACACACACGGAGGAATCTGTATTTAATAACTCATACTTTCATATGTCCATAAACGTATTAAAAATAATTTACTTAATGTCAAACCCCGCCAAAGGAAATTTTCAAGCGCCCGAAAATGTAATTCAACACTTTGTCAATTAGTGCGTTCCCCCCCTTCCGCCATCGTAGTCCTTGGCTTCCCCTCCGAAATTCTGATGAAACTTTTCGAGTGGCAAACACTCAAAGGGTGACTGAACGGACTCTGACTCTGGTCCTTCCCGGTCATATCCAACCCCTCGAAAACTTGACGCATATTTGCACACATTCGAGATTTGCGCTTGGCTCGAACCTCCCCAAAGGATTTGGACCACATTAACATGGGTAATTAGGAAAGGGGGGAATCCTGGCCAAGTTGGTTTTTGTTTCTGTTGGGTGTCTCATTACCAGGGGAAGGCATTTATCAAATCAAACTTGGTGGAGATTGGATGGCAACGAAAAGGGGAAATGGGATATTGAAGAACCATGTTCATCGGGGCAACCCCGTCAGAGTTTCGATCGATCAGTGGTGGTATCCTTTTCCTCAATCTAACGTCCAGTCGGTAATCGTTGGGGTGGCTGCAGCTCCTCCTCCACCCCACAACAGATTTATTGAGTATCGATTAGGGGCCATCCACTGCGGCTGGCCACAACCAAATCAATGCTAATTTCAGCCAAGTTATGGCACCACAGCCAAACAAAATCGAACGGAGGGAAACATGCCACATTCTGCAGACAGGTGCACAGACAATTGCACAATTGTGGCAGCAAAGGCGATGGGGCTGCAATGGGGACTCAGGTGAAGTGGAGCAAACGACGACGACAATTTGCAAAATTCATGCATTTCAAAATCTAATCATTTGTGGACCCTGCCAGGCATATCCATAAACCAAACCAAACGAAAATCGTGAGCAATGATAACTCAGAATGCATATTACAACCTGCCAATATCAGGTTTGTTTTGCCCTGGCCTGGGCCTTTACCTTTTCCTGCTGCCACTCCCAATCGCAATCCGAATCCAACTCCAAACCAGAGCCGCAAGCTCTGCGTCGACAAACGTTTTGGGAGGGATGTCGTGCCGAGTATCTTTCGGATACATTGGCCAAATGACAAAATCATAATTGCTTTTCCACAAATTCTGTGGTCGCACACAAAGCTCTGGCTCTGGCTCTGGCTCTGACTCTGGGCTCCCCTTCGAATCCCCTCCAAAATGGAGAGCCCAACCTGACAATGGTTTAAATGTATTGATAATGCATATTATGCGAGTGTAAAATTAACAGCCAAATGGAAGTCGGACAACCAGACATTCGGACAGGCAGATGGGGGGGACTGGGGGGGTGGACTGGTTGGCAAATTATACAAAGTGTCCGGCTCCTGTTCGGGATGCGGTTTCGGCTTGGCAGGACCGAGGCCCGCTGGGGGGCAGACCACTGGAGTGTGCAGGAGAATAGGAGGATGGGCCGGCGATGAGGCGTTTTATAATTAAACCACAGTCAATTACAGACAAAAGCGTCACTCCGTCGACGATGGCAGGGGCAGTCGTGATAATTGGGTTTTCATATTGAAATTGGCCAGCAATGATAGCCTCTGGGCCAACAGAAACAGAGGGGGGCAGAGCCCTGTCCCTTCTTTTGGCCAACTCTCATGGCTTTCATACCCATTGTTGCGGTGTCGAATGCGATTTGTAATTGCATTTCACGATTTAGCGACAGCCAAGTCCCTCAGATGAACCGCCAGAACAGAAAACAGAGAGCAGAAAAGGCTGCAGCTCGGCCCCAGAGCTCTCATCACTTTTTGCCAGCCCCGACAGTTGACAATAATGCCGCGAATAATATGACGAAATGTAGAACATAACCGCCAACAATGGCCTCTCCACCAGAGTCCCCAGTCGCTGCCAAAGACAAACCCAAAGCCCGTACCCGAAACCGAGACCCCAAACAGCAGCTCAACGGATCGGACCGGACCGGCCCAGACCGTCAAACATAAAAATTTACGACAAAAATTGCCAGGAAAACACATGCTCCACATATTTGCCGGACATTTATTGAAGTTAAGTTCGCTGCGCGGGGCATAAATAAAACATAATCCTTTTGCAGCAATGCCGCAGAGATCGGTGAACAAAAAAATGAAGAGGCCAACAAGAGCGGCTTCAGCAAGTGGAAACAATGCCATGACTGCGGCAGGGTCTTGGGCAGAGACACAGAGGCTCTGACTATGGCTAAGGCTATGGCTGTGTCTGTGGGAGAAGAAACGCGCCAAGAACCTGTGCGCATGTGCAATTGATCGAACAAGACTGATGGAGCAACTGGGATTACGTATGCTCCTCTGCTGCCCCAAGTCAGAGTCCCTCCCCTCTAGTCCACTCGGCTGCCAGTCGCCAGTTGCCAGTTGCCAGTTCCCAGGTTCCAATTGAGTTTGCAACTTTTTGCTGCAGCAGCGGATTGAGGCTGCCGTTGGTGTGTCCAGATTAAGCTGGTTGGTCGGGGAATTGGCTCTGGGCTCTGGCTCTGCCTTGGATCTGGGCCTGGGCCTGGGATGCCTGGCAGAATTTATTTAATCTGCTGCGGCGTCGGTGGCGGCTGCTCAAAGCCAGGCGAAATCAACGCATAATAATTTTTCACATGCAGCAGATCGAGAGACAGCAGCGACGACGAGGACGAGGACGAGGACAACTGGCTACTGACTTACATACCCGAAACGCGCATTTATCAAAGCCTGAAAGGAGGCCTCGGTAGCAGGAGCACCACTCATGAATGAAATTCTGATGCGGGACGGAAGTCTCCTCTGTCCTCCCGCTCCCCGGGCAGAGTGCACTTTTGGGACAGATTGAGAGGTCATTAGGTAAGTGAGGAGCCCTGAAAATGGTCATGATCTATGACAGAAGTCCACTGTGGACAGTGGCATAGGAAATGCCCCGAAAGATACGCGTATCGGGGGAAATGCTGACTGACCCACATCTACCTTTCGCTGGACCCCAAAAGAACAATGATAAATTGGGCGAAAGTAAAGGAAATTAAAAGCCATAAGGCTTCCCTTTTTCCCCCTCCTAAATCGGGTGGAGGAGAAAGGGAAACGTCACAGGAAACCCAGGAAAAAAATAAAAAGAAATTCGCGACAGCGGAAATGTCAAAAAGACAAGAAAAAACGAAATGAAAGAAAAAAAAACGAAGAAAGGATAAAAGTAATTAAAGGCGGCAGTAACCAAAGAAAAAAGAAAGAAAGAGGCGGAAAAACAGGGGCCTGACGGGGTATGCCCAAAAAGTATGTCAGAGCCAAGTCCCAAAGTCCTGGCTTTCCCGGGAAACTCTAAGGCAACTCTAAGGACACTAAGTAACCGAATTCTACGAGCCGCATTTTTAATTATAAATTATTCAAATTCACAGACATAAATCATTGGCTGCGTGCGGGGTCCGTCCGCTTCTGTATTGTTTTCTCTTCCTGTTTTTTGGCTTTTTGTTTTTTTTTTGTTGGGCTTGCCAAGATCTTCACGGGGCTGGGGTGGGAAAAGTGGGCAGGACTCTGCCTCCGGTTCGGAATCCGAGTGCTGCCTGGGGCCGGGCCTATGCTCGTATCACACGCATCGCACCACATTCGCAATAATCCTGATTTATTGCCGTTTTGTAGTGATTGTACGAAGATTACGCGACAACAAATAGATCCTTCATTCCCGTTCGGCCCACAGTCAGTCACGAAATGCTAAATTGTAATCAAACAATGGCAGGGCCCGTACAGGATGAGCCGCAGGAGCAACAGCAGCAGATACGGCAAAAAAGTTAACTCGCTTAATTTACAAAACAACAGTGGCTGGAGCGGGAGGAGGGGATGTGGCAGGGTGGTGGGGCACGGGTATGGATTGGATGGAATGGCAGCAAATGAGATTTGAATTTAAAGATTAGGCGCTTCGGCATTCGGGCTGGCGCATGTCCTGCCGCGCCTGGTCCTGGTCAAATGTGGCTGCAACGTTTTTGCCGTTTTACCTTTTTTGTGCTTCGCTGGCTATACCGGAGAGACAGAGATGGATACAGAGAGAAAGAGAGTGAGAGAGAGAGAGACACACGCAGAGCAAAAAGATAATGCCAGACAATGGCAAAAGTTGTTTGCCCCACACCCACACCCTCTCGCCCTCACCCATCCTGCCGCCAGATAAGCGCACAGAAATCATTAATTATCCTTGTTTCTTGTTTTGTTGCCTGCCCTGACTTTTGATTCGCTCTATCTCGCTCATTTCCTCTCCTCACCCGACACTCTGCTGGTAGAGAATAAAAAAAAATATTGATTTGTCTCTAATTTTAATGAAAAATTTGTGCCTTTTTTCGGTGGTTCTCGTCTCCGCTTTTGCCTTAATTTAACTTTTTTGATGAGCACTCTGCGATAGTCCTTCATTTTCTTGCCGCTTTTTTCTTGGTTTTCCATTCTTTCTCTCTGCTTTCTCTCTGCCCTTTTCCGCTTGTTGTTTTTCCTGTCGGTTATCGCAGTTTTGTGCTTGGCTGCAGCGCCGCTCCTGCCCTCGAAAGTGTCACGCAAAACCATTTTCCAAAACTAATGATGGAAGGTATTTTAATTATATTCCCAGCCAGAACCCATCCCCATCCTCATGCCCCTGTCTCTGTGTTGGCTTTCCATTATTTTCTTTTTGCTGTTTTCTGTTTTCTGTGCATTGCTGCAGAAATTTTCTTATCATTTTCATTACTTGCTGTCTTGGCTTTTGCTTGACTGATTCTGGATTCTGTTTTTGTTCCTGGGGTTTCTTTTTTCTTTTTTTCCTGTTTTTTTTCTTCTTCTGTGTCCTGGGGGTCTCTCAATGCAATTTGCTGGCCAGCATCATTAGTAAGATTAATGAGCGAACGGCAACATTTTAAAGATATATCCAAGCGGGGGAAGGGGACTGGGGACTGGTTGGTTGGAAAAAGGTTGGATGGGAGTGCGTTGGCAGGAGATGGGTAAAAAGTGTCCTTGCCCCCACACGTTGATTACAGTCGCACCACGTGCGAATTTATATGCAATAAGAATTTGAAAATATATGTATGTGCGACTCTTACCCACACACTCCCCCCCGTCGCTGTCCCATTCTCTATGTGTATTTGAGAACATTTTGAGCATTCGCCTCGCCGCACAACAAATTTGGCGTCGCGTACATTTCATGCATACCAAAGAGCTTACGGAGCAGCAGCCTCCACTGCTGGAACCAGGAGCTGCAAGGAGCTGGAGATGCTAGCTGTAGTCGGAGCTGGAGCTTGAGCAGGTGCCTCGAAGGATAACACGCGCGTGCCGCTGGTAGTGCCGCCGCCGCGGGTTGCAACTTAGGTCAGGTCTGGCCTTTCGGATCGGGTTCTCCTGGCTGTCGCTTGTTTATCTATTTTACTTGCTTTCTTTTCCCAGGAAATCCACAAGATTAAAGCAGAAATCCTGTGCAGCACGAAGAAGCAAAGGGTGTAAGCAAAAGGAGCTCAGCTGAAATATTTCGTTCTGCACAAATTGAAATCCAAAGTGCTTTCAGCCTGGCCCCCATCCCCATCCACATCCTCCTCCCAGAACCGTACTCTGACAGAAATATTAGCATTTGCGGTTCTGTTTTTTCTTGTATGCTTCCTGGGAATGTGGCAGGTGTTGCAGCCATAAGGTACATTGAGATAGCTCTGGAACGTACGACATGCGGGTGCGAAGCCACAAATGGAGCATCTAAAATCTATGAACAGAGATGTGAGAAAGGATGTTCAAGGAAATTCCATTAAAGAATGACAAAGATCGCAAGAAAAGGGATCGTATACCAACTTGCAAGCAGCACAGATATTTGTCATATAATAAGCAATGAAAAATAGGGTTTTATTCAAGAGATTCCTACCTCTAACTCTCCCAGAATCAGGCAACGGAGGAGCTTAGTCCCCCTTAGTCTAGTGGCAGCCTGGCACGTTGCTGGAATTTATGCGCATTTTGCCTAATGCTCGCAAATTCCACCGGTGTTTGCCACAGAGATATGGCCCGAAAATACCTGTCAGGCAGCCGCAGTAGACTAAATAAACTAAGACCTGGGACCAGACACTGGCAGTGGCAGTGGCAGTGGGTCTGTGAGTGCCACACGCGCCCCTTGCAAGGGGGACTCTGGAATCGGGGTTTCGGGTGGGGATCTCCTTTGATGTTGTCACTTCAGCGCGCCTGTCATAATTACCAAAGTGAAAATTATTAATTTGGACGTTTAAAACAAAATGTGCATAATTGCCAGGGGAGACGGCGACCAGGGACTACGACCACGACTAGGAGTGTCCAAAGAGATTTATGCAAGCTCTGCAGAAAAATTGTCTAAAACGCGTCGGCCTCCACCGAATTACGCGGAAACCAGCCAGCAGCCAAACAGCCAAAGAGCCAGCCAGGCAGCATTTGCCACACTAATTGCGTATGCGATAAATCTTGTCAATTAAATTATAATGTTTGCATGCGGCTGCCGATTCAATGCGATGCCAGGCCCAAGCCCAATCCCATCCCAGGGGGATGTGCAAAAGCGCTGAAGATGCAGCGGCAGCAAAACGATCTCAGCGATTATCGAGTGTTTTATCACCTCGGCAGCAGGCAGCATGCAGCAGGCCCCATCCTGCTGGCTGGCTGTATAATTAAAATGTTCACAAGTGCCACAACGCATTGGCCAACGGCAGCGAAAGGAGATGCTGACAGCAGTGAGGTTCGTGCATCCACAGGAACAGCAACAGCAGCAACAGCAACAGCGGCGGATGGAATTTTGAGCCGCATTAGTTGCGCTGCATTTGCTGCTCATAAGAGCCTGCAACTGCTGGCTGCAACAGTTGCAACTGCAACGGGCCCAAATTGTATTGGCAGCGGCGCCGCTCGACTGCCGAATGCTGAATGTTGAATGCAGCATTCGGCTGCCTCCGCGACAGCGACTGCCTGCTGCCATATCAGGTTGGAAACGAACCAGTTCGGACCCCATAAATTTCCAGCTTGTCAGCTTTTGATATATTTTCATAAATTGCTAGAGTGCATTAATTAATTAAGCGAATGAGGGCTGCATTTCGGGTGCCTTTTGCCTTCTGGCTTCCTCTTCTCTCCCAGGAAAGGCCTTTATTTCGCTGTCGCCCTGAAAGTAGGCAACGCTTTTTTCGACACTTTTTACTTTTGGTGGCATGCACGAAAGAGAGAGGCTAGGCTCAAGGGAGTGGAGCAGGAGGGGAAGCTGAAGAAATCAAAAACTAATTACTCTTCGCCATATAATTAGCCATTTTATATAACAATTTAAATAATTTGCCTGCTGACTTTTACACAAAAGAGTGCCAGAGCAGGGGATGGTGGGGGGGGGGGGGATGTTGGATGGGACTGACTGTTGACTGTTGAGAAAACAAAAAACAATTTACTGCACGCCATGGTCAGAACAGAAACAGAAACAACAACGGGCCAATGGTGCAACGGGGTAGCTCAGAAAAATTCCTTTAAAGTCGTCAGCTGACATTTGAGTGTAATTTTCGAAACTGATTTTACATCGAGACCAGTTAAATTGTCAGAAAAATCAACTGTCAGCATGTCAAAAAAGTCGTTGGCTATGCAAATGCACAGCATTGGTTTGAAAAATGAATGGAAATCCAGAGGAAAATGCGTTCCAGGCGACACACACAAAATGGTTCTGTGCGTGTGTCTTTCTATCGGATTGGATTCCGAATAGGGACAGATAAAATTGGATTTCTCTTTGCAGTCAGGCCTTATGGTAGACCACAGATAGAAGCACCTGATCCACCTGCCCTACGTGGCCAACCTCAAGCGTTGGTGCGTTGATGTCAGGGCTCTCTAATTGGCTACCACTGCCACGCTGGCTGGCCACTCAAATTACCTAATTATGAAACGAAATATGGAATTCTCCCAATCCCAATCAATTGGCAGGCCTTTGTTCGGCCGCAACAATGATTTCCAGACCGCAAGGCACAATGGCCAACACAAAAGAGGAACGGAACGGCTCTGCACGGCTCGGCTCGGCACGGCACGGAACGGAACTTCATCCAACTGTCAAGACAATGGGACGTTCGTTGAAATGTTGGGCAGCTATAGATATTCGTAATCGTATAGCCCAAGTCCAACCCGAAACAAAACCCCAAGCCAGAGCCTCAAACAGACATGGACATGGACATGGACATTGCATTCAAATTGTTCAAATTGTGTGTGAGTGCGAGCTGTCAACAGTGTTTAATTTTCGGGGCTCGGGGAATGCCCCTCTCTCTCTCTCTGTGGTGCCGTGCCACATGCAACAGACCAGAAGAGATCCCAGTCCAAGTTCCAATCCAACTCTGACTCTGAATGGGACTCTGAGACGGAATCGAAGTCGAGCGACCTGGCCCAAAACCGCAATGCACTTTGACCAGGAAGGGCAACAACGAAGCCTCTCATTATTACTATCCTGCGGTGAGGTTCAGACCTTCTTCCTTCCTCCTGCCACCGCTCCCTGCTCCCGATTCTGGACTGGTTAGCAACTCAACAAGCTAACAAATTAACATGCTGTCCTTCTATGCACGTATGCATGTGTGTGTCTGGCTGTTTTGGCTTTTTGGTCAGTCGCTGGAATGTCACGCAAATGCCAAGTAACGGTGGGGCGTCCCTGTTTCCTGTCCTGTACGGTCCGGGCTCCTGCTAATGCTCCTGCTCCTGCCAGTGGTGTCCTCTCCAGTGGTGTCCTTTTGCATGCAAATGCAACACAATTCGATTGCAGTCGTACAGCCGTGCCTGCGGCTGTTTAATAGCCACACCTGTTCAATTAGTCAATGTAACCACAAATTCTGGTTAAATTATCGCATTAAAATGTTCGTGCCTAACCCCAAAGTGTGCGTGCGTGTTCGGTCAAGCCTCCGCCTCGTCGTACCCCCACATCTGAGAGAGTACTGTACTGTTTTCCCTGCCATTACTTTGAACTGCCGACAGTTAATCAGCGCCTTGGCCCCTAACCTCAATGGCAGGTCCAGGTACAACTTAGGGTCCACGCACAGGTATTGGTACTGGCACTGGTACAGTTGTGTCCTGGCCTGGGTTTAATCGCTAATTATCAGCACCAACTGACACTTACACTGGGAACGACTTACGCATGCGTGTCCATGTCCTGCACAGGCTGGATCGGATCGGATCGGATCGGTTTGGGCCTGGCTTATGAGCAGCCAGTGCATGTCGTCATCATTAAAGACGAGCAAATAAATAAGAAAAAGCCTAGTGATGATATTTTTCAACTATAAAGAACACCTGATACCCTTCACGGAAGATATTCCAATAAAATATTGAATACATTTTGCCCAGAAGACAGGGAAAGTTTTGATAACTGGGAGACTATAGTGATTGAAGATAGCGATATAGGGATAAGTCATCTCGCTATGGGCGTTGTCGCGTGTTAAGATCTTTGTTTTTTACCAGACTTTGCTTCAATACAAATAAAATCATGGACTTCCCTTTTGGAATCGTCTGATTAATCTGCAATTTTGGGCCGGTTTAGTATAGAACTCATACAGTGCCTTTATTTTCCCTGCTTATCGCGATCCATTTCCCGAAACGGTAAAAACCTTGAACTCAAATAGGATAAACCATTGACATCGTTAACTCATCATCTGTAGACCACAAACTAAAATCATTGACTTTGAACCTATTAAGAAGAGCTATAATAAAAGGGAACTTTTGGTAATGTTTCTGGGAAACTGTTTCGTGTCCTAGAGACTGCAAGCTTTCTTGTGCCAATCTAAAAAGTAGAAATTATATCATCAAAATCGAAAAGTTGGATGAAAAGATATAGAGGTTTTACTTTTGAAAATGGTTAAGCGGCACTGTATGTATAGAATGATGCTACAACATTTAAATGGCAAAAGAATTCCTTGATTAATCATTGGATGAATATGGATACCGAATCTAAAAGTTCTCCCAGCAAATCCCGACAATTCTTCAATGTGGCAGATCCCACTTTCATTCTCTGCTCTCTGAGGCTCGCCAATCCCATCGGAAAGCTAAGCGAACCTCTGGTCAAGACATCAAATATTGAAACAAGTTTAGGCTTCGTCCCGTGCTCGTTCCTGGCCCGGGGGGAGAGGCTCTGTGGCTTTGACAAATTATCAACTGTCACTGCTTAATTTTTGGCGCACTCGGCGGAGTATTTTTTGCTGCTCTTTATATATATTTTTGACTCAGGTAGCTCACAGGCACCGAGGCTCTCTCGGTGGGTCCTGTTTTCGCTTTCGTTTTTGTGTTCCTGCCACGGCTGTTCGCTTGGACTTCGAGTTCGACTTCGAGTTTGGGTTTGAGGCTGTTGTTTTTGCATTTTTTGTTGTTGTTTATCTGAGAAACTGGCGACTCACATGATACTGATATCGTGGGGGCTTCATTAATTGAGAATTGTTGTTCAGCCGGAGCCTGTTTTCCGGTTCGCGTTTTTCCATTTACATAATTTATGATAAGCAGGCGCGCGGCTGGGCAAACAATAATTTTGAAGAAATACATTAATGCAATCAATGGGGATGTTGTCTGGAATGTGACTTGGAGCTGGACTTGGAGTTGGACTTGGACTTGGACTCTGGCGGCTGCCATTGATGATGATTGGTTCTTTCTCTCCCTGTCTCCCTGTCTCTGGCATAATTAAGTTGTGCCCGCCAGTGGCAGTGGGGGCACAGGTGGGTTTAAAGGGGATTGGGATAGGGCTCTGGCTCTGACACAAACAGTTGATGAACTCTCCGTGTGAATGTAAATTATTTTGCACGCAGCGGGCGAGCGACACTTGCCAAAGGCTCAGCCTACACTCCATTCCGATCCACATCCAACTCTGACTCCGACTCCGACTCCATCTCCACCTCCAACTCTGACTCCTACTCCAAGCTCCATGCTCCAAGCCAGGTGCTGGTCCGCTCCGCTCTCTCCTTGTTTGGTGTGTTCGGTGCGATTGAGTGCTTTTAAGTCATTTGTGTCACGACATGCTAATTTCACATGAAATCTCTCGCCGACGGCTCGACCGTTGGCCTGGGCCATGTCTGGTGGTTTTTCGGCTTCAAGCCTTGACAAACACACACACACACACACGAGGTGAGGCATAGATGCCGTTCCCCTGCCGTTACCAGCCTAGACCAGAACCAGGACCAGGCCAGGCCAAGCCAGGCTGTGTGTGCGCCTAGACATCAACAACGTCGTGCATGTCCCGGCCACGTTCGCATCCACATTATGAGGAGAAGAAGAAGCCTGCTGCTGGGGCAAAGGCAAAACCCCCAAGAGCTGGTGGAGGAGTGGTGCTGGAGGCAGGAGGCAGACCAACAACGGCACCTGGAGTGCAGCACTCAAGTGTACTTGCGGTTTTTGCGTCCATTGCTGCCAATGACATTTTGGCCAGCTAAAGTGCAAAATTTACCGGTGCAAGGCAAACCAGAGGGTGGGGGGAGATGAATGGATGCCGGGTTTCTCTTTCGGCCAGCCGCAGAGTCAACGCCTTGCTCTGGAGAACAATGCCTGCTGTCCGAGCTCTGGAGCTCTAGTTGGAGCCTGCTGCAAGTGGCTTTGCTTTGGGCATTTCATACGAGAGCTCCTGTTCCCCTTCACCCTGCTCCCACAGCCGGCACCCAGGCCAGGCCAGGCCAGGCCAGGCCAGGCATTGGGTGCTCCTGCCATGATTAGATGCCGTCGTCGTCTGTGCCTGGCCGGTGCAGTTATTAGGTTGTTAGTGGCATAGTCCATGCCATTTTCATCGATTTATGCACTTCACAGCATCTCGTAATGTGGGTTTTTTCGAACGTACTCGTACGAGTGCTTCACTCCGGCCCCTCCATGAGGTCCTGTGCACGGCCGGAGGGACCTCTTTGGCAGTGTCGTTTGCTTAATGGCCCAAGCCTGCTCAGGCCTCCACTTGTCTGTGCCGTGCCCCACCCGACCCTGGCCAGCAGCTACTGCAGCGGCAGCTACTGGGAGCCACTCGCCTTTTGGGGGCTTTGTCTCCGCCACTTCATAAACAGGCAGATTTCTGGTTGATGGACAGACTGCTGGACAGAGAAGGCAGCAGAATTTGAGGGATCTGAATAAGGAATCTGAACAGGGCAGATTTATGCACTCTCCAAGCAGTTTCAAAAACCTAGCACTCAAGAACAGAGGAAGGATACAAAAGGTTTATAAGGAAATCGGAATCTTCAGTAAATTAGCTTCAAGGCTCAACTAGAAATATTTTACTAGCCGGGGGCTGGTGCACCAGCGAACCGAAGCGAGGGCTTATATGGGATCATATGACATCCTTATATAGATGAATGAGAGATTCAATGTCACTTTTACATATATCTGGACGGTGATATGCAATGACATCATCTATCAAGTGGTCCGTGTGACACCAGCTGAAGGTTGTTACCCGCGGATCCCAGGGAAAAACGCAGCACTCCTGCCGCCCAACCGACCGAGATGCGCTGCTGCATGACGAGCGGCACGTTAGCCGAATCGAACGCGAAAATGTCTAACATAAGATTCTAAGCGGTTCATGCAAGGCATAATTCAATCCAGAATGTGGAAGGGACAAGGGTATATAGTTTCTAGTGAATTTTAACTATTTAGCTATTAACTAATGATAAATACCGAAATATTCTTGAATTTCGACTGTAAAGTCTTCCGCTGATTACAAATATACTATTAATGGTGTAGTTAGTGGATCGAAACTTTCGGTGCAACTCTTAGTAGGCAAGGATGGAAATACTATCGGTGGAGAAAAGTAATCTGATGAGCATCAACTGATTGATTCAGTCAATGACTAAACCACATAAATCTCAAAAGGAGCCATTAAAAATCCATATATCATAAAAGTTATGATCTTTGACATTTACTCCCCAAATATTTATTTTCGAATTTAATGATGGAAAAACCAAACTGCACCTGTAGGAGTTTTTTTTATTGTTGTTGTTGGGGCTGCAGTTGCATCTTCGAGTGGCGGCCAGCTCTGTTCCCAGAGCTCTCACAGGCTGCCAGAGCAGCAGAGCAGTCGTGCCTCATAGCCAGGACCGCGGCCGTATACCATAAACAATCTGAGTTCGTTGGAGACCGGGTCGAGTCGTCTATGCCGGCGGCACTGTCGCTTTGAAGTACGCCAACTATCAAGATCTAAACGCAGTCATTAAGAACAAACAAAACGACTTTATGGACAGCAAAAAGTACGAAAACAGAACGAACCCAAACGTACGAGGAGAAGGTGAGGTGAAGCTTCCTCTGGCAATCGATGGCAGCGATGGCAGCAGAAAGGCGAAAGCGAGCGCGATTGTGAGCGTCTGGGCGATCTTTATCGAACTGCAGACAACTAATGATCTAATAAAACCGAAACCAAGCCAAACCAAACCAAACCAAACCGAACCAAACGAAACGAAACCAAACCGAGCGAACCAGAGAGCGAGCGAGCCAAAAACTACAACCAGTTGGCGTGGATTACCGGCCTGGACAGGACAGGAGCACAGCTCCCGATTGCGATTGCAGCAAAAAGTATCTCCACCGAGCAGCGACATGAAAGAACAAACGCTGAGCCCCCAACAAGCCGACAAGTGGAGGGGGCAGTGGAGTGCAGTGGAGTGGAGTGGAGTGGAGATGGTACAGAATCTGAAGCGTTTATCTATGATCTTATATCATGTACTTTCGACATTACAATTGCGGTAAATGCTTCTAGTTTTTAGTTACAGCGCGTACATGAGGCAGCCGCTTCTTTATCAATGGCCAGCAATCATCGGTCAGACTCGGCTCCATCTCTGGGGCTCCTCTCCTTCTCCTGCTGCTGCTGCTGCTGCTGCTGCTCCTCCTCATGCTCTTGGCGGGAGCCGCACAGCGTCGTCGCTGGGTCTGGGTCTGAGGAAACAGCAGTGGCAGATCCACAGCCCCAGCCACGGCCATAGCCAGAGTCTGACTCCTGTTTTGTTGGCTCTGCATGCAAATGCAGCTCCCGACCGACCGGGGCTGCCGATCTGCATACCAAGCAATAGCGCTCCTCTCGTTCGTCTCCAGATCGTTGGCGGCGATTGTTTGTAGCTGTTTCTCTGGACACAATCACATCCCCGTTCCCATCTCCGACTTGGGTTTTGCGACTGGCTGCAGTGTGGGGCTGGGGCTGGGACTGGGTCTCGGTCTTGGATTGGGGTACGGTACGCAAATGTGGCCGATCATTTTGATATAGTTCGATAACAATGCGACTGGCAGACTGTAACCGAAGCTGAGAGCTGAGACGATCCCGGGACTAGCGGTTGCTGTCGTCCACATCCACATCCACATCGACATCCATTCCACTAACAAGCAGCAGCAGCAGCATCTCTGGGCATCGTCACCGGAACCGTTCAACCTTCAGCGGTTTTCGATACGTCTCCCGACTCGGCTCTCGATTCAATTCGATTCGATTCGTTTGGTTTGCCGCCGCCAATGGTTGGATCTGCCAGCCAGCTCCCCTCTACTCTCCCTCTCCCCCACCCTATTGGCCTGGCCAAGTCGAGTGGCTGCACTTGGCTCTCGGTCTTGGCTTGGACCGTTTTTATGGCTGGGAGCGAGCGAGCATATTATCATAAATATGTATCAAATTGACGTTGCATCTTCTTGAATTTTCATCTTATGGCTACTTGTCATTGTCTTTGATTTTCCCTCAACTCTGCTGCTGCTGCACTCATTGTCCGTGGCCATTGAACTGGACAGGCGGACAGTGGACACTGGACCTTGGACACTGGGCAGCGGAGACGGAATTGTCTTTGATAAGCCGACATTTTGTCCTGTGCAAGTTCCATTTCATTTGTTCTCTTCACTCTTTTCCTTTTTCTTTTCTTTTTGTTGTTGTTGTTTTTGTTTTTGTCAATTGTCTGGTGGTGCCTTATAGGAACGGGAAACATTGTTTTATTTCTTAGTTGGGAAGCAGCAGCATTCTGGGAATCATCGTTTAAGATGTGTAGGAATTCGCATTACTGCGATCTCGGGTTAGTAGAAATTGGTATCTCATAAGTTGTTGAAACTTGGATACCCCTTCATTGGGGTGCTCCCCCACTTTCAGTGCTGCATGTGATGCAAGTGAGTTTTAGAACAACTTTTACCACTTAATTCGCGGCACCATCTACCTAGGATCTAGGCTCATTTATTCTCACTCCCCTCTTCCGTTGCAACAGCTGTTTTCGAGCTGGATAGACAGCTCTGGGGCAACCTCTGGGATGGACATTGTGGCTGGCTGCTTCTGTTCCCTGTCGCTTTTCCAAGAAAATTAACTAACCCAACAAGCGCCCCACCATATCCCATCCCATGCCATCCCATGCCATACCATTTCCATTCGCAATCCTCCATTCACTTCCTCGATACAGCTGCAGCGGAGGAACCCAATCCAACCAACCAACCAACCAGCCAGCCAGGCAGTCAGCCAACTAGCGATGATAAATGTTCACTTAATCAGCATTTAGCGTAATTTCAGCTTTTACAATTTCTGGAGTGGACTTGGACTGGCTCCGACTTGGGCCAGGTCTTCGTTCTTTCTCTGCAATTCTCCATTTGGACCAAAACCAACTTGAGTCGCAGCTCCAACCACGAGTTAGCGACCAATTATTTATGACATGAAATTACAAATTCATTTTGTTTAATTTTTCACCAATGCTCTCCCTCTCTCTCAGGTCTGTTCTGGTCTTGGCCCTGGCACCTGTTGAGTAACCCTAAGCCAAGTGAGAGTGTCCGTCCGTCATTTCTATGGGATCGGGTCCTGGCCTGGCCCCTGGTATGGTATGGTGTGGTCCTGGGGCCATGGATCGGCAAATATGCACCCCAGCGTAATTAACTCGGCCTGGAATCGTAAGTTAGTCACCATTAAACAATTTAAAATTCTTAACGGCTAGCGGACAGAGCGGTAGATGGGTGTACTCCGCCCTCGAGGAGGAGGAGGAGGAGGAGTGATCAGGGCAGGGCAGGGCAGGGAGTCGAGGTAAAGGTAAATTGCAATTAGGCTTCTGGCTTCTGCAAATGCAAGACCAACACTGGAACAGGAACACCACTCGTCGTGAGAGGAGCTGAGGAACGGAGGAACGGAGGAACCATCGTAGGCCCATTCGGTTCATGTATTTTATGGCCTGCGGGGCTATAGGACTGGTCAATGTCTTCTGGTCTGGGAGGGTCTGGTCTGGCCTGGTCGGGTCTGGCCTGGTCTGGTCAGGGGCTCCCAGCCGTAGACGATGACGATAATTTCATAATAGCATAGCCCTCTCTCTTCCCGCTCATACAATGTACGAGTGGAGACGTGCGAGCGAGTGAGATGGGGCAAACACTATGCCACAGGGGCGTGGCACATGCAAAAGAGCGAGTCAGCAACTGAGACTGCCACTTGGAGTTGGAACTGGACTCGAACTCGGACTCGGACTTGGCCTGGCTCTGGGTCTGGCTCTTGCTGCTCTTGGGGGCCCATCAGCTTTTGTACAACTGCATTAGAGAGGCACGTCATGGACTACGACACGGCAAGGGAGTGGGAGGGGGCGACCATCAATTAAAACCCGCCTCACGGCATTCGCAAAAATGTTAATAACAATAATAAACGCTGCAGCAACCAATGTGGCCGCTGCTGCTGCTGCTGCCTCTGCTCCTTGCCCCTTGCCCCTTGCCATTGCCGTTGAAGGTTGTTCTCTGCTCGTGCTGTTAATTATTAAATTGCGTTTCTGTTGCAACATTTCATTTGACGTAAACTTTATTGAGTTGTGGGGCAGGCCTTAGAAGTCTCAGAGTCAAGAGCCCCGTACATCGGACATCGGACACCGGACACGGGACCGCAGACCGAGAGAATGTTTGTCATTAAAGTGTCGTCCTCGGCAATTTGTATGAAATGCTGGCCACTTGTCACTCTATTCCAGGTGCTCAGCTTTATCTCGGGCACTTTGGGCACCAAACGAGCGGCAGTTCCTGGCCAGAAGCGAGATGGAGAGATGGCACAGAGGCAGTGCAACTTTTATGGGCATTACGGCGACTTATGTTGTTTGCAGAGGCGGAGCAGGGGAACGGAATGGAACACAGAAGCAGAAGCAGTCACCGGAGTGGAGGTCCTTCAGGCGAGGTGTTCATGCGTGCGACACGCCGAGCAGGTCCTCAGGTGGCGCATGCGAGTGTGGGTGTGGGTGTGGGTGCGGATGGGGGTGGGGTGCAGTGACCCTGTCTGTCACTGCACCACATTTGAATTTCAAAGTCGAGCACACCAACAGTCACACGCAGAAATTTCGTATGAAAATCCACTTTTTCAGTTTATGAATTTCTCAAAAAGCTCAAAATGACAGTTGCTCCCCGTTGCTGTGGTTTCCCCTGCCTCTGGCTCTGGCCCTGCCTCTCGGGCTGGCTCTGGTCTGAGACATGGTCTCTTACTGGATCTGAATTCTGAGCTGCCCCAGCCGGTGCCCCTGCCCCACCCCATGTGGCATATGCAAATGTGTAACGCATTTCGTTAGAACTTGTGCCAAGTGGCACTTTGTTCAACATATCAAAGGATTGCCAGGCAGGGATCTGCCTTCTTTTATTCTGTTCCGTTCCCTTTTCGGTTTTTGCAAGGGTTGCCCGTTGCCCCTTGCCCGTTGCCGTTGCCCCAAATTGTGGCAACAAGGAATGCGGGCAGATTACAGGAGTAAACCTCAAGTTTGGACGTGTTATGGGATGGTTTTGATTTGGATGTTGATGCGAGTACTTTGCGTAATTCAATAAGCTGTAAGACCACTTTGCTGACTAATAATAGATTCAGCCAGTTTATAATATATTCCGTCTCTACCATAATCCTCATCCCCGTCTGTGCAATCGAAAAGGCGTGCAAATAATTTCGGAACAAAAACCAAACAACAAGAATGCGAAACTGGAAATTAAGACTGAATTCTTCCTGAAAGACGGTCATTCTATGAGCTACAATTCATAAGTCTACTGAAAAGTTGGGATTAAAAACCCAGAGGGAAAAGCCCTCAGAATCGAGCGTTTTACTTCGATTTCAATATTTCTGCACCGAGAGTGAAAATATTAAAATGGCAGTTTGTATACATGATACTAAGAAAGAGTATAGGGATATATTAGATTTTTGGGGAAAGTGGTTGTGTGTAACACCCAGAAGGAAGCGTTTCCGATCCCAAAAAGTATATATATTCTTGATCAGCATCAATAGCCGAGTAGATTGAGCCATGTCTGTCTGTCCGTCTGTAAAAATGGGTGTGTTTCCTTTTACTATGTAATTTTTCCACTCAGAAAAGAGTGGCAATCCATAGAGCTTGGGATTTTCTCTTTATGGTTCCATGAAAATGCGATATGTGTACATGTTTCAGTAGATCAGCAGTATATATTCTCCTAGCTGATGTTCCTTTGCTGACGGCATCCGAAAAGGGAAAAAATGCCGCAAATGCGCGCGCCTCTTCATGGAGTTTGAATGACTAAAAGTCAAATTTTTGCGACAGATACGACTATATATTTTGTGCTGTGGGCAGCGACTGACGCCTGATGAGTGTCGAGGACCGAGGTCGGGGCCTTGGGGCAGCAGGCAGCAGGCAGCACCAGCGGCAGTGGCAGTGGTAGCTCTGAGCGAACGCTTATGAGCATTTTGTGTGCTAAGTGGTGGGAGCTGGAAGGATGAAGAGGAGATGAGTGAGAGAGTGAGAAGGGGGGAGAGAGAATGAGTCGCCACATGCTGTGTGTCTCTCTCGGTGTGTGTGTGTGTGTGTGTTGGAGTGTATGATTGTGTTGGTGTGCATAATGCGGGAGAGCCATAAATTACATTTGTAGGCGTTGGCAGGTGTCGCCAGGGCTGTCTGGAATCGCGATAAATCTTCATGTGAAATAAATTTCATAGAAATTGCTTCACTGAATTTTGTTGGTTGCCTCTTGCCCAACTTCATGTTGTCGCTGCTGCTGTTGCTTCTGCTGCTGCTGCTGTCAGCGGATGTAAAGCGGACAGACAGACTCCTGCAGGACTCCCTAATAAACTGGCCAACTGGATGCCTTACGAGTGCATATCTGCTGGCTAAACAGTCAGGACTGGCCACAGTTTTCCACACTGCACAAGCTGTTGCACTTTTTCGGTTTCATTCTGTGCTTTGCTTCTCATTTTTTTTTGTGCAAAACCCGCCGTCGGTCAGACCAGAAAAGTCAAGTCTGAAATTCCGCCGGAAGTGCGCATGGAAATCTCTTCGGCCTGCTGCAAGTCTGCTGTGTGGCAGTGGCAGTTGCAACTGAAGCTGAAGCTGAAGCTGAGCTGTGGCTGGAGCAGAGGCAGTTACACCAACGACAAACAGCAGGCACATAAATCATACGCACTGTCAAACAGAAGTGCTCCAATTGTGGCCTAAAACATTTGTACAACTCATGAGTGGCCCCCTAGACATGACAAGCTCCATTTGAGTTTCAAACGTGGCCGCTCCCCCACTCCTGGACTCTCCGGACTACGGACTACGGACTCTTGGTCTCTCGGTCTCTCTGTTTCTCGGTATCCAGCTATGGCTGCGACTACAACTTGTACTTACATTCTGGGCTCACATGTAGCTCATTTTTTATGATCGATCAGTCCATTAAATAATGAGCCCAGCCCGGCCAGGCTTCAGTCGCAGTCGCAGTCGCAGCCTCAGCAACAGTCCCAGTCTCAGTCCCAGTCTTTACCTAGCCGGTCTCTTGAGCCACAGTCTGCCATTTATCGCTCCCTGGGCTGTGCTTTGGACCTGGGCCTGGACTTCGACACGGTTCAGTTTGAATTCCATCGTGATTTGTAACGACATTTATTTGCTTCAGCGAAATTAGAGACAACAACGTTGGTCTCCGTCTCCATCTCCGTCTGCTTCTCTCTGTCTGTGCTGCTGGATTTGCTGGCTCATCCTGTCTGTGTGACCCTGCCTCTTCGTATGAGGACTATGACTATGACAGAGGCAGTGCCTTGGATGCCTCGGATGTAGCTCCATCTTCATCGCAGCTGCAGCCTACGCATTTCTTCGTTGTGCGCCATGTTGATGGCTATCTCTGGATGATGAGGAGATGCCAGAGGATGCACAGGCAGAGGCAGGGGCCAGGCAATCATAGCCATTCACTCATTCCCCGTTTATATATAGATAGACTGACTGCCTCGGCTGCCGGGGCTGCCTGATTAGCCGGTTAATTCAGTTAGGCATTGGCATTGCCTGGGTGTGGCTCTCGGCCTTATTGTTAGCCGATCTCCAGTCAAGTTGTGGGCCCTTAACTGATGGCATTCCATAGAACAATTTTAGAAGGGATCGTGTGCACTTTTCTGCTCAGATTTCAACAGAGATATTTGCCATGATCCCCTGCCCTGGCCTCTGGGCCATGTCAAATCATTTCCTGCACATTTCTCACAGCCAGAAACAATCGGCATCGACCCGGTGCACTTGTTGTCATCATCATGCCTCCATCCACCATCCACCAACCACCGTCCAGCCAGAAGCCATCCTCCAGTCAGCCAGTCCAGGCAGAAGGAGGCAAACGACTCAATAAGATGAAATATATGGCGAGCAATAAAAATCGGTTATAATGCTTTGGGAAAACTGTTGCCACGGCTCTGGTTGCTCCTCGGCTTGTGCTACTGCGACAATAATATTGGAAGGCGATTGGAAGGCCAATGCAGATGCCGACAAAGCGGCACAGAGCGGCACAGAGCGGCACAAAGCAGGCGCCGCTGCCAGAGATCCCAACGATCCCAGCGATGCCAGCGATCCCCGCCAGAAGAGACCAGTACCCAGTATACACAGTATACAGTGTACAGTACGTTTACCAAGATGGTAACCTGACCATCATTAAGAATGCCATTTGTACCAATAAATTCGAATGGCTTCGCATTGAGGCCGAGCTTCCCTTTGTGGTTGCAGCGCGGAGCGATCGATCTGGCTATTAAATTTAACAATTAGAATTTATCAATGAGCCCTGGCCGGGGCCAGAGATCTCGAAGATTTAATTATGTCAGTTCCCCCCAGTCGGCGGCACTGGGGCACATTGGCAAGCGGGAAGTCATAACTCCATCTGCCCCCAGCCCCTGCCCCTGCCCCAGCCCCAGCCCCAGTCATGTTGCAGCCGGCGACAAATTAGGCGCAACACGGCTACATCGAGCAGCATTCCAAATGGGAAACCAAACCGAAACTAAAAACAAATCCAAAACCGAAGCCAACATGGCAATTTCCAAAATTACATCGTGATCTTAAACTGCGAAATTTCCAAAGTGCAGCAAAGTTCAGAGCAATTTTGCTCTGCGGCAAGCCGGCAACAGGCAACAACAAAACGGCAACAAGCGCCCGCCAACAACCGACCGGACAGACAGACGGACGGACACGGACACCAGCAACAGCAGCAGCAACAGCAACAACTATAGGGAACAACAACCACTATGGGCTACAACATGAAGGAATTCCTTTGGAGATCTTGGTGCGCCTGCGCTGCGAATTCAAATTGCTTCGTGTGCAAGAAAATTAGTCTTGCCTGCCTCAGTGCCTCAGTGGCAGGGATCGCTGGCTGGCTGGCTGGTTGCGATCCCCTTGGCCAAGAGGCAAAGCCATCACCACAGCCACAACTACCAATAACAACCAGCAGATACGAGGAGGAGGAGGAGTAGGCAGAGGGGCAGGGGCAAACAGCCTGTATATATATGTAGATATATACTTAATAATAAGAGCAAGTTGGCGGCATCCAGCGCAAAACTAATCAAGGGCTAAAGCTAAATCCAATCCGATTGTGGCTAAAAACAGCAGGCGCTCTGGCTCTGGTCTCTGGCTCTGGCTCTGATCCCTGGCTCTGGTCCCTGGCTTGGGCTGTGGATCTGGCTCAGAGAAGAAATAACAAAAAAAAAAAAAACAGGCTCAGACTGGAGAGCAGAGCCCGCGGTGGCTGCAGATAAGGAAGGAGCAACAGCAGCAGCCATGACTGTCTCTGTCTGCCTCCCAGCCATGGGTATCAATGAGTTTTGGCCCTCTCCATCGAAGCAGCCTCTCCCTCTGCTGCTGGATGGTCAGTTTTTGGCATTGCAGTTGGTTTTCTGTGGCAGGGCAACTGTTGATGTTTTTAGGCGGTCGCACGTCGTCAGCGACAGCGGCAGCAGCAACTTCGACTGCAACAGCAACAGCAACAGCAGCAGCAGCAGCAGCAGCAGCGTTCACTACTTGCGATTCGTGAAGTAATTACTATAATTACCTTCAAGGTAGATTTTCCAAAACGATGCGCGGGGCATGGTACGGTATGGTATGGTATGGTATGGTACGGAACGAGGCCCAATGGTCTCAACCCAAAAGTTGTTTGGCCGGCCTGCCCCCTTCTGTCTTTTGTAATAATTTTGTTGCTGCTGTTGCTGCTGGTTCGCCTGTTTCAGGGCTTGTTGTTCCTTCGTATTATTATTATATGATACACCATTGCAATGGCCGTTTCTGCTGTCTGGTGTCCATCCTGCCCCCTCTGCATTTCGCTTGTTTGCTGCCAATTTCTTATGTTGCTACAGTTTGTTCTGCTCGTTGCCTGTTGGTTGCCGTAGTTGTGTGCCGGTGTGCCCCCACTTGGCCACTTTTTCCCCCTCAGTTTAATCGGAAATTAAAGCTAAAGGGGCTGCCTGCCACGACTTTAATTTTCGTTGCAGTTTGAGTCTTCGTTTTGGCTTCCTCTGCCATTTCCATTCCCATTCCCGCTGGAGTTTCCTTTCCTACTTGTCGTTTGTCTAATACCTGGGAACATCTTGGGAGCGTAATTGTTTGGCTCATAAATCATACAAATTTCTTTTCTTTTTTTACATTTCACTGTAATTTTCATGTTGAAATAGGAATAGGTGGGGGAATGGGCCGCAAATTAGTTCGGAGAACTGACAGCGCGAACTCTATCAAGAGATATGATAGGAACATTCCATTTTCCTTCCTTAAAGTTGGTGCCTCTCTTCATTGGGAAAACTTTCAGCAATCCACTTCACTTGAATCGATCTGGGAAAACAACCACCGCCCATTAAAACTGCCACAGAAACTTTTACATCATTTTAGATCTTTGTTTTCGGAACGAATGGCCCGCACTTTGGGGTTCGAGTGCAGTTCAAATTTCCCCCTTTTAGAGCCACAGAGTTTGCCGAATTCGAACTAACTACACTTTAATGTAATTCATACAATTTCCATTTGTCTAACCGTCCATTAATCATTCGCACGCCGCTGAGCACGGCCAAAAGGAGAGGAGTTATAGCCAGTCCGTCGAAGGGGAGGATTAGGTCGGGCAGATTGACTTCCCGGACCCAGACCTGGCCAAATTTGAAGCTTTGTTTACGTGTGACAATCAGGCGACAAGTTGGAAATCAAAAGCATCTCTCCTCCATCCCTTCCCAAAAAAAGTTGAACTAAAATTTATTCATTTGGCCTGACAAACTCTGCCGAAAAACGAGTCCCAAGGATTCTTTCCATTGCGGTGGGCAAAGTTATTAGGCGCAGTGAAGCATGCCCTGCAAATTGGTACACCTTGACGCTTCACTGGCTCCCGGCCAAGACAAAAGGCGGCCAAAAGGCGGCACACACACGCACTCGGGCACTTGGGGACGGGATGGGACGGGATGGAGACAAAAGACGAAAAGTTTCCGTGTCCCGATCTGGGCAGATACTTAGCGGCGATAAAGACAACGCTTGATTATGAGAAACCAACCCAACGGCTGTGGAATTTATTTGTGTTGTATATTTATTTATGAGCTTGTCTCCCCGACTGAGCAGAAACAAAAGAAGCCCAGAGCCAGAACCAGAACCAGCGACAGAGTCAGGCCAAATCCCAGGCAGAATCACTCAAGTGCAAACGGAAACGGGCGCCCAGAACTTGGTCCTGAAACTGGGCAGGAAATCAGCGATTAAGCATCCAACAAACCAGTGAACAGAGAGGCAGTAACCCAGGAGCAATCCAGCAGCAACCAGTAGGCGGCCGTTGTAGGCAGACTTCCCGGTGACCGGCAGCAGGCCCTTCAAATCCAAGGGCCCCCAGGCCCCTGCCGCCATCCGCCATCCGCCATCCGTGGAAGTGTGTAATTTTTGGTATTAATTGCTCGGTCTCCGCAAAACTTTCCAGCTTCCAGTAATCACAATGCCCGAAGGATCTATCTGCTAAGAGAGAGGAGGGGCTGTGGGCTTAGGAAATAATTGTAGTATCGCCTTGGACCCGCCCCAACGACATTGGCAATTCGCAGGGCGGCTATTTCAATCTCTTGGACATGAGGCGATTGCAAGATACAGATTTACTTCCATTCGGAATACTCTTTTTAAGGCAAAGAGTTGCAAGATGCTAGATAGAAGAGAGAAGCAATACAGGATCGGGAATCTATTTGTCTCAAATATATCCAGGTTTTGGGTTGGAGGAGAAAGAATATAAGGATCTGTATACCCTTTCAAAATGGTATCTCTGGTTAAAGTTTGTCCAACATATTGACTGTGACCTTTGGTTATTGTTCTGATTCTTGTGTGGTGCGGCGCGGAGGGCAGACCCAAAATTTATGCTCACATGGCGCCTCCGATAAGATCTGGCCCCGAACTCCTTGCTGGCTGGTAGATCTCCGCCTTCCACCCGCTCAGACGTGCTGAAAGAGCAAGGAGCGAGGACAAGAACGAGGACATGTCGCTGAAAGCATTATCAAATATTATGCATATTTTGTAAGCTCTAATATACATTTTTTGGCCCACTTTCTCCCTCTCAGCTCGTGGAAATGGAACTTGGTATTGCTATTTCGAGCTCTGCTTTAGAATGTCTACAAAGTTTGCTTTATCTCATGCATAAATCAGTTGCTAAAATAAACAAAAATTGTATATGAAAGTTGACAGGCCGTGGAGTGAGCGGCAGGGTGGTGGCACAGTGGAGGGGCATATTGTGTGTGTGTGTGTGTGTGGGTGGGGTTTATGAAATGATTGCCTGGCAGATAGAGAAATTGAAAACGTTGCGAGTACGAAAAGAAAGCGAGAGGAAAGTGTGTGTGAAAGAAAGGCCAAACGAAGGCCTAAAACTCTATTCCTAAAAGAATTCCTCAATTCGGTGAATCATCCTTTGGCCTTGAGGGCTCTTTGGTATTATCAATCATCCAATCCTGTATGCTGTATGCTGTATGGATGTCGCCTCATTCTTCGCTCAAAGCACAGGCCCTTTCATGTCTGATTCTTTTGATAGTGATTAGGGGGGAACTGCCTCTAACGATGCATCCCACGCAAATTAAGCTAATGCGATGGCCACCAGCCACCAGCCACCAGCTGCACTCAAAAATCTGCACTTGTGCCAGTGTCAGATTTCCAGATGGAGAGAGCCAGAGCGAGGCCTAGGAGAAATGAGGCGAAGCCGAAATCCAACAATCAAAGTGAGCGGCGGAGAGCTGTGGGGGGAGGAGCTCATGCCAAGGCTCAGGCTCACTCTAGTGCTGAGACTGGGGCTTCTAATATGTCTGTGCTGTCGGGACTGGATGGGATGGGGGGTCTGGCCAGAGCCAGAACTAGAGCCAGGCCTGGCTGCTAACGCGTCGTTCATTTCGTGCCGTTTGGTTCTTGTCGTTGTCGTTGTCGTTTGTGCCTTCATTTTGACACGATAACGCGCACGGTTGCCCCTGCCACTGCCCCTGCCACTGCCCCCATTACTGCCACAGTCCTTCGCCACTACTGCCTCACGGCTGGCCGAAAACTGGGCCCCAACCATCTTTGCCAATGCGCTGGCGCTCGACATCTCATAAAGTACATGACAGGACATTAGAAAACACAAGAGCACCAACGACGCTGACGCTGACGCCGACGCCGACTCCGACTCCGACGCCTCCACATGTGCAACGGGGTGGATGGGGAGGCGTAAGAGTGGAGCAGGAAGGCGTGTCCCATGCAAATTTTGCAGTGTCGCCTCCACGAGCACCACCATCGTCATCATCATCTGCATTGGGCAACAGCGAGGAGCGTTTGTCGTAAACATGAAATGGGTTTATATCGTTGCTAAAATTATTTGACATTTCTTGGACTTTGTGCATTTTTACGAGCACCAGTTGACATTGTTGACTTGGGGCAGCCAGCCCCCAGCCCCCAGCCCCCTGCTCCCATCCGATCCTCTCGCAGCCATCAGTCTAGATGTTGGCCTCGTGTTTCGTAAAGGAACAGAGGTCGTCATCCAGATGTGTGATACCCTCTATTAAAGGGGTACCAATTGTATTTGCCTTGTGGTGACTAAACAGGACTTGCCGAGGTCTTAGATGGTTATAAGAATTCGCTAAGATCCTCCTAAGATCGTTTTTTTAAATTCCAGAGCCGCAATTTGGTAGCTTTCATAATTTTTAGTAGGCATCTCCAGCGCGTATATCCATAAAAATGTATGTGTTGAAAAGATAATTGTATCACCTTTTACAGGATTTTTGATTCGTGTCTATCGAATGGATATAACCGAAGATACAGCCAGATATTAAAGAAATATTTGTTTTTTAGAAAATTCTCTGTGGACACCTTCGGGAAAAGTGTAGTAAAAGATACTCTATAATGTTATTTAGAAGATCCAAAAATCGATTCTTTTCTAGGGATTCTAAGCATCTATCTTCCATCTATCGAATTTTCTTGGAGTCTTCGAAGAGTATCAAAAGATTCGAACTGGCCTGCCCAGCTGCTTCGGCTCTTTGTTTGTTCATTTGACTTATTGTTGGATGCTTGGCGTTTGCTGCGACAGGGATGTGGACCATGGACCATGGAGCATGGAGCATAGAGCAGAGCCTGAGCTCGTGGGCGTGACATTCTCCGGCAGCTCGAGCAGCCCTGGCCCTGGCAGACGTTGACAAGAAAACGCCATTTTCTGATTGAATGTCACACAAAAGGCAGTACAGGCACGGCAACAGCAACAGCAACAGCAACAGCAACACACTGCTGGATAGGCAGCGGGGGAGTCCGAGACTGGGCAATGTCGTCGTCTTTCCGGAGTGGGGGGTGGCGCTGGTAGCCGGGAGAACTTTTCCCTGGCATTTGGCTTATCAACATGCACACGAAAATGGCCAAAAGGGCAGGCCAAGGCAGCCAATCGCAGGGCGCAGCAGCTGCATCAGGGCCCAGGCACCGAAACGCCAACGCCGCCGACACAACGTTGAGGATGAGGATGATGTCGGAGAATGAGGGTGACGGCGTCGTCGTAGCCAACAGCAACAACGAAACAACAACAACAGTAACAGCGACGACGCCACTTTGGACATGCGCGCGCGCCCAATCTTGCATGCAAATGCGAGGTGCCCCCATCTCATGGCTGCCTCGTCTCCCCTGTTTCCCCCTTGCGGCGGTGGCGGCGGCGGCGAGGAGTGGGGAGGTGGCGCAGAATGTTTGCGTGGCACGCAACATGCAAACATTTTTGAGTTAAGTTTGGCTCCTTCTCCTGTTCCTCCAGGGCCTACGGCCTGCTCTGGTCTGCTCTGTTCGGGTCTGGTTTGGGGTCTGGTTTGGTCTGGGGTCCGCATCGGAATGGGGCCGCTCCTAAGTGCAGCACACTACGCACTTTTGACTCTTGATAGTGTTAAATGCCACACACACTGCCACAGCAACAACAACAGCAATAATGCAGCGCATGTCAAGCGGCAATGCCAAAACAAGGGAAATTTCTTTTTAGGCACGTCGCGACGCGTCGCTGGAACTGCGACTGGAACCATCGTGCTCCAAGGAGGGGGCACGATATGAGTGCAGAGTTATTACTAGGAGAGTGTGTGTGTGTGTGGGTGGGTGGCAGGGAAGTGCATGTCTCGCTGGTGGATGGATAGTGGCGCCTGGCTGTGGGCGGGAGACCAGGCAAAAGGCAGGGAAATGGTTCAAGATCTCAACAGAAGGAATGACCAAATAAATGCCTCTTCTAGTAGGGATAGATTGATACCCTTCTTTGCCTATATTCCCAATTAGAGGCCAACAAAGAGCCGCCTTTTACGCCCTTTAATTTGTCATTTTGCTGTCGCTTGGCTGCCTTCAAATTGGGGGCAAGGCAGAGCTTCATTGGCGAACAGAACGGAACACAAAGAATTAATAATTTAACAAATGTCGCATGTTGCACAAAATAATTGACAAATTTTCATATTTAATTGAAGAGCGGAGCGCAGCTGTGGCCGTGCCGTTGCCGCTGCCATTTTGTCTGTCACCAGGGGCCTGGCCTGCCAGGACTGAAATTCATAAACAATGATATGTCAATGTGTGTGTATGTGTGCCACATGCCCCACATGCAACTCATATATTCACGCACACAGTTGTATGTGAAATGACAGACAGACAAAGAGAAGGAGCAGCAGCATTGTGGGGGGGGAGAAGTAGGAGGACAAGCAGCAGCATCAAGGAGGAGGATGGCCACCACTGGACACCGCACCACATCGCAGCATCGCAGTGGAAAGCGCTTTTTGTGGATAAAAATTGCGAAATTAAGCAGAAAAAAATGTTAAAATGCTGACGTCTGATTTGTGCCCCAGCAAAAGTCCGCAAGAGCAGGAGACCAGGGGAGCAGGGGAGCGGAAACCGAATCCGTATCCGAATCAGAGAGAAATGCAACATTATTATGCATTATTATTATTTGGCATGCCCCGATAATGCAGCTGCAAATGAAATGCACACACACACACACACACAGAGGAGAGGCATTGCATATAAATAAAAATTGAAAAATTATGTACATTATATTAAAAAGCCAAATAAACGACAAGCGGAAGCGCAGCCATTTAAGTGGAAGTTAACATCCGTCCGACAATGCCAGCGAATGGCAAACATGCAGTCCACACCCCACACCCCCTGCCCCCCACCACAACAGCCACCCACATATTGCCACAGCCACGTTGCGGCTCATCCTTTGTTTAAAATAAAATAAAATTGCATATTATTTGCGTATCGGACATTTCAGTTGTCATTTCATTGTCGTGTTTGTTGCTGTTAATGCAAAAATAAAAGGCCACCACCACCACCACCAGCACCGCCACCGCATTCGTGCCACATTCCACCACTCTGCTGGATCGTTGTCCTGTGTCAATTTCATGCCACATTGCCGCCTGTGCCCCTAATGCGACCGGCCAGATAATGCCAGCCATCGAACGAGCCTGCCCGTCGGACAACTAACATTTTAATAGTGCTCATGATTTCCGAAAATTGAAAATAAATTAGTTGTATATCATTTCTGGTCAGTACTGAATCTTTTGCACCCCCCCAACCCCCACTCCCTGCTCTGCCACTCCGGCCACCACTCTGATTGTTTGCATAATTAAACTTTGGCGTATATCCTGTCCCTAAATTGACATTTCGAGAACTCCAAAACGAGGAACGAGTACCAGAACCAGATGATGTCACAGCGAAAATACTCTTCCTTTTGGGAACACACACAAATATCTGAATATATCTTAAAATTAACCTGCTAATGGAAGGTCAGTTCACTTAACGAATGTCGCACTCTAATGATATATTTTTATAGATACATGGCTACCCCTTCCTGCAAAGGACCAAGGACAAAGCCTAGCTGGACGGCCCAGCACATGTGGCCAAATAGTAAGCGGGCTTGTCGGCTGCCTAATTAGCAGCGAATATTTAAATAATTTCCAATCCAATAAGCAGACATTTTTAACTTGAGCTGTCAGTTAGCGTTAAAACGCCATTTTGTTTGCCTGCCACTCCAGTTGCCCCTGCCCCTGCTGCTGCTCCTGCTGCAGCTCCTCCTTCCTGCTCATTCCAACTCTCGTTCTTTCATCACGGCCAGATAAATGCCGAGATGTGCTAAATTATTGCCAATTCAGTTTTTAATTTGTGCAGTTTGTTGGAATTTTACCAAAAATAAATGCAAAAGTCATAGAGTGTGCCCCGTGCCCCCGGATTTAATTGACTGTTGCAGCAGCTCCCTCCGCCTCGCCCTCTGTTGCCCTGCTGGGCTCATCAAATTGTCAATTAAGTTTTATTTAATGCCATTTGCCAGCGCCGCTTTTGAGGTTATGTACGGCTCGCGTCCTGGCCGGGCTCCCGAAAGTATGCAACGCTAATTGTAATGCCATTCGCTGGCGGCCATTTTGAAATGTGGCAAAGGCAGAGATGGGCGTCTGAGCTTTGAAAATTGTGTGCAATTTTCGCTAATTAAAAATTAGCGTAGTGGCAGGCAAAGAAATCTGCCACTGCCACTGCCACTGCCCCTGCCACTGGCTTGGCCACCTGGCCAAGTGATATGCCGGCTGCAAAGATCCTGAACTTATGCTCAATTTTAATTAAACTTGGAGCTGGCTAATTAGAAATTGTGTATAGGCCAAACTTTCGGCTCAAACAGATGCCCTGCCACCACTGTGTAGGCCCGGCCCCCACGCGAAGCTCGTAGAAGATCCCCGAAAAGCCCAATAAACAAATTCCCTGACATGTTTAACACTTTCCGCTAGAAAAGCCTTTTCCAGCCAGAATACACAAAAATTAAGGGCCATCTCTGGTCTTTGTCTGGGAAGGAGATGGAGATGGAGGAGGAGTGCCTGTGGCTGTGGAGAAAGGGGCGAAAACTTTTGTGTTTAAATTTCATTTCGTTTGGCGATTAGTGTCGCTTCTCGGGGCGGGTTCCATTGTTGGAATTGTTATGCGACCATTAAGACATTTTATAATTCTTTATGGGCTCTCGGGCAAAGTGAAATTTAACTAATGGAAAAACGAAAGGGCTCTCCGCGGGTGGTCCGGGTGGCAAGAGGATGCTCGAAATTAGCACGGAGTGAGCCACCTCCAGGACAGCACAGCGCAGAACAGGACTTCCCCTCCATTGTCCTGCTTATCGGCAATACATAAAGCGATAATTCGCAGCTTCCTGAGCCGCATATCAATATCTGCCGACCTCCTCGTACGAGTCCTGTAAAACACATTCACAACTCAATTATCGCACACACTCGCAGACACACACACAGGCAACCCCTTTCTTTCTTTCTTTCTTTGCAAAGAGAGAGCCAGGCAGGGGTTGCAGGCGGGTGGCTGCGGGTGAGGTTGATTTACGACACCCAGGCGGCGTCACCTGAGATTAAAAAAGTAAAAAGCTTGTCGAAAGTCGAGAAAAAAGGAGCCGGCAAAGAATGAAGGAAGTCGCAATCGAATCCCGTGGCAAAAAGGAAAAGGAATGGGGCGAAACTTGGTGGCAAGAGAAATAAAGGCATTAAAATCACTGACAGCCAAAAGGATTGTGCCGCAATCACACACACACACACACACATGCTTCACAAGTGCCTCCTGCTGCCAGCCTCCTGCCTCCTCGGTGCGACCTTTGTTGCTGCCTCGCCGTCAAAAAGGGCAGCATCATTGGCACCATATGTTGCGTAATTTGTGTTATTGCCACACCAAGTCGCATCTGCATATGTGTGTGTGTGTGTGTTTTCTTTGTAACCCTTTCAGCCACATCTCTCTCTCCTCCTCTCTCTTTCGCTCTTGCGGTTGCCCTTTCTGCAATCGATATTTAGTTTTTAATTTTAATTCCAATTTCTGCATAAAATATGGCACTGCACTTCATTTTAATTGAATTCACACACACTCACACAGACATTCTATATACACGATATACTTATATATATATTTTTATATCTGTGTTCGCGCATTGTCACGCCCACTCCCCGTTTGGCAGTGTATGTATAAATTACCTCATCGACGATAATTGCAGGCCATCAATCTTGGCCACATCACGCAGGAAAATTGTCAACGCGCGCAAAAAGTCATCAGACATGAGCGCTTTTCCAGCTTAATGGCCAAAGGAGTAGTAGTCTGCAGAGGAGGAGACTCTGCCCATATAGGTGGGCTTCATTAGGGCGCCACATACCTGCGCCTCATCGTCGCGCTGTACGTTGGGTGGCAATTGGTGGCACACACTCTCGGGTAATATTGTAATAGAGTGGCATAAAAGGCAGGCAGGCAGGCAGTCACCAGAGCCATCCTTGACTGCACCACTTGGGGCACTCATATACCCCCCCCTCGCCCAACATTCGCCGCCCCGACTTCATTAGTTGCTGCTGGTTCCACCTCCTCTTCGCTCCGCCAGCAGACTGGGCTGACAGCCGCTATGTCTTGGCCCGCAGCTGTCTTGCACTAGGCAATTACTCTTGGCTTGAAATCTTATCACGCATCCCACTTCTTGAACTCCCACTCCCCATACTCCCACTCCCACGCACGCACATCATTAACAAGGCCGCTCAGTTCCATTCGCAGCACAAATTACTCATTAGAAAATGTTGTGTGTGGCAGGAGCCGCAGCAGCATCTGGGTGGGTGGGCAAGTCCTCGATGAAGAGCTGGAGGAGGCCACCAGCCACGACGTCTAGCGTCCAACAGTAAATACAGGCGATACAACACCATGCCACCCATACAGCCGTACAGCCATACGGGGGCAAGTTGACGACTCTCTGGGACTTTGTCGGCGGCACAGACTGCGCCAAAAGTCAAATTTTGTAGATTGCAATAAATCAAATAGCAATTACACGAAATTAGGCATGTTTTCTCAATTTTGCACACACACACACACACGAGGGGGGATATGTGGCACAATCCTCAATCCGCAGCCCACATGGAGCATTAATTGCAGCAGCTGGGGCATCCCTGGGCTCAGGCACGGGCACGGGCTCGGGCTCGGCAATTGGTAAAAGGGTTCAAAGCGGCAACTTGAACTTGTCTAGCGGTGTCTGCGGCGGTGGTTGCTGCCTCTTCTCTCCCCTTCTCTCCTCTCTGGTCACTGGTGTGGGCGGCAGCATATGTGGCAGCTTTCTAATTATGTAAACTTCTTCCTGCCACCAATGTTGCTACAGCTATGGCTGCTCTGGTTGTTGTTGGCTAGTTGCAATTTTCCCCAGCCGTAGCCGTAGCCGCAGCCGCAGCAGCTGCAACAAGCCAAACGCCGCCGGGGCCCTGACCATGGCCATGACGGGGACGACGACAACGAGGACAACGGCGACGACAGGCAGACAACGTACCCGTACATACGATATAACATGCACCAGAGGCAGAGGCAGAGCCAGCACCAGAACCAATCCTGGACCCTGGAACCTGGAACCTGGACCCAGACCAGATCTGTTTGGATCTGTGCGTGCTTCAAGCATATTTATCTTATTTCTGCAACGTTTTGGATTTTTATTACAAATCAATTGAAGCATCATTAGCATAATTTATACAAAGCGTTCGCTTAATGAACCTCCTCCATTGGGGTGCGGTTCGGATCTCCTGTTAGAGTTTGAGCCTGGGATCTGGTTCAGGCCATTCCAGAGATCTCAGCCAACTCCCAGGCCTAATCACGATCATCAGTCAAATGGTAAATCCGCCGCTCCAAACGGCGCCCTGACACTTTGACTTGTCTTGTCTCGGGCCTGACTTGAACGGGGCGACAGGGACAGGGGAATGCACTGCCTTCCAAGCTCCAGCCCCAAGCCCAAGCCCAAAATAGTCGACTGGGATCGCCTGGGACTGCGCCTGGGACTGCGCCTGCGCGTATCGCGAACGGCGATCGGTCACGTAGCGGCGTCGGTTGCAGCTCCGTGGCCAAATGTAGCGCCAATTGCTACGCATTTGCGAGCACCAAGGCGCCTATAACAAATGCCAATCGTGTCGTGGACGACGCCAGCGATATTTAATTGTTTCTGCGGCGACAACTTATCGGGGAATTCCGATCGGAATTTTTAATTTTTCTGCAAGGTCTCGGCGTCCTCCTCCTCCTCCGGCTCTGCTCTGCTCTGCTCTGATGAGTGTCACTGTTGCAGAATGCACAAAAGGCGGCACTTGCTGGAGTTGCTGCTGCCTCCGTTGTTGCCTCTGATGTTTCTGGTTCTGATGTTGCAGCTTTATGCAAATATGAGAGACGAGACACAAAGAGCGAGGCCAGCAGCGGCAGTATTGGGCAGCAGCATCTGAAAAGTTGGCCAACTGTAATTACCGGCCCCGCCTTCAGCCCCAGCTGACAACTTTTTCACACCTGTTCAAACAAGTTAATTAACAGCTCGCACAACTACTTATTAAAACTGAAAAAAAACACACACACATAAAAGAAAGAAAAGAAAAGGCGGGGAAAAAAACTGAAACAACAGACGGGAAGAGCGAGTGCTGGCCCCCGAGCCTATGGGAAAGTTTCTAATTAAATGATTGTCATCTCTCTTGTGCGCCACTCGCTGGACAAATGAATGCTGACCACCGACGAGCAGCTGGAGCTGTAGCTGGCACTGAAGCTGGGACCTAGAGAGCTGGATAGAGGGAGAGCCGGAGTGCTGGATAGCTGGATAGCTGGGACACGGACTGGGACGAGATTGGCGCAAACTTTTGTCATTATGCAGGCCGAATGCGCAAAACAAAGCCAACAAAAAGCGCCAACAAAACTGAAATTATTAGCAACGATGGAGGGGCCAGAGACAGAGCCAGAGACAGTCTAGTGTCCAGTGTCCAGTCCAGGTTTGCATAATCCCCTCAAACCCCATCTGTGCCGATGGCAATGAGGTCATCAGCGCCATCATCCCATACATCATCCGCAACGAAGTGATTCCCCCTAGAAAAAAAAAACACATACTCGTATTAAAAGTTGCCTTACCTGGGGGTTGCGCCACCGATTTGGGTGCCACACAGGCAAAGGCGACAAAAAATTAACGGAGTTTCTGCTTGGCACTGCCGTGTGTTTGCCATTCAATTAATATAACTAATGGAAAAGCAGCCAACTTTGGAGCTGCATCTCAATTAAGCGAGAAATCTGAAAAGCTAAATCTCGAGTCTGCCACGTAATGAAGTTGCCCCGGTGGTGGTGCGGCGCGGTGGCACGTCGGTGGGTGCCAGTTGTCGCGGCTGTCGCTGTCGATGTTGCTCTTTAAGGATTGGCAATTTATGATGAGCCAACAAGCAGCCGACACAGAGAAAATGTCAATCTTTTAGATGAAGATTAGCCAGCATCGGCAGTGGAGAGCCTTGACCGCCTGATTGGAGCTGGCTGGCTGGCCAAATGTCAGCAGATTGCCAGAAGCCTAAGCCTTGAACTTCCATCGAATCAGACCTCCCCATGACCTTTTTCTTTGCTCTTTTGCTCAGTTGTCAGTCCCTCCTTGCTGGTGTCCTGCTGCTGGGCTTATGCAAATGTCCACTTTCTTTTCATTAGACTAAAAGCGGCTCGAATCCGGAGTGGCCTTCTGAAAATCAATGCATTTCGAATGGACTTGGAGGAGACTTCATTAAGCGCCATCGGAGTGCAGTTTGCGGCACGCAAAAGTGAAACTTTCCAATGTGGCATGGAGTGTGGGTGGTTCGATTTCAATGCTTACGGGGGGGCAGACATAGACACGAAACAAGAGACAAGAAAAAACAAACGGCTGCGGCGGCCAGAAAGGAAAGCGAACCATCGAAAAAAGGGTTAAAAAAGCAATAAATAAAACAAGTGGCAGCCACGGCGACAGCAACGATATTTGGAGAGTTAGGAGCGGGCAGCGGTGAAGGGAAGGGGGAAGGGGTTGGCTGTGACAGGCAAATCGCCAAACGAATACCGTGGGGGATGCTGCCTTCTGCCTGTGGCCCTCCTCCCCCCCCCTCGTGATACCTCGTGTATGTGGCATTTTCATTTTGTAAATTTGTTTTGCTTGTTCCGTTTGGCTTCATTTCCGTTTCCTCCCTGTCTCCCTGTCTCACTCTATCTCTGTCTCTCTCTCAGTAGATTTTAATGCGAAGCCAGAACAAGTTTTTTCGTTTTCCATTTGCCAGAAAGCGAATGTCCACCCATGCCACTCCCACTCCCATACCCACTCTCCCATTCCCACTCCCTGTCCCAATCATTCCCTGTCGATAAGAAAGTGCGTGTGAAAAGGGTTCCTTGGCTGCATAAATTTGAATTATAATATTGCAATCCGCCGTACAGTTAACAGGCGGACTCCATCTACAGACGAATGGCTATGGACTGGTCAGGGCACGGGCTCTGTCTCTGTCTCTGGCTCTGACTTTGGCTGCAATTTGTGTGCGGAATATGTTCCGGCATATATTATGGAGATTTCTTTCTTTCCGGCTGCTGCTGCTGGGGTGCCATTGCCATTGCCATTGCCATTGCCATCCGATCCGATCCGATGACTTCTGCCAATGCATGATATAGTGTGTGGGGCTATCCAAGTGGGGATTTGCCTAAATCAAAAGTGCGTGCTCTTGAATTGATCAAGGTGGATGGACCAGCATCAGCCAAGTCAGTCAATCCCCCCCCAGTCCACCCGTCGCCCAATCTTGGCTCCGACCCTTCGGTGTTGTTGCTGTTTGCCCGGCTGTGGTTCTGGTTTCCGGATTCGGGGACCACGGATTTGTTTGCCAGCTTGTTTGTTTGGCAAGCGCCGTGATTTATGGCTCAAAGTTTTTGGCGTTTGTTGTTGGCTCCGTGAACGAGCGCGTGCCAAGTCTTGGATTAGGCAATGGCCACAAAGGAACGGGGTGGCCGGGGTGGCCGGGGGTGGGGGTGTATCGGGTCACTGTGGTGGAATGGCCATTAGAAGGGATTCATTCGCTGGCTGTGGGACAATCTCTTGGCCCCAAAATCCATGATGCGTGGCCAGCTTAGACGCAGCCCCCGACCAGACCAGACCCGACCGAAAGTGCAGAACATGACACTTGGCGTTTATGTTAATCACCTGCCTGAAAGCCCCCGAGCAGCTGCAGCCACAAGGAGTCGCCTCGACCGCCACTCCCCTCCACCCCTCCTGCACTGCCATCTTCCTCGCCTTCGCCTTGTTCTACACCAATGTTGACAATGACAAATACGCACACGAGTCCACGAGATACAGCACCAGACGAGCCGAGCGGAGCCCCTCCCCGATCCTAATGTATGCGCAACAGTCGGTGGGGCAGGAACATGCAGATGGAGACACATTTGCACTTTTTGGCTAGCAAGGAAAAGTACAGCTAATGAGTCGAATTGAACATCGCTTGAGAACTCATTAAACGCACCCAGCACCCAGCAGCCAGCAACGACCAGGCCAAAGGAATGGCCATCGCCATCGCGGCTATCCAAGTCGGAGGAGATAATGATGAATTTCCATAAGTCGCAGCAACAGAACGCGACTCGCCCATTAATCTTGCCCAGACACGGCATGGCGATGGTGTCTGTGGGGCACCTCTCGGTTCTCCGCTCCCCCTCCCCCCCCCGCGCTTGTTCTTGGGGAGCTGTGGCGCGGTGTGCTGCTGGCCCGCTGTTGTGTTGACATGCGTATGCGTTGTTAATTGCGAAAAAAAAGGATTACCAGCAGACATCCACTCGAATGGCCCGCTGTCGGGGGATTTCATGTCAGCGTTTAGAAAGTTTAATTTCGCCCATAGCTCTTGAGATTAGCATAAGCGATGGGAAAATGCATCGCAGAAAAACCAATAAAAGATCTTTAGCAGATGGACAGACATTCTTCTTCAGGAAAGTCTCAACTGGGGAAGAAATCTCAAACCTCTTTCCATAAATCTCCATAGAAGATCCCAGGAATCATGGGTATCCCTCAGATGATCGACCTGCACCCTCACATGAGACTATTCGAAATTAGTTTTTCCCTTTAATTGGCTGCAATATGAATGGGATTATTCGCAGTTCCCAGACACTTTCCCTGGACCCACCCCCGTGGCGCGTAAACTACTGTTGCAACCCACATAATCCGTCTCATATTGGCCACATCGAATGTAATCAAGCTTCGGTAACTGTAACTCTAGCCAAAATCCATCGATAACACTTCAATGGCTCCCCCCAACGAAACGTTTTAAATTTCCTTCCGAAAAACCTTTTGGCCGCAGACAATCCTGACAGCCCGACAGCCTGACACTCGAGGGCACAATGCACGCCTCTCGATAATTAGTAGACATGCCCATTTAGAGGTTGCCCTTTCGCCAGAGAGAGAGAGAGAAAGGAAGGAAGGGGAAACGAGGGATCGAGAACGGAGAGCAGACCGGAATGCGATGACCATTTCGGTCACGACATAAATCGTCGTGAGTCGGAGCGTCGTTTGCAATTAGCAGCGTTACGTTGTCGAACTCTTAATCAAAAGTATTGGTACCCCGAAAACTCTGGTCCTTTTATGGCACCAGCCCACGCACATACACACACACACGAGCACACTTTCACACACACATACACACACGAGCAGTGAGAACAACAGCAACAGCAAACATGCGGATGTCCTCTGACACTTCCTGTTTTTCTTATTCACTGATTTTTATTCGCTGTTTGAGGATACGCAAATGACCCATTTGGGGGATGTTATTACAACGGGCCAACCAACCCACACACCGACGACGACGTTGCTCCTTGTACCACCTCCCCCTCCCCCTCTGGCTCATACCCTGCTGACTTGGCCCGGCTTTGGGTTTGGCATAACGGCACATGCCAAATGGTCCCATAAAAAGGATAAAGAAATTATTTTCACATTGAATACAGAAAGACAGAGAGCGAGAGAGAGATAGCTGCCACGAGATAAGAAGGAGACAGCGAGAGGCTGTTAGAAGAAGAGAGACAGAGAGAGAGAGAGAGAGAGAGATCTGAACAAAATCCATTGATGTAATTTTTACAGCGTTTTGCGTCTTACTTCTTGAGATTCTGTGGCGCCGCTCCACTCGACTCCTTGGATCCATTCCATCCTCCAAGATTCCGTTTCCTCCCCCGAAACGAGCGCGCGGGGAGCTGTTTTGTGTGATGTTATGACGGGGGGGCTTTGAGATTCTTTAATAGTTTGTTGTTACTGTTATTTCTGTGCGGCAGTGTTGTGGTCAGAGGTTGCGCATACGCCACGTGGCAAGGCGTCTCAGGTTCGCTCCTGCTGCTCCTGCTGGAGCGCGAACGAGCCAAAGTCAATGCGAAAAATTGCAACGCGTGCCAATAATTAAGTCGTCGTCGTCGTCATCATCCGCCTGAGACCTGCTCCCCGCTGCCTGCTGCCGGCTACCAGTCTTCTTCTCAGTTTCCGACTCCAGCAGGGCCCTCAGGGCGATCAGCAACCCTTTGCTTTTGAGGCACTGCCTTTGTGTGGCAGGGCATCAAATTGCAGGCCCCTTGCTGCAGTTGGTGTTGGTGTTGTTGGTGTCCCTTTTGTTAGACGAGACCGAGACCGACCTCACCAGGTTACTCCTCGCCGAGTGTCCTTCTGGCCATTGTGACGATGCGGCCATTGTTGTGGGTGATGTTGCTGTTGTTTGCGTTAACATTTTTGGTATACGCCCTTTGTTGTTGCCTGCGCTTTTGTCTGGAAATTCTAAAAATTAAATGCACAAAAGGCGGATTTTATTTCATCAACAAAACGGGAAACAGCAGCTTCTGTTCTGTTGTTTGTTAAAGCATCGCCCACGCAACAGCCACATCCCCAGCAGCAGCAGAAGGAGACATTTTTTTATGCTCTATCCACAGTTCCCTGTGCCCTCCTTCCTCCTTCCTCCTGGCTTCCTACTATGTTAGTCTTCCTGCCAGATCCCGAGCCAGAGCCAGAGCCAGGCACAACAACAGTTCTAGAAACAGACGTTCCACTCAACGCAGCTGAGCTCTCCTGCTGCACTCCATGCCCTTCCATACCATACCATACCATACCATACCATACCATGCCATTCCATACCATTTCCCTTTTCGAGCTCGAGCGGACCTGGACACAAAGGTAGGGCACACAGAACGCCGTAAACTGAAAACTGCAAAACTGAAACCTGCAAAACTGCTGCGCTTTGCATTGTTTTCATTTCGGAGTCCAGTTTCGAGGGGATTTTCCAGTAGGTTTATTTATTTTTTCCTCCTCTCCTTTTCCATTTCCATTTTGCTGCTCCCGAGTGCAATCTCCTTTGAAAGGCTAGGGTCCTGCAGGAATGACAGGCGGGGGAATTTGAATTTGTTCTGAAAACATACGCTAAATGTGGGGGAGGGCCCGGTGCCATGTGATAAATCGTTGCTTATGCAATCGAGTGTTGGCATATTTGCTCTCGTGTGGCATGCTACATGGTCAAAGCATTCCAGATCTGGATTGCACCTGGCACAATCGTTTTCTTGGGGGTCAATTCCTCTTAGTAGTGCACCTGGTACTGTCTCAGCCATATCCCCAAATCCCTCCCCCTCTTCGGAGGGAGGGTCAGTCGTAACTGTTTCGGTTCCCATCTGAAAGTTTCTGCTGCCGGGAGCACTTAAGTAATTGTAACTACTTGGCCTGACTGATATTGCCTATTTCACAAATTATTATGAGGCCCATTTGGAGGCACATTCCCCCTGCCAGTCGCCGCAGCCCACGCTCCTCGCGGCAGTCCCCAGAGCTCTTGTGTTACGCCTGTTGTTTAACGGCTTGATGCCAAAAAACGACGCCAACGATGGCGATGGCGATGGCTCTGGGATGGCTATGAGCCTCATCGCATTCAATTATTTGGGCATTGTGTTCTCCTTGTGCCATCTCTCGGTCTTCCCCTCGCCCTATCTATCTGTCTGTCTGTCTGGCTGTCTGTCTGTTTCTCTGTCTGCCTTTCAGTCTAACTGTTACCCGGGAAAAAAGCAAACGTTGCCCGCAGCCTGATAGTGGGTGGCAAGTGGCACGGAGTGAAGGTTGAATTGGTGTTGGAACTGTTTCGGTGCGTACGCCCGGAGTTTAATCTTATCGCCGTGCTAAGATCGCCTCGTCGTACACATTCGGGGGTCCAGAACTACTTCATTTGACTCCAGCTTCCTGTGCCCCAGTGCTCTGGCGATTGCGGGAGCGTATTGCATAATTTCACAATTTTCCATTTGATGCTCGCTTTGTGCCCTGCCGCTGCCGCCACCGCCGTCGAGATGTTTGTCTAATCAACTGTCATTTGTTTGACGTTTCCCTCAGGGAAGACACCAACGACAACTCTGGATGGCACTGGGTCCGGGGCTGGTTTGAGCCGCTTAGGTGGAGGGGGAGTACGCACCAGGACGCAGTGCACAGCAACGTGAGCATCGTGCCACTCTTGTTGATTGCTGCGGGGTGTGCTCGGGCCTCGTGCTGTGAGGGGTACCCAGAGCCACACTGGCTACAAAAAAGTTAAAAGCCAAATGTGTGGTGCCCTCCCCTCAGGTCTCTCTCGAGTGACAATGATAGCGAAACGTAAACGCAAAGCCAAATGTTGTTTTCAGTGAATTTGATGACTTTTATGTGCGCTCCGACAAGAGATCAGGCGTTTAAGATGGCCATGGTGGCCCATTGTCATCCAGAGATTGTTGGTTTTACGGTTACTGTTGCTTGTCGGCGGCTTAGATGCTTGTACGCATTGTTTGCCGGCCACAGCAATTGGCCTAAGGCGCTTCAAATGGTTTCTAATTAGCCAAAACAAAAACAAAGGCTCACCTGGGAGTGGAATTTTCGGACCCGGCCTAAACGATTATGGGCCTCTCAATCGATATGGGATTATCTCTATCTATTTCATTTTCTATTTCGACTTTTGGCTGTAGATCACATTTACATGTCGCACATTTGTCGCCGTTTGTCTCATTAGCCGAACGTGATGAGATTTGCGCTTGGCCCTCGAATTGTGCCACATAAATTCCAATTATGTCAAATGTAATATTTTAATAAACACTTTCGCAAAGTCCGCCGTCGAGCGAAGAGGAGGAAAGTGGTAGAGAGAGCAATAAATCTTGTGGCTCTTGGCCGCGTCAGAACGGGCAAGCGGGGCAATTAATTAACGCCTCATTAAAACCCGAACCGAACCCGAAACCGACTCCGGGCCCGTACACGTAGCGGGCCACACTCTCAACGAAAAAAAAAAACAAACAAAACTTTTCTCAACGAATGTGGGAAAATGCCAGGCCGGCCAGGGCTCTGGTCATGAGTTTTGTTTGGCCAGTTAATGGACCAGGAGAGATCACTCCAGCTCCAGCTCCAGCTTTAGCCCTTTTCGGCCACATAACGGCGGAACTTATCGATGGCTCAATCGCTGACTGGCTCACATAATGGCTTGATAAAGAGTTGCCAGACAAGCCACCCAGAGGGAGGCGGTGGGTGGTGGCAGGGCGTCCAACTCCCAGTTGTAACATTGAAAATCAGCTCAAATTGCCATTAAGATTTCTGGCTTAGCATAGGTAGATAGGCAGGTCTCTGGATGGCAGGATTGCATCGCTTTTGTACAAAAATGAAGTTGCTTTGCTGGCCAGGATTGGTGCGGTGGCTGTTCAAAGGGTTGCTGCCCCCTCCATCCGGCATTCCCAGGGGCGACATTTTGCGTTTTGGTTTATGCGTCAGATGGGCCAAAGCAAACGAAGCCTTTGGCCGTCATTGTCTTGACTTGGTATCGCCATTTTCCGCCTTTTTCCGCTCCTTTGGCTGCGAGAGGGTTTTCTTTTTCTTACCCTTTTATTTCATGCGATTTTTATATATAAAAAATTGCATTTTTAATTATCAGCTACGCGCCCGCAGGTTAGAAAACTAATTCCCCAGCAACCCCCAAGATACTTGGGACGACGACGAAGCTGTCTTTCGGTTTAAATTACGAGCATGCGGCGGACAGGATACCACAGGGGTATGGAAGGGCGAGGAAGGAAAGGCCCGGTTTTGGGGATCCTTTAATGGCAGACGACTGTCTGTCTGCCCTACCTGACGGCATTGATTTGCCTTGTAGAACATCGGCAATTATTGAACTTTCAACGGGAAAATTTGCATAGAAAGGTGCTCTAATTGAATCCGCCCCATCCAGGGATATCCAAAGGGAAATGCTGGAAAATGAAAAAAGAAACGAGGGAAATAGAAAAGCTGCTTGCCCCGCACCCACACAACACTTCCTAGGGCTCTCCTGCTCTTCGCCAGGGGTCTGGGTCTGGCTCTGGGTCTGGGGCATACTCCGTAATAAGAAATTCAAATAAACCGCGCGCTGTCATCTTAAGCTTTGCCACGCCCTCTACCAACGCACGCCCCAAAGTGGCACAGCCCCCCCAGTCAGCCCAGTCAGCCCAGTATTGTGGGTTTGGCTAAACTCAAGCTTAGCTGCTTTAGCAGTGCCAGGACGGCACTACAGCCCGCATTGGTCGTGGTCCTTCTGCTCTTGCCGTTCTCCAGCCACTCTCGTCCTGGCCCCTCGACGTGGCCTGCGCTCAGCGTCCTTGCGTACTTTCCAGTCGACAGGATTTCTCAAAGATAAGGGAATTGCTCTGTCAAGTAAAGTGATATATGGTCCGAAAGGACTTCAATTTATACAATTTCTCTTATTTTTTCGCTACTTTTTGCGTTTGCTTTTTTCACCATCACCATCTCCTTCTGCGTTCCCCCCCTGCTTCTTTTTGTTGGTGGTGTTGATATTGGGTTCAGCTCCGAGAATGGAATCCGTTCCATTGGATGCTGGGATGCTGGGATGCTGGAGTCCTTCCTTGGGGTTCAGGATCTGGGATCTGGTGGCTGGGGTCTCGGGTCTGGGGTCTGCTGCGTGCTCGACAAAAATGCGAATTTGCGAGTTTAGTTTATTTTTCTGCTTTTAGACAATTTTCATTTATTTGTTGTTGCTTTCGGAGTTCGGGGTTCGGTGTTCGTGGTTCGGGGTTCTGGGGCTGGAGAAAAGGCAATACGTAAAATGGGAAAATAGGAATTCATGACCTTCGGTGTGTGCTATAATTTAATACACTACATCCAGCCAAAGGATATGCCAGCCCGGTCGCAAGGAGTCATGGAAGAGCTTGATCCTGTAGATTAACCGAGTGGCAAGTGGAAACAGAATGATTTAAAGCAGGGGAAAAGTCATTAGGTAGAAAGAACAGAAAGAGTTACTGAACAGAAAGAGCCTGCACTCGTAATTGGTCTACAGAATATACACACATTCGAAGATACATATATGTGTAGATGAATGTTTGTATAATTTTATCAAGCTATCTTCTGTTATTGTTCGAAGTTGTATTCTTTGTTGAACTGTGGCTCGAAACTGAGCAGCCTTCTCTGACTCTCATCCCCTACAGGGCCGCGCTAAGTGCTTAAGCACCTCCAAGTTTCCTAATGGATATTTACAAAAAATCCACAAGGCTGTTAGGAGGAAGGAAACATTTTAAATGACAAACAAATAAGGCCAACATCTGCTTAAGACTGAGCTGCACTGAGAAAAAGCATTCCAGATTTAAGGCATCATTTATTCCAGAATTAATAACCTTCCTTCAAAGCGCTTTTCAACTCACTTTATGTGGACTTATAACCTATTTCCATATACATTCTGAGAGTACAGATCGAACGATGCCAAGTCCACATGAAAAGCGTAAAATAATCGATCATCAGAAATCAGAATCTAAACTATTTAAAGTCAATTTTCTAGACGATTTCCTACTAGAATTTTATGAAATTTTTAAGATATAATAGAGGCCCGAATGAATTAAACGATTTTAGATGATTTAAAACCTTCTTTATTTGAAATGAATATTCCACTTGTTCATTCTTTACTCAGTGCCAGTTCTACAAAAAGGGACAAGGCTCTGATCGTTCTCCTTCTAGATATTTATTTATTCGAAATCAGCTATTGGTATCTCACAAGGACAACATCGATAGTGTGGGACGGTACACATTATTTGAATATTATATCTCTATTTTCGTTGCCCCAAAAATGGCTACCACGTAAGAAAATCCACGATCTCGTATTGGCAGATCACCGATCAAAGCTGCGCGAAATAGCTGATAAAGTAGGCATCTCAAAAGACCGCATTGGTCATATCCTGCATGAAATTTGGGGTATGAGAGCATCAGAGCAGTGAAGCAAGGAAGGAAGGAATTTCTGCGTCGATTTGTGAGCGTCGACGAAACATGAATCCACTGGTACACACCAGAAACCAAGAAACAGTCGAAAGAATGGACCTTACCCGGCGAAAGTGCTCCGAAGCAGGCGAAGACTGTCTTAACCGTCTGGGATTCACAAGATGTGATTTAGATCGACTACCTTTAGAAGGGCAAAACCGTAACAGGGCTCTACTATTACTACTCATAATAAAAAGTTGTGGGTCATCATATCGGCGCTAGCGACTCCCGGTTGGAAGAATCGAGAGGACAGGGAGCTTGACCCCTAGTATATTCATATGTTTATATCTGCACTGAAAAATAATGGAATCATTTCAGAAGGTGGGGCTTTACTGAGGAATAGAAATCACCAAACCAGCCGACTGAATTTCAAACCAATAAAATTGAATACTTCATAAAACTCATTAAAGAGTTTGACTCAGAAATTTTGTTTTGTACTTTGATTTTCGCTCAGTGCAGCGGCTCAACTCAATAGAAAGAAAAGAGATTGCCAAACGAAACAGAACAGAAATATGTATTTTAATTTTAATAAATAAGCAAAATGGCGACTCGCAGATTTATGCGCCTGAGCCCCAGCCCCAGCCCCAGCCCCTAGCCCCCAGCCGCCGACGCCGCCAGTAAATGGAGTAGACGACAATAACGACAATATCCAAGGAGGAGAGGAGAGGGTTTTGGTATGGATGGGCATGGGATATGGAACCAATTTACGAAACGAAGGACACAAAAAAAAAACAACAAGAAAAAGTCGCGACTCTGCTGGAAGATGAACTTCAAATCTAGCCCAAAAATGAAAATGAATAACTTGAATGGTGAATGGCATCTCTGTCAGGAGCTGAGGACGCTGGACTCTGCCCTGAACTGGTTTGAACTGCTGCGGTTTGGCCTGGCTTGGTCTGGGTCCTGGGTCCTGGGTCCTGCGACTGATGCTGACGCCGAGTCTCTCCTAGAGCAGTAGCAGTCGAAAGGAGCTGTCAGCGGCAGGCCGGCGAGATGTGTGTCTGCAATTGACGGACGCATTGTGCGGCGGCTGTTTTAGGACTGAGCCAACAAAGGAGCTTACACTCGCGCAACAGGGGCCGCACCGCCTGCCCCCCCCCCCTTTCCCCCCACCCCGTAAGGTGGTGGTGGCACGCCAAGGGGGTGGCTTCTGCAAAAATTTCGGCCTTCGATTGCTTTTAAAGCAAAAATAAAGCAGTCAGCCATAAGGACATACACACCACCCATCCACCCACACATACTTATATGTATATATAGAATATATATATATTGCGCGCAGGATATTGTCGATGGCACAGACAACGAATTTGCGTTAAATTATAATTAGAATTTCTTTTTTTATAGGCAATCATCTCTCCCGCTCGTGTGGGTGTTGTCTGCCCCCATTTTGTTGTTGGTTGTTGTTGGTGCTATTGTTGTTGTTGTAATGTGTCCTTGGGGCGTCGTTTAATTGCTTTTACCAATTTGATTTTCAAGTGCCATTAAGCCAGGCACGCCCCACATGCCACAGTAGCAGCACCCCCCTACCGCTACCCATCGCCCGCCCGCCCGCATGTGGTAGGAAAAGCGAAAAGCGAAAGCGAACCCGTAGCCGAAGCCGAAGCCGAAGAGCCCTGCCCTGGAAAATGGAGGGAAGTGAAAGTAAGGCGCGTGCTTCAATTAATTGGAAAATGAATGAAGCCTTTGTCTATTTTCGGGGCAGCTCGAACTCCGCTCAATGGAAATGGGCATACACCGTGCCACTAGTGACTGTTGCAGTGGCAGTTGCATCTCCGAGCGGAAAATTCCTCGAGCCGCCATAATTAATTGCGTGTGTTCGGGGCGCTGGGCGGGAAAAATTATTAATTGCCACAACTGGCAACTGTCGCCATGTTTGTTGCTGTTGCAAGCAGCAAGCAACCTGACGCTGTCGTCGCGTTGTATTTTCAACAGAATTCTGACAAAAGTCTGTGCCTCGTTTCCCCAGTCCCCTGTGCCCGATGCCCAATCCCAATCGCAGTCCCCCACTGCCATTCCCATGCCCATTGCCATGTCATAAGTCGTATGCAACACAGCGGCTAATTGTTAGCAGCTTCCTTTGGTCACACATGCCCCATGCCCCATGCCCCTCCGCCTGCCTGCCTGCCTGTTGGCTTATTAATAGAAAATTAAAGCAATTATCAGCGCGAGTACAACAAAAAGCAGAGGAAAGGAAAGGAAAGCAGAAAATATGGCAAAGAGATCGACTGGCTCTGCCGTGCATGAGTAATTCAGAGCCACATGGGTATATGCGAATGACAAAAACACACAGGCACACATGCCACAGCAGCAACAAAAGCAACAACAGCAGCTTGGGGCAGGCAGGCAGGCAGGCAGGCAGGCAGGGAAGACTTCTGTGCCGCTTCGTTGCATTCCGCATGAAATTAATTACTTTTGGCACTTTTCATTGAGCAAACACATTCTTTTTTTTGCTGCTCCTTCGACTACGGATCGGGCTGCTCGGGCTGCTGCTGCTGTTGTTTCATTCAGGGCCCCAAAATGAAAAATTGTTGTAAAAATTAATTACGCGCCAAACGCAGCCCCAGCCGCAGCCTCAGAGGCAGGAACAAGCAACAGAAACAGCAACAACTGCAATCGAAAGATATCCCTAGAAGGAAACCAGCAAAACAAATCATCATTGGCTCGCTTCAAACACTCGCCAGCGAACAAACCACTCAGGCATTCATTCATTCATTCTTTCGTTTGTCCATCCATCCATCCATCGATGGCACATCCGTCCAGCACCAGCACCAGCTCCGTCTCCAGCTTCAGCTTCAGCTCCAGCTCCAGCTGCAGTCGAATGGCCATTCCATCTATCCATCTCAACGCTCTGGTCGGCACTTTCAATGCAACCTCGAGCGCAGGCTAATTAAAGTGGTGTCCACCCACCGAATGGCGAGGCCATTCCAGCGTCCAACACCACCACGGCCAAAAGCCCAACAACTTGGTCAAGAGTCCAACGGACCAGTTGTCCATCTGTCTGTCAGCGCCCTGTCTCTGTCTCTGTCTCTGTTCTGGCCCTAGCCTTGGCAATGGCACTGCTCTGATGCTCTGACGGAGCGGCACTTTTGTTGCAACTTTCGTTGCGACTGCTTTCAATTTGCGATTTTTATGCGATTTTTGTTACTCTTCGGACATAAGATTTCAAATAGGTTGCCCTGCCCGACTGCCTGACTGCGCTACAAAAAGCTGCGGCATAAGAGCATCAAATGAAAGCCAGAAAAATATCGTCAATTGTACAAAGAATGGAATAAAATCACGCTTAGAAAAATTAGCCAATCTTATAGAACATTGATGCATTTATCGGATAAAACTATGGTTATTGCTGTGCTATCAAATTAATCCGGCACTGTATATTCTCTAATCATTCGAAATGAATCCGAACTGCTCTTAAAACATTTCTTGGAGGAATAAATGCTATTCTGGGATGTATTGTGAAATACATTCAGTTCAGTCCTTAAGTTAATTCTTCTCTATATCTGAAAAGATACATTTCCGAAGCAGTAGCGCACTAGCAGTGCCCCGCTGGCCTGATCTTTGGGTATCCCCGTTGTACTATCCTTCATATAGCTATCCCATTTTACGACTGAGCGGCTGACGGTTCACATATATTTATTAAGACTTAAGGCCCGCACTTGCAGACTTTCTTCCCCCTCCCCGAACAGAGATCCCCCTCCCGCAGCGAGAGAGTGCAAAACCCTCGTCATAATTATATTTTTGTTTTATGGCCTGCAAAAGTGACCAGCCCACCAAAAACGTCTTGAGCCCCCTGTGCCGTAAAACAGAAACTGTTGCATAAATGACACCTAGACAGGACGAGATGGAATGGGGCAGGGGCAGGGCCTGGGGCAGGGGCAGAGGAGGCTGCTCAGGGGTGCCAGCCAGCAGGAGTTTATTAAAAGCGTTTTCCGTTTTTGCCGACAGTTTGGTGGGGAGCAGTCGTCGGTGGGAGGGTGGCAAATTGGGGCTTGGGTTCGGAAATAATTCAAATAAATTGACAGCCGCACATTACGCAATGGCCTCGTTGCAGCAGAATTCAGCAGAAGGAGCAGCCAGAATGCAACGTTGCACTTTCCGAATGACCACAAAAACACGAGCCCCAACAGCAACAGCAACACCAGCGCCAATGCAACAGCAACAACAATGAGAGCAAGAGCTACATTCACGGAGAATGCAGAGACAAATCTAATTGCCGAATGCAGTCGATGCGAAAGTGCAAAATCATGTCAACAGCAATTTTCCATTGTTAACTGTGTTGGCGACACCGAGAACCATAGAGAACCAGGGAACCAGAGATAGAGACAGAGCTATAGAGACACACGGAGACATGAGAGAATGAGAATGAGAATAGAAGTGAGAGCTGGATGGCATGGCACTTGGGTCTGGGACTGCGGGAGGCTAAGTGCAATGTACGTATACTTGATTATGGTTTTATTATTATCGAGGAGAACGAGAGACGAAGAGAGCTCCTACTCCTCCTTAGCCGTTTCTTTGGCTAATTTCGTAGAAAATCCCAGGCACTTAAATTTGAAAACTAAACCCCCAATCCCCCAGGCACTCATCCTTGCCGCTTGCAGGAGCAGCAGGAGCTGAGCACAGATTGCCACGTACAACTTAATGCGGTCTAAGTGCAATAATATTACTTTACTTCATTTATTTTGCGCAAAAATATAACAAAGATGTGACAGCCAGGAAGAAGAAGGAGCAGCAGCAGCAGCAACCGCCGCATCCCATTCCATCCAAGACAACGACAACGACGACGATGGTAAGCAAGGAAGCCAAAGCTGCTGCTGGAACAGAATCTGGATGCTGGATGCTGGAGCACGCAATAATGATGATGTCATTGTCAATGGTAGCGACAGCAACAACGATGTCACTCCACAGAGAGGCAGCAACAACGATGTCAGGGCTGAGAAGAGCCCAAGCAGAGCAGCTGTAACTGAATTAAGCATTAAGTGCGGATATATAAACAACCCCACCGAAAAATCTCTCCATGTGTGTCCCGTATCTGTGTGTATCTCTCTCTGTGTGTGTGTGTGGTGTGTGTGTGGGTTGCTGCAAAGTTCGTCTTGAGCAAACGGAAGGAAGCATAAAATAAAATGCAAGCCAGCCACAAAAGCATCATCGTCATCATCCAGTATGTTCTTCAGCTGCAGCAGAATCATCCTTAGTCTCATCCTTAGTCTCATCCTCATCCTCAGCCCCATCCTCAGCCTCTCTGCTTCCACTTCAGCCTCATTCTAAGTCTCTCTGCTTCTACTTCTGCTCTTGTCCAGACTGCCAAAAATATGCAAAGATTTTAAGAAATTATTATTGTGACTTTTATAATATGGCCCACACAGTACACACAAGCCATATAGCACTGGGAAATTTGTTGACATGCGCAGAGTCCCGGCCACAGACATTTGCAATTGTTGTAAAGTGTCTTGTTCTTGTTCTTATTCGACTGCAACATTTTCCATAGTTTTCGATATAAATTCTATTGTATCCTGTAGCTACATCTGCAATACGAAATGCAGATAGATGCAAAACTTTCTCGTGTTGTACTTTTCAATACCTACTCTCCTCCTCCAACCTTTTCCTTTTCCATCCATTCAAATGTACAAGTATTTGCCATTTTTCCCCTTTGGCAGCCAGAACAGACAGTGGGCGTGGCAGAAGCTGGCCTGGCCTGCATTGACAGCATTTATATAAATTCTGTTGAAAGGTTTTTGTGTCAGGGCTTGTATGGCCACATCAAATGCCATGAAATGAAGACGAAAAACAACCATTTTTGATTGCAGTTAAATGCATTATATCTGATTGGTTGCACATAAAAGTTAGTTATTAGTAGATGGTCTGTCTTAATGACTAATTCAAAAATTAAATTGCTTTTAGTTTTGCGGCATTCGAGTTTATTTGAACTTAAAATAATTGAAATCCCTAAGCAGCCTCCTGGCTCCTGGCAGGAAACTGAAAGATGCGTATAAATTAATAATGGAAAATAATTGAAAATCATTTCTAATGGTTCTGGTTTTTGGTGCTGGTTGCCAGATCAACTCTGACCGAAACTCTGAAAACCAGAAAGTAGTGTGCCCGCAGGCCCACTTCAGTCACTCAAACGGAGAAGATCTCTTCAAAATCCGAAGTGCACCATAATCTGATCATTTAATCTGCATTGGAAATCATTAAACGCATTAAAGTCAAGCAGGCAGCAGCGCATCCAAAAGTAACAGACAGCCGCAGCGACGAGGGCCCGCAGAACGAGGCTGGAGCTGCCACAGAGGCAGCCACCAGAGGCAGCCACAGAAGCAACCACGCCACACCACAATCGCACACTAAAGCGTATATGGACTATAATTTATGCCCGCCGATTGTTTCGAGCACATTCGCACACTTCACAATCTGTTCGAGTTACATTTTTATTGACAAATTGCGTTGATTTTTGCGCTCGCTGCGGATGAGGGTTCTGTTTCAGCCTCTCTCTGAATCTGTTTCGGTTTCTGTTTCTGGCTCTGGCTCGGGATCTGTGTCTGTGTCAGTGTCTGTCTCTGGCCCAGCATCAGCATCAGCATCGATGGCACTTCAAACTGCAAACGACCGGAACTAGCAATTGTCAATTTTGATGATGCCTCCCGCACGGAGCCGAGCCATCGACAGCTCGACAATCAAGCAAACAAATTCAATTATGTAAATGTAGACATCAGCACAGACACGGAAACAGATACAGCGACAGTGACAGCAGCAGCAACACAGCAACACAGCAACAGATACAGATACCGGCAGAGATATGAACACAGATGTGAGATGAGATACAGGGAAATTATGCCAGGCCAGGCCAGGCCAGACCAGGCCAGGAATGTGGGACAAGTACGAGTAAGAGCACACGCGACATGCCGCAATGAAAGTGTAAAGCTAATCGAGACAAAAGTCGGCCTCATGACATATTGAAGCTGTCCGACGTCTGCCCACGCGGCCACAGCCGACACTAGACACTGGACACTGGACAGGGGACAACGGAGAGCAGCATTCAGCAGCAGCATCCAGCGGGCAATGTCCAGTGCACTAAATATTTCATTGAATCAATTGTCAAAACAAAGTTTGGGATTGTCGCCACATAGCATCGGTCCGCGTGGAGAGCCGGCCACAGCCGACTGTGGCACCGCGTCCGTCCATGGTGTTACTTTCAATTGAGCTTAATTAAATTTGTAAGTGAATCTAGTGCGGGCACATCCCTTTCCCTGTACCCATGCCCAGATCCAGAAGCATTCGCCAGATGCATTTCAAGAGAACATCGCGGTCTGCCTTGCCTTGCCTTGCCTTGCCATTGTCTGGGGCGACAATTTACATAATTTAAGTCATTTAAATTATCCGAAAACATTTCAATTCAGGCTCTCTCTCCACACACCCACACCCACATAGCAGATCCACACCCACATTGCATCTCCTCCAGCCGCGGCCTTTGTCTGCCGCCTGACGCTGCCATTGTCGTCATCGTCTGAATGATTTTGCGATTATGCAAAGTGCATTAATGAGCCTCGGACTTGGACTAGCACTCGATCTCCTAGCCCCGGGCTATTGTAAAAAGGGAATGAATGAATGGAGCCACAGCCTACAGAGTGAGTGAATGAGTGAGTGGATGAATGGATAGATTGTCGAAACACGCAGCTCGAATGAATGGCTGCATATCACATTACAGGCCAAAGACAATGGCTAATGCTGCTAAATAGATTTGGCTCGAAGCAGGAGAACTATACCCCCCAATGAACGCCAGAATTAGCTAAGGAACAAAAGAAATCCATATCCATTGTAGGCTATCCATTGCGAGTCTTAAAGCTGGAAGGAATCCCCAAGAACTGAAATAGATTCTGGTTAACTTTGGGGGAAGACCTTTTACCCTTTAAGCTGTATTTCTCAACCAACCCCAACCCCAAGCCAGTCCCATTTCTATTCCCATTTCGTTGCGCATCGAAGCCAAGGAGTACTCTCCCCCTTTTTGGCAGATATTGCTCATAATATGCTCGCACCTGCTTTGATCTGGCCGAGCATTTAACCCAATGCCTGGCTGATCCCACTTAAGACCCTGGCTGAACCCGCTGAACCCCTCGGAATACCCCAGGATACCCCTGGACACCCGGGACCGAGTCACACTTGCCTAGACGATGATGTTCGGGCCTGATGATGATGCCATAAAGGAGATAAACCCGTCGCATAAAATGGTGTCACATATGCGCAACATTAATCTGTTTTGAAATTATAAAAGTGGAGAGTGCGCAACAAAGTCGGGCAAAAAAATTCGAAATTAAAATAGCAACCACCACGAAAGGGCACAGCAGAGCAGAGCACCAGGGGATGAGCACGAGTATGTGGCCGTGGCAGGGGGCAGGGGGCAGGAGGCAGGAGGCAGGAGGCACAAGGCAGGAGGCAACAGTGACGGCTGCGGCTTTTGTAAGCGCAGTTTACAATGTTTTCTCTCTCACTCTCAAATCATATTCATATGCAAAGCGAGAGGCAGCACAATGGCAAAAGTAATGATGCCAACACCAACCGTGACATTATATGGCAGGAACAACAGGGAACAACAGGGAATAGGGTACAGGGTACAGGGTACAGGAGGCAACAATAACGAGGGAATTACGAGCATCAAAATGCGCAATGAAAATAAATTAAAGTTTTAAAAACAACAGCCAGAGAGGCCAACAGAGGCAAGGGATCGGGTGGATGCCCGGATGCCCATGTCCTCTCCAATTGTGCAGACAATTTAAGGAACTTTGTGTAGGTGGACACTCGAAATGGGAAAAAATTACAAAACTTTTTCTGTTTTTGGGGGAAATAAGAAATTTGCATAAATTGACAGCAGAAATTTTTATATGCCACCACATAATGACCACTCGGAGCAGCTGTAAACAGCTCGTAAAAGTAATTACAGTTGCCGACAGACACAATGGGCAAACGCGGAGGGATGCGGAATGGAAGGGGATGCGCCCCCAGGGCGGGGGTGTCACAAATGAGCGGGTGTCCATGGGTGTTTGCTCCGACTGGCCACTAATTATAGGCAACTTAAACGCAACTAATTTTCACACTTGGAAAATGATTAAAACTCCATTTGTCCGTGTGCGTGTGCGTGTGTGTCTGTGGCTGTGGCTGTCTCTGTGAGGAGCAACAGCGTGAGATCCAGCGGGAGAACGAGCCACCAGCTTGGCCGACACCTTGGCTAATTAATATTAATTGAATTTCTTGGTCAAGCATGCGTCTCGTCCGTTCGGGCCAGGCCGAGTGCGTGGAAATCTACGCAGCTGCTGTTGGGTGCCACTCGATTGGCAAAACCCCCATAGAGGCGAAGTGCACCACTCACTTCACACCGGCTAATGCCCGGCGTAAACGATCACGAAACCGAAGCCGAAACCCGAGCGGAAGTCCAGCAGATGAAGCGTGCTCAGCACGAACATTTCGAGGCAATTATAGTTCAATTATATTGGTCGAGAGAGCAACGGAGCAGAGGAGATATATGGCCACGCAACGGTCAGCAGCGGGTCGGGTCGGGCCAGGTCAAGCAGGAGTTGACCGGCTGACAGCTGGCAAATTGCGAGGCCGGACCCACGTCAGTTGTCAGTGGGTGCAGGACGCCTGAAACTGGGTTTCCCACGCTGAAATTTTGCCCAGTGGTCCATCGATGATATTAAAAGAGTGCGTATATGGTTTTCATAATCTTTTATTTCATAATTTATTACAATTGAAAATTATGTTCAATATTTTCTTGTATTTTGTTTCGTTCTTGTTGCTCCTCTACTCTCCGCTCACCACTCCATGGTTCCGCTAGAGAGAGATCCCTAGCTCCGAACTCTTCCCTGGCATCCCACTACCATCCATCGATCTCATACAACAAGTTCAGGAATTCGTTAATTGGTTTTTTATTTCTTTACATAGAAGCTTCAATTAGTTAATTAATTTAATGATACTTTCCTTTCAATATATTTATAATTATATTTATAATTTACTTTAATTCATTCTGGCTTTAAGTCTAGCAATTTAGTTAAAGTTAATTTTTACACGCACAAACATTTATTTAATTCAATTCAATTCTCCATAGAAATATATTTATAATTTTTTACTCCAATGCATTCTCGGATTCATTTCGTAAGTTTTCTTTTTGGTTTTTTCAAGGATTTTCCGCAACTAAAGAGCTAGCTCTCCCTTTCTAACTCTCAAGTGCTTCAGGCGCACGCTCTCGCTCGCTCTCTCGCTCGATCGCTTGCTCTCTCGCTCATGTGTCTATATCTATATCTATCTCGTTCATTCTTGTTGGTTTACTGATGCTGTCGCGTGGGTAAGTTGTATAAATAGTTGTCTCTTTCGTTCTTTTGTTTATTTTCTGTTTCTTGTGCTTTTTTTTAGTCTATGCTCAGGGTTGCTTCTGCACTCGGCCATTTACGATCTAGCTCTAGACTTAGGTTAAGATTAGCATTACAGTTAGTTTATAATGTACTTAAGTGGGAGGGGGGGGGGGAGGGTGATCTATGCAAATGTTGCGCAGTATTTACAAAATTGTCAAAAATGTACAATATTTATTACATACATTACACTCGTCGTAAATGTAGGGATTACGTTAGTAATAATAATAATAATGTTGCTGTAGCACTTAATAATCATAATATTCATAATATTTACGGCGTATACATTAAAGTTTCGAGAAAAATCACATTTTAATTTAAATTCTGACACAAAAATTAGTTCAAACATAAAAGCCTTCCATATTCGTTTCGTATTTCCACCGATCCGCCAAGGATCGGTGTAACATTCACACACACACACGTACATATTGCATTCGCCCCAAATGAATCGCTCCATCCAGCCATCTACAAGTGATTCAATTTACAAGCTTCCGTCGGACCAGACCAGCGATGTGCTGACCCCCCAAGATCTGGAGAGAATGCAGATCAACCCGAAAATCGAATGTAGAAAAATGCCTTTGAGTCCTATACCAAAAAGCTCATACAAAATACTTGGAAGTGCTCAGGGGTTCTCTCCAAACTCTAGTGTCCTAGATAGCACCCACCGCTGTCTGGTCGGACCACATTTGGTTCGTTTTCTTATGCGTTAGTGCGTATGATATATGTATAGATATATACTAATCGAGATTTATTAAAATTTAGTTACTGTATAGCTATGTATCTAGGGTTTATGTTCTCTATATAGACTCGTATACATCATTCATTCATTCAATGCTTCCACTTTTGGGTTTATTCTCATTTAAGGCGTTCTGTACAGTTTGCGTTTTGCGTTTAAACGTTCTGAAGTCAATTGTATCGATTATTTAACTACTCTTTATATATAGTCTAATAAATTACTAGCGATGCGTACTCGTACTCGTATATCGTATCGTATCGTATAGATTTCTGTTGTATATTTGGGGAAAAATGTTCGATTTGCTGTCAAATTTGACAGCTCTTGCGGCTTTGCAAATTTTGTAAATAAATTTATCGCTTCACGTGATAGGGTGCAAAAAATTCGCATAAAGATTCTTCATTCTTGGGGTCGGGTGATTCTTAGAGAAGTTCGTATACATTTGAGTGATTGTTTCGAGTGTGATGATTAGTTAGAGATGTGTGCTAAACAAATGATGGGTTCCCATGCAAAAGAAGCTCGAGCAGGCCAGACAATCTGTCGCTTTTGTACTCGCTTTTCCACACCTTCAATCGGTTCGTTTCGTTTCGTTTCGCTTCCAAATAAATTACTTAAATTTCGATTTGTTGCCCTCTGCATTTACGTATATTCGTTACCATTTAAGATTAATCAGATTCACAAGCAATGTAAATTCAATTCAGTTCCTTAGCATGTGTGTACACTACACCAAAAGAAACAAATCATAGGGTGGGAGGATGCCATTCTCTTGGAGAATCTTTCCTCAGTGTATTGCAAGGAAATCATAAGTGCGTTGCCCCGCTGTAAAATGAAAAACCAATCCAAAATCAAACAAATAAAAATGTTATTTTTTCCAATATTTTCTCATATATGCATTTTTGTTTTTTCATCAATAAATCATCGCTTTTACAATGGTTTGCTGTTCCGCTCATTGTTTGAATTAGTTAAATTTAAATCATTAATTAAGTAAATGTAATAATAATAATAGTTAACTAAGGATTAACGCATACAAATTAGAATACATAAATAAAAGTACAGTGTAAACGTAAGCATAATTTATTATTAATATTTACGTATACATATATTCAGAGCTACATATGTATATGCCTATGCCATTTAGTCGTTAAATCCATACATATATATAGTATATATTTCTCGAATCGGTCCATGTGCTTCAGTTGGAAAATAATACTACAAAATCCACACACAATGAAAAAAGATCTCAAAACAAATTCCATTCAAATCAAAGGTTTCTTTCATTTTTGTTTCTTGTTTTTTTTTTGTAAAAATTAAATTCCATTTCGTTTTTTACTTAAGTGTTGCAAGGCGTAAAATTAGAAAACAATTCAATTTATTTAAAATTAATCGTCTAAACGTAGGATCGCCTATAGATAGGGTTCTAGGTGTATCGTATCTATATTTACTCATATGTATAGTTAGTTATCGGTTTGTTTTTTGTATGTACATATACATATGCATAAAGGGGGGGCTATATAACTGACAACTGACTCGTTACATAACTAAAAAGTAACTAAAAACTAGCAAAGAATTCTCCTCTCCACTCTCGATCTCAATCTCTCCTCATATTCCACAAATTATATGCTCATTCAAATGATTTATATTCAAAAATTGATCAAAATTTCTCCTGCTTTTTGTCTGCTGCTGGTTCTGGTTCTGGTGCCTGTTCGGGGCGTTGCGGGGCGGGGCATTTACTAAAATTCAAACTAAAATCTACTCAATTTCAAATGAAACAACAAAATCGCTTTAATTTCTGGTGTGCTGTGTTTCAGTTTGCGCCTAAATTCATGCTTTAATAAAAATGTTTCATCTGCATTTTTGAACCAAAAAAATTTGCATTTCAAATTGTTGTGGCTGTGTTTGGGTTTGTGTGTATCTGCATCTGTATCTGTGTGGGTTCTGGCTTTCATTTTGTTTTATTGAACTTATAGCTAAGCGTTCCATTTTGTTTATGCATAAATATCTTCGTTTTTTTCGCTTTTCTGCTGCGTTATTTATGTTTTTTGTTTTTGTTTTTTTAAGGTATACACACAAATAGTTTCGTTTCTTTAAAATTGTGGTTTCTGGTGTTGCTTCTGCGATGTTGCTACTGATGTTGCTTCTGGTGTTGCGTCTGTTTTCTGCTTAGCGAATATCATTTTTAAGATTTTACTACACTTGTTCTTTGCTTTTTTGTATTTTGTTGCTTTTCCTATAACTTGACTGATATTGCCACTTGGTTTTTGGATGGGATCGGAATGATCCAGGTCCATTCCGGGGTCCTCTCCATGTGTCCTGTTGCTGCTGCTCCTGCTCCTGCTGATGATGATCCGCGCTCCGTTCCGCTGGGTAGTAGTAAATTTAAGCTATGATTTTGGCTTGTTCGCTGTCGGCCAGCTGCTCGAATCCAGCGATTGGCTCAGCCGCCTGTCCGACCGCTGCCTGTCCGACCGCCCCTGTCGGCTGGCCGCTGCATTACAAGTGCTGGCCGTAGTATTCGGCTGGCGGGTAGTGCGGATAGCCCTGATGGAAGCCGGGATCGCCGGGCGGACGATGCATCATATGCGCCTGGCTGTCCATCATGTAGCCCATGGCGTCGTGCCCGTAGCCGGAGGGACCTGGATGCGGTGTATAGACTGTGGATCAGTGATCGTCGTATCGTTGTGGCGAAAGAGAAGAGAGACAAAAAAAATGCGCATAATTAGAAATTGCGGTCGAAAGGATTGCGAAAGAAGGAGAGCTGAGTGGCTCAGCTCTCTTAATTCTTAATTAAATCAGCGCCATTTCATAGTTATGGATATTTTTCGATCGAAAATCAAGTAATTCAGAGCAATAGTTACCTGCACGATTGGATTGATCGATCATCGGCTGGACAATTCTTCGCCGCGCATTGATGAACCTGTAAGTAGAGCAAGAAGAGAAGTCGAGACCGTTTTAGTGGCTTTATTCGTTAATTAAACACAAACCAAAATCGAAAAACGAGATAGAGTCGGAATCGGAATCGGTATTGGAATCGGAGACGGAGACGGGGTTGGAGTTGGAGACCAGACCCAAAGCTGGAGCTGGACCTATGAATTATGCATGAATTGGCTGGGATTTGCCGGGATGGCTGCTTTATGTGCCCAACTTAGCCATAAACCAAACCAAATCTCCGCCAGAGTCACACTTTTTGCTGCCATGCCACGACCAGGCCGGGCTCTGGCTCTCGGCTCTCGGCTATGGGCTAGCCAGATCAATGAGCCATGCCGACTCTGGTTATGATTGTCGTTTAATAAATGCAATAAGAAATAATAAGCAGTTGATCCAGCTACTGCGTGAAGGATCAACGGCGACACAGAAAAAAAAGGAGGAAAATGATTAAAGCAAAAAGCCGCCACCGGAGTGACAGTCACTTGGCTCTGACGATGTACCAGTCACAAAAAAAAAAAGAAAAAACCATCCAGCAAACAGCAACAAAACACGGAAAAAGACGCATCGGTTACAGATACAAGGCGAGTACAAGGCCAGCAGCAGATACAGATACAAATACTCGCATTAGCCGAAAAGAACGCGGCTCAAACAGTTGAACAGTTAACGGAGGTTAATGCACTCCATGACTCCTCTTCAACGAAATCCTCTTCGTTCTCCATCTCCATCTTCGACTTGGACTTTTCAATTTGCTGTTGATTTCTGCTGTGTTCGAGCTCTGCTCATTTTAGGGCGGAAATTGTTGCAACGCCCTGAAATCGTTTATCAAAACGACAAAATGGAATTGAGTTCCGTTGCCTTCTCTTCTTCTTTTTTTTTTTTTTTTTTGAAGATGCAGCAGCAACAGACGATGCGGGGCTTGTAAGCTGCAAATCGATTTGGCCGCTGGCCCTCGCTGGAGTTGATTGCAACAGAGTTCGAGAAGAAGAGATACAGATACCCGATACAGAAACAGACACAGTTGCAGATAGAGACTCTAACTTCTAGTTAATATTGGATAATAATGATGATGGTAGGACTCTGCAGGACATTCGGTAAGTGTACATTTGCCGAGTTATTTATGTACTTAGGCCATAATTATAACTTTTTCTTTCTGCAGCTGTACGGAGTAACTAAGCGTTAATATTTAAAACTTGGCCACTGAGAAAAAAGCGAAAAAAGCGAAACTTTTTCGATTACCAAAGTTCCTTGGGCCGTCTGCCATCTTATTGGGTGTTAATGGACTTTTCCTCCATCTTCATATCTATCTCCAACTCTGCCTTTGCCTCTGCCACTGCCTGGTCATTTGAATTGCTTCTTATGCAGTGTTTCTCCCTCCCCGATGTGGCTGGACTTGCCTCAAATTGCGCAAAATAAATACACATTTAGAGGGAGATACGCAGAAGGAAGGCCCTTGGCTATTCCCCCGAGGATTAGAGTCCTGCCAGCCTTCTTTGGGCCCCTCCCCGAACCCCCCCTGCAAAGGTGTCGTCCGTTAGCCCATAAATAACCAAAAGTGTCAACATTTTATTTTGCTATTTTCTGCTTAGGTTTTTCCTTTTTTCCAGGGCCATCCTCCTGCCTCCATCCTCCTGCCGCCATCCGCCGGCCCTTTAGCCATCTCTCTACGCAGTGTTGCGTGCCTAAGCGAAACGGGCAGGACAGGATGGAACAGGACGGGACAGGGTCCTGCCCAGGTCCTTGCTACTATTTGTTAATTTGCAGTGTGCTTCAGTGAGCGCGAAATTCAATTTAATTGAGCTGAGTGCCTGCCTGCCTGCCCGCCTGCCGCTGGTATCCCAGCGTAACCCCAGCTCGATTCAATCCCCGATCCTGCCTCCTCTCTGTGGATAAAGCTCTCACACATTTTTCGCTAGATTTTATTATGGCCTGTCCCTGCTTAAAAGCATTCCAGGGCACATCGGAGCCGGCCAAAGCCAGCTGCATAAAAGATTCAGCAAACGCTTTTAACTTGCTCTCCAGCTTTCTGTGGCAGCCCCTCCCCCTCTGCCGCTCTACCCATCTCTGCATCTCTGCATCTCCATCTGGCAGAACTTCTTTCGTATTTGCAACTGCACGAGGCAGCTTAGGCAGCCAGCCCTGTCTTGTCTTCTGCATTGGCTGTGGCACAGAGTGTCAAGTTCTGCAGCATGTCGCATAATGTGTAAAATTTGATGAAGTTGCCTCCTCTCTATATCTTTTTCTTTGTCTCTGCCTCAAGCCTAATGCACTTCTGGATCTCCCTAGGATTTGGCTTTCAGCCTGTCTGTTTTTCTCCTGTTCCGTTGCTTATGGGGCTGCTGTAAAAGGTAACAAGGCCCATAATTTTGTTTGCCACATTCTTTTCACCTCTCCGGCCTGTGGCAGGTTGACTTTGCCACTCTCAACTCTATTTCTGTGGCGTGGGCTGTCGCCCCAACCACTGTGTCTAGATATTCCCTGTTTGTGCTCTGAGTCCCAGAGCCCCCGGGCCTCACAGGCATAAAGCGGGTAAGTAATGGCTCTGTTTATTATGATCTTAATAAAGCAGATAACACCATTTCGATCTTGATCTACATCTTTTTCTTTATCTCTTAGCCGTATCTGTTACTTACCAATTATTCACTTGCAGTATCGTTAGGCCTGTATCCTGGGCCAATTGTTTCTTCTGGTCCTCCGAGGGGTAGGGATGCTGCAATTGGAAAACCCAGAGAAAAACAATTTAATAAACAATCCATAATTAAATCCAAATAATATTTACTCCACTAAGGAGAATGTTTTGTGGGGAGGGGTACAAACTGCTACAGGCCAAAATTTACAATCTATCTATCAGGCAGGGTGGAGTGGGGGGGGGCGGCTGAGAATCGATCAATCATTGCCAGCAAACAGCCACCATAAAACCGAAATGGGAACCTGTCACCCCGGGACCAGGGCTTGGGACCGCCTCTGCACTTGAAATGCTGCACAAGAGAGTGTATTTTTCGGCTGTTGTTTTTTATCAGACGAGAGTGCACTCCTTATCAGCAGTGCCACTCAAAATGTCCTCAATTTGCTGCCGCTGCTGCTGCCCGGACTGCAGTGCGTGCGCTTGTCTAGCGCCAAATGGGCAAACAAAGGCCATGGGGAGGACTGCTTGGGACTGCGACTGGGACTGGGTCTATGACAGGGGCTACTTCCCCATAAATCTTGCAGTCGACCCGCCGACACAGTGGCGTCAGTGTGCAAACAAACCGAACACAGAGCCCGAGTGAAAGTGCTTCCCTCTCTGTTGTTGTGGAGCTGTGGAGCTATGGAGCTAGGGAGCAGCTAATCTAATCGTTTGTCCCGGGGGCTGGCGCTTATTACAATTTGTTTTATTTGCTTAGTTGTTGGCTGTGCACTTTCTGTTGATTCAACGATTCCTATTCAACGATTCCGATCGCAACACACATTTTCACTGTACTAATGATTGTGTCGGCGAGGGGTTCTTGAACGCAGGCACCGGCACCTGGCTGGCTGTCAAAATTTCTAAGGATCTCTGGCGGAAGTTGCTGTCAAACGGTTTGGCTTTGTTTCGCCCTCGAATCGGGGCATCGCTTTGCGCGTGCTCCGACTCCGACTCTTGTCTGAGGTCCTGCCTCTGGCTCCGGCTCTGTCCTTTGTATTAACCCTTGATTGCCGCAACGTTTCCGGCAGCTGTGGGCGTCGCTTCAGCTTTTGGCACTCGTCACTGACGACTGGAGTGGAGTGCTCCGACGATAATTGTGATTCTATAGAGCCCTATCCGAGAGGGTTGTCTGCCAATGCAATTTGCTTGGGAGCGGAGCTAAGAAATTGTTTGGAAATTTACGGTTCTATATCTGGCCTCCCCCTCCCCCCTCCCCCCTCGGAAATATATGAACTGTCGTCTCATGTATTGGGGGTTACATAAGGATTGCATGTGGCATGTATTCGATGGCCAGTGAAGAGGAGAGTCGTAGCCAGAGTCGCCAGCAATTCCAATCGAAATGTGCAACGCTGCACATCCTTGTCTCTCTGTGTCTCTATCTCTGTCTCTGTGTCTGTGTCGCCTGTCTTCGTCTGTCTGTCTAACTGTCTGTCTGTGTGTATCTGTGTGTCACTGTGTGCCTGCATGTCCTGCCTGTCTGTAATGCAATTTAGTAGCCGTTGTAGTCCTGCCCTGACCACACACTCCTCCACACCTCCAAAGGCTTGGCCTGTTTGGTAGCTCCTTAAATGCATTTGCCTTATTGTTTGTGTTTAATAAATTTTACGTGTTGTCTTGTTGCTCCTGCCACTGGCGCTGCCACTGCTGCTGCTTCTCTTGTTCGTGTTACGTTGCGTTGTCTTGTGTCCTGCCCCGGCAGCAATATTTGTTTGCTGTCTTGGCCAGGTCGAGGCCATACCCCATCGCTCCCTCTGCCACGCCCGCACTCTGACTCTGGCCAACAGCAAATACCAAAACTATATGAAATTTGCGTATTGACAAATAAACGTAGAAGCCATGTAAATACAATGGACATGCCAATGGCAATGTTCCACCTCCTCCTGCTGTTGCTGCTGCTGGTGCATTTGGCTATACACCACTCCACCCACATACTTGTATATGTGGTGTATAACCGTAAAATGTCTAAGAAGTCAGAAGGCATAAATTACATGCAGGTAAATTAAAACGGAATTTATAGCATACTTTGTGGCGCACATCTATTTACAGAGATGGCTCCAGGGAGGTGCCGGAGCAGCCTGGTTATTGATTTGATATTGCGGACAAGAAAAGCCAAGACAGCTGCCAGTGACAGGGCCAAATGCAGGCTGAGATCGTTGTGGTTTTGAGCGGAAAGAGCAGCCAGTACACGTCTTTAGATGGCTTAATAATCACGACACTTTGTCTCCAGAACTATTCCACATTTACATACGATATATGTACTTTTATCACTGCTGTATTTGCTAACAAGTTCATTGACTTTGTCCGCCTCTCTTCCTGCCTCAGAATAGTATGCATTTCATTTGCAAAAGCTTTCAATTCCACGCCTACGGATATCCCCAGGGCTTAGAGCACTTTTTCCCCTGAATCGTCGTCTCTTTAAGCGTTTTTCTTTCAGCTGCACTTTGTTGCACCAATTAGACTAATGAAAGCAATTATGCATTTCGCACACACACACAAAGCATACAACCACAAGCACAGATGGTCCTACACGGGCTGTACACTGTAGACCGGCGAGTGCATAACATGTCAAGTAGAAACAAAGTCCATTTGGTTTATTAATTTACCATACGACAAAATAATTAATTACTGTCACGCCTTTAAGTTGCTTTTGCCATGTCGCCCCAGCCCCCAGACCCAGTCCCAGTCGCAGTCCCTAGCCGCCCCCCTCTCCTCGTCTCTGCCTCTGATTTCTGCTGTCTTGCTGCCTTGCTGCCTGGCTGCCTTGTGCCTTGCTGCTGTCTCTGTGTCTATGTGGCAACTTAACTCGCTCCACTTTTTCCAACATATTTTCACTTTGTTGTGTGTTTATTTAAACTTGGCAAATGAATTTAAAACAATCATCGCACAGAGAGAGACAGAGAGAGAGGGAGAGGGAGAGAGAGAGACTGCTTTCCCCCTGCTGACAAGTGGCAGGCAGAGGGACTGAATTGTGGCAGAGACACAGAGGCTCCCCCTCTTCATTGGGCCTGGGCCTGGGCCTGGGCCCAATGATGTCAACATGACTGCAGAGCCGTGACACATGGCACAACAAGCCCAAGAAGTCGAGGCTGGCCCCGGCTCGGTAATGCACACACGTACAGCCACAGAGCCACAGAGTCAGAGCCAGTGAGACCAGACCAGACCAGCGATGCCGACGCCATTAACAACGCCAAATGCGACGCCATTTGTGAAACAAGCAACAACAACAAAAACAACAACAACAGCAAATTGCAACGACGGCGTTGGCGGCGCAACGTGAAAATTGCATTGCCACAACGAAGAAGGCGACGGCCTCCGCCTGTTGGCCATTATGAAGATTTTTTCCGTTGCACTGCATGTCTAAACAAAGCCAAATGAGTGTTTCTCTTCCACTCTTGCACTCTGTGTGCCCCAGGGGCGCGGGGTAGAAGCGGGACAGATAAGGTGGGTGAGAGAGGGAGAGCCGCCAAGCACTAATCGCAATGTTGTCCACATCCCCAACCTCAACATGTGGCAGGGAGAGAGCGGCAGAAAAGAATCATAATAATTTGCAAAAGCCACAGGAACGGGGCATTAAGTTATGAAGATGCCCTACGCTTGGCAGCAGGTCGTGAACCGCCGCCAGAGCCGACAAGGGGTCAAGGAACAGTCAAAGGTTCATGTGGACGTGGGGGTCTTCCATCCAAGAGATACAAGACTTGGATAGTTTTGCTTTTATTTCTCATTTTTAATTGGAAAGTGCTCCAGGGTAGAAAAGGGTTGATGGATTGTTCATAACATGTGGCTCCTTTCAGGATTTTCAACACTCTAAACGGAGCGATAATTTCCATTGAAGATGGGAAATATATTCATAATTTTCATACTCTTCTCTGCCATCTTTCTTTCAAGAGCACAAATACTCTGATTGATGGATGTAATTCGTAGAAATCTTATCAGAATCCCTGCCATTTCCTCCTCTTCTCCTTCTCTCGTAGCGCATCGCGACTTCGACTTGAACCGGCACCATAAACATGCCACACACTAAGCGCCGTTGCAACATGACTCGCTGACAACAATGCAACTCTTTCACCGCTGCTGCACCTACCTAGCCCCCTACCTCCCTCTTCAACCACCTCATATCTCGCACTATGGCTTCCTTTGGCCATTTTGCCATGGCTTAACGTTTCGCGCTTTGCGCAGTCTTTTTTTTCGGGGGTTGCAACGGCAACGGTTGCCGTCAAAACGTAGGCCCAAAACGGAGCCAGACAACAGCGAAGGCCGGAAGAAAATTGCATGAGAGGCCAGGGACGGGGGCAGGGGCAGTAGAATGTGAAACGGGAATGGGAACGGACCTGGGGCATATGGGCACATGGACACATGTGGCTGGCTGTTCGAGTAGGCGGAGCACGCGAAATTAAACTTTTTTTTTCCTTCTTTCTTTCTTTATTTTTTTTCTGTGTGGTGTTTGCCCGTTGGTGTTGCTGCCGTCCGTTGCCTTGGTTGCAAGTTGCTGTTGTTGGCTGTCTGCAATGCGCGCCAAATGTAAACAAAATATTTGCGCGCCTGCCATAATTATGGCAACAACACTTGCAACAACAGCAACAACAACAACAATCAGCAATAAGCAACCAAGCATTACCCTCAATGCTGCCGCTGTCTGGCTGCCTTTTGTTTTTTGGTTGGCCAGTCGCCGCCGCTAACCCAGCCCCAAGTTGCAGCCCCCCTGCCACACTGCCACACAGCCATGCCATGCACTTCATTAGCACCATCATTGGAGTCGTCGTCGTCGTTGTCGTCGTCGTTGTGGTCTTATTAGGGGCCTGAAACTGGGTCTGGGCACTGGGGGGTTCGGTTTCTTAACGACATCGTCGCCATTGCCGACGACACATATCCGTCATGGCCGCCGTCGCAATACACTTGTTAATTATTTCAATTGAACGGCACTGCTTTCCCCTATGCCACCCCCCTCCCCAGAGCTACATTCAACATTCAATACTATAAGATGGTGATAAATCAAGCTGCCAAACATTGCATTATCTCAAATCGAAGTCTTTGAATACGAAATTAAAGTTTCGAACGCATGGGATATGTCGAAAAACGGCACAAAAACGAAAGAAAACAATTTCCCTAATGCGTTTGAAAAACTGTTAATGGCATTAAGCCGGGGACAAACGGAATCAGTCAAGGATATGCAAGCGCCGCCCGTCGCCTGCCTCCTGCCTCCTGCCGCCCGGCCTCGGCCCGAGGCTGAGGCTGCGGCTGTGGCTGTGGAAAGTCGAGACGCTGCCGCCGGGCAAACATGAGTGATGCGCCGATTTAAACGGCAATTCATCAATGTCAGCCGTGGGGTGGGGTGGGTGTGGGTGTGGGTGGTTGGGCTAATGCCGCTTCCGCTGTTTTCCTTTCCCAGAGGGTGGCTGGGTGCCACCATTTTAAACTGTGCTAACTTGGATTGGTCCTGGTCCTGGTCCTGGCCTCAACTTTAATTTCCGATTTGCTTGCTTATCGCCCTCTTCTGCCCAGAGTCTGGACAGGGTCTGGGCGTTGGTCAGCGCTGCTGCTGCTGCTGGTCGTTAGCTTTGGCCACACATTTACAAAATTCCATTAAGATTTTTATCATTTTACATACGCAGCCAGCAGTCGCAGTCGCAGCCGCAGATACAGCAAAAAAGAGTACCCCAGCTAATGGCCAAATGGCCAAAAGAACGTAGTTTGAACTTCCTTGACCGGCGAGCATAAAATCTTATAGTATTGTTTTGCCTTTTTTCGGTCAAATCAACCCTTCGTATACCTTTGCCATTCGGACATCCTTTTTTTTTGGTCCCCTCAAAGGATTCCGGCATCCTTCTGCTTAACATAAAGTGGCGCATAACAAATCTGTTTATTTGTATTACACATCCGTTGGACTGGACTTCCGCTGGCCAGATCTGAAGGCAACTTTGAACTGCAGTTTGAATAGTTTTTGCCTCCGTTTTGGCAATTTGTTTTTACTGCCGCATTCAGGCCGATGCCGATGCCGATGCCGAGGCCGAGGCCGTTTAGCCAAGCTCTTTGATGGCCCCAAATGGAAATCTAATTGGACGCGATGACCGAGCAAAGAAGCTGCCTTTCAAAGGGTATTCTCGTATTGGGATGTCGTAAATGGGATGCTTGGGTCTTAGAGTGAATGGACTGCGGATAAGGACTTCGATTGAGTCACGCAGTTGAGGTTTGCCAAGTGGTTGCCCGTGCCACACAATCTTGTTTGCATTTGCCACCCTAATGGCCATATAATCAAGGTTCCAATGGCGCCTCGCCTCGCTGCTATCGTTTACATCATCGCCCGTGCAGCGAGCACCCATCAGCTCCCAGGCCCACCCCATTGACGCAGGCCATTCATTGGGAGGGAGCCCATGAGGTAAGGTAATCTTATCAGCCTGCCACGCCACGAAAAAAATACCCACTAACTACAAAGTAGGCACTGGTGCTCCCTCCTCTTATCAGTTGAAGCGGCAGTATATGCGGCAGTCGCTGGGGCTGCGGCTGGGGCTGGGACTGGGGCTGAGGGTGGGCCTAGGCCTAGGCCCCAGCCAGTCAGAGATTCCCGTGGAGATCCCGATAACATCTCTGACGTGTGTGCGCCCCATTGGCCGGAATCTGGGGGGCTATGGCTATGGCTATGGCTATAGTTTGGACTCACCGTTAAATGCTGAAACAGCCACGCTCTCAATATGTTGGTTGCTACTTTTGGGAAAATGCCACGTTTCTTTTGGTTCTTTTTGCCGCTCGAGTCGTCGTCCTCCTCGCCGGTGCCCTCGCCACTTCCTATGCTGGCGTTGCTGGCATCACCTGGAAAAAGGTAAAAGGAAAATAAGTTGGAAGAAAGATGAGTACACTGCTCGCTTGGGTTCTGTTCTATGCGTTCAATCCCTATGTCAATGTTGTCGCTGCTCCACACTCTGCCACACAGCATCCATGCAACCATGGGAGGGGGAGGAGACGTCTCTGGTGTCTCTGGTGTTTGCTCTGCTGGTTTATGGCTGTTTGTCAAGTAGGCATAAAATTACTTTACTAGCCATAACGATAATCATATGGATGACATTGTTTGTGGCTGCCGTTCAAGACACTGCAGGTCACCGGACTGGATCTCTCTCCGGCTCTCTGGCTTTGCTTTTGCCTCCGACTTGGTCTTGTTTAGAAACAAAATTAATATTTGTCAGGGGTCGACTGTTGGCTGTTGGGAGCTGCCTTGGCTCTGTCTCTGTCTCTGCCTCTTTTGGTAATGTTCGTGCATAATTTTTGGTTAATTTAAATTTTCCAGGCTTTTATCTTTTGGCTTTTGTTTGCCATGGCCAAATCCCTTTCCCTTCTCACACCCACACCCACATCCACACAGACAGAGCGTTTCCGCTTTCGTGCTTTGTTTTCCCTCTCATCATCATCATCAGCACTAGATCTCTTTGGATTTTGTATATTTTTGTTTAATATTAAGTATGTTATTTGTGTGTTTACCTAAAGTTTTAGTTACACTTAAGTAACTCAAATGGTAGCCCCTCAAACAGGAAGCCCAAATCGCTGCGCAAATGCAAACAAAATAAACCAGAGACTCCACTCCACTCCGCTCCCACCCCTATCAGAGCATTGCATAATTTCACGCTCCTCGGCATACCCTTGCTCTGCATTCCACCCCATCATCATCACCATCACCATCATCGTGATCATCCGATTTCGGGCCAAAACAAATATTTCCCAACACCAAACATGGTGCGCTGCGTCGCCTATGAATGTCTAACTTGGCAGTAGCCATGAGGCCTACCACCACCACCACCACTACCACCTCCTCCTCAGATCGGTTCGGTTTGGTTCGGTTCAGGTCTGTGTTCCTTGAGTGGTTCATAAATTTTCCATTCTTTATCTTTTGCACAACACCTTTGGCATTTGCTTTCGCTCCACCTTCACTCTGGCTGGTTTTCATTAATTTTTCAGTTAACTCATTCATTAATTTTCACACTCGGAGGGAAAATCGTATATGCACAGTAGCCAAACACACACATACATACGCAATCGGACTGACACAGACACGGACACAGACGGACATGGTGGCAGACTTCACGCCATTTTGCGTAAACCGGAAGTTGGTTTTGATTAATTTAGTCGCCGATGGAGACGTTCGCTCATTCGTTCGAGACAGAGAGGTGTGCTTGATTTTCTAAACATACCATAAAACAAAAGCTGATGGTGGTGGGCATACCAAATACGAAAAAAAACATAAACCAGAAGAACATCATACGCGCATGAGAAAGAGCAGAACAGTGGATACCCTCCTCTGGCTCCCACTCATATTTTGACCCCAACAGAGCCACTAACCAAATCAGGGGACCCCACACCGGAAAAACCCTCCGAGAGGAGCCCAAAGAGAAGCAGAAAAAAGGCGCATTGCATTAAAAAGTTGTAAAATTAATTTACCAGAAACTTCCAAAAAAAAATGAACAAAAGAAGTTCCCAAAACAATCACTTGTTGGACCCTTTCTAGCGCCTCGCCCGCTCCGCTCCGCTCCGCGACGCTCTCTGGGTTGCATAATTTAGCAATTATGGAAATGCGTCGCCCCAATGAGATGGGAGCTGAATGACCAACCGAATCTGGCCAAATCGGAGGCCCATAGACAGCCCAGAGCCCTGAGCCCTGAGTGTGCGGAGGAGTCCATTACGAGGAGAGTGCGCCCGCTCTTCTTGGGCTTATCGAACCCTCGCTCTTTCGCTCTCTGAGCTGCACTTTAGCCGGGCCAACAACGCATTGAGCAAATGCTGCTAGCTGCTAGCTGCTAGCTGCTGGCACTTAACAACTTCATTAAAAGTTGTTTATGATCCTCGAAATTGATTATTCCACTCGTACGGAAAGCGGAGACGCGAGACTCCGGAGGCTGGGGCCAGAGGAGGCCACGGACTGTGGCACTCAAATCGCGACGGGCGCGCGCTTAAGAAAACATGAAATTGATTAATGCATTTGCCTGCAACATGGTCAGGAGATGGAGTTGCAGATGGAGATGGAGTTGGGGCTGCTACGAGACGACTGAAGATGGGCATGGGCATGGGCATGGGTTGGGACTGGTATCTGCTGGTGATATGTAAATTCCTTCAAGTGGATTGCACTTTACGCCGACGACTCTCGATCCACCGCCTCTCGTCTTTCGTCTCTTCTCGAAGTAATTTCTGTGTGTGTGTGTGTGTTGGATTTCGGTTTGGTGTGTGCTCCCATTTCCATTTCCAGACCCAAACACAATTAATCTTTGGCAAGAGCCGCATCTTCGGATCTTCGCATCCCGGGCTGCGGCTGCGGCTGCCCCACGACTGCTGCTTATTATTGTTATAATAACGATGTGCAAAAGCACTTGTGCCACTTGAGCGGGGCACTCGTGTAACAGGGAGATTAGGACGGTGCCCGGTGCCCGGTCCCCAGTTCGCAGAGGATCGGATCGGTGCGTATCTGGGGCCGCCGCCAAGTGCCTCGGGATTCGGGGTTTGAAGCTTTCCAAAGTGCTTTTCGCTGTACGGCGCTGTACGGGCGAGACCGAGACCGAGACGATAAAGCCGCTTGCATTTTTCTTTTAATTGAATTGTTAAGCGCAGCGCAAAACTTAATTAATTTCCACTATAACTTTGTCGACTTTATGGGGGCCCAACTCCGACTCCAGCTCCACATCGACCGGCTTCTGCTGCCCCTCAATTCCCAATAAGTTGTTGCTGCTGCTGTTTTTTTGGGTTGGAGGTTGGGGGCGGGGAAGGGGCAAATAAATTTGATGCCGTCGCAATTTTCGTTGCCATTTCTGTCGTGGGCGGCGGGTGGTGGTTCGCTCAGGCGGGCGCTTCTTGTGGCAAGCATTTTTATTTATTATTGGCTTAAAGGACGAAGGATGCAGGAACCAAAGACGCCATTTCAGAGGCAAACAGACAGACAGACAGACATGTGTGCCTCTGTGTGTGTGTGTGTGTGTGTGTCGGTATTGTTGCAAGAAACCTCCTGGCCTTCTCTTTCCCCAGAACCAAAAAAAAAAGAATAGTTTCCACAGTTGTTGGTGGACTATGCTCTGCTTGCCACATTTTCATGTTTGTTTTCTGTACTTCGTTTTCCTTTTTTTTCCTGCTATTTTTTTTGCGTTTTTGTTGCTGCCTTCTACAATTGCGCAAAATTCCAATTTGCAGTAAATTTTGCGATTTTTCCTTTATACTGACATACAAAACATTTTTAGTTTCCTGCTGGCTTTTCCACCACCACCCCTCTCTTTCTTCCAGGGAATGCAATTATAGAGTAAAGCTGACAAAACCCAAACCAAATGCTTGGAGAAGGTCCCACGATTGATTAAGATTTCTGTACAGATCCTTTAGCCTTCAATTAGGTCCCAACATGTTTGCTTTTTGTATGAATTTCTCTCAGAATAATTCGAGAAATTGTAGAAATAAATATCTATGGATTCTGAATAAAATTCAACAACAAAATGCACTTTCCGGACAGCAAAAACAAACAAATTGCTTTTCCAATGTACAAGAAACAAACAGAGGGAAAGAGACAGAGACCGCCAGAGAAAAACAGAATGAAATCGAAGGAAGAGCGACTCCCACTCTTCTGGCCTGGCAAAATATTTCCAAACTACTTGACTGTGCGGCTCGAGAGGGGGAAGGGGGAGGGGGTGGATTCCGAGCAGTTTTCAATTAGTTTTTAAATAAACTTTTCCTCACAAAATGAAAAACGCCAAATGCTCTCCTTCCCCCCCCTAGCCCCGCACTTGCCACTCGCCCAAGAAAACTTTCCATTTTCGTGGCGAGTGTGAGTTTTTCCCATTTCAAACTGTTTTTGCGCCTGGCGCGTCTTTCAGGGGGCCCCGGCATTTGTTTATACAAATCCATGCCAATCGTCTGTCAATCATTTTCCAATAGGAACGCACCGAACCGGGTCGGCCCCAGAGAACATGGCGGAAGTCTGCTTAGGCTCATCGACATGGACCGGCCCCTGTGTGTGTGTGTGTGAGTCGAGTGCTTCGGCGACGGTGCCTGGCACTGGGCCTGGGCGGCGGCCTGGCCAACAACTAATTGAGTTCTGCTTTAAATGATAATAAACAGCAGCGAAAGCAGCAGCCAGGAACAACAGCAATTGTCTATCTGCTACGTGCTACGTGCAGATTGCGACTTGTGTGTGTGCTTTCGGGTTTGGTAATTGAATTCAAAACATGTCAAAAGAAATCAGCCAGAAACGCCTTGGGTGGCCACTCCAGGCCAGCAGCCAAGCAAAGCAGTGTTGGGGCAACGTTTTGTCACAAGAGCCGAGCCCCGGGCTTCAGCTTCAGCTGCAGCTCAGCAAACACTTCAGGCCCGAGGCTCTGGCTGTGTGCTCTTCAAGTGTAGGCAAAGAAGCTGCGCTTGAGCTGAGCCTCCAACTTGAGCACTTCAGCAGAGGCAGAGGCAGCAGCCACACACATGGCTCACAAAAGCTAAGAAAAGGGCGTCATCATCATCAGCCAACACCAGCAACAACAACACAACTCGGGTGATTGTCAAGTGGGTGGCTGACTGAACAGCAAACACTCGAGCCGGGATCCAAAGTGAGACCTCCAAAGGTGTTGGCGCGCTTATTAGCCACCAGAGCTGCCCGCTGCCCGCTGCCTGGCCATGATTTATGTGCCTGCATTTGTGGCTTTATTGAATCTCTACAGCGGCCTACAGTGATAAAGATCTGCGATTAATCTAACTTTAGTCGGGATCAGCAGTGACAATTATACGGCGACACACGAGTGCACAAATGATCGGGCAATTAATAAAGCTCTCGATACGACTTAATTAAACATTGAATAATGTTCCAAGCGCTGAACTCTGCTTTGATCGGGGCTCCAATTGACATGATCTATTGACTACATTTTAAGAGCCCTGGGCACGAGATTTTCCCTCCAGTCTGGGCCAATTTTCCTGCCCAGTTTTCATGTGCGAATCCCAAAACACTCAAAAACGAGGATGAATAAACTGCAAATTATCAGAGGCCACAGAATGATGATGGATCACCCAATCGCGCAACGCCATAAAACGGCAACAAGTCAATAAGAACAACAACAATCTCAGCTTCGGACATATGGCCGGGTACAGAGCAGGCCCAGAGCCAGAGCCAGACCAAAGTCAATAGCAATTTTTGTGGCCATTTTTTTTACGGGGCTTCTTCCCAGAGAGAGAGAGGAGAGAAGACAGAGGGAGAGGTGGAGGTGGAGTGCAGCACAGCACACAAAAAACAGTTTGAAGTATTAACACAAAAGCCGCTTTGGCTTTTGGCTTTGCCCCCGTCCCCCGTCCTGTGCCCCGTCCCACTCCGATATGTACGTGTACATATGGAGAGGCTTTTTATGGAGGATTTGTGTGATCCGCTGCAATATTTTGAGCCCCGGCAAACCAGGCGAAACCAGCAACCAGCCACGGCCAACGGGGCATCATCATTGTCGGCTTGTTGCATTGTTTTGGCCGGCAAACAACCGGGCAAAAAAAAAAAAAAAAAAATGAAAATAATAATAAAAATAATAATAATGTTGCAAACAAAACAAAAAACAACAACAAAAAAGCAAAGCTGCTGCTGCTGGATGCTGCAACATGTTCATGCCTCATTATTTTCGTACGGATTTTTGCGGTTCGCTTGGATCATGAGAGGCAGCAGAAGCAGCCTTGGACCCGTTGGATCTGGGACTCTGGGACTTTGGTTCTCAGGCTGCTGCCAATGGCTGGAGCTGGAGCCGGAGCTGTTCCATTCATTCAATAGGCTTACTTTTCAGCAAAAAAAAGTTTATTAAAATTCCAAGCCAGGCAACCACCGAAAGCCAAAAAGCCAACACATGTTTTCACGCCTACCCACAGAAAAAGTCGAAACTCGGAAAAAGAAAAAGCTGAAGCTGAAGCCGAAGCTGTCGGAGGCAACAACCGCCTTATATGCAGATTAGCCATATGTGTAGCCCCAGTCTCGAGTCTGTCTCTCATTCCCTCCGCATATGCAAAATCAAATTATTCAAATTCAATTATTGTCAATTTTATTTATTATTAATGCGCATAATTGTCAAATTTGCCAAATTTATGAACCTCTTTCGAGCGATACACACACACCACAGCCATACTCGTATGCCGTTCATATAAGTGAGTGTGTGTGTGTGTGTGTGTATGTATGGGTAAGGGAGCTTTATGCAAATGCCAGGCAACGCAGCAGACGCCCCGAAAGACGCCTGGACAGGATTGTCTCGCGCTCAATCCGTTCGAATTTATGAGACATGTTGAAATGCATCTCACCTTGATTATGTGGATGTGGATGTGGATGTGCCACGGAACGGGGACTGCGACTCTGACTGGGAGTGAAACTGAGCCTCAGACTGAGCTCTGAGCTGATCTGCCACCAAGGGAGTCTCGGTCTCTGGCATTGGCTGCAGCTCCGAAGATTAATGGCAGCGGGTTTAATTTGTTTTTGGGTGTTCTTCCCGGCGGAGTGTTAGGCTTCGGGAGTGGGTTGCAGCTGTAGATGGGGCTCGGATTCATTATTCTTTATGCACTCGCATTGACACCTTGCTCGGTGGGCAGAGGGGAGCCCCACAGGTGACTGACTTGAGCTGAATCTGATTCCTTTTGACTTGGGCCCTGAACCTCTGAGGTTTTCCTTCAGCCCTGCTGCCGTCTGCTGTTTGTCCTTTCCATTACTCTATATATCTGTTTTTTTTTGTATTATTTTCTACATTGATATTAAGCAATTCATAAGCGTGTAATTTCGTTTAGCGTACAAAAAAAAACAAGCAGGCAACAAAAAATGGAATGTCTGCAGTTGATTTTTGACATCAAAATTGCAGGCGCGACTGCAGACAACGCGGCAAAAGTCAGGGCGGGGCCCCCACAGCACCAACGAACGGCAGCCCAGACAGACATTGGGGATGTTACCCTTCTTCTTCTTCTTCTGCTTCCTTCCTGCCCCCCCTTCTTCTGCTTCCTGGGCTGTCTTCTCTTTTTCACATTTTTTTTTGTTTTGTTTTTTTTTCTTTTAATAACACACTGAAAATGTTTTTTTAACAGCATGAAAATTATAACGCATCAGTCACGAAACACGAAGACAACAACGAAACTTTGGTTGTTGCACTCACCTCCCCACCCCGTCCCCTCCGTCCCCGCCTACCATCAGCCCCTGCATGTGAAAATCTTTCAGCGACCAAGAGCAAAAAACGTTTTTCTCTCTTTCTTTGCCTCTGTGTGTGTGTGTTACCCCATTTTGTGCAGCTTTGTCGGCCATATTGGAGGGGAAAAGTCAGGCAAAAGAGTGAGCGAGAGAGAGAGAGAAGGAGACGGCGAAAAAAAGCGCACTTTTTCGAGCCAACAAAATGGTTTATTAACTTGAAAAATAAGTCTGGAAAGGGAAGGAAAACCCAACACAAAAAATCTAGAGAAATGTTCCGCGTTCGTTTTCAGTTTTAGAATATGCAAATTAAGTGAAATAACAAGACAACAAAAAAGCTAGCATAAATTATAAAATGAACAACAGAATCTAGATTCGATGGGAGATGGCAGATGGGAGATGGGATCCGTTGAATCTCGTCTCTGACTCTCTGTCTTTTGGGGGCCCGCTCGGCAACTGTCTAATAATAATGAAATATTTCCAGCTCGAGCCCCGATATCGGGGGAAAGAGGGAAGAACACGCTTGTAAAGATATTTATGCTGCTTTTCGAATTTGAATCTTTTGCTGTGACCTTTCGTGCCTCTACCACGCCAGATCGATCCGAGTGTGTGGATGTATGTATTTTTCTTAATTTTGAAAGCGTATTAAATTACATATACTTGTAGATGGAGAGCCCCCCGGCCCCTGCCCCCTTAAGCGGCAACCAAATTGAAACAAGAATTTCAAGTATGTTTAACCCAAAACAGAAAACACAACACACAACCGAACTCGGAATCAGAATCAGAAACCAAAAACTGAAACTGAAACAGAAACAGAACCGAAAACCGAACCGAAGAGTCAAAAACAGGCCTCCTCCTGTTCTGCCATGGGCATTGCCTGGGCTTAAAGTATTTCACAGGAAATCTTCGGAAACGAAACGCAACGAAACGAAACCCCAGCAACAATATGTTCTACACATTTCTCTTCCCCCCCCCCCCCCCCCCTGCCCCCTGCCTCTTTCCCCATCCCCCGTTTCCAATCTTCTTTCGCTGCTGGGTGTGTGAGAAATCGAAATCCCAAAAACTAAATCCTATAATGCCTTAAAGGGGCACACACAGAGAGACCCGACCGACCGAACGACCCGCACTCCTCACGCACGGCTACATTTTGAAATATCTCTCCCTGGATATGTGTGTGTTTGGTATTTCTTTTTTGTTTCACATCCCCAGCCATGCCCCACACCATGCCCCATACCATAGCATGCCCCAGCCCTCGGCCCAACCGATTCCCTCCATTCAAAAGTCACAGGGCAGGCAGTCGCTGGCACAGGCACAGGCACAGGCCCGAGCGTGCGCTCACTCTATAATAATGATAAGATGGCTCTTAATCAGAAAATTTATATGCCCCGGCATTTAGTTGTTCGGTTCGCTCACGCTCTCCAACCAGAGCTGGACGGATCCGAACCGAACTGATGATGGGTTATGCTCGTTTATAATTATGGGTCCTGTCAGGGGCTAAATAACAGCCGCATCTCAAACTCAAACTCAAACTCTACAATTTTCAGTTTAGCCAGAGACAATGAGAGAGAGAGAGAGGGAGAGGCTGCTCCCTATGTCTTTCCCTCTCTGGATGCTGCCATTTTGGCCAAAAAGTGAACCAAGGAACTTTCTGTTCGTGGGGCGTGTCACCTTTTTGCGCCTCCCGTTTCCCGTTTTCCTGTCATTCAAAAAAAGAGTATATAGTAAAGTGAAAACTTACCGCTTGCACTCGTTCCAAAGTTGTCTGAAAGTAGAACAAGAAGAGTTGGGAAATTAGATAATTATTTGGCCAAGAGCAACCTGTCTGTCTGCCGCACATATCCGAAATATTTCTCAGCCCTAACTACAATAAATCTTCCTCGTATTTCCACACACAGCATTTTCAAAAAACTAAACCCAACGAAACCAACAAAAAAAAAAGATTGAAAAATTTCGTGCAGACTTTGACCGCAAATTGTTGTAGTCCCGTCGCAGTGGTTTTTGTTGGATTTTGTCGGCTATAAAATATGAGATGTATGTATATTCACACGCTGCATAGACCCAAGGGCAGGGCCAGGGCGAGGGGTTTGGTGCTGGTGCCGGGGTTGGGGCGAGCAATCAATCAAAACTATGTGAAGCCTGTGGAATCAGCGCCAAGTGTGAACCAGAAATATTTGGAGCAAATCAAATGCAGTCCCAGTTCCAGCAAAAACAGAAAAGGTGAAGTCCGTTCCGTTGCGGTTCCAACTTTGTTATATATGAACACCCATATAAACATTTAAGTTTATTATTTTTTTGATATTTTCGCACGCAAATCATTTTTTTGTTTCGCTTACGTTTTGAAGATTTATTTTTTATGATTTCGCTTGGGGCATTATGCAAATATCTGTTTGGGGCTTAAGTACCTATCTATAGAATATCCCATATCTGGCAGATCTTCAGAGGAGTTTGCTGAACTAATCTCTGTCTTCAGGCAGTCTCTTTTCCACTCTTTCTCTGCTCCACGTCTGGCGGTGTCATTTAGTCAGTTTGTAATGACATGGCTAAGAGTATTTTGTGAACTTGGCAGAGGAGCTCTGCCCTCCCCTGCCATGTCCCCCGATCCAGCTCAATTGCAGTTCTGGCATCTTCCATCTCCCATCTCCCGTCTGCAGTGGACGCGTTCTTCTTGTCATTTAAGTCATCGAACACGCATTGGTACAATGTACATGGTGTCGGTGTCGGGTTTGTTGTCGGCTCTCCTTCTCCTTTGCTCCATTGCCAGCCCATGGCCATTGCTGTGTGGATGTCAGTGTCCTGGAACGGCCATTGCCAGCCAGTCAGTTCCCGTTCCCCCCCTTCCGGCCCCCTGCCTGCCACATCTGCAAGCCCGGCTCCCAGCGCAGTTCATAAATAATCGTCTTAAGTTGATGGCAATGCGGTGGTAACTGTCGACGATTGCTGGGTGGCACTCGCTGCAACTGATGGCCTCTATGGCCGACTCGGTTCTCAGCCGCAGATTAAGCCCGACTTCGACTTTGGCTGTCCAAGCCCTGCTTGGAGTACTTAACATTGCATTTCGAAAATGAAAAGGAACAGAAATGTATGTGGCCAAAAGAAAGCACAGTCACAGGCACAGTCCGGGGAACCGTTCAGATATTCCAAAAACGTTTCAATGAATGTCAGCGAACGCATTGCTTCAATTTTTTCACCGTCTCCCCAGAGCCGAGCTCTTAACTCGCCAAAAAATGAAAGAAAAAGAAACAGAACAGTGCCAGCCAGCCAGCCACAGCCAGCACTTTGGTCGTGTCTGATCCCATTTTAATATTCTAGATACTTAAATAAAATACGTGTCTGGCCTGGCCAACAAACGTTTATTGTTTGTTAATTGATTTCGCAGCAAAGTTCTCTGCTCTCCGCTCTCCACTCTCCGCTTTCCGTTCCTCTGGTTAAAATGCAAAGTGCAACTTTTCTCAAAACCGAAAACAAAACGAAGAGCGGAGCGGAGCAGACTTTGCACCAGCCTCAGGCCTGAAATGAACTGAAACCGAACTGAACTTGTATTTGGTATGCAAAATTTGTTTGGCTTGCCTCTGGGCCCAGGCCAGGCCAGGCCAGGCCAGGCCAAGTCATCTTCCTCTGTCTCCTCATCTGCTTTGGGGGCTTTGGCTTTGCCGTTGGCTGTGGCTGGGGCTGGTTGGCTGGACTGGTGCCGGGGCTTTGGCTTTTGGGCGCAATTAATTTGCAGACAGCGAAGCAGCCTTGAGGCTGCCAACAGTTGACAATTGTCAAGGACTGCGACAACTTGGCGGCAAGAGTCAACGTTGTACGAGTACGTCTGCTGCTGCTGTTGCTGTTGCTGTACTTTGGCCTGACAGCTGACAGTCGGCGTATCCAAGACTTGTCTTTGGATACTTTGTCTCTCCGTGTGTCTCTTGGACTTGGGTCATTTAACGGTAATTACCAAAACGCTCTTCGCACAAAAAGCTTTCCGCGAAAGAAACTGTTCTCCAACTGGCGGTTGGATAACGCTTGCCTCTTCTCGGCCAGCTTTTCAGACACCAGCAAGACAAACCCAAGAGCCGCTCAAGTGCCGACAAAGCCGACCAAGTGAAGCATAAAAATGAAGCACCCAAAACGAAGAAAAACCTTTAGAAGAGCAGCCAGCCAAAATGGAAGAGGCTAAGGCAGAAGGCAGAAGGCAGAAGGCAGCCACACGATTTTCCATTTGGCCCAAACACAAAGTTGGGAAGAGACGAGACTCTCAAGCGCGACTCAAAGTCTATTTATGTGACTATTGAAGTGGGCCTTTCGGCTCTTCGGTTCTTCTGCTTCTTCTTCTTCTTCGTCTTCTGGCTGGGGCCTTGTTCAAAATACAGTCCCAGCCATCCAGCCATCCAGCCAGCACACATACTCCATAATACTCCATCCAGCCCGACTGAAGAGGCGACTGAAGCTGAGGCGGCTTTGGCTTTGATTTTTGCTTGATTTCTTTCAAAATCGGTCGGCTTTGGATCCGCTGGAGCAAAATAGAGATGCAGAGCAGAGAACCAAAAGCCGAGAGCCCAGAGTGGAGAGTGGAGAATCTCTGTCTCGAAAATGATGCTCGAGTTGTGGTTGCTGCTGTTGTTGTTGCTGTTGTTGTTGCATGTGCATTGACTGTGACGCCATTTTCAGGCAGACAACCCAAGAGTGGAGCGTATGCAAAAGAGAGACTGAGACTGAATCTGAGGCTGAGACCCAAGTCTGGGCCCGAACATATCCAAAGGCAAACCGCCAAAAGGATAATCAGCAACAATTTAGTATTATTACACCACGTTCGAAGCCATCGAAGAAGCACCCAAGCCCAAGCCCAAGCCCAAGCCCAAGACCCAGAGGAAGCAGCACACAAAGTTGTCTGTCAGAGCCGGGGCTGTTCTCCCTCTTTAAGCCGGGTCGGTGTCGGTCCAGGCCTGGCCTGGCTGAGCTCTCAAGTATGCATTTCAAAGAAAATCATTATTATCGATGCGGCGAGGCAACTCCACCATGGATTTGGCTTTGGCTCAGGCCCAGGCCGCGGATGTGGCTGTGTCTGTGGATGAGGAAGAGCCAGGCAGTGCCTCAAGTTTACCTTTTGGTATTTTCACGTAGTCGTAGATTGAGTTTCAATGGAAAAATGATTTGCAAATTGACTTTAACGAATTGCTAGAGTGAGCAACCTGCTGTTGGGCCACGGCATGCTTTTTCTGGTTCCTTTTGGGCATGTTATGGAATTTTGATTACAGCATTTGCTGCTCCGCGTGGAGGAGGAGGAAATCGCCTCTCTATTAGAAAAAAAAAGCGCTGCGGCTCCATGTAATTGGCACGCATTTGGCTGGAGCCAGAGTCAGGCCGAGAGCCAGGGACTCCACCGAATACAATGGCAGTGCCGGGGAGAGGGAGTGGTAGTGGTAGTGGGATCCAACTGGGAGTCTCCTATGGGCCACTGCCATTCAAAAGACAATCGAAGGCGTATGCCTGGCCGACCTGGCCTGGACTGGTCTGAACACAGCCATGTCTGTCCCGATGCCATTTTGATGGCCATTTCATTGGCATTGGCCAAGTTTAGGGCCGCAGGCGGGCCTCAATGACGTCGACGTCTGATCCATGGCCGATCCATGGCGGCCGCCGCTATCAGCCGCACTCCACTCTCCGAACCAGTTGGTGGACTGGAACTGGGACTGCGACTGAGACTCCACTCCAGTCGATCCCCGGCTGGTGGTTGGTTTTGGCCGTTGGGCGATGCCAGTTCGTATATCATTATAGAAATTACCTACTCTCTGCTCTATGGCAGCAGCGGCTCCGGCAACTGCAACGGCAGCAGCCATTGTTAGTATTTTGCCATTAACGTTAACTCTTTGGCACAATCTGAGCCGGTTGATCTCTTGTTGCCCGCCACATCGATGGGGCAGCAACAGAAATTAAAAGCAGCCAACCAACCAGCCAACAACGAGGCAGCGGCCAGCCCGAGAGGCAACAAAAACTGTCAAGCGGAAGGCAAGGGCCGAGCAAAAAAATTGATGTTGTAAATTATTGAAATCTAATGGAAACGTTGACGTCAGTTGGTCGCCTGATGATGCCACGAGTCGGCTGATAGGGCGATAGATACAGAGAAAGGAAATACTTACCAGGACTACCAAGGAAGACTGAGGAATACAGTCGCCTGGAGGCGTCTGCGTTGCGAGCATCGGCAGGTGAGGACCATTCTCTTCGACACCATCGTCCTGCAAAAGATAGAAAAGCCGCGCATTAGTATAAAGAGAACTCGAAATCCCATCACTGCCGATACTGTTGAACTGCTTAGACAAATATACGGAATAAATTATGATAAATTATGCCAAGACATTAATAATATGTCCACAAATTAACAAAAAACTCTGGAGCTTGGCAAAGTCCACAATTATTAATTCAATTTTCCACGTACTAAAGCCTTTCGTAACTGTACTAAAACTCATTTCCAGGCAGAGCATTAAGATCTTAAGCCACTCTAAGCCACAGCGACTGACTGACACAATTTGCAACACTTGTCAACTTAATGCCTCTCCAGCGATATTGACAGCACGTTGAATATCTTAAGCCAACGCATATCTCTCTCGCACTCACACTCGCACTCATATGTACGTTTGGATAAGGTGCCGCTGGCGACTGGGACGCTTTCGTCAAACGCCTTTCATTGAGTGACAGGTGCGCCTACAACTGCAGCCGAAAAACCTACTCCCATAATCTACCAATGAACCAAAAACAGAAAAAGAAACAAGAAAACAAGAAAACAAGAAAAATGCCCCTCTATTCAATGTCGTTGCTAAGGCACAGCCCCAGCGCCCCCCCCTCGTGAGTCAGGCTGCGTGCCGCTTATCAGAAATCGGCCTACCATGACCACAAATATATATATATACGCGTTTACAGGGGTATTTATAACGTAAGAACCTCCTCAATGGACACTTTGGAGGCATAAAACTTTAAATGAAATACGTAGTGTAAAAAAAGGCGAGGAAGAACGAATGAGAATGGCGCTAATAATAATTTGGTTTATTGGCTTTAAAGCACAATGAAGACGGCCAGAATAAAGGGGCGGAAAGTGGAGGGGCGTGCCACACAGCGAGGGTGCGAGTCGAGTCGAGTCGAGTCCAACGGCCCGGCCAATCTGCACGGCAATTTCTATTATTTTTTTTAAGCACTTTCTTCAGCTCAACGACGCAAGGGCAGACGCACCTTTATTTAAATTTTCTTTCTTTTTCTTTTCTTCCTGTCCAGCGAGAGGGGGATGCAGGGGTCAGGGGTCTGTCTGCGCTTCGTTTTTTCTCTTAATGGGCAATTTTCTTGGTAGTAAATGGGCACGTTTTATGAACGCTTTTGTGGGGTGTTTATGGTGGGGATGCCAATGCCGACTGGAGCGACAGTCGGCCAACCCCCTGGCCGAGCGTCGGCCGTGGAGCGATGGGCGTGTGCCGAGTGCAGCAGGGTTGACGGCTGTTTTAATGGAACATTAAATCGCCACTGACACTGCACCTGTCCAATTAAAATGTAACATAATCGCAACGAAATAAATTTTAAAATGCAAGCCAAGAACAAACCGAAAAACCAAAAAGCCAACAAGCAGCAAATCAATAATAAAATTAATAGAGTTTTCTTTGGTGCCAACAAGAGCGGTAACAATACAACAACAACAACAACAGCGGCAACAACAATGAGCCACCGAAAAAATTGTTCGCACATAAATCTTTGCACTAAAAAATTTTATTGTCGTTTTTATTGTAAAGAAATAAAATAAAAAAAAGACAGAGAGCAAAGCCAAAGCCAAAACAAAACCAAAACCAACAACAAAATGAGACAGAGCAGAGCCAAACAGTCTACGGCTGTATGGCGGCGGCTCTCTCAGAGAGCACACACACATACATATCGCTTATAGCGATGCTTCTCTCACTTCTCTTCTCACTCATTTCCCCTGACGAGTGCCTTATCGTATCGTAAGTTGGCTGCTTACGAGCCGAGCAAATATCGTAGGAAGGCAGCGCCATTTGCTTTGGCCGAGCCCCGCAGCGCGTGCGAGCGGGACGAAGCTAGTGAAGAAGTCCAAGGCGAATTGGCAGAGCGAATTGAAATGCCAGTCCCAGTCAATGAGAGGAGACTCGCCTCCCCCGTTGCCGCCTGCTACGAGCCAAGTTAATGATTTTCGTTCAGACTGTCTTGACTAATTCGATTTTGGATGAGTTTTGTTTTGTTTTCCTATGGTTTCTTATGCAATATTAAATCAATAAGCCAACAAATTCGCCTCGCGTTAACCGCGGAAAAAGCTTGAAAAATTCACTAAAACATAAATGGTATTCCTTCAATTGATTTCGGTCAAATTTAAGTGCACTTTAAACAACAAATTCACTTAATTTTTCGTTTTTTGTAAACAACAAATCCGAAGGAGACCCACTGAGGATTTAATTTTTAGAGATTTTTTTGTTTATGGGGCTTTTAAATGTCACAATTCTCAAATACTGAAAATGTGCTAAAACATTTATTGTTTGCTTGTTTCTCAAAATGTATTTTAAATTATCTTTCTGTGGCATTTTTTTGTTGTTTCTTTGTTGCTTTTGTTTCGTTGTTTCTTGTCTCATTTTTTTGTGTTTTTATTTTTTTATTTGCTTTTTGGCCTTTTGTTGGTGAAACGATTTTCGTTTTCTATTTTTAGTGGCACTATTTTTGGTGGCGACCCCATTTGCCGCTGCCTCTAGCTAAGTGTATTCTTCCTCTCCCGCCTCTCCCCCCGTCGGTTGCCACCTCCCCCCTGCCCGCTCTCGACCAACGCCGCCATGCATTGGGTATGGTATCTCTTGGGTGAAGTGCCTGTGGGGCTGATAAATGGCGCTTAGGCATTGATTAGATGCCAGCCAGCCAGCCAGCCAGCGGCAGCCTGCAGCAAGAGCAACAGAGCAACAGCCAAATGCATTTGCCTTATCACCAATGCACTCCACAGACACTGGCACACATTATAACCGACACCCATTACCCCCTGCCACTGCTCCCTGCCCCCTGCTCCCTTCCTCAACACACACTCTCCCTTGAAAAGAAAAACACAACAGTCCAAAACGAAACCAAACGAAACGAATTTTCCATTTTCCATTGAGTTCTCCTCCTCTGCAGCACCCCCCCAACCCCAACCCAACAAAATGCCAGAGACTCTTCAATTCTGTTTCGTCTGTGTGTCCATGTGTCTGTCTGTGCGCCTGTGTGTGTGTGCCCCTGTATCTGTGTGTGTGCTTAGATAAAATTGTGTTTCGAAAGTGACAGTTGAAATGATTTATCACTTGCCAGCGACTGCAAGGCGCAAACGCCAACGCTGCCCTGCCCCTGCCACCCGGTCCTCCCCCCTCCGGCCCACCGCCTGGCTGTCGTCAAAGTTTTTAGCACAAGCTCGATGCTCCTCATGCCCGCAGTCCCCTTTTCTAGCACCCCCTTCCAAGGCATGTTTGGCATTTTTGTGTAGAAAAATTGAAAATTGCTTTTTTCGTCAGCAGCCGCCACAGCGCCACACAGTGCCCCTCCCCGCTGCCCTGCTATCAGGGGCAACTTCATCTTTCCAATTTTCTACTATTTGGCTTTGTGCCCCTCCAGCAGCAGGTCCTTCTCCCCAACTCAACCCCTCACTATTGTTGTTTTGGTTTTTTGTTGTTATCTGTGAGTTTTTCATATGAAAATTTAATTCCTCTGCCACCCTCCCCACTACCCTACCAGAGTCATTTCCCATGCGAGCTAATTTAAAAATTTTTGTAATTTTTTCGCTTTGCTCTTTTGGAATTTTTGCAATGCGCGACAAAATGATTTATGTCGCTGCCTGGGCGAAATTAAAAATATTACAAAAAGCAGCAGCAACACCAACAGCAATGCGAACACATTTAAATAACATAAAAAAATATATACATATATGCAAAAATGGAGAGAGAGGCGGAGGCGGAGAGAGAGACAGAGACAGAGATACATTTGTATATTGTGTCACTTGAAGCTTTAAAATGAAATTGTTGCCGTGTGGAAATTTACGCTGGCTTTTCTCAATTTTTATGCCCAACAATTTCGAACAAGAGCAGAGCAGAACAACGGCAGAGGCGACAGAAAAAAGTTAAAATAAAATACATAAACCGCAACAATTTTTCAACATTTTGCACGTGTAAATTTTCCAATTGGCTGAACGCGTTCGCCAAATGAATGAAAGGGGGAACGGGAAGACGGGGGAGCGGGAGTGCCGCAGAGGGGAAATTGGAGTAAGAGGAGGGGGTGTACAGCGAGAGAGAGAGAGAGAGAGAGACAGTGAGTGGGCGGCTGGTTCACTGCTGGGCGTGTCTGCTATTATGAACCATCTGATGGATTCATTTAAACAATTCTTGAGCCAGGTGCCCCAGCCCAGAGAGGGAGAGACAGGGGAAACCCTTGAAGAGAATTATGGCGGAAATGAAATTTGCATTGACATGGCAACCTCTTAGGGTTGACCAGCGAGGGTTTTTGGGTTCTGAATTTGGGTTTTGCATTGCCGTCGGCAGTTTTCAGGCAGCTTTTAGCTGACTTCTGACGAAGAGATACGTATATGTACCCCGGGATCACTTAGGTTCCTTTGAAGACAAATATATATACGGAAATACTTTAAGCTTTGGGTCAAATTTTAATTTAAAAGGGTCAGAAGTTGAAAACATTAGAAATGAATTCCATGGAACTATACGAAAATAAAACCAGAAAACCTCTTCTCAGAACAAAATCCAACCTAAAGCCAATTTTTTGTGAATGAATTTTGTTCAGGGGGTTTTCTGGTCACCCGATAAGATTAGCTCGGATTAGATTTCCGTCGAAATCAAGAGGGGGTTTACTTCTAGGAGTACCTAACAAATACATTATATTTCTGCAGGCTTTCATTTGCAATCTCCACTCTTTTATTTTGAATCATTTATGCTATTTTGTTGTGGCTTTTTGTGTAATTTTTCACATTGCCAAAAACGAATTTCGGCTGCAGCTGCTTTACGAGCACAAAACCAACAAAAACCAGAATAGTTATCTATTTTTTTTTTGGGTCGGCCGGCATTTTCCGCCGCCGTTTTCACAGCATTTTGCATGTTTCATTTTTTGTATTTTGTTGTTGGGTTTTTGTTTCAATTTAAATGAAAAAGCTTTTCGCGCATAGTTATAAAAATAATGGCTGCAACTCAACGAAAGAGACAGGCAAACGGAGCAGAAGAGCAGCAGAGCGGGAGAGCAGCAGAGCTGTAGAGAGATGGAAGGCCAGTTCTAATGCATTAAACTCGGATAAATGGATTTAAAAAAGGTTTTTAGCTCTCTGGCGGCCTTAAAGGCTGTTTCTGTTTGCTCGTTTTTCCCATGCGAAAAATTCAATAAAACTAAAGGGCCACACCTCGACACAGAACACTCGGCCCTGAACATGACTTGTAACTTAAGCTATGCCAGTCCCCCTTTCCCCCGCCACCCTACCCCCACTGTGAGTGTGTGTGTGTGTCATCAGTTTTGGCGACATCCTCGAGCCACATATCGCTTTACACTTGAAACGAATTTGAAAGTCTGGATCGAGCAGCTCGTAACTCTTGTCTCGCAGGCCCCCTCCCACCCCACCCATTCCCCTCTTAACCCTACACACATGCAGTTCCCCCCCTCCCCCATGCTCCAAGCTTCATTGGCGTTCTTTATCTGGGCGAGCTGGGCCGCCGCGACTAATATAAACGTACAATGGACCAACTTAAGCTGAAATGACAGTTGCGACATGTTTGCGTAGGCGTGTGCGATCTCTCCCAGACGGACGGACGGACCTGGGGACAGACCCAAGGAGGCAACCAGTCAGCCCCAGTCGACACACCGGCAAATGTTTTGGTATTAATTTTTCTTGCTGTTGCCTTTTGGCATCTGTGGGTCCCCGTCTCCGTCTCCTGCTCCTCCTCCTCCTCCAAGGCAGGCTGACAATAAACTTTATCGCATTCATGTGAATGCACTTTATGACACCTAACCAGTCGATGAAAGAGACAGCAGCAGAGAGAGAGGGAGCGAGAGAGAGGGGGGAAACTCGTTTACCTGCCTGCCTGTAATTTCTTTGGCCGTTTAAAGACCCAACAAAGAATCAGTTGGAATTCGAGGCAATTTTTGCACGACTGATTTGAATCGAAAGACTTTGATGAGCTCTACTCTATGTGCAACCCCCTCCCCCCGCCCAAGTACGAGAGTGTGTGTGTGTATAGGAGAGGTTATTTTGTGGTCGTCTGGCTGGCTCGTGACTCGTGCAATTTCAGTCGTCCGTTTGACGGTCACGTGACCCTAATAAATCACAGAATTAATGTTACGTAAAATGGAGTTCGCTTTCAGCTTTGGTCGGGCTCCGACTCCGACTCGGACTCGGACACGGACTGCAATGTCCTGGCAGCAACCACCGTTGAGTGGTTAAACTATGCCAGCCGGAAATTGAAAAACGTTTGCGGCATTTCTGATAAGTCGGAGAATGGAGCGAATGCGAGTCCAACTTAAAGATCAACTGGTAGAGCGTTGGGTTAATAAAGCATATTTTAAATTGTTAACCAACACACACAGAGAAAGACAGAGAGAGAGAGAGAGATAGCTGAGAAGCGCCAACGGCAAGCGGCAACCGACAACATTATGGCCATTAAAAATACCCAAAACGACAACGACAATTTCCTCATTATCGTAAAATTTATTCAAGCAAAATAAATTCATTGGTCGTTAACCTTGACACTGGTTTTTCTTTTTATTTTTATTCCCTGTCTCCCTCTCTCTCTCTTACTCACTCTCTCTGGATGTGTGTGTGTGTGTGAGTGCTGTCTTTTGTGTGCGCATAAAATTCATGCCATGACGCGTGTTAAATAGTCGCTGTCATTTGTCGACAACTGGGGAAAACTTTTCAGCTCAGAGCTGTAAAATGGTTTTCGCAGACCAGACCGAGTGGGTGGCCCCAGACAGAGGGGGTTGTGGTGAGAGCGAGAGAGAGAGATTTAGGCTCAAGATCGCCTTAAGTTAGACTACATTAAATAAAAGGCAGACAAACAAATTGTGATTACAGGCAGAAAAGCGGCAGAAACATAACCAAAACTAAGCATGACTGTTATTATTTTAGCCACCCCCCCCCCCCCCCTGCAGCCTTGAGGGGTAGGAAGCGTAATCCGCACTACCAAAAAAATAACAAAAAAAGCGAAAAGGAAATTACGCCTGTAAGTATGCTACAATAATCAATAAGTGTATGGTAGTGTGTGTGTGTGGGTGGTTTTGGGGGGGTTGCCGCTTGACTGCGTTTTAGGCTGCCAGACACACACAAGCACAGAGTGAGAGTCGGAGAGAGGGCAAGGGAGTGAGGGTGATTTGTCATGGGCCTGCCGCGAGTTTTGGGAGTTTCCATTGCAGTCCTCCTCCTCGCCAATGATTTTTTCTGCTCAGACGGCGCTGCTGTTGCTGTTGCTGCCGTTTCCCCTGGGCTGTTTTGCGGGCTTAAAGTGTTAATGTATCTCTCATATTGGTGTGTGACAGTTCTGGCATTCTGTCTGTCTGACGGGGAAATTTATGCACCGAGTTTCGGCGAGCCTCGAACTTGTTGAATTGCATTCCAGGCAGAGATGGTTGTCTCAAGATTAATGGGCCTATACCTGAGCAGGACTTCCCCTCCCTCCCCCAGACACACTTAAAGCTGCAGGCTCTCCCTCCCACCTCCCATCTCTCATCTCGCACATTTAAAGCGATTGAATGAAATTCTGCGATTCGCCTTAAGCATTCGACATTAGCCATAAAAGCAATTCATATGCAAAATAGAGACTCCAGGACTCAATATCCTGTGCATATATAAATTATAGACGCGAGGAGAAATAGGATCCCTGGGCCATGGCTAAAAGGGATAAATACAAAAAAAAATGCAAAAGAAAGCCATAGAAAATGAAGAAAAGCTTTTTTCATCCCAAAAGCTAGCAAAGCAAGGCAAGTCCTTCTGCTCTCGTGGAGTGTGCTCGTGTGTGTGTGTTAAAGTGAGTGTGCGGCAGCTGTCTGTGTGCGTATTGGCGAGGATTCTAGCTACAGCCCCGACCAACACCGACTCTGACGTCGTTTTGTGGGCTCCTCTACTCCGCCACCGCCTCGTGCCCAGCTCAATGCTGTCGTCGTCGTCGTCATTTCGTTCTTTATATAAAACCGAGTCGAGCACAGCCAAGGAGAATGCTCTCTGACACACACACACACACTTGCACACAGGACAATATAATGTTGTTGCTTTTTTTCTACTTTCTGGTTTCTTTTTTTTCGCTCTACTATTTTTCTACATTTCTTTTATTTCCAGTCAGCAGAAAAAATTCTTATACACAAGCTGCGTTTGCCTGTGTGTGTGTGTGTGTGAGGAAAAGCTCTCTTGCCATGTGTGTGTGTGTGTGTATGCGTGAGCTGGAGCAGTCAGCTCAGTTTTCTTTTGAATGATTCGATGATTTTAAGCGCCTGCGTTATATGAAAACCAATCGCATCAAAGCACCCCATTAAATTTCATCGTCAGGCATATATCCTTGCCACACTCACACACACACACACACACACTCTCGAGCACAGAGAGACGAGACATGGGTCCTGGCAGCTGCTGCCGCTGCTGTGCCATGACTCCTGGGTGGCTCTTGGCCATGTCTGCGTCTGCATCTACGTCTGTCTAAGCCGCCCAAGGCAATGTTTGCTATATGCCAGGGAAATCCGTCAGAAAGCGCAGCCGCTGCAGCTGCTCCTTCAGCTCCAGTAGCAGCCCCCTCCTCACCCTATCCAGGAGGGGAGAGGGCAGCTTCTCTGTCCCATCATCATCATCATCATTATGTGCTGACGGCGTAAATGGCTCTATCAGCACATTGTGCAGCGCCTTTTGGTGGCACTGACATGTGGCAAGGCCCCACTCGGCTCGATACCAGCTTAAAGTTGCATATTTTTGGCCAATTTAAAGTGCTTTTAATGGCTTTATGCTATGCTGAGGCATGGAAAATGGAAAGAAAAAAACACACAGCCAAATGCCAAGTCATGGTGGGGGCTTGGGGCTGGAGTCGGAGTCCGTGTTGGTGCTGGTGTTGGGATACTGTCGTTAGTTTTATATACTTTCTATATGCACATAGCCCGCAGTCTATCACAGGACAGAGACGCCATCTTCTGGCTCGGCTTTTGCTTTTGCTTTATTTGCAGTGGATCCAACTCCATCTGCCCCGCCGCTCCACCTCCACCTCCGCCTTGGATTCTTGCACTTCTTTTATTCTGCTATTCCCTCCCTCCCTCCGTCCCTCTCCTGCTTTTCTTTTATTCTGCTATTCCCTCTCTCTTGCTTTTCTCTTCTTTTTTTTTTTGTGATGGCAAACATTTAATGGGTTTTTCAGAAAATTGCATTTTCTTCTTTGGCACTCTTTAGCCTTTTTGTTTAGCTGCTACTTTGCAGCAGCAGTGGCAGCGCCACTGGCAGAGAACTCGACTCGAGTCTCAGTTGTTGTTCCTGCTGCTGCTGCTGCTCATGACCATGGCTGCCATATTAGATTTTGAATGCATTTCCGCTTTTTGCCGCAGCGAGCAAAACTTTTGTTCGCCATGTTGGTTCTCGCTCTCACTCGCTCTAGCTCTCTCTCTCTCTCTCTCTCTCTCTCTGTAAGTGTGTGTGGGTATATTTTCCACTGACTGACAGCTGTGCAAATGGGCGGCAACAAGGACGAGAGGCGCGTTGCAAGTTTGTCTATCCCGAGTGGGAGTGTGTTTTGGTTGGTTTAGTTGGCTCTTGGTTGGCTGCCTGCCTAGCATCGGTCTCCCCCCTGGCACCCCATCTCCCCGGCTCGTGTTTCTGGCTGCATTAAAACTTTGTTTCATTTTCCCGATGTCTGTGTGTCTGTGTGGGTGTGTGGGTGCTTTTCCTTTTGCTTTTGTTTGATGAAAAAGTCCAAGTTGTTGCGCAAAAGTTTTTATGCAAGTTTTGCTATTTTGGCAAATGGATATCCTTCCAGCCACTGCTCCACCCTCCTGCTCCTCCGATCAACTTGTGGGTGTTGTGCTGCTATCTATCCGACTTATATGGAAGTTGGTCATGTATATGGGATACATAAGTATGTATCCAAACCGACGCTAGCTATTGGCATTTCTCGACTGGGGGCTTAATCAAACTTTGCCCTCCGCTGGGAGCCAGCTAAACTTTGAGTTAGGGGAAAGGCATTTAAGCCGATGAATTAATGTGAAATTCGTGTCCGTCACAAGGGGCATGCTCTCCGCACACCTTCCACACACACATGCACAGGCACAAAAAGTGCTGCATACTTCAGGGCGCTGCATGGCCATCGTATGCAAATGAAACAAACATTTCACACATTCCCCTCAAGGCAGTCCAAGGGCCATAAAACGTCAAGCCGCAGCCAACAAAAAACAGTAACGTTTTCAACCCGTTTTCGTTGACCAAATTAAAAAGCCATTTAGGAGGTAGGCCCACCAAAAGACAACAGAGAGACACATTTCCATTCAAAGCTGCCTCCGAGGTGGCAATTAGACATCGATGGCCGAATAATTTGGCTGGCTCGATGGCTCCATGGCTCGATGGCTGGGTGGAGAAAAGCGAGCACAACCGGTCCGGGGCAGGGGATTTCATCGATTATGCGACAGCAGTTCGTCTATTGAATTGATACGAGCCCCCACTCTTTTGGGGACTGTGAAGCAGATCTTAACGATTTTCAACGGCACTAAATCTTCAAGGACAGCAGCACCAGGCAGCCCCAGCAGCCCCAGCAGCTGAACTGAGTTAATCATCCATGATTTAACGATTCGTAGACCATTTAATTGCCATTCAGACCCAGACATGACAGCCGATCGGTGATTAAAACCAAACAAGACAAAGCCAAAGACAAAGAGAGTGTGAGAGAAGCAGAAACAACACATTTTTTGTTCAGTTTTAACGACTTGACAAAAAGTCATTTAAGGCACTTCTTTGGGACAATTTTTGACGCACCAACAAGTTTTGCCATCAATTGGAAATGGATCCGGCATGAAAGTACACCTGTAAGTGGTGGGTGGGAGAGCTATCTGGCGGGGTGGGGGATGTGGGTGTGGGTGTGGCAGCAGCACGCGCCATTTCGTTGGAAATTGAAAACGTGTCCAACATCGAGACATCAATTTTTAAACAGAAGTAATCACTTTGTAAACGTTGCCCGGGACTCGACAGAATACTCGAATACACACACATATATCCTTTGGGGGTTGACTTTGGCTAAGCCAGAGGCCAGGGACCAGGCACCAGAGTCCTTTTGGTCCTTTTGGCTGGGGACCAGCAGACCCCTGACAAGTATGCCTCAAATTTCTGGGGTCTGCTTGGCGCTCCGCTTGATTTCCAAATTTCTGCACGTAACCACGTAAAGTTGCAGAAATTTTTATACAATTTGTTGCATGCATAATTCACGAACACCAAACGAGGCAGGCAGCAGGCATCAGGCACTTGCTGCTGGATTTATGTGGGTGGCTCTTCTGGCTCTCCGGAATTATGATGAGCCAAAAGCATCAAAGGGGAGCAGCCTGGAAGGGCTTAGCTCGTAAGTTAGATGAGAACTCAATTCAATTTGATGAAAGCGAAGGAGTCGAAAAAAAGCATTCATGAGATGCCGAATCCAAAGCCAAAACGAAGCAGAAACTGAGACAACACTAAGACCCTGTTAATCTATTGAAATAAGCGCCACCATTTGTCTATCGAATAGATCTGAGGCTTTATTCGGATATCCCCCCCACTTTTAATTGCCATTCAGCACGGCCCGGCCCGCTCGGCACTGGCTATACAGTCACGTCGCGCACACACACTAAAAAAGCGATATAAGCTAAAAAATTTATTAAATTCTCATTTATCAAACATCATAAATCAAAGTCTGTGTTGTATTTATTTCGAATGATCTATCAACAGTTTGCCATTTGGATGGGTCCCCCCTCTGTATCTATATCTGTAGCTGTAGCTGTATCTTTTATGACTAGCTAATTTGGTTTGTTGTTGTTTTTGATTTTGATTTGTCAGTTTATTGTTTCTGGCTGTCAATGATGATGATGCTGCTGCTGCTCCTCTTCTTTCGCGAGAATGGAGCTCAATGAACTATAAAAAACTAATGTTTCAGCGGCAGACAGGCGGCCAGGCGGCCAGGCGGCCATGCACTTGACAAGTGAATGAAAGGCTGAATGATGTCAATCTATCATGCAGCCCCCCAGTCCCAGCCCCAGCCCCAGCCCCCCCAGGGCTACACCGTCCGTCAACTTTTACTTTCAGTTTGACCTTTGCTAACTGTCAAAATTCGCTGCCGCTTGCAATGTGTCAAAAGTGTGGCAGTAGCTGTTGTTACTGTATTTGCATTTGACAGCTCCTGTCCGACGTCCGCTGTCCCCTGTCCGCTGTCCGCATCACTTTTCGCACTTTTGCAGCAGAGACAGAGGCAGCGACTGGTGACTGCGACGGCGACTGCGACGGCGGCGGCATCGAGCACAAAACGCGGCTTTGAACTACTAAATCATTTTTGACAGTTGGCAGCGACGCCGGGGAAAGCCCCAAGCAGCGCAGTCTGGCTCTGAATATATATATATGTGTGTGTGTGTGTGTGTTTGTTTGTTTGTGTGTGCGGGCACTCTTTAACCATGACCTTGAGAGCCGTTACACACACATACATATTGGTGGTGCTGCCTTTGTTTATGCAATAAATTAAAAGCAATAATTTTTCATCTTGAGGCAGCAGCAGCGGCAACCAGCAACAGTTGAAAGTTCGCCCGCTGCGGCGCAGCGCATTAATTTTGTGTAAACTTCAACAAACACACTGCCACACACACACACACACAGATACTCCAGAGAGGGACAGAAGCAGCAACAGCGGCAAAAGTGATAAAGCACCGCAATGGCAATGGCAGCGACGTCGACATTGTTTTTAGCTCGCTGCGACTGCGCTGCTCTGCTCTGCTCTGTTCTGCTCTGTTCTGTCGCTGCTCCCTTAGCAATAAATACAACAACAACAAGAGGCAGCAGCAGAAACAATAATTCAACTTGTGGCAACTTTGGCACTGTGCTCCACATACCACACGGCCGGGCAGGGCCGAGCCGGGCACAGTGCAGGTTCAATGGACGCTTTGCGCCTGCGCAGGGCCCAACAAATTGCAGCCACCAGCTGTCTCTCTCTCTCTCGCTCTCTCTCTCTTCCCCTCTTTCTCTTACGCCATTAATTCTAGCGCTTGCCGGCTTGTTTGACAGTTCTGACAGACGATTATTTAAAGTTGTGCTTAAATGCTCGCCTCTCGCTCTCGCTCGCTGTCTCCGTCTCTGTTTCTGTCTGGGCCTTGCGCCTGGCCCTGACCCCCCGGCTGTCTGCGCCCCCCCGCAAACCTTGGCGAAAATAATACAAATTACACTTTTGGCATATTGTTCCGAGCCGAGCCGAGCCTACAAGAGCGAACGAACCACTTGTTTCTGTGGGTTAGTGGGTCTCCCGGTCCCGCTCCGCTCCGCTCCCCGCAATCCCGGAAAAACAATCGAATTGAAGGCGTTCTGGAAATATTTTTCAGATATTACCGCGGAGGTTTAACGATTTAAATGCCCCGGCACACCATTCTTCAATTTAACGCATCATAAAGATGGGGGGAAAACTGTGTCCTGCAGCGGGGACTTTTATGAGCCCAAGAGGCGGCTGCCGGCTGCCCCGTTGCCCGGCTGCCCGACGGAATGGTACTGGGCTGGTTCTTGGTCGGGTTAAGAACCCCCCACACTGTGTGGAGCGCGATCATAAATCAAATTTCAATTCACGTGCCGTTCGTTCGCCTCATGTTCATTAATGAAAGCGAAATGCTCATACGCTTATATAATGCCACAAACGCAGGGGCACGCCAGCCAGGCAGTGGCGGGGGGGCATGGCCATGACGCAAGCGTCCAACTATCAGCCCTCGGACATCATCGAAACTGCCACTGCGCACAGCAGCAGCGAGGAGCGAGGAGCGACAAGCGCTGAACAGATTTTCACATCAAAAAAATTGGCACAAGTTCATCATCATTGTGATGGTTGGTCCCACTGAATGGGGATGACTGCTGTCCTGCTGTCTGGCTGTCTGGTCGAGGGGGGGCGTGGCCACATGCACGTTGAAAGCTCGGAGACCGCCGATGTTCAATTTATGAGCCGCAGACAGTCGCCCGCCACTGCCACTGTCCCTGGCTCTGGCTCTGGCTCTGGCCCTGGCCTTTGTTTAGCCTCTTCCCCCTTTTAATCGATTGTAGTTTTTAATTAAAATTTAACTTTATAATGATTTTTTATCAGCTGTCCCAAGTAGCGGCGGCGGCGGCGGCTGCCTTCGCGAGTCTGTTTAAGTCTAAATTAAAAAGAAATTTCTCATTTTGAAGAGGAGCACAGCAGAACAGGAAGCCGCAACCGTGCGCAAGCTGGGCGTGGATCGGGCCGGAACGTGATCGCGAACAGGATTAGTGACAGCCATCAGACAGACATCAAAGCCCCCCAAACTGATCGATGCCTTGGCCACTTCCCCAGCCTTCTTTCCGGCCAGCTTTGATTGATGTGCGAACTGGAAGTCAGCACGTGTACCCTGTCCCCCTTTAGCCTCTAATCTATCTTCTAAGTATATATAGTAAGTATCTCTACTCTACAAAAATGTGTTAAATGACTTAATGTGGAATGTGACTTACCATCATATGTTAGTTCTGAAGGATTGAGTGATGATAAGAACTTACCATCTGAAATGGGAAAGAAAATACAGCAGCGAATTAGCCAAATGCATATTTATTTCAATTAGGATTTTATAAAGGAATCATTGGTGGGGTTGGCCGCATTCATTCAACTAATTACCAATAAATAATATTCTCGGATTAAACGCAAATGTTTTTATAATCCCCGAAAAAATTGCACTCAAATGGGAATTTTTTTTTGTATAATGATACCCTGGCTATAAGGAGGGTATATATAGAATATTAAATGGTATATATTTAACAGTGCAGGACTACTTTATTTTATCCCATAAATTAATCAATTTTCTATAAGATTTGTAAATTTGTATAGCCCCGACTTTATTGCTTTATTTTTGACAATTTTGTAAACTAATAATGCTCTAAAATTGGTCGTAAGTCCCCTTATTTCCATTTATCCAAAAGGATATGCAGGACTTCGTGTTCATCCAACCATTACGTGTGTGTGTTTGTGTGTGTGCTTCCCACTCTTTATCCATAATTGCAGCATTAAAACGCTTAATTACAACCATTTTATTTTTGTTCGTGCTGTCTATAGTTTTTGTGTGGCTCTATTGGGCTTTTGTCTGTCACCTTCCTGCAATTTTTGGCCCTTCCTCTCTCCCTCTCTCCCTCTCTCTCGCTCTTTATTCTAGCGCGTTTTTTGTTGGTTTAATTTTGTTTTGTTGCTTGATTAATTTTATTATTGTGCAGCATTTAATTTAATACGCATTGCGGCGCATAATGTACAATAATTATTTTAAATTCACTTTGACAAGCACGCACACGCCACACCATGCCCCTCCCCACCCTCCCCTCCCACGCTTGCCTAACCGCCTTCATTTCCCTGTTAATGTTAATTTAATATTTTTACATTGTGCTCGTGTTTTAATTTTGCCTGCGGTTTGCCATGTTTGTTGCTGAAAATGTTTTACTTTTTCGCATTTTTTGTTGTTGTTTTTTTTTTTTTGTTATCATAAAACAAAAATGCAAATTAACGCAGAATCCTCTTCGGCCGCTTCATCTCTCTTTTTGTATTGTTAATTATTTATGGCTGTCAGGTTGTGTGTGTGTGTTTTTTTTTTTCGTTTTTAATTTTTGTGCTTTATCTTTTTTTCGAGAATTTTATTTGCACGCATTTTATTTCGATAAATTATTAAGTTTTTTGCTATTTTTATTTTCTGACATTTAATGGCGTTTTAAGGCCATAAACATTTTTGCAGCCACACTTAAGCCGAAAAATGGCAATAATATCGCATTAAATGGTTTCATTTTTCGTATCAACAAAAAGAGTTAATCGCACAGAACATTCCTTTTCTTTTTCATTGAGAATGATCCGAATCTCCCCGCCTTGAGAGGAATACTATCCTCCTGATGATCATGATCATCTGCCCTGATTTCCATTTACTTATTGTAAAATGCTGCAGGTTTATTTCTGTAATTTTATTGTATTTTTATCGTATTCGTCGACTTGATTTGTTGTAAATAAATCAACGATAATTAACCTTCTGCAGCGCGTAGAAATAATTTTACTGTCAATGTTGTCACCGATGACAGTCGAACATCTTAAATCATTTTGTGGCATGGCCTGGTCTCGTTGTATCTTGTATTTTGTGTGTGTGTGTTTGGTGAGCACAAAACGAAATTAAAAAGCGCAACAACGACGGACACTAAACACGGCTAAATGATCAACGCTCCCCGAAAATGCCAAATGCGCCAAATGAAATGCCAATTCGCACTCAATTGGAGGGCGGAGCGGTACAGGACAGGGCAGGACAGGACAGGGCTCTCGACTGGCGACAAAACACCTTTCGGAAACAGAGAGTAGAGGGTCTGGGACTTGGACTGGCACTGGGACTGGGACTCTGTCGCTGTCGCTGTCGCTGTCTCTGTCCTGGTCTCTCCCTGATGCGTAGACGTCAAAATGCCGTGGTGGCAATTAAATGCCTTCGACGCTCATTGCCAACGCCTCAGTCAGAGGTAGAGCTCAGAGTCCAAGTCCGAGACCCAGACCCAGTCGCAGTCGCAGTCCCCGTCGGAGACCCAGTCTTGAGCTGCTTTAGTGTCTTTGTCCAGAGGCTGGTGCCTACTCCTACCTCCTGTCCCTCCTGCCCCTCCTGCTACTCTTCCACCTTGAAGTCGGGCAACAAATAACGCCCAAATATGGCGCAATTTCATTCGCAACGCAACGAATCGATTGCCGATGGATGAGACGATGCCACCGCTGCTGTTCGCTGCTGTTGCCTCTGTCGATTCATTTCAATTCGTTGCGTTTCGATTTATTTATCACCTGTCGTTGAAAATTGAAATTGCATTCGCTTGGGCCATCACCCATCGCCCATCGCCCATTGCCCCAACCCCAACCCCAAGGCAATCCCAAAACCCAAAAGAGAACTCAGTGCCAGACCCAGGCCGAGTCCGCTTTTTGCTTTAGTTTCGTTTCGTTTCATTTTCTTGAGGGCCAGGTAATCATTGTCAACAATTAATGAACAGCCATTGGTGGGCGTGGCAGTCATTTAATGAACAGCCAGACCAGACCAGACCAGGCCAGCCAGAGGTAGCCGCATTTTGTTTTTCGTTTTCCTTGGGTTTTTTCTTCCTCTTTTCTTCTATTTTTATAAATTAGCAGAGAGGCCTTTTCCTATTAGAATGGCCAAAAAACTCATCAGCATAATGTAAGATGTTGTGGCTCGGGGCGATAATGAGCTATAATGGAGTTGGCTAAAGCAAGAGACAGAGAGAGGGAGGCAGAGCGAGGAAAGGGGTAATGGCAGTGAGGCAGGGGACTGGTTCGGAGAGGTTCTGAAACTGGTTCGAGTCTTAAGAGCTCTTAATGCCGCTGGCATGGCTTCACTTCACTTTTTCCCCCTTTTTTTTTTGCATATTTAAAAGCTTGATTCAGTTCAGGCCGAACATTGATCGACTAATCAGCAAAAGGCAAAGAAAGTGCAGACCAGGACGAGCCAGGACGGGTTGCAGCAGCCTTATCAATGCACTTTGCCGTGCTACACGTAAACTTACTTTAAACGCGCCAAACTTTTCATTCCAGATAAGAAACCGAACCGAACCCAAGCGGAAGGAGCCCTGGAACGTTCTGCCCCCCTCCCGCCACTCCACTGATAGCATTTTGCATTGATTTCAATCATTGTTTATGTACTCTGTCTGCCCCAAGGATGTGCCGGGCCCTGCACTTGATTGGCGGGGAGTGCCAGTGCCAGAAGTCGGGGAATCATTAGACCAGGCCCCAAGCTAAAGCCAAAGCTGAGCGATGTTCGTGCCGTGCCAGCAGCGCGCGCTTCAACGCTTTGCTGCCACAAGTTGCAGTGGCAGTGGCAGTGGCAGCGGCCACAAGTTGGTGTCTGCGCTCTGCTGCATGGGGTCCGCTCTGGCCTGGTCTGGTCTTGTGGCATGCGGACTTTTGTAGCAGACAAAATTGTCGACAAATAGTTTACACAAGCATGAAATTTTGCTGCCCCGACGAGCAACAAAAGAATGTTGTTGCTGTACTTGCCGCAGTTGTTGTTGTGGTTTAGTTTGTAGTTGCAGGAATTCGCTAGCAACAATTCAGTGAAGGCAGCAAGCAGCATGCACCACAAACCGATTGGCAAATGTCAGCCAAAGAAAGCAACAGCAACTACAGTAGGGCAGGGGGGAGGGTGGTTGCAACATGATATCCTCTCCTCCCTGACCCGCTACACCTGCCACAAAATGTTTAATTAAATTATGTGAGAAGCGTCAGTGGCAGAGGCCGAGGGTGCCAGAGTGCGATATGGAGCCTGAGGATTATGCATTGTTATGCGGTCATTAATTCATATCAAAGGGGTAATTGAAAACCGCATAAATTAAACAAAAAGCGCGAAAAAACAGTGCAATTATTTGCCATTTTTTTTGTGTTTGTTTGGTTTAAATACGGCAGAGCATCATTTTTTCCTTTGGATTGCATTTGAGTGTGTTATCCGCTGGGGAAAAAGCGCGCGCGGCTTTGACATTTGGCTGCATTATAGTTTAATCTTATTAAAATATTTATTTTATTAAAATATGCATGCAATTTGTTAATTTAACTGCTGCGTTTGCTGTTATACCCTGCCACTCGCCCGCCCACGCCCACTCACCATTTGCCAGGCGGCATGCCACTTTTTGATACCCTCTGACAAATTCCGATTTGAGGTCCATAAACACATTTATCCATGGAAATATTCTACAACTATATCTTTATTTATCCGATATTAATATATACCAAAAAGTGCACAGGGTATTCCTAGCCTCGACGATTCTTCATTTCGTTTCGTTTCTGGTTTGGTGTTTTTTTTGTTAGTTGGTCGTCACGGATTTCGTGTTTTTATTGTGGCAGCCACTGCGCTTAATTGCATTTTGTATATGAATTAATGAATTTTTTATCAGCAACAATACACCTACACAACCCACGGACACACCGACAGAACAGATGTGCCATATAAGCCTCTCTATATGCGAGCTTTATTTATTTGATTTTTTTTCTCTGTCTCTCTCTCTCTCTCTGTCTCTTTTTTGTGTGGCGCCTGATAATGCAACGAAAATAACAAATAGGACAGGCAGGCCACAGAGAGAGCTTCCATATTTTTATATATTTCGTTTTTCCAGCTGCGAATATTTAATTTCATTTGTGGTCTGACCAATAAAGCACACAAGAGAGAGAGATAGATAGGAGGTAAATCTCTCCTAGCCCGCGGAGAAGGACTCCAAGGACTGTGTGCATTTACCATATCATTAACAAGTCCATTCGTATCGGGCAGTTAGGATCTTGTTGGAGATCTAGATTCAACAGAAAAAGGGTTCGCTATGGGCCGGAAACTTTTCTGTTTCATTAAAATGCAATTAATATAGGCTTTCAGCACATTCTGATGACTTTGGGGACTTGGCCAGAGGCAAATTACCCAACTAACTCGTCCAACTCGGCCCCGAAGGCAACAAATTAGGGTGCGCCTATAATTAATAACATTTTCAACAAAACATATACACTCGTAGAGTGGGAAAAGAGTGGGAACCATTTCATTAACTTCACATTACACATTACACATTGCACGAGCCAGGGAAGAGCCACTGCAATAGTTCCAAACTGGGACAGAGACACGTGTGAGTACGAGTACGGATGTTTCCCTTATGCACACACACACACAAGAAGTGCACGCAACTATCCAAAGAGACAGAGACAGAGGCAGGTATGAGTATGAGAATGAGTCAATCCATTAACGTTTTGATAAAAGATCTTTATGACGACACTCCAAGCGGCAGCGACGCCGGCAATCATCATCATCAGCAACAGCCAACAGCCAACAGCCACAAGAGCCACAAAAATGCCTTTGGTACGTGTCAGCAAGAAACGAGACACACCATCGAGTGAAAAGTAATTGCGTTTAAATGCGTTTACATTAGGGCCCGAAAAAAGCCGCACATATCATCAATACATGATGTGCAATGGAACTGGACTCGAGTTTGGCCTAATTGCAGAGTTCCATTGATGGCCAGTGTAACGCTTGGATCAGCGAGAGAGCTAGTTCGCAGCGCCATCTAGTGGTCGGCACCGTAAGGGCCGTGGTAGACCAAACACCCTCTATGGGCTAGGTCGGGGAGATCACGAAAAGTGGCATAGGAAGAGTGATAGAGTTAACAGCTTGGATTGTCAACTTTCTCTGGCATTTCACCCTGTCCTTTGAGAGGGCCCGAGGGTTGTAGCTTGTTGAGGGGCTTGGCTTCGGTCTCTTCCCGTTTTGGCGCTCGACCCGAGCGTTCGTTTTCTCTGTCAACAGCCAACAAGTATTTTTTATAAGTGCTAAAAAGGGAAAAAAACGTGTAATCGCGGCGGGAGGAGAAGAGCTTCAGCATTCCGGCATTAGTTTTCCAGCCTAGGTGAGATTGAGAAGGGTAAAGGAAAATTGGACTAGTCAGATAATTTCATCCGTGTAGGACCGGCCATTGGCGCAGTGGATACCGCAAAGGAGGAACGCCGCATCGCCGTATTTTCTTTGCAAAGCGGCCCGGATCAGCTTCGCGGATCCAAAGACGCGAGGCGTCGAGGAGATCGAGCGTCCAAGGGACGCCAGAAGGGGTCCAGAGGAGCAGCCAAAGCAGCGTTGGAAAAAATTGCAGGCCCAAGTACACGGGCACCGACGCCACGCTAGCGAGAGTTGAGTGGTTTTTGGGGAAGAAGAAAAAAAACTCAATCGTCTTGTTGAAAAGCGAGCCAAGGCAGGGCTATATAGCGCAGCTAGAGCGAAAGCAAGAGCAGTCCGAGATCTGGCGGGGTCTTTCGAGTGGTCTCGCGAGTGATTTTTATCGTCGGGAACCGTCCCAGGGAACGATGGAGTGATTTCGGAAGGGAGAAAATCTAAAACTAAAAGAAACCGGGAATGGCTGAGATCTCTAGTAATAATAGGATTCAGTGTTAAGTGATTAGTGTTAATAATTTGATGAGTTAAGTAATATTTCTTTGTTAGTTTTTTTGTGCGTTAAAGTCTGCGACAGTCGGCGAAGGGCAGGCGAAAGAAAAGGAAGAAAAAGAAAGGGCAGAGAGAGCTTTTTTGTTGTACTCGAGTGGAATGAGTCGCTCAAAGTGAGAGTGGAGCGAGCAAAGAGTTTAATTTGTGAGTGAGGTTTTTTTTTGTGTGCCTTTGATTTACTCCCGATTGGAGTTCACTTTACAGGTCCAAATCTCCTCCGGGAAGCGCTTCGTCGGTGGATATGCGGATCATCGGGTGAGTGAGAACGAACAAGAAAATTTAACCCTGGCAATTCCACTCATGAGAGAAAAGGAAAGAGAAATTTAGATAATTACATAATTCCCCCTATTGTTTGTTCCGTTTCTTCCCCCCTTTCGGTCTGGCTGTTGTACTGTCTTCATACATGAATTCCGAGATAATTGTTAGTTTTATTCCTCATCATTATTAAGCAATTTTATTGATATTATTTTTTTATTCTTTTACTTTTTATGCGTACTTTTTGTTGGGTTATGTTTAGTTTTAGTTTAGGAATCGCTCAGTTTTTAGTCATAATTCAATAAATTTTATAATGTTTTAGTTCACAGTTTTTTTTGCCTTCGGCTAGCCAAATGCCCCTGAGGATCCCATAACGACGCAAAGGGGTCATTCCATATAAATTGCGACCTAGGAATGGCCAAGGTAGGGAGGGTCAATCCGCCCTCAACGAGATCTGAGGCGGGGAAAAGCGTTCGGGGACAGGTCGGAGAAAGGGCCAATTGTGTGTTCAAGCAATTTTAGGTCCACCTTAACTCTCGTCGTAGCACGCATAAATTTTAACTTGTTAATAATGAGGATAGGCATCCGGTGAGAGGAGGGCAAGATCACCACCCCAATTAGCCGACGAGCATCCCAGCCGGGAATAACCGCGTGCGCCCTTCTCCCACTCCCCAACACCCAGCCTGGTTCGTTACAGTTATAAGTAATTATTAATTTCATTATTATAAAGTTAGTGGCGCCCAACAATGGGACCCAAAATAATTGGTAGAACCGCATCCCGATGTGGTCAACAATATCGCAGAAACACACACATCAAAAACACTTTCGGTTTTTCTGGCAAACGATGTACATATGTAGTGGGCTGGAGAAGAGAGGCATATACGTTTATTCGCTTTTATTCTCAAACTACGGTTGCTGCAGCATCTGGGCCAGAATACCGATCTTCATAGTCAGCTAAATTTTGCAAGTCAGTCGCATAGGATTTATTGTTGAGAAGTTGCTAGCAGCGATCGACAAGCCACGGCTGAGGACGTAGAGCTTAGTAGGCGATTAAATACCCTACAGTAATGGAGTCCGTAGCCCAACGAGTTAGACGTTTGGAAAAGCAGGGAAGAAGTCTTTAAATAAGTCCACCCTGACCACGAATAACGAGTTTTAGCAAAGACCCATCCATAGTTTACAATAGTCATGCGGCAGAGCTAGCCATCAAACGCTCGGAAATACAGAACAAAATCTTTAATAAGAGTTTGCCTGGCCACGGGTGATGGAAAACCAGCATACCTGTCCGCGGAAGCAAGAGTGCGAAGGAGAGTAAAGAAGACGAAACTGATTAGCTTCGATTTACTCGCACTCGAGCTTGCAGTCGTTGTTTTTGTCTTGCGGATCGGCGCTCCAAAGCAATAAAACGTTTGGTTGTTGTTGCAAGGGCTGATTAGCACGGCACAAGCAGCGGTAAATTATCATTGTTCTTTCTTCTCACACCAGTTCCGATATGATTTTTTTTCAGGGGAACTAAGCTATGCTTGAAGGCAAATAAATGTTTTTTTTGATTTCTTTATATATTGCGATTTTCACAAAATATTATTCTTATTTTTTAATTATAAATTGTTTTTTGTTTTATTATCAGTTACAAACGCGTCTCACTTCCTCAAGCTGTAAGCAAAGAGTTTTTATTTTTTTTGTGTCACAAGAAAAAAAGTTGCTAGAACGCCGAAACAGCTGTCTCGGTTGAGATAGGTCATCGACCGGCAAAGAATTGTGAGCACTGGGAAGAAAAAAAGCTAGTTGACGTGCCGAAGGGAATCAATAATGGAGGGAGAACCTGTAAATCCGTCCGTTTGCATTCTGTGTGGGGAAGAGTTTGGGTCCCTGCAGTCATACAAGACCAGGTGTGGCCACGAATTTCATAAAGCTTGCATCGTCCCCTACTCGAAGGAAAATGCTAAATGTCCCAGATGTGGAAGAGTCACTTTTGAGTTGCAAGGCGGCGCATCGGTTTCGGGCACGCAAACCGCCAAACAGCAGGCAGGAAGCAAAGAAAAAGCTTCAGGCACCCCAGCGACGGGATCAGCAAATAATAATCCAGGTTCAGCTTCAGTTGATGGCGGGAATATAGGAATCATGATTACCCAAGCAGTGCGAGCCATGCAAAACGACCTTTTAACCCAGTTGTCGGAGCAGATGGCGCAAATAATACAAACCAATGTCGCTGCTCATCTTCAACTGACTGGCCGGGATCAACACACTCGAAATATAGCTCCAGACCATAGTTCGCAGGGTCAGGAAGCAGGCGGAGGCCGAGAATCGGCAGGATTTTACAGAGAGGGCAGAGACACTCCCAGAAGTTTAGCTTCCGATCTGTCCCAAAGGCCGGACAAGGTCGTACACATCATGAATGGTTGGAAGCTACGATTTAGCGGGAATGCGGATGGAATTAGCGCTGATAATTTTATCTATAGGGTAGAAGCTCTCACCCATGCAACGCTGGAAAGCAACTTTGCGGTGCTATGTAGCAACGCTAGCATCCTCTTTGACGGAAAGGCTCGGGAATTCTTTTGGAGGTTTCATAAGTCAGTGGTAGTAGTCCGATGGGATGTGCTTTGTCAGGCATTAAAGAAACAGTTCCGAGACACTCGCACGGATGTGGACATTCGAGAGGCGATCAGGGACCGGAAGCAGAAAGAAAAGGAAGGGTTCGATGCCTTTTATGATGCCATAGTCCAGCTAATGGATAGTTTAGAGTCTCCCTTGTCAGAAAAGTCGGTGGTAGACATACTGCGAAGAAATTTGAGGCCCGAAGTAAGGCACGAGTTGCTCAATATAAAAATAACTTCGGTTGGGGAGCTCAGGGAAATATGCAGACGAAGAGAGAATTTCCTGGAGGACGTGAGACGGAATTATGGGTATCAAAAGAGTGTCCCTTTCCGTAGGCAAGTAGCTGAGTTGGTGGAGGAGCACATGTCTGATGACGAAACGGAGTTTTCCGAAGGTGAGGGCGAAGCCGAAATAGGAGCGTTGGCCTTGGTATGCTGGAACTGCCATAAGGAAGGACATCGGTACCAGGATTGCGAATCCAAACGCAAGATCTTTTGCTATGGGTGTGGCATTCCAAACATTTACAAACCAGCTTGCGAAAAATGTCAGAAAAAAAACGGCATGGCGAGCACACAGCCTCGTCAGCTTCAGAGTGTGCGTCGCCAAAAATCCGCGAACCCAGACGCCAGCCAGTAGAAAATCAACACCAGGCAGTTATAGATACGAGCATTCCAGTCCAGCCCGTCAGTACAGTAAAAACAAATTTATGGCATAATTTCATTAATTCTAATTCCGATGCAGAGGCTGTAGAAACACTGTTCCGTCGTAGATCCAATTCAAGACACTCCAAACGGATGAGATCATTTTGGAAGGCAGCTAAGTCAATAAATGCGATTAGATACAAAGAGCTCGATAAACGTCCGTACGCAGAGGTAAAAATTTTTGAGCGGCCAGTGCTTGGGTTGTTAGATACGGGGGCAGCGATGAGTGTAGTTGGTGGGAATTTGGCTAAACAAATAATTACCAGCAGGATTCCATTTAAACGGGGCATCTCAGTTGCTCATACTGCAGATGGCAGGCGGCAGGAGGTTCTGGGTCGATTGAGAACTCCAGTCACCTATGATAACGTCGTGAAGGATTTGGAACTACATATCATTCCGTCGCTTAGCCAGGACTTATATCTAGGAATCGATTTTTGGTCAACGTTCAATTTATTACCTCCGGAGATGCAGGTAGCAGAAATTTGTCAGGAATCGCACGTACTAATTCCAAGTCAGAAAGAGGAGTTGCAGAAGGTTGTGTCGGAATTTCCATCCTTTGCAGTCTCTGGTTTGGGTAGAACATCGGTTTTGTCGCACTCCATCGATGCAGGAGATGCTAAGCCTGTAAAACAACGGCATTTTCCCGTGTCACCAGCCGTGGAGAAACTGCTGTATGCCGAAGTGGATAGGATGCTCAAATTAGGAGTTATTGAGGAATCTGATAGCGCCTGGTCCTCTCCAGTTGTGCTAGTCCAGAAACCGGGAAAGGTTCGACTTTGCCTAGACAGCCGAAAAGTCAATGCTGTTACACGAAAGGACGCCTATCCGTTGCCGCAAATAGACGGTATACTAAGTCGCCTCCCCAGAGCCATGTTCATCTCGAGTCTGGATCTCAAGGATGCCTATTGGCAGATACCCTTAGATCCGGAGTCTCGGGACAAAACTGCTTTCACAATTCCAGGTAAACCTTTATATCAGTTTAAGGTTATGCCGTTCGGTCTCACCAACGCGTCGCAAACCATGACCAGATTGATGGACAAGGTGATCCCTGCGGAACTTCGCAATGAAGTCTTCGTCTACTTGGACGACCTGTTAATTGTTTCCGATAGCTTTGAGTCGCATATGAAGGTGTTGAGAGTGGTAGCGCAGCATGTTCGATTGGCTGGATTAACGCTCAACGTAGAAAAGAGCAAATTCTGTATGCGTTCGGTGAAATATCTTGGTCATATCGTCGGGGAGGGTGTCATTCGAACGGATCCCGGGAAAATTTCGGCCATGATAGACTTTCCAGTGCCGAACTCTTTGAGAGCCCTACGGAGATTCCTTGGGATGGTTGGATGGTATCGTAAATTTATAGCAAATTTTGCGTCGATAGCTTCCCCTCTCACTGACCTGCTGAAACCTAAGTGCAGATTTGTCATGACTCCAGAAGGACGTACCGCGTTCGAGGAACTTAAAAAACTGTTGTGCTCTGCGCCAGTTCTTCGTAGTCCCGATTTTAGCCAACCTTTCTTTGTGCATTGTGATGCCAGCAAGTCGGGTGTTGGAGGTGTCTTAGTGCAAAAGACTCCGGAAGGAGACGAATTTCCGATAGCTTTTGTGTCGAAAAAACTTAATAAGGCGCAAAGAAATTATTCTGTGACCGAGCAAGAGTGTCTGGCGGCGATTGTTTGCATCAATCGTTTTAGGGCATACATAGAGGGACAGGATTTTACGGTTATCACCGATCATGCATCTCTAAAATGGCTCATGACGCAGACGGATCTACATTCGCGGCTGGCCCGATGGGCATTGAAATTACAGGGCTTTAACTTCAAAATAGAACACCGGAGTGGGCGTTTAAATGTTGTACCCGATGCCTTATCCAGAGTTAATGAAGAAGAGTTGGCGGCCGTTGATGTTGGTTATGGACAAGCAGTTGATCTCGAGTCACCAGCTTTTCAGTCCGACGAGTATGTGGAGCTGGTAAGCAGAATAAGGGCCAATGACGTTAACTTGCCGGATCTGAGGGTGGTCGAAGATCGTGTGTATAGGAAGTGTGATTTCGCCACAGGGAGTACTCTTCATGATCATTTTATCTGGAAGTTATGGATCCCACAGAGTCTTATTCCAGAGGTACTAGCCAATGCTCACGACCATCCCTTAGCATCGCATGGGGGAATTCATAAGACTCTAGAGCGAGTGCGACAGTTTCTCTATTGGCCAAGTTTAGTCAAAGATGTAAAAGCGTATGTACTCGCGTGCGACACTTGTAAAGCAACTAAAGCACCGAACTCTGTCCAGCGACCCCCGTTGGGAGTGGCACCCGAGTCGCAGAGGTTTTTCCAGAAGCTATACGTAGATTTTCTCGGCCCTTATCCACGTTCAAAAAGCGGGAATATTGGCATATTTATAGTACTAGACCACTATTCTAAGTTTGTCTTCCTGAAGGCTGTAAAAAAACTAACGGCTGATCTCGTGATCAAGTATCTGCAGCAAGATCTATTCCACACTTTTGGCTTTCCGGAGACCATCGTATCGGACAATGGCTCGCAATTTAAGTCGGAAGTCTTCCAAAAGTTTCTCAAAGCGCACAAGATATCACACACGGCCACAGCAGTATACTCTCCGCAGTCGAATGCGTCAGAGCGAGTAAACCGATCTGTAATTGCCGCCATTCGTTCCTATGTGAGGTCCGATCAGAAAAATTGGGACGAGGAGCTGAGCAGCATTTGTTGCGCCTTGCGAACCGCGGTCCATTCTAGCCTTGGAACTTCGCCCTATTATATGGTATTTGGGCAGCAGTTCGTTAGCTCCGGGGAAACGTATAAAGTTCTGAGAGCTCTTCGATTGTTGGAAGATAAATCCCTAGTCTTCTCCAAGGAGGATTCGTTGGAATTGGTACGTAGCAAGGCCTTAATGGTAATGGAAAAGCAAAGGCAGAAAAACGAACGAAATTACAATTTGAGATCAAGGGAGGTTTCGTACCAAGTGGGCCAAGAGGTGTTCCGGAGGAACTTTAAGCAGAGCAACTTCCAGGCTGGCTATAGTGCCAAACTGGGCCCAGCCTATGTGAAGGCCAGAATCCGCAAGAAGATAGGTAATGCTTATTATGAGTTGGAGGATCTACAAGGACGGTCTATTGGGCGATACCACGCGAAAGACTTAAAACAATAGCTGATCCGCGCAGTTTGGATCCGACTTGTGTGATACCACTAAGTCAGATCTTCGGCGGGGGGTATTTGTAACGCTTGGATCAGCGAGAGAGCTAGTTCGCAGCGCCATCTAGTGGTCGGCACCGTAAGGGCCGTGGTAGACCAAACACCCTCTATGGGCTAGGTCGGGGAGATCACGAAAAGTGGCATAGGAAGAGTGATAGAGTTAACAGCTTGGATTGTCAACTTTCTCTGGCATTTCACCCTGTCCTTTGAGAGGGCCCGAGGGTTGTAGCTTGTTGAGGGGCTTGGCTTCGGTCTCTTCCCGTTTTGGCGCTCGACCCGAGCGTTCGTTTTCTCTGTCAACAGCCAACAAGTATTTTTTATAAGTGCTAAAAAGGGAAAAAAACGTGTAATCGCGGCGGGAGGAGAAGAGCTTCAGCATTCCGGCATTAGTTTTCCAGCCTAGGTGAGATTGAGAAGGGTAAAGGAAAATTGGACTAGTCAGATAATTTCATCCGTGTAGGACCGGCCATTGGCGCAGTGGATACCGCAAAGGAGGAACGCCGCATCGCCGTATTTTCTTTGCAAAGCGGCCCGGATCAGCTTCGCGGATCCAAAGACGCGAGGCGTCGAGGAGATCGAGCGTCCAAGGGACGCCAGAAGGGGTCCAGAGGAGCAGCCAAAGCAGCGTTGGAAAAAATTGCAGGCCCAAGTACACGGGCACCGACGCCACGCTAGCGAGAGTTGAGTGGTTTTTGGGGAAGAAGAAAAAAAACTCAATCGTCTTGTTGAAAAGCGAGCCAAGGCAGGGCTATATAGCGCAGCTAGAGCGAAAGCAAGAGCAGTCCGAGATCTGGCGGGGTCTTTCGAGTGGTCTCGCGAGTGATTTTTATCGTCGGGAACCGTCCCAGGGAACGATGGAGTGATTTCGGAAGGGAGAAAATCTAAAACTAAAAGAAACCGGGAATGGCTGAGATCTCTAGTAATAATAGGATTCAGTGTTAAGTGATTAGTGTTAATAATTTGATGAGTTAAGTAATATTTCTTTGTTAGTTTTTTTGTGCGTTAAAGTCTGCGACAGTCGGCGAAGGGCAGGCGAAAGAAAAGGAAGAAAAAGAAAGGGCAGAGAGAGCTTTTTTGTTGTACTCGAGTGGAATGAGTCGCTCAAAGTGAGAGTGGAGCGAGCAAAGAGTTTAATTTGTGAGTGAGGTTTTTTTTTGTGTGCCTTTGATTTACTCCCGATTGGAGTTCACTTTACAGGTCCAAATCTCCTCCGGGAAGCGCTTCGTCGGTGGATATGCGGATCATCGGGTGAGTGAGAACGAACAAGAAAATTTAACCCTGGCAATTCCCCTCATGAGAGAAAAGGAAAGAGAAATTTAGATAATTACATAATTCCCCCTATTGTTTGTTCCGTTTCTTCCCCCCTTTCGGTCTGGCTGTTGTACTGTCTTCATACATGAATTCCGAGATAATTGTTAGTTTTATTCCTCATCATTATTAAGCAATTTTATTGATATTATTTTTTTATTCTTTTACTTTTTATGCGTACTTTTTGTTGGGTTATGTTTAGTTTTAGTTTAGGAATCGCTCAGTTTTTAGTCATAATTCAATAAATTTTATAATGTTTTAGTTCACAGTTTTTTTTGCCTTCGGCTAGCCAAATGCCCCTGAGGATCCCATAACGACGCAAAGGGGTCATTCCATATAAATTGCGACCTAGGAATGGCCAAGGTAGGGAGGGTCAATCCGCCCTCAACGAGATCTGAGGCGGGGAAAAGCGTTCGGGGACAGGTCGGAGAAAGGGCCAATTGTGTGTTCAAGCAATTTTAGGTCCACCTTAACTCTCGTCGTAGCACGCATAAATTTTAACTTGTTACTATTTAGGATAGGCATCCGGTGAGAGGAGGGCAAGATCACCACCCCAATTAGCCGACGAGCATCCCAGCCGGGAATAACCGCGTGCGCCCTTCTCCCACTCCCCAACACCCAGCCTGGTTCGTTACACCAGATGGGCGGGCAGCTCCATCAAGGACAATTATTACATTACACTTGTAATGCCGGCCTTTAATGGCATTATTAATGCAGCCAGCCGCACTCGGGAACGGATCGGACCGGGGAAGCCCTGAAATAAATCTCCATCGGCGACTTTACGACAGCCAAAGGCCGCCGCCAGTAAAAACACTCACCCACAACCTACAACCTCAACTCTCTCACCCGGTCCACCCCCGACCCGTCCAGATAACTCTCACACCCCCCCTGAACGGTTTTCTTTTACGATTTTTTAATAGTTCTCACATAGATTTTATAGTTCGTTTCCCCATTCCTTGGGGCACTGTCTATCTCCCTGGCCGCTTTGATGGGGCACTATTTGTTTTTCTTACTTTTGGCCAGAGCGCATAAAATTGATTTCCTTTCCCGGTGCCCGTTTCCCAGTTCCCGGTGCCCGGTTCCCAGTTCCCGGTTTACGGAGCGTTTACTCTTTCGCCTGTCATAAAATTTATGTTTATGTCGTAAAATTTAGTTCGATTTTTTTCGCTTCTGCAGCTCTGGCCCGAGCAATCAATGTGCGTGCTTCTTGCTGGATTTTTAGTGGACCACACCAGGTGTTTACAAAGGGTTTTTGCTCAGACAATGCGGCGTATACGCAACGTTTTTTTTCCGGGCTCTAGAGAAAGGAAATGGAAGCACGGGGGCAAAAAAATTGTCGCTTTCTTGATATAAACAAACGACAGACATTTATTTTTATTACACACCTTTTTCGGCCTTTTCGGCAGAGGGTGATGGCCCACAGAGTGGGAGGGAGGGATGACACTTTGGTAGTAGATTCTAGTTATTCTAATGCACATTTCATAGGCAATTCCAAATTAGGCAATGTTTGGCAATGTACTTGGCTGTCACCCCCCCACAGACAGACACAGACAGACACCTCAGACCTCAACCCTCAGGACTCAGGCCTCACGACGACTCGGTGCTCCGGTTCTCAGGACTCGGCTCTCCGGTTCCCCTCAATGTACATCAAGGTGTGGCTGTGTGGCTGTGGCTGTGTGGCTGTGGCCGAGGGGTGGTTGGACGACTCGTGCTTATAAAAAAGTAATTTTCTCATTTCTTGCCAACGTTCGAGGCTTTTTGTATATTAGAAGAAATGGCTTTATTTATTTCTTATTTCTTACAAGTGGAGAAAAACTTTGCCGCTTTCTCTGTACGCTCTCCACTCTCCATCGTGCCCTGCTCTACTTTACTTGGATGCTGTTTGGATTTTTTTTTTTCTGGTTGGGCGCCCGTTAAATTGGCAAGTTTGTTGTGCTAAGTTTTTGGGGTCTCTCGCTGCCTCGGAGAGCACATAAATTAGACGCACAAATTAGAAATTATGTGCGCATTTAAATGTGAAGAGGACTGGGACTCCAGTTACAGCTCCAGCTCCAGCTGCTGAATGGCCCTGCCCCATTCGCCGTTTCTCCGACTGTCTGCTCCATATGTTGGCTAATGAAATGGCGGAGGGAGGATGGAGGAGGCAGGAGGCAGTCGGCTGGAGGCAGGAGACAGGCTGAGTGTATGCCCTGCCTTTTAGTCAAACTCAATGAATATTTGAAGAGCCACCAAACGAATGGCAAAAGGCAAAAAAAAAGAAGGCTGAGAAACCGAAATGGAAATGGAACTTTTGTGCCACGGCGCCATTTGGCGCTACAAAAGATATTTTTCCATTGAAAGCGTACGGGTACGGGCAGAAAAAGTTGTTTAAATTTAGCCCAAGACACATGTGTGTATCCGCGTGCCACATGCAGTGGGTGTGTGTGTGTGTGTGGGTGTGGGTGTGGGTGGTGCTCCAGGGGCGGGGTGCTTACAATTCCGCATTTCGCGTTCTTTGTGGTTGTCGTCATTATTTGCTCTTCTTTTTCGGCCGGAGACAATTGTCAGGGCAGAGATTCGCAAGAAGTTCAATGATCGATCCAAGGCTCTGGGTCTTTGCCCTCTCTCCCGGCGACCAATTTGCGGCACTTCCCCCCACTTTATCGAAGCATTTGCATCCCGTTGCCGTGCCCCTACCCTTTCCCCGTCGCTAATGTCGTTTATCATTAGGCTAACCCACAATTTCCATTCTGTTGAACAGGAAAATGTGTGTATATCTAGCACAATTTTCTACACAATTTTCTTCCTGTTGACGCTAGATAATTTCTGTGGTGTGTTTCTTTTTGGGAGAGCGAATTACAAAATGTCAAATTTTCCCCCCTGCAGCACACGCCCCCGAACAAAACGCCCCCGACACGCTCCAACTCGGGGCAGGGCAGGCGGCGGTGGACTTGTAGGTGGCATAACAAAACCTGTCTGCCCGCCTGCCTGCCTACCTTGTCAGGTGAGCCGACCACGCCCCCTCAAGCACCGGGCGCATAATTTGTCATTGAATGTTTGCCTTTCGAGGGAGGTGGCACGCCCACTGCTGGTCGGTCGGTCGGTCGGTCAGTGGACGCAGGATAATGGTAATGCTAATGTCTTAGGTGTTGCTGTTGCTGCAAGAATGTTTGTCCAGGGAACAAAAAGCCGAACAAGGAGGCAAGAGGGGGCGTGTCCACTCGAGAGGTGGTAGCTGTTGTTGTACGAGTGTATCCTGGCTAAAACATTTTCTGCCTAATTTTCCTGTTCGAGCATTTAAAAAGCATTTAGCATACAGTGGCGTCCCTCCAAACCTGTCCGCTTGCTGCCCGCTATCTGCTGAGTGAGAGAGAGAGAGAGAGAGGGAGCGAGAGCGCGAGAGGTCGTCAGAGCTCACTACACAAACGGCCATACATATAAAGGCATATAATTATAATCGCTGATAAATGTTTCATACTAATAAACACTTAAAGAGAACAAGAGGAGCATGGAATGGATGAGGGGACGGGCATCGGGAATCGGGGATCGGGATTGGGATCGGGACGTGTGACGCTAATGACACTTGGCTCCATCGTTGTCGGTTGTCCGTTGTCCGTTGTCGTAGTCGTTGTGCTGGGCAAAAATGAAATGATTTGTGTGAGAGATTGCATGCCTCGCAGTGATTTGTGATTTGTGTGTTGAGAAATGCAATTTTAAACGGAGGGGAACTTGCAACCGGCAGCTTGATAAGCCGCAGCACTGTCATCAGCGGCATCCAGCACTTGATAGCTCTATTAATGGCACGCCAGAAGACCCCTCCAGATTACCCCTTCGACCGACCGCCATCTATCTCTATCTGTCTCTCCGAATTGCAGTTGGAAGGAAATCCAAAATGAATGAATGCGAAAATAATGAATAATAAAAGTCAAGACTACATGATTTTTAATGTTTCGCAGCGAATGAATGGCCAACGCTAGCATTGAGGTTAAAAAACAAATCAAAAATAATCATAAAAAAAAAACAAACGAGAATAAGACAGAAAGATCTCCCTGTCCCTGTCTCGCAGTCTCTCTGTATTTCTTATCAACTTTGTGGCTGGAGTGATCGTCCAGCTGTGTCCAATTTATTCAACCGCCAGTGTTGTAGATCCATAACTATATTACGGCGATAAGTGCAAAGCTAGACAAATTCCAAGTCAAAGTCAGCGACCATCCGACCATCCGACCATCCGACCACCCATGAAACACGATTCCCATCCCATGCCGCATCCGCATCAGGATGAGCCGCCCTCAGCCGCCCTAAAGGAAGTCCGCAGTTTGTCAGGAGTCGCAACCCTCCGCGGCGCGCCGTGTGGCAGGCAGCAACAATGAAGCGTTTGTTGCCGCTGTTGGTGTTGCTTGTTTGTCAACTTCCACCGCTCCACCCCACTGCTATCCTATCCTCTCAACCGAAGCTGTTCCTTCTGGTGTTGATGATTCTGTTGATGTGAAGGCCACCTTACCCCCCCAAATGGAGAGCAACTCTATGCGCAGGCAGAAGCCCGAGAGCCCGAGAGCCCAATCCCCGAGCTTGGGAAATTCGATGCGCATTCTATTCATTGGCGTGTCGGCCCAGAAATATGATAATGTGAATGAGCAAACGAGAGGCAGAGCAGAGCAGAACAGAGCCCAAAAAAAAAGCAACAGTCAGTTCGTAAATTTTCATTGTAAAATAAGAAGTGCCGAGCGCCCTGGTCCTCGTCCTGCTCCTGCTCCTGTCGTGTTTTTTTAGGGGATGAAGATGTATTGCCTTTTGTGCTATTTGACGTAATGTTACATAAGCTCTGGTGCCTGCCTCTGCTGCCCTTCCCTGATTCTCGTACCCATTTCCATTCCCATTCTCTGATTCCCATTCCCTGCTCCTCATTATGAAACATCGTATTTCTGTTTCAAATTTTTATGATTGTGAAACTTGGTGTGGTCCCCGGCACAGAACCCAAACCCGAACCAAGTCCCGGGTGTTAGTTAGGCCCAATCATACGTGCAGCAGCTGGTGCGGGGACTCTTTATGCGGGGATTTCGGGGTTCGGTTCGGTTCGGTTCGGGCTCGACAACAGATATGGGCAATTTCTGCCAGCCGGGTCTTCTATTCAAGAGTTTTTTTTCTTCTTTTTCATATTTTGTTAATGCGTAAAATTTTAATTTAATTTTTTGTGATCATCGTTGGGGGGAAATTGTGTCATCGTTTCTGACAAAAGAGTTAAAAAGTTGTGGAAACAGTGATCTATATCATACTGGTGCGAATGGAAGGGTTTTCGTGGGGTCAAAGGGTGGGAGAAAAGCTGCATTCAATTGAAGAGTGATCGGGCCTTGGTCTTTCTCTTCGCTTGAATTTGCATGCGGAATCTCCCAGAATTTTCACTTCCTTTCACAGAGCCCGAACCGAATGTAATACAATTAAAAGCCAGCTCAAAAGAATGGGAGTGAGGCAAATGCTTTCACATTTCACATCGCAGACCAAGAAAAACTCCCAAGGCAAAAATCCCTGAGAAAAACTGTCAACGGATCCGTGGGCCCCGGGGGCAACAAATGGAAATTGTCTAATTGTGCGTGGCAAGATAACAAACAGAGTTAGAGCTTCCTGTTATTGTTACCCTGGCGAGTATTCCTTTGCCCTTCAGATGTGGCTGTGGATGTGGCTCTGACTGTGGATGTTGTGGTAGCTGTAACACATTTCATCAATGTAAATAACAAGAGCAACAAACGGAAGATAATCGCCTTAGTGCTGGAAAAAGTGCACTCCAAATAAGGTCAGCAGCAGAGGAGGAGGATTTAAATGCCACAATGACAAAAACAAGCTGCCACACGGACAGATCCGCTGCCATGAACAACCCTCCCGGCGTGGCTTTAAAACTGTAACAATTGGCAATTGTGTGGGTCTTGCGGCTTGACGAACTCCGAGAGCCGAGCGGAAAGGATAACACGCACTTCTGGGACCAGCCCTCCCTCCCTCTCTCTCACTCTCACTGTATTGCCACCCGGCGACCCGCTGCCATGAAAGTTAATTTACGTCACGCAGCATTTTCAATCAATGTCAGGCGGAGGGTAGTCGGAATCAAAAGGGGTTGCTGCTGCTGCCCGCCCGCCTGCTGTTCTTGTTTATTTTCATTTTCGATTCTATTTTTTCATCAAATTGATCTCGTTTTGATTTGCATTTAAGAGCGCGACACTTGACAAGTCGCCGTGTGCAAATAAACACATTGAACGCAATATAAAATACACAAAATACTCGACACCCGTCTTAGGGGTCTTTAACAGGGCATTACCGTCAAGTGTGACGGGTCTGGGCCTGGGTCTGGCGACCCTGGCAGCCATTAGCTCATCACCATCGTCAGGTCGAGACAAGTCGAAAATTTCAAAATATTTTTTAATTGAAACTCTCCTCTGATGGAAGATGGAAGAACTTGTGGAGTTGTGGCTGGGCTTGATGAGGGTGCCATATAATTATGCCGACTCCCGAGGTCTGCGGCTGTCAGCCACATAGCCGGGGTTTTTATAGGGAAATCTATCGTTTGGTTGACGCCCAACACACACACTCTCTCTATCTTCGTTTATTGCTGGGGCTATCTATCCACGATTGTGTATAATTATGGTCAAAATTAAAGACCAAAGAGATCTCTTTCTCTCATTGAAGTTGTTCCCCACTTAGGGAGTTTCCCACTTTCTTTCATTCGTACTCTGCCCTACCCTGACCTCTCCTCGCATACAATTCGAAGGGGAAATTTCGTGGCAGGACACGCATCCTTGTGCAGTGAGGTTTTTCCTTTGTCGGGGCATGAAATTCCTGTCAAAATTGATAAAAATCACATTTTCCATTTGAATAACATTTTACGAATTCGTGCATAAAATTACGACAGAGAAAAGTATCCCTCTCTTTCCGAGTCCCCCTCTCTCTCTCTCCCCTGTGCGCTCTGCAGTGGAATTTCTGCAGCTCGGAATATTCTTTGGTAACCACATTCCTTTCATTCCACTCCACTCCGTGTCCCCCCCTCTCCAGAGCAGGGTTGCCATGTCTACTTAAAATGTGGAAAATATCTATTTGCTACGCCCGAAATACGCGCCGCAAATTTCGCCAGACAGAGAAAGGGAGAAGAGAGAGAGAAGTTTTCTTGCCATTTTCTTATCGCCGCAGCAGCAACAAAATGTACAAAATTAACATGAAAATTTTGCGCGTTGGCTGAAATTATTCAACTGTAGATAATTTTCATTGGCAGAGGGAGACAGGGAGAAAGCGAGAGAGCGAGAGAGCGATAGAGAGAGAGAGTGCACTGCTTGAACTATGCCAAAATTTAATTTGTCTACAAAGTCAGGCGACGTGTCGCGACGTGTAGATAAATCAATCAAAATGGCGCGTCAGAGCAGAGCACACACACACACACACATACAAGTGCCCATAAAAGTTTCGTTTCTGTTCGGCTCGCTTTAAAGTTGTGTCCGAGCGAAAAATTTGACGTCAACGTCAATGGATTGGCTTCGGAACGCCTCCTCCCAGCTCGGAGAGCCTCGAACCGCGTTCGTCTCCCCCCAACCCCAACCCATCGTGGTCTGCTGTGGTCAGTGGAAACTGCATTATCACCTTGGACCCCCACTCAGCCTTTTGGAGCAGAGCAGAGCGGAGTGGAGCGACGAGTGGCCCAAGAGTGTCTTTTTCGAGTGGTGCTTGGGCCGGGGCTTTTGTTTTTGTTGCCGCCACAAACAAAGGGGAAAACAACGCACTCACACACACATAGAAGAGGAAAAAATATATAATATTATTTTTGCCTATCACCATAAATAATTCACCTGACCCACCCCCTCCAAGCCGCCAGAAGAGTCTCCCCTCCTGCACTCGGTGGATCTTCAAAAAGAAGCGCCAAGTGCAAAGTCAGTCGCACTCGAAAAAAATATTGAAAAGCAACAAAAACAAAAATATGACCAAGAAATACTAAAAAAAAATACACATAAAAATCTTTTCAAGTTGGCGTAGCTGGGAGAGTGGAGTCGAGGGCTCCACAGAGCCCCACGAAGACAGGCAGTCTAGGGTCTCCCCATCGTCTCGATCTTAGGGCTGTCCCTATGAGTAGTCTGCGGATCCAGTGCTCAAGTTGTTGCTGTTGCTGTTGCTCTTTTGTCAAGTTGTTGTACGATTACGCTGGATGGATGGGGCATGCTCAAAGCTTTGGCGGCACTTGAAACTGAGGCAAACAACATAATCAAACCAAAGAGAGCGAAAGACCTGTCCAACAGCCTCAAGAGGTGCGAGCGTGAAGTGTGTAACACATTCAATAGGGATTAAGGCGATCATCCAGATAGACTCTAAGGCCATTGGGCAGTGATTAAGATCTCCACCCCCCAAAAATAAATGTAGATTAGGACTTACCAGGGTCTGATGTATCTAGGACAGGTGGCTGCTGTGACAAGGGACCCGGTGTACTACCAGCGCCCGGCGATCGGGCGTCGTCGTTCATTGCTCCGCCATAGGACAGCGATGAGCTTGGCGGCCGCTGCAAGTAGAAAATAATAGTAAATTAATACCGTATCGTACTCGTATATGGTATAGTAATGGCGGGATAGAGACACTAATGTGTGGCATAGATCAAGAGCCAGAGGCATGCGTTAGCTGTTTGTTAGAATTGATTACAAATTGGTTATAAATGTCGCTTTAAATTGACACGCCTGCCCATTAAATGAGGCAGACGATATGGCCCGAAGTGGCCCGAGCTCCAGCTCCAGCTCCAGCTCCAGCTCCAGCTCCAGCTCTGGCTCTGACAATTGCTATTGCTATTGGTATTGCTATTGCCATGGCCAATGCCAAAGGCAGACATTGTCATGTCTTGTCCGGATTCTTCCGCCGCCCCTCCCGCCTGACTGTCTGCACGACTGTCAAGTTGTCAAAACTGCCACGGCCTGGCCATATTGTGGCCAAACAAATGCTCAAGATTGTCGTGGCCTAGGCCTAGACCAGAGACCCAGCCACAGACCTGGCCCGAACAGAACAGAGCACAACCGACAAGACAACATCGTGTGCAAAAATAAATATAGCTATATATATATATATATATATACTATATAAGTTATCAAATTAATATGCAGCGACTGGCTCTGACTCTCTGACCGTCTTCTAACTAGGAGTAGACTCGACTCGTCTTCATCACCAGCCCCATCATCGTCATCGTCATTGGCAGAGGCAACGGGCAACGGCAACAACCATCGACAACCGACGACAACGACAACGACGGCATATTAAGCGCTGCTAAAAACTTATGCAGAAACCAAAAATGTCAATGTCCAGGTATCGTTCGTGGCCCCTCCCCTGCGCACTGCTCCCTGCCCCCATGCCCCCATGCTCCCTGCTCCCTGCTCGAAATCGATCGGTAAGAGCAATTTAAATTCTGCTAATAACAAAAATACAAAACCCGGGCATTAATTTCATGCACGTGCAACCAGGGGGCACAGGGGGAGTGGCTCCGGCTCTGGCTCTTCCAGCTACAATTTTTAGCCATAAAATTATTATTTTCCCAAGCTCGTAAAAATTCTTGACTTTCGAATACAATAAATTCGAGCGGCCTGCTGGAGTTCGTTTTCGTTTTCGGTGGAGATTCATTTGGCATTCGAGTCACAATTCGTGTGTTTTCGCTAAATATTTGTTAAATCGCATATTAATAGCGCCCTGCTATAGACAATTTGTCGGTTGTCTTATAATTGTTATTGGCGGGGGATGGGTGTGTGTCCCCCCCCACCACCTCCTCCCGGCAGTCATAAATTTTGATTTGCTAGATAAATGCTTGTGTGGAGTGCTGAGAGACCAATGAACTGTGATAAATGTATGTACGTGGCAGATAATCCTTAGATATGCTTAGACGATAGATGATAGCTTTATCTTGGCCAAGTTCCAATAGATTGGATCGGATCGGCTCGGATCGGATCGGTTCCTGCTTTCCCACTACTTTCAATTTCAAACACACTCCGCCCGGCGGCACTCTGGCAAATCTATTAATAATTAGACAACGTTGTCTGCATTTTAAACAACAAACTCACTCCCTTTTCCACCTTTTGCACTGTTCTATGCCGAGTTATGGGCCATAAGGTGTCTCTTGATAGTCGCATAAACAATTTCCACTATAAAACGAGTCGCTGGGGTCGGACCCGCCTGCAATTGTAGCAATTGTCGTTGTTCTGTTTATGGCTTATAAACAAAGTATAAAAAAAGCTCAACTTTGGACTGACCGCAAACTAATTTGTTGCTGGCTCCGAATGGAACTATTTAATTAGCGCGGAGCTGGGAAAACCAAAGTCAAATAATACGGCTATAAAAAAGATAAAACACAACAACTTTCCTTTTATGACAGTGACATTTGATAGGCCTGTCGGTCTGTTGGCTGTTGGCCCGGCCGAGAGTCTGGCTCTGGGACCTGGTCGAATCTTTCACACTTGCCGCACACTTTGACTTCCCTTCCTTTTTTTTCTTTCATTTTTTGGTGGAAGGGAAGGTTGTTCTGAGCCGAGCTTGGGCGGCTTTCGAGGCGATTGAAAGTGTATCGGGTGACGGCTGAGCCGGGGGAACACGCTCGAGTGTTGGCCAGGTCTTTCTCGCAGGCGTGCGGTGCGCTTCCTGGTCCGTGCTAAATGCCAGGCGTGCTCCTTGGACAGCAGAGGACATGCCGGAGGACCAATCGATGCGTGCATTAATTACATTTTCAATTAGCCAGCGGTGCCAGCAAATCAAGCTATCGAATTGCTTCTGTCCCTTGCATGTCCTGTGACAATTATTATCGAATATCGGTTTTATTTAAATGATGCCCTGCCTATGGGGGCGACAGCTTTTAATATTAATGAAAGCGTCCCCACTTCCGTCCCCATCTAACCCCAATTCCGATTCCCTGTCACGTAATGTTCGGCTCCGCTCCGCTCTCCGTCGCCTTCCGGAGCAAAAAGAAACTTTTTCACTTATTTTTTTTTTAGAGTGGGAGACCCTTTGGGTGCATTAAAATGATCAAGAAACAATTTTCGTTTACCTGCCGGGGCTGGGGACTGTCTAAATTATTTATTTAATGCCCACTCCCAGGCCTCCCATTCCGCGCCATTCCGGGGGAGTCGCTAAATTTTTGATGATAGCCAGAGAGCCAGAACGACACAATTGTGTGCTCAAAATTCAGATATGACCGCAAGTTTCGATGGGGCCAAGCGGGCCATAAAAAAACCATCAAAAAGTAGAGCCCCATTCGTGGGGAACTTTGCTCAATTGTTTTGGGTTTGCACTTCATTACGGGCCGGGCCTGCGGTCAGTGCGAGAGAGAACTTTCCGAGTGACTGCTCTAAGACGACTCATCTGCTGGAGAGACTCGTAATTGCCAGAAGGTAGGGGGGATTGTGGGGGGGTGCTATATCGACGTTCGACGCGTGTCATGAGGGTCCCACCCAAAAAGTCAAAACATGCAATTTCCACTGAGAGCAGAAGTGGAACTCTATAATTTCGGGAATCACAGCTCCTTGATGGTTAATCACTACAATCAACAGTTGGACCGACGGGCAAAACAATCAAATTATGGCCAGAAAACTCAGTTAGTTCGGCGCGTGGGAAGTTTTCTTATATGGGGCGTGGCCGCACAGAGAGAGAGAGAGGGAGAGAGAGATTTACTCCCTTGTAATTGCCCGGCAGCCGTGTGCCGGAGTCCTGCGTTTGACATCTGAGAGGGGTTCCGATGGGGTGTAGGCCGCTGCGTGCCCTGCGGCGGAGGCTGAATCTGAATCCGAATCCGAATCCCAGTCTGAGTCTGGCCAGGATTAGGACTTTGCTTCGGGCTCATTTCACAATTAAAAATACAAACTACGGCTTAACTGGGAACAGGAATGCGAGTGGGAATGGGACTGGGATTCGAAAAGGGATTGCCGGAGAAAAAACTGCAATAATCATTGGTTTCGGGTATTGTTTGTTCAGTCCGTGCAAAGTGGACGTGAAACATATTTTTCTCTATTTGTCGGCAAACACTCGGGTAGACAGTCGAACAAGCACCCTCTGCCGTGGATATCCTTAGAGCAAATAATTAAATCCTTTTTACACGGCCGCATCGAATGAAAGTTTTCTGTGTGTGCTCTTCATGCGGTTTTTGGTTTCCGTTTCGCAGGCTTCTCGAGGACTGTCGGTAGATGACTGGATGTGTGGATGGGGAGTGGAAGAAGCCAAGACCAAAACCCCAATCCGAGGCAATCCCTGACGGCTGTTGGTTTTGATGGATTTGCCGTTGGGTACAAAAGCTTTTGTTTGTCTGTTTGTGTCATGTTTGTTGTTCCTGATTCTCATGCGGCTGTTGTTGCCTGCCTCGTCTGTTGTTGCCTGCCACTTCTGCTGCCCCTGCCCCTGTGCTTAAGCGCCCTCCAGCTGAAGGCTTAGACCAAGACTCCGGCCTGGCGTCTTTTGCCCCCCATTTCAGGGGTGGGTGCATCTAGCTTTGGGGGTTCACAGGCTGCTTAATTAACGGTATAGAAGAGTGCCACCCATGGCACCCCTTTCGGTGGAGTGTCGGAGTGCCACTTGAGGAGCAGCAGCGGCGGCAGCACCAGATGTTGTTGTTGCCACCTTTTGTGTATTTAATTGCGCGCATGGCATTTAATTGTTTTTCAAATTTGCTCAACTTGTAAAATGTTTGTGCCCCACCCCCCCCAAACACACTCACATATGTATGTGTGTCTCCGTGTGTGTGTTTGCTTGCCATTTTGTGTGAGGGTTGAATTTTTAATTAAAGCTCCTGCCTGACAGTCGGAGAGGTGCAAACTCGAAGGAGCAACGAGAGAGACCAATGGGTGAAACAATTCAATATGGCTGACAGTAGCTCCGTTACCCTCCTTCCCCTCTCCACTTATGGCATGCAAATTGCTTTAGTTAGAAATACACACAGAGCCACACACACAGATGTGTATGAATACTTATGGCAGGGCGTGTGTGTGCGTTAGTGCTGAGGTATAATTTCAATCAAATGGCAAGTTAATTACACACAATTATTTTGAACATACTCAGACAGAGGCAGACACCCCCAGACACCCCCAGACACCAGACAAACGGCAAGGAAGAAAGGCTTTAAGCCTTAAATTAGTCGAGACACTGGGATTCGAAATGGAAAAGGTTTTTAGAGGAATGAAAAATTTCTTTAGAAATTATACAAAATATTCTAATCAATTAAAAATTGATTCTTTTAAGGGATAAAATTATTTCTTTTTGAAAAATCGTAATGTTCTCAGAAAATATCGTGCATTACAGAATGTGCTTTAATTTTCCATCCTTAAATATTGTCTACTTCCTGTCACTAAATATGCCTGGCTGCGGGCTCCTATCATATCTATGGAATTCAACAATAAAAAAACAGCCAACTACAATCTAATTTTCGAACCCTCCAGAGAGGGGATCATTGATTCTCCCCAGAGTGGCAACATTTTAATTTCGTGTCGAAACACTCGACATAATTAAACTAAGCCATCAAAAAAAATACAAGAACACTTTCTAGATACAACAGAGACAGGGCCAGACTGCGGTCATTACTCATACGCCACGGTGTGCCGCTCTTCCTCTTGTGGCCATTATCTAACCATAAAGCTGAACCGAAAAAATCTTTGCTCGAAATTCTCGGCTATCAGCAGTAAATGAAATGGTATAAGAATAATAATAAAGAATGAAAGAATGGAAATGGGAATGGGAATGGCCTAAAGTACAGGTCTGTGATTAAATATTTATAAGCTGATAAGAGCAAATTGAAGCAGGTAACGTAACGTACAAAAAACATACATACACACACACACATATGTATATACGATATGTACAACAGCAACAAGAAATTTGGAAATCTTGTGCAAACAATGAAATTAGTATTTTGATAATAAAAATTCAGAAGCTACCTGAAACTACTCCAGAATCAGGCAAACAACAACAAAAAAGCAGAGAAGTAGTCAAGTAAAATAATAAGTAGATAAGGACAGGCAGCAGTCAGCGGTAGATACAGTGACGGAGGAGGCAACGGTGGCGCACAATTGTGACTCTATGGAACACTTATCATTTGTTTGCCTTTTGTTATTATGCTCCCAAAGAACAGTGGAAACGTTGGGGAAACTGCAGGCCTCCCCAGCCCCCACTCTGGGCCTCTATATCAACATCGAAACGGGGAGGAAAGAGATGGGTAGAGAGCGGAAATGGAGCAAATGGAGCTGCACGCGATTTTGCATTTCACACAGAATGTCAAATGGGGGAGAGCGGATCGTATCGGATCGGATTGGGTTTATCTGCACCACAAATCTCCGAGCTATCAATTTGAACTTTTCACAGCGGAGATTAACAAATGAGACCGAGACAGGGAGGGAGGGAAAGAGGGGTACGGTAGGGGAGCAAGAACTTTGGACTGCATTTTGTAGTTTCCTCTTTTTTTAATTTGCACTTGAGTGCATTTCTCGCTGTCCCGGGCAATGCAAATAAGATAATTATTCAAATGGCATGTTTCACACAATTCCAACACAAATTCCTGCCTCTTAGTAAGCTCGGGGATGGCGGGGGGGGCATGGGGCACGGCGGAATGAGGAATGGGCCATGGGGCATGGAGCAGGCGAATCACGAAAGGCAATGGAATCATTTTCTTAGCGGCAAAGATATCAAGATAGCAACATGCAAATGCTGCAATGATCGCGAGAATAGATTTGCATAAGCCCAGAGAAAGAGAGAGAGAGAGAGGCAGGAAAAGAGAGGGAGAGATAAAGACTGAGACTGGTACTGGGACTGGGTTGCATGTGAGAACATTAATCGTGTAATTAATTTGATGCATGTGTATGCAAAGTAATTTCATGTAAACTGTCACACCCGGCCACCTCTTTCTCTATCTACCAGTGTCTCTCTTTCTCCCCGATATAGCGTGCTTAAGAGTCTCCCGGGGCAGACAAAAATCAAGCCAGGCGCAAACGGAAAGACAACGACAGCTCCAGAGCAGACTCAGACCCAGACCGAGACTCGGGCCAGGCCAAGCCCGACCCGGGCCCAGACAGTGTCAAATAGATTCCGCAAGGCGATAGAGACGACAGTCCAGACTGTGCCAGGAAGAGGGCCAAGACTGAGAGAGGGGAACGGGCCAGAGATTAGCCAAGACATGGGGCCAGGCCAGCCCAGGACAGGACAGGATCGGGATCGGGATCTTTTCGTGGACGTTTCCCTGTCAGCAGCCAAACACAAATCCCCGACCGAAAGGAAAACATTTCCATTTCGAAAGAGAGATTTCATAGATTGCATTTTGCATGACATACGATTACAAGGCAGCCCCGAAAGGTGTTGGCCAACTTATCGCCAACTCTTGCTCTTGGGGCAGCGCCGACATGTATCTGGGGCCGCGATAAGCTGACAGCTGAAATTAGCTTGGCTCTCAAAAGAGGAAAATAGAGGAAACATGCCCATAGACAAGGCATTACAAGGATTTGTCGCTGTCCCAGCGGTCGTCTGCGAGTCATGCCAGGACCGGCCCGGACCGGGACCGAAATAGTTGTCGAGTCATTTGGCCAAGCGGCGGCATAATATGAAATTCATATACAACGTATTATTGATATGACCCCACTGATAAATGGACTACAGTGACTCAAATGTAGATCAAAGATTCGCGCGTACCACGAGCGGGAGGTTGGAGAGGGGGGAGCACACTTCACTGCCCAAACAATCCGCATCTGAATGCGATCCAAACACTCTCTTGTTTCGGGTTTTAGCCCAGTCATCTTTGCCGCGAACTTCAGCACGGCGCTTTTCATTCTACTATAGTTTTTTTTTCCCCCCACTTTTCGGTTTTCGGTTTTCTGTTTCTGTTTCTGTTCATTCTTTTCCGAGATTGTCTTGCCTCTGAATAGGGGCGGCCGACTCTTTAAAAGCCTCTGAAAAATGTGTCGCATCATGGCCGGGGCGAGCAGCAGACTGGAAGACGACGTCGCCATTGCCATGACGCGGCACAAGTTCCGCCCCTCTACTCCGGCTCCATCCAGAAAGTACATATTTCGCCTGAAAAGCCTTTCCACAGAATGCGGAGTGCTTAAGGTTGAATCATGCCCGAGCTGCCGCTGCCGGCCACTACCAAATCAATTAGAGTTGGTCGTGAGCCTCACTTTTTGGCCATTACTCGCCCATGGAGAGCCATAAAAATTAGAAAATTTGATTATTGCAACACGAAGCCCGGCCAGAGATTCACTCACTCGTTCACTCATTCAGCGAATCAGAGCCGGAGCCGGAGGAGGGTTGGGTCGGCTCGATTGGGGAGTGGACGAAGGACGTCCCACTGGGCCGAGCTATTTGCATATTATCGTGGCAGGCCGACTGGCAGGCAAAAGATGCTCTCTAACAAAAATTTCATTACCCAAACCCGAAAAAAGCAAAACGCAAAAACCCGAAAAACCAAAGCCCACAGCCAAGAGCAACGGTAGCGACGTTTAAATGAGTTTATTACATCTTTTGGCGCCTTTTACAGCATTTAGCCGGGAATGATGGAAAAAACTTTTCAGACTGAAGGCTGAAGGCTGAAGCTAAGGCTGGGGGCGGGCCCTCAAAAAGGGGTGCTGGATGATAATGAAATTTCCATAGATTTGCATAAAGCCAAGTCGAACGAGAACTCGAGTCAGTCGGCAGTCAGCAGTCAGCAGTCAGATGGGTGGGAGATGCGATGCCCTAAATTAGATAATGTCTAAATTGGATTTAAAACACGCATTTTGCGGGTTTCCAACCGGTAAGAGAGGCAACAAGAGATAGGGTGAGACCCAGCACCCATTGAAGACCCATCGAGACAACATCAAAATATCATTAGAAGGTTGTTGTTTTTTCCACTCCTCCTCCTCCTCCTCCTCCTCTGGGTGTCTGGGCATTTGAAGGGTTGCCTGATGGCGCCCCTGATTTGTATGCAAATGTTTTTGGCCGGGATGCATGAAATTTGATTTTCCATTGGGCGGACAGGTGCCAGGCTTCGGCCGGGGTTCGTTCTCTCCGGCTGTGCCTGCAGGTAAGCCGATTATAAAACGTAATTTAATTACGCTACAAAAGTGTGTTCTAGGGCTTGGGCTTGTAGAGGTACAACTAGGTGCCATAAGCATATCAAATATATATCGAAATGATGACAAAATGTACTGCATTTTGTTTGATTCGTGGGAGATCCAATCTCCTTTTACGAGGTTAATAAATCCTGCTGCTAAACCGACATTGTCATTACGTCATTTGCATGCTCACACACACACACACACACACACCAGCAGAGTCATTGGGTCAGCCCCCTACACACGCACACATACGTGCCACACAGAGTCGGACACAAGTTCATAAACTTTCGTTTCATTCTGCCCCTGCCTCAGGTGGCAGGAGGCGGCGGCGTTCTCGTGCTGTTTTGCTGTTTTCCGTTTTTAGTGTGGAGATTGCGTGGCATTTTTCGCATATTTCTGCTGCTGCACATTTCGTGCAAAACTTAATTATATTAACTGAGTTATTTGCGGCATTTGGCGCGCTCTGCAACTCCATCTCCGTCTCCGTCTCTGCATTCGGCCCGGCCCGGCCCGGCCCTCGAGAGTGGTTGGTGTCCCCCCGTTCCCCGGTCCCCGTCCATCTCTGTCCGAGTGCAGGTGTTGTTGAACGACAAAAATTATGACAACTTAACTTGACTAACTGGTGTAGATGGTCGGGTCGGCGGGGGCTGGGCTGGCCGTCTGGAGTTGAAGTTGGAGCTGGAGTGCAAGGGAGATGCAGATAGTTGTTCGCACCTAAATGGCCAGAATGACGGACAGAAAGCGGACAGCGGACGGACGGCGGGCAATCAACAACATAATTAAAGACAACAAATGCTCATGTCCATGTCGCCAGTCAAGACTCTCTCTCTCTCCCTCTCTCCTCCTGCGCGATCCGCGATCTTGCGCGTCGAGTGGCACTGTTTTATGTGGCTCTGTGTCCCGATGCCGTCTTGTGGTATGCAACGAGTTGCAATTAAAAATCAATAAAATGCGTGATTTTTGCAATTTTTGCGCTTGCCACTGCAATTTGTAATTGCAATAATTAAAATGTTGCCCAGACCCAGCACCGAGACAGAGATAAGAGAGAGCAGTCCCTCTCTCTCTCTCTTAATCAAATTTTCACCTCCGAAAAACGAAAACTGGGAGAAAACCGACTGCGGCTAAGGCTGAGTCACTGTCAGAGACAGAGTCGGAGTCAGATGGCAATGAGATGCAATTAAATGCGTTTTCAAACAATTTCACTTCACCCATACGCACGCACACGCACTCGCACCGCACACTCGCACACTCGCAGAGGGGAAGCGGATGGATGTATGGGTGTTTGGGTGTATGGGGTATCCAGAAACCAACCCTGACAAAATCAGGCAATCAATCACAGAGCCGCCGCATAACTCACCCTTCGGCGGGCATCTCTGGGAGGGCGCAACAAATCGGATTAACTCCGCCAGACTGTACCCAACCCAAGCCCGAACCCGAACCCAAGTCCAAAAACCCAAAATCCACGCAGGCGCAGGATGCCCAGGATGCTCAGGATGATTTCTGATTCCTCACTCATTCCAGGGGGTAGCTGGGAAATAACAATTAACTTTTTTGTTGAGGTTTTTTTTTTTGCTGCCCTTCTTGTCTCTTTTTCTTTTGGTATGGGCGTGCCCGCGGCCCTCCCTAAACTAGAGTCGAACCTGAAAACGAGCAATCAGATCCAGCTCCAGCTGCGCGCTTGTTGATCGTTAGCCAACACTGGATCGCGTGGCCCTGCAGGGCGAAAATGGGAATGGGAATGGAAATGGAAATGGAAATGGCACACTGTCCGCCGTGTCAGTGGCCTGTCAAAATAATCATTATCGATGGTCCCGGCTGATAAAGAAGAGATCATGAGTGAGGATCGGTTTAGGATCGGTTCGGGGTTCAAAACGGAGATTGTCTATGGCTGATTAGGAGACGCTGAGGTCCAAAGGTTGACTTTGCCACTAACTACATTAATCAAGAGGTCTGTCTATCTTTCTACTCAACGATTTGACTTTGAGAGAATCTTTCTCTCTGTCTACAGGTCTTGTTTTCTATGTCTTCCACAGCTCTTTCGTTCTATCTTTCAGAGCCAGCCATCTATCTCTATCTTCTATCTATTAGAGACAGCATTTACTTTTAGAGAATCTATCTCTATCTGTATTTCTCTCCTCCTAGAGGTCTATCTGTCTGTTTCCACACGCGGCCCACAGTCAATTGAAATTCTACGCATTCCAACAAACAACAAACAAATGCATACACACACACACACACACACGCACACACACAGATACAGAGAGTTGCATATATAGAATTCTCAATTGCTTTCGCATCATTACGTCTGCGAACAATTTATTTTTATAAAAGCGAAGCGACCGCCGCCAGTCCAAAGTTGGCGTCATCATCATCCACGTCTCAGTCGCCGTTGCAGTTGCAGTTGCAGTCGCCGTCGCCGTCGCCGTCTCTTTTCCGTGCTGCATTTTCATTTTCCCGCTTTTCAGTGGAGCAGCAGACAACAACGACAACAACAGCAACAGACAAAAACAACGATCGTGTTCAAAAGTGCAGGGAAAATTGAAGAGAAATACTGAGGCATGAAAGCGGCGTAAAGAAATCAAATAAATTTTATTGTATAAAAGCGCAGCAACAACAAAACTCAGGGAAAACAATCATTGAGCCTGCTCGGCTGTAAATAGTTTACAGTTCTCCGCTCCACTCCCTTGCCCCAGCCTCTGCCTCTGCGGTTGCACACACTTTTCCTTTGCCTGCAATCGATCGCAAAATTTCCTCCGTTTTTCCTCACTTTTTTTTCTGTACGAGAGTTGTATTGTAAACAATTTTGTTGGCGGCTGGCGGCCACATCATCATCATCATCAGCAGCCAGGCAGCCAGGCAGCCAAAGGCCTAGCTAAATGGGTGTTGAGTGCAAAGTGTTTGTGTTCCCTGCCCCATCTGCCCCATCTGCCCCATGGAAAATGCAATATGGCGCTGCTGCTGCCTCGATCTCAATCCGCATCTGCATCGAATCTGAATCTGAATCGGAATCGGAATCTCTTTAGACTTCGAACTGCGATCGGATGGCTGGCAGTGTTAAATGCTCGATAATTTTCGTGTGCATATTTTTCGCTCCGACTCTACGACGAGTACTTGGCGACCCATTGCCCAAACGAAATGGGTTTTATTTTTTCTCCTTCTCTTGTTTCGATCTCTGTTCGATTCTTTTTGGGTCGCAGCGGGAGATGCATCTTTTGCTGCTGCTTCTTGCTCGTCTTTTGTGTGTCTTTTTAATTTTATGTCTGGCCTTGTGCACTGTAGAGGAGTGAGGGAGGGCTGTGGCGGGGAGTTTTTGGAGCTGACACTAAAAATACAATTTTAAAATACGAAAAATTCGAAATCAAAGTAAACCCAGAAAGAAATCATACAAAGGCCATGGCCAAAGTCACAAAAAAAAAAAACTTCTCTTTTTTTGAGAGATTTTTCATAATTTTTGCGCTGACCACAAAAAGGCTGCTGCTGCAACAACAGGAACGGGGCAACAGGGCAACGGCAACGACCACCATGTTAACGACTCTGGGCGCAGCTTTAACTTCAACTTCCAGCATCATCATCATCATCATCTGGTCCCAGTCGGTTCCCCACTCCTCCCCAGACCCCAATCCTATATAACATTGTCTGCCGGATCGTTTCCTTAACGTAAAAGTTTCATTTTCGTTACCTTTGCAGTGATACGATACCAAAAGGCGAACGACCAGCCAAATGAAATGAGACTTTGTTCGGGGCCCAGAACCAAACCAAAACCCAAACCCAAACCGAACAGAACAGAACAGACCTCAGAATCGGAATCAACAGCGAGCGACCTGCAACAAATGAGTTTTTTTTTTTCATATCTCCCTCCGCCTCCATCTGCGTCCCGTCTCTGATGATTTTTGAATTGATTTGTGTTGTTAAATATTAAATTCTTATAAGTCATTTGCACTCGGCGATGTCCGGGGCCCTGGACCTCAACCTGGTCCCAGGCTGGAGCTGGAGCTGGAGCTGGTGCTGGGAGCTTTGTGTGGCTCCGAAATGACAGACAAGACCCGGCCCCTGTACCGCCTGCCCACATATATCATTTACACTCGAGTCGGCCAGATCTTGTAGAGCTGGCAATTGGAAACGAAACGGAATCGAGCTGTAGAGTCGGTCAGCGAGTCGGACATTCAGTCAGACCCGTCGCTCGTCGCTCGTCTGTGGCTGTGGCTGTGGGCCTGTGACTCGCTCACAGCGGTCGGTCGGCCAAAAATGGCAACGGGGCAGCATCCCAGCGTCGATTGGGGTGTGGGGCTAGGTGGGGAGCCGCTTGGGCAGCCGCTGTGTGGCGCGCAAAATAACAAAAATTATATTTTCAAGGTGTTCTTTTGCACATTTTGTTGTGTGTTTTTTTTTTTTTGTATAATTTTAATTAACATTGCTCTGGCTCTTGAAATTGCACTTCGCATTCAGCTCATTCGTAGGTGGGGAGGGGGGTGTGGGCGGGTAGTTAATAAGCTTTTGGGTCTGTTCTCTGCTGATTTCATATGTATGAAGCTGAGTTTTATTGCCATTTTATGGCATTTTATTAATATTTCTTAATGTCCGAGAAGAGACAGCAAAATTGGCCAGTTCTGGCCTCCCTCCCAGACTTTCTTTCGGAGGCTCTCTCTCTCCTTCCTTAACTTTCACGCAACATTCAATAAACACTCACGCAGTGCACAAAATGGACTTTAAACAAGTGCCACATGAAGTCAGGAAATTAATATGGAAAGCTTTAAGTAAGTCTCCAGCTGCTGCCTGGCTGCCATCCTCCTTCTTTCGATCGTTCGTTCGTTCTCCATGGCTCTGGCTGTGGCACTGGGACTGGGACTGGGTCTGGGTCTGTCCTCTGCGGCTCGGTTCGGTTGCATTCATTACAAGCGAGCCAAAGGTTAACATGCAACGAACGGCAAACAGCAACAGCAACAGCAACAACTGCTAAAAAGCTTAAATTTCACAACACGCTCTCCGGCAAACAGCAACAGCAGCAACAGCAGCAACAAGAGGCATGAGGCAGAGACACACAGACACACAGCATCAACATCAACGTTCGTTGTCGTTGTCGTCGTCGTCGTCTCTCAACTTTTGCGTTTGAGCATTTAAGTGCCAATTAATAACAATTTTTATGAACCGAAGAAATAGTTGACAACACGGCATGGCCGCATCCCATCGCCTCTCTTTGCTTCGAGTCGACTTTCGTCTCGTCTCGTCTCGTCTCGTCTTGGCTTCGCTTGTCTTGTGTTGTGTTGTGTGATGAGCGTTGCATGCAACAAGCAACATGCAACATGAGCCTGTGAGTGCGGCCAGCCAAACCTCATTTGAAAACACATAATATTGTACATTTTATGAACAATTATTATATAAGTTTTATTGGCCGCTCAACAGCCCAAAGGAGGCACCCAGGCAGCGATCCAGCGCGAGAGACTCTTTAATTAATTTTGTGATTTTTCTGCATCAGCCAGAGAAGTGGCAGCCACAGCTGCAATATCCGTTGCAGGAGCTAGTGCAATCGCAGATGTTCCACCAACTGTTGGGAAGAACTTTAAGCCATATCCCAGATTGGCTTCAAGAGGGAAAATCTTCAGCCTCTGAAGGAGAAAACTTCCATTGCATTTATGCCGGCTTATTGACAGGAGGCCAGAACCACGAAAAACCCTCCGAGGCGCGTCAATAAGCGGCCATTGGGGGGTGGGTGGCCAGGCTGACTTTGAAACATTTGGCGACATTAATATGATTTAATGCGTTAATTAGCGCCCGGCAAACAGCAACAGCAACAGCAGCAGCAGCAAAAGAGCAGCCACAAGAGGGTGCGAAACCAGCAAGAGGAGGAGGATGAGGAGGAGGAGGAGGTGGTGGCAGCAACTCGAGAGCATCTGACGCAAAGTGTTGCGTTGCGTTGCTGCTTATGGAAATCCTCCTCCCGGAAAAGTATGCTATGCCGCTCTGGTGGTGCTCTGCCCGAGAATTCCCCAAATCCCCGAAGCGGATTAGACCCGAAGCAAAGGCATGCAAAGAGGCAGAAGAGACCTGCCAAGGAGGCAGAGAGAGAGAGAGAGACTGGTGTCTGGCTGGTCCTGCCAACGGTGTGCATTGCGTAATTGACGTCAATTTTGTTTTCGCACCGCGCATACATCCAGCGAAAGCTTGGGGGGATTGAGGGCGCACTCTTATCCACAAGGGGAAATCCAATACCAAACAGCAAAAAATAATTTGCCAAAATATAGAAATTGTGTCGCCGTGCGGAAGTCTCCCTGAGTTCCTGAGGAGTGAGGAATGAGGGAGATATTGAAATGTTGAGGCCGGGCCAATAAACAGGAGCTACGACAATGCGAGAGGGTGGACGTGGACCCAGGCATCGGCATCGGCATCGGCATTGGCATCATATTTCATTTATTAGCAGGCAGCAGGCAACCGGCAACGGCAGCGTGGCAAAGCATTCTTATTTATGCCCCATAATGCCGGGCATATGTGGCCCAAATGGGAATTGGCTCGCCGGATAAGCAACCAAGCAAACGGAGACACTAAGAGCTCTCAGAGAACGGGGAACAGAGAGCTCTGAGAAGCGGACAGAGAGAGTGTTCTCAGAGCTGAGTGCCTGCCGCCCCGCGAGTAAAAGTAGCTTAGAGATTTATGCGGCATTTGTTTAATAGAAATTCCACTCTGAGCTGCACTCTGGCAACTCCCGCAGATGTCTTCAAACTTTTCAGATAATTAGACTTCCCGAAAGCAAAGTTCTGTATCTCTGGCGGAAATTATTGAAAAATATTTAGTGGTCCAAGGCTCCAAGGCTGGCACGTGCGCTATTAAATATGCAATAAATTATTTCTGCTAGTTTCTGGGGGCCCCAGTTTTTCGTTTTCTATTGGGGAATCTTTTGCTAAGCTGCCTGCAAATTATAGAAAATCCCCCAAAGACGCGGCGACCAAAAGAAGAAAAGAAACGGAAAAATCCAATGTAAGCAATAAGCAGGAACACCATTATCTAATGCTCGGCGCGCCATTCAGGCATAAAGCCGCCCCATCTCCACATCCTCCCGTAGAGACCGTGGAGGCAAAAGTTCTTAGGCCCAAAAATAGTGCGCAGGAAATAAAGCACAAAAAGGCAATAAAAACTGCCAGAAAGCCCCCCAAACAATGCGATCTCTGGGCTGGGACTATTTTGTAGATGCTGGCCGCACAGCTTCCGGGCCAATAGAAATGCCAGCACAACAAAGCCAGCCACCCCCCAAAAGCCCTCAAAAAGGACCAAAACTGGCCCTAATGGCCAAGGCAAACAGTCAGACAGACAGACAGACAGAGATTGGGACTGAGACGTCGCCAGCAGCGGATTTAAGTGCAAGTGATTTATGGCATGCTGCTGGGCCAAGATGTGGGCGAGATGTAGCCAGAGCCAACGACAAATTAGCCAACAAAAACAAAGAAAACTAAAGCCAGATATCAATCAAAAAAAGTATTGCATTAAATATTAAAGAAGTGGTAGAACGGAAGGGTTAAGCGCGGCTGCACCCGACCAAAGATTAAAGCCAATTCAATTAGTGGCTGCCGTTTTTGATATCTGAGCCGCCCCCTTTTCGGTACGGGCAATAGTTTTAGTTCCTTTAGGCTGGATTCAGTTACAATTTACAAGTGGTCAATAGAGGCTAAGCGGACTTAAGGGCCGGCCCCCACTCTCGGCAGGCCAAAGAGCAGAACGAAGGGGCACCGTAGCCCTTTTACTTCTGTGGTCAGTCGCGTGATGATAATTGAAAAGCACTCAACAAGCTCAATGGTCAATGGTCAATGGTTGGGCCTGGGCCTGGGCAGATCGAAGGGGATGAGTAGATAGGATCAAATGCTGACTAATCGAGTTTAAAACAAGCGTAAATTGTCCTGTTGGCTTTTCCTTTTGATATCCGAGCGGACTTCAATGGCCTTTGCGGTGCCAAGTGCAGCGACTGGCTCCTCCGGGTAATTAGTGGTAATTGTTCGAGCACTCGCTGGGCCCCACATAGGGCTTCCCTCAGGTGTTCCCACAGCGAGCAGCGAGCAGCGAGCAACGAGGGAGATGGAGACGGAGGGGAAACCTTTGGTTAAGCTCTGGTTCCTCGCCTGCATTTGCCTAATGACACAAAAGTAAAACGACCAACGGACTTTGTATAATTTCCCTCGTTTCTGTTAAGCTCTTAAACCGATTTGCAGCTTAGTTGAGTGGCCGGGAGATAGGGAACGGAAGGGGACGGAGGAGTGCAAATATTTCGAAAAAAAATTAACAAAAAAATATAAAAAAAAGAAACCAAATCATTGTGCGTATATGTTTCATTGGAAAAAATGCTTGGGCCAAGACAAAGACGCTTTTGGCTTTTTGGTGGCTTGTTTTGTGGCATTTTTACGGCATAAATTTCCATTGAATTGATACTTTTTGGTCGATACTCCCTCAACCAGCACACACACGCAGAGAAGCCACCGACCACAGACAAAAAAAAAAAAGGGTTGACACAATCAGGTAGAGTATTGGCCCTGTCGGCTGCCCTCCTTTGAAGGCAACACTTGACTAGGGACTGGGGACTGTGGACTGGGGGCTAAGCAGCAAAATTTCATTAAGATTTCAAAAGTTTTTTCGCCGTCCACGATTTCCTGGAACTGAAACTGGGTAAAAGAGTTAAAATTCAACAATCAATATAATTCTTATGACTAGAAATTAACTTTGTTAACAGAGTTTTCTTTTTTTGTTGGAGATCTCTTCAGTGACAGAAGCTCTTCTTCAATGAATTGGGAACCCGTCAGTTTGGCATGTCTTTTCACGCCACCAGCCACCAGAATACCTGCCTGCCCCCAGAGGTATCGCATTCAACGCTCTCGAGTCGAGTCGAGTCGAGCCGCGATCTGACAGCCCCGTGCAATTCCCTCGACGAAACCAAATTCTGATCAAAAAATTGCTAACAAAAAAAAGAAACACACGAGAACATCAGATCAGCCCCAGTCTCAACCTCAGCCGCAGACGAAATCTTGTGGCAACTGCATTGAAACATTAGCAGTGATGACATTTTTGCGGTCAACCCGCCTGCCCGCCCGCTCTCGGGCAGCCAGTGTCTGCGGAGCGTCTGCTGGCAGCTTTTGTTGGCTGCACAGAAATTCCTGCCAACGCGACACTTCATACATAATAACAAAAGATCGCCAGATCACAGGAGCAGCTCGTCAAGCACGCACGATCCACTGAACAGGGGACAAACGCTCGACTTTGGGGTTTTTCTTTGGTTGGGTTGGTACCCTTTTCTTAATAGAGGGTGTATATGTAGGACAAAGGAGTTGGCATAGTCCAAAATAAGTAACACCTAGAAACAACCCACTCCTCCATTGCTTTTACAGAAATAAATCATTAAAATAATCAAATACTCTTTAATCGTCTAGGGTATTCAGGGCTTCGTTACTTAAAGGCCAGTCTTCACATTTCGGTTTTTTTGGGGCCTTGGGAAGCGGGCATTTGTAGGGCTTTCGTGGACTGTTGCTTTATTAATTGTAGCCTTGGACTTGGAGCTGGAGTTGGGCCGTCTTTGTTTCACAAATGAATGCACAAATTTCGGGACAGGACTGGACAGGTCTGCGCTGCGCTGCGGTTTCGTTTGTGCCACAAAACGCAGACAGTATGACGACGCCGAAAGCCGCAAAAACAACAAAATATAAAAGTTTATAAGAAAGAAAGAAATCCTTTGGCTAACTCGTATTTCGGTGGGCTCGATCCCGATCCCGAGAGCCGTGAGTCCAAAGTCTTGAGGTGAGAGTGCGGCTAATGAGCCGAGGCCAAAGCCAAAGCCAAAACCAAAGACTTGGATCCTTTTATACTTTGTATCTTACGGCTTTCGTTTGGTTTGGGTTTTGTTGTCTTCGATTTCAGACAAAAAATACAAAAATAAAACCAGTTCACGGCGAGTGGCGAGTGGGAATGGGAGAAAGGGAGTGGATTGACTTAATGCCTATAAAATTATAGGTTTCTTCCTCTACTGGCTGGAAAATTGTGTGTCAGATTGTGTGAGCTGGCCGGGGCGTTGCTCAAGAAATTAATACAAAATTCATCCAGCACGAAAGAGCATTTTCTTCATGGGTCTTGAGAGTGGAGTGGAGTGGAGTCGAGTGGAAAATGCCCTCTCGAATTCGACTGACTTTGAAGAGCCCAGAAACACGCCCCAGGCAATCACGCAAAATGCCAAATTACATGTAGCTACCATTAACCGAACGAAATCATCTAACACGCACACACGGCAATCCCCAGCCCGAAGACGGAGACGGCCAACAGAGGGAAAACAAAACCCAACCAAAAATGGGAAAAAAAGAGTCATTTAAGGTGTTTTACACACGTCCCTCTCCGGCAGCTGTCCAGACCGATCGGGTTTACTGCTCGAATTTCAACAGACAGACTGGGAGAACTATAGGGGATCTGGCGCACTTATGTCCTGTGATCCTTGCGCTGATGACACTCGAGAGGAGGCGCTCCCTCAGCGTCCTAAGCGGCTTACACGTGCCGCCCGCTCTTATGACTAGGGTAATATGAGCCGAGTCTCTCTCAGTTTACACCAGCTGATAGCAGAACAGAAGCCAGAACTGTGTCCAGTTACTGGTCCAACTTTTGCCTATGTTTCCCTTTGCCTGCGTTGAAAGTCACATACAAGATTTCCATTTTTCACATTGATCACACTAGAATATTATAAAGATTCTGGGTTTAGTTCCAGGTTCAACCCACGCAAATAATCGTAACTCTCCCGAAATTATTCCAGAAATCGTTTTGATTTCCATAAAAACTTAAAGAGAGTTTCATCAGTTGCTTAGGAAAACCAGGAAAGGGTTTGAACGTACGAGAACGCGGCTGAAATAAAGAAAAGTTCCTAAAAGATAGATTATTGTAGGTCTAGAGGGATTCGTGTGATTGGTTCTTGGATGCAGAGATTCCTTTGAGGATGGATAAGGAGGAATGCTAACTGAAAACTAGAAAAGGTCCCTAATGCGATATCCAGCTGGTTTATTGTTATCCTTCGGGGGTAAAGCTCTCCAGAGTTTCCTTTGACGATGGTCTTCGATTACTTGGGCGGTGATCTTCAGTTTGGTTCTCCATGGGTTCTCCTTCGACGCGACTTAAGTACTAGTGTAGTCAGAAAAAAATCAATGTTGTTTTGTTTTATACTTTTCAAATATATTTTGGTTTTTTTTTTGTTTTTTTCTGTTTCTTCGTTTGTTTCATATAATTATTGGCTAACTCTTTAAACTTTACTCTGTACTTTTTGTTTTGTTTTTCTTAATTCTTCTGTTTGTTTTTGTTTTTGTTTTCCTTGTTTTAATTATATTATTAGTATACATATAAATAATTAAAAATATTACATTAAAATGTATTCGTATATCGTATAGAAGTTGCTGGTTGTTTTTGTTGGATTTATGTTTTAGTTTTAGTTTTAGTTTCTTTCTTTCTTAATTTTTGATTGCGTTTTTCCTCTCCATTTCATTTCTCATTTCATCTCCTTTATAACATTTACTCTCATTTTACAATTTTGCTAAAAACTAAATAAAATTTCTTGTTTGTAAAAACAATAATAATTATTAAAAAAATGTATGCTCAAATAAGTTTAATATGTACTTTTCGTACTTAATTTGTTGTATATATTTTAAAAATAGCAAAAAGCAAAAAAAGCGCCTTTCCATCGATTTTTAAAACATATTTACGTATATTTTTTGCATCATCCTTTTTTCGTTTAAGTTTATTTTTGTTTATGCTATTATTTTTACTTTTGTTATATTTTTATAAAATATCACCTAAAGCAATTACGTATTTCAGTTTCAGTATTTTTTGTTTGTATTTTAAATTTATTTTTACAATGCAACATAATTTTGCTTTGTTTTTTGTGTGTTTGTGTATGTTTTTTTTTTTTGGTAGCAAAACATTTAATACAAAAATTAATAATCAAATGATTTCAACGAATATGTAAAAAGCTCACACAAAAAAAATCATATCAGTTTTTACAACAATTTTTTGTTGTTTTTTTTTTTTAAACTAAAAAGCAGCGAATTATGCTAACAGAAATGATTACATAATTACAGCAATTTTTAAGTTAAATTTAATTTTTCTTACATACAAATTTTTGTTTAGGGTTTTAGGTTTTTGGGGTTTGAGACAAAGTACAACAACTATTTTTATTTATTTATATTTTTTTTTTTGTATTTCTGCAAATTTCTAACCTTTGCAAGAACATTTTCTTTGTAGTTTTGAAAAAATAGTACAAAAGCTTTACACGTTGTTGGTTTTTTTTTTGTTTGTTTGTTTTTATATTTTTGTGGTTTAGTTAGTTGGCTATAATAAACCGCTGGGAATCGGCTCGACTATAGTCTAAGTATACAAATGACTGCCCATATAGCTGAGGGGCTGCTCTCTACTGAGAGGCAGCCCGATTTAAGTACATTTTTGTGGTTTTTTGTTGGTTTAGTAGTCTAGAACTCAAAATAGTAGTAGAAATTAGCAGAAGAAAGTGTTTGGTTGGTTTTGGTAGCTAGAAGAAGCATAGCTGCTAAGGTTTTCCCTTTTCTAGATTGAGTTTGGATTGAGTTTCCTTTAAATTTTTCCAGTTTGCAAGTTTAGTTTTGCTTAGCATACAACTCCTAAGTTGAGGGGGTCTGGGGTCCAGGGGTTCAGGGGCTCAGAGGTCTGACTAAGAACTATATAACGTACGCTATAGTATACAATGGGGGGCGGGGGGGGGATGGAGCGAGAGCGAGAGCAAGGGGTCTCTAAGTATCTCCGCTGAGCACCAAAAGCTGCCGCTCTGGCTTCCGTGTCCACTAATTCAATTCATTAAATTACATTTAGCTCTCCTCTTTTCATTACATTTATATAATAATAATAGTATCGCGTAGTTTTCTTCATTTTTTTGTTTTGTTTTGTTTTGCTTTAGTAAATGCTTAAAGTTTGTTTAGTTTGTTGCTGTTGCTGTCGTAGTGTGTTTGATTTACGTATATCAATTGTTCTCGAAAGTGTCTCGCACGCTTCCTTGGCTCATTTAAAATGTCGTTCGTATAGGTGCGTTGCAATCCTCAATTAATTAAATTAACTTTAAGTTGGTTTTTGTTTTTTGTTTTTTTTTGTTTTCTGGTAATAAACAATAATGTTTTATTCGTATACTTTGCATTTGAACTCAGGTTGGGGTTTCTTTTCTGGTATCTCTTTTTACGTATATGCGTTGCATGATGAGAGTTGAACAAAAAAGATCAACGAAAATAATTTTTTCTTTTCATTTGTTTTTGTTTTTTTTTTCTTCTTTTTTTTGGCAAGTTCTCTTCAGTGTTGTAAAACACCAAAGGAAAAAGGACGTATTATTTTGAAAAATCGTATACACGTTGGCTAAGGTGAAAAATTCCCAAAACAAGAATAATTTGAAACAATTAAATAACTAAGCATAGAAAATACGGATAGAAATTTCTAGGAATTTACTATACTCTTAGCGTTTGTTCTCTTATCCCAAGTTTTGTTTTTTTTTTTTAGATCTGGATCTTTAAGCAGCAGCCTAGACTTGATTTTTAGTTACAAACTACATGGCTAGAGTTTATCTTTATATTATATAGTTTTCTTTATATATAGTTATATATATAGAGAACGTCTTGGGGTTCGAATGGGGGCAGAGGGTTTGGTTTGGATCTGAGGTCGGGACTAGAAGTCCGCCTCGTGCTTGATGCGATAGCTGGCATAGGTCTCCTCCAGCGGTGAAAAATCTTGGGTGCTGGGCTGTGATCAAGTTCCAAATGATTGGCACAGATACATATATACAACAGATATATGCATATAGATGGACAGACAGAGAGAGAGAGAGAGTTTAGAAATCATAGGATAGGACCAAAAGGGACTCTGGAGTCTGGAGTCTGCAGTCTGGTTTTTGTGTGTGTTGTGGGCTATGTCAGTGTCATTGTTGTTGTTGTTGTTGTTGTTCTGGTGGTTCTTTGAGAGGGGACGAGGCTGTGTCAATTATTTACAAGTTTACAAACTCAAAGACCGATAACATTCATCAAACTGAAGCTATCGATCGCACTGGCTGACTGTACCCAAAGCAGCTCGGAGGCGAAGAGTCGGGGCCAGCTTTCGTTTCGTATATCATATCATATCTGTATACATACATACATATATAGATAAATATATATAAGTCCATATATATTTATACATACATGCATATGTGGGGGTATATATATATATATATATATATGTATGCATATATGTATATATAGTTTCTATATAGAGTTATGTGCATATGTAAAATTGTTAAAAATTGGTTAGTTTTGGGGTTAGTAAACTTTCTGATAATATAGGTTCATTACTTCAATTTTTGTTTCTTGTGGTTCGTGTGTTAAGTAAAGAAAACAATAAAAATAGTTGGTTAATGGTGTGTGAGTGTTGGGTTTTGTTAATAATAATTAATAATATATTGGCGAGCTATATGGGCCTCTTGCAAAAACGAAGTTCTGGAACATTTTCTTGTAATTTAGTTCTCATTCTTTAGTTTTACTTGATTCTTTTTTCTCATTCTTTCATATCATACTCGTATTTTCTTCTTTTCTTTCTAGTTGTTGGTACTTTTTACAAATTAAGCGAAATTGTTTGTTGCTCTAATTATTGTTGCTCAGTTGCTTTAGTTCTTGTAGTTTTTGTTTGTAGTTTTTGTAGTTTCTACTCTATATCATTTACAATCTGCTTGGTTGAGATGGACAGTGTGTGTTGTGAGAGAGAGAGTGAGATAGACTGACACAGCTGGGCATGCGGGCGCACAGCACAGTCGCATTGACTTTCTTTAGTGTGGCCTTGCATTCGCAGCTGTTTCGGAACTTAAATTTATGGCCTGTACTGTACACAGAGGAGAGCAAACGAAGTCCAGCGGTAGCAGTGGGGCTGTAACAGCTTCAGCATAGCAGTAGTAGCATTTGCAGCATCAATCGTCAATCGTAAATCGGTATAACTGTTCTCTTCAGTTCGGCGCAGCTCGGTTCGATTCGGTTCGGTTGGTTGGGTTGTTGTTGTTCGGGTCAGTTCGTTTGGTTTGTGGTCGGAGGGCCGAAGCCGCTTGGAAGCTCGTTTGTCGCTTGTCGCTTGTTTGTTCTTGTTGCGGTACTTTGCAGTCTGTGTTATCGTGGTCTCTGTCTGGCTGCTGCCGCTGCTGCTGCTGGGCAGGCATCCTGTCGCTGTCGCTGTCGCTAATGCTGTTGCTGCTGCTGCTGCCTGCTGCCTGCTGCTGCTGTTGTTGTGGCTGCTGCTTCCGCTAGGCGTTCCTTTGCTCTCCCTTTCGCTTCTATGGATAATATTTGTTGTTGTTTCTTGTAAGTTTTCTTTTTGTTTTGTTTTTGCATTCGCTTTGCTTTTGCTTTTGCTTTGCTTTTGCTTTTGTTTTTGCTCTTGACTAATTTACAATGTGTGTGTGAGTGTTTGTTCTTGACGTACAACTTCTTCTGCTTTTGAATTTTTGGATTTGAATTCATCAATATTAATATTCTGATTATTATTGGGTTTCTTTTTATTTGATTTCAGTTAATGCTTCGCTTCGTGTCGCTGTTGCACGCTGGTGTTCTGCTGCCGCTGTGGCTGCAACAGGTGAATTAATGTGACTTAATTTCCTTATGCAGGTGGTAGTGGTAGCAACATCAGCATCAGCATCAGCTTCGCGTGGCACGGCATCTCCATCGCTTGTATCATTGGATACACGTGGCTTTAGTCATTGATCGATTGATTTATTGATTTATTGATCTTGATCATTATTATTATTGATTCATTTAATCCCAGGGCATTGTGAGCACCCGCTTCGTTTTTGCAAGAAGGTCGTTATCGTACTACGAACATGGGTGCACCACCGCATTGTAGCTCGCCAATATAGGACCATGTGCTCCCGCGAAGGGGGTACTCACAACGTCTGGTGTACTAGCTCCATCGGTGTGCGATGTGGAGTCGGCGTTACTCCGTCCCTCACCATTTGCCGAACCGAGTTCTGGTGGTTTGGTGGTGTCCCGTTCGTCGATCACTAAATCTATTGGCATTTTACCCTTTAAACACGATATATAGCGGTGACAGAAGTTGTCGCACAGTTCGTGTACCTGCAACGAGACATTCCCGCGATCATATCAGAGCACAGAGAAGAGAGAACAGGAAGAGAGAAAAACGAGAGAGAGAGAGAGAGAGAGCATGAGTTTGGGTACTCCAAAATGTCACTTATCATCTAATAATTGCTAGGAGTATGGGTAGGGGTTGCGGTGGGAGGTGGGGGTGGGTGTGTGCTTGGGTGTCGCTGAAAATTTATAGATATATCATATAGGGGGAGGTGGTGGAATAAATAGATCTTAAACTAAGCTTAAACATTGCAATACCTTAACAGAAAGAGAGAGAACGAAAGAGAGAGAGAGAGACAGAGACAGCTGCCACACTTAGCGCCATTGCAGTGTTGCATCGCCAAAACCTGCTTCCTCCATCGCCTTGCAAATGGCATGCAAATTGCTTTTGATGCGTTGCCCCAGACACAGACCCCAGAACGTGGACCCCGGACCCCGGACCCCAGACCCCAGGCAAATGGTTGATGATGGCACTCAAAAATGGCCGTAGACAACAGCTAACCTAAACCTGGCTCAGAGCATGGCTCCCTTGACTCAGACTCAGACTCTGGTTCTGGTTCTGGCCGCATAAATATGCATAGAGAGGCACTCGGACCCGAAAAAGAAACGGCAACGGCAACAAAATAATGCATTCGCCAAAAAGGAAGTGCCGGGGCAGCCAGGCTTAGCCGCAGGGCACACTTTTAAGCATCCAAGCAGCGCAACAGCAACAGCAACATGAGGCAGCACGTGCAACATTCACATTAGCAACATGGAGACGCACTCGCCGGCCAGAGATAGCCGTCCAGGGAGAAGATCACTGGCGTCAGTCCAGGCCGAGACCAGGCCGAGACCAGGGCCAACAAAATGCGTTTTTAAAACCCTGTTGTTGCTGTTGCTGCTGCTGTAGCTGTGATGTTGCAGCGTCTCTGCCTCTGCCTCGGTGTGTGTGATAAAACAAATGCGATAAGGCCCAAAGTGAGTGTGAGTCAGGCAGGCAGGCAGGCAGGCAAGCAGGCAGCCAGCAGGCAACGGCGTTGGCGGAGGGGGAGCCAGCCGAGGCACATATGCAAATATGCAACAAAGAGAGGAATGCAGCCGCCGCCACGGCTAAAAAGAAATTAATTGCACTGGGCTATGGCGGCAGACAACAACAGCAGCAGCGGCAGCGGCAGCAACAACAGGGTGCTCCATTTAGGCCGGGGCCAGGCATTTAATTTACGAAAAAGTGCGCGTTGCTTATGCAAATTGTTTGCTGCTGTTGCTGCCGCTTCTTTTCTTCATTTTTGTGGATCGCTTTTGTTTTTTGTTGCTTTTTTTTTTTTTGGCCTGCGAAAGCTGCAACAGTGGCTCTGTGGCTCTGGCTGCTGCCACTATTAACTTGTTGCCCATTGCCAATGCCCGAAGTTGTCAAACTCGTTTGCAGGCTGCTGCTTTCAATGTTATTGTCACCAAAAAATAAAAAAGATGACGATAAAAAAGCAACGGCCTGCAACTGGTTTATGACAGGACAATGTCAAATTTGTCGCTGTTGCTGATAAGCAGCCACAGCAGCGACAACATGTTGCAGGCAACATACAGTGTCCCAGTCCAAGTCCAAGTTTTATGATTGTGTTTGCTGTGTGGTGTAGCTGTCAAAGTGACCATAACAATATCCATAAAGCTTGCAATTAGCACGCCGGCAACATGTTGCTGCCGATGCCAGTGCCAGTGCCAGTGCCAGTGCACACATGCAACATGAGCACACACTAAATTGATATGTTGGAGAAGGGCCCTTTGGAGACTGCGAGAGAGACTGGCCGAGACGATGCTGGGACGCTGATAACTTTTGATTAATTTGTCAGCATTGTATGTGACATTTTCGAACGGCTCATTGCGATATTTATGACTCGCGGGGCCCCCATGATGTGGCACATTGGGTGGGCCCCCAAGAGGCAACAAGAGGGAGACGGCTTCAAGACAGTGACAGCAGCAGAGAGAGGGCGTTGCTTGTAAATGCCCCACTCGTTTGTACATCCTGTTAAGCACAGCTTTTCACAGCCACAGCAGCAGCAGCGGCGGCTGTGTTCTTCCCCCCTTTGCAGCTGCCTCTTCTGGCCGGACGGACGACTACTACTAAGTGCAGAATCCAATCTAATCGCAATGCAAATCGCTCCAATCTGCGCAGTGGTAATTCTCGATTTCCGCTCATAGATAGCATTAAGTATTCCCCCCAACCAGATTCAGATTCAGAGTCACACGCAAGCCTCCCCACACACGAGTCGCCGTCTAACAAGTTCCAGATCTCAGTTCTCAGTTCTCGACACTCGGATCTTTCTTCTTGCCACTGACATTTAAATGAAATGTAATTAAAAATAATTTGAAATAAATAAATGTTTGACAGCGGGGGATTGAGATGAAGTCTGGTGGGAACGGATTGGATCTGTTCTGGTCTGCCTTCTTCTACAACATTCGAAATGTTATCCTTCTCTGGGTCGCAGAGTGAACATTTTGGCCAGGTTTCGCCTAGCATCCCATCATTCAAAATCTTCCAAAAATCTCCCCCAATCTGCTGTGTATCCCTCAGCTTGCATCATCATCATCATCATCGGCTAACCAAAAGTATACAGCTGTCGATGTCGTTGTTGCTGCTGGGTCTGGGGCTGTTGCTGTTGCTGGTTCTGGTGCTGGTTCTGGTGCTGTGTTGTATAGCGATCCCAAAGCGATCTGGCCAAGCCATCAAAACAAGGCCCCCAAATCGGTGTTGTTGCTGTTGTAGTTGCCCCCATGCCGGCATTACCCCAGCCGATTCTCTGGTGGTGCTGCTGCTGCTGCTTACCCCCTGCCGGAGAAGCGTGTGCAACTGACCCAACGTGTTGTCTCGACAGTCTCTCTCAGTGTCTCTCTGTCTATCAGTCTGTTTGTCTGTTTGTCTGTTCGTCTCTCTGTCTGTTTGTCAATTGCAATGCCTGCCTGCCTGAATGCTGTATTTTTTTTCTGCTGTGTGATGTGTTTTTCGTTGTTTTTTTTTTTTTGCATGTGACTCTGTGACGAGAATTGTCCGTGTGCTGGGGATCTGGGGAGCCGTAGAGCTGGGCCTGGAACTCTCGAGCTCCAAGCTGGGGACCGGGACTGGGACTGAGGCAAACCAGTTTTGACAGACACAAGTCTTGAAACGTCTTTTTAACTGATTCTGTTGCTGTTGCTGGTGTTGTTGCTGTGGCAGCGGCAACAAATATGCACAGATACAGATATATATAAAATGTACAGATCTACAGATATATACATATATACATATATATAGATGTTGCTTTTTGTTGTTGTTGTTTTTTTTTTTTTGCAAGTCAGCCCGCACATTTTATTTAAGTATATTTTGTATTTCTTTTCATTTATTTCGGTGTTTTTTTTTTGTCTGTTTTTTTGTTGGTGTTTTGTTTTGTTTTTATATTTATTTTATACACCAAAAATCGACCGCTGCATTTTGTTGGCTGCATATAAATGAATGTGTTGTGTGTTTTGTGTGTGTTTTTTGTTGTTTTTTTACTACTATATGTACAAGTTGCTACAGTTCTTTGTGCTGATTGTTGCAGTTGTTGTGGAATTGGAGTGAGTGTTGTGGCAATTGTTGTTGTTGGTTTCGTGTGTGTCGCAAGCTGTGTGAGTGACAAATGACAAAACAAAAACCTGTCGTGGACTCTCCGGCTCTGCTGCCACCGCCACCGCCGCTGCTGCTGCTGCTGTGATGTTGATAAAGATCTTGACTCTTTCTGGGTCCCCGTGTGGCTGTACAGGGTGCTGCCTGCAACAAATTGCAGCTGGCTGACTGACAGACAGACAGAGCGACTGACTGATGAACTGATGGGCTGACTGATCAACTCACTTTCCTTGGTGACCCTGTCTTACTGATCTAGTTTTGGCCCGGCTTAGAAAGCAGCCTTCGGTAATTAACATTGTCCATCGCATAGCATCGCGGACTAATTGCAGATTGATTGACTTCTGCGACTGTCTGTACACGTTTTGATTTGTTTCGTTTCGTTCGTCTGTCATTAGCCCCATGGCCCACTCTCCATAGAGACACACAAAGACACAGCATTCCTCAGCAAATGACTCGGATATACGAGTCAGAGTCGGAGTCGAAGTCGTAATCCCCCAACTCTATATTCTTCGGGCGTTTTGTCTTGTTTGGTTTTGGTTCAGCTTTTCTGTTCTTTTTGTTGTTGTTGTATTTCTTTGTAGAATGTTTTGCATAATTTCTTACTTAAGACTTAATTGAAAAAGAGTGAAGAGTGAGCCCTCTTCGGACGGGTTTTTGGCCTGGTCCGGGCTTAACTACGGCTCAGCCTCGACGCAGCTTCGACTTGGAGTCCGACTTGGGTTTAGGTTTAGGTTCTCGTTCCACGCTTCGTTGCGCATTTGCCTAATTAATTTTCTCGGCACAGCCACAGCGGTAAGGGTGTAGTGGGTTGGGGCGGGGCGGGGTGGGGTGGGGTTGGGCATCGGTCAGCATTAATTACGACCACGTTTGAGGAACAACTTCCATTAAGCCAGCCCAGAACGAGAGACACGCACCCGAGTGCCTGCCCAGTCTCTCTTGCATATTATTTGAAATTAAAACAAATTAGGCAACCTGTAATTTTTCCATTTAGACTATAAAGTGTCTAATAATCAAGTAGGTGTTGTAGGAGAACGAGAACCCACCCTTCTTCCTCCAAGAGAAATGAAAACTTTAGTTGGGTGACTAATTTATGTGGCCCTCTTATCATGGCCGAAACATCTAGGAACAGTCGGGTAGGGTGGGGCAGGCAGTCATCACACCTCATGTATCAACAACAAAAGAGAAGCCGAAAACTGAATGCATTCCATTGTTCCAGTGCGACTGGAAGGGAAATTGTGTTTTCTTTTATCTTACGCATAAAACTGTAACCAGCGACAAACAACTGCAACAAACACCTGCCGCTGTGCCGCTTTGCCGCCAGCCAAATATTTGTTGCCACAAAAAACTAATCCCCGCAACACACATCCTGCCCTGCTACAACCGGCTACAACTATTCCACTTTGATTGGCAATTAATTCAATTTTCAGCTGCATTTTTGTTTCTGACTTTAATTTAGACATACTGCAAGTGTATTAGACAGGCCGGAGATATATGGTCGCCTGCTGTGGGACAGAGGCGGACCCCTCCCCGGCTTTGCCCCTCCATGAAATGTCAACACAAATGTTGGTAATTGAAATGCGCGCCCGCTGGAAACTATTTTCCCTCGATTTTTGCCATGTTTCTGTTTTGGCCTGGTTTATTTATTGGCCTGGTCGGGGGGGTCCGTGTCTGATCTGTGTCTGGTCCTGTTTCCCGGTCCTGCTCTCAGTGTGTGTCCGCACCGGCCTTTTGGGTGGTCTTTTTGGGGCGTTGATAAATGATTGGAGCCGACTCTTCGGCTCTCGATTTGCCGTTAATTACAATGACTAAACAAATGTATTTTCTTGTAAGATGATTTCGCATATTCGGGGTCCAGGTATTGCAATGTTTAGGCTTTCGCAAGTAATTTATATTCAAGATGTGCAATGTTTTACTTACTTTTTCTAATTCTAAAAGGTGAAACCGAAGTACTTGTATTGCTTGCACCATCTGCAAAGGAAAGGGAGAAAATATATAAATTAATAATCGTGCAAATACAAGCAGGTATTATACTATTAAACAAACACACACTCAATCATTCCAGCGAACCTTTCACAGTCCTTGGGCATTGGGCATTGGGCATTGGGCTTTGGGCATTGGGCTTTGCCTAATTAAAACATCAGTTTGACATTTGACATTTTTACGATGCTGCTAACTGCTCAGAACTGCTGCTGTGTGGTGTGTGGCCCGGACCGGCCTGCATTTGGTGGTTCTGCTGGTGGGGCTACTGCTACAACAGCCAAGAATTTCATTTAACCGCGCTGCAGCATGCGGCATGCTGCTCCTAGAGACATGCTATAAACATTTTTATAGCAGGCGACCTCAACTGCTCTGCCTCTGCCTCTTCCTTTAAGTAAGTGTTACTAAATGCACTTTTAAATGTTCAAACACGATAGCGGATGGTGGATGGCGGATGGTTGTCGGAGCAGGAACAAAATTGGAGGCAAAGCCAACCACAGAGTGGCATGCCAAAATGATTTATGGCCAAAGTACGCAGATGCAGACGCAAGCGAGGCACACACATGGCCATGGCCAAGACGGAGAAAGATCCGCCAGACGCAGAAGAAGGTGGGGCATGGGGCATGGGGCATGGGGCATTCGGTGGGGGATTGGGTGGCCTGGGCAGTCAGTGATTTTGTACTACAACTAATAAACTAATCTGCAAGTGCATAAAATTAGGGCCACCAGAGATCCCACTCTCTCTCGCTGTCTCTCTCTCTGTGGCAGATGCAACTTCTGCTGCTGTTGCACTGAGTGAGTGGGTAAGTGAGTGACACATTTACGACTGCCAAGAGTCGTTCGAGTGCGGTGTGGTGGCAATTAAAATTAGTTTTGCCCATAATCTCTTTATATGTGTGCCAGCCCAGCCCCAGATCTGTCCGAGACGCGAGACGAGACCAGGCCAGGCCAGGCCAGGCCAGGCCGGGCCGGGGCAACTGTTCTCCATCCGCAATCCGCAATCCACAAACCGCCATCCACAATCCACAATCCACAATCCGCATCTTCTTCAGTTCTGCTGCTGCTGCTGCTTCTGCTGCTGGCTACCCAATTGCATGGCTCGTTTTGCACTTTTTGCACGCGGCATTTCCGTCTTGATTTACATGCCAACCGAAATGATCTCTCGCTCCCCTGGTCCCCCCCCACATCACGCTATCCCACTCTGACTCATGGTGGGGCCATTAAAATTGTTATGACTCGGATGCCAGCGGAATGCCAGGCAGAAAACTGAGCAACAGAGGGGGAGAGCGAGAGAGAGAGAAGCTGAGATGATCTGCGGGGCTTTTGCCTGGATAATGGCCCTACGCTTCGTATAAAAATTGAATCATTTGTTCCGTAACTGGATTATGGAAACATCAATTTGGTATCTGGACAGCTTTAAATCGATTATAAATATAAAATTTATAATCTATAGATTTTATGATCTTTTAGAATGGTTTAATGGTAGGTGTTACCCCTAAGAGCTTCAAGAAGTACTCCCCTAAGGGAGATCCTAAAGATCCTAAAAGATTCGTGCCTTAATCTTAAAGATTTAAATCGAACTTCCTCTTCTTTATGGAGGTATCATGCAATCATTTCCTCTAGAAGATTGTGTACTTGGGTATGTCCTATAGAGACGATCATGATCAACACCAAGGTTGCCTTGTTCTTGGTCTCTTGCTGCTGTTGTTGATCTTCTCCTGCACCCCAGCACATCCCCACTGCCCCGCAGCAGTAAAGAGATCCGATCCGAATGCATATTCTACAAGCCTAAAGCCGTTGGCTTCATTGTTGCTGCTGTTGCACACCCAAGGCTGCCAGGCAGGCAGGCAGCCCATTTAGAGAGTGCAAAAATGTCATATGCATCATTAAATCGTTCTGCTTCATATTGTCGTTCGCTTGGGTTCGCGCTCTGCCGCTCCCTCTTCGTCTCGCAGCGTAGCGGCATGCAAAATGCAGAGCATAACACAGAGAGAGTCGGAGAGAGAGAGCAGCGCAGAGCAGAGCGCGAGGAGTGAGAACGAAAAGTATGGCAACGCTGTCCGATAAAATGTCTAAACAACTCAGTTTGTCCCGCTCCCGCTCCCGCTTCCGCTGCCGATCCAACGAAATGCTGCTGCTGCTTTGATGAACAAATGCTCATAAATTGTTCGCTTCGTTCGTTGATGCTTTGCTCTTTTGCTAAATTCACTGTGATTTATTCTAAATAAAAGAAAATTATTCAATTGTCGTCGTTGTTTTGGGTCAAGGTGATGCACACTCACACACAGGCAAACAGATACACACACACACAAACACAAATGCACAGTGTAGCCATGATCTTTGGCATGGCAACATGCTGCCAGAGGAGAAGGCAACATAGTTGATTTTGCTTTTGTTTTTGCTTCTTTTCTTTGTTTTTGTTTTTGTTTTTACTTACCAGTGAATCGACTTCGGGATCTGCGGTATAGTAGGGTTTCTGTGATCTTATCTGCAAGAAGAGAATGACAAAGAATTAGAGTTAGTGAGTGCGAAGTTTTGCCAAATGAAGGAAAATACTGGGAGAGGTTCCGAACAGCTGTCCCGATCCAAAACATAGTCATCTACGAAACGGTAGGGAATGGTATTGCTATTTTATGATGGTCTTTGGAGAGCCGATAAGGGCTGCCTGCCCAGCCAGGCAAAATATTGTACACATTATAAAAAAAAACCATGAGCAAATCGGTTCCAAACGGAGACCATGGGAAACGAAACATTTGCTCATCCATGGAGAGCCCGGACATAGACACAGACCCAGTGCCAGTGCCAGTGCCAGTGCCAGTGTCAGACCCGAAGAGGTGACGCTGACTCGCTGTGACCATAAAAGAGATTCTCGTTTTTATAGCCCACCCCGAGACCGAGCCGGAGTCCCAAGCCCCCGGCCGAAGCCATGCCAAAAGCAAAAACAACGACAACAACAACAACAAAAACTACATAGATATAAAAATAAACCACACACTTAGATAAAAATCACAAAAGCAATATCTGGCTAGATAAAATACCACACAGACGGAGCCACAGATGGAGATGGAGACCCGAACCGAACCGAACCGAACCGAACCCAGCGACGACAGCAGAAGGTCATCTCATCATCGGATACCGCATCGCATCGCAGCAGCAGCTGAAAAATGCTGCGCGAATTATTTGAAATTTGAAATTTCTTTGTTGCTGATATTATTTTTTTGGCTCTCACGGAACTGCCACACCAAGCGCAGGGCAGCCGTAATAAATGGCCGAGACAAGCTCGGGGTCTTCACAGATAAGCGAACCGGCAGATCGGATCGGATCGGATCGGGCACACACACCCACCCGCTGCGATCTTATATAACGGGCGAGAGCCGACCTTGTCCAAATGTGTGATACCCCGACAGACACCGACCACCCAGAAACACATGCAACAAGGTTGCAACGAAGGCGGGAGGTCTCTGGATTATGGACGTGACCCTGAACCGGGTCTTCCCTGCTATGCAAAACCTTGTAGAAGGATCGATAAGCCAAAACAGATCAATCGCCGCTGAGATTGATCTTTGGAGATCAGTTGAAGATCGGCTTGTCTCGAATTTCAATGGAAGTTGAAGATAAAGAATATATATAACAAAACAAGGAAGCTTCTTCTGTAAGCATCTAAACTTAAGATCAATATAAAGATCACTCACAAAAATATAAAGTTTAAGCTATAAATGAGTGGTTCCTCACTGATCTAAGCGTATCCTCGCATTACAAAATTTCAATAGAAAATCAACCCATGCCCTACTGATCTCCGACAGTTAAACGGGCGATCTTCTGCGACGGCACCCCACACACAGATACAACTCGCAGATACAGCTACAAAGGCAGCCAAAGGCAGAGCTTACTGCCAGCCGTCCAAGGCAGTAACGGCAATTTGAAATCAACTGAGGCATGTGCAGCTAATAATTACACACTTTGCACACAGACAGACTGACAGGCTGGCAAAGCGAGTTCGAGTAGATCGCTGGGGAGTTGGAAGTGGTAGACTTAAAGACGGACGGGCGGACGGACAGAGTATCTAGATATGTGGGCACTTCCACCCGAACCGTACAATGGTTGTATGAGAAAAACGCCCCATTGTGCGGCTGCAACAACAGCAACAGCAACAGCATAATACGAGTAACAACACACAAAGCACAGCCATTGAAGACGACGACGACGACGACGATGATGACGATCAAGGAGGAGGTCGACAGCGGAGGAGCAGGAGGCAAGCGGCAGAGCGGAGGAGGTTGCGTGTTGGGTATTTTGCAAAAGTTGTTGCCTGTTGGCTTTAATGTTGCATTTTCAAATGCTGGTTGGTGGATGGTGGATGGTGTTGCACACACACACACACACACACACACACACAGAGAGAGCGAGAGAGAGAGAGGGACAGATGGGAGAACTTGCCAAACTGGTTTTTGCCATGCAGGTCTGAGTCTTGGCCCGGAGTCGCGGCCAGGCCAGGTCGCGCTTTAGCTTTAACTGATATGAAAAGCAGTCAGCCAGAAGTTGGCCGGGCGGCATACAGCACGCACTTTACTGGATGCGCCTCAAAATGGCTGCCCCCAAAACCTTGAGGAGTACGTATATCTTACCCCGAGCAGGAGCTACCTACCAATTCCTCTTTGAGAGCGAGAATGTTTTTAAAAATATATAAATCATGCGACCAACTAGTGAAATGCACAGCATGAGACATGTCTATAAATATCCTCCCCGGCCAGCAGTTGGGGCGTGAAAATGGAAAATGGGAATGAAATGGAAATGGAAATGGAAATGCTTTTCTCGCTTTCTTTCCATCTATCCATCTGATGTGTGCGTTCCCTTACAATTTTGTCAACATGCAGCAGTGCGTGGGCGTCTCTTGCAGCTGACAATTTCATATTTATAGTTACACACACACACACGTACACGGATTTCCGTATAAATAAACACAGTCTACAGTCTACAGTCTAGAGTCTTATTTGGGATCTCCAATCTCACGTTGAGTGTGCGGAAAGCCCCCAAAAACAAATCGCCAGCAACGTCACGCGCCCCAGTCCACCGTGTACTCGTTCGCACTGAACCCCATTTCTAATCAGTTTCACATGAGCCGCTCATAAATTTCTATTTTTACTGCTCGATGTTCTGTTTCTTTTTTTTCTACCTCTGTTTTTTTTTTTTGCAATCCCCCAATGTCGAGAGGCGACGACAGGCGAAAAGAAATCACTACTGTTTAGATACTGCTCTTCAGAACGTTTTTATGATGCCAATAAATGCAATTATACAACACAGAAAAAAAAGGTTTACAATGTCATCGGCAGGCGACGGTGGCGGTGACGGCGATCGACAGACGTCTGTCTCCAAATCGGTGGCCCGAAAGATACAAAAATAAAACCCAAACTGGCCCGCGTAGGTGGTCATAAATTTCACTCCTCGCCCCTCGCCCCGCCCTCCGAATGTGTGATTATGCGGGGGATTTTTGAAATCAATTCCGCTTCATCAAACTGCACAGAAACGCCACGTGCTGGCCATCCCATCTCGATCCCATCTATATATAATATATGGAAAACTTGCTCCAACAAATTCCGATTCAATCAAAAATCTCTTGCCACAATTAACGAAACATGAGACACCAAGAAAACCAAAACTATGCCACAAAATCTGGGTTCATAAAGGAGGAAATACGCATAGTCGTATTCTACAGTTTGTTTTAGCTGTAGACTATATTTTTTTATAGTGCCAATACAGGCTAGGAGGAATTTTATAGCCCCGCGACCTGGCGTCGTTGTGTGTTGGCCATAAAATCATCCGGAGACCTGGGACCTGGGACCGGGCCCGGGCCTGGGCCTGGGCATGGGCCTGGGTGGGTGTGAGAGAGGAGATAGGCCATAGACCAGGTCTACACCCAACAGTAGCAAAAGTGTGTATGATGGAAGGCACTTGAGTAATGTGGCCATAAAGCCCAGTAACAACCCCAGCCCTAGTTCCTAGTCCCTGCTCTCTGTACCAGTGCCAGTACCAGTCCGAGGGACCATAAAACAATTTATGCACTATAGTAGCGACTTTTGGAATCAGCGCTAGCTGGCAGCACAGTAGCCAGCGTTGTTGTTGACGTCGTCGACATTGTCGATAGCCGGCCACTTGAGAAAAGAGTGCAGTGATAACAGTGATAACACCCCAAGAACAACAAAAAAGATTCGCCAGCAGAACCTATAAACCGAACGAAGACTTTCTTACAAAGAAACTGAAAGGAAAAATCACAAAAATATATATATACGAATCCAAAGTTTTCTGGAACTTCGAGTCGGACCCAAGGGACAGCGGGTGGCATGGAGGCGCCTAAATTGCAGCACGTAGCCACATTATATTATTTGAATGTTGCGTGCCTCGGCGCCAGCCTCATGCGGGTCCCCCTCCAACCTACAACCTACAACCTACAACCACACCAAGCCACTAACATTATAAACAAACAGAAATACAAACAAAATACACATATTTGAGAGCGTGAACGAGGGAGAGTCTCTTGGAATTTTATCAAAATTTGTATCTCACTTGGAACCACAATATCTCTCTCTCTCTCTCTCAAAAAGTGGAACTGAGATCTTTTGTGGGATTCTGCAGAGACCTAGACAATTGTTGTTGAGGTCACATGGCGATGAAGAAGAGCAACAACGTCATGGAAATCTCTGCTACCCTCCAAGTGAAACCAAAAACCGAACCGAACAGCGCCAAAAATCCTATCGAATTTCTCACACCTACACAATGGGCGGGGGGTTGCACAATGCCCCCCAAACCAGAGACACCCCCAGCCGAAGGGGGGTAACAACTCAATTGGTGGCTGCTTTCATTGAGTGAGAGAAAACATCTTGGGGGATTTTATGGCTCAAATTTTGATTTGGACCCCTCTCATCGGCCGCCACTGTGCCGCTGTGTAACCCACAAAAAACGCATAAAAAAAGCACCAAAACTGAACAATAATAATTTTGTTGTAATACAAAACCAAACTTTATTTGCCTAGCTGATGATGATGACGATGACGATGATGATAGTGATAGTGATGATGATGATGTTGTTGATTACTTTTACCCGACATTAACATCCAAAGGCAAACACAAATAGTACAAAAACAAAGGCGCATCGCATCGCATCGCAAAGCATCGTAGCGCAGTGTAGTTGTTGTTGTTGTTTTTATCTATCTATCTATCTTTATAATGGGCGCACAATATCGGTAGTAAAACAGCCACAATTGAGGTGACACAACCAGAACTGGCAGCAGAAGCAGTCAAGAACAGAAACAAAACCAGACCGAACACAGACCGACCCCCCCACTGACAGTTTCTTTTTATAACCCCACAGAGAGAGAGAGAGAGGAGGAGGAGACTCCATTCCACTCCAGTTTACGACCCGAAAGCAAACGGTGAACGCAATGTGGCAGCTACTGCGGCACATACACTACATGCACACTTCTAACGCTCTTGTGGCAGCCGTGGCAGAGTGGGTAAACATTGGAAAACAGCACACAGATAGACCCACTCGCTCAGAGAGTGTCAATATTTGCATGGCCACAAGAGATTTCTCGGGCTCTTCTTACCTGTTCGCCCTGTTACCAGAGATACATAGATAATCATAATATTCGTGTCTCTGCTATAACATCCGGTCTTACTTTGCCTGATAATCGCCCCGAAAATAACTATATAATCGGGTACGGGTACGGCTACGGGTACTCGTTTAAGAGTATGTTTTTATGGAAAGATGAGTGACATTGTCCAACATTCATTGGCACGATTTGTCATTTACAGCTCTCGCTTCTTTGGCTTTTAATTGAGAGCGTTTAGCAGACATCTTGTCTAGAGGGCAGAGCACTCATAAATCATTTCGGGGGACAGGTTCGTGAGAAGGTGGGGGCGGGGGAGAGGCTTCCCATAAGTAACGCCACATAAATAAAAGCGCAACGAAAGAGTGAAATATCTGTGGGACTGCTGCAGAGAGAGAGAGAGAAACACCAACGATTTCCATAAGAAAATCGAAACATCATCCTATCATTTGTGGCTCTATTTCTCGAAATATCAAATTGATTTCGGGCTGTGGGACACCCTAATGGTTTAACCTATTTGATGAACGTATTAGAGGCACTGCGCACTGCGATAATGTATCTAACAGACACACACTCGATCCCTGAAATATAGAGCTGTTAAAAAGGGTCAAACTACTGTACAAATATTGGGAGTCATCAGGGCCGCAGAGCAGCAGCTACAGCCACAGATACAGATACAGAATGGGAATGGAAATGGAAATGGAAATGGTGGCATAATCCAAACATAAACTCGCAGACGAAAAGTCCAGATACATTTAGGCAGTTAACTAAATAATCACATTTAAAAGGCGCCAAGTGGTTCCGTAAACAAATATTTGAATGTGGGACGCATCTCGTCTGGCTGTCTGGCTGTTAATGGAGGAAACGGTAAGCCACATGCACCATGCACCATGCACCATGCCACATGCACCACTGTAAAGTAAATAATCGGATCCCTCCCAGGGCCTGTGCCAAATCATTTCACGCTGTGCAACGCAATTCCCAAAAACCAAGAACCAAAAAAAAAAATAATAATACCTCCCCTTGGAAATTCCTCCCGTTTCGAAGCCCATTCCCTCTGGCAACAGTTGCGTCTGCGCTTTGCTCATTTCGCAGTTTTGGCCTAACAAAAAATAGAAAACGAAAGAACGAATCTTTTGTTCCACTTCAGAAAGAAGAAATTCAAAACCCGCTAAGGGTTGGATCAGCCGGGGAAAAAACAACACACACACAGACATACGGAGAACTAAAAAGAACAATGCCTTAATAATAGAGAGAGAGAGAGAGGGAGAGGGAGAGAGAGCCATAGCCATTGCCAGAGCGACAGAGAGGCAGATTAAAAAGGTACCAAATTCCAAATAAAAAGGTAAAGGTTTCTGTATTTTTTATCATTAAAAGAACAAAACAACAGCACAGATTGAGGGAAGAGGCAGAGGCATCCCAGAGTGCTAGAGGGGGAACAAACTGAGTCAGGGAATATTGCACAAAAGAGATTAAGTTCCTTTTTCTTTTCTTCTGCCTTAAGGCCCCGAGAAACAGAAACAGACGGACACAGAGACAGAGACAGAGACAGAGAAACGAACGCAAATGCGTAGAGCCGAGAGATATGTTCTCTCCTGTAGGGGCAGGAAGATGCAGGAAGAGATCCCAGCAATCCCTGGCAAAGTGAACATTCCAATGAGAAGCCGAGGCAGAGGCAGAGCCCGCTCCTGCTGACAATACAACTGCGCAAGCGTAACCTTTCATACCTGATTATGAACCTCAGCCCATCCTCTACTGCCTTCTGCGTTTCAGACGAAATCAGAAAATGCAATTTACGAAACAAAAACGAAGAAAAAAAACAACAGCCAGAGCCAGAGAAAGATATAGAGAAACAAAAGACGGGGGAGAGAAAAGGGAATTGCCTTTTGTGTGGGGAAAACCCGAAAGAAAACCGAAATACTCCTACATTGATTGGCATTAGGGCCCATTCCACGTTAACCTGTTCTACCTGCCGGGAAAGTTGTTCACTTTTCTTGGCCGGCTGAAATGTTGTGACAGTCTAGTTAATGTCAAGGACAGACAACTGGCCATCATATTCAGAGAAACCAGTGAAGAGGGACACGAGAGACACGGGAGACGGATAGCATGTGATGGGATGATGAAATCAAAAATCATCGGGCACATTTAGCCGCACTTCATTAATCATCAGGCCCAAGCAGACAATCCTTCCTCCCCAGGCAGGCTGCCAGGCAGGGCAGACGTGGCACGCATGGCCTGCAACTGCAACAAGCAGTAACCACAGACAGAGGAGCCGCAGAGGCACAGGCAAAAGAACAGCCAGCAATGACAAGGAGACAATGGCCCAATGTTGTCAGCAGCGGAATCAACTCGTTGCATGTACAAACTATTAGCCAAACTGCCACAAAAGTCTTGTCAAACCACAAGAAGGGGATCGCAATCGGGGAAGAACCAACCCAAAAGTCGACTGCCAAACGAGATGATTTTCATTAAAAATTACTTAAAATGAAATCATAAAAATATATATACATATGTATATATTGTGTATATTCTGTTTTGGGCAGACTTTCCTTTGTCTTTTGGGGATCCTCAACAAAGACACAAAGCACATTAACCAATGGGGAGAAATGACAATAATGATGGTGATGATGAGCATCAGCAGACAACGAACTTTTGTTGGATCCCAATCCCATACCGAGTATTTATACATGTAGGCATATATATATATATCTTATATTTCTGTTGTTGTTGTGGTCCATCATTTGCATCACATGTTTCTGGTTTTAAAGAGAAATTATAAAGCGTTTCCTTAGCTGCATCATTAGCAGCGCCAACACCAAAAGTCGCCTAACTATGTATGTATATCCATCTATCCATCTGCCCGTCCATCCAGCCAGCCAACAGCCAACAGAGGATCGGATCTCTCTTGGATCTCTTGGCTCTTGGCTCTTGGCTCTTGACGAGGGGGAATCGCACCCGATGTCTGTGTGGCGTTGGCGTGGCGCATTTTACGCAGTTGCTTAGTCCAAATTAAAGTGAATTTATATATAGAGGAGGGACAGAGAGGACAGAGTGAGAACGAAGAGATATATCTATGCAATCTATCTATATAAAATGCATCGGCATCATCATCATCAACAGGCAACAGCAGCGGCAACAACTGCTTCAACAGCAACTAAAAAAGTGCCAAAGCATTATTTTTAGCGTCCTCTTCTGGGGCGAGGCGACGACGATGTCTCCCCGCCCTGCCCAACACTCCACTCCACTCTGCTCCTCTCCTCTCACCAACGATCTGGTCTGTGCCTTAGTCGCTCGTTTGTTAAAATTCGATGGGCGAATGACATTTTTGAGTTATTTTTGTCAGTCCCGACAACGACGACGACAACGACAACGCTGGCCCCGAAATGGCCAAAGTGTTCCGTTCTGAACCGAACCGAACCAAACCGAAATGAAATGAAATGCAAGCGACAACTTAGTTGTTGACGTTCAGTTCGGTGAATGATCAACCAAATGCTGCCTCTAAAGATCGCTGAAGATCTGTGCCGAACAGGGTTTTGAACTTTGCCAAATGGCGAACGGAACTGAAGCTGAAGATCAGTTAAAGGTGGGTTGGGTGATCAATCAATGAGCAAGGTGTGGAATACAAAAGATACGATAGATACGATATAGTAGACTGCCAAAAGGTTCGGTGATCGGGCTAAAGATCGTGTTCTATTTAGTGATCAAACGTGATCAGTGATCATTCAAAACAATCTCCCACATTTATCTTCTTGCCGCTGGTGTTGCCAGATCTTAAAGATTCTCCCGCAGACTACTTTATGGGACATTTCATTGACAATTCCGACAAAAGTTTATCAAAATCTCGCCCAGCCCAGCCCAGCCCAGACCGGCCAAGATAAATGTCTCTCCGCACGGAGATGGTGTTCTTGTTGTTTGCTGGGTTTATTGCCCATAGCAGGGGCCTGTCAAAATTCCAAATGGACCATAAATAAAAACATCATTTTTATAATATTCAACTGGCCAGGGCGGAACCGCGGAACCGCATGAGGGGGCGTTGCAGTGGTTGTTTCTTGGCTTTGCCAAAAATGTCACAAACCGTAGAATGGAGCCATAAGTTTTGCTCACTTTTGGCATCATCATCATCATCAGCATGATCGTCTTCGTCATCTCCTTGGGGCTCTCGCTCTGCTGTGTGCTTCTGTTCTCCAAGGCGATCTTCAGTGCCTCATAAAAATAGCTGCCCCAAAGGGGAGCAGGATGTACACACACCAGAGAGAAAGACAAAACGACTTGCAACATTATAATTTGTATGTTAAAACATCGTAAATTATTTGAATGTCAGTGTGTGGCAGAAGACGAGTATTCGTCTTCGCTCCACTGTTTTTATGAACTACAAAAGTGTGGTGGACGGGGTTGAAGGGGGGCGGCTTGCAGGGAGGAAGTGTCAAGTGTGGGCAGCGCCAGGCTGGAGTCGCCTCGCATATTTGTGACATATGGCGGCAAGACATTGTCAGCGGAGACTGTAATTAAGTGCAGACTGCCCCGCTCATTGAAGATGGAAACAAGACAGCGAGAGGAAGGAATCGATCCCAAAACCAAAAACCAAAAACCAAAAACCAAAAACCAAGAGAAACTGAAGTTGAAGCTGAATCTGAAGCGATCCTCCGCTGGGTAACGTAATCCGATCATTTAGCGGCTTGCTTCGTTAAGTTCGTGTGCCGCGATTTAGTGCCACATGTGGGCCATGTGTTCCCACAGAGATTCCAGTATCGTACTGGTACTCGAGAGAGAGACACACTCCTCCCCCTCTCGAGCGGGTCTTCTCCAATTACACGGAGAGTCGGAGAGCAAAACTTGATCCATTATTCTTACCTGTTTACTGAACATTGCAATATCCTCGTTAAACGATTCCGATGAACAAACATCGCCACCTTGCACCCCGGGCTCCCTCGGCGTACATGTGGCCAATTCGCATTTCTCGAATATGAGCGCCAATAGCGGGAATAGCGGATGTCTGTAAGGAAAAGAGAGACAAAATATATCAGTTTAGCAAAAGTTTCGGAACAATTTCCTGTCCTCGGATCCTGCAAATGCAAATGCAAATGAGCATAGAGAACAGCTGCTGCTCCTGCTGCCGCTCTATCTGCGAGTATATCTAAATAAATAATCCCCCATGGGCCACTTGGACTCTTTATGCTGACGGATTAGTTCCAACAACTCAACATGATTTGACCATTTTTTCCAGGAGTATTTCCCTCTCTTTTTCAGTGTTTTTTGTTCTCCTTTCCGTTCACGCTTAGAGCCGCACAAATTGCACCTGAACAAAATTAGGCGGGGTTGGTACCAGTCGCAGTCCCTTTTCCCTTGACCAAAAACCCATTAGATGACCAGCGAGGAGGGAACCCAGAACACCGAACCCAGAGCCCAGAGGGGGTGTGGACCTGCGCTTAACAAACTATTAATAAGACTCGGCCTCGGCCTCCGACTGGGCTCTCAGCCTTTTACAGTTGAGTGCGTTTCCAGTTTAGGATCAGGACCAGAAGCAGAACAAAAAAGTAAAACCCAGAGACAGAAACACAGAAACAGAAACTGAATTTCTGTGGCACTCATTTGCCATGACTAAGCAAAAGAGCAGCGGCAGCTGAAGTTGTTCTGCACTCGGGAGGAAGGTGTTAAAAGAGAGTGTTCCTTTTTTCCCATAAAAATTAATTTAAATTTCATATACTCGTACACGAAAAAAAAGAGAGAAAAAAAAGGTGCCAAAAAATAATAATAATCATAACAATGTTGTTGCTGCTTCACACAGGTGCCCAATGAAGTCATAATCATAATCATCATCCATCCATTGGGGGGAGCCTTTGTTTGGCCAGACACTCGAGACGGACGGACGGGCGGACGGGCGGACGGGCGGACGGACAATCATCAAACAGTCATCAAACAGCTGATGGATGGGCCAAGTCATTCATGAAATTCTGTGCCTCTCGCTCTCAAGACAAATATTTGCTTAAATAAAAAATGCAGCGGCAAAAACGATCGAAAGACAAACAAGCATTTCGGGCAGCTGGCAAAACAGTTGCAACACATGAAAATTGGCAGTCAGCGTCGGTCCAACAGGACACGCAATGACACAAGGGACTCATCTCTCCTTCGATCATGTTAGAAAAAAAAAATACAACAGAAGAGAGCTATAAAAAAGATCAAACAAAGAAGAAACCACAATTTTGGCAAATTAACACCCAGGAACCGCAAAGGGAACGAACCGCAACAACTGCAGCTCATTTTCGATGGATGGATGGTTGGACTGGACTGGACTGGAGTGACTCCCTAATGCCTAAGCACGTTCATGTTCCGTGTCCGTCACTAAACTCTTGCCACACCCCCACAGAGAGACAGAGAGGAGAATTGGAAAACAGACATTTTTGGTTGAGCCAAACCCATAATTTTGTATTTTGCGCAAAACGCACAAGGATCACGCCCATTTCTATAAAACGAAAACAACGAAGGAAGGATCGCTTGCCGCTCTACCTCTTCCATTTTGAGCAGAGTTACGCGTGCGTTAAAATGATGTCGACTCCCTCGCTGTCGAGGTGAGAACAGGTGGCAGATTGGGTCGCAACCATTGGAACATGCCCAAAATTATTAATCAATTGGGCAGAGAACGCCTGATTCGAAAGGTTCGGAAATTGATTGAGGGTTAAAAATCGATCACTGATCAAAACTAGCAGATGATCACTGGAGATATTTTAAGTGATAATTAATCGTTGATGGAAGATCCCCATTTGAATGGAAACTTTTTGCTGACTGATCACATGAGCTGATCTTCATGAAATATTACACTCCTTTTGTAATCTAGAATTAACTTGTAGTTGAAAATTGACAGTAATCTTTGCGGATCTTCGCGAAGCACGTTTGATGATCATTCGAGCTGATCTTCCATTCAATGAGCGATTGTAAAACTGATCTTTGTGAATGTAGTAGCGATCCTTTCAGTGATCAAGTGAGTATGGACTTTAAATGATGCTCAAAAGTTCATTGATTAGTTTTTGTAGCTTGACAACACATGAGAAATGGGATCATCATTTGGTCAGCGATAGTTTTGGAACTGTTTTTCCTCTCAATCAATTTCATTTCTAATCAGTCTCAGATAATCCCTGACTCTATACAGAACGACAAAGATCATCTTAGGTGACCATTTACAACTCGAAAGCTAAGCCAAGTTCTTGATTAGATTACCCTTCTTCTATCTTAGTTTAAAGTCTTGTCTCGAATCTTGTTGGGGATACTTACTCATAAATCGCATCCTTATCACGTTTGTGTACTTCGGGTATTGCGCCCATTAGGTGATTACCAACCGGTGATACATGACTAGGTGTACCATGACCCCCGGCCCCCGAATGGTAGCCGTGCATGCCGACTGTGGCCGCAGCCGCCGCGGCATGCGTCATGTGCGGTGAGTGGTGCGAGGGGAGGCCTTGCAGGCCGGGCGGCCGATGTCCAGCATGTGGATCATACATAGCCGCCGCCGCGGCACCGGAGTCCATGCCGTAGCCGTGCAGGCCATCGTCATACTGCAAACACAAAAGATAATACAGATTAGTTATAGAATATACACACGAGTGGTAGATGGGTTAGTCAGATGGTTGTTGAAGTGTTGTTCCCAGCCAAATTAGCAGAAACAAAACAAAAACAAAAAATTTAAATATATGCATTTAAATATTTGTGTGGCCAAAGCCGAAGACTCACAAAAAAAGCGATTCGCTTTGACCTTGTGATTACTTTGCCGCCGCTTCGACATTATATGGATATATACCCACGAATATATTCATACATGATATGTATATATATTTAGTTACCTTAGCGCTCGTCTTGGCTCGTCTTTTCTTTCAACGTTTTTTGCATATTAATTAAGCGCCAAAAGCAGCCACCAGCAAATGGCAACAACAAAGAGACAATTTTTAATGTTATCAGTTAATCTGTCTATATGTCTAGTATATACCTATGTATACATATATATCTTGGTGTTCTCTATCTCTGTCTAAAGTTGTACAACATTTTTTGGATCCGCGCAATTGCAAACTGGTTTGTGTGCAACGGCAAAAACAGTCCACAGTACTCGTACTCGTACTCGATCCGAGAACTTATTTTGTATACCCTTTGGAGGAGGGTAAGCCGGTAATGGCGAGCAGTTTTGGCACTCGCAGAAGGATGAAACCATCCAAGGATGGATCTGCCTGTTCTTAAAGGGTATCTCTCGTTTCGGCCATTCTTTTGGCTGTCATTTAACCAAAGTTCAACTGCTGCTGATGTGATGCCTTTGATTCGTTTTCGTTGTCAGTGGTAGTATGTGTGTTTTGTAAGATTTTTATCATTTGTACTCAAGTGGCGTCCGTCGCCTGAGAAGCTTCTCTGCTCCTCTTCACACTGCATAATTTGAGGCAAGTTTGGTTCGCCGAGAGAGAGAGAGAGGGGGGGAGAAAGAAGAGAGGCCGAAGAAGTTGACAAAAAGATTTTTGTGCAGCGACAAGAAATGATGGTGGGCCCTGGGCCCGGGGCCCCCGTCCCCCGTTCCCACTCCACCGTCTTCTCACACATGAAAAGTCTCGCCAGCAAGTTGGAGGTTTTTTTTTTATCAGCCTGGAAAAATCTTTGACACTAAATGAGCAATTGACTTGAGCCGGAGTTGAAGTTGAAGTTGGCGGAAAAGAGATGGAGAAGTGCTGTAAAAGACTGACAGGGAGCCACACTTGACTGAAGATTTTGAGCGAAATGTCAAGGATTTGCACCTGGAAGCCAGAGCCAATGATATATTGGTATCTGAGGCTGTGCATCTGTATCTATACTTTGAAATAGTGCAACTGGCTCATAAAGCAGCTGCCTCCGTTGTGGCAGTGGCACCTGCAAGCCCCGAGTTGACTTCAATTCGATTGTCAACCTTTTGCAACGTTTTGTTTTCGCTCTGGCAATCCTTTAGATACACACAAAAGATTAGTCTACTGAGAGGCAGAGAGGCAGTGAGGCAGTGAGGCAGCGAGGCAGAGGCAAGGTAGAGGTAGTCGTGCAACGCTGCTGCCGTTTTGGCGTTGGTGTTGCTCTGAGCGGGCGTATGCAAGATACAAACCTATAGATACAGCCGCAGAAGCGGGGATCAGCCGACTGGTGGGTTCGAGTCGACTCCAATCCAATCCACTCCACTACACTCGCTTCGGTTCGGTTCGGTTCGGTTCATGGCAGTTAAACTATAAAGTTGTTATGCTAATTTTAGTGTTGGTGGCAACCGTACGTTGTCGCTGCTTTTTTGCTTTTCTGCTTTTCGAAATGAGGAAATTGTGGAGCAAAAGCCGTGCCAACAAAGAGATCTTGAAAATTACCACAATTTGTACTTGTACATAAGTAATGTGGGAATTTGAGTAACAGAGAAGTACTAGGGGGGCGCGAGGGAGAGAGCGGAGAACTGAGAAGGTTTCTCCCCAGGCAGACACCAACAAAAGAAGAGTAAAAATCGAACAGGCAAATACACTTATCCCCCTCTGGGCCATCCCAACCATTTGGGCCAGCTTTGATTGATGATCTCTTTCGGGGCTCAGACCCCAGACCCTCACTCAGTGAGACTCTCTCTCTCTCTCTCTCTCTCTCTCTCTGGCTGGCTGGCTGGGCTGTTGTTTAGTGACCAAGCCATTGACCTTGTTGAATGGCGGCTCTGGTGGAAAGCTCTGCAACTGACAGCGGGGCAAAGTGGGGCCAGGCCCACACTCTTCGAGTGTGTGTGCGTGTGTTTGTGTGTGTTTGGATATTGATCCATACAGAAACCAACCACTGAAAAGCCAACAGTAAACAGTCGCTGAGTGCCGCGCCGTCCGAGTAGGCCGGCATTTCATTCTGGTCTGATTTTGACAAGTTCAGCGTCGAAAATCCTTCAAAAATTTATGACGCCCCCTGGCCGCACACACACACACATAGAGAGGGGACTGTCACTGACAGGCGCTGAAGGAGCAGAGTTTTCGGTAACCAGGCACAGTCGGGGGGCAGTTGCTAGTGCCAGGCTCTGGCTCTTGTCCTACTTGCTGTCTGTCGCTGTTTGTATCTGTGTGTGAGCGGCGCTGTGCATGTGTTTGTGTTTGTGTGTGCTTTTGTCGTGTTTGCGCGACATTAAGTCATATCCAAAAAGCCTACTGCACCCTCAAGCCCCCCCGTCCGAGGCCCTCCTTCAGGCAGAACAACTCAATTGAAATTTTCGGGCAAAAATGTTCAGAAATATGTATTTTGGCTTTAAGTTTGGGGCACAGAAGTGGGTGTGGAAGGGTGGCTGCAACAGAATGTTGCGTGAACTTGAAACCGAAAACGTTGCAAGGCACATAGGCTAGAATAGAAGCACAAACGCACACACATGGCCAGGAAACAGCAACAGCAAGGACATTTAGTGGGTGAGAGAAAAGAGAGAGGAGTGTTGCAACAACGGGGACAAAATGTGGCAGATAGGGCTGGTGCCACCTTTATCTAAGGGAAGGCCCCAAAACTGACCAAATGCCAGACACCCAACGAGTGGGAGGGGCAGGCGGAGAGGCAGTAGAGTTATGAGTGCAAAAATGCAGGCATGAGAGCGAAACATGGTGTAGACCCCCTCGCTCTCTCACTCTCTCTGTGTGTGTGCGTATACGTTTTAGGCAAAATGGTGACAATGGCCGCCATTTTACATAGTCATGGTCGTAGTTAGAGCTCCCATTTCCCCCCCTGCACCCACTAAAGCCTCAATATGTTTGCTGTTCGCTGCCGAAACTCCATTTCTATATCGATTTCTTGGCCTTCTTTCTCCACAGCACTTTTGCTTTTTCCCATTTTATTTCCATTTCATTTACCCCACCAGCAAAACACATCAAAAGGGGAAGGGGAAAAGGCGGTGGGGAATATTGAAGCCCGCAACATTCTTAATTGCGATGGGGCGGCCAAAGGCCTAATCAAAATTAATTGTTTATCATGTTGTATTTGTATTTGAATTTCTTTCCATTTCTTTGTATTTCTCTATAATTCTTTTTCGAGCTGTGCTGTTGTCTTTCTTGACTTTTGCTTAATTAGCAGACGAGCCGCAGTCCGCGGTTGTAGGTTGTTGGTTGTAGGTGTGTCCCAATCCCAATCCCAATCCTACCCGATTCCCTACCCTACCCTTCCCCCTATCTGCTATCACGCCCAGTTTTGTTTCTGTTTTTGGGGCCGCCTCAAAAGTTTTATTTGGTGTTAGACAATTAATTTTTGTTGCGTGTCTGGGTGTTATTTTAATTTACAGTTGCAGCATTTCCAGCCAACATTTCTGCTCTTTCTGTGTGTGTTTTTTTATTAACTTTTATTGCTTCTAATAACAATATTATCGAGCAGGCAGGCGGACATCAAACGCTGAGGGGTTTGTCAACGGCCCAAAACGTGCGCACATTTTCCTGCTCTCTCCCACCAAATTTATGTCTAAAAACAAATACTTAACGCAACAGCAGCAGCAACAAAATACGCACAAATATATAAATAAATATAAAGCAGAAAAATTAGATACTCGGTAGCCAATGGTGGATTGGTTGACTGGCAGACAAAAAATAAATGCAAATAAATGTATTCTTTGGCGTTTCGACATTTATCAAAAATCAACAACACATGACGTCAGTCGGCGGCATTTATTAAATTAAAATGAGCCCCAAACTGGCAGATGATTAACAAAAAACCAACAAACACAGCAGCCGCGGCGGCAGCGGCATTTGTCCAAAAAGGTAAATTCAAATTTCGTGTTTCAGGAAAACAAGAAACAAAATTCGATTCAAAAATAAATTGAAATAAAATAGAAATTAAGCAGCCGAAAATTTTTTCACGGAAAGTGTCGTGGAAATATTGAAAATTAAAGAGGAAAATGCAGGAATTTTTTATTTCAAATAAAAGTGAAAGAAATTGGAATGTAGCTTTGAAAATTAAAAAAAAAGCATTAAACATTTTGGACTAATTTTTAACATTTATTTGGAGAGATAAATGTTCATTAAATTAACAAAAATGGAAATAATGTAATAATTTTAATGAAACTGAATTTCCTTGAAGAAGCCTACGAATATGATCAACTTTTAATTGATCTCTTAAGAACATCGCCAACCAGCCATCTTTCTTGACTATTTAATTAAATTTCCAGGCCTCGAGGACCTCGAAAACTTCCTGCCCGAACAAAAGCACTCTGTTTGCACCATTTAGAGGCAGAAACAAAAAGCCAAAAATCTCTTGGAGTTTTTGGCATTCTCCTGGCTGGGGCCAAGAAAAAAGTTACTCAAAAATACGAAAATAAATTGCGTGCTGATGGCTCATTTAATTTAATGAGCGGCGTGCAACTTGTCTAAATGATTTTTCCTCTACTTTACAGCAGTTTTTTCTCTTCATTTTTCAGAGTTTTTTGCTGTTGTTTGGCGCTGGCCCGCATGGAGGGCCTGGCCTCTTTCATAGATGGATCGGATCTAGCCGAAAGAGTTTTCTACAAAAATGTAATTTAGTTTTACTTGAAAATTAGCGAAACACTTTGACTTAATGTCAGGGAAATTACACACATACACACAAGAAGAAACAGATTATTTAAAATACTTTATAAGACGATTTAGGCGTAAATGTAAAAAGAAATGAAACTAATGAAAACACTTCCAACGGCAGCCAGCAGGCAACATACTGTTGCGACCTCGTCAAACTTGGCAACTATGTGTACCAACAACAACAGCAACAGCAACATGGCCAACAACCACAGCACCAACGGGCACCACCGCTTCGACCCAAGAACGAGGCACGCAATTTGATCATTAAACATGAAGCTCTTTAGCACACGAAAAACAACATCGACAAGAGAAAGAGACAGAGACAGAGTCTGAGTCTGAGAGATGGGGGTAAGAGAAAGAGCCACAGTGGAGGAGCAGAGCAGCTCATGTGGATAGGCCCCATATAGAGCCTGGCAAAAATATGCATATGTAATTTGTTTATAAATATTCCTCGCAGCCTGCTTCCTTCGCCGCTCCACTCTTCGCCCGGCCTGAGAGAATTCCCAACTTTCATTGGGGAACTAAACTAAACCGAGATACATATACCTGATAGCCAGGCCCAGGCCCAGGCCCAGACCCCGGCCCAGGCCCAGGTATAACTGATCAAAAGATACAAAGGAGAAACTCTCTTCTGGAGCCACCATGAGTCACGGGGAAGCTGAGAGTCGCAAGAATTTCTCACTTAATTAGAAAAGAATTTCCAGCGAAGGTTAACCATCTCTGGGAGATTAAGCAGAGATGGAGAATATTACTAATGAAATATATAATTGCAGATAGGGATAATCCAGGCAGATAGAAGAAGGCCCTGAAGATGGGGGAAAGAGTTCTGGCCATATTCTTACAACATTATTCTGTATTCCCATCAAATCCGCAATCTTTCAATCAACTTTTCCCCCAGCTGTGTGTTCGGCAGAAATCTAACAAGTAACGGCCTCACGTTGCACATCGAATGGCATTTGCAGCATGCACCGCAATCTAGCCGCTCGCTCTCCCCAGCCGATTGCTTTCTATTTTGATTTTATTTCTGCAAAAAAGAAAAACACATATATAGAGGCAAAGCAATCACAGAACAAACACACAGAACGAGAACGAGAACGAGGGGAGCACACACTAGACGAATTATATTTTATGCCACAAATTACGCTGCGGTTAACCTTTAAATTAAAATAACACCAAAACAATTTTTGTGCTGCATTTTGCAGGCGTTTGAAATGGCACGGAAGAGGCAGGGACGGGGACAGGGCACGGGGCACGGGGAGTGCCGTTGCCAGTGCCAGGGACGGAACGGAGGTGGCGAGGTGCTTGTGGCAGCTGCACATTGCACATTTTTATACAAATTGCAATTGCACATTTTTTCGCTCTCTCCCGCTCTCTCTCTCTCTCTCTCTACCTTTTTGTAAAGGCATCAAATAATCAAATTAAATATACATATATAAAAAAAATATATGTGAAAAAAACGAGCACTTCCCGCCATTTTCCGGCACGCACAAATGTCCAAAAATGATAGTAGTGTCATGGAAAATTATAAAAATAAAATTGTAAATAATAAAACCGCAAAAAGAGAGCGGGAAAGCGGGAAAGCGTGAGAGAGTGAGAGAATAAATGAATGTCTGCCACGGCCTCAGCCTCTTTTCGCTCATGTGCAATAAAATTATATGCATCAAATGCACACACAAAAACAGATACAGATACAGATACAGACACCCTGGCACACACAGATACAAACAGAGTCCCAGAGTCGAAAAATTCATTTGATGGAATTGAAATGCCGCAGGAGAATAGCGAATACAGACAACGGACAGCAGGGAAACAGAGGAGTGGTGGTGGGGTTACGGCTTCGGGACAGAATCGTGTATTAAACCAAAAGCGTAAATTTATTCGCCAGTAACAGCAGCACCCAGCGCCCAGCACCAACAAACACACACATAAAAATCACCACACAACATTCCCGCGGGCATTTCACATTTTTCGTTTTGGATATTTCATTTGGATTCTTGTTCTTTTTCTCTTTTTTTAATGCTCCCAAAGAGCACGGCCTACCATACCTATGGCCAGTCATAATTCACTCTCCACACACACACACACACACCCATGAAGTAGATGTTAATTGCTAACACACACACACTCGCACACAGGAACAGGCACAAATATGGAGAGTCTTTGCTCCGTTTAATAAAAAATCAAGTTCACTTCGCAGGTTCATGTTAATCAATTGATAAAGTCGAAAGCAACAAACAAACACACCAAAAAAATAGTAAAGAGGCAGCTCTAACTGCGATTTGCCAGAGACTGCTGTTGGCCACCTGATTAGCATATTATTTATGATCCATATAAGTGGTAAGACATAAACATAAACATAAAACTCATTGAATCATATAACCACGTAGAATTGTGGCAGCGGGAAGTTGAGTGGAGAGTATCCTAAAGGGCCTTTAGATTAAAGAGTTTGTTCTCAAAGATTCCAATGATACTGAGAGTTAAGAGCACTTCCGCTGAAGACTGAGTACAAATAAACTATCGGTCATCTGTAGAATTTATACGAGTATTTATGATATGTTAGATCTGCGTAAAAGTACTAAAAGTCTTTTAACAATGGACCATGAACCTCTAAAGGTCATCCAACAAAGTCAGCTTTGGTTCCTTCTTAGGAATTTCCACGGCTATCATGAAACGTTGAAGTTTAGCCGTCGGAGTCCTATAGATGTACTAGAATCTACTCCAGAACACACATTTTTGGAAATGGAAGTTTCCTAATAGCTCGAATACCTTTTTGAAATGAAATGCTATAATAAGTTTTCCCCCACCATACCAAACACAAATTCAACTACTTAATTCCATAAAACTTGTATGAGAAAATGACCCGCATAAATCATATTTGAGAGAGTCTCTCCCCACACACACACATTCGATTAATGTTGCTCCAAGATGGAAATTTCACTATATAGAGACTTTACGAATTGCTACCACACTTTGCCGATAACTGCTGGTGCCGACGGCATTTGATTCGAACCAAAAATACTAAGAAAAGATAGGCACCCGACGGGGCCGTCGCTAATTTGGCTGGTCTGGGAATAACAACACTTCTGGGGATATTCCTATATAGTTTTTGGGGAATTTTTTGGCTGGTCGGTACTTACCCTGGGCTGAGCCATTAATGCTCTGGGAGCGACGTCTAACCCGATTTGTGCCACTTTTGGTGTAGAGAAGACTGTGGGGCGACACAACACACAATTCGACGGCGGGGCCCGCGTCCCTTGTGTCTGGTCCTCGTTGTGACTCTTCCAGTTGTGGCTCCTCGACGCTTGGGGCTCTTATTCTGGCAGATCTGTTGTTTGGGGACCTCCTGCTTTGGGGTCTCTGGAAATTCTGTTATATTTTGCTCCACTCAAAAATAGTGTTACAGCGGAAAAATCACGTATAGTAGTTTTTCCGGCGTTTTCTTTAGGGATTTCTTTGCTTTTATTTATTTTTTCTTTTCTTTTCTTTTTTGTTGTATTATTTTTGCACTCTTTTACAATATACTTTTATTATTTTTTTTCTTTTCTTTTAACACAGGCACATTCGTTAAGATTTATGTATTATTATTACGTTTTTTGTTGTTGTTGTTTTGTTGCTTGTATACTTGTTGTTGTTGTTGTTGTTGTTGTTACGCGCGCGTTGTTGTTTTAGTTGTTGTTGTTAAGCGGGAGATCTCTTAAGAACTTATCTTTTTCTTCTTTTTTTCGATTGAGTTTTTGTTTGTTATTTACATATAATATTGTAATGTTTTGGTTTATAAAAATCGTATACAATTTGTTGTTGCTTTAGTTGCTGTTGTTGCTGTTTTTGTTCTTAGTATACTGCTGTATTGTTGCGGCTGTTGTTGCCACATAGCTTTGCAATTTTTGTTGTAGTTGTCATAAATCCATGGCTCGAACTACTAGAGTAGCTTCCTCTTCGTCGATCGATCCTATCCTCTTAGGCTTGATCTTTCCTTCTTTAGATTTCCAATTTCCGATTGATTTCCTTTTTTTCCGTTTTGCTTAGGGTGTTATTGGTTGTTGTTGTTGTTGTTGTCGTATACTCTTTTTGCTTTTCGTATAATATGCGCACTATTTATCACAGCTGCTTCTACATACTATATATGTAACTAGATCCTGAACCAAAATGAAAACGCAATTAACTTTAGTTGCTGTCGAAACAGGGGGAAAACTCTCAGACGTTTTAGCGACGGCACAACGTACATGTGGGAGTGGGTAGTGTTTGCTCTTCTCTTGTGGGTGGTGTTGAGAGGGGGACAGCTACAGCTACGGCTACGGACAGGGGATCGTCGGGATCCCCTCTGCAACAGGAACGTACCCGTTGAAACACGCTCTACCCTTGACGGTTCATGGAGGCTACTTTTTTTTACTGCTGTGAGGCGAAAACGTAAACGTAACCGTAACGCGGGAACCCGATCCGTTGCGCGCGCGATTTTGTGCGTTTTTTTTGCGATTTCTTCGAGTTGTTCGGTAAAATGTTTTTGGTTTCGCTCAGTTCTTGTATTTTCTGTTGCTGTGCGGCGGCAATAATAATAAGAATAATAAAATGGCGCTCCGCAATAGGCAATAATAATAGTAATAATAATAATTCTTTGCTCCCAACGACTTCGCTACTCGCTTCGCACACGACACAGACGAGACAGCACACAGCACAGACGAGGCAGCACAACACGTCGGCACGAGGGCAAAAGATACACTGTCATTGTCAATCATTCGCCGTGGTGCCGGCCTGAGACTCAGTCACACACACACTCGCACACACACACCAAGGCGAGCCGAGAGCGCGCGCGAGAGAGAGAGAGGGAACGAGCGACCAACACACTCGCACGGGCACACGGACATGGCGACGCAACAATTGTGCCATTAAAATATACTAGCAGTGGAAGCGGGATGGCCATACAGCACTCGCGTTGCCACTTCTGTGTGTTTGTGTTTGTGTCGGTGTGTGCGCGGCGAAGAGAGCGCATGCGCTGATCGCACGATGACTGATTTGTTAGTACGCCTTTTCTGTCATACACACACTTGTCACAGTCCATTCTCCGTTCTCCGTTCTCTCTGCCGTCGCTCTCTCGCCGTGTTGTTGCTCCTTTTGGCCGTGTGTTTTTTGCCTCTTTTTGCGCAATGTTTCGCTTCGTTTTCTCTGCCTCTGCCACTGCCACTGCCTCGGCCTCTGTGGTGCGTTCGTACGTTCGTTTGAAATTTATTTGGCTTTGGCCAAAAGGAGACGGCTTATAGGTTTTTGGCTCTCTGCTGCTGTCGCTGCTTGCGCTGCCGCTGCCTGCGCTGCCTCTGCCGCTGCTGTTGGCGTTTCTCTGGTGCGTGCGTTGAAAATCAGCAAAAACCAATCCCATTTGTTATTTTCGCTTGAGTGAGTGGCAGTTTGCATCAGTTTTGCCATTCAGTCTTGTGCGCTCTCAGCGCCCGCCCCACCTGTGCTGCTGCTGTTGCTGGCTGCTGCTGCCCTGCTGCCGTGCTGCTGCCACCCAGAGGGGTGGGTGGGAGCTCCGAGCCCGAGTCCGAGCCCGAGACCGAGTCCAAGTCAAAGTCTCGTTGAGTGCTTTCAGGTGTTTCTCCAGACGCTGTCCGTCAGTCAGCTTTCGCTCAGCATTTTTCAGCTTCTGCTCTCTTTACCCGCACACACACACACACACACATGAACGCACTCACTCAGCTCTCTCTCCCACACACACACACTGACGCGCTCTCCCTTTCTCGCTCTCACACAGGGCAGCAGCGGCTAAGGCAACGCCTTCGAAGAAAGAGTGAAAAGGAAGGAGCAACAACAGCTTGGTGCAGGCCTCCCAACCACCCAACCACCCAACACCTGCACTCCCTCTCGTCCACAAAAGCTGTCGACGATCTGGCCACTTAGGCATTGATCCTGCCAGGAACAACAAAGGAGAACAGCTGTTTGGGGCATACCCTCCCCTGCACTCGCTTTCTCTCTCCATCTCCACTCGGCGGCGCTCTTTGGGGAGCCAAAAATTGCATATCCTGCAGGTCTGCTTCTGGCTTCTGGCTCCTGTCCCATCCTGTCTGCCGCTTTTTACAGTTGCTAGTTGTTGTTGCTGTTGTTGTCCGTGTCGTCGTCCTGGTGGCAGTTTAAAAAGCAGTTAACACATATTCCCAGGCAATTTTTCAACAGCGTATTTTTGGTTTTGGCGCTGCAGCGGCAGCGGCAGGCCATTACGTGTGGGGCAGTCGGAGGCGCCGTTTTTAGGAAAATGAAAAATAGCCTTGTTTGTTTTTCGTCTCTTTCTCTGTTCTCTCTGTTTCTCTGGCGGCAGCAAAGGATATCCTGCGGACTGGCCAGAAGATGATGTTGCACTTAATCTGGCTGCCATTTCATTCCATCTTTGATCTTAAGTGCGACGGAGTGGGGCTCTAACGGGGTATACGCTATCTGGTGGGTTGCTCCACAGTGGGCTCTGTTGCCTGTCAACGCTCTGACAAATTTATGAGACTGTGATGGATTTGCGGTTGCTCTTCTTTCTTCTTTATCAGTGTGCCTCTCATTCTCTCTTGTTTTTGCCAAAAATGCAAAAAAATTCAGTAATTTATGCGCAACGAAAATCAAATCAAATAAAATCAATTAAATGCAATAAATTAAGGTAAATCTCTCAGTAGAGGGTGAAGAGCACAGAGCAGGTGGAAGATGGGATCGGGGACAGCGGTCGGTGAGCGTGGGAACTATTTTTTCATGGGCCTTGGGCACAATTTATGTGCTCGCCCCCAACGGATCGATTGATATTTTGGGGAAAAAGTTCGAGGACAGCAAAAAAAATACTACATTCCAAATCCAATTAAAATAATGAAGAAAAAGAAAAAAAGTATCAAAAACATAAAAAGTAATGAATTATTTCTATGGCATATATTATTGGGGCCCCAAATAGTGCGAATTTTATACCCAATCTGTCCGTTAAGATCAGATATGATAAGAAATTATAAGTAGAATCAAGGTCCTTAAATAAAGTGGAATAAAGCTTATTGAAAACAAATAACGCTAAATAAACTGAATAAATACCACAAAATACTAAAAGAACCGAAAGGCTAAAGGAGGACGTCCAAAAGTGACTGCGCTGAGGGATTCGGGTATTTATTTGGTATAAAGTGCTCTATTAAATATCTGGCAAAGCAGTCCATAGGAAATATTTAAAAAACACCCTGATAAATGTAATCGGCCCTTTTTGCCTTTGAGCACTTTGCACATGGATGCGAATGTACCTTGGCAATATCTAGGGTATTTATCATGATTATTTTTGATATAAATAAATCCCTAAAATAAATAAAAACGTTTGCAATTGGTATTTCCCAATAAGAAATGAAAACTCAACAAAAGTAAAGGAATTTCATTTTGAATTGAAGGGACCCTGAAATTTAAATCAGCCAAAAATAAAAAAAGAAGCAAAATAATGAAGAAAGAGGCTGGGTCTCCACCCACAAGAGGGTGGAAAGAGGGGAAACGAGTCGAAGGAAAAACCTCAAGGAAAATTGCATTTGGAAGCTTCCAATCCCAGACGAGAGGCTGTCGTTGCTTGTGGGTCTTCGGCGAGGTGGAGCAGGAGGATGGGTGGTAGGGGAGGAGTGCCAAAATGTGGCTCTCACCCATACTGAGGCGCACACAGGCACGCACACTAATGCCGGGCAGCCAATATGATTTAAAGCAGAGGCAGCGCCGTCGACAGCGACAGCAACGGCGACGCGCTGGTGTTGTGTGCATGACAATTCATCTCTTTCTTATAAACGCAATTTATCAAATGGAAACGACGAGCGAGCGACAGCAAAGATGAAGACGACGACACGATATCAAGTGATGAGCAGGACAGACTCTGCTCCACGGAGCGGCTGCGAGAGGGAGAGGCAGATAGAGTGAAACTCACTCAAAGCGCAAAAAAAATGGCACAAGAGAAGAAAAATAGGAGTTGTTTTGAGACAACTTCTCTCTGTTCTCCGTTCCGTTCCTTTTCGTTTTCGCTGTCGTTTTTTTGCGCTGTGACTGAAACCGCCATAATCTTGACAGACAAGTGCCTCTCTGCCTCTCTCTCTCTCAGCAGCGACACACACACGCTGATACGCGACGAACACACGCGCGCGCGTTCTCTTCGCCGCACTTTTAATGGTTTGTTTTTGTTTTGTGTTGAATTCGCCGCGAGAGCGGAACAGCGAGAGCAGGATAGCCTGTGCACTCCCTTCGCACGAGGCACGGGCCAGAGCGAGACGGGCTGTGTGTTTTATGGCCACGCATCAGCTGTTCACAGTTCGAGAGCCACTGGATGGGTCGCGCGCGATGCCAGTTCCGATTTTCGATCAGGATTCACATTTACCTGCATATTTACCTGTGCAGCGCGGCTCCTTCTTCGTTTGAATTTCGCATATATCTCTCGTTTCGTTTCGATTTTCTATTTTCCTACGTTTTTGTGACTTTCAACGCATGGCTTGGGCTCATAAAAGGCTTAGGACACTTGTCCGCATAGACATAGCTCTACCTGATCCCGAGCCCCGTCCGGGGTGTCTAAGCAGGACTCACACCCACATTAAAGGCCTTGGCTCGCTTCGATTTTCCGTTTTTTTCCTCGACTCATCTTTCAAAGGAGTCCTTTTCCCGACCCGAAAACGAAAAATCGATGCCAAATTTGTTGCTTAAACAAATATGCCGGTCATCCAGGACGATGTCCTTTCGTCAATGCCTGCTTCCCTGCATTTGACAGCCGCCACGCGGACGCTGACGCCGCTGCCAGCATTGCCAAACCTGACAAAACTGTCAATTCCGGCAGCGTCTGCCGTCGGGGGCTGTCATCAAATGCGGCGGCCTACAAAACTCCCTGCCCGCCCCTAAGTCTAGGACTCCCGCCGGGTCAAGGACACGGCTTTCGGATATTTTGATGGTAAACTTTCCGTCACAAAGTTAATTTCTGTTTGATTTAAGGATCCTAAGCCACTTACCTGCTTTGAGGTCTAATCATACTTTACCTGCAAAGGAAACGGAAACAAATAGAGTTAGTAGATTTCAGAAAAGACAGAGAAAAATCGACGGAAGAAAGGAAGATGCACGACAGTCAGGAAAATGGAAAGGTTTGGTGAAAAGTCAGTAGGGAAAATATTCATTCGTTTTTGGGAAACATGCAAATGAGCTAAACGAACCCGGATTAAGATGCATTCCCTGTCTGTCCGTCCGTCCGTTCCACATGTGTTGAGCACGCCCTGCGCAGTGTCTCCCCCTCCCAGCCGTTCTCCCCTGTGACTCATCCCTCTCAATGATCTTTTCCTGGCACATTTGTCGGGAAATGTTTTCCTTCTGCTTCTTGGTTCGTTTTTTGATTGATTGCCCAGAAAAACCACTTGAAACTGTCAAGGGCGCATGGCTGGGCGGGGGGACAGGGGAAAGGGGAGTGAATGCAGTGAAAATCACTTTTCTACACACACACAAAAAAAGACACACAGATGAAGGAAATCGTTTTCCTATGAAAAACTACTTAACGCAGGAGGAGCATGGCCAAGGGGGAGGGTCGGGAGGATGCATCATGTTAATAACTAAATCAAGGAATGAGATACTGCTTCTAGGGTTACCGATCCGTTTCGATCACTCGAAATCGATGACGCAAGAGAATCCAATTTTCAGCTGAATATTTCGAAATGTTTTTTGGGGAATATTTGAAGTATATTTTGGGATTGCAGAGAGCAATACCTGGGTGCAATGGGGGACTTAACTCCGCTTGATTATGCTATGATATAATAAAATAAGGGTCATATTGTGTCCTCAAATAAAGATGGAAGTCTTTACTGAGCGTTACAAACCCCTTTCCAAGGAAGAAAGCAAAATGTTGCAAAAATCTATTGGATACCAGCTTAAACGTTCTTGTTTGAACCTCAATGGTTTTCGATATGGGTTCCGAATCAGAATACTACACAAAAAGCTGGACGTATATGATGGTGGAAACATCACTTCTTCAAGAAGATTTTATTTTATTTCTTTATTGGATTCCCTTTCCTTCCCTTCTTTTCCAATCGAAAGTGTTCACTTTACTTCTTGCATTTTCAAGCATAATAATTGATACAATTCCATTTGATTGCATCCTTTGAAAGTGCTTTTGTCTTTCAATTTCTCACCGAATTTCACTGTCAACAAAAAATATTCCCAAAAACATTTGATTTTCTCAGAGAAAGAAACAATGAAAAATTTAAGAAAATGTCAAGAGAAGAGAGAGAGAGACTCAGAGTAAAGAGTGGGCCAAAAGAAATAATAATCTAGCTAGCCAAAAAACAAGAACGCACAAAATAAATAAATTTATGTGCATTTCCGTTTATTTTTTTCTCGGTTTTTCTTTTTTTCATTTTTGTTGTTTTTGCTATTTCTGGTTTTCCTTCCGCTAAAGTAAATAACAAATATTATTATCGCATGACCAGCAGCAGCAGCAGCAGCAGAGGGAAACGGAGCCAAAAACCGTAGAAGAGGCGAATGGGTATGGATAGGGGTAAGGGGGGAGGAAAAGGTTGGAAGGACATCGGTCAGGAGGGAGCCTTCGGTTGGGTGGTCTAGGGCGTGGCCTTTGGCTGCAATCTGCAAGTGCCAAAAAATAAAGGAAATTCGCAAAATGTATCAAAATCGAAGGAAGCGGAAAAAGAGTAAGAAATAAAAAAAGAAAGTGATGGATGCCACCAACAAAAGCAACAACAATTTAATCATATTTTCATAACAAAAAAAAAATCAATTTCTTCGGAAATGTTTCAAAATAGAAGCATCGACGGGAAAATCAAAAGGAAATAAATCAAGAGGAATGAAAAATATACAGAAAGGCAGGGGCGCGGAGATCCATTGGTACTGCATAGAAATCAAAATATTTGTAATCCAATATATTTCCATTTTTTAAGAGATTGATCTTTTCTTTGATCACAAAATAATTTCGATTTTTGTTTCAGTGTAACGAAGAAGCAATTCCGGATGGGGCAGGAAGCCAAGCTGTCCGGAGGGACTGAAGAACGGAAGCAGTCGTCGCTGCCGTAGCACCTTGTTGTTGCTGCCACCGCATTGTGCAAACAACAACAAAGGGAGCAGAGCACACACATCCAGCACCAGCACCAACAACCATATCGACTCAATGAAATTATTAATGGTCAACACAAAAATGCAGCCCAAACAACAACAGGACTGTGCTGGACGGAGCTCTGGTCGCCCCCAAAGTGGACATGAGCCACACGACTTCGGAACAGCAAACAGAGCCCACCGAATGAGGCAGGGACCGGGGGCAGAGCCGAAGTCCAGGCTACGAGGCAAGGCCCAGTGCGAGGATCTCCTGGAGCTGGAGCTGGAGCAGGAGCCGGCGGCGGCACCGTCGGCAGGCCAAGCAAATAAATAAATAAATAAACAACAAACTCTAATTAAACGTTGTCTCCACTTCCTCTCTCTGTGTGTGTGATAAGGTAACGCAACCAATTACTCTCTTTTCCCAGCTCCTTCGGCTCCTCGTCGCCGTACAGAAGCTCCTCTTATCTGTGACTCCGTACGGGTCACAGTTTGTGGACTTACGGCCTCCTCCGAGTCTCGGAGCCTCGGACCTTGGACTTGTGCTTGTTAAAAACTTTTTGCCAAAAATTCAATCTGTTTATGCCACAACAAAAGCCAAAACGGCGTCGTGGCAGACCAAGAAGGAGGGCAGCCGAGAAGTGCAACAAAATGTTCAGAAATTGTGCTGCTATCAAGGTCAGGTGGAGGCTATTGGAGTTTTCGGAGATGGAGGCTGAAAGATGATATAAAATTAAAAGAAGAGGGAGAAGAATTTGTATCTCAAGGGAGACTTTAAGTGAGTCGGTAGCGGAGGATCTTCCAACCGGAATGTGACCCGCAATTAGTCAAACTCCACATGACCTCAGTGACCTTTCTATTCGTCCGACCAAAACATTCAAAATTCCACATTCCGCCTCCATTTAGGTGGGAGAACTGTTAGCTCTTAAATCTTACGAAATGCCGTCAAATACCCGTACCGTACCGGACCAAGGAAATGCTGCCAAACCGGCTGACTAAGCTGGCCAAAAACTTATATATAACATTTGTTGTTCTTGTCCGCCGCCGATTTGCATAACAAACCGAGAAAAAAACCAAATCAAATGAAACGAAATTTATAAATTGATTTCGAGTGAGAGACTAAAAATAAAACAAAAGTCCCTCGCCAGCCAGCCAAAGATGGGGAAAAGCTGCAGGGATCAGGAATCAAACATGGGGGTATTGGGTATTGGGGGATACGGATACGTATACCCGGGGCACGGCCCGGCCGCCTGTGCCGTTTCAGCAGAATTATTGCATTTTGAATATTGGCATTTACGTCAAATTAAATTTAATTGTCGTTCCAGTCCAGTCCAGTGTCGAGGCAGAAAACGCAAAAGCTGCAAAAAATGCTTTAAAACGAATTTCAACAAAAGGCAGGGAGAAAATGCGAATACCCTTGTTCTTCTCAAAAGGATATAGAAGATTAATTTTGATACATTTTTTAGATTTTATTTGAGTGTTGTTTTTTATTTCATTTGGGAATAAATACACATATTTTAATTAATTTTTTCTGTGTAAAGATTTTTGCATATTAAATTATTAAACCAACAAAAATTCAACGAAGAAAATTTTGAAAAATTACAAAAATTATGCCATTTGTGTTTTTTTATGACTTTAATTTAGAAGATTTTTCTCGTCATTAATATAAAATCAACAAGGCAGTAATGCATTTATATTATTTAAAAAACAAATTAATTCATATCAAAACCATTTTCTGGGTTTTTTTTTGTTTGCTTAACTTATCATAAAAGTAGATAATACCCAAGCCTCCGAAAGGGTACTCAAGGAATCAAAAAACGAGACAAAAATTCGCTAATAAATGAGCTGGAGGTGGAGCCCTTAGGCCAGGGAGCGACAGGATGAGGGCCACACCGCAAAAGCGACAGAAAAATTACATTAAATGCTGAATAAAACTCTTTGTGTGTGTGTGTATTTTTCGATTTTTGTTAAATCAGCCACGAGGAGGACGGGACGGATAGCGAGTCATCGTGTGACGTCGTTTTCAGGTTGGTTGTTAATCGCATTTCCTAATTATCAAAACTCATAAATTTCGTTTAATGGCTCGTCCGGAGAGCGAATCGGAGTTGGAGTCCGGGGACACAGCCATCGATGCGATGCGATGCGATCGGACGCCCGTTCCCGTTACCGCTCCCCTCCTTATCCTTTTCCCCTCATTGGCAATGCACTCTTTCGCTCTCTGCCATAAACCGTGAGGGGAAAAGCCCGACCAGAAGGGGAGAGCGAGAGAGCGCATGCATGAGCATTTCCCCTTTCTGTGCACTTACAACGAAACCGTTGAGTGCTTACACACATACACACACACGACACTGCTGTCGTCCCGCTCTGGCGTGCGTTCGGTCCAAGCTTTCGTCGAAGAGGGGTGGCCAGTGGCCACCGAGAGAGAGAGAGCGCAGCCACCATTATGGAAAGTGAAATGGATATATCGCTAATGCGCCTGCACATAACAAGGTCGGCAATAAATCAAAAGACCAGCAGCGGGGGTGTCCGCAGGAGAAGAGCAAAGCAAAGAAAAAAAAAACACGCACACAGAAAAAAAACGAAGCAAACGGCAAACGGCGGTTTGACAAAAATCAAATCAAAATGCCATAAAATACCCCAACGCGGAGGCTGTTCCATCTCTCTCTTTCTCTTTGTTTTGCTGCATCTCCCTTGCTCCATGTCTATCTCTCTCTTGGGCATGGGACTGGGGCTGGGGCTGGGCAAACAACAAATGAATTATTTGCAATTAATTGAGCGCAAATTTGCAAAATACTTTGGTGTGTCTGCGCCTTGTGCTGACTGAGCGACTGCATGCAGGAGTGTGGGTGTGGGTGTGTACGTCATGCATGCATGAGCTTGTGTGTTTGCCTGTGGTGTTTGAGTGTATTTGCGTGCAGGACGATGATGGATATGCCTTCCGAAAGTATTCGTTACGATCTATCCCACAGCCCACAAAAATGTTTCGTTTCAGTTTATTGAGCAATTGAGTGAAAAACAAATTTCCCATAGCTGTTCCTCAAACTTTTTCGGGGGCACCATTTTGATTTAATAGCCTAGAAGAAATTGTATTGAAATGTTTCTGATGTTCGTCGATGATTTGGGGATTTGATTTGTTGATTTGACAATGGGATGGCTATACGGAGAACGATGGGAGGTGGGTTTTGCCTTTATTTTAGACCCAAATTTCGCATAGAAGATTCAAGAGTCTTTTTGTTGACCACTTACCATGCCTTTCGGTGTCCTTTTTTGGCCTACTATGCTCTCAGTTGCATAAGTTATCGTTCCCTAACATCAGATTATCATTTCTTTAATATCCAATACTTAAACTTTCAGAATTTCATGAAAATCTCACACAAATAGCCCATACTCACACCAGAAAGAAAATAATCAATTAGCCACACGTGAAAGAGGAGGAATTAATTTTACTTTCAAGGGAAATGCCTTGACATATATTTCTACATAAAATCAGAATAATCCATTTAACCCACTCACCTAACCCCAACCCCAACCCCCCCAACAAGTAGCACTCTTTCTCTCCAAAACCCAAAATCATTCCCTACTCAGCACAGAACGAATGATCTCGGGAAAATCCCCCACAAAACTCTTTTACGACAACCGAAATGGACACTTTTGTGACTTTATAAGTGCGAGAGAGTCTATAAATTCAATGAACTCTGTCAGAACAGTGTGTTCTGTCAATTTCTGGTGTTTACTCGCACACAGAGGCACGCACAGCCACAGACAGACAACTTTCACATTTTACGAGTTTTATATGGCCCCTCGATGCGATGATGAGGACGACGCTGATGATGATGATATTTTCACTTGAGAATTTTACGAGCAACAAATTGCGCTACAAATTACACGATAAATAGAAAATTATGACGGAAACCAGCCAGAGACCAACCTGACCCCGAGGCCTATGGGCCTAGGGCAGGGACAACCCTCGGTCGACCCTTTCACCGTTCACCAGTCGTAAAAATTCCCGATGCTCTCTCTCTCTCCTTCGTTCTCTAAGTGTTTTGTCATTACGGCAATCCCTATCTGTCTCTGTGGCCGTGGAGCCCCCCTCCTGGTTTACAAGCTGTCAAAAAGTTTTGTTTTGTGTAAATTAAATTGTTGCTCCTTTTATTGATATTTTATTTGGGTTCTGGGCCGTGATTTGGCCGGAGATTTTCCCCTTGGAAGTGCACTCGGAAAGTCGTAAAGTTGCCAAACGTCGAAACAAAGGGAAAGTTTTTACGAGCGGAACTAAAAAAAACAGCACCACGGTTCTTACCTTTTCGAGAACTAGGCAAAGAAGAAGCCCAAAACGACCAAAAAGACGAAGATGAAGTTGGGTAGGAGAAGGAGTAGTAAATTATATTGGCCTTCTTGGTGCTGGTGCTGGTGATGCGGCTCAAGGACCTTTGCCCAATAACAGGTTGAGTTAAGCATCGATATCCATGGCGGGGTCGTAATTTTTCGGTTAATTGAGCGTTTCACACCTTGCAACGCCGCCTGCAACGTGCCACATTAACGAACGTGTCAGAAGTGACAAGTATTCCGCTTAAACTTGAGCAACTTATCGACCATTTCATAAAGCATGGGTTATCTATGGCCTCCTCGCGGTCTGGCCGGCCCTGGTCTGCTGTGGCCTGCATCCTTGGCCACGTGTGGTCGACTGCCACAGTGCCACACAACAACCGGGCCCCCGCCCCCCCTCAAAAAGCGGGGGCTTCTAATTGATGACATTCCTTTTTCCGAGGCGGGGCACAGACAGGTATTTTGTAATTAAGCCACTTGAGCCCTCTCCAGATTGAGTACAGTAGGGCAGTCGGGGGAGTTGGAGATGGGGGGATGGACAACATGTCAAGTCCCCAATTGAAATGTATTGCAGGTGGAGAGCGAAGACCAAAGACAAGAACAAACACAGACACCAGCAAGGCATTCTATCGGCGGAGTAAATGCTTTTTTTGACACAGGCTAATGCGACTTAATGTTGCGGTTACGCACTGTATCTGGTGCGTACAGTGCGGTTCGAAAGTGTACCAAAAGGTAGTATTGGAAAATCTTTTTTAGCGTCTAAGGAATACGATATTTGAATACATTTTGCATCCCCTTGAAATTTTTTTGTTGTGTTCCCATTTTGGCCCTATAGTTTCGCACGGCACTGTACCTTTTATCTCTGCTCGCTGGGCCTCTAAAAATAATCATGGGAAATACCTTTTACGGAGAATGGAATGGAACATGCAGGTCGCTCTATGAAATCCACTCAATCATTCTGCTTCACTTCACAAAAAAACAAAAAAAAAACACAAAAATACAACAAAATAAAATAAGAAAGAAAACGTTTTAACTGATCGCTCAATCACTGATACACATACATGTGTATAGATATATATATAACAACGATCGTTGGGTGGCAGAGTGGCCAAACAAGGGCACTTCGGAGGGGCGGACGAGGCAGACGCTGCCTGAATTGAATTCATTGTTTAGAGGCGTGCTTTTTTTTTCGGTAAGTCACCCACGTGATTGTTTGCTTTGGCTTGATAAGGGGCTACCTCCCACTGCTCCTTGCCCCAACGGTCCAACAGCAAGACCAAAGGTCAGGCAACAGGTGACGTGGCAGGGCCTCAGGCTCTCCGGCTTCTGTGGGAAGATTCCAAAGACCTTTTTCTTGAGGGTGGGAACATTAATTTTACGAACGAGTTCTGATAGCCTTTTCTTAAGTTTATTGGCATGCAAAATTTGATGACTGGTTTTATTGGTTTATGGGATTTGCAGCAACATTTCGACAGCAATCCAAGTCGAAGGGAAAATGCCCTTCGGAGAGGCCCCACCTTTGGCTATATTTCCAGTTAAAATTTGTACAATAATAGTCCTTCCAGGGTCTCCTAATTGAGTCCCCCTCCCCCAAATCCATTCACAGTTCAGGCAGATCAAAAAGGATTCCAGAATGTTTATTCCCCTTTAATGTTCTGCTCCGCCAACTGACTCACGCAGTTCCCCCCGTGGATAATCTGCGATCGGTCTTCATTCGGGCCATAATACCAGCCATAATACGAATTTGCAATCTAAATGTTCAGCTAAAACTACTGTTAAAATTAACCATATGCAAAAGAAAAAGAAATCCCATAAAAGCCACTTGTCCATCCGTTTCATCTAAAGTTTCTCGCCACAGTTTTTGGGTCCGCGCCAGAGCCACAGCCAGGCCCCAACGCAAGGAGAAATGTTATTTTTACGATCATCGTGGGATCGTAAAACGTCTGGGTGACTGCGTGTGGAACATTTAATTTGATGCTGAAATACTGATACTGACAGTCCCGGGCCGACTGGGGCGACTGGGCCGAGCAGGGCACTTAAATTGCATATAAAAGTTGGCTTTTATGATTGGCCTTCTATTAGCAAAATAAACTATTACGTGTTAAATTGCACGATCCAGCCTGCCGTGCAACAACAGCAACAAAACGATCGTAAAATGCATGCAACACACTCAAGGCTCTCTCTCTCTCGCTCTCTACTCGACTAACGAGTGCTGCAGGAGCTGGCCAGAGCAATCAAAGGATGTGTCTCCAGGTCAGAGTGCGTCTGGTAAGGTGTCATCTTACATGTGCAGCCATGGATGGAGTGGAGTGGAGTGCATGGATAGGCAGGCAGGCAGGATCTCAAAATGGAAATGGAAAGCGAAAGTGAGTTTTCAGGGTAAATGAAATTAAGAACGCATCCTTTGCTGCGCATCGCTGATTGTTTTGTTTCAATTTCTGGTTGCGCCCCTCCGAACTACTATGTTGAACCTTCAACCTCTCTGGCTACGAGTTCTACGAGCAGACGTAGCGACATCGTGTAAGTGCCCAAGTTTCTGTTGTATTTCTCCGAAGTCAGGGGGCATTTTTCGGGGGAAATTCCCAACGAGTCTCGGGGTAAGTGTCTACCTGAATCCGCTTAGTGGTTGTTCCTTCGTCTTTGACGACAAGAAGTCAAACTCTCGATTTACGACCATTTTGTTTGAGTAATTTCTGCCCTTGTCCTTCACCACATGCTTGGCAGTTGTGTGTAAATTGTACAGTTTTTACTTTCAGCTGTCTGTCGAGCTGTTCCCAAACTCAATTCGAGGTCCCTTTCGAGGGAGGAGTGCCAAACCAGATCCAGATCCAGATCCCATCGAGAGCGAGATCTTTTAATTGTTGTTCATAACAATATTATTGGGCAAAAGTAACTCAATTTTGGTCTTTTATGCCCTGCTTTTATGAGTTGTCGATGCGATGTAAATATTTAATGCTCTCTCACTCTCCCGGGCCGGACCCTCGATCGTAACCATATTTCATAGCCTCATTTGCCTGCTCATTTTCATTTTCCCAATCAAATAGTTACATAAAAAATGCACCAAAAAGTATAGAAAATCCAAACGAAACCAAATGTTCACGATTCAATTAAAAGATCGTAAAAAGTTCTTCTGAATGGTGAATCGGGGAGGAGGCGCCGAAACAGAGACATTTCGTTGCCTCCAATGTTATTTTGTCGTTAAAATTCCCTCAAATTGTTGTTAGAACATAAAAATCACCTAAAAAGTGGTAATAAAATCAAACGTAATATAACCAAAATGGGACTAGGCTCGAGACACAACAAAATCCGACTCCCCCGCAACGCAGGGAAGCCCTGATATAGGAATTTCAAGATATATGTTCGGAGATAAGGAAGATGGTCTTTGAGACCACATGGGCCGAGTTTCTGGTTCAATCTGTAGATTATGACGGTGTGTTTTCGAAATTTGGATCCTAATGGACAGGGGTTTTCTTTACATAAAGATATACTCAGGAAGGAAAATTTGTCAGAATTGAATGTTAATATTGTGAATGTAGATTCTGAAAGGGGTATGCTTCTGCGTTTATTGTGGTTTTCATGATGCCTATTCTTGTAAAGGAACCCTCGAAATGAGACCACAAGATTGGCATGACAAGATCTGGCGTTATATGCCATATTTTTTTAGATTATAGGCCTAGATTTGTTACCTAGAAACAACTTACAAATAAAGATATCTCAATACAGATACATATCCTTTTTAAATCGTTTTGATCTCTATTATTTTTCGAGGCAACATTCAATTAGTGGAATAAGTCAACGCAAACCCAACTAGAAACCGAAAACTACGCAGCCACCAGAATGTGATAAAAATTGGAAATTGCGCACATGCAACAGTTGCACTCTAAACGTGCCACATCCAATCAGCGGACGAACGGGCTACGACAGCAGCCATTGGCAGCGGGCAAATCAACATCAACATCAAAATCAAATTCATTGCATGGCCATGGTCATGACCAGGTCTAGACACACACACTCGTGCACATGCCAGCACATGCCAGAGAGTGATAGCCGGACGGACAGGCGGACAGGCGGAGAGACAGAACCGTCAACAGTCGTCGGACGCGTTCTAAATGCGGCGCAAACGCGAAAAACCGTTAAGCATCAATTTTGACGCATCATAAAACTGCAATGAAGTGATAAGTGCTGCTGCTGCTGCTGCTGCTGCTGCTGCTGCAACACAAATATGCAACAGGAATGTACAGTTGATAGATATTCGCTGGATGTGGCAGGGGAATGGGGGTATGGGGTATGGTGAATGGTAGATGGAGCGCCACAAAAACCAGAATCTACAAATGGAACTCCACTCGGGGTCTCTGGCCGAACACACAGCCCGTATCTGAGCGATAACAATGCAAATGCAATGACTCCCACACCCAAATGCCATATGCCATTCAGTGTGTGCATGTGTGGGTGTCTGCTGCAAGTGTGTGTGTGTGCCATGCAGCAATCAAACAAAACAAGACTTTTATGAACACCGCGGGAAGTTGACAGCTTGCATCATTGTCATGATGCATGCAAAAACGGTGCAACTTCCACCATGCCTCCCCCTGCTGCCGCTCCCCCTGCTGCCGCTCCCGCTGGTTGGCCAATTTTATGGCATCGCGTGTGCAATTATGTTTATGGATATTGGTAACGTATAAATGACACAACAGAAAGGCAACAAGAATCGCAGCTACATGGGCTCCACGTTCCATGATGGAAATTGTAAAGTTTTCCCAGCAAACGATTTTTGTTTATTTGAATTTAATCGAAATTGTGAAGAATATTTATGATTAATGGCTTTTGCAATCTTCGCTATTTTTCTTTATTTTTCATCACCTTTTTTTACATTTATTTTTAATAGTTTTTTTCCTCTTTTGTTCCTCCATAAGATTTTACCTATTTTCCTGCACACTTCTTTCAATACGGTTCCATTAAATTATATCCTTCCTTAGCTTCCCTAAAATCATTCTATCCGGGTCCTTCCCCAGCACGTCTTTCCCACTTCCTTGGATACCCCAGCGTCTTCCATTTAAGCCCCTGTATCGTTCCCTACCCCAAAATTATCCAGCCAAATCAATTGCATCTTATTTGCCAATCTTATCGGCAAAGAGCCAACTAATTGACTTATAGCCACAGACAGAGCCTGGTCGGACGGCAGACAGACCAGAGCAGGGCCCTGGCGAGGCCTGGACTAATCAGTGGGGCTCGAACCAACAAAACCCACCAGCCAGCCAGCCAACCAGCCAACCACACACACCCATCACACTTTTGAATGTACATAAATTATCTTTATTGGCAGCATGTCCCAGGTCCCTGTCCTGTCAGAGAAGGAGGGGTTCCGCAGCGAGAGAGAGAGACAGGGAGAGGCCTCTGTCTGTGGCAGGCAACACCTAAAATGAGGCTCGTTAATTGTTGGTCGTGGCTCGGGTCCAAGACTAACTGGTTGCCGCATCGTAAATCAAGGGGGAATCCATCAAAATGCGATCATTGTATTGAGATTGCAACTAAGCCCCCAGTCCACAGACACACACACAACATAATTTCAATATTTTTGCACTCCGCCCGGAAAGGAAGTGCGACGGGCACGGGGACGAGGGACGGGGGCCCAACCAGGGCTGAACCAATTGACAACTTAATCCTGCGACATGTCAGTAGAGGCTCAAATGAGATTTACGTGGCTCGCTCGCCCAGTCAGTCAGCACTCAGGCAGGCAGGCAGCCAGCCAGCCAGCCAGCCAGCCAGCCAGTCAGATCCGAGGCAGAGCCAGAGTCGGAGTCAGTTAGCCTGGCCCATTTGTGTTGACTCAATGAAATGTTGTAGCGATTTTTCAGCATGTTGTCTGTTGTCGCAGGCCCGCGTTTGCCTTGATTGACAAAGTACAAAGGTGTAATTATTTTTCATAAAAATTGTTCGGCCTGCAACGCGTTGCATGTCGCTCAACGGGCCTTTATTCTCTTTTTATTTGTTTCGAACTTTGTTGATTTTGTTGTAAGTTTTCAATCAATTTGCTTGCGGAGCAGCCCCCCAGAGCCCCCCCCTCGAATGCAATTATGTCAACGATCAGAGCGCATAAATTACGAGAGCAAGCGCTCATGCCTAGAGCAAAGCGCTGAGCGGTTAAGATCTTTGGACATCAACGGTGTCGCCATCGAGAGGGGACCCCAAAACCCCAAGCCAAAATGCAAATGGAGCTCCAGCTGCCCTGGGCCCAGTCACAGTCTCTGTCTTAGTCCCAGAGACCCATTCGACAGTGCCCCAGCGTCAGCCCATAAATCTTGACTTGGCGGCGCGTTACTCATGCGCAGTGTCCTCCGCCGGACTGGAGAGAGAGAGAGAGAGAGAGACTCCTCGGTCGGAGTCCCAGGCCCCAGTTTGGGTCTGGGAAATGTTTTATAATCGCATTGCGACTAATTATCGTATCGAAGGAATTATTGTGGCGCGCTCATGAAGGCGATTTGCAAATTGCGTACCCGCGATTCATCCACTAAGTGATTAGATTGCATTTTGGGGCGTGTCGGTTGGCTGGTCATGGGAATGCACTCGCTGGCTGCTACCCTGCTACCCTGTTCCGGTCTTTGATACTTAAATGTCTCACAAGAACTTGAGTACGTGGTTTACTTGGGCTGCACTACATTTTCTATGGCTATTCAAATTTCGTTAAAGAAAGCCATAGTAGCATTGGGTTCTGATGGGTTCTCCGTGAGAATGGGGATACTTGTTCTCCTTATCCAAGAATAATAATAGTTTTTATTTGGGAATCGAGGGCATAGCTAATATGCCCAGCAATTTATAGACCTGCTAGATGGCCACAAATCGTCAATGATCATGTTTTACTGCACTCTTCTCGCATTTACTATTTGATTAACCAGTTGCCTCTGCATCCAAGGCTGCCCCTCAGGCTGCTGTTTCCCAACCGATCCTAAGACCGAGCTGAGCCGAGCCGAGACGCGGTCTGCTGATTTGGCTTGTTGTCTTAAGGCATTTTATTTGGCGCCATAAATCTATCAACGCCGGCGAACTCGAACCCAAACGCGTGCGCATGCGCAAACACTGCCGGTCCGGGCCGTCGAGGCTGGACCTCAGAGAGATTCACGCTCTCTCTCTCTCTCTCTCTGTCTCCATCTCTGTCTCTGTCTCTGGAGATGCTGATAGTCCTCGGACTGGGACCAGCGAAGATTTACGGCTGGCACAAAGCAAATGTTCGGATATCACGGTGGTTACCGGGATATGGATAGGGCAGATCTCTACAGCAGGGGCTAGGAGAGATCATTTTAAGTTTATGATACGAAAATCAGATTGCTTTATTGTATGCGAAATGGATCGATGATCGTTGTGGCTATGGCTGGGCCATGCAATTGGATTGCTCCTCCACACGAAATTCATTTATATTTATGATTTGTGAATTGCTTTTTATGATGATGTTTACCCGTATTCAGTGCTTGTCTGTGTGTGTGCCCAGACAATTACATTTTTACGGCCTGCAACTGGAACTGCAACTGGCAGTGGGACGTGGTCTAAAAGTGTGAATTTGCCACTTCATTTGAGAGCTTGTAAAGACATAAATTATTTGTTGTGGCGGAGCGGAGCGGAGCTGGGACGGCGGTTATTTAGCCGCAGTTTTAATGGCCATGTGAATTGGAGCAATCGAAAGTGTCGGGGGCCCCAGTTCGAAGACAAAAGTCAAATGTCAAAATCCAAAAACACAAAAAACAAAACCCAAAACACAAACGGATGCATAGCCGAATCAGGAGCGGGGCCGAGTGGTGGTAAAAGTATATTAATGACTTATCAAGGATAATTTGACAATGGGCAATAAATCAAATCGCGTAGCTCGCCCAAAACAGGGCGTGTGGTTTGCTCTTCCCCCTCCCACCCCCTTTGTAGCCCTAAGTCCGTGCGGCAATGGAACCACCCAGAGCCAGAGCCATTAGAATGTTTCTCTGTTCTGGCAAATGCGAAATGTGATGCTGATGCTTAATTTCTGCACAAGACGGTGGACCAGGCGGCGGGGTAGAGGTGCCTCCCCAGGAGCATGTGGTGGGCCACATTCATATCCATGGCCAAATTGGATGCCCAGCTGTGTAGTTGCGGACTGTGCCATAACTTAACACCTTCGCCTTCGTTGTCTTCGTTGGAGTGGCCGTCGCCGTCGTCATGCCGTCGTTGCAGGCAAATGCGCCCCACAAGAGCCGGGCAGGGTGACTCAAGATAATGAGAATTCGAATTTGAGAATAAGAACATAAGAAAAGTATAAAATTGTAACCTATTGGGTTGCAGTTTATAGAGGAACTTTCTTTGGGAGCTTAAGAAATGGAACCTCTCTTCAAGGGTTAAAGAAATTCTTGGAATGGAAATTGAGAACTTATCTTTGAGGGTAGGTCTCGAAGTTTAATAGTTGTAGAGCTATGAAAGATCTGGAGAATTGCAAGGGATTGTTATTAATGATTTTTCATCTACGATCCGAAATGCTTGCTGTGACAGAACTGATGGCAATTGATTCAATACCTATCATACTCGTACTTACAAGTACTCATCTAGTAATGATACCATCTAATGGTACCGTAACATGTCTGACAACTCATTTGAAGCACCATTTTCCCTACATCCATTCCTTTCCCCCTGCTTTACATTATGACATCAGCTGGTAATTGTGATTAATGTTTATTGTGGCGTCACTTTGCATCGAGACACCCTGCCAGAAGTGACCAAAACATCTGCGGCACACAATCCGGCGAGATCTGCGAGACCATGACCACAGCAACGCCACATGTGAGGAACGGGGCGGAGACACACTGAGGGACTCAATTCAGTTTATTGTATTTTTCGCATGTATATCTTTGGTTTCAGTTGGTTTTTCGCGCTGATTTCCTTCTCTTTTTTCTTTCTTTCTTTCGTTTGTCAGGCTCATACATAAAATATGATTGCGTTTTCATTTGTGGCCAACAGATTGAGTTTCTTTGAGGCGCGAGCCCATGAGTTTATGAGCTTGTCAATTCCCCTCCACCCTCAGAGTGTTTTCTTGTTTATTTATTTGCATATCATGGCCAGAGTGAAGTGAGTCGAGTGCTGCCCAATAATAATAATAATAATAATAATAGTAATAGGAGTGCAATATGGCTCGGATCCAGGTTCCAGGGTCCAGGTCCTGGCCCGTCCTCTGCTCCCGAGCCTAGATCAAAGTGTACCGAATCGAAGTCGTTTGCTTTCGGCCTCACCTCATCCTCACCTTCAGCGTTGCTTCATTGTAATTAAGAACATGTTAGTTGTAAAGAGGAGGTTGTCGCCGCTGTTGATGTTGCAGTTCTGGTTGTTGGGGCTGGTGTTGCGGCCCCACCTTATATGGTTGTCTCCGGCCTGTCGATGTTGTTGTCCCTACTCTCTGACTCCGATTCCGACTCCAACTCCGACTCCAACTTCGACTCGTGTCTCGTTGCATTTGCAAATTGTATGGCGGCTGTGTGAAGTCAAGAGGGCGAGCCAAAGTCAATTGCATTCTTAACCCTTTTATGCTGATCAGCCTGCCAGACAACTACAACAAATAACAGTACAACTCTAATTAAAAATTAACACACTTCTACGGCACCCCCCGGCAGCCCCTGGGGGCTGCCCAGCCTGCAATCCGCGGAACGACAGCTAGAGGGACAACAAACATTCGTTTAATCAGACAAAAATCAAGTCTATTATGGCCAGCCTTTTGGCCAAACTCTGCAGATTGGCTGTATCTGCATGAGAAACGTATAAACAGCGTCTCATTTGAAGTCATCATTAAAAACGACGACGACGACGACGACGAGGAGTCCCGATCCCCAGCACCACCTCTCTCTCTCCCCCCCCAATCTCCATCCTCTGGGAGGCGCACACTTGAGGCCATGTAATCAACGTTTGCTTACTTCATTTAGCGCGCGGCGAAAAGAAAAGCGAAACATGCATACAATCAACGTGGTCCTGGAGCTGGACTGAGACCTGGGTCTGAGGCTGGTCCGGGTCTGAGACTGAGACTGCAACTCTGGCTGGCCATGGAGTGGGAGAGAAAGAGAATGCAGATGGAGCTGCTTAAGCTGGACTTCAACTTGAATACTCGCACTGCAGACTCTCCTCTCTCTCCTCTCTCTCTCTCGGGGGCTGTTGTTGTAGTCTTGCAGCCTTTGCTTGTTGGCAATGATGTATTTTTGATTTCGTATCTTATATTACCAACAACAAGCTGCAACAGCAACAGCAACATCAGCAGCAAATTCCAAGTGTGACTCTCCAACTCCCAATTCCCCCCCCCACCCCACCAGGCCCCATCGGACTGGGAGTCCGAGGCTCTGGCCGAGGCAGAGAAAAGTTGATTTCAGAATTTTTATTTTTTGATTGTGATGATTGTGCATTGAAATTTGATACATTTTGGCCTGGTCGGGGGGATCCCGATGCTGATTCCCGTGGCTGTGGCTGTGGCTGTGTCTGATGGGCCTCCTCCTTCTCTTGTTGTTGTTGTTGCTGCTGTTGTATGCAAAAATGTTGGCTAGTCGACAAGGCATTGGCATGGCCTGAAACTACTAACAACATTAATAAGATTGGCATCTGCTGCTCGCAGTTCAAATGTAATTTCTCATCAACAAAAGTGGGCTGACTGCGGGCCTCGGACTCGGACTCATACTCTGGGGTGTGGTTCGGTTCGGTCGGGTTCTGTCTCCTCTCTGTTTGTGTTCCTTAACGATTGCATTTTGACCATAAAGATAACTTTTTCGACTTGGGTTGGCTGGTGGGTGTGGTGCCTGCATTGGCCGTGTTTGTGGTAGCTGGTTAGGCTTGTTAGTGGCAATTGATAAGCCAGCAATCGGGGGGAAAGACCCCAGAAGTTAAATGAGCAGTGGAAATCTCGATCAAGATGATGGAAATTGGATATGAAAATATTAGTACTGGTTTCGGGGTTTCCTCAAGGCTTAAAAGTACTTAAATTCCTCTTGAAACATTCCTGTTGTCCTTCCAATAAATGATTAAAATTTGTGTATAAATACTTTACTTTACAAATTAGCTTATTTCCATTATAGGTGGATTATTCAATAATTAACTTGTATTAAAAATACAACTGCATTGATTGTCAGATCCCATTGGAAAGTTGAATAGCTCTTTAGCTATTACAATTGGCAGTTTTCGATAAGAATGTAATTCGATTCAGTTTGAATGTGACATGAATCGACAACTGCAGTCAATCGATATTGGCGATAACCAAATGTATTTTAACCTGATCTATTTGACTCAATTTGTCTATAGTTAAGATATGATGTCTGTAAAAGAAACAAACTTTAAAGCAATCCGGAATCCCATTGCCAACACCTTTTCGATGGTTCCACAACTCTTGAGCTGATATTTAACTGAATCTTTTACTGTACTGTTCCCATTTCAACTATATTATGTATTGTTGTATACTTTTCTTATTTCTTGTATACTACAAAATCCAAAGATGTCTCCAATTACTGTTTTTCGCCCCTGTCAGCACCAAAGAGCCATAAATCGACGCGTTAAGAAATGCAATCTCTTCTTGGCTTTGAAATTCGAAATCTTTCCAAAAATGTCCCCCGCCATCGAAAGCTCTCCACAGACTCCGAGAAAAACTAAGCCCTCTCTGCTTATGGTAATTCCTACCCCTTCCTGTACTCCTCCCTCGAACAAAACTCCGTGTAGAATTCCATGCGATATGGGTTATGTATGGGATATGGATAGGCGGTGGAGACAATGCGTTTGAACAATATTTTCAACACAATATGAAAGAGGAGAATAAATCAAATTGATTAAATTCGAACAACGAAACATCTCAGGCCTGAGGGTTCCAACAAAGAAAGAGAGAGAGAAAGAACCTAAAAACTCATTTAAATAATAAACCACTAAAATCGTAGAAACGACAAAGAATTTAAATAAAAAACCGTTCACAGCGTCCACGAACAAAGTGGAGGACTGGACAAAAAAGTAAACCATTAAAAATTACTACTAATGTGCACCTTACACAAAAAACCCCCTTCCACCCTCCCCCTTCGAAAAGAAAGAAAGATCCGAAAAGTGGGATTCAGAGAGGGCTCTTTCAGTGGGAAGACAAAGGCCACAAAAGTCACGAATCTGGAACTCTGAGCTAATGTCCAATATCGAATCAGTTCGGGGACCCGGCGACGCGACCCACTGCGGCGACAGAGCGCTCAAAATAAACGAGCCCCAATTCATCTTCGGGAAAACCTCTTTGGTGAGCCGCCGTGCCGCCTCCAACACGGAGTTTGGCTCCAACTTCGAAGCAGCTCCCCCCCCCCCCACACAGTGAGAGGGAAAGAGAGGGAGAAACTAAGAACTACATAAATTGCAAAAGCGAGTGGGGGGGGGACCTGCCGGATGGGCGGGTGGCTGTGGCTGTGACTGTGACTGTAGCTGGGGAAAAACTAAAACCACTTAACTTAATGAGCATCAAATATCTGACTTCATGTATCTGTATCCATATCTACTTGGCCGCAATTCTCGATACAAATCTATTATTTAGGAGCTGCTCTGTAGCTTCTGTTGCTCCCATGACTGCTCCTGCTGCTGCACTAACATTTCAATTAATAAACTGCCCGCTCTCTGCACGCACTACCCAACCCAACCCATTCCCACTCCCACTCCCAGTCCCAATTCCAATCCCATCCCCATCCCCAACCAATCCCCCAGCAAGTTGGAACAATAGCTAAGTATAATCACTTTGTTTGCACCTTTGGGAATAGCCAGTGACAGACGCCGCCGCACGGAATGAGAGTGGAGCAGTAGTTGTGGTGGGATAGTGCCTGGATAATGCCACTGGAAGGGAGTGTGAGGAGTGGGTAGTGGATAGTGCTGCAGGTATCCGGGAATGTTGGCAACGCAGCCCATCCCAGACCCAGAGTGGAGGTCGCCGCCACTCGCGTTGCATTTATGAAAATGAGCTCCGCTCGGGACTGCGGGCAATTTGTAAACGAGACAATTGACCAAATGCTCATTGTGGCTCTTTGCCCCCTCTTTCCAACTCCTGTTTGGTACGTGTGTGAGTGCTTGTTGTGACTTGATTGCTTGGCCAGAGTTGGTCTTTTTCATCTGGGACAAAGGGTAATAGGTGACACATTACCATCAAGCAAATGAAGCGGAAATAAAGTGAAAATCTAAGATATAATAATTGTAATTGAAAACGAGTAAATTTAAATGAATTTCAATTGGTAATATAATTATCTAGAACCAAAGATTGTTTGCCAGAAAAAGGTGTTATTTTCGAGACTGAGATTGGACAGTTCTAACAACTAGTTCATGCAATTAATTGAAGAAACAAACACCTAAGAAACTATGCTGAGAATCCCTAGACCATGGCATTTCAAATATGCGACTTGCTCACACGTACATCTTCGTTATTTTCTTAAATTCTGCTCTATAACCCTCTATTTTTTGCCATTATTCACTATAATACACGCACAAAATTGGTACTTTTTACTGATGAGTGTCGGTATACTTTGCAACCAACTGAAGACAGTTTTCTCTGTATCCCAATAGTCGATAATTACAGCCAAATAAGTAAACTTCTATGTATATGGCCCTCCCATAAGTACGATGCACTCCATCATCTACTAGTACCTTTCACAATTCCCTAAATAGAGCTCCCTTATCGGGTAGCTAATCCATTTCGATTATCACCCACTAGTCGACGATTATGGGCGGCCCACGCCAACAGGTCGAAACAATGGGCAAATGTCTCACTGAACCTGCCAATCTTCGCCAGAGCCCCAAGCCTCCAAAGCTGCAACTGAAAGTCATCGCAGCCATTCCGGCTAACAACTCTATGCCCATTTAGAGCATTGACTTTCCACTGGAAGTCCTTCTATGAGGCTCTAAAGCGGCGACAGAAGACAAAGCCATTGACAATTGGCCAATGGTGGCCAATGGCGGACAATGTGCGGCAGCGATCCGAAGCGATGGCGGTGTAACGGCGGCAACAGAAACAGAAAACAGGGCCAACAACAATGAGGAGCCGGCGATGGCGTGGTAATAAAAGTGAAATTAACAATCAGCGGACGCTTTACGGTTGACATTTCACATGACAGGTTAGTAATGCGATTTAGCAGGATAAAGGACAGCAGCCCACAATCCCACAATCGAAGCAGAGCAGAGGCAGTTGTATCTGTTATGGTATGGTATGATACGGATACGGATTGGTTGTTGTTTCGTTTCATTTGGTTGGGGTTTTCGGTTTCCCTTGTCAGGCCATTGGCAAGAAATGCAGCAAAATCGCAAAAAGCAAAAAAAAAAAAAAAAACACGGAAAGCATTCGCTATGTTTCGATTATTGGCTTTGTCGCTGCCACACGAATGTGTGCTCTTTTTTTGCTGAAGAGAAAGTTAATTAAAATAATGAGTTTTTCCGTGGAGAGTGTTGCAGGCCGGCCCCGAGCACCGATGACAAATGTCTGGCCTGTCAAATGAAATGCAGAAATCTTTTTTGTCCTTCCCTCCAGACTCTGATGCAGACACAGACCCATCGCATGCTTAATAAATGCTAATAATGGAGTTTTAATTAAATAGATTAAATATGTATATTTATGTACATACTCGAACAATATGTGTGCGCATTTCTATGGGCCAAATCGACATTTGCCATTTTGCATTTTGGCTTTCTGCAGCATTTGCATATTTGCGTGTTGTGTTGGCCTCCTGTGCTTTGGGATCTCGTCCGTCCGGAGAAGACCGATGGCATTTTGTAATAAGCAAATTGATTTAAAATTGTCACCAAGCCCTGGTCGTGGTCACTGCTAAATTAGATTGTGTTGTGCGGGGGTCCTGGTGCTTGATAAATATTGGATAATGTCACAGACATCAACTGCAACTTTGGGGGTAATATAGGTATGTATTTACCTATTATATAGATAAGGATGGCGGAAGTGGAGTAGGGAGTTCTTTAAGTAATCTGAGTTTTGTGTGAAGAATATTCAATAATGAAATATGGTAAAGTATTCCGTGGGTTGGAGTGGGCTATTGAGCCAGGGTTATGAACCCTTGCCAATACTAAAGTGGACAGCCCCTGCACTCGCGCCAACCCCCGCTCACGCGCTTCGCTCACTCGCGCCGATATGAGGTCAACATCGGACGAGACTCCGACCCAAAACATTTTTATATAGAAAAGAGATAGGACTCCTATCGAAAATGAATTGTTCTATCCATAAATGATCTATCCCAAATATGTTATCATATAAGTTTTATTGGTATTCTTCGCATTACTTACCAATCAATTTACCATCCACCTCATTCAGTCCCAGAGTCAACTGTCTTGTCCTCCTCTTTGTATCAGTTTTAGTATCAACTAGGAACCATTAAGTGAGTCTTGACGTTATCTTTATCATGCTTCGCTTACATGATGTTCGTGGACGCTGTTTTTTCGCGGCATTTTTGGGTTTTCTTCCACTGTGGTGCACTGACAGTTCGAGCTGTCAAAATTCGCCCAAAACATAAACATGTCAAATTCGCGAGAGAGAGAGAGAGAGAGCACTGTCACTGTGACAACGCGAGAGAGGTAGGACGACACTGAGAGAGGGAGAGAGCGACGACGACGACAAACCGGGAGAGACACGCACGCGGGAGAGCAAGCGAGCGGGCGAGCGAGCGAGAGCGTGCAACTAAAACACTACGGAACTTTTGGGAGCGGGGGCCGTGGAGCTTGCGTCGTAAGGGGGGAGGGTTACGGGGCTAACGGGTAACGTCTACGTCTAACGGGAGTCCTTCTTCCCTTTGGTGCGACTCCTGCTCCGGTGGCGCGCTTCTTTTCACACTTTCTGGGGGCAAGTTTTCTCTGCTTCTAGGCGGGCTGCAGCTCCATGTCCCGGTCACGGCATGGGCCCTGGCTGGACAGGATTCGGTGTGCGGGCTCTAGGAGGAGCAGCGGCCAGGATGCGACGACCACGAGAGACAGTTCCACGGGCAACGTGGCGACGACACCAGGACAACACCAACAACAAGCACAGGAGACATGCGAGCGTCTAGCATGGCGACGCGATGTCCTTTCTCCACGTCCACGTCCACGTCCACGTCCCGCGGTCCACACTCACTACACACTCGCACACAGACACTCAAACGCACGCACACGCACGCCACAAAATTTCTAATCTCGCGACTCTTTCGATTTTCCAGGTTTCCCCCGACTGTGGCTTGAACTAGAAATTTCTGATATTCTCGGGGATTGTTGTGTCTCTCATTTCGGTCGAGTTGTGTGGGAAAATTCGTAAAAAAATAGGTTTATTTCACGTGGAAATTGCACTTTTATTTCACTCGTTGTATTATTATTATTTTTTTGTAATTGGAAACAACAAAAAGCCAGCCTGACTGCTCACTCGCGTCGCGTCGCGTTGCGTTGCGTTTGTCAAAGAGCAGCGCCGGGGCAGAGGCACAGTCAGAGCCAGAGCAGTGGAAGAGCAGATGCAGAGGCAGAACAGCGAGCGACAAAAGCCAAAATCTCACATCATCTCCCAGCGAACCCCAAACCAAATCAAAGGGGGGCGCCAGGCCAGCCGCCACACAAGGACCCCAATGTTGCCGCCATCGAACAACAACAGCTGCACACAAGCACACACACACACACACACACTCTCACAAGGAGAGTACTCTCACACACACACAAGCTCAGAAAGGAAAGCAATTCCAAAAGTTCAGCGCAAGAAAATGGGGGGGAAAAAAATAGAAGTAAAGTGAGCATCAAAGCGCACGGGACAGAATAGTTTTCAACCCGACCAACGGCCCACCGTTCGAGTGTCATACACAATGGGATGCGGTGCGGTGCTATGCTCTGTGGCGCCCCACCCGGTCCCATCCCACCCCCCACGCCACCCAGAACACACGCGGCCAAGCACCCAAAACATTCTCTCCGCTGGCGGCGGCTGCTGCGTCTAAAAACCGAAAACAATAAAAAGCTCCACGCGGGAGCTTCATTGCAAATACATCCACATATATGGTGACTAAAGGATGCTCTTAGGAGTTGAAAGAGGGTTTCTGGATAAGGGAAGAACTTGGAAAAAGAAGATATTAACTGGTTGCCGTCTAAGACTCTATTAAAAACCATTCTTTCAACTCTTTATCGATGAATAAAATGGATTTTGCTGCGAAATGGTAATAGTTTTAGGTATAATTCAATATTGCGAGTAAATTTATTCTTTGAGAACTAAATCTTGGAAAAGCATGAAAATTAATAAATATCATGGTATATAATATTTTCCATATTTTTAGGGTCAAGCATTGTATGATAAAAGTGTACAGAAATACCGAATCATTTCAAGCTTCAAGGATAGAATTGTATGATAAACGTCTACAGAAATACCGAATTATTCTATAATTTTTAGTAGTAAGATTTCGAGCTTCAAGGATAGAAAATCGCATTCATAAGTTAAATTTTCTCTTTCTAAAATATGAATACACTTTCTTTTTTAACCATGACGGAAGGATGAAAACGAAATGGAATGGAAATATATTGAACGCCTTTCCTGAACCCCTTTTCTCTGCCATATCGAACCCCTTCGTTGATAAAAAAAAAGGTTCAACAGATGGAAATTATGTACAAATAAAATATTTATAGAAAAATGTAACCCCATCTGTAAAAGTGTCACCAATCCGCCCTTCGAGTGCCATATGCCCAGATGGAAACTCTGCCAGAGATGAGTACAGGAGTACAGAAGGAGCAAAAAAAAAAACATAGAAGAATTCCAAAGCACGCGTTGACACTTTGCGCTCAACACTCGCACACATCGAGCCAGCCAGCTCAGGACTCTCCTCTCCGGAGAGTACGCTCCGGGGCCGTCATCAACGTATGTCCTGCAGCCCAGAGCAGCATCCAAAGGAGCATCAGGAGTAGCAGTAGCAGCAGCAGCAGCTGAAGCTAGTCATTGTAAACAAAGGATGTGCGAGAAACTCTCCGAGTACGGAAGCTCCGCGCTCCGTGTCCGTGCTCTCTGCGCAGCGCCGGAAAGCTCGCCAAAGCTGAGCCAAGCCGAGCCGGGCAACTGGTAGTCCGCCCATCGATTTTGCTCAATGCGCATGCAGGGCGCCAGCGCCGCCAAGTTTTGACAGCTGTCAACGCGGACCTCCGCTCGAACGGTGGCGCGCAGCGATGACACTTTGTGGACCGCGTGCGTCGTGCATCGGCTGCCTGCCGCAGAGGTGAGCGAAGCGAATTGAAATGCAAAATGCAGGAGCAATCATTTATCAAATGTCCATCAGCAGATAAGCGGACGGGCACGGCAGAGTCGGACGTCAGAACAGGCATGGCAATTAAACAATGTCGGAGGGCATTTAGCTGGCAAATAAATGTCACCGGGCCAAAAGGATGAGCAAAACTACATGAAAATTAATGAGCTCAAGTCTGGTCAATATGGGGGAATCCCCCCCGATCCAGCCCCATGCTCGCTGTCAGTATGAATTTTTGATAATTTAATTAGAGTGCCGCCGCACAGGACAGATGGTACTGGTGCTGACCACTGGCAATTGCTTGTAAAAATGAGCCACCGACCTCGGGCCCCGCCCAGCCCCTTTTTTTCATTTGGGCTGACACACACGCACCCAAGGAACCGCCAGGCGTTACAAAAGGAATTTTCATAATTAAGCAATTACCCATTTCTAGAGCGGCACAATGACTTGGACCCGCCCGCCTTCCAGTGCGTGGGCGTTGCGGTCGCTTAGCTAACCATTTCTCCATTTGTTCTTAATTTGGCTTTTTCGTTTTTCGTTTCGTTGGCCAAATGTCATAACTGTTTTTCTGGGTCTCCAGATCGCGGTACGCGGCATTTGCTAACGAAGATGAATTGGTTTTTTATTCAAATTTAATTTATGCCCAGAACCAAAAGCCAAAAACCCGCCTTGCCCAGCCCTGACCGTGTCCCCGTCCCCCGTTCCATGCCCTTTTCGAATTTCCATGTTTGGACCCATTAAAATCGCCAAAAACAATTGAGACACGTGATTTCTGTTGCCTCCAATGTGTCTCCCTGATGAGCTATGCGTGTCTGCCTCCCATAACCAAGACCAAGGCCCACAGACCGGTGGCCGTGGGCGTAGTGCCAGGCTGATGTCAACTAAATATCATCACCTGAGCAGATGGCCCACAGCTGATAGCAATGCTGGCGACATGGACTTGGCGTCTGGGATATTTGTTAGGTGCAAAAAATTATGTTCTATGGGAGGGGGGGGTGTCCGGTAGTTGCCTCATAGCCGATTCATCATAATGAAGTGGACATTCATATCTGTTGGCTGATTACCATCTAAAGAGGATTAAGCGTGAGTGGGTGGAACTGGACAGAAGATTAAGATTCTGTCAAAATAGTGGCTATTAATTCCATTGGAATTTTGTTCTCCAAATGTTGCACGCATTTTTACATTCATTTGGAAAGTTGTTGACCACACCCAGAGAACATAGATCTGATATTGTATTATTTAAAATTAGATTTAAAAGTGTTTTACTATTAGATTTTTTCCTAGAGTGGAAAACCCAAGAAAATAAATATATTTCATATTCATATTAAATGTTTTCATATTTTGATAAACTTTAAAAAATTTTAAATATAATTATTTTAAAGTTTTTTAAATTTGTATGTTATCAAAAATTTTTAAATATATTTATGTTTAAATCAAAAGGAACTTTATTTAGTTTCGCTATATTTATATTCAAGCCCCTAATATCCCATAGTGCTCTGAGTGCAGTTAACTAAATGCAGGATTAACTAAATATTTTTTTATGACAAATTTGGGAATAGATGTTATTACAAAATAATGATTAAATCGAGCTAAAGGCCGAATAAAAAAATACAATAAATAACTATATATTACCTGCAGTATAATCTCAGTTTTAGTAAGGGTCGGGGTCACCAATAAAAAATGCTTTCAATTTGTATGTCACCACAGACAAATTGGGGTAATCATTGATTGACAGAGGTTAATATTTTTATTGAAAGTTGAAAGCCATTAAATAGTTAAGCTCACCATTTAGTACCTTTTAATGATTTTTGTATGGTACGGAATTAAAATGTTGGAAAAGTGATAACACCACATCATTGCAACCCTTTTCGTTAAGCCAAATTTCTTTCAATGGATCTGACTGTTCCAGTTATAGCTAATCATAATTCCGTTCCCACGCAACAGTACCCGGAATTTTTTAGCTAAACTGCCACTTGTGCATATGATTTTATCATATGCGAGTACTGCATAGCCCCAGGCGGATAAACAAGGAGGATGAGTGTGGATGAGGTGGCTCCATTGTATAATTACCCGGCTAAACAATCACTGCACATTCATGGCGCTGCTGTCGTCATTGACATAATGCGACACTGCGACACAACGTCATGGGTTTTGAGCCGACCGACAATTTCTGTGATATCTCATAGATAGCAATGGGCCTCGGTGTACGGTCTACGGTCTGCCCATCCCCATCTCGTCCCACTCCCCCATATATTGTATAAATAGGTGGACATGTCGTACACTGGCCTGACAAGATAACAGAATTACTGCTTTCTAAACAGTTCTCCGTACAGATATTGTGATAAAAATTTATAGTGCGGTGCGGCCGGGCCTCAGCAGGAGAAAATAGTAAAACAACCGAGATTTATTGCCCGTCCCCGGCCCCGGGCCCGGCTCCGGCTGCCGCAAATCTGTCAACGAACAGAGCCGTGCGGCAAACACGAAAATATTTGAGTTTGCTTCAGTTTTGGGTCTCCTCCGCTCCCAGTATTATGATTTTCCGAGTGCTCTTTTTCGCTTTTTGTCGAGCACATATTTGCATAGTGCCAGTGCCAGAACAGTAGCGATAAAATGTTAACTCGACGATTAGCGTCGCGGTGGCACACTGGACGGGAGCGGTGCAACCCGGCAGCAGCAATGTACGAGCAAACAATTGCAGTCCGGTCCGGTCTGGACTGCCGGTACTGCTGCTGCTGCTGTTGCCGTTACCTTCTGATAAGATTGCTCCGAGTATCCGTATCCCGCTCTGATAGCCTTTGGCTGGAGCCGAAAATCATAAATTACAAATCATTACGCAGACTGCAGACTGCAGACTGCAGACGAGACACCGAGGCAAGAGGCCGCTGTGAGTCGGCATCATCAACCGGGGCCATCGTTTGGCTCTCATAATGCAAGACAATTTTCTGACATGTACATGAATTAGAGTGAGAGACTCCAAAAGAGGGGCTCCCCTCCCTCAATTGCGGATGGGATGAGCTGGTGGCAGCCAAAGAACCCAAAATGAGTTTGCCTTGTAAGAGGCAGAGTCCCGGCAGATAAGGATACGCGCCGAAAAACCGGGGGAAGCCATAAAAAGGGTAGTATAACGATTAATTTTTTCCACGTTGACATTTTAGCTTAATTGCACTTCAATAATCCCGAAAAAAATACACAGCAGAAATCCAAAAAAGAAAAAAACAAAAAAAAAGGAAGGGAACAGAACCAGAGCCAGAAACAAGAACAGATACAAGGCTAAAGCGAAATGGCAAAAACGCGTAAAAGGGCATGAAAAGCGGCAGCCGACAACGCAGATACAATTTTAATCCCACGGACTTTTGCTGCATAAGCACTGGCCGGCCAGAGCCACTGGCAGTAGCTCCCTCCACATGGCCAAGAAACAACAGGAAAAAAAAAACGCGGCCAGGAGGACTGGCAGAGGGGCCACCAAGGGGGGGTCCAAGGCACATTGTCAGCAGAATCAACCCGATCCGAGCCGGCAAGTGGGCCGACCCCAAAAGCGGGCAGCAGCAGTCCGTCCGCTAACAAAGTTGACAAGAAGTAAAATGTCCGACGGACTAATTGGCTTAAACGCTGGCAAAATTTATTTAAGCACATTAGTGGGATTTGGTTTTTGCCATCGCCCAACCTCTCGTCTGCACGAGGCGAGGCTCTCTATAGTGTATCTCTGTGTGTGTGTGCAAAAGTATCTTCTCTTTGATTCACTTGACCAGCTGGTGTGCCCTGTGCCCCTTGCCCCCGCGCCTTCTTTTCCCCTCCAAAACGCTGATCTACTTGGGGTCGGGTCTCATTTGTGTGAGACGTGGAACTGATATTGATTGAAGCACTTTATGTTTTTGGAGGGGGCCAACATGGAAACGTATAGTAGCAAGAGCGTGGGCGGAGACCTTATAAAGTGGACAAAGCCAAAGTATAACTTTTTGGCAAGATTTCTTTCAAATACGTATATTTTTGTAATCCTTTCTTTGAATGCTACAAGAGAAAAGCTCCCTTGATTAAGAATTCCTCGAAATATGCAACGAATTCCCGGGCAATCCATTTTAATTAACCCCAAAACAAATGTCACTTCTCCAGTGAATCAGGGCCAGGGCATAAATCATTCAACCCGAGATCCCCAACGAAACCCTTAATGCTCCGCCCACCTCCTGAATCCTGCCCCCATAACGCAACTTATTGTCACATGCGCTTCGCCGGACGGTACCTTTTTATTTAATTAGCTAATTTCGAGTGACCTCCCTAATTGGTGAAGAGATGAATAATTGATTCGGCTGATGGAGAGTGCAAAGTGCAAATGTATCTAACGGATACGCAGCTGAGCCCGATACATTTTTAATAAAGCTGGAGCAGGAGAAGAGCAGCCATTTGCCATTCTTCAATTATTCAAAATGTTCAGCTGGTGCCTACACTCCAGCTCCAGCTCCCCCTCCAGCTCCCTCTTCCTCTCCCTCTCTACTAGCCTCTCCCCCACTTGGGCCATTCCCTCTTATAGAAATTGCTTTTTCGCCCCAGCATTGATCCCCTTATTTCTCGGCTAAACCAAAAAGATTTTGATCTATTACCAGGTTCCCTTGTTCCCCCCACACACACATACCCGAAAGGAACATCCATCCGAAATCGTCGCATCCAGAGAAAAGAAATTAAAAATAAAAACAGCAACAAATTTCTCACGCTGCCTAGATTCAGAGATTCGAATTTCGATTCCGACTTCGATTCCTGCTCTGTTCTGGGTCGGGACCGAGACCGAGACCGGGGTCTGGTTCTGCTATCTATATATTTCGACCCCAAAATGACTTTCACCGTTGTCTATCCCTGCGTGTGTGTGTGTGTGTGTGTATACATTTCACACCCTCAAAAATAGAAATTATCTTTGTGCATTTACGCAAGTTTTTAATGCTATTAGTTCCATCTTAACATCTCAGGCCCCCCGACCACGTTCCTTTCAGATACCATTCTCCCAGTCTCCCAGTCTCCGTCCCATTCCCATACCCATCCCTTTGGCCCTTCCTGCCTGCCATTTGAAGTGAACCAAATTGTCTGTTTCTGTATCTGTATCTCGCTCTGTGTGTCCTGCTGCCTGCTGCCTGTGCCTCTGCCCTGTGCCTTTTATTCCAATTCTATTTTCTATACATCCACTCGCTGCGTTGCACTCAACAAGAACGTTGGTCTGGACGCAATTTTGTTGGTAATAAATCACCCAAAGTCGACATTAAATCTTTTTTTTCCTTTCTTTCGTTTCATTTCGTTTCATTTCATTTCTTTTCTTTTCGACTTTCCTCCTTGGCATTTGCTTTCCCTACTTTGCGTTTGACTTTCACACAAACAGCGTTTGAGCCGGGGCACATTGCACATGTCCCTGGGATTACCATTACCCAAGGACCCAAGGAGGGTAGGCAGTGTCCTTTCGATTTGCTCGGTTTCTCTTTTTTTGTAGTACAATTTCAATTTGAAAACATTTGGAATTTGAATTTGAATGTGAATGCGAAAGGGAGAGCGAGAGGGGGAGAGCAAACTGATTATCAATTTTGAATAGGCCACAAATTCCGTTTGGCCAGGCCAAGCAGAAAATGAAACATTTCCGCAGCAAGGGCAGCACATTAACACTTGGCAAACAATAGCCAAAGTGGCATCCATCAAATGCAACAAGAACGGGATCCGGCCCGGCATGGGCATGGGCATGGGCTGGAGCTGGAGCTCGCTCTCCCGTCCGCCCTGGCTGTGGCCTGTCACAGATCTGTCAGAGAAGCGAGACTGTGAACAATCGCAGGAAGTTCAAACAAAAACAGCTTCGTAGTCCTCCCCAGCCACAGCCCCAGCCCCAGTCCCAGTCCCTGCCACATGCATTTGAATTGACGAACAAACAACAAACAATTTCGCGCTTGGAAAAACAAATGGAAGGAAGCCAAAAGAGCAAACACAACATGCGTTCGTTCAACTAATAATTGTCAAAAAGTCAAAGTCAATTTCGAATTCAATGAATGCAGCCGAAGTAAGAGACGGCAAAGGACCCAGGACTCGAGCAGCGGAAGGGTAACGAAGGATAAACCTGAAATTTGTGTCGCCTTTCGCTGATGACGAGTTAGGCGGCTCAATGTCAACTTCGACGACCACCACCATCATCAGGCTACATCAGCACCATCGTCACCAAACCGCTTGGTATTCCTTTTCATATGAAAAGGATACTATGTATGTATATCCTGGTGTTCGTTGGTGTCTTTTTTTTTCGTTGGTTGGCCAGCGATCTCAATCAGATGTGTTTTGTTGTACATTTGACATTCATGCGCTTTGCCGCTTGTCTGTCAACAATTAGCACGCTATTCATCACGTCACTGGATGCAGGCTTTTCGGGGAGGGGAGGCTCGTCTCGAGTAGGGTCACGTACGATCCACAGCTGCAATGGTATCACAGGCGGATAATGTGGTTTCCCTTTTGCCAATCAAGTTAAGTTCTGAATGTATTGCAGTCTATAGAAGCCGCTTTGTAAATGTAACTTATCTTTATTCATGGGAGAGCTATAATCTTGATGACCCTTAGTCAATAGTCGATCAATTTACATAATTAATGTGAAAAATCTTTCAGGATCTTGACAAATTTGTTTGTCAATGCCTCAAAGTGATCTTTTGATTTGTATGCATATTTAATGAGGGCAACCCAAGACTCAACCTAGTCCCCAAAAGTTCAAGTCAATAACCCAGATCGAATCGAATCGAAATCCAGACTAAATTTAAAACATTAGCTCATTTGACCGCATCGGACTGAAAACTTCAACGATCTTAAGAGCTATTTAAAAGTCTAATTTACGTATTGATCTCTGACTTTCTTACCGCTCGCTGTTGAGAATCATCCCATGAACTTGATTTGACTATTCAAGCGGCGGCATTCGTTACGGATGGTAATGCCTGACCTTTGTCTGGCCAAAACCAAAGATCATAGCCCAGAAAAGTTGGTTAACCAATTGGAAAGTTGGCTTGAAACAAAACATTGATCCTGGAAGCGACTTTTTGCAGTCGAAATTCAAATCAGCGGAAACTTTTTCCCCTGGTCATTTAATATTTGTGCTAGTGACTTAATTTTAATTAAAATATTTAATTTTTTGTCTACTTTGCAAATTGAGTTTTTTGCAAACAAAATATTCGTCAGCGCATCGAAATAGCAACGATCGGCAGTTTTCGATGGCTTTGGGATTCATTTAAAAGAACCCACAAAAAACCAAAAACATTTTAACTTAGTTTCTGAACTTTGGGCAGCTTCATTTAAATTTTTGATTGGCTTCCCTGCCGCAAAAAAAGGCAGAAAACACACAAACAAATATTGAAAGGCGCCAAGCTCGTTTTGCCGAAAAATCCGAGATCCGAGAGAGATCCGTCCGACGGATCAGCGGCTGGACTGGACTAATGAGCAAATGGCGTTCATTGATCGCTTTAAATTAATCTTTTTTTAATTTTTCAGGGGTTACAGATTAGACGCTGTCGAAGCAAAAGTTCAGCGCAGTTCAGTTTGCCACAGAAACGTAATTAATATGCAAATTATAATCCAACCGACTCAATTCGGCGCCCATTCGGGCTCTCACACAAAAAACACAAACCACTAACGAAAAACTTCAAGATGAAGATGGACATGGTCCATCCAAATGCGGTTAGTCTCTCTTACCTCACCTTACCCGGTCCCCCCTCCCCCCCCCCCTCCCCTCGATCTTTGCACGCGTTATCTGGCTGCGAACCAAATTTTTGGAATAACTAATTACCGACGACGTTAGCCAGCTCCCAGGTAGCCCAGGTAGCCCGTTCGATATGTGCAATCAAATTTGATTTAGCCGCCTCGACCGATATTTATTTATGGGCACACTTGGCTTTGATTTTTGCTGGCCTGGCCTGGCCTGGCCAGCCCCACCCTGCCACGCACAGTCCATAACTCAAAGAGGAGGGGCACGTGAGGTGGACCCGACGCCATCGGTGCCGTAAATATGTCTGATGGCTGCACTTTTTGGCATGTCGGCGTCGGCGAAGCGGCGAACCGGAGCGGAACGCAACGCCCAGCCTTTTCGCTAATGAAAATGGATCTGTTTATAGGGACGACGAGGCTCGGCCTCGGCTCAATTGAGTGTGCCTGAATTTATGCCGTGGCGACAGGTGCCCCCGGTGCCTCTTCTATTGCAGCAGCACCACCAGCAGCACCTCGGGGCGTTTGCGTAAGCAGCTTGATATATTTATCGGGATTTATTAGAGTCGAAAGGATTTTCGGTAATCCCATAAATGTTTGGGGTAGGCCTAATGGGAAATCAGTTGGTGGCTTAAAAATGGATGGGAACATTTTTATATAAGATTGATGAAAGTGTGTAGTCGCAGTTGCTGCGGTCTTTCTAGTTTATGGACTCTGGCGATATTTGGGAATAATTAGAGAATAGTTTTTTGAGCAAAACGAAATACTTCCATTGAAAACTTCAGAGCGCATAAAAGGCAGCATTTCAGGCTTTCTGAAAACTAATTTGCAATCTTAAAGTTCATACAGAACCATATATTTTTTTCAAAAAAGCTTCCTTAGGAACGATTGATCTGACAGAGAGTATAAACATTCACCCCATTCCGTTTAATTATACTTTAACCAGGGAACGACTCGGCTATTGATGCTGATCAAGAATATATATACTTTATGGGGTCGGAAACGATTCCTTCTGGAAGTTACATACATCCATTTTCACCACAAATCTAATATACCCCTATACTCATTTTGAGTATCGGGTATAATAAATTTAAAATCATTTTGCATAGTTTTGAAAATAAAACTGACTTTAAATATGTTTTGAGCAAGGCGGTGTCTATCGAAATTTGTAACAGACTACGAAGCAAGCCCCCTACACACTCGCTTTGGTTGTGAGCCAACCCCCGGCTCACTCGCTTCGGTCGTTCGGCTCGCTCGCTTCGATCGTTTGGCTCGCTGGCCTCATTAGGAGTAAAATATCGGACCACGAACCAAACAATTTTTTTATAATAAAGAGTAGAAAAAATAACTCCTTTTATAGGATTTTCATACAAGCAGATTTTTGTGTATTTTGTTTATCATTTTTAGAGTAGGTGTATGATCCCCCCATACAACATATATTTCCCAACCAAACTCCATAAGAAACCTCTCAATTCAAAAAGTTTCTAGCAAGACTAACAATTATTTCGCGCTACTCAGATTACTCGGCATTCCTCAGCCGGCTCTTGGCACACCCCCACTCCCACTCTCAGTCCCACTCTACCCTCCAGCACTCCAGCATCCCCACATTTGGGGTCAGTGGGGACTGCAGATTTATAATCCCCGCGCGCTGGCAAGTTTGTTGATTTTTCTCTTACAACCAAAAGCTGTCAGTTTTGTATGCGCATACTTTTCATGAAAATTGTTTTTCAAATAAATTTTCCACCCACACATGTTCGCTGAAGAGTGGCGCAGGGAGCGAGATTCGGGGGAGGGGTGGGCGCCGTACATCTTACTGGGCCTCTGGCCTACTATCGATCGAATGTTAGGAAAACAACGAATTCTTTTTTGGATGGATTTGGATCGATCTGAGATTCGTTTGGTTTACTGTTTGTTTATTTAGACATAATGCGCGAATAGTTTCACTCACTGGGTCCGTTCCGCGACTAGTCGAAAGCCCCGCGCGAACTGAAGGAATCTGACGTACCGCATGAGGATCGCTTTGATCTCGGAGTCCAGAGTGTGTGAAATATTTCGTTGGCCTGTGATTAATCAAATGTTTAGAGAAGAACGTGGTACGGTGGGCCTGATGGTGGACGGGAGATGGGAGGGGTATGCTGGCGTGGGTCGATGCAGCACCGAAGCTCGAACCGAAATGGAGATGGATACAAAATATAATTAAATATTTATCAAAATGTGTACGGTAACAACAATCCCAACACTTGTCGGCATTGCCCCGTCTCACTGCCACGCCGCCTCCGCCGGCCTGCCTGTCAAAAAGTGACATTTCCCACATCAACGGACCGACCCGTCCCGGACTCGTAGTCGTAGTCGGAGTGGAATCCTCATTTTCGGTACAACAATTTAACATTAATTCGCAGTCAAATAATGCTGCATTTTTTATGCGCAAATGTCGTCGTTGTCAAGTGCCAGCAGGAAGGATGTGAGATCCCTCCCGCGACCCGGACGGCCGGTGCCACGGCGGTACACGGCCGAAGGGGGAAACGAGCTCACACAAACAAAATGGAACTCTAACGGATGTATTAACGCATTGAGTGCCCTCTCTGCATCCTCCCCCTGTGATGCCATATATTAAAAAAAAATAAAAAAAACAGAAAAAAGCAAACAAGGCCTCGGCACTCAAGCTGCTGGTGGTTGGCAGCCAGTTGCTCATCCAACCAGGAGCTGGCACTGGCAGGCAGGAGGCACGGTGGCGCGGTGGCATGGTGGAATGGTGGCATGGTGGCACGGTGGAAGCGTCGGCGGCGTCTGGGCAAAATGTCAAATGTCAGAATTTGACATGCGTGTGACATATCAGTGGCAGCTTTTACATTAATCAAACTCCCTTTTTCTTCAGACCCTGAAACAGAAAATGAAACTGAAACAGAAACAGAACCAGACCAGAACCAGAACCAGCAGCAGAAACCACCGCCAACGATGGCGATGGCGATGACGAGAGCTCCGCTCTGGAACGGAGGCAGGAAAGGGCTATCCGTGGCTCTGACGGCGATGCTACACAATTGACACATTGAATTAGGGACATGACGCCTTCTGTTGCTAAAGCATACTACAGAACAGAACCAACCATCCACACTGCCAGCCCTCTGCCCTCTTCGGTATTCATCTGCTCTGTTTCGATCTCTGAATGTGTGAGAGCTCTTCATGCATTTCACAGCCATAATCGAATCATGTGAAACCTATTTTTGAAACTGTGCGGTTTTCGCTCGTTACGCTCTATGATGGCTTTCGATTGGGGTATAGGTATAGGGAAAAATTGAAAACCGTGAAAATGCAGGCCACTGGAGCAGGGCAATTCAAATTGAAATGGATTACAATGCCTGAATGTTGGGAGGGGAAAGCCAGTTGGGAAATCAGAAAATTTTAATTTTATTTGCCTTTGAAAAACTAAGGCAGATGTATACATGGACATCTCCATTAATAGAGCTCTACGACTCTGAAATTTGCATAGTCTTATGTATATTCATAGCTTCCTCCATATCGATATTTATGAATACTGTTGAATCTTCAGATTCAGATTCAGGTTCATCGTAACCATGATCATAATTTATGCATATAATTATTTCACTATCTTTATTTACTGTTAAAACATACATATATGTACATATAAATTAGGATTGTACATCACTATATAGCTCTTCCCATATATATTTCCGCTTAAATTGATGTATATGCAATGTATCTCTCAGATAGCTTAATCTTATTAGAAACAGTTGTACTCAAAACTGACATTTATAAACGTGGGAATAACATTAGATTGAAGCTCATATTCAACACATTTAAGTGGCAGAAAGTGCCATTAGTTAGGCATATCCATGACTCTGGAATTCTAGCATTTAATTTGTGAACTTCATTAGAGCTTCGCTTTGTCTTCATCATTCAGCCCACCAAATAGTGGCAATTGTTGTCAATCTATGGCTCATCAAATGCCACGTTAATGACTGACTACTTATCCCTCAAGTTCAAATTGGAGAAGTACGAGTACAGCCAGGGAATGGAATTGGGAATGGGAATGGGCCCGCATGCGCTGTCAGCAGAGTTATGGAAACAAATCCAGGATGAACGACCCGCGTCAATGAAAGTGAAAACGTTTCGCCCATTTGCCTAAATGAGAATGTCAAATCATTTGTCAAACGTTTTATTAGCCCAGTGACATGATGCATGTGTGTGTTCCGCCAGATACCATGTGGAGGGGGCGCCACTAATGGGGGGCCGTGGCGCTGCTGGCCCGCTACTGCACAGGAGGCGGTCTGGTCTTGCCAGGTCTGGATCGGGCTGGGTTGGGTCCAGAGTGGAACGATCCATCTTGAACTCGTCAGCTGCGAGACGCCATGCACATATCTCGATCCCTCACTCGGCGTAACGAAATGGCGCGCACAGTGGAATGCGCAACGAATTCGACAAAACAAAACTGAACGAAATTAAAATGAAGGAGACGGAGAGGGCGAAGGAAAATCCAAGAAATTCGCGCGCATGCGTGAAAAGCCACAGGGAGGCGCCACACAAACTCCGAGAGACAATGGTCGAGCCCATAAACGGAATCAATAAATAATCATATATACGAGTATATTATTGGTTCGGGCTACTTGGCTACCCCCCAAAAAGGCTGGCAGCCCAAATGATCGAAACTCCCAATAGACATAAATCATGGGCCAGTTTATCTTTCTTGGGTTTTCTGGCCAGCAGCGGCAACCTTCAAATGAGACGCACAGACATGTAGAACATGACGTGGGACAACAACAACAATACAGCAACAGCCACATCATCCACATCAACCTGAGCAACTTCATCTCCGAACTCATCCTCTACTTCAGATTTAGATTCAGCTGGAGATCCAGATCCGGAGACAGGAGACAGGAGGGCCAGGCTTGAGCAGGTTGCGTTCCGAGTTACGATGAAATTGAAAACACTTTTAATGCGCCTTGATTTATTATCATCTCTGAAGTGGAATGGAATCGAGTGGAGTGTGGCCATGGGTCGGCGGTTTCCTTACCGTTTTTGGCGCACAAGTGCTGCACATAGGTTCTGAGAGATTTTTCAAAAGAAACATTTCTCAAAACGTTTTCATATTTTGTGTGTTGTCATCGTGGGTCCCCCTTGGCTTGGCGCGTGTGATCATCATCAGCTCACGAGAATTGTACATTTTGACATATTCATTTTGAGACGACACCAAAAGGTGTTACATATCCATCCATCCATCCCATCCCATCCCATCCGTGCATCCCCTGCCACAAGCACCAGATGGATGCAATGACATGCATTTATGCACATCTTTACAGAACGATCATCTTCCCTGGGCTGGAGCCAACGATCGATCGATCGATGCAGGAGAGAATCGGCCGGCAGCTAATTTGCTATGCCCCGGGCAACGGCTATCAAAATATTGTTAAACAATTCTCCAACTGTCCTGTCGCGGCTTGTCTTAAGCAAATATCGAAATAAAATAAATTTCAGGGCGGAAATATTTAGTTTATTGCCAAGTAAGCCGATCAGGTGCAACAGAGACCGAACCCGTATCCGTATCCGAGCCAGCTGCAGCTCTTGATCCGAAATTATAAAACAATTCGCTTGAAATGCGCATTGGCGGGTGCATTTAATTATAATAATTTTCGCTGGCCTCCTGTCCCCGGCTCGGATCGGCTCGGCTCGACGGCTCTCTGGTGCATTTAATTATAATGAAAATTGCTCGAAACATTGCCATTTTTCTCCCATGCCTCTGCAGCCTTTTGTGGCTCATCTCATCCGATGGTCACATCTGTGTTGTGTTGTCTGTGGCTCGCCATGGGGTGCATCATTGCGGGCCTGGCTTATAATTTTCAAGCGATTTACATGGCAGAAATTATACAAAGAGTCGGCAAGAGAGATTGAGCACTGGCCAACAGGAATGGACAATCAAACAGGTTAAAGACAATTACACCAATTGATGGCCTGAGGAATGTGAAGTATTGCGATTTGAATGGATTCTTTAACCACTAACAAATAACCAATTATTTGCAGCTCACATAAAATCATTCATAATTGAAGGAAGAGTTTTAGAGGGACCCCCACGCCATGATTTAGCAGACCTATTGCCTTGTTGCGGAGTGTAGCTGGGGCCTGGCCTGACATTTGATCATATCTGAGCCAGCAGCCAATGGAAGTTCTTATGAAAACTGATTTGTAACTCGGCACACAAAACATACTCCACACACCCGCCCCTCCCCGTCACCCCTGGGACACATAAACTTAATGCGAAAAGTTTTCAATTTAGCAAACGCCAAGAATGCACGCTGAGCCACAGTCAGAGCCAGATTCAAAGCTTTGCTAGCCACGACCAGAGCCAAAGCCAGTCCCAGTGCCAGCACCAGTAGCCATGTGGCCATGTGGCCATGGCAGTACTGGTAGCTGATGAGCTACTGGCTTCTGGCCGAGCTCTAGCCTAGCTCTGGCTCTGGCTCTGGCTACTGGCTACTGGGGCCTGTCTGGCTGATAAATCACAAATGCATTTGAGCGCGTATCAATGGGAGGGGAACCGGGGGGCCGGGGGCACATGCAGTGTTTAGTTTGTAATTATTTTTACGCTCTTTGCGCGAAATTTGAAATTCATTTCATAACTCAATGTAATGGCGACCGCAAAAGCTCAGCTCTCAGCAAATGAGTGATGGCCCAATAAACTAAATGATTTTATGTCCCCGGCCCGGGCGATGCGACAGCCCGAGTAATGAAAAATAATTAAAAAAGTGTTCAAGTCGAGGCTGGGCCTGGGCCCGCAGCAACAGCAGCAAGTGAAAGATCACCCTCACAGCCCAAAAGCTGCATCAGAGATGGAAAACCTCAGGTGGTTTTTCAAATCAGCATTACCCGCTAATTGCTTGTTAGACGTTGCCGCTAATGTGGCACTGTGAATGGGAATTAGGTCCACAAATGGTGTGTGAATGTCCGGATTTGCCAGTTTGCGATGTGCCAAGCCAAAGGCTAATGCAAATCAGAATCAATTACAGCAACGTGTGCTCAGACAAATGACAAATACCATAGCAAGCGATCTATCCAATGGAATTTATCTATTAGGTATTTATTGTGGGAGACGTGATGTGGAAGTCACGAGGCTGAAAGCATTTATCGATATGAGTTTGAGATATATGAAAATTGAGATGATTGTTAGATTTGATTGTAGATGGGATTAGAGGGCTGTAAATCGAGTGTATTTCAATTTTAATGTGTCTACAATTGATCTTATAATCGGGCCAGGACTTTGGTAGATCTTCTATACGAAAAGTATTTTGAAAAATTATGATCTTTAGATTACCGAATCCTCAATAATAATAGATATTTATAGGTTTAGATCACGAAATATTCAGGTTTTCTTTTTTATCGAATCACTTTTTGTTCAATATAGTAATAGATACAGATAAAGATGTATACATCCTATGACAGGGGATCATCAAAATCATATAAGGTTTACTTTTTACTCTTAAAGTGTTCTTTATATGATCACGATGCCAATTTCTGGCAGCCTTTCTGATGACTCTTCTCAAACGAAATTAATCAACTTCTTCCTCGGATTACATCAACAATAATTCCGTATATAAACGGATAAATTGATCGCCTAACCTCTTAACTTCCATTACAATCAAAGCCAATCCAAAGGCCAAAAATATTTCAGGCCGAGGCGCAACAAATCGACTATGAAACGGTTTTTGCCGGCACTCGCGGCCAAAACGAAACTAAACAGCTATTAGAGGTAATGCCAAACAACAACAAGAAGTGAGAAACAAAAAGAGTTACGAATCTATGACAATAGACGAATAAGAGATGCCAGCAGTAATGGGGCATGGCACACAACAAAATCAATTACAAAGAGATTTCTCTTTTGATAACAGCCCCAGCAAAAGCAAAGGCCAGCGAATGCAAAAGGCCAAAGTTGGTAATTGAAAATACATAGATACACACAGATATCTATTCTATGGGTGCTTGTGTATGGGGAGTACTTCTCGTCAAGTTGTGGCAAGATTCTGCATATTCATGCCGCAGACGTGAGCATAAAGGCTCCAAAAGCACCGACACTGACACGCTGTCTGCCGAGACTTCCCCCCGGCCCCGACCCCATCAGACTGACAAAAGTTACATCAAACCAACTAATTGAGTGCCGATCACAATGAGCCATAGAGATCGCGGCGAGACCTGCTCTGGGATCGATCGCCAGAGGGCTGTGGCTGTGGCAGTGCCGCCTTTAATGTGAGCACATATGACGCTTTTATGGACAGGCGGCGGCGCAGCCACAGTCCCCAGACCAAGATCCAGTCGTAGCTCCATCTCCCGAAAATATCTCGAGCTCAAATCAATCTTATCAGGGCACACGAACCGAACTCGCGTGTGTGTGTGTGTGTGTGTGTGTGGTTCTAAACAATCCAACCGCATACGAGCATACGTATTGGCGGCTGTCACCTAAGCTATTAACCTGATTTTCTAGATTTTCAATCAAGTCGAATGGGAAAAGAGACAAAACGAAACGACACACAAAACGAACCAAAAAGAGACACGCACACAAAAGGGAAAAGGGAGGAAGGCGAAAGAATGCCCACAGAAAGAGTCGCAGAGCTCCATGCCATGCCGCCATATCTATCTACATACCACGCGGCAACAACAAGAACAACGGGCAACAAAAGGCGTATAATCCGGTATTGTATCTTGTGGATCGCTCGTTGGCTCGTACGTTCGGTTTGGGTGACTGGATATGCTGGCTTAGACGGACACCCCGACAGCCGACAGCCGACAGACGGGCCAGGCATCCCCTGGCATTATTATAAAGTCAAATTTAAATGCGATCTTTACGCTGAAAGCGTGTGTCCCTTTTTCCCAAAAACTGAAAACCAAAATCCGAAATCCGAAAAACCTTTACCTACCGACAGAAGAAAGAGCAATCCAATCCATGATCGCGCCAAGTGCCAGAAAGAAAGACAAAAACAAAACCGAAAAAATTGAAAAAAAGAATCAGAATCACAATCCCGAAAACAAAAAGGCATTTCTTGATTGAAATCAATTTAAATTGTTTTCTAGAAAAGCCAGCCGCTGGGACAGGGACAGACAAGCCCGACAAAAGGCTAAACGGGGTAACAGGCACAGGGTATCCAGATAGTATCCATCGGATAAATGTGCGGGTCCACACAGGTACCACCACAGCGGTGGGTGTGTGGGTCCGGGCTTAGATGGAGATCAATCCTGGACACATCAGGCAAATATAGTCGTGCATATGTCCGAGCTGTTGGCAGCTATTTAGATGGATTAACATAAATCCGAATGCATGAAAATCCATGTGAGAATTACGGCTGGGTCTCACTTTGAGGGAAAACGCGTGTGGGGAAATGTGTGTGGGAGATGTTCTGGAGCTGACTGAAAGGGGAATGGTTTGTGTTCATCATGAGTTATGGGCATGAAAGAAAGTGATTATGTTCGATGTTAAGAACTTAAGACCTCCTACAAATGCGTGTAGATAGGTAGAAGGAATGTTCCAAAGTAAGGAATAGATAGGGGGGGAATTTGTCGAATTTTCTATTTAAAAAATGTACTTTGTTATTCCATAACTAATAATAAAATTCCCTTTTACATTCTGATTCGTTTGCAATGATAACCCCCAGTAAAAAGCCCTGAAAGTCTTTATCTATTGAAAGACAATTTGATATATAAAAACATATTAATCTTTTTTGACCATTAAGTATCTCATCAATCTACATTTGCGGTGGTATCTACACATTTTATCGTGAAAATCACTAGTCTCAGAGACTCTCTATATATCTGTATACAACCATTTGTTTTTCCTGCCATTCATCTATTATATCCATCTATATAATAGTCTTTTAATCTATATATATACTGCTTTGTAACTAAATATATCTCTGTATACACAAACATATGTATCTGTTCATCTGCATTAATATCTACTCGTATAAAAACGTGTGTATCTTTCACATCAAACAGCCATCTATCTAATTATGAATACCAGAAGCTCCCACAGTAAATTCAATCAAATTCTTTTAAAATCTAATAAAAAAGAAGGGGGAAAAGACAAGAAAAGACAATGCCAGACAATGCTCATGAGTTTTGGCCATAAGAGACGCCCTCGTGTCTCTGCCTCCGACTCTCAGATGAGATGGCCATAATACACGGGCGATTAGTATCTTTGTTGAGAAGTACTGCCATTATAATGCCAATTTGAAAGCTTTCTGTGGAAGCAGTCCATAAAACGAGCATAAATGTCGCCATGACTCAGATCGGATGGGATGGGATGACCACACACACTGGGGCTCCGAGTAGAGTCCCACACCCTTCGGATAGACTTATGGGCACGAACTTTCCGGTCGCGTTTTGCCGGAAACGCAACTTAAATAGCAATTAAAACTATAACTATTAGATAATGCTTATGCTAGGGACTGGGACTGGTGTCCCAGCGAACGGAAACAAGGCGTAATGATGCTTGTAAAACCAGAGACGAGACCAGAGCCAAGAAAATCCCATCCCAGGTGAACTTTTAACCCAGCCGAGACGGTGGCCGTGGCCACAGGTGCAGGCCAGGTCGTGGCCAGGCCGTAAACTGACAACTTTCTGGACAAGTGTCAGGGCGTGTGATTTATGCGCGCGCTTACCCAGAACTCGACCGACTTTGGTAGGAGGCAGGCACTGGCTAAGACAACGACAGAAGATGGCCAAGACGAAGGCGCATGCGCAACGACCTGCAGGTCGGCAAACGGACGACAGACCGGGACGGAGACAAGACCGTGGACTGGCGGACATGGAACAAATGTTAATCGCTTTAATCTCTCAAGTGCGCCGAAAACATGCGACCAATGTCCCGTCCCATCCAACGTTTCCGTCACATTGACGCTCTTGTTCAAATGTGGCCCGAGCAATTTCGGTGTGTTCTGGCCATGTGTGTATGTCAGCCGAAGACAGCAGGTTGTCGTTGTCCAGCACGAGCAGTTGACATTCCGTAGCAGAAATAGCCGGCCCAGCAGTCCGATAAGCCCAATCGAGATGTGCATTACCGAATTTCAGGGCCAACAGATGTTGGCTTCCACCCGCAACACACACCAGGGGGAACCCATAACTTATCTTTGGCTATGTTTGAAATATTAATGACCTCTCTCCGAGAGCTACCAAGCCTGCCAGACCTGCCACTGCTGCCACTGCTGCCAGGGGCCAATGGCAATCAAAGTCATCGCAGCCAACACTTAGAATGAAAACAAAACCAACGAAATTTATTAAGATTCTGAGCAGCCAGGGCGAGGAAAATCCAACTGAACCGAACTCAACTTGAGGCAAGAGTTATGGATGGGTTGAAAAACAGATTGGGCCAATGCATTGCCTGCAGACGTATCTGTGGGTCTGTGTGTGATTTCACTAACTGATTTAGATGCAAATCAAATCAAGAGCTGGATGGTTCCCCAGCCCCTACCCCGGCCCCTACCCGAGCGAGAACAAACTATGAATGTTGTATTGAATGGCTTATGGATTTCAAATTTAAATTTAAGACCTTACACATTGAGTATTTTAATGTGGCCGCCACAAACGAAATTCAAATTGGCCGACCCAACCGAATCCCAGTCCCAATCCGAAGACGAAGACGAAGACGAGGGCAACAACGTGCTGCGATCTGAAGTCTGATCGCATTTGGCTTGACCCATCCACGACCCCTTTTTGTGTGGCATTGTGGGGACCAGAGACCAGAGACCGAGACCGATTCCGATACTGGGACCATGTCCAACACAGAGACGGACTCTTCAGATACGCATCTGAATTGTGTATAAGACTATCAACGGACACATTTATTTCATGTTTATGTTGATATTTTCAAATTTGATAAAAAGAAACCAAACCGAAATCTTTCCTTTTTCGATTTTCGTTTCGTTTTTCTTTTATTTATGTTAATGCAGCAGCAGCCTCTCAAAGATTGGAGCTATTGTAGCTCATCAGTGGATCACATTATCATCATTCTTCGGGCTGTTTAGTCTATCTGCGGTGTGCCTTGGGAATGCATAAGCATACATAACTCTGGTTGTCGCGTTTGTGCACTTTATTGGCAGGAGTGGCGCTTTGCGCGGGCTCTTACCATCTTGATGATATGCTGGGATTGATGGATGCCCGCAGATAGAGCCCATATATCTTGTTGGTGGGAAGGGGAACTACATTTAGTTAAAAATGAAGATGCTCGAACTGATTTCCCTTCCTTGTATTTCCTATCTTTTGATGGGCCTTTTCCTCACAGTCTAACCCAACAAATTATGCCCAACAAGAGCTCTTCAAGTCAAACACCTGAGAGGGCAAGCCAAGAGGAATGCCAATGCCTCCGTCTGGTCTGACACTCCGATCTCCGATCCCCAGCTGCACGACCAATCAGCTCTCTAAGGCGGGGCAGCCAGAATAAAAGAAACTTATTTAAATCGAAAAGCGCATATGCATAAATATTATTTAAGTTGATTTTTTTTGCTCATAATTAAAAAAAAAAAGAGTAAAAAAGAAATCCACAGAGGCTGTGGATTGGATGGGGAATGGGGGGGAGGGGAATTACTATTCAAATTAAAAATCGAACGTAAATGCGGCTCACAGCAGGATGCGCGATTTTGAGAGAGTCTCTAAAGCCTTTTGGCTGCCTTTCGGAGACGGGGTTCGGCGGGTATGGGGCATGGGGCATGGGGATGGGACGACTGATTGTTGTTGCTGGCAGTGCCCGGCGACTGCTGGGGCATATGATAATTTAAGGCTGCACAACGTCATGCTGTTGCTTCATTGCCATTTGTACACAAAAGAGGAGCACAGCAGAGCTGTTGGAGAGCCGGAACGATTGGAGCCCATAAGCATGGAGGCCTCGGATTGCGTGTTGCCCCTTATGAGTGACTGCTGCCCGCGCCGCATGGGATGGATGCCCGGTGCCTGCCTCCATTTGGGGGCCGCCGACTGTGCCGAGTATCCTTTGATGTGGCCTGTGGACTGAGGCTGCGATCTGCCAGAAAAAAAGGTCTCGCTCCTCTCCTCTCCGTGGCCTTTGATGCGATAAAAAATTAAGGCGATAATGGAATTGAAGCAAATGAGCTGGCCAACATTTGTAAGATGGTCCACGGTCCACGGTCCCCGATGCCCGGTCTTGGCCAACTATGCAGCTGTGCGACAAGCAAAAATTGGACAAGCGACACGCAATTTATGTCAGTGTGCGCACCCAGCGCCGGCCCACACGGGAAATTTCTTGTAATTAATAAGGAAAACGGCGGAAATAAACAACATCGAGAGCCAGAGCGAGAGCGAGTGCTAGTGTAGCGAGGAAAACTCTCAACATGTCGCTGCGTGTTCAATTTACAAGCCACCTACGTTGCGCTTGACAAACGTTCGCTCATAAAAATTAAAGAAAAATAAAATCGTATATTACGGCTAGCCTCTCGCCTCCCCCCTCCCCCTCACTGGCATCCACTTGGAATGATGTTGGCCCGGCTAACAACTTCATTTCGAGCCCAGTCGAGGCGAGCCGTGGCCAGGCGACACTCATAAGGCATAAATTTGCTAGACTTAAGCCTAATTTATGCCGCATTTCGAGCCTGGCCCCGAAAGGGTCTGTTCTGTCGGCCAAGTGGATATGCAACAAGTATCTCTGTTTGTCCCTCCAGTCCGTGTCCCTACTCCGTCCCCTGTCCCCTGTCCCCGGCCAACGACTGCATCTGCATTCACAATTAAACAATTTCCACTAAATCTCGTTACTTCCTTGGCAATTTGTTACGCGCGGCAGCAAAGTTATGTGACGCTGTGCCATAAATTCATGCCCCAACTGAGAGCCAACCACTGGCCAGCAGCTCCCCTGTGCCCCTCTACCCCCTGTGTCGCCTGTGCCGCCTGTACTGCACTGTCCCCCCCCTGTTGACCAGTGGTTCCGAGTGGTTCCCAGTGGCTGTATGTAGTGGCTGTGAAATCTCCTGCTTGGCGGCACTTAAATCGATGAATTTATGCAGCCAGGCACGCCTGCGCAGGAGGCACTGCATCCTGCATCCCAATCCGAGCCGTAAGTCGACATGGGAGCGAGCTGCAGGCGAGCATAAACTCCGATTAGGCGACAGTTGGCAACGGGTCAACGGAATCCCCTTCTGGCAGGCTGACCCAATGCCTGCAGCAGCCTCGCGTGTGTGGCGGGTGTGGCTGGTCGGGTGGGTGTGGCATGTGTCGCCTTGATATAGTTGCACCTAATTCAAGTTCAATTACCAGCTCAAGTGCGGCATTACTTTGCATAACGTTTATTGGTTGTGAGCTCTGCTTGTCCCAAAGGCGGACCGGACACCGAATGCCATTGAGATATCATTAGAATGTTCGTCAAGGTGAGTTGGCAGTGGATCTGTCAATCTGTAGGCCAGGTGGATATTCTTGAATTAGGGAACATAAAGAAGTACTAGATGTAGGGGATATAGTGGATAGTAGTGGTTAAAAAATACTTATATGTGTATCTAGACGTTTCAAGACCAATTTTTAGTTCTAAAACTTTTCCAATTAAAAGAAACCCCAATCTATAAAGAAAGACTCGCTCCTTAAGATTTTATTTCTCACCGTCAAGGCATGTAAATCGAAAAGTGGCCTGTTTTCAGCAGGACTAAAGGCAGATAGCTAAATTTCAATATTTGTTAAGTCTCTAAATATCTATCATCTATAGGTATCCATAGAACTAACGCCAAAGACCAAACTATTCTGCGAAAACTTTTGTAAAATTATTCTAAGAAATGTTTCTTTTAATTAATTCCTTTTCGAACTATGTATCTACAATTTCCCAGCCCATTTTATCCGGCCGATATCTTTCAATGGAAAATTGTTTTGCAAAATTTGTTTACTCGTTTTGGGAGGGGGCGAAAAACAGTTTCAGAAATTCCGAAATTTCTGGTCAAAGTTTTTGTGCGCTGCACCCAAAAACAGTGCGAGAGGAAGCCAAGGGAAAAACAATGTTGCATTGGTCAAGCCATGGCACCATGGCACTGTGCGACAGTGCATAAAAATATTTCAAAAATGTTGCATGCAACACACGCAACGCCACTGCGAAACGAAACCGAACAGGAAAAGCAGAGCTCCCCCTGCCACACCCGAACCCAGCCCACCGCTTCCCCCCACTGGCATTTCAGTCTGTTATCAAATCAAAGCGTCTTGGATACTTTTTGCTGCCATTTGCCACAGCCGGCAACAAAGTAACGCGAAGAAAAGGTACAAAAAGATATAGAGGCAAAAACTTTGCTTTTTGATTGGGGGAAAATCTTGCGAAAAATAATTTTAATTTATCACTTCCGCCGGCCATTGTGTCGTTCCATTCTACGTTCATTCATTGCGGCCCGTTCACCGTGCACCGCGTAGGGGTAGGGCAAGGCAGGGCCTTCGATACTGCTACCACCCTTCCTTGCCCCACACCCCACACTGCCCCAGACGTTACTCGGCCGATTGCAATCTTTGCATTTCCTATATGCATGCATGCATGCTACCATTACCATTGCCATTAGGCGCTCCGCTCCGGCATTACCTCCGCCATTGCACCCTGGCTCCGACTCCGACTCTGACTGCGACTGCGACTCCTCCATAACCATTACCATTATAGCATTACCAACTGCCGATTGCTGTAAACTGGGTGCAGTGCTGGCTGTGCTTCCCCTCTTTTTAGCTTCTCTTCGCTCTTTTTTGTGCCACATTTACTATTCGTTTGTCTATGCTTTGTTTGCGTCCATATGCAAATGCAATTTTCGCAGCTAACGGTGTGCGCGCTCTTTTGAGTTATGCGAGTGGGGTACTAGACCTGGTCCGTCTCCACTCTGGGCCCAGCAGAGGGCTTGGGCCTGGGCCTGGGCCTGGGCTTCGACTTGGGCCAATGAGCCTTCGCCACGCAACAATGGTCAGAAGACTTGACGACAGGAGCGGAATGGCTCAATCGAGGGCGCTGCAAAGCCTGCAGGGTCGCATTAAAAGCTTGAAATTGAAAGAAAATAATTTCCCTTGCTTAAAGTATATATGTTCTTGGTTATTAAAGACCATTGGTATGTCTATTATAATTCCAAAATCTTCGAGCTGCAAAATCATTTCCAATGAGAATTCTTAAATGCCTACATTCATATTTTTGTCAAAGAGTTTCATATATCATATAAATTACATATGAAAGCTATATCTAGGCCCAACTCCTCCACCCTGTATTCCGCGCCTGTGCTCTTCAACTTTTTGACTCGTACGTGAAGTGTTGACCCTATTTTTTGGGGTAGTTACAGCCTAGAGCCCCCTGCTGTAAATGGCGTAACATTTTTTGCATGTTTCGGATGCCTCGTTCCCGTCTCCGACCCCGCACCGACCGACCAACCGACCGACCGACCTCTGGGAACGGTCAACACGGGGCCCTTAACGTTGTCGTCATGTTGCCAAGACATTTTGCTGCATTGCATTGCAGTCGCTGCCAGTTGGCTGTTTTGCTGTTGGGCAGCAAGTTAATTTAGACGGAGCCCAAAAACAAAAAAACCAGCTGCCTGCCTGCCTGCCATATTCTTTTGTTGTACTCTTAGTTGTTGCTGTTGCTGTTGCTGGTGCTTCTGGCTGCTTGTTCTTGGGGTAATTAATCATCGGGCTGGTAAGCATTCGTGTAAGCGCTCTTATCGCTCAAAACACATCTCAAGTAGTTAATTTTAAAATGCCCCACGTAACAGGCTGCAATTTCCAGAGTCCACAACAGGGTGGGAGGGGGCTGAGTGCAGGGGACAGGGGGCTGGGCCCTGGCACTTGTCAACGCTTTTGATTGACAGCACTTAAATATTTTATTAGGCACTTTTTTCTGGCCACACCCCCTACTCGCAGTACACCCACATAACCATCCGTACAGCGGGGGACGGACCCGAACCAAAGTCTGGCTCCAGAATGGAGGTCTTCCCCTCTTCCAGAGGGGTTAATTAGCCGCAGCGCCACCCAGCGGCCTGTAGCTGTACTACAACAACTACCGCTAGACGGGGAACAACCACTCCACTCCACTTCATTCACCCACTGCACACAGCCGTTTTCGTTTCCTTCGGTGGTGGCTCTGAGAGTTGTTTGTGCCTCTCGCTCGCCCGCTGCGGCAGCCAGCATACAGCCATCTCTTTTCAAATATGGCGACTCATCGCATTGGCTGTTGCGGCCCGAAGGGGCGTGCCTACCGGTCGGTTGGATACCGATGCGCATGCTGGCCCGGCCAACGAATGGGGGCCGAGTCGAGTCGAGTCGAGTGTCCCCGCCACAATGGGCCAAAAGCAGAGCAACAAGTGCCTCTCAAAAGTCTAAGGAAATCAATATTCGAATCGCATCAAATCAAATCAAACGCAGGGAATACAATTGAATTTCGCCTCGAATCAATTGGAATCACCTTTGACAGTTGTGGGGCAACAGCGGCAGAGGAGGAGGAGGTCGAACCCCGAGGCACTGGTTGGGGTAAAACTTGTGTAACCAACAAAATGCAATGCGATATGGCAATTTAGCTGTCAGTTAGCTGCTCTCTGGGCCAATTAACTGCCTTACTCTTGGTCCCATTGTTGCTGCTGCTGCTGTTGTTGTTGTTGTTGCAGTTTTATGGCCCCCAGATACAGCTGATGATTTTGCGGTTTTTTTCCCCCCCATTCCTTTGGCCAACATTTGTACCGTTGCACGGCTGTGTTTGTGCGTGTGCAAACAGCAATTATCTGATAAATGCCCTGGCGCTGAAAAATTGATAAATTGCTCATATAAACGTTACGCTATGATTATGGCATTTCACCCGAGAATCCGAGTGGACTAGAGGCGCCCCTCCATCATCAAGTGGAATTTTTCTGTGATATCAAGTACACGCCTGACAGTTAATTGCTGTCGAAAATGAATGGCCAGGGGGAGGCTTCAGGCGAACACAGTTTGCGGAGCTTCAAGTGGAGATGAGTAGGAGAATCTTTGAGTGGGTGTGGCACCTAGATTGCTCTGGGGAATTGGTTTTATAAAGGAGAGGGGGTTTTGCTAAGATATCATATTTAATGCAGCAGTAACAGAACATATGTATGTATGTAACATATGTATGTATGTAACATATGTATGTATATTACGCTTAATTATTGGAGGTTCTGGAACCATATTCCCTATTCCAAAACATGATTCAAATCTAGCACATCCTTCGGAACTATAACCATTTGCATGTTGATAAATAGAGCTTTGGTTTTCGATTCTACTACATGAATGTCAGGTCAAGGTTAAATGAAAATCACTATAACTTACAAAACCCATTTACATATATGTAAATATTCGTGCTTTGCTGAACTTCAGTCAGTGGTAAATGGTGTTATATTTATGAACCTGTAATCTGTTGAATAAACCATATTTAAAGCCGTAATATATAGGTATACAAATTAGTTTAATAAGTAACTTTGAGTAAAAATGGACCCATATTCAACAGTATCTATGAGAGTTGTGATTGCATATTATTTTTTAAAAGTATGCATATTTATTCCTAGGCTATTTTTCGATCTCATCAATATATGAATAACTTACATAAAGAACTGCCTCATTATTGTTAACTAGTTCTGTTGCTCCGAATTTGGATCCATGTTTCAATTTCTATTCCTTATGTGAAACACATTCCATCTGATTTTGGTTTGAATTTGAGCGCACAATGATGATATTCTTTGTCCATAGCAGCAATCAGCACTTTCGGATGAGCGGAATATTTAATATCAGGCTCGTACAAGTAGTCGAGACGAAGGAACGAAGCGTATATAAATGGCCTTCTGAGTCTAAACCATAAATTATTTTGACACAAAACCATTATGTCAGAGTTTTTCGCACATATATCTCTCACTCTTTTATTTAATATGTCCCTTAAATGCAGAGATGATCTTTTATTATATGCAGAGTCATCTGATCTAATCGGTTAACCAAAAATTTTACTCCTACCAAAATCGATTCTAGCATCATTCATTGTTGAACTCATGACTAATAGCCCACTGACATCCATAAACTAAACAGCCGAGAAGAATAGCTCTCTCTTTAGGAAGATATATTGGGTGGCATTCAACATTTGGAGACTGCCAGACAGAGACAAGTCATCAGTTGATCAGCAAATCCATCATGCTTCGAAGGCTGTTGCTGCTGTTGCTGCTGCTGCCTGATGGCTGTTTGGCTAATTTGTAGCAGTTGTACGAGTATGTTTATGTTTGCCACTAGACGCATGCCCCAGACGAAGCAATCTGCCAAAAGGCTGCTCGATGATGGCCTCCAAATGAGGAGCGATGATGACGAGGATGGAACTGGAACTGGAGCTCCCCCGCCTCCGACTGCCTCTGACTCTTCCTCTGCCTCTGCCTCTGCCTAGAATTGTTCAGTTTGTTTATTTATATAATTTCAGTCAAGCTCAATTAGAAACCCAAATACACACAGACAGCATGGTATATGTACATGGTATACGTATCATTCGGATTATTCTGGTCTGCCGGGTAGGGGCTGGGCTCTTGGTCTCGTGGCGTTGTTTGGCTGTGGCGCTTTTAGCTTTATTGATTTAAAAAAATGAAAAATTTATGTTTAAACAAAGCGAATGCGCCATGCAGCAGCAGCCCAGCCCAGCCCCAAAAGTCAATTGCATGGAATATTGGGGGGGGCCCCCAACCAGACCAGACCACAACAGAACAGAACCGAACAGAACAGAACAGAACCGTTCGGAGTGGGATGGGATGCGATATCCAGCTCTGGTGGATGTGGATGTGGCGATGTGGCCATTGGCGCCACCACTTAAAATCAACATGGGCCACCAGAAGAACAGCGAGGAAGGAGCTTGGCGGACTTTCAAATCTGAATAAATAAACAAACAATCGAACCAAATATTTCTTGCAACAATTTCTTCTATTCCAGCATGGGATTGGATTCGATTGGATATTGAAATATCGAATTTGGGGCCTTGTAAAGGAAGTGCTCTTTCTAGTTTTCGGTCTGGTACTCGTACCCGTACTCGTGTTTTGTGTGTGAGCATTTTGCATTGTCGGCAAAATGCCTTTTGATCCCCCAACGGCCCACAAGAGTCCGCGGAAATAAGTTCACATAATCAAAAATGCAATTGGCGATGAATGCGAGCAATGCAACAATACAAATAAATTGCAATCATTCATCAAAAACAAAAGAGTTGCCGGCAGTCTCAGTTTCAGCCTCAGCTTCAGCTTGCAATTGCAGTTGCAGCTTCCAGTTGCAGTTGCAACAGCTTCAGTCGCTGCCGCAATTGTTGCACCTTATTTGGGCAATCGGATGATGACGATGATGTAGGCAACATGCGACCTAAGCAGTCTTACAGTGGTTGCAAAATATGCTACAATACGCGACAGTAAGCCCCAAGTGATTGATTCAAATATATATGTAGATATTCTCCGATTTGACATAGTGCTTTGAATGTTAAATATTTATATGTAAACCATTCGTATATATTCCGAAACTACAAATAAAGACAATAGTTGGTTAGTTTGAATAGTTTTTTAAGAGGTGTGCCAACAAATTTTTAGTCAATATTTGTTTTAAAAATTGTACAAAAAAATGCAATGAATGTAGGCTTACAAAAATTAGCCAATCCTATAGAAAATTGATTTATTTATCGGATAAAAGTATTTTTCTTTCGAAAATCCAGCTGGAAAAGCTCTCAAAACAGCAGTAAATCTAAGAGTTACCTCTGGGCCAATACATAAGTCCCGCACTGTACATAAATAATTATTTTGCAATTTTTAATACATTTTTATATATTTCTATGTTTAAAGGCATGGGCTTAATAAAAAAATATGAGGAATGTATTGTTCGTAGAACATATTTTCTCTATTAAAAAAGAATTGAATATACATATATGAACAGACTTGAATTATTAATCGAACCTTTTTTAGAGTCAAATACACCCAAGTTATAGTTCCTAGTAGTTGGGTAGTGGACAATGCTCTATCGGTAGTAACCTACAAATGCAGAATACAGCTCCTTCACGCAATATCTCAATCTTTTGGTTCCCCGAAACACCTTTGCTGGCCCAGACCTCTTTTGTAATCAGCTAATAGCCCTGATCCGAGCTGAAGTCGAGTTCCGTTCTGATCGGGGACCACTGTGCCAGGGCGATACATTGTTTCTTGTGGCGTTTTCTACGAATTTCAGGAGTCAAGCGGCGGCTGTGGCGGCAGGAGCCGCTCAGGAGATCAGCTCATAAAAGGAGGCACTCAACAATCAAGCATGACGAAATGGCCAAGCGGCTTTGCTTTTGGCCGGCCACAAAGCTGGGCCGCGGCCGGCAGCCGTGGAGCACTGGCCGGGCTCTGCATATGCAAATGTATCGCAGGAGAGTGAAATAATGCGCTAAAGGCACACAAAACGTCAGGCCTCGATGTCATTGTCGTTGTGGCAGTTGTCGCTGCGGATTGGCCTTTGTGCCACAGCCGCAAAGTCAATTGTAAGGATGCCGCCTGCTGGTCCTGCCTGGAGGATGACTCGGATTAGGCAGCGCCTGCTGGGCATCTAAAAATTTGACTACCGCTTTCACTTTGGCCTGCCTCTGGCCTCTATCCTCTCTCTCTCTTTTCCCGCCTTTCTCTAAATATTTTGATAGTCTCTGCCGCTCGCTGTGTTTATGTGTGACATATAACACGAGTGGCTGTGCCTGGCAGAAGGAGGGACAGATAGAGATAGATTTTCGTAGAGAGCTCTCCCGAGCCAAGGCCAGCGTCTGGGTGGTCGCTGCACCAATTGCCGGGTTCCATGTGCAAGTGAAAGCATTTTCCTGGCCACTTGAACCAGCCATTAACCTACCGCAGCGCAGTTTGGAAAACGTAAAACAACAGGAATACTCGCCTCCTACACACACATACAAATTAGTACTAATAAAATCAGTCGTACGAGTAGCTGGGCAAACTGTTAGTCGATTTACGACTTCCTCAACATCCTGCACTGATTGCCACATTCTGGGCATGGAGCAGCCCCAAACCCTAACCGGGGGGACCGGGCTCCCTTCGCTAGGCTCCATTGATAGACATCTTGAGTAGGGTTTGAAGGCTTTCAGTCAAATGCTCTTTTCCGACTTTTAATTGATGCGAATCTGCTGCTATGTTTGCCATCAACAAATTAGTTCCAGCCAGGCCAAAAGTCGCCAAATAATTTAGCCGGGAATGCAGCAACCAAAGCAGCGGAGGCAGAAAAAAAAAACAAAAGAAGGAACACCAGAGCAGGCGGGCAAACAAAGGCCAGTCGAACGCTGATCAGATTAAGTGCTTATAACATGGACATGACTCCATTGACTAACCAGCACGGCGGTGTATCCCATCGCAGCCCCTCTCCAGGCCTGGACGAGCCTGGTAGCCAACGCGATCGCGGGCAGCGACAAACAACGCGCAGCTTCAACTTGCCGCCGCGACACATCGATGCGATGGCTGCTCCCGATGATGCCACAAGACGATGGTGGCACCACAACAGCAGTGCGCACCACTACTGTTCAAAGCGGACTTTTGTCGGCAATTGCGGGCTGTTCCCTACAATTTTTGGGTGGCTGTTTGGGTAGCTGGAGGAGAAAGGGATTCAATCGGTGGTATATTTCGAAAAGAAATATTTAATTATTTTAAAGCACAAAAACGATAAATCTGGAAATTTTAAATGGAATGGAATATGTCGAAAATATACTAAGAGATCTATGGGTGTACATTTTTCAATCTAAATGTACATAAATGTAAAAAATTTCAGGGCTGTTTTCTGTGAGCTAATGATTAATAGAAGTATTAGAAAGATGCTAGATCTCCCTTTATAAAAATAAAAAATTAATATAAATTAAAACCTAAATTATCTGAAGCTGAAAGGGGAACAAACTTAATTCTAGCTTTCAGACAACATTTCTTAATATTAGTATTTAGAAAATCAATTCCAAAATATTGGAAATTATGTGTGGTAAAAAGTAATTGGACAGTTCAAGGTGTGCATTATGAACTAGGATTGTCCATAAAGGATTTCATATCAACTATCATAAAGTATCACACCCACTTTTAGCCATATCTTCTCTCAGTCTTCCCCAAGGAATTTTCTACCCATCCTTTTAGAAACAATCTGTGAGACTTTCATTACTATAGAAGCTCATTCCTAAAGTCCAACAAACTTAAACCCATTACACAACCACACAAACACACACCCACTTTGGGGGACACACACACACACTAGAAGAGGAACAGAGATCTTGCCAGCTCCATCTCTGTCGCTCACCCAACGAGCGACGAGGAACGAGGAGAGCTTGCCTCAATTGGCGGCATTAAACGAGGCCCGAACCAAAGCGGAACCAAAGTGCTCCAATGCTGTCCTGCCAGCGGCTAGAGGCTGATGCGATTGTCGTCGCCACATGATGCCTGCCCACTCTGGCACATTTTGGCCATTGTTCTCGTGGCTCTCCCTCTGTCTGGAACACTGGAAGCCAGCGAAATGTAGCAAATGTTGCTGTTGAAAAAATGTCAATATTCTGATTCCGCGAATAAAAAAGAGCCCGACCGAGTCTCAGAGTCTCAGACAGAGGCTTCCCATCCCCATCCGCATCCCAGATCCCACTGATGTCGCCTGGGCCCTGACGTTCAGTCCATCTTGGTGAGCCGCTTAGTTGCATCCACAGACCCAGCAGACACGGCCCTTGCTCCTGCTCCATTCCATCCATTCTGCGTAATTCAGTTGCAGTTGAGATTGAGCAGGAGGAAAATGGCGGGCATCAGGCGAGGGCCTGAACCTCAACTACCAGGATACAAAAGCGGGCCGACCGAGAGTCAAGTCGGTCCAGAGCGCTGGCGGCAGATCAAAAAGCTCGAAATGGCTCACAGTTCAATAGGCTTTGTGCCGGGGACTGGGGCCGGGCCTGGGCCTGGGCCTGGGCCTGGGGCTGCCTCTGGGAAGTAAGTTGGCAAGCGGCTATAATGCGCTTGGATATGCAAAATTGCATTGAAATTTGAATTCAATTCAAAAGGCCGTTGGCCCCCACATCGGGGGCAGAGCAGCGGGAGGAGGCGGCAGGACCAGGCCAGGTTGATTGTGCGACGGTTGCCAATTTGAAGGAAATCAAAAACTCTGCCGCTCCGGCCATCCGCTGCTCTGGGCTGCTCTGGGCTTAAGCAAATTACGCAACTCCCGGCTCGGGTTTTTGTCTTCCCTGTTGTCTCTCTTTTTCGGGTTACAATCTTTACAGCTGCAGCTGGAGTGCTGGAGTGCTGGATGCTGGGGGATTTGCATAGAGCACCAGCAGCGGCCACAAAAAATGAGTCTCTTAATAGCCGCCGACAGTTACAAAGTGCCAGGCAATTGTGGCAAATACCAAGCCGGCTTCGCAGCCTCCAACTCCCGATGCAATTGCATGCCACATGCCGCATGGGCGTGTTGCTTGGGGGCGTCTTTGCCGGTTGCATTTGGCTTTCAATTTGCCATCGAGCTGGCTACACCTCTGGGCGTTCCAGCAGCAGCAGCTGGCCACCGAAACTTCTGGCGCAATCATAATTGCAACAAGTAGTCGGCGACTCTTCGCCGTGGAGGTCAAGCAGCGAGCAAGCGGCACAAGCGGGGGCCGTGTGGCATTATCTAAATCAAGGCTGCCCCAGCGAAGGGGGGCACTGCAGCATAAAACGAGATTTTTTTCGGCTACTCTGCTGCTGCTGGGGGATTGGTTCGGATGATCTTGATATGTTAATTCATTCATGCTGAGATTTATGTGCACAAAAGTCGGGACAGGAAATGAGGGAGTATCGGGAGAGGATGCTGGCCTTAAAGTACCAGAGAAATAATTTATCATGTACGATATTACGGGTTGAGAATATCTTTGGTCCTAGCATTGATTGAGAACTGTGTTTAAGGGAACTTTATTTGAATCCTAACTTAAAGGTGTTTATTTTAAGATTATCGATTAAAGACATACATATTCCTGGTCTTAGTTTATCGATATGGAAAAGCGCCTCAACTTACGAGTCTCTATATTCCTGCTTCTAGAATGGTTAGTCTATAAATACTATGGATTTCTTAGAACCAACTAGATCCTAGTATAGACCCTTGTTTATTGCTGTTCAACTTCCCCTTTATCGATTCTTGTTAAGACTCTTGACCAAACCCGCCCAAAGTTGCAACTTCTTGGCCCAAAACGACTGTGAATGATGCAGCGAAACAATGCGCTTTCAGCGAGGGATTACCATTGCAGCATTTTGGTACATAATTGCAAGTGCCTGGCGGCGGACCAGGGCGGCAACCGGCTTTGAACACTTTGGGCATCGCTTCTGCGGCGCACAATTATTAATGGCCATGTTAACAGGAGCAGGAGCTGGATCGGCTTGGAGGTAATCAGGAAATCTCCATGCAGGATGTAGAACTTTTGCGGCTGTCAAATGGATTGAAGGACATGCCAATGGAAACACGCCTCAATCAAATGTGGCCGAGACCATTTGTTAGCGCATTATCTGAATGGAAACCCTTTGGTTTAGGAATAGGCTTAACGCTGGCGACTGTTTCTGGGGTTTGGGATGGATGGCCCACAGAGGATGGCCGAAACAAACAAATCTTGGCTGTCACAGCTCCTCAGTTGCGGCATTCAATTGTAGTCCCCGTACAAATGTGGATGTGGATGTGGAATCTCTCACGTTGCTCGGTAGTTGGGCAGCGTGTTGCGGATATGAAACATATCTCCGGTTAGCAGGCAGGACATTTCCGTTCAGTCTCCTGCTCTGTCCCCCCCGTGGCAGTCTATTGAGCTGTCATAAATCCCATGCTCGAGAGTTGGGATTTGCGGCAGGATATTGCCCAGAAGGATGCGCGCTGCTGCCCGCTCAACTGTGTAACAATTTGATGGGCATTTGAATGCAGGCTCATGTCATTTAGTTGCCACAAAGAACCCCGGCCAGCGGCCAGCGGCCAGCATCCAGGCGCGAGGCAAACATTTCAATTGAGTGCCCTAAAGTGAGACACCTGGCACTTAAGCGCCAGGGCCAAGGCCAGGGCCAGGGAACAGGGAACAGGACCGCGTCCAGGATGAACATCGAAGGCGTTCGCCTGACAAATGAGACAAAGTGACACAAGTCAATCAAAGGCCACGAAAATGCTCATCTCGCAGCCCTCCGCATATAAATTCCATTCGATTGGCTCTCGCCCAATTTACTGCCCCACCCCCCTTCACCCCTCCGCCCACTAAACTAGCACATGATGGTCGGGTCGGGTCTGGCCCCTTGGGGCCGAAATGTATTTAAATGAATTCCGTCAGCGTCGGCCCCGTGCAAACCAAAGTGATGGACGCATTTAAAATGTCAATACGCATCCAGCTCAGAGCCAACTCAGACCCAGTCCCAGTCCCAGACCCATCCAAGAGCAAGGAAGCAGAGAGACAGGCAGATCCAAGAGGCGGCCGGCGCGTAAGCTTGAAGTCATTGAAGTGGCGGAGACAATGAATCCTGTCAAATCAAAGTAACGCAACGAACTCAGCCTGGCGTGGCATACGGCGCGCGAACCAGCCACGGTGCGGCAGATACCTCGATAAGAATATGCCCCAAAACCGGCGAGTGTCCCTTGTCCCTTGTCCCTTGTGCCCTCCTCGACAAGTGGTGGGTCAGAGACGCAACCACTCAGCTTGCCAAATCCATTAGAGTTAAATAAATTTTGATTTTGAATTCAATTTGCGCGGTAACTAGGTAGAGTTTCGCTCTGGTTCGAGCGGTCCCCGAGGCTTGGCCAGTGGGTGGATTGTAAACTACTTGACAGGAGCTCCCTTCCTTGGAGCCTTCTCTCGGGCAACCCTCGAAAGGTATTCCGTTTCTCAGGGCCCATTATTTTGCAGCTCAGCGATTCAAAAGTTCATGGCATTCATCGGTGTCCAGCCAGTGGCGTTGTTAATACAGAAGAGGGATATCAGGGCTGATCCAGAGGGGAGTGTACTACATTCAGGAAACAACATAAATGTAGCACGATTCTGTAGACATCCCCCTGCCACAAGCCCCTGGCTGGCATCTCATGACCGAGCAGGACAGGCGGCGAGCTGGCGACAAGTGATGAGTGAATGCAAAGAATTTGAATATTGTGCCGCAGCGGCAGTTGACATAAATCGTCAATGACAGCAACATCGCCTCCTTTGGCCTTAAACACGCAACCAGATCAGGCGGCGACTGAAGCTTCGGCGGAAGGGATTCGGCTGGAACAGGGACCAGGGACCAGAGACCAGGGACTGGGACTGGGACTGGGACTGGGACTTGGAGACGCGGCGGCTATCAACGGAGTCCATAGAACACGACAGACAACTGTAATCCGCGCCATTCTACACAATGCTGGAATTGAGGATGATTGCTCGCGGGTCCGTTTTGGGCTGTCAGCGTCAGCGTCAGCGAGCCTTTCAAAATCAATTCTAATCGATTTAGGACACTTTGACAGCGTTTATTGGCAGCATGCGCGTGGCCGCCGCGATACCAACAACACCTTCTTCCAAAATGTCCCTGTCTCTGGCCAAGCGACTGTGGATGGCGGCGACGACCCGGCGAAATGTCAACCACATTTTGGCTTAAACAGCCTCAAAAACAACAACAAGAAAAAAGATTGGCGACAGAGAGAGAGAGAGATAGAGAGAGAGAGGGGAGCTACGCGATACGGAACAGAAACAAAGAACAAGGCAGCGGCAGCATTATCATTATCTCAATGGAAGCTGATTGAAAACAGATAATTAAAATCTTCTAATTAGGCGGCATGTTCACGCACACACACACAGATACGGGCTATGCGTGTGTGTGTTACCTTAACAACTGTCGGCTGTCAGCGAAAACAAGTTCATAAATCTTGCATCCAACAAATCGTTTTGCAACATGAAAGAACATTACACATAAGAAGGAGCCACCAACAAAAGACCGGCGAAAAGACCGGCGAAAAAAAAAGAGCAAACTTTTCCCATCTGGGGGTATACCGTACAGGCTGGCTGGCTGGCTGGCTGGCGTGTGTGTGACAACGTTGCGGTGGCCAAATTATGGCTGGGAACCTGGTTGGATCCTGGATCTAGACCATATCTGGTGGGCGGGAAAGGGACAGAGACTTTGCCACTAGGACAGCTTGATCAGGTATAGGTTCTAGTGTACTCTGGCTTAGTTTTTTGGCTTAGAAAGGTAACCACTTCTCCAGGGACACGAAAACAGGTCTAAATATCAGCTCAACTACCGTTTCTTGGGAATTACTATATTTTTACTAATGCTGTCCCGCCAGGACCTATTTATGCGATGCTACTTCTCACAAAAAATCGAAGTCATCATGTTTTAAAATATTTCTTTTCCAGCAATTAACTGGTATTCACCATGATAATATTTGTGTTTCTAGTGGAACGTTTTTTTTATTACCCACACAATAAGTCTTTCAAATAGAAGAACTGTTTCAAAGCATAAAATGTCCTAAATTATACAATATTTCCGAGCCTACACAAATTAAAAACCATTTTCAAAATTGGCGCCCACTTCTGACCGCGCTGCCAACTATCACAACAGCAACAGTGCTGCCACTGGCGGCAATAAATGGAACCTGCATATTCGATAGAAGCAACCGATTTAACCGATTCAGATTCATAGCATACTTTCGGGTGTAAATGTAAACGTCATGTAGAAAAGTTGGTTCGTAAAATTTCAAATATGTTATTATTATTATTATTATTTCTGTGATAAAGAAAACCATTTAAACAAAGGCTTTAAGCCATGTTTGGCGAGAGAAGGCCCTTCTGGCGGCACACAAGGAGCTCAGTCCCACTGCACAGGTGAGCAATCTGGAGCATAATCAGTCTGATAGTCCAATTTGGAGATTAATCTAGCGGACTCCCGAACATTACTTAAATATCGAGTATAAACCTCTTCTTAAGGCTCTTAAGTCTATCCAGCACATTAAATTAAAGTAGCCCAAAATTATTTATAAAATTATTGACATAATATCCATCAAACACTGGCTACATTGGTTATTATTTTCTGATATATCTGCACCCCCTTTAAATACGTTTGTGCATGAAGGAACTCGTCGTGGTCATGGAGAAGAACCGGAGTGTGGTTCATGGGAGAGAAACCCAAAGCCGAAATACCAGCGTTACGCAGATATCGACTATCTGTGCCGCCGGGAAAGACCTGTAGCTTGATTTCCAGGCCACTAAAAAGACAATACCATCAACCCCGACCTTCATCAAAAGGAAAACTTACAGATGATCTGTCGCCTCCTTGAAGGCAACCCAGAAGGGATTTGTCTCGTCAGTGGCAGTGGGCGGAATGTGTCCCCGCTTCTGCTCATACTCCAACTCGATTCCCCCGCCAGCCTCGTCAGCCCATTTATGAAGCTGTAAAACGAAGCTATTAATGAATGGACTATCATTCAGAAGATAACCTACATTGGCATCAAACTCGTGGATGTCAATGTCCAGCGCCAGGCGGCAGTCAAAGCAGACCATCAGCAGCGGAGGCACCACATTGCTCTGTACTCCACCCTCCACTCGAGTCAGGTTAACGGTCGTCACATCGCCAATTGAGAGCTCCGGGTTACTTACGAGCCTTTGAAATTGGACCTTGCGGAACTCCATCATCTTGCCGAGAATGTAGCTCAACTTTTCCCCTGCTGTGTTCGGCAACAAGAGCGAACCGTGTCCGGCAGTGCCGCCTATTTTAAAGAACACACCTATGGGCAAAGCAACAGCTTAGTCATATGAAAGAAGAACCTCATAATATCCACCTACGTCTCACAGTTCGCTCGGCATAGAACACAGGTATCTCCGACGTAGGCGAGGCGATTCCTTCGTCTAAACCAAATCCCACATTCAGGGCACGGAACTCATTGGAATCCACAAATGGGCGCATCGCCAGTCTTCCTCCCATTTCTTCGTCTGAATAGCAGGTCATTTGATCGGAGGATCGTTTCATAGAAGCTGGATCGATACTTACCGGCCACAAAAGAGATGTGAATGGTTCGCTTGAACCTCGCACCATTCCTCTTTAGAGCACGAATGGCTGCCAGATACTGCATACCCACGCACTTCATGTCCTGGGTGCCGCGTGCAAAGATGCGACCCTCCTTATCGATCTCTGCCCCAAAAGGTGGATGCGTCCAGTTCTCGGGGAACACGGGCACCACATCCATATGGGAGTTGAGCAGCACGCTGGGAAGTTCCGGCTCCAGACCTTGCCAGGTCAGGACAACCACGGGGTTGTGCTCATTGGCTGGATAGTAAACCTTGATCGGCAGCTCCAACTGCTTCGCCTGACGTCTTAGAAACTCGACGCACGGTTCTGATGGAACAGACATGTGATTATCAAGAAATCAAGGAAAGCTCCTCCAGATACCAACCATAGTTCGGATTGGGATGCACACTAGGAATGCGCAGATACTCCCGAAAGTATTGCAGTTCTTCGTTGGACTCCCAGTCGCTGGCGCTCATTGCGTATTGCTCAAAGTTTCAGTTGAAACTGAGTAAAAAACGCATCCAGAGGCAACATTGAAGTTTATCCAAGATTATCTGTAGACAAAAGTGTTATCTTGGAGCAATTTGATCATAAATCACAGCGATAGGCATGTGAAGGGATGTCGTAGAAGGTTACAATACTTTTATTATATCTGCTGTCTCAAGCGACTAATCTACACACAAACACAACCCACATTCGCAATGCTGCTGATGATCTTCTGATATATCTGGACACCCCTCAAATAGGTATCCGCCTGCAGGAATTCGTCGTGATCATGTAGGAGAACGGGCGTATTGTTCATCGGAGAGAAACCCAGTGCCGGAATGCCCACCTGGCGCAGATATCGACTATCAGTGCCGCCAGTGAAGATTTGTGGCTTGATAGCGAGTCCCCTGAAGAAAATACCAATTATATGGAATGAGCGCTCTCCGGAGTTATATCTTTTACTCACAGATTATCCGTGGCCTTTTTGAAAGCCACCCAGAAGTGGTTGCTCGCATCGATCGGTGTGGGCAGCACTCGAGGCTGCTTCTGCTCGTAGGTCAGCTCAATGCCTCCACCAGCCTCGGCACACCATTTTTGGAGCTTTAACGACAAACAGAAGAGAGTTATACCTGAGAGGAGTGCACTAAACCTAAACAGAGACTTACAGTCGCCTCAAACTCCTGGTGATCCACGTCGAGGGCCAGGCGACAGTCGAAGCAGACCATCAGCAGTGGAGGCACCACATTGCTCTGTACTCCACCCTCCAGTTTGGTCAGGTTAATGGTCGTCACATCGCCAATGCAGAGCTCGGGATTGTTATCCAGTCTCTGGACCTGCACCTTGCGGTACGCCATCATCTTCCCCACGATGTAGTTCAACTTTTCACCCGCCGTATTGGACAGCAGAAGAGATCCGTGGCCGGACGTTCCACTGATGTGGAAGTATACACCTTCGGAAGGAGAATATCAGAAATAGAGTTCTTCAAGATTGTGGGATTATTTGAGCTTACGCCAAACACTGCGCTCCGCATAAAATACCGGAAACTCCGCGGTGGGCGATGCCAGACCCTCGTCCATTCCGAAGCCCACATTCAGGGCACGGAAATCGTCGGTATGCACGAACGGACGCATTCCCAGTTTGCCTCCCATTTCTTCATCTGAGTGGGAAATAATATAGTTTCTGGATTTCTGTCTATACAACCGACTCTTACCAGCGACAAAGGAGATGTGGATGGTTCGCCTTAACCTCGCACCACTCCTCTTAAGAGCCCGAATGGCTGCCAGATACTGCATCCCCACGCACTTCATGTCCTGCGTTCCGCGTGCAAAGATGCGACCCTCCTCATCGATCTCCGCCCCAAAAGGCGGATGCGTCCAGTTCTCGGGGAACACGGGCACCACATCCATATGGGAGTTGAGTAGCACGCTGGGAAGTTCCGGGTCCCGACCTTGCCAGGTGAGGACAACCACGGGGTTTTGCTCATCAGCTGGATAGTACACCTTCATCGGCAGCTCCAACTGCTTCGCCTGGCGGTCGAGGAACTCCAGACATGGTTCTATCGAAACAGTCATAGAGTTACTGGAGCACAGAGAGTGGGTGGCATCCACAAAACACTCACCGTAGTTTGGATTGGGGTGAACACTGGGTATGCGCAGATACTCCCGGAAGAACTGGATCTCCTCGTCAGATTCCCACTTGCTGGCAGACATTTTCTACGAGTATCTAAAGCGATTTAATTTTAAAGCCCCCTCCAAGCGTACTCCGTACTGTTCGAGCGCTCGGACGCTAATGACTCGAACAGATAGCGTCAACGAGCGATATGGAAACGGACGGAGGGAGATAATTTTGTGTAATTTAAAATGTAGAACGAGAATTGTAGTTTGTGTCAAATATGTTTAAGTCAATGCCACACGGGGGGTAAGGTACAGTGGGCACTCTTAGAGGTGATCAAAATGGTTGATCCATTCAAAGTAGCTTTCAAATTGCTCAACTTTTCTGTCGGTTCAACTACTATTTAAGATTTGTTGAACATCTTTCAGTTTTAATCTGTGCTCCGCTGTGAAATCTGTTTGAATGCCTCTTTCTCTCTCTGTCTTGTTATCGTTTGAAGTTCATTTATTTGCTCTGACGTCAGCTTGGTCACCATTTGTTTTGATCAACTGTTTTGCACTGCTTCAACACTACCTGGACTGTTCCACTGCTTCAACACTACCTAAGCTGTGGAACTGCTTCCACACTAGGCTGTTGAACTGCTTCAACACCACCAATACTTCTAATTTGCTTCGACACTACCACTTATTTTGAAATGCTTCCACACTCCCACTCCTTCTGAACTGCTTCAGCACTCCCAACGCTGTTCCCTGCTTTCACACTAACAGCTGTGCTTGCACTGCTTGCACACCGTTCAAATTCAAAATATACTGCATTTAATCATTAAATTTACGATTATTTCATACATTTTGGCATGTAAAACAAAACTTAAGAGGACTTATAAGCAAAGAATACCAAATCACGATCCGTTCCTTAGGCCTTGCGCTCGAACAGCACGGGGAATGGCTTGTCCTGCGGCGCCTGCAGCCAGTTATCCTCCGAGTACATCACATTATTCTCAGTCTCGATCACGTGGAACGTGTAGGCATGACGGCTCTTCTGTGACCGATTCTGTTCACTCTTGTGCACCACATTGCCGTGGATGAGGATGCAGGTTCCTGCAAATAATAGGAGGTCATTGCTATGGCTTTTTTGGAAACTTCTGGTCCTCCTACTCACCCTTGCTGACTTGGATCGGTGCGAAGCTGGACTGCGGATAGATTGGAGCAGCACGATCGTAGACCATCAGCTCAGTGGCATTCGTGTCGGGATTGCGCATGTAGCGCCGATGCACGCCACTCTTGTGGGAGCCCTTGATGAACTGCAGGCAACCGTTTTGCAGGGTGCAATCTTCGAGCGCCATCCAAAAGCCCACCGCGGAGTTGGGCTCTGTGTGCAGGTACCAGGAGTCCTGGTGGGGAATCACCTCGCCCCCGATGCCGGGATTCTTGTAAATGTACATGCTCTGGCACACGGCCGGACGATTGAAGTTGAGCTGCCAGCAGATCTCCCTCACGCGATTGCTGAATGTGATCGCATTGAAAGTGGGGTGCTCCACGTGCAGTGCGTGTCCCACTTTGTTCAGCGCAATCATTGGGTCCACCAGCAGCTGCCCCTCCTCGCCCACAGCTCCCTTCTCGAAGAAGTAGCGCACCTTGTCGCCCGAATCCATGAAGTACAGCTCTTTGCTGTGTGCATCCTCGGCCTTGATCGTGCTGAAGATCTTCCGATTCGTTTGTGGGGCATCCAGGCACAGGGTCCGTCCTTCCTGATATAGCGAGTCCACCTCCTCGGCGGTGAGGAAGTCCTCGATGACAACGTAGCCATTCTCGTTCAGCTGTAAACGAGTGAGTGGAAAAATTGGTCACTGGTTTGCATGGAATACCCATGAAAGCGGGTGAAGGTCTCTCTACTCTACTCATAATCTTTGTGCGGACTCTTATCGCCTGCGCCGTCTCGTCTGGCCCGGTCCCAGTCTGTTCGAGTAGGTCCGGTAATGGGGGCTTCAGATGTTATCTATGTATATGACTGTGTAACGGGCACGCGCGTGCCCCCTGCCCCACGTTGCACTCTCCTCTTTTGAATACATACTCTTTGTTCGCGTTGTTTCATTGTCTGAACTTTCATCGTTTGCTAATTAACAAATTCTGATGCATGTCAAAATGTAGCCCAAACTAGTGGACTGAAAATCGTGCTCATTCATTAAAATCAGTCAACGTAAAATTTAAATTCTCACATTTATGTGTCTTCTTTCTTACAAATGGGGTATGATGGGTTCACCGCTCACATTGGCCACCAAAACAATAATAGAATTTGATGAGCAGAATATTGAGAAATGGTATGTTTCTATATCTCTTAGCCACTCAATATTTCATTCTTTGACAGAAGGGTAAACAAATTTCGGTTTGGTAAACACATTAGAAAGACATATATCATTTTCCTGGTGGGTGCGCTCTCTTTCTTCCCCACAATTTTGCTCTTTCTGCGAGTGGGGTTAAATTAAATAAATTTAAATGGCTAGAAAATGAAAAACGAGAGTATAAATAGTCGCCGTGACTCAAACAGAAGAAACAAAACGAACGAACAGAGGAACGGAACACACCTGCGTTCATCGAAGAGGTGGCAGCGATCGAATCGTGTCAGCTGTCCATCGTTTGACGAATCGTAGAAGCATCAAATCATCGGTATGGAGTGTTATACTATATACGGGGTAGTAGATGCTACTTATAAATGATTCTGCAATCGATTTTCCGATCTGTTTGACTTTCATTACGACAAGTACAACCGCGCCTTTGGCAATCCTATGTTTGTCAATTTATTGTTTGTTGAACTAGAACTTGCTTAAGTGGTCATTCTACGATTGAGAGCTTTGTTGAACTAGAACTTGTCTGGGCTTTAGAATATTCAATTCCAGTCTTGAGCCATTTGGTTAAGTGGGAATTGCCGCACGTTTCGTGCTGAATTGAATATTCAATTCCATTAAATCAAAATGTTTACTAACGAAACCAGTTTGTCCGCAAACCATTCCAAACCATAATTAAGCCCCATTCAAGTAGGTATATTATTACTATGGGCCCCATCAATTCCACAAAGAACTTGTCTTTCAATCAAAGATCCCATTCTGGTTCGAAAATCGTTTCCTCAATTGGTACTAAGAATCGTTCGCTTTGTCTTTTCTTTGGTCCAACAAAAGAATGCTTTTCCGCAGTTGAATTTTCCCCCGAATGAGTCGACTCAACGAAATGTTTATGATTCTGATGGATGTAAATAACACGATGACACTCTGGCCAGAACGCAACCGCCAGGATAATTTTAATGGGCATGACTAACTATTACCGCACCGTTCCCCCATGCTGACGTTGGATGCCATCGCGTCTACCAATAAATACATCGATGCTTGCCATTTACCCACCAAAATAGACTCGCTCAATCGGGAAGACCGATCGAATATTAGTTCTTAAAGGCGGAAAATACTTAGTACTTGACCCACCTCGTCCAACAATTTGCTGTGCATCTTGTTCGTGTGTGTGTGTGTGTGAGTGCCTCGATTAATCAATAGGTTTTACTTTTCTTTTTAACTGAAAGATCGCACAACTCGAACTCTTGTTTTCTTTCAATCGATCGAAAATAGGAGATCTTTAAACAGAACGAGCAACGGTTTGCACTGTTTCACGGTTCGCGGGTCTTTAAAAACTGAACGGTAGAGAAATTTTCGAAAAATGCTCGGAAATATCAAGCAGAGCAGAGCAGACCGTGCGCTGAGGGCAGGGGCGGACGAGCTCCCACGCGGCGCTGCGTTGGCTGCTTAACCGTTAAATATTCTAAACATATGTTCTCTCTCTCTCTCTCTCTCTATTTATACCCTAGCAGAAAGCATTTTTATTTCAAGTAAAGGTTGCCCAGACTAACTATGTACATATGCTGTACATATGTTGTATGCATATATGATCGTCAGGTAAAAACAAATCTGGTACTTTTAAAATATTGCAAACAAATGTATATTAATACAAAGCAGAAGAGAAGAAGCAAAATCGATTTTTATATATTATAAATGAAGCTGCCTTAGAAGCGATCGATCTGAAAACAAATCTTTACAAAACAAACTTAATTGTTTCTCAATAAATGTATTTCGATCGTCTTGTAAGGGTATCAAAAGCTCGGCCCCAAAGCATGCCAAACCTTACTCTTGGTCTCCCTCTCTCTGTTAATTTCTCTGTTTGGCTGTGGCTCTCGCAATGTTAAATAACAGTTTAAGTCAGTTAATTAACAGGGTCTCCCAGTGTTATTGCTTCTGTTGTGCTGTTCCGTTTCTGCTGCAATTTGCTAGATGTTTCTTTATGAACTTTAATGTTTGTATCACTTAAGGCATTGACTTTGATAACTAAATTGTTATTTAGTGAGTTAGATCTAGCTCTGGGTGCTTCTTCAATTCCCCCATTTACTTCTCGTATTGCTCAATCTCTCAGTTGATTCCGGTGTTCGTCGCATAATATGCACTTCGTTGCTCTTTCCTCTCCCTCTTCTGTGTGACACGTGTGCTGGGTGTGATCGGCGGGTTTTGTCTGGTCTCCCACTTGTCTGTCTGTTTTAGTTACATCAGATCTCATATATGTACATACATACATATGTAGGTACAAACATACTCGCATGTAAGTATGTACAAATCTGTGTTGAATGCAATATTCACATGTTTTTTTGTGTATGGTGTATAGTTGTACATATTTACTTATATGTATGTATGTACGTATGCGTGGGCTTTTATGCGTTGTCTCCCTCTGTCTGGCTGTGGCTGTAACTCTGATTTCTCAATCCAACATTTCAACGGCGTACACGAAAAGTGTGCGAAATCATTAATTGCCGGTCTGTTAATTGCACAAACTTGAAAAGGCGTGAAAATAGGAATTAGAAATGGTTAAGATACAGATACAGATATAAAATACAATAGAAAATAGGGAAAATTTCGAAAATGTAGAAAATGAACGTTCTGATAGGAACCAACAGGAAGAGAACAAGGGCCAATGGCAGGTAATGAATAGGCAGGTTCAGACAGAGACGGAGCCAAAGGACTATAGAGCCGGAACAAAACACAGTAGGACATATAGTTAGACGAACGGATCAGACGGGAAATCTTGACAGGACACAAGTTATAGGTAAACAGAATAGGGCTAAAATACAGCTCAACATATACAAAAATAGAATAGATTCGTCTCCATCTAGTTCTCCAAAAATTTGAGTCTGTCTACAGCTCCATATCCAAAAGGATATGGACTACCTATTTAGTTTTAGAGCTTCCATGCACCTGGTATACCCAGATGGTTTATGAGATTATTTAATTGCTGCCTACATATTGTATATTCTTGACAGCCGAATGTTAAAAAGATTGATTACACCTTAATTTATTAATTTCCTCCGTAATAGTAATATTTTTGCATCCTACATTGGTTTGAGGAATACTATATTTATTCCTAGACATTCATTGCATCTTCTTTAAAATGTAAATCTTCTTTTATATTAATGATATACAATTTCTAACCAAGGAAAACTTCCGAATAAATTGGAGGTGATCAGTAAAATAAACTTCAGATTTTATGTAAATCAAAATATTTAAAATATTGTAAAATATGATTACTTGTATTTTTTTTACAGTTCTATCAAGAAGGTAAATATTTTTTGTACTCCTCCAGTCATTGCAACTACAAAAATATTTGTACGCAAGTTTTCAATGTTGTGTTAACAAAAACAGCAAGTGCCACTTTTTGACTACATGTGTCGCCTCGCCTCGACCCACCCAATCATCCACAAGTGCCTGTGCCCGTGCCCGTGCCCCCCAACAGGCGACGAGGTAAGTGCAGCCAGCTAGAGCAAATGCCATAAAGAGTCGCCCAATGGAAATGGCAAAATGATAAATAAGCGTGGAGGAGAGGAGAGGAGATGAGATTTATGCCAAAAGGCTAAAACGAATGGCATGCGGCTCACAGTGGCTAATACGGCTACGGATACGGCTACTGCTACTGCATTCGGCTGTGCATTCGCATTTATTACAGCTTTACAGAAGATTAATTACACGAGCCGGGGCCATAAATACTGGTACTCCACTCCTAAGGCAAACACAGAACGAACTCTGGGAGCATTATTTGCAAATGCAAAACATAAAACTAGCTGCATGTGGTAAAAATTCAAATGAGAAACCATTGCACAGACAGCAGTGTCAGTCCAGAGTACCATCAGTCTTAGCATCAGTCCCAGCATCAGCATCGGGCATTAGGTGGCGTCTGACCTTGAATTGGTGAAGAAGTGGTGGAGTTGGAGGAGGAGAAGCCGAAGCCGAAGCAGAAACAGAAGTAGGAGGTGTCGTGTCAGCACCTGAACAATAAAGTCGTAAACCATGTGCAGCCAAGAGGCCCCACAGCACAGCACAGCGCCTCACCTTCTCCCACGTACCAGTCCGTGGCTGCTGGCCCAAGGTCATCGTCTCTGGGTACTTCTTGTCTCTAGCGCGAGACTAATTAAATTAATTAAAATTTAAGGCACGCGATTGGCCTGACAAAACAACAAACTGATAACAAATTCAGCATTATTCATTGTTTCTTTTTTTATATTTTTGGGGGTAGAAGGTGAATGTTATTTTCGCCTCTGCTGATGAATCTGGGGCCTGATTAGAATGTGATTCGTCAGTGCGTCAACGGATCATAAATTATGTTAAGTTTCCTCTCCAATATCTCTCCATACCCTAGCGAGAGGTATCATCTTTGAGTTTAGAAGGTGATCTGAAGAGCCCAAATAAATCTTGCATTTCGGCAACAACATATAAGTTTTATATGAAATTCTTTTGCAATTGTAGAGTACTTACAGCTTCGCTGTTCCAACGCCAGCTTTCTTTTCATGTTTTTTACTTTTCAAATAGGATGTTTGCCCCAAGATTTAATAGCATTTCGCTCTTATTTGATTTGTTTCCATTTTTTAGGACAGGCCCCCCTCTGATTTCAGATTCGAGATTGACCTTAGATTGAGCAGTTTGGCAACAATACTGAAAGGTATTGCACCTTGAATGTATTTGAAATTGAAATGCACGATGCAAGTGAGAGGAAATGCTGACGACGAGACAGGAAATGGTAATAAAATCAAAGTGTCGAACCAAGTTCAGAGTCAAAACAACTTTCGCTTACATAAAAACGATAGGTAGGGTGACTATTCTTCCACGATCTTCGATTTGTCATGAAGTCGCATTTCGGGCGAAGCTTAAGACAAAAGCCAAACCCATCGACGAGTCCACCTCCAACTGTCAGGTATAAATCAGCCCGCTGCCATTATAAAAGCCACACCAAAGAAATTCGCATAACAAAGGCTAATTACGCGACACGCTCAGACTTCATCATGGCTGGATTTTGTTTTGGATCTTTTCGTGCATAATTTTCGGATCAATCAACTCGAAAAGCCACGGGCACCGGGACTGGGAATGGGACGGGGACGAGCAGTAAAGAGCGTAGTATTTGAATGCGGCTTAAAGTCATAAATCTAATGACCTGAAGAGCGGCGATGCGATGCGATGCATATGCGAAAGTGGCCAGAAGAAGACCCCCCGAACCGACCGGACCAGACCAGACCGGCTGACCAGCTGACCGGCTGAGCAGCTGGGCACCCAAATGTGGTAGCTCCATGTTTGAATTATTAATGTTTATTCGTGTCGGAGTTGGTGTTCGCTGTTCGTTGTTCGCTGTATACCCAATGTCAGTTGAGAAATTAAAAACTAATTTGATGGCAATTCAAATTACGCACATTGAGGCAGTCCCAGTCGCAGTCGCAGTCACAGTCCCAGATTGGAGACGGCCGGACCTCAATTTCGTTTGGGGTTTACGAAGACTGGCATAGGGAGAAGAGGAGTGACTGCCGTTGCCGTTGCCGTTGCCCAGGCCTCCGCTTCTGCAGGGAGTTGGTTATGAAAGCGTTTCATAAAAGAAATATGACTTTTTGTGGCTCTGCCCGGTCTTCAAAGTGAAAGAGACCTGAAACATGATGACTGTCGGTAATTTATACGAAATGTGCGTTTTTTCTTCATTTCTGTATTTTCAGCATTTCCCTTATAATTATGTACATCGGGAACCCTACCACCGAGCACGTTCGAAGTAACCCAGTAAAAGCGTTGCAAAAATAAATACGATTCGAACGATTTAAGCATTTAGGCAAATTCGTAAAAATCTTTTGAAACTTAATTATGAATTTGGCAAAATCATAACACAAAAATCATCAACATCAACATATCGTTATTGATTCATCTTTTCCTTTGTTGCTGTTCAAAAGAAAGATTATAAGTCAAACATTTTGTATAGTATATGGCCAAACAAAAGGTACACAGATCCCAAAAAGCTTCCCAAGGCCCCGACCGGGGCCAGAACAAAAGGATGCCCAAACCTAGATGAGGCATCGGCTCTAGACCTGCCTTGACTCATTGAATACACTCATATTCAATGTCGCGGCTTTGTTTCGAGCCAGGAAATTATCATAATTATAATTGAAGCTTTAATTGAATTATGCAAGCAGCAAGCAAACGGTTAACAAGCCGGCAATAACAGTACAGCTACAGTCTTTAGTCTTCTGACCTTTGTGCGCGCTCCCTTTGCACGGGAAAGTTTCGGCTGTACTGCTCTGGGCCGCGGGCCAACACGAGCAGCACCAAATCCCAGAGCCCCCCAGCTGTGAACTTGGCCGCGGATCACGAATTGCCAATCTTGCTTTCTTTCACCTTCCATCAAAGCATCCCTCCGACCATTTATCCATTCCATCCATCATGGGAAATTAAGAGCGATGCGCGATTATCTAATCCAGTAAAGGGGCATTATCGAAAGTGCAATCACAGTGCAGGGGCCCCAAAGGGTATACGAAATATACGAGTGTGTGCTTGGGATTGGGCTTATTTAACTCCAGGAGTGCGTATATATATAACGTATATATTAAACATTTCGATCATCTAAGTAACTAATCTAATTATACTGATTAAAAACATGCAAAATTAGTGAATAGACTGTGCAAATTTGTGCCTTTTTCTTCTACTTAGACTCTATTTCCAGTTTTCTCTAGCTTGTCTGGGAACAAACAAAGACTATTAATCACAAGTGAATATCCATTTTCACATCATCCAATACTACCCTTTCGATGCCACCTCAACTCTATCGCCCATAATTATCGCATAATTTGACAAAAATAAATTGCATTAGCAGTGAAACAAGTTCAAAACGCAGAATAACATTTAAATACAACAGCAAAAACCCCCAAAAAAATAGGCAAAAACACAAAATAAAACAGCAAAAGCGACAACAAGAAACATGACAAAAGATGTGCAAAAATACATATATATGTATATATATTTCGTGTTACCAAAAAGGTGCCGGCTGAAAGACGTTTGAAGTTGTTAGATGAGGCTGTGTGACTGTGATAATTATTGCCGACGCTGATGAGACGGGTTAAAGCCACAACAATACCAACAACAACCACATCACAAATCAGACGAGGAAAGATACCACAAACCACTCCAACACCAGCTTCAACAACACATTCTACAAACAGCAACAACAACCACTCTAACAAACACTCAATTGTAATTACAACATGGAAACAGCACCAACAACAACAAGTAGAGTGTGAAAACCAGACTCCAACAAAGCTAGCGACGCAGTCAGAGCTTCACCAACGTCAGCTTCACAACAGTTTCAACAACGAGCCGCATTCAGCAGCAGCTTAGATGGCGGGGGCGGGGCGCTGAAAGTTTTTCAACTCTTCGCTCGGCCCCACAGCGCAGACGCAGCGTCGTTGTCGTTCAGTGCGGTTTTGGAGTTCGTTGCGTCTGGTCGAGATCCCCCAACCATCGATCGCTTATAAAGTTGTTGCACTGTGCGATTCGATCCGATCCGATACGAGTTCGAGTTGAAGTGTGTCCGCGTATGCGAGAGAGGTGTCCGTCTGCCTCCGTTTCAGAGTGCTTTCAGTGGTGTGCTGTGCTGTGCTGTGCTGTGGCAAGGATTATAACACATCCCTCTGCAATCAATTGAAACAAAATCGGGCCTTAGCCCAGATAAAACACTCACACACGAGCTAACACTCATACATGTACAATCAATTAGCCATGCTGGCAATGAAGGATAAACCTTGGCTGGTGCTATTTGGCCTATTGGCCGCATTAAGCTGTAAGTACCCCGGGCAATGATTTATAAGTGCCATTGTGATGCAAATTGAGGCAGATCGAGGTGCAGACCCAGACGCAGAAGCAGACAGAGCGGAGATATGCCCGTAGAGACAGAAACTAGATTAGTGGCCACTATTTATGGCCAGAGGGCGGCCCGGACAATGAGCCCACCATCACACAGCTCAATGACACGCCGAATTTGTAGGTCTGTCTGTTTGTCTATTTGTCTGTCTGCCTATCCGCATTATGTGTGTATACATCATCTTTTGTGAGTGTAAAGTGAGCCAGATGAATATTCAACAGCTTTTATGATCTGCGCTGACCGTTGAACTGGCCAACTGACAGACTGACCAACTCCAATTGTCTCTCGCTGACTGACTGCCGAACTGGCTAACTGGCCGACCGACTGCATTAGCATTTCCATCAGAGATTAGCATAAATTTCAGTGCGGTGTCTGTTTCCTTGATACCATTTCGGAGACCTCCAGGCAGGCACCCGCTGTGGGAAAAGCCGTTCTGCACCGTGAAAGTAGGTCTGTAGGTTGAGGATTCGGCTAGGTACTCGAGGATACTCTTTGCAGATGCTGAATATGCATTTGTATTTGCATCTGCATCTGCATCTTTATCTATTGGTTTGGCAATACGAGTGGCTTCCAATGATTGGCAATTGCCAATTGCCAATTGCCCCCAACCAGTTCGTTGGCCAACAGTTGACGACCAGGTAGACCTATCCGGGGCCTGGTGCCACTGCTGCCTAATGGCTCTGTCTAACTTTAGCCCGATCATCATTAATAAGACACACCACCGCTCGCCTCTGATTGCACAGAGTTTCTGCGATGCGATGCGGTGCTTGGTTTTATTTAACTTTTAATTATACCTTTGGCATTTTGGCAAAGTCTCTCCTCCGCACCCCCCGCCCTCAGATCATCGATTTTGAATCGATGACGCGGAATTCTGGTACATTTTAGTTGTACAAAGCGGAAGATTCATTCTACTGGCAAACAAGAAAGACTCGTCCATGTCTGCGCAAAATTTGGAGCACCAACAGCCATGGCCACATGAAAAGTGAACCAACCATCGGGCCAAAAACCCAATCGGGTTGTGTCAAAAATAAAAGAGAGAGAGAGAGAGAAAAAACTGCAGGCCATGGCGACCATGTCGCCCCGACCAAACCATTTGATGGCAGTTAAAAAGCCAAACGTGTTTATGGCCCATGCAAAAACCAAATCACACACAAAAACAACAACATCAACAACAAAAAGATTGTAATAAAATAAAAATAAATTGAATTTGAACAACAACCAGCATAGTCTGTGTGAAGGTGAAGTGGGAATTTTGAAACGACATGCGCAAAAGCCAACACAGACAGTCCAGGGAGGCCATTAGTGTCGGCTTAGAACCATTCATCTCCCAAAAAAAAAAACAGAAAAGAGTTATGTAGTTTCCCATTAGGGCACGCATCACAAAATTTTGATTGTTTTCAAAGTTTATTTTCCGTAAATCCGCTAATCCGCAACTTCCTCTAGGCGAAAATACAAAAAAAGAACAAAGAGAACCGAACCAGATATTTTCAAATCGAAAGATTTGATTGTTTGATTTGTTTGTTTGGGACTTGGTTTTCTGGGAGGGTTTTACGAGTATGTATTTGTTTGCTTAGAACCTGGCTAGTGCTGTTGATATGTAAATCGTATGCGAATAATTAAGTGGATTTCATTTCATGGGTATATCGTTAGTTATTTATTAATCACTGACTCAGCTCGAGTTTGTTGCCTAAGTCTTTTGTCGTGGCTCCGACTGTAAGTCTCTCATTATTTTGTGGTGTGCTTCCCCAGGCCTGCCCAGCCCCAGCGATGCCGCGTATCCGTATTACGGCACGAAGATCGGGGCTCTAACACGTCTGCACCATGGCGTTTCCGGCGATGTCTATGCAGTGGACTCGCGCACGATTTTCATCAAGAAATTCAGCTACGACGGCGAGGCCCCGGCCGCCTACTTCTACGTGGGCAACACGGCCCGGCCCAGCAACGAGGGCGCCACCCGGCTAAGGGACGAGCGCGGCGGCACAGCCTCCCTAACGCGTCGCTACCGGAACAAGGACATCACCCTGTCGCTGCCCGAGGGCAAGACGCTGCGCGACATCAAATGGTTCTCGGTGTGGTGTGACGAGTTTGCGGTTAACTTCGGGGATGTGGCCATCCCGGCCAGTCTGGATTTTCCCAGGCCCCAGAAGATTAGCGCTCTGCGCGGCGTCCACGGCGTGTCCTCCGAGAACATTGTGATCGTAGATGCCCAGACCCTGCTGGTGCCCAACTTCAGCTATGACGGCGAGGCGCCTGGTGGGTAGAACTCTGCCCTTCGAGCTCCTATGGTTACTAACAGGGAGTTGTTTTTGAATATTTCTACAGATGCCAAGTTCTGGGTGGGTCGGGGACAGCGTCCCACGCCCGAGGGCCTGCGCATACCCGACGAGAACGGCAAGGAGAATCCGCTGCGTCGCTACGAGCGCAAGACCATCGTCCTGACCCTGCCCGAGGACCTGACCATCTTCGACATCGGCCACTTTGGCGTGTGGTGTGAGGCCTTTACCGTCGACTTTGGCCACGTCCGCCTGCCGGAGGGCCTCAACGTGCCGCCATCGCTGAAGATGCTCGGCATCAGTCCACAGGTAAAGAAGCCGATCAGTCAAATACTCAGCGACCTGAAGCGCTGATTGCCGCCGAAAGGGACCAATGTGTGAAAAGCTATTTAAACAATCGTATTTATTCTAATTTACGTATACGTATTCCGTTGTGTATGCGAATATTTATCAATCCAAGGCCGTGGCATTTCGCCTGGCAAATTCCTAGACTCTAAGCTTGCATTTCTTTATACGAGAAGACGATGTAGAGAGAGAGAGGGAGAGAGAGAGAGAGAGAGTGTGTGTGGAAGAAGAGGAGGGAGATAATCCAGACACATTCTGTAATATATCTAATATATATATATGTACTTGTAATACTCACGTGCTTGTTATTTGTGTTTTGTTGTCTTGATCAACTTTTGCTGTTCGTTGGGAGCGTCTTATACAAAATGAAATCTGTGTGGCATGTCTACTTCTGGGACACTGACCCCCTATCACTGACTCCTCCTCAACTCCCCCACAACACACACACACACACACACACACACAAAGAAAGACACCCACAAACCCCCACATATACACACACACATGTAAACACAGGAACATACCCATTCCCAATTCCCGATCCGATCTCCACTACTAACCTCCAAGCGAAATCCAAAAAATAAACAAAAAACAAAAACATTTTTCATTTTGTAAAAAACCATTCCAAAAAGCAAAATCTTTCGAATACAGCAGAACAAAAGAGTACAAACATTTTGGGTATGCTCAAAATTATGACTTTGGCAATCCCCTCTCCTTCCTCCACACCACCCCCCTCCACGCCACACATGCACACACACCCCGCATTCACAGCCGCTACCCCCCCAACCAGTGCTCCCGAAATCCCATTCCTAAAGCGAAATCTCCGTAAACCAATTCTCTTCCAGTCGAAACTCAACTGCGAGGTGCTCTACGACGATCTGGCCTTTGAGGTGCGCTGGGCCGTGGCCGGGGAGAGCATTGTGGTGCAATTGGTGGCCAAATTGGGTAAGTCATTGGGGATTAGTGCTAATTAATGCGGAAGCTATTGCAAGCTCCATCCATCTCCCAACCACTTCCCACTGCGTTGACATTCAGCAAAGTGTGAAAACGATTCGAGCTTAGCGGTTTTACAGAGTGGACGAGGAGTGTGTTAATTTTTGCTGGTTTAATGCAGATGCTAACTTATGGTTAGGCCTCTTTTTGGTGGGGATGGTACACTCAAAAAAAAAGGGTAGAGATATGTTCTCTAAGCTATGGAAAATTTAAATCTCCTTATATTGAAGAATTTGTAATTGTAATCGTGGTCCTGCATGTATCCACAATTTTCATTAAATTACAGCCTCATGCCTCTTTAATTCTTTTGATTAGTGCGAAAATTTACAGGCAATCAGCAAACTTGTGTATTGCTTTCTCGTTCTCTCTACCAGAAAATCAAATAGAGAGTGAGCGAGAAGAAAAAACCGAAATTTTCGGATCCTACTCAGTAAAAAACCCACCAAAACAATTCGGTTGCCGGCTCATGACAGATATAACGCATTTATAAATCTCGAAGTAAAAGAATTGACATGACAAACTATAGAAGTCCCTAAACATAAACAGGATTCACCATTTCAGTGGCTCCTACAGAAGTGCAGAGTGAACAAAGAACTGAGACAGAGAGGCGCGATCGTCCCATCGTCACACCCTTGGCCTGACCTATCCCAGGCAGTGACAAGCCTTCGTCCCATGCGGTTGCACCTCGATCAGCTTCAGCTTCTGTTGATTTATGATGCTTTGACATTTTCTCAAGTACAGTTAATACTCGCAAAGGGGAGACATACACATACCCGTACAAACGGAGAAGGAGGGGCAGAGGGGAGAGGGCCAACAATGAAATCCAGTTAGCATCCAAATTGACCGATCAGCATCAACAGCGGCATCGGCAGCATCAGCGATCAGCATCGTTGGCAGAATAACAAGTCGCGAATTATGACGACTGGTTTTATTGCGCAACTGCGAGTGCGGATGGATACATGAATGGATACATGGATGGATGGATGGATGGATGGATAGCAGGAGGCGGGGGCCACACCAATTTACTGGTTGCATCTGCAATCTTAAGGCATGGGCATGGGCAACGAGCGTCGAGCATCGCCATAGTTATAGTTGCAATAACATCTCCATCTAGGAGCCACTGCCACTGCCACTGACGCTGGTCTGTTGGTCTTGGAACCGCTAAGAATGCCGGCAGGAATTTTCACCTGGAAAATGCCCGCCAACCGGTTGGCCAGACCAGAAGGCCAGGCCAGGCCGGAATTGGGTCAAGCAACTTTCGTTGATTGCCATTTCCCGTAGAATTTTCATAACAGCAATCCAGAGCAGCCCCTCCCCTACTCTCTCCGCCCATCCCCTCACCCAGAGTGCTTCTCATTCTCATTGCTCCTCCACAGAACCGAACAACTACATGTCCTTCGGCATCTCGCCGAACAAGAACATCAGCCAGATGATCGGAGCCGATGCGGTCGTAGCCTGGGTGGATCCGGAGACGGGCAACGGCTTCGCCCAGGACTACTTCCTGGAGGGCAAGGCCCAGTGCTCCGGCAGCCGCGGTGCCTGTCCCGACACCAAGATCATGGAGAAGACCAACTCCATCCGTCTGCTGAATGCCGCCATGGTCAATGGCTACTCGATTGTCACCTATCAGCGCTCGCTGGCGGCCACCGATCGCCTGGATCTGCCCATCTCCGTCACGGACGCCGAGTCCGTGGTCTGGGCCATTGGACCCCTGAACGACTTCAAAGAGGTCTCCTTCCACACCTTCTACAACAAACATCTGCATCAGATCGAGTTCGGTCGGCAGCCCAAGTGGAACTGTCCCCTGCCCGAGGGCGCAAAGCCGGGCAGCAGCTCCGACGAGCAGGAAGAAGCCGCTCCCCAGGCCCAGAGCTCAACCGGAGGCAAGGGCTATCCACCCGCTGGACACCCCAATCTGGAGCCCGAGGAGGAGTTCTATGAGAATCGTGCCGAGGCTCTGCATCGCCAGCAGCCTCAGAGGCGCCAGGAGACGGCCATCATTACGCAGCGACGCCCGGTGCCCACACCCAAGCCCGTGAACAGCAACGGGGCCTGGGACATTCCGGCCATCCAGTGCCACGAACCGGAGGATGGCGTCTTCTATGCCCAGATGGGTCCAACTGGCGGAAAGCATGGCTATCCAGCCATCACGGGTGAGTGTTTTTTTGGGCTTCTTTCTACCCTTTGATATCTAATCTCTCGTTTGCTGTAGGCCACGTGGGCTGGGGCATTTCCTGGTACATCAACGGCCTGCTCATCCCCGAGATCCATGTGGTGCGTGGCAAGACCTACACCTTCGTGGTGGAGGGCGGCAACAACCCCGACATCCCGGCCAAATACCATCCTTTCTACATCAGCGATGATCCTGTCGGCGGCTACGAGCACAAGCGCGAGGAGGAGAAGAAGGTGAGACCACAGTTCGGAGAGTGATCCCTGATCCAGCTGCTTATTATTTGGAAATCAATTCCCAGGCTGTTCGCATATTTGCTGGAGTTCATCGCTCGCGATCGGGTCAGGTGACGCCCACGGGCGTGGGCCGCCTGTGCAACTGGACCCCGGATGTGGAGGGACCGCCGGCAGATGACTACCAATCCTTCGGGGCCTACCAGCGCACCCTGACACTCAAGTGCGATGCTGGCGAGCCAGGGGTGATCAGCTGGAAGCCGGATAGGAATACACCGGACACCGTGTACTATCACTGCTTCACCCACCGCTATCTGGGCTGGAAGATACACGTGCACGACTCGTGCGAGGGCGATGTGGGTGGCCAGGGGGCAGCCTCCGAGCAGCACGAGATCCGTCTGCCAGCGGCTGCGGCCGAGCCGGCGCCCGTCCACGAGGACTATGCCGCCGAGCCATCGATCCGACGCGAAACCCAGGTCAGCCCCAACGATAATTTTTTATTGAAGCACCAAACCGATTTGATTAAGAACCACAATATGAACGGAACACCGCCTAAACTGAGTTTTGAAATAACGAAATCTTCGGAAATAACCAAACTGATTTCAGATGGCATCCGCGCTGCTGAGGCTCTCGAGGAGAGCCTTCTAAGGAAGCACCCATCCAACTCCAATCCCAGCCCCAACCCCCACCAGAACGAAGTGAACTCGGGTCCCCATCCGCCGATACGTCCTAAAGACCACCACCAGATAACCATCAATGGCTCTCGATTACCCCCCCAACTAGCCACCGTCCGGCCCGAGATACTGCTTGGCGAAACCCATTCTCAAAAATCATCTGCATCCGCATCCTCATCTGCATCTGCATCCCCCTCATCGTTGTCGTTGCCCACTCACCCGAAACTTCCCATCTTTGCCACTGGCCCACATCTCATACACAACTCTCACTTGCACTTGCACCGCCTGCACCATCCGCAGCATGCCCCACACCCGCCCTCGATTATAAGCCCCCATCTGCACCCGCACACGCACCCGCATCCACTGCATCACCACAATCTAACCAGTAACCTTCCAGCGCTCGCCCAGAAAACCATCGGTCTGTCCGAGTATCTGCGTCCGCCGCAGAATGCGCCGCTCTTCCATCCGGTGAAGCTGCCCGGGCGACGGCCCTATCCCGGTCCCATCAAGAAGGTGCCCGCCTCCAGGCCCATCCTTCCGCAGCAGCATCCCCATCCGCATCCGGCAGCCATCCTGCAGCAGTCCTCGCTGATTGTCAACCACTATCGCAAGCCCGTTCCCAGTCTGCTGAAGCCGTTTGTCAAGGAAAAGCCCTTCCCCCTGCAGCCCATAGCCGCATCGGTGCTGCTGCTTGGACAGCCCACGGAATTGGGGGCCAGCGGCCAGCGTAAGGCGGAGCACGGGGAACGATCCAAGCCGAAACAAAAGCCACAGCCTGTCATCCCTGTGCCAGTGCCCTACATAGACCACGAACCACAGGGATCCCAACAGAGCACGGCCTTTTTTAACCTCCACTCGAAACCGGAGCAGAAATCCAACCCGACGGCTCAGCCAACCACCAGCACCACGACGATCATCGTCAAGCGGCCCCTGCAGAAGGAGCCCTCCCCCCAGGAGATTGCCAGCATGCGACCAGCCGTCAATCAGGGTTTCAAGCCCGATACCGTAATCGTGGAGAGTGGGTTCCGGCCGATTATGCGGACCGATGGCAGCGGTGTGCAACTGCCGCCGGAGCTGATCGATCAGGTGGCACATCGACGCGAGGATCCAGGCACCGAGATCGATGAGGTAATGGAAACGGACACACTCTTCCTGGCAGCCCAGCAGGGAGGAAGCGAGACGCAGAGCTTCGAGCCCATGTTCATACCCTCTCCCCTGGACAGCACCAATGCGTCCATCCAGATGAAGAAAGCGGTCACAGAGGCAGATGTGGATGAGGCATCGGCACTTCGATTGCCATCGGCAGCAGTGGAGCATGCTCTGCCCTCAGCCGCCCAGCTGCGCAAGCCGACTTTGGGTGAATTGTTCGGTGAGGATCTGGACGAGGAGATGGAGGGTAAACTCGATGACGAGGAGCTGGAGGAGGAGCCGGTTTTGCCGTCCAAGAAACCATCTACGGCAGCCGTCGGTCTGTCGAGCACAACTCAAGCGATTGTCACCCCGGAGCAAGAACCAGAGCACGAGGTCTTCGACGATGACATGGCCAGCCTTTTCGGGCCAGACTCGCAGGAGGAAGAACTTTATGCGGATGAGCTGGAGCCGGAGGATAAACTGGCCGCGGCCGCAGAGCGCATCGATACCTACTACCTGCCGCCGGACAACCGAAAGATTCCCCACGCCGGCCTGCCCAGTGGGGCGCTGTACACGTTCGATGGCAAGAGCGTGGTGGACGGGTCCCTGGTGCTGCCCCCCAAGCTAGATGCTCGGGACAATGGCCTCTTGAGGCACTCGCATTACGGGCTCACTCCTCTCGAGCAGCTGATACGGACAACGCCGCAGTTTGGAGCATTCCACGGCGAACTGCCGGAGGAGTTCCAGTCAACGGAGAGTCCAGTTCGGCCTGGTGCTCAGCCCGTGACGGAGTACTCCAATCCGGTGCCTTTCACGCGCACCAGTGCCTCCGTTTTCCCCAGTAGCAGCAGTAGCAGCAGCACCACCACCACCACCGGAAGCGGAAGCACAATCTACTCGCAGTCATCGACATCGACATCGTCATCGCCATCCCCATCATCCTCATTGAGACCCATTTCCACCAAACTGCACCTAATCACGTCCGACAGCAGCAGTCGCAGCAGCAGCCGCAGCCACAGCCACAGCACGTAGGGCATGCAATAGTGAAATTCTGAAATTAGCATAAAGCTGCGAGCAGTTAACCATTTTTGGGGTTTACTTATAACCACTTAACATTTAAACCTGTATTAGCCTGTAGTTTGTCTTTTCTTATGTGTTTAATTAATATGATGCTCTTAATTTTAAACGAAACGCATGAATTTTATTAGCTAAGCTAAACGATATGTTTGAACCGCATTTTAGTCGTTGTGAAATAAAACAAAGAAGGAATTAATTCGTTTGAATAACTTGAATAACAGTTGCTGCTCTAAAACTATTACCCATGAAGATAGGTTCTTCAGACATGATCGTACAGCAGTGGTCCATGTATGTAGATGTTTTCTTTCCAACTGCATTTAGAATGGTTCCTTCATCACCTATTTTTATATGTACTCTTAAATATGTACATTGTACATATGATATATACTATACTATATATATATTACATTATATGTCTGCTCCAGATCGTCTGGTGGCAGTTGGCGTTAATCCACCGAAGATTTTTTTCATCGAACATTGCTCCACTAGGTCACAGACTTCCTTTGTGGGCACCTCGTCACTATCTTCTGGGAGGTAGAAAGAGGGTCATTAGTCGGTCCCTCTGGCGCCTCCTGACCCTACTCTCATTAAACGATCGCTAAAGGGGTGGACCCATTTCGATCCCTTAAGGTATGGTTCCATTGGACCTTGCGGACCTTTCTGCTGCAACGACACCACTCTCTGTCCACTACAGTGTCAGGGTGGGAGCCACAGGAAAGCTACTCGCTGTCGATCGGTCTATCGGGACTGGTTGGGACGCTTTCCAGGACGATGTCGGCTTCCGCTCTGGAGCCACAGGAAAGCTGCTCTCCATCGATCGGTTCATCGACATTCTTTAATCTGTTCGTCCCCGCAGGTAAGAGACATCCATCCTGGTTTGTAGCTGCAGTCGTGAAAAAGGGGCTTCACAGTCCCAGCACTCGTAGCCACTATTTCATCCAGAATATACCTTTGGATTGTGGATAGCTGGTCCGTCGTCAGCAGATGATACGGATACCCACAATGTATAATTGCCAACTTATGGGTCCTGATGGCATTGCAGTGCGACGAACCAGTCACTAAGGCGACTTCCTGAGTTTGTGTGACGGTTGTAATTTAATTAGCACGTGTCAACATTGCCCTCTTCCTCGGAGCTCCCTCGGGTGAAGTCATCCTAACAACAACGGCATAGGCAACAACGCCAGTTTTTTGGCATCTTCGTAGGGCTTTCCCTTTCCTAAAAGGTAACGAAGCCGTTTTCTAGCAGCACCGCTGAGCTTGGGTAGGTCGCACGTCTTCGATTCTACATTTATGGTCTCCTGCTCCTCCACAAGGTCAGTTTCGGACTGGAAATCGGACATGCCGAGCAGCTGAGTCCTCGGCCTCCTTCCTCGGCAACAGTGCCAGTTACTGGCTTCTTGATAGGGCGTTTCCTTTGCCATTAGAAACCGAAGTCGATTTCTGGACTCTGAAGTCCTGGAGTGTGGGCTCCTGCCCTTCCGCAGTAAGAGTTTCTGAGTCCTCTGACTGCATTGGTGTAGCGGAAGATAAAACTGGCGGCAAAACATTTACTTCTTTGGTACTTTTAAGGCTGGCTAGAATGAAACGTAAAATCCAAATTGGCTGCTGAGAAACTATTGCCGGTTAGTTGTACAATTATATTATTTAATTATATTTTTGGAATTAATATGCCATAAATTTACCGTTTTACATTTCTTCCTCTTCTATCAAAATCGAAACATTTACACAGAGAACTATTAACCCATTGGCAGTGGGTATTGACGTACTCTCCACGAAAATGATGAAACTTGAAGTTTAGGTGAAAGATATCGTGGTCTTATTTTTATTGAAAGATAATAGGTAGGGTGGACCTACAAGAGAAATTATTATTAATATTATTAGTTTTATTTTCCGCGGTTTAACTCAAGTTGCTATCATGTTTATGAGGGTTTATGGGGGTTTATAGGGCTAAGTTTGTTTTTTCATTAGTATATTTACGGTATATTTTCAAAATAGTATGGTATATTTCTGGTGGTCAGACCGTATATTGTATCAATAAGTCTGCGTTCACACTGCACACGTGACAATCATGAGTAAATTCACGCATTCCGTAAAAGTTCCAACCCAATATAAGGCCACAGCCAAAATATTAAAAGTTGCCCTGGAAAAGCAAAAGTCAATCAAATCCCTAATATTCGAGGAAAAGCACGCAGTAAGCCTTGACGCCTCACAAGCAAAAAATCGAGCAAAGGAACGAGCGACTAAATCTCATTTTCCCATCCCACTCCACAGCGCGTTCGAAGTCTGCAAGCGGTGCTGAAGCATTATAGCGACAATCGCGGTGCCGTGGACAACGCCATTGAGGAGACGAGTCTGCTGAAGGACAATCCCAATCTCGACTCGGCCCTGGCTAAGGTGCTGGTGACGGAGCTTCTATTCGGACGGGGTCAACTGAACGGCGACAGCAAACCGGTGCAAACGGTGCGCGAGTACAAGGAACGATTGGAGAAGGCCATAAGTGGGTCAAACATCCAAAAGAAAGGCAGGTGTTCCTACATTGACTTATTAGTAACAGTATTAGCCGGTTGAAAGCACCGCAATGGGCAAAAAGAACAAGAAGCAGGCAACCGTATTGGCCGCGGAGCCAATTCCAGCGGCCGATGATGTTGATGCACAAATTGCAGAGCGTCCCCGCCAGCAGTCGATAGATCGAAGCTTGGAGGTGTTTCTCTGGCTCTTGGTCTATAGTGTTCTCATGTTCACTTTGCCCTTCCTGGGCTTTTTTGGTGTGCAGAGCTGGCTGCAAGAATCCTTCCCCGCACTGAGCGTCTTCGAACGCAATTGCTATTCCGTGCTGACCGCCGTCTTGGTGGTCAACGCTGTGGTGGCTCTCTACGTGCTGAAGGCGTTCCGCGAAAAGGATGCGCCTACAGTGGAGCAGGATGAAGCTGAGCAGAAGAAGGACCAGTAACATAGTGTTCAAGCTACTAAAATAAAAGTACATTTAACACACTTTTAAACGAGGCTCTTTCATTTGTATCACCACACAGAGCCAAATCCGCGCTATGTTCGCGTCAATACGAATCTGCTCAGCATTGCCGAAGCATTGGAGTACCTGTCCAGCGAGGAATGGCGGCGCAAGGAGCTGCCGGCCGAGGCAACCTATGCGGACTTTCTGACTGCCATCCGGGCCATGGAAGAGGATGAGTTCATGACGGATCTGCACGTCGAGGGTGTACTGATATTCCATCCCAAATGGGCACACTACTGGGCCGGCCACGACTTCGTTCACAGCAAGAAGTTCATTCTGCAGAACAAGGCCACCAGTCTGGCTGCCGAGTTGTTGGCACCGCCAGTGGGATCCACCGTACTGGACCTTTGCGCCGCTCCAGGCATGAAAACGCTGCACATGTGCAATGTGATGCAGAACAAGGGACGCATCTATGCCGTTGAACAGTCTCAGGAACGGTACAGGGCCTTGTGCGATATTACCAATGAAGCGGGATGTGAGATTGTCACGCCCATTCTGGGCGATGCCTTGACCATGGGTAAGTCAAATATTTCGAACGAGATTGATTATCCGTCCTCAAACATTCCTTTTGTCTGTAGATGCAACACGCTGTCCGGATGTGGAGTACATCCTGGTGGATCCGAGCTGCTCCGGCAATGGCATGCAGAGCCGTATTAGCGTCTGCGACGAGCAGAAAGACGACAAACGCCTTTACAAGCTAGCGGGCCTGCAGATCAAGATCCTTTCGCATGCGATGAGCGCCTTTCCCAACGTCAAGCGAATCGCCTACTGCACGTGCTCGCTGTGGAAGGAGGAGAACGAGCAGGTGGTGCAGCGCTGCCTGCAGCTGAATCCCTCCTTCAAAATGCTCAGCTGCAAGAAGGCGCTGCGCAACAAGTGGCAGAACGTGGGCGACAAGGAGTACGCCAAAATTGGCAAGAACTGCTTGTACTGCCTGCCCGACAGCGATCTGACCGACGGCATCTTCCTGGCACTGTTCGAGAAAAAACGCGACGGCGAAGAGGAATAAGAAGATGGAGAGTAGACGGTTGATCATATCTTTATTTGACACATACTTCAACTTCATTTGTATACATTTTTATAAAAAAAAATTGAAAAAAATATTCGAGTTTGAATTTATGGTTAAACACAATCCCGATTGGATTATGACAAATTTGAAAATAGTTTATGATAATGGGTTGTATTATAGTTCCGATTTACTTGATAGCAAATGTACTTACATTGATAAAAAAAAAATGAAAAAGTATATAAAATTGTACTCTTTAAATATACCATACGAATTTGGAGTGACATGATGGCGAATATAAGGTGAACATTTATCAAAAAATTGAAAAATAATGGTCATGATAGATCCACGAATATGATAAATTATTCGAACGAATGAAGAACATGATTGAATAAATATATAACATCAATATACTCGATGTAATGTATTTGCGATACATGTAATAAAATGTTTGTTTATCAACTATTTAGTGTCAAATTTTAAAAAGTTTCACAATGATTTTGTTGCCTACGAAATCGTTCGTTTCACTTTACGTTATCAAATTTGAAACATATATTCCAATACGATTACCAGATCGAAATTCAAAGTCATCTATTTCAAAATTGTAGCGCTATTTCGCTATTTGCCTCTTGCGGCAGAAAATTTGTGAAAATGTTGCCGAAAGTTCGTAAACAAACTATTTTCAAATTTCATTTTGTGAGATGTTTCTATCGGCACGCACGATTTAACAAGTATAACGATGTTGTGAGTATTCCTAATTATTAATTAATTATTTGGTTTGTAGAAAAATTGATTTATGATGTAAAAAAAATGTTTCCGATAAGAGAACAAATTTTGATTTGATTTGAGTAATCAGTCACTGACTACACTCTTAGCCGCAGACTAGTTTAAGAAACAATAAAATCGAACGCGCCAGGCGCTAATATCTAGTATCTAGCACAGGAACCGAAATCGCATATATATAAAGCTATATACGCGCAGCTTAAAACTGCCAGAGTTCCGTGTGGGTTCTTCGGCTAGACTTTTTCTAAACCTTCATCTGCTGCTTGTAGTAGCTGCTCCTTGCCAGGCGGAATGTCTCCGCATTGATGGCATCTTCCATGGTTATGATCGGCTTCTTCGGGCAGTATTTGATGGTGTGTGCCGAGTCGCCCGATGCCCCGCAAATTGGGCAAACATAGGTGCGCAGCTTGGGGCACAGTACGCGATTGAAATTGTCGCGCACCGAGTGACTGTTCACCACCGCCTCGGGTTCGTTGTTGTTCTCACAGAACACGCAATGGCGGCTGACCTGTTCACGGGAGAAAATGCCCTTAATAGAACTTGCTCTATCAATTCGAATTGCAACACCTACCTCTTTGGGCTTGTAGCGCCTGTTCATCTTGTTGTTGTTGTTACTTGGATTGCTGCCATGTCGGAAATGATCCGGCTGCAACGGCAGCCCTAGTCCCATGGCGCTCAGATTGTTTGATGCTGCCTGAACCTGCGCGTGCATCTGCAGTCCCGCGTTGGCATTGGTCCCAATGCAGGGCATGTAGCCCATGGAGCGCCACACATTGTTCAGCTGCTCGCGATAGTTTTGGAGCCAGCGTGCGGACAGTGGGGCAGGTGCGGGCACAACCTGAGGTGGATGATTGGCTGCTGCTCCGGCAGCGGGTAAATTGCGGTGCAGCTGATTTGCCGGCGAAGGGGCCGGACTGTAAGCGAAGCAATTGAGATCATCACTGGCGTATCCGTTGCTCGCAAACTCCTGCATAACATCCTGCGTAGAGCCGGGCACATTTTCTGCGAAATTTAATGAAATCTGTATTTTACTGATTTAAAATGGCGTCTTTTCGCGTCTGTTTTGATTAATTTGGGAAGTGTTGGAGAATTCAAAATGCACACAAGGGCACTGACCCGAAAACTTGATAACTGTACGTGCTCTGTTCTGTTCTGTTTTCCCCCATTTCGTAAATCGATCTTTTCTCCTGCTCCTACTCACCTGCTGGGCCGCTTGTCAGCTGAGCAAATACTTTCAGGGAGCGAGCTATCTCATCCTTCTGCTGATGGTTCACACCAGAAGCTGCCGCGGATGCGGCCAGCGCCAAGTGATGGTTGGCCAGCTCCAACTGCTGCTGCTGCTGATGGATGATCAGGTGGTATTGGTAATGCTGGTGCAGCAGCATGTTCTGGCCGGTGTGAAGGCCCATGTTCATGTTCATGTTCATGTTACTGTTGCCCGTCAGCAGGGGGAACTGAGTCTGGGAACCGTATTGCGGTGGTTCCGGGGTCAGAGGAGTGCTGGGGGGACTCAGTGTGCCCGACGAGACGCTGGGCGTCGGTGGCAAACTGGAGCTGCCAGAGCCTAGCGTGGATGCCGTGTCCAAGTACACGTCTTGGAGGCCCAGCAGGTTGAGGCCGCCCCTGCTATGGAACGCCGCATAGTTGTCCTGCAACGGTGGGCAGAGGGACGGGGGCGCATAAGGAGAGCGGCAACAGATAATGGCGTCCGTCGGCACTTACGTTTGTGGCGTTGCCCTCCAGGCTGCTGCGAAACATGACAAAGTCCAAGTTTTTACCGCAATTTGCGCTTCTCGCTTTGCACCAAATCTCACACTCACGAAAACCGAGTAAAGCCTAATTTTTTGAAGTATACGCGTTACTTCTTCAGTTATTACAATTATTTGTACAAAAAAAACTCAGTTTGCGCGGTGTCAAATCGGCGCGTCTATAAAATTTGTATTATGCTGGCGCCAATTACAAAAGCAAAGAAAAAAATGGTCTTGCGATTGGCGGCGATCTTCCCCAAGTAACGGTTCTATGCTCTATCTCTCTCTCTTTCTCACTCTCTGCCTGGCTGGCGTTACCAGGTTTTCAAAAATGAAACACACAGTAATATTAAATAAAACCTAGGCAGGGATCCACTAATCAAAAACAAGAAAGGGGACACCAACAGAACATTTACTCGACAAACAAACCATATTTATGTTTTTGGGCATCACACTTATTTCAAACTCCGCGCGCACTGCCATCGCTGCGCAGCCCTGAAGTCCGATAACGTCGCTCGCCAGCCCTGCTCTTCTCGTCAAAAACAGCTGACTCTGTGCCGCTAATACGTGCGTGGTTGATAGAATTATATAAATTTGGAGACACTGACGCGATTTTGCCCGGCCTTCACCACTGATCGAACGACCTGCGAAATATCCTTGTAGCAACCCGTCATCATGGTAGGTTCATACATCTTCGGCCCCCTTAGCGGCACACAGAGGGGGCAGGTTGCATGTGACCATTTCGAGGTTAAAATGGCCGAATTGATTAACGTGAACCCACTTCTCATTACAGTTCAGACTTGCTGCCCTTGCGCGGGATCGTGCCTGCCTCTTCACGTGGCAACAGGCGACGCAGAATCTGCAACAGCCGCAGGTAAGCTTATGGTGTGAAAGTGATTTGATTTCCGCTAATCCTGAATCGATCGCTCTGCAGCCTCGCTATTATAGTGCGCCTGGACGCAAGACCGGCTTCTTTTCGCAATTAATCGACAATGTGCGAAGTGAGATGGACAAGAGCAAGGAGATCAAGGACAACATCCGCAAGTTTCGGGAGGAGGCACAGAAGCTGGAAGAGTCCGATGCTCTGAAGTCGGCGCGGCAAAAGTTCAACATTGTCGAGTCGGAGGCGCAAAAGTCGTCGAGTAAGCTGAAAGAACAGCTGGATGCCTTCAAAGACAAGATGGGCGACGTAATCGACGACGCCTCCAAGTCGGACCTTGCCAAGAAGGTCTCGGAGGAACTATCCAAGAAGGCCAAGGGCGTCAGCGATACGATCTCGGATACCAGCGGCAAGCTGGGCCAGTCGGGTGCCTTCCAAGCCATCTCCGATACGACGCGAATCATCAAGAATGAGATGGACCTCACGAGCATAGACAATCGAGTGTATCGTTCACCAGCGAAGTTGCGAAAGCGTGTTCAAGTGGAAATGTCCGAAAGTAGTCGTACTTTTGAGCCGAATACGGAGGCAACAGGTAAGTGGATCCACGGATCATATACCGAAAGCATTCATTGAGCGGTGTACCTCTCAGGCGTGGAACTGCACAAGGACTCAAAGTTTAGCCAGTCGTGGGAGAACTTCAAGAACAACAATGCCTATGTAAACAAAGTACTCGACTGGAAGATGAAGTACGAGGAGTCTGAGAATCCCATGATCCGTGCTTCCCGCCTGCTGACCGAAAAAGTCTCGGACGTGATGGGTGGTCTCTTCTCCAAAACGGAGCTGTCCGAGACGATGACCGAGTTGGTTAAGATCGACCCCGCCTTCGACCAGAAGCAGTTTCTGCGTGATTGTGAAACTGATATTATTCCCAACGTTCTGGAGGCGATTGTGCGTGGCGACCTGGAAATACTGAAGGACTGGTGCTTCGAGAGCACATATAACATCATTGCTACGCCTATAACGCAGGCGAAAAAGTCTGGCCTTTACCTGGACTCCAAGATCCTGGACATTGAGGACATTGACCTGGCCATGGGCAAGGTCATGGACCAGGGACCCGTGCTGATCATCACGTTCCAGGCGCAGCAGATCATGTGTGTGAGGGACTCGAAGGGCAAAGTTGTCGAGGGCGATCCCGAGAAGGTGATGCGAGTGGCCTACGTGTGGGTGCTCTGCCGCGACCGAGAAGAACTCAACCCCAAGGCCGCCTGGCGGCTCTTGGAGATCTCGGCCAATGTCAGGGAACAATTTGTTTAGGCGCACTACTCGCAATAGACCACTTAGAAGTTTTAAGTTTCTCATTAACCTTATCTAAACTACACCCACGGACACTTTCCATGAACTCGGCCCAAAGGACTCCAAAATTTGTACAGAATTTTCGCTTTTGATTACCTCGAAATTTTTGTCATCCGCTAGTCGAGTGCGTCCCGTTGGCCTGGAGCTGCTGGTCGGTTTCCTGGCCATCTGTGATCCAGCAGTCTGCTGGCCCAGCGGGATGCACTCAATGATGTTTATGTCACTTTCGGCGGTTATCCGTCGGCTACGCTCCTCACCGGCCGCCCATGACCGCCCCTCACCATATATATATGTTGTATATTTTTGCCTACCATGTAAGCTGTATATTGGTGCCTGGCCGGAGATTGGCGCCGTGATCGGTGCGTGGCGTGGCCCACGTAATCGCCGTACCATCGCCTGTGTTGAGTTTAGAGTTTGTTAGGTATCTTAAGGGCCCTTCAGACCCCCTATTTGTAAATACACTGGCCATCGCGTTGCACGTCCACGTATGCCTCTTTGAAAAATTAGAAAATAAAGCAGAAAATACGTTTAATACAAATTATTTTTCGGAAGAGAGACATTACTATACTAGCAGTATAGATTTGATCTTTTGTTTTGGTCCTTTGTATATTATAGAGGATGGCCCTGTGTGCTAAGGTTTCTTTCATGTTTTTATGGTTTTAAATCTCTTCAAATCCTTATGTGTGAATCTAAACATCCAAACATGCTGTGCTGTGATGTTTTCGTATGCTTTTTATCGAATCTATTAAAAGTCCTATATTTTTACCGCCGTTGAAAGGATTGCGACTCTTCTCTACCATCCTAATCCAGTAAGCTCCACAAACCCAAAGAGTTTTACAACCCCTATATAGTATTTTAGTAAGTAATAATGAAAAATCGTTGCCCTGTTAACTGTTTAAACTTAACCGCTTTTTTGTACGCCAGCTGGAACCACAAACTGAACTTCGCACGTGGAATGGAACCAGTACCTGCTCTCGACGATGTATCGTTTCCAGATCGGTTTTTGCCGATAGTATCGTACTGGATGACTCAGTCGCCTCAGAGCTTTTGACGTTTTGAGCTTTCGTTTGCGATTTTCGCGCCCTAAAACCCTAAAAATCCAATTATTTCGAATAGCCCAATCAAGTAGGAAATAGATTCACCAATCGTATAAAATTGAGTGGGCATGGCTTAATTTTCTATATAGATAGTATTATTCAACGGAAGAAAGAAAACGAGGAATTCGTCGTTCTTTTTGAATCGGTAATGGCCCGATTGACAACAATGAGTCCCATTCCATACACAAATGTTGCTAATTCCATGCACACTCATACCCTGGGAATGGATGATATAGAATTGCGGAAATGTGTGTCATCCTATGCTCTAATTGATGCAGAAACTAGTCAGTATCTATTTTAAACGATATTTGCGACTAGTGGTCTTCTTACAGAGACCAAGAACTGGTACTGGGATCAGGATTTATATAAAAACACCTAATCAAATGCATGAATAGACCAAAAAAATGCAATCTAAGACAAGGCCTTAACTAATTACGTTTGAAAGCAGATTGGAAAACAGTATCTTTATAAAATATTCACGAAATAGGGTATACAAATGACCACACTCTGGTTGACAAGAAATGAGTCTGCAAATACCAGCAACTTTGACGTCACAACCTGCGACTATTGTTGAAACCGTGTTTTTGTCAAAACAAAAAACATGCAAGTACTTGAAAGTAGTTCATCTTGATCAAAATTGTTTCAGCAATCATATAAAACTATCTGGGCAAAATTGAGAGATCTATATAGCTGGGAATATTCGACGGAAGAAAGAATAACCAAGAATTAGTCGTCATAACCGGTTGACAACAATGAGTCCCATTCCATGCACACATATACCCTGGGGGAAATGGACGTTATAGAATTGTGAATATGTTTGTCATTCCAGGTCTTTTAATTTATTTCGTTTGATCGTTTTCGTTTTAGTCTGAAAGAAACGCTCGCCGGGAACAAACGCTAAAAACGACACTTTCCGCCTTGAAAACACGATTTTATAAGCTAAAATAGGTTGAAAAAACCCCAACGCTTATTCATCTGGCTAAAATATCCAACGGTTGAGTGGCGCGTAAGAGCTAATAATTTGCTCGAGTGATAAGAAATTTATTGATAAAAGAAGTATCTATTACGGGGGAAAAAAATAACGAAATAATGGTTGACGGCAAAAGTATAACGTACTGTAGCCTGTTTTTGCTGGTGCTGCTGCTGGCAGATTGCTGTAAGTACCACCAGAAGAGCCATGCAATGACAAAGATTGTGGAAAAGATACATAGATAGAGAGCAAACAGACACACAATCCACGCAGCGTCTCAATATTGATTCGTGTACGTTTACGAGTACGAGCCCATTACCTGGAAACTAGTTTCGCGCGCAGCTGGAGGAGCCGGAGCGACCACTTGGATAGACAGTTTTACAGTTTACCCTTTGCCTTAAGTGTCTGCCGTTAAGTGCCTGGTCTGGGCCTGGCCTGGGGTCCGGTTCGGGCCCGTAAGCCTGGCCTGCAGCCCATAAATATCAACTTTTATAATGGGGCGGGGGGATGGGGTTTTGGACCGCCTGCAGTCGCGACAAGACGCAGCCATGAATTGGCCATCAAGGTCCACAACTAGCCGCAAGTCGCAAAAAGATAGAGGGGGGGAGGGAAAGAGAGAGGCACCTGATTGGCAAAATGTCCATCCTGTTCGATAAGATTTCGCCAGGCACTTCGACATGTGCTGATTACATGATTGCTACACAGATATAACCATGTTTGCGGTGGGATTTTCTGATAAGCGAACCGATTCCTACCCGGCTTTAGCTCTTTGACAGATGTCAAAAAGTGGATCAATGGCTCAAGTTACCAAATGGAGGACCGAGGCCTCCACCATTGTCGTCACGTAGTTGCGAAATCGAATCTGGGCGGCTTATGAATGCCAAATGCAATGAAATGCAAGACTTGTCTGATATCGCGATATCTGTGCTGTGCGGTTGTGTTGGTAACAAATGGATCTTTAACATTGGAGAAGCTCGTTACTGGCATTAGAAATACCGATGATTGTTTGTGCTATATAGTATATAGTATAATACGGGGACTGGTTTGCCATAGCCGCCACATACAAACATACCTATCAGTATATATGTACATTTGCATATATGTTTGTCTTTCCACATGCCGGTTTTTTAGCCTCAACACGCTTTTCGTTTTGTTTGCCAAAAGCGTAGCCAAAAATTCATGTCAACTGATAAATCCAGGCAGCAAAACAATTCAGATTGTCTGGGTCTATGGCATACATATCTGGTTGGATTTTTATGGCCCAGCCACCAAAAGGTGCTAGTGGCGAAATCTTTGGCCAAATATTTGAGCTTCTCTGAATTTCTTGGATCGTAGGGTAGATCTTTTCAGGGAAGACAAACAGCAGTGCGGCAGCGATTTTGATAAGCTGTAACCAAATACTTGTGCACCGATAATTCACGGAACTCATTATCTGTTTTCTGCTTAATTGCTTTCTCTTTTAGCCCATGCCAAGCCCTCAGAGGACCCGGCCAGCACTGACTCGGAGCTCAGTGATTTGAGTGGATCGGAACCCAGAAATAAAACATCTGTCAGAGCTGCTGCTCCTGCTGCTGGCGAGGAGGTAAGTTAAGTGGTAGTCCCCCCCCCCGATGACAGGGGCCTGAGGTGCCGGGTATCTGGGCCAGGGGACGACGACAAGAGCCCCGAACCCAACCTGACATGACTGACGCACTGAGGCATTAAGTAACGACCCCGAGAGCCCATGCCAATGAAATACGATCCTACGTTGAATCGGGTTCTGTGCCCAGGCTCAGATGTTGGCTTATTTTTATACAGAGCCGGAAATTTACGCTCTGCACAAACTGTTTATTTATTTTCACTTTGATTAAATGCAAAACCGCAACCAGACACGCGCGGCGATCTCCTTTTAAGGCTACTCCTCGCACAGAAAGTACCGCGAGGGGCTTCAGCAATGAAACTTTCAGTGGCCGAACATTTGCATAAAATTAAAGAAACCCGCAGCAATCCACAAACCAAATGCTGATGAGGCTTTGCAGCGGATTAGTCACGAAATTCCATCAAACTGGGCCTCGAATTGAACGAGACAACAAACGTAACTCCCTTTCCCAATAAGACCGCTTTTTGATGAGTCAGAGCCACAATCCGATTGAAGTTCTAGGTAATTCCTCAAAGTCTGACGTTTGAATGCAGCTGTTCCCCAGGGTGTTTCCCAAGACGACGCGTTTTGATCGAATTTCGAGATCGCTTATCGCTGATCTCGCATCTCGATGCTCGTGCTAGCCATCTTTTATTCATATTATTATGGTCGTCGTTAGCTGTAAACAAATCGGACAATTACACGAAACGAGATAAAGTCTGATCCCTGTGCTTGTGCCAGAGACAGAGGCAAGTCACGTAGTCGTAAAATGTTGTTACTGCCAATTACAGAGTTCACCCAGCGACCCCTTCAAGCCATCAAGGCCAGCCATCTGTGGGGGGTTTGAGTGACAGGCAGACAGGGAGAGTGATCATTAGAAGTCAGCATTGGTAAACAGAGATCTTGCTCTGTATTTACATACTCGTAGTTATATAACAAATAGTCGGAGGCGATTCAGAATGAGAGTGATTAGGAGTGTACTAACATACAATTTCATTCATCAGAGATGGAAAGGGATCAGAGATACCAACAGTTTTTGCACTGAGAGAATAATTAGAGTAAACACATACATATTTCATTTTAAGTGAAATTAAATAGAATTTACTTTGATTTAAAGCAAAGACTAGGCAGTCTTGTTTTTGGTTTCTGGGGACCGACTTGTGCGCCTCGCTAAAGACTGTGTATTTTGTTGTTGGATTCTAATGATTTTTTCCTGAGGCATAAATGTATCTAAAATTCTTATTTAATCTAAATATAAAATACTTTAAAATAAATATAATGTTTCAATTTGTAGGGAAAATATTTATTCTAAATAAGAAAATATTTAATTTAAATATGAAATATATTTATTGAAAATATAAAATATATTGAAATCAAATATTTTCTTATTTATGCCAATGTAAGTGCCAATTTCCCCCCTCTTTGCAAATCTATTGGTATGACTATTCGATCCTCAGGGTTCTTAATTTTCTCTGAGTGTAGGGTTTCAGAGTCAAAAATGGTAAACAGTTTTTACAGATATCCACTTTTTATGCGACCTCTCTGATAACAAGGATTATTTACTGTTTACGTAAATAAATCCTCAAAAAAACTGTAAGCTAAAAACACAACAAATTGCTTAAACCTTATCACCTGCGGGTTCTCTACGTAATTTGAGCACTGACGAGGTGTTGATTACCGTGATGATTAATAACCCATAAAGAATTTGGCTTCCTGAACATTTGAACATTTTTAGCTGCTGAGTCAGCGAGGGCTCCGATTTCCTGGGATAATATTTGCTCAAAATATAGCAAACTATTGCATGAAATTCTACAGAGATGATCTCAAAATGGAATACATAAAACCGACCCTAACACGCCCCCACAGCTAGGCCGACACCCACAGAAAGTTAGAAACTTGGTCGGACCATAAAAATTGGCATAGAATCACGAGCCACGTGAAAATCAATTACGCAAAGCCCGACAACAAGAGCCGCATCGATGACATGGGGCCGGCCCGTTTATTTGTTGAATGCCCCCAGCCCCAGGCACAGGCCCAGGCCCGATGACTGATGACGAGTTGTACAAATACGAGTAGTGTTAACGTTAACGGTTTCCCCTGTAACTACGTGACTAACTTTAAGCTGGTGTCCCTGTATCCGTCCCTGACATTTAAACAATTTGTGTTTCCGTTGCAGTCTGTCGACTCGGATGCGGACTCGGGCTCGTCGGAGCTGACGCCGAATTCCTACCCCCACCGCGACGAGGATCAGTTGAACTCGGCTACCAACCTGGTGCTGGCCCGGAACTACAAGTACGACGTGGAGATACTCGAGTCGGGCGATGCGGAGGAGATCGAGGAGGAGAGCCGGCCGGCGGCCAGCGAGGAGCTGGAGGAACGCTTCAAGGGTCACGGAGTTCTTCCCACCGACACCGAGACCTTCACGGCGGAGAATATCGAGATGACGCCCGTGGACGTAGAGGCCGATGCCATCAGCGAGAGTCACATGCTGCTGGGCATCGTTGTGGTGGTCTTGGCCTTGGTCTCCGTGTGCCTGTACGCCGGTCTGGTCATATGGCGTTCACATCTGGAGTAAGTCATAATTATCCTAATTTTGGAAAGTGCTAATTTCTAATTTGTCTTCCCCATAGGCAACGCTACGGCATGCGGGAGCGACTGGTTAATCGCGACCTGGAGGAGGAGGGCGACGGCATCGATGATGTTGATTATCATGTGTATGCACCGACCACAACGCCGACAACGACGCGTGCGTAGTCCGTCCGATCTGGTTTGGTGTGGGCTGAGAAACATTCAATTAGGCTTAAGTTCAATTTAAAATGCACTGGGCAGAACAGCGATGAACCGGCAGTCAGCGACAGCTAGCGGCCGCCGGCATGTGCATCCAAGTGAGTGCAATTGTATAATGAATGCCATAAATTTACGCTCACCACGCGGTCCGGTTCCATTCACATTCACCTGTCGGAGACCGCAATTTGAAATGCATTCCACTTCCCAATTAACCACATCGCACACTCTAATCGCAGTACTAAAGGTCACCTCAGCTGGCACTCACTGTTGTGTAGCGCGGGGTTGACAAAGCCAATTAGCTTGTAAGTTTTTGTGATATTGTTATAGAGATTCTTTTGTACTTTTGTAACTTGTATGTATCGAAGCGACATTTGTATTTCATAATAAACCAACGATTTGAATGCTGTCTATTGCATTCAAACGAATGTAAACCAAAAATTCAGTAATTTTTAAAAATTGAATTGGAATTCAAACTGGGCGCGCAGAAAAGTGTTCGCCAACACTGCGCAGCGCAACCAACTTCAGCTCGTTAGAGATTACTGCTTGTGAACTAGTTCATTGTGCTGAAAGTTGTGATGTTTTATTGATTTTCACATAAATATGCATAAAAATAGTTTAATTAACCCTAAGTTTGAAGGTTTGAATAAATAAAAAGCTCCCAGAGCAGCAAAAAGTTTCTGGCAAGCAACAAGTTTGGATCATTTAGAGAACTAGTTCCGACAGCCCACTCGCTCGTGACTTGCACAGCACTGGGAGCATCAGCTGTTCCGCATTCCACATTTCGGTTTGTATTTTGCACTTTGAACCTGACCAAAATCCTCGTGCCTGGCTAACGAATACGAAAAACACACTCTGGATTCTTGCCGAATTAGAGTGCGCCTGTCCGCGTCCGTGTTCGTCCTCGCTCGTCCTCGTTCGCCGTTCTCCGATTCTCGCAGAACACTCGCCGAGTCGGCCTTGCCGCCCCCAATCTTTCTCGGGCCGCGGACAAGGAAACAACAGCCACACACCGCAGCGCCAGCTTGTTAGCCGGAGAGCTTTTCGTTCGTCTTTGCATCGCGCGCATTGCCTGTCCAGTTTCATTGATAAGAAAGCCAGTGAATGCCCCAACGTGCCCCTCTGTTTCGCCAGCGTCAACGCCGTTTAAAGTGCAAATTAATCAATTAAAATTGTACGAGAGCGTGCAGTGCGTGCTGGTATTAATTTATTTGCGTGGCTTTAAGCGAATCTAATTAATTTCGTCTTCAATCTGTGTTCGTTTCGTCCAAAGTTCCGTTCCCGCTTGTTGCCTTGCTCCGTAGATGCGACGCGACGCGACGCTGTTTATTAATTAAAGACGACAACCAACATTGCATAGTTTCCGGCTGAAAATTTTCGTTATTTTCGAGCTTCCAGTTTTTCCCGTGCGCTTCCTTCCTTCCGTTCCGCCCCCTCAGCAATCGCGGCCAATTAACAGGGGACTTTAACAAGAGGCAAGTGGAAGCACAGCGCCACACAAAACAACACAAAAATGACGCACTGGGAGGACTTCTATAACACACATCTGCCGCCCGCAGACTTCGAGGACAATCGCTCGCTGCTGAAAGAGTTCTGCGAACGCCACAACAAGATCCAAAATCGCATTGTTCTCGTCACGGTAAGTGGGCCCCAGTCCCCCCACACACCCCCTGACAGCCAAGTCCACATTAATTAGTGGGGTTAAGCCTCCGACCTGACCTCTGGGATGGCAACGGCAACGGTTAAGCTTTCCTAATGGGGCCTCGGAACCTAAAGATAAGACATTGGATATGACAGGTATTGGATTTCTGACAGAGGATAAATAAGCTGAAATATTAAACGTGAAGGTCTGCTGGAATAGGGCAAGATTTCCGCTCAAAGGAGAGGAGATTGATTTTCTTAGGAAACAGCCCACTTAGGTGCTTAGGTGTGTCCCTGAGCACTAACTCTCTTTTAATGCCATTTAGATCTTCGACTGCACCTGAAAGTAAATCGAATTCCATAATATTCATCTCTTTGTTCTCTTCCTTTCCAGTCTGGTGGAACTACAGTACCTTTGGAGCACAATACGGTTCGATTTGTGGACAATTTTAGTGCCGGCACTCGGGGCTCTGCCTCGGCGGAATACTTTCTTGACCATGACTATGCCGTGATCTTTATGCATCGCCACAAATCGCTGGAGCCCTTCACGCGCCACTTCACGGGGCAGCAGTTCTTCGATATGCTGGACATAGCGGACAACAGCCAGAGCTCGACGATAGCCATCAAGCCGGACTCGGTGGATGTGTTCGCACCGGTGCTGGCCAAATACAAGATTGCCCGGGAGACCCAGATGATTTTGTATGTGAACTTCACCAGCGTCGTCGACTACATGTGGCTGTTGCGGGCCGCCTGCGAGTGCCTGGCTGCGTTCGAGGAACGTGCCGTGCTCTACTTGGCGGCTGCCGTATCCGATTTCTACATACCCGAGGACATGATGGTAAGCGAGGAGCGTCGGGTTGGGCGGCCATGTGGGAAATCTTGTAATTGATTGCACTCGTCATCGATGAGCGGGGGCTTCTAGTTGCCTGGAAATGGGTTTTTATCGATTTGCAAAGTTGATTCTGATTCTGATTGCGTTGTCCTTGTGCGCACTCCATCCCAGTACCCAGTACCAGTCCCCAGTTACACGGCGGAGTACCAGTCACCATCCTGCCTTTGACACATTTCCTCTTCACATTATTGACGTTAGGCTGGGCTTCCTGGCAGCAGGCAGGAGCAGCAGCAGCGAGAAGAGGAGCACTATGTCTGCCCCTGCCACACCTCCTTATCGCAGAGCCGCCTTTCACGGGTGGCCCCTTGTTCGCCAGCCAGCCAGCAGCAGCCTTAACATTGTCAACAAATAATTTGATTTGCATAATTTTCCTTGTTAGCATGTTTCTCTCTACTCCCGGCTACACTTTACCTGAATCCTGTCCGTGGAGTCCACCCACGCGGGTTTCTCTATTCCTCACTCATCTTTTCCACCCACCTTTTGGGTTTCATTCACTCACAGTGCGCCGCCCCCTCCACCCACTCCTAGTAGGGCTTGTGGGCGTGTTTACTTGTCAGACCCCACTCTAAGCCCCCAGTCTCTGACAGCTGACTTGTTGGTGAATATTCAGCACAGGAGCAGGGGCAGCAGGAGCAGCGAAAGGCTTTCAAGTGCATCAAATGTCCGTTTGGTGGGGTGTGAATGGCTTTTGCCTGGCTGCCTAGCTGCCTGGCTGCCTGTCTCCTTGCATTTGCATGCCACCCGACCACAGATGCATACAGATATACAGACAGACATAAGTATACGAGGTATACGGGACACCGAACGTGATAGATGCTTTAGGGGGTAAACACGAAAGTTTTCCACTAGCCGCCCAGGCATCGTCGTCGTGGCACTTCCTACGCTCTGTTTCCGTTCAGTTCGTGCATTTCCTGTCGCCGCCATTCTAAAGACACATTCCGCCCGCCCCCTCGCGCCTCTCTGTGGTCGTGGTCGTGGTCGGTCGTGGGGTGTTAGCCACAAATCGTCCGTTCACTTGATTAAATTGTTCCACACTACCAGCTTGTGCCTGTGCCGTCGGCATCCTTAAGGCCACAAAAACACGGGAATGGCCTGTTGATGTACGGATACGAGTAGGAGTCAAGTATATACATACATATTTGGGATACTCTTCTCTAAGGGGGCCTGCAAATCGATTGGGATTTGCATAATCAGCTCCATAAATAAAAGTTCAAGCTGCAGAGCATGAACCAACTACAAGTAACTTGTGTTTAAGTGGCTATTGAAGTGTTTCAGTCTCTTGCTTTCCTGTGAAATTGAAAACTCATTCCCAGAGATCCTGCTGCAAGGTCGGTCCCAGGCACTCTTGAAACTTTGTCGCTGGAGATGCTAAAGATAGTACAAGTACTACAGTAGTCTGTCCTGTACAAGAGCATACTAAAAATTCAATTTCACAATCACATCATCAGGACCGTGCAAGCCCTCGGAAAAGCCTTTTGCAAATTTATGCAAAGGCAGCGACGGAGGCGACTCTGAATTTGAATTAACTTTTGGTGGATGGGGGAGGGGGAGAGGATCCTAAGTAAATTGTAATAAGTAAAAACAAACAAGAAATTAAAACGAGTAAACTAAAAAGCAGAGAAGCCAAAACGGAAACAGGACAAAAGCGGCGACGTGCCGAAATCCGCAAATCAAATCAAAAGATTTTACAAGAGCATGCATGAACGCACACACGCACAGATAGGCAGGGACACGAACACGAGCACTAACACTAACACTAACACCAACTGTGCTGTTGAGAGAGAGACAGAGAGAGAGAGCGGGGGTGGCTGTGGTGGTAAATTCAATGTCAACAGCTGCTAGCTGTTCCCAGAGAGTGCAAGAGCCACGCCACAAAACTTTTCTTTTTATTTTTTTTTACTCAAAAGCTTAAAGTTCTAATCAGCAGCAGACCCACAATTGTCAATGCCTGCCGTCCTTCTTCCTCTCTTCCTCTTTTTTTTCTCACTGTTGCTTTTGTCTTGCGTCTGCTTCTCCTTCTTCGCCTTCGTTTTCGTTTTCCTTTTCGCTTTCGTTGTCGGCTCAATGCCTTGGGCTACATTTTTCATTTCTCTCTTCGCACAATGTCTCCGGCTACTTAGGCATGTCCGTCTCTCTGTCCCTCTGTTTATCCGTTTGTCCGTGTGCTGTGCCTGCCTTTGTATACAGAGAGCGAGAGGACTGGTCAGCAGCTTAGAGCCGCTTACGGCGCTGCTCAGTTAATGAGAATAAAACGGTACTGCGGGGGGTACGCTCAACAAGTCGCTGGCGTATGTGCGATATTTTAAAGGACTTTAAGGAGAGCCTTGGGGCGGATGTGCAGCCAGGCGATGCCGTTAGCTCATTACGGCTGAGTTATGCTTTCAATTAGTTGTAATTCATATGCCACGTGGCGGGGCCACAGAAGCAGCAACCCTGGCCTTTTATTTCATCGTCAGTCGACAGCCCGTCTGTCCCTCCGAACGTCCGTCTGTTTGTGTTGCAAGGACATTTTACTGCCTGTCCTGGGTGGCGGCTACTTGTGTATGCGTCTGCCGCATTCTGTATCTGTGTGTCTGTCTGTCTGTTGGTCTGTTAGTGTGTGTCCTTTCCATTTGTGGCTTTTGCGGAGTGGCAACCAGAAAACCAATCTACGAGTACGAGGCAGCGCCTCGTCACGTCGCGCATACGCAGCGTGGGCCGAACTACGGGCTATTGAAAACACTAACCACTGTCATTCCGTGTATTGCAGCCCACCCACAAAATGCAATCGGGCGATGGAGCGCCGACGATTTCGCTGCAGCTGGTGCCAAAAATGCTCGCCCCATTGGCCAGCCTCTGGGTGCCGCACGCTTTCGTGGTGTCCTTTAAGCTGGAGACGGACGAGAGTCTATTGATTGTCAAGGCACGTGACAGCCTCAACAAATACAAGCATAAGGTGAGTCAAGTCGGAGTCAATCAGAAGTGGACAGCCACTGCAACCACTCACCGCACCTCCCGCTCTTACCCGCCAGCTGGTCATTGCCAATATACTGCAGACACGCAAACATCGCGTGGTGTTTGTCACGCCCACAGATTCCTACGAGCTGCATTTGAGCCGCGAGCAAACGCTGCAGGGCCTGGAGATCGAGGAGCCCATTGTGGCCGACCTGGTAAGGAGCAATCGACATCGCGAAAAGCCGCTATATGTGCTTAAATCGGTATTTTCGTTTTGTTTTCAGGTGCTAAAGCACAACGAGTACATCAACAACGCCCAGCAGCGCCAATGACCGTTATCAATGCGCCGCCGGCAACAGCAGCAGCAGCAACACCACCACCACCACCAGCAGCTCCAGCACCAGGATGACGATGGGGAGGATACGTATTGCGTGACCACCTCGCATTATTGTCGCGTGCTCAATCCGGGCACGCCAAGCTTTGGCCGCAAATATTGAGCAGGTTTATAGTCCATAGCGAATACTGAAATACTAAATGCCGAATACCCCGAATGCCCGAATACAGAACACTGAACACAGAACACCGGATAGTGACTAGACATTTGCATATATTCCTTCGAGCTTGAGTTGCCGTAACAATAAGTATTCCTGTTTATGGTCACGCCTCATAATTGATGGGGCAGCGTCTCCATTTCGACCCTTAGCCTTCGCCTTAGTTGGTGTCGGTGTCGGTGTCGGTCCTTTCTGCCGTTTTCATATTAGTTAATGTATTTCGTTTAATGTTGTCCCGAGAAATGATGTCACTTGTATGTATACACTCTGCTGGCTGGATTGGCCTTCCATCTTGCTATCCCATCCCATCCTTTTACCGGCCTGTCCTTTTATGTCATCAAGTATACGCAGTTGTGGGGCGTACACATCAATAAACGTTTTTGATTTATGTTTGCTCTGGGGCCCGTTCTGCGGAGCATATGATTTTATATTTAATGAAGCATCGATCGACTTTGCCTGAAATTAGTCGGTAGCAATTTTAAGCCCTTCATACAAACCAAAGCAGACATGTTTAAAATCCGCCAAAAAGCCGCCACATGCAATCGCAATTTGTTGGCCGTACCCTGTCCCTGCCCTGCCCCAGTCCCTGCCTCTGTCCTGGGCTCCTGTCCCTCGACGGCTGTCAGTGGCAGGCGACGCGACAATTGATTTGCCTGTTTTGCATAGCAACAAAAAAAAAAGAAGCTTCGTCTAATGTCCTTGTCGTTTCAAATTTATGGTGGCTTATACGAGTGCTCGTACCTTGGCGCCTGTCTATGCAAAGCGGGTCAAGTCAAGACCCCCCATAGCCAAAGGTCAGCTTAAAGCAGCCAAATTGAGTTTTCCCCGGCTTGAATATGCACGTACCCATACACGGCCGTGCAGCCAAAAAAGTAATTAACATCTCGTACACACAACACACACGCGACAGGAAGAGCTAAGCGATGCCTTGGCTGCCGGCAGACAGCCTGGGAGAAGGCCAAACGAAGAAGGGCCCTTAGGGTCCTTCTTTGGCACATTTTTATTGCATGTTATGTTGTTGCCGCCTTTTATCTACGCCTTTTGGGGGCGCTAAGCCGCCCGCTTAAACGGCTCTGTGGTGAAAAGAGTTGGTTTGGTCAAGTGGAGGAGGGGTAGTGGCTGTTAACCCCTCCAAACAGGGAGTTGTAACCACTTCCGTCCCGCCCGCATTTTGTGGGTTTTGTTCTGCAGCCTAGAACTATGCAACTTTTTTTTTATATTCCGTTCTGTTCTGTTTGTGTTTCCAACGAGTCATGGAAAAAAGTTCAACATTTATTCCCCCTCTGCTGATGTGTGTGCGTATAAGAGGAGTGTATGTCTGTGTGTGTGTGCGTATAAGAGGAGTGTCTGTCTGTGTGTGTGTCTGTGTGGAGGGGGAGATGTGAGGAGCCTGCATCAAATTAGATTTTATTGCCCCGGCACGCACCACAAACAGAGACAGAAACAGCAGGCAACAGCCACAAAAGCAACAGACACCACATCACATATAGTATACTCATATATATGTGGCTCAGCAGGATTTAAGTCTGGCTCCGTTTTCCTTTTCGTTTTCGTTTTCTTGTTGCTCGATTTCATTGCCACACCCACATATCAGGCTTTCCTCCTGCTGATGCTTTTATTGTGTATATTTTTGCGTATCGATTGTGCATTAAAATATAAACATAAAAATTCAGTTTGCGAACAATACAGCATATGTACATATGAATGTGTGTATCAGGCGGGGTTTCGTTCTGGTAGGGGCTGGCGAAAGGTGATGATATTTTTTGAATACTGAACAAAGGGGCACTGGAAATGATATAGTAAAAAACTTTCCAATGCAAGTCGAAGGAGAACCTTTTCATATCCATAATTTAGGACTGATTTCCAATTTATTTTATATACAATACAAATATAGATAAAAACGTGTGAACTTTCCTTAGATTCAGCTCATAAATGTCTAACGTAAAGTGCAATAAACAAAAGGGAAAATTACAAATAATAAATTATAAAAAACTTTCAAAATCTTCAAGATAATGTTTATAATAACTTACATATATTCGTTAAAAACAAAAAGTTAAACAAAAACCAAGAGAACCAATCTGTTAAAGTTTCAATATCCATTTGGACCAAACCAAAGTAAAAATCGAACAAAATATGATAAAAAGAAAACAAAAATCACAAATATATCTTTATGTCTACCTTGAAGAAAAAAAAAAACACAAAGAAACTAAGAAAGAAAATAAGGATTTTCCATTGAATATTTACTCTCTACAAGCATTTGGCCAGTAAAGCTAACTAACTAACTATTTTATTGTTGAAATTGGCCAAAAGAGCATCGTGCGAATCCACATCCAATTGATGGCAGTACGTGACCCTGCCTCCATTACGAGTATAACCAGAATCCAAGAGCTGTTTAACTGTAAAACTGTTGTAAAATGTTTACCACAAATGTACCATATACCGTATTGAGTGTCTAGAATGTCTACCTACATATATAGATCATAAATATATTTGAGTGTGTATTAAACTGGAAATGAAATAGCTTTAAATGTATAGACAAACCAACCAGCTTGTTTCATTCCCCCTTTGGCTAGCCATCGGTAGGGTCGGGTCTGGCATTTCTGGGAAGGCTCTTCACAATTGGATTCATTGCAGCCCTGGACTTGCTGTTTTACCTCCTCTTTTTCCAACCAAAACACTTCAAAAACTAGTTCAAACGACTGCAAATCTTATCTTATCACAAGCAATATAATCGGAAGAAATTCAAGACCAAAGTAGCGCATAACAATGCTTCAATTGGGCAAGTCGGTGAACTTAAACTTAAGCGGTATGTTGGGCAAACTGATCAGGGAGGAGCGGAAAGCTTTCTCCGTGGGATAATTAAACTCGATGCTGAAGTTCCGAATGAGTCGAGCGATGCCCAGCTCGAGCTCCATGTCCACGATGCGCTTTCCAACGCACATCCGGGGTCCAAATCCGAAGGGCAAGAACACGAACGGATTCTTCAGCTTTAAGTCATTCGCTGGGCATTCCCCGGTGGAGTCTGTGGCGCTACGCATCCAACGTTCTGGCAGGAACTCATTAGCTTTGAGGAAGTGCTCCTCGCTTGAGAGCAAAGAAGTGGGAACCATCGAGATAAAGGTGCCAGCAGGCACTTGGTATCCACTTAAAACACTGTCCCGATTGAGAGCTCGGATATTTCCGATGACCAAAGGATAGATCCGTTGTGACTCTTTGATGCAGGCACGTAGATAGGGAACGTTCTTCATCGATGCCTCAGTGAACTCGGAGTCCTTCTCGGGTAGAACCTTCATCACCTCTTCTCGGAGTACGGCCTGCTTCTCCGGATTCTTGGCAAGGCACAGCAAGGACGCTGTAAAGGTACTTGAGGTCTGGAAAAAAAGGATGTATGAGATAAGGGTAAGTATGAGAACAACAGACTACGTACGGTATCCACTCCGGCCATTAGCATGTCCATGGCCATAACCGTCGCCACCTTTTTGTCGACCTTGAGTAGCTTTTGCAGTACACTCTGCTCGCTCTCAGGGCGGACAACTCCTTCCTTGGCCTCCTTCTCTAGACGCTCTATAGCTTCATCTACATACGCTAAGGTTACTTCTTGAACGCCGTCCAGTGCCTTCATAAGTTTCATTAGCTTGGGTGTTTTAACGTAACGCCAGATGGAAGGCTTTATCTCCAGATCGGCTGATAGCTCGAAAAAATCGTCCAGGTGCTTGAAAAGTAACACAGCCTGGTCGTTATCGCCCGACTCTTTGAGCAGTCCCAACTGCTTGTCCAGAGCCACCACAGAGACTGACTCGAGGGTCCACCGGTTTATAATGCTTATGAAATCATCAGGAACTTCCTGGGTGTCGACGTCACGGAGTGTTTTAATACTGCGAATGGAGAAGACCTTTGAACATAGACTCGAATTTGTTTTCAGTCATACGCACCGTTGCACAAACTCCTGGTTCACTTGGGACATCTTCTTATAGTAAAGCCGCACGTTCTTCGGCTGCATGAGGACAGGATTTACAGTGGATCGAAAGTCGCTCCAGGTTTTTCCTTGTGTAGGTATAACTCCCTCGACTCCCTGGAAGAAATCCTTCCTATGAGTCTGCCGATGATAGCGAAGAGTATCGCTGCCAGGTCGATTGGGCCATACGCCCTCGTTCCGGAACACGACCTCGAAGTCCTTGGGATTGTGAGTCGTCAGAAATGACGGGCCTCCCATGATACCTGGTAAATATACTATGTTTCCATAGTCGTCTTGCAAAGCCTTGAACAATTCCACAATGTCCAATTTGCTATATTTTCCTCCAGGCATAAAATTCCGAACAGTCGACAGAAAAGTTGCACTGGGAATCTGCTCAAAGGGACGAGCTTGTAGCCACTCTGCATCATTTCTGGGCTCTGCTACAGCTGCTGTGGTCTGCCAACGCTGTAGAAGATTCGAATTGTAATTTCGTAGTGACGTCAGCGATATATGTATATATGTATTTACCAGCGGACAGCTGACAGAGAGAGCCGCTTTTTGCGCCTGAATTATAGATAGACCGCTGCGCACTTTCAACATTTTGCTTTTTGGAACTTATGTCGTTCGCTGCCAAAGCTAAACTGATCTCTCTCTGACCGGTCGTTCCATTAGCTAGCTATTCCAAAGGCCTGCGAGAGCTTGGCTGCTAAATTGGATGATAACAGCGCACAATCTTAAAAAGAGAGATCGCCAAAACAGGTTCACAAGAGAACCAAAACAAAAAACATTTTGTAAACATTCACTATAATTTGAAGAACAAAAATTACGACTGAATGCTATGGCCTCGACTTTGGTATACCTTTTAAGTCAATTACTGTCTCAATATTTTAAGAAATTTTTAAAGTCCTAAAATCTAATCGCTTTGATTAGAACATGCTTTGATTAATCCCTTTGCTAAAAATTTCTATAAAATAATTGCAACCAAAAAAACTATTTCGAATTTAAAAACGAAGGGGAACGCTATAAATCGCAGTCGCTACTCTGTCAGTATGGCTCTCCTCCGCACACATTGCACGACGAAAAGCGTGTGAGAAAAAGACAGAAAATGAGTAAGCGCATGGGCAGCTTTGTGTAAACACCGCTACTAGTTAATATTTTAGGTTTTATAAATAATTTAATAATAAAATGACAGATGGATAATATGATCCTAATATTTAAGCTATACTTTTGATCAAGTTTAACAGCTAAAATGTATGCCGCACGGACCATTATTCATAACAGCATCATCTCCAAAACTTCAATATACTCTAATAGTACCCTAAGCGGTTCACTCAAGCATATACTCGTTGAATTGGTCAATGTCATTGACATTAATTGAAAAATGTGTGAGCGTAAATAGAGAATAGTAAGACTATTGAGAATTGGTTTGATGAGAACAAATTATTAATATGAATAGCGTAATAACGTACATTTTCATGCTACCTCAATTGACATAAACAAATTCCAAAAAAACTTCGAAGATAATGTACAATTTCAATATTTGTTTGCTACTGGCTATACCCATTGCATCAGACTTATTGGCATGACTTGTATACTTGCGACTTTTTGGCCCTGATAATAACACAAAAAAATTAATCTTTATAAGTGCTTTGTCGATATATTTTGGTATCTGTCCGCAGACAAAGGGAAGCCATATTTCAAACATACTCAAATGTACCCGTGCGTATTTCGATTTGTTCAAACAGCTGATCGTTGCTCGAACAACTTGGAGCTAAGAGTGACTCATTTTTAGTATATTCAAATAGTCAAATGTCTTGTCTAAGCCTCGTCCAAACGCAAACAGAGCTTTAGATTCTTGAAAAAGTTATCTTATCGCAAAATACTAAGAATCCACTTTTCAAACCGCGATACTGTTCTACCCAGTACTTAGTTTGCATACATACACATATGCAATTTTATGGTCTGAATTATACAATATATAACTGCACTGCTTTATCGTCCCTTTAGTATTCCAGCTGTTTCCATTCCGATACATCTCGCTCACTCCACCAGGTGGCGCCACTGGTCTAGGAAGAAGTAGATAGCGAGACGAAGCAGAGAAGCTATAATAATGGTCCGATTTTATTCAGATTATCAAAAATATCAACTTGACTGGTGATGCTGATCGAGAATATAAATATTTTATTTTACAAATACGTTTATATATTCAATTGGGCAAGTCGGTAAACTTAAACTTAAGCGGAATGTTGGGCAAATTGATCAGGGAGGAGCGGAAAGCGTTCTCCGTAGGATGATTGAACTCGATGCTAAAGTTCCGAATGAGTCGAGCGATGCCCAGCTCGAGCTCCATGTCCACGATGCGCTTTCCAACGCACATCCGGGGTCCAAATCCGAAGGGCAAGAACACGAACGGATTCTTCAGCTTCAAGTCATTTGCCGGGCATTGCCCGTTGGAGTCTGTGGCGTTACGAATCCAACGTTCTGGCAGGAACTCAGCAGCCTTGGGGAAGTGCTCCTCGCTTAATAGCAAGCTCAGGGGAACCATCGACACACAGGTACCAGCTGGCACTTGGTATCCGCTCAAAACGCTGTCCCGATTGAGAAATCGGCCATTGCCGATGACCAAAGGATAGATCCGTTGTGACTCCTTGATGCAGGCACGTAGATAGGGAACATTCTTCATCGATGCCTCAGTGAATTCGGAGTCCTTCTCGGGTAGAACCTTCATCACCTCTTCTCGGAGTACGGCCTGCTTCTCCGGATTCTTGGCAAGGCACAGCAAGGACGCTGTAAAGGTACTTGAGGTCTGGAAAAAAAGGATGTATGAGATAAGGGTAAGTATGAGAACAACAGACTACGTACGGTATCCACTCCGGCCATTAGCATGTCCATGGCCATAACCGTCGCCACCTTTTTGTCGATCTTGAGCAGCTTTTCCAGTACACTCTGCTCGCTCTCAGGGCGGACTACACCCTCCTTGGCCTCTTTCTCTAGACGCTCTATAGCTTCGTCTACATACTCTGAAGTTATTTCTTGAACGCCATCTAGGGACTTCATTAGCTTCATTAGCTTGGGTGTTTTAACGTAACGCCAGATGGAGGGCTTCATCTCCAGATCGGCTGTTAATTCAAAAAAATCGTCCAGGTACTTGAAAAGTAACACAGCCTGGTCGTTATCGCCCGACTCTTTGAGCAGTCCCAGCTGCTTGTCCAGAGCCACCACAGAGACTGACTCGAGGGTCCACCGGTTTATAATGCTTATGAAATCATCAGGAACTTCCTGGGTGTCGACGTCACGGAGTGTTTTAATACTGCGAATGGAGAAGACCTTTGAACATAGACTCGAATTTGTTTTCAGTCATACGCACCGTTGCACAAACTCCTGGTTCACTTGGGACATCTTCTTATAGTAAAGCCGCACGTTCTTCGGCTGCATGAGGACAGGATTTACAGTGGATCGAAAGTCGCTCCAGGTTTTTCCTTGTGTAGGTATAACTCCCTCGACTCCCTGGAAGAAATCCTTCCTATGAGTCTTCCGATGATAGCGAAGAGTATCGCTGCCAGGCCGATGCGGCCACACTCCTTCGTTCCGGAACACGACCTCGAAGTCCTTGGGATTGTGAGTCATCAGGTATGACGTACCTCCCATCATACCTGGTAAATATAATATGTTTCCATAGTCGTCTTGCAAAGCTTTGAACAATTTCACAATGTCCAGTTTGCTATATTTTCCTCCAGGCATAAAATTCCGAACAGTAGACAGAAAAGTTGTACTAGGAATCTGATCAAAGGGACGAGCTTGTAGCCACTCTGCATCATTTCTGGGCTCTGCTACAGCTGCTGTGGTCTGCCAACGCTACAAGAGATTTAAAAACGTATATCACTGTGATATCGGATCTATATGTATACTATATATTTACCAGCGGACTGCTGACAGAGAGGGCTGCTTTTTGCGCCTGAATTATAGATAGACCGCTGCGCACTTTCAACATTTTGCTTGTTAGGAACTTAATTCATTCACTGCCAGAGCTATACTGCTAAATCATTCCATTAGCTAGCTATTTGAAAGGCCTGCGAGAGCTTTGTTGCAAAAAGAGCTGACCGATAACAGAGCACAAACAGAACAAGAGAGAGAGAGAGTGCCAAAACACGTTCGCGGGAGCGTGCGAATGCCAAACAGAAATAATTGTAAACATTTGCCATATTTTTTTAATATAGACTGCTATTTGATCGACCATGTTATACCTTCTACGGAATATTTAGGAATATAGTATTATGATTGATCTGACTCTCAATGAAATGAAACAAATAAATCGCCATAATTATGGCATCAGATTTTTTGTCCAAATTTAATTTATTGGGCATGGAATGGTCGGTAGACTGCCGAAAGTTTTGGGCCTGATAATAATATAAACAAGCTAATCTTTAGCGCTTTTTTATATCTTGTTATTTAATTTAATTTAATTTTTATTGGGCCAACATCGAAAATAAATGAAACAGAGATAAACAGATAAAGGTACAAAAAATGAAATCAAACATAAAACGCAAATAAAAATTCCAATAATCTCATCGTGGATTCGGCCACATGCGACTTTCACGTGGCGATGGGAGCTTCAATTGATTGCCAAATCGAGGCCTCTCCTCCTGATTGACCGCCTGCTTTGACGGTGTGTTGGCGGCCGACGCCACCGAATTGTGGTTTAGGAGATCCCGGCTTCGCGGTCATTTTCAGTGGTCTCATCGGTCATATACTCGGAATCGCTGGGCGATCTTGTATCCGGCACCGCTGATTTTGTGCGTGGCTTCTTGTTCGAGCGTGTGCCAATGCTGCGTCTGCCCAATCCCCCGCTGCGACGCAATGTGTTGGCCAGGACGCGGACCCGCTTTGGTGGCGACTTGGACGCCTTCAGCTGGCTGTTGGCCAGCCGCTGTGCGGTAGACGGCGACGGGCGTATCGAATTCAGAGAGCTCATGAGGCTGCGCTTCGCGTTGGGAGTCCGATACCCCGAAGAGCTGGCGGCTGCTGATGGATTCAGTCGCTTGTGCAGATTCCCAGTGCTCTTGGTCATATTGGGAGTGATCAGCTGGATTGTTGGGGTCTTGCGCAACGACATTGTCGAGGTCGACATTGAGGACATGTTCTTCAAAGTTCGGGGCGTGCGAGGGGCCGTTGAACCGGCAGTCGGCGGTGGCATCATCAATTTGCTGCTGCTGCCCGTCCTCGTGGTGGGCGGGGCCATCTTGCGGGCCGAGCTCTGCTTGGCCTGCCGATAGTTCTCCCATTCGCCAGCCATCAGCTCCAGTATGTTCTCGCCATAAGCCAGAAACGGGCCATGCGATTGCACCTCATAGGCGTGCACCAGTTCAGTGATCTGCTGCTCAATCTTGGGCAGCTTCGAGGTGATGGCCTTGCGTTCCTTTTCCTCTTTAAGCAACTGGCCGCCACGATTGTTGAAACGATTCGGCTCGTTGGCCTTTGCCTCTAGAGCCTGCATGCGGGACCAAAGTTCTGCACGGCTCTCGTACAGATCGAAAATCTCCTTGTTGCACGTGTAGAAGCTCTTCAGATCATCCAGCTCCAGCTCGTGCAGCTCCAACAGGTCTTCGTTGTAATACGTATTGTAGTAGTTGGAGAAACGCTTGCGCTCCTGCTGGCTCTTGAGCGTTAGATCCCACCACTTGCTTATCTCGACGCGCAGCTGCTCGATGAACGTCTTGAGGTTCTGGCTGCGCAGTACCTGGCAGCGCTGCAGCTCCGAATGGAGGACGTCATAGGTGCGCTGCGTATTCTCGGTGCACTCGCGCACTCGTCGCATGGCGCTCTCGTCCGTCTCCTGGAGGCGATCCCACAGCACGTAGATCTTCTCGCGCATGTCATGGATTTTGGAGCGCAGCTCCTGGATCTGCTCGGCATAACTGTTGCGCATCTGCCGCAGCCGCTCTAGTGTCTCTGGTGTTAGATTGTGGCTCAGATCGTTCAGTAGGCGATCCTCTGCATCGGTCTGGGGCATCAGCTCGAGCATCTTCATGTCATGCTTGATGGCCTTGCGCAGCTGGTCCAGCTCCGTCTGGCGCACTGCGCGCTGAGAGCGCAGGTTGTCGAGATGGTCGCGAAAGCCGTCCATCTCATCGGGCAGGGGCAGCGGGTCCGCCAGTAGAGGGAGCGGCAGTGCGCCCAGCTCTTCGCAGAGCTGCTCCTGCTGGAGCAGCAGCTCCCCGATCTCCGCCCGACGTTTCGAGAGCTCCTCGCGCAGATGCTCAATGCTTTTGTTCAGCTTCAGCTGCCATATGATCAGTGGCACATCGTCGGGCCTCTGACCAATGTCCACCGTCTCATGGAGGAGTCGGGTGAGGTCGCTGGCCTCGGCTCGGAGTGCGGCTATGTTATCCAGGATGGCCGCCTGCTTCTCCCGCGACTCGGTCAGCAGATCCGTATAGAAATTATCCGCGTGCGCCTTGAGTTTGTGCAGAAAGTCCTCGCATGTCTTCGGCTCGAACATGAGGGACCACATTGAATGGAGCTGCTCCACATGCTCGCCAGTCATCTCAAGGATCTCTCCCTTGATGGAGGTTGGGTCAACCATAGCCAATAGGAATGGGTCTTGTATTCGCGAATGGAAGGAATTTATGTGATGTGTGCAGGATTTCGATTGCACAATGTGTTGCTCAAGGAAAATGCCTCCGCACAGATAAGTGACGCCTCTCGTGTTGGCACAAATTGCACAATGAAAATTTTGTGTGCTTGATTTGCCTCATGCCTTGTTAAGTCCAGGAACGTGAGAATTGCGGTAAAACACAATCGCTTATCTTCATAGGTACTTAGGCGTTGGTTGCGTTTTATTTCCTATTTGCAAAAGGAGGTTAATACATTTTATTCTTATATGTAGGTAATATATCTACGCACGCTTCGTCTTTTCTCCCCGCTCTTTCTTCGACTGCTCAAACTAATGTGACCTTCTTGTCTTTTCATAGTGTGGCCATTTTTCTTCTCTCTTTTTTCTTTATGTAGGGTATCTGTGCCCTTGCTTAAAACTAAGTATATATAAGATAATTTTTCTCGACAACATCCCCACCACCGTGAATCAAGCACATCGGCTCGCACAACTGTGAACTCGGAACTGAGGCGCAGCCGCTCCGGTTAGTAATACCCGGTGCGGTCTGCGTCTCACACCCCCCCCTAGGGCACAGAGGGTTGCGAGCGAACCGTCACCCGCCGTAACTATGCACACCGGTGGAAGTGCGACTATACTCTCCCCGTGAGGGCGGCTGGAAACAGGTCCTAGCACGGTCATGTCTCTGCTAGGATGCTGGCGAATGGTAGTCGGGCGGAGAGAAGAAAACTCTCAGTGAAATTACCCCAATCCAAGGTGACACTGTTATATGCCGAAGGATGCATGGCCGGGGGGGTGCCCGGTCGCTAATATGCGGACTCTGGATACCTGCCGACCTCCAGTTTAAATCAGGCTTCCCGGGGCAAGCGGGCTATGCCTCGGGTGACCATCCCCTTCCCGCCTACTCGTGGGAACTACTATGCCAAATAATAAACATATAAAAACCAACAAAGCCGCAAAGGAGCTCGGTACTCCTCTTAAAGTACCGGAGGGACAAGCCAATCCCTCTGCACCAGCGCCTGGGAAACCGGGTCCAAAGAAGACGGGGAAGGAGACTGAGTCGGTCCACCGTCTTCAGGCAGCAGCCGCAGCGAGGGGGGGCCCGAAAAGCCAATCGGGTCCTTCCAAGTCGGGTGGCTCCAAGGGCGAAGCGGATACCGGGGTGGCTGCCAAGCAGAGCGTAATCGCGGCTGGTAAGCGCACCGGGACCGAAGAACCCATGGGAGCCCCGGCGGGCAGCGTCTCTGCACCACGGGGTGGAAAGCCGTCGTACCAGGACAGGAGACGAGCGGCTTTCATCCTGTCCAACGAAGACCCGAACTTCAAGGCGTCAGCCGAAGGAAAGGAGCAGAGGCTGTGGGCCTGCTCAATCCTTCCACTGTTCCAGCCAGCCAAAGCCGGAAAGGGCGCAGCCAAGGCCCCCAACAAGCGGCAACGCTCAGCGGAGGACCCCGCAAATCAGCCAGGCCAAGCCCAGCAAGCCAAGCGGGTGAAGACCCACCTCACGAACCGGTCGTTCGCTGAGGTGGCGAGGGGCAAGACCCTGATCGGTGTCCTGGACAGGGGCGCCGAGGACGGCCATGTCCCTCGCGATAAGTGGCACCTGGTGGAGAACGAGCTCCAGGACCGGTTCCTACTGGAACTGGAGGAGAACGGCGGACCACCGCCAAAGTGTGAGGAGGCAGGGTGGCATCAAGGCAAGGTGAAAGCTATCGCCTGCCAAGACGCTCGCTCTGCGGCCCTCTACATGAAGGCGGTGGCGGCCCTAAAAGAGGTCCAGGGGCGAAACTGGAGGCCGTGAAGTGGGAAGATGTCCCTAGTCGCCCGAGAGCCAGAGCGTGGGTCTCGGCTAAGCCTGCAGAGCCTGAGAAGATCCTCAGGTTACTGCAGGTCTGCAACCCCCACCTTCCTACAGCCGATTGGAAGGTGGCAAAGGTGGAGGATATCCAAGGGCAGAGGCGCCAGATTATCCTCGTCCTAAATGAGGAATCCATTGATCTCCTCGCAAAGTCGGACGGTGTAGTGGATTATGGCTACAAGAAGGTCACCATATCCACTTACAAGTCCGATCGCAAGGGCAGGCAAGCGGAGGTCGAGCCAGACCCGGAGCTGCCGGAGATCCCGAAAGAGGGGGCCTCGTGCGAGGAAGACAACCCGGCGTCGGATGCGGCGTCCATGATGTCGGACGATATCTTGGACGACTACGCGTTCGACGAGAGCGACCTAGCCAGAGGTCTCAGCCACATCGTTGTCGGGGAGGAGCCGGAGTCCCCTGACAGCGATCTAGAAGCAACAATGGTGGAGGCGAGCCTCAGGAATGTCGTTGACGCTCCTGCAGATAAACCTCCACCATTGTAAGGCAGCATGCGCTGCTCTACTGCTCCACCTGGCCAAGGGTGGAGCCGACATAGTCCTCATTCAGGAGCCCTGGATCCTCGGAAACAGGGTCTCCGGTCTGAGGACTTCTGACTACAAGCTATATGTAGCTGAAACCGCAGGTAAAATTCGTACCTGCATTCTTGCAAAAAGAGAGTTGCACTTATTTTTGCTCCCAAATTTCAGCAATGAAGACCACACCGCAGTGAGCCTCGAAGGCTCACTGAGGATCTGCTCCGCATACATGGGGCATGAACAACCAGATCCCCCTCCACACGCGCCTCTCCGGGCTATAATCGCAGACTGCTCGGCCAAGGACATCGGACATCGCGTATAGATGATCCATTATTTTCAGTGTCGTCGAATTCATTTTCAGTGTCTAGAGGGTCGTCAAATCGAACATCCTCCTCGATTAAGACATTACGTCTTCTACAAATATTGTGCAGGGCACAGCATACATTTATAATTTGGCAACAAAATATTGGTGGGTAATTTAAAGTGCGTTGCAAGCAACGGAAACGGCTTTTAAGGACTCCAATGGTGCATACTGGAGTTTATGTTGAATCTGTGCTGATAGGTGGCTATCTCCGCGCTCCTATAGGGAGTCAGAACAAAACTCTTTAGAGCGTAGCCCGAATCAGCCAAAACAAACCCATTAATGGTCGTGGATAAATATTCCCTAGCAGGGGAGTGATTCCAAATGAAGGAGTCATGGCAGGAACCAGGGTGCGTGGCATCAATAGCAATTATCTCCATGTTGTAGTTACACACCACCATGGCATTCATGCTATAAAATCATTTCCTATTATAGAACACGGAGTGGTTTTGTACAGGCTTTAGTATTCTGATGTGAGTTCCATCCACACAGGCACCAATTCGAGGCAATTTAAGGTTCCGATAGAAATATTCATATGATTGTTGCAATTGATGATTATTCATCTGCAACGAAATGAACTCAACACATACCAGCCTGTCCATCAACGGAATAAGTTTGTGAAGAATCTTTCCAAATGTACTGCGTCCAATGTTTATATGGTGGTCTTTGGCAACTGCCCACTGGTAGCAGCCAGTGGCGAGATATCGCATTACTGAAGCCAATTGCGTAGAGGGAGATAACTTCCTGGTAACACCTAAATGGGGTTGAACTTTCTCCAAAATCATTTTGAAAGTTTTTTTGTCGATCCGAAATGACTTCACAAATCTGAAAGCTTTACCATTAGCAATTTAATTTCAATACGCATGCTGTTACTCACAGTTCGTCAGACATGTTAAATACACAAGGTTTGCATCTATGTAAGATGTCTAGATCTTCTTAGATCACGTAATTTCTGCAATCGTTTTGCTTCAAAACATGCAATTGAAAAAATAAAAGGCATTTTAATCACGCTGTATTTTTACAAAGCAGCCAGGTCAGCTGTTTTTGTTTGCCAGAAACGATGAAAAAAGAAACATATCGATAAAAAAAATATGTGAAAACTGGAGCACCTTAAAACGAAAACGAAACGTTTTGGCTGAAAACGTAATCCGCAAAAGTAAATGAAAAACGGAGCCTGCCTGATATTGTGAATCACGAGCGTGCTTGATTCACGGTGGTGGGGATGTTGTCGAGAAAAATTATCTTATATATACTTAGTTTTAAGCAAGGGCACAGATACCCTACATAAAGAAAAAAGAGAGAAGAAAAATGGCCACACTATGAAAAGACAAGAAGGTCACATTAGTTTGAGCAGTCGAAGAAAGAGCGGGGAGAAAAGACGAAGCGTGCGTAGATATATTACCTACATATAAGAATAAAATGTATTAACCTCCTTTTGCAAATAGGAAATAAAACGCAACCAACGCCTAAGTACCTATGAAGATAAGCGATTGTGTTTTACCGCAATTCTCACGTTCCTGGACTTAACAAGGCATGAGGCAAATCAAGCACACAAAATTTTCATTGTGCAATTTGTGCCAACACGAGAGGCGTCACTTATCTGTGCGGAGGCATTTTCCTTGAGCAACACATTGTGCAATCGAAATCCTGCACACATCACATAAATTCCTTCCATTCGGGAATACAAGACCCATTCCTATTGGCTATGGTTGACCCAACCTCCATCAAGGGAGAGATCCTTGAGATGACTGGCGAGCATGTGGAGCAGCTCCATTCAATGTGGTCCCTCATGTTCGAGCCGAAGACATGCGAGGACTTTCTGCACAAACTCAAGGCGCACGCGGATAATTTCTATACGGATCTGCTGACCGAGTCGCGGGAGAAGCAGGCGGCCATCCTGGATAACATAGCCGCACTCCGAGCCGAGGCCAGCGACCTCACCCGACTCCTCCATGAGACGGTGGACATTGGTCAGAGGCCCGACGATGTGCGGTAGACGGCGACGGGCGTATCGAATTCAGAGAGCTCATGAGGCTGCGCTTCGCGTTGGGAGTCCGATACCCCGAAGAGCTGGCGGCTGCTGATGGATTCAGTCGCTTGTGCAGATTCCCAGTGCTCTTGGTCATATTGGGAGTGATCAGCTGGATTGTTGGGGTCTTGCGCAACGACATTGTCGAGGTCGACATTGAGGACATGTTCTTCAAAGTTCGGGGCGTGCGAGGGGCCGTTGAACCGGCAGTCGGCGGTGGCATCATCAATTTGCTGCTGCTGCCCGTCCTCGTGGTGGGCGGGGCCATCTTGCGGGCCGAGCTCTGCTTGGCCTGCCGATAGTTCTCCCATTCGCCAGCCATCAGCTCCAGTATGTTCTCGCCATAAACCAGAAACGGGCCATGCGATTGCACCTCATAGGCGTGCACCAGTTCAGTGATCTGCTGCTCAATCTTGGGCAGCTTCGAGGTGATGGCCTTGCGTTCCTTTTCCTCTTTAAGCAACTGGCCGCCACGATTGTTGAAACGATTCGGCTCGTTGGCCTTTGCCTCTAGAGCCTGCATGCGGGACCAAAGTTCTGCACGGCTCTCGTACAGATCGAAAATCTCCTTGTTGCACGTGTAGAAGCTCTTCAGATCATCCAGCTCCAGCTCGTGCAGCTCCAACAGGTCTTCGTTGTAATACGTATTGTAGTAGTTGGAGAAACGCTTGCGCTCCTGCTGGCTCTTGAGCGTTAGATCCCACCACTTGCTTATCTCGACGCGCAGCTGCTCGATGAACGTCTTGAGGTTCTGGCTGCGCAGTGCCTGGCAGCGCTGCAGCTCCGAATGGAGGATGTCATAGGTGCGCTGCGTATTCTCGGTGCACTCGCGCACTCGTCGCATGGCGCTCTCGTCCGTCTCCTGGAGGCGATCCCACAGCACGTAGATCTTCTCGCGCATGTCATGGATTTTGGAGCGCAGCTCCTGGATCTGCTCGGCATAACTGTTGCGCATCTGCCGCAGCCGCTCTAGTGTCTCTGGTGTTAGATTGTGGCTCAGATCGTTCAGTAGGCGATCCTCTGCATCGGTCTGGGGCATCAGCTCGAGCATCTTCATGTCATGCTTGATGGCCTTGCGCAGCTGGTCCAGCTCCGTCTGGCGCACTGCGCGCTGAGAGCGCAGGTTGTCGAGATGGTCGCGAAAGCCGTCCATCTCATCGGGCAGGGGCAGCGGGTCCGCCAGTAGAGGGAGCGGCAGTGCGCCCAGCTCTTCGCAGAGCTGCTCCTGCTGGAGCAGCAGCTCCCCGATCTCCGCCCGACGCTTCGAGAGCTCCTCGCGCAGATGCTCAATGCTTTTGTCCAGCTTCAGCTGCCATATGATCAGTGGCACATCGTCGGGCCTCTGACCAATGTCCACCGTCTCATGGAGGAGTCGGGTGAGGTCGCTGGCCTCGGCTCGGAGTGCGGCTATGTTATCCAGGATGGCCGCCTGCTTCTCCCGCGACTCGGTCAGCAGATCCGTATAGAAATTATCCGCGTGCGCCTTGAGTTTGTGCAGAAAGTCCTCGCATGTCTTCGGCTCGAACATGAGGGACCACATTGAATGGAGCTGCTCCACATGCTCGCCAGTCATCTCAAGGATCTCTCCCTTGATGGAGGTTGGGCCAACCATAGCCAATAGGAATGGGTCTTGTATTCGCGAATGGAAGGAATTTATGTGATGTGTGCAGGATTTCGATTGCACAATGTGTTGCTCAAGGAAAATGCCTCCGCACAGATAAGTGACGCCTCTCGTGTTGGCACAAATTGCACAATGAAAATTTTGTGTGCTTGATTTGCCTCATGCCTCAAAGCACAAAACAAGTTGATTCTGATTGACGTGCGGCCAAAAAAACACCTACTTTATATTGCAAATAAGTTCCTTCAAGGTTTTCCAGTTGTAAAGATGAGAAATGTGTTTACTGCCCGCAAACAAAGGGAAACATTCATACATATACAACCTCGTATGCATATACATCAAATGTATTCTATTGTATATAGAAGATAGGAAAATAGAACGTGAATATGAGTATATCGAACACATTCGCTACGATGAAGACACCCGTCTAAAATTGAATATTTGAACGGCTCAGTTGGCCAAATCCGTGAACTTGAACTTGAGCGGTATGTTGGGGAAGCTGATCAGTTCACTGCGGAAGGCTTTTTCCGTGGAGTGATTGAACTCGATGTTGAAGTTCCGAAGGAGCCGGGCGATGCCCAGCTCCAGCTCCATGTCCACGATGCGCTTTCCAACGCACATCCGGGGTCCAAATCCGAAGGGCAAGAACACAAACGGATTCTTCAGCTTCAAGTCATTCGCTGGGCATTGCCCGGTGGAGTCTGTGGCGTTACGAATCCAACGTTCTGGCAGGAACTCAGCAGCCTTGGGGAAGTGCTCCTCGCTTGATAGCAAGCTCAGGGGAATCATCGACACACAGGTACCAGCTGGCACTTGGTATCCGCTCAAAACGCTATCCCGATTGAGAACTCGGGCATTCATAACAGCCAGCGGGTACATCCGATGCGACTCTTTGATGCTGGCACGCAAATAGGGAACGTTCTTCATGGATTCCTCCGTGAAATCCGAGTCCTTGTGGGGTAGTATCTTCATCACCTCTTCTCGGAGTATGGCCTGCTTTTCGGGATTCTTGGCAAGGCAGAGCATGACCCCTGTAAATGTGCTAGAGGTCTGAAAAAATATCGAATTATATCAATCTCTGATTATTACGTGATCTGCAGAGTACGTACGGTATCAACTCCGGCCATTAGCATGTCCATGGCCATGATTGTGGCCACCTTCTTGTCGACCTTGAGCAGCTTTTCCAGTACACTCTGCTCGTTCTCAGGACGGACAACACCCTCTTTGGCTTCCTTCTCCAATCGCTCTACCGCCTCATCAATATATGCCGATATAATGTACAGAATGGTGTCGAGAATGTTCATCATTTTCATCAGTTTGGGCGTTTTGAACATGCGCCAGGCGGAGGGCTTCAGCTCCAGATCAGCAGATACTTTAAAGAAATCTTCCAAGAGGTGGAAAAGCTTTGTGGCTTCGATCCTTTTGTTCGACTCCTTCAGCAGTCCCAACTGCCTGTCTAATGCCACGACGGAGACGGACTCCAGGGTCCAGCGATTGATGGTGTCTATGAAGTTATCAGGAACCTCTAGAGTGCTGGCATCACGGATGGCTTTAATGCTTTAAATGGAAAACAGTTTTTAAGTATTTAAAGAAACACATTTGTGGAATGGCCTACCGCTGCACAAATTCCTGATTGACCTGGGACATTTTCTTGTAGTAAAGCCTCGCGTTCTTGGGCTGCATGAGGACTGGATTTACAGCCGATCGAAAGTCGCCCCACGCCTTTCCTTGGGTGGGTGCGACGCCCTCGACGCCCTGAAAGAAATCCTTTCTGTGCGTCTGCCGATGGTACAAAAGAGCGTCGGCGCCAGGCCGATTTGGCCACGTGCCCTCGTGCCGGAATACTACCTCGAAGTCCTTGGGATTGTGTGTACTCAACATGGGAGGTCCTCCCATGATGCCTGGCACAACATGAATGCTGCCATAGTCTTCGCGCATGGCCATTATCAACTCCGCAAGGTCCTTGTTCTTATATTTACCCCCTGGCATGAACATTTTGGGAATCAGAGATATCAAATTGGCCCGAGGCACCTGCCTGAAGGGACGCGCCTGCTGCCACTCTGCATCGTCTCGGGTTAGAGCTGCAGCAGCTGTGGTCTGCCGGCGCTGGAAATGATCGGTATTGAGGCATTTTACATACCAAATCATTGCCAGCTTCTATCCTCTAACCTGCTGTCCACTGAAAGAGACGGTCGCCACTCGCTTGTGAGCTACGGCAATTCCACTACGGATTTTCAACATATTTTTGCCTTTTCTATGATCTTAACTTGTCCGCAGCAAAACCTCAACTGAGGCGCTGAAAAGGCGATTTGGTAATTGTTTGGCAAAAATTTATATTTGTCCTCGAAACTATGCGTATAAATGTATCGAGCTTTGGATACTCTTTATTTTGGGTTGGGCTATCAATTGTGCATAATTTTGAAGCTCTAATGGTAGGAAAGTTCGCATAAATATTACGCAATGAAATCATTGCAGGAATTGATTAAAGAGATGAAAAATCATTCGTATAATCATAATATAAGTAATATGGAATTACTTTTGATGTGCAGGAATTAAAGTTCAGTTTATCGATATTTTAATAGCTATTCCATCGCCATGTTTAACGCACAAATGATTGTAACTTTTAAGGGAATCAATTTTCTATAGGATTTTTTTCCATTTTTTAAACGAAGTCAAATAAAATATACCCCACCATTCCCTAGAAAATGTTTGAGTATCATGATGACTTGCAAATATGATATCTAATCAGTTGCACAACTGATTAGAAATTCGCTGGTAAACAATTATATACAGGTTCTACAGCACTTACCAAGAGATATGAACACTTCAATTGTTAGGAAAGGTAAGCTTTCCATGTCAACAATTCAGAGCCTTATTGATGTTTATGTTTGTAGGTTTTACATGTTTAAAGGTAGGTCTGAAACAGGACCAATATCAAAACGTCGTTCATATGATAGCTATATAATGTGGTTCCTTATTGATTTTTATGTTTATGGGTTCTACATGTTCAAAGGTAGATCCTCTTCCATGCCATTATCAATACTTCGTTCTCTATGACAGCTATTGATATTGTCGTTCCTTATATATGTTTATATTTGTAGGTTCTATCGATACTTCGTTTATATGTCATTCGATGTGCTCTGTTTCGACGAATGATCTGTGTATTCATGAGACTTAATGAGCTTCAAAACTGAGAGACTAGTTTGAATAGAAACAGGTATAAGATGGATAGACGGACATGGCTAAATCGACTTGCATATTCATCTAGATCTAGAATATATATACTTTATAGAGTTCCAGATGCGTTTTAAACTGCTGGCAATTTTTAATATAGTCTCTTGTATAAATAATGTATAAAAAGCTTTAATAGAAAGTAGCAGATAAGATAGAAGATAATGTTCTTTGGGATTTAATGAATTCATTTATTTAACTGCAGAGCAGACCAATAGGGATATACAGTAAATCATGTGTAGATATATGCATATATGTATGTATTTATATTCGTTCAAACACCAAATGATTTGTTTTTCTAACCAAATTAATTATTAACATAATCGTACTCGTACATAATATAAAGATGCAATCCATAGATAATATATAAATATTCGTATAGATTAATGACTTACAATTAGATTACAAATTAATTAAAGTTGCACAAATCGTTTGGGGATGCATTTAATAGGTATATTTATACATGACAATTTCCGCGCGAAACAATTTGGCACGCTAGGCAAAGATAATGGTGTATAAGTATAAGGTTCGATTATCGTATGTTTATCATGATATATCATGTGTTGACTCTATGGACTAAATGTCTATGACAATTTCGTATAATAAATATATGAAAATTCCTTTAATAATTGAGTTACGTTAACTAGAACATCGCTAGCTAGTCCTGGCTAACTGACGACGTCGATTGCTGATAGCTGCAGACAATCTTGGCCGCGTCATTCATCATCTTGGCAGTGGAACGGACGAGAAACATCAGATGACACTCGTCGTAGACGGTCAGCTCGACCCGGGTGCGGACCAGGCCATGGAGGACCGTGGCCCGTTCCAGATCCAGCCAGCGCTGCAGGGCCAGCTCCCGCTCCTTGACGGAGCCCGTGAGGGCCACGTCCGAGGGGCCCCACAGCACAAACTCCAGCACGGACTTGGCCTTGGACAGCGACTCGGCACGCTCCTGCTTCAGGATGTCCGCCAGAATGGGCGTGATCTTGGTGGCAGGCAGCATGTCGGTCAGGGCGGAGTGGGCGCACTTGCAGAGCGTGCCCATCGGCTCCTCATCCTCGTTGTTGTTGCTGTAGAAGGGCAGAAGGTCAATCAGTAAGTTATTCGATAAGCAAAAAAGAGTGGAGTTGGTCTTACCCCTGCAGCACGCAGAGACGCGCCTGGGCATCCTTGTTGTCCATGTCCTTGGACAGCACCACATTGGACAGACTCAGCGGCGTCTCCTCAATGGCCTTGGCCTGCAGATTCTTCATCCCGTTGACCAGCTGCAGCATTATGAAGGCCACCTCCCGCGTCATCACATCGTCGAATGCGGGCATGGCACTCGCACTGGCCGTGCCATCCTCTCCAGAACTGGTCGTGCCTATGGACTCCTCGTTTAGCGTACTCAGATTCTGCACAGAGACCACGTTCCTCAGGGCGCTGCCTGCGGACGCGTCCTTCAGGCCGCTCAGGTTGGGAATGGAGCCGCGGAAGTTGAAGTTGCTCTTGTCCAGCACCTGCGACTTGCCCTTGAGTATGGCCCCGATCGACTGCAGTGTCTCCAGCTGGAGGCGCGGCAGCACCGAGATGGTGGCCTGCAGCAGGGTCACCTCCGTGGAGGGCATCAGCGGCAGCTGGTAGCTGGGCACCAGGTCGCAGAACTCGGTTATGGGATTGAGCACTTCACTGACGCCGCCCGTCAACTGGCTCAGCTCTCCACCCACGCCGGACAGCTGATTGCAGTCGGCGGACAGGGCCAGGGTAACGGGCGATGAGGTCCAGAGGGCGGCATGGAAGGCCTTTTTGCCCACGACAAATGCCTGGGCACCCTCCAGGATGGTAAAGTCCTCGTAGCGCAAGTTGATGGCATTGGCCAGAGGTCGCAGTGCCGCTGGAACCACTGGAGTTTGCTGGAGCTGCAAAAAGGATAAGTACAGTCTTTAGTCCAAGATGTTCGGCAGAAACTGTGTTGTACTCTCACCTGATCGAGCACCTGGGCGAGGGCCTCATGATTGGCCACCACCACGGCGGTGTAGTTATCCTCGATGGTCTTGTGCACGACACTGCGTCCCTTGCGCATGCGCAAACGATTCGTGGCCTTGCTGCGGTTCTTGTTTGCCTGCGAATCACCAGAAGTTACTAAAGGATATCCAAATAGATAATAGCCACCTACCTGTGGCATGCCCCAGACGCTGTCATTGATATCCGTGGCCACATCGCCGCCCGCCTCGCTGCCGTAGTAGCTGTACGGCGCATAGATATCGAACTCTCCCACCTCGCTGCCCGCATACGATGCAGAGATCATCCGTGGAATGTTGGCTAACGGAGAGATACGTTATTCCCGATATACGATATAGGATCACGGGATCACTTACCCAAGCTGTTGTTCAGTCCGTAGTGGCGCACGGGTCCGTATTCGCTGCGCGTGTAACTGGCTATGGAGGCCGTGTCCGAGTAGATGTTGTTGTTGCGTCGCGTGGCTTGGGTGAGGCGCTGTCCCGCCACTGCCGCCAGATCGATGTTGGTGCGTGTGGGCGGTGGCGGTGGCATCGTTGCTGTGGCCGGCGCTGTGGCTCCCGTTGGGGGCTGGGGCGATGTGCTGCCGTTGCCCATCTTCACGAACTCGTACAGGTTCTCATAGTCGCGCTTGTCCTTCAGATAGCTGTCGATGGTGCTGTTGATCTTGCGCACCGAATCCTTGAGGCTGCTGCGCTGGGCCGCCGTGTCCGTGGCATCGCTGGATCGCTGCTCGAAGATCTCCAGCTTGCTGGAGATGGCCATCTTCGGCTCGCTCTTCTTCTGCGGCTGACGCTCAAAGGTGCTCGTCCGACTGTTGGCCGTGGAGGCCATATTCAATGCTTTTCCACCATCCTGTCCGTGGTTGTTCGTCTTGAGCGACAACTTGGTTGGATCCGTTGTTACATTCTCACCGTTTGACGAGCAAATGGAGATAGTATCGGTTAGTATTCCCCGCTTCCGCACCAGCTCCAGCTGCGCCTCGCGCTCCCTCATGCTGGCCGTACGCTCTGGCTTACGTGGGGCTATCGAGGAGCGGATTTCTCCTAAGGAAATATAAGATATGGGTAAATGTTTGTTGGCTTTTTTTCCAATTCTATCTCTACCCAAAAACAAGGTGTCGGGAGGTGGCACAAGTCTTTCGTTACCCCAGAGATAGACCCTACTTAAATCTGTCCTTCATGGGACAGTGCCAAACAGCTGTTGAAAATCGACAAATAACTTCTCTGCGGCTCTCCGCACCTCATGCTAGACAACCTGTGAGTACTAATTGCGATTTTGACCCAAATTCGTGCCAAATTACAATTCGCACAGTGCTGACGCTCGGTGTCGTCGGAGATGGCCAACAAATGGCTGCGGTTCATGGCTGCCAGGTGCAGCAGCAGGTGTAACAAGTTCTTGCCGCATTCACACTGACCGCAAAGTGTCAGGCGGTAAGAAATGGGTCGGTCTTTGGTCTCTCTGGCCACCGCTGGTTTCACCAGTTCTAATGTTTGTCTCCCTCTCTGGTCTCCCATCAACATGTGGTTAGCTAGCTGGCCTAAAACCTGGACTGGCTGGGATCTGGAACTGGCTTTGGCTGTGGCTCTGACTTATTTTCATTTCGATTTTTTGTTGTTGTTGTTGTCGCCGCTCATCTGTTAAACTATTTTGCTCTCTGGCTTTGGCCACTTAACCCAGTTAAAGCCGGGTAAATGGCTGAATGGCTGGCTCCATGGCTCCGTGGCTCATCATGTGGATGTGGCGGATATGGTCATAAGTGGCTCTCTGTGTGCCGTCTGTGTGTGTGTGTGTGCGAGCCCCTCGGTGTTCGTTGTGCCCGTTATATTGATTAAAATGCGTAACTTGTTCTGAGTTTGGTTTCGGGTTCTACTTTCAGCCGTGATGCCGATGCGGTGCTGCTGCTTTTACCATTTAAGGTGATTTCATTCGTGTTCTGGCGTCAACAAGTTGGATGGCCCACGGCGGGAAGTAGGTGAAGTGGAGACCCTTCAGGCTTGTCACTTTTGAAGGTCGCTCTGATTTCTGAACGTGATTTGCTTACGCTTTCTTTTGGAATGCGATCGCCCACGCATCACGGATTGGGGCCAGATTTGTCCAATAAATGGAATTTCCAGTGTGCCCCAGAAACCCTGTCCCCTGTCCCCTGTGCAACGTGCAACACTTACCCAAATTCGCATAGACATTGTCGGCCTTCAGCTTGATGGATCCGGTGCTGGCCACCATAGTCGTGGCAGAGTCCACGCTGCTGCCACTCAACGTGGCCGTCAGCTCGGTCTTCTGCTTGCGTCGCAGCTCGGCGCTCTTGGGCGGCGGTGGGCGTGCCGGCTTGTTGGCCTCATGGGCACGCTGTCCCTCGCTGGCGCGTAGGGGCGGAGCCGGGGGCTTGGCCGTGACGACGGCCACCGTCTGGGAGGACACCGCATCGCTGGTCTTCGTGATGTCCTTGACCACCTCGACAGCCGTGGGATTGATGTCGATTGGATGGATGATGACGAGTCGCGGCTTGCCGGGCACACTGCCGTCGTCGCCCGTGCAGATCTCCGTGTAGATGCTGGAGTCCTTCTTGTGCAGCGGATCCGAGGACTTGCTGCCACCGTTGCTGCCCATGCGAAGGAACTTCTTGATGGAGAACTTGGACTTTTGTTTCTGGGGCGGCGAGGAGTTCGACGACGACGACGACGGCGGCGGCGACTTCTTGCTGTCCGCCAGCCCGGCGGCGGCCAGGCACTCCTCGGACATGGACAGGTGCCGGTGGTTGCGCGGCATCGGCTCCGGCGTGAGTGGCTGCTTGAGATTCACCACCGAGCTGGCGGACTGCAGCTGCAGCTGCTTGGCCGCATTGGCCCGCTGCATCACGAAGGTGTTGAGGCTCCGGAACTTGGGATTGATGACGGCCCGCTCGCGCTTATCCTTCTCCCGGATGACGGGTGCTCCTCCGGCCGCCACCGGCAGCGGTGGTTTCCTCGTATACAGGCTGCTGTTGATGGCCGCCGCTACGGCTACTGCTGGGGGTGTGGGTGTGGGTGTGGACTGCGGCTGAGTGGTCTCCCCGGCGGATGTCTCACTGGTACTGGCACTGGCACTGGCTGACGTGGCCGCTTCCGCTGGCTTGGCCGATGACAGCGACGGCTCCGTTGCGGCCACCTTCGAGGCCTGCTCGAACTCGACTACCAGGCTGTAGTCGCGCTCTGGCGTGGGTGGAGCGCTCTGCTTTGGCTCTGGCGGCGGATTCGGTGCTTTGCCCTTCTTTAGCTTTGCCTCCGCATCTTTCGCTGAGTCAGCGGCCGAGGCTGAGGCCGAGGCTGCGGCTGCGGCCAGCAACAGATTCTCGCTCGACTTGGAGATGGCCGACTGCAGCTGTGTGATGAACTGCTGCTCGGCGCAGCTCGGCTGCCGCTTGCTCCCCAGGAAGCTCTTCAGTGGCGTGTGCCCCGAGCTGAGGCTTCCCCCAGGACTGCTGTTGTTGTTGCTTGTGTTGCTGTTGACTTGTGGCTTGGCCGGCAGCTCTGGCTTCTTGAGGCCGTGCAGGAACGAGGGCCGGGCATCCATCTTCATGGGTGGCGGCGGGGACTTGGGCAGCGCCGGCAGCTGCTGTCCAGTGGCCTCCGGCTCCTTCTGTGGCTGCTTCTGTTGTTGCTTCTGCTCCAGGCTGTTGTCCGGATCGGCACTGCCATCGGGCTCGCCGTGCAGCTCCCGACTCTTGACCGCCGGCTTGGGCGCTGCCTGGTCCCCAATCTGAATGTCCTCGTAGTCGGAGTTGTTGGTGCTGGCGCTGAGCTTCTTCTCCACCAGCAGCTGGCCGGCTGCTCCCGCTCCCTTGGCCCCTCCCGCATTCTTGTACTCGCTGCCGATGCTGATGCCAATGCCCGAGTCCGACTCGCTGCGGATCATGTTGTAGGCGTTCTCCTCGTCGGAGCTGCCGTCGAAGCTGCTGCCGGTGGAGTCCAGGGCATCGTCCGAGCTGCACTTGGTCACGATCAGGCCGTCGGAGGTGATCTTGCTGGTCATGAAGTTGCCCTCGTGCAGGTTGTAGCTGGCCGCCCGCGTCTTCGAGCTGAGCAGCATGTCCGTGATGTACTGGGAGCTCGAGTAGTGGGCCGTGCTCGCGCTGCTCTCCGCCGGGGCGGCACTGGCCACGCCCACCTGTTCGCTGTACTTGCCATCGGGCAGATTCTCGTAGCTGAGCTGCGTCTCCACCACATCGTAGTAGGCCGACACCCCGTTCTCCGTGTCCGAGCAGTTGCTGTCCGTGTCCGAGTACTTGTGGCAGACGTTCACCCGCGGCTTGGCGTGGTCCTTGGTTATGGGCGCGTTCCGCGCGATGGGCTTCTTAAGGTCGAGAAATGGCTTCGGCGAGTCGCTCAGGGCGCTCAGCTCGAATTTGATTTTGTTGCAGCTGGCAGTCGAGGAGGCAGAGGAGGAGCTGTTGCTGTTGCTGTTGTTGTTGCCACCTGCCACGGTGGCTGTTGCTGCGGCCGCTGTGATCTGTTCGCTTTGCTTTTGCTTCTGCTCCAGGGTCTCAGAGATCTCGTCCAGCAGGGATTTCTCCATGGCTCGCTCAATGGGCGGACTGGCCTTGCCGTCCCGCGATGGTGTGGCAGTGGGCGTGGCCTTGGCCATGGTCAGCGTGGGCGTAAGGGTGGTGGTTACCTTCTTGGTAACCGTGCTGCTGTTGCTGCTGCTGCTGCTCTTGATGGCTGTGGTTATTGTGGCCGTCTTGGCCTTGGCTGTGGTGGCCGCTGTCACCGTAGTTTTGCTCTCCTGGGGAGCACCCTTTGCTGGCCCTGTCGCTGCCCCTGTTGCCGCCTTGGCCGACGATCCCTTTAGGGGCTGTCCAAAGGGCATCACATTGATGGTGAGCGTTTGCTTCTTGCCCTCCTTGTCCACCTGGGGGGCGCCCAGCTTGAGGGCCGCGAACGATTTCTTGATGTTCTCCTGGGCATCGCCCAGCAGATTGCCATTGTTCATGTTGAAATCGGTGTTGGCACGCGTAATCCGCTTGAGCTCAATGGTCTCCTCGTCGTCGGTCTCCGTGATGGCCATGTCATCGTGCTCGTTGCCGAGATTCATAAAGTCATGATCGTCATCGTCGTCATCGTCGTCGTCCGACCATTCCCCCCCATAGCCAATGATCTCGTGCAGTTGCTTGGGGAAGCACACCTTGCCGCTCTTGGAGCTGCTGTGGCCGTGGCTGCCGCTCGACTTGCTGCTGGTCAGCCTCACCCCAAAGGCCTTCTTGATGATGCTCTTGGCCGGGGTCCTGTGCTTGTTGGGATAGTCCGTCTTGGGCTGCACCTCTGGCTGTTTGTGGCTGCTGCTGCTGGCCCCCCCTGCTGCTGCTGCTGCTGCTTGGAGGCGGCCGCTGCTGCGGCTGCCTTGTGCTCGTCCTTGGACTTGAAGCAGTTGGAGCACAGATCCTTCTTCCAAGCATTCTGCGTAAAGTGTGAGCAAATCGAGGACGACATGGTGTTGTTAGCTCTTAGCTGTTTAGCTGTTGCAAGTTCTGGCTGTTACTCCCGAACAGTCTTAGGCCATATTCTGCAAAAGAAAAGAGTAACGAGTAGAGCGTGTGAGTAATGGCTGTTGTTGGTTCATAAACAAAACTTTCTTTCTTTCTACTACGTATTGCACAAGTCCTCAATTAACTTTCACTCTCCTTGCCGCCTGCCGCTTCTGACTCAATATCTCGATTGGGCAACCAGCAAAGGCAGCAATTGCTGGCTCGCTGGTGGCCATGTGGTCATCCAGCAACTGAAATCATTGCCAGCCCAGGCAGACTCTGACAGGCATTTTGGCCAGGCAACAGCTTATCAATCAATCTTCATCTTGATAATGGAATTATTGAAATTTGCAGACAATGATGATGTTGCAAAGACACAGACTTCGTGGACACCTATTTATGGCTTTTGTATTGATTTGGCAAGGATGGGAATAGCCTCCATAATTAACCAACTGTCTTTGTCACATCCATCTTGCCCCGAGCCCCCACCAGATCCCCTCTGCCGCCTGATTGCCTGTTGGGTAATCGCTGACTCTCCGACTGTCTGTGTGTTTTTGTTAGTTAGTTAGTCTTTCTCTTGTCTTTTGGATTTTGTTGCCTGCCTGCAAATGACTTTCCAAACTGCCAGACACCGCCCTGTGCCGCATGCACTTGCAACATGTGCACAAAAACCAAGGAAATTCAAACAAAAATCCACACACAGACCGAAAGCTGAATAATTGATGGCAGAAAATAACTCCAAAGGCAAACTGGTTTCCTTTTTTGGTTTGAAAAATCAACAATTATAATAAATTCTGATTGTTTCCTTCGTCATCTTTTGAAAGTTTCTCTAAAACTAAGCGAATTGTTTGAGAATTTAGTGAACTAATTCAATTAAGTGGCTAGCTTTTATGGGGGAAAATGTGTTCTTACAATGCAATCTGTTACCCTGAAATGTGGGCCAGCTGTTTTGGCCTTTATTCTGTGATTATATCAGCCAATTGCTGTCTGCCTCTATAACAGATCATGTCTGTTTATGAGCTATTGCTGTGGTTTGTATCCACCAAATATGGCTCTCTCTGCGGTGGGAGGCCTATCATTGACAGATCTTAAAGAGCAAATACTCCACCGAATTAAAGGTAGTCACTAGATGTAGATAAGTTCTGTTGTTGGGGTTCCAATTATCCAACACCAAATGATGACTGTCGTATTGGATGCCTCTTGGGCCTTTGTTCTCTTGGGCATTCCTTTCTCCCGCTTTGTTCCCATCAGATCTCATGGGGCGTTTCTTGTGCACCACTTTACTGCCACCTGGCACTAACCAGGCAACAATCTGTATGTCTTTAAGCCATTAACTTCTGTGTATGGCTATAAGTGTCTATATATGTGTGTCACTTGGGCCCAAAAACACGTATTTAAACGCCTAATTGGGAAAGTGTTGCCGGTGCGGTTGCTGTTGCGGCAACACCCACTAAGACAACAATAAAGATGACAACAGCAACTGCAACAACAACAAACGAGCCCATTGCTGCCACAGTTTTGGGGCATCTCTCGGTTCACATTTATCAACGCCAAACACCCAAGGAAAGTTGACCCATTGTTAAGTGTTGCCACGCTTGATTTCTGCATCAGCTGGTGGAGAAGATGCCCCTGCCAGAGCCTGCCACTGCCACTGGTGCTGGTGCTGCCGCTGCTCTGGGGGTCTCCAGTTTTGGGTCAGCGTTTTGACTTGACGTTAATATGCATAAATCTTGGCTTTGTGCAATGCGGTCGCAGCAAACAAATGGCATCAAGGGGTGGGGGGAAGGGGTGCATGGGGTATATGGGGGCAAAGCAGAGCATGGCATGGCCAATTGCATAACTGTGGCTGCTAAATGTTGCTGCCGTGTTTCTCTCTCTCTCTCTCTGCTGCTGCTGCTGCTGCCCCGCATTGTTACACATAAATTGTAGACCGGGCTCGCGGTTTGGTTACCGTTTGCCATTGCTTTTGCGTTTATTTCTGTTACTGTTTTAGTTTTCTGTTTTTTTTTCGTTAATTGTTTGGATTTTGTATCTTTCACTCATTTGCATTTTGCAGTTGCGGCATCGATTGGCCAGTTATTTATGGCCAGGCCAGCGAGTGAGCTGTGCCCATTCTCAGGAAGAGCAGCCCCGCGGATCAGAGATCGCCTAGCCGTCTGCACAGTGCAGTGTTCAATCATCCGGGATATGATTGAGCATAAAAGTGAAACACATTTGGTACGGAGGAGGCGGCGGAGGACACAACAAATTGTGGGGGCCATTTGGCCATATATAGAAGTCGTTTGTCCCACGTTTGTCCTGCTCGCCCGCTGAAGATGGCAAATGGGCAACCTGAAATGGAATGCCACAGAAAACAACAAAACAGACAACATCTTGAGGCTATTTTTCAAGTTTGTCTCTCGGCCTGGCCCAAGGAATGCCGCCGTTGGCCGGCAATGGCGATGCCAAAAGAGATATCAATGCTGCAGCCGGCAAAAGTGTTACACACAAATAAATCTACATAAATTTCCTGCAAGAGCTCTAAACTCCAGACCAAAATGGCTAATTTATGCGGGCCAGGATGTACCAGTGTGGCTGATGCTGGAGGAGAGGACGTGGCTCGTTAGCTGCAAACTCGGTCAGAGCTTAGACAACGACGACGACCTGGCTGACTGACTGACTGACTGACAGACAGTTTGGCGAAAACTGTCAGTGGGCGTTACAAATTAATCGATGCGAACTCTCAGACGGCAGTCCCTGCTGTGGTAGTGGTAGTACGCTTGTATCTGGCCAATTGCCTGACTGCCTGGAAACCCGTTCCCGTTCCATTCCAGCGGCAGCAACCCATTTCGATATTTTGCATTCTGGCATTCTGTATTTGCTTTAATCTGATCGGATCCGTGCGGTGCGGTTGCAGGCAGCCCGAAAACAGTTAGCTTGACCGTCTGCCAATCGAGGCCAACTGGTTTTTGGCCGCACAAAAGTTCTTTGCCAGACTGTTTTGGGCTGCAGTCTGTTTCGGGGCAGGTTTTTCATTAGAGAAGAATCCATGGAATGTTTGGGATCACTGGAGAGAGGCGGAAAGTGGGTTACCATCCGCTGATTCACAGCCAGAACCGAATTTAAATTTAATCATCCATCCACATGTTGATTCGCATTAAAGCTGGAGGAAAGCAAACGAAACGAAACGCCAAAACACGAAATTGAAATGAAATGAAACGAAAGATGAGATGGGATGGAATGGTTGGAAGATCTCCGCAGAGACGGAGAGGCGATGCCCGAGAGAGAGACGAAGTTTGTTCCACATTTGCACGTGAGATTTATGCGTGGCCGAGACAGCGGACTACTTGGCCCCCATTCGGGTGTTTATTTATATATTTATCTTTATGTATACACGAGTATATATATATATAGAAATATGCGCATACACCTGCCAGAGTTCTGGGCCCTCCTTCGCCTCAAGATTATGCAAAACAGCAGTTGACTCCAACAAAAGCTCTTTGAATTGTTTACTTTTGCTTAGACCTCGGGTACAGCTTAAAGCCAAGTTTTTGGCCAAAAAGAATGCCAAATGCTGGGTTGGGCCCCGGCCCGGACCGTCAACGGATGTGGTGGGCGACAGACACACAGGCAAATGTCAAGACGGGTGTTGCCTTTAAAGGCAAACGGCCAATTAGGCGCCGGCAGAGTTGATTGGAGCTGATTGCAGAGACTCCACGCCACTCCACTCCACTCCACTCCATTCCATTCCACTCCATCGTAATAAGCCAGCTTTATGATACGGCTAAATCCACAGCTCAAAGTTCAGGGCCACACTTGCTACCCGGCTCCCTGCACTTTTTACCCTGCCTCCAGGCCAATTAAATTTACAAAAATACAATCCTCTTGTAATTGCGGAGCTCTCAGTTTTTGTGTGGGAAACGCAAACACTGTTTTTGCCAATATTCATTTAAATCAAAGCATGCGCATTGGAATGCAAATTTTTGCCTTTCATTTTCAATGCCATTCCACAGACGAACTTATTACAGTAGTCGCTCAAAAAAAAACACCTGTTTTATTTGGGGAATTACTTGAAAAAAGTGGAAGGAAAAGCTGGAATATTCCATTACAATTTTGGTCATCCATTGAGCATTGTACTACAGTTGAACTTCCATAAGTTGAACCATTGTTATCCAAATAAAAGGTTCGACTTATGGAGACTTTGGCTTATAGAGTTCTATAAAGGTTCATCCGTAGTACAATACCCTATATTCCTAATCAAGATAACAGCCGATCCTTCTGTCTTTCTAATTCTTTCCCGCCTTTTGCTTTAAATTTTAAAGCTATCTTTACGAAGAATTGGCCCCAAGTATTATGGGATTATCGGATCAGTCCAAATATAATAATTTTAGGAATTATCAGTCGTTGTTTAAACAAATTTCAGGTTTTTAAAGAATAAAAATCAACCTCCCACTTATAAAAAATTTGTATAAAATACAGAAAAAACTACCACTTATAAAGAAATCTTATAAAAAACAAAAAAGGTCAAAAAATAGCCAAAAAATAATCTTTTATTAGAAAAAAACTTGTTTTTTTTTTTTAACAACAAACCTAATCCACTCCTGGTTTTATATCCGGAGCGTTAACTGTACGGGTATATGCGAAATATTTATTAGTTTTGAGCTGGCAATTTCCTAGTTCACACGCCTGGTTAGCCTCCGATGGAAGTTTGTTTAATTAAAGCCAACTCAAAAGTTGCCATTAGTAGTTGTTGCTGCCTGGGGTGGGGTTGTGGCAGCTCTCGAGAATTTGCCGGATGTTGGTGCAGGCAGAGGAGAGCAATTTTGTCAACAGGTAATACAACAAACTTGTGTGGCAACAACTACAGGAGGGGGCCAACATCCACAGCAACAACAACAACAACAACAAAGTCCACAGCAGCAATTAAATTGTGAAGAAGTTGTTTGGAGAGACGTTTTAGTGATGGCGGAGGGGGAGAATCAGTGGAGTGCCGCTGGCTCTTGAAAGTCTTTTAAGCATAAACATAGTCGACGACTACCTGCTATAAGTAGGAAAAAAAGTCCCCCCCAAAGCACTGAGCGATTAACATGAAAAGAAGCTGTTAATGTAACCCCAAAAACCCTTAAATGTGGTTGTGGTGCACGGATTTAATATGAATTTAAGAGTCTTTGAATAGATTTCCTGGTTATATGTACTTCCTAGACCACCCAAGACATACCGCAGGTACCTATCCAGCCAGTTGATTGACATATTCTGCCAATGGCAATGGCTTTTGGCCCGATGTCTGCTCCTTATGTTGGGCTGTCAATTACGTTGAGTAACGAGGCTCACAAATCTCCAGTCAAGCTGTCAATAATGCCTGTCATGGCCTGGTCGGGTTGGGTGGGGGGCTTGCCTATCATGTCGGGTTAATTGAAGTTGCTACACTCGATAAACCGATAAACCGATGAACCTCAAAGCCCTCCCTGAGGCAACAGAAAATACATTAACCACTTGGACCCAGGGACCTGGGCCTTGGAGGAGTTGTGGTGTCTATTTTTAGCCTCTCAGTTTATTACGGGGTGAAATGTTTCATGTTCATTCTTGCCAGGAAATTCCAAGGAAGTATGTATAGAAAGAGTGTGAGTGGGAGTGAGCGAACGAGAGGGAGTGCTTTAATCAAGCGAATCCCGCAAATGGTTGGCTTTGTACATAAATTTATGCTTGTGAGCACCCACATCTAGCCCTCTCTCTTCCGCTCTCGCCTCCATTCAGTGTTGCAGAAAATAAAAGAGTGTCATAAAGAGAGGGGAAGAGTGGGAGAGAGCAAGCAGGCAATGTGTATTTCAAGGTTAAGTTCCCAGGCCGTCTTCGTTTTCATTCGCGCTTTTGTTGTTGTTGTTCGTTTTGCTGCGTGACGCAGACAAAGCCGTACAGCCAAGAGAGGGGGGTGAGCAGAAGTCTAAAAGAATAAAGCAAAAGGAAGCAGAAGCAGAAGCAGAAGCATAGGAACAGAAGATTAACAAATGAAAACGCATTCATTGATGCTCCAACTGCAACTGTTGTTGTCAGGCAACCAAATTGCAGTCGGTGCTCCTCTGTCGGGAGAGATGGCAGCGGGCCGACCACGAAGGCGTAAAGCACGCACGAGCCTCGGGTTTTTGAAACACACGAAGGCGCACGACGAAAAAAAGAGAAGAGAACGCAAACTGCCTCGAACATGAACAAACATGATTAAGCGCGGCCTTATTGCAGTTCGACTTCGAGCATTTTTCTGCATTCTTTTCATAAAATAAAGCGTTTGCTTAGCGGAATAAACGATAGAATGAAAGCAATAATATAACAAGTTCTTATTGCACTTCGACTATATAATTGATGATCCCAAAATATTGGGAACTCCTTCTGTAGAGCGCAGGGCATTCGCATAGAACAAGCTCCTATGAATCTACTTCTAATACCCAATATAATCTAAGAATTCTTTTTATCCAATTTCTGTAAAGAAACACCGTATATCAATGACTGTTTTCCCCAATGAAACTGTATCTTGGTTGCTTTTGGTCCCAGTTTCAGTAGTTTGCTGCTCAGCCATGCACGGCACGGACTCAGCTCCCATGAAAAATCAAAAGCACTCACGATATGGACTTTGGCACCCAGGGATCACCATCTCCAGAAGGGGTTGCCTGTTGCCTTTTGCTGCATCTTTTTTGTCTTCTTCTTTCATTCTGACACGCACATGTGTTGCCGCAACATCTTGCTTAATTAAAAAAAGAGTTACCCCTGCCCTGCCCTGCCGTGCCCCATCTTGAGGCAACAAAATGTGTCGCTTACTGGCGAGCGGCATCCGATTTCCACTTTGTATCCGCGTCTGTGTGCTTCTTCCACAAGGGTGCAACGAGCAACAGCTGTGGCAGGCATCGTAACTTTATTTTATGACAAAAGCCCCACTAAACTTATGGCACTCTCCCCCTACCCCCTAGGAGAGGGTCTCTTAGTTGCTATCCTCTTTCTCTCTCTAGAGTTTTGGCATAATTTTTAATAACACGCTGTTAAAATGTTTTATGAGGCGTACAAAGTCTTTGAGAACTTCTCATTTGATCACATTAGAAACCAAATAAAAAGGAAAACCTGTTGCGTGGGATAATTTGGTTTTTTGGGGGCTTGGGCTTAACATTCCCCCAATTTGTTGGCCAATTTGTAATTGCTGGCCAGCTCCATTTGTTGCCTGTCAAGCCGCAGCTCCAGCCACAACTCCAGCTTCCAGTCATGTTGCAGTGTTGTCCATGAGTCATGCACGAAGCAGGAACATAGTTTTTTTCTTGTGGTTACCAAACAGCTGCAACTGCAAAGGAGTTGGGGCCCAGGCTTTCCGGTTTCCAAACGTCCAATCTTGGCCAGGAACAATAAACGCCCAGGAACCATTCGGTTTTCGGTACGGCTTCAACTACCTGTTTCCTCTGTTGAACACTTTTCAGTCATCTGGAGACCTTTTGTGGCAAGGCAGTGGGTTTTTGTGTTGTTTTTAGTGGATTTTGAATGCTGTTTCTGTGACTTTTATTGCAAATTTAGAATGAAATACCACCAAAGCAAAGGCAACAAATCATAAAAGCTGTGCAATTCGAGACTGAGTCAAAAGAGAGAGAGAGAGACGAGAACAAGTTGCCAATTTGGGTTGAGCAACCAGCCAACACACACACAAATGTCTGGCACCGGTCTAAAGCGAATGTCTAGGCGGGGGCTGTGCCGTGGAGGAGAAGGGTCTGCCGGTCTACCGGTCTGCCGAAAGGCCCATGTAATTGTATGCCAAAGGTCGACAGCTGTATTGCATTTGGAAAAGGCAAACAAACAGCCGATGGACGGACTTTGAGAGACCTGAAAGGCAAATACATGTACGAGTAGATGTACTGTGGAATAGAACAACAATCTATGCTTTGAAATTGTTTGGGGGGATTTACAGCCACACAAAAGTCTTGCAAATATTACGTATACGCATGGATGCAGTGCTGGCTGCGTGGCATCGCAAGGCCAGACGAGCACAAAAGAGACAGCAGAAGCCCACACACACACATTTCTGATGAATGACGTGGCAACATGTGGCAGCACAACAAAAGAAAGTCAGTAAGCCATTGTGAGGCCTGAGCCAAGTTCAAAGTTCAATGGAAGATGTGACAACAGCAGCGGCACAACTGCAACATGTTGACAGCGACAAGCAATTAGCAGAGACAGCGAGAGAAATGCTAAGAGAAAGAGGTGCTGCGGCTGGGCCAGGGCTTGGGTCTGTGCTGCTGGACTGTGGCAGGGGCAGGGGGCAGCGGGGCAGATTGGTGTCTTCGGCTGACGTAAGTTCAACTGCAGGGCAAAGCGCGCAAATCAATTTGCATTTGCATTTGGCGAGTGGAGTCGAGTCGAGTCGCGTCGAGTCTTGTCTTTGGGCAATGAACCTGCCGCACAAGGCATGCATTAAATAATCATAAATAACTTTTTCCTAGCTCTTACCACACACACACACAGTCAAGCGACGTTGCAACTTGGGGGCAATATGCGCTTTCCTTCTTTTGTTTTCGTGGTAGAAAGCTGGGGGAATCCAGGCCTGATGGCTGAACGCTGAACGCTGAAGGCAGGCTCGTGGGAAATTAAATCAATTGAACTGCAACCGAAACCACAACCCCAACCCCAACCCCTGTTTGAACTTGGTTTTAATTAATCAGTGCAGTGCAGCCTTTCGAAAGTTTGGTCAGCATAATGGAATGGAATTGCTGTCTCTCTGCCACAGCCACTGCCACCAGGGACACGCCCAGCACAAAAGTTGTTTGTTTTTCCCGTTGTTTGACATTTAATTGGCATTAATTACCCCCTCGACCGGCCTCCCCACCCACCCCTCTCTTTTGGCCCCCATCCCCATCTGCCTCTAGCCATGGCCACAACTTTCACTGTTGCGCCTACACCGAAAATGGCCAAGAGATAGCCAAAGAGGAGTGGAGTGGCATGTGGCCACGACAATTGACAGTTTTCAATTGAGGCATTCCACGCCACTCGGGCCTCTCTCGTGGCAGCTGCTTATCGCGGACCGCCATCTAGCGGCAGGCAGCCGCACACAAGAAACCATTATCATTTTGACAGGCAGCCATTAGATAAAAACCATTAGAGATGGTCCACAACGGATCAATTCAGGATCTTACACTCACGACTAATAATCGTAAGAATTATAATTTTTATAATAACAATTAGTTTTGATTTAAAAAATCATAAATAAATCTTTCTTTTAATTCTAGAATATTTATACATCAAAATTAAAATTAAAAAAATGGAAATTAAAATTTATTTCTGTTTTTTATTAATAAAATCATAAAAAAAGTATATTTTTAATTCTTGAATTTTTGTAAAAACAGATAAAATTATATAATGAAAATTTAAATTTATTTTTGTTTTTTATTAATAAAATAAAAAATAAAAAAATTTTAGTTCTTGAATGCTCAAATTAAAAAATTGGAAATTAAAATTTATTTCTGTTTTTTATTAATAAAATCATAAATTTAATATTTTTAATTCTTGAATTGTTGTAAAGATAGATAAAATTCAAAAATGGAAATTAAAATTCATCTTTGATTTTTATTATTTTTTTAAAAATAATAAAAATAAAAATATTGGAAAAAAATAATTAATTGTATTTTTTATTAAAATCAGAAATAAATTTCAATTTCCATTCTTTAATGTATTAAAAAATTAAATAAAATTATATAATTTTTTAGTTCTTTCCTTTAATTATTTCTACTGAAGTATGTAGATGGTCGTAACTCAAGGCATATTCTGCTTGGAATGTAAAGCACGGAGAAGGAGTACTCGATCGTCGTCTCACAAGAAGACAAAATGGTCGAAAATGCTCGCTTTCGTGAGTCAAATTCATGCTCTAAGGTGGTTGCAATAAATCATAAAAAAATTGCAGTAGAAATATCTCCCCGATGGTCTTGCAGCACGAACCCGCAGAAAATCACAGTCCATTTCCATCTCTAAAATGGAACGCAGTCGCAGCAACAGGCTTGCAACAGATGGCGATAAATGTGGAGTGACATTTCGCCCTCCATTAGAGATCTCCACACATTTCTCAGGAGTAGGAGGAGGCTTGGGAGGAGGAGTGGGAGGACTGCTACTGCTCCGCCATTTGATTGAGAATGTTGCATGCCTGGGGCTCATTTAACCCATTTGCTGGGCCAACAATTTAGCACCTAATAATTGGCTACCCACTAAAAAGCAGCAACAGAATCAGGGCCCGAAATGCGGTCATTAATTAATAAACAGTTCCGCCACATAAACGCGGTGCCACAAATCAGCGGGCGGGCGGCAGCAAGTTGGCCGCACACGTGTGCAACATGTCACCTGGAGAATGGTGTGCCCTGACATGCAACATTAATGGTGTTGTTGCTACAAAAGATTTTCCATGGAGTCACAGGGGAGACAGACAGACAGTGGGTGGAGCAGCGACAATTACGAAAGCTATCGACTAGAGGGATACCCACTGACTACCCAATCTTTGAGCGATTGGAAGTTGAACTAAATATCTTTTAAAATGTGGGACTCATTAAGTGTCTTCCTGTGCCTGTTGCATGCATCATACCCCAAGAAATACTATGCCACTCTTGGGTTTAAAAATAGAAGAGAAATTCCCGTAAAATAAATTCTCTTTCAAGCGAAATGAGAGATGAGTACAACAAAATCAGATAAGTGGATAAATTTGTCTTGCTTTGTTTCCTCCTCCTCCTCCTCTGTCTTTCCTACCGTTTTGGTCTTGGCCCGGAGTGTAGCCGTAATTTTGTTAGAAATGGAAAGTTTTATTGTCTGCCATCATTCGAAAGCAAATCTCTCAGACTAAACGATGCCGCAGTGGCAGCTGGGGATTTTGTTTTTGGCCGGTTTTTCCTTTTGTTTCTAGCTTGAAGAAAAGTAAATCTGAAAATCTATTCAATTGTGACGCCACAATGGAGTGGCCTCTCTTTTTACACTTTTTATGGCCAAGTTGTACAATAAATTTTCTATGAAATTAGATTTATCTAGGCATTAGATATACTATATGATCTGTAGAAACTTTTTCCCAAGAAACTTTCTTGGAGGAAGAGTTCATTGGCATTCGCATAATTTGTGCTTCATTTAACACACACAAACACACATTAAAGCAATTAAAGTTCATAATTAAAGACACAATAGATTGAATGTTGCCGTTTAGGCCCGTCAGCCATTGTTTTGGCCTATTCCTATTCCTATTCCTACTCCGACATATTGCATTTTGCAATCTTTGCATGCCATTTCCAGTCAATTGCCAGACAGCAATGTGGTTGAATTTCTTCCTGGTGTTTGCCAGAGCCTGGGACCCATCCCCAGTGCCTCTCCACACCTGACAACACATTGTTAGTCGCCTCGAATTACCAGTGTTTTTTTTTTCTTTTTTTGTGTGGCATGGGATGGGAGCCCTGCCAATTGGCATGCCACTGCCACTTTGCTGTACATGCAACGAAAGTGTAAATTATAGATAGCCAACAACAGCGGCGCTTACCAAGTTACGTTTCGGTTACGCATTTTTGCATTCTGTGTGAAAATTTTCCCTCTTACCTGCTTGAACTTTTGGCCCCACTGTCACGTTTTTCCCTGTCTCTATCGATTGGCTCACTTGGGGCTGGCTTGTCCGGTTTTTCCTCTCTGCAAAGGGAGATATTAAGCAATCCGTAAGAAAAGGAAACATAAAAATTGAGTTTGAGATTGTCGTCAATCGGTGGCAGTTCAATGGCCGGCAGGCGAGCGCGCGCTCAAAATCGAATTACAAAATGTTTTAAGGCGCCGGCTATCCCTCCATCGGTTGGGTTTTGGCCAACCAATGACCCGAATTCAATGCACGTCGAGCTCATATTTCATGAGCCTGCAACCAGCTCTCAAGTGCCTGGCATTTCGGGGCAGTTAATCGATCAGCCCCACAGCACACCACCACCCTCCACACCTCAGTCCTCCCCAGACGAAAATATTTATTGTCATTCCGTTGGGAGCCGGTCTGGGCGCAGACCAAGTTGCAGTCGGAGCTCTGTACGGGTTAAGCGAGAGAGAGAGAACTGTTTGTTCATCAAGGTTAACCTGGCCAAGTGGTAAGTGGCTGGCTTTTATGGCACACTTGTTCTAGACTGGAGTCTGGGGATTGGCTGTAAATCTAATTTTTTAATGCCAATTATTGTGTCTCGCAAAGTGTGACCGCTGCAAGGCCGCCTTAGACCTGTATCTATTTGCATTTTTAGCGTTTGAAACTCAAATGGCAATCAATATGACAGTTGCAGGTGGAACGGAGAATGGCCCCCCCTCCCCCCAAGTGCAACATTATCGCTTATCGACTCTGATTCCGATTCGAAAGTGACTTTTAATTCTTGGTAATGCTCTGAAGAGATAATTAGCTTCGAGAGAAATTCCACTTGTGGCTGAAAGATTGGCAAATCCATTCAAGTGTTGCCCGGAATGGGTGTTAGCCGGAATGGGTGTTAGCCGGCATGGGAGTGGGGCCCGATGGTGGTTGAGCAGAGGATAGAAACAGAACTTTTGTGTTCGTTCGGCAGAAACATAAACTTTTGGCTTTTGTTATGGGATTCAACGGAATTTCCAAGAGAGCTCCAAATGGAGTCGGTTTTGGAGAGAGAGGGGCACAGGGGGCGTAGCGGAAGCGGGAGTGATAATAAAACAACACCGAAGGTCATTACTGGAAAAACGGGTTTTTCTCGTCTGGGGTCTCTCTTTCTCTCTCTCTCTCTCTCTCTCTCTCTGTCTGTGAGTGAGTAAGCATTTAGCATTAAAATACCGTTGGGATTATGGCGTTTGAATATGCATGGGCGATGCTGCCGCTGCCACTGCCACTGCTGGGGGCACCTCTCCATCTCCACCTCCCTCTCCCTTTTCCTCGGTGGCATAACAAGTTCGCCTTAATAGTCAACGCGTTAAATGCTGCCAGTTTTGCAGCTCAACGTTGCCGTTGCCGTTGCAGTTGCATCTGCATAAATTATGCACCCAAAGCCATTTGCAAAATTGTCATTCATCGTTGAGGCGACAGCAACCGGCGACCGGCGACAGCAATGATGTTGATGGGCTGGAAATGGAGATGCGGATGGGGATGGCGATGGGGAAGGAGCTGATGATGGCGCTGGAGATGACAGGCCGTAGAGCCCACGCCAGGTTAATGCCTTCTTCCTAGATCTGGTTATTGCTGCATTCACGCCATCAAAGGTCAAAGTGGGTGACGAAATGCTGCCACTCAAGCAGGAAGGGGATTATGCCTCCCAAAACAGAAAATGGATTATAAACAGCTTTGACGGCTGTTGATGGAAGTCTGTTCCCGTTTTGGTCTTCACTAAAATTAAAGTATTTTATCTTCCAGCACAGTCCCCAAAGATGTTTCTACCAAGCTCATTGGAAACAGCAGGAAGAAGATTCGAGAAATGCTTGGAACGTGACAGACAGGCCCCCATGAAGGGCGAAATTCCACAAAATTTGGAAGATACGAGAAATTTGCTAATGGAAAACCATTAAGAAGGCTCATAACTAATAGATTGCAGACAATATTTTACCACCCGATCATTATGATAGGTAGATTTTAGATAGATTTGTATATATTCATATATATGTGTATATATACACACCTGGCTTTCAAGTACTATTAATTCCAAGAGAAAGGAGCTTTTGAACCAATCCTTTTAGGGTCCCATGAGGCTCCGGGTTTTCCGATGTTCTATTTAGTCTTTTTTATGAATATTATTTAAGATTGGTTATGATTGCAATGGTCGCTGTGCTGAGTAAAAATAATTTGACAACGAATTAATTGACGTCGATCGCTGAGGCTGGCGGTTCTCTCCTCTCTTTGTTCTACGGCCGCTTCTAGTCTCTCTCTCTGTTACTTGCTCTGTTGCTTGCTATGCTGCTTGCTATGTTGCTTGCTCTGTTACTTGCGCTGCTACGTGCTCTGTTACATTCACTGCTGCTTGCTCTGTTACGTTCGCTGCTGCTTGCTGTGTTTCTTGCTCTGCTACCTGCTCTGTAACCTGCTCTGCTACTTGCTCTGTTACTTGAGCTGCAAATAGCTCTGTTAATCTGTTATTTGCTCTGCTACTTGCGCTGCTACTTGCTCTGTTATCTCAACAGACTCTGTTGCTCTCTGTGGCTTCCTACCAAATCTTTAAGCATGCAAATAACATGAGTTATGTTAATGTCGCGGCACGTGGATCTCAATTCACCCTCACACAGCGTTTTCCGTACTGCTTTCAAATAGAAACAAAGTAGAATGAGTATCGCCTGAATATACTCAAAAAAGTCTTTAATAATTTTGTTCGCTTAAATGTGTGCTCATTCCCTGAAATTTTGTTTATCTGGCAACCTGCAGATTTATGGAAGCATAAACTCTTACAACTTTCAAGTAAAATTGTTCTTTTACTGTTTTTAAGCTTTACGTTTTCAGGCTTTTTTTTATTGCTTTCCAACACCAATAATTTCATATTTGTCTGTAAATTGGCTTTGCATTCTGTTTGGCTTTCGAATTCGTAGATTTTTACATAAGTCACAGTCGAAGCGAAGAGCTCGCGATGGCTTTTTATTTGAAAATAACTGTAAGTGTCATCAGAAAACAGTTAACCGGTTCTAAAAACTCACTCTTCGAGGCGGCTGCACAGCTCAGAGGCGTAGCCGAGGGGGGGACCATGGACCATGGACCATGGTAATAATTAAAATGATTGGAATTCCACAACTTCTCGTAAAGATACATAGAGATACCTCTGCTGATCCCATGAATACCCGCTTATGACACCTTCTTGTGGATGGACGGTGGCAGAAAACCCGTTGCCGTTCTCTGCTAACCGTTAAGTGACCAAAGCCAAAGCCAAAGCCCCCAATGCAATTCAAATGCAGATGCGTCGCGCAGTGTGTCATTGCCACTGCTGCCACTGCTGCAACTTTCTACAGGCAGCAGGCAACGGGCATGTCTTGGAGCCTCTCAATCGAATGCTTCAATGGAGCAGAAAACTTTTGGCTACACATCGCTCCCTCCCTGCGGGTGTGTCGCAGTCGCAAATGAAGTTGCAGTCAATTTAGTTAAGGCATTGACACTGCAGCAGAGGCGGCTTTCCAGACGGAGGCATGCAAATTGCCGCAAATTGCTGCTTAGCCGCACAATTAATTTGTCAAAAAGATTCAGAGCTGGAGACGCCGTCTGGTGGCTGGTGGCTGCAAAAGCAGGGTAATCTGTCATGGCTGCCCGTGTCGCAGGTGTCGCAACTTTCACCTTGACCGGGCCAGAGATTCGAGTCAACGCAAATTGCACTAAAGCCAAATCGTTGCCATTTAATTAGACTTTTGGCAGCATCTGAGATAGAGAATCCGTACCGGATCCGAACAAAGAACTTCCCTTCACTGTTCTTTGTCCGTTTCGGCTGCTGCCTTTTCCGCTTTAGTCAGAGTCAGAGTTTTGGTAATTTGCATTTCTAAGCGGCATTGAAAAGGTATTTTTGCGCTGTTAATTAGCCACGAAACCGCGTAATGCGCACACACAGATACATACCATGGGGTAGATCTTGAAAGAAATTTATAGAATGGCGAGCCACGAACAAAAGAAGAATTGAGGGGCTCTAACAGAGTGATTGATCGGGAGTTGAATGACCCCCAAGTTCGAGAGCGTCTCTAGAACATAATTATGTGCTTATGAATAAAATAGAACCACCTACCAGTCAGAGCAGGCCTGGGGCCCCAGGCTCCACACACACACACACACACACACCACACAGAACCTAATTAACTATACACATATGACGCGCACTGTGCGTGGCTAGTGGGCATCATAATTAAAGTCTCGACACTGCGGTGGCTGTGGCACACTTTACCGAAATATTTCAGTTTCGTTGACCTGCGAGGCATGCCCCACAGACCCTCCACGAGGGATAGTGAAAGCATTCTTGGCCACTCAATCTACGAGTATTCTCCACATCTCAATCTCCAAATTAAACTCTTTTTCCGGCCACAAAATATTACCGTAACATATTTATATTTTAATTTTTAATGAGCCAAAGGTTTGAGCTTTCTTCTAATGCATAATCTTTATGGCAAGCCGCCGTGTTGTGGGGGCGGAGTGGAGCCATAAATTGTGTGCACCCTCCACTCAAAGCGTTTTAGTGGCCTGCATGGAAATGCATTTCCATCGAAAAGAATGTGAGAAAACACAATGGAAGATCGTCGTTGGAAGCCTGAGCTGGAACTGCATTTTCTCCCGTATATAATTAGGCTGTGCGTGCCCCTTGCCTCTGGCTATTATTAGACACTCCCCCCCACACCTGGCCCTGGGGGCACCCTTAAGTGATCAGTTCCGCTTGCGTTATGCCGCGCGTGTCGCCCCAGAGAGAGATCTCTGCTGCAGCGGCTCTCTTCCTGAGTATTCTTTGAATTCCACTCTTCCTGCTGGCTGCCATGCCTATATCTATTCCAAGACAATTGCCCAATGAAAGCTAATGTGCAGCTCGGCTGCGTGGAAAGTGATGCCACCTTGTGGCCTGCATGCCTCTGGCTCTGCCATTATGCAATTCACGTAATTGTAATTGACAGCATCCTGCTGATTTCCTGCTCTGTGCATGCGAGCAAGTGATAACAGTCAGATTAACAGGCAGTTAAACAAGTCTGTCTTCGTCTCTGGGTTTTTTGTGTGTCTAGAATTGTTTTATTGTGACTGGGAAAAGTGCTTGGCCGGAAGGAGCCCTTTTCAGGCTAGTAGTTCCAGCAGAGCAGTGCTGGAGGATCTGGTAGGAAGCAGTGCCACTCTCAGCCAGAAATTCGATGCCCGTGACACTCTCATGCCCAGCCAAAGGGCCAGCTCCCGGAAGAGGTTCTGTATGATGGCCGCACGATCCTCGTTGCACCATGTCCAATATGCGCTCCTTGAGGCTCTTCAAAACCAGCTCCTTGCAGGGGGCATCTCTATAATCTGGCATCACAGATACGTCCTAAGGCCACCTCTATCGAGAAGGATAATGCACCACGTCTAGATATCAATCATCAATCTGAATCATCTAAAAACTGTTCAATCTTCGGAGCTACTCGTACGAGTGTGATCTCAAAGAAAGGACTCAGGAGAACCTTTGGTCGCCATTCCACGACCCTCCAAACGTCTTAGACGGAGTAGCTTTAAACCAAATTTTGTGTTAAATAACCTCCCATTCAAATAAACTTTTGTTTCCAGCTAAATGCCCTTCCGTATGAGACCTCTCTTGTTGACTGTAGACCCCTTTATCCCCTGCCACTTTCATTGCATTTTTTTTGTGGACTCTGTCACACCATAAGATACAGCCTTTTTCCCACCTTCATTGCATTCATTGCCAGGCCGCATGTTGGCCATATTTTTTGCCATGTTTGCTTGGCCTTTAACAGGCGCCCACGCTGTGGCTAGATTTAACCTTAGCCTTCGCTGTAATTGACCAAACAAATACATATCAAAGAAAATACAACAAATATTTTGGAATATTAAGTGTTGGCCAGAGGCGGCTCAAAGCATTGAGACCATTGAGCGTTTTTTGATTGCGCCTTAAGCTAAGGTTAATGGGTCTATGCCGTGGTTTTTTTTTTGCTTTGTGGCTTGAGATTTCCAGTAGCGGGTCACATTGGATTGTAGGTTTTTCTCGACTTAATCTCGGGGCACCCCTTGACCTCGTCGCATTGCAAAATGTTTCGTTTTTTTTTGCTGGGCTATGATGCGGCTTCTTGGGTAGCCAATAGCCGTATCTGTGGCCGTCTATGGCTTTTCTTGCTGGCCCGTCCGATAGCTGTACAAACCGGTCAAGAGCGAGTGGCATAAAACATTCACAAAAGCCGTTGGTCCGAGCTCTGAATGGGATGTAAAATGAACCTCGGTCATTGGCTGATCATCATCATCATCTTCCTCATGAATTTATGCATATTCATCTACGGGGAGGGGGGGGGTGGTTATTGTGAAATTCCATACATGACCTTTTGGGCAAAAGCCTTCCCCTTGATAATGCCAGGCCTTTGTTTATTTGCTTTTTTTTTTGCCGACTGGCATGGAAAATGGGAAAATATTTGGATTGTTTGGCGGAGGCAAAAACCAACAAACGCATGCATGCCACAAGCGAATCAATCAGGAACGAGAGGGGGGGAGAGAGAGGGGGGGGCTAGAGATTCCAGGGCATAATTGCAGTCGATGGCCTGAATGGACTTCAGCAAGGGCCAAACGCATTAAAGTGGGTAGAGAGAAGGGGAAGGGGGACGGGAAGGGGGATTGGAAGTAGCAGTAGATGATGCTAATGGCTATAGGGTTACTGTAACACCCGCTACCCCCCGCCCCGCCCTACTGCCTGGGCGCACTGGCAATTGAAAACACTCAAGTGCCGACGAGGGAGCTCCCCCCTTCGAGTCCATCTGAGAGCTGGGAGAATGAGAATGCAGACCTCATTGAGGTCGTTCATCTGCAGAAAAGAGTGGCGGAGAGGGAGGGCAGTGGCACTCCAAGAGGGGGGGAGAGGCTTCTCGAGGAACGCTCGATCGCCTTTGCACTCTACCACCCCAAAAGTGTCACAAATATCGAATCATTCATCTTTGCCACACTTTAACGATTGATGTGGGTCTCTGGGTACAGTCCATATCATAACAGTAAGCAGGAAGCTGAAATGGAAAGCGGCTTATGTCAGTGTTATGTGAATGAAAGCCAAAGCAACAGACACTAAGCCCAAAATCGGTGATTCCATGAATGCAAGTAAATTAAATTAAAGTATCTGGCAGATACTTTTTGGGACATGTGTGCATGGGTTTTTCCAGTTGCATAATTACCAGTTGTCGCTCTCGATTACCAATCTAAAATCCACGCTAATTGCAACAAATTTCACATCGAATCTGATTGCCTAAATGCCAGCAAATTAGCAACACCCCAAAAAGAAATTAATTAATAATGGAATAGTTTTTGTTTGTTTTCCAATGATACTCGAACTATTCCCAAGCCCGAATCGAATCCTATCCATTTGAGGAAATTCTGTGGAAATTGTTGCATTTCCTCTGGCCAGGCCACTGAAACTGGTTTTCAATATTTAATTGCTAAAACCACTGTAATTGTGCCTAATTGTTGGTTAAACAAAAGTGAGCCACAAAGTGACTCAATGCCTGCGGGGCGTTGCATGGTTGGTGTATTTCCATGGGGAAAAGTTTGTTTGCAAATGATTCAGACTGTAAGTGATACGAACAGTAGTATTTCTATAGAAAATATGCTTTGAAATCAGCAGAGTTTCAGTGGAAAGAATGTTCAGGATTGTAGAGGGTTCGTATGATATATAAACCCATATTTTTTGATGGGTTTGAGGTTACTAAAAAGCTAAATAGATCAAAACTTAGAGCTGAAAATGTCTCAAGGAAAGGCCTTAGAATTATAGATAGAAGGCTTTATCCTCAAAGAAAATCGTTAGAGCTACTGCCACAGACTGTAAATCATGGAAAATCCATCCCAAACAAACACCGTAGACCACAGTTCTGCCCTGAACCCTGGCCATTTGAAGGCCAAAAAAGTTGGTAATTATTTATTCCATGGCGCCATAAATCAATGCGATTTGCCAGTAAATAAAAGGCTGCTCCAAATAAAGAGAGAGAGAGAGAGAGAACCACTTCAAACTACTTTCGAAATGTTTTCACTTGCCCCACGCCCACACGGCTGCTGTTGCAAGACAGGCCAAAGTCCAACTTCAGCTGCAGCCCACACCAGATGCAGCAGCAGCGGCTGTGGCAGCTGTGGCAGCTGCCTACCAAGTCCTAAATCAAAGTGGCAACATTTTAGAATTATGGCTGGATAACTGCTTCATGCCTCATGCCTCCTCGTGCCGCCGCAGGAAGTGAAGCGACTCGAAAGCATTCACTAAATCACGAGTTTTGAAGTTCGATTTGGATCGATTTGGGAATTGCCGGCAATCTTAAGCGAAATGAACGTGACTCTGGAGGAATTACACACACATTGTGGCCCATAAATTGAAGATCAGCAGGGACCAGGGAGCAGGCACCAGGGAGGAGGCCCCAGTGAGGAGGCACCAGTGGGGAGGCACCAGTGAGGAGGCACCAGTGAGGAGGCACCAGTGGGGAGGCACCAGTGAGGAGGCACCAGTGGGGAGGCACCAGGAACCCTCTTGGAGCTGCAGCTATCGCCGGCAATCAGAGTGGTTTTTCTTATTGATTAAGCGCACTTTTTATTGATGTCGTGTTGTCCATCACTCTCCCTCTCTCTCTCTCTCTCTCTCGCTCTGTGGCGGCTCTCTTTTGCGAAATCGTGGCTTGCAATTATTAGCCATTACCATTCCGTCCAGTGAAGCCGGAACTGGTCCGCCGCCATCGACTTCGACTTCGATCGGTGCCCATAAAACAAGGAAATCTGGTCAGAGCTACCAGTAAATACACTGTGTGGCATGCCTCAATGAGTTCATAATCAATGTCTGATAATTATGCGAATGAAAAACTGCATTGTGTGTCGGCAACAAGTGCAGAAATTAATTCAATTAGCGGCATGCAGCAGGCAAGTGGCAAGCGGCGCCATCTGTGTTGTGCGATGAAGCAAGAACCTTTATGAAATTCAGGCAAAAAGGTGGCACACATAACCGAAGTGTGGCATACCCTAAGAGATTGAAGGTTTATTTAGGAAAAAAAGAAAATAATTTTTGTCTTGGATTTGTGGATTGAAAGATCTAAGATCTGTAGAGGTGAGTTATAACAACTAAAGATCCTGGGGTTTGTGTCCGATTTTGGCAAAAAATCTTCACAATTTTGCCACTAATTGGTATTCAAATAGAGGCCCAGATCCAGGGCCCTCAGCCAGCTCTCGGCTTCCAAATACTCTTCCATTTTACTGGCAAACTTCCCATGAAACCATCGACCATAATGAGCTCGGACTGGCAGCTGTTTTTGGCCAAGTTAATTCGACAATTAACACCACTTCGCAGACCATAGAGAGTAAAAAACCAAAACCAAAGCAATCAATGATTGTGAATTCTAGTAAAAAGGAAAAACAAAAACCTGTGGCACAAAACCTGATTGCGTTCGTTTAGTCATCGATTTTGTGGCGAAAATTATAATGAGCCACAAAGTCGGTGACAAGTTTTTTTTCCTACCCTACCTCTCCTCCTTCTTCGCCATCTTCTGCTGCTTTGGCGACGATGAAATCATGCAGACACAAACACAGAGCCCCGAACCCGACTTGACCACAATTCAAGGCCATAAATACCAGACCAAAATTTGGTACGGCCATAAGCCGCAAGCTCCTCCCTTCCGGAATGATTGGGAAACCGACACACAATTGAAAGGGAAAATGCAGTTGCAGAAGACTTTACAAAAACCATTATGCAAGGCCTCAGAGATGCACTCATAAAGTGTTACCAAATGGAGCTTCAACTATTGACAGATCACCATTTTTCATAAAATAAAAAAACAACAAACTTTTGACAGTCGCCAGTCGCTGACGCATCGCTGACCTGACCCACATGGCGCATGACTGTAGGGCCTCGGGCCTCACTCGGCCATTAGGCAGCAATTAAAGCTGGCCAAGATCGAGATTGGGATCGCGAGAATGTAGATTGAGATGGGACTTTGCTGTGGATCGTCAGGCATTTCACTCGAGAGCGGCGTTAGAAGCGTTTTACTGTTCTTCTTGATTGACACGGCCACAGGGGTGGGGGGCAGCTGCAGATTGTATCTGTGCTGCTGCTGCTGCTGCTGGTCGCAACCTCATTTACAGTTGTGGCCGCTCTCCGATCTCAATGGGCTCTTTGTTGGCCGAGAGTGGACCGAGTGTGGACCGAGGCTTTTCTTCCGCTTTCAACGGTTCATAATTGAAATTATAATTCAATTTGGTGCTGGTGCTGTTGCTGTTGCTTCCACTCTTTGCTTTTCAATTATTTTCCATGCACATTAGAAAATGTCTGCCGGTCCGGGAGAGTGAAAGATACAGATACAATTGGGCCTTGGATTGGCGTGCACAGACGCTGCGCATGCGCAAATAAATTTTCAATTTGATTCGAGGATTGTGTGTGTTTTTTTTTTTTTTGGTTTTTCTCCATGCATATGCATCGCAGGAGGCGGTACGGGGGCGAGTGAGAAAACCCACTCACACAATGCCGTGTCGCGTCTCCTCTGGCAATTAAGAACGCTTTCATTTTTCATTTTTTTTCTTCTCATATCTCTCGCCTTCCCGACTCTTTCGCTTCCCAAATTACTTTTACTGAATATAATTGAAATGACATTAACACCCGTGAACCAGCACCAGATACAGATACAGATCCATCTTGATGGAGTTTTCTTGTTGTTGCATCAATATCCCATGTGATATATAAATATTTATCTGGCAAACAGATTCTCCAATTGAAAACGCTTCTCTCTTGCCGTTCTTTTTTCCCCCAAAACCCAAAGAAGAGGGTTTTTCCCTCTAGACCAAAAATAGAAATGGAAATGGCTTTCTGTCTGCCTACGAAATCAAGGCACTTGAGAATTTTCCCCATTTTCCAGCATAATAATAAATTGCAGACTGTCAAAAGAGCTTCCCCCCGCCCTGCCCCTCTGCCCACTGCTGATAAAGCAATAATGAGGGTCAGACCTCAAGTTTTTCCACAACTATTTACAATTTCCTATTGATTTGTTCCACTGCCTTTTGGGGGGAAAGCTCTCCCTGGCTCTACTTCAATTATTGGCCTTTATCAGTTAATTAGGGAGCCACTGCTTTGACCTCAGGTCAACTCTGATGTAAGGCGGAGGCTCTGCAGCGGCTCAATTATGGCTTTCGTTGCACGCGTTTTGCACGCGTTTTGCATGCGTTTAAAGTCGCTTACGCAAGAATCGCGCTCAGAGCTTCGCTTAGGTGCGGTTTTGTAGAAAGTGTCGCCTCGTCGCACCCCATACCCCCTTTGACGACACATTTGTGGCATAAATTAAGCAATTTACTTTTATGACAATGCGTGGAATGTGTGTCCCAGAGGCAGACGAAAACAGAAGGCGAAAACAAATCATATTTTCAAGCTGTTTGCCATTTTTCCTGTTGTTTTCCTATCGTCGGATGGCACAGGTGCCTACCGGTGGGTTGGCCAGGTGGATTTTGGGTGGTTCAAGACACTTTTGATTCATTTGCTGTCGCCGTATCGATTGTTTTTTGAACACAATTAATTGTTATGCGTTTTTAATGCCCATCGGTGTCTTATATAAGTCGATACACACTGTACATATGTACATATATGTATAGTAGATATATAACCACATGTTTGCATTGCACACTTAACAGTTTTGTTGCGTTTTCTGGCCTTTGTTTGAGCTTTACATTTTTTTTAGCGTTAATTTCTTTTGGTTTTATTTTTCGAGTTTGGCAAAGAAAAAGAAAAACTTTCTCCCGGCCGACGTCGCCTGTCGTGCCGCAAATGGCGAAGAGAGGGAGAGAGAGAGAGAAAGAGTAATAGAGAGGGAGGTAGAGGGAGAAACTGAATAACAAGATGATTTACTGTACGAAGTGATCATTGTTGGATCTCTTGAGTTATTGTTTATTTTTGTCAAAAAAAGGTGTTGGAAAGGAAACGGAACTTTTCAAGATTCGGAAACGCATGGCATCAAGTCGTGACAGTGCGTATCATGACCATAGGGAGGGAGGAGCTTGGAGTATAGCGAGTATGAGTATTATATTATATGTATATCATATAAGTATTATATACTCCTCTTGTCTCCCTAATTAGTCAAAGAATTTTGGTTGGAAGCTGCCGAAATACTTAAAAGTAAGATTTACTTCCCATGTATACAATTCTTCAAAGAATTTTTGTTGCAAGCCACCAAAATATTTTAAAATAAGACAAAAAGATTTCTAACAAATATCCAGTTACCAATTAAATCCAGAAACTGATTTATATCTTGCATTAATGATCGATTTTATTTGGTGAAAGTATCTCTCTATTGTATGTATGTATATATACAAATGTTTCGAGTCATCGTTCAGTATTTTGCTCATATCGGCGCGATCGGTCCAAGCGAGTGAGCCGGGGGCTGGCCACAAAATAAATACGTTTCCCATAGATTTTTCCAGGAATATATCAAATATTTGATTTATTCGAAAACAATCGCAGATCCATTACAGATCTACAAACCCTTAGCTCAGCGACAATTCAATTCAAACCGATCACAATTAAAACTAGTTACTAAATCTTAATATTTTTAAAATTTCTTTAGAGCAAGGAAAAGCACTTTAATATCGCAAAATCTTTGGCGAACAAAAAAAAACGTATTATGATGATGATAAATCACCAACAACCGAGCAACAGATAAGAGACGGACCCCCAGTGAGACCTAGACCCAGTCGCAGTCCCAGAGCTGCCATATCTCAACGCCCTCTCGACTTGTCTTTAATCAATCACGTTTCGCTTATCTCCAGCTCGGGCTCAGAAAAAAATATAAATGAAAATATGAAGCTTGGGGAAAAGTATTGGAAAGAAAAGAAAAGAAAAAACACTGACCACAGACAGAAAATAAATTACAGTCAAGGTTTAAGCCCGCCTCATTTCGATTATTATGCAAACAGCAATGGAGCCATACTCGGTGCTGGGTAATACACAAACAACAATTATAATATATATTTGGAAACAACAACAACAACAACAGCAGTACACCAATGCGTGCCTTGAAAATGCCAAACGGTCGATGGAAAAGTGAAAAGTTGGAGTCCGGCTTTATTGTGCATAATTATTGTTCAGTTCAGTTGGGGCTTAATTTCTTTTGCCAGACTGCGTAACGGGGGCGGCCCTTCTCCCCCCCCCCTCTGAGACCTCCCTCTGCCTCTCGAATACGTGCCGAAATGCATTTTTTTAGCGTTGACAAACTTCTTGTTTGTTCGCTTGATTTGCCTTCTTTTCGTTGCTAATGCGGGAAAAGTCTCGCAAAAATCAGGGGGGGAAAAAAAATTGCATAAAACGACAAAAAAATGGGGGAAAATAAAATGCTCATATTTGTGCCATTTGTTCGAACGAGTTTTTGTGAAAGTACGAATGCGAATAGTCTAGCGAATAGTTAATACAAATTTTACGGCCGGACAGACGCGTTGCACTCGATCGATGCCATGGGCTGGGCCTGAGTCTGCGTCTAAGTCTGAGTCTGTGTCTGAGCCTGGGCTGGAACACGTTTCACTCTGGCCAAGCCATTTTTGTTTCATGCCTTGCCTCCTTTTACACTTTATTGACAATTTCTTTTAGTTGTTGTTGCCCGCGAACGTGCGTAGCTATTGTCGTTGTTGATGGTGGAAAACCACACCGAACCGCACAAAGATACAGATACATTCGCACATGTGTGAAAACCGGCCATCGGCCAAGTTGTGGCTGTCAATCGTCGACGGTTTGCAATGAAATGCGAATTTCATTCATGGCAATTTCTGGAGAGTTACGTCTCGGTGACAGGCCCGTGGTAGGCGTGAGGGAGGGGGGCATCAGAAATCAGGTGCTCATAAATGAAGAAAACCATAAAAAGGCTTAACATCTTTCAAAGAGAAATACACTCCACATGGAACACCAACAAAATATGGATAAATATAATTGTATCTACAATTTGTGACAGTTTTCTATTTCAACATTTCTTTCTTAAGAAAATCTATCATAAAGGGGTTTATATTTCGCCAAACAGATTGTAGGCACTTTTCGCTTTTGAGTCATGCGGGAAATTCCCATTGGCCGTCCATTGATTCTTGAGTCACCTCGTATCGAAGTTTATCACTTGCCAGATCGGTCAGGGCTTGCATTACCTAATGCAGGTCGTGTTACTGATTTTGCATTCCTAAGACTTCCCAAGCCACATTGTATAACTGTAACCCAAAACGCATACAAAAATATTTTACCAAAAAAACAAACAAAAAGAAGTGGTCTTTCCGCTGCTTTGTTTAGACCAAGGAAAGTTGCAAAAAATTTCCTAAATTAAGTATGTAAGTTGAGAAATATATATATATATTTATATATGTTTAAATTATCCGCTAGGTGTTTATGCAAACGACCAGAAAATACCGAAATCCAAGCAAAAATTTCACAGAGTCAGCTACAACAAAATTCAGACGGGTAATAATTATCCAAAAGAAATTATGGCTGCCTAAGGTGTGTGTGTGTGTGTGTGTGTGTGTGTGTGTGTGTGTGCTGGTGAAATGCGAGACTGAGAAGCGACGCGGCAGAGAGCAAGTTTTAAGGTGCTAAAAGTTATGCAGCAGCAGATTATGAAATATGCCAGCGACAGGAGGGCCCCGTCGCCTCCGACTTCGACTCCCGATCCGTTTAAGATATTTCATTGTGGCCTATACCCCCTGCACCGAGTACCAGTGGAGTGTATAAGGCTGACTGCCATCGGATGGGAGCCTTTAGGGTATCCCATAGTCGAGGCTTGGCTCTCAGCATTCTTTCGACCTGGATCGGGATTGGCTTGGCCTATCCTATTGAACGCGTTGAGGTTTCAGCTCTGGCTGGTTAACTCGTTTGTTAGGAGTTACAACGAAAAAGCCAGAATGCCAAAGGCTCTTCTGCTCTTTCTTGTTGGTGTAACTTACACAGTGCTGCAGATTGTTGCTGCTGCTTCTCCCTGCTGTTGCTGCGGTTTCAATTGACTGACAGGCGACGGGGGTGCGGTGTGCGGATGCGGGACAGGAATAGACGCGTTGCGTTCCGGTATCAGTGTCGTTTCCCGTGCGTTTTCCAGTCTCGTCTCTGGCTTTTTTTTTTTTTGCGATGATTTAGCGTGAGTATTTTCTTTCGATTTTGTTAGGCACTAAAAAACTAGAGCTTAGAAGTAAACAATATCTCTTGTGGAATCACTTGCTTCTTCTGTTATTTACTCAACATTATTTGCTTGTTAATTGGTTTCGTTGTTACTGAATTTTCGATATTCGGTCGAAAGGTATATCTTTCTTTTCTTTCGGGGTCGTTTAGAAAGTGGGTTAACACGAACAGGGCGCGCGTCTATGCAAATTATTGGTCACGGGCATAATTTACTTGATTCGATTTATTACTGCAAATTTCAACTTAATTCAACTTTGTAATCTGGCGCTGTTGCTGGAGACACTCTACACTATGTATATCTGTGTATTGTGGTTCGGATCTCCCACTCCGGGCGCTCTAATACAACTTGATCTTCCGCTTGGCACGTTTGCACTCCAACTCGTTTCGCTTGCGATTGTGAACGAGATCGGATATGTCAAGACACGATCGGGCATGGCACGATGCAGAAAATTCCACAGTACACAGCAAAAATTCCCACTGTACCACCCGACGGCTACGCCATGTTGCCCAACTCAACTCGCATGTTGCTATACTCATGTTGCCAGCAAACCGGTTTCAGTGCTAGCTATTCTTGGGTATGCACTTTGCAATACCCTTTTTTATCTAATATTTTTCTGTACTTATACCATAACGAATCCCAGGGCATACTCTCTGTCTTTCACATATTAATTTCATCTTTAATATGAAATACATTTGAGATTCTTTGAGATTCTTGAGATCTTTGAGATTCAAAAACTTGTATACCATAATCCCGTATTTGTTCATCTAATACATGATTGTCTCACCTACTGGCTGAGAGAACAAACTTCTCATAAATTCTTTAGTATCTCCATTTTCAAGAGTATTCAAAATGTTGCCCAATTCTGGCTGCATGTTGCTGATCCATTCATAGTCTCCTTCAAACTGTACGACAGGGTATGTTAGGCCAAAAAGGTACACCTTCATTTTTATTCAATTTTTCATCGGTATTTCTCAAATATATCGTATTCCAAAAAAAATACCAAAAATAGTGCTCTAAGCCGCTTTCAGGGCGCCACATTTAAATATGTGAAAGAATTTAAATTGTGTATTTGTAAACAGTTAAAATTGATTTATATGGAGTTTCGAGCTTCTGCCGATGCTTCTGCTCCGATAACCTTATGAAGCCTTCTTCTGAGCGCCCACCGGCAGTCCTTGGCCCGCAGCATCTGCACCCCATTCCAAGTTTACAGTTGCGGCGAGCGGAAGCTACAATCACGGCCTACAAAATATTGCCAGATGATCAAAGGAACAAGTTGATATAAGCCTTCGATATGCCTGCCAGTATTTAGGAAAGCCAAATTGACCCTTTGTTTATTTAGCCTACAGGATATTTAAAGAATTTAGAATTTACCTTTCCAACTGGGGATTATCTATTAAAGATTCAGTGGTACCTCGACAGTTTGATACGAACGTTTGTTTCACACTCGTAGATGATCTCATGAAGTGTCAACGAACCAAGCCTGGATTGTGTCGTAGATCGGATATCTCTATAATTATAGTTCATTAGAGTTTAATCAGTGTTTAGAGTAATTCAAGCAATTAAACTCTCCCATGGGCAAATTAACATAGGATAAAATGACACGTTGGTGTCATTCAAATGTTATTGTGCCCTCAAGAGCAGGAACAATGCGTTGCCAGCTGATTATCTGTGCGCTTCTCGGATTATTCCTAACATTCCACATTAATATAAACGTAAATATATGGATAATACTAGTAAAGTGGACAATAGTGAACCAAGTTTTCAGGATGCCGTCGTCTTTAAATTTACAAACGTCGTCTGCGAGAGTTACAACCAATCCTGGTTCGTGTTCCACAACTATCGTCTGAAGGCCGTCAGTCGAAACAAAGTGCTCCTCAATATTAATGGGACGGTACTTCATCAGGTCAACAATGCATCACTTCGTGGCAGAATTTTCAAAAAGGCAAACGGCTATAAGCCTTGGCTCGTCGATATTTACTTGGATGTCTGTCAGTATATGAGAAAGCGGAATCAACCTATTGTTAATATAGTCTATGGGCTCTTCAAACAGTTTAGTAACTTAAACCACTCATGCCCCTACGTGGTAAGGCTATACGTGTATGTATTATCACTTGTACATCTATAAATATTTTTGCAGGGTCCACAGATTGTCAAGGATTTTTATCTAAGACCTGAGCTACTGCGTGTTCCCATGCCAACAGGGGATTATTTATTGGCGATTCAGTGGTACTTCGATAAGAAGCTACAGTTTGATACGAACGTTAGTTTTACATTCGTGGAGGATCTAATGAAGAGCAAATAGTGGGAATCACCGTCAGACGTTCCCTGAAAATCAACAGATACATAGAACAGTAGCAAATGTGTTTTACCGATTCGTCAAATATATGTATGGGCTAATATGTGTTATTTGATTTATCGGTGAAGAAATTCGTGTTAGTTAAACTATTTACAACTCAAAATTTGCTCAAGAAGGATAGGAAATATGGCGAATGAAACTAATGAAGAAAAACAACAAATTTCACAAGAAGAGATTTATCAAAAGCTGATTTGAATCGAGCAGCGATTCGATACAATTGCAGCACTTATTGATGGTTGCATCCTAGATTTCTCATTGGGCCAATGGACGTTGTTTGCGAATATTGTGGCGCATTGAAGTTTTCCGGAGAAACGGCCGGATTGTTCTGAAGAACTCAATTTACTAGAAAACTATACACATTGGGATACGACAATCGAGGAAGCTATTATCTCTTATTTCGACATTCTCGAGCCCATCGACATCGAACCCATCTAACCCGTGGCACAAATACAAGGATAATATTTCAGAAGATATTTTACATCAAAATCGTGTAAGTTCCAGAAATCCCGATCTCGAAACGAATGAGGAGATACAAAATCAAGCTTTACTATTGATCGAAGACATGTGTTACCTCATATGCGGTAGTTTATTAGTCAGGTTAGGAATTCTAGCGCCAATTTAATCGAGAATTGGGACGGGAACGTGAATATGATCATCAGGAATTGATTTTATCAGTTCAAACAAATGTACGCCTGTTGCATCCACAACAAAAGGAAGTTTATGATACAATAATAAAGGCAATTGATGATGGAAATATTGAATTGCGATTGAATACTTGTTACTTCTTCTGGAATAGCAGCCACATTGGTAAAATGATAACGTACTTCGATAAGAAGCCACAATTGTGCAGGAGATCGGATATCTTTATAACTACAGTTTATTAGTGTTCAATCAGCGTTTAGAGTAATTTAACTCTACCATGCATAAATGAACACAACATAAAATAACACGTTCGTGTCATTTAAATTTTATTGTGCCCTCAAGAGCAGGAACAATGCGTAGCCAGCTGATTATCTGTGCGCTTCTCGGATTATTCCTAACATTCCACATCAATATAAACGTAAATATATGGATAATACTAGTAAAGTGGACAATAGTGAACCAAGTTTTCAGGATGCCGTCGTCTTCAAGTTTACAAACTTCGTCTGCGAGAGTTACAACCAATCCTGGTTCGTGTTCCACAACTATCGTCTGAAGGCCGTCAGTCGAAACAAAGTGCTTCTCAATATGAATGGAACGATACTACATCCGGCCAACAATATTTCAATTCATGTCAGACTTTTAAAAAAGGCAAACGGCTACAAGCCCTGGCTTTTCAATATTTACTTTGATGGCTGTCAGTATTTTAGAAAACGGAATCAACCTTTTGTTAATATAGTCTATGGGCTCTTCAAACAGTTTAGTAACTTAAACCACTCATGCCCCTACGTGGTAAGATTATACGGGTATGTTTAACCACTTGTATATCTGAAATTTATATTGCAGGGTCCACAGATTGTCAAGGACTTTTATCTAAGACCTGAGCTACTGCGTCTTCCCATGCCAACAGGGGACTATTTATTGGCGGTTCAGTGGTACTTCGATAAGAAGCTACAGTTTGATACGAACGTTAGTTTTACATTCGTGGAAGATTTAATGAAGAGAAATTAGTGGTAATCACCTGAATACAGATTCAGTAGAATCCTGAAGATCCATGAAAACAACAGTAGAAAATGTATTGTACCGATTAATCAAATATATGTATGAGCTAATCCGTGATATTTGACTGATCGGTGTATGAAACGAAAGGGAAATAGCAACGGAAATTGAAAAGGGAAACGGTTAGGATGCAACGGAAACTATTGGGATGCGGTCCACGCTGATCGTCTGTGTTCTTTTCGGATTGTTCCTAGTATCAAACATCAGTTACAACCTCTATATTTAAGATTGGAACTATTACGCCGCGATAAAAAGTATTCTCTATAATACATACAATTTTCTCCGGAAGTAATTTGAGAAAACTGAGTTTTGAATAATTTTCAACATTTATTGCTTTCATTCATGCGGCAAAATATATATTTTGTTATTGAGCTCCTACAGAGAGCGTGCTGTGAGAGCTCTCGGCCGAGTATGTCAAGTGTGTAAAAGGGGAAGGATGGCAACCCTGACCTTCGTGATCAGCATCAAGAGGTGAGTCGATATAGCCTTTCTGTCTGTCAGTCTTCTTAGACGCAAAGCGGAAGCGTGAAACATAGCCGACACACGGGGATTTCTGCTTTAGTAGCCATCGAAAATGTCCCTACGCGAATGGAATGTTCAGGGCGGTAGATTCAGTCCAGCTCCAGATATGCAAGTAGACATCCCTCTTCTTTGTCTCTCAACCATTTGAACCCAGAAAGGCAATATGCTCCTATGCATACATGAGCTAGACAATAGATAATTTAAGACCATTTGGATGAGAGATATTAGATAAGAGGATGGAAATGTCTTAAGAGCTATTGACGGCTGCTGCTTCGAACATACTCCCCCCGTTAAAAAACCAGGGCCTTTAACAGGACCCTCAACGGGGAGGACGGTTTCAAGAGTGGTTCCAGTTGGTATCGACTCGTTGCCAATGATCAAGTCAATAGGAGCTAAGACCCGTAACGTCAGACTCAGGAAACTCCATCAGCGGACGATTATCTATTGAAGATTCAGTGGTGCTTCGATAAAAAGCCACAAAAGCGAAATTAAAGCAAGACACAATTGTGCAGGAGATCGGATATCTTTATAACTACAGTTTATTAGTGTTCAATCAGCGTTTAGAGTAATTAAACTCTATCATGCGTAAATGGACGAAGCATAAAATGGCACGTTGGTGTCATTCAAATGTTATTGTGCCCTCATGAGCAGGAACAATGCGTTGCCAGCTGATTATCTGTGCGCTTCTCGGATTATTCCTAACATTCCACATCAATATAAACGTAAATATATGGATAATACTAGTAAAGTGGACAATAGTGTACCAAGTTTTCAGGATGCCGTCGTCTTCAAGTTTACAAACTTCGTCTGCGAGAGTTACAACCAATCCTGGTTCGTGTTCCACAACTATCGTCTGAAGGCCGTCAGTCGAAACAAAGTGCTTCTCAATGCGAATGGGACGGTACTACATCCGGTCAACAATGCATCAATTCGTGGAAGAATTTTCAAGAAGGCAAACGGCTATAAGCCTTGGCTCTTCGATATTTACTTTGATGCCTGTCAGTATATTCTAAAACGGAATCAACCTGTTGTTAATATAGTCTATGGGCTCTTCAAAGAGTTCACTAGCTTGAACCACTCATGTCCCTACGTGGTAAGGTTATACGGGTATGTCTGACCACTTGTACATCTGAAATTTATATTGCAGGGTCCACAGTTTGTCAAGGACCTTTATCTAAGACCTGAGCTACTGCGTCTTCCCATGCCAACAGGGGACTATTTATTGGCGGTTCAGTGGTACTTCGATAAGAAGCTACAGTTTGACACGAATGTTAGTTTTACATTCGTAGAGGATCTAATGAAGAGAAATTAGTGGGAATCACCTGAATATAGATTCAGTGGATTCCTGAAGATCCCTGAAAACAACAGTAGAAAATGTATTGTACCGATTAATCAAATATATGTATGAAACGAATGCAACGGAAATTGGGGTCTAGTTTCGGTAAAATAAAATCTGTTTAGCCAATAACCATTGGGATTACAGTCCACGCTGAACATCTGGCATCAAACTTAAATCCAAACGCAAACAAGTCTTTCATTATTAGTCAAAATTATTGTATAGCTATTATATTGTAATATTCTCCGGAAGTAATTTAAACAAACTTCATAATAATTTGGATAATTATCAGTATTTATTGACTCATTCATGCGGCAAAATATATATTTTGATATTCGGTACTCAAAGAGTATAGAGGTACATATCTCAGATTCGTATTGATGTACATATATTCTTGATCAGCATCAATAGGCGAGTCGATATAGCCTTTCTGTCTGCTTTCTGTGCAGGCCACAGAGCATTTAACAGGCGGCAAAACAAATTCAATTTGATTTGAAATGACTTTAATTCGATTTCTCGGCTGTTGGCTGTCAGCCGACAATCCTCAGAGAAAAAGATTGCCGCCTGACCAGGCAGTTCCAAGGTGGACGATTTAACGGCTACATTCGGATATTCGCTTTTGCGGTCTATTTGCTATTTGCGGGGGAACGCGAGAAAATTTCGTTACTTTCCACCGTGTAATATCTCTGTAGCCTCCACACTGAATCTCCGAGATATGTACGCTCATCGAGACGGAAGGACGGATTTATTTTATTAAAATATTATTTTCCAATAATGTTTTGATTGTTATCAATGTCTACTTCTGGGAAACTTTCGGCTGTGATTAAGCAAAAGAATCTGCCCGTTTTATTCCCGGAAGTAGTTAGTTTGGCATGTATATGTGCTTTGTGGTGTGGCCAGAAACTAGTATCCGTGAATTCCTCCTTGCCGTAAGCTGCCGTAACCAGCAGCGCCGCGTCACCGTAGTCTCTCTCGACTACGAATCTATTTTTGAGGCATCCTGGCTGTTAAGTAATTTTTGGAAATTATTACTAAATAGTGGATGCTAGGCACACTTACATCTTCGGGGATGTCAATTATACATCTCATTCTCAACGTGTCATTAGTCAATTTGGTTACAGCTCGCAACGTGCAGCTGGTGCCGGGCGGATATTTTTTGGGAAACCTGAGGGACTCGAAAGCGAACCCTCTTCCAACCTCAACCTCCGCGTCCACGTCACAGCTCTTTTTACCACTGGCCATCAGGATGGGGAGCATCAAGCAGCTCAATATTCCGAATATGATGTTCATTATCTCAGAGCTTGTTACCAAATGTTTAAGCCAGCCGAGGCCTTCACCAAATATAATGGAATCGAGACAATCGAGAATATAACTTCAAATGCAGCTCCCAACCAGCTGTTGAACCAAAAATCTAAAATAGGCATGCGGAAAACAAGCTACAATCGTGGAGTACGGGAGCAACAATCTTATACGTGAATGTGCTTCCTTGTCTCCTGAAGTCTTTTTTAAATCTTAAGAAAATTTTATAATTTCTTTCTGTACAGACAACAGAGCATATAACAGGCCGCAAAACAAGTTCAATTCCATTTGAAATGACTTTAATTTGTGTAATTTGCTTTAGCATGTTCATTTACATTTCGAATAGGCGCTTTCTCGCTTGAGGGAGTGACACTTAATGGTGTCCCTGTTTCTCGGCCTCGATCTGCTCCTTGGACTTGTAGCCGACCTGCTCCTCGGGGGTGTGAGGCCAGAAGGTTGGTCTGTTGATGGGGTCCAGGGCGCTGTCGGGGAATGCATCACGGTAGTCCTCCATGGTCATCTGGTCGTATGGCAGCAGCGACTTCAGATGGGCGATCTCCTTCTGGTAGTTCTGGATGCGCTGCTCCGAGACCTTCTTGTAAGAAGCAATCTCCGACTGCGACTCCTTGATCTGGGCGTCCACCTGGGGGGAAACAGTGTCCTTGGGATAGGGCACGGTCAGAGCATCGTACTGCTTCTGGAAGCCATCGACCAGGCCGGCCACAGGCACCAGCTTCTTGTAGTAGGCCCAATCAATCTTTGGTGGGCACTCGGGATTGGCCATCACGGCGCGCACATAGATGTCCGACTTGGTCTTGAAGGCGCCGAAGCTGGTCTTCTGGTTGGCGGGCACACGCTCGGCCAGAGCAGACCAGTTTATCGAGGATTGGGTGATGCGGCGAGCGGCCATTCTGTAGCACAAATACTGAAAAAACCAACAAAAACACAAAACTGATGAGGTTAGGTTCTCAAAGTGGAAATGAAAAAGCAATGCCAAGACGAGATTCCATAAATATATCTATTTCCTGTGGATTGTGATGTTAGAGTCCCATCGTCTGCGTTATATATTATGCTGTTTCCATTCCACTGAAAATTATGCGTGCAAAAATTATGTAATTTTGCTGCAGCAGCCACCCTCCAAATTGTCAAGGTGGGAAAAGTGTGCATTCTTTTGGGTTCCTTCACAATTGGCTAGCCATTTAGTTTAGTTATGTCTTGTTGCACATTACTTCAGTGGTTTTAGATAGTTATTTCCAACGTACTTAAATTACGGAGAATTAAGAATTTCTATGCCTCTGCACCAACACTTACACTTTTGAGCAGTGTGACTAGCCCTCAGAAATATACCCAAAATATACCGTCTCATTTAAAAAATATACCGTAAATATACTGACGATTACAAGTTCCATTTTATATATTGCTCGTTTTTTGATATTCCGTGGAATGTTACCAGCTATATAAAATATTTGGCCATGCCCACATAGTTTTATACGATTAATAAATCTATTTTCTACTTGTTTGATTTATTTTAAACACTTGCTTTTATTGCATTTTGCGTAAAAAAAGGTCTTAGCAAAAATGGTCAAACAAAAAAAAAAACAGTCGCAGTGTTGCTGGTATTTGAAGACGTGATGCGAGTATAGGCCTTTGCATACCCTATTTCGTTAATTTTATATGAACATATAACGTAATTTATAAAGACCTTTTCTCAAATTGATATTCTTTAGACATATTCAAGTACATTATTAGTATCTTGTGTATATTTATCTTGATCCTGGTACCTACGGAGCCTTGCATGACAAACATTTTCTCAACTCTATAACATCCTTTTCCCTAGGGTATGAAAATTAGTGGCCATGGATCCTATAGATGGTCTCACAGCGCTGGTTCCCAGATTGCGGTCACACTATCAGCTGTTGTGAAAAACATAACTTGCATGTGGATTTTAATTTGAACTTCTATTGTTTTTACTCGTGGTAATATCAATAAGAATGCTGCTAAAACAGTTGCCCCAGGCTGTGAAACAGCTGCGCTGCATTTCCTCAGCCACGACAGCGGTTACCAGGCTGCATCGCTCCGTCTACTGCCGCCTGTATCCTACAGTGGTGGTCCAGCCGGACGGATCCACCATTAATATCCGCTATCACGAGCCACGCAAAATCATCAAGGTAGGTGAAAAATCATGAGCTAAATAAAATTAATTGGATTCCTCTGCTCGTTTAGTTGCCTTTGGATTTGACCACTTTGTCGGACGCCCAGCGAAAGTCCCGCCTGGAGGCGCGTAAGCCGCGCAAGAAGGTCAGGATTATGGAGGAGGTGGACGACAACTTCAATGCCAAAAAGTACATGAAGTATATCAAGAAAAAGTAGTCTTTCTGCTTAAATGTTACAACTATAGATAATAAAACTTATACATTTTGTTACATAAGTCTGGCAGCTCACATTGCGTTGCACGGAGCTGCCACATCCGAAATTAAAGGTCACAAAAGACTTGTTCAATTATTTGAATGTGAGATGTTTTCTAACGGCTATAACATGTGATGACTAACGGCCAAAGTGGACAATACTGAACCATGGATGGATATGTAAGCCTTGGATAAGAAACAATAACTTTGATGCCTGTCAGTATTTTGGAAAGCCAAATTGACCCTTTGTTTATTTAGCCTATGGGTTATTTAAAGAATTTAGAAACTTTAACCTTTCGTGTTCGTATCTGGTAAGATAGCCGAGTACTTTCCATTTCAGTTCACTTTTATAAGAATTTCTAGCTGAGTTCCCTTTCCAACTGGCGATTATCTATTGAAGATTCAGTGGTGCTTCGATAAAAAGCCACAAAAGCGAAATTAAAGCAAGACAGGATTGTGCAGGAGATCGGATATCTCTATAATTATAGTCTATTAGTGTTCAATCAGCGTTTAGAGTAATTAAAATCTATCATGCGTAAATGGACGACGAATAAAATAACACGTTCGTGTCATTCAAATATTATTGTGCCCTCAAGAGCAGGAACAATGCGTTGCCAGCTGATTATCTGTGCGCTTCTCGGATTATTCCTAACATTCCACATCAATATAAACGTAAATATATGGATAATACTAGTCAAGTGGACAATAGTGAACCAAGTTTTCAGGATGCCGTCGTCTTCAAGTTTACAAACTTCGTCTGCGAGAGTTACAACCAATCCTGGTTCGTGTTTCACAACTATCGTCTGAAGGCCGTCAGTCGAAACAAAGTGCTTCTCAATATGAATGGAACGATACTACATCCGGCCAACAATATTTCAATTCATGTCAGACTTTTAAAAAAGGCAAACGGCTACAAGCCCTGGCTTTTCAATATTTACTTTGATGGCTGTCAGTATTTTAGAAAACGGAATCAACCTTTTGTTAATATAGTCTATGGGCTCTTCAAACAGTTTAGTAACTTAAACCACTCATGCCCCTACGTGGTAAGATTATACGGGTATGTCTAACCACTTGTACATCTGAAATTTATATTGCAGGGTCCACAGATTGTCAAGGACTTTTATCTAAGACCTGAGCTACTGCGTCTTCCCATTCCAACAGGGGATTATTTATTGGCGATTGAGTGGTACTTCGATAAGAAGCTACAGTTTGACACGAATGTTAGTTTTACATTCGTGGAGGATTTAATGAAGAGAAATTAGTGGGAATCAACTGAATACAGATTCAGTAGAATCCTGAAGATCCATGAAAACAACAGTAGAAAATGTATTGTACCGATTAATCAAATATATGTATGGGCTAATCCGTGATATTTGACTGAACGCTGTATGAAACGAAAGGGAAATAGCAACCGAAATTGAAAAGGGAAACGGTTAGGATGAAACGTAAACCTTTCGGATGCGGTCCACGCTGATCGTCTGTGTTCTTTTCGGATTTTTCCTAGCATCAAACTTCAGCTACAACCTCTATATTTGAGATTGGAACTATTACGGCGCGATAAAAAGTATTCTCCATAATACATACAATATTCTCCGGAAGTAATTTAAGCCAACTGAGTTATGGCATTTATTCATGCGGCAAAATATATATTTTGATATAGGGTACTCAAATAGTATAGAGGTATCTCAGATTCGTATAGATGTCCACACATATGTATATATATGGACGTTGACATGCAATGACGGCATCTTACAAGTGGCGATGCAATTACGGCACCGTTAAGTGGCCCGTGGGACACCAGCAGAGGGCTGTTACGCGGTGCGTAGCCGAACCAAACGCGTACATGCAGGAAAGACTAATATTCGAGGAAAATTAGCAGTACACTTACTAAGAAACTAAGCATGCACTCAAAATACCAATACCAATACGACTACAATTACAAGAAATTACTAGAAAGGTGTGTGAGGATTAGTATCTTAATGAGAGGAAGAGAAATAGTGGTGGAACAATTCGATCTACATAGTGGAAGGAACAACGGTATAAAAATTCTAGTAAGTCTAATAGGAATCGTGAAGTTTATGCGGCTCAACAGATCAGGGCTGTCTATGTCACCCCTGATCAAGTTGTGCATAAAAATCACACCAAGCTTTTTTCTACGGTTAACTAAGGATGGGAGGTTTACTAATAGCAGTCTACTAGAGTAAGATGGGAGTCTCACAGCCGCATCCCAGTCAAGGCCCCGCAGAGCAAAGAGTAACAAGTTTTTCTGTACTGATTCTATACGGTCGTGGTGTACTTTGTACTGAGGGAACCATACACAGGAGCCGAATTCTAAAATCGGACAAACTAGCGAGATATAGAGAGTCTTTGTCGTCAAGTCCTTTGACCACCTCTTTATAAACCCAAGCACGCCCATGGCCTTATTTACCATGGTAGAAATGTTTTCAGAAAACTTTAGCTTGGCGTCTAATAGAACACCAAGATCATCCACCAGAGTGATTCTCTCAAGAGAACCACCACATAGGGTATATGGAGCCCACAAGGGGCAAGCGAGAATGAAATGAAATGTTGTTATACTGGTCAAGGAGTTTAACATCATCCGCATACATAAGTACTCGAGAATATGTTAATACCGAAGGCATGTCATTAATAATGAGTGTGAAGAGTAAGGGGCCTAGATGGCTGCCCTGTGGTACTCCCGAAGAAACCTTGACTGAACAGGACTCTTTGAGACCTGGAACAAAGGTAGCTAGAAATCCATCTCAAGAGGTTGGGCGGAAACCCTAAAAGGTCAAGTTTATGCGCTAGAAGGGAATGGTTTGCAGAGTCGAACTCTAAAAAAATGCGTGGAAATTGATCGCCGTCTTATAAATCCATGCTGAGTTTGCGATATAAGTGACTTGCAGAGATTTTGCAAGTGCGGAGTTAAAACCTTTTCAAACATTTTGGGAATAGCGGATAACTTTGCTATACCTCTGTAATTTTTTGCTTCAGAATTGCTACCTTTTTTATGGAGAGGAATTATAAACGATTCCTTCCAGATTTGGGGGAAGCAAGAAGAATCAATGGACAGGGTGAAAAGTTTAAGCAAGGGTCCACACAGTGCCTCGGCGCAGTACCAGAGTACACAACCTGTAACCCCGTCTGGACCCGGTAAAAACACCGGCTTAACTAGTCGAAGATCATGAAGTAAAGAACATTCATTTAACAAGGGACTGAAAATGCCGTTCGCCTTCGGTAAACCGTATGGGTACGGATGACCAGAGTAGCTTTCCTCAGAATAGGTCGTGTGGAAAAATTGGTCAAAAAGATCGGCAATCGCCTGATCATTATATGCCGACGTGTTAAGAAATGATAGCGAGGATGTTTAGGGTCCTGAGAAAAACGTATCCTGCATTGTACTTCTTATAGCATCGAGCATTAAGAACTGAAAAGTTTGACCGAGCTGTTACATAGCGCGAGTGAGTAGTAGGAGAACTAACTACTTGAAATTTTTTATAAAGTCTTGATTTTAAGTTTTCTATATGGGATAATTCTTTGGTAAACCAAGCGGGCTTTCCAGATCTAATCGGCCAAAAAAGCGGGGCCTAAGAACTAAAAAAATTGAAAATGGAACAAGAAAGGATCTGGTGTATTCTCCTCATCTATGCTATTGAGCTCCTGCAGAAAGCGTGGTGTGAGAGCGAAGAGCCCAGTATATCAAGTGTGTAAAAGGGGAAGGATGGCAACCCTGGTCATTCTGACAGCTAGTCAGAATTGAAGAGAAGAACGACACACATGTGATTTAGAAGAAGAAGAAGTGCAGAAGATCGGATATCTTTATAACTATAGGTTATTAGTGTTCAATCAGCGTTTAGAGTAATTGAAGCAATTTAACTCTACCATGCATAAATGAACACAACATAAAATAACACGTTCGTGTCATTCAAATTTTATTGTGCCCTCAAGAGCAGGAACAATGCGTTGCCAGCTGATGATCTGTGCGGTTCTCGGATTATTCCTAACATTCCACATCAAAATTAACGTAAATATATGGATAATACTAGTCACTAGTAATACTATACTAGTGGACAATATTGAACCAAGTTTTCAGGATGCCGTCGTCTTCAAGCTTACAAACTTCGTCTGCGAGAGTTACAACCAATCCTGGTTCGTGTTCCACAACTATCGTCTGAAGGCCGTCAGTCGAAACAAAGTGCTCCTCAATATGAATGGTACGGTACTACATCCGGTCAACAGTATTTCAGTTCATGTCAGAATTTTCAAAAGGGCCAACGGCTATTAGCCTTGGGTCGTCGATATTTACTTGGATGTCTGTCAGTATTTGAGAAAGCGGAATCAACCTATTGCTAATATAATCTATGGGCTCTTCAAAGATTTTAGTAACTTAAACCACTCATGCCCCTACGTGGTAAGATTATACGGGTATGTTTAACCACTTGTATATCTGAAATTTATATTGCAGGGTCCACAGATTGTCAAGGACTTTTATCTAAGACCTGAGCTACTGCGTCTTCCCATGCCAACAGGGGATTATTTATTGGCGCTTCAGTGGTACTTCGATAAGAAACTACAGGCTGATTCGAACGTTAGTTTTACATTCGTGGAAGATTTAGTGAAGAGAAATTAGTGGGAATCAACTGAATACAGATTCAGTAGAATCCTGAAGATCCATGAAAACAACAGTAGAAAATGTATTGTACCGATTAATCAAATATATGTATGGGCTAATCCCTGATATTTGACTGAACGCTGTATGAAACGAAAGGGAAATAATAGCAACCGAAATTGGGGTCTAGTTTCGGTAAAATAAAATCTGTTTAGCCGAGATCCATTTTTTATTTTTGAGCTATAATTATCAGCATTTATTGACTCATTCATGCGGCAATGCGACGCTACAGGCTGCATGCTATTCGTGGTGATAAATTCGAATTTGCATCACCAGCAGCTGTTCTTGCCCTTGGAGGGGCAAACGAAATCAACTGTTGGCTGAGGGACAGTTGGCATTTGCAGATCCTGCGGAGTTACCGTTTTGCGCTTAGGAGACTAATTCAGAAGTTGCAAACGGGATAATTGAGACTGTAGGACTAAGAGCCGATTCTATTGGATTTTGAAGCCAACGGTCAGCTCCTTAAAGTCCTACCGCGTCTGAATCAAAAATGTGACCATGTCCCTTCCAAACACACAGAATGCTTTACAACTGTGATGCAAGCCAATACCCTAACGCGCAGCGCATTTCGCGTGCACTACGCTATCATGTAGAAAAATGATTAATCAATCGGATCAAATGATGTGTTCAGGGCTGAGGTCCTAGCTAGCTAATAGCATTCAACCGAATATCATAAGTTGTTCACTGTTTAAATTGAGGGGGCTTAAGCGGGCTAAGTTCGACTTTTCATCGGTATATTCATGGTATATTTTTCAAGTGAGACGGTATATACTTTTGAGGTATATTTTGTCGAACAATCGTCGGTCACACTGCTCAAGAGTTCGGTCACACTGATTTCGGGGACAAACAAATTCGGACGTGTGTGCGCGTCGCAAGTTTTATTTTTATAATTTATGTACGCGATTTTTACGCGAGTGCAACAAACAAGTCCTTTCCGCTAGCCTAAATATTGATGTATAGCCAGCTGTAGTGCAAGTGAAAGGTAATACCCTTAAAGTGTCGGTGGAATGTTGAACGGCAGCATCGTCGCGTCTAATCAAAACAAAAAATACCCAAGCGAATGCAGCAGCATAGCGCCGAGCCCGAGTCCACTGCTGTAAACAAGACCGAGCCACAACAAAGTAGCTGGTGAAATTTTAATTTTAAACAAAATTTGAGATCCGTTTTGTTGGTGACAAGATTTTTTCGTATTTAGTTATTAGTGCATCTTCGGTTCTCTGTGTGCGTGTCGGTGTGGAAATAACTGCAATTGCAGCACACGTATGTGTTCACACCTAATTGGATTATAGCAGCACATCGGCAATAAGAACAACGAAAGCATCTGCAGCAGCAGCAGCATAAAAACCATCAATACTGGTAAATTATAAACTACAAATTTAGGTAAATATGAGCTTCTCTGATATTTCCCCTTCCACTCTGTCTGCTCTGTCCCGAAATTCTGTTGTACAACAATTTTCTATGCGTGCGCTTGTGTGGGTTGTCTGCGCTCTTTCTCTGCGTCTCCACTGCTCTGCTGCTGCTGCGCTCGTTACAGCAGCGGAAGCAGCGGACTGCGTCTAGAGATGGGGGCCTGGCCTGCGACCCTGCGACAGTGGCTCCCAAAAATGCAACAATTTCGAAAAATAAGGTTTAAATTGAAGTACGGCCATTAGATTGCACTAAAATAGACAAACAGACACAGCAAATGTATCAAAGAAAACCATCTACATCGAATAGTAAATAACATACATGAATGGTTTTCATGAATGGGATTTTGATTTGCTAAGAATGACCCAATTTTAGTTTTAATTATTTGCAGAGCAGCTGTTTAGTCTGTCGAGCGCAGCTGTTCGATAGATAGCCAACAAGTAAACACAGCGAGCAATTTAAGAAAATAACCAATAAACAAAGCGAAACGATATAAACCAAAGTCCTGCTCGAAAGGCATACAGTCTCTCAAATATTCCCATCCTGTTAAATTTTCTTCCGGCTGTATTGTGGTTTCACTGTAGTCCACAAAACGTATCAAAGGTGTTGCATTTGAAACCTGTTGTGGCCCCATCCATACAGGCATGTGTCAACTCGTGATGCATTCCATCTTGCACATCTCTAACCCTCTGCCCTCTGCCCTGACGGGGCTCCGGATGGGGAGGGTTTGGGATTGTCTTCCTTCCTCTTTCTGTGTGCGTGTGTGCGTGCGATCGGAATGTTTAATGAGGAAGGTTGGCAGGGCTGTGCGCAACATAAATATTTGTATGTATGAAGCGGAAATGTAAAAATAACACAAACACATTTGCAAGCAGCACACCACACACAACACACACACTCTCCAATGATGAAGATGTTTTCCTAGGTTTGTGTTTTCCAATGCCATTCGCGCTACCGTTTTGCTGCTTCTCTCTCTCTCTCGCTCTCTCGCTCTCTGTTTGATTCAGCGGAAAGACTGTTTTTCCACGTAAAATGCAAATGCTGCGACAGATGTTTCGCTCGTTATAGTGGATCCACGGATCCATGGATCCACTCCCGATTCTCTCCCTATATTCCATCTTTCCATCTTCCACTTGGGTTTCCCGTTGCCCGACTGCAGCTGCCTGCCTGATTGGGATTGTGCCGGTTTGGTGGTTGTTGCTGCCGCTTGTTGTTGTCTTTTTGTCCGTCCGGTGGTGTGACCAACTGCATTTTTGTGGCTGTTGGCCACGGAGGGGGAGAGGAATGGTGCAGGCTGCACAGAAGAGGGGTGAATGGCTAAGGTTGAGGGCTTTTTTTTTTTTCTTTTTTTGTGTGTGGTGTTTATAAAATTAACAGCAATCACCCTCTGCTCTCCAGCCGGCTGTAAATGCAACCTAAGCTAATTTGTTTTCATTTGTGTTGTACGTAAAAGAATTAACCAGAAGGAACAACAAAAAATAGACACACTCACCCGCAAATGCGCCATTTGCTCTCATTTCTCTATTTTCTCTTTGTTCGTGTTTGCTTTTTATTTTATTTTTTGCACCTTCTTTGGCGCCTTCTGCCTGTCCAACTGCATTCATCAAGTGTTTTGTTTTGTTCGATCTTCGTATGGGACATGGGACTTGCACTTGAAGCTCAAAATAAACGGCAATTTATTTCTTCAGGCATACCCTGGGCATTCGTCGAGTGCAAGGGGTATGACAAGGAAATGGTTGTGCTTTTGGTATATACCACTTAAAGGAGTATTAAAGGGCAGTCTAAGCCTAACTTTTCCTTGTTTTAAGCTGCTGGAAATCTACTTTGAAGATGGATAAGACACAAATCCAAAAAATAAATATAGGTTTTTAGATAAATATAGAATTACAGCTAAAATGCAGCAACTAGGCACAAACTTGTCTTCTTTGTATTACAAAAAACCCTTTTTTTATAGTTTTTTGTATCTCTTTTTACTAATGGGCACTCCTCTAGTCGCTAGGCGTTACTAAATTTATTTCAAATGTTCCTTCTTCTTCGGTTTGCGCCTTTGATTGTTTAAAGTTCATTTAGGCTAGGCAATTGTTTTATTTTATTTTAGTTTAGTTTAGCGACTATTTTCAGCAAGGTTTAGAGACCGCAAAGCAATGGGCGATGGGCGATGGGCGGTAGGCGATAGGCGGCACGTGTGAGTGAAATCTTTAGCCGATTAGTCAATGCCCAAATGGCGCAGTAATCGATGGAATGTAGGGTTCTTTATACTGAAAGAAAGTGAAACTTTTGTGTTTCATTCCATGCCATAAATATACATTTGTTTCTTTGCGTTCCATTTCGTTTGGTTTCCCCTTGGAATGCAGCCTCCTCAATCACATTTCCATAGACCCAGGGCCCAGATCGGAATGAGTTGGTAATTTTTCTGCTGCCGCTGCTGCTCTTCGTGGGCGTCTCCGTATCGCATTGTATCTTACAGATAGGCCGAGGCATAGGCGTACAAGAATTTATGACATGAATTTCATTCGGCTTTTGGTTTGTCTTTTCTTTTCTTTTCTTTTTTGTTACGTTCCGAGAGTGTGCCATGTCCCATTTTCTTGCTTCTTTCTTTCGTTATTTCTTTGTGTGTGTTGTTCTTTGATAATTTTACTTTACTTTGCTTTTGTTTCTGCCTCAAGAGACTCTTCATCTCTCTCTCGCTTTGTTTATAGAAATTTGTAACGTCTCGAGACCATGAAGTGGGGCCAACTTTCCTTTTCATTAACGTTTTTTTTGTTCTTCTTCCGTGATTTCCTGAACTCATCTGGATTCTACTCTTCTTCCCTGAAGAAATCGGAAATATCATAACAAAGATTTATGTGCATTTAATGGATGCGTGGAATGTACTCGCCAACCAAGGGGCACGCGTAGGCGACGACGCAGCAGCAGCAGCGGTTTAATGCCTTGCGGCTTGTGGCAGTTAACGGTTTGGATTTTGGGACCATCATGGGGGAAAGGTGTTCTCTTTAATAGACTGAAAATTAACAGCTGTTTGGAGTAGAAACATGTCGATTAGATGATGCATCTAGCTGTGGTAAAATCTCTCTAAAAATTAAAGAAAAAGTGATCGAAAAGCCTGCGCAGAGAAAGCACTCTCTGGAGTATTATTTTAGTATTTCGAGTATTATTTATACTCTAGCGGAGTATTTTCTGTATTTTGAATCATTTTAAAGGGCATTCCGTATTTGTTTTTGGTTGGGTTTTCACTTGAAATCATTTTAAAGAGCCTTCCAGATTCGTTTTTTGTTGCGGTTTTTTTAAAAATCATTTTAAAGGGCATCCCAGAATCGTTTTTGGTTGGGTTTTTTTTCGAATCATTTCAAAGGGAATTCCCTATTCGTTTTCGACAGAGTTTTCATTTCGAATCATTTCAAAGGGCATTCCTTATTCGCTTTTAGTTGTTTATTATTTTTTTTATATAGTTTTTGAGATTGCATCAACCGTTATATGTATTTTCCATCTTCGACTGGGACTGGACTGGGCCTGACCTTTGCTTTTGATATATTCCTATTTTAAGCCCACAAATATTTGGATGCTTTACATTTTGTGGTTTTCCACACGCCACACACGAGAGAAACCGTTTTTTTGTGTGTTTTTTGTGGCTGGAACGTGATGTGAAAATTTATGCAAGCCACAAAAAAAAAAACCTTATAGTCGCGGCAGCCGAAAAACGATTTAATAGATTCACCCAAAAATGCCACCCAAAATAAAAAAGACAGGCCTTGACTTAGTTTTCGGGGCGTGCTGAACGGATTTTTGTGGGCCAACATGGAACCAATTTCTTTCTGAATTTTTGGTGGATTTTCTAGCCTAAAGTTTGATGGATTTTCTAGCCTAAAGATTGTGGATTTTCTGGCCTAAGGTTTGATGGATTTTCTAGCCTAATGTTTGATGGATTTTCAAGCCTCAAGATTGGTGGATTTTCTGGCCTAAAGATTGTGAATTTTCAGGCCTAATATTTGATAGATTTTCTACCCTAAAGTTTGATGGATTTTCAAGCCTAAAGATTGCTGGATTTCTAGCCTAAAGATTGCTGGACTTTCTGGCCCAAAGATTGCTAGATTTTCGAGCCCAAAGTTTTCTGGTTTTTAAAGAAAAATCTCTTCGACCTCACCAGAAAAAAGTCTGTGCCATGGCAGGTCCTACGGCTATCCAGAGAGTGGCTGCAGCCGTCTCTAGGAAGATATCTAGTGCGGTCCATGGCGCATATCTAGATACTTTTGTAGCTGCAACTCTAACGATCCTTGGGTAATCGTGTGGCAGGCGCAACTCTTACGCTGGTCATGCCTCTTAATGAAGTGTAGCACGTTTTATCCCCCCTTTGAAGCTTTCGTTGTCGCCGATTGGCAGCGGTTAGCCGCAATTGACCCTAATTATGGGGACTGTTGCTGCCGGCTTTTGGGGCTCTTTATTATTTTTTTTTTGCGAAATTTGTCCAAAAAGACGAAGAAAACGGCACAAAAAAAAGAGGAATTTGGAGGGGAAAAGTGGGGGAAAAAAATGTGCTTAGTAATTTGTATTTTATTTCAGCTTGTAGATCTGTCTTAGCCCCTCTACCTCCTCTCTTTCTGTCTCCCCTTCTCCCCTCTCTCGTCCCTCCCTCTCTCTTTTTGCCCCTCCAAAAGTGAGAGTCTGTCGAACCGTTAGGAATCCGTAGCTGTATCATTATCATTATATCGTTAGAAATTTTGTTGTAATTATTTTGTTATAGTTTATGGCCCACTATTTGGCTAGGGCCCACCACCCCCCTCACCACTCCCCTTTCGACACACGTACTATCCTTTAGGCCACTTTTTCTATATCTTATCGCTGGAACCCAGATAAGGAATGGCAAATCGAAACAAAAAAAATTCCAACCTTTTTCAGAGCTAAATAAATTGGTTATATCATCCATTTCAAGCCATCGGAGAGAGAGGGAGAGGGGGAGAGGGGTTTTTGGTAGGTGGGAGAATTGATGGATCGCTGGATCGTTGGATCGTTGGGGGAAAGCTTCTTCTGGGGGGGCCCTCGTTGCCGATTTTCAAGCTCGAGGCCAAGGTTGCTGCAGTAGTCGTGATTATCTACTTATTTGCCCCTGCCCCAGTGCCTCTTCTTTGTCCCCAAGAGACAACACAGCCAGTGGAAACGACAGCAAAATGATAACCAAATTGCTGCTAAATTACACAGCGAAAAAAAAAACAACAAACAAAAAAACAGGCGGAAAAAAAATAGAAGTCATACGTTTTTATCGCACTTGAAAACGGTCGTCGCTATCAGCCGTAGGAACCGTAGGAACAAGTGCTAGTCGCACTATCATTGAGAGAGTGCCTGCCCCTGCCCCTGCCCCCGCCACGCCCTGCCTTTGATAAGCGCCTCTTCGAGCGCCCATCATCAAAGAAGGCAACCCGTTGCCCATCGAGACTTTGACCCTGAATAATTTATTAGCAAACGAACAAATTCGAGCACAGACGTTTAATTTATTCGGTTTTTGGTTTTTTTTTGCTTCTTTTTTGGGTAGATTTTGGCGTCTACGAAAACAAAAAAACAAGTATCATAAATACAAAATGTTGAAACTTGGGATCTATAAATATTGGGTGTATTCTGGGAAGGGAATTTGATCTGTTTAGGGCTGGAAGTGGTTCTAAGGAAGAGATCAACAAGTGGGATTGTTACTGCCTAAAAATTGGACTAAGAATACCTTCTAAAGAACACAATATTTCGGGATCTTCAAGGTTTAGTGTGCTCCCAATAGATCTACGAATATCCCGAGAGAATACTTTAAAAGATAAAAGCTATCTCTCATTGTTTTTATCTTTCTATTTACAAAACAGTGGACTTCTTTTTGATTAAAATTTCACCAAAAATTCCTTCGAAATAGATCATAAAATATAGGGATCTACAAGGTTTAGTACTCTGAAAAAGTGTTCTATTAGAAAAAACAGTAGATTTCTTTCCGCTGAAAATTTTCACTAAGAATTCCTTCGAAAGATCATAAAATCTCGAGTTCTACAAGGTTTAAATTTACTCTTAATAGACCTACGAATATTCAGAGAGATTGTTTCAGAAGATATTGATATCTCTCATTGTCTTTTTCCTTATCTGTCTCTCTCTATCATATCATAGCCCAGGAATAGTTCTCTGAAAGAGTGTTCTTTCCGCCAAAAATTTGCACTAAAAATGCTTTCCAAAGATCATAAAATCTCGGTTTCTACAAGGTTTAATATACACCCAAAAGATCTACCCATATTCCGATAGAATGTTTCAGAAGATATAGATATCTTTCATTGTCTCTTCCTCCCTCTCTCTCTCTATCATATCATAGCCAAGAAATAGTTTCTGGAAAAGTATTCTATTTACCAAAAAGTATATTTCTTTCTGCCAAAATTTGCATCAAGAATTCCTTTTAAAGATCACAAAATCCTCGGGAAAGATCTCTTTAAAGATCGACCCATATTCTGAGAGTATATGTTAGAAGATATATCTACCTCTCTCTGTCTTTTCCTCCCTCTCTCTTTCTCTATCTAAACGCTATCGCTTTCCGTATGCCGCGTGATAGCAAAAATACAATTCTTTGAACAATTTTTAATTAGCACTCCATAAAAATACACAAATGCTGATCACGCGCCATCATTTTGTTAGCATTTCATTAGAATCTGAGGCGATGATGGGGATTTATGCAATTATAATAATTTTCTCATATGTATCTTTTCTTTTCTTTTCAGACTTCCAATTGCCAAGTGCTTCCAAAACTTGCCAAAAACAAAAATAAACAGTAACTCCAAAACCCAAAGCATTCCATGAACAAGTGACATTTTTTTTTGTTGACAAACAAATTTCACAAAAAATATTTATAGTAGCCGTAAGCAGCAACATACGTCGGAGCTGATAAAAATGAATCTAAACCAGCACAGTGGACCCGGACCGCCGCAGTCGGAGTCGAGAATGGATGTGGATCAGGTGGACTCGTCGCCCTTCAATTGGCCCAGCCCCATGGCGGCCTACAAGGCGGCGGCGGCCATAACCGATGGCGAGGAGGCGGCCGCCTCCCTGACGCCCCAGCAGCAACAGCAGCCGAACGGCAACGGGGAGGGCCTGCCGCCGGCGCCGCCTGTCAGCCGCACCATATCGTCGGATCGCCTGGTCACCGGTAGCTCCTGTCGGGCGCTACGTACCGCCGTCTCAGCATTATATTCCGTTGATGATTTTGTCAAGGTGAAAATTGGATCTGGATTTTTCTCGGAGGTTTACAAGGTGAGTGGCAGATTCATGATGGGGGGGTGCAGATGGCACTTTCATTTTCGCGATTATTTACACAATTTTTTAATTAAGCCTTAAACAATTTTTTTTCGTAATTACTCAATAGAGGGGGGGTTTTTTTTTCCAACGAACCCAAAAAACAAATTGCAAAACAATAGCCTGGGATCTTCGGGAGAGTTTTAAGGGGGCTATCCCCCCCCCCCCATAAAAAAATACTATACCATTTCGTGCTCATGAAAAGCGCATTCGAAGTGCAGTGAAACCGTGTGTAAAAATTAATGGCGTTTAGCGTCGGTCTTGCGGCTCCATGCGAGTGTAAGCCGCTTTCGGAACGGTTGTTGCCCCCCCCTCCCCCCTCCCCCACACACAGGAAAAAAAGGGGAGTATTGTTCGGTAAATTAATAAGTTGCAACTTGCAACACAGAGGCAGCGATGCGGCGATGCGGCTATGCGGCTTTTCGGCAAAGACTTTGACATTACGTTTGGAATTATGGGTATTCCGTGATTATGCAATTGACCGGAGCTAAGCCACGCTGTGAGAGAGAGAGAGAGAGATGAATAGTACAAGGTCTTGTGGGAATTCGATCAGCGTATATGGGTCTTTTGTGGAGGCTTGAAAGGTCACCCTCAATGCTAAGCTGCGCTGGGAGAGGTAGGCTGTAAAAGAGAGACAGAGAGAGAGAGAGAGATCTAAGCAGCTCAGCTACGCCTAAAAAGAGAGCGAATGAGTGAATGAATGAATGGGTTCCTGCTCTTCCGAAAGCCATGCTGTTAAGCCACACTGACAGAGAGAGAGAGAGAGAGACATAAAAGGAAAACCTCGCAGAGAGAGAGACATGAATGGTATTTAATGATAAGCCAAGCTGTAAAAGGGAGAGAGAGAAAGAGTGATACAAACCTCTTTATAGGATCCTCTTTGAGGATCTCTTCTGAAAGAGGGAGAAATAGTCAATGAAAGTGCTCTTGATCTTCTGAAAGCCATGCAGCTAAGCCACACTAAGAGAGAGAGAGACATAAAAGGTCAGCCTTTACTGCTAAGCCACACTGTAAAAGAGAGGAAAAGGGAGATAGACCTAAGCTGATAAGCAACGCTATGAAAGAGAGAGAAAGCGTGAATGAGTGAGCTCTTGCTCTCCTTAAAGCACGCTGTTAAGCCACTCTGTAACCGAGAGAGACATAAAAGGCCACCCTTCTTGGCTAAGCTACGTTGTGAAAGAGATAAAGTGCATAAGAGACTGCTAAAAATTCTCAAAATAAATGAAGACCTCCCATTTGGAAATATATTTAGTGGTTAGGCCATCGTTTAGAGCCATGAGCTAAGCCACGCTGTGTGAAAGCTTCATAAAAGCTCACACTTCACTGCCAAGCCGCGCTGTAAAAGAGAGAGAGAGTGATACAACGAAAATCTCTTTCTCTTGGCGACTGAATTGAATTGAACTTTCTCACACATGAATGAGTGAATGAATGAATGAACCCCTGAGTGAATGAATGATACAAAAAATGTATGAAAAGAAAACGGTTTCACTTTCGTTTTCTTACAGTTTTTGAAGTGATATTTCTATACGATTTTAATGCCATTTGTTTCGGTTATTTGTGGGGGGAATCCACTTTCCCATTGGAGTCGCGAGGGCCGTTTTGCAATTATTTTCTGTATTTTCTGTGAATGTTTTAATGAAGGCGCGCTGCCTGGTCTGCACTCGTATCTATTCATGAGTGCATATTCTAATGCCACAAATTGCATGCGTCCCGTACCCCTGTCCCCCCTTGCCCCCTCTCTGGCAGTGAATGACCGCCGCTGGGGCCTGCTGTACGGACTACCTGCTGATTTGCATAACTGCTCCGGTATTTCGCTTCCTCGATGAAAGAATAAATTGTTGGGCCTCCGTGCATCTCCAAGATAAACTCCAGTTCCAGTCCCAGTCTCGGTCCCAGGCCCGTTTATTTGCGTGTGAAGTGCGTTTCCCTCCAATCGATTGCATTTCCGCATTGTTATGCGCCCCAGCTGGCAGACAATTAATGGATCCACAGCCGATTGGAGGTCGGAGGGATGCCTAATTGAATTGCCAATAAATTTGAATCTAATGACGCCACCAATTTGTGGGCTGGCACGCGTTTGCCCCCAATTTACACGCCACAAAAGATACATATTTCGAAATGAAGAATCTCTCTTTTGGATTTATTTTTGGTTCGGATTGTGCTTGGAGTGCTTCTCATTTCCAATTACGTGTCAAGGCAGATATCAGAATATCAAAGCGAAAGAGAGATCTCGGATCTCCCATATCCATTTTGATTAAAACTCTTTCACAATTTCCCCCCCATCTATTGCGTGCAGCGTGCAGCACAGCAGGCTGTGGCCTGCAACAGTAAACGATGCGGCTCGCTTGAGTGGCAGTGGCAGTGGCATTAGCGGATTTTAACCTCACATAGATGGGGGTTAATCAGGCGGGGAAAAGTTTTCCGATTCTCAAAGGAGTTCAAGAAATTAATTGAGGAATTCTGGAATTGATTCCTCCTCAAAGAATCGGGGGAAATATAGGAAAATCTTTGATTTTCTTAAATGGAAATGTTATTTGATTAAAATACTATTTACGGAAAATATTTAATCATTAAAAAAGTGGTAATATTTTAAACTTAAAGGCTGTTGAAATTAGTTCATAGAAGTTACTGTTTTTTTTTGTGTTTTAGAAACTAAATATTTTTTTTAATTACACTTTTTTACCAAAAAGAAAAAATTCATTAGATTAAAAAAAAAAACAATTTATTTTTATAAACAATAGGTCTTTTTTATTATTATTACATGATTTCTATGAACTACTGACAAATCAAATATACAATATCAAAATTTTAAAAATAAAGTGAACATAATTAAATTTAAATACAAAATACATTTTGTATATTATTTAATAATTAAATACATTTTTTTATTTTATTTATTTTTTATTTAAACACAGTTTTATATTTTTTAAATTACACTTTTAAAATAAAAGAAGAAAAAATTCATTAAAAAAAAGAACTTAGTTTTTTCTAATTAATTTTAAAATCCTGAATTATATTGGTTTTGTAAGTACTTCATAGAAAACAAATAAACTTACAGAAAAACTTAGTTATCATAAAAATAAATCGTTTTTTTTTCGTTTAAAAAATGTATTTAAAAATTTAGAAATTAATAATAAATTAATGCCTCTTTTGAGGCAAAACAACATTCAGGAGTAGTTTACGAGCTTCAGATTTTACCTGTATCCCTTTTTGATCTACCAAAAATGTAGAAAAACCATTCAGCCGCGTCTGATTGGGCATTCTCGCTCTCTCACAGCGTGGCTTAGCCCTAAAGGGTGAATTTTCATCTCTGGAATGTGCCTAAAAGGGCCACACCTCCTCCTCGCTCTATCTCTATCTCCAGTGGGACTTTAAATCTTTCAGATTGCGTTTGCCAGATGGTTTTCTTTCCTTTAGAACAACATTTCCTTTTCCGAATGATCTCCGTTCGTTTGCAGCCGTTTGTTTAGGGGAATGTTTCCTAAAGGAAACCCAGAGAATGCTCCATCCATCTTCAACTTCTAGACCCCCGAAATGAGGTTAATCAGTCAGTGAAAAGTTTTCCATTTCTAGCCGAAAAGCGTACGAAAAAATCATAATGCGGCGATCAGGAAATCCCCCAAACAGCCAACACACAAGACATAAATCAGGAAAAACTTGGTTTTCATATAATTTTGTTTCTCTTTTTTTGGTTTTTGTTTTTGTTGTTGTGGCTGTTAGTTAGTAAGTGGGCCAAAAGCAACGGTGAATGCATAACGCCGCCGTGTTAGTGTAGGCCCCGGCACTCAAGCAGAATGAGAGTGGAGTGGAGTGCAGTGGAGGTGGAGGTGGAGTGGAGTCGAGTGTGCGAGCAGCTCAGTATTTATTTGATAACTGCAGTAGACACAATGCACCTGTACCGGGCTCTGGCTTTTCCTCTGACTCTGCCTCTGACTCTGCTTCTGCCCCCGAGAGGAGCTGTAATTTGTGGCACCTTCTCTGCTGGTCTCTTTGTTATGTAAAATGATAGGCATTTCGAGCCAGGAGGAGAACAACCAACGCTGCCACTCCTCTCGAAACAATAGTGGGGGTGAGGACCCAAGGCCCGTCTTTCGAGTGAAAGTTCTCGCTCGGAAATCGGGGTTAGATGATGGGCAATTAGATTAGGGCCCTCCACGACTAGCTGAATGTCTCTCCCTCTCTCTCTCTCTCTCTCTTACGGCGCTCTTCTGCTCTGCATCCTGTTGTGACCAAAAAGGCAACATTCGCCAAGAAAAAGCCAAGCAATCCCAATCTCCAATCGGTTCCACTCCACCATCGATTGGACTCTCCGCGAATCGCGATTTGATGAAAGTAAACATTTAAGTAGAACTAAATAAGTTGATAGTTGCTGTTGCAGACGGATGAATGCCGCTTGCCGTCTTGCCACAATTTCTTTTCTGTTTTCGATCGGTTTTTGCTGTTGTTGTTGTTGCTTTTGTTGCCTGGCAACCGTGTTGATGTTCACGCGAAATTGATTGCCATAAATTATGCAAAGTTGCATTCTGCCGACTGGCCGCCCCGCAACGACTGTTTTTTGGGGGGGGAATTGGTGCGCGGCGGCATTTAGAAATTGCTGCAACTGCAAGCAACATCTGCATTGGTCTCCGGGAGTGATCGCCAGCGGTGGATAGGCCCCTCATTTGTATACACTTGCAAGGAGTGCCCCCCCCTAGAGTGGGAGACCATAAGGTGTATAGATTCTTGGAGCTACGTGGCTTGGTGGAGGAATCTGGTGCCTAAGAGAAGCCAAAGTGTCCTTTGCTCTACTAAGCTCCTTCCTTAGACCTTATTCGATCTAAATTATAGTGATATATCCTAAAGAGAGTCCCAAACCAGTCGCGGCACACGTTTTTCGACACTAAGATAATCGGTACTTGGTTTTTTTTTTGTTACTTTTAGGGATTTGTGAAGGCAGTAAAGGGAAATATGTAGGAAAGAGGAAATAATATTTACTGCTAAGCCGATCTGTGAGAGAGAGAGAGACAGTACGATGCTCGCTAGGACTCTACGCTCTATGTTTCGATATTTTTGAACAAGTAGCAGGCAGGAAAAATCCCTATTTAATAAGTACTGCTAAGCGACTCTGTGAGAGAGAGAGTAGAGCTAGCATTGGAAACAGATAGAAAGAGAGAGAGAGAGGGAAATGGTGCGGTCGCTGCCCTCACCTTTAATTGCTAAGCCACACTGGAAGAGAGAGAGAAGGAGAGAACTTCTCAAGCTCCCCTCCAAGGGTATCCATAGTCCGTATAACATTTTTCGACAACTTTTTCTGAAAACTTCGGGCAACATTTTGCATCTTCGATTTGGCTGCCGTTGTTGCCTGTTGCCCGTTTTCGTTAAACAATTTTTCAAACGATTTTGATCTTTTGTGGCTGTTGTGTTGCCTGTCTGTTGGTTGTTTGTTACTTTTTGTTGCGGCCATACAACGGGCAACGGGCAACACAGCCAGCCCGACATCAGGCAACATTCGGCTACAGTTACTTTTGATGTGCATGCAAATGTTTACACGAAACAACAGCAACCCCCCACCCAAGCAACATTTATCACTACCTCTCTCTTCCTCTCCCTCTCTTTGAGGCCATGTGCCTTCTCCTGATGCGCCCTAATTAATTCGCCAGAGACTTTGATTATTGAAATTGAAGATCTATAAAAAGCCTAAGCCTAAGCCCGAGACTTTGCTTTGAAAAATTTACATAACAATGGTCCATCGAAAAATCAAAAGTAAAAGTGCTTAACGCACTAATGAGGCAAAAAACAACAAACAAAAAACCAATAACAAAGGCCTCAACAAAACAAAAACTTTTTTTTGCAAAAGAAAAGTCTGCAAAAAAACACAAAAAGAAAAAAGTTTTGCAAGGTTATGTAAGGGAAATGGAAATTTGAAAAGAGGGTTATAAAAAACAACAGCAAAATATTTACCGTAAACACTTAACAAATATTTGATACCGTTTGAAGCATCGCCCCATGCCCCCCAGCCCCTGCAAAATGGTTATGGAGCTAATTAAGTTATAATATTTAACGATCTCTCTGTCTCTCCCCCCCTCTCTCTCTCTCTGTCTATCCACTCGAACGAATCGTACGCCCACGGAGCACATTGCTGTTTAACTCTTTTTTTGGTAATGGCGCCGAGAACACGTTTTGTGGCCGATTTGAATGTGATACATAATAAAATCATGTTAATGCGTTAATTGATTCGAGTCGGGCTACGTCAATAAATTAAATTAAATTTCAGTTAAATATTTAAATATTTATTTGATGAGATTTATGTTAACATTTGTCTGTTTTTGCTCAGTAATAAAGCATTTAAGGCTCCTGGATTTCAAGGTTAAAAATGACTTCCTAGCTTAACACCAAAAGCGCCCGTCTCTAATTTCAACCATTCGTGAAGCCTTTTGCATGGGCACATATTTCCCTTTCACTCGCACTTAACAACAGCAAGGAGCAAGCAGCTTTTCGATCCTCTCTCTGAGCGAGGCTCTCTCTCTGCACCTGGCATGGACAGCCATCTCGCTCTTACGCGCACTCAGTTACACCTCACGCATCGCGAGCCTCTCCAAGCGCATCTCTCTCTCAATCTCATAAACGCACGCGATTGCGAGCACAGCAATTAAATGCGTTGCAGCAAAGTAACGGAGATGAAAGCACAGATTAAAAGCCAGCCGCCAGCAGCAGATTATACACTGGAAATATTTTCAATGTCAATTTCTGCATGAAATACTGGTGGAAAAGAAGAGTTGATTGGTTTTTTCTTTTAATGGAATGCCTAAGGGCTCTACCAGTGCAGTGCAATGACTAATGCCTGTCGAAAAAACATTAAAAATACTTTTTGCGGCTCATTTAAGTGTAAAAATGTTGGTAAAAAAAACTTGTTTTGATCAATTTGAAATAAAATAAATACTCGTAAAATTCTCACCCACATTTGTCAAGCACACAAATTGGCATCAAAAGGCGGGCCAAATGTGTCCGCAATTAATCCAATTGAAGGCTCATTAGTTGAGCAAATATTTAATGTGCGAGGGCAGGGCATCAGCAGAGCGGCGCAGATGTGGGGCACATTCGTTCCACCTTCGGGCGCTAAATGTCATGCAAAATATTGAGTGGATCCTCGCCCGAGGGCCTGTTGAAAAATCGAATTCAATTTCCCTCTCTTTCGATAGATGGATGCGTCATGGCTATTAAAATCTTTAAGCATTTGAAAAAGATTTGTTGCCTTTGCGGTTTTGATTTTTTTTTTGCATGCACTTGCCATAAAAAATTCAAAATTATAAATGCAAATATATACGTGTGGCTCTCTCTCCATAAAGTGCATGATAAATAATACACTGGGCAGCAGGAACCAAGACGAATAAAACCCGAGAAAAAAGACGGCAAATCATAAATTCTAATAAGACGCGCCGCCACCAGAGGCATGCCCCCTAATGCCCGTCTAACGAGCTGCATATCTGTGGATGCCACAGGAGGGTGATGATTTTCATATTAGAGCTCATAAAATGTGACATTTGTGTGTGTGTGTGCCCGACAAGTGGAACTAGTTTGGGGCATAAAAGAACTTCAAGCGGTTCGGGTTGTATATTTCCTCTAAGGGACTACCCAATGGGTATGGGAATGTACTAACTAATTGCAGTCCGGTGGGTTTTTCTTTCCTAAAACAATAAGTTCTTCCCTTGAATTCAATAGGTAGAATTTTCTATAGAAAATTCTTGATTGAGGGACACGAAATGTGTTCCATTTCGTATTGTAATTTGTACAAATATCACCTTGAAGGTAGTTAGTCAATGACCAGTTACTTATAGCCTTTAAATGTTCCTTTATTTACAAAATATAGAACATTTATTCGCAAAAGTCGAAGAGTTTTTTGTTGTAAATGTATTATATACCAAATATATGATATATGGGTAGGAAGTAGACCGCGATCTCTCGCAAATTTGCCCGAAAAACTTAGAGAGAAGGTTTAGAACCACATCCTCTGGTTATATATTATATTCCTAGGGTTTTACCTGCATATTTTTTATACTCTATAGACTTCCTGCCTCTAACCTGCTCAAATTAGTGCCTCTCTCTTGAGGACATCTTATCACCCACTCACTCGGCGGTTCGTTATTTTCTGTGACGTGTTCAAAGTTCAAAGAACCAAACCACACAACTCCATTAGATGGGATAACAGATACAGGGATGCCGCCAATCAGCAAATGCCTGCGAGAGTGTGCCAGTGTGTGTGTGTGTGTGTGTGTATCTGCTTGTATGTGGGTTAAGCCAAAGATGCTGGAACAACCCACAGCCGCAGCCACAGCCGCAGACTCCTGCCTCCTGCTTCTGCCCTGCCCTGCCCGGCCCTGCCCATAACCAAGAGGCAGAAGGCGCAACGTGCAACGTGCAATTACTCCGCACAACTTGCGTGCAGAAATATTTTTGGATTCATTCACCTTTTGCGGCTAGCACTCGAGTGGCGGAGAGACCAGTCAGAAGATATTTTTATAGAGCTACGGACCGACAGGAGTGTGAGAGATGGGCTCTGAAGCCCCTTGGGACGTCCTTGCACTTTGTTTTGCTTTTAACTGTTGGCATAGATGGCATTCCAAGGGACCATCATCTGGCTAAGATGATGATGATGATGGGAATGATGATGATGCACACCCACGTCTTGCCACGGATGGCGAGTGGCTATTTTTATTGATCGAAAGACGCCAGGCCCCCGCCAAACGTCGCGTGCCGTCTCGACAGAACAGGATACCCTCACAGCAAAGGAGAGTATGAAGACTTTTTAGAGGAGTTTGTAACCCAAAATTTTCGATCAAGAATTATAAGAGCGATTTTTTTCTTTTATTACATTTTCTTTTAATCTCTGAAAAATTCTACAAAAATCTTAGAGTATCCCCAGCCCCTGTGCAGGTGCATATTTATGAATTTTGAATGTGTGCCAAATATTTCACGTTGATATTCCTCTACTTATGTGTGTCTATGAGTCAAAAATGTAATAAATACTTGTGCTTATACAAAAGACAGAACCGCAGGGGCCTGCATCCGTTGGATCGTACAGATATACATATCTGTATAGTGTATGGTTTTGTTTGTTCAATTTTAGCGGCAATTCGTCTCGTAATATTTTCTGTATTTCTCCCAGTTTTCGGTGGGGACTCACCCTAAATATTATACGTCTTGTGTTTTATATATACATATTTCCCATTTTGCAAGATCTCTTGGAGGGTGGCTGATGATTCAGTTTTTGTTTTTTTTTTTTCGGGTATATTCTGGGCATTTCCTTTCGGTGCCGTCTGGGGCCATAAAACATCTCAAAACAGAAAGGGTTTTCGTCGGCCACAAAGCACTCGTGAGTGTGTGTGACCTTGCCATCAGTTTTGTTGGGTTTTTGCTGTTGTCACATTTGCGCAACAATTACAAAATTGTTTCAGATTGAAATGTTTGCAACGACAAGACTCCCACATAATTCACATGGTGTGCCAGCAGACGGGACGGGGGGACGGGCCAACAAATAAATAACCAGAAAGCCCAACAAACAACAGCCCAAATGCGGGCCCAAACGAATGGCTGAACAAAATTCAAAGAAAAGCAAGATCCAGCCATGGATCTATCTTGAATTCTTGCGAATGAAATCAAAGTCACTACACCCGGAGAAAAAGGCACTGAATTTTGAAATGTTTTACACTGGGATTTAAACAATTAATAGCTATAGATTTTGTAATAGAGTGGAAATTGTAAAGAGCATATATTTTTAAATTAATATTCATATTTTCCATATTTAAAATAAATATGTTTTATTTTTTAGGTAAATATTTTTTTTATTATATTAATATTATTATCATTAATTTTTTTTGTAATTTATTATTGATTTGTTTATAACTTATTTCCGCATTTAAGGGACTTTTTTATTTATTTTTCATTATTTTTTGTTATTTATTATTTAATTTTTTATATTATTTTTACGTATTCAAAGGAATTTTTAAAGATTTTATTTTTTATTTTAAAAAAACTATGCAAAATTGCATAAAAAAAATCATCAAAATCCAACAACAAATCAGTCGGTCCCAAGAAATCAAAAACAATTTTAGTATATGCTTTGGTATAAATGAAAGAGATTTTTTTTGTACTTTTATTTATTTTTATTTGTTTTTTTTATTTATTTTTTTGGTTGTTGTATTATTTATTTAATTTCCTTACACTCGTATTTTTTTGTAAAAACCGAATATTTAATCTTATTTTATTGTGGGCTTGTGTCTCTTTTTTACTATGCCATTTTTCTTAGAGTTTTTCCCCATGATTTATGCTCGTCTATGGATCAGCTCTTATTGCCACTCGTCGAAGCTCGCTCCCTTTGCCGTTTTGGCCATGTTGGCTGCTCGACTGCTCGGCTGCTTGGCTGCAATTCATTAGCCAAATGGCCATATAAATCTGCCCATGACTAGCCAGAGCTCGAGAGCCAAAAGGCCCTGGAGGAGCTGCAGTCGTCTTTTGGCTAAAAACTACTTAAATTAACTTTTGCAATTCGCGTGTCAATGATGACAGGCAAACGGCAAGAGGCAGTCGCCCTGCCTCCCTCTGCCCCTGCCCCTGCCCCTGCCCCTGCCCCTGCCCCTACCCCTCTCTAGACCGAAACGAACCGCTCCTATCCCATGCTATCCGCACTGTCCAATCGAGCGTGTCCACTCCAGTCGGGCTTCCCCTTTTGGGCAATATTAGCACGACATGATAAATATTTCAATGCCAAGAGCAAAGCTATTAAACTAAGAACCCAACGTCCCAGGTCCACGACCATGTCCGAGTCGAAGCTAAGCTGAAAGCCGTGCCCTGGTCTCTATTTATTGTCTTTACCTTATGCCCAGAACCAGAACCAGTACCCGCCTCCTTTTTTTTGCACGGGCCAAGCCCTCAAACATATGTACATCCAATCGAGTATATATTTCGCCAACTGTTGGCCCTAACCCTCGGTTTAATTAAAAATTTCCCCCAAAACACTTTTGCTCTTTTCTATTCAGCCTTTGCCTAGACTCGAGGGCGGGGCCAGGGCTTAATTAAAAAGCGAAACTGTAATTTAAAACGCTGCCAAAGGACTCTGGTAATACGATCTTTAAAGCCCATACCCATTACCCGTTAAGGCTAAGGGCTAACGCTTAAGCACTCTTGGCCGGGGGGTCCTATGGGGTCCATGCCATGAGGTGCATTAATTAAGGCAAACTTTCCCTCGCGAAAATTCATTAGCTTTCCCAGGCGCCCTACAAACCCAATGCACTGACAGCTTGGCCCAAAAGGGAGAGAGAGCCAAAGTGAAAATGCAGTTAGCCTTTTTTTTTGGAGATTTTTCCTATCGCCTTTGTGGGGCCCACAGATGGCAGGCATGGTCATGGTCAGGGCACTTTAAGAGTCCCAATTTTGATTTTATTTATTTGCCGAGAGATACAAAATAAAATCGTTGGCCAGACCCAGCCACAGCCCCAACCCCAGACCCGACTGCAGCTCTGAGTCTCAGTTTCAGTTTCAGTTCCAGTTGGGGGCTCCACTTGGCGGAGCTTTTGGAGGGGGAGGGAGTGTGAGCGAAGACAATGAGCAATTCAAATATAATCATCATAAATCACGATTTAGTTTCGCTTTTTAGCTTTGTTTTCGGTGGGGATCTGCGCTGGGGTGTGGGTGCCAGACGTCGACGACCCCATCTTACATCTCTGATGGTCTTTGAAAGTTGGTCAACATCTCCATGCACATGCCGCTGCATTCCCACACCATCCAGCCCCAAGTTCAAAATCAGTGCGGAGGCACGTGGAGTGCCTGGGTTAGAGCTAAGTCACTCTGTGAGAGAGGAATTGTCTCAAGGGGAGAGAGCTTACAGCGTTATGATGTGCTCTCTTTGTCATAAATGTTACAGACATGAAAATTCATCCTATGCCGCTAAGCCACTCTGTGAGAGAGAGAGAGAGAGAGGGAGTACGAGGTTTGCCAGGATAGAGCTAGCGTTGAAAAGAGATAAGATAGAGAGTTCTCTGTTGTGCTCGCTTTGGGAAAGTTTCGGATATGAGAACTCACTCTTTACTGCTAAGCTACTCTGTGAGAGAGTGTTCAAATGTCGCTGGAATAGAGCTGGCGGTGAAGAGAGTTAAGGAAAATGGCTATACATGAAAACTGCCCAGATCTGAACACTCTCTCAGAGAGTGGCTAAGCTTAATATTTACGGCTAAGCCACTCTGTGAGAGAGAGAGACAGTACGATGCTCGCTAGGACTCTACGCTCTATATTTCGATATTTTTGAGCAAGTACCAGGCATGAAATCTGCCTATTTAATATTTACGGCTAAGCCACTCTGTGAGAGAGAGTTCAAATCTCTCTGGGATAGAGCCTTTTTCATGGCAATGAAAGATCTGAACTCTCTGGTGACTTCTCTTTGAGTAAAACTTCACGCCTTTGCTGCTAAGCCACTCTGTGATAGAGAGCGTGTCTTCCCTACTCTATTTTAGTGAGCCTATCCCCTTCATAGCGTCGAAAACGCTTCCTTCTGTCTATTACACACATCTCCACGCATCTCCCCTTGTTTTCCGTTGAGTGCCACAATGTTGCAAACAGATGGCTCTACTCAGAGCAGCATTGAATGGTAATTTACTTAAACTCGTACTCGTTTTGAGGCCCCCCTCCTTGTCGAGTTCCTGCAAACAGGTTATGCTAAGCCACGCCGTGAGAGGGCCATAAATTGCACTCGTGCCCCGCTTTCATTGCCACTCTATAAACAAGAAATTAACTTATCTTTTCCGTGTGCCCAGCAAACAACAATTAAGCCCAAAGGGAAAACATTGCAATCATCGAATGAAATTTCAATTAAGTATTTAGCAAATGAACTACTTTCGCAATTTGGCCACGTGAGGGCTTAAGTCACCCCCCAAAAAATGCAATTACGAAAGCCAGAAGGCTCTTGGATTGATTGCTAAGTAAGTCAATAATATATACCCCATATACCATACATATTTTCGGTCTTGGAACATCTGGTTCTCTCCACAATACTCGCACAAGTGCAAACACAATGGAAATCCAAACAGGGGGGAGGGAAACAGGGAATCGGGCACACAAAAGCCCTCCAGAACCAACGATTGCCCTAGACCGACGGCTGCCGCTGTATCCCTGCACAAAGCTGCCTTTGTGTGCTCTCTTCTGCCTCCAACAAACGATCTCCCGGCCAAGACCATGTGTCACTGAACCCTCTCCAGGGAAGGGGGCGGGGCAGAAGGGCGCCTTTTGTATGGCAAAGAAAGCGCGCCCTGGAATGATTTCCACTGAAAAAAAAATGTCCAAAAACCAGACGAAATTTCTTAGAAGTATCGCCTGATAATATCGCCAGGGAGAGAGACACGACCCGACCCTAGCCATCGATCGACTGTCGCTGGATCGTCATTAATTATGGCAGCGTTTCGGGGAGACGGTGTCCGAGCTATCCATCAACTAAATGTAAATAAAAATCCGCCTGGTTTTCCTACAAATTACTTCAACTAAATGCTTACCCTTCGAAGCGGTCAAGCGGTACGGCCTGTACCCCAAAGGGGAATGTCAGGGAGAGTCTCAAACGAATATTGGAAATTTTTTATGAATTTTTTTCTTGTATTTTTTTATTGAACTACGCGCTTGGAGCGTATTGTTCACGGTCAGTTTAGTTTTGGCTCGCGGCATAAAAATATAAAAATACAAAAAACAAATAAGCGATGGATGAAAAATATCACTGGAGCCGCAAGCGGCAATCGCGGCAGTCGGCAGTCGGCAAAAGGAAACTTTTTGTGGGGCCTTAAATTGGCGTGACAATTGTACATTCGAAGCGTTTTCTATTTTGTTTGAGATCGAACTTTAAATATCGCTCCATTGATCAGTGCACAGAGAGAAAAAATCAATGCAAATTGTAGTGCTCACATTTTGATTTAATTAACTAATTCATTTATGAGAGTGGAAATTGTAAAAAAGAAAGTTTTTTTTTAAATTAAATATATTTTATATTTAAAATAAATATTTGCATATTTATATTAAATATATTTCTTAAAAATTACTGCAATTTTAGTGCTTAAATTTGGATTTAATTTATTTAGTTAATTAATTAATTTACCAGAGTGGTACTATATTTAAATATATTTTGTATCTAAAACACATTCCACTCTGGGATATTCTAACAAATTATTGAAATTTTAGTGCTTAAATTTGGATTCTAATTTATTTCAACAATTAATTAATTTATGAGAGTGGGAGTTATAAAAGAAAGTATTTTTTTTATTAAAATATATTTTAGATTTAAAATAAATATTTGCACATTTTAATGAAATTTGTTTTACAAATTTTTGAAATTTTAGTTCTTAAATTTAGTTCGATTAAGTAATTAATTAATTCATTTACGAGAGTGGAAATTGTAAAACAAAAGTATTTTTTTTATTAAAATATATTTTATATTTAAAATAAATATTTGCACTTTTTAATTAAAAATATTTCTTACAAATTTAATTTATTATATCAATATTTTAATGTATTATTATTTAATTATTAATTTTTTTTAAATGGTTTTATATTTATATTAAATTTGGGCTGTAATAGGGACTCTTTTAAATATATATGTGTTTCAAAAATACTAAAAAATACCAGGAAAAAATCATTAAAATCCCACAACAAAATATGCAGCCTTTGGCGAGGAGGCGCAGTCGGTCCCAAGAAACCAAAAACAATATTTCTTAGTTATTGCTTTAAATCCAAGTAAAATCAATGAAAATTCACTTAAAACCCGAATATTTAATGGCGTATGCCCTATTTCTCGACGTGTATGTACATATCTCCCGATCGTGCTATAGTGCTTCTGCAGCATTAGAGTCCCATCAGCCGCCAAACAGCTGTCACAACTCAATTGTGTGACAGTCACGCGGGCACCGCCTTAATGGCAAAACAATTTCTCAAACAAAAACAAACCAAAAATATAAATGGGAAAATATCTCTTACGCAGAAAGTGCTCCCCTTTCGAAGGGGCTGTGATTGAAACTATCCCTCTATAAAAACACAAAATATAACCTTCGAAAGCCAGCCTCTCTGGTGGTTTGGGTGTTATATTTAGCCGATTGTTTGTCTATATTTATGGTTATGGCCGATATCTGCGTCAAGCCCCCCCACAGACAAAAATATATATGGGAAAATACGAAATTATTCAAAAACTGCAGGCGGCAGCACATCGCCCCCCCCGCACATCGATTAGCCCATCCATCTTCCAGACCAAACAAAGGGACACTCTTGAGGAAAATAAATAAATTATGTGCGTGTGAGAAAAATGTTTAAAGAACTCAAAAGAACCCTTCTTCTCGTATGTATCTGTACGCTTTTGTATATATTCTTTTGTTGATATCCCGTTTCCCGTTCTAATTAAATTTAAATTTCCGCCAAATGGTTTTGATAGTCGGAATAGGGGTTAGGGCGGGGCAGGGCAGGGCCGGACCCTAGAGGCTTGATATTAGAGCCGGAGCCAAGCTTCTCTTGTGTATCTGTATCTGTGGCTGTCTTTTAATTAGCAGCAGCAGAACAGAGAGACGTTGCTTCTGCACTTCCCTTGGCAGATAAGCGGCACATTTGGGCAGGCAAATGGCACAGCCAGAGAGTTGCATTCAACGGAAGCGGCAGCTATCGTTGCCACTGCGAATGCAACAGCAAAACCAGCAGAGATAAACAATGACAAGTGGCACTGGAAGCGCTGGCAATTTATTGAAACTTGATTAGAAATGGAGACCCTCTGCGGCTCATAACTTCCGCGTTTCGGCAGAACCCCAGCAGCAACAGCAACATCAGTGGCAACCACTTTGTTGCAAGTTTTCCTAATCAAAATCCCATTTCCAGTTGATAGTTGAAACGTGACCAGATCGGGGAGACCCGGGAGACCTGGGAGACCCGGGGACCTGCTTTTGAGGATGGACATGGACCGAACGAACGCCCAAAAAAAGCGCCAAACGTTTACCAACATGTTGCCAATACACGATATCAATACCAAATAGGCAACAAGACCAGGCGGCGGCGGCAGCAGGAGGAGGAGGCAGGGGGCAGGGACATGTGGCAAGACCAGTTGGTAATATCTGTTTTTAGCCAGTTTCAAACGAAATACGAAATTCGAAATTGAATGGGGAGTCGCATTGAATGTTGTTCCATCCATCTGTTAGTGGGGGAGTTCAATGCACTCTCCAAAATGTATCTGTATCTGTATCTGCAGTTTGCACTCAACGAAAATCATCTTTGAGGATGGAGGAGCTCCTGCTCTGCCGTTCAATACGTGTAAATTGTATGCATTCATTCATTCATAAAAATTCTGACACAAGGCCTTGAGCGCGTCGCATATATTGCCACACACAACGACAACGACGACGCGACGATGTCGGGGCATGCCTCCACCTCCATCCGACGCTGCCGCCGCCGCTGCTGTTGATTCATAGCCAGCAAACGCCACAGGCAGCTCATGTCAACAGACTGGCTCATGTCATTGTTTTTATTGTTTTTGTTGTTTTTGTTGTTTTCGTGTGTGGCTCTGTGTGGCTCAGATATGCATTTCATAGTTTAGCATTGATTCATTTCGAAGCCAAGTCGCACTCCGGGGCAGACGCTTGAAATCCAAACGCATTAGTAATATATGTCCCCATTATTATTATTATAGGGTATACCCTATTGAAAAGGTTATCCAAATCGGGGAAAAAGCTTAAACCGTACATATATTTTTGAATTTTAAACATATTTGTCTTAAATTTGAAGCAGTTCCTTCATTGGAATTGAAGGAGAAACCACCAGGTTACCAGAGAAGCATTAAATTCTGAAACTTTTATTTTTAAAGTATTTTAATCAATATTTATAGAGAAATGTACTGAAGATTGTTTCTGATCTCCTATTGTTGGAATAATGGCTATAAAAAACTGATCTTTTTAGAGAAAACTTTATTCTGTATTCAAATAATCATGATACGATTTTATAAGTGCTATTTCTACAGAAACCTATAAGATTTGATCAGTATCTATAAGTCAAAGTAAAAGTTTAAGATCGAAGTTTGACATTATTTCATATATAAAGAAAGAAATTTTCTTTAATTTAAATCTTAAGAAATTTAATCGAATCAAGAATTATAACATAAAGAACATTTTTATCTGTCTTTTGAGGATGGGTTTTCGCCTCTACAAATTTTTTTGCTGTTACTATTAGAGTGATGTTAGTCAGAGGAAAAATTACGATGATTAAACAAAAAAAAAATAAATAAAAATATAAAAAAAAACATGTAAAAAAATACAAAATACAAAAAAAAATAGGAATCAAGGACGAATCATCAAGAAATTGGGTGGGGGGGGATATTATTTGGCTCAATTTATTATTATTATTATACTTATTTTTATTGTATTTATTCATTCTATTTAATTTTATTAATTTTTTGTATTTTATTTCTTTATTTATTTTTATCTAATTTATTTATTTTTATTTTGTTGACTTTTAATTTTTTAAGAATTATGGCTTTGAAAATGGCTTTAAGTGTCCCAAAAGTTTTTGCTTTAAAAAATAGTAACAAAAAAATTATTGTAGGAAAACCGATCAAGCGCTCCTTTATGGCTATAACTTTTGTATTTTCAAAGATATTTCCACCAAAACTCAACAACCTCTAGTATTACTTCCTTCTCCATAGGTATTTCCCATACTTCTGCAGGGGGCTCCATCTGTGAGGGTATCTAAAGCTTCGACTTTTCCCGTTTTCCGCTCTTCTTTCTCGTTTTTGATTGCTGCACCCAAAACCCTGAGACTGTTTGTGTGTGTGTGTGTGTGTGCGCTGCGCTCATTTAAATTTGTCACGGCGCCAAAAAAGTAAAAATTATTATATATTTTTTTTCGGTTGCATTTCTAAGCCCAGGGAGAGTCGTGGGCTCTGGCCGGAGTCGGGTCTCGAGTCGGAGCGGTGTGGCAACAAACGCATCTGACGGCTTGACGCGGCTGCTCCCAGCAAATGCCCCAAAAAAAAAAAAGAGGCAAACAAAAAATAAAGAGACAAAGCGCCAAATGATTGTCAGCGACAGAGCCGCATCGCGCCTCCCCTCCCCCCGCGCTCCATTCAAATTCGTACACGTCTGACGGGTATGTCTGTGACTGTACAATGTTGTGCAACTTTATTACGAGTATTATTATTTATTTTTTGAACGCATTGGAAAAGCCAGAAAATAATGAGCAGACGGTGGACGACGGGTGCGCCCCCGAATGAAAATATTTTAACGAACCAAATTCCTGCCTGGGAAAAGCCCAGTTTTGTGTTTGTTCTAATTGATTGGACGCTGTTTGCTCTTTTAGTTAGAACTCTGCCCATATTTGCACTTAATCAAAGGCTAAACAAGTCAGCAGAGGGGCAGGTGGAGGGGCGGAGGAGGTCTGTTTGTTGTCAGCCCAACTTTCAATTAACAAAATGACAGGCAAATGCATTCCGAAGTTGTTTCATAAAACCAGCAGCGGAGGGACTCGGAGTTGAATGCCCCCAAGCGGAGGCACGGATGGACTGCCTCACTGATTTAGCCTTGAAATAGTTGACATGTCGCGGGCCCCGGCCAGCCATTCACAGTTGTCGAGATACAAAGATACAAGCTACAAGATGTTATGCAGATGTTCAGCCTCGGAGAAAGACGAAAAGCCATTGGCAAATATTTTTCCTGCAATTTGCCAAAAAGAGTTGAGTGTTTTTTTTACGGTAGCCAACAATGGCTGGAAAATATGGTGTGGAAAAAACTAAAACAAAGCAATTATAATGCAGACTTTCTATTTCAAAGTCGACTACCGACTACACGCGACACCAGAGATCTTTGGAGATCCAAGGCTGTCGAGGGGGGGAGTGCGTAGGTTTTTCCAATCCACAAAAAAAAAAATGTAATTTATGGCCCTCGTGCCACGCTTTGGAGTGATGAAGATCGCAACATTTTTCTCTCACATTTGATATAAGAAAATATATGAAATATATTAAAAATGTATTATTGTTTTTCCTTTTTTGTTGGTCTGCATTTCACTTTTTTTGTACCGTGTGTACCGCAAACGATGCGTAATTAAATTGTTTATTGTTTATTGTTTATTGTGTTTCTTTCTTTCTTTCTTTCTTCGGCTTTTGAGCTTTCTTTATATGAAGGGTACTCGTAATTTATGCGCACATTTTAATCAAGACTTTGTTTATTGTTAAGTTCATTGCCAGCAATTAACAAATGTATTTCTCTGTTTGATTTCAGGTAAGCGATCGTTCGAAACCCTCAGAGAGGGTCCCGAGTACCACAGGTAATGCGTGAGAAATTTCCCATAAATATTTGCGACAATTAAAAAGCCATTCTGCTGGCTGCTGGCCCCAAACAAGCCGCTGATTGATGGACTTGAGCACCAGTCCGACTGGTTTCTGCCCCAACCTCCCCGATTAGAACGGGCTGGCTGGGGCGACACGTGTAGACCACTTGACATGCCCCGCCGCCATCAATGAGAGTTACGTCTGGTGGCGGCTACTGCTACTGCAACATGTGGTGGCACTTCGTCAAGGGCAGTCTACGGTCTGCAGACTGACGCCACAATCGATGGATAGAATGGCTCGGAATGGTGGCTGGCTCTTGCCGTTCGGCATTCCTCGGTGTCTCTTTGGCTGAACAACAAACAAATGTTGCCGACACCATCGATATTTGCCGCTACTCATCCCGTGGCATGCAACATTTTCAATGTAAACGCCAATTGATTATTAACGCGCCAAACCAATTACATTTCGTACTCTCTCTCTCTCTCTCTCTCTCCCGCTCTCTCGTGTCTCTCTTTTCGCTGTCTCTTTAAGAAGCCGCCAAAGTACGGCTCAAAGATCAAGTAGAATGTAGGTTTTAGAGGCCTATTTTTGGATACCCTCACACAAGCCGTTTCCACTCTGAATAGAGTGCCTCCTAGATTTATGGATAGAATTTTTCCTTTTTAGAAGGAATCCGAAAGAACAAACTACTTTAAAATGATCTGAGATAAAAAATCACTAAAATTTTAACAGCTTCGCTCAGATTTAAACATAGTTTAAATCTATACCAATCTATTAGAGATGAAAGTGAATAATAAGGTCTTCTATCTTATGAAAATATCTGATTTTTATATATTTCAAATTCAAATTAAATACATACATAAATAAATCAATATATTTCATAATTAAAATAAATATTTTACCTAAAAATTTTATATATACATACATACATACATATGTATATTATAACTTATTACATACATACATACATATGTATATTATAACTTATTATCTATGTTTTTTAAAATGTTAGTTGTATTATTTATTTTAAATGCGATTATTTTTTATTCGAAATTGGGTTTTTTATTATTTATTTTAAACTGTTTTTTTTTATTTTTTTATTTGATTAATTGATTGATTTGCAAATTTTGATAATTTTAAATATTTAATTTTTGTATTTTATTATTAATTTTCAATACTTGGGGTTTTTATTTTTAAATTTATTTTAAATATTTTTTATTGATTTTAAATATTCAGTAGTAATATTATAATTAATATTTAGTATTTGTATCTTAAATATTTTTTAATTGTATTTGAAATATTAAGGTTATTTATTCTAAAATTTTGTTAAAATATTTATTATTATTTTATATTTTTATTATTTTTTTAAATTGTTTTTTTTTTGTATTAATTGTTTTAAATTGTTTTTTTATTTTATTATTTTTTTTAAATTGTTTTTTTATATTATTTATTTATTTATTTATTTTTTTTTATTTTAAAACCGAGTTTTTTTTTCCTCTTCGTGAAGAGTATTTCAACTTTGGTGTTCTTTTGGCTGATTTCTTGCCTGCCTGGATGCATGTATCTTCCTCTTTGTTTTGCGGCTGTTGCATGCCGCATCAGATGCAGCTCTTTGTCCCAAAAGACTTGAAAGATCCATTCAAATGAGATGCGTCTCTGGCTAGCCAAATAGGGAAAACCCTTTCGACTCCCCGGGCACCCCCGGGCTAGATCCTCGGGCTGGTGGCGGCTGTGGCATCTCGTGCTAATCGCCACCAACATGCCTCTGACCCTTTTATGGGCAACATGCAACGGGGAGCCGTCTTGATTGGATCGCTGTTTTGGTGCGGAGCGCGGCGGTTGGGTTGGGTTGTCAAAGGAAGCGACCGAGGGCGACACTAGACGACAGAGGCCTATGCGGCTGCTGCTGTGGCAGCTGTTTATGGCAAATGCGCCACACTTAGTGGCACAGCAACAGCCACGATAACGGAAGTGCCTCGTTGTTGTCTCTCTCGTGAGGGGCAGAACCAGACGTGTGTCTGGACTTTATGTTGATTTTAATCACAGCGACGTGTCTTAAATGGCCAAATGCAACTCCCTTTGCCTCTCCCCTCCCTGTCTAAGGGCGACACACGCGTCGCCCTGCCACACGGATTTCTAATTTAATTGACGAATGTCCGAGAGCCCATTGATGTTCCTGCTGCCGATTCGAGGCGTGCGATAAAACCAATTAAACTGCATGACTTTTACCCGTCGCGCATATTTGATCCAAGTCCGACTGCGGGCTCTCCTCGAAGGCGCCAACATTCTAAATGGGAATCCAATAAAAGCGAAAAAGTGCTGCCCATTCCATCAATCGATCAATTGGCAATTCGATAAATTTCGCTCTATTCCTAATCCCAAAACGCGACAGAGAGAAAGAGAGAGAGTGGATATATGATCCAAGTGGCTCTTCTTCAATGCAATTGAAATGGGGAATGGGAATCCAATAAAAGCGAAAAAGTGCTGCCCATTCCAACAATCGGCGATTCGATAAATTTTGCTCTAAGGTCAAATTAATTTTTCCTTAATCCCTAAACACGACAGAGAGAAAGAGAGAGAGTGCATATATGATCCAAGTCTGACTGAGGCTTTCCTCCAATGCAATCGAAAAGGGGAATCCAATAAAAGTGCTGCCCATTCCATCGATCGATCAATTGGCAATTCGATAAATTTTGCTCTAAGGTCAAATTAATTTTTCTTTTTAATCCCCAAACACGAGCCACAGAAAGAGAGAGAGAGGGAGAGACAGTGCTCTGCTCGTTCTTTACACACTTCCCCACCTATCGATTGACAGTCGCCACATCCAATTAACAGTTAGGCACTGTCTCTGTCTCTCCCCCTCTTCTGCCTCTCTCTCTGTATCGTTCATTTCTGGTATTTAGCACAGTTTGACGACGTTTTTGTTGTCGTCGTGTGTGCTTTTCCATGGACAAGACAAGACAAGACAAGCGCGTTCGTTGCTTTTAATTGATTTTGTGTTACGTTTTATCCATTTAATTAAATTGTGTTCGCATTAAAGATGGAATTATTTACTCGTTTACAGAACGAACAAACATCATCATCATCGGAAGGGGGGAGGGGGATTTGGGGGGATAGATCAATGTCTATATAAAATGTCGGGTGTTTTTTGCAATGAAATTTGATCAGTAATTAGTGCATAGACGTGAGCGATTTCGAGGCTACTAAAAATATACTTAGTAAATTAGAAGATGTTAGAACTTTAGGCAGGAACATCGCCCAGAGGACCAAGCCAGGCCAAGTCGAAAACCGAGGAGCGCGGCCGCATGACGCGTGACACAGAGAGTAGCCCGAGGGAAAGCTGTTTATTAGTAGAAAACAAATTGGTTTTTGTCAAAGGTTTTTGGTACAATCAATCCTTCTGACTGCATATTAAAAAAAAATAATAAAAAATAAACTAATAAAAAAAAATTTAATAAAAAAAAATTTAAAAAATACAAAAAAAATAAAATAGTGAATACAAATTATATAAAAATTCATGTAAAAAAACCGGACCCCCTTAATCTTAATCCTGGCTACGCCCCTGCAGAGATAAAAAATCTAGATTCTCGATTTCCATGAAGCGACTCGATTTCCCACAGATCAAATTTCAAAGTACAGTATGGTGTATCACCAATCGCTTTGTAATCACTATATCTGTCTGGAGATATGTATTATCTGTTCCTAGATAATCCACAGATACTTTGTAGCGCGAATATCTATGGCCATTATTCCCAGTATTCAAGGTTCTACTCCCTCACTGCTTAATGTTCTATGAATAAATGAATACTTTAACCATGACTCAGGCTAGAATGTGCATGGTTTTTGTTGTGCTTTTAGAACTGAATTTTTAACTACTTGCGAGTGTATTCGTAGTATTCATTTGGCGGAAACTACCTTGGGGATATTCGATTTGATGAATAACAACTGTAATTTTCTATGCCCTGCCAGAAATGCTGTGCGTTTCTGTGGCAAGTCTTGCGTTTGCCGGTTTTATATATTTTTTTTCTGTTTATTTAACCCATTTATTGTGTCTTTTGGCATGCCATTGATTCGAAAAGTAAACAAGTTAAGCGGCTTTTACAGTGCCTCCCAAAGGTAAATAAATAGCGGTGACAGGCGGCAAAAATTATTTAATCATTAACTGGCCTATACATATTTTTTAAAAATTTGCTAATGATTGATTCCTCCCAAAAGAATGACCTTCGTTTTCATAGATACAGAGAGATACTATATATCTATAGTAAGGGGTGGGGAGGGGGTGCTCTTGCAGTGTAGCGGGGGCGACAAGCCCATAAACAAATCAAGTTCAATCAGAAGAATGTCCCCACCTACGAGGCAACAGGGGGGGGGCACGTATTCCAGTTTATAGGAACAAAAAGGGTAGAAACCTACCTTTAAGCATATTCGAGGCACATGTCCCCTGTGATCAGGCTCTCTGATGTCTGAGTGACTTTATTACAATTCAATATGTAGAACGTGTTCGATTTTGAATGTTTTTTTTATAGGCCGAGACGGATGCGGGGGCCCGGGTCCGTGTAATCGTAAAGTTCGCTGTTTCGCCGTCCTAGAGTCTCGGCAATCGTGAGAACAGCATTAAATTGGATGACATAACATGGGGCCCATTAAACTATACTTAGAGATACCAGAGATAGTTCCAGAGCGTAGCCCGTGCAATGAACTGCCGTTTGAAGGTGATCTTGAAGGCTGATAGAGCCATAGATTATGCAATGGGAATATTACACTCTGTCTCTCTCCCTCTCTCTCATTGAATTTCCGCATTTTAGACACAAAATGTATCTATAGGCAGCCCGCCCCCGCCTCCGCCTGTAATATCGAATTTCCATGTTGGCAGGCAACTAACAGTTAATAATTGCTGCCACTTCATCCTCCCACAAAATGTTGTGCAATATGCGTGTGTTGCAGCTGCCGCTGTTGCCGCTGCTGCCGCTGCTTCCTGCCTCGCTTTTACAACATGTTTCTTGTTAAATTATTTGCTCAACACGAAATTAAATTTTGTTCAACAAAAGGAAGCAACAACAAGCCAGCCGGAGAGTCAGGAGCCGCCAACAAAAAACATTTGCATAACTTTGCGGCCAAAAAGCTTCCGTTAACAATTAAAACCCACTGTTAAAAGCAATAACAATTTTAACGAGCCAAAGTCCGAGTTCAATAGAAAAAAAAAACAATTTGTATCTCTGCAACTGTATCTTTTGCCTGAGTGCCGGCTGTAATTGCAGCTTGCAACATCTTCGCATTGAAATTTGTTCTCTGATATGCTGCACTTCCTGGTTGCCCCAACGCCCACTCGGCCGCAAGGTGTCTGCGGCATGAAAATCAAATTTGAAACCGCTTAAAACGGCACTCTTGAGAGCTGTCGGTTCATGGTTTTTTACGACTCCTCCCCCCGCCCCCAAAATATAGATATAATTTTGGTTTTTTTGTGTTCCGCTCTTCGCAGACCCCATAAATGTTTATGGGGTTTATGGTGATTGATGCACGCGCTCCACTCGCCCGCTCTTTGGCTAATTAATTCAGGTGGAATCCACCCACTTGTGGCTGCATCTTTATGGCCATTCATAAGTGCGCTCCCCGCCGTCCGCAGGCGATTAGACTGGGCCCCCACCCTCCAGATAAGATTACCCATTAAATTATAATCCAAATATTTGCTGATAGCCCTGATACTGATAATGGCCACGCATACCTCATTGACGACTTCATGAGGTCTAAAAATATGATCTAGTACGTCAGCCAGCCAGCACTGGACAAAGCCATGAATTATCAAGGTTAATTTTAGTCTTAGTTTATCGTAAACGAAAAACTCTGCTGACTGGACGACAGGTGTTCGGGGTATTCATTGATACAAAAAAAAAAAGAAGGATCATTGGATAAAAATGTACGAAAGGGGAAATTGTTAAATGTATTTCACATGGAAATTAAATATTTTTATAGTTACAAAACTATATTTCGGATTAAAATTAAATATTTTGATATTAAAATAATATAATTCAGATTTACACTAAATTTCTCATATAGTATACAAAAATATTTTCATAAATAAATTAAATATTTTTATATTTAAAAAAATATTTTAGATTAAAATTAAATTTTCGTATTTAAAAAAATACATCTCAGATTTAAATTAAATATATTTCCCACAAATTTAATATATTTTATTTATTTTCAATGTTTATATATTTAAACTAAATATGGGACATACTAAAAAAACTTTTTGTGCTTAAATTAAAGTGAATTCTATTTAATTTCACTATGATTGATCCCATATTTAACCTAAATATGGTGGCATGCCATTTTTCTGTGAGTGTAGCATAAAAAGACTTGAGGAAGTAGTTGCAACACCAATAAAACCCCCATTTGAATCGAAGATGTCGCTATAGAAAAACTAAAGTCTCTTTCTATTTAGTGATTATTATTATAATTAATCCCATTTGGAGCTGTCACTTCTGTGGCATGCAAATATCACAACAAACTGTGGCGTCCAAGCACCAAACACCTGTCTCCGGCCACTCTTTATAACTGACCAGAGCAATAAAAGCCATTTGGAGCGGCCTCTTGGCCGAAAACCGAAAAGACACCACCAGAAGAGTAGATAGACGGACAGAAGAAAGCAAACTGGGTTAAATTCCATTCAAAAAGCCGGCTTACAGCTTGTTCTGCTTGGTGGACTCTCTCATGGCTACTGGGAATGGGCATAACCAGCGCCGTTCACCGACAGAAGCACCACTGAGACACCTCTCTCGTCTAATATTTGTCTTACATAGTTTTAACCGACATTTGTCGTGCGTATTTCTGTATTTTTCTGTCTTTCTCTGTATTCACAGAGCCGCGTGAAAAAAAAAACGCGCGAGAGCGTGCCAGAACACGTTTTGGCCAGAAAGACCCGATCCGCTCTGCTCTGCTCTGCGCTTCTCTGCGTCTGTATGACATTGTACCGCTAACTGGTGTTGCCACAACAAGTTGCCACCGAGTCGCCCGTGTAGAAAGATGATTGACCAGCAGCAGCAGCAGCAGTCTGCTGGCCCAACTGTAAATCGCATTAAATATTTGTTAACCAGCAAAACGAAACGCTGTGTGGAATTATCTGAAATATTTTCTCCGCTCAGCCGGTGGCCGCCGGTGCGGCAATCGCCGTCGCAGTCCTACGATCGAATGTCACACGTGTACCCCGTGCCGCATCGAAACGCGTTTGGCTTTGGCCGCTAAAGAGATGCCAAATGCATGGTCGGGTCTGGGCCAGGTTTTTTTTTTGGGTTTTTTGCCGGTTGAAATGTCAGCGTGAGCCAGAGCCTGAGCCTCGGTTCCGTTGCGACTGGTTTCGGCCTGCTCTCCAGGCTGCTGGCCTTTCGGTCAAAAAGGATGTTTTTTTGTCTTTTTTTTTGTTGCTTTGGTATTTTCAGGTGGTGCGGCAACTTTCGTTGTTGTTTTATTTCCGCAACTGCCTCCATTTTTATTGTTGGTGTTATTTTCATTTTTTGCCTCAACTGAAAGTGAAAATACGGGTATTTACGTCCAAAATAAAAGGAAAAAATCAAAATGTATTTGCCTGCCACATGCAGTTGTTGACATAACCATCGACGGTATTCGATGTGATGCGATTCGATGCGGGGGGGCACCGGGGGTTCCATAAGAAACTGGTTAAGTAATAATAATTTGTACTTGCATTTTTTTTTGCCGTGAGAGCAGTGCCGTCGCCCATGTCTTATCTTTTGATCTACGAGCACTGCCGTTGCCTTATCGCGGAACTCTCGCACTCTCTGGGAATTCTCACTCTATTCTTCCTTTTATTGCCCCCTCTCTCTCTCAGTAACAAAAACAATGCGAGCGCAGGGGAATTGCACTTTGTGGCTTTTGTGTGTAAGCAAACGGGACGCCTACTCTCCTGATCTCGCTCTGCCATTTCTTCTGTCCTTCTATCGCTCTCTTAGCAGCAAAAACAATGCAAGTGAAGCGAAACTGCGAGTCAGAAAACCGAAGTCCCTCGCCATTTCACCGGCTTTAAGCACGTATTGCATACTCTCGCAATGCCTTCGTTCGAATTGCTATCTCTTTCTCGGCAATTCCTACTGTCTTGTAAGAACAACAGTAATAAGCTTTTGCACTGCCGAAGTGACCATCTCTCTCGCTCTCAGCTTTCAGCAAACGCAGACCAAGAATAACAAACGGCATTGCTGCATAGGGATTTTTGTCTTTATTTTAATCTTCTCTTCTTGTTGCTATACATTTTGACTTGGCGATACCCCTTGCCCATTCGACTCCGCAGAACAGACGACTCAAGTCCGCTGACATTTTCTGTTTTGTTTTGAAGAGCTTTATTTGAAGAGTCCACAAAAAGCCTGAAAGCATTTTCATGCTCTTTAAAGGCAAACAAAACAAATGATTTCTGTTTGCTTAAATTTTTTGATGATTGTTTATCAACCATTTAGAGGAAAATTGAAAGAGTAAAGGAAGTTTCGGGAGGGGTTTTACTGTGTGTGTGAATCAGTTAGAGAGGTGCCAATGAATGTTTGAAAATCTTAAGCAGCTCGAAAAGCTTTTAGAACCTTTCCCTCAAACGGTTTCCCACACACGAAGCTGAATGAAAGGTCTCTCCCAGCCGCCATCGCCACCTTTGTTTCCGTTTAATTGATTATTTCCAAGGCCCATGATGTCTGGGGCGTTTGTAATTCTTTTCTCACGTCATTGCCGGCCTGCCCAAAAGACGAACACACACACCTCTTTGAAGCTGGCCGCCAATCCAGCGATCAATCCACACATAAGTTCTCTTTTAGCACAGTTGCAGGCTGTGTCTGGCCGAGAGTCGTGGGGGAGGGAGGGGGGTCTGGGACAAGGACGTGCCACTTTTTGGTCCAGCGAGCAGGCGGGCCGGCACTATTTGCCTTTGTCTGTGGCACGAACGCGTTCGAACGTCTTTGAATAAATACACGTACTATGTAGAATTCTTGTATGAATGGTCTCTCTACATGGCCTTAAATGCTGTCTAATGCTTTAATTGTCTCATTCATGAATTTCCCCGAATCTAGGGGAGTGGCTCTTCTGTAAAGACAAATTTCATGCAAATAAATTTGGCAAACAGACCGAAAATGCCTTCAGTCATCAAAAGTCACGCACAAGAAAACAATTTTGTAATTAAAGAGCGATATAAAATATAGAATAAATATGATAAACAGCAGGAACATAAAAACCTGTCAGCTTTTCAGCTTACACAAATATTATATCGTGTACATTAAGTGTTCGCCGGTTGGGCGTGTCAGGCATTATAAAGCTCTTCGATGCCGGATATATATAAATACCCCACTCGGTTTTATTGAAAGCTTTTCGATAAGCAAATGAGCAGATAGTCGAAAATATACTCGTAAAGTGACACAAAGCGGAAATCAAATTCTCGTTAGAGTTAAGAATCTGAGGAGACATTCTTTTTACTATTTTCTGATTGGCAACATGCTGCCAGACAATGAGGCAAACAATCTCTGACACCGGGGACCGCCATGAATTGGACTTTGGCCCCAAGACAAACACAACGACAATGGCAACTTCATAAATTTGTTAACACCGACGCAAAAGCCACAAAGCGAATAGCGAATAGCGAATAGAGGCCAAAATGAGCAACAGGACTATAAAGAATGAATGGTTGTGGCTGTCGGCATCAACCCCGACGGTGTGTGTGTCACCCACGCACACGTGTGTGCCGGGTCCACATTTCCATACGACGATATACCATCTACCATATCAACTTACTCACCTACAGACCCACAGTTTGTTTTGTTGTAGAATGTCTGGGTTGCAACTGGCTAGAAGGAAACTTAATTTGCTGCCATTAGCGGAGAGCCGAGAAATTCGCGCGACTTCGTCTCTGTCTCCTGGTTATGTCTTTGTACTATGTTTGCTTCTTATACCCAGTACTTGTTGCACTCGAGGGGTATATGGTGTATATAAATTAAAGATATAATTGGCTCCGAGAGCAAGCTAGTTGAAGGATCTGTGGAATTCCAAAGTTTAAAGAGGTGGAACTTCGCTCTAGAGCTATTATATATCTGGAAATTATATATTAATCCAATAAAGTTTATTCCGAACTACAGCCGGAATGAAGAAAACAATTTCCCAGGGCTGACTTCTCTACTTTCTCTCTTCCAGAGTGGCTTAGCATTAGAGAGTGTCTGTCGTGTACCCCCAGGAAAGGTTTAAGGTACCCTTTAGTCCAGAATGTCGTCTTCTGTTGGCGTATTTTCTTGGCTCTAGGCATAAAAATAGAATACAAAAAAATTAAATTAAAGAAGAGTCAAACACAAGCTGCCATTGTGGGTTGTGTTTGTTGTCTTGCCAGCCCCTGGGGGCTATTTATTTAAGCGAATTGTGAGTAATGTTGTTTGTCTGGCGCCAAGTGGCAATCCGTACTCAGACGCAGGAAAAAATACATGCTACGTGTAGTGGACACATGGCGGGGCCATGCCATACCCTATGAACTTTAGAGGTTCCACCTTTGATGGCAAATTCAATTTGCAATTTTAATTGCAATGACCATGGCATTGGCTGTGGCAGTGGCAGTGGCTGTGGCAGTGGCTGTGGCTGTTGCGGCACGATGGCTGTGCCTCAAATTGCATTCAACCAAACCCGAACGCAGACGAGTTTATTGATTTTTCATTTAGCAAAAACCATTTGGATTGGTCTGCACAAATCAATGAAAACCTGAATGCTTTTGTTGCACTTGTTTCAATGCAATTATCCAAACCAGATGACTTTCCCCCCCACCACCGAACTTGACCCTGGATCGAACGATCGGCGGGGTGGTGACATGTCTCGCGCATTATTAGTTAGTGTCCTCTCGTGTGCCATGTATTGCCTGAACTTGAGTTTGATTTATGTGCCACTCACTGTACAATATACTCGTACTCGATTTTTATATCCATTTTGCCATGTTTCTCATTTTTTTTGTTTGTTTTTGTAGGTCACACACCGGACGACCGGCGAGGTGATGGTGCTGAAGATGAATCAGTTGCGGGCCAATCGACCCAATATGCTCCGGGAGGTGCAGCTGCTGAATAAGCTGTCGCATGGAAATATCTTGAGGTAAGTGACCAGAGCAGAGCCGCGTCTCCGGATCTCTAATCGGGGCCGAACAATGCCAGGCTAAAAATAAAACGGGAACGGATGCCATTGCACTACAAAAAAAAAGAAAGAACGGTTTAATCACAAAAAAAATAGCTACTTTCTGGACAATTATTTTGCCTTTCAGTAAATATAAATCAAGAGAAATGTTATCCGTGAAAATCAAGAAATTTATAGAAATCAGAAAGAAACGAGTCTCACTAGAATAGAGCTAGCGGTAAGGAGAGAGAGAGGGAGAGATGTTGCGCTCTTTTCAAGTAAAGCTTCTATGAAAGCTCATCCCTTGCGGTCAAACTACTCCCTGGAAGAGATTTTGTACTTTATTCTTCTATAATAATGATCCTCTATCAATTATTTAAATTCAAGAAATAACTATCCCTTTTCTAGTACTAAACGAACCATGATTCGTTGTTTCCTGAACTATTCCCTAAGAAATGTGGAAACTACTATTTTAGTTCCATAAAATTCATAAAATTTAATTATTCTCCAAGTGTATTCACTTATAATCCATATTTGTTGTAATCTGAAGTCAACAAGCAAATCGAGCGCAGCTTACACTACGGCTTATGGGTCAATGCCAGGCTGTGGTCACTCCGTCCGGCGGCTGAGTCATTCCCTAACGTCCGATAGTGCATCTCGCTTTTAATTACAAACTTCACTTTACTCTGAGACTCTTGAGTGACTGTTTTCTATAGCTATAAAAGTACCTATTGTCTTTTTTTATACAATATACTAGTACTCTAAACAGTAGATGTTCCTTTAGTTTTTGATAAACATCGACGATCATGTGGCCTCAATTGTTTACGCATTCAGTTCGCACCTCGCTATGGAATTGACCATTCATTCAGTTGAGTGTATTACGCAAACAGTTTAAATGGGTTCATCCTGAGGGGCTTTACGAGTGTGTGTTTTTCGAGTGCTACACGAATAATTTTGTGTGTTGTGTTCTCCATTGGATTCAATTCAAATTCGCATATTTTATTCAGAAATGGGGGCCATCACATCATCATCATAATTCCTGACCTATGCTAAAAACCAGCAAACACGATTATTGTTGGCGTATGATTCACTCGCACATTCATATCATGGGTTCTGACATCTGTTCTGTTCTGTTCTGTGGACGAGGCAGGCTGACTAAACTGACATCATTTACGGGTGTACTGATGCTATCCATATGCTTATGGATATTACTTTTTATTTTATTGAGAGTTTATTTATGGAAATAAACAAAAATTGTACATTTATGTACAATATGTGTGTGGTTTTGGATTTTACTGTTTGTATTTCGGCTCCAGCGATCTTTTCTTTCGATGCGCTCCTCTCACGAAAAGCACACTCTCGCCATCGCTTCTACTCTTCGTTTTATTGCCCTCTCAGCAGCAACAATGCGTCGCTCCCATCGTGTCAGCAAAACGGGACACATCTCGTCACACGCATTGCACGCATACACTTTCAAAACCTTCGTTCGATTGCTCTCTCTGCCTATTGCTCTCTCTCGGAATGCCTTTCAAGCTTTTGCACGGCAGAGGTGACCCTCTCTCTCTCTCTTGTAGCCCACGCTCGCAGCAAATGCAGACCGAGAACAACAAGAGTGCCGTTTGTTGGCTGCGTAGTTAATTTCATTATCTTTATCGTCTCTTCTCATTGTGCTTGATAAACAAACATTTATTGTTTATCCGCATGATTATTGCTTTGTTTATTATAATTTGTTGCCATTTCAAAGAGCTCGAGTTGGAGTTCAAGTCCGAATAAAACATTTCCGATGCCCGATCTCAAACGAAAAGTTCAAGTTCATGAGAGCTTCAGTCCGCAGTGCACTGCACACACACACTAATTGCCTTGACAGTGACCAGCTGCCCGTCAGGTGTGTTCGAGGGGTCACACACAGACAGAAAAAGAAGAAAAACTGCTGATGTAATTGCTGCGGCACAATGTCTGAAACAATATGGAAAAGGCGGCTTTTGATACGAGTAGTCATGACATTGTGTCTGGGCACCCCCCACCCCCCGTCCAACCAACGACTAGATTTAATTGCCGCCAAGCTGCTTAGCTCACACTTGAATCATTCGCTGTCTGTGGTGTGTGTGTATGTGAGTGTGTGTGCTTTTTGCCGCGGATGTATTTATACAGTGATTTTTTGTTTTTTCCTATCATCACGTGACTGCACGCAAAGCTCGCGGTTCTCAGGGACTGCCGATGCTGCTGCCTCTTTTCCAATTTAGCCATTTTTTTGCGCGCACACCCAATCCATTCAGAACCGCCCATCTTTTTCTAGGTGTCTGGTGTCTGGCTTTCCATGAATATGCAATTTCTGGCTTAGACCTGCTAACCACGCCCTTTAATTTACAATTTTAACACCCTGCACAACCTACACACACATGCATCGCAGAAACATTGTAGAAATTTTCGTGTAACTTCTTAATCCCGTTATGGCTTTTCACCCGGATTACATTTTCTTTTTTTTTGTTGTATTTTATGACATCTGTCAGGCGGCTGAAACGTGCAGCAAATTGAAGCTAAAGTATTAAATGCAACATCGGGTTGCCAGTGATTAAATGCCCCCTGACCAACATATTCTGATGGCTGATGTGTGCTCCGGCCGACGAGAGATGGATTTGGGTCAGGAGAACGAAGAACAGAGAACGGAGAAGCAGCTGTCTGCCAACTTTTCATTTAAATGAAAATTCTGGAATGCATTTTGCGGCGCCATAGGCCTCACTGAACAAAAAGTGGAATTAAAAATGCAGCCACACGCCTACCCCTTCTACCTTCTACCCGGGCAATTGTTTTTCTTTAGCCAATTAATGCTTCAGGAATCCGCTGTTAATCATATTATCTATCTGGAAATCGACTGCAAATATGGCCAGATACTGTTTGAATAGTTCCACGAGGTAGGGAGGGGTATCTATCAGTGACGTGGATCGCCAAACACTCCACTCCCTGGGCCTGGCACTCAGGCAGGCCTGTTTAATGACGCTTAACGATCGCAGCTGTCGGCTAACTGTCAAATTTTAACAGCTACACTGCCGAGAGAGAGAGGCGAGAGCGTAACCGTGTCCATGCGGGCCTTGCCACCTCCCATGGCGGCTCCCGGCTGGGCCGTGGCTCAGGCCTAATGAAGTCTATTGATTGTGGGGGCGGGGGTGGGCAGTACCGTTCCGTGGAGATGCATTCTGGCTAATGCTAATGCATCGAGTCATCAATAGAACTAATCTGTGGCATGCGGTAATTGAAACCACCTTTCTAGCCAAAAGCAGCAGCCGCATACCTCATGTGCTTTCAGCCAGGTATCCACCCACTCGGCAGCCAGTGACTTATGGGCCACAAAACTGAAACCGAAACTGAAACACTCTCAGCGCCAGCCATAGCCATAGGCTGTGTAGCTCTTGTTGTTGGCGTGTATTTTTTTTTATGGGCTTATCACGCGCCCGCCTGCTATGCGGAATGTCGCACAATGAGAACTCGAACGGCAGGCAGCCAGTCAACCAGTCAACCAGGCAGGCAATTGCATTGCAACTGCAACACCAACCACCCACCCACATGTGATGACTGTTGCCGCTCCCAGGCTGGCTGGCTGGCTGGCTGGCTGACTTGACAGATAGTCACTCTACTTATGGGCCATATACAGCTTGACTCACACACAAATCCCATTGTCCGACGCAGAGTTGGCTGGATTTACTTCTTGAGTTCTGGGTTGAGTGCAGTTCCCGAAATGCAAACATTACGCCGACGATGGCGCCGCTATACGCTATCGTAGGGCTTATGGGTTTCATGGGAAACTCTAGAGAAGTAGAACGGGTCTAACACGTCTCTATATCAAGCCCTTGCTTCCAAAGGCAACCTCCGCTCACGGAGTTATTCTTAGAGGCAGACGCACAAGCAGACGACTGCCCTAGAATCTAAGAACAACATACATGTCGTGTGCCTGACAGCGACTAATCACTGCTCGAGCCACTCGAGTGTTGCCGATAAGGGTGGTTTTTTGTTTGAAGAGAACAGATCATGGGAATGAACGGTTGCAGTGGGTAATAGTTTGAGGTCTCTGGAGATTGGTTTGGGGAGTTGTGGAGGTTCTACCAAATCCAACAAATCGTATCCCTACAGAATGATAATAAAGAAGATCAGCATTAGAACAGCTATTTCTACCTCCTTCAGCAAAAATCGCCCTCCTAGAGTATCTAAATCTTCGGTTACAGCCGCCAGAACTTATACCTCATGTGGAAAAAATTCCATTAACTGCATTTGGAGCAGTCGTTAAGCAGGCACAAATACAACAGAACGGAACGGAACGGCATGGAGCTGGTTGCCTTTGGCTTAGAGCCATTTGAACGCTCATTTAGCGCGTGTAAGCCCGAGTAAGACGTGTCTTAACCCGGGCTGCTGGCTCATTACGACCCCAAACAATGGTCTGGAAATTCTTTGATCTTTGCCTCAGTGCCTCAGTGCGATGCTAAGCAGGTGATAAATCGTGGGCAAATGTTGACAAATTGTTGGCATGCAAAAATATGCGCGAGACATTATATATCGCACTTCCGAGATCTCAGGTGAGAGATCTGTTTTGGGCTGACCTCATTTTTGGGGAATGCAGCGTCGAGCAGGTGAAGATGATCTGCAGCAGGGATGTGGTGCAATCATAATTGGTGGAAAAACCCCCACTCATACCGAGGGCACACAAGGTCGGACTGCACTCAATTGAAAGTGTCGATGGCAGTCGCTGAGTTGAAGGTCAGCTGTCGTCGGCTGTCTGCCACAAGCTGCACTTCAGCTCAGACATGAACGAGGCATCGTGGCGTCCACTGCATCCATTATTTCTCTGGGACGGATCCCCCACCCATTTTATGAAATGCTTGCCAATAAATTGAGAGACTGAACGAAAAGATGGCACCAGCATGAAATTGCTGACAATTTAATGAGAGTATTTTATTGGTCTAGCGAATTGCCCCCAAAAAAGATGCATGAATCTGTAATTAACATGGCATTTGATGGGGGGAATTGAGACGGTAGCAAATGCCAAAATTGATTCCTTGATTTTGTACAGTTATAGCCAGACTTTGACAAGTTGCAACAGCAACATCTAGAGGTGGAGGCAGAAAGAGAGCGTGTCATGATTGCGGGCCATATAAACATTTCTCTTTATTGCCTAATGGATATGTGGCTGGAGGCAGTCCACCGGCTGTGGCTCTGGCTGTGTCTCTATCTGGTTGTTGCTCTGCTGCACTTTTATCAGTGCAACATTTCATGTTTGTGCGGCACGGCACGGCATACTGCTGCTGCCGCTGTCTATCGGTAATTGAAGCTGCCTCGTATCGATGCCATTACATGGCCAAGAAGGCTAAATTGGGTTAATTTCTGATTGATGATCAACGAGCAACGAGTAAATAAATGCTGTCGCACAACATGCTCACACACACAATTTCATTACTCGTTCCGAGAAGCACACCGCAATTGACGTCAAAAGGTGTGTGTTTGTGTTTTTTTTTCGGCTATATTTAGGCGAAGAGGTATACAAATTGTGAATTCATAAGATCGAGATGGGTTCGAGTGGTACTACGAAAACGAATTGGAACGGATTTTCGGTTTTGCTTTATGTCTCGGGGGCGCAATTGCCAGTCATTGAACTCACAAAAAGTTACATTGTATCGCCCCCTCCCATCTGTCTGTCTCCTCTGTAAGTGTTAACACATGTATTGTGTGAGAGAAGGATCCATCGCCATGAGTAATATGTTGTCAGAGGCAGTGACAGCTACAGATACAGATGGGAATTTAATGAGCACTGGCTCTGCATTCCATCCAGTTTATAGCCTGCGTGCAGTGCACAACAAAATAATCACCAGTGTATTTAGCTTAACAGCTTTCTTCTTCAAAGCATTATCTCCTCAAAGAAGAGACTTGTGGTACATATATATATATTTTTTTTTTTGTAATTGTCAACTTCCGCATTTGAAATAAAGCCATAAAATGGATTATAAACGTGTCGAGCGGCCTGTTGTCCCATAAAACATTTCTCACCCAACTGCCGTCGCAGAGACTCTACACTCGGGGAAAAAATTACCAGAAATTTGAGGGCTACATATTTTAATTTGTATAATTACAGTACATAAAGTTATCTTATATTTTATCAAAAAAATCAAAAAAAAAAAATAAATAAACATAAACAAATTTTAAAAATTTAAATATTGAATATTCAAATACAAAATTACAAAAAAACAAAAACAAAAAAGCTTACAATAAGATAAGAATATTTGATTTAAATATATTTAAAAAAAAAATATTTTTAATATTTTAATTGAATTCCTCCTCAAAATTCTTCGACCTTGATTCAACTTTTTTTTTTTAATTCATCGTAATTGTTTTTTGTTAACAAAAAAAAAACTTACATTTTGATATTAATATGAGAATATTTGATTTAAATATATTTCAAATAAATATATTTAATATTTAAATTAAATTCCAAAAAATTGAATGAATTACTGAATTGAAAAATTATTTAGTTGAAAGTTTTTTTATTTAGATGAAATATTTTAAAGACTTTTAATGCTATAAAATACAAAAATATAGCATCAGAGTCCAATAAAAAAATACAGTCTTTGGCGCACAAAAGATTTACTTTACGGTCCCACAAATCCAACAACAAAGCACAGACACAGTCTTCAAATAAAAGAGCTTGATTCGGTCCCAATAACAAAAAAAAAATCACTATTATTTATTATAATTATTATACATTTATTTCCTTTCACACTATTTTTGGAATATAAAAATCAAACATTAAATTTAAATATGGGCTGGTGTTTCTTCTTCTACTTTGCCCACTTTTCTCTGAGTGTAGTTATGTCTATGGCGCTGTGGCTCTGCGGCTCTCCAACATTCACTTCCAATTTGCGTTTGTCTTTTGTCTGTTTTGCCACCAACAAAATTATGTCATCAACTTTCAATCAATCTCAATACACTTCAATCAATTTTGCACAACAAAAAGCGCCAAAGCATTAGATATTAAAATTTATGCAATGCTCGGCTTCGTTGCAGCGGCAGCGGCAGCGCTTTCTTTTTGGGGGCTCGGAAATCGGTCAGCAGCCGGCAATCTCTGGACTTGGAACAAGAAAAGGAAGTGCCAGGCAGGCAGGCAACCAAATGTTGCAGCCACTAGCCACTAGCCACTACTGGATGCAGCTGCAATCTGCATAATTTTCGCATCACGTTTTGCATATTTTTCTAATTGAAAAAAAAAAAAAAAAAAACAAAATTCAATCATTTCATTTCGAAATGTTTTTGCGGCAACATAGTCGATGCCTCAGTCCACCAAAGGCTACCTACCTTCTTTACAGACTTCTCCCTCGCCCATGGAGTACTCCCTGCCTCCCTCACTCCTCTATAGACTCCTACCTGCCTCCCTCACTCCTCCACAGACTCCTACCTCCCTTCCTCCCTCCCCCACAGTCTTCACTCTCCTCCTCCTCCCTGCCCCACAATCAAATGCCGAATGGTACTCCCGTAATTGCATTTGGCAACGTTTAGGACCATTTATAACGCCCATTGCCACGCCCACGGGGCTGGCTACTGCTTGGATTTTCGTTTTTGGGCGGTTTGTCTTGTTGTTTGCTTTTGTGTCAACCTTTTAACCTCCACCCGATCGTGCCGCAGTCTCCTAACACAATATGTTGTCGCTGTTGCAACTGTTGCTGCCGCTAATGTTGCTGCCGCTGATGTTGCTGCTGTTGTGGTAATAATTTTCAATTAAGCGCAAAATGCTTTTATGCTCCAGTTCGATTTTTGCTTGAATGCAGAATTCCAAGCGGTATTTTGCATTTTGCATTTCATTTGCCAATCCATGGACCGACTCTGATGTCTGGGAAAACCATTCTCTCTCTCTCTCTCTCTCTCTCTCTCTCTTTCTCCCTCTCTCTTGGGGGAAACGTGCAAACGTGTCAATTTATGGTTTTTTTTCTTAGAGAAATGCCGGCCGCTGTGGCTCTCCGAGACGTTTCCATGGAAAACCGACTCTCAAAGAGAAAAACACATTTGCCCCAAAGGCGAAAAACGAAACAAATTGAAAATCTAAACGTGGCACAGAGAACAATGGGGGATGTGCCCCCTCGGAGCCCCCCAAAAAAAGGTTTATAGCCGCTTGAGTAGTTTTTGCTTCCTGCTTGGGAGGGGCAGGAGACTCCTTCTGAAGTGGGCCCTCAACGTGCATTCATTTCCTGCTGCAAGCCCTGTCCAGGCCCCCAGGATACCAGGCTTTTGCCCAATTAACAAAATGCATTCGAAGGCGGTTTTGGGCCATATAAAAATCGTTTGGGAAGCCCAAAACCAAATTGAAACATTCCTCTTCGAGTGCGGCTTTGGGATTCGATTAATGTAAGCCGCTAATGGGCAGGGGCAGAGGGGCAGGGCACTCGAGGCGCTAATCGTGCATCATGCAGGGAAATAAATTCAATTAGAACCGTAAAGCCCCTGCGCTGGCTATGCAAATGGAAACCATCGAGAAAGGTGTGGTGCCAGGGCCAGGCAGACAACCCTCTGAGCCGCAGGCCTTGGAGATGCTGTCAACACCTGGCAGGGAGGCAGGGAGGCAGGGAGGCAGGGGAGAGGAGAGGCAGGCATTGTGATAACTTCATTTCAGATTAGACGCGTCTTGGGCCGGGGACCCTTTGGGCCTGTCTGAAGGGCGCGTCATCGTCATTACGGCTGACATGTGTCTGCCACACACACAGCGACAGACACTCCCATCGAAAGGGTCATGCCCTCCACATTTCAATCTCTTTTTTTTATGCAGTGTAATAACTCTCTTTGAATAATATTCTTACCTGCGGTCTGCCCTTGATTCTCGAGTGTGAACTGTGACCCTGTAAGCCGATAGATCTCCCAAATGGGTGCCTGTTGATAGCTCTATTTCTGGTCTGATATCTTACGTAATGACGCATAGCCACGCAAAGGCCATAAACACCCCGAAGGGTAAGCGATTCAACAGGTGGCCCATGCCAACCCCATTTGCATGTGGTTACAGTGAAGGCATCGAAGGGTGAACGTGGGACTGGAGGAGCTAAAGATTGCAAAAACAAGATGCATGGCGTGTGCAGGACGCGGCAGAATGATGCTCTACCCGAGACTGGGATGGGAACTCTCTACCAGGCATAAAACAAAATTAAAACAAAATACATGTTATGTGCATGACTAGAGATATTGATGGTCTACTCTCATCATAGCCTTGCCTTCAAAGCGACTAAGTGTTGATATTTTGCTCCTTATGGGTTGCTAAAGGATACCTCTTCCCAGATACCTCTGAAAATATCTTGGAATGATGTCTCTTATGCCTTCCATCTGAAAATCTCCCCACTATGAGCTTTTAAAGCCTTGGAAATGAATCATCATTGTAGATATCCCGTCTGCGTTTAGAACTAATGAAACATGCATTTTTTCCCCTCTAATCTGCGTTTACTGTGCATGTAAATGCGGGGGAATCCCCTGAGTAAGGGGCTGCCGCACATTTGATGACTTCTAATGCCACTTCAGAGATACGCACCCTGCAGAACCGCAAGCAGGCAGGCTGTCAGCCTTATTGGCAGCCTGACAAGGTGTCAGTGGCCAGGACATGATAGGAGGGGAAGTAGGGCCAGCACATAATACTAGGGGGAGTAGGGCCAGGACATGATAGGAGGGGGAAGTGCGGCCAGGACCTGATACTCGGCGGAGTGGAGCCCGGATGACAGGCTGTTGGGTTGCGTGCTCGAAACAATTATCGCTGCGGCCTGCGCAAATCTATCAACGTTTTGATGGTTTTGAGGTTAACCTAATGAAATTAATTTTTAGTGTTCCCCAAACTCTGGATTTCTGAGTGAAAATTAATGGCCCCATCGACTTGGCCCTAGAGCGTCGTATATCATGGCTTTCAGAGGCCCAATTATACAACGGAGCCATGACGGGGCGATAAACCTTATCAGAATCTTTGAGCATTCTTTTATTTGGCTTATGATGGCACAAATGATTTTGGCCACTGACCAACTGCCCAGCGACGGCATGTGCCGCAGATAAGCCACAGTTCGCCAAAAACCCGAAAACTGATTAGACCAGAAAGACTTGAAAGAAAGAATTTGAAGCGAGTGGCGACGAGTGGCATTCTCTTATCGGAGAATGTTACGATTTATTGAACACCTGCACGGGACCTGAATCACATGCGCCAATCGGTTGGCCACATTTCCATACACCCCGAAGTACACTCCAGTAGAGGATGATGCAACCTGACATGCTCTAGAGCCCAGCAAAGTTCATTGTCACCTCAGGAGGCGGAAAGGGGAAGAGATATACAGCCTTGGTGTCTGGCAGCACTTAACCTTTTGCACCTGACTGCACACAAGGCAGCAAGGGAGGAGGAGCGACAGACGCATGCGTTGACGCTTACGTTCTTAATAAGCTTACAGTTCCGGTCTAGGCTCTGGAGATGACCTCATCCTCATCCTGGCAGGCATTGTGCACTGAGGGAAACTGGGAAACCCAGTCTGCGGGACTCACAGATTTCTGTTTTTTAGGAGTATATGCTAGACTGTAGTTCATTGGGAACAGGAGTGGTTAGGACTGCACGTAAAAAGCTATTTTGAAATGAAAGAAGTCCTGATTCACATTTAAAATGTATCAAAAGTGAGCAGAAATGTGCGCTTTGAAACTAGTCAACACTGAGACCCCTATACGAGCAGAAATGTGCCTTTTGTAAAACCAAATACATGTCGTTTGCATGACGAGGAGGAACAGAATTGAAACTAGTTCGAAGGCAGTTCGATGGGAGGTTGAGTAGGCCTAAAAGACTCACAGTTTGTTCGGAATGGAACCTAAAATCCCTCGGAACTTAAGCCCTCTAACTCTGCTTCTCAGTCTGTAATAAGAACCATAGAAACATAACCTCTGAGGCAGCTGCCGGAACGCCTTAAAAGCTTGAAACCTTGTATTTTGTTCTTGCATTCTCGGGCCAGCGACCCAGCCTTGGTCCCAGTCCCAGTCCTGGCCTGGTGGGGGAATCATGCCCCTTCTCGGGATAGGGCTTTGTACGTCTCAGTGCATGGCAGGGCAGGAGTTGTGGACGCCTTCAGCCCGAGTGCCTTTGAGTGCTGCTCGCACCGGGGAGTCATTGACATTGTCTGGCAACAGGAAATGGAGATGACTACTTGGCAGGGCGGCAGTCCCTGTGCTGGCAATTGGGGATCCTGGAATGCCAGAAGGAGAAACTTTCACTTTTTATTGCGTGGCACTCGAATTACAAAATCAAGACATCGGGTAGAGGGGGGCTACTACTGGCTGATTGCATGTCAGACGGCGATAAGAAATCGGAGTTGCAGCAGCGACTGTCAGGCGGTGCGGGTGATTGAAAGCGAAACTTAGCCCCCGAAAAAAGTGTCCATGCAGTGGAAAAGTTGTACTAAAAGTCTTGTGGCCCCTTTGTTCCTTCTCGTTGCAGCTTTATGGGCGTCTGCGTGCAGGAGGGACAGCTGCACGCCCTCACCGAGTACATAAACGGCGGCTCGCTGGAGCAGCTGCTGGCCAACAAGGAGGTGGTGCTCAGCGCCACGCAGAAGATAAGACTGGCGCTGGGTATAGCGCGGGGCATGACATATGTCCACGATGCCGGCATCTTTCACAGGGATCTGACAAGCAAGGTGAGTCCCTGGCCAGCATTTCAATGAGCTGAATCTAACCCGCCCCCCCTCCCTGCTCGGATTACAGAATGTACTTATACGCAATCTGGCCAACGATCAGTACGAAGCCGTCGTGGGGGACTTTGGCCTAGCCGCAAAGATACCAGTGAAATCGTAAGTGGATCCTTGAGCATTTGCCTCGTACGGAAACTGATCTTTACCCCAAACCCTCTTGATCGCAGCAGAAAGTCGCGCCTGGAGACAGTCGGCTCGCCGTATTGGGTCAGTCCCGAGTGCCTGAAGGGCCAGTGGTACGATCAGAGGAGCGACATCTTCTCGTTCGGCATCATCCAGTGCGAGATTATAGCGCGCATCGAGGCCGATCCGGACATGATGCCGCGCACGCCCTCCTTCGGCCTCGACTATCTGGCCTTTGTGGAGCTCTGTCCTATGGACACGCCGCCAGTGCTGCTGCGGCTGGCCTTCTACTGTTGCATCGTAAGTGCTGCAGCGCAGACCCCCCCCTCCTCGAGCTTCATGTAATGCCAAATCTCCTTTCACAGTACGATGCCAATAGCCGGCCCACGTTCCACGATGCCACCAAGAAGCTGACGCTGCTGCTGGAGAAGTACGAGCACGAGTCGTCGGCGGGCGCCAGTCCGCTGAGCTCCCTGGAGCTGATCAATTGCTCGCCCGGCGGCAGTGACAGCGAGCATGCCACGGGCCCTGCCTTGGCCTCTGCCCCGACAGTGGGCACCATTTGCACCGCGCCAGCGGGCACCTTGACGCCGCGCCATCTGCGAGACGTGGACGAGGAAGGGTTCCGTTTCCCCACGAAGTCAGCGTCGGCCGCGTTGCCGGGCACGCCCACGGGATCGGCCGGCAGCCACGTCTTCGACGATCACATGTTGCAGTCGCGGGTGCGTCGCGCCACCCAGAAGCTGGAGGCCGAGATACTGCTGCATCGGCGCTCGCTGAGCGAGAACATCATCCACTTCCCGATGCACACGTCGCCCAGCGACAAGGCGCGCTGCCATCAGATGCAGCGTCAGCGGTCCTCCACGCACTCGCCGACGCCGCCCCGCCAGTTGCCCGGCGGCAGTTCTGTTGCCGCCGCCGTCCTCTTGCCGGCGGTTGTGGTCCCCGAGCCGCCGCCCCTGCCGCCGCCCATTTCTGCCGTGCTCACGCTGCGCAAGGTGGGCGAGACGATGTGCCTGAAGGATCCGCAGTACAAGCCGGAGACGAACAAGGACCACAGCGGCACGAAGCCCAATCCGTTCGAAGCGCTCGCGCAGCTGCGCGGCGTCAAGAAGATCTTGGGCGCCAATCCGAGGACCTATGCCGCCGGGGTGGGCGATCTGTTCAGCTCGTGCTTCGAGATGCTGGCCCCGTTCTTCAAGGAGCTGGCCGCCATGCAGGGCAAGACCGTGGCCCAGGGCACGGCGACAGCAGACGGCAGTGAAGCGGCAGCTCCCAAGGCAGCGGCGACACCGGCGACGCCCAGTGAACCAAAGAGTCTGCCCGTCTCGCCGCAAATGACGCGCAAGTACAGCGCCATGGAGCTGAAGCTGCCCTATCGGGTCAGCAATGCGGCGGCAGTGCCGGCCACGGCGGCGGAGGCGGAGGAGGCTCCAACCGCCGAAGAGGACGACTGCGATGACTGCACCTCGGAGGGCGAGGACCCGGACGGAGGCGGCAACTGTGCCGATGCCGAGTCGAGCAGCGACGACAGCGCTGTGCGCCCCTCCACAGTGCCCGCGGCCCGCAAGTACCGCGCCAACTCCCTCTACACGCATCCCCTGTTTCGCGGCGGCCCCAGTGTCGCCAGTGGCCTGAAGAGCAACGCCAGTGAATTCGAGACCAGCCCGCTGCTCAAGGCCAGTGCCTCGACGGTCACGCTGACGGCCTCCACAGTTGCCGCCGCGGACTCCAATTCCTGCGAGGATCTGACCGACGGCGGAAGGAAGTCCAAAGAGCTGCCCTCGGGCAGCGGTTCGGCCACAGCAGTCGCCTCGCCCACACCCCTCTCCGGCTGCTCGGCCCCGGCTGCCACCATTTCATCGTGCACCTTTCAAGAGCTGGAGGCGCTGAAGGACGTCGAGGAAAGGATGAAGTACCAGTGCGAACAGCTGTCAACGCTGAAGACGAACCTGACGCGGCGCGACTCCATCGAGAGCGGCTTCTTCTCGTGCTTCAACGAGGAGTCGGACGCGGCCATCACCAACAACAGCTTCAGCAGGCAGCTCAACGGAATGGGCTCGTTGGGGTTTGGTTGCGGCGGCGCGGCCAGCAGTAGCAGCAGCTGCACCTACGAACAGTACAAGACGCTAATGCTCGACGCAGCAGGCGGCGCAAGCAGTGAAATCAAGTGAGTGTTTGCCCAGTCCGAGTCCGAATCCCTTACTAATCCTCAACGGTTTCAATTTCAGCGATAAACTGGCGAGCCTGTGTCGATGCTGCTACTATGCGACTTCCACATCGAATGCTGCTGTGGCCGTTACAGCCGCCGCTGCCCAACAACAGCAGCAGCTCAATGACACCTCCTCGACCTCATCTTCGGTGCTGCTGATCGACAACGATCCGGCAGTGATTGGCGCCAACAACACGTCGTCGTCCACGGCGCTGGACTCCATGGATGATCTGGATGCCGAAATTTTGGCACCGCGTCCGCACCAGCGTCGCTACACCTGCCACCATGCCCTGCTCAGCGGCAATGTCAGCGATTCGCAGATGGCGGCCACGGCCGGACTGATCAATCGCCTGGCCCTCGACTCGGAGATACACACGCTGCTGCAGCGCAGTCCGTTTGCCACGAATCAGCTGCTGTACTGCAAGAATCGCACCTCGTCCATCTACACGGACAGCTCGGACGACATCAGCAGCCTGGCCGGCTCCGATTCACTGCTCTGGGACGATCGCTCCTTCACGGCCCTGCCCAGCACACGATCGGCGCAAATAGCCAAGATTGTCGAGTACTTTGAGCGCAAGCGGCAGGACTCTTCGCCGCCATCCATGCACCATCGGAACGGCAATGGCACTGTGGCCGCGGCTGTGGCTGCCTCAGCCCTGGGCTCCAACTACCTCTCGTATGAGTCGCGCCGCTACTCGGACTTCAAGCGACACCTAACCCCGGACGCCCTGTGCTTCGATCTGGAAAAGAAGCCGGCCCACCAGCGGATGATGGTGTGCGAGGGAGCGGTCAAGTCGAAGCTGCCCATATTCGACAAGAAGAAGCATCAGGTGACGAACAGCGGCCAGGTCGGATAGCCGCAGGATAGTCTAAGCCATGCCACGGATTCCTTTATCAATTTTTTTGTTTAACAAGTTCTAAATTCCTTGAGATTTGAATTTCCCCCAAAAGTCGGCAGTACGAGTACCACTCGATAAGAGAAAACATCAGCCACATTTATTTATAGTTTCTAATATCGTATCGTATCGCATCATGTGTATAGAGCAGATTGCAATTACAGATAAGCCAAATTATTCTATTAAAAATTAAGAATGTTTTGCCCAAGAGAGCATAAGAGTAACCAATTCGTTTGTATTAGTTTTTTGGTAAAATTGTGTCCAACTTATCGTTTTGTATGGATATTACCTAAACATAATCATATACATCGTACATCGTACTGGTTCCTAGTCCTTCAAATTTACACTTTCTATACATCCTATGCTAAATTAGAGCGGAAAGTATTTAGTATTTATTCTAATTAAACCTAATCAAACCTGTCGAAATGGCATAGCTATTCTTTATGCATACATTATATCCCATTATTTATTTGATTTTGTTGTCTAAACACTGTATAAAAGCGATTATGTCTACACAATTAATATACAAAAAAAAAACCTAAATACAAATATACACATTTATATATAATGGCATATTGCAATACATACATTTTAAACTGTAACTGTAACTAGCTACCATTTAAGGTCAAATTTAAATATCGTATCTATATCTATATATCTATGTAGACTGTTCAACGTGAGGTTGTAAGACTTGAACGCCCCCCCCCCCCCCATTTACCCCTCGAAAACTGTACAGAACTGGTCCCCCGATTCGAGAGAACCAATATCCAAAAAACGGGCTTAATATCGGCGTATGTTTTAAGTTTTAGTTTTTGAAAATAAATACATTTGTATACATCCAAAAAAAAAGCCTGATTGAAAGCACGCTGGCCGATCAATTGGAACATTTTACACGTGTATATTATTATTTTTCTTCGTTTTAAATCGGCTACAATTAGACTCTCAATTACCAGAAAAACGTATACATATTTCGAAAATGCGAAAAGGCGAAGACTGAGCCACCATTTATGAATCGGCTAGTAGTTTCCATTATACAAACGATAGTAAAATATTCTAGATTTGATTATTGTATCGATCGGCTCCAACTGAAGCGACTTACTTTAGCAGCATAGACTTTGTTCAACAGAGAAATTAATTAAGATCACGCGAGTGTACATAAATACATATGTTAGCTGAAAATAAGGCATGAAACATACATACATACATATGTGTACATAGCATTCAGAAGGAGTTAATCTGTAGAATGATTGTTAAGAAATTGATGTCGTCCATTTGAGCATAATAACACTTCAACCTCATTGCATCGTCTTGTTAAATGGGTTCTATGTGAGGCCAAAAATTAGAAAATCATGAATTTAAAATTCATTTCCGGTTGCCAATCAAACACATGGGTGCACCTACCAATGTGTGGGTGCATAACATGTATAAGTATTATATTATATTATCACAGTGGAATCACAGTCCATCCCAGGCATACATATATACACATATATATATATATATATATAAACGACTCAGTTACAGTTTTTAACCATCATAAAATCGAAGAAAGAATAAATTTAATACACACGAAGAATTTTGTAAAACTGTAAAACTGAATTGTACTCAATCAATAAATACAGATATAGAAAGATGACAGACTTTCGATTGCCTTCGACTTGAAGCATCCTCAATCTATTTCAGTCCGTTTCAGCTGACTACAATCGTTTTCAATTGTTCATTGAAACGGATTGAAACGTGTAACAATCGACTATCTACATACATTATAGACGAATGTTGGTTTTTACATGTAGAAATATAAATTCTACACGCACGTTATGTACAGTGTGACCGCATATAACGCATATCGATATTACATTTTCTATCAATAGGTATATCGATAGCACTGATAACTGTTTTTGGCGATAGCGAGCCCGGTCAGTTCAAATTCAAATTGCGCTAGTAACTTAAAATCTCTAGGCTCACCGCAGCTGTAAATAAATAAATTAAACGCTTCAATAAATAATACAAAAAATATATATATAAACATTTTTATTTTCCAGATTATAGGCTAATACGGCCCACTGTTCTGCAGCGCGTAGAACGCTTCGGGAAGCTGCTGTGACCATGAGGCCACCGCTGTACCGGATGTATATCTTACCTGGTATTAATAGCCGTCCTCCTCAGCATCGGGATGAAGTCACTAAGTCAAGTTCTATGATTTACATGACAAACACAAGAAAAAACTGGAAGAAGGTATGTTTTTATCAGCTATATTGTCCGTTTTTCCCACTGTGGGCCATAGCGAGATTTGACCAGTGCCCAGCACCTGCAGTTTAACGGTCCCCATTTCCAGTCAAATTGCAAATAAATTATCATATCAGAATTTCGTTTATTTTTCATTGATTTCTATGGTACAAATAATAATCTTGCAAATTGTGAGTACTACTTAGGGATTGTGTTAAGTGGAATAATACGAAAAGCTTTTATCTCATTTCCGACGATTCGGGAGTCCAATGAGAAAGTGTTCCGCATGCGTACATTCAAATCAGACTCGCAAAAGGTCGTAAGGTCGTTAGGTAAATGGGACTGTATGGTTCGTTGGTGGCTGGATGCATGTACTAGTTATATATGGACTTACGACTAACAATAAGCTGTAGAACAAGAACTAGATTACCACATCGTCTACTTCTACGCAGATTCCCTGCTTTCAAGAACTTTGAATAAATAATACAAACTAAAATTGGACTAAACTAACTCCTCGGAGCTCCTTGGGGACTTAGCTGAGCGTCAGACTTCGAGGTCCCATGCGGGGCACATTCCGTGGTCCGGCCTGGGCCTTTGGCAGCTCCGCGGACTTGCGTGCGCCATCCTCCTCGTCCTCGTCTCCGAAGAGCAGGGCCGCCAGGCTAGTCTCGAAAGTGGACTTCTTGCGCTGCGTCGGCTTTACGCTTCCAGCTGGCGCTTGGGTAGTTGTTGTGGTTGTTGCTGTGGCAGCAGCTTTCGTTGTTCCGGGCTGATTGGTGGTGGATGTCGTAGTGGTTTTGGAGGACGAACTGCTGCTGGTGGCAGCTGCCGTCGCCGGTTTCGCTGTGCTCGTGGTGACCGCCACCAGAGGCAGTGCCAGGGGCTGATTTTGGTCTCTGTTATTGGCCTCTTCATGGTCGATCTGCTGCTCTACGTGCTGGTAGCCTGGCGGATAGATGGGCTTGAATCCGCCCTGCAGCTGCGGCTGAAAGCTGTCCAGCTCGGGATTCTTCTCCGCTGTCAGTGCGCTGGCTGTGGCCGACTCCTTTTCCTTCGTCTCTTCAGCCGGCTCCACATCGGCCCGGTTGATGCTGTTCTTCTCGTAGATCGCCTGGTCCGTGGTTGAGGGCACAATGTTCCAGTTGACTGCCGCAGCACCGCTGGCTCCCGCTCCCCCTCCGCCCAGACTTACGCTGGGATAGAAGGGCGCCATGAAGTTCTTCTCGTAATTCTGGCCGCGCAGATCAAAGTCGCTGCTGAGTCCCTCCTCCGTCTGGGTGTCCTGCCGAATCTCGCTGATCACGGGCGTGGCCAGGTTGATGTTGGAGAACTTCTGATCCTGGTCCCCGGCTGCCGACGTCCGTCGGAAGACGCTGGGCTCTGTGGGCGTGTATGCAATGGCAATGGGGGTTTCGGTGCCGGTACCAAAGGCTCCGTGGATGATTCGTGGAGCAATGAGCACGCCCGGCACATGGCCCTGAGACTCGGGATTCGGGTTGAGTTCGGAGTACGATGGATCGGGTTTCTCGATTGGATACGGGAACTTCTCCTTGGGCATCTGCTGGGCCTTGTTCTGCTGCTGCAGCGACTGCGGCTTCTTGTTCTTCAGAATCGGCTCCTGGGGCTGGTCACGAATCACCGAGAATGGCGTGTTCTGGTACTCCGCTGGGGCCGAAGGTGGCTCTCCTTCGATCTGTTGCTTCTCTGATCCTTTCAGGGGGAACACCACGTACATTCCACTGGGGTCCAGCTTCTGCTGGCTAAAGCTTGAGGCCTCCGCCTCCTGGGGATCATTGTCGGCCGTAACTTGAATCTCCCCAGCTCCAGTATCATCTCCGGGCAGGCTCACCGCCTTCTTCTGGGACTGCAGCATTTGCAGGGTAACCACGGGCTCCAGTTTGGTCTCCTCCACGCCCATGCGATCCTTGCTGGGCGTCACCGGCTGTGGCGGATCGTTGATCACCAAATCCTCCTCCTCAAAGTCTGCCGCTCCCTCGGCATTGATGGTCTGGTACGGCTCAGAGCCGGCCGATGGTGCATGTCGCTCTGCCGGATAGCCATCGACGGATCGCAGGGGTCCATTGGCAGGACCTGGCCCACTCGGGCGACGCGCGTACATGTGATCCGGGCGGTAGGGCATGTTCTGGCCACCGTAGGGCGGCAGGCGGTAGACCCGTCTGTTTATATCGCCGCCGACACCTTGTGGCCCCACGGGATACTCGGAGATGCGGTTCATGGGGTAGCGCTTTTGCAGCATCTGCTGCTGCAGGGGCTGTCGGCGGTGGGCGAAATGGGGCGGCGCAGAGGGATTGTAGGGTCGCTTCATGCCCTGCGTGGGCAGGCGGATGTTGCCCGGGTCCTGCTTCAGTGTTGGCGGATGGCCGCTGGAGATCTTCGCATTGGGCCGGAACTGGGGCAGAATGTTGGGCAAGTTGCTGGGCCGTGGACCACCCTGGGGCTTGCGGTTGAACTCATTGTAGAAGGGAGGACGATTGCCAGGCGTGGACGGAACCTGTGGCCCAGACGAAGTGGTGGGGTAGCGCGGCGGCGGCTCCATATCCCGAGAGGGCTGCTCGCCATGTCCCGGCTGCTGGGCAGGGAATTTCTAGAGGAGGGAAACAGACCAGATTAGTTGGAGGACCCATGGCTTTAAGAAGGCACTCACCAATTGCTGTTGCTGCTGGTTGAGGTTGACCACTTCGTGCTGCTGGATCTGCACATTGGCGCCGGGCGTCTCCTCGTCTTTGACCTTGGGAAAGACGACGGGATTGGAGTTGTGTATCTGCTGCAGACTCAGCGGCTGCGCATGGCCATTGATGTGGGGTCCGGCAGGCGGACCGGGCCCAATAGCCGAAGATGCCAGCTCCACGGAGGACTCCTCGTCCAGCACTGGGAAGCGAATGTTGCTGGAGACGAGGAGATCCTGGGTGTCATCCCCATTCACCGCCGGCCGCGTGGGTGGCGTCTGGTGCGGCGTCGACGCCTTAGTGGGCTGGTAAGACGGAGCTGGCTGCTCTGTCTTCGGGGCCGCTGGCTTATTCGCTGGCCTGATGTTGGAGCCAATCAGTGGCAGCTGCTGGTATGGGCTGGGCGCCTCTGGCGGCGGCTCTTGGTAGGAACCGGCTGGCACAGTGGTTCCAACTGTGGCCATGTTTCCGTTCTGGTGGAAGTTGGAGTTCTGCTGAACTTTCGGCATCTGCTGATAGCTCGTGGGCATTGGGGGCTCCTGGGGAGCTGCCGGCTTGTACGGCACTGGCACAGGTCGCTTAATGTTGCCAATGTCCTCGTTAATCACCTGGCCGTACTGGACGCCCGGCGTGTCCTTGGCAAAGAGCGGCTCCTTCTCGACGCTGGGATGGCCCACGCTCACCTGCTGCACCTGGCTGCCGAGCACAAAGGAGGCCGAGTGCTGTCCGGGCGAGATGACCACGTTGTTGATCTGGCCAGGCACCGGTCGGTATTGCATCACATTCGGCTGCTGCACCTGATAGGACACATATTCGTTGCTATAGTTCTCCTGGCTGCCCGAGATCACCTTCTGATCGTTGGGGTATGGACTCTGTCCGGGAGTGGTCCCTGCTCCTGGTGTGGTAGGACGTTGGGGTGCTCCGGGCTGCGGTTGGGGCTGTCCGACTGCCTGTTGCATGGCGAATGGCGATGGCTTTGAGGGGGCAATCGGTTCTATTAGATTGCCCTGGGAATCAAATCCTTGGTTCTGTTGGTAGTTGTGCGCCACTGCAGACTCTTCTTCCGCCAGGCTGTTGAATATGTCACTGAGCGTCATTGGCGGTCTTGGTGGGGGCTGTAGCTGCTGTTGTTGCTGTTGCTGTTGCTGTTGCTGATGTTGTTGCTGCTGCTGCTGCTGTTGTTGCTGCTGTTGGTGCTGCTGCTGCTGTTGCTGCTGCTGCTGTTGCTGCTGCGGCTGCTTCTGCTGCTGCTGCTGCTGCAGTTGCTGCTGCTGCTGCTGCTGTTGTTGCTGCTGCTGCTGCTGTTGTTGCTGCTGCTGCTGCTGTTGTTGCTGCTGCTGCTGCGGCTGCTTCTGCTGCTGCTGCTGTTGTTGCTGTTGTTGCTGCTGCTGTTGTTGCTGCTTCTGCTGTTGCTGCTGCAGATGTTGCTGTTGCATATGTTGCTGTTGCATATGTTGCTGTTGCATATGTTGCTGTTGCATATGTTGCTGTTGCATATATTGCTGCTGTTCCTGTTGCTGGAACTTCTGCTGTTGCTGTTGATATTGCTGCTCTTGCTCCTTCTGCAACTGCTGCTCCTTCTGCTGCTGCTGTTCCTCCGCCTGCGTGTTCTTCTGGCCCAAAGTGTGGTACACATCCGCGGGATCGAGATTCGGTATGCCTGTGCCTGGTATGGGGCTGAAGGGCGGCGGTGGCGTGGGACCCTCCGTGAAGACAACGGGTGGACTTGTGCTGGAGGTGGTGTACATTTTCGCGGTCGTCATGGGCTCTGTTGGAAAGATGGCTGCCTGAGGTGTGGCATGATGGGTGGTGAATGCCACATCGCTGCTGCTGGGAGTGGGACGCGGCTGTTGGGTGGTGCTTGGGCGTCGCTCCTCCTGTTCGATCGGTGTCCTGCTGCTACTGCTGGGCAATGTGGGACTGTACTTCTTGGTGGGCACAAACTTCTTGCGGGTGGTGCTGGTGCGTGGCGGCTGAGTGGTTGTGGGGGCAGCATGCAGCGGAATGGGCCGACGGGACGTGGTGGTGTACTTGGCCGCCGGAACAGTTGTTGTTGTCGTCGCTGTTGTTGTTGTTGTCGTCACGGGGATGGGTCTCCTGGATGGCGGCAACGTTCCTTTGGTAGTGGTCCCTGCCGTGGTGGTTGCCTTGGTTGTGGTGCTCGTGCTGCTGCTGCTGCTGCTGCTGCTGCTGCTGCTGCTACTGTGATGCGGATAGTAGGCTCCTGCAGTGGGGGTCACTGCCGTGAGTTTCGTTGTCGGCACCGTGAAGTAATTGGAGCTGTGGTAGCTGGGCGGCGGAGGCGTCACCGGAGCCACCACGGAGGTGGGCTTCTTGTTGGTGATGTAGTTCTTGTTGCTGCCCTGGTACTTGAGATTGGCATACGAGCTGGAGACCAGCGGGTAGACGAACTTCGAGGACGAGTACTTCACCGGCAGGTTGAGGAAGTCGTGTATGTTCGGCGAGGAGGCACCGCTCAGCACTATCTTCTCGTTGGGATCGAGCACCTCGTTGATCTCGGGCTGGATGCCGGCCTGCTTTTTGGCACTGAAGTCCAGCTGCCCCGACACGGGATCTTGCCGGGGATAGTAGGGCTTGCCCTCGTTGAAGATCTGATTGGGCAGCACATAGCTGGTGGAGATGATGTCCTCTTCGCCCGAAAGGTCAGCATTGCGTGCCTCCAGGGGCAGCAGAGCCGATGGTGTTTCTGTCGAGGGTGTGGCTTTTGTTGAGCCGAGAAGCAGCAACGCCAGCAGCACCCTGAAATCGAGGCTGGCCATCATTTTGTGGCTGCAAACAGAAATAAAAATGAAGTCTTAATCTTTAATTTGAATGTTGGATCGAGTAAATGTTTCATTGGAAGAGAAGAAAAGACCTTCCGCCCCAGCAAAGACCACTCTTGATTTCAGAGTCCGCGCAAGGCCGCTGTCACTTCAAAAGCTTTGACGGCAGACCGCTTCCACATTTATGGTGCGAAAATTGCAGCCAGTTGCAGCAGTCGTTGCTGTTGTGGCAAGTGTTGGTGTTGCAGCCACAGCCACATTGCCATTCCACTCGGCAATTTGTCAGGCTGGCCGAGGCCTCGGCCGGGCACCGTAGGTAGCCTTAATTGAGACATGCCTGTGCTGTGGCATCTAGTGGCTTCTGGGCGAGAAGTGTTTTGGCCAAAACCGAAGTACTACTCAGGGAGCAGGTCTCCTGCGCTAAATGCTGGACACGGGCCAGGACACTGTGTAGACACAGTGTCGCTTACAATTAAACCAACTGGTGGACACCAAATGTGGAGTGGTCTGTGGCACTGTTGGACCAGCTATTGGATTGCTTTGATTTTCATGAAAAAAAAAGCAACAGCGGCAGTGGCAGTGGCAGCGGCAGCTGCAGCTTCAGCAAATAAAAAGGAAAAAGTGAAATTTTACCAAATGTGAGCAGCCAGTTTTTGCACTGTGGAAAACCCGTCTGGGAGTTGTTGTATTTGTTGTTTGTCGCTGGTTGTTTCTGGTTGTTGTGGTTGTTATGTCAAACGAGCCAAATGCCAAATGATGGCCTGGACCGCAGCGCCGACTATTGTCTAATGCTGTACCAATATATTCTGCCACAGTCAGAGCCCAAATTGAATGCTTTCGATTCGCTTCATCTTCAATGGCCGCAGAAATTCACTTTCAAAAACACAGTTCAACTTTCATTCAATCAAAATACATCGATAATGTCACACAAGCGGCAGACCCAACGCTAATTATGACTGACTCACCAGGCCACAGATATAGCCACAAGCCAAACATCCAACATCCAAACATCCAACGTCAATGTCAAAAAGCAAAAGCCACTCAAAGCCAAGGAGGGAGCCGTTGCCAAAGCCTCATTATACGGTTTAATCACAGCAGCATCGACTGTCAATCAAGCATTGTAGAAATTTATTCAAAGTGCACAAGGAAAGAGCTGCTGCTCCAAAAGAATCTCAATGAATGAAAGTGCAATGCCAATTGGCAGTAATCTACCGATGGTGTCTCCAAATTGCTATGGTTATTACTCTAGATTTCCTTGGAATTGCACACGGCGCAGAGCACAAGCAGCCCGAAACAATTGTGGCCAGCCGCAGAGTTCCAGCCAGCAATGAGTATCCATCCATTTAGCCTTGCAACTCGTTTTGTGTTTTGTGTTTTGTATTTTGTGTGTGTTTGCTTTCAACCAGCTGCAACTTTCATTTCAATTGTCAATGATATACCCAATGATTGCACATACTTTAGTTTACTTTCTGGGGTTCTAAGGCCCAGGCCAGGCCTGGCCCGGCCCGGCCCGACAAAGTGTTATGCAAATGGCCAAGCAATTGGCTCAATTTTCCACCGGCGATGGGCCATAACTCATACACGGAGGCCGCAGACTGGTTAACTGGGTAATCGGGTCACAATTTAGGAAACTTGTTTGCTTTTTCCATCATCTTTTCATTTCATCTTTATTTTTTATTAATGCTCGTCGTCGTGCCACACACACGTTCGCTTTTATCAGTATGCTAATAAAAAAGAACAACTGGCCAAAAGCGAGACATGGAGCCATGGAGCGTCCTGTTTTTGTAGAATGCCAAACCAAAAACAAACCTGTCATTGAATGGATCGTTAAAAGCGCACGCGCTCAACCAGAAACGAAAGACTCAAGACACAAACTTCTTGACAGCCGAACGTGATTTTCCTCCTATCGGAGTGGCCGATTGCCACTTTCCATTGGGCGCCGAAGGAATTCGCTGGGCGTACAAAATTTTTCATTTTCATAATTTAAACATGTGGGTCACTGTGCTAATTGCTTGTAATTATTATTCAATATGAGGCACAGCCCCAGTCGGTAGTCTGTAGTATGTAGTCTTCCGTCTGCATTCGCTTGTAGAAAGTGCTAATTTAATTAAATTTAAATATTGAAACAAGTTATCGACGGGGACACAGTGGCCAGCGTTGTCTTGTCGCTTTGGTATGTGATATTTTACGAGATCAATGAACCTGCTGCTACCCCAAAACGATTACTGACCCAGTTCCTTCCAGAACCAATCAATCGGTGCTGTTTAGAGCGGTTAATTGTGGGATGCCTGGCGACGGCCTTTTACTTTCACATTACACAATTCGCATGGGTCTCTGATTAACTCATTTGACTGGCAGGCAGTTCCCACAGCATAACTTTAACACAGGCGAAAAAGTCGCACGTCTATTACGGAGACCCCGCAATTAGGTGTAATTTTTAATGACATCAAAAACATAACCATCAACCATCAAAAGCGTGGTAAAGTAAACCTAATTCACGACAAAACGAAACACCCATAATCATGAAAATTGTTAAAGCCACAACAACACGATGACAAAGAGCAAAGTCATTAGACCAGACCCTGGGCCAGACTCAACTTTAAACTGTCTCTGGCGGGTCTCTGATTTATGGTGGCCCCTCGAAGGGAGCGGGTGAGAGGGGAAGCTACCGCTTTCCTACATTTCATTCAATGGCATTGCCAGCCGCCGGAGCAGCAGCAGCAGCTGCAACTTTCACTTTTGGCAGCCAAAAATTTCTCGCTCAGCTTCTGAGTGTGCTTTGGTGTGGTTCAAAGCGGTGCGGCGCCACACTCACGCAGAGCAGCCAGTTCACGGACGCGGAGAGAGACCCAGAGAAGAGAGAATTATTTATGGCTTAACGAATTTATGTCTCAACTTTAACCGCAACCGAGCAACCGAGCGGCCAAGAGAAAGAAGCCAAGAAACGAAACGCAACGCAACGCAACGCACACCATTTGGCCGAGAAGCCGCAGCAAAGTAGCCAAACCAGAACGAACGGTAGGACGCAAAATATAAAAGAAATACTTGTAATTAAAATCAGTGAAATTTTTTGATTGCCCCCTCGGCACGATCTCCCCTCGGACGAGATGAGGCAACGTGTAATGCCCGCTTGTCTGGCTCATGTTTTTCTCTTCGGAATCGGCCAGGCACAAGCCAGAGCCGACCCCAAAGCAGACGAAGAAACCCGTGTACAGAGCTGACCCCGTTAACGATCATTGGACAAACATTCAATGGCGAGTGCTCCGCCTTTTGGCTGGAATGCGGCAGGGGCCTGCCCACTGCCCGATGCCAGATCTTGCGGCTATTCAAATTCGATTCGAGACCCGGAGGAATTTTTCCCTGCAGCAAGTTTCCATTTAATGTTGGACAAAGGTATTCAATTTCATGGGCAAATCAAATCTTAGTCATACGAATTAATTTGCATTTCATTTTTTGTGTGTGTGTTTGTGTTGTTTTTTGTGGCAAAAACGAGAAAGAAACAACAGAAATTTCACTTTTTAAGGTGCGTAATCGGTCTTGGCCGGGCCGCCGACTCATAAGCTGATCTCAAGTGGCGTTGTTGGATGGCTGCCGCTTGTTAACTCTGTTGGCCGGACAGTACACACCTTGGCCACATCAGAGCCTTGTGTTGGGGCGTTTCATGATTCATTCGAGTGTTGCAAAATCACATGAAATTTGCGAGCAGATTCCCGTGGTGCTGAGAGGAAATCCGTGAGCCGTGAGCCATGAGCCCCCCAGTCGGATTTCCGCTCTCACACCGAGAGCCAAGAAAGAAAGTGACACCTACATGCTAAGCGGGGGATTAGCATATGGAAATGTATAACCCCATTGGCCAAATCGGTTAGAGTTCCCTTCCTCCCAGAAACAGAAACAGAAAATCAATAAACCGAAATAGCGGCAGACGGAGGGTCTAAGAAATGGCAATGAAAGTCAAGGCAACGTGCCTCAAATCTTAATTATAATACGCAGTCTTGGCCATCGCAGGTTCTTCAAAGAGAAATGGTGAAATTTCTGACTGCCTCCGCGGCAGAGTGTGAAGTTCAAGTCGCGTGGAGTGGAATTTTCGTTGCATTTTCATTTTATTAGTTTTAATGAGTCAAAAATTTTCAGCCACTTATGGCATAAAGCGAGAAAAAATTATGCATTACACACTGACGCATACGATATGGGATTTAGAAAGAAATCGCTGCTATTATTAAAGTACTCGCACTGTCCGCAGAAAATCAAATGGAAACTGCTGATGGATTGGTGGAAAAAGCGCTCCAGCGTTGAATGACAGCCGTGGCCAGCGCCGTTAAAGCTGGAGTTGAAGTTGGCCAAAGCAAACAGCCGTTGGCCAAAAAATATACACATTCGTACAACAAACAGCTAAATGGCAAGAAAATTGCAGAGAAACACAGACGGACAGGCACGAGCCTCTGGACACGACTCAAATAAAAAGGAAAGTGCCGAGCACAGGCACCTCGAAAATGATTGCTCAGATTTGGTCAGCCAAGATACGGATAACGGAGATAACCGATAGCCGAGCGATGATTGACTCGATGGGGATCGCCTGCCGCTTTGCGATCCATCCTCTGGTGCAGCCAATAAATCTTTCAAGGCTGTCAGTACGTTTTTGGAGGCAGAGTGTGACTTCCTACCAGCTAAGGATGGTAGCAGAGGCATTCCAGCCACCCGCCGTATATGGCCTGCGTACATCACTCAGATCTTGTAGGAAATTCGGTTTAGGCCAGGCCCACAGCAAACCGTTATTGCCGCTGCCGCTGCTGCTGCGTTACAAGCATTAAAGAGCTCTTTTATGGTCACTTGGCTTTTTGGCTCAGTCGGCTGAGCTGTTGTTAATGCAATTGCAATAGCGGAGCAGCGCCCGCGCGTGCCATCAAATAAATGGGTTGGCTCCAAGTTCTGCTCCAAGTTCTCTACTGTTTCTGTTTCTGTTTCTTTGCTAACAATTTGCCAATTTGGGTCGCTGGCGATGGCTATAAATCAGACGCCGGACAGTGGTCTCCTTACCGGCCCCGGCCGGCCTATTGGGAGCGAGCTCCGCCGACCTATTGGGAAGGTAATAAATTAACTAACGGCCAACTGCCAATTAATCTCGTTAGCTCTTGCTCTGCGGATTAAATAATCTCCCGTCGAATGCATAACGCCGCCAGTCAGCCGTCAACACGCAACCCATCGAATCTCATGCAAAGCAAAGTATGAATTAATTACCAGAATCCAACATCTAATAATGTTTTCGGTGCATTTACATAACAGCTCGTACCACTCACACGGACATTGATGGTCAATGAACCTTGTACGATAAGGTTTTTGGCCAAAAGAATGGGGAATGCTATCCGCGAGAGAGAGAGAGGAAATAAACACCAATTAACATGTAGTCCACGATTTGTGGGTCAACCAAATTTGATGAAGAGAAAAGTAAGCCACACCGAGAGATCTGGACGGACTCGGAAGAGTCTCGTAATTATGCTCGCACTAAAAACTGAGCAACTTTTTGCTGGTCTGCCGGCAAAAAGGGCTGGCACACAGCACAGGTTGCAACAAAAGACTTGAGGCACAAACTTGGCCAGTGGCAGTGTCTCTGCAGTGCAGTGTGGGCCGCTTCGCTTGCCCTGATTTCCACATTGGTGACCATCAGCTACGTCGGCTTCGGGGTTGGAGGGGGAAGTATGCTAATTAGCTCTAACTGTAAAGGCAGTACGCATTGCTAACCGCTTAACCCACAAGACAGAGGGCTCTTCTATAAGTGAGGGCTCTCTCTCCCGGCTTACCCGTCTTCTCGCTGACCAGCTATAGATATCCTTATTCTTGGATGGTACTCGTATTATTCCACAGAAGAACTTTTGTTTAAACAAACAATAAAGTTCACACAGACACAAACAAGAGATAGAGAGAGAGAGAGACGCACGATTACCGTTTTTTCTTTTGCGATTTCCGTTGATTTTCAATTCGATTTTCCAAACACGTCTCGCACTTTTCTTTTCTCTCAGCTCCGAAACAACACACTCACAAAGCTGGGGTTCAATATGGTACGGGTATTTCTTGCATTTACATTTCTCTCGCGCTCGTTCGTTTGCTCAAAGATGGATGTCTCTGGTGGAGTTCCACGACGCGTCCGCTGCCTTCGACGGTCTCGGTTTGAATGAAGTTGCGCCACGACAAAAGAAATTTTTTATTAAAAAGAAAGCACTGCCCCCGAGGCAATGCCAGCCAACAGCAAACCCAAGCGCCAGCTGACGTTCGGAGCGGTTGGAAACGGTTAACAGCGACACAGAGCCACTGTTAAGATTCGAATCTACTGCAGTGGAACATTTTAATTGTCGAATGCAGTCTGGGGAAATTACGAGGCGCTTCCGAGTGAATGGAATGGAATGGAATGTGTAATAGATCCGCTAACACCAACCGTTAAAAAGTGAACGATGTGTGGGGTAATGATAAGAGATTTAAGCTGGAAACCCCACCAGCAATAGCATTACCCAATATACTAGTGCGAATATTACGTATATGATATACGGGTGCCATCCCGCAGAAGCATTCCAAATTCCATTTTTAGGAGTTTGCCATGGCTCTCCATATAGTCGTTCAATGATTCAATCCATATCCATCCCAACAAAAGACACATTCAGCTCCTTTCTAAATGTCTCTTCTACAGCATTTCTCGACACGCGGAAAGGTAAAGATCCGGTGCGATTTTCCATTTTCTCTGATGCCCGGGTTGTCCGTTCAATATTTGGGGTTCCAAATGAAAGTTGGCCAGAAAAAAGTAATTAAGGCAACTTTATATTTTGGAAAATCGCTCAATTAAGACCTAATATCAGGAGGACTTATATAAAATCAAATTTAATGCGCAAAAACATGCACATAATGACGCTAAGCACATACTTAAGTCGCTGATGTTACGTACATTTATTCGGAGAGATGTCTTGCCTTACGCCCCAAACTACGTTTGTATGTTCGTGGTTCACCAAACGCCAACAAACTTCCAAGTAGACGGCAGGGCAGTGAAAGCGGAAGCACAGCACTTATTATTCTCTCTATTTTGCACCATACAGCACACAAAAAAGTGATGGGTAAAAAGTTGGAGCCGCGTATAGCAGCAATCAAAGCAATAGATGTAATTACTTCATTCATAAGCACAACAGGGCGAACGTGGAACCGGAATCGGAGCAGGGCCACAAAGTTCCGTCGAGGTGGCCAATAAAATTGGTCATTAAATAAGCAAAGGAAAGCTGTCTAAATATACATACTACTCTTATACTAGGTATGTTTTCGCAGCTTGTTGTGGTAAATTTTTGTTGACTTATTGCATAAGGAACGAGATCTTAAAATCAGTTTACTCGGGACAGAAGTTGCATCGGGAGCCCCTACACTTGATTTTAATAAATTATATTAGTTTATTCTGACTTTTAGCTTGTGTATAAATTAAATTTTGCGTTGAATCAAAGGTTGACTAGCTGCTCGGCAGCAGATTCACTAGAGTACGCAATGGATGGGTAGGGGCAGCGATCCCCAGACCACTAGCGCGCCTGGTTGAAAGGATTGTCGGGAGACTTGTTCCACTCTTTCATCAGCAGCTGCTTCCACTGGGACATGCGGAGCGAGGGATTCTCGGCTTTGATGCGGGGCAGGTTGTTGGCTTCGAAGGTTTTGTAGGCGGCGCGCATTCGCTTCTCGGGATGCTTGTCCTCATCGCTCTCGTTGACACTGTTGGAACATGGCACGGCAAAAGATTAGGAATATTCAAAAAAGATTTATACCTTCGATGACACTCACCTGAGAACAACGAGCGCCTGGTCAATGTTGCTGGCTACATCGGTGTCGGCGAGGGATCGATTGATGTTCTCCTCCACGACGTTCGTCTGGACCACAACGCGAGTGGCGGCGGGCTTGTTGGCCTCGTTAATGGCATCGATGTTTCTCTGCTTCTTCTCAAGCTCCTCCAGTATCTGCTGGCGGTTGATTTTGGCCAGCGGCTGCTTGCGCTGGGTGCTGATGGAGCTCATCTCCTCATCCAGCAGTGCCTTGGCCTCCGCCTTGCGCTTGGCTGCCTCGGCCCGCTTGCGTTCCTCCTCCTCGCGGCGCTGCTGCTTCTTGGCCAGGCTTTTGTCGTCGTCATGCCACAGACGATCTTCGGCGTCCTTGGCCTTCTTATCCTGAGTCGCCTTACGCTCCTTTTCCTTCCGCTCCCGCGCCTCCACGGCCTTCGAGTTGATACCCATTTTCTTTGGCATTTTCGAGCTGCGATCCAAAAATTTGTCCAAAAATTTAGAATTTGTCTTGGATGTAGTGTGACCGCGGACCTATCTATAAAATATACCGACCGACCCTCAGAAATATACCGAAACATACCGTCTCATTATTAAAATATACCTAGGAAAACAATGAACTTAAGCCACTTGACCCCGCTCTATTTAAACAGGTGAACAACTTAACTTCAACCACTAACCATACATTATAAAAATGTGCCTGTGGCGTCCCATCCGAGAAAACAGGATATATATGACTGGAGAAAATATCCTTGATCCTAGATAAGGACTTTGTCGGATGAAGAATGCTATTCCGATCACAGAAAAAACGACCACTTCCAAAAACCGAGACTTTTAGATTTTCAGGTTTTGTTTTCTTTTCCCAAGGATGTGCAGAGTCTAGCAAAATCTAGAGTCATTCACAAAAATATTTTCGCCAGACCAAAAAATATTTACCCTATCTAGGTAAAACACCTTGCATTTGTATACTCTTTTTATTATATTGGAGTATTAGGTTTTAGTATGTTCAGTATTTATACTAGAAATCTTCTAGTTCTTGTGCGTCACCTGTTGTGGTAACACACCCTGTTAAATGTCGGCCGTTGTAAAATTGCATGTAGTGGCGCCATTTTTATTCGTGAAACCACGCTTCATTAATAAAGGAAATAAAAGATCACGAGCAACGAAGTTGAGAAGGTCGTATAAGAATAAAATGAGCAGTGTAATAAACTACAGTAAAAGGGATCCCGGCGAAAAGGAGTGTGCCGAGTCGGCTGAATCGCTAGAACATCTAATGATACCAAAGCTTCTAGACCGTTGGGTGAGGAATACGTCTGAAGACCAGCGAGTAGAGATGGTGCCGAGGGACCAGCAGCAGGAACATTTGCAGGAGCTAAAAAGCTTTCATACGAAGCTGGGGCAAACGGCACTCAGCCGAAAGAATCATGGGGAGCCCAAGCCCGCGAAACAACTGGCGGCGCTGAAGACGGACTCCGAACACCTAATCGTGGAGCAAAATGAATCCAATACGAAGTGGCTCCAGGAAGTGGAGGATATGCATCTCCATCCACACGAGTACAGCAACAGCAGCACCACGTTGACGTCGATGATATACCCCACAGCGTCTTCCTTTTTGACGGTCATGGAAAACGCAATGGTTAGCGTACCGATAGCCAATATAATTGGCGGCCTAAATGCGCGGTTTTCGCAGTTTAGCAAAGGCATTTCCACTGCTGTCCTTCCCCAGCAGCAGCAAATGCTGGGTCCGTTTACTGAGCACGCAGAAGCGCAGGCACAAACACCAGCAGCGGTGATAGTACCAGAGCCAGACGCTCCTGTCACAGATGAGCCATTAGCGCTGCTCAGCTACCAGAAAACGGCAGCAGAGGCAGACGATCCAAAGCTGAACATTCTGATCAGGAATGTGGTGTGCTCGTTCAATGTGGGTTGCCAACTCGACTTAAGAGACATAGCGCAGCGTGGCTTCAATGTGATATATCACAAGAATCGAAATTTAACCATGAAGCTGCGGCGTCCCGCTGCGACGGCCTTCCTTTGGTCATCCGGTAGGATCAATTGCACAGGCGCCACATCTGAGATACTGGTAGGTGTCCCAGCAAGCCATGCAAGCAAATCACCTACATATATAATCTAATCTCATTCCTAATCTCATTTGAAGGCCAAAGTGGCGTCCAGAAGGTTTGCCCGTTGCTTGGGGAAACTCGGTTTCCCGACACGCTTTCAGAATTTTCGCATAGCGACTGTTCTGGGTACTTGCAGGATGCCCTGGGACATTAATATTGCCAACTTCTCGAAAAAGCATCCGGAGAATGCCAAACACGACCCGGAGATGCATTGGTGTGTCACGTACCAGATGCAGATGCCAAAGGCCGCGCTGAAGATCTTTACCACGGGAAGCATAACAGTGATGGGTGAGTCTCCAGTCCTCCAGTCTCTCTGGCTCTCTTTGGACTCAATTTTATTCAAATTATAGCCGCCAGCGTGAACCTTGTGGAATCCGCCATAGAGCATATATATCCACTGATCCGTGAGTTCCGTAAGCAGCGATCGCTAGACATGGTCAAGAACTTAAGGGCTAAGAAGAAGAAAAATGGCGCCAGCATCACCACCGCCAGCACAACCACCGACCCCAGCAAGGCCCGGGCACTGGAAGAGAAAATCTTCATTCAGTCACAGATGCAGTCGCGCAGTGACATCATGATGAACGCCACCGCAGCCCATGCTAAAACAATACCTAAAAGTGCGGCGTCGGAGCTGGCGAATGCACCGTACCGCAGTGTAGAGCGGCTGAGGCAGATCGAGGCGTATCGCGAGATGTCGAAGCAGACGCGGGAGGAGCGCCGCCACATACCCTTCCCGAGAGACACGTCGGAGGCAAAACTGTTCCCCTACTCGGGCCCCAGGAAGTCCTTGATGGACAATATCAATGCCAATGCCCGTCGACGGGCCAACAAATTCTGGGCCAGCAAAATTAAAAAGAAGTCGCCGCGCTCCAACGACCACAGCTTTGCCGAGAGATCCCCCTCCTCCAATCCGGCCATCCAATCCACCAGCAGCACATCCGTCACCTCCAAGTCGGACCAAATTCTGCCATCTTCCTCGCCACCGGCCACCCAATCCACCGGCAGCACATCCGTCACCTCCAAGTCGGACCAAATTCTGCCGCCCTTCTCGCTACCGATCATTTCGGATGAAATTATCACTGCCGCGGGGACGATCAAGATCGAGTGGTAATATCGCTACCGCCGGCAATACCAAGTAAATGACTCTTAAAACCTGATGTTTATGATATAATGCTTTCTTTATTATTTTGATATGTATATGAATACAGAACGTCTTTAATTTGAAATTTCTTGCCTTGTTACAATATAATGATAATTCTATTCGACTGTGTCTTTTTACTTTTAACGTTTCTGTAGCCCATCAATGTATCGAGTAATTGTTTTCCTCGTACTTAACAACGGGCACAAGGACACCCACTTCCAGGCGTTTCTCGAGACTTTTAAACACGAGTGGAGTAGTAGTTCAAAACAATCTTGCTTTGCATTGAATTGGTCGCTCAATTTACCCATCAAAACATATTCCGCAGTCAATAAGGGGTATGTTAATTGCTGCGGATATGCACGAATATCCGTCATATGGATCGGAAACGACATTCTGGGACAGCCATCACCATCACCGCGGCCTCATATGTACTCTTAAGGCCCCTAGACGCTCCAAATTAAACTCGAACTTCACATGCAGATAGCGCTTTTTCACGTCTTGAATTGCCAAAAGGCTATTGCGTTAGAGTATTGTCCTTGATGAGAGCCAAGGCATTCATAGGGATCGGAGAGTCGGGTAATCGCATGTTGTAACCAACTTAAATTTTCAAAACAACAACTGCCGCCCCCTTGATAAGAATCTGTCCAGTGCTGCCACTCGGTGGACACAGGAATGTTCTAAATAACACCAGAAGCGTGACTTTGCAGATGAGTGGCAACTTCATCTTTTCGCCCTTGCTGTTATTTTCATTATTTCATTTTCAACGTTATCTAGAAATCCAATAAAAGCAAGTATTTAGAAAAAGCCAATCAAGTAGCAAATTGAGTCATTAATTGTATAAAATTATCTGGGTATGGCTAAGTATTCTATTTAGCTTGTAATTTTCAACGGAAGATCAAAAACGAAGAATACGTAAAATAGAACTTGAATTCGTCAGTATATTTACGGTATATTTTTAAAATGAGATGAGTTATCTTTTGGTATATTTCTGAGGGTCGGACGGTATATTTTATAGATTCTTGCTGTGTTTACAAATTGGCACGGAAAATTTTACGCTTTTTAATTGCTAAAATAATTAATTGTTGAGCAACGAAAACGGGCGGTTGAGCGACCTGCACTTGGCATGCCGGACATAAAAATAACACCACTCGGTGCCGGCCAGGATGTGGGCCGCAGTTGCCTGCTGCTGACGATGGGCGGCAAAAATATAATGCTTGACTGCGGCATGCATATGGGCTACAATGACGAGCGGCGATTCCCGGACTTTTCCTACATTGTGCCCGAAGGACCCATAACCAGCCACATCGACTGTGTGATCATTTCCCACTTCCACCTGGGTGAGTACCTACCACGCCTTGGCCCCCAACGCTCCTTATCTCTGATGAAATTTAATGAGAGTCTAATCGTTTGCCCCTAAATGTATGTACTTATCAATGGTTGGGTATTCAGATCACTGTGGCGCTTTGCCCTACATGTCGGAGATAGTGGGCTACAACGGGCCCATTTACATGACACATCCGACCAAGGCGATTGCACCGATCCTCCTCGAGGATATGCGAAAGGTGGCCGTGGAGCGGAAGGGCGAGTCCAACTTCTTCACCACGCAAATGATCAAGGACTGCATGAAGAAGGTCATTCCAGTGACCCTGCATCAGAGCATGATGGTGGACACGGATCTGGAGATTAAGGCCTACTATGCCGGTCACGTGCTGGGCGCGGCCATGTTCTGGATTAAGGTTGGCTCCCAAAGCGTCGTCTACACCGGTGACTACAACATGACGCCGGATCGCCATCTGGGCGCTGCCTGGATCGACAAGTGCCGACCCGATCTGCTCATCTCGGAAAGCACCTATGCCACCACAATACGCGACTCGAAGCGCTGTCGTGAACGCGACTTCCTCAAGAAGGTGCACGAATGCGTGGCGCGTGGCGGCAAAGTGTTGATACCGGTCTTTGCCCTGGGGCGGGCCCAGGAGCTGTGTATTCTGCTGGAGACCTACTGGGAGCGCATGAACCTCAAATATCCCATCTACTTTGCTCTGGGCCTCACCGAGAAGGCCAACACGTACTACAAGATGTTCATAACATGGACGAACCAGAAGATTCGCAAGACATTCGTCCATCGTAATATGTTTGATTTCAAGCACATAAAACCATTTGATAAGGCTTACATTGATAACCCCGGTGCTATGGTTGTGTTTGCCACTCCTGGCATGTTGCATGCCGGCCTCTCGCTGCAAATATTCAAAAAGTGGGCGCCCAACGAGAACAACATGGTCATCATGCCCGGCTACTGTGTCCAGGGCACCGTGGGCAACAAGATCCTCGGCGGTGCGAAGAAGGTTGAGTTCGAAAATCGTCAGGTGGTTGAGGTCAAAATGGCAGTGGAGTACATGAGCTTTTCGGCGCACGCCGATGCCAAAGGTTTGTAGCATTCACTATCCCAAGAGCTTCTCTAAAGAACTTTTCCCTTTATTGCAGGCATAATGCAGCTCATTCAAAACTGTGAGCCGAAGAACGTAATGCTCGTCCATGGGGAGGCGGAGAAGATGAAGTTTTTGCGATCGAAGATCAAGGACGAGTTCAATTTGGAAACTTACATGCCCGCCAATGGCGAGACCTGTGTGATCTCCACGCCCGTTAGAATACCCGTAGACGCTGCCGTTTCCCTGCTAAAGGCCGAGGCTCGGTCGTACAACGCTCAGCCGCCGGATCCGAAGCGACGACGACTCATCCACGGCGTACTGGTGATGAAGGACAATCGAATAATGCTGCAAAATCTAACAGATGCCCTCAAGGAGATCGGCATCAATCGGCATGTGATGCGCTTCACGTCCAAGGTGAAAATTGATGATCCCGGTCCGACGGGGCTTACCAGCGAACGACTGCAGACACTGCTGGAGGAAAAACTAGTCGGCTGGACGGTGGAACTGCAAGAAAATGGTTCCATTACCATTGAATCCGTTGAGGTGAAGGTCGAGGAGGATGCCAAGGATCCCAAGCAGAAAACCCTGCTGATTTCATGGACCAACCAGGACGAGGACATCGGTGCCTACATACTCAATGTACTGCAGAATATGTGCTAGATCCTGGCCACGGAGCCCAGCGAAACTCCCCGACATACTATATACCTTAATTCCATAGTTTGCTAAGCACAAAGGGTTGATTGATATCGTTTTCTAAATATCTAAATGAATGGAAAAAATGAAATAAAAGAAATAATCCGATATCCAAAACCAGGGCCCAAAGGTTAGGTTCGTTCGTTCCACGCTATTTATTCTGGGAGTTATTCAGAAAGACTTTAACATTAATGTAATCCAAGGCGTCGCTCCTGGCGCCCTGAATCATATGCAATTACTTTATATATCGTTGGAGCTGTTCGAACTGGAGTTTCTGGATCAGGACAGGACAGCTTATGTGAGGGCAGCAGCACCAGAGATGATCTCAATCAGCTCGCGAGTGATGACAGCCTGTCGGGTGCGGTTGAATGTGAGAGTAAGTTTGTCAATCATCTCACCGGCGTTCTTGGAAGCATTGTCCATGGCCGTCATACGGGAGGACTGCTCCGAGCAGGCACCCTCCTTCATGGTGTAGAAGATGAGGGAGGCCAGCGAGAACTCCAAGTAGCTCTTGACGACATCGCTGTCGAGCGAGTCGTAAGTGGCCAGTTTCTCCGACTTCTCGACAGTGGGGCCACCGTAGATGGGCAGTGTGCTGCACTGGTACGAGACAACGGACCTGAACTTGTTGTACACGATCTTGCCCTCGGTGTACTCGTAGCCAGTGTTTAGGACCTCATGGGCGATCTTCGAGGCATCCAGGAAAGTGGGGGGCAGACGACCGATTTCGTTGGCCACCATCAGGATATTCTTGCCGTACAGACGGGCCAGAATAGCACGGGACTTGTCTCCCACGCAGAAGATCTTGGTGTTGGCATGTTCGGTAGCCATCTCGCCACGGATCAGACGCGCCACACCAGTGTGAACAGCACCGCACAGACCACGGTCCGATGTTACGGCGATGAAGAGCTTCTTGGGCTCGGCCTTCTCATCCGGCACGATCTCAGTCTTTTCGAAAAACTGCTGAGCACCGATTCCATAGGGACGCGCCGCCTTCAAATCACGCTCGGCACGGGCGTACTTGGCCGCGGACACCATCTTCATCGATTGCGTAATTTTCTGAATGTTCTTCACGGATTTCAGACGCATGGAAATGGTCTTTAAAGTGGCCATGCCACGCTGCTGCTGGGCCAGCATGGTGGCTTCAATGGCCATGGGCAGCAAAAGCGTAGTGCGTTGCATCATCATCCTGTGAGCTCTTGAAGATTCCCTGCTCGAAAAATTGGCAAAAAATTACACACGGCAAATGGGCAGACGAAAATTTACCTGCGTTAAGTTGGCTGCGCGACGACGATGTTATAACACCGATTAGTATATCGATAATCTATAGATATATTCTGATAACAAAGCAGCTGAAGTTAAGTTGTATGGTTATATTTTGATCTGTCAGTTAAATGATTGCCCTCTTGAGATATTTTGCAAACGACAAGAAAACTATATTCAAATGAAGGAGTTTCTACACCATAATCGCATAAAAGTCCACCTATCGATACTATACCAAAATGTAACCCGCGACAATCAGCTGGTGGCTGCTGCGATAGTTCAAAGAAGAAGAGAAAAAGCTGACGTGCTCGGGAAAAGATTAGAAATATTTTACGAAACCTAATTTAACTTCCTCCTCCCCCCAAAGCCAAGCTCGACACTTATTCGACTTCCGACTTGAACAATGAAACCACACAAAACTCAGAGCGGATAACAAGGCCCCCCACCAACGAGTGCTGTGTGCTGGAAAATTGTTGCTGCGCACAGGAGAGGAGACGACACGACAGACGTAGACAAACCAAACGGGTGGAAAAAGAGGTCCAAAGCTGCAAGGCGGGCTGGCCAACGTATGACGGAGATAAAGATAAAGCCCCACATTCAGTGCATTCGAGAAACTATACCAGCTGGCAAAATCAAACGAAAAGTGCAGCTTAACACAAGTGCAACTAGGTGCCTTCAACAATAATCAACAGCAACAGCTGCGTGAGTGTGTGTGTGTGCAATAGAGTGTTTGAGTGTGTGTGCTGGGTGCGCAGTGTTGTTGGAGCCGTCGTCGTCGTTGTTGCGTCGTGGTGGTGGTGACACAACAGTAACAAAATATTGAGCCGTCGAGCAAAACACATGATGTGGTCGTTCTTCTCGCGCGACTCCTCCAAAGACTTCCCCTACGACATTGGTGAACCAGTCAGTGGCTTCGACAACTACTCCATATGGACGCTGCACAAGGCCAAACGCAAAGGTACCCTCGAGGAGGTCTCCGTCTTTGTCTATGACATACGCAGCGGCTCTGACACGAAATGTGAGCTGGCCAAGGCGGCATTGAAGCGGCTGAAAACGTTGCGTCACCCGAGCATACTGCAGTACTTGGACTCACTGGAGACGGACAAGATGCTGTACGTGGCCACGGAGGCGGTGGATCCACTGGGCACATATTTCACCAAACTGGCCACAGACAATGTCCAGAAGGGCCTCTACCTGGCCTGGGGCATCTTCCAGATCACGGTAAGTGATGGCACTGTGATGGCACTCCAAAAATGTTCCAACTGATTCAACTAATCCTCTTTCAGCGTGCACTGTCCTTCCTCAACAACGATGGCAATCTGAGGCATAACAACGTGTCTGCCTGGTCGGTGTTTGTCAACGCTTCGGGCGAGTGGAAGCTGGGCAGCCTGGAGTATGTTTCCGCCGCCGATGGCAACCCCATGCCGCCGGTGAAGATTCCAGTCACGCTGGAGGTCTACGACTCACCCGAGAAGAACGATCAGAGCAAGCTCAAGGCGGCCACTAAATGGTAGAACTCTGATAAAGCTCTTTCTTTGTAATTTACTTAAACTTTGTGGTTTTTCCCCGCTCAGTTCTGTGGACATGTGGGGCCTGGGCTGCCTCGTGTGGGAGGCTTTTAATGGGGTTCTTAAGCAGCGCTCGAACCTCAAGGATATCGATCACATACCCAAATCCCTACAGTCGCTCTACTGTGAGCTGGTGGGTGCCTCGCCTTCGAATCGCCCCAATCCGGCGGATATCATAACCCGTTGTCGGAAGCCAGGCGGCTTCTTCAAGAACGATTTGGTCGACACGCTGCTCTTTCTGGAGGAAATCCAAATCAAAGACAAGGCGGAAAAGAATCGGTTCTTTAGTGGCCTCACCACGCACCTGGACAACTTCCCGGATAATGTGTGCAAGCACAAGATACTTCCACAGCTGATAAACTCTTACGAGTATGGAGATGCGGGCTCCGCTGTGCTGGCCCCCATGTTCAAGGTATGTCAATGGTTATTCGATTTTAAGGGCAATCAATCACTGTATTTATGATTCCCTTTTGCAGTTGGGAAAACTTTTGGACGAGGTGGAGTATCAGAAGCGGATCGTGCCGTGCGTCGTCAAGTTGTTTGCCTCGACGGATCGTGTGACTCGGTCACGTTTGCTCCAGCAGTTGGATCTGTTCATAGCCCATCTGCAGCCACAGGTGGTCAACGATCAGATATTCCCGCAGGTGGCTCATGGCTTTCTAGACACAAACGCCACCATTCGGGAGCAGACGGTCAAATCGATCATTCACTTGGCCCCCAAGCTGAATTACAATAATCTCAATGTGGAGGTGTTGCGGCATTTTGCGCGTCTTCAGGCACGCGATGATCAGGGTGGCATCCGGACCAATACGACCGTGTGCCTGGGCAAGATTGCACCGCATTTGCATCCGCAGGTGCGTCAGCGTGTCCTCGTCTCTGCCTTCATTCGTGCCATGCGTGATCCATTCCCGCCGGCCCGTGTGGCCGGCGTCCTGGCGCTGGCCGCCACACAGCAGTACTTTTTGCTCAGCGAGGTGGCCAATCGAGTCTTGCCATCGCTGTGTTCGCTGACTGTTGACCCGGAGAAGACGGTACGCGATCCGGCCTTTAAAACCATACGCGGATTCCTGGGCAAGCTGGAGAAGGTCTCCGAGGATCCCAGTTTGCGTGAGACGATGGGTGAGACTTTTAAACCCGATTAATCTCTAAACGAAATGCTAAAATATTTATTTCTGCAGAGGCCGATGTGCATACGGCTACCCCATCGATTGGTAATGCTGCGGCCACCTGGGCGGGATGGGCTGTGACGGCCGTTACAGCCAAGTTCTATCGCAGCCAAAGTGATTCATCTAGACCAAGACCGCCTTTAACTGGACGCAATCTATCCAAGCCAGCGTCGCTTGGTGAGTTTTTAACCTTTGGCCTTTGTCTTTAACTGAATCCGAATTTGATTGTGTTTTTCTTTAGAGCAACCATCGAGCAGCAGCCTTTCGACCACCACAAGTAGTGTTACCTCCATGACCTCGCTGGAGCATGAAAGCAATGAGACGTCCGCCTCGGCCTCCGACTACGGCAACAACGATTGGGACAACGAAAACTGGGGTGAAATGGATGTGAGTATGATGCGGGGAAACCTTAAAGAATGGCTTTCATGGGGTTTACGACTCAATTACAGACCTCTCAGGATCCCAGCAGTCCGCTGGCAGCCAGCTCCAACAATGGCGGAGCATTGGTGGCAACCAATGCGCTGATTGAGGTGCGCGATGGCTGGGACAATGAGGAGTGGGGAAGCCTCGAAGAGGATCCGGTAAGTCCAAAAATATCTCAATAATTTATTCGACACTGATGGCGTTTCGTGGCAGTGCGAGGAGGAGGAGCAGGCGGAACAGGAACACCAACAGCAGCAGCTGTTGGCAAGACAATCGATATCCTCCACAACGTCATCCAGTCAGCAGCAGCAGCATCATCCGCTGCTGCCGCACCAGCATCCGCACCAACAGCAGCTGCAGCAGCACGAGCTGAATGAGCTGATCGAACCGCTGGCCAAGCTCAATTCCCATGTCACGTCGCCGTCGAAGGGCCAACAGCAGAGCATGCTGCGGCCCAAGGAGCTGCCCAATCTATCCAGCAGCAATACGTCGCCCACTTCGGCAACTGCCAATTGCAATAACATAAGCCCGCCTTCGTCGCATTTGAATAATTCGACGCACAATGCCAATTGGAATAGCGATTCGTGGGCCGACGGTGAATTTGAGACGCTGGATGAGCCGGGTATGGGTGAGTTCTCCTTATCCTTATCCCACAAGCGATCTCCTGCTAATGTGAATCCTTTGCTCTGCAGGCAATAAGCTGGACGAGGCGCGACGCAAGCGCGAGGAGAAGAAACTGCAGCGACAGCGTGAACTGGAGGCTCGTCGCGCCCAGCGAGCGACTGGCCCATTAAAATTGGGCGCCAAAAAGCTTTAAAAGTAATAACCTAATAACAGCATTATGTGTGTTATATAGCTGTTATTTCCATCCCTTACATTTAAGCCCCTTCCCGCCTCCGCCCCCAAGTGTATTTGTATATTTCTATATGCGTGTCCCATGTTTCGTACTCGTAAATGTTTTTGCATTCAATGCAATCTCAGTGTTTGGAGCCTCCAATTTCGATACAGTTTATAGATCTAATGCTGGCACCGATATTCACTAATGTATCTCTCTATCTCCCGCTCTAACGATATTTCAAATGTAAAGCACTGTAATTAAAAATGTAATTTATATTTATATAAAAAGAAAAACAAAAACCAGCCCAGCCCCCAAGCAGTAGTTAGTAAATAACTTCAAATTTGTACTTTTAGTAATCGAAGAAAAATCAACTAAAATCTAGCGATGAGCGATGCCCTTGCAGGGCAGATTTTTTGATATTAGAAATGTTGTAAGGAATCATGTCCAAGGTCCGATCTGCATAGAATTCTTGTGTAAATTGAGAGTGAAAGGATGAAAGATGGAGAAACGGATCCCACTATCATTGTGTGCCTGTTTCTCTCTCTGTGTATGTGTGTGCGCGTTTTCTTTTAGTTATTTTACTCGCCAATTTTCCAAGCTAGAAAAGAAGAGTATTCCATATTAGATTTTCTAGCAGCGCTGTAAGAAGAAAGAAATTTCCATGAATAAATGAAACAAAAACGTATTTTTGCGAATAGAGAGCGTAACCAAAAATGAATTTTAATACATAAATCTAAAACAATACGAAGTAAATATTTTTATATAGCTCATAATAAATGGAAACGAATTAAATAGAACCAAACAGCAACTAAACAAAAAAAGAAGGAAAGAACACCCCAAAAACCCATCCAAACACAAGAAATTAGTGAATGGAAACAAATTTTGATAGCTTTTCCACAGAAATACCATTTTTGAATCGTATGTAGTAGAAAATGCACTTGTTATATTGATGATGATGATGATGATGATAGGTATCGTATCCTATGTTTGCTACATCATGGATGGATCGTGATTAATTGTATTTTCCTTTTATACAGAATTTTTTGAAGTATTTCCCCCGAGTAAGGAACAGCACCAAACCGCAAGGCCATTTATTGCATGTGAAAACTATTAGAGTTGCCTAAGCATTACGAATCACAGTCGATAACTTTTGAAAGTCCTGTACATACAAATCTATAAGGATACAGATTATACATACATATACCTAACATATATGCCGACTTTTTTCCAATACCTCAATATCAGTGTACAATTTTTCCATAATATATTTTTGAAAAATACCAAATAATAACCCAAAAAAAACCAAAAAAAAAACAAAAGTGTTGAATTTTTGAAATCTCATTGTTGTCGAAGCAGCAGCGTCTGTTTGCATGGGGAAAACATACATTAATACATACCTTTTGCATGCATTCAAGCAAACATATTGTATATTTGTAATTTATGCAGCCCCCCCTTCCTCCCGCCACGCCTTCCGCCTACAGTCTCTCGCCCCCCCTGGCTTTAATTGGCAGACGTTTTTCGTATATCAAACACAAAATTCTCTCCGAAAATTCAACATTAGAATAAAACAAAAAGCAAGAAAAGAAAAAAGAAAAAAAAACATATAATTAAAATATGGAAAATTTATTGTTTAGACAAATTTTTAAGACTGCAAAAATAAACATAAAATTCATTGAAACTGGTAATGATAAAAACCAAAAAAAAAAGAGAAGGAAGAAGAAAAAAACAAACATTATTTAGTACTAATCATCAATAAAATTTTGAAATAATAAAAAAACAACTAAAAGTCTTTGGGATTTAATTGGAGACCCAGATCTACGAAATACCATCTTTAGGAATGGTTCTGCCACATCTGGTTGTGCGGACACTGGCATCTGTTTTGCCAACTGTTTGCAACATTCGCCCGCTCATTGCCACAATTCAAAATGAACTTGTTTATATAGCTGTTTTGGCCCGCTTCGAGGATTCTTGGGCAAGATAAAGCGGTAAAGTACGGAAAAGAACAAACATATTGATGAAATGAACACGTGAGAGTCGAATGGGAGGCAGTTGAAAGGGAAGGCCAGAGTCAAGACTATGTCAATCTCTTGCTAAACTTGGACTAAACTTTCTTAGAAGTTCAATGAGAGCCTTAGTTTGTCGATCACTTTAATATGTTTTATTGGGCTTATATAGTTACTTGTCAGAGCCACCGATTCATCCTTGCTTTAATAACTATATTATTGATATTTATATGTTAGGATAGGACAGATGATATGATACTTTGGTTAGATACAAAAGATTACATACCCAAGCGCAAGGCTATGGCAAATGTTTGCTGAATTTCAATGCCGTATAAAAAACACTTTTTGTTTCATGTTGTTCATGACTTTATGGAGAACAAATAGCATCAAGATTTTCTGTTTCGAATTCTGAAATCATAACAAAGAAATACTAAATGAATGATCATTATTTACCACCTGCTTCAAATGGCAGCCATTTTTCGTAGCATACTTTTCTGGAGCACAGCCAAGACATTAAATCTATTTCAGAACTCTATTCCTTTTCAAGATCAATTTAAATGAGTCGCAGTCTGCGGGTATTATGGCTCCTTGGAAGTGCCCCAATGTCATCACGTCTTTGGCAAAGTGCTCCCCATACAGATTGTTATTTTTAGAGTGCGACCGCACAACTTTGCTTTTCTCACGCGCTCGTTTCGCAGCTAATTTGTTGCAACTTCACTTGCAATATGTACTTGCAACTGAAGCTGCCACTCAGCTGCCACTCTGGGGGTCAGAGCTGCCCTTGCCGTGAGTAATTGCCTCACCCATTGCAAGGCATTGGCGTGGCGACTTGCGGCTTCGGCTATGCCTAAAATAGGTTTAACGCCAAGTAAAATAACCAAAACGAAACCAGAAGAAAATAAGACTTGGAATGCTATTAATAGACGCTGAAGTCATTCCGCTGAGGGGGAGGCATGGCAGTTGCCGTCGCCGTCGTCGTCGCCGTATCGCAACGATAGAGCTGCACTTGCATTACTCATACGCCCTGCCCTCCCAGATTTCGCGTGTCTAATTGTGCGGCAGAAAATGAAGCGAACGAACAGCAATTGCCTCTGCCGCTGCCGCTGCCTCTGTGTATAATTAAATAGTTTGTCGTGATAAAGTTGTGCAAATATTGAGATCATTATGGTAATTTCAGTTGCAGCAAATCCATCAACAGCAACAGCGGCAGCATCTTGGCCATTCATTTTTCGCTTGTTAAACTTGAAAATATGTTTCGTTGCCATTTGTCACCGATGTTGAAGCGATGCCGGTGCAATCGGTGCCGATTGGGCACGCAGGTGTGCGGCATACAGCATTCAACGAAAATTCACATAATTTTCGCGCTCGAAGCGGCCACAAAATGCATTAAATGCTGTTTGTTACTATTGTTATTTTGCTTTGAGTTCCCTATAAGAAACAAAGTAGAAAGTGGCTTATAGAAGTGGGAATCAAGCCTTTGGCGCAGGATCAAGTGGTCTTTAGGACCTGTATCTATAGGATACCCAGTGGGATCTAGTTGTGTCCAGGCCAAAGGAAGGCCACGGCTATTCTCCTTAATCCTCCTGTTTTTCGTCGGTTTATCCATATATTTCTCATGTAGTAGGTATCCCATAGTCGTTACATAAACATTACCCATCTTAGTGTTTCTTTTTGTGCGACTTTGGACTTCGACAAAACGCCTCGCATTCGATTCAATCAAAGCGCAACGTTCGCCTCGGATCGCCTCGCCTTTGGCTTTGTTTTCGGCATCTTTTGTTGTTGTTGTTGTTGTTGTTGCAGTTGCAGTTGTTACAAAAATTGTTGAAAATTGTAAATTAGCTGCAGTTTGCATTGGTTAATGTTTCTACATTTGTTCGCCATTTCTAGGAGCGGTCTCTTTAGCATTTACATGGCCTCAGCATTTTGCCACAGCTGGATGTTTTAGTTACATTTCCTCCAACTGCGACTGATTGTGACATTTGTGTGTGTATTGTATGGGTTCTCTAAATATATATTATTCCAGCATCTACGTGATTCTACGTGCGCAAGCAGGTGCTTAATCCAACAATAACACGGGTAACAATATCGTAATCCATCTCCGGTCACAAGGGCTTCTTTAGATAAGAAACATTTTGTTTTATCAACTTGAAACAAATCCCAAGAGGAACAAAGTACGATACGCAAATTTGTGTAAACTTATGTAAGAGCCAGAAGGAAGCGTTTCCGAACTCATGAATCGTATATCAGCATCAATAACCGAGTCAATAAAGCTATGTCTGTCCACCTTTTTAGAGAAAGAATAAGGTTTATATATGATGTATGTATGCCGACTCCTGAATCTTCATCGCTCTCTTTCTCTCTATCCCAGTGCCGCTTAACAGCGAAAAAGATACCACTACTCCCTCTACCGCTGGCCTTTTTTCCAATGTGAATCGTACTTTGTAGCACATTTTTCATAGGGATACATATAGTAGTAGAAGTCAAGGCAGATGTGCGATCTAGAACAATTCCTATTCCAGAAGTATTTCCTTTTCCTGATCCATTGAAATGTTCTTTGTTTCCTTTCAATCACCAAGTATTCGCTGCACTATGGTTGAATCACTTCTGTACATTGTCGGAATAAACTAGATTATTGTTGATGAATGTTTGAAAGATACTCGTACTGTTGTTTGGATATCCAATTCGAGCTCGATTCCTATCGTGTGTACTCGTAGTATGTTTTGAGTGATATATTACACTCAAGAAACGCAGCTGATATGAAGACTCCATGGAATCCAGCGTGCGTCAAGGGGTTTTCCCCGGCATTAAACCCATAATGTGGCCCTTTTTGGAACATACTCGCACTCGTACTCGTGCAAGTTTCCGTTTTGTACAAATACGAGGCAAACAGACAAATAATTATTATGATGAACCAATATTTGGCGAGGGCAAATGGACAAACCCCCAGATCAAACAAGGCAGGGTGTATGGCCCATCCGGGTATGGCAAAACACGATCTTCAATAGAAAAGGAAACCGCAAAACCAGCCTACAGATAAGACAAGGAAATGTCCGGGCCAGGGCCCGGGGGCTGCGCCTGAGTCTGTTAGTGCGTGCCCCGTTTGATAATGGCTTTGAGACCACAGCCAAAGACGATACGAGAACGAACCCAAGAGAGTGAATCATCCATCCAGCCATGCGTCCATCTACATAACATACATGGCGACGCGTGGACCCTGCTCTTTTTTTTTGGCCAGCGGCAGCCCCAAGTGTTTCACGGGCTCGGCACGAGCGACTCAGACCTGGAGAGACCGAGACTCGGAGGGGCAGAGTGAAATGAACAAATAAGTAAATAAATTTACAACTGGCGGCTGCATGCAACAGTTTGTCGATGAATGAAAACGTGCTGCCAACTGGGGAAGTGCTGCTGGGGAGTGGAGGTGGTAGGGGTCTAGGGTGCACAATTAGAGCGCCTGCAAACAGGTTTTTGGCCACATGCAACAGAGACAACAGACACAACACAATGGAAATGGAAATGGCAACAGGCCAGAGTCGGAGTCGAAGACGGAGTCGGGTTCGGGGCTCGGGAGTCCGGGGCTTGCCGCACACGTGTTGATGTTGAGGCAGCGCGCCAGCTGAGAGCAGGCCTGTGTCGCCTGCCACCCACCACCTGGAAGCACCCCCTTCACCAGTATACCCCACCGTCTACCATGGCCATAAGTGGGTCAATTACAGGCTGCCATTGTCGCTTATACAACATATATCTATGCATCTATATAGGTGCTGTGTGTGTATTCACGAGTGTGTGTTTTTGTATCTTGCGAAATAATAAATTCAATTTCACAAAATGAGGCAAAATCAGCCAAGACCAAAGCCGAAAACGCGTCAAAAATTGATTGTGAAATTATAGGTACGTACTACGTAAACCTCTGCGACGAATCGGTAGTCAAGCCGGTAGTCTCTTCTCAGAGACAACACCCCTCCCCCGTGGTTTTTTCTTTGATTTACAATTATTTTTTAATAATTTCTCGATTTAAAGGCCCATCAAAATGAGGCAATTGGAATGGAAAGTGTATGAAAGTGAACTGATTAGCCGCACCATTGCCATTTTTAGAGATTGCTTGCCCGAAAACTGGTTCCATTTCTGATAGGTCTGAGATAAGGTTTTAGTATTAGAGGGTGTTATCTCAGGCAAACTTCTCTTTGAGGTGTGTCGCTTTCCAGCCTCCAAGTTAGGAGAAATATTGTCATAGAACTGGTCAATCAACCCCTGATTAATAATTCCAAGTCTCTAGCGCACTTTTGAAAAAAAAGAAACACATCCAGGCTTGGGTTTGGCTGCTGCCTGCCATTTGGGATCTGCTCGGTGTGATCTTTTTTATGTTTTGGGTCTGGATATCGGGGTACACTGTCTGTCTGTCTGTTCTGTCCCTCCTGCCTGCCCCGATCTCCATGTGTGTGCCGTGCCGCCTGGCTACGGCGATGGCGATTAATTACCCCCCGAAACGGCTTTGCTGATTTCAGCTTTACGAGCCTTTTTTAATTTTTTTGCTGGTCGTCTTTTCTTTTATTTTCTTTGGCTGACAAGTTGAAATATGCGTCGGACACTTTTGCCAGCGAGAGAGGGGCATAAAAATACCAGAACTTGGGGTTTGTTTTTTGTTTTTGGGCAGGCTTTTTGGTTTTTATAGTTGTTTTTTTGGCCGGGCATTAAAACATTTTGAGGTTTCGCTTTGTTTGAAGGGGTTCTGACGGGTGTGGAGAGGAGTGGGTGGAGTGGAGTGGTTAACCAAATCAGGCGTATCAGAGATCACAAGAGTTAAGGGCCCTTGAATGGAGGGGTAGCAACAGCAGCAGCGGTGTGGAATACTGAATATTTCTAGACCTAGGTCCGGTAGCCTCTACACTCACAAAGTCCAAAGAGAGCGGCAGAACGAAAGAGAGCGTCCAGCGATCTAGGGTGCCTATTGACAAGGTGAGGTGTTGACGAAAAACCTCTCTTACGAGAGTAGCCTATTTCTTTAAGACACCAAAGGTGCGAGAGAGATTGAGAGAGTGAAAGCGGTGTGGCCTCACCTTACCATAGGCCCAGCCGGCAGCAATCAATCGAGAGAGTCCGCATAGAAAGAGAGAGAGAGAGATGAACAAGTCGATGAGCTGTCGACATTTGTCGCGCCGCTCTAATGTGGACTAGAAATCGTAACGCTGCCGCCGTCACCGATCTCTGCTTAGGGGGGATTCTTCGATGAGTCATGCCATCCCATAGAAACGTCAACAGAGTGGCCCGACCTGCTTATCTGGGAATACGAAACGAAAACCGGGAACTGGAAACTCTGAAGACGTCACAGCTCGTAAGGAAGACCTCACCGATAAGGATATGTTGGGCAAGAACACGTCATAGCCATGCAAGTGACATTGCCTGATGTGTGACTAGCGGTACGGTACAGGCTGGATGGGTTCAATGTACAGTGGGGCCACACCTGTTGCCGAAACTACAATAAAACCAACCTGCGGCGCAATAAAGTAACAGAAGCTGTCGCCGTCGCCGTCGGATCATCAGAAGCAACAACAAAAGAAGGCAGAAATCACGCTACGATCATAAACGCAAAACGTGCTAAGCAACAACAATCCGAAAGGAAGACTAAGTTCATAGGGTCGAAGCTTTTAATACTCTTGGAGATCCATACTATGGAGAAAATCAACAACAAAGAAATATTGTGTGGAAAACTTAAGCCAGATTAAATCTGCAGGATGCTTCAAGTGGTCGGAAATGCGTTTCCAACCTCTGGTCAAAATCAAACTACCTTCTTCAAGGGTATCAACAAAGAGAGAATCCAGTGGAAAGAGACGCTAGGAAGTGCACCGAATGGGATGGCTGGAATGCCAGCTATTTCCCCTCAGCAGGCGAAGAGCATGCAGTTATACGGACGCGGATAGAGGTGGAGAGGAAGAAGCGAAATGAGGCCAAGGCAAGCAACGGCCAGCAGCAAAAACAAAATCGGCAGAGACAGCGACGCGACGCGACGCGACGACGACCTCTTCGGCCGGCTGCTGGTGCTGCCCGAAAGTCGTGCGATTAAAAACGCCCACGGCAACTGCGCGACGACTTCTGTTCTTTGGCGATTCTGTGCTCTCTCTTGGGACTGCGTGTTTTGTTTTGGTTCTTATTATTCTTAATGGAAGGAGAGGAGGATGGATGCACTCAAGGTCTATTTTTTAAAAGGTGAGTCTTTTCAGTTCATACGAGCTGCCTGCTATGGTTGCTAATCAGTAACTAAATGTATCTCTATCAGAGTAATCTGCACTTTGAAGTACCTTTGTCTGACAAAACAGGAAGGAAGATATATCAGCTGATTGGGCCATCTCACAACACACACAAACTGCTCACAATTAAAGGCCATACGTATGTAAGTACAGTATTAACGTGCTTTGAGTTCACTGTACCCGTTACCTTAAAAGCGTCGCGTATTATTAACTCAAATATACAAAATATATGTACATATGTATGTAACAACAGCACCAACAAAAACACTCGTACATCAAAAATGACTGAAAATCTCGCCACACGTCAATGGAATAAATGCAATCTCTGTAAATGTGTGCGACTGTATCTGTGTGTATTTGTGGAGACCGCTCCCTCTCCAAAAATGGCAAAAAACAATTTGTATCCTCGTTTGGCTCCTTCTCGCTCGTATCTCCCCTGGCGTGTGTCCCATAAACAATGAAAAATGTTGCATCCGCCTTTGTGGTTGTTGGTTTTGGTTTGGTTTTTGCTTTTGGATATTATAAAAATGTCATCAACATGTCAACGGGTCGCAAAAGTTCAGGAATGCTGTTGCTAAAGTGTTTATGGAATTGGATTAAAATGGCAATTGTTGGGAGGGGTTATATTTTGATTAATATTAATCAGAAGTGAACATCCATCCACCCATTCATTCCCCTGTTGCCAGGCAGCAAAAATCTAGAAGTGCTTACAAGAACGGCAAAGTTTATTTTTCGCTCTCGCGATCCCTATCTCTCCCTCTGTTTCCCTACGTAACAAATATCACCCCTACCTGCAGAAAAGCTTTACCAGCAGCAGCAACAAAAACTATGTGACGCCAGGGCGGGCACAAGGTCTATTGATATAGGGTGAGAAAATTCCCGAAGGCTCGCTTTTGCATGGTTGCGACTGATATATCTTGAGATAGTGAGAGTGTCATTCCACCCGAGGAGAAAGAACCTCCTCACCCTATATTAATACCCCTTTGGCGGCCAGAAAAGTCAATGATCGGCAGAGCGGCGCAGTCGCTATTCGGGTTTGTTGTTGCTTTTGTCATAATTAAACGCGACAAATAAAATTTGAGGGAAAAAAGATCCGCCGACATCGACGCCGCCGTCGCCGTCGCCAGGGCAGCACCAGGCAATAATACAACAAAGAGACAAACAATAAATTCTTCAATTAACATTCGCACAGGTAAAAAGCGTCGCGAGAGCAGCGCAACGCGTGAGAGAGACACCGAGCAGGCAGACAGACAGACAGACAGGAGAGAAGAAGAGCAAGTGAAACAGAGCGAGCCAGAGAGCGTGACTGGTGTTGGTGGAGCGTGTGTGTGTGTGTGTGTGTGTGCGCCAGGATCATTTGCATTTTCGTTTCGGCGTCGCAAGGTGTCGCACAACAAAAAAAGCTGATTAAAATGCATTTTGCAAAAGCAAAAACAACAAGAAGAACGAAAAAGTGGGCACGTCGCGCATATTTGCTGTTGTTGCTGTTGCATAGATTAAAAATCAGCAAAAAAAAATATACTGAAAAAGGAGAGGGAGAGCCGTATAGTCTCTCGTATTCACAATTTGTATACCCTTGAAAAGCGTATTATGATTTTCCCTAGTTGGGCCATGATCAGGCGAAAAAAGTCTTTGGGAGAAAATATTAGACTTTGCAGTATGTTTTTTATAACTCGTTAAAATTGTATTCAAATCGGATGGAAAGAACGGACGATCATAATATAATATTTTTAGCTTCCATTGATTTTCAAGGGTATCAACATCTTCGGCCCCTCGTGGCTAGCCTTCCTTTCTGGCTGTTGTTGTTTCTGCCTGTTCTACATATTGTTTTTGTAGTTGGAGCTTGCTGTCTCTGTCTCTGTCTCTGTCTTTGCATTAGTCATAGCCAGCAGCGGCAGGCAGCGCCCGGGCAGCAGGCCGCCGCGCGGTCAGCGTAGACACCAGAAGACGGGACACTGTAAACGCGCACGTTGCCGAGTGATCTATGCCAGCGGACAGAGCGGTTCACCTATATGCATAGCCATTAACCAATTGGCGCCAAATAGTAACGACAAACGCGAAAGGTGTTTTCTGGCTGGACATTGACGGGGGGCGACCACCCCAGACACGCGATTAGTCACAAGAGCGAGGCAGCGGCGGCCGAAAGCGCAGCACCAGAAAGAGAAACCGAATCGCGCCTCGTAATTATTTTTTTTTTTGACAATTTTTGGGTTTTTGCAAGCCTTTCCGAGAGGCAGCTTTGAGCCCCAGAACCTGGCTGGCGAGAGAGAGCGAGACACAGAGGGAGAGCGAGAGCCCCACACCACACCACCCCCACACAAACCCCCAACGAAGCAGCACCGAAGTAACGAAACGATCGCGCGAAACACTTCGGCTGCCTGCCCGAGCGCGTGTGCATGTGAGAGTGAGTGCTAAAGTGTGTGCGTGCCTGCCTTTGAGCGCAGGTTTATCAAAATTCGATTTTCATTTTCTGTTTTAATACAATTTTTGCCGTACTGCCGTGTGGAAGTGTGTGGGCCAAGGAGCAGCCAGAAAGCAGCTAAAGAAACGCGGACCACAACTGTAAAAAGAGTGCATGATAATAATAAAAATAATAAAAACAAAAAAAAAACGTGCAATACAAGTGAAAAAATAAGAAAAACAAAAGTATATTTATAATAAAATAATAAACAAGCTGTGTCTCTGTTTCGAATTCGGTTTCGACTTTGCGCCTGTGTTTATAGCGAAAAAATCACGTAATTTAATCCGCGAGTGCAGGAGAGGTGCAGGAGTGCTGTCTCGGCCCGCAACCACCCCCTTCGCGCTGGTGAATGGTGTATGCATTTTGACGCGTCGTTTACCGTTAACCAACCACTTGAACTGCACGTGCAGATCGACCCCATCCAAGGCAGTGGGCAGTGGGCAGTGGGCAGTGGGCGTGTGCACCCCTCGATCAAAAAAGAAAGAGAGAGCACACTTATCAGTGCGCAGAAAAAGGAGGCAAAGAAAGAGAAGAAGAGCAAGAGAATTGAGTCATCTTCGGACATGAGAAAGTGCACGAATTTATAGAGGAGAAAACACACACAAAAACACGGAAAAAATACTTTTTCCAGAATATTACTTTTAAGAAAGTAAAAAATTCAATGTTCAAAATTCTGTAAAATGTTTTAAAAAATATATTTGTTGTTCCTTTCCATTTTAGCAGCGTCCTAAAAAGTTCAGTGCCAAAAATCGCAATTTAGTTATTAAAGAATACAATTAAACCCAAAAACAAGTTGCCAAAAATTAAATATAAATACAAATAAACTAAAAAAGACCTGAGGAGCGTGTAAATAAGATTAAAAATACATTAAAATGAAATCAAAAATAACAACTTAAGCTGGAGAATGCAACAAATACAAATTACACAAAGATAAATCAAGCCAAAAATAAATACATCAAAATATCAGTGGAAATAAAACACAAACAATAAAAAGAAAAACAAATAAACAAACAAAAAGCAGACAAAGGAAAAAACGGAAAGGAAGGAAGCAGGGAGGCTGAAATTGCAACAGAAATTTTTGTGATAAACGCTGACAATTTGTGGCACGTTGAATGATTGCCATAAAGTCCATTGAAATGCAGCACAACAACAGCAGTGGCAGCATCGGTGGCAGTGGCAATGACAGCCATGTGCAGCAGCAGCAGCAGCAAATGTTGCACCAACAGCAGCAACAGTTTCAGCAAGATTACGTTTGGGCGAATATCGGGAATATCAGTGGCAACAACAGCCCCATCAGCAATGCACTGCAGCTGCAGCTGCAGCAGCAGCAACAGCGAAGCGCCTCCTGGACAGCCGAATGCAACAAACAGCGCCAAATTACCAACAATAATAACAATATGAATGTCAATTACAATCAGCACTTGACGCAACAACAACAACAACAGCTGCAGCAGTACATGCAACCAACGTACAACAACTACACGCAACTGCAACTGCAACAGCAACAACCACAACAGCTAGTGCCAGCAACAACATCGCAATCGAACAATTGCTACTATGCCTGTCAGCAACAACAGCAGCAGCAACAGCAGCAGCAACATCAGCAGCAGCAACATCAACAGCAGCAACAATTCCTTGCCCCCACCACCACCCCATCAGCTGTGGCTGCAACACCAATTGCAGCCACACGGCAAGTGATACAAAGACATGTAAGTATGCCCTAAGAATATCCGTGGAAATATAATCCAATATCGACCATAATAAAGATTGTGTCGAGGAAGTGAAAATAAAGTTTGAACATTTGGTAGAATATTTTCTACTATTACAAAAATATACATATATCGGCATAGAGGCATTCTTTTGCAATCTAAGCAGAGTTTTTATAGGAACTCTACGCCTTCTAGGAATATTTATGGAGTGGGAATATATCTTTTCCTTACGGTAAATATCAAAGCTTGGAGCTTATGGAACAGAAAATATATGACAATAGTCTAAAGACAAATGTCTTATACCGATCGTCGAATCATATACCATATATACTTGGCACATACTTGATGTATGTGGATTGGAGTATAAATATAATTATATGGTCGCATATTTATCGTTTCATCGTATATATCGTTTCACCGAAGAAGCAAAGAAGCGAATAACGGAAACAATACAATGTTATCTATCTATGTGTCCATCAGAATAGTTCTTGAAGATGTATTTACAACTATAATGATTCCTTAATGGAATACTGTAAAGAAGGATCCTCTACATATAGTTAAAGATCTCTTTATGACGGACTGGCGTAGTGTGTAAAGTAAAACAAACTTAGAAATGTATACCCTGCAAAGGAGTACATTGTACGCTAGTTGTAGATACATACACACAGATGTATCTCCCGCACATACATATACCTCCTAACTGTATACATATGTATTACATATGTGCAGTAGGAACTGTACTTGTTGGACACCTTATGTTCTTTCTGTGTGCATTTCCCTGCGATAGTGGAGATGTTTGAGGAAAACAATGGTTACCGCAAAATGTGTCACCCTCCCAGGGATCCCACTGCATACGCATTAGCATTCATTCTATATGTATATATATACATCTGTATTCTCCAACCCGCTTCCACTACTCGCCTCATCTCGCTCTTTCTCGCTCCTACTCATCTCGCGGCCTGAAAGCTCTTTGTGATTTGTTGTCGCCTTTCATTTTGCGGTTTTGTGGGCGGCGCTTGGCCACTCGAAGTGGAGTGTTCCCCCCACCACCCCCCCCCCCCCCCAAACCCCCGCACTCGTTGTGGCTTCATCTTTATAATTGCGTTTTACTCGCAGCTGAGCTGGGGGTCTCAGGGGGGAAAGGAAAACTAAGGAAAATGGCGTCGGTGGGGCGTATACTTGATGTGGTCCGACATACATCACGTATACGAAATGTTTCTGTGAGGCAGAGTGGATTGCCCTCTTTTCTTCCAAAAAACAAAATATACATGTATGAAATATATGCTTAAATTTTGTGCTGCCTTTATCTGTAAGTAAATATTTACTGCCCCTCGCTTGCTGCTTTCTGTGGCGTGGGAATGCCACTCCCCAAAAAAAACAAACAATAAAAAATACATTTCGAGTAATTTAATTTGTTTAAACATGGGGGGAGATCCTCTCGTTAAATGTACAATATATATGTATATTTGTATATAAATAAATTTAAATAAATGAATCCCGTAGACAGTTTCAGATAACAGATTGAACAGATTTCATATTACAAGTGTTGACTCTCCAGAACGATCATCGCAGTAATCCGATCACCCAACTCGCCCTCTGATAAGCGATCCCGCGCCAGAATAAAGCGTCATCATGAAGTGAAAATAAACCTGGTGATGCATGCCCTTGTTGTAGCGACTGAAAGTCTACTTGGCCAAGGCATTATCATCAGCGTCAACAGCCAACAGCCAACAGAGTGCCCCGAACGACAGACAGACGGCCAGCACACGACACTCCGGACCCCGGGCACCGGACTCCTCACTCTTCCAGATAAGATGTCGCTTGAGGCCCGAAGTCACGAATGTGTAGTGCCAATCCGGCCAGGAAGTGGCCAGTCCGGCCCCAGTCGAAAGCGTAAATAAAAGCTTGAAATCCGTAGAACGGAAATGCCAAGAGCATTGCATGGTGTTTCGGTGTTTCGGGGCGGGGTAAGAGCTGCTACGGGTCTTATCTACGCCTCGTACTCGTGCTCGTCCAAATGATGACTGGGCCAAATCATTTGCTGTTGGTTAGGACCACCTTTTACTGGTATTTGCAGCCCAATGATGATAACAATGATCCCCCCAGTAAAAGGGCAAAAGTCCGCACTCCAAGAAATAAAATGCTTTGGAAATATGATGATTGGAAAATGACAATTCAAAAGGAGGCTATTTTCAACGAGGGAGAGATCTCTAAAATAAGAATGTTGGTGAATGTTATAGTGTAATTATTTTATAAGAAGTTATCTAATTTTAAAGGTCGACACAGATACATCTTTTGTGACTTTTTCTTTAAGCAAAGATCTGCCCCCGACCTCAAAGAACTTTATTCGTGTTAATTTTATTTCAAAACTATAATTTTGTGATGATTTATTGTCGATGTAATTAATTCTATGAGTGTTTTCATATCAGTATCAATTTCTTGGGTAAAAGACTACCCACAACATACTGAAGGGTGTATAATGGATGACTTCATTATTGTTTGTTCTTTGCGTATCGAAAGTCACAATTTGTGCACCGTTTATATAACATTTCTTTAGAACACTTTTCACGGTCAATAATATTAATAATATGTGAGTAATTGATGTTCTTTCGAAAAGGGTTCGCCTTTTTAGTGTTTTGTTATATGTTTTCTTTAGAAGTAGAACCCTTCAACGAAGAGTTTATATGTATATTCTGTTGGATTATTAAATGCTACCTGCTCTTAATGATCTTAAAAGATCTTAGCAAATACGAATACAAATTAATAGTAGAGCCCCTCAGAATATTTACAATTTTAGGGCAGAACTTCGATTGCCCATATCCCTGGCTAAAACATAACCGATCTTTCACGAGTGTGTAATATGTATGATCTCTATTCAAGATCGACCTCTGCTTTCCCCAAAGACTACTCCGGATGCTATAAAAAGCCATTATATTCCTCCAGTGATTATATGTCGCAGAATCATGCCTGCAAATACGAGTATGGCTCGGGTATTAGTTTTGTTTAATCTTTAAAGATTGCATTTTAGAAAAACTATGTAAATTTACACAGACAGATCATAAGACAAGTGCTTCGAGACTAAGATAGACAGCACTCGTAAGGATCAAACGTATGTATGCTCTAGAACTAATAGTTTTCGAAACCCAGGTGTTCAAAGAGCCAAATGACAGGTGTTGCATGTGTTTTCTTTATACTGACTATAAAAATGATTCGATTGCAACGAGTTTCAACAATCTGATAGATGTAATCCTGCTTTATGAATCTGCATTTGTAGTTTTCTGGATTGAGTGCTGCTGGAGCCTCACTGGAAGTCGAAACCTTATGTTCTGGTCCGCACTTAATGCTTTACTTAACTGTCAGACATAATCGTATTGTTAAGAGTTCATGTTTTTGGTTAAGGGAAATTCAAAAGGCATCTGTTCGTCGTCCTTAAACCTTGCCGCTTTCTGTTGCTGTTTCTTGGAGGCCAGCCTTTCGCTTTGTGGCTCTGTTTTTGTTTTTATTAATTATTACAAAAACAATTAAGAGCTTAAAATTAACAACTTTAATTTGCGGTCGTTGTTGTTTCAGTCATTATTTCGTATGCTTAATTTTTTAATGATCGTCGCTCTGTTTCTCTGTTTTTTCTGTTCTTTTCTTAGTGCAAAACGGTTCTACAACACAACTCATTAACTCATTTTGTTAATCATTTACTGGCGTTGCAAAGTGCTGCAAGGGGCCACGCCTCCGCGTACTTGCGCCCCCATTAGCATTTAAGTTTTGTAATCAGCTGTTTTTCGAAGGTCTCTCCCCCAAAATCCCCCACTCCGCCCTTTCGAAATTAGATTGGGATTTTGATTGTTTTATGGTTGGATTTTTGCTTTTGTTCTGTCGAAAGTGTGTCCATGAAATACATTTGGGGAGGCCCAAAGGCAGAAAACAGCACAAAATGCACTGGAATTACTTTTTGTGGAGGGTTTTTTAATTGCAAACGGAAATGGTTTGCTATATGATTAATGGCTAGGGATAGAATATACCTCTATAAAACACAATCAAAAGAGGATTGCAATTCGGAGATATTTTTGAGGGCTTAGATTACATTTGAAGAGGTTAGCCCTTATAGAGAGTCAGTCGATAGACTACATTTGCATCTAGCCTTATGGCTTTATTGCTAGAGATTGCCGCGTCATGCAGCATTGCCCCTCGGTCAAGCTTCGTCTTGAAGGCACAGAACCGCCTTCTATGCATGTATTTTCTCTAGATACAAATGGGTTTATTGGTTTATTCAATGGGTTGTATTTTTCTAACCCGTTTTGGGGGAATCTCACTTCCAGTTCCGTTGGCTGCTAGGAGTACTTCCTCGGATTATTCATTTTGTTCTAAGAAAACTAATCGCATTTCCACGAAATCGATGACTTCAATGAAACGAATCGATGACGTTCATTCCATGACGTGATCCTCCGTTTAATCAATGTAAAAATTATTCAAGAGACCGTATCGCGCAGTGAATGAATGACCGCTCAAGTGTTGTTTGACTTAAATAAATTATATGTCGGTAAAGTGTTTAATATTAGAATACGATACGTAATCTAATAGTTAAATATCTAAGTTTTTCCATCATTATGGCTTGCGTACTTGTACTTTCAAGACGATGAATAAGGGATTGGAAAATGTGGTTTTGATTAGCAAGATAGAGATACCGGATACACCGGAAATGGTAGATCAATCTGTTTGTGTGTGTGCTATCTTTAATCTTAAAAAGTGATAGTAATAGATAAAAAAATATTTATACGGAAATTATGTAGATACTTAGTGATAATAGAAAAAATTACACAGATTAAAAAGAAATTTATTTTTCATATGTATATCATCAAAAAATTACGAAAATAATGTGGAAATTATTTCTAAGGACTGGAAAATTATACCATAATCACAAAATGCCGTAATTTCAAAAGAAGCCACAAAATTGGGCAAAATACAAGTTTTTTCGATAATAAAGATACTAGAAATTTTTCAGACGTTTACGATACTCCAGACACATATAAAATATCCATAAAATTGTACAACACCCAACAATGGTTCATTTTTGTACGATATTCTGGAAAGACCACCTAAAACCACACCAAATCACAAAAAAATCTCTTTAGAACCATATTTCAAGTGAAATCCTGAACAAAGAATAGCTCGCGCAATATTCCTGCTGCCCATTTCCGTTTCCGTTTCGCATAAAGGCTCGAAGAGTGAGCCCATCGTAACCCGTAAAATATTAACCCACTCGCGCAGAATGGATGGTAACCTAATCAGTGCACAATGTTGGCCTAGAAGCCAGTCGCCTGGCAAATTGCTCAACAACAACAAAAGGGCGGAGCGGAGGAGGAGGAGGAGGCCATCAACCCTCAACCTTGATGTTGAGTGTCGACACTTCTGGCCCGGTCGACCGTTCAGGGGGAAGGGGGCACGAGGCCAAGGCAAGGCGCGTCGCCAGTCAAGTCGGAAGGCACTCAGACACACGGTTCTTATCGCAGAGAGTGAGAGAGAGATGGCAAGGAGACTGAGAAGAGAGAGTGAGAAGAGGATCGTCTCGTACCTAATGGCAGCGACATATTTTCGGCTACCTACCGCCCGTGGCTAATGGAAAAGGATCTGCGATCTCAGACTCGAATCGGGAACGACTGCCCTGCCTAATAGATGCATTTAGCACGCGACCAAATGCATCTCAGAGATACATTAACTGCCGCAGAGCAAGACAGCAACAAATGGTTGCTGCCTCTGAACCTGTCTGAGGCCTACCTCTCCCCATCCCCATTCCACTCTCTCACACAAGCCATCACTTCATCTGTGTGCGAGTATCTGTGTGTCCGTGTGTAAAAACCCCGCGATGAGTCATCCGCATGGCGATGCGTGGCATACATAAATCCAACATGTGCCCCCAGCCACCTCCCCTCCCGCATGCCACAGACTCAGTGGGGGAACACTTGAAAGCGGGAAAGAGACAGACAGATACAGAGTGAGAGAGAGGCACAAGAGCGGCACTAAAATCAAAACAAAACGTTCCTTCATATAGAAAATGTCAACAAACGAGCTGCGCGCCAAATTCCAACATTTGAGTGGAAAGCAGTTTCGAGTGGCATCCAAATGTGAGTGAGAAATGCAAGAGAGGAACGGCAATAGAGAGGGTGAAGAGAAAACCACAGTAAGAGCGAATGACATATTCTCTTGCTGCTCAAAATAATCGCATGCGATAAATTTTACACCAAATTTTGATTGCCTCTGTGTGGGTATGGATGGTGTTGCGCTCTCTCGCGCTCTCTTTCCTATTGCCTTTTGCGTTTTTTCCTCTGACAGTTATCGTCTAGTTTATCTTCACATCGTCATTCGTCAGGGCCACGGGAATCATGTGGAGCATGCGAGAGAAGTTCGTCGGGGATTTTCCCCCATGTGATTATGCGGTTTTTATGCTGATTCCAAAGAAGTTTTTAACATTTTGGGGTGTTCAGCGAGGTCAAAGTAATTTGTATACGTTTTGGGAGGGATTGAAAACCTAAATAAACATATTTACTATCTAAATTATTATCTATCGGTGCCATCTAATGGATTCGTGATGTAAATATCTTGAAAAACCTACAAGAAATCTTTCTGTATTCCTCCCAGTCCTGGAGCAACATCCTTACTGATACCTTATAGGGCTACTATCGATTCCTCCGCTCCCCCTCATCATCGCACTCTGTTCATAATCTTTCGACTACAACTGGTTCCGTTGCGATGTCTCCAGCCCTGGCTTCCACGCAACGTAAATTTCCAGTGCCCCTGCCCGCCAGCATGTGATTGTTTGTGTGTGTGTGCGTTTATCTGTGTGCGCTGGCGGGTTGGTGGTGTGTGTGGCGCGCAATGGCCAAGACGTCACCCGACGGTGTGGATAGCGGTCTGTTGCTCAGTTATTTTTCGCTTTTTGTTAAGGCAACGCGACTGCAGCAGCGGCAACGGAAAGCCACGCGGCCGCGTCCCCCGTAACAGTCTATCTCTCTCCGTCGTCTCTCCGTGTAGTTAATCAGTCCTCCTTTCGCACCCCACACCACCCCCCCGACGGTCATTCCTCCACCATCGCCCTCCCTCTCACTCTGTCGCGAGTCGCACTGTCTGCGAGGCGTTCGCGTTCTCGCTTTTACACGCAGCAACTGTCTGGCAGGCGGGCCTGGAGCAGTGGCTGGAGCGGGACAGCAAACAAGAAACGTTTTTATTGTTATTGCCCCATCCCTTTACCGTACTGTTATTGTAGTTTTTGTTACTTTTCGTACATTCCCCTAAAAAGAAAGAAAGAAGTGTAACTATTTCTCCATGTAATTGTGATTGCGCGTTATCTATACATACATCTATATGTACATCATACATACATATGTACATGCATACATGAGTGAGAGTGCAACGTCAGGGCGTCAGAAAGCACAAAATAATTACGAAATATTCAACAAAATTCTGCCTGGCGAGGAGAGCGGCAAGCGTCCGAAGTTCAACGGTGCGGTGCGGGGCGTGGTCTGACGCTTTAATTTAGAGAATTCTGTGCGAACGAACCGTTAACATTTTTAACACTCTGACGGGCGGCAGAAAGGAAAAGACAGCAACAATTTGACAGCTGTATCTGAGCGAACGAGCCCGTGCGTGTGAAAGGCAGTCAAAGAGCAAGCAAACAGAAGAGAGAGTGGCGTGACAGGAGGCAAGAGAGTGTCCATCCACCCGCACATGCAAGCAATTTGTTTCAGAACGGAACTGTGAGCAGGGCAGAGCGTAAAGAGCGGAGCGCGACAAGTGCAAGTGCAAAGTGCAAAAAAAGGACAGAAACAACAACAACAACGGAACAAGTCAAAAGGGAGGACAATGAAAGTTAAAGTCGAGCGCAAGACAATAACAAAAGCGACACCAACAACAATGAGCAAGCCGAAGCTGGACGAGGAGGAGAGCGAGGAGGCGGCGGCAACGACAGAGCAATTGGACTTTCTGCCCGCGGATCTAACGGCAACAACGACAACCATAGCAGCAGCGACGCCAACAACAGCGGCCGCAGCGGCAGCAGTGCGCAATCTTATCGTAAGTGAATTGCTCTTTTGTTGATACCCTGCAAGCGGAGGGGGCAACGGGTATGCTCGTTGTTGTACCACGTTCGAATGAAAATGTTTAGATGAATGTCCATCGGAAATAGCTGGCTACTCCCAGTAAGGGGTATCTTTTGGTCGGAGCCCAACCTGTTTTGCCATGGAAAGGGCGGCATGTGGAGGGAAACTGGTACAACTCTGCGAGTGCACAGAACGCAATAGAATGTACCCGCTGTACCCCTCGTTGAAATCCGGATCTAGCAACACAAAAAATTCACATTGAAAAATAACTTGTTTAAAAAACATATTGAACTTTTGTTGTTTTTGTGTTGGTCTTCTTTTTTTCGCCAAATTCCATGTGTGTGTGTGTGTTGTATCTTTTCCCATTGTGGTCTCAGACCCGTTCCGTTCCGTCCCGTCTCCATCGCAGTCGTTTCGTTTGGACTCGAATCGGTTTGGTTTTTATTTCGTATTTACTTTGTCGACATCTTTGGAATTTCAATTTACACTCTTGTTGTTGTTTTGCGCTGTCACTCTGACGCCGCTCTCTCTCACGCTCTTTACCTGTGTGCGCTCACACAGATCCTAAATGGAACGTGAACTCGCACACGTACACAGATTGTGGTGGTTTTTATCGCATGCGAGTTTTGAGCGGAAGAGAGCGCAATGTCTTGGAGTAGAGGCCGAGGCACTGCTGGAGAACGCTCTCACGATGGTCGCATATTTCGTTTCAGCTGCATAAAGAAGACGTGACAAAGAGAGAGTGCGAGTACAAATATGCAACTGGCAGACCGGAACTGCCGCGCTCTGCATAAAAGTCAAAATGTGTGTTGGGTGGCAGTGCAAAAAGAGAGAGAGAGTGAGTGATTTTTGTGCTGCATTGGCACCCGTATTGACAAGGTTGCACCCCTCCTTCCCCTTCCCGCTTGCCGTATTTTAAACTGTTTCCAATTTGATTTCATTCTCGATTTTTCGTATTTTCTTCTATCTTTTTGCGGTCTGTCTATTTTGGCGTGGGTGTATCTTGTTTTTGTGGTTTGTGGCATTTTCCCCCAGTTTCTTGCTTGCAACACGTGCGTTGCACGCTGCACGTTTCGCCCTGCGACAGCAGAAATTTCATCTATCTGCAGTGGGTTGATGGTGCAAATAAAACTAAATCTGTTCTAAGGTCAAGGTCTTCCATTCGCTGTCATTAGAGGGGTAAGCACCGTTTTTGTGGGATGCTATCTTTCAGAAGAATTCAGTTCTTTTTCTGTTCTCCCCCTGCTTTTATTCTGTCGACATCTTGTGGCAGAGAAATCCCTAAAGTAAACCCAGACTTGACTGTGGATCCCCCAAGCCCACGTTTCTTATACCCACGCACAATGCCCCCGTCCTGCCAATTTTACCTCTTCTCCCCCGTCTACTCCTTATATGCCTGCTTCTCTCTTGACATTCAAAATTATGCTGCAGTTGATTTCACCATAAAATTAAATCCAATGCCAAGGTCAAATGGCACACAGCTGCTTTGGTGCCTCCCCACCCCCCTTTTGTGTCCCCCAGAATTCCACTTATAATGTCAAACGACTCACGCGTTGCATTCCCCATGATATTCCGAGGAGACTGGGGAATGGGGCATGGGGTTGGAGCGGCGGAGCTGCGGAATGGGGATCCAAATGGGGTGCTGTACGGGGAATGTGTGCGCTTTATATGGTGCCATGCACTTGAACAACTAAAAATTGCCATGTTTTGCTATTTTTGTTGTTTTTGTTGTTTTGTTGCATAAAACATGCAGCGTGCCACATAAATATTCCATGCATTAAAAGCAAACGCATTAAAAGTCACGAGCATCGGGCGAAACACACCTCGAACAGTGATTTTTAAGTATATAAAAAATATACGAGTATAATAATCATCATCGGATCAGATATCCCCCAACAGAAATTGCCAATTTAATGTGCGCATCAACTAAAAATAAATAAATATCAAAACCAGCAAACAGACGAATAAAAAAAAATTAACAAAAAATAAATAAATACCATACAACAAACCATCAATTATTATTGTTGTTTTCTGCTTAGATTCAACAGCTATGGGGATACTCTTTCAATCCCATCTCTCAAGCTCTTCTTACTGGAAACAGAACCTTCCATCTAAAAGGAAAGCTTTAGGATCATAATACTCTTGTAAGAGTAGCCTTGAGACATAATCGGAACCCAGAGAAAAGTAATCCCAAGAAGGATTTGTGTTCGGGAGGTACTTTTGCACTTTTTCTGACGATGTGCGCTCCCACGCTTTGCCTTAGTCTCAGATTCGCGCTTGAGGATGTTTATGTTATTCCTAAAGTTAAGGAGTTGTCAACAAGCAAATCAGTAGAAGAAAAACTCGATTCGAATCGGGTAATACCATATCGTTTCGTATTCCCTAGAAAGTGTATCTTTAGCTGCGGTAACCTCATAGCTGGGGTTTTTCTTCTTTGGTTTTTATGGGCACATTTAGGTTTTTCGTGTGTGCAAATCTTTTACGACACTCGTTCGTATCGCTGGATCCAATCATGCCAATCGTTTGATCGTTTCATCGTCTCGTTCTGCGTGTGTGGTGTCCTCACTTTTTATTATTTTATTATGGCTTTCGATTGTTCCAAGAATATTTCATGGGATTTTGTAATGCATTTCGTGGCAGGCGACAGGCAGGCAGTAATCGACAGATAGATAAAGAAATGTATAGATGATAAGCGCACAAAAGGTTGTCTTTGACTAGGTTTCAGTTTTTTAAGTGGAAAATATTATATAGATTTTATTTTTAAGGGGAATTTAAGGAGTTTCAAGGGAATTTGTGTATCTACAAGTGGATTTTAGCGAAAGTTTAGACATTATGTACTTGGGAAAGGTTTGCAGAAAAGAAATAGTGGTAGAATATAGCTATTGATTTATGGAAGGCTTATAAAGTACTATTTGACTACTTGGATGGCTCTCCTGCCTTGGGCAGACTCTCACAGAGTAGCTTAGCAGTGAAGCGTGAATTTTCTCCCTCTCTTTCTTAACAGCTATCCCTAATCCTAGTGAGATTTCTGGATATCTATAAACAACCTGTACGTAGGGGATTTTTCTTTACCCGAATTTGCACTATCTTCATTGTATCTTTATCTTTGTTTTGATTTATCCACAATTCATTAAGAACTGAACTGCCATCTAAAGTCCTATATTCTTTGTTTATTATTTCTCGGCTAGTAGGGGTTTATATTTAAACGCCCTGCTTGCTTTATCAATTTGGGGAAGTCCCCCAAAACGTTTGACCATTTCCACTTGAGATCGTGGATATCGTTCGTTGTTTTTCACTCGAAAGTTCCACTGGGGCTTGGGCATGCTAATGAAATTATCTTATGACGTCAATGGCTTAAACTTAAGCTTTGGCTCAGGCTTCGGCTTCGGCCACAACAGCGACGTAGACAAGCCGGTTTTGTTCGTCTCCTCGCGGCTGGCTCTCGAGGCATGTCGGAGCATGTCTGGCACGTCGAAGCTCATTTGAAAAAAAGAGAACCTAATTTGGTCACAAAGTTTCTCGATGGAATGACGTCACAGCTAGAGATGGATAGTCGTGATTCCAAGGCTCTTCCAAGGCAGTAACGAGGAGCTTGCGCTCTCACTTTCTTCATTAAACTTCGTTATGCTTCATCGTGAGCGGCTTCGTGCTTTTTCGTGCGTGAGTTCGCCTTCAAAGCCTTTGCTCATCTCTACTTCCAACTCGAATGAGATACATATGTCGGAGAAGAGAGCTAGAAAGAGAGCTACAGAGAGAGAGAGAGAGTAATGCGATGATCTCTCATTTGCTTCAGTTCAAATGCTAATTTTTCCCCCGCACACGACAATTATGTCATTTGGTATATTTTCAACTAAGCGGCAAAAGAAAAGAAACCGAAAACACAATAATGAAAACAAAAATGGGGGGGAAAAAAACCGGGGGGAAAATGTCAAATGTTGCGTGTTTTCGAGTTCGCATTTGTTTTCGATTTTTCTGGGAATTTCGGTAGAGTGGAGGCGGCTGAGGAAACGGGGTCCCAAAGAGTGGGATGGGCTGTCATGTGAGCGAAAAAAGGAAAGCATTAATACATTTGTCAGGAGCGTAGTCCTGGAGAGGGGTTAAAGGTGGTTAAAGCTATTAAGAAGAATTATTGGATTGATATTGGTTATGTTTCTTATGAATTTTCGTTTGCTTTTGTTTATTATTTTATTTTATTTTATTCATCATAGATTGAATAATAAGATTTACGCATGGGAAGTACTATATAATACAATTTGTTTAATTCAAGAGTTAGAATCATTATATCTCATCATTATGTGGCTCTAAATATGGTCTACAGGTGAAAGAATGGAAGAAAAGGTTCCAAAAACTTCTAAAAAATATATAAATATTTTTCGTAATATAGGGTTGAACAAAGCTTTGGTTTTAAGAGTCTTTGAAGAGATTTAACACACAAAATACAATATTCTGTTTGTTTTGCTCTCTTTGTTAATAGTTTTCCTTCAATAAATCATGCGATATCTAGGGTAACAAAAAAAATACAAAAATGTGCGGAATGTGTCCCTCAAACCTGAAATTCAGGGACTACAAAGAACCCCCTTTGTTCCAGCCATTGACTGCGGCGCCTCTGCCACTGCCTCTGCCTCGGTGCTCCCAATGGGTTTGTTGAACTTTCTAGAGCAAGGCCAGGGCCCAGAGGAGGAGGAGTACTAAAAGGAGAAGGAGGTGTCAGTGCTAACTGGCAGTGGCCTGATGTTAAGTTAGCCCCCCGTTCTACCCCTAATTGAGTTATATACATCGGCAATTCGACTAATTCAAGCCGCCAGCGGAAATTGCACATGGAACTGGGGAAATGGATGCGGAATTGAATGTGGAATTGGTTATTCGAATTGGAGCACATCTGGAGCGGCTTGTTGGGGATCGGTTTGGTTTCGTTTGGAGTGGTGTGGAGTGTGGCTAAAAATGCATACAGCATACACACAATGCTGAAAGATTTACACGCCCGTCGATCCTTGTTGGCCCGTGCAACGTGTGGACGCGTCATCCGGCAAGGAATTCCAAGAAGAGGCGCAGCATCAGGCACCGCATTCCAAGGGGCAACGAACGAGTGTTGCAACATCAGGTTCAATTCGACACGGCGCTGAAAAGTGCGAAACGAGCGAAAGATAAAGCCATTGGGGAAATTATCAAGAACTGACGGCCCCGGACACCCGACAGCACTCCCCAGATTGTGTCAACTCCTTGACCCGACAGCAAGGGAAAGCCGAGGGTCTGCTGGCACTCATTGAGGGCTTGTAACCAAAGGGGTATTTGTGGGATATATAGGATATCTTTTCTATAACGAAACTTCCATACTACAAAGTTTTCTATATAAAGAATTTATTTCCAGAACACTGCAAGGCTAAATTGCAAAAATTAGTTCTGTAATTCCTCTTGAGATTCGCTATATGGCATTTCGACTGTATTTATTTGTAAGACTGTGGAATTTCATGGCGGAAATCGCTAGGTGTGGGGCATTTATAGGTTCACTTTTTTGCCACTCTCTCCTATATTCCAGCCCAGATTTTATAGGTATAAGTCTGCCAATATCTGTTATTGGTGGTGTTATTTGGGACAATTTTTGTGGGCTTGCGGGCTTTGTGCTGGTGAGAAATGGGGCATTTTTCCTTGGTTTTCCTCGTTACATATCTGAATATTATTTATTCATGTTTTTTTCTAATGATTTTTAAAGGAATTTTAACATTATTTCCTTTAGTGTTGTTTCCTCCCCAAAATCTTCACTCTACAATGGGCATCCTCTAGTCGTATCCCCGTATCCTTTCCGTTTTTATCGAAGGCACTCTCGCATTATGCTGGAGGGGAATTTCGCAATGCTGCTGCTGCATTGGGGATTTCCAACGTCAGCGACCATCGCCTGATTTTGCTGGTCCCGCGCTCACTCTCTCTCTCTCTCTTCATAACCGAGTGGTGCAGAGAGCGCGGCGCTCGTCAATAACGCGCTCTCGGGCCCTCTATCTCTCTGTCTCTCTTTGTTGAGTGCAAAAGCTCTTGTGAGTGAGTGAGTGAGTGGCTGGGTGAGTGCTTACGTGGGCCGAAACGAGTGGTTTTCGTAGAGCCGGCTTTTGCGGGTTCGAGTGTGGGCGCAGCCGAGCGTTGGGCCCCTAGGCCATGGCACGTCTCGCTGCCCCTCTCCCACACACACACACACACGCTCACTAACTGGGCTAAGAAAAACAGAAGAAAAAAAAAGCGCACGAATTCTGGTTAAAACGTATGAGTCATCATCCAATCTGCCTGCCGCCGTGCTCTGCTCGGCTGTGTGTGGAATCGGTTGTAGCCGCATTCGTTCATTCATTCATTCATATTTACTGAATGAATGAGTGGAGGCTACACCCCCGTACGCCCCCCGCCCCGCACACCCTACACTGCTGTTTTTTCTTCATAAACAAATTGTATATTAAATGTTTATCGCTGGCAACACACGGTGACTTTTTGATTGACTTTGGAATAATATTTGCCGGTCAACACTTTTAAACTTTTGATTTAACTCTGAAAACGCCTCCTCTCGTCATACGCCTAGGGAAAGGATAAACGTGGACGCAGGGCGGAGCCCTCGGATTCATTGGAATCGCCCACGGTATTGCACTGGCGCATCGCCACGCTGGCCAGGACCACGGTTATGTCGTCCGGCTTGCCCCCGCCCCCATGGGCCACGTTGTTCTCCAGGGCCCGGAGGCAGAAGGGGGACTTGTAGATGGGGTTGGTCGACAGGGCGCCCGCCCGTTCCACCACACGATTGACCGCCTCCTGTATGGCCTTCTGCTCGTGGACGCCCTGCACTTTGGAGAGCATCTCGAGCAGCATCTGCTCGGGCATGTTGTCGAAGAGTCCGTCGGTGGCCACCAGCACAAGGTCGTCGGGCTGCAGGAGCAGGCGGGTGGCCACCGCCTCCGAGGGATCATCGCAGAACCACATCTCGCGGTTGGAGTCGGGCGGCGGCACTGTCAGCTGGAAGGGCATGTTGAAGAAGTGCGTCTGCTCCTCGGAACGGTCCAGGACGCTGCCGTTGCGGATGACCACGTAGCCGCTGTCGCCCAGGTTGGCGGTGTACAGGGCCGACTCGCTGCGATTGAAGGCCACCACGCAGGCGGTGCTGCTGCCCAGGATGGGCTTCCACTTGCGCTTCATCTCGCCGTAGCATTCGCTGAGGAGTTGGCGCGGATTGCGCGCATCGAAGGTGGGCTTCTGGGCGTGGACGAAGCAGCGTTGCATCAGATCCCGGGAGAAGCGCCCGGCGTCGATGCCCCGATCCCGCCAGCCGCCCACACCGTCGGCCACGCCCATCACATCGGCCTTTGGCGTGGAGCTGAGGAAAAAGCTGTCCTCCCCGAAGTACTTGGGGGCCTGAATCGTCTCGGCCTGTGCTGTGGGCTGCATTGCGGACTGTAAGGTGGGACTCCTGTGCTTGGACTTGCCCTGCACGGCCTTCACCAGATACGGCTCCTGGCTGTAGCTGAGGAGCCCCAGGCCAGGAACACACCAGCGAAAGGCAACGCGGGCTAGGGAACCCAGCGATGGCTTGGAACGCATAAAAGCCATTCTCGTTCTCCAAGTTATACGCTTTTGTTTCTTAAAAGTTCGTTCTAGTATATACAATCAAAAAAGAGTTTAATTTCGAAAGTTTTTTTTGATTTTGAGATTAGGAAAGAGGCCTGATTGATGATCAAGTGCCAAAACAGATCTTAAAGTAGAGGCCCACTGAGGTGCTCCAAAGTGGATTGAAAGGAAGGATATATTCCACAGATATTCTAAAACCATAAGAAAGGGGTATTCTTAAGGGTATTTGTAACATACTTCCAGCCCATACTCCGAACTGCTTCCCGAAGGAGTCGGGGTCACCTTATCGTTAATTAAGGATCTCAGAGTGGCAGAGTACATCAGATCTTCGAAAACTGATCTTAGACCATAATAATGATCATTAATCTTAAGGGTATCTGTGTGATACTTCCAGACCACACTGAGAACTGCTTTCCGAAGGAGTCGGGGTCACCTTATCTTCAATTAAGGATCTCAGAGTGTATCAGATCTTCGAAAACTGATCTCAGACCATAATAAAGACCACTAATCCCAAAGGTATTTGTGAGATTCTTCCAGTCTGCTTCCCGAAGGAGTCGGAGACACCTGTGCAACCGATTCCAACGGTTCCAAGTTATGTTTACACCATAAACACGAGTTAATTGCAAAGCGATTTCCCTATCAGATAAACAGCGAGACCTTTGCTGCCGATTCGAGTACTATGAGTATTTGTCATAGATTTGCTTTTGTTTTTCTTGAGGCCCATTGTTCCAATCTTATCTGATGGCCCGGGCCTACGACACATACCCATACCCGTACCCCCATCATCACCGGAAGTTTGGATCACGTTACTACGGAACTGCAAGACTTTATCGCAGCCGTTTGCTTATCGCTGGACAAAAGAAAAACAACGAAAATGAACTGCAAAGATAGCTTTATTTTTAAGTACTGATGTAAACGCCTCTGCTCAGATACAGATACCGAGCGCCTTTATCAGCCTTCGCACAACTTTTATTCGACAGAAATCACTCATTATTCATTATTCATTTGTGTTTTCGTTATTCCTTACGACCGATTGCCAAATTATATGGAAACCTAAGGCTCTACTTCCGGCCAGGGAACCTTTTGCGTCCTACCCGAGGCATGATACCATTTGCTAAAAATACGAAATACTCAATAGGAGTGGCCGGCTCCCGAATGCTACTACTCGCACGTAATCTGGGGAATACAGAACAAAGTCTTATCACCACTTCGTGACGTCGGCAATGGGTTCGTAGAAACTGTTCGAAGACTTATGGCCGATTGTACCCTAACCCGAAAAGGGAAGTGCAATTTTCACTAGAACTTTGAAATGCGTTAGAGGCAGCATTTCGAGTCAACATATGAGTCAATGGTGGGCATTATCTTGTACGAGTAGTATTTTAAAGGTCTTTGGTGAATGAATGAAACCCATATGGAAATCTTTAGATAATTCAATGGAACCATTTGTGAGTTTGTCTCTGTTTTGAGTGTGGATCTAAGCTTCTAGGCCTTTCAATGCGGAAACTTTTGGCATCTCGAGAAGGTAGAATCTCGTGGTAGGGGAAGAGGAGTATCCCTCTGAGCAATCGATAGAATTTCGGCCATATTTGCATTTAAAATTCGCAAAATTCACAGGATCCACTGCCTGTAATGTTTCATTGCTGTTATTCTTTGCGAATTTGATGACAATCCATTATAAATCCTTATTTATTCCTTGAATTTCTGTCCTTTCCTGTGTGTAGGGCATGCCCGGTACGTTTATAGGTGTCCCGCGTCATGCAGCAGCGCTCCTCGGTCGGTTTATTGCGTTTCTGTCTGTGATTCGGGCGCAACAAGCTTCGTTCACTTAACGTCCTAAGAAATACATAAAATATTCGACAGAAATACTATCTTTTGCCATAGCTGCATATTTCCAAAGAAACTTTGGGTACAGTACCCTAGATGGGTATTGTACCCTAGTACAATATCATATATTTCCCATATATCTTAAACTGTAAGACTTTTCTTGTGCATTTTCCAATCCCAAATACTAATTGAAAATTCTGTTCTCTTTTTCTCTCTGTATCTCTCTCGTTGCAGGTAAGTAGAGCAAAGCAATTGCCTTTGTGCCACACAGATGTTTAGTGTCACACGACCCACATATGGTTGCACTTTCCCCAACCCCCTGCACCAAAGCCCAACCCCCCCTCTAGAGACCAAAAAGGAGAGCCACGTAAGTGACGACACAAGGTCAGTGTGGCCTTTTCATTTGGTTGCGCATAAAATTACAAGGCGGCACCTGAACGCATCGATCGGTAGAGGCGGCAGGCAGGCAGTCAGGCAGGCAGGGGCCCCCCATCAATATTTATTGAAAAGGCTGACATATCATACATAGATACGATAAATTCCTATGGAGGAACACCTGCCTGCCTCCTGCTCAGGTGGATCGCGGTGGCGACGGCGACACCGATTCGTATCAGAATCGAATTGAATCGCCTGGCGACCCATTTCGTAGAGCCCAAATGCGAGATAAGGCCACTCTTTTTGGGGCCCCGCGATTACAAAGGCCAGCCTTTGTTGTTGGTTGCATTTTGGGGCATAAAGGGGCGACTTTACCTGTGTCTCGGTGTCTTTAAATTTAGTTGCTTATGTCATAACTAAATTGTCTGGCGATAAGATAAGGGGAGCCAGCCCCAAGAACATCGCGTAGCCAAAGAAAAACTACGAAGAGGCACGTGAGTGCGATATTCCATATATGTATTGCATGTGTAGAGCAGCCAGAGCGGGTTAAACCCACAATATAATACAGATATATATCTATATACAATGTAGTATAATTTGCCGTCTGTGCAGTTTTTGCTCAGGAAATGCTAGAGACCCAGAGAGGAGCCCCACGTAGCTTTCGTTTCCACTCAAAAACGGCCCTCTCTAACGTCTGGGCGGCTCTCTTTCACTCGAAGCGATAAAAAAACTCGTCTGGGGGCCTCTGGGGGCGTATATAAGGCCAGTCGAACGACGATGACGCATTAGTCAAAACAAGTTGGCCGTGCGAAACGCTTCGGCAATAATCTCTGGTGTTTTACAAAACAGTAAACCGTCAAACGTAATATATCGAGTGAAATTACTGTAAAAACAGAATGTTTGCGGCATTTGTATCGAAGCAAAAACCAAAAGAATAGCTGAAAATAAAAACAATTCTCGGAAATATTGAAATACGGACAACGCAAATAATTCGCACGATCGCGCGCCACTCGTACAACAGGCACAGATACAGATACATCGATCCGTCGAGATACATTTGTGGCCGTGTGTGAACTGAATTTTGAAAGACATATACAAAGGCGTATTTCGCCAGAAATCGCCTTGAATCATTTGGCTAATCGTCAAAATAGACTTTGTGCCGGAAACAAAACAAAAGATACAGATACAGATACCACAGACACCAGCAGATCCATGATGACGCTGGATAACTACAATATCTTTGGCGATGAGTACCTGTTTAGCATGCCGCTATCGCCGTTGCCCAAAGTGGTAAGATCTCTGAAAATCTATCCGTAGCCCCCAACCGCCCCCCGCCCCAATCCCACCCCAACTTTGGCATACTTTAGGCGCCCGCCCCATCGGAGAGTGTTATCAGCTCTATGTTCCACTCCTATCAGTGTTTTGCCATGAAATTTCTAGAATTACTCTACACTATATATATTTTTTTGTAAATTACGCCTCTGATATTTATTTATTTCTGCCAATAAGCTTTCTCGTTATCGTTCGCATGGAATTCTTGGAAATTGGAGATTCCCCTTGTTATTTCTATGCCATTTTGCCACTTTTACCCCTTGAACCCCTGTCTGTATCGGGTTTTTAGTTTTGTTTGTGTTTGTCCACCGATAAAGCCCGGCCCGGCCCCGCCCCGCCCATTGGATCTACCCAATCCACACTCTATTCAATGCTCATTACCCTAAAAAAGATTTCTATATTTTGTTGTGTGTTTTTTTTTGATAAGGGAAAAACGAGTTTTTTTTTGTTGGCTGTGGCTCGTAAAGGAAATTGTTGGATTGTCATACGACACGATAGATAGGATAGGGAATAAATCATTGGATCCAATTTTATGCTTTGCTATCGAGGAATGTGGAAAGATACAACGATATTTTTGATAGGGATTGGGTTGGAGATGTGTAAAAGATAGAGAATTTTATGTGGGATTATTTTAATAATAAAAAGTTGCAAAATATTTGATATAGAAAATATTAATAATAATTAATAAATAACTTACAAAATCCCTTCAACTGAAATATTTAAAAGTATTATTTTAGGCTCTTAAAAAGCAAAATTCTTAAGGTTAAAAAAAAATTCAATTTTTAAATGGAATTTTAAGCCTAAGCTTTGCTTAATTAATTTTTAATTATTTATTATTTAATTTAATATTTAATTAATTATTTAATATTCAGTCCTAAATGCCATTTCTTTTAAGATATTTCAGTAGTTATTGTAGATTTATCTGCCACCCAAATTCAATGCATAAATTCTGCATTTCCACCCCCCAAGAACGCATTCCTCTAGCCCTAAAATTGTGAAAAAGCCAGGTGTTCAAAGAGCCCAACGGCAGGTGCACTTCAACTGGTTTTTTGTGTTCCTTCTGTCTATAAAAAAAACCCTATGGTGATCATTCTTGTCTTTTCCTGGACTACACCCCAAGATTTTTCTTTAACCAAAAAATCACCCCCAAACGGTAAATCACGTTGCAAATTCATGCCCACCATTAACAGTTAGCATTGTTTTTCTTTTTGGCTTAATTTTTTTGGTTATTTTTTTGCACATTGCATTTCACAGTCCAGTGATCCGGTGCGGTGCGGTCCGGTCTGGTCTGCCGTTGCGCTTTTTCCAACGGGTTCTCGGTCGCCGTCTGGTGCGCCGCCGCCGCTCTATGGCTGATATCTTGGACACGTGCGATTTTCGTGACATTTTATCAGTTTTTTTTACTGCACTTTTCCGCTGAGGGAACTTTTTTTCTCGTTTTTTTGGTTAATTTTGTATGATATGAAAGTGAATGAGGGTCCAAATGGGGTGAACCCTTTGACTTGTGAACCTCATTCGCGTGACACTTGATAGTCGGAGGGAATTATGTATGGAGGAGGGGATCACTCACAATTGGGGCGGTTCAAAGTGACATGCTGCAAGTCAAACACTTGCCACATGCCCCGCAACGTCCCACACCGCCGCTTAAGCTCTCTTCAAATTGTTTTATTACTCGTAAGTCGACAGGCAATGGGAGGACGGGCGCCCCCGCAATATCCAGACAAAGTCCAACTTTCTTTTAATTAACTCGAAAAAAAGAGCAAAAAACAAAAACGAATATGGTCTGTCTCTGGCTCTTACATTCATTTATTTTGTATTTGATTTCGTGGCTGTACTTTCGCAATGGAATCTGTGTTTTTTTTCGGTTAGTGGTGGGCGTTCTTCGATTTGCCGTGGGCCCCCTTGTCATGAAAGAAATCACTTGAAGTCTGTGGGGGAAACAATAACTTTCCTTTGTGTGAGAGAGCCTACCTACACCTGGCAGCGCCAAACCCCACTCTGCGGCACCCTTTCTCCCCTACAGAACTGGCCTAAAAACGCTTCGATCATGCCACATGGCGGCGTAGAGACCATGGAGCGTGCAACAGCCACTGAAATTGAATTAAGATGCAGTCCAAATTAATGTAGTGTGTGCGGTCAGTCGATTTAATTGAATTTCCTTCTTAATTCGTGTGGATTTTCCACCAAAGAAGCAGCCCCTGGCTGAGACACGTACACGTAATGGATAATGGACTTTTTAGGGGCCTGCCAACAGAATTTGCTGCAGATAATTTGACAGTAGAGACACACGACTGCAACTGGGCCCTTTCCCCTGATGGCCCCCTTTCCTTTTTTACTTTGACTCCTGCCAGCCGTAATTTGAGCTTGGCAAACGGCTCTGTCCTGCGGTCATGTCCTTCTTGGAATCGGAATTGGCCAAACCTCGAAAATAAAAAGTGAAAACAACTTTTACCACTCTCTCTCTCTCCGAGGTCCTTTCTTTTTTGGCTCTGTCTTGTCTAGTGTCTCCTGTCTGGCCCTGTCCTGTCCCTGTCCTGTCCTGCACTTTTATCCTTTGGTGGCGCCTCGACGACGCGTCGTTTGTTTGCCATTTCCTCGAACTGCAAACTTGGCCATAAATTCCGTACACCCCCCACAGCCCCCACAGCCCCCACACCCCCCCAAAACGCTGGTTTGCTTCATTGTTCGTTTTCTCTGTCGTGTGTGTGTCGCGTCGCGACAAAATGCATTTAAATAAATTATTCCCAGACCAATGTCGCGTCATTTTATTAGCTGCACGTTTGCCCGTTTGCGTATATCGAGGGCGCACTTTAATTATACAAAAAAAATCACTCTTCGATGGTTAGAACCCCCAACCCCTGAACCCAACCCAAAAACAAATAAATTTCTACATTTCCAGAGAGAGAGGAGGGTTCAATGCACCCCCCAGGCAAACGCCAGAACATAAATATTTTAGCGCATGCTTTTTTTTTTTTGCTGCCTTTTTAAATATCGCATGCAAATTTGTCAATCGCTGTTTATTCCACGCCCTGGCCCGTACCAAAAGCCTGATTAATTTGACACTCAACTTAAGGCCTGACACCACTCCCCCCTCCCTCCCTCGCACAGCCTCCTCTCGTAGCCGACTCGGACTTCGAGTTGAAATTTATTTCTCCCTGCGCCTTGACATCCGCTTTTTTTTGTGTGCTGCACTTTTTGGCAAATTTTGAATTATGGCCTGTGCAGCAGTTCAAATAAAAATCACAAAAAATACAAAAATTTCTTAACTTTAATTCAATTTTTATTTATTTTTCTTGTTTTTTGTGGGGGCGTTCCAAAAATGGTTAAACCTCAAGTGATTTTAATGACGGCGCTGCTTTTCACAGCCAAAAATTTTTGTTTTCTTATACATATATATATGTATATATATATATCTTTGTTTGTGTATGTTATATAAGCACGATATGGTCAAGGGGCTGCCTGCTGGCGTGCCTAAAAATGGCTGCTGTCCATCGCCACGCTGCCGGCCATTGACTCGGTGGCACTCCAAAAATTCTGTTGGTTCTGGCTTGGGCTTTATCAACAGAGGCCCCCAGAGGCGGCCCAGCACACTCTCTTTCCTTCCTTTCTGGCATTGCGGTCACGTTCATGCGAAAAAAATTTACATATATATGATTTGCCTTCTCCTTTGCGTTAATTGTTTTATTCGCAGAATATTTGCATATATATTCGCAAATGCAAATCATATAGAAATACGCAGAAGTAACTACTATACGAGTTATGCTTATCGTCAAGGGAAGTCTCTCCCTATATATATTATATGTGGAATCCTGCTCGAAACGCACTTGAACTTGTCAACTTTTCTACCTCTCTCTCTCCTCTCTGGATTTTTTTTCTGACATTGCAACCGCATTGAGGCACAACACAATGCCTCTGCTGCATTTGAAGTCTTTGCCATTCGAAAAATACAATATATATGTATTGTATTTTTTTCTGTTTAGCTCCTACTATAATTATGCGCATTTCTAACTAAACATTCAGAGGCATTGCGGTAACCTTCATCAAGGCAATTTATTTTTTGTTATTTTTTGTATTTAACAAGCTCGACAGTTAGTTAATTTATGCAATTGCAAAACTAATAGCAACTAGCGAAATTGTTTGCTTGTGTTTCGATCTTGATTTGGAAAGAGAATAGCAGCGGAGATATATAGTTTTTAGCAGGGCAATGGCATGGAAAGGCAAGGAATAAAATTTAAAATAAAATAATTGGTTTATTTATTGAATTAGTAAAATGTAGATATATATTTAGATTCTACTACTTTCAGGAAAAGCGGTATATTCTGATTAACATCTTGTCAGTTAGATATAAAATAATTCCATAAGCCTCTTATCAAATTATTTAAATCGAAAGACTAGAAGACCAGACCCCTTAAGCTTGAGGCCCAGACGGCACAGTTTTGTATTATATTTATGCACAATTTACGACTGGAAACTGCTAAGAACAACTGATTTCAAACAATAAGCTATTTAAAATGATCCACTAAGCTCTAGTTCAATTTTGTCTATAAAAAGTGTGAAAATTGCAAAGAACGTGCCATATTTCCCCTGCTTTTGCCATAGTAATCCAGATAGAACATTAATCATAGGCAAAAATCCCTCACAAAGCAGATTTAAGCAAGGTACAGGCTGCACCAGAGGACTAACAGTGGCCTGTTTCCGTTTAACAGCGTGCGCTAACAGTCCACTGTTAAGTACTTAACAGCTGACTCTTAACAGTGCCTGCTGTCTCCCTTCCACCTCGACACTTGATAATAATTCAACGCCACTTATGATATAAACAATACAAATTGTTGTCGACTGTGCTTTTGCTTTTTTTTTTGTTGTTTTTGTTGCTATAAGTTTTGCTTTTGATGTTGCCAAGTTTTTGTTGTTTTTATTTTGCCTTTATTACGTCATTGTCAGGCAAAAATTGAACTAAAAATAAGTCAACACGTCAGCTCTGAAACACAGAGGCGGCAAAAGTCGATGCGATGTTTCTTTGGCTGTCAACTTGTTGCCAATTCCCGCTGCACCACCTCCCCCTCCCCGCCAGGAGGAGAGCGCAAAATGTTGAACTAATTAGAGTCAAGGTCATAGGTGGGCAATGCAAATCGCCGTTCTTTTAGAGCCAATGCCCCACTGTACGGACAGACAGCTGTGCGGAGTCTCACTGTAATCAAATTTGCAGCCGCAGCAGCAGCAGCAGCAGACCCATGTATTAGTCAGCACTACGTCAGTAGTTCTGTGGTCTGGTGCTCTGGAGCTCTGGTGCTCTGTTCATTTCATTTGCCACGCTTTGGCGCAGCTCAATTGACCCTCAGACGTGAACTCTGGGTGCCCAGACCTCTCTGATAAGAGAGAGAGACGTCTGCCCTGACCGTTTCAATTTAGACAATTGCTGATGTTATTATTTACTATAATATATAGTAGGTATATATTTTAAATTGACTGATTCATCGGCTAAATACGGTTCATGTTCAGGTTCGCAAAAGCAAATTTACATTCGAAAGTGGGTTAAAATGAAAGTCTCCGACCAGACAGCGTGTGGAAGGTGCTTGAACGGCGGGTTTCTTCAAAAGTAAATGCCACATAAAATAAATAAATAAATATAAATATAAAATAAACATGCGTACAAAGAATAAAATCGATTGTTTGCCTGTGCCACACACAAACGACGGCGGAATAAGGGAATGGCCTTTTGGATTGGGCAATGTATCCTCCCTCCGATAAGATCAGTCAATAAATAAATATCGTACAACAAAGAACAACATTTAACAGGCGGAAATAAACCAGAAAACAAGGAAGAGCGCTTTACACCTTAGGAAATCTCTTGAGATGATGTGGAAATGACAATGAAATGAAACCAAAGTACAAAATTATTTCAGAGTGCGGTGGAGAACTGAATCCCAAGATTCGAGCTCTTTAAAGGCTCCTTGATCCGTCTCCAGGTGTTCCGCAGAGAGAGACCTCATTGATCCTAGATCGTGTACCTCTAAAGTGTTTATCCACACAATATACCCCTCGAATACCCCGTATTTAGAGCTCTTGCGAGACAGGGGGTCTCTCTGGTTCCACCTGTTGTGGCACACAACACTCATCCATCTGTCAGATGTGACAGACGACAGTTCTGTTATGTTCTGCTCGGTTCTGCTATAAATAAATGTTATGTTACGATCCGCAAATTGGCCCAAAAACAGTTCCCCTGAATGTGTGATTTATGGCAAAGTAAAAGCGCTTCCAGGGATCCGCCAAATCGGAAATAACCCACATCTCTGGCGGGCACGGCATATGATCATATCTGAAAGATACGCGTGGGCTGCCCCGCCCCTGTCGCCCCTGTGTGGGCTGCCGCTCAATTAAGAGCAGCCAGCATTTAAATTTATTTGATTTTCTAAGTTGGTTTCTCTCTCGAGAGAGAGAGTGCTCTCTGGGGATTCTGTGTGCTGGCTGCTGCGGCTGCTGTTCTCTAGATAAATCGCAATCTCTAGATCTCTTGATCGTTGCCAATTTTTCTCGCTCGCCCCGGAATCAGTCGCAAACGAACAACGAACCATCGAAGTTTAGAAAAAATATTCGAGAAACAAAAACCAAAAGGCGATCGCGCGCGCGCTTTTTCCTGCTCGAGAAAAACCCGAACAACCGAACCAAAAAAAAAAACACCGAAAACGAATAGCGAACAAAACGAAAATAAATTTGGAAATTCGAAACAGAAACAACAAGAAAAACCAAAAAACAGAAAAACAGAAAAGCAAAAATTGCAATTGTTTTTTCCGATTTTTCTGTGGGTTTTTGGTCTGTGTTTTGACAAATTTTCTGCCGTTTGTTTTGCGGCGCGCGCGTGTGCATTGCCAAAAACGAATCGAGGAATAAAATGAAATGAAAATAGAATACAAGTAAAAATAAAAACAAAAGGAGGAATCAAAAAATAAAACGAGACGCACATTTTCTCAGTTTACGTTGCATGCCGCATGCCGTCTATATAATATTATATATATATACATATATATAGATACGATAAAAGCGAATTGCTGGCCCAAAGCAAAAGGCAGAGGAATAGTTTTTTTCGTAGTTTTTTTTTAGAGGCGTTGCCCGCCGTATACCCATGAGAATCGAAACGAAAACGAATCGAATCGAAAAACTGGCGCAAGGCTCAATCCGTAAAACGAAAGCCCTCCTCGTTATATAATTATAGAAAACACGTGCCTGTCTCGCTGGATTTGAAGCCCTGAAGGCTACGATAATTACTTCAGTGCTGATTATGTGGAATACTCATTTCGATCCTTTGCGAAATCAGCCAATGCTTATCGTGAAGCGTCTCAGACCCCCGGAAGACGGAGGGCGACGATTGAGGAATTGAATTGAACAAAACGAATCTACGTCACGAAACGAAAGGAAAGGAAACACTGCTCCAAAACGAAAATATAACCAAAATCTAAACCAAATATAAAGAAAAAACCAACAACGAACGAAACAACAACAACAACTACTGCGACAACAACAACAACAACCATAAAGACAAGCCTACATATAGGAATCTATAGAATATATATATATTTAAAGATAGATAGAAGATCTTTTGCTTTTTGATGTAAATATTAATAATTTAAAACAAAGAAGAGTTTTCATTTAGATTTAAAAATAAATTAGAAACTGTTTCTGTTGATTTTTGATTGAATATACTATATATATATCATTGTTGTCCCATTATATTGTTGATTAACGAATAACGAAAACTAGTCATTGCGCCCAACTGTGCGTATACGTGATCAGACATTGCGTATACATAATATTAAGAGAGAGATTAGCACATAAGAGATAGCTTAGGATCTAGATAGGAAGGAAACAACGAACAAATGATGAAAAATCTCAATGGTAGAGCGCATAACGCGTGCTACCATCCCTACCTCCATCAGCTGCATCAGGCACAACAGCTACAGCAACAGCAACAGACACAGCTGCAACAGACACCACATACGACTCATACGCAACAAAACGGCCTGACGCAGAACGCTCAACCGCAGATACAATGGCCATATAATGCCTCTGCTGCTGCCAATCAATACTACCAACAACAACAACAGCAAGAGCAGCAAATGTTACGTCAGCGACAATTGCCCACGCAGCAGCCGGCTGCCTCCTACGAGCAGCAGCCGCAGCAACACCAACATCTGCAACAGCAACAGCAACAGCAGCATCAGCTGCGGCAAACGTTTACCAATGCAGCAACCAACACCAACGCCGCCGCCATGGCCGCCATGTGCCAAATGCAGAACTTTTTTACACAACAACAGCAACAGGAATTCAACAACAATTGTGCGCACATTAATTACAATCAACAGCAACAACAACAACCAACAGCAGCAGTGGCAACCACCACGCCAACTCAAAAAGCAACACCAACAAAAACTACACCAACGAATAATCCAACAACAACAACGAATAATTCAACAACAACGAATGGCGACAAGTTTGCTATGGATGCCAGTGAAATTGCCAGTTTTTTAGCCAGCGAGCTATTTATGCAGCAGGTATATATCGGTATCGGTTGGGGGGATGTATCGATATCGAAAATTGTAATTTTAAAGTGTTGGAATGCGACGATGCTTTGGTTTTTTGGGCGCAAAACAATTGCGTTTTTTGTTCATCTCTAAAAATAGATTGAAGACGAAGCAAGAGAGGCCAGAATGTGGAGAGCGAATTGTTGGATACCCTAGGAAATGGATCTATGTGTATGGTAGCCACTTTATAGTGATCCAATCTTTGAGGATTCCATTCAAGCAAAAGATTCTGCATGGAAAAAAACAGACGGTGGTCGAAAATGCTTCAGAAATGTGTCTGAAAGGGTATACAAAACCGAATAACAATAGAACAGAAATGTAAACATTCAATTGATGGATCTCTCTCACATCCTCTCTCTGTCTACATTTCACTCTGTGTCTACAGTTCTCTCCCTGTCCCTCTCCCTCTCAGAACAAATTAAACATATGTAAACTTTTAATAGCACGGTTTTATTATATGTTCTTCTTTCTTGATCGTCGTATTCGAATGAATTCGAATGTCGAGGACAAGTATCGATATATCGAGTACATTGGTATTTCTTATAATACTATCGATGAGTAAATCTTAAACTAATAATCAAATCTAATAAACTAATATTCATATCTTACACATCAAAGGAATTGTCAACATTTTTGATTAATTTCGTTTATTTTGTATTGCAGCTCGGAACATTCGATGGCATACAGAGTGCACCAACGCTGACGACGCCTACGCTGACGCCGACCACGCTGCGCAGCATTGAGGAGACATTCTACGAGATGACCAACGATGCACCATATCAGGCCGGCTTCAAGCCACCCCCGCTGGCCCCATTGGTCAACAACAACAACAACAACAACAACAACAATGGCAACGGCAATGGCAATGGAAATGGCAACGGTTTGGCATCATCTGTGGTACCCACAACAACCACAACGGCCACCATCATTGGTGTGAGCAATCCGCTGATCAGCCAGCAGCAGCAGCAGCAACAGCAGCAGCAGGTATTCGATTGCGGGGCCAGCGTTATGCCCGGCAGCGATACGGAGGAGTCCAACGGCTCCTGGGCCGATGGGCAAATGAATGAGGATCAGAGCATATCCGATACTTGTAAGCATTTCATACATTTCAACCATAGAAATACTAATTGGTTTTCCCTTTTGACTTGCAGCAAGTGGAGCCACAGACAGCACCTCCTATCAGAACGGACACATGATGGGCAACAGCGGCGGCGGTACTGGCGGCGCCAATAACTTCAGCAACGTCCTGGCCGCAGCCGGACGCAACACAAATACCTCAAACAGTGCCACACCGGCGCGTCGCGGCGGCGGACGGCGCCCGAACAGGTCCGCCAATATGACGCCCGAGGAGGAGGAGAAGCGTCGCATCCGGCGGGAGAGAAACAAGCAGGCGGCGGCACGCTGTCGCAAGCGACGCGTCGACCAGACCAACGAACTCACCGAAGAGGTCGAGCTGCTGGAGAAGCGGGGCGAGAGTCTGAAGAAGGAGATGGAGCTGCTCAACGAGACGAAGAACCAGCTGGAGTACTTCCTGCAGGCACACCGTCCCACGTGCCAGAAGGTGCGTGCCGATATGCTCAGCGTGACCACCTGCAACGGGCTGATCGGGCCAGCGGCCCTCCTCAGTGCCGGCAGCTGTGGCAGCGGCAGCAGCCACCACAACAACAACAGCAACAGCAATGACAGCAGCAGCGGCACGATCACCGGCCTCGATGCCACCCTGAACTCCACCGGGCGCAGCAATTCGCCGCTCGATCTCAAGCCGGTGCCAATCGACGAGGATCTGCTGCTGCACATCAAGGACGAGCCGCTCGACGGTGCGTTGGACTCGAGCTCCTCGCTCGACCAGGACGGACCGCCGCCGCACAAGCGCTTTGCGCTGCCCAACATTGCCACGCTGATGACGCCCACCGGTCCGGCGGGGTCGCTGCAGACGCCCGTCTCGGGCACGGCGCCGCATGGCTTTGGTAGCTTCCCCACCACCATCAGCAACATCAGCAGTATCCACAACGGCCCCACACTTAACACTCTGAACAAGATGCCCAAGGAGCGGCCCAACACGCTGGCCTTCCAACGGCCCTTCGGCGGCCAGATGCAGCTGAGCGTGAGCGGCAAGGCTCCCACGCAGATACAGGGCGTGCCCATCCAGACACCGTCGACGGGCACCTTCAACTTTGAATCCCTGATGGACGGGGGCACCGGGCTGACGCCCGTCTCCGGTCCGCTGATCCCCAACTGCACCTCGCAGAACAAGCACCCACTGGAGCTGCCCACGCCCACAACCGAGCCGTCCAAGTTGGTCAGCTTATAACCGGTATAGGGCCGGGGGCAGGGGCGGGAGCGGGAGCCGACGTACGGCGCTAACAAAGTCAGACTTAAGTTAAGTTTTATATAATGAATGAACTACGATTATGAGCATATTGTATCTACACCTAGGCGACGAACATTTTGCTAGCTCTAACGATGTTTTGTTCATTTTTGTAATCGTATCTGTAACGAATATTTCGTAGGCCCCCCACCGTCCTGCGGAGGAGAAGGGTACTCTTGTTTTCCGTTTAACTTTAATGTTTTTGTATTATTATCTTTATTACGTTTAATTTATGATTTTTCTACGCGTAGTAGTATGTCTTTATGCCGGAGGAGTGTTTTGTGCAATTTTGAAACCTTTTTCATTTGCGTGTTATATTTTCCAAAAATATACAAACGACAACAGATCGGATCGATGGACGGATGGATGCATCATGATGCATGCTAGCTCGTTGTATGCCTGACATTTTTCAGCCTGAGGCGCAAGCGTCCAGGCCGGAAAATGCAAAACCGAATGATTGGATGGAAAGGGATTGAAGTGGATGGATGGAAGGATGCGTTGTGATATTTATTATAAAACAAATAAACAAAAAGTAGAAAGCAAACAAAAGAATTAAACGAAGCGTATAATGAAAGGAACTAAGCCGGTTTTAAAATTGTACATTTAAACGAAATTTGCATATATTCAATACAGAAGAAATACAAACATACAAACTACATACAATGCCTTGAGAGAGAATTAAGAAATGCAACAACAAATTTATATAAATATATACCTACAATATGTACGTTTAAACATTAAACCTAAACAATAATCGCGTTGATTGATGATAACGATGCCAGTTTTATATTGAAGCCGTAGCACTTGTGAGACGATGGGATGAGATACAAGAAAATATTGTATACTTATTGTACGACGATTACTCTGTAAGCCTGCAGTAGAAGAGCCCAAATATATTTTTACTAAACGCAACGAAAGCGCTATTTTCAAATACAATTTATAAGAACAAACAAAAACCAATAATGACAAAGCAAAGCAATTATTTAATATGTAATTAATGTATTACGCAAAACAAAACGATCATAATATTATAATGCTATTTCCACAATAGATCAGAATCAGGTAACAGAACATAGATGGCCCCTGTGTGGCAGTATGTTCTACATTTTCTACATTTATCCAAACACACATACCACACACACAAAATATTGATCGACAGGAAACTGTAGCAAGAGTTACGATACGATGCACTTAAAGGGCAGAAAACACAAACACACACACCAAAATTGACAAAAAATAAATAAAATAAAAACTACCGAAAAAACCTAAAAACAAAAAACAAGGGGAACTACTTTTATACCCAGTAATAATCAGTCATATGTGAGCTTAAACGATGTATTTTTTAGAATTTTGGTATTCATGATTTTCTTATATTAGATTTGATCTGCTTCCAATTTTTTTTAACTTTTTTTTTGTACATCTATTCTCACACCAATATCAGACCTTAAATCTTGCTCCTTCCGCCAGAGCGCACACCTTGCACGACGAAGAGTGTGTGAGAGAGAGAGACAGAGAGTGAGTAAGCGCGTGGAAGGCGTTGCTGATCCAACAGATTTTCGTCCTTTGTTGGGTCAGCGTTTCAGCGTGATATCACAGGAGTCTGGATACAAAATTTTGCTGCTCTAGCTCTTATAGTCTCTAGGAACTAAGACGGACCGAAATCGGTGTATCAATCCGGCTATTGATGCTGATCAAGAATACATATATACAATTTATGGAGTCGGAAACGTTTCCTTCTATCCACTTTCTCCGCAAATTGAATGTACCCCTATACTCATCGAGTATGTACATCCAATTTATTCCAGAAGCAAAAGTATTGCTCACTTGACTTGCAAATGGGTTTGCTGGCTGGGCCTGGATCGACTGATCGGCAGGTAACACTGATCAGGTAAATTAGGGTGGCCCAAAAAAACGGAGACTTACAGCCAAACCATAATGTCATTAGCAGAAGAAAGGGCTCGTTTGAATCTGATTAACTTCATTCTGTAAGCTGTGCCCATCCAATGCTGTGTTAAGGACCAGTCTAAAGCGGCAGGTAAGCCACAGAGCGTTCCCCTGCCGTCCATTAGGCCGGCCCGCAGATAATGGTTACATACGTACGTATCGTATATACATATATTCATTTTCGGGTTTGCCTGGCTTGCATTATTTTCAGAGTCGGAATTTCAGCGTCTTTGTTTCAGTTATACGAGAGCTGGCGCAATGAGCAGTAGCCACCTCTTACGCGCCCTGCGACGCACCTTGGGCCTGGGTCGTAGCCAGCTACCGGTTGATGGCCGAAATGTAATACTCATCACGGGCTGTGACTCGGGCTTGGGGTAAGCAAATGGATAATCATCGGCATACCCACAGAATTAATAGCCGACTTTCTCGCACAGCCACTGCCTGGCTGTCTACTGCCACAATGTGCTCTCCATGACGGTCGTCTCCTGTTGCCACAACCTCAAGTCGGATGGGGCCCGTTTGCTCCAGCAATTAAGTTCGCAGGGCGACGAACGCAGGCGAATGCACACCTTAGAGCTGGATCTGCTGCAGCCGTGCTCCATACGGCTGGTGCATGACAGACTCCAGGACATACTGGCAGAGGATCCGAGCTACCAGCTGACGGCTCTCGTGAACAATGCGGGCGTCATGTGCTTCGGGGAGTTCGAATGGCAGGTGCCCGAACAAATTGAGATGCAGATCAACTGCAATCTCCTGGGCACCATGCGATTGACGCGCCAGCTTTTGCCGCTGCTGAGGCAGCAGCGGGGAAGGATCATTAACGTGACCAGTCACTGTGGTCTGCAGGCCCTGCCGGCCCTCGCTCCCTATGCCGCCTCCAAGGCGGCCCTGCGCTTCTGGACCGACTCCCTGCGCATAGAACTGCAGCAGTACGGCTTGGAGGTGGTCAACTTTATACCGGGCTCCTTTGTGCTGGACAGCAACATAGCGGCACGGCAGCAGCAGCACGCCCAGCGGATGCGCGAGTGCTTCAGCGCTGAGCAGCACGCCCACTACGACGTCTACTTTGAGCAGTTCAATGGATATCTGAAGATCGTGTCGGGCTACAAGGCGCCCAACCAGCTGAAGGATGAGGCGCTGCTGGCCAAGTTCAAGGATGCCCTGACGAGCACACAACCATCGGCGCTGTACATACACGAGCCCTGGCGATATCGTGTGTATCGCTGGCTCTTTTGGCTCTGTCCCACGCCTCTCGTGGACTGGCTTACCCTGCGCTTCTGTGCGATGCCCACATACGAAACAAGCGAGCGAAAGATCGGGTAGTGTAGTTGGTAGTCTAAACATTTACTGGAGCAGTTTGAAGATACTTGGCTAGGGCTGTGGCTAATAAAATTGAGTAAAATGCATGCAGGTCTGCCTGTCTATCCTGGAATGGGTCACAAACACAAACATGCACTAAGAATATATATATATATAACACACATCACAAAAGACAGAACTCAAAAAGATAAAACAATCACAGAATGGAGGTGGTTTAGTAGCCGGTGCTGCGGCACCTCTCGAAGACCGCATCATTGAGCAGCTGGAACCATTCGCTGGCATAGGTGGAGTCCTCGGCGGCACGGAAAAGCAATAGCTTTTCTTGCGTGGGCAGTGGCGAGGAGAGATAGAAGCTGATGGCCGTCTCCGTTAGCTCAGCGTGGTAGTTCTTCAGGGCCCACTCGAGCAGACGCAGACAGTTGTGGGCATCTAGGAACTGGACGAGACGCTGTTGCAAAATCACCTCCAATTCGGGTATAATGTACACGCGAGACATCTCGAATGCCTGGATCAGGGCGGAGTAATTTGGCTGGGCCAAATGCTGCTCGTGGCAGCCAATTAAATGCAGAAAATAGCGCAGACCGCAGGCCGTATAGTCCTGCAGCTGGATCTCGCCATGATGGCCCTCGCGGAAGTCGCTGTTGAGCATCCGATTGAAGACCTCACTGCTCTCGCACAGCAGCTGCTTGTTAAAGCCAATACTAAGTGTAGTGTCATCTTCTCTATTTACAATAAATCGCATATCGCAGTTCTCATGCATGGGCGTTAAATCATTTAACTGCAGAGTGCAGATTCCAGCTGTGGTCTCCGCAGGATCGGCCTCGGGCAAACAGATGCCCAGAGTATAGCGCGACATGGATGTCACAGCATCAGCAGCCTCTTCCGCATACAGATCCTCGCTTTTCTTGCGTAGCAGCAGCTCAAAGAGCAGGTTCAAGGCATTGCCGTCGTAGAGAAACTGGTAAAGCAGACGGGGGCTTTTGATGATGTAGGCCACGGATATGGCAGCACGTTGCTGGGCATTGGGATCGTCGCAGCGCAAGAGTCGAACCAGCTCCTCTTTGCCATAATTCGATTCGCCCACGTTGGTAAGCGTTTCCAGAAACGAAAAGCCATCTTTGCGCATCTACAACCAAAAGATACAGAGATAGGTATGGGTATGTTGTCGAATATTGCTGACTAAGATGTACAATACCTCTTCCAGTTTTGTGAGCTGATACAGTTGATGGACCACGCCATGTTTGATGATCTGGGCAAAGAACTGGCTCTCCCTGAAAGAGAAACATTGAGTTTTAGTGAGTTGTACGCTTTAAGATAGAGATTGTACTCACAGTAGAATATTTGTTAGGGCATTGGCAAAGTTGTTGTTGGCACCAAACAAATTGATTGCCCTTATTAGCGTATCCAGTGTCTCCGGCTTGCCCAGCTCCACTCGCTTATTCAGCATCAAAGTAATGCGATACAGGAGATTCTCAATGATGTCTATGGTGTCGCCAGCCTGATGTCGGAATTGAGACATCAGAGGCGGCACATCTGAGCTGAGTTCTTCAACGTCTTCCTTATCGGACAACGTGTCGTCAATGGGTTCGGTACCGTCCTCAATTAACTTTAAGATATCCAAGACATTCGAGGCCTGGGCCCGATTGGCGGCTATGCGTCGCTCTCGCGTCTCATTGTTGGTCGTGGAATTGTCATCTTCGTCCTCATCGTCGCTGCAAGTGGGCGAATAGTTGTCATCGTCATCATTGGGCAACAGATTCGAGGATGGAGACATGCTGCGCGAGCTGCACGGGCTGGTGGTGCGAAAGGAGCGCGGCGAGCTGCTGGGCGAATCAAAGTCCGAGGAATCGAGGGTTTTCGCAAACTGCAAAAGAACAAAGGTGAATATTGCATATTATGGATTCAATTTAAAGATAATCACCTTTATTGTGGTTTCCTGTGTGGCTAGTTCGGTTATTTTACGCTTCTTTCCACCCTGCAGCCGCTCCTCGCGTCGACGCTTATGATGCTCATCATCGCTGACCAGATAATCGTTCAGCTCCCTCACCAGCAAGGGCACCAGACCCTCATAGAGCAACAGCTCCATGCTCAAGTTGTCATATTGAAAGTTGTTGAAAATGTGAAACAGCGATGAGCGCTCGCTCTGGGAGTGCGAGTCCCGGATCATGGCCACCAGTTTGCGCAGAGCTCCACAGCGTCGGATTTTCGAGCGACTACAGGCATCCGTCGACAGCGTCGATACTATGTTTATGCAATGCCGGCTCTCACTCTCTGTCAACGGCTTGGCCATGTTAACAGCCATGAGCATCTCGCAGGCAGCCACAATGGCATCCGCTGTGCTCAGCATGTAGAAGGCGCACGGATCCTTGCAGAAGTTTGAAAGAATTTTCAATGCTGAAGCTCGCTGGTCGCTGTCCTCCTTCGCAAAGTAGACAATCGATGCCAGCGAAGTACTGCGCGAGACGGGCTAAAAAGTAAGCAGATTTGATAAGTATTCATTCGGAGTTAGGGATTCCGATTAGGACTCACCTCCCATGCCTTCAGGCCGATCGGTTGGGCAGAGAGCAATACAAGACATTTCAGTATCTCGTGCGCCAGCTCGATGGCTTCGTTCTCTTTCGGGAGCACATAGTCGCAGTTGCGCGTCGAGTACTTCAACATCTGATGATCGAAGATGTCGCTCCGCACGCCCTCCAGATTGCGGGCCACCTCCTCAAAGTATTTTTCGCGGTGCTGGTTCCGCTTCAGGCCCATCAGCGCCGACACCTCGATGTCCTGGGCTGGCGGCTCCTTGGGGGCCTCGGTGTTCTTCATGACACCCACAAAAATGCGCATCATCTGCAGGAATCCGTTTGCAGCGAGAAAATGCTTAAAAAACTGGTTGCTGACCAACAGGAAGCGGCAGACGCGAAAGGCCATGATCCGCGTTTGAACAGAACTTGTGGATTCAATAATGTGGCAAATGGCCGGAGCAATCGCCGCATACTGTACGTTGAGGAACTGCGAAGCCTTCTTGCTCTTGGCCAGATTTCCCAGCATGCGGCAGGCGCGGCATTGAATCACAGGATTGGGTATAGTCTTCAAGATAGTAACCAGTGGGGAGATTACCTTGCACTCCACAGCCTGCGAATGCGAAACATTAAAGAGATACTTCAAGAGAGACTGTGTGTTTATGATGGTCTTACCTCAATGCAGGCCTGCTCATCCGTACAGCAATTTCCCAATATACTCAGAACCACTTCCATTATCTTTTCATTTAGCTTGGTAATCAGGCGAACCTACAAGACCAGTTAAATTTTTAAAATCCATATTATACTCCCACAGTGGCTCTCAAACCTTACCATTATGGGAACACCACCAGCAGTGCGAAACAAAACGATTCCATCCTTGTCTTTCACCAGATCTGTGCGCAACTTAACCAGGCATTTGTACACAACAGTTCGATCTGTCGAGGCTTTGAGGACATTTAGCATGCCCTCAACCTGCTCTAATGACCAAAACATTGAATTGATATTTATTTTGCTTGAATACTTGCTATTTCAGTGGCTCTCAAACCTTACCAAAACGATGCCATCAAAGTATCGATACAAGAAGAATATCGATATTTTATAATCATCGATATAAAACCATCGGTACTAATTTTAATCAATAACAGCATCGATATTAATTTTTTAATCATCTCAATTTTATTTGTGGGGCAACATTTTGCATACCCTGGGAAATGGATATTATAGAACTGAGAGAAGGCACCAATAAAGGCCAAAACTAGTCAGTTTCTGTTTTAAAGGTATTTCAACGATATTTTGAAGGTTTTGGTCTTCTTACAGAAACCAAGAATGGGTATCGGGATCGAGATATATTTACAAGACCCTAATCATATGCATTAATATGTCCAAAACAAAACAATCTGAGATAATTTCTATATTAATTACGTTTTAAAACAGCTTGGAAAACCAGTTTCTTCACATATATCAAGGAAATAGGGTATACCTGCGCCCAAACTCCGGTTGACGTGACATTCCATACTCACTTACGTTGCCACAGTTTTTTTGTTGACCTTTTTTGCTTAAACCTTGTTTCATACAATATACAACAAAAGAGAGTACTTAAAAGTAGTCAATCAGGTAGAAAATTTATTCATGAATGGCCTAAAATTATGTGGGCAGAGCTAATGGTTTTAGTTAGGCAGCATTATTCAACGGAATTAAGAAATTGAACAATTGGAACGATTTTTCTCTTACGTTTGACCTTTTTCGCTAAAACCTTTTTTTAAGCTAAATCCAATAAAAGCAAGTATTAAAAAAAAGCCAGTTAAGTAGAAAAATGATTCATCAATCGTATAAAATTATGTGGGCATGACTAAATGCTCTATATAGCAAGTAATATTCGACGGAATATCAAAAACGAGGAATATGTAAAATAGAATTTGAATTCGTCAGTATATTTACGGTATATTTTGAGGGTTAGACGGTATATTTTATCAGCTGTTCTCTTGTTTTGTTTTTATTGTTGCACAATCCAATTTTATTTTCAACGTATAGAAATCCAATAAAATCAAGAAAAAAGCCAGTTAAAACACGTTACACCGTCCAGAGATAAATGTTAGCTGCCAGAATGCGTTTCGTACAATATTTGCGCAAGGGTGACCTTGCTAAGCGCCTTGGTCTGCTCGCCGACGATCAGAAATCTCTGGTGGAGCTGGCAGGAGTGGAGGGCGTGCCCAGCGATCTGAAGGCGTTAATTGCCCAGAACCCGAACATCGAAGAGCTGGCCCAGAAGGTGCAAAAGCAGCCCAAGCTGGAGCTGAATGATGATGTCACTTTGCTGCCCCCTCTCACCGATCCCGGCAAGATCATTTGCATTGGTAAATATTCGCATAGAGGAAGCTCTGCACTACAGGTGTTAATGTGTGTGAATTTTTGTAGGATTGAACTACCAGGACCATTGCGATGAACAGAACAAGCCTGCGCCCAAGGAGCCGATGTTCTTCAGCAAGTTCAACAACACCCTGGTGGGGCCCACAGACAATGTGATTGCCCACAAGGCGAGTGACGTACGTAGAATGTCAGATAACCTCTGATAAGAGAAGAAGACAAGTGGAAAATTCCATTCTAATTTCGACAGAAAATCGACTGGGAGGTGGAGCTGGTCTGTGTCATTGGCAAGGTTGCCCGCCATGTGCCCAAGGATAAGGCTATGGACTACGTCTTTGGTTATACCATCGCCCAGGATATCTCGGCGCGCGATTGGCAGAAGGAGCGCAATGGAGGCCAGTTCTTGATTGGCAAGTCGATGGACACATTCCTGCCACTGGGACCGGCTGTGGTGCACAAGAGTCTGGTCAAGAACGTGTACGATCTGAACCTCAAGACATGGATCAATGGCGTTGAGAAGCAGAACGGCAACACGTGCAACCTGATCTTCAAGCTCGACGATGTGATCAACAGATTGACTCAGACAATAACCTTGCTACCCGGCGATATTATCGTCACGGGCACCCCCAAGGGCGTGGGCATGCACCGCAGTCCACCAGAGTTCCTCAAGCCCGGCGATGTCATCAAAACAGAGATCGTTGGTCTGGGCACCATGACCAACAAGGTTGTTGCTTCCTGAATCCATGGTGATTCCCGTGAATTGTTATAATTGTTATGTGTGTAACGAAATAATTGCATTTAATCAAGCGTTAGACTTTGAATGGTTTCGATTTGGTGGCATAGTACTCGTCACGTTTGTGGTAGGGTGCGTACGGATCATCGATGTAGTGCTTGGGCCGGCGCCAGTAGTCTGTGACCATCTTGTCCAGCAGCCAGCTCTGGGAGGCATTGGTGAAGACATGCTGGCGTAGTCGTCGTCGCAGGGCGTTGGACTTCTTGAACAGCTTCTTCTGGCGGCCGGAGTGTGTGCGTATCCAGGCACCCCAGTCGAGACGCTTGAAGCGCTTCAGCACTGCCTTCACCGTCTTGCGTTTGCCCTTGATGAGCGAGAATTTGGTAACGCTGCGTACGGGAGGTGTTCCTGGAGTTCCCAGAGCGGGCAACTGAAGCAGCTGCAACGAGGCTGGTGCTAGTGTATGGGCGGACAGCAGACTGGGCTGCTTCTGAATAGTCATTAGCTGGCCAAAACAGGCACGTTGTGTCTGTTGCACCAGCGGCGCCACCGGCGGAACGCGACACACGCCGCGCAGGGCTATAAAACGAGCCACAAATGAAAATCAGTAGTCTTATAACAATTGAGATGCATTGGACCTACCGCTTGTGAGTAGGGTTCGCAGCATTTGCCTCGGTTAATACAGAAATCCGTCAATTCCAAAATCAAGCGACAATTTTCCTTCTGCCAGTCAATCGTCGCGTAACACCAATCAGCTGTTTGCCGTTCACACTGTAACAATTTTTAATCATATTTTTGGCAAATATTTGATGTGATTTTAAAACTGTCACGTCAATACCAAAAGAAAAAAGACAAAATTTTAGTACTGCCGAGAACATTTCAACAATAACATAGTAAGGAATATTGAAAACACTGTATGGCAGAGACTATATTTGCCATTTGCTTGCCATTCACCAATCAACGCGGACACCTGAGCAGTGGAGAGGTCCAGAGTATTGAACGGAGAGAAGAATCGGGCAGGAAAATTAGTTCACGCCGCCGGCCATAAATACGGGAGCAGGGGCACCAAGCTAGAGCGAAATTCAACAAATATTCCATAATCAAATCATGTATCGGCTAGCGGTTCGAGATCAGTGCAAGTGCGCCTTGCAGGTGAGTTATGTGATAACACGACCGACGAAAATCAATCGTCACGTTGCCCCGCACCGACTCGACCGTTCTCTCGCCCCGACACCCGCTCCCGCACCCACTAACAAGCCCAATTGCAAAATATACAAGAAGCGCTGGTTATGTCATCTACCAAAAGCAGGAAATATGCGAAAATGTCCAAAATTCCAGCTGAACTTTGCTTGAGCTGTGGTTGCGGTGGCTCTGGGTCGCCGGGAGGGGCTGGTCACGCGACGTGGATGTGCTAAAAGTAATGAAATACAAATACCTCTTGCCTCTACTTTCGGTTTCGGTTAGCGCTCCCTGCAAACAACAACAAATGGCAGGCATTACAACAGCAGCAGAAGGGAAGAAGGCAGCAGCAGAAGTGGACAAGGCAATGGGCAGGGTCTACCACCGCCGCCACATATGCGAGAAGCTGGCTTCGGCAAGTATTTGGTCTTGATCGCTCCCCTGGCTGCTGTCGGCGGTGTAATCACCTACGCCAAGTGAGTATTCCAATCCTTAATCCTGCGTACAGCCCCAATTAAAAGGCCTATTTTCGTGCAGGTATGACGATGACTTCCGAAAAATGGTGGAGAAGAAAGTGCCTGGGGCCGAGGCGGTGATCAAGGTGGCGCTTCAGGAGGAGCCACCATTCAAGGGAATCACGCAGAGTGTCAACGACCAATTCGACAAGGTGAAGGCTGGCTACGACACGGTCAGCTCCTCGGTGAACTCTGTGACCTCCAAGGTGACGGGCCTGTTCGGTGGTGGCAGCAGCAGCGACAAGCCCAAGAGTCCGGAGCCCAAGGTGCAGCCTCTGAAGAGTGAAGCTCCCGAGGCCAAGAAACCTGCCGCTGCACCAGCAGCGAAAATTGAAACGAAAACTGCCAAGCCCGATGCTGCTCCTACGCCCCAGCCAGCTGCCGCGCCCAAGCCCGCACCCAAGGTCCCCCTGCCGCTGCCCAAGGAGGTCGTCGAGCTGGAAAAGGCCATTGAGTTGTCGGCCAAGCTGGCTGTCAAGGAATACAATGCTGCCATTACCGTGCTCAAGGGGTGAGTTAAAATAAGCCAGGGATTGTTCCATTTTGAGGCTGATTGTTTTCCTTTGCAGCTTCAATGAGGACGTGCGTCGTGTGGTCGACAGGGCTGTGGAGACGGGCGAGAACACGCTGTGGACGACCCTGAGGAACCGTGCCAGTGCCCGGGATACAGCCGTATCCACAGCAGAGCGAGCAGCCCGCGAGGCTCAGGAAAAGATTGGTAATAAAACAAATAATGAAATAAGTTTTTATCAATCTATGTCAGTTATCCTTTTTCTGGACAGTGGCCTGTGAGATTGCCCTGAGCGAAGTGGCCACAGCAGAGAACCACAAGAAGGTGGAGTCTGTCCGCAACAAGATCAAGAAGCTGGTGGATCACATAGCCAACGTCAAGGATGAGCTGTACAGGCACAAGGATACGGCGAGTGTGTCGGACAAGTATTGGCGCAATGTAGAACAGGCTCGCAACTATTTCATCGATGAAATCGAAGCCATCTTCCCCGGCCTTAAGCTCTCCGATAAGAAGCTCAATCTGTCCAAGGAGGATCTCGATCTCTTCATTCTACACGCCTACACCCATGTCCTGGCCTACCAGAAGGAGCTGCAGCGCCTGCAAACCGACGGCGAGCTGCGTCTCAAGCGCGCCATCGACTCTGTGCGTGGCGACAACGATTCGGAGGCCCTGCGCGCCCAGCTGGACTACCACCTGGAGGCGGAGCGTCGCAAGCTGGCCGTGGAAAACCAGAAGAAGATCTTCCACATCAATGCCGAGTCCGACAAGCAGCTGCGTATGCAGCTCAAGAAGCAGGCCGAGGCCCATGCCGACCACATCAAGGACATTGTGGCCCAGCGCGAATCGGATCTGACGCGCAGCTTCAAGCGTGAGCTGGACGACAAGCTGGCTGTCGAGAAGGCCAACTACAAGCTGCAGCTGGCCACTATGCTGGGCAAGCTTCGCGGCATGGATGCTGCCCTGGCGGGTGAGTTGCAAGTGCGAAAGTTGTGGGGTACCTTGGGCTGGAGTTTGGCTAGATCCCCTGTTTCCCTGCTAGAAATATAACCTTGTTTATTCCTTTGAATCATGCTGCGCTTGTGTAGAGATAGAGGACGAGTTTCAAGGTATACTTGACCCGCACTAACCCGTTCGCAAGGAGTCCTTAAATCATCTGCTGACCCACTTTTGTTCCTATATTTCGCAGACCGCGCCGATGCCGAGCGTACGGCCAACCAGTCCCAGGCCTTGTGGGCTGCCTGCCAGGCCCTGTGGGCTTCTGTCCGCAATGCTACGCCAGGCGTCAGCTACAAAGACAAGCTGCGTCCACTTCAGAACGAGATCAAAGCCATTGCGAAGGTGTCACGTAAGTTTAAATCGAAGTGAATTGATTCCTTTCATTCTTGTGAGCATCCTTTTTGCAGAGGGCGACGATCTGGTGGCAGCCGTGTTGGAGAGCATGCCGAAAGAGGCCCGAGAGCGCGGCGTATATCCCGAGGATGCGCTGCGTGAGCGTTTCCTCAGCGTGGAGCGCGTGGCCCGAAGGCTAGCCTTGGTGCCAGAGGAGGGGGCCAGTCTGCCCATCTATCTGCTGTCTTATGTGCAATCGATATTTATCATGCGAGCCGATAATCCCATCTCCACGGACGAACTCAACGACAAACCCTTCGATTACAGCAAATTGGACACCTATGACATACTGAACAGGGCCAGGTGAGGCCATCTTTGAGCTCTCTTTGCGCTCCATTTCTGATTAATTCTGTGGTATTCTAGGTACTACGTGGATCGCAGCAACTTCCTGTTGGCATTGAAGTATTTGAACCTGCTACAGGGTGCGCCACGCAAGGTCGCTGGCGAATGGATGAAAGAGGTCCGCCTCATGCTGGAGATGCAGCAGGCGGCCAACACACTGATGTCCCATGCCGCCGCCAGCGGTGTCGTGTATTTGTAGATTATGTTTCCTACCTCTAACCAAACCCGATTTGATTTGTTTTTAGTTCAGGAGCTGAAGAAATGCAACTCAAAAGATAATTAGGTAAAAAAGATGCAAAGCAATATTTAAAATTCCTACAAGAGAACAAAACCTAGCAGCAGAACTTTAAAAAATGATAACGTATATATATATTTGTAAACGATTGTTTTAGCTTCAAATATACCAATTATATTTAGAGAAAGGACATAAATGTTAGGATCCGCAATTTGGGGGCCCAATCAGATGCAGTTTCTTCTTGTTCTTAGAGGATACTTCAATCGAACCACCTTACCCGAGACAAATATATTTGTTTTATTCCATACAACTTGTTTCTATAAAGCTGACGTTAGGTAAAGAAGACACATCATGTAACCCTTTTAAAGCCAATCAAATATACATTTCCGAAATTTCAAAATTGCCCGCCAAAGATCAATCGCCAATCGATAACCGCTAGCTGTGCACCCCGCAGCAGCATATGGACAGCGCGGTACTGATTGCACCCCTGGCGAGTCAATCAGCTGGTCGATTGGTTTTTATTGAAATTTTCGGTTGCAAAAAAATATCCACGAAAATTTCGAGTGCGTTAGCCTTTTGTCAATTTAAAATTTGCCCACACAACTGTCGTAACGCGAAAGCTAACGAGGAACATGTCAATGCTGGCCAGAACCCTAGGACGCACCGTTTTGCAGGTAAACCTCCCCCGCTTCGAGCGAGGTCTTACATAAACACTTGGGCAAGCAGCAGCAGGCGCCGATTCTGCCTATGCTGCGGTGGCTGCTGCTGGCCCTCGCTGTGTGCGAATATGAAGATGACAGTATTTGAGGTTATAATCCTCGCAAGAAGATGGATTAACTATTTGATTTTTTTTGCAATATCCTTAGGCGGCGGCTGCACGTAGTGTACACACCTCAGCGACCCTCGAAAAGGTTCGTACAGGACATAAAATACAGGATGCAACCTATGGAGCCAATAGAACAACCTGTACACTGATTCCCGGCGATGGTGTGGGTCCCGAGATCGTGTATGCCCTGCAGGAAGTCTTCAAGGTAAACCTTTAGCCTTGCCTCTTCTCAAAATGTTTGCTATCCAAGTTGGCTTTTCTTTATTTAGGCAGCCAATGTGCCCGTGGACTTCGAGTCCTACTTCCTGTCGGAGATCAACCCTGTGCTGAGTGCCAAGTTGGAGGATGTGGTGGCCTCCATCCAGAAGAACAAAGTCTGCATAAAGGTGGGTGCTCCTGTTAAATCTAGCAGAGGAGATAACATTGCTGATTATTTCAATATTCCCTCCGTTATCGTAGGGCATTCTGGCTACTCCCGACTACAGCAATGTGGGTGACTTACAAACCCTGAACATGAAGCTGCGTAACGATCTGGACCTTTACGCCAATGTGGTGCATGTCCGTAGCTTGCCCGGCGTCAAGACGCGCCACACCGACATCGACGTGGTCATCATCCGTGAGCAGACGGAGGGCGAGTACTCGGCGCTGGAGCACGAGTCTGTTCCCGGCATTGTGGAGTGCCTGAAGATCATCACTGCCAAGAAGTCGATGCGCATTGCCAAGTTTGCCTTCGACTATGCCACCAAGAATCAGCGCAAGAAGGTCACTGCCGTGCACAAGGCCAACATCATGAAGCTGGGCGACGGCCTCTTCCTGAGGTGTTGCGAAGACGTCGCCAAGCTGTATCCCCGCATCCAGTTCGAGAAGATGATTGTGGACAACACAACCATGCAGATGGTGTCCAATCCGAATCAGTTCGATGTGATGGTAACCCCCAATCTGTATGGTGCCATTGTGGATAATCTGGCCTCTGGTTTGGTGGGCGGTGCTGGTGTGGTTGCTGGTGCCTCCTACTCAGCGGAGACGGTTGTGTTCGAGCCTGTGAGTCTTCCTCAATGACTGTGTGTTTTTAGTAATGATTTGATTGCTTTTCTTAGGGTGCACGTCACACCTTTGCCGGTGCTGTGGGCAAGAATGTGGCCAATCCAACGGCCATGATGCTGTGCGGCGTGAAGCTGCTGCGCCACATCAACTTGCCCACCTACAGCGAGGTCATCTTCAATGCCATAAACAAGGTGCTCAACGACGGCAAGGTGCGCACCAAGGATTTGGGCGGACAGTCCACCACAATGGACTTCACCCGCGCCGTCATCGCCAATTTGCACTAGAGATTGGAAGCAGGCAGAGACCGATCCGCACAGGAATCAGACTCCTCAGCAACCGGCAACAAAATTGGCCCCCATGGCCCGCACTTACTATATAGACAATAGACAGTTTTCTTTTTGTGTGTTGTTGCCGCAGCGAAATTTGAATTGTTAAAAGAACATATGATTTGCATTCGTTTTTAGTTTCTCCGCCCCTCCCGTGTAGTATGCTGTTTCCTTATTTGTCCCTCCCATGTTTTCAATGAGTATTATTTCTGGCGAATATTTAAGTTTAGTCCAATACATCCCGCCCTGATTTTCCCTTAGTTTTACCGATTGGCCGATTGATCCCCGATTATGATGTAATTATGTATTATTTTTCCCCTTCCAATTGTTAAAAGATAAACCCGAGATGATATCGCTTAAGCAATTTAAGAGATAGCTTTGAGTGGCTCTCCACTCTACTCGAGGCTCCGACGTAGAGCACGAGATATGATAACAATAAATTCAAATCTACATTAATTATGGTTTAAAAGTCATTGTCAGTTCAAGAGCTGTCTAAATTTTAAGTAAAACAAAGAAAAAGAAAAAAAAACAAAACATTACTCGAGAGATTCTGTTTTAGTTGCTCTTTGTCATGTCGTGCCACCGGGAAATGTTTAGCCAAGCTCCTGTTCTTTCAAGCCAAAAGTCGAAGCTTTTGTCGTTGGACGAGCAGCTGATCCGTCAGCTGTTCTACAAGTATCACACCTTGGAGTGCTTGGAGTTGTCCAAGGCATTGGACAAGCAGTCGTGAGTACATAGTTGGCAGTCGGATTGCGATCGCTATAAGGAATAAATTAATGGACTTTTACAGCGATGAACCAAAGGGGGTTTCCGTTTACGGGAAGCGTTTGGAAGCCGGCTCCAAACGGAGGACCAGCACTACTAGCGTAAACCCAAAAGTTTCCCAGAAAAGTTTCCCCAAACGGAGGACCAGCACAACTAGCATTAACCCAAAAGTTTCCCAGAAGGGGTCCGCTGCGAGTGTCCGTCCCAATTCCCCCTTCTCCCACCATTCAACAGCACCACGCCGACATTTTGAGTCCTCATTCCGTGATAGTTCGCGTCTTAATTTAAGTGCCACGTCACGCCTTTTTAATATGTCCCACTGTTTGCGTCCAAATGCGAGTGCTACATCCCATATTTCCAATGTCTCCAAGCGTCTCCAGGAGCTGGCCAAAGCCAAGCAGCCGCCCAAGGTTTTGAGTACCAGGCAGCCATGGCATCTCACCTGCTCGATGCGGACCTTTAAGGCCAGCGATCGCCTGACGCTCTTGGCCAAAAGCAGGATGCCATCGACCGAAAAACTATACAATCCCTTCAGCGTGGCTCAGCGGGCATTGACCTACAAAGGTAAGGAATATCCAAAGAATTTTACGACTAAGACCCATGATATGATCGCCCTTTATAGCCACTGAGCGCATTAACCTACTGGCAGTGCCCGGAAAGAGGACACCCGCTGTTGTGGAATACCCGGAGATCCAGGTAAGATCGATACGCAAAGGATTCCGCCCCGGACTTCTAACTCTGCGGCTGTACAACCTGGCCGCTCCAAAGCTGAGGGAGGACACCACTATCCGGCGGAAGCCGTTCACAGTGCGACGCAGCGCGATGCGGGCCAAGTTGACGCCGCGTCTGGAGCAACTCTCCCAGCCGAGACAGCAGTTCAGCCGCAACTGGGAATGAAGTCTACCGGGCTAAAGACAGGCCACAGTGCACTGTAATCCTGTGACCAGATCCCTGTGACCTGCCATTGCCCCGTTCACGCATTTGAATAAATAGTTAAATAAACTTTTAATCCTAAAGGGCAGTTGACCAAACGATGCGAAACGTGGATAGGCCAAAAAATAATATCTGAAAGGATGAAAGACCTTGTTTCCCCCAATCCTTAGCCGCCCTTGGGCTTGGCCAGGGCGATGAGGCGTGGCGTGGCCTTGGCCTTGAGCGCTGCCGGCGAGATAGCGAACGGATTCTCGCGTATGTGGGTATTCTCGAACTCCTTTGGCTCGGCCAGCTCCTTGATGCGGGACGAGGCCTTGTATTTGAGGGCATTTGGGGCGATGGCAAACGGATCCTCCTTGATGTCCGCCGGCACCGTATTCGCTTCGTGCATCGTGAGCGGCTGGGACATCTCCTTGATGCGGGCACTCGCTGGAAAACATGTGAATGATCAGAAAGGGGCAGAAAGTAGAGGACTATGGCTACCCACGTTTGTATGTCAGTGCATTGGGCGACACCTTTTCGGGATTCTCGTTAATGTGGACATTCTCGCGCTCATTGGGCTTGGCCATTGTCTTGATGCGTTTGGTCGGCTTGTATTTGCGCATTGTTTCCGTCAGCTCCCACGGGGTCTTGACCTCGTCCACGTAGCGCTTGGGGCGCGACAGTCTCTTGAGGCGACCCTGACTCATCTCCTTGAATTGTCGTTCCTGTGCGGGGGAGGGATGGAAAGGGGCAAGGTAATTAGGAATTGAATCATTTACCTTTCGGCTGGATAACTTACCGGCTTTGGGGGGCTCGGCACCACCTTCGGTGTGGCCAATTTTGCGAAGAATCTGTTCTGCCGAATCTTTTGCTTTTTCGTAGGCTTCTTCTTCTTCACTCTACGCCGGAGAAGGGAAAGAGTATTACAATCGGGCAGTTAAGGGACCAGGAGGGACTTACGGTTTCTTCAACGGCTGTATGTTCGTCAGACGACTGTAGAGCGAGAGGTAGCTATAGCGGAGCAGCCGATTCAGAATCGATTCACCGATCGAGTCGCCCGTGCTGAGGGCAAGCTGCCGGCGGTTGAGCAGCCGCCGCACCGTGGGCAGGGCCAGCTGCTCCGTGCGCGTGTAGCTCGGCTGATCGGCGTGGACAATATCGATCGTTTTGCTGAACTGACACGGGCACTTGGGGACGTAGCGACATTTCCGATGGCGGGGCAGGGCCATCTCCATGATGCGCCGGCGTTTGACGAACATGCGGTCATGGCGACGGTAGAGCTTGGCCAGCTCCTTGCCAATGTCCTTCATGAAGCACTCGCCATCATAGGGAATGGGTTCTTTGATACGGCAACAGTCGGATCGATCCATGTCCGACAACTTCAGGCAGGTTGTCAGCTCCGGACTGAGGTCGCATTTCAATCTCTTGATCATTGAAAATCGTTTAGAATTTTCTATAGGCTCCGAAATTTAGAAATTTGTCTTTTTTTATATTTTGAACTCCATCTGATTTTGTCGAAAGTTGAATTTATCTGATGATTTTTAACTACATTTACATCAAGCATTCAATTTACTAGAGAACAGCCAACTTTTCAGTTGAAATTCGGAGAGGGGATGGAGAGTGATCGTTGTGGGATTTTAACTGCATTACAGAATTTAATCTGAAAAAAGAATACGTTATCCGAACATATAAATGGGAGGTCTAAGGGATGTGCTCCGGGCCATAGCCATGATGCCGCTGCTGTATCGCAGAGTCGAGAATGTGGCGTCTCGTCTGCTGCAGCAGGGACCAGTGATTGACGGCGGAATTGTTGGCTGAAGCCCACCCCCCGCCCCCATTCATACGCCTCCCAGCCAAACGCTGAGGTTCAGCTCCGAGACGCGTAAGTGAATCAGTATATAATTGTGGATACCTATAGTTTATAATATATCTTCCTTTACAGAAGGCTTATGTCCCCTACGCTTTGCCACAAACCGAGTTGTATCCGCCCTCGCCTCGAAATACAGAGTCCTATCCAAGCATTACCGAGGCATATTCGAGACAGACCGAGTCCTATCCCAGCCAGGCAGGATCGTATCCCAGCAGGACAGAAGCGCACTCCTTGCAAGATCCGAACCCAACAAGCCATCGTCATCCTTCGACCTGGCCTTCGACAACAAGGACTCTGACTATGGCAACCAATGGAGGGGCTACGCGGGATACCAGGCTCTAGATAGATATCATTGTTGTTAGGTTTAAGGATATACGCGTCCTTATAATTAGATAGTAGATACAAATGTTTTCCACTTGTTTATTTATTTAAGAAAATTATTTAAGCTAATTTTTGATGAATAAAACTATTGAAAAATCATACATACTTGCTGTATCCTGTATGGGGAAAGTATAGCGGAGAAAACTAAATATTTTTCATTGGGGAAAATGTCCTTGATCCTTGATAAGGACTCAAATAAGTCAAGGACACTCTTTCGATCATAGGAAGCCGTCGGACTCTTAGATCGGGCCCCCAATAGCCGAGAAAACTGAATATGTGCGCTTGGGGTTGTTGGAGTCCATACCGAAGGATGAAGGACATTTTTCACGGCAGGCCATGGCACGCCCCGTTCAGACCACAAATAAGGAAGAAAACAAGATAAATATATCCGGAGAAAATTTCATTGATCCTGGGTCCTTGATAAGGACTGCATTAAATCAAGGAAGCTTGTCTGAACATTAGAAGTCGTCTCTTGTCCCGAACGGGCCACCAATAGCCGAGAAAACTAAATATGTATGTATGGTTGGAGCTGTTGGAATCTTTGTCGAAGGATTAAGGACGTTTTTCTGATCACGGCGTGCCATACAAGTAAGGGAGAAAACAAGATATATGTGTCTAGAAAACATATCCTTGATCCTGGGTCCTTGATAAGGACTGCATCGAGTCAGGGACAGTTTTCCGAACACAGGAAGCCGTCGCGCGTCCCGTTCGTGCCTCAAATAACGGAGAAATCAACAAAAGTTGTTGCTGTCAATTATTGTACAACAAATTGTTGTTGTACAACAAAAACTCTCAAGTTGCGGCCGCTCAAATTGCCAAAGTCGAGAATTTTGAAACTGGGATACCAGGCGAACAGAAATCAGCAGCAAGCAACTTTTGCGATTGCAAAAAAATCATTGCATACTTTTGGGGTTTAAAAAATGAGAGGGAAAAAATATATTAAAATTAAAAAAAAAAAAACCAGTGACCTTCTGCTGATTTCTGTTCGCCTGGTATCCCAGATCTGAAAATCGAAAAATCTCGGTTTTGAGCGCCACCAAATTGGAAATTGATGTTGTTGTAATAACTGAAAGTAGTTGTTGTAATGTTTTGTTTATGGCATAAATCCACCATTTGTTATCCGATTGGAACGCTCGACGGCTTCCTGTGCTCGGAATAGCTTTCTTGATCTAATTCACTCCTTATCAAGGAAAAAGGATCAAGGAAATTTTCTCCAGACATATATATCTTGTTTTCTCCGTTGTTTGTGGCCCGATAGAGGCGTGCCAGGGCCCGTCGTGATCAGAAAAATCTCCTTGATCCTTCGGTAAGGACTCCAGCAATCCCAAGCGCACATATTCAGTTTTCTCGGATATTTGTGGGCCGATCTGGGCGTGCGATGGCTTTCTGTGATCGAAAAAATTTCCGTGATTTAATGAAGTCCCTATCAAGGATCAAGGACATTTTTCCCAATCAAAAATTATTAGCTTGCGAGCCGATCTGGGTGTGCCACGCCCAGATGTAAATATAATAGCTACCCCCATAAAGGACACAGCAAGGATGTTTTTCCAATGGTTTTATTCATCAAAACATAGCCTTTAAATGAACAGGTGGAAAGCATTTGTATCTAGTATCTAAATATATAACGTACAATATCCTTAAATCTAACAAGAACGTGATCTATCCAGAATCTAGTGGTCCGAGTAGCCCCTCCTTTGGTTGCCATAGACAAAACCCAACCGATCTGGCCCTATTTGTCTGAGATATAGCCTTCCAAAGATTTGGATTTGCATATCTTTGAGATACTGGTTTTTCTGCACGCTATATCTCTGCTACAAGGCAGCCGATCGGGGCGTGGCATGTCTTTTCGTGATCGGGAGAGTCCTGCCTGTCGACTGCCATCCGAAATCTGAACCGATCTGGCCCTATTTGTCTGAGATATAGCCTTCCCAAGACTTGGATTTGCATATCTTTGAGATACTGGTTTTTCTGCACGCTATATCTCTGCTACAAGGCAGCCGATCGGGGCGTGGCATGTCTTTTTATGATCGGAAGAGTCCTGGCAATCGACTGCCATCCGAAAAAAGGACATCCATTTTTTCACGATTTTCGCAAAAAATCATGATGGTTACATCATTAAATTTGCCAAAAATCGGCCTCACTTCCGAAGTGGAGATTTTGATGGCAGTCGACAGGCAGGACCCCCACGGTCCTGGGAGAGTGGGTCCCGCACCGATCTGGGCCTATTTGTCTGAGATATAGCCTTCCAAAGACTTGAATTTGCATATCTTTGAGATACTGGTATTTTCTGCACGCTATATCTCAGCGATACGGCGGCCGATCGGGGCGTGGCATGTCTTTTCATGATCGGGAGAGTCTGCCTGTCGACTGCCATCCGAAATCTGAACCGATCTGGCCCTATTTGTCTGAGATATAGCCTTCCAAAGACTTGGATTTGCATATCTTTGAGATACTGGTTTTTTCTGCACGCTATATCTCAGCGATACGGCGGCCGATCGGGGCGTGGCATGTCTTTTCGTGATCGGGAGAGTCCTGCCTGTCGACTGCCATCCGAAATCTGAACCGATCTGGCCCTATTTGTCTGAGATATAGCCTTCCCAAGACTTGGATTTGCATATCTTTGAGATACTGGTTTTTCTGCACGCTATATCTCTACTACAAGGCAGCCGATCGGGGCCGATCTGGCCCTATTTGTCTGAGATATAGCCTTCGGAAGATTTTAATATGTATATCTTTGAGATACTGGTTTTTTCTGAAAGCTCAGCGATACGGCAGCCGATTTGGACGCGGCATGCCTCTCCGTGATCATATATACTCATTTGTCTCACATATCCACCGTAGGTGCTAATCAAACAATGTATTCGCTTATGTTTTATTAATTTTTATTGACAGTATTCATAAAAATACTGAAAGTATGCTCCAAGTTCACATCGTTACAAGTTAATAGTTTTGTTTTTGTGTCATTTGTGTTTTGTATTTTGTATTTGCTTTGTCTCCTTGCGGTAAGTTGTTCATTTCTTTAGTTTTGTTTTGGTTTCCATTCGGCCATTATTGTATACCTGCTATATCTTTTCAATATGTTCATTATGTTCACATTTACACAAATCGTAACTTTTTCTTTAGCAAATTTTCCATCTGCCGCCCCATTACTTGTTGTTTTTATACTTTTTTACAATGATTTCGCCATAGATTTATTTGCTTAACATTTGAGAGGAATCGAAATGTTTCCATCTGGTTCTCGTTCTTTTTGTGGCATTCAGCACATCAGCACATTTTTTTTTTTTTGTTGTTGTTGTTGTTGTTTCTCGTCATTGGCTTTGAATTTGCATAGTTTTTGATTTTCGGTTTTTCCATTGGGTTTTCATCTTTTGTTACGAACAAAATAACTTGGAAATGATAGGGTAAGCATAATATTAATAATAATCTTTATATACTCACATCGAACTTATGCAATACACGCCATACATACATACATATACTCGTACACAAATACATGGGTATGTACTATATAAATTTGAATTTAGCATTTACTAGGTCATTTTAATTGTTGACAAAAATTTGTTCTAATTTGAATTTACTTTTATTTTGTTTAATGGATTACCTTTTTGTTTTCTTCTCTTTTTTTTTCGAAAATCATACGTTATTTACACAAAACGTTAATTTCTCCTATTCCAATAAGGGTTTAATTTCCTTTTTCCTTTATAATTTTAGCCAAATATCTAGGTATATCTTATACACCTAATCCACTTTTAGTTGTAATTTCTCTTGCACATCGTATACATTTTTGCCTTACATATATGTATGTAGAGTTTTTATCATCCGAAATGATTTTGCCCGAAATACTTATCTGATTTTGGTTAATTTTTCTTTTTTGACACGCTTAAATATATCATATAGAAGATGTATATGGCTTACCAAAGGTTTTGGGGTTTCTTTTCTATATATGTACATACATATGAATTTTTTCCATAATTTTGAATGTATTTTTTGTTGTAATTTTTCTTGGGTTTCATTTAGATATGCCTGGAAATGTTAAATTTACTTTAATTTTAGTTTTTTTTATTCTGCCTTGTCTTTACATTTTAGTATAATTTACCAGTTGTTTTTAAACTTTGTTTTGTTTTAAATCATTTCTCTTTTTTCATTTTTAGTTGGTCCCTGAAGCTGTTTTGAGTTTAGATATACGATTCCTTTGGCTCGTCCGTGATAGTTACTTCCTTTATTTATTGATTTTGGGTTTACGCCAAAACAGTTTTCGAAAGTCTTGAGAGTCAACTGAAGAACTGAAGAATATTCGAAATAATGATCAATCAACTGAAAGAAATGCTTGTTTTGTTTCAATTGCCTTTGCTTGTGGTTGTTCTGTTGGTTGTTCTGATTGTTGTTGTTGTCTTGTGCCAATTGGTTGTTCGCTGATCTTTTTGCATGTGAAAATGGAGAAAATACTGGCCTTGTTAGCTCTCATCACGGCCAATACTTACTTTGGGCTATTGTTTAATTCATTTAATTGATTTTCATTGTGTTCTATTCGTTTATAGCTATTGCATATAATGGTAATAGATATCTGGTTGCAGTTGTTAGACTGTGCCTTAATTTTCTATAGCATATTTCTCTTATTTATTCTGTAATTGTGTTTTGGTTTTACTGTTTGTTTAAATATCAAATAAAAGCCTCCGGTGGTGAAAAGTAAAATCAATTCAAAAACGTAAAATGTTTAACTAAAATATTGTTGTTTTTTTTATTGTGTTTTTGTTTTTATTAATAAACGTTTAATGCGTAAATATATATTGTATATATAAATCGGTCGTTTTTTTTTGCGTTGCTTTTAAAACATAATAAGTAAATAATAGAAAATAACGAAAATTATAAACTTAAAGTGTAGTGTGGGTTTCTTTTTATAACAATTTCTCTGTAAATATATTAATTAAAGGTTTACAATTATAATTTATAATTCATACTTGTAGATCAAATAATGCGAAATTTCATTATGTAAATGGTATAAATTACTTATCAAATTAAACATATTGTTTGTTTGGATTGTTTTTTCTTCAATGCAGAACTAAAGTTTGCTTAAGTTTTTGTTACTTCTATTTTATATTCTTTGCTGTCTTTGTTTTTAATGCTAAATACACTGTTTGTTTGTTTCGTTTGTTTTTCTTTCTGCACTTATGGGCTATTGCTAATTATAATTGAAATATTATATTTTTCATATGCTTATTGGCTGTGGTTTTCCTTTAAACAAAAGTGTGTGAGTGTGTGTGTGGGTATGGTTTTTTTTTCTAAACTTAATTTTGCAAAAATTAGAGCTATTTTCTTCTGTAGTTTACCCAAACATTCGTAATTTGTAATCATAAAATTGTACTTATGTCAGTTTTGTTTGTTGTAAAAATAATGAAAAAATTTTGCTCAAAACTTTTTGCCTGGCTACGATTTAAGTTTAGTTTTTTTTTGTTTGCCAATTTATTCGTACTTATTATTACTATTTGAAATTGTTGGTTTTCTGCTGATTAATTATGGTTAATATTTGTCTAGGGCTATTGTTGTTGTGGTTGTATGGTTGTAACTGTAATTGTTGTGGAGTTTTAAGAGTTAATAATTGAAATAAAAATTGTTTTTTGTTGTTTGTTGTTTTTTTGTTTTGTTTAATGATGTATTTGTTATCTGCTGGCCTTTTCATGCAGTTCGATCTTGTGCTGCTTTCTTTTTTCTGCGGCTGTCTATTGCTGGGATCCGATTTATAAAATCCCTCTAATTTTGTTGTAATCTGTCTTTTGTCTATTGTGGGGATGGTCGGTCGATTCGATCTATATAATCCCTCGGAGCTGTTTCTCTAATTATGTGGCTATTGTATTGGTTAGGTGGCTATGAAAAAACTGTTGTTGTATATGTGTTCGATCTGTATCTCCTGTAGCTGCGGCTGTTCTTTAAGTTAATTGCTGTGGCTATTTCTATTTATCTGTGGCTATTTTAAGTTTTGTAGTAAGAGTAGTACTATTGTTTAATAAAATTGATCTGCTGTTTTGCTGTTCGGCTGTCTATGTGGGTAGAAAAAAGAAAAGTACAATCGACTTTAGGCTGCTCTGTTGTTTTTTCTCTTTTTTTTTTTGTATTTTAATGTAACATTTAATTATTTATTGTTGTTTGCAATTTTTAATTCAATTATTTTTTTGCTTGGGGGTCTATTGATCTTGGTTGTTGTCTTGGCTGGGCTATTGTGTGTGTGTGTGTTGGGTGTGTGGTGGTTGTCTTGGCTGGTTGTTGTCTCGGCTGGGCTATTGTTTCATGATCTTTGCTTTATTTGATTGGATTTTATTTGATTCTTTTGTACCAGGTATACGATGTTGTGTCGCTCAAGTTGAAAGAGAATATAAGAAGTAAAGTTTTGAGTTTTTGTGATGTCTGTTTTTGTTGTTGTTGTTGTACTTTTACTTTGATATTGAATTCGTGCGCATAGAAATCGGAAAACCTAGGCATAGATAGTCTTAAAAACAAAAAAAAGGTAAATATGTGCACTTAAAATGATTTTTGATTCTCGAATCCATACGATCCATATACATTCACATTCTTGGCATATTTTGGCAAAGAAAGCTCTTCAATAATATTAATCTTTAATGTTTAATATAGTATTGGTTGTTGGTGTTGCTTGGTTTTTGTTTGAAACAATTGCACTATAGTTCAAATGATGTTTGCCCATTTAAGAAATCAATATAGAACACAGGGTAAGAATTAGTTATAAAAAGGGAAGTGGGGTGACGGGGCGGGGTCGGGGTCGGGGGCTGGGTATGAATACTCCTTGTCCTACTCGTACCATTAATAAATGTTGTCTAATATATACAAACCATAAATCGAGGCTTACAATATTACAATCAATAATAATAATAATAATAATAACTATTTTAATGATTACAAAAGAACGTTAATTGATTGGTTTATAAGCGGAAATTTCGATTTGCCTACGGCTTAGACAATAACTAATCTTAATCCTTAAACGCAAACAATATAGGCTCTAATCGATATATGTATGTATATGCACTTATATTCAGCAAATTTTGATTCGCATTAAAACAAATTGGATTCTATACACAAATGTGAGCAATTTCATTTAAGCACGCTAGAAACTCTCTCTCTCTCTCTCTCTCTCTCCCTCTCTCTTTCTCTCTCTGTTTATAAACCACTTTAAACAATTCATAAATTATAATATATCAATTTAGAGTGGGTTTCAGTTTTCCTGCTACTCGTCGTCTTTCTTTTTATACAGATATTAACTATTATGTTGTAGTAAAACAAAGAATAAGTAATGTGTATGGGTAATCAATCTTTTTTCTCTCCGAAAAATAAAACACGTACCTGAGCGTTTTCGCATGCCCAAGGTGAGGGGTGGGGAGGGTATGGGGCCCCTCCACGCCTTAACGCAGGTGGGTATGCAAAAATTCTATACAATTCAACATTCTCAAGCTGTCACTCAATTACATTAGACTGTTTTTTTAGTTTTTAGTTTTTGTTTCTGTTGTTTGGGCCTACCACTAGGTTGACATTACGTCTTTCGACTCGGCTTATGTTTTTCCGCTATTCTGCTTTTCTGCTTTCTGCTTCTCCTCTTTTTCTGTTTCTATTTCTGTTGCTGGTTCTTGCTGTTCTCGGTATGGTATAGTATACTTTTTGTTGGCCTTTGGCTGTGCTGTGTCCTCTGATCTCTGTTCGGATCGGATCAACATATGCATTTACAGTGCGTTTCAGTGGGACTTGGGTTTGAAAATCATACAAATTCCACTCAAGTCTCGAAACGCCCTGCACTTTCAGGCTGATTTATGTATGCTTGTCTGTCTTTTTCTTTTGTTTTGTTTGTTACTTTCTTGTTTTGTTTTGTTTTTAACTGATTTTTAATAACTTGTCGCCTTTTGTAGCTAAACATGCTTCGAAATTGGTTTTTAAATGTATTCCTTGTTAGGTTTGTGGTTTGTTGTTTTTTTATAATATATTTTTTAACGTTCGCTTCTTAAATTTGCTTATATAAACCGTATAATTGCACTTTATCATTTTGTTTATTATTTTAAGTTTGATTTTTGTTTACACTGAATTTTCTTCAATTTACATTCTTCTTTTCTAGCAAGAAAATAAATGTTTTGTTTTGTTTTTTTTTATAGTTTGAAATATTTCATTTTCTTCTTCATTTCTTTTGTATAATTTTGCTTTATAAAAGATTTTTGCTTTATCTTTCATTAATTTTGAGTTGAACTGGATATTTGTTGCTGGTTTCGCAGTATTTCTTTTTTCAATTTTTTTTATTTTTAATTTTTGAGTAAACATTATTCCAAAATATATATACAACTGTATAAGCTTTGAATCGGTTCGGATCGGTTCGGTTCGATCCGTTCCGTTCTCTGTTTTCGGTTTTCGGTTTTCCGGTTTCTGTTTTAGTGATGTAGCTTTTAGGAGCTCTTCTGAGTACAGTAGACCCTCCTGTCTGGTGCTTTTGTAAGCTTGGTTTTATTGTGTGTTTGTTTGGGTTTCGTATCCGATCTGTTCTACAATGGGTTCTTATGTGTGTGTGTGTTTGTGTGTGTGTGGGTGTTTCGTGTGTGTGTGTTTTTATATCCATTATTCATTTCTCCTTTCCGTTTTCCAACATGATTTTCAGAAAATGCTCTTCAAAATTTTGGATTATTAATCACAGATAGTGTGTCTAATATATATGTATTGTATATATAATAAATATGTATGTATACTTCAAATATAATTAAATTAGCAATAAATACTTTTGATTTATTTTTCCTTCGCTTTTCTTTTCTTTCCTCTCCTTTTCCTTTACCACTTTCTTTTTCATTATATAATAAAAAGTTTTTGATTTTCAGAGAATTTACTAGTTGTTTTTTTTCTTCCAGTTTTTCATTTTCTTTTGTTTTATACCAAATGCAGAATTTCCATAATATTTTTTGTCCTTATGATTAATTTTCTTTTGGATACTAAACCACAACATTTATGCACATCAAATGTTTAAATTTGGAATATTTTTGGTGGAAATTATAATATAATTTTGATATATATTTGTTAAAGCTGCTTTTCCACGATACCCATTCCACCGATGCTGAAAATAGCCATTCCCATGGGGCCGATGCGGCATCCCTGTGAATGGCTGTTTGCCATTCCATCTGGGAGATTTTTATCATCGCCTCGGTGGAACAGATCGCCCAACAGAAGCTTACAATTTTTCCATTTCTTGTTTAAATATATATTGTTTTTTTTTCCCCCTATTTTCCATAAATTTCCTTCATTTAAGTTTTATAATAATTCACTAAACATGTTCACAATATTTTACCGACATTTACCACTCCTCCTTTTCTCTCTTTTCCATTCCTTTCTTTTCATTTGCTTTAAATATATGGTGTATAATTTTTGTATGGTTTTTCTTTTGACACTTACTAGCTAGCACACAAAATATGTTTTTCGGTTTTCCTTAGGTACATTTATATATGATTTTTTTTTTATTTACTTTCATTTACGCAGACATTTAGTTTAGGATAGAAGTTCAGAGTCGAAACGAAAGCAAAATACACATATCGAAAGGGGGATTGGCCAAAGGGGGGCGGGGTCTTCTGGATGGGGATCTGTGATCTGTGGATCTGTGTAAATATGTATGTCTAGGGGGATCTCCTGTAAAAGAGTGTGTGTAGAGTGTATAAGTACATTTAAATATATAGTTTTTCAGTTGCTCAAAATGATCATGTTTTTGTTTTTTGTTTTTGTTTGGTTTGAGGTATACGCGTAGTGATGAAGACACACACATACATAAATATACAAATATATATATATATGTCATAGAAATATATAAGCATTATATATAGTTATACATATATAAAGTCTTTATATATTTATGATTTTTTCTTTAATTTTTTTTTACAAGTACTCGAAATGTGTGCTTTCACAATAAATGTATTTTTTTTTAAGCCGAAATTCTTGTTTTTTTTTTGATTTTTTAAAGCCTAAACACAGATAATTTTGTTGGTTAATATTTCATTCTTATGTAAACATTGAAACATTTAAATTTTCTCTAAATTTAGTGTTCAATATGTGGGTGGAAGTGTGGGTTGAAAGATCATTTTTAAGGTGAGTTTTTCTTGGGGTCTTTTCAAATTGTTACGGTAAATACGAGTATGTATGTATATTTTTTGTATGTTCCAATGTTGTTTAATTTTGGTGTGAAATTGTGTATGGCATGGAATTTGATTTTATATATATTTTTTTGGGACCTTAATTTTGTTTACAGGGGCTTTTTTTCGTTTTTTTAATTTCTTGGGACTTTGTTTAATATTTTTAATGATTTTTAGTGGGTTTCAATTTTGATTGAAGTAAATTAATTTGGAATTTCTTTGTTGTTGCTCTGCGTTTTTGGTTTTCTTTTACGGATTCCCTTGAATTATTATTTTGTGTGCTTTTTCCTAACGTTCCTCCGCTCTCTTTTCTCTTTGTTTGTTTACGATTTGTTACTAATTTATTTAATTTGTAAATGTGAAGGCAGCTTTGTTTATTGATTTCCGTTTTTGTTTTTTTTCTTTTTGTTGTCTTTTTTGTTGTTGAAATTATAGAAAAATTGTTGAATGTTGCTGTGGTGGAATTTTGGTTTGGTTTTTAGTTCATTTTAGAATTTTGCTATTGGAGTTTTGCTTACTGTTTTCGGTGTGTTTTATTTTTTTTATTTTCTGTTTTGTTATGTTGTTGTTATTGCTGTTGGTTGTTGTTGTTGTTGTTGTTGTTGATCGGATATTGTAGATGTTGTTGTCTATATGGTCTCGGCTGTATGTAGTACTCGATTCTGTCGATATCGTGGCAGTCTGTGTGGGGCACGGAGTATCCCTGGGATTCCAGAGACCTCTGGCCCCACACGACTGGCTGCTGTTTTGCTGTTTGTTGGTTGTTTTTCTGATTTTCTGTTTTATTTTGTATTCCCATTGGACTGTTGTTGTTAGTTTTCTGTTCAATAAAAATATATATTCCATATATCTATCAACAAAAGAGAAATTGTCGTAAAAAAATGCAAAATGAAAATGGTTCTTGCTCAGATTTTTTTGTTTTTTTGTTTTTTGTTGGTCTTAAGGTTGTTTAAGGTTGTGTGTGTGTGTGAGTTTTTGTTTTAGAATTCTTTCTTGGTTTTTTTGGTTTTTGTTAAGAAAGTTTTGTTTTTGTTTTGTACAAGAGAATGCCTATTTGTCGATTGTCAAAAACGAAACAATAATACATACATATGTATATACGCGCGTACACAGCGCGCCATAGGTGTATGTTTGTATTTTGTTTGTTGGTTTCTTGCTGTTTTTCTATGCGGATCTCAGCGGGTGAGTGAGGGGGGAAGGGGGCTCTGTTTCCGCGTTTATATATATGTTTCTTTTATGTACTATAAAAAGTGTTGCTTAATTTGGTTTGCTTTACTCCCCGGACTCCCTGTCTGATCCTGGTCGATCCCTGCCGATCCCTGCCGATCCTTCCTGCCCGTTTTTTTCTAGAAGCTATAGTAGTGGGTGGCCAGCGGCGGCCAGGCAAATGCTGCCGGCCTTGCCATCGACTGATCCTATAACTGCTGCTGCTGCTGCTGCTCCAGCTGCTCGGCCTTGATCTGGGCCAGCTTCTCGTGCAATATGGAGCCGCCGACGCTGCTGCTGCTGCAGCCAGGACTGCGACTGCGACTGCGGCAGGGATTGGGGTTGGGACTGCCACTGGGATTGGGACTGGGCATCTGCGAGTGGGTCGTCTCGCCCTCGCCCTCTCCATCGCCATCGCCATCACCGTCACCGTCGTTCTGGCTGCTGCTGCTGTTGCTCCCATTGAGATCCATCATTTTGTTGTGCCTGTGCCGGTGCCTGCTGTGGTCGCTCTTCATGCTGCTGGCATCCGTGGCGTCCGAGTCCCTGGAGGTCATTCGGCTCCGGCCATTGCCATTGTTGTTGTTCCTGCTGCTGCTGTTGCCATTGTTGTTGCTGCTGCTGCTCTTGTTCTTGTTGTGCGCCAGGTCGCTGTTGTTGTTGTTGTTGTTGCTGGAATGATCATGATCCCGATCCCGGTCCCGGTCCCGCTCCCGCTCTCGATCCCTCTCCTCATCGCTGCTGGCACTGTCCGCACTCAGACGCTCCCTCTTGATATCCGCATAGACGCCCAAGGGACTGGCCGATCGCTTGATGCGCTCCCCACCGCCGCTCGAACAGGCGGCCCCCCGGTAGTCATTGCTCTGATTGTTGGTGAACGGCAGGGGCGTCTTATTCACCAGCAGCTGATCGAGCAGCGCATTGCCATGATGCCCCAGCCCATGCCCCAGGGCGTGTCCGTTGCTGGTGCTGCTGCTGCCGCTGCCGCTTCCGTTTCCATTGCCATCGCCGGACGACTGCAGGGTCTTGCGGATGATGCCGTCGTACATGTGCTCGGCTATCTCCAGGGCGCTCTTCATCGGTCGTTCGTGGGCGTTCGTCTGGTTGGTCTGCTGGCGCATGGCCTCCGCCATGCGGTGCAGGTCCAGGCCATACGCGTTGCCGGCATTCTGCTGGGGCCAAAAGATATTGGGCTGAAAGCCCAACTGTGGCGCCACCCCATCGAAGAGCTTGAGGCCGTTGGGCACCGTGGCTGAGGCTGCTGCTGCGGCGGCCGCCGCCGCTGCCGCTGCCGCCTGGGAGGAGGTGTTGCTCTTGAGGGCATTGCTCAGCTTCGAGCCGCCGACGCCGTGGTGGTTGCCCGTGTGGTTGATGTGGTTGCCGGGCTTCAGCTTCTCCGGACACACCTTGTTGGCGGGTCCCGTCAGGCCGACCAGGTCCGGCTGGGGCTTCGGCTCGCGCTTCCGGGGCCTCATCAGGTGCCGCTCCTTCACCTTGTACTCCAGCGTGGAGTGGGGCACGCCGTAGTAGCTCCCAGCCCGATGCACGGACATCTCGCCGCGCTGCACCGCCTTGACGGCCTCCACCAGGCTGTCCCGGTCGTAGTTGCGGTACTTGCCACGCTTCGGGCGCGTTCCCTTGCCCGCTGCCAGGGCAGCCGCCTCCTGGGCGCTCAGTTGCGCCTGGTGCGAGTGCGCCGCCGCGGCCGCCGCATGATGGCCGGCGGGCAGGTGCGCATGGTGGTGCTGGTGCTGGGAGAGCAGGTTCGGCGACGCCCCAAAGCGGGACGTGTCCGTGCCGCCAATGATCTTGGCCACCGAGATGCTCGGCTTCTTGTAGCTGCTGCTGCTGCTGCTGTTGTTGTTGCCGGATGCTGCCCCATTGTTGCTGCAGTCGCTGCCGGCGCTAGTGCTGCCGTTGCGCAGGCTGCTGCTGGCCGTCGCCGCCGCGGCTGCCGCTGCCGCTGCCTCGTGGCTGCTCTGCTCGTTGATCTGCCGCTGGATGTTGCTGGCCATCATCTTCTGGATGGAGGTGGGCGAGGCCGAGAGCAGGCCGGCGGCGGCGGCGGCGGCACTGGCGCTGCTGTTGGACACAGCGGCGGCCAGCATTGGCGAGGCCGAGTGCGGACTGCGCTCTCTACCCCCGCCACCGCCCCCGCCCCCGTTCCGATTGCTGCTGTTGGAGTGGGCGTGACCATGGGCGTGGGAGTTGCTGCTGGAGCTGTGATTGTTGTGGTGGTGTGGGTGCTGGTGGTGGTGCTGCTGCTGATGCTGCTGATGATGGTGGTGGCTGTGGCTGATGCTGGGCGAGATGCTGGGTGGCCCGCTGACCTTGAAGGACGGAATCTTCAGTATGGGATCCTCGCTGGCCTCGTTGGGATCCAGCGAGGAGCTCGTCTCGGGCGTTTCAGACTTTGGTAGGCGATGGTGAAAGGCATTCAACTGCTGCTGGTGCTGGTGCTGCTGGAGGAGCAGGCTGGCGGCATTGCCGTTGCTGGTCTCCTGCTGGCTGGCCGCGAGCAGATTGATGAGCGCATCGTTCACAATGCCCCCGGTGTTGGCCACCAGCAGGCCCTTGATCAGGTCCCCCACCGTCTGGGTCTCGTCCACCTTGGGCATCACCCCGATGCCCGCCGCCAGCATGAGCGTGTGCAGCAGCACATTCGTGTCGATGGGTAATGGTGCCACCGCACTGGCGGGCCCTGGTATCCTGGACAGCTTCGGCGAGTGCTGGCCCCCGCTCTCCAGGTCCTCGCCCAGATCCTCGCTGCCATTGTGCTCGGACAGGTGGCTGCTCAGCTTGCGGAGCTGGGCCGTGGCCGCGATGCGCTGGGCAAGCTCCGGATAGACCGGTGCCGGGGTGGAGGCGTTGCTGTCCACCTCAGCCTCGTCCGCCGAGTCCTCCGGCTCATCCGGCTCGTCCTGCTCGAGCCGCTCGAGTCGCTCGAGCCGCTGCTCGTGGTGCGCCAGCTTGTTCATCAGGCTGGAGCGGTGCTGACCGGCCGCCTTGCGGGGTGCCAGCTTGCTGGCCGTCACGTCCTGCAGGGCCCTGTTCAGGTCCTCCTCGCTGTAGGTCCTTCGCCCCGACGAAGGCGTGGGCGTGGGACAGTCCGAGAGGGCTCTGAAAAGAGGACAAATCATTGAAAATCACTTAAAGTGGAAGCTCCTTAAATTTCTACAGATCCTAGAAATATATGTATTGCTTTTTTTCAAGCCATTTCGCCTCAACCCCCGCTTGATCCTTCGAGTCAATCATCCTTTATCTTCCAGAAATTTTTAACAGTGACTTTTGGGCTTCGAGGGTAATATTTTTTGGCAGCACCATCAAAGGACTTGAGAGCCACTTCCCGCTTAGAAGGCTCTCCCTTTTTTTTTGGCACAGAGACAGGGTGTGCAAGGACTGACAATGAGTGCTTCTTAAATGTCGACATCAGGCCAAAAGGAAACAGAAAGAAGGACACACGGATGTCGACGACGACGACGACGACGACGCTTGGGTGTCAAAGGCAAAGGCAAAGGCAGTGGCAGAGGCAAGGATGTGCCCTGCCACACAATCATTTTTTGTGTTCCCTTTTTTTCGGGACAGAGACAAAAGATGACAGCCCCAAAAGGAGTCTGGCAGGAGAGCTGGTAGAGGACAAAAGGCATGGGTGTTCCGCCAGCAAGAGGTTAGGGACCAAACATGTTTTTGAAGTTCATTAGACGAATATCCAACAAAAAGAGCAGGCGAAAAAAACATATAAATCAAGGAGTAACCCAAGGTATGCCGAAGATGCGAATATCCTTCGGAGGGCGAACTTTACCAGAAAAAAAAAATGGGGAAAGCGAAAGAACCTATGGAACAGTCGATGCCCCTCATTTCTGGGGGACAAACCTCTGCTCAAAACAAAGATACCCCTTTCCCAGGGTAGTGCCTTCTTTTCCGAAAAAAAAGAAACGTACCAAAACCATTTTCACTTAATGCCAACGCGAGTCCAAGCCAAGCGCTGCCTTGACGGGTTGCACCTCCCCCCTTTCCCACCCCCCACACAGGAAAAGGCAACTTTTGTGTTGCAACAACAACAACAACATCATCAGAAGCCGTACGAAATATTTCTTTTCTTTATGCTCAACCAGAAAACGAGACGAGCTCGAGACCCTTTCTTTTTATTTCCTCCTTTTTTTTTCGTGGGTGGCTGGGGACATTGCACCGACAGACTGTCGTCGGCTGAGACAGAGAAAGATATACACATATATGTATATGGAGAGAGAGAGATGGGTAGACGGAACGCACAGCACAGCTTCTTTTGGCGCCCTTCGCTGCGGCACAGCGGGAGACGGCCCTGGCAAAAGTTGATGGCAAAGTCAGAGCACAACTTTACTTTTTTACCCCATTTTTATTTCGGAGGAGTCCTTGCCGCGTCTGGAAAATGTCTGAAAATTGTGCAGACAACACAAAAAACACACAGAAAAAAATGGGGAAAACAGCAAGAAGCAGAGGGGCAGAGGGGCAGAGGGGCAGGCAAAGCCAGAGGCAGAAGAATGCTTCAGCAGGGAAGAAGAAAAATGTGGCAGAGAACGCGGCAGCAGGTGGCAGCAGTGAATGTTAAACTGTATGATAGCTGCCGCACGAGTGGGGGGCGGGCAGGTGCAAGTGGAGGCGTGGCCCTTGGCTGACCGTAAGTAAATTGGGGTCCGAGGCTGGGGCTACGGCTGGGACTGGGGATGGACCGCGGGCGGGCATCATCATTAAATGGCGACAGTTTTTTGCATTTTTGCTCATTTTGCATACACAAAATAATTTCCCCAAAAAAACAGACAGAAAACACACACACACAAAAAAGGGAAGGAAAAGGAAAAAAAAATGGGGTAGGTGGGGCAAGGTGGGATGAGGTAAGGATATACACAAAAATTTGCATAATTGCGCAAAACCCGAAGCGCGGCGGTCCCAACCTTTGGGAGGATGTTGTCCCCTCCCCCCCCATCCCTTGCAACTGCAGCAGCGGCAACAGCGGCACCAGGAGCGAAGGATGGCGCGCAAAAATAAATGAAAAATGTCATTTCAATGTCGTTTGGATTTTTTGTTGGTGTCGTTTACCTTTTGGCTGCACTTCAATTGCAATTTGCCACTGCAACAGCCGCTGCAGCAGCACGTTTCTCTGCCGCTGCCGCCGCTGCTGCTGCGGCTGTTCCTGTTGCAGTTGTTGTACAACATATCCCTGCATTTGTTGCCGCTGCACACGCATGTGGAGCGCATTCATTTGCACCCAAAAAAAAAAGCACATGCCCCAAACCCAACCCGCAGCAGGCTTTTTTTTCTGCATCCTTTTCCTTTTTTTATGTACAATACTCTTTCGAAGGGGTATTCATGGATTTCGAGAGGGCTCTGCTCTCTGCATGATCGAATATTTTGGGGACTATTTCTAATACTTGAATGGGATCTGATCTCCTGCATCAAAGACGACAGGAAGCGAAGGAAAATTAAATTTATATAAATCTAATTAATTTTTTTATTTTTATTATTAGTTAAATTTTTAATATAATATAAATTTATGATAAATTTTGCTTTAACAGTAAAAGCAAACAACATAATTTGTATCAGTGACAATATTTTTTAATCAAAAATACAATCCCAATAAGGAAAACAAATTGTATGAAGTTAAATTTTATATTTTAAATATTTTTATTTAAAATAATCGAAGCTAAAAAAATTTAAAAAAGGCCAACGCTCGCTAAACGAATTTTACATGGAGTTTTAAAGGACTCTTCGTAATATTCTACCACAATATTCGTAGCATCTTTCTACATTTTTCTACATTTCACCATCACTGGACAAAATCTATTTTATTTTACATTTTATTTAACATTTTCCTTAATATCCCCTTAGTCCCTTGGAAATTATCTCTGTTAGGGTATTCCCAGCCTCGGTGGCCCTCTGTTCTCTGTCCCTCCTTCACGTTTTTCGTTGGCGTTTGCAATTTTTCTGACATTTTGTTTTAATTTGTGGCAGCAAAAGGGTTGTTTTTTTTTTGCTCAACGGTGTGCGTGTGTGTTTTTTTAAATACTTTTTTCTGTTGTTGTAGCAATGTGGCCCGGTACCAGAGAAATGCATTTTTTACTGCAACGATTTTCGCTGTTGTTGCTGTTGTTGTTATGCGCAATATTGCATTTTTGTCGGTTCATCCCACACCTTTTTATGTGCTCCGAACACACTAACATATGTGCACAAGAGTAAATATATACACACACGCACACACACACATACAGACACTCAATTACCATCCCCATCTCATATTCAAATTGGTTATCATTTTTATTAATAAAACATTATATTCTTTGAAGCAAATTTAAATTTAAATTAGATTTTTTTTTGTTAAAGATCAAGGCTTAAATTTGAGGAAAAGGATTGACAAAAGTTGACAAATATCGAGGAGATTTTTGAGACTCCAAACTGAGACTGTCCAAAAAATTATAGAAATAATTAAGGGGAATCAATTAATTTATTGATATAAGTATGCCTTTAAAAGCAGAAATCAGAAATGGGATTTTCATTGAATAAATAACAATATAATTGTTTTTTGTTTAAGTTTTTTTTTTTAAATTTTTATCATAAAAATCTTAAATAAGCAGAGATCAAAATTGGGGGTTTCATTGAAGAAATGGCAATATGATTGTTTTTTTTTTTGTTTTTTTGTAATCTTTTGATGTTTTGGATTTCCCTATAATTAAATTTTTTTTTCAATTTTTATAAAATTGAAACTACGAGTTTTTTTGTATACTAATAATAAAAAAATAAATAAATTTGTATAGGAATATTAAAAAATTTGAGCTATTTTTGGGTTTAATAAAACCAAGTTTGAAATTAATTTTAATTAAATTCAAATTAAATTTTTAGTTTTATTTTATTTTGTATTATAAAAATTATAGTTCTTAAGCTCCCTACCTAAAAAAAATAAAAAATAAAGAACACCAGAAAACCCAATATTTGAGATTATTTCCCAAAATAAAACATTTATTCGGCCCCTCCCCCGCGGACAATTAATTATGATTTCAGCATTTTTATTGGTGTTTTTTTTATACGTATTTTTTGTTGTTGCTGCTGCTGTCTTTCTATTTTGTTGCGTGCAACGCGGCCGCTAAATGTGCCAGTGGCGGAACGAGAGCTGGTTAAGGGGGCGGGGGGGAGAGGGAAAGGGGCAATGTTTGGCATTTGACTGGAGGAATGGAATGTGAGGTTAATGGTTAAGGGTGCGGGGGTTGGGTCTGGGGCTGGGTGGTGGGTTTTGTAGTAGGAAAAGCCTCTGCCGCTGGCTCCAACGAGAGCGCACAATGCCGCACTCTGTCCCCCCATAGTGGGGTTTTTTATTTCGCTTTTTTGTATACTCTTTAAGGAGGGTAAATATATAATTTCAGGGCAAGCCCCCTGCTTAATCGTTTCACCAACCCCCGGCTCACTAGCTTCGGTCGTTAGCGCTTCATTCGCCCGATCCTTGCTCTCTCGATCGGTGCTCTCTTTTCACTGGAGACTTCAGGGCAGGGAAGAGCCACGCGGCCCAAAAGAGTATAGAAATCTTCGACAAGCCTTTTTTTCTTCTCCTCTTTTTTTTTCGTCTCATGTATGTTTGGCCTATGAGTGTGTGTGTGTGTGTGTGTGTGTGTTGACAACGTCGAATGCAATTTTGTTAAAAATGCATTAAGTGCATGTGTGTGTGTGTGTGTGTTTTGGTATGTGTGTGTTTCGGTATGAATGCAATTGCATGTTGGTTTTTGTTGCCAATGCAGTGGCCCCCGCAGACCCCGGTGCCGGGCCTCGGCCTACACTTGATGCGTGCGCAGGCCACCCAACACCCCCCTGGCACACACACACACGTACACCTATGCATACATCCACCCCCTGCCACACACGCACACATTCATGGCAGTTGCATTTTTTCGGAAGATATGCACTCATTTCTCTTCGTTTTTTTTTCTCTCTTTTTTTAATTTTCGTCCACCTCTGCCGCCGCCGCCGTTGACGCCTCTGCCCAGCTGCTGCTGCCGCTGCCGCTGCACTCTTATATGCATTTCAATTTTTTGTTGCTTCTATCTCGTTCATTCACGCACGCACACAAAAATTATTCTACAAAAAAAAAAAAACGGGAAAAAGGAACAGCAACAGACATTTAAACCGAATCGAGCAGCGGTCATTGAAATGACAAAAAATTGTGGCATATACTATATAGAAAAAGAGCGAACAAAAAGTAAATGAGTTTTGGGGGAAGTGGGCGTGGGAGGGGCAATGATAAATAACTGTGCAAGTGGGGGAGTGGGGCGGTAGGGGCTCTGGCGATAACCGTTAAAAAGTGTTGGACTGCAGCTAAAAACCACAACAGGGACGGTAAAAGATTGCCATCCAGATCGAAGCCACAGATACCCTGGCAGTGCCGTCAGTTCTTATGGCAACGGAATGAAGTATTGCCTCTCAGTCGATAAGGATCAAGGGATCAATGGGTAGCAAAAAAAAACTTTTCGCCAGGTCTTTGCAGGAAGACTTTGAGGACTCTTAGTTTAGGAATAATTTAGGCATTTTTGGTATGCAAATTTTCAATTTTATGGTGGCCTAATGGCTCTTAAGACAGGGATTCTCTTTCAAGTTCTTTACAAGTTAGGATCGGTGAAATTTTTCGTTTCTCAAGTGCCATTTCAGGGCAAGATCGGTTTACTTTTGGCCAAATTAGGTGCTATATTCCCTGCCATATGTTTTGATCGGGGATATGTCCGGTTTTGGCGTCTTATAATTCTATAAATTTCCTCGCGCCGCTTGTCATGCAGCAGCGCCCCTCGGTCGGTTGTGCGGGAGGAGAGCAATAGCCTTCTGCTGGTGTCACACGGGCCACTTGATGGTGCAGTAATTGCATCGCCACTTGAAAGGTTTTGAATAAAGTATGACGCTCACATCCAGCCCAGGATCTGGCTATCTCGTTCTTCCTTGCACCCTCTCTCTGGGGAGAGCACTCTCTCAGTTCCAGCTGCCACCTGCCAAATGTCTCTCAGACGATCGTCCAACCATAATGCAGAGTGTCTGCCTACTATTATGCCTCCGACAGGTCCTTCCATAACCCCCCCCTCCCCGACAAGGGGTATAACAATGGCCAGTGCACACGCATTAAGCTCTCCTCTTTGCATTGTATTTTACCATTTGGGGGGTTTTTTTGTTTTTGGGGCCAAATGGTTAACGCAGTCGACGTCGCAGTCGACGTCATCACTCTATGCCAGTTATTACATTCTCTCAATCTCTCTTGTGTCTCTTTTTTTCGGCTTCCCTGTCCCTTTCTCTCTCAGGGGAGAATTTTTTCGTAAACGAAAAATAATGAATATACACCCAGCGACAGTCGCTCTGCCCGCCCAGGCCCCCCCCCCCCCCCCCCCTTCCGAAAAGTGCATAGAAAAAAGTAGCAAAGAAGAAAGACCAAAAAATACACACCCACACACAGAGAGAAAAAAGTAAAACGCAGCGTGCAAAAAAAAAACCGATCGATATGATGCACTCATTTCTGTCTGCTGCGCTGGGCGACGTCGACGTCGACGCTGCAGCCGCTGCCGCCCCCCCCTTCAAAGCTCCACTTGGAGTGGCGACGCCGTCTCATCATCCTCGGCAGCGGCCGAGGCAGCGACAGCCTGAGAAAAAAATCTGTAATAATAAACGCTTGACGAAAAAGAGAGGAAAAAAATGCCAAAAATTGCAGCGTCAGTAGCTTTTGTGCCTCAAGTGGTTGGAGGGTGGGGGCAGGGTAGGTGTGCCTTAGAGGGGTGCCCTAGGGTTGAGTTACGGTCATCTGGCCTAAGGCTTATTTATTGGTCGATCTTTAATCGGCAAATAGTTTTATTAAGGTTTATTCAAGGCTCCAAGGACATCGGGGGGTGCTTTTGTCCTTCAACTGGAACTCGAACACAGCTCTTGTGTCTCTTTTCTTGCTTTCCTTGTACATAACTCCCACCTTCCAGTGCAACCGCAAAGCACTTCCTTTTCTCCCGTTTATTCATTGTTTTTTGTACATTTTTTCGACATTTTTTTGTCGTGTGTTTTTTTTTTGTGTATGACAATTAAAATAGGTGTACGAGATGGTGCATGACGGCGGCGACGGCGACGGCGACGTTGGCGGCTGCTAACAAACACTTGGCCATGCTTTAGACAATAGACAAGGACTGGCGCTGTTGCGGCTCAAGTGGCAGCCACCGACCGCCGCGGTTGTCGTTGCCACAGTCTCACACACACACACGAAAATTCGCAACCAAAAAAAAAAAGAAAGAGTAATGACAAAAATCGTGGAAAGTGCTGGAAAATTATGCACACGACGCCTGGGCTTCCCGGGCGCTAACAAGGGGATCTGTCGTCTGAAGTTGTATGCCCCAAACACACACACACACACACAGAGAGAGAGGCAGAGTAATAATAAAAGGTGCTCCTGAACATTTTAGAGTAATTAAAAAAATGCCAAGGACCAAAAAAAATACAAAAAAGAAGAGTTGAAAAAAGATTGCGGAAGAGCTCAAGGAGCTAAGATGCACACAAACACACATAAATTTATGTATTCTTTTTTTTGTTTTTGGGGGAAATTTGATGGAAATTTATGCGGCCACCCGCCCACCTGCCTAACGCCTGGTAATTAAGCGGGGGGGCCAGGGCACCAATGCAATGTGCCACCAGGCGTATGTGTAATTTTCGGCATCGTTTCATAAAGCACACACAGAGAGACAGAGACAGAGACAGAGGGAGATAGCGACACACAGTTGTATAATTGCACAATTTTTACATAGGCATATAACAATAAAGCTTCGGCTGCAGCATCCACACAGCCACATGTGTGGTGTGGCCAGGGGGGGGGAGTGGGTTGGCCTGCCCCGTTAAGTATGCTACAATAAGTGCAGTGTCAGAGGCGGCGGGCCAGCAGGCGCCCAAAGTGCAATTATCTCATGTATTGTCTGCCACACGATTCGGTGTTTTTCCTTCTCTTTTTTTATGGCATGTGTGTGTGTGTGTGTGTGGCTATGGATACCCTCTACACAGAGCGGGTATACAAGATCTATTCACGGCTGTCGTTTTCCTGCCCCAAATTAGGGTATTCCCCATTCGTCAACCCAAAAATGCTTAAATATTAATTTCCACCTTTCCCCCCCCCCCCGCCCCCCCCCCCCTGCTTTTTTTTTCCGTTTTACATGAATATTTTTTTGTGTATTGTGTTTGGGGGCGATTTCTTTTTTGTTAAATATTTTTTGGCGTTTGCGCAGAGATTGCCAGATTTATGTTCCAGTACATGCTTATATATATATTGGTGTTTTTATTATATATTCTAGGGTATGGTATGGCTAGGGGTGCCACTCACCTGATGGACTTTACATCGCCGCTAATCGATGAATTTGGCGATGGCTTGCTGCTAAGATCGAGCGGGGCATCGGCACTGGGACTGGGTGTATCTTTGAGTGCGGGACTGATGGCGGCTGCCGATAGCAGTTCTGAGGTAGTTGTTGTTACCGAATTGTGTGGCGGATGTTGCTGCTGCTGTTGCTGTTGGCTGGCCAGAGAGTTCATCAGATTGAAGTCGGCCAGCAGCGAGAACTGGGCCAGCTGGGCGGCCATCGAGTCCATGGATGTCATTTTGGCTGCCCGTTGGGTGAGCAGCTTGTACAGTTCCAGGGAGTTGCCGCTGTTGGCAATGTTGCGTGCCCCAGACTGGTGCAGCGATGCGCTCGAGTTGCTGTCACTGTCGTGCTGCTTGGAATAGGTTTAAGGTTAATTTTAAAGTCCAAACTGCGACTCCACGACTCCACTCACTTGACCGTTGTGGTATATGGGGCCTTTGCTGGTGCTGCTGCTGCTGCTGTGGACTGTGGCTGTGGGTGCCGCCGTTTCGGCCACCAATTGGCCCTGGGCGTTCACCGTTAGCAGGCGACCGTTGACACAGAAATTGCACTTGTCCGACGGTCTCCAATCGTTGGGTTCTGGCGGTGGTGATGGTATACTTATGGGTGTTGCTGTACGTGATGAATCCTGTGATGTTTGGTTATCTGTGGAATTGCCAACAACTTTAGACCCAAGACGGGGTAAAGATCCTTTCGAGGGACTCACCAAAATCCTCCTCAAACTGCTGCTCTAAACGGTGGTGCTGGTTCTCTGGCTTACAGTGGTTTCTGTTGTCCTTGTTGTCCTCGTCCTCGTCGGAACCGGCTGTCGCTATGGGCTGTTGCTCCTCGATATTCAGTTGGCTGCGCGTCGCTTGCTCTTGATAAGTTTTCCATTTCCTGCGACCCATAAATTCCTCAGCAACACGTTCTAAGCCTAAGCAAAAGATACAATGAAGCACAGAGATACGAAAAATTAATAAACTGTAAAATTCTTGAGCGGTTCTTGAGGTTGGGATTATGCAAGGCTCTCCCCCCACCCCTCTAATAGACTATAATTACTGCCTGTGGTGGCAATTATTTCCAAACAATTTTCCATCACATTTCCATTTGTTTGGTCTCTCGCGTTTTTTTTTTTGCGCCTGGGAATTTGTGCAGACAGAAATTACTTAATTGAAATGCAATGCAAAGGAAAAGTATAGAAGAAAAAATAAGTATAGGAAAAGAATGTCGGGTCGGGTACTCTGTATTTAGGAAGGGCCCACACTGCGTATGCGTAATTGTCGTATGTGGAGTCCTTCGTGCGGTGTGTGTGCTGTGTGTGGCAATGGAAAATTGATAGATTTGTGTATTTGCACTGCAGCTGCATTTCCTACGGCATATCCTTCGTCTTGGCCGGGCCGAACGTCTAATTGCCACAAAAGTTATGCAATTTAATGCAAAATGCAGGTGGTCGCTCGCCCGCCCGTAGCGAGAGCCCCGCCCACTTCAATGGCCAGGCATGCGTGCCTCAAAAGCAAAAGTTTTGCGCATATGGCAAAAGGCTACGCGTCAACTCACACGAAATGCGAATTAAAAGAAGCAAAACGGGGCAAAAAAACACAACAAGAAGGGGGGGAATATAGCGACTAGAGGATACCCCGGGTTATCCGAGGAAGCCAGGAATAAGCAGCATCATTGGGAAGCTGGGTATCTACTAGGTTACTGAATTTCGTTGCAATCGGATCACTAGTATAGCTGGAGTAAAGAAAAGAATGTTCTACTCTCTCACAGAGTGGCTAAGCTACGATAAAGGGTGAGTTTTAGTGTCTAACTCTCTCTCTGACTCTTGCTAGCTCTCCTCTATCTATCCTAGAGTAGTATATCAACTAGATTCCTGAATCTCATTGCGATTGGATCATTATTATAGCTGGAATAAAGAAAACCATGTTCCACTCTCTCCCAGAGTGGCTTAGCAATTAAAAAAGGGTGAGTTTTAGTGTCTAACTCTCTATCTCTGTCTCTTGCTAGCTCTTTTCTAGCTATCCTATAGTAGTATATGCGGAATCATTGAGGATCTTCTCTAACTAGAACAAAGAAAATAATGTTCTACTCTCTCACAGAGTGGCTTAGCCACAATAAAGGGCGAGTTTTAATGTCTGTTGCTCTCTTTCTCTCCCTTGCTAGCTCTCCTTTATCTATCGTTAAGGATCTTCCCTAACTAGAACAAAAAAAACCATGTTCTACTCTCTCACAGAGTGGCTTAGCAGTAAAGGGCGCTTTTTAATGTATATTTCTCTCTTCCTAGCTCTATCCTGCGTGCGTCTTCTACTGGCTACACAGGCAACATACCCCTCGAGATCCCTTGAGCCTTTAGAGGGTATCCGAAAAACACACATAAACCAAATTAAATGCGGAGGACAGAGGGTGTGGCCGAATGGGACTTGTGTGGAGTAGGGGAATCCCTGCAACTGCATTTTGTGGCATTTCTAGTGCATTTCGGCACAAGACCGAAAAAAGCCCGGAAGTTGTGGGGGAAAAAAAAAACAGAAAACAAATGAGAAATGGAGAAATGGGGAAATGGGAAATTCTAGCGCCAGAGCTAGCTAGTGAGCGGCGTTGTCCTTGTCGCTGCTGCCCCGGCCGCCTCATCGTCCTGATTGCGCACAAGTGCGTGCGTACGGTGCGTGCAGCTGCAACTTTGGGGCTGAAGTGGAAGTGGGGCACCGGCAGCGGGGGAGGGGCAGGGGGAGGACGCACTGCAGCTGCAGCTGCTCATTCCGGCGCGAAAGTGGAGCGGCATGTTCAAACTTTAGCCGTGTAAAAATTGCATTGCTTTCCCAGTTGCCGTTGCCGTTGCCGTTGCAGTGGCAGTTGCAGCTGCAGTTGCTGTTGTTGCAGCTCCGCTTTTTTAAGCGCTCAAATAAACAGGGTCGTCGTTGTCGTTGTCGTTGTCGCCGTCGCGTCAGAGCTTCGGGGGTTGCCATCGCACCGCGCACCGCACACCGCACACGCCCCACCATGTTGCCACACGCACCGAAAAAAAAGGGCGAAAAAAGAGCGAGGTGAATGCACGCACGGGACTTGCGGAAACTCAAACTTTAAAATGCAACCAGTCCACCAGACACAGACACACACACAGCCACATGCATGGCTAAAAAATGGAGGGAAAATGAAGAAGGTCTCCCACGAAACGTAGATACTCTTCGGGGAAAGGCGATCCATGCTGGGTTTTAGGGGCAGTGTCATTCCTCATTTGATTCTTGGTAGACCAGGCCCCATTTCTAGGCTGAATCTTTGTCTCAAATAAGTCCTAAAGGACGCCCAAGGGTCTCTCTTTAATCTTTGATCTGCCAGGAAAGTGCGCTGTGATCGCATACTCCTACTCTACCCTGCACACGCATCTGCCATGTGCCACCTGCAGGGGTTGCAATGCCAATGCTCGCAACGCACGCACAATGCAGTGCCAGCCCTGTCTCTGGTATGGGTGTATCTATGTGCTGTGCCTCCCTATGCATGTGGTTGGGCGACACAAATTGCGTATGAAGATGATGACGACAGCCGCAAGGCGGCATTTCAATGCTGTTGCCGGTTCGTTCCGTTTCAGGCTCTGGGTCGTCCCGGTCTGCCTCCGCAGGTGCCCAACGAAGGGGTATATTCATGCGGTAGGGCATGAGAATGCCAGGAAAAAGCGGGGCCCAGAATGTACTAGATAGGATTGATCCATCCAGGGTATCGTGGCTTCTCTGTCACTGTCTGACGCCTTGCGTTGCACATTATGCCAGGCAGAGCCGCAGACAGAGCCAGTGCCTGAATGTATGCTAAATAGAATTTTTTTAGCGGCTCTAACTTAGATATTTGTATGCATAGGAGTGCATGTCGTCAGCTCTAGGCCCCCCTAGGTCCCCTACGACCCACACGCGAGGGCCAGAGAGTGGGTTCTACGTGACATGTCATGGGAGAGGATTCGGCTTCGGCTTTGGGTTCGAGTTTGGGTTTAAGTTTGCTTTACGTCTGCCCAAACTGTCAGTTAGTTTCGCTCTCTGTCTGTCTGTCTGTCTGTCTGTCTGTCTGTTTGTTTGTTTGTTTTAGGGTCGATGCGGTGCCTCTTCTGTGTGTGCGTGTGTGTGGCAGCAAAAAACAAATAAACAAACAGACAGAGGGACAGCGGGAGAGACGGAGGGCAAAACAAAAACGAAAGTGCGTTTAATCAAAGTTAGATATTAAAGCCAAATTCCTGAACTAATTTGTGAATGGGGCGGCAATGGGGCGTATGATTAATATTCATTTTGTTTGGCCAGGAGTTACCTCGCTCCAGCCAGCGAGGAAACAAACATTGAAAAATTAAGCAATTATAAACGGAAACTCATTTAAAAAAAACACACACACACACACACACACACATGACACGTGGATATGCAAATGGCATGCGCCATGAGAGAGGGAGAAAGAGAGAAAACGCATGAAAAGTGGCAAAAGAAATGAAAGAAATGCAACAAAAAAAAAGCGAAAAATAAACAAAAAATAACCGAATATTTAGATACCCTAGGCAGATCGGTAGGGGCGATCGGGGAGGGGCCAGAGGGTACTATTCGTGGGCATTTTATTCCTTTTAAAATTGGCAGAAATCTCTAGCCTTTTCCCCACTTTCAAACCACAAAAATAGTCCCCAATTTTCCTGAATATATATTTTTTGGTTACCCTTAAATTCTCTGCCAAAATCGGCTCCCAAATCCTTATACCCTGTGCCAAAAAGGGGGAAAAAAAGAGACCGAAAAAACGAATGGGCGAAAAAAAAAAATGCAATTATCGATTAATGTACCACATTATATGGCTCACATATACATAAATACATGTGCATATATGGCCGCGACAGCTGTGTGTGTGGCAGATAGGCCCTTATGTGCCACACACACAGGTACACACCGGTACATGCCTATATGCACAGATATGTATGTGTTCGTGGAAAAGTCATTAAAAAATTGCTGCATTTTTCTGCTGCCGGCTGTTGTTGTTGTTGTTGTGCTGCCAGCCTCATTGAATTTTATTCAATTCCCATCCTTTAATTTCCTTCGGGGGGGATCTGTGGCTGGGGCTGGGGCTGGGGCTTCCCTGCTGTCAAGTCGCTTACATAAGCAAATTACTGTAATGATGATACATTATGTACTGCCAACGGAGGGGGGTTGTCCCTCCCCCACACTCTATTGTTGGATGTTGGTGTCATTTCCATTGAAATGTTTGTACATAAAGAGATAGTCTCGTCTCCCCTCCGCCCCCATCCAAGTCGCTTCGACAGAAGACATTCGACATTTCTGCAGAAAGTTTTCCTCCATCTATTTTTTTTTTGGCGCAATGCGTGCCATAATCCAAATCCAAATGTCAGAAGGTGAATACGTAATATTACGTATACGCGCCCCGCCTTTATAAATACTGAATGTGACTGGCCAGGGAACGTCTGAGAAGGTGTTGGACCCGGGGGGACAGGGACTGGGGCAGATGCCACCGTTCACAGACAATTAGAGACTCCTAACTGCGCGTCGATCCGATTTAATTGCCTGGCGATGCAGCCGCTGCGATTAGTTGCACAACCATGGGATTGAAGCAAAAAGAATCAATTGCTGAATATTTAAATACCTGGCATAACCATATATCCCTGGATGAGGGAAAGGCCTAACAGGCTTTAGGTTTTGGGTCCCTAAAAGTGCCCTCAAAAATACTTTTAATTAGAAATTCAACAAAATGTGGGTTCAGCTCTGGCTCTGGCTCTGGCTCTGGCACTGGCTGACACGCCATCGTATTTTGCATAACATTTTGAGCTATGTCTAATGTCAACGTACTTCCACTCTGCCACGTGGCGGCTGGGGGTGGCTGGCCCTAGCCGGCCGGCGAGTGCAACAACAAATTGGTCAGAATGTGCTGCACAAGGACAACGAAAGAAACAAAAGCCAAAAGTCAGCGGCAAAGGAAACAAAAAACACACACAAAAAAGCGCAGAAGGACCCAAAGGCAGGGCAATGCGTGGAAATGAACGGTGAACGGAGTACAGTTTAGCTCTTTTTCGGGTGGGGGGGTGGTGCCCCACGCCTCTCCATTTGAAGGGACATGCAACTGGCCACAATTCTGCGTGCTTAGGGGCCGAAAAAGCATGGGGACAGGCCACGTTGAAATGTAAATGAATTGCACTAAATGCGAGGACATACGCAGCAGGATACACACAGACACACACACAGATGAGTGGGACAATTCTAAGCAGGCGGCAGTGCTGACAGGCTCTCCCTCGCCATCGCCCTCCCCGAACCATTAGCAACCCTCAACCCCTGAAAAGAGCTGCAAAGAAATGTGCTCAGAGGGTGGAGTATCTAAGGCTTGTCGCATATGGCAATTTACATGCAGAAAACATCAATACACACACACACACACAGGCACACACCATGTAGGAGGAGTGTCTTTTGTGGCCTTGGGGTCACGAGGGGTATAACGATTTTGATCAGCTGTTTGTCACACAACAAATACTCTCCAGCTTGGATTTGCCTCTGTGAAATTTTTGTCAAATATATAGTCTCCAATTATTTGTCTCTCTGCCATGTGGGAGCCAACGAGCCGCGTACTGCCGCTCCACAGGGTCATCATGCTGGGCGGCGAGGGCGTGGGCAAGTCCGCCCTCACGCTGCAGTTCCTGTACAACGAATACGACGAGTACGAGCCCACCAAGGCGGACATCTACAGGAAGACCCTCCAGCTGGACGGCGAACAGGTGCAGATCGACATCCTGGACACGGCCGGCCAGAAGGTGAATTTCGTGATCAGGGACAGCTACTATCCCCGGGCCGATGGCTTCCTCTGCGTCTTCTCGATCGCCGACGAGGGCAGCTTTCAGGCCACCCAGGCAGCCAGGGACCTTGTCCTGCGGCTGGGGAAGGACGAGAGCGTGCCCTTTCTGCTGGTGGGCAACAAGAGCGACTTGCAGAAGGAGCGCCAGGTGCCGCTGAGCGAGTGCCAGGCGCGCGCTCACAAGTGGGGCGTCACCTATGTGGAGACCTCGGCCAAGTTCCAACAAAATGTGCATCTGGTATTCTATGATTTGATGCGACAAATAGCCTCGCGAAAGGCCAGCATTTCGAAGGCCAAAAAAGGGGGCAAGAAAAGGGGCTGCCATGCCTGTGCCATTCTTTAGGGCGTGAAAGGGTTTTAGTTTTGCAATATATGGTGTATCTGTATCTTTCCCTTCTTAGGGTATCCGTTGGGGGCATAGAATCGGTCGGAGGCGTCACAAATTAGAGGAGGCAGCAGCAACAAATTCGATTGCCTCATTCGGCTCGTCGTTTCGTCTCGATTCGGCAGTCATCTTGTTTTTTTTTTTTTGGCCTGGCGTGGGTGCCTCCCCCTCCCCTCGCACACACACACACACACACGCGTGTGCATGTGTGCTCGTGCTATCGTTGTCCCGCTCTAATGCGCTTTCGTATGCACTTTTCGGCCCCGCATGGATTCTGATTGGCTGGCAGCCCAGTTTTCGGCCAAAAAACGAAACACGAAACACGAAAATTTTTGCTTCTTTTGCAGCAGTTCCTCGTTTCAATTGCATTTGATTGCATGTTTGTTCAGGTTTGTTTTGGGGCCTTCGAATGGCAAGTGCAGCCGTGCAATTGGTGGAAAGGAAATTGCCACGAATTTGGGCAGTTGGCTGGGGCAGGGTTGGGGGCAGCACCCGACTAAAGTTACCATAATTGATGTGCTAAGTGCTCATGTTGGAGAGACCCTAGCCGGCTGTTCCGCCTCGTCCTATTGCCAATTGCTAATTGCAGGTGTCGGTCGTGCCGATTGAAGGGTTGCCGCTCAACCGCTTTTTCGGGGGCGGTAAAACAGTTGTCTTTCGAATGTTTTGGCCCATGATTGGGCTTCAATTATGACAGGAAATCCATATGTGGCGACTGTGGTGGTGGCTGCCACGAAGACATATTGATTAATGTTTCAATCCCCGGGGATTGCTCTGTCTTGGGGTTGGGCGTAAGAAAAACATTTTCGAATTTAATGTCCCCGCAGTTAAGGCCAAGGAATAGGCGGGACAACCGAGAGCTGTATCCCTGAGAGCCCAGGACTATTCGAGATGTGCCCCAGAGGAAGCGGGGAATAAAAGACAAGAGGATCGTATCGTATTGATGGGTTCGAATGGTGCCTGAAGAAAATTTCGTAGTTAAAAATAAGACATTTATATTTAAATTAAATGAAATATACGGCTTTTAAGTAGAATAATTCAAGAAATTCATTATAATTAAATTTGATTTAAATATAAATGCATTACAAATATTTTTTCCACGGCCCAAAATTAACGTAAATATAAAACAATTTAAAAAACAATATAAAACAATTAAATTGGTAGGAAATATATTCAATTTAATTATAATTTAATTTACATATACAAATATGTAATTTAAATATGAAATACATAAAAAAAATAATACAAATAATAATAAATACAAAATAAATAAAAAAATAAAAATTCATAGGAAAATATTAAGATTAAATATGAAATACATTAAAATAAATTAATAGTAAATAATGATAAAAACAAAAATTCATATGCAAATATTTAATTTAAAATGTGATATTGTTTTATAATCAAATACAAATTACAAAAGAAATAAATTTTATTTTTTATTTAGTAATATTTTTTTTTATTTATATTTTTATTATAAAAGAATAATTTTTGTTATTTGCTGTTACTAATAATAACGTCATACAAGTGATAACACTTTCCTTTTACAATTCCCACACTCGGAGCATAGAGATTGTTATAGATCTTCGATTCCCAGGGCCTCCACGAACTGCCTTTAGAAAGTGACTTTCATTCCGTCTTTACGCATAAAATATGTGTATTAAAAGCCTTCAAAAAGTAACTGGAACTAATACCACGACTGGTCTACCACTTAAAGCCCGCAACTTTCAAAGAAAGTTCCACCAAAAAAAAAACCCATAATATTCGCAAGGGGGCGGCCCCTTCAATTGCCTTTTTATCACAGCTGCAAATAGTTTTCATCACATTTTCCATTTCTGGTTCTGCTTTACGACCATCATTTCAGGTCAAAGCCTTGATCTATCCAAAAAAAAAAAGAACCCACAAATTTACGGCCCCATAAAAAAACGCAGGCAAATAAATATTCTAAGCAACAGCAACAATAACAAAAAAATGGAGAAAAAAGAGGAACTAAAAATATATAAAAATGTTTTTAATATAAATAAAGTTCTGGCCAAATAGCGACATAAAAAAGGAACAGAAAGGAGAACCAGGGCGGCAGGGGCGGGGCACGGGGCGCGGGGCATCGAGCGAAATTTATTGAAATGTAAAATGCCGAGAAATGCAATTTCCGCACAAGTAAACTGCTGCAGCCGGCAACAGCAGCAACAACAATAACCTAGACAATCGCCGAGAGCCACAAAAAAATATATAAGGCAGGGGCAGGCATAGAGGACATCGAAATTGCAGCTGCTGCAACAAAAACAGGTGCAACAGTGGCAACAAAAGAGGCAACAAACGGCAGCCGAGTACCATCAGAGGCTGTGGCAGCAATAGATGCAACAAACGGCAGCAGCAACAGTAATCCGGCAACAGGCGGGTGGGGAATGATGGCATAATACTCGTATAAATGCCAACACACAGAGCCAAAACATATATATATCTATATGCAAACGGTAACTGGAGCAGACATGCAACAGGCGGCAGCCAAAAAGTATGCAACAAACACACCAGAGGGAGGCAGAGAGAGAGAGGGAGAGAGAGGGAGGGCTAAACCGGCTAAACAACTAAAAACTAAACCAATTCATTCGCCCATTCATTCATTCATTGAATTCGGAAATTCAATTTGGTTAGAAAGAGAAAGCCGAAGGATGCGCCACAGCACACAACAGAGCCAGAGAGAGAGAGAGGGAGAGAGAGAGAGTGGGGCATGCAACAATTGTTAACTACACAACGATGTGCAATAAAACGTGGCATGGCAGGACAGACAGACGGGTAGACGGCGGAGTACAACAGGAGTAAACATTTTATTCATGGATTTAGTTGAATTTACAATGAACGCCGTGCAGATGCCGGGAGGGGGGGATTTTTTAGCCATGAAAAAGAGCAAATGATGACATGGAATACACACAGAGTGGAAACCGGAGAAGCAGCAGCAATGGCATTTCAATTTAAAAGCCAACAAGTGGCAGCCAAAACTATGCTGCCACACAGAGAGACAGAGAGAGAGTGGGGCAAGTGGTAGCTAGAGAGAGAAAGAAGAAGGATGTTGTGCACTCCACCAGTGGCAGTCTTCCGGTCAGACTGTTAACTGGAACTTTGTTTTTGAGGCAGCCACCGCTAAATAGACAATTTCCGCAGAGACAAAACAGCAGCCCAGCAACCGAGAGGCACGGACAGACAGGGGCACAGACAGGGGCACCCACTTGAAGGCTGAAGTGTGAATCCAATTTGGAGGCCACTTAAGTGTCGACCACTTCATGGAGCCTGGACACGTGGAAGAGGCGCCGAAAAACTGCACTGCACTCCACTCCACTCATGAATCAACAGCGAAATGATGGCGCCACGTATACGCAGCGTTGTACAGAACACAAAAGCCGAAAGGCAAATGCAAAAACGATAACGAGAATGCAAAGTGCCACCACTGAGGGGGGCCAGGAGGGGCAGGAGGGGCAGGAGGGGGGTGGGGTGTGGGGGACCATATGTAGCTAAAAGTCAACAGCAAAAAATAGAGCCAAAAAAGCGTAAAGAAAAGTGTTGAGTGATGCAACTAATTGCGGAGTCAGTGGGTGTCCTGTGCCTCGCGCGGGGATAATTGCGCGGATTGCACACAGATCGCCTTAATCCTTTTAGGCCGGGCTCCCAGCCTGGGTCCTGCTACTCGAGCGGCCTGTGTCCTCGGTGCCTGGGTGTTGCAGCTTGCACAGAACGCATCCAGCCGCACGTCCCACAGTCTGGCCACCACTCATCCACTTGATTGCATTGCCAGGCAAAAAAAGGGAACAGCACAACAAAGAACCGAAAAAAATTCCACAGTCAAACGGTCCGCAGGGGCCTCTGTCAATTCTTTGGCTGCTCTGCTTCTCTGCTCCTCTTTTTTTCGCGGCCACAACAGCAACACCTCCCGTATGGTGGCACGATGCAGGACACACAAGCCAGAGGCTACTCGTTTTTTATGGCGGCTGGCTGTGATTGTCAGTGATTTGTGGCAGGGCAGGGATAAAGAGAAGAGCTGCCACTGAGGCTCGGGGGGGGTTTATTTTGGGCTAGTGCCAGACTGGAGTTGCCTTTCAAATGATTGACTAAATTATGGCCGTTTTTGGTTGGCTGGAAGGGCTCTACAGATTATTCTATGACATTCTAAAAAGTTCTTCTTATGTTCAATCAAAGTCAACGCTCATGTGTGCCCGTCATTCGTTTCGAATTTTCGTTTGGCTGTGTGTTTGTCGATTGTCGTGTTAAATTTCAATCACTTAAGAATGCATTTGTTGTCACTTCCAATGAAAGCGCACGATTTTTTCCGATCGAGCGAGAGAGAGAGAGAGACTTGTTTAAACAAGCCACCGCACTGCACCGCAAAACGAAAACTCAAATCAAAAGGCAGCCATGGAAAACCTTGAATCAATTGATCCAGAACGCAAAAAGCGAACAAGAAAACACCGCCCCGCTCCACCCCCCTCGACGCCTGCCCGCCTGCCCGCCTGCCCGCCTGTTCTGTGTTCGCCAAAATAAATTAGAATTGAACTTGTGCTGCGCCATATTCGGTTACAATTTGAGCGCTTAATTCCGCATACGTAGAGCCAGAGACAGACCCGATCAGAGCCCCCCCCCCCCCCCCCCCCCCCCCCCCCCCCCCAGGCACCGTCTCGGATCGGAGTGGGGTGTGTGAGAGGGGCTGCTTGAGGCCTGTGTGGGCTCTCTAGGGTGTGGAGCAGCCACGACGGGGCTTGGCAACGTGTCGCATTCGCCTTATGCATTTCCAACTAAATATATATTTAATTTATTTACTTTTATTTTTGTTGTTTTTGTTTTTGTGTCGTTTCTCTCGGAAATAACAATTACCAATGGAGATTTTTTTTTGCCGCCACTCGAATTGCAATCCCTTGAGTCGTCTGGCTAAAATGATGGCTTATTAATTAATGGCGATTAATTGTTGTATAATTGGTTTTGTTGAGGTTTTTTTTCCTAGGATTTCAAAGGGGAATTCGCACAGATGTTTCGTCTGTTCAAAAGTTCATCTACCCATCAAGAATCCATCGATCTCTCTCTCCTTTCCTTCCCCCCCTTTGCTGTAAATTGCAATTTTCTCCGCGACTTCCACACTGATCTTGAACTTAGCAAAAAAAATGGCAAAAAAAGGCAAGAAAATTGAAGAAAAATGAATGGAATGGAAATTACATATCGAGGCGTATAAAATTAACGAATCTGAACGCAAAGAGCAGGCTGTGAAATATGGAATTGCGATTTGAGCACTGCCAAAGATACATATATGTATCTGTGTATGTATGTATCTTTGTATCTATGTTTGGATGGTTCTGTACTCTGTTCGGGCTTCAAAGTCAATTGGGGTGTGTGGCTGCTGGCAGTTCTGGGATCCAAATGCAATTTGTTTGTCATAAATGATTGTAAAATTATTGCATAAGATATTGCGATTTCACGGAAGCTCAAAAGTGTGATGTAATTTTGGAAATGCCTAAGAAATAACTCAATTAAAATGAAATTCCCCCCCTTAAATGCAAATAAAAAGGAACTGAAACTGCAATATTTAAACTTAGATTTGAATATTTATACAACGAAAGGGGAAATTCTTACAAAAAAATATATATTTTATTTTATTTTATTATAAATAGAATTGTATTTTGTATTTTTGATTATAAAATAATATCACTGATACAAATTATTTTGTTTGCTGTTACTCTTAGAGCCACTTAAAAAACAGTCAAAGGAAAAATTACGATGATAAAAAAAAAATAAAAAAAAGCGTTATAAAATTTAACATTAATAAAAAAATATTATATTGAAGTATATTTTATATTTAACATAAATAAATATAATTATTTTTTTTATTTAGAATTATTTTTTTTAGAATAACAAAAAATACAATTATAATTATGTTTTCTGTTACTGAAATTTAATATTTAAATTAAACATTTGTATATAAAAAAATTATATAGCATATATTATATTATTATTATTATATTATATTATTTATATTTTAAAGTTTTTTATATTTAAATTTAATATGGGCCGTATTAAAAAATTAATGTAAAGCTATTTTTGTATTTAAGAAACGAATATTTAATCAAAATTTGTTTTTGACATTTTTTTTATAAATATAAATATTTTAAATATTTCCACGTAATGAAAATACATTTAAAACATTTGAATTTGGCAAAAATGATATTTTCAAGCAAATTTAATTTAGTTTAAGTCAAATACTTCCCCTTTCTCCCTCTTTTTCTCTCCCACTGTAGCCTAGCAGTAATTGGTGAAAATATATTTTTTATTAACAATTTTTAAATATTTTTACGTAAACGATATACATGTAAAACATTTAATTTTTACCAAAATGATATTTTCAAGCAAGTAAAATTCAGTTCAAATCAAAGACACCCTTTCTCTCTCCCACTGTGGCTTAGCAGCAATTGTTGAAGGTAGATTTACGCTCTAAAGGCCTCTGATCAGATCATTTTCTCTGCGAAATCGAGAGCAGCCAAAGACAAAGCCGGCCTTAGTTTTCCACCCAAACAGAATGAACATTTTGTGTCCCGTGGCTGTTTGGTGGGTTTCGTGTTTGCTGCCGTCTCTCCGCCGGCAAAGTGCAACACAATTAACACCCCGAAACAGCAAAAAACAAACTACAGAATTTAACAGTAAAATTTGTTTGTTTAGCGATTCCGTTTGGCATAGAGAGAACTTACTGTTGGGCCCCGTACGAAGCATTTTCCATGTGCACTGGCACTGGCATTCGATGGAGCTCTGTTAATGAAAATGAGCAACAAAAAGCCAAAGCGGTCACACTCACAGATGCAAAGATACACAGATACACAGATACAGAGACTTGGAACCAAAACCGCATGCAAAATAGATAAAAAATCAAACAAGTTTTTGTTTTTTTTTTGTTGTGGAGAATTCTTAAAGCATATACGAAAATGCGCCAAATACTACACTAAAACGTCAATAGGCGGCAGAAGGTAGAATAAATGAGCGCACAAAACGTAACCGAAAGAAATGGAAAGAAGGATTAAAAGAGAGGGGGAGAGGGAGGGGGGGAAACAACGGCCCCGCATGTGGTGTAATCAAATATGCAACAAAAAGTAGAAGAAAATATGGAAAAAGTAGATGCAAATGATATGGGATTACGAGGCAGCCAGAGGAAGGTGGTAGAACTGGGAACTGGGAAAATGGAGCTCTGGGGGAGCATCATCCATCCATCGAGCAAGCAAAGAAAATGAGCAAAAATTAATTTGTGTAATGCAATCATCCCAGTTTAATTATCCATAATTGGGGTGTAAAAAATGTTTAATAACACAAAATGGAAGACCTTTCGGGGCTCTCTCTGCTTTGCAGCTGCTGCTAAGCCACTCTGGGAGAGAGTAAGCGAGGCGAGGGTGTGCGATTTCTTCTTTATGGCCTTAATTTTGATCCAATCGCCAACAAATTCGCAAGGGAATTCCTTATGATTTCTCTAAATAATTCCCATATATTATAAATCTCTCTGGGACACCACCAGGGTATCAAAACCTCGACTCTTGCCGCCACATTATGCCACTGGGGGGACAAGGGAACACCTTATAATTCCTCTAAATAATTCCCAAATATTATCCATCTTCCAAGGAAACCCCCAGGGTATCAAAACCTCGACTCCTGAGGCACCCGTTGCTTGTCTTCGTTTCGATTTCGTTGTGTTTTTTGGTTTCTGCTTCTGGCTGATTTGTATTTATGATTGCAATTTGTTTTGTAAATTTAGTTAAGCCAAATTTGGCGCCGCCAAAGCCCCGACACCCACATGGCCAAAAGCAAAGCTCGTTTCGGGGCTTGCCTGACATTTCGGCTAGCCTTTGGTAGTGGCTCTAGCCTTGGCAGCGACTGTGACTGGTTGCATTTTTTGCATCTGAACGCTGCCATAGTCAAAGGCATAGGCAAATGATGTCTAATTAATAAAAAGCTTTCAGACAGAACAGAACAGAGCCGAGCAGCCACAAAGCCAAAGCCCCAGAACCCACTTAGGCACATAATAATTTAGTTTAAAAAAAACACACACAAAAACAGAAAAGAAAGGCAAAGAAAAAAGAAAATAATTATGGAAGCTTGGCGGCTCACTTAACCAAATCGAATTGTCTATAAAACAATTGTAGATTGCCCCACCCCACCCTCCCCACGAGCCCTAGCTAGAAATTATAATAATAATGCAGTTGCGGCATATGCGTGGCACAGACATGGGGCATAGGCCTCTGTTCTAATACAATTACAGGTGAGTGCACACAGGGGAAAAAAATGGCAGAAGAAATGCTACGCATAAACAGCTAATGAAATTCACAGAGGGCTCCATTAGGGCTCCACAATTAGCCAGGTCTCTCACTCTCTGGTCTTTGCAACAGAGAGATACACAGATGCAGAGGCAGTGAGCAGTGAGCACAAAATTTCTGTTGAATTTTCAAGGTTTTCCAGTTCATGGTTTTCGTGGACAATGGATCGAAGCTGATCTACAGATACAGATACAGATACAGATACAGATACAAGTGGTTGTGGCCACTCCCACTGAAATACCAGGGTATCTTGTGTTCTGCATTCGAGCCTTCGTTTCCCTATTTCTTATAAATAAAATTCGAGTATTTTCTTTTGAATTATGGAAATGCATATAAGAGCTTTTCGCACACAAATAAATAAAACACCAAAAGGCAATGAAAACGAGACTGAGAGCATTTCCAATCGAGTATTGGGTATTGAGTGTCCGACCCGCCCAGACATGGGCAAACAATCAGAAACGAAAGAAATTCTATGAAAATGGCAACAGTTTTCTCATATTTACTCTCTCCCCCTCCCCTCCCCTCCCCACCTCTCCAGACAGTTCGAAGGTTACACAATGTCTGCCAGCCGTTTGGGGCCGTCTGTTTGCGTCTGGCCATCGGGGGACATCTATCTATAGTCCGTTATAGCATCGCGGACACCTTCATTAATGCACAATAATTCCAAAAGACAATGTCATCGATGGACTCGTATCTCAATGAATAAAAGATGCATTAAAGGCGGCAGATACTTCATTTTTACCATGGAAAAGGCTCTACCAAAAGGGGGCACAGGGATGAATCGGGGGATTGAAACATCAAATTATTTATTTTTAATAATAAATATTGTTGTTTGCTATTATTTGGGATATTATTTGGTTCAATTATCTGTTCAGGTTTCTAGGTTAGAGATCCTCTTAGATCATCCTGTTGGGCAGGTCGAGTGGACGATCATCTTTAAAATTCCTTATAAAATATTGTATATTTTTCAGATATATTTTCTCTTCTAAATCACCGCATAAATTGCTTTAAATACATTTACATTTAGTCGTTCAAGGTCCTCTGCCAAACAAAGTCCAAAATCTAAAAGTCAAAACTGGTTTTGAATACAAAAAAAAACCGAATTTTCAAAGACAAAATATAGGAGAATTCTTTCAACATTTGGTTGTTGTTTTGGACTTTTCTTTTTGTGGTATTTCCACATGAGTTTTCAATTTATGCATACTAGTGTTTTTGAATTTGCGTTTGCTTAGCACATTTTCCATGCGCGAATGCATTTTCAGGTGGTTTTTTTTTCGAGTCGTTTTCGAGGGGCCTGGAAATGTGTCAAATTTTGTTGTGTGCTTGGAGGTTTCTATTCTATGTGACAAAATGCCAACCGCATTACTCATTGAAGGACAGCAATTAGGTTAGATTGAGATGCACCATTCGGTGGCAGGGATCGGGATCGAGCGGACAAAGCTTGTGTGGGCGGCAGAGTGGGTGTGTTCGGAAACCCAATACCTTCGGATAGCCACGCGCTGCGTCTTCCTTGTATTTTTCGCACAATATTTTCTACGGGGTTATTTTTGTTTTGTTTTGTTGCTGGCATTCATTGTTTGCTTTGGCTGGCTTTTGTTGCAATGTTGAACTATGAATGCAATTTCGTAAATTATTTTCCTTTTAAGTAATTATTAAGGTGTGGTCCGATGAGGAGTCGTCGTCGTCGTCGCCGTCGCTGCAGTCGTCTGTCTGGCTATCAAAAGTAGTGGCTTTGGCATTGTCTTTTATCATTTCCTTGGTTGGCCTCTGGCCATCGAGAGAGTATCATAATTTGGTGGACAGGGCAAGGATGTGACCCAAGAGGGAAGGTATCTAAAGGTCCCTAAGATCCTACAGGTTCTAGTGCCGTGGGATCGGTTCAACAGGTTCTTCTGTCAAAGGCACAGTTTTCCAAGAAGATATAGTTACAAAATCGGTTCCTTTCTCTAGGAAAAGATCTCTTCCCTGCACTTTTCAGGGTATTTGCAGCTTCGACTTGTCTTGCCCTCTCTTTGGCATTGTTTTTGCATTTGTTTGCTGCCTTTTTTTTTTGTCAAGTTATTCACCCATTAAACGCCATTTAACTAATAACACTGTTTGGTGGCAGCCTGCCGCAGCTCGTGGCGCGTCAATCATCCCGTGGAGTCCGTGCACATCCTTTCCATCAATGTCATAATAAATAACACCCGCAGCGCCTTTCAGCGCGGCGAAGAGACCCTAAATTATGGGCAATTGTTGGAAAATATTGGCTCAAAAGGTGGCCACTGGCCCGATTATGGGGCGACATTAAAACTAAAACTAATTTCAATAATTAGTTGGCTGTAATCGAAGCCAGAGAGACTCGGGACGGCACACGACAAAACTGGAGTATTTTGCCCCAACAAATGGCCACTTTGGCCGCCCGACAACAGCCACATGAATGGCAAATTGGCAACACCAACACCAACACCAACACCAGGCAATGGCTACAAATTTGCTGTAATACAACAACAATTACATTAAAACGCGACCATAAACGTGCAGACCCGGGTCCAAGTCCAAGTCCAAGTCTGGCTTAGACCGCAAAATAAAGTTTGAGGCCGACTGCGGCTGGGGCGCTACCAAAGCCATTCCACACTTTGTAAAATCAACAAAAAGCCGGCCCAGAAGACGCCGAAGAAACATGGCAATAGAGAGGCAAAGAGAGAGATAGATAGAGAGATGGTTAGATACTCGTACAGGATGCAGAGGCAAAGAAGAATAAAGATGGCCAAAGAGAGAGAGAGAGAGAGAGAGACAAAGAGAGGTTGCAGCGTGCAATTTGCAGCCTAGAAAAATAATTGCATGTGGAAGTTGCAGGGTGTGGAGAGAGGACGGTGGGGGGGGGGGGGGGGGACAGACTTGCGTCTCATTCATGACGACCACGACGACGCTGCAAGTGCAAGTGCAGCTGTAACATTAACATGCAACCAGACGGGGCACTGCCACTGCTGCTGCTGCCGAGATGCAGATGCATTCAACGTCATTGTTTTTGCAGGCAGGCAGCCAGGCAGCAGGTGAATTGCACGATTTTCAATGCAAAAGTCAAGAGCGCCAACGGAAAAAAGTCGTTAGCCAAGTTTTCTGCCTAGGCCCAGGCCATGTAACTATTTAGCCAGCTTTTGTTGTGGCAAAGAACTCCTAGTGCACTGAGAGAAAGGCGATCGTTAGGGGAGTTGTCCTCTGTCGATCTTTAGGGCTCTTTTGCCTCAGTGTAGGCCTGGGCTTCCTTGTGGCAGAACCAGCTCTGCCTGGACCCCAGACCCGAGGCCCGAGACAGCTGTTTCCGTTTGTTAAATGTTTGCAAATGATTGGCAAGAGATTGCCACCGCAGACATTGATGTTTGTAAATTTGTTTTGGCATTAAATGTGTCTTGTGTCTTGTGTCGTCCTGTGCCCCAGCCCCAGTGACGATAAAATGTGATAAGATAATGGAAATGGAATGAGTTCAGGGATAGATCATCCGCCATATAGCGCCAGGCGCCCCACCACCCCACCCCTTCTTTGGTTTCTGCTTTTCAGCAGTTTTTTTTGTCGTTTTTTCCGCTCGCTTACGCTGTTTCTCTTTTGGTTAATAAACGTATTTAATGTTCGCACATTTGTCACGACTCTTGTATCTTCAGTTACTGTTTACTACACTTTTTATGTGTCTCCTCGTGTGTTATCTTTTGGAGTGTCCCCTCTATCTAATCCCCGAAAACAGCTGCCAATCGAAATTTGATCAACGCGGCTTGGGATATTCGCCATTTCGTTCAGGTAACCACAAAGGCCCCCCCGCCGCCCCCCAAAAAAAACACAAATAAATGGAAAAAGAAAAGCAAATACGAATCACAAAGAACCTGAGTCACAGGCTGATGAAAAACGATACAAAGCGAATATATGAAATACTCGTAATTTCAAAATCGAATTGATTTCTGCTGGCCGCCGACGCTATCAGCATTCCGACTATTTTGTGGCAGGAAAAAAAAAACTATATAAAAACTATATATATACTGTATAAAAATGGCGATAATTTTGGACCTTGATAGAAGAATTCTTTATATAATGAGAAGAGCATTTCCACACTCGTTTCGTTTTTCGTTTTGTGGCGACAAAATATAAATTTTGTCAGCAACGAAATAAAATCAATTTCGTATGCCTCTGCCTCTCTCGCTCACTCTTGATAAGAAAAGCGCAAAATGTTTCCGCTTTTTTTTTTGTTGTTGTTTTTGTGTTTGCGCGATTGCATGACATGCCATATATATACATATATACATATTTTTTTGTTCAATCATTTCTTGCTGAAATTTTTTTGTGTGAGATTTCGCCACGTATCTGAGGCCTGGCGTTTTTGGGTCAGAATCAGCGAACGTCAGTCAGGGACTGGCTGATAAGAAGTGTGTGGATTCCGAATCTAATCGAGAGCTATCTGCCAGAGAAATTGTGGAGAAACGTACAGGTTTTATGGCTTCCGCTTTAGGAGGCCCCAAAGATTGGCAGTCACTGAATGAATGAAGCCCAAGTATCTGTAAAATTATCAGCAAAAGTATCTGCAAAAGAAGTATCTCCCAAAGTGTCTAGGGAAGTACACTCCACAGTTGCTTGAACTTCTGTCCTTAAGTATTGCTCAATGTAATTGTCGTTGCGGCGATCGCAGCCTTCCGCTGCCCCTTCGCCCACCCTTTGTGTATCTTTTGTTTACATATTTCGCTTTCGTAGGACAATGTCAATGAGGCACAAGCATGAATATCTTACGGTTCATGAACAGCAACCGATAAGCGATAAGGTCTATGGAAAGTGATCATTGAGTGGGTATTAAGAGGGAAGCCTTTGATATAAGCTTCTTTTCTTATAACTAAATAATTCCAAAATAAAGTTTGATTTATTTGGTAATCAGTTCTGGGTGGAGGGGGGAGATACGTACATATTTCATAGCTGCTGATGTGCATAGCATCACATAGATTCTGTCTTGAATTACGGTTTGCCCAACAGCCAAATGGATGCTGCCACAGCCTCTACGGCGCTGCCGCTCCGCCCCCCAGTTGCTGTTATTCTCCTGTTCTCCTCCTTCCTGTTGCACATATATATTCGGGGGTGTTTTTTTTTTTTCGGTGTATATAAATTCTTTCCGTTTTTTTTGTGTGGATGCGGCGGCACACAAAAGGCAAAAGTGCAGGCAAAATTTTGCTCTTGTTGTTGTTAATCTTTTTGTTGGTGATTTTTTTTATGTATGTGGAGCACAAAGTAAATAATATGCAGCGCTTTTTATTTATTTTTTTTATTTCATGTCCAATTTACAGACAGCGCCAATTGTTGGTGTTGCACTTTGTGTTGTTGTTGTTGTAGATTTTTTGACAGCTGCCCCGCTGCTGTTGTTGCAATATTAATTAATTTAATTTTGCGCCCTCTTTGATATGTTTTATTTTATTTGCAACTTTTGCCTTTTTTTTTGTTGTTGTTGTTTTTCCTCTCTTGTGTTTTAAAAATAATTCAAAAGTAATGTGGCTACTTTTCTAATTATTTTTAAGTTCTTAATATTTTGTTTATTTGTTTTTTTGTTGTTGATGGGATTGCACTTTTTGTTTTGTTTTGTATATTGTATTTAATTCAACATAAATTTACTAACAAAAATGTTGTTGTTGCTGCTGCTGTTGTTGTTGTTTTTTATCTAAAAGGTGAAAAGGGTGGGGGGGGGGGGGGGGAAACGTTGTTGAAACCCGATCTTCCATTCATGACAGATACACCAATGAATGGCTTGGTGAAATCTATAAGATAGTTCTCGTATCTGTCGGAATATTTGAGCTATTTGCGGAATGCTGGAAGTTCGTGCGTGATTTAACGCTGATTAATGGGATTTTGTTCGATAAGATTTCGGGTTTTTTGATTTTTTATTGGATTTTACACGAACGACGCGCCGTGTTGCAGAAAAAATGAACTGTGCAGATGGCCAAAATGAAATTAGCAACCCCAACCCCACACTTTCAGGGCGGCTGGAGCCACCCCCCCTGCCCTGAACAAGAGTTGGGCTTAAACAAAAAACTTTATGCCAGCGAAAAATGCGAATAAAAAATGTATATAAAATATATATAGAAAAATCGCATGGCCAAAAAAAAAAAACACCATTGTAAATAGTAATTTAAGTTTTGGGGAGGGGGGAAAAATCCAACCCGAAACGGAAGGTGAGAGCCAAGGAAATAAGAAAAATCAAATGGCTGCAGACCATCCCCCCCTGCCCCTGCCCCTGCTGCACTCTGGTCATCTGCTGAGGGTATGGGGGGTACTTCTGCTTTCGGTTGGGGGTATTCCAATTGATGCTGCGCTGCTGCAGCGCTGCTACGGAATTTTTTTCGGCTATTTAATTTGCCATTTTTGCTTTTTTTGTTTTTTGGATGGTTTCCTTCTACTGTGTGTGTGTGTGTGTGTGTTTTTTTTTCGTTTTATGTTCTCTCTTAGTTTTTGTTCATTATGCTGTGTGCCCGAAGCCCCGACGGCAAAACTGGAGACCGAGAGACCGAGAGACCGAGAGACCTGGCCATTGTCATGGTGGACGGTCTTTCGCAGGGTTGGGCGTTGTGGGTGGGGGGGTGGCGCCTGACGAAAATTGAAACTGACAAAAATTTGTTACATTTGCCTGCTGCACAGGAAAAGTTGGCAGCCCCAAACCCCCCAAACCCCCCCAAACCCTACCCACCACCCACCCACCACCGAAAAAATGCACACTTTATTACTGCTACTTCTTCTCCATCTCCATCTTCATCTGTTTCTGCTTCTGCTTCTACTCTCTCTGTTTCTCTCCCTTTATTCCAACTGATGCTTTGTTTGTTTTGTTTTACTGTTGCTTCTGCTGCTTCAGGAGCTTCAGTTTTGGGCTACAGTTCATTTTGTCTGCTGCTGGCTTTGTGGCACTCCTTTCATTCCCGAGGAGTTTCCATTGCTTTAATCTTTTTTCCAGAATTATTCAGATATTTTTCAATGCTTTTTGATGGGTAAATGAATGGTTTTTGGATGGTATTCAGTGCAGCTAATGGCAGGGAAATATGTAGTCAATATTTTTGGAGTTTTGGTTTTGTTTTTAATTGGGTTTTTTAAGTTTATTTGAGGTGTGTTTTGTTTTGGGTTTATAATTAATTTTAAAGGTTTTGACACTTTTTTTTTTTTGATATTTTAGGAATAGTAGAAAGAACCGATCACATTTATTTAATTAAATTAATTCCATTATAATTTTTTATTATGTTTTTAAAACTTCTTTGGAATATATTTTCATTTATTCATTTCATATTTAAATTCTATATAAACTTGTATTCGTGGCTAAAGTTCTTGTAACATTTTTTATTTTATTTGTTAAATATTTTTCAACACTTTGTGGGTTTTTGTTGTTTTTATTATTATTTTTTCTTTCGTTTTGCTTTTTGGTCTTCACCGGTGTTGGGGGTACACCGGGACACACACACACACACAGCCACACACACAAGCAGGCATCAGTCAAACAGTCAGTCAATCAGTCAATCAATCAGTCTGTATGGAAGGCAACACGCACTTGAGCCGGGCAATGCAACTATTCAACCAAAAGACCGAAATAAAAATGCATTCTATAAAAATTTTGCGAGTGCGCGAAAAAAACTTTTCCGCATTTTGCATGACAGCAGCGACGTCGACGGCGACGTCAACGTGGCTGTTGGCGGTGGCGTCAACGTCAGCGTCGCCACACTCTCGCCACACACACGCACAGACACACGCACACAAAGAGAAATAAGCGTAAATGAGACAAGCGGCGATTGCCATGATATTATTGTTGTTTTTTGTCCGAAAAAAAACAGTCAAACAAATGAGCGGGATTGATGAGTGGGTGGGCGTAGGAAGGGGGGAGGCTGGTGCGTGGGAAGGGGTGTCTCCAGTGTGCGTATGTGCCTCAAAGGGAGTGTGTCCAGGCCAAAAAATCGTTGAGGACGAGTGACCCAAGCAAGGCGTGTGATCATATGGCTTTTCCACAGAAATTTTGTTGGTCGAGGCATGGCAGGGCCCAAAGGCTCTATATTTCACATGCTGATGCTGATTAGTGTGACCAACGCTGCGATGGCCCAAAAATTAGCAACACTCGCGCGGCGTATACGCAATTCACAGACACACTAAAACATATCATTCTTCCGTTTTATTTTGTTCTCAAAAACAGCGCTTTTGAAAGTTTTCACCACTTGATTTTTGGTTCTTCTGAGCTCGAAGAGTATTCTCTTCAAATATGTAGATTTTTTAGAATATTTTGTTTTAATTGGTTTTGTTTTTTTTATTTTTAATCACTTTTTGTTGGGTTATGGTTAACTGTTTTCCTGTAATAACTGTTAGCTATTCGCTTTATCAATGCCAAATATGTTTCGGGGTGTGCAAAACGATTTTCGTGTGGCCTGATGGCCTGCGTGTAAATGGGCAATGCGCTTAGTGCTTTACGATTGATATACGCGATCGGGCGGACGCTACACCTCGGAACGACTCGGGCCGCGTCCGAAAATGCGTTCCGTTGCATATCGGATGCGTTGTGTTTATGCGACTGCCGCAGCCGACTGCAAAATTATATCACAACAACACACGAAGACACACGGAGCCACGGCGCTGGCGTTGGCGCTGGCGTCGACGCTGCCGCCGCACGTTCAAAAATTGCATACAAGCGCATTCGGACTCGACAAAAGCAAAAAAAAAAGCTGCCAGCAACAACTACAACAAAGCTAGAATACTGAGAGAGCTGGGCCAGAATGAGAGGCAGAGACAGAGACAGAGAGCGAGAGAGATAGTGAGTGAGAATGAGAGCTGGAGGGGAGGCTCTGAGTGAGAACAAATTCGTACTGCATGGAGAGCAGGCATTTTGAGTCGTTTGAGCAAAGCGCATACGCGAAAACTTTAGGAGTAATGGGGTAAGACCAGGAACAGGCCTGAGCCTGGGCTAGAGAGCGAGCGGGGTAAATTATAGTCTGCGACTCAGGTAGACTTAGAGAGAGACAGAGAGAGAGAGACTCCGCTAGAGGCTAGAGGAGGGGTTAAGGTTAAGGAACAGCCAGAGCTAGAGAGACTGCACCAGAACCGCAGAGCGAGCCTGGGCCCGAGAGAGCAAGCTAGAGCTTGAGAGCGCCAGCCAGAGGGAGAGCAGAGCAAGTGCAGCAGCAGCAGCAGGGCAATGCAATTGCAGCGATGCCAGCGCGCGTTGATAAAAAAGCGAACAGCCGACTGCGCGCTCAGCTGCCAAAATAGCCGGCGTCGCTTCGGTTTTGGCTTCGGCTTCGGCATCGGTTGCGGTTCGGGCTTTGTCGACCCCGCACGCCACCTCCTGCGCTCTAGCGAAGCTTTTGACATTGTTGACAATTGTCCTAAGAAATGTGGCTTACAATTAACACACACAAAAAAGTCACTCAAATTATTTGCTCTGCCACTCACACACACACACACACACACACAGCTATGTTGTTGCCTAGAACAAAGCCAACACAAAGTCATATCATATGTAGACACAAACACATGGAAATAATCATCTCGCAAATTTATTCACCACATTTTTTTGTGCCACTCACGCACACTGCCAAAGAAGTGCATTGCTGCTGCTGCTGCTGCGCTGCTGCCGCCGTCGACGTCGCAGTCACAGCAATTAGCTGCATTTTATTTTTTTTTGTGTTTTGTTCTGAGAGGGGGGTGTGGGGTTGAGTAGGGTTAGGGGTGACTAGCTTGAGGGAGCTGTCTCTCTCTTCTACTCGGAAATTAATGTTTCCAAGAGAATTTATTATTTGATAAGCCTTAAAACGGGAAACTATATAAAATATTTATTTTAATTGCTTCCACTGCTTTTTCCCAAAGTAGGGATTTCCCCTAATTATGCCAAATAATGATTACATGAAACTATAAGCATATTAATCTGCATACTGCGCTCTGGTAGGAGTGGGGGGAGTCCAAAAAACTCACTCGGCGACTCATTAATCCACCAAATGAGCTTGAGAAATTGCATTTCCTGCTCATTAACGAGGGCCCTCTCTTTGTGGTGGATTCGATTTCCCCACGCAGGGCGAACGCTCACATTTAAACTCAAGAACACTGCACGCTCCGCTCTGCGATGCACTCACTCAATCTTCCCCTCGCATAGCCACTCACAGCCCTCTCTCACTCGGTAACAGCATGTAAATGAGTTTTAATGTTTGTCTTCTTCTTTTTCTGGTTTTTTGCTAGTGTTTTTTTTTTGTGTGTTTTGCATTTGCTTTGATTATTTTTCGTATGAACTTTGATTGGTCTTTGTTTCCAACTATCTTCCTCTCCCTCTCCATCTCCATGTCTCGCTCTCTCTCTTGCTCTTGCTCTTGCTTCTCCTTCTCTGCGACTCCCTCAATATCTGTTTCTTTACCTGCCTAAATGCGCAGTTAGATTGTCCAAAATGGTGGAACGTGTCATTTGCAGTCTTTACTCAAAGATGACTAATGCCGAATGTAAGATAAAGCCTGATTCCGCATTTTAGATCAAAAGGGAACTGTGCAACTATGGAACTGCCTGCTAAATCTTTACACACTTTTCATTTCATTCGGGTTACGGTTACTACAGCAATTGTCGTGTAGTTGTAAGGCGGCGCCAACGACCTGACTGACGCACGTTCAAGGTATTATCTCATAAAGTGCACAACTCACACACACACACACATGTGTAGTGTCTCTGGAGAGCAGCACCACATACGAATATTCTACAATAGCCCTTGCTCAAAAAAAGAAAAACGAAAAACAGCAACAACGGCAGAGCGCGCAACAGTTGCACAGTCATGTGTATTGCGAATGCTGCAACTGTAAGCGCAATGACTTCAAAACCCCCTCATAAACCTAAACCCCCTCCGCAGCACCTTCCCCATCGATCATTGATTTATCATTAATAAATGTAATAAAATTACACAAAAATCTATACGATACGATGTGTATGAAAATTGCAGTATACGATAAGAGTTCCGAGATACATATACTGGTACAAAAGAAGACCTACATATGCGTACACTGAGAGAAATGAACAAGTTACACAAAGGAGAGGCGAGGCACATACTGGTTTATTGCAAAGTCTGCGTTTTGGACGAATATTGATTGGGTATTAGCCCAGTTTAAGGAATTATTAAAGTATCCTTTTTGGAGAGGCATATTTTCTACTTCTAAATGGAAAAACATCTGTTTTTTCACAAGAGAACGAACCCCTAATCTGTTCCATCTTATAGAACCTGAACTATTCTTTTAATCAGGTAGAAATCTGTTGAATTCCGAAACCCCTTAGATCCCATTCCCCATAACTATTCCTAATCATTATTTTCCCCCAGTGCCTGCCTGCCTGTGCGTTTATTCAGATGGTGGATGGAACACGGCTTTGATCGAGGTCTGCTTATCGTTTGGCCTTTTGTTTACACTTCAGACAGCGACACATCCGAGCCAGAGACAACACATTTTTTGTTGCCACACACAACTGCCATTGGGACACACACAGGCGATTCTTTATATTTACAACATCTTCAATTTAATCAATTTTTTCTTTTTTTTTTGTCGTTACAATACGCCTTTATATAGCATCATAAAATATATATATATGCATTTAGTATATATTTTTGCAATAAGTATTTCCAGTTTTGTTGATAATACTCTTTAATCAATTTGAGGCGATTTCGTTGTTGTTTTCCTTAGCACGTTGTATTTATGGGCGGGCAATCTCTATACACATAGTACGTGGCGGATGGTCTGTATTGTTGTATATATGGGGTATATATAGAAATGCATTGCGTTTTTTCTTAGATTTTGCTAATTATTGCATTCGATTGGGCGGGCAATGCAATGCCGCAGATGATTCAGCTCCCTAAGGGGGAGTGGTTTTTTTGTGTGGCAAGAAGCAGGAAATTTCTATAAATTTTTATTCCAGTCTCTATTTCTTCCAGAGACTTTTTCTATATTTTTTTAGAATTATTAAAGAATAAGGCTAGGTTTTATTTTTTTAGTGATTCATAGGCCTGTAATTTTAGTGCTCAGAGTGCCACATTTAAAGACCTCTTATCATGCCACTTCAGCACAGAAATGTGCATCGGGGAGTGGGGGCAAACTTGATGCAACTAAACCCATAATTCCGTCCCAAATGAGTCACCCTTTTGCAGATAATTCCCAAAGGAAGCTATAAATACATTAAAAATTAAGTTTCAAAGTACTGGCATATATCTAGACTTTAGAGCTACAGCCGATGACCGTTGAACCATTTAGCCGATTGCGACATATCACGTATACGCATCGTAGTTCCACTTTTTGCTGTCGCTGCTGTATTCTTGACGGTTTTTCTCTCGCTTCCGCATTAAATGTCGCGCAACAAGTTGTTGCCGTTTCGCCATAGATGTGCCCCCTCCTCTTGCCGCTCCAGTGCTCTTTACCCGTTTACCCGTTTACCGTTGCCAACGCCATTTTGGTCAAAATCTCAAGGCGAACTTGTCGCCCCAGTCTCGAGTGTGTCTCACTTCACTCCCCGTCCATTCATTCTTTAAGCTTGTTTATGCTTGTAATTTCGTTACGTTTGATTAGTGGCCGGCAAATGGCATTTGACTTGCAGCATTTTGATTGCATTTTGCAAAGAAAAACAAATCTAACTGGATATTTTTTCTAACCTTGAGAGCGGTTAGAAATTGTGCACTTGGCGGCTGTGGCTGGCCTGTCAATAGAATTTGTATATATATTCTGACAATTTATGGCACACGATTTTCACATTAGAGTCGGCCAGAACATCGAACGAAGTTTAATTAAATGTGCAGCAAAAAAAAAAAAGAGGGAATATATATTATATAGAGGGGGGGTTCCCAAAGGAAGGGAAGCATCGATCCAAAACCTACGGCTGGCTATTAAAATTCATGCCATTGAGCCAAAGTCTAATGCATTTTCAATGTATTTTTACAAAGCAATGTGCGGAATATTTATCGATTAGATGTCGTCTCCGCAGCTCGCTCTCTCTCTCTGTCTCTCTGTGTCTCCTCTTCCCGTGTATATATGTGTGTGTGGGGCAGACAAAGACGCAGCAGATAAAACGGAAGTACAGTTTGTAGTGTCCGCACAAAAGCAATTGCCACCAAGGAGCTCCAGCAGCTTCAAGGAGTTGAAAGCGCCACAAGTGCAAAAAAAACCACAGAAAAATCTAAGGTTGTGCCTTTCGGCCAAGAGTTCTATGGCTTTTGGAGGGAGCTGGAACCGATCATATTCTCTCCTTTATGCCCCAATATTCCAACCATTTGTTAGGGTATTCAAAACTCGAATTGCTGCCCCTTTCATCCCTCGAAGAAAAATGCTTTTCGTCTGGCAGTTGTCATATTTTTTTTCGGCCATTCCTTCTTTTCGCTTCCGTTTTAAGGCTAGTGGCAAAAACAAAGGAAAACCAAAGTAAAATCATTTTCATGTTGCCGGGGTGGGGGGCGTTTTTCGTTTGGGTGTGGCCCCTGGCTGCAATCATTGAGGCAGCAGATTTCTTTGGCTAATTTCTAGATGCTGTTACCAGGGGTTACCTGTGTGCGGGGTGCGGCTGCCATATGGTAAGGATCAAGTCCTCTTTCCTCTGATTCTCTGACTTTTCCGACAAACAACAAGTGTCGACTGTTGACAACTGTTGCGCCAGAGGTGTGGCCGGGGAAAACAACATCCTCGTGCTCTCCCACTCCCCTCACACACACACACGCACACACATGTGCTTTTGGTGGAAAAGCAGCTTCGTCGAAAATCGCCGAAAGTGACGCGACCAGCCCCCTCCCACCCACTCCTTTTTCGCGCTGCCGGCGGCTGCGTCGCGTTGGTGTTGTTAGAACGTGTGAAGTGCTGCCACCGTCTGTCCATCCGTCCATCCGTCCATCCCTCCGTCTTTCTTTGCATACTTTTGTGCGTTTGCCGATGCTGCTGCTGCTGTGGCTGCCACTTGTTGTACGGCTGTGTGTGTGTGTGTGTGTGTGACTTATGCAACAAGTGCGCTACTTTGCTGCTGTTGTTGTGCAACGATGTTGCAAAGTCAAACATAAACGTCTGGCACGTCGCGGCATGTTTTGGGTCTCGCTTTTTTCTGGCTGCTCCTTTTCGGCTGCTTTTGTTGCAGACATATGTTTTGTGTCGGGCTGGGAGTCGAGTCGGTTGTAAGTACACAACATGCCCCAGACTGTGGCATCTCAAAAGTTGGGCTTCCCGTGGCTGGGGCAAGTGTTTCTCTTGCCACACAATCTGTCAACGAGCCGGCTCTTGAAAGTTTTCATCGCCCATTTTCCACTTTTGGTTTCATATTTGTTTTGACTTTTCCCTTTTCGGGTTCTTTAATAGTTTCGGCCAAGTCGTTGGGCAAATTGCCACCCAAATGGCTTTTGCACTTTCCAAGTTTTCATGCAAAACTTTACACAGATTCAATAGATTTGCATATATGCATAAAGGGTGCAAACAGCATTCCTTGAGAAATTGTTCTGCAGGTGCTTCGCGAAAGAGTGTTTTCTCAATTTCTTACTAATTAAATTATGTGCCTTTGTGGCAATTAAATAAAAAGTCTATATAGTGGCTTAGACCCTGTAGACTGGATCTGGATTAGACTAAAGTATTCGTACACCCAGAGAAAAAAAATATCTCAAGTTTTTACACTTAGAAATTTATATCACACAGTATCCCTTTTATTTTTAAATTTTTATTAAATAAATTTAAAAATATTTACTTAAAAAATTTAATAAAATAAACACTCTATAAAGTGGTTTAGACCCTATTTAAAGGGCTTAACGGGATTGTACAAAATCTGGATTATACTTAAGTATTCGTCCACCCAGGGAAAAAATATCTCACCTTTCAATAGACATTAAATCCCTTCTACTGTTTAATTTTTATTAAATAAATTTAAAAATATTTAATTACAGAATTAAAGATTAAAGATATTTCTGTTTTCTGATGTATCGAAAATAGTTCAAAACATATATTATTAGAAAAACAAATTAAATGAAATGAAATACAAAAATTTCTGATTTTCCTATTAATATTTTATAATCAGAAATAAATGCATATTTAATTTTATTTAATTCTTCGTAATTTTTCCTGTGACTGCTGTATGATTTGCTCTACCAGTAACAGCAAAAAGCACAATTGTCTCTGTGATAATATTTTATAATCAAATACAAATTACATAATAAATGAAGAATACAAAATAACACCAAGAGAAAAACAACCAGAAGTTTAAAATTTTACACTTTGATCCAAAATTTGTATCACCTTTCGACACTAGATCGCTTTTATTTTAAATTTTGTATTGTGTAAATTTAAAAATAATTTAAGTCAAATCTTAAAAATTTTTAAGTACAGAAATGAACATAGTTTTCTGATTTTATTATTATTGTATAATACAAATCACAAATAAATTTTTTTATAATTTGCTTATGAAAAATTATTTTTTATACGATCTCAGTTGAAAAATGTATACTAAGGTTCAACAAGGGTGAAAATGGAAATGAAAGAGTTTTTCATGAAAACATTTGATCTAAGTATATTTAATTTTTAAATTAAATATATTTCATACAAATTTATTATGTATTTATATTTGCTGGCATCACTGAAAGATGCCTTTAAGAGGACGCCCCAGGAACTGCTGACTTACGCCAAAATTTAGTTTTTATTTTTATTTTTTTTTTCAACCCATTTTAAGAGTAGTCTTAATAATTACAGTACATAATGTTATTGTATATTTTTATTTGTGTTAATTGTTTCAATTAATAATATACGACTTAATAAAAAAATATATAAAAAAAAATTAAATTAAATTTTTTGATATTAAGAATAAAAACTAAAGAACATTTTTAATAAATTTATGTTAAAAGCCGAATACTTTATTTAAAGATGGGAGGGGTGTTTTTTTTTTTAAGTTCACTTGAAAATGCAATACACTTCTTTTTGAGCGTTTTTAAATTTAAAAAATTAAACAAATTGTTTTAGAAATCATAAGGATTAAGGTCTTGAAATGTACTCTCCTAATTCTCAAATTGTCTGTCTTTTTCTTGTGGCATCCTTGACTTCTGCACTCTTTATAAAGTCTAAAGCCCAATTCGGTTGCCAAATTTTCCCGAATATTCATATTTCCCCTCATTCCAGGGACTTTTATCAAGACACTCACCTCAGAGCTTTTGCTGGCATTGCCTTCTGCTTCAATCAGTCAATTCAATTAGGAATTTACACGGCCACAGGCGACATATGCCACAGTTGTTATCTCTCGAACTAGCTGCCCCTCTGCCTCTGCCACTGCCACAGCCTCTGTCTCTATCATGTAAAGACGTTCGCACTGTCTGTGTCTTTTGTGTATGCAAATGGTTGTGAGATCAGTTTAATTAAATGCCTACACATAAATTATCTTGTGGCACTCAAAGACAATGTTTTTTAATTAAATTTTCACCACCACAGAGGGAGGAAAAGCACACACTAGCACACATAGTGAGAGACTCTCAAAAGCACACAACACACTTTTGTCAAACACTTTTCCGCCCCTGCGGCGGAAACGGAAACGCGACGCGGTGCAACAGTTGGCGCCAATTGTTGCTTCAATCAACACTCGAATCTGAATGGATGCCACACAGAGAGTCGCTTTGCCGGCGATTCAACGTGAAATTTGAGGCGCCCTGCCACTTGGGGTATCCCCTGCGCCTTGAGGTGCCTTCTGTGGAGCCTCTCTTCCCCTTCCAAGGATCTATGGCTTAGCAGGCCCCTTCTTCTGGGTTGCCCTTTTGTTGGGGTCCTTTCTTTATAAAGGTCACCCCGTTAAGAGTTCTTCTTTTTGGGAGATTCCCTCGAATTATTGCCGAAATATCGCTGTCGTCCTGCTGGTGGCTGCTGCCAAACTCACTTGTTGCACAATGCCAAACGAATGCCGACGCCAATATCGTGCACCCTTGTGCCACACAGCGCACAGCAATAGTTGTGCAGTCGCTGTCGCTGCCGCAGTCACAGTCGGCGTTGCAGCCAGCTCTGCGCTGCGCTTCCCCACGCTGCCCAACTACTACAACAACAAAATTCGACAAAAATGTGTGATACACCCACCAAACTATGGCCAGGGCCCAAAAGCGGCAGCAGGCCAGGGGAAGGAGCCGGGAGGAGCCGTAGCCAGCCAACCGAGTGCAGCCAAATGTTGTGCTGCAAGAACTCAAACACTGGAGGAGACACCCGAACCCAGGCTTCCCAGTCCCCCAGCTCCCCAGTCCCCAGTCCCATTTCCCAGCCAAATGCTATTCAAACACACACACACACACACACAGGGGGGGGGCTGCCACCACCTTGCAACAACAACTACCGAAAGAGCACAGGACGCCAAAGTGGGCGGTGGTGGGTGGTCGGGGGTGGCAGCAACGACGTCAACGAAGCGACGAAACTTTTTTCGAGCACACGAAACTTTTTCAGCACGAAAATCAAATGCAGCAAAAAAGCAGAAGCAGCAGCAGTGGCAGTGGCAGCAACAGCAGTGGCAGTGGCAGCAACAGCAGTGGCAGTGGCAGTGGCAGCGGCAGCAGAGAGCAGGAGCCGAGAGCAGCGCAGCCGAAACTCAAACTGAGACTCAGACTCAGAGACGGTTCTATGCTGCAACACAGCCCAAAGCCACCCACCACCCCCGTGCAACCCACTCGCTATGCAACACGCTCCACGTGCCACCCAACCATGCCACGGCCCTGGCAGCGTTGACTGTTTTTCACCATTTCTTTTTTTTTTCTCCCTTTTTTTTATATTTTTGCCATTTTGTTTTTGTGTGTTTTGCTGTTTTGCCTTCGCCTTCTCCACACACACACACACACACACACAAGCAAACACACACACAAGCAAACACACACACTGATATAATGTGAAATTTTTTCCCGTAGTGCATTTTGCCCAATGTCCTTAGCGCCATATTGGCGCGCTTTGGCTGGTGGCTCCTCCTTGCACTGCCACTGCCACCCCCAAACACCCCTCCCCCCACCCTCCCAAACCCCCTTCGCATTAACTTTGTGCTTTTTCGTGCTTCCGCTTCATTTTTCTTCTGGCAAGAACAAAAAAAAAACAACAAAAAAATCGCCCTGGCGTCTTGGACGCTGAGGAAGTGCAGGACATTGTCCCGTCGATACCTGGTGCCGCCTCCTCCCCCCCACCGTCGCGTGAATTTCCAATCAAACCCCAAACCCCAAGGTCCACCTCGAGAGCTTCCTGACTTCCTGGCCAGCAGCCCCGGACCCCGGCAAAAAAAAAAATCAAAGAAAAGAAAGGAGAGGAAAAGGAGAAAGGCTAGGATGAAAGGAAACGGGCCAAAAGGCAACCAACCAAAAAATCTATTTTCCAATTTCTGTGCACCCAGGAACCAGAAAACCCCGAACGAAAGTCGGAAAGGAACTGCACCAAACTGTAGCTCTGTCTCTGTCTGGCCTGGGTGCTCCCTCTCTCTCGCTCTCACTCTCTGGCAGTATGTCTCTGTCTCACCCACTTGTGGCGCTTTCACCCACCCACACACACACACACACACACATACAAAGAATTTGGCTGCCCCACACGAAGGACGATGACGGCACCAAGCGATTCCTTCGGCGCTCTCAGCGTCATCGTTGGCCCACCAAAGGAGGAGCAGGGAGAAGGAGGAGGAGCAGGAGGAGGAGGACCTGGAGCTGGAGCTGGAGCAGCTGCAGCTGTGGAAGCGGAGAAAACTCGTAAAAATGTAACCTAAAAACCGCCAGAAAAAATTCTACGTTATATGGCCACCCAATCCACCCACCCTTCCACCCAACTCCCTGGCCCCGAACCAGGAAGGAAAGCGAGGAAAAAAAAATAATAAAAGGGAAGGAAAATAGTAGTCGTAGTCGTAGTCGTAGTAGTTCTCTCGGCTGGAAAGTAGGTGGAGTGCTTATTGCGTGGGAAAGGGATTGGGTTTGCCATGGGGGCGGTGGGGGTGGCATTTGTCGTCCTCAGCTTGTTGCATCCTTCTGGCTGGCTTGTGGGCGCATAAAAATGTCTTCTTGCAGCCAAAGAAGTCGAACCCTTGAGGAGGAGGAGGAGGTAGTGGAGGAGTAGCGTAGAGAACGCCGACAGCGGCGCCTGCAACGCTTTTCTCTCGTTCTTTTTGTTCTGGTAATCGAAAGATGCGTTTGGCAAAGTGGGTGGCCCGGTGGGGTCTGGTGGTGGGGGGATAGTTTCGTGAGTGGGGGGCATGCCTTTGGAGAGTGGGTTGGCTAAAGTACAGGCGATACATAGAGAGAGAGAGAGACAGCGAGAGAGAGAGACAGGGAGAGAGAGTGTGGGAATGGCCCACAATATTACCCAACACCTGCTGCTTCTTGGCACACACACACACACACATTCAAGCACTTTCCCTCTCTCTTTCTCTGGCTAATGTCTCCCTCTCTCTCTCTCTCTTTCTTTTCTTTGTTAGAAAAAATTGCTCTGCGTGTGTGTTGGTGTGTGTGTGTGTGTGTTTAAGTAAATCCTGTTGCTTTCGGCTCATTCCATCTCTTTTCTTCTCCTATATATTCGAGACTCTCTCACTCCTTTTTTTTCTCTATTTATTTAATTCGTTTTTTTTCCCCCCCTGTAAATAAGGAAAAAGTTTGGCTTTTTAATATGTTTACACCCCCTCTACCCAAGGGGGCTGGGGAGGGGGCTGTGGAGGTGGCGCCACGGCTGTCCATGCAACAAGTTAAAGCTCTGTGGAGGCAAAAGTTTCCGCACAAGAAAGACATGAACGGGCACAAATACTTGTTGAAGGCTGTATGCCAGAGGATTTTATTAGTGAAAATTAAGGAAAAATATCCGACAGGCAAGGAAGGAAAAATAATCTTAAAATGAGACAGAAATCCCCTGAAGCTGGTCTAGAAACAGATCTTAAAGGTGGGTATGGAATATTACCTTTATGCTTTATCCTTTCCCGATTGAAAGTGATCAAAGTCCTTGTAAATTCTGTACACTTTAAGGCCTTTTTGGGTCTGGAGATATATTTTACATAATATTTCTATAGAGAAGCCTTCAAAAATAGCTCCGATCTGTGCCCGTCTTTGCCTTTTCTTTGATGAAAATTTAATATTAAATAGCAATCCCCTCCATAAATCCTTTAAAATCCCCCCCAATCGGATCCTTAGAGGTGCCTTCAACCACAAAAAAAAGGGCTGTCGTCCACAGCCACAATCCCAACGACATCTTATATAATTTGGTTAGTGTAATCCCCATTCACTCCGCTGGGTATGCCACCTGAATCCACAAGTGGTGGGGGGAGGGGTCCACCATTACAATCAAATGAGACTCCACCACTGATTCACTGATTGAGCCATTTCCAGCACCCGGAGAACAACAGGCAGTTGTGGAGGCAACAGGCAACAGGCCACAGAGCCGTGCAACAGGCAACAGGCAAGATTCGCCATCAACACTATCCCCGCCGAAGCCCGGCAGGACCCTGGCTCTGGTGCCGGTAACACCTCCACCCAAACCCCAATTCCAGGGCCAACCAGCGACTGCCTGGCGTCGTCCTCGTCCTCGTCCTCGTCGTCGTCGTCGTCGTCGTCGTCTTTGTCTGCTTCTTCGACTTCGATCAACCAAAAACACGACAGCGAGCGAGAGAGAGAGAAAGAGCCATATGGCAGGGGTGTGGCGGAGGGGGGCGGGCGGAAAAAAATCAAATGAAAAGCAGGAAAAACAGAAAAGAAATGCAGGAAAATTCGTTCGTTTGGGCCACGGCGACGAAAATCGGCCACAAAAACAGGCAACATCAGACGAGGACATGGAACGAGGACGATGGCTAAAACGCTTGCTCCTCGTTGGCTCCTCGGTTTCGGGTTCGGGTTTCGGAGCGTTCGGTTCGGTTGTTATTGCCACACTGCTGCCGCCACCGTCGCTGCCACTGCCACTGCCACAGTCACTGCCTCGACTGCTGCTCCTTCCTGTCTTTTCGGCTTTCGGCAACGGAGGCGGCAAAACGCATTCGGCACTCATCGTCTGCAATTTTTATATTGTGCAATATATTTCGTAGGGATACACTAACCCTCTAAAGTCTCCCATCCCCTTCGTGTGTGTGTGTGTGTGTGTGTGTGTGTGCGTGTGCTTAAGTGTGCTTCGTTATCTCCAGCAGAGCACTTCGTTTTGGGAACACACACACACACCAGCACACCAGCACACAGCGAAAGCGACCCGACCTCCTGCCACTGCAGTTGGCCAGAACTAACCCGAAACCCATACCCATACCCTCCAAAAAGGGGGCGGGGGGCGAGAAACCCCCCAACCGCCGAACCAACCAAAGCTGGAGCCAGAGCAGCCCAAAAGCCAGACACCGTGCTGGATATACTCAGTGCCCTGCACTCGCCTTCAGAAGGGTATGCTGGTACTGGCATAGACCCGAATAAATGTTTAAGATATCTGTACACTGAGAAAAATGCACCCATATTTGAGTAAGATATTTGGTTTTAGAATAAAAATAGAAAGATATTAAATGGAATTCACTTTTTTGGCAGCATTAAAAATATTAAAAAAAACCTTCTTGATAAATATAAAACACTTAACAATTATTTTTAATTCATATACAAAAATATTTTATTTAAAAATTAAAATACTTAATTTTCCTACGTAATATTTATATTTCATTTCGATCAAATATTTTCATATTAAAGGTTGAATTAATTATAGGACTTTTTTTTCAGAATTTTCAACGTTTTTATTTTATTTATTTTGGATAAGAAATATATTTCGATGAATATTTTTATTTAAATAGTAAAAATTTAGTTCAGGACATTTTTTTTTTAGAGTTTTTAATACTTCAATTTTATTTATTTTAGATCAAAAAATATATTTTGATCAAATATTTTCATATTATTTATGGTTTTTTTTAAATTTGGAATATTTTTATTTCATTTATTTTAGATAAAAAATATATTTCGATCAATATTTTCATATAAATGGTTAAATTTAAGTTAAGACATTTTTTTTAGAAATTTTAATATTTTTATTTAATTTACTTTAGATAAAAAATATATTTCGATGAATATATTTTTTAATGAAATGGTTAAATTTAAGTTAGAAGTTTTTTTTTAGTATTTGGAATAATTTTATTTTATTTATATTAGATATTTAACATATGGTTAAATTTAAGATATTTTTATTTATTATTTTTATTTTATATATTTTTTTTTTTATTTAAGATTTTTTTAGAATTTTTAATATTTTTATTTGTTTTATTTCAGATACAGATATTGCGATCAAATATTTTCATTTAAATGGTTAAATTTAGGTTAAAACATTTTTTTCGAGTGTTGAAGATTTATTTTTTATTTATTTTAGTTAAGAAATATATTTTGATCAAATGTTTGTATTATTTATTTATTTTTTTTAGATAGATTTATTAAATATTACAATTCCAGCGATTTTATATCTGAGCTTTTCTGTATTAAATTATTATCCCCCGTTTAAGCCCAAATATCCCCAAGGAAACAGAGTATTCTTCCCAAGAAAATGCAGTTTTCAATCAGTGCCATTAAAGGGTATTTTTTAGTCCAATACACATCGAGGCTTGTGGTTTTTTGTTGTTGTATTTTTGCTTGGTTCTTTCCCATTTTGCAGCTTCGTGCAACGACGAGAACGACGACGATGACGCCGCCTGCACCCACCTCAAACTCGAGAGCCAACAAAAATTGTCACTGGAAAAATGTGCTAAGGGTTTTTGGGGTGGACGGGGGCGGGCGGGCTAGAGAGCCATTGGAAAGAAGAGGACGCTGTCTCAGTGTGTGTGTGCGAGAATGTCAACTAGAAACAAGGACGATAAGCATTATGGAGCGCATTGAGGAAGTAATTGAGTGCACGAGACAGGGACGCAGGGCAAGGACGTGTTGGCTGTGTGGGTGGGTGGGTGGCTGGGTGGCAGGGCTTGGATGAAAGGCGGACAAAAAAAATATGTACACATATACAGAGGGGCGTTTATATATTTATATAGGTTTGTGTGTGTGTGTGTGTGGGTGTGGGTGTGTGTGGGTGTGCATATAGATACGACATTCCGCCCACCCCACTTTATAGCAACAAAAGGCATTTAACATTTTAATGCTCCCCAGGATCCAAGGGTTGGGGCTTTGCGCTTGGGGTTTGGGTTTGGGAAGGTAGCAACGTGCTAAACGTGCTCAAAAACCGAAATGAGTGTTTTTCAGGCAAAAGGATAAGGCCCAGCCAGGACCCCGAACAGGGCGAGAGAGAGAGAGAGAGAGAGTAACTAAAACGCAGTAGTACCTAAAAGCGGAAAAAATATGCAATTTATGTTAATTTTTTTGTGTCCTTTGGACAGAGTTTTACGTTTTTTTTTTCGCAGCGTAAAACATATGGCCAGGACTCGATGTTGATTAGGTCCTGGATAAAGTCAATTTCCCTCCAGAGGCACTTCATTTGCCATTTACACGGACAAATCCCATTTGCGGCCCTAATACTCAAGGAAGGACGAAGGCCCGGGTGGGAGAAGGATGAGAAAATAGAGACGCTAGAGCATATAAAAATTGTGGCTGGCTGGGCACAAAAATTATTGAGCTTAAGGGGGTTTTCGACGAATTTTAATTGGTTCGAAGGGGGGGGGGCCTTTAAGGATTTTTGTACTCACCCACAATGTGCAGCATATCCTTGGACCACTTGGAGAGCTCCCGCTTGATGAGACGCCGCTCCTGCAGGCATCTGGCGAACGAGCAGTCCGCCATTTTGCCGCCACTAGCTTCGAAAGCACAACTGTACCTGCAACAAGAACTCAATGGAATTAGACGAAAAAAAAGCAAACAAATTTCCCCCCCCCCCCCAATGGAATTGGAAATGAGTGTTAATTTATTAAATCTATAATGCGCCATATAAAATTTCATTTATTGTTGTTTTTTGTAGTTTTGGTTGTTGTTGTTGTTGCATTTTCGAGCGCTTGCAAAAAGCAACAAAAAATAAATGATTAAACGAGTTTTGTTTCAAGGTTATCGCGAAAACACACACACACACACACACACACGCACACAAACACACAGATACACATAGACAAAAACCTGTTGCACTTTATATTTTTAGTAGTTTTTGTTTTTGTTGCTGTTTTTGTTGTTTATTATTTCATATGTTGAAATTTTTTTTTTTTTCTTGATTTTGTTTCTGCGGCTATCGTTTTTTATTTTTGTTGTTGTTGCAGTTGCATTCCTGCTTAAAGTAGTTCTAGTTGTTGTTTTTGTTGTATTTTGTGGTTTTTTGTTTTTGTTATTTTTTTTTTGTTGTAGCTGTAGCTGTGGGGCTTTTACTATTCGGGCAGCTACCAGTTTTTGATATTTCCTAGTTCCAACCGAACAGTGCGTGACAAAAGTGTAGATTCAGGTTATCGTAACAGATAAACGACAGTTCTAGAGGCCATCGCTTGTGCGAAATTCGATTTAATTTTCCATAAAAATATCGATTAAATATAATACAGAAAACAATCGCTAACTCGCCCTTTTTTCAACGTGATAATGTTCAAATTTATTAAAAAAAAGTCTATCAATAAGTATTTTCGATTATTTTTGTCATTAATTATATGCCTTTGCTACAAAATTCTTCGAAATGTGCCTATCGATAAGATTTCGATTAATTTTGCCATATATAAAAAGCAATCATTTGAATCTTTGATCGATTCGACTATTTTTGCCATTCAAGCACTAGTATCTATTGCTTTCTTTATAAACTTTAAACTTTATAAACCAAAACCTTCTTGTATTCAGTATTCGAGTTCAATAGAAAATTGATTAAATTTTCGATGAAAATATCGATTAAACATAATACAGAAATCAATGGATAAATGGCCAATTATTCAACGTGATATTTAATATTCAAAAACTATTCAACATATGTCCATCGATAACACTTTTTGATTAATAGTGCCATTCGTTCTATCAATTTCTTGAAAACTTCTACCTCCGAAACCTTCTTGCATTCAGTATTCGATTTCAATAGAAGTTCGATTTAATTTTCGCTAAACAATCGATAAGTGGCCCATTTTAAATCGTAATAATATTCAAAAAGTGTCTATCGATTATTATTTTCGATTATTTATGCCATTCGTCTGTGTTATTCAAGCACCAGTGTCTATAGATTTCTTGACAACTTCTAGCCCCGAAAAGTTATTTTATTCAGTATTCGATTTCAATAGAAAATCGATTTAATTTTCGATGAAAATATCGATTAAATGTAATACAGAAAAGAATCGATAGGTGGCACATTTTATAACATAATAATATTCAAAAAATATCTATCTATAATTATTTTCGATTGTTTTTTCCCTTTGCTTAAATCCATTCGATTATTTCTGCCACTGAAGCACCAGTATCTATCGTCCGCTTGACCACATCTGCCCCCGAAACACACTCTAAAAAAATAATATTCACCAGGAAATAGTTGCCATATTCAGAGGGAGATCAGAGTGCACTCTCCAATCATGTGAGGCACTGTACTGGCCCGCTCTTGCCTACCAGACAACAATATTTCCAGCTACTTAAGCTGTCTATTACATTAATTTATTCAAATGCCGTTGTCGCTGCGTTGTCGCTGTGTTGTCGTTTTGCATTAAATTAGTTTTGTTTTTGATTATTAAAAAGTCATCAATTCCGAAACGTGTTTAGGTTTTCAGAACTGCATTCGGCAACCAATTGAATTGCAATAGAATCTGTTTTAATGGAATCCAATTTTATATGTTTTTTTTTTCGGGTAAAACCCTCTCCCCGGCCGGAGGGGGCTTTCATTCAATGTTTTTCCAACCTATAATTGGTTGTTGAGAGAGAGATGATTAATGATTGTTTGGCTGGGGCCTATAATTGTACTCTCGTTCTCGTTTTTCATTTGCATTTCCTTTTACTCTTTCTCTTTCATACGCGATTTCACTGCCTCCCCCCCGCTGACTACGCTGGATATTTGCCTACTCCGAAAACCCAAGAACCGGCTAGACCAGCCCAATACAAACCCCGCCCCCTGCCCCTGCCCATGCCTCGTATTGCTGGAAATTACAAAGAACAGCGCAAAAGTCAGTGGAAAATGTAATTGAGATTCTAATATCAGATAGCAGATAGTCTATCGGAGGCCGAGGCTGGGGCTGCCACTTGTCGGACCGAAGGTAAAAACTGGTAGCCCAAAGAGAGTTTCCAAAGATGTTTACGCTGATGAAAAATTACTCCAGCTGCCACTGCCACAGCCACAGGCCACACGGCCGCACGGCCGCAGAGCTGGCGTGCAGTAGCCCGCTTTGTGGGCGTGTCAACGAAGCACGAGGCAGGGCAGAAGCTGGCTGCCAACCGATGATGGACGTTGATTATGATGGACGTTGCCGGCCTACCAAGAAGTACAGAACCAGAAGCTGCCAGCCATGAGTAGAGCAATTTGCCAGCACAAAAATCAAACACGACGATGGCCACAAGGAGATTGAGCGATTTCTAGGGCCCAGCCCCAAAACGCCCCTACTTTTTTTTGGTATTATTTTAAGTAATTTTTCTAATTAAAATTAAATCAAACCGACCCCTGGAAAGACTCTCTGTGGCTTCCTGCCTTGACAAACAGTTTTTCTTTATAATAAATGCCACAAGTATCTACACGAGTATTTGTATCTCATTGCATTGCACGGAGAGGCATTCGATTTCATAAATAAAACAAAATATCAAGGCCGCCCTCTCGTACGTTAGATATCCATCCATCCATATATATGTATGTACTATATAGAAAATCGCACAAAAACTGCCAGCAATTGATTGGCCAAAGGTAGAGCTAGAGCAAAACGAGTCAATATCTTTGGAAACGGATTGGATTCGGATTGGATTGGATTGGATAATGTGTGTGTTCTCTCTCTCTCTCTGTCTGTGTCTCTCTGTGGGCACAAAGTGCATTTCGGCTAACCAGTTTCCAGTTTTTGCTTAGACTTTGGGCCAAATTTGAAGCCAATGTTAGGGCCTTGAAATCGTTCGGATCGTTTCGCGCTTTTTTGTTATTCTAAACACTCAATTTGCATGGCAATTCCTAGTCAAACCATTCATATTCATATTCATATTCAATCACTTGATTCATTTGCTTATTCATTTACAAAAGGCGGAAATAGACGCTTTCGACTCGCCCCCAAAGTGTTCTCATAATTTCATTAATTAATTGTTTTTTGCTCGCTTACTTTCTAGCAAATTAGTTTATGGATTAATCCGCTACGAGTGCGATCGACCTTCGGTTGTCTCCGTGCTTGGTAAATTGTGCGCCTAAGTCGTTCGAATATGTTAATTTTTTGGTTTGCAATTTGTATAAATGAAATATGTGGAAATGGGGTTTGCAATTTAGAAGCAGGAAGTCAGGGGGTTATTGATTTGATTGGAGGGACCAGGGGAGTGGGATTTTTTTAAGGGAATTCAACAAAAATTCCAACAATTTCTGTGGCACATTTCTGAAGGGTTTCTTCTATGGAATTGGCTACTTTACCTGCTTTAAATGGCGGAAATGTGTACCCCCTGGCGTATGCGTAATATTTACATTTTGGCATTTGTATCTTTATCTTTATGCCCACATATCCGCTGAAATTGAGATTTATCTTGCCCTGAAGATCATTAGGTTTCATTTGCTGTTCGTGCAACAATGACAACTCTCACCTGTTGCCTGTATCCTGCCGCGGGCAACAGCAACTAAGCCAAGAAGAGCACGCGCCACAAAGGCAACAACACAATGACAGGAAGATCGAAAACGAAACCAAAGTCACTGGCTGACTGGCGGGCCTGGCGGGCCTGGCGGGCCTGGCGGGCCTGGCTTACTGGCCAAGAGGCCTGTTGCTGTTGCCTCTGTTGCTGCTGTTGCCTCTGTTGCTGCCGTTACAGTAACACACATTTGGCCAGTTGCTGTTGCTGTTGTGGCTGTGGCTGTGGCCAGTCAAGCGCATTTCCATTTCTAACGTTGATCGGCGATCTGGGAGCTGCTGCAGCCACGACCGAGTGAGGCCTGGTGGTAAGGTCGAGCCTGCCTTCGTTCATGGCCAACAGCAGCAGCAACATAGCGACTAGGGAGTACCCATTCGGCAATGATTTGAGGCAAGAGTAGCACGTAGAGGTAAGGAGGTGACTGACTGACCGCCAGAGCCTCCCCCTCCATTTCACACGACTGCGAGGTAGCAAGCAAAAAAGGCCTTTGCCAGCGGAGAGACAAGTTTTGTGTCGAGTCTTGTGCCATTGGACTTGCTCTTGGCTTGGTTGTGGCTGATTTATTGGCCAGGCCATCTCTGCCGTTGCTCTTGACCCCAATGGAGGTCCCCAGAAGTGCCAAAAACTTAATTTCCTGTGAAATATCCCACACGAAAACAAAAGAGGAGCAGACCGGCAGGCATCCTGGTGCCAACATTGATGGCATAAAGGAAAGGACTAGACAGGGAACTGTTTTTAAATCGAATAATGAATCAACAACAGGAGGCGAGGAGGCGGGGAGGCGGGTAGGTGGGGCAACAATGGCCACTGCTCTCTGTGTCTCGTTGTGGGTAAAATGAAGTTAAATGCCGCTCAAGGATGCTAAATGTGGCATGTCGAAATGTGTGCTGTCTGCTCTATTTGGCTTGCGGCATTGTCTGTGTGTCTGTGTCTGTGTCTGTGTATAAACATAACTGTTGCATGCGACAGGAAGGCGAGTTGCAGCTATGCTGCTACTGAATGTGGCACATTTTCGACATGTTTTGTTGAGCATTTTGGCAGCAGAGCAACGACACTATCTGCCAGCTCCTCCTCGTGCAGGAAATGTGCAAAATAATGTTACGAAACTTTTTCGTTGCAATATGCGCAACAGGAGGCAGCAGCAACAGGAGGGAGGCAGCAGCCACAGGAGGAGCCACAGGAGGAGGAGGTTGAAGCAGAAGCAGCAGCGACAGCACAAGTTACCAATACAAATGCACAGATAAACGCTGGCAGAGCACTGCCACCCCGCCCCCCACCAAGACCCACTCTAACCCTCTAGACCATCCCCTAACCCACTCCCACACCCCCATCCCCATCCCCTTACCCATTTTGGACCATGTTTTTTGCTTTGACTTTGTTTTTTGGCTGCTGTTCCGTTCCTCTGCTGCTGCGACTCCTCCCCACCCCACCCCACCCCACACCCCCCCACTGGAACTCTGTCTTCGTTTTTCCACTACTCTCTCACTCTCTCCACTGGTTTTTTGTTGCTGTTGCACTATATATTCGGGTCCAACGACTTGTTGCTTTGTCGCTGTGTGTGTGTGTGGGGCTATGGGTGTGGCTGCCTGCCATGTGTTACGTATACGACCTGTGTATGTGCCAGCATGTTTTATGATGTCAGTTTTGGGTTTTATTAAAACTGCTCGCAGATATATGGGTTGGCTCTGGTCCTGGCCCTGACTCCAGGCTCCCGGCTAAATGCAGATGGAAATACGCTTTTTTCATAAATATATGAGCAGGTCAAATGCATCATCACATTAGCCACAGCGCATCGTGGCTTAAATTTCGAATTTTCATGGCAATTTCTGTGTTTTTGCTTAGAGGAAACTGTAATTCAAGTAACAAATAACCATCCATTGGCTTTTGCTTGGAAATATGTAGAGGCATATCATCTCTGTGACCCTGGGGAGGAGACACTCTCTGTGGCATTTCTTGGGAGATATCCATCCCTGACAAGGACTTCTGCAGACGAGAACAAGGCAGGAGAAGGGGTCTGCCCCTACCAAGCCCTGGGAAGCCTTAGACGTCGACGTTTTCTAGGAAATCTTAGGTATATATATTTAAAGCAAAGTCTCCTGTTGCTCCTCCGAGAGTTGAGACAGCCAAGAAAGAGGTTTGTTCTGTTCATACAGTAATTACTTGTCTCAAGGCTAATAAGAGGGCAAAAAGCAGGGGTTACTGAAGAGATTTCCCTGGCCATCAACCGAGATGGGATATGGGCCGGCTTAGAGCTATTCCTATGAAAGTCTTCGCTCTGTTCCCAGAGGAAGTAGTGCCTAAGGAAGCTTCCTTTCATTCCTTTCAAACGATCCACAGTTTCGATAGCCCAAAAATCTCCCTAGAACTATTGCCATTACGTATCTCCTCTTTTTTTGCCACTTCGAACTGCTCTCCGTGCCCCTCCCAGCCAATGCTGCCTGGCTCCGCGCCTCTTATCAATCGCGAAAATGTCTTTGGGGTTCGGACAGCCGCTTACAAATTGGGGTCACCTTCAAAATTATCAAATTTCGCCCGAAATGATTAACTCGACAAACACAAAAATGCCCGGTCCCTCCAGCCATACGTCTCGAATTACATAAAGAATAAAAACAGGCACTTTTCCCGAGCGAAAACCTTATCTTTGTTACACAAAAAAAAAAAAGGAAAAAAAGAGGAAAAATTGGAAGAAAAAAAAACCATAACAAGGCAACGATGTTGTTGTTGCTGATGATGATGAATTTGCCCTGATTTCGACACAAACGAAAAAAATCAGCGAAAAAAAAACTGCAATCGGCGCGAGAGGAACTGCAATAGAGAAGAGCGAGAGAGAGAGCAAAAAGGGGGAATAGAAACAAAAAAATTAGATAAGACGAAATTGAGGCGAGAGCCGACAAAGCGGCCAGAAAACTGTTGCAGGCAATTCGCAAAAAATCAACCGAAACACAAGCAAAAAAAAAAGCAACGAAAAAACAAATGAAAATTCCAAAGAAGCAGCAACAATTGAAACAGATAGAATAGAAGAAAGAACAGATGCGAGACCGAAGCTTGAGATACTCTGGCGAGGAGAACCGTTACTTTGGGAACCCTGGGGGCAACTGTGGGGTCGGGGAAATGCCCCTAAATGTCATGGGGGAGGCCTAAGAGGCGGTATATGATATGGCATTCGTTCCGATGATTTTGTGGAATATCGTTTCGATTTTTAATAATTTTTCGAAGATTTTTTCCTGGAAAAAGGTCTTATCCCAGGAAAAACTTACTATTTTCCAAGGTCTTTCTTTCTTCCAATCAAAAATTTGTAATTTCCATAAAAAATTATTTAAAAATTAAACAAAAATGTAGGATAAATTAATGAAATATGCCTTGGAAAAAGGTCTTATCCCAGGAAAAACTTACTACTTTCCAAAGTCTCTCTTTCCTCCAATCAAAAATTTTCAATTTCCAACAAAAATTTCTCAAAAATGTAACAAAAATCTATACAAAATTAATGAAATATGCCTTGGAAAAAGGTCTTATCCCAGGAAAAACTTACTATTTTCCAACTCCTAATCAAAAATCTTTAATTCCCATCAAAAATTGCTCAAAAATTAAATAAAAATGTAGACAAAATTTATGAAATAAATAAAAATAAATACTTAAACTTTTTCCATGTCAACAAATTTAAAAAAAATAAAGCCCACGATGCTTCCTTCCTCTCCATAAAAATCATAATACCCTTTGACAAAAAGCAGAACACAAAAAAAAAACATATGAACAATGCAGCAAAGTGCAGCGCGCGTGTGGCCTCGCTGATAAAGGGGCCAGGGAGGGGGGGAAATATTCTTCTTTTTCGTTGTTTTTTTTTGCCAGCAGTTGTCTAAATAACAGCGAAACGTCGGACGTCAACGATGCCAGAAAGCAAACGAACTAAATTGCTCAAAAAAAAAAGAAGCAACAAAAAAATGTACAAAAAAACAGCAACAAAAAATATGAAGCGGCAACAACAACAAAAAAGAATAGAAAAAAAAACGAAAAAAAGAACGTAACAAAAATCAATTGTCGCCAAACCAAATGTCAATACAAGTGGCACCCCAGTGTTGCACCCCGCCTCCCCACTCACTCTCTCTCTCTCTCACCCGCTCTTTATTTTTTTAGGCATTTCTATCTCTTTTTGTTCGTGTGTGAAAAATATTCGTAAATAAGTGGCAATGATGGAAAATTTTCATAAAATAATTTTAATTTGTAGGACTTTCAGAAAGATGTATTAAAAATATGAAAATGGTTGAATGGAATGAATAAAAAATAATAATAAATGGAATACAAAATATAATTAATTTTTTCTGTAATCCTTTAAAAAGTATTCGCGTATGAATTCTCAAAAAAAAAAATAAAGCTTTGATCTCTAAAGTAACTTAATTTTTTAAATCTTTATTATTGAATCAATTATTCAAAATTTATTATTTTTTTTAAATTAAAAGTTTTTTAAATTTTAATAGCACGCCAAAAAAAATATATTTGTATTTATTACAAAAAAATGAAAACAAATTTTGTAATAATTGATCCATTAATAATGATTAAAAAATTAAGATACTTAAGGGATAAAAACGTAGTTTTTTTTGTTGGGTTCACGAGAAACCTTTTTATAGGATTACCGAAAAAATTAATTCTTCTCGTCTTTGAAATTTATTTTAGTTTTTTGGCTAAAAAATAAAGTTCTATAAAAAATTGAATTGAAACAGATAATGTTATGACTGGAATCCCCAATAAAAAGACTCTTAAAGAGAATATTCTTTGAAAATCCTTTGCTGCATCGTCGCGCGTCATGCGGCAGCGCCCCTTGGTCGGCATCGGCTTTTACTTATATTTCTGTAAGACACGTTATTTCACATCTTAGTGACAAAAAGCTGAACATTTTCGGCTTAAAGCTCAACAAAACACCGAATATTGTAGTTTCATCGAAAAATATTGAGAGAAGCCCCCCGTGCCCCGTGTTTGCGTTCAGCAAATGGCAGATCAAATAATCGTAAAAATAAATTTAACGACAAAATACGTAATAAAAGAATAAGGCAAACAAAAAACGAAAAACTTAAATACAATTATAAATATAAATTGTGACAATATTTGTCGCGCTTTTTGTGTTGTCTTCTATTATTTTGTTGTTGTTGTTGTTTTGTATTTTTTGTGAGAACAGTTGGATTGATATTTGCCAATGCTGTTGGTGTTGTTGTTGTTTTTCTCTGTATTTGAGTGGTTTTTTGTGTGTGGAATTTCGTTTCGTTCGGCTGTGGAAAAGGTGATAAGCTCAAGGACAATATGGCAGCTTTTGGCATTGCACAGCACTCGCCTAAAAATTGTTTGTTCAATTGTGTTGATGCATATGGAAAATATCGATTTTGTTTTTGGCGGGGGGCGGGAATTTTCCTGCATATATCTTCATGGCTAGCCTTTACTAAATCTTGATTCTTAGCCCCAACAAATCCTCATTTGAAGCCCTCCCCGCCACACCTGTTGCACCTCTTGATATTTGTGGGTGTTATGCAAATCGGTGGGGATTTTCTTCTACGTCTAGGAGCTGCAGTGACATGGCCAAAGTTAAATTAAAACCATTTTTTTTAGCCCCCCCGCTTTCGCTCCACACAATCCCAGTGGCAGACACGCCTTCTATGTGGCAGCGCCCAATCCCAAGCTCAAAAAACAACAACTGCCTGTTGCACTTGCTTATGTACTTGAGGGGCACTTTCCAGTGCACTTCCAGGGGCCGTCTCACCCTCCACCCTCCACCACCCACCAAACTATATAATGGCGAAAGAGAGAATGAAGAGGCAAGAGAGAGAGAGAAAAAAAAACGGTGGGTAAGAAGTAAAATACGAAAAAAATGTAGTGGGGGGGGGGGGGGGAGGGCTAGAGCCTCCCGAGCAACAGTTTATTTAGTTTTTGTTGGAGCGGTTTTTTTCCATGGTGGTAGAAATTCGCTTTGAAATATTTTAAGCACTCAAAGGATTAACTAAAATATATTTTAAGAGCCTCGAATGGGTTTTAATTTTTGTAAAATATACAAATAAATATATTCCATTCCCGGAATATAGGCAATCAGTTCTGCCAGCATCGGAATCTCTGAAAATCGATTGGAATTCAGTGATTGTCGGCTTCGCGGAATTTCATGCTTCAAATTCGCCACTGAATGAATCAGTCGGAAAGCAAGTCTGGGTGCAACCCTTGCCCCTTGCCCCCTGCCCCTTGGGTGTGTGTGTGACTCATGCGGCGATGCACAGCGACTACTGCCCGACTTCTCGGTGGTGGCAACTTGTTGCTGTTGCTGTTGCAACATCTAATCCAAGCCAATCCGCAAGCGAACAATGGCAAATGCAAATGCATGTGGCAAATGCAACAACAGTCGCTTCCTTTTGTCTGACGGAGCGGCGGCATATATGCAACACAGACGCGACGCTGTTGCAACGGCCGCTGCCTTGTGTTGATGGTCAAGGTCATGAACCTGTTCCAATAACTCGTTTCTTACGTGCCACAAGCGAGCAACACACACACACAGAGAGACAGCGAGCGAGAGGGAGAGGCAGGGAGACACAGACTGGTAGCCAGATGATTGTATGTTGCATGCTGCATGCTGTCTCTCTAATGCTAATCCTGCCAGCTTTTCATGCCACCTCCGATGGGGGGCGGGGCGGGGGCCTGGCATGGGGCAACAACAGCATGACTAATGGGTCTCAGAAGCCGGCTGCCTGCTGCCTGGCATCTCTCTCGTGCTCTTTGCACAAATCAATTTGAGAACATGAAATTAAATTGCAATCCATCTGACGCAAGGATGTTCTGCCTGCCACAAATTAAAGCTGCAACACCAATGCGGAAGCAGAGCTCTCAAGGACGACGCGTGCGACACAAATGAAAAGAAAATTGCACGACAATGCGTGGGTGTTAGACAGTCTGCCCCCCCAAGCTCCTCTCTCTCTGCCACTCTGCCCCAGTGTCTGATTCATTTTCTTATTTTTCCCGCCGGATTGCTGTCTCCATAAATCTGCCGCAAATGAATTATTCGAAATCAAATGCATTTTGTGCACAAAGCAAAACAAAAGCCACAGAAAACAGAAAACAGAAAAAACGTTTTCCGTCTGTCAAATGGAAATTAGAAGCGCATTAATTAGACATTTTTATTGTTATTCACTTGCATTTTGCTGATTTTTACTTTCCATTCAAATTATATTTACGCATTAATTGCTTATAAAGATTTCCGGGAATTTTTCGCCTCCAAAAGCTGGACAAAAAAGCTGCCATTCGAAGCGATGCCATGTGGCATATATGATTGGGGCGGACTCTAGTCATACGTGGCACTTGTGGGGCTTCAGCAGGCATTTTTTGTGGCTTTTTCTCGGTTTGGGATACCACTTTTTGGGGTACTTTCGATTGGGTTAGAAAAACTAATGATTACTCTCAAAAAACCCGAAAAACTCCATTGTGAGCGTAGGTTCTCCGCCCTAAAGTGGAATAATTTATACAGCTGATGAGTAACTGAAAATATAGCATCCCCAGACAATTTCGAAATATAAGAAACTGCTACGAAATCATCTCCATGAACATGATGAATCATTGAAGGCAAACAGAACCTATCCCAAAACAGTTCGTGAGCACGTGAATAGAGACCTTAAATCAGACTTTTATCTGTGTTAAAGTCCAAAAGCATCAGCCAGATGTACATTATCTAACATCTACTTACAAGATACAAGTAGCAAGCACCATTTCTTATCACAAGTAAAGGCCAAACCCAGAAAATTCCTTGGGGTGGGTTGTAAAAGACTAAAGCAGAGAGAGAGAGACACAGATACTAAAGGGATCTGAAGAGAAAAAAGAGAGAGATAGATCATATGGACCATACACTTCCATAAAACCATAAAAAAAATATATTAGGTTAACCCGGACGACCACAAAAGACAACATGGCAATTTTTTATGCGGAAAAAAATATAAAATTAATAAAAAAAATTCTATAAAATTAAAGTTTTCCTAGAATATTCCTGACCTGTTTTTTATGAGTGACCCACAAAGTGCAAACCCTTGAAAATCGATTAACTTATTTTTAATCATAAAAAAATTAAATACAAAATAAAAATAAATATGGCTATTGGGCTGTACTTACTTTTTTTATTGCAGTCCCCCAATGTTTATATATATTTCTTTTTTTCCTTTAGTTTTTAAAATTAATTTTTTAGCTTAAGTTCTGTTTTTAGTTTTTTAATATTTTCTTCTTATTTTTTATATTTAGTTTTGTTTTTTGTTGTAAAAATTTGTTTTTTTATTTTTCACAGCACTTTTTGTTTGATATTTTCAGCAAAATTTAAGGCAGAGATTTAAGAAGTTGGTTTACCTTTTATTTTTTATTTTTTATTTATATTTATTTGAACATTTATTGCTATAATTAAGCGCTATAAAATAAACAAAAAATGTTTAAAAAATAGTTTTCACTCTTCTTGCTATTTCTCTTTATTCTTCCTATGCGAATTGTTGTTATTCGTATTCTTTATGGAAGGGGAAAGGGAAGGGGGTAGCACATGTACAGTGAGTGCATGTTTGTGTGCACGTTACATGCGTGTCTGTGTCAATGTGTGTGCGGAAGAAGAAGAAGAGCAGCGCAACAACAAAAACAACAGTAAGAAGAACAAGAACAACAGTAAGAAAAGCTAGAAAACATCTCAGTAAGCGCTGACGCCGACTGCGCTGCTCCAGGCTGCACTGCACTGCACTGCTCTCAGCCAGCCACTCTGCCTCCCTCTGCCCGCTTACAACAACAGCAAGCAAGCAAGCTGGCAAGCAGCAAACAGCAAGGCAGCACAAGAACAACGAACCGAAGGCAGAAGCGAGACGCGAGTGGAGCGTACCGAAGCGAACCGTTCGAAACGAGCGACAATAAAGCAAGCGGACTGACTGCCTGCACGACGACATCCAGCTGAGCTGCTCGCGGAGTGCAGTGCCAGGCAGGAGCGCGGAGCAGCAGACCAGCAGAGCAGCAGAGCATTTGGTGCCGCTCGACGCTGCTGCACTTCAGAATGAGAATGAGTGCAGCAGCAGCGCCCCTCTCACACACACACACACTAGGATAGGGCTTTTTTTTGCACTGCTCAAAAAATGCATTGAGTGAGTGAGAGGCTAAGAGAATGAGAGCGAAAGAGATTCAGCCCAAGCCGGCTGACTGTCCCCGTGCATGGGTATTGGTGCGCTTCATTCATGGCAGCCGGCAAAAAAACGTTAAAAGCGAAATTGGTTAACATAGAAAAAAAGTGAGAGAGAGAGAGCAAAGCACAAAAAAAAAAAGAAAATGGTGGACAAGAAGCGTTGGCCTGACTCTCCTCCTGGCTGGCTTGAGTGAGAGAGCGGAGCGGATTGAGTGATTCTTCGCGGCGGGGAAGGCCAGCAGAACAGTGTAGTTTTTTAATTGCTCACGCACACACACACACACAGTCACTGGGAGAGCGAAGAACTGCAGCAAGCTTATCTCTGCTCTTGCTCTCAGCCGACTGCGTTCCTCTCTTTTAAGAATCACTCGGCTCTCGCACTATTTTATTACATATTCTTTTTCGTAGAGTGCAGTTTTGTTCTCGAATTTGTACAACTTTTTGCGGGGTTTTTTTTTTGTTTGTTGTTTTTTGTGAATTTCGATTTTTAAGCAGCGACGCAAACAAGTCCGCAACCGAAACCGAGACGACAGCGCTTTGTTCCAGCACTGGAGACGCTCACTCGCACTCACCGCTCGAAATGCAACTGGCGGCGGGCCGGGCAGGCCCGGGCCCCGAACCGACCGAGCCGATCCGAGCCGGACCAGGGCCAGGGAGAGACCCACACCAGAGACCCAGAGACCAGGCCGCACCGGACGGGGGCGATGCAACGGGCTACCGTTGCACATGCACTTTTGTTGTTGCTTTCGATTTCGGTGCAGTTTTTGTTTATTTTTTATTTTTTTTTTTGCGAGAGTGCGAGAGCGAACCGAAATTATAATAATTCGAACGACTTGCTTGGGGAAAGAACAGACTGAGAGATTGACTGAGGGATGGACTGAGGAAGTGATTCGAGGAGGAAGTCCACAAAAGTCTAGAATATTGGAGGCAGAGTTAGAACCTCAAAATTAAGCCTAGACTGACTTACGGTAGGATTGGGATATATAAGGTATAGAATTTATGATCTGAAAGGTATACATTCTCCAATCTAGGCTTTAGAATTGAGGCACTGAAACGTTAAAACATTTCTAAAGAAGACTGAAGAATCGAGAAACCCCGAGACCCATAGCATTGATGGAGCGCATGATCGACAGATGGTTTAATAACCAACATGAATTCTTATAGTCTCTGAAGATTGAGGGGGCTCCATGGGTATGGGGGCTCCTCACTGGCTGGTCGCTTTAGGGGAACGGAGGAACAACCGAGTGACACCTCAGACTGCAATTCGACTCGACTCGAGTCTCGACCAGCGCTGCAGCGACTCAATTGCATGTCATTGTAGACAAAAATATTTGTATTTTTTTTGTTTTTTTTTTTTTTGTATTATTATTATTATTATTTTCGTTCTTTTTTCGGCTTGGGAGACGTAGGAGACGGAGAGCGGAACACCTCTGGGCCTGGCCCCTGGTCTCTCTCTCTCTCTCTGCCAGAATTTTGAGTCGTGACTGGTTTCAAGGTCCCTCAATTAATGCGAAAATTTTCGTTGTAATTTTTTTTGTGTTGCGTTTTATTTTTACCGAGTGGCTGTTGCATTTGTGCATGATTGTAAATTAAAGAAACAAAATTCGTGTACAATAAAAATAGTAATTGTTTAGTTAGTTTTTCGTTTTGTTTTCGTTTGCCGAATAGCCATTTGAATGCTTTTCTAATAAGCGAAAAATATTTGTGCATTTAATTGCATTCACAACCTGACCTTGGCCAGAAGCGGCGGAGATCTGATATTTCCAGAAGGGGGGCCTTGGCTGGCAAAATTATATTTGATATTTTGATGCAAGTAAAAAAGAGGAAAACCATTCTAAAGTGGAGGCTACAACATGCAGCACTGATTTGAGTAGATTGCAACCCAAAAAAAAAAGTATAAAAAACAACCCCTTAAGAGCGAAATCCATAAAACAAAAAACACCTTTACAAACTGTCTCTTCCTGCTCATCCCAAGGAGGACTTGCTTGATGATCCTTCAGGTCTCGGGACCCACCCTGCCCACATCCGTCTCAACCGAAGGAGCACTTAGAGTGTCCCGAAAAAAAAGCAAAGCCAGAGCAGGAACAGGACTTCAAAACATAATGTCACCATCCCAGGAACACGTATAATTGCTGTATTTACAAAAGATAAAATCGGCGACAACATGCACACGGCTACCAAATGCTTTATTTTTGTTTTTTCAAAATGAGTCCCACATCGAAAGGCTCCCTTTTGATACACTTTCGGAGGCTCTCCAGGAGGAAGCAATAAAAAAGGATATACAACCATCTAGTCATAATCATAGTACCATTTAAAAGAGTATAAACCCGAAACGGGAATGACGATGACGACAAGCAATTAAAATTAAAACCACGTAAGCAAATGCGACAAAAACCCCCGAAAAAACGATGAAAAGGGGCACAAATGGAGAGCGAGACAGTGACAGGAGCGGGGGGAGGGGGGCAACAGAGGTACAAAAAATCCACCCTATATTGCAATTGCATTCTGTAACCCCCCCCCCCGCCATTCCCTTCACACACACAAAAGATGCACGAACCCAAACGTGCAATTTGTGTTGAATGCATTTCGAAAAAAAAACGCACACAAAAATCGGAAAAAAGTTCCCCAAAATGGAGAAAAAAAAGTGGTATGCAATTTTTGCATAATGAAAAATGCAGCAGGCAACACACACACTCAGATGGGGTACGGTACGGTACGTACTCGTATAATGAAACGCATGGCATGCATGAGCATTGAAAGCCGAGCCGAGTCGAGTCGAGTCGAGTCGAGCTGCAATCCAGACCCAAAAATATATTCTAAAATTAAAATGCAACGGGCTGACGCAATGCAAACAGCCCAAAGGGGTGCAAACACTCACACAGATACGAGCACACACACACACACACGAGTGCAGCATTGCCCTTGCAGCGCACAAAGAATGCATTTTTGTGCATCTTGAAGATACAGCAAAAAAAAGGAAGAAAGGGATTGACTGGCCTCCGGCAGGCAGGCTAAAAGGGTTTCCCATACATTCAGGGAAGTCTTTCCCGTCCCTGCCGGCACACCCATAGAATTCAATGCAAAAATGCAGCTTTGATTAATGAACGAACGAACACTTTTCAAAATGAATTTTTGCAACAAAATTATGCATTTCCTATCTGGAAACTGGTAAAGAACGGTTTGCCCTTAACGCAGCTAAGAGATACTCTTTTGCTGGAAAGCAAGGAGAGGATTTACAGATGTTGATCTCTGACTTCCTCTTACCTGTGCCACAAACCTCTATCCCAATTCATGATACCCCTTGATAAGGGCATTGGAAATTGTCAACTCTGGAGTAGCGTCCCGTCCCGAGGCTGATTGGGCCAAATGAGAAGCTCCCAAGAGCCGCGCAGGAAGCCAATTGCATCCGCTCCTGGCTCGGACCTCGGACCCCAGCCCCGACTGCGTTTGGCAACTGGCGGAACTTCCGTTCGAGCGGAAGTTGCAGCTGAAATGAGCTTGGGAATGAGTTTGTTCTGACGGTGGAAAAACAATCACCTCCAGTGGAGTGGCTCCGCCTGGCCATTCATAAATAATGAGGCGAAATTAAACTTGCAATTAGATGAAAATCCAGATAAATCAGTTATAATTGCCATATGCTTAGGAGAAATTAGAACTAAGTGCCAGAGACATTAGGCCAGAGACAGTCCCAAGTGGAACATGTGGACGACTTCTAGCCCCTCGTGGGGTTCCGCCTGGAGGCTGTCAATCAAGCACTGCGCCTGGGATCAAGACTGAGTTCAATATCATTCGGAGTGCTTAAACTTGAAGAACCTTCGACGGCAGGTCGGAAATTATGCAGAATAATCACAGAAAATCGTCATAAAAATCAATGTTGAGGCAATGAATCAATTTTATATTTGTATTTTATTGTAACAAGTACGTGTTAAAAGGAAATACGGCAATGCACACTGAGAAAACCCAGGAATTCATTTCGAAAATATCTGATAAGAATATTTTCCTTGTAATTGTCTGCCAAAGCATTTAAGCATTTATTTACACTGAGAGAAAAATGGCTTAGTAAAAAGAAAAAAAAACTATAATTAAACGAAATATTAGGAAGTACAAATAAATGCCATAACAAAAAAAAAATACAACAAAAAAAATAAATTAAATTAAAAAGAATTCATTTTGATGATAAAAAATCTTTTTAATAACTTAACTAATTTAAAATTATATATTAGGTTTTTAAATACAAATAAATGCCATAATAAAAAATAAATAACAAAACAAACAATAAATTCAAATAAAATTTAATTCATTTTGATGATAAGAAATATTTTTAATAATTTAATTAATTTAAAATTATATTTTAGGTTTTTAAATACAAATAAATGCCATTAAAAAAAAAAAATAGCAAAAATAATAATAAATTAAATTAAAAATAATTCATTTTGATAACACATAATATTTTTAATAATTTAATTAACTTAAAATTATATTTTAAGTTTTTAAATACAAATAAATGCCATAATATGAAATAAATAACAAAACAAACAATAAATTAAATTAAATAGAATTCATGTTGATGATAAAAAATATTTTTAATACGGAACATTAAATATTTATATTAAGAAATTAAAAATTTTATATTAAACAATTTAAAATAAATATATTATATTATATTTGTCAGAAATATATTTAATTTAAATATTAAACACTTTAAAATAAATATATAATTTTTATTTTTGTAAGAAATATATTTAATTTAAATATGACAAACATTTAGTTCAAATATTTCCACTCTCGGGGTGCATAAATATTTAAATCTTAGTGAAATTATTCTCAGCCCCGATCGTTTTTCTCTGAGTGTACCACACCCCATCAGCCTTCGCCGTTCCCCTTCCAGCGCCTCCTATATATGTAATTTGTTTGTTCTTTTTCATCATTTAATTTTAGCAGCAGCTCATAAAAATGGTTTAAGTCTTGCACAAAGAAAAAAAACGCCCGCCGAGGGGCAAAGATTAAAACTGAAAATAAATTAATTTCCTTTTTTTGTTGCTGAAATTACTGATAGAGCTTTTCCACATTTCAATTATATGTTGAAAAGTATTAATTATGTTTAAGTTTTTAAGCTGTCATTACCATTACTGTGGCCCTGCTGCCACTGTCCTGCCTCCTATATGTATGCCCCGTGCGGCATTCAGAGAGAATCCCAAAATAAATAAACCAAAAACGAAATGAAATCAGCAAATAAGCAATGAGATGCATGCCCCAAAGATGGACTGTGCGGAGCAGAGAGCCACAGCCAGAGCCAGAGCCAGAGCAAGCCAATGACCAAGTATCAACAACGACACCAACACCAACAACAACTACAATCGAAAAGCTCACAGAGATTGCTGCTGTTGCTGTCTGGGGCCAAGGAACTCGGGAGCAATACAAAATTGCTTGGCCTTGGTCAGGGCACAATGTCTACATATAAATATTTTAAATGTTTCTTTTCATTTCCCCTTGCTTTTCTTTTCTTTCATTTTCGATTTTAACAGTTTTGTTGCTGCTTCATTGTGTGGCTGCCGGATTCGCTTTCATTGCGCTGTGTCAAGACAGTGAAGTGCCACCCGTTGCAGATTAAGTGCGACGATAAGATAGTAAGGACAGAGCCCACACAGAGAGCCCGATGCTGATAAGGCCCAGAGGCAGAGTCGCCATTTGGCATACGAATTATAAAATTATTAAGCGATATTGCGCTTCTATGCCTGTCTATCTCTATCTTTCCCTTTCCCTCTATTCAACTCTATTTCCGTCTCTCATTTTCTCTCTGTGATATGTAGGTCACTGTAGGCCACTCGTCCAGAAGGACGTGCTAATGTTGTCACACAGAAACATACATAAAATTAGATTTGCATTTGCCACAAGCCCACAAAGAGAGAGAGGGAGAGAGAGAGGGAGCACAAGCACACACGCACAAATTGGCATTTAACCAATGTCAATGTCAACGAGCAACAAATGCCTTTCTAATGGAGGCCGCAGCATCCACGCGGAAACCATTTTCAGCATTTGGGCCGATTCGTGGCAGGCAGGCAGGCAGGCAGGCAGGCAGGCAGGCAGGCAGTGTGGCACATTGTGTAAGGTCAAATCTCTAAATTTTATTTGGCTTCCTGCCAAACGGCAAACGCCAGAGCGCCTGCAGGCCCCAAAATAAACCACACACTCATGGCTGCACACAGTTATTGTAGACACGTGTTCACACTCAATTTGTAGTTGTTATTGTTGCGGCTGTTGCCACTGGCAGTGTTGTTGCACTGGCCTGTGTGTGTGCGTGTGCGGCTGGGATTCTGGCTAGATATTTAGTCATAGATACGAGTATCAATGAACGCCGAAAGCGAAAGTGTTTTTGGCGCAGGCATATGCAAAATAATTCAAATATATCTAATATTACGCATACGCCATGTGGGCCTCCCTGTGGCTGCTTGTGTGTGTGTGTGTGTGCCTGAATGGGCTTTAAAATTGGCTTGTGATGAGAATTTAAATGTTTGAATTTTGGTTCTATTAAAGCGATTAGGGGAATCGCTGGGGCGTCTTTGCTGCTTTTATTGGGCTATAGAATCAACCCCAATAAATACTGAAAACTGTCTTCAACCCCATTGTTAAGCCATTGTCAAAAAATAAACACAAGTACAAACAACAATAAAAAAAAATCCACGCATATGAGCAAATACCAGCAATTTCGTGCAACAATTACTGCTCCGCTTTCAACACAGAAACCACCCACTGCCACACGTAGCCCAGTTCTAAGCTGAACTCAATTTGGTCTTTGCCCTGTCAATCGAAACATTTGACCAGATCTAATAGGGGTCGGTGGGGAGGGGAACACAGTGAAAGTTCTAGAAACAGCAGAGTTTTCACTGTAGATAAACTCCCATTCGAAGCTCTACTGGGAGTATATCGAAAAGGGAGTATAGATTATGGGGATGGGTTCTGCATGTCACACACAAAACGTGCAGAAGAATAAAGTTCAAAAACCTCATTACTCACAAAATGTGGGTATTGTGATTGTGATTGCAATGCGAATCAGTGCAAAGAGGAGGAAGGCAAAAGCTAAAATTTTTGTGGTTTGTGATTCGCTCTACCTCTCTCTCTTTTGATACGTTCCTACTATTATGAGTATTTCTTTATCGCGACACATGATTCACAAATGTGAAATGGCGTCCATGACCAACACAACACAGACAACGATCCAGCAGCAGCGGACAACGGTCACTGTCAGAGCGCACTCCACCTCCTCCTAAGCCTCTGCTGCACAACCGCTTACTCCTCTTTCATACGCCAACCACCAAGCGATTTGTACGAGTATTACATACCCTTGAAGAGGGTATTATGATAACAGAGACGGCGGCACCCTATAACAGTTTTGGGGGGAATGTTTGGGCTACCTTTAAGGGTCTGTTCGATGGTGTTTCTGAAGATATAAACTTTTTCACAGAGCCTTTTGGGATGACTTTATCATAAAGCCCCCCCTGAAGAACCCTTTCAAAAAGCATATCTTTCCACACCAAAAATACTCCGAAATTCCCTTTCTTTAGAGATGGTTTGGAATAGGGTATCTTCAGCTTCGATTTGGTGGCCAGTCCTTCTCTGATATTATTATTTTGAATACGCTTTTTTGTTGCTCCCATTGTTGTTTTTGTTGCTTTTGCCTCTGCCTTTGCTTGGCTTTTTTTGTGTATTTTGTTTTGTATGTTTTTCGTCACACTTGGCAGCAGCGACAACAGCGACGACAGCAGCAGCAGCAGCAGCAGCGTATTTGCACAGCGCTGACGTCGACTGCGACGGCGATGGCTGCCCGCCCCTCCTTGTCCAGTTAGTCGGTCGTCCCGTCCCGTCCCGTCCCTAACCTACGACAACCGAATTCGCACTGGGCCAGGTTCAATGAACTTTTTGGCTGCCACTGCCGCTGCCGCTTCTGGTGCTTTTGTCGCTGTCGTCGCCGTCGCCGTCGCCGCCGCTGCATAAAGCGTGCATTGAGGGCGCTGGCTGGCTAAACTGACGGAATGACTGACTGTCATGCGTGCATGTTGTTTGCTCAGTGTCTCTCTCTCTCTCTCTCTTCTCGTCTCTGTCTGTGTGTGCGTGCATGAATGGAGCTTCTTTCTTTTAATTTTGTCAAGTTCGTTTTGAATTTCAATTTTGAGTCATGCATACAAGACGGAGAGAGACAGTACAGTGAATGGTCTCTGGAACTATTCACATATTCGTTTATTATAAGAGAACTGGGAGCATATCCATTCCGTCTAAGAATCACGGTCATGGGAACAGTTTTATCCCCATCTAGGGACTTTGAACTGCCTTGCAACAGCTGTGTCTGGTCTTCCCTACTGCTTCATAAATTCAACTGCAAAAACAGTTTAAAAAAGAAATTAACCACAAAAACCCAAGCCCTAGACGTTCGCTCGTTGCTGCGAAAAATCTACTAGAAATCGGAAACTTTTCAGAAAATCAAATTACACAAATACACAGACAGACACAGACACAGGGGCACAGCAGCAGCAGGGACAGCAAAAAGAGAACCCAGAGAGCCGATGATAAAGCCAGTGATGAAATGCCCTAACCATTAAGACCTTTACTATAGTCCCTTCAATGGGGTCTAATAATCAGCTAAAACTAAATTGGTAAATATTCTAGGTATCTATAGGTACTCCTTACACCTCTTTAAACAAACCCTATAGCCCAGAAAAGGTACCCGCCCAATGCCTAGTAAAATCGAAAGGGTAGACGATATGTAACCAGGTTGCCTGGATAGGGATGCCGAGATGCCGACATGGCCCTGTTTGACGATAATGATTCTGTTAAAAATAATCAGTTTATGATAGGTAAGAAGACGGAGACCAGGGAGGCTGCGAATGGAATGGAAGTCAAGTCTCTTCCTCTCTATCTCTCTCTGTGCTTCGGTTGGTTGCATTGCTTTTGCTCGGTTTGGATTGGTTTTAAGTTCGGTTCGGTTTGGTCTGGCTAAATCAGTCAATCAAATTGTTGGCCACATTTCTGCATCTGCATCTGCATTGGCATCGACATCGGCACCTTCTCTCCCGCTCATGTCACATTCCCAAGTATAGGATTGTATCGGGTTTGGTTTTTGTGTGTAATGCAGGTACAGTGGTCGCCCAGAAGGGAGAACTTCTAAGTATTAAAACTCAGAACTCAGTTTCACGGTGTTTCTGGCGCAACAAACTAACGAAGCCAAAAAGATAACGAAAACGTGCGTATGAGCATGTCGCAATTGCGTGAATCTCAATCTTAAAAGATGATCGAAAAATGAAAAAAAATCTTAGATTCAGCAATAAAGAAACATGCGAAAAAGTAGAGCAAAAAGAACAAAACAACGAAGCCAAAGAGATAACGAAAATGTGCGTATGAGCATGTCGCAATTGCGTGAATCTCAATCAAAAGATGATCGAAAAATGTCAAAAATCTTAGATTCTGCCATGACATCCTCAGTTGGACCTCAAGTGTAGTGATCTCAAAATATCCCTCTGCTGGAATCATCGAAATATTCCTTCCATGCCATCGAATTGTTCCTGTTCTGTAAGGAAATCCTCGAATTGTGGATTGGTGGTCTGAAAAATAAAGAAGAGTACGAAATAAACATGAATTACTATAACCTCAGCATCTGTTCGCTTGTGTATCTGTAGCTGTATCTGTATCTATCTGTCTGTCTGTCATTTCATATGCTCGTTCTGTGCATTTGGCTGTGATTAATTACATTGGCTGCTGTACTCGTATCCAGTACTCGTCGCCTGCGAGGGTATGTTGTAATCTTTCGTAGAAAGTGTTTCCAATGCCACAAATAAGAATATCTCTCTATCTATCCCATTCATGGGCACCTTTTAGTCGGTATATACCGACTTTCAGCGATTCCAAGGAAGCCTTAGAAATGTCAGGGCCAATGGCAATGGCATGGCCCAATGCAAATTTATGACAACGGCAATGCTGCGCCAAAGATTTATCAACTGCCACAAAAGTGCAGCAGGCGCGCGGGGTGGGGAGGGGGAGGCGGTGCAACAGCAACCAGTTAATGCAACGCCGAGCCGGCAACAAATAAAATCGAAAGCCACCGAGCGTCCCGAAAAAAAAAACCGGTTACTGTCCAAAGTTCTAAAAATGAAACTGGTTGCAACAACAGCGATCGTACTAGACCAAAAAATATATATATTTTCGTTGTTTTTTTTTTTGTATACTCCTTTTTACAGTGTCTGCCAAAATTGCAAGCGGGCATAAATTAACCGCATGGGGTCCACAAACACACACACACACACAGACGGACAGACGCTGGCAGAACGAGACGACGGAGAACAGCACACCCGAAAACCACTTAAAGTCCACAATGATGACGTTGATGTCGGGTCCCTGGCAGCAGCCTCGCCACTCACCACCTCGCGCCTCGCCCCTCCCGCCACACCCCGCGCAACATCAACCAACGCCAGAGTTGAGTTTTCAAGTGCAGTGGTCTATCACCATCTCCCTCTCACAGGCAAACACACACACACACTGGCTGCTTTGATGACGCAAAAATACGAACACAAAAAATTAAACAACCGGCAATGGACGACCACGACCTCACCCAAAAACCGGGCAGCAACAAAAAGAACACTAAGGGAGAGGCAGAACGGTGGAGGATGATCAGCGGTTAAGGCAGGGCAGCAGCAGTCAGCGAGCTGAACGCATAAGGAAGAGGAGGGCTCCACCCCAAAGCCAAAAAATGCGCAATTTGACTGTACGAAAAAAAAAAGTAAATGAAGAACAGCAATAAAAGCAACAAGAGCGAACAACAGCAACAACAACAACAAAACAGCCAACGAAAAAGCAGCAGAAAGAGCAGCCCAAAAATAAATATCCCATCGCGAGGAGTCCCGCACAAAGTGCAAAGTCGAAGCAGAGCATACACTAATCTTTTGCGCAGGGGGCGGGCTTACGGATATCGTCAGCACAGTGGCAAAATATACAGTCATTCATATGGTGTATACATATGTACATATATGTATGTATGTATGGTTACAGTTCACTTTAAACCCATAGTATATATACTCTTTTTTGCAGCAAGTGTATTTAAATACGAAATACGAAAGAAAAGCAACAAAAACAACAACGAAGGAAATATTTCGTTTGCGGCTCATACGAAAAATTTTACTGGGCTGGCGGTTTGTCGGTTACTGACCGTCCTCAAGGTTTTTCGTATTTTGCCCTTTATTTTTGTTGCGTCGACGGCAGCAGCGCAGCGGCAGCAACGTCTACTGCGAAGCTGGGGAAGGCAGCGTCAACGATCGCAGCACTCAATTCCCTTCATTTAGAGCGCATTTTTTTGTGGCTGCTGCTGCTGCAGTTCGTTGTTGCATTTTTGAACGTTTTACGTAGCGCAAATTACAGCAAACACGCCATCATCATCATCATCATCATCATCGTTGTCGGACTCGGGACTCGGAGTTACAGCAGCAACAACAACAACGGGAGCTACAACATAATCAAGATGGCAGCCACTTGCAGTAGCAGCAGCAAAAAAATTGACGAATATGCGATGCAGCAGCGGCGGCAGAGGCAGCAAGAACAATTTCGAACCCGAATTCAATGCAAAACAAGCGAAGCAATGCAGAAAGAGCACCACAAAAAAGCGTCGACTTTGACATAAAATATGAGATCGGCCAAGCCAGAGAGGGAGAGAGAAGGCAAGCGAAAAAGAGCGAGCGTACAAAAGCTTTGTAGGCACTGGTGGAGGATTAGCGCTGAAGTTACATGAGGTTTTCACCGATGGTTTTTAAGAACAGACATGAAAGGGATCAAAAAAGTAAAAAATGTCTATTCACACATACAGTGCCGCTGAACTGAATGGGTTCAACAATTTTTTAAAGTTAAATTACCAATTTATAAGAAATTATTTTTTTGTATGGATTGATTCAATGTTAATATAGCAAGAAAGTTTGAGGACACGTTTTTAAAGGCTTTTTAATTTTTTTAAAAACATTAGCTCAAATGAATCGGTGTAAAAGCTATCGTGTAGGAGTAGAGCCTTAGGCCCTTCTTCGCTGTCTATCTTGTGTACCACGGTTCTCGCTTTTCCTAGGCCGGACCACTGAAGCATAGGTTTTAATTTATGTAGCACGCACATTTTGTGTTGCTTGGGCATTTTTCTCACAATTTGTTTTGGCACAACGGAATGGGGTGGCCGTCCAGAGAGCGAGAGAGGGAGATAGAGAGAGAGAGAGCGAAAGATGAAGGAACGGCACCGGGAGTGCAATGCTATGCAATTAAATGAGCAACCCGATTTGGGTGGGGTGGCAACTGCACCAGCACTACAGCAACAAAAAACTCTTTCTAATGAGAAGTGGAACAGAGTAGAGAACAAAACAGAAGAATACAGAGCAAAAAACCAAGCTCAACCAAATAGCAGAGAAGTTTTGAAGCCTAAAAAAAACCTAGGGAGAAAAAGAGCCGGGAACAGAAAATTATGATACCAGGTGGATGAACGCATAATTGCCAGGGGAACTACATATATTTCGAGAGTTTTGGATTGGGAAAAATAAGAAAAAATGGCCAGAGGTTTAAAGAGGTTTTTCGAATCCTAAAAACCACTACTTATATTCATGAAAAATACCTTCAAAACATCTATTTTAATATATGGGTACTTCATTAATATAATGAAATTTAAATGAATAAATCTCAGCCCGCAAAACAAATTCAATTGTGCACACAAACCTTTCAAACCAAATTCTAACCCCAACCTAATGGTAAATAATGCACTTATGAAGAGCAAACAATTTAATTTACACTGGCAATTTAGCATTTTGGCACTAACCAGAGACCACATGACGTATACGCAATGAATAAATCATCCACACAAATGCCAAAGGATTAGAACAAACAAACACACGCACACACACACGCACACACGCAGAGCAGGGCAGAGCCAAATTGGCCAGACAAGCACATAAGTGACCCTGAACTGATTTTGGCCCCCAAACACTCTGCTCTGTGTGTGTGTGTGTGTGTGTGCAGTCAAGGCCTACTCTATTTGTGGGTGCTGATGAAATTTGAATGAAAATGCACAGCACGATCCTGCAGCTGCCTGCCACAGCCTCAGCCACCGGCATTGGCCTATCTCTAATCCAGTTGGTTGCATCAAACAGGTGGGTGGTGGTAGCCACAAAACGGGAGTGTGTCTGGCCCAGGCCCAGGCCCAGGTTAGCCGGCAAATTAATGTGTCTGTGTCCGTGTCTGTGTCAGAGTCAGTTGTGAGTGTGGCTCCCCCCCCTCTGGAGTGTCTGTGTGTTTTTGTTCAGTGAAAACGAAAGTGCCAGGCCAGGCAATTTTCGTTCTAATACCCTTGCAGAGGAAGAGCATAATCGAGCCATCGAACCGATTAGCAAAGGCTTCTGCTAGGGTATTTTTGGCTTCGTCTGGTGGCAGTTAACGTTACTGCCACATTAGCTTGCGGTCTATTGTTGTGTTTGTAATGAAATTAGTCTGCACTGTGGCCAGGCAACAGGTGTCTCAGTCTTGTGGCGCCTAAGCATTGTGTTTGCGTTTGGGCCACACTCCGCCCGAGGCTGCCAAAAAAACCGCACACACACACACCCACGCACATGTGACTCCCACAAAAGCACACTTAACTCCAGTGAAATTTGAGTTATTATGTGGCCAAAAATGCCTGTTAACGGGGGCGGGCCCCAGGTGCCAGGAATTGAGAGATTTCCATTCAAGTTTTTCCTCCTAATGAAAAGTGCAGTAAGAGAGAGAAAAGGAGAATAAATAGCGTTGAGTATTGCACTTAATTGCCATAAATTGAATTCAATTTTCTTTAGCCGGCAGATAAAACGAAATATGAAAATTACATTTTTGTTGTCGCGTTTTTTTCGCTAGATTTTGTACTGCAAATTTTTCCTAGAATTTTTTTACATTTTTTCCTTACAATTTTCATGGCGGGTTTGCAGCATTTTGCTATATTTTTCATTAATTCTTTTTTTTCCTCCTTCCAATTAGTGTAAATTCTATTAGAAAAATGCAAAAATATTTCTCTCTCTCTCTCCCTTTCTCTCTGTCTCTAATACTGTTTGTTAGGGCCAAAAGGGAATGCTCCAAGATTTTTCCCATTTAATTGAAATGGCTAATGAAATCAGGCTGGCTGGATTATGCAATGCTGAAATGCGAGATGAACTTCTTGAAAACGAAACTCAGCCAAACTGAACCTCAAAAGTGAACCCAACTGAACTGAAACCAAACAATACAAAACAGTTCATTGTCGTCTTTAGTTGTGGCCACTTCCTCGGACATCTCTCTCTGGCAAACTGCTTGCCGCAAAAACGAGGCATGTGCAGAAGGAAGGTACGTGGTGGGGGGAGGGGCTGGCTCTACAATGCAATACAATGCAAAAGTTCTCAAGAAAATTCAGCAAAACAATTTGACAAAAAAGCGAAACGACAACAAATTCTGCCATCTTCGGCGATCCTCGTTGATGGACGTTGGCATTTTTAAATGAGTTGCGCGTTTTTTGTGCCGCTGTTGCAGCCACTGCTGTTGCTGTTGCTGTTGCAGTTGCAGTTGCAGCTGCACTAACCACACACACAACTCCCCTCTCTTTTGTCACTCTCTCTCTCTCTCTCTCCCTCTGCCACTGTGTGTGTGTATTGGTGAGCTTGAGTGCCCTGCAACTTGAAACGCAATGCAAGAATTAAAAGCAAGTAAGCGCGAAACGTAGAGCCGAAGCCACCTCCCTACCGAAGTCCCTCTTTCCAGCAACGCAGCAACACCAACACCAACAACAACAACAGCGACAACAATTTCTACAACAACAACAGCAATGACAACGACGCAGAGACCGACAAATACACACAAAAAATAAGAAAAGAAAAGCGCGTTTTGATGCATTTGAGGCACAGGCGACAGAGACAGCGACAGCAACAGCAACCAGAGAATGAGACGGCGACGGACATGGAGGACAGACACAAAGATGGCACTGACCTTTCCTAATGCATCTCCAGTTGCAGTTGCAGCAGCAGCAGCAGCAGTGGCAGTGGCAGCGACATTGGAGATCGTAGACCCATCAGATCAGCGTGGAATGTTTCTTAATAACAACAAAAAGAAGCCATAAAAGTGCCCAAATGTTTAAAGCTATCGATGTGGGATATGTTACGTTATCGAAACTTATCGATTTGGGATATTTATCGAAAAGAATCGTTCTATTGAAAGAGCTCGGTACTCAAAAAAGCCGTAACAGAAATGTATGGCTTATGAAGCTGCAAATCACCTGATAACATCTTGTTATGGTTTGCATTTCTCTTTCGTATAATCGCAATAATCGATAATGCATGGTCAAATAATCGATTGGTTTAAATTGAGTCATTTATTCGAGTAGATAAACGTTCAATTTCAATTTGCAATCAATCAATCAATTCAAATTACTTTTGCATACCCCATGCATATGTTTATTTATAGCCTATCGATGAATAATCGATTTAAGGTGCTTATCGAGGAACGATACTATTTCATCCAAAAAGCTCTGTACTAAAATAACTAAAATTGATGGACTAACGAGCTACAAATTAGCTGATGGCCAATCATTATGAATTTAACCTACAGTTAATCGCTACAATCGACATTTATCGATTAGTCTAATTTGAATATTTTGTAATATGGATTATAGAGGATTTTTCGTCCGCCAATATCGATAAAATCGATCAAAAATGAGGTCCAGTAATCGATTAGTCCAAATTGTATCATTTATTCGTGTAGATCAACGTTTTGCAATCAATTAATTCATTCTAAAATTTCCAAAACAACCAATACATATGCTTATTGATATATATCTATAATCCATTTAGGGTATTTATCGAGGAGGTACTACCAATCAGTTGATAGCCGCTAATTATGGAATAGATTTCTCTTTGGGATGATAATCTCTAATATCGATATTTCATGGTGAAATATTCGATAGACAAACGTTTTTTATAAAAGCAATAAATGTAATTTAATTTATCTATGAATAATCGATTTGGGGTATTTATCGAGGAGGTACTGTTAAAATAATCGAGCTACCAATCAGCTGATAGCCACTAATTATGAAACAGACTTCTCTTTGGAATGATAATCGCTAATAACGATATCTAATGGTGAAATATTCGATAGATAGACGCCATAAATTGGCGTCAATCGATTTATGTATATTTTTCCCACATCTTTTGGCTAATGTTCTCACATTTGCTTAAATATTGTAATTAGAATACAAACAATTTTCGATTCAAGGCAAAAGCGGACAAAAAAGGCAGTACCCCCAGACAGAGGCTGGCAGACGGCGTCGGGCAATCAGCCATATAAAAAATATCGAAAAATATATAGAGATATACTAAATAGGGGAACCAGTTATTGTAACTGTTGTTGTTGTTGTTGCTGCCGTTGTCGGTCGTTTGTGCAGTCATTTGGTTATTCTGATTGGGACAACTTCCAGTTTATAGTGCGCAAAATAGCCCGGAGAGACCCGACTCTAGACCCCTTAGCTAACCATATACTTAGCAGGCCAATAGTTGGATCTAACCATATTTTAATTCCTGCATGTGTGTGTGTGTGGGGGGGGGGGGGGGGCCCTGCACTTTGCCATTTAACTAATTGTCGAGGGATGGAGAGAGGGGGGCACTCGTAATTCTGGATACTTCAGGCCCCCGACCAGGGCAATTATTTAAATGCAAATGGAAAATTTTCTGGAAAAATATGTATGGAAACGAAAATTAGTTGGGGGCCAAGCGGCATGCAACAAGTGGAGTCACGAAAAATGTACGAGTCGCGTCGAGTGGCCCCTCCCCCTCCCGCTCTACAGTGGCACTAGAGTTGGGCAACGATAAATTCACGTTTCCTGCCACATGTCCGTGCCACAGGAGCAGCCAAAGCTGCCACTTGTGGTCCGCTTTTCTCTCTCTCTCTCTCTCTGTGGGTGTGAAAGCTAACGGAAGTGGGCGAACCATTTCCGGTCAAAAAAAAAACAGAACAGCAGCTGTGAACAGGAGCCGAGGCAGCTGCTTTTTAGGAGTTAAAGCTGCCCCGTTTCGTTAGAGCTTCATCAACGGCCATATCAATGCCTTGGCATTAGGGTCAAGAGCAGTAAAGTGGCCATAACACACACACACAGCCGAAAAGCTTTAAGCGCTAACCAAAAACAAGTTAACCAACTAGAGAAGCCAAGCCAAGCCAAGCCAGACGACGACTCAAAGCCAGGGGCAAGTGCAGTGGCTATGACTATGAATATGACTATGACTATGCCAGTGGCAGAAACACGCTAGAGAGCAAGGCTAAAGTCGAACAGCCGAAGCAGCGAATACCCTGCCGGGGATCAAAGATGGACCCCCGTGATGCCACAGTCCGCTGCCTCCCTTCCCGCTGTGAGGTGCATGTGTCCTCTTTCCGGCTGGCCATACCCTTTGCTAGGGTATACACCTAATCGAGCAACAACAACGCAACGTGTCTTGGACCCTGGCTTGCTTAGGCGCGACCTTAGCGGCAGTGGCAGTGGCAGCAACAGCAACAGCGGCTTCGTCTTTGGTTCGCACAAATGGAAATCATGGCCTGACTGCCTGCCTGCCTGGCAGCCAGCAAATGGCAAAAGTGTGTTACTGTAACTGCTCCGCGTGGCTTCCTTCCTGTTGCCACTGCCAAGGAGCTGGGCTAATTTTTGAATGAAATATGGAACAGAACTGGAAGCTGGTTAAGACATTACGAAGTGAGTTAGGTGAATGTTAGAGCGCATAAAGCCATGAAAGACATGTACATGAGATAAGCAGAGATGAAAGAGACTTGTACTAAAGATACTCGTTCAATTAGGAGTTTAACTTTGTAGACTAATGAAGGACACTGAGGAGATAGGAGACAGGAAAGAAATATAGTCAGAGGATGCCTAGGTTTCATTCCAAAAAACCCCACTTCACCTTGGTCACCGAAATCTATATATAAAGAACATCACGTAGCACGACAAAACGACAAAAAAAAAACCAGAACAAACAAAATGGTTATGCTCTCATAAACATTGCAAACAAATCTAAAGTTCGAGGTTGATGCGACGACGAGCAACAGGAGAGGAGAGACAAAAACAAAAACAACAAAGAAATAAAACCAAAAAAGAAATAAATAAAAACGCAAAACGATAAATTTTAGGCACAAAGCAGTAGACAACAGGCGGCGGCGGCGGCAGCTCAAATAGCAAATGGCAAAATTGGAAACCAATGGAAACCTCGACTTGCGTCCGCACCCCGCACCAAGCACCATGCACCACGCCTCTCGGGCGTTATGAATGCATGCCGAAATGGAGGCCAAGCGCAGCCAAAACTAAATAGAAATAGAAACAAAAATAAAGCAAAAAAACAAGTAATAAGGCAATAAAATGACAATGCGACTGGTTGGTACCGATTATTTGGGGGGAATCAAAGGAGAATACCCAGAATCAGGCCTGGCCCTTGGCCCTTGGCTACTCCTCGGTATCTGCAGAGTGCATAATCTTCTTTCTCTGAAAACCTTTTTCATACGCTTTTCGCGCACACAGCATACCCTTTCTGCTCTACGAGGTATCGGGCATGCCAACAACATTTTGCGTATGCAACGAAGCGTTTCATTTTGGGTGCTTTTTTGTTGTTTTTATTCGAGAGGGGTGGCGGGGGTTGGTGTCCCCGACTCAGCGTTGCCAGACTGCGCGCCCGAAAAAAATTACGTATACGTAATGCGAAGGTTTATTTTGATGTCAAGGTTCTAGTTTTGGGCTGTGTTTCTGTTGCATGCCCCTAGAAATTTTTTAAAATTAACGCTTTATTTATTTTTTAGAGATGTGTGTGTGTCTGACTTCCGCATTTTACTTTCTGTTTTTTGTCTGAGAAAAGATTAATAAAATATTAAAGATAAGAGCCAAACGAAGCTTGAAATACACTTTAAAGGACAAAAAAAGAAGCGAAAGGAATGAACAAAATTATAGAAATAGAATTGTAGATTATTTGGGGTTCTTGAGAATTTCGTTCAGATTATCTCTGGGCACTCCTCTAGCTGATGAAACCTACCTCTTTCAGGGCACCGCACTGCTGAATGGAATTTATCAGTGCACAAATTAAACCCCTTCGGTCTCCCCCTTTCTTTGGGGTGAAATACAATGTATAAATAAATGCAAATTAAGTATTTAGAATAAAACTACAACAAACAGCAGCACTTGGATGATAAATAAATATAGAAAATACATAAATAAAATATTAGGCAAGGGGGGCTCACACAAACACACACACACATACACAGCATGCAAAAATCTTTTGCAGCTGCAACGAACAGAACGAAACAGAAAAAAAAAAAACACAAAAAATTGCAAACTTAACAGCGGATAGAAAACAAGATTTCAAGGTAAAGAACGCAATCGAACTTGACGTACTTGAACAAAATTTATACCAGCAACAATAATCAGATGCAACAACAACAACAACAACGAATGACCAGAAACTACACAGAGAGAAGAAAACCAATACCTTGGAAGATCACTGAAGCAAGTGATCAATAAATTGCTGAAAAATTGCTATAATTTTTTCGAGTGTACAGCGAAAAGAATTGGTTACGTTTTTGAAACCAAAAAAAAGCAATAAACAGCCAAGTGCCCCAATTGAAGTTCTCGTTTTGTTACAGTTTTCTGCACTTCTGCAGTTGTCGATTCGATTGAATGTTGTATAGAGTCAATGGTTATTGAATGGTGGGGAAGGAACAGGGGGAATATCAAAGCAATTTGGGAGGGGAGATGCTTGAGAGAGTTTACGGTCAGTTAGGGGAAGGAGAGGGGCTTGGATTTTTATAGATTTTCCTTGAATTCCAGGTTAAAGAACCACATTTCTATGACACTTACTCTTACAGTATATTTCGCACTGCCATTCTCCAAGAACTAATCAAAACTGTTGACCAGATCTTAATGAGATTATTGCCGACTTCCAGTCTTTCACTTAACTTCCGAACATCTCCATGCAGCTATTGACATTATTTTTTTGCAATTTGTTGTCAACACGGTTAGAGCCATTTAGCATACAAAAGATTTAATCAGTTAGCGAACCGCCTCATGCCCCCCAGAGACAGTTAGAGAGCTAATCGAAACGACCAGGTCGTGGGGGGGGCCGGGCCAATGAACAACGGTTATATTTGTACCGTTGCCCAACAAATGACAGCGGTCTAAATAAATTTAATTGAAAAATCAGAGCGAAATCATTTATAGAACAAAACAAGGCCCAGAGATAGGAAGTACGAACAGCGATGGATGGATAGACGGAGATGTGTGAATAACTAAACTGAAAGGATGATTAACACCAAAGTCGAGAAAGAACCGAGGGTCGACAAAGGGAGTACACAGCAAAAGAGACTGCCAGATGGAAGCCAACGGTAGGCCAACTATTATCGTTCTAAAAGGCAAAAAAATAAAGATACACACGTAGATACAGATATACATTTAAGCCAAGGCAGTTGCTGTTGCAGCAGGCCAGGGCCTGGGCCTGGGTCTGGGCATGGGTCTGGGTCTGGGCCTGGGCCTAGAGTGATGCTATTTTGCACACCTGTTGCCGGCATTTTGCATGCAACTGGTTGGGTTCTATCTCTCTGGCTCTCGCAGCTGCCTCAGATTCGCTGCTGATGGCAATTTTCATGGGGTTAAAGTTTTAGCTTCGGGAATGATCATCAGCACAGAGACACACACGAACCGAATGCGGCACGCATCTGTATCTGCCAGTATGCATATCTAATGCTCTGAGACTAACTCAATTAAATTTCCATTAGGGACTACGACTCAATCAAATCGGAAGCAGCACTCAGCACACACACACTCAGACAGCAAACAGCAGCAAGAGAGTCGAGTCGAGTCGTGGTTGCCCCTTCTCCGAGTGCCACTCATTTATCACTCAATGGGGAAACTACTCAAGCAACTAGGGGTAGAAACTCACCACAGCAGAGCTGGCTCCGGCTCTGGCTCTGACTCTGGCATGGCTATGACTGCTACCCCTTCGTGCTAGAGAACTGCAGAGAATGGAACCCAAGCGAGTACCTTAACTATCTCTGAATTACATATATCATGTACAGAGTCTTAGAAAAATAAAAAACTTAGGCTATCTTTGGCCATATGAAGTGCTTCGAACTTTGAATGGCGCTAATAGACCTCTTAGAATTCCAACAAATACTGATATCTATATAAAAAATTTAAAAAAAACAATACAAATTTTTTTAAATAAAAAAAATGTTTTAAAACTATCTTCAAAAAAAATATTTAAAAAAAAGAAAAATAATTTTAAAAAATAAAAAGAAATTTAAATAAAAAATAAAAATAAATTTAAATCAAAAATAGAAAAATAAAAAGAAATTTAAATAAAAATTTAAAAAAAATTTAGCAATCTCTTCCCCTATAAGAATGTCTTTAAATGATCCCCAGAAAAACCAGGATATTCCAGATAAAAGATAATTTCAATTAAAAAACAATTGAATGGAGTACAGCAATGCTTTCCTCTTTTAAATTTTTAAAAAATAAAAATAAATTTCATTAAAAAATAAAAAATTTTATGTATCTTTTCTTTAAATTTAAATTTCTTTAAATGATCCCCAGTGGAAAGGTATTTCATTCAGGATTGTCCCAAGGAATGGCAGGGTGTACGAGAAAGCCGATAATTACAATTAACAAACAATCGAATAAAGTAGAGCAATGCTTTCTTCTTTAAAAATTTAATAAATAAACAAATAAAATGAACCTCTTCACTTATGGGAAATTTAAACAGAAAATCAACGTCGTTCACGGCAATCGAAGACTGTCTTTAAATGATGCCCTTTGGAAAAGTATATTTATTCAGGATTGTCCCCAGAAATGGCAGAATTATATTTCCAAATAACAAACAATCGAATAGACTACAGCAATGCTTTCTTCTGCGCAAAAATTATGAAAAATTCACCGAAAGTGCTGTCTGGCATGAATTTATAAGCAGCAGAAAACGAAAACAACCAAAACCGGTTTCAACAACAACGAAAAAAAATAAACAGTACAACAACCCATCAACAAGACAACTGAAAGAAAAACTACTGTATAATCAGATGACACCTTTTTGGCATTGAAGCATTTGATTGCCATATTTATGCAAGATAAAAAAGGCAACAGCGACAAGATTAACCACAGTGATCCAACAGAAGGAAACCGGTTAGCCACGACAGAAGGCAAACCCGAATACAGGCCAAATTCCAACCCTTCCAAAACCCAAACCCAAAAGATATATAGGAAATCTGCAGTTTACATAAAGCCCAAACAATGCATTGTCAGACCGAAAAGACCTACCGAAAAGGGGTGCATGCCAAAAACAAAGGCAAAGATACTTCTGGTGCATCTTGTAGATGCAATTTGCATTGCCTGAAGGGGCAGAAAGAGCGTTGGGTAGGTCTCAAGGCCTGCCCCGCTTGATAGACGATTTCTTTTGGGTTCCCTGACATTTGATAGCACATCCTGCTGATAACTAGGATAACTAGGATACCAATTGCCTCAAATTCTGCCCATTCGAGATACATTTGAAGCTTCGACTGGGCTATCTTTGTATCCCATCTCTCTCTAGCTCTCCATCCACTCACAACAGAAGCCTGCGCTTCCGTTCCCATATCCAAGAAAATTTACGGTTTTGATCTAATTCGTTGCCGGACGACTGGTGGCTGCTGTCTGGTGCTGCCAATTGCTGTTGGCCAAGGAAGTAAACTGATTTGAAATGCAGCCAGGAACCCCGACCGAGCCAGAACAGGAAACTGTTTCTAAATTGTATCTGGCTCATTAAAGCAGCTGTGCGCGGGCTGGCTGGCTGGCTGGGGCTTAGATACATTCTCGTAGATGACTTTTGGCGGATGTGCGCATTCAAACAGAATATTATTATGATGATTTCGAAATTAAATGTCACCGAGCCGTGCTTTATTATATCTGTTTTCCCATATATCTATGTGTGTGTGTGTGTGTGTTTGGCTGTAACCCCGACAGTTGTCAGCGGCTTAAATACAAAAAAAAAAAGAGCAGAAGAGCAGTGGAAAATTACTTTTGTTGTGCGTGTTAAGGAGCCTCGGGCTAAAACGGGCCCCCCATGGTAGACCTATTTTAACCCCAGCAACACACAAAAGCCCCACAGTGTGTGTGTGTGTGAGTGTTTGGTGTCATGTTGTTAAACAAAGTGCGTAGCATCGTGGCATGGCCCATGCCTGGCAGCAAGAAATTTTTATTAAAAAATAATCACACATTCATGCGCGAGCAAACCGCAAATCAGCGAAATATTCATTATCCCAGAACCAGACTAATAGATGCTCTCGAAAGAAAAGCACAAAAGATGAGTTTTAGAAGAAAAATAAGTACATAAATGAACTCTTTGATTGTTCTATAAATTGTTAAAAAATAAGGTAATCCCCTACTTATAGCCTGAACTTATCCCTAAACCAAGATGCCCGGCCCCTTTAAGGGTATTACACAATCCAGCAACAAAAGCATCCTCCGTAATACTCGATGTGAAAATTGCAGACAATATATTCCGTATATTCTATTCCGTTTTTTATTTGCTCATTATAGAAATCTACGAGATTATAATTCCAATTTTCATCGAATTTCAATGGAATTTATTTATATTTTGCGGGATGTGTGGAAAGGCTTGTTCATTGTTCTTGGCTAATAGGAAATGTTGTGAAAGCCTCGGTCTTGTATTGTAGTGGAAATGAGTGCTGAAAAGGATACGAATAATGAAAAAATATGGTCCCAATTTCTGAATGAGAGATCATCTTTCTTAAACTGGTTTGAAGATCTGCCTTAATTTTTTAGATACAGAAAATACCCATAAATAAAGCTCCAATGTCCACATAAAATTTTAGAATCCCAATACTTAAATTTTTCTGAAAAAATGGCCGCCCTGGTACCTGCTCTGGATTTCGGAACGTTTTCAAAAGTGTGGGCTTTCACTCATGGCTCATTATGACCTCATTAGTCGTCTCTTTCTGTACGTGTCTTACCCTCTCTCTCTCTCTCTTGCTGTCCCTCTCGCCATTCTCCACCCTTTTTCTTGTGTGTTTCTAATTTGAAACTCCCCTACGGAAATGCCGCTATAAACTGAAAACTAACTTCAACAAAAACCCAAACCAACCAAAGAGTCCAGGCCCGAAACGAATGCGTGTCCGTGTCCCCGTCCCAGCAAGGAATACTCATGCTCTCTCTCTCTATCTCCCTCTCTCTGTCTGTCTCTATCTCGTTTCCCCTTTCGTTGCACTCGATGCATTCATTCGTGCACTCTTTTTTTTTGTTGTTGTTTTTGTGTTAGATAACCGAAAGGGGGAAAATAGAGGCCCGGGTCAGGCCGCCTGACCCTAATGGGGTTGTTTAATAATAATAATACGATGATGATGAGGAAGTAGAAGATGTTGCCGAGAGGTGGGCAGATCAATAAGCCAATTGCGAAAACAGGGCCAATAGGAAAGGGCCCAAACCAGGCCCAACCCGCTCTCCCTTTTCCCACTCATTCTCACTCTTCGGTTGCTGTCTGCTTTTCAAATTAGTAAATGCAAAAAGTGCGTAAGAAGCAGGACACACACATAGGAATGTGTGTGTGTGTGTGTGTGTGTATAGACTGGTCATTGGCCTCGAACAAATGTGCAGAAAATGGCGTAGAAGAAAGAGCCCCCTACTCTCTTTCTGTTTTGAACAACTTCAGAGCGCCATTTCTTTTTTCGAATGAAATTTTCAAAACGAAATTAAAATTTTACGCATTTGCAGCACACGCACACACTCACACACACACACACACACACTTGGATACAGTCATGCGAATGTGGAGTACTCCTTTGGTCATAACTCAACTGGCAAGTCCGTACGCCGCACACATTTACGTAATTAAGGCCTACCCAAAAGCACTTCAGACTTTAACCCAACCCAGGCCGATCCTAACAGAACCGAGCCCCAAACCCAGACCCAACCCGAACCAAACCGAACCGTACCGAACCCCTTGTGGCCGTCTACGGTTGTTTAACTACGGGTGTTCCTGCCTCGATTATTGGTCCCATGCCCCCTTACGACCTGCCAATCAAATTGTGCTCTATACATATTGTTGCTGCATTTTTGATTCCATTTTTAATACGCCTCCGCCTCGGCCACACTCGAAACGGACTCGAATCGGACTCGCATCGAACTGCAATCGACCATCGACTCTGTGGGCCAAATAACTTTCGTTGCGTTCCCTTTATTTACGCATTTTTCAGGCAAGGCTCGAAGGCTTATGCTCAATTAGAGCTCTACTCGTATTGGAGCTGGCCAGCAATTAAACCATTTTCAAAACCATTTAAACCTATCCCGAAACGAGAAACGAATTGTAATTGAATGTTTGCCAGCCCAGCCATTCATTTCCCGCCCCCCGCCACCACCGGTTTCGGTTGGTCGAAACAGATTTCCTGTGGCAGGGGTGCACCTGTACCTGCCACTCGCCAGTTGCAACTTGACCTAGACCAAAGCCGCTTACGTTGACGCGTCAAGTTTTGTCAGGGCTAATACCAAACTAACGATGGCTTTTTGACATTTCCTTTTCCCATTTTGTTCCCATTTTCACTGTTGTTTTTTTTTGTCACCAGAAATTGTGCGGCTTCATGGAATGGAGTTTGAGGTGGCTGAGAGGAGCAATGACTGGGCAGGAATTGAGTTCGATTTTTGCTTGTTAAACAACGCAAAAGTGGGACGAGCTTGTAAAAGAAGATCATGGAGCTGTGGGAAAGGATTATGAGAGCCCCTAAAAAATTACGTATACGCAATGCGTTAGACCCTGGCCCAACCAATTTGTAAAACCACTAAAATCCTCTTTGGGCGGCGATTAGAGGTGGTTCCAACCATCTTCCCATGTGATTTATCAAACAAAAAACCCACAAAAATTCTACGCCGTCATGGCCAAAGCCTTTGATCAAGCCCGAGCCTTATGCGCGTAGGGAAGAAAGGAAGAGAGAGAGAGGGGGAGATGTAGCCAAGAGTCATCAAAGCCAACATCAACCGCAACAGCGGCAGCAAGAAGAGTGAGAGGAAGAAGAGAATCACTAATGTGCCATAAGAAAACAAATAGAAGGGGCAAAAGGAGCTGCGGCAAAGAACAGCAGGAGACAGCAAACGACGATTGGCTTAGGCAGGAGCTAGCGACAGAGAGACAGGGATAAGAACGAGCGATAGGGATTGCAACACCGAAGCCAGCGTCAGCGTCGGCGTCGCCGTCAGCAGCGCCGCTTTATAATGACGCCTGTCGTGTTATTTTTGTCTTCTCCTTTGCCCCTACGCTTTGGGTAACATAATCGGTCACTGACTCGGCATTTGGCGTGGTAATTTGAGAACTTTTTGCGCCCCGATTGTTGCGGGTGGTCAGGGCTGTAGCAGCAGCAGCAGAGAGAGAGAACAGAAGCTCAGCTCAGAGGAGAAGCATAAATCGAAGTGGAACGCATGAGATCAGATCGCAGCCGACAGAGCAAGGCAGGGCAGCTGGTCCAGGTACAGGTCCAGGTACAGTCTCTGTCCTACCGCAATCAAATTGAAATTGCGCCAAAAACCAAAGGCCATGGCCGCCAGGCACAATAATTTATCACTGTTCCATGGGGAATTTGAGACAGAGTCGATCATGTGAATACCCTAAAAGAGTGGTACTGAGCTTTTTCACTAGCTGTGGAATTTATGTTAATCAGAAGACGAGGTTGTGTTGCTGTATTGATTTTTGGGCTATGAGTAAATATTTGTGTGTATTTAGTATTTGTTTAATATATACTGTGCATGTGTATGACGATAGAAATCAAAAGTGATTGCGACAAAATTTAGGTGCTACACCGAATGCGTAGTCCCGCGCCCGTGCCTTAATGCTGGCCAGAGAACAAAAGAAAGAGAGCGTCAGATTAGCTCGGCGCTGCTGCTAAGCCGAGCTCGGGGCTGCTGCTAAGCCGAGCTCGGGGCTGCTGCTAGGCCGAGCCCGAGTGCTGAACCGATAGAGAGTTAGAGCGCGAGAAAACGAAACGCACGAACCGAAGAAGGCGGCATAAAGAGACGAAAGAACAAACTCTGCGTGCGTTATGTACAGTGGGCAGTGATATTTATGGTATTTATTGACAAAATATCTCGCTGGCAAACCGTACGGTTCTCCTCTCAAAAAATATATACTGTTTACTCTCCACTTAAAGGTCATGCCTGGTGATGCCCAAGCACATTGTAGGGTATGCCATGCAGAATAAGAACAAAACCCAAGAACGAAAAATAATATTTCGGTTTCATTTCGAGAATTCGGGCCGCTCTCGGCATGGAACGACAGGCAAACCGAGAGAGACCGACCGGCTGCAAGCAGTCGACTTCACTTTCTTGCTAAATTATATCATCGTCGTCTCTAAATTGCACACACACAGACACACACACAAACTTTCAAAAGGGGAGCCCAAGTCGGTCTGCAACAAGTTTGCCAGAGGCTGCCCCTACCCTGCCTCACTGTGCTGCTTCTTTTTGGGCGAACCGAACACATTTTGTCGCTCCCCACGTCTTGCCTTCTCTCCTCTTTGTCTAGCTCCTGCTTCTTCTCTTGATCCAGCTCCCACTTCCTCCCTTTGCCGGCTCTCCCTGATCATACGTCGGCTGGCATATTCGTCAATTTTTGTGCGCATGCAATTTACGCAGCGCTGCTGCAGCGTTGAAGGAACTGCCGCCGCGCGGCATCAGCAGCAGAATACGAAAAACCTTGAGTACGGTCAGTGACCAGAAAAAATGCATAAACATTTTTGTTCTCTCCTCTTTCGATGGCAGGGCAGGAGAGGGCGGCCGAGGCAGAGGCAGAGGCAGCAGCAGAGCTGCATCGTCTTCGTCGTCGTCGTCGTCGCAGCCAGTCAATTGCAAATTTTCGGAAACTCTGCAAAGGGGATAGCGGGAAGGGAGCAGGAGAGCAAGCAACCAGAGAGGCACGTACGATCGGGACGGATGGGCTCCCCATTTTTTCCCCTTTCCATAAACCCGAATGTTTTTGTGTTCTTTGCTGGCGTGGGCCTGTCCCTGTCCCTGTCCCATCCCGTTCTGCCCTGTGCATGGGCCGACTCTTAATGGCCGGCGTATTTTTGGCAGACGCTACGCACACACACATTAATGTGTGCATTCTTGGCAGAGGCAGAACAGCGCGCTGTGCAGCAGTCCCAGCCGGTTTGATGTAGTGCAGAAGCACGAGAGAGCGAGAGAGGGACAGCAATAAGTCTGTCGATCCACTGCCATAATTTTTGTTTATTATACCCTGATAGAGGGCATTACGATATCGAGCAGATGTTGGCGGCACATTTGCAGAGCCGATCTGTAAGGGTATTTAGATGTCGGTTTGCCCAATTGTATGCCTTTTTTTTTGTTGTTTTGCTCTGTAATTTTTCGGGCTCCCCTTTGTGTGTGCGCTTGTCTTCCTCCACTGCCAGCACTCCGGCTCTTTCAAATTATCAAGGACAAATGTGCGTTGAACTTGATCTCGCTTTTCATTGCTCTCTCTTCCTCTCTGCTGCTGCTGCTGCTGCAGTTGCAGCGCTGCTTTTGTTTACATGAAACCAAATTTTAATTTTAGATTTCAGTCTGCGCCTTGCACTTGCTGCCTGCCCCCTGCCCCACGTTGCAGCCATAAAATTTGTTAGTTTAGCGCTGCAAACTCTGATTAAGAAACAGATAAGAGCTCTGCCAGCGATTAAGAAGTGAAATTTATTTGGCATGCCCCGCGCAGGGGAGGGGGGGCTCCATAAGAAGGCCAACAAATGTGGCAGCAAATTTGATTCTGCCGCTGCCTGTGCAGGCTGAGGCCGTTGCTGCTTCGATTTGAGCAGCTTGTCCGAAAAACTGCCGGCCCCATCATCATTTGGGGGGGACTCGTAAAACAGCCTCGCGCCCAGGTGTGCCCCAGCACAGACAGCACGTCTGTGGCCGGGCCAGACGGCCCTGCCGCTGCCCAAGAGCCAGTCGAGCCGGCAAGGTGGATTAAGTTGTTATGCCAGGCATTAGTGAAGGTGTTGCTGCAACAGGCAGATGTTCGGGATACCCTTCAACGAAGAGCTCTCCTTTTGCTTAGACGTTTGTCAAGCCAGGAATATTATAAGCAGGAGCGGGCTGTATCAGAAGAATGCCTCAAAGAGAAAGTGTATTCCCCACTTCGTCTGCATATTGTATATATTTTTTCGGGATTCACGTTTGATTGCAGCTGAAACATTGTATTTTGAATGGGACCGTGGCATGCCACAGGTACCGGCAGGAAAATTGTTTTGATAGCATCAAGAGGCGGTGCACAAAAAAAACCCCCCCCGTAAGAATTTCTAACCTACCTCAATCCATAAGCACGACTAATGGTGTGTCCTAAGTCATTAGGGATAGCCGGCCGCATGGCCTGTTGCAAGTAACATTAATGGGCACAATAGAATGCTTAGCATTCATCAACCCTATAAGCCAACTCATCAGCGACAATTTTTGTAGCATTTTTAAGTTAATTTACCCAACAGGAAAAACCATTCGAGATTCCTGTCGCCATTGCCATGGCCATTGCCATCTCCGACTGCGACTCCGTTTCCAATGCCATCTCCAGGTAGATGGATCTCCGTTTCCATCTCCGTTTCCATCTTCTGTCTAACTTAAAATCTTCTGCATTCGATCATTTATGGCATTTTATTTGGCGCGTCAGCAAATGTTGCAAAGCAATTTATTTATGACATTTTTTTCGCTTCAACCAGCCTGTTGTTGCACTGTTGTTTAAATGCTGCGCGCCACATTTGCCAACTTGGAATCGTGCGGCAATGTGTGGCACAAAAAAAAAAAACTAGCTGCATGACGCGTCCAAAACGCGCGACAACTCAAATCTTGTAATAGCCGGGGCCAAGACATGACAAGAGACAGCAGAGACTCCCAGTCCAGGGGCAGAGTCAAGTTCCATATTCATTAGTTGCAACACGGCAACAGAAGAGGAACATCATCAACAGAAGCAGCAGTAAAAGCCACGATCAGCAGGCAACTAAATGTGGCTAATGACTGCCAAGGTGTCTTGGCTAAATACCCTTGATTTTGTTTGCTTTGGCAGCTCTCTTCCTGAAACAAATATCAAATCAAATTTAACCATTTTCCGTCTCAAATTGAATCTCTTTTCTATTATTTTTTTATGATCTCTAAAAAAAAACAGGAAAAACTCCTGGAGGTGAGGAGGAGGAGGAGAGAAAAATCTGTAAAAAATCAAGATGCTGCCGACATATTTTATTTTGTTGAACAAGTGATGGAAAAACCTGATTTTTCCTTTGGGGGCCCCAGCCAAACATCCCAGCCCATGCCGGCCATGGGGGCCGGATATGACCAAATTGCTAGGGTTCCCGGCCGCCGGTAATTGGCATTGCCAATGCCACAGCCAGAAAGAGCAGCAGCCACAACTACAACCAGGAGAACGACAGTTTTTTGTTGGAGTTTTAGCAAAAATAAATATGAGTCCACGGCTGGACCTGAACCTGGTCTAAGGTCTCTGTCTCTGTCTCTGCCTCTGTCTCTGGGCCCTGGCCGTTTTTTTTAGGCAGGGCAGCGACAAACGCCAGCCAAGACAGATGTGCGACATTGCAATTTGTTACAGTTGCAGTTGCATTAACGGCTGTGGCAGGGACCGAGCCCTGACTGACTGGGCTTCAGTGGAGGTAGGGTTTGAGTCTGGGGTTGGGGACTGCGACTGGGACTACGGCCTGGGACTGGGAAGAGTTGCAAGAAGCAGCAGCAATAGCAACCTAAATATTTTAATGCCCCGGCCACATTGATGGTTCGCTTTTTGCTGATGTTGCCTGCCTGCCGCCTGCCTCTCTGCCTTGCTCTGTGGCAATTAACATTTTTTGCGTGCACAAATATTTTTCGACTTGAGAGAAAGAAGCCAGCAGCTAGAGCAGCAGATGCACATGAAATCCCGCCACAGAAGCTGCTTCTGTTGCATGAAACTCAAACAAATTAAACCTAAGGTAAGTGCAACAAAAACAACAGGCGCACAAAAAAAAGGCGCAACAAAAACACATGCCAGCCAACTGAAAAAACAACAACAATTGACTCTCTGGCTGGCAGCAAAAACGTAACGAAATATTTTCAAATGCAACCAAGTGAGTAAATTGTAGAGCCACTGTGTTGCACTGCACTGGAGAAAAACCCACAGAGTAAGCCATTCTGATTGGATATGTGAGGCTTTTCTTTTTGTCAGTGTAGCGGCGGCCGAGTGGGAGACACACACACACACACACACGCTCACGCACAGGCACACGCACACGCACACTATGGCACTTCATAAACTAAGCAAATTATTATTTAAAAGCCCAGCCATGGAGATGGCGATTGGGGGCGGCTTTGGACTGCACTTGTACAAAAATTATACATAAATTGTTTTAATTACACGATGCCGCAAATTGTGGCCAGGGAGGGAGGGCGAGGGGTCCCTGAGGGCCGGCAACAAAGTTTGGGAAAATTGCTGCCAAATTGCATTCGGTTTTGTTGTATGCCAGTATTAGCCTTTTATAAGTGGGATAAATATGGCTGGAGACATGTTTTTAATGAGGGATTTCGTTGAGTTCTGGATTTCAAAAGTTCTTCCTTCGTTCCCGTATTTTTTTGTATAGAAAATTGTATCCCTAAATCCCAAACATACATTTTATTGGGCATTTAATTTTATACTTAATTTTTAATAGGTTTTTAATCATAAGCTTCCTGCCTGCTTTTCGTTCTGTATAGCATATAGTATCCATCCATTAATCCAAATTTTTTCCAACCCTGAGTATAGATAGATTTTGTTGCCTGCCTTCTGTTCTGAATAGCATATAGTATATCCATCCATTAATCAACATTTTTTCCAGCCCTGGATTCTGGCCTGTTGTTCTTCTCGGTTTTTTTTCGTTACCATCTTTTCTATTCATAATTTTTTTAATTATATGTAGCTACATAGTAAAATGCTCAAGTTCGGCATAGAAAATGTGGTGTGGTGTGGTGCAGGGGGGGGTGAGGGGGAGGGAGTGCCCTCCAGCCAACGGCAAATTGCGGTGCCCACCCATTTGATCCAAGCTCCATCCCCTCCCCACCTTCTCCGTTGCATCCATTCACCCGCAAGTGGCTTAAAAATAAAAAAAAAAAATATTTTCACTTTACATTTTTTGCGTGTATTCGGAGATGGTGGGCCTGTGGGTGGGGAGGGTTGGGGGGATGGGAAGTGCAGGAACGGTAGCCGCCTTGTCGACGCAGTAGACAGACACAATGTTGCTTTTGCCGCTAAGGCTCTGATAATTACCAGGTTGCTGCTGTAACACCCCCAACCCTCGACACATCTCTGTGTGCCTCCGACTTCTATGCCACAAATTTATGTTGGCTTCGCATGCGCTGGCAAGGTGCAGCGGTGTGTGTGTGTGTTTGCAGAAGTCAAGTCAATCTTTAGACTGTTTTTACATAATTATAACAACGAGGGGCCTGGGCCCCCCCACCATTCTCCACCACCACGATTACAGCTGATGCTTCTTCAGCTGGCATTTTATTGCTTTCGTAATTCCCTTTTTTTTTTCGTTGCGTTTCTTTTGTAATTTAAATGCCTAAACAATAATTTGTGCACAATTCTGGACGGGGTTATTGTTTTTGGTTAATGCATGCCAAAACCCAGTCATGCCATGTCAGGGGGAAAGAGGGGGAGAGCGACAGGTTAGGGGTAATCTCTTTTCGAGCTGGCAATTACGTTATGCAAATGATTTGGATCCCAGCAAACGCCCAATTAGAGGGCTTCCGGGCGAGGAGTGCTCTGGACTTCTTTTAGACCGACTGGAAAGACTATCTAGAAATTCATAAAGCAAAAGCCACAATATCCGTTTGCTATTAGACCCAAGACACATTTTGTCTATATTTTACGCATTTCGGAGGCGAAGATAAATGGATTGCAATGGCAATGCTACAAAATGGGCGCTGGTTTCCGGTTTCCGGTGCCGAGATATCTGTGCGTGCACGCTCGCAAAATTTACGGCCTCCACTGGACTGGACGGGAACCTTCAATTTTCAAGGCACACGCACAAAATTCATGCGTATTCACGCGGTACAGTTGTGCACGGGCCGACGCCATTTGCCATTTGGCCCCAAACTCGGGCCTGCCTCCCAGCAGGTTGTGTAAGGCGGCCATCGATGGGTGAGGAGTGGAAAATATCGATAAGCTGCACACTGACACCGCCCCGCCTCAAAACCTAACCTCAAAGCCCACCCCTGCCCCTGCCCTAACCTCAAACCTCTTGCCCGATTCACTTCTTTTGACTGCGTGCATTTTATTTATTTATGCATATTATAAATTTTACATACACATCATTACATAAGGGCAAAGTGAGTGCGTCGATTGGGGAGGTTGGGTCTGGGTCGGGGTCCGGGTCTGGGGCTTGTTTGAGGGGTGCCAATTTACGCACAATGAAGAAAGTTTTGTGGGCGTTGCACTTGCTGTGCTGTGGGTCCTGCTTCTGGGTCCCTCCTGGGTTTTGCTGGTAATTTTTAGCTTCCGTTTGCTGTTGGCGTTATTTGGGCATGACTGAACGACCGCCCCCTGCCACCCAGCGGCACCAGCAACCTGGGGCCCACTCCCCCAAATAGTCAGTCCATTTGTCAGGTGAGCCGGCCGCATGAGGCCCGGGTCACGTCACCGTCGCCCCTCTCATGTGTGCATGCGTGAAAATTTTTCCACCACATCGATTACTTTACGCAAATTAGTGCGTAGATATTTTGCAAAAATGTTCTATAAATAATTCATGCACAGGTCGGCCTGATGTGCGTCCCCCCCCTCCACGATGGCGCCTTGTGGCAGGTATTGGTATTGGACTCTTCCTTGACGCTCCATTTAACTTAAGCGCTTAATTTAGTCAATTTATGCAATTTTCATATCACACTGTGAAACCTGAAACCGAGCCAAGGAAGGCCAGAAATAGTTTGATGAGAGTAACGCCCATACATTTCTTTGGTACTTCCAGGGTGGTTCCAGGCTCTCTTCAAGTTTTCTTGAGATTACTTTTATTTGATCTTTCCTTAAATTGACCCTTTAGATTCCAAATAGCTAACAACGGCCTCGGCAAAAGCTAAACCATTGGTCTCTTTCGGATGCAGGACCACCGCACGGCCCCTTCGATCAATGATGCCCAATTTGTCTTCACCTGGTTTGAATTTCAGATCGAAATGTTCGAAAAAATACGGATTCATTACGATTCGTACAATCACATTGTCCAGGCTCAGCAGAGCCAAGATTGTGTCACGGCCCAGCTTCGAGTAGTGTTCAATCTGTTCGACCAGCACCAGATGGGTAAAGCGCCTGAGGACGGCCTGATCGAAGAGCGATTTGTAGTCGTCGTGAGGGCCGATGGGTCGGAAGTTCGGAGAACCATCTGGCAGTGGCAGCTCCTGTCTGGACATGACGTTCCACACGGAATCGGTAATTTGTAGGGGCGTGTCCATCGGGATTTCTAAGCCTTTTTTGCCCTGGCGAATAGGAAATCGACGGCGAAAGTATCGCATTCCATGTGAACTTTCCATGTGGTAGTCGGCACAGGTCTTCTTATTGACTTTCACATTGCATTTCAGCATATACACGTTGAGGAGACGCCTTAACACGAGCAGACTCTCAACAGTAACCTTCAGTATGACTGGGTCTGTATTGGAATGACTGTAGAAGACAACGGCATTCAGGGGATTGTTGGCCAAGAGATCGTCGAGATTTGAGTCCAGAAAAATGTTATCCTCTGTCGTGTACTGAAGGATACTTGCTTGGCGGCCCTGGACAATGGCTCCTGACAGGCCGACATAAGCTAAGAACTTGAGTACGATTTTCATAACCGAAACGTTGAGCAGCAGGTTTGTTTTTCAACTAAAGAGCTTTCAGCGCAGCCTCCAGCCATATTTTTTGGCGGATCCAATCAATGAAACGAATGCAAAATGTTTCAGTACAGAACTATTCTCTTTCTCTAAGCTCTTATGTCTAGTAGATGCCAAATTTTGGTGATTGGGTAGCACAAATGAATACTCTTTCATGGATAATGGTTTCTTGAATATTACTCTTTATTCCCGGCCTGTTCTCTTACATATTATGATTGGCTTTACTAGGTTTCATGGGTATCCCCTTGTGGTGGGCAAACCGTACGGGCTCAAGTTCTCATTGTCGTAGATACTCTTCAGATATTTCAAGACTTCAGTGCGATTCCACTGGGAATTCTCATTGCTGCAGGCAGGGCAATACTTTTTGCTGGGAAACTGTATCTTCGGGAACTTGGGATCCTCGGTGGTGTCGCCAGCCAAACGCTTGTTGACCTCGTTGTGGGCCTCCCACAGCCAGAGGATCTCGGCATCGTAGTCCGTCACCCGATCGATGTGTTTGCGCTCTGCCAAAGCCAGGAAATGATCGGCACAATCCCGGCAGCCAAAGAAGTGCTTGGCAAAGCCGTGTATGGCCGAGAGCACGGATCCGGCCTGAAGGTAGTACGGTGGCTTTGCCGCCGCGACTGTGAGGTAGTGGAACAGCGTCCACAGGGAGCAGGTGAAGCCGCGCAGGAAGGGACGCGAGGCAATGCAGCCAACATAGCGCTTCGCCTTGAACACATTCCCCTCCAGCTTCTTCTCAATGGACTTGACCAGGTCCGCGAATTCGCTGCCCGTCAAGCGGTTGATGGGGAGCAGGAACCCATGGAGGTTCGTGAGCAGCTCCTGGCCGTCCTTGTTCAGGGGATTGAGGTGTCTCAGGACGGCGATAATGTCCCGCAGGGCCGTCAGATTACTGCCCTGTATGAGGCCTGCCTTTGGCAGCTCTATGTGCAGCAGTTTGTCGATGGCCTGCTCCAGATCAGCTCGATAGATCTTGGCCGGTCCGCCTCGCAGCACAGTGGCCAGGATTGCCTGCTGCTCCTTGTTCCGGACAGTGCGCATTTTCGGTGCCACAGTCGTGGGCAGTGGGGGAACGGGAGTGTGGCCCTTTTGGGCGAGATACTCGGCAATGCTGGCCGCATAAGCCTGGCTCGTTTCTTGGGCGGCCTTCAGCGCCTGGACGTTGCCGGCCAAGTCCAAGATGGCCAACTTCTGACCTTGGGGCGTCAGACCGAAGTTGGCAAAGATCTGGGCATCATCGACAAGGCGTACGACCACCGCGGGATACGGTAGCAGTTCGAAGATCGTGTCTCTGCCAATGTTCGAGCCCTTCGGCTGTAGGACGAGTGCAATGTACTCCGCGGCTTGGCCAGGACCTTTGTGATCTCCGATTGTTGTCTTAGCATTGCTGTCGGATCTGAGGGGGTCAAAGTACAGCAGGATCCAGTTCATGTCTTTGGCCAAATACCCGACCAATAGGTCTTTAATTTCCTTTGGTTTAACAGTGGGTATGTCGATGCCTGTCCCGTTGCCAGTGTATAGCGGCGGAAAGTAGCGCAGCGTCGGGGTCTTAAGGACCTGAAAGTCGCGACAGATCTGCACGTTCTTCTCCTGGGCACAGTCGACGGCATAAATGCTGAGCACGCGCTGCCACTTGTACAGGTCGCGTGCCACGCCCTTGAAGGTGGGCGCAAAGCGTTGGCAGTCGCCGCAGAAGATGTTTATGAACTGCACCAGCTTGCCCTTTGGTACTGTCGCCAGATGGTCGCGCAGTGTATTGGTGTCCGCATTGATCACGTTGTCAGCCTCGTTGTAGAGACTCGCCTCACCTGTCGCTTCATTGGGCCTGGCCCTGGCCTTGGCCGTGGCCAAGAGCAGCAGCAGCAGCAGCAGCAACGTGGCAAAAGGCAGCGAATTCCGAATCGGAATCATTTCCAGACGATGTGCGCGAGTCCACTTGGCTATTGCTACTGGTTTACCCCGCCCGGGGCGTTGCGGCTATTATAGCCGCGATTCGGTTTTGTCTCGCTTCGGTTGCTTACCTCTCTCCCCCCTCCTCCCTCTCGACGTCTTTCTCTTTGTCTGTCTTGCACGCTGCGGATTGAGATTGAGCGGAACAAAACAAATAACTGAAAAGGCGAACGATGATGGGAAGAGTAATTGAAGAGACTTCAATGGATTTGCATGACGTCCTTTCGAATCTGAATATCAACGTGTGGGTATCAGATTACCCATCGATATCTGGCGAGACCTTTTAGAAACTAATTTTGAGAGAGAGGGAATCTTGTGAGCCGCGGCAAGGGCCGAAGCTCTACTGTTACAACCGGTTCTTATACACTTGTTACGGGTATTACAAAATCTGGTTTGACCTTCTCTCATAGTCTCTGAGATTTAGAGGGAGAGACAGACTTGACTATATCGACTCGGTTAGTGATGCTAATCACGAATATGTATACTTTATGGGTTCGGAAATGCTTCCTTCTGGGTGTTACACACCAGAAAACTAATGTACCCCTTAAGACTTAAAGAGGAACAAACAGACTTGACTACATCGACTCGGTTACTGATGCTGATCACGAATATATATGCTTTATGGGTTCGCAAACGCTTCCTTCTGGGTGTTATTCCTAAAATCTTCAAGAGGGACAAACAGACTTGACTATATCTCCTCAATTACTGATGCTGATCACGAATAAATATACTTTATGGGTTCGGAAACGCCTCCTTCTGGGTGTTACACACCAGAAAACTAATCTACACCTAAACTCTTCAAGAGGGACAAACAGACTTGACTATATCGATCCGTTTATTGATGCTGATCACGAATATATATACTTTATGGGTTCGCAAACGCTTCCTTCTAGGTGTTACACACCAGAAAACTAATGTACCCCTAAACTCTTCGAGTACCGCTGCCCAGCTGTACAAATCGAAAGGCTAGACCTAAGTAAACATCAAGCCATTAGGTGCTGGGAATACCCAAATAAATAAGTGGCTGAGATCTCGTAAATATCCCAAATAAATATGGGATTGAGATGCACTAAATAAACGATATGCAACGCCCAGCTAAGAGTGCATTTGTGTCCACACACCATAGTGATGGTATGATGATATGTATGGCACCATCATAAACCACATGCTGGATGACCTGCACTTGGCTTGGCTCGGTTTCCCCTCAGTCCCCCGGCAGTGGAGGTAGGTCTCCTGGTGTGGATGCGCTCCTGAATGGTCTCTCTCTAACTAATTAGATGTAAATGACACCCGACAAGTGTCCCTAAACGACCCCAATGTGTTTTCAATTATCCCACTACACCACATTCAAATGCCGAAACACAAGCACTCACAGAGCCTGTCTGCCGGGCTGCCTGGCCTGATGTTGACCCAAACCGGCCACAAGGACATGAGCCAAATAACGAGCTGTGGCATCTGGCAGTCAAAACACTGCCTGTGTGTGTGCAACAAGTGCACACAGCCACAGACAACTGCAACATGTTGGCCGTAGCAACAAGTTTTTGGGGTAATAGTCTGCCCGAAACTGGCCAAAATATGCAAAACTTTTTGTGGGTGGAAAAGCTGGCTGGCAGCCATCACAGATTATGGCCATGAGAAGATCAAAACACAAGACAAGCGCCACTCAAAAACTTTGTTCGGGTGTGAAAGCAGCCCTGTAAAATGCAGCTTAAAACTTTTTGGCAACAGTTTAGCCAGGGCCTCGCCGTCTCTCTGCCACACAGAATCCTTGCCACAGCCGAGACGAGGCAACTTTACTGCTGGCTAATTTAATTGCCACAAGAAGATAAGGAGAGCACAGAGAGACGTTCCTTCGGAAGGGGAATCGTGGTGCCCTCTGGGAAAGGGTATGCAACCGTGACGGCATACTGGCATATTTTATCGCAAATTAACTGTGAAAAGGCGTTGCAGTGGAAATAACTAAGCGAATAATGCCCCAAAGGGAAAGGCGAGCGGTGAGCCGCGAGGAAGCTGTGAATAGACCGAATAATGGGCAAACGTTGCGTATACGTAATGCCAGAGCCTGGCCTATAAATGCTAATTAAGAGTGGATTATGAATGCATGAAACAGAGTCCTCCAGGGAGTGCATCTGTATATTGCATAGGCATTTTGTTTAATTAGACTCTGGACCACATTTCCTAATGACGCCACAACAATTGTCGCAAAAACTTTCAATCAGCAAAAAAAAAAACCAAAAGACAATGAATGGCTGGGCAAACATGTGTGGGGGGCTTAGTGAACCCCAAACCCCCGCCCCATCCCCCACCCAGCCTCTAATGCACGGACTGACATGAACAAAGTAGCAAATCGGTTTGCAAATCAGTCGACAGCCGGCAGCCAGTAACGGTAACGGACCCCCCACTCCACTCCCCTTCCACTCCTGTCAGTCAGTCAGTAAAAATTGCGTAAAATACAAATATTGTGCCAGGCTCATACTCTCACAGCATTTTTCCCCCATTTTTTTGTTGTACCCTATACAAGGGTATGTTCGAAGGCATAAACTTTCACTTTGGGCGACCATATCTTTAGGTATAGATACTCTACCGAGATGATTACAAAAATCCTGTGTAAGGTTGTACAATTATCTTTTGAATCCATCAACATTTGTGGTTATACGCTTTGCAGATGCCGAGTAGAAATTAAAACCATAAAAGTCCGCCAAGTCACAAGGGTTGCGCCTTTCTATTTATTTTAAAAAAAGATTTGGGCCGAATATAGCACAATCCAAGTAAGAGGAAAGGATCTACTCATCCAGGTCCACAACCTATATTTTTCTTGATGAAAAGTCCAGTCAAAACTCTTTATTTATCAATCATTATCAAGAGCTGCCTGCCTGCGCTCTCCTACCTCTTGATCCTCGCATAATTCTTTAGCAATTTTTATCGAAACTCTTCTGTAATCCTGGGTATCTTTTAGTCGGTATTTGAAATCGCATCATTCTAGCCTTTTTTCGTTTTTGTGCCTTGTTTTGTTCTTGTGCTATGATTCCCTGCGTGAGTACGATATGGGTGGGAGATGGGTGGCTGAGTCCATCAAAACGATTTGAATGCGTCGCTGACGTTGATGGGTTTGAGTGAAAAGCGTCAGTGGCTGGCAGGCAAGGGAGGAGACAGGGACAGGGACAAACAACGAGCCAAGTTCGTCAATCAAAAGCTAAACCGAAATCTCCTCATGCGTGGAACAGGAACAGGACAAGAACAGGGCAGGGCAGGGCAGGGCAGGGCAGAGCAGGGCAGAGGATGATGATGATGTGGATCCACTGGATGATGCGTTTGCTGTTTGTTTTGTTTTAATTTTCTCGATTTTTCCCCCTTTTTTCCGCTCTCACTCACCCACTCACTGGCGTTGGTTGTTTTTTTTTCTTCTTCTCTTTTTTTTTCGTTATTTGAAAAACTCTTCAGTTTGTGGATTGTTGCCATGTTTTTATTGTTGTTGAGTTTGGTTTAGTTTGAGCTCTCCTAAGCAGTGGCAGTGGCAGTGGCAGTGTCATCTATCAACAGCAACCAGGAGCTGTAGCATCTAACATTACCAGTGGCTGCGCCTCTGTTTGCCCACTTGGCTGTGTGGCAGGAACGACTGGGAGCGCATTTGACATTTCATCTGATGACTGTCTGAAATCGCCGCTGATGATTTGATGCGTCTGTCTATACATACACACACAGGCATGCATGTGTGTGTGTGTAAGGACTGGAGGCAGCAACAATGCCCTGAAATTCGCATTGTTAGCAAAACACTACAAAACAGCCCATAGGAATGGAAATGGATATGGAATGGCCAAAGTGCCCGGCAGTGCCACGCAGCCCACGCACCCACGCACTTGACGAGTCACCAAACCAAACCCGAACCCAAACCCAAACCCAAACCCGAACCTAAACTCAACCAATCCCAACCATCAGATGGATGTATCATCCCTGCCCCCGCCCTCAACTTCCGCTTTTAATTAAAAATAAAAAATATATATATGTGTGTGCATAGAAAAAAGACCAAACAATAAGCCCACTGCCAACAAAAATACAGCGAGGGAAAAAATTCACAATTATTTGCGTACAAAAAGGCTGGAAAAAAAATAAAAAAAATTGAGAGAGAAATTGAAAAACCACAGCAGCAGTGGAGGGTAGTCCTGCAGGCAACAGCAGGATTTGCATGCGTATCTCACAGATACGCACTTTGGCTGGTTGCACTCGACAGTGGCGAGGGGGGGGGAGGGGGCTGGGGAGCTCTTAATTTGTCTGGAAATGCAGCAAACTAATGTAAATTACGCAATTTGAACAAAATGGAACAACTTTTTGCCCCTTTTGGCATTGCAGGCAGGCAAAAAAATGTTGGGCCTGAAGGTTCAACAGATTCACTCACATTTGGGGCTCCAAAGTCGTCATAGGATTAGATTGAATGAGATCTCCGAGTAAGCAAAGGGCTTAGACCCCTATATAAACCTCCTTCGATACAGGAGGCCATCCTAGCCCTCGTTGGACTCAAAAACTAACATTTTGAGCATATTTTTTCATAGAGACCAATCAAAATAGTCCCAATAATTAGCTGAAAGAAGCTTAACCCCAGAGTAGAGATCTGAGAACTGAAATGGAATGAATGTGCGGCTTCCTGGGATACTTCCCAGCCATTGGCAGGCCATTTAAAAGTCGATGATGATCATTATGGTGCCTCATTAAAATGCACTTAATTAAAATGCAATGGCAATGGCAATGGCAGCGCATCATTTAAGACGAAATCCAGTTTGGTTTTCGATAGAAAAACAGCCTACGAAAAACTACAAGACAAGGCAAAGGCAAAGCAAAGCAAAGCCAACGACAACGACAACGACACAACACAACACCAAGAATGAAGAGTGTCGCATCTGATGAATATGGAACTTGCAACAGCAGCAGCCAGAGACTTTGCCTTGCAACTATTTCGATGCGTTGCAGAAATTTCTGCACGAATCCACCGCTGAGGCGGCGGCGGCCAAACCAAACCAATCCAGCCCCAGCTCCAACCCCAGCCCCAGCCCCAACCCATCCCCATCCAAGCCAGGCCAGTCGGCTAGCAAAAAATGTCATAAATAAATTGCTTAGCAACATTCACTGACGCGCCAAATAAAATCCCATAAATGATCGAATGCGATTTTTAGTCTATGCTACAACGGCGGTGGCGACAAACTACAACAAAAAAAAGATAGAGAGAGAGAGAAGAAAACTCAACAGCTTTAGAACAAACTAAACAACAAAGGTGGCAGGAGATAGACCAGGGGATACTCTTTTCCAAGAGGCCTGCGCCTTGATGGATAGATTGTAGATAGTAGTGGAAAGAAGCACTGAAATGGTGGGTTAAAGAAGGTTAGGAAAAGTATTTTATGGGCTTCAAAGTGCTACAGATTATGGAAAAGATCATCCAAAAGATGTGCACTTATAAAGCACTGAAATGGTGGGTTAAAGAAGGATAATAAGAGAACTTTAAGGGCTTCAAAGTGCTAGAGACTATGGAAACGATCATCCAGAAGATGTTCACTTATTAAGCTGTCAAATGGTGGGTTAAAGAAGGATAATAAGAGTACTTTATAGGCTTCAAAGTGCTACAGATTATGGAAAAGATCACCCAAAAGATGTTCCCTTATGAAGCTGTGAAACGGTCGGTTAAAGAAGGATAATACAAGTACTTTAAGGGCTTCAGAATGTTACAGATTATGGAAAAGATCATCCAAAGGATGTTCCCTTATGAAGCTGTCAAGAGGTCGGCTAAAGAATGATCCTAAGAGTACTCTATGGGCTTCAAAAAGCTTCCGACTATGGAAAGGATCATCCAAAAGATGTTCCCTTATGAAGCTTTCAAATGGTCGTTTAAAGAAGTCTTCTATATGCTTCGAGGGCTACAGTCACCAAAAAGATCTATAGTCATGCACAGGTGATGCAAGAAACCTCCTAAAGTGCAGTAGCTCTACCCTCGATGAGTGTATGTTAAGGCGTTGTGTAGACAGCGATGCGATGTGACTTTTTTCTAGCCAGAAGCCAGCAGCCAACCGTCAGACCAACCGTCCGACCAACCAGCCAACTACTTGTTGCTACTTTTTTAAGAATTTCAAATGTTTTTCCTGGTAAATTAACTAAAAATGCGCTGAAAACGCAGAGCACAGCTCCGTTTGTCTATGTGTGTGTGGATGTGTCGCCGTCTTCGATCTGCCTTCTCTGGGCTCTGTTGAACGAAAAAAGCAGATGGAATACTCGGTAGAACAGAATCTGGCTGCCAACGAAAGCAGCGAACAATTTCCTATTTTACCAAAGTGGTCGAGGCAGCGTCGCCGTCATTAATGTGACTTTTAAATGCGGGAACAGACAGGGGCCAGAGCCACAGCCAGAGCCAGAGCCAAAGTCTAGTCAAGTGTGCGCCTTAATTATGTGCGGGTCTTGAGAGTATTGGCTGATTTTGTAATTAGGTTTTCATTAGAACTTGCACTCAACTATGGTCAGAGCATCTGGTTGTTGTTTTTTTTTTTTTTTTGTTGCTTTTACCGCATACACGGCATACCAGAACGGGGGCCCGAGTTCATAACTCCTCGGCTGACCCAAAACTAAGGCTAAGGCTCCTGCTGATTGAGTTACTCGCACTCGTCGTCGGACATATGTAAACCCAACAGTAGCCAAGTGTTGTACACACAACACCGGCAATAAGACAAGGCCAACACGACGACAACACCCAGCCAGAGGAGGGAGCCTCCGTCGTCGGACCGTTTGCGGACCCACAATCAAAGTGAAAGATACGACTAAAGAGCCAGCGTCTGCATTTGTCTTGGCCACGAGGCTGGGGATCAGCCAGAGCCAGAGCCAGAGCCAGGCCAAGCCGATCCATTGAGCCAAACAGCTTGCAAGTCCCATGTGCGGCACTTTCTTTGGGCCGTGGATTATGCAGACAGTCTCCAGGCAGGCCTGCTGGTCGACTGTGGAGCGAGGCAGAGTGGGGCGGGACTCTGAAGGAGAGTGAAGTTTGGGCAAAGAAGGCGGCTCTGCTCACGTCTTGCGACTGCATTTTGATTTATCCACGCGCTGTGGCAGCTTCTGCTTCGCGGTCTCCTCCTGTTGCTGCTGTTGCTGGCGGCGCTTCAACGACTGCTCGTGATTAGCGTGGCGTTGGGGAAGGTGTGGCCCGAGCAACTGAAGTGGCCAAATGCACAGACCGGGTCGGACCAGGATAGACTCGCGCACGGCACGGCACGGCACGGCTTCCAAGGCCTGGAGCCGGGAGCCGGCATGAATGAACAAGCCAGAGCCAGAGTCACAGCCAGTGCCAGAGCCAGAGCCGCGCGATGCCATCAATGAAATCGAATGGAAACGAGTGGAATGTGTGCCAGCCAGCTTCTAAGGCACTTTCGATGGCTAATCCCGCAGGTAGATAATTAGCCCAGACCACACAGACACCGGCAAAAGGAGAGGATGGAGGATAGACGGTATCCCACTGCTGATTGGGGAGTAAAGAAGCTGGGTTATATATAAAGCAGGGTTATCAAAGGGCATTTGAAAGGGTCTTTGAATGTGGAAGAAGATCTGAAGATGGACCTCAAAGAAAGGCAATCGAAACAAAAGAAGGTAATGGAACAGGAGTACAAATATTGATTATTATCATAGCTACTTTAGAGTATCTAAAGAGATCAGCTGGTGTCTCTTCATCTAAACGAATCTTCGAAATTTCTAGCAATCAAGGACACTTGTAGATCGTTCTGCAGAGATCATACATCCGAATCCAACGGAAATGAACTTGAACACCTTTCGATTTGTAAGCCTTGATGTAACAACAAAAAATGGTGTTTTAAGCCCAGACAGGGACTCATCAAAGACCTCCACAGCCTTGAGGGAATATAACCACAAAAATAAATACAGAAAGGCAGAAGAATTTCCAACCAAATCAACCTTTTCCTGTCTAAAAATACAAGGATTTACACCACTTCCTCCATTCTTTATTACCTCTCAAAGTTTTTTCTTATAGATGCCTTCGCCTTTTTTTGCAGAACAGGGTAACTCTTCCCTCTATACCTCTTTTAATAGTTTTTTTTTTGTTGTTGTTGTTATTGTTTTTTGTATGTTCTATAAAAATGCAAAAATTATGAAAATTTACATGCTGCTGTTCGTCCGTCTTTTGTCTTTCTCTTCGGCTTCGGTTCTTCTGCCTTCGTGTCTTTTTTTTTGCTTTTTGTAACTGGTTTTTGAGTTGTATTTTAGCTATTTTTGGCGCATTTCGTTTTGATTCCTGTTCTGAAAGGCGTCAATGAACCTTTAAGCCACATTTCACTGTGCGACCACGACACATGTCTATGAATTCTAATTATCCATTGGCCATCCATACACCCCGTACAGACCTCGTACAGTCGGCAAAAAAAAAAAAAAAAAATGCAAATACTGTTTTTGTCTAAGGCCTTAAGCGGCTAATCATAAAAGCCCATCAAATTCGCTGACATTTCCTGAGTGTCAATCACTTGAGTTATTCGCTGGAAGTTGCCTTGGAATATTTTCGTTTCGAAACGAAGGCCTGGGTTCTGTTCCCTAAACCACAAATCTTGGCAACCCAAAGGTAATCACTGTGCCGTTGAGGGATCCAGCTGCTGGTCAACTTTTTTTGCAGGCGGCAACAACTTGTTTTGGATCGATCCGCAGTCAAGGAGAGGTACGAGTGCAATCAAAAAAATGTGTGGCAAAATCAGCGCTGAAATACTTATTTAATGAACCTCTTCCTCTCGGTAACTCAACAATTTGGCGACACGAAATCAAAGTCATGGCATCTGGGGATGGGCCAGCCATCTAGCCAGCCATCTAGCCAGCAATGAAATGCATTTTATAATTGTACACGCACTTTTTTTTTGTTGGCAAAATTAGAAGCAGCAAAACAGCAGAAAAAGCCACAAGTGAATGAACATTAAAGCTCAAATCGCGCATCATGTTGCCATGTCAGCGCACATGGAGCAGTCGGCGTTGGCCAAGTTAATGACATTGCCGAGTCGGGCACGGAAAAAACCTGGCGACAACTTTGGCCAAAGACCAAGCAGAAGGCAAGGTAGCAGCAGCAGGCAGCGGCGTTGATGAGCAAAAACTGGACATTTTGATTTTAGAAAAATATATAGAAAACCACTTTTTTGTTTGTCGATTGTGTGGCTGTATCCTCCATCTGCAGTGGCCATTGGCCAATGGCCAATGGTAGCTGGCCAACAGCCTCTTGCCTGTTGCTGTAATGGAAAAGTTGGCCTCCTCTGGCCTCTGGCTCAGAACTTGGTTGGTTTGCAAGTTTTTTTGTCGTGTCAACGATAGCCAAAAATTTATGAGAGCCAACCGGACAAACACATAGATACATCTGTGAGTTATATGGAGGCTTTTGACAAGCAATCAGGTTAATGAGCGAGCAGGCTCTTTTTGGTTGCAAGAGAGAAAAGTCAGCTGAAAGATTTATGGCCCCAAGTGGGGCCGAAGAAGGACCCTGTGGCCGCAGGAACTTTCACTAATGAAGAATCCTTACAACCCAAATGCATATATAAATAAGTAGTACATTTTGCATGTCTGTGAAGGACTTGTCCCTGTTCCTGCCGGGGTACCGGGAGGGTTCTCTTCTTTAGGTGTGTCGTATGAATATTCCAAAAAGCCAAATGATATTGGCCAGCCATCAGCATAAAGATGTCGATGTCGAGACAGTCGCCTAATTAAAAATGCAATTGAATGTTTCCCTTTTGTTGTTGCAAAAAAAAAAACAAAAAAACGAATGACTAGAAGTTGGTGGGGCCTGGAGTTCGAAATGTAGCCTTAATTAAATATAATTTACAATTTGCCGGCGGTCATAACTTTCCGACAAAAGGCCCTGGCCGCGGTGTCCGTCCGGGCTGGAGGATGAGGTGGGGGCGTGGCGTGGCGCGGCTGCTTTGCTGCCATGGGCCATGAAAATGTTTCAACCGAAACAACAAAAGAGCATGTTCCGTGGCAATAATGGACGATGCACTAATGTCATTCTATGGTCTCCACAAAACGACGGCTCCATCAGCGGCATTTTTTCGCTCGAAATTATCATAAATTTGTCGTTTGGCCGTTTGGCCGTTTCGATGTTGGAGAGAAGGCCAAAACATTGTTCTTTTTGCCAGTCCAGCTTAGCCGCTGCTTAGCTTGGCTCGGCTTAGTATGCAAGGCCCCCACCCCATCCCCACACGGCGCACGAAAAGTTCGGAAAATTTACAGCCAACCCCAGCCACAACAAATAATTTGAAAATTCGTCACACGCTAAAATATCAAATGGGGGAACCCATACCATCGGAAAAAGCCCCCATAAAAACTAATGGGAAAAAACACAACAAGAAGGGAATTAGTTTGGAGGTTCTTAAACCCTTCGAAAGGGGCTTCGAAAAGGATTTGGAAGGATCTCTGGCAAGTAGTTCGGAATAAACAACTGAATGTAGAACCTTTCTGGCATGTATTACATTTCTTTCTTTGGGAAGGATACCTTTTGAACAGTGTTTTCCATGGGCATATCCTCTGCCTTTCTCTGTCCTTAAGACTTCTGCTCTTCTCCGTCTTAGGCCTCAAAAGGCGGACCCCAAACCATCGGAAAATCTCCATAAAAACTAATGGGAAAAAACTCAACAAGAAGGGAATTTTTTGAGTAAGTTTTAACCCTTCAAAGAGGCTTCTAAAAGGAACTGGAAGGATCTTTGGCAAGTCGTTTTGAATCAACAATTGAATATCGAACCTTTCTGGAATCAATTATTTATTGATTCTTCTCTGGGAAGGATACCTTTTGAACAGTACTATCTATAGGCATATCGTCTGCCTTTCTGTGTCTTTAAGCCTTCTGCATTTCTCTGTCTTAGGCCTCAAAAGGCGGATCCCATACCATCGGAAAATCTCCATAAAAACTAATGGGAAAAAACTCAACAAGAAGCGAATTTTTTGAGTAAGTTTGGAGGTTCTTAAGCCCTAAGAAGAGGCTTCTAAAAGGAACTGGAAAAATCATACAATTGAATGTGGAACCTTTCTGGAAACAATTACTTATTGATTTTTCTCTGTGAAGGATACCTTTTGAACAGTAGTTTCCATAGGCTTCTGCATGTCTCTCTCTTTAGACCTTCTGCATTTCTCTGTCTTTAAGCCTACTGCATTTCTCCAAAGAGCTCAAAGAGCAAAGAGAGCTTTCTCCAGTACGCCTAATTGGTGCAATCGTTAAGGTCTCGAATCCCCTGGATTTCCTCACGAGTTCCCATGCAAATTCCACCCGCAAACCGTTCAACACCTTCAGCATTCCTACCGTTAATGGATCCCCGTTTCTTTAATATATCTTCAAATGATTTAAGTTGGCTAAGTGGATTAAATAGAAAGATTGACAGACACTCAACTTATCAGAGCTCTGGCCAGCCTCAGACACCCCGTGCCCCTAAAAGAGTCGTGTCGTTCTATCGTATCTGCCACAGGCATCGCTGGGGCCTCTGCTGCTGCTGGCCCTTGTTTTTCGCTTAATTATAAATGCAAAGTTTTCTGCCATTTCCTAAGTTGTTTTTTTTCTTCTCTCTCTCTCTCTCTCTACTCATTTTTTTTGCATTTCGGTTTGTTTTGGGCAGAGGAATTTTCGTTTGGCCCTGAGTGACATGACTTTGTGCTGGGGCTTGGGAAATGAATTTTACTTTTTGGCCGACAGGAAGTGCCCCACGGTGAACGGGAGAAGCCATAGAGAAATGGAGAACTGCAGAGTGGGTATCAGAATCTTTTAAATGCAATTTAAGGCCGAGCACTGTGCAGCAGTGCGCAGAACGAGTCGCTAGAGTTGTTGCATGGATTGTATGGGTATGGGGGAATGGAAATGGAAAATATGATTATAATTATAAATATTGCATAAGCTGCAGAAACTTGGCGCCGCCTCTCCCCCCTCACGCACTCTCCAGAAGGAGCTCTAACTGGAGCTGCGGACTGGAGATGGGGGAGGGAGGGGCACACGCAGGACGTGTGACGCATGCGAGCACAAAAACAAAACGCACAACGAAAAGTGCGTAAGTTGCGCCACAGAATTGCATATAATGGCTAAAAGTATATGCTACAGCGCAAGTCATGTGTGTATGTATAGGCATATAACAAGTAAAGAACTTTATAGACGGCATCACGACTAAAAGTTACCCCTTAATCGGGGCCTATTCGATGCCATAGAAATAGGCATTAAAAGAAGACCATTTAAAATATATAAAATATTTAATGTAATAGAAAACCCCCTCCCTCTGTGCAGCACACCCTTTATAGGGTATGGAAAAACTTGTACATATGTACTGGTAAATGGGGAAAATTATACAGAAAAGCGAACGCAATTTTCGAGGCCTACAGCACACACTCTCGCTGTCTTGGCCAGCTCCTTCTCTTCCTGCGAAAAAATAAAAAAAAACTTTTGCGGCTGCCCCTTCCTTCGGCCACCATCCTGGGGCCTGTCCTGCCTGTCCTGCCCCTTCCATCAGCTCTGGTTCTGATGCATAGCGGTCGCTTTGTTGGCCGGGGGCAGATCAATATCCTTTTATGCGTTTTCACATGCATTATGCATGCAGACGTTGCTGCTGCCTCCCTGAACCTCCACCTCCACCCTTCTGCTGCTTAGAAAAAAAGAGGGGGAAAAAAAAGGAAATGGCCAAACGGAAAATCATGCGTAAGTGCTGGCGGACAGGCGGGGCGTATACGCAATATTTGCCTTCAATTGCAGCTGTTGGCCAATGGCAAACAGAGGCACAAAAAAAAATGGGGAAAAAATGGAAAAAACCCACAGCAAATGGGCATCAAATTAGCAATCAATGGACAGGAGAGGGTCGGCGGTTTAAGTGGAGAAGTGGAGCAGAAGAAGTTGAACAGATATTTATTTATTTTAGCATATAGTATATTCATAGACATATCGAGCACCGCATCGAGTACGTGCCACTCCGCTCGAGCTGCAGTTCAAGTTTTATTTGATTTAGTTTTGCAGGACCAATTGGCATTACCCGCCTGATTAGTAGCGAAAATTTATTCGACCGTGCCAAGCGATTTGAATGGACTTCCACCAATTGGTTAGGGAAAATTGTGTGGGGGAGGAAATCGGGGTACTAAATATAATTTGCCTTAGTTTATTGGATATGCATACACCTAATATACATTGCTAGAACTAAGTAGAGAGGCAGCTTAAGAAAAACAGTATAATATATATCTCGTATGACTTTAGAAGGAAAGATGGGTTGAAGAATAAGCTTTGAATGGAACAATTCTGCCTGTTGTTACGGCTGTTCTTTTACACAATTAGTTATACGATTATTATAAATGAATCCAAGCCGATGAGCAAGCCATTGAATGCTGGTGTCTGAATTTCAGGTACAACCAATTTATCTTTGAATTTAAGCGCATGACAATAGGGACATTTTTTGTCCTTAGCAGCAATCATCACTTTCGGGTGAGTGGAATTTTGAATAGTCCTAATTTATCTTTGAATTTAAGCCTATGACAAAGGGCACATTCTTTGTCCTTAGCACCAATCATCACTTTCGGATGAGCGGAATATCGAAAATTTTACTCGTAGTCGAATAAAAATCATCAAAATTATGAAAAAGAAAGCCGTTTGAACCACAGAAACTATAACACGTGATTTGTATACATTAGATAGGATATTATTTGTGTTTTTTTGTACAGATTGGCCAAAGCTATTTCCTGTAGTCGAGCAGGATAACAGCAAGATGTAAGTACATTTTTGTAGAGAGAGAGAGAGGGAAAGATCCACTACAGAAGAGGGGCGTATTCCCAGGCTAATGACCAACCATGTTTCCCGCGTATACGCATACATCCCATACTTATAGCAAAATTAGCCCCTCTGGCCTATCTCGACGAAAAACAAAAACAACAACAAACAGAGAGGCAACAAAAAAAACAACACAATTTCCAAGCTCTAATTGTGGAACCCATTTACACGCCGAAAGTTAATTTCGCATAAGCTGAAATCGTTCTCTCATTCACCCCTTGCTGGCTCTGCTCTGCTGTCGCCCGCCTCCTGGTGGCTCACATTTTGCGACCTACAACAACAGAGAGCTTGTTAACAATGAAAACAACTTGGCCAACGCACACTCATACACACTCAAACTGTACGGCTTCCTGTGGCAGGCTGTCAGGCCAGGCATTGAGGCAGGCATGCAACCAGTCCATGGCAGAGGCAGAGGCAGAGGCAGAAGCAGCATTACAGCAGCAACAACAACGATACCTTTGACGCAATGTCAAACACCTGCTGCCAATGTTAACGCCAAACACGAAAAAAAAAAACACTCGCACACACTCAAACGGGCTAAAAAAGCCAGAGAGAAAGAGAGAGAGAGTCGGAGAGCAGCAGCAACAAAAACAAGCTGAAAGGATTGTCTCGGATGCCGATGTTTGAATACCCTTCAAGATGTTGAGGGTTAAGCGGAAAGATTCAATCGGTTTTATATGAAACTAGAGGGCAAGCCACCTGCTTCGCTCGTGAAACAACCCCCGACTCACTCGCCATGCTCGCTGGTAGGTCAATCCAAGGCTCACTCGCCACACTCGCTTGTGCGAGAGCCCTAGGCTCACTCGCCACACTCGCTTTTGCGCCAACAACCAGCTCACTCGCTTGTGCGACAACCCCCGGCTCACTCGCCACTCGCTTCCCACAGAGGCGTCTTCTTTATATGATAGAGAGATTAAGGAATGGGTTTTATTTCTGACAGATCAGCCCTTTGCCAGCTTTAGTCGCTATCCCTTTGAGCCTGGAAATATGTGCCTCTTTTAGCCCCAAACCTCTGCTCCAAATCGTGATACCCTACCCCATGCAGGGTACAACAATGGCAGCAGGCAGGCAGGCAGGCAGCAACACACATTGTCCGTACGTCCGTGCGTTTGTTCTCCGGCTGGTTAGGCAACAAATTCTGCGCAAAAAGTGCAATGAACTTTGGCCAGGCCGGAGCGTGAGAGGCGGCGGTGGAGGAGACAAAAGCTGAATTGGGGGAATCCAGGCGAGTCTCCGAGTCTCCGAGTCCCCGCGAGGGGTGGCAAAAAAGTCACGGGCTTAGCCAATGTGTAAATAAATGTCGGCGAGAGGGAAAGGGAGTGCCGCAGGAAGCGAGAGTGAGAGTAAGGGTGACAGTGGCAGTGGCTAGTGGAAAAACAATTTCATGGAGTTGTGCCACAAAAGGTACGAGTATCAAATGCCCCGAAATGCCGACAAGCACGGTGCATGCAACACATGTTCACACACTGTATCTGCATGTGTATCCTGTAGATAAGGACATGGCCATACCGTGGGGTAGTGGAAGATTAAAGAACAATTCATTGTCTTTGATTAACAGAGAACAGAGCGAATCAAGGGCACCTCTAGATAAAATGAATTTCAATCGTTTATAATCTAAGAAAAATGCCGTCTTCCACAAGCTTCATAACAATCCCTTTTTTTTAATGATTGAATCTATAATTCCTGTCCCGTCCTGTCCTGTACATATCGATGGCTCTGACTGCAAGGTATCGGGATGCCTCAATCCTTTCCTCTGAAATTGAGAAAACAATGTCAAAGGAATTAATTCCCAATTCATCAAGTTTCGGAGCCAAGCAACACACACACAAAAAAAAAGTCAAAGAAATGCAAAATAAACAGAGTGCAAAGTAAAAATGCAAACCGAGAGGCCGAAAGACCGAAAGACCAAAAGACCGGCACCAGAGCAGAGCAGAGCAGAGCACTGAAAATAAAGTCAACTTGAAATGTGCCGCCAGTTGAGGTTGTTGTTCTTGTCTCCTACCCTTGGCAGCAGCGCCTAGACCAAATACCTAAGCCTAAGCCACTCTCCACTCCATGCCACGGCACTCCATAGACCGGCTCGTCGCTGTCAGGCCCAGGCCCAGCCGAAAGCAGATGATGAAGCCCTCAAAGTCACCAACAACAAGAAAACATCGGTTTAGGCCTTTGAAAGTACTACACCATGGACACGGCCACAGAAGAGATATCCAGGCCAGAGACAGAGCCAGAGCCAGACCCTACCAGGCGACACATGTGCACATATTTCTCTTCTTCGACTCTTTTTTATGCTGCACTTTTTTGTTGTTGCTTTTTTATTTTTCACATGCAGTTAAAGCGCAAATGTTCTCAAATTACCCATATGCAAAATGAGGCACGGGGAAGCAAAAGCAGAAGCAAAAGCAGCTGGGCTGGGGAAGGCAGAAGATTGGGTCTGCCACTAGGTTCAGCCGGCTTCGTTTGCCATTTCGGTTGCGCCTCATATTTCGTCTATGAAAGCTTTGGGCGGCCTCTGGCACTGCCTCTGCCTCAGCCTCAGCCTCAAGACGCCACCGAACCGAGCTCAACAGACAGTCAGTCAGCTAGTTTCCGACTCCGACACCGACTCCAACTCCAACTCCAACTCCAGCTCCAACTCCGACAACCAACTCCTCCTCTGGCAGATTTTGTGGTAAGTTGACGTTGACTGGCGGATCTTCGTTGGTGACAATTGAAAGGCAGCCGAATCAAAGCTGAGCCGGGCCAAAGCCATCAGGGCGTAAAATTTCATAGTCCTATATAGACAAAGCGCTTATTTGGCAACCAGAACTGGCCACGGACTGGGCACAAAAGAATGGAGTTTTGGGAGAACAAATGGAGACTTCAAAATGAAATGAGATTTGTCAGATGGAAGAAAATTGCCTATTATGAAATTTATTTACTATTGCCAGTAAGTTGGAGTTTTTGAGGAGAGCAAGGGGGGTAGGCAGAGGTAGTCTATTCCCAGAGAAAAAAGATCTGAGAGTGGGAAATGTAATAAAAAAAAATGGTTTTTTTCACTTATATTATACACATTATATATGTACATATATAATTTAAATATATTTCATAATTGAAATAAATATATTTCATATTTAAATTAAATTTATGGGCAATCGTACACATTGCAAGTGCTAAAAAGGTCAAAATAAGAGGGATTTTCAGACATTTTTTTCCATTTCAAAGTAGCTCTTGATTAGCCCTATAATTGGTGCTAAGGTCGATTTTGGGTCACTGCTGGTTTTTTCGAGATTTTTCCAAAATACCAAGGCAGTCGCACGGCACAAAAATAGAAGACACAACTTCGATTTCAGCGAAAGATCAGGCAATATATTAATGCGAATTCCCGATAAATGTTGTGCATTGATGGTTCTTTAAAACGGTCATCATTTTACGCAAATATGTCTTGTAGTTTTTTTTTTAATTTAATTTCATTGATTTTTTAAAATAGTTTTAAGTTTTAAGGAAAAACTTGTATCAAGTACCCTCTTTCTTATAGGAAAAAATATTAGAGGAAAAGATGACTATAAATTACCAAAAAAAAAAAAAAAATACAACAAAGGTGAACTTTTGCGGATTTTTATATTTTTCCGAACACGATATTTCCCATACAAAAGAATTTGAAAATTTGTTTATATTATCTTTTAATTATTTTGACCTTTCCATGGCAATGCCCATATATTATATTTATTTTAAAATGTTTTATATTTAGTTTATATATGGGGGAATAATTCATTGTAAATAATCTAAATAAATATAATTTATTTATTATTTACAGTGACGAGCACGTATGGATACATGTTCTTTACTTTTCATTTTAAACGCCTGTAAAATCTTTAAAAATGCCTCAATCCTTGTGATTTTTTTTCATAGATTATTTTAGTGATAATTTAGTGAGAAAGAAAAAAAACAATAATTTTAATTCGAAGAGATCCTTTCCCTTAAGAGATATTAAATATTTCATGATTCAATTTTTTTTACTTTTAATAAATTGTTTAAAATATTTTTTCCAAAGGGCCTTCGCTTTTATTACTTTCCGAATACATTTTTGGCATACTTTCGACTAAATTAAGTATGTGCTTGCAAGGTATCAAGCGCCACTCCAACTGCACGACTCCGACTCCCAAAAACTGATCCAAACAGTACTGATCCTTTGGTCCAGTACTCGAATTAGGATTAAGTTTGGACAACTTTTAAAAGGTCAGTTAGGTTTTGGTAGAGCTATAAAATGTTACAATTCTTTCAGCTATCTCTTCATATATTTTTGTAATTTTCTAGATGTTTAGAATCAATCATGTTTTCAAAGATCATTCCAATCGTTCATCGATGTCTTCCGTAGCCTAGCCCCGAAGTGGGGGCTCCCTTAACAAGTGCATACATGTGCCGTTGCTTTATTAGCTCTATGATAAATGTTTATTATGAACCCTACGCGGGTACCCCTGTGCCCTTGCTCCGCGGCACACATGGAAGGGCTGCCCAAACGTCGCGACGTTTCCTCAGTGCCATAAAGTGCTCACTTATTGCTTTTTATGCGCTTTTGATGTGCGTGTGTGTGTGCGAGAGTGAGTGTGAATGTGAATGCATTTGCCATTGCACTTTTCGTCACAGTTTTCGTCAGTCAGTCAGGGAGTCAGAGTTAGTCAGAGTCAGAGCCATACAGTTCTTCTTTTGTGCGTTCTCATAAATGCATTCCACATGCATATGTATATGTTTTGCGATAAAGAGAGAGGGAAACAGGGGAGAAAGAGTGTGGATGGAGGAGTGAGTGTGCTTAACTCGCCGCAACTTCATTTCGTGAATGCACAATGGGCGCCCGGGTGCCTAACCTACGACAACACCGAATATTCGCCATTCGGCCAAGTTCAATGAACCGAACCTTTGGTTGAATAAACTTCACATACAAACGCATTCGCACACACACACGCACACAGTGCACGCACAGCGAATCGGTGACGCGTCGAAGCGCACAAAAAGAAGAAGCACCAGCAGAAGCAGAAGCAGAAGGCGAACAGCAACAACAACAAACGAAAAAAAAACTCCACAAAACAGCCAAAAGAGAGATAGAATGTCTCTTGGCAGGGGTACTCAAGCGTGGATTTTGGGAAAGTTTCTTGTAAAACCATGATACATAATTACTTAATTTCGTTGCAGAAGAGGGTCCCTGAATGACTAGGAATACACTCTTTCAGTCTCTTACTCTGTGTACATATATCTTCCAGGATAAACTCCTTATAGTAGGTTAGGCATAGGCCAGTATGGCCCGGATAGGGGGGGGGTATGAACCATCGCGGGAGTGGCCTCTAGAATCGAGGTGTTATTAGCATAGCCCCACAGTTCCTGTGGCGTCCTCTTGAAGGCATCGCCCAGGTATTTCCTCCTTGCTCTTGAGGGAACCAGACAGTTGCAGAGGAGATGTTCCAAGGAGATGTTCCTTATAGTAAATAGGTTAAGATCTTCAATGGTTCCACAACAATTGAAGCAATAATTTCACTAGCTAATCGGACTTATGACCCCTATGATCTTAGGCAAATATTATCACAAATTAAAATGCACACAAGATCATAATAATAGGTACTCAAGTTTAACCTAAACGGCACAACTTTTGGGCCTGTACTTAAATAAAATTGATCTTTAATGCCCATAAAGCAAAGAATTTCCAAATTATTCATTTAAAATGGAAAATACTGAAACTGTACCTATTCGAAATGTGTGCTCAACTTACAATTTCGGTAAAAACTCTGTTATCCGGCGGTACCACAAAAAATACCACAAGAAATTTCGTTTTAAACACTTATTGTACGATAAAACTGATTATTATGGAAAACTTTCAACGTATACCTATTAATACGATCATATTATTATTATTATATATATATTATCATATTATACGATCTAATAGCTAAGAAAATTCGTATATATTTAGGATTGTAATTAGTACAACCTATAGACCTTTTTGGTAGACGATTTTTTCAGGGTGGAACCCTTTAGGGCCCTCACAAATTTCTTCAATTAAATTAGGTACGAAAACACACATGTAAATTAAAAGCGAGTACCCCTAACCATGTGGACATTTGGGGGCGCGCGATATTTGCTACTTAAATGACATGCCACCGCTGTGTCGATGTGACGATGTGCCGATGTGTCGATGTGTGTGTGCAAATTGATTGTGCAGCTCCACAACTTCTTCGCTCCAAGCACATACTGTTTTTGTATATATATATTTTGTGTTTTTTTTCGCCATATTTGTGTATATATTTTTTGTGCCTTTTTGACTCTTTCAATTTGTCTAATTTTCAATGACGTCGTCGTCGCCAACGTCGCCATCGATGCAATGGAGTAAAAAACAAATTAGTTGAACTCCACACGATGATGAGAGTACATACAGACATACATATGTAAAGATGGATACGGATACAGCTACAAGTGCTGGTAAATGTATCTGATATGGCTGGCAGCGTGCAAATCGAATTTACCAGCTGCTGGCTAAATAATTCAATAAATCGCGCTGGCTAAACCCCAGATCTGTATCCACATCGAAATGCAGATGCAGATGGAGAGAAGGAGAACCACAAAACCTCTCCACAGCTCTCCTCTCTTCTCTCCGCCAGTAAACAGCCAAGACACAAATGAAATTTAATTTCAATGTGCAGTTTGATGGGGCAAATGGAGCAAGAACCCAACTAACCCTGGCACACCAGCCACAGCCAGAGCAACAGCAACAACAACAGCAAGGCAACCAACAAAAATAACTGCAAGATATTAATAAAGCAAAAATTCATATGAAATTTTAATATGCAAACGAGCAAAAGGCAAAGAAGAAAAAAAAATATACATGGCGGAAGAAAAATACCCATACTACAGAATGATAGTCGGAGTTGGAGCCACAGAATCACCCAAGTATTGAACCATGTAAATCGAATGTGCGAGCACTTTGGGCCATGGCCAGGACCAGACACTGATAGCCAGACAGGATATACGTATGTATGTGTGTAGGAAAAAGGACAGACATCAGCCATGTGGTCCAACGATTTTTTTTCGGGGCAGACAACGGAAAAAATTGTGCATATTATCGTAAGAAGAGTGAGATTAAAAATTGAAATAGATTCGATTCTCACATGGGTAGCATGAAAATGAAAATGAAAATAAAGATGAAGATGAAGCTGAAGACTTGAAGACCACTTCGTTGAAGCCGAGAGTTGTCGAGTTGAAAAGTTGAAAGAACTTCTTCTTGGTACTCATGGCAGGGAGGATTTCTAAGGAATCTAAGGAATATCCAGTTCATGGAGATTGAGACTTGAAGTACTTTTCAAAAGTTTCTGACTCAACGTTGAGTCCAACTTCGTATCAAGAACTGATTAGAGCCATAATCCCCCCCTCATGCATGAACATGACTCATGGTGAGTGAACATAAAAATAGAGCAGTCGGATTACGTATACGCGGCGTTGTGCTGTGGCATGCAACAAGCCAAAAATACAAGAGCAACAGGCAGAAGAAGTGTGCCTGCCATGGTGCCACACTTTCGCCCGCCCAATGTCAATGCCACTGGCACCGAGGATGCAGTGCCCCACACAAATACAAAATCCGATTCCAACTCCAATGCCCACGTCGCCCCATTGCCACAGATATACATATATGTTGTATGTACAGGCAGTCAGCAGGCAGCGGCAGCTGGCGGCATGTGGCACGCGGCAAATGCAGTCTGACTGGCAGCACGTTTCCATGTTGATGCTGCGCCAAAAATAACAACCAACAACACCAGCCAGAGAGACCCAGAGAAACAGCCAGCCAGCCAGCCAGGCAGCCAGCCAGCAGGCATTGGGGAAACGGCCCTGGTCGTGGCCATGGTCGTGGCTGTGTGGCTGTGTGGCTATGAATGGCGCCGTTTTGGGCGTTTTGTTTGACCAAAAACTGCAACTAGTCGGCGAAGGTCGTGCAGCCAACGGAATTTCATTAGACAGCCAGACGCAATGCAAATGTCCAGGCAGCAGCTCCAAACGAAAGCGAAAGCGATAGCCTTAGCGCCTCTCCCATAAAGAGGATGCAGGAGGTCTGGTCTGGTCTGGCAATGTAATCATGTAATCGTGGGTCTATCATGGCTGGTTAAGTAAGTGGCTAACTGTAATTAGGCGGTTGTTTTGTGCTGGCAGGACACTCAAGCTGTCAACAAATTAGACATCTGTCAGGGCATTTGCAGCGGAAGTGAGTGCCAAAAAGGCGAAAAATGGTGCCTTAATGGTTGTGTCTTTTTGGGAAATCACTTTCAAACCAGGCAGGGAAAATTACCTCTTGGAGAGATGAAATGTCCAAGTTTTCCCACTAGAAAATATAAACCCCAAGCAATTTCCAATACCCCATAAAAAGTAGAGTCTTTGCGGGTTTTATGCCATTTCTTACTTTCCAACGAATATTGGTTCATATCAAAAATCTGTACGTCTACTTAGTCATGCACTTGACAGAGGCTACTTACCCCTGTGCGCACAACTGTACTCCGAAAAGAACAAAGCCACCTAAATGAAGGGCATAGAAAAATGAAGCAAAGTACACACACACAAAAAAAAAAAACACACACAGAAAAATGGGGAAAATGTGAAAAAAATGAAACATATCCATACACACATAAACACACACACATATATATACACATGTACATACATATGTACGTTAAAAAGTTTGCCCACTCAACGGCAGACGCCATCGCAAAGAGGGAGAGGAGGAGAAGGGAGATTGGCAAGCAGAATGGAACTTGGAGGCGCACGTAGACACGAAGCCGAGGTAGAGGTTAGGGGACGCTGATGTGATGTGATGTACATGGAGCATAGAGAGCATAGAGCATGTAGACAACTGGCAACAATAACGGCATTTTCGATGCAGAGAAAAACGACGAAGCAGCAGCTCCGACGACGTTGACGAAAAGGACGTGCAGGATGAGGAGAGCAGTCGCCTCCTGTCGACGAGGAGTTGCCAACAGCCACTTGACACTTCCGTCGTCACATGAATGGAGCCGTAAAAATGCGACGCTGCATTCGTTTCATTTTCGTTCGTTCCATTCCCTTCATTCGTTCTACCCGGATTTCTTTCTTTTTTTTTCGGCTGCGGGTGCGGGGCACGTTAGTACTTTTTTTATATTTGGGCAGGCATGTGTTGCAGGCGGCAGTGGCAAGTGTAGAAATGAGGCAAATACATTCATGCATAATTTTGATGGCACTTTGAGTGGTAGGACAGGAGCTGCTTCCATTTACATTTGGGATGCCAAAACGTTTTGGGAACACGTTTTGCTTTTCGCTTCTTTTTTCGTGTATTCACTCAAGTGTGTGTAGGCCTCCCCCAGGAGGTAGAGTGGGAGAGTGGGAGAGGGACAAGGCAAGTCATTAACGCAAAAACAAAGTGACGATTAGTTGCGGGGGTGGCGAGGGGCCTTTGAGTTGAGTTTTTGCGGTTCAATGTACGCCAAAAAGTAAATAGGCAGTGCACACACACAAGTGAAACACCACCCCACACAGACAGGCCAGCCCCAAGGTAGGTCAGGGAGCGGGAGCCAACCAAGTGATGAGACCTTTGCACACACAACACCACAAACAGTGGAGGGAGAAGGCCTCCAATGGCAGCCTGGGAGGGGGCATGTGGCGTTGGATCCCGTCAATTCGGACAGCGGGCAAACAGCGAGAAGAGTAGCCTCTAGCCTGGATCAAATCTGGGATATTTATGACCATGTTTTTTAGGTCCTCAACAGCCGTCGCTCTCTCATGTTTTCGGTTATGATTGACTGATTTCTGTTGAAGCTTTGGCGTCTCCTGGCACGCATGAATAACACTTTTCGAGAAACGAAAACCAGAGACGCCAGTGCCTCTGCCTGTGCCCCCGGTGGGCTCTACAATTAGCACTTTTCGTACTGGGGACAGGCCCGGCCCGGCCCTCAAGTGGTTGCCGCCTCGCCTCTGCTGCTGTTGCTGCTCCTCCTGCTGCTGCCCTGATAAGCTGCAGACAGTGATTGCCTTGAGTCAGGCGCTTGAACTCTCCATCGCTCCATCGTTCCATCTCTCTGCCGTCCGCTCTGCCCGGCACTCTCTTAGTCATTCTGCGGTGGCAATTTCTAGCTGCAAATAGTTTTGCGACCTAAAAGTGACAAGCACCCGCTGGCCCTCTAGGCCTCCAGCCAGAGTTCTTCTTTCTTTTTTTTTTGTCGATAACAAAGTTTGCCAACCCAACAAAAAACCACCGCTCATAAAATGAAAAAAAAATGAAAAAAAATAAAAACGTAAAGCCCAAAAGCAAAGCAAAGCCTATTTACGCACCGCATTCCGTCTGTCCGGGCGTCTTCCAGAACAGAACAGAACTGCCACACAGAGTGCATTATAAGATAAACATTTGTTTTCTACTTTTTCATTTGGCAAATAACATGAAAGCGTTGAACTCGCCCACAGACCGCCACACCATATGTATACTTATAGAGCACACACAGATATATATATCTGAATTTATAGACGGTCGGACAGAGGCGGCCATTGAAGGCCCTACAATACGATCAATGGTTGGGACAAAGCGAAGACTCGAAGCTCGTGAAAAAGTCATGGAAGCTGCCTAAAACCTGACGATCGTTTCCAAGTTGAATCACGTAGTATCCCATCTTATAAACGCATGTGGCACGAGAAACCTTCACGCGGATCAGCACTTCAACGAAATCGAAATTATCACGCGTTCGCGGAAAATAGCCCAAGCTAAAACAAAGAAATACCCCAACACAACGAAAGCTCCAGGCCCAACCCGACGACAGTCAATCAGTCGGGCAGTCAGGCAGTCAGCCACTCATCGGGTCTGACGAGTCACAAGTGCTGAAAAGTTTATTGCACTATGTTCGTCTGACTTTTGCTAGGGCAAATATTGTTTAATAACATTTTTAAAAATACAATTTACTGATTAAATGCGCTGCGACGTCGACGGCTACGGGTACGACTACGGCACAATGGCACGGCTGTAGTCCTACCCCAAGATGAAAAATTTTGTGTGCTTCCCTCGAGGCGAATGACTGTGTACTTTTGATGCGGCAACGGAGGTTCTAGATTCTGATAATCAGGAGCATTATAAATAAAGCCGGTTCTAGCTCTTGCAAGTCCTTAAAGTCGAACTTGCGCATCGTATTTTCATCGCCGAGGGCCTCCTGACTGCCCCAGGAGCCATACTGACTAAAACTGAATACGATAAGCCGACAACACAAAAACCAGATGATGCTGTCACTGAAATGAGGAGAATCAAGCGTCTTGTTTTTTAGATGATTTTCCCTAAGGCAACACTCACCCCATTCTTAAGATTTTTTCAGTTTCCAATGAGCTCAGTTTTGTTGGGAAAATTCGGGTTGTACAGATTGTACTACAGTATTTTCTACAAAAACCTCCTATTTATGACAAAAGATTTTACTTTAAATAAAGCGAGCACTAGAGCACCTTAGAGACAACTAAACCTTTGAAAGTATTTTTATTCAGTCAGGGAGTGCTGCTCCGAGGATCTCCTAGAGCCCATGCTCCCAACACTCAAACAAGTTAATATCTGCTGTGGGTTGGAGGCGTGCCCCTTTATTGTTATAAAACCTTCAAAAATCCAGGAAAAACTCCTCGAAATATGGTTGGGGCTTCACCCAATCGTCACCTTTTATCTTTTAGATGAATTTTTGAAAAAGCATTTGTCAAATGCAATTGGAAAAAACCTTCAGACTTGTATCTTTGCCCTGGCAAATACTGCCAATCGATTGTTCAAAGTAAAACTCTTTCGGTTGAATAAAAAGGTTTATAAAATGGTGAAAATTATACTCATTTTGTTAGCTATTTATGGGGTAAGTGAAATGAAAATACATACAATTTGGCAGCACCGTTCTACTTTAGTGGCAGTTCGCCCAGATCGATGGGGGCTTTCCTGAGGATGCCCTTGCAAGGCACAATGAGCACAGAAAAAATCACGGTTGCCCGGACTTAAAATTGGACTCGGACCTGAGCAACGAATGCGAAGCATATGCCAAGGTATTGCTGCAATTCGAAACAAAGTCCCAGAGAGCTACCACTAACAACTGATAGTTTTCCGTCACATACAGACTCTGGCCGGGAAGGGTAAGCTGGAGCCAACGAAACTTGATGGGTATACAGAAAATTTGTGCATGACTATCAAGAAGCCGCTAGAATGCATAGAGAGCTGGTATATGGAAAAGAACCTGTACGATTATAATGCACCAAGATTGAGTTCGGAAACTGAACATTTCACGGCCATGATTTGGAAGGCTTCGAACACTCTGGGTATTGGCCTTTTTACAAAGTGAGTGAATCGATCATATTCGTATTTAGCAAACCGCCACTCATCCCCCTTCATAGGGATGAAAACCACTACGTTGTGGCGCGGTACAAGCCGAAAGGCAATATTAAATCGGAATTCAAGGAAAATATTCCCAAGGCCACGTATGTGTTTGTACCATTCTGTGAATTTTCATTTATTATATTAATTTCCCTTTTTTTTAGTGGCAATGCGGATCATTCTAAGTCATTTTGCCTTGCTGTTCTAATTCTAGTTGCGGTTTTTATTGAACGTAATTGAGTTTGAAATTTCATTTGTAGCATTCAAAATTAAACAAGAGTAATTCTTCTTTTGGCAGAAACACAAGCATTTTTAAATTTTCGCGCCATCTTTTGACATTAACATTGTCCCATGCGCTTAGTTTAACATTACTTTAACATAATGTTGCTTAGGAATGTTGCGAATTACGTAAATTCATAGATGTTGCGCTGATAATGTTGCGGAATAATGTTGCGAGTTTCGTAGAACCATTTCAGCAAAAAATATAAAACCAGCACTTCCTAACACTAGTCGTGTGGTGCTCTTTCCAGCACTTCTGTGCATTTGGCGCCCTAAGAGCAATTCAAAAATCGAAATGAAAGCACATGTATGCTGTATGCGTTATGTTGGTGGTTCTGTTCTGCCTTGAGAGCTGCGAGTTGATGCCCAAAAGCTGCGGGTTAGCGGTTGTTTAAGCTCCCGTCGATAATTACCAACTTCTCCACCCAGTGCGCACGTGTTCTAGTTTTATAATTATTTTTGGATCAATGGGAGCGATTTTATTTTGCTGCGCGATCATATCTATTACCATCGGTGGTGGTGTAAGTCTTAGAGCAAAACAGTGACCCAGAGTGTTAAGGTTTTCTTCTTGGAACACCATGTGCCCGCAGATCACAAGCAAAGTTCGAATTATAAATTAAGAAAAATATAAAAATAATCAAATTGTAAACAATATATATAAGTGTATGTATCCATGTAATGTCTGCATGCAAATTTGTCTGTGGACCAGGATGCTCGATTTAGGGGGGCGGAATCCGGTGGGCCACAAATTCCAACTTGATCTAGTCTGGTGCCACAAAATACTGCACAAGAAAACAGGTTGCTCTAGCTCTAACCCTATTCGAACCCCATTAGAACAGGTAGATGACCTGTGCACTCAAGAAATGGCATCAGCAGAGGAAACACTCTTCTTTTGCTTCGCCGTCACCACGAGCAGCGTTGCCCAAGGCCCGCATAGGCCGTTGACGAAATCGAGGTCTACACCAACTCCATCTAGAGCTTGGAATGAGTCCAAAAAGTTCTGCTCACACAGTTGCTTGCCCAACTGACCGTGTATGCACCAGCCACTAGCCCATAGCCTCCCACACCGCCGAAGCAGCAGAGTGTGACGAGAGCCGGCGAAAACTCTGAGAGGCTCACAGACGCCTTCATCATCCCCACTCTCGTTCTCTCTGCTGGAGCAGCAGCACTCGGGCAGATCATGCAGCTGTGGTAGGGGATACACGGTGGGCTCCTTCAGCAAGCCACCGGGTTTCATAACGCGCATGCCAAGTTGGCCGCTGCAGTTGAGCCCCCAAGTGTAGAGATCTCCGAATGCGGATATAGCCGCACTGTGCCATCCGCCGGCAGCAATGCCAGTTATCTACAATTAACGCTCGAGTGTGACTGTGACAACTGAGATAAGAAACGAAGACAGTGACATACCTTGATCCCCGCTAGCGCCTCTATCAATTGGGGCGTTTCTTCCACTCCTAGCGCCATTTGTCCCAACTGACCGCGACTGTGAAAAGTAAACAAAAGTGTCAAAAACCCGAAACTGAATTATAAACGGGAATACCTACAGACCATTTCCCCAGGTGTATACGTCGCCGTTGCCATTGAGAAGCAGGGCATGCTCATGTCCACATTCCAGCTGCTGGACTCGCCACTGGCGATCGGGAAACTGATGCAGGCAACTGGGTATGGAGTAGACCGCATTTTCAGAGCTGATTGCCACATTGATGTTCGTTCCGCAGGCAATGTGCTCGATAATGGGAGGTGCTGGAGCCTTGGCCGCCCCGAAAATAGTCCGCTTCGTTGCCGTACTTGGTCTGGGGGGACTTTCCAGTCGTATCGCTTGCAAAGTCGCCTCCAATTTGGGCTGAATTTTGTACAGTTCGCCAGTGTACAGCAGAACCAGGCAGTGCGAGTCGCCAGCGGCCAATGCTTTTATCTCTCCAGGGGCTTCCACTTCCACGCAATCGCCTGGCTCCGTCTCGAGCAGGCCCCGCAGTCGCAACTTCCGGTCTAGGGCATAGGCAGTGTAACGCCAAGCGATCGAGATCGTGCACTGATTCTTTTTGCTGTTGCTGTTGCTGTTGCCGCCGTCGTGCGCATTTAATTCTATAATGAAAGGACTGCTTAGTATACATTTCAATTGGGTGAGAGAGCGAGCCGCGCGGCGGCTTTGTTGCCAGATACAAACCACTAAAGCCTGCACACACTGCACTGGCACTGGCAGCGCGCTCGTCGTGGGGGCTGTTTACAAATTCATGCTGGCCAAATGCGTTGAAGCCCGTAAATAGTAACTGTCGCATCTTCTTCCGTTTCGGCCGGCTCCACACGGCCAGGCCAGGCCAGACACAGACCCAGACCCGGCGGTTGCGTAGCGACGCTTTTGGCCCGCTCTCGCTGCTGTTGTGTTGTTGTTGGTTGGTGGAGCGTTGAGAGAATTTTTTAGTAGTAGTTGGTGCCTGGCGTTGAACCTGAAATGTTGTGTTTGGTGGTGGTTTTTTTCTATCAGTTTTCCTCCTAATCCAAAAGACACGTTCAGGAGCGCCCGCGCACGCCTTATCGTAGAAAATCACCGCTCCGGGACAGATAGTGACAAGCTGTTGCCGCTTTCAGATCGAATAAGATGGTATGTAGATTGTGCACTTAATGGGCACTCTTTCGTGGCGTAATAAGCCAATTACAATTTGTTATTAAGTAATTTTTCCCAAAAAATCTAATTTTGTTTGTTGTCGCGATCGTTTCCATGGATACACTCGTGAAACGTACGTTGCCAAACACTAGTCGTGTGGTGCTTTTTGCAGCACTGCTGTGTGCTTTTGGCGCCCTAAGCACAATTCAAAAATTGAAATGAAAGCTAATAATATTCTATAACTGTAGGGACTGCTTTCGCTGCTACGCAAACTGCGCCCCAATCCGGAAAAGGAGGCACGAATTCTGCTCCTTGGCCTGGACAATGCGGGCAAGACCACGATTCTGAAGCAACTGGCGTCGGAGGATATAACAACGGTTCGTATGAAAAAGAAACAGAAGCGTTTCTGTTTTTCCCCAAAAATAAGGAGTGAACCCCTGCAGGTAACGCCCACGGCCGGCTTTAACATCAAGTCCGTGGCAGCCGATGGGTTCAAGCTCAATGTGTGGGACATTGGCGGCCAGTGGAAGATCCGTCCCTATTGGAAAAACTACTTTGCCAATACCGATGTCCTGGTGAGTCTGCCCGAAGATAATCCTTGAATTCCTTTTATAACTACTCCCTTCCTCGACAGATCTACGTGATTGACTGCACGGATCGGGCCCGTTTGCCGGAGGCGGGCAGCGAACTGTTCGAAATGCTGATGGACAATCGCCTCAAGCAGGTGCCTTTGCTGGTCTTTGCCAACAAACAAGATATGCCCGATGCCATGACTGCATCCGAAGTGGCCGAGAGAATGAACTTGGTCCAGCTCCAGGGGCGCACCTGGGAGATTAAGGCTTGCACTGCGGTCAATGGCACTGGCCTGAAGGAGGGAATGGACTGGGTGTGCCAGAACATGAAGAAATAATTTGTTTAATAATTTATTTTAAGGTTCGACTCATAAATATATGTACATCTAATCTAATATCCTTAAAACTTAGTAGAAATGCAGTTTTACTTCAACCTTAATAGAACACTTACATTTATCTGTACTTGAATACAATAAGGTCTCCATGTGCTTTAACGGCTCCTTTTCGCTCATTCGCAAACTCCTGCCTCCAAGGGCCGAGGAGCCCTGTCTCCTCGTCTTGGGACTGGACAATGCTGGCAAATCATCTCTGACCGGAAGCCTAGCTGACAAATTGGGCGACAGTGTAAGGTGTCACGGACGGCTGAAAAACCGACAGCTCTGGGCCAACTATTACAAGAATGTCAGGGGCTTGGTGAGACTTGGACTACTCATCAGAGGTTACCCAGCTAAAATCCAAAAAAAATCCACCCGCAGATCTTTGTCATCGACAGCAAGGATACGGCCCGGCTGAGCGAGGCTCGTTGCGTGCTCTGTGATGTTCTGCTGGATGAGCGAGTACGGAATGTCCCACTGCTGATTGTGGCCAACAAACAGGACGCCTTGGGTGCCATGTCCAGCCGCCTTATGGTCGATTTGATGGGTCTGAGCCGCTTGGAGGGACGCGAGTGGATCATACAAGAGTGTTCGGTGACGACAGGCAGCGGTATTCAGGTGGGTTGAGGAATCACTTTCAATTTAAATTACTTGCAACACTTTGCAGACGTTTTACAGGGCATCATCGGTTGGATTTCCAAGAATATACGAAAGTGATCGTATAAACCATTCGTTCATTGAGCTATAATTCTGTTCTAAATTTTAAATGAAGCTTAACAAGGGACTAATCAAGGTTCAATGGCATATAATACGTTGTTTTAATCGTTATAGATTATCATTATAGGGACTGACAAAGTCTCCTCCGCCAGCGCCTGGCGTGTCATTAGCATTTTGTCAGAGCAGCATCACCCTACCTGGGCCAGGGCCAGTGAACTTTCTAATCGGAGAAAATTGTGCTATGTGAGGAAAATTAGGAACTCTAGACCTGCACAGATTATGGGTATGGGTGTCAGCGGTTTTCCAGCTGATAAGGGCTATAAAATGAGCAGCTCAGGGACTGGAATCCAATAGTTTCCATTCGTTCATCGCAATGCGCTTTCTGATTTTCTTAGTACTCGGCACGGTCCTGGCGTTGGCCCAGGCACGGACTCTGCGCGGATCGAATGAATCGCGAGATGAGTCCCAGGAGCTGAGCCCCAGCTGGACGCACAGACACTCCTCGGTGTGGCCCTGCGATGTGGCCGACCATCCCCAGGCCTATGTGCTGATGCACAAGGTGGAGAAGCGCCTGGAGCGCATCGATAGCGAGACCACCAAGAAGCAGATTGTGGAGTACGTGACGGACCAGCTGCGTCAGTGCAAGTCGCACAACAACATGGACGAGCACTGCGTGAAGCGGTCCATTGGCTATGCCATGTCCTTCATCAACCACCAGAAGGAGCAGGCGAAACGATTCTGATGGGCAACGGCACAAGAGTAATATATATATAAAACAAATAAATGCAACAGTGAAAATGATTGAAGAGCTTCAAACTTTGAACTACAGATAGCCATAGGGGGGACCATCCTCCTGCAGTTGCGGCGGTGGGGTGGGCTTTTCATAATTCCCTATTTCGGCTTCCATGCGCTCTCTTTCCTTTTGGGCAAACTTGCTGCCCAGATAGAGCTGTTCTTTGTAGCGATTCATTCGCTTTTCGTCCAAGCTGTAGCGCCTCAATAGATCCCGCCTGTCCACAATGGACATGGTGATATCCTGACAATCTCTGGATGGCTGGCAGAAGGTCCAGGATCCAAATATGGTATCCACGCAACCGCAGGTGCGACAGTAGCCAACAAAGTTGCCCACCAGACTGGATTTTAGCTTGCGGAATGCCAGCGACACGGGTCCCCCCATTGTCCTTAGGGCATGCCCCGAGAAATCCCAATCCGTGATGTTCTCGATGATCACATGGGCTCGTGGCGGCACTGTTTCCTGCACGCTGACATTGATCATCACGCCGGATTGTAAGAGTTCTTCTTTCTTCGTATCAGCCTTGTCCTTCAGCTGGGATTGGTTAATCTTCACGCACTGTCGCCGAGATTTCCCTTGCTTGGGATTAATACAAGTTTGCTTCTTCTCTTCCGTGGTAGAGAAAAACTTTTTGTTTTTTGGAGTGCGGATATTGATCCGCACGCCCAGCACCAGGGACTCCCAGGACCCATCTATGTCGCAGGGTGCACCTGTGGCAGAGAGCGATATTGAATGGGGTTATTGGGATCGTCAGAGAACTGATGCCATGCATACCATCCGCTGGATCGGTAAAGCAACAGGCCAGGTCTTTAAGGTCCTTTTCATCGGCGGTCTCATTGCCACATTTACCCTTCTGCATGGTCTCCAAGCGCTGCAGAATCTTCTCCAGCACTGGGGCTATGTTGTCTGGATCCTGTGTCGATGAGACAATTTTCGATGGCTTCTGGGTCGGCGGCTCCTGTGCGGGCGGGTCCTGTGGTGGCGTCTCCTGTGTCGCAAGCTTCGACGATTTGTGGTATGGTACATGACCACTGCTGATCTGGTTTCCTTTTTAGAGAGCATCTTAGACTGGTGGAGAGCTTTTGAAAAACAAAAACCACTTACCCGACTGTCCCTGAAATGAATCATATCCTGGAGGCAATTCCATGCGACCATCTGAAGGAATGGAATTTTGATAGGAGCCAGGTCCCGGACCTGTCTGGCCCTGAAATGGACCATATCCTGCATTCAATCCCATGCGACCATCTGAAGCCATGGAATTGGAACCTTGACCTTGACCTTGACCTTGACCTGGACCTGAAGCTGGACTCCCATTCGAACCCACAATGCGTTGGGCCATCTCCAGCGGAGATATATTCATTTGACTGGCCATATTGTTAATCATATTCCCCCCCATCTGCGGCGCGGAGCCCATGCCCCCTCGATGGATGAGTGCCTCGGGGAAGGGCACTGGGGTTACGGCTTGGACCGAGTATTCATTGGTGCCCGCGAACCGCTTGATTGGTGTATGGTCGGACTGCTCGGACTGCTCGTACTGAAAGCTCTGCCTCAGCCTCTCCATTTGCCTTTGGTACTCATCGAAGAGGTTGTTGAACGGCGACTGTTTAATGGCGTTCAAGCCATCTATAATATCATGGCGATGCAGATCAGGAGCCAGGTCTTTCGCTGGGGCAGGATGTGTTTTAGGTCTGGCCTTAAAGTCACGGCTGTCTTGTGCTTTGAGTTTTTGTATTTCATTGCGAAAATGCTTTTTCTTTGTGCTGTCTGATTTCAGTTTGTGGATTTCTGGGCTCAGTCCCGGCCTGATCAGTGGCACCTCGTTCCAGATGAGCTGTCGGTTCTTCGATTTCGGCAAGTAGTACGGCTTGAGGCCGCCGTTCAACTGATTCTCCTTGTTCATCTTGAATGTCTCCATGGATTTCCGGTAGTTGTTTTCCCGAGACGGTAATTTATCCGCGACCTTCTGCTTGATGTGTTTCTTGGCCTGCACTTGCCCCTGATCGGCTGCCAGCATTGCCGGCCTTGAGTTGTCACAGCGACATGGGTTGAACCCAATCGTTCTACGCATATAGTCATCTTCCATGGGGATTTCCACTTTACTGGGCGCGGAGTACTGACGAGGATAGTTCTGATCACCGAGCGCTTGGGAGAATATTTTTTGGTAATCGTCATAGAGGCCCCCCGGATGGTCAGTCAGTCGTCGTTTCTTTAAGTTTTTCAGGATGTGCTTGAACCTAGTAGCGGTCCTCTGGGGATCCACTTCATCGAGCAGCTCATTGAGATGTTCATCTGAGGCCAGATCAAACGTGCCATGCAGTGAGTCGTCAAACAGGGAGGTGTTACTCCACAGGCGGTGTTCCATTTCATCGCTGATCTTTTTTGCGAGATCGCTTACGATATCACTCTCGTTGAGGCGCTCGAAAACATTCAATAACTCTGTCAAGGCACTGAGTCCATGCTTACCGGACTTGGTTAAGGACTCCATCAAGGATTTGGATGAGGACTCTGGGTTTCGGTTTGAAGCTGGGACCGTCACTGGCTGTTGCGGGGCTTCCTCGATGTATATCTGATTTGGCTGGTCTTCAGCTTCCTCTTTATGAGCCGCCTTTGATGTTGTATTAACAGATGCCTCCAATTGACTTGGCACGTTGCCCATCTGCAGTATTAGCATCCCAACGGGCTTCTTCCCATCGGCGGGTTCTTCCTCTTCTTCCTTTGACTTGGTAGTGTCCAGCCGGCCAACGTACTGGGCTGACTGTACTGAATCCTCGCTGTCCTTATCCTTGACCTCTTCATTGCGCCTCAGCCGATCCCGATAGGCAGTGTAGAGGCGCTGTGTATGTATCACCCGACCATCACCGACCACATCGTCCAACCCTCTTTCCCATGTGTCGGTCTCCTGTCGATAATGTCCATCATTCATTGTTTCCTGGGACTCACCTTGGCCGTTTGCTGCTGCGGGGATTGACAGTAGAAGGAAGCAGCAGCAACAGATAAAAACAGCTCTGAGTACGTGCTGGAGGTCACTCCATGTAGACATCTCATTTCCTTTTAAAAAATATACGCGAATGTCCTCCACCAAGCAGCAGAAGAGAATTGTTATTTTCCCAGCGCGATTAAATATTAGTTTTGTATATCATATGAACTAGCCAGGCCCCTTTTAAATCTAACATAGTTACAAAACGAGACAGAAAAGACACGGCTTTCTAGATGGAGATTGTAGATCGATTCCCTTTCCTCAAGGTTTCCCCCACCACACCACATGAAACATCAATATATATTCATACAAAAATATTTACTTTGTCTTCCCTTATAAAACAATTAAAATTTTGTAGCCGTCTCCGACCAATCTGTGACATTTCTGGCCATCTGACTGCCGTCTGTGGTCTCCGCCTGAGGCAGTTTAAATGTGGATTTGTCCTCACTGATGCCCATGTAGGGATAATAGACGTTGACATGTGGCTTGAACGACTCCTTGATCACCTGCGGCGATGTCCAACGTAACAGTGAGTGAGGGCTGCCTAATTTTTCGCTGGTTCCCGTCATGTGGCCAGCTCCAAACGGCTGCTTGGCCACCATGGCGCCGGTGGACTTGTCGTTGACATTCAGATTTCCCACATTAAGCTTGAATACCCTGTAGGCCTCATCGATGAAAGCACCGTCGCTGGCAAAGACGGAGCCGATCAGTCCGTGATTGATCTGGGCCACCTTCGCCATAGTCTCCGCCAGCTGATTGTCCGGATAGACATAGACGCAGAGTATGGGCCCCAGCAATTCGTCCTTGCAGATTTGATCGTCCAGATTGTAAACCCGCACAATGGTGGGATCCACGAAGTAGCCCCGCGTCCTGCTGCCCCTGCCGCCGGTGAGAAGCTCGCAATTGCGATTTCGGTCAATGTACCGCAGCCACATGTAGATGCGGTTGTAGGCCCGCTTGTTGATCAGCGCCGAGTAGAAACAGTTGCAGTAGGTGGCTTTGCTGACAAAGAGCTTGGAGCTAATCTCCAGCAGAGGCTTCTTGATTTTCGACTCCCAGAGGGATGCGGGCACGTACAGCATCGAGCAGGAGGAGCAATTCTGGCCCGCATACTCGAAGGCCGCTCGTATGGTGCAAGCCACCGCTGTTTCGGGGTCGGCAGACGAATGAACAAAGTGAAAGTTCTTGCCACCAGTGTCCCCCACCAGCCGTGGATAGTTCTGGTAGCAGTTGATGTTATTGGCCACCAGCTGCCACAGCACCTTAAGCACCCCTGAAGTGCCCGTAAAGTGAATCCCGGCCAGCATAGAATCCTGCGTGACCGCTGAGGCAAAGGTCGTCTCCTCACACGGAATGAAGTTGACGACACCATCGGGCAGTCCAGCATCGCGCATGGCCTGGAACACGTACCAGTTGGACAGAATGGCCGAGTCCGAGGGCTTCCACATCACTGCGTTGCCCATCAGGGCAGGTGATAAGGCCAGATTGGCCGCAATGCTGGTGTAATTGAAGGGACTGATGGCAGCCACGAACCCGGTCAAGCCCCGCAGCCTCATGTAGTTGTGTTGGGAGTCGGGGCAGTCATTGAATGGTTCGTAATTGGCCACATCGCGCAGGAACACGGGGCTAATGCGCAGGAGGTCGACGAGCTCAGCCACGTCCGTCTCCGCCTGGCGCAAGGTCTTCCCCTGGCCGAGCATTGTGGCAGCGACTATGTCGGACCGGTATTTGGTGGCAATCAAATCAGCCGCCTTGTTCCATATGTACATCCGATTGCTTAGCTGCGTCGTGTCCCAGCTCTTCTGGACCTCCACAGTCTTCTTAATGGCAATGTTCAACATAGTGCGAGTTGCGTGGCCATATCGAGCTACTTGCCTCTTGAAGTTGAACGGTAAGATCTGCTCCTTCCATTCCATGCCATGAACGGCATGCTCCTCGCCATCGATCACAATGGGCACGTACTTGACTGTGGTCAGAATATGTTGCAGCGATGACTCCAGTTTCTTGCGTTCGTCCGACCCATCCTTGTACTCCAACAGCTTCTCGTTGGCAATGGGCACCTCATCGAAGTGTTCAACCAATCTGGCACGGGAGCCGAAATAGGTCAGCACGCTAAGGATGAAAATAGATTAAACTCTGTCGGGACAAGCAGCTTAAATATTTTAAATTATTGCCAGTGGTGCGGTAAACAGTGGTAAACAAACTCTTTGTTTACATTTTTTAAATACACGCGCGCCTCCCTGTGAATGCCAATTTTGACCGATGACCGATAACCGATAACATTATTTAAAGTGTAGTGCAAAATAAAAATATCAGAAGGCTCTTGTGAGCGAAAATTTATACTGTAGGTTTACAGAAACAACTAATTTCTTTCTGTATGTTTTGAAGATTATATTGATACTGATTCAGTTTAAATTCCCGCGCACCTGATTGTAACAAGGGCCTGCCAACTCGACTTTGGCGGGCGATAACACTTATCGGTGCTAATAATAACAAAAAAAAACCGGTGCGCGAATTGTTTTTACTTTTACCGATGCCATAACACATTTCCTTGGAGCATGCAACTTACCCGCGTTTTATTAAAGCCTCGTGCTTCGGAAGTGTTGACCGCGTACTTGAAGCAATGCCAAGAGCCGCCCTGGACATCATATTTCGTCAAGGTAGGAATGTTCCGTAAGCGCAACAAAAACAATCCTTATGGCCAAGTGCTGCACTCCAATTTCAGTTCAGGGATGTCACCAACGATCAGCGTGGAATGTCGCACTTCAACTGGACTCTGGACACGGGCACCAACTACCACATCCTCAGGACTGGCTGCTATCCTTATATGAAGTACCACTGCAGCAGGCGCGAGGTGCAGGATCTTTCGCTCGAAGACAAGTTCTTTCGTGTTCTGAAAGTGATCAATCTGGGTGAGTGGGTGGCCTTTAAACGATGGTCATGGCTAACTTAACACCCTACCGTCTCGCAGGCTTACCTATGCTCTTCTACGGACTGGCTGCCATTCGCCTAATCAGTCATACAGAGATTGTACATGTCAGCGAGACGGTAAAGGTTCCAATATATTTCCTGTATGCTGAGGATAAGGGAGCTCGGTTCTAATTTTGAGGCATTAAAATGATAAATGTCAACATTTTACAACTGGGCTGCTCAGGGCAGCGACCTTCTCTCCCATATATTAAACAAGCTCGCCAGCAATAACATAATTACACTCTAAATAACAAAACCATAACTCAATTTCTGCAGTCGGGCGGATGATTCTCGCAAGTCTCGTCGTAGTTGACCAGGAGCAGTGCCTTCAGAGAAGCCTCAAACTGTGTGAGCGAGCAGGGCACATCACAGTTGGGTATTGTCAGCTCCTTGGGGAACTTGTCGTCGCTATTGTAATAATACACCAACTGCAGAAGGAATACGAAAACTGTTAGATAGCCATAGCCATGTATATGCCTCCACAAACCTTCACTTCGAAGTCGCCGTCACTAAAGTATTTGCTGTGGTGCAGCTCAAAGGCCAAGGCGGATGCATATTCCGGCAGCTTGGCCGTCTGTTCCAATATCCCCAGCGAGTTCATCACATTAACCAGGGTGACATCGTGCCCGGAATATAGGAATATCTTTCGATCTGGACTCAAGTTCTTCTTGCGTTTGTTTTGCATTTTGTTGAGAATTTCGGTCAGGAAGGCACCGCCCTTGATGCGCTTCATCAGATTGGATTCTGTGAACAAGGCATAGCTGCGCTCGGCCAGCGGTCGTATCTCCTCTGGATATATATTCTCGGTCCAATCTGGCAGCACCAGACCGGCCTCCTCCTCCGTCTTCAGGGTGCCATACAGCAGCTCCACATCCAGAACATTCGAAATGTTCTACAAATTAAGATAATGCGGCAATTATGCAGCGTCTTGAGGGGGACGGATAGTGATGGTCCTACCTTGCCTGTGTTCTTTGTGAGCAGCTTGTACAGCTCCTTGTTGTCCTCGTTCAGTTTCTGCAGCTCTGGCGGTGGAGATTTATAGAGCTTCTGCAATATGTTGTCATATTTAAGGCAGGGTTTCTTCTGGGCCAGCAGCTGGAAGGGAAAGTTGGATTGGATAGATAGAATAGATAATGGATATGGGAACTTACGATGTCATCGTTGCGCGATAGGGTATTTACAGCCACCGGTTGCCAGGGTATGGGCAGCACATTGTTGTTCTCCAGAGGCGGCATGAAACCGGCCAAAACGCTCTGGGCGCTCATCTAAAAGATAACGGCCAACTGATTAGGTTTACCGCATCTGATGGTTACCTTTCTTGACGCACCACACAGCGTTCCGCGGCAGAGCTGAGCACGTGCACCTGCTGCTGTGTATAGAGGCTGTTCGATGGAAACAGTCGATAGTAGCGCATCCGCAGGTTCTTGCCCAGATTGTACGCCTGCAGGCTGCCCCTCTGTGGAGAAAGATCGGGTTAAGTAGAGCGAGGGTCTTCCATCTCCAATGCGCCGTTGACTCACCGGTGTCAGGGCACCAGTGCCCCCCTGCCAGTCGTGCGCTGCATGCGGGTCGTGCGGATAAAAGCCACTCGGATTCTTGGCGCCATGGCGGAACAGCTGTGCAAAGAGAGAGAGAGAGAGAGCGTCAGAGCCAAAGTTGTTTAGCGGCTTTGGGGCAGCTCACAATGGAGATCATGCGTAGATTTCGCAAGCCCTGCTCGTCGTTGCTGTCCCCGAACACAAAGTATGCCATCATCACGAAGCACAGGGCGCTGCCCAGCACGATGACCGAGATTTTGGTGCCCCGTCGCGATTTGCAGTCGAGCTGCACCATGATTAGTTCTTTGTGCTGCTCTTGCTGCAGTCGCTCGGCATACGGCCTATACGAATCTTTTAGATTTGCAGACTAAAAATAGTTTTTGTTTATTTTATAGAGTGTTTTTGCAGCACAAACAAACAGCGCGTACACACCCACGTCCGACAGCAACAAAAGCCCCCAAACAACTGAGCAGCTGACGGCAGCAGCCAGCAGGGAGCAGGCAGTCAGCGTTTGCCCAACCGAAGAGAGAGCCCCAGCAGGCGGGAGAGCTGAGAGCATGGGGGGCCGGCCGACGTCGACAGACATGTGCGAATAATTAAATTAGGTGCCCAAAAGCCAAAGAGAAGAGCCGAAAGGCGCCGACTCGACTAGCCGATGCCCTGCATCCAAACACTGCCAATATTTAGTTGGGAAGTATATTCAGTATGTATGTTTTTGCGACTATAAATTATAATAAAACAATTCCTTGCAAAGGTACACAGTATGTCTGTACATACAATCAATGGTTCGATTTTGTCATCGTCTTTAGCGAGCGCCCATCGATTTGTATCCACCACTGGCCTCGATAGCAGAACAAGTGGGATCCGTAGGAGCTTATCAATGCGTCTCTGGTGTGGTTGGTTCCTCTTTGCTCTCCTCCTGGTCCTCTTCCGAGGAGGTCGGCTCCTCAACCAAGTAGCCCTCTTCTGCCTGGTAGGCTCGCTTGCCGTTTGTAGGCTCTTGCTCAACTGCTGGCTCCATGGCTTGCTCTTCCGCTTCTGCGGGCTGGGCTGAGTAGTCTTCTGGCTGCTGTCCTGTGGAGGTATCCTCCTCAGACATGGGCACCAACTGGTAATAACAAATCTGCTCCACTGGTTGCTGGCAGGCATATATCGCCTGGTGATAGGCCGGCACCGACACTGGCACTGGCACCGGCACTGCCACAGGCACTGCCATTGGCATAGCCACATGCTGTTCAAGCGGATTGAGGACCGCATAGAAGAGACCGCTGCTCAGATTTTGTTGGGTGGGCAAGGCCATTTGGGACTGAAGATCGGACAAATAGTTGATCACGCCAAGGGGACTAGCCACATAGGTGGCCGCGCTGTTGTCTGGCATATGCCAGGACATCTCTTCGTAGTTTGGCAGATAGGCGCTAGCCGTTGGTGCGGCGTGCGTGGCCATTGGATAGGAGTACGTGCCCGGCAACAGGTAGTAGTCCTGGTAGTGCTGATTCAAACCCGACATGGTTCCTTCTTGTAATTACAGAGGCTTCTCCAGATCTGAAGAGAGAACGCATTCGGAATTGGATTCAGAAGGCAACTGATTTGCCACACTCACGTTTTGTTGCAAAAACAGATCACTCAAACGGTGATTGGTGACCCTCCACAGGAGGAAGATCGGCGAAGGATCAGTTAAAGTGCTGGCGAGCCAATAGCCGAAACGGTAAGACGTAATAAATTTTGAATTTAATACGAAAATAATTTGAATAATAAATTTTGAACTGTGTAATATTCTTTAGTAACGTTCGAACATAACCATCGTTCAACTCACAATGCTACAAGGAACGACAAAACAGAAATGAAGGAAGAATCCCAGGCAATCTGGATAACGAAAACTCCATGTATGTTCTAAGAAAACACTTAATTGACACATTTAATCTAGTAATCTAATCGTAGAACTATGGACAGTCTTCACTCGTAATCGTAATAAGCGTATTGCAGCTTGCCCCGGTCAGTAATCGGAATCAGTTGCCACCCAGGACACACCGCTCCGTGTCGAGCTCCTCATCCGAGTCCATGCGCTGGCAGTCCCCGTGTCCAGAGAAGCGCTTGTACACGAGATAACTGCACCAGACGGTCAGGGGTAGCAGAGCCAGGCCCAAGGGCATGAGGAATAGCAGCAGAAACTCGCGCGGATCGCTGCCGGGAACACCTTCATCACTGTTGTCGTACTCGTTCCAGTACTCCTCGTCCTGCTCCTCAGCTGGCAGAACGTCCAGAAAGGCCTCGCGGATCTTGTGCCCGCGATAGCTGATGGCTGCACAGGCATAGTGTCCAGCATCCCTCAGTCGCACTCCGTCAAGAATCAGCTTGCTGAGATAGATCTGCGGTCCGATCATCATCTCCGAGGCCGTGGACAGCAGCTCATAGGTGCGTCCATCGTAGCGTACGATGTGTGCACTGAAATTGGAAGCAGGCGATGCGGAGGGTCCCTCACCGGCTGGCAGGGAACCCACGAAGGAGTGCCTCTTAAACCACTTGATTGTTGGATGCTCCTCGCTGTGCACCCTACACTGGAACACCACCCGACTGCCCAGCGAGGCGGTCTTGTTGCTGGGATACGAATCCATGAACTCGGGAGCAGCCAGTGAACTGTCTAACGGATGGAGAGAGTCGAATCTTAGTAGGCTCTGACTACAAAAGGACGAGATGAGGTCTTACTCTTCACATCCAGCTGGTAGGTGCGCACTAGCTGCACATTCACCGACTGCGCCTCGTCCCAGACGTGTGGATTGATGCTGCACTTATAGAGTCCCGAATAGCGCTCCGTTACGTTCCGCAGCCAGAGCTCTGGCCGGCACAGACTCGGTTCGCAGGGCAGGGCTGTCCAGTCATCGGCCGCCTCGGGCTGATAGCAATTATTGTCGCTGCATTGCTGCGGAGATGGGCAATAAGGAATCGGTTAAAGCAGGATTCTGTGGATATGATTGAGGCAAATACCACCTTAAAGTACCAATGTATCTCGATATCGGCCAGCTTGCTCTCGTCCAGCAGACCCTTCAGATTGCACTGCAGCTTCACATCGTATCCGGCACGCTGCTGTATCAGCTCTGTGTTCTCTGCACCGGCCAATGGAAAAACAAGAAGCAGAAGGGAAAACAGTCCAATCAATTCAATGCCAAAATGTTTGTTTACCATTTTGACAGCAATTGATAGGCGAAACAGCGGTATCTTATCAAATGCTGTTCTCTAAAAAAATAGATTAATAATCCAAGCATTTTTGTGGAATGAAAGCGGAAACGTGAAATTGAAAAAGAGTTGAGCTGTGGATTCAGGTTTCCGTAACGCTCATGCCATTCGTTACAGGTCGATGGGTTAAATTTCAATTGAGTATACCGACTGTTATATGAATCCCCAGACCTATTCGGATTTTTACTACGAATGAAAGCGAAACGTTGTTTTTCTCTGTAATTCTGGGAAAACTAAGAACGAAAGCAGAACGTTGTAGTTATCTGTAGTTCTAAATGGTTTCAAATTCTCAGTTTGTTTAGCTGAAAAATGCGAAATCCATTTATCAGATTATCTGATTCTAAGAAGAACGTAAAAATCGATCTATGAATGGTCTATAATATCTATAAGTCTATTATAGAAATTTGTTTCTACTAAAAACGAAAGCATTCTGCCATTGCCCGGCCCTTGGAAATCGTCCTCTTCGGCTTCTCGGAGCCCCTTTCCTCACGGACATGTCGGACCTTTCCGAAATCAAACCCGGGACCTTATTCAAGTTCATCCAAGCCTCCGGATCGGACTGCCGGATCGAACACACGCCCATGCGTTACGAAAACAGAACGTTATAGTTCTCTGTAATACTATATGGTATCCAACTAACAATTAGTTTAGCTGAAGAATGCGATTCATTTCGCTGGAACTTGCCATGAAGAACTTACAAATCGATCTAGAAATAATTCCACCTACAATAATTGATACATCACAATTGAAACTGTATTCTACTTATAAGCTTAGCACCTCATTAGTCTGTGAATCTCAGACTCCCACTAATCCACAGACAAAATGATTCGGGCAGGCATCAACTTACCTGTGTAATCCACAAAGTAGCCGTGTGCTTGTTGAAAGCCGCAGAAATACAGGTGTATCAAAAGCCAAATGTGGCTAGACCACCACAGATAGTATCTCTGTCTAATCATCGGATCCATTTCCACTTAGTATATCCGAGACATTGCCAGCCAATTGTTGTTGCTGCGTCGACCTATCAGATACATAGATTTGTTAGTTTGTGGCACAGATACGATACCCTGTAATGGTAGAATATTTATTTGGATTCCACTTTGCTTTTGGCCATCCATTCATTCCCAGCGAGTGATCGATTTTAATTTAATTTCTAAGCAAACACTCGAAGCTCTCCAAATTTGTATTTATTTATTTGTGTGTCGAGGCGGGCTGCATTTTCCACCCGCTCGAACATATTTTTCACACATTTAATTGTGCGCTGCGCTGTCGGCAATGAGTGTAAAATTTTCTTTTGTTTATTTACTTGGCCATTTGGGGCGAAGGGGGCGGTGCTCTACATTAGCTCACAAAACACACAAGCATTTAGACACAAATCCTTGGTACGTACATATGTACATATATATAAATTATCAGAAATTTTGCTTTCCATTTATTAATAAAATAGTGAGTACCATTTATGCAACAATAAATCATTGCCGGCAGCGATAATGCTCGTTTATCAATTCTGCTTGGGCCAGACACTAAATATTGTCTAAAAAAACACATAGAAGGGCTCTAATGGTGGACTCATGAGAGGGGAACATTTTCTTTTCGAAATTTTCAATGGAAAAGTGGATTCTTTTGGGAATAAAAAAAGTTTGCTACAACAAAAAACAAAAGACTGAAATTTAAAGACTGTGATTTATCAAGAAATCAAATCTAAAGATTCGAATTAAATATTCCTTCCGCCATAAGAAATTACACATTCAAAACAATTCCTGGTTCTCTGCTCCTACAAACACCCTTAGAATTCTAATAGAATAAGTAATGCATTCATGTAGACACACTTTGGTGAATTTTTTTTTAATTGAAATGTCACGGACAAATCATTTTCGAGTCACTTTTTATCAAACCACTGGCCACAGAATGCTCATAAAACACATTTGATTCGATGGGCGTTTTGTTTATGCAGTTCGTGTTATTTTCCACGTTCGGCAGATCCAGCGATCCCCATTGTGATGGAGATTTATCTGTGTTGCCCCACTTGATTGGCATCGACTCAATTGATTTATACGATATCATTTATTAGGTGAAAAGTTGATTGTTTAATAGACAATTTGTTTATGGCTAGCAGAAGTTGAATCAAAATAATACAAATTTAGCACTCACTGTGGACAGAGCTTCAGCGGATGGACAACTGACACAATGCGTGAGTGAAGTACGTCAAAGAGGAAGGAGTACGTACTGCTGATATGGCTGTTTTTTATATATATGTAGTTTTTTTTTTTTTTGTTTCTTTGCTTTTCGATTAATGCGCCAAGCACTAGCACTTGGCCTGTTTTCTGCTGATAGAACCGTTCGGTTCGCGTCTCTGGTTACCTAATGCCACACAAACTTCAATTGGCCTTTAGGACGTTGCGATTTTGCACATCGAGATCTTCTGCTGACACCGCGCAATGTGCGTATGTTTTCCGTTTACTATTTAGCAATTTGTTTCTCCTTCTGTGGCCATTGTGTTATTGTTGTCGGTAAATACTTAATGTAGACCCACATCGATCTCCCGATCGTTTGTTTTCCGTGTTCGTTCCCGTGCGCGTCCGTTCGTGGAGCTGGCTATCAACAAACTACTGTAATACACGAATCGAACAAGTGTTACCCCTCGGTGGAGAGACGAGGCGAGGCGAGGCGATCGTCTATCGTCTGCCTTCGTTACCGTTTGGCATGGCATTGGCGTAGTGCAAGTGGTCTCTGGGCTCTGGGAAAAACGATATAAATGTGTTTTATAAGCAGTTTTGCTTATCTCATATCAATATCAATGCGTAAATATACAGTAGTCGATGGTGTGGACCGATATGGGCTACGGCCACACACCTATGTATACACGGATCCCCGCACACGCCCTCAGAGATTAGACTGCGGCAGAGCTGTTAAGCTTTATCGCGCTAGTGAGAACCCAAAAAAAAAAAAAAATTTCTAACCCCATCGGATCCCAGAGTAGAGATTCCCGGAGTTGTGGGGCCATGTAAATTTTCCCATTTTCCATCCGTCGGATATTTATACAGCTCTTGTGGGCTCATCAGAAGGTTTATCATATCGGGCCACCGTGCGCACACTGCGGTCCGTTCGATTGCCATGGGGACTTATCAGAGCAGCTTATCAAATACAATAAATAGAGCGGGAGCCAAGCGGCAGCCTGACGGCAGGCCAAACCGAACCGAACCGAACCGCACCGTACCGATGGCGTCTATAGATTGCTGCCAATGGCGACAACAATGCCACCAATTTTGACCAGTTCCATTCATCGAACGTTCGCCCAACAAATCCCAAATTAATGCCCAATGGTCTAGTCAACAAAAGCCCCCAGGTACCCAAAACAGAACATTTTGATATCTCCCCCTGCCATGGCCATTGAAACTGTATAAAGAAGTATTAGAAATAGATCTCAAGTGTGTGGTTGGGATTTTATCAGAATCGGGTAACTTTAGGAGAAGCTTAGTGAATGTTAACCGGTATTCTTAAAGGTATTCCAATGGATTGCATTTAAATCTTAAGCTAGCTCACAGTATTCAACCGAATATCCAAAACGAGTAATATCCGCTGTCACACGTATGCTTTTTTTATTTCTTTACATTTTCAAATGTGCTCTTTTCCCTCGGCGTTAGTTCGTTCAATTCCGATGCCTGCTCAGCCAGTAGATCCAGCATAAATTCCATCTTCAAATTGGACATATTGTTCTCCTCTTCCAGGACACGGAACTTCTTTTTCAGACGCAGCATATCGTCCACATCGCCCTTGCGCGACGAATGCATCCAGATGCCATCGGCAAAGCGCAGCTCCTTGTTGCCCAGATTCAGCGAAATCTGGCGAAAATCATCAAGATCCTCGGCGACAGCAGGAATGCCAATATTGCATCGATTCTGACGCAGCGGTATCGGCTTGGACTCGAATTTCTTGTTGAACAGCGGCATTGCAGAGTGAAACTAAAAGAAAAAGTTGACCAACTCAATTACTAGCTGGGGTTGCGTTGCCAGGGACAACCGACACGGGGACTTTGGTCACAACAGAACGGCCAGCCAAAATGAATGCGTGTAAATATTGTACCTGTTTCTGAGTCGAGCTGTCAAATACTAATTGACACACTCGCATAGATTTGTAAACAAATTCGAAATTTTCAGCCTTTGCTTGGTACGAGAGAAACAACATGACACAGGAGCAGAACAATTTCTCGGCCCCCAGGTAAGTTAGAGCGGTGCCAGACAGGAGTCCAATAACCAAATAAGTCACATCATCTCTTGCAGATGCACTTTCGATATAAGCAGCGATGTAGAGCACCTAATAGACAATACAAACGAGGACATGTCGAAGTTTCGTGATAAGGTTCAGCATCTGATGGACAACGTAGCCGAGGTGGTGGGGGAAAACCAGCAGCTCCGCCAGGAGTTGGCCAGATACAAGCTGGCGGACACAAGAAAGCCAGGTGGCATTGGGGAGGTCCAGCAGCGAAGCCAGATGACCGAAGACGCCCTGGCTACTGCCTTGAAACAGATCGATTTTCTGCAGAAGGAGCGAGGCAGCCTGAAAATGATCCATGAGTGCTCACAGCGTACCATCGATAACATGGAGAAGGAGCTAAAGAACTACCGGAAACAGCTTCACGACTCGGGCGACGACAAGGTGCATTAACAATACCCAGAAAAGTTGGGCCTTAATACGAACTGTTTTTACCTCGCCGAAATTTATAGATCATCAATAAGTACATTCAAGCTATTAAAATGCTGGAGGGTAGGGTCGACAGCCAAAAACACGACATACGCGCACAGGCAGAGATGATTCAAGTTCTGCACGAGCAAAAACAGCGCAGCGGTAAGCAGCTCCTGGAAATGCAGGCAAGGCTACAGGAGCAGGAACACCAGTCGGCGGTCAATAACGAGAACTCAATGGAAATAGCCGCTCTGAAGCAGCAGGTCATGGATTACGAGCAGCGTCTGCATGACTCTCAACAGCTGCTCAGGGAGAGCCACAAGCGGGAGGAAGTGGCCATGGCCAAGGTCAAGGAAGCCCTCAACCTCAGCGAGTCGGCTGCTCGAGAAAAGACCGATGCGGATAGACGATCCGAGAGCTACAAAGTGGAGCTGGCTCAGCTGGCCAAAAATATGGGCGTCATCTTGAAGGAAGAAGCCAAACGTGTAGACAACGAGGTAGAAGTGCTAAGATCCAAGCATCGCGAGAAGGTTAGTGCTACGACAAACACGGCAGCCTTGTTCCTTAATCTCGTTTTTCTTACCTATCGACTGCAGCTCAAACAAAATAAGGCGGAGTACATAGCGGAAATGCAAGCGCTGCTGACACGCTACACTCAATTGGAGAAAAAGTATAATGAGGTTTTAGATCAGAATGAGAATCTCGACGCTGAGCTGGAAGACACTCGCCAGCGTCTGAGCGACGACAAGCAGAAAATATCCGAACTGTAAGACTAATACAAACAGTATTCCTTGATAATATCTAACATACTTGGGTTCCGCAGCAAGCTCTACGAGACTCGAGTGAGCGAATACATCCAGCACCAAAGAAAAATAAACGAAGAGTACAAGAAGGCAAGGAAGGACCTAACGACAAAGTTTCAGCACGAGGTCAGACGTCTTATGGATATGAACTCAGAGCTGAAGGCCGAAATAACGATTTTAAAGGGGGAAAACTCCAGAAACCACACCATTTAGAATAGCTTGCAAACTGTACAAATATACGTATATTAGTTAACTTATGGCATAAATACTAGTAGTTTGTAATAAGGCGAAGCTACAAGGCAGTAGCCTGAGCATTGCGACCGGGAAACAAGCTGGGGAACCAATAGGCAGGCTCCTCGTCCGCTTGCCTGTCTATCCAGCAGAGGCCCTCACCCAGGACCTTGTCAAGAGATTGCCTGGCCCGGTAGTCGGTCCATCTGAGGAGCAACATTAGGAAACCAATTAAATTGTACAACTTTTAGATAGTGCTCAAAGACTTGCCCCAAGTCCTGCATTAGCTGAGATTGTGTGACGCAGCCCTGTTCGGTATTGGATGCAGCATTCAAGATGTTGGTCTCCTCCATGCTCAGCTCCCCGGGAATGGACTGAACGATGTATTTGCCCTTGCCCAGCTTGTGCACAACAAAACTGAAAGTAAAATCGGAAGTTAGCAGTTCTGGACGAATGGGTATCTGAGTTAGAGTTACGTTACCCATTTCCAAATATGCTCAGCTTCTTGGCTGCCATCAGTATGTCCTCTTTCGTGATCTCCTGGTGAACTGAACTCTGGCCACGGGCCGCTACCAGACGCCGGCGCAGCTCGTCCAGCTCCATCAGACCGCCCGTCTTGTGGTTGGCCGCCAGGCACACCTCGACCACTTGAACACCCAATTCGTAGTAGAAGTCGCCCATGCCCAGGACGCTCCAGAAGCCCTTGCCCGTGGCCAGCGGATCAACGCCAATGGCAGCGCACATTTCCTGGAATTGCTTTCGAAACTGCGCGTTCTTGCGAATGTCCTCTTTGTGTTTCATTGCAAACTCCTCCAATTTGAGCCGGAAAACATCCATTTGCTTTGTCATTTGCTCCAGCTGCGATTCCTGCAGGTCTGTGCCTTTGTCCTTGTACTTTTCGGCGGCTAGCTTTTGCTGTTGAATAGCGCCCAGTCCCGCGCGGCGCCGCATTCTTAAAATTTTTGTTTTCTTTTTCAAATTACAAATGGACAGCAAAAAAAACAAAACAAGAGAACAGCTGATAAAATATACGGTCTGACCCTCAGAAATATACCGTCTCATTTTAAAAATATACCGTAAATATACTAACGAATTCAAGTAATATTTTACATATTCCTCGATTTTAATATTCCGTCGAATATTTAGCCATGCCCTCATAGTTTTATACGATTGATGAATCTATTTTCTAATTGACTGGCTTATTTTTATTACTTGCTTTTATTGGATTTTGCTTAAAAAAAGGTTTTAGCGAAAAAGGTCAAACAAATGAAACGTAATAAAACGTAAGAGAAAAATCGTTCCAATTGTTAAATTTCTTTATTCCGTTGAATAATGCTGCCTAACTAAAACCATTAGCTCTGCCCACATAATTTTAGGCCATTCATGAATAAATTTTCTACCTGATTGACTACTTTTATGTACTCTCTTTTATTGTATAGTGTATAAAACAAGGTTTAAGCAAAAAAGGTCAACAAAAAAACTGTGGCAACGTAAGTGAGTATGGAATGTCACGTCAACCGGAGTTTGGGCGCAGGTATACCCTATTTCTTTGATATATATGAAGAAACTGTTTTTCCAAGCTGTTTTAAAACGTAATTAATATAGAAATTATCTCAGATTGTTTTGTTTTGGACATATTAATGCATATGATTAGGGTCTTGTAAATATATCTCGATCCCGATACCCATTCTTGGTTTCTGTAAGAAGACCAAAACCTTCAAAATATCGTTGAAATACCTTTAAAACAGAAACTGACTAGTTTTGGCCTTTATTGGTGCATTAGATGACAAACATTCTCTCAGTTCTATAATATCCATTTCCCAGGGTGTGCAAAATGTTGCTTTATCCGCGCCATGTTGGGGAACAATGCTGCTCGATTTCACGGCACATGAGTCTGGCCCATACAAATTGAATGTTGCCAGCAACATAAGACGTAAGAAAACGTAAGTGAGGATGGAATGCGCCGTAAGGGACATTGTTGAGGGGATAAAGGACATTGTGGCGAGGAAAAATCCCAGAGAAAATCCCAAAAAAGTCCCACCAAACTTGAGCGCCAAATAGAAATTGTTTGAATGTGAATCATCGATGTTTTTTCTCAAACATCGATGTTTTTAGATTTCATTAAATTTAAATCGATGCTGTTATTGATTATTGCCTGGGCTGCCACGTCGATGAAAAAAGGTGGGTTAGCTGTACTATCGATATGTTTCGATTTTGAAATTCGGCTGAATTTCAAATTGAATTTTCAAAATAAGAATATTAACCTTCGTTTGTTTTACGCTAATGGCTGTTTATTAGAATTTATCAATAATAAATATTAGGATTTTTCTAATGTACTATAGAACTCAGCGAGAACCAGAATTGGGCTAGGCACATTGAAATGCAATGAAATAAAGAAAGTTAGAGTACTGGAGGTAGCCCTACAGATCAATCTATGCTCTTGAATGAAACTACTATCTTAAATGATCGTGTTCTAGGTTAGTTATATATTTGACTTAGTGATCCTATTTCTATTTGATTTGGCTGAATTTTTAGAATGCATCTTGAGCTCTTATGTTGTTTTCCACGGAAGTAGAAGTGACATTAGTGACCCGATCTCATCGATTCCTTGTAGAAAGCGTTTAGAGAACAAGGCAATAAAAAGTGCATTTGTTAAAAGGCCCCGCTCAATTTATGAACCTATTGGACCAGTCACCCCCATAGATCAATCAATACCACAACAAATTCCAAAAATAAAAAAAGTACGATTCACTATCGACAGGCAGGGGAGCGGGAGCATTACCGAAGAGCCCGCATACTTGGAGTACGTCATCAGCTGCTAATGTTCCGTGAGAGAGAGAGGACATTGATGTCATTTATGTTTATGCTGCCAGCGGAAATTCTGAAAATTGTGAAAATGCACCCAAAATGCAGAGATCAGCGAAAAACGTCAATGATAGCATCTGGTTAATTATGCGAACGGTGTGAAGAACTCTGCCACACAATGAAATTCAAGCTCATTAATAAGAAGCCCATTTTTTTTTGAGTTGGCTTTCGTTGTGGTAGCACTTAACACCACTTAACGGTAGAAAAATCAGTCGATTAGCGAGAGCACGACGGACAGACAGACAGCCAAACACCCAGAGGCACTCGAAGCGGAGCGGAGCGGCCGCCCCATCATAACATATCATTACGTTCAATATTCGTCGGGATACAGCGCACGTTCCAATGCCCATCGAAAAAGACGAAGAACATGAATGCGGGGCCATATGTCCAGTAAACTAGGGCAAGCATTGAACTCGGGGATACAATTCAATGGATTGCATAATGACTCTGTTAATTGAAATATCTCTGCAGCTCTATAAATAATCTATATGTCAGAAAAAACTTTATGGGATGTTTGAAATTTAATATGGCGGATGTGCAAGACAACCATCAACTCTTTGCATGTCCGAATTGGGAAATAATAGACATTATGGTAGAGCATTTGTAGAGCGCAAAACAATCAAATAAACACACTCTTATCGTGTTTGAGAAACATATGTCAACAGCCACTTGAATTACATGCAATTTGATCGTTTCGTTGAGATATTGCTCGATCCGTGGACAGACAGACAGTATGTACAACAGCGGTCGGCAAAGGCCCGGTCTTATGTACATAAATAGAAAAGTGCGCTGCGTGTACGCGTTAAACGCAATGCAAAAAATGTGAGTGTGTATTCAAGATGAGTTATCCATATATAGCTATTGCATTGGCCCCTCTAATTGCTCTCTTGAACATTACAACGCTCAAACCATTGTAATACTCGTAGATTCCTACATATGTACATATGTATGCATGTAAGCTTTAAATTCATCTGATTTCCAAATTGTATGTACATACAAATTATATTTGAATTCCCGAAGTATATGTGGTTTCTCTCTCTCTCTTTATCTTTTTTATATTAGAGTGTCTGCTTCTTTTTATCGGCTGCCGGCATTTTATTGCTCTATATTCATTTTCTTTATTTTTCATTATTTCGACAGGAAGCCGGCCGCGACGCCTCGTCCGCTGCTTCCAGAGATGCAACCGGCGCACACGCACACGCACGCACACACATGTAAGTAGCATAGCATGTGTGCATGTGCATTGGTTTGCAGTAAAAATGACATCAGCCATGTAGGGGCGTGGTGGCATGCGACAAGCAGCCCAACGGAATAAAACAAAGAAAATTTAATGAAAATCCAAGAGGAAAAGTAAACTAAAATAGCAGCCGACAAAAATAAACAGAAAAATGATGCAAGCCGCCGACAGACAAAAGGCCCTGCCAACAGAGGGAGACAGAGCAGAAGTAAAGAGTGTAAAATTAGATGTGGGTGTGTGGGAGGGAGACAGTGAGCAGGCGGAATGCAGCTGATCAGCTGAGCGGCTTGTTTGACAGTCGAGGGCGAAATATTTGGGCAGCTGTGCACACTCTCGGCATAAGGGCGCGTGCGCCGTCGCGTCGGTCCGATCAAATGCAAAATCCATGTAAATTGTACGAGAAATGTAATATGCCAGAAATAGTTTCGCTTGGCGAACGTCTGACCATCTTGACCAGATGCTGTCAGCTTAGCGCACCGCGAGATACAGATACAGATGCATCAACATTAACATCGGGAACCCTGACAGGCGGAGTGAAATGACCAGACCAGGAGGGAGAGGGAGAGGGGAGACCAGCTCATTTGATTTTTCATGCACCGCATATCGTATTACATTAATAGAGTCCATTCACATTTCCCCTACCCTCATTCGACTTCCCTCGGAGCTTGTCGGGATCTGATCCGAAATGCATAAGAAATGAAGCCACCACCACCACTAAAAGATCGGGCCATAACTCATTCGAACGCAACCTCAAATAGGGGAAAACTTTCAGCTTACGAAACTCTTTTGTCTGAGAGGGAAATGGTAAAAAAAAATCAAAGAGAAACTAGAAGAAAAGAGGCACAAATCTTAGACAATGGAAAACGGCCCAAGACGAGGGCAATAAAAACTGGATAAAATGTAGGAAATTAAGGAAAACCATTCAGTGGAGTGGGAAAACCAGTTGGAAAGCCGCTCTTCAGCTCTTCAGCTCTCCAGCACTCCATCACTGCAGCTCTCAGCGATCAATTATTATGCTGGTGTATCACAGTCGGTCCCTTTTGTTTGGCATTTTCCAAGTGACTGCCCCGGCGACTCCACTACAAAACCCACTCCATGCGGAGTCTCCCCTCCGTTTGTGGCAGCGACAATTGTCGCTTGTTTTTTCGCATTCTCAACCAGTTTTGGTTTGGGTGTGAAAAATAACGGCCTGAGAAGCACACCCAGCAAGATTTATACAAGTGGGTCAAGTCGAGTCGAGTCATGTCTTGGGCATCGAAGAACTTACAACTGGCGTGCCGCATGCAATAGCCATCGAGGCATAGCCAAAGTGACCCACTGGAGGAGTCCGCTCATTTGATTTATGCCCGCGACCGCGACCCACTTTGGACATAATTCACACATGCGATTTGTTAACGCTATCCTCTAACCCATCCCAACCCTCCCATCAGCCTCAGACTCAGACTCACCTTCTTCTACTGTGAATTACGAGCTTGGACAGTGGTCAACAGATCTTTAGCTGTTGGTCACACGAAACCGGCCAGCTGCTGGACTGGACTCCTTGGGGAGAAAGAGTCCCCGAGAGAGACCTCAGATATCGTACGCTCCTCTATTACGACGAAGCCTAATTGCGGTGCCGGCTCTTCTCTATGCGCTGGACAGAGCCAATGCTTAGAACGGGACACTTTCCGCTGCAATCGGAGGCGCGTGAGATTTATGAGGCCAGATAAGAGAAACTTCCAACCAGAAACAGAAACAGAACCAGAACCAAAACGAGAGAGCTGCTGCAATTAAGGCCCCTTAGAGTCCCGTAGAGTAATTGTTTTGCTGATGTGTAGAGACAGTGGGTTTCGGTTCTGTTCGAAAGCAGGAAAGATAAATGAAGCAAATTAGCGCTCGGCGGCCCAGCCAGGGGTAGGGTGACCGGCCAAGGGCAAACGGCAAATTAAGATAGGAAAAGTCGAAGTTCAAATGCGCTTGAAAAACCGATAGATTGTAGAGGACCTGAAGGGTAATACCAGACCTTATCAACGTAAATTCTTCGAAAATAGTTCGGAACAGTATATAAAAGGTCATTAAAGATTAAGAAAATATTCTTGGATGCCAAAACCTCCATCAAGGAACAATGCCAGCAATTAGCAGTGATTTTCCCATTCCTTAAGAACACTCAAGAACGGTTATATGTAATCCTATCCCCGAGGCTTTCGATTGATTGGTGACTCTGTGGTTTAGGGCAATCCAAACTCCCTAGCACAATCCGCATGCCCTCAACCCTTTTCCCTTGACTCTGTTTTAAGGCAAGGCAAGGCCAAAAAACCAAATGCCAAAAAGGAATGAAACAACGACAATTCCTGGGCCCATGTCTATGGTTTTTGGGGAGCAGATGTTACTTTTGGCGGCTCAAAAACGAGAATTCTCTTTGAGCCGTCTGTGCCTCCTGCTCCGCTCCTCCTGCAGCTCAAGAAATGAAACCTGAAAGAAAGGAAAGAAAAAAAAAAAGCAAAGCACTTGTTCCAGCTTGAGCAGCAGCTCAACGAGATGTCCCAATGTGAGGATGAGACAGGGGGTATGGGGCTAAAGGATGTGGTGTGGATGTATTTCAAGTGCGGAAACGGGAAGAGAGTGCCACCGGGCACCAGGAACCAGGCACCGGGGCCCTGCCTGGCACCATGCACCGGGTATCGTGCACCGGGCTGTGTCAGATTCAGGTTTTGGTTTTTGGCGCAAAATACATTTTTGCTCAAAATTACTAGCAGGCAGGTATTCACAATGACTCTCTCTCTCTCTCTCTCTCTCTCTCTCTTGCTGTTTTCCTCTGTCTCTGCCTGAGATGATGATGAGGGCAACAGCGGCACCAGCAGCCGCAGAAATTGGCGCAAAATTTACAGATGCCTCAAAAAATGAAATAAGAAAAAGCCGCAGCAAAGGTAAAGAGAGAGAGGAGAGAGAAAGAGCAGGGGGGCGGATGACATGGTGGCAGGTTGCATCTGTGTGTCTGTGTAGATGGGGGGGTAGGCAGAATTTATGATGCATGTCAAAGACGAGGGCGAAACACAGACACAAACACACCACCCCACGCGTGCACGCACTAAATATAGCTGGCGACCCTAGATAAGTTTTACAGCTGGGGGAAGTGCACTCGCCACAAACAGAATCCACATATTGCACACTGCACACACCCACACAAACACAGAGAGCGGAAAAAAAGACCCAGCCAGCTGATGCTGATGAGAGAAAATAAGAGAACGAATTGTTTAATGAGCTCATTTATTAATTAGAGGCACGTGACGTCAACAGCTACCTACCACCCCTCTCAGTCACCGCACTCTTTGGCTCTGGAGTGTGAGTAGCAACCACGAATAGCAACAAATAATAATGATTATTCCAGAAATAAACTTAGATTTTCTCGACAATCTCTTTCATACAAAAAATCCACAATGCCCCCACTCTTCCACTCCTTTGCTTGCTCTCCCATTAACATTAACAGCAGCATTTAACCTTATGGCCAGCGCGTGCGACAGTTTCATTCATTTGAAAGAGAGAGAGAGAGAGAGAGTTCCGTTGTCTTCCGCTGCTTACGTGACGTCGTAGTACGTGGGCAATGCACTAATTTCGAGCGGCGTAGAACCACCGAAAACAGCTTGAGTTTTTCCATTGACAAGCTGCTTTTCTTTCGGCGTAAGAGACGGCGAAAAGTATTCATCTGTAGACCCCAGCACGTACATAGAACAGATACAAATACACACACGAATCCTCGCACACTCGCATGTGTGAGTGTTTTTTCTAGCCCTGCATTCAAAAGAGGAATGACGCAGTAATCAGTCGTCAGGGGGTTGACGTGATCAGGCGGGGGGAAGGATCCCGCAACTTTCACATATTCTTTCCAGTTTGTGTGCGTTCTTTTTTCCCTTTTTTTTGGCGCGAGGGTTGGTTTTTGCATGCTCCGTCCGACCTGTGCCTCAATCTCAACCCCTGAACCCTTGTTCATCGGTCGGGCAGGTACTTGCCACACTCCCTCAGTTCCCGATTTGGACATCGCGCCAAAAAGAAAAATATGATGATAAATCCCGATCCTTTGTCTGGGCCACACTTGAAAATGACTAATCGGCCTGGTCAAAGCGAAAGGAAGAGAGGCCACGAAATTCCAGCTGCTGGTCCCCTGCCTGACTGATGATTCAGCATTATTGAAACTACGCTCATCCCACATCGATCTATTACCATTCCCCGTTTCGCTGCCACTTCCACCTATAATTTCTATGTGGTTTTCAACTCTTTTCACTTTCGTTTGTGCTAACTGTTGTTGCTACGCTCCAACTACCGCCGCGAGCGCGAAAGTGTTTTTATTTTTTTGTTGTTGTTTTTATATTTGCTTTACTTTTACATTTTGTTTTGCTTCTAGGCACGTCTCGTCTGGCCAATTAGGTCGTTTAATGTCGCATGTCACTCGGCTTGACCTTGGATATGGGCCCAAAACTATGTTAACCTATTAACTTAGTACAACAACAGCGGTCAAGCAGACAAATATTTACATATGGGCATAGTATAAGGTATGCCGATATATGAACATAGTATCATGCTCCGTGTGTGAAGCCGTTCCTTCACTTACTAAAACTATTGATGCAGGGAATATGACGTCATTTAATGAAATCACACTTTTGTGCAGTAGTTTAGATACCGTGAAACACATGTATATATCAAAAAATGTCTATTTAAGAAAAGTCATAATTTATTGGGTTTCAAAGCAGCTTGGACAACAGAATGAATTAACAATAATTAAAAGAACCCAAAGTGAGGGGTATACAAATTCCATGCTCATAGATAAACCTGTCCAGCATAATGGGCGAGAATTTTCTTATCCATATGTACGTTTCATTTTTAGTTGACCTTTATTTTATAAAAAAATCCGAAAAGCATGCAAAAAAATTAGCCAATCTTGTAAAAAAATTGATTCCTCAATCAATTTAGTGCAGAGGGTTCTATTTAGCTAATAATAGCTAAACATTTGGACAGTGAACGATTAACCCGCTGTGAAAGATGTCGTGGTCTTTTTTTAAGCAAAGATGTGGGATAGGATGGACCTACACCATTAATTATAGTAGTATTATTCTCCGCTGTTCAACGTAAGTTGTTCCCTATTTAAATAGAGGGGGTTAAATGGGTTAAGTCATCGGTATATTTACGGTATATTTTAAAAATGAGACGGTATATTTCGGTATGCCTAAACATATTTTCTCGGTACTTCGGCGGTCACGCAGCCCTCGACCTTTTTTGCTAAAACCTTTTTTAGACAAAATCCAATTAAAACAAGTATTAAAAATATGCCAGCCGAGTAGAAAATTAATTCGTTTATCGAATAAAATTATGTGGGCACGGCATAATGTCTTATCTAGCTTATAATATTTGACGGAACATCAAAATTAAGCAATATGGTTTCCCATCCTTGACGGAGAACGATTAACCCATTACAAGCCAAGGGGGCATTTCATATTCCAGCTAACATAATGAAAATATAATAATTTTAGCACAGTCCAGCTGAAAGATATCGCGGCATTGATCTACAAGAATTTTTCAATCAGTAATATTTTCCGCCATTTACCTCAAGTTGAACTGTTTAAATAGAGGGGGCTTGAGTGGGTTAATATACGAGAAGCTATATTGGTGTTGAGGCAGCAGAAGAAACAACAATCAAAATTCGACCGCCGCGCTCGGCACAACAAGCACTCCGCGGCCCACAACCCTAAATTTACATGATGAACAATTGTTTGCGTACGCGAAAGTACACTCACCAAAGCATCTGACCGTAGCAATGAAACCAGAAAACAGTGTTGAATTTTACTTAGAATTCAGAAAGTTCCATCGATAAAGAAAATATCACCTACAAATATATTAGCTACAAAAAATCATTAAAATCCACAAGAAATGTGCCAATAGAAAACCAATTAAAGCAATGCGCGGTACGGTACGTGACTTCTCTGCGAGTTGATTTTCGCGCTGTGTTTGTAATGTGCCAGCGGAGAAAAGTCCAACAAAAATAGTACAAAGAAAAGTTCAAGTGAAAGCAGAAAGCGATACAGAAAGTACTGCAAAGCAAGCAAAAGAGAAAAAGGGGAATCAACTCAAGTGAAAGAAGGAAGAATATAGCAAAGTGTACGATGGCGCCCATTCAGGTGCCCCCACTTTGGTCGAGCCTGACGCTGGAGCCACGCCGTCCCACCCCAGTGGCCGTGGCCAATCGCGCCTGCTGCAATCTGTTCGGAACCGATCGGGACGAGGTTAGCGCCAGCATTAATAAGAGCCTGGCCGATGTAACGAAAAAAGGCCTGTGCCGCGTCCAGGCCAGATACGGCGTGGATATTCTGGCCGAGGAGGAGCTCGAGCAGCTGAACCGTCTTTACCGGCTCCCTTCCAAGTGTCAGACGATGCCCTTTGAGCCCTCTCCAGCGGGGGTGGCACTGACGCCTAGCCAGATTGCAACCACCGCCAAGGTGATCATCAGCAACAGCGCTGAACGCAAGGACCTGATCATTAGATCATGCGGGCAGAAGCCGTACGGACGTCTTCCTCAAGGGATTAAAGGTGAGATTCGTAGGATATTTCGTATGAGTTCCACCAACTGGCAGCACCTGATTTTCGTTTCCCTTTTCGTTACGTTACGGTTCCTTCTTATATTCTATTTTTTCCCTTCCTTTGCCCGGCAGTCAACCAACCCCAAATCTGTGTGAGAAACCACCCTTGTTTGAGATTTTGTTGTTTTGTCAATCTCCTCTTTTGCTTCCCTTTCGTTCGTTTTTTTTCTTCTTATTGTTACTCTTTCACTCTCCCTGGTTCAGGTGCACATCCTGAGGAACTGTAACTCGATGCAGTGTCCTTTGAAAAAGTAAAATCCGTTCGTTTCGGGGCCGTTTCTAATCGGGAAACTGAAACACTTGAGTCTGTACAGATACTTTCGGATTGTTTGATTAGCAGTTTTGCACATTTCTAATTTCTGGAAGTTTTTATATCCGAGCCTTGTCTGTATTAAAATCCTACTAATCAGTATGAGTGTTTACCCCAACTGTATACACACTGCAGTGTTATATGAGGTTTGCTGAAGGGTTCTTTCTACCCCTGCCGCTTCTCCATTCCCCATCTTCCGTTCGTTTCGCGTTTGTTTCGCTATAGACATTTTGATGGACAACCACGCAAAAATACAAATTTGATTTTGATTTTTCTTTTGTTGGTCCTTTCGCTCGGGCTTTGGCCTGTTATCAATTTCGTTGGTGAAGGTCGAAGCGAAACAAATTGAGTTTCAGACAAAAACTGGAAAACTGGAAAAAAGCCCTCTCTTGCCGCTGCTATCTGCCGCCAGTTTGTCTTGTCGAAAAAAACAAACCCGCAGACTGTACGTATGGGAGAAAAACTGTTGAATAACAATCCCGTTTTGTTCTACGCGCCAAAAAGATTCTTTTCTATATTCTGCATCCCATAATCTTCGGACAGCGACAACGGTGATTGCGTCAGGAGTGCAGCTGCTACTGCTGCAGAGCAATTAATTGAGAGGCCTCAATTAAATTAAAATCAGCGCCAACGCCTTATTGCTGCTGCTCTTGTGCAAGTGCATATGTGTGCATGAATTGGATGGAACAAAATTACAAATACAACAACTACTTGGCACACGCCTGCCAAGAGCGGGCGACTGTACATAAGTTGTGGTAGTGTTGTAGTTGTTGTTTTTTTTGTGTGTACAGCGGCCGCACCCACAACGACAAACGCAATCTCAACCCACAGCGGCGTCACTCTTATACGACGTCAGCCCTCACACACACAGACACGCGCGCGCGTATAGACAAACAGGCTGCTCGCGCTCTCTTTTTCTTTGCTCCTCTTTGTACCTCTAATTCGTTTTTTGAGAGAGAGAGGAGGTGTTTCCTCTACCCTTGTAGAGGGTATTTTTAAATTGACTAGAGGTTTGTAACTAAAAACGTGACATTCCTGACATCTGACTTTTATGACGTGGAGCCCATATAGGCGTATTCTCTGTTTCCATATGAATCGGTATAAAAACAAGTATTTGTCAGATAACCAAACTCAGGCATAAGCTAAACAGCAAAAGAAACCTTTAGAGCTCTGCTATGTAAATATTTTCAGAATTGAAGTTTTTATGATATATGTATGTACAGCGTTTCCTTACGAACAATGGATCTGCAAGAGTATCAAAGACCTCGGCTCCCAAAGCTGGCCTCCACTTCGTGTTTTGTTTTTCTTGGCGCACGAGGAGCCAATGGAGCCTGCTGATGGTGTTTTTTGCGTTTTGGCGCGAATTTGTATTTTCATGTTTATTTTTAGTGGTGGTTCTCTGCTGATAAGCGAGTTGAGAGTGTGTGCGTTCACGTGTCTGTGTGTTTATGCGTAGTACTACGAACGCACGCATGTTGTGGATGTTGTTTTTCAAAACTCGTCGTGAAGGTCACGAGCTCCATCTCGCTCTGATCGCGTAAGTACAGCAGCGTTCAGTAGTCAGAATTTGTGGCAGGTCCAGAGAAGAGTCGAGTCTCATACAATTAGACAAGTTCTGTTATCTCCATTGCGCTCTCAAGCTCTTTCTTTTGCTCTCGCACACATCTTGTTTTGCCATGTTTTGGCCACCACTGTACTTCACAGTTAGAAGCGCTTTGTTTTGTGCTTTTTGTTTTGCTTGGGATTTTTACCACTCCCCGCCCCAATAAGGCCCGAGATTCTTCGAAAGCTTACACACACGCATACTTATGCACATATGTATGTATGAATGTATGTATACAAATTATGTATGCTGAAACTCGCTTCTTCCCATATAAATATTTATGAGTATATTATTTTGTTGCCGTTCCTGTTTTCATCGGTCTGTCTCTCCCCACACATTTCGTAAACAAAACGCGTTTTGTTGTTGCGCCTCTTCACAGATTTCTCATATCTTTTGTGGTTCGCTTTGCTTGTGTTCGTGTGTGTAGAAATCATAATGTTAAGCCTGTGTGCGTGCTTGGGAGGTTCCGTGGTCATAGTAATAACGGTAAATTACAAATGCGCTCCGCACTCCCCTCCCCCCCGCTTATTACAAAGCGGTCTGTGTCTAACCACCAGCTCCTTTACATTAACAGAATCGCCGACAACGTTGGCGACTACGATCTTTCTCTCCCCCACTCTTGTTCATTGCCTCGTTTCGCATCAAGTTCTTTGTCGTTGTCGTTGGCATGGCTTATAATTTTCTCTAACTGTACATTTGATTAAAACGCCGCAAGCGCTGTTTTCGTCGTCATCTGCGGCTGCGTTCCGTTGCTGTTTCTGGTCGCTTTTAGGTCACTGCGCAGTGAGTGAGTGGCTGGTGTTTGCCTATGGCCTGCCCTGCCCGTAGCCCCTAGCCCCTAGCCTAGTGTCTAAGCTTTAGAGCGGTTTACGTGATGAAGCAACCGCAGCTGCGGCTTGTCCGATTGAGACTATGAGTGTACATCTGTACATCTGTATGTATATAAAAAGCGCCAACACCATCAAGGTTGATGTGCCATTTAGAACGCATTTGGCATGCGTTGCTGCTTAAGCTCAATGACTACACAACCATTTATTGCCTGCTCTCCTTGTTCTTTCATTAAACGCAAAATCATTCACTGTGCTCTTCCACTCTCCCACACTCTGCCTTCATTCACGGCCCTTTCTCTCTTGCCCACTTTTCCATTTTGCTCTCTTTCGCATTCCTCTCACATCATTGCATTTTTGCGATTGCCTTTTGATGTCGTGGCAATGGCGACGACTGCCCATGACATTTATCGTCTAGCCAATGACCAGGTAGAGGGAGAGAGAGCCCACTCACTCTCAAATGCGATAAGAAAGCTCCCTCCATGCTCCAAGTACTCGCAGCTGCAGTCTTGCATTGCTTTCCCTTTTGCCTTCTGAAGGTCAAAAATGACGCTGAAACTTGTGTTGCTTTTTTTTCTATTTGTGCACCCTACATTCGTGGAGAGTATATTTATGTTTTTGTTTGTTCGGTGTAATTCCAAAGATTTATGCATGTTTCCTACCAACTTTCGATTTTGTGGCAAATAAATTAGCGGGTATCATTTCGTTGGAATATCAACTATTGCTTTCTCAAGTGTTGTATGCACTTTGTGTTCGTTTTTGTACAGCTATTTATACGAGTTCCTGCACTGTGACTAATTGCCACTTTTCCTTTTTCCCCCCATTATCGTTTCAGGCTTTTACCGCGAGCGCAAGGCCCCCAAAACCATTTCGAATGTGCCAAAATGCAGCAACAGCAATAACAACAACAACAAGAAGAACAACAACAACAATAACAACAACAACAACAATAATAACTGTACCGCTCTGGTTCTGGATAGTGGTAATAGCGAAATCGGAAAGATCATGAATAAGAAGGACGAGTAGGAGTCGTGCAGCCGCAGTTGCAGCCGCAACAACCATTGCAATACATTATATTTACTGTGAACGTAATTTTAATGTTTTGAAAGTGATTTGTTTTTTTTTTTTTATTTACGTATGCATAAAGCTTTTATGTATATAATTGTTTAAACAAAGACTTGACGATCCCAAATGTTGTCCAACAAAAAGCGCCAAGTCGAAGAGCGCTAAAAAGCAGACGAAAAGCGAAAAACAACACGAAAAGATCAACGCGCGTGCATAGCCGAAACGTGCGCGAAAAAAACCCGGATGCATAGCGATAGATATAACTATTGAAATTATGAAGATATATATTATGTAGATGTATTTATTTATATTTATGTAGAGAGAGAGAGAGATATCTGTGCATTAGCATACGTAAATGATAGCAAAACGAAAGACTTCAATTGGTATCAGCACTTTTATGATAGATTAAATTGTAATTAGGAAATTGCATCTGTACGATCTTGCAGATAACAATGATGGTCTCTTGCTATGCATCCACTAGATATTAGATAAGACCCAAACCCCACACCCCCCCCACCCGACTTCCCAAAAATTCAAGCGTTCTCAGCGTGTTTCGGTCTTTGATGCACGCGTGTGCCAAAAGTATTCGAAATGTACTTTGTGTCATGATCTCAATAATTAAAATGTAATTATAACAGAAATTATTTAAACAAATCCCTCTTTAAGTTCATACACACACGCACCCTGATCGTGTCTATGTCTTTATATCTGTACGTTCAATCATCCATGTACGATTATATATGTATATTATTTCGGCAAAATTATTTCTCTTAGCTTTCGACTCTCCCAAATATTTTATTTTGAACAACCAACCTGTGTATATTGTATGGGACCTACGATCCCAAGCAGCTAACAAAAAAACAAAAACAAAAACAACAAAAGCATTGTGTATATTTCCTCCAACGAAACTAACAAATTTTGTCAAACTTACGCAAACAAAAAAATACTGTAAAGAGCAAAAAACAAAAACAAAAAAAAAACTAAAAAAAAACTAAAAAAAAAACTTAAAAAAAACTTTGAAAATACAAATGTAAAACAAAAAAAAAAAAGATCTTAAAAGCTTTTTATTTGCCTACGAAATGGTTTTGGTCGGGGTTGGGGCCCTTTTCCGCTGTTTCCAAAGCGTAAAGAAAATTCGGAGCACTCGAGTGTAGAAAAGGAAGGAGAAAGAGAATGACTCAGCGGAGCCAGCCACGGGCTACGGATGCAACGGACAGTGAACCCTCGTCTAGGAGGAAACAAGCAATCTGTGAACGATTGAAATATACGCCTATATAATACCTATAAAGGGTACAAATAAATCTATATCAACTAGACGCAGATGGGGCCTCGGGCTACATTGCAATGCACAGTGAACCATCATCTAGTAGGAGGGAACAACCTTTTTGTGGTAGCTATTCCAACCCAGGGCTGACGATGACCCATCTGGAACCTCGGGCTACGGATGGCACGTACAGTGAAGACCGTTCTGGCAACAACAGCTTACACTCACGATTTCCAACCGCCCAATAGAGATATTAGGGGATCTGTCTGCCCTGAGAGATTCCACTGTATTAATTAGGGTCGAATCCATTAGTTGGCGAGCAGAGGATGTCGAACCATCTTCATTTTCTCGTTCATCAATCACTATCCACACCCATGAGGAGGCTCCACTGTGTTCAAACACTAAAAAATAGGGAAAATGCTTTCTAGTCGTAATTTTTCTGTTACGCGTAGCCCAGTGGAGTGGAGTGGGCACTTAACATTAGATTGGCTGCGACTTCCGGCAGAGTGGGGGCCTTAGATCCAAACTATGCCCTGGCTTGATGATGATTGATGCTGGCCCCCGCCTCCCGGCCCCTGGTGCTGCCTACGACTATGCCACTGCTGCTGTCTGGCAATGCCTTAGCTCTGTTTTATCCCACAACAAATACACATAGAAAAGTACAATACCCTGCAGAGGCTATTATGATTTTCCGCAGATGTTTGCAACGCCGATAAGGAAGCATTTCCGATTGATAGAAGTATTTTTGTTGTATTTGTTTTCATTTGCGGTTACTAAAGATATTTAAAGCAAAAAAACCAAATTGTATATCAATTGTAGAGCTTATAAAACGGTATCAAAGCTTTGCAACGAAGCTAAGCTTTCGCCTCGTTTTTTGTTGCTAGGCACAGCTATGCACATGAACACACATATGTATATGTGCATATATGTATCTGTATGTATATCTCCCTCTCTCCTGCTTAGAGGCGGCCGGGCGAATCAAGAATGCAATATGTAATAATGGCATTGCGAAAGGAGGCAAATTACATGCTTGCATTTAGTAACGAGCATGTACAACATATTTGCCCACTTAACTAGCGGGCCAGTGTACGGTTATTAGCATGCAATTTCAAGATTTTAATGGCTACAATCGAAATGCAGTCACACACACACGCACACGAAACTTAGGAACTCAGGCAGGGTATATTTATGAAAGGTAAAGCATTTTAGATCCTCGAATTCCACATTCTCTTCTTTTTTTTCTGAGGGTGTGTGATGATGGAAATACAAAGAGAATCACCTCACCTCATACTAACACACAGCAGAGAGAAACAGAGGCGAGTAGAGGTGTTTGTACTCTGCGTTGGCCGCATTTCCGACTGCGCTGCTGCTGCATTCGCCTCGCAATAAATTCAAAGCTGCAAAAGGCAAAATTTTATGACGCTGGCCTCGCTGATTTGTTGCTGTTGTTGCTTTTCCCCGGCCTGCCTTCTCTGGTTGTTGCTCTTGCTGTAACGGTAAAGCGAAGCCAGCCTGCCGTCGTTGCTGTTGTCGTTTCGCTATTTCTCTTTGCTTTCACATTTTTGTTGCCGTTGTTTTTGCTGTGTGTACTTTAGCAATGAACCAAACGGCGTTTCTGAAATCGCATATAATTTATAGCCCAGAAAAAAGGAACAAACAAAAAAAAAAACAAATTTAATTACATTCAATCTTTCCATTAATCACCATTAATGTCAGATGTGCGGAGGGGTAGGAAGGTAGGCCCGACTGGGCCTAAGTGCAACGCCTGGAAAAGCGTGAAAAGCGAGCCAAGGCCATCTGAGACGACGAGCACTGTTCTAGCTGCAATTGAAATCAATCAACCCTGAAGTTACTTACAACCCCCCACTCCAATCCCCTCGCACAGCTGCCACTGCGCTGAGGCTGCGTGTCTGGCTTGCTTGGCCCCTGCCCAACGTGAGGTCAAGCAGGGACTGGCACCGGGGATCCCTCCAACAGACCAGTGCTCTAATCTGCTGACCAAGTTGTGGCTTTCCTTGGCTCGACCCGGCTCGGCTCATTTGTTGCTGCTCTGGCTCTGGGGTCCCTATATGGGCATATGGAATACCCTTGAAGTGGGTATCAGACTTCAAACATACAATCTGTCAGATCGTGGCAAGCACGATCGATCGTGAGCCGATTTTTAATCAGAAAAGTTTGGAAAAGTTGAACTTCTGAAGCGTTATAAGATCCAATATGTTATTGAATACCAATACCAATACCGCCGCTCTGAAAAGTGTATTCGAAGATGCGGCCCTGCCAATGCCAAGCTGGGGTTTTGTTTTTTTTTCCATCTTGTTGCCGTAATTTCAGTCCAAAGCAATTTGCAGCACAAATCAACGGCATGCAAAGCACTTTTGTTTATTTCGTTGATTGTTCCCACAATTTTCGTACAATGCCGGAAAATGTACGTGCTCGAGAGCTGTTGTAGTTGTTTCTCTTCTTGTTGTTACTGTAATTGCCTACAACGAGAAGAAGTGGAAAAAAAAATAACTCATACAACGTGAAAATTCTTTTCAAATGTCAGACAAAGAGACGAGAGACTGGGTGTGTGTGTGGACCCTGCTTGACAGACTTGAAAGATCTCCCAGAGATGTCGACGGACGCAAATCGCTGCGCGCTGTAATCGTGCACATGCCTCGGCCCCGCAGAGCCCGGATAGGCTATCCAGAGAAGATGTAGCACAAAAGATACTGTATAAGAAGATCACGTACAGCACAAAGTGGGGGCGTCATTTACATTGCCTGAACGAGAGGGGGAGTGCCAGCCGGAGAGAGCGAGCGAGCTTAGAGCCTCAGCTCCTCAGCTCAGCCAGGATCGTGAGCGTGTGAATCAAAAGCAAGGGCCAGTTATAGGAAGAGCTCTGTGTGCCTGTGTGTGAGGGAGTAAGTCCGGGGAGCATATAGACCGGAGGGCAACGTGATCTTAAAATGAAAACAACCGATCCCATTATTGAGATGTCGAGATCTCATCTTCAACAATACACACAAGATTTTTAAGATTTAGAAACGCTGCGAGAGCATGATTATCACCCTAATGGACTCCTAATTGGCTGGCCTAGGAAGAGAATCAAACCATGGACCATATTACTACTCTTTCGTTTTTTATTTGACACACTCGTATTATAAACCAAATTAAAAGAAGAAGAGACAAGCTTAAATCATTTTTTTAATAGATATAAAAGTGTTATGTTACGGTGTTTGTGGTTGAATGGCTCACTAACGGCTTTACAGATTTTTATGAAATTGTTTTTTAGATATTTAGTAATACCATTTAGGGACATTCGAAACAGAAAAGCAGAGGGAAGAACAGACGAACGAATCCAACAAAATAACAAAAATGTACATGCTCACATTTGCGTGAATCTTAACCAGAAGAGCCACGAAATGTACGTAATCTCTACTAAAATGCGAACGGAGATAAGCGAACACCTAAGTTATTGGCGTTCACAGAAAAAATTCCGGACAACGTTAACAATTCTTCGTCTCGCATTCGAGAACGAGCCACATATTGAATATTCCGCTCATCCAAAAGTGCTGATTGGTGCTATGGAAAAAAAATGCCCCTATTGTCATGGGCTCAAATCCAAACAGGTATGTGTAGCGCATCCATAGTGACAATCTTTTGATTGTGATCTCCTGTCCCACAACATTTTCAATCTCTGGGGTAAGCTCCTGTCAACAGAGGACTTATCGGCGTATTGGTTACATTTTCATTAGTAAAATGCACATCGACTGACAACTCTTTGACGCAAATGCCCTTTTCAAACCATTTCAAATTTCAAATCGACACCTTCGTAAAATGAACGCATCCAAACTGTCCGCGGGCATCCTTCTCGTGATGTATTACCACGCCATATTCATGGGAATCTTCAGCTTTAAACTGCAGAGACATTGGATAAGCGAAAATGGCCAGATGTTGATGGAACTAAGAGCTCTGCCTCGTCCTTGGTTGATGCGGTTCTATGCCATCTATCGGATTTTGGCTATTGGAATCTTAGCTTATTTCTACTTACCATGGATCCTTCGATTAGAGATTTTTTTTTTAAAGATTGGTTCATTTTATACGCATAATAACGGCTACTGTAGTCTGCGTTTGCATTCTTCGACTGCAGCTTTTACACAAAGCAGACTCGAAACAATTGATGAACACTTCGCCTCTTCCGTCGAGTTCGAGCTCTACGCAGCCGAAAGACTTTTGGCTATGGAGGAAGGCGAGAGCTGGTGCTGTTAAGCCTTGCTTTGATCTGTCGAATCCATGAAATAGTGTACATTTTAGAGTCAGATAGACAACATTTCAGAATGGAAAGATTTCTGAGCTGGTGGTGCGACACTTTCATCGTCTTCGGCACCAACATGATGATGCAAATGAGCTTTGTGTGCTACCTCAGCATAGGTATTCTCTATTCAGTGCTGAACGATTTTGTCCGTTTCCAGCTACGATCCCAACTACAGGCCCTGGAACGGCCGCACGGACGACGCCAAGACTTGCGGAGTGTCCGCCGGAGACTGATTGAGTGCTTGGCCCTATATAGAGAGATCTATGCCCTGGCCACTACGTTTCAGAAGCTAACCGATTTTCCGTTCTTCTTGAGCATCGTTCATAATTTTACATTTCTTGGTGTGGTCATTTACCATTTGACTATCGTTGGATGGTTCAATAAGCATAAAATTCAGCTAAGTATTCTGACAACTAAAGTGATTCTTGACTTTTTTCTCGTAACTATGGCCGTTGAAGGAGCAATGACTCAGTTTAGGGTCATTCGGCGACTCAGTCTGGAGAACTGCTATATCAGCGACCACAAAGATTGGCACACGACAGTAAGTGTATCGATATCTATTATACACTCATTATAATCATTGACTTCATCTTTCAGTTTGATTTGTTCGTCACCCATTTGAGTCTATATGAATTTCGCGTCCGTGTTCTGGGTCTTTTCGATGTCTCCAACGAGCTGGTCTTGATAGTCCTTTCCGCTCTAGTCACCTTTGTGATATATGTCGTACAATATAGAATGCAGTCGACGGGGGAAGCGGCATAGTGATAGTTCTGTAATCAGTAGATGGATTCCAGTCCAATTGTTTGCTTACACTGTTTATCAAAATATTATTCCAACTAAATCGTTATTAGTTAAGTATACCCTAAATAAAGCACATAATCTGGAGCCCAATGTGAACCAGTCGTAATCATGTTCGAGCACATTCGAGAGGTGCGTCTTTCGGGGCTCTCCGCGTATATCCTACGCTTTAGTTACCACTACGCCAGAGTCTTGGGCGTAATCTGTTTTGAGGTCTCGAAGAAAGGACCTAAGGATGCCTTGGTGGGACGGAAGAACTTCAGGCTCAAGTGGTACTCGCTTATCCTACGGCTCGTTTGCTTTGGTGTGTTTTGCTGCTTCTGTGCCCCGTTGGTAATGGTAATCGAGGATCCCAATGAGCGGACACTGCAGTGCATGCGACTGGTGTCCTGTCTCGTCTGCACCGCTTGCATCCTGGTGCTGCAGATATTCCACGAGCACGAGGTACTCCGCATGATTAACAGCTTCCTCAGGGTGTTTCGTCGAGTGCGTCAAATGTCGACGAGAAGGAAGAACGGCTTCGGTGGCAAGCGGGAGTTTGTCTTACTCCTCTTCAAGGCGATCTGCCTCATTTACGAGCTCTTCTGCGAACTTCATCAAATACTGTTTGCTTCCAGTTTAGTGGTTACGCTGATCGCTCTGTGCGACATCATAGTCGAAATTGGTTCCCTAATGATCATCCACATCGGTTTCGCGGGCTTCCTCAGTGTGGCGGCCCTCTACTCGGAGGTCAATGGCTATGTTCGCATTGAGTTGCGACGTCAGCTGCGATCCCTGGAACGTCCAGGTGGGGCTCCTGCCAGTCGCCGTCAGCTGAGGACTGCCAGTTGCCGGCTGGAGGAGTGCGTGGCCGTCTACGATGAGATCGAACGTGTGGGCAGATCATTTCATATCCTGCTCCAGCTACCAGTACTCATCATTCTCATGGCCAAGATCTTCGCCACCACGGTGCTGTCCTACGAGGTGATCATACGTGTCGACCGGCATCCCTACCAGGCTGGCATCTGGGGCTTGGTGCTTAAGAATTTCGCTGATGTGATACTCTTAACCCTGGCTGTCCACGAGGCGGTCAGCAGCTCCAAAGTTATTCGTCGATTGAGTCTTGAGAATTTTCCAGTCAGCGATCAGAAGGAATGGCATGTAAAGGTATGGAATTCTTCAATGGAAAATCCTGTGTTCCAATCAGTTCTTTATTTTTTTGCAGTTGGAGATGTTTTTGAGTCGCCTGAACTTCAACGAGTTTCGTGTGTGTCCTTTGGGCTTGTTTGAGGTCTCCAACGAGATCATTTTGGTCTTTTTGTCTAGCATGATCACCTATTTCACCTATGTGATGCAGTATGGCATACAAGCCCATCGATTATAATGTGGCTACACTTGAAGGGCAAATGAAAGAAGCGAGTGAGCCGGGGGTAGATGCACGAGCTAAGCAAGTACGCGGGAGGCTGGCTTGCCACCTAGTATCCAATAAATTCGACTTGTATACCAATAAATATTGATTCAAATAGCACTGCTTCTAAACAGAACGGAATGTAAACCATATTTATTATCCTATGACTCTTTCGTAATATTGAATACTAAACTTTAAGCTCGTTTACAAGGTGATCCAACCTACCAAACGGCGTGAAATGAATATAAAATTTCAGTCACAAAATGATTGAAATACCATGCTTGGCCCTGGGAACATTTGCCCTGAATTGCAATAGGAAATTGCCTTTCGGCTTGTACTTCGCCACAATGTGATGTCATTTCTGTCTGGGTGATGGGTAGCTCTATCTTTCGATGGATTTTTAACATACCCAATACCCGTTGTGGTAGAAGGCCTCCAAATCATGCCCGTGAACTGATCAATTCCCGAACACAAACAGAGCCTGTTTGTGGGTCGAAAAACTATCACTTACTCGTAGTTCTCTGCGCCCTGAAATATCCCATTCAGTTCTGCATATTCCCATACCATCACTTCCAGCCGAAGCCATCGTCAACAGTAGGTGAAAGTAAAAGAGCCTTCGAATTGGATGAGTGGATAGATGAGTGGGAGGGCGCTCAATCAATAGTGAAACTAATTACTTAATGTAAAGATAGGATGATGGCATGACCGGCTCGTCCTCCGCCCGGAGCACAGTCATGCCGCGAGTCTCTCCATGGCTAAACGGTCCGAGGATATCGGCGGGTCTGCTTCGCGGCTGTTTCTACTATGCCACCGTCTTTGGTGTGGCCACATTTCGGATCGGGCTGCAGGACGACACCTCAAAATTGCGGGCCAGCAGTCGCAAAGGATACAAATGGCTCTCGATACTGATCCGCGTGCTAGGCAGCTGCTTCTACGGCTATAGCTATGGGGCCTGGGCCGACCAATACACGGACTGGTATCTGCGGCTATTCTTCGGACTGCGCCTGGTCGGATGTCTGGTCTGCAGTGTCATCATACTGGTGCTGCAAGTCTGCTACGAGAAAAGGATACTACACCTGGTCAACAGTTTCTTTGGACTCTTTCGTCGCTTGAGGGCCCTGACACGGACTGTGGAGGCGGGCTTTGGGGGCAGCTTGGAACTGACGCTGCTGATGTTTAAGCTATTGTCGCTGGCCTTTGTGTTCGTGGCCTTCCAGTGGCAGTACTCCCCCTGGGTGTTGCTCACTATTGTTTGTGATCTGTACACCTCCATTGGCACGGGCATGATCATGCACTTCTGCTTTGTGGGTTATCTCAGCATTGGGATACTCTATGCGGAGTTGAATCGCTATGTGGATCATCAGCTGCGTGCTCAGCTCAGCTCACTGCAGGACCAAGAGGAGGAGGATGACATACAGCAACAGCCAGATGTCCAAGCCCACGCTAATCTGGACGAGTGCCTGGCCATTTACGAGGAGATTCACCAGGTCACCTGCTCTTTCCAGCGGCTCTTCGACCTGCCCCTATTCCTCACCCTGGTTCAGAATCTCTCCGCCATGGCCATGGTCTCCTACCATGCCATCATGAGCAGGGACTACCACTTCAGTCTCTGGGGCCTCGTCCTCAAGCTCCTCATTGACGTGCTCCTGCTCACCCTTGCCGTCCATGGGGCAGTCAGTGGTTCGCGTTTGGTACGCCGCTTGAGCCTCGAGAACTATACCATTGGACAGAGTAAAAGCTACCACATCAAGGTGGGTGTCGATAAGTTAGTTCGCTCTCCAAGAAAGTTTAAACTTTGGTCCTTTTTCCAGTTCGAGATCTTTCTGGGCCGCCTCAATCATCAGCAGTTGCGTGTGTGTCCTTTGGGCATGTTCGAGGTGTCCAACGAGCTCACCCTGTTCTTTCTCTCCGCCATGGTCACATATCTGACCTTCCTGGTTCAGTATGGCATTCAGACGAAGCAATTTTGATTCCTCGTCACGCTTTTGATTGCAACACACACCTGTCCACGCGGCCCAATCTACCCACCTGTCCTGCGGTTACACGCAGAAATATCAGCGAAATATCAGCTGGACCGAAATATCTAATACTCTGACAAGCAGGATGAAAGTTTAAGCACTGAAATTGAAATATTTACACTTATGTAGATTTTAAAATAAAATTAATTGGTATTAATTTGTCTCTATAGTGGATAAAGAGTAAGAGAAATTATTTGCACTTTAATTTTAGCATTAATATGAAAAAATTTGAGTTAAATATTTAATAACTAAAATAAACAGGGACCATAGTCATTTAATTAATTTATTTAATACGATTTAAATATTTGAGTGGAAATATTAATATTTGATTAAAATATATTTAATATTTAATATAAATATACTTCCTATTTAAATTTCCTTTTTTTAATATTTAAATTTAATTTGTTTACCAATTATTTAATAAATTTTGATATTAAAATTAAAATATTGTATTTAAATATATTTAATATAAAAAAATAAATTTATTTCCTACTTAAATTATATTTTAATATTTAAATTAAATATGTTTCTTACAAATTTAATCAAATTTGACATTAAAATTAAAATATTTGATTTAATTATATATATTTAAAATACATATATTTCCTTTTTAAAATGAATATATTTCTTACAAATTTAATATATTTTATTTACCTAAAAGTGTTTCAAATTTAAAATTTAAAACAACAACTTTTGAATCAAAGTAAATTCTATTTAATTTCACTATTGTATGTTTTATTTACAAACTGAATATTTTATTTAAATATGGGTGAAATTCTTTTTAAATTAAATAACAATAATTGCATTTATTTATTTGAAAATATATACATAAATATATTAAAATTCTTTTAATATAATAATCGTATCATATCGGCTGTGCTTTGTAAAGAAAACTGAGAATGCAAACTCCTCGAAATAGTGAGGATACCCTCTGTAGGGTATGCATATACATATTACCAAGTTCAAATCGGTTGGCCAGGACCCAATTTCCGATTTCCGCTTAACCGTTTGTTCCGCTGCAACATTTTCCCATGGAATGTTGGCCTCCGCATTAATTATACATGTATGCTGACGTGGAGCAGAAAATTTATGCACCAAGGAAAAGATAGAGAGAAGGAGATAGAGGCAGAGCAGAGAGAGTGGGACAATTCACGCTAAAATGCGCATAAAAACAAGGCCGAGGCCGTCGCTCTAATTAGCATAGGGTCCGAAGCAGGGGTCCAATGCAGCGGCATACCCATACCCATACCCATACCCATAAAGGTGCGGTGGTGCACTTGCTGTTGCGGCACTTGCTGGTGCGTCCACAGCTGCGACCGGCGGTGCCCCAAGAAGCGATGAACATTATCTCGGCATTGACAGAACTGTGGCGATCTACAGGGCGGGGGGGACTGGAACTGGGGCTCCGGAGTGACCTGATCTGTTCTGCTCCTGCTGAGAGTGTGTGCTTTTTCATGGGGTGTAATTGCATACCCTGTTTTTTGTAGGATTCAAAGGTATTTGGTTCTATTCTATATTTTAAACCTGAAATGAGGTCTCAATTATTCTCAATAAGATACGATAATGTTATAAAAGAAAATAGAACAAAATAATAGGTACACTTCAAGTATTGTTATAAAAAAAAGTTTATTAACTGATTATCATTATTTTTAGAATTTACTTTGTATGAAATATTGATATATAGAGGTAAGAGTTCGTTTGTTTTTTTGAGGTATACAAGTACAACTTGGTTCAAAATTATTATCTACCCTTTAGTGCTTTCTAAGGTCTATTATATGACTATCAAGATTATCCATATCCTATCTATTGACATATCAAAATTTGTAATAGCCAAAACACCAGATTATACTGTGCCTCTTATGGTTTCGATGAATAGATAATTCCTGTCTTCCCCCTCAGTATCTCCAAGTCTGGACACTGAACTCTAAGATTCTTACTTCTCTTTTTGGTCTCTCGTATTTTTTTTATGCGTGCTGTGTAAACGGCAAGATAATCATAAAACATAGCATTGCTTAAATAATTGTACTTCATCAGAGACACAACAGAGTCACAGAGAAAGAGAGGCCTGAGAGGGAGAGGAAGAGTGAGAGACTGAGCCAAGTTACAGTCATTTTTCCCATGATTGTTCTGCTGGCCGGGTAATTATGGGTCACATTTTTTTTTTGGTTCTGGCTCTCTCTTTCCCGGTCGCTATCTCTATCTTTCCCTTCCTTTCATTCCGCAATTATCATACTTACATCCCAACTTTGTTAAACTTAAAGTTAAGGCATAAAGTGAGAATAAAAAATAAACACAAAAAAAATACCAACAAAAATTAATGATGCTTTCAACATTTCACTAGACAAAAGAACCAAACAGGGCCCACCAGTCCAAGTTCAACGTGGAGCCTCGAGTGCCTTGACTGCAGGTAGCGGTAGCTGTCGTTGTTGGCCGGGCCTAAAGTACAGCTACACTCTCAGCCCGAGAGGGAAGACCGAAGAACGGATGAAGGAAATTCCATCATCATTATGTTGATTATGATGATGAAAGCCCCGATTCAATCAAGATCATAAGCGGTAACCGGTAGCAGTGAGGAATGGTTGGGACCCGACAATTTCAACCAATTCAAGGGAGCCATCTCTGATTCATTAGCCCTAAAAGCTTTTGGACAGGAAACACACTGAAAATTGTTCAAATGTAGCCGCTGATGATTTTACACAAAAATTTGTTGCCTTAAAAGCAGACAATGGTAAAAACTCCCACCAAAACTTTAAATAAACATTGACAGTAATTAGTTCTAATTTATTTATTGTTCAATTGGGCAAGGGCTTTGTTCAAGGGCTCAGATATGTTGATGATCTAACGCCACCTTGATATCTAATCTACGTTATATTGTGTAGTATATATCCTCTGATGGAAAGTTGAGTATTGGTTATCTTGCTTATTGCTTATCTATTAAAATTGGTAATCTTATAGTTCGTTTCTATTCGTTCGACCAAAACGGAACCAATAATCTTACCCTTCTATCAAAGAAACAAAGAATACTACTACCAAATTTTGATTTCCCCCGTCAGGTGATCCATCCACTTCGATATGTGCCATATAAAGCGATTGTGAAAATATATCCCATCTATGGCAATGCCTTCCCCCAGGGCACTCTAGCAACCCGCTGCTTATTTTATGCATGGAACTAATTAAAAATGGCACTTTAATGCAAATGCAGCCCCACCTTTTCTAGACGCGTTGCCATCTAAGCACAGACCCCCACACACACACACACACACACACACACACTATATGCCCGATAGCCCGATATATGCACTCAATCCCGGGCGTGTGTGAATATTCTTATTTATATGCAGAAAACCAGCGAAAGACAAAACGTTTCGCAATGCGACTTTAAAAGTTGGAGCCCCCAAAGAAATTGGCACGAGCTGAGCACACGTCTCCTTCGGTTCGAGATCTGGTCGGGTTGACTCGACTCCACGCTCCATGCTCTGGGCTCTGGGGCCGGGGTACAGTTTCTGGCACAGCACAGCATTTTATGGGCACTCTGCACTCCGCACACACATGGTGGATCGGCGGATCGGCGGATCGACGGTTCGGAGGTGGCGAATCGGTGTCGGAGTCTTGCGAAATGCGTATTGCGAGGGGGAACTCGTTTTGTGGGCTGCTGGGCGCGCGTAGGCGCTCGCCGCACACGCCCAGTTGGAGGCTGCAACAACAAGGTCTCGATTGATCGAGGCATCAAATACCCTTACAGATAGTATAGAAATAAAGTCAACAGTGAAGTCTGAACTATAATCGGACCTCTTTAGAAGGGGGTTGACCAGTTTTCCCACCTTTTTTTCTTGATCTAGCAAATACATATGTGTGCCTTAATCATTGCACTGCCAACTGCTTATCACAGTCTGGAGTACCCTTTTGGCAAAGGGTAGATCCGAACAACCTCAGCGCGTGTGCGACGTGCCAACATCTGGAGATGGATCCTGTTTTGTGTGGTGGCAGGCAAAAAGCTGTGCCCAGTAGCCGAGGGCCCAGGTAGACCCTTTGTGGGACTGTGACTCTGTGACTGGGCCGAGGCGCAAGATAATCGATGTATACTAATTATTTGCTTTGGCTGCAACTGTTTGTCATGCTCCGCTCAGCGGCCGGCTGGCCTGTACATCTGTGGAGCAAGGGTACAGCAAAAACAAAAAGCCAAAGTCAAAGCCCAGCCCGACCGGTAGCAAACACCCAAGAACAGAACAGAACAGAACAGGAGAGAACAGAACTGAGTGGACTGGTGGGACTCAAGGCCGGACAAACGCACAGATGCGAGCCGCACCGCTGCTCCCCGAGTGGACAACGGAGAGGGCTGAGCAAATATATCGCCGTCAGCTAAAATAATGGTCATCGACAGCAGCAGCGGCAGCAGCAGAATCAGAAGTTGTTGTCTTGGGCAAGGTCTGGGAGCCCACTCTACTCTCCACACCACACCACTCCACTCCACACGGTAGTCAAGTTTAGACACCTTAAGTACACAGGAAAGCGTCATTTATGCGCTCGTTTTCAAAAACGACAAGCACTAGGCGTGGCAGGACGGGTAGTTCGGAGGGGGTGTTTAAGATGCTGCTCCAGGGTTGGTTGCACTATTAATTACATGGCCGGGCGATCACTTTTAGCTCAACCAAATTATAGATATCCGAATAGCAGCTGAACAGATTGCAGCCCCAGCTACTGATGCACTGCAGCAAGGTCAAAGCTTGGGGTGACTAATGCTGGCTGCGTTGCACCACCGATCGATTTCAATCAACACACCCCCTCCCTCTCAACCAACAAGTTTGCGATTCAAACAACAAAAAAGTACAGTCCACAAAGATCAACAGCAGAGGCAACGGCAGCGGCAGCGGCAGCGGCAGCAGTAAAACAGAAAACTGGGCAGAGCAGCAAGAGAGTGAGGTGGGCAGAGAACAGGCAGAGAGAACGGGCGGCAGAAGGTGGAACGATATGAAGTGGAGTGAGGGAGCGGGACGTTTACGTCAAGTTTTCGTTGGCTTTGGCTACAGCTTTTGATTTGCCCAAGAGAGACGTGTGGCAAGCCCATCTCGGCCCCGGAACAGGTTTTTTGATTTCAGATTTTGGAGCCCCACTGCCGCTGCCGCCGGCTCTGCCTCTGCCGCTGCCTCTGCTCCTGCTTGCAAAAAGTTCAACAACTGCGAAAAGCTAGCGCTCTGCCTCGGCCTCTACTCTGCTGCTGCAGATGTTGTTGATCTCGTGCTGCTTTGGCTGCTGTTAATGTTATGCTGTTGTTGTCGAGTCGAATGCAAAGACTAGTAGCCGAGAGAGACAACGACAAACGAGCGAGCGTTGCGTAAATTACAAGCACGAATAAAGAAAACACAAAACAAAGCAAAAAACATACAGCAGCAGCAACAACAACTACTGCAAATCAATATTCTTTTTATGATCGAGTGTAGTCTCGACGTCGACCTCATTTATGGCGACTTGGTTTTGCTGCTCTGTTGCTCTCTCGCGTTCTACTTCGCTGTTATTCTCTTTCTAACGCTGTTGTGTGGATTCCATTTCGCCATAAAGTGCGTTAATTCGTGGGAAAGTGGGTCAAACATTCGGTTCATCGAACACACAAATAACAAATAACAGAACATCTCAGCGGGGTCGGGGGACGATGTGTGCGTGTTGGATTGTCGGTTCGGTTCGGCTCGGTTCGGGCCTTTTGGCCAGTGGCCGTCGTTCCCTTCCTCCCGCAAAAGACCAACGCATTTGTTTTTTTTTTGGATACGCCATACGATCGAATGTGTGTAGGGTGTCCCGCTGCTCGGTCATGCGTCAGTTTATCGGAACTGTGTCGCAATGCAATATATATAATGTGCATGGGGCAGATAAGATATAGAGGATACTAATGTTTCCCCGGGGGTTCTTGACCTCATTTCTTGCACAAACTAATGTTCAAGGTGCGGGCAAAGCTATAATGGAGATGTACGACTTAAGTTTTATTATAAGCTATTCGTGCCAAGGACGCAAATGCAGTCCTAAGTTACAGTCGTGGGAGTGTCCCGTAAACGTCTGATGGATATAATTCTCTACTTAATATTGAGTATTATCTATACTTAATCTAATCTAATCTGTATTCTTTTCATTCAGTAACTGATTCAAGATTAAATTATATTTTATATCAGTTGCGGAATAGCAATCTAAGCTTCATTCTTATCATTAAACTTCAAAATGTAGTGCAGGGTATTGCCAAATTCGTTAGCTTTTAATTGGTTTTGTGCCGCCTTGTTTTGGGGCTTTAGGTTTGTAGGCCAAAACGGGTATTTGGTATGGTGGGTACGGTCCGTACGCTGGGGCCTGTACGGGGTCGGGGTCACACCTCCTCCAACACAATGTACAGATGTTTTTCTTTTCTCTGAGCATTGTTGTGGTTGTCAGAGTCTGTCGCCCACTTATTTTCCTATGCATTCTGATCATATGTAGTCCAACGACAACAACACAATCATGGAATTTCACGTTCTCATTCTCGGTAGCTGGGGATGGGGTCTGGTCTCCGTGTGGACTGTGTGCCTCTCGGTTAGCTCTACAAATTAAGTTCAAACAGCATTTGGGCACGCTTGTTTATTGAGTGCTCCCCCCTATCCCATTCTGCTCTCGTACCGAGTATGACAAATGAAGTTGTTTGTTGTGTATCACGTTTATGAGCGCGCGCACGATCCCCCATATATTCCACAGTAGAGCCACCTTACTACCTTGCCCCCCACCCCACCCCACCCCAGCCCACTCACTCATTCACTCACTCGCACGTTTTTGTTGATTGTGATTGTGGTTTCTATTTTGTTTCTGCCGATTCGTAAGTGAAAGTAATATGTGGAACATGACGTAGCTGGTTCGGGTGCTGTTTGGCGTCTGTGGATTTCAAAGGTCAAAGCATTTGTTGTCGCCGCCTGATAAGCCAATGGGGCCCAAAGCCCTGCCTGGAATACAATTGGAGTCAGCTGGGATTGGGTATACCCTTCGAGAGGGTGTCACGATAGCGAGATATAGAGAAAATATTCCACATTCGCTTAAAGACTTTGATTTCCTGTAAAATTGTTCCTTGGACCCGAACAGAGATCTATGTGCCTGGTTTTCGATGGATATATAATATAACTTTCAAGGAAGGCAGTGCCCGTCTTAAGATAATATTTAGTAACGCCCATACATTTATATGGTATTGGGGTGGATTTTGAAATACTAGTGTGTGTTTTGTAGGGTATTAGAAACTTCGGCCCTTGAATTTAACTCACTTTCTTGTAATGTGTGACTACGTCGCTAGTTAAATGTGTACAGAGTAATGTTAAGTAGCTCCCACCACCACAAAGGGGGCGGCATCTTTCAACTTGAGGCATCCCGGCTATGCAGCAGCCGCGTTTTTCTCAGAGCCAGCCAGCCCCACACCAACTCCCCCCTTGGAAGGGGAGCTTCCTAACTAATTACATTGCAAAATACTTGAAATGCGCCAAATGGCAGGAAATCAGCGAAACGGGAATGGGCTGGGTCTGAGTCTGGGATCTGATTTACCTCTGGCGGCCGGAAATATGCATGGCTTGGCCAGGCCAGACCAGGTTTTGGCCAGGTCCAAATGAGCGCAACAGCGCAAAAATTTGAATGTTCTCTCGTCAGTGTCAGGGATTGGGATTGGGAGATACCCCTCCGATGCGACCCATCCTACTCTCTCCCAGCCGCCGCTCCGTGTGCAGCGGAGCAGAGAGTAGAAAAAAATTAATTCAGTTGCAGGCCAAGTCGCGTATTTTTTCCAGCCACAGGTCGTCCGATCGGATCGGATCCAGGGTCCGACTACGGCTTTGGGTTCAGATGCCGCCGCACCTACTATAACCTCTCTCTCATATAGTATATATACGCAAACATAGTATATAATAGGCGTGACATGCGCGTTACGCTCCGCTGACGCCAAAAAATAATCAAAGACAAAGACTCTGTCTCTGTCTCTGTCTCTGACTCGACTCCGACCCTGAGCGATGACGATGACGATGTTGATCATGTGGATAGGAAACCCAAAAGTGGGGGAGGTTAAGAGAGAGAGAGATATGTATGATAATTACACCGTGTCAGACTCGAAATTTCAATTCTCATTTCTTTTTTATTTGGTTTTGGTCTTTCTTTTGCTTAACGAGCTCATCCCCAAATTGTATCAGAACTTTTGTGGTATGAGAGATATAATGAACGATAATGAACCCGGGAGCTGAAGGTGAACCCAAGGTAATGGAGGATGAGCACGGCTAAACTACTGTAGGGGAGAGAAAGAGTTTTACAAGTAGTGAAATTTAATTTAAAAGTTCTTGAATTTGATGGCTGCTGGAATTGAACTGCTTGCGGACCTCTTCGGATGCCTCGAAGCCGCCCGTAATGCCAAACTGTATCAGTATAAAGAGATACGATATAATAGCGGATAGAATTAGCAGTATAAACTCGTTGTTCAGCTGAAAGAATCCCAAGACTTTGATCTCCAGGCGCTGGGTTTGCTGCTGGCTGAGAAATGTTTCCACCTAAAGGAAGTTCATGAAAGATGGCTTCAGAAATGAAAAAAATTCCCAAACCGCACTCACACTCTTGTCCCAACGCTGATCCATATCGGTGCAGACTATGTCGAGGGGTAATCTATTCGGCTTCTGTGACTCCCTGACCGCATAGTCCGCGCACATGATCAGCAGGATGAGATTGAAGAGCTTAATGGTGGCCATTGCCAGGGAGACCAGAGCAATCTCATTCGCGTTCAGATAGTGCAGAATGCACAGATAGAGTATCAGGCAGATGCTGATGAAGTTGTAGTACACGTAGAAGAGGATCTGCCACTGCAACATGCGGCGAAAGGCGATCGTCACCCCGTAAAGCTCGCTGTAGATGGAGGCACACTCGTCCAGCTCGTCGGCATAGTCGCAGAGGAGTCGCATCCGCTGGTAGTTACTCATTCGGACTGCCCTCTCCTCGCACTCTATGGGTTGCATGCGCTGCAGCATCAGCAGGATGTTGAAGGCCATATGCTCGTACAGTATCCCCGAGACCAAGAAGCCCATGAAGCAGGCATCCAGCACAAACAGGGTGCCCAGCCACATGTAGATCCCCACGATCACGGCCACAGTGTTGCGAGCGTCCGCAAAGTGCTCGTTCTTCAAGAGCGGCGGAAACTCGTGGACACAGCCCCCAATAGTGAGCAGCAGCTTGAGCAGGAAATACACTATGAACTTCTTGGGAAAGAGCTGATCCACGCGGGTCACCGCACAGATGCGCCGATACAGGGCCAAGTAGCGATTGAGCACCGTCCGGAATTTGTCCTCGCCCTTGGCCTGGATGATGAAGGAAATCAGTGCCAAAATGGACACCGAAAAGGACTGCATCAAGGCAAACATATCCGCATAGCTCTCCGGCCGAATGGTGATCAGATGCGCGGAGAGTTGTGGCCAGACACCCGCATAGGTCAGAACGACCAGGCAGCGCCAGACAGTTTCCAGGATCCTGTTTCGGCTGCCACTCTTTGGGAGCTTCAGCTGCAACTCTTCCCGGTCCAGGCGAAAGGAGATCAGAGACAGGACTCGAGCCGCCCGATACAGCGTCAGGAGCAGGCCCCGCGACCAGGCCTCCGCCACCACTCCTCCGCCGCAGCGTTTCTGCTGACTGTCCTTGTCCATATCCAGGCACTGACTGAACCCAACTGGATTGAATGGCACTGGAGCTTGGCTAATGACATGTCCTGGCCGGGGCGATAAGAGCTCCGCTTCGCTTCGGCCCTCTGGCGATGTGTTTGCTGTTGATTTTATTAATTGAATGTGTAGATATCGGCAATTGCCATTCACGCTTCGCTGAGTGCCTCGCTGACTGATTGGCCCCGGGAAACCCACGTCCCAGGGACAAAGAACAGGGCCCTGTGCAACAATAACAACAACAACAACAGCAATAATCGGGCAACGATGATGATGGACAGGCCAGCCCCAGCAGACCCAGAGATCCAGATCCACTTGGTCTTTGACAGGGCCCTGTGCCCATGGGCACATTGGAACAGATGGTGCTCAAGAAATCCAACGAGGAAAAAACTGGGCGTAAATTGATATTTATGAAGTTGTTTTGGGCCGAGGCGAACAGAGAAATCATCGAAAATTCAAATCGAATATTTGTAACGAGGTGAATGTATTTTTATACGGTTTGAACGGAAGCTTTTAAGCAACTTTGTAATTCGTTCTCTCTGATACTTTAAAGATCTTTAAATAGGTATAGTTCTAAAAATATTAAGATCATATTTCATTTCGAAACATGGAATTCCCTAAGTAATGAATTTACATAGATATATGGATGATTGTTACTTTCCACGCCCCCTATTTTGTATGGACTTTTGGAAAAGTTCATTCACCCTTTACGGAGGGAGTTTCAATCCCCATATTATCAGAAAGGGAACCTTTGGAAACTTCAAAAACAAATGATTAGCCTCAACAAAAGTATTCAACCAATCAAAGAGAAAATTACATTAGAAATTTGTAAAATTTAACAAACATCCAATGTCAAGAATTAAGATCAACATAAGTATGATAGTCCAAAGTACTTTGTAACTGATGGACCACAGTTTTGGGCCTACTACTACCATTTTTCAGAATGATTAAACAACATCGTGACCTTATCTTAGCGATCCCTATAAAAGGAAACTTGTCTGACAATTTCCAGCTCTTATTGGAGGTAGCTTTTGGGCATTGGATCAGTCTTGAGGGACACGGATGCCTTGAACAGACCCAACCAACTGGAATCGTTACTGTCCCCTCTTTTATAGTTTATGTTCTCCATGGAAATCGTTTCATTTCTTCTCATATTAGCTTCAGTGTGCGTTTCATTTGATTTTCGCTTACGTTTCAATGCGAAATTCGTTTGAATTTCAATCCACTCGTGAACAATTAGTAAGGCGATGATTGTTTTGCCTCTTCCTGATACTGATAGGGGAGTGGAGTGGGGTGGGGCCGGGGGGAAATAGGAAGAGTCGGGAGTAGGAGGAGTTGATGTAGTTTCAGTCCTCGTGCCCGTTCCCACACACCCATTTCTGACTCCGATTGCAAGTTGCCAAACACGTTTCCCTGGCATTAGAATAGCTCCACTTGGTTCAACGAACTTGCAACTTGGTGCTGCCAGCCGATCCAGCCACCATATCCAGCTGGAGCCAGAGCCATAGCCAGAGCGAGAGCCATGAGAAGGAAGTGCCTGGAGTGGCCCCAAACCCAAGCCCAGCAGACGGGCAATAGAAAAACAACAGAGTCAATAGCCTTTTTGTGTGCATGAGTATGTGGCTGCCACAACAGCAAATCCAGCCAGAGTTGGAGTTGGAGTTGGAGTTGGACTCTGGGGACTAAAGACAGAGCAACAGCAAGAGGCAACAAGCGACAAGCAGCAACAGGTCTAGTCAAGCTCGGGCCTGCTGCTCCTGGCTTGATCATTGCCTCTGACAACGGGGCAGGGGTACGGTATAGGCAACTGGCGACTGCCAACGACAGCGCTGTGGCAGCTAAAATGGGCGTGCAACAAGCCTGGGCCCCCTATAACTGGTTTTCCTAGATAGATATAGACAGATAACGCTGGCTAGAAAGTCTCCACTCCACTCCACTCTCGAGCAGCAGCATCCACAGCATCCTGCAACCAGTTTACGTACAGTTCGACTCCGTGTTATTACAGTCCAAGTACATGGAGTAATTGCATGGGACAGGCCTGACCCCAGCTCCAGCTCCAGTCCCAGAGCCCTAGAGACCCAGCCGGGATGATGATCATGATGCTAGTGCATCTGTTGCAGCTCCTCCTCTGCTGGTTGCATCTTGGATTGGATGGGCCAATGAACTGTGTCGTCAGTCAGCGAAAGACAATAGGAGCAGAGCAGAGCAGAGCCAAGCCCTGGATCTCGGACGCAGCCTGGCTGCACTCTGCCTCTGCTTCAACCTCTGCCAGCGATTCTGCCGCTGCTATGTTGTATTGCTAAATTGGAAATAATTGCCCAGCGGCAGCAGCGGCAGCGGCTGTAAAGCAGCAGAATGCACGTGTGCATGTGCTGCTGTTATCGCTGTCATCAGTTGTTGTTGTTCTTGTTATTCTACTATGACATAAAATAAGAGAGCAAAACAGAGCAAAAACAGATCAGAGCGCAGCACAAGCAGAGAAATTCACACAGAAAAAAAGCTCTCCAAAAGCTCTGGGAATATGTATTGCATTTCATTATGAATGACTAATGTAGCGGCTTTTTGAGTAATACTATGTAAAAGCTGAATCGATTCGGCCTGGCGTCCAAATCTCGCGCTTTTTGATCAAATATCAATTTTTTTCAGTGCAGGCAGAGGAGAGAGAGAAGCCTAGCTTTAAAAGAGTGACAGAGCAACAGAGCGAGAGTAAGCGAATCTGCAAAAGCAAACACAATGGGGAAAATAACACACTCGCGCAAAATAATAATAACAATAAAGTTGAGTACGGCACAATAAAAACGTAAAGGAAAGGAAAGGAAAGGTTCAACGACATTAGGAGATTAGAGAGAATTCCATGTACATGTTACGAGAAAGAGGAAGAGCTATTCGATATGCACATTTAAATATGTGAATGAGCAGAGTGCAAGCGTGTGTGTGTGCGTGCAGAGAGAGAGCGGGAGATTCATCGACAAACGCATAGAACACAAAAAAAAAACACAACAAAAAAGTCATCGACATCATATGGATTTTTATGTTGATCATGTCAGTGAGAAGGGGGGGGAAGGGAAAAAGGGAAAAGGGACAGGAATAAAGAAAGAGCTGGGCCTGGAGTGCGGGGAAAAGATAGGGGCAGGGGCAGGGGCTAAGACAGATCAGGGGCCGGGGTTGAGTGCAACCAACAACAGCGTCAGGGACAGGAAAATGTTTTTCATTGTCTATGGCACCCCTCCCTCCCCACACTCTTTGGAGAAAAGCTAGATGGGGCCAGATGGAGCCGCCGCCGACTGTGGAGTCATTACAGTTGCGGGAGACATGCCCCATGCGTTTGTAGAAGCAGCAGCAACAACAACAAAAGAGGGAGGGGGAAGGGAGAGGGAGCCGCCACACAAAGACAGCCCATGCAAATGATGAAACAGTACCCCCTTTCCACTTGGGATTTTGGCGTGTGTTGCATAAAATGCCTGCCTCACTTGGATGCGTTGCTATTTCCAGATGCAACAGATCAGATCAGATCAGATGCAACCCCTACATAGCGAGGCGACTGCCGCATTTGCTTACTCTTAATTTGGATATTTAATTACGAAACAGAGACTGGGGGACTCTTTGCCTGGTCCAGAGAGGCCTGGAGTGCTAACAGAAGCCGCACTGGGGATACCCTAGAAGGAAAATAAATCCCCAATAAGAGATTCTAGCTTAGGGAATTGGGACAAATGAACCATCTTAAGTCGTTGGTTCGGAAATACTTCCTTCATTCGATCCGTATGTCACGGATATACCTCAACACAAGACCCAGCAAGGAGCTAGGGTATAAGTACAGAGGCTGGTCAATTTGATTAGGTTTTCAAAATCAATTCTGAAAAAGGGGAAAACAAATGGAATTTATTTGTTTTGCCGCCTGTGTGAGAAAATAAACATGAAGCATCGGCAGCCCAGCGCAGATGTCCGTCCAGAGTGGGGATGGGATGGGGTATATTGAATACCGAGTTTTGTGGATGATGCAGAGAACCCGACTCCCTGGGACTTTCTTTTCTTGCAATGCGTCGTCTCGCCTTTGTTTGTTATCACTTGAAGTTTGAACGGTTTTACGAATTGATTAAGCCCGGCATTTGTTTACGAGGCAACAGGTAAACACAGACAACAAGAAGAACAGAGCTGGGGAAAAAGAACGGGAAAAGAAATAGAGGGGGGAAAGAGCGGAAAAGGAGGTGGGCAGGGGGAAGGAGAGCCTCATGTGAAGAACAATTTAGGGAAGCCGACAAACTTTCCGTTTAAATGCTTTTACAGTTGAATTGCAAGCATGTTCTGGGACGGCAGTTTCTGTTCTGTTCTTTGACGACGTCGTAATCGTATAGTAAAGCCCCTCAACGCTCCGCACCGCGCCGGTTCGGTTCGGTTCGGTTCTGTGCTGATTAACCAAAGCATGACGAATAACTGCAGCGGCAGAGGCTGCTGCGACGTTGACGTCGACGCCAGCGCACACACCTGACAATTTGTTAATGAGAGCAACATCAGCAGCAGAGGAAGGAGTGGAAGAGCCAGAACAGCAGGAAGCCAAGCGATAAAACAAAACCAAGCAAAGCAAAGCGCAACGGATGACGGATGTCCTGCAGGGGAATAATGACCAAAGCGAGACAGAACAAAACGTACGAGTAGCTGTGCAGCAGAAGAGATCAGTGAAAAGCACTGAAAAAAAAAATATATTAAATTGTGCTGAAAATAAGAACGAAAGAAAAGCTCACACTCTGCACTAGTAGAGGAAACGATATAAATTTATAAAAAACCATTACAAAACATTTTAATAATAAAATGTATGATTTAAAGAGGATGTAGACCATTTCTTTCAGTGCAGAGGAGAGAGAGCAGAACAGAACATAACTAACTGCAGTAAAAATGTAAATAATGCAAAACATTTTCTCACCGCGTTTCGCTGCGGCGCACTTTTTAGGCTTCCCCAACTGGTCGCTCGCTCTCCGGCCCTTCCCGACTGACTCCCTCTCCTAGTGACCCTGCCGGAAGGGAACATGTTTCATGGGAAATGAAATGCAAGAAATGTGCGGCGGCAAGTGAGATCAGCAAAAACCAGAGAGGGAGGAAGACCTGGCCGGGGCTATCAGAGCTTTCTAATTGCGATGACAGTCAAAACACTCAGCAGATGGGCTGGGATCAGATGTGATCGAATGGAATGGGATAGATGGATAGATGGATGGATGGATGTCTAAACACCAAAGGCAACATATGGACACTGAAAAACTGAGAATGACCTTTTTCCGATAATGGATGGATATGCATATCCCTATACGAATACGCTCTGGTCATATGTACAATATTTCCCCCGGCCCAGGGGCCATTTGTAGTGAAATTTAATCAAGCGTTTAATGGTAAAGGTGGAACGTCAGGGAACATAATACACAAGCCCTCGGACTGGGACTGGGACTGGTCCGGAGGGTAGAGTGGGTAGGACAGGACGGGTAGGCGAGAGGGGCTTGGCCCGAGAGCGAGGGCGTTTTTAGTGATGCTGAACCAGGCTCTGGCCGGATTGGGCTGGGTTTTTTTTTTTTGTGTTGGTCGGGCTCTTCTCCCGCTTGATGTGCCTGTCATATGTCAGTCTGTGTCCGTGTCCGTGTCTGTCCGGCCCAGCCTGTTCCTCTCACCTACGACGCTGGTTAATGACATTTTGCAGTTAATTGCTGCGGCTGCTGCCCTGCCATATGTTCCCAAAGCTGATCTGGTAAATGAATATGATGCGTATGCGATGCGAGAAGATGCATTTCCAGGCAACGTAATTTGACTACATTAACTCAATATGCCATAACAGGATAAAGCGAAGGAGAAATAGAGAGAGGGAGTCACGAGTGATGGAAAGGAAGAGACCTTCCACAACGATGCTGTGCCAGTTCCCGTACAGTTTCTATTAGTGGAACAAAAACAAAACAACAAAAATAAAGGTTCGTTGACCTTGAGATCTCTACTTTGTTGGAAAACCCAGGCTTTTCTTTTCGATAATTCTATGGCAATATAGACCCTACAAGTAGATCTTTGATAAAGGAAATAGTAGAAACTTATAGTGATAGGAAACATTTTGTCAAGAGTGATATTCATATTAAATGAAAGTCCTCTGGGAACGTGAGAGTCCATCCACCAAAAATGGATGTTTCAAATGTTTGACTGGTGGGTCTAAAGATCTCATATCAAATGGCTTATCTCTAATCTCACGTTTATCCAAAACTTGCAATACTTTCATCTGTCTTATTTCTTATTGACTTTTCCCGATAATTACGAATAGCTACCTCTATCTCTATAGAGACAAGCCACATTCTGACAGTTCTCAAAGATCCTGCTTATAAGCATTACATAATCTTCTTTGTGTGCCGCTTTACATGCACAAATCTGAAATCTTTTGATTGCCATACAATATCGATTGTCATTATCGGATCAGATGTACGTCAAGAGCGACTTTTCTTGACGAGGAGCCCATAACCTTTTTTTGGCGCGCACTTTTCCTAGTTACCACCGCGGCACAGGTAATGTCCTAGAGACAGCAACAACAAACAGGAATCAGATTCAAGTAGGCAGGTACACGCAGAAGGAGAGAGAGGGAGGGAGATTGCCAGAGCGAGACATTGGCGTCAGCGTTGGCGTTGCAGTCGACGTTGCAGCCGTGTAGGACGACGCGTAACCGGCAATATATTGGCAGCAAACCAGTTTTTATAATGTCAATTCGAATCCTACACGTTCATGTCCATCCACACGCATTAAGCGCGACAGTCGCAAGTCCAAATGATGACGATGAGCGGCGACAGGGACAGGGGACGGGGGACAAGGGAGAGGACAGGACAGCGATAGGGATAGCTGTAGGTATAGGTACGCCCGTCGCTGGCGTTGAATTTGATTTTGATTTCACCTGAGTGGCTCTCAGCCGCCTTCCCTTTTTCCCTCCTTGTTCGCTCCTTTTTGGTTGTTTTGTTTTGTTTCCCTTTTTGTCAACCAACGAGGGAACAACAAATGCACTGCACAGCGTTGACGACCTACGATTTTGTGTCATGTTCTTGTTGTTCCCTCCGCCTTAGAGATGGGAAACGGACACGAAATATGAATTTGCAAACACGCACGAATTTGCAGGGCGTACATTTAGTAGCGGCCCTGTAGGATATTTCATATGAAGATCATCCACAAATACTTAATAGCCTAATAATAATATCAGTGTTTTTTAGAAAGTCTTTGCTTTTAGTTTTCGAAGCCTCGCAGGCGCGCGAACATTTTCCGCAAGGCACGAACGTAACACGAATGACATCACGATCATCTCTCGTAATGTAGATCATCTCTCCTTGTTGTTGTTGGTTTTATGATTTTGGCCAGATGTTTGCCAATCAAAGATGGAAGATTATACGAGTGTCCATAAAGCAGATCGGATTTAGCCCTATCAAAAACATTCAAAATTAGGATACAAATCGTTGACTTCGGTCGGGAAGAGTCTCAGAACCTCTTCCTTGGTTCTTATTCACTTGTTCTTGCGGCTCCTACTCCTCTTCATTTGGCTCTTCTTGTTGTTGCTGTTATTCCTTATCGTATTGTTGTTGGCCTTTCTGTTTCTTCTGCCTCTCCACCTCCTTTGCTGTTCGAGGTTTTGTAATTGATGATGTTTATGTTTCGAGCATGGGGATTGGATCGGGGTCCCATCCTTTTCCCTCTTTCAGAGCTGATTTACAGATTACGCACCTACGACTATTCAGATTTTCATTGTGGGTTCTCGGTCGAGGGTCTGTGCCTGGCATATTAATGTCGAGATCTTAATTTATTCTAATGGGTTTATCAAATGCTATAGGGCAATAATAATAATAATAGATAACGTTGAATGGCATGAAAAGAAAATGTAAATATTATGGTTTTATTCTATGGACTGAGAATAACCCCAGAGATAAAGATCAAGAGTTCAGCAGAAGGATACTCACAAGGGCTACGGGAAAGAGATATTTATGCTAAACTTTTTGGTGATAAGAGAAAACGTTGCAGATATGGTAAGAAATGAGATATCCCAGTCGAAGTGCACAAATTTAATATCCAACAACAATTATTGCCGGTATGAACTTTTGAGCAAAGTAAATATTGATTGAATTCACTTTAATCGAAACAGTTTAGAGTTTTTTTTTTCTAAGCTAGCACTTGAAAGATCTTTATTTTATTATTTGTAGTTATTTACTTAATTAACACCAACGATTTATACTGATTGTGCGACTACTGTTGAGCAGTCTCATTAAAGTCCAGCAATTTGATAAGTGGAATTGATCGTCACCTCGCAGCTGATAATGAATTCTTATTAGTCATATTTGTTCTTTATTGTATAGGTTAAAATGAAAGACTCAACGGACGCACCCCGGATAATTCGTATAAAATATGAGAGTGTATACACTCCTTATAGAATTTATATTTCGTTGTTTTAAACAATTATACTCGTATACATGCCATAAATAAAGCGATTCGACCAGTCATTTTTCGTTCACATTTGCCTTCTTTTTTTACTATTATTCTCTAGTATTTTTTTTTCTTAAGTGCTCAGGGTTAAAATGGATATCAATATAGAAACGACTAATCTCACAGTAAATTTAAGCTGTCGAATAACAATAGTATATTATAGTTTGGTCAGGAGGTATACTTTTCGTTTGTTGTATAAAAAGTTTAGTTTCAAATTTTCCCGCGTAAAAAAAATAAAGAGGCCGCGGATGGATACACACAAAATGACAAAAACCGTTACATCGTTAAATACCAGAGAACTGGTGGTAGTTTTTCAGCCGGAACTAGCAGTTTGATTCAAACGAATGCAAATAAGAAATAAAATAAAAAACAATTGTCAATTCAAGTGTAAAGTATAGAAATAAAAACTTCCATTCTGGACAAGGATCTCTCCCACTCCACCCAGTGACGCCGATGTGAGCAACAACTCTCCCCGGCCAGCCGTAAGCCAACGCCTACAAGGTTGACCGAGAGAGAGGCCGTCGTCCCAAAACCGAGATAGAGTTTTTCATTTAAAACAGAACACGACGAGCATCACTAGCATTAATACCAAAGTCACACGAAGGGGAAATCGCAGCCAAGAGAGAGCCAGGGCTGGAGCGATCCCATACCTCTGTCAGACGAAGGGGAAATGGTAGCCGATAAGATCGCGATACCTACGCTACAAGGAGGGGAAACAGCAGCCGAGAGAGCGAACGATCCCAATACCCATGCACGAAGGGGAAGCAGCAGCCAGAACAAGATCTACGAAGAGGTGAACAGTCGGATCGGTCGACCGTGGTGGGTTTCGCTCTCTTCAAGGCGGGCTTGGCTCGGTTTCAAACATCTACGATATGTTTTAGAATTTATTCCTGAAAAAAATTTATTTTAAATAATAATACTGTACATATAGTGTTATTTTCAAATTAAAACGCTGATAAGTGAGCTTATCGAACAAAAATATCGCAATACAATAATATTGCTAATCGAATAACGTAACATTTCGAATACACTTACGTTTTATTCGTTCACACTACGTTTTCTGCTTTGGCATATTTTGCTTAAATCTTATTTAAGAAACAATCCAGCTTCCACTTTCACAAAAGTTATACGATTCACTTTTAAAATCAGATAAATTACGTTTCCGTTTTCACAAACCACAAGACTTCTTCGTTTTCAAAACGTTATCTTTCAGAGAAGAAACATCTACATACTTATGCTTAGAAGAAACATCTTTACGGTATATCGGTATATAATGGTATATTTTGTCCATTTCATCAATCTATAAAATTTATTTTTTAACGGCATATAGAAATCCAATAAAAGCAATTATTTAAATTTAGCCAATCAAGTAGAAAATTGATTCATTAATCGGATAAAATTATGTGAGTATGGTTGAATGTTCTATATAGCTGGGAATATTCGACGGAAGATCAAAAACGAGGAATATGAAAACTAGTACTTGAATTCGCCAGTATATTTACGGTCTATTTTTTAAATGAGACGGTATGTTTCGGTATATTTCTGAGGGTCGGACGGTATATTTATTCGTTAAGTCCGCGGTCACACTGGGTTCGTGTTTTTAGCAAAATTAGTGAGAAATAACAAATTAATTAAAGAATTAAGCGTTTCTATGTGTTGACGTCAACCCAGGCGCGATCTATGAATGCCGCTGCTGTGTAAAGTACTCCGTCGCTGAGGGGCAGGGCACACAAAATTTCGGTGCGAGGCTGCGAACAGGGGTTTGTACATAAAAATACATACCAATGCTGGTGTGGTGGTGGAATGTGTGTGTTGTGCGGGGGTGTTATGGGTGGCTGCTGCGACGGCGACGGCGACAGCGACTGCGACTGTGACAGAGCAATGCAAATCCTTTTGTAATCCCTCGTCCTAGGCAAAGAATCAATTTCCCAATTGCCCGACAAGGCGGTGGCACTTGTGTCGCTCTGGTGACAAGTGCATCAGCAGCAGTAGAGGCGGGTGTGTGTGTGTGTGTGCATTAGTGTGCGTCCGTGTGTGAGGTAAGGTCGTGAAGTGGCAAGTGTCAAGGCATTTTACAACAGCGACGACGGCAGCGGCACACGAGCAAGGTAAAACCTTCGCTCGAGCTTCGAGCACCGCGCCCCATGCGCAGCTCTGCATTAAACATGACACTTGTCCCGGTCCAGGGCGGGCTCCCTACTCGCCTCTATCTGTGTGTGTGTGTGTTCGCTATGGTGTGCGTGTGTCCTGTGAGTGCATCGTAAATTGTTGCATATTTAAATATTCATGCAGCAAGCCCTGGGCCCAGCTCAAGAGCCTTGTCCGAGCAAAGCATAGCTTATATTTTTTACGATTACAATTGCCATTTTACACGGACATCATTTGGGCGCCTGCGCTTGTTCTACGGCTTCCTCTCAGGCTCTACGGGGCTCTCTCTCTCTCTCTCTCTCTGGGCTCTTCATTTTTCTCTCCTTTCTCTGTATGACTTTTTGGAGTGCCTTTCAAGAGTGCCCCTTAGGGTCCCAAATGGGCATAATAATAGTACACGGCTCTGGCCAAGACAATAGCAAAAGGAACTAGCTATAGGCCATCGTACCCCCTTTACAGACCTCCCCTCGCCACCCGCCTGCTGTACGTACCCCATCCTCCTTTTGTTGTGTGATATTTTAAGGCTTGTTTACCTTTTTGTGGCCCAAAAACTCCGGAGTGCGGACCGCTCATCATTTCCGTTGGAAAATTCGAATCGTTGACAGTGAAACTTCCTTCCTGCCTGTCCCGCACACACACACACACACACACACGTCGTGGATTGTGTGTGTATGTGCGGTTGCGGTTGCTGGGGCCTGACTGTAATTGATTTGGGTTCGGAATAAAGCTCACCTGAAGAGGGCCGGTGATTGACAGCCTGTTGGCGGATCGGATCGGATGGATGGCCAGTGGCCAATGGCCATACTCATTTCCTTAACTAAAAAACATGCCTGTGTTTGGCTTTTTTCCTCCTCTTTTGCAGCCACGAAATGTATCTTTAACATCAGCACCAACCAGCGAGGAAACGAAAAACAACAACAACTACCATAAGAAGAACAACCCACAAAGAGCCAAATTTTTAGTTAGTTTTTTTGTGTTTGCTTTTGGAGGGCAGTAGGCGAACAGGGCCAAAAAACATTGGACACGGAGTAACACGTACATCTAGGACCCAAAACCAAACCCGGAGCAGCCAGGGACAGGGGACAGGGGACAGGGGACCGTCCCACTCATCAATATTCGAAAAAGCAATTGAGACGCGAACCATCAGCAGGCATCAGCATCAATTCATCAATTATTCAAAATGACCGAAGACGAAATTCTCTTTGACGATGTCTACGAGCTGTGCGAGGTCATTGGCAAGTAAGTTTCCTCCCCCTCCCCCCCACCCCCCTCTCCCCTGGTTATGGAGCGACTGCTGCTATTGACGGCTGCCATTATCTCATTATGTATGTCCTAACATCTGTCCTGTCCCGCCTTCGCCCCCTCAAGAAATGTAAGAAAAAGTTGGCAAACTTCTCACCAACTTTTGCATTATGTATGCCGCTCTAACGAAATTTCTGTGTTGGTTACAATCCTGTGACAGGATCATAGTTGTGTACCAAATTCCAAGGCTGCAGGAGCATAAATTTAACATAGTTTATCGGGTCAAAGTTGAGCGTACAGTCAGCAATTATATTACAAAATATTTTTGTGATTTGTTTCGGAAATTACAAAAAAAAAATTAGCAAGAACTTTTGCAGGGACAGGGAAAAAAGTTTCCCCATCTTGGAACAGTGCCAAAATTGAGTTATAAATACTTTTGTGTATTTTTTAATTGGTTTAGACCTACAAAAGGGTATACAAAAGTCTTATTTTGGGGGTATATACATATTAATGGAAAAACGATAATCAAAGAGCCCTAAAATTTCACTTAAATTTCTGTCCTTCGGTGTTGTTCCCTTCTTTTGCAGAGGACCCTTCTCCATTGTGCGACGATGTATACATAGGGAGTCCAGCCAGCAGTTTGCTGTTAAAATCGTTGATGTGGCCAAGTTCACAGCGAGTCCAGGACTGAGCACAGCGGGTGAGTGTACTCATATTTTGTTGTTGTTCCAGAATGGGAGGCGACCTTGTTCGATTTGGCCCGACAGGCACCGTTTCTGTGTGAATAAATTATAATTAAGCTGCTCAATTATTCAAAATTATGTTGGCTGTGGCACACGTGTAGCCCGTGTAGGGCCCCCCCAGACATCTGGCAGCCCAAGATGCCAATTAAAAAGAAATTGCTCAAGTGCAAGGATGCCTGGACCTGGACGAACAGCAGGTCCCAAGCCCAGGACATTGACTAAATGATGCATGGCAGGCACATAAGTCAGCGCTAAGTCCATTAGTGCCACTGCCAGCTGGTGTCGGACTTGGTATGGGTGGGGGGCCGTGCTGGCCTGGCCTGGCCGTACAACTGTTTAGGCTTCCATCTAATGTCAACTAATTGCCGTTTCTGCCCTGCTTTCACTCCCATTGCAGATCTGAAGCGCGAGGCCACAATATGTCATATGCTGAAGCATCCACACATTGTCGAGCTGCTGGAGACCTACAGCTCCGAGGGCATGCTCTACATGGTGTTCGAGTTGTAAGTGCTCCCCAGTCTCCTTCCCTTACAAACCTTTCATTTACTTACATTTTCCATTTTTCACATTTACAGCATGGAAGGCTCCGACCTGTGCTTCGAGGTTGTGCGTCGCGCCGTTGCCGGTTTTGTCTACAGTGAGGCGGTGGCTTGGTGAGCACCAGCACTACTCAGTTTTTGCACAAATATGTGCTATGGATGTGTGTTTGCTTCGACTAGGGATGCAGCTTTCAGGGGAGGCACCTTTAAGAGGATGCAGCTTTGAGGGGAGGCACCTTTAAGCGAATGCTCAGAGCCTAGCATGGCAATAGTCAATCGATCTCTTTTTGTAGCATACTTTTGTGGTACTTGCTGAGGATCTGAGGATTAGTTTTTAGTTTTTAGAGCCTTAGTTCTCCCAAAGGAGGTTGTATTTGTGTCTATTCAATGCCTGTACCTGAAGATATACCGAGCCAGTTTCATATTGCCATTTTTTTGTATGGTCTGGTTATATTTGTATATTTTATTTCTTTAATGGCATTAATTTACATCAAAATAACCTCCTAATCACTAAAATTGTTCAAATTTTGCTCAGTGTAATCATTAAGTCCTATTCTCAATAGGGTTTTAATTTTGGAAAATTATTGTTAATGAATTTAAGGCTTAGGAAAGGCTCAGGTTGAATATATTCATAATATTATATGAAATGATAGTCGAAAAATGTAAAGTTTTAGACCTAAACGAGTCTATGCCTTTAGCAAAGTCAAATTTCTGCAAAATCTTTAGTTTTTTTGATTGATTCTGATCATTCTTGAATTTCACAAAGCCATAAACTTGTCCAAACTTTTGTTTTACAAAAGCAAATAGCTAAACAGTGCAAAAAGCCACTTTACTAGCTTCGTTTTAGAACTTTTGTTAGCAAATGGAAACCAAAATTAGTGGCCAAATCATTTAGAACTTTAGAGAGTACAGAAACAAACACGCATCCATAAGGCAGGACCCTCTTGAAGCCCTTATCTAACATCTGCAACTCTTTACAGCCATTACATGCGGCAGATACTGGAGGCGCTACGATATTGCCATGAGAACGATATACTGCACAGGGACGTGCGTCCCGCCTGTGCCCTGCTCGCCACCGTGGACAACTCGGCGCCAGTGAAGCTTGGTGGCTTCGGTTCGGCCATCCAGCTGCCGGGCACGAGGGAAACCATAGAAACACACGGACGCGTGGGCTGTCCGCACTATATGGCGCCGGAGGTTGTCACCAGGCGGCTGTACGGCAAGGGCTGCGATGTCTGGGGCGCTGGTGTAATGCTGCATGTCCTACTATCCGGCAGATTGCCCTTTCTGGGCTCCGGGGTGCGACTGCAGCAGTCGATAGCGCGTGGCAGGCTCTCGGTGAGTGTCGCAAAGGATTCACTGGGGAGTCGGAGTGTTTGATTTCGATTTTTTTTGCAGTTTGAGGCGCCTGAATGGAAATCAATTTCGGCTAATGCTAAGGATCTAGTCATGAAAATGCTGGCGGCCAATCCACATCACAGACTTTCCATCACCGAGGTGCTCGACCATCCGTGGATACGAGATCGGGACAAGCTACAGCGAACACATCTCGCAGAAACGGTGGAGGAATTGAAGCGCTACAATGCTCGGCGCAAGCTCAAGGGTGCCGTTCAGGCCATTGCCGGCGGCACCACCATGGATCCCGTTTATGTCACCGATGCGGACAGTAAGTCTTGCTATATACAGACGTTTTCTTCAATCCTTACTAATGTTGTGATCTTTCAGTGCCCATTGCTGGTGCACCCGACGAATGGGCCGACGAGGAGGCGGGCATCGAAGCGGTCCAGCGTATTCTGGACTGCCTGGACGATATCTATTCGCTGCAGGACGCGCATGTGGACGCGGATGTGATGCGGGATATGCTGCGGGACAGTCGCCTGCATCAGTTGCTGCAGCTCTTTGATCGCATCACCTCGACGGTTGTCACCAGCAACGGCCGGGCGCCGGCCGCAGAGGCGGTCACCCGCAGTCGGGATGTCCTGGAGTCGCTCTCGTCGACGGCCGGCAGTTCGGTGGCCAATAAGTATGCCAAGGATGAACTAATGCTGCTGCTGGCCGCCCCACACATGCAGGTGAGTGCTGGCAAGCCCCCATTCCATTGCGCTTATTTACTATTACTTTGCTGTGCTATGCTGTGTGGCATTTTGTGGCAGGCAGGCTTTATTTCTTAATAATCTGCCAATCACAACGAAGCTCTGGCTCTTACATAGAGTACTTCTCTCTGTGGTCGGTCCCCCGAAACTCGTTTCGGCTTAAGCTTAAACAAATTTGAAATGTATTTAGTGCGGGCAAACAGGCCAAAGCAACACAATGGCAGTACCAGACCATCATGCCCGGAGCACAGACAGTCACTAATCCTTTGCCTCAACAGAGGCACACACACACACACAATGGCAATGCTTGCTAATGCAACCAAATACAAACAATTTAATCAGAATAAACCAAACCGAAATTCCTTTTTTCGGACATTGTTGCCGCAATACGAGTACACCAGAAAGCAGCAACATCCGCGACACAGGACGCCCTAGGGCCCCGGTTTGGTCCACCCCTAAAGGCTTTTTGCGCTGAAAAGTATGCTACAAGGCTCAAGTTCCATCATCGTTGGTTGCGGCCCGGCCCGGCCCGGCCCGGCCCGACCACACAAAAACATTTAACGATAGCAAAACAGGGAGCGGGGGAGAGAAAGAAATGCAGAAAACCGAACAGGATTTTGCATTGAACGAAATATCAAATATCCTTACGGGCATTAATGAAAAACGACTGAAACGGGGCTTCCAGGCTAAAACTGAATTGAATATGACTCGCTGATGGATTTCAACTGTTCAATTAATTATTTATAATACGATTTCAAGGACCTTTAAATGGGGCGATCCTGGCTATCCAGGAATTACACAAATTTGAATATTTAAGAGTTCTTAGACCGCAAATTGGGGATAAAGTTATGGCATTATATGAAAAAACTCTCCCCTGATGGATCCCATAATTTGGCAGAGTTTTCCTTTGAAGTTCTTAATTGCTTTGCCACCGCCCCCACCCCACGCATATACCCCACTCATAAGCTAGGGTATTAGGAACTCCCTCTCTCTCCCTCTCGCGCCTTGGGAATGCCTGCCTGAGTGTGATAGGGGGCTCCCGAAATGCCATAACATAACTCTGTGCCATCCACTGTCGTTAATTGCTCCTTGAAGCAGACTACAGTTTTTTTTACTTCTTTTTGTGACTGGGGATTGGATGCCTCTGTTGCCTCTGTGCCTCCTTTTATTTCATTTTTTTTTGCGCCACTTCAGGACTTGCGCTCGGACTCGGCCTCTGTCTGGCGACTCATTTTCATAAATCCAGCTACAAAAAAAAAAAAGAAATAAAACGAGAACGCAAAGAATGAAAGAAAAATATGAACAACTGCAGCAAAATGCAGGCTCTGGCTAGCAAGGAATGTGTTAATGCTATATACACATCGAGGAGGCTGGGGAATGGGTGGGCGAGTGGGGGCGGGGGTGTCGGTGCTAGGATAAAAACTGACTGGCCAGGGCTGCGGCAACAGCAACAAGAGTTTGCCCCGGACCTGGTCCAAGCTTGCAGCAAAAGCTTTTGGTCTCTCTCTCTCTCTTTCTCTCTCTTTGCGGCTGCACATTGCAGCAGCAACTGCAGGCGGTGCGCTCTCAGCCCCCACCCACCCTCTCTAGCCATCTCTTTCAGCAAACGGAGCACTCGTGATTGACTTAAAGAAAAAGCGCGCACAATTTTTCAGTTTAGTTTGCGGCGCAGTCGCCACTAGGGAACGTGCAGCGCCGCGCCGCACCTCGCCTCGGATTTCGCATTTTGATTTATTTGACACTTGCCCAGTCATGTGTGAAAGAGGCGGCTAACGAGGCGCCACAAGCCCACACACCCACAGCTCCAGCGCCGCCCCCCGACCCCCTCTAAAGAGCTGGAGTTTGTTTTTTTTGGCGGAAAACCTTCGTCAGGAGTCGTCTATTTCTCCAGTGGGAGCGAGAGAGAGAGAGCTCTCTCTCTCCTGTTGGATTGACCCAATTAACGAGAGGCTAAACCCGGAACGGGACTCGTAAACGTACCCGTAGTCGTACCCGGGAACCGGGAGCCTGTCTCTGGAGTGTTTTAGTGCGTGTCGTTGTGTCAGTGTGCCAATTACGCGCGAGTTTTTCCTACCCACCGGAGTCGCGCTGTCAGCCACGTGTTCCGGCATCTCAATCCACATGGGAGCAATTGACAAAATGGCAGCCACCGCCACCATCGGCGATGATGATGCTGCTGCTCCTTGGCGCTGGGGACGAGCCATTGCCCTGCTCATAAATTGGCGCCACAAGAAGATACTCCTCCGTCCCAGGCCAGCGCCAGCTGTCGACTAGTTATATGCCAGCATAACTCAATTTAAATTCAAATGTGTTTCACCTACTCAAAAACACCAACAACAAGAACAGGGACAACCCACAACCCAACAAGAAGTGGGTGGATAAACTCAAAATTAAATGTTGTAGAACAGGAACAAATAATCAAATTATAATATTGATAAGAAAACAACAACAACAGAAGGAACCCCAAGAAACGTGGAAAATTGTGAGGGCTGCCTACTGCTGAATGGCGGCCAACGATGAGAGGCAGGAGCAAGTGTGTTGTTGCTGTGGCTGCTGCTGCTCCGGATCCAATGCCGTCACCGTCATCGCTTTGGGTAATGCCGCTTCAGCGCCCCAGCCTCATCACCAAGTAGAGGTCTTCCAGTGGATTGGCCTGGAGACCGCCGAGCTGTTGCCCGCATACGTAACCCGCTACTACAACAGTCTGCACCACCAGGTAAAACCCACATACGCCCCATTCGCCGCATCTGGGGGGATGGCATATGAATACTGGGGTACTGGGGGGTACTGGGATAATGGGAAATGGAATAGTTTCGGGCTGATGGTTATTGCTTTTTGTGGCTGCCGCCAGCATGCTCCAAATGCTCTCCTGCTGCCGTTTTGATTTGAGTTGCGGCCAAACTTTGATTAATTTTGTTTACACTTTTTTAATTGGGTTTCCCATGGCAGACTATGCGTGGCGCATATGCCGATGGAATACAATGAAAAAGTTAGCCAACCTATTGGGAGCTGGGGTTTTTCCAGCACTCAAGCACTGAAGTAATTACAAAACCAAATATTTCTAGGAAATTTCTCATTTATTAAAACAGCGGTGGGCAGAATTTGTGGAATTTCAAAGCAACAAAAACAAAAAAAGAAACACTTTTTATAGAAATTCGAATGTCGCGTCATGTACAAGACATGTAAATGGGCTGTTTTTGAAATTCTCGGGCATTCTCTTTTTAATCATTCGCTTGTCCGTCGTGTACAGGAAATTTATGTTGATTTTTCAGTAGCACACGACATGTATGTTGTTTTTGTACTGTTTTTGGAAATTTCTTTCTGCAACACGACATAAATGTTGTTTTTGAGAGTCTCGGGCATTCGCTTGTGCATCGTCGAGTCAAACATCAATGTGCTGCGTAAGGCACCCAAAATGTATGTTGTTTTTGTACTGTTTTCGGAAATTTCCTTCTGTGTTGCAGAAGACATGTATGTTGTTTTTAAGAGTCTCGGGCCTTTGTTTCTGCGTCATCGAGTCAAGTATCAATGCGCTGCGTAAGGCACCCAACATGTATGTTGTTTTTGTTCTGTTCTCGGACATTTTTTTGTGCAACACGACATGTATTTTGTTATTTCAATTCTCGGGCATTCTCCTTTGAAGCAGGAGTAAGTAAAAGCGATGGGAGAAGCCTAAAATCTAAATAAACCACCAAATAAACTGGCATTTTCCCTGGAAATCTTTTCGATCATCCGCTAATATCATCACACTTAAAATAACGATGATCGATGGACTAACACCAACTCTTACCTAACCTCATCGCAATTCCTAATGTGTGTCCATTTCCAGCATCGCTGGAGCCATCTTTAAGTAAGATTTCGAGAGGGCATAAAACGCTTGAGTTTTTCTATCAATTGTTTATGGTCGTCGTTGTTGCTATTGCCATCATTGCTTTATGGCCCTATCCCCGTTAGACACTCATTGAATATTGGCCAATTGCAATGGCAAAATCAATTTACCAAATGGCCAACAAATTTGCATTTTCCTATGGCACACACTCAGACTGTGTGGAGGGGTGGAGGGCACTCTCTCGGGGGCATACCCCAGTCGGCGCTGACGACTATAGTTTTTGGCTCGTTCTGTGGGATGCCATCAGCATTATTACAATGCTCGTTTTACCTTTGACTTGTTTCTGATTTGCCCCGAGTACACAAGGATACGGATACAAGGATGTGCAAGTGTTTTCATCCTTTTTCCCCTTGCCTCTCTCTCTCTCTCTTTCTCTCTGAGTGTGTGTGTTAGATGACAACTAAACGTGTCAACGAGGCTAAGTAAGCACACCAGCAAACTAGCAGGAACAGGACCCCCTCACGGCCAACGGTTGTCCCGGCCCACTGACACATTAGGGTTACTCTTTTGGCCGCACACGTAAATGTCGGAATTTGTCCTCCGCTCACACCACCCTTGCCAGTTGGCATTGGTTTTGTATACCCTACACTGAAGAGAACTAAGCTATTAACGATAGACTAAGGACCGCCGGTGGTTACGCTTTCTGTCATGCAAACGACATGTAAATTGTTTTGCTTTCGTGGGACCGAGTCTGCGAACCCTTGCCTGGACAGGACGGGTACACAGAAGCAGCACACCACGATAGACTAAAGACCAACGCTGGGCACGGTTCTAGTCATGCAAACGACATGTTAATTGTTTTTGCCTTCGTGGGACCGAGTCTGGGTCGGTTTTTGCATTCGTGGGACCGAGTCTCGGTTGGTTTGTGCATTCGTTGGCATTCTCTTGAACACTTTGATTGTGCGTTTGAATATATATATCGAAGCCCTGAGAATTGTTGGGATATGCATAAGGCAGTATATAGATTTTTGTCCGATGTGCAGAATAGAGACATATTTTGTAGGGGTATCTGCACTAAAAGATTCTAAATTTCAAGACCACTTTTATGCAGTTATTATTTGCATTTCCCCATCAAACTTTATGGGCTCTAATTTGGTAAACCTCTGAATAGTTACCAAAGAACCACTACTATATCATGGCGCTGTCATGAGAACAATGCATAAATGGCTGCCATCTGCAAGGGTATTTAGAGCTTCCTGTGAAGGCCTGTACCTTTCATTCCTGTCATTGTTGCTGTTGCTGGTGGTGGTGGTGGCAGTGTTGCAGCCAAATTTGTTGCCACTTCGATGGCATGACAAATTCGTGCCAAATTGCTTTCACTCTCGTTCTCGCTCTGTTCCTCCTCTGTCTCTTTCCAGTGCCATCTCGTTCTATTGGTCTGTTGCAGGCGCACACACAAAACGCTGGCGACAGCCCTCGTGTTAATAGTTTATAGCCAGATGCTATTACCCGAGCTCTGTTCTGTACTGTTCTGTGTTCTGTTCTGTGTGGGGCCTTGACCTACACTGCGCCTATGGATGTTGGATCCTTGGGCAAAATGAATTCGCACTTGACAAGGGTGTGTGACAAGGGGATGGGACGCGGGGCGGGGCGGGCTCGTATTCGTATTGTATATTGTGCATTAATTAAAAGCCTGTTATGTTGAACATTAAGCTGGTGCGGGTTTGCTGTCCTTGTGAATCAATCGATTGTCAGAATTGCTTTCGCTGGGAACAGCCTAGAACAAATGGGGAGGCATATGGAGGCTTATTCCCAAATAATGTATATCCCACAGTCAAAAAGGCAGTCCAAGCTTTTATTTATATTCTTTCAGTGCACAGCTTCATCGCTCTGCTCCCATCTTATCCACTCTGTCCCATCTCGTTACCTCCTGCTCCACCTCCACCTCCTTTCTCTTTCTCTCAGTCCATTCCCAGCAAGCGCTTCATAAATATTTGCTGTGCCTCAGCACAGATTCATAACTCATAAAGGGTCTGTCTCTCTGTCTGTCCGTCCATCTCTCCACCACTCCCCCGACTGGCAGTGTGTGTTTGCCTGGCCCCAATGGACATCTAGCAGGGGTCTTGCCACATGTAATTAGGTTGCGGTTTCCTTGCCACCTTCTTTCGGCTGGTTGCCTTCCTCTTTTGGCAATGAATCCTTTTTGCATCACGCCCGCATGCGGCAAGGCAGGCATGCCAGTCGAAATAAGTGGAGTCCAGTTGGGCCTATCTGGGGTACTCTCTCTCTCTCTCGGTCGGTTTCTAAGTGTGTGTCTGTGTCGGTGTGTCGGTGGGTCGGTTCGAGTGTGTGTGTCACCTACTTTGGCTGGAGCGGCTTTGGAGGCAGCAGTACTCCAGTACTCAGCTGCAGCTGCAGCCACAGCCACCCGCTGATGAGCGCTTGATGATGCTGCCTGCTGATGATGATGACGCCAGCGTTGGCAATGATTGGGTTAACGACTACGTGGCGCAGACGTTGCGCCATAAATTACGAATATTTGCACGCTCTTGCACGTTACTTGCTGCTCCCGTTAGACAAACAGCAAAGACAGAGGCAGAGGCAGCGGCAGCGGCAGAGGTAGCGACAGCGATTGGCAATGAGTGAGAAATGTGTTGAGGTGCTAGACGGCAGCTTTGTCCCGCGTCGCGACTGCGCATGTCCGCGAGTCAAAGCCAAAGCCAGTGTCAGCGCCAGCATCCTGCATCCGAGGCGGGCAGATTCAGCAACCAACCAACCCACACAGCACCAGCTAGTCGTCTCGCTTGCACTCACCCGTTTGGACGGGGCCTATCTGCTTCGGAAATTGATTGGGAATCCCTGCATTCAGCTGAGAGCAGGAGAGAGCAGAGATGAGCTAAGGCTGGATGCTGGCTGCTGCCGGAGTTTAGTCTTGAATTGTTTGTGCACCTTGGTGGCTGGTTCTGTGGCAGTGTAACGCGAACCCTTGCCTGGACAGGACGGGTACACAGCAGCAGCAGCAGCAACGGCAGCAGCTAGAGCCTTAACGCTTCGTACACACACACACACACACAACGACAACGACGGCTGCTGCACACACACACACACACACACACAGACGTAGGAGCGAGTGAGTTGCCATACGGCAAATAAGAAGAAAAAACCAACGAAAAAAGTGAACCCAAGGGGAAAAACTAATGTACAAGAAACGGGGCTGGACCGAAGGGGGGGAAAACAAGTGCCGTGTCATGATGAAACTTACGTTGCGAAAATTACAAAGTTCCGTTACTTAACAGAGTCCCAAAAAAAAAAAACGAGCCTGGGCGAACAGTTGCGCGCAAAAGTATGCTGATGGGAAAATGTTGTGCCAGACCAAAAAATTTAAATTGATTTTTGCACGCGAAATGGAGAGAAAATCGGAAGAGCACTCACACACACACACACACAACACACAAACACACACGAACACACGCACTCTTTTGCGTGGTCGTTTTTGGCGACGTTTTTTCATCGTGCGATTCAATCGCTGCTGGTCCACTGCTGATTCCCCTCTCCCTCTGGCGTGCTCTTCTTTATTTTTTTGCATATTGTCCACTGCTCCGGCTTCCTCTCCCTGTCGCACTGTGTGTGTATGTGTGGGAGTTGCTTCCACTCCCGCTTTTGGCATGCCCTACTGCTGCTCGCCCACTCCACTTCGTCTCTGTCTCTCTCTCTTTCACCCGCCTGACTGCCTCTGCGTCTGCTGACACACGAGAGCGATAGCGACGTGCTCTCGCATCGTGCTCGTCATCGCTTTCGTGCGAAGCAACAACCGCAAGGGGTGGTCGAAGGGGGGAGAGCAGAGGGGAGGGGAGTTGAGCACAGGGCCAACTGGTTTCAACCGCATTTCCAAATCGATTTGCCAAAAATGATTATCAATGATTTCGCCAACGCTTCGATTAAATTAAATTAATCCGATTTATTAAGCCTGCGTGTCTATCGCTTTATGTGTGTGTGCCAGTGTGTGTGTTTCTGTGTGTGTGCGAAAAACAATAGAAAGCTTATGGTTTTCCAGCAACAAAACAAGCCAAAAAAGAACAATAAAATCATGTACTCGTAATTTCCTTATTTCCTTTGGCAAAAACAAAATTCAAACAAAGAAAAAGAAACAACAAACACCAAAAACAAACACAACGTGAAACGAATAACAACACCAAGAACAACATTTCGTTGCAGTAAGTATGAGCAGGCGAAAGCAAGCCTTATAACACCCCCCACCTCCCTTAACTTAAAAAAAACCTGAAGTTCGCTTCACTTCACCGCTCAGCACAGCAGCCCCTCAACTCATAGAAAAAAAGAACCGTTTCCTATGCCATTTCCGTTTGCCTTATCAAAATTGTGTATATATACACAAAGATATAGAAGAGGAATAGAAAGAGAAGAGGTAAAGGCAGAGGTAGAGGTAGAGGTAGAGAAGGGGTTTTTGTTTGGTTTCATTTACTCAAAGCAGAGGAAACGAAGAGCAAGTGCAGCAGCAGTGGCAGTGGTCGGACCTCAGACATTGAGTCCTTGAAGCGCAGTGGGCCCCTTCAGGATAGTAGACTGTGCCGCCACAGCAACCAAAACCCGACAGGACTCGACTCACCTCAGCCCTGAGTTTTCGCTTCAGTTGAGCTCGGCTTATTAAAACAGATTGTGCTTCTGTGGTAGACACGAAAGAACGACTACTTATAATACCCTTGGAAAACGATCCTTTGAAGGTTAAGAACAGCTTTATAGAGTGCGACAGAGTATTTTTCCTAGTGTAGAGAAACTTTTGGATGCACATAAGGGTACCAAAAACTTGTACATTCCTCAATCATTCTTTCTTTCCCTCTCTCTATCTCTCTCTCTCTCTCGCCATATTCGTTCATTTCTTCTTTGTTGGTTTTTGAATCTTTTATGAATTGAATTTGGTTATTTTTTTCGTATGTTCCGCTGCAAAGTTTGCCTTCGCCTGCTGCTGTTTGGCTTCCCTAGGCATTCATGTCCTTGCGTGACTTCCTTCCTTGGCTCGAAGGCGCAACCGAGGCACGTTCTCATTCAATTATGGGGATAGGATGTGGCAGCGGGCGCCACATTAGCATTCCCCCAGTGCGGCAAACGGAAGATGCGGAAGCCAAACGCAAGCATTTCGTTGCCCCGGCCTCTTTTATGATGCGAATATTATTTAAGCATTCACAATTCCATTTTAATTTAATTCGATGGCAGGCGAGGCCCAAGTCGAGTCCCACTCGAGCTGTCCGCAGACATTTGGCAGTCAGTGTAAAATTTTGTTGAAAACTATTTAGCATAAATAGTCTCCCACTGCGGTCCAGATAGTCACCAGGGAATTCGTTCCTTCGAGCATGGATTCGTTCCATAAGCCAACTCCGAGGTCAGATTCGCCATCTCTGTCGCTCTTTATTAGCGCATATAATTTCTTATTTTTGTTGTTTTTGTTTCTCCGTGTATCACAGACTGTTGTACTTTTTTATTTAAATTTTTAAGGCTTTTTCCCCAAACGATTGCTGTTTGGAGCCGTTTAGATAAAAGCCCCCCACCCGTATCTCTGCTGCCCCCTTGGGACTGGCCCAGGCACTGGCACAGGTTTTTATATTGTAGATTTTTATTTTATTGTCTGCCAGCGCTAGGCAGTTGCCTAGACAGTGGCTTTAATTAAAACGAGGCGGGGACCAAAAGTTGGTACGCATCTGTTCCGTTGATTGCTTTCAGGAACGTGGGGGGCGCACAGATGGGCGTGTCACTAATTTCAATTGAGTAGGTATGTGGGTGTTGCAAGGGATTAAATATCTAATTTATTTGAATCAAATGTTAAAACATTTCCACCAAACACTGTGTCGAATGGGGAAAGCCCGCGAAAGTATGCTAAACAAAATTGAAATTCTAACCTCTGACCCCACCCGCTGGGGCCACGCTGTGCTGAGTTGTAAATAGATCATCCCCACTCCCAGAAAACACTCTTAAATAAAAGAAACCAAAAAACTCCCATTCCCAGTCGAATAAATTTCGTTAAATTTTGGGCTTTTCAACAATTTTCTTTTGCAGAACTCGCATGCTATAGAAAATTTCAAAAAAGCTAAACAAAAACAAACCAAACCAAAATCAATTCAAAATTTCCTCTAAAAGTTGCATAAAAAATAAAGTAAAAAATAAAAACACACACATATATAGTGCACACTTGTAAAAACAAAACTGCATAAAAAAAGGAAATCTTTAAAATAAAAACCTTAATTAATTAAAATTGTGATGAAACAGTTAATTGCATAACAAAATCTCAAGCATTTAAAAATACATAGAATAAACGAAATATTTACACAGCATCAATTAAATGAAACAATAATTTATGGCAAAACATTTGCACTTCAAACTCGACTCCAAAGCCAAAAAGGAAGAAAGTACAGTCACACCGATCAGAGAGCTGTAAGAGAGAGAGACACAGAGAGAGAGAGAGAGAGAGAGAGCAGCACAAACGTTGTGTATAATTTACCAGTGATAGCAACAGAATTTAAATAAAATTTACGATATAATAAAAACAATTACCTAATTACAACAGCAACAAGAATAAAGCAACGCCGAAATAAATCCCGAAAATTGTTGTAATTGTTGAAGTTGTGTTGTTGATTATTCATAAAACCGTTAGTTGTTGTTGAAATTTGCCTGGTTTAATGCTGGCAATGCTGTGATCACGAGTGGGACAGAGCGAGACAAAGAGATGCTTACACAGGAGCACCAACAACAGTAATATTCGAAACGTGCGAGAGAGCAAAAGCTATGCTTAGCAGCAGAGAAGAGTACAGCTTCTAAGTTTGCTGCCGCTCTCCGAAAGCTAAAGAAACAGCAAGAGAGCAAAAGCGATGCCTGACGACAACAACAACAACAACAGCCACAACAGCAACAACAAGAGCAGGAGCAACAGCCACTTATCACAGAGCTAAGCCAGAGAAAGAGAGCGAGAGAAACGCATCAGCGAAGAGAGAAACCGCACAACATTTACCCGCGTCATTCGTCGCCACCGCCCCCGCATCGCCTGCAATGCTCTGGTAGCCAAGACAGTTTTACGGTGGATCACTACTGTGGCGGCGGCGGAGGCGGCGACACACAGGGGCCGGGATCGGCGGCGGGAGGCGGAGGAGCAGTCGGCGGTGCAGCTGGAGCCTGTCCCGGCGCTGGCGCTGGAGCGGGTTCAGGTGGCTGTCCATCAACGGCTGGCCAATGGTCAGGAGGAGGAGGAGGAGGCGTGACCGCGTCAACGGGAGGCTGCGGCATCGGCATGTGCCAGCATCATGGGCTCACATCACAGTCGTTGATGTCCGGTGGCTCGCACATCTCGCTGCTGGGCAGCAGTGGCAGCAGCGGCATGAGCGGCAGCGGCGTCGGCAGCAGCGGCCAGGGGATACCCCAGTGCTCGGCGGCGGCTGCTGATGCCGCCATGATGGCGTCGGGCCACTGCCGCAGCATGAGCGGGCTCAGCTCCATCAGCATGTCGGCGCCGCCCTGTCCGCCGCCACCAGCCCTCTTCAATCCGTGCAGCTCGGCCTTGTCCCTGCAGCAGGCGGCGGCAGCGGCGGCGTCGTCCCGTTGGGGACCGCGCACCTCCTGCCCCGTGCACAGTCCGTTCCGTGTGCGAGTGCCCAATGGCTCCATATGCTCCGGACACCAGGTGAGACCGAATCAAAAACAAAAACTGTCCTGCGTGCGAGGGTGGGGCTTCAAAGGGGAAGCCCCGACGGGGGGCTAATCCGTATTCCGTAATCTGTGTCTAAAATCCGTTAAATAATTTGCATCCGTTAAGAGAGTCAAGAGCAGCCCACAAGCCTGCCACAAAATGTTCTTTGCGCTTTTCCATTTTCATTTTGTACGTAAATGCTTTAGATACATTCGTATTTAGATACTTTACTGTAAATATATGCAATAGATCTTTATAGTCTACGATAATATATATTCTTTGGCTCGACTGACACATCTCTCTGTTCTATTTTCTCTCTTTTCTGTTACCCCCTCTGTGTGGCACGCGCCTCCTCTCTCCTTTGGCCGGCAGGTAAGCAAAGCAATAGCGGAAACCAAGTGCCCCACACAGATTTTGGCAGAGCCCAGAAATGTGTCAACGACATGTAAGATTATTTTCATTTTGGGGTTGCCCAAAAAAAACACACACACGCACACTCAAATGGACCACAAAAAACACATGGTAACGCGAGGGTGGTTATAGCGGTTCTGTGGATGGGTTCGAAGAAGGAAGACTCGGGATTGGAATACTATACGAAGCTGAATATCGTGGCAGTCCAACTCGGAAAGCTCTTGGGTCCACCACAACCATATTTTGGAGTGGTCCTGCCTTTTCACTGGCTCTGCGAAATAAATATTCCCCTTCATTCCTTCCCACCTTCAGAACGTACCTCCGGTTTCCTTCCTACTTGAACCTCTGCATCCAATCTTCTCCTTGAAGCGTACTTGAACCACCGCATCCAGAATTACACTCAAAAAAGAGTAAAAAAAAAAAAAAAAAAAAATTTTGAGATATTTGAACGTGCTCTAATACAGAGTTTATTTGATGAGGATTGGGGTTAAGAGAGTAAAATATTACAAAGGAGATAAACAAAATGCTAAACATCCAAAAAAATGCTTGGATACAAAAAAAAAATAAAAAAATTGTTACGATAATTGAAGGGGCTCTAATACGGGGCTCTATTTGATGATGATTGGGGTTGAAAGAGTGAAATATTTCGAAGGACACAAACAAAATGTTCTACTAACGATCCAGAAATATTTGGATACCTATCATCCAGATATCCCTCCTGTCGCCTATCCTATCCTCCATAAAATGGCATTCCCATTACTTACCTATCCACTCTCGATTCTCTCGAAAAAGGGGGACAGACTCATATAGTTTCGCAAATTATAAAGAGCTCGATTCACATGATTGCCCAAGCGGTGACCTGGCCCTGGGACCTTCATCGTATTTGGGTTTCGGCATTGAGGGTCCCGGGCCGGGACTTTGGGGCGCTTTGGGTTGCTATCCCTAAATCAGCGGCAGGCGCAGGTTTTGGTTGACTGCACCGGCAAGTAGGCAAAGAGCAGGGCGCAAAAGCATGGCAAGAATGAAACTACGATGTGGCAACAGAAACTAGAACAACGGCAAGAGGAAAAGCGAAAAGCAAAAGCAAAAGCAAGAATAGCGGGGTCGACTATCAGAAATCCCGGCTTTTGTGACAATTGCCATTTAACGTTGTTTTCCCTTTGGTCGCCCCCTACCTACCCCCTCCATGCCTCGATTGGGTTCTTTTCGCTTTGCCGGCTGGCTTCTTTTCGTGTTCCGTGTCCCTTTTTGTGTGACATCAAATTGAATGTCACTAATGCAATTAGTTCACACAAAATAATTCTCTTCCACTCGATTATAGAGCATAATATGCTCGTTGTCATTTATTATGAAAAACCTCACGCACACGCACAGGCACACAGACCGACCAAAAGGGAAGTCCTGTTTCCGTTGGATCCAAAAGGGAACTGAGATATGTATGCAAAGTACGGGACATACTCGTACTTACGAGCAAGGGCAGGCGCTGGAGAAGGCGGGCAAAATTTACATAAATATTACACAAGAAAGGCAATGGGGGATGTCGGATGGGGCTGGTAGAGGGAGGCATAGCAAATAGGCTCGTTATGAGGCAGCCACTCAGTTTTTTTTTCGGAGGATCATCCTGCCAGAAGCAGCAAAAGGTGTGGTCACACAGCCCCCAAAAATTGAGTTTAAAGCTAACGATGTCAAGTTTTTGAATATCCTTCATGTCAGAGATGATATTTAGATTGTTTCACGACTGCTAAAGAGCACAAAATATTAAAAGACGGGGAATGAAAACTTAAAAGTTCTCCAATGAGAAGGTTTTATGAAATTTGTTAGAAAAGTTTTCAAAAGTCGCTGAAAATGTGTACTTAAAGACGAAACGAACTCTGATACAAGTTCCCTTATCATTTCGTTTTCCGATTTGCGAAAACTCTCAAGTGGTCTTAACATTAATATTGATTGACAGATTTATATTGATTCAAACAGTCGTTTAGACTTTCTCTCCAGCCGTCAACAAGGTGCAAAATGTTTTCGCTTGATTATCTTTTTTCTCATTTCTTGGAAAACATTTTGTTTTATCTAAATTATGCCATAAGAGATGCTCGACTTTCCACTAACTTTGAACATTTAACCAAGTAAAAACATCAAATTTGATGCTTGAGAGAATTTCTAATTTCTGTGAGGAGACTGAGACTGAGACTATCACCTGTCTTGATGGGCCATCATTGTGTCTGTACGTGTGCGCACGTGTGTGTGTGTGTGTGTGTGCCACATATGTTCGTGGCAGCATCAACATTTAGTATTCCCTCTGGCAGGCTTAAAAAACTTTTATCTTGATAGAAGGACTTGACAGCGCTTTTTTGGGAAGGAAGGAATGAAGAATAGAAAGGAAGGACAAAATGACTAAGGGACGGAGCGAGTGACTGACTGACGGACGGACGGACGGACGGACGGACTGACTGGCCTTCCTGGCAGCCTTGACACTCTTCATTTGTGAATGCGTTAATTGCGCTGGCAAGGCGATAGTGATAGAGAGAGAGAGAGGGGCTGAAACACTTGCTACTACCAGTCCATGTGTGTGTGTCGGTGTGTCCACATGCATATGAGAGTGCCAGTGTGTACACATGGCTCGCACAAGTGTGTGTCAGTGTCTGGCAATGTGTACACACACGCACACACATCAGTCACTGCCTGATGACGATGAAGAACAAGCATGAGCAAGCACAATGGGCCCGAACAAGCAGTTAGAGGCTGTAAAAGCAACAACCAGTTACAATGGCGATTACGAGCGGCAAGTGTGTACATTATTTCGCAATTTACAAGCCTAGGCCGCCCCCTCCCCCTCTCGCACAGCCGTCTCCGGGCCACCTCTACTTCAAGAAAAAAAGTAAAAACAACAACAGCAGCAACTTGAGAATCAACAAAAAAAAATAAGAAGGGAAAGTACGAGAAGAACAAACAAAAAAAAGTTAAGAAATAATTAGTTTACTTGTTAGGAAAGTGAGTTATCGCCCTTTGTGCCGCTGCAGCCGTTGCCGTTGCTGTTGCCCTGTTTTCCTAGTTGAAATTGAATAAACAAATTTTACATGCCACACACATGCATACGAGACACGCACACGCACAGGCACACGAGACACGCATAGAAAATGTGTCGAGTGTGCAAAAATAATAATATTAATAATAATGTGTTTTTTTGCCCAACAAAGAACAGCTCAGCAAGTGTGAGAGTGTGCAAGTGGGATAGAAGAGGCTTAAAAGAAACAAGAAAGAAACAGAAGACAAGAAGGAGTGAAGTTTAAGGGGAACCGAACACGGAAATACCCTATACCATATGATATGTTAACTATATATGTGTGAGAGTGAAGCCATCTTTATTTCTCCGAACACGACTTCCTTCTTTTGATGAGCCATTTAGAATGAGCGACCTTCGATCTACAGACTTTCTAAGTCCCCGTTTATTCAATATTATTCTAGTATGGTCGTAAATTTAGGGGTGATTATTATACAATTTGGTTAGAGACATATATTAGAGACTTGCATGAACAGGCTAGTTTTCCTTACTTAGTATCTGAGTATCAGCTTTCTCATTACATAAAAATGCACGCCTTAAATCGGACTGAACGAAACGGTATTGCCATTTTTACTGTGTTTAATCCGCAAATTTGGTTTTTTTTTTCTCGCTCAGTCTACATTTGAATTTGTGGTAAAGCAACACAAAATGGTGTTGGTTTTCTGCTTTTCAATCTGCCTGAAAATCTTTGTTTTGCTTAGTATCTGGGTATCAGCTTTCTCATTCCATCAAAATGCTCGCCTAAAAACGGCCATTTTTACTGTGTTGCATCCGAAAAATTTTGTTTTTTTTTTCTCGCTCACTCTCCGATTGAATTTCTGGTGAAACAACGCAGAAATTTGTTGGATTTCTTTGTTTTGCGTAGTATCTGGGTATCAGCTTTCTCATTCCATCAAAATGCTCGCCTAAAAACGGCCATTTTTACTGTGTTGCATCCGCAAATTTTGTTTTTTTTTTGCGCGCTCACTCTCCGATTGAATTTCTGGTGAAACAACGCAGAAATTTGTTGGATTTCTTTGTTTTGCGTAGTATCTGGGTATCAGCTTTCTCATTCCATCAAAATGCTCGCCTAAAAACGGCCATTTTTACTGTGTTGCATCCGCAAATTTTGTTTTTTTTTTGCGCGCTCACTCTTAGCTTGAATTTCTGGTAAAGCAACACAGAAATTTGTTGGTTTTCTGCTTTTCAATCTGCCTGAAAATCTTTTTATCCAATAATACACGCAGACTGATGCATCGCTAGTTTTTTTAGCTTTTTAGGGACCGTTAGACGATGATCCTACCCAACTCAGTGTATTAAATCTTAAACAGACCACAGTATGGGAGTAAATTGAAGCTGATCCAACAATTTTAATTATATATTGGGGAAAATACACTCTTCCGAGTGTGACAAAGCGCTGATGAAAAAACGCAAACACCCTCCACGCACACACCTGTATAGAGGGATGGAGATGGAATGGAAGGAGTTGGCAAGGCTATAAAATTACATTTACATATGGTTATGTGTGGCGTATGGTGTTGTGTGTGTGAGGCAAAAAAGTGTTGCCTACCTAACGGCGTCATTAGTCACACACGGAGATGGAGAGATGTTTCGTTTGCCGGCGACAGATAGGCAGCGTTTGAGGTGGCAGAAATGACAATATGTTGCGCCCACGGGAAAAGAGTTTTCACACCGCTGATAGATGGCAAAGATAAATGCATAATATGCCCACACACACCGCGAGAGAGAGAGGCAGGCAGGGACCCAACGGAAATTTGTGGTGCGATGTTTAACCCAAACCCCCCAAAAAACCAGTACGACAGACCAAACCGAACCAAACCAAAAGTCTTTGTTGCAAAAATATCAATATATTTGTGGGGGGAATTTTTGTGTGTGTGTGTGTGTGTGTGTGTGGGGGGTCTTTTTCCTGTGCGGACTCTCACCCAACAAATTGAATGATGAACAGAGCCCGGCTGACAACAACAAGGATGATGCCGCGCGCGCTGACAATGTTGTCGCTGCCATTGTTCGCCCGATAAGGGAGCTGGCAACTATTACCTGGGACGGGGGCGGGCGGTGGTGGTGGAGATGGGACTGTCAATCAATATGCCCCATCATCATGCATCATGGAGGGAGCTGGCTGGATGCTGGAGTCCCCCGTCTGTCAATAAGAATGCCAACTAATAGGCAGGAAGTGTTAGCCGCCGCCGCCGCCAGGAGATGTGAAGGAGCCCAAAGGATGCCCGCTCAATTACCATGACATAGTCGTACGGTGAATGTTGTGTATTGGACCAATGTTAACTGTAAGACTGTGTCTCGGTGGTTGTCAGCCAAGCAGCAAGCCGAACCGAACCGGAAGTGGAAGTGTAGTCGATCAGACAACAATAAGTTTGCCCAAGTGATAAGTTCTGATAGTGTAAAGTTTCAGCTCCAAAATCCCTTTCGCCTTTTGTCCCAAGGGTGAGACACACACACACACACCAGATAGGGCAACCGCAACCTGAGCCAAACCTGACAGCTTGACAGCCACGGTCCGGGGCCATCAAAAACTTTAAACAACTTTTTGTGATTTTTTGGGTGTTTGGTTTTCTTGTTTGTTGCAGAGGGTACTTCGTGCCTGAGGCGAGACAGGGTAGAACCTCTTAAACATCTGATATATTACATGATTCTAAACATCTGACAGGGGAATGATCGTCTACAACAAAGTGTGGGATTAAAAGGCATATTTAAAGTCAGACAAGAAAACTCTGCTTTATTTGTATAAACCTTGAGATTATATCATATATCATATCCCTATTCAAGTGTAATCTTAACCCTTCTCTGGTGCTTGTTTTTTTTTTGGTCGCGGTTAAGTGAGGGTTAAGCAGAAATTAATCATGCTGGAGATTCATTTGCGGTCTCCACCTCCACATACATATCGTACATGTCCTGTACACGTAAGCGACCTTTCCTGGAGGCCCAGGCCCTGCTCCTATACAGATAAGGTGCCAAATGCCAGAAACTATCTGAGTGAACCTGGCCATGAGACCAGATTAACTGGCTGAAAGTCTGCTCTAGCGGGTTGAGACCACCGACCGCTGCACGTTGTACTAATTAAAATTCGCCATTAATCCAGATGATTCAGCTGTCAACGGACCGCCCGCCCGACCGACCCACTCTACTGTGTAGAGTTTTCCTATCTGTTTTTACCAACAATCTGCAGCCTCCATTAGCCGGGAAATGGATGTGAAAGCCATTCGCAGTCGCGCGTACGTGTGTAATTGACGTGTGGCCTGGAATATTAAAGAGAGTAAAATCCTAGAACACTTCCTCTCGGAACACTTCCCTGCCCGCCCGCCTGCCTGTCTCCTGTTCTCCCCTGATGCTGCTGCTGTCGTGGCCAGGGCTGTGTAATTATTAAAACCAACAAATAACGTTCGTGTGGTGGGTGTGAGGTCTCCCACAACCAGAGGCCTCTGGGATGGTGGCTTCGTGGCTTCGTCCTTTGGTTAGTGGCTTAGCATAAAGCTGCAAAAAAATGACCAGAGCCAGGACCAGGACCAGGACCATGGACTGACGGATAACAATGGACCTGACTCAGCAGCTGGAGTGGGGCCAGGGCCGGGGCTGGGGCAGGGGCAGGGGCAGGCAGTGATGGAAATAAAGCTGGAAAAAAGCTGACGATGGATAGTAAAGGGATTATACCTATTGGAAACGTATTCTAGAATATTTAAGAGAGCTCTGTGCTTCTGTACCGATTAAAGGCCAAGGCCTTACAAGCTTCTCTTTTAAAATATTAATAGATATTTTTCCATGCCCTGTTACTTTTTCATTCCATATTTAATTCGCCCAAAACTTGTCTCAACGTTTCACTCGCACCCCGCCAGAGCTCAGCTGCGAGTTAAGGCTGTATAAAAATATCAAGAACTCTGGAAAAGTTTGCATCATGTCAAAGATTTGTGCAAAGTTTCCGCTAAACTTTTGCCACCTGAATCATTTAAGAGTTAGTTGTGTTGAAGCCTCAGTGGTGTAGAGGGGAAAGATGTAGGTAGTAGTTCTGTTGGCCATACCCTTTCTGCGATAACAGATCTGTTTGGGGGGCACCCTGGCTTTGGCTACAGTTCTGTGTTGGGGTCACCCTTTCTTCCACTACAGTTCTGTGTTGGGGTCACCCTTGCTTCCACTACAGTTCTGTGTTGGGGTCACCCTTTCATCCACTACAGTTCTGTGTTGGGGTTGCCCTTTCTTCCACAACAGTTCTGTTCGGGGTCACCATTTCTTCCACTACAGTTCTGTGTTGGGGTCACCCTTTCTTCCACTACAGTTCTGTTTTGGGAGGCATCCTTTCTTCCACTACAGTTCTGTGTTGGGGTCACCCTTTCTTCCACTACAGTTCTAGTTTGGGGGCACTCTTTCTTCCCCTATAGTTCTGTTTTGGGAGGCATCCTTTCTTCCTCTACAGTTCTGTTTGGGGGGCATCCTTTCTTCCCATACAGTTCTGTTTGGGTGGCATCCCTTTTTTCTAGTCGGCAGCAGGATGGCTGGTTGGATGGGTTTTTGGCTTTGATTGTTTAGGATGCCGACAAGGCATATCTGCATATAGAGCCCAACTTTAACAAGCACTTAAGTATTAATCATGGAAATCAGAGTCCCAGTCAGAGTGGGGCCAGGGCCTACTCTTTCTGCTGTGTGTATTTGTGTGGCCTCATTTGTTGGCCAAACTTTGCTGGCGGTGGCCTATCAATGTCACCGAGTTGGAGCGCCTAATGAGGCATTAAACTTAACTGCTCAACTTTTCCTGTCCCGCCTGTCAAGCGCTTATTAAATTTACCGTTTTATTGGGCCAACAACTTGGTGTTAAATATGCTTTTCCCTACCCACACCCCATGCGGCCCCCACCCGCACCACGAAAGTGTCCAACCAAAGTGGACAGTGGGCGTGGCAGGGGAGGACATGCTTTAAGTGAAATCAGATTACGTTGTTTATCGCCCGCACTGAGCCCTCAGTCCTCCATCCGGGCTGTCAGCTTAGACCGAAGCTAACCAGGCGTGAGTCCAGTATCCTTCGTGTCCTTGTGCAGCGCCATCTGGCGCATTTAAATAGTTGCCAAGTTCAGCAAATTTTATTCGAAGTAGTTAATTCTCGTCTCAGGACGGAGGAAATTGTATTACCCATTTATTTAGTCGAAATTCTGTTGCGGCTGCTCCTGTTGATGGTTCACTCGAGCGAAAGAGGCGTGACAGAACCAGTGGCTGTGGCAGTAGGTGTAGCCCCTCCTAACTGTCCTTAATAGGCAGATGAAAGTTTTGCTGGCTAATTGGATTTGGCCAAAACTTCTGCTAAATGCGCACAAATACAGGGAAGACAAAAAGCATTCCGATTGCGCTTCGTCTAAATGATTTTGTGGGCGAACCAAGGGTTTTATTAAATATTTTATTAAGAGAATGCTAGACTAGCTCGAAGGGAAATCGTAATCCAAATTTGTTACTCTTTGATGTGCAACTACACTTCACTGGACGAAATATTTAAGCTGCTTAAGCAGACAACAACAAATTGATTCAGATTCAATATTTAAGCCAGAAGGAATAGAGGCAGTCCTCGTTTTAAGGAGATTATTTTTAATGCTGAAATTAAATGTGTCCAAAGACCTATCCATCCTCTCTCTAAAGTGTATAAAATACACCTATTGCTTTTCTTTTTCAAGCTAAAATTTCGAGTGCCCTACACCAACTGGGAATGGCATCGAAGCCTTCATTCGTTTCGTTTTTGTGGAACCCACTTCACATGACCAACTGCTTGCCGGATGTGTGGGGGGCTCAAAAGAGCATTTCATGCTTATCCCAAAAAAAAAGGAAGGATTTCCAAATCAAAGATCACTAAATTTGATATCTCTCACATATTCTATGCTTTCCCCCAATACATTGAATTATTGAATTGATATTTATTGATAAGCTCAAAACTCGATTACCACCTGTCAAGCCCAGGCCCAGTCCCCCCCCAAAAAACTATATTGGGTAAACACGTAAAGACCCCACACACCTCACACACATATTGTATAAGTCGTACTAAGTCTCGTTCTAACTCTGTGATGGAGTGATGTTTTTGGGAGGGCTCTTCGTTCTGCCACGAAGCATTATGAAATATTTATGCACACGGCATACACTGCGGGAATTCATGTCATTCCTTGTGGCTTGTGGAGATGTGGAGTGTGACTGAAAAATCACTCAAAAATATTCGTAGTAGTTGCAACTGACTGTGGCAGGAGCCAGCCACCAGCTTGAGGTCGATGCCAGTACTGTCGTCGTCTGTGACGGAAATGAAACGTGCGTCTGCACGCATTAGGGTGTACATGTGTGTGTGTGTCTGTATGTGTGTGTATACATATGAGTGGCAGTGTATAGAGGTGAGTGGTGCGTGGGCTGCCTGACTGCCTGCCTGGCAGCTACGTGGCTCCCTGTTTGTGGCATTGAGTAATCATCAGCGTTGAAAATTGCGTTTTTTATGGGGCCAGTGGATTGCGAGAGGGGGGCGGGTGGAGGGTTATAAAGAACAAGAGCCTTAAGAGGGGCATTTAGGGGGATCCGAATGGTGTGGAGTGAAGGACATTGGGGCAACATAACTGCTGGCTTAGCATTGTGGTTGTTGTGGTGCTTAGCATACACACTTATATATGCATTTCTATATGTGTGTGTGTGGCAAGTGGCACGGCCTGGCTACGCAGTAAAATCCTTTTTTATGGCCTAGCCCAATGCGACTTCTGCCCTGCCCTCTGGCTGGAAGGAATATCCTTCATGTTGTGGCTGCCGTCGTGGCATGGCCAAAAATTAATTTCGCAACATATTCAAAGTGTTATTAAACATAATTTATTAAAACCGAAATTGTATAAAGTCAAAGCCGTTTTGTGGGGCACAGGGTTCCCCATAAATTGTTGAGATTTTTGTTGTTGTTGTTGATACGCTTCAAGGAGCTGCAGGGCAGGCGGTGCGGGGGCGTCGTTTATGGGTTTCCTTCGAAGGGGTCATGAGGTCATGTTTTTGCCTCTTTTCTGTTGTTGTTTTTGTCGCTTTAACGACTTTTTGGAAATGGAGATCCCTTGCCAAAGGACTCTGGGTAGAATACGCTTAAGGATTCGATGAGGGTATTGGATGCTTCGTTCTGGCCCAACCAGAACTCTAGAACCATTATGTTTTTTAATGCTGTGGCTGTTGAACAAATGTCGTCGCCAGTTAATGTTGCAAACCATCTGCCAGGTCTTTGTGTGGGTTATGATGTATGTGGCAGGCGTGGGCAAATCGGAAATTTAATTTCAGCCGCTTAGCCAGGCATAATTGCTGGCCATAACTTAGGCCCAAAAAACCCAAAGCCCAACCCTAAACCGACGACTGACCTTGTTCTGGGTTCTCTTTTTGTGGTACTCCTGCAGGCCCTGCTCCATAGCCACGATGTGGTGGCCCGCGATGTGTACGGCGAGGAGGCGCTGCGCGTTACCCCGCCACCGATGGTGCCCTACCTCAATGGCGACGAGATGGACAATGTGGAGGGCGGCGAGCTGCAGCATGTGACCCGAGTGCGGCTGGTGCAGTTCCAAAAGAACACGGACGAGCCGATGGTGAGTACTGCCACAGACATTGTGACCAAATGGTACTCTAATACAGAGCCGAACGACTTTGCAGGGCATAACGCTGAAGATGACCGAGGATGGGCGCTGCATTGTGGCAAGGATTATGCACGGGGGTATGATACATCGACAGGCAACGCTGCATGTGGGCGACGAGATACGGGAGATCAATGGCCAGCCGGTGCAGCATCAGTCGGTGGGCCAATTGCAACGAATGCTGGTAAGCGGATCAATCCCATTTTGCTAATTGAATTCCCTTTATGTGCTAATCCCTTCTCGTTGCAGCGCGAGGCACGCGGTTCTGTTACCTTCAAGATAGTTCCTTCGTACCGTAGCGCTCCGCCACCCTGCGAGGTAAGTTCTTAAGACCCCCCACCCCCACCCCCAATGTACATCTCTATGTTAGAGCATACGTCCTACTAATCATACAGTAATGCATCTCTCATCTAGGGCTCTAGTTGTTAATTAAATCATGCCATTATTTCACTAGCTTGAGGACTTTTTTAACATCATTTCCCTTGTCATATTCTTTGGGGGTTAAATAACAGCATTAACTGCGGCAAAGCTTTATTCAATTTTCTGTCAAAAAGAGACATGATTAAGTACTTTAATTGCATCGAGTGGAAAACTCGTGTTACCTGTCAATTTGTGAAATCAAAGTATCAAAACGGATTACCTCTTCCCCACTCCGGCGCCAGTTGAAACAATAGAAGGCCCGTACCGAAAACCTGTCCAGTCGAATGCATTTATGCAGATAACGAGCATAAGCTAATGAAGTTTGGGGGTAAATGGCATAGGCTATAGGGAAAAATATATGTACGAGCAGGGGGCTCCTTTGTGTAGCTCGAGTATGGGATGCATTATACAATTAACTGTCTGCTCATTTACATAACTCCACACTATCTCTTAATCATCTGACTTGCTTCCTTCCTACTTGCCTTCCTACACACTCTCCACACACTGCTACACACCAAATGCAGCTTTTCAGGATCAGACCCGCTCCGGTGCTTGTAAGTATCATTTGTGCCCCACCGTAACAATAGACCCATAATCATACACCAAAAGACAACCGTCCTCCGCCCCCCCACCCCCATTCACATGGTAGATGTGCATATTCATGGACCGATAAACAAGTAACAATATTATGCACACAATCAACACAGATTCGTGGAATTTATGCACTTTGGTTAGCAGAGGCCATCATTTCCGAACCCATAAAGAACGTCTGCTCTTGACAGCTGAGGCCCTGTCTCGTGGCCAACGTGTGTCCATCTTTTTCATAGAACAAACTTGATTCTTCGTTTCACGCTGAATAGAAATCAGAATCAGAATCAGCCTCTGGTTTTTCGTAAACTATAAAATATAATTATCTGTCAGAAAAACGAGTCGTGGCCTGACAAGTGCTCGTCAGAAAAGTCTTTTGTTTTCAGTAGAGAACAAAGAATATAAGAAACATAATACTTAGAAGAGTATGTGTTGAAGTTTAAAATGTTTATTGATGATATTCTTAAACAATCCTAACAGAACAATCTAAAGTCTTCAAAATTATGAAAAATCTTTGTAACTGAATTTTTTCCTGGACTGTTGTATAAGTTGCTTCAAAAGTAACCGGAAACAACATAATTGTAATTTTTCTTAAAAAAAAAAAAAAAAAAATTCTAAAAAAAAAATATTAAAAATCTAGTATCAATCTCGAAAATCTCTCCGCCTAAGAGGCTTTTCTTTGTATCTTTAGATACTTTAGATACACAACATAATTGTATATTTTTTGCGCTAAAATAAACAAAAAATTCTTTAAAAAAAAAATAAATAAAAATCTAATGTCAATTTAGAAAATTCGATGGCTGAATGGCTGATTCTTTACATACACTAGTACGTCCGCCTAAGAGGGTTTTCTTTGTATCTTTAGATACTTTAAATACAAACTGCTTCTAAAGTAACAGGGCAATATATAATTGTATTTTTCTGGGATAAAAACAATTTTCTTAAAAAAAATAATTAAAAATCTAGTGTCAATCTAGAAAATTCGATGGCTGATTCTTTGCAGGGTTTTCTTTGTATCTTTAGATACTTTATCTTTAGATACAAACTGCAAGAGAATACTCTCGAATTTAAAGTTAGAAATCCTTTATCCCCATTATTGTTCTTGCTGCTTCCTGTTGCTGCTGCCACGCAAATGAGTTGGGATTATAATTGGTGGAAATACGAAACGCAAAAAAAAACCCATTATTTCGCTGAGGCAGCCGCATTAGGGCGGCTCCCGACTCAAATGCAGCGTCAGCAGAGAGCAGAGCAAACCAAAAACTAAATTGTGAACTCACTTTGTGCTCTTCTTGTTTCTGGCTTCCTTTACCGTGGCAGATTTTCGTGCGCGCACAATTTGATTATAATCCGCTGGATGATGAGCTTATACCCTGCGCCCAGGCGGGCATATCATTCCAAGTGGGCGACATACTTCAGGTAGGTGGCCAGCTCTGGAAAACAGAAACGAAACCCTCTAACGCCCGTCTTCGTGCAGATCATTAGCAAGGACGATCATCACTGGTGGCAGGCGAGACTGGACACGGTTGGCGGCTCGGCGGGCTTGATACCATCGCCGGAGCTGCAGGAGTGGCGCATTGCCTGCCAGACGGTCGACAAGACCAAGCAGGAGCAGGGTGAGTCCTTCAAAGACAATATTAGCTGTAAAACAAAAAAAAAAGAAAAACAAAAAGAAAAGAAAGAAAAAACGAAACGAATCTATGCGTAATCTCTATGTGTAATTGGATGCTCGATATAATCAATCAATCAATCAATCAATCGTATGCTATATATTGTACTATATTGGAAAGTGTATGACGAATTCGTAGTTGACCTGAACGCAGGGGAACACGCGCTCTCTCTCTCTCCCTCTCTCTATCTATCTCTCTATGGCTCTGTCTCTTCTCTGGCAGAGCTCACACAAACACACACACACCTCACACACATGTGTACACTAACATAAGCCCTGGAGAGTTGCATGCCCCCAAAAAGTAGTCGGAGCTAAACCAAAGAAACCCCATTTTGAAAATTCCAAAGCAAACCAAAAATGTTGCCAAATTCTTGATAAATATACCATGAAAGACCTCCCCCCCACACACACACACACACACAGCTTAAAGTAAAATGATTTAATATTTAAACCCAAAAAATAGCATAAGAAATCACAGAATATGTACTATAAAAAAAATATGTATAATAATATAATGCAGGAGAACCGGGTGCTGGATGTTCCGCTCACGCAGATGGGTGTGATGGATCAGCAGGTAGTTACCATATAAAGCAAAAACAATCCCACACACACACGCACACACAGTACCACAAACAATTTAATTAAATGAAAATCCGCCAAGCTAACCGCCTAAGGAGAGCTTACCGAAAATTTTCGAACCCTAAACCGTTTCCTCTTGAGTTCTGTTATGCAAAACAAAGCAAAGAAAACAAACACAAACATACTACAGAATTTTAACGATAGCAATTGTATAAAGATTTCACACCCAAAATTCACCACCACCCCCCACCCGTAAGTTGTAGCTTATGTAGAAGGCACCGAAACCGAAAAACACCAGCCCCCCCCAAGGATAGCCACAAGCCATCAACCATCATCTAGAACAACGTAGAACCCCCCCAGCACTAGCCATCGTTGCGTATGATCATTGCCACCCACGCTTATAACCGAAATAAATGAATTGTACCCCGAGTAACGAGTATAGATATATCCAAACACACATACTAGACCCAGAAAGACACAGGCCACACTGCACGTTTAAGACCAGACACACACACATCGAATTTTCAATCCGAAGGGATGCCAGGAAGCATCTTCGGAAATGTCCAATAAAGAGTTATCAAGAAATATACGAACGATTCGAGAAATATATGCATTTTCTATGCTATAATAATCATGAATGCTTATAATATTTAATGATTTAATGCCAATAAAATATTTGCTTGCTTGCTTGCAGAACAGCATGTTTGTTTATGCTCCATCAAGCATGTGGCTCTTCAGTTCCTAATAATTTTAATATGCATATGCCGTATACTAAACGGAGATTATAAAACATTTACTTAACAATTATAACCAACAGTAAACTGTTCGATATTCGGGCGCAAGAAGAAGCAGTGTCGCGACAAGTACTTGGCCAAGCATAATGCCATATTCGATAATCTAGATGTGGTCACATACGAGGAGGTTGTCAAGGTGCCAGGTGAGCTTGTAGTAGCAGCTAAAATCCCAAGGAACATATGCTCATATGGTTGCTCTTTCTTGCCAGTTGGTGATCCGAACTTTCAGCGCAAAACGTTGGTGCTACTGGGAGCCCATGGCGTGGGCAGGCGGCATATTAAGAACACCTTGATATCCAAGTATCCCGATAAGTACGCCTATCCCATACCACGTAAGTTCGAGTTTTAATCTAAAATTCTTCAGATTAAATTGAAAGATTTGTGGATTTTTTTTATAGATACAACGAGACCTGCCAAGCCCGAGGAGGAGAGTGGACGCAGCTATTACTTTGTCTCGCACGACGAAATGATGGCGGATATCGCCGCCAATGAGTACTTGGAATATGGTGAGTCGTAACCATCTACAGCACTCAAAGTAATACTTAGGCATTCACCCAGGTACGCACGAGGATGCGATGTATGGCACCAAGCTGGACACTATCCGACGCATACACACAGACGGCAAGATGGCCATATTGGATGTGGAGCCGCAGGCACTGAAGATACTACGCACAGCCGAATTCACGCCCTATGTGGTCTTCATAGCGGCCCCCTCGCTGCAGAATATCGCCGATGTAAGGCTTGCCTAAGACAGTGCTGTTTTGTGTTCTGGTGTCTCGATGCTAATTGGTTTTCTTTGTTTTCCCTCTCTGGTGCGATGGCAGTACGATGGCAGCCTGGAGCGTCTGGCAAAGGAATCGGAAATGCTGCGTCAAATGTATGGCCATTTCTTTGATATGACGATTGTGAACAACGACATTAGCGATACGATTTCCGCGCTGGAAACGGCCATCGACCGGGTGCACACCACTCCCCAATGGGTGCCAGTCTCGTGGCTCTACTGACAAGACAGTGAACTGGAATGCCCCGATTGCCTCGAGGGTTGCGATTGCGAGTGGGATGCATATACACAGGCCTCCAATGTGGCGCTCTACTGAGTGCAATACCACAGTTACATCACACCTACTATACACCACAAACACCATTTAAGTATTACCAAGGCACAAAAATATACAACACAGCAACAGCAATAGTAGCAAAAGCAAAAGCAAAAGCAACCGAAACAGAAACAGAAAGACATGAAGACAGAATGCGCTTGGCGCCGAGATATATGTAGGTATGAGGATACAGGAGAGGGTATTGTGGGTAACTGCGGTCGCAACGTAAACACAAAATGTTAATTGTAAAACGAGCTGTATTTTGCCTTATACTTTGTTAAATCCTAAGTGATTAATTTTACATTGTATTTGCCATTCCAATGGGCTGCCCTCAAACAGGCAGCCTGTGTCATTATGTTTATTGTATTTATGATTGTTTGTTCTGTTAAAGTTTTTGTTTGTACCCGTTCTCGTACTCGTACTAGTATTTATTTTGTTTCTTTCTGTCAGACAGCATTAAACGCTTATGTTAATCTTGCACTTGTTAGTGTCTAAGTTAACTAAAACACAAACCGAAATCGAAACAGAAACAGAAACCGCAACTAAAAAACACTCTAAATTGTTTTAATCAAAGATTATTTCCATAAACACATACGAAAAAAAAAAAAATAAAAAACACACCCAAAAAAATGAAGAAATAGAAATCCGAAGAATGTTTGAAGAAAACGAGTTAGTAAATTATAGCAACAAAAAACTACGTAATTAGTTATAATTAAACATAACAGCAAACCAGAATAAAAACCAACAAGAAGAGAAGTTCAGGAAAACGTTAAAAACAATATGAGATGAGAGCAATTTCAAGTGTTTCAAGCCCAAAAAAAAGTATAAAAAAGCAAATTAATTACATATGGAAGAGCAAATGGGGACAAGCGATCGTAAAGTGTACGTTTTAAATGCAATAAACATTAACAAAAGGACCCGTATAACATCACTTACACACGAAACAAACAAACAAAAAAATACACTAAAATATTACCAAGAAAGAAAACAAAAAAAAACCAAATTGTTGACGTTTAAATAAATTCAATGGGAAATGATTAATAATGCAATCATAAACGAGTTAATAATAATAAGAAGCAGGCGCGTTTAAATCAAGCAAAAGCAATTAAAGGACAAAACATTAAACCAACAAAAAAAACATAGAGTGAGCACAAAAACAACAAAAAGAAAACACATACTAACAGCAATTACAGCAAAGAAGTAAATCAAATAAGAATTAAACTATTTAGAGGCCAATGAGAACTGGTGGAAGAGTGCGCAAGGGGCACAACAGGACACGTATAAATATAGAAAGACACGCAGGAAAAAGAGAATGAATGAATGAAAGAAATGATTAGTACAGAAAATATGTGGTGTATGCAGAACATACAGACATATATAGGTATATTTTTCGAACAACTCAAAACTCAGGTTGGATACATTGAAAATCAGTCAAGTTCAATAAGATAAATATAGCGGAGCGCTTCCTTTTAACCCACAGCCAAAAAAAAAGCAAAACGAAAACCTTAACAAAACCCAATCGAAGTTTACAATGGATTAAACAGAATCGAATCGAAATGAATTGCAGTTTACCCACAAGCCACAAGTTACCACCCTAGCAGCAGCAGCTTCTGCAGAAATCTTTTCTAAATGCTTTACAAGTACAAAACATGTCTTTAGCAATCAGATTTTTAGCCCCAAAAAACCCCAGGCTCGCGCTCATTAGCTTTCTCCTCTTGCTCTCACCGAAGCTTATCCTGCTCCCGTTTGATTGGCAAAATCTTATCCAGGCTTGGGCTTGATTGCGCTTCTCCAGAGCAGGACCTAAGCTGAATCTAGACCTAACACTAAGGAGTGCACATGCAATCACAACAAAGAAACAAAAACTGGTTAGAATTGGAAAATGTGGTTGAACAAGCAAAAACCACTTACGATTAATATTAGACTAAAAAAAAACATTTGACATTTGACTTTGTAATTCCTACCACCTACAACCCTCCAGCCCCACAAGCACCTCACTCCTCACTCCATTTAAGCCAGAGCTTAGTTCAAGCCTAACCACAGAACCCACATCGATTTCCACACACACACACACAAATGAACTACCAGAACAATTCTATGGTTTCAAAACGGTTGAACAATTTTTGCATAGAGAATTATTGTTGAACGCTGGGCTATGACTTTTTGGTTCGGAGCGTATGACAGAACAGACAGGCAGCAGGCAATGCAAATCATAGAAGTATCCCAATGAAAAACCTACCCGAAACTGAAGAACTAAACTACCTACCCACAACCAGATACAAAATAAAAGAAAAAACCGCAAAAAAAACAAGCAGCCGAGTGGCCAAATTAACTAAGTATTTTACCCTAAAAAAAAGAAAAAGTCAAAGAACAACCGGAAGTGGAAGTGTATGTATATGTTGCAGCTATCCCCCTCCCCCCCAACCTAGGCAGGGTGTGCCAGATAAAAAAAAGTCTAAGGAAAATTGCTCAAATCAAAAATCAAGTATTTTATGGTATAAAAACCGTGAGGAATGATCAGGATTAGAATGAAGGGGAAGTCGCGTGTAAGAGTTGGACATTCCAAGAATGAGCTAGAATTTCGAAGGGATTCGTTTCTTATTTTTAACTGATCCTTTTTTCTTAGCTGATGCGAGCAAATTGTAGCTGTACACTAAGAATAATTTCACACTAAGATTAAGCGAAAATTTATTGTTGATATTACATAAAAAAAAGAAAAGAAATGGAAAACGGATATTGGAAAAAAACCAGAAGACTCATTGAAGCAAGCCAAATGGATTAGAATTTTTCTCTAATTTGATAAGTGGTAGACGATGATGAAGGAGCTAAGGATAATGAAGATGGTGACGAGTTGATAATGCTTATGATCTCCAAAAGTCAATATGTGTAGGATTGACACGATTTGAGCAAATTGAGTGAATTGTTATTAAAATAATAAATGAAATGAGTGGCTCAATGGATCGATATCGATCCATTGATGCTGAAATAGGTCAAGACGTTAGAAAATATCATTTAAAGTAAATGATACAAATGTCATAATATATACATAGTTTAAAATGAAAATAATAATAACAAAATCAGAAGAAAAATGGGAAAAAATGGGAATAATGCGAATTAAAAACAGAAACAGAAAAAAAGAAAAACAAAAACAACCAGTAAACACTGAAATACCGAATTTTAAATACATAAGTTTTGAATCATGCATGCCGCAAAGACAAAGAAAACCCAACACAGAAAAAGAAATTAATAAAAAGAACCTCTATATATGAAAATGAGAAATATATGAGAGAATACAATTTCAGTCAGTTTTTGCAATGATTTTTTGGGGTCCCCCACTCCACTCTACAAAATCGGAAAGAGAACCTTTCCAGTTCTTAGAAAGCAAGCAGCGAAATTCGTAGAAACTTTCATTGGACAGAGCAGAGAGTGCCCTCCAAGGCAATGTGACAAGCGGATGCCCTGCAGCCATGGATACAATTACACCGACCCGACCGAGATATATACATATGTACGTATTTGTATCTGAAGCTTCTAATTGAAACATTATACAAGAAACATCAAACGACTGACACACAGACTGGCAGACTGATACCCACTAAGCTGTCGGCTTGACCCAAATTTGTTGGCATGTTTTCAAGGTAATGCGAATTTGATACTTTCGGTTTTTTTTCCTCTGACTTTGGCTCTGGCTTATGGTATCTTTACTTTTTGACTATGTTGACCATTCAGTCGGGGACTGGGCTGAGTGGGGCGGCAGAGGCAGAGTCCCCCCAAAAAGTTTTTGATTACAACAGTTGTTCCACGATTCTATTGAAGTCTTGCGCAAGCCTCGCTCTGCAAACTGCAATCATTTCAATTTGTCGCGCCCCCTCCCAGGCTCTGTCTCCGTCCCCGACCCCGATCCCCTCGTTTAGGTACTTGCTATGCTGGAGGGCCGGCGAGCAACGTGCCGGGAAACACTAATAAGCGGAAAAGCTGTCAGTTTGTCGTCCCTCGAACCCCCACCGATGACAGCTATAGATATTTGTGTCAAAGTATTTCCACTGACCATCTGCTGCTCCAACAGCAATTCTGGCCCCAAGTCATTGAACTGCAACTGTCTAACGTCTGCCGGAAGAAAATTAATAAAACATGCAAATAATCTTTTTTTGAAAACGAATTTTTTAGTTTTTGTTTTTTTTAGGTCTTTGAGGTGAGTAATAATTTTAATCATACCATAAATATACAAAAATTATTTAATGTGATATTAAGATTTATTTATTGTTTTAATAAGTAAGTCATAATTTTAATTAGAATTTAAAGATTTTTCCCCACTGTGCGGCTTAGCAACATGTTGTCTAACCAGCATAAGTCCAGAGCTCATATTTGAAACGCATTTCGAGCCTGAGAGCGTAAAATTGGTTTGATCGAACCGGCAAAGCGATCTCAAACCTTGATGTACTATGAAAAGGTATGGACAATGACCAAAAATCGTCCAATTGAACGGCCCCTAGAAACCTCACCGTGTTTGATCACAGTATGTTGAGAATTGGGGTGGATCTGACGTTGCATGCGTTGCATTTTCTGGCCCGTTTTGCCTGTTGTCCATACCTTTTTTGTAATCTTGCCGGCAACATGTTTTTTAGCCACATGTGGCCAAGCAGTATTTTGAAGAACCCACCAACATTGCGGGGTATTTGAAAGAAACGGGTACTGTGGGACTGGTTATTTTAAATTTTTCTTCGAGTCTGCGCGGTGGAAGTTATGCCCACGATCCGATCCCGTTCCACCGTACCGTTCCCAACTGCTCGTGTTTAAAGTGTAAGTGCTTTTCGGATTCCGGCTTTTTAATTGCGATTGAGGCACGTTTTCTGTGCTCTGTGTGTAAACCTGGCTTGTGGAATTTGTGTGTACTCGAAACCCCATAACGGACCGCGCGCGAACGTAATTTAACACCCGATCGGGTAATCTCAAATAGTCTCGAGACTGGAAGAACTATTTTTGGGTCGTCTAGTCCACTTCACTACACTCTACCCCCGTCGGATGGGAACGGGAAAGGGACGCTTATCACTTGAAGGCGCCATGCGTAGCAGCTCATCGCTGTCATCGCGCTGACCTTTAGGCCCCATCAACTAAATATAATTTAATGATACTCTACTCGTATGTCGTACGGCGCTGCTTTGTGCAATGGTTTGTCTGTTGCGAGTACGAGAGTAGCTAGGCGATAAGGCAAACCACTGCCAAACAACTCTCCGGATTCGATCCGTCTCTGCCTTTGCCCAATCGGCCTCAGTCTAAGTATTTATCCTCTCCCAGCCAGTCTCTAAATAAGCTAAAGCTTCTCTGAATACTAAAGTCATAAAGCGGCTTCTGGGTTGATGGTTACGTCAATTCAATTCCAGTTCGAGTTCTCGTGCAGGTAAAACAAACAGAAACAGAAACAGAAACAGCAACAGCCACCGAAACAGAAACAGAAACAGTTCGCAGTCAGACAACTTTTGTTTAACACCGCTCAAGGAAAGCATAAAATTATATACTTATAAACTGCAGACCTTAAGCCCCCAGTGTGTGATATGTGCCTGTGCGGTGTGGTGTGTGCCCTTCGTCTTCGTCCCCAACCAGACCACAAAAGAGCGCATAAAATGCGCATAAAGAATCTCCAATTGACTGAGCTTGAGCTCTGACGGAAATGTGGTGGAGCCCCAGTCCCCAATCCCCAGACTGAGACTGCGACTGCGACTGTGACTCTGAATTTCTGGCAAAACAACGTCTGAAAGTCACAGTTGGACGATTTCAGCTGATTGGAGATTGGAATGAAGTGGAGTCCGAGTGCGCGTATTGAATTTTTGATTCATCTCAATCTCCACGGGCTCGTGTGCGTCCGTGTCGCCTCTTTTGGGTCTTTTGCACAAGGTTATGCGACTGCTATTGTAAACACTCTACCTATCATTATATCATATATCATACACCACACTTGCGCTGCCTTTGACTGTCGAATGTTAAGCTTAAAGTTTGGCAATTGCCAAAGAGCCACACAGACGACACTCAATGGGAGTAGCTCGCCGGAAACTAGTCAACAGCCCCTCAAAAACGGCATTTTTTTTGGTTACTTCATTTTCGAATGGAGCTAAGCTGATTATACTCATATGAATTTAATGATTATTAGAATTTGACAAGCACAAACTGGCTTCAGAATCTGGTCGGGTGTGGTCTGAAGAGCAGGGGACTTTTGTATTTCATTGAGAAGAATGAATCGAAATATTTTTGCAATCTTTTTGGTTCATCGATGGGGCCAAGTGCGTGAGATAATAACCTTCTAAATTATACTGATTAAAACATAGAATATATAATAGAAGTATTTCCTGAAACTGGACATATTAGGAAGCTCATAATCTGAGGAAATTTCTTTAGTATAGGAGCGAATCCATAGGTAGTTTTTTTTAATTTTTTTGTGACATTGCCCAACTCCTGGTAATTGTCGTGTCACCCTTCCTGATGTTGTTTTTAGCACCGCTAAAGTTATTGTTACTCGGCAAATTTAGCATCGCCTACATTTTATGGTTCACTTAAATTGTTAACAATTTGAGTGTCATTATATGTTTTTTTTGTTAGTTTTTGTGACTACTGTCGACTGTCGTTAAGTTGCGCTTCACCGATTTGGTTGAATGCAGCAGCAGGGTGGCATAGTGGCAGAGGGGCAGGTGTGACTCATGGGTATGGCTAACACCCGGCTAACCTTTGTGTTTTAACCAGTCAAACACGTCGCTGGCTGCATCGCTTCTACTGCTGATAACGGGCTGACCATTCCATTGAAAGCCGTCTCGTCTCGGTTTGAAAAAGTTGCAATGTTGTTAGAATTTATGGCTTGGCTTGGGCCAATTTTATGCTGCTCTTTCGCTGTGCCTTCCTCTCTGGCCAGCCGTAATCAGGCGAATGGCAAACCGGTTTAAACTAGTGCGCCCAAAAAGGAAAAATAAAAACGGCTTTGGCTATACATAACGTCTTGCGGGCCATGCAAAATGTTTAGGAAATCATTTGCATGTCCAACCGGCCGCCGAACCAATTTCGATGGCTTTACTTTGTAGCGTTTCTTAACGGCCACAACAAGCACAACCTGCGGCTAATTGCAGCCACCTAAGGTGGTCAGAGCTCAACGCGATCCGAGATCCAAGATCGGAGATCATCGCGGAGACGCCGTCAGGCGGTGGCCTCAACAAAACACTGAACGGTGTGCGGTTCAAGTTCAGCACTACTGAAGGTTCATGGTCAATTAGAGCTCGCATAAATTATCGCCCGCTTAGAGTAGTAGAGTGGAAAGGCAAATACTGTTGACTAAACGTAGACATATAATTATAGGTATGGGTAATAGGTATACCCCCCATCCTCCTACCGCTGTAATATTCATAACATCCGCTTCCCATTGCCCGTTGCAGTCCCTTTTGCATGCTGAGTGGCCCACCGCTGAGCGATGAGCCCGAGCCCATCTGGGCGGCTGGGCCTGTTCTGGCTGTTGGCACTGGCGCTCCTCGCCGTCGTCGGCAGTCGCGAGTCCCAGCTGCGCATTGGCAAAGCCATCAATATATTTCTACGCTATGGCTACCTGGGCATATCGATGCGGGTGATTCCCATGAACGACAACGTCGAGTCGGAGCGATGGATATTCAAGGAGCCGACTAAAAATATATACAGGGTGAGCGTGGGCCCCTAACCCACTCTTCTGTTCTCCTCTGATGGCCATCTAATATTCGGTTTTCTTTTCAGAACTTGAGCAGCCTGGCGGAGAGTCATGAGGACACCACGCCCGGCATCTTTCATGGGGATTTCCATATGGAGTTTTGCGACAATCGTCGCCAGCTGTTCCAGGCATACTTCCGTGACTTCACCGTCGAGCGAATGGACAAGCCCTGGGAGGCCTTCACGGGTGGCTGGTTTCCGGACACTGCGGCCAAGAAACTGGGCATCAACACCTCCTTCATCCAGGGCGACTATTCGTATGTGCTGGTTCGAGTGGTCCGATTCCGGGAGACGGGCAAGCTAAATGCCGACATCCCGATTGAGCAGCAGCTGGAGCCGGAAGTCCGGGCGCGCATGGAACAGCTAAAGATCGGAAATCTCACGTCGGCGGTGGGCTTCATAGAGAGCGTCGGCACACACTACGTCAGCTCGTATACCACGGGCAATTCGCTGTTCCAGGTCTTTGTATACAGTCGCAAGAACTTCAAAATGATCAAGGAGCGCATCAGGAGCAAGGGCCTGAACGCCCTGTCCAAGCTCGATCTATACAATTACTTTGCGCCGTGGTTTGCCGAGCATCTGGGCCAGATCCGTTCGGCCAGTGCCAATGCCACCGTGGAGCGTTGGGCGCGCCGGAAGCTCCAATACGAATACTATGTGGTCAAGTATGTGACCCTGCTGAAGCTGCACGGTAACAGCACGTTGCTGCGATCCCTGGACACGCTGCTGGGCAACGATGCTATCCTACAGCTCGACCTCAAGTCCCTCAATGTGGTCTTTAGGGAGCATCCGGAGAAGGAGAGCTGGTTCCACGAAGTGCTCGACAACAACATGAAACTTTGGGAATTAAACATGCCGCAGAATCATGCTAGCCGGTAATGGATCCTTCGCTGGATGATTGGATTGGGGATTGGGATTGGGGCTACAGCTTAAAAGTTCCTAGATGCGAGCTATCATAATGTATGCGTAGTTGTAGTTAGGATTCTCATTCTCTAGCGCGTAATTACTGTTCTGCCTGTGATAGTTTTTAGGTAGTTTAATTAATCAAAAGAACAATTGATTTGCATTTTAGTAAACTAGTTTACACGATCGCAATACTGCTATCATAGATTTCCTATAATAATAATAGTAATAATAACAATAATAATAATATTGATCAAAGTCAAAATTCATATACATATGTAGTTTCATGACTTTAATAAAAATTCGAAATCAAATTTGAATATTAATTAAAAATAATTTTGGTCGCCCCGAAATAAGAGAAGAAGCCAAAAAATTTTGTAACCCCTCCAAAAATGGATAAAAGCATAAAATATTTTTGTGAAGTTTTTATAAATAAAAATGCAGAAAAAGGAAAACATGTAAGAAAAATCGACAAAGGAGGATGAACATTTTTGTATTTAAAATATTTCTCTAAAGGAGAAAATGTGGAGCGTTGATTCTACAGAGATTCAACATTAAAGATTATTGGACAAATTGTGTTTGGAAAATTCATCAAATCTCGAGGAAAAACCAAAATCGAAATCCAAAACTCAAATTTAAATTCTGGCGCCTAACATTTGCTCGGAGTCAGTCGAATCGAGCCAGTTCACATGAACCGTGCCAAGCAAGGCAATGATGATCCGTGCATCCAGGGAGAAAGCACCATGGTGCAAATTTATGGTATGGTTTATAATTTTATGTACATTTTTACCTCGAAATTGAGTTTTATATCGGTATATAATGCTATATTTCATAAATTTCATCAATCTATTAAGTTGCATTTATAGCCTTGTCACATATTCACTTTCAAGCACTTTCTATTTGGCGCGCACTTCTCGTATCCAGTCGATAGTATCGATAGCCGTTTCTTGGGATTTCCCTTCAACAATAAGACTGATTTTAGACACACTTCGGTTATTTCCAATTCCAATTTTTCCAATTACAGGAACTTATGGAACGGCCAGATCGGCCCACAAATAGCATAAAAAACGGGATATATATATGACTGGAGAAAATATTCTTGATCCTTGGTCCTTGATAAGGACTTCATCTTGTCAAGGATTAAAAAAAAACCAGCGACCTTCTGCTGATTTCTGTTCGACTGGTATCCCAGATCTGAAATTTCCCTTCTGACCATTTTGAGCAGTCGCAAGTTGAGTCGCATTGGATAAATCCGTTTCCTTATAAATAAGTTAGTAAAATGACTACTGGGTATATTGACTCGGATTACTGGGTATATCAACCCTAATTCTAACATTGGAAATTTTTGCAAATTGTAATCGCGCAAATGGAAAATGGGATTTTCCCGCAAATGGTGGGACAACAGGTCTCAACGATCACGTACACCCCTCTGGAAAGCCTGGCCTTGTTGAACTTTCAGTAGTCAGTAGTTGCTTTGGAGTAAATAACACTAGTTGGCTTATTCAAAATTCATTTTTGGAAATAAATAGCAAACATTTTCTTTTTGAACGCAAAAATGCCAGGAAACTGCGGGTGCAATACGTGTGCTGGTGCGAGTCCATGCGAATTGAATCGCGATGTCTGCCAGTTGAAGGGCAAGTAGGGTACAATCACAATAAGCAGTGTAAGCGAATAGTTTGATCCCACAGAATTGGTAAGGTCACAGGGCAAGCAGCTTGGGCAGCTGGTCAGACACATGAAGATGGGCTGCAAAAAGCCCCCAAAGGAGAGCACTCTAAAGGGTCTGAGTCCCTGCCTGAAATGCCTCCAGCCGGACGTTCTCTACCATCTGGGAATGGACACGGCCACAATGGACTTTCCCAAGGTCTTTGGCGATGTTCGGGTGAGTAAATAAATGACACGGTGCTCCCGTCATTTCGATCTGAATCCGTAGTTTGTTTGCATGGGAGGTACGGCTGAGCGCATGGAGAGATTCGCTTACAAGATTATGAAGGAACTCAGTCTGAAGCTGAACCCGGCGACTACTCTCAGGAATATGGCCGAGCCAGGTCATCGTTATGCGCTCTACAAAGTGGGCCCAGTTCTGTGTGTCAGTCATGGCATGGGGTGTCCATCGATTTCAATACTGCTGCATGAGCTCATCAAGATGTTGCACCATGCCAAGTGTCAGGATCCCGTCTTTATCAGAATTGGTACCTGCGGCGGCATCGGAATAGAGCCCGGAACCGTGGTCATCAGCTCGGAGGCTCTGGACGGAATGTTAAATCCCTATTATGAGCTAATTGTTCAGGGCAAAGTAGTGCTGTATTCCAGCAAACTAGACCAGTGTTTGGCCAACGAACTCCTATCACTGGCCATTCCTTGCGAAGATGACTTTTGTACAATTAGTGGTAAGACCATATGCACCAATGACTTCTACGAGGGCCAAACGCGACTCGATGGAGCCTTCTGCGACTACACGAACCAATCGAAGACCGCCTATCTTCAGAGCGTCCAGTGCCAGGGAGTGGTCAATTTTGATATGGAGAGTACCGCCTTTGCCGCTCTCACAAACAGAGCCAATATACGATCTGCCATCGTCTCCATGTGCATAGTCAATCGAATGGAGGGTGATCAGGTCAGTGAATCTTACATTATCAATCAGAATTAACTAGCAATCTTATTCATAATTAATTCTCTGATGACTCACTTTAGATACTTTCACCACCGGAATGTCTAAGTGAGTGGGAGAAACGACCTCAAGCGCTCGTGGCGCGATACATTCGCAAAGAATTCCTCAAACGGGATGACGACAGCGACACCGAGGCCTATGAGGAGGTTTGTCCCAGCGCCTGCTTGGAAGGAGATAAGGCGATCTGAATTGCACCGAAGCATTATTTCTTTACATACATACATTCGGCGAGATAACAACGTCGTCCTGCCTGAAATATGTAAATACATACTTAAATATGAATATAAATATGTATATACGAGAACCATAAGTAATAAATACCTATTGACTACATACATTTGTATGACATATTTTAAATGACCACACCGCCGGGAAGAACGCAGAATAGACAAGCAACGAATGTTTCAAGATCACAGAAAGAAGATCACTTATCACCGTTATATGGCATACTTCATAAATTTTTTTAATGGGTATCGGGATCGAGATATATTTACAACCCTAACCATATGCATGACTATGTCTAAAACATATCATTTTTAAATAATTTCTTTATTTAATTACGATTTAAAACAGCTCGGAGAAACAGTTTCGTCATATAATATTAACGAAATAGGGTATACCTATGCCCAAACTCCGGTTGACGTGACATTTCATACTCACTTATGGCGCCTTCTATTCTCACTACGTTGCCACTGTTTTTTTTTTTGACCTTTTTTGTTTAAACCTGTTGCAGTACAAATATAATAAATTGGAGTACTTAAAAGTAGCTAATCTTGTAGAAAATTTATCATCAATAGCCTAAAATTATAAGGGCAGAGCTAAAGGTTTTAGTTAGTCAGCATTATTCAACGGAATATCAAAATTGAGTAATAGGAACTTTTTCTTTTACGTTTTATTACGTTTTTTTTGTTTGACCATTTTCGCTAAAACGCGGTTTTACACAAAATGCAATAAAAGCAAGTATTTAGTATAAACCAATCAATTAGAAAACAGATTCACTAATCGGATAAAATTATGTGGGCATGGCTAAATGTTCTATATAGCTAGTAATATGCCACGGAATATCAAATATGTAAAACATAACCTGAATTCGTCAGTATATTTACGGTATATTTTTAAAATGAGACGGTATATTTCGGTATATTTCTGAGGGTCGGACCGTATATTTGTTCGATAAGTATCGAGTAGCACGTGCGGTGCGGAAAGTTGTTTTGAAATTTTGGAAATGGAAACTTTTAACAATTGCCCCGGATTTTGCCCTTCTTGCGGCTCTATATTGCCACCCCTGCAAGTAAAGGGCAACGTCATTTGCCACAATTGCCACCAGGAGTTCCTGCCCGACGGTGAGCCTCACTTTTAGACCATTTCCAAGTGCTCCTCCTTGACGCAGCGGCTTCTTTAACAGTGTACGGCGGGGAGAAGACCGAGTACAGCATACAGTTCAACACCTACGATCCCAGCAAAGTCTTCAACAGGACGAAGCGCGAGTCCGAGTCTTCGGAGGCTGATGGGCCCGTTGTGGAGCGCAAATGCCCCAAATGCGGCCACGATAAGATGTCTTATGCCACCTTACAGCTGCGATCGGCGGACGAGGGTCAGACAGTGTTCTTCACCTGTCTGAAGTGCAAGTAAGTGTCAAAGGCAACAGGTGCAGGTTCATGTTGTTCTAGAGCTAATTGATTATTTCTCCTTACAGATACAAGGAATCTGAGAATTCTTAGATGCTTACTAGATTTGTACATAGACATGTAATTAGTGGAAATAATCATGTTCGGCTGCCTGAAAATATAGGAATACGCGTTTGTTAAGTGTGTAAAGTCACATTCATGTGGAGTTGAGAACGTACTTCGCTGGCGCTAAGCCGGTTCTTGGGATTGTATACGACCAAATTCGAAACCAGACTAATCTCCACTGCGTGCGTGCAGCTCGGAAACAAATTGTCCCAGTGTATGCCCACAGAGTTGGGAAATCTATCCAAAGCAACGAAAATTGTAGGATTAACACAGGATAACATTTAAGCAGCCAAAAACTCACCGTATCTTGCTGTAGTCTGGCAACGAAGTCAACTCTGGCCACTGATTGAGACGAGGACTCCCCAAAGTGCGTATTATGATGGCCAACTGTTCGATGTCCGTTGTGCCAGCAAAGAGAGGCACACCACGCAACATCTCCGCCACCACGCAGCCTAAATTAATAAACTATTGAAACTCATTGAGAAAGGAATGTGAATGTGTACCTGCTGCCCACATGTCCACGCCAGGGCTGTACTTCTGACTGCCCCAGAGTATTTCCGGAGCACGATACCAGCGCGTCGAGACTTGAGGCGAATACAGACGCGACTCCTCTTCTGGAAAGTATAGACGAGCCAGGCCAAAGTCGGCGATTTTCAGCATATCCGTGTCACTGATGAGCAAATTGGCTGGCTTGATGTCCCTGTGCATCAGGCCCGCTTCGTGGAGGTAGGCAATGCCCTTAAACATTTGATGGGCGAACTTGCGCACCTGCTGGCGGCTAAGGGGATTCACTTCGCTCTTAAGGCGACTGTACAGGGTGTCGGGGTGATATTCCAACACCAGCGACAGTCCAGTCAGATCAGGATATATGTCGACAATTTCCAGGATCTATGATTAATTAGTTAATGAGTTAATGGGCCCTTAATTTATAAGGTACACTCACAAATTCCGACTTGCACAGCTGCAGTGTCTTGATTTCTCGCAAAGTGTTGAGCGAAATGTTGCCGAATTTGTTCTTTAGAGCAACCTTTTTGATGGCCACCTCCTTGTTGCGCTGTAAATCGATGGCCTTAAACACGCAGCCATGGACACCTTCGCCAATTTTCTCGAGCATTTTATAGCGACTCGGCGCATAGTCCTCCATTGCCTGTACTGACAATTTTCAATTTGATAATTGACTGCCTCGTTTTTCTTCACATTACCATTCGTGTAGTCCATGGTAACGGTCAAAACAAATGGTGAACAGCTGCTGAACGCGGATGGATCCACCTGTTGCCTGGATGTTTACCAAATGGTCGGCGATACTTTGCTTCCAGGGGATCGGGGGTTGAAAAGCCTAGGCCAAGGCAGAGCTGTCACCACTCTGGCAAGGGACATGCGCACTTCCGCCTCCACTTTGGTCCTGTCAGCCAAGTGTCAAGTTAGGGGGATACATAATTTTTCGGACCCTCGCAACTGCAAAAGCACCATTAGAAGTAAAAAGTTAAATTAAAAAAAATAAGCTGGTAGCATGCCTTCAGCGGTGAAAGATTTGTGAACCAAAGGATAACCAACGCTGGTAGGTATGCCTGTGGCGATAAGTGCTAAGAATGAGATGAATGGAGCAGTGGGTTCTTTACCCCCCCTAAATAATGCAAATGTGCTGAGGTGGAAGTGCAAATTACTTTCTAATTGTTAAACAGTACTGTGCAGCCTTGGTGCTGCAATTTAAAGCAATTTTACTAGCCTTTAGCCTTGCGCCCCGCCTTTCCATTCAACGACATATACCCATGCATCCATAAACATGTGTGTATACACGAACACACCCAGTGGGCGCAGCCTTGCCACCGGAGGCCTTGGCTCACCTGGACACCCACCGATACAAACCGATTAGGGGCTCCAAGTTCATGTCCTTCTCCACTTGTTATTATAGCCAGAAACGTTTTGCAGTCCACGCGCTTAACATGTTACCGAGGAGCTGGTTCCCATTCGTAGCCGTTCTCCTGCTATGTGTCAGCTGTGCTTGGAGCAGGACAGCTAAGCGATCGGATGTGTATATAGCGGGATTTTTCCCCTACGGCGATGGCGTGGAGAACTCTTACACTGGACGCGGGGTAATGCCCAGCGTGAAGCTGGCACTGGGTCATGTCAATGAGCATGGCAAGATACTGGCCAACTACAGGCTGCATATGTGGTGGAATGACACGCAGGTAAGTGGGAGGAGAGTCAGAATGTACCATTTTCAGTGGGGTCCTAATTGCGGATTCCCTTTAAAGTGCAATGCTGCGGTGGGTGTGAAATCATTCTTCGACATGATGCACTCGGGGCCAAACAAAGTGATGCTGTTTGGGGCCGCCTGCACCCACGTCACCGATCCCATAGCGAAGGCCAGCAAGCATTGGCACCTGACGCAGCTGAGCTACGCGGACACCCATCCCATGTTCACCAAGGATGCCTTCCCGAACTTCTTCCGCGTGGTGCCCTCGGAGAATGCCTTCAATGCGCCTCGGCTAGCGCTCCTCAAGGAGTTCAATTGGACGCGAGTGGGCACTGTGTACCAGAACGAGCCTCGCTACTCACTGCCCCATAATCACATGGTGGCCGATCTCGACTCCATGGAGGTGGAGGTTGTGGAGACCCAGAGCTTTGTCAACGATGTGGCCGAGTCGCTAAAAAAGCTACGGGAAAAGGATGTGCGCATTATTCTGGGCAACTTCAATGAACATTTTGCCCGCAAGGCCTTCTGCGAGGCCTACAAGTGAGTGCAAGGCTCATGGTATCCGAATGGTTAGATATTTAAATCTATGTCTTGCAGATTGGAAATGTATGGCCGTGCCTATCAGTGGCTGATAATGGCCACCTACTCAACCGATTGGTGGAACGTTACCCAGGACAGCGAATGCAGCGTGGAGGAGATCGCTACTGCCTTGGAGGGTGCCATTCTGGTGGATCTTCTGCCGTTGTCCACCAGCGGGGACATCACTGTGGCAGGAATTGTAAGTGGATCGTTATTTCCGCCATGATACCTTTGAGTATTAATTGAGTCCATTTTTACAGACAGCGGATGAGTACTTGGTGGAGTACGACAGGCTGCGCGGCACGGAATACTCTCGCTTCCATGGCTACACCTATGATGGCATCTGGGCTGCCGCTCTGGCCATACAGTATGTGGCAGAGAAACGCGAGGACATCTTGACACACTTCGATTACCGCGTTCAGGACTGGGAGGACGTCTTCCTAGAGGCCTTGCGCAATACCTCCTTCGAGGGCGTAACGGTTTGTATACCTGCATTTACGAATATGTTTCCTTTGAATTATTGTATTGTATTTTATGTATTTCCATCATTGTTTAGGGTCCGGTCCGATTCTACAACAACGAGCGCAAGGCCAACATTCTGGTCAATCAATTCCAGTTGGGTCAAATGGAGAAGATCGGTGAATATCATTCGCAAAAGTCGCATCTGGACCTGAGCCTCGGCAAGCCAGTGCGCTGGGTGGGCAAGACACCGCCCAAGGATCGCACGCTGATCTACATTGAGCACAGCCAGGTGAATCCCACCATATACATTGTTTCGGCCAGTGCCTCCGTCATCGGTGTGATCATTGCAACCGTCTTTCTGGCTTTCAACATCAAGTATCGCAACCAGCGGTAAGAGCTACCCACTAATATCATTGTCTTCCTTCCCCTATATTTGTTCTCTTTGTTGTCTCTTGTAGCTATATAAAAATGTCTAGTCCGCATCTGAATAACCTGATCATAGTGGGCTGCATGCTGACCTATTTGAGCATTATCTTCCTGGGCCTCGACACCACGTTAAGCAGTGTGGCTGCCTTCCCCTACATTTGCACCGCCCGGGCTTGGATTTTGATGGCCGGCTTCAGCCTGAGCTTTGGGGCAATGTTCTCGAAGACCTGGCGTGTTCATTCAATCTTCACCGATCTGAAACTGAACAAAAAAGTGATCAAGGACTATCAGCTATTTATGGTCGTGGGTGTGCTGTTGGCCATCGATATAGCCATTATAACAACCTGGCAGATTGCGGATCCGTTCTATCGAGAGACCAAGCAACTGGAGCCTTTGGTAGGAGCCATCCATAGCATTATTTTCCAATTGTATTCAAGATCTTTCTTTTCCGCAGCATCATGAGAACATTGATGATGTTTTGGTCATACCCGAAAACGAATATTGCCAGTCCGAGCACATGACCATATTTGTTAGCATTATCTATGCCTATAAGGGCCTTCTTTTGGTGGGTAGATAATCGTTTTGAAAACTCATTTGGAACAATACAATTGAACATTATCTTGTTGTTAGGTCTTTGGTGCGTTCCTGGCCTGGGAAACCCGCCACGTTTCAATTCCGGCTCTCAACGATTCAAAGCACATTGGCTTCTCGGTCTACAATGTATTCATCACCTGCCTGGCCGGCGCTGCCATATCCCTAGTGCTATCGGACCGCAAGGATCTAGTTTTTGTCTTACTCTCGTTTTTTATAATTTTTTGTACGACAGCCACTTTGTGTTTGGTGTTCGTACCGAAAGTAAGACTGGTAGTAAGGAAGTTTTGTAGTTTTTGTAGATGTTATAGATATACACTCGTGCAATCTTGATATGTGATATGAATGTTGTTTGCAGACAGTGGATTGTCTGAACAGGTTGATTGTCCGTCTTGATTTGATTGAGAATGGAGCATTCAGACTGATCAGACAACATTGATCTGATCTTTTTTGTCGTTTAGCTATCATACAGACAACAACATTATTACAAAATTCACTCTAAATTCTAAAACAGATATTTATCTTTAATTGCTATATAACACTACAGACTAACTATGAACTTAAGCTATTCCAAAACCCATCCACAACAGCAGTAAGGCCGTAGTCACTATTTATAGCCTTGCTGCTCTATCCTATATAACTTTCCGTAGAGTTGATCTTTCCTTGATGTATCTACCCGCCGTTTATATTTTCCACCTCGACTAATAATCATGCGAATCGTCTTGCAGCTGGTCGAACTCAAACGCAATCCCCAGGGCGTGGTGGACAAGCGAGTGCGTGCCACGCTGCGGCCCATGTCGAAGAACCGTCGTGACTCCTCGGTCTGTGAGCTGGAGCAGCGTCTGCGGGATGTCAAACAAACCAATTGTCGCTTCCGCAAGGCCCTGATGGAAAAAGAGAATGAACTGCAGGGTTTGATTCGTAAATTGGGACCGGAGGCCCGCAAGTGGATTGATGGCGTTACCTGCACCGGCACAGCCAATGCAGGCAGCGAGCTAGAGCCCATCCTTACCGAGGACATTGCCAGGCTGTCGGCTCCGCCAGTGCGACGGGAGATGCCCAGCACCACAGGTGAGTGACTAGAGTGGGATGCTGCCTAGATACATTCATGCATTGCGCACTCCCTGCAATAGAAGTTACCGAGCTGACGTCCGTGGATAGCGTGACTTCCACCCACGTGGAAATGGACAACTCGTTCGTTTCGGTGCAATCCACGATGCTGGCACCATCGCTTCCACCGTAAGTATAGCATCTTCGAAGCCAGAAAGGGCCGTAGCTCATAATTAACTAATTGAAATAGCAAAAAGAAGAAACAGTCCATTGTGGAGCACCACTCCCATACGCCAGTAGCCATGCCTGCACCCACGATGATGCAGCCCATCCAGCAGCAGCTCCAACAGCACCTGCAGCAGCACCAGCAAATGCAGCAACAGCAGCAGCAGCAGCAGATGCAACTCCAACAGCAGCAACAGCAACAACAGCAACAGCACCAGCAGCAGCATCACCGCCACTTGGAGAAACGGAACTCGGTCTCGGCCCAGACAGATGACAATATCGGCAGCATAACCAGCACCGTGGGAAAGCGCAGCACTGGCGAGTGCTCCAACATGCGGGAGCGGCGCCAGTCGACGGCCTCCAGGCACTACGACAGCGGCAGTCAGACACCCACAGCCAGGCCAAAGTACAGCAGCTCGCATCGCAATTCCTCGACGAATATTTCCACCTCCCAGTCCGAGCTGAGCAACGTTTGTCCGCACACCAAGCCCAGTACGCCGGGAGTTATCAAGAGTAAGTAAATCCCATAGTCGCACCAAGGGACTCATATCGGGCTTTATTTATTTACAGCTCCGACTGCCTCGGACAATCGTCGAACCAGCATGGGCGCGGCGCTCAAGTCCAATTTTGTGGTCTCTCAGAGCGATCTCTGGGACACGCACACGCTCTCTCACGCCAAGCAGCGCCAGTCGCCACGATATGCCAGTCCCCAGCGCTGCACGGAGCACCATGGCCATGTGATGACCTACGACCCGAACACCACTTCGCCCATCCAGCGATCCGTCTCGGAGAAAAATCGAAACAAACATCGACCCAAGCCGCAAAAGGGTACCGTCTGCCAGAGCGAAACGGACAGCGAGCGGGAGCGCGATCCACCGCCCAGCAGTCAGCCGTGCATTCAGCCGAGGAAGATCAGCCGCAACTCCAATATTCAGCATGCTGCCCATCATCACAGCTCGCCGAACGTGGCGCCGGACAAGCAACGGAAGCAGCGTACCAAGAACGATAGCTCCATCTACGGCGCCAGCTCCGAGACGGAGCTGCTCGAGGGGGAGACAGCCATACTGCCTATATTCCGGAAATTGCTCACCGAGAAGAGTCCCAACTATCGCGGTCGCAACGTGGTAGGTCAGAGCTGTCCAAATATATCCATCAAATGCGATATCGTCGAGTACTTGTAAAAGCAGTGCTGCATTTACGGATGATGTGGGTGGTAGTACTCCTGTTGTTAGATCCAATTACACTGTAAAGATTAACTTTATTTTCGCGTTATGCGTCTACTACCTAAATATGTGAAGCAGAACACACCATTTTAGTGAATTAGTAGCAATGATTGATGAGATAGTTGAGAAATAAATTAAAACTAAAAATATTCATTCAAACAAAACGGCTAAGTATCATGTATAACAGTGCTCCAATCAATGTATGCTGTAAGCGCCATTTTCTATGCTAACATTAACATTTTTTAATGTAGAATGCAAGTAAAAGCTACGTAGAAATTCCATTTGGGGTAGAATTCATGTTACTCTACGTGTATAAAGTAGAACGAGGTGCTGTTAGGCGCGAAAGCAGCATAACATAGTTCGGTTCAGGGAAGTTCCAGAGAATAAATAAACCAAATTTTGCGGTCGATTTAAAAGTATTTTTGGCCACCGCTTTTAACCAAATTTGGAAAAGCAAAGCTCACTTTTTAGAATATGACATAAATATTAACAAGAACCTGCGACAAATGTAGTTTATTTTTATATTTTACTATGCAAAGTTGAATGTGATTGTGATGTGCTCTACCTCTACTGCAGTGCAATGCGTCGGAAATGATTGTTGAGGGGACCCTCGTCCGAATAGCCGGCTATCTCTTGCGGTATAATGCCAGACTCCTCGATGGAGGTGCACGGACGGCACATGCACTCCAATGGCGCCTTGGTCAGCACCTTCTTGAATTTCCGCTCGCCCGGCTTCACCTTGGGACAGAAGAGCGAGACTGCTGCCTCGCGCTCGCCAGACTCCTGGCAGCACATGCAGGAACGTTCCATCTGCCAGATTTTGCTTCCCGATACCTGAGATATCCGTGTAGAGAGGTTTAATTTTGTGACTCCCACAACCAAAAGGGGCTCACCTGGATGTAACTGGCGCAGCGACCCACACAGGCGAATGATGGAATCGGCTTTGGAACGCAGCCAGGATACTGGAGCACATGTATTACTGGCGTCACCTGGCAGTCATCGCCGAGATGCGTGATGTCTGCAATGGACGTAGAAGGAGCAGAGCGGGTAAGTCAAAAGCGATAACTAATGTGTGTATAGCGTGTACCATTTTCCGGTGGGGCCACGGCGTTGTCACCCTGAGCGGTGCACAGCTTCAGTATGCTGACCAGGACGCAGTACAGTAGAATCAGGACAAACACTTTGTTGTTCTCGTGGCGTAGCAAGTGGCGCAACATTTTTGGTGACACTGCCGTGATTCTCCGCTACAGGAAATGGAAAACGCTGCCTGCCGCTTTGGGTCTTTTATAGAGGTGGCTCGCATGGCTGGTGCCGCGGCCAGTGGACGCCGCTCTAATGGCCGCTTTGCCGTATGAATTATGGCCTAATAAAGCGGGCACTAACCAAACCTTTTTGCCTAGTAATTGCGTACAAGAAAAAAGCATTTATCCCGCTGTGCCTGACGGAGGGTTAATCATTTATTTCCTATACTTAATCACAAAATATCAGAGCCAGGCCAATAGCATGGGCAACGCCAACAGCATCACAAGCACTTGGGCCGACTGCTGTCCGCCATTCCTTTTGCTCAAGTAGTAGACCAGTCTGTTCAGGCGCATCTCGGCCCATTGCACGTTTTCGTCAACCGTCTCCAGAGCCTTGCTCAGCACAGATGCCGACTGGCCAAAGAGCAAGTGATTGCTATCGTAGAAATTGCTCAGCAGTTGGTGCTGCTCTCGGGTGGTGAAGTACTCCGCCAGATCGCTTATCACTACGGCAGTTGTTGACCAGTCGTTGTCCAAGCTGTGGAAAAACCAAACTCGTTTAAGCTCAACAAAAATATCTCTTTAAGGTACGCTGCAACTTACGCTTCAGCCAACTGTGTGATGTTCGCGGCCAACATGTTGAAAATCTGATTGATTAGGTCAGGATTCTGTTCGTACATCTGGGCCAGAGCAATGGTCTTTTGGCTCACTGTGCTGCCGTTGGCCAGTATCTCGTTTTGGTAGTGTGCCAAGTAGGACCTCGTACAGCTGGCAGCTGCCCAGAGGAGTTCTCGCTCCTTGGGATTGGTCTCTTCTCGATAGAACTGCATCACGTGCTCGTAGCTCTCGGATCGGGCGGCAGCGCAGTAGAAGGTCTGCCGGTAGTCAGGCGAAGGTTTCGCGAAGTCGTTGGTGAATTTATCCGCCACCAATTGGTTGCAATCTCTGGCCTGGTACCTGCACAGCCAACCCACAAGATTGTTTCGATTGTAGACATCCAGCACTGTGTCGTCGGGACTCCAGGTTACACCCAGCTTGGCAAAAACTGCGTCTGTGATGTCGCTCAGGTACTTTTTGAAGTTTGGCAAATTATTCAGTGGTAGACGCTTTGCAACGAACTGTAGTCCTTGGTACGTGGCGTACCAGGGCACATAATCGACGTCCTGGCTTAGGTACTCCATGAATTCGAACACATTCGCGTAGTCGATGTAGCCCACACGAGCGAAGTTGAAAAGATCGTCGACAATCTGGGCCCGGTTCTCCACGGGCACGCCACTGTGGTTGGAGGAGGACAGGGCCACCTGAAGACTGTCCAAAAGAGGCTTATCGTAGAGCACCCGATAATAGTTGGACTGCTTCAGGTTGAGGACGATCCAATCGATGGCCTCCTCCTCGAAGGAAAGTTTTACTATGTCCACAGGCTTATGGTGGTAGATTTTGGGCGTAAGGTTTTCGAAGTCGGGCGCCAGATTCGTAGCATAGGTTATGGGCACTGTGTACCTCAGATCGGGATCGCTTCCGTCCCCACGATTGAGGAGGAAACGCTGTTGCTCCACGTAAACGACGTGGTTGTTCCGTGACGCATTCACTATCAGCATGGGATAGCCCACTTGCTCTGTGAAGTCAGACAAAAAGTGCTCCTGATTAACATACTGGTCCGCGGGCCAGTTTTCGATAAGGTGGTAAAACAAATCGTTTGGCCTTGTATTGCCCAAGTGGCTGCCGAGAGAAGAAAGTCAGAGGGGCTCCCTTGAGTTTGGATCACGTGTTGTCTGTCACTTACTTCTGCTTTAGGTAGTTCCGGATGGCTGTATCGAAGTTATTGGCCCCCATCACATTGCGCCACATACGGACAATGCACGCTCCCTTCGCATAGGCAATGCTGCTGAACTTGTAGCCAATCTGTGAAGGCGTTTGGATGCTCGCCTCCGGGCTTGTCATGGGCTGGGTGCTGTTCACTGCATCTGTGGCAAAAATAAGCTGCATTTGTCGCACCACAAATTGCTCATCTAACCGATACTCAGGATAGAGCTGCATATATACGGGAATCGGATGCATTAGCGCTGCTTGTCTTATAATTTTGTGAAGACCCCTGTCTCACCTGATGTGCCATGAAGTACTCGTAGTAGCGGGCAAAGGCTTCGTTTAGCCAGAAGTAGCTCCACCAGGAGAAGGTGACGCTGTCACCAAACCACATATGCGACGTCTCGTGGGCTATGATCCGTATTGTGAACTCCTTGTCCGACCAGCCATCCGTGTAGCCTAGTTCCTTGACCAAAACATCGTCGCTTTGATAAAGAGAAGTAAAGATTCCATACTCTTAATACTCGTTCTTAATTCTTCGTTCTTTCAACTCACCTGTAGATAATAAGCCCCCAGTTCTCCATGCCATTGTGAGGGAACCGCGGCGATGTGGCATACTGCAGGACATCGTTGCCCAGAGAGGCGTACGGCTGCTGGAAAAGTTCATCATAGGCGGCTACCACCCGCTGTCCGACCTGGAAGCTGAACTCCGTTTTGTTGTAAAATTCTGGGCGTGTCAGCACTGCAAATTCGCTGACATTGCCGCGTGCCGTGTACTCGGCGATAATGAAGGCCAGCAGATATGTGGACATGGCGGGAGTCACCTCGAAGTGATCGACAAAGCGATCCTCGCTAAAATCAAATGACATTTGTGTACTGGCGAGACATTGAGGCAGTTCGGTACTCACCTTTCCGCTGATGAATATAATAGCTTCGTGTTGCTAATAGCCTCATAGCCGGAAGGTCTGACGATATGCAACTGGAACTGTGCCTTGAAGGCAGGCTCATCAAAGCAGGGAAACACTAGGCGAGCATTGATTCTCTGCATTTGGGTTACAGCCAGCCACTTGGTCTTGCCTGTATCCTGCTCCACGTAGCTGGCGGAGAAGAGTCCGGCCATGTCTGTACGTATTTTACCGGTATACTTGAACCCCAGCGTGTAAGCCCCATTGGCCAGTGCCTGAGATAGTGGCACCGTCAGTTGCTGGGTCGCCTCCTCATATATCAGCTGACTACTATCTATCGGCTGCACTTGATCACCGGACTCGTTGTATAGCCAGCATTCTTCTATGTCGATGGCGTCTTTGTGTAGTGTGATTTGCCGAACCTCTGTGGTGCCAACCACCTGCAGAGCTATGCTGACTTCTCCATTGAAAACAGTCGGTTCATCGGCATTACTGAGTACGTCGATGGTAAGGTTATAGAAGGAGGGCACAACGCTGCCTCCCAGTCGGTAATCGGCACCAGCACAGACGCCTATCAGCAGCAGCGCCAGCCCCAACCGCAAGCCAGTCCGTTTTCCCCATCTGTTCATGACGACAGAAGCTTTGGTACTGAGGAATGAACAGAACTCGCACCGAACGTCGAAAACTCAAATAAAAGTCCCCCGAGCACAGGTGTCATTCACTGATGATTAGATTATGGACTCTCCGACATTGATCCGATTAGGCATGCAGCCAGCCACACCTCTCTTTATTTTTTGTGTGTTTCATGAACAGCGATCAGATACTCCCAGCTCTTCTTTCGCGTTCGTGAATATCTCGTTTTAATTGATTGATAGCAATAATATAAATCAATTAACTTCAAGTCGGCAATACGTTTAACAATATAGATATGAACTTATGACATCGAACGATAAAAGAAATCAATGAATGATATCATTAAAATACAACCGAAATTCGTGCTTTTTTTATGCCATCGTTGCTAAGAAGATAAAGATAAAGAAGAACGTAATCTTGTTCTAAGAAAATAGTTTAAAATATTGACATGAATTTACGACCCATTGGTTACAGTTTTTGTGTGAAGAAACCCCCCAAAGATAACGAATTGAATTATCGCAATACAAAATAATTCGGTAGCATTATTCATTCAACTACAAAGCGGAAAAACCAAAAAGAACCTAAACTATCAGTTCCACGAACTTAACAGGCGATCAAAAGGACTGACAAGTTTACAACGCCGCACAGTGGGGAATTCCGCCGTTTCAGCTTGCTAAATTACAAACTTCTGAACAAATAAAGATATCTCCATGAAACAAACTGCATTTGAAAGAAAAATCTTTCAAAAATTAATCTGATAAAGTAAATGATGCTTCAGTGTCTAAAAGCTTCACAATAATAAGTTCAAGTTGAACTTTGTTGTCGGTAAATATTTTCCTATGTAAAATGCTCTATTTTTTTTTAACGATAAAGTACTTTTAATGCTAGTTTTTACTATAAAATATTATTCTTTTTTTTTAATTTTTAACTTAACCTAATTTAAATAAATTTAAAACAAGAAAACTATTTTTTTTTCTATTTTGAAAAATGATTGGTTTTTTTATTTCTGTAAAATAATCCTTTACTTCCTGTTTAGTGGGAGGAATATCTAATGAACTTATCATTTCTGAAGAACAACTGCTTACCGACTTAATTTGTGATCTCACATACATATCTATTGATCTGAAGAGGCTGCCAAAATGTTGACAAGGTCTTGGTTTTGCTTAATTCGTGATGTCTTGCACGTATTTTTTGTAATCTTTGTTTCTCGTTTCCTGGGCTTCCTCTGACATCTCTCCAATTGGTAGGCTCTGATGTTCAATTATAATTTGACCTTGTGTCAGAATTTTATGAAGCGTGGGAGTTAGCTTCTTTTCAGGATATTTTTCCAGTAACACCTCTGCAGTCTTCGAGGCATATTCACCAAATATTCAAAATGACACCTAAGCTTTTGATGTCATTATACACCCCATTTATTTCTGCAGTAATTTCGTATTTCTCCAAAAATGTCAGTGATGAGTTGCCATCGTTTTTGTTTCCAAATCCTTGTTTAGGGCAGTCCACTTTTAGTAATAGTTTGTCTACGAATTTTTGTTGCATAATTTTGTTGCTAGTCTTTTGTATTTCCTTGGCTGGTGTGCTGTTGTCAAAAGATTCTCCTCCTCGCGGATTGGTACATGCAAGTTTTAAAATTAACTCCATACATCTAATTCTTGCATGCAAAACCTAGTCAGAAAGACAGGTAAAGGGAGAAATTGTAGCCTGCATATTCATTCATGACCAACAACATAATAGAGGTAGCGCGGATTGGAAAATTATTCTAATATTGGGTGTACCTGAGCATATGGATTTGACCAGTTTTTCAACTTTGACTGGACTTTACAAAAATATATCCCTAAATTTTTCCGAGATATTTTTGGTATATGTTTTTTGAACTATTTATTACTTAAGTCTAAAAGCCTTTTCTGCGCTTTCGAGCCGTTTGGCTTCTATACCAATTTACCTGTCAGTAACAGTCAAAGCTAAAAACTAGCCTAAATTTTAGATGGTTTGCAAAACAAGTATTTCTAAACAACTGCTTATGTAACTGACCATATTCTTAAAAAGTTTTCCTAAGAATTAATGCAACTAATAAAGGATACCAAGAACTGAATCATACGTTACATGGTTTACTTTTTTTTCCACCTGAAAGATGCAGTATTTGAATAAAAGTTAAAAATACTGAAATAATTTTATACTTTAAGTGCTCATATCTTCTAAACTAAAAGTCCGAGTTTAATTTTTAAGAACTCAGGAAAATTCTTTATTAGATGCGTGTATTTAATGTATCCAAAGAGCTAAAAAAAATGTTGAACTTTTGCCACCTCTTTTCGTCGTGATCGCCACTGTGCGCCCATACGAATTTATGACGATCGAATCTTTAGCGATAGCAATCAACATAAAAGTTCGCTAATACGGGTATAACGTTAATATTGTTCGTAGAATTGAATCTTTCAATTAAAGCACAACGCTAATGGTGCTAATCAGATGGCAAACTCTTGAGTGTAATCGATTTTGTCGTTAGCTGCTCGGAGAAGGCTTAGTTTCAAATATGAATATACAACTTGTCGCATCTTATCTGAAAATTGTGTTTTTTATTGGTGGTTGTGCTAAGTGTACAAATACTTTTATGGGTTGATATTAAAGTGGATGACATTAAAGTCTAGCCATGTGCTTACTGACGCAACAGTGTGGCCAGGGCCACCATGAGGATGGTGAAAGCGCTGAAGGCGCTGGCCATGGCGCTACCGCCTCGCACAGCCAGATAGGAGCGGAAGATGTGCAGCTTATCCTCGGACCACTCCAGGTTCTCCCGGACTGTCACCTCAGCTGCAGCCAGAGTAGCCGCAGAGCTGCCGAACTTGGAGCTGTGGTCCTTGTTGAAGGTCTGCAGATCTTCGTACTGCTTCTGCTCGGTGAAGCGGGTAGCAATGTTTGAGATGACCGTGGCCACTGCCGAGTATCCACCCATTCTGTGGAGGAAAAAATGGCAAAGTTAGTGATGAGAGTTTAGGTATATGTGGCTAGGGATTCTTACGCTGTGGCCAGAGCCTCATACTCCTTTGCGACCAGAGCAAAGACTGGGCTGACGTTCTCGTTGTTCTCCGTGTAGAGCGTGGCCAGAACAGAGGACTTGTCCTGTAGACGAATCTCGTCTGAAAGTACCAGGTTGAAGACGCGTGTGATCAGTGCATCGCCCTTGACGCAGCCGAAAGAATTCTGCAGCAGAGTCTCCTCGGTTGCAACCGTCTCTGTCTTGAACTTCTGGTACAGGGCCTCGAACTCCGCAGATCCACCTTCGCGCAGACCCACACAGTAGACGGTGGCGCGAATATTCTTGGGCACGGTGGTCAGGGAATTGAAGTAACTCTTAGCTTGACGGATGCAGTCGGCGCTGCCGTAACGGCAGGCCCAGGACAGGACCTTAGTGCGTAGGTAAATGTCCAGCGCACTGTCGGTAGAGGTCTCGTTGAAGCCGAGCTTCTGGTAGGCCTTGCTGGTCAGGTCCTGAATGTAGCCACCAAAGCTCGCCGTGTCGTTGCCCAGGCGAATAGCGAGATAGTTGAAACCGTTGAAGGCCGACGTCCAGGGAATATAGTTGACCTCCGTTTCCAGGTATTCCAGCACCTCCAGGGCCAGGCCGTAGTGAAGGTAGCTGGCCCGGGCCAAGTTGAAGAGATCATCGACCACTTGGGCGCGGTTGATCTCGTGAATGCCAGTCCAATTAGTCGCAAACAGAGCAGTCCTAATGGCGCGCCAGTTGGCCTCCGTGTAGTTGACGCGGTAGTAGCCCGTCTGCTGGACATTGGCAATAATCCAGGTGAGGGAATTGTTGAAAAGGACCGTCATCGTTGTGCTGGGATTGAGGATAAACTTGGGCGTGGTGTTGACAAAGTTGTTATTGAGGTTGTTCGAGTAGGTGATTGGGATGGTGTACTCGATGCTGGCATTGGCACCGTCGTTCGCCTTCAGCAGGAACCGCTTCTGGCTAAAGGACACATTCAAGCCATCGGCGGCCATATTGGCGGTGACCAGGGGGTAGCCCACCTGGGTAGTGAAGCTATTGAAGATTTCCTCCGAACTGGCCTTATGTCTGCTCTCGTTCCAGTTCTGCTGCCAGGACTTCAGCAAATACTCTGGCAATGCGGATTGGTATGAGCTGGGGGCGAAAGAATTTTCTTAGTAAAAACTTTGGAGCGAGATCCTGCAAAGTACTTACTATTGCTTTAGGTACTCCTGAAGCGACTTTCGGAAATCTTCAGGTCCCATGAGGTGCTCGATCATGCGAATGAAAGTGGCTCCCTTGTTGTAGGAGATGCTGTTGAACATGCGGCTGAGATCGGACGGGGTGTAGGTATTTTCATCGCTCAATGGGTTGGTGGCATTGGTCGAGTCCATGGACATCACCGACTGGATCTGGTCAACCACGAACTGCTTCTCCAGCTCCCACTCATCTTCCACGAAGGCGGTGCCAAAGTACTGGAAGTATCTGGCGAAACCCTCGTTCAACCAGGTGTAGCTCCACCACTGGCAGGTGACCAAATCTCCGAACCACATGTGCGCCTGCTCGTGGGCGACCACAGCGGCAATGGACTGGCGAGAGGCCAAAGTGGTGGCCGACTCATCCACCAGGAGACTGCGCTCCCTGTAGGTGAGCAGACCCCAGTTCTCCATGGCTCCCGCTGAAAAATCGGGAATGGCAGCCATATCCATCTTGTCGTTGCCCAGGGTGTAGTAGTCCAGGTCCACGTATTTGCCAATCTCTTCGAGGATCTTGCGACCCACATTGTAGATGTACTGGGTCTGGGAATAGTATTCGGGGCGGGCCAGCACACCGAACTGTTCGTCCTTGCGGGCTGTGAACTCGGAAATGATAAAGGCCAGAATATAGGTAGACATCTTTGGCGTCGTGTTGTACACATCCTCATAGTAGCCACTGCAGGGAGGGGGGAGGATTGGGAATCGATTGGAAAGGTAAGCAAACCGTCTGCTGATCGAGGGTTAAAAAACTTGCCTCTCTGTGCTCGGGTAGGATCCCAGCAGTCGGGTGTTACTGACAGTGTTGAACGTGTAGTGGCGCTTCAGTGTGACATTGAAGGTGGCCTTGAACTGGGGCTCGTCGAAGCTGGGGAAGGCGCGGCGGGCGTGATTCGTCTGGAACTGAGTGGAGCCCAGCCATCTGAAAGAAGAATCCACCACATTAGATCCAATCTACACCCACACAGATTAGATATGAACGCACTTGGTCTCGTTGTTATCGTCCACATATGAGCTGCGATAGAAACCATGCATATCATCCTGCATTAGACCCGTGTAGACAAAGTGAAGGATGTAGGACTGATTTGCCGTAAGGTTAGCGGCCGTTGTCAGCACGACGATATCAGTATCCGAATTGGTTACATTGAGAGCCTGGAAGTTGGAGGGCGTGGGATTCGCAACACCTGCCGCCGGCTTTGCCCAGTACTGGGAGACCGAGTAGGTGAGATTTTTCGAGTGGAGATGCACTTCAGTCGTGGCCTGCTTTGGTATGACCTCAATCCAAACCTCGCCATCAAATGTGAATCGCTTGGTATCGTTTACCAGTAGATAGGGTCGCAGAGTGATGTTGTAGCTGACAGGAGTAATGTGCTCCGACAGCCGGTAATCAGCGAGCTCCGTGGCCAAGGTGGCTGGCGGCTGAACGTCCAGCTTAAGTTGCCGTGTCCCGGCTGAGGCAAGGGACAGGCAGGCTGCCACAAGGACGGCCAAGCGCAGGGCAGACATTTCGCCTGAGGGACAAAAGGGTTCGAGTGATCACGTATCCAAAATTTGCCAGAGAGCACAATAGGCCTTAAATCACTTGCTGAGCACTCACTTTGATCGGTTAAAATTGCAGGCCGTGGGTGTGGGTACACGATAAATCAACCGCTACTCTGCACGCGATTCGACAACTAAATGCCGCTTCGAATGGGTTCTAGTATATATAGAGAGGCGTTTGGCGACTTTGTCTTTGTTATCAGCGGCTAATCTAAGGCTTTAAAATTTTTATTTGGGCCTAGATAGAGTTCCCCTGTGTATAGATTGGCCGGCGATAGGCATGAACGACATCGCTCCGATAAGGCTCCATGGCGGTGATTTACTCCTTCCGTAATCAGCTACCAATCCATACAGTCCTGAAATATTAGCCTGCAGTATCACTCTGCTAGATAAGATGATGGCATAACGTTTGGTTTCAGCTGCATTGCTGTTTGCACAAGCATCAGCGGTTTACGAAGAACTGTCCACCCAATCTTATCTGACATAAATGGCATAATTACATTAATGATACAATATTTTGTCTCTTTCTCCACCTGAATCGCAAAACACTAATCATTCGGATCTCGGCATGAATTTAATTATTATTTGAATGTATATTCCTTACATCATAAAATACTCGTACTACCACCGAAGGCTTTAAATTTGATAATAAAACCATTACGACAAGGAATGTTGAGAACCGTATGAGAACTCTCGGTCTTATCGCTTAAAGAGTTCGTCTACAACTGATTAAACTGGGTAAAATCCTTAGGATAACATTTTGAATCAGTCATTGGCCATATTACGTTATTATATTGCCGCAAATATGATAATGTCAAGATCAATACTTATCGACGGTGACGCAGAGTAGGCGTTTACTTTGGCAAACGCAGGTTGTTGCGTCACGAGTATAATTTTTATACCCGATACTCAAAATGAGTATTGGGGTATATTAGATTTGTGGTAAAAGTGGATGTGTGTAACGTCCAGAAGGAATCGTTTCCGACCCCATAAAGTATATATATTTTTGATCAGCATCAATAGCCGAGTCGATTGAGCCCTGTCTGTCTGTCCGTCTGTCCGTCTGTCCGTCCGTCCGTCCGTCCGTCCCCTTCAGCGCCTAGTGCTCAAAGACTATAAGATCTAGAGCAACGATGTTTTGGATCCAGACTTCTGTAATATGTCACTGCTACAAAAATATTTGAAAACTTCGCCCCGCCCACTTCCGCCCCCACAAAGGACGAAAATCTGTGGCATCCACATTTTTAAAGATACGATAAAACCAAAAACGCAGAATCGTAGAGGATGACTATATGTTCTAGAGTGTAAAATCTGAACCAGATCGTATAATTATTATAGCCAGAATCAAGAAAACAATTTCATTCTTTCTCGCTCTGTCTCTCTCTAACACACAGGTTTCATGGTCGGCTTTGCCAATTGCAAAATATGAGTTCAAGGATCTCAGAACCTATAAGAGCCAGAGCAACCAAATTTGGTATCCACACTCCTGTGATATCGGACCTTGACCGTTTCGTGTCCAAATTTCGCCACACCCCCTTCCGCCCCCGCAAAGGATGAAATTCTGGGGCATCCACAAATCTCAGAGACTATTAAGGCTTGAGTAACCAAATTTGGTATCCGCACTTCTGTTAGATCTCACTATAAAACGTATATCTCAGAATTTCGCCCCACCCTTTTCCGCCCCCACAAAGGACGAAAATCGGTTGCATCCACAATATTGCACATTCGAGAAAACTAAAAACGCAGAATCATAGATAATGACCATGTCTATCAGATTGCTGAATCTGGATCAGATCAGATAATTTTTATAGCCAATAGGAACAAATCAATTTGCAGTGGCTACGCAGCTTACGCAGCTACGCAGTTTAATATTAGCGGCGTCTGCCGTAGAGTTGCGGTCTCCGCAGCAACTCACAACGTTCCCCCTCGTTGTGTTTGATGACGAGGAAACAACAGGAAAATTCTCTCATATTTATTTTTTATTTTCAGCAATTTCTTTGTAGACTTTGTGGTAGTTCTTCCTCAAACGATGTAAACAGTCGATGTTCTCCTCCCATATATCCAGCACTGTCTTTATGGCCTCAGAGGTTTACAAAAATGTCTTACTTAATGATACAATTAGTTTAAAGTAGTATTTGTTTGTTATTAGTGTAGGTAGTAGGGCTGCAATCCAGGAAAGTGCAAAACTATTTGAATACTTCGAATAGAGGCACCTGCGTTCCGAGGGCCCAATTCTTATCCTATGTAAAACTTCCTCTCCGGGAAGACTCTCTAGTGTGAACAGCCTATAAGATAAAATTTAATAGTCTCGTTTTGTAAATGACCAATTAGGTTAGGATCGGAGCCCGTCACACTTAGGCCGGCTTCGGCCCGTTGTGATAAAGACCAATTAAGAAACATAAAATTGTAAATCAAGCCTGGAAACACTTAATGTAAACTTTAAATAGAGTTGTACTGATATCAAAAAACCTTAGAGCAACGAGAGCTGGAGACGTTCTCCAGCAACAAAAAATATAATCCTAACCGAATGGTTGCCATGGGTGAGATTATTTTTGCGTTGAACTTTGATCGGCATATTTATTTATGACGCTCTTATGAATGATGGATTTCGTGCGGTGTTCCCTGCCAAGGGACTTACCCGCACTGATAGGGGGATAGGGGGTCAGGGGGACAGCGGGACCAGCAAGCCAGAAATTTATAAGCCACCATTCTTATCCGACGAGTTTCTTTCAGGCAATACACGGTCATAAAGTGCCAGAAAACGTACGGGTAGCTGTAAATTTAGCCAGAAACAATTGTCTTATGTAATGGAGTTTTATTGATGAATAGTTCTCGCCGTGGCCCTGTCAGCTGACCAACGAACGATCTCAACTACTTATAAATAAGGACTTAGGGGACTAGAAACTAAAACAGTTTGGAGGCCAAAAGGCACAGGACCAGGGCCAGGAAGGAGATGTTCAGGGCAGGGCTGCTGTTGCGGAAGTTGGAGACCCAGGACATCAGAGGCTCACGGTTAACATTCAGCCACTCGTAGTTGGCAGCAATATTGGCATCGACGCTTGCTTGCAGCGTGTCGGGAACGAAGGTGGAGCCCTTGACCAGGTCCACCAGCTCCTGCAGCTTAAGCCTCTGTTTCTCGTTCACACAATAGGTGGATATGCCAAAGATGTCAGAGTATAGGGGATTAATGCCACCGAAGCCTGTGTTCAAAAGGGCATACTCCTCCCAGTTCACCAGCAGGAAGTCAATCGATGCCAGCAGACCAACCTCTCCGCGGGAATAGGCCGGAAATAGCAGAGTGATGCGCTCCTGGACGCGCAGGCCATTGGTCTGGTCAATGCTGCTCGATACAAACTTATCCAGCTGAGTAGAATTCTGTGAGCACCCAATAGCCGAGATGAGCAGGCGGCGCTCGGCCTGGTCGTTGGAGTCCATCAGCTTATCGAAGACAAAGTCGAAGATCTTCGCGTCGGCCTGCTTGAGGCCATTGCAGTAGACCTGCGCCTGGAGGTTGGGCTCGACGGTGGTGCCATCATCGACCAGGTTCTGCAGCTTCGCCTGGGTATCCTTCAGGCAGCTCTCGACACCAGCCAGACAAGCGATGTTGATGAGCAGGTTGCGCGTGAACTTCACCAAGTGCTGCTCGCCGTTCAGATCGTTCACTCCGAACTTGTCAAACTGCTGGTTGACCAACTCTGCCACGTAGAACTGGAAGTTCTCGTAATCGGAATCGCCGCTGAGGTAGTGGTTGAACAGAGTGATCACCGTATTGACCGCCGACCAGGGAGCGTACTGATCCTCGTTGGGCAGGTATGTGAGCAGGGTCAGGAGAGTGGCGTGGGGCACACGGCCGCTGGTGGCGAAGCGATACAGATCGCTGATCAGCTGGGCCCGATTGCGGGGATCGATTTTGTGGGGACGATTGATCAGTCCGTCGATGATGAGCTGCCAGTTCTGGCTGTCGTAGTTGATGCGGTAGTAGCCAGTGGACTTCTTGTTGAGGATCAGCCAATTATCGGCAGCGAGCTTGGCATCCGAGATGCTAATTTGGCTCTGGTTAAGTAGGTAGTGGGTGGCCTCAGTGTTGCGGAAGTCGGGGTTCGAGGCATCCACGTAGTTGACGGGCACGTACCACAGCTTTTCGTTTGTGTAGTTCTTGTCGTTGGTGTACACCTCCTGCTTGATGGTGAAGGAGCCATCATTGTAGTTGCGTTCTACTGTCAGGAGAGGCACTCCACCCTGGTTCGTCCAGCTGGCCATCATGTCAGCGACGAGAGCGGGCACCTCGTAGTTCTCCTCCACGGCAGCGAGGGCAATGGCAGCAAACAATTGGTTGGGATTGGCGGCCGAGTATTGACTGCAGGATAAAGCATGGATTAATTCGTACTAAATAAAACTTGTGTCCAGGATGTCTTACTTGGCCACCAAGTAGTTATGCAGACCGCGCTGGAAGACGGTGTTGGTCAGTGCATTGCGCCACATGTCCAGTACCGAGCCAGCCTTTGCGTACGATACCGAGTCATAGAGCAGGCCGATCTCCGAGGGCTTCTGCACAAAGTAGGACATGGGACGGGCAGTGGGAATGGCGTCGTTGATCAGGGCGCTTTGGTAGGAGCCGGCATGGAAGATCTGGAAAATGTTCCATTCCGGATAGGCCTGCAATAGATTGGTATAATTATAAAGCTCATAATACTTGATTGGGAACCTGTTGATCTTACCAAATCCACAGCCAGATGCTCAAAGAGTGTAGCGAATCCCTCCTTAAGCCAGAGATAGGACCACCATTCGATGGCGACCAGATCACCGAACCACATGTGCGCATCCTCGTGAGCTTCGATGGTGGCAATGTTCGTCTGGGTGTTGATCGTCGAGTTCTCCGGGTTGTACAGAATGTACTCTTCGCGGTAGGTGGCCAGGCCCCAGTTCTCCATGGCGCCGGCAGCGAAATCGGGAATACCGGCCTGGTCCAGCTTTGGCAGGGCGAACTTGACGCCAAAATAGTCGGAGAGACGCTTCTCCACCAGCATGCCGGTGGTCAGGGCCCACTCCTGCTCGTGCTCGGTGCCCTTGCGGGAGAAGACGCGCTGTGGCAAGCCGTTCAACTCTCCCTCCGAGTAGACAAATTCGGAGACAATGAAGGCCACCAGATAGGTGGGCATGTTAACGGTCGTATTGAAGGCAGTTACTCCAGAGCTGAATGGGTTACGGTGCGGTAAGGGTTAGCTACAAGATTTTCCAATCACACCAGAGGGATACCAACCTGGAGGCAGTCTCGTTCTGGGGCATGTTGCTGATGGCGTTGTAAGAAGGATCGTGCTTGATGGTGATGGTGAAATTGGCGCGCTTCGCTGGCTCATCGTAGCAGGGGAAGGCGTGACGGGCATCGGTGCTCTCGAACTGGGTGGTGGCCAGGTACTTGGTATTACCCTCCTCATCCGTATATGTGGAGAGGTAGAAGCCGCCGTTGTCCGAGCGCAGATTGCCCTGGTAGCTGATCTTCAGCAGCCACTTGGTATCGGCCGGGAAGCTCAGACCCGTCTGGCTCAGAGTAAGGAACTCCCGTTCTGCCTCGTACGCAAAGGTAAGAGTCTGCTCGGTGGCTGTCTCGACCTCGAGCTGCTGGATAGTGGCGGTGAAGTTCTCCAGCTGGCGGGCATGGACGACGATGCTCTGTGTAGCCTCCAGAACCTCGAGGGTAATCGATACCGTGCCATTGAAGCCTGTGTCGCCAAGGTGGACATCGGTGGACAGGTATACGTCGTAGTGAAGGGGGTTCGTTTCGTTGGGCAGGCGATAGTTTTCTTCGTCGGCGAATGGAACTACAGCTCTGAGATTGGGATGCTCCAAGCTCTGCAGCTGCTCGAATGGGGGAAAGCTGCGCACGACGGCTGCCTGGGTGGTGGCCACCAGCAGGACTAGCAGCACGGACATTGTCCCGACCTGAACGCGAGTCATGTTGTCTACGGCACGGCGACAACTTGGCAATAACTGGATGGCACTTGCTGTGCTCCCACTTTTAAGCGAGCCATCTCTTCTCATTCGACTAGTGCCTGTGGCCTACTGCTATATAAAATGTTATCTGGAGGCCAAGCCTAATCTAATCATGCTAATCATTTCTTCTGAGAGCAGAAGTAAGCGTTCCGTTCACACGTTCGTGTACCCTTAACAATGATTGGCAAGATTGTGTCTGGGGCTGGTCCGCTATAAAACACTATAGTCGGTATAAATCAACGATTCGATTGTGCGACAAGTAGCGATACTCGTACCATCTGATAGTTCCTTTTGGCCATTGAACACTCGTATTTGCGATGGTTAGATAAGGCATAGGTCTTAGACTTCAAGATAGACATGTGGGTTGCTGATAATACCTTCAAGTATGTATGATGGCGTTTTCCAGAGAATATCGATCCATTCATATCGGACCGCACATCGAAAGGTTTATCCGTCGCATAGTAACAATCGCCATACTCAAGTTCGTTCAAGAAACGTTTCGTATTGCTTTCAATTTCTGGAATAATCTTGAATACTTTCTATGGTTACTTAAGTTGTCGTCTCAAGAAAATGTCGACGGAAGGGCGCTAATTTTAAGTACTAGAGTACTACAAAATAAATCAATGGGAATTACACGTCAAAATTTCAAGTTAATCTGCAATAAATAAGCTATTTTGATAGCAAATGATTAGACAAGGCAATCAGAGAGAGATTTGGTAAAACTTAACTTTGACTTAACATTAATACGACAAGAGATTGAACATGTGACCCAAAAGTATTCACACAATCATATAAAACCAGATATGTTCCTCTAAACCAATGAAAGTAGGAGTAGAGCTGACCTTAACATTGGTTTATGTTAGATTAAGACTAGATTTAATCGATAGTGTGGCATGTATAACATTTACCTATTGTCAGAAATGTGAGCAAACAAACTCGTTTGACACATTCTTTTGAGATTTTTAATAGGGATAACGAGAAAACTATAAACTCACAATCACAGAGATTGATCTTATCTAAAAGATAGCCTGTAGGGACAAATCGCAGTGGCTACGCAACTCCTACCACGCTTACTCATTTTCTGTCTCTCTCTTACACACTTTTCGTCGTGCTATGTGTGCGCCCTCTGCCGGAGGGGATCCATACTGACTGAGTATCGGGTATATTCGTAAATGTAGAGTCATGGCCCTAGCTGGGACCCACAATGTACCTGCTCGTTTTGTTTTTCGAAACTTCTTTATTTTCTTTCTTTTATTTTCTTGAATGTTCCACTGATGGCGTCATTTTATCGATTATGGCACGTGAACTTCATAAACTATGGCCGTAGTGGCAGATATCCAATTAATAATCAAGTTTCGAACTAAAACTCGACTATCGCACAATCAGCAATCAACTCCCCATCGATTTTATGGATTCTCAATGGCACTGAGACTATACTGATTAAGTGGAACTGTTAAGACCATAAAACCATCAATCCAGTTAATCACTTATTTCACAAAAAAATTATGTGAACTATGAGTCCTGGCCAGGGAAAAACGTTCTGCCGGAATTCACCATCCCTATCAGTACTATTTTGAAGCCGTACAAAGAGTTTTACTGTTGATTCATGAATTAAATTTATTTATGGGTATACTTGAGCACATGACTATGACTAATCCTAAAATAACTGCCACAAAAGTAGCGTCAGCGCTGAGGCCAGGATCGTGGCTAGGGATGTCGTCAGGGCGGGACTGCCATTGTCCTTGACTGTGTTGTAGGCAGCCAACCAACTGATCAGAGGATCACGATGGACGGCCAGCCAATCGAGATTGGCATTCACTCGGGAGTCTACGACGGTGCTAAGATCATCATCGACATACTCCGGTCCGTTGGTCTTGACATCTTCGACCAGGGCGTTCAGCTAAAAGAGCAAGAATACAAAATTATAATGGAAACAGGATTACCAAACTCCATTGAGCCTACCCTTGTTTGCTGCTTCGTGCTAACCACATAGGTGGCGATACCACGCAGAGCCAAATCCAAGGGTTTCGTGGATCCATTCAGCTGGGCGTAGTCCCTCCAATTGGACTCGAGGAAATCCAGGCTGGCTGTGAGACCCACCTCGCTCCTGGAGTAGGCGGCATTGAGCAGTGAAGTTCGCTCGCTGTCGGTCAAGCCATTGCTCTCATTGAAGGAGCTCGAGAAGAATGTCTCCAGCTGGGAGGGAACCTGCGAGCATCCCAGCGAAGAGACGAACAGGCTGCGGTCGGTGGCGTCCGAAGAGGCACCTAGGTTCTGCAGTACGAGATTGAAGATATCATCCTCCGTCTTACGCAGGCCTCCGCAGAACGTTTGCGTCCTGATCGTTGCCTCAATGTGAATTCCATTCAGCAGGAACTGTTTCAGCTTCAGGGCCGACTGCTCGTAGCACGACTCACTGCCCACTTGGCAGGCCAGACTGATCAGCACCACGCGCAGATAGTTGTTCAGATAGTGCTCCCCGGGAATCTCGTTGACACCCAACCTATTGAAGATGCCATCGATCTGCTGGACCACGAAACTGCTAAACTCGGAGTACTGCTCATCGCCTCGCAGGTAACTATCGAAGACGGTCAGAATGGTGTTGGCAGTGGACCAGGGCGCATACTCATTCTCGTTCTTAAGGTAGGACAGCAAATCGAACAGCGTGCTGTGATTGAGACGTCCGGAGGTCAGGAAGATGTATGTGTCGTACAGCAGCTGGGCGCGATTGCGGACATGGATCTTGTACGGCTGGTCGGCCAGTACCTGTGCCAGGAGCTGGTAGTTCTGGTTGTCGTAGAGGATGCGGTAGTATCCCGAACTCTGCTTGTTGAGGATCAGCCAATCGTCGCTACCGATCTGCGCATCTGTGACGGCCACCTCGGCGATATTTAGCAGGTAGTGAGAGGCACTCGTGTTTCGATAGTCCGGGCTGGAGGCTGTGGCAAAGTTGATGGGCACATACCAGGTGTTCTGGTTGGCCGCATCCTTGTCAGCGAGGTAGCGCTGCTGCTTCACGGTGAAGGTGCCGGCGTCATAGTTGCGTTCGACAGTCAGAAGGGGATAGCCGGCCTGCTGCGACCAGCTGGAGAAGATGTTGGCCACCGTCGTGGGCAGGGAGAGCCCCTGTTCATTGGCAGCTTCCTGGAGGGACTCAAACAAGTCCCACTCGTCGCAGGAGTTGTATTGGCTAGATAGGTAATAGTAAGTTAGTCCAAATAAAAAAGGATGGGATGGGTTATTATCTATGTGTGTTTTGGGGTACTCACTTCTTGGTCAGATACTTGTTCAGACCTAGTCGGAAGACGCTGTCTGTCCAGGCATTCTTGAACATGAAGAGCACACTGGCAGGCTTGGCATACGAGAAGGTGTTGTAGCGGCCAGAAATCTCTGAGGGCGTCTGGACATAGTGGGTCATGGGCGTGGCCGTGGTAGCGGCATCGTTCAGCAGGGCGCTGTTGTAGTCGTTCACATGGTAGATCTGATAGGTGTTCCACTCGGGGAAGGCAATATCGTTCGACTCGTAGGAGAATAGCGTGGCGAAACCCTCCTTCAACCACAGATAGGTCCACCATTTGATCGAGACCAGATCCCCGAACCACATGTGCGCGTACTCATGGCCAATGATATTGGCAATGTTCGTCTTTTGGTTGATGGTCGAGTTTTGCTTGTTCCACCACATGTACTGTTCGCGATACGTGGCTAGACCCCAGTTCTCCATGGCTCCCGCCGAAAAGTCCGGTATGCCGGCCTGATCCAGCTTGGGCAGGGCGAACGGCACCCCGAAGTAACCGGCCAGACTAGACTCCACCACCAGGCCGGACCACAGGGCCCACTCCTGCTGATCCTGCTTTCCCTTTCGCGAAAAGACCCTTTGGGGCAGGCCGTTCAGCTCGCCGCCTGTCGACTCAAAGTCGGACACGATGAAGGCCACCAGATAGGTGGACATCTTTGGGGTGGTCTGGAAGGCGGTAACACCAGAGCTAGTGGCCGCCTCATCCTCGGGCATATTGCTAATGGCCTTGTAGGAGGGATCGTGGTGGATGGTAATGGTGAAGTTGGCTCTTCTGGCAGGTTCATCGTAGCAGGGGAAGGCGTGTCGGGCATTCGTGCTCTCGAACTGCGTGGTGGCCAGGTAGCTGCAATGTAAATAGTCAATGAGGATCTCCTCATTTCAGATCCTCGTTCGGATCGCGAGCGTTTCACTTACTGCACAGTGCTGTCATCGTCGGTGTAGCTGGATATATAGAAGCCGCCCATATCGCTGCGCAGGGTACCATTGTAGTCGATGCTGAGGGTCCAGTTGGTGTTCGCGGCAAAGGTGACATTCGCCAACTTCGGCGTGAGGGTGAGAAATTCGCGATCGGTGTCGGTGGTGACATCGAGCTCAATGGCCTGGGCCACCTCATCTCTGCTTATAATCGATGCTGTGAAGTTCGACGTCTGGCGGTAGTGCAGTGTGATGGAACTGGATAGCTCAAGGACCTGCAGATCGATCTGCACGCTGCCGTTGAAGTCCCTCGCGCCGCTGTGCACATTAGTCCATAGTTCCACCTTGTACGACTCGGGGGCGGTGTTGTTCGGCAGTCGATAGTTGCCCTCATCGTTGTCGTTGCGAGGAGTGGCAAAGAATTGCCCCTTGGTCTCCAGTTGTCCGTCGTCCTGCGGAAGGATCAGTCTCGCCTGCAGGCTGACTGCTGCCAGCAGCAGCAGCAGCAGAGAGGAGTTAAGCAGCCACATTGCCATGTTGGCTGCACCGAAGAATCACTTGAATATTGAGTGGCCGCCGAGCGATCGGCTCTTATTTATGGGCAGAGCCATATCTAATCCTGTGTCAGGCATTCATCGTAAAGATTGTTGCACAACACTCGATAAAATAGCTGGCTGCTAATACCACATTAGCCGGCCTCAAAAAAAAGAACAATTAAGCAGTAAAATTCTCAATTATCGGTTTCCTCGGTGCTCGTACTCGTAAAATATCTGAGGTCGGTTCTGATGTTCTTGTAGATTGTCGATTCAGTCTTGAAATACCCTCAAAATCATTAAGATCCGGCCCAATATTATTGAAGTTGTAACCCCACTGCGAAGCTTTTCAGAGGAGTTTGTTGGAATAGGCTGAAGACGACACCAAAGCGTTGTGGAAGGACACGAGGAATGCAAAATGTCCTCATCGTATGGGGCCTTTCCATAGAACCATCTCATCAGGTGAACATCAGACAATTTCGTGTACATCATCTAGGCACAGAGCGTGCATGGACTCAAAGTATTGTTCGAGTATTTCTATTGACAACTATTGAGCGAAAGCTTTAAACTGAAATAAAATCGGTACAAAATGTAATTGTCTAGTGCAAAACCTATTTCGTAAAACGCCACTTACACGAATGATTCATTAACTTTAAGTATTAACTTAATTTATTAGAAATTTAGTTGAAAGAGTAAGTACTTTTTGTACTTGATTTATGCGGCACGTACTTGAAACCCCACTAAAACAGTCAAGCCGTTTTTCCAGACTATAATCATAAATAATTCATGTTAAAATTGCAATACCGCCTGCAAGGAAAGGGTATATACATATATAGAACTGTTGATCGGTTAGCCATTTATTGACGATGACTTGTTTTGCTATTCCCCACATCTCTGTCTGGGCCAAAATCATGTTCGCTTATCATTCATCGATGGTATGGTGGAAAGCTTGCGGTTGCTTGGTTGATAACGCTGAATGACTTGTTGTATTAGAATTAATTTATTTGTAATTAAGTCTGCCATTGCTTAAGGCAATAAATCATTATCATCTATATAACGATCGATCTATGGATCGTAACGCTTTTTGAACCACTTCACTGGCCGTATTCAGGAGGCTCTGAGGGCGATTCGAGCCATTGCCCACACTGAGGGGCGCTGAATGAATGGCTTCGTTCTGGACAGACATTGGCGGGACCTCGGCGATCAGCCAATTGTGGATCTTCTGCTCGTATTTGTCGACGAAGACTTCGGTGTTTTTCATCTTCTTGCCCACCAGGCCAGAGTCGATGTCGATCAGTGCCTCACCTGCGTTGAGGCTCTGTGCCTCCATGTATCGAGCTATTCTCTGGCGCAACATAGCAAACTGAAAGGAAATGGATGGTTAAGTGGTCCTTGAGATATGCTTGGCTTATCCTACCTGAGGTGTTTGTTGTCGCGGCACAAACTCGGCTATCTGATTGAAATTCTCCACAAAGCTCGGCGACCTACAAAGCAGCTTGTAGCTGCGATCGATGTACTGCCAGATCACAGATCGAGCTTCCATATTCGATTTGTACAGATATGAGAGATACATCATTGACTCCGGGTCGCTCAGGATCTGATGCGTTGAGTTCTCGCCCAGCAGCAGATCCAAGTAGTACAGCAGATGGCTGTGGCTCTGAGTACAGCGCAGGGAGTAGATCAAGTCATCGTAGTAGATGGAGCTCCGATCGGCAGCCTGCATCATGCCAATGACCCCGTAAAACTCTTTGTCGCTCAGGTAGCGCACACCCAGACAGAGTATGGTGTCGTACATGGCATAGTACTCGGATTCGTTGGTCACATTGACCTTCTTGAAGATGTATTCTTTGGCCAGGCTCCGCGTATAGTCCTGGCACTCGGGCAGGTCGGCCAGACAGGCCGTCAGGAGGATCTCCTGACCCGCCTCCAGGGCACTGTTGGACACATCCCCAGACGCTTTGTCACGAAACAATCGCCGGAACATGGGCGTGACCAGGTGGCGCACAAACTCGTTAAACAGCTCGAGCGAGGCGGTGCCAAAGAGATTTCGTCGCACAAAGTCTATGGTATCGGCCACCTGTTTCCAGGGCAGCAGATCCTCTTCGAGCTCCATGTACTTCAGCATATCGAAGACGACTTCGATGTCCTCGAGCTCGGTGTGCTCGACCTGCGGCTTCAGGTCCCGGAACAGGGCAGCCCGGTTCACCGGATGGATGAGCGAGTGGTTGTGCTGCAGCTGACGAGCAATGGCCCGCAGATTGTCGGAGTCGTAGTGGACATGGTAGAAGCCCGTTTGCTGTTTGTTCACGATCAGCCAGTCCCGGCCGGTCAGCTGCAGATTCAGCTCTGCCAGAGTGAGGGAGTGCTGCGTCTGGGGCAGGATGAAGAGGTCGGCTTGCGTGTCCTCGAAGCAGGGCTCCTGAGCGGTGGCAAAGTTCAGCGGTATCCACCAGTGCTCGCTCTTGGAGTGGATCGACCGCTGGCTGAAGGTGATCGTGTCGTTCTCGTAATTGCGAGTCACCAGCACAATGGGCATCCATTCGCTATGCGTCCAGGAGAGCATGATCTCACGCACCCGGTGCACCCACGGCTGCTGCCGGAAATACTCGTCCTCAAGGAGCTCCGCTTGCAGGTAGTCGAACAGGTTCAGCTCGTTGGCCACGCTGTACTTGCTGGAAAGAACGATACACTTTGGCCCATGAATTCCAATTGATCGGTTCCAGGAGCAGTCCAATTAGCACTTACTATTTTTCCAGGTAGCGACTTATTCCGCGCACAAAGATCTTCTGACGGAAGGCGTGGTGGAACATCTTGATGACGCAGGCGGCTCGCTTGTATGTGATGATATCGAAGATGGCCATGATCTCCTTCTCGGTCTCCACGTAGGAGGTCATCGGGCGGACCTCGAAGAAGCTGTTGTAGCTGTAGGCGCGGTCCGCCTCATCCGACACGAACATATCCATCACCTTGTCTTCGGGGTAGAGCTACAGATCATAAATTGCATTATTTATCATTTTGGGGCATTACTCTTGGTCTGGACTCACCAGATCCGTGATGACGTAGGCAAAGTAGGTGGCAAAGCCCTCGTTCATCCAGGCATATGACCACCATTCGGGCGACACCAAGTTGCCAAACCATTGATGGGCGATCTCGTGGTTCTGCGTGATCTTGTCCTTGACGCGCTTGTGCACATCCCCCGTATCCTGCTGCAGGAGGTTGCCCTCCTTGAAGGTGATCAGACCCCAGTTTTCCATGGCAGCCCCGTAGTTCTTCTTCAGCGCTATGTGATCCAGCTTCTGCAGCGGATAGCTCACACCGAAGTAATCCTCCATGGCGGCCACCGTGCGCACAGCATTCTTGAGCGCACTCTGACCCTTCTCCTTCGATCTGGGCGAGGAGTAGATGCGCTGCGTGACCCCGCGATACGTCTCCGAAATGTGCTCAAAGTCGGAGATCACAAATGCCACCAAATAGGTAGACATCGGCGGCGTTGTCTCGAACAGGGTCGTTGTCAGCTCCCTGCAATGCAAGAGAATTTAATAACTGAGGAGAGAGAGCACCTTTAAGATGATAGGCTTACCCATGATGTTGCATCTCTTTGACGGGCATATTAGATATGGCCGAGTGGTTGATACCGTGGGTCAGCCGGATGCTGAAATTCGACTTGAAGCCGGGCTCATCGTAGCAGGGAAAGATCAGACGCGCATATGTCGGCTCTGATTGCGTGGCGGCCACATATCTGGGAATTGGGAACTTCATGAGTATTTTACAGAAATCTAGAGAGTCAGCAGCATTGACAGTCGAAAGATTCGGATGACTTGTAAGCTGTATTCAAAGAGCAAAGCCAAATAATAATTATTTGTAATTAAAATCGTGTTCGACTTCAAAAAATCCCACTTCGCAGATCATTGAACGCCGAATAAAACCAGTTGCAGCCTGAGGCAGCCGGTATGACATGCTGATTTGCAGAGCCTTCTCTCTCACGTCTTCAGAACAATTGTGGTTTATTATACGACTTTCCCAGATTCGAGGGAATCAACAATGGGCATTGCTCGAATAAAATCAAAATAAACAAACCCACGAGTTCACGCGCCCAAAACTAATCGGGGTGTGGAGGGGGCTGATAAGATTCGACTCGTAATCACTTCGGGCTGACTATTGTTGTGCTCACAGTCATGACCCCTTATGAAGAATTCCCCTTGCACAACTCGCATTATTTATATGTGAATATGTGTCTGTGGTATTGTTTACATCGTCACCCCGGCAACGCTGCCGGAATGAGTGATTCTGATAGGCGCGTATACGAGTGTGTATTCTGATGAGACGCCGCTGCTACGATAGCTGGCCAAATGTGCGATGATAAGCCGCTTGCTGTCTGTGCCAGCGTCAAATATTAATTAAAAAGATGGAACAACGAGAACCAAACACAACAAACAGATGGGGAAAGAAAGAAAATAAAAGTGAGAGCGCCGCCAAAGTCAAATGAGCTATACAAAGTGCACAGCTATCGCCGGGGTCTATCTCCCAATTATGTAAGGGAAGTAAAAGGCGCGTGCCTCCTCTCCATGACAGCCAGCGGAAATGTCCACTTTAGTGATCCAATCCACACCAGCTGCTCTAAGCGCGCTACTCACGCGGTCCGATTGGTCGACTCATCCACGTAGTCCATCCAGTACAGGCCCATGGGCCGGGATCTCATTATGGCCGTGTATAGAATCTCCATGCGATACCGCTGTCCCGCCTCGAAGGCCTGATAGTTCTCGCGGGGATGGATGATGAGGAAGGCGGCTTGCGGATTGTATGTGTGGATAAGGTCATCGACAACTTCCCCGGATCCCGAATATGTCACTTGTCGCACAGTAATCTGGATGTCGCTGAGGTTCTTGGCGTGTAGAACTATCTCGTTCGTCGACTGCCTGATCGCTACGTCAATGGTGGCATTTCCGCTGAAGAGCAGGCTCCCCAGATGGATGTTGCTCGAGATGTGCAGCTCGTAGCCCAGCGGATAGGTCTCGTTGGGCAGCCGCAGCGAACGATCGCGAGTGGGCAGGGACCCATCGACCCCGGACAGGGCCAGGGCCACTACCAGTACAAGCGCCGCAAATCCACTCAAAGGCGTAATCATGGCAACTGATCGATGACCGGGACTGGAACTGGGACTGGGACTGTTACTGTTCCACCACGCGGCGTTGGCAACCGAAACTCAACTGAGCGACCGCTACGATTGCGGGTTCAGGTTATACTCGTACCTATAGAGCTAAAGCCTCCCTCCCTCGATAAGATAAGCGGCTGGCTGGCTGGCTGATCGATGCGTATAAGAGCGCTGGCACTCGATGAGCAAGCAGCCGAGCAAACAAACTCATTCCAGGCCGAGAGCCACTCGAGCGAGCAGCCGATGAGTGGTACAGTTGTGGCAGGTCACGGTGCGGTCCTTGACACACAAAAAAAAACGGCTCACGCTCACGCCCTGATGCGGGTTTTATACATCACCCCCTCTGCCGCTGTTTCATTACCCTTTTTATACCCGATAATCGAAGAGAATAGGGGTATATTCGATTTCAGGTGGTAGTGTATGTCTGTAATACCCAGATGGAAGCGTTTCCGACCCCATAAAGTATAAGTATACATGTATTCTTGATCAGAATCAATAGCCGAGCCGATATAGTCGTCCGTTTGTCCACCTATCCGTCTTGATTAGCGCTTAGAGACTATAAGATCGAGAGCAACCAAAATTTGTATCATTCTCTCTCTCTCTCTCTTCCTCACACACATCCTTCCGCGTGCGGTGTGCGCGGTCTGTCCGAGGGGAACGAGAGAAAAAGAGACAAATTTAAAAAAAAAGCTCACACATACCTATAATAACTGAGTATCGGGTATAAATGTAGAGCCACGGCCCTTGCCGTTGTCACAACGCTCCCGCTCGTTAGAGATGATTTCAGTTTGCTTGAAAATTCTACAAAAATGTGAATTTGTTGGTGGCTATAGGCTATTCTCAGTCTGGATAGAAGTGCGGAGGCTTTTGTCTGCTTTTAGCAAGACCTTAATCACCCCAAACAATACAATTTTTAATCATCAAAATATTTTTAATCATAATGCCATACGTATTGGCAGAAGTTTAGCAATAGGTCTACTTTTAGGCTCTGGAAGGCAGAATTTCTCTGTTTATCTCTACTGAGCTTAGGTATAAAACCGCGATCCAGCGCATAGTGCTTCAGTCATAGCTTTACAGTGCAAGCGCCAGCATGTCGATGTCGATCGCCCGTTTCGGATTTTATTTGTGTATCTTGGGCTTGGTGGCGGCCCACTTGGAGGGGGAGGGCCTCACGTGCAAAGCGAATGGAGAATATGTGAGTTGCATCCTACTACAGCTAAGATCATCCCTTCAAGCCCGAGTATTCAGTGCCAGATGCATTCGGACTGCTGCTCGAGGAAATGCATGACATACCTGAATGTCTGCGCCAGGAGGATAGACGAAGGCTTTTCCCTAGAGGTTCCGCACCAGTCAAACAGTATCTATGACATCGATGTGAAGCAGTCTGCCAAAGGATTTCCTGACATCGTGGACATCGTGACGCTCGCCTCGGAGTCAAAGCAGACACCTCAGAAGGAGCAGGGCAGGCAGTGTAAGCCGGTCGGTGTACAGGTAAGAGTCAGTGTGGATCTCACCTTGAGCCCATAGCTAACTTTCTCTCATTACGCATTTTTCTCCAGTGCTATGTCAGCGAGGAGTGCTGTACGAAACGTTGTCACTTCTACGCGAACAAGTGTGTCACCTAAAGAGATGTCAGACAAAACGAGTAATAATAATAGCTCGGATTATTACTCATTCGATATATACATGTACAATATGTATTTGTTTATCACTGAAGCTAATTAAATTAAATAAAGTATCGCTTATCCGTAGCAAAGTTTAGTAATATGTCTACTTTTCGGCTCTGGAAGGCAGAATATCTCTGTTTATCTCCACTACGCTTAGCCGCGATCCAGCGCAAAATGCTTCACTCAACGTTTTACATTGAAGGGGCCAGCATGTCGATCACCCGTTTGGGATTTTATTTGTGTATCTTGGGCTTGGTGGCGGCCCACTTGAAGAGCGATGCCACGAATTGCCGAGCGAATGGACAAAATGTGAGTTGCATCCTACTCCAGCTAAGATCATCTCTCCACACCCGAGTTTCAGTGCCAGGTGCATTGGGACTGCTGCTCGAGGAAATGCATGACATACCTGAGTGTCTGCGCCAAGAAGATAGCCCGAGTATTTTCCCTGGCGGTGCTGCACCAGTCCAACAGTACCCAGAAAAACGATGCCAAGCAGCCTGCTCATCAATTTCCTGACAAGAAGTCTGTCCGGACACCACAGGAGGAGTAGGGCAGGCAGTGCAGCCCCGACGGTGGACTGGTAAGAGTCTCACCTTGAGCCCATAGCTAAATTTCTCTCGATACATACATACGTGTAAATGCCTATCACCAAAGCTAATTAAATTAAAAAAAATAGTATCGCTTATCCGTTGCAAATCGTAGAAAATCAGCGCATAGTCCCGCAGTCAGCCAGCGCATAATCCTTCAGTCAAAGCTTTACAGCTTAAGCAACAGCATGTTAATGTCGAATCCTCTATCGATCGCCCGTTTGGGACTTTATTTGTGTATCTTGGGCTTGGTGGGGGCGTGCAAGCCCATTGGTGGACGGGTAAGAGTCAGCGTGGATCACCTTGAGCGCATAGGTAACCTTCTCTCTTTACACATTTTATCTCCAGTGCTATGTCGGCGAGGAGTGCTGCACTCGGCGCTGCCACTTCTACGCGCACAAGTGTGTCACCTAAAGAGATGTCGCACAATACGAGTAATAATGATAGATTGGATTACATGGACATTATGTAAATGCTTGTCACCAAAGCTAAAAAATTAAATAAAGTATCGCTTATCCGAATGTTAATTTTGCGCTTTACCTCTTTTTGTAAAACAGGAAATAAAAAACCATAACAACAGGCTTTTTCCTTGGATCTATCTTATAGTATCGGATCTGGTATTGTAGATTGATAACATGAGAAACAAGTACTTTAAATATAAATGTGTTAAAAGAGGTAAAACGCACTGCGCTTGGATATGTCGGTCCACACATTTTTGTACCTCACTGTACGTCGTTCAAAAAATATACATGTATATGCGGGATTTTCTGCCGACTGACGCTGATACGCCTCAAAAAAACACATTTGTCATAACGAAAAAAAACCAATCATGGGATAGGCACTTTATGTTTACTTAAGGGAATTGTTCTAGATCTATCTAGAATTAAATATCGAATTTAATGGCTGTATAGCTTTTGCTTTTTATACAGCACGAAACGTTGCCACTTCCACTGGCACAGCAGGTGTGTCACCTAAAGTACGTACTTATGTACATACAGGTACATTATGGAAATGCTTATAACCAAAGCTAACTAAATCTTTAAAAAATAGTATTACTTATCCGTTGCAAATCGTAGAAAATCAGCGCATAGTCCTTCAGTCAACGCTTTACAGCTTAAGCGTCAGCATGCTGATGTCGAATCCTCTATCGATAGCCCGTTTGGGATTTTATTTGAGTATTTTGGCCTTGGTGTCGGGTGCGTGCAGGCCCGACGGTGAACTGGTAAGAGTCAGTGTATCAGAGCCAGAGTCAGCTAACTTTCTCTCTTTACACATTCTTTCTCCAGTGCATGTACAGCCGGCAATGCTGTTCTTCATATTGCCCCGTCGAGACCAACAGTTGTTCCTAAAGAGATGTCGCTCAATACAATACAGAGCTAATTAAATAAAATAAAGTATCGCTTATCCGAATGTAAAATACAAATGTATGGAATATTTATTTAACACTTTATTTTAACCTATTACGACAGGCTTTTTCTTTGGGTCTATTTTACTGTGTTGGACCTGCTTTTGTAGATTGAAAACATGAGAACCTACTACTGTTGGTCCACAAATTTTTATATCTCACTATACGACATTCAAAAGATATAACGAAGCGGGATTTGCTGCCGACCAACGATGATACGCATCAAAAAACACATTGGTCAGATATATGTACATAGCGAAAAAAACCCATCATGTGCTCGGCAATCTTGTTGTTATGGATTCATCAAATTCGTCTCGTATTTATTTTTGAACCTTTTGACTTTTCCTATCGCAATCGATTTCGGGAACAATTTGTGCATATTTTCAAAGGAAATTTATTGTTGTTGTCTTTCCCGCAAACGATATCATGACGCAAGCACATGCTACATGCATAACCTTAGTGGGGCCCTGAGATGCCTGTATGTCAGCATAACCTACATATATCTACTCGTATCTGTATCGATATCAGTATATGTATCTGAAGCATTGACATTAAATATTGACAGCGGCAATTTTCAATTATCTCGAGCGCGTCTTGACACAAATGTAACCCAACTTCTTGACTTGGCAAACAGACGGGGAGGTCCATCAGCTCAAAGCAACCCAGTTAATTAGAGCCGCGGGGTCATTGAGTCAACAATGGCGTCGCTTTAAAAGCCATTCTATCGCCAGGGCACTGCGAGTCGGACACCACACTACTTGTACAAATGAGAATGTGGCCCATTATATTTCTGGTCATTGCAGTAAGCGAAACGTGTTTTTGGTTCACCCAAATTTTCTGCATCGCGTGCTTTTTTCTTCACAGGCTGTCCAGGTTCACATTCCCGTTGAGTGTCTGCCCCTGCCCCCTGGCAAGGGGGCATCTGTAGATGCCAAACTTCCTTTGATTTCGTCAGTTCCCGGGCAGCAGATAAATCCACTCAACGCCGAGGACATTACAGTATTCACCAACATGTTCCTAAGCCTATTCAGAGGAATAGGCGATTGGCGGAATCAGGTGGCTGCAGAAACCGTTCAGAGTGTGTGGCAGAGTCCACCCATTGTGAGCCTCAGTCACCGCCTCTTCGCCACCTAGCATTGGCTTTTTGTAATTCGATCCGCAACAGTACTCGCTGAACAAACAATAAAAACGAAGTGCTTAAAGACAAGCCTCTGTTGCGTCTGGTTTTGATTTCGTTCACCCTCAGAATGGAGCTGTATATAAAGAAAGCGTTAGTCCAGTTGCATTAGTCAAACGATCCACATGAATGCCACCGGCTTGCTTTTGCTGATGGGACTGGCGTTGTCTCTGCAACTTATCCTTATAGGACCTACGAGCTGTGCTCCCGTGTCCGATGAGCTGGAATCGCCTTCGCCGATCAACGAGATAGGTGGCTTAGCGGCGTTTGCCTACTCCCGCAAAAAAGTGGCAAAGACAAAACCCAAGACAAACCTTATAATGCCTCCTTCAAAAAATATGACACGGGTAAGAGTTTAACGTCTAATAGAAATTAGTATGAATGTAAACCTTTCATCTTATTACCAGCGCCAGCGTATGGAATACGCCGACAATTGCGAGCCACTGGGAATGGTCTGCAAATTCGCCGAACAGTGCTGCACCAAAGCCTGTATGGTGGCCACAAGGCGGTGCGCCTACGTCGGAAGTTGAGACATAAGAAATTATTTTGTTGGCCCGATCTTAGCCATTAATCCATAGATTATAGCCAGAGGTGGAGCAGTAAAGTAAATCCCTATTATTGTTCGTTGTTTGCAATGCCCACTGTATCAAATTGTCATCTACATACATACATATTACATATATTTGCTTACTCACGGCAGCAGCCTCGATCTGACCCCGTCTTGGATCGAGGTAACTCTGTATTGCATTTTAAACACAACAATGAATTTCGCACATACTAAATAGAACGATCATCGGAACTGTACTAAAAACACCAAACTGAAAAATCTCAGTAGCGCAACATATAAACATATACATATATACATAGTAACAGATTTGTGTGATAAATATACAACAGCTTTGAGCATTCGGCAAAACTGACATTCGACTGACAAAAGCTGGGAAAACATCTGTACAAGGGATGGCTATGGGGCTCCACCCTTGGCTGTACATCTGGAAGCTTGGAAACTGCTGTTGTGTGTGAATTTGATGTGGTTTTCTTCAGAATGGTTGTGTATATAAAGAAGGCAGACCGGGTGGTTCCTCATTCAATCATTCAGCATGAATTCTATCGTCTCACTCTTGGTACTGGGTCTAGTCCTGTATGTGGGACTAATGCTCATGAGCCCTACAAGCGGAGTTCCGCATCACAGGGAGAATGTGGAGAGGAGATTCAAAGCGCAGCAAGCCGCAAGACAGATGCCATTGTCCAAAAACCTTACACTTGTATGAATGGAACGTTGATCAGAGTTAACGAGTCTGTAATCTTTTTTGTTTAATTCTTTTGGCAGCATGAGCGTCTGCACTTTGGCGATGACTGCGATTCAATAGGAGCCGATTGCAAATTGGCTGAGCAGTGCTGCACCAAAGTATGTCTGTTGGTAAACATGCGATGTGGTGTCCCTATATTTTAAGAAAATCTAATTAAAGGATATTTTAAAAATAATGTACACACCCAGAACCTGTTTTTTTGTATGTACTTTTGGTTTGTCTTAGGTCTTGGGTATCTGGCAGTAATCGCAATTGATTTGTCCTCCCAAATGCAAATCACCATTGATTTCATCAGCACTGGATGGTGCTTGAAAACCTATATTTTTCGATCAATCGTCAGCTCTATTAAATAGTTCCCTGATCATAGCAGTACCTAGTATGCACTTTATTTTAAAATGAAAATAAAACGATATTTGGACATATCGATGATATATCCAGGGAGATACTACTTTTCAAGATCACTGGCTTCTTTTTCACATTTTTATTCTGGGAGCAAATAATTGTTTTCAATTTAAACTTGATAATTGCTCAGTACTTATGAAATACAGCTTTTATGTTTTATTATGTAGCTGTGGCTGGTGGAGCTTGTGCCTGGTTTTGGATGGTTGATTAAATATATGTATGTGTATGTGTGTCAAAGGGTTGGATATGTTTCCCTCGCGACATCTGGAAATGTAAAAACTGCTGTTGTGTCTGGTTTTGTCAGACATTCTGGTCAGACCCAGAATGGAGCTGTATATAAAGGGGACTAGGCAGTTTTATTTGTCAAACAATCTAAATGAATTCTAGTGGAATAATATTGGTAATAGGCTTGGTCCTGTTTCTGGGAGTAATCCTCAATCGACCTACGAGCGGAGCACCCGTTCTTGATGAGCTGGATTCACCGTCAGTCATCAAGGAATTTGGCGGACTGGCGGAACTTTTTTCCCAGCGGAGAAAGCCCCCTAGACAGATGCCACTGTCCAAAAATATGACACGTGTAAGTAGGGTGTAGATAGCGGGCTACGTTATAGTTAATCTAAGGATCGTTCTTGCTCTTACTTATAGGAGCAACGTATTGAATGGGTCAAGAATTGCGAGCTCTATGGAACACCGTGCGAACTGGCTGAGCAATGCTGCACGAGAATATGCCTGGTGGCTACCAGGGAGTGCGGTTCCCCAGCTATCCCAATTAAACCTTGGTAGCTCGTTTAGATGCACTGCCATAAGAACGGGAAGGTGGATCCGTCATATATATGTATAGCCGAAAGGTATAGCCTTTCAGATATGAAAACATGGATGCGTTGACTTATGGCTTAAATAAACAAATAACAAAAACAGCTGCAGTAAGAAAACACAACAGGGTCTGGTTTTGTTTTTGGTGACCACCACAATGGGTACCAACGGGACATATATAAAGGTTCGGAAACAGGCAGTTTCATTAGTCAAACAGCCAAAATGAACTCCATCGTTGCAATCCTAGTACTAATTCTCATTGGAGCTGCAAACGGTTCTCCAGTGATTCATGAGCTGCAGATGTCTTCGTTGGTCAAGAGATATGATGGACCGTTGCATAGCATGGGCTTGGACAGGAAAAAAGGCGGTCGTCGCCCCGCTTTAATGCCACTAAGCAAAAATCTGACAGAAGTATGAATTGAATTGAATTTAATGTTAGTTAACGATTCAACTAAGTGTCCCCTTTCTGCTTATTAATAGGAAGAACTTATTGATTATTCCGAAATCTGTGTGGGGATTGGCCTCGTGTGCCACCTGGCCGAGCAATGTTGCACAAAGATGTGCCTAAAATCTGCGAAGCGGTGCACTTATACACAAAATGATGTTAAAAATTAGGTTTCCAAAAAGAAAATACTAATGTAATGATTAACGCATAAGAAACCTTATGGTCTTGCTTTGGGTGGGGGCTTGACAGCCATAGGTGTGCATCTGCTGCGATCTACAGTCACTTTCAATAAATAAGGTGGAAATAAGGTGCCAGAGTCCCACCATTAGTCACCGCTAATTCGCGAACTAGTTGCTTCTTGTTATTAAGTGTTTTTCGCAAGTGTTTTTCGCAATATATGTACAGATGGAAAACAATGTGCTTAAAAAAACGATTATTGTTTCTAGTCTTGTCTTGTAAGGACACAGAATGGTTTATAAAGAGATGCACGACTGGGACTGGCACTCATTCAACATGAATTCTATCGTCTTTCTCTTGGTACTGGGTCTTGGCCTGGGATTGGGTGTAATTCTTATTGAAACTACGAGCAGTTTTCCTGTTCCCAGCAGAAGAATCAGTGCCACCACGACTCCCATACACATGGACACCACACCCGCTCTCAACAGCACGCCTCCTACTCGCAAATTGCGTGTACATAACTCTGATTCCAGCCGCAAGAAGTTGCACAGGGTTAAGGCGTGGTTTTATCATCATATTATGCCACTATCCACAAATCTTACCCAGGTAGGAATGGAATGTAGATTTGATCGTTTCCTAGATTTAAATAATGTTCAGATTTAAATGTTTCGTTTACAGATGGAGCGCCTTGAATATTTTGAAAAATGTCTTTCGGAGGGTCAGCCTTGCAGTGCAGCCGAGCATTGTTGCAACAAAAAATGTATGACTGGGACAAACATGTGCACCTCCTTTAAATTGACTCCTAGATATTTAATGGGTTTGAATTAAATCAATAATTTAATGACAACAACCGGCCGGCCTGTGCTGAAGTTAAGGTCCAGTGTCCAACCATTGTGGACCATACTTAGTCACCGCCTACTGGCGCGCTAGTTCTTGTAATTCAAGCCGCACATGTTTTTCGCTTTTTACAGATAGAAAACAATGTGATTTATAAATACCATTATTGATTCGAGTCTTGTTTTGTAAGGGCACAGAATGGTTTATAAAGAGACGAATGACTGGGGATTTGTATCAGTCAAACATTCAACATGAATTACATCGTTACACCCGCGGTACTGGCACTGGCCCTTGGATTGGGTCTAGTTCTTATTGAAACCGCTAGCAGTTTTGCTCTTCTCAATAGAACAAGAGTAGGTCTCTTTGGAAGAAGATTCCACGTAACTTCCGTTCCCAATACAACGATCAGTACTACCACGACCACAGCTAAAATTCGCAATAGCACGAGCACGAGCACGACGATGACTACCGCTCTCCACACCAGAATTCCCAAACCCGTGAGGGGGTTCGGGCTGGGGTGGGACCTTGACCTTTTACCATTACTTACAAATCTTACACAGGTATGAATGGAATGTGCGCTTTTCATAGATTATACAAGTGTTTCCTTCACAGGACGATCGCCTTGAGTATTTTTCAAAATGCGTATCGGATGGAAAACATTGCAGCATAGCCGAGAATTGTTGCAACAAAAAATGTCTAGTTGGCTCAAAGAAGTGCATGTCGAGTTCAATGGCGCATCAAATAGGTTTATTGGGATAATTTTTTATTATAATAATAATTATTATTATATATAATTATGTCTATATAAATTAATAATTAATATGTTTTTCTAAGTTATAGCTAAAAACTATAAACATTTTTTACGCACATCTAAATTCAAATGTTTTACTCATATGATAGTTACGTTGTATGCTGCACCGTTTTTTGTCTGAAGATATTTTCAGTTAAACAGAAAAATATCTGATGTGTGAATGTTGTAGATACGATCGGCTGCGGGCATCTCTCCAGTATTCCTTTCTGGTTGTCTATTAATAGGGAAAGGCGTTATACATTGATGATCGTTATGATTAACCCCTGGAGTTTACTCTTAATACTAGTTAAAGTACATTCTTTTTGTTTTGGACTCGATTTGCGTGGCCAATTAAGCACATTCCAATCCAAGGCGAATGTTAAAAGGAGAAGTCATGACTGTTTGCAGGAGGATAGGTGGACAAAGTTTTAGATGTAGGCGTTCTCCAACGATGAGTACTTGTAACTTGTAATTCCCTGTATATTTTCCTTCTGTTCAAATTGGCGGCTGGTGCGTATTTATTACCAGCTTACAAGCTAAGGGCGCTCGAGAGCCGTGCAGATCTTAACAGTGCGCTGTAACGGAGAGCTGTAACAGGCTGGTAAAGCAGAGCAGTAACGTAACAGGCTGTTAACGCAGAGCTGTAAACGGTGAGCAGTATCAGACTGTTTAGGAAGCGCAGTAACAGTCTGTTAACGGTGCGCAGTAACAGTCTGTTAAGGGAGCGCAGGAACAGGCTGTTAATTTGCTGTGTCAACACTGTTGTTGCTCTGTTTGAGCTGCTGAACAATGACCTTGTGCCATCTTGTAGGTACAACATTTGAGAACCTTAAGATCTTCCATCACTTGGTTTTCTTCACAGTTAGTCCAGTGTCTTTTAACCGGCGTAAATTATGAGCAAGTAGCTGCTTCAATGATGTCGATTCTTCGATTATTACAACGTAAATGAACCCAGTCAATATGTTTCCCAGCGTATTCTGCCGACTACCAATTTAGTCACCGCCTCTTTGCCAGCTATTTCGTTCTTGTAATTTATTCGCATATGTTTTTTGCCAAAACAGATAGAATAACAATATACTTAAAAAAAGAACTGTGCTTTACAAGACCAGATTGTAAAGTTAGGCAACAAAATAGAGGTGTATATAAAGGAACCAGTCTGGATAGTTTCAATAGTTAAAGATCCAGCATGACCTCGATCGTTTCACTTGTTTTACTGGGTCTTGCCCTGGTTCTGGGTATTATTCTTACCGAAAACACAAGCACAACACAAGCTTTCGTACGAAGCAGGAGCTACAATCCATCGCGTTTCAGAGAATCGTGGAATCGCAGTTCTGGCCCTGGCAATCGCAAATCGATGCCACCACCAAAAAATGTGACCCGAGTACGATCCGAATCAAAACCAGATGATAATATTTTAAAAGTTACCTAATGATCCTTCTCTTGTTCGTTGGCAGAACGAAAATGAAAATGAAGGGGATGCGAGCTGTCGTCTATCTGGAAGGACTTGCACTGAGGACGATCAGTGCTGCAGCAGTATTTGCCTACACTTCAAACGTTGCTCTAAAACTTCTGCGTTTTAGGTTCTTGTTTTCCATACGGCACTTAAACAGATAAATAAATATATTATGCGCTCTGTCAAAACTTAAATTTCAATTACAAATAGGATGTAGTTGCAAATTCCCATTAATTGCGGCGTGTCTTTTGGATGAGCTTTGGAAACGATGAGAAATTTGATTTGTCTGATAATGAGGCTTGCAACTGTGGCAACTGCAATGCCTCATCCTGCACGTCACCGTCATCTGGTTAGACATTCAATCGTCTGGCAATAATAAACTGTATCAAATGACAAACCCATCACACATCAGCCACGCGCACCATCCACCATCCACTCTACACTCTCCACACTCCACAACATTTCAGCTATCGATGGCAAAGTGAAGTGAGGTGTTTGACTGCACACAATCAACTTACATGTGTTTCTGTTTGTGTTTGTCGGCGGGCAGGCAGCCAAAGAGACAGACGGAGAGAGAGAGAGCGAGAGCGAGAGAGAGACATAAACAATATTTCCGCATATAGCTCTGGGAATACGAATATACCAGTATTCAGCAGACAATGCCACAATGCGGCATCAATGTAAATTGTACATTCATAGACATTTCCATTGACACGAATGCGATATGTGTGCGGCGAGTGTGCGTGTGTGTTGGTCTCCAAGTGATCCTTTCCCCTTTAAGCCCCTGCCATACCCCAACCGCGTATCAGACAAAGCGCACACAATGAATTTAGACAGCAATTGTTCGGTTTTCTTGTTGTGTTAGCTGCCTTTCTGGTCCTTTGTTGTTGTCACGCTCCCTATCGCTATGCCAACCGGCGCCCATACCCAAGCCCCCACCGCTCTCTGAGTGTCAAGAAAATAATTCTGCAGTTCTTATGGGATCAACAGTACCCGCTTACCCCAGTTGGGCCTTTCATATGATTTCTAATTTTCACTAAGCTCCTGAAAGTATGCAGCGCAAAATGTGCCCTTTTTCACACGTTTTTAAATGCGTTTTCAATGGTTTCTGTTGACCGCACGTGGGTCGTTCCACGTATATATTCTGCTATAATAGGATCTAAATTGTTTCTTTTTACGACCTGCTTAGGCCCGAATTTGTGGCTGTTCGAATGGTTGAAGCAGCACGTGCCAAATCTCGCGGGATATGCATGGAATCCGCATTCATAGTTGAATAGAGTTGAATATAGATATGTAGGATCATATGCATGTACTCGTATCAAATATGCACCGAGGAATGTTCAAGTGTGTGTATCCACTTGCAATTGATTTTCTTTTAAAAGGGAGCCGTGCAACATTTACGCCGTAACGCACTAACGTTACTGATTCTGGCTCCACTCCAAGCACTCCATTGCTCTCATCTCCCCACCACGCGCCATCTTTTGCGACCCAGTGAGAGGAAGACATCAAAAACTGCGGAACCGGAAGATATTCCAGGCTTGCAGCCGCTCCCTCCCAACCCTCCGCTGATAAGAGATGTTGCCTTGATGAAGTTTGGCGGCAATGGGCAGGAAATCACTTTCGCTTGCCAAAAAAGAGAAGAAAATCGATTGCTTTTGGCCATCAGAGAACGCGTCAGACATATGCAGATTCATTGGCTCAAATGTATGTATGCAGCGGCAAATGAAACGCGACCAATTTGCCATTCGCCATCCGTCATCCGCCAAAGGACTTTGCTGACAGCGTCTTCTGGCAACGCTTCTCTTCCAACGGCTTATGCGGAATTACATAATGCAAGCAGCTCTGTGTGTGCGTATGTGAGTGCGTAAAACTTTTACATTGCACGTGTCGGCAGACACTTAAATGTCGAATGAATTATTCCGCATGCCACGGCCAGGCGGCGAAGTTTTATTGCTCTCTGGAATGAGGAGGCTCTCTGCTCGAACACCTACCCCGAGATGGCATAATAAGTTAAAGCAGTCCGCCTTCTTCCAGATGTTTAATTGTGGGTCTCCAGCAGAACTGTCTTCCCGGAAGTCCCAGCACTGGAGTGCATTGCTCTGTCCACACACTGCACCGAACAGTGGGGAACGCCCGAACCCGGGGCGTATACTGAATGCTCTGGCGTGAGGACTGGCCAACTGACTTTATTGGCTGACTTATCAGTAATGACCTTCCCTGGTGGCTGTGGCTCTCCGACGTACGTACATTCGAGAGCCAAAGGCTTATGAAAGGAACATAAATAAATATGCGGAAAAGTTACAGGTGGAATTCGAATATGGAATGCTCTGCAGCAACAAGTGTCTGTTCTCAGTTCAAATTATTGCCAATACATTAATTAAAGTATGTAAATTCTGTACAGGTTTTTAGGATAAGGATATCCTTCTTAGGCACGGATATCGCCTGTGACCTAGTCAAGCAACTAGAAAAAGCGGATTTACCCTTCCCCGAAAGAGGGAAGTATTTACAGCTTGAAAGGGATTTTTTTTTTGTGGGCTTCGCATATGTTTATATTTGCATTTGTGGTTGACAGGGGACAGGCTTGTGGCACGTGCCCCTCCGTCTGTGTATGTGTGCGTGTGTGTTTGTGTCCTCCCTGGCACAGGCCATGAAATTGATTTTAAATGTGACGCTGCCTAAAGAGAGGGGGACATACTGAGTCAAAGGACAGGGCAAACAGTCCACGGTGACGATGATGATGAGGATGATACGAGTACTGGATGCTGCCACACGGTGTCGTTGTCCTCGCACCGCACGTATGACATCAACTGGCAAGTCGTTAGTGCGGATTCGACTGGCAAAAGAAAAAGCCACACAAACAGCAGCAACAGCAACAGCAACAGCAAATCAAAGCGAATGTCCGTCCACTTTATGAGACTTTCAACGGAAGGCAAAGCCAAAGCTAGACCGGGAGCCTATGTCTGCTTAAGCATACAAACATTGTCACACTGTCGCACTGACGCTGTGCCCCCTCCCTCTCTGCCTCCCTCTGCCTCTCTGGTGAAAGGAGTGTCAGCTCTTGGCCAGGGCCAGCCCCTGGCTTTGGGCACTGAGCAAAACTCATTATATTTCCGCTTGCCTCCTTTGGATTCTTCTTTTTTTTTCCAATTGAAAGCGCCGGGCGTCCCTTTAACATTTGTTTGTCTCAGTTTCCGTTTCAGTTTATATTTTCTGTTATATTGTGTATATGTGTATTTGTTTTTTAAGCGCACACGCATATTAACATGAAAAAGGCGAGTGTGCTTTTGTCAGCCGGCGCGCTTTGATGTGTCGGCCGTTCAATAGGGGATACCCAGCAGCCAGTACAGTAAACTGGGCTCAAAATTAATAACGCTGAATTGTGAAATTTGCATACAAAGGCGGACGCGGACACAGACAATGTAATCCGAGTTAGGGGAGGGGAGATCTAAACGAGGCTAGCTTTAAAGCGACCTTTGGACGCTTTAAGTGCACGAGGTGTGTCCGCCAGCCCCATAACCACACCCCAACCAAGACCCCAACCAAATTTGCATATATCGACAAGCATTTGGATGGTCGGGGAAGCATCTCTCAGTAAAATGTAATTGCTCCTTGAACGTGAGTGGAGGCGAGTCCTTAACTCCCTGATTTGTCCACTTTGCTCTTTGTTTAGCTGCCGTGTTGTCTCGCTTTGTTTTCAGTTGTCGCATTAATTGAATAGACGAAACGACAAGCGTCCGCAATGCCTTTGTATGCCCACGGGCAGCCTTAGATGGCCACTTGTCCGCGTTGTGCAAACGCACAGGAACATGCTCCATGCCACTGACCGCAGCTCCAACACATGCAACACCACGCCCACATTCGCCCCTTATAATCATTGCCATCGGCATTATTATAGCAATGAAAAACGTTAGAGCTCATTTCGTTGACACCCTGCACTGGAATCTTGGATTTTGGAGCCCGTTATCGTTGGTGGAATAATTTTTGGCCTTGGAATTTCGCGATTTTCTAAGCCGCTGTCGCGTTTCCGATTTTATATATAGACCATAACCCTCCTGGGACTCAATTATATGATGTGTCGAAATTTAAGCCCAATCGTCGAAGAACTTTTCCTGATTTTATGTGAGCTACAAGCCAACAGATGAACTGATCATCGATATCTGATGATCCATCCAGCCATGGGCGTAGTGGTCGACTATTCGGATCCCTTGTGTTTAGAGCTGGTGTTCCCCCTCCTAGGCTTGGCCTTCTGGGACGCTGTGTGGTTTGTGTGGGTCAACAGGCAACAGAAGAAAAAACCAAATGCAAAACACAAGTTTCGTTTTTAGTTTTCTGTTGTTCTGTTCGCATTCACAGTTGTTGCTTGTATTTCCATTTCCATTTCCATTTGAGTTTCTATTTCACTTCGTTAGTCCAATTCGATGTTTTCTCTGCTTGACACTTTGCTTGGCCCACTTTTGGTTGCTAATTGTTTGGGGAATGTTTCAGCGAACTAAACCCTGGCAGATGGAGAAGGAAACTTTTTGTGGGCGATTTGATATCCAAAATCGAAGAAGCAGCTTTAAGGATCTCTTACGGTTTTCCAGAAACTTTTCAATTTCCCTTTCGGGCTCTCAAAAGAGTTCCCCTCTGTGTAATTCAATCCCAATGAGATGCAAACCTGGGGGTACCAGTATATTGACACTTGACTTCCGACTGCCGCCAGTTTCCAGCGTTAAGCATAAATATTTAAAATTAACTGCAGCCGCAACGTGTTTTAATCATATACTCGTACTGCTTCTACCTTTAACTGTGTCCTCATGTCTAATGAGACTGCCACAAGCCACGGCAACAACAAAACTCAATATGGTGTAAAAGGATTTCCTTGTACAAAGGCCTTGTCTGGGAGAGAAGGTCTAGGCATTGCATATGAAACGGGCACACACATCCGAAACGAAACACTCGGAACATCCACAAAAGGACTGCCAAAGTCCAAGATAAATCCATAGAAAGCCACATTGCGCATACGCAGTGTATGACAGTGTCAGCAACAGAAGCGGAAGCTTCTGTGCGGACTGTTTTAATGAAATTATCTGTTACACATTGGGCCAAAAATGTTGCTGTTTTCGGTAAATAATTCAATTATTTTTGTGGCGACCAAAATCCATTTAGAGCCCCCTCCACTCTTCTGCCTTGCGAAAGTCGACAATTTTTAAGCGTGTTGCACGGCCTGGATGAGTTTTAGCCTTGACAGAGTTTGCTTTAAAAGTTCTCCGTTTCCCCAAACTCCTGGTGTCCTTGGGGATGCTTGGGATTTGTGTTCAATCCTCCCGTTGCACTTATCGCAGCTGCTGTGGCAGTTGCCAAGTTACGGTAAGCAATTAACTGCAAATGCTGGTCAGGAGACCGAGCGTGTGTGTGCTGCCAGTTCTAATTACCTGTATATCTGACTTGTTTAATTTCCTAGAGATTTTTTAATTCTCAAAGCAACTGAAACTGAAACTGCAACAGAAACCAAAGGTAAGCGAGCCCAAAGGGTTGCCTGATTGCGGGCTTGGTTTCCATCAATCATTTTGTTAAATGAAGAGCGACATTGGCTTAAACAGCATCTAATGTATCTTTAAATTCGATGGAAAAACAGATGCGTAAATGCATTGCATTCAAATTATATTTCAGTGATTTCGTGATGTGCCGCACTCATTTTACCGCGACCACAGCCGCACTGGACAAATGCAAAATCATTTTCATTCGAAATGGATGGAAACAAGTTGTTAGGGGATTCGCAATTTGTGGGTAAAACATTTTGGACGTGTTTTTCGGTGGCTGTCCATTTTGCCAAATGATTATCATAATCATGGAAATTGAAATCCTAGGAAATCCAACATCATTAATCACGCACTTGTAGAAGTGACACTCATTCATTGCTCGGCTCAAAAATAACTGTCAAAAACTTTAATTATATTTTCAACATGATGATTCATGCTCTCCACGCCGCCTGACAATGTTGCCCCACAAAAGCCGAGTACGTGCCGCAAGCGTCGCTGGGCATGAAAAGAGAAAGCCAAAAAAGCTTGAGAGAAATACCAAAGAAGCAAAAAGTAGACCTGATTTGGCTTCCAGCTCCCCAGCTGCTTCCCCACCCGCAGTGCCTTTTCCTCTTCCTTGCTTGGTCAGCTGAAATATTATGTCTGGCCGCTGCATTGACAGGCACAGGCACAGGCCAGGCGCAGACCCAACAAGTTGCTGCATGCCAATAAAATCAAATTGGCATTCAATTGAGATTGTCAGTGTGCAGTGGCAGTGGCAGTGGCAGTGCCACTGACAGTCCCGTCCAACTTTGCGCTCTGCCTCTGCCCCTGCCCCTCTTTCGCTTTTGTTATTTTTATTTCCGCAAATTGAAAACGCTCAACTTAATCCCACCAAGCTGATGGAAAACCAATCAGCACAGAACACCAATTAAAAATAGTACAAAAACAGCACGATAGAAAGCGTTTTGTTGGTAGGCGAATATTAAGATACTCTGGCAAATCAATCCCTGTCTAAGGCAGCAAGCTTTCAGCGTATTATGCTTGCTAGACCGTTGCTTCTTCCCTTCAAACATAAGCTTAAAATTGTGGTAAAATCTGGAGAAAGAGTACACAAAAAAAGGGAGGGAAAAGCCTAGCTTTGTCTCTTTTAAGGGATAGAGTGAAGCAGTCTTGGCTGTTTGTTAACCTTCGTGATGGTAACGTCCATCAGATTATTTCCCGCTTAAGTGCCTCAAATTGTGGCAATTCGCGGGAATATGTGCATAGATGTATGGGGATACGTGCCTGTCGGTTCTTGGCTTCAATATAAAACAATTGGATCGAGATTATCTTAACTTCTTGCTCACTTGGCTGCCGCGACTCCCGTTGATTGCATTTTAAGTTGCTGAACATGTTTATCGGCTGAAACTCGTTCGACTAACGAGCCAAACGAGCTTTTCAATGTAATTCAATTGAGGAGCGAAACAATGGCCAATGAAAACGATGCCATCATCGTTGTAATTGCCCTCAGTCAGCCGTCAGGTCGCCTGACAGTCAGGAGAAGCTGCCGCTTCATTAGCCGTAACGGCTTAATGCCTGCCATACCGGGCGTATGCGTAATTTTTGACTCTGCGAAGGTTCTGTTGCCCTCCAACCTTAAATCGGGCGACAACCAAGCCAATTCAATTAGCAAGAGCAGAACCAGCGCTAGTCAAAGCTCATGTTGTACCGACAACTGCTGCATTCAGATCCCAATGGTCGTTGGTCGTTGGTCAGGTTCATGGTCGAACAGAGCAGGGAACGGTAGTGGAGGCCTGTTGATGGAATTGGCCAAGTTTGTTCGATGCGCGACAAATTCAATTCGTTGGCACAGACCAACACACAGATACAGATACAGATACTAACCCTCTAACACACAGACACTGGGGCACATTCATAAGAGCAGGCAACAGGCTGGCAAATCAAGGAGCAGGAGGCAGGGGGCAGGGGGTAGGGGTCTTGCAGGAACGTCGATTTTGTGCGAAGGATGTTGCATCAGCCAGGTGGAGTGCATATGGGGTAATTGCTTTGGAAATTGCATGTGACGAAACATATGGTTTATGTAAAGAGGATGTGGCCGTGACACAGCGCTATCTGCAGGGCTAATTGGGTTATGGATAAGCCAATTTGAGCGTGCTCAGCACTGGGACAGCAACAGAGCAGCTGATTTGCAATCAAAAACGTTTCATCGCATGTTTTTGGGGAAGTAATACTTGAAAGTAAGCCACAACTGATTACAAATTTCAAAATTGTCTTCCCACCAATTCATTCACAAACTTTAAATGTATTCCGATTTAAGGAAGAGATCTTATGGCCAGCAGATTGCGTGAACGATTTGGAGGGCCCTAACCCCGAAGATAATACAAAGCAATTCATTTGGCATAAGGAAAATCTCTCCCTAGCCTCCTCCATTTCCATCTTTCCAGCAGCTTACCTGTCCTGGGACGGTGGCTCCCGTGCCCCATAATGTGGGCTGTCTATCGCTGGCCATATATCATATGGGACATTCATTCATTCCGGCAACGACAATAGCCGCAGTCCTGGGCCGTGTTTGTTTATGCCTCGTTAAACTTTTCAGCCGCACGCATAAAACATAACGCGCTCTACTAGGGCCAGATCAATGCCTTATGTGCATGGCACTGGGTTGGGTCTGAGGATGGGTGGAAGTGGATATATGTATGTAGAGATGGGCTTACTCTGAAATTGAATTATGGCACACACATATGAATAGAGAGAGAAAGAGAGACTGACAAACACACACACACACAGGCCGTGACATATCGAGCGAGACGCCATGAAATACAATATCTGACTCTGAAGTCTAGCTGCATGGCGCGATTTCGATGGTTTCGTTGCTTTTTAGACGACTAACGGTAACGCTATCCCCCCTCCCCACCGCCCACTCTGCTCTTACCCCCTTTCCGTGCACCGTGCTCTGAGCTCCTGGCTCTTCATTCATCCATTCCATCGAATGCAAACGGCAGCCAGCCCAGAAGCTCTTTCATTTTCAGCTTCGCATTTCTCTCTCTGTCTCTGTCTCTCTAGCCCTCCTTCTGGTTTGTGTTTTTATTGTAAATTATGGCCGCAGCCGCAGAAAAATAAAAGCAAATAAAGGAAAAAAGAATCGCAAGCGAACAGAGACTAGAGAAATAGGTTGAGGCAAAAGGGAGATGGATGCAGTGGGTCCAACAACCTGTACAGGCCTGCACACTGTGCCCTGTACCCTGGGAATGGCAGCCATCGGTTTATTGTTTCTGTTTCATTCCATTTTATTGTCGTATGTCATACAATGGCGTAACATTTACATTTCCCATTAAACTTTGCGCTATCAGTATCTGCTCTGCTCTGCTCTGCTCGGCTCGGCTTCTCTTATTGTTGCTACTCACGAGTAATGCTGGATGTTGTGTTGTGCAATAAATTTAAATGTTACACCTCCCCAGAACGGCAAAAAGATGTCTGGCTAAAGATTCGACAGGCTCCAGGACCGGGCCAACAATCAAAATTACTCATACGGCGCTGAGAACCGAAAAACACGTAGCAATTTTGGGCTAAAAACAGTGGGGAGAAGAGAAATATTGATTCAAAACACAAGTCCCTGATGAGAAAGAAAACCTGAACAAAAAGCGGGCGAGTGGGAGTGAGTGAAACGCTTCTTGCAGAAGCAACAATTTGTCATTGAAAAGCAAGGCAAAGCAAAGCGCAGCGCGAAAAACTAACCGAAAAATAGTTAAACAGCTGCCGACGACATGCCCATTGCACAATACCCACAACACAAACACAAACTCAAGCAGAAGCAGAAGCAGAGGCAGCACCAGAAATTCACACAAGAAGAAAGGCTTTCAGGACCGGGCCGAAGGCGAGTCGAACCGAATCGGTTTACCGAGCAGCCACGAATATCGTAACGACTAACCGTGTACGACATTCGCACGACCAACAGTTGCTGCTGGCTGCCTCTGCAGGCTCTGGCTCTGGCTCTGGCTCTGGCTGTGACTCTGGCTGTGGCCCCATAATAGACACTGACATCCAGCGCAGTGTCACAGTCCACGCTCGTCCTTTGGACTGCCAAGTCGTGTTCTCGTCGTTCGCTGGTGGATGTGGATTTGAATTTGGATTTGGATGTGGTTGTGGTACCAACGGAAGTCCAGCTAGCCAGTTAGCCAGTTAGCCAGTTCATAGTGTTTCCCCGAAATTCGACAATCGAAAACTCAACTCTTCGTGATAACAGAGAAAAGTTACCATTTCCGTTTCCGGTTTCCGGTTTCGGTTGCGAGTGCGAGTGCAGTTCGAAGTTCAGGTCTGAACTTGATGCAGTGGCCTGTCAACTGTTGCTGCAGTGTCGTCTGAGCACTGTTCCGTCGTTCATGTAAGTTGAAATCTGAATTTATTGGTCACACAGAGATACTCTGCTGGCGCCAGAGGAGCCGGAGCCGGAGCCAGCACTGAGATTGAGCCATCAATCTTGGCTATCAATTAGATCAATCATACGCCTCGTGTACTCCCAGTCGTATCGATTTGGAGTATGTGAAATATTGATTGGCAAAAGAATCCAGGAACCCAACCACCCACGCTCCCAGCTAAATTGCCCAACCAGACCCAGACAGTTGGCCCAGAATAGGCCCCGCGTCGAGGCAAATACACACAATGGGCTAAAAATAATTGTCCACCCCCACACCCTCAGCCAAATGCCCGACCGACTTACCTGGCTTAAAGCCGCCATCACAAACCCTGAAACCCGTGCACACTGGCCTTATTAAACTAAAAAACTAATAATTACGAGCATAAGATACAATATTGAAAGTATATAAAAGCCATACAAAGCCACAAATAGTCCCTCAACAGGTAAAAACAGGAGAGAATAGGGGTGCTTTTTTAGTCAAAGTTCAACCTATTCCCAGCACAGCGGATACATTGGACTGCTACTATTATTTAATTATTGCAAAATTCCATTTTTAAACATTCTAAAGCTAGATGAAGCCTTTCCCGTGCTTTATTATGAACAAAGTTCAGGGCAATATGGTAACCATTACGAAAGTCGAGCTCCTTTGTATTCAAATTGCATAAGAGGCATTGTGTTGCGCCATTGGAGCTGGATGCAACTAGTTGAAAACAATTATTATGGCTTCAATTCAGTTCAGAATTTACAGAGTACTATTTTTAGCGAAAAATTGTTGGTTTCTCTAAGCAATCAAAAGATTTTCTATCCATCTTATCGAAAGTTTTAGTCCTAAAGTCCTAAAGTCCTAAAGAGTATATTCAGTCCAGTTTGGGTGGAGATGGGTAGAGAGAAGGTATCCTAACTTCATTAAATCAGAAGGGAATAGTGTACTTAATTACTAGAGTGGATGTGACCTACTCGTAAGTATAGTTTGATCCTAAATTCCGAAACTGCTGGCCTAAAAAGAGAGCCAAGCTAATTGGTAAATGTTCATAGAAAGAAGAGGCAGCCCTTTGCAAACCGACACCAGAATTTTCCAATATATGCAGACAAATGTTGCACTCAAACTCAAACTCAAACTGAACTAAAAAAAACTTTCGGCCAACTATCCGACCAGTTGGAGGAGGATCTCCTCCTGCCCGAGCCCTTGTCCAGGCCCATGCCAATGCCCACCTGTGGTCCATCAGGAGCAGCCAATAAGCTCCGCTCTCGCGCCACTTCCGACGACCCTCCCAATCGGTGTCCAGCTGTGTCCACGCTTGAGCCAAGTCAATCGCCTGGCTATGTGGGGGACATGTGCCTGACACTCGTCAGTGTCAGCTGGAGATGGGATCTGTATCTCTCTCTCTCTCTTTGGACGGCTAAGCCCCATGGAATCAAAACGAAACTGAAAATGAAAATGATTTCCGTGGATAACAGGAATGTGCTTTAAAGGCATGCCAAAGAAAAAATGAATTAAATAAAAGAAACAAAAAATCAATGTACCCTGCAGCGATGTCCTGAAGGCGCCATTTAATGGGAGCCAAATGCCGCTGCCGGGTGGGCGTGTCACTGCCCCTCCCCACACACTTAAATTACAACTTCACACACTTGTAACGTATAATAAAAGCGAAAAAAGACGAAAGAAAGAAAGAGCCAAAGGAAATCAAATAGCAACGAGGCCAACTCCACTACTAGCGGAGTCTCGGAGTCTCCTCCTTTTGGCAGGCGGACCTCGTCATCGCCATCGCCATCGTCGTAGTCATCATTTTGGGAGAAACATTCACATTCGCTGTATTACGCTCAAGGAAATTTGTGTGTTTCGGTGTTTTTTGCTGCTGCTTTTCTGTTTTCTGTGGGCAGAACCTACATTTCTGTTCTAGCAGCAGGCGGCGGCGCTTTACAGTCCCCAGCGGCCTGATTAAATTCTTATCCCCCCACTGGCAAGCCCACCGCCCTGAACCGCAGCGGCCACCCACCGAACCACCGGACCACCCAACCAACCGTCGACCACCCCGAATGCTCTGGAAGACAGGACACGGGATAAGGCGCTGCATGCGTTTAGTGCGACGCGCAAATGATGAAATAAATGAAACTAATCCAAGAGAAAGCCCAAATGGCAAAATATTTACATTGCCAACCGCAGTGGCCACAGCACAGTGGTCTCAGCTATAGCAAAAAGTGGAGGCAAATAGGTTTGCATCAGAGATTGGGGGTTGTATCCCCCGTATCCCATATTGTGTCACAATCAATCTGCATTCTCTTTGGACAATGGACTTTCCATTTACGATTGGTTTCTTCAGAATATCTGAAGTATCTATCCCTATTGTTCATTTGTGGCTTATACTCTTTCACTTTGTGGTAGATTAGCCACATCTAAATCCTCTGTAGCACTTCATCTTCTGGACCACTGTGCAGTGGTTGCCCTGGAATCTGCTGCCAGTTCTGCCCCTCTATTTTTTTATCCAGCCACCCGACGGTGTGATAAACATCTTTGCCAAGTAAGCAACAATTTTTATGCCCTAAATTGGGTTCCTTTTTTGCTCTCCCTTCGCCTGGCGATGGTCCTGTCAGAGGGGAAGGGGTGGAACTGGTGGAGCTGTGGCGGCGGTGGTGGCGGTGGCGGTGGCGATGTCGATGGTTGATTGGATGACGAGGCGGCTCAGCGCGTGCAGGCAAATATTTTTAATGATTTTCGGTTGGCCGAGGCAAGGGCTTCGATCTGGGGGCGTTGTGTGTTGTGTCTGAGTTTCGTTTTACGCCCCAGTTAGTGCAAAACTAATTATACTTATGGCAAGAGTCGTCGGGGGTGCTAGGTGGACCTGAAGACGGTAAACTTGCCAAGGTCAATGCTTTGGGGCTCCCACTTCCAAGGAGGGGGGACTTTGAGAACTCTTGGAGCAAAAGATCTGTGAAAAAATATCTCTCTTTCTATGATACATTTCTTTATCTATATTTTTGCATATAATTAATTGTAATGATTATTGAAATCGAATCTGTTTTCCCCCAAACCCCCAAACAAATCAAAGTATAAATGTCTTTGAATAAACTCTTCTTGCCCTCATCCTGCCTAATCTCCTGAGTATCAAATTATGCTACAATTTTTCCCTGAAATCATACAAATATTTGACTAATTTCTCTTAATTTCCTTCCCATCTTTGCGTTCTCAGGTTTCCTTGCCATTTGTGCATTCTCCAAATCAAAGTTCATGGGTATTTCAATGATTTTCCTTAATTGTCTTCTTGTCTATTAATTCCGAATTAAATTTATTGAATACCTGTTACATAATTCAGTACAAAACACTATTTAAATCATTTGCCCTTAGCGCAAAGGCTCTGTTAATCTTTGATCTCCCTCTCTGCTCTCAATTTCAAATATTCATTTGATGAGTAAATTTTGAAATTACATTTTGCCCATCTACCTGGGGTTTCCACCTGTTTATTCTTATCACGTGCGCTCACATGTGACTGAACTGCTGTCTGTTATCTGTCGATGTTTGTTGCTGCTTTTAGTGTTCCTGCCGCTGCTCCCGCTGCTAATGCAGAATTATGGACTTCTATTCAAACACGCTCTTACATTTCCGTTTCCGCTGCTTTTGGTTGTTGTGTGTGTGTGTGTGTGTGTGTATGCCACGCGGCCGACATCAAACGCCCGAAAGCTGGGCGTAACCCTTTCTAACGCCCCGCATTTGCCGCTGCAAGCGGATGGATGGATGGATTTTTTTGCGCACGCATTGCCACAATTTGAGTTTGCCTTGGGTTTCTCTGGGTTTTTTTCGGATGAAACATTGCAGATAGGGCACGCTACTGCCAAGCCCCCCTCCCTAATGTTGACGGGCAACAGAGAGCTGGATGAAGCGAGTGTTTCAGAGGGAGAGAGCCTGTAAGCCTGTAAGCCTCTTCAGCTTAAAGGTTAAAAGTTATACTGCTAAAGAAGTGAGAGTCCTCGTATAAGGATCCTAGTAGTCGCTCCTCTCCCCATGTCCCTAAACAGTCAGGCCAAAGCCAAACTAAACAAGTCCGGAGCTTGTGGCACTTGTGGTCCTACTTCGTCTACCTATGGGCCAACCAGTCAGGCCTTGCAGCCTGCTCTGCCCAATATAGCCAACACTTGGCCAGCCAATTAGGACAACTCAAGTGGTCATCTCTCCCTGGGCCTCCTGCGGGCCAGGCCAGCTAACATAACCCTTTTTAACAGGCAATTAAAAATCAGTTTTACCCCCCAATCTCTTTCCTTTTCCGCCTTGTTGTTCAGCAGGGAGTGGGGGAGACATAACTTATTAATTAAGACCATTAAAGGCCAACACAGCAATTCCAATGCAAATGCAGTTTTAATTAAATTTGTAAAGGGAAAATGATTAGCTGCTCTACACCGCTCGACAGCACAGCCTCTGCAGACGGCAAACGTCTAACAAATTAAATTCCCAGTTGATTGTCAATGAAAGTCCAATAAAAAGTCAAGTGTGGGGAAGGGAAATCCACCCACAGCTTCAGTTTGGGGGAGGGAAGGATTGCCGGGAACGATCCCGGCCATCAATCTTTGAGATTCCAGTATTAAAATTTGCTTATTAAATCCAGACACACGCACGACATTTTCCTGCTGACAGTTTCAATTCGCAAATTACAAACTCAAAGCGCAATTACCAACACGCGTTCGGGTCCACACAGACACAGAAAGAGACAGAGACAGAGACAGGGGGAGAAAGAGATGATAGAGCGGCTCTCGTGCTCCCAAATAGGAAATCCTATTTGGGTCGGACTCCAGCTTCGCCCATGTCCTGGCCCGGCCTGGGCAGCCGCAAAACCCAAAGCATGCCTCAAAACCTGTTACAATGCCGCAACTCAAACGCAGAGCGAGGCAAGGGCAAGGGTGGGCGAGTGTGGGCTGCGGAGAGCCCCATGAACCGCAAAACTGCCCATGACTATGTATCCCTGTTCGTATCCCATGTCTGTGGCTGGCTGGCTGGCTGGCTGCTGGGCGTACAAGGGCAAGCCGATTATCTTTTCATGCAACATTTGTAAATCTAAAAAGTTAAATGACACTAATCTAAATTCCACAACGGCAACAGCGACTTATGCCCGGCCCCCCAAAAATTGTATACACGACGGGGACGAGCCCTCGAAATACAGCAGCCTCAGCGGAATCTCCATTCAGAGTGGGAGCGAAAATGTGTGTGTGTGGTGCAAACATTAGTCCTGTATCTTATGATGTTGTCCTTTTTTTTTTAACCCTGATGTAGAACAGAGTTCTCTGATTTTGTGAGGCATTTTAGCCATATTGATGGATCGATGGCAGCTGCTAAAAACAGTTTGATTTTAGGGTAAAAGAGACTTCTTTGGCTTCAACAGGCACCAAGATCAACCTTGATTGAAGAAGCTTAAGGAGTATATAGAAATTAAAGTATAAAGAAATAAAGTAAAATATAAGTCTAGGATCTGTTATTAATAATTACAAGTCTTCCACCTTGACACCAACTTTCTTCTTAGAGTATTCCATCTTCGTTAGCTTCAACGACTATGCCAAACACACACTTGTTTGCCATTTTCCATTTTTGTGTTGTGTTGGTGTTTCGAAAACATTTCCCCATTGCGGTTTCTCTCTGTGTCTCTGCCACATTTTATAAAGTTGAGTTTATCTCAAGAATGTAGATTGCCTGTAAAATATTTAATTACACTCTGCGGCACAGAGGCCGCCCCACAGACGATGGAGACGAGGCTGGCAGTGGCACTTTCGACCAGGCAACACGTATACGCCATGTGTGACACTCTGAGTAGCCCTTTTGCCTGCCTGGCCCCTCATGCATTTGTATACGTGTGTGTGTGTGTACCTATATCGGTGTGCGTGCGTGCTAACATGGCAATTGCCAAGTGTTGGCTTTTGAGTGCGCTACACACGAGTGACACTTGTATACATCTCTCTCTCTATGAGTGTTGATGTGTCATGCCACCATGTGTTGTACATGTTTATGTGCCGCTGTGCCTGTGTGTGTGTGGCCTTTGCACAGTTAACCGTGTTATTTATTTGCCCCACAGATGGCGCTGAGCCCTAACTGTCAAATAGTTGAGCTGCTCCTGAATTTTTAATCAACTTCTTTGCCCCACTTTGCATATGAAATAAGACCAATTGAAGTTGCTGCTGCCACTTCCTTACTCTCTGTCTCTCTCTCCCTCTCTCTCTGTCCTCTGCCTCTTTCTTGACTAGTCATTCATTAGTGGCTGAGCCACGTAAAGTGCCAAAATGCTAATTATGTTTATTGAGCCGCACCAGGGGCAGGGGGGCAAACAATTCGAAAAGCGGCTTTCCAGCCACAAAACAAAAAAGTATATGCCTTATATGTGATTCCCAGTATTTGTTTGTGTTTGTGCGAGAGTGTAGTGTGGGGTGGGGTGTGTGTGTGTCGCAATTCTATACCAAGGACAGAGGGACGAACACACCTAGGAGCAGACAAATCGGCTTTGACCTTTAATGAGCAGGCGAATGCGGACGCGAACGCGTGTCGCTGGCCGCATAAAAGTTTTGCATTTGATTTTCCCGAAGGTCGTTTTATAAATAAGCCACCCCAACCCCCACAGCAGGGGCACCCACTGTCAGACATCCTGTCGATCAGCGCACGTCAGTTCGGCACGGTCCTGTACGGACGGTCGGTCCGTCGGTCGGTCGGGCGGTGTTGTGGAGGGCTAACCAGGTGGTGAGCCATTTGGCTCCAGCCTTGAGCACACCCAGCAGCAGTCTGTCCTCTGTTCTGCACCTCCTGCCGCCTAGAACCATCCTTGGCTGCCCTTGGGTGTGGCCAGTGTCGTGCCTTAAGGTGCTAAATGTGAGCCGCCGCACACACTGAGAGAAATCAGTAAAAAAAAAAAATTTAAGCTCCACAGTTGCACGCATCGAAAACGGTCGCCATTTTCGACTAGTGTACTCCTGTCGAATCCTTGCCAGGCACATAATTAAAAGCGACATTTGTTTTTGGCTTTTGTGGCTTTGGAAAGTTGTTGCGATTACAAAACTTTAATGGGCCTTCCCTAAAAAAAACAAAAATAAATAAATTAAACGGAAAAAACATTCAATGTGTCTAATTAATGATTAGCTGCGGTTTAATTAGAATGCCAGTGATTGTGGCAGACATTCGAGCACTGGATGGATGGATGGATGGGGACCCATGGGGGCATGGATGGAGGGATGGCTGATGAGCAAGTCGAATAAGTCGAGCTTGAAATTGGCTCAGGCACAGGCACTGCCACTGCCACTGCCACTGAGCGACAGAGAAAGAGATTAATTTAACAAGTACAACCAATTTCACTTCACAAATTGCATTTACTTTCAGTCAGGTGGGAGCCCGTAGCAGTTGTCGGTGCCACGCGGCGGATGAGTTATGTGCGCTGCTAATTGCAGGACTTACTCAGCCAGCCCGTCCGTCTATCAGTCTGTCAGTCCGTCAGTCAGTCAGTCAGTTCGGCCTGGTTCCGAGTATAATTACACGGCTTGCTCACTTGAATGGGTTTCAGCTGCAACTGGTTGGAACGGTCGGGTCGGGTACTTGTTAAGCTTTGTTATCTGCCTCTCACTATCCGGATATCTGGATAGTATCTGGATACTATATGGCTATATGGAGTGGCACGCACCTGGTCTCAATGACCTCAGACATTCAGCCGCTACCCTTTCTGGGATATATTTAGATTCGGAATAGAATGGAAAAAGCTTCAACTGGACTCCTATGATAAATATAGCATGAAGATGTACCTAAGGAACTATTCACTAGTGATTTTGGCAACTCAAACTTAGGATCTTACGAATGTTTCTGAGAAGACACTTTGGTTTTCTACCGCTCGAGATCTATGGTCTATGTGGATGGATCTTTTGTTGCATCGTCCAGGGTGTTTTCTGCTTTGGTTTGCCCTCACTTTTGCTTCTCGCTCACTATATTCTCGCGTGCCGCAAACAATTTTCATGTTAGCCAGACAACAACAAAGAAAAAACAAATAAAAACAAGAATTGATTATAGACTTCTCATAATTTATACTTATTATAACCTTTTATGCCAATCAAAGCCACGCCTGGAACCCGCCTAAAGTTTTTAATTAATTTTTGAATGAAATATTATTTCTTGCTGGAAAACAATGGAGCAAAATACATATTTGCTTGAAGAGAGAGTCCAAACATAGCCACTGCCACTGTCGAAGGCAAGTGGCACCCTTTGCGGCTGTCAAATTAAGTTGCAGCTGCAACTGCAACTGCCACACCATAATCAAATGTCCCACATCGTTAACAGCTTATTTATAATTTATTAATTGAATATTCGGTTTGTTTGCAAACGGAAGCACTTGATTGGTTGGTGGCGATGGGATACCTTAAACAATTTTCCAAGTGAAAACTCCATGTCTGCCAGAGCCACAGAAATAGAGGCGGAACGGAGGCACTTACGCTTACGTCGTGCAAATTACGGTATCAAATGCTCAACCGCTTCTCAGGCATTTCCATGCATCGCAAAAATGGAACTTTGATGTTGGAATTGATTTGAATTGCACAGGCTTTAGGCACGTGATACACTCTTCCAGAGAAAACAGAAAGGTTTTAAGTATGAAACCATGCTTAAATGATTATTGAACTATGTAGTAGAGAATGACATTTGATGTGTCGTAGTTTTACTATTATGTATGGTTTTACTCGTACCCTCGACGGTAGAAGACTATCAAAATTACATCTTTTAAACACGGAACACCTCTGGGGAAAAAAATTAACAATTGCGATGAGTATTTTGTATTCGTACGAGGAGATAATCTTGTCAATAAATGTGGAAATTGACGGAGCGATTCCCCAGCGGCTGCTCCTTGCGTGCGTTGCACTGGATGCTGGTGCCATCGCGACCACAGAGGGCACAGAACTGGGACAATTGCTGCGAGCTGATGGCGAAGATGTAGGTGCAGATCAGCCACTTGGTGGGTAGGACCTGGCCACCGTTGTCGTAGGTGCCCTCGTAGCTGTAGAAGCCACTGTGGAAGGGCTTCATTAGGGAGGCTAGATCAAAGGGCGGCATTTCCATTTGCGAATCGGGACGAGCGATGCACGGAAGGTTTTCGGTGATCGAGGTTAGGGGGCCGTTCCCATTCCCCATCATAACAAACAGATAGGAGACCGTCACGTACTCGAAGGGGACGTGGTCCTGGTTGCAGCGGTGCAGCACCTGCATCTCCAGCGAGAACTTCATCGAGTCTATTGAATGCTCGGCGCGCAGCGGGCCCCACTTGAAGCACGCCTCTACGAAGTGGTACTCTCCCGGCAGGTCGCCCCCGCTCAGTTGGGGCAACAAGTATGGCTCGCAGCAGATGCGCAGGATCACCGTGCTGCCGTTGTTCTCCAGCAGCATGGCCAGGGGCATGTCGTCGTAGTGTTTCCAGTCCAGGAGGCTGCCCAGCACCATTTTGCGCGTCACGCTCCGCACAATGTTAATGGGCGTCGGCTGTGGGGCCAGCTTCCGCTGCTGCTTCTTGGGGGCTATGGCCATAGCCACCTTCTGGATCATGAGGCTGCCCGCCCTCACGATGTTGCGGAACGCCAGGGACATAATGCAGCTGACCAATAACTTCAAGATCACCGAATGCAGCACATATTCCATCACCAGGTTGAAGCCCTGAATAAAATGCAGGAAGATGTCGATAATCGGGGATAGCATCCTGATGAAGTGGGTATGTTCGATTTAAGAATCTCACAAATCAAAAAATAGAATGCTTCGAATAAGTCTAAAGTTAAAAGGCAAGTGAAGTATGATCACGAATAGCAAATATTACATAGATACAGGTAAGACGCAGGCAATATGTACATAGTTTTTAGAATAATGAAGTACCACCAATTCATTGTGAGAAAAGGGAATAATGTAATCGCTAAGGTGTGGTACATATCTACAATGTTTGCAGAGAATATGTCTGTCTTCCAAATGAGCAACTACCAATGGTATCTGTGGCAGACACATGCGCAAACCCTTTGCAAAATAGCAAATCGAAATGCAATTAAATGCACATTCGGAGTCGCTCATACGCACTGTTGCCCTGCCAGCAAAGCCGATGTAACATCCCAGATGTAGCATCCGCATGAAGGACGTGTTCTGCAAACAGGCAAAGGCATAAAGTCAGTCGTGCATGGACTCAGACATTCATTCATTTATTCATTCAACCAGTCAAGCATCCATTTACACTTGGAGATTCGTATTGACATCGGTCCGAGTGTGGCTAAGTAAATGGCTTAGGACAAACAGAGAGCAGCAGAGAAACTAAAAGTGTTGAGGCTGAAGCTGAAGCTGGTGGAACGTGTCAATGAGTTTTTAAGCCTGTGTACTTGGCTCTGCTCGGTCTTAGCCTTTTGTTATTATTACTTGGCAACAACTCGACATGTTGCCGCAGTGGCTGGCTCATGTAATCGGACAAAGAGCATGCCACACGGCAGGCAGGCAGGCATTGCAGCCAGATAAGAGTCAGAGTCAGAGCCAGAGCCAGAGCGGAGCGGAGCAGAACGGTTGCCTCCAAAGGGAAAGACAAACAGCACACAGAAGGCAGAAAGCACAGAACGAGTATGAGATTATTTGTTTTCGGCAGCTTTTGTTTGCCTGCCTCTGATGCTGTTGCTTTTGCTGTTGCCCTGGCAGCTCTCTCTTCTGCTTTCATTACCCAGACACTCTCGTAGCTATATTGGAATACACATACATATAAACGTTTTTTTTTGGCCTTATCTGCAGTCGGACCGAGGCACATCCTGCCTCTGTCCGGCTGCGTTTGAATACATTCAATGAATGAATACACCACACTTTGCGCACCACACTGTGTTCTGTGTTCTGTGGGTGGTCCAGCTGCGAGAAGTCAACCGATACTGGGTTGCAAAATATTAACTCATTTCATAGGCATTCACGTACCCATAAATCTACGTCTGCACAGCTGCAGCTGTTGGCCTATTTCATGGCAATAAATTCGCCGGACTCCATGTAAGTTACCCACCATCAAAGCTTATGAAAGGGGGAGGACTACCCATCATTAGCATCATCATCATCATCCGACTGAAATTAGTTGCTCTGTGTGCTCCATATCATCGAAAAAGGATGAACCATGCGAGGAGCGAGAAGCGAGAGAGTACCAGTGCCACATTTCCAATATAAGCTTGTTGACCGGGCTAAAAGAGCAGCAGCAGAAGCAACAGCAGGCGTAGGGCAAACAACCCGGAAAAAACCAAACAAACAAACAAAAAATCCCCCATGTGATGGCCAGTGATGGTGTCAGAGGGATATGCTCGTAGGATGATGGCAGGTCGAAGTAGATAGGGAGGGAGGCTAAGTGATAATCACAGTCAGGGTCGGTAGCTGTGCACATGTTGACGCCATTTCTGTGTCACCCTGACAATGTTATTAAAAATCCATTCCACCGTCCACACACGTCGATGTGTGGGAGGACGCACAGGAGGGCGAGCATGGCAGGGCACGGTGTGTATAGGAGATAGAGACAGGTCCTACGGCAAAAAAAAACCGTTCGTGTGTCCTCCTGGGATGCAGGGTTCTGCATCTGGTTTTTCTGATTCCATAATTAACGCAAGCAAAAAACAGAATCACGTCGAAAGACGGTAAACAATTAGGATGCTGACAGAAGTGGAAAAACAAAATGCTGTGCGGGTAAACAAGAGGGGAGAAAAAGATCACACATGTGCGGTTTGTCATTTATTTTAATGTTTAACAGTTGACGGTTTAGTAAATGTTGATATACAATACGTCTCTTGATTTACGTTTTCGTCGTTAGCCTTTGTAGTCCGTTACTCTCACAACCAGACTAGACCGAACCGCAAGCTTCCTTCTTAACTTCAGCGAAGTCTTGCGATGTTGTCCTTGTTTTTACTTCCCTTCACCATCGGTGTTGCTTGTACACTAACCCACAAACATGTTGTCGTTGCACAGTGCTTAAGGGTTTGATCTGACCAAAAACAATGATTACTTTAGCCATCTGAAAACTTATGAGCCTCCCAAAAAAAAATGAATCAAGTAAATCATAAATTTTCTACCTTGTACGAGACAAAAATTAGGTGCTAGGCCTGGATGAGTAGATTACTTTCCCATACTTAGATTTTGCTATATATTTTCAAAATATTTGTAGAAAATTCAAAAACCGCCATTCGGTGACTTGGCGCACTTTTATTATTTTTACTCGACATTTGCAGCGAAGGGTATCCCTCAATATTGATAGATTGATAAGAGAATTGTACAACCTTTCATAGGATTTTTGATTCGTGTCCATAGAGTGGATTCAACTAAAGATAAAGCGACCCAAAGTTTGAAGAACATCTTTATCTATAAATCCTGCCCCAATATCTATCTTCAAATTGCAGTTTAGTTGGTAGCCCAGGAAATTTAGCCGCCAGCAGACGACCCTGATGATGATGGGAAATGTGTTGAGTTCATTTCGATAATGAGTCATAATTAGAAGGGCATTATCATAATATCGATTATGCGGCGGATGATGATGATGGAATGACTCTGTCTAAAAGGAAATGGAAACATTGCCAGATGGCTTTTAATTTCCTGTAGGCTGAATGTGGCCAATAAAACCAAAAACTAAAACCATCTTATTTTGTGTAAATGGGGTTGGGCCAGAGCCAAGCCCCGGAGAATAGCCAAATACCCCCAAAGAGTGTCAAAATAAACAGAAGGACCAGGGAAAAAATAAACAAAGAAATGGCAAAGAAATCCTTTGGATTTGCTGTGGCCAGGCCAGGCGACGATGAACTGATTAAATTGTTGACGGAACCGTTCCGGGGGATTCCCCCAGCACAAATACACGCACACAGACACACACACACACACACACACAGGAAACTAATTCCGGCAGCCAGCACTCGCTCCGCAGCTCCCCGCTGCCATTGAACTTTATCGATAAGCATCGGGGCAAAGAAACAACGGAACAGTATCCAAAAAAAAAAAAAAAAAATACAGCGAAGAGAATAAGAAATTGTGCTGGAGGGAGATTCCCGGCTGGGCTAAAGGGAAATACATTTTTATGGACAATTTGGTTTTTATGTCAATTTACTGCTGTTTCCCCACTGAAAACACAAGAAAATTCATGAAGTTACCCAGAGAGAGACAGAGAGAGAGGGACCCAATATCAATTCTCCTCCTCCTCCATCCCTTCGCCTTCCTTCGACGCCTTCGGTTAAGTCGTGCGCACATTAAAATGGGTGTTGTGGGGCGCATCGTTCTGTAGCTGGTTTGATTGGTTGTATTTGCAGCAGTTTGCTTCACTTTTGGTTGCTGAGGGGACAACGGAGAATGTGGCGACTGCGACACGATGTGATAATTGCCACAGCAGCAGCAGCAGTGGCAGCAGCAGCATTGGCAGGCAACGCTGGAGTGGGTGTGCCCAAAGGGGGACTGACATCTGGTTTAAAGATTTCGATTTCAGGCGAGATTTAAGCTTGATGTTGGTGTCGGGATTAGTCCTTGAGCCGCTCATAAACCGCTCTACTAAGATATACCTTTCCTTTGAGCTAAAAACCTGCACAATTGCATCCATTTAATTTGAAATGCTTGTCATAGATATTCTACAAAAGCGTAGTAAATATCTGTTACAATCCGCTTGCAAAGAGTTAATCCTCTTAGTCTTTGACTATGTTTACTTTTCTCTCCTATCTTTTTAGTTGCCCTGAGTTGTCCCTGTTCTTGTTTTTCTCTCTCTCTCTGGTTCAGTGTCTAAGTACAAGGTATAAAAAGACTTCTGTTTTCTTGTTTTGTTAGGGAAATTTCTCCGTGATAAGGCTCCTGTTACTGTTCCAGCATCTGTTTTGATGCTGCACATTCCACATTTTACTTTGTTGGCATACTTCTTTGCCTCCTCATTCCGGGCTCTCCCCACTTCGCTCTTTGTGGCTCTTGCTTTGTGCGTTAGCTTTTTATTAGGGCAACATTTATAATTCATTTTGCGCTAATTTCGACTATATTGTTGATGGCAGTTGTTGTCTGGCTGGATGCTCTTCTACTTATCGCTCTTTCGCTCATTCCCCGCATCCGCATCCGTCTGTGTGCGTGGCTGTGTGTTTGCCATGGCGGCATGGCAGCATGGCCGCAGCATGTGTGGCAGCCATTTCTCATTTTTATGTGTGGCCGTGTTGTAAAACCAAATTAATGCGATGTAGTCGGCTCCACAGTGGCGGACCAATGCTGACAACAGTGTTGCATGTTGCTCTATCACATGCTTCATCGCCCCTCTGTCGCTGTCTCTCCCTCTCCCACCATCTCTTTTTCGCCCCTGCATCTCTCGTTTGTCTAAGCTGAAAAATATGACTTCCTGGCAACACGTTTTTACATTTCCGTTTCCGTTGATTTAATGCCACAAACTGAAATTATTACCATAAAAGTAAGCAATGCTGACAGGGCCTACGCTCACACATAGACAGGGAAAAAGACAGAGAAAGAGACAGGGAAGAGAGAGTGAGAGGGCCAGAGCCACTACATATATGGACAATTACACGCTGCGGTTTACGGTGCCCACTGAAAATTCCTAAATAAATCTTTAACGATGCACTGGGAACGGCACTGGGGACTGCCTGTAGTAGGACTCACGTGTCAGCCATGAGAAACACTCTCCGGTTACCCAGTTTGCCACTCTTCTCCCCCTCACCCACTCTGGGTGCTCTCCTTGCTGTCGTTGTCATGTCGGACGGCATCCCAGTGTCCTTTCTCCGTGTTTTTGTATGGCATGTGCCCCATCTATTTGTCTGTCTGCTGTTTACTGAAGCGTTTTTGTCACATAATTCGCTGCGGCAAGGGCGACGGCGGGGGCGGCGGCGACACCAACAACCAACAACACCGAGACAGTCATAAAATGCTGCCACAACACGTACCAGAATACTGAGCACATTTTTCATAATTTGATACATCCATAATTACATAATGCGTTGACAGCATTTTGCACCACACCCACAAAAAAGGCAAGCAAAACCTTCGGATGCTGCCCGGAAAAAGACAAACAATTTACGGCTGTTTTCCTTTTAAAGGTTTTTCCTTTTTAAAGCCACATTTTTGAGAACACTTTGAAGAGCATTCAGTGTTCGTTTTTTGGGGAAAAATCTTGTTGTTGCCTGCCGTGCGGATTTTTTAAATTAAAAATACTTCCATGTCTGCATTTCTCTTTTTTCAGTTGGTTTCTGTGGTTGTTTATTCTTTAGAATAATTTATACAAGGCAAGGGCAACATTGTTTTTATTTCTATGCCAGAATAAATATTCAGTCGCGATGCAGCCGCACGACACCAATTTTAGCTGCAATCCGTATCCATCCACAACGAGCAAGTTTTAGTATCTAACACTATTCGTAAACAGAACGGAGCTTGGCTCCCACCGAGATTTGCATATGTTCGAGAGACAATATAGAGACTCGTTTGAAGGGTAACAGATCGATTAAAACAACTAGTATCAGAGAACAGTTGGCTCCTCCATCCGACCGGCATAATTTTCCCTCAGAATTGCTAATGAGCTCTGATTGGAAAACACAAACAGAGCACGGGGCAGTGAAAACTAGTACCCCTCTGAATACTATTTAAAATATATTTAAAAGTGCAGCTGCATATAATTTTTGCAACTTATTTGTTGGATTTGCATTAATTCAGGCCGGCAGCAATTAAGGCCACTGCACAGAGCAGCTGTTAATTGTAAATAATTAATTTAACTACAGTGCAAATGTAATTAATCCACATCCAAATGCAATTATCAACAAACCAAAGTTATTGCAATACCAAAACTAAGCCAAAACTAAAATAAACCTGCTAAACGGATTTAAGCAGGAGGAGGATTAAGCAGCGGAATGAGAGGCCATTAATATTCGAATCAGGAACAACTGCTGCCAATGAAATATATGTAACCCGGCAACAGCAGCAGCAGTAGAAGCACCAGTAGCAGATTGAGCTGCACTTAATTAACAAGGGGAAAAGTTTCCATCTGACCTAAGGTCACTCTGTGTGGGGGTAGAGGGGAGAGACAAAGATAAGGACGGGGCGGACAGCAGTTAGTTGGCTAATGAAGTTGACAATTAGAAGAAAACTTTTCACCGTTGAGAACTCAACTCTATGCAAAGCTATCTTCATCAGCGCGATACTCAGCCCAGTACGCGTACAGTGGAGCCAGCAGTTTATACACTCTTCAAATATATGTATCTGATGAATACAAAGATCTCGTGTCACGGTGGTACTGGTATGCGCCGGGGTGCCATACTTTCCTACCACTACACACTATTTTTAATCGCGATTTTAGTTTTTTTGTAAAGTGTTTGTGACTGTGAAAGGTTTCAAATTCAAATTAAATGACAGAAAAATACATTATTCCCTTCGTTTCTTCGTCTTGCACTCGAGTACGAGCCAAACATTGATTATTCCGCTCATCCGAAAGTGCTGATCGGTGGACAAAGAGTGTACCCATGAGTCAGATGGTCAGAAAATGTGCCACCACCAGCAACTCATACAGCACCAGAACCATTGAATGGTTTGCTCATCGGCACGGATTCACGTAGCAGAAATAATTCACAGTACTGCGGCAAACGGGTTTTCCAGAGGAGCTAGTAACCAATCGAATGTTCGATTAGAGATAATCAACGGTTTGAAAAAGCGAATTCCAACTATTCCAAAGCGAAACTGGGACCTCACCTACTCGTTGGTGGAATCTGAAAATCTCGAATTTTAACTAGTTCTTGCCGCAGTCCCACCAACTGTACCGCGGCCTGGGAGTCCTATCAGCTGGGCCTTATTCAGCCACGTAGCTGGGCATTCATAAATCTGTTGCATAAACTTTGGGCCGGAGCCGGGAGCCAGGCACATTAACGTTGTTGCCCCATGAAAGATGCATGAGACGCACAACAATGGGGAGGCAGCACATCCTCTGCCTCCTCCACTGCCGCTCATCTGGGGCATCCCCCGGGAGAGGGAAAGGAGGCTCAAGCTCAGGCACTGACTCAGTGGCAGTCCCGACGCTCGTTTCGTTTGCCCCGGCACGTCAACTATTTTATGCGATTATAATAAACTGAACTCTATAAAGTTGTCATATTCAATTCCCGGCCCATGCAACGGCATAAATTAGGCTTACGGCGAGGGCTCTGTGAGTGGGAGAGGACGACAGAGGTGCAGTTGCGTGCCACACAGCGCCACAGAGCGCCACACACACACACTCGCTTTCACATCGATTGATCGATCGATGGATGCCGCATAAAAATGTCAGCACAATTAAGCTCATTGAATCAATTTACGCCTCAGCTGTTTGCCGCTTCAAAATGGTTGTCCAGCAGAGGCCCCTGAACGGAAAGTACGGGGGGATGGGGTTGACGGCTGAGGGCGAGGCATGCCACACGCAAAAATTTCTAAGGGTGATGGGTTTTGTCTGGGGTGGTGTGGTAAGCCTTTAAGACCTGTTAATTGAGTGCTTATCGATTAACAAAGCGTCAGTGTTAATTACACTAAGCAACAAAGACATTTAATGAATATTTAATAAATTAATTCTGACTCAATTTTATGAATAATTTAAGAGTTTTGCACACACTCTGCTATAAATCTTTTAGAATAAAGAAATAAGAATTAATTAATAAAGCAATTTAGACACTTTTATAGCTCAACCTGTTATTTTAAGACCATTAAATGATCTCTCTCTGAAACTTCCCATCTTCTTCCTTTTTTTTACAACACTTTGACACTAAAGTTTTGAATAATTGTTTTGTCATTCCAAACAAACGCATTTGTCAGCTCTGAGCCGGAAAACCTGCTGACTAGTGCAGAAGGAGAGACGGAGAGGGAGAGGAGATTCCAGCAAGGACGAACCTAGCACGCAGAATTATGTAGTAGCACAAAATACGAGTAAACGTATATAAAAAGAACGACGCTTATAAAAGCATAAAATATGAGCACGTCTGGGAAAGGGCCAGGGCCAGGGCCAGGGCCGGGGCTGGGGCCGGGGACCAGGACCAGGGCCCGGGAGGCTGCCCCAGCAGGACAGCATAATTAAAGTCGTTGACAAGGCAGGAAGAACTTTAGACGTTGCGGACCCTCTCCCTCCCTCCCTGTTCCAGCAGTCCACCTTCTACCACGCTGCGGCTCTGCATGATTAATGGCATTAATAAATTCTACACGGTAATTGTGTATTCCGAAAATGCCTCATAAAAGTCAACATTCAACCGGGCAGCTGCACATTGCGCATACGCAGCGCTGGTTGGGGCACAGGTAAAACATTCAATTAGTGCGACAGGCCGTTGCCAGCCAGTACCCGGGCGGCAGCATCATCAAAAACGCATCAAGCTCATTAGGAGGTTGTTACACAGTAGACGGCAGGTGAAGGGGGCATGACCAAGGAGGAGGCATTTGCTCTGTCATTTTATGGTTGCTGCTGCCACACGGAAGTAGCCTGCTGCCACTGTTGCCAGTGACACTGGCAGTGTCTTTGCTAGCGCTGCCATTGCCGTTGCCGTTGCCTTTTGCCGTTGCCTTTTGCAGTTGCCTTTTGCCTGTGCCTTTTGTTTAAATTCCGTTTCGTTTTTCGCATAAAATGAGCTCTAAATGACAGAGAAAGGCAGGCTGGCACAAGGACAGGCAAATGCGACAAACTGTGCCAAGCAATTTTCAGCTCGAATCGTTGTGAGTGCCCCTCTGTGTGTGTGTGGGGTCTCTATGTGTGGGGCAATTTGTTGCAAGTGTCGCCTCAAACGCATTTTGCAGTTGTTGCATTAAGCCAGAAGGCAACGCCTAACGATTACGGTATTATCATTGTCATAATCATAAAAACATATTGCAGTGGGGCAAATTGAAGGAGAGGAAACAGAAATGAATATTAACCCAGTTGCTCAGTCAGAAGAGCCGCCACTGAGTCGACCACTGAATACTCTCTCTCTACAGTACATTAAGGACCTTCTCTGAGCGTCCTTCTCCCGCTTAGCAGCTGTCAACGGCAATGAAATTCTTTTGTTCCGCATTCCACGAAGTTGTCAGCAAAACGAGCGGGCGGAATGAGGGTTTAGGTACATAGTTGTATAATAGCGGAGTCCTAGAGCATTATCAACTTGTAAAACTTTTAATTACAAAACCCAGGGCCGCACTTTAGTTTTCCACTTCTCCACCGTAACCACTTCTCGCGAGGCAGCTTCTGTTTAATTCATCTAGATGAACATTTCGCTTCTTTTTCGACTCCCAAGGAACTACTTGGCTCGCGCATTTTAATCAAAGTAAAATTTTAAATAAATATTAGGGACGCGCTCAACGTGATGAATAATTTTTGGGGGCCGCCGCAGTGCTGCCGTCTCGCATGGGCAATTTCAATTTCAGCGACACGAAGTCCTGACTCCGACTTCGGAGCTGGGACAGCCCCAGCAATGGGGCAGCAATGGCTGCATCAGACTTGTCCTTGACACGCCTGCTGCATGCCAAATGAAGGTTGGTGGCTGGTGGAAGACTCTTTTGGAGACACCAAAAGACCGCAAATCGTTACCAGATACTGTTGCGCGCTTACTTTGCTCCTCGGCACTCACACAGCCACGCTAACAGGTACACACAGAGGCATGTATGAGTGTGCCGTGCACATGCAAATTTAACGAGAGCGCCAATGGCAAAAATTTCGCCCCAGGCCACTTAGCGTTGTCTTTTGTGGGCACCCACCACCCACCACCCATGCCACATGCCGCATGCTACAAACTCGTGTATATTCGAGTACACACATGTAGACAGCCTCGTTTATTGCTGTGCAATCTGTTGTTGCTTTTATATCCGGCAGCCAGATAGCAAAAGCATAAAAAAAGCCACCAGGACCACAGCATCAACAAAATGCTAAACGACACTTGGTACGTGAAGTGTCGGAATGCCGCTGGAAGCTGGCAGCAAACTCTGACAAGTCGCCGCTCGATTTGCTGTATGAGAGCAAACATCTTGGCATTAGACGGCGAGCCTCAGTGCATCTTCCCGAAGAGTGCAGTAAGCCAAGAAGATTGTGCGTTTAGCCGGTTTTAATGAGAAGCGCAGAGAAAGGCTTAACCAAAGCGGAAGTCTCCTTGAAAATGTCTTCCATTATAAGCGCGGAGAGTGGTGGCTTTTTGATGTGGTGCCTGTGCTTCTTACAACTTAATACTCGTCGAGCCAGATAAGAAAGTATCGCTAATTGGATGAAAATATCACTTGAATGAGGCACTCAATTGAAGGGGAATCATTAGCGAATGAAAAGTCGAATGAAAATGTGGAAAAATAGGTTGCACCTTAAAAATGGAGCCTCTCTAGAGCTATGGCTACAAATAGTTCTTGAAGGCAACCTCAATGTTTTGTAATTAAAACTTGCACAAGTTGATTATGTAGTACTCCCCTAGTCCCTCAGCTCTTTGTCCATTAGATGGAATGCTGTCAAATTCATATTCTGCCGCACAAAAGAATGCCATTGCCGTTGACAGTCTGTGACGCTCTAGAATGCCAGGAAAAATCAGACAAACCAGCATCATAATCCCAGGCATACCTTAACTAAGGGACGATGGGGCTGTGGTTGTGGCTGCTCCTGCTGCTGGTGCGGGGTGTGGATTGTGTGTGTGTGTGGGAGTCAAAGCTTTGGTGATGCGGATATTAGCGCATGATTGAAAATCGTCAACCAGATATTGCTGGGTCTTTGTGCCAAGGCCATGGGGCAATTAACCGAAACCCCACGATCGGATCAGCTTTGGGGGGACGGGACCCCCATGCCGGAGGATAGGTGCTCGAATCACGAGTGCCAATCAAATTTGCATTTGGCCTGGGCAAAGAAAAAGGATTGCCTGCTCCGACTTTCTATTATTTTTTCTGATGAATTTCGTAGCCCTTTTGTTGGCTTGATTAAATTACTTTTCATTATTTGGCAAATAAAAGCACCGAAAGGTAAGGCGCACCAGAGAGCGAGCACTCCATAAGACAGCAGAGGGAATGGGATCAGAGACAGGAGCTGGAGGCAAGGACAACGGCTGGCTTCCACATTTAATAAGTTTATTAAAAGCAAAAAAGCAACAATGGCAAAGGGAAAGCGGGTTATTATGGCAACAAGCGAAGGGAGAAAAATGAAATTCTTATCTACTTGAGGGGCAAAACCAAGGGCAGGGGTGGTTTGGAGACTCAAAATCACAATCCCCTTTTTTATCTCCCTCTCTCCCCGAAGCACACCTGGCTATGAGCGACATAATTGCTGATTTAAGGCGCTGCCTTGGTGGGGCAATACCCCACTGTGTCGACCCGCCCACCCATGGAGGCGAGCACATTGCTTACATATTTCACTTTCAGCGCACACGCCAGGAATGCCGACAACTTTGAGGCAGAGCAAACAAAAACTGTGCTACGCCACAAAGCAAAAGGCATGCCACACAGCCCACCCACCGAACATCTGTCCGCACCCTGCCTTGCTGTCTTGTGTCCTTCGTGCGGCAGTGGCGCTACTGCTTTAAGCCCAGGTCTGTCACAGATAGTACATGGCCATGATGGAGGCCAGAATGCAACACCCATGCGACAGCTCAATGTTTCCCCCCATCCAAGTCCACGCTTTGATCTACCTGCTGCTGCCGTGCGGTCATCTCTGGCTTCCGAGGAACAGCAACAGGGGCAAGCCGCCAACATGGTGGTCAGCTAGACAAAGGCTTAAGGCCCTTAAGAGGGATTATTACTTCACAAGAATGTTGTTTCAGTGCGGTGCAGACTCCCAGGTGTATCCTCTTACAAGACAGTTATGGCAGATGTGGAAGCATAAAGGCGAGATGAAGCGATTGTAAGACAACAGGGAAATAATCGAACACTTATTGGACAACATTCAATAATGTATGGAGTTCCAGGGTTGTTATGGTTGTTAACCCGTCGATCAAATGTATTGGCTCTCTACCATCGAATGCGTATCATATCATCAGTATCGTTCTCTCTTAGATATTCTTTTAATGTATGTAGATGGAAATCCAATTGAATGAGTAATCAACAAACTTTTATTTTCAAAATTGAGTTATTCTTGGTAAGCCAGATCCAAAAATAAATCAAATCCATATCTAAATATACCGCCCATGAGGAGGAAAGCTATCCAATTTGAAAGGCTACCATCTACACCTTTGGCTCGCCGCTTGAAAGCCTTTTTGATAGCCTTTATGGGAATATCAACCCACTTCAATATTTTGGGCACTTTCTGGTGAGAATTTCACGCAATCAAAGCGCTTAACCCGCACACACAGGCACACACCCGGCATAGCCCTCAATTAGCATAGAAATTGGGGACTTGGTTTGATTTGGGTTTGGGAAGGACTTGAGAAGGATGGTGGCCAAGGAAGGGGATGAGCAGCACAAGGCCTGACAGCTGTCACCCAAGGATTGTCGCATGTGTTGACGGATTAAGGAAACAGCAACGGACAGCAACGGAGTGCATCCCTCCTAAGTGCAGAATAAGGATAGCTCAATGGCAATGTTTTGGGAATTAAATGAAAACAAATTGTCCCTCCTAATTCCATTTCCACTCAATCAACGTGATTTAAGGGCTTCCTAAAGGCATGCAACACTTGCAACAACGGCTAACTCGATTGTCTCTGGTGTAATTTTGCCTGCAAAAGAAAGCGAGCGACGAGTGGCTGGATGTGGATGCTTGTGTCGAAGTTTGTCCTCCTATCGATTTGTTTGAAATTATATTTGGAAACTTGAAAACTCAATTTTACGCTGCCGCTGCCCCCCAGCACCCTCCAGTTCCTGCTCTGGGTCTTCTAACGTTGTTTGTAGCAACAATAACACGAAACAACTTTAGTGAGTTCCTTGGGCCAAATGCAACAGTCAAGAAGTTGGACGGACGGAGGGACATTCTGGCCGGAGTGACCTCAGCGGAAGAAAGTTTTCGTTTCCTGTGAATATTTAGACTTAAATAAACGACAGCAAAGAAAAGATGGCAATGCCAGATCGAAGCATCAGATACCCTAACAGATAGATGGAATACCATGCTGGTTGCAGAGAGTTTCGGGCAGAAAATGATGGTATATTGTGAGGGCTTTGAACTCCGGGCTTTGTAGTCCGTATTCGGGGTAAAGAAAACTGCGATACCCTCTGTGAGTGTATCAAAAATATCAAAGTGTAATCACAGAATACATGGAGAGAACGAGAGCCAGAGACAGCGGCAGAGAAAGAAATGGTAGGAAGGGTACTTGAAAATCAAGTAGCTGAAGTGGACCATAAGCAAATCATGCCGTAACATAATGAGGCCGAGGAGGATGGCGGCCAGGTAAGTGGCAGGCCGGCCGTCGGGGCAGACAGGAAGCGACTGCCACAAGCAAATTGTATTGGTTGCCAGCCGACCGACCTAGCGCCGGTTGCCAGTTAACGGTTGCAAAATTAGTTTAAACTTAGCGGAAGCAAAGATGGGCACCGAGACCGAGACCAAGACCTGCTTTTGTTGCCTCTTACAGATGCTGCACCTGCTGCCGATTGGAGACAAGTCGTGGGAGTCCGAGGAGGCAATGTAAGCATTCCAAGAGCCAGTGACGACTGCACATTACGGAGGAATTACTTGAAATTCCCATCGAGAGCACAAAGGATCTTGGAGGGAGGAGTGCGCCGCGTGGAGTGGGGACTGAAGAGCGGAGCGGAGAGGGGAGCGGAGAGTGGAGAGTGGAGAGTGGAAATGCGCTCTCTAAACAAGTCGGTGGGCCTTCACGGCGGAGAGGACGAGTTGGGCAATGCCACGGACTCCATATACACCATCAAATCCAAATGGATCACCGACTGGTAAGTCTCCAAGCACTGTTTGCACAACCCTCTTCCAATATCACCATTTTTTACCGCAGGAGCCTGAACAAGGAGCGCGACAAGCTGTGCAGCATCCTGTTCAAGCGGGTCCTAGACCATGCCGAGTGCAAGCGCCTCCTGGAGGCCACCAAGATCTATGGCGAGAGCACTGACTTCAGCTCGTGGTCGGCCAACGAGCAGCTGCAGTGGTATCGCAACTTCGATGTCAACGACACGAGCACTCTGGGCCTGAAGAACCACTCGGCGGGGAGTGGCACTGCCACGGACACCGACACGGACACGGACCTGAGCTCGGACAATGTCCTGGTGCCCGTGCTGCCGCCGTTCGCCCTCTGGCAGACGATCTTCATTGCCATCTGTCTGGCCATTTGCATCATTCTCACTGTGGGCGGCAACATCCTCGTCCTGCTGGCCTTCATCGTGGACAGGAATATCCGGCAGCCGAGTAACTACTTCATTGCCTCGCTGGCCGCCACGGATATGCTGATAGGTAAGGGCTCTCAAGGATATGGTTTTCTGATGATCATTCGGTTTCTCTCATCCATCCACAGGAACCGTTTCGATGCCCTTCTATACGATCTATGTGCTGAAGGGCTACTGGGACCTGGGGCCAGTGCTCTGCGATCTGTGGCTGTCGGTGGACTACACGGTATGCCTGGTGTCCCAGTATACTGTGCTGCTGATCACCATCGATCGGTACTGTTCGGTGAAGATTGCGGCCAAGTACCGCAGCTGGCGGACCAGGACTCGTGTGATTTACATGGTGACTATCACGTGGATTATCCCCGCCCTTCTGTTCTTCATCTCGATCTTCGGTTGGGAGCACTTTACGGGTAAGCGCGACCTGTTGCCGGGCCAGTGCGCAGTGCAGTTCCTCAAGGACCCCATCTTTAACACGGCCCTGATCATTGGCTACTACTGGACCACGCTGATTGTGCTCTTCGTCCTTTACGCGGGCATCTACAAAACGGCCTACGACATGCAGAAACGGAGCGAGGCCAAGCAGCGCAAAATGCAGTCCATGGTGGCGCTCAGTGCCGGGGCCATGTCGGGAATGGCAGGACATGCGGCCGGCATCGGTGTGATCGAGGAGAAGATACTTAAGACAAAGGTGGAGTTGGCCGGCGGTCAGACGGATCTGGACAGCGCCAGTGCCGCCTGTACGACGGTCATCAAGCGTCTGAGCGGCTCCGGTCAGTCCAATCCTCTGGCCCAGGCCGCCGAGGAGGTGGAAAATATGACCCCGGAGCAACGTCGCGCGTCTGCGGCCAAGATCGAGGAGGCGCGCAAGCGCGATGCGGTGGAGGCGGAGAAGAGCGAACGTTCCAGCAGCCCGGCCTTCGACTCGGACGAGGAGTCGTCGGTAAACCAGGCCCAGCAGCTGATCACCCAACAGAAGCTGAGCAACATGCGCAAGCGTTCCTCCATCGGGCTGGTGTTCGGTGCCCAGGCCGCCCTGCTGGCCACCCGGGGCAAAGGTAACTTGCAAAAGAGCACCACCAACTCCAAGTCCATCGAGGCCATGCACTCCATGGGCGGTGGGCGATCGCCATCGCATCACCACCCGCATCACCACCACCCGACACACCAAACGAGTCTGCAGCGGGCCCAGAGCAAGGAAGAGGTGGGCATTGCTCGCCTTCATCATCAGCACCAGCAGCACCACAGCCACAGCCAGAACCCGAACCAGAACCAGAACCAGCACCACCAACTGGACCGACCCCCCAAGCGCACCTCCTGCTCCACTCTCTCCCAGATAGCGGAGCATGATCGCCTCATTGACTTCCAGGCCCAGGCCCCCGCTCAGTTCACCAACGATCCCCTGTCGCCCGTCGACCTGGCCCCCATTGAGGTGCCCAGCGAGGAGGTGCATCAGGGTCTGGTGCAGGCCATCTTGCCACCGCCTGATGCCTTCCAGTGTCCCACTCCCCTGTCTGATGACTACTCGGATCGTCCGTTTGGCAATAGCTCGGGGAACAGCGAGCTGGCCATGACCTATGACCTCATGACCAACAACTCCGAGCTGCGCTACATGGACGAGAGCTCTGCCATGCTGGCCACCATCACTACCACCAACAACACCTCCCCCAACGACACCATCAGCTGCTCCGTGAGACCAACGAATCCCGCCCTCCCACCGCCGCCACCCGCACGCAAGCATCTCCCAAAGGCTGATAACTCAACCAGCCAGAACCATAACCAAAATCAGAACCAGAACCAGAACAAGAACCAGAGTCCCAGCCAAAGCCAAAGCCTCAACCTAAGCCTAAGCCTGAACCACAGCCAGAACCAGAATCAGAACCAGAGTCAAAGTCAGGAGGCAGTTGCCATTGAAAAACGTCTTCTCGTCTCGTACACAGGCATCGAAGACTTTGCGAAAGTGCGGCGGGAGAGCTGCATCGAGGCCATCTGCCTGCTGGACGTGCCCAGTGGCAAGCTTCTGGCGGATTGTCCGCATCGGAGGGCCTCCAGTCCCATGGAGACGAGCAGCAAAGATGCCATACTGTACTCGCCCATGCCGCCGGTTTCACCCAAGGTGAAGACCCAGCAGGCGCTGGCGACGGCGACGGGGACACCAACTCAGACTGCGGCCCCTCCTCCGGCTTTGGAGCGCATCGAGGAGCGTGAGACCTCCGACAGTAACACCAACAAGATGCCCTCCACCTCGGGCACCACCAGCAGCTCTGGCGGCGGGGGTGGATTGGCTGGCGGCAGCAGACGAGATCGGGAGGAGGAGTCACAGCAGAAGACCGACGGCATCTCGAATCGCGGCTCCAGCAAGCGGGCCTTCATCCACTCGATTGGCAAGCACTTTAAGAGCAAGAAGGCCCTACCCTTGGCGCTAGGTGGAGGCGGTAGACAGAAGTCCAAGTCCGAGAATCGTGCCCGCAAAGCGTTCCGCACGATCTCGTTCATCTTGGGCTGTTTTGTGGCCTGTTGGACGCCCTACCATGTGTTGGCCCTGGTCGAGGGATTCTGCCGAAATCCGCCGTGCACCAACGAGCATCTGTACATGTTCTCGTACTTCCTGTGCTATGCCAACAGTCCGATGAACCCCTTCTGCTACGCCCTGGCCAACCAGCAGTTCAAGAAGACCTTTACACGCATCCTCAAGGGGGATCTGCACATGACCTAAGATGGGATAGTCCCACATCCACATCCAATAATATGGTGAATCCACAGTATAAATTCCAGGATCGGTTTGGCATTGCACTTCCCGTAAAGAGAAGACGGCCCAAAGCTCTCGTGAGCCCCGAGAGTTTTGAGCCCGAACCCCCAAGCCGATACCCGAAAACCTCCCTAGGCCTATAAGATTTCTGTGTGCACGGGAAGTGCTCCGCTAAACCGAAATTTCGTGGATCCAATCAGACTGTGAACAACCGAAAATAAGTAGAAATATTAGAAAGAAAGACACTAATTGAATTATAAATTTAAACAGTGTTTTAGAAATGGAAAGAAAGCGAAGAAAGTTATCTGTAAGTAGCCAAAGGTGTGTGCTAGTTAGAATTGGGGGGGCAGATATTTTCGGGGGGAAGGTATAGATCTAGGTCTAGGGTGGCACTAAGCTCGGGGCGAAATGTTTTAGACAATAAATATTTTAATGCTAAACCATACAATATAGAACTACAACAAATATATACATAATAATAATAATTATAATAATAGTAATAATAATATTATACAGAACACGCGAGACTAGAACCCACAAACATGATTACAGACACATATCCCCCCTCCTCAGATACAAATCTACAGAAAATATCAATGATAATCAGACATATGAATGATGTAACCAAGAAACCAAATAAAGTAGAGAGAAAGATGGAGAATTTAGCCTTAAAAGGGTTCTGTAACTTTGAATCCCAAAACGGTAATGCTTCGAAGAGAAATACCTTAGAATAACCAGCAGTTTTCTACAGCTTAACGAAGCATTGCCGTTTTAGGATTAAATGGATCGATGTCATGTTCAGTTTTCTATGGAGAAAGATAGTACGAGCAAACATACCCACGTAATTGTCTATTGAAATATGCTAAGCAAGTTTCCCAGATCGGCCAGAGAATGATACATATATACCTATATCTATCATACATATACATATACATATACATATACATATATAGCTGCATACATACATATACCTAAGCATACATACATAGATGTCAATTTTGGAGCAATGCCAAGAACAACAAGATATATTCATATACGTATAGACGTCTCTTTCGCGCCTTTACCAAGTTGCCTAACTGAGTTTACTCTCATTCTACGAATCATTCGCTGTCTCTCCTACAACTGTACTGTCTCCAAGTACCCTGTTATTTGTTATGATCGGGCTTATAGCCGTTTCGACTTACGTTTTGTTTAAAGAGTAGTTAATGTGCTAACAGTTTTTGCATTTGTTGAACTTTCCTTTAGCACGTAAGTGATAAGTGTAACAATAACTAAATGATTACTAATAAACATACAGAAATAAATGCATCTATCATGACAAACCCCTCCTCGCGATTATTTATTTGGGAAATGATTCACTTCATTCATTCATTCATTCCTCTGCATTTCTCTCCAGCCCTATTCTGTTTTTCGAGTGAGTGCTGGAAAATGCCTGCTACTCTGAAACTAAACTCAAATTCAAATTCAGACAATGAAACAATGAAATTCGTTTCATTTTGAATCGACACGCGTAGTCCGCGATCCGTAGTCAATGCGTTCGGTGGTGTTCCAGAGCCGATCAAGCAGCCCCACCTCCACGTCCAGCTAGTCCACTTCCGTCACACCGTTCAAAGTTCTTCCGATTTGAATTCAGGCCACCTTCGGTGACCCCAGACCGCCCTCTCCCCTTCGTGTACATCGGAGTAATCGCTTGACATGGAGATCATCCTGCGACTGCTGGCCTTTGCGCTGAATGCCTTCGGCATGTTGGTGAACAAAATTCTGGATCTGGTGATGGTCCGCAGGCCTCCCAACTGTCCGCCCATCAGTGATCCCCTGCTGAACAGATCCGTCGTTGAGCTGGCCACCCAATTGCGTCGCGGCGAGGTTAGTCTCTGCTCCAATCGATCCAAACGTCATGCCCAGCAATCGCCACATTTGCATGCATTTGCATGTCATTTTCATCCCCAGATTAGTTCGGTTCAGTTGGTCAGTGCGTACATCGCACGTGTCCGTGAAGTGAATCCCTCCCTAAATGCCGTGGTCGATGAGCGCTTCAAGGCGGCCCTGACTGACGCCCGGCTCGCCGATGACTTCATAGCCCGTGCCAGCACAGAGTTCGATCGGGTGGCCCTGTACACGCGATACCCGATCCTGGGTATCCCATTCACCGTCAAGGAATCGTGCGGCGTTAAGGGTAATCATTAAGGTAGGTTTGAAACCACTCCCAGCTGATTTCCCGATCCTTTTAGGCCTGTCCTATTCCGTGGGCAGCATTATCCGCAAGGACATGAAGGCCGCCAAGGATGGAGATGTGGTGGAGCTCCTCCGTGCCGCCGGCGGCATTCCGCTGCTCGTCTCCGCCACTCCCGAGTTCTGCATGAGCTTCGAGACGAGCACCGTGATCAATGGGCGCTGTCTGAATCCCTATGACATGCGTCGGACTTCGGCGGGCTCCTCCGGAGGCGAGGGAACGCTCAATGGCTGCGGCGCCACCACCTTTGGCGTTGGCTCTGACATTAGTGGCTCCATCCGTTTGCCCGCGTTGTTCTGTGGAGTTTTTGGGCACAAGCCGACGGGGGGTCTGACATCGGTCAAGGGTCACTTCCCCTACTCGCTGACGGACAAGAGTTTTCCGGACATGCTGCAGATTGGACCCATCACACGCTTTGCCCGTGACATGCCGCTGCTCCTCGAGATCATGGCGGGAGACAACAAGCACAAGCTGAAGATGGAAGAAACCGTGCCCCTCAAGGACATAAAGGTTATGTCTCACCACTTAAGATCAAAGACATCTCTCTGATAGTCTTCTACTTCTTAGATCTACTATTCTTATGGCTATTCCGGCCTGAACTCTTTCACCCATCCCGTGGTGGACTTTGAGATCAAGATGGCCGTAACGAAAGCTGTGAAATGCTTTGAGAAAGCTGGCATCAACGCCAAAAAGGTCACCAAACTTCCAAACAGGTTATCACCTTGATCTAATCTATAAATTACCCCAACAGATGGACTTCAGTTTTCTTAGTAACTCCTTGGAGATTGCCTTGGTGTCTCTGGTAGATCTGAAGGGCATGCCCAGCATTGTGACACAGCGACCCGATCGTCCGCCCTCCATGCGCCTTTTGATCATGGAGTTCATGAACAGCCTCATCGGGCACTCGCTGTTCACCAAGGAGGCAATGTTCCTGGAGTTGATGCAACGCTTCAATGGACTCATGGCCTCTGGGAACATGCAAGAATACCGCGATGAAGTGAAAAAGATCAAAGAACACATAATTGTAAGTTGAAGTGAATCGAAACCATCCAAAATGTCCCTATACGATGGCTTGTGCACACATCTTTCACAGCAACTTTTGGGCGATCGCGGTGTCCTGCTGCTGCCCACCTTCCACACGAGCGCGCTCGGCTTCCACACCTCCGTGCTGAACACGACGGGCATTGACAACATGTTGCTCTTCAATATCCTGGGTCTGCCGGCCACCCATGTGCCAATGGGCCTTAACCAGCGCGGCATGCCAATTGGCATCCAGGTGGTGGCGGCTCCCTACCAGGACAAGCTCTGTCTACAGATTGCCGCCGAGCTTGAGGCCGTCTTCGAGGGCTGGGTGCCACCAGTGCCGCACGCAATTAATTCTAAGTGAAATTTCCAGTTAAGTTAAGGTTTGTGGTTTAGTTCATTTGATTGTTTAAAAGTTCAATGACGGATTGTTTAATATACTCGTACTCGAGCGGCCAGACGGCACTTGAAGTCGAAATGGTAATTACCATAACTATCATTATCTTACCGATCTACCGTTATGTAATTCATCACAATCATACGATTATAATTATTGCAACAAAATAAAAGACAAATTATGACCTTTTTTCATTATTCTAATCGCTTCTGGTGTAATAAAAGTTAAGAGATATACCGTAAGCCAAGGTTAGGACAATTTTCTGGACTTTTCTTCAGATATTTGAGAAAAAACTTTTATCAATAACCATCTTTTTTCGAGGATATTATAGATAAAAGATGTCCACCATGCTAAAAAGCATTTAAATATATTAATTTCTGAATTTATTGAAAGTTAACTAATTTAACCAATTGATATATTATTTCATAAGATTTCATTTGAAAACCTTTTCAAATCAGCAAAAGTTAATTTACTCGGTATTTTTTTGGCAAGATTAAGAAAAGAGGATTCTTAATCCATAATGTCTGTCTAACATATTGAAAATAATCAGGGCTACTTAATACCTGTGCAAATAGGAAAACAAATTAGAAAAATTTTTCAGAATGGAACTTTTAGATCTCATTGACTACAGCAATGACTACATTAAAATTTGTTGTGCCTACTTGTGTGATGTGCATGTATTTAAAATATCTTTTAAATATTCATCACATAGGCACAGGCTGGCAATTTAAAGATCCAAAAGAGACATGTATTGAAATCTGTAAATATTTTTCAATTTTAATCCTGAAAATGTTTTTTATTTTCTGTTAATATATGTATTTACTTTGTACTAACAATTCTAAAGATGTCTACAAAAATTATTTGGATGCCTAAATGTCGCAGAAAAGAAAACAAACGCACTGAGCTGAAAGCTGAAAAAGCTTAATAATAATTAATAATATAATGACGAGGCGGAACGTTGTGAGTTACGGCGGAGATTATTATTCTTGATTTTTATTGAATAACTATTATTATAACTATTATTCTTGATTTTTATTGAATAATTATTATTCTGATTTTGATTGAATAACTATTATTACAACTATTATTCCTGATTTTTATTGAATAATTATTATTCTGATTTTTATTGAATAATTGAATATTATTATTCTGATTTTTATTGAATAATTATTATTATAATTAATTTTCTTGATTTTTTTTTAATAATTATTATTCAGATTTTTGTTGAATAACTATTATTATAACTCTTATTCCTGATTTTTATTGAATAATTATTATTCTGATTTTTATCGAATAACTATTATTATAACTATTATTCTTGATTTTTACTGTATAATTATTATTCTGATTTTGATTGAGTAACTATTATTATAACTCTTATTCTTAATTTTTATTGAATAATTATTATTCTGATTTTGATTGAATAACTATTATTATAACTCTTATTCTTAATTTTTATTGAATAATTATTATTCTGATTTTTATCGAATAACTATTATTATAACTATTATTCTTGATTTTTATTGAATAATTATTATTATAATTGTTATTCTTGATTTTTATTGAATAACTATTATTATAATTGTTATTCTTGATTTTTATTGAATAACTATTATTATAATTGTTATTCTTGATTTTTATTGTTTAATTATTATTATAATTGTTATTCTTGACTTTTATTGAATAACTATTATTATAATTGTTATTCTTGATTTTTATTGAATAACTATTATTATAATTGTTATTCTTGATTTTTATTGAATAACTATTATTATAATTGTTATTCTTGATTTTTATTGAATAATTATTATTCTGATTTTTATCGAATAACTATTAGAATAACTATTATTGTTGATTTTTATTGAATAATTATTATTATAATTGTTATTCTTGATTTTTATTGAATAACTATTATTATAATTGTTATTCTTGATTTTTATTGAATAATTATTATTATAATTGTTATTCTTGATTTTTATTGAATAACTATTATTATAATTGTTATTCTTGATTTTTATTGAATAGCTATTATTATAATTGTTATTCTTGATTTTTATTGAATAACTATTATTATAATTGTTATTCTTGATTTTTATTAAATAACTATTATTATAATTGTTATTCTTGATTTTTATTGTTTAATTATTAATATAATTGTTATTTTTGATTTTAATTGAATAATTATATAGATATAAGATATAGAAGATATAGTCATCCTCTACAATTGTGCGTTTTGTTTGTTTTCTCGTATTTTTGAAATTGTAGATGCTGCAGATTTACGCCCGTTTTGGGGGCGGCAGTGGGCGGGGCAAGTTTTGAAATATACTTGTAACAGTGACATATCACAGAAGTCTGGATATAAAATGTCGTTGCTCTAGCTCTTGTAGTCTTTGAGCACTAGGCGCTGATAGGGACGGACAGACGGACGGACGGACAGACAAACAGGGCTCAATGGACTCGGCTATTAATGCTGATCAAGAATATATATACTTTATGGGGTCGGAAACGATTCCTTCTGGACGTTACACAAATCCATTTGCACCACAAATCTAATATACCCCAATACTCATTTTGAGTATCGGGTATAATAATTATCTTGATAATTATTTGATGCCACTTAAGGAGGGAGACAAAGGGAGATAATAGCTTTCAGCTTTCAGCAATCAGATCAGCGTACAATGTACCTGCCAGCTGATTCTGCCTGAAAAAAGCTCTCAGATCAGTTAAGCTTTCAGCTACAGTGTACGCGAGCCCTTATTATTATACACTTCTTAACACAGATTACAAATTCGTATTGGTAACAGAGTTGAGTGAGAGTGACAGCTAGAAGCCGTGAGAGGTATTTTAGTAAACACAAGCCCACTCTCGCTCGCGTTTACCGCTTGCTTGTGATCGCTCTCACTCCCTCTCTTCCTGCCAGTCTGTTTCTACCTTTGTTGTTTGTCTCTCTCTTCTGTTTCTGCTTTTACTGCTGCCTCTGCTGACTATATATATGTGCAGTGTATGTGCTATACACGTTTTACACCGGAAAGTTTTGTGAATTCTCTTCCCCATATAATACCTCTCCATTCGCCATCGCGTGCGGGCTGAAATGGAATTATTTCTGCGTTTAATTGTGATTGCCGTTAAGGCAATCGCCCTGATAGTCGGACCGCTGCTGGACAGATTCTGGTACCCGCCGAAACCACGAAAAACCCTGTTGCCGCCCATAAGGAATCGCCTGCTTACGCTGACCGTCCAGGAGCTGCGCAAACGTCTGCGTACGCGACAGGTGAGAGTCGATATGAAGGAAGAGAAATACAAATCAATATTTTGGTTCGACTGCTAATCTATTGCTACTTCAGTTGACTTCCGTGGAACTCGTTAAGGCCTACATAGAACGCATAGAGGCGGTCAATCCTCATTTGAATGCTTTGGTCGAGTCTCGTTTTCCCGAAGCTCTGCAGGAAGCAGCGTCAGCTGATGACCTCATAGCCCGTTCGAACGATGTGGAGAAGCTGTTCAAAGATCGCCCCCTTCTGGGACTTCCGCTAACAGTGAAAGAATCTTGTGCCCTGGGCGGCATGACCTTTGCCGTGGGAAGTTTGGCCAGAAGGAATGTGAAAGCGCAGGACGATGGCGTCGCCGTGAAGCGCATTCGTTCTGCGGGAGCCATTCCATTGCTGGTCTCTGCCACGCCCGAGTACTGCTTCAGCATTGAGACGGACACCATGCTCAATGGCCGCTGCCTCAATCCGTACGACTTTGAGCGCACACCCGGTGGCAGTTCTGGAGGTGAGGTGAGTAGTAACATTCCCCTCAACCCTATGTTGCGATGAACGAAAGAGTTTCCTTTCAGGGCTCCTTAAATGCCGCTGGCGCCTCCCTCTTCGGCATCGGCTCAGACATTGGCGGCTCCATTCGCATCCCGAGTCTATACTGCGGCATCTTTGGCCACAAGTCGTCCGGCGGAGTGGTATCAGTGGGCGGTCATTTCCCCAACTCGATCGCCGAGGATTTTGAGCAATATCTGGTGGAGGGACCCATCAGTCGCTTCGCCGTGGATCTACCTGATCTCCTCGAGGTGATGGCTGGCCGCGAGAAGGCAGCCACACTGCGCTTGAGGGAACCCTTCCAGTTAAGCCAACTGAAGATCCACTATGCCATGGGGTTCGAAGGTATCAACGGATGGATGCATCAGTCGGTGGAGGGGGAGATCCAAAACGCAATTCGCAAGGCTGTGGTGCACTTGAAAGCCCTCGGTCTGGATGTGCAACGCGCCAAGCTTCCAAGCCTCGGCAACTCCATGGAGATGGCCCTGGCCGGTATTGCAGGCATGCACCAGATGGACTACCTGCTGGAGGCCGAGCCAACGGAGGGGTCGGGCAAAGTGCGCGAGACTCTGGGCGAACTGTTTCGCAGCATCCGCGGTCAGTCGAGTTACACAACCAACGCCCTGATCTTTGAGCTTATGCGCCGCTGCCAGGCGTTTGTGGGAAGACCTCAAATGGAACAATACCATGCGGAGTCCAGGGCGCTCATTGGAGAGTTCAGTGTAAGTGGCCAATTAGCGTGCACGCAATCTCCGATGATGTCTAATGCCAATTTGTATTCCAACATACAGACATTTCTAGGGGAGAACGGGGTTCTCCTATTCCCCACCATGAGCTCGCCGGCCGCCAGGCACAAGTGGACAGTTTTGCCGTTGTGGGGCATCGACTACACCCTCATCTTCAACGTTCTCGGCCTGCCGGTCACGCATGTGCCAGTCGGAGTTAATAAACAGGGCCTGCCGATAGGATTCTCCGTAATTGCGGCGCCCCATCAGGATCGCTTGTGTCTGCACCTGGCCGTGGAATTGGAGAGGGCCTTTGGCGGTTGGCAGCCACCCACTCCACACGAGTTTGATGATTAAATGAACGTTGAGAAAGAACTCTTTGAATATCCATCGAAATACAGTGTCTGTCCCAATGGTGGATGAAATTGTACCAATAGCAATTAATGCTGGAATATGGCATCTTCTCGTATTCCTGGGATCTCGCGTTATCAGGATATTTAGAGAGCCATATGGCTGTCATATGAAACAGGCAGTTAAAAAAAACGCAAAAGTAAAATACATAATTCCAGTTACAACCAGTTAAAACTATTAATTAAACTGAACAATAAAGCATAGAGTAAAGGGTGGAACCTACCAGTTAACATTCAGCTACCTTCATTCTTTTGACAGGACGACTTTTCCTTAGGCGTTGCCAGTATAAAGAAAACGGGTTCTGTCGATTGAGACTTGAGTTAAGAGTTGATATTGCCAAATCTGGCCAAATGTTCGCAGTGTCTGCTCGATTCTGCCACTGCAGTGGTGAATAAAAAGTGAATAAAAATTTCCCGCTAAGTTGGTCGAAGGAATCAGCTGACTAATTAACTGACTTTGAAGCTTGATCAGAATGACAGGGTTGCATTTTTAGCAACAAAATGTATCGATTTTTTATATAGGGATTCTTCTTTCAATATATTGAAATATAATTAATATTTGCTTCAACAAAATTTTCGACTTTATGCCACTTATTTGGGCTGCTTTAAAAACTTTTTGCCGGTTTTCCTACACATCGGAAATTCTTGAAAGCATCGGGGGTTTATATAAATTATTAAATTACACCGGAACACGACGAGTATGCTGTTATTAGGTATTTATTGATTATTTTAAGTGAACAATTCCTCAGAAGCGTTAGCTAGCTGAGTGGTATCAAACATTGGAGTTATGATAGTTATTGAATTCGGTAGCGGTAGCTGACCGAATATTATGAATGAGAATTAATTGATCGAGGCGAGCGATACGCTGCGCTTTATTTGGATTCAAACTTAAGACTAATTATTCATGAAATTAAAAGCTATGATTGCAGCCGGCTTCGCGGCCAGTGCTGCCGCGGCGCTGCCTTCGCTGCAGAGCGATCGCCGCCGTTCCAAGAACTTCAACGTCGCTGGCAGATGTTCGGCACCCGTGGGAACCGCTGACTTTCGCCTTGTGGGTGGTGTTGAATTACTGCAGCTGCATCCGCCAAACCTATGACTCTGGTCGTGGACCTCGCTGATATGCTAGGTCAGCACACGCCCAGTGTCGGTGGTTAACTACTCCCCATCTCAAGATCGACCGCCCTCGGTCGCGTCATAGCTCTGAACTATTTCGGAGACTTGTAGAGCGATGCGACGTCTTCTTGCGAAGTAGTATGTTCCCGAGCTCAAGGCGAATACCACTATCACTAGGCCGAGTGATGTCGTTGAGGTGGTATTGATGGCAACGCTGCCCCTGACTTCATTGATAAAGATCAGATTCTCTGCGCTCAGCCGGTGGATGTAGGGCAGGCTAAGCGTTGTGTCGTGGCCGCTAATGTTTAGGCGAGCGGCCGCCGCTACGGCAGGGGCTCGATTCCGAATGCTGTTTCGGTTTAGGAATCGAGCGTTGTCGACGGTGGCATATGAACGAAACGTGAGGAGGTTTGTTCCATGGACCCTTATTGCAGCGCAGTCGTCGTAGCTGATGGTGGCGCTATGATCGTTTATGATGATGATGCCGTCGTCAACCACAGTGACAGGGTCGAGGTGGCTTGGTTGCGTCTGACAGTGAGCGATGTCCCCTGAATGGAGACCTTGCGCACAGGTAACGTTCTCTGACCCTTTGCAGAATGTGGCTGTCGCTGTTTGGGTGCAATTTGTCGCGGCCATGACCTTCCCGTTGCATTCGGCTACCAGGTTGTCCTGTAGCTGGAGTACCAGCCCGTCGTGCGCGACTGGGTAGATGGTGATTTTCCTGCACAGCTTGCTTACAATAGGGAATTGGATTACAAAATTTATGATATTTTCTTTACGATCTATCTTAATATTAGACACCTTCATTAAGTCTGTGATTGAAGTCCCTGTAACTTGATTGGTGAGAATTGATTCGATATCCGAGTGGTCTATAATCTCTGGATTAATTACGTTAACTTTTTCAAGAGTTAAGGTGAGCATGAGAGCCCCCATTTCGGTTATTAGCATTCTATTGCGCGTAGTGAGGGTTTCGAACAGGTGACCCGTGTCCACCTGTTGGTCTTTTGCGGTCTTCAGAATTTTGTTGACTGTGTCCGTGAGTTGATTAATTTTTTCTTGCGTCCTGGTGTTAATGTCGATTTGTCTATTATTTGCAGTGACTAGCTGCGTCTGTATTTGTTCTATGTTCCTAAGGTCGTGTGAGTCCGGCGTACCCGCTACAGCCTTAAGGGCTGTCCCCAGGAAGTCAAGGCTTCTTACCCTTCTATGTCGAATGTCGAGGGCAGTTAGCATGTCTTGTACGTGTCCTGTGTCTATCTCCAACAACTTCCTCATGTGAGATTGTGGAAACAAGTCTGTCAACTTTATTGTCTCGTCGGTCATGGATCTGTAGTCGGTGAGGTTAGTCGAGTGTCGTAAGTATCCCTACTGGTCCCAAAGCAGTATGTCGCCGTCCATGATGGGAATGTAGCTCGCGTGCGTGTAGTCCGTTACCCGTGCAGTCGTAGTGGTCAATAGTGAAAGTGTCAGTATTATAAGCCTAAAATGGAAAATGGAAAAAGGGATTAAAACTATAAATTACCGACGGAGGTTGTCCTTGTGGACCACCCTCCCCTTGATGAGGACCGTTGTCCCCAAGTCCGCTTCAACCGTTCTTTCATCGCAGAGGGGCGAAAGTTTGTTTCCTAGCCTGCGGTTGGTTTTTACTAGGACTCCTTCGCCTACTTCGAAGACCCTGTTTTGCCGGTTTTTATTTAGCCTAGCATTCTGCTCAACCTGTGCTTCCTCTATCTTTTTTACAATGCCCTGGATGCATTCCGGCGAAGCGGTGGTTACGACATCCTTGGGCCTTTGCTCGGTTACCGAATGAATGGAACTGTTGTATTCGACAGTAGCCTGCAAGATGAGGTCAACCGTGTCTACGATTCCTCATTGGATTTTCAGGCACCTGGCTATTTCTAATAAGGTGCTGTGGAACCGTTCCACCTGGCCGTTCGATACGCTGTGGAGTGGCGGTGCGTTTACGATGTTTACATCGTAATTGTTCAGAAGAAGAGACCTTATGGTCTCGGACTTAAGAGCCGGCTCATTATCGCAATAGACTTGCTTTTCCCTGGGGAAGACGTTCATTAGTATCAGGGGGTCGTAAGTCCTCTATTGTCCTGGATGCAATGGGTTGCACCATTGCGAGCTTGGATAGTTTGTCTACGCAGGTTAGGAAGAATTTTTTGTCTGTGGAGAAGATGTCAACGTGTAACATCTCTCCAGCCTGTGAGGGAATCGGCGTTTGGCCGAGCTCTTGGTTTTTTGGGTGCCTATCGTACTTTGCCCTTGCGCAAACCTTACAATTTAGGACCACCTCGTTGGCTAGTTTGGACATTTTAGGGAAATAGTACTCTGTCATTATTTGCTTGACATTTTCCTGCGCTGCCCTGCGGGCTCGGTTATGCTCTTTGGTGATTATTTCTCTCCTGTCACTAACGTTGAACACGTCAGCTACGAAATTCTTGCAGTGCCAGAATTTTGTGGCTGGGAAGGCCTTTATCACTTCGTGCTGGATTTTGGCCAGTGTTGGCAGGCTGCAGTGAATCGCGTTCACTACGCCTCGGTTGATGACAGACTTGACTGTCTCCACTAAGGTCTCCCTGTCGGTGAAGTTTATCAAGTGGCGAGTTTTTTCGCCGAATAAGATAAAATTCTTTTTTAGCGGATACCGGGCCTCTTCGAACACTATTTGGTTACGGAAGCAATTCAACGGTTTGTCAGTCGTTTCGATTGTGTAGGTCAGGGACAACTCACTGTGGATCGTGGCCGCATCGGACTCCGGCTCCTCGTGGTTGTTTTGTAGGGCGTTAACGTTTTTGCGCGATAGAGCATCGGCCACGTGGTTTTCTTTGCCTGGTTTGTAAAAGAGCTTGGCCCCTGTTTCGTCTATACGCGCTTTCCAGCGCTTTATTTTGGCATTTGGGTTGCTCTCGGATACCGAGAACGTGAGTGGCTGATGATCGGTAAATATGTTAATATTTTTCGCACCATAGAGGAAGTGCCGCAGTTTGGCTAAGGCCCAGACGATAGCTAGCAGTTCTCGCTCGTTAGTAGCGTAGTTTGCTTCTCTATCCTTCAATGATCGAGATATCATTGTCATTGGGCGGCCGTTCTGAGACAGAACGGCTCCGATGCCGTAAGCCGAGGCGTCTGTGGTCAGATCGAATGGCTTTTGGTAGTCAGGGTACATGAGGGTAACGTCCTCCGAGGCTAGAATGTTTCTTAACTTTTCAAACGCGTTGCGTTGGGCCTCATTAAACTGTACCTGGATCTTTTTTGACCTGTACTTGCTGACGGATCCGTTTTCTCCTTTCAGAATGTCGGAGATTGGTTTCGCGATTGCTGCGAAATCCTTAATGAAACAACGGTAATAGCTAGACCCATGAATGATCTGACGCTAAATACAGTTTTGGGCTCAACGTAGTGCTGAATGGCTCTCACCTTTTCAGGGTCCGTTTTTGCGCCGTGTTTAGTCACGATAAAGCTGAGGTACTCGACGCTCTCTTTAAAAAATTGTGACTTTTCGCGGGCCACCCTCATGTTTGCACTATGAAGGTTCTTTAATACCCAGCCAACGTGTTTGACGTGATCCGCCTCGTTTTCAGAGAAGACGATGACATCGTCAACGTACACGTAGCACGACTTACCGATTTGTTCCCGTAGAACATCATCGATCGTGCGCTGAAAAATACCTCCGGCATTTTTTAAACCGAAGGGGAGTCGACAAAATTCGTACTTCCCCCCGTTAACTGAGAATGCCGTTTTCTCCCGATCAGATTCTGCAAGAGTGATCTGGTGGTATCCTGATTTGAGATCGAGAGTGGCGAAGTACTTTTCTTTACCTAAGTTTGCCAGTATCATGGTGATGCTCGGCATAGGGTATGTGTCGGAGATGGTTTTTAGATTCAGTTTCCTGAAATCGATTACTAGGCGTTTCTTCCTATTGCCCTTCTCGTCCGTCCCTTTTTTGTCCACTACCCATACTGGATTGTTGTATGGGGATCTGGACTTCCTGATGATGCCATTTCGTAAGAGATCGTTGACCTCTGAAGTTACGAAATCTTCGACACCTTTGGGATATGGGTACAGCTTTGAGTAGACCGCGTTTTCGTCGGTCGTACGGATTGTAGCCACTACGGCTGTGTTATAAGGCAGCGACTCGTTAGAGTCCGCGAAAGCCTTTTGGTAGCGGTCAAGCATTTTTAGGAAGTCCGCTTTCACCGCAGGTGGTGCTTGAATATCTTCGTTTTTAGTGTGGTTGACGTTAGTACATTTGAGGTACTGCAGCGACTCCGAAGTTGCACCTATTTTTATTGTGCCTTCATCAAGACATAATACTGCCCCTACTTGTTTTAGTAGGTCAAGACCTATGATCCCATCGAATGTAGTCATGGAATCTAATAGGAAGAAGAAGGTGTCGTGTCCAAACATGGGTACCTTGCATTTCTGCGTGATGTTGTTTGAGCCATGAATGGAGTGCACGGCGAAAGGGGAATCGACAGGGGTATCGTTCTTTAGCCGTTCGTTTGGTCTGATATAATTTTTGGCCGAACCCGTGTCGATTAGAAAAGACATGTCTATCCCTGCTATTCTGCGCCGAATGAACGGCAGCAGGGACCTTCCCCTAAAAAATTGGCGTTGTCGCTATCTATGTCAGAGTCGTTGCCGTCGTCTATTTCTCCCTGTGCTACTTGTGCGTAGTTCGCCTCTTGTTCAGCGACTGCCTTTAGGAGATTTATCTTTTGCCGCCTTTGGCCAGTTGCACGATCGGAACCGGCGGGGCGTTTGCTGCCTTGGCCTTGACCCTGATTTTGAAATTTCTGCCAGTTCGTTGGTTGTCTGTATTTCGAGGACGAGGGGTCTACGTCCATAGGTTCTGGGGCTTTTTCGCCACCGGCCTGAGCTCTATCGGCGTTATAGTTGCCGTTTTGCTTTTTATAATGGGGATTTTTACTCTGGTGGTTCTAGTTGGACTGGTTCGTGCCTTGGGATTGCTGATTCTGAAGGCCTTGTTGCCGTTGGTCAGAGCGTCCCTTTTCTTCCACACCCCTAGCATAGCTTGTTGCGAAAGCGTATCTTTCGTGGTTTGCTTCCACCTCCTGTGCCAATGCGAGAGCTGTTGGCAAATCGGGGGGTGAGCGGAGAACAGTACGTCTGTCAAGCTACGCTTCAGCCCAGAGATGAATACACGGAGTGCGTCGCCTCTGAACTTTTCGCACATGCCCTTTGCCAAGCTAATGTCGTAGGTCATGTGGGCCTTGTTGGTCAACAAGGTAAGTTTCTTTTCTACCTCATCATAGTACTGTAGAATCGACATCCCGCCTTGCCTCAGCGTGCCCATTTCTTGTTCAATGACATGTATGGGTCTCTTAACGCTGTATGTGAAGTCTAGTCTTGCGATGACGGCCTCGAAATTCAACGGTGTGTTGAATGATGCCAAGACCGCATCTGCTGGGCCCCTAATCTTACTCCGGATTATGAGTATGGCCTGGTAATGACGGGAGCTTCCGTCATACCTTTTGAAAATTTTGTATGCGGCATGGGCCGCCTGTCTCCATGCTACGTATGTATCCTGAGTTCCGTGGAACTCAGGGACGCACTTCACTGCGTCGAGAGGCTCATCGCAAAGGACCCCGTCGGTTATTTCTACATCCTTATAGACTTTCACCTCGGGTACCGCGAGAGGTGAGTTTTGTATTTTAGAGTTTACTAATGCTATCTGTTGCTGAAACTCCTGTTAAAGGGCGTCCTCCCTCCTAGTGTTCTCTCGCGCCTGCACTGTGAGTGCGCTTTGCACGGCCGTGTCAATTATAGCTCTGAGATGTTCAGCGTTGGTCAACTTGGTCAGGTACTTGTAGGTCAATGAATCCCCCAAGCAAACTTGCTAACGTTCTGGCACCAAGTTCGTGTCGTTTCTGTTTTTTGTTTAGTCTATTTCTGTCCATTCGGTTTTAAACAGAATTATTGTAAGACTACGGCATGAATGGTCGCCGCAGTCTTTGTGCTGTTGTTGTTTTTTTTTTTTTTTTATGCAAGATTCTCTTTCTCTCGTCTCTTTTTTTATTGTGTTCTTTGTTGTTTTACCCATACACACAAAAAGAACGAGGGGGAACGTTGTGAGCTGCAGCGGACACCGCAACTCTACAGTTATACCCGATACTAAGTCAGTATGGCTCTCCTCCGGCAGACGCCGCTAATATTGAACGACACGACAAAGAGTGCGTGCGAGAGAGACAGAAAATCTGTCTGAGCGTGACGTCGGGCGCTGCGTAGCCACTGAAAATTGATTTCTTGCTTTTGGCTACAAAAATGATCTTATCTGATCCAGATTCAGCAATCTGATAGATATGGTCATTATCTATGATTCTGCGTTTTTAGTTTTCCCGAATGTGCAATATTGTGGATGCAACAGATTTTCGTCCTTTGTGTGGCCGGAAGGAGGTGGGGCGAAATTTTGAGATACACGTTTTATAGTAAGATCTAACAGAAGTGCGGATACCAAATTTGGTTACTCTAGCCTTAATAGTCTCTGAGATTTTTGAATATCCCCAGATTTTCGTCCTTTGCGGGGGCGGAAGGGGGTGTGGCGAGATTTTGAAACAAACTCGTCTCGGTCCGATATATTAGGAGTGTGGATACCAAATTTGGTTGCTCTAGCTTTTATAGTCTTTGAGATCTAGGCGCTAATGTTTTACTCTAAGCAAAGCCGCCTATGCTACGTGTGTGTTAGAGAGAGACAGGGCGAGAAAAAATGAAATTGTTTTCTTGATGCTGGCTAATATAAGTAATAATACGATCCAATTCAGCTTCCGCAGTCTTAAAGATATGGTCATTCTCTACAATTCTACGTTTTTGGTTTTCTCATATCTTTAAAATTGTGGATGCCACAGATTTTCGTCCTTTGTGGGGGCGGAAGTGGGCGGGGCGAAGTTTTGAAATATTTTTGTAGCAGTGACATATCACAGAAGTCTGGATCCAAAACATCGTTGCTCTAGCTCTTATAGTCTTTGAGCACTAGGCGCTGAAGGGGACGGACAGACGGACAGACAGACAGGGCCCAATCGACTCGGCTATTGATGCTGATCAAGAATATATATACTTTATGGGGTCGGAAACGATTCCTTCTGGACGTTACACACATCCACTTTTACCACAAATCTAATATAACCCAATACTCATTTTGAGTATCGGGTATAAAAATTATTATTGTTGTTTTTTTTTTTTTTTTTTTTCACTATCTGTTTGATTTTCACACACAAAAAAAATTTTTTGTTTGGTTCTTTTTACGTTGGTCGCCAATTATTAAATTACACTGGAACACGACGAGTATGCTGTTATTAGGTATTTATTGATTATTTTAAGTGAACAATTCCTCAGAAGCGTTAGCTAGCTGAGTGGTATCAAACATTGGAGTTATGATAGTTATTGAATTCGGTAGCGGTAGCTGACCGAATATTATGAATGAGAAATTAATTGGTCGAGGCGAGCGATACGCTGCGCTTTATTTGGATTCAAACTTAAGACTAATTATTCATGAAATTAAAAGCTATGATTGCAGCCGGCTTCGCGGCCAGTGCTGCCGCGGCGCTGCCTTCGCTGCAGAGCGATCGCCGCCGTTCCAAGAACTTCAACGTCGCTGGCAGATGTTCGGCACCCGTGGGAACCGCTGACTTTCGCCTTGTGGGTGGTGTTGAATTACTGCAGCTGCATCCGCCAAACCTATGCCTCTGGTCGTGGACCTCGCTGATATGCTAGGTCAGCACACGCCCAGTGTCGGTGGTTAACTTATATGTATTCATCGATAAAAATATAGGTGCTTTGGAAAAAAACTTCAGAAGCATATCGAGCATTTGGTCACATTCGTATAGTTTTTTCTAAAAGTTGGTCGCACCACATTACGAAATTACAATTTATTTTCCAAAAGTAAACTAAAATATATAGTTTCAAGTCAAGTATGGAGGCGGAATTGGTGGAAATAATTGGCGGTATCATGTGCACAGATACAAGGCGAATCCACGAGTGCACTGAAGCTTTGGGCCAGGCGTTTAAGAATCCGCAGACCCTGACAGGGCTCTGCCAGATTCTGGTGTCGCCTCGAGAGACACCAGTCCGCCAGCTCGCAGTTCTCCTGATGAATAAGCGACTCCAGAAGCTGCATCACTGGCAGATGGTGGCGCCCGAACAGCAGGAGGAAATAAAGAGTTGCATGCTCCAGGCATTGATAGGAGGAGAGGAGCAAAAGGGTGTAAGGAAAGCGATTGGCCAGCTCATTGGAACTTTGGTGCGTCATGAGGCGGATAAGAAGGACTCGTGGTTGGCTGATTTGCTGGCACTCAGTTTTCAACTCTGCAGCATGCCCGATCCAAAGAAGAGAGTGCTGGGGGCATCCATATTCTGTACGTTGACCGATGCCGCCCCAGATCATTTTCTCAGCCGCATGCCGGAGGCCTTTGAACTCTTTTCCAGTGTACTGGTGGCAGCCCAGGCCAGAGGAGATATGGCCACAACCACTGTAGCCAATATGATGATGGGAATGTGTTTCCTGGTTCCATTAGTTGACAGCCACACAGAGGAGAAGCTGGAAAATATCGTGCCCCTGACGCTTTTTGCCCTGCAGGCATTTGCCCAAAAAGGAGTCGTGGCCGAATTCACTACCGGCTTTGACATGCTTGATTCCATGGTCGAGAATACCCCAAAATTGCTCAATAAGAATATACAGAACGTCGTTGAGTTCTGCCTGGAGACTTTGAGGAACAAGCAGTTCGTGCCTCCCATCCGTATTAAGGTGGTGCACTTTGTTGAACGCTTAGTGAGCGTAAAGAAGCGGACAATCGTCAAACAGAAGCTGCTAGGGCCCATCCTGGTCGCCATCTTCGAGATGATCTGCAGTGAATTCGACAGCGATGTTGAAGAGGATGACTACTTCACGGGAACCTTCAATAGTCCCGGCAGCGCGGCCACCCAAGCCCTCGATCTCATGGCTTTCTACCTATCCTCAGAGAAGCTTCTTCGAGCTCTTCTGCCAATTATCGAGCCATCGCTCCAGAGTCACGATCCACTGCGCCGTCGCGGCGCCTTCATGTGCATAGCCGTCATCTCCGAGGGTTGCTCGGAGTACATCCAACGGAACAATCTGGAAATATTGCTGAGCCTCATCATCCAGAGGGGCGTTATCGATCCGGATTCCCGCGTGCATAACGTGGCCTTCTTTGCCCTGGGACAGTTCACAGAGCATCTGCAGCCCGAGATATCCACATTTGCACCGCAGATAATGCCCGTGCTGCTCGATTTCATCCATCAAGTGGTTGTGGAGCTGAAGATGACCCATTCGGTGGAGCCCAACAGGATAAATCGAATCTTCAATGCTCTGGAAGATTTATGTGAGCACCTTGAAGATGAGATTTTACCACATTTGCCGGTGCTGATGGAACGGTAATTTATAGTTTCTATTGCCTATTGTGTTCATATAGTAATCTCAAATTATTCTCAGTCTCTTCGAGTGCATGGACCAAGAGAACCACGTGCAAATTCGAAAGCTTGCCCTAATCTGCATCTCAGCGGTGGCCAGTGCATCGAAGACCAATTTCTCGCCGTACTTAAATCCGATTGTGCATATTCTGAGGCACTATCTGGTCTATGAATGCTCCGCGCCGCTCAATGAGCTGCGCATTCAGGCCATAGATACACTGGCTTCAATCGCCAGTTCTGTGGGAAAGGAGAATTTTACTCATCTCGCTGATTGTACAGTGCAGTTTTCTCTGACAATGCTGGATCAGGGTCCAGATGATCCTGACCTGAGGCGTGCCATCTACTGTTTGCTTGGCGGACTATCGTTCGTTTTGACTGATAATATGGTAACTGCGTTCCCAAGGATTGTGGAACGCATACTTCAGTCGGTGGCATCTACCGAATGTGACAATGAATCCAATAATCATGATGTGGACGATGGTTCGGATGACTTGCAGGTGGAAAATGACTTTGTCCTTGAGAAGGAGGAGGCCACATTAGCCTTGAAGGATTTTGCTGTGAATTCAAGCAAATCCTTTACGCCCTACCTTACGATGGCATTCGAAGTGGTGGACAAAAATATTGATCATAGCCAGGAAGTCATCCGCAAGGCATCCATCGAGGCCCTCTGCGCATTTGTGATTGCCCGCGGCGATACGGCCGACATAGACGGCGTGAAGCTTGCATGCACCATCCTTATGCCAAAGTTTACTCAGCTTATCAAGAAAGACGAGGAGCCGGACGTAGTCTGTAAAATACTGGAAGAGCTCGGCGAGCTATTCAAGGCCGTCAAGAAAGCGGCTTTGCCCTTGGCTCAACTGGCAGAGTCTGTCGTTGGGGGCATCACAGATGTGCTACTCAGTAAAACGGCCTGTCAGTACAGTGAGCACGTGGACGATGGCGAGGGCGAGGGCGAGGCGGACACCGAGGAGAGCGAGTTCGATGAGATGGTTATTGAGAGTGCTGCCAATCTCGTGGTCACGATTAGCTACGCTCTCGACCCGGAGACATACTCAATGTATTTTGGACGACTGTACAAATTATTATTGACCCAACTGGTAAGCGTAAGATTTCGCTGGTGATCCGCAGATCTAAATAACCTTCCGTTTTTGCAGGAAAAGGCTAAGAAAAACGATGATCTAAATCAGCGTACTCTTGTTTACGGCGTCCTGTCCGAGTGCATCCGGCCGCTGGGCATCCGTGTGGTCACCTATTTCGATGACCTCTTGCCCGTGTTCCTAGAAGGCTCAACCGACTGCCAACCCAAGGCGCGCCATTGCTGCTTCTTCGGCCTGGGCGAACTCGTCTATAATGCTGAAGAAAATTCGTTTAGCTCGTTTTCAGTGATTTTGCAAGCTCTCTCCGATGCGATCGCCAGGGAGACTGATGCCTTTGCAGTGGATAATATCTGCGGGGCTCTGGCACGCCTGATTATAACCAATTGCAATATTGTGCCTCTAGGTTCCGTGCTGCCCGTTTTTATGCGCAATCTGCCCCTCCGCGAGGACCACGAAGAGTATGACATAGTGCTCAAGGCTTTCCGCGTCCTCTACATGAATGCGCGTCCTAGTGTTGTCGATTTCATTGGCCAGATGGTGGCCGTCACCCTTAATGCCCTCGTGAATGGGGCACTAAGCGATAGCGAATCCACTGCCAGTGCTGTTTCCTTCGTGAAGGAACTAAAGAACGACTATCCGCACCATTTTAACAACGTGGCCAACACGAGTAACAGTGCGGAGGTATTGGAATTTGTTCAGAATCTACTCAATTAGGCAGAAGCCAAATTTGTCATATATGTGTAGCTGTTCGTATATATTTCTCTAATTAATTGTTACATGTTTCTAAATTTATAATTCTCAATAAATACTAGTAGAACAGCCCCCTTATAAGATTTTAGCGATATTATATTTTCACAGTTTCCTGTGTCGTGTCCACTGTGCGTTCAGTGGCTCTGTGGCGAGAGCTGCGGGATTTTCCTGAACTAAGAAATCCCGCTAGCCTGCGCGGAACGTTAGTTAATCGCTAATGCTAATGTTAAATGTCTATCTTAATTCGATGCTAAAGAATTAACGGAAATTCAAAGATTGTTGTCGATGGCCAGGTGGATGGATGACGATTTCTTGTAAGGTTCGGAACTTGCAAGCGGTGCGCTTCTGTCTTTCGGTCTGTCTCGAGTACGAATTGGCAGATCTACATACATACATATATACTGAATGGTTAGTGGTCCAACACAATTGAACAAACAGCACATATATATACAAATGCGCAATAGCAGTAAAATAATTTTTTTTACCAGGTATTCGAATAGCTTAGAGATATACATATGTAGATTCTTTGAAATTCTTGAATTGATGCCAAAATATCGGTTGTCTGCCCAATGTGCAGTGGGCTGAATTGAATTTACATTTTACATTCTACACTGGCGCCCTCAACTTTAGTTCACATATCCAACAATCAGCGGCCCTGTGCTAATGACATGTAAGGAACATGTAACATACATGTCGAATACGTGGAAACAATTAAATCTCCATTTTGTTCGCATTTTGGATCAACCTGATTCTGAAACTAATCAATCTTATGATACGCCTTTTTCCGAACTAGATCAGAAAAGTTTTAAGTCTCCGATCAAACATTAACTAGATCAATCCATGAACTATCTTCGTGTAAATTAAGTTTAAGGAGAGACATGACACTTGCGGAAAAGAAGGCCTGCTATACCCAGAATATAACTGCAGGACGCCAGGCTGGATAAGGGCATATATGTAGATGTCTGCATCAATCTCAATTTTCCACCCAACAAGCTGCCCCAAGGACTGACGTGTATTCTTATCGGCCACGCGTGCAATTGGCGATTCCCAGGCTTAGAGGCAAGTCCAAGGTGCAGACCAAAAAGACCTCATCTTTAATATGAGTTCGATCATAATTCGACGCTTCAGACCATCAAATACATATCTGATAAATGATATTTATGGTCATTGGTACTTAGGGATTTTGGATTTCTGTGCAAGCTTCTGGACAAATATGCCATACCCTTGCTAAGAGTATCATGCCTCTTTGATGCACATGAACACTTTGAGCGCACACCCGGTGGCAGTTCTGGAGGTGAGGTGAGTAGTAACATTCCCCTCAACCCTATGTTGCGATGAACGAAAGAGTTTCCTTTCAGGGCTCCTTAAATGCCGCTGGCGCCTCCCTCTTCGGCATCGCCTCAGACATTGGCGGCTCCATTCGTATCCCGAGTCTATACTGCGGCATCTTTGGCCACAAGTCGTCCGGCGGAGTGGTATCAGTGGGCGGTCATTTCCCCAACTCGATCGCCGAGGATTTTGAGCAATATCTGGTGGAGGTACCCATCAGTCGTTTCGCCGTGGATCTACCTGATCTCCTCGAGGTGATGGCTGGCAGCGAGAAGGCAGCCACACTTCGCTTGAGGGAACCCTTCCTGTTAAGCCAACTGAAGATCCACTATGCCATGGGGTTCGAAGGTATCAACGGATGGATGCATCAGTCGGTGGAGGGGGAGATCCAAAACGCAATTCGCAAGGCTGTGGTGCACTTGAAAGCCCTCGGTCTGGATGTGCAACGCGCCAAGCTTCCAAGCCTCGGCAACTCCATGGAGATGGCCCTGGCCGGGATTGCAGGCATGCACCAGATGGACTACCTGCTGGAGGCCGAGCCAACGGAGGGGTCGGGCAAAGTGCGCGAGACTCTGGGCGAACTGTTTCGCAGCATCCGCGGTCAGTCGAGTTACACAACCAACGCCCTGATCTTTGAGCTTATGCGCCGCTGCCAGGCGTTTGTGGGAAGACCTCAAATGGAACAATACCATGCGGAGTCCAGGGCGCTCATTGGAGAGTTCAGTGTAAGTGGCCAATTAGCGTGCACGCAATCTCCGATGATGTCTAATGCCAATTTGTATTCCAACATACAGACATTTCTAGGGGAGAACGGGGTTCTCCTATTCCCCACCATGAGCTCGCCGGCCGCCAGGCACAAGTGGACAGTTTTGCCGTTGTGGGGCATCGACTACACCCTCATCTTCAACGTTCTCGGCCTGCCGGTCACGCATGTGCCAGTCGGAGTTAATAAACAGGGCCTGCCGATAGGATTCTCCGTAATTGCGGCGCCCCATCAGGATCGCTTGTGTCTGCACCTGGCCGTGGAATTGGAGAGGGCCTTTGGCGGTTGGCAGCCACCCACTCCACACGAGTTTGATGATTAAATGAACGTTGAGAAAGAACTCTTTGAATATCCATCGAAATACAGTGTCTGTCCCAGTGGTGGATGAAATTGTACCAATAGCAATTTATGCTGGAATATGGCATCTTCTCGTATTCCTGGGATCTCGCGTTATCAGGATATTTAGAGAGCCACATGGCTGTAATATGAAACAGGCAGTTAAAAAAAAACGCAAAAGTAAAATACATAATTCCAGTTACAACCAGTTAAAACTATTAATTAAACTAAACAATAAAGCATAGAGTACAGGGTGGAACCTACCAGTTAACATTCAGCTACCTTCATTCTTTTGACAGGACGACTTTTCCTTAGGCGGTGCCAGTATAAAGAAAACGGGTTCTGTCGATTGAGACTTGAGTTAAGAGTTGATATTGCCAAATCTGGCCAAATGTTCGCAGTGTCTGCTCGATTCTGCCACTGCAGTGGTGAATAAAAAGTGAATAAAAATTTCCCGCTAATTTGGTCGCAGGAATCAGCTGACTAATCAACTGACTTTGAAGCTTGATCAGAATGACAGGGTTGCATTTTTAGCAACAAAATGTATAGATTTTTTATATAGGGATTCTTCTTTCAATATATTGAAATATAATTAATATTTGCTTCAACAAAATTTTCGACTTTATGCCACTTATTTGGGAATTCCGCCCAGTGTGCGCTGCTTTAAAAACTTTTTGCCGGTTTTCCTACACATCGGAAATTCTTGAAAGCATCGTGGGCTTATATATGTATTCATCGATAAAAATATAGGTGCTTTGGAAAAAAACGTCAGAAGCATATCGAGCATTTGGTCACATTCGTATAGTTTTTTCTAAAAGTTCGTCGCACCACATTACGAAATTACAATTTATTTTCCAAAAGGAAACTAAAATATATAGTTTCAAGTCAAGTATGGAGGCGGAATTGGTGGAAATAATTGGCGGTATCATGTGCACAGATACAAGGCGAATCCACGAGTGCACTGAAGCTTTGGGCCAGGCTGTTAAGAATCCGCAGACCCTGACAGGGCTCTGCCAGATTCTGGTGTCGCCTCGAGAGACACCAGTCCGCCAGATCGCAGTTCTCCTGATGAATAAGCGACTCCAGAAGCTGCATCACTGGCAGATGGTGGCGCCCGAACAGCAGGAGGAAATAAAGAGTTGCATGCTCCAGGCATTGATAGGAGGAGAGGAGCAAAAGGGTGTAAGGAAAGCGATTGGCCAGCTCATTGGAACTTTGGTGCGTCATGAGGCGGATAAGAAGGACTCGTGGTTGGCTGATTTGCTGGCACTCAGTTTTCAACTCTGCAGCATGCCCGATCCAAAGAAGAGAGTGCTGGGGGCATCCATATTCTGTACGCTGACCGATGCCGCCCCAGATCATTTTCTCAGCCGCATGCCGGAGGCCTTTGAACTCTTTTCCAGTGTACTGGTGGCAGCCCAGGCTAGAGGAGATATGGCCACAACCACTGTAGCCAATATGATGATGGGAATGTGTTTCCTGGTTCCATTAGTTGACAGCCACACAGAGGAGAAGCTGGAAAATATCGTGCCCCTGACGCTTTTTGCCCTGCAGGCATTTGCCCAAAAAGGAGTCGTGGCCGAATTCACTACCGGCTTTGACATGCTTGATTCCATGGTCGAGAATACCCCAAAATTGCTCAATAAGAATATACAGAACGTCGTTGAGTTCTGCCTGGAGACTTTGAGGAACAAGCAGTTCGTGCCTCCCATCCGTATTAAGGTGGTGCACTTTGTTGAACGCTTAGTGAGCGTAAAGAAGCGGACAATCGTCAAACAGAAGCTGCTAGGGCCCATCCTGGTCGCCATCTTCGAGATGATCTGCAGTGAATTCGACAGCGATGATGAAGAGGATGACTATTTCAAGGGAACCTTCAATAGTCCCGGCAGCGCGGCCACCCAAGCCCTCGGTCTCATGGCTTTCTACCTATCCTCAGAGAAGCTTCTTCGAGCTCTTCTGCCAATTATCGAGCCATCGCTCCAGAGTCACGATCCACTGCGCCGTCGCGGCGCCTTCATGTGCATAGCAGTCATCTCCGAGGGTTGCTCGGAGTACATCCAACGGAACAATCTGGAAATATTGCTGAGCCTCATCATCCAGAGGGGCGTTATCGATCCGGATTCCCGCGTGCATAACGTGGCCTTCTTTGCCCTGGGACAGTTCACAGAGCATCTGCAGCCCGAGATATCCACATTTGCACCGCAGATAATGCCCGTGCTGCTCGATTTCATCCATCAAGTGGTTGTGGAGCTGAAGATGACCCATTCGGTGGAGCCCAACAGGATAAATCGAATCTTCAATGCTCTGGAAGATTTATGTGAGCACCTTGAAGATGAGATTTTACCACATTTGCCGGTGCTGATGGAACGGTAATTTATAGTTTCTATTGCCTATTGTGTTCATATAGTAATCTCAAATTATTCTCAGTCTCTTCGAGTGCATGGACCAAGAGAACCACGTGCAAATTCGAAAGCTTGCCCTAATCTGCATCTCAGCGGTGGCCAGTGCATCGAAGACCAATTTCTCGCCGTACTTAAATCCGATTGTGCATATTCTGAGGCACTATCTGGTCTATGAATGCTCCGCGCCGCTCAATGAGCTGCGCATTCAGGCCATAGATACACTGGCTTCAATCGCCAGTTCTGTGGGAAAAGAGAATTTTACTCATCTCGCTGATTGTACAGTGCAGTTTTCTCTGACAATGCTGGATCAGGGTCCAGATGATCCTGACCTGAGGCGTGCCATCTACTGTTTGCTTGGCGGACTATCGTTCGTTTTGACTGATAATATGGTAACTGCGTTCCCAAGGATTGTGGAACGCATACTTCAGTCGGTGGCATCTACCGAATGTGACAATGAATCCAATAATCATGATGTGGACGATGGTTCGGATGACTTGCAGGTGGAAAATGACTTTGTCTTTGAGAAGGAGGAGGCCACATTAGTCTTGAAGGATTTTGCTGTGAATTCAAGGAAATCCTTTACGCCCTACCTTACGATGGCATTCGAAGTGGTGGAAAAAAATATTGATCATAGCCAGGAAGTCATCCGCAAGGCATCCATCGAGGCCCTCTGCGCATTTGTGATTGCCCGCGGCGATACGGCCGACATAGACGGCGTGAAGCTTGCATGCACCATCCTTATGCCAAAGTTTACTCAGCTTATCAAGAAAGACGAGGAGCCGGACGTAGTCTGTAAAATACTGGAAGAGCTCGGCGAGCTATTCAAGGCCGTCAAGAAAGCGGCTTTGCCCTTGGCTCAACTGGCAGAGTCTGTCGTTGGGGGCATCACAGATGTGCTACTCAGTAAAACGGCCTGTCAGTACAGTGAGCACGTGGACGATGGCGAGGGCGAGGGCGAGGCGGACACCGAGGAGAGCGAGTTCGATGAGATGGTTATTGAGAGTGCTGCCAATCTCGTGGTCACGATTAGCTACGCTCTCGACCCGGAGACATACTCAATGTATTTTGGACGACTGTACAAATTATTATTGACCCAACTGGTAAGCGTAAGATTTCGCTGGTGATCCGCAGATCTAAATAACCTTCCGTTTTTGCAGGAAAAGGCTAAGAAAAACGATGATCTAAATCAGCGTACTCTTGTTTACGGCGTCCTGTCCGAGTGCATCCGGCCGCTGGGCATCCGTGTGGTCACCTATTTCGATGACCTCTTGCCCGTGTTCCTAGAAGGCTCAACCGACTGCCAACCCAAGGCGCGCCATTGCTGCTTCTTCGGCCTGGGCGAACTCGTCTATAATGCTGAAGAAAATTCTTTTAGCTCGTTTTCAGTGATTTTGCAAGCTCTCTCCGATGCGATCGCCAGGGAGACTGATGCCTTTGCAGTGGATAATATCTGCGGGGCTCTGGCACGCCTGATTATAACCAATTGCAATATTGTGCCTCTAGGTTTCGTGCTGCCCGTTTTTATGCGCAATCTGCCCCTCCGCGAGGACCCCGAAGAGTATGACATAGTGCTCAAGGCTTTCCGCGTCCTCTACATGAATGCGCGTCCTAGTGTTGTCGATTTCATTGGCCAGATGGTGGCCGTCACCCTTAATGCGCTCGTGAATGGGGCACTAAGCGATAGCGAATCCACTGCCAGTGCTGTTTCCTTCGTGAAGGAACTAAAGAACGACTATCCGCACCATTTTAACAACGTGGCCAACACATGTAGCAGTGCGGAGGTATTGGAATTTGTTCAGAATCTACTCAATTAGGCAGAAGCCAAATTTGTCATATATGTGTAGCTGTTCGTATATATTTCTCTAATTAATTGTTACATGTTTCTAAATTTATAATTCTCAATAAATACTAGTAGAACAGCCCCCTTATAAGATTTTAGCGATATTATATTTTCACAGTTTCCTGTGTCGTGTCCACTGTGCGTTCAGTGGCTCTGTGGCGAGAGCTGCGGGATTTTCCTGAACTAAGAAATCCCGCTAGCCTGCGCGGAACGTTAGTTAATCGCTAATGCTAATGTTAAATGTCTATCTTAATTCGATGCTAAAGAATTAACGGAAATTCAAAGATTGTTGTCGATGGCCAGGTGGATGGATGACGATTTCTTGTAAGGTTCGGAACTTGCAAGCGGTGCGCTTCTGTCTTTCGGTCTGTCTCGAGTACGAATTGGCAGATCTACATACATACATATATACTGAATGGTTAGTGGTCCAACACAATTGAACAAACAGCACATATATATACAAATGCGCAATAGCAGTAAAATAATTTTTTTTACCAGGTATTCGAATAGCTTAGAGATATACATATGTAGATTCTTTGAAATTCTTGAATTGATGCCAAAATATCGGTTGTCTGCCCAATGTGCAGTGGGCTGAATTGAATTTACATTTTACATTCTACACTGGCGCCCTCAACTTTAGTTCACATATCCAACAATCAGCGGCCCTGTGCTAATGACATGTAAGGAACATGTAACATACATGTCGAATACGTGGAAACAATTAAATCTCCATTTTGTTCGCATTTTGGATCAACCTGATTCTGAAACTAATCAATCTTATGATACGCCTTTTTCCGAACTAGATCAGAAAAGTTTTAAGTCTCCGATCAAACATTAACTAGATCAATCCATGAACTATCTTCGTGTAAATTAAGTTTAAGGAGAGACATGACACTTGCGGAAAAGAAGGCCTGCTATACCCAGAATATAACTGCAGGACGCCAGGCCTGGCATATATGTAGATGTCTGCATCAATCTCAATTTTCCACCCAACAAGCTGCCCCAAGGACTGACGTGTATTCTTATCGGCCACGCGTGCAATTGGCGATTCCCAGGCTTAGAGGCAAGTCCAAGGTGCAGACCAAAAAGACCTCATCTTTAATATGAGTTCGATCATAATTCGACGCTTCAGACCATCAAATACATATCTGATAAATGATATTTATGGTCATTGGTACTTAGGGATTTTGGATTTCTGTGCAAGCTTCTGGACAAATATGCCATACCCTTGCTAAGAGTATCATGCCTCTTTGATGCACATGAACACTTTGAGCGCACACCCGGTGGCAGTTCTGGAGGTGAGGTGAGTAGTAACATTCCCCTCAACCCTATGTTGCGATGAACGAAAGAGTTTCCTTTCAGGGTTCCTTAAATGCCGCTGGCGCCTCCCTCTTCGGCATCGCCTCAGACATTGGCGGCTCCATTCGTATCCCGAGTCTATACTGCGGCATCTTTGGCCACAAGTCGTCCGGCGGAGTGGTATCAGTGGGCGGTCATTTCCCCAACTCGATCGCCGAGGATTTTGAGCAATATCTGGTGGAGGTACCCATCAGTCGTTTCGCCGTGGATCTACCTGATCTCCTCGAGGTGATGGCTGGCAGCGAGAAGGCAGCCACACTTCGCTTGAGGGAACCCTTCCTGTTAAGCCAACTGAAGATCCACTATGCCATGGGGTTCGAAGGTATCAACGGATGGATGCATCAGTCGGTGGAGGGGGAGATCCAAAACGCAATTCGCAAGGCTGTGGTGCACTTGAAAGCCCTCGGTCTGGATGTGCAACGCGCCAAGCTTCCAAGCCTCGGCAACTCCATGGAGATGGCCCTGGCCGGGATTGCAGGCATGCACCAGATGGACTACCTGCTGGAGGCCGAGCCAACGGAGGGGTCGGGCAAAGTGCGCGAGACTCTGGGCGAACTGTTTCGCAGCATCCGCGGTCAGTCGAGTTACACAACCAACGCCCTGATCTTTGAGCTTATGCGCCGCTGCCAGGCGTTTGTGGGAAGACCTCAAATGGAACAATACCATGCGGAGTCCAGGGCGCTCATTGGAGAGTTCAGTGTAAGTGGCCAATTAGCGTGCACGCAATCTCCGATGATGTCTAATGCCAATTTGTATTCCAACATACAGACATTTCTAGGGGAGAACGGGGTTCTCCTATTCCCCACCATGAGCTCGCCGGCCGCCAGGCACAAGTGGACAGTTTTGCCGTTGTGGGGCATCGACTACACCCTCATCTTCAACGTTCTCGGCCTGCCGGTTACGCATGTGCCAATCGGAGTTAATAAACAGGGCCTGCCGATAGGATTCTCCGTAATTGCGGCGCCCCATCAGGATCGCTTGTGTCTGCACCTGGCCGTGGAATTGGAGAGGGCCTTTGGCGGTTGGCAGCCACCCACTCCACACGAGTTTGATGATTAAATGAACGTTGAGAAAGAACTCTTTGAATATCCATCGAAATACAGTGTCTGTCCCAGTGGTGGATGAAATTGTACCAATAGCAATTTATGCTGGAATATGGCATCTTCTCGTATTCCTGGGATCTCGCGTTATCAGGATATTTAGAGAGCCACATGGCTGTAATATGAAACAGGCAGTTAAAAAAAAACGCAAAAGTAAAATACATAATTCCAGTTACAACCAGTTAAAACTATTAATTAAACTAAACAATAAAGCATAGAGTACAGGGTGGAACCTACCAGTTAACATTCAGCTACCTTCATTCTTTTGACAGGACGACTTTTCCTTAGGCGGTGCCAGTATAAAGAAAACGGGTTCTGTCGATTGAGACTTGAGTTAAGAGTTGATATTGCCAAATCTGGCCAAATGTTCGCAGTGTCTGCTCGATTCTGCCACTGCAGTGGTGAATAAAAAGTGAATAAAAATTTCCCGCTAATTTGGTCGCAGGAATCAGCTGACTAATCAACTGACTTTGAAGCTTGATCAGAATGACAGGGTTGCATTTTTAGCAACAAAATGTATAGATTTTTTATATAGGGATTCTTCTTTCAATATATTGAAATATAATTAATATTTGCTTTAACAAAATTGCCACTTATTTGGGAATTCCGCCCAGTGTGCGCTGCTTTAAAAACTTTTTGCCGGTTTTCCTACACATCGGAAATTCTTGAAAGCATCGTGGGTTTATATATGTATTCATCGATAAAAATATAGGTGCTTTGGAAAAAAACTTCAGAAGCATATCGAGCATTTGGTCACATTCGTATAGTTTTTTCTAAAAGTTCGTCGCACCACATTACGAAATTACAATTTATTTTCCAAAAGGAAACTAAAATATATAGTTTCAAGTCAAGTATGGAGGCGGAATTGGTGGAAATAATTGGCGGTATCATGTGCACAGATACAAGGCGAATCCACGAGTGCACTGAAGCTTTGGGCCAGGCGTTTAAGAATCCGCAGACCCTGACAGGGCTCTGCCAGATTCTGGTGTCGCCTCGAGAGACACCAGTCCGCCAGATCGCAGTTCTCCTGATGAATAAGCGACTCCAGAAGCTGCATCACTGGCAGATGGTGGCGCCCGAACAGCAGGAGGAAATAAAGAGTTGCATGCTCCAGGCATTGATAGGAGGAGAGGAGCAAAAGGGTGTAAGGAAAGCGATTGGCCAGCTCATTGGAACTTTGGTGCGTCATGAGGCGGATAAGAAGGACTCGTGGTTGGCTGATTTGCTGGCACTCAGTTTTCAACTCTGCAGCATGCCCGATCCAAAGAAGAGAGTGCTGGGGGCATCCATATTCTGTACGCTGACCGATGCCGCCCCAGATCATTTTCTCAGCCGCATGCCGGAGGCCTTTGAACTCTTTTCCAGTGTACTGGTGGCAGCCCAGGCCAGAGGAGATATGGCCACAACCACTGTAGCCAATATGATGATGGGAATGTGTTTCCTGGTTCCATTAGTTGACAGCCACACAGAGGAGAAGCTGGAAAATATCGTGCCCCTGACGCTTTTTGCCCTGCAGGCATTTGCCCAAAAAGGAGTCGTGGCCGAATTCACTACCGGCTTTGACATGCTTGATTCCATGGTCGAGAATACCCCAAAATTGCTCAATAAGAATATACAGAACGTCGTTGAGTTCTGCCTGGAGACTTTGAGGAACAAGCAGTTCGTGCCTCCCATCCGTATTAAGGTGGTGCACTTTGTTGAACGCTTAGTGAGCGTAAAGAAGCGGACAATCGTCAAACAGAAGCTGCTAGGGCCCATCCTGGTCGCCATCTTCGAGATGATCTGCAGTGAATTCGACAGCGATGATGAAGAGGATGACTATTTCAAGGGAACCTTCAATAGTCCCGGCAGCGCGGCCACCCAAGCCCTCGGTCTCATGGCTTTCTACCTATCGTCAGAGAAGCTTCTTCGAGCTCTTCTGCCAATTATCGAGCCATCGCTCCAGAGTCACGATCCACTGCGCCGTCGCGGCGCCTTCATGTGCATAGCCGTCATCTCCGAGGGTTGCTCGGAGTACATCCAACGGAACAATCTGGAAATATTGCTGAGCCTCATCATCCAGAGGGGCGTTATCGATCCGGATTCCCGCGTGCATAACGTGGCCTTCTTTGCCCTGGGACAGTTCACAGAGCATCTGCAGCCCGAGATATCCACATTTGCACCGCAGATAATGCCCGTGCTGCTCGATTTCATCCATCAAGTGGTTGTGGAGCTGAAGATGACCCATTCGGTGGAGCCCAACAGGATAAATCGAATCTTCAATGCTCTGGAAGATTTATGTGAGCACCTTGAAGATGAGATTTTACCACATTTGCCGGTGCTGATGGAACGGTAATTTATAGTTTCTATTGCCTATTGTGTTCATATAGTAATCTCAAATTATTCTCAGTCTCTTCGAGTGCATGGACCAAGAGAACCACGTGCAAATTCGAAAGCTTGCCCTAATCTGCATCTCAGCGGTGGCCAGTGCATCGAAGACCAATTTCTCGCCGTACTTAAATCCGATTGTGCATATTCTGAGGCACTATCTGGTCTATGAATGCTCCGCGCCGCTCAATGAGCTGCGCATTCAGGCCATAGATACACTGGCTTCAATCGCCAGTTCTGTGGGAAAAGAGAATTTTACTCATCTCGCTGATTGTACAGTGCAGTTTTCTCTGACAATGCTGGATCAGGGTCCAGATGATCCTGACCTGAGGCGTGCCATCTACTGTTTGCTTGGCGGACTATCGTTCGTTTTGACTGATAATATGGTAACTGCGTTCCCAAGGATTGTGGAACGCATACTTCAGTCGGTGGCATCTACCGAATGTGACAATGAATCCAATAATCATGATGTGGACGATGGTTCGGATGACTTGCAGGTGGAAAATGACTTTGTCTTTGAGAAGGAGGAGGCCACATTAGTCTTGAAGGATTTTGCTGTGAATTCAAGGAAATCCTTTACGCCCTACCTTACGATGGCATTCGAAGTGGTGGAAAAAAATATTGATCATAGCCAGGAAGTCATCCGCAAGGCATCCATCGAGGCCCTCTGCGCATTTGTGATTGCCCGCGGCGATACGGCCGACATAGACGGCGTGAAGCTTGCATGCACCATCCTTATGCCAAAGTTTACTCAGCTTATCAAGAAAGACGAGGAGCCGGACGTAGTCTGTAAAATACTGGAAGAGCTCGGCGAGCTATTCAAGGCCGTCAAGAAAGCGGCTTTGCCCTTGGCTCAACTGGCAGAGTCTGTCGTTGGGGGCATCACAGATGTGCTACTCAGTAAAACGGCCTGTCAGTACAGTGAGCACGTGAACGATGGCGAGGGCGAGGGCGAGGCGGACACCGAGGAGAGCGAGTTCGATGAGATGGTTATTGAGAGTGCTGCCAATCTCGTGGTCACGATTAGCTACGCTCTCGACCCGGAGACATACTCAATGTATTTTGGACGACTGTACAAATTATTATTGACCCAACTGGTAAGCGTAAGATTTCGCTGGTGATCCGCAGATCTAAATAACATTCCGTTTTTGCAGGAAAAGGCTAAGAAAAACGATGATCTAAATCAGCGTACTCTTGTTTACGGCGTCCTGTCCGAGTGCATCCGGCCGCTGGGCATCCGTGTGGTCACCTATTTCGATGACCTCTTGCCCGTGTTCCTAGAAGGCTCAACCGACTGCCAACCCAAGGCGCGCCATTGCTGCTTCTTCGGCCTGGGCGAACTCGTCTATAATGCTGAAGAAAATTCTTTTAGCTCGTTTTCAGTGATTTTGCAAGCTCTCTCCGATGCGATCGCCAGGGAGACTGATGCCTTTGCAGTGGATAATATCTGCGGGGCTCTGGCACGCCTGATTATAACCAATTGCAATATTGTGCCTCTAGGTTTCGTGCTGCCCGTTTTTATGCGCAATCTGCCCCTCCGCGAGGACCCCGAAGAGTATGACATAGTGCTCAAGGCTTTCCGCGTCCTCTACATGAATGCGCGTCCTAGTGTTGTCGATTTCATTGGCCAGATGGTGGCCGTCACCCTTAATGCGCTCGTGAATGGGGCACTAAGCGATAGCGAATCCACTGCCAGTGCTGTTTCCTTCGTGAAGGAACTAAAGAACGACTATCCGCACCATTTTAACAACGTGGCCAACACATGTAGCAGTGCGGAGGTATTGGAATTTGTTCAGAATCTACTCAATTAGGCAGAAGCCAAATTTGTCATATATGTGTAGCTGTTCGTATATATTTCTCTAATTAATTGTTACATGTTTCTAAGTTTATAATTCTCAATAAATACTAGTAGAACAGCCCCCTTATAAGATTTTAGCGATATTATATTTTCACAGTTTCCTGTGTCGTGTCCACTGTGCGTTCAGTGGCTCTGTGGCGGGAGCTGCGGGATTTTCCTGAACTAAGAAATCCCGCTAGCCTGCGCGGAACGTTAGTTAATCGCTAATGCTAATGTTAAATGTCTATCTTAATTCGATGCTAAAGAATTAACGGAAATTCAAAGATTGTTGTCGATGGCCAGGTGGATGGATGACGATTTCTTGTAAGGTTCGGAACTTGCAAGCGGTGCGCTTCTGTCTTTCGGTCTGTCTCGAGTACGAATTGGCAGATCTACATACATACATATATACTGAATGGTTAGTGGTCCAACACAATTGAACAAACAGCACATATATATACAAATGCGCAATAGCAGTAAAATAATTTTTTTTACCAGGTATTCGAATAGCTTAGAGATATACATATGTAGATTCTTTGAAATTCTTGAATTGATGCCAAAATATCGGTTGTCTGCCCAATGTGCAGTGGGCTGAATTGAATTTACATTTTACATTCTACACTGGCGCCCTCAACTTTAGTTCACATATCCAACAATCAGCGGCCCTGTGCTAATGACATGTAAGGAACATGTAACATACATGTCGAATACGTGGAAACAATTAAATCTCCATTTTGTTCGCATTTTGGATCAACCTGATTCTGAAACTAATCAATCTTATGATACGCCTTTTTCCGAACTAGATCAGAAAAGTTTTAAGTCTCCGATCAAACATTAACTAGATCAATCCATGAACTATCTTCGTGTAAATTAAGTTTAAGGAGAGACATGACACTTGCGGAAAAGAAGGCCTGCTATACCCAGAATATAACTGCAGGACGCCAGGCCTGGCATATATGTAGATGTCTGCATCAATCTCAATTTTCCACCCAACAAGCTGCCCCAAGGACTGACGTGTATTCTTATCGGCCACGCGTGCAATTGGCGATTCCCAGGCTTAGAGGCAAGTCCAAGGTGCAGACCAAAAAGACCTCATCTTTAATATGAGTTCGATCATAATTCGACGCTTCAGACCATCAAATACATATCTGATAAATGATATTTATGGTCATTGGTACTTAGGGATTTTGGATTTCTGTGCAAGCTTTTGGACAAATATGCCATACCCTTGCTAAGAGTATCATGCCTCTTTGATGCACATGAACACTTTGAGGTTCGACACCCGAAGGCAAGTCAATTTCTAAAAAGAATGCCACTTATTCACTTCCGAACTATTGGCAAATATTTATAGACGTGCGAAGTATAAATAGCAACTAGCAAAGCTCTAAAAAAATCCAAATAGAAAAGAAGAAAAAAAAAAAAAAATGTACTTAAAAGGATAAATACACATTGATTGGGGAAAAGAAAAATAATGAGAGAAAATGCATCGGTGTCGGCGCGGACTGTGGTTAATTGCTCTGATAAATGGACGGCACGGTAATTTCGCAACTTCGGGACTGCGGCGACGACATGGATGCCATGCCGCTTCCTCGAGCACCGCGCTCGGAGATCTCGATCTCGATCAACCTTGATGTTGATTAATAGGTGCCGCTCTGCTTGGCGCATCTATTTTGGTGCCGTCTCTCACTGCCTGCCAGTGTCCCGTCCCGTTGTCCCGTTGTCCCTGTGCATGTGCATCTCATCTCTATCGGTTAGCTCAGGGTCCACGTACCATGGCATGGCATGCCAATTGTCTTGCGTCGGTCCTTCTAGGGTTCGTTTCTATTTTCTGAACTCTCTGCGATGCGAGTGAGTCGTCGGCCACCGCAGTGGACAAGGAAGTGGTGGGGCCGGGGCCCGAATTTCCCACTACTGAAGCATATTGATTGGCCAATTCTTGTCACGCACATTTGTTTATCATTCGTGTGTGTGTGTGTGTGGGTCTTTCTCTTATCTAACTCTGGCTCTCTTTCAACATCTCCCCTACGATGGATATTTTGGGTTGGAGAATGGGTGAAACGTTACACTTCCCTCAGTATCCTTAAGAAATAAACCTACTTGATGGACTCTCCAGCATTAACTTCAACTGTAGAATGCATCAACTTCAACTACCTAATCGAAGGGGCCTCATGTGTCGCATGCACCCCAAGATCTCGAACTTCTCTCATGCTGTGACCAGAACAAAGAAAACGGCTTATATGGATCGATTCGAGATGATTGCCTCGCACTAGTTTCGCGCATCTCTTTCTCTGAGTACTGCCCTGCCAGCTAGCCAAAATCTCTTCGAGCGAGAGCCCCCAATATAAAGGCACTACAGACCGCACGGCGTGCCATTTGTTGTTGAGTCTAGCCGTCAACAAGAATCGTCAACGTGCGAATTAATTCTAATTACATCCTTTCCTTCGCCTAAAAGGTGTGTGAGTTTTATCGCTGGGAGGCTGACAGAATCAAGGATACAGAATCACACAGAACCGATACATTCCAGGATTATTTCTTAACATTTAAGTGGTGCCAAAGAAGCACAGAATCCATCGTCTTCTAAAGGGCATGATCTATTTATAAAGTGAAGATTAATCGGATTGACGAAAAAAAGATCAGCATTCGCGTAAATTCCAATTAGTTTGATTTTGTCAATTTGGGTTCTATGAACTTTTCGTAAAGGACACTTTTAGCTCGATAAGTACGAACAAATTGACAGTGTGATTGCATTTTTGTTTCCAGATAATCAACTGCCAAGATGTGTGACGATGATGCGGGTGCATTAGTTATCGACAACGGATCGGGCATGTGCAAAGCCGGCTTTGCTGGTGATGACGCCCCACGTGCTGTCTTCCCATCGATTGTGGGTCGCCCACGCCACCAGGGTGTGATGGTGGGTATGGGTCAGAAGGATTCGTACGTCGGTGATGAGGCTCAGAGCAAGCGTGGTATCCTCACTCTGAAATATCCCATTGAGCACGGCATCATCACCAACTGGGATGACATGGAGAAGATCTGGCATCACACCTTCTACAATGAGTTGCGTGTGGCCCCCGAGGAGCATCCAGTATTATTGACAGAGGCCCCCCTCAATCCCAAGGCCAATCGCGAGAAGATGACTCAGATCATGTTTGAGACCTTCAACTCCCCGGCCATGTATGTTGCCATCCAGGCCGTGCTCTCCCTGTACGCCTCCGGTCGTACCACTGGTATTGTGCTGGACTCTGGTGACGGTGTCTCCCACACCGTGCCCATCTATGAGGGCTTCGCCCTGCCCCATGCCATCCTCCGTCTGGATCTGGCCGGTCGCGATTTGACCGACTACCTGATGAAGATCCTCACCGAGCGCGGCTACTCGTTCACCACCACTGCCGAGCGTGAGATCGTGCGCGACATCAAGGAGAAGCTGTGCTACGTTGCCCTGGACTTCGAGCAGGAGATGGCCACCGCTGCCGCCTCCACCTCCTTGGAGAAGTCGTACGAGTTGCCCGACGGACAGGTCATCACCATTGGCAACGAGCGATTCCGCTGCCCCGAGGCCCTGTTCCAGCCTTCCTTCCTGGGAATGGAGTCGTGCGGTATTCACGAGACCGTGTACAACTCGATCATGAAGTGCGATGTGGACATCCGTAAGGATCTGTATGCCAACTCTGTGCTGTCCGGCGGTACCACCATGTATCCAGGTAAGCCCTGCTCATCCGTTGCCGTTGCCCTTCCTTGATGCTTACTTGTGCCGTTTGCCCCCAGGTATTGCTGATCGTATGCAAAAGGAGATCACTGCCCTGGCCCCATCGACCATCAAGATCAAGATCATTGCGCCACCTGAGAGAAAGTACTCCGTATGGATCGGTGGCTCCATCCTGGCCTCTCTCTCCACTTTCCAGCAGATGTGGATCTCGAAACAGGAGTACGATGAGTCCGGCCCCGGCATTGTTCACCGCAAATGCTTTTAAATCTTTCCCACGTGGCGAAAGACTTCCAAAGGCAACAAAAACCAACAGCAATACCCTCAACGACAGCGGGCCGCCCCCGAACACCGTCGGCTCGCACAGTGATACACAAGAGCATCGCACAATTATCATCCATTTAAAATTTACAACAGCACAGAGGCAACCTCCTGTTGCCAGAGCACATCCTTCACTGAAATTCACTCAGCAACAGAACCGGGGATTTTTATTATGAAGAACAACTTTTGGTAGAGTAGAAATCGTCGGTGTGTGTAGCGTCTAAGAACATGAGACAACATCTACAATCAAATGTATATCAATGAGCTTTCAGCCCCTAGTCAGTGTAATGAAAGCCAATTATATATCTTCCATTAAAAATATGAAATACATACTTTAAATAAATAATAAACTTTTCTATTACCATCTGGTGTACGAGTACTTCCCCACAAATGAAGGTGCAAGAGCAGTTTGGTTGGTAAACAGCTTTTAAATTCCTTTAATTCACATTAAATATTTTGTTAAAAGACGTTCTTGTATAACTAATAACTTAGAATGTAATACGAAAAGTATCAAAACATACAGCGAGGATACTTAGTACCGGGACTTAGGCCATAGGGATATGATGAATTCAACATTAACAAGTAAGAATGATATGGTCGAGGCTATCCGACTATGCGATACCCGTTACTCAGATTGTTTTTCTGTGTCACAGCTGTGGAAGTGATTTAGTTTCAATTTGAAAAATATGAATCACTATCATAGTGAGATGACAAGAGAGAAGAATAATCAAAAGGCAAACTTTTATCTAGATACTTGAGCATCACATATCAATGCTTGATCTTCGAATGGTATATCTCAGACGGACTGACAATTAAGTATGTGCTTAGATCGATCCTTCTTAAGTATACTTTTTTGGATCGTAAATGCCTGTTTCTTACACACTCGTATATTCCCTTTCACTCAACGAGCACCGGGTATAAGTAAAGTATAAGGTTTGGCAGTGACTGTTATTTATTTGAAACTGTTCGTTCGTTCCTTCAGCAGTGTGTTAGTTAGATGAATAGTTTTGGCTTGTGCGGTTGGCTTGCATTGGATTGGGTTGGGTGTTTCTCCTATATAATATGAGTATTTCGTTTTAGTTACCATTCGTAAGCACCTAGTACATTAATATCTCTATATCTCTACGTGGGTTTCTTAACTAATTAATTGCGTAGCTTAACAAATACAATTATTGTACAGACCAGCATTGCAACATTGTAAGCATAAATAAGCGTTAAATATACTATCTATTGGTTATTGTCCAACATATGGATTGTATTTTGGTCAACTCAATCTTAACGAATAAATTATACGCTCATATCCCCAGGTAAGTATGTACACACCTTATTGCTTTAAATGGCCATAATGTCTACGATCTAATTTCGGGCAAAGTAATATTATATGTACACGTGCTCCCAAATTGTTAATATTGCAGTTTTTGCTTTGTTCGGTCTCCTCTGACACGACCCGATTCCTTATGATGATAAATCCTATCTAATATTCGAGAATACTTTAAACGATCGTCAGTGGGTGGTGCTGCGGCTGGCAGCGGCTAGTCCTCGTTTGAAACGGGAGGTCCATCGTTGTAGGTGGCTGGTAATGCTTGGCTAGGGTTAACCCTCGGACATTTCCGCAGCAGGAGCTACTCGTTTGGAATGGGAGGGCATTGCTCTGAGGTTAACCTTCGTGGTCCTTCCCGGGACGTAGACCCGATTACCGGGGGAAGGAATAACAATTTACCACGTACTTTTGGACCTCGGCCAGACCTGGTTGGGTTCGGACCTTTAAAACTGGTTAATACTTTCAAATGTAAATTTGTAAATTCAGTGCATTTGTCCCACACACGTCATAACACGTCGAGGTAAAGTCCCGCCTCGGGAGAAATGAAACAGCCTCCGCAATAGCCCCCGCAGAATGCTCTTCGCGTCAGCTTCGCGGTGTCAAACTGTAGGGAAAGATCATCGTTAGAGAACGGAACGGCATTGATCAGTTTTTGTGGCTGAGACTAGTACTTACACCACTGCTACGCTTCATTACCACCCTGTTGCCATGTGTGTTCCAAACGGTGCCGGGGCGCATGGCAAAGCCCGTACGCTCCAGGTTTATGGAGAAATCCCCCTGCGGACATTGCATATTACGGTTGTAGCAGTCGCCCGCCGACCCGAGCTTCTGGCGTTGACCTCGCGACTCGGCGAACTCGAAATCATTATCGATGATCCGCAGATCGGTGATGTTCAGGCGCAGCTTGCTGAAGTGCGTACGCCCGGAGTTCTGGTCATTGTAGTACTCGTGCTCCCGGGACGCCGGCGGACAACTATTCATCAGCTTGGTCTTGTATTCGTAGTAAATGGAATAGTTCTCCTGCGGCTCCACGCTTATGTATTCGCGCGGCGTCAGACTGTTCATGTGATGGCAGTAGATGCGCACCTGCTGCAGCCGCACCATCAGCATGTACTCGCCATCCTTGTAGATGCCATGCATGCGCTGCAGATCCTTGCAGCTCTGCGGTCGGCGGGCGCTCGTCATGCTGCTGCTGCTGCTGCTGACACTTCGCCTCCTGCAGCTGGCCGGGGGCAGGCACTTGTGCTTCTGCGGCTTCGATCTGGTGGGACAGGCTATGCGACCCATTCGAGAGTCGAAGCAGAAAACTCTTCGCGTCTCGTAGCCATCGCAGTTGCACTGCGAAAAGAGAATTGAACGTAGTACCTGTTTGTCTTACAGTCTTTCGGGACTTACCTCCGAGATGACCTTCGATTGCCGACGCACACAGTTGTTGCAGATGCGCCGCTTGGTTGGACGCTTTTTGGCCGCGCAATGGCCCTCCTCTATGCTGTCGCCCTGCCAGGATTCACAGCGAACGTAGCGCGTTTGGTACTCCTCGGAGCAGTCCGCCGGGCAAGGCGTCCAGTTCGAGGTAATCCACTTGCAGTTGATCTTGCACGTCTTCGTGGTTGTGCGGAGTGTTGGCCTCCGAACCTTTCGGGTTAGACAGTACGAGTCATTGATGTACACCTTGCGCTTGGGCGAGCCCGGCACTTCGGGCTTGTACACACGTGTACAGCGCTGGAGCTTCCTCTTCTGCCCCTCGCCACACTGCACAGAACACTGCGGAGGAGGTACAATCAGTTTCACAATGAGACTTATCCATCAGCAGGACTCACCTCACTCCACTCGCTGGTGTACTTGATCTGGCAGCAGTTGCGCACCTCCTTGGGCTTCCTGTTTCGATCACAACCGATCCCATAGGGATGCGAGCAGCTCACGGAGCGGCTCTTCTTGCACCAATCATTGCAGTCGCCCCAGTCTCCAGTCACCCAATTGTTCACCGAAACTGCATTCTGTATTTGGGTTGGGTGTATTGGCATTAGCATAGGTGTCCAACGCATGGAGAGTGGCTGATAACACTTACCGGTGATTCTGTATAGACAGGACAGGGCTCGGTGTTGCAGAAATGGAGCAGCTCATTGTACTGGTGTTTGGTGCGGGGACTGCACAGATCGTCGCTGACGTGGGCATTGTGCAGATAACACCGCACTTCGCGCTTCTGGGTGCCTGTGCCACACGACTTGGAGCACTGTGCCGCCAGAAATGAGAGACAGTCAGATGAAGAATTTCAGAGATGTCAAGGACTACTCACCGCTGTCAATTCCGAATACTTCCAGCATCCCTCGCGGCACTTCTCATGGTGTACCACCTCGAACTTGAGCTTACAATAAGACATATCCACGATATTTGAACGCTGAATATCCGGGAATGTCTGTATGCAGTTGAAGTTCTTCTCGCGCGTTCCCAACTCCCCGCAGGACGCCGAACACTCTGAGATGCTCGTGACATTCAGACTAGAAATGCAGGGAAATCAATAAGATGAAATCCATACAGATTTTCGGATATTTCGACAACTCACGTTAGACGACAATCCATGTTGCAGCTAAGATCCTCGGCCATGGATCGGGCTGTGGCATCGCAGAACTGCGGCGCCACCTTGAGTCCCTTTGTGGTGCTAACGCAGGCTGGCTGACGATACATTCTGCCCTGGCAGAGCGAGTCGCAGGTGCTCCACGCCTGCATTTCCCAACGATAGATCTCGACCTCCGTCGCCTCAGCGGTCATCGGCTTGTCAATGGTGTAAGAGTACGAAATCAGTACTGTGTCGTGTTTTTTGGCCGGACTCAGGTCAATAGAGATGATCTAGCACCCAAAGATAGGAAGGTATTAATACGCGAGTTCACTTAACAAAGCCTCAAGCCTTTTTTACCTCAACTACTAGATCACGAGACAGCTTCCATGAGTAGGTCGTGTTCACACGCTCCATTGGGCTGTTGGAGCCGTTGTACTCTATCGTAACACCGGCATAAACAAATTTCAACGAATATGTCTTGACCACGTCTCTGTTTAGAATTGGCGCACGCTTGTCATCGCTCAGGACAATGTAGTTTTGCTCCGGATAACCAGGCTGTGTGATGACGATATTTGACGCACCTGGAAATGTCCAAAAAACAAATAAAACCAACAGTGTTATTAGTGTACAGTGTATTATCGGAACCATGGATAAAATATATATTCAATCAATGAACCTATTTGTAATGTTAACTTTGAGAAAACTTGTTTATATGATGCATTAGAACATGGTGAAACAGGCGACCATCCACAATCCATTTCTGGGATGGTCCGTATGGTTTTGCCGTTCCGAAAATTTCCTAGTTATTCCACTATTCACCTGATATATACATATCTAAACCGCACCCTTCTATCGAAGTTTCGCCGATGATTTTCAAATGCACCGTTCCTTGTAGATGTGCTGTGTGGGAAAAGGCTATCATTAACATATGTACATTTGACACCATTACAATGCCATTTGAGCCTTAACCCTTTTAACCCAACCTTAAATTCGACTCGGAAATAATTGGTCATGGCAACAACACTTTTTGCTTTCGTGAAAACATCTAACGCATAACAGCACCGACTGTGCTCGTAACATACGCGTAATAGAACATCTGGGTTAAGACGTATGTTTCCCGCCACATATAATTCAAAATGTAGTGGTGGACGGTGGCAGTGGGAATCGATGTTTCACATCTGAAAAAAATCCCACCGTTCCTTGTAATTTATACATAATTTTTGTTAGCTGAACCTCATTTTGGCTAGGAAATAATTGGTGGTGGAACAACACTTTTTGTTTTCGTGAAAACAGCTGACGCACTCCGATTTGGTTATCCGAACGTTGTCAAAAAAAAATTCATTTCTGCGCATAACGGCACGGATTGTATTTTCATAGAATAAATTTCTATAGAAACATAGAAAATAGATCATAGAAAAACTCTCCAAAACACTAATGTGGAAGCACGTAAGTGTTGCCGGCCGTCAGTGTTGCAAAGTCTTTGAAATCGATCTGAAGAAAATATCAAGTTAGGTTATGTTAACCTAGCCTAAGCTGAAGTGCATTCAATTAAAAGTTTTAAACACGTGCTGTGCTGTGTCATTGATTGTATTTAAGAGATTGCCAGTGGCGCCAGCAAGTGATAAGGACTGCGATTTCCAGAGATAGGCCGTAATTAATGTGCGATGACCTGGTGCAGTCTAGTCTGGCCATTTCCGTAGTGGTGCAAATCTACTCAGTAATCAGTGCGTACGTGAGGGTCTTGGGAGCAATCACCTGGCGCCGATGCAACAGCCGCCACCAGCCGATCAGCAGCACAAACACCCCATTCAGAAAGCACTATCAACGGCCATTGGATTGGGGAGCAGCGACAAGTCACGGACCTCCACAAATATGGCGATGGCACATACGGACGTACATGTGTATGGGTATGTAAATGATTTGCTCATTAAGGCCAAAAGGCATACAAATTTACCATTAGCATTTACTTATGAAATTAGCCAAAACATTAATTATATATGTTTCCTTTTTTTTTGGTGCTGCGCTGCTGACAACAGCGGATGCAAATTATTGGGGGTACACACCTTTTGGTATTGTCGTCACATAGTAGAGGGTCTTGGTGGGGTCTTTCAGTTTCAGGAGATCGGAGACGTAGAGATTTCCGGTTACTTCCTCGCATGTGTCGCTTTGCCCCTCGCAAACGCCGCATTTGTCTGTATGTAAAAAAGTTTATAGAGACGGTGAATTTCTGAGCAATTGAGGAACTCATGAGACGCGTACATACCCAGCTTGGCAATCGAGTTTAGCTCATTGTCGCATCCCGCCGGCCTGCAGATGCCGTTGACGCACTTGTCGAAGCTGTCCACGGTGCAGGTGGTGCCATCCGCTACTTTGCTTTTCAGTTTGAAATATGTAATACTATTATCCACGCGGCAGAACAGTTTGCACTGCTTGGACGGTTCTCCTGTGAAGAAAACTCGGTAAAGACGTGCCCCAAAATGGATGTATCCAGGGCGGTACTTACTCTCGTATTTGGGTATCCACTTTGAGGCTGGGCTGATGCCCTGAATGTTGAAGTTTCTTCCGTTCATATCGTAGCACTGCTGCTCTCGGGGATCGGGCGTGCCCAGAGGGCATTCGTGTGTGTTGCACGAGCGGTATTTCTTGCGGCTTCCCACACAGTACTTGCCGCCGTGGTCGGGCACCGGGTCGTTGCAGTCACGATGCGACTCCTGAACACCACCGCCGCAGGTGAGGCTGCAGGGCGTGAACACCGTCCAAGGCCCCCATCCGCCGTTCACCTTGCGCAGCTGGCCCCCCTTCCGGGGCACGCACTTGCCCTTTTGGCACCAGTGTCGGTTTTGGTTGCACGGCGTGCCATCGGCCCAGGGCAGGTTGCTGGAACGGCACTGGTCGTGGGGATTCGTGTGCGTCCGGTTGCACCACAGCCGCTGGCACTCCTCCTCCATGGAGCAATGGGTGCTCTGGTTGCCGTAAATCAGCTCGCACTGGTTGTCCAGCGAGTAGATCTCGCCCGGCAGCCTCTTCGTCTCGTTGGGTATGTACGAGGAGGGTGTGTTCTCCAGACATGACTTGTCCGTCTTTCTGCAGATGATTAATGGCAGATATTAATCAGCACTCTTCCCCCCTTCGATCCACTTACTCTAGAAACTCGGACACAAAATGCTGCGAGCACTTGGACCAAGACCACGGATGCATGTGGATGCCCATAACGCTGGACATGATGTGCATTTCCTTGTTGCTGCCCGATTTCGTATTGTACGGCTGGCATTGCTTGTCATCGTCGTGGGGCATATTCAGGCTATATATAGAGAAATGATTAATCAAAGAGAAGCTGGGGGAAAGATAACTGCAGCGACAACTTACATGTGACCCAGCTCGTGGGCCATGGTAAAGGCAGCGGGCAGGCCAGTGTCTTGGACAATGGAGCAGGATCTGGGATTGCAAACGGTCCCCAGCTCGGCCAGACCCAGCATATGGCAGCTCTTTCCGGGAATTCCCCCGCAGATCGGCTCACTAGAAGATCGAAAGATCGATTATCTCTAGATGCTGATCAGCGCCAGCTCATCCTCTGTCTTACCGCGTTATAAGCATGGCCGTGTCGTAGTGGTAGCCCTTCTGGTTGGCAAAGGTGCAGAAGTGCTTGAGCATTTCGTTGCTGGAGTTGTGTCGTTCATTGCTGTCGGGCAGCAGGATCAGGTTGACCAGCGAGATGCGGATGGAGTTGCCGATGCTGGCGTCCTCGAAGATCTTCGAGACAATCGACAGCAGGATCAGAATGTAGGCGGACAGATCGTCCTTGTGGAACCGGCCCATGCTGGAGTCGACGGCCACCAGCACCTCGAGGGTGTACAGCTGATTGTCCATGTCCGTGTAGTGGCGCTTGCGGCGCTTCAGCTTGCGGGGCACGCTGTCACGCAGCTGCCGCTCAAGCTCCAGCTCCAGTGGCTCCAGTGCGTCCAGGCCCAGCTCGAGCTTGGAGACAGCGTGTCTGGCATTGCGCTGCGAGTGCCGCCAGACGCGGTGCAAGACCTCGTCGCTGCTGGTCTGGTTGACCGGCTGAATGAGCAGTGTGCCGAAACCCGTTTTGATATAACCAGTCTGTCGCGGATTAAGGAGGGGTATTAAGGGGGCTTATTAGTAGTCATATTCGGCGATATATTGATAAGCATAATTTGCGAAATGTAAATGCGATGCAAATGGCTTTGCGAAGGTCATTCTGTGCCACTTGTTGGCCTTACCATGCCGCCGCAGAGCGAAACGGCCACCGCCGAGTGGGAGTCGCCTTCGACGTAGCCCTTGTAGTAGCAGCCCAGATAGTGCTGCTGCTCCTGGTCCTGTTCCTGCTCCTGGTCGCCATCTTCCGACGCTGCCCCATCGGTCCGGTTGCTGAGTATGCGAATCAGGGGTATCATGTCGTTCGGTATGAACGAGGTGTCCTGGTGCAGCACCAGATGCAGTCCGCGCCCAAACGCATGCAGATTGTACTCCGGATGTGGATCCCAGATCTGGTGCGACCTGCTGCGAAACGTGCCCGTCATGCTGAATGCGGGCGAGGAGTCTGCAAGCTCAAGGATGAGAAGGCGTCCAAGAGGGGGGAAATGTTACTCCTCTCACCTTTAAGGAAACTGTTGATGTCGTTGTTTCGCTTCGATTCGAAGAGCAAGTCGTCTTCGTTGAGACTGTAATTGTAGACTTTGGTGGGGACCACAAAGGCACTGAGCTCCTCCTTGCCAATGTCCTCGAAGCCGTCCGCGTCGCTGTTGGGTGGGTCCGTGACTGGGAACAGCAGGGGGGTGACGGCGGGCGGGTACTGTGCGGGCGACTGGTTGCCCTTGGGCAGCTCCAGCCTGGCCTTATGGCCGCTCGGCAGGCCGTTGAAGAACAGGAACAATAAGGCCGTCAGGAAGACGAGCGCACAGGCGTACAGGCAGGCGTGTTGTCGCCAGTGTGTGGACATCTTTTGGCTGCACTTGTACCGGTAGAACCACCATTCACACCTCTTCTTCAGCACGAGCTGTAACGTAGCGAAAAATACAGAGAAAACAGAGGTTTAGTCCGGGACTGTGGTCTGTGGTTTGTGGTTTGTGCTTTGTGGTGCAGAGCTACGTCCATACTGCCGGCATTCTCTCACACCTTCGAGGCGGATTTCGATTAATGGGTGGCTGGAAAGCTGCCCAGATAAGTGCTTGGGCACGTTCCACTCTCCACTGCCCCAACGGCCTATCATGACGGGGGCTGATTTGAGTGATTGACTTTTGAAAGAATTATTGATGAACTGCCGCCGCCGGCATGCCAGATACCACCAGATACCTTGACCACCTGTGAGATACGCAGATCAGACAAATGCAGAGGCAGCGGCAGAGGCAGCGGCAGAGGCAGCGAGGCATAGCTGCCCCCGGCGCTGGCCTTTGGCTGCAGCCCCCGACCGACAAAGCTGTTGAAAACACTTCCTCGCACCGCCAAAAATTTTGCACATTTTGTTTAAAGCAAAATGTTCAAGCGCTGAGGTGTAAAGTGTGCCAGCGGCAATTTTTGTGTACATTTCAAACATAAAACAAATGCAAAAAAAAAAACGAAAAAGTACCCCGCCAGCCACAAAAAAAAAATGGAAAAGAAAAAAAAATTAAATACCACTAATTTGTAAATTTGTGTGAGAGCTCTTTGTTGGCACCTCTGCGATATTGCCTTAGACAATTCATGTATCAGCGAAAATAAATTAAAATTCCCCCGCGAAATTAGCGAATTATTTCCGCTAAATGACGAGACGAAGTATTTTACATAATTTTATGGCAGCTCTGTGAACTCTGTGACCGCCGACACATTTGTTATGCCCCCCGCATCCCCCCTGTCAAATATTGTGGTACCATCCCAGACGATTAGACGATTTTTGTTTGCCAAAAAAGATCTATGGATCAAAGAACACTGATAATTTCGCCGGTGGGGCATGTGATCACATTATTCTAAACAATTTTTTTGCGGTTTCTAGAGTAGATTAGGATTCCGTAGACCACAAATATAGAGGAAATACTACATACATATAAACGAGATCATAATTACGGAATAAACCTTCAACTTGTCCTCCAAAATGTCAGTAGTTATTGACCTCTCTGTCCGTCTTTGTCAGCGCCACCGAAAGCACCATCGAAAAATTAGCTTTTATTGAAAATTGCTCAAGATGATGCGCCATAAAATTCGAATTAACTTTAATGCTTGCGCCCGGTCCTAGAGTTGAGACCGTTTTAACGACCGACCAGAAGATAATCCGCCCAGCCACAGATAGCAACACTCGGGAGAGTCACGTAATTGAAAAGAACTGCCGCATTTTATACGCAATTCCAGCCATGCGATGCCCTTATACTATGTACGAGTACGGGTATTTATGAATGAAAGCAGTGTGGGTGTGATAGCTAATCTAAAGGTTATCTATAGAGATAGCCACGGGTATGATTGCATACTTTTGTGGGCGGGTATTTCCTTTTCAAGAACTGCTTGAACTGCACGAGTGGTACACTTTTATCGGTCAAGCCACTCTGTGTATGCATAGATCGATAGCCAGGCAAAGACTCCGCCGTATCTGCTTGGTGTGAGGCTTATCATAAATTCTATCCAGTGCTTAAATGCCTGTTCAGGCAGATTTGCAATGCAAATCGCGCATGCCGCAGATGCCCCAAAAGATATTCACGGCGCTCTTCAGGCCCAGGCCCAGTCCCAGGCCCAGGCTCAGGCTCTTTATGTATTTAATTAAAGTGCCGTTCTGGCGATCTCTGTTTTTATCTCTCATTGGTTAGTTATGCATGCGTTGGAAGAGCTGCTTATTAACTTGTTTCGGGGCAGCCTTATAAATATGCAAATGCAATGCGTATGGGTAGGGGTATGGGTATGCGTGCCTTTTGCCTTCTGCCTTTATCAACGGCAAGTTAAGTAGCCCCTGGATTTGCCTGTGCCGTTCTTCTTTATTTTAGGGTCTTGTATTATATTTTTGTATACACATCTTCGGATGGTTCATTTCCACTTCGCTTAATTTATTATTAAGGCGAAGTGGTTGCTGGGCTCTCTGACTAATTGACCAATTCGATGGGGCGGCAGCAACAGCAACAGCAACAGAGAAGCATCTCGGTCAAACCTGTTTACACCTGACTGGGAATGGAAACAAACAAGCGATTTGTGTGTCAGCCGATCGCTTTATATTGCCGTGTGCTATAATTTATGCCAATGGCCACAAACTCTGGCCGACACACTGTCTGCAGAGCCACGGCGTCGCTCAGTCTGTCCCCGGGAGCGTCGTGAAGGCCGCCTGGGCACGCAGCATCGAATCGAATCGACCTGGGCCCGCACTCTTCGCCGACACGAATCGTCGATTCATGTAAACCACCTTTGGCCGTCTAATTGGCTGGTTCGACGAGGTGTTAAGTGTCTGCGTCGACGACTGTGACTGCGACTGGTACTGGGACGGGGAATGCGTGCGCAGGCCACGGGCCTGGTCAGACAACGCGGCGTATGCGCAATATTCACTTAATTACACTACTAGTGGCGATGCCAGAGTGAGGCTGAGGCTGAGGCAGCAATTGTCGCTGTTAATTTGTATTTAATGACTTAATTGCATCGCTGCTGGACAAAAGCAGGCGCCCTGCTCCGCATTTGGCCAACGCGCCGTATACTCAACATTTTTGTGTGTTCACTTAACGGCATGGCATTTGCGCATGCGCTCCTCGCACCACATATGGAAACGATCATAAAAATGGGGGGGGAACCCAACTACAAATTAACAAATTAGCAGCCACATATTTGGGATAAATCACAGGCGCACAGAATTATTCGATAGCTCGAATGCACGTCATTCGTTTTCGATTGCGGTTTGGATTTGGATTTCAACTGCAATTTAGGGGGTGGAGGCACCCGTGGTCTCACACTTATTTATATCCTGCCGCCCATTCGAACCTTATATGCAACATGCAACATGCATTTTGCAATGCGATTTTCCGTTTTCCAAAACCAACTGCACTTTGTAGAATTTGGGGCGCGTGTGTTTATGGCGAATGATAAATAAACTTGTACACTTTATGGGCGTGCTTCTTGGGGCCGTTATGCATGCGCGATGCGTGACTGCCGCAAACAGAATCGAGAACCCTATTGAAGGCGCGCCAAATTGGGAATTGTCTTAAATACAACCGACCAACGGCCGACCGGCCAAGCAAACATTCGCAAACACAGGAATTAGGTGGAAACTCGCATTGCTCAGTGCCGGCCAAATTATTTGTAAATATTTTCAATTTGCAGCTGAGCATTTCAGTGGAAATGTTTTTCCCATTTTCCTTTTTGGGCGGAGATCGCGGCGAGCGGAGTCCTTGGAAGCGGGCAAACAGACATTGGCAAGACGAAAACAAAAACAAAACACACACACAAAAAAACAACGATAATGAAAACATGCCCATAAAATCTGTTTCTGTGTACTTCATTGGAAAAGCCAATGCCCACGGGCCCACGGGCCCACGAGCCCCAAAATTGGGGAAAAACTCTTGTCATCCGGTGAATCCCCCACGCATTGGCGTTAGATCAGCGCCCGAATATGACCATGCTGTCATGGAACTATTCGTTTGTATACAAAATGCATTTGCAGTGCACTGTGCGCCGGATGCCGTGTATCTAAATTGAAATCAGCATTCAGCTGAAGTGCATTTAAAACTTCAATATTCACAATTGAAAGCCATCATCGCAAATTCAATCAATTAACCTTGGCCAAAACGTACAAAATTTAATTGAAAATGGGCTAGAAAATGCATTAGACCGGGGTCGCTTGTCTGGGGCTGGCTGCTTGACTGCTTGGGGTACTTGGCCGTCTGGTGGGATGGTCGCCTGGCTGGCTGGCTGGCTGGCTGGACAACGCCTCCGTCTGCCATATGTTTGCCGTATCAAGAGCATCAGCAGCTGTAGTTCCCAGTGCCCCCCGTGTCGAGAGGCGGCGGCTCCTCCATTTGTTTATAGCCCACGAGCCTCCAGGCCAGTGCTGCCAAATTTTATCAGAAAAAAAGCTATTTCTTACTTGAAGAAAAAATCGGCAGCACTGCTCCCAGCACAGCACATGGCGTTGCCGAAGACGTCTGGGGCCGCGCCGACCCCCAGCACAATTTCGCCGAGTTAATTATTGCGTGTTTAACCTTGAAATTAACTGGTATATATATATATATGTATATGTATGTGTTTGTATATTCCGATCGTTTCAAAACTATAAAATAATCAAACATTGTTTACCTTTAATTTCATAAAATTTGCACAAAAAATAAAAGAAAACTGAAAGAATTAAAAAACTGTTGCCAGCAGACCCCCAACCAGGGCACGAGTATACAGGATGGATGCAATTGAATTCAAAATATAGACGATGATTCAGCGCTCTTCTTTCCTGGCAGCCTGGACTCCAGCCGAAGAGCATCGTAAAGATTTTACGCACCATTAAACTGCATCTCTGGCCATTGGATGGCGGTTTTGTCATTCGAATTGATTGCGTTTTTTGTTTGTTTATTTTGGGTTAATTTAATACATGCCTTAATGGGTTCGCTTTTGATTTATTTGGCACACTTTTGTGAGTGGCAAGAAAAGCACACAAACACACAGCGTTTCTATGGTCATACGCTGCGTATGCGCAATTTTCAGACTCGATTTTGTATGCACTACAGCACGTACACGGGCAGTAGGTTTTTGTTGTTCAAGACCGATTTTATTGATTAATTAGTGAACATTGTACATGGATAGCTGAATGTGAAATTACGATATGGTGAGTGACCCCTGCCTCCGCTGGGAGTGGGGGGGGGATGCTTTGCCGAAAAACTTGCTATGCACACACTTCCCGTCTCGAACCTTGATTCGGCGAAACGGAGCGGAGCGGAGCGGATCGGATCGGAGCGCATTCGGCGTGCCATTCAGCCTTATGCGTTCCCCAACACATTCTCACGTTCGATTTATTTATTGTATCTGCAGTTTTGTTGCCCACGCCGGCCAAAAACATATAAATTACAAATATTTATTTACTTTCCGACGCTTACAAAGTGTGTGCGTGTTTATTTGGACAGCCCGAGTCGATGCCAGAAGGTGTGTGCGAACCGGCCACAAGCCCCCCCTGCGGGTCCAACCTGCTCTGCACCTGGGGTCGCACCTTCGACTGGGGGAAACTGGAGCCTAAATCGCCTCACAACTAAGGGGAGCAACCGTTTAATATTCTTATAAAACGCTGTAAATTAACGAAATCCTCTCAACTTTGTTGCGGGGCTGCCACTTCAAAGGCTGGCGCTTCTCCGAACTGGGGGCTGGTGGGTGGTGGTTGGGTGGCGTGCTGCAGAGAACAGATGGCCCATGGGAGGAAACAAGGTGTGGATGAGAATGTGGATATCGATATGTCGATATATATAGGGCCCTAGCAACCGGCGCAGGAATGCCTGCGGCGGAAAACAAACCATTCTTCTATTATTGTTGTTTATTTTCGATGTGGTTCGCTCAGGTTGCACATTAAAAGCAGCAGCTCTATTAATTTAAATAATAGCTGTTCCAAGTCTAAACAAACGTAATTGGCCTTTGGAATGCGGGAAACTTATTTCGGAGGCGTAAACGCGGCGTATCAGCGTGCCTCGCCGCGGAGCAACTGATCCACAGATCGACTGGGGATCCTTGTCTTGTCTCAGTGTCAATGACACGACTGGAGGAGGAGGAGCAGCAGCAGCAGCATTTGCATTGTCGTTCGTGTCATAAATATATCAAAAATCTTCTCAATCTTGCCACAATGAAAACAAATGCGCACACGGACACGGACACGTCTGGGGCATACCTGATGCGGCGCTCAACCGATCAGACGCTCAGCCTTTGTGTATGCAGCAGTTGCGTATCGGTTGGCTGCCTTGTGGAAACAATAGCATCATTGTCTTGTCTGTTTGCCGGCCGGCTGACCATGTGCTATCCTCACACATATCTCTTCGTCGAACAAACAAACAAGAAAACAAACAAGTGAGCGAATACATGGTGTACCGTTTACGTACTCGTAGTTTGGGTGCTGAAAGGAAATGTGAATAAACTTGAAACGCCAACGCCGTGCCACGTTCTGTTTGCTTTTGTTCTCCCGATCTTATTATCATATCCTTGCACAGATGCTGCCAATACAGGGTATATCACGCTTGGGTTTTTGTCTCGTTTTTTTCTTAAATTTGTTTTTTACATTGTTCTGCCTTGTACGGCATTGGGAGTGCAATTTTTTAATTGTCTCTGATTATGCGTTTGAGTTACGAGCTGCAGCTGCCACAGTCTGACATCTCAATTGAGCTATTGCCATACCCCATACCCCATACCCCATACCCCAACCATTCCCATACTCCCATTCGATCCCATCATCCTTGTCGTGGCTGTTGATCAGCATCGACGCTCATGTAAACATGTTGTTGACTCTCTCGTTGATCGTTACGAGCATTGTGAATGTGATTGTGATTGGATTGAATGTTTGGTGGGGGTCTTCCCTTGCCTTGACATCGACATCGACATCGACGTTGACAATGCGCTGGCAAATTACAACTGAAGGGGTTTTATTTTGACGAAGCGAAATTGACTGTCAGGCTAATCAGAAATTCCCAATTGAATGCCAAACGAGTAGTTTGATGAATTGCATTTCTACGAAAGAATTGGAAAAACGTCAGCCAAATACGGGGACCAGTATGGGGGCCATGGGCCTCGTCTATTAACTGCAGCCAGACGAGCACGTGAGGTGCCTCGGACACCTCTTTTGGCACCTCTTTTTCGTAATATCCCGTCTCCGACTTGAGTCATTGGGCAGGGCTAGTCCATAAAGCCAATATTTCCAAGTCTATAAACACACGCACACGTCGCTGATGAGTGAAATATTCGCGGTAATTAAATAAAAATAGTCAGACATTTATATGATTTTCCCTGTGCCACACACAGACCAAAATTCCCAGTTCTATACACAGGTGAATGGTCACTGGCTGACTCACACGATAGCTGATGGGGCACTCTTTAAATATCTACGAATACCACTAGGAAATTATGAGTTGAAAAACGAGGCACACTTTGGGCAATTAAGACTTTCAGCGGGATAAAGAAAATATACCCTCAGGTGATAGCAATGCCATTTATTTTAAATGCTAGCATTGCGGGGAGGCGTTCAAAGTACAATATAGAGGGATCTGAGCAGAGAAATAAAAAGCTATATGGAATGCCCATGGGCCCCCCATTAGCATCGATCGCTTATGTTTCGCTGGGGAATTTGCTATGATTTTATGCGAATTTTATGAAGTGCCTGGTGTATTATCCAGCCAGCTGCCGAGCAGAAGAGCGTGCCAAGGATCTTCTCAGTGCTCAGAATGTGGATTTGTCTGTCTGTCCGTCAAAGGTGGGGTTGGGGGCGCGGGCCCTCGTCATTGTCAGTGTCACTGTCGCCGCACTGCACTTTTCATTGGCGTCGAATGGCGCCACATCAATCATCGCATTAAGGAAACATTAAAACATTAAAAGTATCAATCTTGGGCTTATTCTGTGGAAGATTCCCCGAGATGTATCGATTACGTTGCTGGTCAATTGGTTGGGCACCCTTGGCATTCCTCCTGAGTAAGCATTTCTGTGGGAATTTCGCCGGCCAGCAAGTCAGTCAGTCAGAACAAGAATGCTCTTCCATGGAAAAGACCAACTCGACTTTGGGTTAAATTCGGTTCCGGCGAAGCCCAGCCACTCAATGGGGCTCCCAGGGAGGCAGATGTGTAATCCGAAGAACATGTGACACTGGCAGAGTGCAGAGCAGGCTTCGAACAATGCGGAAAAGCTTTTGAGAAACCTTCGGACGGTTTCATTTTTTCTAATTATTGTCATTTTTTGTTTTTGTTTTATTTTATGTGCAACGTTCATTTCAGAGCACTATTCTCTTTGTCTCCGTCTCTGTCTGGGGCTGGGTCTGTGGCTGGGTCTGGTGCTGGGCGAGTTTGTCTGGCCGTCTGTCAATTAACCTCAACGCTTTGCGTTGATACTGTAAGTTATGGCTTTTTAATCGCTGAAAATTTGCATGAACATATGCTCGAGCCTGCTCTGCTCGTATTTCAGTCTGCCAGTCGCCAGCGCTTCATTAGCAGGCCCTCCTGCTCTTCCTCCACTCAGGTCCATGAAGTGCATGCTAAAAAGAGCAATTCATTCAGATTTCGAGCAGAGACACAGAGAGAGAGACGGATGAGAGTCAGCCTGCGTCTGCATTTTATAAATTATTCATTACAAGGCAGTCGCGCCGCAGAGCAGAGTCTTTTGAGGCGCAGACATTTTGTATCTGTCGGATACGTCGGATCCTCGTTGACGGCTGACGGTTGACGCACGTCACTGACCCAACTGCATTTGTGAATTTGATTTTCGTCTCCCCGTCGATTCCCCGAAACAATGGCAACGGGACATATGAATCAGCCGGCATAAGCATTTCTTTATGCTTTGGTATACATATGTATGTGTGTGTGTGTGTGTCGGGCATATCAAAATTATTTCAAAGGGGGGTCAGTGCACTCTGCGAAACGCGACCAGTATTTATTGTTTTGAATCAAGATGGGGAACTGAGAATTGGCATTAGGGACTGGGAAATACTCCTGGCCCATCGCTCTCGGCTCCTAATTAAACGAGCAATTAATACGCGCCTTAATCGCATTTGCCACGGCTCGTGGCGATACACTCAAGTTCGAGTTCGCACTCGGTTCGAGTTCGAGTTCGGGTTCGGGTTCAGCCAAGTGCGGTATTTGCATAGCCAGTGCTAGCGATAGATAGGTCTATTGTTATACCCAGTATTCGAAGAGCACAGGGGTATGCTCGCATACCTTAAATACTTGATTGGCCTTCTGTCTGCCCAAATATCGAAAGAGCCACATAATTATTGGGAGAATTTCTGTGATTCCCCCGCTGTGGTATGATGTAATAAATTTTATATTCATCTTTAAATAATTTTTAATCAATTTCTGCTTTAATAAACTATTGAAGACAAAGAGTTTGTAGGACTATGCCCAGATACCGGGTATCCTTAAGTCGTCAGATCGTCTAGATCGTTCTAGCACGTTGCCTGTGTTGCCTGTGTGGCCATTGCCGTTGCCACCCAACTTGACCGACATCATTAATCTTAATGATACGAAAGTTGCGACTGATTAATTTGTTCGATAATTAAAATTGATTGGTCTGCCCTGCAAGGGGGGGGTGGCGAGGTGGCAGCCTCTCCACATAACAAATGATCTTTACAGTAAACGGAAGCAACAATGGCCCGCAAAAGGAAGCGCAATCGCAACGCGTGCGGCCCGGTGCCCCAAACAAAAGAAAGAGCAACAAAACAAAGGCAAAATAAACCAACAAAAAATAAGAAAAAAACACGAACAGCAAGTAATCATACGAATGTTATATAAATGTTAAACGAGAGTTATGAGAATTTCAGCGTGTTTTGCTGTCGTGCAACTTCCGACACGTTTTCTTTCTTCGTGTTTTGCATATGCGTAGTCGACAGTCAACAGTCAACCTGGTCTGTCAGCGGAGAGATATACATATCTATTAACGGTTGCCATAATGACTGGCCAAGCAGTGCAGCTAACGGAAGGTCGAGTGGTGACCCCTTCTCGTATGGTAGCCCACTAATGCATTATGCTAATGCAAACACACATCATCTTAATATTTTAACACCCCCCACTTAGCTGTGAGCACATTTTCCGCTATTTATTTACGGTTCAGAGATATTTAGCAAAGAAATTAACGCCATTTTATCCTACACATTTATTCAGTTGCCGCCGGCTGTTCTCCAAATTCCAATAGCTCGAAATAGTGTCACAAGCGTCTTAGAAATACAAGAAATATTTGCCTCTGTATCTGTATCTGGATCTGTCTCAGTATCTGGCTGTGTAAGGATGTCTAGTCGCAGCTAATAAATCCATCAGACACCATTTTCCCGGCCAGACAGAGGCACGGCACTCAGCTCTCGACCCCCACATGTGCCACAGTTATTATTTTAGTGTTTCGTTTGTATTTATTTTTATTTTTTGTTTTTACATATTTAATATCATGTTTTGTTCTTCTTTTTTTGTGCTTTATTTATTGTCAAATTGCTGGTATATATATTTATAATTTTTTTGTTTATGCCTTGCATATATCACAATTTTTATTGCAATTTTACTTGTAGTTTTTTTTTTGCTTTCGCTTGGTTTCTTTTGCTTTTTTGGTAAATTAATTAAACAATTTTATTGTTTCCTCGTTGTTGCTACTCTAAATATATTATATCATAGTTTTTATGGCCTTTCCTGGGCCGACAATCGTTCGTTCGACTCGCTGCACACACGAGTTCATCTCAAACAAATACTCGTATATCAAAATTCTGACACGCTTCTGTCTGCACAAAAAGTTCAAAAAAAAACCCAATGGTAAGTGCACAAAAAGGAAAGTGAAATAAATACAACAAAAAACTGCTAGAGTAAATAAAGATTAGTGCTATTTTGGGACCCGGCACCGGCAACGGCATCCTCGATTGCTCTCGTTTCGATATGTACAATACACGGGATTTCGAGCATTTCAGATAAAGACATAGTCGATATATACTCTTGATATGCAAGAAGGCCAAACCCCTTTGAGAATACACCTTTATGACTCTTCCTCTTCATATCTTTCATAAGAACCAACATCTAATCACTGGTATATCATCTGGTTACCCGAATAATTTTAGATCCGCAAGGGTATGTATTGCTCGGCCTTTCTTTTTTTTTGGCGCGTTGTTGCTTTTGGAAATTTTATTTTCCCATAAATCTAACCTCAAAGCTTCTCTCACTCATCATTTGTCTAAACTTTTTTTTAGCCCAATTTCTGGGCTTTTTTTTTTTGTTTATTTGCTCAAGGTTCTCTACACGCACATTTCTCTTGTGTTTTGTTTGGTTTCGCGGACCAAAAATATTAACTAATTATTTTCATTTAGCTTTCTCGATTTTCCTTCGAGCAGAACGTTGCCGGGTGTCCTATTTTTAGTAAAGGGCATGTTTACTTAATTTTCGATTTGTATAGAATTTCGATTCGAGCGCCGCTGAAATGTGAAAGTTTTGCATAAACAATTCAGTTCGATTTGTTTCAATCGTGTAAAATATTCATTAAAAATAGATTTCTTAAACTACTTAGTAGTCGGGCAAAATCCAAAATGATGGGCAAATATTTTAGCCTCTGGAATTTGGCGATTAATATAAGCAATTGCCTCAAGTGGTTTTTTTCCTCTAAGAAGCAGAAGGAGACTATCATCAGTACTATATGGAAGTATTGTAAGGCAACACATGAGTACCCCAACCAATAACCATAATACTCTAACGATATCCTACCGATCCCGATATAATCTACCCTACCGATCGACAAGAAGAAAGAACAGACCTTAAATAAAGAAATTAATAAAACTAAAACCAAGGAGGTGGTTTTTTTAACACCACAGGAGGTATATATTTCTTTGGCCCAAAATGTATCCATCGATCCAATAGATCTAATTTTGGTGTCTTAATATATCCCATAAAATATGTATTAAACTATTAATTGTGATTTAATATTATTAGCTGTTGTGGTAGGTCCTTTTGTTAAATTATTATGACATATATGTTTCTTAACAGATCCGATATATTCACCTCTCGTAAATGATAGCCGTGAGCACTTTTATCTGCACAAACTATACCCAATTTTCTCAGATCAAATGAAGAAAAATATTCGAAAATTCACCGGTCGCCGTTGAGTAATTTGTGTATATGACATTTATCCCATCAAAAAGAACTTATGCAATTTTATTCGAATTTATATGTAAATTTTGTTTGCATTTCCGCTGCACTTCTTATGCTATTTTCATTTTATCCTATACGATTTTTGATATTTCTAGTTTTCGCTCAGTTCTCGACGATCTCGACGTAAAATCCCGCGAATATTCGTTCGGTTGGTTTCGCTTCTTGTGCAGATCTTGTGCGAAATTCGAAAGCATACTGATCGCATATTCTCGGCCAACATACAAATTTCTCGATCTAATCCCAAGTTCTCACGCTCACGCGGCATTTGTAAACAATCTAAGAGAAAAGCTGGCTATCATCTAGCCGAAAGATGCTACTCTCTTGGAAATAATTTTAGAATTTACTTTTCATATATTTTTTCGCCAGCACAGTCAGACGAATGCCTCCATTTGCTCGCTCTCTCTCTAATATGCTTTCTATTTTTTGTTTTTTTTCTATTTGCATTTCTTCTGGGCGTTCTGTGCCAAGAACTAATAATATCGCACTTCTCAATTGCAACCATCTGCAACGGATTGTGACAATCTGATAAATGCAGTGCAAATGCTTTCAAAAATATCTCTGTAGAAGAAGAATCCCAGCAATTCTGGCGCCCAGTGGGCCTCGTCTCGCACTTGACCGTAGGCGCCACCGGAAAAGTATATATTTCCTCAATTGATGGCTCGAGCATCGAGTCAGTGTCTGTCTGAATGCATGGTCCAAGTGGCTCATGCAGAACTCTGGCCCTGACATAAGCCAAGAGCAGTTCCGCAAAGGAGTGCCTGCCTGGTTTGGTTGGGTTTGGGTTTGGTTTTGGTTCATTGAGTCGATGCTCTGCCCTGCCCTATTCGCACGAATTTATGACCAAATAAAAACGGAACGCCTCTGCCCCAGTCTCGGAGACTTTTCTGAAAATTGTCGTCGGTCTATCTTCGGTTCGTGTATGTGTTTTTTTTTTGGCACTAATTGCCAAAAAGTCTATGACATACTCTCGTGCCTCGCCCGCGCGAGGCTGTGACATAAGGCAATAATTCTGAAATCCGCTCGACATGTGGGTGCGTTGATCTCTGGCGGTTATACGGGTACGGGTACGGGTACGGGTACGGGTACGGGTACGGGTACGGGCACGGGTATTTTTGGACCACTGACTTTTGTCTTTGGTTTCCAGGAAGTATGCAATTTATTATGCAAACTCTACTCTGGCTCTGGCTCTTTTCAGTCTTTCGGCTATTTGCACTTTAATTAACTCTAATTTATGATATTGTCCCTGAATCAGTGACATTAATGCGATATATATAAATGTATACTATGTATATCTATTGTTTATTGAGCGATTAAACTTGCTCAACCGGCAATTCGATTTTCTGTGTATTTCGGCAACTCAAAAGTAAGATGATGGTTCTGAGAGTCACTGGCAGATCCTATCACACGCCCCAATAAAAGAGCTCTCAAACGATCGTTTGTTTTCAATGATTTCCTAATTAGCGGCATATAAAATCATAATTGGGTCGTAATAGTGCTGCAACGACTTACTGAATGCGAAAACAAGGCAATAACACTATGCTGCGCACTTTCAGAGCATATTTTACAATCACAGCACTCTTTTATGGCACACCGATTGAGGTCGAAGCAGTCCAATAGTGACAGTCAACACTGGACCACTATAAAGCAAACTTTAAGTACTTCTGCAGGTGGATTCATAAATAAAACGGAATACCTTTACGATCTCCAGGATAGCCATGGGCGGACCGGGCTTCAACGGCTCCCTGTCCAGTGGAAAGTCCCCTGGAGATGTCGACATCTTTCTGTTTATTTTGCGTTTATTTTTCGCTTTCCTTGAGTTTTCACTGCACTTTGGAGAGCCGATGAACAAACACTGAGCCGTCGCGCAGACGCAACGCCAACATGCAATTTCCGCTTGGATGCAGGCCAAGAGGCATGAAGGGGAACAGCAAGATCACACTAAGGTCTACACGCCAGCGACACCAGACTCCTACTCACGCGACGAGGGCCCAAAAAAGGAGCAGGCCAGGCCAGGCCCGTGCATCGGGCCGCGAACCGCGGGTTCACTAAACTGTTACACTGCTGCGCCTGCGCGCGATTTGTAATGCGTTCAAGCGGGGCCAAGCCTCGGCGCAAATTGGGCACAGCCATAAACAGAGAAGCAGATTGGATCCAGAGGAATCCTTTGGCTTTTGCTTTGCATACGATACGATGCGGTGCGGTGCGTCCGCGTTGTAGGAGCAGGCAAATATGATCGGATCTGCGTCACGCAAGCGACTGAAAGATCACTTGACGCTGAAGTTGGTCGGATGCTGATGGTAAATCTGCTGCTGCTGCTGCTGCTGCTGCTGCTGCTGACTGGCTGGCAACAGCTGCGCCCAAGAGAACAGCAGCAAAAGCTACAACAGCAACATTGCCACATTGCCACATGTACGACGCCAGACAAGGAAAAGGAAGGGCGCTGTCGCAGCCCCATCTGCACCAACAGGCGGCGATTTTTTGGATGCTGTGTATACTTATAATACCCTAATGAATTATGATTACAATTTAATGAAAAATGGGCTGAAATAATTACTGTGTCCATGATATTCATATGTATGTATGTCTGTATGTCTTGGGGTCTGATTGGAGAGCTTTCCGACAGAGAACAGACAGCATTCGGTGCTCTTAATTACAACAACTGTACAAACACTAATGAGAACAATTCCCAGTTAAAGCAAAGGCCCAGCATGCCACAGTATTTACATACCCCATATCCCCACATGAGACGCCGGCCCTTCCAACTTATGAATATGCGAAAACCGAGAAAACACCAACAAAATGTAATCATCAGAAATGAAATAAGTGGGGCCCTGGAGAGCTAACAACATACACGACATTCTTGCCTTTGTCCAAAGAGGTATTTGCGAACCCTTTTCTCTTTGGCTTGAAGGCCCTTTTCTGGGTACTTATTAACGCTTCATTAAATTTCCGTTTGCGCCCACAAAAGTAGATTCGAACCGACAGCCAAGAGGCTGAATCGTATGCCCAAGAGGCCGAAGACGAGTACGAGGCAAAAGCTGAGATTACTTTTATGTAAAACTGGTTTGCCCGAAACCCAGGCGATAAGACGGGTTCCCCTGAGAGAGCACGCATGGCCCCCAAGATAAGATCTAAGTTAATTGAGCCAGGCAAGTGCCCTACACGAAAAGTCGAGCCAAAAAACTTTGAACCGGAACTGTCTAACGATAGGAACGTTAGCAAATTGTTTCGCGCCTAGCGAAAGGATCAGATAAGTCCCCCACATCACTAATGGCGAACCCCAATCTATGGCTGGTCGAGAACTTCTTAACTGATCTTTCGGCCGGTACGATCTCAGGTAGGGTATGCTCTGGTTCGGTACAGCACCACATATCTCGTTCGTTGGAGCATCTGTGAAAAGCCTTTTGTCGCGTAAAGAACGTTTCTCATACGCCGGCCCCAAAAGAAATCAACAAAATATAAACCATAAAAATTAATACATTTTTGGTATTATTTTATTACGCACCAGAAACAACACCACCAAAGACAATTGAACCGAAAAACAAAACTCGCCAGAGTTCATGGCGATGTCAGTGGAGGAGGAGAAAGAGGGGGAGGAGAAGGAGGCCCATTCAAAGCCGGGTCTCCGTTGGGGGGGCTTTGCTTTGGTTTCTTGAGCTTGGATCGCTGGTGTGCTGTTCAATCCATCAAAAGAGATTATATTTATTAACTAGGCAAGCGGCCGGCAACAAGACCGGGACGACTGGGACGACTGGACGACCGGGACCGGGCCTGTCGATGGCGTCGATGATGGCCACTGTACTGCTGGAATTTCTTAATTTTTTTGACAGTTCTCATCAAAATGTGTTGAAATTGCTATTATTATCTGTATTGGTATTGTGTATTGTGTGGCATAGGGAATTTTTACAAGAATCATCTAACAGCTTGACGCGGGCATGACATGACACAATTCGCAGTATTCGCATCCGAAAGATCTGTGGACTCCATTAAAATGCCGTTTTTATATTTGACAATTAGACGCCATCAAAACTAATGTCTGCCCTCTGTAATTCGCTCGGAATCTGCCAAGCATCTGTTCGAAAAGTCATCGCCTAAAACACTTGACATTCAAAATATGAAAGTATCTTGGGATCGCGTTAACCTTGTGGCAGAGACTACACTTACATATGTATATATGTGTGTGTGTGTGTATGTATGTATATGTACGATTGAATACAGATTCCTGCAGCTGTCGGATATGCCGGGGCAATTAGTTTATTTTCGCTTTGACATGTTTACAAGAGCCAACAAACAGTTGGTCTAGACCAATAATTACCGCTCTTTGGCCCAAATGGTTTCTCTCAGGCACCCAGGGACGAGGCGATGCGTAAAAAACAATCCCCAGCCCCAAACGATTTGTAAATACAATGGAAAGGGCAAAGTTCTGTACAGCTTCCGGGAGACAAGAGGGCCTCCCACCGGCCTTTGTTTCTACAAAGGAGAAAATGTGCTTTGTTAAAACTATACGCATAATGTTTTATTAATGGCGGAGACAGACTGAAATTTGAACACGACAATGTTGGTGGAACTTAATTTTAATTGTACGCCGTTTAGTACAAAAAAGGAGCGAACGGCGAACGGCATGCTCTTCATGCGAATTTGGCGCATCGCTTGGGATTAATGGAACCACTTGAGCTCTATTTTAAATCAGTATCGAGTATAGCCGTGGGCCGCGGGCCCCGCAAGTGGGCTAACCAGTGCAGTCGAAGGCTTTCGATTTTATTATGGCCTGTAGAGGGCAGCAAATATGGCGATTTATACGCATAAATTAATATTTATGATTGGAATTATTCAGTTTTGTATTCTATTTGGTTGCCTAACGAGATCCACTCGAGGTTGATGTACTTGAGCGGCAGTATGTGTACTCTCTTGTTGGCTAAGCAAAGCAGACCCACATAGCCATAGACAATGTTTTCTTAGTGGGTAGCTCTGCTCCTCTGCTCCTCTGCCACACTCTGTATGTGCATTGCTCTCGACGACGCACATCTGCCACATCGGAGCCAAGCTTCCACCACACCACGATCGTATCGTTGATCGTCGATCGTCGATCACCAGGGGCCATAAGTTGCGAAATCAATGGCTTGTACTATCCATACAAATGTATTTTTTTACGGGCATTGTCTATCGATTTGCATTGTGTCCCCTGTTTTACGGCGTTCATTAACCGCGCGTATTTATGACCCCCAATTGGAGACCACCACACGTTCTTATTCTAGTTTCCTAGAGGTCTGCCATCAATCTACTGGCGATCGATTCAATTGTCACGATCGGGCATGACAAATTGAACAAGAGTTCATTTGTGGAGGGACCCACACAAAAGGCAAAGACTTGGGGCCCCGAACAAGTTTTTTTTTTTTGCGGATACCTTTAATTCTGGCGCCCAGAGCATACGGTTTGACCCAATTTCCTTGACACATGCCTGGCAGGTTTACAAACAAAAACTGTTACGGTTCCAATAATTAATTCTGTTACTCTCTGCGGTACGGCGGGGCGTTGGCAGCTCTCATTATTTGCTGGCCGGCTGTCTCTTTCCCGCCAATTGTCGATTTCATTAGGCCATAATTGAGTTTAGTTGTCAGTTTGTCAGTGAGCCCATAAACACGAACCAGGCGCCCTGGGGGCAAATCTGGACAAACCCTGGCAACAGCCCACAGTTCTCTGGCGCGAAAGAGCAACGCCAGCTTGCGGCCGGCCACGTTCATTGAGAATAGCGGAGATTGAAACTGGGATCTAACATAAAGACCAAGAAGACTGAGAAGACTGAGAAGTTCCCACGCCTCAAATTGTTCACGCACGCCTCAATATTCGAAATATCATCATATCGATCCGCACACTCGTTTCAGCCTTAGACTTTCGCCTTCTGGCCAGTGCCTCTGGGTGTAATTTATGGATTCCATAATATTTATGAAGAACAGATGCGTTGGCAAGTGGGCAGCGGGCAGCGGGCAGTGGGCCGGTCCGGCCAATATCATAATCATAATCATAATAAACACATCCAAAACGGGGGCCAGCACGTGTGTGCCTCTGTTTTGGGCTGACTTTTGCTTTGGTAATGACCCAAATTTCATTGCTGTGCGCTAAATACGCCTAATGGTCGTTTAATTATTGTACGACAGACAGCGACAGCGACAGCCGTCGCCGCACCAGCCGCAACATAAATACAACTAATTGTACAATAACAAGGCAAGGAGCCCCCTCAAACGAGGGTATATATATATCTGCTAAATGAAATGCTTATGCTGGAAATCATGTACGATCGGCAGCGCCATCTAACGGTACGGATCGGATTGGCAGCTCTTTTTGGCCATCATTTGGAGTCGGCTGCCAACAAACAACACAAAAAAAATGACAGTTGAAGTTGCTGTCGATGCTGTCGGCGAACATAGTAATTTGTGTTTATATTGTTTAGCAATTGACACGCCTGCTTTACTTACCTGCCCCGAAATTTGTGGCAATTGTCTGGAGTGGTACGGAGTCGAGTGCTAAAATTAATAAGAGTGCTTAGGCTGTTTCCGAGTGTGGAGTATTATATGATTTTTGACACTTTTCGACGCGCTATCTTCACGGACTGTGCCTGATGCCTGAAGGCAATGAAGGCAACGGCTTTGTCCAGCGGCCAACGCCAACGAATCGCGCCCATGGAAACCGACAGGCAGGGCAGCCATAGCATTTGTATATAGTACGAGTCCGAGGGATATACTAGCCATTTATTTTAATCTACAATTGATTTCCCATGCCACCGTCGAAAGGCTATTTGGAGTCGAGATGGGAATAGGAATGGGAATGGGGGGCAGTGCTCATGTTTCGACTTGCGTAAACGGAATTTCATGTTTCATTTATTTGTGCATTCTATATACAATTTTAAACGCACACCAGCACTCGTATATTTTTAAAATAATTTATTCTCGTGCACTTGCGTAAATAATAAATAAAACAGTCCAAGATCGTGCCTGTTAAATGTACAATTGTTGAAAACAGGGCCTTCAGCGCCGGCAATTAATCAATATTTCTTCTTGGGAAAAATACATAAATATGTACAAAATGTTCTATGGCAGTCCCGAAGGAGTTGCACAATTTTTCGAATACAAAATTCAAAATTATTCTTATCAAAATAAAAGTCATGGGACCAGACGAAAATAGAAATACAAATAGGTTTTTTTTTTATTAATTTGTTGCTAGTGTCGTAAAACTAAATAAAAAGTGTGTTTGTCTTCCATCGGAACAGCTGAGCCCGGGTCCCAAAAACGCCGGCAAACGTGCCGGAGAGACTCGGAGAGCGGTCCGGTCCCAGCGGACAGATAAGGCCCACAGCACGAGTACGAGTACGAGTACGAGAGTACGGCGCTTGTTGCTATCAGCATTAATTAGCGTAGCTTCGCAGATCGTTTGCAGATCAGATCGATCGTACACAGACCAGGTCTCCCCGTAGGTATATGTACATATATAGTACTTGTTCACTTGTTCAGACGCCGTGTAAGCAGAAGTTTGTTTATTTTCTTGCTAAACATTTGGGTAAATATCAACTCTTCCATGACGTGCAGTTTTGTCAATGCAAATTAGCATCCATCTATCCATCTATTTATCATCTGACAGCTGATCGGGTGTAGGCCTAGGGTAGGGCTCTGGAGAACCTGTGCTGCCGCTTAGGGATCGAACACGCGCGTGGTCCTAGGTCTAGGCAAGATATATTGCGCTCGTGAGAACTTAATAAAACCATAAAAGATACAGCTGCCGACTGAAAGATACCCTTAGAGCTATCTAGTCTCTTAGTTGATCACTCGCTCTCTCCGACGCAACATACCCTAGCAGCCAGCACATCACTGGGTATCACAAATCGGATACAAATATTCAAAGGCGGAAATATATTTAACCAAAGCGAGGAGAGAAATGTAAATAAATAATAAATAAAACAGGTCGATTTATTAATGACTTTAAATTGATTTTGCATGCAAATTTTGGTTCGGTTTTTGTTTCTAGTTGCCGCTCAGTTGTCGAAGCCCCTCGGCAGATATTCGATTTCACCACGAACCGGAGGGCGTGTGGCCATAATGCGATTAGATGTTGTATTTATAGATGTCAGGTATGTCTTGGTATCTTGGGCTTCCCAGAAGAACGGAGGCTTGGAGGCTGGCTGCTGGGTTGAATTCGAAGAAGGTCTGGATGGGCCAGGACTACTAGCCGTATGCTTGATGTGCAATCAAAATGGCATCAATTGTCTCATAAATCATGCCACCCGAATGTATAAATTGCACCCCGCATAGAAACCGCAAGGCCTCGTCTAATTCCTGGGAATCGAAACAAAGGCAAAGCCAAAGCCAATCCGCACTCCTTCAAATAAAGGAAATAAGAACAACAACAAAACCATGCCATTAAGAAGGTTCCTTCTTTTTCTTTATATGTGTGTTTTTTTTTTTTATTCAGATTTCGGACTGCGTTCGGCTTATGGAACTGCTGCACCGCACCCATTCGAGTTCGATGATAAAGTGATGATGCCCCAAGGTTCCGAAATTGCTTTCAAATAGATTCCAAGCCCCGAGAAACCACTTTTGACTTCTGAATTCAGGCAAAAGAGTTTAGCATATGAATAAAGACGCACCGCATCGCCCCGCCCCGTCCCCAAAAGATCCAAAAGACCCATCGGATCCCCAATTTATATGCAAAGCGACAATGTGTGGAGATAATGCCTGCCCTGCTGCGATGATCCAGCATTTGCCTTGGGGATGGGAATGAGAGTGATGATGCCACCATCATATCATTCGAGAGGGCGAAATAATTAAACGAGTATCGTAAAGCTAAAATATAATGGATTTATGTAAAGTTATGTTACACGCTCTGGCTGGAAATGGACACAGATGCGATAAGCCGGCTCACAACAAATGGCAGCAAATAAATAAAAAATCATTAAGAGAGTCGGTTGTCTGTCCTATTATGGTTGGACCACAGACTAAACACCGAATAAAGCATTGAGATAGGCCCAAACAGAATCGAGCTGAAAAGAAACCCGCTTAGGGGCGGTTCTGCCTTTTGATGTAAGCCCACAAATCAGTTAAACAAATTTGTATTACCCAAAAAAAAAACAAAAAAAAAAACACCCAAAAACAACTCAAATAATTTGCCGCAAAATTCATTCACGACCTGTGATTAGAAAAAGATACAAAAGAAACAACCGAATGTGAAGAAAAATTGGAGATATAATTATTAAAGGTGTTTTCGCCTTGAGTGGCCCGGCCTGTCCCGAGATGGACATTGGTCACCAATTATGCTAATACCTTGCCGAAAATGTCTGCCTAAAATCCATATTTAAATTATTAACACAGAAACCGCAGCTAAGCGAATTCCCCATTCGGTTTTCGAAAACCAACTGCCGGCCAGATTGAACATGTTCAACATTAATCTTGACTGATAAATTAAAAAAGAATTAATTAAAATGAGCAATCACTTCGGGCCAAGTCGTGTCGTGTCTGGTTAGCTTTGATGATCGTTACCCATACTCTATCGAAAAAGGAATACTTTACAGATCATTACCAGATCAGACCTTTAAGGCTCAAGACGTTTCAGGCTTTACGCCTAGAAAAATTCTCCAAGAGAGCATCTGAAGTTCGTCTGCTTTCTTTCGTTTTTTCTTCATGTATTTCTTAAATATTTTTTCCCCATTTTGACAGTTTTCTTAAGCTAGAAAATGAGTAGTTGAGTCTTTGGTTCTTTCGAAGCACGTGGGTGGCTCGCGACGGGGCGGGGCGGCAGATGCGGGCCTTCAGAGAATTGTCTTGTATGCAGATCACGTAAATATATTTTGACAAAAAAAATATATATAAATTAAAACGAAAAAAACAAAAGCCAATTTTGAGAGCGCTCCAGCAGCACAACACCCTAAAGTCACGCCCCGGCATCACACTTCCATTTATTTAGGTTTATTTTTGGACTTTTTTTACTTGAAATTATATTGCGGTTACAGACAAGAGTTATTTGTCACCCCCCGCCCTCGGCCCGCCGGGGGGGCGCGCCCTTCTCATTTGCATACAAATGGGCATACGAAAACCCATTGTATCGCAAAGTATCGTACCCATCGCGATGGAGTGCGGAGAGCCGACCAGAATACTTATTTCACGATCATTTTTCGGGCAGGGTTCATCACAGGGTGGGGACACAGAATCCCCTACGAATCGGACAACACCCACATATGGATGGCATGGTCTTGAGGGGGAGGAGGGGTTCTCGACAAATGTTCAATTTCAGTCTTGTCTTGTGTACACTTCGTTTTCGTTTTGGATTCGTTTTCTTTTCATTTCTTCGTCTCTTTTGTAATGTCAATGAACGCTAAAAATTTTCTTCATTTTTATTTAAAGTAGACGAAATAAATTGAAGACAAGGGGACAGAGAAACACGCGCAAGACAACGACGGACGTCTCAAAAAAAAAAAAAAAAATAAAATAAAAAACAAGAAAATAATATTCAAATTCTACATATAGTGCACATTTCATTGGTGAAATACAAATCGGACAGCCCCTAATACCATGTACCCGTACAATCCTCTTACTTACAGCAAGTATCCCGTGGCGACCCAAAGCGCCACATAAAAAATGGGAAAATCTATTTTCGAAACGAAACGAAACAAAAACAAATAAACAAAATATATTGTCTCAATTTTTTCTATTTCAGAGATGTACGCGCCGTGCTATATAGACAGTCTATCGGCAGCTGTCAGCGGTCCCATACCCATCCCCATCCCCATCCCAATCGCCTGGCATCCCATGGGGGTTACGTTTCACATGGCCATGGCAGCGAATCGTTATCAGTTCGGGGCGAGCTTACAGCTCCCCGACTTCCTAATACGCACCCAACCCCAACATTATTTATTCATGAACTCCTACGTACCGTGCATTTGTTCGTGTTTTTTGCGACACTTTGCACTGTCCCCCGCTCCAAGCGAACGTTGATAAAATTCTAATTGAACGACTTGTAAGCCATGTTTTTTTCTACAGACTATTGTACTCGTTTTTGTTATTGTCACGTCTCGTCCAGCCGCTTTTCACACCTTGTTGGGCTTGAGCTAAAACTTAATTATCTTCACTTTTCACACAGGTCGTGTAGCTGCAATTGTGGCTTGGCATTTCCCGAAGGCCTCGACTGCATTTGCATTTTTAGAGGCACTGCCACTGCCTATGCTCAGGTCCAAACACCTTATGCGAACGAACACTTTTTATATGATTTTATAACTATTTTTTATCACTCTGCCACCTACTGTTGGGCCGGCAAAGATAATCTTTATCATCTATTGCAGATACAACAATGATACAATTCTGCGAATGAGGTTTTTGTCTTAAAGATGATAAGCGTAGCGTTCCGGAAACACATGTCCAGAAAACAGCAGTGGAGCAAGTCTTGACGTAAGTGAAAATCATTCTAGCTAGTGACTCAGTGGCAGCTTTGCCCTTATTGTTGCCAAAATTTACATATGTACATGTGTTTGCCTTACTGACTAAGAATAATGGGTTCTAAAATCACCTTCACTTGGGCAAAGTAGAAAGCAAATGCGACAAGGGCCGCGGCTCTACATACTCAGTCAACATGTGTGTTACTATAACGCTCCCGCGCACACTGCAAGAGGAAGAGCGTGTGAGAGAAAGAGAGAGAATGATCTTCTGGCTATAGTAACGATCTGGTAGATACTGAAATTCTTTTTTGAAAGGCGGAAAACTTTAAATGGTGTGAGATGACAAGAGTCTGTACACCATATTTGGTTGCTCTAGCTTTTATAGTCTCTTCGAGCTATAGGTCTCACAAGGACAGACAGACATGGCTATAACGACTCGACTATTCATGCTGATGAAGAATAAATATACTTTATGGGGTCAGAAACGCTTCCTTCTGGGTGTTACACACCTCGAATCGAATATACCCCTGAACTCTTTGAGTATCGCGTATAGAAATGCTCTCAGAGCAGGTAGGGAGGCATCTTCCCGTTGCAGTCTTTCGGCAGCCACTGTCCGGTGTGGTCGCAGAATATAAAATCCAACTATTTGCCACTGGCATCGCATTGTTGGTTTGTTGCGATGTCGTTTATGTTGCTAATTTACTCTCCTTCTTTTTTGGGCATTTTTTAGGTCTTGTTGCCGGGTGTGCAATGGAGCGTGTGTATTCAAATGCGATGGCCCCGCAGCGACGACGCTTTCTTTGTGTCTCTTCGGTATTTAATCAAAAATCGAAAAAGAGAGGAGCAGAAAAAAAACACACACAGACCGTGGAATACAAAAAACGAGACGAGCACACAAAAATAGCGACAAATCAACCGAAAATTATAAAAGAAAAGAAAGAACTCGACAAATCGATTGTGGAATCAATGCAATAAATTAACTTGAATTTGGTTTTCGCTTTGCCAGCCGATTTCGATAAAATAAAAATAAACCAAAAAAAAAACAAACAGAGGAAAAAACACAAGAAGAAATAAATGAAATATCGTAAAACAAAAGGCCCAGCGGGCCAACCGGTGGAAGCCCATTCCGAGCCCGAATCCGAATCCGAGCTCCACATCACGCCATGAAATATGACCAGAATTTGGCCAGGTTGCCGTTGCCGTTGCCGAGCAGCCCAAAAAAGAAAAAAGAAGAAACCTTTACCTGTCTGTCCACCAGCGGCCGCTTGTAAATGAAATCCTTTTTGGGCGAGTAGAGCTCCGGCGGTATGCCTTTGTAGGAGTACCGCAGGCCGGCATCCTCAAGGTCGTTCGGTGCCAGTGTCCCACGCAGACAGCTCTCGACATCGTTCGCATCTTCGAACGGCTCCTCCTCCGGACCCGCCTCCGTCTCCGGCGAGTCGCAGATCGTGGTGCTGTTCGTCTGGTTGCTGCGGCCCGATGTCGTCGATCGGAGAGTGGCGCTCCCACAGTCATGCGCATAGTCGTCCAGAGCGCCTGCGCGACCGTTCAGCAGCGATACGCATCGCTCGGGCTCTGTCGCACTTGTCATCGACATGTTGGATGCGGAAGAGCTATCTAGATATCGATCGGTGGCAGCACGTGCAAAAATGCGCGCGAAATCGGGCTCAGGTTCGTTGCCACGCACGTTGCGTATGTGTGTGGGTAAGTATCGTAGTATATACGTATGTACGTATGTATTTTGGCCTGCGGGGCTTTGCTTATTTTGCTAATTGAATTGCGACAGTTCCGTTCCGTTCCGTTCCAGACCGTTAACGTTGCTGTTGCTGTTGCTGTTGACGTCGACGCCGCACGCGCACTCACGCACCCGCCTCTTGGGCGAAGATCAACATTGAGGTGGTAGTTCGTATAATGTAGATTTAGAACAGGCACATGGCTATGACTATGGCAGTGATTAGCTTAGATAAAACGTTTATGAAGACACTATGTTATGTGGTCGTGGTCTGCATCGTCGCCTTCGTCTGAAATCTTTTATGCCGAATCGCGAAATTCTCCAATGTTACTCCATTTCACATTTCATTTTATTCTTATGTGGAAATACTTCTGACGCTTTAGATGCATTCACTTAGCTATTCCGTGTACCCCGTATTTATTTACTTGAACATTCTGAGTCGAGTCGGTTTTTTGGGAGACAGTTTTTTTTTGCTCTTTTTGCTCGGTGCCGGTGAAGGTTGTCCCAGAGCTGCACAACACCATGTCAAAGTTAACCAGACCACGCCGACACACACACCCAACCGCACAGAGATCTATACACACACATGGCAATGGCATTATCGTATAGTCCGAGCATTCTTGGCATTGTTGTCAGGAGGAGGAGTAGGAGAGTCGGAACTGGAATCGGATGGAATCGCTATCGGAACCGAGATCGAGATCGGGATCGGTATAGGCTGGCCACACGCGCGAAAATAAACAAACGCCACCGAAGACAACAAAAATGAATATATGTACGCCAGACAAAAGTGTTTCTAGCGTTTGCGTTTCGGCTCGCTCGAGATACCGCTTCGGACTGGTGCCGCAGTAAAAAGCGACAGCTCGACGCAGTCGGACGGGGCCAGGCCGGCAAGATCAGCACCAATACACCCACAGCCCCAAACAGCAGAAGCAACAGCAACAGCAAAAGCAACAGCATTAAGACTAAAAAGTTGCTCTCTCAGCCCCTGATATGAATGAAATATACATGTATTGTACATGCACATACATAGCCGCGGCATAGCCCGCTACTGGGATCTTACACAGTGAGCCCGCCAGAAGGGAAGTGCTGTGGGTAAACGTGCCATGTGCCCAGGATTGTCCAAGACCTGGCCATAGCTGAAATGCCACAAGAACACGTAGTCCCGAATAACACAAAACTTAAACCCGAACCACCCGAAGTTAACCGAGCCGAGCCGAAGTCGGGAGAGAGAGAGACACAATGAGAGTCTCGCAGCGGTTTGGGGGCTTAAAGAGAGAGAGAGAGCGTAAGAGAGCTTTAATCTGGGTAAGTAGCCAAAATCTTTGGCGATTCTTTGCGCACATGTAGGCATACATACAGAGAGTTCTATAACCTCTCAAGCAAATGACTTTCCCTTTTTGAAAGTGTTATCTATGTATATCTCAAGATAAACGCAGATATCTTAAGGTAGTCTCACCTAGTAACTGAAGCGATGTGATCAAGTAGACTGCAGTATGGTATGTTTTGGTAGTGATGGGAAAAACTATCCAGGGTAGTAGGTATCTAGGGTAATACTAGTAAAAATCAAAATAATTTTGCTTTTACCAAGGACTGTACATCAGCGATGACTTTTTCTTTCCAATAAATAAGTGAGCATGAAAAAAATGAAACGATGAATGCTTCTGAAAAACTGTCATGCTATGACCAATCCTATAGGATGAAGAGATAAAGTTACTTAAGGAGAAAAGGAGGATATCGTAGAGCTGGATTTAACCGCTATTCACGTACTTAAGAGTCATACATTCGGACATAACCATTCGATGTCGGCTAAGAGCAATCTACGTACTCCGAAGACACGATGAATGTTTCTGAAAAACTGTCATACTATGACCAATCCTATAGGAAATGTCTTAAGAGTTATAGTTACTTAGGCAGAAAAAGGATGATATTGTAGAGCTGGATTTACCCGGTAGACTCGTATATAGCCATTCGGACGTAACCATTCGATGTCGGTTAAGAGCAATCGACGTACTACGACGACACGATGAATGCTTCTGAAAAACTGTCATACTATGACCAATCCTATAGGATTATGAGATATAGTTACTTAAGGAGAAAAGGATGATATTTTAGAGCTGTATTTAACCGGTATTCACGTACTTAAGAGTCTTACATTCGGATATAACCATTCCATGTCGGTCAAGAGCAATCTACGTACTACGATGACACGATGAATGCTTCTGAAACACTGTCATGCTATGACCAACCCTGTAGGAAGTGTCTTAAGAGTTATCGTTACTTAGGCAAAAAATGGATGATATTGTAGAGCTGGATTCAACCGCTATTCTCCTATATAGAGTCATACAACCATTCGATGTCGGTCAAGAGCAATCTACGTACGTACTGCGTCTACTGATCGCGTCAGTGGACAAAAATAGTTGCTCGATCGCGTCGAGAACTCTTCCACATAAATGTCTTGTATGGCAAATTACCATATGTAGCAATTGACCCTGTTGTATATTAAATATTTTCTTTAATCAAGCGCAGCAGTAAGAATTAATCAATTAAAAGACGAGAGCTCGTTTGCCAAATTAAAGTATAGTTGGAAATTAAAAATCCATTTCGCTGTTGCTATTTTCTCCGCTGCAGCCTCGGGGAGCAATTATAACGAAATACCCTGAGCAAATATGATGTAGAATTGTGTGGATGGTGGAAGAGGAGGCCTTTGGCTAATGAAAAACAGCCTTCGACAGAGGCGATGATTCCGGGAAAACTGATCGGCAACAGGGCGTTGCATCGTGGCAGCAGCTATGCCACGCTTGTTTTGTAATTAACAACAAACGGCCGGCAGACCGGGCAGCCAACATAAAACAGCACCCGAAGATGTAAATGTTACAAAACAACCATAAAATTGTGGGGAAAGTACATCACAGACAAGAGAGAATCATTTTTAGTTTACCGAACACTCCAATACCCTCGAATCCACTCGAATGAATGGATGAGAATAGCTGCTCCTCAAAGAGTTGTTGCTACTTGGATAGAACTCAATGCGGAACCATCTGATGCTGACCACAGGCCACAAGCCACCACGCTGTATCTATCCATGTATGGTATCTATCCCGATCTGTATCGCATTGTATCATCTTAATAATTAACGCATTTTGATCATTAGCCGGCCGACAGCACGCGCAGCCATAAACTTTTGTTTAGCAGTAAAGTAAATGCCAAAATAGCATAGATACGAGTACGATGGTGGGCATGGAGCAGATCGCAGCCGCCCCATATTCGGCTACAGTATCTTGCATATGCAATTTCGTTGGCTGAGATCCCATAGATTTTTGATCGGCAGACGGTTTCCAAGGCAACTTGAAGATCACACAGGAAAAACGAATGAAAGAAGGGCCATAGACTGTGGATCAATATCAAATCTTTAGATTTCGGATGTCAGACGCCCTGTCTGTTTATCCGTCCGTGCGTCCAACACGCGCAGGCCTCTTAGTCAATTCCCCGCGTGCGTCCGTATACATATGGGAGGCAGTGTGTGTGTGTATGGGTGTGAGTTTCTTTTTTTTTGTATGTGCGTGCGTTGTTCCATAGTTTCGGCGCGTTTTCATTTCAGCTCCAAGCGATTCTTTTTTCTACTCTTTTTTTGCTCACCCACACACTTGATTGATAAATATTGATCCTGATTGAATGATGGAGAGCTTGCAAAAGATCCAAAGGCCACTGAAATTATTAAGAGCTCAGGTTTTTAAGTTCCTCTGACAGCTGCTCAATCAAATCGAATCAAATATTTGGGCTAACTAAACAGAAACCTTTTTTAGAGTCCCCGCAGCAGCCCCTCTGGGCCGCCGCCATGGACATGATCGGACGGATCGAAGAACTGTGCCTCAGATGGGTGATGTCTAAATTCTGGAAATTCGCAAAAATCAAACTCAATTACGTGCGCTGTCAATCAGCGGCAGGAATCGGAATCGACAAACGAAAGCTACAGAGAGAGAGAGAGAGACATGCGTAAGAAGCGTTTGTTGTACTCCCATAGTTCCGTGGCGTATCTCGAAGATACATTTCACTTAACTGTATGGTATATATCATCCATTCAACTACAGCATAGAGCTTCCGAGCAGCCAAGCAGCCAAGCAGCCTGGCCAGTCACTATGACAGCAGCCGCACAGATGGCGATCTAAATGGGGGATGGGATGGAGCTGCGAGCCGGGAACCGGGAGATGGCCAACGTGCGTTGACCCTGAGACCAACGCCCACGCAATGCGCAAAATATAAACTAATATAGTGGTTTATATATAGATTTATATACAGACATTCATATGTACATATGTAGACTATATAGACTCGTACGAGTATGTCTATTCCTTGAGATAGAGATTGAACGGTTTCGGGCATGCAAAAACTGTATCCACTATGCTTGCAAATATTTATGAGTATCATATGGAAAGTACTTGAATTTTGGATGGAATTAAAAACATTTTTGAATATGAAAGTACAATGGGAAGTACCGCTATATCGTAAAAGATGAGTGCCCGCTGAAAGGCAAGATCATAAAAATCGACTAAAATTCAACTAGATAAACGCGTATCATTTGTGCTCTTTGAACTCTCCGGCAAGCTGGAGAAAGACATTAGGCATCTGCAGATGGTTCCGGCCTTACCAAAGACATTGAACTGTTCCAGAAATACCATACCATACCATACCATGCCATAGCCCATGTGCAGCAGTCGACATGCATACCTCTCGGATTTCTGTAATGTGGAAACCAACCAAACCAACCCCACTCCTGGTGGCGCTGGGCAATGCACTGCCACTGAAAGACTTCAATTGAAAATCGTACGAGCTTTTGGCTGAAATCATTCAATGGATATGAATCGGTTTTATATAAGGCATTAACTCGATACGGGAGGAGCGCGAAAAGCACATCACAAAATAAAAGAATGAAATGTATATATCTTTCTGAATAATTCGTTGGCTCATTGATTCCGAAAACGTAATTGAATGCATCAGAATGTACATATGTGCGATATTTGCTTGTGTGCAATACCCCAGGGGCGTATTAGATGTGGAAAAACTGTCCAAAATGCAGACAAATTAGCATATTGCCGCACAACTTGATCCGAAATTATGTCGAGTCGACGGCTGCCGCGTCAGCAGCTCTCTCCGATCTCCAATTGCAAAAGAGAACGAACTGACATGAGCGGCTTATGGCTTTCGACTGATGGCCCGCTGCTGCCGCTGCTGCTAAGCCTAAGCTTTTGTTTACGCCTCTGGAAATGGGCTCATTCCGTAGAACTGCACATGCCACAGAACATACGAGTACGAGTACACGCCACTCGATCGGCGGCAGGCAGCGATTGCGGCATGCCACTTGGTGCAGGTTCGGGCCAGCTGTTGCACCAGTCACCTTCGCAGAATCCATGCACAGACACACAGCTGCCATGACAAGCTCATTTGCGTGGTGCTGTTCTTCGAGAAGACACAGGAGTTTACCCCCCTCCCACCACCACGGCAGCCGCCGGCAGCTGGAGTCGCCTTGAACTATTGACATTATTGTGGCGCGTTTTAATTACGGCTGTGTGTAATATGGAAATACTGAACACTGAATGTCTGTGCTGTTGACCAGCTCAGCTCTCGCTGTTGCATAATGCCGGGAGGGAGTGGCAGCGGCAGCCGAAGCTGGTTATCGGAGGCGCTACTTCCCGTTTCGGTAGCGCCGACAATTGTCATAATGATTTATAAACATGCAGCACTGACAGCAATAAATTACCTAATAGCCATTACAAAATTAGTTACAGCAACGGCTAAAGAACCCCCCAACAATCCACAGACTCGTAGTAGGAGTGTGGGCCATTGTCCATCGTAATTGACCTTTTGCCACGACAGCGAGAACAGCCAGCACACGCCCAGTGTCCCAGTGTCCGGACTCAGAAAACGTATAAATATCATGTAAATTGTCACGTATTAATCGTTCGCACATAAGTCTTCCATTCTGAGTCGTATCCACATATGCAAAGCAGAACCAGGGCAAGAAAATCAGCCACAAGCCATGTCCATGTAACGTGCATGTAATGCAGTGGAAGGTATTAAATTACCATGGCGTCGACGTGGCCCGACATGCCTAGAGCTTATCAGTCGAGTCATAAGTCATAAGTTTGTCTCCTCAATATATTAACTAAATTTATAAGACTAAGCCCAGCCACTACTTTGCCCAGTGAATGTTCTTACCAGGCACATCGTTTTCTAAAAATGTCATTAAATTGATTTATGGATATGAATTTTCCGGCTTCAACCATTAAATAAGCGAGAAGTACGATTTAAGACCTATCTTAACTATAATTAAATACGGACAAGCCATATACTATCTATAAACAATACAATAATTTATGGCTGTAAGCAGAAATTGCAGTAACTTTAATAGAAATGTGGTTTTCCAACACTCTTTGTTGGTACGCTTTCTAACATTACTCCCCTGATACTAAAATAGTAATTTATTAGTTCTTCCACCAAAATACAATTTAGAAAATAAATGTTTAAGATTTAAATCTGTTTCAGCCCTTTCCAACACTCTTCTCGGTAATGCCAACCCTTTCCAGCACTATCTAATGGTAGCTGGTAACTGTCATAGAGAAAATATATTCATTTGGAGTGGAAAACTCACCCTCTGCGAGTGTCGTGTTTGTGTCGGTAACAACAATGAGCGGTTACGACGCATGGAACAGTATCCTGGGCAACCAGACCACAGGCTCGAAACAAGAAAAACCCAAACAAATGCTAATGAAAATAAATAAAGAATTAAAATGTGCCAAGGAGGCGATGGACTCGAAACCCACTAGTTACTTCAGTCTTAGCATCACGGGTCAGATAGTGTCCGCCACATTTCCACTGGGCCCCGACAAGGAGTTCGTCTTCCTGCGCTACGAACTGGTGGCCGGTTCCGACTGGCAACTGTCGTCTGGGCCGCAGCATGGACTCACGCAGCTGGCCACCAACAAGCATGGACACTTCAACGAACCGATTGTCTTCAATATGCCCATCGAGGTGACCTACAAGAGCACCAGTCCCTTCGGCTGTAAGGAGTCATATCTTCACTGATTTTTCGTGCATTTTACTCACATTATTAAGTGTTGCAGGGCCCCAGCTGCTGGTGAGCGTGTTCGGACGCAGTGGCATGGGACGGGAGGTCCTGCTGGGCTATGCCCACATTCATCTCCCAGTGTTCGGTAGTCGTCCTGCCACTGACGAGAGCACCGAGCGGGAAGCTTCCATCCTGCTGCCCAAGTGCCCAAATATGATAGCCGATGTGACCAGTTGGCTGCTGCGTCGAGAGCCAGAACTAAAGGACCCCAAGGTCCTGCTAAACAGCATGACGTGCAAAGGTAAGCCCTCACACATAGCTCTCCGGATTGTGGGTGTGTCATTTGTGTCTCTATTCTAGGGCTCTCCATGGAGTCCTACGGCAGCCTGAAGTTCCAGCTGCACACGATGATGAGGGGAGCCCGCAAACTGGGCTACAAGTGGCATGCCTGAGCAGGTGGCAGGCCCGTGGATGTGTGTCAATAAAACGTGAACTTATCGAATCAGGAAAGCGTTTTGTATTAATCTAATTGGCCGGTGGGTGGTTGCCTCAAACTTGACCTTGCCTTGTGGCTAAGACAGCAGGGAAATGACGCGACCAACCGCCTAATCCGACGCGACAAATTTGCAGCAATTGAAAACCCAAGTGGAAATCCAACAGCTTTTGGATTGGCCAAGTGCATCCTAATTGGATTAGGGCAATTAGGCTAAGATTGGCTGGACTCAAGTGGCCGATATAAGGCTGGGCCCGCGGTTACGCCCAAGGCATTCGCGCCGAGTCCAGCGCCAACGAAGAGTCAGCCATTCTGCTATGGACAGCAAATAGTTGCCACAGCAGAGTACCCACAGTTCAAACGAAGCCACCACCGAAGTCCGAAGCCGGAAGCCTTTCCAGCGGAGTCATGTTGAGCCTGAATCCGCCGACCTACGCTTACATGCGAGATGGCCGCAATCTCAGTCTGGCCGAGAGCGTGCCCGCCGAGATCATGCACATGGTGGATCCCTACTGGTACCAATGGCCCCCCCTCGAGCCCATGTGGTTCGGAATCATCGGCTTTGTGATTGCCATCCTCGGTACCATGTCCCTGGCGGGCAACTTCATCGTGATGTACATCTTCACCTCGTCGAAGGGTCTGCGCACGCCCTCCAACATGTTCGTGGTGAATCTCGCCTTCTCGGACTTCATGATGATGTTCACGATGTTCCCCCCGGTGGTGCTCAACGGTTTCTACGGCACCTGGATCATGGGTCCCTTCCTTTGCGAGCTATACGGCCTGTTTGGATCCCTCTTCGGCTGTGTCTCCATCTGGTCGATGACGCTGATCGCCTACGACCGCTACTGTGTGATTGTCAAGGGCATGGCCAGGAAACCTCTAACGACCACGTCAGCGGTGATCCGTCTCATGGTCGTGTGGACCATCTGCGGAGCGTGGGCCCTGATGCCAATGTTTGGGTGGAACAGGTATGTGCCCGAGGGCAATATGACTGCCTGCGGCACTGACTACTTCGCCAAGGACTGGTGGAATCGCTCCTACATCATTGTCTACTCGCTGTGGGTGTACCTCACCCCACTGCTGACGATTATATTCTCCTACTGGCACATCATGAAGGTAGGATCGGCTCCAGATGAGACTACAGACTGCGACAAGTGTTTCTCTTTGCTTGCAGGCGGTGGCCGCCCATGAAAAGGCCATGAGGGAGCAGGCCAAGAAGATGAACGTGGCCTCACTCCGCAACAGCGAGGCCGACAAGAGCAAGGCCATCGAAATCAAGTTGGCCAAGGTGGCTCTGACCACCATTTCGCTGTGGTTCTTCGCCTGGACCCCCTACACCATCATCAACTATGCGGGCATCTTCGAGTCCATGCACCTGAGTCCGCTCAGCACCATTTGCGGATCCGTATTTGCCAAAGCGAATGCCGTATGCAATCCCATTGTCTACGGCTTGAGGTGGGTTGATCTTGCCCCAAATAAAGTCCATTATAGCATCTCTCTTTGTCTCTTTTCCAGCCACCCCAAGTACAAGCAGGTGCTCAAGGAGAAGATACCATGCTTGGCCTGTGGCAAGGACGAGCTGCCCTCTGACTCCAGGACTCAGGCCACGACGGAGATCAGCGAATCCCAGGCATAAACCCATTAAAGAGGAGACGACGACTGCAGCAGATAGGAACTGACAGCTTTAGAGTTCTACAAACACGGCTTAGACTTAGACTATTTTGCATATAGCCCAAAGAACAAACAAAAACACACAAAAAAAGTTGGCAATGAAAAAATGTAAAAAAAAAAATAGAATATGATAAAATATACAAACTGCAATTGATACAAAATCAAAGTCTAATCGGAGTTCCTAATGAATAAATGGAATACTTGGGTTTAGTAGAGTTAGTAGAATGCTTTATAAAGCATATTGCCCCAAAGAAGTTTGCGCCTTTATTGGAAAAAATAACATCTCAAACATTTCAAGCATTCAGCCGTGGATCGTCATGTGAATCGTGGAGGAGTCCGTATCAGGGGGATATCCGTATCATTGTCAGTGTGTGGGGGGTCTTCAGTTATAGTAGGTCTGTAGGCCGAGGGTGCCGTCTATCAGGGTGCCATTGTGGTGTCTCTCGCGCAGCTCCTGGGTGTACAGGGCCCTGCCCTGCAGCAATATGAAGTCAATCAGTCTCCGATCGGAGCTGCGACGCAGCTCATCCGGATCATTGCGTTTGCGTAGATAGTTAAAGCAGCAGGTTCTAACGAAGAAGTGATGTGAAGTATATTTCCAAAAAAGAAAACAAAAACCTACCGAAAATGCTTAGTGCCGCAGGCGTTGGCACACTCTTTGCCACAGGAGTCGCATGGCATGGCATTTGAGCTGCAGCACATTAACCATATGCCTGCGGAAGGAATCAATTTATAAGTTGAACTGCATATATACTTGGTCTGCCATCTACTCACATAGCAAAATGATCTGAAAATGTGCTAGCCAATGCATCCTTGTCTTGTGGTCGTCGTGGAAATGCTGCTCAATAGGTGATGGCGCTCATAGGAGCTGCAATTGTCTTGTGGCCTGTGTCGAGTCCCAGAGAAAGCGCAACTGAAAGGATGGAGCAACTGGTTGCCGGGCTTATATACTGCCCAGGATAGCCCTATCCATATCCATCACACACCCCAAATGGGATGCCATGCACATTTTGAAAGTGGTCAATGAAGCATGTTGCGGACAGGATTCATCCAAGTATGTGAACATGAGCTGCATAATAAATACAAGCAAGGTTCTTAGAGCAAAATACAATTGCAGCTTGCGCAACAAGTTTATAGGAAGTTTATCTTTTGGGGTGGGTTGAGAGGATGTGGGGGTGGTGGAACCAACATCAGGTTTGAAAAGTTTTGCCTGTGACAAGTTGTGCATACGAAAGGCATTAATTTTCTTAAGAAAATTCCTGGAAAACAACAGAATGAAAACATTTACGACATTCGCCAATTGGAAATTTCTAAATAATATGAATTATTCACTTAAATGTGTACAAATTTCAAATGCAAATTTAAATTTCCAGCTTGATTTTTTAATTCGTTTAAGCGCATAACGAGATTTTTTCAATAACAGCTGCCTTAAATGGATCGCATGTAAAAATTGGTGTATACATTTTCAAATTGATTTTTAAATTCCTTTAACCTGCTAACGTAACTTTTACGATATTCTAATTTTACGATAAACCACCTTTTTTCATCGACGTGGCAGCCCCGGCAATAACAGCATCGATAAAAGCATCGATATCAATTTTATAATCAATAACAGCATCGATTTCAATTATATAATAAAATAATAAAAACATCGATGTTTGAGAAAAAATATCGATGATTCACATTCAAACAATTTCTATTTGGCGCTCAAGTTTGGTGGGACTTTTTTGGGATTTTCTCTGGGATTTTTCCTCGCCACAATGTCCTTTATCCCCTCAACAATGTCCCTTACGGCGCATTCCCACTAACGTTTTCTTACGTCTTATGTTGCTGGCAACATTCAATTTGTATGGGCCAGACTCATGTGCCGTGAAATCGAGCAGCATTGTTCCCCAACATGGCGCGGATTGAGCAACACTTTGCATACCCTGGGAAATGGATATTATAGAACTGAGAGAATGTTTGTCATCTAATGCACCAATAAAGGCCAAAACTAGTCAGTTTCTCTTTTAAAGGTATTTCAACGATATTTTGAAGGTTTTGGTCCACTTACAGAAACCAAGAATGGGTATCGGGATCGAGATATTTTTACAAGACTCTAATCATATGCATTAATATGTCCAAAACAAAACAATCTGAGATAATTTCTATATTAATTACGTTTTAAAACAGCTTGGAAAACCAGTTTCTTCATATATATCAAAGAAATAGGGTATACCTGCGCCCAAACTCCGGTTGACGTGACAGTCCATACTCACTTACGTTGCCACAGTTTTTTTGTTGACCTTTTTTGCTTAAACCTTGTTTTATACAATATACAACAAAAGAGAGTACTTAAAAGTAGTCAATCAGGTAGAAAATGTATTCATGAATGGCCTAAAATTATGTGGGCAGAGCTAATGGTTTTAGTTAGGCAGCATTATTCAACGGAATAAAGAAATTGAACAATTGGAACGATTTTTCTCTTACGTTTTATTACGTTTCATTTGTTTGACCTTTTTCGCTAAAACCTTTTTTTAAGCTAAATCCAATAAAAGCAAGTATTAAAAAAAGCCAGTTAAGTAGAAAAATGATTTATCAATCGTATAAAATTATGTGGACATGACTAAATGCTCTATATAGCTAGTAATATTCGACGGAATATAAAAAACGAGGAATATGTAAAATAAAATTTGAATTCGTCAGTATATTTACGGTATATTTCTGAGGGTCAGACGGTATATTTTATCAGCTGTTCTCTTGTTTTGTTTTTTTTTGCACAATCCAATTTTATTTTCAACGTATAGAAATCCAATAAAATCAAGTATTTAAGATAAGCCAGTTAATTAGAAAATAGATTCATCAATCGTATAAAACTAGGTGGGCATGGCTAAATGTTATCTATAGCTAGTAATATTCGACGGAATATCAAAATCGAGGAGTTTAAAAAAATATGAAATTTCCGCAGGATTTACATAGGACAAACGAGAATGTGGGAGCCGCCTCGACTAAGTGCATCGCTACGTGCCAAAACCGAGTTGGAGGCCAAGAGCCGTCGCTTCAATGGCCAGCGGCAAGCCAGGACCGCCAATGTATCATCCACGACGACAAATTCGTATGAGTAAGTCAAGAGATTTCGCCACTAATGAAATACCACTGATAATGGCAATGCCCTGCACAGGAAGGAGGAGCAGACCATAGCCAAGCTGCTGGCACAGCTGCCATCCGAGAAACAGCCCGCCGCCAAGGTGCACATGCAGAAGCTGCGCAATCTGGTCCAGGAATGTATGGGCTACGAGGAACAGCCACAGGTGGTGGAGCATGCGGCTCTGTTTCTGTTCTGGCTGCTGCACGAGCAGCGTGTGGTGCTGGTTGCCACCACCAATCGGTTGCACGGGATGTTTGGCAAGACCTTCGATCGGAAGATGACGCAAATTCACGAATGTGTCCTGGCTGTGGAACACTCGCTGGAGGAGCACGAGCGCATGGAACTCAAACGCTGGCAGCAGGCCCAACGAAAGCCCCACAATGTGGCACGGCTCTGGGGCGAAGAGATTGACGTGAAATGCACGCCAGCCGTGTGGCTGGACACCAGCCTGTTGACCAATCTGGCACCCGATGCTCTGCTGAAGAATCGCACCGTCAACAAGTTCTCCATGAAGTACAAGTCGAAGGCCGCACCAGCGCCAGTGATCAAGCGCACGGACGGAGCCAAGCTGAGTCCAGAGCTGCAGTCATTGGTGGACATAGCCGAGAAGCTGGAGGATGAGAATCTGCTGGGACGCGTGGGGAACATACTCGGCTCGAAGCGCAGCAGCGAGGAGCTGCAGAACGAGCTAATGGAACTGCTGGGCTTTGACTACTTCGAGCTGGTGGGAAAACTGCTGCAGGACAGAGCCAAGATTGCACAGCATTTGGAACAGTTTGCCACGAGAACGCGTCGCGTCAAGGAGGTCAAGCAAAAGCGTCTCCAGACAGCAGCCACTGGAGGAGGAGGACCTGAAATTCGACCCACTGTAGCCAGTGCCGTGGTGGTTCAGTCCGCACAGGAGAAACATCTTGGCAAAATACAGCGACGGGAGGAGAAGAAACTGCAGCGCATAATGCGCAACATCAAGGATGACGAGGACCAAGACGACCCCGGTTGTGCAGTGTCCATTCCCGCCATGCAGCTACGTGTGCAGCACCAGCGAATGCTGCTGGAAAATGCCCAGCGAGAGCCGCTCCTGCTGACAACCAAGGCCATTAAGGCGGGCTACCAGGCGGCCCCCATCCGTTATCCCTACGTCTTCGACAGCCAGTTGGCGGCGAAACAGCACGCTGGCTTTATCGGCGGCAGCCGCATAACCCTGCCAGACAACGCCCAGCGCATCGACAATAAACAGTGGGAGGAGGTAAAGATCCCAGCCAGCGAACCTCCGCCGCTCACAGTGGGAAACAAGCGCATCCAAATCGACGAACTGGACGATGTGGGAAGGCTGGCCTTTGCCAACTGCAAGGAGCTGAACCGCATTCAGTCCGTGGTCTATCCGGTGGCCTATCACAGCAACGAGAATATGCTGGTGTGCGCCCCCACTGGTGCCGGCAAGACCAACGTGGCCATGCTGAGCATTGTGCACACGATCCGCTGCCATTTGGAGCAGGGTGTCATCAATCGGGACGAGTTCAAGATCGTCTATATAGCCCCAATGAAAGCCCTGGCCGCCGAAATGGTTGAGAACTTCTCCAAGCGGCTGAAGTCCCTGCAAATAGTGGTGCGCGAGCTGACGGGCGACATGCAGCTGACCAAGGCGGAAATGGCAGCCACCCAGATATTGGTGACCACGCCAGAGAAGTGGGATGTGGTCACCAGAAAGGGTAAGCATTCACTTTCTAATCACAAGAGCCGTTTGCTCATGGAATCCCATTGCAGGTAGCGGGGATGTGGCCTTGATCAGCCTGGTCAAGCTGCTCATTATCGACGAAGTGCATCTGCTGCACGGCGAGCGGGGGCCTGTGGTGGAGGCACTCGTTGCGCGAACTCTGCGCCTCGTGGAGTCCTCGCAGTCGATGATACGCATCGTTGGCCTGTCCGCCACGCTGCCCAACTACGTGGATGTGGCGCATTTTCTGCGCGTGAACCCCATGAAGGGGCTCTTCTACTTCGACTCCCGCTTCAGACCAGTGCCGCTGGACACCAACTTCATTGGCATCAAGTCGGTGAAGCCGCTGCAACAAATCGCCGACATGGACCAGTGCTGCTACCAGAAATGTGTGGAGATGGTCCAGCAGGGACACCAGGTGATGGTCTTTGTCCACGCCCGCAATGCCACCGTGCGAACGGCGAATGTTATTCGGGAGCTGGCCCAACAAAACAACACTAGCGCCGCCTTCCTGCCCAAGGACTCGAATGCGTTTGGCCTAGCCAATCGATCGGTACAGAAGAGCCGCAACAAGCAGCTGGTGGACTTGTTCTCCTGCGGCCTGGCCATGCATCATGCGGGCATGCTGCGAGCCGACCGCCAAATGGTCGAGAAATACTTCGTCGAGGGCCACATCTCGGTCCTCGTCTGCACTGCCACTCTGGCGTGGGGCGTCAATTTGCCGGCGCACGCGGTTATCATACGGGGCACAGACATCTACGATGCCAAGCACGGCAGTTTCGTGGACCTGGGCATTCTGGATGTGCTGCAGATCTTTGGTCGTGCTGGTCGTCCGCAGTTCGACAAGAGCGGTGTGGGCACCATTATCACCGCCTATGACAAGCTCAATCATTACCTGTCGCTGCTAACGAATCAATTCCCCATCGAGTCGAACTTTGTGCAATGTCTGGCCGATAATCTGAATGCGGAGATCGGTCTGGGCACCATTACCAACGTGGAGGAGGCCATCGAGTGGCTCAGTTACACGTGAGTTTAGGTATTCACACGAAATGTGATGGACTTATCTTTACTTCCCCGTTTAAAGGTACTTATTTGTGCGAATGCGCATCAATCCCCATGTGTATGGCATCGAGTATGCGGAACTGCAGAAGGATCCCACGCTGGAGGCACGTCGCCGGGCTCTCATTATGTCCGCATCGATGAGTCTGGACAAGGCGCGTATGATGCGATTCAATCAGCGCACCATGGACATGAACATCACCGACTTGGGGCGAACGGCCTCGCATTTCTACATCAAATACGACACCGTGGAGATTTTTAACGAGCTGATGAAACCCTTCATGAACGAAGCCGAGATCCTGGCCATGATATCCCAGGCCCAGGAGTTCCAGCAGCTAAAAGTGCGCGACGATGAGCTCGAGGAGCTGGATGAACTGAAGACTGACTACTGCAAGCTGAAGCCATTCGGTGGCAGCGAGAATGTCTGCGGAAAGGTAACCAAACACAACACTTTTCCCCCTTTTCCTTTTGCCTTACTAAATGCATTCTTCTTTGTTCTGGGCAGGTCAACATTCTCATTCAGACATATCTCTCCAATGGCTATGTAAAGTCCTTTTCGCTGAGCTCGGACATGTCGTACATTACAACGAACATTGGCAGGATCACGCGAGCACTGTTCTCCATTGTGCTGCGGCAGAATAACGCCGTGCTGTCGGGCCGCCTGCTGCAGCTCTGCAAGATGTTCGAGCGGCGGCAATGGGACTTCGATTGCCATCTGCGCCAGTTCCCGGCGATCAATCACGAGACCATAGACAAGCTGGAGCGTCGCGGCCTGAGCGTCTATCGATTGCGCGACATGGATCAGCGCGAGTTGAAGGAATGGCTGCGCAGCGATCGCTATGCGGAGCTGGTCATTCGCTCGGCCCAAGAGCTGCCAATGCTGGATGTGGAGGCCAGTCTGCAGCCCATTACCCGCACTGTGCTGCGCATCAAGGTGGATATTTGGGCGAATTTCAAGTGGAACGATCGCGTGCACGGCAAGACGTGCCAGAGCTTCTGGCTGTGGATCGAGGACCCCGAATCCAATTACATTTACCACTCGGAGCTATTCCAGCTGAGTCGCAAGTTTGTGTTCAGCGGCCAGCCGCAACAGCTGGTGATGACCATTCCACTGAAGGAGCCGCTGCCGCCCCAATACTACATTCGAGTGTCCAGCGACAGCTGGCTGGGCAGCACCACATGTGTTCCGCTGTCGTTCCAGCACCTAGTGCTGCCGGAGCACCATCCGCCGTTGACGGAACTGCTGCCTTTGCGCCCGTTGCCTGTTAGCGCTCTGGACAATGCACTGTACGAGTCTCTGTATGGATTCACGCACTTCAACCCCATACAGACGCAGATATTCCACTGCCTCTACCACACGGACAACAACGTGCTCTTGGGCGCCCCCACTGGCAGTGGCAAGACCATCGTGGCAGAGCTGGCCATATTCCGGGCACTAAACGAGAACCCCAAATGCAAGGTGGTCTACATAGCGCCCCTGAAGGCCTTGGTTAAGGAGCGGATAGGCGACTGGGAGAAGCGCTTCCAGCGCTCCTCGCTGGGCCTCAAGGTAGTGGAGCTGACGGGCGACGTCACGCCGGATATCCAGGCCATACGGGAGTCCCAACTGATTGTTACCACGCCGGAGAAATGGGACGGCATCAGTCGGTCCTGGCAGACGCGCGAGTACGTGCAGCATGTCTCACTAATTGTGATCGATGAGATCCATTTGCTGGGCGAGGATCGTGGTCCGGTTATCGAGGTGATTGTCTCCCGCACAAACTTCATCCGCTCGCACACGGGTCGCGAAATTCGCATAGTGGGCCTGTCCACGGCCCTGGCCAATGCCCAGGATCTGGCCAATTGGCTGGGCATCACCAAAATGGGCCTGTACAACTTCAAACCGTCGGTGCGGCCGGTGCCACTGCAAGTGCACATCAATGGCTTCCCGGGCAAACACTACTGCCCCCGCATGGCCACCATGAACCGACCCACCTTCCAGGCCATTCGCACCTACTCGCCATGCGAGCCAACAATTGTGTTTGTCTCCTCGCGCAGGCAGACCCGCCTCACGGCCCTGGATCTCATCACCTTTGTGGCCGGCGACGTCAATCCCAAGCAGTACCTGCACATCAAGGAGTACGAAATGGAGCTGATACTTCAGAACATTCGCGATCAGAACCTGAAATTCTGCCTGGCCTTTGGCATCGGACTGCATCATGCTGGCCTCCAAGAGCAGGATCGCAAGTGTGTCGAAGAGCTGTTCCTGAACCGCAAGATCCAGGTGCTGGTAGCCACCGCCACGCTCGCCTGGGGCGTTAATCTGCCCGCCCATCTGGTCGTCATCAAGGGCACCGAGTACTTTGATGGCAAGGTGAAGAAGTACGTGGACATGCCCATTACGGATGTCCTGCAGATGATGGGACGTGCCGGACGGCCACAGTTCGACAACGAGGGCGTGGCCGTTGTCCTAGTGCATGACGAGAAGAAAAACTTCTACAAGAAATTCCTCTACGATCCATTTCCCGTGGAGTCCAGTCTGCTGGCCGTACTGCCGGAGCACATTAACGCCGAGATCGTGGCCGGCACGGTGCAGACGAAGCAGGGAGCCTTGGACTATCTTACGTGGACGTACTTCTTCAGGCGATTGCTGCGGAATCCCTCCTACTACCAACTGGAGGGCGTGGAGCCCGAGAATGTGAATGCATTCATGTCGAGTCTGGTGGAGAAAGTGATCTACGAGCTGTCGAATGCCGCCTGTTTAGTGGAGCGCGACGGATTCCTGGTGCCAACATTTTTGGGGCGAATCAGCTCCTACTACTATTTGTCGTACCGCACAATGAAGCACTTCCTGGAAGATCTCCAGCCAGGCATGGGCACCAAGGAGGTGCTCCTCGCCATAGCCGACTCCTACGAATTTGACCAGCAGCCGGTGCGCCACAATGAAGACAAGTACAACGAGCAGATGGCCGAAACGAGTCGCTACAGGCCGCCCTCAGGCACCTGGGACTCGCCCTACACCAAGACGTTCCTACTGCTGCAGGCTCACTTCTCGCGCCACTCGCTGCCCAATTCGGACTACCTGACGGACACAAAGTCCGCTCTGGACAACGCCACGCGTGTGATGCAGGCCATGGTGGACTACACGGCGGAGCGTGGCTGGCTCTCGACCACATTGGTGGTGCAACAGCTCATGCAGAGTGTCATCCAGGCGCGCTGGTTCGATGCCAGCGAATTCCTCACTTTACCCAATGTAAATGAGGATAATGTGGATGCCTTTCTGAACATCACCCATGCGGAGCACGACTATTTGACGCTCCCTGTTCTGAAAGAGCTGTGCAGGAAAGAATATGCTGTGCTGGCTGGACCATTGCGTGATGCCTTCGAAGAGCATGAGATTGAGCAGATGTACAAGGTAAGCATTGGATGTCACCTTCCACAACAGATTTTTCTCTAAACCTTTACCATTTCAGGTCATCCAAGATCTGCCTGAGATTGCACTAAAAATATCCGTGGAAGGTCGCTTTATGGAAGAGGAGTACGCCAAGCGACCGCTCTCCTTTGAGGAGACCAACACATGGATGCAGCTGCATGCCAACGAGGACTATGTCCTCAGGATTGATTTGCAGCGTCTGAATGTCAGCGGAGGCGGGCATCGTCTAGCCGGTGGACAAGGCAGCTGTACGGTTCACTGTCCAAAGTATCCCAAGCCGAAGAACGAGGCCTGGTTCCTGACACTGGGCTCCCAGGCCAACGACGAGCTTCTGGCAATGAAGCGTCTCACGGTGCGCGGACAGCGCACCACCAATCGCATTTCCTTTCAGGCCACTCCGCGCCGTGGCCGACTGCAGCTCACATTGTATATGATGTCCGACTGTCTGATGGGCTTTGATCAGCAGTTCGATCTGAAATTTGAGATTATCGATGCGAAAGTGCTGTAGTTTGCCCCAGAGGAGTATTTATATCTAAAAGAATTACGTAGCATTCTGTAGTTTCGAGGCTTTTCTATTAGTTAAGTGCTGTTGTTGATGGATGAATATTTTCTACCGTTTATACATACTAGAAATGTATCTCCCTGAAGTGTTTTAGTCGAAATGAAACTTCTGTATTATTGTGTGATCCCTCAAGACGTGTACAACATTTCTATCTTCGCCACGGAGCAGCCCAATCGTAGAAATTGTGGAATAAAGGTTTTCGTTTAAGTAGCGATCAATTTAAATACAGATTTGTTTTATACTCAAAGGCCACGCAGCTCTACTCCGAACAGCAAACAGGTTCTCTTATTTAATTTCGCCACACCTATCGCTCTTTACAAAGCTTATCTATGAAAAGAGAACACTGCCCTGCCCCGACAAAGTCGATTAAGGCACGGAATCGCTGCCTCTATAAATAAAGAGTCGTCTGAGCAACGCTTCAGTTTACTATAGACGGGCTTCGAGTTACGTCGCGTTGGAAAATACAATTTAGATTCACTTGCAATATGTTTTCCCTCATTGTGCTGGCGGGCACCCTCTTGGCGTTGGGTTGGTTCTATTTGAAGCACCATTACCAGTACTGGGAGAGACGTGGCTTTCCCTTCGATAGACATTCCACTATACCATTCGGATGTCTGGACAGTGTCTGGCGGCGGGAGAAGGGCATGGGCATGGCCATCTACGATGCATATCAGAAGAGCAAGGAACGCTTTCTGGGCATTTACTTGCTCTTCCGTCCGGCTGTTTTAGTGCGCGATGCGGCCCTGGCACGACGTGTGCTGGCTCAGGATTTCGCCAGCTTCCATGATCGGGGCGTGTATGTCGATGAAGTCAACGATCCGTTGTCCGGCTCGATATTTGCCCTACGTGGCCAGAGCTGGCGTTCCATGCGCCACAAGCTCTCCCCCTGCTTTACGTCCGGCAAACTCAAGGGAATGTTCAGCACCTCCGAGGAGATCGCCAACAATATGGTCAACCATTTGCAGAAGACTCTGCCGGAACAGGGCTCCCAGGAGGTGGATCTGAAGACTGTGATGCAAACCTATGCCATCGACATAATTGCCTCGACCATCTTTGGCCTGGAAATGAACAGCTACCTGACACCGGACAACAAGTTCCGGAATCTGGTGACAATCGCCCGTCGCAACACTCGCTTCACGACGATGTTTGGGATGATGATATTCCTAGTGCCATCGTAAGTCCATCCCAATCCCATCCCAGTCCGAATCAGGGCTAAAGAGTTGCTTGTTTATTTGCAGAGTGGCAAAGTTCCTGTTCTCATTGGGATTCAAGAACCAGGTGGCCCTGGCAATGCTGGAAATTGTCAAGGAGACCATAGAGTACCGCGAAAAGCATGGTATTGTGCGCAAGGACTTGCTCCAGCTGCTCATGGAGCTGAGGAATACGGGCGCAGTGGACGAGAGCGATGAGAACATATGGAAAATACAAAAGTCCGCTACCGGTGAGTGCCTGAACATCGTCTCCCATAACACAGTTGTGTGAAGCAGTTTCTTTTTGATCTCAGACCAAATCAAGTGCATCTCATTGGAGGCCATCACGGCTCAGGCTTTCATATTCTACATTGCCGGGCAGGAGACTACCGGATCGACGGCTGCCTTCGTTCTGTTCGAGCTGGCCCAGTATCCGGAACTGCTGGAGCGCCTGCAGACCGAGGTGGACGAGACACTCGCAAAGAACGATGGACACATCACCTACGACGCGCTGCAAAAGATGGAGTTCCTTGATCTGTGCGTGCAGGAGTCGCTGCGCAAGTATCCGGGCCTTCCCATGCTAAATCGCGAGTGCACCCAGGACTACACCGTACCGGACACCGATCATGTCATCCCGAAGGGCACTCCGGTGGTCATCTCTCTCTATGGCATACATCACGACGCCGAATACTTCCCGGAGCCCGAAACGTACGATCCCGATCGCTACTCGGAGGAGAATCGCAACTTCAGTCCCACGGCCTTCATGCCCTTCGGCGAAGGACCCAGGATCTGCATAGCCCAACGCATGGGACTCGTGAACGCGAAGCTGGCCATTATCAATGTCCTCAAGAACTTCAACGTCGAAGTGATGAGCAAACGGCAGCTCGAGTTCGAGAACAGCGGCATTGCCCTTCTGCCCAAGGATGGAGTCAAGGTGCGTCTTTCCAAGAGACTGCCCAAGTGAACCAAAATTATGCATAATTATGAAATTCTATACCAATGCCAGTGTGCCAGTCTATCGATTTGCTTTGATTATTCAGATTAAGATAGCAGTGAAATGATTAAGTGGTCTTATCATTATCAACGGTTCTGGTTCCCAAAGCGACTACAGATAAGCATTATCAAACAAAAAACAAACAAAAATATCAATGTCAGTAGGGTGCTTGCCAACTAAATTATTTCTAATTATATTTATATACGTACTATTATGTATTATGTCCTACCGTAATAAAATCTTTGTGATAACTATCCAATCATTTCATTATAATGATATTCAAACAGCTCCGGCCGTGGGGTCTGCAGAGCGGGGGTTTTTCGGGAAACGTTTCCATTGGTACACGTTCTGTAAATACAGAAGTGATGGTAGAATAGTACACGTATGTACATACATAGCTATTGTAGGTCTTGGGTATGGGCTTCCTGAATGAAACAGGGAATTCTTGTGTTACTTTTAGACGACGTTTGGATTTATCAAGTTTTGGAAAGTATCAACCCAAGTTGATTTACTAAAAATATCATAACTTTGTCAGTCTTTGAACAATTTTAATAAATAGTAGTTAATTTTGTTCGTAACTAACGCCCATAAGGAAATAAAATATTAAAAAAAATAGCTTACCACACAAAAACAATGTGTAAAGAAATGGCAAAGATGAATAACCTTTAAAAAAATGGAATGAAATTTCCACTTTTGCTTGAATGGAACCCTTTTTTTGGAAACCTATTTATACATCATATGAATGCCCATATCTTTCTGATTATGATCCATAAGTATTTGTCGGTATCAGCGCTGTAGATATCATATATATGCCGTGCAAAAACTCAACCAAAATCGGCTTTGCAATTATTAATAAAGTTTTTGCATTACGAGCACAGAAGGTGGTCATAAGACCTACTCAACCAGGCCTATAAACTAATTTTATCTCTTAAAAAGTTCTCATTTTCTAACACTGTGCCATCACTATTTAAATTCTTTCAAAGGTTTTATTCCGGACTATTAAAAAAACACTCAAAACACAGTCCACATCAAGTCAACAATTTTTATTGGATGCTTTCAATGTAGAATCTCTCTCTTAATTCAGGGTCAAATATATAGATATATAGTGTATGTATGTATGTATTATATACAATAACAGAACCGTTGTGATAACTATCGATGTGGTGTCGTGTCGGGTTGGCGTGGGGGGTCGTCAGTTCGTTGGCCTTTAAATATTCTCACGCTCCTCCTGCATTTGTAGCCGCTGTCCGTTCTCCAGCATTTTCTGCCTGTTGCTCTTCTGTCTGAAGATCTCCTTGCTGGCCTCCTTGATGGCCTCGAAGATCTTCGCCTGGGACATTATTTGCTTCTGCACATTCTCCACAGCTGGCTCGGCATTGATATCGATCAGATCACTCAGTCCCTCCGACAAATACTCATTGTTATAGGGCTTTTCCTCAAGCTCGTTGCGTTTTATCAGCGAAAAGGGCGGATACGAGGGATACGAAGTACGCTTGCGTCCACATCCTGCAGATATTGAAAGGGAAATCTGATGATATGCACCTGGAAATCTGGGACTCTTCGGAATGTTACCTGTGAAGGCATTGCAAAAGGGTCGCTTCTCGTACTTCCACTGTATAACTCCGCTGAGTTTGTGCTGTGCAAAGAAAAACATAAACGATTTGAATGGGACTGCAATTGAGTCATATTTAAAAGCTGCACTTATGTTTAATGGTTTTTTTTTTAAATTCTGACACCGCGGCAGGGGATTTTCTTTTATGGAATGGCAGCAAACCCAACGAAATATTATCACACTTGTGTCATTTCACTTATAGACAAGCTGTGATGAAATATTTTGTGCTATCAGCTTAGATTGTGAAGTTCAGGGACGCTTCATTTGAACCATATCTTATACGCATTATTCATTGCTTAAGTCCCTAAATAAACGAGCTAGAACACATCCTGATAGTGTGTTGAACTCACATTCGACAAGTTATTCACTTCATTGTTTTCCCTCTCCAGCGATGCATTGCCCGAGAGCATGCAAATCAGGAGCACCACCAGGCCCAGGCACATTTTAAGAGAACTCTTCATGATGATGACAGAATGAAAAATATTGTAAATTATTAGGATCCGTTTATAGTTTGAGCAACGCCCGCTTCGCTTAACACTCGAGAGCCAAATGAATGGAGCGCTGGCTTGGGCCTCGGTCAACATGTCGGATACGCAATGTGAGACTTGTTGCTTTCAGAGTGTGACAGGACGTCCTGCGGAGCGTCGAATGTGTTTTGGTTGCCAGTTAATAGCTTTTTGTGTTTTTCCCGACCTTACCCAGCTCTACGATGGCCCCCCTCCATCCCCCATTCCCCAGTCGAACGACATTGCATTGACGTTTGCGGTCCTTGGTGTTTGGTGCTTGGTCCTTGCCCTTGCCAAGGGTTCAACATTCAGGGGGGTATTTAAATTGAAATTCTTAAAGAGCGAAAGCATCTCCACTGGTTTTCGAGCAGTGTAGCTGCATAGGCAGAACACATTTGAGAGAACCGACCGTCTATTTATAAAAAACCCGATGCGAAGCAAACGAAAACATACTCACCGATGCCTATGTACATCACACACGTTCTCGTGGCCAAGTGTGCATTTTCCGAAAAGATTTCCACACCAGCAGAGACTTTCACGGGATTTTTTCGGCTAAAACAGAGGCAATTTCGAATCGATTCTCTGTGGGAACGGTTCGGTTCGCGTACTCCTCAGAAAAAATTGCAACAAGCGCAACAGCCCCCAGCAGCATAGAAATAAATTTGATCTGGAAAAATAAATTAATATTGTAAAATTTCGTATAAACAAATCGCAACTCTGTGCCACGTTCCGATTTGGCCTTTTTGTGTGTGTTTTTTTGTTCGGTTTTCCGTGACCGGAATTGGTGTCGAAAGTGAAGGAATTTCTGTGTCACTTCTACTAAAATAGCATGTGAGTAATTTGGAAAACTATAAATTAAGCTAATTAATTGACGTAATTCGAATGCATAATGCGATTATGAGTATTCATAAGTGCAGTAGAGATGCCATACCATGGCCCTTCTGTATCGCATTGCATACGTTTTTCCTGTTGCCTGTTCGAATCTTCTGTACCTTGTTATTTCGCTTTTTTGTCTACGTAAAGTAAAAGACCTATAAATACCGCGGCTATTTTGAGTTTTTCTCAGTTTTACTGTCACACTTCGGTTTGACAACTTTTTCTCTGTCCTGTTTTGTCTCTACCAATTGCTGTAGCCGCCGGCTTTTGCCATTTTCCCCGTTTACCCATTGCCCAAATCGTTGTTCATTTTTGCAACATTGAGAGTTTTTCCGCCTCTTTGTTTACCATATGAAAAATGGGAATTCCTCGCATATTTTCTTGTGTCGAAATTGTAAACATTTCGGCACGATCGCACGATAATTGGACTTTAAATTACAACATTGAGATGGAAAGAAGAGGCCGTGCGGATCGTAAAAAAATAAGCATACATCATAAAAAGGTGAAAAGCAGTACAATTAATGGCCATAATGGCGTATGGCCTGTTCTGCTGCAGGCCCCTCTCCCATCCACATATGTAGATACTTATTTTTAAATACAGAAATTTATTTTATTAATTTCCTCACTCGACTATTTATAGACAAAAGATGTCAGAGCCCGCAGCCCAACAACAGCAGCCGCAAAATGGCAAGGAGCGCTCCAAGTCCACGGAGGAGAAAGAGATACCGCGCGAACCGGCGCTGGTCTGCAAAGACATCGATGTAAGTCATTTAAAATAGAAGAGGGAAAGGGATTTGAAATGGTATTGGTATCGTTTCGTCTCAGATAAAGACTGAACTAGAAAGCCTAGTGAAACTGCTGGATGGCAAGATCTACAAAGAGGAGGAGGTGGCCATGGAGGAGCTGCATCAGTATTTGATCGAGGACGATGGCTCCTGGGCATTGGGTGACAATTTTCTGGTCTTCGTGCAGCGAGTACTGCGCGATACTCAGGCCTTTTCCCCAGACACACGGATACATCTGATACGGACATTGGCCTATGCGGCCCTCAAGGACGATGTGATCATTATTTTGCACCAGGATCGCCGGGATCATACGCTGATGAACTTTGCCCAGGACATTGATAAGCACACACCCGAGGAGCAGCAGGCCTGGGCCATGTTTGTGAGTAGAGGGCCAAAAGCCAACCATTTGCTATCCCATATATTTATGATCTGTTCAACAGATGTGCAACCTCTTTGAGAACGTTGGTCCCTCCGAATGGCTGCTCTACATTTCCGAGTGGGAATACAATGGCCAGACAACCTCCAATATACGTGTCACCACCAAGGTGGCCGTCCACTGCATCCTCTCCAATTGCCCGCAGTTGAAAAACATTGGCAGCATGATCCTCTACAATATTGCCATCAAGGAAGTGAAGACTGTGGTATGAAAGGAAGCCCCAACGTCAGAAGTACTTTACTAATATCTGATTGTGCTTTATCAGGTCTTTGATGACATCGCCGTGGAGCTGGCCATGGCCATTCTGCAGTTCTTCCAGAGCAGTCCCAACGAAGATCAGATCTATCGCACATTGAAGGCCCTCGCACGCTTCATCGAGGTATTGACCCATATTCCCATTTCGCGTTGACAGCTGTCAACAATTGGCATATTTTTCATTAATCTTCGTTTTGTTTTTAGGTCTCGCAAGACGTACCAATGATCATTCAGATGATTGGACCGCATCCAAAACAATTTACCGGCAAGAGCGAGCGTGTCGATGAGCTAGTAAAGATCATTAGTCGCAAAGTGCCCGCCTAGGCGGATCCTTCCAAGAACCCCCCCGAACACATCCCTTTTCTATATACTCGTATATTTTAGATCTTTCTCTTTTTGTAAAGCATTTTGCGCAAGACAATAAACACATTTGTATGCCCAGACAATCCTAGAGATCGCCGCAGCACAGTTTCAGGAAGGGGAAGCCACTGCCGCTGCTGGCACGCAACTGGAGCCAGTGCTTCTGATTGGAGACAAACATCTCCGACGGCAGCTGGGTGTCCTGGCCGGCAGTGTCCTCTGTAAAGGGCAAATGGGGTATCAGCCAACAGGTAGCCCGAAGACCTATGGCTTAACTTACGCGCCTTCTTGTCGTACTTGGGCGATTGGCTAATGGAGATGACATCCTCTGGCTTTCGCAGGAGTATCTTGCCCACTCCCTTGCACATGCGCAGCACCTCGTGATTGCTCAGCTTCTCCAGCTGCTGTTCGTCCAGCAATGTGCAGGCCAAGATCCATTCGCGGACATCGTCAAAGTCGTTGAGCAGTCGCACGGCTCCATTGATGCTGAAACGAATGCGCTTCTGGAAGATAAAGTCCAGCCAGGCCTCGCAGATCAGCTTCAAGATGAGCTTCAGTATGACAATGTCCTTGGTGGCACGTATGGTGGGCAGGTAGATCTCGTCCAGCACATAGCCCACATACAGGCTCTTCTCCTCGTTGTTGTAGATCTCGCGCTGCCAAAAGTTGGCGGCAGGAAAGCAGAGCGTAAAATTGGCCAGACTAAGGACTCGACAGACCGCTGACAATATCTGAACACACTCGTCGGTGGTTTTCTATGGAGCACAAACAGAACGATAGAGAGTTAACAGATTGATGGCTAGCCTTACCTTTAACTTGTCTATATTGGCATTGACTTCGGCTATCAGCTTGGTCCGCAGTGCCACACAGACCAGCATGAGGATATCGCTTAGATCGGCAGTGAGTTTCGGCAGTTTAAAGGTGATGAATACATTCAGGCAGAGCTTCACATCGTGCTCCAAAATCTGGAAGAAGCGATCCATTTGCCACTCGCAGCACAGCAGCTTGGCCTGTTCGGTGACCCACAGGCGCATCGAGTGGACAGAGTGATCTGAAATTGGACACACATGACTGACAGATCTCCTCTAGAGTACCTCTCGGCCATACCCAGCCTATGCAATATGGGTATCTGCTCGGCCACTGGCAGCAGACTGGAGTTGTTGTGGGCCTCCAAGTTGGAGAAATACTGATTGCTCAAATTCACGAGATTCGCGAATATACTAATCCACACAGTGCCAGTGGGGGTTCCAGAAGCCTGTTCATAGACATTATAGATAGTTACAAGTGGGAAAAAAAGTATAAGGTATGGCACACACTCACATTCTTGGGGCAATCGCGGTACTGTTCCACAACCACATCCACCAGGCGCTTCGAGTCGTTCGATGATATGAGAGTCAGGCGGAAGAGCTGATCCCAAATGTTATTGCAAACAAAACCAGTCAGGATCTCCCCAATGCCACGCAGCGTAGAGAATACTGGTTCCGGTATATCTGATGGAAGGAAATGCAACTCAAAATAGGTGACACTTTGTTTGAATTCCTTACCATTCACATTCTGATGATAGAGCCAGCTGCGAATGGAGTCTATGTGGGTGAGACTGTAGCAGGATACCGGCGTGTCTATCCACCAGAGGAGTATGTGATCCAATATGATGCCCACATAGGACCAGAGCAGGCGCAGTCCCTTCACAATGTACACATTCATGTCCACAGTGCCGCCCTTGCCATTGTCTGCGGGAGATTATAGACATATAGATGTATACTCTGAATGATTGTGATTACCCACCGAAGATGGTCGGACTTATCTCCGTTGCCTTGGCTATCAGCTGGGCTATGAACACGCGCTCCTTCTGCAGAAAGCTCTCGGTATGCTTGCATCGCAGACTCTGGTGATCTTGGTCGGCATCCTGAAGCTGTAGATTGCCATCGGCAATCTGCATGGCCTTGCAGTCCTGGGCAGAGTCACAGTACGGCGGATAGTCGCCGGCGGCAAAGGAGATGTTGAGAGTGCGCAATATCTCCAGACTGGAGGAAGTGGACTCGTGGTTCTGCTGCTCTCGCCAGGCATCCTGCTCGCCCATGTTAAACAGACCGAACACCAGATCCAGAGCATTCTGCTCCACACGTGTCTGGGCAACAAGCTGCAAGGAAAACAAACACAATCCTTAAAGGTCATAGGTCTAGAAGGGAAACCCACCTGCAGAACGTAGCCAAAATCGATTGGCTTGAGCGTGAGTAGTAGTCCCGGAAACATGTTGCTGCACACATTGGCATGCATCTCCTCCTTCCGTTTGCCACTCAGCTTGGGCTCTCCATCGTCCGAATCGTCCTCGACCGGCTCCACTTCTGGCTGCAACAGGGGCTTCTCCACTTTGCGACACTTGTTGTACAGCTGGGTTATGTGGAGCGCCCAGTTGAGCCACATCTCCGACTGCATGGACTTGCGGAGCAGTAAGCTCAACTGAAACGGGATCAATCATCACTGAGATCAGGAGGCAGAAGGCTGGACCCACCGTTCGCTTGAGCACAAAGGTCAGCTGACAGAAGCGCCTGTCGTTCAGCTCCATCACCAGATGGAACTTCTTCATCAGCAGCTGGTTGTAGGGACTGCGCTTGATCTTCTTCGAGAGCGACTGAAAGTCGGCGTTCTTTGTCTCATCCTTCAGGTTCCAGTACTGCTCCACCACACGCTCGCACTCCTCCAAAATGGTATCCTAACAGAGCCGTGAGTCTATGGTGATCGCAGCTTAGAGATCCACTTACATGCTCGCTGAATATCGCTGAATTGACATCGATCACGATCCGTTTGCTAATCCGGCGTAGCTCCAGGCCCAATTTGCCGATTTCCGCGAACGTGTGCATCGGCTGGGATTTGTTGCGGCAGTACCATTTCGGAGTGGTGCTCATTTTTTCGGTGGGGGGCCTGGCCGGCGGCGGCAACCCCCTGACACAACACAACCGATTGCCTGCGCCTGGCCCTAAACAAATCGCTTTTTAATTATTGTGTCTCGCAGGCACGCATCCGTCGTTCCACCGTCTATCCTATTTCCAATAGCCTGGGGCCCAGGGCACTGGCCAAAATGCAAATTTTCCTATTGTTTGATCGATGCCAGGACACACTCGTGACTCGTGACCCCCGCAGCCAGGCAACGCACGCATTTGACAGTGGGTGGAGGGCACCCGGGGCGGGCCGGGGCTTCGATTCATGGCTCTTTGAATCGACAGACACGCATTTGTCATGCCTACGCTTCCGGCAAAACGGGTACATTCATTTGTATGGTCCATTCCATATAGAAAAATCCCCGTTGGGTATACGGTAGTCGTCATTGGTTCCACTTTACCTGCCAAATTCCTGGGGAAAACCCCCAGCGAAAGGATTTAGTTGGCCCCCGGAGACAGAGACAGACAGTAGCTTGTTCAGTATATCCGGCAAGTTTATTGCTATAATTATAGATAGGTGTTTGATTTGATGGTTGCTGTTGCTGTTGCTGATTCGTCTTGAATAAACGAGCTGTAAATATTCCGCACATACATACGAGTGGTACACGTACACCCTCTCTGCCTGGCTGTTCTCTAAATTAATCAACCTATGCCTATACTCTCTCCTCCTCTGTACACATCAACATCGTCTGGTTTTCTTTTGCTATCACATTGAATTGTTACATTTATAGTAGTAGTTGCTGCTGCTGCATGTTGCCTGCTTAAAATCATTAAAACACGTTTTAAATTTCATCTGAAACATGTCGGTATACACACGCATTCGTTAACAAGTGTATTTCCGTATTCCGTATCCCGTATTCGTATCCGTTTTTGGAGCTGTAAAATGTATTATGTTGGGTGTTGTGTTTAGTGTGGGTTGGGTGTTGGGTGTTGTGTGTTGTATGTAAGGAAGTCAGGAGCACACATATCGTTTTTTTTTTTCTTGTTGTAAACATTTATGAACATTCAGTGAATCTTCTTTTGTCGTCGTCGTCGTCGTCGTTCTCTGACGCGTTTTACAGCATCTTTATACAAAAAATTATACTTAAAATTGCTTGCGCTTCTCGTAACTACACATACATTTTAGTGGTTGTTGCTTAGTACCTTGTTCTCTCTCTCTCTCTCTCTCTCTCTCTCTAACTCTCTCGTTTACTTTCGCTGCTAAATGTCCTTTTTTTGTTTGTTTTTTTCCGAGTTTTTGTTGAACTACATAATACATTTAAAATATATATAGAAGTACATAATATTTGTATACATATAGGTATATATATGCTTTCTCTTTTCTGCTGTTCCGCGCGTATAGTAAAATATAATGTAAAATGTGTGTATATATATTGTATATATATAGTTTTGTATGCACTATGCCTAATCATGCCATGCCTAGCAATGATCCATCATTCATTCTGCTTAATCCTCAATAGTTGTAGTTGTAGTTGTAGTAGTAGTATTTGTATCCTGCAGCTCTTCGAGAGTTGGAATATCGTCTTGTAGTTTTAGCACTTGTAACCTTGGGTTATAGTGCCCCGCTAAATAATATGTATCATTGTTATCGTATATAGATTGATATTGCTTCGAATCGGCACCGAACTTCTCAAAGTAGTGCCCAAAGTGCAGCACTTCGCACCGGTGCGAAATGGTCTGCACATCGTTCTCATCATCGTGCGACGATTCGAACAGAGCACCCTATAGAATGGATGGAATAGTGGATTAGAATTGATTACCTTTCATTGAAAATAAGAAGACTCTTACCGGATACTTCAACTTTGGGCAGCCAGTCGTCTCCTCCGGATGATAGAACCACGCCACTCGCACCACCTTATTGCCTGTGCTGGTCTCCCACATGGACTCAATGCGTCCGATATAGGGACGATCCGGTCTGCCCGTCGATAGAAATACTGCACTGTCCCCGACCTAAATGAACCGCGCAAAATTCGAATCAATCTTTAAACTGAAACTGAACCAAATTCAGGGACCTACCGTGATGGTCTCCTTGCCCCTTTTGATTGTTTTGTAAAATTGCTTTCTGGCTCGGCCCTTGACGCCCCCCTTGCGGTAGGCAACGCCATTCCAACCCCACAGCTGCCGCTCCGGCAGAAAGGCGGCTATCTTGCTGCTACCCTTGGAGTTGTTATGCCCGACCAGATCCTCGCCCTTGGCCTGCAGGCGAAAAAAAGGAGGGGAGTAAGTGAAGCAGATATTGGATACTGTGTTAAGAAAGTTACCTCATCGGATATCTCAGACATCAGATTGGAGGCACTCTCCTCTTCCATATCCAAATGTTCCGTCTTCACTTTGACCTCCATCTTGACGCGGTTTGTATTTGACGCAGGGACAGCCGCCGTCGGCTCAGGAACATTCTCCGCTGTCGTTGAAAAGTCCTGCTGTTGTTCCGGCTCCTCGCTGCCATTCTTGCGGTGATGTTTCTTGTGCTTCTTGCGTTTCTTGTGCTTATGGTGTTTACGGCCGGCGGCCTCATCGACGCCGCCGCCAGCATCGCCAGATGTGGTTAGATCGGCTACGCCTTCATTCGAGGCGGCAGCCACTGCCAGGGAACCACAACCGCCGGCGGCGCCATTCTGTGCCCTCGAAATCTTCTTGAGGCTCTTCTTCAGACGCTTCTTCTCGCTGCGCTGCGTGAACAGCTCCATGGTGGCAGCCAGTGAGGTGGTGTTATCACTATTCATGACCGCACTGTGATGGCTGTGCGAGTCCTCGCAGCCGGAAATGTGGGCAGGCTCCTGCGAAGTGCAGCGAAGTCCACCAATCTCCCCACTGCGCAGAGCGCCGCGCTTCTGCTTGCCTACTGAGTAGAGGGGATTATCGTTGTACTCTGGTTCCATGTGGGTTGGATGTGGGGCAAAAGGCGGGAGGATCAACGAAAATAACAAAGAAGTAAATAAAGGCACGAACAAAGACAACCACAAAAACACACAGCACGCGTGGACGAGAAACCAAATGACAGGAAAGATGGCAGAATGGATGGCCCGCAATGCCCCCTGGTAGTACCCCCTGCATACACACCTGCTATGGGATAGTCGCTGAGTAGCAGCCGTATATTCTGCAAGCGGATCCTGCCGCTGTCCCCGTCATCGAACTCCACGCTGACAAAGTCCGGCGTATGGGTCGGCGTGCTGACGGCACCTGCTCCTGCCCCTGCTGCTGCTGCCGTCAGGACACCCTCAACAGCTGGTTCCGACTCAATGGCACGGCCCGGATAAAGGCATCGGTACTGCTGACTCCAATAGGCACACAGGCGCGTGCCCACCGGCACACACTCCACGCTCTTGGGCGCCATCTCCAGGATCTGCCACAAAGATTGATTGATTGCCTGATTGCTGAACAGAGACGAACACTCGCACTCACCGTATCCTTGAGTATATCCTCGCGCGACATCACATGCGACTTGTTGCCGCGCTCTCCGTCCAGCGTGATGGCATAGACATCTGGCGGTCGCAGCGGCTTCATCACGCCCGCATAGAAGAGCCCACCCATGTCGGTGAGAACGCGCGTTTCGTCGCGGTACAGATGCTCGCTGGTCAGCTGCAGCTCGCGATCCGTGGCGCTGGCCCTTCGCTTGGTCTCTGTGGGGGCCGTTGGGCCGTTGCCGTTGCCGCCACCAGAGTCGATCGCCTTTAGCTTCCGCTTCCTGCGCACCAACGAGGCGGACGACGATTGCTTGTGCGCCGCAGCCGACGGGGAGGAGGATGTGGAGGAGGATATGGAGGTAGCTATGGGCGCAATCGGTGCAACGGCCGCGTCCAGCGCCGACGGCTCGAGGCGTACAAACGATGAGGTAATTGTTAAGCCACTGTTCGGCAAGGGACTGGGCTCTGTCTGTGGCTGGTGGGGCGGCGGCGGTGGCGGAAACGAGTGTGTCGTCTTCTCCGGGAAGCGCAGGAAGCTCGACGCCTGCAGGTTGCTGCTTGAGAATTTCGGGAATTTGTAATCGCGCAGCGGTGATGAAGTTCTAAAGGGTTGAAAGGAGATTTAATTAATGTTTTGCTTGGACTTGGAACCCTCCGCACTTACCCCAGGACACTGGACAGCGTTGAGCTGAGCGTCAGCTGTGGCTGTTGCAGCGGCGATTGGATTGGCTGGACTGGCTGCTGTTGCTGCTGCTGCAACTTGTGACCCTTTCGCTTCTTCTTCAGCTTGGATATCTCGTCCAGCTTCTTCTTCGTCTTGCGATACTGACGCGATACGTTGGCCAAACGCATCCGCATGCTGCTGTCCATTATGTTGAACACCTCGTTGCCAAAGCGCTGCGCATAAGAGGGATGCATGGTCTGCAGGGCGTTCTTTAGCTCCGACTGCAGCTCCTCGTCGTGCAGGTGCATGTCATCGTCTTCCATCGGCAACGGCTGCTCGAACTGCTGCTGACGGCTGTTGCTCCGCCGATGCTTCTTTTTGCTCTTCTTGCTGCAACGCGCCGACTTTCGGCTCTCGGTGGATGAGGACTTGGAATGTTTGTGCTTCTTGCGCTTGGGGGGGCTCGGATCGACGCACTGCAGCGACGTGGTGGGCAGCTCAATGCCCTGCATGGATGGAAATGCTGGCGAGTTTAATGGCATTTGAAAGGAAGATGATGAGGAGAACACCGATCCTCCTCCTGCTGCTGCTGCTGCTGGTGGCACAAAACCAAAGCAGGAATTTCCCTCTGACCCACCGCCAGTCGTGTGCGTGTGCATGTGCTTCTGCGTGGGCGTGGGCGTGCCCGGCGCTGATGCTGGCGGCGTCGGCGTGGGACTGGGCGAGCGCGAATAGGGCGTGGCAAAGAGGCTGCTACCCTGCACCACCTCTTCCTGGATACGCTGCTCGGCCAAGGCGCACAGCAGCTTCAGGCCGCCCAACGGCTCCTGCGGAGTCGTCTCCAATTCCATCATTGGCTGCGGCGGCATAACCGGCTGCAGCGGCATCGAAGGCGGAGGCGGAGGCGGGGGCGCCACCGGGTGTGCAGTGTGCTCGATGTGCTCCATCGGCTCCTGTTTCACACGCACAAACGGTGTGCTATTGGTACTGATGTTCGAGAGCAGCTCCAGCCCCGTCAGATCTTCGGGCGCTGTCTGTGGTGTTTCCATGGCCGGCGGTGGAGGGATCTGTTCCGCCGAATCATGACTGGCACTGGGTTGAATGTCACTGGACACTGGATTGGTCTGGTTCTGGGTCTGGGTCTGGGATTGGGTATGGGCATGGGTTTGGGTCTGGGTATGGCACTCGGTTGGCACTTCACTGGGTTTGGTCAGTTCCAGTGGCTGGACCAGGGAAATCGTCAGGGCTTCCTCTGTCATTGGCTCATTGACTCCCGTCCTGGTCAGGGGTGGACAGGGGTAGCTCAAGCTCTCATCCTCGCTGCACACGGGCGTATCCGTTTGGATGTTGACATCCTGCATCTGCGGCAGAAGGGATCCCTGCGACAGTGGCATTGCCACCTCCGCCAGACGCGGCGGCGTCTGCGGCGTCAGGGGCGCGTGCAGCTTAAAGTTGAGCGCAGCCGCCGCCGCCTCATCGCATGCACCACCAGGCATGGGTGTGCCGGCAGCAGACATTTCACTGGCGGCGCCATGCATGGACAGATTCAGCAGCGCCGGCGTGGCTGCGGCGGAGTGGCCGGCCATCGGCTGAAACATTTGATGATGCATCGGATGGCCCGTTCCCATCGCAGCAGCCGTGGCCCCATCCATGGTGGCCGAGGTGGGGGGCGTGGGCAGACGCATCAGATTCAGAGCCTGCTCCTTGTCGCGCGTCGTCGTCGTCTCCAGCGGCACCAGCGGCGGCAGGGCCAGCGGCAGTGGAGGGTGCGTCGAATAGTCCTCCACTTTCATGCCCTGCGGCGGCCACAGCAGCGATCCAATGGGCGTCGACTGAGCCGCAGCCGCCAGGCTGAGGAACCGCGAGCTGCTCGAACTGAGGCTGCTGGTGCTGCTCGTGACCCCCGCGCTGGCCGCCACGGCCGCTGCCAGGCTCAGGTTGATCGTGGAGTTGGTGGTGGTGGTGCTGCTCGTCTGTTGATTGCTGCTGTGCTGGCACAGGGTCGAGCTGCCCGACGCATTGGCCGCCGCGGCCAGGTACAGCTGCAGCGTGGAGGCGTACGACGGCGTGGGGCCTAGTGTCGAGTGGCCACCCATGCCCATCGAATTGAAGAACAAGTTGGGCGGCGGCTGGAGGGCGGCAGCAGCAGCAGCCGCTGCGGCAGCGGCCGCAGAGCCGCCGGGAGCTGTCGCCTGGGGTATGTAGGAGGGCCAGACAAAGGCTGTGGCAGCCGCAGCCGCCGCGGCCTGCTGGAACGGATCTGTGGGCGTTAAGAGGGGAAAATTTGATATGCCTGCTGTGTGCATGGAGACATTTTTTGGAATTGGATTTGAATTTCGGATACAGGACACGTCGGAGGGGAGGAGGAGAGAAGCGTAGTTATAAAAGCATGAATTAGTTTTGTTTTGTTTTGGTTTGGTTTTTTGGCGATACAGTTTTCGAAATCAAATTCTAGAAATTCTAGGAAATTCCGTGCATGCAATGTGGAGTGCAGAATGTCGTATGTCGTATGTCGTATGTTGTATGGGGCACAAGGACTTACCGAGCGCTGCTGGGGCGGCCGGCAGCAGCACCACCTGTCCGCGGTTGGCCTCCCGCGTATATTGCAGGCCCACCGTGGCGGGGGACATGGAAATCACTGATTCAATGGGTAATGCATCTACAAAAAACGCAACGAAAAAAGAAAAGAGAAAAAGAACCCAAATAGAGGAGGAGATAGATAGAGAAACACGATACGGGGGATATCGGCAGGATATGTGGCATTTGTGTGCTCTGGGTGGGGGTATGGGTGCTTTACTCACTTGGGTATTGCCAGAATGTCGATGGGGTACGGTTCATATCCTCCGCTGTGGCCGTGCCGGTGGTCATCAGGTCGCCGTTGCCCGTAAAGTACAGATTGCCGCAACTGGTGGCACCTGCAACACACACACACACAAGCACACACAAATTCGATTATACATAAATCGTGTCCAAAAATTCAATTATCTTTTCTACTCCGGCAGGACTTCAAGAACAGCCAGTCCTGTTTCGTATGTATACGGAAAATATTCCAATGTCCTTGAACTATGCAGTACAGCCTCCCCCAGAGCCCACCCCCCACATGGCCTGTGGCTGAATAATTCCACAAGCAATTCGATTAAAGCGTACATCCTGCCGCTCTCTAATTGCATTACATTACAAGAGAGCTATTAAAAACCATCTAAATAATGACAGTCACACAGATACACGGCTGTGTCTGTATTCCCCTTCGGATCCCATTTTAAAAACACAATTACTGCTACATTATTTGACAAGTGACTCCATCTTTTGGGCAGCCTGTCAGCCCGTAAGCCTGTGTCTTGGAAACTACCCACCAAAAGTGGATATAAATAGAATCCGTACGGAAGGGCACCACGGCCAGGGACCATTGCCATATGGTCATGTTACCCAAACCACTTTCATCGTGTCGTATTCCTGGATCCCTGCTCCTGCCAGCAACCAGTCAATGTTCACTCTACACAGCTTGAGCATCCCTTGTGGCATTTCCCCTCGACAACCAACTTCTTCTTCTTGTTCTCGGGGCCGCAGCAGCCGTCGCTAAGTTGTCGGAAAACACCCACCCGAGAGCACTGCCTATGAGTAATCCGTCTTTAGATTCGCGCTTCGATGCCCTTCTCCGCCCACGCACACACACACGAGACCGGGTTTCTTTGAAGCGTACAAGCCATCACCGAATCTATTGGTGCCCTAAACTTTGTACAAATATTCTTCTATACTTTATATAGACTGTCTATCGGGAGTCGGATCGTTCAAAGAGAGCGTGGATTCCCTGTATGGATCCCCTGTATGGGCGTTCGGTTGATCCTCTACTCCGAGATGCTCAAGCAATTGCTGCTAAAGGAAGAGCATTACATTAAACATTAAAAAACATACATTGCATGTGCATGATGCAACAAAATGGCCTATTTGTACTGCTATTGGACTGCTGGTACCCTGGCCACCGCTGGTCTATAGCTTAGCTGAAGGTTCTTTAAACCAATGACTATGCCAATGGCCAAGATGTTGCATGACGCACCTAAAAGCTGGTTATATGGCGGCGATTTGCCTGATGTAAGGTAACTGCGTGCTTTTCGCCTATGTTGCCTCCGTTGCGCCTCTATGGTTTGTCGGTTTGCTCTATGCCTTGGGCAGCTGAGTCGGTGCCCAGAAGCTAATAACAAAATACACAGTCTTTAGAGACACCCACAAGTACGAGTGGAATGCTGGAACGAGGCTCAAGACACGACTTGGTCCCAAGAAATGCTTAAGCGCCTAAAATGGCGTTCATGTTTTGTTTTGTTTGAGAGATATTTTAATGATATTGGAATGTAAAGAGAATTTATAAAGTTAGAACATCTCTATTCCGTACAACGAAGTTTTCTATATCCCCTAAAACTGAACTTTATATTACGAGTTTTCCGTATAACAAATGCCCCTTGAGATTCGCTATATGGAATTTCGACTGTAATAGAATGATATTGGAAGGCTAGTCTGTTTCAATTGTCGTTTCTCAAATGCCAATGCCTTCGTAGAGCATTCGCAAGTCCATGATGACCTCTCTTTGGATTCGCAAAATGTGTGTTTCACTTTCGTTTTATTTCCGCTTTAGAAGTTCGTATGATTTACCACCGGTTTCCTTATATATTTCATATACAATATCTACGTTTTAATATTAAAGAATTCGTGAGGGGTGGGTCGCAGCGAGTCAGCCGCTGTCACAACAACGACAGCCACACAGCAGGCGGCCATCATCTCACATCATATGATTTCTGCCCTCTCAACTCTGACGGGGTGTTTACGGCGACAGAGACACCCTCAACTCAAGAACTGGAGCGGGGGGCGGACGGACTGAAGGAATTTTTCAATGTTTGTTGAAATCTTATTAGCGGGATAATTGAACGACGGCCGTGTCCTGGTCGCTCGCTTTATAAGCATCATAACGATGCCCCTGGGGACGGGTCGGCTGGCCAGCGCTCATTAGAGGCTCTCTCACACACACACACACAACACACACAGACAAAGCTGGAGCTCTTAAATTAAATTAGATGCTGCCGATGAGGCCCCGTCCAACACTTACTCAAGTCAGCGACGCGTATGCCGAAGCAGTTCATGTCCTTGCTGAGTGGTTGCTGCAGAGGTAACGCTGCCGGGTTGGTCAGTGCCGACACCAGGGCTTCCTGCGGCCGTTTCCGGGCCACGGCAATACCAATGGGCACGGAATTGCCTAAGCATAAAAATAACGAAAATAATGGCGTTGAGAGGAGACCAGGGGGGAGGAGGGGAAGATGAGGGGGAAACCTACTTGTGCTGCCATTGCCATTTGACTTTTCTAGATCGGACACTTTGGGGGATGGTGCCTCGATCTTAACGAGAGTCGTTAGTGTGGACGAAGACATGGTCTTGGAGGTGGCTGATGCGGTTACGGAGGAGGACACTGTGCCCAGACCAGCGGCTGTGAGTGATGCAGATGATGATTGAAGATGATGATGCTGCTGCTGCTGCTGGTGGTGGTGCTGTTGCTGCTGCTGCTGGTGGTGGTGGTGGTGTTGGTGGTGGTTTAGCGGCTGGTGGTTCTGATGATGCTGCTGCTGCTGCTGATGGCAATTGTTGGAACTAATCTCGGATACCTGGCAAGGCTCGCGTTTGATCTGCACAAAGGTGTAGGAGGAGTTGGTCTGCTGGTGGTGATGGAGCGGCGTGACAGCCCCCGTGCTCATATAGCCCCCAAACTGATCAAGATGCAACGATGGCGGCACTCCAATGTGGGCTCCTGCTGCTTGGGTCGTTGTGGTGGGCACTAGAAATGTGGCTGTTGCTGTGGCAGCGGCAACCGAGGAACTCAGGACATCCGCGGCATTGCTGGTGGCGTTCCCATTGAATGTGGCCATTGGTTGATATTTTTATAGTTACTCCAAAATTGTTGGATTCTTTGAGCTGTTGCTAGATCGGAGGAGGGGCAGCGGCATTGCTCGCGCGCATTGGCCCCTGGGGACTCCGGGGAGGGGACACTTTGGGTCGGGCTCGGTCTTGGGCTCGCAGAATCGGCGACGTGCTGAGACGCATATACTTTGCGTACGGACTATTCTATGTACATATATCTCTATATATCTATGTACATATGTATATATTTAAACGGCCACAACTAAAACATCCATTATCTGCGGCACACACTCACTCACACACACACGCACACACACGCAGAGAGACGGACACACAGTCTACATTTTTACAGGTTTTCTCTGTTTTTTGGTGCAACATTCAACGGTTTTGTACCTTTGTGTTTTTATAAATAAATGACATAATCCACACGACGCGACGTATGCAACTTGCAATATATATCTATGTGTTCAAAACTGGACCTGTGTGCTCTCTGCTGCTAGAGTCCCCCCAAGCACAAGCACTGGGCAGAGTCGAGTCGAGTCGGAGGTGGCGACGGCACGGGCGAAGGCGGAGGCGCGACGTTGTGCTGTGTGGACAGCGCGATATTTCCATAGGTCGTGGCGCGTTCAACGTATTCCCAACGCGATTCCATCTACAAGATGGCACACTGTTTACGACCGCGCGGATTTTTATTTATTTTTATTGTTTCTGCGAATTAGAAATCCCTGGAAAAAGTCTGTCACAGCGGACTTATCAATAAAAATATACCGTCTAACCCTCAGAAAAATTCCGAAATATACCGATGAAAAAACGAACTGAGCCCACTCAAGCCCCTTTATTTAAACAGGATAACTTCTTGAGTTAAACCGCGCAAAATAATACGAATAATTATAATAATCATTTATATTTTAGGACCACCCTATCCTTCATCTTTGCCTGAAGAAAGACTACGATATCGTTCACCTTAACAGCGCTAAAATTCTTCAAGATTCATCATTTTCGTGGAGTGTATTTTAATACCAACTGGTCGACAATGGGCTAATCGTTCTCTGTCCATGACCGGATATCATACTTCTCCATTTTGATATTCGGTTTAGTATTACTAGCTAGCTAGGATAATCAGTACTGAAGACATAATTTTATCCAAATGATGAATCAATTTTCTACAAAATTGGTTGATTTCAAAGACTCCCTTATTTGGATTGTGTCTAAAATAAGGTTTAAACAAATGAAGTTAAAGCATAAAACGTAAATTAGTATGAAAAGTAACGTAGTGAGTATTGAATGTCACGTCATTTCGTACATGTTGATGTTATTTGAACACTTGTTGCTTGTCAAACGGTTGTATGAACTTTTGTATACTCTATTTCGCTAATTTAATATTAGGATACTATCTTTTGGATTTTTTTTCTGTATATCTGCATATCTCGATCCCGATCTCGATATATGTATGTACATAGTACGTCTATGGTTAGCTCTCTGTAAAAAACTGAGAAACAGGAAACTGTATCCTGATATCCTGGGGGATCCACTCCGGCATTTTGAGCTAAACTGGTACAATATATAACAAAAACTAAATTTCTGAAGTTTTTAAAATTTTCGATGGTGTATCGATTTCTTGTTCTGAAAACATCGGTTGGCCGCCGACGCGTTAGTTCGTTTCTCACAGCTGCATAACCGATGGGCAGGCCCAGTCGCGCCCATATACAATTTTAAATTTTATTACCCGTCACATAGTACAAAAATATTTTTGTTAGAAATGCACTTGGAATATAAAAAAAAAAAAGATACAAATATGATCTAGTCCAGCATCTTTCGTATCATGTAGTTTAGAATACCGCCATTCTTGTAGTACGTAATGTCCACCTCGGTATCGAAGCGCAGCGTCGTCTCGAAAACATTACCATCGGCCTCGACTTGAACTCTCTGGCCCGGCTTCAATTCGTCGCTCTCGGGGAGGGCAATGTTATACAACTCCCGACCGGTCAGGTTCAAGGACTCGGCGCCTTGGCCCGGCAGGAACTGCAGGGGAATGATACCCATGCCGACTAAATTCGAACGATGTATACGCTCGTACGACTCCGCAATGACAGCCTTTATGCCCAGGAGAAAAGGGCCTTTTGCGGCCCAGTCGCGGGAGCTGCCACTGCCGTAATCCTTGCCGACAACCAACACCAAGGGCGTTCCCTCGTCCCGATATCGATCGGCGGCATCGAAAATATCCATCTCCTGCTGGCTGGGTATGTGCACTGTTCGCGGCCCGGTCTTTGAGGCCAGTTTGTTCACCAGGCGTATGTTGGCGAAGGTTCCACGGGCCATCACCGCATCGTTGCCGCGTCGCGAACCATATGAATTGAAGTCCCGAGGTGTAAGATTGCGCTCGGCCAAATAGCGCGCAGCCGGCGAATTTCTGGCAATGGAGCCCGCTGGCGAAATGTGATCCGTAGTCACAGAGTCGCCCAGGAAGAGCAGGCAGCGCGCTCTCTCAATGCTGCCCAGCTTCGGCAGTTGCCGGGTCATGCCCTCAAAGAAGGGAGGTCGTTTGATATAAGTGGACGTTCCGCTCCAGGGATACAGATTGCTATCGGAGACCTCAAGGGTTTGCCAATCCTCAGAGCCAAGTTCGATTTTGCCTTGGAAAAAACAGAAGTTTAAAGAATATAATTGATTGAATTTCTCACACTCACTGTAGACCTCCTGGAACATGGCCGGAATGACGTGTTTGCGCTCCACCTCATGAATCTGGCTGCGTGTCGGCCAAATGTCACGCAGGAACACACTCTTCCCGCTGCCATCCACGCCCAGTGGCTGCGTCTCAAAGTCAATGTCCACGCGTCCAGCTATGGCATAGGCAATCACCAGTAGGGGACTGGCCAGATAGTTGGCCCGCGTGTTGGGATGTATGCGACCCTCGAAGTTCCGATTGCCGGACAGAACACCGCAGCAAACGAGACCGTTCTTCTCGATGGTGTTGACCACATTCTCCTCCAGCGGTCCCGAGTTGCCAATGCAGGTCATGCAGCCATAGCCGACAATGTCGAAGCCCAGCTGCTCCAGGTACGGAATGACGCCCGACTCCTTCAGGTAATAGGTAACCACACCAGATCCCGGCGACAGCGATGTCTTGATGTACGGCAAAATGCTGAGCCCCTTCTCCACGGCATTCTTAGCCAGCAGACCGGCGCCCAGCATCACGGATGGATTCGACGTGTTCGTACAGGAAGTAATCGCTGCAATGACCACAGACCCGTGACGTATCTTGTAGGTTTTCCCATCATCCCATTGGAACTCTCCGCTAGCGGCCAAAGCATCTGGCGATATAGCGAATCCTTTGAAGCCCACGGGACTGGTGAGGCACGATTTGAAATCCTCAAACATGCTCGAAACGGAGACACGATCGTGCGGCCGTTTGGGGCCCGAAACCGATGTGACCACTGTGGAAAGATCCAAGGTAACAGTCTGCAAACGATAGCGACACATTTAAGGGTTAGTCAGAAACAAACAAACGCACAAAACAGAAAGGACACCTACCTCTGTGTACGTGGGATTCTGATCTTCCAGAGAGTAATCTCGCAATTGTCGCGTGGCCTTCAGATACTCCCGAATGATATCGATTTTCTTCTCAGATCGATCTGCAGTGGATATCAGATTAATATATGTACATTCTTTCTATACGATTGCTTTCAATACTGACTCGTCTGCCGCATGTAGCTGAGCGTGTTCTCGTCGATGGGGAAGTAGCCAACGGTGGCTCCATACTCGGGGCACATGTTGCTGATGGTCGCACGATCAGCGATGCTCAGCTCAGCCACACCGGGACCATAGAACTCCACGAACTTGCCAACGACGCCCAGCTGACGCAGATGCTTGGTAATGGTCAGCACCAAATCGGTTGAGGTGGCCAGGGGACCGAGCTTTCCGACCAGCTTGTAGCCAATGACTTCGGGCAGTAGCATAGAGATTGACTGTCCCAACATCACGGCCTCCGCCTCAATGCCGCCCACACCCCAGCCGAGCACGCCCAGACCATTGATCATGGTCGTGTGGGAGTCGGTGCCAACGACGCTGTCGGGATAGAGGATCTTCGAGCCATCCGTGGCATCGTTCTCAAAGACAACGCGGGCCAAGTACTCCAAGTTCACCTGGTGCACAATGCCGGAGCCCGGGGGCACAATCAGCATGTTGTTGAACGCCCGGGCGCCCCACTTGAGGAATGTGAATCGTTCCTTGTTGCGCTCGAACTCCAGCGATTGGTTTTTCGCTAGGGCATCCGAGACGCGAGCAAAGTCAACCTGAACGGAATGATCGACCACCAGGTCGGCGGGGCAGATGGGATTGATCTTCTCGGGATTGCCGCCCAAGTCAAGGACGGCATCCCGCATTGCTGCAAAGTCCACCACGGCCGGCACTCCGGTGAAGTCCTGAACAGATCAAACGGTATGAGATTTGACTGGTGCACACATTTGAATCCTCTCTACCTGGAGTATGACACGCGCTGGCTTGAAGGAAACCTCGACATCGCTGGTCCCCTGCCTCAGGGCAGGCGTCCAGTCTAAAATACTCTTCACGTCCCTTTCCAGCACCTGGAAGTTGTCACAGTTCCGCACCGCAGACTCCAGCAGAATGCGTATGGAGAAGGGCAATGAATCTGTCGAATAAATTAAGAAATGCTGTTGCCATCCAAGGAGATCAGAAACGGATCCTAGTTTACCATATTTGTTGTCAATTTTTGGCAGATCAAAATACTTGTAGACGTTGCCGTCTTGTGTGAAGGATTCCTCGAAATGGGAGAAGGGATTGGCGCCTGTAATGCAGTTAGAGCTCTATCAAGTGTTTGGCGTACTCAAAGAAATGCCTACCGGAGCTGGACATGACTAAGCAAGTCGTGGAAATAAGACAAAAACAGAAAACCTCGTGAAATAAATGTTTTTTATCAAGTCAGCTGTTTAGCCGATATGGTGCTGTATCGATATCGTTGCTATCGAGTAATAGACCGTTTAACGCGGTGGTTTTTGAGAAATAAGGCACATATTTTATTGGCTGAGGAAACGGCCAAAAACAAATAGTTATATATGTTATTAATTGTTATGATCCGCCCCTTTGATAGGCCTGTTTCCAGCCTATAGCTTCCAGCTAGATCTCGTAGAAGTCAGGGGTGTACCGGGCTGCTGCTGCCGATGTCCGCCGCTTCTGCTGATGTTGATGCCTGCCACTGATGCCTTGGAGGGATCTTCGTCTCCACGATCACAAATTTTTCTTATTTTTCTCCCAGGTGACGTGCGGCCTGTTCTATTTTTACCGGAAACTCCTTTTCTTCCTCCTCGTCCCGTTTCCTTTCCTCCCACACAACTCTGTCACTGCCTTCCAGGATCCACAACAGATGCCGCTCTCTCTTTTTTTCTCCAATTCTGTAAGCTGTTCAAGGAGGAGTCATGGATACCTCTAGGAAGGCTGGGCACCCAGATCTCAGAGACAATAAATAGAAAAATCAGCACTAACAACAAGACACTATCGGTCTGTTATACCCCTCTCTCCACTTATAAATTTTTTTTGGCGACTTAATTGCTCTGTTGTTCTCTCTTTCTAGCGATCTGTGAGAACAAGGATAATGCCCTCTTCTAGCGTGTCACGGTATGGTGCATACCACTGATATCTGTATGAGTGGACCTCTAAACGGTATATACAGAAAAACGATGGGTAGCTTTATTTTAAGGACATCTCTTAGTTCAGCTCTCGTTTGGACAGTTCCCTGGATACTTTCTAGGAGTACATTTGAAATCTCATCCTAAAAGGTCAAAAGAACTTTAAAAAAAGTTCCAAAAGGTTACAACTTTGATTATCATTGCTCAAAAAGTGTTCAAGTTTTGTTTGATCAAAGTGTACTGTTACAAAACCCTACTTTCCGGATTTCACAATCTATGCTCGATTCTAAAAATGCACACAACAAAATAATCTTTAAAAACGGAATAAACTCCTCCTCCTAAAAACGGAATTATCCTCAAAGTGATAGTGGTCAAAATGATATATGAACTGAACAAAATTCTGCTTGAAGACCGATATTTTTTCGATCGATCAACAAGCCTGTTGCAATCGTTAGATGAGCCCATCTCGCTCTACGACTTTGAATATAAATACATGCAGAAATATAACACAAGTCACTCGCCACTGATTTACTGCAGAAGCAATGCGTTAAAGGCCACTATCCTATCACAAATTGACAATGTTGCCGTGAAGTCCATTGTTTCGGACCACCCAATATTGGGAAAAACCATAGTATTATATGTGAAAATGAAAAATTAAGGTAAGAGGCAAAGAAGATGGCAAGAATTCAACTGTGACCCACAGATTTGATAGATCTCACCCCACCCTGCAATCCATAGAAGAAAAATCACCTACTAAGGTATTTATATATAAGTATATAAGTAACTATATAACAAACTATAGCAGGGGAAGTAAGGAACTAAAGAACACAAAGGTAAGACGAGAAGGATTGTTCTACCCCCTGCAGAATTCAGCAACATGACCCGCACCACAATCCACCAGTCGATCTCCACGCAACTCCAGAGCCCCCATTCGATCACCACGCAACTCCAGAGCCCCTCCCCCCTCGATCTCCACGCAACCAAAAAGCCCTCACTTGATTGCTATATCCGTGCCGGAGGCTTACAAACAAATATAATAAAATAATGTTGAGCACCAACGAACTCTGAATTGAAAATATATGTTTTATTGGGGATCATCGGCGCATCAGCCAAGGTCAGCTCTTAACTCCTTAAGCATTCCAGAGAAAACCGTTTTCAGTAAAATCCATGGATTGAATACCCATTAATGCCTAATTTCCAATTAAATCAAAGCATAATCCTTGAGGATTTTCAATCAGTCACTTGGCGGCCAGGTTCTGCTTCAACCTACGTTTCATTTCTTGCAATCTACTCAAGGCCAAGAAGCAAGATTGCTGACCAGTTCCTGGTGTGCTGCTCGAAAACTCTCGTAATGCCACAGAAGACCTCCTCTCGAGTCCTTGAAATTCCTGGAAACCATTGGCTTTTCAATGGTTTATTGTAATAGTTACATTTTAATGCTGCTTATTGTTATGTCACGTATGATAGTTATAAATAATATACGTATAGGATTATAAACTAGAGCTGCTGCAGAAAGAAAGCCAGGGCGCGGCATAAGCTGAGACGCAGCCTCCGGGGTAACCAGTCGGTGCTTTAGGCATATGCGGCGCACGTCTTTTGCTGTCTACAGGTAAATCCGACGCAGGTCTTTCGGTGTCGTGATCGAATTGCACTGCGGGCATAGCTTGCGGGCACCGAGCGTCTGCAACCAGCACTGCTCGCAGTGCACATGCCAGCAGGAGACAGAGATGGCGGGATTCTTGTAGTCGTCGAGGCAGATCAGGCACTTGAACTTGCTCTGCGACTGGTTCTCGTAGAGGCGCAGCTTGGCCCTTAGGGCCTCGATGACCAGTTGCTGGTTCTGAGAGGCCGACCGCGTGGAGCGAGAAGTGGATGGCGCCTCCCTGGAGGATGCCGCTGCTGATTCAGTCCCTGGCTGCTGCTCAACGGCAGCCTCCACAGTGGCAGTAGCATCGCTGGAATGATTCGACTTGGGGGCTTCGTTGGAAGAAATCAGTCTGCGGACGTAGTTCGTGACATCTGCCTCCGAGACATCGCCACCGGATTCTCCGTCCACCGTGGGAATCACATCTGCTTCCCCATACTGTGTGGGCCCGTAGATCTGCGTATCGTCCTCATCCACATTGAGATCCTCGTCCTCGTCTTCATTGGCCTGTTGGCTGCCATTGTACTTTATGGTCTGGCCCATGTTCAGGGCCGAATAGCCGCCCTGCACGAGCGTGGACACGCGAATGCGCTTCTGGCCAGCCCACTCGTACTCTTCGTACTCCTCGCTGTCGTCGGTATCGTCGCTGGAGTGGCGTTCACCGTTGGCCTGTCCGTTTCTGCGGCTGTTTCGCAGACACTCATTCGCGTGCTCCTGGATGCGGCCCTGCGGGAAGTTCTTGTTGCACACGGGACAGGCGGAGGTGGATGGTGGGGCAGCCACCGGCGCTGGTGGAGAGGAGGGACGCTTTCGCGTGCGTTGTCGCTGTCGGGTCTGGCGATTTTTCTGCACACGCTGGAACACACTCCACGGCTGCCTTCCGCCAGATCCAGACTGTGATGTTGATGTTGTTGTGGTTGTCGTAATAGTCGATGTTGGTGGTGTACTTATGGGTGGAACCACTGTGTGCAGGCGCTCCATTTCCACCTGGCAGTGGTCAGCCACCTGGCAGCGCTTGATTTTGACATTACATGTGGGGCATATCACATCGTCGTCGCTGGGGAGGTGATAGTTCTCGCCGTTGGACACTGTGTCTGTGGCCATGGTGTCTGGAGGCCTTCCGCGGCACTTTTCTGTCAGAAATTAGCTGGCGAAATTTCACCTGGAACTTAGTGTCTGCTATTGTTTTTGTTCACAAAGCCACGCGACGCCAATTTGTTACGTTCTTCGGTGCGGCCTAATAATATTTTGAGTACGGTCATACTATACTTGAGATTTTGCCATTTGCAGGAAACGGTCCACTTTCGATATATCGATATACACCACATTTATAAGGCAATCTGTGATTTTGAACTGTGATGGCATTTGTCACGGCTATAAATCACAGTGACAGACCGCAAATTATTTGTGTGATTGGTTTTAAAAATAATAAAAAGAATGAAACTAGACAACTTATCTATAATTAATTTTATTTATGCTTGCATATTCTTCCATCTTAAGGAATAATTCAAAAATAAATCTGCTGCCGTCATTTGGTCACAGCATTCAATGATGTTAAAATAATCGTGACAAGTAACAGGTACACAGGTATCGCTCATCGCTAATTTTCAGTTGTTGTGATGAGAAGAAAACATTATTATTTTTCTCGTTTTTATTTTGTTTTAAACGTTTAAAATAGTTGAGAAATGCTCTGAAAACCATGTGAAAGAGAACCAGAGTGCCACGAGCGTTTCTAGCAAACTGTAAGTGTATTTCCGTGCGTATGAAAAGCAGACGACCGACCCGACGCGACGGGAAAGCCAAAGAAAAAGCGAAAAAAAGAATAGAGAAAAAGTAGCGCAGTTTCCACAGACCACAGTCTGTTCGGTGCGTTCGTATGTGTACATATGTGCAATATTGTTAGGATAAACAAAAGCCAATATGTCGCCACTTGATGAAAAGTTCACGGCACAACAAAAGCAGCAGCAACAACAACAACAGCAGCAGCAGCAGCCACAAAACAATAGCCTTGGTAGCTTCCACAACAAAATGAACGTACTGCCCAATTACACGATGAGTGGCATGAGCTCCTTTGATGCCGAATCCCTGCCCGATTACTCAGAATTTGATTCCGAATCGGTAACATTGGACTATTACAAGGAGAGGTATTCCCCCCCCACAGAATTATACAATCTCTGTATTTTGCTCTGCATTTTGTTTTGCTTCCGTTTCACTCCCACAAACCAACCCGCCATCATCACGCTGCCCGTGTTATTGTTGTTGTGTGCCCCAATTCTGCCTGCTCTGTTACGTCCTATATAGCCATTAAATATTCTGATCCTGTTGCCATGCCCGCCCCCCCTCCCTCACACACACACATACTCATACATCTGCAAATTAATGTGGTTCTTGTGCTCATAAGAGACCGCCACTGAGGCGCTATAAATAAACCCAAAATAATCTCTGTCTGGCCCGCAAAATTTTCAAGATTTTGCTCTCCGCTGACAAGCAAAAAGAGCAAAAAGAATCCGCAGATATGTACATATAATGTATTTGCAGATATTACAAATTAGCGGGGGGAAGGGCTTGGGCTGAGTTCCGCGAATGCATTAAAGAGTTACCCATCCACTCCTTAGACATCCAGCTGGCTGCATGCATATGGATTCATTCACGCCATCGCATAATTAATGATGAAACCATTGAGATGTGCAGTTGTACGGCTGCTGCTTGCCCCCAAAAAACACCACCAGTGCTTCCGTCTTCCGGTGTTTGGAACTTCCGTGACCCTAGAAGTATTGTTCTTCCCTGCACAGCTTTATTCAAATGTCCGCTGTAGATACTTTTATTTAATTATAATTGTTGTCGCTGTTGTTGTCAAATTGTTTTGTTGCATGTGGCTGCTGCTGAAACCGCTTCGCTGTACCCAAATGAATGCTGTAATATCTCTCTCTCTCCCCCCTTACTAACATTAATCCTTGTTGTCCTACAGATGTTGAAACGGCTGATGTCGACAGCAAACTGATAGTCGCAGTCCAAAACCGCAAAAACGCGCAAACGAAAAGCAATAAAAAGCCAATTGAAGCATTAACATACATTATAGATACACACTCTAAAACGTTAGATTGTTATAGCTAGCCCGAGTTACTGCCAGACAAAACCCATGCCTAACAAAACAAACTAACCAAGCAAACGCATTGAAACGCATTCCAATTAGTAGCTGCAGGCAGCCTGCCTATTGCCTGCATACATATCCATAGATATTAAGGTGAGTTGGTTGTTCTCTCGTGGAACGGGCCACGGAATGCGTTCCATCTAATCCCTGGTTTACTTTTGAACAGTGTACTACGTCCACCAGCGGAGAAAATGGCGCCGACAACAACGATTGAGACCATCACAATCACGAGGCCACTCAAGGTATGTGTATGGAGCACCGGCACCCTTACAACTCTCACCCTTACACTGTTCGTATTCCACAGGTGATTGCATTTATCTGTGGCGTCATTGTGGTGGCCCTCATGTGTATGGCCCTGGCCTCAACAGACTGGCTGATGGCCGCTGACTGGCGGCAGGGCCTCTTTGTGCACTGCATTGAGGATGATTCGGTGGCGCCGCTGCCGTTTAACATACAGGATCCACCAGGTTGCTACTGGACTCGGGACGTAGGTAAGAAGTTATAGATAATGTCTGGAGATTTGGGCATATATAAACCATATTTTCCTTGTTGATTAGGCTACATTAAGGCCACGGCCGCGCTCTGCATTATCACATTGATAACAGATGTCATTGCCACAGTGCTGACCGGCATGGGCCTAAAAACACAGAATCATAATCTAAAATATAAGTTCTATCGCATAGCGGTATTGGTGATGCTTGTTTCCTGTAAGTACTGCTCAATGAATGGCTCAAGGCAATCCTTAGCTGACGATTTTTACATACTTTTCAGTGCTGGCCGTACTGTCCGCCTTGATCGTGTATCCTGTGTGCTTTGCCGGCGAGCTGACCATGGGTATGGCCCTGGAAAATCACCCTTTTGTTGAACTTGTTTCAATTTGTATTTCGTTTACAGCCAATCGTCGAGTTTGGGAGTTTGGCTGGGCCTATGGCGTGGGCTGGGGTGCTGCCATCTTCCTGTTTGGTGCCGTGGTCCTGCTGCTCTGTGACAAGGAATCGGAGGAGATCTACTACAAGGAGAGGAAGATCGTACATGAAAACCAAATGCGCGCCTAGGCAAGGCCGCACGACCTGCCTGACGTCGTTCTTTAGATTCTAAGTATATAGCAGCCAACCAACACACACACACACACACACACACACAGACACACATAGATTTCGATTCAAATCAGAAAGTCAAGAACTCAAAAACAAAAGCAATTTGCAGCTGAAGAACAAAATTTGTTATAATTATGATTGTGTATATCATGGAAACCATTTCAAGTCAAACAAAAATCTGTAGCCATCCAACCCCCCCTCCAACCCCAATTAGTTGATTTCGTATTTAGTTTCGAAAGTTATAAAGGTATAAAACACATGACATCATGACATATAAAGCTAGAAAACTGAGAAAGCTAATCGCATTAACCTCCATATACATAGAACACTTGTATGCATGCCCCCAGTGTAACCAATGTTTTAGTGGTAGAAACGTGACGAAGGAAAGCCTGAAATTGGGACACTAAAAATACTCACACGCATAACAAATTGTAACCCGTACTCCCATCATGTAATCTCTCGCTCTCTCCACTAATCGTAAACCGAATCCAAATTAGAAATTGTATGTATGTATACGTAATCGAAAGAAGTCTAGGTATAGGACATGGCTTCAGCCTTTGGAGACGACACCCCACACACAGAAACATAATCATTGTTCCGCGCCGATTAAGCTTTCAAAAATGATTTGTATATTTTTGTGTTCTTTCTGTATCGAATATTGTTTGTGTCTGTACTCGAATATTTGTTGCTTTTATCACCTGTTTACCCTGTTGTAAAATAGTTTAACCAGCACTCAACTCAAGTCCCTCCCGAGCAGTTCAATTATTGTTTAAGTTGTACTCTTCTCTGTAACGATCTATATTTTATAGTTTAATAATTTATTAATTTGTGTTTTTACCACACACACACAAAACCAAACATATCACCTGCGAATGACAAAACAATAAACGTTTCTTACAGCTTTTGTTAACCACAGTTTAACGGATGTAACCATATCAATTTTGATCTATACACTATATTTATGTAAGTCTTTAGTATTTAGTTGTTGGAATGGAGCGAGTATGAGTAAGTGACATTTTTGTTTCTATATTTTATTTGGGAATAAGCATGGAATGAAGTTTTCTTTTAAGCCCGCCAATCACTCATTTGATCATCTATTTTTTTTGGTATTTTTTGTCTTGGTTTTTGTTTCCTGTATTTGTTTTTGTAGCCGAAATTAAGTGAAGCAAAATGCAACCAAATTTTTAATGCGACGTAAATTACAACAACACAAAAAGGGAATATATATGCTTGAACATCCATATATATATATATCGTATAGTATATATATATATATGAGAAGACATGGAACAAATCGTAGGCAGGAACGTGCGGTGAAAAAAGGAAAAAAAAACGAAACAAAAAACACAATTAATAGCGAGTTTAAGACAAAAAAAGAAAAAAAACAATTATACCAAACAAATTGAATTAATTATACATACTATGCTTGCATACACGCATATTTATACATAGATATATGTAGGATCTATAAGTAAACTACAAAACGAAAAGGAAAAGCAATTATACTTCACAACAAACGAAGCGTTACGTTACGTTACGTTAAGGTTTTCCAACGAGTATCCAACAATTAACACTCGATTCGAATTCGAGGCTGTTTCTTTTAAGCAAAAAAAAAAGAAAACATATTTATATACATATAACAATATTTATACATACATTTAAAAAGGTTTTAACATTTAATTCTATTTTTTTTCAATGAGTTAATTGCTAGTGATCCAAATGATGCAAGACATATGCACAGATCGTATTTTATAAACTCCTTAAGCATACCATACACTCCTATACCCGCAGTTAACGAGAATAACAAACTAAATAGGTATTTCCCCCGCTGACTCCTTATCCACATATAATCTGTTCAGAGCCCCCAACCCACCATTTCAATGTAAATATTCCAGTTACAATAAATTAGCGTTAACGTTCACATTTAATATTTGTTTATTAATTACAGAACAATTAACAAACACACAAACCAACATTTTATATAATCAATAACTATGTTTTGTCATTTCAAAACAATGAAAACGTACCAAGAACTACATAAACCCCATTTTGTATATCGTTCAAAAGAGATCAATTAAAGCTGGTTCCTTTTTAAAAACTAAACGAAACGATTCATTCAATTCAAGTGGGACCAGGATCTACCATAAAACCTCTTGAAATCATACACAAATCTCTGTATTTCTTATTCCTTAATATACAGTTTATAAGGGCAGCACTTCCTGATTCCTGAATACATACTCCAAAGGCTTGAGTTGATTCTCATTGTTTGTAATAAACTCCTTCAAGACAGTGACGACATGCTGCATCGAGTGTCTTCTGCTGGGATCCAGATCCCAACAGTCTCTCATCAAGAGTTTTATGTGCTCAGGACAGTCCACCCTTACCTGATCCAATGGTGGCCGTTCGCCTAGTCGGTTGAAAAGGATTATTCGATTTACTTGGGATTCTTATATAGGGCATTTGCTGTTACCTGTGATCACGGCCATTGTGACCTGATAATGGGTAATAAGATTTCCGTACGGCTGCCTACGCGATAGTATCTCCCAGAGGGTCATGGCCCAGCTATGTACATCGCACTTCTCGGTGTAGTGTTTGCCCCTGCATACCTTTTGCGGATAAGAAGCTCATTCGAATGATTGCAGATTGAGATATAACGAATAATGAGACGAACCTCGGGTGCCATATAGAGGGCAGTGCCTCGATCGGTTGACATCGAATTGGTCATGTCCACAACAGTGCCAAAGTCACAGATTTTCAGATGGAGGCCCCTCTGCCCCAGCAGTGAATTGAGGGCCTTTATGTCGCGATGTATCACCGCTTTGGGTTTCATGGCATGAAGATAAGCAACACCCTAGGGCAGGGATATATCAGTATGCTTTTATTATCTTTCGATATGTACACACACCTTTGCGATTTGGAGTCCCCAGTTGATGGCATGAGCCAACGTATAGCTTGGCTTCCATTCCGCATGCAGGAAATTGTGCAGAGATCCACCATCGACATACTCTATGAGTAGATGGACTGTTCTCTCGTGTATTGAGACGCCATAGAGCTTTATGATATTTTCATGGCTGATCTTCGACAGCTGGTTTACCTCCCTCTTGAATTCCTTGTCCTCGAAGCCCTCTTTTATCCTCTTCACGGCAATCGGCAGGTCGCCCCACACTGCTTTATAGACCTGTCCATAGTAGCCCCTTCCGAGGATCTAAAAGTGTTCTTTCCCACTGCAACTGGCATACAAAAAGATTTACTATGGTGTGCAATTTACCTCTCCCAGTGCGATATCTTCAAATGGAATTATCTCAGGTACTGTCGCCGAATCAGTCATGTTTCGCCTCTTTTCCAGCTATCACTAAAGTTCTCTGCTTCATCGCTTCACGTTTTTGCCTTTGCAATTCCGATAAGAGTCGAGGAGCCATACATGGGGGTCGTATAATGTGTTTGCGATGCACGCCGATTTTAGCTTTGATATCTAGAACTCATAGTCAGGTGTAAAGATAAAGGATTTCTAGTAGATCTCCATTATTGTTGGCTCTACAGCATCTAAGCTGATCTCGCGATCTCTCGCGCTCATTCTGATACCCGATGCTCAGTCTGTATGACGCCACTCCGTCAGAGAGCGCACACATTGCACGACGAAGAGTGTGTGAATGGACGGCGCTGCGTAGCCAATGAAAACTGATTTGTTCCTTCTGGCTGTAATAATAATCCGATCTGATTCAGATTCGGCCATCTGCAAGATATGTCCATTCTCTATGAATCTGCGTTTACGGGTTTCTCGTATCTTTAAAATTGTGGATGCCACAGACGCTTTGTGGGGCCGTGATAACACAGGAGTCTGTATACAAAATTTCGTTGCTCTAGCTCTTACAGTCCCTAAGAACTAGGCGTCAAGCAAGACGGACTGAGAATCGGGTATAAATGTAGAGATTCATTACGTTCCCTATCGTTAATCATTGGGATCTACGCAACTGCAGCCTATTTCTTGTCAATATAACTTTTCTGTACTTTTTACTTTTTAGAAAAAATGTTCTTTAATTTGCTTGCACGGTTTATACATATGTAGCCTATCTATTAAAGCCTAATCTGGCATCACACATCGCTGCTTCTTGGCCCTGGGATTTAGTCTTTCTTGGCAATCAGACCCTGCTTCTTGAGCTGCCGCAGTGCGCACTTGGCTGCCGTACACTTGGCTATTCGGTAGTTGCGTCCAATGCCACGGAAGGTGCCCTTGCAGAAGACATCGACGGTGACGCGCACCCGGCGTCCGTCGGCCAGCTTCTCCGGCTTCCCAAATTTGGCCGTCTCCGGCTCCAGTTCGAGCAGTTCCCGTATGGGGGACTTTGGCACAGAGTTGCTAAACTGCTCGATTTCCGGGCTCATCATATTGCTGTAGACATGCCAGACCACATCCAGGGACATGTTCGAATCGAGAAAGATGGCCCCGGCTATCGATTCGAAGACATCGCCCAAGGCCTTGGGGACCTCAACGTCCTCGGCATCGTCGCACTCCTCCTCGGAGAGCAAGTAGTACTAAAATGGAGAGGAAAATGTAAGCAGAAATTCAAATATTGAATGGAAATGACGGCATTGGTTACCTCCTCGCTGATGCTGTGTCCGTTCTCCTGCTGGATGCGCACAAACCGATCGATGACATCGTTCAGTCCAGGCGATAGATGACGGAAGAACTTGTGGAAACCGTGTCGCACGGCCAGCGAGGCGAAGATTGTGTTGTTCACCAACGCGGAACGCAGATCGGTGAGGGCCCCAGGCGAGTGCTGGCGCGGATCCTCGTACAGGTGCCGTGTGATCAAGTAGTCGAGGACGGCATCGCCCAGGAATTCCAGCCGCTGGTAGCAGTCCGTCAGTCGATTGGGCGTGTAGCTGGCATGCGTCATGGCCTGCAGCAGGTAGGAACGATCGCGGAACCTGTATCCCAGGCTGGCCTCAAACTCCTCGAAGCCGCTGAGCAGATGTTCCAGTTCCCTCTCCGCATTGGGGGCATAGTGCAGCAGGGGACTGCGTGGCGTTGGCCAAGAGCCATATACCGTCACCATTTGCTTGGCATCGGGTGTGGTGCTGCCGGGCGTCCGTTCCGAATCGCTGGCAGGTGCCGGCTGGCGGCTATACGGCAGCACACGCACTCCCAGCCAGGCCATGAAGAGTAGCGCTCCGCGGGGTCCGCACTCGATGAGGTAGGCCCCAATCAGGGCCTCCACACAGTCGGCAATGGACTTGTCCGGTATGCTGTGCTGCGACACCAGATTGTAGGGTATAAAGCAGCTGAAATCGTTGCAGCTGTCGTTCGATTCGTCCAGGGGAACCGTTGTCGCCTGTGGCGTTGCCTGCTCTGCGCTTCCAGGGAGTCCCAGTGCCTCGGCCTTCTCGCGCACCATCTCGCATATCTGGACGCTGCTCAGATTCTTGATGTCCAGCAGATCGGCCAGCTTCCAGTGGTGGGTGGGTATCTTGGCCTCGATCAGGGCCTTCTCCAGCTCCTTGGGCACGTAGTAGCACGGCGGCAGCCAGTTGTCGTGCGGCTCGAATTTGGTGGCTATCATATACTCGCCCAGCCGCTTGCGCCGGCCCAGGCGGTACAGATTGAGGTTGGCCACCTGCTTGGACCGCAGGTGGCTCAGCTTGCCCTCGTGGACGTTCTCGTACGTGATGTACAGATAGGTGGTGATGGCATACTTGAGGAACGAGTCACCGATGGTCTCCAGGCGTTCCAGATTGATGCCATCGTTGGCATTCGACATGGTCAGCGCCTGCAGAATGACACTGGGACTGGGTCCGGGATGGCCCACCAGCTCGGGCTGAAGATCAAAGCTGAAGCCCGCGGGCAGGATCATGGGCAGGGCGGCCTTTACGGGGCTGGCGGCACTGATCTTCCTCGAAGCGTACTGCAATCGCAGCTGCTTCTCACCCAAGTCCATTCTGTGCTGATCGTTGTAGTTGTCGAAGCTGTCCCCACAGCCTAATACGCTGTAGATCTCCTCCTCGGAGTGCCCGCTAACCCAATCCGCATTTAGATCAATCAGATCCGACAGCTGAAGCTCTGGCCGTTCGCCCAATTTGTGGAGCAGCTTGTCCTCCGGGACGTAGGGCAGCAACAGCTTCAGCAGCTCAATCATCGAGTAGGGGGTCACATGGGCCTCGGCAGGATCGGCCCACTTCAGGGCCAGCTGCTGATCGTGAGGCACCAACATGCCAGAGCTCTCAATCTCCGACTGCAGCTTGAGGATCGACTGCTCGTAGTCCACGCTGGGCTTTGCATACGCCTGCTGCTGCTGCTCCTGTTCCAGCTGCTGCTCCTCGAATTTGAAGCCAATCAACAGATTCTTCGTCTGCTGGTACTGTCGCTCGTTGGCGTTCGTTGCCTGGATAATGGAGATCTGCTTCTGTCGCTTTTCCACATCCTGGGCCGTCTCAATCGTCTCCGCTTCATTTTTCGATGTGAATTCAATGCGTCCCGCATCAATATCATCCGCCACAGCATCCTCATCCGAGCTGTAGTTGCCATGGAAATAGCTGAGCGGCATCCCATGATCGTCGTCCCCATAGCTGGAGCCCAACGAGTTGTCCGAGTCGTAGAATGTGAAACTGGGCTTGCCCTTGCCAGCGGGACTCTGCTGTTGGTTGCCCTTGTTCTTCGGCTGCTTGAGCGACCCGTCGGCGTTTCTCACGTCCCAGAAGGTGGGCGACCCATAGCGGGTGTGCTGATTGCCTGTAAAAAGGATTTATTACACTCGTGTCCATCCGTGGGATTCCGGTTTCAACTTACAGAACTTTACATTGGCTGGCAGTACGGGCAGATAGGTGGACTCCTCGTCTTCGTCATCCTCGTCATCGTTGAACGAGGCTATGTCATCGGCCATGTCGTTCGACCATGTCCCAATCTCAATGAAATCATGGTCCTCATCCTGGAGCTTCTGTTCCCCCTCGATGATCAGTTCGTTGGCGCTCTTGGCGGCCAACTTCTCCACTAGGGGGGGTTCACTTTCCACTGGCGGGGGTTCGCTTTCCATCTCCTTCGCCTGCTCCTTGCCATTGACGATGGCATCCTTTTGATTGGACTTCTTGAGGACCTCCGACAGACTCCAGCCAAAGTCCAGCATGGGCCACTCAAACTCCTCGTCGTCGATCTGCTGCCGACCCAGTCCCAGATCTGCGGACACTTGCTTGCGTATGTCATCCGCCAGGAGCAGACCATTGATGCGATACAGGATGCAGGGCAGACACACAGCCGTGCGCCACAGAGAGGCGGGAAACGGATGCACCGTGCACAGCTCTGGCACTAGTATCTGTTTCTGTTCGAGATTCTCCCGCTTGGCGCGCTTCGTCTCCTCGGAGCTGGTGGGCAGGGCCACGCCCTTCCGATTGACATACCGCGGCGTGAGAAAGTTGAGCCGCGCACTCGTGTGATCGACGTCGAGCAGGGGCTGAGCGGCATTCTGTATGGTCAGGCCATACTTCACGAAATAGTAGTGCTTGAAGGTGCGATAGTTGTCGCCCGGGAAGCAGCTCAGCGGCGACAGATGCGGACAGATCTCGGCCACGTAGAAGTACTGCGGCTGGTCCTGGTTGCGGTACCAGGGCATCACGACGGCATCCTGAAAGCGCTGGGCATCGAAGGGCTGCGACAGGCGCTCCTCGTCGGGTATCGATTTAGGCATGGTATTGCCATTGGCTTGGATCAGCTCCAGGAACTGCCAGTCGATCTTTTTGCTGCCCTCCGGCGGCGACCCCGTCTTCAGGGTGGGCACAATGAAGACACAGTTCTCGGTGGAATCGGGATCGAAGAGCATGAGGAACTTCTGCAGGCGCAGCACATTGGTGAACGTGTAGTTCAGGAAGACATTGATGCAGCCAATCTGTTCGGGCGTCAGCACCACACGCTCCCTGGCCAGCTCCAGGGAGACCTTCACCTCCCCGGACCGTGTGAAAATCGAGAAGGCACTCAGCTTGGGTATCCGCTTCATGGTGAGTATGCCGAAGCCCTGCTGGGCATCTTCCGGCGGATAGATCTTCCTGCCCCGGGTGTTCTGCTCCTCGGGTATGGGGCACTGAAGCGTCAGCTTGATGAAGTACAGGTAGCAGGGTGCCCCGGCCACCGGTCGACAGTCACAGAACTCGGAGGCAATGCGTTTGTAGTAGTACTGTCGTCGCTTTGTCGTACCCGGTCGCGGCTCGTCGCTGAGCTGCACGATCTGCTCGTCCACGGGCTCCAGCTCAAAGCATTCCCAGTCGGGCTCCAGGGCATGGAAACCCTCCTTGCCAATGGGCTGCAGTTGATCATCCAGTTCGCCGATCTTATGCAGCTCCACGCAGGCCTGCAGGGCAGCCATACGTCGCGCTAACGTCTGCGTGGTCATCGGCAGACCCTGCAAGGAAATAAGGTAAATAAGTACTGAATGGGAAGACGCGTCTCCCTCAGCTACGTACCACAACGTCATGTTTCAGCGGCGAGTTGATGGGCAGGCGTAGTGTGTACTGATAGAGGGTGACGCCTGAGCGTTCGCTCTGGGCACAGCGCCACAGGGCCGTCAGCTTGGTGAACGTATCGCTGGGCAATCGAGCGCAGTACTTGTTGACCAGCGCTATGGCCGTGCTCAGGTCCACAGAGGCGCCCGTGAGGAGCTGCGGCTTGGGCCGGTACGCAGCCAGGCAGCTGTTGAAGCGTTCCGCATCCTGCTGCTCCTGCTCGGGCGGCTCGGTGTTGGCACATTTTGAGAGCAGCATCTGTTCAATCTCCCGATACTGGGCCATCTGATGGACTAATGCCTTTGTGGTGCTCGCCAGGCCATCCACGGCCGAGGTATTCGCTTCCGGCTTGGCCTCAGCGCCCTCTGCGGGCGGGACCTCACATTGAAAACGCTTCCTGGGGATCTTGGGATCACCACTGGACTGGCTCTCACTGGGCGGGGTGTTGTTCAGACTCACGGCCTCGTCGCTGGAATTGCTGCTATCCATGGCAATGGCTGGCGTCTCGTCCTGGATCTCTTTAATCTCGCACGCCATGGGCGGCACACTACTAAACACCTCGGGATTGAGGATCTTTACCGTGCCACGTGCCGTGCCAAACGTATAGGGATCGGAGCCAAGGGAACTCGGCATGGCCGAGTCATCGGAATCGCTGTCCACTTCCGTCGAGTCGGCTGCTCCTCCTCCAGCGCCGCAGATAAAGCGATGACTCTTGTCGGTCAATTGCACGACCCCAATCGCGGGAGTGGTATACCTGGGGGCCACCAGAATGACATGGTAGGCTGGGGCGGCCCGGGCCCGCCCTTTGCACTGGACGTAGCTGCGGTAGGTGGTCGGCGGATCCCAGCGGACAACGAGATTGCACTTGGGCACATCGATGCCCTCCTCGAGGACCGATGTACCGATCAGAACATTGCAATCGTGCATGCGAAAGCGCTTGAGCACCTCCTCCTGCCTGCGGTGCTCCAGCTCGGCCTCCTTGGGCTCTGTGGTGGGATCGGCCACCCGATCTGTGGTGTACTGGCAGCGCAGGAACTTCAAGTCGGCATCCCGCTTGCCCATCTCCGCCAGCAGCTCGAACAGCACACGTGCCGTGTGGTTCTGATTGCAGTAGATCAAAGCGCACAGGGTATCCCCACCATCGTGCTGGTCCCTGTTGTGGCGTCGCGTGTACACACGTCTCCGAACACGGTTGTGCGGGTTGGAGCTGTGCTTTCCCTTCCCTGGGGACGACTGCGCCTGAGCCGTGGCTGCTGCTGCTGCTGGTGGCAGGGGTCGATGGCTGTTGCGCCTCAGCATGGGTTTGCCCTCTGGATACTGCAGAATGTGCTCCAGATTGGCCACCAGAGTGCGCGCGTCCGTTGCCTGCGGCTCCAGTTGATCCACCACCTGGCACTTGGTCTCCAGCGCATGCGAGAGCTTATTGAAATCCGCCTGCTCCACTTGATGGCGCATCTTGCGCAGCACTTCGGCTTGCCCATGTCCATGTCCATGGCCGTGGCCATGTCCCTCCTCCGGCTTGAAGCAGCGCAGGGTTTGCAGCAGGCGCTTCACTTTCGGACTGGAATACCGCTCAATGGTCAGCCGTGGGTCTCCTCCTAGTTGCTTCTGGAATGTGTGATCGCAGAGGGAGTGCAGCTGCACGAGGGCCGTGCTCACGAGGCAGTACAGCAGGTAATGCCGTTCGTGTGGCGTCTTCACCTTCAGCTTTTCGTTGCTCTGATAGAAATGGTGGGCGGCCCGCTGCGTGCACCAGGGACCCATCTCATGCAGAACGACCAGCAAGGAGTCAATCACATTCAGCGGATCCAGCTTGGGATCGGGTATATCTGCCAATGGAGAGACTTAGCCGGAACGGTCTGCCAATGCGCGCACACACTTACCTTTCAGATCCTCCATGAACTGGTCCATGCCGTATATCTCGAAGGGATCGTATCGATGATCCATCAGAAAGGACTTGTGCGTGTTCAGTATATCCGCCAGGACCAGCGAAAGCTCGTCCATCTCGAACGGCGCACACTGGACGATGTATTCGTGGGGCTTCGAGCAGTACCTCAGCACGGTGACAATGTCGCTGGCCGTCTCGATGCGACAGAGGACATTCTGCTCGAGGGTCACCAGCATGGCGCTCAGCTGCTGCAGCTCGCAGCCAGCGCTGTGCAGGGGACCGGCCAGGCCCAAGATTCTCGGTCTGTCCGCAGGCCGCGCCGGCAATATGTGGTCCAAGAAAATGGGCAGTATCCGCTGGTAGACGGCGCTGTCATGGCAGTCTTCCAGAACAATCAGCTCAACGCTGGTCAGCGGCAGCTCGCCCGAAACTAGCAGGTAGAGAAACCCCTCCGGCCGCAAAATGGACACATGATAGTCCATCCAGTTGTGGGCAAAGGGTGTCTGCATGTCTGGCTGCTCCTGCCACACTCGCAGGTCGGTCAGGTGCGTGAGCATCGTGTAAATGGACGCTGGCTCCTTGTCGATTCCCACCTGGCAGCTGAGGTATACACTCACCTTGCCATGGCGGCGGCCCCGCCTGGACAGCTCCTGGAGTAGCTTCAGGGCAATGAACTCCTTGGAGCTCCTGTGTCCCAGGCAGATGATGGTGTTCCGCTCGTACGCGGCTGCCAGCAGCTCCACTTGGAAGTCGCGCGGCGTGAACACCGTCGTGTGCAAATTGTTGTCGCACCAATGGAACGCCATAATGGGCGTGGGCCTGCACCACGCCTGTGATTCCTTTATATACTCTGTTTCAAACGAATGCTTAATATGGAAGAGACTTCCTAGTGCCGGCTTGTTCTCGTCTCGATACCATGGTTCTGGTTCTCTCACTCTTCCCACCAGTGCTGGCGACTACGCTCTTTTCCCGTCACATCTGGCTTTTTTGAAGACCCAAGGAGGGAGGCGGGATCTCCTGTTCTGAATTTTTTTAGAAATTTTAAAGTTTTTAATGTTGGTTAATGGTTAAACAATTAAGAAAATTTGGCCGGATCATCATTATTTTTTAGCGATATTTTCCAAAATAATTTCGAAATTCTAACCTTTTCTAAACCTTTTTCCTCAACAAAATTTTGTACGCTAAGAAAAATGGAATTAGCCAAAATTTTTGATTACCCTAAAGTTAAAAATATTCGGATATTGAATGCAGCGTTATTATTTAATAAAGAAAGCAAATATCAGAGACAGCACTAGGTTTTGGAAAACCTGGTCAAACTCGGTTAATATGGCTAAGGATTTCCATGAAACTAAAGTTTTACTAATTTTTATTTAAATATACGGTACGGCTTGCGAAGACTTGAAAACTGCTGTTTTGACTACGAACTGCCACATAATTACCAAAGCATGATTCGTCGTACGAATGCGTATCAGAAGCTAGCCCCACAGAGCTGTATATAAAATACATATCAAATATGTTTTTAATACGAACTCGTTAATACCATTATTTACACTTTTTTATTTTTATTATTTTTGCAAATTTTCAGCGTTTTTTTCGTTTTTTTTCAAAATAGAAACAGTTTTTTTCTGATAAAAAGTTGCCAGAACTGCTTCCCACCCCACGCTTCCCTTTGCGCGTGGATTTTGCGTGCCTTCCTGGGCGAATGACAAATAGCAGCTGCAAAATTTTTAAATAATCACATTTTTTCGATAGTATTGCTATCAATCAACGGTGATAGTTTTTTTTTTTTTTTTTTTTTTTTTTTTAGGATTTAAGTTACCCGTGAGTAGCGTGGGATTATTTGGCCGCCCGCCTTTTGAAGGTGGAAATTGCCAAGTCAAAGAATAGAAGATGTTGGAGTACTGTTTATAGCTTTACATCAATTTCGTCGATGAAGTCAATTAGTGTTTGGTACGCGCTGATGTTTTCTTTTTCAAAGAATTTGTAAATATCATTATATTTTCTTAGAGATGGGAAGTTTTGCCTTGTTGTGTTGTACTTTGTACAATTGAAAATTAAATGCGAGGCGTTATCGATACTATCGCATGTATCACATATGTTACTAGGAACTACATGCATTTTGGCGAGAGTGTGCCTATCGAATGCGTTACCACTAAGCAGTCTGTTGATTCTTTTAGCGTCAATGGCTTTAAGCTTAGTTTTATTTAGGAACCACGGTTTGGATGATGTTGAGGGGAAAAGCGAGCAGTAACCTCGGTGCTTGATACTAGCAAACTCGGCGTATTCTCTCTCCCATTCTGCTTTTAAGATTCTGTGTATTTCGCACATAGCGTCTTTAAGGTTCCATTTAACCACTGTGTATTTTCCTCGTCTGTGGGCTTCTTTGGCTGCTGCGTCAACTGAAGTGTTCTGAGGGATGTTAGCGTGTCCGGGAATGTAGTGAACCTCTACAGTTCTTAGATGTGGATTTTGTTGGATCTTTTCTCTGATTTTGTAGGCGATAGAGTTATCCTGAATGTTCTTCGCCAGAATGAGGGCCCCGTTTCTGCTGTCTGTCAGGAGCGCGACACGAGGAAAATTGTACAAAATAGCATGGTCTAATGCCTTCTCGATAGCAAGGAGCTCGGCGGACAACGAGGAAAGGGTTTTGTACGTGTAATAGCTATCTAAAAAACCTGTCCTATCGTGCAGGAAAGCGGCGCTGGAATGCAAAATGAAGCTGTGTTCTCGAAAACCTCAACTCTATCTATTATGCTGCCAAACTCCCGATATGCTTTAGCGTAGCCCGTGTTTAAATCCCTATTTGCTGACACTGTTTCACTTGCTGGGAGATTAAATGCAAACACCTTAACCAACTCTTTCGCCGCCAGGAATCTCATCCTGTAGTCCGGGGGAAGTTCTCCTGCCATGTGATATATGATAGGAACGGTAGTGCAGATTATCAGACCCAGCGACTTTCTGAGGTGATGGTTGCAGTGGGATTTGATTTTGGCCAAGGCAGATTTGGACAGGTTGCAGAATGATGAGCACGCGTACTCTAGCCTACTTCTGACAAATGCCTTGTAAAATATAAGCCCTCTTTTGGGGCTGATACCATAGTGACACCCACTGAGTAATCTGAGAAATGCACAGTTTCTGTTCGATTCCGAGATGGCCAGATCAATGTGACCAGAGGCTGAGTTGTTTGCTGAGATAGTCCTGCCTAGGTATTTGATCTGCTCTACTTGTCTGATCTCAACTCCTTGATGCGAGATATTTAGCGCAGCTCTACGATTGTTGAAGTAAATCACTTTAGACTTCACCGGATTGAATGACAGGTTTAGCCTATTGCATTTTTCTTCGAACTTATCTATACTGTCTTCCAGCACACCTTTCGCAATGGATACGTCTTTATGAAAACAAACTATGAAAAAGTCATCAGCATACTGAAACAGTAAGCAGTTATGACTGTTAATATCATGTAGTTCGGCTGTGTAAAGGTTAAAAAGGGTTGGGCTGAGACAGCTACCCTGGCTAACACCTCTGTTCACCTCTACCTCGCTTTTGCCCTTTATGAGAATTCGTCTGTTAAGGAAGCTGGAGATCCAAGCCGTGAGGCTTGTATTGAACCGCATATCCCTCATCCTGTGCTCGAGTGTGTCCGCTCTTACGCAGTCGAACGCTCTTTGTAAATCTAGGCAAGCTGCGACAACCTGACAACCCCTCGCCTTCAGCGCCAGAACTTTGTTGATAAGGTCGTTGATGCAAAGAGCCGTGGACCTGTTTCTCCTGAAGGCATAGGACCTGACCGGCAGCAGGTCACAGTTTGCTATGTGCTCGTCCAACTTCAACTTTATCAACCCCTCTATGGATTTAAACAGCGTGTTAATCAAACAAATCGGCCTATGGTTTTGGAAGGAAGTAGGGACTGCATTCTTCTTGGGGATGGGTACCACTTTTATCCTGCGCCAGACTTCAGGGATGACGCCACTCAGCCATACTTTATTTATAATTTCAAAAATGTCTTGTTTTTTCCCACTTGGTAGCTTTTGAAGCATCCTGAACGAGATGCCATCAGGGCCTCTAGCCGAATTGGGGTTCCTGGTTTTTAGGAAGGCCAGGAATTCTTCCAGTTCCAGGGGTTCCGGGTCGTCTGGTCCTAACAAAGGGGCAGGAATTTTCTTAGGGGGCCTACTGTTTGACGTGGATGGGGTTACTTTAACCATATTGAGAAAGTTTTTGTCATCTTCGTTCGTCCATTTGTTCCCTACATTTTTGATTTGACCGTATTTTTTGATGTTCTTCACCCTGCTCCACATAGAGGGCGATGAGGAGACCTCTTCTATAAACTTGGAAAAGTTGCGCTTTCTAAGATTTTTTACGTGATTTTGTAGATTTTTGTCAGCTTCTAAGGTTGCTCTGGCATCAGCCAATTTTTTGGTGAGGTAGAATTTTTGCCTGCAAGCGTTTCTCACGCGAAAAAGTTTTTCCGTTTCCTCGTTCCACCATTTCTTAGCAACGTACTTGTTCTTGCTTGGGAATGTGACCGTGTTTTTTAAGGTCAGGGATTTCACTTTTTCATTGAGCTCCTCCAGATTTGAGAAATCACTTGCACCCAGAATCCGGGCTATTCTGTTGTGAAGGATCTTCTTGCCTTGGAGGGGGGCATTTAGGCCTTGCACTGATAATACAATTGGGAAGTGGTTGCTGTTCGTAATTTTTGTTTTGAGGACTTACCAGTTAATAGTTCCATTTCTGTAGTTCGAAAAAGAAAGGTCAAGAACGGAGAATTGAGATGGGCTCCTGGAGAAGGTTGGCGAACCGTCGTTTAGGCAGATAAATCCGGCCTCCCGGGTGGAATTCTTAATGCTGCGACCCTTGCGATCACAGATCGGACTTCCCCAGATAGAAGACCTAGCGTTGAAGTCCCCGCCCACTATTGAGGGTATGTCAAGCGAAGCCGCGAATTCGAAAAACTTTTTTGTGCCCGATTTAAACTGTGAAACTGTTGTTGATGGCGGTGCATATATGCTAAAAATATTGAAATTGCTCTTGAGGTTTAATGTTTTTATTCCTAAAATTTCCAAGTCGTTCTCTATTTTTAAAATGCTGAATTGAATGTTTTTCCTGACGTAGATGCCAACCCCGCCGTAGCCGTCCTCTCTGGGCCTGCAGAAAAAGTTATAGTCTAAAATGCTGCAGTCCGCGTTGTTCAACACCCAAATCTCTGAGAGGATGGCAATATCTATTGCGTTCTTGTCTAGGAACATTGAGAGGAGCTGTTTGTTGTTGTTGTGTGTCAGACTTTGAATATTTAGCTGAAGAATCTTCATTGTTGGATGTTTTGAGAACCAACTGCCATCCCTTGGGCAATCTGACGCCTATCTAGTTCTGCGTTGGAAGCATTGACAAATTCTCTAATTTCCTTAATAAATTTATTCGCTAAAGAATCCCCTTTAATGATGTTGTTTGGATCAATCAGGAACGCTGTGAGTTTGGCTCCTAGTGCGTTTAGCTTATCCTGGGCCAGAGAAGATGCCACGGATGAAGATCTCACAAATTTCTCGCTCATTTGGACGTAGTCTGAGTTTATTGAGTTCTTCCACTCTGCCATGTTGGCTGCTGCCTTGGCCGCCTCTGCGTTCCGGGCGGCAACCCTATTGGATTTGGTCACTTCCGCGAAAGAGGTGACAGAATGAATTTCCCTGGCGGACTCTAAGCTGTTATTTAAGAATTCAGGGGAGCGGTTAGATTGCCAACTGGGTCTAGGAAATTCCCCTTGATCCCTTAGGTTGGGGGAAGTTCTATCAAAAAGGATCGGATATCTAGCCTTGACCTCAGCTCTAGTTAGGTTTTCCAGTGTCATGCACTTTTGAATGGCGTACGCTTTTTTCCTGGCCTCACACTGCGGGTGGGTGGCAGCATGTTCCCCCTTGCAGTTAGCACAGACCAGCCCTGAGCAGATAATATCTTTGCTGTGATCTTGTCCGCATTTGAAACATTTCGCTCCACTCTTGCAATGTTGCGCCAGATGGCCAAACCTAAAACACCTAAAACATTGAATAAGCTGAACAAAAGGTTTCACTTCTACTTTAGAATATAGAAAATTGATTTTGGTTGGTAACTGCTCTCCTCTGAACCAGAGTTTCACCCTGCCAGTAGGTACACGTTCCCCCGATGCTCTATCCCTTCGCGTAATCCGAACTATCTCCTCAATTGGGATATCCGAGGTTACAAGCTCCGCTAGCTGTTCCTCCGAGTAGTGCCCGGGGATCCCAAAAATTAACCCTGCTTTTTGGACGAAGAGCCTAAAGATTCGGGTTGAGTACCCTTGAGCAGCGAAAACACTGTTTTCCACTAGCCCGTTTGCACACTCCGCCGACCCGCACACAATCTTGCACCTGCCATAGCCCATTCTAGCAGCCTCCTCGATATCGCTAATGCCCTGTTTCAGCAGTAGATCGGATAGATCAAACTGGTTTATAGCAATTCTGGCATTATTCGCACTCATTTTGTCGATACAAACAATATATGGGCCTTTATGCCACTCATAATACTTGTTAACAATGATTTTGCGGTTACTTCCGTTTTTCGTACTCACGGAAGCCACACAAACCGCGTCAGTCTTCTCTCTCTCTTTCGTCGTAGAAATGTTTGATGTCATGCTTGTTGTCGTGTTCGTGGACATGTTTGTCGACACGTTCGTCGACAAGTTTGGTTTCTTGCATAGCAGTTTAGAAGCCAAAAGCTGCGGAGCCGTTTTTGCCACCATCTTTACTCCTACCCGCATGGCGGATTTAGCTTCTCCTTCCCTTTTTTTCAGCGTTTCCATGCGAATTTTAACTCCCGTCGCCTTCTCCGTGGCCATCCTTGTCTTTCCTATGCTTGCCATGCTTCTCAGGGTCCAGACGGAGTTCCAAGAGCCGTTTTAAGAGTTATTCCGGAACGCCATGCAGTAAATTCCAGGTTTTTCGACTTAATTGATGAAGCTTTGGGAATTTCTTCGCGCCGTCTTCGTAGGCGTGTGAGGCACCCCCAGAAGCTTCGGAAAATGTCTTTTTGATTAAAACTATCAGCGAACGTCTTGAAATATGTTAATTTTTTCCTTTCGCAAACAATTTTAGGTACGCGCCATACTAGTGTTGAACAACCTCTAACGGTGATAGTTTAAGCGCGCGGATATTTACACGCGAATAACTTTTGAGAAGGCTCCTGTTAATATTTTGCAGCAGTTATATTCACTGATTTAAGCTTTTATCAAAATGTAACTGATGGCATGTGTATTTTATTCACAAATAAATATTTGCAGATTATTTCCGAAAAGCGATTAAAATGCGATAGTATTGTAGTCGATCGACTGCGATATACTTCGTAGCAATCGTTCAAGACAGCCCGCAACTATTTTATTTTTATGCGAATTTCATATTTTTGAAGAATAAAATGCGCCGCTCGCAGGCTCCGTCTGTGCGTAGGGCAGCCAAGCGCGGATATCAAGAAGTGGAGCCGCAAGAGGAGCCGCCAGCTGCTTGGCCCGCCGCCGAGCCGACCATGGAATGGGGCACCGCCAAGGGCTACGAGAGCCAGGGACCACGGGAGCTAAAACCCGGCGAAAACCCACTGAAGGACAGCCGCATCTTTCACGTGCTCTGGCGGAATCAGACCAACAAAAAGCACAAAATTTGGACCGGCAATGGTACCCTGGTGATAACCGAATCGAAGGCCACATTGAAAGATGATACGGGAAAGATTGTGGACAGCATGACATGTTTCCGACAGAGAAACTTCAAGGAAAACGATCAGCTGCAGATTGGCAACAAGGATGTGGAGCTGCAAGATGAGTTCAAGACCGTCGAGGAGTGCATTGCCTATCGAAAACTGGAAATTGCAAATTGGTGTGCAAAAATTGATGCACTAAACGGCCATGTAGCCACTCCTACGGTGCCCAGCGATGCCAAGAGACCCTTCAGGGCCTCGCTGCCGAGTAACACCGAATCCACAGCTTCCACGTTTAACCAAGTCGAGGGTAATGGCCATATTGAGCCCACCAGAACCATAAGGACATCCCTACTCAAGAGCGGCAATGCCCCAGCTGCCACTCGCACCCAAATCGAGTACATTTGCTTTCTGGAACCCGCAGAACTTCAAGATAAAGCTCTCCAGTTTCTCTGTGAGCTCAGCCAAAGCTCCGATATGGTAAGAGAGCATCAGTCAGAGGGCAGTCCTAACTCTTTTGATATTCTAGGAGATCGATGTCATCGCTGAAATGGCCAAACACATTTGCGATCATCCTGTGCTGCTGAAAACCAGAGCTCTTGAGCTGCAAAACTGTAAGGCGGTGCAGTTGCTGTTGCTCCAGCTGCCGCCCTGGCAGGAAATGGGACTCTACGACTCGGCCAAATTTGAGTTTGTGCATCTAATGCTGGATGACTTGGCGGTGGCACGCGGCCAGAAATGCTGCGTTCTGGCCAACAGTCAGGACTGCCTGGAGCTGATCAAAGGCTACTGTCGATCTTATGATATCCTGCATATGCAGCTGGATAAAGCCAGCGATGTGGCATTGTTTAACTCTACGGAGGATCAGGCGCCAATGATTGCGTTGGTATTGACCAATCGCTTAACAGAGATCCATTCGCTTCGCTGCAAATATCTCATAATTTACAATCATGACGCCAAATCGAAGGCCGAACAGCTATTGGCGGCAAAGGAAATGGACACAAAAGTCTATACACTGCTTACCTCTGGAGGATGCCCAGAGGAAATGGAGTTCCACAGAAGCCTACAGTTAATCCCTGGTAGAGATCACCAGCTTGGCGTGCTTCACAATGAAGCAAAGAACGTGAGTACTTGGAGGTTTTAGTGATTCCATTTGGAACAAATTAATGTACGGTCGCTCGGTATACTTGTCAGCACCGCTGCTTACGCGGCTTAATCTGTTTTGTGCTGAGTCGGTCCTAGAATCCAACCACAATATACACAGCCTTTGGCGGGGCGCAGAAAAAGCGTTCTTAGTCTTTGACGACAAGCAAAAATCGGTCCCAAGAAAGCAACAACAAAATTTGGAACTTGTTTCTGATGCATCATGTGTTCTATTCTCTTTGCCATAACTAAAAAATATTCCTTCATGCAGGCACTGGCCGACTGGACCAATGTGGAGCCCCCTTACAGCCAAGAGTTTCTCGAGGTACTACTGCACTTTTTTCCACATTTTTTATGTAAATTTTGTAATCTTTTTATTCGTCTTTTGCAGGATGCGTCTCTCAGCAGTAATCTAGAGAGCCTCAGTAGCATTTTCATAAAGAAAAACATAAATATAAAGTAAATTAAACTTAAAACATGAAGTTTGAGAATTCACGTTGTTGAACAACTCTTTGGATGCTTTCTGCATTGTTTTGATTATAGATGAATACAGATATTCTGTAAATAATGGAAGGTAGGTCCTTGCCTTGCCGTGTAAAAATATAATGATAGTTGTCTTTTACGATAAAAGTTTCTGCAACCCCTCAATGCGCAGCGAGTAATTGTTTTCCTCGTTCTTCACAATCTCATCAACGGTCACAAGGGCACCTACTTCCAGGTGTTTCTCGAGACGTTTAGCCTGCGCATCGGTGAGTTCTTCGGGCAGGTCTAAACACGGGACGAATAGAAATTAAAAACAATCTTGCATTGAATCGCTCGCTCGCTCGCTTACCCAGCAAAACATATTCCGTAGTCAATACGGGGTATGTTAATTGCTCCGGATATCCACGTATATCCGTCACATGGATTGGAACAATGTTTCCATAGTCCAGAAACAAGATGCTGGGATAGCCATCACCCACTAGCTCCATGGAAACACCGCGACACCATTTTCCCATATACTTGGCCATGCACAGTTCTCCCTTCCTGCAAATACAATTGAATTTGATTAGAATTGTCAGGACATTTTTGGACGACTGTGTCCTTACGGGGCAGCATAGGTCTCAGCTTTGGCGATGTTTTCCCCATAGTCTTGGAATGTGCGCTGCATCTTTGTGATTTCCACAGCCAAAATCGAAGGTGTGCAGTAAATGATGCCGTACTTTAGGAACGAATTGTCCGTGATAATCAGGTCTATGTTCTTCCCTGGTGGCGCAGCCACATGCGGCAGAAACTTTGGAGAAAAATAGGGTTTTTAAACAGCCATCGTTCTGAGAGAACTCTAATGCTTACATCTTCTTTGAATCCGAGTTTATGCTCGGGCTCAACGGCGGTCATGACTTTTTTGATAAAGCTATTTAAGGCTCTATGGTTCTCCCGATGGATGAGCACTGCCGTCTGCATGTGGTTGCCATAATCGTACTCACGACTGTGGTACCTTATTTCGAAAACCATATCCGTCTGAACTTCGTACATGACATCCCGCAGGTGGGGGGTCAAGGCGCGCGTTGGGATGCCGCGCAGCTTCACAGGCGTCGCGTAGCGCGGCAAATTACTCAAATAATCGCTGCATTGATACAGTTTACCTGGATCAGTGTATTCAACGGTGCCAAAATCAATGCAGACAACGCATATATCCTTCGGATTGTCCACATTCAGCACCATGGCCCGAACGACTTGTCCCTCGAGCTTGTAAAGTACAATCTGGCCACAGACCGGGGGCTGGTCAAGCTTGGGTACATTTCTGCTATGCTTCCCTACCTCCAAGAGCACGCGGTGGTAGGCCACATCAGAAACGACATCGGCCGGACGCACATACAGGACATTCGACTGCTCGAAGGCAGTGATCTTGACCATGGAACGGCGTGGCGGCAAACCAGACTTGGGAAACAATTTCATAAAATTCTCCTCTTTAAACTCCACTTTCTGATCCGTGCCGCACTTCTGATTGTGCTGCTCGGAGAGAATGCCCCAGCACATGGCATCGCAAAAGGGCATTTCGCAATTTTTGCACACAATCATTGTGTAAGCTTGGCAGTTCACGCATTTTTCGAATCCAGACTTAAGTATCTCCTTGTCATCATCTTTACCCAGATTCACATCCTCATCATCTACGTCCGCGTTCCTGAAAGATTGAACATTGTTTAAAATCCCATATATTCGTACGTTTAAGGTATCGGAAACATTCGTATTAGAGCCCTGCATAACCGAATTGAGTCTCACCTATATAATATTCTTCCGCATCGCAGCTGCTGGATCACTGGCTTCGCCCCCGTTTCTTCATATTGTTTCTCGAGTACATAGGCCCCGTGGCGCTCCAAATTAAACTCGAACTTCACATTCAGGTAGCGCTTCTTCACGTCTTGAATGGCCAAAAGAGAGCCGCTTTTATAGCACGAAGAGTCCACAATCGGAAATACTAGAAACTCCGGATGCTTTTTGGTGTTATCCGAAACGTATATAGTGCGTGATTTCAAATCAATTTGACCACGAGCTGTTGGCAACATTGCTGGAAGCTTAGGAGAATCGGGTATCTTGTTGCCGGGCCTCCGCATGGGCATGTATTCAGACTTGGACTTTTCCTGACCACCGAAACGTGTTCTATGCAACTCCATTAATTGCGGAAAAACTTCCAGTTGGCTGTGTGCTGCCTCCAAGGAACTGCAGCGAGAAATATGTATTTAGAAAACACGCAGTATGAGTGAATCCTACTAACCCCAAATCTTTGAAGAAAACTTTGAATAGTGCCGAATTGGGCTGAAGGTCGATGTTGTGGACATGCTTCCGGCCAAAGAAATTTGCCACCGAATGGGTGGTCAAATTATTCACTTTCTTCTTTAGAATCAAGTACGAATATTCGGTTGCGTTTTTCTTTGCCGCATTTTTTTTAAGCATTTCGCTGGGCTTTAAGGGAGCCCGTGCTTTTTCAACAAAATTTTGCCCAGCCTCATCTATGTATAGGCTTTCGTTGCTATAATCCAAGGCCATTGGATTCCAGTTGGACCAATCCTCTACAAATTCCTCCATTGCTCACAAATTATAAAAACAACTTGAACCTGGGAAGCGCTAAGTTTCGAAAGACGCGTCGGTATCAAAGAAGCACAGTGGACGAACTTAACCCACTTAACCCGCCTCTATTTAAACAGGATGGTCACTTGAGCAAGACCGCGGTAAATATTGCTGTTTGGATATTATTCTTGAACATCCATCCTTCTTTTTTCCCATAAAAACAAAATGAACACGATATCTTTCACCTGAACTGTTGTTCAAGATTCATCATTTTTGTGGAGTGTATTTGAATACCCACTGGTCTACAATGGGTTAAGCGTTTTGGAGGCATCTTCCAGTGATGCCAGCACTGGGGCGCCCAGGTATCTCCTCCTTGCCCTTGAGAGAGCCGGACAGTAGCAGATGAGATGTTCCAGGGTTTCGATAGCCCCAGGTTCATCACATTTCCTACAACTGTCTCTGTTGGTGATGCCTAGCTTAGCTGCATGTGCAGCAGCCAGACAGTGACCTGTAAGTATTCCCACTAGCAATCTACAGTCTTTTCGTGGTAGGTGCAGTAGGTAGTGGCTAAGTTTCTCGTTGCGTTCCTTGCACATTATCTTCGAGATTTTGCAGGTGGTGGTACTGTTCCACCTGTTATCAGTCTGTGTTCTAGCCTGCTTCTCTAGATCGCATTGCAGCGTTCTAAGGGAGACAGGCACGTTCTCGGTTCTCCTATTCTCCAGCCCGACGCCTTCCTTAGCTAGTACGTCCGCCGCTTCGTTTCCTTCGATGCCCTGGTGGCTGGGAACCCAATAGATCCGCACTGTCTTTGTCGTGCTTAGGATGTCTAATGCCTCCCTGCTCGCCAAGACACTTTTGGAACTGACCGCGGACGACTGCATGGATCTTATCGGTTTCCTATTACTAGCTGGCCATTACCCGTAGCCCTAAATACATAATTTTATCCGAATGATGAATTAATTTTCTACAAGATTGGCTAATTTAGGTACTCTTTTTTTTTCATGTTTAAACAGAAAAAGGTCAAAGAATAAGACGTAAGTTTGTAGAATATTCGATACTATCGACTGGATAATCGAGTTTTCGCCATCGCATCTCATCGCGATATATATCGTCGCATCTGAAAAAATAATAAAATTTTGTAAACAACGCGAACCGAATCTGTTAAAATGGTGAAAAACGAGCCCAATTTCGTAGTGGAGCGCATCGTGGACAAGCGAATAACAAGCGATGGCAAGGTAGAGTATTTCATCAAATGGCGCGGCTATCCATCGACGGACAACACATGGGAGCCCGAGGAAAACTGCGATTGTCCTGCCCTCATACAAAGGTTCGAGGAGTCGCGTGCCAAGTCGAAAAAGCGCGGCGAAAAGAAGCCAAAGTGCGAGGAAATCCAAAAGGCGCGCGGGTACGAGCGCGGCCTCGACCTGGCCGAGATCATGGGCACCACTGATGTCAGCGGCGATATCAAGTATTTGGTCCGTTGGCAATTCTGCGACGAATTCGATTTGGTGTCCAGCAGCGAAGTGTCGGAGAAGGATCCCCAGATGCTCATTGAGTACTACCAAAAGATGGCCCCCTACGCCAATAACATTGCCAAGCGGATGAAGGGCGTGCCAGAGGAGCTCCGAATGGTGGCTGCCCGCACGGGCTACGCCGTCGCCAGTTGTTCGTCCATCGAGGCCCCGCCAGAGCCAGTAGCCGCACCCAGTGGCATCATCATGGAGAGCCAACACATCCCCGATCATGTGCCCATGGAAATGGCCGACGATGCCGATCTAGGCCACGTTTCCTACTCCATTCCGGTTCCTGGCGTTGGCAACATAGCCATTGATGTACCCATGACAGAGGGCCAATAAAGCCAATGATTCAACAGTTTGACATTTACTTATCTAGCGTTTAACATGTAATCCCTTAATCTAAGTCTCATGCATGCTCGTCCAGATTGATGCTCCCCAGCTGGCCGGTGCGAAAGAATTGAATGAACTTTCGCGCGGCAGCCAATAAATTTGTCATTACCTCCACCTGCCCGTCGTACTGCTTGACGCGATGGAACATGCCGTGGGTCTGGGCGTATTCCGCCAGTACGGCGCTAATGTTGTCGCTGGGCCCGGAGCTGAGGGAGAGCTTTTCCACATACTCGTAGCGTCGGTGCTTGTTCAGCCAGTAGAGCAGGTAGTCGGCAATCAAATCCTCGCCCACAATGTGATCGGGTAGGCAGCCAACCAGGGCCAGCTTCATGCCCATCTCGTCGTCCGTCACCGAAGGCTGCAGAATGCCAGGCGTGTCGATCATGTAGACGGCTGGCTTCTCCTGGATCTTGATACGTTCCCCGACTGCTCGCGTCACCCCAGCCTCTGCTCCGACACGAGCGGCACTGCGTTTCTTCAGATGCACATTCCGCAGGACATTGATAATGGAGCTCTTGCCCACATTGGGCACGCCGATGATCATGATGTTGTGCTCGGCGCTCTGGGCGCGATTGTAGCGACTGCTATCTCCCACCAGTCGCGTGGCCAAAGGCAGTATATCCAGCACCCCATGATTCCGCTGATCCTTGCAGTTGGTAAACAAAATATTCTTCAGTTCCGGCTGCTGCCTGCGGAGCTGTTGGAGCACGCTGCGCTGCTGTTTGGGGCCCAGAAGATCAACCTTATTCAGGACAAGTATATGCGGCTTTACGCCGCTGCCTAAGGAAACAGAAGGATTAGATCTTGGTGGTATATTCTCTGCACACACATACCTACCAGTTATCGTGTCAAAGAACTGAGAGTTTCGACCGGCCAGCGGTATGCGCGAGTCGTGTATTTCCACAATGCAATCGACATTTCGTAGCTTCTGTTGGATCTGGCGCATGCCCTTGTTCATGTGGCCGGGAAACCAGTTGATGCGCTGCTTCGTTGGCAGCCGGAAAGCATTTCGAAAGGGATTCAACTGTGCTGTCATGATAGGAACCCGCGCGAAGCTCGGAAAACGCAGAAAATCGAGGCAATCTCAAGGAACAACAGCTGTTTGCTCGTGACGTAACAATTGACCAGACAAGAGAGGGTCACACTGGCACAGACCGGGAAATTCAAATTTTTGCAGAGCTTTCGTCTGCTTTCGCACTTCAAGGAACCCCTGCTCCTGCTCCACTCGATATTTCAGCAGCTTGGCATATTCCTGCAGCAGGTTGCGCCAATAGCACTGGACATCCTGCAGGCGCAAATGTTGCCACACAAACTGAAATCCCCGCTCGGCTATTTCCTCTGCCAGGTCATCGTGCAGGCGCAGGTACACAAGCAGCTGCTCCAAGCTCTCCACTGTGGCATTACTGGGCACAGGGACGTAGTGCACCCATGGCTTTAGCGAGGAATAGAAAAACTCTTGCCACTGGTCGCCCACATGGAGAACAAGCGATTTGCAGAGCAAAATGTGGCGCAACCGAAAGCTGGCGGTGATGCCGCCAAAGTTGAACAAATATTTGTATTGGCAGTGGCCGGAGAACGGCACCTCGTCGACTGTTTCAGCGCCCACATTTGACGTGTATTGGGCATCGACCAGGTCGGGGGATCGCCTTGACAACCGCACAAGTGTATCGCGTTCGGTGGACGAACGCGTGCCGCGAAAGAAACCCATGGGCTGCTTGTGCTCCCAGGGAACTCCTGCTGCCGCCGCTGCCATGTGCCGGCGCATGTGGCCCCACTGACCAATGCCATGGGGAAATCTCTGCAATGGCGGACCCGAGACACTCGAGAAGGACCAGGCGGGACGCATAATATCCAGATGCTGATGGGAGACCGAGTGCGAGAAGACGGGTCCCGTGAAACCCGACAAAAATAGCACCTGCGGCCAGTCGTGTACATTCAGGATAAACTCTACGTTCGGCAGCTCTCCGGCGATGCCCAGCAGCATGTCCTCGACATCGGCACAGCGCCTCGGATGCGGGACCTCCGGCTGGCGATAGATACGTCCATCAATAACTTGGTACACAACCCCCAAACGTCGTGACTGTGCAATCATAGCGCGCGTTATTCCAGCTTCCGCATATGGCCCCAAGTCCCTTCGGATGGTCAGCGCATGGCATTCACAGTCTGGATCGCTTGGCTGGCTGCTGCATGGCCGGTACTGCTCCAGGGCATGCAGTATGTGCGGCACAAAGTCTAAGCTGACTGGAAAAATAAATGGGAGTCAGTAGTTGGTCATTCATCGGCGGCCAGTGGCTTACAGTTCTGTGGCGCCACACGGTTGGCACAGCATTTGCCCTCAGATGCGGAGCAGACCTGTAACGCGCACAGCAGCAGGAGGGCGAGGGGAAGAGCCAGAGCTCCCATTTACACAATTTTGAAATGACTTTTCGAAAGAGAATTTCTTAAAACATAAATATATTCGACATGTAGAGCCCTAAGCCCTAAGAATCTCATTTGATTACAAAACTACAGCTCGTCCTTGGCTGGTTGAATGTGTATAAGCTGATCCTCTGGCCGCACTTCGTAGGTGAGAAGCTTCACGTAGCTCTTGAGCAGCCTTCGCCAGTAGCACTTGATGTCCTTCATGCGCAGATGCTGCCAGATAAAGTCGCGGCCACGTTGTGCTATCTCCTGGGCCAGTGCATCGTTTTTCCTGAAGAACGTGAGCAGTTCCTCGTACTCCTGCTGGCTGGGGTAATTCTTGAGGGGCACATAGTGCACCCAGGGCTTGAGCTGGTCATAGAAGAACTCCTGCCATTCGTCGCCCACGTGGAAGACCAGCGACTGGCAAAGGAACAAGTGTTTCAGCCGAAAGCTGGCCGCCACGCCACGGAAATTGAAGAGATACTTGTACTTGCAGTGATCCTCGAAGGACACTTCGTCGGCAGGCGGGGCATCCAGCGTGTCCTTGGGCGATTTCCAGCCCTGATTCTTTGTGTACTGCGCTTCCACCAGCTCGGGATTCCGTCGCGACAGCAGGATCAACGAGTCACGCTCGTCTGAAGTGCGGGAACCGCGAAAAAAGCCAAGCTCGCGCTTCTGCGACCAGGGTATGGCTGCCGCCCGTTTCTCCAGCTTTTCCCGCATCAGATCCCACCGCCCAATGCCGCGGGGATGGAGTTTGGTGGCCGGGCCGCCTGCCCAAAAGGTCCACGCGGGATACATGATGTCACGATGGTCCTTCGTCTTGGAGAAGGAGAGAATTGGTCCCTGTGCGCCATTGCCCCAGGCCATATTTATCTGGGGATAGTCGCGCGTATTGATCACCAGATCCATGTCGGGCAGCGTGGCCACCAGCGGCAACAAAAAGTGTTCAATGCCTTGGCAACGAGCTGGGAACATGCAGTTCTCATCGCGGTACAGCCGCTTCTCGTATATTTTGTATCGTGTGCCGTACCGGGCGGAGCTCTCGATCATCTGGCGGCTGACACCTGTTGCCTCGTAGGGAGCCAGGTCGCTCTTGATAACCGCCGCGTGGCAAGAGCAGTTGGCATCATTGTCATCGCTGCTGCACGGCTGATAGCTGGCCAGGGCCTTCTTTATCTTTCGTAGAATGTTGAAGCTAACTAAAAGTATGGAAATACATACATATATTTAAATGTTTAAATGAGCCGGCAACAAGTGGCTTACATTCATCCTGAGTATCACTGCTGTCGGCGCAGGATGCATTTTCATCTGGGCTGCATAGTCCTTGATTTTGCCCACTGGCTTTTCCGTTCAAGCCCACTAACAATATAATTAATACAGCATTTATGAGCATTTCTTATAAACAACAATTTCTTTTGTTTATATTGCGGCGGCGCTTATCGATTTGTTCAGAAATGCAACACTGCTTTCACAATGCCATACCATACAAACCAAATATTCACCAGTTTTTTGTTAGACCATTCCACCTAGCACCAATTGCAGTTAATATTTTTCGTTAATAATTATGTCTAGATAGCTAGTATTCCTCAAAATCGAGGAATATGTATAATAGAACTTGAGTTCGTCAGTATATTTACGGTATATTTTTAAATAAGATGGTATTTTTTTTAAAAAATGGTATTTTTATATTTCTGAGGGTCGGACGGTATATCTTAACGATAAATCCGCGGTCACACTGATCCCTAATATTAACAAAAAAATCTACCGAAAGTTTTCTCCGTGTTAAGAGAATTAATTAGCCAAATTACTAACGAAATCGACGATTTGCCATTGGGCAAATTATGCGTGCGGCACATAGTGCATTCGAAACCACGTAAAACCCAACCAACGCGAGTGAATTCGACCACCTTGCAACAATCCACCCCCATTGTACATAATTTACACGAAAATTTTGCAACAACAAAAATCAGCAGTGACGACGCATCCAAGACGCCGCGCTGCCAACAACAAAAAAAAGCTTGACATAACTGTTAATAAATGCAAAAAGTAAATTATTAAACAGTGGTGGTCCACACACTCGCGAAACGGGGGACAGTAATTTTGGCAACGAAAAAGGTGTGTGTGTGTGTGTGAGCCCTAACGCGCCCTAAAAAAAAACTGCAAGTGCCAATTGGAGTGTGGGAGTGGCAGTATTTGCCAATCCACTTGGAGGCGCAGGCGGAACCAGCTGCAACACCACCACCACCACCAATGTTTGTTGAGGATCAGATTGCCCAATAAAACAAAAACAACAAAAATATTCAAAAGAAAAAGGTAACTTCATCTGCATTTAGGCATGGATGGGTGTTTTTGCAAGAGTATGTTTGTGTGGGCGTGCTACACGTAGGTGCGTTTGTGTGTGTGCAAATAACAGTTAATTGAGCACTCATCGATTTTTTTCCTACATGCAAGTGTGGCTGGCCCCCCCCTCCACCGCCATTGTTATTTGGTTTTATTGGGTTTGATTATAAAACCAAACTTAAATTCATTTCCACTTTCAGAGCAGGGTACGGCGGCTCCACTTCCATCTCACGATCTCACCAGATAAAACCGTTTGAAAAGTTGCCAGCCTGTCGTCATTAAGTTGATTTGCTGTTGCCATTGCTGCTGCTGCTGCTTTTGCTCTCCTCTTCGGCTTGCTTTCGAGCTCCAGTTTCCGTACCAATTGGATATTGTCTTTCCCATGCCCCCATGCGCTTCGGCATGCCATTTGTCTTTATCATTCATTCCTCACGGGTCTGTTATCTTTTGGATTTTACCTTTCGTTTTCAGCAGCAGCAAGCAAATGGTTTTAATTTCAGCCGCGACCTAGGGTCACCGTGGGCCACCTCTGCCAGCCTCTCACGCGCTGCCGACTAATTAGCGTCGAGTAATTAACTTGATAATTATCGCATCGCCAATGCCTCGGCGCGAGGTGCGCTTTTGGAGTTCTATCCTCTAGCTCTGGCATATGGTCGGGTCTGTTTTTTCGAGTGACTAAGAAATCTCTCGCTCTCTCTGTGTGTTGTTTTGTCTTTTCCTCAAACTCGTTTCAGACCAGACCCCATATCGAAATACAAAAAAAACAAACGCGATAATTCGAGCTTGGCACTGACAAAAAAAAAAGCTTTGTCGCTTTGTTTATGGAAATCGCATCATTATTAAGCTTTCGATGAAATCACACGTTTGTAAATCTTTGGGTGCCATCGCTGCCCGTTCAAACGTATCGATGGGATTGCTCGGGGGCCCCCTATCTATCAGGGCGTGCTGCCCCCCCTTCCCTCCGTAGTAATTTGCATTTCAATGGCACGAAAGAAGTACGCCTGCATTTGATTACCTTGAATGGGGTTCTTCTTTCGGGTTTCTTCTTTCGTGTAATGCCGGAAGTTGGCCAACAACAAATTTGGTCATTAATTCTTCTTATAGGTTGATTGGTTATATTTCGACTGTTCCTCCCCCCTCGAGCCAATGAAAGTTCTACTGTTTACTGCCATATGGAGTCGCAGTCACGCAGTCTGGTCCCGAATCAATTATGTATTTCGTTGGGCAGTGACTCAACCCCCAGCCGCCACCACCCCCTAATGGCAGGCAGGCCTAACCTAACCAAATGATTCATCAAAACTCTGCAAACTCTGCGTTTATGTAGATTCTTGGTTAACTTTTACCTTCGGCCTGTAACACATATTTTTCATTCAACTCTGGCTCGCTCTCTCTCTCCCTCACGGGGACTTCCTGGAGCGCATAGAGCGCCTGCGCCCTGGAAAGCCACTGCTGTGGTGAGTTCTCTAAACGCTAGGGTTGAACCGCTACCGTTTTGGAGAGCTGAGAAATTTGTTATTTCCCAGAAAAAGTTTTCACTTCTTGGGGCTTGTTAGTACGGATTGTCCACACTTTCTTTCGAGTGATAATAAATGCCCTGCCATGAAAATCCATTTAGTTGCGCATTGCATCCAAAAAAACACTCATTGCACTCAGCAGCAGTTGCCTTATCTAAACGTACATGATCCCCATATCATTATCTCTTACTAGCTTGGGTAATAGATCGGTTTGAACTGGAAATGCATACGTAATGGCTGGCCATTAAGATCGTGTCATTAACCTCGGAACAACGGGTTCTAGCGGCCTGTCATTGGAAAATTGCATGCCATTTAGCTTGCGGTCGATTTGATTACAAAATAACTAATCTGCATAGAATGCGTTGTGCCGCGGCGTCGGCGGAGGAGGGGGAGGGGAAGCAGCTTCTTTAAAATGTCAAATCCCCCCGAAACCAGTTTCCTACAGGCCGAGGGCGGGCGGGGCGGAGGGCGCATGCGTGACCGATCGGTTTTTATTTTCTTTTTGTGTTGTGTGTGTGTTTCCTTGTGTTTTCTGGTAATTGATCGGAGAGCCCACGATTCGCTTATCAGCAGCACGCACACACACAAACACACAGACGCAGCCATAACTAGGGCTGTGTGTGTCATGCCGTTCGTCGTTGCCATCGGCGCTGCATTTGCACTCTCTTTGCAAACGCAGACTCGCGCTCTCCTGATCTACCGCTCTCCCGCTCTCTCACTCTACTCTACACTCAATGGGTGGTAAGGTCTTAAGCGTGCACTATGCGACGGAGGAAGGAAGTAACTCTTTTCGAGGGTATGCGTATTTGAGTAAGAAAAATTCAGCTTGAATAAAAATATAATGTAAATATTTTAGATAATTGATATGCCTTGTGCTACCCCTGAATTAAAGCGATTCCCTACTTTTCAAATGTTAGGGTATTCCCTTTGTCCAAAGACTTGTTTTTGTATTTTTTTGTGTGATTTATGTTGGTCAATCCATGCGCCTGGAAGACGGTTCTCCCACTGGCTGCGCAGTCTCTGCCTCTGCCTCTGCCGCTGCCTCTGCCAATGCTCTGGCAGCGCCAGCATAGCAGGCGGAGTGAGTGAGTGGCCCAAGAGCGGCGCCCCACACAAGAGTTACACAGCAGCGCCACACATAGACGGTCGGACGTGGTTTCTCGTTGCTCGCTGGCTCGCTCGTGTGGTCGTGCCTGGCCTTATCGTGTGTGTACATCCGTACTGGAAATATATCTACCAGAATTCTTCGGTGTATCAAGTGCGTAAATCGTTTGTGGTTTATGATTTAATTTACAATTTGTGGTTGTGTTTGTGTTGTGCACTTTTCACGCATCTAATTGCCAAATCGATAGAAGCAGGCCGCGCTTTTCAAGAAAATTCACCACACCCAATCGTCCAGCCATTCACCCTTCCAACCGCCCAACCCCGAACCCCAACGGGACTCTCTCTCTCTCCCTCTCCCTCTCTCTCTCTCTGTCGATGGTGTGTATTGCGTTTCCATTTGGTGCGTAAGAAGTGCATTTCGAAATGATTTTTATGTGAAAAATCCATGTGGTTTACAACAAGTGCTTTACATTTTATCTGTTCTGTTCTTCCAAGCATAAAGAATTATCAACAAAGCCCATAAAAAGTTCTTGATTCTTTGGTTACGGATTAATTTTGGAGATATACCCGTAATACATATTGTATATCATTTATTCAGGTAAGGTGTATTTTCAGCCACTTAAATGTATCCACCAGATTGGTTTCTTATTGGTTTTAGGGGGGAAAAATCGATTTCTGTGAGAGCAAGAACCGTTTCTCTCTTTCCGTCTCTCAGCTGTTTCCTTGACACGTATCCCCCCCTCTATGCCGGATTTCTAGATACTATTCTGCCAGCTGTCGGAAGAAGTAGAGGGTGGCACTTGCTGCAACCCCAAAAACTATAGCGAAAATTCGCCCCCCCCCTATATATTTATTGCAGTTTTAGTCTGGAAGAACTATCCCCTCTCCAAAAAATTAATTTTATTGCTCTTTTCAGATCCATTCAATAAATGTATAGCCCCTACATATATGGGGCGCACCTTTGAGTCAGAGCCCACAGAAATTCAATTGAATGAGAAAAAAATCAAAAAAATATTTCATTACTTTATGGCTTGCCAAAGCCGTATGTAAAGTATTTATAAACCGGCGGATAAATGGAGGCCATATATGACAGTACCCGAGAGGCAGCGCCCACACAACAGAGAGTCTCTGAGGCAGAGGCAGGGGCAGAGTCAGAGGCAATATGTGTCGAGTGTACTTTAACTGAAGCTTTTCTTGGGTTCTGTTGTGGGGAGTGTAAACAGTTTTGAGTTACAAAAGTGTGTTTTTGTTTGCCCAGAGATTTGATATGATATATGAGCCATCCCCCCCTCACAGAGGAATTTCCTCATTAGTTGCATGCAACACACCTGCTAGCCATTCATCGATGGAGAGAGAGAGAATGGACCATCTCTAAGATCAATTTTGTTTGGGAATGCTGCTCGACATGTGTGTAGAAGCACTTTGTAAAGACATTTTTGAATTTGGGTTACAAATGTATACCCCAAGGGGTAGCCTCAGTTCTCTATCTGTATCTCTTCAAAGACAGGCAGACAAACAGACAAATAGATAGATAGAAAACTGGGTCATTTGCCTGTAGGGTCTTCGGGGTCTGGGGATCCAGATCTGTCTTCTTATGCCCTCGGCTACAGTCTGATTTATTGGGGACTTTGTTAAGTTGATTAATCAATTCGTTTCGTGCAGTGGAGTTTATTTCTGGCTGTCTTGTTTCTAGAAATATAGATACATGGGATATATAGATACCTTCTTTAAGCCTCTTTTCAGGACTTACGGGAATCCGCTTACAAGAGGTGGAGTCGCGTGGGTGTCTTCTGCTTTTCCACTGCCTGTCGCTTAAGCGTTTTGTGGATTATCTTTTAATGAATGGTTATTGACTTTCTTCTTTGTAGCTTCCGTTTCTCTCTTACTCTCTTTTGCTGATTAGTTTCCTCTACAAAAGTCCAACGACTTTGCCACGGCATCGATTTGATGGCCCTGTTGTTGGTGTTGCAGTCACAGTCGGTGTCTGTGAGGGGTAGGGGGGAGTCTGGTAATTATGGGGGAAGCGTGATAGTTAAAAGGTCCAAAGAGGAGACAGAAAGAGAGGGAAAGAGTTTGCCTGGAATTCCGCATCATTTTAGTGCCCCAAGCACCTCCTCCAGCATTTATTGTGTGTTTGTGTGGGAGCCGTCTCCAAATGATGGACCACAGGCGGCTTCTCTGGCTTGCTCATAATTTATGCAAAATATTTCTCTTTTTGATGGTGTCTCTCTTAAGTGATTATAAAACCACCTTCCCTTCCCCCTGAAAAACACCTTCATTAACGAGCTGGTTTTCATCCCAAGTGATTATCCGTTGTCTTTATACAGAGGCCCCACTGTAATTGATGATCAAGCCGGCGTTTAAAACAATAATTTTACAGTGGCCCTGGGTGGTGTGTGTGCGGGGGGGATGGGGGGTCTGGCACTTCCGTTCCATTTGCAATCAATGCCGGAGGAGGAGGGGCTTGACTGTGAGACTCGGTCTCTCACATTTTGCGCACATTATTTTGTATACCCTTTGAATAGGAAATTTGTAACGAATTGGGTATGCCCCGTGAGTGGAAGTGTATGTAACGTGATAATGGAATACCCTCTATAAATTCGTTGGGTTTTTCTGTAGGAACTCCTGGATTTCAGGGGCTGTAGGAGAATTATTTTGTCTTTTTTTTCTGAAAGATATACAGTCATTGAAAAACATAATTTGTATCAGTGATATTATTTTTTGTATAATCAAAAATATAAAATAAAATCTTCACTATAATACAATCAAATAAAAAAAAAATAATAATAAAAGAAACTATATTTTTTTAATATATTTTCCAAAAATAATTTCAGTGTATTTTTTTAACTGAATTTTTGAATTTTCATAAATCTTAATTATAATAAAATTTATTGATAAAAAAAAAAGAATAAAAAATAATTTTTTTTTTGTATATTTTCCAAAAAAAATTTCAGTTTATTTTTTTTTAAATTGAATTTGTAAATTTTCATATGTTTGATTATATACAGTATTATTATTATTTATTTAGATTTCTTAGTGTCATTATCCGATGTACATTATGTGCAGTTATGTATCAAAAATAAAAAAAAGAGATTAATTTATAAATATGTCTCCTTTTGGTTTCTTATAAATATATAATATTTTCGATATAAATTTACTAAAATTAATCGAGATTGGATCATTTTTACACACCTGGCTCCACACCTGGGTCCACACCTGGTTCTTCTACGGCAAATTAATTCCATTTAAAAACGGCAATTTTCATTGCGAATGCCACCAGTAGTGACCATTCGCCACGAACGACTCGGCTTTATTTTTACGATAAAATACCGAAAAATATAGATTAATAGTAAAAGCACTAACCATACAGTATATACTGTATATATAATCACAAACCATACAGTATATACTATATATACTAAACTGTTAGTGGTAAAAGTCTAAAAAGTGTTTTCACTAGTTGAATAGGCGCAAGTTTAAATAATGTTTACCGTTTGTTTAAGAGGCAGCAAGAAACATTTTTTGGGCTTAAATTAAAATATTAATTAGTGTAGATGGGAAATATTCAAATATTATGGGAACAAAAATGCAACCAGTAGATGTGGAACGTTTCTGGAAGGAAAGAAACAATTGGTTGGGTTTTTTTCAAATGAATAAGAAATTGACAGTCACACGTGACCGTCGGATGTACCATTCCAGTGACAGAAACCGTGAATATTTTAGTTACTCTTCTCCCTGTAAAAAGGGTATCTTCTAGTCGTTTATATTCTATATTTATATATTTCTTATACAAAATTTATACTAATATATTATGAAATTTTCTCTGTGTCGTTGCAGGTAAGCCTCGTCTTAAATTAAGCGGAAATGCGTGCGGCATGAGGCATGCATCGCCCCCACACATATTGATCGATCGAATGGTTCAGGGTCGAACCGAGTGATACTCAGCCACGGGCCTATCGCTTACATGCCGCATGCTGCGTGCTCGAGTGGCTGTGTCCAGGCCACGTCTCGTCTGGCGGTCGGGCGGGTGTCGTCTCCACGCTCAAGTGCTTCGATTGACACAGATAGCCATACAGAGAAAACCCCTCATCGTGCACGTTCCTGACTGACGATTGGGGGATTATTTATAGAAATCTGTTGTGTGCTGCAATGCAACCTTCGAGGCACCTCGGACTCCACTTTAACGCCTCGTCATCTCTCAGTAAACCAAACACTTGTCGCCGCTGTTCATCTGGGTGCCCAGGGCGCACCCAAACTCGCGTCCAAACTCCACGGAATTGCTCAGCGGCCCATTGACATCCCAGCGCTCGGCAGTGTGCTGCATCAGCGGCATGGACTCGAGGAAGGGCACGGCCTCCTGGTTGGATCTCGCCCAGCAGCGGGTCTGGGCAAAGTACAGGAAAAACAGCTGCGTGTTGGTGAAGTTCAGCTCCGGGAGGGTCTCCTTGTAGAGCAGCGGACGTGGCTTGTTGTCCTGCTGCTCCAGCCAGGCCAGGTACGCATTGAAGGCCACATTCAGGCCGCTGCTGTCGGCCATGATCTCCCTGAGGCGCGTGGCATTGCGGAACTCCGCGGGCTGATTGTACAGATAGTTGCTGTACTGGGCCCGCTGGCACTCGGTGACGTTCCGATAGCCGGACATTGTCAGCTCGTTCCACGGGGATGTGGCCTGCGGATGACGATTCCAGCCCTCGTCATCGAAGGCCTGGACGAGGGCACTGGCCAGCCGCTGGCCGAGCTGCGCATACTTGAGGGCCCGCGGATAGTGGTAGTTGTAGTACGGCGCCTGCAGCAGACCCCAACCCACGAGCACCGCCTGCTGGCGGGCCACGAGAGCGGCACGCACCTCGAAACCATCCACCAGTCCGCCCTCGGGCTCCTGGCCAAAGTCATTGCCACGCAGGCCGTTCAGCTGCTGGCGGGCCCTGAAGCGCAGGGCCAGCTCCAGCTTGTGCCAGTAGTCGTCGGACTTTTGGAACTGCAGCTCGGCGAGATCCAGATTCTGGTAGTCCGGCAGCAGCGTGTGATATTGGGCCAGACGCGCCCTGGCCGCCCGTCGATCGTTGTCGTCCAGCCAGTCGACACGCAGCTGCTGCTCGAAGGCCTTCACCAGATCACTGAACACCTGCTGCAGGTCGTCCTTGGCATCGTCGCGCTGCACCTGGCGCTGGTACATCTCGCCGAGGACCTGGGGGAACAGGCGCTGCATCACCTGCACGCACTGGCGGGCCCTCCGGGAGGGATGCTCCTCCGGCGGCTGGTTGAGCTCGTTCAGGGCCACGTACATGATGTAGGCGGCGATCGTGTACCGATTGTTGGCCCTGGCCGTGCGCACCAGATGCTTGATGTAGTCCGGCGACCGCAGATAGACGACGCTCGTGTACAGGCTCTCGAGGATCACCTCCACGTACAGCTTGAAGTCGAAGAAGCCGCCCATTTCGGTGGTGAGATCCGTGAGCGTAATGCCAGTGGCCTTCTGCCGGTGCAACCGATCCTGTCCGATGCGCGAGCGTGCCCCAAAGGGCAAGGCCACAGGCGGCAGATCTTCCTCCTGGGCCGCCGGCTGCTGCTGGAGTTGCTGCCCCCGCATGTGCTTGCACAGCTCGAACTCGAAGCGGATGATGTCGCCGGCAATGCGGGCCGCCTCGCCCGTCTCCAGGGCCAGCCAATCCCTCAGATTGTCGGCCACCTGCTGCTGGATCTGCTCGTAGACCAGATCGCGCACATGGGCCCCCCTGGTGGCGACCACATTGCAGTGCTCCTCCGGTATGATGGTCAGCCGGGGCTCCCCCAGGTAGATGCTGTTGCCGCCCAACTGCTGCAGATTGAGATCGATCTCAAGGCCCAGGAGTATGTCCAGGCCGTAGTTGCGGCGCAGCTCGGCGAGCGTCTGCAGCCAGTGGCGGCTGTGCTGCCAATTGGAGTTGGCCACGTTCCGCAGTCCGCCGTTGTCCTTGAGGATCTTCATGAGGAAGCGGCGTCGCTCGCCGCCATTCGCCTCCACGGCCACACAGGAGTCGTAGAAGGAGCGCACCTTCCGCACATTGGCCGCCGTCGCCCCACTGTACTGGTTCGGATGGTGCTGCGGCGACAGTGGGGCCGTCAGGAGCTGCTGCAGCTGATCCACAATCTTCGCCTCCACCACCTGCTGGGCGGTGATGAGTGGGGCACCGGCCCCGGCTGCCCCCTGGCGCTGCTGGCGCTTGTGGTAGCCACCCCAGTGGCCGCAGGCAAACTCGAAGAAATCCACACACGGATCGGCACTGAGATTCATGTACTTTTGCATCTCCAGGCCCATCAGTTGGCGCACTTTGAACTCCTCGCGACTGTCGGGGTGCGGAGGGATCTGCTGCAGCTGGCCTCCACCGTACATGGGGCCCTGCTGCTGCTGCTGCAGAGGCATGCGGTTCATGCCGTTGTGCCGCTGGACCCCGTCTACGTGGACGAGAAGCAGCAGTAGGATTAGCACATCCCACAGAGCAGCTCTTGAAGCTTTCATCTTGGCGTTGAAAAGTCGACTGAGCGACAGACTACGGGCCCGTGGCGGGCGATAAGCAGTGCTCCGGACTCGTGCTCATGAACTTGGTCGATTTTTGGGTCAAGTTTGTCTCTCCGCAGTCCCTGAGGGGTTATCGCGCTGCGGCTTTGGCTTTGGCTCTGTGTCTGGCTCTGGGAGAGACGTAAACAAAGACGGCCTCGCTCGACAGCAAGCCAAGATCTTGGCAGTGACAGCAAAACAACACAAAGCCGATCGAGAGAAGGTCTATGTTTGCTTGCCTTCCCTTAAAGTTTTATAGTTTCCTCTGTTCCATTCACTGAGAAAAACTAACAAAAAAAACTCAATCTTAAGGGGCATATAACATTGCAGAGTTCTGAAAATAATTTCTTTGTAAAGAAAACTTCATTGTAGAAAAGTTCTTCTGTAGTAGAATCCTCCAGAAGTGTATGACTTGATTTGAGGAATTAGTATTTGTAGTACCTACACCTTTCTTCCAATATAACACTTTCTTCAAACAAATCGATTTCATTATCGATATAATCGATCTTTTGGCTTTTGTGAAAATATCGATGCCGTTTTTGGGAACTTCTAAATGAGATCTCTACTTGAGAAAACCCTTTAAACCACACGACTCGCAATAGCCCACGTTCTTTACTTTTATAAAGACACAAATTACCAACAAAATGTTCCAATCTTGTTCCTTACATTATCGAAGTCAAGCCTGGATGTTCCACAGACTATTCCGAGTCCGAGTGGATGTTCAGAAGAGAAAGAATACTCGTTACAGACAAGCGAGCATCTCCTTCTTAAAGGCCAAATAATATTGATAGACTAGCTATTATTTTTCCTGCAAGAAAAAAATATAGCGAAAGGATTTCATAACCCCAGTATGAAGAATATTTTTTCTTATGGATTTGAGTAAATTATATTTATAAAAAAATTTCAAAAAATCGATTTGAAAAATTCTGGTGCTTTAAATGATTTATGGGAATTTCCCATAAGCAAAAGGACACAAAAAGAACATTCGCACCGAGTGATTCGATTGGTGTACGATTAATAACCAGATATATGGCGATATTTTAAAAATGTCATTTAATAGGAAGCACACATTTATAGCGAATGACACAAACAAATGCCATTCGCCACGAGCAAATTTAAAACGATGAATAGGGATACGATAAAATACCAGAAAAAGTAAATATCGATGTTGGCGATACGATAACTGTAAATGATTCACTGTACTAATGTCTCATAACGGAAAGGACACTAAGAAATGCCATTCGCCCCGAGCGATTCGATAGGGATACGATGAATGCCCAAAAAGATATCGACATTCCGATAGGACCACAATTAAATTCTAGACTCACGAACACTTATCGATACAATTCTTTGGGGCCACGTTTTCCCCTCGAAATACTCCCTAGTAGATTTGGCACTTTGTGGCCGGATTCATGGCCGAGCCCATGGGACAATGAAACTCCCTGGCAAACTCCTCGAGATTCCTCAACGGGCCATTGACCGCCATTCGGGGCCAGCTGTGATCCTGCAGGGCACTGTACGGCGGCATCTTTTGGGACGACGACCAACGACGCGTCTCCTCGCGGCTGCAGTGCTGCTGGGCGTAGGCCACAAAGAAGAGCGCCGTATTGGAGTAGTTGAGGCCGGGCAGGGTCTCCTTGGCGAGCCGATTGAAGTCGTTGTTCGGCTCCTGGAAGCCCAGCCACGTGAGATACGCCCCGAAGGCCACATTGAGGGCGGCGCTGTCGGCGATCAGCCGGCGCGTGGCACTGGCATTGGCGTGCAGATACTCCTCCACTTGGCGGCTGAAGCACTCGCTCCGATCGTGATATCTCCAGGCCGTCAGACCGTCCCAGCTGTCGCGCTCCAGCAGGTCCAGGGACCAGTGTGGATCATCGAAGGCCGCGGCCATTTGGCGGGCCACAGCCACGCCCAGCGTCGCGTAGCGCAGCGACTGGCCGTAATGCGTATCGTAGAAGGGGGCCTGCAGCAGGGCCAGGCCCATGTCGATCTGCCGCTGGACGGGGCGGTACCGCACCCGTGCCTCGTACGCCTCCACGGGATCACTGGGCGCGGGCAGCTCCTCCTCGAAGAGGCGACCCATTTGCTGCGCCTCCACGGCGCCCAGCAGCTGCCGGAGATTCGACCAGTAGTTGTTCCGCTCCAGCTGCAGCTTGTAGGCCAGCGGCCGCTCGTAGTGGGGCAAATGGAGCTTCAGATCCACCAGCTTGCGCAGTGCCACCCGACGACTGCCCTCCTCGAGCCAGTCGGCGCTCAGGCTCTGCTTCAGGGAGTCCTGCAGTTGGCCGTAGAGTGCCTCCAGGTCCTTGCGGGCATCCTCGCTGGCAAACTGCCGGGCATACAGCTCCCCCAAGGCCGTGGGCAAGTGCCGCTTGATGCGCCCCAGGCACTCGTTGCGCCTCAAATGCGGCCGATCCTCCAGGGGAAAGGTCAGAGCGGACACTGCCCGATACATGATGTAGTTGGCCACTTGGCTGGCGTTGTGGGCGGCCACCGTGCGCTGCAGCTGGCGGTAGTACTTCGGCGCGGCCATGTAGACGGGCTTGAAGATCACCTGCCCATAGCTGGCGGTCACATACGACTCCAGATTCAGGCCGTAGATCTTGGAGAAGTCGGCGAGGGTCTTGCGGGTGCAGTTTCCGGCGTATAGCTGCCGTTCGGCATCCCACGACGCCTCAGAGTCCTGCAGCATGCCGCCGCACAGCTCGTGCTCGAAGCTCACGATATCGGCGGCCAGACGGGCGGCTGCCTCATTGTCGAGCGCCAGCCAGGCCTTCAGCTCGGAGGCCACGCGCCGCTCCAGCGGCTCATAGGCCATGTCGCGTATATCCAGGCGGTTGTGGGTGCACAGCGCCCGGGGAATGACGGTGCTCGGCTCGCTCAAATATAGACTGTTCTCATGGACATTGGCATAGTTGTAGCCGATCCTCAGGCCGATCAGTATGTCCAGGCCGAAGCGGTGCCGCAGCTCCCCCAGGACCCTTAGCCAGTCGTAGTCGTGATGATGCACCTCCCAATTGGAGCCGGGCACGGCGGGAAAGCCGCCATTCTGTTGGATAAACTCGCTGAGGAACTGCTGCTGGCTCTGCTGGGTCTGGGTCTGGGCCACCAGGCAGGACTTGAAGAACTCCTTGGCCTGCCGCGCCACACCGCTGTCCTCCCGATGGGCGCTCTCCTCGAGCAAACGCAGTAGATCCCCGTCAGTGCGCTGCTCCAACTGCAGCTGGGGTGTGGCTGCCGCCTGCCAGCGTCCGCAGGCATACTCGTAGAAATCCGTACAGGGATCGGCACTGAGATTCAGATAGCCAAACATCTCCTTGCCCTTGGCATTGCGGAGGGTCTGCTCGGTTTGGTAGATGCGCTGGAAGCTGCTGCCGCTCGGTGTGGCTGCTGCATCGGTGGCCGCCGCGGAGCACCTTTGTAGCAGGAGGAAGAGCAGGAGTCCAAGAAGAAACATCGACATGCTGCCGGAGCTCTGGCTATCAACTGACAAAGAGGCAGCCTCCCAGCTACCAAGAGTCGCTTTTGAGAGCGAAAGAGCTGTCGAGATTGTCGAGGGTCATCCCCGGGGGTTATCTCCCTTCGAGAGTAAATCAAAACAAAAACTAAAGGGGCAGCAGCAAGTGCTTTACTTATAGAACAACAAAAACTCTTGTGTAAAATACATAAATGGAAATGGAATCGATAGATCGATATACCCTCTAGTAAAGGGTACACTTGAAGCGAGCATTCAGCGCGGAACCGCTGGGGCAGCTGTAGGCATTCCTGAACTGCTGCGAATTGGACAGTGCCGCATTGATGCGCAGCTGTTCGGGCAGCTCCTCGTACCGCTCCAGGGTCTCCGGATAGTCCGAGCAGTAGAGCTGCGCATAGGCCAGGTAAAACAACTGCAGGTTCGAGAAGGCCAGCAGGGGAAGGCGCTCCCGCTGATAGCTGGCCATGGTATCCGCGGAGTTCTTTAGCCACTTGGTGTACGCCCGATAAGCAATGTCCAAAGCCCCATTGTCGGCCACAATGCGACGCAGAAGCTGCTTATCCTGCACCGGTTTCTCCCGGTACTGCACAAAGATGGCGTACTGCTCCTGGAAGCACTGACTCCGACGCGCATACGAGCTCTCGGACGTGTAATCCCACCAGTTGTTCTGATAGCCATGGGCATCGTAGCGCCGGCCCTCACCGTCGAAACCGTGCAGCATTTGGCGGGCCAGGAGCACGCCCAGTGTGCCGTACTTCAGGGCATTCGGATAGGCCGGATCCCAGAAGAAGCGTGCCTGCAGAAAGGTGATGGGCACCTGGATCTTGTTGCTCTTCAGTTCGTAGTGCGGCAGCTTGTGCAGTACCCGATCCTCGGCGACAGGATCCTGCATCAGTTTGGCCAGCCGCCGCTGTGTCTCCCACTGCAGCACGGCCAGGAGATTCGGATAGAACTGTTTGGCCTGCAGCTGGAGGCCGTGCAGCTTGCGGATCAGCTGTTGATCGTCATGCGATCGAAACTGCAGCTGCAGCGACTCCAGCTTCGAGATTGCCTTCTGGCGCGTCTCCTGCGAGAGCCAGTGCAGCCTCTCCGAAGCCTGCAGATCCTCGCGAAAGACCCGCTTGATGTCCGTCCACGTCGACTGAAGTTCGTTGATCATCTGCATGTTGTTGTAGTTCCTGTGGAACAGGCTCTCCAGCTGCTGGGGGAAGTGCCGTTGCGTGAGCTTGATGCACCACATATCGGGCTGCACGGATTGCGGTATCCTTGCCGCATCCAGCGTGTCCAGTGTCCGCCAGATCGTGTAGTTGGCCAGATGCAGCTTGGGCGTGCCGCGGATCACGTCCACCAGATTGGACAGATAGTCCTCGGGCGTCTCGTAGATGTCCACGTACAGAGTGTCGCTGAAGATCAGCTGCAGGTAGCGGCTTATGTCCACATAGCTACCGTAGGCGGACTTCATGTCGGCCGCCGTACGCTGGCGCGTCGTCTGCTCGAGCGTGAGCGCCGCATTGTGGGGCAAGCCCTGGGCCAGCTGCTCCTCAATGCCGAGCACCTGCTCCGAGACCTCCTTCAGCCATTGCTTTGACTGTTCGGGAAAGTAGAGCATCAGTTTTTGCTGAATCGAACGTCTGTACAGGTCGCGTGTGCCCTGGTAGCGCCCGTCCAGATAGTGGCGACGCTGCCCCAGCGGCAACGCGGGGGCACCGAGCTTTATGCGATGCATATGCTCCTCCTTGTAGTCGACTATCACGTCCAGGCCGATGAATATGTCCACGCCCAGCTGCCGCTTCAGGGTGGCCACCACCTTCAGCCAGTCGTACTCGTACTGGTACCACGAGGGCACTCGAATCTCGGGCCAGCCGCCGCGGAAGTCCGTCGCCTCGAGCAGGACGGCCGTCAGGGCGGACCGTGTGTCGTTCGCCTGCAGGCAGCACGAGTTGAAGAAGTTCTTGAGGATGCGATCGGCACTACTGTCGGCACTGCGCGCCGAACTCTTGAGCATATCGGCGCTCTTGCGGATGTACAGCTCCTGCAGCTCCTCCAGATAGTTGGTCTTGTGGTTGTGGATCCTGGCCGGATGCAGACGCGGCCAATTGCCGCAGGCAAAGTCGTAAAAGTTATCGCACGCCCTGTCCGGATCTTCGGCCATGTAGGCCTTGATGTGGGCCGCCTTGGCCAGGCGCAGGATGTCATTCGTGTAGTTGGTGGCAAAAGGATGCGTCACTGCAGCCCCAGCCACAGAGAAGGCTGCCAGCAGCAGCAAAGGCACCATCAGCCTCATTCCAGAGTATTCCATTCGATCTTCAGAGAGTCTGGGTCTGATCTGTGTGTGCTCCGTATGATTGCCGAAACGAAACTGAGCTCAAATCGAGAGATGCGTCGATTTTTGACTGGATGCCGTCTGGGGTCTTATCGTCATGGGGCCCCCCCAACCTCCAGAGACCGACCGCTTGATTAGTTAATTAGTTTCATTAACCGATGCAGTGAATATTATTCGCTCACCAGCTCAATTACGCGACTCTGACCTAAAATACTGGCTGGCCCTCTCTCTCTCTCTCTCTCCCACGTCTCTACTCGCACTTGACCCACAAGGTAGCAGGCGTTCAGCTCTTCCACACCTCCCACTCGCTGTTAATGAGTTTTCCGGGCCTCCCCAAGGTTGTTTCTAAATTGAAATTTGTTTATCCTCACTTAATCGTTGGCTTGTTGTCGTCTTAATCTAATGATTCCCTTTAATCAACCCTCTCATTGCAGATATACAGCTTTTCTTCTACAATCATTTTCATAGACACACATTACTTGAGACAGTTCCCAGAAGACGACTGTGTTTTTGTCTTAAGTACTGGAAAGTGTTAACTAGAATTCGCAGCAGTCAGACCAGCAATCATCACCAGACAGACAAAAGGAAACTTCACACACGGTAAGGGGTTTTTGCTTTTTTACAATTAATGGGGCAGAGCCAGGACTATGTTTCCATAGATTATATACGATTTTTACTTGTAAGACAAACATTGGCTTTACGATGGTCCTTTTTTCAAAATTATTTCCTCAAGAGGCTGCCATTTTGCACAGAAAAGTGAGGCGCAGCCAACTTCACTTTGCACAGAAATCTAGTGGCAACGCTGCCAATGGCTAAACAGCTGTTTACAAAAGCTTGGAAAGCACTTGTTAACACAAAAAAGAGGTCTGCAGAAGTTGCAGAGAAAAAGAAAGCTGAATGGGATACAATTTTCCTAATTTATTGTAGCCTTTAGTATAGTTTATGGTAATTTCTCTCAAATATTAGTCTAACATTTATCTTTCCTGCATATGGCGCGTCATGCGGCAGCGCCCTACGGTCTGTTGGGCGGCTTGGATTTGTGCCTGAGAACAGCGGGTAACCGGCTTCGACTTGGTGTCGCTTGAGCCAGTGCAAATTTCTGTTCAAATATTCGTGAAATGTGTGACAAAAACATTGCAATAATTGAAGAAAATACTTGTAAAAACTTGTGCAAAATAAGGCATACAAAATTTGTATATAAAAATGTATTAATCCTTCAGAAAATTGATTAATTTATCGGCTAAAATTATTTGTACTTTAAAAATCGCAATGTTGAAGCTCTTAAAATATAAAAAACTACATAATCGAACACGCGACATGCAATAGATTTCATCGTACCGTAGAGAAGAATGTTGGAAACATTCCTTTCCCAGTTTCTCTGTGCATTTGTGGGCTCTGTCTGCGTGGGCGATTTATAATAAATATTTAGTTCAGGTTCTTCTAATGCTAATCCTAGGGCTAACCGACGGATACTTTGAGTGTTTTCGCATTGAGACGTGTGCCCAGCTCGAGGGGTTCTATGCTGAAATTGTACTTGACATGGTAGCCGCTGTTATCCGCCACATAGGTGGCATCCTCCTTGTAGACATAGTCCCCAGTGGTGGGATCACAGCCGGGCAGAATCAGAGAGGAAGTGCGTTTACCTGTGATGATCAGTTCGGGTTCCGCTCGGGATTCATTTTCACCGGAAGTTGAGTTACCTTTGAGCTCGCCCTTTTCCTCCCGATTGCCTGTGCTCTCACGAATGCTAAGGACAGATCGTTGGAGTTATTGGAAGGGAATAAAATACAGAAAGACTCACTGAAATTCGTAGAGCACTTTTGTGGCGCCATCATTCCTTTCGATAGACAGACAGATCAATAACAATGACACGCACAGACACTGAAAGATCATACTTTGTATTTGAAGAGCTCACAGATCGTGTAATACTCACTGCAGTGGTTCTGATCATTCTAGTTCCCGATGCTAAAAAGCACTGAATGAATGAAATTTCCGTCTCGTATACGATATTTATTTATTTGCGGCAATCTATAGAGCACTACGGAACAGGTTTAACCGGTCGATAGCATTGCAAATTGAGAGTTTTCCTCCGCACCATTTACTCTCCTCCGTTAGAGGATAGATATAGCGAGATCTGTCGAGTCTGTTGTGACTCTTAGCATCGGTATTGGCTATGATTATTGACTAGATTTAATAATTGCATCGGCCCCACACACCGACGTGACGATCATGATCATGCTGATTGACAGTAATTGCTGTTGATTGGAGAGTGGATCTATGGCGGGGTATTGTCTCATCACAGCTCTCTGTGTGTGGGGAAATATCAGGGAATTCTATACATTTTTGGGATATTACGTTGGTGTTTTTGATGCTTTATTCTTTTTAAATATAAATTACATTTTATTTCTTAGCCCAATCTTGTGAGTATTTTCAAAAGTTGTGCACTCAAACGAGGTCCAAAACTATATGGCTGGACCTCACACTCGACCGAAACATTGCCAGGCATTGGTAAAGGCATAATATATATTGGCATAACTTCTGTGGTCTGTGTCCCTTGATTCTCTCCGTGAGAAGTGTTTGCGATGGTGGAGGTGATCATCGTAGTCCCAGGAGTGGGTGAACGAGTGGGTAAAGGTACAATCTTTTCTACTTTAGGAATCGTGGTGCTTCGAAAGAGTTCGATATCTTCCTCTGCATTCAACTGTGTCTTAGGTTCCGATGTAGCGACTTCTGGTATCTTTTTCTCCTCAGAAGAAGTCTTCTTTTGTTCACCATTTAGAGTGGTAGAAGTTTGAGGCGTTGGAGAACGGGTGGGCAAAGGCACAATCTTTTCAGAGGCAAGGTCTTCTATAGGAATGGTTGTACGCTGTGGTACCATTCGAAAGAGTTCGATGTCTTCCTCTGCATTCAACTGGGTCTTAGGTTCCGGTATTGTAATCTCTGTAGCGACTTCTGGTATCTCTTTCTCCTCATTTTTTCCCTTGGAAGTCTTCTTTTGTTCACCATTTAGAGTGGTAGAACTTTGAGGCGTTGGAGAACGGGTGGGCAAAGGCACAATCTTTTCAGAGACAAGGTCTTCCATAGGAATGGTTGTACGCTGTGGTACCATTCGAAAGAGTTTGATATCCTCCTCTGAATTCAACTGGGACTTAGGTTCCGGTATTGTAATCTCTGTAGAGACTTCTGGTATCCTTTTCTCACCATTATTTTCATTAGAAGTCTTCTTTTCATTATTTGAAATGGTGAAACGCGTGGGCAAAGGTACAGAGCCAAGATCTTCTCTAGGATTCGTGGTACTTTGTGTTACCATTCGAAAGAGTTCGATATCTTGCTCTGCATTCAACTGGGACTTCGATTCCGGATTCGGATGATCTATAGAGACCTCTGGTAACTTTGTCTGCTGTTGGTTTCCGTTGAAGTTCTTTGTTTGATCAGCATTTGGGATGGCACACGAACTGGCGATGGTGACCCCACCAAGTAGCAAAAATACCATCTAAATGTACGAGATATATTGCTATTCAATCGAAATCTAGCGGCTTGCCATTCTATACTTACAGACGGCTGCATTTTCACTCGATCACTGAGACCTGCTCTCAGTTGCAGCTGGGTTTTATTTCTATATGGAATTGTTGTAGTGGGGCAAACGGGTTCAGGTCGTGAGATTCATTAAGAGAGAATAATACTCTCACAATCAATTATTGAATGTATTTTGTAATAGTTTTGAGTGGAGGTTGGAATTTTCTGTGATTTTAGAGAGTGTAGTCTGGGTTTTGGAGAGTTTTATTTGGTGAGAACTTTCAGTAAAGTTGCACTTAGTCTTGGTCCAATTTTAGCTGGATTTCGTTGAGAATACCCAGGTCCTTCGGTGGTGGATTTTGTGGTGATAATTGTGAATTTTTCTGCGGAGATTGTTGCTGATTTTTCTGTGTATATTGGTATAGATTTTTCTGTGGAGATTATTGTTGATTTTTCTCTGGAGATTGGTGTAGATTTTGCTGAGGAGATTGTTGTTGATTTTCCTGTGAAGATTGGTGTAGATTTTTCTGTTGTTCCCTTGAGATTTGTTGATTTTTGTATGGATGATATTGTATTTATTTGAATATCCTTTGTTCCATTCGTTTTTAAGTCATTTGGCACTGTCGATTCACTTGTTTTTTGATCCCTTTGTGTAGATATCTGGAACCGGGGTGTTGTAGAACTTACAGGCTGCGAATAGATCCCCGCCAAACAGGCAAAGCTGCCCAGAAAGAGTAGATTTACCAGCATCTAAAATGGGAAAATGTTTATTTAGATACTAACCATCTTTGGCACAGATCAGTACTTACATTCGATTGCATTTTCTGTTGAGTTCTGTTTAGAATTCCCTCTCGTCAGAGACTTTATATATTTTTGCTTCGATTGATCGTTAAAAATCCATGAAATTCCCAGACAGACAGGCGGGGCAGCTGGTCTCCTATATCTGAATGGGCGTTAAATGACAGCCAATCGGAACGGGGGGCTAAGATCATTAAATAAATGCATACCGTTGACGTTTGTTGAATAATTCTGAGTATATTTTGGGAAATAACATTCAAGTGATGGAACATATTGGGGAATCGGTATGGCTACGAGAGAATTTTCAACAGCTTGGCACTGAGTCTTGGCCCGATAAAGTCTGGCGCAAGGAAACAATCATCTCCGTAAAGGGAATAACAGTCGAAGGTTGTATCCTCGGCGTTGAAGGCGGGTGTAGAAGTTGGTGGAATGAGATTGTCCCTAGCTGGGGATCCTTTCAGAACAGTCAATAGCTTTGAGACTCTTGTGGCATGTGATTTGGGGTGGTTGATCTCTGATGGAGTATCCTGTGGCACCCTAGCTGTGGTTGTAGTCGTTTCCAGGCCACTGATACTCTCAAGACTCCCACTTAACTTCAACCAAAGTAAGATGCTTATCAAAATGAAATAAACTATAATCTGTAAGGGTGGAAGAAGTGTTGATTATTATCCTCTGGGATGATCGTTCAACGATCTCTACTTACAATCGATTGCATTTTCTGTTGCGTTCTGTTTAGATTTCCCACCTGCCAGTGAGCTTTTATATTCCCTCGGGTCGGAATGGAAATGCATAAAATTACCCAGACCAGACTCATTCACTGGGGCAGCTTCTTGGGCTATAGTTTCGCATTGGGCGTTTGCTTTTTAGATTGGGAAAATCTATTTTCAATTGTCAATGAAGTCTTTCGTAGGTTCCCTGATCTATATATCGTATTTATATATTTAGAACGTGATTCCACTGTCATTCCCTCAGGGCTTTAAAGTGTATCAATTCCAATTTGGTGATTCATTCGGATGTCAACTAAATATTTGCATAAATTAATGTTTTATTTCATAGTTGAACCCAATACTTGGTTCTTGGCACGCGACCATGATTCATGGATTATATATCACTTAATTGTCACTCATTAAATATTCCCTGTACTGTGCTTGTTGCTAGGCAAATATCTACATGCTTTATAAACCTTTAACCCCTACTTTCAATGCTATCAATATCCAGCAGAACCATGGCTAAATATTTACATTAGAACGTCTTCAGTTCTTAAGAGAATGATTGATGGTGAAAATAAGAAAATAATAAGTTTTCGTAACCAAATCTATAATTTTCTGTATTTCCTTATCGTATAATCAGAATAAGATCGTTAGCAGCATTGGGCAGAATTCTTAGCCCCGAGGTATGGGGCTATATTAGATTTGGAAGCCTTTCCGACCCCATAAAGTATATATATTTTTGATCAGCTTCAATAGAAGAGTCGATTGAGCCCTGTCTGTCTAGTTCTCAGAGACTATAAGAGCTAGAGCAAAGAAATTTTATATCCAGACTCCTGTGATATCCCACTGAATCAAGTAAAGTCTGTGCCATCTAAAATTTGAAAGTTACGAGAAGACCAAAAACGCAGAATCTTAGAGATTGACCATATCTACTAGATTGCCGAATCTGGATTAGATCGGACTATTATTGTAGCCAGAATGCCAGAAAATTCTCTCTCCCACACACTCTTCGTCGTGCAATGTGTGCGTCCTCTGGCGGATTGAGTATCGAGTATAATCGTAAAGCTCACAACGTTCACCCTCCTTGAATTTGGGAGCTAAAAGAACATCCTTTATCAGCGAAACTCAAAAGACAGACCCATGTTTGCATCATGCACACGCAATGTATGTTGGCTTAGAAATTCTCGGAGTTTCTCTTTTGCAGCATTAAACTTTTTTAAAGCCCCAAATCGATCAGAAAAAGTAGGTTTGGTTCGCAGTGGAAATGTGTGGTGTAGCATAGTGTAGCTGAAGGGGGAGAAATGCCCTCAATCAATCAGTAATCTAATTTAAATCGAAGTGAAAAGAATTTGTATTTGTTTTAGTTTGAAAATTTAATTACTGTACAAATGTGCTTTAAATAAGCGTGACTATTAATCGTATCAGAGTTGGGATATATCATTCCTTATAAATACTTCTTTTGTGGAATAACAGCTTTAAATATTAAAGTGTTTTACCACACGCTTCCTATGTCGAACATTTCTAGAAGCACACAATTAATTGGAGTTACTTAGAGTTAGGCGATATATACATAGATATACTAAGTCTTAGCTAGAATCTTCAGCAACTTGGCTGAAAGATTATTTATTGGTTCCGACACAGTCCCTTCGCCTGCATTTGGGTTGTTCGATGCTAGTATGAGATGACTATCCAACGCGCCTAAGGGCCGAATATGTTGCCAAAAAGCCCTTTTGGAAAGCCTTTTGGAATCCTTGAATCTGGTACCGCCTGAGGGATAGGCTTTGATGGGGTTTTAGGTGTTTCTGCTATGGACTGCTACGGCGACTGAACGGCTTCTCCGATGTGCTGTTTGTCTTCTCTTGGCTGTCGTTTGATAACTGTAAGTTGTCTGTGGCGATCGCTGTGGCTTTTATACTGTCTGCCGTCTGTTCTAGTGCATTGCCCATGGCACACGCCAAGCTGCTGGATTTTTCCCCCATATCGGCCAATTACCAGTTGTGAGAAAAATCACCGAACGATCGGTATAAAATTGGAGCTATATTTAGCTGTGACACCGCGCACCGATAGTTCGTCAATTGTCGCTACAATTTGTTATGAAAACTCCATGGGGGCTATCACGAAATCGAAGACTGGTATTCAAATTCGTTGGTTTGCAACAGAAATTTTCGGATTACATGTGAATTCGAGACGAAAGCGTACGTGCTGATTCACAGCTGGACTTTGAGACACTGGCAAAAACAATGGGCAATGTGTTAACTGATGTTTGTTTTGGTTTTTTATGAATGGGGGGCATTGCTTCGATTTAAATATGTTTAATTTATGGATTTATTCGATAGAAAGAGGGTTCGAGATTTGTGAGTTGCAGTGTCACGATGACAGTTGCAGAATATCGTATGCCAAAGGCAGAGGAGCTCTAGCTCCAAAGCAGAAGCCGGCAGCGTCCTATGCTCAGTCCATAGAACAGTGTTCTGCTGCTGCGCTCACGTATATCAGTATAACACATAACCCTTGTTCCGTTTTGCCTGCTGCCCAACCACACAAACGTGAAAATATGCGGGCCGACGCCTGCACTAAATGCAAGACGAGGCTTCGAAAGAGTGGGAGAGGGAGTTAGAGCGCGACTGTTGCTGCTGCTGCTGCTAAAGCAGACGCCGGCAGTGACAGTCCATAGGACATCGTTCTATATAACACATTTCCCTTGTTCCGTTTTGCCTGCTGCCTACGCACACAAACGCACGAATATATAAAAATATGCGTGCCGACGCCTGCTGATGCTTTGAAAAGTGGGAGAGGGAGTAAAAGCGCAAGAGCTAGCTCTGCTACCTGCTGCTGCTGCTGCTAGCCGAAAGCTGAGCTGCTGCTGCCAGCCGAAAGCTGAGCTGCTGCTGCTAGCCGAAGGCAAACGAAAGCTAGAGATCGTTAGAGCTGGAGCGAGAGAGCAGCTTAGATGTAAGCAAACGAAAGACGAGGGCGGGCGATTTGCGAAAGAGAGCGAATACAACACAAGGTATAATTTAATCACGTGCACACGAGACCAAGAATGAAAGAACGGTACAGCTTGGGCTGCGTGTCTGTGCAGGCACCATATTTTCGGTACAGTGGTCAGTCCCCTGAGCGTACAATAATAGAGAATTACAGTATAACTTTCATAGAGCGAATCTCAAAAGTTATATAGAATGTGATTAAAGTTCGTTAAGGGCTGCCTTATTTTATCCTTCTTATTTGTTATTGGGTTTAAGTAAAACAAAACACTAAATTTCTTTCCGAAAATATATATCCCAAACTCTCTGGCATTTGCATTTCTTAACTAACCAAAATTCGAATATTATTAACATTTGACCTTTGATTGTATCTATAAAAACTTTTCCCAAAAACACTTTGTTTGAATGAATAATTTTCAAAGAGGGGATGCTAAAAAAAAAAACAAAAAACAAAAAAAAAGAGTTAAAATATTTTGAAGAACTGATTCTTCATTTGCTTTTGCGTTGCGCATTTTAGTTGTAAAATTCTTTGCTTTGTTTTTAGTGTCTCAAAAGAGAGAGAGAACAAAGCAATGAAAATCTTTGAGTATTTTGTTATAATTTTTCTGTTGCTGTTTGTGTTATCCGAAGCAAACTCACGTGTATCCCCTCTTCAAAATTATTTATTTTCAGACACAAAATAAAAGTGTTTTGCGCGCTCTGCCCCACCCCAAAAAAAATATCGATCAGAAAACAAAGCAAAAATATATAAAGAAAAGATACATATATATATATATAGGGAGGGGATACCGTAAATGAACGAACCATAAACCATAGACGGGATCCGACAAAAAGCCTGCCACGGTGTGGGGTTTTCTGTACCGGTGTGCCACGGCAGCCCCTGGTGCTGGCATGGGCGCCAACGTCTCGCAGCTGGAGCGGGAGATCGGCTCGGATCTGTTTCCGGCCAATGAGCACTACTTCGGGCTGGTGAACTTCGGTAACACCTGCTACAGCAACTCGGTGCTGCAGGCCCTGTACTTTTGCAAGCCCTTCCGCGAGAAGGTGCTCGAGTACAAGGCGAAGAACAAGCGGCCCAAGGAGACGCTACTCTCCTGCCTAGCGGATCTCTTCTACAGCATTGCCACGCAGAAGAAGAAGGTCGGCTCCATTGCCCCCAAAAAGTTCATCACGCGTCTGCGCAAGGAGAAGGAGGAGTTCGACAACTATATGCAGCAGGATGCCCACGAGTTTCTCAACTTTCTGATCAATCACATCAACGAGATCATCCTGGCCGAACGGAACGCCGGACCCTCGCATGGCAATGGCAACGGCAATGGAAAGTCGAGCGGTGGCGGAGCCAGCACCTCTCAAATGGCCACCAGCACGGCCAGCAAATCGAGCTCCACGTCCAACTCGAACTCGAACTCCAATTCGACCTCCAATTCGACGACGACCAATGGGAACAGCAGCAACTCCACGGGCTCCCTGAATGCCGCCGCCGCCGCCACCACGAGTGTCCTGGATGCCAGCGGCGGTCTGACGGCCACGACCACGCCTCTGGTGCAGACGAACGGCGCCAATTCGGAGCCCACCTGGGTGCACGAGATATTTCAGGGCATTCTGACGTCCGAGACGCGTTGCCTCAACTGCGAGACGGTGAGCAGCAAGGACGAGAACTTCTTTGATCTCCAAGTGGACGTCGATCAGAACACATCGATCACGCACTGTCTGCGGTGCTTCAGCAACACGGAGACCCTCTGTTCGGACAACAAATTCAAGTGCGACAACTGCTGCAGCTACCAGGAGGCCCAGAAGCGGATGCGCGTCAAGAAGCTGCCCATGATACTGGCCCTGCACCTGAAGCGATTCAAGTACATGGAGCAATTCAATCGCCACATCAAGGTCTCGCATCGTGTTGTCTTTCCGCTCGAATTGCGGCTGTTCAACACCTCCGACGATGCCGTCAATCCGGATCGACTGTACGATCTAACGGCCGTGGTCATACACTGCGGCTCGGGCCCAAATCGTGGGCACTACATCAGCATCGTGAAGAGTCACGGCCTCTGGCTGCTGTTCGACGATGATATGGTCGATAAGATTGAGGCCTCCACCATCGAGGACTTTTATGGCCTCACCTCGGACATACACAAGTCCTCGGAGACGGGCTATATATTATTCTATCAGTCAAGGGATTGCGCCTAGGGATCATAGATCATAGATCCTAGATCCGACATCCTATTTCATGTTTATTTAAAGACTTTTAAGACCAACATTTTAAAGACCATTACGAGTATCTATCTATCTATCTATTCACCAACTTTGCTTACCAATAAATAAAACAAAAAAAAAAACATGCACGATAAACAAGAATTTCTTGGTCTAGGTCAGGGGCTAATGGACGTCTACAATTGTGAGATTTCCCAGAGCAACGGCAGTCTATAATTATCTGTCGCGCTTACGATTACGATAATTCCATTGAATTCCCCCACCCCCCCATAGACACCTCATCCAAGCACAGGTGTTGTATGGCGATACCTTAGATGGTGGCCCGCCGATACATCGTTGCTTAGTCACGTCGGGGCACGTGCAACTCCCTATAGCCAAAGTTGCGAAATTCTGTTGTGACATAACTGAGAGGAGGGAGAATCTTGATATATTCTATATCTGTCTGGAATTATGGCATTTCTTAGTTAATCGTTAAACGGTTATCGTTTGAGTATCGTTTACTCCGAAGCCATCATGTGGGTTGCATGCCACATAGCTAATGGGTTTACGGTTGTGTCATCAGTAGTTTCCCTTTATTTTTCCACAGAGATTATGCAAGAGTTTGGTTTGGTATCAAGGCTCGTTAGGCAATGCCGCGAAAATGCCATGAATAAAACAGGTTCAATGGAACTGAACAGAGAGCCTGAAGGCAGATTTACGTGTGTGTATGGGTTTTGTTAATGAAGTCTAACATGAGACAGACAGGCAGGCAGACGGACAGGCTGGTTAGGGTATTTATATGGCGGGTAAAGAGTACTAGGGAACAGGCAGAAGGAAGCCAGGTACTGTACTAGATCTTAGGGACTATAGCTCTTCTGATAGCCCTTCTTTTAGATACAAGAAAACAGGATCATCTGTCTTCTAGATAGCCAAAAGTATTAGCCAAAAGTTTACTAGATCTCAGGGACTATAATTCTTCTGTGGTAGGAGCTTCGATCAATAATCCACAAATGTACGGCCACTCTAAGAAAAATACCGAAGATACGGGCACATAAAAAGTAGGTAGATCGACGCTCGGTCATTCGAAATGACGCAGGACGTGTTCAAGAAAAAGTAAACGATCCAACTCTTCACTCTCACACTTCTGAGTTCAGCAAAAAGCAGAATCATATGTCTTCTAGATAACCGAAACTATAGGCCATCGAATCATCCAAAAAGGGTCATTATTATGCCTCGTTCTCTCCCAAAGAGACTCGTATTGAACAGCCCATCATCTAGCTGAAATATCTACCACTCCACCACAAGCTCCATAGACATATGTCACCATAAGCACCACCTCCCATCTCCCCTATAGGGCATACAAAATTCGCTTCTCTTCAGTTGAATTTTCTCCCATCCACTCTCTGTATTTCCCTGTGGCATGTCATTCGAAAGATTTACCAATTTGTACGATGGAGACAAGCGTTAAACGCCATTGACAACCGCCACCAGACAGCGGAGAGGCGGAACGGATCGAACTGGAAGCGTGTGGCAGTTGCACGCATTTGATGCCTGCGTAGGCTTTGGTTGGAGGGGTGGGGGGGCCTTGTGGCGCACTTGATCGATCGGTTTTATCTTATGGTCCGGCTAGACTATTCCGCATTTTATGGCGAGCCATAATTACGCATGATTTCTACTTTCACTTTTGTGGCAAAGAGGAAAAACCCCCGTGCCACGACATCGAAATATGCCTGGTATTTGCTTTGGCTTGTTTTCGGTTTCATCTCTCTCATTCGGAGGGAGATCTGAGACCAAATACCAGTCGACATTTGACATATTGTCGCTGGCGGCAAAACAGCAGGAACATGTCGCTGTGCGGTTGTCAGGGCATGTTGCAACATTTCCTTTTTCCTCTCACCAAACATATGGTTGCTGCTTTTCTGGGGCACAGATTGTGAAATTGTCAATATGGACGGAATGGGCGCTTGAAAAGATGCTGGCAATGGAGAGACGCTAGTGTTTTTGAGTATAAGGTGAATAGAAAACGACATTAAGGGATCATAATGGGATAAAGACCATCGTTTTATAACAAAAGTTAATCAAAAGTTGATCTGCTTTAATAAATCAGGGAACCAAAAGTAGTATCTTTGGCTAAAGAATGGATATACGTATATTAAAGTGGATATAGATCGACAATACTGGATTATAATGGTATAAATGTCATATAGATACTATCGTTTTCTCCCAGAAGTTCATCAAATGTTAAACTGTTCTTGTAAAATCGAGGAAAAGAAGATGGTCTTTGACCATCGAATGGATATACATATATTAAGGTTGATAGAGAACGAAATTTAGGGATCATAATGGAATAAATACCAACGTTTTCTAACAAAAGTTCGTCAAAAGATGATCTGCTATAATAAATCAGGGAAGAGAAGGCTATAGGATGGATATAAACATTTAAAGGTGGTTACAGATCGAATATAACCGATCATAATGGGATAAATATCATAGAGGTACTATCATTTTCTCACAAAAGTTCATCAATGGTTGATCTGTTCTTGCAAAGATGTAAAATCAAGGAAGAAAGGGAATATCTTTGGCTAGAGAATGTATATAAATATATAAGGCTGGATATGGATCGACAATAATGGGTTAAGAACCATCCTTAGGACAAAGGGTACGGAATGATTAATCGGCAGAGTATTTAGAAAGATAGAGTGGGCGTGAGACAGTGAGACTGATGTGGACAGTGGACTCGACCTCACCAGAGAGTTGTTTGTGGAGGTAGGTCCTACGGTTTTCCAGAGAGTGGATGTTAATAAGACGACTCTCATAAGAAGGAAGATTTCTAGAGGGGTTCCAATTAAGTCCACGTTTTTGGACAGAATCTTGTAGCGTATCTTGTAGGAAAAGCAGGAACCATATTCCATTCTATTCATAAGTTCATCTAAAGTCTTGCAATGGGAACGATGTAACATCAAGAGTATCCCGAAATCTAGACTTATTTTCTGCCCAAAAAACTTGGTAGTATTTGTAACCAATTTCTGTGTTCCTTAAGCAGATTTTCCATAACAAAAAATATTTATAAATAAAACATTAAAATCTCATATGGGCCACGGGTGCCTCCTGCTCCTGGGACTCCCCTCTGACTGTGAAAACTGAAGCCTCTCCCGCGTCTGAGTAAACAAAACGACAGTCGTCCCGAAGTCTTTAATTAGCTCGTTTGCCACATGTGGCCTGCACCCGTTCCCCTCCCCCCTTTCTTTTGTGTTCGGCCCCTGACATAATTACGGCCTGTTAGGAAATTAAATATGTCATTAAATGTTCTTCAATAATATTTTGCTGTCGTTGCGTTGGGGAAAATGATAAATTACCCGAGAGAAAAAAAGTAACCTGAAACCTTTGAATGTTTTACAAATTTGTAGAGCCATCCCTCCCACCTCCTCGGCGTCATCTTTTTATTGCGTCTTTGGTTATGCGCAGAAATATTCGCGCAGCATGGGATGCGATGGGATGTGCCTCTTGGCCTAGGGAGGCAGCAAAGTGCAACCTCTCGTTTCTGGAGATGGACCCACCGCCAAGGCAAAGAGCTGACGCTGCCTTTGTTTTTTGTTTTTCTTTTTTTTTTTTGTTTACTTTGGCGACTTTATTTTTGTAGCGCGACTATTAAGATGTGGGAGGTCGGTAGTGGATTTAATGCTAATTCGAGTCCGACTGGGGGGGTGGCTCCAAAGATGAGTCATTCCTGTGACTGCATTGGCAAAAATAAAACTAAATTAAATTAAAACTCGGAATGGAATCAATAACGGATAGAGATTTTGTGGCGCCACCTAAAAGTATGCCCTGGGTTCTGAACGGTAGATGTATCTCTCCCTCTCTGGGTTCTGAACGGTAGCTGTATCTCTCACTGGGTTCTGAACGATAGCTGTATCTTTTCCTGGTTCTGCCTGGAAGCTGGATCTCTCTGTGGGTTCTGAACGGTAGCTGTATCTCTCCCTGTGTGCTGAACGGTAGCTGTATCTCTCTATGGTTCTGCCTGGTATCTGTATCTCTCTCTGGGTTCTGAACGGTAGCTGTATCTTTCCCTGGGTTCTAAACGGTAGCTGTATCTCTCCCTGGCTCTGCCTGGAAGCTGTATCTCTCTGGGCTCTGAACCATAGCTGTATCTCTCTACGGTTCTGCCTGGAAGCTGTGTCTCTCCCTGGGTTCTGAACCATAGCTGTATCTTTCTCTCCCTGGCTCTGAACGATAGCTGTATCTATCTCGCTCTCTCTCTCTCTCTGTTTCTGAGTGGTTCTCATGCACTTATATAGATCTCTCCCTCTCTCTTTATACGATCTTTGCTGTTCTGTTTGGTATTTGAAATTTATGGATTATGAGAGCATGTGTCTCGGCTTCAACGCCCACACACTCTCTCTTCCTCTGTCTGAAACCGACAATAATTAATTGAAAAATAAAAGCCAGAGCTTGCAAAAATATATGATATGTGTATCTCGCAGATACTTGTACGTATCTACGTGTAAACAAGCCAATTGTTGACTCCGATTTTGTTTGTTTTTTATTCAGTAAAGCAGAGCACTTGGATGGATGAGTTTTGGTCTGGAAAGAGTGGAAATCTAGTGGTTCCCCGCCACAGGGTGGGGTGCATATTTTATATACAGCTCCATTGTATTCGAAACAGATTTCCGAAAATGGAAAAAGGGAACTACAATTTATGTGCATTTTTAATAGTTTTATTGGAAAAATGTTGAACGCTCTATCGACTGGCCGATCGATCGTCTGCTTGTAATTGTTAATGAGGCACTTGTGCCTTTCCCCCCCCTCGAATATCGAGGCAACTGTGATATAATTTTATGTTTTGGTGTTGGGTTTCAAGTGGCATTCAGGTCGGGGCAGATGTTTGTTGCGGCACGTGCACACCCTCCCTCGAAGATGGTGGCTCGATGGAACTCGATCTTCCCAAGCCGGAAGCCCTACAGATCTTTCCCTTTGCCACCCTCGAAGAGTTTCGAGTGTGCGGATGATCTCTCTTGTGGGATTCGACGGGTGTGTTTGTTTGCCTCCGGACAGAGTACACACTTGCTTTTCCACTCGAGTTGCTTCATTAGTCTTGGGGAATAAATCAAAATCTGCAGTTGATTTCATTTCCAGATGGTCGTTCGGTGGCTGGTATTCGTATATATTTGATTTATGATAATATCTCGGTCTCTGCTAAGCTCGTTGGTTCTAACTGAATGATCTGCGGCACTTTGCTGTTCTCTGAAAAAGTATCTTTTGGTATATTATGGGAAAAGCCTAGCAGATGATTTATTGAACAGTAAGTAAAACAAATTTAATTAAAAGAATTAATTTAAAGACTTGTTTGAGTAGTATCTTCCATCAAAAGTATCTTTTGTGAGAGGTTTCTTTTATCCGAAGTATCTTCTATCAGAAATATCTTCAATTAGATGGATCTTCCATCAGAAATGATCTTCCATCAAAAGTATCTTCCACCGCAAATTATCTTTCATCAGAAGTATCTTTCATCAGCAGTATCTTCCATCAGAAATAATTTTCCATCAAAAGTATCTTCCATCAGAAGTATTTTTCATTAGAAATGATCTTCCACTAGAAAGATCTTCTATCAGAAGTGTCTTCTATGAGGAGTATCTTCCAACAGAAGTATCTTTTATCAGAGTTATCTTCCATCCGAAATGATCTTCCATCAGAAGTATCTTCTATCAGAAGTATCTTCTATCAGAAGTATATTTTATCAGAAGTATCTTCCATCAGAAGTATCTTCCATTACAAGTATCCTCCATCAGAAGTATCTTCCATTACAAGTATCTTCCATCAGAAGTATCTTTTATCCAAAGTATCTTTCATTACTAGTATCTTCCATCAGAAGTATCTTCTATCAGAAGTATCTTTCATCCGATGTATCTTCCATCAAAAGTATCTTCCATCAAAAGTATCTTCCATTACAAATATCTTCCATTAAAAGTATATTCTATCATCTTCCATCTCCTATCAAAAGTCCCGTCTATAAGCTCTTTGGCTCTCTCTGAACAGTACTGTGCCTCTACCGCTCTCAGCATGAGGCGCACACACACCCACACTGCACTTGTTCCTCCGCCAGCGTATCCATGAAGTTTGTCGCTTATGTACGCTCTCGTTTTCACTTTTCCCTCGAGCATTTCTTTCTTCTTTTTTTTTTGGGGTTAAATCTTGACTGCACATTGTATAATGTATTCCGATGCGAGGCTATGGCTACGGCTACGGCGTACCCGTACCCGTACCCGTAGCTCGTGCGTTTTCGGTTCGCTCACAGATACAACCCGAAGATACTGGGGGAGGCGGCGCCCTATCCCCACACCACACACCACACACATAGCCAGACCCGGAGAGTCTCGTCGCTTTGTAGTCGTTGCCTCGCTGCTGCTTTGTTGCTGCCGTTGTCGTCTGTCGTCCGTCGTCGGTCGTCGCTTGCTCGCTCGCTCGCTCGCTTTTTTTCCCCCGTCAGTCAGTCAGTCTCCTTGGGCTTGTGCAACTGTGAAAATGTGCGGAGCATCGTCGTCTACGTCGTCGTGTGGATTGTGAAAATAGAGACCTTTTTTATATGTATATTATTTTTAATTTCGTTTAATTTGTTTACGCGCTCATTGCCCCGCGTTTAGTGTGAAATCTTGTAGATACTTTAGCCAAATCGAAACCGCACTAATTGTGCGTGGGCCAGCAGCCATGCCTGAGTGAATTATCCGCCACAGATTGGCCACTATCTCAAGTGCATTCGTATATGTATCTCGCTCACTGTGTATCTGTGTATCTGTGCCTCTGTGTCTGTGCCTCAGTGTATCTTTAAACGAACAAAGCGACAAAGGGAATGCTCTTTGAACACCACAAATATTTGGATTATCTAATACTATAAATTGGATGGGTAAATTGGTTGTTTTCAGCAAACAGGCGACACATAATAGTGTTTTTTTTTTACGAGTTTTCTGCAGTAGGAAATGAGATCATCTCTAGTCAGTGGCACTGTGCATCGTATAAGCTCGGTGCCCCCGCAAAGATGGCACACAAAAAGTAGCCTTATCTTATCGCTACATTCAGGTGAAAAGTACTAGGGCATGCCAAACGGGTTTATTCACGCCAAATCGGAGCATTTGACAGGCTGATAAGAGAATGCCGTCAAGAAAATAGCAGCTCTTCTGTTGCTTTTGATTGTTTCGAGGGGCTACCAAAAATAATGATGCTTTTACTGTATCTAGATGCTTTTCTTCATAGTAGATACAGTATTTCAATGTGTGCTTTTATTTAGCTAAAGTATCTCCGCATAACCCTTCGTTGTAGTGGCTACTGTATCTACGGATATCCACTAAGCAGTGGCTACTGTATCCCTAAATCTGGCAGTAGATACTGGATCGCTGAATCTGGTAGTAGATACTGTATCTTGGAATCAGGAAGTCGCTACTGTACCCCTAAATCTGGCAGTGGCTACTGTATCTATGGGCATTCTCCTGATCTCCTTATCGGCATATGCCTGGCAATAGTGTTTGTATCTGCATCTAAGCACATGTCTTGATATACAAAATGTATCTCTGCTGCACAGTAGCTACTGTATCTATGCTGCACAGTAGCTACTGTATCTCTGGATCCACTCTGCACTAGCAATGGTATCTTTGAATGTTTCTCTATCAGACAGTGGTCTGTATCTGTATCTTTACCTGCGTTTTCTTGTAATATTAGCCCCCATTTCGTATATAAAAAAGTTTTACCCTTTTTATGATATTCTACTCATATAGTGGGTTTTATAGTATTTGTATCTGTATCTCAGCCTGAACCAGCACACTTCGAAGTATCTAATCTACCTATCTGTATCGTAATAGCTACTGTCTGCCAAAAGCCACTGTATCTTCCAGTGGTAGCTACTGTATCTTTGCCTGCACAAAAGCTACGTATCTTCCAGTCGTAGATACTGTATCTTTGCCTGCCAAAAGTCACTCTATCTTCCATTAGTAGCTACTGTATCTCTGCCTCTGCTTCTCCCTGGCAGTAGCTGCTGTATCTAAGACATTCTCCTCAGGCTTCTTCTGATGTATCTCTGCCTTTTCCTAGGAATAGTATCTATATCTCTATCTCAGTCTTTCTGTAGCTTATGTATCTCCGCACTTGCCCCGCCATAGCTATAGTATCTATGCTCACCGAAAGCTACTGTATCTGGCAGTTGTAGCTACTGTATCTGGCAGCTGTAGCTACTGTATCTTGCTGTGGCAGATACTGTATCTTTGGATCTGTTTTCAGCAGCTTTTTTGAAAATAGCTTTGACCTTTTCTTCTTCGACTTCCGCATCGACATGCACACATGCGTTTGATGATTTCGTAATTGCCATTGCATTTGCAACAGCAACATCGACAGTGCAGCAGTGCAGCGGCAAGTGCCACAGCCAGTGCGAATGCGAGCGCTTCTGTAGATACATTTTTCCTTTCGCTGGCTCATTTAATTGTGGGCTCTGTTTTCTAGGCATTTTCCATTACCAATGTAGGCCAACAAGTGCGTTGAACTAGAAGCCAGAACGGAGCCAGTGCCACAGCCAGTGCCAGAAGCTGACGTCAGGTTGCGTCCTTCTCTCTTCCTGAGGAAAACACCTAAACAAACAGCCGGGAAATAAAGTTCAAGCACTGGGGGGAAAACTGTACTTGCCGCATGCCGCTTGCCGCACGCACTGTTTATTTGCTGCTGCAAGGTGCCAAGAGAAATCCAAAAGAGTTGCACAAATGCAACGTGCCACATGCCGCATGCTTATCGGTGGATGGGGGCGGTGCCACGTGAATGTTTTTCTTTTCTTTAAGTGTATATAGAGTGGGTTGGGGGCTCCTTCTCCTTGGCTGATTGCCAGCGGCAGCAGGTCCTTGGTGCGCCTGAGCACTCCTCGATGCCGGGCTCACGTTGTTTCTTGTTGGTGTTGTTGTGTGGCAGGGACTTTCTCTTTCCGATATTGGGGTATTTTTCCACTATTGCGCATTTATACGGTTGTTTCTGCCACCAAGGACCCCCCAGGACTGCGCCTTCTGCCTCAAGCACCACCCAGGACTGCGACTCCTGCCCCAAGCCCCCGCCAGGACTACGACTCCTGTCCCAAGCACCCACCAGGACTTCGCCTCCTGCCTCAAGCACCCCCTAGGACTACGCTTCCTGCCCCAAGCACCACCCAAGACTACGATTCCTGTCCCAAGCAACACCCAGGACTTCGCCTCCTGCCTCAAGCACCCCCCAGGACTTCGACTCCTGCCCCAAGCACCCCCCAGGACTATGCCTCTCCTGCCTCAAGCCCCTAAACCCTGTCTGTGGCTCTTTGTCTGAAAGTCCTGCCATCGAAGCCATCTTTTTTGGGCGTGTCCAAAGGGGGTTTTCTTTCTGTTGTTTCTTGCAACCAAATTGCAGTTTTCCTCAGCCCCAAAGATGCTCAAAGACCACCTCTTTGGTGATGTCAATCATCAACTATGCCAGATATTTATTCTATATTATGTGGAACACCTGGCACTCGCTCTTGTTGGCAAGCGACAAGATAGATTTCAATAGCAAACATTATGATGACACATTCAGGCAGTTGTTGAACTTGGCTAACAAATTCGGTCGAAAAGAAATCTTAAATTTAGACACAATTTAAAACCCCGGGGCCCCCAAGGCCCTGGCATCCTGATATTTCCTTTGGCCGGAAATTTATGCGCATAAATTAGGTGCCACAGGGCCGTCGAGGCCGGCTCCTAACGAGCCTCTAAACGCGGCCTGAATGCAGTTAATTTGGCTCAAAAGACAGGCCTGTTTTCAGGTTGCAGCGGCCATAAATCCTGACCGAGCTTTGTTTATTATCAAAAAGATAATTTTAGATATTTTCGAAACTCCGCAGAAAACTCGTAAATTATTTGGGAAAACTTTTTCCAATCTACAGCACACAGATCTATATATATATAATTTTTCAAACACATGTGTCGTATAGAAGGAAAAAACTTTTATAAATAGAGCGGTGGAAAGAAAAAACAACAAAAGAAATCAAAATGAAAAGTGCAGCAGCAGCAAATACCAACAAAATGTGTAACCAATCAATGGAGTTTTGAACCCTTAAAAAATCACCAAAGCCAATATCCAAAAATAACCAAAAAAAAAGCAGAAAAGCAGAGAGAAGCAAAATCTGGCAACAGCAGCATCGAGCGTCACTGCGTTGGTCCAAAGACCAGAAATAAATCCACCGGCAACGGCGGCAACTAAATGTTGTTGCTCTTGTTGGCGTTCATCATGCGATTCGTAGACATTTCCAAACGCTGTGCGGCCTGCTCCAGGGCCGGCATCGATTGCCAGCACGGCAGCAACATAGCGCACAGCGATGCCAATGGCAATGCGGCCACGGCGGCCTGCTGGCAACATGTTGCCACCAGCAACCAGAGCAACAGCAACAGCAACAGCAACAGCAGCAGCAGCACCAGCAGCGGCTGTGACAGCAATAGCTCCTCCAAAGAGAACTACTATGCACCACAGCAACAGCAGAGGCAGCAACAGCGGCAGCAGAGGCAGCACCAGCAACATTTGCAACAGCAACAGCAACATTTGGGTGTGACACCGCAGCAACTAGAGCAGATACGCTTCTATCAGCGCATGCAGCAGCAGCAATTGCAACTGTTGCAGCAACAACTAATGCAGCGGCGTCGCCTGCAGCAGCAACTGAGGGATCAGGGTGTGCCAGCCAAACAGACCACAACCACAGCGGGTTTGACCTGCAATCAACAGTATTTGAGGCAGCAAAGAATGCAGCAACAGCAACAACAGATGCAACAGCAGCAGGTGCAGCAGCAACAACGATATCTGGACAACAGCAACATTGATCATGACTATCTAAACAACAATATTAACAATCGCAACAGTAATCCGATTCTAGGCCAAGGTGCGAATGTATTTAAGTCTTAGATTTATTTTAGATTTAAAGAAAGTCCTATACATACAAGGGTCAGGCAAGCGAGGGCTCTGAGGGCAATGACAGGTGCACTATACTTGAAAGATCTCTCCTCATAACCAAAATTAGCCACCAAATCAGTCCATACAATGATGGGCTGTTCTATCCTTCAAACGAAGCGCTTAGAGGATTTCTGCACCCTCAGAACCCACGCCTCCTTCCATTGTATATCCCAAATGAAACAATTTTCTATATAACATCTTATTATAATGGAAATATGTTCCAGTTTGATTAAACATTTGCCACAGCAAAAAGCATAGTCAACATTTGCTGTTGCTTTGGCTCTGGGGACATCTCGAGACGTGGCTTTTGTAATTTTCAATTAAGTTTAATGGAGAGTCAAGTGGCTCCAGGCATATGGCCATTGCCCTCTCTCAGCAGACAGCTACAATATGCAATATATGCCTACTACAGTCGAGCTTCGCCATAACGAACTTCCATGCAACGAAGTTTTCAGAACCATGCAATTTCGTTCAAATTTCGTTCTCCTTATAACGAGTTTCTTTATAGGGAATATTTCTTTATTAGGCCTTTTTTCTGTACCCATAACTCGACTCCTCATGCGACTTCTATCTCCCTATAAAGGATTTCTTTATACACGATTCGATATCCTAGATTTGTGGTACAAAATGGATGTGTGTAAGGTTCAGAAGGAAGCCTTTCCGACCTTATAAAGTATATATATTCTTGATCAACATCAATAGACGAGTCAATAGAGCCATGTCTGTCTGTCCGTCTAAGCTTGTAGTGCTCAGAGACTATAAGAGCTAGAGCAACGACATATCTAGACTTCTGTGATATGTCACTGCATTTCAAAACGTCCCCTAACAACTCGCTTCCACAATTTTGAAGATACGAGAAAATTAAAGACGCTCAATCATAGAGAAAGACCCTATTTAGCAGATTGCCGAATCTGGTTCAGATCGGATTATTATTATAGCCAGTATAAACAAATGAAGCAAAACCCAGCCAAGTGCTTACTCACTTTCCGTCTCTCTCTCACACACACTCTTCGTCATGCAATGTGCGCGCCGTTTGGCGGAGGAGAGCCCTACTCGTTGAGTATTTTGCTTGTGCTTTCCTACCAAAACAAAAGTGGAAGCGTATTTGGGGAAGGCCCGCACTGAAATGTGCCTGAAAATATATTTATTTTCCTTAAAGTACTGGAAGTTTTTGTTGTGAAGAAAAAATAATTCTTTCAGGGCAAAATAAACTTTAAAAAAAAACGTGAAACGTGCCTTGAGATTCGTTATATGGAAGTTTGACTGTACAATATATATTCTGTATATATGTATATGTACATCTGTATGCATGTGTATATATTGTATGTATCTGCATTCTCATATCTACACACAAAATGCATTAAAAGTTTTTATTTGTGTGTAATCTTGCGCCTGGCCCAAATATGAAATGGAAAGTCATTTCATATTTTTTGTGTGTTTGGGGGAGATTTGGAATGAATGATGGGGCAGAGCAGAGCAGAGCAGAGACGGGGTTGGGGATGGAGAGACAGCTTTGCCACTTGTCGAAAGAAGGGAAAGATCTTTCATGTCTGCACTTGCTGGGTGGTGCTCCCTCCTTTCCGATGATCCCCAGTTGTTTATTGGATCTGTTTTTGGAGTTAATTTTAAATGTAAATTCGGCTGGGCCCGACAATCGATTGAAATGCGGCAAATGGGGGCACGGCAGGCCAAAAAAAGTAACCATCTTTGGACATGCAATATCTTCGCGTACCTTTAATTGCCTTTTGGGGGTTGCAGCTTGCATGTGGCATGTGGCATGTGGCATGTGTCGGCAAGTTTGTGACATTTTCGACGGCGGTGCCTGGCACCCGGCGACTCGTAAAAATCTCTCAGACATATAAATATAATTTTTACAACTTCTCCATAAGATCCGAAAGATGGCTAACCATTTGCTAGACTAGTCCTGGGGATCGTAAAAACTAATTGAAACGTGGCCCTGCCACTGTCAGGTTTTATGGCCATGACGGGGGAGGTGCCAATGAAAGTGGAAGGAGATCATTAGCCGGAGGGGAGTGGCAATTCAGTGTCAGGGCTAATGGGATAGTGGATCTGTACTAATGCCTGGAATTCCCTTTCTCTTGCAGGAAACTTGAAACTTCGACGTGGCATGACCGAATTCTCAACAAACAACGATCACAAGCAACCGCATTTCATCTCCGCATCTCAGCAGAAACCGCTCCAGAATTCACCCATTCACCAGACTAATCCCAGACCGCATCATCATCCCCAACCGCTTCAACGCTTTGCCCAACAGCAACAACAGTATCTTCAGCAGACCCTGCCCCAAGGCCAGCAACAGAACGGCAACACGGCTGCCCACATTGGTCTAGGATCGTCGCCACATTCCCCGCTCGGCTATAGGAATCCCCTCAACAGTCCCACCGGCAATACGGCGGGTAAACGCTACCAGCAACAGCTGACCGATCGCCTGCTGCAGCAGCAACATCTGCAACACTGCCAGCAACAGCAATTGCAGTCGCTGGGTGGCGGCGGCGGCAGCGATGAGGAGTACGACACTAGGGAGGAACTGAGCGAGGAGAGCCTCAAGCAGAATGTGGCCATTGTCCTGAGCAATCTGGATCGGTACAACAACGCTTTGCGCAGCTTAATACTGAATGAGCAGGTGAGCGGCGGTGGTGGCGGCCTCGGCGGCAGCAGCAGCCTCTTTCTCGACAGCAACAGCAGCAGCAGCCTGCTCTTTGGCTGCGACAACGATACGAATCAGCGTTGCAACAACAACAACAACAACCATAACGTGTGGGGCAAAATGGCAGCCACACCGGAATCGGACTACAACAGCAATGCCACAACGCCAGGGGGCAGGAGTGGCAGCGATCAGCAACAGCAACAACTTGGGGTAGGTGCAACGCTTTGTGGTGGTGGTGGTGGTATACGGGACTCTAACGGTGGCAACTGTTCGCTGGCCTCCTCGCACGACTTTACTCACGACAATTCCGATTATCAGTGGTTCCTCGACTACGGCTATCGGGATGGCTGCAGCGGCATGCAGCGCAGTGTTCTCAGCTCCCTTTCGGCCTCCTACAATGCCATGGGGGATCTCATCTACTACGAGGATCTGGCCAAGAATCTGGACGCCAATCTGGCCGAGGTCGATATGGAGAGTTTTCGTGCCGAGGATATACATTCGCTGTTGTCACAGCTGCCGGCCTACTGCAAGAGTCTGGGCGGTGCGAATAGTCGACTGCAACAGTCGCTGCTACACCAGCAGCAGCAGCAGCACTTGCAACAGCAACAACAGCAGCAGCAGCTAGAGCACAGCAGCAACAGCAACAACATGATGATGATGATGCCGCACAACATGATGTCGCAGACATCGACGACATCCACCAACGAGCTGATCGACAACTCGTTCTGCAAGTCCGAGCTGCTGTTCTCGCCCGTACGCGAGTCGCACATCTCCGTGGACTCGCTGGACATGGACGCGTATCCCGATGAGGGCGAGATAATACTCACCTGCAACAAGGACAACTATACCATAGCCTTCGAGGGCAGTGTACTCTACTCGGACGAGAGTTTCTATGGTGAGTAGATCGTTTTTCCAGAGAAGAACCAATTTAAAAAACCCTAGAACTTTCCTTAGAACCCAATGACATGGCCATGAGGAGGAGCAAACAGAACTGCATCAATTTGCATAGCAATCTGGAGGATATTGTGAAGCGCAACAAGGCCCTGGAGGTATCGATGTCACGCTCGGCCCAGGCCTTTCAGCCACTGGGTCCAACCATGTCGCCCAAGGGCGCAACAGGAGCGGCAGGAGCCACGGCCAAACTGCAGCGGTAGGTCCACACGACACGCACGACACACGCACACGCACACGCACACAAACCTCAAGGAAGGATTGGTTCCAGCTAGAGAGGGGAGGGCAGTCGCTAGTCGTTGACAGGGCGGATGTATGACCAGCTCTGGGGTCACATCAATTGAGTTTAATTTAGTTTCATTTGCTGTCTGGCGGAATGCCCCACAATTGGGGGAGATTTCCACAGTCAAGGGGTATTTTTGTTTGGGTTTTTGTGTGTCTCTGGCGCAGGCCTAGAAGTTAATCCTTGAGGAAAACCAAAACCTCATTCATAAACGGGAAAATCCCGACGTTCTAGACGCCAGCAGGTAGCCTCTAGCCGGCGACCAATCCTTCCTTCCTTTCCTACCTGTAATTCCCACCGCCAACAAAAACTCAATTGTATTTTCCATGCGCTCGTCTAAAGACGCTCGTTGTTTCTGGTTTCGCCCGCACGCAGATATCCGTCGGGCAACAACAACACGGAGACCATTACCATCACAAGACATCTGCCGCAGTGCAGCGTCAGGAAGAGCAGCAGTCTGCCGAATCTGCAAAGCGAAGAGGCAATGCCAAGGCCAGAGCAGGAGGAGCAACAGCAACAGCCACAGTCCCAGCGAGTGGATCAGGGAGCACCTTTGAATGTCTCGCAGGCGATCAGCACCTCGACAATGGAGTCGTGCAAGTCGCGATCGAGAAATCTGCTGCCCATGTGCCAGATGCCCATATCCATAAGCGTTTCCATATCGGAGAGACTGCAACAACAGGCAGAGCTGCAACAGCAGCAACAGCAACAGCAGCAGCAGCACCGTCACAAGCATCATCGCTGCATTTGCTCCCACGAGAGTCAGAACTTCTGTTCGGGGTCTGTGTCCTCGGGCAACTCCTCCAATCCGCCGGCCTTCAATCTAGTCAAGCTCTTCATCAAACAGAAGAGCACCAGCAGCGGCGACGAGGAGCCGCTAATGGCCCAGGCCAGTGCACACACCTGTATGGATGTCTCGTCGGGCTGTTGGCCCTCCAGCGATGCGGCCAGCTCGAGCAGTGGCTCCCTGGAGCAGCGTCTGCGCAAGAAGAGCATGAACGACTCGGGCAAGGGTTCGGCGGTCAGTCGTCACGACGAGGAGGAGGAGGAGCACCACCACTATGCGGATCAACAGACGACCCCCAAGCAGCGTCAGCTGCGCGCTCGATCCGAGGCGGTGTTCTATGACGATGCGGCCAGCTCGAGTTCCACGGGCTCCCTGACGGCCACCAATTCGCCGGCCCATCGTCGCCGCAGTATGCCGTTGCGGAATCCACAGCTCTATCAGCTGGCGGCAGCCCAGACCTCGACGGCCAGCCAGATGTCGTCGGAGGCCAGCACCGAGGAGCAACTGACGCAGGTGCCGCGACGAGCAGGCGCCGAGGCGGCGTCCACACGCCCCCTGTCCTGTGCCTCCAGCTCGGAGATGATAACACGCTCCATGCAGACATCCTGCGGTTCGTTGAGCACCACGCGCAGCAGCCTGAGCGAGAGATACCGATGTGTGCCGCCCTCCTTCCTGGAGAAGCTGAACAACCTGGGGGAGCAGCGGGAGGCGCCCATCTACGTGATCTATCCGAACTATGCGCTGCCCGACTTGGGCTTTGTAAAGACCACAGCGGCCACCCCGGACGTGATCTTCTCGCCGTTCAACTACAAGATGACGCTGGACGGAGCCGCCACCAGCAGCGGATCGCTCAAGAAGCAGCGCAGCAGCAACAGCTGCAGCAGCCGGCAGAGCCTCAACGAGGACGAACTCCTCAAGACGCTGGACTACAAGCACATAGCCGACTGGCAGTCGCTGGCCACCCTGTTGCCGGTGGAGTATCGCCGTCGGCTGCAGCACATTCCCGAGGTGAAGCAGCTGGTACGACAACTGGATGCGGATCTCGCCCAGCGACCGCTGTTCTGTATGTCGCCGCCGTTGCGCAGGAACCGCACACACATCTGCGATTGTGCCAAGTACTTCCAGCAGACGCAGACGGGCCACACCCAGCCGCTGCTGGACGAGGGCTCCAGCTCGGGGTCCAGCCAGCCGCCCAGCTCCGGCTATCGGGGCTCTTCCACGCTGCTAACCGACTCCGAGCTGGACGCCGATGCGGATCCGCTGAAGCAAATGTATGTCTACCAGTACGATCAGCAGCAGCACACGACGCCACCGCAGCCCATGCCGAGGAGCATCTTGCGCAAGGCAAACTCTGCCCAGGCACGGACCAAGCGCAATTCCATGATCGAGGGCGGCCAGCAGACGCAGAAGATGTCCAAGCTGGAGAAGCGACGGAGCCTGCAGGAGCCGCCCTATAACTACGCCCTGGGCTCCACCGATGAGCTGGCCGATGTGTTTGAGGAGGAAGAGCATAGCCAGGCACAGGTCCAGGCACCGGCAGTGAAGCAGCGCCTCTCCCGCAAGGATCTGGACGCCCGGGCACGGGCCGAGAACTTTCTGGCCAGCCTGCCACGCTCCGAACTGAAGTATTATGCGGAGATTGCCTCCATTCTGGAGACATCCGGCGAGCAGGTGCAATACGATGCGGCTGCCCTCAAGAAGGAGGTGAGTCGCGTGCTCAGCCAGCAGAAGAAGGTGTCCTTCACCGATGAGGCGGCCACCTTGACGGCGGCCCTCGCTGGGGATGCCAAGCGCTTCTCGACGCCACCCAATTCGCCCAACATTTCCATGGCGGCCGCCCTGCAGCGACGCGAGACCCTCGACGTGCTCGAGCAGCGGAAGATCGAGAGCAATCGCTTCAAGCGGCTGCAGATACAATGGGAACTGATGAGCAAAGACTCGAGCATGCTCAAGGAGCTGGCCAGCGAGGCGGCGACCAAGAGTGGCGGCTCCACGCCCACATCCACCAATTCGACGGGCTCCAATTCGGCGACAAGATCAAGGATACCCCGACCAGTCAGCTATCCAGCAGGAAGGTTAGTACTCAAAGGCATCTCCATGGATTGTTTTGCACTTTTGATTCCTTTTTGTTTTTTATCCGTTTTTTGCATGATTTTACGTTTTTATACAGAAGTTCCACACCCACATCGACGCCCACAGCGGCCACTGCGGTGGCCAGTAGTCCCTCCACAACACCCAAGACTGTCACTAAAAGCCACAACAAAACTCTGTCTCTTTTGTCCTCCCCGCGTTTGAATAGACTAAGCAGCGCCCAGCAGGATGCCGCCAATGGGTCAGGCAAGGCCGGCAGCAGCAGCACACGATCGCCCAGTCGCATAGTGCAACCGAAGCGGTACAGCCTGGCGGGCACCCCGACACACACACCCCCAGCAGCAGTAAGGCCGCGCACGCCCACCAATCGAGTGACAGTAACGGCGCCCAATACACCAAAGCGTCAGGCGGGAGTTGCCCCATCGCCCAGGTGAGTAATGTGTGCAGAGAGTCATGCCACAAGTTGCTAATCTTTCCTTTGTTGCAGACCCACCTCGCGAGTGCGTTGAGCGTCCACACCAGGTCCAGTCATACCCCAATTAGTCAGCGATTACTCAACAACAAAAACATAATCAAGAAAAACCGCAATGAAACATTGTAAAATTCTAGACTAAGGCTTTGTGTGCGTGCGGCTCTACTGCTTAAAACACCTGGAAAGTGATATATAGAGGAAACCGTGAGCTAAGGAGAGATGGAGGGGCAGCGAGGGACGGCGAGGGGAACATTGAAAGGTCCGACAGTGCTAGTACTAGGGTACCTCCTGATTGATATTGATATTTTTTGTTGCGGGAAAGTAGCTGAATTTTTCATTTTCTACTGAAAATCTATACATATGCCAAGTACGCGTAAACAAATATTTTGATGTATATACACACACACACACACAGACACAAGCATATACATAAACATATGTATACATAGACGCTTTTCCCCCCCACCCCCCCACACTAGCTGCTACTCAAAAGATACGCGGATACACAATACATAAAGAAATTGTATAAAATATTTTCTATAAAATGGCAGCCTATACGTATAGCAAATAATCGACCAGCAGCCAAAAAAAAAGGCAGGAAAAGGCATAGATCGGGATGCAATAGAACAATACATAATCGAGGATTTGCGGACGGCCTTTAGCTTGATTTATGATTTAATCGCAGACTCAAGTATTTTTTGGTTGCGTGACTTTTATTTTATGCCGAGACGAAACGCGCCCTTTGCTGCGCTCAAAGTGATTTCAAATTGTACGATATATTGATTACTATTAAACTTACCACTTACTTTCATTTGTAACTATTTAAAGCCTATCTATCTATGCGCTCTAACCGCTGTAACCACTCTATCTCTATGACATAAATATAATTTTTTATTTAACTGCTGGAAGACATCAAACTAATTTGTAAGAACAGAACAGAGCAGAGCAAAACACTTTTCTATCCTTAATTGTATAGCTATTTCTTATATACTATATATACTATTATGTATTATGTGCGGAGCGGTTCAACACACACACACACACACATATTATAGATTTTCAAAAAGTATCACCAAATGCGGGATATGCGGGAGTATAATTATGTATTAAACAACAACAGAAACAAAACAAAAACAAAACATTGTATAAAAATACAAAACTCAATAAAAAATATTAATAAAAATGCGAAAAAGTATTACGAAAACAAAGTCGAAAGGTTATTCCGAATGTTCAGAATGTCTTATAGAGAATGAAGGTAATTTTTGAGAGCTTGTTCCACTTCAAAATATCACATAAAAATCTTCCTCTTTACTGTCCAAAGTGTTCCCTTTTCTAAGAATATGGATTACACATAGGTTTCGAGTATAAGGACTACATATATAGAACATCATTTTAGAGCTCTTTACTAGAGAATATGTAGAAAATTTGATGCAACAGTATCTTGGAATTACTTTAAAAGAGAAAGAATATCCTTTTTGAGATCTATTGTTGTCTTTCTTTCGACAATATGACATCGAAACATTCACTGTGCCTTTACAGTTTTACAAGAACTTTAAGCAAAAGAACTTCGATTTTGGGGAGTGCCCTGTGACATCAGGACTTACTGTCATTTGAAGCCACTCTAGGCAGACGCACAAGGCACTTTTTCTCATACAACAGTAGCACACAAAAACGAGTATGGTTCCAATTGCTCAATTTCTTTATTCCGTCGAATATTACTAGCTATATAGAACCTTTAGCCATGCCCACATAGTTTTATAAGATTCTATTCTAAATACTTGCTTTTATTGGATTTCTATATAAAGTTGAAAATAAAAAATAATAGTTTGATGAAATTGCCATAATATACCATTATATACCGATACACCGTAAATATACCGTCGGTTAAATTTTTACCTCAAAAAATACCGAAAAGTATACATGCCTACAACTTCGTATCTACCTGACACTACACGGTAATATACATACATGGTATCTACATCGCATTGATGGGACTTCTACATGTAAATGCACATGTAGAGAGAGAGAAGGAAAATTAGCGACTTTAGCGCCACATGCGAGAGCTTTTGAATATGTAGCCTTTATATACACCACCATTTTGTAGCCAACAACAACACAGCAGTTTCCAAGCTTCCAGGTGCGTAGGGGACTCTGAGCAATTCATGGCCAACACTTTGAAATAAATGTACAGATGTTTTCTAAGCTGGTTTGAATTCCATTCAGTACATAAAAGTTTAGTATATAAAGGCCAATAAGGTATACATATGTAACTGGGATGCGATATAACAAATCAACTTCAACAGCTGTTGTATTATTCATCACAAAAATGTATACATATATTTAGTCGATGATTGTTTAGTTAAGAATGTGCGAACTTTATTGTGTTTTGATATCTCGATTCAAGACGGGGCCAGATTGAAGACGGGGTCAGATTCAAGACGGTGTCGGATCGAGGAGCTTTTCCACGACGATATGCAACTATCGAAGGGCAGGCGAGTCCTAATGCAAGCGAAGCTTAACCAAAGCTCGACAGATCGAGAGAGCGGCTGCAAGGGCTGCTGCCGTGAGCAAGCAAATATATGTATGTATATACATGTATGTATGTATGTAGATGACAATGTGATACAGTGGGCATTGCAAACAACGTACAATAATAGGGATTTACTTAACTGCTCCAACTCTGGCTATAATCTATGGATTAATGGCTAACAACAAAATATATTCCTATGACGTTCCGACATAGGAGCACCGCTTCGTGGCCACCATACATACTCTGGTGCAGCACTGTTCGGCGAATTTGCACACCATTCCCAGCGGCTCGCAGTTGTCGGCATATTCCATTCGCTGGCGCTGATAATCAGGTGAAAGATTTACATTCATACAGATTTACATAGGCGTTACACTCTTACCCGTGTCATATTCTTTGAACGAGGCATTATAAGGTTTTTCTGGACTTGTTTTTTGGTCAGTTTTTTGCGGGAGTAGGCAAACGCCGCTAAGCCGCCTATCTCCTTGATCGGCGAGGACGCTTCCAGCTCATCGGACAGGGGAGCACAGCTCGTAGGTCCCAAGAGGAAAAGTTCCAGGCCCAAAGCCAGTCCCATTAGCAAAAATAAACCGGTGGCATTCATGTTGATCGTTTGACTAAAGCCACTGGGCCGACGCTTTTCTTTATATACAGCTCCATTCTAAGGGTGAACGAAATCAAAACCAGACGTAATTCCTTTTTATTGTTTGTTCAGCGGCAAATGTTGCTCGAATTACAAAAAACCCACTACCTTTACCCAAAACTAGGCTTTCCTGGTAGTCACCGGCATGGAATGAGAATGGAATGAGCGAGCCACCTACGCCGCTCTCTCTACTTTACGCTCTCCCAGCCAGCTTCCAGCACGTCGCCATTTGTTTTTTTTTTCAGTGCGTTTCGCAGTCGGCTCCGTGAAAAGCGGGTAAATTCGGTAAATTAAATGAAAAAAAGTGTCGAGCTGATGTGCAGGGAAGTGTAGTGATTAAATATGGATAAATTAAATGGAAAAACAATTGTTTTCAAGAAAATGTGTCTGTGCCAAGTGCGCGTTCGCCACAGAAGAAAAAGTTTCATAAAAAAAGGCTGATCTGCTAAGGAAAAGTCCAAGTGAAGTGTAAAATAAGAATTTGATAAAAATCTTATTGTTTTATCCGTAAATTCATATTTTTTCTATGTGCAAGGGCTCAACGGAGCCCCGTTTTTATTTCCATTTGGTCACGTGAGGTGCTTTTTTTTGTGTGTGTGTTTGTGTTTGTGAAAAAAGTGCAGAAAAGGCGTCAAGTTCTATCCCTTTCCCACACCCACATGCAAGCGGCGCAGTGAAGAAGAGAGGCCAAAATGAGTCCACGCTCTCTCTAAGTCCAAGTGTGCTCTCAATTTAAGGTGAGCCAATACAGATCTTATCGCTCTCTCTCTCTCTGTCCTACGTTCAATGCAGGCACATGCACTTGCTCATAATTTGCGTGTATCGTGGGCGTGAGAGGGAGAGTGTTTTTCTTTTCTTGCTTTTCTTTGTTGTGCGTTTGCGGTGTGCTTCGACTTCCATTCGTTTATGCTTTCTGTTATGCGGGGATTTCTCTATTTGCTGGTTCTTTATATCGAGACAGAGATTCTGCCCCATACAAAATCCGCCAATTTTGTGCCATTTTTCCTAATCATCCCTAATGAGCCTCTTGCCGAGTTATAAACCAAAAGTATTAAATTCCTCTTTATCCATAAAAGCCAATTTTCAAGCTTAGCTTTTTTGGGCATCAAATCCTTGAACGAAAATGAGCACAAAACCCGCTACCCATTTACAGGCTGGCAACATTATTAAAAGTAATTGTAATTACAAAAGCATATGTTGCGCCTTCCCACCCGTCCCCCTCCCCCTCCACCATACCTACACTCGTGCTTGAACGTGTTGGGTGCCTTTGCATACATTTACCTAATTAAATAAAATAATGAAAACGCAAAAGTTGCCAAAAGGCGCGAAAGTGCGTCTCTAAAAGTTACCCAAGAATGGTGAAAACCCTTTTTCCCACCACCGCCATATACACATGTGCAGGGGTTATGTGGAGGCAAGGCATTCTAGATACCCTTTACGGGGGAGATCTCCGATGATGCTAAAGGAAATCTACCATTTTGTATTATTAATTTGTGGTTTTTTATTTATTTAAGTTATTAAATTTGGGATAAATACAGTGAGTGTCACTGGAAATCGCACAACTAATGTGAATTTACAATTTGCTTCATTATTTCTAAAGTAAACAATATTTTTCCACAAAATATGTCTTAAAGCAAAGGTAACGCAAAATAATTTACTAATATAACAGTGTTGCCACTCCCAGTTTGGGAATGCTCTGAAAAGTCCAAGGGGGACCAAAAAAATACTAAAAACTAAGTTTTTTTTTAAGATTTGTTATATCTGAAGATGCAGTATATTTTTCTTTATGTTTTCTACATAATTTTCTTTGTTTTTTATTTGACTATGAAGTAAACATATCAACCCAGGTAAATTTTTAAATATTTTTCTGCATTTTTTAACATTGTTTTAATCACTAAAGAACGAATATTTTGTTGCTGTACGAGTTTCAGTGACACTCACTGTATTTCGTTAAGTTTTTTTGTGAACCGTCGTGGTTTTTTCGTCTTTCGTTCACCGTCGTTGGGATGGCCTCTTCGTTGCTCGTCGTTTTCCTAGCGATCGGATCCTCGTTTCTCGTTGTTCTTCTACCGATGGGATCTTCGTTGTCGCTTGTTGTGTCTAGGGCTCCGATCATCATTTGGTTGGAAGATTCATTTATTCTGATTGATTTCTTGGCTATAGATCTTTCCCGTTCCACTGACAGCATACCCTTTATACTCTTAGAAATACAGGGTACACAAAGCTTGAGCTAACCCACATGCTCTTCACACATTTGCCTTAAAATTGGAAAATAAAATTACGCAGAAATATTTTCAAATATTTATTACAAAGCATGGCGGTGTGTGTGTGTGTGTGTGTGGCTTGATAATTATCATTAGCCGTGTGCCAGTTTTCGGCTTCTGGAGCGTCTTAACGTCTACCGTATGGCTTATCCCAAGGATAAGCACAAGCCAGAAGGGAAGTGGCTGCTGTTTAGCAAATATTTTCACTTTCCCCTTTTTTGGCCGCGTCTTCGATTGAGATTTGTTGGCCATTAAGTTTGCTCATTTGCGTCTCTGCGAGTGCTGCCAACAAAAATTTGCATAAATTCTGGTACATATATGGAATTTTATTTGTATTTTTATTTTATTATTGCGCCCCGGTTTTTTTTGTGAGCGAGTGACTGTTTGTGCTTCTGTTTCTGTTCCTCGAAATGTAATTAAAAGTTTTGTTTAAACTGTTGGATATTTGTGTGTGTGTGACTGTGGCTCTCGAGAGCAATATGCCTGCGGCTGTTGTCAACGCCGCTGTGCTCGTTTAAGGCCCGGGGGGACAAAGGGGCCGGGGGTGGGTTAAGAACAACAGAAAAAACATGGTAAATAAGTCGGTCAAATAAATTTTGCTGTCAGGCGAAAAGCAAAAGTGCATAAAATATGCACCACTGCCCTGAGAATGAGGCCTACAATATTTGCATTCACATATTTTGTGCTAAAAATAATTACATGCACATGACCCCCCAACCCCCACCCCCCAAAAAAAAAACAACAACGTGGGGATCCTCTGCTTGGGTTATGACTAAAGACATGCCTCGACAACAAGGACATGAGATAGGCGGTCGCAGCATGAGCCAGCCCATTTGTATACCCATTAGTCGATGGAGCAAACAATGGGGTATATGGGGTTTGCGATGGCCAGAAGAAAGAACAGATAGGTGAGATGTTAGGGGCTGCAGGATAAGTCTGTCGGAAGAAGAAATAATCACAATGGAAGTTGGAACGGGATCTAGCTTGCCAGCAGCGCAATGGTGAGCGCCTTGTGGTTTGTGAGAGCGCAAAAAAGAGAGCGAGAGTGAGCTGGCAACAGAGTGCTGTTAACAGCTAAACAGTGAAGTGCTAGCTGTTAACAGTGCAGTTCCAGCTGTTAACAGCGTAACAGTGCAGTGCCAGCCGTTAACAGCTGAACAGTGAAGTGCCTGCGGCTAACCGGTTAACAGTGAAGTGCCACGGCTGCTAACAGCATAACAGTGAAGTGCCAGCTGTTCACGGCTTAACAGTGCAGTGCCAGCTGTTAAGAGCTTAACAGAGAGGATCCAGTTGCCAAAAGCTTAACATTGAAGTGCCAGCGCTGCTCTGGCTCTCGTAAAATGAAGAAACAAAAACACTTAAGGTATCTTTTAGTCGAAATTATGAATGGAGCTCATACTGATTTAGTCTTTGTGGTTTTTGGCAGTGCCAGGACACGACACGACAAATGCCAGAGAGGCATGGCAGGTCGCCTGCTTTGTAACTGCTGCCGCTGGCAAGTGGCATCATTAGCCCTGGGCCTAGGGACACGCGATGCACCGGGGGGGTGGGGGGAAAACGAACGAATAAAAGGCCATCAAATAAAATGCAATTGATATACAAAAAGAAACACTTCCACAAAACACCCAACAACAATTGGTTTCTCTGCCGCTGCCGCTGCCGCTGCCACTGCCGCTGTCTGAATTCGCCGCAGGGCGGGCGGCGCATGCTCGACGGACGGCCAGTGGAAGCGTGGCGAAAATTTTTCAACGCTTTTCGGCTGTGGTGGGTCTCTGACCTAGTTCAACCCGGCTGCCCGGAGTGTGTTTGAGTTGTGGCTGTTTGATTTACAATTTTAATGGACCTCCCCCGCCCCCTTTCCCCTCCAACAACAACAAAACATGAATTGGGTGAGAGGACTCAATTTCCTGTCATCTGGCAGTTGTTTTTATGCGATTCCTTGGGTCTTTCAATCAAACTAAAGAAGTCCTGCCTTGCCCCCCCATCCATCACTCCGCCAAGTACTCCGCCAAGTCCGGCTATTTTCACTTGATTTTAGAAACTGTTTGTTTAATACCTTTGGTACTTCCAGAAGGCCAAGGGTATGTGCTGTATTACTGTCGTTTTGGGGCGGGAAACAATGGGAGGAGGGGCTCCCTCTTTTATTCACTAATTTCCCCAGAGTCCAAGAACAATAAAAACCCCTTGTTGTATCAGTGAAACTCGAGTCGAGCCTCTGTCGAGCATCAATATGCCCTCAGTCAGGCACACGACATGTACATGTGGGCATTGGTCACTTGTACACTTTTAAGGGAAAGAAAAAGTTCAAATAAAACAGATTTTTACTTTGAAAATAGGTTTAAAATAACTCTTAATTTTGCCCTGAAAAAGTTGATTTTTAAAAATATTTGTTTGTCAGATAATTCGATATTTTAATTTATATTTAATTTTAGTTTTAAATATATTTGATTTTAGAGTTGATATATTTTTAATTTTATGTTTTCTAGATAATTGCAAAAAAAATACAAGATTTTCCCAGGAGCTAAAAACAGCGATTCCAACGATTTTGGCGAGACTCGAGGTAATATATAAATTTAAACAATTCAAATATAAGTAATTTTTATTGAATTTTAATTTTAAATGGTTTTGATTTTAACCAAAAATTATTCATTGTTTTTATTAATTTTTATTCGCTTGGTTCAAAAATTTGTTTTGTTAATGAAATTTAAAAAGAGCCGCAAGACGATATTGTGCTATTTTTCTGGTATTTATTTTAAGACAATTTAAATATTTAAGAGAGACTGTGTGGAATAACTCTTTTGGTAAATAATAAAAAAACCATAAAACAAAAAACCAAAAAATTTCGCTAATGTTAGAGAATAAAAAAATAGCCATAAAATACCAAAAAAATAATTTTTGCTGATTTTTAATAGGTTTTTTGTCTTAATGAAGACTTAATGAAGTTATTCGTCATTTAGTAAATTTTCAAAGAATCTTTCTCTTAAAAATGATTTTGATTTTAAACAAAAATTATTCATATTTTTTTTTTTTCGCATGGGACTAAATATTTTGTTGGTTAATAAAAGTGAAAAATATGCCGTTATCCGATACTGGGCCATTTTTCTGGGATTTATTTTTGGACTATTTTAATATTTAAGAGAAATTTTGTGGAAAAACGTTCCTTAGAAGAGAATAAAAAAATAACCATAAAATACCAAAAAAAATAATTTTTGCTGATTTTTAATAGGTTTTTGTCTTAAAGATAATGAAAGTCTCTCTGAAAAACGATTTTGATTTTAACCACAAAATACTTTTTTTAAATATTTTTTTTTTACATTTTTATTCGCATAGGTCGTATGCCGATATTGGACCATTTTACTGCGATTTATTTTTAGATAATTTTAAAATTTAAAAATGACTGTGGAAAAACTCTTTTGGTAGATAATGCAAAAAAATAACCATAAAAATACCAAAACAAATTTATTTCTGCTGTTATTGCTGATTATGTGTAATTTAGTAAATTTTCAATGAATTTCGAAAATAATAGCCTGACAAAATTGCATGGAAATGTGTTTTTAATGACTTTCCATGGAAAGTGGACTGCAGTGGAAAACAAAGGAAATATCGGATATCATTAAGCGGAAATATGAAGGCCCAGAGAAAATACCAGAGCCTAAGGTATATTTTCCACTAAAACAAAAGCGAAAGCCAGCTCAGATGGGGTCCAGGAAGACCCCCCCCCAGGTATTCCACAGTCGAGTCGTTTTTCCTGTTAAATTTTGACCATTTTTGGGGTAAATTCTCACGTGCCGTGCACTTTGGCTGAGGCTCACTTTCATCAGGTGGGCGGCTGTCTGGTGGCCGGACCAATGCAAAATATGCAAACAATTTTCAATTAAAAATCAATTTTATGCTTCAACTGCGACTAAGTGCAAAATAGTTGTTGCTACCAGGTTGTACATAAAATGCTCCAGCATTAAACCAAAGTTTTGTCGAGAGTGAAAAAACCATTTCCTACTTTCAAGTTTTTCACCGCAAAAAAAGCAAAAGAGCAAAAATTTATTGGAAAAAATTAAGGAAAAATACTTGAAATTGGTGCAGCTGTCAAAAGGCTTAACGCAGGAAATTTACCAAAAAGTTTTGCAAAGGGGGGAAGGGGGGGGCCAAGCGTAACAGCAGCTGTTGTCGGCCACCCAGAGCGCCAGATACAAGATACACTTGGGGGGCGGTGTGGCGGGGCGTGGCGTCTCCACTTATCACATAACATGTGCTCTCATCGCTCGTAATTGGGGAATTGATTGCCTAATTTCTGGCCGCGCGTTTAGCCAAATTTTCATAGAAACTTTTTATGGCCCAAACGCCATTCTTTGGCAAGAGAGAGAGACGTGTCTGAAGAGCGCCCTCGAGTCCAGCTCTGCAACCACATATCCAATTACGTTTATAGATATTACCCCAGGCCCCTCACCCCCCCCCCCCCCCCACCCCACCCCCTTACATTGTGGCAATAAAAAATTGTACGTACTGCTTGGGTTAAGTGGCTCTGGGGGGGCGGGGGACGTCGTAGGGGAATGCAACTTTCTTTTAGGGTTGCTCAAAAGTTTCAGCGTTTTATGTCCCCCTTTGAGGGACGGAGGGCCCCCCCCCGCACTGCATGTTTAATATTTAATGCAGCAAAAATCAATTGCTAATTTATGCATTCAGGCAAAGAGTTAACGACTGCATTGAATGCCTCCTGGTAATGGCCATAAATAGCGACGACTCGCCGCCGACTACATTTTAAATTAGTTGCTCGCATTTTCCAGGAACTCCACTCCCAGCAGGACCTGCAGGAGACATAATCAGCTCCACTTCAAGGGTGGTTCGGGGAGGGGGGTGGTGAGGACACTTAGTGGGAGTTTGCCTGTTAACCTGGCCCACAAAAATGGCACTCTAAAGGACATTGTTCTTGGCTTTAATGCCCGTCACAAAAACGGGTTGTAAATAGGTGAAATTTCCAAGGAAATTGTTTAATATGAGACCATAGCTGGGGGACATAAATAAAGTATGTATGTTTGTCTTATTTTGTGTATTTTATAGCTTAAAATTTTACCTGCAAAGGAATCCTCCCCAAAATACAATCCTCTTTGCCACCAGAGATTAAATTCCATAAAAAACCTCAAATGGTCCCTTTTTTACCGAATTCTACGGGAATCAGGAGATTGATTTATTGACGATCATTATTAGGGACAATTCTCTTCATATTTTTAGAGTTACAGCAGACTCTGTATGTACAGCAGCTCTTCCGGGGCCACAGAGAGCTGTTAGCACTCCAGCGCTTGAACAGCGCACTGTTAGCGGCCTCCGCTTTTGTTAACAGTGAAATGTTAACAGCGGACTATTAGCAGCTTCCGTTCCTGTTAACGGGCACTGATAGCAGCTCCCAGCTCCCGTTTTTGTTAACAGCGCAGTGGTAACAGCTTCCGCTCTTTCTTTACATCGCAATGTTAGCAGCTCTGGCATTTGTTAACAGCGCCCTGTAAGCAGCTGCCGCTTGTGTTAATAGCCTCCGCTATCGTTGACAGCGACTGTTAACAGCACCCGATCTTGTTAACAGCGGGCTGTTAGCAGCTTTCATTTTCGTTGGCAGCTCACTTTCTTGTTAACAGCTGCCGATATAGTTAGCAGCTCATGCTCTTTTTAGCAGCTCCTGATCTTGTTAGCAACGAACTGTTAGCAGCTTCTGCTATCGTTGACAGCGACGATAAACAGCTTCCGATATCGTTGATAGCGACTGTTAACAGCTTTCGATCTTATTAGCAGCGCACTGTTAGCAGCTCCCTCTATATCTTAACAGCGCAGTTTTAGCAGCTCTCTCTATTTCTGAACAGCGCACTGTTAGCAGCTCCATCTATTTCTTAACAGCGCACTGTTAGCAACTCCCTCTATTTCTTAACAGCGCACTGCTAGCAGCTCCTGCTCTTGTTAACAGCTCCCGCTTGCTCTCGGCTTCGCTCTCTGTTTCCCTCTCGTTCGGTGCTCTTACGATCCACACGGCTCGGCAACAGAGTGCGACCAGCTGGAAGACATGAAGAAAGCTTTACAATCACAGCGGCGGGGTGTGGTGGACACCGGGCAGCAGGAAGGCATTGAAACAGATTTGCAGGCTTTTCGTGGGAAATGTTTCGTTTTGGTCTTGTTCGACGCCCACCCTGCTCTCTCAGTTGTCTAGGGGGTTTCGCGGAGAAGCCTACGGGGCTACTGTTTCGATTCCTGCAAAAGAATTGTGCATAAAGTGTGCTCTAAGAGTTTTATTATTGAAATTATCATCATTCCTTGAGCACAATAATTGGCAGTTTTACCGTAAAGTGCGGCTGAACTTTGGTGTTTGCGTGATGGGATGTCAAGGCGTCATTGGATGGACATGGATGCAGCCCCTCCCCCACCCTCTTTCCCTACACCCTCGACGTGTACTTAATGGCGAGCGTGTTTATTATCTGGCTGTTGCCGAACGTCATGCTCGTAAATTAAAATGACACGCTTTGCATATTCACTCTCTCTCACTCTCTTCTCGAGAGAGAGAGAGGAGAGCACACACACACACACACACACACACACACGGAGGCAATAAAAATTTTAATTATTCAATTAAATTACACTCGGAGAAAGGCGTTGCTCTGGCTCAGTGTGTTTTTTTTTGGCCAAATGACTGACGGCCCATAAAATTGACACCCGAAGCAACTGGCACGACAGGACACTTGCTCAAGGACGTGGCGGAGGATTGGGGTGTGGGGACGAGCAATGCATTTACTGCGAAAATCATATAAAAATCATGTTTATTTAATTTACATCACCAGAAGCGGCTCGGCCCGGTCCGGGCCCGGGTCCGTCGCATCCGCCGCTCGTTAAATTCCCTCCGACCGGCCACGCCCACGTTTTAAAAAACAATAAACCCCGCGTCGGTGGGGGCGGGACAGGCGCACGTAAAATGATTAACAAATATGTATGCCCCCCCCCCCTCGGAATAGGCGCTACTCGGCCATAAAATGTCCGTACGGGACACAGGTGGTGGTGGGGTGGTTTTGGTGGTGGGGTGGGTACGGTCTGAGCCACGCCGTGGGGCACGCAAGGCCCCAGTGCGGACGGGGCATTGAGGCAAAGCACGCATATTTAATTAGCTCCATGCACCAGAGTCGACTGTCGTTTGGCAGGGGGGTGGGGCAAGAGGGGAGTGGTGATAGGGGGCGGGGTGAAGGGTGTGTGCGGATAAGTTTAGTGACCGCACTCGAACTGTGCCACAGTGAGTACCGCCACCCAGGGGAATACCTTTTCAGGCAGATTTGATTTGAAAGGTTAATCGATGAGGCGGGTCAAGGATACAAGGATATAAAGATTCATAGATGGATAGATAGATAAAAAGATTATATGGATAGATAGATAGATATATAGATATATTTATGGACAGATAGATAGATATATGGATAGATAGATAGATTCATAGATAGATATATGGGTAGATAGATAGATACTAGCTACCAGATAATAGATACTAGATACTAGAAACTAGATACTAGAAACTAGACACTAGATACTAGATACTAGAAACTAGATACTAGATATACTAGATACTAAAAACTAAATACTAGATATACTAGATACTAGTTTCTAGATACTAGTTTCTAGATACTAGATAAATGTTACTAGATACTAGATACAAGATACTAGATACTAGATAGTAGATACTAAATACTAGATACTAGAAACTAGATACTAGATACTAGATACAAGTTACTAGATCCTAGATACTAGATACAAGATACTAGATACGAGATACTAGATACAAGTTACTAGATACTAGATACCAGATACTAGATACAGGATACTAGATACTTGATACTAGATAATAGATACTAGAAACTAGATACTAGATATACTAGATACTAGAAACTAGAGACTAGATACTAGACATACTAGATACTAGATACTAAATGCTAGTTACTAGCTACTAAATACTAGATAGATACTAGATACTAGTTACTAGATACTAGATACTAGATACTAAATACTAGATATAAAAAGTTCCAAAGATACATAGATACATTCCAAAGATACACATCGAATTATCCCTCGTTTCAGCCCCAATTCGCCTTTTTAGCTTGTCTCCACTGTACCCCTTTCTCTTCTGCTGTGCCTCATGAAATGGAATATGAGCTATAAGGCCCCCCACTCCACTCCCCATCCCCCATCCCACACTCCCTTGAAGGACTCCATTTTATATGCGTGTCCATGTTCATGTTGTCCCGCCGCTGGTTCTTACTTATGTTCTTGGCCCCCCGTTTTGGAGTTACTCTTTGCCCCCCGCCCCCGCCCCGCCCCCCTTCCAACCCTTTCCCGCCTGTTCCTGTTCCTGTTCCTGGTTGTTGTAGTGGCTGTGTGATTAATTCGCGCAAAGAGTTGTGCGCTTCCGTTTCCGGTTGTTGCTGTTGATGCCAGTGCGCGCTTTTATGCTTCACATTTCACAGGAGGCTGATTTGTGCTTAGCCACCGCCCGCCACCCGCTGGGTGCCCGCTGCCCCTTGCTGTAGAGGGGTGGCAGAGGGGCTGCAGAGGGGCTGTGGAGGAGCTGTGGAGGAGCTGTGGAGGGCCTGCTGGTTTCTGTGGGCTCTTGGGCGGTGCGCAATATTAATTGTTTGGTGCCCAACGAGGCTTAAAAACACATGCTCATGTAAGCCACGTCCGTTACAGGAGCCCCCCTTCCCCCCCTCATCCTCCATGCCCCCACAAACCGACACGCTGCTGGCTCTTTCATGTTGTTTTTTTTTTCGTTTGGGGGGCACAAAAATCTGATTCGTGAAAAGAAGAAGCAGTGGGGCTTGCCTTTTGCTTTTGCCCCAAACATTTAAGATAAGAGCGCCACAATGGGTTGCGTTTGTGCCCCATTAATATGAAAATCAGACACACTTATCTTAATTAGTTAGTGGCATAGAACGAACCCCCCCCCCCCCCCCCCCCCCCCCCCCCCCCCCGACCCAGACCCCCACCCAGACGCAGGCACTCAGGGGACACGCCATGGGGCAGAGACAGGGACAGGGACAGGAGTTGGTTTTTCGTTTTTAATAATACGGATACACACTATGGACATGGGTGCGTTTACTCCACACACAGACACACACTGTGGCATGTGGCATGTGGCAGCTTATACAAATTATGGCACTTAACATGTAATAGTTAATTTTGTAGTTTGGGCTTTCTCTCTCTCTCTCTCTATCACTCTCTTTCCCCTCGGTCGCCGAGGTCTCCGAAGGCACATTTAGCGGTAGAGCTAATTTCCTTTAAGTACACCCCATGTGGCACAGCAGCAAAGGGTTTTTGGGGGGATTAGAGAATCCATTGGGAGATGATGGTGGGAGCAGCCCTGCAGAAATGTACTTGGATCATAGCCAGAGGGCTGGAAAAAGCGTCAACATTCGGGTATCATTCAAATATTTAGCCACCATTCGAGAGTCTTTTGGAGGGCCTCCCATCCTGTTTTGAAGCACTGAAGAGGGCTACCAGGAATCCAAGAGGATTATCGCTCACAGATCGCTGCTCCTCCGCAGTCCGAATAGTGCTCAATGATACAGTGGCTTCCATTCCTGTTGAATGTTTGTTGGAATCTCCAATCTCCGAGGGCCCGAAATACGCCTTTGAGCGGCAGTCCAAGGGCTTGAAAAGGGCTAAAAACCATAAAGAGAGCTTACCAAATACTAATTTTTATTTTAAAAGTAAAATAAATACAAAAAACAACGATTTTTAAGAAATCCGGTTCATATAAGCTGTGGAATGAAGAAAGACAGTATTTTTGTTTACAAAAATGTTAAAAAAATATATGAGGTTGGTTTAGATTAAGTTTAAATATATATGTATCTATCAGTATACATTTGATTTTTAGTTGTAGATTAGATGGTTTAGAAGTTATAGCACTTTTAAGTGTGAAAGGTGAAAGGCGCTCGGGTTCATTTATGCTTTGAGCCACTGTACGTGTATTAAACCGATTAATCTTCACATTTTAAAAAATAAATAGATAGCAATGCTTCAAATATCATATCATATCATATCATAGCTATCAAATAGCTTCATGGCACAACAATTATTTCAATTCTTTGCGTTCTTGATCAAAATGAAAGAAAGACAAATAAAAACGCTAGTTTTTGGCTTGAAAATATTGAATTTCCTTTAAATGTGAATCGTTTTTATGGCAATTTTTTCTAACAATAAAAATCAAAATTTTCAGGAGCTTTTTGGCTACAATTTTAAATAGTTTTAGATAAGATAAAAGCTAAGATTTGATAGATTTAAGAAACAAAAAGACCATCCGTTCGTTCCGGCTCGGTTTTAGAGGCTTGAAACATTTATTTTTTTCTCTTAAATGTGCTCCTTTTTGTATTGGAAACTTTTTGCAAATAAAAAAAATAAAACCTAACAATGCTTTACTCTGGCATGGAAAAAAGCATCAAATAAATAAAAAAATTGTAATATGAGCTGCCTTTTGTGGTATTTAGTTATTGTATAATATTTTGTATAATATTGCGTTGCGGGGGGGAGGGGAAATGCAATAAACCCAAAAAAAAATGCCAACAAATGCACGTATTTGTATGGGAGACTCGCCTCGTCCTTCTCCCACGTGCACGGCAGGGGTCCACCCCTTCTCCCACATGCATGCCAGGGGGTGTGGCAGGGCTCCTCCCCTTCTCCCACGTGCATGGCAGGGGTGGCGAAGGGGTGGCAGGGGTGTCTGCTGCTCGTCATTTATCAAAGTCAGCGTTTTGGAGGATCCAAACTCCATGTCCCCCCCCCACCATGTCATGGGCTTTTCCCATTTCCCCCCTGCATTTTGTTTTAGGACTTTCACTTGGACAGAGAGAGAGAGATTTGCATGGCCTTTGTTTCAAAACTCCCACAAAAGTTTTAATAATCAACAATAAAATAGTGCACAATGCAAATGTAAACACACATATTTTGGGGCGTGGCAGGGGGGGCAAGGGGGGGTCAGGGAGCATCCGCACATTCGATTGTGCATTTCAATAAAACAAAAATATATATATACGGGCTCTCAAAATATTACACGGCATTTGAAACAGTTTTTAAAAGAGGGCAGAGAGGGGGTGGGGAGGGGGGCGTGGGAGCTGGCCTGCCAGCAAAAATATGAAATATTTTTATTTATTTTCTGATGCATTTCCATCAGATGCAGATGTATCTGTATCTGTATGTGTATCTGTATCTCTATCTGAATATTTATTTGTAGCTCTCTCCTATATCTGAATATGCAACTGCAACTGTGCCACAAACAAAATAAAAAACAAATAAAAAATATATAAAAAATGGAACAATCAAAAATCCAGTATTTAAAAAACGATTGAAACGTGTTCTATGGCACGGGGTGGCATCGAGTGGCATGCCACTCTCTCCGACTCTTGGTCGTTGCATCACCACCGAGAAACGGCATCATGTAATTGCAATTGAAATGAAGTAAGCGTAAATTTCGACTTGCGAACAAAAAAAAAATAATAGCCAGGCGGGGAGACGGGCCAGAGCCGGGTCAGAGACGGGCCAGAGCCAGGAAAAAGTGACTGCCCACCTCTCTCTCTCTCTCTGGCCAGCAAAATGTTTGTTTCCTTTCAAATCAGTGCCCCAGTACCCAGTAGACTTCCTTCCTGGGCCTCGGTCTCGGTCTGGGCCTTCATCTTGGCCTTCGTTTTCTTTGCTGGACTTTCCACTTGGATTTTCCTAAATGAAAATCACTTGAAAATACTAACGAGCTGTTACGCTAGCCAAGAAAAATATAATCAGCAGCATCATGTCTGCAGGTGCACTTAAAAGGCGTTCACTTTTGGCCCCCCCACCGTGCCACGCCCCAAAAAAGGAGAGCAGTCCAAAGCGAACAATGGATCCAAACAAAAAAAACACCAACAAAAAAAAATAGACAAGTTGTTTAAACAATTAAAACTAACCTTTTTTTTTGGTTGGGGGGACTCGGGGAGGAAGGCCGGGGCCCAGGCTTCAGAGACAATGGAAAATGGAAAATGAAAAAGTTGAAGGTTCGATGGAAAAACGCCAGAAAAAAAAGGAGTGCAATCCGAGTCACACAGATGCCAGCTTTGCTCAGTCGCCAAGAGAAAAGTGATTGAGTCTATGCCCCACACTGAGAGAAAAGGGGCATATAAGAAGATATACATATGTACAACGAAATTTTAGATAAAAGTTTTTAATTAATTTGAAAAAATAATATATTAATATTATAATATTAATATTAATTTTGGAAAATATACGGAAATAAATAAGTATGGAAAATGTGTATCTAAATATGAAAATATTTTCAATAAATTTAATTATCAAATTAAATATATCAAATATTATCAATTAAATATCAACTAAATATGAAAATATTTTAACATAAATTTAATTATGAAATTTTAATTTGTTTTAAACAGAAATAAATCTTTTAAACGACTTTTTAATACGGTACTTATTTCATCCAAATATAAAACAATTCAAAATAAATATAATTAAAATATAATATATAAATATCATAAATTATAAATATAATTAAAATATAATATATAAATATCATAAATTATAAATATAATTATATAATATAATACTATAATAATATAATAAATAATAATAAAATAATTAATAATACAAAAAATAAGAAAAAAATACAATTTAATATAACATTTTTGGAAAATATATTTAATCTAAACTTGAAAGTATTTAATTCAAATATTAAAATATATTTAATCTAAATATGAAAGTATTTGTTTTAAATATTATATATATTTTAAAATAATTAAAAAATAATAATAATATCCAAGCTCAAAGCGAGTCCAGGGGCAGACATTTTTTATAAAAATAAATAAAAATCTTAAAAACTAAAAAATGTAATTTAAAAATCAATATCAAACACAAGACAAATTATTTTTAAGCTTTAAGGATACAATAATACTAATAAAAATAATTATTATCACCGAAAAATAGATAATATTTATTTGTATGAGCTATTATTAATTATTAAAAATTATTCAAGATAATAATTTTTCTCTCGCAAAAAAAATGCATATTTTTGGTGAATATGGGAAGATTTTTCTTAGTGTATTGGTATATCTGAGCCTTTTGTGTTTATATTCTAAATAGAAATAATTCTTCGGATCAAAAAAAAACAAAAAATTCCCTGGTAAATATTAAAAAATCAGACCATTTTTCTCTCTCGATCGTCTTTGGGGGACTCTTATTCCATTGGGGGAAGACTGAAGTCCCAGGCAGGCCTGTGGGCGCCCAGTTCTAGCAGCCAGCTTCTGTCCGCCAGCCTGCTCCGAGTGGGCTCGAAAGCGGTTGGACCACTTGCTACAAATACAAAAAAACTCCACTCCACTCGATTCGGAGACGCTGATGAGGCTGGACAGGCGGGAACACTCGACTGAACGCCACTCAAAGAGGCGGACGCGACCTGGAGCACTCGACGGCACTCCGACTTCCAGGCTGGCTGTTTATTTGTGTTGTGAAGGCCGCAACGGAACGCTAAACGAAGCACAGCCCGGCGATCGTGATCGTGGCGAAATCATAATGAAGCTGCCACAGATGGAGGCGCGTGGCAGGCACAAACCAATTCCTTGGGTACTTGGGGCTGTTGTTGGTCATGGAAAATGACTTTGAACTTTATTGTGCAGCCGGTTTTTCCCCATAACATTTTCCTGTTGGATTGATCGCGTAACTTAATTCATAAATGCAAAAATAAGAGAGAGCGAGACAGAGAGAGAGAGTAAGAGGTCAGACACTCACTTTTTTGGAGCTGGAGCCGGGTCTAGCCTGGCCATTGTCCTATTGGCCATATAAAAACGCGGCAAGCGACCCAACAGAGCCACATTGCCACCAGTGCTGCAGTCGAGCAGTCGTCCAGGAAGCTTCAAGACCCCCCCCCTAAAATGGCAAAGGTTTATTTGGTGAGTGGGTGGGCGAGAGGGGGAAAGAACTCTAAACATTCTCAAGTTCTCTGTTTTTTTTTTTTTTACCCCCTGAACAGCAAATGCCGCTCATTGCAGCAGCCGCCACCACCATATTGACGATTGTCGGTGCCACAGCCATGGCCCGGAGTCCGGCCAGCTATGGGAACAATGTGGCATCATTGTATGACAACCGATGGCACCGCCACGTGGCAGGAGAGCGTCGCAGCCATCAGGGTGGCCGCGGCCTGACGGCAGTGCTTAATGGGCTCACAAATCTATCGGGCCTGGGACACATTAGCAACGGTTACGGTTCGGTGGCGCCCACCAAGCAGGAGACACCGATATACGAGGAGCACAATGAGGATGCCGCCGTGGCGGCTGTGGCAGCCACGGCCCATGACCAGCACCAGCACCAGCACCAGTCTACTGTTTACAATTATCCAGCTGGTGGTGGTGGCGGATTCCTGCCCGCTTATGGGGGCTATGGATCATGGGGATTATCATCGCCGGAGGAACAGCAGCTGCAGGAACAACAACCGTATGCGTACGAGAAAATTTCAATGGGAAATTTCCTTCCACATTATGAGCAAAATTCCGGCTATGATGGGCATCAGCAGGAGCAGGTCTACCAGCAGCAGGAGCAGGTCTTTCAGCAGCAGGAGCAGGACTACCAGAAACAGGAGCAGCTCTACCAGCAGCGGCAGGAGGAGCTCTACCAGCAGCAGCGGCAGGTGCAACAGCAGCAGCACTCCACCTACTTTAGCCCCCACGGGGAGACATCCGCCTCTGGCTCGGCATCCTCGGCAACGAGCGGTTCGGCAGCCGATGACTATGAAGAGCATCCCGGAGATGGCCAGGAGCAGAGCTCCAACTACTTGGCCGAGTCGTCAAGCGGTCACGGTGGCCCGGGACACGGCCATCACTCGCATCATGTGGACATCATCAACTATGTGCCCGTAAAGCATGTGAAGAAGCAGCATGTGCCGGTGGAGAAACCCGTCAAGATACCCATTTCCCATGCGGTGATCATACCCGTCCGTAAGCCCGTGCCCATACACATACCGATCACCAAGACCATCCAAGTGCCCGTCGAGAAGGAGCTGAAGGTGCCGGTGGAGCGGGTGGTGGGTGTGCCGGTGGAGAAGCACATACCCGTGCCCGTCGAGAAGCATGTGCCGTACGAGGTGATCAAGTACGTGCCCATCAAGGTGCCCAAGCCGTTTCCCGTCAAGGTGCCCGTCTTCAAGACAGTCCTGCACAAGGTTAAGAGCTGGTGGTAGAGTCTCTCTCTCTCTCTCATTTTGGATTCAGCGCACACGTTTATTTTGTTATAATTATAAGCACATTATGCAGCCACCCCCTCGTCGCCCCCCCTGCCTCTACAAGCAACCAAAGCGAAGCGAACATCGTTATGCAGTTTTCAGCAGAGCCGAGCACTGCAATTCGTTTTCCATTTTCAATGCCGTTTTGAGTTTTAAAATTCATTTAATCCTCGGTGATGCGTTGTACAACAATTTTGTGACTCATTTAACATTACAACAATTTGCATTAAAATACAAACACGAAACGAAACAGAAACACACACGAAGCAGGAGACGGGCGCGGGGAAGGGTCTCTTTTTTTATGCTAAGGATACCCTGTACAAGGGGTGCCTTGTGTTGATTCAAGAGCATGTAAAAGGCAGATAAATAGGTAGCTATGCGAGCCTCGCATACAAAGCGAAAAAATACACGGCAGAAAACCAAGCACGCCCGATCTCTTCCCAGCAGGCAGCAGCAGCAGCAGAGCTTGCAAATAAACGCAAATAAATGTTTTTTTTTGTGATCTGCGAATGAGATCGAGAACGAAACCAAGCACAGCCGAGCTCCTATCGCCCACAGGCCCGAGCCGAACACCTTTTCTACCTGCACTTCGTGTGGTCTGTTTCTTGCCTTCGGTAGGGCACGATTGAACACGTCTGTCTCTCACAATAAGCGGCTCATTTCGGTGTGCTGTGCAGAAAAAGCACCGCTCACTTTGCAAAGCTTATCGCTGCGAGCAAAAGCAAAAACAAAACACCTTTAGCAGCCTGTGATCGGTAAAGGTGCCTGCGAAAAGGGATTCAAAAGGGAAACGAAAAAGCTGACGCCGCTATGCTGCTGTTTGTGTTGTGTGGTGTTTGGGAAAGAAAGAGAGAAAAGAAGTCGTTCGTTTTATTTGCAGAGCTTATCTCTTAAGCATACGCACATACGGAAAAGACACATTTGGCAAATACACTCCCGAGCAATGGATTAGAATTGATTTAAAATAAAAAAATCATTCAAAAATCATTAACCATACGGCATTAACGATAATGCCACCAGATATGCGGTTGTAGTAATAAAATTGCTGATTTCTAATAAAAAATAAAAAAACAAATATTAAAAAAAAATAGTAATAAAGAAGTATATTAAAGACCAAAATGTTGCCTAAGTTGATGATGATTATTATAGAGAAGGTATACGGCTAGCTCTTCCGTGCAGTATTGTATAAATCTGGTGGACAATTTAAAGCTGTTTTATCGTTAAAGAATGGCAACAAACACGGCCTGAAGCGAGCTTGCATTGATCTTTTTGGAGTCCCTTTTACGATTCAGTGTCAAGATTCAGTTTTCAAATAAAGGTGTCTTCCCACATTATTAGTGGAGCTGAAAATATCCCTAAAATAATAATTGACGCAAGGTTTCAGAATGATTTTGTTATTTCTATTAATTTTAAATCACTTAGTCTATACCATTGATCGATAAAAATTACCAAATTCTTTGGTTTCAAATTTCCTTAAAAAAAACCCTGTTTTAACAACATTTCTGTTAAGCAAAAATGTACATATAGGGACATAAAATATATATTTTATCTATATTCAGAAAATGATTTCTTAAAAAAACCTGTTTTTAAAGGAATAATTTTCTGAATAAAACCTGTTTTTAAAGGAATAATTTTCTGAATAATGATAAAATATATTTTTTTTTCCATGTATAGACATTTTTGCTTTGATTTAAAAAATTCATCTTCCTATAGAAAATCCATCATCTATTTCTTAGTAGGGAACAAAAAAAAAAAGGCATTGCTTGAACGCAGATTATATCGAGCAAAAACAGTATTGAATGTTCTTTTTTTCGACCATATAACAACTTAAAAGTATTGAGGATTATTTGCGAGCTCTATAATCTACAGATCCAAAGAAATCCATCAAAAATCAAAATACAGCCCGAAGAAAGAACTTTCAAGCTCTTTCCAAGTTGTGGCTCCCAAAAGTGCACTCGAAATGCTAATTTTCCAGCACTTTTTCGAGTGAATAAAAAACTTTTTATTGGAAAATAACCGACTAACGGGTATCTGACAGCCGAAACGCCCATCATAAAGCCCATACTTGTTTAGCAGTGATTTTACGGTGCATTTATCATGGACATGAACCGCCAACTCCGGCGACTCCCAACCCTTTTGCCAAGCACATTTATTTAATTTCACTTTAAGCGCACAAAACACAATGAAATTTGTGTTAAATGAAATGAAATTCATCTTCACAAAAGGCTCTTCCGGTCTCTCTGTCTCTCTCTCTCTCTGCCAAATGCCATTTCCAGGCCATTACATCGACAGTTCGGACGCTTTCTAAGGGAGAGAGAGGAGGACCTTCCAGGTCTAATTAAATTAAGTGCACACCTTTGTTGTTCCGCTACGTGCTGGCATGCACTGCATTGATTTCCAGATGGTATTTCTTGGAGAACAGAGAACAGAACTAAATGGGTTGCCCCTATAAAGATCTAGTGGGAATTCCAACCAAAGCCTACCCCACGAAACCAGTTATATTTGTGGCTGCCCCAAGAAGAGCAACCAGTAACATATCGTATACAGTAAATTTGTTGCTTGCCAGCAATCCTTCTTGACTCTGCCACGCACAGACTCCCCTGCCCCTCCCTGGCTGGCTGGCTTGTCCTTTGTCCCTATGTGGCACGACACTGTTTGCTCGCGCGGATGTGTGGTCCTTTCGCCTGTCAGTCACGCGGCTCTGTCTGTGGCTCCTCCGCTTCGAGCTGCTGCCTGCCACTTTCGAGTTGCCTCGCTACTCTTGCTCCATTTACTGTGTATTTTTGATGTCTAAATTGCATTTTATTATGTCGCTCGCTCGCTCGAGGAAAACTTCTCTCTTTGCTTGCCACACATATGGCTCCGCGGCAGCTCCGTTGTCGTCTTTGTTGTTGCGGTTGTAAATTTTATTTATCATTTAACATTTTTTACGCTTTTTATGAGTGAGAGAGAGAGAGAGAGGGGGGCACCCGACGACACACTTTAAGTGACTTTTCAAGTACTTTATTTTGCATACAAAAAAAGTATTTGCCGTCACCCATGTGCGTGCGTATACGTAATATTGGTGGCAACTCCGCTTCCGGTGGCCTTTGAGCAGATGTTTCATACACTTTTTATGTTAAACATTTTAGTTATTATTTTTATGATTTTCATTTACCCACTTTATTGGGCCCTATTCTCTGGCCCGGTTTTGACATAAACATATGCCATATAATATTTAATGAACTGCAGATTTTTGTGTGCGGGAAATGGCAATGATTATGTGAAAATGTATGGGCCAGAATTTCTAGTTTCTGGCAAAGTTTGCCACAAAATTAATTAATTTTAATTTGAGGCTGGCAGACAACAACGACGCTGACAATGACAATGACAATGACACAACCGAACATCCCCTAAGTAGGGGATGTAATTATTTGCATTTGTTTGCCACCCGCCCAAAATGGGTGCAAATTTTGGCAAGGGGTTTATAAAGCCAGGGCCTTGATGGAGTCATAAGAATTTTCCTTTCTTTTTAAAGATTTATGGAAAACTTATTTTCCTCAGCAGTACGGCCTGGGTAAGGAATTTTTTGTAACTCTCATGTACTTTAATATGCAAGAACTCAATAAAAAACAACAGGACTTTCACCAAATACTTCTTAAATCCTTTAAAATTTATAAATAACACCAGTGGCCAGACCATTCGGCAATTTAAGCATAGAATTTTATAAAGACGGTTCCTCACTTAAATTTTTGATTGAAATATTGGGCAAGATTTTAACCTTTCCAAACATATACAATTGGCATCGTCACATGTTGGATTTAAAATAAAGTATCGTTTAATAATAATGTTTAGATCGAAAAAGAGTACAAAATTTATGGTTCCAAGGGTCTGTTCTCCCGACTTTTGTTCAACTTTCTTGCTTCTGCTTCCAAAAACCGACTGTCATATCGATAACCCCTTGTTGGTTAGGCCTTTTAAATATCGGTTAAGTCTGGTTATATCAGTTACGTCTTGTCGATGGTATCTTAAGATCAGTTAACTGCTTGATACCCTGTCCTTTAAATACTTTTACAAAATTTCAAGCTATTTCATATAAAATTATCACAACACCGATGTACTTATTTTTTTTGGCCAGTAGTGTATGAAGGCCCTTTCAGACCGTATTGCATAGATTGGCTGGGGTGCCTGGGTTCTGTTCTCAATATCTCCACTTCTATTTAAGGAATTTTTACAACACCAATGTCTATCGATTGTAAATTTTATTGTTTAATTATGTTTTCTACATTGTTCCGCAAGGCGATTTATCGTTTCCCGAGCACTTGCAGAATTATAAAATATTATTGCAGATACAATTATGAATGAATTTCAATTATTTGCTGCCAACAAAATGCTGTTTAGCTCTAGATTTAGACCGAATTTCATTAATTTTGGGCGTCCTGAAAGTCTTTAATAACAAAGGCCATATATTCAAAGAATCGTAAAAACATATTCTCATGTTAAGAGTCAGATCTGAAAGGGGTAGGATCAAATATTCTCATAAGCCCTGTGTTGATTCTGGTCAATAAATATGTACAATTATAAATAAGCTGATCCATAGATCTTTATAAACGACTACTAACTATCGTTTCTATACCTATAGAATATACAAAACCAAGAGTTTAATTTAATTCGAGTTTTTCTGAGTTTTTAAAAACAAAATTTCGTTAAAAAAATACCATAACATATGATGAATTTTGATTTGGAAACCTTAATAAATCCCAAACGGTAAACTTAAGCCCTACATTTTTAAAGGCAATTAATAGCGGCATTCATTAGCTTTTCAGAATGGTTTAAAAGCTAGGCGTGGTTTCCCCTAGCCCTTGAATTCTGAAAAAATTACCATTGCCATAAATTACTTTAAAAAAAAACACTAACCATAAAAAATAGTTGTAATTCATTAAAAAACTTGGCTATCAGAAAAAGTGGATTTTTCGTTCTACCTTTTATGGGAAATTTTCGCCACTTCTAGGAGTAATTGTGGGAAATGTTTGCTTTATTAATAAAAGCAGCTGATTTCTCATTCGACAGACATTCAAGGAGTACTCGTACTCGTACAAAACAAAAAACTGTTGCTTTTAATAAACGAACGGTCCTGCCCTGCCCATATGTGGCGTGTGTGGTGCGGGGTGGGTGGTGGGGTGGTGGGGTTCGAAGGGCAGCTGCCACTGTGTTTGCACTTTTATTAAAAAACTTTTGCATAATGAAAGTTTTCCAGCTCTCTCTCTCTCTCTCTCTCCGAATTGTAGACGCAATATATTTATAATTCCCGGAAAGTTATGTCGGGTTCACTTTAGCTATTTATATAAATATTTTTGCAAAAGTTTAGCTAAAAATTTATAATTTTTTTGTTTTTGTGGTTTGTTTTTTGTTTTTGTGAAGTGTTTATGATGCACCGAACAACTCTTTGGCTTTGTGTCGCCCACAAAACAATTCACTTTTGCATATTAAAAAGATTTAATTTTATTTCGTTTAAGCAAGTTTTTTATTGATTGCTCTTGCCCCTTGAGGGGGCTCTCCAGACAGCAACAAAAATATATAATGGGTATACGAATTTTTTATTGTGGTCGAGGAGCCCATCGAAAAGGACTCTCTCTAAAAGCAATGATACTTTTATTTCCTCCCCCGCCCACTCCCACTCGATGGCATTGCCACGTAAGGCGGCCACTCAGCGAGATGGCGGTGGCTCAGTGGCTGATGGCTGATGATGGGCGCACTCACACACACACACACAAACACATTGTCGCCGCCGTCTTCGGGTGTGGATTTTCGTGGATATGCGGCGCTACATGTTATGAATTTTTTAGGGTCTTTGCTTAGGGAGGGACAAAAGAAGTACTCACAGGCGGAGGGGGACAAAAGGGAGGACTCCCAGGCAGGGCGGTACAAAAGGGAGGACTCACAGGCAGAGAGGAACACAAGGGAGGACCCACAGGGATAGGACTCTCAGACAGACAGACAATAAAAGCCTTGTGGCACGTGTGCAGAGGCCCGCAATGGCCCCTCGTACGCCGAGATTATGTCTACGTTTTGCTCAAATGATTTACACATCGTCTGTGTTTCCTTATCTGCACATGGACTGGCTTTCGGCATTCGGCCATCTGCAGTTACCAATTTGCCATTGTTGTACGCGAATTTTTTTTGGAAATTTCCACAGCATCACAGGTTTAAAGGTGGCTTTTTGGCAATAGGTTTAAGCCATGATTGGCCATAAAGGATGTTCTAAGCAGGGTTATTGGTAGATCATCTAGAGATGCAAAAGCTGTTTTCCATAGTCGGTTTACAGTTGGTTTTATATGCACGCCTTTAAATGCCCAACCGAGCCTCGAAAAAACTCATTTAGTGCAACGCAATTATGAGCAATGCTTGCTCTCTCTTACCCACACCCACGCTCAACGCGCACTCTCATCTGCTTGTCACTTTTGATCCTCTCTGAGCGAGGCGTTGTCTCTCTCTTTGACACCTACTATGCAAGTGGACAAGAATAAACATGCACAGCAATGAGACACGCAGTGGACAAACACAAACGGTGAATGCTGAAGATGGCAACGAAAGGGGGAACAATACACTGAGCATAATATTAGGAGCCGACATGTATTTAGGAGAGTGTAAGAAAGTGAATTAGTGCTAAACAATCCCAGGCCCGTGGTGCATTCAGTATCGCTTAAAATTGTCTGCCATTTCATAGGAATCACCCACAACGGGCCTGCCTGGGCCAATGGATGAGCGAGTGGGATGGACGACTGCTGTGGGCGTTGCGCAACGGAAGTGCAACCGTATGTATCCGTATCTGTATCTGTATCTGTATCTATGCGATACATGCGAAGAAGCCTTATGTACTTGCACTCTGCAGTTGGCTTTTATGGCACTCGAAGAAGCTTGTGTGAAGGTGAATGCTGCTGCCGCTTCCTTATGTTGCTGCCACTTTGGCCAGCACTCTGGCACTCAGGCGCTCTCGACTCGATTCGGCCCGGGGCGTGTCAAAATTGCAAAACTAATTTATTAAAAACGGATATATGAGGCAGGATTTTGTGCTATATTTTGCCCAGGAGTTTCCAGCTCATCGCACGGCCGCCATATTGCCACAGAGTTTATAATTTTTGCCTTGGCTGGGGATGCCGGGTAAATAATGTGCTGTCAGCATGTCAACGGCACCCCCTGTCTCTCCCTCTTTTTTGGCCGGCACATTTGTTTATTGTTTTCATACCGAAAAGAAAGAGTATACGACTAGTTCTTGACCTCGATCATGTGCAACTTTCAAGCAGTCAGCGGCATAATTTTGTTTAGAGCTTTAAAGAAAGGGCTAGAGATTTTTTAAGTTTTTTTTCTTAAAGAGCAAGACTTATATACAATTTGGTATTCCATTATTATCCCTAGACCCATGGAAAGGCGGCATCGTTACAGGGTTATTGGATGGAGACATGTATTTTGGGCCTACTCGTATATTGGTTAGGTGTTTCTGGCTAGTGTTTACAGATCTCCGCTTTTCACACCTGGAATAGTCATAAATTTCCTCACTTAGATCGGTTTTCGGTGGCATAAGTGCTTTAAAAGAGAATTTTTAATAAAAACCACATACATGGCATGTGAATGATAATGGTTTGAGAGGGTTTTTCTGGCCCCCCTGCTGATCCACAGAATTCTCAAAAATTTATAAAAAACCACATACATGGCATGTGAATGATTATGATTTGAGAGGGTTTTTCTGGTTTTTCTGAGTGTATTTTTTTTTACTGAATTCTGGAGACCGAAAATCACCGGGTATCCCATGGTCGAGCCACTCGATTGTAGCCTTTGTTGCTCTTGATTTCCTGTTGATTTTCGCTCATTATGTGCTTTAGGAGGGGGCATGCCCCTGGCAACTGCAACTTATCCGTCTGTTCACAGTTTTGGACTTGAAATATGATCCGATGACGCTGCTGGGATGCTGCTATGCTGGGATGCTGCCTGCCATTTCAACGGCAATATTTAGTTTCATTTCTCAACTGAATGCTCTGTCAACTGAAGCTGTCTCTGGGGCTGTTTCTCTCCCGAGCATTGTGTCTCTCTGATGACATTCCAGGCATCTAGCCAAAGGTAATCATATCCCTGCATTTTCTCCAGCAAAAGCTGTCAATCAAAAGTCTCGGAGAGAGAGATTCAAGCACACGTCAGTGGACTTCAATTAGAGACATTTTTGATGAGCACTTGGCCATCCCAACGGCTTTGGAGCGACCAAAAGTTGCAACACTTAATTGCCACCCAGACGCTGGAGGGTGGGGGGGTTGGTGGGGGTGGAGGGTAGGTTGTAAAATATTGATACTTATGCAGGAGGCCAGAGCCCGCTTTGGAGGGGTCTCTCAGCTCGTTTTAAGCGCACTTTAATGGCAATTATACGCCCGAGCAGTTGTTTGTGTTACCAAACTTTCGTTCAGGGTTGGGGGCTGAGCCCAGGCAGGACAAACAAGACCCACATACTGCGTACATCGTATCCCCCCCCGTATGCGCCCCGCAGACGATCCTGGCCGCATAAATCCTTTGGAGTGGAGTGGATAAAATACTTGGCAACATTTTGCTTGCTGCCTGCACGCACCAGATTATTAAAGTTGTGTGTAAATAGTTTATGGTAATCGTAAAAGAGGGTCCTCCATCCTTTTCTCAGACATGGAATATCACTCATACGCCACGTTCCACGCTGCTCTTGAAAGTGCTTTTGGCCATTCGGCAATTAAGCAGGGCGTCAACTGTTTTCTTAAGGACTCCCTTTGAGTCCACATCAAAAATAACAACTTGCCACCTGAGTCGCAAATTTTTATGCCGCACCAACAAAAAAAAAAAAAAAAACACCAAAAAAGGGTTCAAAAAGTTTTGCGTTTCCTGGGCGCTAACTGATGGCTGGCCGGGGCTGTCATTTTTCAAGCGGGCCACCCATCCCCTCCCCCCCACAGATCTGAACCAGTTAATGCCTGCCCGTTGCCGTTGCCCGGCAATTATCAAAGTTTTTGGAGGTAAAAGTGCTGATTAATTTTTAATGTTTATCTCTGCTGCTGTGCCCCCTCCCCCCCGCCGCCGCCGCTGCCGCAAAACTGTGGAGTCATTTCCTAAATTATAAAGTCATTTGGTGTCCACCAAAAAACACGAAAACGAAGTTGAAACCGAAACTGAAACCGACTTCAGCGCATTCTGACTGGACGATTCTGTTGGCCGCCGAGGCAGAACCATCTATGGCCAGTGGCACGAATCAATCGGAGAAGAATGGGGATACTTAAAAATAACATTAATATTGTTATTATTGGTTACAAACTGGCAATTGCTGGACTACAAGTCATTTAGGTAGTCTTTTCCACAAATGGGATAATGCACATAAAAAAGAAAAAACTTCTTAAATAAACTCTTTTTTTTTAATTTACACTAATAATTTTTTTGGACTTTTCTTGAGTTTATAAAATCAAATAAAAAAATTATAAAATTATGTTTTTATTACAAATTTACAAAAAAGATATAAACACACAAAAAAATACATTTTTTCCAACTTTTCTTAAAAAAATGTATAAAATAATTTTTTAAATACAAATTTTGGTAAAATTAAATTATTAATTTACAAGTAAAATATGAAACACACAACAAAATAATATTTTTGACTATTCTTGAGATTATAAAATCAAATTTAAAACAAAAAATAATTTAAAATAATTCTCTTATTTTCCATTTATAAATAAAATATAAACACACAAAAAAAAATAATTTTTCCAATTTCCAAAAGCTTTGAATAATTTTTTAAATACAAATTTTTGGTTAATAGAAGTTATAACTTTACAAATACAATATGAAACTTACAAGAAACAATCATATTTTGAAAAAAAATCGAAAAAAGGTATAAATTTATAGTTTATAAATTTAAAATTTCGATTTTATAAAATAAAGCCTCATATTTTCGTAATTATAAGCTGTAGGTGCAAAGAGACAGCTTATTGGATGAAAGCTTTTTTCAGTTACAAAAAAAAGTTATGTAAAAAAAACTTTAAAAAATACAAAAGCATTTAACACCAAGAATTTTTTCTCTTTCCATAAAAAAAAAACCATAATTCATAAACATTTTTTTATGAGTCTTTAAAAAGTCTTTAATAAAGACCCTAATCCATCAGAAAATGGCGGTGTGGTGTGGTCTCGTGGGGTAATTGTTGTTGCTTTTTGTTCGTAAAATATACATTAATATATATCTATTTAATTTAAAAATTCGTTTAATTCGTTTACACTTGACACTTTCCTTTTACTATTTCCACAATCTTTTGGTTGTAATTTTTCACATCTAATTGTAACTATTCGATTCTCAGAGCTTTTTTTCACCGGGTGTTAGTGCGAGATGGAGAGAGATTTAAGTGTTTTTGTGCCCTCCTGACACGTGGCGAGTGCGTGACAAATTAATTGTAAACAGCCGCAGGTCCCTAGTCCAGTCCAGTCCGTTCCGTTTCCCCTGTTCCCGTACTTGTTCTTCTGTTTCCGGTTTACCGTTACACATGTTCCATCCACATGCAGTCCACTGGCATTGTAGCTTTAAGGTTTTTTGTTTTTGTGTGACAGTTTGACAGAGCAAAAACATTGCAAACGATTCATTATTTGAAAGAAACGCACACACACACACACACACACACACATCCCTATTATCTACTACTAACACACCACTGGTGGTCGTGGGGGGGGAGGGGGATGGGGCGGCCACTCTACTGTTCTCATCAGCAGAGAGTCGTCGCGGTCAGCAATCTGACCGGACGCATGTTCATTGCGTTTTGCGGCTTTCGTTAGTTCCGACTGCGTACACGTACACGTTCCAAAATCCCGTTGCAGTTGCGGTCCCCCCCTCCCCCCACTCCCCCCTCCCGTTCGTGGCGGTCACATGGTCACAAAATTCTTAACGAAGCGGTCATTGTGTGTCCTGCAATTATGAATTTATGTGCATTTATCAGTCAAAAGTCCCACTGGCAGGCCCAGGCCTGGCCATTCCCCGCCATTGATTTGCACGTACGTAGCATATGATTATTTAATTTGATTTTTAGTTGGGCTTCCGCTCGTTTTTGCGGTTTAGTTTAGTCTCTGCGCACTCCATAAATACTAATCGTAATCATTTTTGGGCAAAAGAAGAGGCTTCTAATTATACCGAATGCCCATGGGGGGCCGTGACCAAGGGGAATGACTATCATTTGTAGATATTCCCGATCAGCCTGAACAAAGGGAGAGAGCATGAGATAACATTACTGTTAATGGATGGCCGGTGTAACATTTTTCAGTTCTGTAACTCCCGCCTATGGCTAGAGTGGACTGTAACAGAGCAACAGCGCTGTTAACAGAGCAACAGCACTGCTAACATTGCAGCTGAACAGAATGTCATCGTTTCCGTTTGGAGGGTCGCAGCTACAGCAGACTGTTAGCTTTTAGCTCTCATTTAACAGCGTGTTATAGCGTTCTGTACCCGATCCCTAAGAGCGCTCTGTTACCGCTCTCTGAAAGCGCTCTGTTACCGCTCTCCAACGCGCTCTAGTGCCGCTCTCTGACAGCGCTCTGTTATCGCTCTCTGACAGCTCTCTGGAAGCGCTCTCACGCTCGCTCTTAAGATCCACACGGCTCGCGAGAGGCCTATCAAGATCCACCCGCCTCGCGAGCGGCCTATCAAGATCCACTCGCCTCGCGAACAGCCTCTTAAGATCCACTCGGCTCGCTAGCGGCCTTCAGATTGTAATCTAGAACCATACACACATACATAAGCAATTACGATACATCTCCCAAAGTAAACGGCTATGAATCTTACACGTACGCACTATACATACATATGCATTGGAATACACATTCCACACCGACTTCTTGCATTCTTTGTTCTTAATTTTCCCTCCTACAAACAATTAGAAACTTTTTTAAAATACCAATATTTTTCAGAATTTATTCATCATTGATAAAATGTTTTCCCTCTTTGCTCCTACAAAAAATTATGAATATTTTTGAAAGAGTATTACAATCTTATACCAATATTTTTAAGAAATTATTTATCATTGAAACAATGTTTAACAGTAAAGAAATTAATTAGAACTCGTATTGAATAAATCCTTTTAGGGTTCAGAGGGTCATTCATGTGTGTTTGCAGAGCGGCGGATCGAGGGCCACTAATGGGAATATGGTGCAGGGTGTAGGGGTTTCAATTTGTATATGTGTGTTCTTCATGTATTTCCGCGGCAGCTTGTAGTGGCTGTGGATCGTAGCTGAGGCCTAGCTTACGAGCCATGAAACGGTGAGCGCCGGGTGGAGGGTAAGAGCCCACACTGTTAGACCACTGTTAGCCCACTGTTTTCCCACTGTTTGCCCACTGTTTACCCACTGTTAGCCCACTTTTTGCCCAATGTTAGCCCACTGTTTACCCACTGTTAGCCCACTGTTTGCCCACTGTTAGCCCACTGTTAGCCGCTTAAAAGCTTAACATTCATGTCATTCATGTTTCAAAGAGTTCCCACTTCATTTTTCTTAAATTTGATACCTTATTTGCCAGACTCCCTGCAACCCCCCTACGCGACTGCAGCTCCCACGTCAATTAGAGTTAATTTCATTAGCCGGCAATAACTTGCAGCACTTTCCGCAAGAAGTTACCCCCCTTCGGCCCCAAGCTTTTGGCCCGGTCTGGGGTAACAACTTTACTTTTTGGCTAATTCTGTTGCTGTTGCTGTTGCCGTTAACGCCTCGCTGAAGCTGAACGTTGCGTTTATTTTGTGCGTCATTGTAGACCCTGCCACGTGCCCCATGCCCACTGCCCACTGCTTTCAGCCTCCTGCCTCTGTCGCTGCCCCTGTCGCTGCCCCTACCTCTGTCCCTGCCTCGGCCCCCTGCCCCTCTCCCTCTCTGCCCCCTGCCCCTCCTCTGCTGCCAGAAACTTCTTCTTGTTGCAGTTGCAGTTACATTTGGCAATTAGCCGCTGCATTTTCTTGCACTTTCGCTACTTTTGGCCAACACCGACCCCCCTCCAACCCCCTCCCCTCCTCAATACATATTTATTAGCCGCATTTGTTGGATTTTAGCTCAATTAAAAAGTTTTACTCCAGCTACTTTTCTTCATTTGGGACCTCTCGACTCCGATTTTGGCCACGATTCTCGACGCCCGACGCCCGACGCCCGCCGTCAACTTCCATTCGGACTTTGGGATGTCTTGTTTTGGCCAAGAAGTCTTAGCCTTTCTTTTAGACACTAATTGCAATTACTTTCGGGATCTGGGAACAACATAAAGAATTTATTATTTAAGATTTTATGCATAAAAAATACAAGTTTTTCTCAGCCCAACAAATGATTGGTGCCCCAGCCCCCTGGATGGTAGTGGTGGTGCTGCGGCTGCTGCTTGTGCACCACCGTCCTTACCACCGGCACCTTAACGGGATACGGATAGTAGACGGGCGTGGCCACCGCCTTCTCCACCCGATAGGGCACCCGTCGCTCCACCACAAACGGCATGGGCCGCTCCACCGGCACTGGCTGGATCCTCTCGATGGGTATCTTCACCTCCTGCAGCTGCGGCACAGCCACTGTCCGGGTGACGGGCACCTTGATGGCCACCGGCTTGGGCACGGCGGCTATAACGGTGCGGGGGACCTGCAGCTGCAGCGTCTGTTTGTAGGGCACCAACTGCTTCTGGTAGTGCGGGACGGCCACCTGTCGGATGGTCTCGATGTGTTTGCTTAGCGGCACTCCGGCCAGGGCCTGGCTGCTCGTGGGCGTGTGGTGCACGCTGCTGGTGATCGGTGGCAGGAAGTCACGGGCTTTGGGCAGATCTGCTAGTTGCAAATCGATGTGGGAGTAGAGCAGCTGTTGATCGGGCTTGTCGTGGTGCAGGTTCCTCAGTTCCCTAGGGTCCTGGTGGCGGTCCCTCAGTTCCCTAGGGTCCTGGTGGCGGTCCCTCGGCTCCCTTGGGTCCTGCTGCCCTTCCCTTACTCCTTGTTGCCGTTCCCTCACCTCCTGCTGCCCCCTGCCCTCCCCCTCCTCCTGCTGTCGCTTCACTGGATTCGACCATGTTTGCAGCTCTTTGATCCTGGCATAGGCACTGGCCTCCTGCTGGTCCTCTTGCTCGCCAGTTTCGTCGCGATAATTGGAAATTTGTTCGAAATGGTAATGACCGTAGGGCGTGGCCACCCGCGGCGTCGGCGACTGATATCCATAGCTTTGATAGGCACCAGGACCAGGACCAGGACCAGCCTCATAATTTCCCGTATTAATGACAAAATCGATACCGCCACGCGGTCCAGTCTGCGAATGGGGCACAAATCCGGACCAGGCCTGGGGTGGGGCATAATTTCCATATGTGACGGCCCTGGCCCTTGCCAGGTCATCGCTGCCACCAGAAGTGCCATAATAATTTCGTGTATATCCTGTTAATCCCGCCAACGACTCGGTGTCCGCGCCAGTGTCCTGGTAATTGCCTTTGCCATGTTGCAGGGGCAGGCCAGCGCCGCCGCCGTCGCTCATTGTTATGGATAGCAGGAGCCACATTAATGCATAGATCGTTAATGAACTGTTGGCATGTTGGCCAACGCCGGGAGGAGGCCTCATGTTCCCGTCGTGTCCTGTCGAGTGCTAATCCTTGGCGCTCGAGTGCGTGGGCCACTGCTGTGGCTGTGTGTGTCCGCTTTCGAATGTAAAATTCCCTGCAACGCGTTTGGGTTTTTATAGCAGGGGCCACACATGAAGTTCATTGGCCTCCACGCGGGCCACCACTTTCACTTGTTCCGCCCTGCGCTCTCGTATCTTGTATCTTTGAGATGCCTGTGCAGCGATCCAATCTCTCGATTGTCGGCATTGTGGCATCCTCGTCTTACATTTGATTTTCCATCAAGTTTTTTCCCTCCGCTTCGTATCACATTTCCCATTTTCCACTCGTTGGCTGCTTGCGGCCAATGTCGCGGCCACTCCGATGACACGCCGCCAGGGCTTGCGGTGTGTGGCACAGGGGGAGGGGTATTTGGGGCACATCTCTGCCAAGTGTCGCAATCGGTGGGTGGGAGTCTCGTGTTGCCGCCGCCGCACTTTCAGTTTCCAGTCAATGACATTTGGCAATCGATGTTCCTGCAGCATTTAGATCTGGCACTGCCCTTGCCACCGCCCCTGATGCTCCGACCACACTTAGAGAAAATATTTCCAGGCAAGATAAATCCATAAATTAATAAATATATACAAAAAATCTTTTTAGAACGGGCCATATATAATTTAAATAAATACAAAATTATTAAAGTTGTAGGACATATTAAATGTAATGAAAAATCTTTGTAATATTAAATTTAAATATGAAATATATTTATTTTAAATATACAATTTTTTTTTTATCAAATGCATATATTTTTATAAATTGAATTATTAAATCAAAATATGATTTAACAACTAAAAAATATATATAAAACAGTTTTTTTGGTGCGGCCCATATTTAATTAAAATACAAAACACTTTCCAAAATAAATAAAAATAAAATTAAGTTAAAAATAAATAACAAAAAATACAAATTTGTTTAATATATTATATCTATATTTAATCGAATTATGAAAATAATTTATTTAATTATGAAATATATGAGATATTTTTTTTTTTTAATAAACGAAAATATTTATTTTTATTTAAACATTTAATTTCATTATGAGATATATTTATGAAGTGTAAGAAATTTTTTTTGTATTTAATAAAATATTTAATTTAAATTTAAAATAATAAAATTATGAGGTAAGTGAAATCACTTTCTTTTACCATTTTGCCATTTCCACTCACTTTGCAAATTAATTCACAAAATTGTAAGAATTAAATAAAAGTTTTGTATTTGTATTTTTCGTAATTTTATTTTTTTTTTTTATTTTTCTATCTGTGATACACACAAAGAAAAAAAAAATAATAAAGAACTTTTTCTCTGCGTGTATATTTTGCATGCCACAAGCGGCCAAATCAAATATATTTTCTAACAAGCAGTGGCAACAGCAAACGAGAGAACGTGAGAGGGTTTAAACAGGTGGAAAGAGCGAGAGAGAGAGAGAGAGAGAGGGGGAAAGAGAGAGAAATGGAGATACTTACAGGACGAGTATCCGATGAACGTTTGGATCATTCATCATTCTGCCTCCGAATTTAAGTTTGCAAAAGAAGTTTTCTCTGCCACCATTACCCCGTGCCCCGTGCCCCCTGACCCCGCCCCATGCCCCCTGCCTCAGCACTCTTTTCGGCGCAAAGTATTTGCACAATTGCTGGCCCTCGAGAGCTGGTTGGAGCTGCGCCCCCGAAATGACAGCGCCAAAGTACACGTAAAGTGTATTTTCGCATTGAATGAGGTTAAGCTTCGTTAAATTTACCCCAAAAACCACCCCCCCCCTGCCACTCCCCCTCACCCACTGTGTGTGGGTTACTTGTTGGATGCATTTTTCTTTTTCGCTTCTTTTTCATTACTTGAAATCCTTTCAAGTCTTGTGAAGCATATTTTAGCCAAGTTCCATAGAAAAAAGAAGGTGGCCCGATGGTGGCCAGAGTGTGTGGGTGGTGGGCGTAAGTGGGTGGGTGGGTGGCTTAGAGTGGGTGAAAAATCAACGAAAAGCTGCCAAAGTTAAATGCTGCCACACGGACACACTTATTAAAGTTTAAAGTTGCTTTTCGATCATAAAATTAATGGGGAATGGGCATGGTCAGGGGAGTGGGGCTGCCTGTGACACTGAAACTTCATTAAGGCACGTTTAAGGGGGAGGCACAAACAGTCAGAAGCAGGGCCAAAAGCAGGACTTGCAAATAGCCAAGAAATTCCAGCTATAGGCCCCTTTGTTTGGGCCCTCCCAGGCAGACCAGGCGGCAAGAGAGAGGGAAAGCTGGGCCCTGCCAAGAGAGAGGGGAAGGAGGGACCTGCCTAGAGAGAGGGCAAGGAGGGCCCTGCCTATAGAGAGAGGGGGGATGGTTGGTGACCCCTGCCCAGAGAGAGAGGGGGTTAGTTGGTGACCCCGGTCATCGTTGCATGCGAATTTAATCAAGTCTTGCCATAGAATTTACGGCCACAGAATTACCCCAAACTTGGCCTTGGATTTTAGAGGGGATGCCCCCCTCCCCCCCACCCCTCTGCAGTGGACATACTGCTGCAGCTTCTTGTTGTTTTGGCTTAAAACAATTTGCGGTCCTGATGGTCGGTGAGGTTGTTTTTTTATGGCCCTTTTTGGCTTGTTTGGCGAATTCTTTGGAATCTTTTTGGCGGAGGTCATGGCCTGGACATGCAAAAGTGTTGACTCAGGTGACCCCCCCTCCCCCACAGGGTACTACAGAATTTTCTTCGATGTTTTTGTGTAAAGTTTTCGATTTGCTTGAATGTCAAGACTTTGCGCGGCAAAAAAAATTTTAAAGAGTAAATTGATACATTTATTTTTGACAAGAAATCAATATTTTTTAACAATAAAAGTGAACAATATTCACAATATTCATTTTAAAATGTAAACCGGATATCTTAACATATTTTTTAAATGGAATATCTTATTTTTTATTAAAAATATTATTAAAAATATTAGACCGATTTTTAGATTTGTTTTTAATGGTATTCTATACTTTTTTTTATATTATTTTATTCTTTTTATTACAAATGTTAGACCGATTTCTTAAAAAATTTTTAAATGGTATACCTTATTTTATATTATGTTATTATTTTTTATTACAAAATATTAGACCTATTTTTTTAACCTTTTTTAAACGTTTACATTTATTTTATATTATTTTATTCTTTCTATTAGAAATATTAGATTATCCCTTATTTTATTATTTTTATTAAAAAATGTAGACCATTTTCTTTAAGTTTTTAAAATGGCACTCTTTATTTTATATTATTTTGTTATTTTTGTTAAAAATATTAGACCGATTTCTAAAGCTTTTTTTTAAATGCCATCCTTTATTTTATTATTTTATTCGTTTGTTTTTCCTATTTTTTGTTTTAATATACAAATATCTGTTCATATTAAATTTTGTAATTTATTTAATTCCTTTTTTTTTAATTTAAGAAATAAATTTAAAAATGTTAATTAAATATGTAAAAACCTTTTTTCTAATTTGCATTTGAAACATCTATTTTTTCCGTCATTCTATTTTTTGTTTTAAGTTTATTTATTGTTTATATTATTCCAAAAATAATAATTAAATTAAAAACGTAAAACCGATATTTTTGGACATTTTGTAAATCGAAAAGTCCCTTTTAAAAAACCCTTGCCTCAATTTCTATTCTGCCTTTCTGCCTGATTTTCCTCTCATAAATAAAACGTCAGCACGTGCCAACCGAATGTCCAAGAGAGTGACCAAAGAAAGGAGCGGGTCCCACGATTTTCATTACCTTCTTGGCGGCCCTGGCTGCGAGAGTAGATTCCTGGCCCGACGGCGGACCGCAATCAAAATTCCAGGCCGCGGCTCTTAATTGGTCTTTCTTCACGGCGAAAAAGGAACTCTGCTTTTTCCTCTGCTTTACTTCTCTCTCTTTTAGACCCCAGTCTGTGCAGGCGGCTTCGTTTTTCATTCATTTGATTTTCTTTACGGGTTTGCTTTTGTTTTACAGACCGAACCGGGGCCGAACCCCTCCCTCGCATACAAATGCAAATTTCAATTACGCGTATTGCGGGGCCAAATTGAAATGCCTTGGAAAATATTTTCATGCTCTCCTCCACTCATAAGAAATGCAGCATGGGAGCTCGGGCTATAGCCTCCCTTCCCCCCCTCCCCTTGATCAACAATCGCGTGCATTTCATTTGCATTTGGAATGCGGGCGGCAACTTTGGTCGTACTTGAAATTTATTTGCTAATTTTGTAACATGTGTCCCTCGTCCTAGTCCTGTTTTTCTTAGGGGTAGGGGGTGGGGGGTTGGTAAAGTCAAAAACTTTTTCACTACCAATTTGAATGGTAAATGGATGGATAGTTGGAGTCGGAGAATCCATTCGGTTTCTGCGGTTAATGAAATTTTCATTTGGCCCAAAAGTTTTCCTCTGGCATCTTTTAAGAAATATTTCATTTAATTGCCATTGAAATATTTAATATTAATTAATGGGCTTTAATTGCTAGAGACTTTTGTGCCTCTCAAACTCATTAAAAACACATCAGACCTGGTCACACACACACACGCACACGTATTAGGAGTATTAATCTTAATAATTACTGCATATTGCCTTTGCCAGAAAGAATGCCCTGCCATACCGCAAAACAATGCGAAAACTTGGCCAAACAAAAGCCACAAACTTGGAATGTCCTTCCCCATTCCTCTTTCGTCCTCCCCTCGTCCCCTTTGACCAAAGGCATTTCATCTGACAGCCGCAGTGCCAGAGACCAACTTTTATGCCATTTATTTATCTCCTATTTATGACTGACGACTGACCAACCCGAACGCCACCGACTGCCTGACTTTGGCTGCTTCCACTTAACTTTTCGAATTATTAATGAATACTGTTGTTGGCCTTGAGGGAGGGGGATTTTCCTTGAGGTTACGGGCCCGTGCACAAATAGAATTTTGCATCAAAGACAAGTTGAATATTAAATCGATTGTCGACTGCATACATATTCATAGTGAATTATTAACTGTATTGGCAATATAAATCCCACATATTCCATAAATAAAAAAATGTATGGCAGGAGAAACTGTTTACGCAAAAAAAAAACCGACACGATGCAAAGTGGACGAAAACAAAAACAACATTCGTTTCTCTCCGTTCTCCGCTGAAGCAATGACTTTTTTTTGCTCGTCTTTCGTTTTGCTTTTGCTTTTTGCGCGGACGATCGTCGGCTGCCATATGTGTGTGTGTGTGTGTGTGTATGCGCCTGCTTGTGCTTGAGAGATAAGCTCGGCAGATCTCTCTCCCGCACCACAAAAGCGAGAGACAGACGTCTTCAATCGTGCTTAAACGAAAGCCAAAGCAGAAAAGGTGTTCGGCTCAGGGAGAGCAGATCGGGTGGGCTTGTTGTTCTCTCTGTTTGCCTTTGGTACGCAGTACCTTTCTAGTCGGAGCTAGTCCTTCTTTTTTCTCTCCCGCTCTCACACACCACACCACAAAAGCGAGAGACAGACGTGTTGAATCGTGCTTAAACGAAAGCCAAAGCAGAAAAAGGGTTCGGCTCAGTGAGAGAAGATCGGGCGGGCTTGTTGTTTTTGCTGTTTGCCCTTGGTATGCAGTACCTTTCTAGTCGTAGCTGGTCATTCTTTGTTCTCTCTGTCTCTCTTGCTGGCATTCGTAATGCATTTGTTCGTTCCATCTATCCGATTACAGTCCATCTCGTGATGCTTCATCTACTTTATACGAGTAGTGACGCTAACTCCTTCGAATTCGTCTCACTTGGCTGTCAAGTGGCGACAGATGCCCTAATGAAAGCTGACACATACTCGTACGATGGACGTACACACATGCAAACATATAAGGACGTATGTGTGGATGCATGGCAGCTGCTATTGGAAGCGCTTTTAGTTCTCAGTCATTGATGGACTGCATTAGATTAAATTAGTATGCATTTGAGTTGGGAAAGCATCTGCCTAAATGGCTGCCATCGCTCAAATATCAACAGAGCCGGAGAGCAGCAGCAGCGGCAGCCCCTGAAAGCTCCCCCTTCCCCACAAACAAGCCCAAAGCAGCCTTGACGGAGTTTGTCAGTGAATTCAACCAAACAGGAGTGCAGATGTGTGTGTGTGTGTGTGTGTGTGGGCGGAGGGGGCCTAGACCGCGCAATGTAATCGTAGTTAAATTGAAAAAGTTTACCCCCATTTGTTTTATTTTTATTGTTTTTTTTTTTGTTATTTGGGAATATATACAGATAGACCTCCCACCTCCACCCACACACACATGTGCATCTGTGAGTGGCCGCAGTTAGTTTCGTGCTCGCTGCGAGAATTTAGTATTTTATTGAGTTGTTTTGATGGTTATTTAATGAAGTGCAATTTCAGTTTTCGCACACTCAACACGATTTATTCAAGAACGGTTTCCCGGCCGTGTGCGAAATGGAAATGGGGGGAAAATGTGCCGGGGCATTCGCGGCATGCGGCTGAGTGATTGCTGGATAAAATTAGGCATGATTTTCAAAATGCATTCTCGATTTGCTTTTGTTCGGCCGCTGACTGCCAACCAAAAAAAGGCAGAGAGTGTGAGAGAGAGAGAGAGGGTGAGATCGCAATGCATTCAATTTGGCACGTTTCAATATAATATTGAGCGCGTTTTGTGCGGTGGGCAATAAATCAGTGGCCAAAAGCGAAACAACTCAATCACTGACCGCATGTGTACATGTCCGCGGCACAGTGGAATGCCAATGGGTTAATTGTGGCCGCCTTTTCAAACAGCAGGACATTTTGTTGGTCTTGCATGAGGAATTTCCAACAGTCTTTCTAAGCCATATTTAATTTCAGATTTTTGGTTTCTCATATTTGGTAATTCATGTGTTTAATTATTGAAATAAAAGAGTTTTCTATTAAAAAAAATTGTATTTTTATTTTTTGTGTCTTTATTTATTTTAAGCTATATTCCAGAGCTACAAGCTTAAATTTGTTGTTTTTGCGCTGGTCACATAAAAAATTATTTATTATTAAAAATAAAAAAATAAATTAATAAAAAAATATAACATTTTATTAAATAATTTTATTGTGCTTTTAGCTCAAAATAATTTTAATATTATTTTATTTTTTATGTATTTTTGCTTATTTTGTTGCTTGTTGTTTTTTATTATTTTATTATTATATTTTTTATATTGTTATTCTTTTTTCTAAAATTTATAAAATTATATCTAATAAACAACAAAAATATTTGTATTTTTTCTTAATATTATATATATATATTTTTTTTTAATATAATAGTGTTTTAGTTTGATTTTAATACAAATTTCGATTATTTTGTTGGTTATTGTTTTTTATTTTTATGACTTTATGTATTGAAATTTTTGAAATTCTTTTTACTAAAATTTATAAAATGAAATCTGATATACACCAATAACATTTGTAATTTTTGTTTAAGATTGTATATTTTTCTTAAGATTACAGTTTTTTTTATGTTTTTTTAATATAGTTGTAGTTTTTTATATTTTTATTATTATTATTATTTTTTTAATGAATTTGCCAAGTATTAATATTAGTATTTTTATTTTTTTTACTATTTTCCAACCATTATTATTATTTTTTTTTTAATTGTCAGATCAACGAAAAACTATCCATTGATTTAAGTATCTTAGTGGATGTATCTTTTCATGTGGCCTCGATGGTCTGTACATGATTCTTTTTTTGTCATTTCTTCCTCTTCCATTAAATTGAATTGTCACAAAATTGGGCATGCCCACAGTTTCGGCCGCAATTTAGAGGAAATGCATTGAATATCGTGACCAATGCATTGCCTCTCACCAGTCGCGTGGGGGGGGGGGGGTGTGTGTGTGGCCGGCAGACATATTTGTAGTTAATTTGCTTGCCTCAGACCTAGCCCCCCCCACCCCACACCCTCCCCCCTGTTTGTTGCGGTCGGGCCTTTGTAGGACAATTAAACGCTAATGTGATTGGCACTCGCGGCCAGTAATACTTGGGGTCGGACGGCCCATACGTATACGCAACGGCATCGCTCATACGCTCTGTGGTGCCATTTAATTATGGCAAAAATTTCCTGCCTGCCTGCCTGCCATTAAGATGAAGTTATATGCACTGAGGAGTTGCCACTGCAATTAGGGGCTTTCGACGGCTGCCGTCAGCCAAGAACTTTGCCGTCAATTAGTTTTATTGTGGCATCAGGAAAGGCGTGGGGGGGAGGAAGGGGGGGGGGGTTGGCGCAAAAAATGCCTTTAAAAGTGCATTAACTGCTGCACGAGTCCTTTAATTAGCTTTTGCCAGGAAGTTGCGGCCAGGGCTTTTACCATTTGGTTTTCCTTTCCGCCAGCTCTTTTTTGGTCCAATGCGTGCCGCAGATCTAATTATGAGCAATTAACAACTTGAGGCAAAAGGAAACATTTAAGCACCTTTTGAAAGGCAGTGCAAAAGCCTGGAATTTAATTAAGTAAACATAATTAATAGAGCGCTAGGGCTAGGATTAATCAAAAGATTAACATAATGTGAGAGACAGTGCCAGGAAAAGAAGGCCACAAGACATAAATATTCATTCGTTTGGGGGGGCAAAGTGCCATAAGCGGAAATCAATTTCATAGAAACGAAAGCCAGCTCCTCTGTGGGCCATAAGCCGGATGAAGAGCCAGCATCCAGCATCCAGCATCCATGGCTGCCCCACGAAGCAGAAGTTATTGGCCAAGCAAAAGACGACACACACATTGTTCGTGTGCGTGGGGGGGAGGGCAGTGGTCCTTATTGAATTTCAATGACACATAGCTGGAATGTATGTCTGTGGCAATGACAAAAGCCAAACACGGACCTGCCGAGGACTCCCTCGTCCGGACAACAACTTGTTGACGGCGGATGTGTGGCGGCAATAAGTACATAAATGGGATTATTTGTGCCAGCCAGAAAGCTGCACGAGTAGTTATCGTTATCTAATGATATTTTTCAGATACATCCTTCAATTCCCAGGCCAGGCCAGGCCAGGCCGCCCCACCATTCAAGCGCTGCCTTGACGAGGGACCCAGCAGCAAAAAGATTTACACTCCTTGGTGTTTTTATTTATTTATATTGAAATTAAGTTGCTCTTGACTGTAGAAATTGTTGCGGTTGGCAGTTGAAGGCATGTTAACCCTTGTAGCCAGATGTTTTCTTTTTCATTTGCCCTTTTTTAAACCGCTTTTTGTGGCGCACAAATGGGGTATATCGTTTCAGGGGTCGAGGTCTTGTTTCTTTGAAAAATGTTCCCTGAGAAGTGGTTCTGGAAGAGACATTGGCCTCTCAATCGCACTAGTGACAGCCCATCTTTCTCTTCAGACAGTCTCTCAGCCATACCTGCTCTCTCCCGCTCGCTCTGGAGCAATGGCGGCCTAAAGAACAGGCAAATGAAGAGAGTAACGGCCAGCAAAAGAAGGGAGAAGAGCGCCAGAAGCCTGCAGAAAGGCCACTGGGCCACTACCAAACTCTCTCAGCGATGCCTGCTCTCTCTCGCTCGCTCTGGAGCCACAGCGGCCCAAATGACAGGCAAATGAAGAGAGTAACGGCCCGCAAAAGAAGGAAGAAGAGTGTCAGTAGCCCCTGGGACTATATTTCTTGCCAAATCTTATTCTTGCAGAGCTCCAGGGTATCTGCTCGGTCTCGATCTGCCCTTCTAACATTCTTACTTGTCTCTTCCTTTTTTTTGTTTTTGGCTGCTTTTCTCTTAACTGTTTTTTATATTTTTGGCTTGGCATTCAGCGCGGATTTATGTGGGCTGTTGGGGAAATTTGAATGCGAGACGAAGCTCCTCCACCACCAGCTTCAGCACCAGGACGTTTCGGTGCCCGTGCCCGTTCCCACTTGGCTTTAATTTATGGCCTCCATTGCATTCGCTTGTGTAAATTGCTTTGTGGTTTCGCCAGTCTGCCATTTCATTGAGCTCTGGTTCTGGTTGAAATTTAAAAATTTAATGAGCTCCACAGCGGTGTATCTGTGCGTCTGTGGTATCTGTTTGTGGTGGTATCTGTGTATATAATTACTGGATAGTCTTGGCCCAGGTGTGCGGGTTGTTCTGGGTCTGGGGCTTGGGCATCTAGAAATCATACTTCAACGGAGGTCTATGCCTTTGTCTGGCGGCATTTAACTTATTAAAAGGCCTTCTATGCCACAGCGATTATGTGGCAATCGAAAACATTTGCATTAAACGCTCGCTAATTGGTGTGCCTTTGTCATGGAAATGTGCACTAAAGACCCGACTGCCGGCACACACACACAAAAGCGATTCGCATAAAGTGCAATCACTGCAAAAAGTGCGGCAAGAACAGGAAAAATGTGTGGCAGGAGGGTACACAACGAAGCCACAAATACCCTTTACAGAGTTATGGGTTTATCATTGGATTAGCGAAGGATCTTTGGGGGGGAGCTATGATCTGGGAAACCATAGACTTCAGGAGGATTCCTAACAAAGCCATAAATACCCTGTCGATGGTTATGGGTGATTCTTTTGACTATCGAAGGATCTGTGAGGGATCTAAGATGTAGAACAAGAAAAATGTGTGGCAGGAGTGTCCCTAACGAAGCCAAAAATGCTCTGTCGATAGTTATGGGTGTATGCTTTGACTATCGAATGATCTTTTGAAGGAACTATCGAATGATCTTTGGAGGATCTATGATCTGGGAACCCATTGACCCCAGGATGGACCCTAAGGAAGCCCCAGACACCCTGTCGATAGTTATGGGTCTATCCTTTGACTATCGAATGATCTTCGGAGGAACTAACGAATGATCTTTGAAGGAACTATCGAATGACCTTGGAGGATCTATGATCTGGGAACTCTTTGACCCCAGGATGGACGCTAAGGAAGCCCCAAACACCCTGTCAATACCTATTGTTCTATCGCTTGACTATCGAATGATCTTTGGAGGAACTATTGAATGATTTTTGGAGGATGTAAGATCTGAAAAGAACCACTTTTTCCCCCCAGCCCGTTCCAAACCTCCGCTGGGGATACCCTCTTCAAAGGGTATACAAAAACCCATTGCATACAAATAAGAGGCATGTCTAGGGGGTGGTGGGGTTTGGGGGTGTGCTCTCTGGTTCTGGTTCTGGCCTGGCATGAAAGCAATTTCTATAAAAATGCGTTTAACAGCAGTCGACGCCACACAAAGCAACACATTTGCTGCATTTATTGCGATTTTCCGTTAACTTGCTTGCACTTGCCACACACACACACTACCACACGCTTCCACACTTTCACACAGAGAGAGAGAGAGGGAGGAGCACACAATGCGATCGTCTGGGCCCCGCCGTCCTGGCCTCCTGGATGGGGGGATGGGTGTGTGGCTCGGGCAGGATATCGTTTAAAATCTCGCGTTTGAGTCCTGCAATAGAGGGTGCCTCCGTCTCCGCCCCTCCTGCCCCTCTACTCCTGTTGTTGTCGGCGGCTGTTCCTGTGATAAATGGATCGGAAAATGCGCGCAGTTGGCAGACAGCGGGCGCCTTGTTTACCGGCGTCCTGCTTCAGGCCTTATTGTGTGCCACCAAAGCATCAGGCCAGACCCTCCAACAGGCTCATTACAATGGCCCACGGAATTGGCCTTAGCTTTTGTCTTCGAGTAGTACTTTTTGTCTTTGATTTGGGGGCTGGAGGCGGGGGGGAGGGGGGCGTTGCCATAGTTTTTCTCCACCGTGTCGCCTCATTTGGTGCTCCGTTCAAGCGGCAAGCGTTTACACCTCACCAGCTCCTTCCAGAGGGTGGGGGGGGCAGCGTTATGGAGCGTATTAAGTGATGGAGGTCTTTCCACATTTGGAGATACTTTTGCCAGGATTTTTTTCCCTACCTGCCGCATTGATTCCATTCTCACAACTCATTTCATCAATTTTCGCCAAAGTCGAGTCCAAATTTTGACAAATAGCGCAGCCATGTGTGGGAGGGGTGGGGGGTTTGGGGGGCTTCTAGTTTTTGCTAGTCAAATTCTGGCTCTGACGCTGGCTCCTGCCAGCACATGCTGCACTTCAAGTTTTGCAGCTCCACGCTGTTTGATAAACGATTCAAAATTAACTTGGTCTTGCAGCCACTCTGCCCCAGAAGTTGCCTCAGTCAGCGCCTCCGCTGCCGCCTGCACCTCCGCCTGCACCTCCGCCTGCACCTCCTCCTCCACCTTTGCCTCCTCCTCCACATTCTTCTCGAGTTGCGGCCTGGCTTAATCAATTGAATGTGTCAGTTCCATATGAGCTTCTGTGCAGCTACCAAATTGATGGAGCACGTTTCTCTGGCCCCACATTTGGGGCTTCATAAAGACAGATAAAGTTCGAGAGCATTAGAGAGCGGAGGGCAGAGAGCAGAGAGCGGAGAGCAGAGAGCGGAGCAAGGAGAGCAGAAAGCAGAGAGCGGAGAGCAGATCAACCAGCGGTTATTCAAAGATATTCAATCAGATAAGATACATTCGTATCTCACCGTACAAAAAACTTTGGCAGATTAACTTTTTTCTTTCCATCAAAAACTTGGCATCTTAATGAAATTTTTCTTTCATATTTTCCACTACTTTTTTTTTGCAGCTCCATTTATTTTTTTGTGCCTTGCGTAAGCGTGATTTTTCTCTCATGGAGTCGTCGGTGCAGGTTAATTTATTTTCTTATTGACATTCTTGGCCGCCTTTCACTATTTGCGGCGCTTGCCGGCTGCCTTGTCGTTTGTTCGGGGAAATGTCAAAAGTTTTCGCGCCCATAAATTGTCGACAAGTTTCTGGTGGCACTCAAACACGGCACTTTTTTGTCCAGTTGCCTTTTTTTCATACCCTGTGATCGTGGTAAGGGTATGGGCTTTTTCGTGGAACCTAATTTAAACAATTCGCATATAAATTTCTGGGCTTTGATCTAAACATATATTAAAGTAAACAAAGAGAATTTTTCGGTATTTTTTTGTGCTAGTTTTCAGTACTTTTGTTATTTTTTTTGTATTTTCGGTATCTTTGGTATTTTTTTGTAATTGTTGGTATTTTTCGGTATTTTTCCCAGTTCTATTTTTAAACTGTAATCATAGTAAGGGCATTTTCGTTTTTTTCCATAAATTAATAAATTTTCTTTTAGATTGATTAGTTTTTATAAGCGTGAATTTATGGCATTATTTCGTGGAAGAGAAAAACATATTTTGGTATTTTTTCGGTAATTTTTTTATTTACGGCATTTTTGGTATTATTTTGGTATTTGCGGTATTTATCCGGTATTTTTATAGTCTCTGTCTTCCAGTTGCCTGTTTTGACACGCTCTAATCAAAAAAATTGCATGGGCATAAAAATATATTTCTCTATACTTTTCAATCGATATTATTTTTTAAATTGATTGAAATTCTTAGCTGTGATTTGAACGTCTATTAAAATAAATCGAAGATGATTTTTTTGTATTTTTCGGTATTTTATCGGTATTTTTACGGTATTTTATCGGTATTTTTCGGTATTTTCTATAAGATTGATTAATTTTTATAAGCGTGACTTTATGGCGTTGTTTGCAAAATCTTTAAAACAAATAATGGTATATTTTCTTTGTAGTATTTTCTCCAATTAATGGAACTCCCTACCAGATCCCCATAGTAATATTCGATTAATTTTTGTAAATATTTCTAAACTCTTTTACAGTAAAGTAAATATTCTCCCCAAAAACAAGTATTTCCCCCGAGCACGGGGTATCCTTAAGTCCTGCCGGCTCCTGTGTTACGGCATCGACAGTGCCTTGGATTTCGCTTGTCGACCATTTTGATTATGTTTAGTTTAATGTTGTTGGCCCGAGCCAGTGACCCCGGCACAAGTCACTTAGACGGATAGAGGGACGGCCAGATGGAGGGACAGACGGAGATCGGAGGACGGCAGACGGCAGACCTGGCAGATGTTGATGCTGGCTGCTATTCTTTTTATTGTTTGCTCAAAATTGTCATCAATAATAATAAAAGTACGACAGCAGAGCAGAGAGTGGTGGTCGGGGGGCGGTGGGGAGGCAACAATGGGGGCCACTTGTGATATATAATAAATGTTGCCATGTCTTTGTCTAGTTCTGCTCTTAGAGGAGGAGTATTAATGTGTGTTGTGCTCATGGAATACACTTTTGTATTCATTCGACCGCAACTAAAAATGTTGCCCATAAACTTTTCCGTTGCTGTTTTATTTCCTTTTTTTTCTCTGGACAGTCCTTCAGGATCCCAAACACTGGAGGTGTTTCCCCGACGACTGTTTGGGGGTGTCCTTAGGTCCTCCCAATGATGGCTTCTCCTCAGATCTCCTCTCGATGATGGCTTCTCCTCAGGTCCTCCCAATGATGGCGTCTCCTCAGATCTCCTCTCCATGAAGGCGTCTCCTCAGGTCTCCTCTCCATGAAGGCGTCTCCTCAGGTCTCCTCTCGATGATGGCTTCTCCTCAGGTCCTCCCAAGGATGGCCTCTCCCCCACGACTGCCCCATGATGGACTTTCCTCCTCGGGCCTGCCCCATGATGGCCGTCTCCTCGAGCCTGTACAAAAATCTCGCTTTATATGGTTTTTTATTAGCGTTGAATTAAATTGAGCAACGCATCGGAGTCCTTGTGGTTCTTGGCTTTGATGGAAAAATTGCTAATGAAATAAGTTTTTAGTTTGTGAGATTTTTATTTCGTTAGCCAAAGGAAATGTTTCTTTATTTTGTTGGCTGAATGGGGCGGAGGGGGGGGGGGGGCCCCATTAATTACTGTCGCCACAAAACCGGAGAGTAAAGCCACTCAGTGCCACACACACGAGACCCACCACTGACCCAATGATCTGTTAAGTATCCAAAGCCGCCCCAACCCCCCCTCGACAACCCCCAATCTGAACGCACAATTTGCTCGGAATGGCTATTGATTCTGGGTTTTTTTCAGGACCTGCTACAGTTGCTCTACTGATGGATTATAAGGACTCATCAGGTGAGCGATGTCCAATTACTTTGAACAACTTTGAACAGCTGCAAGGACATGTCCGCACCGAATGCAAAGTGCCCTGTGGCACGCCCCTTAGAGGGGGGGGGGGGGGACTGTGTATAAGTTCTCATTAGAGTTTAAGACATTGACATCCATCTGTATGCTGCTGCTGTCCAATTAGTGAGAGTCCTCTCGAAGGAGCAACGAGAATCATTTCCATTTTCTCGTTTTGCGGCCTGCTGCACTTCACATCAAATGGATTCCCCCCCAAAGGTCCTTGAAGAGTTCTTTGCTTTAAGAAGAAAATGGGCCCAGCCACCCACCCCCCTCCGGCAGGAAAAAAGAGCTCAGAAATTCCATTAACGTAGAGGCGCTGAAGGGCCTGGCAAATGGAGGTCCTTTCGCGGCGTCGGGCAGCAGATAGTGAAAAAAATCCGTATTTAAATTTCTTTTACAATAATATTTACCTACAATTCCCGCTTCGACACCTAACTTCCGCACGAGCGCAACCCCCCACCCCCACCCCCTCCCTGCTGGGGGAGGGGCAGCCACTTCCGTGTGAACTAATTCCCTTGCACTTCTGCTTCCGTTTTTCCGCTTTTCTTTCTCCTTCTATATCGCTGTCTTAATTTCCCCTCGCGGACACGCCCCCTGCCCCCCCCCCCCCTGGCCGCCCACTTTTTACTGTTATTGTTTGTAATTGAAATGGTGCAAACGTACAAGCGATAAAATGTAAAACCAAATGCAGGACTCCCTTCCTCCCTCTGTGGGGGGTCGTTGAGGGGGGGCATGCCCCATCCATCGATTGCTCCATTTAACAAATTTCGATTTCCGCATCAGATTTTCGCCCCCATAGCGACTTCCGGTGCGAAGTTTTTCCTTAAGCTTTTATTGCTTTTACCCCCCACCCCCCAGGCCTTTGGGGGCGGAGGAGGAGGAAGTGGGGCGGGGGTGGTCTTGCGGCTGTATTGACGCATGGAATACACGTTTATTTTGCTGCTACAACGCTGCAATTTTTTAATTATTGAAATTCTTGTAATTTCAATACCTTCAGGGCATTCATCGCGTGGTGGGGTGACGTGTGCTGTGTCGATATTTTCAATGGCAGAGAGCTGTAATGCCAATAGACGGGAAAATTTGATTAAAGACGAATTTTGAACAGAAATCCCTCGGTTTTAAGTGCCCTTTTATAGGGTTTATGGAGTGTTTTGAAGGTTTCTAGAGTGTCTAATTTCTCCAAAAAGGAGTTATCATTCATTTAGTCCTAGGAGGATTAAATCTGCAAGACCTATGCTTCAGAGAATTTAAACCCTGACCATAAATTGTTTATTCTATTCAACAATTTAAGCGAATATTTGTTCAGTCCACCTTTTTGAAGTGTATTTCCAGCAGGTATTCCTGCCATTGAGGCCATCTCCTTTGGCCATCGAGCCAAACGTTGCTGCACTTCTGATGCTATCTCTGCAGCCTTTTAAAGACAATCCTGCGGGCTTCCTTTTTACTAGAGCACAATATTTCCTTACACCATGGCCAAGGGTGGTGCCACAAAATTGTAATTTAATTTTAAATTTTTAAATAAAGCTTGAATTGTATGGTTTTTGTCCCTAGTTTATGGATAGAAAAATATCTGATTAGTTTTTGCTTAAAAAAATGTGTGTTTTAATTCAATTAATTAATTAATAATTATTAACAATATATGAAATAAATAAAAATAAATTAATAGAAATAAATAAATAAATATTCATTAATTCCAATAATTTTATTAAAAATCAAGTTACAAAATTATTATTTTGTATACATAGTTATTTAAACCATGATTATTTTTGTTTATTTTGTAGTTGAATATTCATGAATTAAATGAATTAAATTACAAAAACCACTCATCAAATTGTGATTTTATGAAAAATATTTTGTATAGTTCTATCTTAGACACTAAGATATAAAACAAAGATAAGCATAGATCTTTGATTGAAATTGATTTATGGAAAAAAAAAATAATTAAAAATGGAAGAAACTTTGCATATTTGTATTTTTAACGATATTTCTGAGTACTGAATTTGAAGAATAACCGTAACTTTAACATTATTATTGTATGAGCAGAGAGAGCCGCCTATGTTGTAAAACGTTGACGTTCTGCAGAGCTGCTGCGCTCTCCCGCTAAAGGGGCTCTCTGCCGCCGCCACTTCGGCAACTACTTTGATCTGCTGCCGCCACTTCGGCAATCACTTTGCTCTAACGCCGTCGTCTATAGTTTAGTTCTATGCTAACCACTCTGCGCATTGGTTGCATATCGATCTCGCATAAGGTTTATCTGGCAATAGCAAGCAATCGGCTTCCGCTAAGCCACCAAGATTAAATACGAATTATAAGGTTTAACCCGAAATCTCTTTTCATTTTTGAAACACATAGGTGCCAAAAAAGCTTGGCATCTCAAACAGATCCTTAGCAAGAGGGTGAGTTCAGTCTTAAAAATAATATGAAAAGTGTACAAATCGCAAGGTGTGTGAGCTAGGCATGGTGGCAAGAAAATCAGTGTGACTGCGAATTAGTCGACAAAATATACTATCCTGCCCTCAGAAATATAACGATATATAAATTCTCCTTTCAAAATGTACCGTAAATTTTAAACTTAGGCCACTTAAGCCCCATTTTTTTAAACATATGAACTGAACCTCGGAAAATAATACTGATATCTAATCAACAAACTACTACGTGACAGTTCCATCGGCATTGTGTCGGATATACAGACTCGATTTATGTACATTAGCTTAGGTTTAGCAAATGCTTTTGAATTGTCTACATACACTAATTATACTGATACGATGTCCATACAACGATGTAACCCCAAACCTCTAAGATAATACGAGGCCTGAATGGCATTGCGCCGGCCGCGCAGTCTACGCTGGACACCTCGAGGGGCTCCTGATCCGACGCTGGCAATACTTGGGCCTCGGCCTCGTTTTTGGTGGGCTCGGAAAATGCAATGTTGTAGACATCCTCGTAGTTGGCCGCAAAGTGAACATCCAGGCCTTCGGTTATGAACTTGGGCAATTCCTCGAAGTCCTTCTTGTTGTCCGCGGGCAGGATGAGACAGTGGACGCCACTGCGACGTGCCTGATAGTGGAAATAGCATATCAAATAAAGCTTCATTCACAATGGACACACATCTGCTTACGGCTATGGCCTTCTCCTTGATGCCTCCTACGGGCAGAACTTTGCCCTTCAGCGATATCTCGCCCGTCATGGCCACATCATTACGCACAGGCTTGTTGGTGGCCAACGAAATTAGGGCGGTGACTATGGTGACGCCAGCACTGGGTCCATCCTTTGGTACGGCCCCCTCAGAAACATTAAGGTGGATGTTTCTATAATGGGAAAAAGGTAAACAGGATAAGAAAGTCCAACGAGTAGCTTCTTCGGAGACTCTTACGCAAGCTCTAGGTACTGATTTCCAGGATCTCGAATGTGAATAAAGTTTCGCGCCACGGTCAGGGCTATTTGGGCCGATTCCTTCATCACATCTCCAAGGTTTCCGGTGATATACAAAGTGCCACCTCCGCTTACACCACTGGCTTCTGATATGGGGCCCAGGCTTTTATATTTGTTCCGCGGCGATGTCTCAATGTACAGCGATGAGCCACCCATGGCCGTCCAGGCCAGGCCCATGACCACGCCCGGCGGCGTCGTCTCGTACATGCGATCCGAGGTAAAGATCTGCCTGCCCAGGAATGTGGTCAGATTTTCGGCATCCACTGGGAAGCTGGTGCCCTCTTTCTTGACAAAAAGGAAGGCCACCTTGCGAATAACCTTCTCGATCTGTTTCTGCAAGTTGCGCACTCCGGACTCGCGGCAATAGTTGCGTATCAGCATATTCAGGGCTTTCTGGGTTATGCTGATATGCTCGTCGGTCAGGCCACAGTCGTTCATCGACTGCGGTATTAGATACTGGCGGGCAATGGTCACCTTCTCCTCGGCCACATAGCCGGACATCTGAATCAGCTCCATGCGATCTCTCAGCGGCTCTGGTATGGTATCAATCACGTTGGCCGTGCAAATGAATAGCACACGCGACAGATCGATTGGCACGTCCAGATAGTGGTCCAGGAAATTGGCATTCTGCTCGGGATCGAGTAGCTCTAACAGCGCCGAGCTGGGATCTTCCTGATAGCCCCTGTGGATGGGGAGATTACGAGTATACTTCGCCTCGAAATCGAATCAAGTATTCGTGCCACCCACTTGCCAATCTTGTCAACCTCATCAATGAGCACTAGAGGATTCTCAGTCTTGGTTTTTTTCAAGCACTGTATCAGCTTGCCGGGCATTGCGCCCACGTAGGTGCGACGATGTCCCTTGATCTCAGCCACATCCGTCATGCCGCCCACACTGAAGCGGAAGTACTCGCGATTCAGGGCCCGAGCAATGGACTTGGCTATGCTCGTCTTGCCTACCCCAGGCGGTCCATGGAAGCACAAGATCTTGCCCTGCGTGGTGCCTTTCAGAGCACTGACGGCGATAAACTCTAGGATGCGCTTCTTGATATCCTCTATGCCGTAGTGATCATTGTTTAGGATCTCGTTGGCTTTGTCCAGGCAGAGATTCTCAGTGCTCATGACGCCCCAGGGTAGCGAGGTGAGCCAGTCGAGGTAGTTGCGGGTTACACTGTAATCAACAAGAGAAGGATACATTAGGATGTTGTTAAGGAGCTCTCTTAATGGATCGATCTCTTGCTTACTTAAATTCAGAGCTATGATTCTCCAGTAATTTCAGTATGGTCAGTTCCTCATCGATGACCTGCTTAATACTTTCTGGAACGATTTTGTCCTGGAGCTTTTCCATATAATTTTCACCGATGGCATCCTTGTCGTCTTTTTCAATGCCCAGCTCCTTTTTGATAACCTTCAACTTTTCGTGCAGTATGTATTTTCGGTGCTGCTGCTTGACTTTTTCCTCTACCTCGCGTCCTATTTTCGCCTGCAGTCTCGATAGCTCCTGCTCTTTTTTGAGTAATGTGAGGGACAGCTGCAGACGTTTTGGGATCTTTAAAAGCAAAAAGGTGTTATCATAAAGGAGAAATCTGTAGACTCAAGGAATGTCACATATTTACATCTTCTTCCTCCAGGATACTTTGCAGCTCCTCTGGGTCTCCGGTCGACAGGGAGGCACCCAAGTCGCATAGGTAGATGGGGTTGTGCACAACTCGTTGATTCTGATGCAGCATTTGATGGAGACTCTCCCTAAGGGAATGAGAGTTAAGCAGAAAGCTTCTTGTGGGGTTGAAAAGCTTACCTATACCGGGGACTCATGGTGATAATGTCGCGTAGAGTCTTGACAATCTCTTGTCTTAGCGCCTTGACCACTGCGGTTTCTTTGTAAACTGGTAGCTTCACATTCTCAACCTCTACAATGAGCACGGGCGGTGATGCAGCCGGTGCAGCAGACTCTGCAACGGGGCTAGCTGATGTACTCTCTTCCGAACGCTCTTCCAAATCGAATTCACTGTCAGCGGAAGCTGCAGACTCTTGTAATTTCTGCCTAATTGTCGATGTCGATGATTCGTTGATTGTTGTTCGATCTTCAGCTGGGACGTGTAATTTAAGATTAAATAGGGGATAATGCAAAGTTGTCGTTATCACTTAAATCAAGAACATTTGTCACAATTTGTACCGGCTAGTGTGTGTCTGTAGGTGCTTACCTGGCTTTTTTGGATGTGGTAGATCCTCGATCACCTGTCCTCTGATGCGTATGCGACGATGGGCCACCACCACCATGCGCATCTTGTCGCCCAAATCCAGAACCTCTTGGATCTGTGCAAAAGTGCCCAGGTGATAGACCTCATCCAGACTCTGGACGACCTCCTCTTCCCCGTCGACTTTCTTGAGGAAAACCCCAACGTAGGGCTGATTAAGGCTAACTTTGCGACGCAGCAGATTCATAACAATGGGGTTGGACACCTTAAAGATGAGTTGAGTCGTGAGATGTACGCCACTGGAATTTTATATCTGTCCCGTTTGCATATGCACTCACCTCCACAGTCTTCATGAATCGCGGAAACAAGGGATTCTTACGCATGGCTAGCAGCGGAACATGTGGCCATACGTCGGGCACGGCCACTGTGGCAGGCAGGTTAGAATCTTGGTCGGACAGCAATTCTGTTACCGCTGGCGCTTTCTTGTCCTCGGGATAATCGCGTTTGCGACTGTAGAAGCGCTGAGCCATCACCATTGTCGCGCCATTGAATCTCTGCAGGCGCGTAACCTTCTCGCTAAAGTGTCTAGTCAAGGCACTTTGTCCCGGGCGGGTCCATGCAATTGTCGTGGACAGGGCCCGCCCTCGTACAGCGTGAGCTATCATCATTTTCAACCAGCTCGAGAATCAATCAAATTAAAAAACGCAAGCAAGTGCGGGAACAGTTATTATGTGACAGGCAGTGTGACCCAGGATCGATCAAATATACTGTCTGACCCTCAGGAATATACCGAAATATATGTCACGGCTTCAAAATATACCGTAAATATACTGACGAATTAATTGTATTCAAGCTCCATCATATTCCTCGTTTTTTATATTCGATTTAAAATCACCAGCTAGCTAGAACCCTCAGCTCTCAATTCATAATTTATCCAATTGATGAATTAATTTCCTATAAGGTTCACTTTCAACTTGAATGGGTGTCAAGCAAGACTTGAACGAAAAAGGTCAAGAAAAAGTAAAAAAAGATCGGTAACAGAGCGGTAAGTGTGATTTTTTTGGAAATGACAATGAAACCCAGTATAAACATTTGAAATCGGCTTATTGGACGGTGTAAATATGGAGTTTACATAATAAAATGCATAAAACATTCTTCCTCATCACTGCTATTTCGTTTTTTCGCAGTCTACGTGATTCACTGTTGGGATGAGGTCTTTCTCTTTCATGGCTTGATTATCCTTTCTCCATACTTTGGATGGTCCATCATGTCCGAATATATTATATTTAGACTCCTCACTAAATATAACATTCTCCCAAAAAGAATCTGGCTTATTTAAGTGAAGTTTTGCGAACTCAAATCTTTTTTTTTTTGTTCACATCGGAAATGAAGTGAAGCATGGCGGTGGAAATGTAATGGTTTGGGGGTGTAAGCAGCAGCTGGACCTGGGCAAATGGTGTTTATTGAGACCAAGATGGACAAACACATCTACAAGAAAATTTTGACTGACAATTCAATGGCGAGTGTCGAAAAATTGGGTCTTGAAGCGATGAATTGTTTGTTTCAACAAGACGATGACCCCAAAAATACCTCGTTTTTGGTTCAAGAATGTCTGTTGTATCAGTGCAAGCAGTTAAAAACGCCGCCGCAGTCACCAGATCTGAACCCCATAGAGCATGTTTGGGATTTGCTAGAAAAAAAAATTAGGAAACATAAAATTTCCTCCAAGGAAATCCTTAAAACGGCTCTGATGACGGAATGGGAGAAAATTAATCCCAATGAAACCAATCATTTGGTAAAAAGTATGCCCCGACGTCTAAAAGCTGTTATTGAAGCTAAGGGCGGCCCCACAAAATATTGAAATCAGAAAAAATTGGGGACAATAAGTTTTTTTCGTACAAAATAAAAAGTGTCCGAATAATTGTTGTGCATAAAAAAGTGGCCTTTTTGATACTTTTAATTTTTTTTGATATGCCAAAGAAGGTTTTTTATGTTTTTAGATTTGAAATTAGTAGTAGTAATATCCAAGTTCATAATGAAATAAAAATTTTTTTTCAAACTTAAATACTTTTCAAGTTATTTATAAAGAAATTTGATATAGACGAGTGTCCGAATAAATGTTGTGCTGACTGTAGGTGACAAAAAAGCTTGGCATCTCAAACATTGGTGACCCCCCGACGTGATATAAAACCATTGCTTAATCGCGTTCCGTTAAAACACTTATTATTTATACAATATTTTGTTGTTGGGTAGTTTAACTACCCTACCAACAAATACATTTGGGTGCACATTGAAAAACAGTTTAAAGTGCAAATTCAGTGAGAGTGCGGCTGGAATATTTATAGACAAATTCCGGTACTTTAAGCGTCGAATCTCTCATTCTCTGCGCAGCTGCAGCCGCGGTTCTTGACTTTTCGTGTCTTGCATTCTCGCTCTCGCGTCTATACATCGTCGCTTAAGCGGTATTTCATTTTCCGTTGTTGTGTCGAATTGCACAACGGTTAACATGGACAACGATCCGAATACAGGCGCGGTCGGAAATATTGTGGTGGCTGATTCCAGACTGAGTCTGTATAAGCGTAAAAGTCAGTCATTATATGATCGATTGCACAGGCTTGGCGAATCCTTCGCGGGGAATAAAATCGATAAGCTGACCGCCGCGGAAGTCGAGGTGCGCCTTGAATTAAATAAGGCCCATAATGAGTTGGAGGCTCTCGATCAAAACGAGATTGGGAGTGAGCTGCGCGAAATCTTCGATACTCTTTTCATATCGTTGAAAGCTGAGTTGCTGGCTGCTGTTGAAGTAAGCCAGTCACACGCCGCTGCCCATTCTACGACTCTGCCAAGCCATTCCGGACATAGTACCATCATCATGGCTCACAAGCAGCGACTTCCTGAGCTGAAGTTGCCTAAATTTTCTGGTGGATACGTCGAGTTCTCGGATTTTATGGCAATGTTCAAATCGGTGATTGAAGCGGATGCGGATCTCAGTGACATCGAGAAATTCCAGCACCTTCGCTCTTGCCTCGCTGATGCGGCTTTGGATTCGGTTCGATCGTTAGAGCTCTCCAGTGCCAATTATCGTGCGGCTCTGGATATACTTAATAAACGCTTTAATAACAAAAGACTTGTTTTCCAGGCACACATCAAGAAGATTCTTGGGCTAAAGAGGGTAGACTCGCCTTCTGCTAAAAGGCTTCGGGAGTTTTCGGATTCAGTCAATTTAAAGATGCGAGCGTTGCAGACATTGGGAACTGCTGAGGAGATTTCAGGATTCATGGTCATCCACATGCTGCTGCAGAAGTTGGATTCGAAGACGCAAACCAAATGGGAGAAGCACACATCGTCGGATGTGTATATATATATATACCTATACCTACCGCAGAGGAATGCCAGAAAATGGAGCGGTTGGAATATGCTACAGCGACACACGCTAGTAGCGATCAGGTGGGAAAAAACCATTCCTATACGCAGGTTAAGAAAACGTTTGTAGCTTCCAACTCTTCCGCCGACCCGTCTGTATGCGTCTTTTGCCACTCAGCGGACCATGGAATATACTCGTGCAAGATATTCGGAAATCTCTCACCGTTGCTGCGCCACAAAGAAGTGAAGAAGCTTTCCCTATGCTTCAATTGCCTAAAGCCGGGGCACCGGACCCGCGCATGCAATAGTGGAAAATGTCGAGTATGCGTCGGTAGGCATCATAGTTTGTTGCACTTCGATAGTATACAGCCCACAACACAAGGCTGCCCAGGTATTACTCCTCCCGATCTAGCCGTTCAACCGGACACTCTTTCCGTTGCTCAAAATTCTGCTGCCCAGTCTTCGAGCCACGTTTTGTTCTCAAAGTCGCGAGTGGCGCCGCTAAAGACTATATCGATTCCTAAGCTGGAATTAAGTGGAGCCCATTTGCTTGCGAAAATCATTCAGAATGTAAAGGACATGGGAATCTTTACAGGTCGGTTCTATTGCTGGTCGGATTCGTCAACAGCATTATCTTGGATTAGGGACGAGCCAGCTAAACTTCAAGTTTTCGTGGCAAATCGAGTGGCATCAATTCAGGAGTTGACGGCAGCCATGGAATGGCGCTATGTTCCCACATCTTTAAATCCTGCTGATATTCTCTCGAGAGGCTCTAACAACATAGCAACTTTGGAGCTTCGCAAGAGAGGATTGCTAATCACGTCTCCACATGCCGATCTCACGTCCGGATGCAAATTTGCGAATTCATTCTTTCGCATGCAGCGCACATTCGCCTACATGCATAAATTTATACATCGTCTTAGGCATCCAGGACTCACCGTTTCTGATATTCGGCAAGGAACGCATCTTCTAATTCGACACATTCAGCTGGCAAATTTGTGGATGGACATAAAGGAGATTCGGCGCAATGGTCATGTCATGAAATCCAGTTCTATTAGTTCGCTCAACCCGTTCATCGATCATTATGGACTACTTAGAGTTGGAGGTCGTCTTGGCAACTCATCGCTAGGATTTGACGCTCAGCACCCGCTCATTCTGCCAAAGGGACATTCCATTACCTTTGCGCTGATAAGATATTATCATGAAAGAAACCTCCATGCCGGACCTCGCGCCTTTCTATCCAAAATTCGGCTGGAATATTGGCCCATTGGAGGTGTTAAGGCAGTGTCAAGGGTCGTCAGCAGATGTGTGAGATGCTTCAGGACTAGGCCGCGCATGGTCGAACACATCATGGGAGACCTACCTAAGGAACGTTTGGAAGGATCTCGAGCTTTTGAAGTCACTGGAGTAGATTACTGTGGACCTTTTTTCTACCGATCAGAAATCCGCACGACGCCTTCGATCAAGTGCTACATTAGCGTATTCATCTGTTTCACTTCTAAGGTTATACACATGGAGCTCGTAAAGGATTTGACCACCGCATCGTTTCTAGGCGCACTAAAGCGTTTTACTTCCACTCGAGGAAGGCCAAGTCAAATTTGGTCGGACAATGCGACAAACTTTGTTGGGGCCAAGAACGAGCTTCTGGAGCTAAAGAAGCTTTGTCTGAGCGAACTGCATATGAAGGAGGTCCACGAATCCTGCTTGGCTGACTCGATGGACCACCTCGCTCTCCGCATTTTGGCGGGTTGTGGGAAGCGGCCGTGAAGACCGCAAAAATATCACCTGTACCGCTCAGTTGGACCATCTGTGCTTAGCTTCGACGAGCTGCGCACTCTGATCTGTCAGATCACTGCAATTGTTAACTCTCGCCCTTTGCTCTCGCTTTCAGAAAATCCTGATGATTTAGACGTTTTGACTCCTGCTCATCTGCTTTTAGGCGGCCCCCATGAGCAAATCCTCGAGCCTGACCTAACGAAGCTGAACTACACAAATAGATGTTTTGAGGAGGTACTGTTTTGCACCCCACTTCGGTCCATAAATTCCCAAGAAAAAAGCGCCTTTTGTCTGCAGTATTTGAAGGGATTTACCTCTCGACTTTTCCGGCAGAATGATATCGATTAAGAATAATTTTTAGTGACTTCAAAGTCGTGATTTTCTGTGAATAAAATGTAATATGTGGTTTTTAGGCGGCTTTCGGCTGCGAAATTTTTTAATTTTCGGGATATTTCGGGATATTTATCACGGCATAAACATATGAACACATGTGTACCTTGGTCTAAAAGCAAAGGTAATCCGAAATTAAAGTAAAAGAGAAAGAACTCTTCCAAAGAGTCACTAAGCCCCAGCCACAATCAGATACTGCCGCAGTCTGGATCATCTATGGCTCTCTCTCTCTCTGTGTGTGTGTGTGTGTGTGGGTGGTGTACGCAATTTGCAAAACGAGATTGTACGAGAGTAGACGGGACCCTGCTGCTTATGGGCACATAATAACAGACAGACGCTGCAGCAAAAAGGAAGCCACAATCCTGACAAAAACACAGATAAATACTACGTTGGGGTCAGTGGGAGAGTTCTGCTTTCACGGACAGACTGCAATCATTATTATGCAAGCGGCACAAGGGCCAACAAGACAATTGGGCAACTTGGGTGCACGTCCAACCACAATTATACCCTCTGGGTGCTGCCGGCAAGCCTCATCATACACGACTCTTTACAATGCAGGCACTCATTTCGGCTCGATTGTGTGAGTAGAGGCAGAGAGAGTGGTGAGAGAGCTTTTTGCCTCCCAAGGAGCGCGAGGGCATAAGTCTCAAGTGCAAATAGCGGATCACGCATGGGCCTGCTTTTGCTTCTGCAGGGCTGCTGCAGGCGGCGCGACGCTTTAATTTGTCCTATGAAAATATTTGCACACGACTTGCAGCTACAGATGTAATTGAATTAAAATCTGGCCCCCCGAGCCCGAACCCTCGCCCGAACCCGCCAAAAGTCGTGTGTGGCCCCGGGGCCATGGATTTGTTTTGAAGCCAGAACCGGAGTCGGAGCCGGAGCCGGATGATTGTCCTCCGGCTAAACAGTTTCAATTTCAGCCCCGCGCAACGAAAGGGAAAGTGAAAGTTTTTTCGAGGCAAAACCCGCGAGGGGCGTGTGGGATTAAAACGAATTTTCGACTAAACGGAAATCAACAGCAGAACGCGGGCCCCGCAGCAGGGCTAGTGGGTGGGTGGATGGGTGGGTGGCATCACTTCTTCGGAAGCACATTTCGTACGAAAAATAAACTCTTCAAGTGGCTAATAAGCATTTTCCTTCTGTGTGCGCCCCCCAATCGCCATAGTTTTAGATTTTAATTATTTGATTAAATGCTGAGCCCTCGCTTTTGGGCCGGCATATAAAATTAAATTATTAAAATGTATTCAATGCCGAAAAGCCAACTTAATTCAATTTCGAAAATATGCCGTCCACCTGATAGCAGCCGACGGCAGACCAACCAACAGAACACACGAGACACAACAACAGCAGCAACAACAAAAAAAGCCCGATGAGGAGAAGTGCGGCCGGGCGGCTGAGATTTGCATAAAATTGATAAACAATAGCCCGACATTGGCGGCGTCTCGTCTCGTCGCATTGTTCCCGGTACGGGAACGGTAACGGTATCCTGCCAGACTGATAATATGCCGGCGATTTGCAAAGGGATTAACTCATTCAAGTCGAAGCGTAGAGCAAATTGAATGACGCCCGATGGCTGCGGGTCTGACAGAGTCTTTAAAGGGTATTCTGAGAGCTTGTATGGTTGAAACGACGAAAAGCAAAAGTTTTTGAGCCTAGAAGGTGATCAGCATCGGCAGTCCAAAGTTCGCAAATAAACGCCAGTGCAATCGGCAGGCAAAAAAAAAGAAAAACCACAGCCGATCTCTTCCCAGCAGGCAGCAGCAGCAGCAGAGCTTGCAAATATGTAAACGCAAAAAAATGTTTTTTTTGTGATCTGCGAAAGAGATCGAGAACGAAACCAAGCACAGCCGAGCTCCTATCGCTCACAGACCCGAGCCGAACACCTTTTCTACCTGCACTTCGTGTGGTCTGTTTCTTGCCTTCGGTAGGGCACGATTGAACATGTCTGTCTCTCACAATAAGCGGCTCATTTCGGTGCATTGTGAGAGAGAGCGGCAGAAAAAGCACCGCTCACTTTGCAATGCTTATCTCGCAAGCAAAAGCAAAGAAAAACACCTTTGGCAGCCTGTGAACGACAGAAAAAGCGATTCCAAAGGGAAACGAAAAAATGTGCTGCTGTTTTGTTTTTTCTTTTTTTTCGCATACCCTGAAAGGAAAGCTTGTGTTTCTTCAAAACGTAATGGAAACGTAGGGTATTTAAAACTTCGACACCTGAAGCTCTGCTGTTTTCTGGTTTTTGTTTGCTTGCATATTTGTTTGCCTGCCTGGGAAGGCCTTTCATTTTGAATGACTGCCAGACAATATGGAAACAAAGCTCTCTCTTTCAAAGGGAAAGGTACTTCATCAGAAATGTTTGAGGCAACTTTAATGCCTGGCTTGGTGGTTGATTTCAGAAAACTTAATTGCGAAAAGGTACGAGAGCAAGTCGCATTAGATATTCCCTTGAAGAGATCTGGCTGCGCCTGAGTGCTGCCTGGGGGAAATTTCGGACTTGGGCTTAAATCGGATTTAGCACTTTGCTGGCTAACCAGAATTTGTAATGCGCCCGAGTCGGACCCACACACATTACCTTGAATAATTTCATATGAAGGCTGCACGGTTGCAGGCGGGGAGGCATGCCGCCATAAATATGCAATAACATGACGCAAATGAAGCCACGCCACGGTAGATTCACGACTGTGCCACACTAGCAATGTGCTGTGCAGATTTATTGTCTGTCTAAAATATGCAGCATCGAGCGGAGCTCATTAAATACTCGACGTCCAGTTATGCATCCGAAAAGGCAAACCGAAAAATATCCAAAAACCAAAGCCATGTGGTCCAACCACAGCAGAACCCTGGCCAGGACGTGGAACATAACAAAGAATGTTCACTTTGCCATCAATCCGAAACGGTGACAATTGGCAGACAAGGCAAGGCGAAATCGGAACGAACATGTGACATGGCAGAGAGGGAGAGGAAGAGAGAGAGGAAAAAATATATTCAAAGCTCCACCACCACACACACACACTGGCTGTACTCGTCTACGAGTATTTCATGTCCGGTGCGCTCTCCCTCTCTGTCTTTACCTTGGGCAACTGTGAGGCAAAATAATTTCCGAGAGATTTGCATAAATACACAAGTTAAATGCACATTTAGCATTTTGAATTTGTAATATTTTTGCAGTTTAGTTGTCGAGTGTCCTCTGCCTTGTGTGTGCTTCTATTTTTTTTGCCCCCACCCCCCTTTTCTCCTGTGCCCTGTCCTGGCCCTGGGTACTTGTATGTTTGCCAGGGTATATGGTGTATGTAGGTGGTAGAAATACATGCCCTTTTTGGTGGAGGTGCACCTTCTTTTGTCCTAGCTCAACGGCTCGTTTCATGGCATTGTCGGTCGGACACGTTTTGCCGGATTGACAGTGCCAGGGCCTCTCCTTCGCTTCAGCTGACTCAGGACACACTGACTGCAAATAGTATGCCACATGAATTGTGCAAAGAGCTTTCTGTGCCGGGCAATCCTTTCGCTTTACGGCAAATATGCTCGGCTACTCTCCCGTTTGCCTAATGAAAATCGTTGTGATTGTTGGGGGCGGGCGGTTGGGGGGCGACTGATTTTGGCCTGTACGACATGGCATATGAATTTTAATATTTAGTCCAGCTCAGCTCTAGGTCTGGTACATTCCTTAACCTGTCTATGAGACAGAGAGGTAGAGAGGTAGAGAGGGAGAGGGTGGTATAAAAATATTTCCATTTCCATTTCTGGGCTCTTGCTTCTTTATTATGCGCCTGTTCGTTTTTTTTTTCACCCGCTTTGTCCTGTCTGAAATGTTTTTGTATTGTCATCAACAACAAAACTATTTGTCTATTCACTGCCCCAGCCACCCCTCCTTTACGTGCCTCGCTGTGCTGCGTCCAGTGCTTTATTATTATTTGAGAGAAGCCGGGATGCCGGGATGCTGGGGATGCTGTTTGCGGTGCCCCCCAGAAGGACTGGGACCTCCAGATAACTAAGAACCGAGACGAGCAACTAAGCTTAGCCTTCACCTTTTTTTCTCTCTCTCTCTCTCTCTCTCTACCTCTTCCTTTCTTCTTTTCTTTCTTCCAAGTTATTAATATTTATTCTCTCGCTCTGGAGGTCACGAGACCATGTACCAATGAAATGATTTGCTAAAAAGGTTATTGAAAATTATATTACTATTGTCCTGCAGCTGGTCCCAATGATTGGGCAACTTTCAGATGCAGATAAAGAGCAGCTCTCTTTAGTTTTCAGGGGCCCATCGGTAAGGGGAACTTGCAACCTGGGCCATCCATCAATTTCGATATCCCTTCGAGGTTGTGGGGGAAGGTCCTGATTTATGCGTAATTAGTTGAAGAACCTTTCAGAGAACACCCCAGGATTTACAGGCAATGCAGCTGTTCGAATCCTTGAAATTCCCTTTTGCTGCAGATTTTGGGGGCTGTCCTGTCTCGATTCGGCTCCGACAATCATTTCAATTGCTCCTCCCCCAAAAACAGGTTGCACAAGGGCTCTGTGTGTGGTCTGAAATACTGCCTATTACCCTTTTTTTTTCTGTAGAAAAATCACCCACAAATTGCTGGGCAATCTGTTCTCAGGGTTTATTAAAAATATACTTTAGTTTTTGTCACATTTTATTTGAGACTTTTTGGCCAAGGACAAGGCTCCCTGGCTACCATTTTGCATTTGATGCGATTTGAGAATTGGAAAATTGGATTTGCAACAGCAGCACAATCGACAATACAATGTTTGCTAAAAGTATTTTCCCCAAAAACTTTTCCAGCAGAGAGAGGGAGAGAGGGAGTGTGTGTTCGCTTGAATTGTGGCATGAACTTCCATAATTAGCCAGCTGTTGATACGAGTATCGGGGACATCCTGTAACATATCGACCAACAGTAGAAAACAAAGATTAAATCATTCACACACATCCGATTGCTGGTTGCTCGTCATTGGGGAAAATATGTATATTTATGGGTCCTTTCCTATCACGTAGAATGGGCGTTTACACTGGCCGACGGAGAACAGCTGATTTGTGGGATATTGGGAATCAAACGTGCCCTGGAAACCACAATCTTTCCTACTCTATTAACAATGAATTAATCTATTGTATAAATCTATTTCTATCTCAATGCTTATCGAATGTACAGGAAAAAACTGCTTGCCCGGCAGGAGGCAGCCCTAGTGTAAACAGCCTTTTATACACTGTACTCCTAGAGGGCAAAATGAGTGTATTTAACTTGGATAAATGTATGCCACATGGTATATGGTATAAGTTGTTTAAGACTAAGTCTAACTAATCAATTTTCAGGGCTTTTTTTCTCTGTGTAAATATATATATGGGTTCTAAAGATTATTCCCAGTTTTTTTTGGTTTGTGGGCTGTACTTGAAGTCCCTACGAAGGTAGTGTATGAATTTCTGATGGCTGTGCATAGTCTTTTCTTATGTTCCTGAACAACTTCCTTTTCGTGGCTGCTCCGTTACTCTTGTCATTTGCCTATTCCATTTCTAGCGAGTGAAAGAGGAGCGCATTGAGAGACACGCTCAGAGAGGGGCTTATTCAGCGACTCGTTGAGAGAGGGTCGTATTGAGAGACTCGTGGAGAGAAGGGCGTATAGAAGAGACTCGTTGAGAGAGGATCGTACTGTGACACTCGTTATGAGAGGGGCTTATTGAGAGACTCGTTAAGAGAGGGGCTTATTGAGAGACTCCTTCAAAGAAGAGCGTATTGAAAGACTCGTTAAGAGAAGGACGTATTGAAAGATTCGCATAGAAAGGATCATTCAGAGAGAGACGTATAGAGAGACTCATTGAGACAGGGGCGTATTGCGTGACTCGCTCGGAGATGAGCTAATTGAGAGACTCGTTGAGAGAGAGGCATGTTGAGAGACTCGTTAATAGAGGGGAGTATATAAAGACTCGTTCGGAGAAGGGCGTACTGGAAGACTTGTTCAAAGAGGATCGTGCCTAAGAGCGAGATGATGAGAGACCAAGACTCCGCAGAGCACATTATTCCCATCTCCAGCCTTCGAATGTCCTTTGGGCCTACAAATAGTTTCCAAATACCGGCTATCCTCCACTTGTAATGGATTTTTTTCTTTTTTGTTTGATTATTCTTCTCCTGTCGAACGATTTAATGGTTGCCGGGCAGTATCTACCAAACAGCGTCGTTAACTTTTAATTAATATGCAAATTTCGTTAATGTGTGCACATTACAAAAAGGCTCTTCTACGCCAGCGACACCTCCCGCAGCATTCCGGTCCGAGTGTGTGTCAACAGATGAGCTGTGGAGGAGGAGGAGGCTGTGTGGCCGGGGAGGCTGTGGGGCCGGGGAGGGTAATGATATTCTGTGAAAATTTGCATGCGATATGTTGCCACCGCAGCCAAATGGCGAACGTTGATTTCCATGTCGACGGGCGACCTCAATTTGTGGGGGGCTGGGGGGGATGGGGGCCAAAAAACGGCAAACAAACAATCAGGCGGACAGGCCGCCGCCGCAGCGCGATTCATTGACAATTTAATAAGTAGTTCGGTTGCGTCATTAGCAAGCAGACCGTCATTAGTGTAAAATATTTCAATTAGTCCGCGAGGACACATGTGTTAATGCTGGTGGCAATATCACGGGCAAAAAGTATCGCAAGACCCTTTCGAAGGGGGTCTCTGAGCCGGAGATGCCATTGAAGTATGGCATCATATCTTTAAGCGGGGGGGTCGGTGCCCCCCTCCTGGTTGACCACAAAATTACGTGCCGCGCGGGACATACAAATATTTCCAATTAAGGTCGTTCGTGCAACAGAGGACATATGCCACAGACGGTAAATTAAATTGCGCGTATGGCTTTGCTTTTGCTTAAGTGCGGGTCACACAGGGACTCCGATTGAAAAATAAAAGCAATTGCAATTCATAAAATAATAAATATAAAATTGATTTACGGCATGTGTCCAGGAAGTTGGTGGTGGGGGTAGCCTGGATTTTCTTGGGTGCATGTCAAAAGCAGGAAAATTCACAACGAAATGTTTTTTTTATTTAAACAGAATTGTGCGTGGTCTGGCCTCCACAAAGAGAGACACAGAGAGACACGGAGAGATGGCGGAATATTTGTCATAATGCATTTAAGGCCCCCCCTCTCTCTCTCTGTCTCCCTGTCAAACGAAGATTATTTCCCTGTTTTCCAGCGCCCGGCTCTGATTGATATGTGCCTGTCAAAAGGGGGGCGGGGTGGGCGAATTTTTTATTCAAAAGGTAACAAACCCACATCGAATCCTGGCCACACCCAGCGAAGTGGAACGCCAAAAGGTATTGTGCATTATCACGTATCCTGTCTAGCCGGAGACGGAGACCCTGCCCCATGATAAATGATGCCCAAGGCCGCCTTTTAATCGCCTGGCATATTTTTCTTAAACATTAATCATACCGTAGTGATTTTTGGCCTCATCAAATATTTACTTTTAATTTATTAAAAAACTTTTTTGTATTTTATTTTTGTGGCATTGATTGACCTTTTGGGTCATCCACTAATGCATTTGGCTTGTTGCTAGAATTTATAAATATTTTATGCAATTTCTCCCTTGATTGTGGTTAATTTTTGGACCCCTATCACCGCTCAGGGGTAGTTTGATGGCGGGGTAATGTTGCCAGCCCTTTTTCGGAGTCATTTTCGGAGTGAAAATGTTGCCAAGGGCCGGCAATTCGCCGCCTGAAAATTGCCCCGTCTAAAGATTTATATTTTATAATTATAATTATAGTTGTTGTTTGTTTTTTTTTTTATCAGAATTTAAATTGCCTGTTTCTATCAATTTCCTGGTTTCATTAATATTAATACAATATTTTACGCACTATCTGCTGCTTATTTAATTGTAATTTGTCGGCATAAATCGTTGGAGCATTTGTAAAAAAAAAAAAAACCAGACCATATGCCGCCTATTTCGTGGAGTTGTAAGGCAATACAAATAATTACAAACTTGTGAGTTAATTAAGTGCAAAAACAAAGCCATTTGCATAAGTAAGTCAATAAGCGACGATTAATTATAAATTATGGCGGATTTTGCCTTTGTTTAACTTACGTAATCAGCTTTTGGTGCTTAAATAATTATCATTTCACATTATATATTTATGCATTAATCAGGCGTCGAGCAAAACGTTTGATAAGCCGTCGGAAGACTCAATAAAAGAGGATTTAACGGTTACTACCAACCAAAATAGGGCTTAAAGCGTGCATATACATATGTATAAATAAATCAATGCATACATCAAACTGTTTCGCAAATCAATGGAGACTTATTAAATCCATATTAAATTGACCTGAAGGATTCGATTACCACAGAAAAAAGGCAGTGAAATTTTTGCAAAATATGTATAGCAATCGATTTACTCAGGAGAGTGGAAAACGTACAAATAAAGTGTTTTCACTTAAATTTAATTGAATAAAATATTTGATTTAAATAATTACATGTATTTTATATTTAAAATTAACTTTTTTATATATATTTCCCAAAAATGTAATATCCTATATTTTTATTAATGTTTTTGTATTTCGTATAAATATGGGATGAGACTCTCTAATAAATTTGTGTTTAAATCAAGTGGATTCTTTAAATAACCAATAAATAAATTCTTTTTAACATATTTTTTATTTTTAATTTTTTTTTTGTATTATAATTAGGATTGTGTTTTGTATTGTGTATTTTTGATTATAAAATAATATCACAGATACAAATTATATTGTTTGCTTTTACTGTTAGAGCAACTTAGACAACCGTCGCAAAAAAATATTGGAAAAACTAATAAAAAAAAAAATAAAAAAATGCGTTTAATCAAGGTCGAAGAATTTGGAGTGCTGCTTGTTTTTGGTCGCTCTATTCGATTTTTTTGGCTTTTTTTTATTTTTTAAATTAATAAATAATAAAGAATTCTCGATAAACACAGTGGAGAAAAGAAAGAGAAATAATAATAACAATAATAATAGCGCGAGTCGTCAAGGTTGAAGAATTTGTTTGGGGATATTATTTGGTTCAATTATCTGTCCAGGTTTCTAGGGTAGAGCTACTCTTAGATCCTCCTGTTGGGCAGGTCGACTAGGTGTATTCTGGCCAGCCTACGCCGGCATCTGGTCCTCGCCAGTGCATTAGGGTGCCTTTTTTCTTTTCTATATATCTAACAAGACCCTTAAACTATATCCATCTTCTCACAGTCTTAAACTCCCTTTTAAATGTTTTAAATTTTGATGACGCGATTATCTGTGGCCCACGCATGGAATGCACATATTTTGTTTTTGCACTCTCGGGCCTTCTAGTTTTTCGCTTTGTGCTTGAGCGTCTGCCGATGCAAAAATCTCTGTGGAATGAGATCAGTTGGGACTATATTTATTCTTCATTAATATTTGCATGTTTTACCACATATTCCACTATTTTCCCATCGTATCACTAAGCCAAAAAAGAGAGAAACATACCCTAACACAATGCCTAGAGCCATATTCCACTAAGACCACTCATTATTCCATTTAGTTTGCCAAGCCTTTTTTTTTGTATATTTTGTAGTTTTGCAAATTGCATTCGGGGGGCACACACACATTCCTAATGCTTACCGCCCCACAAGAGACTATGGCCATTCATCTATATGAATCTCACGGGCAAACTGTCATAGAAGGGTAGCGTAGCCCCCCCCCCCCCCCACTACAGGCTCCATACGCCGATGGCACAGACTGTATTAATGCGCTTCATATGTCAGGATGGGCCATTCATCATCATTATGCTTATGCCAACTGGCTGGCAGCCTGCCTGACTGCTCGTTTGTACTCACAGACACACACGCACACACACACACACACACACACACATGAGGAGTTCATGAGAGAAGCGACAGCGTCTCATCAGGAGGAGCAAAAAGAAATGATTTTGTTACAAGAAAAGTTGAAATAACTTTTTGCCGGTTTTCATGTCGCAGCATTTAAAATGAACAAACGTCTGGCAGTCCTTTTTGGGAGTGGTAAGAGGGGGGCCGTGGGGGGCAGTGGGTGTGTATGTAAATGGGGAGAGGAGCAGTCGGCAGCCTGTTGTTATACCAATGTTCGTGCTATCAAACGCTTTCTCTGTCTCGCTTAAACTTTATTAGTTTGACATGTGTGCGCTTGAAATTTTGGGCACGTTTGATGCAACGTAATCAAACAAGCCGCAAAACATTTTTTTTTCCATGTGGGTGAGTGTGTGTGTGTGTGGCTTTAAAATGGGTTGCTGGGTAGCAGCACCTCAGGCTAACAGCATGTTATCGCTCTCAGTTAACAGTCGAGCGTCTGTCTCGCTTTCGCTCTCTCGGTTCTGTAAGCTCTTTCCATCCGCTCTCACCGTTTTCGACGCATTTAAGCTAGAATCAGTTTCGTTTCCACCGCCGCTAACAGGGCAATCGCGCTGTTAACAACCCAGGCTAACAGCCTGTTATTGCGCTCACTTAACAGCCGAGCCTCTGCCTCTGCCTCGCCTTCGCTTTCGCTATCGTTCTCTCTGTTCTGTGCGCTCTTACGATCCGCACCGCGCTCTATTGACAGCCGAGCCTCTGCTGCGCTTTCGCTATCGCTCTCTCAGTTCTATGCGCTTTTACGATCCGCACGTCGCTCAGCCGAGCCTCTGCTTCGCTTTCGCTCTCGCTCTCTGTGTTCTGCGCGCTCTTACAATTTGCACGTCGCTTACCGTTTTTGGTGTTTCGATTCCACTCCCGCTACAAGCTGCCGTCGCACATACACACGCCTACATACGAAAATACCTGCATAATACACACTTATTGGCACAACTACACCCTGACGATTTCCGATTCGTCGGTGGATGCCCCCACCCCCTGCAAACAAAGTGGAAACCCCCTACGAAGGGTAGTAGGTGGGGGGTGGCCTCCCCTTCTACAGTTGCTAGTTGGTGCCACTTGAGCTAATACCGGCTGTAACTTACAACTTGTAAGTAACTAGAGCTTTTGCCAGTGTCTGTTGCGGATGCAAAAAACTTTGCTCAGCGACATGTGAATCCTTTGTGTGTCCTGTGCCCTGTGCTCTGTGCCCTGTGCCCCGTGCTGTCATGGCAATAGTTTAAAGCTTAGTCTCGCAGCCAGTGTCGCGCTGCTGAACATTTTAATCGGCAGGAAATGATGTGAAAAAGTTTTTAATCCTTTTAAATGCCAACTTTTCAATATAACGTTAAAGCGCCAAACAGACCCTGAACAGAGGGCTTAAAGTGAGCAAAAGTCGTGAAACTTAATTATAGACTTTCTTGACTTCCCCCTCCTACAGATTCGTTTAAATACTCCTCGAGTATCCTATTTATGGGCGACTGTGGCGGCATTTGACTTTTCACTCGTGGATTTAGTGGCGCTTTGCGAATGTTTGATGATAATATTAAATTTTGCAGCTGCAAAAGACTCGCACACTAAAGTATTTATAGCCAGGCCGATAAGCACCTGCATATTCATAATTCAGATAAGTGTCTCCTGGCCGTTGGACCGGCAGGAAGGAGCATTAGAGACCAGCAGCAGCCAGAATTCATGCAAATTATGTTAAAGTGCAGGCGCTCTCTCCCTCTCTCTCTCTCTCTCTTAAAGGGGTGGGGCTACAGAGGTAACGGTGCTGCAGTTGTGGACTGGGGTGGGGTGGTGTGGGGTCAGAGGGGGGCACTCACTTCCTAAAATGTGTATTTTCATGCTCGAGCATAAACGTGTATAAAATAATATTTTTGCACATTCTACGCCTTAAAACCATAAAATTGCATAATTTATAAATTTGAATATCTCACACATAAAGGGGTGCACTGTACTCATATGTGCAGGATATACTGTGAGTGGGAGAGGTAGAGGCCAATGTGCTCTCGACAGAGTCAAACTGTAGCTTTATTGCCTCGACCGAGCATTTCAAACACAATTTGTGCCGAAGAAAAACGACCAAAGAAGGAAAGAGAGAGAACGGTAGAGAGAGAGTGAGAGAGAGAGACATTGCATATACCCATTGCTTGAGGATTATGGGGGGTAAATGGGTTTCATGGCGTCCAGCAAAATGCTCGAAAGCGAACAAAAAAATGAGTTTTTGTCGCAGAAATCTCGCAATAGTCTCGCAAAAATCTCGCAAAATTCCCACAAAAGTCTCAAATAAAATCTCGCTAAAATCTAGCAAAAGTCCCGCAAAAGTCTTGCAAAATTTTCGCTAAAGTCTCGCAAAAATCTCACAAAAGTCTCGAATAAAATCTCGCTAAAATCTCGCAAAAATCTCACAAAAGTCTCAAATAAAATCTCGCAAATATCTCGCAAAAGTCTTGCTCAAATCTCGCAAAAGTCACCCAAAAATATCTTAAAAGTCTCGCCGAAATCTCGCACTAGTATCCCGCAAAAGTCTCGCAAAAATGTCAAAAAAGTCTCGCAAAAGTCTCGTAACAGATTTGGGACAATAATATCATAAATGATACTCTCACTGCCACAAACCGAACGACACAGATATATTTCTATCATTTGCGGGTCCAAATGCGAGCGTTTTTTGCGGTTAAGTCTCGCATTTGGCTCGTCTGCGTCTATTTACCCATAAAGAATTGTAGCTTAGACCGCATTAATTTCTTCAGGCAGTATTTTCCAACAGTGTTATTTTCCTCAAGTTTTTTAACTCTAAAAATATAGGTTTTTTTTAGGGGATCTATAAATTAAGGTCGCCCAATCGTTTTAGACAGTTTTGACAGTCCTTTAAGCAGTGCAAAATAGTGAAAAGCGAATGAAAATTATTATTAAAAGAAATTTAAATAATTTTTGTAAAAAATTGATTAAAATGATGCCAAATAGAGGATTTGGGTACTTAAAGACTCCTAATATATATTAAATATTTCTTTCTATCAACAACATGGAGGCTCAAGGAACTCAAGGCAACAAAGCCGTCTAGGGCCGTCCCTTAAGGCGTGAAGACCGAGAGGCGAGTGAGAGATAAAAGATGGGAGTGTCTCCTTCCTCTCAGTTCTTTTTTTTTCCGAGCAGAAACAAAAGTTGTGCCTGGGCCTCTTGGCTTAGATAATTCCCGATTAATGGGTATCGTATTGGCCTTAATCGCCCCACTTGTTGTTCTGTTGGAAAAGTCAGCAGAAATTGTGGTCCAGAAGTGGGCCCCGGCTTGGAGTTTCAGCAGAAAGTAATTTAGGCAAAAAATGTGAGAAATTTGAAAATGCCTTTTTGCCTTTTTAGGTTTTCGGTTTTTGCGCCAGCCTGCGTTGGTCAGTATTTATTAGAATTTCGAAATGCCTCTGACTTATTCATAAGGAAATCCCATTGACAGTTGCGGCAAATTTTTCGATTACACACCACACTCGGACGAACTAATTTCGAACAAATAGATACAAAGATACATAGATATCGTTCGACCTTCGTACAAAAGCCAACAATTGTTGAATGATAATTTTTGATTTATGGCTCACCAGCTGCCAGGGCCGTGTGTTGGCCAACTTAATTGATTTTTACCCCCAGCCCCAGCCCCAGCCCGAAGCTTAGTTTTTGTGGCATTTCTTAATAATTTTGCAATCTTTGCGGTTGCTTTTCCAACGAAACTTTTGTGCGACTCAACTAGCATGTTTATTTTTATCGCACTTCCCTGACGTTGGCGTTGCGTTGAGTTTTCCCCAAAGTTTTCCCGCACAGACAACTGCGCGGAGAGGCGTGGCGTGTCTCGGTCCGTATCCGTATCCGGGCAACTGCGTTACACCTGCACACGTGTGCCGGCATGAACACGAGTTTGATTCTTGTAAAGTGAAGTGCGAAAGTTGCCGGGGCGGCAACGTCGGCATGTTTATGAGGGCCTAAACTCAGGGAGCGCTCGCAGGTTGCCCTTGTCATCCCCTTCCCCTTCCCCAATAACCGGACAGCCAACAGGGAATCGATGTCAGCTCTTGACCTGAAATTATCAGTCACACGGACAGAACACGGTCTTTTTTGAATAAGTATTGTACAGACACTGTTTCAAAGGTAGGCGTTTAATTTTCTGCAAGAATTATACATCAGAGCCTCCAAGATTGGGTCACTCCTTACCATACCAGGCATGACAGAATATCACTTTCATATGCGTATATTTTCAAAAGGTATCCCGAAACAGAATAAGTTTATATTATCAATTTTTTTTTAAATAAATTATTTTATAACTCTTTTTTTAGGAACTGAAAATAACAAAAATATTTATTCTGTGTAAAATAAAAAAAATTGCTTAATTTATTAAAATAAATAAAAATGAAATTCAAATTAAAAAATTGAAATTGACTTAAAAATTATTTTTAATTTTTATAAACTATAATTTCCAACTTTAAATATACAAAAAGAAAAATACAAACCAATTTTAATTTTTTATTTTTTTTCATTTTATTTTAATAAAATTAGGATTGTATTTTGTATTTTTGATTATAAAAGAGTATCACTGATACAAATTATGCTGTCAGAGCAACTTATACAAGTCACAGAAAAAATTACGATAATTAAAAAAAAATGCGAGTCATTAATTTTTTTAGTTTTAAAATTTACTCAAATTTAAAACATAATTTTTATTTTAAAGTAACAATTTTTAACACTGTTTTTATATTTAATTTGTTTATTAGAAACTTAATTCTTTATTTTAATTAAAAATTAAATTTAAATTTTAAATGTGACTACATAAAATATATATATACAAAAAAATTTGAATTCAAGGTAAAAGTTTAAAATTAATTTAAAAATTAAAATTTTGTCAATCTGTTTTGATGGTACAAAAAAAATTTATTTGCTAATAATTTTTATTTTATACAAATTTTAATCCAAAATTTCTTTGAAGAAGACAATGTCCGTCTTCTTCGCTTCTGGCTGCTTAAATTAATTGCTCTTCATTTCGGGGCAGTGAAATGACACAAGTATCTGGAGAATTTCTGGCCTTTGTGACCTCCAAATTGTCGTCCCTGCAAATGGACCAATAAAGTGCGTGTGTGTGCCACATAGAGCACTATTGTTTTAGCGTTTGAGGAACTCCATAGAGAGGGGTACAGCCATCAGCAACGACAATGAAGTGCCAAAGCCATTCCCAGGATACGTGGCACCGCAAGTATTTAAAATTGTTTTGGTCACACACCCGGGCCACCCACTCGCACTCCCACTCGCACTCGCAGCAGGTGATAAAAGTTCAAAGTCATGTAAGCTACGTGGTCGACCCCGGGTTACGGGTTACGGGTTACGGGTTTCGGGTACGGCTTTGTAAGAATCTGTTTTATATTTGAATTTTCGCAACACTCTTGGCAGACGCCGCTCAAGTGTCGAGACAACAAAATGGATTTCATCCTTGAGGTTCGCTTCATTTTTCAACTTGTTTCCACTTGACGGCGCGGTGTGGTGCGGCGCTTCTTCTCCTGAAGTTGAAACGTTTCAAGTCGAAGGCAAACAGACTGCGCTTTTGTGCAGCATCTAGTCTCCACTCCAGCTCCAACTTCATCTCCTGTCGTATCCTCAATTGACGTGCCACCTCTTTGTTCTTGGATCCCGGGGGGGAGGGGCCTGCTAAAAGCCTTTGGAGCACATCTCAGTGCAAATATCGATCGACAAACACCTGGGTGGCACACCTACAGGCAATACCCATCAGGGCGGCCAGATGGGGGTACTTCCGCCTCGGTGTTCGGGCAAAGCGATCGCGCAGCGTCTCGAAGAAATCTGTGCGACTCAGTATACCATTATCGTCCGTATCGAAGATGGTGAAAATGATATCAATAATATGATCGGTCAGATGCACACCGACCACCACATGGGCAATGTGCCGTAGGGTCTGCCGCGAGATATCCGCCCCGCTCAGATAGTGGAACGTGAGGGCCGAGTCCACGGCGGCCACATCCTTGAGGAACCGAAAGAAGGTCAGAAACTCATCGAGTGTCACGCCCTTATCGGAATTCTTGTACTTCTCTTGGACGCGATGCAGCATTGTGGCACGTTCCATGCTGTTGGCCGTGGAATAGGCCATCAGCATTTTGGTAAAGGCCACCTCGCTGAGCACCGTCTTGGAGTTCTTCAGAAGGGCCTGAAACTCCAGCAGCAGGACCTCGCTGGCCAGCTTTCGCTGAAACTCCAGGAAGACATTCACATTGAGCTTCTGGTCGAGATTGGGCCCAAAAAAATAATGGTTTACGTTCATATTCCTCACCGAACCATCCCCCTGGCAGACTTTCGATAGATACAAGTTCATATCGTCGTGCGAGAGATTCCCATCACCATTCACGTCGAACAGGCGAAAGGCCAGCTCAAAGTAACGCTCCGGCACGGACAGCAGCATCACCAGAAACAGATAGTCCCCAAAGCTCAGGAGTCCGTCCTTCTGGAAGCTATAGAATATGCTGTTGTCGCTCAACGATGAGCAGCGATGCTTGTGCATATGCCCCTCCGATACTTTGTAGAACTTGTCCAGGCCCAGGCTCTCCGGCTGTCGGCGGGAGCCCGGCGTTATGGCCCGCATAAAGTCCGGCGGCGTCATGTACACCTCCCAACGGCCGGACTTGTGCTTCATTTTGATGGTGGCAAAATAGCGGAACACCTTCTCCGGGCTTGAGTACAGGCGCAAACGATTCTCGTACTCCAGGATTCGCATCTCCCGAAACCGGGCGCGATGATGGGTGTGAGGACCCCGCTTCTGCCGCTGCTCCAGGGGAATCTCGCAGAAATCATCGGCTGTCCCAGAGGCCTGCAGAACTGGGAAGCCGAGACTCCGATGATGGTAATCCCACAGGCTGCGAGCCCCGTAAAGGAGCGGCAGGATGGGCACACTACGAAACATGCCAACCGGCTACCGGATATATCGAAAAAGAAAAGAAAAACCACAATAATGGAACTACAAATTTGAGTAAGAAAACCTCCAATATCGGTTTGGGTTTGGGTTTTTGTTTTTTTTTTTGTTTGAATTTGGGTCAAACTCGAGAACTGATTGATGGATTCCCAGGCAGCAGCAGGCCTACTGCCCACATACGATTTTGAGCATTAAAAGTAATCAGCAGCGCAAATATTTGAGCCACAACGGATTGGAATGGAGTGTGGATTGGAGTGTGGAGTGTGGTATGGTGTGGTGCATGGCTTTATAAGACCCCCCTGGGAAATTTGCAAACAATAAACTGGCCCTAAGGCAGGGCCGGGGCCGGGGCCAAGCGAAGGGGAAAAACTTTTACTTCGATTTGTGGATTTCCTCTAATTTCTGCACTGAATTTCTATGCATTTATGGGGCGGCGGTCTTCGGGCATTGTGTGGAGGTGGTTTGGAGGAGGGTCTTTGCAAAAGTTCCACCCCTCCCAACTCTGGTGTGACTGTGAAGCCCCCTCGACAGCAAGTTTCGCTTTGGAGAGAGCTCGTGTTTTGTGCTGCAAAAAAAAAAAGAGAAAACTTTCAATGGGTCTTCAAGGATTGGCCTCAGCAAAAAGTTTAGTTCTGGGACAGTTGCTTATTCTTTAGAATTCAGAATGTAATGTGATGTATGCTAGTGTATTTAAATAATCATCTGTATGTGTACACTCAGAGAAAACAGCATTGACATTTGTATATTTACTTTTTGTATTATTTATAATTATTATTTTACTTGGATCTAAAAATAATAAATACATCGGGACTACAACAAAGCAACACTTTATTAATAAAAATTTAATTTAATTTTTAAATTTTTATTGAATATTTACTTTATTAACGTTTTATAATTATTTATTTATTATATATTATTTATTATACTTCTTTAACGTTTTATAAATATTTTAATTAATATACATATGTATTTGTTTTACTTGGATTTAAAAATATTGTACATTTTGGTACTACAACGAAAAAAAAATTTTTTTAATTTAGTTTAGTTTTTAAATTTTGTATTCAATATTTACTTTTCTATCATTTTATAATATTTATATTTATGTTTAATATTTATTTTACTTGGACTTCAAATTTTTTTTTTTTAACTTAATGCCAGTAACCGCTTTTACAGGCAAGACCGTCATGAGATCTTAATGGATAATAAAAAATAATTCATTCAGATATTTTTGTGTGTTCTTGAAGCATTTTTCTCCGAGTATAACTTCAATATCAATTTTTTTTTATTTTTTAAATTTTTTTTTGGTAATGGTTTTTTTATTTGATTAATGATTTTTTATTTGAAATAATAATGATATAATTTGAGGTACTTTTGGAGCAATTTATAAAAATTCTTCGACCTTGATGACACGCATTTTTTTATATATTTTTTTTTTAGATCATAATTTTCTCCGAGTGTATGTTTAGATTTTGATGGACTATTGAATTGATTCTGCATACAAAATGCTAATTTAGACTTTTGTCGTCGTGTTGTTTGGCACTTGATTAAAGCATGACAGTGGCGGCGGCAACTCCTTTGGGGAATTCCCCCCCTGGTGTCGTCGCCTGGCCAGCCAGGTGTGCATAAAGTGGTGCCAAAGGTCGGGCGCTTACCTTCTGTCAAACGGCTGTCAGCCCAAAAGCTCAATCCTTTTGTCCGTTTCCCGGCATCCTGGCATTTGCATATTGTTTTCCACACACACACACACACACACACACACACACACACACACACGCCCCTCTCGCATAAACAACAATCAGGGGCACAAACACGGCTGAGAGCCAGTCGAGCATTAGAGCCGATGCCAAAAAATTAAGTTAAATAAAAAATACGTCGCAGTGAAAGTCAAACGGAAACGGATACGCCTCCAGGCGGAATGACAGAAAATTGTCACGTAGCCGCTCTTTGAGTGTGACTGACAAATATAGGGCTCTCACACAGATACACCACACAGACACACACACACACACAGCCGTGTTTATTTCTTTGATTTAACATCAATTGTAAACTGCTTGCGTTTGTGATTTGTCAGGTGTCACAACCACTTGCCCCCTGTCGGATGGGGGGGCATGCCACAGGAGAATGGATTCGGGTACTTACCACTGACGACACTGACAGTAGGCCGTAGATTTCCATACTTAAATGCCGGCTCTGTCCGCAACTAGGCTGTAAATTGAGTGAGTACTGCGGCATTAGGTCGACCTTAAGATACCCTGGAAGACAAATACTGATATGGATTTTTGCTCGGAAATTTTTTTGAATTTTTGTTGATTTTTGGGATATTTCGCTTTTAAGGTAAACGCAAAGAATCAAGGCAGTCGTCGAGGAAGGAAAGGGAAGACCTGAAGGCATATTTTATGGTGATATATTATACAATTCTCTGCATTGATTCATCTTAAAAATGTTTGGATTTTACCCAACAATTTTTTATATTTTTTTTAAATGTAATTTTAGGAATATGCAGGTTCTGGGAGTACAATTTCTTAGCTTAATAAACGATAAAAATATATCTGTCAATAAATTAAAAAAATGTTTTATATTACTCATACCGGCGCGCGCGGTTGAAGCGAGTGAGCCGGGGTAGTACATCAACAGACAAAATATTTTTAAAATGTATTTAAGATTGTTACATTTTTCTGGAATTTTTTTTATAATTAAATATGTACTTAAGAGATACTTTAAGGAAGAACTTTTATCATGAATAATTTTTCTTATGCTAGAAAATAATAATAAAGAAAAATAGCACTATAAAATATATTAAAAAATTAATGAAATAATAATGGAAAATATCACTATAAAATATAAAAAAAAACTTAAAGAAAAATACTAAAGAAAATTAGCACCTAAAATATATAAAAAACCTTAAAAAATTAATAATTAAAAAAGTCACTGTAAGATATTGACTATAAAATATATACAAAGCTTAAAGAAAATAATGATGAATGAAAATATGACTTTAAAAAATATAAAAAACTTAATGAAAATAATTTAAAAAAAAACAATATTAAATATATAAAAAACTTAAAAAAAATAATAAAGAAAAATGGCACTGTCAAATATATTAGAAACTTAAATTTTTCCGATTTTGAATAGGTTTTTGCATTAATTCGGGAAGTTTACATTAAAAAAAATATTATCGGAACAAAAGTACAAATATAAGTGAAAATAAATTGTTTTTAGTCTCGTGGGACGTTTCCTTGGTTAACACCCAAGTACCCTCTGACTGTACGAGTCCAGGGTATAATTAATCTTTCGTTTTCGAGCGATGCTTTTGCAATATGCAAATTTGCAATCCCTCGGCGTGATTGGCGAAACGGTTTTGGGTCGGATTTGTTGGATTTGTCAGCGCCACTTGACACACACACACACACACATGCTCTCCGTCCCTTTGATAACGATTCGGAGAGGCTTACAAACTAATATGCCGCATATGCCAAATGCAGTGAAGCCCTCTCAACCCCCCCCACACACACTTGTACGGGGCAGGGGGCAGGGGCAGGGGCAGGGGGTGGACTTATCGTGCCGCTGCACAGTAACGGCCTTCCGGGCGAATGAACGGAAAAGAAGTTTCCTTCATTGCATTTTCTTTTTTCTCTGGAGGGCGTTGGAGGGGGTGGGGGGGCTCTTTTAATTTTATAAATTGTCTCGCCTGTCGCCCAAGATGTGCCCAGAATGGTTTTCCTTTGTCGTCAGCTTAAGATTTTGATAACGCCATTGAAAAAGTGTGTCTATAATCACTTGAGCATTCGCTTTGTTAGCCTTCACTGTAAATGGCTTAATAACAGATTTTCTCCTTTTTGGGCCATAATTTGTTTGCGCTTGCATGTCGATGGAAATGAAGAATTATTGAAATTTGAGTGGACTTCAAAGCGATTGCAAAAAATTGAATTAGAAAACAAGTGCGCTCTCCTTTCTTCTTTGTTTTGCCTCTGCCACTGCCTCGTGCCACAGAGCGTGAATTATGTGATTTATGGCAGCGGCTTGTTTGCCAAACGCTTCACGAATTACATAAGCACTCCCCCTTGCAAAGCCCCAGGGTAGACCCACAGATACCCTTTTTCTTGGGGGCGGGAGAACCCAGGGAAATATCCTTATACCCTTTCGACTTTTCCGGTGCTACGGGGTATGCAAAAAACATCCCCCAAATAGGCGTAAAATATAAAACAATATTCGGTTCTGTTTCGTATGTTAAATGCGTTTGCTCGAAGAAACTTTTCGCGACTGGGCGGTGGGGTGGCAAGGGTTCTCCTTCCCCCCACACACATTCCTCGAACAGGGCCTTCGTACTCCATATGTTTTTTTTGGGGCTGGGATTTTATTTCTTTTTTGGCAAATTTGTTGCCTCAATGGACACCACTGCTCGTTGCTCGGACTGGCAGCTTCCGCTTCCTCGCTTTCTCCCAGGGCTCTCTCTCTCTCTCTCTCTCTCTGGTGTTCCGTTCCAGGGTAATAATTCTAGATTTATGAAAATTGTTTTTCCGTTAATGTTTGCCATGTTTTCGACGTTTTTATGTTGTGGCCCAAAGATGCCCGCCAATACGGTCTGGACGGGTGGGGAGTGGGGAGTGGAGGCTTTATCCGCACCCACGAACACACTGCATGGTTTTCCGGTAAGGAATTTGCTTCATTTTATCCCTTGCCAAAAGGGGGATAAACGGCCAACAAGAAATGTTTGGCTAAATATTCGAGAAAGACGATTTTCAGTTGAGTTTTTAAAATATCTGAATATTTGTTCTATTTAATCATGACCCCATTCTAAAGCTCTAATATCTTTAAAACTTTGATATTTTTAATAGTTATTTATGTTTCATATATTTATTTATATTTATAATCCATAGAGAAATTTATTTAATTAAATCTAACTATATAATTTTAGTTTTAAATTGTTTATAAATTATTTAATTATTTTAGCTTTTTTAATTTTGTATTATTTTTTATTATTTTATATTTTTAAACACATTTTTAGTTTTATATTTTATTTATTTTTTATTTATTTTCATCATTTATTGTTATACATATTTGTTTAAATATATTTTCTTTTTATCATTAATATTTGTATTTATTTGTTTTGCTTAAAAGATTTTAATTATATCATTTTAATATTTTTAAACAAATTGTTAGTAATTATTTTTAAAATATTGTTATATTTATTTTTGTTAAATTGTATCATTAATATTTGCTTAAATTTTTTCATTCAAGACTATATATTTTAAGTCTTGAATGAAAAAATTTAAAATTTAATTAATATATTTTTTTTAAATTTGTTTAATAATTATTTTAAAATGATTTCCAAATTGGTATTGATATATTTTTTGTTAATGATATCATTGTCATTTGCATTAAAGTTTCTTATAAAAGATTTTAATTATATAATTTTAATATTTTTTGTTAATTTTTGTAATAATTATTATTAAATTAATTTTTTAAATTATTATTGTTATTTTTAATTTTTTAAAACGTAATCATTAATATTTGTATTACATTTTCTTATACAAGATTTACATTATATAATTTTAATATTATTAGAAATTTTTTAAAAATTATTTCTAAATTTTTTTTGTTTTTTTTTTAAATTTTTTTATTAATTTATTATGTGCACAATTTTTTTATAAGATTTTAGTTATAAAATTTCCAGTTTTTTAAATTTATTAAATAATTTTTTTTTTTTTGGAGAGATGTCCTGTATGTGCTTTATGGTCACATTTTTTAAAGGGTGTCCAAAGCCTCTTATACCAGGCCCGGCACTCGCTGCCTTGTTTCAATTTGATTGCGTTTATTGAAGTATTGTAATACGAGGAGTGTATTTATTGTATTTAAAGGCATGCGAGTGAAGGACCTTTGTCCCTTAGTGGCGGTGGCGGCGATGGCGGTGGGGGGGTCTGCATTCCTGCTGCCGTATGTGGAATGCGATACCCACAATTTTCGGCCATTTCCATTATGGGGGCCCCGGGGGCAGCCTCTTCATATGAAAACTTTCGCTTGGCGCAGTTTGCAAATTTTCAAATTTGATTTCCCAACGAAAGGGTTGCTCCGGCGCGTTGTTTGATTAAATTTTCGCCCAGCGATGGTCCACCCATAAATCTATCGGTGGGGAGGGGGATTCTCGGAGGGTGGAAAGGATGGGCCTGGAGTGCTGGATCTTCAGGTGCAATCCTTGGCCACAAAATTTGCATTGCTTTGTAATTACTTTTGCCTGCAAATAATTATTTGTGCAAATAAACAATTGTCATCAAATTTAAATTGATAATTAATGCGGGATACACGTGTGTGTGTGTGTGTGTGTGGGGGGGGGGGGGGGTTAATTAGGGTCCAGCTCCAGGTCTGGCACCGATTATGATTGCGGGGTGTTGAGAGCTAACATTTTGGTTAAATATTTGCATAACACACAATTTCAATTAGGCATCGGAGAAGTGTGGCTCGGTTTTTGGCTAAAACTTTGGACCTGCTGCCTCCTGCTGGCAGGATTCTGTGGGCAGTAATTTCGACCGCAATCGGTTTATAGTGTCAATTGTGCAAGTGAATTTATCTAAATCTACTTTTGCCAGTGCCACTGGAGTCCAGGACCAAAATGCAAATGTAACGACGACGACGACGACGGCGGCTCCATTTGCATATCCCTCGTGTGTGCAAATATCGATTTTGCTGTGTGTTGGTGTGCTTCCGTTTCCGTTGTTTGGTAAAACCGGGGAAAATTGCAATATCTTCTCAACGTTCGAGTTGACTTTTCCTTTGATTGACTTTCGTTCACATGCCAGCGTTGACCCACAAACAAACGGCTCTTGACCATTGAGGAGGATTTTTCTCAGAGCTCTTTGCATGCCCCGACGGAGGGACACACCTCCTGGCAGGTGAAAAGATGCGGGGAGGTTCTTTTGTGCCACGCTTGGCTGAGCATAATGTTGCAACAAACACACACGAAAATGCCATTTGGCCAACAGACGAACAAACACTTTGCATGTTTTTGGACCTTAAGCGGATTTTGCTTTAGTTTTTTTTTTGCCTGCTTTCCTTTGTCGACCCCCCTCCCACCCTAATCGTCTGTATTCTGTATCTTCTTTAATTTTGCATTGCATTGCCATCTGCCACTGTCTGGCACGTTCTCTCCGGCTGCGTTTATATTTATGCAGTTTACGTGTGAGTCGGTCCAAGGATACAGCACACCCTACTCTTTTTTTTTCCACCTTTTTGTCATATTTCGGAATGATGGTAACTACTTCCTCTCTCTCTCTCTCTCCAGTGGCAGTGCATTACCTTCGATTGCACACGTGGCCTCTGAAATGTTGATTTCTGGCGCCCCCCCAACCGTTTGGCCGTCTGGCAAATTAAATTTAAACAGTTGAGACGTGCCAAAGTCGCTGTCAGATGAAAAATGTGCCACACATTCACATGTGCCACAAAAAGTTGCAGTTTCCATCAAAGGCTGCAACGTAACGTAACATAAATTAGGGCCAGGATCCACCGCTAATTTGTGCCCGTATCCCTGAGGAAGAAGATAAATTTTGGTCTAGGGAGGAGCTGCACCATCTATCAGTTGCCACTAATAACATTCAAGATGCACATGCGGCTTACTGGGGGGGAGGAAGAGGTTCCTTGGTTCCCAAATTGCAGTTGGCACTTTGTGGCACAAACAGAGAGCTTGCCTCTGGCCCAGTCTGGGGAGTCTCTGCCTCTGCCTCTGGCCCAGTCTGGGGAGTCCCCGCCTCTGCCTCTGGCCCAGTCTGGGGATTCCCTGCCTCTGCCTCTGGCCCAGTCTGGGGAGCCCCTGCCTCTGCCTCTGGTTTTTGCCTCGTTTTCTGTTTGTTGCTGCAATGGCTAAGCCAACAGACAGCTGGCCGCCACTGCTGTGCCGTTACTGGCCCGCTTCTGGTGCTCCTTTGGGCATATTTCGGCTTAGCCGTCATTAGGCCCATCAGTCGGGCAGCCAATTGCACAACTAAATACAAAATACAGGGTTTTTTGCCATGAATTATTAAAATTCATTTGTTGCCAACACTTAAATATTTGATTGAACATTTAAATAATATTTTAATTAATTTTGCAAGTTTACTTTTGGTGCATTGTGTTTGCTGTGTGGGCTTGGGGTCAGCGACTGGGGGAGGGGTGGGGGGGGGGGGGGGGGCTTATTTGACCTGGACAATGCCAAACATTCACCGGACTTCATACTACAATCCGCAAAAGGCCCCATCCATGCATAATTTATTTAGTGGTTTATTTCATTGCGGTCAAATCCTGCCAGATAGACCACGCCCTATACATATGTATATGCATACATACATATATGTATGTATGTATGTGTATATAGCCATAATGACATGACCGCAAATTTCAATGCTCAATGGAAATGAAGAGATTTTCTGGCTTGTCGATCAATCATAAAGGCATCTGACAGCGGTTAATTTTCAACAAATTGTTGCCACTTTTTGTGCACTTTTCTTGTTTTTGGTTGGAAAATTATTTTATTTTTTTGCAACAGCAGCAGGAGCAGGATCTGGAGCAGGCAGAGCATGGCATGCAATTAGTGCCAAAGCCAACTGAGGCGACTACTAGTTTGGCAAGACGATGGCCGGTGGGTTTTGGGGTCCTGGCCACCTGCCAAAGAGCCAGCTCCTCCAGTGGGCGATCAGATATAGTACGAGTGCGAGTACGAGTATGTTGTGTGCCCTCAGGCTCACACACGCACACGGCAAATGAAACAGGAGTGGCATAAGAGATGTGGTCTAGGCGACTAGGCGATACCCTAGGCTACTGTGGGAAGTATTGCCTGCATTGAATCGATGCAAACCAAACCACCCAAAAAAGAAAAAACAGACTTTGCACTCGCGAAACGACTCCTTTTTTTCCTCTCTGCTTTGAATATGCTTTCCAAGATAAGCTTTGCAAAGAGATCTCTCTCTCAAGCACAAAACTGAAATGTGCCGCTTGTGGTTTTTGTTATTGTAAGACGTGTTCAAACGTGCTCTGCCAGCACTCAAGAAAAAAACAAAACAAAAGAAAACGCAACGTTCAGCGCCGACGGCCTTATTGAAGGCTGCCGAAGCTAGTTGTTTGCTTTTGCTGGAGAGAAAAGCTTTGCAAACAGATCGGTACTTTTACTACGAAATGTGCTGCTTGTTGTTTTTGTTATTGCTCTGCCAGCCCTCGAGAAAAAAAAACAGAAGGAAACACATCACAAGATTTTTTCGTTTCGTCTTCTTTTTGTTTCTGTTTAGCGCCGACGGAATTATTAGTCGAAGCCTGCCAAAGCTAGTCGTTTGCTTTTGCATAGAGATCGGTTCTTTGTCGCTCTACCTCTAGCTCAACGAAATGCCTCACGTCACTTGTTTTGTTTTTGCTCAACCGAAGGCACGAAGGCAGAGCACCCGAAAGCGCAGGTAGACAAGGTGTTCGGGTCAGTGGGAGATTACAGAGCTCGGGTGTGCTTGAATGTGCTTGCTTCTGTTTTTTTTTGCATTGAGCAATATGCAACCATTGGTTTATTTGCGAGCTGCAATAAAAATGTAAACGTCGTCCTGTTTGCAATCTCTACCGAATATCGATGCATTTTAGTAGAATGTTAGATAATTTCCATAAAATTGGGACCAGCCTGTTACATACAGTGCCACGAATACCGCATACCCTTTCACTGCTCAAATGCCAGGTATAGTAAACTAAAGTGCCCATGGCTAGAGGGTGGTGGGGGTCGGGAAGGGGTCTGTGCGGTCAGGCAAGTAGCAGCTGCTTTTTGAATTTTGGTGTTTAGCTTTTAGCGCCTAAAACTATGCTTTAGTGGTCAAGTGGAACAAACAACCCGACCAGAAGCAGGTCCTCAGACCCAGACACAGCAGCCAGAAAAAGCTCGGCCAGCAGGCAGGCAGGCAGCAGGCACCAGAAATGAGCCAACAAACCGATGCTCCCACACACACAAACAGGCATAAAAGACAGAGAGGGAGAGGGGGAGGGAGAGAGTGGGAGAGCCAACCAAAGGTAGTTTGAGGCCAGGAAGGCTAATGGAGGGCCCACGTCTGGTCATTTGCAACATGGTTTATGTGTTGGACAATGCTTTTTGCACTCAATGAGAGGGAGGCCAATACATGGCCATGTGGCTGGGGACGGGGGCCTGGGGCCTGCACTCATAGTATGATTTACAGCCATGCAGCTTAAATATTAAATGAATGAATAATATATATGTCCTCCAGACTGTTGCTCTAAAGGCATGCCATATCCTCTTTTTTTTTGGGGTTTTCTTAAAGTCCAAATGGAAAGCTCCTCCCACCCAGCCCCATTGCTATGCAAACGAGCAGTGAAGTGCAAATAAAAGATTTCGACGATGAAAGGAAGCATCCAATGGCAAGGACACTTCTGAGGACGATGGGAAAACGTTTAAGGAATGCTTGCGCGTGCTTTATGAGTGCAATCGTGTGCAAGGACCAGCTCCACGAGCTCCACGTGCCACAAAATCGAAGGTGTACGAGTCCGGCGTGCTTTTTGGGGGTAACGATTGAAAATTTAATTTGCAACTAATTGACTTACGGGCCACTCAGATGTCTAATTTACGAACGGGCAAGCGGCAACTCCAATCAGTGACAAAAATTGAGGAATGAGCCTGGATTTTGGCAGGACCCTCCCCCCACAGTGGGGGGCCAGTGGCCAGCAGCAGCAGCGTTCCATTTCCGTTCTGTCTGCTGGCGTGTTAATTGCATTTGCGTGTTGCAGACTTCGTTTGCCTCCTCCTCCTCCTCCAACGCTCCGAACGGACTGGCTAAAGTGACTTCCGCTGGCAAACAGGCAGACACATGAGTTGGTCCTGTCAACGAGAGGGCTCATTTACTTGGCCTGGTCCTGGGCCCAAACCATCATTGTGCCCCCCCCGTCTGGGCCTTGTACTTGGGGTTTCTGGGTTGAGGTCTTTGTGCCTCGTTTCCGGTCATCAGGCTGCGTCTCTACATCTACAGTCGAGACCAGCTATAATTGCCTTTCAAATAGCGCCAAACTACGTTCTAATGAAGGCCTTGAGTGCATGCGTAATGGTGTAATAATACCTTCAGGATAGACACAGCCAACAACAATAACGAAACCTCATCATCGGTCTAAACCAGGAGCCGGAGAGGGTCCTTGTTTGCTTATTGGTGACGCAAAATTCTTGAGTATGTATGGCACTCCAGTAAATTGATTGCCAGAGACAATGTATTGGGGGGGTTTTTTGGGGGGCAAACAACGTTTGCTTACCCAACAAGAAGCCTTTCTTAATTAATCTTCACAGTCACTCATATGTATGTCCTTCTATATATACATAGTTCTTTATGTTTTTCTTTACTTTTTTTCTATCTAGACCCCCCAGTTGAAGCGATTCAATTGCGGCATTAAAATAAAATGAAAATTGCTTCTAATGCGGCAATTTCCAGGTTTCTACTGCAGACCGTGCCCCGTGCCCCGTGCCCCCCCTGACCCCTGACCCGTGGACCGTTCAGGTGAGTTCAATTAAATATTTATTGCTCTTCAATGCTGAAATCCTCTTTTGTTGGTGGCGAGAGTGCGAGTGCAATTTGATATCGAAGCGTTTTGCTTTAGCTGCCACTTGCTTTTGGCTACGTTTCCCACCCCCCCCCCCCCCCCCCCCCCCCCCCCCCCCCCCCCCCCCAGCCGTATCCCCCATTCACAGGCGACTTTTGTCATTTCACATTCTGCTGTCCCAGAGCTGGGGCAAAGCCACGCACACACAATGTGTCCCTGATTGGCTGGCAGGACACTGTACGGTCCAGTTCCAGGCTCTGTCGTCCTTTGTGCCGGCTCTGGCATGCCATCCATTCTTTACCGACCTGAGCGTGAACCTGGCCTGTCCTATAACAATAAGCCAGCGCGAACAATAGCCTCGATGGCCGCTCAAGTCGATTTGAGTCCTTAAATGTTAAATATTGTGCCACAGGCAGGGAAGGGAGAGGGGGAGGGGTCGGGGCCGGGGGCCGGATTGGGACTGATCGCTTTCAGGTGTAAGCCGCACACGGGCTCTTAACAATTGGCAGTAACGATATACATAGTTGATATTTCCATTGTAGGCTACCTGGGGAATACCTATCTCAAAAAACCCCGTTACAATGCTCGAGAGGGCCGTATGGGAAGTTTTTCTTTGAGTTCTGGCTTTAATATTTTTTATTTAATGTCTATATCTATGTCTTGTACTTTCTGCTCTCCTACACCCGGAGAAAAAAGCTATGAAATTTTATTATTTATACTTAGATTAATTTTTTTTTTTAATATTTTTTATATTATTTATTTATTAATATGATTATATTTTAATATTTATATTTTTTATTTTTATTATAATTAGCATTGTATTTTGTAGAAAAAATTTAAAAATATTAAAATATAATTCATTCATAAATTAATTATATAAAATATTTAACTTTACAAATATATATATAGGTATTATAATAAATTATGTGACCCGCCAAACCATTTTCTGCTGGATTGTAAAGTATTATTTATGTTCTAATTAGGATTGTATTTTGTAGAAATATTTTTAAAGTATTTAAATATAATTCATTTATAAATTAAATATATATATAGGTATTATAATAAATTATGTGACCCGCCAAACCATTTTCTGCTGTATGGTAAAGTATTATTTCTGTTCCTCACTTGGAACAGCCTTAAATATAGATCCATGTCGATAAGCAAGCCCTTCAGTGATTCTGGAGGCATTTAAGTTTTTACTAGATTTTTTGAGCGCTTAACAATGTGTAAATTCCTTGCCCTTAGCACCAATCAGCACTTTCGAATGAGCGGAATAAACCATATTTGGCTTGTACACGAATGCGCGACGAGGAAACGAAGCGGAGGGAGGTAGATATCCCATAAATCGAATTTAAAATTTAAATACAAGTATGTTTCTTTCAAACTTTTGCCTGTTTTCTTCGAGTGTATCGCCTGCTCGTACAAATATGTACAGATAAAACGTGCGCGAGTGCGGCAGAGGCCAGGAAGTAAGACGCAGTGCTCCTTGTGCTCCCCGCTAAAAGCCCAGAAAAGTATGTTAATCAGTTGAAATGCCGAATTTCGATACTCCAGAGAGTGTGAGGCAGCAGCATCATCATCAGGCAGGTGCACTGTGCGTGTGCGTGTGTGTGGCGGGGGTGGGGGTTGGGTGGGGGGCTGTGCTGTCGTTTTATGTTAATCATACGCCACGTTGGGCGATAATAACGCGGCAAACAAGCAAACAAGATGGAATACGCGTGCGGCATGCGTAATAAATTTGATCAGCCATCAGAGTGGAGCATACCTAATGAGTGAAGTTTTTCGGGGCTACGCTACGGCCTTTCGGGAATATATCTGCTATCTGTGAAATGCAGTGACGTTTCCTTTTATCAGCTGTGGGTGGGGGCCGAATAAATATTTCTAGCACTACCAAGAAAGCAGGTGAAAGGTTTATTGAGGAGTACATACCCTCCAGAGTCGTATAATTATATACATTTTATAAAGCGCCAGAGATTTTATTGCTTGAACGATTTGAAGCGACATAAATTTACGGCGAATGAAACCCGGAAGTCGCTTGTCACACGTACTTAAGCATTATGTTAATTTATATGCCACACATAGATACGCAGATACGCAGATACAGTTGCACAGGATCCAAGGAGTAAGCGAGTATGAAATTTGAAGCGACAGAGCGTCGTTTAAGCCGGAAACAGACAGCCAGCAGGCAGCCAGGCAGCCAGGCATCTATGCATATCCTGGCAGTGGAATCCTCATCCAGTTGCCTGGCAGCCATTCGGAATCTCAAGCACATGCAGCTAATTCTCAACCCCTCCCAACCCCCTGTGGCAGGCACATGCAAATGAAGAGGCAACACACGTGCTTACTGGGGAGGCGATCACTTGTCGCGGCTGTCTCGGAGAGAGTTGCCTATAAATTTTCACTCTAGAGATAAATCTCTGTTAGATTTAACCGAAACAATATCTGCGCGATGTGTATTTATTGCTGGCACGCACTGTATCCGGCAGTCGCCTGGCAGCCGGCTTCTTCCGTTTCCGCTTGGCTTGCTTGCCTGTGTGTGTGTGTGTGGAACAGCTGTTACTAAATGCCTTTGATCATTAGGCCATGTGCTGCATAAAAAAATCACACGAAAAAGAAAAGGCGAAACCCGAAACCGAAAATCTTGACCCCTGGCAAAGAAAACTCATTAAATCATTTAGGCCGACGCCTTTGACACGGTTTTCCTCCCCCCCCTTGAAGGACCAAATAGATGAGCGTACATAAAGCACAGGTCCTGGCCGTAACTGTTCTTTGCGGTCTAAAGGTAAAAGGACAATGCTCAGACAATGGCCATAATATATCTTGTTCTTTGGTCCAACAAAAGGCCATGCCATGCCCCTCGGGCTATGGTCTGAAAAATGGCCAAAAATAAATTTCAAATTTCAAATAGAACCCCTTTTTTGGCCATAATTATGGGGGGGTGTTAGGTGACGAGGAAATTCAATTAAACAACAAACTTTAAGTCCCCGGCCAGGTCAAGACAAATACAATTTGCTTTGCCAAACAAAGTGCTGGCAATGGCTTTGACAAATATTTAACGAGCTACAGAGCGAATTCAATGCAAAATTTTCCATCGAGGACAATGGGCCATGGTCTTAATGCATATTAAACCAGGCGCCATTAATAAAACGTGCACAAATGCCAGAACATTGACATGGCGATGGCGATGGCGATGGTGCGGTGTGGTTGGAAGCCATGTCGAGAGCAGACAAGGCACTGTGTGTGTGTGTGTGTTTGTTATGAATAGCTCCCCTCCCCCCCCTTAGAGGCTCCCGGCGTAGGCGCACGTACGCCTGACCAAGTCGGTTGGCCATATGTCGGGCTAACCCAGTTCCCAGGCAGTTGCCAGGCAAACGCACGTGAGCATCTCCCCCCATAGAAAAGTGCGGCTGGCCACTCAATGGACTCTCGCAACGCATTTATGCCTGGAATCCAACTGGGGGACATGTGATGATTATTTATGCCTCTGATGACGATGACCTACTGGTTGGCAGGTTTTTTAAACCAAATTGATTGATAATCGTCGTACAATGGGCTCTATGCTCCCCAGCAAGTGGCTTGAAGGGGGGGGGGATGTCTCTCTCTCTGTAATCAATTTCGGTTTACAGGTTGAGCGAAATTGGATTCACGTCAAGGAATGACTGTGGCAAGTGTCCCCCCACCGCCCTGCTTTGGCGCCCTTTCATCGTGCGTTATCTGGCATGCCTCATCAATGCACTACACGGCGTATGCGTGTTGCAGCACATCGATTGAATGGATTTCAATGCAACCCACAAGAGCAGCCCCCCCCCCTCTCGCCCCCCTTGGTTATCTGTGATTTGGCCTTCAAAGCCCCGCGTGGCTTGTGTGTGTGTGTGTGTGTGTGTGTGTGTGTTTGTGGCTAAAATCAGATTCAAACTGCGTGCTCATTAGTCGATGTGCGATTTAATTAATTTTCCTAAATTGGATTAATGAGATACTTGCCAATTAGAGAATCATTTCATGTTTATCAGCCACCCCTCCCCACTACACCCCATTTTGGGAATTTACATAAATTAATTTGAAAATTACACACAACATTAACATGTGTACACAAATAATTGGAAGCTTTCGATGATTTGCCGATAAGCGTGTCCGGGGGGTGGGGTTGGGGGCCACAGAAACATTAGACCGAACATTCGATATTTTATTGTTTTCTCCAGTTGAGGGTATATCAAATCAAACAGAGACCATCCCCCCCCCCCCACACACCACCCAAGAAAAACCCATTCTTTTGCCACCCCTCTGGGGGGGGTTCACGTCTTTTGACACAAAAGCTTATAAAACTGGACTGGATGACTGGAGGATGACCCTCCACAAATGCTCGATAGACTTGGTCTGGACTTTTCGGAAGCACATTTCAATTTATTGCAATTTTTATTGCTGAAAACTTCGTGCGAAGATTTTTATGCGTCGTCAAGTGGCACCACCACCCAAGAGGGGTGTGTGGTGTGGCCAGTCCTTTTGCTGATAAGAAAATAATAAACTTGGCCAGCAGCAAAAACATTTCACAATTATCGTCTCTTTGGTTAAGAGTGTAAAAAGTTTTCTTCCACCCCCCACCCCAAAACCCTCCCCTTCCGCCTTTACCCCACAAACTATTTTCAATGACTGTCTGTTTGACTTTCACTGGGTTTTCCATTTCGTGTACGTTTTCTTTGCAGTTTGCACTTCCGTAGTGCAGATAAAAGCCCTAAACATATAGAAATATGTGTGTTGCCCCGATACATATACCATTGTTGTTATTTAGGGAATTTTTGTTATTTCCGCTTTAAGCATTTTCCCTACTTTATGGCCCTGACTTCCGTCGAGCGCAGGGCTGGGGCCGGGGCTGAAAGCAAAAGTTTTACCCAAAAACTTTTTGCGGAGCGCGGCGCTGGTGTGTGTGTGTGTGGTGACATTGAAATATCTCACAAGGTGGCACTAGACAAAGGACTGGGAAATTTATATTCATGTATCCATATTTCCTATCGATTGGCAGCCAGAGCGGAAGGAAACTGCTGAAAATACACAACCAGTCAAAATATGTTTAATTCATTGAATGCAATTCGAGACTCAGTCGAGTACTGTGTATTGTTTGAGTTGTTTGTATTCCTGGTGGAGGCGAAGGGTCTGCTGTTTTTGTACCAATTGTCCGCTGCCTCCTGCTCTGCTCCAGGTTCGAGGGACTGCGTTCGAGTTGCTCAGACATAAAAACTTGCTCAGGCGAACCTTCTGCTCGATCCAATAGTTGCCTCTTGCTTCTTCTTGCTTCGCTCCAAAGATAAGCTTTGAGCAGGCTCGATCCGCGCTCTGTGGGACTGTGTTCGAGTTGCTCAGACGTAAAAACTTGCTCAAGCGAACCTTCTGCTCGATCCAATAGTTGCCTCTTGCTTCTTCTTGCTACGCTCCAGAGATAAGCTTTGAGCAGGCTCGATCCGCGCTCTGTGGGAATGTGTTCGAGCTGCTCATACGAAACGAAGATTACTGCATCAAACCTGCTCGACCGAACCTTCTGCTCGAGCCCATATTCTCTTTGCTGTTTGCCGGTCGCCACAGCCGTGAACGACAGAGCGAGATGGCATGATTGCAGGCGCAGGCTGGCAGATGGCTTGAGGAATGTGAGATGTGGGCTGTGGGCTGCGGGATGTGTTTGGGAACACGTTCCAACTTGTTTCTTCTGTCCCTGAAAGGAAAAACAAGATGGCATAATTGCAGGCAGATCCCACACGGCTTGAGGGATGTGTGTGGGAACATGTTCCAACATGTTTCTTCTCTTTCGACTGAAGCTAACTTGCATTTTCGCTTTGAGCGATCGGTCATTAAATCGGCCATTTGGCTGGACCAAAGCGTTTTAAACAAAAAAAGTGTAATATTCATTTTTATGTACATTTGTGAATAAAGTAAATAGAAAACTTCCTCAATTCTCATTTAGGCTGAGAGCGAGGTTGGAAAGCGAGGCTGCAGAGCGAGAGAGAGACGTCTCAGCCGAGTGTGGCGCGCTGTTGTTGTATTTGAGAGAGTGTGATCTAAAAGGAATTGCCGAAGAAGAGCAATGCTGCGTCGGGCAATGCGTGAGCTGAGAGAGGTGCTCGGCGGTTTTGCTCATAGAATTGAAGCGCGAGAGAAAGAGAGAGAGACAACACCGCGACTCACTGCAAGCAGAAGCAGAGCTCACTGTCCCACTACATAAATTTCCAAAGAAATTCTCTTTCGCTCTGTTGCCCCTTTATTTTTTCCATAATATAAAAGAGCCCTTTAGTCAGTTTTCCAAATAGCAGGTATCTTAACGTCCAAAAGTCCACTAGAGCTTGCCCTCTTGTTGTTATTTTCATTTCCTTTTTGACTTTTGCACTTTTGCTGCTTTTCTGTCTCTCTTTATTCCGACATCTGTCCCTCCTTCTGTTTCGCTGCTGGAAATTCATCATACGCCACATTGGCCGACGGAAAACCCCACGAAACGTAGCTAAGACAAACACAAACAGGCAGGGCAGCCGCCCTGCAACCTGCAACCTGCAACCAGCAACGTGCAACCTGCCAGGCTCCGGGCCATCCCGAGAGGAGATGAAAGTCTACTTAAGTGCACGAAACAGAAACGCGAAAGTCGAACAAAAGTGCCAGCAAGCAGAATAATGAGTACTCGCCAGATCGTGAATCGTGAATCGGGAACTTTGGAAACACATTGAACAATTAAAAAGTTAGCCTTCGGTTTTTTTTGGCCTTCGTTATTTTTCACTTTCCGTGCAATTTGCCGCCGGGTAGCTATGCATCTTAGGGGACCCGTTCCGTTCCGTTCCGTTCCCGGCCGTATGTACTCCCCCACTTATTAACAGAGTTTTCTTGGTCGAGGCGCACTACCAATTAGCTGATTACAGACTCCCTCTCTCTCTGCTCCCCTTTTTTTTGGGGGGGGCGACGTGTGCGTGTGTGTGTGTGTGTGGCAATAATTCAACTTTCCTAATAATAAAGTTGTTGCTGCTGTGTGGAGCCTTTTTGGGGACCCAGCACGCAAACAGCTCGACGACCCGTACAAGGTTCGCCGCTGATGCGAAAAGCCGTTAACTGGCCAACGAGCGGCATAAACTTTGCTAAAAATGTTTGGCTGCCAAAAGTTGGCTTACTAAAAACAAAGCTCCGTCCGATGAGAAATGAGCCCAAAGTGGGCCACACAACAGGCAGCCTCCAAAGGGACGCCGGGCCAAGAGCATGCCCCCACAGTCCATGCAACATGCAGCTGGCTGCCCAGAGCTCATAATGAGGACGCGACAATGTTTTGTATACCCTCTTAAAGGGTACGTCCGCAAATAGGGTGATATGTGGGTCCTTTGGAACGGCTGAGAGACAAGTCTTTGCCTGAAGATGTCATTTGTTTCACATTCAGAATCATCAAATATTTCGATTTATGCACTCGGAGAAAACTGAGTAATTTTTTATTTCTAGTATTTTATTTGGCATTTTTATAACATTTTTGTAGGTGTTATATTCAGGTATTTTTGTTAGTATTTTTTGTTTTTGATAATATTATTTTTAATAATAATTTCTGTTATTTTCTCTTAATTTCTGGTATTGTAATAATTTTTTGAAATTTGTTTTAATTTTATAGCATTTTTCTAGTTTTAATTGAATTCGAGTATTTGTTTGGTATTTTCTAGTTTTATAATATTTTTGGTAGGTTTTATTTTCTAATAATTTTCTAGTAATTTTTGGCTTCTTTTAGTATGTTCTGGTATTTTATAGTTGTTGTATTCTGTATATTATTTTTTTTAGTCACTTCCTGGTATTTTCTATTATTTTCCAGTTTTTTTAGATGTTATATTCTATTCTTTTTATAGTATTTTGTTTTTTTGTAGCTTTTAGTTATTTAAATCTGGTTATTTTTTTTGGTATTTTCATGTTTTTTAATATTGGTTTCTAGTTGTTATTTTCCTATTACATTTTTGGTATTTTCTAGAAATTTCGGGTATTTTCTGGTATTTTATAGTTTTTGTATTCTGGTAAATTTCTAGTATTGTCTAGAATTTTTATGTGTTTCTAATTTTGTTTGTAATTTTCGGTATTTATTTTTAGTATTTTCTAGTATTTACTGACATTTTTTAGTTCTTGTATTCTGGTATTTTTCTAGTATTTTCGGATATTTTTATATTATTTGTTTAAGTCGTTAATTTCTGTCCGTTTTCTGGTCATTTCTGGAATCTTAAGTATTTTCGTATATTTCATGGTATTTTTATGGTATTTTGTGGTAATTCTGAAGTATTTTTGAAATATGTTGTTTTATATGCGTAGTATTTTCTGGCATTTACTAATATTTCTGGTTTATATTTGTAAATTCTTATATATTTCAATTATTGTTTTGGTATTTTTTAATGTATTTCTTAAAATTTAATCATCGACTAGATCGACTTGAAAGAGTACCTAAAGCACGTTTCAAAATATATCCTTCTATTACCGGACTTTTTTTTTCGTCTAGTTTTGGCAACACTTGCTGCTAGATTCGGGGCGACAACGACAACAATGGCCAGGACACGAGCCAAATGGGGGCACTGGCAGTAGTGTCGTGGCTGTTGTTGTTGCTTTTGTTGTGTCCTGCCCTCGGGCAGTCCATAAAGTCCAGCCGGAGGAGGGAATGATGTATGCCCGAGAGAGAGAGAGAGTGAGAGAGAGAGAGAGTCTGCTGCCTTTTGACGACAAAGTTTTTCCGGTGCCCCTCCCCCTGCCCAATTTTTTAGTGTGGGGGACTGTACGGAGTAACAGTTTATTTTTCGGCATGTTTACAGATATTAAATACTTTTTAATTAGTTTGGCACACACACTGCCTGCTGCCCGCTGCCCTTTGCCCTCTCCTGGCTGACAGTGAGCGAACATATTAAATAGAAGACCCATAAATTCGAGACCCGCTTACACGCCACATTGGCGATTGAATCGTTGCATAAATCGGAAGGCGGTGGTGGGGCATCGACTCTCAATAAATTTTGGACGGAAACTTTTTCAATTTACACACACATCCACCCATCATGTGGGGGATTACGGCCGTAGCCCTTTTTCTTTTGTGGATGAGGTTTAATTTGCTGTTAAATTGCGCTTGCCCCCTTGCCACACTTTGACTCTGGCTAACATCATCATCATCATCGTTTTGAGGGCCTTGCTCATTTCTTTCAAGTGGCTAAATGCTCACTTTTGCAACAATTTTGTGCACATGCAACGCATTCATAATTAGTTCAAGTGGCAGCAAGAGAGCACCTGGTGGTAAGACTGAAAGGGCAAAAAAATGGTTAACCCAAACAAAGAATAAATTTCTCTCTATTTCAAAGGGGGGGAAACACCTCCTTTGCCTTTTGCCATAAATCCTTTGTTCTAGGCTGTTCATGAGTCGACTCTTGGGATTATTTATCTGTAAGAAATTCGCATTAAAGCCCCATATATCATAGGCACAGACACATATATGTGGGGTGCCACCTCCCCCTGTAACATGATTTTTTTTGGGTGGGCAGGAGGGAAAGCCGAGGCCTTGGCTCCTTTTGCTGCGAAAACCCTCGAAAGAAAATACTCGAGTAGCAGCGAGAGAGAGAGATAGAGAGAGAGAGGGAGAGAGAGGGTGTAATTTTCGGTGCATGCGTTTAATGAGCTGCCGCGATGCACCACACCGGATGCCATTTTGTGGGCAGTTTGGTTAAATGCAGCACAGCAGAGCAGCACAGCAGAGCAGCACAGCAGAGGCAACTATTTTGGGACCTGGCAGGCAGCCCCTTGAAGTGGAGGACAATCCAAACGATAAGCAAGAAGACAACAGCGCCAGAGCCAGGGCCAGAGAGAAATCCTGGCAACGACAACCAACAACTGCGATGGCGAAAATGCGTGGAAAATGTGTAAATGACACCAAGCAATTTACAATAATTGCTGGCAGCGTGGCAGCGTGGCACAGAGGCACAGAGAGAGGCCTTAAAGTGCACTTGAACTTAAGCTGCTGCTGCCACTGAAACGTAGGCAAGAACCAAGTCAAAGAGGCAGGGAGTCGTAGAAATCTTATTAAAACTTACAGCTGCAATAAATAAAATAAATTTATTCCATTATGTTAACCAAACACGATTTACGGATTATAAAGATGATTTATAATCAGATCCAAACACCGTAATCCACTTGCATAAACAGGCAAAGGCGACGAGCGGAGAGCCAGAGCCAGGCAGGAGTCGGGAGTTGGGGCAAAAAACATGAAGCATAACAAGCAGTCGAGACCACACGGAACCACGAATCTCTAAACCCCCTTGGCAGGACGAGGAGAGCCAGCCAGAGCCAGCCCGGTTAGGATGGCAGCCAGTCGACAGCTTACCTTGAGCCGGGACGGGGGGCGTCTCCCGGCTTATGAAAACTGAATCGATTTCAATATTTACACAGGAGCCGGGCGAAGTCAAGGCGCAGTCCGTCGGAGCGTCAATCGAGCGAATGTTGGGGCACGGAAGCGGAAGTGTATAATTTAAAATTGACCCCAATGCGGGGTCACAGGGGGGCGTTTGGGGGGGGGGGGGGTGTCCTTGGCTGGGATTTGGTTTTGTTTGGGGGTTCATTAGCCATGAACGTTGAAGGGACTCGAAAGCGCGAAACAGATCAGGTTGAATGCATTCATTGCCCCATGCACCATGCCCTATGCCCCCCCCCCAGTACATGAATTTCCCATAAACGAGAGCTGAAGGCCTGTAGAGGAGTCCGGATTCCGGATTCCGGTTTGGTTGCATCCAGGCTCAGAGCGGCTCAGCCGAGATTGAAAGCCCAACAACAATGGCAATGTGCTCGGATGTGCTCCTGCGGGTCGGCTGAAAAGAGCATGCTATTTGCATATCATTACATCACGTGTGTGTGTGCGGGCCTGTGCGGGTTGCACAGGTGCACAGACAGGGGCAGTGGCAGTGGCAGGGGCACAGCGGCAGAGGCTGACATTTCCAGGCCATCAAACCGAGACACTCGATAAATCAGTTTGACAAATACACAAATCGATCAGTTTGAAATGATTCGCGAGTGAGTGGCACCAGACAGCAGAGAATTTCTAAAAGTTTGGGGAGGCACTGCTGATTGCTGTCTTTACCACCGATTAAGTGGCAAAAAGAGAAGCCCAAATGGAGCCCAAAACTGGCCAAAACATAGGCTCCTCTAGAGTCTCCTAGTCTCTGGTTTTCCGTCCAGAGCCTCCTCCTCTCTCTGGCTTTTCGGCCAGAGCCTCCTCCTCTCTCTGGGTCTCCGGCCAGAGCCTCCTCCTCCACTCTGATTCTTGGAATTGGAAACTCTATCCCTCTGTGTGTCTCTAATTTTATGCGGATGCTTGTTTCTTGTGATTTAATGAACTCATTAACATAATCTTAACATCTCATCAACTCCTCGACAAGTTCAACCAACAGCAGACACGACAGATAGACCCAGAGAGGGAGGCACGCAGGGGGTGCTGTGGCCGGACAACATGTTGCATGCTTCATGCGGGTGCCCCGTGAGTTATGCTTCGGAAATTGCGCTCATGTAACCATGTAATTATTACATTGCAGCCCAAATCAATACATGCACATGTACTTGTACTTGTCCCGGCCCGGCCCGGCCCGGCCATGGCCACTGTGGAATGCTGTTGACGTTAGTCGGGCACACAATGAGCCAAATTCTAATTATTATGGCCACAACTGGCAGGCGAGACAACCGACAACACAGGATACGGTTGAGGATTTGAGGAGTTCAGCCGCTGAGGAATGGAGTTCTCTACTAATTGGTGTGCCCCCCCCCCCCCCACGCCTCCACCAACCCCTCAACCCAGACGATACCCGATAGGCTCTGAGGGCGGACTACGGTCCATTTTGGCAGTCGTCTCCAGTATCACAGGCAGAGAAAAACAGCTTAGGTTTGACTTCGATTTTGACATTATTATGGGTCGATTTTTTTATGATTATTATTATTAATTTTTACTTAATTAATTTTTGTAATAATTTCTAAAATAAATATATTTAGTATTTCTCTCTATTACATAAAAGAGTTTGGTGTCCTCGGGCAGTACTAAATTTAAAAAAGAACCAGGTGTGACCGATAAATGGTTTTTTTCCAATTAATTCTGGGTAAATCGCGGTCTATCGAGGGTATTTTTTATTAATTGTTTTTCATATTAAAAATAAATATATCTTAAATTTAAAAATAATTATATATAATTTTTAAAAATATACATAGATATATTTCATATTTAAATTAAATAAATTTCCATAAAAAGGGAATTAAAAACTAATTTAAAAATTTTAAGATTAAAACTATTTATTTTTAACATACTAAACATATTAAAAAAGAATTGTAATTTGATTTTTAATTCTGGATATATCGCGATATATATGTATATATTTCATATTTCAATTAAATAAATTGCCATACAAATAGGAATTAAAAATTAAAAATATTTAAATTAAACACATATTTAAAAAAAAGAATTTTAATTCTGGATAAATCGTGGCATATATATATTTCATATTTAAATTACAAAAATTTTCATAAAAATGGGAATTAAAAAGTAATTAAAAAAGTGAAAATTAAACCTAAAAATATTTTGATTAAACATATATTAAAAAAAAAAAATCATTTTAATTCTGGATAAATCGAGGTATATACATATGTATGTACATAATTCATATTTAAATGAAATAAATTCCCATAAAAAGGGGAATTAAAAATTAACTAACAATTGAAAAATTAAAAATATATTTTAAAAACCAAAATGCATTTTAATTCTGGATAAATCGCGGTATATTTATATTTGATATTTAACTGAAATATATTCCCATAGAATTGGGAATTAAAAATTACTTAAAAAATGCATTAAACATTTTTACATACATAAAAAATAGAAAATCTAAATTAATTAAAACAGATCGCGGTATACATATATTTTTTTTATATTTTAATTTTTTTATTAAAAAAAATGTATCTAAAGATTAAGTATAAGTTATATTTAATTAAATTTTATTTCTATGTAAAAAACGAATATTTTCTGTAAACTACTCTTTAGCACATTTTTCTCTCAGTGCAGGTTGAATGAACACATTTTGGGTGCTCAATGTTATACCCGTTTACGGAGCCATAAAGAGGTCGGCGTACTCTTGAATTGATGGGGCCGGGGAACAGTCCGTATCAGTACTGTAAAGTACAGTAAAGTAAAGTACGATGGTTGTAAATCACACGAAAGCGAATTAAAACTCATGCGCATTAAGGTCATATCTCTCCGGCTGCGTGGGGATAAGCGGCATGGCTGGTGGAGCGGGGCGGAGCGGAGTGGAGGGTGGGCTAATAAATTCTATAATCTGCATAAAAAAAAAACCCAGAATTTTGTAATCAAAAGTATAAAATGAAATATACCCCGACTCGCACACTCCCTCTACGGGCAGTGCATGCAAATGGGGCAGGCTGAGAAATCTGAGGCGACACCAGCTTGTTGAATACAATTATGGCCGAGCCGTTGAGATTGAGACTCCGTCTAGTCCGTCCAGCATCGTCCCAGCACAAGATGATGAAGTTGCCACTTAGCTAGTAACAGCAACACAAGTGCCACATTAACAAGCGGCAACAGCAAACGGCAACGGCTACAAACAATAAGGAGACAAAGAAGAGACCTACCGAAGCTACGAATACCCTTTAGACCAGGCTATAACCTGCCAGTGAACTGCAGGTAAGTCGGTCCCCGAAATCCAACAACAAAATATACAAAGAAAATATTGTTAAACCCTTTGCTCTCAGCCACTGATGATCATAGCACCCTCTCTGTCTGTCTCTCTTTGAAAAGGGTATGCCTCCAGCAACCAGGGACGTTTTATTGCCAAACCAGGCGCTGAAAGACGGCCGTAGAGTGGGGGGCAAAGTGCTGCAGCAAGTTTATATTTAATTTCTGGCGCGGCAGAGACTCAAATATGTAGGGGTTTCCTCCTACGGATGACTCGGTTCTCGCTTCTCGGCTCTCGGGTGCAGGTGCGCCATTCAGCGTCGTGTCGCCATGGATCAAAGCCTGGCAGCTGGCAACGGCGGACAACTCTTGTCGACGTTTATGAAAAATTACCAGCATGAAAGGACTCAAGGAGCCGAAAGACACTGCGACAAGTGAGTCGGGCCTGGGGGCGGGGCCTGAAGGGCGTGCGAACGCGCGAGTGAGCAAATAAGCAGGCCCGAAATGAGTCCTCGAAGCGGTGTCAAGAGGACAAGGGGCAGGGACTACGGACGGACGGGCAAAAGACAATAAGCGCATAAATTACGCACGAAATGTGCAGGGCCTCCCGCCCTGGCCAAGAGGTGGATACAGATACGGATACTGGCGACAGGACGCACACCCGGATAGTTGCCTTTACTTGTAAGGTTACAAACGTAATGAAAACGTAAATCCCAGCGTGGCATTCACAACTCAACGCAATATCTTTTCTTTCTTTATTTTTTGGCGGCCCCGGAAAACGCATCCTCCGTCCGGGCTTAACGGCGGCTTGTGCCCGGACTTTTGCGGTGCGCGGACTTACATGCAAGGCGTACGGGAGTATCTGCTGCCTTTCATGCCGTGCCGTGCCGTTCCTTTTCCTGAAGATCCCTGGACCGCCACCACACTGAGCCTCTGAAATTTATTATAGGTGGTGCCACACCCAGGGGCACGTTCTCGCCACTCAATTCCCCGCTGGTCGGTGTGGGGCCTGGACGTTGCCATAATATTTTTATAAGTAGGCGGTGGGTCTTTTGCGGCGGCGGCAGGATTTCGCCGAGTCATAAAGTAACTCGTCTTTCGTTTTTCTTTTCTTTTTTTTTTCCCCAAAGCGGAAATTACATATTTCTATGTTAATTTACAGGAATATTCCGTAGAAGTGCAGGTGGTCCCCCACCGTTCTCCTCTATTATGCGTAAATTGCCGCAGCGTTAGCGACCACAGAATGGGTTGGGGGTTGGGGTTGGGGGAAACTTTGCCTAATTAGAAAATCACAGCAGCAGCAGCAGATTGCAGGCTCCTCCGGTTACCACATAATTTCGTTGCGTCGGGCATGTCGTGCGGCGGCATCGCAACACAAAACTGTGGCATGGACCGACCAATTTGGCAATGCCGAAAGTAGCCAGAGACGAGACCAGGACCGGGACCAGGAGCCTCTGTGGGCGTCTGCACTGCGTTAAGCTGGCAGATTGCATCCCCAGCTATAGGGTTTTCCCTTTTCTGGTTTTTCTTCTTTTTATTTTTATATGTAACTATTTGTGTTTTTACTCCACAGGTTGCCATGCAATTAGCGCAAAAAGCGCAAGGTATTACCACGCATTCCGCCACTGCCATTCGCTTTTAATGAAATAAATGTGAGGGACATTACGACCATGAGATACCCTCTAAACGGTGACTACTTAAGGCTTTTACTGCCAGTATGCTCTAAAAGCGGGAAAACATTTTTTTTTTCGTGTAAATAAAAATATTTGTATGGCATTTAAGAAATATTGAAGGAAAAACTGGCTAATCAATGATAAAAAAATGTACTAAAATTTAAAATTTTAATTTAAATATTTAATAAAAAAATAAAAAATATTTTTAGACTTGTATATAAAATTGAAGATAGACATTTTTTTACATTTTTATAATACAATTTATAGGTATTTAAAATGTTGTATAAAAATAATGTAAAAAAAAAAATTGAAGTTAAAAAAATATGCAAATTCAATTTCTATTAAAAATTTTATAGTGCAAATCATTATTTTAAATTGAAGTAATTTTAAGATTTTTGTATACAAATATGAAAATATAAAATTTTGGTAGGTACATATTTTTAATACAAATTAAAATTAATATTTATAATATTTAAATAAAAAAATTAAAATTATAAATTGCAGTTAAACGGTCTCTTTCAAATATATTTAAAAAAAATTGTTATCTTTTTTCAAAATTAAAAAAATACCAAAAAATTACATTTAAATATGTCTTAAATGGAACGTTTACCTTGTAAAGAAAAAATTTAATTGTGTTACCATATTTGAAAGGGACCGTTTACCTCTAAAATATATTTTAATTTAATTTTTATTTTACATTTTATAAAAAAATTTTTTTTTTTTTTATGAACGATTAAATAATTTAATTCAAATTTGGTGGTAATTAGAGTTTATTTTGTTCAGGATACCTGTTAAAAAAAAAACTTTTTTAAGTAAAAATATCTGAAAGGGCTATTATAATAAAAATAAAAATGTAAGCTTAACAATTTTTTTTTTATTTTAAAATTAAAATTTAATTTTTTTTAAATTGTATTACACAAATTATTTGAATTTTATATCTGTATTATACAAATGTAAAAATATGAGCGATAAAACAATTTATGGGTAATTGGAGTTTATTCTGTTCCAGGATACCTCTTGAAAGAAAATAGTGTAGCTTTGATCGCACGCCTTGATTACTATTTTCGAGTCTTTTTTGGGCTCCAATAATCCTCCAATATGCTTGGAAAGCCCTCCTTATTGGCTGTTGCACATAACATTCCCGAACACAGCATGCCCTTGAACTCGAATGAATATCGTGTATAGAAATGCCCCGCCGTTCATACATATTTGTAAAACATTAAGCAGGGCCAGGGCCAGGGCCAGGGCCCCAAACCTGCTGACAATGTTAGAGAACAAATGTGTGTTAGCGACCACGGAACCGAAAAATTGATGTTACTGCCAACGAGCCGGACAACCAGGAACCAGTAACCCACAACCAACAATCAGCCGGGAGCAAAGAGCTGAGGAGAGGAGTGGAGAGGAGCGGTCAAGAGCCATTCCCAGTTGGCATTAACGCGTTAATTGCATTTTCATGTTGTTCGCTGAATGTTTATGCGTGTGGGAGTGCGTGGTCTGGTCTGGTCTGGTCTGGTCGGTGGCTGGTTATGCGCTGGTTATAGCCGTGTGCCAAAGACGGATGCCACCGACGCGTCGGCACATAATGCGTTAATGAAGCGCACTCATCCCCATGCCACCGCCATGTCCATGGCCATGTTGCGATTCGTCTAATGGCCTAATGAGTCCGCAGGCCGTACAATACCAATATAGACAGATCCCTGTGTATTCCCGGAGCCTCAGCGCCAAGAATAACAACAGTTGTCAATGTATCATTAGTCCCCATCAGGTCGCAAAAACAGAAAAAACAGACACACAAACAGCCCACAAAACAGTCGACTGATGCAATAGATTAGCCATACTCGTATCGTATCGGCAAATGACAAACCCCCATCGCTTTTTCTTTGAGTATAATTGCGCTGGTCCTGGCCCGGGGCCCCTCGGGGCCTCTGTCTGGGCTTCCTGCATGGCTAATGAGTCCTTTGCTGAGATTTGATACAAATATGCCAATTGGATTTCACGCCGGGATGATGAGAACTTGCCAACTTTTAAGTGCAACCCTTGCAGATGTCACCCTTAGGGCACCCTGAGGCCGCCTCTTTATTAGACGCGTTCAAAAATGCGGCTCAATCAGCTGAAGATTGGTTGTTGGCTGGGCTTGGATGATGCATCAACAGCACTTTCAATAAACGCGGCTCGGTGGGCGGGGGCCCCAACCAATTGAGTGTACTTCTGGCCTTTTCCGCCACTTCAAAGGCCAACAGTTCGCACCTTGGCTCTGTTGTTGTTGCTGTTGTTGTTGTTGTTGTCCTTGTTGCCGTTGCCATGTCAAACACTAAAATATCTTGAGGGGTTTACGCAATTTCGTTTCATTTCATTTGTGATACCTCGTAGAATACTCAGAGGAGTATCTTAGGCAGTGTCTCTTTTCTACAAGGCTGTATCGCACTTTAAAACTATTAAAAAAATATATAAATAACCAAAAAAAGTTAAAAAACAAACAAAATAATAGATAAAAAATAACAATTAAATACAAAAAAACATTAAAAATAAATAAATACAACTAATAAGTCTTGAGCATAAACTTAAATCATCAATAAAATAATAAACTAAATAAAATAAAATAAAAAAATTATAAAATAAATAAATAACCTAATAAAATAAAAAAATGAACTACAATTAAATAAAAAAAAAATTGTATACCAAATAAGTCTTGAGCATAAACTTAAATCATCAATCAAATAAAAAACTAAGAAAAAAAAAAAAAAAAATTAAATTAAATTTTAAGAAATGACAATTAAATACAAAACAAAATTTTAAAATAATATATAAATACACCTAATAAAATATAAAAAATAAAACAAATTTAAATACTAAATAAATAATATAATAAATAAATAAAATAAAATAAAATAAAAAAAATAATTACAATTAAATTTTAAATCAAATTAATAAATACACTTAAAAAATCTTAATTTCTAATAAATTAAAAAAAATGTTCAATCAAATAAAAAAAAAAATTACAATTAAACACAAAAATAAATAAATAAATACACCTAAAAGGTCTTGAGCATGAATTTAAACCATCATAATTAATTTGTAATTGATTCACTTTAATTTAAAATTTTTATTTTTATTAAATTTTTTCTTTTTTTGATATTTTCCTTTGGTTTTATCTCAATTATAAAGCAAATAAGTCTTAATTCAACCTTTAACATAAACTTAAACCATCCTAATAACAATTAATTATTAAATTATTCATAAATTTTAATTTTTTGTTTAAGTTCTTAAAGGAAGTATAAATAAATAATACAATAAAAAATATATGTACGTGCTGTATCCACAATTATAAATATTTTGAATGAGGAAAACTATCTTTTATGCTCCAACAATCCACCAAAAACCCTTCCTGCTCGTCTAAGAGAGCACTCTCTTGAGTAGAGGGTATCTTTTAGTCCTCTCATAGTCTCTAACTTTCGGACTTGTTTTGCATTTGAATGGTGGCTTCTGTTTGAATTGTGTTGCTGTTGCTGTTGCCGGCTGGCTGCTGGGTGTTGCTACCTCTTGTCCTGTTTGCTGTTCGTTTGGCACAAATTGTTTGCCCAAAAGGCAATTTGACTGGTTGTGCCCCTCTGTTCGAGTGCGTGTGCGTGTGTTTTTGACTTGTTTGTCTATTAATTATGTATTTTTACACTCTTGCACAATCAGCGACACGCAGTTGGAAATTATAATTGTTTATTTGCATTTAATTTGCATTTTAATATTGCCATATGTCACCAAAAAATACTAATCCCATGGTTTCTCATATATTTCCATAATTTTAGCCCACACGATGCTTCACCTCTTTTGGCCATCATTCAAGTGAAATGTCTGCTTCATTGACGTTTTGCTGTCTAAAACCAAAACCAAGCCAGGCGAAACCAGAAAATTATATGATATATAATTCCAGTTAGCTGTGATTTATACAATTCCAAATATGCAAATTTCTATGGTATATGCATACATATATTGTTTTTGCCTATTCGACTGCTGCTTAATCATCATTGTGGCACCTGAAATAAATCACTTAATGCCACATTTATAGATTGGCCAGTGGTTTTCAACATCAATCAAATGGAAGATGGACTGCAGCTTGGGGAGGGCTGCTCGCCTGATAATTGAGACAAATTTTCCGCCCTCCTGCTTTTTGGGGAAATTTTCAAACTAAGAAAGATATGCGGAGACTTGCTTAAATTTATTTTTATTTTTCAAATGGCAATCATTAGGTCTCCCCTTTCTCTGTGTCTCTCTTTTGAGGGCATATAATGAGTGTAAACATTTCAACGCTGCCTGAACTCTGAACCCCCCCACTGTACTGGCTGGCCTTTGGCCCGTCGGAGTTGCTTTGTGTTTCGGTGTTTCTGGATTTTGTTTGGGGTTAAGGGAAATAAATGCTGATTGACTTTTATTGCTTTGTCATTGTTGTTGTTGTACAGTTAATAGGGCCATAACATTAACGCCAGCGTCACGATTTACTGCACTTTTGCCATACACTTGAATTATTTAAGGAACTTTAAGGGGGAGGGGGAGGACAGTGTGCAAAATCGAAACTGCAAATTGGTTGAAAAAGTCTGCCAAAAGTGGCCCAAACAGGCAGCATATGTGCTGCCAGGGGGGAGAGGGCGGAGCGTGGGAGCATGGAAGGGTGGTAGCTTCATCCCTTCCTGTTGTGCAACATGAAACAATAACAGTAAAAGTATTGACTGGATTTTCCAAACGGTTGCATTTCATAAGACTTTTCCTATGCGACGGCACTTGGTCGGGCCATTGTCTCTCCACACACACACAGGGGCCGGGGGCTCAGAGCTCAATTTAAAGTTATTGAAAAGTTCGAGGGGTACTTTGGGTCGCGTTCAATCTGGAAATTGCTTTAATCTCTGAAGTGTGCGTGTGCGCTTGAGGATTTACGAGTACGAGTACCCCCTCGCCCCTCCCCACCCATGCCGATCCGGCGGGAGATGTTGATAAGCTGTGACAAAGTGCACTTGGGATCAGGACAGACCCCCCGCCCCCACCCCCGACCCCGCCCTGTCATCAAATTCTGTATTTTTATAAACTCTTTTTCGTTGCAGATCGTTTGTCAGCGATAATATCGAATGTCAATGTCAGGATGCCATCCAAAAAGGAGGAAAGGGTACTTATCCGATGAAGCCGATGTGCGACGAAAGTCCTGCTCGAGTTGAGGCAATTTTCGAGCGATTTGTAAGCGATTGCCCTGGGTTGGGGGTTGGGGGGTTGCCGCTTTCATAATTCAAGCAAAACGGGAGGCAGAGCGCTCGTTCAATTTCCATTAGACGACTGGGCCAATAAAATAAGGAAAAATATGCAACAGCCCTAGGTAGGGACTACACAGGCCCCAACAAGTTTGTATTGAATGTTATTTGTTTTCTAAACTGCCGCCAAAGCTCGGCGATGCCAGGGCCAGGGCCTGCACTTAAGTGTATTGAAAATTATTGCAAAAATATAATTGAATTGCCTCGATACACTCAGACGGGACTTTGCTGCTGCTCCACACATTCCCAGGGAATTTGTTGGATGGACGTCCAGCCCCACCCCCCCCCTCGACTGTGAGTGGATGTGTTGCCTGCCTTTTGATTTACTTTTTGTGGGCACTGTTTTTCCCGTGGATATTGGCTTAGATTTTGTTTCTCCCTGCACTCAAATTTTTACCGTGCACGGCACTTGTTTGTCCTCTGGTGTTTGGGATTTTTTGTTTTTAAGAATTTTTTTTTTTGCAGCAGCAGCTAACATATTTGCAACCCTTTTAGGCAAAGTGAAAAATCCCAAAGCAAAATTCGCGAAATTACCAAATGAAATTTTTATGAATGAGAGCCTGTCGATTGTGTGCGCGTGTGTGTGTGTGTGTGTGCAGCACAGATATGGGGGCTATTAGAGCCGCCTAATATTGCATCGATTTCACAGGTTGCCGGACGCCGAACACCAAGTGTTAGGAAGTTTTTGGAAACGCAATTTTATTGCCTTGTTTCGTTTTTGGTTGAAATAATTTATGAGGGTCGCTGTGGAGCACAGATCGGGCCATATTTCGAACTAAGCCCGATACCAATATCGGTACCGGAAACCGAGCTGCTCCTGTAATTTACGCTTCGCGCCAAAGGGTTCAGCGCCTTAATGGCTTTATGAGCGCCACGGGGCAATGGCAAACGAGGCATTATTATTATGTTTACGGTAGTCGGGCGGGGCGGGGCGGGAAGGGGGGCGTGTGGCTCACATGACTATCTACCAGGATATATATAGAGTACATTTGTATACATGAGCTGTGGGAGCCTGTCTATTGTTGGAGGGGAAGCTGTTCCACAGAATGCCGGCTGAATGTTGCAGTCATTAGCGACGCTTGCCTAATGAGGTTCCCAGGATAGTCGACAAATGTCTGCCAACTGGGACGGGACCGACTGGCATTGGGATAGAGATCGGGACGGGAACGAGAACGAGACAGCCACTGCGACTGGGGGTTGATGTTCCGTTCTGTCGCTTATTGATTCCAAGCTGCAAGCGATTTCCACTGCAACCTCCTGACACTCCCCAGGACTATGACTATGGCCGTATTGTGCCGAGCACGCGTTGGGTTTTGTTATCAGGCAACTGCAATCCTGTGTCCTGGGGTGGGGCTCCGCTCCCTTCTCACTGGCACAAAACGGCGACTAATTTGGTTTTTGGTGGCGGCATCAGAGGGTCTGTTTTATGAGGATGTCGTGTACATCGGACATTCATTAAACTTGGCCCAAATGGTCGAGGCGTGGGGGGGGGTGTAGATGACAGAGAGTTGTGGTCACTGCTACGTCTTTGTAGGTGCTACCCAGTAATCTTAGAGAACGGCGGGTATATCCGAGGAAGGAAATATTTGTGGCAGAGCTCGCACATAAAACTCCAGACAAAAGGCAATTCGTTCAAGAAAAGACCTTTTTTCCGTCTCTGCTTTGAATCTGCTTGAATCTGCTTTTCTGCCGCTCTCTCTCACCCACAACGCACCCAACTGTGTCTGTTATGGTTGTTGTTGTTATTGCGAGGCAGACGTTCTCTCGCCCTCTCACCGAAATGTGTCACCTTTTTGAGCGATCACTGGCTGCCAAAGCCTGACTTTGCTTGTGCTGCAGAGATAAGCTTTCAAAGACAGCGGTTCATTGTTGCTCTCGCTCTCACTGAAATGCCTCTTTTAATCTGGTGGTTGTTATTGTTGCGAGACAGACGCGTTCAATCGTGCCGAACGGAAGGCACAAATCAGAGCCCACGAAGGCGCAGGTAGAAAAGGTGTTCGGCTCAGTGAGGGAGATCGGGTGTGTGCTTGGTTTGCGGCTCGGGCGATTAGTGAACAAATCTCATTTGCCGAACTCTGCTTTTACATTATTTCTGCCATTAGAGGACATCTTTTCGTCGCCACATCCACTGAGCCCTTTCCCACATGTTGTTGTTGTTATTTGTCGTCGTTTTGTTTCAATATTTCAATATTTTGACATACGCGACTTGCTGACTCCCTTGCCCGCCCCTGTGCATATCGGAAGACCACCAGCGGCCACACCCCTTGCCGTTAACAGCCCTTTTGCGCCCCGCTCGTACCCCCTCATTACGGTCCAAGGGAGAAGCCACGGGATATAGCCGACGTCTGCTGTTGTTGGATTGCGGCTGGTGATGGTTTGGTGGTTGTTGTCCTCATCTATGAGGTAATGGTAATGGTGGTAGTGCTAGTGGTTCCCCCTCCTCCCCCTCCCCCTCCCCCTGCTGCTGTTGTTTGGACGATTCCTTGCCGAAATTAATTTTAAGTAGGTGGACAGCATTTCGCCGCCGCAATAATTCTTCATGTAACTGGCACTGCTGTTATTTTGCTTTCCCCTCTCTTCTCTTTTCTGGTGTTTTTTTTTTTTTGCCTCGAAAATTTATAGCGATTTCTTTTCCGGTCTTTTGGTTGCCCGGGACGCCGGGTTCCTTTTCTCCCGCTTCGCTTTGCGTAATGAATTTTTATTGTGATGGCGCGTTTGGCTTCACTTCCTGCCGTCTGACGATTGCCGGCTGCCCACATCCCCGGCTCAAGTCGAACTGCGCTTTATCTCTGGCTGTTGCATATTCATGATCTATGCCCCAGCCCCAGCACTGCCGCTCTGCCGCTCTGCCGCTCTGCCGCTCTGCTGGTTGGATGGCTGCTCCTGCTTTTCATTTTAATGGCCTTCGCGCACAAATAAACATCACTCATTTTTGGGCCACCCCCCAAGCCCCCCCAAATTTATGTATGGCCGAGAGAGAGAGAGTGGCATCTTTGGCATATGTCTCTTGTGCTATTTCTGTTGTATAATAATAGTTAAATAGGCCTGCAAGTGCTTAAGGAGGCCGCCTTCTATTCTAAAAGCAATTCCTTGCTTTATGCCAAAGCATATTTCACCATTAGACCCCCCCACACACACAGAGATACGTTTTGGGTTGCAAATAAATATTTATGCCAAGTACATGACACCATTTGGCCATAATCTTCGAACCGAATCTCAGGGTATACTCCTCTTGGCCTTTATCTTAATCTCAGGCTCGGGTTTTGTCCAACGGGAAATTAAAATTAATGATGCCTGAAAACCTGAAAAGGTGTAAAAATAAAAAATTTATTGTACACGAAATTCAAAAAATAAAATCGACAAAAAATGTTACACAAAATTTGTTGCAAATTAAAAGTCAGTCCAGGGCGGCGTCACGTGCCGCTCATTAAACGCATCGCTGGAATTCTGAGAAATCAGCTGCTCAGGAGACGTCCCGGTTGTCAACAACTGGGCTCCCATCCCGTGCCCGTACCCGGGAGTCCTTGCTTAATTACCGACAACGTCGCGAGTCGCAAATCTGCGGCTTAATGCATATTTCAGGCAACCCTTCGCTGGGTCCTGGGTCCTGGTCCTGGGCCTGTGGAAAAACACGTTTAGACTTGAAGTGCGTTTGAGCGCAAATTAATTAGGCCAATTAAAGCGGCTTAATTGAGTTGTTGCGTGCCTGCCTGACACAAGGACACACAGCAGTCAGCATCTGGATCTCCTCCGCCCCGCCCCCGCGCACAGATTTGCAACCATTTGGCTTTGCTTTTGTCAGAGAGAGAGAGAGGGGAGAGTCCTGGACAATCTGCTGGCTGCATCAGTCCAAAGGCTGCTGCCGTTTGTTGTCTCCTTTCCTGATTTGCCTTCAAGGACACTCATTAGTTAGAATCGAAGGCGTTATATAGTTGGGGGCCTGCGAGGACGACATGTCTTCCGCAACATTAGCCGCACAGCAAGTTTTTTCCAAGTGGCAGCAGCCGTTGCACTAGCCGCAATAACTTCAAAGGCAGAAAGCGGCTAGCGTCAAGCGGAAGCTGGCAAAGATGCTGCTAACAAAGTTCTTGAAAAGTCAAAGGAAGCCAAAGTGGCAAACGGGTTGAGACAGAGGGATAAGATGGCAAAGATTCTGGCCAGGAGATGGCGGGGCGAGGCGAGGCGAGGAGTGGCGTCGAGTCGAGGGCCGTCAGAAATTCCCCAAAGTCGCATAACTCCAACGAGGCGGCAGGAGGGGGGGGGGGGGGGGGGGGGAGGAGTGGTGCTCTGAAGGAGTAAATTCTAACTGAAAGGAAAGTAGGAAATGTGGCGCGAATCCTTTCTGTTGGCTCTTCCTGCCGCTAGCCGACTGTTTTTGTGCGTCACCATCGGCTGTGGCTGTGGAAAAATGGTTAAAGCGAACTTTTCACATTATTTTTGAGCCATTTCGACCTCATTGAAGCGCAACACAAAGCAGCAGCAGCAGCAGCATAAAGTGCCGCCCCAGAAACTTTGGTCGGAGGCGGTGGCAGGCGCCATTTTGGGGAGTCTCGACGAACGAAATCTATTTGTGATTTATATTTGGTGATGGCAGGAGCCCAGGACCCAGCCCAGCCGCTTTTGTTGCACGACTCCCATAACCAAAATTGTGGCTGCCACTCGAAAGAGTGAGAGTGAGACCTGGGCGTCTGCTGCAGGGCCCCAGCCGCAGGACCATGAAGTGCAGGTCTACCCTAAAGAATGCCAGTCCCAGTCCCAGTCCCCAGTCCTGGCTGCTGGCTGCTGACGTCTAACGACTTGTGAAGCAATCGAGTTGAAAGCTGAGCTCACTCGGCAAATGCCTGGGTCCCCTCGGCCGACATGATTGCGTTGCCATTTCTGTTTATGCAACTCAATAAATCACTGCCCCATCCCCGGCCGCCAAAGTGGTCAAAAGTGTACCCAAAGCAAATGAAACGAAACAAAGACGGGGGGACCCCTCAGGGAGCAAAGAATAGCATTAACAAGGACAGAAAGAAAAAGAAACAGGATACTGAAACGGATTTCACGCCGTGCGAGTATCAATTTCAAATTTGCCAAGCCCACAACAGCCCCAGGAGCAGCAGGACCACGGAATCCCTGCCAGGAATCGGAGAACAAACAAGGTACACAGACACCGCCAGGGGAAAGGGTTGCTGTACTCGCCACGCGTCTAATGAAGTGCCCTGCAGTTGGTCGAGTGCTCTTCAAGAACTTCAGGGACTTCGCCTTGTGTTTGCCATAATTTGTTTGACCTTTCAATCGGATTCATTTAAGTGTTGCACTGTTGCACGGATGCCGGGGAGGAGGCCGCCTGCCTTTGTTATCTTAAGCGGCGTCCGTGGCGGGGTCGCGTGCCACGCACTAGATCCTTAAACCGATACATGCTCATAGCTTTTGGCACTATACCATTTTCATATTTGTGGATGGTCTCATTGTCTGGTTGTCGCCTCTGTCTGTTGGCAGAATAATCAGTTTCTCATAAACTCAAATCAGTTTGTGGCACATACAGACATTTATGCGAGTGCGAGTGCGAGTACGAGTACGCGTGTCTCCATCCCTCTCTATCGCTCTCTATTGTGTGCGAGATTTATGTGTCTGGAACGGAGAAGACTGAAATATGAACACATAATAATTTGGATTTTTACACACGGAGTACAGGGTATACGTATGGTTTTAGTGGAGGGATAGGCCACAGAGGGGTCTTCAAAGAAAATTTGAGCTGAAGCTAAAACACAATACTTTTTAGGCAACAAAGAATAAAATAATAAAATAAAATAAAAATCTTGAAATTTTAGTATTTATATATAGTTTATATATATATATATATATATATAGTTTATATATAGATAGTCGAAATTAAAAAAAAAAAATAATTTTATTTTTATTAAATTTTGATATTGAAATGGTATTATTTTATTTAAATATATTTCATATTTAAATGAACTTTGTTACATACATATTTGAAATAAATTGTATCCTATTTAGATTAAATTAAGTTAAAATTCATATATGTATATTTCATATTTAAATTAAATTTTTAATTAAAATTTAAATATTTCAAATTTAATTGTATTTTAAATCATATTTAAATTAATATTTATTAATATTTTATACTTAAATTCGAATACTTAAATATTCTCATAGTTGACTTAAATTTAAATTTAAATATTTCATATTTAAATTTAATATGTTTAATATTTAAACTAATTTTTCGTCTATTTAAATTAAATTTAAAATACTCTTATGGTTGAATTAAATTAAAGTTAAAATGAAATATTTCATATTAAAATAATTATATACTCGAACTTTTACTTAAAAATTAAATAAACTTCAAAATATGTAGGAATGTTAATTAATATAACTTTTGTTGGTATTCAGTGTAAGTTTTTAATACCTACGACTTTCGCGACGGACAACTGATGAGACGACGACTGACAACCGATCAAATGAGAGTCCTCTCTCGGGCGCTTGACGGCTCTCGCGCTCTCGTGATCTGCTCTCTCGCTTTCGGGATAGGCGACGCGAGCATAGCACCTTCTTACATGAGCTTTTGCCCTGTAAATTACAGGGTGTGCCCTAGTTCGTATGTCATATTTATTGGTTCTTTCTTGCCTTTGCTTCGATTGCACTTTTTGGCCCGTCAATATGGGCGGAGGAGCACCAGGCACTTGTGCAAGAAAGTTGCCAACTCAAAGACAAAGCCCAACCACGCACTTTTCCCCCACTTGAAAAGAGTGCCAGACCAGGACAGGCCAGGACCAGACCAGACCAGACTGTAGACTGGTGGCATCCCATCCCCAGATGCCTCTCACATGCAATCATAATCAGAGCCGAGCCCCCACCCCTTGCCGGTCCCCCCGATTTCTGCCTTACTGGCGTCTCTCCAAATTTAATTACACGGCATCGCTTTGAAGCGCCCAAAACGGGCAGAAAATTGATAAACAATGAAAATTGAATTGTGCGAAACTGAAAGGGAAAAGCCGCGACAAACGAGGGTTGCCCGGCCGATAGGGAAAGTAAAGGTTGCAAAGGGTTGGGCGGGCACACACACACACACACACACGTACAAGTTGTTAATAAAATAAACAAAGTTTTCTACCAGCAACCCCCAGGAACACCCACCCCCCCTCATGCCTGCCCCGTGTGGTGGCAAATACATTTGTCGCCCCTGCAAATCATATAATCGCCGCCGTTGCGCGACTTTCAATAATCAAATTTAAAATATTCCTTCTGCCATCCTTCCCCCCCCACCCCCCCCTCCCCCAGGCCATGCCTTTTGCTGACTGTTTGTTTTGGCCGTGCGGGGTCCTGGCCCGTTTTGTTGTGCGACTTTTATTGAGATTTATTGCAGTTCATTGGGAGGCGCCATGCAACCGACGACCAACCCCCCCGCTGTGTAGCTGTGGACTTTTGCTTATTTTATATGGTATACCAATACCCTTTCCTGCCAGTCCCGACTTTACTCTAATCCCCAAGTTCTGACATTCCAGAGGAGCCGAGCCAACAGTCTTGAAGTGCAGCTAAGACCCCAAGAGGATGTTCAGATGAAATTGCAGCTGCGGCCTCAAAGAGAGTATTTAGACATCAGCCTTGAGCCGTGAGGAATTCCTCTTGTTTTTTTTTTGCAAATACTTTATTCACTTTGTCTATGTTTGCGTATAATCTCTGGTTTATTGAACATGTGCCCGGGCAAAGGGAGATTTATGAACACTCGACACTCGCTCACCTTTAAACAGGCGCTTGTACGCGGCATCATCATCATCGCAAAAGAATCGCAGTCCGGGCTGTTATCGAGCTCTAATTAATTTCATTTGGACTTTAACAAGTCGCACCCGCCTCCCCCCCCCCACGAAAGGGTGGAGCGGACACGCAAAACCCCGACACGGGGTGGTTGTCCCCATATCGAATTCCAGTCGCGACTTGATTTGACTTCCTAACTGCCCTGTCATTAGGCCTTCGTTTTGTATCTGTATCTGAGCGCAGCTCATTTCATTACTGCGTTCATTAATTTGTGTTTCTGTCTGGGTCTGTCACGGGGTTACTTTTCCTTTTCCTTTTTTTTCTTTTTTTTATACACGGTACTCTTGGAATTCAAAGGGTATATGGACTCATGGATAGACAGGGCAGGCCATTAGGCCTCCAATCACATTTTTTATATTTTCAGCAAAAGGTAGTGTTCTTTTTTAGGGTATATCTAACTATTTCTAGTCTTGGTTCTATCTGATTATAAAAAAAAAAAATACAAAAAAACATTTTCTTATTCATTTTTTTTTTGTATTTTTATATTCTATTATATATTTTTGCTTATTATTTTTTAAAAATAATTTAGAGCATTTGGCAGCGTATAAAAAATATTGAAAAAAACAAACCAAAATTCAGCACACAGTTTTCTTTTCATGGATTTTATAAACATAGTTCGAATCGTAATAGTTTTTAATAGTTTTGTAGTATTTTTTAAAAATAATTTGGCAGCCTTAAAAAAAATAAAGAACAAAAAAAAATGCAATCTGGAATTCAGCATCCAGAATTTCTTTTCGTAGTCCTTATAACCATTATTTCGAATCGGAATAATTTTTAGTATTTTGTTACTATTTAAAAAAAAAAATGTTTGTGCATTTGGCAGCTTTAAAAACAAAATAATAAAAAAAAATCCAATCCAGAATTCAGTCTTATTTTTGCAACCCTCACAAGTAGATTATGATTCAGTATAATTTTTTATATTTTTGTATTATGTTAAAAAAATGTTTTAATGCATCAACACAATTTTTTTTTAGTTTAAAAGAAATACAAAAAAATTCCAGCAGGACCCGAAAAAAAGAGGTAATCGCAATGTCTTTTCACTATTTTTATTTGTTTTTTTTTTCAAACACCCCAAAAGTGTGTAGGCTCTCCAATGGAAAGTAACACCGCTTGCGGGGTATCTGGCGAGTCTGCACCATTACTGGCGGTGTGCCCGGCTGGCCGTGACGACAACGCACTTGCGTGTTTAAATGTTGAAATGCGAGTGGGAATCGAGCCGTGGCTGGGCGGCGGTGGGGGTCGAATGCACCATATTGCAGCAGTCGCACTCCTCAAAATGAGAGGGTGGATGTTGGAGGGAGGGGTGTGGGGCAGGGGTGGGGTGCCACCTTCGACTGGGTGGCTACATGCAACGGTAATTTGTTTTCATTTAGCTTAACGCTTGTATTTGGCATTTGGACATGCACCCGGACCCGGGGGTTGCTCCACTTTCACTCCCCTTTCCATCCCCTTTCACGGGGTTTTACTTTTCGCGGGTTCGCTTCATAAATGTCATATGAGTTGTACGTTTCAATTAATATTGTTTGTGGATTGTTTACTTTTTTGGGTTCTCGGGATACGCTGGGTTCTCTGGGTTCTCTGGGTTCTGTTTCCTGGAACTCGCGTGTCTCAAGTGATGAATGTGGCGTAACATTCGGCCTAAGTGATAGACATTTGTCCATAATCCCCTCCCTACCTACCCACCCAGAACTGTGACTCGTTTTTGGAGGTTTTCCTGGAATCCAATCTGGAGTTATGAAATTTTAATTCGCTTAGGGCTTGCGTCTGCGTCTGCGTCTGCGTCTGGGAAGTTTGATTCCCAATTGTCTCAAGTTTATTTTGCAGCAATTATCGGGGGGCACCCAGACAGCCGGGGAGACCGCCGTACTGGGGGGGGGGGGGGGGGGCGCCAATGAATGGCAAAAGTTGTCTGTTTTGGGGCCAGAATATTCTTGGTTCCGTTTTTGTTTTCTTAAGCGGAAGCCGGAAGTTGCTGTTGTAAAATATGGAGAAGAATATGCAGGAAATGCAAAGTTTTTGCATCCAAAAAAAAATATCCCCTCTGGAGCCAAAGTTAAGCCTGGAAGATGGAGCGGGTTTCATTAAAAAAAAGTTCAATGTCACAAAACAACACCAGGATCCTTGGTTCCTTGTTTTTCCTGCAACTTCCTAACGGGTTTTCCTTCTTTTTCGCACATAAAAACGCCAGGACTGCTGTCCGACTGTGTCCTAGTGCTGTGCATAATTTTCAAATTCACTTTTATGTGTGTGGGCCTTGCACCCCAAAGAAAATTGACTTCCTTTCAGGGGCTGAAGTCCGGGCTAATCATAACGAGATCGGCTGGCGAACCTGCCGCATCACCTGCCCCCCCCTCTGCACCTTGGGGGTGGGGGTTTGTGGCGGCAATAACACGTCTCTCTCTCCCTCTGCCAGAGTGCCTGCTGCTTGCCACACATTTGGGTTATGCCCAGTCCCCAGTGCCGTATTACCTTTTTTTTATGTTTATGTGGCACAAAAAAAGACGAGTGCCCCAATCCGATTCGAACCTCGTTGCTGCGCTCTTGGGCGGAAGTTTAAAATGTACACATATCTGACAAATATCCATTATCACGCCACGTACTTCGGAGTGGCTGTCGTGCCTCAATATTCGTAATTTATAGTTGATGATATTGCAGAAAATACATATATATACAGGGCCCCCCAGACCCCTGTTTCAGTGCCAGTCCCTGCACTCAGTCCTTTTGCCAATTCAGCTTTTAATTCGTCGTCAGTGCTGTTTAACAGCCGGCAAAGAAGTGAGGCCCACGTGTCGTCTGCCTTGCCGTGTCCTGCCCGTGTCCTGCCCGTATCCTGGCTGTCCCGGCTGCCATGACTGTCGATAGTACGATACGGGAACTGTAACGGACATTAAACCTGACAATGGCCAAAATGCTGGATAGACGAAGGGACGTCTGGCCCAAATACGGGAGTATTTGGAGGCGCGTACGTGTGGAACATTTGACGATTGGACGGAACGCCGTCCCGTGAGTTGCGTTTTTTGGCCCTGCCTTTAAATCTGGCCTGGGCTTGGATTTAAGCCCGGGTGATGAGCAGGCTAAAAAATGACGCGCAATTAGACCCCGGGCCAAGGCAAAAGGTAGGGCCTAGAATGGTGGGGGTCTCGGCTCTGATTGAGTGGCCTTCACTAAAGTGCGACTATCTTTCAAGGGGAGATGACTTCAACTTTGCCTAGAAATATCTTTGGAAATAGACAAGGTATCGATGGAGAACAACAATTGAGAGAAACTTCAAACAATTCTCTTTGGAAGACATACAATTTAGAGGATATCGACAGCGTTTTTTGAATTTTTAATAAATATTCTAAGCATCTAGGACAAGAAAAATAAGTATTTATGAGAATGAGATAGTTCCACTTTGGTTTGATTTATCTTGGGGATTAGCCAAGGTATCGTTGGAAAAAGAAATGTAAAGAAAGTTAAAACATTTTGGTTTTGAATCCATAAATTTTGTAGGATTTCAACGCAGCTTTCAAATTTTTAAAAAATATTCTAATAATTAATGAATGAGAATGCGATCGTTCCACTTTGGTTTAATTTTTCTTTAAGAATAGCCAAGGTATCTTTGGAGAAAAGAACTTTACGAAAATTCTAATATTTCTCTTTTGAATCCATAATACTAGAATATCTGCGTGGTTTTTAGATTTTTGTAAAAATATTTTAAGATTTATGACCAAAAAAAAAGAATTATTTATGAGAATGTGATAATTCCACTTTGGTTTGATTTTTCTTGGGGAATAGTAAAGGTAACGATGGAGAAAAAAAAATTCAAAGATAGTTTAAACAATTCTCTTTTCAAGGAATATAATTTGTAAAATATCAGCGCGGTTTAAAAATTTTGTAAAAATATTGTAGGCATTTATGCCCTAAGAATCTAAAAGTTTCGATCATTTTGTTTCGATTTTTCTTTAAGAATAGCCGATGATATCGATGGGCAACAAAAATTAAAAGAAATTTCAAACAATTCTGTTGTGAATCCATAACAAATCCATAAAATCCATAAAAAAATATAGAAAAAGAGAAAGTTCCACTTTGGTTTGATTTTTCTTTGCGAATAGCCAAGGTATCGTTGTAGAACAAAAATTTAAAGAAATTTCAAACAATTCTGTTTTGAATACATCACTTTTTTGAAATATTCCCGCAGTTTTAGAATTTTTTAAAAATATTCCAAGCCTCTAAGAACAAAAAAATATATATATTTCTATGAGAATGACAAAGTTCCACTTTGGTTTGATTTTTCTTTAAGAATAGCAAAGGTATAGTTGAAAAAAAAAATGTTTAACAAAGTTCATATAATTATCCTTTGAGTCCATAATATTTCTGAAATATCCACACGGTTTTTGAATTTTTAGAAAATATTTTGCGATGATGTTGCACTTTGTGTAAGCACTTAAGACCAACAAAAAGAAGTATTTATGATGCCTAATCCCCCCTTTGCCGAACATCAAAAAACCAACAAAAAAAGAAAGAAAGATATAACGATTTGCCATTAGATCATCCATCGAGCATCTGGCACTGGTGTGCATTGGAAACCACAAAGCTAATTAGCTCTCAGCGGCAATTTCCGCACGTTTTAATTTTGCAATTTCCTTTGTGATGATTGCTCCTCTGGTGGCTGCTGCTCGGCAGCTCGGCAAAAACTTCATGATTTCCATGCACCAGCACAGACCACCCTCCGTCCCCCAGACCGGGCGCATCTCCACGTTCGATTTGTATTTATCTAAGCACTCTGCAAACGACAGAACCGGTTTGGGGGAGAGGCTTTCACATCAATTAAACTTATCATCCAGACATTTGTGGGGGGGAATGAAGCGGGGGCTGGGGGGCTGCCTTGCCATGCGTAAACTTTTGCATTTCCCACATGGATTGCGTCCCAGCCATTAGGTAGGAGTATATTTATGTTTCATCCGGAACCGAAGAGACAGACAAACAGACAAACAAACAATTAGGCAAAGCATTGCCAGAGATCTCAATTGGAATTATTGCAAACGTTTTTTGGGCTCGTCCATATATAGAGATATTTGTTACAAATGTTTATGCTAATACCGGACCCCTAACGGAAGATCTAAGCATCGATTAAATGCGTTTGGGAAAATTGCTCAAATGAAACGAAAACAAATCGAAGACAGGCCGAAGATGGAGATTGCATCTGAGAGGTTTCTAATTGGATTTCTGTGGGCCCTCCACCCACCCCCATTGGGGGACCTTTGGGTGATGCCTGCACGTCGCCAGGACTCGACATGGCCTAATGTCTGGGACGTGAATTGCATAAAACTGACGGCACGGCGTCCAGACATCAATGTCGCCCTCGTGTCGCCATCGGAAATTGTCCCAAGTGCAGCCGGAAAAGCGTTTAATATTCGGTGGAAAAAGAAAGAAAAAGAGGAAGTCATGTTGAAGGTCCTTTTTATGCGAGTGACCAAATCGTTGTCTGCATAGCAAATTCTCACTGGCATATGGCCGGGGGGAGTCCTTGAGCGGTCGCTTAATTATTTTAAATCCATATTCAATAATCTCTCACGGCAATTGTTCATCTTATCCGCCCGTCGCCTCTGACATGTGTCAGCTGTCGGTGGAGAAACCGCAAAAAGCTTCCTCCTTCCTCCTTTACGGCGGAAAACAAAAAAATCAATGCCAACCCAAGTGAAAGGAAGCCCAGGAGGAGGCATTGGGGAAATCTCTTTTTCGAGATCAAAGTGCCATTGTGCAATACAACGCAGGATGGCAGACCGACAGACAGACAGACAGACAGAAGGAACACTCCGGGCCGGGATAATGGAAAAGCGTAATCGCGTAAAATTTGCCTTGTACATCGTTCGGTGATAAATGATTGTCATAAATAAAAGCGCAAAGGCGGTCAATGGCGGCGTACACGGTGTGCCAGTGGTTCCCAAAAAAAAAAAAGAAAAGTAAAAAAAGACCCGATGGATATTGATGCTTAAGAATTTTTATCGCACGATTTTGTACGGCTCGGCATTTGTTGGAGGACTCGCAAGTCATTAATCACAAATCGGCCCAGCAAAAAGCCAAAAAACGAAGCCATTTGTACAGTTCACTTTGTGGTGGGGCCGGGCCCGGGCCCCCGTCCGGAGGACTCAAGTTTTAATTGTGAAAACTTCAGCCAAGATTTGGCATTTGCCAAACTACAAACTGGCTTTGAGGATAAGGTTTGACGGCTATTAGGTGGGTGGTCAAGAAAACTGCAAAATTACACCCAGAGAAAAGTGCCATCAAGCAAGAAGCATGCGAAATAGAACGGAATAACGAAAATGTGCGTGTGAGCATGTCGCCAGTGCGTGGAATTCAAGCAGAAGGCACACAAGATGCAGGAAATCAGCAGCAACCTTTGGAAGGGAACCAGTGTGAAGGTAAGTGATGTATTTGAGGCTCACAGAGGAAGAGGCAGACAGCGCCAGTAAAGAGGATACCGCTACATTTCTTGGTCTTGCCAGCCAAATACTGAAAATTCCGCTCATCCGAAAGTGATGATTGCGGCTTTAGGCAAGGAATTCTTACATTGTGATGAGCTCAAATTGTAACAAGAGTCGGGAAAAGTGGAACTATCAGGGGTAGAATCTTTAGAATCATTGAATGGCTTGCTCATGGGCATGGATCCAAATGCAAAGCTGTTCTTAGGGTTCCTTCGTTCCTTCGGAGCAACATAAATATTTCTGTGTTACTTTATTCACCATGGCCCTTTTCTCCGAGTGTAGCAGTACGATAATGTAAAATGCTCGAATAGTTAAACTTTCCAGGCTTTTCCAGGAATTCCTTATGTTCCGAGTGTGTTTGACTTTTCCAGGAATTGGTTATGTGCCGAGTGTGTTTGATTCTGTTTTTCCTCAGTAGAGAGCTACCCAAAATGGCCACCACCTTTAAAAATGTCCCATAGGTGGGCTGAGTGCCTGCCTTTTCTTGGACTGTGCGCCTACATATGCACACACAGGCACGTACTCTCGCCGTGTGGGGGCCGGGCCGGGCCGGGACCGGCCATCTTCTTAATCTTAATTGCGGCACATTAGCACAATAAACCAAACGAATGGCCAAACATTATCATAAATAATAAGGCAGCTTTCGTATGGCTCAATGCGCGGCAGGACATCCGCTGGACCACCGCCTGCTGCTGGTCGTTCCCCCCCACTGAAATTGTTGACTAAAATATGAATAGTGTAATATTGGAATAATGTTGGAATGATGTTTGCCACGCCCAGCGGAAACGAGATTCCGGGCATTCGGAGGGGTGGGAGGAGTAAATTGATGGTAATGCATTTTTGCATGTCCTCCGAAGGCGGAAGAAGAAGCCGCTTTCGGAGTGATATTAACTATTGATTCTGCAATTAGTTTTGTTAATAATTCAGGGTGGGGGTGGCAGGCCTTTATTTGATTTTTGATGGGGCGTGGCGGCACATATGTGACTTTATTGGATCTGTATTTGATTGATGAGGCTTGTTATTGTTATTTTTTGGGGGTGAAGAAAACTTTAATTGAACTGCGAAAACCTCAAAACTAATCGCCATAACAGCACAAGAGCAAAGCAAATAAAAGTAGAGGGACCTAGAAGGGTCCTTTTTGCACACAAAACATCTACAAATCACAATTCTAAGCATATAAATTATTGCCTTTTAGCACCTTTTGCACCCCTATGCCCATTCCCTCCCTTGGGTTGGTTTTTTTTTTCTGTGGTGGTGGTTTGCTTTCGCCCCCTCCCCTCCCTGGCCGGGTAAAGAAGTCAGGGGGGTGGTTGCAACATGAAAAACTATTAGCACTTTTAACGTTTAAGCGGATTAAGTGCTGCAGGAGGCAGCAGGCTCAACGAAGGACGTTTAAGAGCACCAGACTGTCACTGTCCTTGTCGATGTTGGTCTTCCGGCTGCTGCTCCCACTGCTCTGCTGCTTCCCCTGCTGCCACTGCTGCCACTGTTGCATGTCGCATGTGGTCGAGGCTTATGCCAGAAAGTGTCAAACAAAAACTTTCACCGGCCTCCCCCCACCCCCGGCCCAAGGCCCAAATTCAACTAATTTGCCAGCAGCAGCAGCAGAGGCTCGAAAAAAAAAATATACTAAAGACAGCAAAAGTAACCAAAGTAAAGCAAATAGACAGAACAACAACAAAACAGCTGTGGGAGTTCTATGACGACTGAAAGGTACCCTGGTATAAAGCCTTTGATATTAAAAAAAAAAAAAAAAATAAATAAAATAAAGCAAATAAAAGAGGTTCTTTTAAGGCAGAAATTTTATCTGTAAAATGATGAACGATAGACAAAAATAAGGCTGTAGGCCTTGAGCAGATATAATACCCATATTAAACCCCGGTCGAGGTCTTGGGATTCTCTAACTATCTTTCAATAATTAAATGTTTAAAGAAATTCCCGATTTACTGGTGCGAAGGTATTAAAACTTGTTTAATTAAACCTGTATTCATTTAAATCATTTTTGAGCAGAGTGTTCATGGATTGGGCCGTCCTTTAGAGATCTTTTCTCTGGCGCTCCATTATGATCTCAGTCTCCATCAAAGTCTATCTCTTAGTTCTCCACTCACTGGCTCTTGGCTTCAATTTGCGTTACTTTTTGGGTGATAACCCCTCGACTTTTGACAGGCCTCGAAACAGGCAAAATATTTGGCCCCTTTGGCGAATTTATAGAATTTTTTCTCCGCCTCTATAGCGCCTAAAATCCCACAAATTTAAAGGCTTGAAAAAAAAGTTTTAGACCTTTTATATGATTTTCCTATACCCGAAGATAGATACATTTATGTACGTATAGATACATAAATATATAACACATCGGTCAATAAGTTCATCAAAATTCGAATTCATTCATCAATATAGTTTCCTTCTAAGGCATTTCCCAACGTTCCATTCCGGTTTTGTAGAACGGCCTCGAAACAGACAAAAAACAGGCAAAATATTTGGCCATTTTGTGACCACCAAAAAATTTAATGGCTTAAAAAAAAAAGTAAGATCTTTTATATGATTTTTAATGGCGTTCATTTAATATCTATATCCGAAGATAGATAGATACTTTTATGTACACAAAGATACAACCATATGTATCTACAGTCCCACAAGTCTGATCCATAAATGTATATGATAAAATATATTATTATTTATATTCCTATATTTTATATATAACATACATACATATGTATATCCTATTTTTACTAAGAATACAAAAAAATATGTATGTACAGTAGTGTGCAAAATACTAAGGATACTTGGCTGTTTCTACCTTGATGACTATTTCCAGTAATTTTGATGTCAATATAGAAACAACCAAGTGTCCTTAATATTTTGCACATCACTGTACGTACATATGGTTGTATCTATACGAGTATATCAAGGAAATGCTTAATGCTTTACACTAGTTTTTAGGTTCGTTTAACTTGTATTTAATACGGTAAGATCCTCTTTTAAGACTGTTTATCCTAAGAGCCTTTAATTCCCCACAAATCAAGCTAGAAATCAAGGAAAGTTTTCAATAAATAACAGAGATGTAAGGCAACCCAATATTAGCCCTTACCGATAACCCGATATTAACCCTGACCGAACCCGATAAGTCTGTACGATCGGCAAGAAAAAGGAACAGACGTAAAAATAAAGAAATTAATAAAAAAAAAACCAAAGCCAAGAACCGCGCCACAAATGTACGAATTTTTACAACCTGTTTTAGCAAATTTGTAATTTTTTTATATTTTTGTATTCAATAAATACCCCTGCACACTCGCCTTGCTGCTGGGCCAGGCCCCGGCCCACTCGCCTCGCTTGCTTGCGCAGATATGAGCAATAGAGAGAAACTCTCATTTGTATAGAAGTTTTACTCTCCATTCCTGGCGGCTTTCTTCTATTGCAGTCGCGTACACCCCATCTACGATTACAGGGTATACAGAACACGAAAAAAATAAAAAAAGGGATGCGAAACGGGAATGGAAAGGGAAAAGAATTGGAAATGTGAAAATATGTGCGAGTGTTTTTGGTCTCCTAGCCGAGGGGGTGGGGGTGTGGGTGGGGGTGGATGCGGGCAGCGGCTGTTTACATTGCAAAAAGCATTGAAGTGCAGTGAAAACAACACACGGAACAACAGCCACACCCACTGTGGCCGTTGCCAAGGGTAACCAGAGGAACATCTCTGAGAGGCACAGATTGGCCGGCTGCACGCATATCCTGGCTAGTGGCTGCTGGCTGCTGGCTGCGCCGAGGCATGCTTAATGCTATCAACACCATTACCGGTCGAGTGAGCGACCCTCCAGCAGCATGAGCACAGGGGGGTGGGGTGGGAGGGGGGGTGTGTACTGGCACCACCAGGCCCCTGGTGGTCTGTTGTTGTCAATTGAATTGAATTCAATTGTTTTGCCTTTTTGCGCTGCAAATGTGTTGCAATCACGACAAGCCGCTTGTTTATTTGTTTGTGCCCCCTCCACCCCCCCCCCCCCCCCCCCCCCCCCCCCCCCCCCCCCCCCCCCCCCCCCCTGTGGCACCCGCATGCTGACTTCCTGGCCAACACAAACGTAATCCGCTTGGCCGCAGGTGGACCCAACTTAATGTCCAACCATCTGAATCGAGGAATGTTGTAATAATTGTGGCAGGCCTTTCACCACGTGCCCCACGAAAGGAAGGTGCATGCGGCTCCTCCTTGGAATCTGTTTAATCAGCTTAGGGCCTATTATATATGCTTAGAATTAGCCAGCGGCTCCTTGGCCTAATGAACAATCAAAAATGGCAGATGGCTAATCAAAACGTTTGTGGAATCCATGTCTGACTTAGGCAATAATTCAATTATTGTTTAATGTTTGCTTTGGTTTTGAATTTATTCTTGGGAAATTATATTTTAAGAAGCCTTTTAGGCCAAAGGCTTTAATTGGGAAAATGTATAAGCTTTCACCCTCAAACCGAAGGCCCAGGCTCCCACCACTCTCCACCCCCTCCCCCCTGTTGAGAGCTGAATGTTCATATTTTCGAAAAAAAAATTTATTTTCAAGCTCGTCCAATAAATTGAGACTGACCTGCGCGCCGTCCATGGCCGCCTGTTGACCCTTGACGCCTAGGTTGTTTCAATTTCCGCCTCTAACGGGAAAATATGACGACCCCCCTCCACCACCCCCCCGCAGTCTGGAGTGCGGAACGGCGGGGATTATGTCTTTATGTGCATATTTTAAAATGTGCCAGGGCTGGACTTGTTTTTCACTTTTGATGCAAAATCTGCCGTTACTTCTAATGAAGTCGAAAGTCCTGCCGAAACAGAAACAAAGACAAAAGACCCCCGCACCCCCCCGCCGCACACCCCCCCTCCAAAACGGGGTCGGAAAAATATTCAAATTAATTTCTGTGTCCTGTTTTGGTCCTGTCGCCGGCTCCTTTGACCAGCGCGCCGTTTTTAATCCTGACTTATGGACTCCAGCGTATTCGGTTTCGTCATCGTCGTAATATCCTCCAATCCGACAGTTGCCTTTTGTTTCCTGGCCAAAAACCCGCTGACTGGCCTTTTTATGGACGAGTCGCATGAGGTTGTTTTTGGGGCCCATGTTGTTTAGTTTTAATTACACGCGAGTCTGCCTTGCCGCCAGGTTACGCATCGTTGGCATCGCGGAGGGGTGGGGGACCAACAAAATGTACCTCTACCATAGGCGTAAACATTTCGAAATGTTGCTGGCGACACTCGAAATGTTGCCAGCATATTTCCAGGCAGTTCTGCTACCCCTGCGTTTCGGAGTGGCTTGAGAGAGAGCCAGCGCGGCGAAGAGAGCAAGAGAGAGAGAGTTGCCGAGAGAGAGGAAGAGGTGAAGTGCAGAGAGATCTCTCAGAAGGATCAGCCTGAGAAATTATATAATACTGACTTTGTTTATAGAATGAAATGTCTGGGCCTTCTGGTGGGCCATAATGTATAAATGTAGAGCTGCCGTCGCAGCCACATTCCCCCCCCTCTCGTTTTATATCTCTACCGACAAGCACGGACTTGATTATTCGCCGTGGCACAGTTCGTCCGGCGGCGAACAGCACCAGGGAGAGCAGCCGACCCGACGAGCAACCACCCACTCGCACGCGCTCTCTCGCGCTTGGGCTCTTCGTGGCCAGAGCCCGAGCCAACAACGAGCACACCCGAAGCCGCCCACGAAGCCACGAGTCCAGAGCGCTGCCAATAACGGTAAAAACGGTTTCAGTTGCTTCGAAACAGTGACACGATTCGCGCGCGACTCGCTTCCTCCCCGCATCGACTGTGAGAACAGAACAGCTGTGTGCCAGAGCATAGGGATTTTCTTGCAGCAAGAGTGCAGAAATTTTCGCAGTGCTGTTCGTGCTAGTGCTCTTCGTATAACTGAATGAAACCAGTGCAAAAAAACTGTATGATACAGTGACAAAAATATAACCAAGAATTTTGTGTGTGGAGTGCTAGAACCCTTAAGGATCCGCCGACCCCCCCCCGCCAGCCCACCTCGAAGGATAAGGTAATATTCTTACATTTTGGTAGCAGTTTTGCAAATATTCAAATTGGCCAAGAGCCAGCCAGCCGCCTAATTCTGTCTGACTGTCGCTTAGAATTTAAGCGTGTACGTGCCACCGAAGACACGGTGCGGCGATACGGCGATACGGCGGGAGGTGCCTGCCAGTGTTTACATTTTGGATTTTATGCGATAATACTCAACACCCATCCGCAGGGAAAGCCGCCAAGAAAGACACGCTGCTGGCTGGTGGCTTCTTTTGCAGCTGCCAAATAAATACAGCAACAATAACAAGGCAGGCATTCAGGCAGGCAATAAAAAGCCACCGCCAAGGGCTTCCACCACACAGCCACAGCCGCAGCCGCAGCCACAGTCGCATCCGCAGAAGGAGTCTTAGCCGAAGAGCCTTCGAGGGCCTTCCGCCTCCTCCTAAGCAAAGCAACAAAACCAATTTTCATTGTTTTGCGGTTCGCGGGGTGGGTGGGGGTTACAAAATTTCCATCAGCCAGGACTGGAAAAAAAAGGAAAATATATATAAAAAAAATAAATTGTGCAAATGCCAACATGAAATGAAGTAGAATGTGGCATGTGGCGTCTTTGGGAGGGGGGGGAGGGCGGTGCAGGCGGAATGTTGCTGAAAATGAGAAATGAAATAAACACATGCGAAGGCGAAGGCGAAGGCGTTGCCGTTGGCCGAAGGAGCAAAAGTTTTGGTGGTGGAAAATCCCCAAGATCCCCCACAGATTTTGAGCAAATTTCGAAGAAGTTTTTGGAAATTTTTAACCCAGTTTTGATCGAGAAAATGCACAAATTTTGGGCGAAAAAATGCTAAAATGTTGGTGCAGAAAATATGTACTTTTGGGGGTAGAAAAAAACTATATTTTGGAGTTAAAAAATACACAATTTGTGGTGAAAAATCACACACATTTTTTTGAACAATTTATATAAATATTTTTGAAAAAATATACCATTTTTAGGGTCGAAAAAACAATATACTTTTGGGTTAAAAAATACATCAATTTTGGGGCAGAAAATATGTACTTTTGGGGGTAGAAAATATATATATTTTTGGGTTAAAAAGTATACCATTTTTGATGAAAAAATTAAATATATTTTGGTGAAAAAAACAAAATTTTTGGTGAAAAAAATAACACATATTTTGGGGTAGCAAATATATATATATATATTTGGAGGTAGAAAATATAGATATTTGTGATCAAGAAAAAACACATGTTTTTGGTGAAAAAAAATACACAAATTTTAGGACAGAAAATATGTACTTTTGGGGCTAGAAAATATATATATTTGGGGATAGAAAAGATAGTTTTTTTGGTGAAATAAATACACAAATTTTGTAGAATAAAATACAAAAATTTTTGGTGAAAAAAATACATAAATTTGGGGGATTATAATCCACATATTTGGTGAAAAAAATACACCAATTTTGGGTAGAAAAAAAATATTTTTTGAGTAAAAAATGTATATATTTTGGAGTTAAAAAATACATATATTTTGGAGTAGAGAATATAAATATTTTTGGGTTAAAAAATACACCAATTTTGGGGCAGAAAATATGTACTTTTGGGGGTAGAAAATGTATATTTTTTTGGGATAAAAAATACACAATTTTTGGTAAAAAAAAAACATAAATTTGGGGTACAAAATGCACAAATTTTTGGGTTAAAAAATACACCCATTTGGGGCTAGAAAACATATACTTTTCTCCACTAAAATTCCAGTACTTTTCGACAGAGGAGAAATCCTTAAGTTTTTCCTAGGAAAAACATCAGATTTATATACTTTTTGTATACCCTTTTTCTTGGGTTTTTCTTTGCTGGAAAAACTTTAACGTACGGAAAACTTGAAGAAGATTTATAAATTAAGGAAAGGACTATGAGGCAAGGATGTGCCGTGTGGTAAGCCCCACAATGAGCCCAATTCCCAGGCCCATTCCGGGTGGGAGTCGTGTGAGGCATAAATAAGTCGTTTGCAGCTGTTTTGGGTAGCACTTTTCGGCTGCGTGGCAATTGTTTGGGGCATGTATCGCAATTTTGTATGCTAAAATGTTTTGTGGCAAGGGCCCGTGGCACCCGAACTGACAGCTAGACACGCGCTAGCTGCCATTTAATGCAATTGATTTGTGTTGCCTAATTCGGTTAGACGCAGGCCTTATACTCAATGTGCCACTGCCACTCCAAGCTAGTCTTGCCCCAAGCCGCAGCAGCGAATCAAAGGGCAGGCGGCGGCGGCGTGGAGCCCGTTTTAATTCCATTATCAGCGTCGGGCCCACTAAAACCAAAGACCAAAGCAGCATCCAGCATACTTTGTGCTCTTACGGCAAGGACTTTTCGTCTCTGCTTCCCCCCTGGCGGGATTTGGGGCACATACACGCACAAAAGTTGATTGATATTCAATTGGTGGGCTTTTCTTTTGTGGTCACGCCACAAGTTGTTGCCCCCGCACCCCCGCTCCCCCCTTAAGCGCTTTAAGTAATTTATAAACGCCTTTTGACCAGGCCGAAACGAAAACGAAGCAATAACAAGTTTATTGGATTTGCTTTTCCTTCATGCACTTTGCTTTGGCTTTCGGGCATTCCGCTTTGTCTAGAGGGAGATAGAGAGCCACAGAGAGGGGGGGAGGGAGAGAGGGGGGGATAGGGAGAGGCTTTTCTTGTTGTGTGTTAATTGAATGCGATTAGACGTTCGGCAGCGGCTTTAAGGGCTCGGCAAATTGCTAAAGATAAAATGTATCCAAGCTGCGGCTAACGAGGCAGCCGTTGCTGCCCCAAAAGCGCGGGGGGGGGGGGGTTGCTGATTGGAAATTCAATGCGGTCGCGATATCAGGCAGGCAGGCAGCCCGTGACCAGGTTTTCAACATTTTAATTATGGTACAGAAGGAATCATATTCCCTAGATCACCCACCACCCCCCCTGTAAGCCTCTCAGCGACTACCTCAATTTCCCTGCCACTTGCCGTTGCGGGCACTCACTTTGCACAGTTTTTCCTGCCAATTTGCTCAATTTGTATTTCAAATCATGCCCAGAAAGAGGGGGCCTCCCCCTGGAAAACTATGCCACCGCCTACGGTTTTCTTTTTATGCCCGTCGAAGGCTCCACTCCGGCTCTCAAAGTGATATATATTACAAAGACGTGGTTTAAGTTCACGGCACAAAGTGGCTGGAATTTCATGAATTTCATTTGAATTCGTAATTGGCTTTTCCGTGAACGATGCCAGCTATCTGGCTTTATATTTATTTAAATTTCCCTGGAAAGAAATACACAAAAAATAGACCACTTCCAGGCAGAATTTAAGGAACTCCTAGAAGGCGCCCCAAAAATCGGAATTTAAGAGGGTCGACTCCAAGGGCAGGGGAGGGGGGCCCTGCATTATGTTGTAGTTGTTGGCCAAGTTTTTAATTAAATTTTATGTTGACTTTTGTGTGTCTTGTGTTGCCTGTAATATATGCCGTTTTCTGCACACATATCCTTCCGCCCCCCTCCATTGCAATCTTTGTGAATGTTGCACGACTCTGCACAAAATATTTGCGCACAAATTTGTTTATTGAAAGCAGCAGCTGGCAGCTGGAATGTTTGCCACCCAAAAATCTCGGCTTTGCCTCGATTCGGGGGAGCCATTAAAAAGTTGCACCCAACAGACAGCTCTCCCTCTCTCTCTCTCTTTCTCTCTGGCTTCCAATAACTTTCATTAATTTCCTTTTAGTTTTTACTCCGGGAAAGAACTGTGTGTGTGCCTGGCACACATTAAAACACTAATTATCTGCATTAGTAATGGCTTACGAGTGCGCTGTGAGCCAAAAGGGGAATGAGAACATGATCTGGATGGAGGGGAGGAGTCAGTAGAGGGAGCTGGGGGGAGGTAGGGGGAGGCAGGAGGAACCAGGAGCCGCCAGAAAGAGTCAGAGGCAGCTGGGAGCGATAGGAGGAGCTAGGAGTAACCAGGAGGTGCCAGGACGATTCAGAGGTAGCTAAGAGGAGCCAGGAACATCCAGAAGCAGGCAGAGGCAGCCAGGAGGTAGTCAGAGGCAGCCAGGAGGAGTTAGCAGGAACCAGGAGGAGTCAGAAGCAGGCAGGAGGAGCTACGAGGAGCGAGGAGGAGTCAGAGGCAGCCAGGAGCAGTCAGGAGCCGCCAGGAGGAGTCAGAGGCAGCCAGGAGCAGTCAGGGGGAACCAGGAGGATTCAGAGGCAGCCAGGAGGAACCAGGAGCAGGAAGGAGGTGCCAAGAGGAATCAGGAGCCGCCAGGAACAACCAGGAACAGCCAGAACCCTACCTCTTGGCAGGCTAATACCTCTCCGGGGAGCGGTGGGGAAACCTCTCCTGAGCTCTCCTGAAAAATGGCGCAACTTTAAAATGTTGAATCGGTCTACGGGCCATTTTCACGCCCAATTTCCAGTCATTTTTCATTGCCATGCCCCAAGTTTTCTTCTTTACTAATTACTTGGCAAGGGGGAAGGGGGGCTTGAAGGACGAGCCACCCTTTTGCTTGTCTCGCACAAACTTTGCTTTTAATTTGACAAATCATTGCGAGAGGGCGCCGCACATTTCACTCACTTTGACGGCCAAGAAAGGGTTCTTTTTGGCCCGAATGTTTGAGCCATTTTCCGCTGTTTGCATTTCAAAATGTTCCCAGAGTTTTTTCTAGAGTTTTTCTTTAATTTCGGGGGGTTTTTTCTTGTGTTCTTTGGTGCCTGAAAATAGTGGTTTAGCATTTAGATTATTGTTTTTCCTGTGATCCAATCTTCAGGCAAACGCTTGCCCCCACAAGTGGCAGGTTGCCACGCAGGACAGGTGGGGCAGTCCTCTCTCCAATCGAGGCAAAAAGATAATATTATCTTCGCTGGCAAAAAGGGTCTTTCGTCCATTGTGTGGAAGCCCACAAATTAATCAAAATATTAAAAATAGACCGCCGAAAGGCGGTGGCAAAAATATTTATGAATGGCTGCAATGGCTGACCTTTCACCCTACCAGAAGAAAAGGTCTGCCGGAAAACCTCAATCACGCAGAAACAATTTCTTGGGGGCAGGCGGTCAAAAGAAAGAGAAGAAGTGAAGAAAAACCCCGAAAACAACAACGGAAGAAGGGGTTGAAGGGCAAGGCCAGCCAGCCATTCCTCCAGCTTGCCAGGCAGCCATTGTCCCAGTTCGATGTGGCAGTGGCAAGGTCTTCCTGGTGGTCTTTCGTCCTGGTTTGAGGGTTACTCCTCCCTTTTTGCTTGGGAGGCGTTGGAGCGCACTTTGGAGCTGTCTTTGGCTCTGGCCCGCGGCCCAGTACATGACTTTGACATGCGCTTTGAAATTGTATAAATTTCGGTGCTTTTTGGAGTTAAATTTAACTATTTATGGGCTCAATTCTTTGCCCCTGCCCCAGTCCTAGTCCTGGGTTTTTAGCTAATTAATGGACCATCATTGAAAAGCCCTCGCAGTGGAGGAAGCAGGCACTCGCTCTGGCATTTGCATACCAACCGGTAATTACTACAGAAACCCCCCGCACCACCCCCCCCCTCCCCCTCCCCCCGTGTTAACCTGCCCCAAACAGGGTACTTGACTGCCAGCTCCTGTGCTCGGTGCTTATGTGTTTTGTGTTGCGAAATAATTGATATTATAATTTAGTAGCGAGGCGACTTTTATGTCTGTTGCCCCATTCAGCGGCTACGTGCCTCAAAGAGACACCAGGAAGGGGGGGGGGTGTGAGACGCCAGGATGGGGGGGGGGGGGATGTGTGTGTGTCGTCGGGACATGTGCGAGTGGAATTGAAATTAATTTCAACTACTTAAATGGCAGGAAGCCACCGCGCAGCTCCAGCACTCGACTACAGCCAGCCAGGACTATTTTATTTATTGCCACTGTGTGTGGGTGTGTGTGTGTGTGTGTGTGTGCCTCCTGTGGCAGATCCTTTAGCTACCGTTTCAAGGCTCCACGTTATTAATATGCAAAATTAGCGCTTTACGTTTTTCTTTAATTAAAATTCTGTCAACGGGCTTGACTTTATAAGCATTCATTAGTTTATTGAGTTGCTGTCTGCCATGTGTGTCGGTCCCCCTTCCACCCCCCCTGCGACATGCCATTAGCACAATTTGTGGCAAGAGTTGATTGCCAGGCGATGCGGCTTTCATCGATTCGATGGCCCAACTTTCACCCAAAACAAAATCAAAAGCAATCTAAACACCAAAACACAGTTAGTGAAAATAATTTGTACGCACTCAGACATCATTAAAGCCAGCAGCAGGTCACAAAGAGAGGCCCCCAAAAAACTTTTCCCATAGGCCAGCACCACCGCAAAACGGCCAGGACACGCATCGAAAACTGGAATAGAGGAATGGTTTGGCGAAAGAAAAGAAAACTTATAATTGAATATTAAGACACTTTGGCGTTTAATGTGGTAATTAGAGTTAATAACCGGCCAAAGCAGAAGGCCAACGGCTTGGAAGAACGTATCACTAAGTCGCCTTTGCGCCCCGCGCACACAAAAGGCTGGGACGGGGCCGGGACGGGGATGAGGCGTTGGGGGAAACGAATTTCAAAAGAAAAACTTTCCGCAGTGGCAGAAAAGGCATTCAGAGAGCCCCTTCGGCCATGGGCCTGGGTTCTGGGCCTAAGCGGAAAAGCAAGCAACAGCTTTTGTGGCACCAACACTCACTTACACACACACACACATACACACACAGTTTCTTAGAGCAACACGCATATTCATAAAGCAAATGAAAACTAGAAGAAAAACCTAAGAAAGTCAAAAGAATCTTCAGGAGACGGACCAGAAAATACCCATTATTAAGGGAAAACACTACAAAGATTGTATATTTTATATTTTGTTAATTAAAACAAAAATATATATTATTTTAAAAGTTTTGTCAAAAATAATAAAACAATTATATTTGATGTATGTATGTATATTTAAACAATTATTATTAAATTAAATTTTATGCATTAATTTTTTTTATACTGAAAAAATTTAATTTGAATTCTTTTTTTATATTTTCAAAACTAGAATTAAATTTCATTTGAAGCTTTAAATTTTTCTTATTACTTTTAAAAATTATACTTAAATTAAATTTGATGCATTAGTTTTTGTATGCCATGTAAAAAATTAGAACTAAATTAAATTAAAAGCATTATTTGTTTTAGACTTCAAAAATTTTAATAAAAATAAGTTTAATACATTAATTTTTTTATTATTTAAAAAAAATTTAAATTATGATTAAATACAATTTATGCTTTTTTTTTCATTATATATAAATTATTATATAATATACTATAATAATAATAATAAAATTACATAAAATGCATTAATTTTTTTTATATTTCAAAAGTTGTAATTAAATAAAATTTAAAGCATTCATTTTTTTATATTTTTTAAAAATTATAATAAAAAGGATAAATTTTAATATTTTTAAAATATTGCTTTTCAATTCAATTTAATGCATTATTTTTTGTTGTATTACATTAAAAAAAATATTATTAAATTAAATTTATGAGTAAAAATCTTAATCTTAATCTTAAAAATTGGAAGAAAATTAAATTTTATTATGTTTAAATTTATAATTAAATTACATTTGATGCATTGGTTTTTTTATTATTTTTAAAAATTATAATAAATTTAAATTTGATGCACTAATTTTTTTATATTTAAAAAATTAATCAAAACTGTAAATACATAAAATTCCATGATTTACGTTATTTTTATAATTTTTAATAAGCTAAATTGTGGGTATTTTGCTCCACTGTGCCCTGGCTCGGCGACCAAACGTGTCGCGCGTTATGCAGCAGTGCCCCTCGGCGATAAGATTGTACCCCTGCCATCTAAGATCTGCCAGGGTATGCATAAACTAGCAAAAAGAAAAGAAAACTGGTAAAGCAACGGCAGCTGGCGACGAATGAAAATTGCCGCCCAGGAAACCCCTCGTGCGCAGGCCGGAGGGAGGGGAGGAGCAGGAGCAGGCGAATGAGGAGGGTTTAGCATTCACGGAATGCCGGAGAACTATGGAAGGTTGCTGCAGGCCAGACACTGACGCCGGTTACAGTTGAAATTTCAAGACAGCAAATTTTTAATTGCCTGGGCGGAGTCCTAGTCCTCCGTCGGTCCTGTTCTCCCATGAAGGTCGTTGTCATTTATGGGGGCCCATTCACAGAGCCCCCTGTCAGCGTATCTGGTGCTGCCCCCCCGGGGCATGGGCATGGGCATGGGCACGGGCACGGGCACGGCAAACAATTAAAGAGCACAAACAGTAAATTAGATGTTTACTCTCTGCCGGACGGAAGAAGGCGCGTGAAATGGATCCGTAACAGAGGAGGAGGAGGAGGAGGAGACACGGAAAACGTGTCACTAAGCCAATATGCCTAAGCTTTTTGGCCCAAAACGAATTTCCTTTTTGCCATCTTTTTCAGCCACTTGCACTTCCATTTACATAAACAATTTGTCAAACTGTCAGTATTTTGTGTGCTTTTTTTTCCACACCAGACAACCTGTCAAGCCCCTCCCCATCACCCCCCCGCGCGACTGGCGCTTCTTCCGCGGGTCAATTTACGTTGTCAACTGTGATGGAGCCCGCGGTCAGTAACCTCCTTCCAACTGTTTGGGCACCTGTCTGTAGTCCGTATTTAACGCCTTTCTGCGGGAAATTGCAGACGAAATGAACTTGTTCTCCCGACGGCCAGGGGCTGTCGCTGAAATTAATGAGCATGTCACTGGGAGGGGGGGCAGACAGAGGGCCAGACAGAGGGCTAGACCTGGAGTCAGGGACAGAGGGCGCGGGCGGGTGTGCGGGGTCCATCAGGAGGTCGTCTTCGTCGTCAACATGCGTTGACATTCTAATGACACTTACTTGACATGCTGTTTGTTAATGGTAATCAATAAATTATCTCTGGGCCGTGTCCGTGTGCCTGTGTGCCTGTGTGCCTGCGCCTGTGTGCGTGTTGTTAGAGGCCATGTTTTTGTGTGCTTCGACTATAATTGATTTAGGCTGAAAGAAGACTGACTGCAGGACTACTGCTGGGTGGTGGATAAGCCAGTGATTTATTGAGTAGCGACTTGGCCAAAAAGGTATTTCAATTTGTTTATTAATCACAGCTGGGGCCAAGTGCTGGGGGCTGGGGGGCTGGAACTGGGGGTCTTGACTTGCCTTTTGTGTTGACAGAATCGTTGCATGTCATCGGCTCGGCAAATATCCGGAATAAAGTCAGAAACCTGCCGCATCATGTGCGTCTCGAGTGTTTGTTTGCCACAGCCCCCCTTTCCCCTTCCCCCTGTTGGAATCCCATAATGCCCAGAAAACCCGAAAGTCATTTGGGCGTAAAACAAAGAACACCTGCTGCTGCTCGCGAGCGTCCCACCACCCCCCACCCCCCGTCATATGCCGTCATGCCACGAGCAAAGCCAAAATCCTAGCACGCGTCGGCCAACCATCAAAAGGAGTGAGAGAGAGGGGGTGTACCCCCTTTAATACAGGCAATCAATATATTCCCAATAACGTATTATTATTGCCATTCTCGGGAACGGGCCATGGCTTTCTGGTGCTTGGGTTACGGCAGGATCCACCACAGCTGACGCAATGACAGCTGACACATGGATACAGGAACGACAGACAGTGGGGACAGGGAAATACAACTAATACGTTGTGGAATCCTTTTCTTTGGCTTAGATTCCTTTCCATTTTGTGCATTTTTCGGTCTGTTTTCTTACATGTTGCGTATTATTCGTTATGTCATGCGAGGATTTTCATTCAATCTCGTTGTGTTTTACATTACGGCGTCTGTTGCTGTTGCTTTTGCTTGTTGTTGTGCTTTCTGCTGGCTGCTGCTTTTGCTATCTGCTGCTGCGCTGCTGCTGCTGCTGCTTCTGCCGGCTGCTGCTTTTGCTTACTGCTGGCTGCTGCTTCTGCTGTTGCTGTTTGTGTTTTTGTCCGCCCCTCCCCGCTTTATGGCACAGTCAACAATTTTATTTGTTACACATATGAACCGTTGTCGTGACCAGCCTCCCGATCCGCCTTAGCTCAACCATTTCTATGTTGCGTCATTTTCGTTGTGTGTTTGCTTTTCTGTCTACGCTTGTAGAGGGTATTATTCTTATTAGCAGAGCTTTGAGCAGCACAAAAGGTGACGCCAGCAGCAGCAGAGCTTGCAAAGCCGCGCCTGAGATCGAGAACGAACACCCGATAACCTTTTCCACCTGCGTTTCGTGTGCTTGGCTTCGTGCCTTCGCTTGAGCACGATTGATCAGGTCTTACAGGAACAAAAACAAGACGCATTCGGTGAGAGAGGGTTAGCCACACAGCAAAAGCAAAAGGCTGGCTTTGGCAGGCTTCGATCAAAAAGTCCGTCGGCGCAAAACAGAAAAAAAAGAACACGCGACGCAATAAAACGTGTGATGGGATTTTTTTTTGTTTTGTTTTTTTCTTGAGGGCTAGAAACAGTAAACCTCCTCGGAAAGTGTATCCACCGCTTCGTTTGATTCCCAAAACCAGACTTCCTTTCATGTTTCATGTTTTTGGGTTTTTTTTTTGTGCTGTGTTTTTGGGTTTGTTTACTCGGATGCTGTTTCCATTATTTACTTGGCCATTTATTTATTTGTAGGTGTCGAAAGGTTAACGTTTCCCTGCATATCCCCCATTGTACGTGTATTGTTCTATTATTCTATTATTATTATTATTGTGTTGCTTTTGTTTTGTGGGCTAAACTGTGGCTCTAACTGCTGATTGCCATTCAAATGCGGTTACGGTTTTTATTTCCAGCTCTAACTTTCGCCAAAAATGCCGATTTTTCCAGCTCCCGGAGTAATGGCTGGAAAGCCTGCCCTGCGGTTACTTTTTTATGTTTGGCAATTTTTCATGCTGTCATTTTATTGATTTGATTTATGGATTTTGTGTGCAACACAAAAAAAAATTCGCAACAAATGTCGCCGTGCGGCTGCCCCGAAATGGTGGACAGGACAATGCGCTTGAATATTTGCATTTAAACTGCCCGGGAAGGCCCCCATTCAATTTCAAATTCAATTTCCAATGCTTATTTTGTTTAATTTAATTGTGTGCATCGCATCGAACATATTTATGCAGAGCTTCTGGTGGCTGCTAGGAAAATTCTATTTAAATGGGAAAATGTAGCAGGTTTTCCTGCCTGTCACTGGATTAGAAGCCATGCGGGAGTGCATAGGCCTTGCCGCAGAGTCCGTGCGCCGACGTGCCTCGCCATGCATGTTGGAGGATACAACAAAAGGCAGTCCTGAACACAGGGAGAGAGTGAGAGGAGGGGAGGGGAAAAAATGTTGACGGCACAAAATAGCAGCACAAGCAGAAATTGCATCCCAGGGCACTAAAAGGGATAATCCATTTCGGCATAATAAATAAAGCAGTAATTGCCAAGTGAATACGGCACCGAGGCAGGCAGCTCCAGAGCTCCATGAACTCCAGAGCTAGAGCCAAAGCCAGACCCAGAGATGGATATGCATGTGCGAGAGAGAGAGAGGGTGGGGTGGGGGGTTTCCGTGTCCTGTGGCAGACTGCCTGCCACCCTGCATAATAGACGAATTATGTTTGCTTCAGCAAAAATTCCTAAGTATCAGGCGGCAGAGGTCCCTGGCGCTGCACCAGAGATAGGTCCTGGGCCTGGACCCCGGTTTGGGGCTGCATATTAAAGCAGACGTCTAACGCCTTAATATATGCAGAGATTACTTTCATATTTCATGTACGAGCACCGGCGACTCGTAGGTATTCATGGGCCCGGGCATTGTCCAGTGGCCCCGAAAGTTGAACAGAATTCAATTTTCACCCCCCCGCCAACCCCGCCACCCCCACACACCGTTAAAGCTGCCCGGACTTTGGCACAAAGATAAGCCCAAAAAGTTAAAGCTTCGGCCTCGGGCGACGGGATTTTGCATTCCACTCGAGTGCTAGATGGGTGCTTGACTTTTCTGCTGGAAAATGTCTGTCAACTTTGTAGACCCGCGCTCTCGCACACACACACACACACACAGACAGGCACACACGCACACGGGAGTCAAGGAGTGTGTGATGCTGGAGATAACCTTTTGAACCTTTGACAAACTGCTGTAGCGCAACTTTTGCCATTCGTTTGGAAAATTTTAATAATCTTTTATCGAGCTGTATGTAGATCCCCCCCTCCACCCCCCACATCACTTGCCACATCTTCGTGCTTCTTCGTTTTTCATTAAAACTTGTTCAACTGCATAGAAGGTGGGAGCTCTGTGCGTGTGTCAGCCATCTTGCCACATTGTTGCCGTGTCAATTCCCGGTACCAGGCCCAGGCCTGTGGCCGTGGCAAGTGCTCCAGCTTGAACTTTGCACGCAGCCAGCCAGCCTTTGTGTGTGACTGAAGGACTTGCCGCACACATACATCCATTTTTTTTTTTTTCTTTTTTGCGGCCTTTGAGCTGGAAGTTGGCTTGTTAATCATTTCGATGACAATATGGTGCCCCACCGACAGGACTTTGTCGTTGCAAATAATTCACCGCCAGTGGCCGACAGAAATGGGGGCGGCGGGTTCCACGTCTACAAGTTTTGCGTGGATGATCCTATGCCTTTGCCGCTAACCGTGTCTTTCCGTTTTTGTTAATTTTAATGAGGCACACTTGATAGTTGGCAAAGTGGCATTCAAGAACCCAGGGAAAACTACAACTGAGAAGAAAACTAAGAACTAAGAAACAAAGGGAACAATCTGGAGCATTGGCAAACTATGCTCTTGGCTCTCTTAGAGCAGAGCAGAGCTTAAAGGCTTGAAAAAACAAATATCAGTCATCGGCTGGCTGAGAACACATACAAGAGAGCGCTCAAAGTCCAGCTACGGCAACGCGCTCTCTTATTGGTACAACAGCAAACTTCGTTCTTGTCTCTCTCATCAAAGATGTCGCTAAAGCGCACTCAGTGCTGCAGAGCATAACGCAAGATCCGCAAGAGAGTCGGACTCATACCATAAAGCGCACTCTTCTAGGCTGTCAACAAAAGCTCAAAGTCCAGCTCCCGCAAAGCACTCTTTTTTCTTCGCTCTACTCTTTCTCATCAACCATGGCATCAATGCGCTCTCAGTTGTAAGATCCGACAGAGAGTCGGACTCATACCAGCGAGCGCTCTCTTGTGGATTATCAATAACATTTAAAGAGAAACAAAAAAAGGTCTGCTCTCTACAGTGCCATGCAATAGCAGATTTTTCTCTAAAGCAAAGCCAAAGCTCAAATCGAAACCGCTGCAGGAGGGCAGCTCTTGTTGTCTTGCTGCCTGCCCCTTGAGCCGCGCTGTGCTGTGCTGTGCCACTTGTTTGGCATTTGTTCGTTTAGTTTACAATGCAATTAACCCATTTTAAAGTTCCGCTAGTCGACCGCAGCGACGGGGTGCTCGAGAGCCTGACAGAAGACGAAGCTTTTTCTTTTTTCGCTGGGATTTAGTTTCACCCGGGCAAAGCGCAGCGCTCTCCCCTCAGCCAAATGAAAATCAGTTTCACAGCGAAACCAGCAAAAACTAATTACGACTTTGCTCCAAGGAAAACTTGCCCAGCGAGTAGCTGTGGAAATTGTACCGCAAAAGTGCAATTTGGTTGGAAAAGTCGAGGCGTGTGAACTGGCAAAAGTCGAGACTCAAGTTACGATGCGATGCGATGCGATGCGACGGCGACGGCGATGGCGAAATGGAGCGGCATAAAAATTAAAAACATCCGAGCGTCGGAACGTGAAATGTTGTATCTTTTTTTGTTTTGTTTAAATAATTAAAACCGCTTTATTAGAATATTAAAGTTTTATGGCGACCGCAAACAGCGGCAAGGGTCTATCGTTACCGATGAAACGTTTAGCCAGAGCCGTCTCGGAGATCAGATGGCAGGAAAAACGGGAAACGAGAGAGGAGAAACGAGACAAGAGAAATTTGTAGCCGTGTGTGTCGGTGGGTGCCCCTCCCCCCCCCCCCCACGCACAGCGTGTAGCATAAAAATCTGTAGGCCCAAAGCCCATAAAACTGATGATAACCTTGGCCACCGTCTCCAGGTTCCGATGACAACGACGTCCCTGCATCTTTTGTTGCCGTTTTATGTGCCCGCCGGCTGTTTATTTACGGCTATTTACCGCCTACATGATAAAAGCCTTTTCCTTTTGGGGCACGGGGCACCGACTTTTTGAGTAATTATACGAGTGCGGGCGACTCCTACGATAGATACAAAATATTTTATTGCTCCTCCAGGATATGAGCCCGAGCCTGAGCCTGAGGTAATAATGAAAACGATAGATAATTATGCCCCCTACCCCCTCTCTAGCCCCCCTCTCTATCCCCGTGTCTATCCTTCGATCTGCTGGCATTTCGTGCGACTTTTAATGGACTTTTTCAAGCGTCCCAGTCGGCCAGTGAAAGTGGGTCCTGCTGCACGGGTTAATCTAAATTTATAACTTAATTTTTTTTTGTTCCTGAAGAGTCCAGTCGCCAGTCCTTGTCCACTTTTCGCTGTTGGTTTTTATGGCTGTGGCCGAGACGATGTACTCGATGTAGTTTTTTTGTGGGGGGGGGGGGGGGAGGGAGGTCCTGCACGGAAGTGATAATGAAATAATTTGAATTTTTTTCAGGCCACTCGCATGGCCCAGGATAAAGCTGGCAAACTCGTAAAATTATGCAAAACTTTGTCATTAAAAATGGCACAAGTGGTGGAGGAGGGAGGGGGATGGGGAGGAGGGTATGGGGAAAGACTGAGGTTCCTTGGCCCCAGGAACAATTTGTTATTTGGCTTTGGACTTTGCTCTTGAAGTGTTGTTTACCCATGGCCCATAGGAGTTTATTCTCCCAAGCAGCGGCATGTGTGTGTGTGTGTGTGTGGCAGGACTCAGGCAGGACTCAGGCAGGACTCAGGCAGGACTCAGGCAGGACCCAGGCAAAAGGTTAAAAAACGGAACTTTTATAATTTAACTTGTGTGCTAATTGCACTTTGTGGGGTAATTTTGCGTGTCAGTGAAGTTTTCGCTCTGCAGACGCATTTCGGTGCGCCCCCCCGCCCCCCGTGTGTGTGTGTGCATAGATGGATCCCTGTATGGGTTCATGGGGCGCATGTGAACTCTTTAAAGCCCGCTTTGAGCCACAGCCAAAAAAAAAACAAAACCCTTCCCGAGAGCTGCACTTGAAAGTTGGGCGCTTGGCGGCGGGAAGCTACCCCCAAAACGTCAAGGACTACAGGATACCAGCTATTCGGACTAGTACTGATACCATACACAGAGCGAAATAGGCTACCATTTGGGTGGAAAAATGTATTACAAGTGATTTTCCCGGCGAGTGGAAATCGTATAAAAGAAAGTGTTTTTCATTTACATGAAATATGGAAAAAATTATTTTAAAAATATTTATTTCATTTAATTAAAATATAAAAAAAAAGTCTATTGAAATTAAATCTTTTAAATTTGTAATATTCTAAATATTAAATTGTAAGATAAAAATTCATATTCTAAATAAATATATTTTCTATTTAAAGTATATATTTTCATATTTTAATTTTTATTATTTAGCTTTATAATTAAGATTTTATTTTTATTTTTGTATAAAAAAAATATCACTCATACAAATTAAATGAAATTAACTGATGAAAATATAATCCTAATTATAATAAAAAAAAAGTAACAGCGAACAACATAAATGTATCTGTGATAATATTTTATATTTACATCTTTCATATTTGAAAACAAAATTGTATTTAATTATTTTCATATTTGAAGTAACAAATTAAAAATATTTTGTTTTTAAAGTTAAAACTTTTTAATTAAAAAAAAAATTAACTTTTTAAATTAAATTTGTATTTAATATATCAAAAGAAATAAATATATAATTAAGTTAAATATCAAATAAAATACATATATTTCTTAAATAAAAAAATGCAATATTAAAAATATAAGCTTCTCGTCGTCGTCTGCAGGGTGTTCAGCCCCCTAGTAATTTTATATAAATATATAAAAATAAATAAAAAAAATAATAAATAATAATAATAATAAAATAATACAAAATAAATAAATAAATATATTTAATATCGAAAATAAATTATATTTATTTAACATTTAATTTATGTTTCAATCAAAGTGAATTCTTTCAAATTTCACTTTATTTGCATTTAAAAATGATTGTCTATATTTTCTGCCAGTGTATATTGGTAGATCTATATGAATATGAGGGGCATGGAGTGGTTTGTGGTGCAAATTATTGCTGGAAGTGCACAAACTCCCATTCAAACTTGCACCATACGAAAGGCCCTTTTGAGTCTGCAACTGAAACAAATATTTATTTATTTATTGCAGATACAGAAACAGATACAGATACAGTCGGACTCCGACAGGACTACTGTGGCAATTGGAGGACATGCAATGATAATTAGCTATTTGTTGGACTCTCTCTGGCGCAATAAAAATTAATTAGAAATTTGTCAAGGATAAAAAAACTGCCACAGCGACTATGCAAAACTATGTTCAGGCTCAACTGAAATGAAAACTTAAAGCGGCAAAAACCCCAAGGGAAACTCCAGGAAATTTCAACACAAAAAGCGAACAAAAATCGGTGGCAAAACAATGAAAATAATTTCGCGTGGCATACGTTCGGGCGCCGGTAAGGAAGACGACTCTGCCGCTTGCAGGAGGCGCCGCACGGCGCTCAAAATGAATTGCCCCATTCTGATTGTAATTAGCCTTGGATGGCTGCTGCACAGCCACGGCGGGGCAGCCGAGGCAGCCATTTCAAATCGAGGTAAGTGATTCGTGGCAGTGCCACCGCCGTGCCACCATGTTGCACATCTAATTTGGCCAGAGCCAGAGGGGCTCTGCCATTTTCCATTCTCCATTCAGCGGCACTCAACGCAAGTTGCATTTATGTAAAAGAGAGCGAGGCCAAAGAATACAATATATATATATATATAATAAAATATGAGCAGGGAGTGCTCGGTGGCCGTGGGGCCCCGCGTAATCCCCTTTTTGCTATTTTAATGCCAGTGTAACGCTGCATAAATCCAGGCGCCGTGGTCCTCGAGCACGTTGTGGTGTTTAATGTTTAAAGCCGCCAGGGAAATGGCGGAAAAAAAAACCCCAGTTGGGGCGTGGTCACTAATCCCGCCCCCCCCTCTCCCACCACCGCCCACAATTAATAACTCGTTATGGGTCCTGAAGGCATTAGGCAGGCTACCCAGGACTCTCTCAATTGAAAAGTTTTTTGTAGACCCGCACAAATAGTTGGCTTATCTTTTGGGGCAAGTTTTTCAGGTGGTGGCCTGGGGGGCGGGGGTGCTGGGCCAACCAATCGATAAATTTAAGAGCACAACATTTGTCTCCATTATCGCAAACGAAAAAACTGCGAAGCGCATAAAAGAGCCATCGATGCGTGGCGCAGACGGCGAGGGGGGGGCTTTGCAGCGAAAGGGCGTGCTCAATAAAACAGAACAAACCAAAGGAAGACCCACCACCGCCCTTATCCCGCCCCCCCCCCCCACAGGATCTCTGTGGCGCCACCAGAGTGGAAAAAGGTGCAAAAAGCAAAAGCAAAAGCAGTAAAGGTATATCAAAGGTGAGAATGTGCTTTTGTCACTGATCATAAATTTCTTCGTTTGCCGGTATCCACAACAGGATGTGTGTGTGTGTGTGTATCTTGTATCTGGGTATCCGTGCAGGGCAATAAAACGTAACAATTGACAACGGAACGCAGCGAAAGGGGGGCAGAGCGGGTCCTGACAAATGTTTATTGAGTAACACGAGCCATAAACTGCAAGTCAGCTGCCCCCCAAAAACTTTCTTTTGACCCATTTCCCAGGAGCTGCAGCAGTGGCAAGCGGAGGAGCAGTGGGTGGAGCAGGCGAAGGAGCAGTGGGTGGAGCAGTGGAAGCTTCAGTTGTCTGCTTGCAGCACGTGATGTACTTGCCGCATCACCATTTTATAAACTGACAACAATTTTTCATAAGTTTTCCAGCAGCTAACACAAACAACAGCTGTTTTTCCGCCTCGAGGGTTTAGCCAACCCCCCAAAAACCCCCCCCACCCCCACTGGATTTTTGCATATCTTGCCGTTTTGTTTGCCATTTTTAGTGATTTCACTTAAATTTTCATAACAAAATATGCACAGTGCGTGCTTGCAACAGCAGCAGCAGCAGTCGGGTGTGGCAGCAACATGTTCTGGCTGTCATATATTTTTTCAACAGATTTTTTTTTTTTCGCCTCTCTCAACGGCTAAAACCGCATTTGGTGTGTTCATGGGTTTAGTGGGGGGCGTGGCATTGGGAGGAGGGTCCCCCACCCCCACCGCTTTTGGGGATGTACTAGTCTGATATTTGCGAATCCCTTTGGGTATGTAGCCGGCAATAAATTTCCATCAGTCGTCGTCGTGCCTTGCCCCAAGCCGAGTGTGGCCCCCTTCTGGCCCCCCACTGTGCCCCCCCCTTCTGGCTGCCACTGCCGTGGAAACGGCAAATCTGTGTGGCTCAGCTGCTGGGGGCCCTGTGTTGCGGTTTGTACCGTTTGTTCCTCATATTTCCCTGCATACAATTCATTTTCTATATTGGTCGGGAAAAGCAAAGCCTCTTTGCGGCTTCGGCCCTGCTGCTCGTCTACGGCTCAATTACGTGACCAGAACTCACCCGGATAGCTCTTCTCCGGCTGGTAGTTGACAAACCGAAAAAAAATGATTGAATGATTCCTCTAGAGAGGGGGGGTGGGAGCCAGGGCCATAACTTAAAACAAATACAAAAAAAAAAAGGGAACGAGCGAAATGGAAATTGAAAATATCCTATTACCAGGGGATTGGCGCCGACAGCAACACCAAAATGTAATTGAGGGGGGAGGGGGCGATACCCCAGGCGATTGTCATGTGATAATTATACGAGGAGGAGCCAGACCGAACCCCAACAAAAAGCTAGAAATCCCCAAGAAATTTATTAATTAGCGGCTGCCACATTCGTCTCTCTCTCTCTCTCTCTCTGTGGCATGTTTTGTGGCAAACATTTTCACCAATTAAAGCCAATTTTCCAATGTTTCCCCGGCATTCAAATGGGGTGGGGTGGGGGAGGCTCCCGTGGGTGGTTCGCTGGTTCGGAATGGGTCCGTAGCATCCACTAATCGCATTATTAACGCGCCGTTAACATTTTGCGACATTGACTTGAACTTTGGAAGTGACTTTCAAGGCAGAGGGGGGATGGCAGGGGGGGTGCGTGGGGCGGCTAAGGATTTGCTTGGCATTCAAAATATGCTTAGAAGTCTTGGCCAGGGCCAACATTTATATAATACCCTTGAAGTTTTTCGGGGCCTTTTGCCAAATTCCGCCTGAATGAACGCCAACGAATATGGCATGTCCCTGGGCAGTCCTCAGTGTCTTCCCCCACCCCCCCACTCCCACAGTCGTAATCATAATAATTAATACCCATTTATACCTTCTGCCAAACTGGAATCAAGTCATTATCGCCCCATCCACTTGCCGGAGTGATAATTACGGGGGCTCCGGAGTGCTCCAAGTGCACAGATTGTCGGTCCCCGAAAAGTATGCACTACTAATGGCAGTCCTCGAGTATGCAATCCCTCTGTGCGGGGGGGGTTTGGGGGTGGGTATATGTTGTGCATAATGAGTGCACATAAAGTTTTATTGCTCTGACTGGTCGATGGGGATGGTGGGGGGGATAGTGGAATGGCAGGGAAACACCTGTGAAAGCCATTAAGTTCCTTTGGCCAGCCATAGATATCGTGCGTGCCAGGGCCACAAGCCATTGACAGTCAACGGGAAAAAAATTGTGTGGATTTTTATGGCCCATGAAAGAAGAGTATCATGATTTTGACCACAGGTTTGTGGACTGTGGAAATAACACAAAATACAAACGGCCTGAGAGCACGAAAAGACTCTTTCTTGGGCTAGGCGCAACTCTTAAATCGGAGGCTTTAAGAGCGTTTCGGACAAGCAACAACAACAAAAAACAGAAACAGAATCCAAGCACAGCCGAGCGCGCTGATCTCTCACTGAACCGAATGCCTACCAGCGCTTTCGGGTGCTTTGCCTTCGTGGCTTCGTCTCGCAATAGCAACAACAACAAAGAGGCATATTTCGGTCGCTTGGCGGCGGGCGAGAGAGAGCGGCAGAAAAAGCAGCGATCTGCCAAGGCAGACGGAAAAAAAGCTGGCGGACAAAACAGGAGCACGCTGGAACACGTCTGTCTCGCAATAGCAACAACAACAAGAGGCGCATTTCATGATCTAAGCGGTGGGTGAGAGAGAGCGGGAGAACAAGCACCGATCTGTTTATAAAGCTTGCCAAGGCAGACGGAAAAAAGCTGGAGGGCAAAAAGGAAGCAAGATGGAACACGCAACAACAGCAAGAGGCACATTTCGTGCGCTAGGCGGTGGGTGAAAAAGCACCGATCTGTTTGTGAAGCTTGCCCAGGCAGACGGAAAAAAGCTGGAGGGCAAAAACTACCAATCTCTCTGCAAAGCTTTCACAGGTAGGCGAAAAAAAGCTTGAGGGCAAAGTCTTATCTTTTTATTTTGTCATTGGCTGCCAGTGCTCGACTAAAGTGTTCGCGGATTAAAAAAAAGGCGAAACACACAAAATTGTGCATAAAATAATACAAATATGTTTGTTTAGTATTATTCTCTCTCTTTTTGAGCTCTGGTTTCTCCGAAGCTCAGTAGAGTATTTTAAGCTTCGGCTGGCTTTCATCGTTTTTTTCATTAAAAAATATAAATTTTTTCCAACATTTTGAAATAATATACGATCGAAAGGGAAGGCGGTTGGAGTGGTTGGAACAAATAGCGGACCAAATGACTGTAATTTGCATTGGTAACCCACCCACGCCCACACCCACAGCCACACCCACTCACAGTGAAACACAAAGAGAGAGTGGAGAGTGGGGAGTGGGGAGTGGAGAGCGGAGAGCGGGTGCGTAGTTTAACACCTGCATGAGTGCTGGACAGCTTCTGTTTGTGTTGGACCTTTCAATTTAAATACAAATACACACACACACACACACTACAGAGAGAGAGAGCTTCGCCGAGTGTGTGTTTGCACACGGACTGTTTGCGGCACGTCACAAAAGTTTCCTGCTGAATTTCCCTTCATTTCCTGCCCGAAAGAGATTATTATTTTCATTTAATGCCATAGCCAAACGACACAGAAAGTGGGGGAGAAGCCAGGGGCCAGGGGCGGGGGGAGGGGACTCACGACAGGACACGACAGAAGCAGAGGTTCATTTTCGTATTTATGCTGTCGCCCCGCAAACTGTTTACTTACTCGTGTACCGCCGCCCTTCATTAACGCTTCATTCGCGGCAAACTTTTAATTTTGGCCGCGACCTGTTAAGGCCATGGCTTTGTCGGGTCCGCATCCTTGACGAACAGGAGAGCCTTGTCCCCGTCGTCTGTGGTTCGTTCCATGTCGTATATTTGCATACTTCCGGTGCGCGGCAAAATGATGATCATTATTATTTCTGTTGTTTGCTGCTGTCGTTACTGTGGCCATTACCGTTATTGCAACAGCACTTACCCGTCGAGGCCCCACCCTAGAGCCAGCACGCTCACCGGCTCTCCGGCTCTCTTCCGCTCTCTCCGGCTCCGGCTCTCTGCCGCTTGGAGTTCTTTTCCGAAAATGGCCGCCATGCGGTTATGGCTTATTTGTGCAAATGAGCCGCCGTCCGTTTCATTGTCCTTTGGGGTGGCGGCATGCAAATGATTGTTTTGTCGGTGGCTGGCCTGGCTGGCCCCACAAGGTCACGACATGCAGGCCTCAAGGACATGCGTACACGTACGAACGCATCAATTGCGGCTTAAGGACTCCAGTAAGGGCCTTCCACAGCCCTTCCCCTCTCTCCACCAAATTGGTGGCCACTCAATTGATTGATTCCCGAGGCGTGCAAGTGCTGCATTTACTTAAAACCCTGCAGAGCCCCGGGCTCCTGGTCTCACTCTTTAAACTTTCGACCACAAAATGGCTGCCAAACAAATTGCACCTGCTGCCCGCCTCCCCCCCCCAGCTCGTAAAACAGGGTCCTTCCACTCCCTGGGTGGTACAGCCCCTTCAAAGGGTATCCCTGTTGTTGCTTTTAAGAGCCATTTGTCCAATGCCCGCGGCTATTTACAGCCATTGTAAGGACTTGCCCTGGCAGTGGGTCACAGCAGATGCTCGCTCTCCCTCGCTCTCTCCCTCTCTCCTCTTTCTTCTTGGCTTAATTTCAAAACAGTTGCGCTTCTATTGGCAGTTATGCTGCAAAATTTATAGCCATACTCTCCGAAACTGGGTTAGATGCATATACCATCCCCGGATGGCTGCGGGGCCAACGATTAGCGTTGAGTAACATCATTTTTTACCACTCTCTGCTATCGAGGAAGTTTTCCCCCCATTGTCAAATAATGGGAAAATCTTGTCGGCGTAAAAACTTTGTGTCTGGCAACGGCAAATCGAAGAAGAAACCATGTGTTTCATATAGTAGTCGTTTTCCCTTTCTTCTGGGCAGAGGCTTCTGGTGTCTCGGGTTCAATGCGGAATGCGTGCTGTTTCTCATTTGCCGGTCATTACCATAGCCTCGACGCTTTGGATTCGGTTTGGGGGCCGTACTCTGGTCTATTTCAGAAGACTGAAGACCTTCGTGGGGCTGAGACCTGGCGCTGCGTGTGTTTCAAGCGACAAGGCAAGGACAAAACTAACGTCAGGATGCGGCACAACGTGGTGGCTTACTTGTATTGCCTTTTGAGGGATCTGTATGCCGAGCATAGCGATCCACGGGTGGCCCACCTGCCTTTGGTCGGCAATCTGTGGATTGTCCTGGCCTTCGTGGCCCTCTATCTGGCCTTTGTGCTCCACTACGGGCCCAAGTGGATGGCGCACCGTCGGCCATACGAACTGAAGACCGTCATGCAGGTGTACAATGTCGTCCAGGTGGTGGCCAACACGGTCGTCTTTCTGTTCGGCCTCTCGAACACCTACCTGCGGCCGGGCTTCAGCTGGTCCTGCCAGCCCGTCGACCACACGGACACCACGCCGCGGATGATGAATGTCCTGTATGCCTCCTACGGCTACTATATGCTCAAGTACTTGGATCTGCTGGACACGGTCGGTAGACTTCGGTCCATTGAGGGGAGTATTTCGGAGTAACCGCCTCTCTGTCCTCTCTGTCCTCTCTGTCCGCAGGTGTTCATTGTCCTGCGCAAGAAGAACGAGCAGGTGAGCTTCCTGCATGTGTACCATCACGCCGGCATGGTGTTCGGCGTATCCGTGTACATGACCTTCCTCGGCGGCTCCCACTGCACGATGCTGGGCATCATCAATCTGCTGGTGCACAGCGTCATGTACGCCTACTACTATGCCTCCTCGGTGGGCGCCCTGCGGCACCTGCTCTGGTGGAAGCGTCGCATCACCCAGCTGCAGCTTCTACAATTCGGCTACCTCACGTGCCACTTTCTGCTGGTGATCGTACGGAATCCGTGCCACTTTCCCGTGTTTATCGCCTTCATCGGTTTCATCCAGAACATCTTTATGTTCTCCATGTTCTTGGACTTTTACTACAAGGCCTATATAAGGAAGCACCCAAAACGGAGGCCAGAGTCCGGTCTAGAGCTCAGCTGAGCCTACCCCTGTCCCCCCTTCCCACCGCCAAGTAGATGTTTAAATGCCGCGTGTGTCAGTCGCTTATGCAAATTATTGCCGCGTTATAAATAAACATTCGAATTGCTACCTCTTTGCATCGTAAATTGTTTTGCTTTGGTAATCAATAGCCTCGGGGGGGGGGGGAGAGGGGGGCACTTATGAGGCAAGTTCTGGCTTCAAAAGGGTCAAATGAAATATCAATGAAGTCGAAACAAAGTCGCACGAGGCCCGGGGCAGCCTTTTAACTTTTTGGCCAAGGCAAACATAGACCTGCCCCACCCTCCTATCCCCCCCCCCCCCCCCCTGCCTTGTTAAACACATTTGCCTGGAAGGACCAAGTTTAACATCTGGTTTTCTCTCTTTAAAAATGCTTGTAAGCGGGCCGCAGGGCCACGTTTGTGCCTCGTTTAGGCCCGCACAATATTTTTTCATTTATGTAAATTTTTTTTGGAGCGTAGGACCCTTCCGATGGCAAATTAAAAGCCAACAAACCGAAGGTCACACAGGCTTTATGTTTTTTTTTGTGGCAGGCGCCAAATGGAGCTTATTAAGTGGCACAGACAGTGGCCTCAGAGTCCGCCCCCCCCCCCCCCCCCCCCCCCCCCCCCCCCCCCCCCCCCCCCCCCCCCCAAAGGAAATGCATGTCGGGGCCTCTGCTTGGTCGTGCGTTTGCCCAAAGACATTAAAACTTTTCTAATAACAAAACTTGTGTCGCTGAAGCCGAGCGTAAACAGACTCGACTCTGGCACGGAAACAGGACGGATGTGGCCACAATGTTGCCCAGCCACGGAGGCTGTAGTCAGGGTTGAACGAACCCTGGAGCCATCAATCAGGCAAATGCAGTGTATCTCGTGTATATCGTGCCCCATTTATGACTCCGCACTTGCAGCATTTAAGTGCGGCCCGTAAACGAGTGTGGCATACTTTATGGCCAATCGGCAGCCCCCATGTATCGAATGTAAGTAATAAGGAGGACTTTTACGACGCCTCCCACGTCCTGCTGCCAATCAATATCTTGGGTGCCCCCTCAACAATTTTCTATTGATGTTCGGGCCGTGGCCCTAATCGCTTGAAGCTCTTTATAATCCCATGAAAATGAACACCAAAATCTGGCCAGCGAGAATCTCTTTCATGTGTGTCCCTCAACCAGAGCCCACCTGAAGCCCGTTTTGAGGCTCCTTTCACCTGTTGCGGCCCACGCGTCGTATGCGTAATGAAGAAATTCAAATTCCATTAAGTTTATGCCCCCCCTCCCCCTCTCTGAGTTCGGTTCAGTGCTCAATGACCTTTTCCACCTGGCCAAAGGACCCTCCCTGGCTGGATCACATTTGCCTAATGGAGATTAGCCGGCATTTGGTTTTTATTTGAATTTATTGCCGATGCCTATCGATTTTTTTTTTCGTGTCGCACTTGAGCACTTTTTGTCTGCTTTTATCGGTGTAACAAAACAATAAATCCTTGCTTGTGTGTGTCCTGCCAAATGAGTGGAAATTTGTAATAAATCCAAGGGCTAGAGGGGTGGTGGGGGGGTGGGCTTATCTGGGTGGGCGATTTGGTTAATTTGAAAGTACCCGCTGCACGCATGTGTATAAATCAAAGTAATTAACTGGCTGGCCATGCAACAGGTCACAGGGGGGGGGGTCAAGGAAGCGCCCCAAAAAAACCAATCAATCAACTCAATTAATATCGAAGGACTGTTGGGTAATGCACTGGCTAATATCCTAGCCAGTCGCAGGAGTGTGGAAACTTTTGTCGTATTTGACTTTGGCCAAGTTTCTGGCAGGACTCTCCAAAAGGAGAGCACAGAGTGCAGTGCAGGACTCTCCAAGGGGAGAGCACAGAGTGCAGTGCAGCACTGACCGAGAACTTATGACTTGTCAACCAGCGCGTATACTTCATTGAACTTTGAGCAGGGACCACAGCCAGGACCAAGTTTCCACCACCTTGACGGTGGGTGGGGTGTGGTGGGGGGGGGTCTCTCCGCCACTTGCTGCCATAAATCAATACATTTCAATTCCTTCGCCTCCATGCGAATGCATTCGAGTGCTTCTCTTGCCGAGTAAATAACCAACAAGGACTTTGCTCAGCACTTGAGCAATATCTCGGCATAAGTAGGGGGGGAAGGGGGGGGGGGGCTCTACTGTCGATAATGAAGCATCCCAGGAAAGACACAGCAGCGGGTTAAATGAGCTGGAAGTCCTCTCTCACTCTCTCGCTTTGTGTGTGCTCTGGCGTCGTCCTGCCAAATGGCTGCCAAGAGCGGGCTAACATAAATGCTGTAATAATATGCTTTATAGCCAAGAATTTTATTTAGCCAGGCGCTGGCCTGTTCTCCACCTCAAGACGAGAGTCGATTGTCCTTGGACAAACAGATTGGGGAGAACAAAACACAGCCCCAACCGCAGCAGCTGCTGGACAGGAGGGGGGGGCCCCAGTTTTGGCCCCAAAATGCAGTAAACATAAACTGCAACAGCAGAGACCACACCCACAGCCAGAACGAACGCCCAGCGGAGCGTTTTCCTAGCCTTCTTTTTTTGCTGGTTTCAAAACTTTTCAGGCCCCCCCCATTGGTCATGCCGCTCACGTAGCCAACCAAAAAACTAAAACAAAACAAAGTAAAACCAAAAAAAAGGAAAAACCAGCCACCAAGAAGTTTGCCTTCGAAAGGAGGAAAAGGTGCCTGGCGGCCCCGGCACTGGCACTGGCATTGCCAATTGTGCTATTTAATTAAAACTACATTTTTGGTTAGCAGACAGGGTTGCCACCCTGTACAGGGTGTCCAGGACTTCTGTGAGACACTTGATGCGCCCGAAAGAGTGTCAGAATCGTAAAAAAAAACCCCAAGGGAAATGGCATGGAATTTTTGCCCTTTTCACATAATTTACTTTTTCAATAATTCACACAGCTCCAACGGTGGCCAGAGGCGGGGGGGGTGGGCATGGCCAAAACATGGCCAAGAAATTAAAAATACAACAGGAAAGGGTAGGGTGGGGTGGGGTGGGGTGGGGTTTGGGGGCCGGAAAAGGATTGCTCTGACAGCCATACTAATTGGTTTGTTTTACTCGTGACTCTAATTAAAAAAATTTACTTTACGACTTTTGCCAAGGCCAGGGAGGACCTAATGACGGTACGCGAAGAACCGGAGAAAACTGGAGACAAGATGCGGGAACCCCGGAAGTGGTTGACGGAGAAAAACCCTCAATAATGGCAGCGAAAATTGGCAAAGCCATCCTGAAATCAGATGTTTTTCGCGAGCATGTGCCAAAAAAGGTCAAAGGCGGGGGGGCGGGGAGAAAGGAAAATGGGCGAAAGCATAATTTAGATGGAGATGGAGATTATCAAGAGGCGAGAAAAAAAAGGGATGCCTGTATTTTAATTAGGGACTCGCCAGGGACCAAAAATATGTTTAGCCGGACGGAGTCCAGGACAGGACGGAGTCCGAGATGTACTAAATCGAGTTAAATGCAATCAAAGCCAAGATAAACCCCCCCTCCGACCACCCCACCCCCCCCCCCCCCCCCCGACCCCGGCTGTCCGTGCCGTGCACTGCACTCCACGCAATTATCGACTGGGGGGCCCGGACCCCAAAGAGAGCTAATTTATCGACAGACCATCGGAGGATAGTTCTTCTTTCCTTTTTTTTTCCTTCTCTTTTTTTTCGTGTAACAAGTTCGTTCAAGTTTGTTAAAGCCGGGCAGCGTCATGGGCCCGGATGGAGGCGGCAAAAACAAGGTTGAAAAAAGGCGAAAGAGGCGAAAGAAGCGAAAGAAACGAAAGGATAATTCTGTTCAATGATTGCAATTTCAGGCAGCGCGTACTCTCGAGAAATCAGGCAAACATTTCGAGTATTTCGGTTCGATTAGTTTTTCCGGCTGTGGCTGGAGAGCGCGGCGGGTGGGGGGGGAGGGAGGCAGGTGTGGATGTCCGTGCAGGTGCATTTGCTGTTTGCCTACGTCTACATCTATATTGGGGTCCGAGTGGGAGACCATGTCCATGTCCATGTCCTTGTCCGTGTCCGTGTCTACGTCTATGTTTATCTTCCGTTTTCGTGCACAAATTGGAAAAGTTCCACGCGGTGCGGCTCACAAAACAAATCCAACAAAGCAAAAAGTTCATTTCCTATTTATATTAATTTTCAGCTCGATTTTTCCTGCCTTGCCTCGAAAGCTTCTTTAATTTCGCTTAAATTAGTCGTCAATTTGTCAGAGCAAACAGTTTTCCAGCAAAGGGAAGCCAGCCGGGGGAAAAGCGGCTTTTAAAATCAATAATTGTATGGGGCCCCGTGTGGGTGTACGTGTGCTGTTTGGGACATAATGTGCGCCATAATCATCTCAAAGGACACACAGGATTTGCATATTAAATACATTTCCCCTCCGGTCCCCCCTCACCACATTTCTTTTTCGGCTTCTGCACGTGGGCTGCTGGTGGAGGAGGCACCCCCCAAGGAGACAATTTCACTTTTGTGTCCTTTAAACAGACAGTTTTGTACGAAAATCAAGCACAAAGTTGTGGGCGTGCCCACATATGTATGTATGCCTTCCTCCCACACAACACACCTACACTCGCAGAACACACACATATCTTGTAGCTGTATGATTAACTGTGGAGTGTATTACTCGTCGCTTGTTAAGCCCCAACCACCGCAGAGATTCTGTAATTTTAAGCAACAAGAAAGACAAGAGAGAACAGATTTGTTTGGCTTGGATGATGATTAGAACAAGAGATAGCAAATTGAAGGGCAATTTACGAAACGCAAATAACCCACGGCACACTTTTTCCACTGCAGGAAGCACAGTCGATCTTTTTTCGCTCTCACTGACCCGAGCACCTTTTCTACCTGCGCTTTCGGGTGCTCTGCTTCGTGCTTTCGGTAGAGCCAACAACAACAACCACCAGATTAGGCGACGCATTTCGGTGAGACAGAGAGAGAGAGAGAGAGCGGCAAGGCACCGCTCTCTTTGCAAAGCCTATCGCGGCAGCGCAAGCAAAGTCCGGCTGTGGCAACCAGCGATCGCTCAAAAGCGAGACGAAAGCAGAAAATCAGGTTTCTTTTTGTACACTTTTTGCGCATTGTGTTTATTGAAAAAACTGCTTATTTTGGAAGCCCAGAAACTCTTGCGTTTTATTCCCCTCTCTTTAGGGTATCTATTACTTCGGCATTTGGTTCTTTCTGCTTAAGCTCCCCTTATTAAAATCTGAACTTAGCTGAAATTCATTTACGTATTGACGTAATGCGGCATTGCATACTTCTGCTCCCGATAAGACTGTGACAGTGGCTGGGGGATGGGGGGCGCTCGTATATCCCCGGCAAAACAAGAAAAAAATCAAAGCTGGAAGTTGTCACACCCCTGGGACTTGGCAGGGATTCTGTCAAGGGGCGGTGGTACTTTTATTATCGGCCCGAGATGGCAACAACAGTCAACCGACCAAAAACCGAATTGAGATGCTAAGCACTGCGCTGAGATTCCGGTTGGGTCCCCGGGAATGCCACCGAACACCCCAGAGCACCCAGAACGGGTGACATCGAGCCCGAGCCCGCGCCAGAGACAAGAGCGGTGGATAAATTACGAGCAGAGCAGAGCAGCAACAATGGACCCCATGCCACCCCCCACCCGGTAGCAGGGAATGAATGACTCCGGGAAGATGAAGTTTCGAGTGAGTTCTGCTACCCATTTCTTGGCCCTGTCTCCACCGCAAACCGACGAAAAGAAATAATGAAGAATCCACCCACCACCCAACAGACCATTCCAGGGGGTGGGGGTGCGCGCAGGTGAGAGCGGAAGGCTGCTGCTGCTGCTGGCAAGATTGAGATAACACGCGAATTTGTCGCGCTGGCAGATTTGAAACAGCGACATTGATAAGCCAGCGATTGGAGACCAGAGTTCGTTCGCAGAAGAGTGACAAGTCTCCCAGGAAACGGAAACAGTGGAATCGCAATCCATGATGATGGGCAGGAGGCAAGAGACACAGAGTAAGAGACAGAGTAAAGTCTCCAGATGACAACAGCCAGTGCCAATCACAACGACAACGAGAGGTCCCAACAAGGCCGCTGGGACAGATTCTCGTTGGCTACAACAAATTCCGGGGCGATAAGTCAGACTAATGTCTTGTGGATGTGCTAAGGAGCAGTCCCTGGCCCCATTGCTGGCATTTGCCATTGTGCCTGTGCTTTGCATACTAAGAGCCAACACGTCCTGGCCAAATGAGAAACGAAACGTCAACTGTGAGAGGGCTTATTGATTTAAGCGCTTTTAATTGCAGACAACGGGGCGGACATCCCACGCACTGGATGTTCGAAATTGAATTGAAGTCCGGAGCTGGATCTGGACCTGGAGCTTGTGAGCCTTTGAATATGCAAAAGCATAAATTTGAATTTTAAATTAAGTTCTTTTGGGCCCAAGGGAACGAAATTATAGAAGCTTATGTTTTCAATTAAGCAGTTTTTGCACATCAGGTGCGTTTAATGCCACTCAGACGGTCAGACAGCAGACAAAGCCGGTGGAGAAAAGAACCCATAAATGACAAGCGGACAACTAAGCAGAGGGGGGGAGGGGCATCGTTAAGCTTTTTAATGTACAAATTTTGTCGCCAGACGACGGCATCGTCAGCTGTTGTCAGCGAAGACAATTCGAGAAGCTTTCAGCAGAAAGACAGAGAGCGGTAGAGCGGGAGAGCAAACCGAGAGATATATATTAAAAGCGACAGCCGACAAGTGCCGAAAATTGAAATGAGTGGAATCGGGTCGCCCACACGCTCGTCGGAGGCAGCAGCAGGTGCGGGTGCCGCCATTGATGCTTGCCCATAAATGCTGGCAACTTGTTGGACGGGACGGAGGCCCCGGGTGAAGCTGTCACCCAGCATCATCAAGTGCAAACAATGAGCGCTTCAAGTGGCTGGAGAGGACAGGACCGGCAGGAGAGGCTTGTTTAATGAAAGGACAGAGTATCAAGCGAAAGCAAAACATATGAGCAAAGGACTGTTTAATGAATAGCCCCGGGTTAATATTTGCCTTGATTTCTTTCTAGCTCGCTTTTTGCTCTCTCGCACTCGCTCCCTGTTTGTTTCTGGGCAGAAGGGACAATATTGAAGTTTCTCGTTAGGAGCAGAAGCAGAAGCAGCAAAAGAAAAAACCCAGGGAACCCAAACAGAGTCCGGGATGTGCCCGGGCTCTGACTCTGGGTCTGGCCTACCAGTCAGGCCTACCGAAGGTTGACAAACAAAGCGGCTTTTGTTTTCAACAGCCAAGAGGGCAGACGGTGGGGCTATGGACCAAAGATGCCGCAGGTGTAAACTTCAAAAGGAGCACTCGGCAAGGGACGACTGCTCGGAGATGGCTGAGTGGTTGGATGGGTGGTTGTAATGAGGAAAGCGGTTCACGGGTGGTAGGACATCCCTAATACGATTTTGTGTCCATAACGATAGACACATAATACATAAATCACTTATCGGGTGGAGATCTACTAGTCCCCACCCCTGGGGCGGGTCATTTAGCTTAGCCGTCGGCTTATCATATACATAGCTCCTACATTCTGGAGCTAATTTCGAGTCCCCTTCTGAAAGGAGCAGATGCGGAAAGATGTCACTGGGTGGAAGTGAAAAGAAAAACAAATATCTGCCGAGAAATAGCAAGTTAATAGCAAAATGCTGTCACAACACATCCCCAGACAGACAGACAGAGACAGAGACAGAGAGAGACACTCATTGGCAGCATCATTCATCTGTGCATACGGACGGTCTGTAAATACGGGACGGACGGAGAACGAGATGAAGGATAGACGGATAAACGGGAATGTGAGATATCCAGGACACGTTGGACGGAAAGTAGACACTTGTTTTTGCCTTGGCAGCGTCTCGATGGCAGCTTGTTAATATGCAACTGTTTTTGTTGCGCTCCCCAGAAATGCTGCTGTTGCATGTTCATTTCCATACACACACGTGGGGTGAGGGGGAGAGGGGAGACGGAATCCATCCGTCAAATGGAAATTGAATGGATTTTGATTTCATATTTTTTGCCCTTGGCATATTTTAAAATTTGATTTACTTGCCACATGCTGGGGCGGACAGCAAGGAAAAATCAAAAAACAAAATGTAAATCTCATGTCAGACATGTCTTAAAGGGAATCTATGGCTGTGGTTGTGGTTTCTTTAAAGTTGCATTCAAATAAATTGTTAAATGGAAAATATAGATTGTATTTTATGCAATTCTTGAGGTTTTTCTTTGGTCTGAAAGGGAGCCCAGAGTCCTTCCCCGAGCGCCGCTTATCCATAATCGGTCGACTGTTTTGCATAATCGTCGACTGTGACATGGCCTTTTAATGTACAGCACACGCAGCGGCATTCCATCCACACCCTCCGACCGGCAGGCCCTTCGCCCGGAGCCTTGTACAGTTTTATTAATCGACGCGTGTCACTTATTAGCCGCAGGATTTTTCATATGCTGCGCACGCACATGGTGCGGGGCGTGCCTCAACCCTTTGACGGGCAAAACAAGAGCAGAGAGCATTTTGTGCTTTGATAAATGACGTACACACACACACACAAACACAAACACACACACGCATTAGCCCGCAGTCGGTGCGCAGTTGGGAAAATGGAGAAAAACTAACAATCGCATAGAGAAATCAACAGAGAAGCCGGCAAACAGCCACAGCCACAATTAATTATAATTTTTCCTTTCTCCAAATTAGATGTGCATGTTTGCCGCTCATATTTTATCAGATAAGCCACCAAAAGAGGCAGCAAACCAGGTGGTACAACGGGGGGGCGCCAACGGGGCAGGTGGCTGTGTTCTGGGCATTCAAAAGATATAAATAAAAACCTAAATAATTCAGACAAAGAAATGGCCATGAACTAAATTTAATTGCAAGTTATTTGTATATTTTTAATGGATGAAGAATGTTTTAATTACTTCTAAAATGCACAATGCACAAAAACTGAACAAAAAGAAACCTTCTTTTCTGCTTTCGTCTCCCTTTTAAGCGATCCCTCGCTGCCAGAGCTGGACTTTGCTTGCGCTGCCGCGATAAGCTTTGCAAAGAGAGCGGTGCTTTGTCGCTCTCTCACCGAAATGCGTCGCCTAATCTGGTGGTTGTTGTTATTGCGAGACAGACGCGTTCAATCGTGCTCTATCGAAAGCACGAAGCGCAGGTAAAAAAGGTGTCAGCTCGGGTCAGTGAGAGAGAAAAAAGATCGGCTGTGCTTTCTGCAGTGAAAAAAAGGTGCCGTGGGTTATTTGCGTTTCAATTGGGTATCTTTTGTTCTAAACATTATCCAAGCGCAACAAATTTGTTGTTAAATATATTCTAGTCTTGTTCAAGAAAAATCGAAATAATTGCATGAAAATTCATACAAAGAAATGCCAAGAAATTGGTATTCTTTAAATATTTGTAATATAAGAGCATACATATGTATATTGTTTGTTGGCTGGAAAATATCATTGAACATATTATTAATTACTTACAAAAGTCAACATTCATTCTCTGATGCCTTTTGTGGTTTTATTTATTTGCAGGTAAGTCCGGGCTGTAAAAGGAGCAAAAAGAGGCGTTTATTGTTTGAAAATGGAGGGAAAATAAAATTATTTAAACAGAGGGAAACGCCTCAAACAAGCTTCCTATTAAAAATGCAATAAATTCCAACAGAAACACACACACACACATAATATATATATGTACGTGTCTGGCTGGATTCGGTGTGTTTGACAGGCAATCCATAAAAAATGCAACGCCCCCGACGGCAGGCGGTAGGCGGCAGGCAGGATGGAGTCTGGAAAATGTTTTCAAACTAATTCCTGGCCAAATGCATGAGAAACTAATCACGAATGCAGCCACAGATACATCCATAGAGAAAGGAAGATTGGCAGTTCTGATTCAATTATAATTGCCAGCCCCAGCCCCAGCCTCAGCCCCATTCCAGAGGCCATATTAAAGGCACTAAAGCGAAAATCAATAAAAATTTATTCCATGTCACTCGTGTCTCGAGTCTGCAGGATCCTGCGGTCTGGCACAGTTTTCAATTTCATTTTCTATCCAGGAGGCGACGTGGAGGCTCCTTCCTTCCTTCCTTCTGCTGCCGGATTATACCCGGCCGTTTCTTTTTATTTTCCGCTCGGATTTTGCTGCAACGACTTGCAGCGGCCTCCACTCGTGTGCACAGCTTTTTTCCGTTTCCGGGGCAGACAACATTTTCTTGGCCTCCCCCTACGACCTCCTTTCCATTGATTTTGGGTCTCCTTTTTTTTGTGTGTGGGTTTCGAAATTAAAATAATTAGAAAGAGGATTGTCGAAGGACCCTGCTCGCACTGTCACTTTGGGGGGGGGATTAAGGACTCCCCAGACGATACATTGACACATATCACAGATCCAAAGTCCTGCCTGGTCCTTGCATAATTGATTTGCAAATATGCTCAAGGAGACAAGGACAAAAAAGTACTGCCCAAAAAGGAAATATATTCATGCATACATAAGCAGAGAATTTGATTTTCCAGGGGGGGGGGGGTCCTGGCCGGCTCTGTCGGCCTGTGCTCTGGGGACAGGGCCATTAAATTTGGCTTAAATATGAAATAACACAGACAGAGCACCCAGCCCACCCCTGGCCACCCCCGCCCACTCCTGCCTGCCGCCCAGAGTCTGTCAAGTGTTTATCTTTCAAATTGAAGCAGACCTAAGACCCGGACCCGAGAAATTTCTGCTTGATTTATGCCCAGAAAATGAAACCACAAGCAACCCTGCCCCGTTGTCCTTGCAGGATGTTGAAAAATTGTTGCCCAATTTGTCCTGGCTGCGTGTGGATGCACTTCCACATGCCTCCACACATTTGCTGCCACTTAAACAAGCCTGGTCCGGACAATTTACGGCTCTCTCCTCCGGCCGGACATTGCAGCCAGCCTCTGTTTGTCCCCCCCCCCTAATCCTGGGAGCGACTGCCAACCAAACTCATTAACATTTTCCCAACAAACGAACCACAAATTATCCTGTTTAATTTATTTTCAAACTAAAAAAAAAAAGAGAGACGGACGGATAGACGAAGAGACAGCGAAAACATGGCCAAATAAATGGGCAGAAATAAGCGCCAGGCAAAAGTAAAAGGCAAACATTAGTTAGCTGAAAATTGGCCAGAACCGCTGCACTACGGTGGAGTCTCTGTCGCTGTCCCTCTCCCTGTCAAGGCCCCTAACCATGGCCCTAACCATGGCCATAACCATGGCCCTAACCATGGCCCTAACCATGGCCATAACCATGGCCCTAACCATGGCCCTAACCCTGCCCCAGTCCCAGGCCCAGTCCTTCTCCTGGTCACTGTGCCTCTCCCTGTCACTGTCCCTCTCCCTGTCACTGTCCCTCTCCCTGTCTCTGCCCCTATCTCTGGCCCTAACCCTGCCCCAGTCCCAGGCCCAACTCCTGCCCCAGTCCCTGTCCCTCTCCCTGTCCCTCTTTCCGTCCCCAGTCCCTGTCCCTGGTCACCGCCCTCTCCCCCCCTCTAGGGACGTGTACCTACCACATTCCCGGTTTTTTTTTGATTAAATGCACGTAATTATCCAAACGCCCGTAATCGGGCTAATAGTGAAAATGCGGCCAAAACGATTCGAAACGAGTGCTCTTTAAAGCCTTTTTACAAAGTTCTTTGGGTATTTATTTATTCGTATCTATCAAAATGTGTGGGAGTGCCTCAGTGGGCGGGGCAGGGGGCGGAGACGGTCCTTTGTTTGCTTTTCGGCTGACCCTCATAATAAAATAATAAGACTTGCGACGGGGGGCGGGCAAACATTTGCATTTTGGCCTCAGAAGGCACAGCCGTTAACACAAATATGAGATGGCCAATAAGGCGTGAAGGGAGGGGCCCGTGCACTTTAGGCCTTTTTCTGTGAAAATTTCGAGTGCATTTTCGATTTCTAGACCCCCGAAGGCCAGCCTGGACCATAATTAGGCGGGAGGGGCCAAATGGAGTGTCCTAAACCCGCCTTAAAGCCAGTGCCATAATGTTGCCATTTAATTTGTCAGTCGGTTAAACAGGGCCGGAAGCCCAAATCTGATACATGAAATTCGTAGATATCGCCAGGAAATAAAACAAAACGATCGCAGTAGCGAAAATCAAATTGAAATTCTCTTCTCTTGGCGTCCAGGAAGCAGCGTCCGACCAGCAAAGGGCCCCATAAAACGTGGCCAAGAGCCAACAGCCAACAGCCAAGAGCCTAGGGCCCGGACAGGAACTGGACATGCGGCGCGGAAATGTCTTGTACAAAAAGTACAAATGCTCCACGACAGTCCAGAAAAGTTCAAAGACGACAAAGGACGCGAGGAAGTGGCAGAAGAGAGAGAGGAAAAAAAAGAAAATGAAAATTGAATGGCCACGCTCGGTTGGGTTCTCTCCCTCGCTCTCTCTTTGGGCCAGGAAGATGGCCATTATACTTTATGCAAATCTTGTGGCAGCTTTAACAAGCCAGGACCGGGCCCAGAACGCTGGTTGCCCCCAAAAGCCGCAGCAAGCAGCCGCAGCTCTACGCATTTTAATTTAATTAATTTAAATTCTTAATGTGATATCTTATGCCCTGCACAGGGCCTCTAACTATGTGGCCCCGCACTATGTATTTTTCTATTTTTTTCTCGACTTTTCTGCTGGCACTGCAATTGCTTAATGTTTTGTGAAACCATTTTGAGGCCTTGCAGGAGGCTTTTTTCCAAGCAATTGACACTGGAATGGTCTAACAATTTAAATGGGCACAAAAGGGGGGAAAGGCGGGGATTTTTCTGTAAATTATTAGTCGAAAATCCTGTCAATAGGCGCCCTCTCAAGAGTTTGATTTAAGGCCTGTAAGGGCTGTATCCTAAGCCACTATTTCCGGTCTTTCGCCATTTCTGGCCTGGCTTTTTCGGGCATTTACGAAAACATAAACTCCCGATCAAGGGGGCTCGTCACGTTTGCCGTTTTAATATTTTTATTGGGGGGTTCTCTTTAAGCCACTGTTTACCCTCGATGGCCCGCAAGGGTGCGAAAGGGTTGAACCACCCCGCTTTTTTGCCGCCTCAGCGATTTGGGGAGTATTGTTTTTTATGATTTAATTTAAAGGGTTTTGTCGTGCCTGAAATATAAATAACCAAGGAGCTGCCAGGACAAGGCAATAAAACAATTTACGAGTCGCATCCCGGCATCAAATAGGGGCACGGGGCACGGGGCACGGGGCACGAGCTCACACGCTTATTACGCATACGCCGAGTGCACCGTCAACAAGCGTAAATCAAACGTGGCTCTCACGGCTCGAACTGCGAATGCAAATTGAGAAACTGTCAGCAAACAGGAGCAACCAACAGACAGGCAGTAAGGATGCAGGATGCAGGATGCAGGTTGGAGGTTGGTGAGGGGGCAAAGTGCAGCGCCTGCTAAGTGCAAACGTAAACGAAAAATAGCTCGAAAAAATAGCATTTCGCTTGTGGATTTATTTGGCATTTCAAAATTTAATGCGCTGGGTGTGGCACAAAAGGGGGGGGCACACACTGGTTCCAATAATGTTATGCAAATGATATGTGCATAAAAGTCAAGCCGGATTCTGACAGCAAGAGGCCACGCCCAGCAATGCAAATGGGCGATGGGACGATGGGACGGTGGGGGGGGTGGGGCGTTGGAGCGGATGAGCGGATTTGCGGTGGCTCCGAGTCACTGTCGTTGGAGAATGTGTGGCAGCTTTCACATGTGAAACCAGTTAGAAAGATGAATAGATTGACTATCGACAAGCGCAAGGGATTGACAGGTTTACGCCCAGCGCGAGGCAACAAGAGGAGGAGGAGGAGGAGCAGGAGGAGTAACAGAAGGAGGAGGAGGAGGAGCAGGAGCAGACCGTGGAGGAGCAAGAGGAGAAGGTGGACGAGGAGGTGCAGGAGGAGGAGGAGCAGACCGTGGAGGAGCAGACTGTGGAGGAGCAGTAGGACTAGAAGGAGGAGCACAACGAGCAGCAGTAGTACCTGCCAAAGGACCACCATGAAGTACAGCTAGATGATGCTGGCATTTGCATATTTCGGGTGTCAAATGGTGGGGTGGCGGTGCGGGGTGGGGTCCGGGGACAGGTGGGTAAATGCCATTCGCTGCTTGAATGACATTTCACTCGCACTCGCGTTTTTTTTTTTGTCCCACCATGGAAATTGCTCGGGAATTGCCATGCCGATGCAGCACAAAGCGGCACGTCCTTCACACGTTCCACCTTTCGCTGGAGAGGACTCTGATAAATGCACTTGCCACCGCGGGAGTCAAGCGGGTTACATCCCGCCAGCTGCATCTAATGTGCGTCTTCGGGTGCGCTCAAATTGCAGGCAATCAAAATGAATTGGCCACAGAGAGAGAGAAAGCAGAGCTTTAAGCCAACACTGGGTGGGGTAGGGGGGTGGCGGGTGGTGCCTCTGGCTAACACTCGACACCCGTAAATAATTTGCATGCATTAAATATGCAACAAAGCAAAAGCAAAAGCAAAAGCAAAAGAGCACAAAATGCAATATGCTGGCGAGCATGCGGATGCCGTTGCAGGTGTGGCAATGAGGCCCGCGGCAGCCCCGCCATATGGAAATGGGAATCTCGGCTAACAAGAAGCCACCGCCGTAGCCGAAACACGAAAGGAAAAGCGAGAGCACAAAATGTAATGAACAATCCCGCAGAAAACTAAACTTTCTTTTGGGGTTTTTGTTGGCTGTCTCTATGCATATTTTAAAATGCATTGAAATGCAGATAGCACACGTGTGGTGCACCCCCACCCCCCCTGCCCCCCAGTAAACACTAAACAAAGCATCTCCCGGGGATACCCTTTGCCCATCCGATGGTCCTTCTGGGCCAGAGGACCCCACACTTGCGACACGTGGCAGAAGTTTTAATGAAACAAACTGCGGTGGCTGCCACACGAGCGAATGCTGCCACCACGCAACGGAAATGAGAAATGTGCGGGCGAGTGCAACAAATTCAGAGCCCCCCAAATGGAGCACATTCTAGCATATTTCAGTCGTTCAGGCGACAAGTGCCACCGAAACTGATTCCGAATGCCTCAAATCTAGTGCATCGAAATCGAATCGAGGCCTCCCCCACAGAACTGAGGCCGGCGCTTGTCAGGGGGGCAGATACTTGAGAGCCTGTGTTTGTGCAACATTGTTGACGGTCCCCGCAACGCATTGTCGCTGCCAGCAAGAACATGCCCCAACCGCCTCATGGAGTGGCAGTGGCGGCGTGTGTTTGTGCAGCAGATAAATTATTTAAGCAACAAACTGCGCTTTTCGCACCACTTGCCATTCGATCAGGTGCAGGGGGATGTGTGCCACAATCGAGGCAGCTGCAGATGGAAATCAATCAGCATTAAAACGAGCTAGAGTCCCGTGTACCCTGGGTATCAGCAGAATAACGAAGATGTGCGTGTGAGCAGTCTGGCCAGGGTATCCCAACGTTCGACCCTCAAATGCCTTGCTGTTCAAATTGAGTTTATTGTGTGGCAGCGGGGCAGCGGGGCAGCGGGGCAGCCGGTTGCGGTAAGCAGACGATGCACTCACTCACTGGCAGTTACTCACACAACCGCAGAGCTGTATGCTATATGCATTTTTGATGTAAGTGCTCCTCTACGGCTGTGTGTGTGTTGTGTGTGTGTGTGCTGGCGGCTCATGTGACACAGTTTCGCGACAGTGCAGTGCGAGGACACCGAAACCATTCGCGCTCATTTTTCATCGCCGACAGAGAGAAAGTGTTCGGCGCGGAAGTGGCGAAAGTTTTTGCCATGCCACACGACTAGCTCTCAACGTGAGAGTGTATATGTGCGTGTGTGTGTGTGTGCACGAGTGTGGTGTGGCATTTAAGAACACTTCGCGTTGAGCTCTCGCGCCTTTAAGTATGCAACATTATTGCGCGTTGGTCGAGAGACAACGAATAAAGTTCGTCGTTCCATCGAAGCCCGCACGCAGTTTTAATGCAATTTTGTGCATACTTTGAAACCAGTTTGAAATTGTTTAATGCGCCCACAACCCCCCCAGACCCCCACAAAACCAAGGCTTACGCACACACGAACACCTCTTCCTTCGAGGACGAAGTGGTTTGCATGTTAAATGCATTTCAAGCCAGCAATTTAAGGCCAACTGCAGTTTTTGGCCATTCGAGAAATATGTGCCAGCGCCTCGGACATGTGCCACTTGGGGCACACAATTTTTGCATAAAATTCATGTGCAAAACTCTAATTTCGGAACCCGGACCCAGGCCGGACCCAGGCCGGACCCTGGCCGGAGTGCATATCGCGCCAGAGTCCCCAAAAAACCTACGAAATATTTATGCATGGTGAGATATTAACGCCGGGGGGCAGCCACCCAGCCAGCCAGCCCGGCTCGTATTTCGACAGCCAGTCCGGGGCATAAAAGAGATTTAAAATGGCCTGCCAGGCACTCGGCAGGACACTTTTTACGGCCCCTACTGTGTGTGTGTGTGTGCGCAGGACTGGACTCTGAGGCAGGGATTGGGGTTGAGATTGGGACCCCAGCTCTAAAACTTAAAGTTCATTTAGCTGCGAAATTTCCACAATTTTACACAAGCCTGCACTCTGGCCCCAAACTCTCAGAGAGAGCGAGGGAGAGGGAGAGAGAGGGAGAGAGTGGACCAGCATTAAAGTCGCACCAATTTGGCGCTGCTTCCTTTGTTGTAGTCCTGGGCGCTTGCACCATAAAATGATGATCTGCGAAAATGTCCTTTTATGTCTGTTGGACGCTAAGGACCTGTAAAAGTGTCTCTTAAGAATGTAGCTGCCAGGAGGCCAGGAGGGTGGAGAGAGGGTGGACACAGCCCACCTGCTGGTGGCGTGGCACGTAGTGCGGAGGGGGCGGGCGCTGCGTCTGGTTGCCATAAAAGATAAAACGAAAGTGCAGCCAGCAGCCAGCAGGGCGACCTTTGGCCTGTTTGCTGATGCTGCCGTTTACCAGCTTTTGGGGCAGCAGCTCCTTGGGGGCGTTTGGGGCACAACAAGCTGCAGACCAAATTTGTTACGCTGCTCTTGCTCGAGACACCAGCGTTTTCGGGGGGCATGCCCCTTGCAGGCATTTGCCATGCTTCGCTGCGCTCATTTGTCGCCAAAAGCCAACAATGGCCAACGATGCCCCAAGGACACCACCGACAGTGCGTTGCCACCACAGGCACCCCCCTAACGCCTGGGAGCCCTGAACCGCCACCGTATAGGCGTTAAGGACAACATTTTTATGCTAATTGAAAGCCATCGATATCGGGAGGGGCGTCTAAGGATACCATAAACATAACTCAAGCTCATGTTTCTCTCTCTCTCTTTCTCTCTCTTTCTTACAGGCAGCAACAGCCGCTCGATGAGCAACGTGCAACAATCGGCGGCCGCCCCCTCATCGCTGACCGCCTCGCTGCCGCGCTTCCTCTCACGCGGCCACACCTACCGCGCCGTTGTGGGCGACACACTCGTCCTGCCCTGCCAGGTGGAGAATCTGGGTGAGTCCTGCCGATGGTTTAGTATAATTAATCCCGCCAGCTAAATTTGATCCAAAGCCGACAAAAATAATAATATCAGCAGCAGGCAGCCCCCAAAAATTATGCAAAATACATGCAAATATGTTTAGCCAGAATGTCATTTCACATAAATTTAATTTACAACAGCCAGGGGGAGGAGGGGGGGGGCGAGGGGCCAGAAACAGCTGTCAGCAGATTGTCGCAAAAATATGCAACCTCACACATGTGCGTATTGGCAGCAAATAAATTAGCCTGATTAAGGCCAGGGGGGGAGGGGAATCCAATGGACCATTCTGGCGAAAATGGGGTATTTCCCCCAACGATTTGAAGGAGGAGAAGCAGGCCAGTGCAAGGCCAGCCTTGGCTCTTCCTGGAGTCCTTGGACAACTGGCAAACAGCTCACCTGTCAAGGAGCTGAGACTTCAATCAATTAAAGGCCACAATATTTGCTCCGTCTAAACACAGCCCCTAATGGTGGGCCGCCTTCTGGGTGGGGCTGTGTTCGACCCACTTTCAGGGGGCTGCAGAGGCAACTGCTGTTGACATGCCAATAAATAAAATGCAATTAACCGTTCGCTGCAGCCAAATGAAAATAAATTGCACATCGATGGCAGTGCGACGACAGTGGCAGATTGACAGCAGTCAAAGGTCACAGATAGCAGCGCCGTACACGGCGAAAAAAAAACATACAAAGAAAGCCCCACAAACAGCAATTCCTGGCCACAATCGAGTGCTGTTTTGCGCGCCGTGTAGCTTGTTTTTCCGAGTCAAAAGTATTTTTCAATTAATTGGAACGACATTAAACTGCAATGATTTCCCATTAACGCCTGATGTTGCCTGTCGCTGATTTTCAATCCCTGCCAAAAACACATCCATTTCTGGGGGCTTAAAGCCCGCCGAAGCCTCATCAATGGCGGCATTTGCTGGCCCCCCGATTGCACTCTGCTCTGGTTTTATTTCTGGCTTTCAGCGAGGTCAAGCAGTAGGTGGAAAAGCCCTTAATCCAATAAAAGAAATTAAGTATCAAATGGTCTACGAACACTGACGAATACGTATACGCCGTGGTGTCGCTTAAGGTTTTAAATTGGCTTTTCATTGGTCCAAGGTATTGACTTACCAAATAGGGGAAAAGGGGTTGAAAGGGTTAAGTAATGCCCCCCGTATCTGTGCTGGGGGCAGCCCTGTGTTGGCCAATACAAATTCATACATTGACGAGCTATAAAATGAAATTTTTATTGCTGCCAGTCCGACCGCTATTAGACCCCCCCCACCCACACACACACAGACAATCATCATGCCACAAAATGCCCCGGCAATTGCTGTGTAAGACTCCAGCCGATTCAATAATAATCGAACCCAATAAAACGATGATTGCGTGTGGGTTGGTTTCGTTTTGTGGGCAGGATACGAGTGGTTTACTTTAACTTTTGGGGGGGGTGCCTACGGGGGCTTATGGTATTTGCATTTGGCGTGGCAGTGGGCTCTGTTTTCCTTTTGTTCTGTTAATAACCGGAAGGAAATCGGCACACACGGCACACGGCCCACTGAGCACACTCTCATTTCTCATTACGAGTGCGGCATCCATAATGCAACGCGCTTTAAGCTGTGATTATTTAATGGCCGGCTTGTCAGCTGCCGCCCGACCCCCCCGGGCCAAAAGGTTGCAGAAATGAAAACATTTCATTAAAATTGTATATTCGAATGCCACCCCCACCGCCCCCTCTGGCCGTCATCGTCCTTGTGTCGTGTGTTTACACAGCTCTGATTTTGGTTTAACGGCACGTATACGTAATATGACCATGCGGCGCTTTTCCACGTATTCGTTGTGTTTTTTTTAACATTTCCATAATAAATACAAGTTCATAAATTTGTTCAAGAGAACAGCCATCAAATAAATAAACATATTATACGCCACTTAATCGCATTGTGCCGTTTTTCTTTCCTTTTCTTTACTTTTATTATTATTTTTTTTGTGGGCTAAGAAAAGAATAAAATATGCAAAGAATAATGCCCGTAACATCTGCAAAATTATGTCATTTATATGAGCAAACATACTAAAAAATAGATGAAAACAGAAGCCCCAGCCACAGGGACACAGGGAGGGTCCTGGAGGGTCCTGGAGATGGATAGAAAGATACACATGTATCTGTGTGTGTGTTTTTGTGTAGAGAAAACTATTTCCAGGCCCTGGAAAGCAGACACATCTTGCCTCACTTTCTCCCTCTCTCTCTCTCTCTCTTTCCTCAGGCAACTTTGTGCTGTTGTGGCGACGTGGAACAAATGTGCTCACTGCCTCCAACATAATGGTCACCCGGGATGAGCGCGTAAGACTGATAGATGGCTATAATTTAGAGATATCCGATTTGGAGCCGCAAGATGCCGGGGATTATGTTTGTCAAATCAGTGACAAAATAAATCGTGATCAAGTGCATACTGTGGAGATATTGGGTGAGTACACAGCCCCCCCCCCTTGCGTATTTATTAATAACCCCCATTCCACCCTCCAGTGCCGCCCAGCGTTCGAGCCATACCCACATCCGGCCAGCTGCAGGCCCGCAAGGGCGGACCCATCACCCTGGAGTGCAAGGGATCTGGCAATCCGGTGCCCACCATCTACTGGACCAAAAAGGTGGGTTGTACTACTTTCACCTTTCACTTTCAATGGTATTTTTAAGGGCTTTAATCGCCCCCCAGACTGTGTTTAAACAGCGACTTCTTGGACTGAGAAAATGCCTTTTTCTAGGAAGAAAATCGGGGAGTGAAAGTATGATGCCACATCTCTGAAACATTCCATTCCCAGGGCGGCACAAAGTGAAATGATAAATTGTTTGGCAGCATGTGGCATGCGGCCGTAATGGGAGGCAATTATGAATTCAACAAACACATAATTTTACGCATGAGCCCACAAAGGGATCACATATTTGCCAGCCATTCAAAGTGGGTCAAAATGGTTGCAGGAGGGAGTCCGGGGGGGGACTTGTATGACTTGCAAATGCCAATGCGAGCTGGCAATTAGTTTTCGCTGCTAATTTTCGAGGAGTCCATCAACACAGGGCAACAGGGTCTGATTCTGGCATTCATTCGGAATCATTTGGGTGCCAACATGAGGGATACACACTAAATCACTGTCAATGCCACACAGTATGCAAACAAGCCGGGACCAGACCGAATACTCGACTCGAACCTGCAGTCAAATTGTAATTAATGCGATTTATAGACCCAGAGACAGAGGCAGGGACAGAGACAGAGCCAGAGACAGGACCAGAGACAGGGCCAGAGACAGAGACAGAGGCAGGACCAGGACCAGGACCAGAGACAGAGACAGAGCCAGAGCCAGGACCAGTCGCAGGACCCAGTTCCCAGGCCACTGGCAAACAGAAAGTGACCCAGTGTCCCTGTCAGTGTCACTTCAACAGATCGAACCTTTGCGGAAACCGAAACGGAGGGCAGGTCAAACTTTCAATAAAGCAAGTGTCGTAGCAGGCACTCCACATGGGAGAGGGGGGGGAGTCGGAGTCGTATCTTCATTTCGGTAAGAGTTCCGTTTGCATTACTGCACTTTGGCGCATTTGACATTTCCGTTCGATTTGTTTGTCTGCATGCAGGCAGGGGATTCCCCGCCCCAAAGACACTGCCAAGTTGTATGTCATTTCATTTTCCATTCCGTTCCGTTTCAATCTATCCTCGAGTTCTGGCGCTTCCGCTGCTGCTGTCAGAGCCCGAGCGTGTGTTCAGGTTGACACGTGCCACCCTTGGGGGCACAGCAAGTCGGTTGCCAAAGAAAAGACGCTCTGCTATTGGGACACAGTCCCCTCCCCTCCTCGATGGCTGTGTTTACAACCAGTTTTGCATGCTCCACATCCAATATTTGAGCGCAACTTGACTTTTGGCTACACAGCACCGCCCTTCCACCTCTGCCCTTTGCCCCTGCCACCGCCCTGTGCATTGGGGGAGCGTCCTTTTTCTCTTCTCTTACTTGTTGTGACTAAATCTTTTCTACTCTCTCTCCGCCTCCTTTTCCAGAGCGGCGCTAACAAGTCGACGGCCCGTATCGGCGACGGCCCCATCCTGACGCTGGAGAAGCTGGAGCGCCAGCAGGCGGGCGTCTATCAGTGCACCGCCGACAACGGCGTGGGCGATCCAGTCACCGTCGACATGCGTCTGGATGTGCTCTGTAAGTATCCTGCCACCCATCAATCATGGCGGAAGGTCCCTTATGTCTCGTAAATCAGTGGCAGCAAAAGGCACAGCTACCGAGATGCATGCCACACAAAGCAGCGAGTCTTAGCGACTGTATATAAATTGATTTTTGACTGTAATCAGATTGCCGCTTTCATGTGCTAAATTCTTTTCTCTCTTTCTCTCTCTGCCTCTCCGACGGATGCCTTTGTCTGTGCCGCACAGATCCACCGGATATACAAGTGGAAAAGTCCTGGATACACTCGGGCGAGGGCTTCGAGGCGAAACTCGTTTGCATTGTCTACGCTGATCCAGTCGCAACGGTTTGTTGGCTCTTTGAATGCATTCCATTCCGTTCCCATTGTATCCAGCAGATAGTTTTTGTTATTTTCGTGGATTTTTAGATTATTACGATTACCCCCCCCAGTCCCCCACTGTAGCCCCACCCTTGCCCGTTTTATGCAAGAACTTTGTTTTCAGGTCACCTTTTTTTTCTGGCGTTTTTTTTCGTTATCCTTTCTCGTATCCCATCCCGTTCTGTTCTGTTTCTGTCATGTTTTGTGCTGGGCTTTCTTTTTGCTGTGGCAAATTAATGCCATTTTTCGTTTCTTGTGGGTCGAATTTGGAGCTAAATTTATTAGTTGTCCTTCGTACTGCTGCAGGTATCCTGGTACCAGAACTCATTTCCGATACAAACGACCGATAGACGAATCATGAACACCAGAGGCAATCGACACACACTCACCATACGCCACATCCAGCAGGAGGACTTTGGCAACTACAGGTGAGTGCCACTCAAGGAAAGAGAGGGAGTAGAGGGGCGTGCCCACACACAGAGCCTGAGCCAGAGCGTTGATTTAGTCAATTTGGTAACTTTTGCTACAACTTATTTCACTTTCTGGCAGCCACCGAGAGCCACTGAGCGGTTCAAAGTTCCCTCCGTTGACTGGAATCAGTCCGTTGCTTTATTTGCTATATGCTTCACAGACCCACGTCCAGCCAAGGGGGAATTGTCCCCCCCCCCTCTGTCACTCCCTGGGTCTGGGCGTCCATTTTGCGGACAAACAAGTTTTCCACATCAATGTCAATCTGTCTGAAACATATTAAAGAAGCGGAAGTTTCGCCATGTTGACACAACATTTCATGCACAAAGTTTTAGTGGGGGGTTGCCCCCCCCTGCCACCCCCTCCACCTGGGCCCACCCACAGTGAGTGGCTTTTGTGCACACGACGTGTCGACGTGTTGGGATTAGTTGAGTCGACTTGCCGCACAGCCCCACAGATCGATGTTCCACAGGGCGTATGGGTAATGCAGAATTAAAAGGAAATTAGTTTTTTTTTTTTTTACTCACTACTGGTACTCCTCCTAACTCGAATTCCCGTTCCTCCCCCTTTCAGCTGCGTGGCCGACAACTCTTTGGGACGTTCCCGCAAGTACATGGAGCTGTCGGGCCGCCCCGGACCCGCCGAGTTCTACTCGCCCAAGTGGGGCCGCTCGCCGGACAGCTACAATCTGACATGGAAAATCGATAGCTACCCGCCGCTGGAGGAGGTGCGTCTGCTCTACCGTCGTGTGCTGGTAAGTGCGGATACAATATCAATTAATTAACCGTGAAATATGCACAAAAATCCAAGCCCGTCTCACATCTAGACAATGCCGCAGATGTGGCAGGGAGGGGCGGGACGGGGCGGGGCAGGTAACCTGATGCCCTGCCACATGGTTGCGGTGCACTAATGAAGCACGTGATTAAAATAATATTCTGTGCGATGAAATGTCTCGGGAACCCATGGAAATAGAAGCAAATGGCGGCAATTATGAGGGAAATAAAGAAAAAGGGAGGCGGGGGCGGGGACAGAGTCGAAGGCAGAGTCGAAGGCACAGTCGGAGGCACATTCAAAAGCAGCATCTGCCTTTGGGTGGCGGCCCACAGACAAAAGTGATTTTTAATATCAACGAAAAATGTCGCTTAATTGCAACTTGTGGCTACAACGGTAGCAATGGAGCTGGGGGCGGAGGGGAGGTGGCTTCATGAGCCGCAACAAATTTAATGAGATTTTTCACTTACGCGCTCTTGGCGATGAATGTCATCCACCGGCCCCGCCCCGCCCCACCCCGCCCCGCCCTCGTACTCTTGCTCGGCAGCCCTGAAGTGCAATTATGGCTGGATATTGGAGTGGAGGGCGTGGCAGGTCGATGCTTAATTGATGATGTCCCTGTCATAACTGCAAGGAGCAACGAGATGGGTCATTGGTTCGCCAGGCAGGGGCAGGGGGGGGAAGCCTGTAGTCGGGTTTCTGCGGCAGGACATGAAATTAATTAAGGAATCAAAGGAAAACTGTCGAATGGTAGAGTCTGACACTTAATTTGCTTCTCTCCTTGTCTCCTTCTCTCGTTTTCCATCCCGTATAGATGAACGATACCTTCCAGCAGCCGGGCAGGTGGCACGACTTTATACTCACACCCGAACACCGGCCGGCCTCGGAACCCCTGACACACATCATGTCCTACACCATTAAGAATCTGTATCCTGGGGCTTACTACGAGGCGATTGTGCAGGCCAAGAACCGCTACGGCTGGAACGAGGTGAGTCCCAAACGCCCACACGCCCACACCCCGGACACAGTTCGACACTCTGTCTAAATTGGACGCCACGGGGCGGCTACTTAATCTTGATTTTGTGTACTGAACGACTGACGACGCTTTTCTTGCACTTTGACCCCCCCCATCCATTGCAGGTCAGCGATATATTTCAATTTATCGTGGCCAGCAACAGCCTGGACATTGCCCCCGAGGACGCCGAGGTGGTGGCCAGCTCCAAGTCGCGCAGCAACAGCGGAGCCATCAGCAGCCTACAAGGCCCACTGCCCCAGTGCCTGCTCCTGCACATGGCCCTGCTGCTGGCCCTGGCCTTGAGTAATTGTCAGTACGATAGGCGTCGACTGGGCCTGGGCCTGGGCTAAGCGACCGCAGAGCAAAATAGCAACGCAATGCCACAAACGGGGCAGAGGCCAGAGAATGACTTGATTTTGGTTGGAATTTGTACATCTTTTTGGATTGACTAACCCGCTAATGGTATTCCCCTCCCCGCCCCCACAACAACTACAGCAAGCTAACCAAAGAGCAAGAACCCAAAGAAAAGGAAACCAAAAATAAACCCACATGTAAATACTATTTTGAAAAGAGTTTTGTCCACGATTTAATTAGCACACATACTCGTACATTATATGGCAAAGGAAAATGGGAAATGGAGCAAAGGAAAATGCGAGTCAAGAAGGCAAAAAGCCCCCCCATGATAGCCATTATAGCCACGTAAGCCAATCGAAAATAGGTCATGTAAATATTAAGAGCATTAGATATCTGAATGTGAATGAACTACATTTTACTCTGCATAAAGAAACGTGTATGTAAAGTTAAGCAAAACATTATATAGTGATATTATTTAAAGCATAAATAATAAATATCGGAATACTCACTCGAACACATGGCCCCCCCCGCCCCCACAAGTCCTGTGTTTGTTGTTCATTTTTGCCTGTATTTTAGCCTGTAAGTGCACCAGTAAGCCAGCAAAACACACAGAAGATTGGCAACAAATAGAGTGTTTTTTCGATGTAAACTAGAACTTAAGCAAACAAAAAACCCAAAAAGAAAAATACAATGTTGTACCACCAAAACTAAAAAACTAGGCTAATACTTTGCTCCCCCGTAAATACAATAGAATTTACCATAGAATACTCGTATTTGAATGTGAATTTTTGGAATATTTGTGACTCGTGACAGCAGAGCAGGCCCTGTAAATACATGAGGAATACTTATTGAGCAAGCATTTTATCAGCTTATGCACCTGTACATTCTAGCCTGCCACCCCCCAACACCCACCCCCCCAAAAAAAAAACCAAAGCGTTACAATTTATCTACATAAATGTGTATGTGTGTGTGTACCTAAACATAGCCAGAAGAAAGGATTAACCATTACCATTACCACAGATACAATGTACGAGTCCCACACTCACATAGATACACAGACAAGAGCAAAGATTTAGAGAGCAAGAACAGGGCGCCTTCTGGGGAGCCTGTTCCTTAACGGAGAGTTCATTAATTACTAACTACTTAGTACTACAACTACAACTACGATGCTAATTGTATGATTAAAGCGCATAAGAAAACCCTCAAATATTCAACAAATTAAAATAAAGCATTAGATGTAAAACTAAACTCGGCTCCAAATTGGTTTCATTTCCACTCCACATTCGACGGGGTCCCAAGTAGGGGGGGGGTAAATGTTGCAATTGCCGGACCGGGAAACTTTCTCAACAATTTACCAGAGAGAACGTTTTTAATATATAATCGTCAATGGCACTCGCGTCCAGGCCCAAGGACCTGCCCAGGACCTGCTCAGGACCTGCTTAGGACCTGCTCAGGGACGTTTTTCCAATATTTTTTCATCGTTCGAACTAAGGACATTACCTCGAGCACTTCTAAGCTCTTCTTGCCAGCTGACCAGTGGACCAGGGACACAGAGGACTCGCAGGACTCGCAGGACATTGGGACAGGCGGCATACGTGCCCGGCTTAAATTATTAAAACTTTTGCATTTCGTAAAAGTTTATGCATGAAATTTCATGGGGCGCACAAAACTCCTTGAGCTGCGTTTTTATACAGCGTCGAGTGGCATCAACGTTGGGGGCGGCGGCGGAGGCGGAGACGGAAGCCAGGCAAAAATTTTCTACCAATGCAAGTTGCATTTAGAACGGAACGGAACGGAACGAAGCGGATGCCCCCGGATGCCGTTGCCAGTTACAAGTTGCCACTGCCGCTCCTGATGGTATTTGCATGTTGCAAGAAAGCAATGCGTCGTGTGGGAGTGGCAGGCACAAACTTAGTGACCATTATGCATGCAAGTCTCAATATATTTCACATGAATTTTAATGAAATTTGTGTCGTTGAACTGGCCTGCCCCAAGGAGCACTCCTGTGGTGGGTCCTGCCCTGTCCTGCCCCGTCCACTGGAAATTTTGTGCAAATCATATCGCATAATTGGAAAGCCACAAGCGACTATTGCCAGCTATTTGCATTACGGAGAGGGAAGCTCGGTGGGGGCCCTGGGACAAGTTTTTGGCGCATATTAATTAGCTCGTTTATCATCTGAACACTTTTCCGACAGCCAGGCCAGGCCAGGCCAGGCCAGCCCCGTGCTCGAACTCCTACTCGAAGCAATGTAAAATTAATTAAGTTGCGCCACAAGGAAACTTTTCCGGCGCCTCTGTTGCACATGGAACCGAATGCAATTGGTATTCATTTCAAATGGATCCGGCATCAGTTGAGGCAGAAGCAATAAAAAAACTGCTGCCAAAAGAAACTGTTAACTAACGAAAATGAAATCATAATTAATATTGGTGGAATCGGCAAAGTGCAGAGCTGCCCCACCCTGCCAATCCTTCGCAGACAGGACGAGTCAGTCAGGCAAGCAGGCGTCAAGGCGAGCAAGATTCAAACTTTTATAATTAAAATTTTGCAGCTCCAGTATTTTCAGTGATTTTTTTCCAGGCAAATCATAAAGCTACATGGAGCCAAGAAGGTGGGCGGTGAGGGGGCAGTGGGGGCGTGGCGAAACTTTGCCGTTCGAGTGCGAATTAAATTAATTTTCAACTGATTTGATTTCTCGCAAAAGCTATTGCTAAAATGTAAGTTTCTGGCCATTGCCAATGGAAAAGTTGTCCCCGTCCGATACCATTTTTGTGTGGAGAATGCGAGCGAATTAAATTAACAAAGACAGAGACAAAAGGGAAGGAATTTCATATGTTGTGCGGACAAAACAAAAGGCAAAGGCAAAGGGCACCGCAAGAGAGGAGCCAGCCAGGATGCGTTGCCTGGCCAACGCACAATAACTCAATGAAATGGGGCCCAGAGACGGGAGACGGGTGACGGGGGCTGTGACCAAACAAATTTACATAATTCCTGAGTCGCCCTGCTTTAAGGGGGGGGCGGGGCTGGTCGTCTGATATTTATGGAGGGCAGCTTAATGGCGGTTTAAAACGGAAAAATCGCTCTCGAACCACTCGGAGATACACGGATACACAGCGCCATAGCACACACTCGCACACGAGCATTATGCTAAAACAAATCTACATAATTTAGGAGTAGGCCGCCGCCAACAACAACAAAAAATAGCAACAGCCGTAGCTGTGGGGCCTCCACGCCTGTCATTGCCGCACAAATCAAAAGGCAGGCGGGCGGCCAGGCAGGCAGGATCTCCTTTGGAGAAAATTATTTGCGGATGCTAAGAAAAATTTGTACATCAATCGATTTTGTTTGATTTTTTTTTTTCTCTGGCTGTGGCTGCCACTTCCATTTCTCTGTTGAGTTGGCCACAAGAGATTTGCATAATTCATGGCGCTGATGGCTGGTGAGGATTCCAGGATGGGCCTCTTCGCCGAGTGCTGGGTGGAGCTGGGGGTGGCTGAGTTGTTCGATGGAGCGGGCATGTGTCTGCCTGATTGCTTTGAGTGGCTCATTTCGCACAGCCTGCCCTGCCCCACCGAGTGCTGCTGCTGCTGCTGTGCGGTGCGAGGGGTAAATTGGAAAAGTATGTCTAAGGCCGACACCCTCCGCCCCCAACGACGAATCCTGTTCTGTTGTGGCATCCGAGCCGTATAATTTTCGCCTTGGCCTGCGTGTGGCACGTGAGTGGAGCATGTAGTTTTTTAATCAACTTGCAACATGCAAAACCAATGACAGTTCCAGTGGCTGTCGACTGACGACTGCGTGCCGGGGACCTCCGTTAGCCCAAAAAGAAAAACCATCCAAAAGCAAACAAGTTATGCCGTCAATTTCAATTTATATTCTAATGACATATTGTTCCAGCCATTGTCAATTTTTGTTGCGCGTGTCACCGAAACGGAAACCGAAGTCGTGGCAGTGGAGATGGAAATGGAGACGGCGATGACGATGGCGAAATTTAAAAACAATTTTCAAAACTTGCCCCAGAGAGAGATTCGTATTATGTTTAACTCATTTTCATAAAGCACTGTGCTGGGGTGGGAGGGGGCCGGGGCGCGGGCGCGGGCAGGCTGAAATTATAATGCGAAAACAGCAACAGCGGCGACACCAAAGCGCGACAAAGTTCAGGCAGAACAAAAGTTTATCTCGTACTTTGTTTGCATACACAAAGCCCGAACGAAGAAGAAGCTCTGCTCCGCTCTGCTCTCCGCGGTTCTGCTCTGCTCTGTCCCGCTCTGCTGTGCTCTGCTCTGCTTCGCTCTGCCCTGCTCTGTCCCGCTCTGCTCTGCTCTGCTCTCCTCTGCTCTGCTCTGTCCCGTTCTGGTGTGCCCTGCTGTGCTTCGCTCTGCTCTGTCCCGCTCTGCTCTGCTCTGCTCGGTTCAGCTTCGCTCTCCTCTGCTTCCGCTCTGCCCTGCTCTGTTCTGTTCTGGCAATCGTTGCATGAAATTCAGCGCAGGAATATGCCACGGAAACACTGCTTTGCGGTGGCTGGCTGCCATCCATCCCGTCTCTGGGATAGAAACAATGACGCCCCCCAGGGCTGAGCGTCGAGTGCTGAATGCCGTGTGCCGTCTGCCGTCTGCCGTGTGCCGTGTGCCGGGCGTTGAGCGATTTCTTTTCATAAAGATAAATGCCAGAAAGTTGAGGCTGGCTGCAGCAGTGTGGAAGTCGTACTGCAATCTGCCGCCGCTACAGGAGCTTCTGGACGAACCTCTGCTCCCCCCCTCCCCCCGTTAAAGTAAAGCTTAGTTCGTCTGCCTCGGGCTTTGTTAAAGCTTCTCTCTGTCGCCGTCGCCGTCGCCGTCTCTCTCGCTACTGCACGGCATTAACTCGGCCATGTAAAATAATTTACGGCGCTGCATTGCAAATGACATTGACTTTATACTTTTGCAGCTTTTGTACCCTGTACTTGTACGAGAGAAGGAAGGCTTCGACTGTTGAGAGCTCTACATTTTCTACAAACTGGCTGTGGGTATCTTATAGTCGGTAGGTCCCCTTCAGGGCTCTCTCTAGTTCATATTTCATGTGGGCAGAGTTCGGCTTTCCCTCGCGCTGCGTCACGCTCGCTTCCGCGGCATCGCCTGTGTGGTGCACATTTCGTCGTATGTTGCATGCCGTCCAGCCTGCTGCTGCCGAGAGCTGGGCCAATTGACCAATGGCTGCTTATCAGGCGAGAACATGGTTCTATGGAATTTCATTAGGCTTCACCTCCCCCTTACCACCGCCACTCACCCACGCCGGCGTACCCCCTCCGCCGCTGTTCTACTGCCTGGTTAATGGTCGGTTGTTGGCCTTTTTTATTACCGCATTGTTCGTTGTCGTTGTCGTTGTCGCAACAGCCCGCGTTGGCTAATGGCGTTAGTTCGTTAGCCAAGCGATAAGATTGCCAGCCGAAAGGGGGTCCGGTTCACAGAACAGGGAGGGAAAGGCATCCCCATCTCCCAATCTGGCGGCAAGAAGCTCTTTAATTATGAGCAGTTGTTAAGCAGTCCTTTAGAACATGAGTACCCTAACCCTAACCCTCACCCAAGCCCATCCCGTAGTCCCCTTAACGATACCCCGATACGATATCTTCCCTCAACCGATACTCTAGTCAGTGACCCATGTGACCTGTAATTGTAAGTTATGAAAATCTACTTGATTCTTGGACAGTTAAAACCATTTGTAGAACCAATTCAAAGAAAATGTAACAGGAACGAAGGACGCACGTAAAGCCTATTACTCTGTTGATTCACGCCCACGGGAAATAATTCCAGCAGGCCCCCCTGGAGCAAATATCCTTGATCCTTGGTCCCTGGTAAGAAATGCATTAGATCAAGGAAGCTATTCTGAACACAGGAAGCCATCGCACGCCTAGATCGGGCGCTTATTTTTGTTGTTGTACAACAATATGCCTCAAAATCGATTGGCAGGACTCTCCCAATCACGGAGAGATATGCCACGTCCAGATCGGCTTCCGTATAGCAGAGCTATAACATACAGAAGAAACCAGTATTTTAATTACTCGCAAATCCCAATCTTTGGAAGGCTACATCTCAGACAAATAGGGCCAGATCGGTGAAGGACCTAGTCTCCCAGGACCGCGAGGATCCAGACTGTCGAACGGCATCAAAATCTCGACTTCGAAAATCAGGCCGATTTTTGGCAAATTTAATGATGTAACCATCATGATTTTTTGCGAAAATCGTGAGAAAATTTATGTCCTTTCTTCTGGCGGCAGTCGACTGGCAGGACTCTCCCGATCACGGAAAGGCATGCCACGCCCAGATCGGTCCATAAATAGTCGAGATACAGCCAAAAATAATGAGTGAAAATCGGTCATTTTGGTTGCAAGTTGAGGATTGTTGTTGCACAACAACAAAAATCGATGGAGAAAATTGGGTTTTTCTAATTTTAGATGTAGAACAATAAAAAACAGCAACAGACTACAACAAGCCAGTTTTGCTTGATTGTTTTCTCCGCTATTTCTGGCCAGATCAGTGTGATGGCTTCCTGTGATCGACCCGACCTAACGGAGCTCCTATCAAGGATCCAAAATATTTTTCCCAATCAAACATTTCAGTATTAATATATTTCTTTTATTATTCGACAAAGGAATTAAAATAATCCTTAACTAACTTATTTATATCTTAAATAATAATAAAAAAAAAAACAAAAAATTACAAAATCATATATGAAATAGCTGGTCCGGTGGAGATCAACCACAAAGGGTGCATGGGTCCTTAGGCTCCTTGCAGGCGTACTCAAGCCAATCCTACTAATCAGGTCGGTGCAATCGCTGTTGTCCAGTAAGAATTTATAGATAAAGATCTGAGCAGCAAGAGTCCTTCCATCCTAGAGGGAGGAGAGATGCACGAGGCGAAACCTGCGGACTTTCTGGATGCCAGGATGGGCTACAGCTTAAAAACGCGTAAGTAAATCAGTATATAATTTTGGACATATTTTAAAATATATCTTCCTTCACAGAGGACTTATGTAAGCCACGCTTTACCTCAAACCGAGTCGTATCCGATTTGACCCCGCCACACGGAGTCCTATCCAAGCATTAGCGAGGCGCATTCGGGTCAGACCGAGTCCTAACCCAGCCAGACATAAGCATATCCCAGCAGGACAGAAGCGCACCCCAAGCAATATCGAAACCTAACAAGCCATCGTCATCCTTCGACCTGGCCATCGACAACAAGGGTTCTGTCTATGGCATCCAAAGGAGGCGCTACGCGGACTACTAGACTCTAAATAGATCTCGTTGTTGTTAGATTTAAGGATATACAAATAAGGATGTAGATAGTAGATACAAATGCTTTCCACGTGTTCATTTATTTACACTATGCTAAGTTGCGATGAATAAAACGATTGAAAAATAATCCTTGCTGTGTCCTGTATGGGGGTAGCTATCCTGCTTACAAAAAGGGGTGGCAGGTTCAGATCGGTTCACTAATAGCGGAGAAAAATAAATATTTTTGATTGGGGAAAATGTCCTTGATCCTTGATAAGGACTCCAATAAATCAAGGACATTTTTCGATCACAGGAAGACGTCGGACTCCTAGATCGGCCCACAAATAGCCGAGAAAACTGCATATCTGCGTTTAGGGTTGTTGGGGAGTCCTTACCCAAGGATTAAGGACATTTTTCTTATCACGGCGGGCCATGGCGCGTCCCGATCGGGCCACAAATAATAGAGAAAACAAGATATATATGTCCGGAGAAAATATCCTCGATCCTGGGTCCTTGAAAAGGACTGTATTAGAACAAGGAAGCTATTACGAGCACAGGAAGCCGTCGCGCGTTCCGATCGCATAACAAATGGTGGATTTATTCCATAAACAAGAAATTACAACAACCACATCCAGTTATTACAACAACATCAATTTCCAATTTGGTGGCGCTCAAAACCGAGATTTTTCGATTTTCAGATTTGGGATACCAGGCGAACAGAAATCAGCAGAAGGTCGCTGGTTTATTTTTTTGAAATTTCATTTTTTCGTTTAATTTTTCGGCCCCAAAAGTATGCAACGATTTTTTTCTGCAATCGCAAAAGTTGCTTGCTGCTGATTTCTGTTCGCCTGGTATCCCAGTTTTAAAATTCTCGATTTTGGCCATTTGAGCGGTCGCAACTTGAGTGTTGTTGTTGTACAACAACAACAATTTGTTGTAAAACAATTGACAGCAACAACTTTTGTTGATTTCTCCGTTATTTGAAGCACGATAGGGACGCGCGACGGCTTCCTGTGTTCGGAAAACTGTCCCTGACTTGATGGAGTCCTTATCCAGGACCCAGGATCAATGATATTTTCTCCGGACATATATATCTTGTTTTCTCTATTATTTGTGGCCCGATCGGGACGCGCCATGGCCCGCCGTGATAAGAAACATGTCCTTAATCCTTCGGTAAGGACTCCCCAACAACCCTAAACGCAGATATGCAGTTTTCTCGGCTATTTGTGGGCCGATCTAGGAGTCCGACGTCTTCCTGTGATCGAAAAATGTCCTTGATTTATTGGAGTCCTTATCAAGGATCAAGGACATTTTCCCCAATCAAAAATATTTATTTTTCTCCGCTATTAGTGAACGGATCTGAACCTGCCACCCCTTTTTGTAAGCAGGATAGCTACCCCCATACAGGACACAGCAAGGATGATTTTCTAATCGTTTTATTCATTGAAACTTATCATAGTGTAAATAAATGAACACGTGGAAAGCATTTGTATCTACTATCTACATCCTTATATGTATATCCTTAAATCTAAAAACAACGAGATCTTTTTAGAGTCTAGTAGTCCGCGTAGCCCCTCCTTTGGATGCCATAGACAGAACCCTTGTTGTCGGTGGCCAGGTCGAAGGATGACGATGGCTTGTTAGGTTCCGATATTGCAAGGGGTGCGCTTCTGTCCTGCTGGGATATGCTTCTGTCTGGCTGAGTTAGGACTCGGTCTGTCCCGAATGCGCCTCGTTAATTCTTGGATAGGACTCCGTGTGGCGGGGTCAAATCGGATACGACTCGGTTTGAGGGAAAGCGTGGGGTACATAAGTCCTCTGTGAAGGAAGATATATTTTAAAATATGTCCAAAATTATATACTGATTTACTTACGCGTTTTTAAGCTGTAGCCCATCCTGGCATCCAGAAAGTCCGCAGGTTTCGCCTCGTGTATCTCTCCTCCCTCTAGGATGGAAAGACTCTTGCTGCTCAGATCTTTATCTATAAATTCTTAGTGGACAACAGCGATTGCACCGACCTGATTAGTAGGATTGGCTTGAGTACGCCTGCAAGGAGCCTAAGGACCCATGCACCCTTTGTGGTTGATCTCCACCGGACCAGCTATTTCATATATGATTTTGTAATTTTTTGTTTTTTATTATTATTATTTAAGATAGAAATAAGTTAGTTAAGGATTATTTTAATTCCATTGTCGAATAATAAAATAAAAAAATAAATACTGAAATGTTTGATTGGGAAAAATATTTTGGATCCTTGATAGGATTTTTTTTGTTTGTTTTTTATTGTTACACATCTAAAATTAGAAAAACTAACTTTCCCCAACGATTTTTGTTGTGGTGCAACAATAATCCTCAACTTGCAACCAAATTGGCCGATTTTCACTTATTATCTTTGGCTGTATCTCGACTATTTATGGACCGATCTGGGCGTGGCATGTCTCTCCGTGATCGGGAGAGTCCTGCCAGTCGACTGCCGCCGGACAATAGGACATAAAATTTTTCCCGATTTTCGCAAAAAATCATCATTAAATTTGCCAAAAATCGGCCTCATTTTCGAAGTCGAGATTTCGATGCCGTTCGACAGTCTGGATCCTTGCGGTCCTGAGAGAATTGGTCCTTCACAGATTTGTTCGTGTTTGTCTGAGATATAGCCATCCAAAGACTTCTAACAACAACTTGATGAATCTAGAATCTAGTAGTAGTCCCGCGTAGTCCCTCCTTTGGTTGCCATATACAAAGTCCTTGTTGTCGATGGCCAGGTCGAAGGAAAACGTCGGCCTGTTAGGTTCGGATCTTGCAAGGAGTGCGTTGCTGTCCTGCTGGGATACGATTCTGTCTGGCTGGCATAATTCTAAGGACTCCATCTGGCCGGGGGAAATCGGATACGAATCGTTTTGCGGCAAAGCATAGGGTACATATGTAAGTCCTCGGTGAAGGAATATTTATTTTAAAATAAATCCACAATTATATACTGAATCACTTACGTGTTTCGAAGCTGAAGCCCAGCGCTTGAAGCGGTGGCGTATGAATAGGGGGCTGCTTTCCCGAGGACGTGAACCAACAATTCCGCCGTCGATCCTTTTTCCCGGCTGCAGCGGACGGGACGCCACATTGTCGACTCAGGGAAACAGCAGTGGCCTCATGGCCATGGATATGGCTATGTAGTTCGTGATGTCAGCCGGTCAGGCGTCTGCAGTGGACAGCCATCAACGAGAGCACACTCGCTCATATGAACCGGAAGAACAGAAGAGTGAAGACCCTCCTCATAAACGATGGTGGGCACATCGGTGTCCGCGGGCACGCAAGAGGTATTGCTGGCCACTGGAGGAGGCGACCTGCTTAAATGAAAGGAAGAGTTAAATAAAGTAAATTAATAAATAATAACCTAATAACTTTACCTGGCGGGGCAAGAGGATTGCCAGAGAGGGTCTCGGCCAATAGAGTTGGAGGGAATAAAAAACAAAAGAAGAACAAAGGAATACTTACTCGGTCAAAGCCGATGAGGTCAAGCATGGTGCAGTAGGGAAGTCGGAGTCGGTAATGTATGCACCTGCGAAGCACGAACGTCGTACTTCGGACACGGCAAAGTGAAGGTTAAGGCCTCCTGGCAAATATATCATGAAATATGCTTGCAGAAGGAATAAACAATTCATTATCTGGGATCATCGGTTTTCAATTAACTTTCAACAGGGTTCACAGGGTTTTCAGACCCAGCTTTGTCATACTTGAAATCATTTGTCCATTTCTTGTTTTCTGATGCGAATGCAAAGAAAATAAAAATTCTAACACACATATGTATGTACTTGCAGGTTCTGTCTCCGAATGGCCAAATGATTACTACAAGCTGTGTAGACCCATTTGATACCAATTTATAGGTCCTTAATGCCCATAATCATGGATGACATATATAATATTGCACAATAACAACTTTCAGTGCAATATACATATGATATGGTTTTTGTATCAATGTGTTTTTATGTATATGCGATTAGATTTTAGGAGTATAAGTACAAAATATATATATTCGCACCTTGAATACCCTAATGGACAATTATTCCACTGTGAAGTCATGTCTTCGAAACACAGAAACCAAAAACCAAAACCTGTGCATGCAGAATGTGATACTTTTTGAACACCAATCCTTTTATAAGCTAGACCCTCAAGAGACACACAAATGTCAGATCTAGCGTATGGCACATCTATATATATACATATATGTACTGTATCGATAGTGATGGCACTGACCGAGGAGCAGAAGGCTCAACTCGAAGATACCTAATCTGGACCATGGCACCTGTTCGTCGTTGGAAATGCCTAAGGGTCTATGGAAATATAGTACTACAAAATAAAACAAACTTTGCTCAATAATTGCCCTCTCATGCAAGGCGGCTTGTCACGTGAGAATCCTATTCGGAATTATGCTTACACAAGCGCAGTCTGTCGCCGGGCCTTCGATAGGTAGCCACCGATCCCACGCCCCAAACACATGTACTCCTGTCACGACTCTCGCACGCAACTGCTGCCCCGGCGACACGTCAGAGCAACAGTCAGCCCAGAGTCAGAGTCAAAGCCAAAGCTGGAGTCAGTCAGCGACAAAGTCAAAGCCAAAGCTGAAGCCGAAGCACGAGTGAAGGCAGCCACAATCATTCACATTTAAATTAACATTTCCCGGCACCGATTATCCTAATTGGGAGCTGGCCTTAGACCCCTACGTGGGGCTGTGCAACTGTGGGAGATGTGAGTCGGCTGTTACTTGGGTGCTTGCCGGGAGGCAGGTACAGTCGGCACGCGAGTCTGTTGAAAAATGGATTTAATGTGACGCAAAACAAGCGCGGACTCATAAAAATGAAATGGAAATTAATCAAATTAGCATTTTGTACAAATAGCAAAGCATTACCTCGCTTATGCCAGCGATTTGTAATGCCAGAATTCCGGAAAGAGGATTGTAGGATGTGGGACGTGGGATGTTGGATGGTTGATGGCTGAAAAGTCCCGTCCCGGACGAGGACATGCTAGAGCGGTTTAGTTGTAGACCCGGAATAAACGTACATGCAATCCGGCCACGCCAAAAAGTGATTGCATAATTACTCAGAAGGCAGGCAAGTGCCAGTGTGCCCCGTCGACCACAAAAGTATCTCCGAATGAAAATTAAAAGTAATGACCACAGCCTCAGCTTAGAGAGACATCCCATGCCCATACCCATGACCATCCCCATCCCCATACCCATCCCCACCGATTGCCCCGAATCAATTAGGCTGCCTGTCCTTCAGTACGAGGTCAGGCAGGTTCTGAGTTCTACTCCATTTTCGGGCTACGCCCTACGCCCAAAAACGTAGCAAACGTAGCTCGGGCTTTCCTCCTGCGATTTTATTGCAACACAATGGTATTTTAAGTGCAAACAATAAAAATGATTTATTGCCCCACAATGAGGGCCGTCTTCGTCGCCGTCTAAGGTGGAAAGGCGAATGTGTTCCTTGGTGGGGCTTTTGGCATTTTGTTTTCTGTTGTAATTAGAATAAAAAATGCATGTGGCTCCAATGCTACACAAAAATTGAATGATTCCCACCTGGGCCCGAATACACGATTATACACTTAGACTGAATTATTTACAAGACTTTTGGGAACGCCATGTTTGAAATGTTCGATATTCATTAAGAGCCTTCTCTGAGCAGCCTTCAGTCTCGTCTTCAAGTGAAAATCCTAAGTGCAGGCTGCAGGCAGGAGTGAGAGGAAAACCCTGTACAAAACTATGCCAAATGTGCAAAATGTAAACTTTTGGGAAAACAAAGAAAGAAAGGGTTAGAAGAAGAAAGGGAGTAAAAGAGCGAAAGGTAATGCCAAATGTGGGTTAATATGATTTATGGAAATTTGCCAGCTTCGCATTCGGGAAAAGCACTCGACCCGCACTCGAGCCTTTGTGTGTTTGCCAACTCAGGTGGGTGCCCGTGGCCCCTCGCTTTCACATTTCCGCTCCCACTCCTCCCCAACTCCCGTGCACACACACAAAGTCGTTTGTGGCATGACTCCGTCCGTGTCTGGGAGGGAGCTGGAACATTTTTACTTTTTGCTCAAATTTGTCAACAGAAACAGTTGACGTTAGACTCAATGCAGCCACCAGCCCGCATAATGCCAGGCATTTTTGGTGTCATTGTTAAGGAGCCAAGGCAGCCATCCGCAGACACACACACACACACACACACACAGACAAGAGACAGATACAGAGACAGAGAGAAAGCCAAAAGGCGTAGACTCGACTCCATTTGCCTGCCTCGGCAATGTCAGTGTCATGTTTGGGGCTGCTGCTGCTCGACACTTCTTTCTGGTGAAAGGTTTTTCATTTGACAAATGCTGATTAAGCCGCCGACTGAGAGTACAAAATATTTGCTTATACGAGCGGGAGAAATTACATGCAAGATGATGATGCGCCTATCCCTGGAGTGCGGCTGTGTCTGGCCATAGTCTGGGCCCATTCAATCAAGTCTCATCAGCCGGTGAGTGAAGATGTCCCTCCCGAATATGTTTTTCAGCATTAAACAGATTGCTGAAACCCCAATCGTTGGCGAGATTGAAAAGTCAACATGGCCGAAGGTGACAACAAAACCAAATAAATGGACATGACACGCATATTTAATACGCCCCCTCACACACACAGACACCACCCCATGGCCCCATCTGCCACCCTCTCACGGGCGTGGCCTGTGCCACATTCTGGATGATAGGATCGCTAGGCAGGGGTCCTGCTTGTCATGATATTTGTGTTGCCTTTTCTCCTGATTTTATTGTGTGAATATGTGGCACATTATTCATGATTAGGTTGAGGTCGTTTGCTCCTCGTTTTTGTGTATGTGTGCGCCCCCACCCGTTAGTGGGTGAGTGGAGTGTTTACCCACTTTGATTGCTTGACAAGGTGGCTGTCCTCTACTGTCCTGTCCCGCTCGAGTAAGGCTTGAAGTCTGAGGGCTATAATTAGTCGCACAAGTTCCGCTTTCGGTAAGCAAAAAGCCGGGCGCTAATGAGGCCAATAACTCAATTGCGGCCAGGGGACAGCCGCACAAATCTCAAAAGTTTAAAGCGTTTACACACCATTTAAATCAAAATTAATGTCCGATTGCCGGGCCAGGGCCACCTGGAAGGCACCAGCAGTAGTTGTAGTACGAGTATTAGCTGGAAATCATTTCGTTTTAATGACTCCACGCTTCGAATAAACTTTTTAATTACAAACTTCAATTACAATTAACGAGCGGCCGCTAAGCCGGAACACAAAACCGGAATGGAGCCGGGGCTCGGCTCAGAGAAGCAAAGATTTTGCTCCGTCTATCTGTTGTGTGGCTCCTCCGTTTGCATAATTGCCTTGGACCAAACGGGCTGACAATGACGGTACAAGGCAGGGCAAGGCAAGGCAAGGCAAGGCAGGGCAAGGCAAGGCAGGGCAAGAGAAGGCAAGGCACTGGCTAAGCTGCTTCCTTGGCCCTGGCCATGGCCAACGCCAACCCATCCATGGATAATTAAGAATAATAATTACCTCCCTTTCTGCAGTTTATCTGCGTCCGTCGGGCTCTCATTTTTTATTTCGTTTCGCCAAAGCTGCAAATAATGTTGATCCGCCCTGCCCGGGGATTGGCTGTGGGTTCTGAAGGACATACCTCGAAGTATGTATATATTTCCCAATTAATGCGATAATGCACTCGTTCTCGAGTCTCCAATCCATGCAAATTTTGTACCAATTTGGCCTCTGGCAGGGGGAATAAAAAACTTTGTTCGCGAATAAAATTTAAATTGAAACTCAAAAGAGAGCACGAGAGTTGTCAGCTTTAACTTTATGCGTTATGTGCCTGTGTCCCCCTATCCACCCCCATCCCCCCCCAAGCCAAGTTTCAGCCGCTATTTGTTCTACACAGCTCGGAAAATGGCAATTGGCTTGCGTTTGCCCCCAACTTTGTTTCACTTTTGCCCGTCGCGGCTTCTAATTTTGCCTTTTTGTCTGGTTTTTTTTTTGTTTTTTGACAAAATAAAAACTTTTCAATTTGACTTCTTGTTTGCCGAAACTCAAAAGTTTCGAATGAGTGAAACAAACAAAAAAAAAAAGAACCGAAAAAGAGAAAAAGAAAAGGCATACCTGGAACCGAACAAAAGACTTGAAATGGCCAATGCTGACAGTTCAAAGGAATCTGTCGCAGGCAGGTTCGAGTGCGGGCACAACTTTATTCAAATTCTCGTGCCCCCCGAAATAGTGGGTCCTCATATGTGTCGCTCTTTTGAAGGTGCCATGTGGCCTAATGGCTGGCCAGCAATTCAATTGTGTTCCTGGTTGCCATCGCTCTTTGCCACTCTGCCGATTTTCAATTTCCATCAGCAGACAACTCCAGAGCCGGGCTATACAATTTTGTCAAACACCAGGCCAATAAATAGTCATAACAGCACCCACCTGGTGGCATGGGGCTTCCGAGATTCGAATGAAAAAGCGGAGCAATCAGTGCGGGGGTTAGGGGTCGCTGCTGCATTATCCATACCGTGGCCATCATCGTCATCACCATCGTCAGCCCTGTCAGACACGCCGCAATGTGTGACATTCTTTGCATGTCTTACTGACATCTAACATTTGCGTTTCGTGTTTCATGCCCGTGTACTCGCCTCGTCGCGCGCCGCCTCGCGGTTAGTCCTGTTTGCTGTGGCGTCAGACAAACGGTAGTTTTTTTGCGGCTGCGGCTGCGACTGCGACTGCGGTCCTGGCAAATAGACAATCAATGGTTCCTAGGGCGAAATTGAAACGCAAGCAATGGTTCGGTGTCTCTGTGTTCTGTATCGTTGTTATACAAGTTTTAGATTGCGTGTACTCGTAGTACATGTACCAGTCGATCCGTCCGTAAGAGTAAATTGAATTTTTTTCCCCTCTCCCCCCACCACCACCGCCAGACGACAAAACAAAACAGCTCAATAAAAGTGTCAAATGGGGCAAATGCCTAGCCGCCGCACCAGTCTGAACGGTTTTTTGAGTAACTTTTGCCAATTGGCTCTCGGCCTCAAAATGGGAACAAAGCAAATCCATCAATCAATGCAGAGAGAGTTTGTGAGAGTGGGTGTGTGGGGGTGTGTGAGTGTGGCAATCTTTTAACTACTCATTTATGTGCTCTAAGAGTGCTTGAGCTGGGACTTGTGTGTGTGTGTGTGTGTGTGTGTGTGTGTGTGTGGGGTTGGGTCGTGGAGTGGCTGCTGCAATTAATTGGCCGAGCTCCAGCAACACTTCTCTTGTTCCTCTCGCTGGCTGTAGTTCCAATAAATTGTTTTACACTGGTTGCCACTTGCAACGGCATGGGGCAGGGGGGCAGGTGGGGCAGCGGATCGACTACAACAATAACTTCAACAAATAGCAGTGGCACAGCACAGCAGGCAACTGCTACTTCAGCCGTTCAGCCATTGTGTGCTGGTGTGTGTTTGTTTGCTGGCCAATGGACCGACGTGACGTATACGTAATATTTCATTTCATTTGTACAACGCACATACGCGTAGCCTGTTCCTCCCTACCTATGTGTGTGTGTGTTTGCTTACCGTTTGCCTCTGGCCAAGCGATGGGCATGGGGCACGGCTACGGCGACGACTACACGGACTCTTCACGGCCTACAAACGTTTGCACAAAGGTTCAACACCGTTATTTATTTAATTGCATTCAATTTGCGGTTAATTGTTAAACAATGCTGCCCGGCAATGGCCACGCTGCACTGAACCTCGAAGCCTTTGACTCGCACAAAGTTCATTTCGCATAATGGCCAAAAGGTGCGTACGAGTAGGTGCTGCGGAGACGGGGGCCTGCTCCGTTGTCCGGGCTGTTTTGCAAAATGGAGGAGCTTGTGTGTGTGTGTGTGTGTGTGTTTGTTGAGCAAACAACTACGAGTGCGGTTTTAATTGAACTCAAGTGATGCTGAGCACTGGATGGGCATGGGCCGCTCACTTTTTGCACGAATGCGGGTGAGCCAGAGAGGGAGGGGATAGAGAGTGGAATAAATGAGAGACAGTGCGCCCTCTCTAATGAGCGGTCAAATATTTACACAGGAATACTACTCGTCGAGCTTCAAGTAATTAGCTTTTAAATTGGCCGACATATCTCACTCTCGAAATCCCATAAACTAGACCAATTTGCCGGCGACCGACCACACACTCGCACAAGTTTATCTCGAAACGGAATTCATGGCCCGCCAGCAGCGACAAATTATAAAACAAATTTGCCTGCCATTGGGCAAAAAGTAAAATAAATAACAATTATGGGAAACAAATCAGGACCAGGTTAGCAGTTATCAGCGGCTGCGGCGGGGCCACCTCCGCATTGCCGGGGAAATTAGCGGCCGAATGCCTGGGCGCCTAAACCATTGTTATCGGCCCCCCGCCGCCCGGCCGCTGACCAGAAAAAATTTGCATTTCAATGGGAAATAAAGTAACTGTGGACTCCATTGGACGCTAATCGCCTCGCCTCACAAATGTGTGTGTGTGTGTGGCATGTGGCGGCAGCGGCAGCGGCATTGGCATCGGCATCGGCATCCAATTAAAATGCATCGTTTTGGAAGTACTGCGGAATGTGGGGTGCTGCTGCTGCTGTCTCCTCCATTCAAAATTGAAACAAAAACTATAATCGCTTTGGCAGGGATTACAACACACAGAAACATGTGGCAGATCCCCGCGCCGTCTGAGATTTGCCGTACCAGAGCCACGACCAACACACCATATCCCTATCGATGCCCGGCCGCTCCTGTGGTCATGTGCAACATGCGAATTATATTTTGTGTGTGTTTTTATCGCAAATTCAATTCAATTGCGATAATAATACAATTTATTTGCAGCAATTTGTTTCTCTCTGCGTGTGTGTGTTTTCTATGCGAGAGTTCTGAAATTTAGTGGCTGTCCAATGGCGAATTATAATTATGTGCCTGGCTGCTTCCACAGGCTTCTGCTTAAATTGAAATTATATAATTATGTTTATTAAATACACAAATTCACTCACATAATATATGGACATATACCTATCTGGGTAAACGTGGGCCGACAACACTTTTAATGGCCTCTATCAGCAGTTGCCCCAAAATGCCGGCAACGGGAACCACAAGCAGCCCCAAAAAGCCCATTAAAAGCCGCCTAGCAGGGCTCCAGAATAGGGCCTTGACAGAAGCCCACACGAGAATTTACACAGGGTATACGGGGTGTATTGGAAACCATCAAAATAGATAAGGAATCGATTCCCCCTGTTCAGGGAAGTCCCTGGAATAGATTAACAGTGGTGCTAACAGCCCAGGTTAACAGCCTGTTACCGCTCACCTTTAACAGCCTGTAGGCGCTCTCGGTTACAGCGCACAGTTAGCGCCCAGGTTAACAGCCGTTACCGCTCACCTTTAACAGCCTGTGTTATCGCTCAGGGCAGCAGATCGAACACAGTAACAGTGGTGTTAACAGCCGTTACCACTCACCTTTAACAGCCTGTAGCCGCTCTCGGTTACAGCGCACTGTTAGCGCTGCCACGATCCACACCAACTAACTTAGGTTTAAAGGCAGTAATATTTACGCAGGAAAGAAATATAAGGAAGGAAAATATTTGTATATAGTGAATTATAGCGAATATATGTATGGAATCAAACATCTTCACTTCTATCCACCCTGCTACAAGTAACCTAAATCCTAACAATAACAGATCAACGAAGAACTAACAAAACCAATCACAGCAGCAGAAATACAATTTGTCTCCTTAGATGATGATTTAAAGACTCTAATCTAATCTCTGCAGAATTGTGTATCTTCCGAGGGTATCCGCTGTTTCATTCTCTCTTTCCTTTTCCGTCCCCAGCTTATTGTCTGTTTATCAATGTGTTTACCTTTGAGCATCTTTTGTTATACTTTATGCTGCCCGACGGCTGTTTGTGCGCAAAATGCATTTGTTTCGATATGCCGCCCCATATAAAATAAATTGAATACATATTTCTTTCAGCTCGAATGACTGTATATCGAGTGGCAGAGACTGTGCGGTGGGTCTGGGTACTCCAATAGAGATGCAGTACAGTGGAATGCCGCCGCTAAAACAAACATCCGAGTCGTCTGCCGGAAATGGGATACAAGTTCAGAGCTGAAGCTGGAGCTGGAGCTGGTGCTCGAGCTGGATATCAGCGCATTTGCAGTGGCAATAAAGTCCCTCCGAAACAGTGGCGACACAAAAAGAACTTGTAAAGTGGCAAAGAGCTGCGAATTGAGGCAGTGGTGTGGCCGAAAAGGGGCCAACAGCTATAGCCCATAGTATTCTCCTTTAGGAGAATGATTCTCTACTAGTACCTGGCAAAATATCCACTTGATAGCCATATGGCAGGTTGAACGGCTCCCCCAGTGGTGGAACTGCTGGGTGGAAAACAGAGACACATTGGCTCACAAATGTTTATAGCACTAATTTTATTTGTCAAACTAACAGAAGAGGAACAACAGCGACAAACAGTAGCAAGGCAAGGCAAGGCAAATAAATGTGTCTGAGAAACGATTGAGCGCGTTCAGAGACGACAGTCATATAAACAGAGGGACATAAAACTCATACGACATGTGGGCCGGGCCGGGCTGGGCTGGGCTGGGCCGGCAGGCACTCGTAAGGGAAGTGCGTAAGCGTGAGAACATGGCACTTCATTCACGCCCCGGAAGTGCCTCCCACCACATGTCTCCATATCTCTCTCTCTCTCTCTCTGTGTCTCTCTGTCCAAAGTTGGACTAAAAGAAAGACAAACTGAAACTAGAAACAAAGCCAGGACTAGAGTTGTGCCTGCCGAACAATTTATACGACTATTTGAAGCTGGAGAAGTCTGAGTAAACGCTGCTTAAGTGTGCGTAAATCTATAAGGACCGATGCTGGGAGGACACACCCTCCCCCACCCCTTACCCCCACCCACACCCTCACAGAACCTATCGAAAGATGTTCGGCAGTCTTCATTGTCACCCGACATCTTTCTCCCAATGTTAACACATCGTTGCCGTCGTCTGCTGTCTTTCACAGCATCCCAGAGTCCCCCTCCACGACCTTCTCCCGAGTCCCGACGTTGTTTTTATGCTGTAAAGCATTTTCATTTGTTTTTAGTTTCTTTCCTTTTTTTTTGACTGCCTTTCAAGCAGAGAAGTAGGGGATTTGTGGCTCACTCTCTATCCCCCATGGGGACGGGACATTCGCCCTGGCTTGGCTCCTTGGAAATTGATAGTTTTAGCCGACAGATTATGATCTGTTTATTGTGCAAAGTGCTGTAAAGTTCGGGGCAGCAATTAAGCCGCCTAAACGAGACGGGTGTGAAATGTGTTTCTGGTGATAGCAGAGGCAGCCTCTTAGGGAGAGGGAGAGGCGCCCGTCAGGCTTTGTTGTCATTCATGTTCGATGGACCGATAGGGAACTTTAACTTAATTTACTTGGTGGCAGGAGGCAACAGCCTCCTGTTCCTGTCCCTAACCAGCGCCTCGTCGAGCTGGCGAGAGAACAACAAGAATTGAACTTATTTCCGGCGGAAGTATCAGTATTTGGCAATTTCCGGTCGGGCAACGTTTTTTCTCGTTTTCCCGCACGCCCAGCAGCAGCAGCAGCTCTTGCCGAAGCAATAAATGTTAATACATATTAAGCGATTTCCTTCGAGAAGAAGACAATAAAGTTTGCCACGTCCGAGGAAGTCAATTTCCCCGAGTCGGAGTGTAATTAAACCCTTGGATGGAAGATGGCAGATGGCAGATGCGAGATGAAAGATGCCCGATGGAAGATGGAAAACTAGACGCAACCACTCAGCGTGGAACGCCACTTCCATTAGCCCTCTGCATTCATTAGAGCTTCTGGCCCGGCCCACAATCATCATCAATAATACCGCTCCGAAAACACATCACAAATTAATTTTGACAGCTCTTGGCAACGATTAATATCAATTATTCAAATAGTTTGCAAGTTGGCATTGCTGCCGCCTCATCGATGAGCGTCTCCTCTATTATGGGCCATTGACAATGGCCGAAGCATGCCAGAAGGCCGTGCGGCGGCTCTTCCTGGATTAGGCCTTTGTTATTGGCCCATTCATATGGGAGCGAGCGGCTTGCAAGTGAAGGCTTTGCTGAAAGAGCATCTGATCTATGGCCATGAATGGCGTGGAGCAGCGGGGGCTCCTTTCTAATTGGATTCTTGGAAATTAAAGCCGCTTAAAGTGCATTTCCCACATTCGCATGGTGGTAATATTTTTATGTCCGTTTGAATTCCATACAAATGGGTTGTCCTTCTGACCCAGACTCGGCCCGTTCGAGTGGCACACAATTTTGCAAATTATGCGTGCGCATGTATGAAATACAAAATTGACTAATATTTATTTATACAATTTTGTGGTCCACGGCATGCAGATAATTCAATTCCTGTGTCAAATTTACCAAAATGTGCGTGTGCCGGTGCCGGTGCGTGTGGACCTGCCCGGCGCTCACCTCAAATGCAATTCAATTTTGCGATAAACCAATTTAAAGTAGACCAAAAATCGGGCGAAAAAATGCCAGAAATAATATATATACACATATAATGTGAGTGTCGCTTTATCAGGACTTTTCGGTCTCTCATTCGCATCACTGCTGCTGCGGTCAGAGGTTATCAATCGTTCGTCGAAGTGGTTGCCGCCAGAGTCCATCAGAAGAGCTCTGCAATTGTACAATTTCCCCTGCAGTTCCACCTCTATTTTATTTGCAATTATGTTTGAGTAGTCTTCTGCATAAAACAAATAGCAACAACTGTACAAGCTCCGAGAACTGCTGCCACATCCCCCACCCGAAGATCACCCCCAAAGCCCCCTATGCCCCAAAGGCTGTCAAAGGGAAGGGGAACAATATTTTCGCTTGCCTGACACGCCAAGTGTCAAACACACCTTCGAGCGGTTGTGGCACTGCCACTGACACCACCAGGAGTCCGCCACGAGGCCATGAGGCCATGAGTGGGTATTAAAGACTGAGTGAGCAATTGTGAAATGGGCAGGGCAGGGCAGGGCAGGGTTGGGTTTCGGTTGGGGGGCCTCATGGGCGGAGTCAACAATTTTGTCTAATTACAACACGAGAAACAAGACGCCAGGCGACAAGCCATAAAAAATATGCCATTTGCACGAAAATAACTGTGATGTGCTGTGACCTGTGACCTGCGTATCGAAAGCCTAAGAGCCACAGATACAGCTAACAAATGGCTTAATTCGGCCAGGAATGCTCAGACGATAAAAAGTACAAGTATTAAAATTAACAAAACAAGGCCCAGTCCTAGACAACAGACGAGACGATGAGGGGGTGGCAGATTGGGCGGCATCTATGAGAGTGCGAGGGGAGAGTCGTCCCATCACGTGATTGACGCACATTTCAACCTGGAATTTCCAGCTGCTAACTCGACGCACCCTCTCGCGATCGGCAGCAACCATCTACAACATTCTGGCTGTGGAAGTGGAAATTTTATGTGTCTTCGTCATGTTAATTGTTTTCCTTTGTTGGTATTCCCGGCTATTGTTTCTGGATGGACTGGATGGCTTTGTTATAAGCCATAATTTGTGCGCTTATAACTCAAAAGTTTCACCGTCAAGGCGAACGCAACTAACTTTATTAACCGAAGGAGAACAGTCGGCAGTCGGCAGGCGGCAGTCGGCAGGCCCAGGACTTCATTTGAGTTCATTCTTTTTGTTTTCTTGATTTCCGTTTCCGACGACGCAACTTTCTTTAGCTTGTTTTTATGGTAATCGGCGCATAACAAAAACCACAATACCCAACCACGCCCACAGCACATACCCTCGAGCCATAGCCAGGGTTGAGGGCCACCTGTGAGTGTGGGGGTGGCAGTGGCATGGCATTTGGAAATTAAACAGCGCATAGTCCTTAAAATTTTATAACTTAATTTCTGTTGCTTTGGTATTTTTGTGAACTTTTTGATTTGATTTCCGTTTGCCACTCGCGCAACTCCTTTTGTGGCAGTATCGGCTCCTTGGGTGTCCTGAGTGTGGCAGGCAGGTGATTGTGGCTGGTGGGGGACGGTGGTGACGTGCCTGGCGTTCTTTTTCTGCCGGAATTCGGCATGCGAATTAGAATAATAAACTGTTGGAATTTATTTCGCACAGGAAAATACTTTGGCTGCGCTGATAAGGTTGATCTATGGCCGGTGGCACTTGAATGGCCGCCGATAAGGAGACGACGGCATCCAGTGTTGAGGGATTATGCCGGGGCAGCATAATTGATGCGCCCTGGGGCATGCGATGGGGCCATTTCGAAGTCGATTGGATCCGCAGACATAACTCAATTGTGGTAATGCAAATCTTGGCTCTTACGCACTTCATTATGGCTCCCACCGAGGGCTCCGTTTCAAAAGAACTACTTAATTCCTTTGAGTGTTTGCCCTGTAAATCTTGGCGTACCAGGTTCTACTGTCTACTAGGTGGAACCTAGTTTCATTATGCTAATTGCACGGACATCAACTGGGGAAAACAATGCTGAAAATAACAAAGAACGGAGCCAGGTGCGGGGCAGGGGCTGGGGCAATGGAAACCAAAGAATTTTCATTAAAAAATGTTCATTTAGTTGCACAATTATTTTTGTGCAGCAATTTTAATAACACTAATTTACCTTCAATTTTCTCAACTCTTTTTCCGTGCCACACTCACAAAGGCGACCAATGCCAGAAGCGGGCACAAACGGAGAGACAGAGAGAGAGAGAGAGAGAGAGAGAGAGACAGACGGACAGAGTGAGAGAGAGAGAGAATACCAGTTAAAAATATGCGCAGCTGCACGAATAAAAAATTATAAGTTTTTTTCTCTCGATTCTCCGTTTTTTGCCGTCTTTTAATTTGATTCCTTTCAGCATTCACTCAACCAGGCCACAGATGAAGACCCGACGACCGGCACTGGCGTCGTACGTCATGCGAGCGGCCAAAGCAATGGGGCAACGGGGCCACAGCAAAAACAAAATCATCAAAAGCGGACATAGGACCGGGAGCGGATCCCGCCAGGACTGAGCCAAGTTCATTCTAAGCCGTTTGCATTGCAAATGGTGCATCTGCCCGGCGACAAAAGGCAAAGAAGATGGGAACTATTGCCATTGCCCTACGGCAGAGGCTGTGGATGTGGATCGAGGACCAGGACCAGCCTGGTTGGCCCCACAATCACTTTTCAATTAAATGGCATTCTTCTCTTGGCCATTATTTCATGTTTTCTCCTCTCGGCTTTGTTTTCTTGCTGTTTGCCGCTGCCACTGCGAGTGCTCTGGGCCAAATGTGCCTGCCACAAAGGCAGCAGGCGTAAAGAGGCGCAGTATAGGGGGGGAACTGAACTGAACTGAACAGAAAGCGAACAGAACAGTTCTTTGAAAATAACGAAATCATTTTGGGTTCATTTATTTACTTGACCAACTCAGATGAAAGTCTTTGAGCCTCACAGCCTCACAGCCGCACAGCCGCATGGCAGCTTGGCAGCTTGGCAGATGTTTCAATTGTCAATCATTAATTCGGGGATTGATTTGACACGACGGAGGACAATTCAAAGCATTTAAATCCCTGAAAATTAATTAGAAAATCAATTAGCAGGGACTCCAGTTCGGGATTAACATAGATCCCAGTCATAATTAGGTGCCGAAAAAGCTTTTCTTTTGGCCCAAAAGGCACCCTGAGAAAAACAATAAAGTCTGTCCCCCGACGCCTGTCGCCCGTTCACTTTTCAAACTTCGCTTTGGGATGCGATGCCGTGTTAGTCCTCCAGGATTAGGGCTAAACTTTGGTAATTCAGGGCAAGTTTTTTGGGAGCAGCAGCAATAAGCAAATAACTGGCAAATTAGGCCAATAAAAAAAAGGTTCCCGGAGTATTGCTTAGATTGAAAACGAATTGAAAAACTCACCTCGGTGGAGGGTCCGTCTTGGAGCCGAAGTGATTGCGGAAGCTTAGAGAAAATATGTCTAGAACTTTTCGCATTTAGTTTTATTTTCATTTTCATTTGCACTGGCACTTTGTACGCGTATTACCGAGTGCAACTAAGTACAGGCACACACATTAGTATAAGTACTACAGCTAGGGGTAGAGGGGTGAGTTGGATTAAAACTTGTAGCTGGCGGAGTTCCGGTTAAGCCTGATGGCATCCACGGGGCAAGATCGTTACGTCCTGCAGCAGCTCCGTTTATGTCCGTTTGTATGCGTTTGCGGGGGCCTCGGGCAAGGTGGTAGTGGTGGCCGCCTCCTCTACGGCATCGCCATGTTTGAGCCAGTGCGGAGCTAGCCGCAGCATGAGGATGGCGCCCAGCGGCGCCGTGAATATAATCGCCAGCACCGAGATGATGAGCACATTGCCCGCCAGGGCCAGCTGCGCTTCGTTGGCCACGCTGGCAGCACGTGCCAGGTCCAGGGCCACGGGACCCAGCGCCGCCTAAGGACCCACAGAAGAAGGAGAGAGAGAGAGAGAGAGGAAGGGCTCTCTGATTAGATGGCTCAAATTAAGAACAGGCAACCGCTGCGTATGAGTGATATGAGCACAGCGCAGCGCCAAGCAGATTAAAATACGGTTTTGCTGTACAATTTTAATTAAATCAGTACGAAAAAAGGCAAGAAGAAGGTGGACAGTGAAATATGTGACCGCCGACGGACCGCATATTAGGGAAAAGTTCAGCAGCCAGCCAGCCAGCCAGCCAGCGACAGTGCCACATGTTGGCTTTGGCTTTGGTCAAAACTCGAAGTAAGACAGCAGGCTGCAGGCAGCAGGCGGCAGGCGGCGGCTTAGTAAGCCAGCGGAACATTTAAATTTCAGTCAACCACAGAAACAGATGCACACACGCACACACACACAAACACACACGCATTGGCCAGGCGACATAAACAAAATGTCCGCTTGTGGTTAAACTGCAAACAAAAGGCTTCCATGCCAACTGCAGCAGAGTCAGAGTCCGAGTCGGAGTCCTCGTCCTCGACCTGCGAATTCGTGTATTACTTAGGCATTTCGATGAGAACAGGGACAAGCAACCCCTTCGGGTGTTGCTGGTGTTGGTGGTGTTGCCATGGCCAGCAGGGGCATGGACCGAGTGAAATGTCCAGCAACGAAGTAAAAACTTCTCGGGGAATGGGGCAGAGGCAGAACTCGAGCTGGGGACCAACCGCAGCAACATGACACGCGGAACGGGAAACTTACTTGGACAGTCGCTTTGGGAAAACCGGAAATTGTAATGTAGGCACGTTCCTTTCTCGACAGATTTCCGCCATATGTGGATAAATATGCAAAACCCAAGCGAAACTGCAAACGAGAACAAGAACAAGAAAAGGGTCATCGCTGGTTAGTCGTTTCTCTATATTTTTTTTCGCTTCGTTCTCGGTTCTCCGTTCTCTGTTTTCTCCCTGTTCTTCTGTTGTGTGCAGGTAACATTTGCATTTCGTGGCCCAGAACATTTTCATTTCGGTTCAACCCTCGCCGACCGGACAGCCCCTCTTTGTTTTTTGGCGGTGGGATGACCCGAAGCCGCGGGGACTGTCGCACAGCAGCAGCAGCAGCAGCAGCAGAGTATTCCCTGCACAAACTGAGTGAGGACCGAAAGAAATTAAATAAGTGGCAAGGCGAACAGTGAACAGTGAACGGAGAACGGAGCACATTGTTGCATTCCCCCATAGAGCCACCGTGCCACCGGCGACCGGCAACCGGCGACCGTTTTAATTACCAAACTTCCGACCAGCACCAGCAATGCCCCATAACCGATTACATGGCCCTGCAGCACGTTGAAATTAATTTCCTTGCCGATGAGTGCGAACGAGACGGGCTTGAGGAACGTCCACAGTAGATCCAGGCGCTTGGGGACACTGGCCTGCAAGAAAAGACAGTGAGAGAGAGAGAGAGAGAGAGAGAGAGTGAGATGAAGTCCATAAATTCTGATTAGATCAATATATTCCCATATGGCATGCAATTAGGACTGCTTATGTCGTTTCCCTCCACGTAAAGAGGCAATTAAAATCCATTGGCCAGCCAGTGCACACAGAAAGGATGGAAGATTCTTGGAAAAACTTTCGCCTGAAAGTCAACAATATCGGAGGCAGCATCTAGGGCCGGGGCTAAAGGTATTAGCCAAGAGCTAAAAACAAATCGAGAACTAACAGTCGGGACCCAACAGGGCACAAGGCACATGATGTCACAAATTACCTAGCAAAAGTCGCCCACACAAACAGAGGTTTTTCAGAGAGCTGGCACGCTGTGTGGCTGTTTCTCCGATATAAAAAATGGCACTATTGCATGCTACATTTTTCAAGAACCAAACGAAAAAAAAAACTACAACACAGGTGAGGCCCAGGCCCCGACCCAGGCCCACGCCACCGCCCCCCAAAGCACTCAGTTACGCAAAGGCAGGACCAAAACACTCTCGAGAGCACACTAGCTTTTTGTGGACGGAGCCCCCGTACCCCATCGTTCAACTTACAATCTGATGGGCCTGCAGTTGGTGCGGTGTCAGCTTGCTCTCCTCCCGCCTCCAGCCAATCCTCGCAATAAAGGCGGTCGTCACACATCCCAGGGCACCGGCCGACGTATAGCCAATGACGCGGCTGCCCATCACGGCGATGGTGCCGCCCAAGATGGTCAGAACGAAGCGGAGGCCATTTGCGTACGTCTGCAAGGGATGAATCAAAAGACAGACATGTGAAAAGAGTGGATGGGAAAATGGTTGAGTTAGGCATACGCACACGCATACGCATACGTAAAAAGAAGGAAAAAAAAACAAAACCAAATCACTTTACAAAACTCTGATGGAAACTGTTTTTCTTCTCCTCCCCACCGCCCTCCCTCCGCTTTTCCACCCATTGTTTGTGCTCTTTCTGCTTTGACGGGCAGTGCGCCGTGTGGTCAGGTTGCGTATACGCAACGTGTGCACCAGTCGACAGGATCGACAAAAAAATGCCTTGTTTTCCCATTTTTGCCCGTTCTGTTTTGATGTTCCCTTTGGCTTTTGCTTGCATACGAAATTTTTAGTCAGAACTCGAAAAAAATCTGTAGCTAAATGGCCCGAACAACGATTTCGATCCGATAAACCTCGCCTCGAATAAAGTTATCTTTTTGCTGTCTTCTGTCTTATATTTTCTAGGTATATTTTACTCGTTTTAGTCGTTTAGTCCGGCCAGGGGGGAAGCTTGTTGGTTTTGCTGGACAGGTGTTGAGGCTGATTGAGATCTTTTAATTTTCGTCCTTGCTGGCTGGATGGCTGGCTGGCTGGCTGGCTGGCCCTTTCAGAGCACTCACTTTGGCACACCGCAAATCGCTGCAATTCAATTTTCCTTCACTCCACTTGTCCTTTGTCCACAGATTTAGAAAAGGTTTAAGCTGCATTTTCCTCAAATCGAATGAAATTGCATTCAATTGCGCTTCGTTAGGCGACTCGCTCGGACACTCTCCTGCACTTGCCATGAAAAGTACTCTCTGAACTTTTAATTTTCCTCCCCCCCCCCCCTCCCCCCCTCTCCCACCCGAGTAGGTACTGTAATAAGATGAGTTTTCTTCTCTACCTCCTGAAATTGCAAACTTTTGCCCCGAATATCGTATTGCAAAAAAAAATACTGCCAACGCGGAAGAAAAGGAAGAGGAAAATGTTGAATGCGGAAAGCGCAGTGCTGGAAAGGTGACTGCGAAATTACAAGAGACTGCGTAATCATAATAAAATAAAAGCAGCGCCAAGCACCAATGACACGCGAGAAGATGCTGGAGACCAACAAAAAAAAAAAAAAACGCCGAGGAGGCCTGATGACAGCCACACACACACAGACACTCGCACCGCCTTACAGATACCCACAGTGTTAGTCTGTGGCTGTGTGTGTGTGTGTGTTTGCAAGGATGTAAGGATGCAGCGACTTCAACGTCGCACAGCGTGAAATTTTTGTACAAACTGCAGCGCCGCGTGGCTGCGGATGCCACTTGACGACGACGAAGCCAACGACGGCCCCGCGCCGCGCTTTACAGAAAACAAAAGTTATGAGAGGTCTATGTGTGTGTGTATGCGTGGTTATATGGTTGTGTGGCAGCCCCAGTGCATTCGGTGGCACCACCCATGGCGTTTGATTATGCGCGCCATTAGCGGTGTAAGTTGCGGCAATGAGTTTTGTGGCTGCGGCTGTGGCTGCCACAATGTCCCCAGCATAACTTCACATAGATGCTGGCAGTAACTGTCGTCGCAAATGTCGCCAGCACCGTCGCCGTCGTCGTCGTCGTCGTCGTCGCCAGCTCCGTCGTCGTTGCCGCTTTGCATGTAAGTGTCTTTTTATGCAAAATGCACCCACACATTCACACCAACCCCTCTCCGCCCTCCCCTCTTGTGTGCATATGGCACCCAACGCCTGCCAGCCCCCAACCCAGCGGTGCTTGTGCGCGTTTTGCATCATTAAATGCGCTGATTGAGTGTCTAAGTGTTCACTGAATGTGCATTTTAAGTGCAGCTCCAGCTAGCTCCACGTCTGCGCCTTTGTCTGGCACGGACATCGTCGGTTCGGGGCTGGGCCGCTTACCGCATTGCGAGATGGCAAGAACTGGAGCATCATGCCGTACAGATAGCCGAAAACGAGTCCAATTCCAATGCCAATGGGACCCTGCAGCACTTGCTGTGTGAGCGAGGCTGTAAGCAAGAGCAAAGAGAGTATTTATTTCACAGTGGAGCCGTGGGTAGCGGGTGGCAGGTGGCACGCACTTGTGGAGAAGATGACGCTGATTATGACGCCGAACATGAAGATGGACACCACATCGTTGCATGTGGTCATCGCATAGATGAGGGTGTGTATGCCGCTGTTCAGGCCCAGGCGATCCTCCTTCAGCTTAAGCATAACGGTGACCACCACATTCGGGGAGATGGCGGTGATGACCAAACTGTGTGGGGGATTACGAAACGGAAACATTGATAGCCATCCAACCAAGCAGTCCACAGCCCACACACTCACCCCAAGGTAATGCCCCAGAGCCAGGGCATCGAGAGGGTAAGGTAGGCCAGTCCGGCGATGGCCGCCACCTCGGCAATCGTCGGCAGCAGCGTCAGGCGGAGAATCATAAGCCACAGCCGCTTAAACGCCTCCCCGTCCAGTCCGAGGCCGGCCAGGAGCATGATATTGATCAGGGCCATTTCCCTGTTGAGAAGTTTAGACACTTTTCCATTGGAAACTGCTCGTCTTAGCCGCCCTCCGTGCGACCAGCTCTTACCTCAGAAACAGCTCAAATCCCTGATAGCCTTCGAAATTTGCCAGCCCCAAATTGGCGTAGAGCACGCCGAAGAAGAGCATGCCCAGCATGTCGGGCAAGTGGGCAAAGGTCACCAGGATTCCGGATAGCTGGGCGCCCACAAACAGGAACGCTATGCGCATGATGACTGTCTGGGGCGCTGAGAATTCCCTCAGCAGTATCCAGGCCATCGCCCAGAGGCCCAGAAAGATGACCAGCAGGGCGACATGCTCGGAAATCAAGGACCAATGCAGAACCAAGTGACGCCACCTGCAAAACAGGCATCGAAGTGGTTAAATCAATGAACAAATAAAGCACACACAAAAATATTTGGTTATATTTATAATTATTACCTCCCCATCATCCTGGGAAATTCAATGAGGAATTTTAACGTTGTTGCAGGAGAGGAGGGTATTTTGGGGGTTTGTTTAACTATTTGCCAGCGAGATAGTTTGTTGGAGGAAGGAGTTTAGGGGATAAGTATATTGAATCTCTAGATTTTTCGTGCCACACAAAATTACGGATATAAAAGCGATGAAGACCCTCCATCTGAGAGCCATTTTGTTGGCCAGGTTAACACCCAAACTCCCACAAAATTTCATCACAGCCGTGCACAGAATATTACAATAGTCCAGTAGAACACACAGTATCTTGCCCCAAAGACCAGACCCCGAACTACCACTGAAGTTCAGCTGATTATGACTCCTGGAGGTCCTGTGAGTGAAAGTGGGCAGGCTGTAATTGAATAGTCAATAGCTATTGGAGATGATGGCATAGTTTTGGATTTAGCTTTCGAATTGGAATCCTCCTGCCATGCTCCATGTTTTCGACATACCTTGAGATGAGCTCGCTTTCTCTATCAAAAGCTGAGCTGCTGCTGAGGAGCGACAGTCCATTACCAACAATTAGGCCCTCGAAAGGGTGAAACCTTCTCCGTCTGAATGCTCAGAATGTACTGAAGAAAGGCAGGGACAACCGTTCGGGAGTTTCGTGTGTCTCTGTTAATCAGGTGAATTATGTAAATGTAATTGCTGCTAATTGCCAAGCTCCTTTGGAGCTATAAAACCCACCCGGACCTTAGCGACGGCCGACAAACGCTAACCAAATGGACAACCACAAGGAACGCATTGAGTCCATGCACCTGATTCTTCAGGTCATGCGACTCTTCGGCCTCTGGCCCTGGTCTCTGTCCGAGGGGGACCACTGGAAGGTGTGGGGTTTCGTGCGGCGAAACTATCGCTTTCTGCTGCATCTCCCCATAACATTCACCTTCATCGGACTCATGTGGCTGGAGGCCTTCGTCTCGAGCAACCTCGAGCAGGCGGGCCAAGTGCTCTACATGTCCATCACGGAGATGGCGCTGGTCGTTAAGATTCTCAGCATTTGGCATCACCGCTCGGCCGCCTGGCAGCTGATGCACGAGTTCCAGCAGGCCCCAGAGCTCCGCCTGCGCTCCCAGGAGGAGCAGCGCTTCTGGCAGCGGGAGCAGCGCTACTTCAAGTGGTTTTTCTACATCTACATACTCATCAGCCTGGGCGTGGTCTACAGCGGCTGTACTGGGGTGCTCTTTCTGAAGGAGTACGACCTCCCGTTCGCCTACCACGTGCCCTTCGAGTGGCGCAACGAACGGGGATATTGGTTCGCCTATGGCTACGATATGGCGGGCATGACACTGACCTGCATCTCAAACATTACACTGGACACCCTGGGCTGCTATTTCCTGTTCCACATCTCCCTGCTCTACCGACTGCTGGGCATGCGATTGAGGGCACTGAAGAGTACAGCGGATGAGTCCTACTTTGGCCAGGAGCTGCGTCAGATCTTCGAGATGCATCAGACCGTGCGCAGGTCTATAGATCCTTACACATATATCCTATTGGTACCACTACTCTTCCACTCTACAGGTTAACCCACACCTGCCAGGCTATAGTGTCGCCGTATATTCTCTCCCAGATTATTCTGAGTGCCCTAATCATCTGCTTCAGCGGCTTTCGACTCCAGCATGTGGGCATCCGGGCCAATCCTGGCCAATTCCTAGCCATGCTGCAGTTTGTCAGCGTAATGATCCTGCAGATCTATCTGCCCTGCTACTACGGCAACGAGATCACCGTCTATGCCCACCAGCTGACCAACGAGGTCTACCACACCAACTGGCTCCACTGCAGGCCCCCCCTCCGCAAGCTGCTCAACGGCTACATGGAGCACCTGAAGCAGCCAGTCGCCATCAGAGCTGGCAACTTCTTTGCAGTTGGTTTGCCAATTTTCGTAAAGGTTCTTATGGAATAGAAGTCCCATTTGGGAGTGCCCACTCATTAAACCTCTCTTTTGCAGACCATCAACAATGCCTACAGTTTCTTGGCCCTCCTGCTGAATGTCTCTAAATGAGAAGTGGTTCACTTGATTAGGAATATTTAACACAATTAGAATATGTATTTTGAATTGCAATAAACAGAAATTTACAGAAAACCAAGCATTACTTAGTGTATTCTTAAAGGGGGTTGATTTATTAAATAGTTCTTGAGTTTTCTTGAGAATTTTACTTCTAAAAATAGAGCCATAACGTAGATCAATGAATAATCATTTAAAATTGGTAGAAAACTTAATCTTTGGGTGGCTATATCTTCAGGAATATCCACTCTATCGACACGAAATTCTCTTTTTATTACATTAACTTTTGGGAAAAGTTAATGCAGATAATAAAATATGTTATTGGAAATAGTTCCAAGCCTTCAGATTAGTTCAACAAAGTCAAATTTGAGCAGAGATTTATGGAGATATTTCCTTGGAATTTTGCTTGGAATACACCTCTCCTAAAAAGCATGACTTTACTTCTTTATTTTTCCTCCTCGCATTTAAACAGAATATTCTAAAGATATTTGTGGCTGCATGCTGTACTTCAAACTATTAGATACAGCCATATGAACAGCCTTGAATGAACTGAGAATGAAAAATCAACAAGAAGCAGCAGATGTATCCTCAAGTCTGTGTTCCTGCCCCCACTCCTGTCAGCCATTGCGTGACTGATGTATTTTGGTAGGAGACAGACGACAGTCAATGGGAAACATTATGTCAGCGGGCTAATTATTGTAATTGCCTTTGCCTTTAAAATTGTATAAATATTTTGGCTAATTAACGAAACGACTCAGGGCTGGAGCATCGTTGGAGCAGGGCTCACAAAAAGAACCAGTTCCACTCGATTCAATGTTAAATAAGTGAAAATAAATCATTCAATGGATGCCAGCCACTTATTGGGGCTCAGTTGCAGGACTTAAACGGGAACTGGAATCGGAAAAGTGTGTTCCAGAGGGAAACGAATCGAGAATACAACCCTAGTTCTGAATTTTCGTCAAACGAAGGCCATAGGTCTATAAAAGGAGACAATGTCATTCGTTATTCCATTGTGGAATTATTCTTGTGTCGCTGAAAATGCAGTCCACGGATCGTATAGCTGCTGTTCGGTTTCTGATTACGGTCCAGCGCTGGACGGGGCTCCTGAAATGGCAGGATGAGAATAGTCATGACCTCTGGACATGGGTCAAGCGCATCTATCCGTTTGCCCTGCATCTGCCGCTGACTTTCACCTACATTGGCCTGATGTGGCTGGAGGCACTCACCTCCACGGACTTCGAGCAGGCTGGCCAGGTGCTGTACATGTCGGTGACGGAGCTGGCGCTTATCACCAAGCTCATCAACGTCTGGTAGGCGAGAGCAGGTGGCAGGGTTCATTCACGAACTGGCAGACGATCCCGCCTACGAGTTGCGCAATCCCGAGGAAAGGGAGTTCTGGCACCGCCAGCAGATGCACTTCCAGCGCATCTTCTACTTCTACATCCGGGGCAGCCTGTTCGTGGCTGCGATGGGCTTTTTCAGCGTGTTCTTTCAGGAGGAGTACGAGCTGCCCTTCGGCTACTACGTGCCGTTCGAGTGGCGCACCCCGGAGCGCTACTACTACGCCTGGGGCTACAACGTGACTGCCATGACGCTGTGCTGTTTGTCCAACATCCTGCTCGACACCATGGGCTGCTACTTTATGTTCCAGATCGCCCTGCTCTATCGGGTGATGAACCTCCGCCTGCAGGCCCTGCACCGGACCCCGGAGAGGGAGTCCGCGCCCCGGCTGCGTGCCATTTTCCGGCTGCACACACGAGTGCGCCGCCTGACGCGACAGTGCGAGGCACTGGTCTCCCCCTACGTCCTCTCGCAGGTGGTGTTTAGCGCCTTCATCATCTGCTTCAGTGCCTATCGGCTGGTCCACATGGGCTTCAGGGAGCGGCCGGGTCTCTTCCTCACGACCCTGCAGTTTGTGGCCGTGATGATTGTCCAGATATTCCTGCCCTGCTACTACGGCAACGAGCTGACCTTCCATGCCAGCGCCCTCACCGACAGCGTGTTCCGCACCAATTGGCTGGAGTACTCGGTGCCCACCCGCAAGCTGCTCAACTGCTACATGGAGTTCCTGAAGCGACCCGTCAAGGTGCGAGCCGGAGTCTTCTTCGAAATTGGCCTGCCCATATTTGTCAAGGTTGCAAAACTCTCTCTCTCTCTGTGGCGCCACTCCATGCTAACTTGTGTTTCCTCTGCAGACAATCAACAATGCCTACAGTTTCTTTGCCCTGCTCTTGAAAGTATCCAAGTAAGCGGAGAGCTCCCCACAATGGAGCCCAGACCCCCAGGGAGGGCCAGGCCACACAAAGTGTGTTAAACACAACACCATAACCCAGCAGCACCAGCAGCAGCACCAGCAGCAGCACCGCAGTAACTCATACGACACGTTGTCTGCACCCCGCACCGAGAACAACATCGAGAATAAATGCCGCCAGCCAGCAAGGCATTTCGCCAGCTATTAAAGTAAGTGTCACTGCCAAAAAGGCGAAGGGAGACAGCACAAAAAACAAAAAGAAACAAAAAGAAATCAGGCCTGACTGCGACTAGACGTCGACCCGGGGAATTTGGGACCCAGACGAAGTCCCAGAGCCGGGCGGAAGCACGCGCGGGTGCCTAGTGTGGCAGCAACAGCCATGAGCACCATTGTTAGTGCATAAAAGAAATAGAAAACCCAATGCAAAGCAAAGCAAAGACCGGATATGCGAAAAACGCGTGCAATGCAAGTGTGAATGGCGGCGCGGCTGGCTGTCCCGCCGGAAGTGCATTCAAAGGGCTAAGCACGGATCCGCACAATGGCGGAGTGCAGGGCTCCCGGGGTCTGTCTGCCTCGGCTCGGCCACATGAGCATTTCACTTACCACTTGGGTCCTTTGTACTCCTCGCTCTGGACTCCTCCGCCGGGAACGGGCACGGGCACGGGCAGGGCTCCCCCATTGTTGCCGGCAACATTTTGTTGTGTTGTATTTGTTGAATTTAATGATGTCGGCGTTAAAATTATTGTTGCAGCGTTTTGTGTGGCGGAGGCATCGCCTCCCGCTCCCACTCCCGTTCCATTTCCATCCGTCCGCGCTTTGTTGTAGTCTTCCGGGAATTTTTGTATGTCTAATTTCGTATGCAACGGCGGGCCAGAGTTGCCACTCAGTGTGTCCTGTGGCGCAGTGTTGCCCTGCTCCTGTGTCATGTTGTCAGCCTTCTGCTGCTTTTGTTGCTGTCTGCTGCGCTTAGCTGTAAGTGGCAAACAGATTTAAATGTTTTAATAGATATGTCAACGTCAGAGAGAGAAAGAGAGTGCAGAGTGCAGTATTCCCTTCGAGCCAAACCGAAACCGAACAAACCCATCGAAGGCACAAGCGCTAACAAGCTGCATTTAACCCATTTTGCATTCATTTCTGCAGCTCATGCATAAGTAAAACCCGGAGGAGCGGAGGGCCCGGGAGGAGCCCGCGTCAACGGCAGTGTCAACGGTTCTGGCATCCCGGCAGTCGGCAGTCGGTTTAAATTGCAAAGTGCAGCCGAGTGCGGCTCTCATACGTACTACCTGTAATGCTCGTGCTACTCAAGGTGGTGTCGACGATGGCAAAATGAAGATTGCAACAAAGATTGACAAGCGTTGATTGCAAGGAGAGAGCCCCAAAGAAGTGGGGTCTGAGTGCGGAGAGGTGGCTGCCAGCGAGTCAAGGATGATAACCGTGCTCCTGCTGCCGGCAAGGAAATTGTTTTCGCCAGGCCACGACAAAGCCTCTGCCAGTCGACAGGTGTGTCGAGTCGGCTCTGGCTTTGGCTCTGGTTCTGGCTCTGGCTCTGGCTCTGGGGCACAGCCTCTGCGAGTCGCCTTCGCCATAATTGGCGTTATTGTTGCCGCGACAACTTCACACTTTGCCACTGCCAGTGCAATGGGGGGCAGGGCGGGGCAGGGCTGGGTGGGAGGCGACGGAGGTCTGCAAGGAGCCTAAGAAATACATAAATATTTCCATTTATAATTAGCGCACTTAATGCCGGTTCGGGTCCGCCCGTCGACAGCCTGTCGAACCATTCCAGGCAATTGACGCGCTTCTAGCCGGGCTAATTGGACGGCAGACTCCTCTGGCTGTGGCTCTAGCTCTGGGCTCCCTATTTGCATATGAAGCGTTGCTCTAATAACGACAATTTTCAATCCAGTTCTCACAATTATTATGCAAGACTGTCACTGTGTGTGTGGCGACTGTGTGTGTGTGTGTGTGTTAGGCTGTGCAATCAGCAGTTGATTTGATTTGAGATTCTTTTACTTTTTTTGTATTTCCTCAGAATCGAGTGGTGTTTGTATTTGATTTTAGAAGACAATCTGCTTGTCAATTGTCAACCGAACTCCGGCCGGGGCGCTTGTTCGTACGTGTTAATTGTCCGCAAATATTTAGCGCCAATTCGAGGCTCCAGATTCGACACATTGTGACAATCGGACTATTTGCGTCTCTGTTTCTGTATGCCCTGGATCACGTGTCGCCCATGATTCAGGCTATCATGCGACCTATTGATACGCAGAAGAAACGCTAATGGGGGGGGGGGGGGAATGGTGTCATAATCTCAAGAGGAAGGGTCTCTACATCAAGTTGGACTTAGAGTATTGCTTTGTGAGTAATTGGATTGAATCAAACAGCAGGAAGTTGGAGCAGGAAATCAAATTAGCTTCACTGAAAATATTCAATCGGCATTGATTTCACTCGAGTTTCCATCTGCTGCTCTGCTTTTACAGAAGAAAACAAAGGGAATATATAAGCAACAGATAGAAGATCCATTCAGCAGCCATAAATTCCAGTTTGCACTGCGAAAATCACTCATACGCACAGGTGGCTCTGTCCACAGATATACAAAAAGCGAAAGTGCGGCTGATTTTCGGCACTATCACCCTCTGATCATTCAGCGAGAGAGATATAGGAAGTATAGACTATACAGAACACTGCTTTGACATTGAATTATGTTGTGAAATCTACAGATGATTCAATCTCTGTCTATCCCGCGAGAGGGGCTCCCATAATCTATTCAAATATATCCCAGACACACTCGCCTTCGACTACAACCACAGCTGATCTATAGACGGTATTCCAGCGCTGCTCAGCAATAGAAAACTAATAGAAACTCAGAGAGAGAGAGAGAAAGAGGGAAAAGCACCCGACAAAAGCGAACCAAAACAAAGACAAGGCCCTGTGCGGCTCTACACCTACTCTTTTAGTTTGTAAATTAATTTATAATTACACAAACAATGTATTATAATCAGCAGCAACTGATTATTAAATATTAAATATTAAATACAAAGTTTCCAAAATAAACTTTTTTAATAATCTGTGTTTTCCATTGTGCGTTAAATATAAAACATTATTTTTAATAGATTTTCCAAAAAATAATGCATGAAACTAAATAAATTTGTGGTCGGCTAAGTGGTGGTTTTGCCCCGTGATGCGACGCGCGTTTGTAAACACTCACCCGAGCAATTTTCTATGAATAAATGAGTTTTTAATAAGCACAACACTTGCGAAATTTCGATGGAATATTACGTCGAGCACATTCTATTCAGGGCAGCCAATGTTAACCGATTGAATCTTTTTTTGTTTTTTTTGCCGAGTGATAACTAATCGCATTCGATGCCGGCTGACAACTGACTTCTATAAGAGCATCTCTCGCATCTACGGTGTGGGGCGCCGTATATACTCGCACTTTTTATCTTATGCTAATAAAAAAAACATACAGTCTCCGCAGTCGCCGAGAGATACTCTCGCGCGGGCGAGTGAGACACATAAAATATTGGTTTAATATTTTAAAATTAGCAAATAAATTGGAAGACAACAGAGCGGGAGAGAGCGTGAGACGAGAGACACGAGTGAGAGCTGGGAAAATATTGGATTATTAACAGACAAATTCAATGGAATTAACAGCAGCATGGCATTGAAAAAAGAGTTGCCTGTGGTGTGCGATCAAACAGCGCTAGAACATCGATTAACAAGCCGGAGAAGTGCACTGGCAAACAGCCCCTGGGCCCCGAGCATAATTATGATTACGAGCATTTGCTTATCAATTAATTAGCCCCATTATCAACACAGAAACTTATGTACGCTCGGTAAATATTTGCCATTTCAGTTCAGTTGCGTTTAGGCGTTCAGCGCCTCAGTGGCTCCAAGCCTATTGCAAGTTCAATGAGAAGTTCGCGTTTTGGCTATGGCAAATATTTAAGTTTTTCTAATTAATTTAAAATATCTTTGCCATAACAAACTGTCTTGAGGCCTAGCCACAGGCATGGCGGGGAAATGGGAAATGGAAAATGGGTTTGGTTTTGGAAGCTAAAGAAATGATAGCACTTTTGCCCACCATTTTTTTGTGAATTATGTGCCTCATTTAAAAGTTTTCCGCACACCGAATCGTCGTAGTTTTTGTGTCGGGCATGGGGAAAAAATTGTGCATAAATTGTGTGCAAAGGTGTCAGCAGAGATAGCAGGCAAAGAGCAAAGAGGGACAGAGAGTGGGGGGGGGCTGCACAGGTATTGTAAGACAGGACTTTCGGCTGCAATCAAGTGGCTGGAGAGAGCACCGGTAGCGTGGAGAGTGGTAGCACTTCTCCTGTGATATTTCATATTCATGCCCTGCACTCGGCAGGACAGACAACAGCAAAAAGACAGAAAATGTTGAGCCAACTTGAACTGCAAGTTGGGCGGGTCATTAAGGCTTTCTTTGCACTCGAAGACCACAGACGGGGCCCAGGGCAGGCCAGGCCAGGCCAGGCCAGGCCCCATTGATTATTACCTTTGCCAGAAGCTCCATCTCTCCCCCATTGACCAGGGGGCGGATAGTTCTTGAGACTCTCCACGTCCACGCCCACGCCCATTGTTGGGGGGGGGGGGGGGGGGGGGCTTTGCGCACTTGTCCCGTCCGTGGCACTTTTTGGCATTTTATCTTGTCATATTTTCTGCAACTTTCAAGTGACCAGGCACGAAAATAATGCAAAAGTTTTTTAAAGCCAGTCGCCCCATAGATGTGCCTCGCACAGAATTTCGCTTTTCAATTGCTGCGAAACTTTTCACACAAATTATACGACGACTACGACTGACGCACAAAAAAACAGACACTCCGCTCTCCCGCTGCCCCGGAGAAAGCCCGAGTCATGGATGCAAAGATGGCGACGAGTGCATTTCCGGGCGATGGTAAAAGTTTTTGTCATTCGGTTGTCATATGGCCCCATCCACATCCCCATCCCCATCCCCATCCCCATACAAAAGGCGAGGAGACAATGCGTTGCGTACACATCTGAGGTGTTAATTGGAATCAAGGCAAACACTTTCGCACGGCCACAGGCTACAGGCCAGGGCTGAAGGAAAAACCCAAACAAGCTTCGGAAAATCTCCACCGAGACATCGGTGGAAACTTCTTAAAGATCTAATAGAAAATTTATTGTTCTTTTTGAAGTTGCTGAAAGTTCATTCTTTCTTGCCTTTCCGTTGTGTCACTTTTCATTTAGATTGCTTGCATGGGGCATGGGGCATGCAGCAAGAAACTGCATAGAGTGCCATAAATTTGTTTAATATTTTACTGATTCATTCGCTGGAGGGTGCACTCCTGGATGCACTCATAAGTGTTTCCAGTGATTTATATGAGTTATTCAACTATTCATTATTTACAGATCCCTTTTTTCAATATGTTTAAACGGTAAATAGTACAGGAGGACAACGACAACGACGACTACGACGATGCTGATGACTTTTGCTGGGTATCCTGTGTAGCCTTGTGTGTGCGTTTCAAGTTCCAGGACTCTGTCTGAGTGTGTCCGTGTCTGCAGCTACATACATATATCAATTCACGTTTCTCCTCGTACCTAACATACATTTATTTTATTTTATTTATGTTTACTTAAGCGTGCCACCCTTTAACTATGCCACCCATCATCGCCCCCCCAACCTTGTCTGCTGTCCTGAATGTGTTTGTGCGCAGAGAAGGATTCCTGTTGCATCCTTTTATGCACTTGCCTGTTAACCAGTGCGTGCAAAACACATTCAAAAAATAATTTCTTTTCGCAGAAAATATTGTATGTGCTTCCATCGAGCAGCAGCAGCGGCAGCGACAGCAGATTGCATTCCCGCCAAGAGATGAACTCACGCTTCAGCGATTCGCATCTAATTTAGTGCTCATGCGAGTGCGAGAGTGCGAGTGCGAGTGCGAGTACGAGTACGATATTGCAACGTCAACAGCAAATCAGTGGAAACTGCCAGCTTCTTGGCTCAAGGCATAGAAAACTCTTCAAGCTTCGAGAGACAGAGAGAGAAAGAAAAAAAAACAGGTCAACCCGTCATATGCACTCAAAGACCATTCAGATTCACAGCTTAGCAAATAAAAGGACAGATTGAAAATGCAAAACTAAATAAACAAGTCCTCGGCATCACTCACAGAAAGGACAAAAAAAACACTGTCAAAGATGATACGACGACAGGGAAAGCGCTCGATTAAGCGTAGTTTAGAAATTAGCCGTGCCACTCGAGACCCAGTCGACGTTCGCGTGGCAAGTGCAAGTGCAACAGACAGCATACAGCTGTGCGACTCCGTGGCAAGTCAAAGCCCAAATGCTGTGGGGCATCAACGCATCAACGTCAATGCACATGGCGTCGAAAGGAGAGGTTTGCGCCACAAGAGTCATGGGGCGTGTATGGGGTATGTAAGTTGAAATTTTCCCATTCATTTGGCAGTCATTATGCTCAGTCAGAGCGTAGCAGCCAGCAACAACAGCAACAGCTACAGCAACGTTGGCATTTATAAATGTCATACACTGCGTATACGTAATAAACCGACCTGAGCACAGTGCCTCGCCGTAGAGACGTGCACACGCCTTGCATTTATCAATAGTCGAGAATGTTTGTGTGCAAAGCGTATATCATGTTGGCTTTAGTTAACAGAAACGTCGCCAAAGTGACAGACGACCAAAAGCAGTGGCGAAGGAGGCAGGCGGCAGGAGGAGATCGGGGGACACACATCCATTTAAGATTGAGCTTGAGAGATTGCCTGGAAACGCAGCATTTAAATGGAATTTATTTAATATAAACGAGCTGGCATTAGCTATGCTATCCCCCCCCGTTTGGCCTGCGGCGGGCGGTGCCGAGAGAATCTATTTAAATATGACTTTTTCGAGCGAGAATCAGTGGTGAAACTCGAACTGAATGCACAGGAAATGAGCACCGCACCGACTAATGCATATTCATGGAAACATACTTTGACGAAGGCCTGTGGGCATCCTGGCCCAGTCCGTGGGTCCGGGCCCAGTGTTAGTTTTCTGATTGTGAGCATTTGTGCGCAACTAAAACAGCTCATTATTCGTTGAAAATATTCCGTAGTTTGGCAGTGTTAACCCTGCCGCAACAGTCCAAAAAGCCCTGCCCGTTTGCAATGGCCCCAACGGCGAAAGTTTTTCCCGGACAGATGCAAAACAATCGCAACTGCAAGAGCATTTCAACAATAATAGCTGTTGGATTCGGGGAAAAACAAGCCGCGACCACCTGCCAAAACAGGCAAAGAGAAGGGTCAACCGAGAATAAACAGAAACTAGCCGGAGATGGGAGGATAGTTCACATGGCCGTGCACCCACTGGGCTCACTGGGCACACTGGCCCTTAGATGCATGATTCTGTTAGCCAAGGGCTGTGGCTGTGGCTGTGGCAGTGGCATACTATCTGACAGCCCAAGAAAGTGCATGCGAATGAGACGGGACAGGCAGCCATGCCAATTCCAGACATTCTGGCGTCAATATACGGAAATATTACGTATACGGCTGCCAAGCGTGGCTCTCCGGTATCTCTCTGGATCTTCCAAGCAGCATCCTAGCAAAACGAACGCTCTGTGGCAGTATCTGGAGTTCACTTAAAATCGAAATGCCTCAATCAGCTCATGGCACAGCTCAGAGCCAGGACTGTGATTCGACTTTAGACACAGCGTGTGGCATGCATCCCTCCTCCTCCTCCTCCTCCTTCTAGCTGGCGCTATTTGCACAAGCTCGAGCGGAGAACGGGAGTGAAACAAAAACTTTGAATAAGCAAACTATGAATATACTGATATGCTGATATATATACCTACTATACATATATCTGTATTTGTATCTGTATCTTCATACTCGCATGTGCATGCGTATGTATCTTTATGTGTGCAATGTGCTTTTGTCTGTCTCTGCGCTCACTTCAGACCCACTTCGCTTGGTTGGCCAACAAAAGCGTTGACGTTGTGCGGAAACTATGTGCATTTGAATGTCTTACTCTTGTCTCTCTCCCTCTCTCTTTTTGGTCCTCTGGCTGACTGTGTGTTTGCGTGGGGAAAAGGAAAAGAATTTCCGGTGCAAATATTTTTGCTTTGCTCCAGCACCAAATTCTCTGTGCTCTCCATGACAACAATCCCGTACAGGACCAGGACCAGGACCAGGACCACCGCACTCAAAGCACAATTAGATGCATCACTTACCTTCTGGGAGGACGGGCACTGAGATTTGCTGCCCCTTGAACGATGACTGGCCATGGCTGCGTGGCGGTGGCTGGGGACGCTCCTTGCTGGGCCCCAGCAGATGCTCCTTTTCGGGCTCCAAATCGGTAAGAATGCAGGCGGTCACTGTTTCGCTGGCTCGCCGCAGCAGCTGCAAAGGCAACTGGCTGGCAGCATCCTGCGGGCGATCATCTTTCGGCATCGCTGGGGCCTCATAGGAGTCCTCGAACGGGTTGCTGCTGCGGAAGGCCTGCAGCTGGGGGCCATTGTCGCCGGCCACCACATCGAATACATCTGTCGGTACGAGATTTAGTCATTAGTTGGCATAATCAATTTCCGAAATCCGATTTATTTGCACACGATTTATTTATTGGCACTTTTGGAAAAAAAAAAAGCAAAAAAAAAATACAATTCGTATTTAATTGATTAACCATAAACTCGTAAATTAACAGCGCGGTGGAAAAAGTCCACATGCTAAATATAATAATAAAAAAAATTATTGACAGTCGACCCTTAGATACCCTTGAAGAACTATTCTTTCGATGGATTAACAAATACTTATCCTTCTATCTATCGTTTGTATTACTTCTTGAAAAATTTCAAATAATGTTATTTAATGTTCAAGAAAGAAGATTCGTTACAAACATCTTGTCAAAAAGCTAATACTCGTACTCACCAAATTCGCTGCTCACGTTCATGTTCTGCGTTTCTCCCTATTTAGCACGCGTTGGGTTTCACAGCGAAAGAAGAGCGAAGCAAAACAAAACTGAGCAAAAGTCAAAAGCAAAAAAGCACAAAACAAAGAGAGGTCGCCGCCGCTCCGATACTCAATGATGACGTATGCTCTAGAGCTTTATTGACAGCCGCGCGAGGAGAAGAACGACAGGGCAAAGAGATAGAGCGATAGCTACGCAATCAACGACCACTTGACCGACGGACGCTTCGCTACGCGACCAGACCGAACGCTGCACTGCAAGAAAGAACAATAAGACGCGCGACAGTCAGGCACGACCGGAGTAGCCGCGGCGCCCTGTGGAGAGGGTCCGCGGCAGTGGGTACATCGGATTTCATTAATTGTATTACACGTGCTCTGGCAAATATTTGCGCAACGCATTAATTAGAAAAGCAATTGAGGCGGCGATTGTGCACTTGGAACGGGGGCTGGGCGCTCTCTTCGATTAAAACTAATTGGCAAACAAATAAGCGTCGCAAAACAAACGCCGAACGAAGCGACGCCGCCCCGTCCCCGACCGCGACCGCGTGAATGGAGAAAAATTAGCAAAGAGAGATTATGTATGGGAAAGAGAAGAGTCGTTCGCCAGAGGGAGCGAGTTGGAAGAGAGAGCGGGAATGAAAGATACTCTGTAAGGAGTCGAGTAGATGGGGTTAAACAGTGAAAGACAGAGAGTCGTGAATGTATAGGGGACATTTTAATACAAGGTGAGAAGCATGATTTCCTTGGCATTGTCTTGGCTGCGTTTTGTGAGCGCGGGTCACCTGTTAATAATACACCTTGAGCTGGCCACGACGTTTATGGAGTTGCAGCGAAGGGTGCAGTCTGAGAGAGAGGGGAAAGCGGATTGTGATGGACAGTTGAAAAATGGGAAGCTGAGAACAAGACAGAGTGAGAAGCTTGTGTGCCCCGGTAGATGGGGAGATACTGAGTAAAGCAGAGCTGGAAACACTGAGTCCAGGTGTATTTATACAAGGTAAGGCACTCCCGCTCTTCGGCAGTGTGCATCTTTTTATCATATATTCATCTCTCTCTCTGCGTTTCAAGCGTTTGACCCCAGGAAACATGATGAGGTCATATATTTCTTCATTTCCTTACCTCATTTAAATATACTTTGCTCTAAGTCGCTGTGCAGTCGCCTGAAAGCTTTTGTTTTCACAGAACGGATGAGCCAGAAACTCTTATCTTTCTTACGAAATACGATTGTACTTCTCATATTTGTAGCTCCCAAATTAGCCGATAAATAGTTGAAATGAAAGTACGATAATAAAATATCCGGAATTGATAAAGAAGTGAGCGAGCGGCTACTGAAATATTACGCAACTCGGGTATACAACTCGGTTGTCAAGCAGAGAGGTTGCTAAACTTTTGTTTGATATACATATGTACATATGTATGTACTTTGATTCGATGGCATTCGATCCGAACCGAACCCGACCTATCCCATTAAATATGGCAGATGTCTTGGCACTTGTTTCCAGCATTGATCCCTCAAATATACAGTAAATAAACACAATAATACTTAATTTTATTAACTCTCAAACAAATTTGAGCAAAGATCTTTAATCCCTAAAATGCACTTAAATCAAACGATTCAAAAACCTCCAAAGGTTTAGCAGCCCTCAATCGTGTATTTTGTTCATGTCAGTGACCAATTGCTCACAACCAAACACCCCCCTCCCTTTCTCTGATATCCTTGGGTCGGTCTGGGGCACAATGCATTTGTTTTTATAATTGTTTTCTGAAATTTGCATTTTTACCGGCTCATCATTTTTGCCACGGGTTTTTTCGTAATTGCGATGCCGGAGCCTTTTTAATTTACCTGATGGACCGCTAAGGACACCGAACAGTGCTTTCATTGTCCACCCACTCGCCAACACCATTTCTCGTGTTGCAACCAGATCATCTCCTCATCATCAGAGGCACACATAATGCGTCCGGTTGTGCGAAAAAAAAGTGTCGTGTGCAGAAATTTTTAATTTATTTTAACTATGTACACTTTTTTGTTGTTACTCGATACACACATCCCAGGCCTGAGTGCAGGGCAGTACAGTAGAGTACAGTGTATAAGATGGCAATGGCATGGATGATGTTGCTGATGACGATGATGATGGCTCATCAAAAACAAACAGGCGACAGCGTGGAAAAGCTACAAAAGGCAAACCAAAGCTGGTCGAGGAAAAAAAACAACAAAAAAAACTGTAATAAAGCAAAACGTTCCTTTATTTGCCCCTGCACATGCAGCCAGCCACCCAAAAACACGGACTATACAGCACTATAGTACTCTGTGATTTTCGTTGTATGAAAATTGAAGTTTTTTCCTTAAATATAGTAAACATCGATGGCTGCAGAGATTTATGTATTGCATGGCACTGTTGAAAATAGCTCGATGGTCTGTGCCCCGTGTTTACTGTTTGTCGGACAGTAGAGACGGCAATTTACGCCCACACGCACAAGGACACACACACACCCACACAGGGAAGAGCAGGAGCAGCAAGTACATCGGGCAAAAAACATTAATTTGCATGCAAGTCAATTATCAGGAGGCAGCAAACAGACAAGCGCTAGTCGTGGCTGCCTGCTGCTGCGGCTGTTTCTGCTGGTTTGCAATGCAAATATCGGAGTTATTTTTCATCAAGAAAAATTCCCCCCTAATGAACCACGAAACAGGAATACTCTTGACCAAAAAACAAGAATGTTATTAAAATGGGAAACTGTGCATCGATGTTGGGTATCTGTGGCTCTTACCGAGCCTTACCGTTTCCGATATATTGTACATACGAGTATCTTCCATCTAATATAGGGTATAAAAAACCTCGATATCTGCTTGACTTGTAAATTGCCTGGCCAGCAAAATTCTAAATGTTTTTATTAATTAAAAATATTGCACATTAAACACATTTCCAAATTGCGTTTGGCATTTTTTCGAATAAATACACGAACACGAGCATTGGCACCAAAAAAAATGCAAATATAATTTACAAAGCATACAGCCGTCAAGGCTCGTCAAGAGACTTTGATTCCACGCTCCATTTGTATTTGCATTTGGGTTTTTATTTTATTTCTGAACTACTTTGGGAGTGCCATGAAAATTGGTAGTAAAGTACACAGATTCTATAGGGGAAAATTCATTTGCAGTCTTCACTAATCACTAAGCTAAACTAATCACTAAGTGGGCTTAGTCTAAGGCTAAATGGTTAAGGATTCTGGCAAGAAGTCTGGCGACTCCGGAAGGACTTTGCTTTCACTGTGATATCAAAGGCTGCGCAGGCGTTCTTCTCCAGGCTGGGGCAGGTGAGGAAATGCCCAGATGCAGCAATCTCCGGCCAACTGCGGCTGAGTGACTGGGCTGGACCGAACCACTTGACACGCCCGCACTGTGTCTCGATGACAGTCTCAAAGTGGGGCTGTGGCTCCTCCTGTGGCCGGTCCAGGTGCCAGAGGAAGGCGGCATGCCCCTGCCCTGTGCCGATCGGTATGACAGCCAGGAAAAATGTGTGCACTCTGACATTCTCGTGGCCCGGGCTGACATCCTCGCTCAGACTGAGGCATGCCACCGCCTGCTGGGACGGCAGCTGGACGTGCAGCCGCTCCCCGAACGTGCCGTAGGACTGCAGCACGGCCAGGCGGTGCTCGCTGCTAAGATGCCTCAGGAGCTGCCACTCGCAGGACTTTATTGATGACGCAGCCGTCGACCCCGAAACTAGGGATGACGTTGCCTGATTTACTTCAGATGCTGGCGCCTGTTTATGGCTCCCCACTGATAAGGTGGCCGCTGCAATTTCGGCTGCCGCAGGAGTGGCCGCCGCCTCTGCGCTGCTGGCCCCATCTTTGACGGTTGACAATTTGGGCTGTCCCGCTGGCTGGGAAAGTTTCAGCGCCGCGCTGCTGCTCCTGATGCTGTTGCAGCTGGAGATACATGATTTCCCAGTGGGGCAATGATAATTTTGAAATAGCAGCTGGCCTTTGCCGCCTCCAGCTGACTGCATCACCTGCTCCTGCTCCTGCTCCTGCTCCTGCTCCGGCTCCTGGTGCTGCCCAGTATTTATGTTTGCAACTTCATCACTGCGCAATCCGTCTTGATCTTTGCCTGTAAGCCGCCAACTTTTCTTACTCAACTTTAACTTTGGTTTAACGAGCATATTGTTGCTCTCGAGCTCGAGGAGCTGCTTCTTCTGCTCCGCCTCGTTGAAACGAGTCTCCTGGTGCTGCACTTTTATCAGTGTGCAACGTTGCAGGACCTTCTTGTTCTCATCCTGGCCCTGGCTGCTGCTCTCGTCCCTGCTGCTGTTGCGGTTGTTGTCGGCGACATTATTTCGAATTCGAGCATTTGCCTCATTTCCCTTTGGCATTTGCCGGTGCTGCTGCAACGGGGAGTCGCCGCCCCCATCACACCCACCTGCTCCGCTGTCTGTCCCATTCAGAACCACAACTGCCACTGCGTCCAGCTGCAGTTGCCTGGAGATTTGTTTGCCGCACTTCTTGCCAGAGTTCGACTTGGCCAGCGCCATTTTTGGTTGATTATGATATTCATTTGTGCACTTGTTGACGCTGCTCGGTTTTCGCTGGCCCTCCGGGTCCGGGTCTGGGTCCTGGTCCTGGTCCTGGTCCGCAGTCACCTTGTTGGCTTTTGCTTTTCCTGCAACAAAAACGGAAAAAGTTCAACGAATTGCACAACAAAAAATAGGTCCCAAAATGGAAATGCAATAAATGTTGCCACGAATAAATATCTATGGCCGCCCCACTGTCAGTCCCCGTCAACTCCTGGGCGCCCCTCCCCCCAGGACCATCCCTGCATCCCTCCATACGCACAATTGTTGATGGCTCGAAATTTTCAAGTTTTCCTGCAGTCGGAATTGTCCTTTTGCGCTCGTTAGGTCTTTCCACGAACCCTACAGAACCGCCAGCTCCTGCCCCTCGGCCAGGCAACTCTCAAGAAGTTTAAGTGGCAAATGAAAATAGAAAAAAAAGTAAATAAATTTCTCCATCTTTATATAAATATGAACGGAGCAAGAGGAGTGGGGAGGCGAGTGGGGAGTGGGGGAAATCTCAGCAAAAACATAAAGAATGCACACTTAATGTAGAAGCAATAAAAACGTACTAAGCAGAGACTAAGCTAAACAAAAGGAAACAAGAAAAGAAGTCTGCTAGAGACTGCTATAGATATGATTTCGACTGTAAGATACCCGCTAATCAGGTAGCTATCCTTCTATCCCTCTTGGGGCAGAAGCGACTTTTGTCAGCCAATTCCATATCTTGTCTCCATATCTTCTGTATCTGCAAAATTTAAATAATTATTTACTTGGTATTGCTTCCTGTATTTCGGATATAATAAACCCACGCACTCTTCTAGTACCGTGTACAGCCCTTACAAAAACGCACAGGAAGTTGGTAAAAAAAAAGACAACAACAAAAAAACTGAAGACCAACAAGTAAAAGCAAATGCAGACAACGGCGGAAAATTCGTTCATGTTTGTTCTTGTTGCCGCTTGTTACCTACGCTGTAAACTTCACTTGAAGTTGAGTTGGGCGGACGCGGACGAGGAGGCGGACGCGGACACAGATTGAAAATGGCAACGAGGGCGGCGTCCAAACTTTAAGCGAAAGAACACCGGAAACAACAGGAATATGTAACGCAATGCCAACAGTATGGCAACGGCAACGGCATAAAGCGTGAAAAACTTTAGCAATTTATGTTACATAATTATGCTATAAAAAGAAGAAGAACAACAGCGAAAAGATGAGCCATTGCGCTCAATTTCAAGCACTCTTGACTTGGCTTACATTTTCCTTTCATTTGCTTTCAGGACTCTCTCCTTCGGCCGAGATTTAAGTGAAACATTGACACTTGGCGCTACTCAAAAGTTTTTGGCACAAAGTAAATGACAGCTGGATGATATATCTTTTGATATATATTTGGGACCGTCGCGACGGTGGGCGGAGGATCCCACCCGGCCCAGACAGATGTCGCCTAATGACGACGCTAATTTGGGTATCGTTTTGCCACGATTAAATAGATAAAAGTTATAAATACAAGTAAGTAAATGTTGGTTGCACTCACCGCCATCGCAGGGAAAGTTCTCCGCCAGCAGGGTGAATAATTTATCCGACAGCAGGCAGCGGCCCCTGGGCCCCAGTGGCACACGACACACCGGACACTTCACGGACCGGCTGCGGCAATTATTGCAGAGCACGTGTCCGTTGCAGCACTGCCATCCAGGTGGTTTGATGACCTGATTTTTGTTGGTTGTTGGCCCGAGGCAGGAAGGGGGGAGAAACCGAAGTCAAAGGAAGTGCAGCCACAAAGTGAGAATAAATCAAAAAAGAAAAAAGAAAGAAAGGAAAATCTTTGTGAAAATATATACATAATTATACAATGGAGGGGGAGTATGTGTGCGTGTGTGTGTGTATGGGGGGGATGTGGTTTATTTCATTTAATTATAACTATCATGGATAGTGAGCACACTCAAAGGAAGCACTCTCTGATTGCTTCTTGATTGTACTGCGAATGGGATTTTGAAGAAAAAGCAATTCTAGTCAACGTCATATGTAACATAATGCTCAAAAATGAAACTAAATTTGATTATTGCTCTGTCGGGGCAGGGCATCAATCGGAATTCACCGAAACATGGCTCTCCTTTCTCCTTATTGAGGCTCCGGCTCCTGTTTTTCCTTTCTCGCATTGGCATGCAAAATGTATTATTTTGGGTATGCTGTGCGCAGAAAGCTTTCCATTTAAATTGAAAATCAAATTGAAAATATTGCAAGCGGATTTAAAATAATACAACTGTATGAACGAGTTTTTGATGCGCACAAAAATACTTTTGCGCATTTCAAGCTGGCCCTGGCATCGCCTCACAAAACTGAAAAACACTGCAAAACAACAGAGAACAAAAAAATATACATACATATAATAAAAAAAGGAAGAAAAACGGAAAGCGGAAAATCGGATCGACTGACAGACTGAAGAATATGTATTGAAATTTGTATGATGCTTTTTGTCTCTGCCCCGCCATAAAAGGGGGAAGACACGTGTGCGTCTGTGTTCGGGGGCAAAAACTGTTGTAAATATGCAGCCAAACATAAATTTGGCTGAATAAAGAAACAATTTCTGGTCTGAAGCTTTCCATACTTTTTTGCTCTCACCGATTTGGCCAAACTGCTTTGCAAGTATTACAAATGTAAAACGATTCGTTTGCAATTTAAACAAAAAACAGAGACAGAAGCCGGAAGGTTACATCTCTGTCGAATGGACTATTCGATGTCTCCTTACCTTTTTGCTGAGCTCTAAAATTTAAGATGGATCTGGGAAAACTCTCAAGAATAAACAAGGGCCTTTTGGACACTTCCCTTGATATGGGAACACTAGGCTGATATTCTTTCTACAAAAACCACATACCTTGCCCGTATTTTATTAAATGAAACCGGAAGCAAATACAAATACAAAATAAGAATACACAACTACAAGCATTTTCAAGAGCTTGTACGTGTGCGGAATAGTTTTTAATTCTGTTCGTATTTGATTGTTTGAAATTGGCTTAAATGGCTATAAGCAAAAGCTTTCTATTTTAATACCCTTCCATACATAAACAAAGACTCCAATTAGTGATGGAAATCAATTAAATGATCTAAGCAAAGCAAATATTGCTGGAAATGGAAGTGGAAATGGAATCGGAATCGGAATCGGAATTGAAGCATTCGCTGTACCGCCGTCCAGCAATGGGTTTGAATGCGGAAACGAGAGCATATAAAAATTGTTTGCACTGACTGTTTCATTTGTTTCATTTCAGTGATTGTTCATTTGGGATAGTTGTTGGTATTTTTTAATCAAATTTGTGCTCAACTTTTGCTACCTTTTTATAGTTCAGCCTAAAGGTATGCAGCACTTTTGGTGTGTAGAATGCATGTATACCTCATGTAGAGTGAACTTGGTCAGTATGTAGATATTATGTAGAACGAGGGGGAACGTTGTGAGTTGCTGCGGAGACCGCAACTCTACATTTATACCCGATACTCCTGGCTCTCCTCCGGCAGACGCCGCTAATATTGAACGACACGACAAAGAGTGCGTGCGAGAGAGACAGAAAATCAGTCTGAGTGACGTCGGGCGCTGCGTAGCCACTGCAAACTGATTTATTCCTTTTGGCTATACAAATTATCCGATGTGATCCAGATTCCGCAACCGGATAGATATGGTCATTCTCTATGATTGTGCATTTTTAGTTTTCTCGAATCTGTAATATTGTGGATGCAACAGATTTTCGTCCTTTGTGGGGGCGGAAGAGGGTGGGGTAAATAATAATAATAATAATTTTGAGATATACGTTTTATAGTGAGATCTAACAGAAGTGCGGATACCAAATTTGGTTACTCTAGCCTTAATAGTCTCTAAGATTTGTGGATGCCCCAGATTTTCGTCCTTTGCGGGGGCAGAAGGGGGTGTGTCGAAATGTTGACATGAAGCGGTCAAAGTCCGATATCACAGGAGTGTGGATACCAAATTTGGTTGCTCTGGCTCTTATGGGTTCTGAGATCCTTGAACTAATATTTTGCAATTGGCAAAACCGACCATGAAACCTGTGTGTTAGAGAGAGACAGAGCGAGACAGAATGAAATTGTTTTCTTGATTCTGGCTATAGTAATTACACTATCTGTGTCAGATTTTGAACTTTAGAAGATATAGTCATCCCTCATCTTTTCTCGTATCTTTGAAATATTCTCGTATCCCCCAATACTCATTTTGAGTATTGGGTATAAAAATACCAAGACCAATTCAATTCGACTTTAAACCCTTTCAAACCCCAAAGCAGCTTTAAACTTTGAGGTGCCTGGTGGCACCTGCGTGCAAATGACGCTTCTAGTGAAAAGTACATAGAGTTCTCATATCAAGAAGTTACTCAACGATTGCTGTTCGGCTGTGTGTTTCTTTCACACAAGTTGGAGATGAAACTTAATAAAATCTCAAAAGGCAATGCATTTTTACCAATTTACTCGTTTACTTAATTCGAGAAAAGCCTGGGGGGCTTTGGTTGAAAGCCGAGTGTAAGTTAATCATCTTTTGATGTTGAAAGCCAATTCCTTGAATTTCCAGGACTGGGCTGTGTTTGCTTTTGAAATTTATGAAAATTAAATGAACTGCAAATTTATGCATATTTAAATGAAACAAAAACAGTTTCATGCCCGATTTAATGTCAAACAAGGGAAACCCAATGCCAAATCCGACCTGCCTTATCCGACCGCCAGGAGCATGCCAACGGCAAGGGAAGGACTAATGCCAGCGATTATCTTTTGAAGGGAATCGAGAGCAGAATGCACTAGTATTGAAAATCAAGCAAAACAAAATCCCTTAATAACTTAATGGACTTGTGTGTGTTTTTGCATACATAAATAGAACCCAAACACGCTCAGACACGCATGCACATGCACATGCATGCATAAAGAGTACGTACGAGTGTGGCACTATATAGTGGATATACTCGCACTAGAGTATAGAGCCCATAATACAAAACTCGTATAATGCCAGCTTCGTGCTTCAGTAATAATTGCCAAATCTAAAGGACTCTCCAGCAACTAAGCCGCAAGCCGGAGAGGGAGCATGGGGATATCCCAGAGATGATAGAGATAGAAGATAGAAGATAGAAGATAGAGGAGATGGGGAGGTGTATCCCAGAATAAACTGATTTTGGGTTAATAAACAAATTATTCAGTGCAGCTGCAAGTGGAGTTCGAGTCCCAGACAGCTCTGTGGCGGCTCTCTAGCTGGCTGCCCCACTTTGAAGGCGTTGCAGCGTGGCTGTTTCTGGGGGCAGGGGGAGGCGAGGAGGAGGCTGGGAGCGATATGTCCTTTCAGTCCGGTCCGGGTCTCCTGCACATGCTTAATTTATAGCCACACACACACACACACACAGACACACAAGCACACGGACAGTGACACTGCCACACGGAGATGTGCTGCAAGCGAGAATTTCATTTGAAAATAACTTTACATTTTAAATGGCCGCCTGCACGGGCCAGTGGCAGGAGGCAAGAGGCAAGAGGCAAGCGGAGCGGGGGCTGCAGGTCTGGACACTCTTTATCTTGTCTAATTAATTAAATTTATGTTTTTGCTGACAAGCTGGGCATAAATAAATTTAAAGCCGGACACTCGCCAGCAGCTTCAATTTAAATGCACAACGAGCTCTGGGGCGCAGCAGAATCAGGACAGAATCAGGAGCACCCAGAAGGAGGGTGGACCCGCGGGCGAATGACAAGATTAGGCACACTGACTTTCTACACCATACCTATATACATATATATATACCCATATGTATATATATATTTGTGCACACATCTGCCTAATCGTCAATATTTGATTTTTAAACGACATAATCAATCACTTTGTCTTGCATATACTCGCTTGTACATATGTATTTTGCCAAACTAATCAAATCACATGCCAGAGCAAACATTTATCAAAAATCTACTTCAATGTGGGACGAAAAAAAGAATATACAAAAACAAGAGGTAAATACTGGCTAGAATCGATGGCTAGAATACCCTTACCGAACCTTTTAAACTGGAAGAAGGACTTTCCAACAAGGAAAAGCATAAGTTAAGCTGGCAAATATCTGATTAATATCATAGTAAACTCAGCCAGGGTGTTCATATCTCATATAAAAACACTTGGCCAGAACATAACCGACGGCCATTAACTGCCAACATGACGACATGAATGAAGCTGGAGGTGGAGTTGGAGGTGGCTGAGGCTCGGCTCTGGCGTGGTGCGTCGTTTGAGTAATTGAGTAAACAATGCCGGCACGGTATATATACATACCTGCTTGACAGAGAGAGTGAGAGAGCGAGAGAGAGAGAGTGGTGAGAGTGGTTAGGGGCCAAGAGTCAAGAGGGCAGCAATCACTGGCAGCAGCCCAACGTTGCAAACTTTATATACAGTCAAGTGATTAGCAACAAACTTGCGCAGCAAAATCAACGCAGTACCGGAAGGGGACTGGGAGACTGGCACTGCGACTGCCACTGGGATTGGGACTAGGATCAGGACTAGCAGTAACAGCAGCAGAGAGCCTCTCAAAGGCAAACAAGCGGCAACTGGCAACTACGTAAGTTTTGAGAGAGTTCCGTCGAGTTGAGTTTAGATAATGACGAACTAAAACTAAAGCCCGAGCTGCTGTCGATGCACGGGCCACAGAGGCGACCTCATCGATATGCAACGCACATGCAACGACGGTCTGGATTGGCCTTTTCGTGGCAACCTCACCCACTTACCTCAAGGCACACAGGACACTCCAGTAATTGGGAAATATGTTGAAGGCATGTTGCAAACTTTTGCAGCGATTGTTGATTAATTCCATGCTGCTGCAAAGACACAAAGCGAGGGGAAAACATTGGTTAATTTTAGTGTTTTGGCTTCAAGGTTGAGGGAATTGCAATCAAATGAGTCCGAGGAATGCCTTTAATGGTATTGAATCATTCCATTTGGACGAATTTGCATGCGATTATCAAAACGAGCAAAGCACTGCATTATTGTGATTCAATAAAATGATTATACTGCCACCGACAGGATGCAAGTTACATCCGAGAGATACATACATCCATGGTCGAGGACTGCTGCAAGTTTAATCTGTTTAACGGACACACAGACACACAGAGACTCGATTTGATGCAGATGCATAGCCTTCAGCCTTGATTGAAATGGACGTTCCACGTGCACCACTTGCACCAGGTATGCCAGAAGTGTGTCTGTGTGGCAGCAATTTTCGACTGTCCGACAGGGTCCACCCCTTTGAGGACATTTGGGTCAATTGAATTGTAATAAAGTACACATGATGTGTCAAGAACAAAATTGCATTATTTCAATTCAATTGAATTTAATAAAATAAACAGCTTCTCGGTCGGCAACAGACAAACAGCAAACACAGATAGACAGACAGAAAGACAGACACGCCCATGGCAAGGCCCCAAGGCAATGGAAGGACACCTCCGGGCTGGGGACTTGTAATATATTTTACATGTGGCCCATTCAGCATTCAGCATAAATGAATAGCATTCGATTGGATAACCCAAAGTAAGTCAAGGATATATGTACGGTAGATGCATTTTTTAAAAGCAGAATCGAATGATTGGTGCTCTTCTGAGCAAGCAAGCACTCTGGGGTAATGGCTAAGTAGACCAGGCTGTAGCGACTAATTGCTAAGACAGAGCCAGCAGTCATTAAGCCAATCAGCATTACGTAACGCTCAGTGGCACGTGAACAACAGCAGCGGCAACAAGCATTACCAGTACAGTACAGTACCTAGCCACTTTGCGGCACATTCGTGTATGACAATGCCCCATTTAACCATCGGCAAATCAGCTACAAGTACAGGCTGACAGCACTTGAGGCATCTGCATGGGTTTCGGGAGGCCATGCCAATTGTGCGGCAAGTGGCAGCGCGGTTTCGACTCACCACAGCATGGGATGCCTCCTCGGCATCCTCGGACGATGTGAGGGCCGCCTGCTGGCGCCACACCATCATGGTCACACACTCGGCCCCACTCTGCCAGTGCTCTGCCAGGCGATTGGCCAGCTCACTGATCCGCAGGCCGAGTATGTCCACTCCATTCAGCTCCAGCAGAGTATCGCCAAGACGGACACCGCCGCGCGCCGCATTTGATTTCTCCTGCACCCCGCTGACCCACGGATACGGGTCCCAGGGGGCACGACTCAAGTTCAGGCCCAGCGTTCCGTTGGCGCAGGCGTAGATGGTGCACAATTGGAGCATCCTCGTCGTTCAAGTTTCAACTGCGAATAAACGGAGAAATTGTCTTGAATTAAATCCAGAATCTCTCAAGGTCACACACGTCTGTGGCATTTCATGCAATTTATGTCTCGGCACACACGCACCGCACCGCACCGCATCGCACCGCACTGCCGAGAGGCCAGACATAACACTGTTTGGGCCGACATAAATTTGGCCAATTTTCAACACTTGAGGCGTTTGCCAGACAACTCACACTCACACACACACAGTCACACATCTAATTACCTGCACAGACACACACACATACTCGTAGAGAGAGAAGGAGAGAGGGGAGGGTACGCCACAACGTCTCGTGCTTAGTTTTGCCTGTGAAAAATGGTGCCAAACTGTTTTATTTCCCTTGCTGAGTGGGCGTGTCATCGGTTCGAGGCCTCATCCTGCTTTTGACATTCCCATCACGTACACAGGCGCGCACACACTTGTATATATTATACATGCGTGGGTGTGTGTGTGCCAGTGTGTGCCTGATGGGGCAACCACTTGTATCATTTGCACCTTTCTGTGGGCAATTCTTTCACCTTTCGGCAGCTGCGCCGAAGCGCAATTAATTAGCAAAGCTGCTACCAGAGCTGGCCCGGAAAAACTTTTGCCACCCAAAAGGCCGTAATTACGCATACGCCACCGTGGGCGGCCCGAAGTGCTCGAAATTTGCTCACATAAATCAAAAGTTTCGCAGTTCCCGCAGGCCAAACATTAGAAAAAAGGGGTTTCTTGAAAACTTGAACAAACTACAGAAAATCAATTAAAACCCTGGGGCAGACCGGCAACCCGCAACCCGCAACCGAAGCTCAATGTCTGGCAAAATGGGAGAAGTGCAGGGAAAATGGGAGCCACATTTCATGTGCATGTATGTAGAAGTCGATAATGAGACAGCAGACGCAGATGTTGTATCCGTATCTCATCGAAAACATACAAGCCCCGTTCTAACATTGTCGTCGTCGTCGTCAGTCGAAGGCGATAACGAGACCCAGAAGCAATCTACAGACAGTACGAGTTCTATTTGCACCTGGCAGCGCCTTCGCAAACCAGATTCTTTCGTCTAGTCATTCGACATTGTCGTTGCCAGTCTCCGCAGTGCGTCAGTCTCCGGTTCGTCGTCGTCGTTGGGCTATCAGTTGAGAAGATTCTCATCTTTCTCAAATTGATTATTCGTACACTCGAAACTCTTTCAGCGCTGCGTTCAAGTATCTAAGTATCTACGACTGTGATGTATCTGGTTTTTTTTTTGTTTTTGCTCTCTCTATCTACGCACGCGGATACAGATACAACAAACTTGTTGAGCGCACTTCACTTCACTTCTTACTGACATTGGCCATGAAATCGGCTATGACGTCGACGGCGTGAAGTGAGCGCACAAAAAAAGAAACGTTCAATAAATTATTAAACAATAAATCGAAAATAAGCTGTTGCAGCAATTAAAAGCGATTGATACTTGTGTCTGGCCATTATTCAATTATGTATTATGCATGGATTTTTGTTTTTATTTTAATTATTTTTTTTCGTTTTGTTCTCAACTTTCCAGCTTCCCCCGAAAGTTAAGGGCAATTAAGAAACTGATTTAATTATTTTTCAAAGCCGCACAAATTAATTAAAGTTGCGCCCAAAAAGACCATTCCATACAAAAGACCATTACAAACCACCAACAGTTGTGGACTCCGGCTCCGGCTGAGTGGGCAACCGCAGCAGGTCCGTTGCGATGCGGAGTTGCATCAATGCGCGGGAACCGCGAACCGAGTACCGAAAATACACAGAGAGCAGGAGAACAACCACAGAAAGCCACGTTTCGGCCATTGTTTTGGCCAAAAGTCAATGAAGCGCAGCAGTTAGCAAACAATTACGAAACCCCAACTAAAGGAAGACCCGCCTGCGTACACTCCCCCCTCCCTAAAATGGTAACGCTCCAATTGAAGCCAAACTTTATTAATTAATTGCCACATTTATACCGTAAAGTTTCCTCTATATTTTTGCTGTGTATTTCTTTGTCGGAAGCGAACTGTGCTTAGGCGCGTGCGAATTGCAACTAACTGGAAGTCAGTCGTCGGATAGCCAGCCGCCAGCCGCCAGCCACCAGCCAACAGCCACTTGAAGGTAATGCACATTGCACACGGCAGAAACAGCTATGCTTGTAGCTGCATCTGTAGCGCAGATTTAGCTGATTTTTTGCCGCTTTCGTTTTCAGTACTATATCAAGTCGTGTCATGGGAGGGGGGATCGGGGGACGGGGCTGACGGAGCGAGACTAAAACAAACTCACACGAAAATTGCGTCACAATTACACGAAAGAAACCGCAAGCGAAAACGTACGACAGAAACAGAGGCAGCGGCAGCGGCAGCGGCAGAGCGGAGACGAGGCGGCAGAGAGACAGAGACCCAGAAACCCCAAAGCGGGCAAAACTGTTGCGCATGCGCCATTGACGTTTCGCTGCATCTGACTCTCTCTCTCTCTCTCCCTCTCTCTTTAGCTGTGACTCAATCTCTGTCTCTGTCTGACTCAGCCCACAATTAGCAAGACTGAGTCTTGCGTTGCCGTGTAAATTTCCAATTGAATATGCCTGGGTTTTTTTCTGTATGATGTGTACCCTTGTAGAGGGTATTACGATCGTGAACAGATGTTTGAAATGCAGAAAAAGGTAGTCGTTCCGATCGTGATGTGTTATGTCCATGCTTTTATTTAAATTAGTTTAAACTCAAGTCTTTGTGGGATGAACTTGTTTGTTGCTCAATAATCTCTTAAGGATCCAATCTCCATAGCCATAAGCCAGTAGTTAATATTTTTCTACAGACAATAGTTCTGTAAGAGTATCCACAGCTTCGGTTTCCTGCCTTTGTTTGTCTCCACTTTGTTTGGATTTCGCACAGAGTGTGAAATTCGCACAAACATTGCATGGCGCATGCGTAGAGGCACGGAGAGGCCCGTCTATGATTTATGAGCGCTTTTCTGATCACAATTTAGACTCGTTTCGTTTGTCTGTTATTTTTTCGTACGTACAGCAGGAAATGAGAATCAAAATAGAATAGCTCCGGCTAAACAAACTTGTTTGATGTCTTTAATTATGCGAAATGCGATTATAATTGTGCGTTACACTTCCGCTTTGAAGGAATGGAATGGAGAGCGTGGGGCGAGGAGCAATTATGAGGCGGTTTGTGAGGTAGCTGCCGCCTTGACCTGAGACAACGTTACCAAAGCGACCAGACCCAGACCCCGACCAGACCACCGACAATGGCCTCAGGGCTGTCCGAAAGCGTAAGGTCATGTGGCCCATTAGAGAGGTATAATTTTTACAGCAAAAGTTTCGTATGGCTTGACCGAACAATCGTTAATACAATTATTATGTTTGATGGAACACACACGCACCGCTTTTTTGTTTTTTTTTGTAGTAGATGAGCACACAACGCTTTTGGCTTGGCTCTGCTTCAGCGCCTTCCTGTGAAAATCAATTTTCACAATTTTCCTTGTGAACTTTGCGGCTTTTCGCTTCGTCACCCTCGCAGTGAAACACACACACGCGGGGCTGATGTCTCAATTCGATGATATCTTGGTCTGGGCGCCGGCGCCACGCACTTCGCGTCTGCTTGCGGAACTTGCGGGGTCGGCGCGTGCGCACTGCTTGAGCGTTGTGAAGAAACTGAAAGACTGACGATCCGGCGTCTGCGCAGCGCAGAGCACACCTGAGCGACGCACAGCGCCCTCTGCGGGCAAAGCTCCGCAGGCTGAACGCAAGCTTTCGAACGGTTTTTCAAACTTGTAAGCCATAAATAAACCTATGCCTTGAGCACCAGCCACCTCCATCCAAATGGAGCTGGCTCATGGCGTGACTGCACTTGAATTGGGCCATTTGCCTCTGAGCCCGGGCCAGCTTCTTGGCTAATTGCTGGCCCGATTAATAAAAGTCAATGCTTGACTTTGCTGCCGTGCCATAAACTACAAAGTACGCGTAGGAGTTCGGACGCGTCTCTGGCCGGCGCATTGAGAAGCATGAACAATGAAATTTGATGTTATTGGCTTTGTAAGTATTTGGTTAATTTTGACAATGCTGATGGCTGTCGGCTGCCGTCCGCTTCTGTGGCCACCACTCAAATGCCAGGCAATTCTGAATAGCACAAATAAATTCAAATCAAATCTAATTGAACTCGCAAATTGAAAACCGAAAACGAAATCAAAAGCCAAGCCGCACAAGCACATCACCCTAACCCCACACCACCACCCAGGCCAGGGTCATTTAGCTGGGCGCAAAATTTAATGAAATTACCTACCAATTTCAATGTTATTTGGACAGCAACCTATGCACGTTCATGTCCGTTAAGCGCCAAACAGAAATGGCCCCATCTAATGGCAGAAAAACAATGAATGAAAAGCAACAAAAAAGCGAAAGTCAATTGGGGCAATGCTGGAGCGGTGGTCGGTTGTTTGGTGGCAATGCCAAATCCATTTGTCAGCTGCCAATTTCCATCAGTTATCATTGTTAGGGTTAATGGACGAGGCTGGCTTTTGGGCACAGGTATTTACTTTAGGGCCCCTTATTTATGTTTATCCTGCCCTGACACCTCCAAAGCCCTAACCCACGCCCCCCAGCCGGTTGCTGTTTTCATTTCTCCTTCTGATTTGTGCGTCAGTCAATGACAATACATTACCATTCGACACTGGCCTGGCACTGGCACATGCGACACGCAATTAAGCTAAAAAATAATCATATTTATTTTCAAATTGAATTACAATGTCGAAAATAAACATGCTCGTACATTTTGGGCGTTGTTAGGCCACACAAAAATTAAGCAAATAAACAGAGCTTCAACAGAGTAGAGAATGCGGTAGTAAGGTGAGTGCTTGAAATGTGCTGTATTCCAAAATTGGTGGATATTATCATACATTGTCGTTCGTTTTTAAGAATTTTCAAGTAATTTCAGCTAATGTTAGAGAATATTATATTCCATTGATAGTTATGTACTTCTGTTTTCCCCCTATCACGAATACATATCATTCCTTAGTCATTTCCGAGTCAAAACATACCTTTATCTTGGTAGCGCACACAAAAGCTGCATATGTCTTTCTTCCCAAGACAAAAGTTCAAATATTTACTTAGCCCCAGAAAGCGACAAGCGGCAAGAGGCAAGCGGCAAGCACACATACTTGCACTCGAACTCGTAAGACTAATTTCCATGCGCACAACCTGCTGGCTGGCTGCTGCTGTCAGCCAGCGAATCTGGCGGCCCTGGTCGCAGCCACAATTCGGCGCCGACAACTTACAACACACAGACACCAGATAGAAGCCGCGGAGCGGGCGAGGGCTAATTGGTGAGAGATGCTGTGAGCGCGGCCAAAAGCTGAAGCCAAAATTTGTTGTCATAGCCGATTGCGTCGGCCCAAAGCGCTCGGCAACTTTTCAGGCGGCCCACATAGACGCGCGAGACTTGCACGAAAAAGTAAAATACAGACTCTGAAAACAGTTTACCAGGTGAGAGCGCAGGTTGAACACGTCTCGCGCTAGCCACTTTTTTGTGGTTCCGTGTGGATTTTGGGCTGAATGCAACGCGAGATCTCTGAGGATTAGAAACAATGAAACATACGGACCGTGGCACACAGCCAAATGCAGCTTCTACCGAAGGTAAAGCCAAAGACAACGAAGCAGCGACATCTTCCGTTCGACTCTTGAGGATACCACGTGCTGCCCCCAGCATTGAGAACTACGGGTTTCATCTGACACGCAGCAAGTGGGATCCCTATCCATGGGTAATAAGTGGCAACGATAAGTGCAGATCCTGTTACGATCTTTAATCCGATATTGTGTTCACATAAAACAGGTCTGCGAGGTGGCCACGGGCACACCTGCAGCACTGTGCGGCCTCAAGACGGGCGACTGTGTTCTAGAGGTAAGATATAATCGGTCACACTACTTTATAAATCTCTTATGACATCTAAATTTGCATATATTGTATGTAAATACTAGACTCTGTCATTATTGGCACTGATTGTTGGTTTGCTTAATTGATTGAAACGTTCATAGTAGTTTTATCAGATGAGTGTAGAAAATAGAAAACACTCACCAAAACCCTGAAACAGTTGGTGAATTCAGAACCAGCTTTTGCGTTCGGACGGTCCGTACCAACGACTATACGTAATATTTAACGCAGGTAAATCGGAAAAGATTAATTAGCGCTAAATCAATAATGAAAACAAACAAAACTCTTGAACGACTTGCAGCGGCTGCAATAACAGCGCTTGGCTTAACAGTGATTAACAGGTTGAGTTAACAGAGCGCAGGCAAGTGGTTTAGCAGAAAGCAAGCAGGCCAAAGCAGTTCACTGTCAAGCAAGCAGTTTGTTTGAACTTGAAAATGTAAATGCGGCTGCTGTGCTTGTGCCTACAAAATAATTGATTAATTAATTCTTTGTTTTTAATGATTTTGATTAAGGAAAATTAAAAAGAGGAAAACTAATCAATTACCCAACAAGAATTAAATACTTGAACACATTTCAGGTCAATGGAGTAGATGTCCTTGGCCTGCGAGTCGCAGATGTGGCCAAAATAGTTAAGAGCCAAAAGGACTGCGTCACAATCCTGTGCTGGAACAGTGGTTGCGAAAAGGACTGTGATAAGAATGTAAGTAAGTCCGATTGAACACTCAAAACCGAAATTCTTTTATCAAAAACTCACCAGAGCATATGCTGTGCACCCATGCCGACCAGCCTAAGACGGCTCTCCATTGCCCTGGAGAGTATACTGCGCCTCATCGAGTGCCCCATCTGCAATCTGACCATAACTCCGCCGGCCATGCAATGTCAGAACGGACATGTGCTCTGCGTCGATTGCCGTATTCGGGCCGAGCGCTGTCCCGTCTGCCGGGACTTTTACACGCCGCGACGGGCCTTGTTGGCCGAACAGATTTACTTCACCATAGCAAATGCCTTTGAGATGTGTCGCTCGGAAGATAAATTGCGACAAAAGCTCTTCGCAGGCATCACCAAAGTCCCAGTCGCAGCCGTGCCGCAGCCGGCGAAAACAGATGCTGACCAAAGCATTTGGCGAAAACGAAGGCCGCTGCTGCCAACGAATAAATTTCTAACCAAGCTGCTGGAGGGTCGCAGCGACCCGCTGGAGAATCTCTTCGATTCCAATGCTGCCACACTGCTGCGCACTAATTCCACAGACAACTTCAATGCCTCCAATGGAACGATACAATCAGCAGAGCTAGCGGAGCCGACAGGGACACCAAGGACGACAACAATGCATCCGTCACATGATGAAATTTTGGGGCATCTTTCACTCTCAACAAATGATTTACGGCATGCAACAGTTAAGCTGAAAGGGCAGCCCAATGGAGAGAGTAATGTTCAAGTTGAAGGCGATGGGGAGGAGGGGGAGGAGTCCGGCAGTAGCCACAGCTCCGGCTCCGTCTCCTTCTGCTACTTGCCAACTCGTCCGCAGTCGTCCGACAGTCTCCTTTTCATTGGAAAAAGTCGACCCATCGCCCCTGCGCAACGTCCCCTACACGAGTGTATGCCACCCAATGTCAATGAATCTTCGAGCACGCTCCAACTACCAGCAGCAGAGACCCCACCACCTTCTGTCACTCTGAGTAAATGCGGGACGGAGAATTCGCCGGAGGAGGTTGTTCAAACAAAGCCAACCTCTGCCTCTCTGCTTTACTGCTGTCCGAGCGAGTGCACCTTGCGATTTGATGATGAACTGACGCTAAACCAGGACAAGGATCAGCAGAAGCATCAGCAGAAGCAGCAGCAGAAGCATCAGCATCAACGAGAGAACTGCTGCTGCTACAAATCCGCTTTTCGTCTGCTTTGAGCATTCAGTGCCGCCAGGCAACTTAATCAACGGCCATGCACTTATCATTGGGAGGGGACGTTTTCTTTAGGCAGTCCAGACCGGTCCAGTCGTATTTTTTTTGTTTTTGTGTACTAATTAAATTAAACGCCAGTTGCTTTGCCAAAGTTGCTTATCGCCCGAGCAGACCAGACCATTGCCGTCCCAGAGCGTGAGCATCTCTGAAAGAGAAAAATCTATGGGTGGGCCGGGGAGAGTCCGAGGATGCAAAGAAGTTGCCCCAATGCTGGATGCATTCAAGAAGGCTGCCTCCACTCGATGCCAACCAAAGAACTTGGCGAAGAAGATCTCTAGTTTAATCACTTCTGAACGCTTCAATGATTTTTTGTCATTTGGCGCGGCTCGATAATGAAGTTAGCAATGGTTCGGTCCAACTTTGACGTACCAGCCACAATGGGAATCCATTTGATAGATATGCCCATAAAAGAAGCGCTCCGTTCAAGTTATTATTGCAGGCAAGAACCCCGACCCGCCCGCAGATGCTGGTCAATCAAGAGTGAAGCGCGTAATAAGCTTTACTTATCATTAAGGCGGACAGAGACTGGCCTCGGCCTGGGCAGCGTCAGCCATAATGACAGCCGCAGTTGGTCAGCCATTATGTCGGCCATTTACCATTTAACATCAGTGCAAGCCCAGGCAAGCCCAGCCAAGGCAAGGCGTTAAAAGAACGCAAGATGTCAGCTTGGAGTAAACAACGCCAGCAGCAGGCATCCATCCTAGTTTTTCCTTCCGCAGCTCCGGACAACCGCACCATGCTCGACCAGAACAGAAGCCAGTCCCAGCCCCCTGCTGCCTCCTTGGATTGCTATGAAAATGTCATCAAAACCGGAAGTGGCAGTTTAATTTAAGCGCGTTAATTGAATTTTATTTTCTGCCATGCTGATCGCCCCTGACAGGCCCACAGCCGAACCAAGCCATGGTCCTGAGCCAGAGCCGGAGCTGAGGCTGAAGCCGGACCCGGCATCCGGATAGGATGCGGAAATTGATTTGCTGCTGTTGCATTGTGTGGGCGCTCGGCCATATCCCGTGGCGTCGTCGTCACTGGCCGTCACCTGGCCTCGGCAAACTTTAATTACAAACTTCTATGCCACATTATGCGGCAGTCAGCCAGTCAGCTGGTGGGAGGAGCTGGGAGGGGGTTTGTTGTACGGGGAGAAATCTGTTTAAATTGCTGTTATTGTTGCCAGTCTTTCTCTATTTCTCTGCCTTCTCTTCCCCCTGGCGCCTGCTCTCTCTCCGGCACTCCGTGTACGTGTTTATCTTTGTGTGTGTTTGTGTGTGTCGTACACTTTCTAATTGCATTTCATTATCTATTCGAAATTACAGCAATTTCGAGGGTCGCCAATGATATTGGTAGCACTAATGGAACCGGAACAAGTGCTCCTCCTTCACGGATGCCACAATTGCTGCGGTGGCAGTGCAATTAATTTCGACTTGTGAGACAAAAGAAATCTGAAGGTAAGCTGCTGCTGCTGCTGCTTCTGCTGCATCTCGTTCAGATTTTGCCAGGATGAGTCTCATTCATTTGGTTTTTAATTAATGTGAAGCACTCATTATCGACTGCAATTTTACCTTGGATTTACAGGACTTGAAGATTGTTAAAGCTCTTCAGAGATTGGAGATTTGCATCCTTGGTAGCAGAGCCGCACAACCACAACAGTAGATGCAGCAGCAGAAGCAGCAGAAAGTTTAAGTTCTTCGCTTGCATCAGAATAAACGGCACTTTGGGGCGAGTTTTGCAGCAATACACATACACAGGCACAACAACAGCAGCAACAAGGGCAACACTAAGTGGTAATGGGCAAAACAATAAATTTACTTTGGAGCAAAATTTCGCTGCCACACCCACTTGAGCACTTGCTGCAATGTTAGGGGTCACGTCAGTGCAGCAGCAGCACCACCACACCATACCACACGGTGCATGACGGCGTATGCGTACGCTACCCAGGGGCCAGGGCTTATCAGCCGTGGCCGTGGCAGACAGCTTTTGCAACATTGTGACCGACCACCACCGCCCCCGCCCTTAGAAATCAGGGAAGAGGAAGCATGCAACAATTCGGAGAATCCTTCCATTTTGGCGGCGCAGCTGTTCCGTGTACCGCCACAACCTTAGAAAGTTTCTAACGAGCATTTGGCCACCCCACTCGCACCACCACGGACTTTGCCCTATGTTGCACGCTGTTGCCTGTTGGCTGTTGGCTGTTGCCTCATGGCCCGTTATTGTTACTGTTTAGGCGGCAAACAACATGTGCGGTTGTCATAAATTTAACGCCAAAGGAGCATTTTAAGCACTCAGACAGAGTTCTCCCTACCCCAACCCCGAACAACTATGAGTACGGGGAGGAGTTTGTCGTCTAATTACTCTCAGGGTAAACTTTCGGCCAAGGACCCTCCCTGATATATAGACATTCATCTGTGTGTGTGTGTGTGTGGGAGGGGGGGGGGGGGGGGGGGGGAGGCTAAGTGAAAACTTTGACGAGCCACCGGAAATGTTTAATTAATTACACAATGGCAAAATGCAATATGCAGATGCTGCGTGGAAAATGTTTTCATATTTAAATGCTCGTTCCCGTTCGCTTTCGAATATTTGAAATTGTCAATTGAACGATGCTTGTATTGTGGTATTGTGCAGGGTGATATGGAAATTATTTATTCAATTAAATGTTAAAAAACGTGCTGCTGCCAGGACGTTATATTGCATTATCGATGGGGGCCAGCACCACAGTAAAATATGGTACACATGTCTGATTTATTTTATTTCTCTCCATTATATCTTTGCTTCCTTCGTATCCGACAAAAGCAAAGAGCGAAGGTATCATGTGCTGGCGTGTTGTATGCAACAGAAGACTTGTGGAAAATTATTATACTTTCCATACTGGCGGCACGTTTCATTCTTATGACAAAATGTTTTTTGTAAGTAATTCAATACGTAAGAGAGACTTTGAGGAAAACCTTTAATCAAAAATCATCTTTCTTATAAGAGATAATAATAAAAGACAACAAAAAATACCGAAAAGCAGTTTAGAAAATAATATCTGCACAAAAGTATATGGAGATCTGTTTTTTGGCATCAAAGATTGAATAATCCTCCCTATTAAATAAATCAGTTTTATTTTCCCATTAATTGGGTAACTTTTAGTCGAGCTATAGACGAGGGTGGGCTTACTGATTTCCTTGGTCGAAGCTCCGCAAAGAAACTTAATTATGCTCGAGCGACACGGCGCCGCCAACCAGCCTGATTAAATTAAAATGAATACGAATACGAGTATGAAATGAATTCAGAGCGCTGCCATTCATGGGGGACTGCCCCATAAATAGGCAACAAAGCGCTTTCCTTCCCACTCGGAGGACATGTGAGTGACACATTTCACACTGAGATTGAATTAATTGAAACATTGCGCTTTTAATCGAAAACTCAGCTGGCGATGGCTCTCTGGAAAAGGAAAGTGACAGTCACAGTCACAGCCATAGCCACAGCCCTTTGACTCCTTTTATGAATCGAAATATGAATGTAAAATGTACATATATCTATAGCATTATATCACATTCATCCCACGGCCACAGAAACCATCCGAAAACAGCAAATTAAACCATTTTTGCGACCACAATTACAAAAAGTTGGGAAGACACATTGCAAACAAGGACTGCCCGCAGTCCTCCCGGCGTTGGGTTCCGTTGGAAATTAAAATTAAAATTCCATTGATTAGAAAATTGTAAATGCATGGAATTTTGGTATATCGCTCTGTGGCGATCTTTGGATTTGCATAATTGCGGAACAAACCGCCGAAACGCACTGAAAATCGGAGCCACAGAAGCAGCAGCGGTAGCAGCGGTAGCAGCAGCCTGTGGCAGCAACAGCAGATGCTTATCGGAGTGGAACTTGCCGCCGGGCAATGGCGAGCTGCTGACTCCTGCCTCCTGCCGCCTGCCTGGTGGTGTGTTGCAGGAGGCACATAAATATCAAAAATTCTAACACGTGGAGTTGGGTGCTTTGGCTGGGAAGCCTGAAACCTGTTCGCTTTTTGCATCCTACGCTCCATGCGAGCGGTGGCTGGTGGGAGTTTTTAATTAAAATAAAAACGAACAGCAAAAACGGCAATGGAAATGCCACATAATTGTCGAATTGTTGCCACTTGCCACGCATATGTGTGCACGAGCATTCGAGTATTTGAGGGCGTGACCGTCGACTGGGATGTGCGGCTCTGCTGATTAACAAAAATAAATTGTGAGCGCGACTGTCGTATAACAATTACTCCTACAAACACACACACACTCGTACAGGTAGCGGCAGCCATTTTCATAAAACTTCACAGCCTCCAGTTGTGTGTATCTGTGTGTTGTTTGGTTTGCGTGGGTGTTCGTGTGCGTGCGTGTGTGTGAGCTAGTAAATATTTAGCTGCCATCACACACACTCTGTGCACGATTTCTGCACTTTAACCTCGGAAGCGAAAAATTCATTTGCGGCCCAACCTAACATCCGAAAAGGAGGGAGCCATAACAGAAAACAGGACCCTCTAAAGCCAGCCGATGACCACTTGTAGCCCTCAGCAGGCAGTCCAGTGGCCAGTTAATGCTTAATACTAGGGGTATGCCGCATTGAGAGGGTGTATGTAACGTGGGCATTTATTCGTAGGGGTAGTATTTGGGGAATAGCACAACTTGATCAGGGATTAGTGATGGATCTCTTACGGTAGAGCTGGTGAAGCATAATTTGATTCATTCGAAAAGCAAATAGTACGATCCGTTCACTGGCTCACTATATACATCATTCATGATACATTGTGCTGGTGATACATTGATTCTTTTTTAGTTATCTATCAATCTATCTATCTATCTATCTACTGCCACTATAGCTACCATCCCATCCTATCGGGCTTCTTCTTTTTACAGTGCTGTTCGAATGGAGCATAACTTGTACCTTCTGTAATCCCAGTGGTACTCCCCTCACAGCGGGTATCTTCTAGTCGCAACACAGAGAAGGCAGTACCAAGGGAAAAACAGAGATAGAGGACTACATAGTGTTAGTAAAAAGTCAGCTCCGACAAAAGTCAAAATCATGTGCATGTGCGCTCATGTTTTATGTGCGATATATGCCGCCGCTATGTTCTGCGGCGCTGCTTTTAATTGCTTTGCATTTTCGTTGTTTATTTTGTTGATGTTGTCCCTGTCTGTCTCAATGTGTGAGTGTGCATGTGTGTGTGTGTGTGTTTGGGGCATGTAATGAAGACCCGTGTCGGTCTGCATATTAACTGGCACACTTGCAGCATTTTTAAATGCATCTGTATGACCGAACACCCGCCCCCATTCCCTAAGCATTTTTAGGGCTGTGGTTGTACAGCAAAAACAGAACACCGGAAACGGAAAGGGGTAAGTGGGTGCCGGGCTGTTTGGGTGGTTGGGTGTTGTGTGGGCCGGCTTTCATTGTCTGTCATAAGCATAAATGGTTATTAATATTAAAGTTCATAACGGCCAATGTTAACTGCTCATTTAACGGGGCCATGGCTTCTGGCCACTTTATTTTTGCCTGACTGCCTCACTTCCTCTCTGCCTCTCTGGCTTGGCCTGTACAGTGCCCACTACTCCCATGACCCCGACGCCGCTTTGCTCATTGATATGTTGGCAGTTGTTTACACATTAACAGCCCGCTGTGTGCACCATGCCCGCGGGCACTTTCCAGCCAGTTAACGAAAGAGGACATTTGAGCCTTATTAAGTCGGTGAAATTGCATTGGCAATGCAACAGTACTGCCGCCTCGCTGTGGCATCATGGCTTACGGTATTACTTTCCACATTTATGAGGCGTACACTGGTAATATCTGATGCAGCTATCCATTAGGGAAAGGCAAGACTGTTCTGCTGGTAATGTTAAATCAAATTAGGGAAAACTCACATACATACAACCAGGACCCAGGACGATAAAAACCAAACCGATTCAATGCGAAATCAATGCGCGAGTGAGCGCAAATTAATTGAACGCTTAAGCCGATTTTTATGAATTTTATATGAAATTTAAATGAATACGAATACGAATGCGAATGCGAATGCGAATATGTACTCGCACTCGAATTTATGTGTATGGACAAATGAATGCGAATCTGAAAATGTGTTAAATTCGTATAATAAATTAACTACATAAATATACATACAAACATACTCCAGTGAGTTTATGAGGGGTGTGGAGGAGTCTCCGTTTGGTGTAAATTATTTTTTGAATGCACAGCAATTAAGTGAAGTCAGGCGGGCAAACATGAAACGGAAATCCCAGCATGTTGTTCGTGGCTCCCTTTCCGTGTTTTTCTGCTTCGCGGGCCAGGTGTAATATGCATATATCGGAAGGGGATCGAAGGGGATCCTAAGGGTCAAATGGCTACCCAGGAGTGCATATGTTAAAGGGAATGATACATATCTTCCAGCTGCAATAAATGGCATATATATCCGATTTATTATGGGCTCAGAACAGAAAAAAGAGCCTGCACGGCTCTCTCTGTGATAATTTTTTAAGGTTTCTTATCCACCAATAAATATTTATAGCTCCAACCAAACGTAGTGCCATAGAAGGGTGGTACTGAGAGATTCCTGATTAAGTTTTATGTATACTCACCATTTCAGCATTCAGTTCAACACCTTTCCATTGTATGGTTTTTGCATTAAATCCATTTTAATCCGAAACATTAACTTTACTCGTATATTCTTTATATTGTCTGTTATTTCTGTGTATTTTTTTGCTGTAGTTCACATAAATGTTTATTCACATAGTGCGCAAAGTAATTAATATGCATATTTTAATATAATTACATATTCAAACAAGATGCATAAGGAAAAAAAACCATGGAAATTAATTTAATTAATGCGATAAAGTGCATCTTTAACAGGGCACTTCTCGAAGGGTACTTAACGTAGGTCTGTAGAGTACGTACTAGAACTAAATTGATGATTCCAGCTCTCTCATGGCGGGCTGAGGAAGAGGCTGGAGGAAGACACTGCTAATCACTGGAACCGACGGGACATCTAGGAACGTTTCTAATGCTTAATAGATAGATGCTATGTACAAAGGTCTTGGGGGTCCCTTAAGGGCTCAGGCACTGAGATCTTTGGATACAGATTCGCTGACTTTCGGTGGGCTCTAACTAGAACTAAACTTAACCTATGTTCGAACTCAGATGAACTCCTGAAAGTCCAGCATATCGAAATTGTTATCAAACTCCTGATCCGATTCTAAATGTAAATGAACTGCCGGGCTCTTGGACCGCAGCCCACTGGAAGTGGGGTCGTACGTGTCGGCCATATACTTTGTCACGTACTCGAACGACACAAACTCGCTCAAATGGCATTTGTTGTCGATGCTGCCGCTGCCGCCCTCTGTGCTAATCCCATTAGCGGCTGAGGAAACTGCCGGCTCGGCATTGCCCCGACCCGGACCCGGACCCGGACCCGGACTGTGCCCATTCGCTGCTGTCAGCAATTGTTCGAGCTCGCTTAATTGATTAATATTTTCATGGCTGTCGCTGTAGCCGCCATTGTAATTGTTGTTATTGCTACTATTGCTGCTGCAAACGCTCAGCGCATCCGTTTCCGTTGCGGGCGCCATGTTGCTGCTGCCGGCATCGTAAAGAGCATATGTTGTTGCCGCTGCCGATGCCGATGCCGATGATGATGCTGTTGTCTGTACTGTGGTTGCCACGTTATGGCCTCCTGCTCCTGCCGATGTTGCCTCATTCTGATTGTGCTCAATGATGACAATGCAATTTGACAACTCATTAAAGTTCATTGAATTGTTATTAGCTGCAACATTGCCGCAGACATTGCGGTTTGTCCTGTCCGCAGTCGTCGGCCCGTTCTCGATGTGAAGCATCGAATCGCTGCAACTATTGCTGCGGTGCTGTCGATGCTGCTCACCTGTCGCCGCCGCCGCACCTGTCGTCGCACCTACGGGCGCCCCACCGCCCAGGGCCTGGGCCTGGGCCTGGGCATGGGCCTGGGCCAGGGCCGACTCTGAGTGACGGCGTGTTTTGGCCGCCTTCTTGCTGCAGGCGCCATTGCCATTCGATGGGCCACCCCCGCCGCCGGCAGATTTGCGGCGCACCAGCTGTCCATTGGCATTGCGCAGCGCGTGATTCTTGACATGTTTGCGCAGGCTGGAGGGATCCGTGTAGCGCTTGGTGCATCCCGGCAGCTGGCAGGCATACGGTTTCTGTTTCAATAGAGCGCGAATGGAGACGAGAGAGAGAGAGCGTTGCATTAATATTTGCCAGCTTCAATGGAGACCACCGCAACAGCGGCTCCGGCACAATATGTAGCTGTTGCTGCTACCTAAAAGTATGCAATTGATTTGTCCCCACCCCCCATGCACACACACAATAGAGAGAGGAGGACCTGCCTGCATATGGCTTGGCATATTTGCCAAGTCAAATCGTTTTGAAATGTCATGATGCATTTTGTTTGTTCTGGCAATGCTGCTGTGTCCTGTGTCCTGTGTCCTGTGTCCTGTCCGCGGGCACCAGGAGCATCGGAAAAACACCCACCCCACCGACCCATCCACACATTGTATCCTTTTCTGATCCTGATTGGCTGCCCCCGCCCCCGCCCTGACACTGCACCTAGTGCGGGGCTAGTAACTCGTTTAGTTTATTCGATTTTCCTCCTGCTGCCTGGCCGTGTCCTGGCCTGGCCTGGCCTGGTCCTTCATGCCGGTTTTGACCTTTTTTCCGGTTGTCCTACGCGCTAACGCGGCTGCTGCTATTGCTCCTGCCGCTGCTGCCGCCGTGCTGCTGCCACCGTTCTAGCTGTTGCCGTGGCCCTTGCCGATGCTGTTACTTTTGCCACCGGGCCTTGACTACACACACACACTCACACCGAGGCAAAACTATAAATCACTCAGGCAGCGAAATGCGAAATGTGCACATGTCATGCTGGCAGCAGCAGCAACAGCAACAGTGGCAGCCACAATAGCAGCAGCAGCAGCAGGAGCAACTGTGCCACACTTTTTGTACCCTTGCTGAGGGTATGCATCAATCTGCACCTGTTTCTATGCAAATCAGTATATCAGAAAGGTCTGTCAGTGCATTTCAAAAGATTATCCCACCCAGATGCAGTTTTCTGACTTTATTGTATGACTGTATCACAGACCCTTGGCTCTGCCAGGGTATCTGAGGCAGCGACCCCCGTTTATAGCCTTCCCTTGTATCTTTTTTGTTCGTTTTTTGTTGTTGTTGTTGTTTAAGTGACTCTGTCTCAGCTGTCTGGGCTGTGCCGCTAAGCGCCTTGGCATCCATTAAATCTTAAAGCTGCGCTTGGGACCCCAACTGCATCTTGCTGCCCCTCCGGCAGCGAGCTCTTCAATTTCCTTTTGACACGCATTGCAAATTGCTTGCCCCACGCACTCACACATACACGCTGGAACAGAGGGGCTGGTGGGGCTGGTGGGACTGAGCGTGTACTCACCGTATCGTAGTGGGTCCTTTGATGTTTCGCCCGATCCGAACTATTGCTGAACGCTTTGAGGCAACCTTTATACTGACAGCCATAAGGCCGTTCCCCCGTGTGCGAGCGTTGATGAATTTTCAAATTTTCCAAACGCGAGAATGCTTTATTGCAGCCGGGAAACTGTAATGGAAAAAATACAACAACAAAAAATGAAAAGTGTCATCGAAAATTGCAATTACTGCCGCAGCCCAAGAGGGGGAAAGCAGGTGCGACAGAGAGAGGGAGATTGAGTTGAGTCGAGTCGAGTGGAGTGGAGTTGAGTTGAGAGTCCGAAGGACGTATGAAATTGTGACCTCGATGTTGCTGGTTCTGGCCCCCAGGTGTCGCAGGTAGCCACTTCCACAGTGTCCTCTCGCACACCTGTCACACACCCCCACACACACACACACACGCCCATTCAAAGGCCAAATTACGCTTTTGCAACAGAAACAGGAGCAGAAACAGGAACACAAGTGTAATGGCAAAGCCAGCTCCAAGCTCCAAGCTGATGACGGACATGGGTCGCTGAGTGGGGGTATTTTTTAGACCAAAAACAACCAAGAATCCATCAATTACTCAAAAATCAAAATGAAAGAGCATGCCGGATAGAGCGATGGGACGTAGAAGATAGAGTCACGGTGTGGGTGTGCGTGTGTGCGTGTGTGTGCCCCCTAATAACATTACCAGCACAACTCTATTTCAAGTGGACTCCTTTCGACTCCTGCTACTCGGGCCTGGGGCCCCGGCCTTACGCTCTGACTCTGTCAATTTCTGTGATTGCTTTGCGCCGCACAATTCATCATCTGAGAGCGATGGCAGCTCCAATGCCGCATCAAATGTCAACACTTGCATGATAAAAGGCAAAACAAACCGTTTAGTCGACTATAAGATACCCTCTACAAGTATTTGGCAAGTACCTTGGAAAGGCTCTCACAAAAGATAGAAGGTCAAATTTGCTTTCAAAATCCCTCACTAGTATTTCTTTACATCTACTGAATATACCCTTTTACTACCCGAATACCAGGCATCACAAAAGCAAACTAACACAGCAATCGTGTTGGGGTTGGGGTTGGGATTGGGTCTAGAGCAAACGATCCTTGAGTGGAAAAATCTTGTTTAGAAACGTAGTCTCTCAACATAAACAAATATAGCCAGCAGCTGTGCTGGAAAAAAAAAATATATAAACGCCTCTTGTCTTGTGATTTTGAAAAATGGTATTCTACACGAGATTGGAAAGGTTTTCACTGGATTGGGACTGGGATTGAGGCTGGGATTGAGATTGCGATGTAGCAGCAATACGTACCGGACATTTATTGGGCTTTTCGCCGCTGTGAACACGCATGTGAATGAGCAATTTGTAGCGGGCATTGAACGGCTTGTAGCGCCTGGGACAGTCGAGCCAGAAGCAGGAGAAGTCCTCTCCCTTGCGCACATCGACATGACACTTCTCGATGTGCTCCACGAAGGCCTGCTGATGAGGGAACTCCACATTGCACCCAGTCCAGCGACAGATGAGTGGCAGTGGCTCGGCCTCTGCCTCTGCCTCCGCCTCCGCCTCCACCTCCGGCTCTCCATCGCAGCAGCTCTCCGGCTTGATCTCGCTGGGCTGGACAAAAACCTCGTTGTCGAGGTCGTCGTGTTCCACCTCATTCTCATTGTCATCGTCCTCGCTGTCCGCGTTGCCCATACCCATACCCATACCCATCGCCGGCTCCAAAGCCTCAGTTTTGATCAACTCATCCGCAAAATAATTAGCCATATCGGATTTGGTGCCCTGGTCGCCGCCCAGCATCAGCTCGTCGAGCTCGTCAATGGTCCAGATGATTTTGTGTTCACGGTTCGGCTTTTCGATGGCGTGCGACATATTATTTTGATAATTTTCGGCCGCAAACTGCGACCCCGGGCCGGAATAGAGATTCGAGTAATCCTCGTAATTGCTGGCGCACATGGGAATGCATTTGGGAGTCCCGAATGTGGAGCTCATCGATGGCAGCCTTGTGGGCGAGGGCTCCTGCTTGATGGGCTGCAGCAGGCCGTCGTACATGTTGCACAGTTTGGGCGATGATGTGGCTGCCGTGGATGTGGATGTGGCCGTGGCGGATGTATCTGCCGTGGCGGTGACTGACATCTCGCCGAGATTGAAATTCAACCAGGCATCCAGGTGCGGTGATGAGCACGGTGATTGGTTTTTCGATTGGCAATTAATTTCATCATAATTAAAATAATCAATATCCAGATTAATGGAGTCGGCCTGCGTGGCAGCCAGAGACGAGGCAGTCACCTGGCTGGACTGTGCGCTGCAGGGCGTGTAGGGAGTGTAGGGCGTCGACGGCGGCGGCTGCATCAGTCCGGAAAAGTCAGGCTCCCCCGTTAGCCGAGCAATGTCCTCCGGCTCGAAGCGGAAGATATCCTCGCGATTGAGCTGTGTGTACTGGCCCTGCTGGTACGGCATACCGCCCGAGTGGTCCGCCGAGGCGCACACAATATCATCGTGGTCCTGGTCGAAGTCCTGATCCTGCCCCACATAGTTGTGGCAGTCGCTGAACACCGAATTGGGTGTCTCGGCGGCAAAGCAGAGGTGCGAAAAGTCCGGAAACTGCAGCTCCCCGGTGGTAAAGTTATTATAGCCATCGCTGCCGGCTGGCTCCACCTTTAGCGGGGCCCGAAAGGTGTCCTGGCCCCGATTCGAACCTCCGCCAATTGTGGCACTCAGCGGGGGTGACATGAAGGCGCCGTAGCAAGTGTTCTCCTCGAAGGCCTTGCCTGGCATCGATGGTGCTGTCTTGACGTACATGCCACCGATGCCGCCTCCGCCGCCGTTGTGGCTGGGAATGCTCAGTGGCAGTTGCTGGGACTTGAGCGTGGAAGACATATTACGAGTATGGGTGACGATTTTCTGCTTTTTTTTTATATCTTGTGTCACGAAAGGCGACCGCTTTCACTTTCGCATTTCCGGCAGTTGTCTGGCTCGGCTCTGCGATTTGGCAGCGTACGAGTATTGTCCAAGTTGGGAAAAGTGCCAATATTTTTTATGGTCACAGAACGCGGGAAATCCCAAAAGAACACACGCACACTGATACACTCACACCACGGCACACTCACACACACACACACACACTCGGACGGCAAGACGAGAGTTTTTCTATTTCGATAATCGCTGTTCTTTGGCTCTCATTAGTTCTTGGTACTTGTGTGATGTTCACGCCACCGCGTTCTATCTGACAATAACCCGCAGCGCTGGTGCCGCACGGTTTTTAAATGCCCGGAACGGGAATGGGAGCGGAATGGTTACGATACGGGAGCGGGACGGGTACGGGAGCAGCGTTGGATCCTGCCTCTGCTGCGACACTCTGCCTCGGCTCGGCGGCCTCTGCCATGATCGGTGTGGCACTCTTCTTGGTTTTTCTTCTTTGGCACGCACATGTGCTCCCGCTTCCCCTCACTCCTCTGATCGCACTGCTGTAGCTGCTGCTGCTGCTGCGACTTACCCCTGCCCTTGTCCCCCCGTCCACCCTCACTTTCAGTGCGTCCCTCTCTGTCTATGTCACGGTTTTCCTGTCGTGTTTTAGTACTGTTGCTGTTGTTCTTGTTAATACTGTTATTTTAGGCTTATGTTTGTGTATAGAAAATTATGCGTGAGTCGTGAGCAGAGTGCCCGGTGGGAAATGCGTTGATCCAGAAAGGGAAACTATTGGTTACGGGAAAATTGGATACAAAATAAGAGGATGCCATTACCGATATTACATTAAGCTGCTTGAAATACTGCTTGCAGTAGAGCTTCAACTGCTGTACTCCACACAAGCAGTTAAATTTCCTGTTCCTGCATTCACGGCTTTGACTGCTTGCGTATGGCAAAGCAGTTATCTACTTGACGAGCTCTTCTGAAGAGAATCTTCAGCGCAACTATAAACCACTCAGAGGCTAGAGCTATGCATATCAAATACACATATGATTCATTTTGATCTTCCTGCTGCCGAATTTTCCACCGAGCACTTGACCGTGGCACTGTCTGATATCTCTGCTGCCTCTCCGCGCACATTTCCAGCGGGCGACGGCGACGGCAATTGCCTGTGTGCCGCTGCCGCTGCTGCTGCTGCTGCCTCCCGATCTTGCCACTGCACACATGGCGTGCAAGTGTGCTCTTGCTTTCCTCTGCATCGTCATCGTTGCAATAATGCTCTTGTGCTACTTGTTGTTGTTGTTGTTGCTGCAGCTAGGCTGTCGAATGTTTTAGCACTATTTTTTATTGCCACATAATTCCCCATTTTTTTTTTTTTGGTTTTTTGTTCTTATTTTTCCCCCTTTACTTTGGCTTGGCAGGCGGGCGGAAAGTACAGTAAGTACGCGAGAGCATGAGCTAAATTTATTAAGGCAAGTCATTTGCCTGCCTCTACAGAGGCTGGAGGACGAGTTCCTGAGGAGACAAATAGCACACACACGTACTCCTGCTCTGGAGAGGCAGTTCTCTCGCATTTTTGTTATTTTTAGCTCTCAAGAGAGTGGTGTGCCGCCTGCCCGCTAATGCCCCTGACAATATGTTTTTAATTTGCGCCACAAAAATGCAATTGCGAAACTATTTGCTTGCCCCCACTCCCATCCCAGCACTTGTTGTCCTAGGCCCGGGAATTGCAGCTGTCAATCGAGTAATTGTAATTGTTGTAATAGTGCCATATCCGGAGTGTGAATCACTTCCAATCCATTCGTAACAATATGAGTTTCCTTCCACTAAAAGTTCCAGTTTTTCCATCCCCCAGTGACCAGCCAGGCACTTCATCATTAAATGATGCCATCTTCTCGTAATCTTCATATTTTTTATGTTTTTTGGCAAGCATCGCGACTTGGCGCACGTTCGTCGGGATGGCAGCAGCTGCCTGCCCCTGGTCTGAGGTCTCGGTCTCGGTCTGGGTCTGGGTCTGGGTCCTCTCTGCCCGGTCGCGTCAAGTCAATTCAGAAACGTTTAACACACAATTTTTACCACTTGCGCGTTTGTCATTTTGCAGCAAAAAAAAAAAATGAAGAAAAAGAACTGGGCTCCTGGCCAAAAAACCGTGTGGCCGCTGCCTTTGTTAGTCGCCCGATTGCGACAACTTACATCATTGTTAAAATTAGTCGATTTTGGCCATACACTGCCTCTAGCCTGCTGATAGACCTGTGGTCCGCTCCTGGACTGCCCCCGATGCCAGTGCGATTTGGTGTCTATAGTTCTCTGTGAAGCCGATGACGCGCGGCGACTTTTCTTGGGAAAACACTCAACCATTTCCGCTGTCAAATGCTGCTGCGGGTCCCTCTGTTGAATATTAATTTTCACAAGATTTAAGGTAATTTATCTTGGGCGTGGGCAGCACCGTACCGTGCCGTCCCCCAATTTACGAGCCTGATTTTGTCTGGAGGAAAGTTTCAATTTCAATTAAATTGCGGTGTGAATCAGTCCGCTCTCTTCTTCTTTGCATGAATGCAATCTCGTTTGAGTGAATTTGTATGGACATTATTTTAAAAACTCATCAGATTAATTAGCTGTATAAGCTTTCGACTCTCCAACTGAATGAATGACCCTTGCAATGGCCTGGCCATGGCTGGCCACACGAATGCTTTTACGCAAAACATTTCCAATGAAATTTTCATATTTTTTCCGACTGCAGAATGCAGAATGCAACAAACACACAACATTAATGGATATACTCCGAATGCCGAATGCCGAATGTTTGGTCAACATCATAAGTCCCGCAGAGAAGGGGATTGAATGAGTTTAATGAAAAATCGTAAATAAAATGCGGGAAAAAAACGGCGAAAAGTGTACTAAATACAATTTATTTGTTGCCAAGTAATGAGACTGGTGTGCGGTGTCGATTTGTTAATGAAATTTGTACCAATACGTTTGCCGCTGGCTCTGGAACTCGGAAAAATATACGATCATACTAGTGTATATGTACATATATTTACATGTGCCAGTGGATTCATAAATTTGTCAATGATTTTCCACTTGACAGGGTTGTGGAAATGGTCGCGTTTATTTACTTCACATTCCCCATCGACAGGGTCTTGTTGGAGGTTGGGGGGGGGTTAGTGTCAGATCTGGGGTAATTGTATGAAAGCAGAAACGAAATGGTTATGGCCTTTTGTTTATTTCCAATCATAGACATCATCTGGGGCCGCTGCTTTGCATGTGATTCGAAAATGAGTTCAAATAAATAAATAAGAAAACATTTCGGATGGGCTCTGTTTGGACGAGTTTTACCACTCGCAGTACTCATTTGTCAAAATAGAATCATGCATAAACAAAGTCTCTTGATTACCAGCAGCTCAATCTGGGCAGAAAATTGCATCTGATTGAAGGGGGGGATTCAGGGCCAGAGGAACTGCATTGTTAGCTATCAAAATTGTGATGCTGTGTTACGGAATTCATTAGCATACACCTGTTAGTCCTTTTGTTGAAGCAGTAAACCCCTGTATCACGTGTAATCTCATTTCTAGACCCTTCTGCACTTGCCTCTATCTGAAATTGGTATTATTTTTTCAAGAGGAGGTACACACAAATCCAATTGCCTGAAAGCCAAACAAGTAGGCTGCAAAAACACTTTCTCCCCACCCCACAACAAATACGCTTGCTCCCCACTTGGCAACATTTCAAAGTATCGTATCTTTGCATTTGCCCAAGGGCCAGGGCTGGCATTTTCTCGTCAATTTGCGGAGGTGTTCTGAGCAGCAATCTCATGCTGTCTCCCCATGGATATATCTCGTTCAACAAGTAAATTTGTCAGAGCGTAATTTGATTTTGTTTAGCCAAGAGGAATGGGTAGGGAACAACACCGACATGACATTGTCAATGTTTAATTTGTAATATGAGACGCGCAGGCGCGACATTCAACTTGAACTAGCCTCCGCACACCATTCTCCGCTCCACCATTCTCCACTCTCCGCTCTCCCCTCATTCTGCCCCCTCCGTTTCCTGTCAAAATGTCAAATGATTGCGTTGACATGCATGTCGGAGTCGCCGCTGCTATCGTCTCCGATCTGGTGCAGCGAAATATGTATGTTTTAGCATAATTCGAATATTCAAAACGATTTCTTCCCGTCGGTTTTTGGTCTCTCCGCAGAGTGTCATTCACTCCGGTCTAGGCGGCGGTGGCATTATAATGAGCTGTTGCCGTTGACCTCTTGACATTTTACAGCTCGAAAGCCGAAGCCGAACACATGTGGCAGGTTCAAAAGTTGACAGCAAATTGACTGTATTTATAAACATTTTAAAGGCATCGCACAATAAAAATACAAAAACGAAGGGAGAGAAAAGGAGGCGATCTGAGGAGCAGAGTCTGTGGCGTGGTACTCGTATAAAGGGAATCCGAAACAGTTCACGCCCCCCGAATGAATTTTAATATGCAATTTTTATGATTATTGCACCAGGGGACACCAGAATCGGAGACCCATCTGCAGGATATGATGGGGGAGATGGGGGTTTCATAGCCAGTACTTTTATGATCGGCCGCATTTGCGTGCCCCGAGGGCGTTTAACGGTGGCATTTTGTCTACTCATTAAACCGACATAGCCCTAGAGCCAGTGACCAGCCCCCAGATCGTTATTTACTGTTTCGTTTAATTAGTTAAACATGTGATTTATGCCACCGTCCAGGTCTGGGTCCTGCCCCTCGAACTGCATTGCACGACCCTGAAATTTAATGCCTGTCTGTACCGCGAGTCGGTGTGTTTGCATAGCAAATCAATGGACCATCAAAATTGGTAACCTGCACCTTATCCATGGCCATGGCCTGGTCTGTTTTTAATTAGCTTTCACCAGCAAACAGTCAACAGTCGACAGGCCGCAATGGAAATAGAAAATGTAAATGAAAATTTTGTGAGCATCCTGCCAAAGCACGACCACACAGATATAGATACAGATACAGATACAACTCTTCATTACATTTATTTGGCAGATTGGCAGTTGATTTCCCTTTTGATTGGGATTCCACAATGCAGTTTCACTAAGCTTGATTGACGGCACGGCAACTCGATTGCCACCCAAGTCAGGTCTGACTGTCTGTCATTTCTTGGTTAATGCAAATGCGAGTGGATGTACAACAGGTGAGGCCGCAGCTCCCTTAATCCAATTGATCCCATGGGGGGGCTGGTGCTGGCTGTGATGCAACCTTCCCACGCATTTCACATGGCAGCTCATAATTAAGTCGGGAATCGAACGGGTCGGGGGTCGGTATCGGGTCGGGGTCGGGGCGCTCCCTTCTCCCAGCGGATGATGTGCGCCAGAAGCGATAATCAGGCACGGAAATGCCTCGTTTGTCCGCAGACAACCCACCGAAATTAAAAAAAAAAAAAGAAAAAAAGTGAGCGCCTCAAAGATATACAAGGGGCGTATCCCGACTCCATCAGCTGGGGCAGCACATTTGGGTTTTCAATCAGTCTGCCATTGAGGCGTTCAATGCGACACGTCTGGGGCCGATGGGGGTCTGTGGGGCGGAGGGACATGCATCATTAACGGCTTTTTAATGGGGAATTATGTATGCAATGGCAAGGAAGTGTTCCCCGGCTAAGGCTTTTTCCCACACAATCGATCCGATTCTCTCACATATCTACTCTCATCTCACAGATTTCCTTACTTTCTTCTCCCTTTGAGCGGAGGCGAGAAGGATACTCAACTTTTACTCATTTCTTGATGTTGGTTTTTGCATGTCGCAGCATTATTTTTTCATTTGCAAAAAAGCGTTTCCTTTCTCTGCTGGAATTTCTTTTTATATTATTCTTAATTTTACTAAAATTTTCATGCATATGCTGTGACGAGTACGAGCCTGGCATTGCATGGCATGGCCCGGCCTGATGTCCTGGCCCCGGCCTGATGTCCTTGGCTTGGCTTGGCTTGGCTTGGCTTGGCTTGGCTGAAACTGAAAAGAAAAAGCAAATGCAGCAGGAAAGAAATTTCGCATAAAAGCAGTTCGTCTCCATTCCTGTCCTGTTTCTAGCTGTGTGTGTGTGTGTGTGTCTCTCTTCTTTTGTATCTGTGTGTATGTGTGTGTGTGTGGCCAAAGCATTTCAGGTTGCAGTGATAGCATAAATAAAATAAAAGCGTCCTGGACAGATACCCCGCCAGAGCAGAGGGGGGGAGAGGCCAAGGAGCATAAGAAAAGCGCGGCACGGCGCGTAAAAGAGAAGAACGGGAAAAATATGCAAGAAATGCAGTGTGTACTTGTATATCGTGTATATGTATATGTCTGTGCTCCAAAATAAGAAAAATGGGAAAGTCTGCTACGGCTCCAGTTCCAGTTCCAGCTCCCACTTCCACTTCCACTCCCCCACACTGGCACGCTGGCAATATTTTTCTTAATGTGTTGCATTAATTCTGCCAACATAAAGATAAAGAAAAAGCAGAGGCAGAGGCAGAGGCAAAGGCAAAGGCAGTCGTCGCAACGACTGTCAGGCACAATGGAAAAGAAAAGCTTGGGGTAAAAAATCACTTTAACCAAAATAATACAAGTAGTTCTTTCTTCATTCCACTCTTTTTAATGGGCTCTCCACCCCACCCCCACCCACCCATCCACCAACCATTTGACCCTATTACACAACAATAATTTATAAAAATGTTGGAGGTTTGTGGAACGCGATCCTAAAACCCTGAATATTCAAACAAAATGAAAATGCAAGGCGACTGACACAGAAGGAGGACAGGCCAACAGGCAAACAGGCAAACAGACAGAAGAGTGCAACAGACATTCTGTTTGACTCGACTCGGATCATGAAATTTTAAAAACCTTTGTTAAGCTTTTTTAATTTTGCAAAATATATAAATCACGCCGCCTCAATGACCTCATAAAAGTTGCATAATGAGATTCAACCGAGACGAGAGAAAAGAGTTTAAAATAGAGAAAAAGAGTCGCACACAAAGAGAGAGAGAAGAAAAAGACTGCTACGCCTGCTGACAAGTTGATTGCATGTCGCCGCACAATCCTGCCCTGCCGCCCAACTGACAAATGCAGACATCGAGGCAGTGCCCAGACCCTGGACCCGGACACACAGGCGCACACGGACACGGACACGGACTTGGCACGGTCCGGGCACAGCCACGGACGAACAGCACAGCAAAATTAAAGCATTGCTAGCCGGCTGGCTGGCTGCTGACTGAAATTAAATGAAAAACACATGAACCAACAATCTGTAGTCTCGCCTGTTGGCCACCTGCAAGTTACGTGCCTTTAATCGGTTTTAAATCACAGCTGCATCTCCAGCCACCTGTACACTTTTTACATCACCAAATCAATAGCCAACATTCCCTATTTCCTTAGCGTGCAAAATTGTTCAAGTTTACTGCCAGATATGATGATTATCGCTTTATCCTGCCAGCCGACGGGCAGCAGGGTGAGCAGACGGTACAGAAAGGAGGCCAGCCCTGGCAGCAATATCTCCCGCTCGCCTCGGAGCATGCCGTGCACAATCCGGCGGGCAGCTGCCTTGGCACTGATCAGGGGGTATACACTGGAGATTTTGACCTGATTTGTGAGAGTCGCCAGCTCCTCGTTGGCCTCCAGGAAGGTGGGCATCACCGTGCACACATGAATGTCCTTCTGCCGCTCCAGACTCAGTTCCATGCGCAGAGCCCGCATGTGGGCCGTCGTGCCGGCCTTGGTGGCCGAGTAGGTGGTGTTGTAGGGCAGGGCAAACAGGCCTGAAAGGGCAGACAGTTGTGAAAAGGAACGATCATCGAGGGGGTTTCTCACCTGCCAGGGAGCTGATGGTCACTATGTAACCCCTGCGCATCGCCTTCATGGTGGGCAGGAAAACCATCCGAGTCTGAAAGGGAAGGACAGGGAAATATAACTACTGAAAGCTGCCATTTATAGAGGGATCTCACCCAAAAGTGCGCAGCCAGGTTCACATTTATCATTTGCTGCACATCGCTCGGCTCCGGATCCAAAGATTTGCGGTGCAACAAGATTCCAGCATTGTTGATAAGCACCGTCACTGGCCCCAGGTCGCCAGCCACTTGGCTGTTTAGCTCAACAAGTTCCAGGTAATTGCTGACATCGACCTTGGGTGAAATGAATCCATTAATTGATGTAATTACTCTGTGTATATAGTTATAATAGTTCTGGGAAACCCGTTTCTGTACCTTGTAGGCCTTGGCGCGAACCTTTGCCTTTTCCTGGATCTGCTTGACGGTGTTCTCGGCTCCTGGCAGATTGATGTCCACAACGGCTATGTGGCAGCCCTTGCCGGCTAGTTCCAGGGCTATGGCTCGTCCCAGGCCATGACCACCTCCAGTTACCTATTTCCAGATACAACCACCTTTGATTGAAGGTTTTGGGCTTGATGTTGTTTGGGCGAAAAACTCACCACAGCCACCTCGCCCACGATGCTCTTGGGAGAGGAGCAGCAGAAGAGTTGGCCAAAAAGTTTCCACATCAGAGCCACCAGCACCAGGAGTGGGGAGAGCACGGCAAGGATTGCCACACCGACATGAGCTCTCAGCTTCGACAGAGTATTCGTTATAGACATTTTCCCGCTGACTTGGAGAGCGACCACAACCGGGCTGGGAGAGTTGCGAAAACAATTTGATCGGTCGGCACCGCGAATATCAGACGACGACGCGTCGGTCGACTGTGCTGCGAAACTCGTTCAGTCGAGCCAATCGACTGACTGCACTCAAGCCATTCCATTCCATTCCCCATTGACCCGGATAATTGGTCGAGTTTTAAAAGTTTGGCAATTTGTGCGGCTCCTACATATATGGCCCGAAAGTGCGGCCAACTCCTCGAATGACAAGCCATTTAGAATGTCAGGCAACCCCTTTTAAAAAACACACACACTACAAATCTCACATTGTCAGCCAATAAATAGAAAATTCACCTCCTGCACAGATGAGACGCGGCATCAGCCGCAGCCTCAGCCGCGTCCGCGGTACGTAATGTTCAATATGCACCCAGCAGCAACCAGTAGGTACTAGAGTCGACTGAAAGATACCCCGTTGTCAATTCCTACAGCCGAAAACTATACAAACAACCCTCTCAAAAATGATGGTAAAGGTCTCGAAATGAAGGTAAAAAATAATTGCAGAAATATTTAAAAGAAACTGGAAATTTTGCCATCACATTTCTGGTAGCTTTGGCTTTTAAACTCATCGAAATACGAAATAAATCAAATGGTATTTTTTGCTAATGTAGTTTTTAGAGGCAGTGCTTCTTTTTCTTATAACTTAAGTACCTTACATCTGGTGATAATAAACTATGCAATTCTGAAAAGCTGATAATTGTAGCTAGAAATTCGATCTGAACACTTGGTAACTTCAGCCTACGGTCTGGGAAGTAGTAAGCTTTCAAATTGAAAATTTAAGATATTTTATTAGGTATTTTTTCAAAATTTAAACTTTTAAATGTCAGGCATTAGTTAGGCGTCTTTAAGGTATAGTTTATAAAATTTATAAAAACTAAGGCCATAATGCAGATATTTCCCTTTTAATATTGCAGAAAATATACATAGATACAATATACCCTTAGTAATACTCTATAAGTACCGGGTAAAACAACAGCAATAGAAGTGGCAGCAGAGGCAATACGAGTACAACAACAACATACCAATACCCAGCCCATTAGTAATAAATAAAAAACCAACAAAAAGACTACAATTTACACACACAACCCATACAGCACATACATATATGCACATATGGACGTATTTATGTAGATTTTTCTCTCGTATAGCTAGAGCTCAATAAACAGAGAGATGTACAACAAAAACATACATGCCACACCAAAATGGAGCATAGAGACATAGAGCGGCAGAGCCAAAGGATAATTTGATATTGGGTAAAAAAGAGATGGCAAGTGCCGGAATAAAGTAGTGCAACGATAGAGCAGAACCCGGAGTGCACACACAGCAAAGCACAGCACAGCAGAGTGGAGTGGAGTGGAGCAAAGTGGAGCAGTTGCCGGCTGTGGTTTTTAGTTAAAAATAGCAAAGCGAACGACAAAAACGTACAACGTGAAATATGTATATTTCATATTCTGTTTTTCTGTCCAAAGGAAAACCACAATAAAGGTAGCATGATTTGGGGATCAAGTTTGTCCGCGAGTGGAGTCTTTTCCCAAAACATAAAGGGGTATAAAAACACTTTAGGGCATTCAATCGTCGAGGCTAATCTATGTCTCTCTCCCGCTTGGGTAAAATAGCATTTTAAAGAGTTTCAGCCCCACAAAGGTGTTGCCTCACCCCCTCAGTTTCCGTTGTTCTCTCCCCTTTCGAATAACCCTTCCACTTGCGACAATTTTTCTATGAATTTATTGGATTTGACGCACTTGAGGGCATGTGTCGATCGCTGCCTGACTATAAGTCGTTCCGTCTTTGCCTCAGTTCAATGCAAATTGAATTCAGAGTAGAATGAGTACTTTGAAGAACGACAATTTAGATACCCTCGCATATATATGTACTAGGTATGATTTATGATCCGATTTGCTTCATAATTCTATATATTTATCTATGAAAAGATTCAGTCATAGAATCCCAAAATTGTGCCACTTTATTGCTGCACAACATCTGGGTGGAACCGCAATACCCTCTTCAAGGGCATAATTACGCAGCCTCCATGTGGAGTTCTTTATACATTTTTCGGCGCAATTACGGATCCGAGTGCAATTTGTTCCTCAGGCAGAAGGGCTGCTGTCTGTGTGTGCTCCCATGAAGAATTTTCATTATTTCTCTTGTGTTTTTTTTTTGGATTTTCGATTGGCGCTGCACGTGATGCAATTTTATATTTATTTAAGCGAATCCCCTGACAGGTTCGAATGTGGCCAAAATCGGGTCACACTTTGTGCACGTGGTGCCGCTTGGCAGGCGCTGCTTTCTGTTTCTGTTTCTGCTTTTTGTGGCGATTCGATTTTGATGATTTATGTGCGCAACGTCTGCGTATGCAAATGGAGGAGCACATGGCTGGGCTCCCTTATCGGGAGCCGAAAGCTATGAAGATACATCCATCCCGTGCTGGCACAGCACCACTCCACTATGACCCCCTTAATTGTCAAAACTCCGAGCCACTCAGCGCTGCAGCTCGACAACAGCACTTCAGCCTCAAAGGGCCCTAGAAGAACACTGGCGGCGGGTCGCGGGACCAAGGGCGATGAGTGGAGTGTTCTCTGCCAGCAAAAATGCAGCAAAGTACTTAAGGTAAAGGATTAGTGCTGGTTAAACCTGAACACAGAAGTTTCCCACGGCAAAGGGGCCCCCGGTTCCCGGCTCCCGACATCAAGTGAAAAGTGTTGAGCGGAGTTAGAGTGCTCAAGCGCGTTCGTTCATCTTGATGGCTTCTCCATTTTTTCCATTATTTCTGTAATATTTCACATTAGCATGTCCCGGACGGACAGCAAGGACTTTGGGAATGTTGGAAAGGAGATGGAAGGGATGGAAGGGATGAAGGGCGAGGCAATTTCTCAGGGCAACTGTCAACACCAATTTTGAAGTGCTACTGCCGCAGCAGCAGGACAGGACCTAATGAGCCAGCCAGCCAGCCACGGGATGCGGCAACATACCATTCTGATTATTACTATCCTGCAACATGTGTTCGGGATACACAGATAAAGTAAAGTAAATAAATTAGCTGGTCGTGTAATGCGTAAGGATTTCAAGGATCGACAACATTTTGCCATTGGACACCAGAGGACGGCAGCTACGAGGATGAGTGTAGTAGCTGTCTAAAGGATCTGTTGTGTGCAGCTACTGCATCTCCATTTCGAATGTGTTTGTTTAGGTGCAAGGATAACAGTTTCTCACGCCTGCCAGGGAGCACCGGCAGCAGCAGATCCACTTGAACCGACTCTGACAGTTGTATGTCATAATTTAACAGTTGGAAATGCGTGGCAGGTTGCCAGCTCCCGATCCTGATGCTCCTGCTCCTGCTCCTGCTCCTGTTCCCTTTTCCTTGTTTATTTTAGCTGTGGGTTTTCCCCCAGTCTTACAGTTTTCCCTCATGGTTTTTTATAGTTCTTTAAGATTTCATTGCGCCTTGGGGTTACGGGGTAAATCCTTATTGACATATTTATGCACGGTTCAAGCAACCAAATGGAAATTTTTGGCGTCGCATGGTTCGTTGGCCGTGCCGTGCCCCATCCTTGGCTGTGTGGGCGTGGCCGTCTCCTAATGGGCAACACATGTGTCTGTGCGCGATAGGTGAATGAATTGATGACCCCGCCTCTCTCTCGGAGGTGCAGCAAGTTGGATGGGAATTATCTAAGGAAAATACGTTACATTAAGGAGCCCAAGCCAGCAGCCAGCAGACAACAGACAACAGCCAACAGCCAACACCTGTGTGCGGCTATCAGTCCTTAGTGGAAGCTTAATTCGTGTAATTAATTTTACATGCCACAGACAGAGAGCAGAGGCAGGGACAATGCCGTGGACGGCATTAAGTGAGCATGCAAACGATGCGTCAACGATGGGACTCAAGACCCGGAGAGGTAACGCTTTTATTTACCCAACAAACACTTGTAATTGTACGCCGGAGTGCGACAGAGATGCCCGGTCGCAGGCCGTACAGAGCGAGCGGGACAGAGCCACAATTAAAAGCGAAAGGATAAACACAAATAAATGAGCGACACAAAAGAGGTGGAGGCAGAGACAAAGCCCCAGCTCCAGCTCCAAAGACAACGTTAACAAGAGGAACAGACGGACAGCCCAAGCACGGACAAGTGGACCAAGACGGACGGACAGAAGGATGGCATTAAATAATTGCTCATACACGAGGAGTGCTGCGCTACGCACAAAAGCACAAAAGCAGTTTAGAGCAGAGGAGCAGCAGCAGCAGCAACTGAGGCAAAAAATTGTCGAGCACGTGCCTCTTTCTCTATCCTATTCTCCGTGACCTGTAGCTCTCTCTCTCTCTTTCTCCCTCTATCGCTGTCGCCGTCGCTGTTGCTGTCTTCTCCTTTTGTGTCTTGGTGTGTGAAAACTAGTTAACAGCTTTTATTTACTTGGCAAACAGACTGAACCGTTGTAAAACAACAAATACTTAAGCCGCAGGATATAAGCATAACAGCACTCATTCACAGAAACGGGGCACTCACACTCAACCGAAATGAAAAGCCTGGCCGAAAAACTCCACATCGTCCATGGCCCGGACAGAGTCGGGTCACGGGTCAGCGGTGGATGAGGAGCCGCATAAAGATGATGATGGGGCCCTGGCAAACGACTGCAACTGACTGGCGGGTCCGTTTGCAACGATACGTACGGCCAGGCGTTTGCAATCCCCTTGGACATTTCATAACCAAAGTGAAAAGTTGGCAAAAACAATAACAGCCCAACGATGCGCACTATGTTGCATGTTGTACAGGCACAGAGGAGTCGTGTCCCCGGCCCAAGGGGCGAGACGATCTCGAAGCCGTGACAAAGTTTATGAACTTTATTTAAGAGTATGTAGAACAGCCAGGGAACAGCCTCTCCTCCGTTGGCTGCCATGGACAATGGCCAGAACGAGCAAGGACTCCGCTTACGTGGCAGCACACATAAACGATACGCCTTCATTTGGCCAAAACAATGTAAAAGCCATGACAAGCTGATGACGAAAACCTACCGAGTAACAGTCCAACTAGAAGGCGGAGGAGCTCTCAGACACTCTGGCAAATCTTTTGTATAGTTCCAGTGCACTGAGGTACTGGATGGACAGGACATGCTTATTTTTCTGTGTGTGACAAACAGCTTTTCAATTCATTAAAAGGGTATCCAATGGGCAACAAACGATGCAAGGTAAGCGCTTTCAACTAATGACGAGGCAGCCCTTAAAATGCATTGACAAAGTGCTGCAACGGAAGGAAAGCCATGTACAAGAGTAGCAACAAGTTTTTGCCTTAAATTGTGCGGAAAATTCAATACCGAACCGATGACAGTCTCAAGAACATGGCCGACGCAAAATCTCACAGAATCCCAAACAACAAAAGCCTTAAGGATGAGAAGAGAGAAAAATGCATGCATCCGAGTAAGCGCCATCCAGTGCCAACGTCAGACAACAAAAGCCTCCTTAATGACAATAATAACAGATTTTAGTAAGCCACAAAGAAAACGTCAAGAGCCGGAATGGACGGAAACAGGTCGGTTAATGGCTTGTGTGTGTGGCAGGAAGTACACTTCAGACATTTTCCAGCCGATGGACAGTCGAGAGGACAGTCGATGCTGCAGTCACTTTCAATGGAAATTAATTACGTTGAACACGAGTGGAAGCCGGGCCAACAGCAGCCAAGTTGCTGGTCAACCGGAGCTGGCCCGAGAACTGGCCAACGGGAACTCGATCCTGTTAATGCCATGGAAGAAGCCGAACCATAAGCCAAACCACAAGCAAAGCCATTTGCCTTCAATTCAAAGTTAATTTGTGGCAACTAGTTTTGTGGCAAGAAAGGGCCTTGCAGTGCATGGCATCCCTCAGGCGGCACTCCGCCGCAGTATGGGGCCAAAAAAAATTGATTTCCACTTCGGTTGCACGCCGTGTATTTATAGTTTTGGATTGTCATTTTTCCCCCATCCATCCACGATAGGACGCTTCAGTTCTTTATGGAGTTTGGGAGTACAGTTCGTGGAGCGTTATGCCACATAAAAATGCATAAATATTCTATTTTGAGTTGACATTTTGACAAGTGAATATGAATATTGCAAGCGCAGCGCACGATTTATAATTGATGTGTATAAATAATGGCCAGTGCCATTTTGTAAATGGATTTAATTAAGTCAACGATTTAAGCGTCGCCTGTAATGGTTGCTCATTTCAAACAAAACACAAAACAAAGGGTTCTATAATCGAGTACTCCAACTAGCAGATACCCTCTGTTCGGAGTTATCTATTGTGTGGGCTAAATTTAGTGGAAGGATAGAAAACAATAGGGGATTTCTATTATCAAGTTCTTGTTCTAGTTTGGGGCAGGCTTAAGCTTAAGTGTATAGAGAGGCTTTCCAAGAAGCTATCTGTTTCTTACTCCTGTATCCTTTTCAAAAGCATCCTCGTAAACCCATATACCCATCAATAGAGCATATTTTTTGTGTAAATTTACATAGTTTTTATATGTAAGCAGAACTGAGAGCCAACTATTATCAACATTTGGAAATACATGTATATATTTTCCAATATTTTTAAACGAAAGTGATTTTGCTTTACACTTCAGCGTACCACCTGTAAAAATAACATAAAAATTATGTATTAAGTAAAACAATATTGTAGTTACATCTAGGCAATAACAGTTCCAATTTGCACACTCGAGAGTTAGCCTGCCTGAAAGCCCAGCCCAGCCCAGCCCCAATGGACCGCAGCGAAGAGGACCAGCAGCCGACGGAGGAGACACAGCGGCACAGGAGCCGCCAGCTGAATGCAAGCGTCGACGCTTTGGTGGTCCTCAGACGAAACACAGAGCGCATTATGGACAGTGTCATCATGAACCTGGATGCTCTGAACATAGCCCTGGATCACCTGGAGAATCGCACAGACCGCGTCCTTGCACAGCTGCGACAGTACATGCAGTCCATGGAGGATCTGGATCGGTCGAATGCGGCCCGATGGCATGGCGGATACGGCGATCCAGATGCCACCATCTAGGCAGGCAGAACGCAACCAACTCCACTGCAAATTGAACTGTTATTGAAAATACAAAATTCATCAACATCGAATTCTGAAAAACAAAACGAATAAAATCTTTGCGGGGGCACAAAGCCAAAGAGGGGCGACAGAAGAGAGAGAGAGAGAGATCCCATAAAAATGCTCGACAGTTTGTTTGTTTTTTATGTGGATTGTAACCCTAGCATACAAATAATTAGTGAGCTATTTTTATGGATCGGATCGGGTTAGAGTGGAAGCCGCTGCCGCTGCGCATGCGCATGGATTGTCGAGGAGTCGAGGAGTCAGTGGTGGCTGCAGGTGCTGGGGGTCTTCTCTTCCATAATTGTAATTAGAATTTACTTTCTGAAACGTTTTCCCTCATAAAAGATCCAGTGCGAGCTGTCTGTCTCTACGAGTATTTGTTGTTCTTGGCGCACATGTTGCCTTTCCTTTGGAGTTGGAGTTGGAGTTGGAGTTCGAGCTGGAGTTTGCATTTGAAAATTTCAACGTGCACTTAATGCACTTGAGATGATGCACTGCTGCACCATATGGGGTCCCTTGGCGTTGCTTCTGTTGCGGCATCATCTGTCTCTGGGGTGTTTCGGAATAACCTGTTACCTCGTATCTGGCTAAAGATGAATCGAAAAATATGCCACAACACGGCCATCCCGACTGGCATTCGACTGCGTTTAATTAACAATTAATAATATTTTAATTTGCGCACGATTGGCGCTGCCGTGGCCGTTGACAGCATCGAATATTATGTTAATGACAGTCGGGTAGTTGGGAATTGGATAATGCCCACAGATCCCAGCCATTTGCCCTGGTAATTCTTCATTAATCAGCCAGCGCGCAATCGTTTGCGGAAAAAGCAGAGCAGGGCAGAGAAAGGGAGAACAGAAATCCGAGGACATCCGTGGAAAATCGAGCGCGACACCAAACCTAATTGCAAGTTATGAATATCTCATCGAATATTAAATCGCTTAACTGCCAACGGCCATGGATGGATGGGCTGCTGCATCCACATGATGATGATGATGATGCCGATGATGATGGGGATGTGATGATGTGAATGAATGAGGATGGTCTGTGTGCGTGTGGCTGGCCTGACTGTTTGGCCCTGGGCGGAAGTGGCGACACTTAATTGTGTATTGAGTGCGTTTTCAATTTTATTGAGCTGTGTGCCTGCCGCTCTGGAGAGTAATGTGAAGTATTGCGGTTTGGTCATTAAATCTGTGTGTTCCCGCTCTGCAGGAAAGTATGCTATGGAACCCGTAAACGAGGGCCCTCTGTAACTCCCAGAACTCATCAGCATTATCTAAGCAAATTATCACGTAATATACGAGGCTACAAGTACTTTTTGCCGCTGTATAATTTGCTATCAGTAAGTCACATGCAAAAATATTCCGACCCCACTATCTTCAGATACCCCCGAACAGAAGCCAATCTTCAGAAACCATCCAGCCACAACGGTCGCACAAAATGGCAACGAAAAGCAGTATCTCCTGGTTCCACATGGCTCTGGTGACCTTCGTGGGCTATCGAACTTTGGCCCTGGACTATGAGGAGTGTGCCAGTGCCCCCAAGCTGGGTGTCTACGTGGCCAGCCACAGCAATTGCTCCAAGTACATTTACTGCGCCGGAGCGGGTTCCTTCGAGGCCGAGTGCCTGGCCGAGCACTACTACGACGATATCAAGGAGCGGTGTGTGGATCGAGCCCTGGTGAAGCGATGCCAGGCAAAGGGATTGGATTTGGTAGCCAGCACCACCGAGTCGCCAGCGAATCAAGAGACTTTGACGGACTTGATAGTCAAGACAACGAAATCCCCACAGCCTTTGGCCATAACCCTCCGCTTACTGCAGAATGCCGGGCCCTGTTATCCTTATATGGTCTGCTACGAGGGAGCGGGCCTGGCCAAGACCTGCACGCCCGCCCAGCTGGTGTCCTGCGTCCAAAGGCAACCGGCCAGATCCATCAGCAGCTGCATCACCGGTGTCTACGGCTTCATACCGCATCCGCGCAATTGCGCCTACTTCTACTACTGCTCCAACGGCTACAAGATCATCCATCGCTGTCCCCTGAACTACACGTGGAACTACGAGCAGCGCTCCTGTGTGCAGAGATCCCAGCAGAAGTGCTACAGCCAGGCACTAAGACTGCGGAAGCGATATCCATCAAAGCCATTGCCGAACACGGCACAATGATTGGAGGCCTTATCAGCAGCGCAGAAAGAACATGGCCTTGCCACATCAGTTTGAAAATAGATTTACTTTTAGTTTAAAGTTAGTATAAATAGCTATTCATTAAATTAAGAGCTGCAAATGGTGAACAATGAGAGTTGTTCCATGAAAATGCCGGAGTGGAATCTCACTTCCAGTAGAACAGGTGGGAGCTGCGCACATCGAAGTGGTAGAAGCGCAGCAGCATGTAATCCTGCCACTTGGTGGGCAACAGTCTACACAATGAAAGTGAAAATTAAAATGAAAATGATAGTGAAATCGTTAAGCGCTGGCACTTGGTGCCCGGCTAATTCAATTATCACCTGAGCAGCCACACACTGAGTGCAAAGATTTTTGGCACGTATACCATGCGCTCGTTCAGCAGCACGCCCTTCACAATCTTCTCGGCCACATAGGGTGTGGGCAGGCCTGGATAACTGGTCGCAATGCTGTGTAGGAAAGTATGTTGGAGTCGTGGGCTTAATGCGAGGAAGGAGGCACAAGCTCTTACCCGGCATCGCTGAGCAGCGGCAGATCTCCGCTGGTGCGCATCAGATAGGCATTGGCCACTGTGGTACGGACATAGTCGCAGTCGGAGAGACGCAGTTCGGCGCGCAGGGCCGCCATGAAACCCTCAATACCATATTTGGTGGCCGTATAGATGCCAGCGCCCGGCAAGGGAACCAAACCTGCAGAAAGCAATAGGGAATAAAGGTTAGGGGAGGTCATAGCATCTCACATGAAAGGAGAACTCACCCGCCAAGGCATTCACTGCCACCAGGTGGCCGGACTTGCGTGTTATCATCTTGGGCAGAAACTCCTTTGTGGTCTGCAAGGCATACATTCCATCAGTTGAAGATAAGCCACAAAGGACCATAAACTACAGTATACACACCATAATATAGGAGCCCAAGTTCAGCTGCAGAATGGTATCTATTTCGTCGCTCTTCAGCGAGGGTGTCGAGGTCATGGGCATCAGGGAGGCATTATTGACCAGAATATCCACGGGGCCCAGCTCCTTTTCCACTTTGGCGGCCATCAGCTGCAGTTCACGCGGCGAGGAGACATCATTCTGTAAGGGCAATGTGCTATCAGTATTCTATCGGGAAAGCCAGCTTTAAGTCAATGATAACCCACCTTGTAGGCCTTGGCCACGCATCGGGGAATCTTGCTGAGCAGCTCGACTGTCTCGTAGCAGCCCTTGGAGTTGACATCGACGACGGCCACCTTGCAGCCGCGGCGGGCCAGCTCCATGCAGATCTCGCGACCCAGGCCGCTGCCCCCACCAGTCACCTGGCAGATTAAAACGCATTTTACTCTAATTATACGAGTGCTCGTATACCGTACAGATTAATTAGCTTAATTTGCAAACAATCAACTTGAGCTAATGTGGCTTCGCATTGAACAAAAAGCCCCCGTTTAATGCCAATTATGGGAGCCACTTACGAGTACTATGAACAGCATTACTCATACGCTCCATGCGCCCAAGCCGAAGCCGGAGCCGAACCTCTTCTCGGGCACACAATTGAGTGACTTTTGACCGTAATTAAAGCGAACTGTGACCTCAGTGGCTCGGTTGGGGGTGCGACCCAACGCCCAATGCAATGCGCCGTGCCACAACTCAAAGTTTTGGCACGTTCGAGAACATATAGGAAAAAAAGCACACAGACAAACTAAAACAATATATTGGAGAATACGGACTAAGAGTTACCCGATAGGAGCTTGGGAGTATATTACAACGAATAGAACAAAAAGTTGGGCGGTACACGGAGAGAAAAAAGAAGCGACTTAGATTTTATTTATATTTAAAACAAAGTTAACTCATTTTGATTTTTTTACATTTAAAACCGAATATTATTTCCCACAGTAAGGTGTATCTAGATACTCGTTGATAACTAATACCCGTGGAGCTGGCTGTAACGATTATCAGATTTTTGTTGGATTGGGAGATAAGATCCCCAAAGCACTTTAAATCTTGAAGATACAGGTGTTCCGTATATGTATAAAGAAATATTCCGAAACATGCCGACAGTATACTTCTCCCCTACGACTACAGGGTATGTAAAAATCATCGAAAAACAAAAATAGGCAGCACCTGGCAACGCAGCTCCGATGCGCAATTGTATTGTGGTTATACTATTCCTAAAGAATTTCAATATCATATGCAAATTAACTACAGCAACAATAGAAGTAGCACTCGTAGCTACACTGTATCTATCTGTATGGGTTTTATCTCAGCACGCATCTGAGAGATACGCCGCTCGGTCGAGCGAGTATCTCTCGCTGGGGCTCGGTGGTTGTTTACATGCGATCGGGTAAACGTCATCAATTGTTTGTTGAACTGAAAACAAAAGTGAAGTTCCTGAGGTTTGCATTTTTTCCACTCTTTCTTTTTGGTCTTGGTATAAATAGCGACACAAACCAGTTTGCGGTTTCACAGAGGCGTGCACAGAGGGGGTCTCTAAGCTCTAAAAGCCCTCTCAAAAAAACAATGAGGTCCATCAAAACTTATCTTTGAATGACAATCTTCTAATTGGGCTGTTTCTCACTGTTAAGATGCTTGTACCGCCAGCCCCCCGTGGGCACGCCGCTGTGACCATATCTGTATCTGAGAGAACGATCGAAAGTCTGAGTCTAAAGCAAAAGCCAAGCTGCAATGATTCATAAATACTCTACGTTTATGGCCAGCCAGCACACGCCCACACACGCCACAAAAGCTGGCAGACAAGAATGGAATGCTAATGTCCACTAAATTTACTTATAAATTCGATCAGGTTCTCCAACATATGTACCCAGTGTTCGGTTACCCGCACACTTGACCTTGCGCGAGGGCGACCCCGCAATTGACTTTTCATTATGATTCGAAACCAGCCGCCAGCCCATCTGTAATGTGTGATTAATAGACCGAGATATGATGCCACAAAGTGTTTCGAAATTCAATTAGAGATATTCTTAGAATTACATGGGCTTACACAGGAAATGTGATGTCAGAAGCGCTGACCATACAGAACCTTTTATAAGAAATAAACAATCTACAAACATAAACAATTGGCCAACCGACACGGCTGGCACCAAAGACGCGTAAACATTGACTCAAATAACATGGAGCCAAGAGCCGAGAGCTCCAGCCAACCGATCGTGCCGCACCCATCTCAAATAACTCGGAGGCCCATCGAAAAGGGGGGAAAGTGCTGCAAGGTGGGTGCAAACAGCCACTGAAAAAGGAAAGTGCGTGACGTTTCATCTATGGCTGGCTGGCTGGCTGGCGGGGGGTCATATCTATGCATACGACATACGATTGATATCTGACAGAGTGATATCCGACCAGCGAAGAGTATTATTAATGGGCCATTTGCCAGCCGTTTATTGTGTCCATAACTTAGCTGCAGCCGCACTCAAAATAGATCTTACCAGCGCCACCTTGCCGCTCACATCCTTCTCCTTGAGGCCCAGAGCGAACAGATAGTCCAGGAGATGCTTCAGTCCCACGGCGAGCAGGATCAGAGGCAGCAGCAGCAGGAAGATGATGACTTTCAGATTGAAGAGGGCCCGGGTGGTCTCATCGTTGCGGCGCGCCTGTGAGGCTGCCTGGGTAGCCGTAGGAGCCGTGGGCGTGGCCGAAGATGAGGGCACCGTAGCGGCGGGTCCAGCCGGTGCCGTGATGGTTGTCCGCGTCACAGTCGTAGTGGTAGCCGTTTCCACCATTATTAATTATTCAATTACACCTTTTTACAGACAAGAAACCAGCTGGAGACAGCCCGCACTCGGATATTTTCGCGGTCAAAACAAATATGGCACAGCTTGTGGGGGATCTCTATTTTGCTTGGCTATATTTTTATTTTCTTGTCACTCCACACAGCTCCAACAGGGAGAACACACTGAGCACCAACACGACAACGAAAGCGACAACGCCAACGCCAAAGCCAACAACCGAATGCGAGCGCCAAATGTACGCCATGTACCGCCGTTCGACGCTCGACGCTGGCCCGTTGTCAAGCTTTCGACTCTTTCTCCCACGAGTGAAGATCGCTTTTGGCTCGAGAGCAGCGTCGTTTGCTTGATATCTGGTTTTCGATCTACTACGACTGCACATTCGAGTGGGCAGCTACCGAGAGCATTTCGTTTGAGTGTAATCGAGCATTTAGCGTGGAGTGGAGTGGAGTTGCAGTCTGGGTTTCACCTGACTTTCTGTTTTGTTTTCGTCGTCATTCCACATTCCCACAGTGGGGATGACAGCCTATGATAGAAGACCTCTCTTTTGGTTTATCTGGCCCTTTATCTGGGATTGCGGATAAGCAACAGGTGACGATAAACAAGATTATATGAAGAATAAAAAATATACACATACCCACTGTAAGCCAGGAAGTCAAAATAGGATTTTGATAAGACGTGGTGTCTTAGATTTGTTTTGAATCATCCACTGAGTCACCAAAGTTTCATAGAAATCTTAATTCCATTTAGTTAAAAGTAGATATGTACATATCTGTTGCTTATCTTGCTTATCTACAGAGAAAAAACTTAAAACATTAAGAGAAAACTGGTATATTAAAAGGAAACACAATAGGTCAGGGCTCTTATCTCTGGGTGAATGAATTCTTCTTCAATATTACCTAGATCTTCCATATGCAAAAGGCTTACAAATAATTTCCTAATGTGCCCCCAGATCTATAAAGTACTCCTTCAATCTATTTTCCTTCAGACAACAAGCTTTTTTCTGTAAACACCCCATCAAGACTTTGAAAATTGACCTAAAATCACCCTGTTCTAACCCACTGTATCCAAACTTTCCAACTGTCAACATTTTGCCGCCAGCCAGCCAATCGAAACCAAACTCAAATATTTAATTGGTTAACTAAGGTGAGTGCATCGCCAAAGAAAAACAGCTTCAAGAGGAGAGTGTCTCTCTCTCTGTCGCCCAACGAGAAGCGAGAGAGACTTTGAGCGGTTTTACGATTCGACCCATTTTCATGAAGCCAAACTGGTAAGGTGCCCGCCGAGGTTTATTGTAAGTGAAAAAGGAAAGGCCCCCAAATGGAAGCCGATACATCCGCTATGCCCGCCTTATGGTCATGGATAAGGAGCCCGTTACCATTCGAACATAGTATCATGTGCCCTGCCCTAGGTCAATGAACAGTGGCGGCAGCAGCAGCACCAGCATTTGGTGGCCTGGCTGTGGCGTAAACATTCAGTTGCCGTTCCCGTTCCCGTTGCCGCATGTGGCAAAAGCTAAAGTCGCCTGCAGCTGCGGCATAGTGTCAACATCTGTTGTTTTTTTGCATCCTCGCGCACATGTGCAACTTTGGCGTGGCGTGGGCAAAATGCAACGCATGCGCTATTTAACGTGTCTTTTTTATATAAGCATAGAACTAAAACCAAAGATGCACAGATACGAGTATATGCGTATAAATAAAATGTGCATAAATGCAGCAGAACAATTTGCAGCCTAGCTGAGGCCTGGGCTGGGATAGAACTCTGCAGAGCAATGACCGCACACACAAGCCACACATGTCCCAGAGCCCTGGCCATAGCATGCGCGACGATGATGTACTGTACAGTACGAAGCGCACTGATGTGATGTAAATTCGGATTTCCAGAACGATTAACACTCGCTTATAACTTAAGAAACCCACGAAACTGTGTCCACTTTCCTAACATAAGTCCTGCCACTATCTAAATACAACAAAACATGTCTGATCTTCATAACTAACTCTACAATCGATGGCCCTGGCAGCTAGTACTAAGATCTCATGTAAGACTAGGTTTTATAAGAAATTTCTGACATTAAATAAACTCACATCATTTTTAATTCACATTAATTGGTTTTTGGGTTGCCCAACAGTTTGTACATTTTGCCTGTATAAAACTATAAACTATATTTTCTTCTGTAACACTTGTACTCTTTCCCTGAACTTTAAGCAGATCCACATCTTCCTAACATGTGGGTTTTAATAATAATTAAATACTCAGTAGGTTATCCGCTTGGACCATTGTCAGACTTTCATTAGCTAGGCTCCAAGTCATAGCACATCAAAGGCACGTTCTGTAATTAGATAAAAATATGAAACAAAATACCATGGGAGGATGTCCGAGCGAATCTTACTTTTCAGGTTCAACAAATTGTTGGCATAATGACGCAGATTGGGTTTGGTCGGACTGCGCAGCACTTCAGCAGCCGACTCCTTGATCATGCCCTCGATGTTTTGCAGCAGCCATTCCTTTTTGGGGCACGTTATGGCAAGGCGATATTGACCGTCTAAGGTGCGCGATACCTCCCAATCGTTGGGCAGGTAGTCCGCATCGTGGCCGTCATTGCTCTCGGTTTCTTGCTTGTACGACACGGTACGGCGACGTATTTTCGCAGGCATCACGTCGTTATCATCCTCATTATCTAATGTGGCCAACGATTTGCGTTTCTTCTCATTTGCCCCTCGAAAATGGCGTACATCTTGAGTGCAATCCCTTTTAGGGCACGTGCAGATTTTGACTCCTATAAAATTCTGTGCCAAAATATCGCCGCTGCAAAAAAAAAGGAGTATAAACGTTGGGACTATTGCAATTGACAGCTTACACACCTCGAGTTCTCCAGACAAAAGATCAAGCTTGTTTCCTTCCTGCCCAGGCACGAGTTCTGGCAGACAAACTTAAAGGCGAGCGTCTGGCGTATGAAGCCGCCGTTGCCACTCCCAGAACGGCTCAAATTCAACGGCACCAGCACCGAATACCTTTCAGAAATGCCCTTACCCTGAGCCGATCCACAGTACGTGGTGCGTGGATTCTCGCAACGCAGCAAACTCTCGCGCATCTTGAAATTGTGATGGGTAACTGCAATGAAAAGTAGATTATTAGAAGACTGGATGCTCCTGAGAGAGCTGAGCTCTCACCTGGCTCTGTGCTCAAGTGATTCTGACAGCGCAGCACAGCACCGCTGACGTCTTTATTAAAGCAAAGAAAGACTCGCAGATTTAGCGGCTGTATGGGCATTATTGCCTTGAACTGCACGTCTACATTGAATGTCTTCTCCATGCGTATGTAGAGCTTGTTCAATAGATCCGAGTACACCCAGTGCGACTTGGGAGGCTCCTTCAAATCAATGCTGAAATTGTAGCCACCAATATTGTGGCATTCCAGTTTGGGCAAACTATTGCTTTGGCATTGTAGATCCTGCAGCATCATATCGCGCAGCACGGATTGCTAGAAAGAACAGGCATTTAGTAGGGGAACAAACCAAAAAACAGTTGGGCGGATCACACTTGGCGTTTGTAAAGCTGATAGAGCTTCATGTTGCTGCTTGCACATCAGGTATCGACTCGACGAAGGACAGCTCGTGAACTGATTTTTTTCTAGTCTTTCACAAGTGTATGCAACTTTTTTCGCACGGCACTGACCATACATATGCAGTATTTTCTTTTCTGAATCGTTTCTGACTGTGACGTCATGCCGGTCTTATGAAATTGCTGCAAGCACAATCGTGTCTGCAACTGAGTCACACGGGGAATGTCGCCATTTCGCTCCTGAACGGAGCCAGTTCAGTTGATTTCCAACCACCGAACATTAAGCAAGTGCTTCGCGATGCTTCCAGATAGTGTCGGACAGAGGAGTCCTGAAGATGGCATCAGTGCGATAGTGGAAAAAACAATTAAGCAGCCATTAGGCTGTTGTTCGTTGTATAGCAGACACCAGACTAGTCTGTCTTTAGAGGTTTGAACAGAATGACATCTTCGATTGATGTTACGCATAGGCGTATGGTGAAAGGACTAACAATTACACTGATTCTGCTCATGACCGTCTTTGGACTCCTGGCCAATCGATACGATAGCCGTAGCCGGCAAAGTTTCAAGCTCTCAAAAGTATATCTGGCGTATGCCATACTGTGGACCATCGCCTTTGCTGGCATCTATGGGCATCAGATATACCAGGACTACATTCAAGGACAGATCAACCTGCGGGATGCTGTGAGCCTTTATGGTTACATGAACATTACAGTGGCAATTATCAACTATGTCACACAAATGATCATGAACGACACTGTGGCGAAGACAATGAGCCAAGTGCCATTATTTCAGACCCTCAAGATGTTCCATTTGGACAACGCATCCCTCCTTCGATCGATTGCCATGGCTCTGGTTAAGTCAGTCGGTTTTCCTCTGATACTGGAGACAACCTTCATACTGCAGCAGCGGCGCCTGGAGCCGGATTTGAGTTTGATTTGGACCGTGTACCGTCTGTTCCCGCTGATCATTTCAAACCTGCTCAACAACTGCTACTTTGGAGCCATGATTGTGGTGAAGGAGATCCTGAAAGCGATCAATGTGAGACTGGAGTCGCATCGCCAGCAGGTGAATATCATGCAGAGGGAGGATCAGCTGAAGCTGAACACTTCGTTCTATCGCATGCAGAGGTTCTGCTCATTGGCGGATGAGCTGGACCGACTGGCGGACCGTTATATAGTGATTTATGTGAATAGCGACAAGTACTTGTCCCTCATGTCTCTTTCGATTATCCTGTCGTTGATCTGCAATCTGCTGGGCATCACAGTGGGATTTTACAGTCTGTACTATGCCCTAGCGGACACATTTCTTGGCAGCAAGCCGTACGACGGCCTGGGAGCGCTCATAAATCTAGTCTTTCTGTTCATATCGCTCACCGAGATCACAATGCTGGCACACTTGTGCAACAACCTACTCGTGGCCACCAGGAGAACCGCTATAATACTGCAGGAGATGAACCTGCAGCATGCCGACTGCCGGTATCGCCAGGCTGTCCATAGTTTCACCCTCCTAGTGACCCTCACCAAGTTCAAGATAAAGCCAATGGGTCTGTACGAGCTGGACATGCAGCTGATCATTAATGTGTTTTCCGCCGTCTCTAGCTTTTTGCTGATACTCATCCAGGCCGATTTGTCGCATCGCTTCAAAATGTACTAGCAGCACTCACCTGGCTAAACTGCATCAGATTTCCCGACTGCACAAATCACAAATAAAAGAATGTTCGTTAGTGCACCATAAATCTGAAATGTTTTGCATATCCACTTACGTTTAGTCCCTGAAGGAAGGCCATCGGTTCGGTGGTTCTATGAAAGCAGTAGGTTACATACATACATACATAAAATATTAGGGGACCGCACAAACCACCTGTGGCCGATATACTCACAAGTCGGTGGGCTCGTCGGACTCTTCATTAATGGCCCCATCCTCCACAGTCGAAGCAGTTGAACCCACGCTATCAGCGTTGGCAGCATGTAAGCCGTTCACCGCATCCTCGCTGTGGAAATGGTTAATAAATTAATATTGGCCGCCTCAATTTGAAGAAAGGAATTGAATTAGCATTATCATTGAATACCTTACTTTGTGCCAAGACATTGGCTGTGATATGTGCCTTCCTGGCACTCCTTTTACCAGAAGTCAGCTTGCAAATTGTTGATTATTTTTAAAATCGCAATAAACTAAACATAAACAGTGTGGTCGCGGACAGTGTGACCCTCAAAAATATACCAAAATATACCATCTCCTTTTCAAAATATACCGTAAATATACTGACGAATTCAAGTTCTTTTATACATATTCCTCGATTATGATATTCCGTCGAATATTACTAGATATATAGAACTCTCAGACCTGCCCACACGATTTTATCATATTAATGAACCTATTTTCTACTTGACTGGCTTGTTTGAAATACTTGCTTTTATTGGATTTTGCATAAAAAAAGTTTTTAGCAAAATAGGTAAAAAAATAAAACGTAAGAGAAAAATTGTTCCTATTGCTCAATTTTGGAGCAACATTTTTCAAAATATCGTTGCGATGGCTTTAAAACAGAGACTGACTAGTTTCTGCATTAATTAGAGCCTGGGATGACAAACATTTCTTTTTTATATCATTTTCTCTAGGGTATGAAAATTATGCCTGCGGAACGCGCTCACAGTCGATAAGTACCGTTATCGGTTCATCGAAATGTGAGCGTTTTTTTAAACTAAACTAAATATGTGTTTGTGTGTGTGTGAAAAATGCTCACCGCTTATAAACAGCCATTGGGGCACGATTTTGTCCAACGTATATTAAGGACTTGCCAGTCACCGATACGGCATTGGGTGCTCCTGCTCCTTCCACAGTAGCAGGAATAGTCGAACAGCAGGCGTTCTGCTGCATCACATTATTATTTTGGTTGACACAATTTGCGGCCAAGTTTCCGCCATTGTTAACTTGTTGTCCGCCATTGCGAAAATATGCGACCGGAAGGACGGGCACGTGCGGCACACCGCCCGAGCTTATGATTCCTGATCCGAAAACATCGCTATTGCGGCTAGCGTGTTGTCCATTTTGGTTATAGTGTACACCACTATTATTGATATTATATCCGCCATTGTGAAAATATTCGTCCTGTATATCGTTGGCTGCTGCGACACTATAAGTTTGAATGGTCTGTGGCACGTGCGCCAAGCCGCCGTAGTTTATGTTGCTTGATGCATAAACATCAGCCATTGTGTTAACCATATGTCCGCTTTGGTTATAAAATACTACGTTGTTGTTCATATTTTGTCCCCCGCCAGTGATCACAGATTCCTCATACTGCTGTGCAACGGCTGCCACTTCCAATACAGGGGTCCAGGCGTAAGTCGCTTGAGAAACGGTGCTGGAGCTTATCAATTGGGATCCGTTTGTGGATAAGCCATCGTTGTCTTGCACAAACTTTATAAGCGTTTGGCTGCTTGTGCGGGCAACACCGCAAGCATTTCTGGCAAAACATTCAACTATATACGAGGGCATTGCACAAATACGTTTATCTTACTTTTCCAGAGACATGGTGACCGATGATCGTTTCTGCGACATTTTGTAAGTTATAAACCAAACTAGAGCTGCATGTTATCGATGTCATCGATGTTTGGATATACATTGCAGATATCGATGTTTTTTCAAAGTCGATGTTCTTACATTACATTCAATTTACATTTGAAGTGATCCCCATTGAGCTATGCAGTCAAAAAAAAACGTTAAATTTGAATTTTTGTTTAATACTGGAATCTTTTTGGACATTGGCACAGTTTACGCATTATAAAACCCACTGGTCTTAGTGCATATACCGACACACGTCTTGTCACTCTCCCGTACGAGCGATTTGTTCTATAAATACAATCATTACGAGCTATTAGAATACAAATATATTTGGATCCCAATAGTAAAAAGTATTTACAATTGTTGTATGAGTATATGAGGAGCTAAAGCATATACATATGTATTTACAAATTCGAAAATATACAAATTAAATAATATAAATAGGCACACAAATCTACTACAACTACTACTAGTACTACTACAGCACACAGACAGATTAAAGCTCTACTAATATTTCTCGGAAGTCTCGTGTCTAGGCTCGATTGGTGTTTGATTTGGGGCTTCTGTTACGGTGGTGAGGTCAGAGTTTGAGGACTCTCTCGAGTGCCTGTAAAGTAAGGGAACAAACAGCACAATAATGATCAGTGTACAATCGATTAGGATGGGTATAGTACATCGCAGAATTAACAAATATATGTATGTATGTTTTGTGAACCATTACTCCCACTCCATTTACCTATAGAACACATAGTGCTGCAGCATGAAGAACACATCGAAGAGGACCGAGAAGAGGCCTAGGCCAAACTTGGTAGGATCCCCAAATATGGAGGCCCAATCGTCTGGAAATACAATGCTTTAAAGTGAGAAAATGATCATCATCTGCAACCCTTACCGTAGTTAAAGCCATTCAGAATCATTTGGAGCATACTCAGCGTGCCGCCCGTGAAGTCCAGTAGGATATTTCCAATGCTCCTACAAGATGCGATCATTATTGAATATGAACCAGGGAATCCTCATTAAATCATTCACTTACCAGCCCGCTGTGCTCTTCCTGCGGTAGTTCATCAGAGCCTGCGGTACATATTTAATGATGGTAATGGCCAGCTTCACATAACTGCAGTAGTACAGAAAGTCCAGCCAGTGGATGACAGAGGCTGCGGCCAGAGAGGCCGATACGACCACGACCACACCAAAGACACTCAATAAGGAATAGGCTGTCCACGAGACCCTTTGACCGGCACGCTATAAATTTAAAATGTAGAATAAGTGGAATACTTATAGATCTCCACCGCATTGTTACCTCATAGATGCAGCATTGAACAATCGTTATGATGGTGGCAAACATGGCATGCAGCGAGAAGACGACATCGTTCAACATGACCGGATTGAGGCCACGCGGATGTCGGCTTTCATATTCGTCCTGCATGGTGTCAAAGAAGTACAGGCCGCAATTGAACATGCTGTACAATGTGAAGCCCACAATGTTAAGGATGACAAAGTCAAAGTTCAGGCCCTCCACAGACTTGCGACGGAAGTTGATCCAAATTTGGGGATAGAAAGAAACCGACCAGGCCACAAAGTACACCCAACCGAACACAATCGAGGTGTAGATGAGGCCCTTCGACACGGCCACGGTGACACGCAGATAGACATCTTCGATGCTGAAGGAAACAAATATAGAGTATTTAATATATAACAGAATGCATGTTACTTACAGTTCATTGGAACCGTCGACGGCTGTGACAGCCACATAGCCAGCCCTTAGGCCTGTTATCACCACCGTCTGGTTGCCCGTAGCTCCCGCTGGATATGTGAATGACTCAGGATCCAAGCTCAAATGATCGTCATGCTCTTTTAGTAGCCTCACACTCACAGGCTCTGTTAGATCTTCCCTGAATGGAGAGTTTGAGTTAAATTTGATAAGAAACGATTCAGTTTCAATAAAAACCCACTTGGCAAAGACGATGAAGCTCTCGTTGGTGTTCAACAGAACGGTGATGTCATGGGAGTCGACTGTTAGGCCCCGACTGGTTTGTCCATTTCCCAGGGCAACTGCCGGTAGAACACGAATTCTTGTTTAAAGTTCTTGTTGCCATTACAATTAATTACCTGTTGCCCAGAAGAGCAGGGCCAGTAAAAAGGTATTCATTCTAATTCTGGTTCTTCTGAAGTTGAAGTACTCTCGAAATCTTAGATCAACTGATTATTCCAATGAGTTCTCACACTTGTTGGCATTTTCATCGGTGACGCACTAAAAGGAGGAATGGATTGATTTAATTGAATTAAATTTAATTTGCTGCAATCAGTGGGGGGGAATCACCCGTGCATTCAAAGGGTGAGAAACCGTTCTGCATTCAATTTGAAATGCAAATTTCCATGATTTATTGCTGATTACAATTTCAGTGATCGAGAAATATCATAATAATTTGATGTTTAATAAAATGGTAGCACATTTTGTTTCCATTAACTCTCTATTTCTATCTGATCTATTGCATCTCTTTCTGTACTCTGGTGCGGTGCGTGTCTCTCTCTTTGTCTCTCTCTTAATACAACTTTCGTGTTAACAATTTCATACGAGATAAAAACAGTTTGCGGGGCAGGCAACCTTCAACATTGCCATACCCCCAGCCCCATCCCGCTTTCAATGTTACAGCTTGGCAATTAGAGCAAACTTTTTTTGCACGGCACTCGATCGAGGAGGAGGAAATACACGGCCATAAATCACACAAATGAGTCCAGACCAAGTACTAAGTATATGGTGGGGGGTGCGGTGTTTATAGTGCGTCCCATGACAAGGCGTTTATAAGTCGGGCCGCCTCAGAATGGGCTTATCTCAATGAATGCTGTTGCCGATAGTGTCAATAGGTTTATTCGAATTATTGCCAACCACTAAAATTACGCCAGTCCTAAAACCCATACAGATAGTCCAAGGCTTGAGCAATGCAATGACACAGTCGGGTGAGAATAGAGGAGAGAGAGAAGAGTCTTGACTAGACACATATTATGCGCATGATTATGATTCTTGACATCTTCTGAGAATTTCTCATTCTGTTGAAATACTTATAATTGCATTTCCCAGGAAGCTGATCTTTGATTTGTAGCTGCCACATCTTGAATTTAAACGTAATCTATTCGCACAGAAAGTCAGCACTAGAGTTATTACACTGATAAGAAGATTACTCCACACTCCACACCACAGTCCAACACCAGAAAGAGACCAATTGTGTAAATATCAATAAACAAAAGCCATAAGTAATAAATAATTCAACACATGAGGGGGAGAGAAGCGCGAATGTTTAGCGAATGTTTATAAGTCTCTTTTACAGCCGGATTAGAACTTTCACTGGTGTCGTCTGGTCTTGGAAAGCAGAGCGGAGCCCGCTCTCACATGTCATATGGACTATGGGGAATCAAATGGTCGAGATCCGAGTCGAAAAAATGCAACCCAAAGATCGCCCAGAACCACTCAGAACAGACATATGTTTGCTCAGTGATCAGCGTCCGGACACTTGCCACTTACCGACGTTAAAACAGAAGTTAAACAATGTGTTTAACTGACAATTAGGCTGGGCGCTGGATGATGATGATGATGCGAATGAACGCCGAACCGATGCGATACCGAACGATGTGCGACTGTCAAGCGACTGAGCGGGTCCCCGGCCAGGCCAATACGTATAAATGGAGCCCATGCAGTCGCTGCGCAGTTGACGGCGGCAGCGCGACTGACTCCCCAGGCCCAGGCCTCAAACAGCAACCACAACAACAACAACAACAACAATTGGAGCGAGAGCGAAACAGCCAGAACAGTGAGGCGACAACCAACCGCTTCGCTGCTGCGGGGGCCTTTGCATACCCTTGCAGGGTATTAAAAATGATTGTTTGATGTTCATAAACCCACATATCCCTTACATACATCCCCATGCTATTTATAAACCCAGTTTACCCAGAGTTATCTTTGGGTTTTTGACCAAATTAGGAAAACAATTGATCTGCAAGGGTATCCGAAAAACACCAGACCTCGTTTCTCGTTTTCTGTATATTTTTTTTTTGCACTTGACGAACCTCTCCATCAATCGAAAGGGTACTCAAAATTTCTATAAATATTCAGGAGCTGCCACAAGATCATACATTTTTTGGTAGAAAGGTACAGAAAGGGAAAGGGAAACAGGGAAACTCTAAACAACAGGCACATGTTTTTGTGTACCATAAAATACGATTTACAAGATAATGATATAAATACCAAAATGTACCCAAAAAAAACCTCTGTTATCAGCAAGCGAGAGAGAGAGAGAGATGTTTGGCGGAAACTGCAGTACTACCAGCAGTAAAATGTTATAGGCGTCTGTTGCTGGTTGATAACGGTCTACGGCACTCACTAATCAAGTCTGATTAAAACAACAACAAGAAAGCATAAATAAACGAAATATTCTCACAACCGCTGCCATCGCTGCCACATGACGCGGCACATTGATGATCGACTTGAGACACACAAGCGATTAGTGCTAAAGAGAATGCCATAGAATTTTTACTATAAAAACAACAAATATTTCGTGTGCATGACACTGCACGTTGAAGAGCGAAAAGTGCAAAAAGAATACCTGAAAATGTGTGGTATAAAAACAACATGCATTGCGTGTACATGATGCCCGATTGATGCTCGGAGATAAGGGGTTTTGTTGTTTCTAGACTGCTCCAAAATTCACAAAAAACCTGACCACTGCTGATAAAAAGATTCACTTTCTATAAATGATTTTATGCCAAAAAAAAAAACCAAACATAAACAAAATCTTTGTGCTAAATGCATAAATTTTGCAAACTTGGCAGGGCACTTGTGGAAAATGGAATGTTTTGCAAGCCAAAGCAAAAACTTGGCACAACATCCGATCCGAGTCCGTTCCCTCAGGTTCGTTCAGTTATCAGATACTCACCGAAACTCCCATTGATGGCATTCCTTTGGCGACATTCTGGCTCTGATTACATTCTTCTGGTTATTTGAGCATACAAAAATATTGTTTAATTTGCACAATATACAGTACAGTACACGAGTACGAGTACAAATCAAAGCAAAGCTCAATTCACAGTACACAATGGGTATAATCGAACGTAAAACATTTCTACGTTAAAACTAGAGGTTCTCTGGATGTGAATCTTCATCTGGTTCTGGAGCTGGATCTCTCTATCTCTCCTCCGATTCACATCGTAAAAGTCTTGTTGAAGGCACTGATTTCATAGGTCGCTTTAAAGGGGGATTAAATAAGTTAATAGGGTCGATCGTGTAGGATAACTAGGTCTCTAGCGGAGTGGCGAGAATCCGGTCTGCGTGTGTTGCGTCAGTTGTCTTTGGGCTGGGGGGACTCTGACTACTGGCTCTGGTTCTGGCCGGCGCGTCGATTCTTCTCGAGTATTAAAGCGCGACTGAAAACGAAATGAAAGAGAGTTTTAAAATGGTGGAGAAACAGCGACGGCGACGTCGAATCGGGCCACTCACCGATAACGCTCATAGTAGCCCACAATGGTGCCCAGCTCTTGCTTAAAAAGGCGCACCAGCATGCTGTCGAAGCCCTCCAGCTCGGGCAGGCTGAACATGTTGAACTGCAGCAGATGGTCCTTGGAGGAGTCCGCCTCCGAGTAGACGGCCAGCCACTTGGGTATCTCCTCGAGCAGATACGGATTGGCCGGCACCAGGGCGTTGTGTGTGTGGGCAGGTGGTGCGTACATCGATGCCTCTGGCATGATCGCCTTGGGCGGCTCAGCCGATGTGGTGTATACGTAGTAGGATGTGAGGCAGGGATGCTGCCGCTGGCACTGGCCCGTGTACTGGTTCTCGTAGTAAGTGCCATGCAGCTTGGACACCACGCGACGCCAGCCCACGGGCAGACCCTCACGCTCCAGCGGATGATTCCAGTGCGTTGTGTGGGCATTGTGATCGATATAGTACTTTCGACCGTGCAGCGTGTACTGCGTGGCCCAGCCCGGCGGCAAGGGCAGCTCTTCGGGCTCCGTCAGCGACTGCTGTGACGGCACCTTCTGCAAGGATCCGTTCACACTTCCCGCCGCAGCACCCCCAGTGGGTGCCACACCAGCTGCCGGCGGCGTGGGCGGTGGGGCGTACAGAGATTGCACTGAGGTAGAGGCTCCCCGAATGCTGCCAGAGCTGCCGCCGCGACCACTGCCACTTAGCGATCCACCGCTCGAGGGCACAGTCAGATGGTGATGTGGTGGCACCACCGCCAGGGTGGCCGACGAAGCTGTCGTATTGCTGTAGATGGGGGACTCCGATCGCTGCGACTGGGTCACACGCATTGAGGATACGCGGTACGGGTTCTCATATATCGGATACGAGTCGCTCGAGTAGCTCCCGGCCAAGTGTGCAGCCAGCTGCTGATGCTGGAGCTGCTGCTGCTGTTGCAGTGGAGATCTGTGCACAGGAAAAGCCAGAAGTAAGAATGATTTTTTTAAAGTGCGGGGCAGGGCTGGGATTACCTTGTCGGTTGATAGCGGGGCTGGCGATCCCTGATGGACATGGCAGCCGGATCGAATCGAAGCGTGGATCCGAAAGGCGTTGAGGCATGTTGCTGATGAAGCTGTAGCTGTGACTGCTGTTGTTGCTGCTGCTGCTGCTGGAGGGCGTAGTGGGCAGGAGAGTGGGGACGGCGCGGTAGCTGCAACATATTGGCATAGGAGGCACTCAGCAGGCCCTGATCGGCGTCAAAGCTAGCGGCCGCCATGTGCGGATGCGAGTGCTTCGGGGTGGTGGAGTAGCTGCGCTGGAAGCCGCTGGTCGGGGTCTGGAGCAACGGCGACGACTGCTGGCGCCGCATGCGCTCGATCTGCTCGATGTTCACGTAGTTGCTGCTGTTGCCTTGGCTGAGCTGCAGCTGGTTGCTGCTGGCCCGGTACTGGAGCGGCGGCAGCGGCGGATGATTGGCGTGCGTGTGCGGATTGAGCGGCAGCTGGCTCTGGGCGCGCCGCGCATGGTAGTAGTCCGGCTGCGCATCGTTGCAGGAGTACGTGTTGCGGCTGGTGCTGGAGCTGCGCGGCTTGAACTCACAGCTGGGCGAGGTGCTGGCGCAGCGCTGGAGCGTCTTCTTCTTGGACCGCTGATCGCTGGTCCACACATTGATCACCGGTATCACCGGCGGCGTGTCCTTCTTCACATACTTGCCCACCACGCCCTCTTTGTGTGCCTGGGATTTCTCCTTGCTCCGGCGCGAGAGCATCGTCGGTTTTCGATTGCACAGCAAAATCGTTAAATAGTTCATGCAGCGCGGCGATCCTGCGAGAGTTGTGCCTGTGCCTATTATTGTCCCTTCCTTTGTTCCACCTCTGGCTGTGGCGGCGCCTGCTGGTGCATGTGCATCGACGCAGACAGCAATTTTTGGTTGTTGTGTTCTGATAAAAAAAACTAATTTAACCCACGTAACCCCCCAAATATTTAATGAGATGAACAAATTGACTTAAACCGCCGAAAATAGTACTGTTTGTAAATTCTCCACATAGATCCATCCTATCTTTACTCTTTACTTACAAACCCCCACGATATCTTCCGCCTGAACTGCCCTAAACCTCTGCACGATTCCAAATTTTCGTGGAGTGTATTTTAATACCCACTGGTCTACAATGGGTTAATCGTTCTCTATCCATGATCGGTAACCATATGCCTAGATTTTTATATTCGGTTTAATATTTACAGCTAGCTAGGACCCTTAGCCCTAAACACATTGTTCTGTTCGATTAATGGATCATTTTTCTACATGACTGGCTAATTTTAAGTACTACTTTTTATTGGATTGAACATAGGGCAAAAAATATTTATTTAATATTCAATACAAATATTTAACATTCCAGCCAGCTCTGCAGCTTCTGTTCAAACAAAGGCAGGCTTATGCTTGAAAATGTAAAACAACGCGTCTTCCTAAAGTCGCTGAAGAAACTATTAACTAAAAACTGAAAAACATTTTTGAATTTTTTCCGATAAATTCATATCTTAAATTTGATGTATTCGATATGGCGATGTTTAATCAAATCACATGGTTGCTTCAAAAAATATATCTGTAGTTGTGTGCGATAAAATAGGTTGATAGTGTGATCACCCAGCAATTACTTTGTTTGTTAACAAAAAACTCTAGTCGCAGATTGACATTTGAACGTTTGTTAAAAAAAACATACAATAATAAAATCACAAGAAAACATCAGTAAAAGGTAATTTACAGCTGCACTTTAATTGTTTTACATGCATCGTTGTGAATGGCTATAGGTGTTAAACAGCTGTCGCCCGATGCGAGTGGCAAAAGGTGAAGAAGCGGTGATTTGTGTACGTGTGTGTTTTGACTTTGCGACGTGGTGATTAGCAACCACGGAATCCGACTGAATCTAATCCCAATCCTTGCTGGAATCTAGCGCTTCCATCCTGATGCATTTCCCAGATTTCAGAGCAGCCCTGCTGCTGGCCGTGTTAGGCTTGGCGAGCGCCCAGCGTGTGGTGCCCGGCGTGAATCCCCAGCATTATGTGAGTTGCTTATATTGTGCAAGCAGCTGCTAGTTATTTAATTGACCGATTCTCTGTAGCAACAAGTGCCCCAGCAGGTGCCGCAACATCACCAGCCGCCGCCGCCGCAGCAGTACCAGCAGCAAGGTCACGGCGCTCCTGGAGTGCCGCCGCAGCAGTATGTGAGTAGGAGTCAAGTCCAGGGGCCCAAGGACACTAACCGTCTGTCATCCCCTTTCCATAGCAATACGATCCCGTGCAGCCTGTGCAGTATCAGCAAGTTCCTGTGCAGCAACAACCCATTCACCAGCAGCCACAAATGCAGCAGCCCATACAGCACCAACAGCAGCAGCAGCAACAAGGGCATCACCAGCAGCAGGCGGGTGGCCATCATCACGGCCAGCCCCAGCAGGTGTTGAACACGGGCAACATTCAGCAGGAGCGCGCGTAAGTCGGCTAGGGCCACGGCTATCTTATCTCGGCTTTCATATCTTTTATTCTGTACGTTCTAGTCACATCCAGGAGCATATGCAGGTTCCCATCGATACGAGCAAAATGTCTGAGGCGGAGCTTCAGTTCCACTACTTCAAGATGCACGACTCAGACAACAACAACAAGCTGGATGGCTGTGAGCTGATCAAGTCCCTGATCCACTGGCACGGTAAGATCGCACGATTCTTCTTCTTCGATTGAGGATCCTCGTTTTGTGTTTTGATTGCGTCTGCGGTTGTATTTCTTGCTCTGTTTGACTCATGTGTTTTGTTTTACCTCTTTTTGCATATGCGTCACGTACAAAAAATAACTTAATTCGGCTGTTTCCGGTGTGTTCTGGTTTTTGGTTGTGGTCATGCTCAAACATCATCCTAATCCATCTTGCATACGACATAACAACTCATTGAACTCCAGAGCAAGGCAGCAAGGAGCAGCCCAACGGCGAGAAGCCGCACGTCGAGGAGAAAGTCTTCTCCGATGAGGAGCTGGTGGCCCTCATTGATCCCATCCTGCAAATGGACGATACATCGCGTGACGGTTACATAGACTATCCGGAGTTCATCAAGGCACAGCAGAAGGCCTCCGAGAAACAGCGGCAGCAGCAACAACAGCAGCAGCAGCCGGTTCATTAGTAGATAGCTAGTTTGATCCGTTCAGTTTCCATACACCAATCAAGCTTGACTATGTCATCGTCTTAAGTCCTGTGACGTGCAACACATACTCCTGTTTTCTCGCCCAAAACATCATGAAATTACGTCGACGTTGTCAACGGTTTTTAGCGCAGAATTTTTAGATCGTTCTTCAAAGAATTTCTACTTAAACCATGCTGCAAGCATTCCATTCCAATCGGAAAACTTCATTGAACAAATTGTAACTCATTAAATCCTTCCAAGAAATTTTCACAAATTCCCTATTTTCGAATAGTTGTCCACACGAATCTCTAAAGTGGTTTGTGCAATTTTAGCTGCTTTTATTTTATTTTGTTTTCCCTCGTCATAATCTTAGTTAATTTCGATATGAACTAATTTTTAAGCGCATCTTGAGAGCAGCAACAAAAAACAGACTGATTGTGTGAACGTTTGTTTTGTACAAAAAGAGAGAAAAACACGCAAAAAAATCGAAGTAAAACTAAAACTAAAACGAAAACTCTTTTTTTGAATTTGAGACCTATTATATAGAGACGCATGCAATTCTTTGTAAGTAAAACCAGATCTAGCAAATAAAGTCAAATACAAATCACAAACCCACCCACCGCATCTAAGCCCTTGCCTCCAGTAGCTTATCTAGAAAAATTTGTTAGCGGTTTTCGGTGAGCGCTTGCCCTATCACGTTTAAGTCTATATTTAACATACCATTTTATCATTGCAGTCGAAGATAGTAGCAAGAAACCGCCGGTGGAGGGAACCGAGACTCCCGATGAGCACAAAACCGGCAGCGTGTACACGGACAAGGCCCTGGAAGATACCATTGACTATGTTCTCAAGTCCATGGACCTGGACAATGATGGCTTTGTGGACTGGGCCGAGTACCGACAGACTGAGGGTAACATTGGCAAGGATTAGAACTAGTCATTATCCCTAGAGAGCCATAGAACTTGACAATGACTGCGTCACTACGTACCCACCCTTCCAAATTGTTAAAACCTTTTGTACTTTTGCTAAATAAATTGTGTTTGAATATACCCATCAAGTAACGGCCGCCGATTGGTAAAAGCTCAGATTCATTGTAAGATATGAATATCGGTTGAAGATTTACTTATCGATGGTATTACAAGAAACACCAATGTATGTACGACAAGTATCAACGACGAAAAGAGCCATAAAAAGTTTACAGCAGCTGAAGCTTTCCGGCAACGCACAGTGGGCGAATCGGCCGATCTGGCGGCCGATTTTAAATACAAAAAGCTTTACTTTATTTTGTTGGAATCGATTACTATTTAGGCTATCGATATTATTGATCGATTTTCGATCGCTTTAAGTATGCAATTTTCCCACTCTTTTTATCCTCAATTAAAAGCGACAAAAAATTGATTAATCTTACTTTTTTTTTTGGTTTCTGTAGTAAAATATATATATATATTTTTAATTTAAAAAAAAAATGTTTCAAAAAATTTATTAAATATTAAAAAAACAAAAAAAAAACCTATACATTTATACGTTTTGCCCACTGTGCAACGCAACGAATGGAACTTTCCGACTCTCGCGCTGAAAGAACGAAAACTTTCAATAGACGGTGAGGCGTTGCAGCCGACGGTCGACGAAAAAGGTGGATGAAAAAGGCTGAATGAAAACAATAAACGAACAAATGCGGCAACATTTATAGGATTTATCAAAACAGAAATTAAAGACTAGTGTATTTCAGTATTACGCATTCGTCGTGAGTGACGGAGCCCAGTGTTTCGAGTGTGGTAATTTGGAGACCCGTGCAAAATGTAAGCAAAAATAGTCACAGAAATAAGCAGCACAGATACCGATCCGATATAGACTCTTGGTCAGAAATGCAAAAGAACTCTCGGGGCTGATGGCCTATAATTATGAATGCCGGTCCCACGGCCGTAATCGCGTTGCGTTGCTCGGGAGACCCTGCCGGTGCCGGCGGCCTCTTTGTTGATTGAAAATAAATAACCTGATTGGGCTAGGAGCCGGTGCCTCCTCCGTTCCGGCCAGAATTCGGCGTCCACGTGCTCGCGTGCATCGAGGAATTACGCTCTGTATAAATATTTGCCGTTGCATAAATGATAAACGTGCCACGCGCTGGGTGTGATATCGATTTTGCCAGCCACAAGAGCTTGCCCCATTAGGTGGGCGGGGTTGGGGGCGGTTGCTGGTCGGATGCGGTGGATGGTTGAGGACTTCCGTAGCTCGTGCCGACCCGTTTGCCGCAAGTGATTTTTAGTGGCAGATAAGCCGGCTAATGCCATAGCATTACAGTTTGGTTTTGTATTAAAAAGGGTATTCATGATTTTTAGGGCTGCCATGCAGTCGTCCGGCCGACCACGCGAGCGCCTGCTCTATGCGTTCCGAGGATGGATAGCCTTTGTGGCGTTCATGGACCTGGGAACCGCATTTCGTAGTTATATCGAGCGAAGGAGCTTCCTGGGCGATCATAGCGACACGCAGTTCATCGAGGGTGAGTACATGCCACACGCCACATCGCCACATCGCATCGCAATATTTGATCTGTGTTCTGTGTGTGGCTCAATTTCCAGGGGACTACACCATATCCCGTATCATTGGCATGTACTGCCTGCTGAAGGCAATTGCACTAGTCCACTGCACCCTCTACATCCATTACAGACCGTAAGTATAACAAGTGGAGTAACGGGAGGGGGAAGTAATCATTTTCTATTTTTGTATAATAGTGTTGTAAGCATGGGCGGCTGCTCTTTGGCCCTTACCATGGTCTTCTATGCCACTGAGGCCCTCTACTTTCGCTCGAGCACCCTCAACTTTTACGTGATCTTCCCATGCGTACTGAATTGTATGCATTAATTAATTTTATTAAACTTTCGTTCAGGTTTACTAATGATATTCTTTTTGGCCAGCTATTACACTCTTGGGACTGATTTACATACCCAGACGACTGCGCCTATGGGAGCCCAATATGGATCTGGATGATGAGAACTCGCAATTGCTAAAGCAAATGACGGGCTACAAGCGAAGGCGCACGAAAAAGCAATAATTTAATGTTGAACATGGACTTTATTGAATACGTTGGAAACCGATTGGATTGGGTTTCCTCGAGGAACAGTATTGAGGAGAATCGCATATTATCCGATATGGACTGCATTGGTGTGATAGAAAGGGCATCAAGGAGAGATTAAATTGAATAGCAATACTGAAAGCAACGCCAAATTAGTGATTTTCTATGAACTAGGTACGAAAGAGATATATGATATACGATAATCTCGACATAAGTCAATTTCTGACATAATCACTTAAACTCATGTTGTACTTCCTTTTTATAAATCTATATGACACAATAGATTTTTTTTTGCACTTAAAAACGTTGAGAATGCATCTAGGAATTATATTCAAAATTATCAAAAGACAGCACCCCAGTTTAAAAATTCAAATGGAAGTCTTTAAAATTATAAATAACTTTATGAACAAGTAATTATAATATTACGTTGGATTTTTCCATTAGGCGGGCACTAATGTGCTTCTAGAAACAATTAGCAATTTTTGGAACATGCTTCCGGCTCCTACAATTAAGCGAACACATGGTTACAACATTTTATACTAACTTATCACATATGAATACCAAAATATATACATCTAAAAACAATAATTAGTTTTATATATCATGTAGTGAATGTTTTGAATAAATATTTGAATTTACACCAGTGCGCCAACGGCTGTTCAGTGCTGGTAAGCGTCTTCGATTGCTGCGCGTAGCAGTGTTTCCAAATCAGCTTCTTTTCAGTCAGATCTAGCCTTTTACAAAGTCAACTAGAGGGAAGCAAAATATTGGAAACAGTTGTTGAAATCCTTCTAGATTATTTTTTCAGCTTCATATTTTGATCTTTGAATACCGGGTGTAAGAATAAATAGTATCATTAATTTATTTTTACTCTCTTTCAGAGGTTAGCATGATTTCTAGCTTTTTAATATTTTGGAATAAATCAGCTTTATTTTGCTAAATGAAAAATGTTGGCATCACTGGTGGGCAGTACTGTTTAACACCGCAGGAATTGCGCCTTTTACGATATATATTTTCGCTTGTTGTTTATTTTGCACAATTTATGAGATTTGTTGTTAATTATGTATCGGAAATACAAGAAACGTGGCCAGAAGCCACTGAATACAATCGATGAAAATAGGTCAATCAAGATACCAGTAAGATCAATTGAAACTGTTGCATCGTTCGTGAATACAAATGTGTTTTTTGCAGCGTCCGGCGGACAACGAAACCGGCGACAGAACGGATGTTTCTGTGACGTCTTTTGGCAGTGGCAGCGAGGAGAACATACCGGCCTCTCAGGAGCATACGCAACGCTTTCTATCACAGCACAGTGCCATCCTGGCCGCAACTCTGGGGCGCACACAGTCCTCCAGCCGGAACCCGTTGAGTCTGTCGCGGCAGCCAAACAACTTTTTCGAGCTCGTCCTGATACGAGCCGGGGTGAAATTGGATCAGGGCGACACCCTTGTGCTGTCCTGTGACCATGTCTCGATAGTTTCAAAGTTGCGAGAAATATTCATGAGTGCCCCTTCCTATGCCGACAAGGTGGAGACTTTCAAGTCGGGTCTCAACACTGCCATGGCGCCCAAGTCCAAGTTGTCGCAGAAACTTCTGACTGGCTGTACTGTGGATGCAGCTGGAGAGGAGCAGATATATCAGTCGCAGAACAGCATGTTCATGAACTTTCTAATGATCGATTTTATGCGGGATCCCTGCCTGGAGGTGCTCCTGAACCGAATGGAAGAGGTGGCCACATCGGATCAAGTTATCACGGGCCAGGGTGCTATTGCAATGCCATTGCTGCCTCTGATGCTGGCCCAGATGCGCTATCTGTCTCTTGCCCACAAGGAGCAGATCTATCAGCGAATCGAGGGTATCTTCAACAGAGCCACCGACTCGTCTAAATTGGATATCATCAGCAATGCCGAGTTTGTGCTCGATGCCAGCATGCACGATGCATTTGTCGAGCTGCTCTTGTAAGCTGACACAACAACAATCGTGTACGGCAAACTCACTCTCTTCTTTTGGCAGTATCAACTATTCCTGCAGCGAAGAGCTCTTCCATATGATCACAGTGCACACATTGAGAAACCTTTCGCTCTCAGCCAAGACCCAAGACAAGCTGCGCCTGCGCATTCTAGAGTTCACAACAAGTGGCGCCTGTCCAGACACGGTACACAAAATCCAAAACTATATTCTGCATTTATTTCTAACTGCCTGTTTCTGTAGACATTGCCGCACCTTATAAGGCTTTTGCTGAACAGTCTTAAACTGGACACAGATGATAGTGTGCGGGAGGTAAGATCTATTAATCCAATCCTTCTAGGACTGAACTGTACCGAGATTTATATTTAACAGCTGGTTTCCACACTGCGCGAAATATTCAACTGGCGTCACAGAGCTCTTAATGACAGTAGCGCACCGGCGGCAGCCAACGATAAGAAGTCGCAACTGGACCTTTTTGGCTTTCTGGAACTAGGCCTAATACGCTCCAAGCGATTCTATCAAATGTGGCAGAGACTAATAGCGAGTTTGCCCGCAGACGGCTTCACGTTAGTTCAGTGCAAACAAATGAATGAATACTTGATTCTACAGCTGTACGTCTTTGCAGTGCCCTGGACCTAATAATGCTTTTGCTGCTGATTCATGTGAATGAAGATAACTCCTTGTACATTGAGAATATTGTAAGTAGAGTAGACTGAACCCCTCTCTATGTTCATTTCAAACTAACGACCTAACGTTCTTGACAGCTTCGCCGACGCATAAAGCTGAACCAAATCTCAGTAAACATTCTAGAGGGCGTTAAGCTGCACTATCCGCACATTTTGGAACAACATATTAACACACTGATGCACATACTGCACGGCTTTATGTGCGAGAAGAACGTAGCTGTCTCAGAGTTTGCAAAATCCTCGTACAGGTATAGATATATTGTGCACTCGGTTGCTTGGGCTAATGTATCATTTACCGCAGCGTACTCTTTAAGATTTTTACCTCAATTCAGAAGAATATTCTGAGGAAGCTGCTGGAGCTGGCCTGTGATAAGTCGTCCCAGCATCTAACCACAATGGCATTGCATTTGCTGCGCGAGCTGCTGCGCAAGAGCTTCAAGGATGTGCAGAACTGCGCGCCTCTCTTCCTGCCAATGCTAGATCGGTTGAGTGACCTAACACTGCCGCAGACTCGCCTGGCCATGGAAATCCTTTGCAATTTGGCTTTTCCCGAGCCAAAACTACCCGAGTCAGGGCCGCTGCAGGAGCAAGTCGAAATGGTGGTGAAAAAGCAGCTGATAAATCGAACCGAATATGTGAAGAAGCAAGGCATCATTGGCAGCGTGCAGCTAATAAATGCCATTTCATGCACTGAGAAGAAGAGTTTGGACGACGAGGACGAGGATGGTAACTTCTCCCCCGTTGTGGATTCCATAGACGGTTTGCCCGACGGTCGCCCCAAAGTGGCAGCCAATTTGATAAGTGAGTAAATAGTGAAAATTCTCAAACACACACGAAACTGTTTTCTCCACCACACAGCTCTCACCGAATCATCCATCATGAACAGTGCTGAGTCCCTGGCGCTGTTCTACGAAGAGTTGGCCACGGTTATTTCTCAGAGATGTCCCATATCTTCATACTGGAACGATAAAGGTTTTACCATGTGGCTCTGTGAGCTGATGACCTTTCGCTTTCAGCAGAGCTTCGCTACCGAGAACACTCCAAAGCCGATCAAGTGAGTATCTTCGATTGAAGTTGTACTCCCAACTAACTCCAAACATTTCAAAGGGGTATCCAGTTGGAATATCAAAAGAATATCAACGAACTGGACGAATCGAATGTAAATACGGAATCGGAGGTTCTCAGCATTGGCATAAATATATCCGAGCTTGTCTTGTCGCCCAAAAACGAGTGAGTACCGAAACCGAGTGTATCCTTTGTTTGCACTTTGCTAATTTATCGAATTTACAGTGCCACTGAGTCAATATATGTGATGACGCCGCTGTTTTACCTTGTGCGAATGCTACACCAGAATAGCTACCGTGGTAGCCTGGAGATGATCAATGCCTTGCTTGGTTGCGCAATTGTACTGCCCTCGTTTTTCGAGGACGACAACTACATGGCCATCTTCGACAACTATGACGGGGAGCAGCAGAAACATATACTCAGCATTTATTTCCATACTATCAACTGGATAAGAGTCACAATCAGTGCGTTCGCCACTCAGATACATCGTGGCACTCGCGAAAGAGTGCTGCTACGTCTGGGCGAATTAATACGCATAGAGCAGAGGGTCAAGTCGCTCTTGACCCATGCGCCTGCTGACTTTGTTGCTCCTCCATACCAGTTCCTCGACTATTCAAAGCAGAAAGTCACTCTCCAGAAACGGCAGGGCGGCAAACCCCACGGAGCCAAGGTCCACGAGACCCCAATGGAGGAGGACGACACCTGTAATCAAACCACACTGGGGGACTTTACCATCAAGGTGGCTCCCTGCAAGACCAACAAAACCAAAATAGACTTTGAGCAGCTGTACGGACCACGTGAGAAGTACAGACCCATGGATGTTCGCATTTTGGTGCTGCTGGAGAAGCAACAGCTATCCTTGAACTATCCACTGGAGGATAAGGAAAAAGGAAACGCCTTAGGGCTGTTGGAGCTACGTTTCCTGCTCGAAGATGTGGTCCAGAAACTAAAGGCCACAGTTTATGACCAGCAGGACTCGCTTGATTCAGTTTTTCTCCATCCGCATCGTGTCAGTCCAGAGAGCTTTATACATGATATATGTAAATCGATGGTTGATTTAAACAATCACCTAAACGTCCTGGCAAAAGCCATAGATGAGGAGTTGGCTAAAGTCAACAATGTGTATAGCAATTTGGATCTTTTCAAGGAACGATTCAACTACATCAAGACCTGCTTTGGCCTATGTATTCAATATTTTGCCTTGTACTTCTCCTGGAGCGGATGGAGCGATGAGACGCACGCCAAAGAGCTGCACGGTTCGTTGGCTACTATATCATTATCTTATGAATACTCATCTCTTTTTCGTTACTGCCAGAATCCCTGTACATATTTCACACATCACATCTTCCGAGTCAGGAGGTCCGGAAATATAAAAAGCAAACTATTCCCCAGCTTGCCACCTTGAATTTCGACTACTTTTTGAAGTACGAGAAATCGGTACTAAATCTGAGTACGGCTGTTCAACTGCACCGACTGCTGTGCAGTCTGCGGAAACTTGGAGCCACTGGGGACGATGCCAGTCAGTCGAGGTCCCGGCTAGCCGAAGATACACGTACGTAGGAGTGTCGTATTCAGGAAAAATATGATTTTAATTTGATGATTTTCAGGCGTACTCTGCGACAAGCTGCTGCGCCGTAAGTGGTTCCACTTCTCAAGCAACCTGGACAAAGGAGCGCAGTGTAATATATATCTAGATGAGCTGATTAAGGGTTTCCTCAAGGATTCTACCTTTGCGCGGCAGAACGAACTTCTGAATGAGCTAATCAAGGAGTGCAAGATACTAAACACAAAGGACAAGGCACTGATTTCCTTTCCCAACTTCAAGAAGTAAGCGATGCCTATAGGTTAATATTCGAACGATAATTGATACAGAATATCTTTCAGAGCCAACTTTCCGTTGCTGTTTCGTGGATTGTGTGAGGTGCTAATACACTCGCTGAATGCTGAACTGAGCGGGAACAAGGAAGGAGATCGCTTGAGGTTGTGGGAGTCAACGGTGGACTTGCTGAATGGATTGCTCAATATAGTGCAGCTGGTGGAGCAGCCCCGTAATTTCGGGCTATTCCTCAAACATTCACAGCTATTTCTGAAGCTTTTGCTGCATCGTGGCGTGTCCGTGCTGGAGACGATAGTGCGTGAGGATCCAGAGAGGCTGACAAAGTTTCTCCACGAGCTGCAGAAGGTGACCAGGTTCCTGCACCAGCTATGCTGTCATTCGAAGTCCATAAAAAATACCGCCATCATAAGTTACATTCCCAGTCTTCGCGAAACCATAGAGACGCTGGTATTTCGAGTCAAGGCTCTCCTGGCAGCCAACAACTGTCACTCCGCCTTCCACATGGGCAATATGATCAACAGAGATCTGCACGGGGACTCTATCATCACGCCAGTGGGCTCCTTCGTCAGCGAGGAGAACAGCGACGAAGAGCTGCCCGCAGACGACACCAGTGTGGACGAGACAGTAATGGGAGCGGACATTGGCATCAGCAACATTAGTTCCGGCACCAGACCGAGCACCAGTGGAACTCGCAGCAAGTCCTCGTCGCGCAGTAAATGTTTCTAAATATTGTTAAGCTTTAAGTGTCCAAAAATAAAGCGTAATTTATTTTTGATATCAAAGTGTGGCAGTTTTTCATGGGGGGTAGGGGGGATATTGAGCATTAGACGATCTTTGCATTCTTTATTTATTTCATTTTTTATTATCTGGATGCAATTTTATTTAATTTTCATATTACAAATAATAACAAATGTATGTATATCAAATATTTTAGTACAATATGCTTCTCTCACTTTTAATTTCTTCGTTAACAATAATTGTTTATTAAGACGTAAAAGTTTTGCTTCTGTTCTGTTTCTCCTACCTCGCTTTCTCTTTCTCTTTCTGCCTGCTCCTACAATGAATTCTGATTGCTTATTGAGTTTTGTTTTTATTATTATTTAATTCTTCATCTCTTGATTTTATATCGTAATAATTGGCGACGTTACGTTCACGGTTTATGAATCCCTCTCATATGTACGTGTGGCATGTACTCAATCGTATGCAAATCTGCTGTGATGTTTATCAATTAGTCGTTAAATCAATCAGTTATAAAATGATGCGATAGATTCGATATATATGTAATTTAAAAGCATAGAAAACACACACAAACTATAAATGTAGAGTACAACAAAAAATTGTTTAAAAAAAGTCGATACAAAATGTGGCAAAAGCTAAACCTAAATTGTGTGTACGAGTATGTCCGAAACAGATATTGTCCTCATACAAATCGTGTCCTTACGAGTATACGAAAAACGAAAAAAAAACTTTGGAAACTGCCCAGACCTGATTGTTGCAGATCCTGGCATCCTGTCACTTGCCCCCTGTCTGGCTGGCTCTTTCCTTATAAACAGTTGCGCTTGCTCTTAGGCCAATTCTTGAAATATACATGATCGGATTGATTTTGATTGCTGAAAAGGTGTGGAATAGGTAAATTTGGAATAGGTCGAGTCTTTGTGTATATTTCAATTTACAATGCGATCGTCGTGTTTTGATTTATTAATTTTTATTGTTTTCTTTATTTGCCAATTTTTCAAAACTTAAAACATTTTACACAAATTAATTTTAAAAATTTTTAATACGTACGCAGTCTGTTTAAAAGTTAAGTTAGATTATACACTCCTACGCCTACATATACATTATATACTCATATATATATATATATATTTATAGAGAAAGATATATATATATTTACTGTATATATATTTAATATATATATATATGCATGTATATATAGATTTAGTAATTATGATTAAATCTTGCCTTTGCATCATCACAATTCATGTAAAGTTTTTCATTTTTTTCGCTCAGTTTCCATGCGCAGTTTTTCAATTTTGTTGTCCACCTTGCTTTCTCTTATGTTTTATTTGGATTTCCTCTTTTAAATTTGTATTTTTTGTTTGTTTTTGTTTGTAGTTGTAATTACTTGTATTGTTGTTGAAAGTTTCAATTTACACACGGTTACAGTTATGGCTGTTGCTGTTTGCTGTTGCTGTTGTTATGGGGTCAAAGATTAATTTTGCTTGCGCGTCCTCTTCACAAATACACAAAAATGTAAAACCAATTAAAAAGCTAAACAAATTAGTACGTTAAGTATTTAACATTAGGGCTTTATGCGTTAGGTCGTAAAAATATTTTGCTAAAAATTAATATTCATATAGTTTAATATATATATATAACATACTATTGAAAACTTAAGCGCACAAACAAAACTAAATATTCAAATTAAAAACTAATTTTGCCAAACGTTTTTGCTTTCCCGAAAAAAATTAAAACAAAAATTACAAATTACAATATTTAACACAATTAGGGGATTTTTTGGGTGGAGGGAGCGGGGAGGCGGGGATGGGTTTCAGGAAGGATATGGGGAAAATTTCAGGCTTCCAAAGAAATGGTTTCCAAATAACGGCACATAATTTTGGTGATAATTTCATTAATCATAATTTTCATCAAGTTCAACGAAATCGGAAAACTTTAACGGAGTGTGTAACAATTTGCCAATTGGTTTACAGTTTTAGTTTAGTTTTTAGTTTACAATAGAAAAACACATTAACAATAAAAACTTACAAATTAAATTACAAATTTAAAACAATATAAAATCAGTACAGTTATCGAATTAAACAAATCGTTAAAATTAGTTATATGTATATATTTGCAATTTGAAGTGGGTTCAAAGGTTCAAAGTCACCAAATATGTGGAAAATTTCACAGGCGAAAAATCGAAAATTTTGCATGATAAAAATACGCGGCGTTGAAGAATTTTTCTTTTTTTTTTTCGTTAATATCCTTAAAAAAGTAACTCATTTGTTGTGTTTGTGTGTGTTTAAAGAGAGAAAAAAAACGTAATAAAAGTTTTAAATGATTTCTCCCCTTTCTTTTTCGAGGGCAACCTCTGCTCTCGATCGGGAAAAGGTAGATCCTTTAAGAAGAACTCCTAAGGAAACTTATCAAAAATTATTTTAAAAAGATGGTTAAATATTTAAGTGATTTTTTTTGTTTTGCTTGTTATTGTAGATAGAAAATGGCGCACACTTCTCTTCCTTCTCCTACAAAGACAGTTTACTTTAAACATTATGTGTGTGTGTGTGTGTATATGTTTTGGTGTTGTGTGTGTGTGTGAGTGTGAGTGTTACTAAATTTAATCTTAACTATGGTCATTTAGAATTTGTTGTATATTTTCCTCTTATTGTTTGTGGCTAATATTATGTATTGTATTTAAAGTTCTTTGCTGGTTTGCAAATTTTGCGCAAGTTCTCATCGTTTTTATTTTTATTTTTATTTATTTTTTTTTTAACTGTAGGCAACTGCTTGGTGTCTGTGTGTGTGTGTGTTTGTTTGTCTGTGTGTACTGGTAATTTAAAAAACTGGTGTTTTTTAGGCTTATGCTGAACAATGTTCATAGATACGTTTTAAAACACACGCGCCCTTGTCCTTCGTCAACGGCCAACAGTTTTGTATTCGCTTTATACTTGAGTTCAAAATTGGAAGTATTCTTTTGTTAGTTTAAAACTAATTTATATATTCTTTTTGTTTTGTTTTGTTTTGTTTTCTTTTTTATATAATATATATATATATATATATTAATTAACTTGTTGCTTTACTTGAGATCTAGCAATAGCGGAAACGCAGACATAAACGACAGATAAATTTCAACAAAAAATAAAGGGATTTTTGGTTGTGAATTTCGCAAAGTAATCTAAATAAATGATAGGCAAGTTTTTGCTTGATAATTGATTTTCCTATATAAAAGTATTTTCTTTTTTTGACACGCGTGTGTGTGTGTGTGTGTGCTGTTTGTAGGCATGGCATGGAGTTACAGTTAGGTTCGCTATATATGTATGTAGGTGTGGGGCGTTACTTTCATTCGTATCATATCATATCATATCATATCATATAATATCATATGTGCGTAGCAGTTCTGCTTAGATGAGTTCGTCAATAAAATTGGGAGAGAGTTTTGAGTCTGAATTGTTAATTAGTTGAGAGGCTTTTAAGGAGAATTTCTAGAATTTTATGAATTGTTTAGGTTTGCTGCTAAAACGCAATCGAGCGTCGGCTAATTGATTTCTTTCTTTCATAATTTGCTCTTATTTATGTTTTTTTCTTTGAAAGTTAAGCACAATTTGTATGTTTATATGTGTAAATATTAAGTATTCGTTATTTTGTTATTAAAATTCATAATATTCATCGTTATTATTATTAGTTTTAATTTTACTTTTACTTTTAATTTTACTGCTTGTGATGTGTGTGTTGCGGTTGTTGTCTTTCTAATTCGTTGCTTCAATTGGCAGATATATTCTCCGGGATTTGCTTTTGCCGGAACCATCTGCACATTTGTGTGTGTGTGTGTGTTTATGTGCAATTTTTTAACCCTACATATATACTTTTTCTTCTGCCAGTTAATTGATTTGAAGTTGCCTAAGACTTAGGGTTCGTTAAAAAATAGTTTTTGTGTTTTCCAATTAATGCAGAAAGTCTTTGCCAGTTGCCACTGCCAGTCATTATATAATAATGCTGGGTGCATTTACATATTCTTTTTGTTTTTTTTTTGTTTTTGTATGTATTTTCTTATCATTCTCATATCAATTCAATCAATCTAATTTATATTTTTTTTGTTTTCTTACTTTTTGTTTTGTTTTTGTTTTTTGTCAGTCAATGTTTCTTCATTAAGCTTTGCTTTTCACTTTGAATTCTTGTTGTTGTCTCTCGAAGTCCCTACAATATTAAACATTTTTTGTTTTTTTAATTTAGTACACATCAATATTCATCTGAACCTGAATCTGAATCTGATCTCTCTCGTATATATGTACTGGTTTCCCATATGTCTTGCTGGCTCCTTATTGCTGTGTGGTTATATACAGTAAAGGGAAATCGCTTGTGCACTATTTGCTTGTGTGTTAATTTTGCTTAAGGCTCCTCTCCTCCTCTCTTCTCTTTCTGTATATAGTCGAATCGATTTCGAATTTGTTTTTTGTTTTGTTTTGTTTGGTTTTTTTTACGCAATTCAATTCAATTTCAATGTATAAAAAGGTGCTACATGCTGCTTAAGATTTAAAATCAATCCGTACTGGGCTTAGACTGCTCTCTCTATATAGTTATAGATAAATATATATATTTTTAAATTTATATATCGTTTTTCGGTTTTTTGTTTTGTTTTTTTTTTTTTGCTATATGCGCTCAATTATTGTTTCGATTTCAAGTTAAAAACGCTATGAGACTTAATTTGTTTTCGTTATACTTTTTCTGTGAACTTTTAAAACGATTCGACTTCGATTTTGTTTATCTACGAGTTTATACGGGTTTGATCTTTTCTGATTTTAAAAATGGTTCTTGGGGGGGAGGAAATCGGTTAAATGAAGAAATTTTTCTTTTAAAATTCTGCTGCTGCACAGGCTATATAAGTGTTGGCATACATACATACATACAGATACATATATACTCTACTTGACTGATTTGTTGCTGCTTCCGATACCGATACCGATTCCGACTCTGATACTGGTACTGATTCTGCAATATTTGTTTGTTTGTTGTTAAAGCTATTTCGAATGAATCAAATGAACAGAACGGAAATCGGTTTGGTTCCGAAATGAATGCGTTTATATCTAAAGCAAGTTAAGGATCTCTCAGAATTTTCTCTAGCTGTAGGTTCTTATGGTTTATACAATTCTTTTAAAGGGAATTTATTGCTTTTAAGAGTTTTGTTACTTGGATCTAGATCTTCTCCAGGACATCGACGAGTGAAATTATTATTATTATTATTATTATTATTGGATGTTGCTGGGGCTGTAACTTCCATGTTGTGTGGCTGCTTTATAACTGATATCATATATAGGGTTGCTGTTGTTGTTGGTGTTGCTGTTGTTGTTGTTGTTGTTGTTGTTGTATTGTTCTAACTCCATGCCGAAAACGTATCCATGTACCACTGTTCACCATTTGTGCCTAAAGGTTGCTGTGGTAGCGGTAAACTGCCCCAACTGCCGCCATTTCCTATTAAACCGCTCGGGTAACGTCGCTTAACATCTGCCGGATTTTGGTGACCTCCATCGAACTTACGTTTACCGACTACTGCAGTGGGTAGGTTCATAGGTTCGAGGACAGCATTTTGTTGTTGGTTGTTGTTGGTTGTTGTTGTTGTGTGTGTTTTGTGTGTGCGTGTGGGTGTGGTTGAAGGTGTTTTTCGAAAGAAAAAAAAGAGAAAGAGAGTTAAAAATATTGTTAATACAAAAATGGTTCAAGGTGGTTTCTATTATTTTCTTTTTTTTGATTTTGTTGTTGATAAAGTTCAAGTTTTAGCTGGGCTATGGTTTAAATGAGGTTTTCTTGATGTATTTCATTTTTTTTTCTTTTTTTTTTTGCACAATTTGTTGCATTTTTTTTTCAGTCTGTTTTTTTCAAAGGGGCTTTGTGGTGGTTCAATAAAATGTTAAAGACAAACAGGTGGTTTTTTTTTATCATTGCTCATTTAATATTTCCCATTTGCATTATTGGGGGGTTGTTTCTTTACACATCAAAAATCATGAATTGGTGTTAATTCGACATAACGTTTTGGGGTATGGTATATGATACATTTACAAAACGTATACGTATAACGTGGTCTTGTTTTACACAAAATGAATTAGATGTGGGATATTAAGGGTGTTATCATGTGTGTGTGTGTGTGGGTGTGTTTGCTTTGGTGTGTGTGTGTGTGCTTGTGTGAATTACAATTATTACGAATTTGTTTCTCAGTGTGTAAAACATAGCACACGTTATTATCGCCGGAAAAACATTAAACATTAATTAAAAAAATGTTAGTGACAAGGAATCGACCGATCGTTTTTATCGATCGATTCCTGTATCGAGCGCTGACTCTGGGCTGTCTGGGCTGTCTGTGTGCTTGATTGAAGCTAAGATTCTTCTTCACTTGTCCATTGGGGGGAGATTTGGAATTTTGGAATGTCGCCGCTCCTTTTCTTGAGTTGGGTTTTCTTGAGCTGAGCTGAGCTGATCTGAACTGAAGCTGTTTGACTGGTGTGTTTGGTCCCGGTGTTTCTTGATTATTGAAAACGATGCCCCACAACCGACGATTACTCATCTGGTATTATCGTTTTCAATTGAATGATTACAAAGAATACGTAGATTTTGTTTACTAATGCATAGTGTCAAGTGTGAGAAGAGTGTGTCTTTGGGTTTTTTTGTGTTGTGTGTTCGGGTTGGCTGCATAGCACTTGAAACATTACTTGGCAATGAGACTTGAATACTTGTATTTAGGGGGACCAGGTTCTTGATTTCTTTTCGGACCGAGATGTCTTGTGTTTGGAGCTATGCTTTTTGGAATGCTTGTGTGAATGCTTGCTTTTCCTACTGTGGGAGCTATCTCGTTTCTTTGGCTTCTTGACAAGCGGGCGACTTTCGCCGCTGGCCGAGGGGCTCGACGAGGCGCTACGCTTAGTTGCCCTCCATGGACGTCTTGCGAGTGGCTCCAGCTAGAAACAGATTTAGTTTTTTTTTTTTTTTTTTTCTTTACGATGTGTGTGTGTGTGTCAGAAACAAAGCGCATGTAAGAGTGTGGTTGTGTGAAGCATTCTAAATATAAATCAAACGATCTGTATCTACAAATACAGCCACAAAGTGTACGAAGCAGGTGAGTGTGTGTGTGTGTGGGGGAGTCACGCTTTTGCTGCGGATGCAGATACAAAAGCGTGCCAGGAATCCGGTGGGTTGGGGGTTCGTTGCTCCATTGATAACAAATTATAAGAAGGTTTGGAGTCTGTGTGTGTGTGTGTGTGTGTGAACATAATACACGAATCGATTAGTATCTGTATGTAAAGGTGTGGTACAAATCAAACAAAACTATTTCCAGTTGATTCGCACCCTGTGGGGGAATATGTTTTGGGCTTGGATTATAGGGGGGTTGATTATATTACACATATATGTATTTTATTTATGGGCTTATGTAGGTTACTAATACTATTATTATTTGATTTTTATTCACATCCTTTGGCTTTGTGTGGCTCGGGTTAGCAAAGCATGATGGGTAATTAATTAACAAGACTCTCGACTCTCGATATACAGAAATGCACATACAAATAATATATATGTATATATGTATATGGTTAATTTAATGGGCTAGAGTATAAATTATATATTTATTTATATAAGATTTGTGCAATCGCAATCGATCTGTAAGTCAATCTTGACGCGCGTTTCGTGTGTATAAGTATATTATTTATGGCCTGGCAATCAACAAATTTTTTTTTTTTTTTTACCAACAGATTAACGCGGGACACAAAAAAAAACAACAAAAATTATATACACGTACGTCAAAATTTTGGATGATTTCTCTTAGGGGCTATGGGGCTCTTACTCTCTTCTATGTCTGCTATGAAGGATGGGTGGGGGGAGGGCGATTAGAGACAAAAACAGGGCAGACACTCCTCCATGTACTTGCTGGTACTTTTTTTATAGTTAGTAAAGTGACAACAATCTTGTGCGAATGGATATTGGTGTCTGTCTGTGTGTGTGTGTGTCTGTATGTGTGTGTGAGATATACTAATCGATTCATAAACGTTTACACAGAAGACACTGCTCATTGTTAGCCACATATCCGTATCAATATGCAATTAAAACAATCATATAATTTGTTATAATGGTACATAGGTATTGCGTGTGTGTGTGTGTGTGTAAGTGTAAGTGTAAGTGTGTGTGTGTTTATTGCTGCTTACAGTTCGAAGAAAGTAAGGAAAAAAGAGACAGCAGTCACGAGAGGGCATGCATCAAAAAATCGTAGCATACATTTCAGCGCCGACACAAAAGAAATGAAAAACCCCATAATTATATGGAAATATATGTATGTATATATGGAAAGCACACCAAGAAAATTCGTAAGCAGCAAAAGCACAACTACAGTGAACACAAGAAACAACGAAAGAAAACTGTATAATTCGTGATTATAGAAATATAGAAAAAAGAGAACACAACACAACATCGAGGTTAAAGTAGGAGGGGTTGTTGGGGTTTGGGGTTGTTGGGGGCTTCTGGGTTGGGGGCAGAGACACACGACATTGAGGGGGGCCTTCTTTTGCTGGTTGTCGGGGAGAAGTTCGGTTTTCTGGATAGGTCGTATCTCTCGATGGGTTTCGTTTCGTTTCGTTTCGGTTCTTGTGCGCCTTATGGATCAGCGAGAGAGAGTGTATGTGTGTGTGTGTGGTGTGGGTTGTGGATGTGTGGGTTTGTGGGTGTATGCGGGGGTTTTTTTACAGTTTACTTGGCTTTACTTATTAATTTATATGAATTTGACATTTGCAATTTACTTCTTTCTGGGTTGTTGCTGTAGTTGGATTGTCTTTGCAGTTTTCTTTCGACGTAGGTTGTTGGGAGATTTAGCTTTAAGTTCATTCGTTTTGATAGTTTCGATTGGTTTTTTGTTGGTTGGTTGATTGTGGTTGTGTTTTTTATCTCTGTAGTATTTTTGATTTATGTTATATTTTTGTTGTACTTATTTTTTGGTTTTGGTTTTTGGTTTGTTTGTTTGTTGAGCTCACCTGGTAAATTTTGTAGCGGCTTGACGTGCTGGGTGCCACGAGCGTTGTGACGCGTTTGTGCCACCCCACGGACCCCCCCGGTTGCTGCCGGCGCCCCCTGACCGGTGGCCCCCCGCTGAGCTACCGCCGCCGCCTGTCCCACCGCCGCCGCCGCCGCTGCCGGTCCCGCCGCCTGTGGCACTGTTTGGGCCCCCCGACGACTGATGCTGCCACGCTGGCCAACGGCTTTGCCACGCTGCACTGTGGTTCCATGCCCACGACCAGCCCCCTATTATATGGCCATCATCATCAACACAATCCACACATGGCATCATCATCATCGTCGTCATCGTCATCATATCATGCATGAGCGTGGCATTTGTGAGGGTTTAAGTGTGTGTGTGTGTGTGGGTTGAGTGTTTGTATGCGTGTGTGTGTGTGTGTGGGTGTGCGTGTGTTCGTGTTTGGGTGGATTCATATAGCGATTCCAGATTCGGTTCCATTATCCATCATTATCCATCATTCGTTGTTGGTCGGTTGTTGATTTGATTTTGGATTTCGAGTTAACGTTTCGTTCATTTTCGTTTTGGTTTTTAGAGTTTTGGTTCGAATCGTATTGATATTTTTTTTTTTGCATTATATAAATAATTGAAATTGTGTTTGTATATATATGGATCGCCAAGAGAATTGTCAAATTTTGGTCATTTCAAATCAAATGAAAGTAAGCAAGATGAAAATACATTTTTGGAGTTTTTGGGGTATTGGAATTTTGGATATTGGTTTGGAAATTTTCGGCAGTCGAATCGATGAGAGAATTTCGAATTTGGTTTTGTGGTGGAGGTTGGGAGGATTTTGGGGGAGGGGAGGGTCAGAAAAACGGTTTTGGTTTTCGAAAAAGAAAGGTAATCGATGGTGTTTTTTTTTTGGTTTGGTTTTTGGTTTTTGATTTTTGATTTGGTCGTTGGTTGGTTTTTGATTTAGGTAAATGGCAGAGATATAGAATTCGTAATTTTAGTGTGGGCATTTTTTTTTTTTGGTTTTTGGTTTTGGTAATTTGTTTTGTTTTTGACGAACATATATATAATTTTTCAAGATTTTTTGTTTTTTTTTGTTTTGTCATATTGTACCGAAAAACAAATGAATTGTTTGTATATAGATAAGTATATATATATATATATAACAAGAACACATAAAAAGAAAGAAAAGAAAAGAAAAAATCGAAATAAACGCGTTAGATTCTTGGTGTAAACTGTTTTTTGTTTGATTGTACATACACGATGTAATGTATGCATATAAGATATATGTGTATATTGATATAGAGAGATACGTCTGCGGATGTTCAATAATTAACTAAAATGTATTTGCTTCTCTCAGTATTTGTATCTGTATCTGTATCTGTATCTTTTAGCTAGTCTTTGTCTTGCTTCAATCGGATATTATAATATACTTATAACAACGGATATGACACGTCTACTCGCATGTCCAGGCAACAAAAGTATTTTCCTCTTGCGATTGACACAATATTCAACGAAAAAATATTAAAAAAAAAAATAACTTTACCAAGTTTATAAATTTGTTTAAAAATTATAAACTAGATTTTACAATAAGCGTATGCGGTTAATGGTTTATTAAAGCACTGGCATAATAATAACAATATATATTTAGGGCAATCATATTTTAAAACTAAAAAGCGCTTCACTTAAACACGAATTAAAATTAAAATTATATGGGGAGCACGCTGTGTTCAGCTCATCAAATTATAATTAATGGGTATTTGGGCCTGCCGGGTCAATGGGTGGTGCAATTAAGGGCATACAAGCAAAGCATAAGATTAAAGCAAAATAATAAAGCACAAATTGTTAATTGTTTGCATTTTTTCAATGGGCGGCGTGGCGAAGCGGTTCTCTCGATTCTCTCGAAACAGGCAGCGAATATGTATGGATGTATATGTGTACTCCTTCCAGCAATGGGCGTGCACTTGTTTGTGTGTGTGTCTGTGTGTGGGTGTGTTTCTGTGTGAGTGTGGGCGTGGCTTTTTTGTATTTTGGATGCAGCAGCATGTAACGTGCAAATTTTGACTTTTTGTAAAACGAAATGAAGAAAATATAATTTTGGGAAATTAAAGCATCCGTTAAGCAAAAACAAAAAGCGTTTATAAAACCAACAAAATATATACACAAAATAACTACGTTTGGGGCGGCAACTCTTTAGAACTGAAGGATCTAATCAGAATAAAATCAAATATACAATATATATTCACAAATATGTTCTACAATTCTCGTGTGTTTCTGTGTGCGTGTTGTTGTTGTTTTTCTCTGATTGTTGTCCGATTCGGGAGTAGCCAAAAAAAAAAAAGATCTATTTATAACGCACCATAACGGCCGACGAGTTCGAGCCATTTTCTTGGGCTTTCGACGAATGCTGTGCGGCACTTGATGTGGCCCCAGCCATTCCGGATCCGCCTCCGACTCCGACTCCGCCTCCGCCGCCGAGACTGGTGCCGCCGCCGCCGCCGCTGCTGCCATCGTTGGTGGCATTCGGATAGTTATAGTAATGGAAATCACCTTCGTAGGTGCGGTATAGATCGTCGTAATATAACTCGTTGGTGGCCAGACCAGGACGGTATTCCGGGTACCCAAAATAGTCGACCTCTAAATAATGTTGTGCAGGCCATTTGAAGGGGTTGGGTTAGGCAGGATAAGGTGGGATAAGGTAGGTTAGTGATGATGCGGCCCTTAGTTGAGGGGGCAGGGTGGGTTATAGCTGAGAGACCTAGTCCTAGGCTGCCAATTGTTTCACCTTAGCCAATGTTGCACGAATTGGGCGCGTACTGTAACGCAAAGGAGGTGTGTGATTCGGGATGTGGGATCTGTGGCTGGGTCGTGTGTGTGGTCGAGGGGGGGGGTCGGTATGGCTTAAGTAGATGAGACTTGAGGATTACTTACCGGTGATATAACATCAAACAGTATACAGGGTGCTTAACATTCGCTACACAGAGAACACAATTGCAACATTTAATTATCATAAACAACTATGAACAACGTTTAAGGTTTAATGGCTAATGTTCTATGGGTTTTAATGGGTTTCGGTTTGGGTTTCCGTTTCGGTTATGAGAGTAGGTAATGTTGTAGTTGTAGTTGTTTGCTTTGCACTTTGGCTGCGACACAGAGAGCGAGAGAGAGAGAGAGGTTCAGAGGAGCAGGAGGACGGTAGGAGAAAACAAAAACTATAAAGAATCGACAACATCGAAAATGGAACTCAAAAACGAACATGCAAATAAACAAAAAACAAAAAACAAGAGAGAGACAGAGCGATATCGACACATAACTTGCAAATGCGAATATAGAATAAGGAAAAACCAACAACATTTACGATTAGTACAATGAAACAACGGAAACAGAAAATATAAACAATTGAGAAGTGATAAGTGAGGTTATGTTCAGGTTAAAGTGAGGTTATGTTTCAATTGGTTTGCCAATGTTTCGATCTCGATCTCGATCTGGATCGTTATGGGTTAGTAGACTCAATCTAGCTGGAGAGTACGTCTGGGGGCAGTGCTAAGCGTGACTTTAAGGGCTCTAGGTATCTGTGTGTGTGTGTGTGGTGTGTATGGTGTGTGTATGTGTGGTGGTTAGGGGGCGGGGCTGGGGGGGACGAGCGTACATTTGTTAGTGGGTTTGAGCGCACATTTGGTTAACCTTAAAGAACTAACTAAAATGATGAGGCGAGACAGAAACAGAAACAATAATCAAGAAGTTTAAACAATATAAGAACAAAACGTTGCGATCTCAATGGTGGACATGATACAATATCGTATAACTTAAGACTTAAACAACTGCAGACCGGATTAGTGTTTTGCTTACGGCTTTGGTTAGACTCTTTCAACTAGAACTAGAACACAAACCTATCAAATAAGTACCGGGTTTTTTTTTTGGGGGGGGCAGTAGCTTGATATACGCCATATATATGTGTGTGTGTATGTGTTTACATGTGTGAGAGTGTTAGTATATGTGTTTGTGTGTGCCTAACAACTTGGCTAACTGACTACGAAAACTAAACATAAATTAACAAAAGTTATAAAGTATTTTTTTTCTTCTTTTTTTTTTTTTTGTTGTCCCAAAGGAAGGCGCTTGCGGCCTTCGCTTTCTCATCTACCATCATCATCGTCTGGCAGATGGCAGCGATGGTTCGAGCACATATATATGTATATGCATGTACATACAGACATCTAGAATGTATCTGATGGATTCACTTGGCCAATTTGCCAAACTTACCGTATTCGCGAGGTATCGGCGTACGGAGCGGCATGCGCGCACCTGGCAGGCGCATGGGCGTCAAGGACATCATGCTGGGATGTGTCGGCGACAGATTTCTGTATGGAGACAATGTTTCAAATCTTTACAAGGATTATCCCACATGATCGAAAGATGGGATTGAGTATAAATTGGCAATGTTTGTGGTTTGTCGTTTGTGTGACGGAAGTTTGCGGCAACGAAAGAAAATATAAAGTAGAAAAAATAAATTAATTCAAGCTCTGGTTAAGCTAGTGGCAGGCGACTTGAAAAGCAAACAGAAATTAAGATCAATTTGGGTTCTTAACGAAACGAATGGAATGCAGGATTTTTGCATTTGTTTTTTTGTGATTTGGAATTTTGCGCCAGGGTTTATTTTGTTTGTAGATTGTTGTTGTGCTAGCCAAGGATCGTGTAAATATTTAGGCTGGAATTACATACCCCACAAGGCCGGGACGTGCCTGCATCATTTGCATCATGCGACGTTCACGGGCGCGCAGAATTTCCTCCTTTTTCTTTTTGTCTGAAGGCGGTTTGGCGAGTGAGACCTAAACAGTCGAAGGATTAGAGTTTATTTGGAGACTTTCGTAGGGGTTTGGCACCTACCTCGATATTCGAGGCGCCGATCTCCTTGCCATTAAGGCCACGCATAGCTTCGACGGCGCTATCACGATCCTCAAAGTGTATAAAGGCATAGTCTTTAATTTTCTTAACGCGTTCTACTTTGCCATATTGCTCAAATTGTTCCTAGACATAGAAATACAAAGTTAATCAGTGTGTTCCATTCTCCTTGGAGTACAAACCTTTAGTTTTTCCTCTGTGACGTCCTGGGTTAGATTACGCACATAAAGAACTTTAACCTTAGACATTGTTTGCTCATCTGGCTCCTCCTGTGGATCGGCCCAGTCGACTATTATATCACATCCCCATACCTGCGAAAGAAAAACCATGTGTTAGGGATAGTTATGATAGGGTATGGGGGGGGGCGTGGACTCACCTTAATCCTACCAGTGCCAAGTCTTCGTTTGGCCAAAGATGCCGCCTTGTGTGACTCGTATTCGAGAAAGCAGAAGCCGCGATTCTTTTTCTTATCGTCTGGTGAACTGTATATGATTACCTCGTAAAGGCCAGCTATAGGTTCAGATTCGGGTTCAGATTTATTTATAAATATAAAGAAAAATGTCATTTAAGTACGTTGCTATTGAAATTGCGTTATCAATTCGAATGCAATTTTATGATTAGTTGGTTGCATATTGTAAAAATAGAAAACAACGTAAGAAATACAACAAAAAAGTATTTGTATTTTGGCGTGTGTGTGTGTGTGTGTGTGATAGAGAGAGTAGTTATAAGAAATACATATATGGAATATTTAAAGAGAAATGCACAAAATTTTACATGACAAGCATCATCCATCCATCGGGCTATCATTGTTATGTAAAATAATGAATCTTTCCGATATATATATAGTGTGTGTGTGTTTTTTTTTTTTTGATTTTGAAAACCAATGCCAACAATTGCTTCATTTGCTTTTGCTTAAACTTTTTGAAATATTTTTGAATAATTGAGAGAGAATGCGGCTAAGCTAGTAACATTTTCGTGTGTAACGGGTAATGCAAGGATCGGAGACAAAGTTTTACTGAGAGAGAGAGAGAGAGAGAGAGAGAGCGGGGGGTACGGGGGGGTGGTATAACATTGAGTAACGTAACGTAACGGATAGAAGGTTATGTAGAGTATTTTGTAAAACGAAACACACACTTAGAAAAAACACTTAAAAAAACCTCTGGTATTGCTATTTGGTTGTTGTTTTTGATTTTTGTATATATATAGTACATGTGGCAACAAAAACTAAACGAAAAAGAATACGATCGATGTATAACAAAAAAAAAAACACAACACGAAGTACGAATACGAGTACGAGTAGAGCACATATTGAGCTGGGGGGTTGGTTTCTTTTCTTTTCTTAGTAATGGAAACAATAATGGGTATAAACTATACACAAACATAGCCAGAGTTAGACAGAGTAAGATAGAGAGAGAGAGAGATAGAGTTAGAGAGAGAACTGTGTACACTGAGATACAAAAAGAGATCGATAGACGAACGAAACAACAAAATATGGGCAGAGTTTTTGAATTTGGTTTTCGAGTAGTTTCAATATCGATTTGATTCGTTGGGTTGTTCAATTTTGCTCGGGTAGTGGCGCTTATGTGAGAGATAGATAGTTACACTTAGAGAAACATAGAGTAAAATGAGTTTTCTTTTTTAAAGGCTTGTTGTCTCCAGTCATTAAGTAGTATATATATATATATTCAACGTGAATAGGCCAGAACATATCGATTTAGGTAAACGAATTGCTTTTTTCTTATTTTGGTATTGGTTTTGGTTTTGGGGCGGGATCGGTTTCGGTGTGCGCCGTTTTGTTATCTATATTATAGTAGTATATGATATAATCGTATATAAGTCTGCACTAAAACAAAAACTAGGTTTGTCCCTTTTTCAAAAATATTCAAAATGTTTTTCTTTTTTATTTTTTTGGTTTTTTTGTTTGTTTTCTTTTTTTGGCGAATTGTTTAGCTACAGGTTTTCAATGTCAACAAATTGGGCACATTTAATAATTGGAAAAATGAGGCTATAAATTATAAAAAAAACAATTAATTTTTTGTTGTATTTACTAACAGCGCTTAAAGTTAGAGAGAATGAGTGAGAGAGTATAGAGAATGACAGAGAGAGAGAGAGAGTAATAGATTAAAATCAATCGACCCCAAGACGGGGCTTCCATTGAGGCCCTGCCTTGGATTCTGGTCTCTGGTTAGGATGCTGTTCGTGTTTTGGGATTTATTTTTATTTTTTTTTTTTTGTGAGTGTATCATAAATTTTGTTATCAAATTTGAGTTGTTTTAAGCGTTTTAAAAGCGAAAATTGCAAAACAAAAATCCAATTGATACTTGGCATAAACAGGCTTCCATGCTCTTTTCACATTCTGCAAGTATCGCCCCTAAAAACATTGATTAGATTATATTTATATATATATATTTATTTGTTTTCGGCCAATTCCGGGAGAGCCAATTGGGGGTGGGGGGGAATGTGCTGGACTGGTCTATGGTCTAGGGTCTGGGCGGGGGCTATAGGGTCTAGGTATTATATTATATTTTATTATTTTTTTGGGTCTTTTGCTTTGTTTGTGGTTGGTTTTGGTTGCTGGTTTTTGGTTTTTGGATCACTTACGTGCATGTTTAGAAAATTCCTCAATTAATTCGTCGCGATCTCTATTCTTAGGTATATTGCCGACAAATAGCCGGTGATTGTTAAATGATATCGTAACACCAATCTTTTTGCCTTTCCGAATTTCAAAATCATTTAGCTGCAATTGTTTAAAAGTTCACACAAAACAAAAGAAAATTTTGATTTGCTATGAAAAATTTGTATTCCATTGGTACTGCGATTTGATTTTGGATTGATTTTGGATTGGTTTTTTGGTTTTTCGGGTTGGGTGAATTATGTGGCTGGTGGTAGTGTGTGTGTTTGTGTGTGTGGTATGGGGTGATGGTACAAAGGTAAGTGTGGAACTCTAGAATCTAGTCTTTAGTAGGTTTTCTTTTATACTTTGTATGCGTGCCAAATAAAAACGGAATTTACTCAAAAAATTGTTCATTTCTTTAGCTATTCGGCTGGTCTGTTTTCAGCTACTAGTCTAGTACTTACTATGCAGAATTATACAAGTTCGAACAGGAAAAAAAAAAAAAAAAAAAAAAAACAATAGGGCAAATTCTGCAGGCATGTTCTATATTGTTGTATTTACAGCCAGAAAGTCACTCCTTACCGACCAGATCTTACCTTTTTGCTTTGGCCAATTGGGCGTTTCAAATCGAGCGACTTTCTGGCTTGAACACTCAACGCTGCGTATACGTAATATTTGATAATATCTAGTGGGTAGAAGGGTAGCCTGCTTTCTTACAATGTGGAATAGTAGTTATAGAACATAATGGAAAACGAAAGTTTGTTGGAATGCATATTAATTTGGTAAATAATTTTTAAAAATTTCTTTCTTTTTTTCGGTTTTTGGTTTGGTTTTCTTTGGTTCAAAGTTAATGACTGGAGATATTATGTAAATAAGTTGAAAAGAAATATTCTTGTACGACAATTCAAGCTTATATAACGGTATGGCAATGACAGAAATGGGCGTGTCATTGTTTCTATGTGTGTGTGTGTGTGTGTGTGTGGGTGGGTGTGCTATGAGGCAACCTAAAAGATAAAACTTAGGAATGCATCCGTTGATGATTGTGGTTTGGTTTTTCTTTTTTTTTTTTGGTGAGCGGCGCGCGCATTTGAAAAGAGTGTCTCAGGCAGCATGGGTGGGGGGGTGGTGGGGGGCAGACGCCTTTCAATGTGTAGATGGGCAGATGGGTGGCTGGATGGTTGTTTGCGTGTGGGTGAGGTGGTGGGTGAATAGTTAGAATGAGTTGTGAAACAAAAAATAAATATATTAAATAATGTATACTAAAAATCCTACGACCCTTTCCTAGCCTAAAGTCCTAACGGTAAGTCCTCCCGCAATTAGCCAATTTTCCCATTTTAGCCAATTGGATTTTTGTTTTCGATTTAAAGCCGATTTTTGGAGCACTCCACTCCAGTTGATGATAATTTAAAATACATTTTTTTGTTAATTTTGTTTGACAATTTACCTGTAAGTTTACCAAATTCCTCTAAAATTTCATCTTTGCCCTTTGACTTGGGTATATTGCCTACGAAAAGGCGCAGATTCGGTACGCTTATATTTATTTTCAGACACTTGCCGGGTTTTATTTCGTGATTATCGAGCTAAATGGTGGAAGGGAAGGTAAAACGAGTTTCTTTTTAATACCAATTCACTGTTAATAATAAATAATAATACGACAACAAAATCATAAATCATAAGAACTAATTAAACAATTTCGAAATAAATCAATTAAGGGGGAGTTCGTTTTTTTTTTTTGTAGGGAAAGGTTAACTAAAAAAAACAAGACTTTGAAAAGTAATTTATTGCATTACCAATTTCGTTTCGAAGCGGGGCCGCAGTTGAGGTTTTTTGTTTTTGTTTTTGGAAAATGTTAAAGGAAAACGTTGGTTTTTTTTGTTGGTTAGTTATTAAGTGGTTAAAGAGGTACATATCACGTTCTGCAAATTTTTGTTGGGACATGCTCGTTTAAATAAAACCAGACAGTATGGTCGAGAACACGCACGCTGCTTAGATCTCTACGAAAAAGTTGATAGCTACATAGCTCGACTTAAGATTAAAGAGAATTCAACTAAAAAGAAAATAGTATATCAAATAATACAGAAATAGACAGGGGGCTTGGATTGGATTGGGTGTGTGTGTGTGTGTGTGTCGTGTGGGGGGTGTGTAGAGGGAGTAGGCCAGATTATCATTATTCTTTAGATAGAGTGAGAGAGAGAGAGAGAGAGAGAGAACTCTTTTCAAATCTGAAATTTGTACGATTTCGAATGCGCTGGTAGAGAGATTCTTTCGGATTAACTAAATATTACAACTCATATATGTATGTACTAGTATATGTAGTAGAAGACGGGACATGCATTACAAGTTACAGAAAAAGAGAGACAGAGAGAGAGCGGAGAGAGAGAGAGAGACAGCAGATGGTGAGACAGATAGCGTTGCCTATGGTTCGAATTTGTTTGGAAAGATCATGGCAGAGAGGTACAGTACGGTACGGTACAGAGTAACAGCAGAAAGTAACTGTAAAGTTAGCATACGGTAGGTAAGAAAAAAAAACTAAATAAAATTGCATCAAATTTTTGCTCGTTGAATCTAAAAGCGCCGAATCGTTTTCTCTTTTAATGTTTGGGTTTCCGCAAATGTTGCTCTTTCTTTAGGTCGAATTTTGGTTTTGTTTTGGCCGCATAGCTGTTTCCTACTTGTTCCGAGAGTAAATATGTGGATACAATACGTTATAGATGTAGTATATAGTATAAAGTATATATATATATAGGAGGATAATAGTTAATACGTATAAAAAACATTAAAGCACTGATTCAGGGTCGTGGACGGGGGGTTTTTGGGGGTTTTGGTTGCTGTTTGGGTGGGCTGGGGGCCGGGGTTCTGGTGGGCTGGTGGTTGGTGGGCGATTCAATGGTTGGCATAAATACCTGGCGCACTGCATTGACGGCCGCATCGCGGTTTGTGAATGTGACAAATGCATAACCACGATTTGTGCCTGTCATCGGGTCCATCATAAGGCGTAGGTCCCAGATTGTGCCGCAATTCTCGAATAGCGGTATGAGCTCATCCTCGTACATGTCCTTGGGTATCTTGCCGCAGAACACCTCGCATCCATTGCCGGGCACGTTGCCCTCCCAGTCCGGTGGCGGTCCGCCATATTTTCGTTGACCTTCAAGTACATTATCGTTAGATGCATCGCATGTATGCTATGGTCGTGGCAGACAACCCACCTGTCGTCACGTCTAATGTGTAGCCGGTGCGCTCGAGAATCTTCTTGATCTTGTCCTCATCGGGACCTTTCACCTGTACGGCAGTGGCGGGCGCGGGCACGCCCTGTTGGCTAGCCCGACTCTTTTGGCGGTATGTCTTCATCACGCCACACAGGTAGGCGGACTTATTCGACACATGCTCCAGGTTCGATTCGAGGAACTGACCCAGCACATTCAAGGCACCTTCGACGGGAAACTCCTTGAGCGCGTCCAGGGCGCGCTCATCCAGCTCGGCGTGAGCGAGTTTGCCGGTTTTGTAAATTTCATCCAATTTGCCAGCGACCTACGTGACACAAGTCATCAAATTAAAAGGCTGGAGTCCTCCTGGTACGTTAGGTAACTCACCTTCTTGTCCAGACCGTACTCCAAGAGCTTCGGATAGTCCTCTGTACGTTCGCCATCGCCACGGTCATCGGCTTTCTGATTAATGTCATCTAACAGCTCGCCATTACCCTCCGCCATTTCTGCAACAACAAAAATACATAGAAGTGGGTTCCGAAATTAGTCAAAATTATTAGAAAAATAATTTAAAGTAAAATACATAATAAAATACCATTTAATGTAACTCAGAGTGAAGAAATACTTCCTATGTACTTTCTTATTTCACTATTTAATGTAACTCTATTTTTTCTTCGAGTGCAGAGTGCTCCGAGTGCTCCCCAAGTCAGCGCACAGCGCATTTACCTTGAAGAGTTCAACGAACGCGACGCCAGGCCGTAAAAAAGTGAAATAGCTACAGAGTGTTGTTGTTTCTGTTTTGGAAATGGGTCGCGAGAATTCGCGAAACAAAAATTTCGCAGCTTTACGCATCGCCTCACGCACCCGGCCGAAAAAGAGACAGCGAGAGAGACTCGGAGAGAGTGTGAGAAAAGTGCGTGAGCACGTTTGCCAAAAAGTTCGTTGACTCCAAACAAAAAAATGACGCGATCTGGCAGTGGGACACGCACAGCAAAAAAAAGTGCGTGAGGAAGAGACAGAACAAATGTAAACAATATCGAAAAGCACACAGAAAGAGAGAGAGAGAGAGCGAGTGCGTATGTGCGATAGATTTGGACTCGCGATAGCGATAGCCGTGACGTAGGAGCACCAGTCGCCATGGCAACATTCGCGCGGTTTGCGGGCGGCATAAATCTGTGTTAGTGTGTCTAAACTGGTTAAAGTCTTGGCAGCAGTGCTTCTGGTCTTTGGTTTGGCTTGAGGTTCAATTAAATTTAGACATGTTGTCTCACTTGGCTTATCTGCAAACACCTCCGAGGCACAAACCTGTCAGGTGTGATACCCTTTCGGGGGGCATATGCCATCAGCAAAGAGAACAATCGGTATTAATTCCCATCTGCGACACAGTACCGTAAGAGTATACATTCGTCGATGGCAGAAATACACACATATTCATGCATGTATGCGGTATTTGCTTGCCTCCACTTTTGCCATGTGTTTCGCCACTTAGAAACGAGTGGAAACATGCGGGGAAAACTGCTTTGGGGACTGCAGCTGCATTGGGCAATTTATCATAAATGAATATTTATGGTGCGCAGCGGACTCGGACTCTCGGGTCTCATAATGAAAATGCATATTTTCGGTAGTTGTCAAGTGCCAAAAACACATCGAAGCAGGCGAAAATATTATCTGTAGAACAGTCAAGCCCACGTACTTGTGTGCATGTGTGTGTGTGTGTTTGACTTTTCTCAAACAAAAAACGAAGCAAAAGCTGCAGCAACGGCGGCGGCGGCAGCAAACACACACGAAACGAAACCGAAAGAAATGCGAATCTATAGCCGAGAGCAATAATTGCGTAACTTTGTGCAAAAAAAAAAGCAAAGTGCGAGAGCGCAACTAAGTAATAGAGCGAGAGAGAGGGCAGGCGAACGCTAGCCAACGTGCAAGAGAGTGGCGCGGCCGATCAGAAATTATGAGCAAAGTAAATCGCGCATTTTTTGTGCCCGACTTTTTTGTTGTTGCTGCTTTTGCGGACGGGCCTCTCGCTCTCCCTCTCTCGCTCTACCCGCAAATTTTTCTATTCCCTCTATGCCGCTTTTTCTCTCCGCTGGCATTGAAATACTTTTGTTCGATTGATACCGTAATTGTGTGCGTGTGTGCTTGAGTTACTCACTGATTGAGCGACTGCGGGACGAAACTCCCACAACACGTTTTTCTGGAGTGCCAGCTGATGGCTCCCCGGCCTGGGAGTCGCTGGCGGCGGCGGTGACTGTGGCTGCCATCATCTTAACCAACAATTTGAAATTTCCTTCTTCTCGTTTTTTATTCTTTTCTTTTGGTGGCTACTTGAAATTTCGCTTGCACTCGGTTTCGATCAATTTGGTAAATGAATTTCGTTAATTTGGAATTCCTTGAGAGCACAATGCAAAAAAAAAAATTTTTTTTTTTTTTTCCGAGACGAATAAAATTTTCACAACTGAACAGAAACAGAAACACAATTTTGTGAACTCAAACGTAGCAATGCCGAATCATTCCCGTTGACGTTTGACAGTTAATTCAGAGACAGGGGGTCTGCCAACTCGATTCGATACTAGGAGGCGATAATCCCAGGAAATACTAATAAAGTGGATACCCTACCCCGAACAACCAGTGAAGCGGTTTCGGGAGTACCATTAATGCTTGCAGGAAGACAATTCTAAGGCTGTATCACACTGAAGTTTGCTAGTGCTTACATTTGCTTGGAGGTTAGCAGTTTCGATTGAGGAATATTAAGTTTACAAGTGCAAAGGAAAGCTTTCCAGTGCTGGCAAATGCAAATCGCAATATATTTATGACAACTGCAGTGCCGTTGGAGTGCATCAAAGTGCAATGGTATGTATAACAATAACCGGAACCAGTCAACCAGCTAAAGCAATAACAAACAGCTATCGCTGTTCATAACCCTCACCCCTTCCTCTGGTGCTCCCGAGTGTTGACGACAACCGCAGGCGCTGGCGGGGGGGCCCCCAAGGGCGGAAAAGCGTTGCTGGAAAAGCATTTTCATCGAGCCACTGCCAAGGAAATGAATAATAAACAGGGGCACTGTGGAGAAGCCCGAATATGTGAAATTCCATTAGTGGGTAGGACGCCGCCCTGGAACATATCAATATGAGCAGCATTCCCCCCACTCTTGGGGGAAGCCGGAATATGTGCAATTCCCTTAGAACATATCGATTCGCAGGGTTTCCCTGGCTACAGGGCCTCCTCGTCCCATATCATTATACATTCCAAAAAAGAATACTGAAGATTGCCTTCTATTCATTCCTATTCAGGTGAGTGGCCCCCCCCCTCCATGACCTGGCCCGTACCAGCATGCTGCCGCTGCTGTTGGCCTAAAACCGCTTTCAATTTGCAACACTCTTTTTTTTTCTTGTTTGTTTTTTTTGCTTGTTGACTCTGCCTCTGTCATCATTTTTTGTGCATGTTTGTTGTGGCAACAGGGTTGTCGCCTGCCTTGTTTGCTCTACGGTGGCAACTCTGTTCGCTGCAAAAAATGGCAGAATTTGCATGTTTTTTTTTTTTGTATTTTCGTTTTGTTTGCACCGCTCGCCTGGCCTGGTAACTACCTCAATAAATTTCATGTTGATGCCGGCGGATACACATATCCTGGGCCCTGCTATGCACTTGTGCCGGTTGCCACCCTCCGCTGCTGGTCGCAGGGGTGGTTTGCTCTTGTGCCAAGAGATAATGCCTGGTGGAAGGTTAGTAAATCAGCGATCGGAAAAAAACGAGCTAGCAATTTAATGGCAGAGACAAAGGAAAATCAAAAATGTTGCTGATAAAGCCAAATAAATCGTTTTATGCCACATTTGTCTGACAGACAAAGCGTCGCCAGTGGTTGTCTGGGGTCTGGGCTAGAATTACAATTCCCCTTTGAAAGACCGAAGCGAAGCCAGACGACATGGGCTCACGGGCTCACGGGCTGGCTGTCTGGCGGAGTTGGGGCCGGCCCAAAGTCTGGGGGTTGTTAGCCATCGCAATGCAGTTTGAAGTGTTAAAGTTTCAGGCTTTTTGAAAAGGTGAGTTTCAAGAAGCTGCACAAGGGCACACACACACACCAAACTTTCACCAGGGACAACCGGACCAGCCCCAGAGAGCCGGAACACTTGTGTAGTTATTGATTTTGGAGCCACCACCCCTTTGGCCAGATGAGCCGGCACAACTCCACCAACAACTAAGCCGCTTTAAGGCACACAAATATCTCGAAGAGTAACTGGTAGACCAGACCAAAGCAGACCTCGGACGGAAGTGTGGCAAATGCCTCTTGTAATTTATAGCCCTAGACGGAGGGAGGGGCGGGGTGGGGGGGTAGAATTTATGGCATTGCGACAAGGCAAAAGTGCAGGAAAACTAAGCAAATTAGAAGGAGGCGACCAGGAGGCGGCTGCAGGGCTTCCAAGGGGTAGGCAGAGGGAGGTTGTAAAATGTAATTTATGACAGAAATTAAAGTGGAGCCGCAACTAAAAAGATTTGGGGGTGGGTGGGGGGTACCTTAAAGTGTTGCAATGGCTAGAGCCAAAGGATCTTTTGAATTATTGGGGATAATAAATGCTACTATCATTGAATCCTTTGGCAAATCGGAAAAACAGAGGTAATCCGAGGACACAGTAGCCGTTGTCTGTGCCAAAATCAAAGCCATCGCTGCCATAAGTTGCAAGTCGAGTTGGGTTGAATAAACAACGTGGCAGGCTCTGCAGTTCGGTGGGGTTTTGTTGCCAAGAAACCAATCGGGCGGGCCACGTCACCAGGGGCCCACCAGGCGCCGCCATGAAATCGGGGTGGCAGTGCGGGGTAAAGAAAATGTTTTCAATATTTGATGCTCGCATTTTGTGGCCGCAAAAGTGGATGCCCCGCTCAACATGGGGTCAGTCACGTGTTGGTCCACAAGGGGGGGCGCAAGCCGGAGCCCTACCCGATTGCACTGCTGCATTGCGGCAAGTCCGGACGGACGGCTGGACAGTCGGATGTGCAAACATTGTCTGGAGGTACCAGAAGTACTCGAATTGTGTCTGTCTGTGTGCCAAGTATCTGGCGGGGAGGAGGGGGAGGGGTAGGGGGAAAACACACACGCGACAAGCGCAAAATGAAAATTACACAAAACTTTTCCAAAAGAAGAAAATGGCGTGCTTTTTTATGGCTGTCAAAGATGCCCCTGCCGGAGAAAACTACAAAAACAAAAAAAAGAGGTGGCATTTGAGAGTTGGCCAAAAAGGCAGAGACCAGGCAGCACCAGTAGGGTGCCGCACACGATCCTGTGGCAAGTGAACTGCGCTTTTGTGTGTGCAACGTGCCAACCCAAGCCGAGCCGTGCCCCAAAGTGGCATGTTCCCCATAGAGCAACCGAATTAGAAAAGTGCCGGCTGCAGGCGCCTCTCAATTGCCAGGCAGGGCCCCAGGGTGGGTGCCCCACCCCCCCGTAAACGACTCTCGCGCACACACACTCCCATAGACGTATCTTTTAGTTGTATTTTAGCACATTTTATTATATTCAAAAATAGGCTGCTCCCAGACTGCCCTCCCGCTGGGCTGCGAGTGTCATCCCAGTGAGAGGGCAGAATGTCCTGGCGGTGCCCTGAATGTTGCATAAATTGTGTGCAGCGCCAGAAACTAATTGCCAAGATGGGAAGCAGGAAAATAAAGGAAAGGAACCAAAAGAACGAGGGTATTTATGCAAAAGAAGGTGGGATAAAAAGACCAGAAGATGCCGGGCATAAGAAAGATATATGACTGTGGGGGAATATAGAAAATTCTCCAAGATTCTTTCACCTTTCGAGTCGCGCAAAAAAAGCCCCAGAGTTGAAATTACTTAACACAGCTCTCGCAAGTCGAATGCAAAAGCCAAAACGTGTTTGCCGGCAACTGTCAAGTCGGCCCCCCCACCCCAGGCCCCAAAGACCCAACCTGCTTGCCTGCCCCCCTCTCCCCCCCTCCCTGCCTTCGCTGGCAGGGAGCGTGTTCTTGCCGAGCAAGAGTCATGCATCATGCAACACCCAAACGAAATGAGAGTCGACGACTCCATGCGGCTTTTGGGGGCAGCAGCATAGCGCGACAACGTGAAAATACAAAGACAGGCGGCGGAGAAAACATGGCGAAGCGCCAAATTATGCGCACATGCACCAGCAGGCGGGGTGGGGCGGGGCGGGGCAGGAGAAGACAGACAACAGAAGAAGAAACGGAAGCAAGACAAGAACTGCAAATAATTGCAGCAACGTGTGTGTGTCTCTGTCGCTGTGTGTGAGAGTGGGGCTCTCTATCAGTTTTCCTTGCTCCTCTCTTTCCCTTATCTGCCTCCGACTCTGCTTCTGCCTCTCACTATCCCGCAGAAGAGAGCGCATTGCACTCGAAAGCTTTTGGCGCTGCAGCAAAGCTTTCGTGCAATGCTTCGCCGGCCGGTTTTCGAATTGTGTGCTCGTGTGTGTGTGCGTGCGTGTGTTTGTGTGGACGCCATTTGGCTGACACGTGGCCGACATGGAGCCCAGAAAGAGAAGCAAGCGCGCTTTCCCTGCACAGAATGCAGTGCCGAAAACAAATCTGACCAAAAAGGAGAGCCAGCAGAGCAAAAGCCGTGGCAAAAAGGAGAAGCGAGTGGAGTGGAGTGGAAATGCCAAAGCAAGGCAACAAACAAACAACAACAGAATAAGCGCACGAACAACGAAATTCGCACAGATCCAGAGGCAGAACAAACCGGTTTGCCACTCTCGCACAACGATACTCGCAGACACCAATACACTCGCAGGCACAGAGCAGCCGAAAGAGAGAGCGAGAGAGAGAGAGAGAGGGGACGGTTCGGTTCCGACTTTGTCTGGACTTTTCTTTATTTTAAGTTCACTTTTTAATGATTTAAGCAGCGGCGTCGGCGTCAGTCAGCAGCGTCGGCGTTGGAGCAAGAGCGCGGCTGAAGGGAGAACGAGCGCACGATGCAAAAGGCAAAAATCAAAATGGTGGACAGGCAAAGGCAGCATGAGGACCAAAGGAGGCGGCAGGGCGGGCGGCAGCAGTGGTGGGGCCTGGTAGCCACAGAGGAGGGGGCGGCAGGCGGCGGCCTGCTAAGAGGTAGACGACGACGACGACGCTGGCAGCGGCGTTTAATGCGATTGTGACGATGTTAAATGCATTGCCACACACACACACAAGCGAAAAAAAACCTCATTGCTGCATCTGTGTGTCCGAGGGGGGGGGGCTCTAACTTCATTGTATTGGCTGGGGGGGAAGGGGGGCGCTGGGGCCACCGTATATGTGCGGCAGTGTTGTACAACGCCGCCTGCCGAGACACCGTGGGCGTTGTTGTCGTCTGTTTTTATAAAATATCAGCAGAAATATCAGAAAACACCTGAACGCACAGAAATTCAAATTCGTATCATTTCATGCCATGCGTCAGCTGTTTCTTGCCTTTGGAATTCTATATACAATACATATTTAAATATATACTCTGGGCGCAATTTCTAATTTTTGCACTCACACAGAGAGAGAGATGGAGAGAGAGAGAGGGAGGCGGCATGCATATATTGTATGTTGGGGCCTGGCTGCATGCAAGAGAATCAGCAGCGCAAAGAGGAAGCAAAAAATATATAAAATGCCGTCGCCACACATCGGAACGTACTAAACACTCACAAACACACACAGACACACACACACTCTCTCACACACACAGTTACTGGCACTTGAAGGGGATTGCGCTGCTGTCGCAAGTCTCCACTGTGTGTGTATATTTATAGGTATGCAAGTATATTCGCACTAATCGCAAAACTGCAGTTTCTTTTTTTCTGTTTTTTTTTTTTGCCAAGTGTATCCCAACGATACACAGACCGAAATTACCTTTTTGTATGGTGTTTGCACTTAAATATTCACAATATTAATTCCCTTCGTTGTGTATTGGGGGGACGGGGGGGATATTGTTATAATATTTGCGTTGCACAATTTGTTGCTAGATTTCTTGCATTTTCTACATAAAATATTCCTATTTACGAGCTAGATACAAATGTATCTGTGTACTTTTATGAGATCACAATTGGCCGTGTTGCCGTTCCGTTACGTTTCGTTTCGCATGCCGCGCGCGTTTACCGCCAACATATTAATAAAAACACTCGCGGGAGCGCTCGGGGGTGTGGGGGGAGGCGGTCTACTATATGGGAATTTCTATTATTTTGGATATTTTGGCAAGCACTTGAATTCCGATTCCGATTTCGATTGCTGCTGCAGGCACTGCACTCTGAACCGATTCCGTGTTTGATTTTAGATTTCGATTCGAATGTGGCCAATAATTCCTGCGTGTGGCGGCCGCGTTGTAATAATGGCGGCGGACGGCTACGTCACCGGTTCTTCGTCTGACGCTCGCTGCTGCTCTGTGCGCTGCTGCTGCTGGTCTTCCGTTCCGTCGTCACTCACTTCCCTCGCACAACAAAGCTCAAGTCGAATGTGTTGAGTGTGTCTACCTCCTGTTTCTGCTCAGCGCTGCCAAAACCACTCAAAACACAACAAAGCCCACAAACAACTCTGGGGAGTCGCAGTCGCAGTCGCAGCAGCAGTGGCAGCAGCAGCCGCAAGTCGTAACGAAAGCTGCAGCAGAGACGACGGTGGCGGCGGCGACAAAAATGCACACACAGAGGCAGAACGAGAGAGCCCACAGTGCACACTGACACTCTGTCACACGCACACACAGACGACCAGCCAGACGGGCAAAAAGTTTCGCAAAAAAAAGGGCAGGAATTGAGAGAGAGCGCAAGCTTCGGGCAAAGCTACCAAGAGAGCGCGAGAGCCGAAGAGAGCGAACGCCTGAGAGACAGCATGATAAGCAGCGCGAGTGGCAGTAGAATTTGCACAACAAAGCGAATGGCGAAAAAACATGCTGTTCTCTCTCACACACAAAGGCAAGCTTGCTCTCTCTCCTTGAGGAAGATCGCCGTCCGTCTCTCTGGTGTGTGTGGGCATAAAATGCGAAGAAAAAAAACCACGAGCAAGTTTTGTCGCGTGTGGATGCTAAGTACTATTGTGTTCTTTATGGTTTTTTTTGCCATGTGGAACTCGTTGCAATCTTTAATCTTTTGCCACGAAAAAAAAGCAAAAGCAGAGCCCTGAGACCAAGTCAAACAAAAGTGAAAATTGCTAATAAATAGGCTAAAGAATACACAGTTTTGGGCCATAAAGTATCTGGAAGACACTCCGTCGACGTTCCACAATGCCATCCACACTCATACACGCACAGGCAGACGCACACACACAGACACTGGGAACACAGAACCAGAGAGGCACACAAAAGCGAGCAAAAAACACAAACTTTGGCCGAACATTCCTTCAAAGGGGTTAAAATGAGCGAAAAACAGCAACGGCATGGGCATGGGCATGAATGCCCAAGGGCTGTGTAAAATGTAGATGCTGTCTGTAAATTTTTATACAAGGCAAACCAAACCATCGAATCGGTAACTAAAATAAACGCATACAGTTGCAGCAGGGCCGCAAACACAGCTACACGGGGCTCACACACATGCCGATACAGATACACGGATACACGGACAAAAACTGCAGAAGAGAAGTGACCGACCGTAGGAGGGGTATGGAACAGGACTGGACAGTGGGACAGGCACAGGGTTTGGGGTAGGGCAGTGGGGTGGGGGGCAGGGCCGAAACCAGCGCCCACGCGGCGTATCTCTGGCACCGGGGCCGACTAGTGGGCTCGCCCAATGTTGCTGTCGTCGTTATGGCCATCGTTATCCGGCTTTTTGGTCATGAACTTGTGGGCCTCCACTGCACCTCCCCTCCTCCCCTCTTCCCTGCCCACGTCACACGTCAAGCACCAACCAGGGCTTGCACGTAAACATCTCAAAAATATGTACTACGATGGCTTTCTCTCTTTCCCGCTGGCACTCTATTTTTAAAAGTATTGTAAAAATAAACTAAAAAACAAAATTAAATAAGAGCAATTCTCTTCAGCACTCTGCTGAGTGGCATTGGCCTTTCAATCGAAATTTTGTGTGCCGAAAAAATGCAGATTTTATTTACTTTGCGGAAAAAGTTTAGAGGTACTCTCAGGTTACCCAGAAGAGCCGGGTAGGGTATGGCATGGAAATGGAAACCCTGGGAAGATACTCATGCAGAGCCGAAAGCAGACACAGTGGGTGCTGTGCTGTGTGGTGCCATGGCGCTGACTAACAGTAAAACAGCTGAAGTAACCTAAGAAGTATCGAGGGAATTTGTGATTATTCCGGGAATACGTGAACCGGTAAACAGGATTCGTAAGCATGGATTAACCTGGTCAGAAGATCAGCACAGCACAGCGTAGAACTTTCTGCCACGATTTACTTATGAATATTTTAAAATATTTTCCCTCTAAAAGGGATATGCATACATATCTCTATGATCTGGCCATATAATATAGAAGTAATGGTTTGAAGACAGATTTGAAGAGTTGAAAACATAGAACCAATCCAAAGACTCCATAGTTCCGTGGGATAGACTGCACATATCAAATATGTACGAAAATGAGCGAATAATAGATAGAAAAAAGACCCTACCCCACCTTGATTCAAACAAAAAAGAGCAGATCTGATATCTTTACGACAACTAAATAAAAGTCATTATAGAATCGCTTTTTCTTTGGGCAATAAACGTGGAGCAAAGATCTATATCTGTCTATTTACTGAAAAGGTGTGTCGGGGCTGTCGTATGGTATCTTTCTATGGTAACACTTACTCAAAGGAATTGTTGGTGTTGCGTCGAGAGTCGAGTGGAGGTGTCTCTGCTGGCTGGCTGTATCCAAATGTGTAGAGTATCCAATTGGCGCTGTAGGTGTGTGGTAGATATTTAATCCGAAAATGTGCTAAGCTATATTTATGGGAATTTCTATATGTATGTAGTTAATGTGTGCTTCTGTTTCTGTTTCTTGTTGTTTCTTTTTTGCACTACTCAAAGAACTTCACTGGTTTTTGCTCACTTCGGTGCACTTATAATTACAATATCTAGAACGTGTTTCGTTTCGACGATATTTTCACAACACAACTTTCGCGCTTTTCCGACACGTTGCGCGATCTGTGATCGCCGGGAGAGTGAGAGTGATGCAGTGTGCAGCGTTGAGGTGCTGCTGCTCTGCAGTACAGTAGAGCGCCAGTACGACGGCAAGACTGATGATGATTATGAGGCTGATGACGACAATGATCAGTCACCGCACTCGCCGTTCGCCGTTTGCCGTTCTCTCTCTCTCTCTCTCTCTCTCTTTCACTTTTCGCCAAAGAATGCAGTCGTTCCTTCTCGCCTGCCTGCCTGACTGCCTGCAGTAATTGCAATCAGCGTTGCATTCGACGAAGCGACTCTCTCTTGTGGCCCTGTTGCTGGGGGCTGCTGCTGCGGCGGCTCTCAGTCCACAGATCGAAGATCGCCTCCGTTGCAGCTCGGGCGCAGGAAGTGCACGACGAAGCTTCGGCGGCCGGAGAACAAGTTACGAGCTCTCTGCACTCGCGATCGTTTCCCGTTCTGCGCGATCGGCTGCAGTTCTTCTCTCCTCTCTTCTGCTCTGAGATTTTAGCAGTGCGTTGCTCTCCCTCGTTTCGTGTGGGGCGTGTACCCCTTTGTTGGGCGGGGAGCCTTGGGGGCTTGCAGTTGGTCCAGAGCCGTGGCGAGCCGTTTCAAAAGCTTTCGAGCTGCACTTTCCCCGACTGCATTCGATCGCGATCGCGCGTTACGTAAAGCGTGCTCGGTAGCTTTGCTTAAAGCTTTATATGATATGGCGGAGGAGTATGAGGAGGCACATTGACATTAAATTACAATTTTGCGTTAAATTGTGTTAATTTTGATTGGAAATTTGAATTTTGTTTGCAATTTGCGGCCGTTTCTGCTGCTGACTGCGTTTTGGGGTGGTTGACTGAAGACTGGCACTGATCCAATCCCTGGTACAATCCAATCCGAAAGTTGAATTGCAAATGCAGTTTCTCGAATGTAAGTGTGTGTTTTTTTTTGTGTGTGTGTGTAAACGCAGTCTCCACTTCTCTGTGTGTGTGTGTGTTTGCTCTCTCACTGAATAGATAATTATATAACTTCGATTGTTTTCTTGTACGAGTATTTTTGAGCTGTTTGAGCTTCACTTGATGATCATAATTTCCACTTGGCACGGAATAGTATTCAATATAATAAGCACTTTTCTTTCGTTTTAGTCGTTTTTGTTTTCGTTTTCGTTGTCTTCATTCAATTCTCGTTACTCGTTTCTCGTTTTGTTCAGGTTGTGTTTGCTTCACTTGTTAGAAATTTATAGATTTTGTATTTAATTTTAATGCATTTCCAGACATGTCGCTGCATTTTCGCTCGCCCATAGATACTTTATCCGTCGGATATCAGTTGATTACGTATTAGGTATTATTATTATCAAGTTTTAGCCTATGACTGCGTATTAGTATTATATATGTATATATTTATTATAATTAGAAGCGTTGTTTGCTTGTGATCCTCTCACTGGTGCACTTAACCATATTAGAATAATAGATTATTGAAAATTTACCGCTATTACCGTTTTATAATTCAAGGCAGCAAATAAAGAAAAAACTTAAACAAAAACTGGCAAATGTTTGCTTAAATCTTTAAACCACTTATAACAAGGTTTTCTTATTTCTTTTTTTTTTGGATTTGTCGACTGTAATTTTAATTCGATTCTATTGTTGTTAGATTTTGATCTCTGGATGACGTTTCGATGGTAGGGAGGGGTTGATAAAGTTGCTGGTTGCCGGCTCTATTGCTGATGTTAATCCAAAAAGTGTGTGAAGACGTTGTATGCGCGGACTCCGTGTTTTTATACGTTATTTTTTGCGTTGCCAAAAAGATATGAAAAATTTCCAAAAAAATTTTAAACTGAATTTTAACGTTGAATTTTGTTTTCTGTTTCTGTTTATGCTGATTGCCGGTTGATTTAACCGTTGGTGTAAAAAGTTCCAGATTTGTAATTGCAATATTTTCGCATGGTCGTTTGCGCGTCCGCGATACTTGCGAGTGGAGTGGCGATGCGATACAGATACAGATACCAGGCTGGGTAGTCACTCAGCCTCGGCCTCGGTCGCAGTCTCAGTCTCAGTTCTCAGTCTCCGTCTCCGTCGTCGTCTCAGGCGGCAACAGCCACAAAAAAGCTTGCAGCTACACGCACACCAATGCAGATGTTGCTCTCCAGAGAGAGCACGGATATCCAGAGAGCGAGAGAGAGAGAGAGCAAGAGCAAAGCGGCTTCCTTTTTGTTTTGTTTTTCGCATTCGCAGCGGTAGGCAACTGCATTTGTATTGCAACTTCTCTCTCACACACACACACACACAGGGAGAACGTCGCTCCCTCGTGCGAGCTTGCATGTGTCTGTGCTTTTTGTAGTTCTTCGCCCCAGCAACCACCCAGCCGCAGCCACAGCCACAGCCACAGCCACAGCCACAGCTTTAGTTGCCGTTGCGTTTGCGATTTCCTCTGCCTCTGCGATGCCTTTCTTTGCCGGCTTGTAGCTCTCTCTCTCTCTCTCTCGCTGTGCCTCTCTCTTGGTTTTTTACACATTTTTTTGTCATTCCGATTGACCCCTCCAAAACAGAGCCGGGCGATGCCCAAAGAGATGCCAACAAAGTCGCGACCGCCGATGCGTTTTCTCGCCCTCTCGCTCTCTAGCCCTCTCTATTGCTCTCTGTCTCTGTGTTTGTGTGGCATGTTTGAGGAACATTTCAATTAACTGCAATTCTTCTGCTCCCATAGCATACCGCCGGGCAATGGCAATCCGTTTTTATGATCCACTCGCTTCACTCGACTCTGATTGCCTCTCTTCTCTCTCTTCTCTCTGCTCGTGCCCGTGCCCGTGCCCGTCCGTGCGTCCAAGTTTAATTAACTCGGAGTCACGGACAATGCCGAGCGAGCGACAAGTAAAGCGTATCTAGATGCCCCCGATAAGATCTGTTCTGTTCGGTTCTGTTCTGTTCTGTTGCCATCGCTCTTTTGTAGATTCCCATTTTGCCAACTCAATATGTGGGCCAACCAGCAGGTGCGATAACCGTCAAAGGGAGATAATATTGTACATATAAGGGAATAGAATTTCATAGATGATATATTGATTGGGCTTGGGAGATGCACCCAAGATAGGGGAGGGGGGCCTTAGAAGGGTATGGAATATAGAGACTTCTAGAAACTCTTCAAGGGTGATATCTAGACCTGAAAGAAGATCGATTTATAATGATCCTCTAACACAGTTAACGATCCTTTAAAATCATTGGACTTATAGCATTCCTTATGGGTTCCAAATCTACTAAAAGCCAAGTCCTTCTAAGGTCAAGATCCAACAGCTTTCCTTTCCTTCATTTGTAGGGCAGAAAACGAAAGCCAAAACGAAGTGAATGCTGGGAAAGAGGCTAAAACAGAGAGAGACAGAGAGAGAACGAATCGAGGACGATGAGCGAGGAAACCGCTGATGAAGACGATGACCATTCAGCAGCAGGAGCATCATCAAGGAATCGGAGGCATCATCAAAAATGCGATGGACCAACATGAGGAGCAGCAGCGGCAGTCCGTATCTGTGGCGATAACGCAATTTTTGTGTTGAATCCTGTTTTTATTCCCACAGTTTTGCCGAGGCTTACATCTGACGGGGGACGTGGCCCCGGTAGCCCCGGTAGCCCCGATGCGGCAGCTACAGCAGCGGTGCCGGTGGCAGGAACAGGAACAGGGGCAGGGGCAGGGGCAATGCCAAAGGGGAATCACGGGCGCATGGTCATCATCAAGGCGATCGCTCTCTGCCAGCGTCGCTGTCGTGGTCTCAAAATAATAAGATGACATCCAACACTTCTTGTGCCGAGGCAGAGCCTCACAGGCAAGGGGCACCGCAGTCTCGGCATTGGCCTGGACGGCCCTCCCCTAGCCTTACCCCCATATGTGTGCTGTTCCCCTTGCAACCCCCTGCCAAGTTGCCGCCGCCACCGCCGCCGCTGCCAGCCGCAGTCCGTTCCATATATTTTTATATATATAAAAAAAAAAGAATCCCATTTTTTTCCTCGCATAATAAAACTTTTTCTGCATGCTTTTCATTTCCTTCGAGATACCAGAGAGGCACCAACAACGTCAGCGGGAGGGGCAGCCACAGCAGCGACGCAGACAGCAGCACTTGGCTGCCACACAAAGGAAGATCACCTCTGACGACGACGACGACGCAAGGACTTGTCTGCATTGAAATGAATGTAGGTAGAGGTACGAGTACTCGTACTCGTACTCGTCCTCAACCCCATCCATGTACCTGAACCTCTCCCCGACTCTCGAGCGGAGGATGGACAATGTCCAGGGGTCCGAAACTTATTGAGCTCCGCTGATATTTCAGTGCCTCTTTTTACCCCTCTCTCTCTGTGGCACAGCTTTTTGTTGCTGGTGGTTGCTCGGCAACGGGAGCTCTGTGGAGACGAGACCGCCGATATCTCGAGAAAGTTAAGAAATCATTTAGGGGGTTAAGTACGATTATGGGCCGTCTCTTGCCCTCTTAAGACCAGCCCAGACTCTGTCCTCCACTAACCCATTTTAGTGCTGGTCAGGCTGAAAATAGTTGTAGAGAAGCTCCTTGTTTACCCAAAATCTTATAGAACGGAGTCGGAGACAGAGTCTGACTGGCCACAGGAAGTGGATGACTAGCAAGGACGATGCCCAGCAGGGCTGAATGAAGGAAACTCAATGCGACATTTGCATTTTTAATGCATACCCACATGCGAGTATAAAACGTTGTTTTTTATGAGTTGATTTTGATTTGCGTACTTCTTTATTTAATTTTTTTCGGACTGGTTCGTATCGTCTAATTTTTTTCGTCGGTGGTTCCTTTTTTTGGTTTTTACCAAAAGAAAGGCGGTCGCTTGACCATCTCCTGCTCCTTCCTTTTTGGGCATTGTCTGTGCCGCGGTGTCACCTTCGAGCAACAGCCAGAGGAGCGCTGACCACGCAGACAAGACAACACACAGGCACACACAGGCGCACAGGCACACAAAAAGCTAAGCAGAAAAGTACACAGAAGTAGGAGCCAGTATCCTTTTGTGATATATGAGTAAGTTGTACCTGAAGGATGCGCTGAGCCATTGAGCACACACACACACACAAACACACACACATACAGGGAGAGGACGATCCAGGCAAGCTGCACCACCACCACCAGCACTACGGTCATCATCTTGGCTTGGCTTGGCTTGGCTTGGCTTGGCTTGGAGTTTATCATTTGATATCGAGCACAGCGTGATTATATTGTGGATGATATAAAGTGGGTATGGGTATGAGGATGAGGATGAGCATGATGACCGCACCCGTGGCCTGGACACCCTATGCACCCCTCGAAACAGAGACAGAGACAGAGAGAGCAGAGGAGCAGAGGAGCACCCCTGCTTTGATCTTCTTGGGTCGTGGTCTTTGTCTTATGGCCATGGCTGGTGGGAAAATTTATCTAAATTGTCGATGGCGTTCTTTTTTTTTTCTCCTGAATTTGATTCTTTTGCAAAAAGGATTTCTCTTTCTTTTAGTTTTTTTTTTTGCATTTTTTTATTTTTTGTCATATTGTGGAATGTTTTGTCGTCACTTTTGGAATGAAAAAAGGATGCAAAAAATGATGCGCCAGCAAATGGCCAAAGTCCATAAATTAAGCCCCGGTGCAGGGACACACGAGGGGACGATCGATGGCGAGGAAGTAGAACAAAAAGCTGGAAATTGGATGAAGGTGTTAAAATATAAAGCGCCCTTGTTGCCGCATCCTGTCAGGGCGCGGTACGATTCGATTGCCAGGGCAACGCACAAACTGCTGCTATTCTAAGTTTAGCTGAGAAGCAAACAGACGGCGAAACAGTTTCCAAACAGTTTTCCAATTAGCTGTCAAAAAAAGGAAAACGCGCGACCACTTGACGTGGGGGTAGGGGGGGGGGGGGAAATCAACAAACTAAAGCGATGGCTGGGGCTGCTGGGGGGGGGCCCCCCACTGTGTAGCGGAGTGTGACACCAGGGTTGGCAATTATTTTTAACGAACTTCTATCCACACACCGAAGGAGTGGGCAAAGGAGGTCCTGGGTCAATGTTCGACAATTGCCAGGGGGGAAATATATATCGCGCATACGCCCTGGCTGACGCAGAGCTCTCTCCGTCTCCCTCTGTTTGTGGGTCAAAGCGATCTCAGGCAACCGGATCGTGATGTAGATTAAGATCCATTGAAAGTAAAACAAGCCACAGCTGACGTGTGCGCGAAAAGGGTAGAGGTAAACGCATAAATCTGAGCAGTTGCAACTGCAACTGCGACTGCAATTGCAGCTGTGGCTGCCCGACATCCACGCAATCAACGCATTAAATCAATTTTAACTTGGCCTACTTTCCGCATCCACATGCGGCGAGTGCTTCTCTTCCTAAAACAAAAGCACAAACGGCGATGCGGACCCTTGGTCGACTGGAGGCAGAACGGCAACAGCCGTTAGCTTCGCCAGAAGTGGCAAACTGCAGCTTGCCACAGCCTGGGAAAGATTCAGCCCAGGACTGGGACTGCGACTGCGACTGGGACTGGGGATGGAGGCAGACCCATTGAAATGCAATCTGCGCACAAACGGCGACGGCAACCACATTTTTAGTTTTGCCATTTATTTTTTATGGTTTTTGTTTCTTTTTGCCGCCAAATGAATGCGAAATATTTCACCTACATTTCGAGGCAAAGTGCACCTATGAGGCCCCCACGAGCAAGCGGAAATTCAACAGGAAAAATATGAACTGCCAGCATTTTAAGGGAATAAAGTAAGCCCTAAGAGAGCAATGATTTGAATTGTCTTTTAAAGCTACTCTCCAGCCTAAATACACATTATTTGATCCCTTTTAAGACCTTTCATCTGGCATAGTATCTTCTGATTCGATTCAGGGGTCTGGGGGCATCCAAGCGTTGCCATTGAAGCACTTTTGTGCCATAAGCCAGGCCCGCGACCGGCCACTGCCACATATTACATGGCTATTTACTTAACCCATTAATTCTACAGTCGAAATAAAAATATGAAGCCTGGTGCTGACATGGCAAGGGGCTAACCAGGCACCAGGCGGTGCAGGGTAGGGACAGGGACCACATGCAGCCGGCAAACGTGGACCGAAGAGCATGCGAAGAGTGCTATGTACTTGCATTTGCATTTGCATTATGTAAACGCACTGGGGCCACAGTCAGGACGGCAACCGGCCAAAGTGAAGTTGGAATGTGGTTTACATAAGCCAGGACTGGCTGGACCGAACCGACCTACGCCAACAGTCGTAGGCCATAAAACCGAAAGGAGTGCAAAGAACCCGGGGGCGGCTCGGGGACGGGTATGGGTAGGGGTAGGGGTAGGGGTACGGTGGCATAACTTAATGAAGAGCCACTGCTGTCAGTCGCTTTATGTAACCATAGAACCGGGGCATCGTCATCGTGGCGTATCTCGAGATCCAGATGGCCAGCGGATGGCCAATAAACACAGCCCTAAGCTGCTCTAAGCCTCTTCCAACCTTCCCATTCTAGAGGGGCCTTGAAGTGCCTTTAAGCTCGGGCTCAGGCTCAAACAAAGCTAGAAACAGTGAATGGAGAATCTTGTGGTGTTTCTGGCCTTGCCTTTCTCTTCCATTACCAACCAATTTTGATTACATTTTATAAGAGTGACTTTTACAAATTTTTAGAAAATTCTGCAGGGCTTAAAGGTTGTGATACACTCGGAGAAACAAGCCCATATTTAATTTAATATTCTGTGAAATTAAATAGAATTGCCTTTGGTTTAAGCATAAATTGGGACCAAATTAAAAACCTTTTAAAATAAATATAATACATGCAATTTCTATTTTATCTAAGTATAAAATTATAAAATTTAATATTCTGTGAAATTAAATAGAATTGCCTTTGGTTTAAGCATAAATTGGGACCAAATTAAAAATCCTTTTAAAATAAATATAATACATGCAATTTGTATTTTATCTATGTATAAAATTATTGGATTTAAATATGAAATATATTTATTTTTATGATTTAGATCAAATATGTTTATGAAAAGAATTTCCTTTCTCTATAATGGTCTAATTCTAAGTATCTTTAAGGACCTCTCAAGGGGGGTGTTAGGGGTGGCATAGTAAAAATTAATTAAAATCGTCTCACTCACCGGTACATTCCCGTTGTCTGGACAGAGAGCTGCACACGTCATGGTTGTAGGCACGATACGAGCTTCGGCCCATGTTTTTGGCAGCTGAAAAAATATCCAAGAAAAAACACAGAAAATTAATTGGGTTGCAAGGAGTAAAAGTTCCTAAAATACCTCGATATTGAACGTATTAATCGTGCAGTAATCGATGATAAGGAGTTTTGTGATTTTCACCGCTTCGGTCTTGGGTCACACCAAACACCCAGATAAGACTTATCACAAAGGAAATATAAGTCAAACCATAAACAAATATTTGTCCCTCAGTTCTTGACTCATTTTGTGTAGAGATGGCTGCGAAAGTGGATTTCTCTGAGCTGCAAATCAGCCAGGTTCGTATACCGCCTAAAGGAGCGGCACTTTCACTAATCAAACCCTTCCTTGGACAGAGGCTCGGAAGGGGGGGCTTTGGTGCGGTGTACAGGGGCTGGTGCCGGGACCAAAAGATCGCCGTGAAAAGGTTCTATGAGGCGATCAACAAAAACATAGAAAGGGAAATCACACAGCTGTCGCGTGTGGCCCATGAGAACATTGTCAAGTTGTTCGGGATGGCCACCTATCAAGACGAGACCTACTTGCTGATGGAGTACGTTGAGGGCGGCTCCCTTCACGACATTCTCTATGGAACGGTGCGCAGGGAATACTCCGTGCAGGAGGCCCTCCGCTGGGCCATTCAGTGCGCCGAGGTATGTATGTGGCTGGGGTTCGGCAAGGGGTTGAATCTTTTTGTCCTCCGCCCAGGCTGTGGCCTATCTGCATGCCATGACCCCAAGGCCGATGCTGCATCGTGATATCAAGCCACACAACATGCTGCTGACGGGCATACCCGGTCGCCTGAAGATCTGCGACTTTGGTACTGTGACCGACATGCAGAGCTACATGTCGAACGCCCGTGGTACCGCGGCCTACATGGCCCCAGAGGTGCGTATTCCCCCGCGGACTAGTCCCCTGGCTTAATCTGTTCCGTCCGCAGGTGATATTGGGCAAGAAATACACGGATAAATGCGATGTCTACAGCTGGGCCGTCATGCTCTGGGAGCTGATGTCCCGCCGACCGCCCTTTAGTCACATGGAGAACCCCAATTATATAGCTGTTATGCTGGCGACTGGTTGTGGTACGTCAGTTCCATCCGATCTCCATCTATCATGCCTCATTTGGATGTACGCTCTGTCCAATCCCCAGGCGAGCATCCCGATATGGATGCGATAAGATCCGATTGTCCTCAGACCATCAGGGAGTTGATCAGACGATGCTGGTGCTTCAAACCCGAGCAGAGACCCTCCATGCAGCAAGCTGTGAAATTCTTGAACGAACTGGGGGTTTCTTCCGACGATAAGGACTTTGTGTACATCCTCGATCAGGACACAGTGGCCGTGGTATCCGTCGGCGAAGAGGTAGCCCCCTCCCAAGCGATGATAGCTGTAGAACCTGAGGCTAATCTTGTCTTGTAACTCTTTTAGAAGCACGGCTCGGGCTGGCGACGTGTCGTCCATATATCCTTCTGGCGTAAGCAATATTCGACGGTCAGGATGAGCCTTCACATTGCCGAGCGGGAGGCAGTGCGAGTGGCCAAGCAGGCGGAACGGGAGATCATCAGGGCGGCACGAGATGTCGGGCGGGAGACCCATCGAGCTGCCCAGGACATCGGCAGGGAGACGGTGAGAGCTGCCCAGGACGTTGGCAGGGAGACGGTGAGAGCTGCCCAGGACATCGGCAGGGAGACGGTGAGAGCTGCCCAGGACACTGGCAGGGAGACGGTGAGAGCTGCCCAGGACACTGGCAGGGAGACGGCAAGAGCTGCCCAGGACGTTGGCAGGGAGACGGCGAGAGCTGCCCAGGGTGTTGGGCGGGAAACCGCTAGAGCTGCCCAGGATGTTGGGCGGGAAACCGCTAGAGCTGCCCAGGATGCCGAGCGGGAGACAAGACGGGCACTCGAGAATGCCGAGCGGGAGGCTAGACGGGCCAAGGAGAAGATCGCCAACGAGGCCAAGCGGCTGGCCGACAAGGGCAGGAAGGTCTTGAAGAAGTTTCGCAAATTCTAATCCCTTTACTGATAAGTCATACGCTATGCTAATGTGTGGAAAATGATTAATAATGCTGGGCTGCCTGCGGAGAGAGAGTCCTTTTTGATCCCTTCAACGACTCCGTCTCACGCTCGCACCAATGCAGATGCAGATGCAGATGCAAATGCAAATGCAGGCTGCAGGGGTAGGCCTATGAAAAGCTTAGACTGCATTAAGCACGAAGCAAAGCAAAGGTAAGGAATCTAAAGGAAAGGGGAGGAAAGGCAGGGCAGGGCACGGCTCGGTGGGGAGAGATGTGAAGGATGTGAACAACAAGAAGGATGACGGCGATGAGGACGATGACGGCGGCGGACATGACAGCGAGGCGATGTTCCTTGCTTTGAGGAGTGCCAGGGTCGACGTGGGGAGGAGTACAGTATGTACCAAGCGGTGCATTGCTGCTCCTGGCACAGCGCGACTCCTTAGCGTTTTTTGCATTGTGTTGCTTTTCTCATACGTTTCTATGCGTGTGCTTGTATGCGAGTGTATGAGCGTGTGTGTGTGTGTGTGTGTGTGTGTGTGTATTTGTGACCGGAAACTGCCATTTAAAGTGCATTTTGGAGAGGAGTCGTCGGAGTCTCAGTTGAGAGACGAAACGGGACGGAACGAGCTTCACTTGTGTGTTAAATGAAAAGAAGAACTTTGTCCTCCCCTCTCCCTCTCTTTCTCTGCTTCGTCTGCCTCTGCCTAACCCCAATCGCCTCTCTCTCTCGTTTTGTTTTTATGTTTTTTTTTCCGCTGCTGTTATTTTTGCATACCATCAAGCAACTCCTTTTGTGTCGGGGCCCCCTACTCCTCCAACTCCTACTCCCCTCCTCCTTGGAGCCAACACGTGTAATCCAACTCCTTTTAATTACATTCAATACCCCGGCCACAGTCGTCCGTCCATCTGCCAAGGTGTTGGCAGGCAGTTGCCTTTTGCTCTTCCCTCCTCCTTCTGTCTCTCTCCCCCTCTCATTTAACGCCTCGTTTGTGCTCCTCTCCATCTTTAACCTTCTGCCCAAATATCGATTTTCAGCTTTAGCTTTGGCTTAGGTGCAACTGCTGGTAAAACAGGGCTGGGATCCGCACCAATCGCCATCCCATTGTAAGGCCAACGAGGTGTTAAAACATTTTGTAAAAGCCAAGATTGCGGGCATAGCCTGCTGCTGGTGCTGCTGGAGTTCCTGCGGTTGAAATGCAATCAAGTGTCACTAATCGCGATCGGGGGGGAGATCATATTTGCAGGCGCTGCACTCTCGGCTCCGCCACAGATCCAATCTGCACTCCCGCCCTGCCGTAAGTTGAGACTTGGACTGTGACGGACAAAATAATAATAATCTACAAATCTATAGATGATTATTAGGACCCTGCAACTCAGCCCCAGTCCCCTCTACTCAACTCGTTCTATAGGTTGCCCTTACGCTATCTTTTCAGCATGTTCGCGTTGGTCATGCGGCAGCACCCCTCGGTCGGTTGGCCGGGAGGAGAGCTGCCTTCTGCTGGTGTCACATGGGGCCTCTTGATGGTGCAGTAAATGCATCACAAATGAAAAAAAAAATAAAATATATATATAACAAAATTTCCATAGAAAATTCCCCTTTCCAATGTACGTTCTCATCATATCTTTGTTCTTCTTCTAATAACTATCCGTTTGAGAATACAAATCGTATAATACACTCAGAAAAAGAATACTAAAAGAAACCCACTCCTCTTAATTTTTAATATTTTTTGTTTTAAGTGCAAACTTGCTAAAATTTCTTTTTTTTTCTATTTCCCATTAAAAATTTAAATTTTTGTACACAAAGATCTTTTCTTTTGTTATATTTTTATACATTACTTTATACACCTTCAATCCAACATAATTGAAACTTAAAAAAAAAATACATACATATTTTTGTTTCCATTTCCAATTAAAAAATTATTGAACTATTTTCTTTTGTTATATTTTGATACATTACTGTATACACCCACCTTCAGTCAAAAATAATGAAATTTAAAAAAAATATATATAAATATACAAGAAAATTTAAAAAAAATACGCCGTTTCTATTATTGTATCTTAAGACTTAAAGTATTTTTAATAAGGCCTATAAAAGACTTCAAAATAAATTCAATATATTAAATTTGTAGGAAATATATTGAATTTGAATATACAAATATATTTAGATAAGCTATTTTCATATTTATGGTAAAATATAACCTAAATGAACCTAAGAACCTTTATGAACACTTTGATGCAAGATCGATTAGAACGAAAAATGTGTTTGTCCTACTAATATATCTACAATACCAAACAACTTTTCTAAAAGCCATTTTTATAGACAAACTATGGCCTATTCATTAGTTCTTCCCTACCTTTAAATTGGCATCTACTGCCGCAAAAACATTCCTGCCCCGACCGCCCACATTTAATCCTTAAACAAAAAAATATATATAAATAAGAATTTTAAATTTTTTACGCTTGGCTTGGCCTCAAGGATCGCCTTGTGTGTGTGTGTGTGTATGTTTTTGCTACTTGAGCCATTTGCCAGACAGAGCCAGGCTAACCAGCGTTTTCAGAGGAATAGGTCAGTACGGCCGAGTGAGTGTTTTGTGGAGTGCACGCCAGTGCGAATGTGAATGTGCCAGAGTGAATGCATTCTAAGTTTTCAAGTGTATATGCTGTAATAATTTTCGAGTTAAAACAAAGGCAGAATGGGAACAGCACATGCTACTGCCGCCACGTAAGTGCCCCGGGGGCAGGACTCGCCCGGACCGCACCCCTCTCGACCACAACTAGCCTCACACCCTCTCACGTTACCCATGCCATGACCACGATGCAGTTGCCCTCTCCAAGGCGGGGTCAATGACAGCGCAGAAGGTCAAACGAACGCATCGCGAACTAGGGAACTATCCCTAGGACTACGCCAGGATATCGCTGATATACGACTTCGATTTCGCACGCAGCATACTCGTAGAAGGGGGACTGGCAGGACAAACTTTGGAGCGAAAGAGGACCAGTACACAAGTGATTAATATCCCCCCTGGTTGCACGGCAGCTGCTGCCAAAGTATCTCCTAGATAAAAGTTAATTTCTGCCCCTCTGCCCGTGCCTCTGACCCTGCCACAGCGGACTGCAGCAGGAGTCCAGGGTCCAAGTCCAGGGTCCAGGGTACAGGGGCCAGGGTCCAGGCAGCTGATGAAATGTACGCTCAACTTCCGCTGCAAGTTTTGCTTTTTTGGATTTCTGTACCTCACGACGATGCCGATGCTGACCAGAGAGTAGGAAATCTTTTGTAATCGTCCGATAACCCCGACGAGTGCAGAACTTGAAACTCAACCCTTAAGACCAGGAGAAGCACAAGCGAATCTCTGGGGCTGGAGGCCGTAGACTGGAACAATGCCAGCGACAGCGACTGCAATGCAATTGCATGTCCAGCCTAGCAGGATGCCAGGCAGTCGAGCGGGCATCCAGGCAGGTCCTTGCCGGCAATTAGAACGCCGCACCGATGGGAAGGCCCTGCTCGCGGGTCTTCCATTTTGCTGTTGTTTACGAGTATTTACATATCAAAATGGCATTATAATGCGAATAATGGCGAAGGGATTGAGCGGTTCCTGCAATGCAATCGCTGCTTGGCCTGCATTCCTATTGTGCAAAAAGAGAGAGCTACACAGAACACAAGAACGAAAGAGAGGCAGAGAATGAATCCTTTTTAATCCATCTATATCTTTTGTGCTGCTAAAAAAAAGGAAAACGAGAGAACTCTGCAATGCAATGACCGGACTGGACCGCATGGACAACGAAGGGGCCATCGAACACAACTTCCAATTCAAAACGCATAACGAACATTAAGGCCGCAAGGAGTCCATTGTGCAGGCCGACTGACAGACAGGAAGCAGGATAGGCCAGAGATGAAATTAATACGCATAAATTACATGCCACATAGGACGAAGATGGGACCCTGGGAAAAACTTTTTGCCACGAATGCAGGAGTTGCAGGATTTGCTGGAGGATTACTGTCTGCAGATGATGGACCATAAATTGCTTAATTTAATATAATTTAATTCAATTTATTTGGTATGTAAATTTCATTAAAACAAAACAAGTTATTTATTGCCAGGAGAATTATTTAATTAGCTTCCGATGTGACAGCCAGGAAAGGCACCCAAAGTTGGTAATTCTCGAGTCGATGCCATTGGGCTTTGAAGGATGAGCAAGAGCCCTAATTAAAAACATTTTCGAAACGGCACAAACGGAATACATTCACATAATGCAAAAGTTGGGGCCACACTGGCCGTTAGAAGAGGTAGCGTCGACAGAAGAACACGACAGGAAGGAGCAGGAGCAGGAGAGGGAAAGGGAAAAGGAAAAGAAGGAATAGGACTGCAATTTGCTGAACTTCTGCTAACTACATGAACGGACCGAGGTCGTCGCTTGTCGGCCATTCCGTTTCCGGTCGGGCTTGGCTATTGTCGTAGGTCCTCGAGGCACAGGGAGCACAAGTCAGTCGAGCCTGGCTAGGCAGGCGGCCGGCCACTTGCCACAGGGCAATGTGCTAGCCGAAGGAACCTGCCGGAGGAGGAGACGCCATATGCGAAGAACGACAACAATTGAATTACAAAATTATTTGCTGCTGCTGTCGTCGTCGTCGTTGTCCACGTCCACGTCCACGTCCTCGTCTGACTTGAAGAACTAGTTGTGTCTGACTACACAAGGATGGCAGGACAGGGACAGAGACAGGGGCAGGGGCAGGGGCTGAAGCTCAAGTGCCACTTGGCTGGGGCAGAGGGGACATGTTTTCTAAAACGGAAATTAGGTGACAGGACGCGAAGAGGGGCCCAAGCTGGTCCTTGGGTCAACTTTAATTGCTGCTTTGTGTGTCTGTGTGTGTGTGTGTGTGCGAGGAAGTTGTTGGCCTGTCAGAGGTTTTTGCTGCTGCAGAAAATAAAGTTTCGTTTTGTGGGCAAATGAAGATTGATTTGATGGCCAGACGCAAGAGCATGGCAGCAGCAAGAGTATCTGTATCTCTGGCAAAGCACAAGCACAATGCCATGCAATTAACGGCTCTCGGTTTGCCCGATAACACTCGTGGCCCATTGAAAATCCAGAGAGAGAGAGCAATAGCAATGTCTGTGCAACTGTATCTGCAGTGCATTTGTGTCTGTGAGTGGACCGCATTGGGTATCTCTCAGACCAGACTGTCTGGCTGAGCGTGCGAGAGTCGCGTGTGCAATGCTGCAAAAATGTTCAAATACTCTTCTTTTTTTCTGGTTGCTGGTGGTGCTGCTGCCGCTTGGTTTGGGTTATCGTCTGGCTGTGGCAATCATAACAGCCCGAGGAGGAGCAAGGCCCGAGAACCGCACAAAATGATGCAGAAAGTGTGGAGGGGAGGATAGCGAAAACTGAAACGAGCCGAAACGCACGAAGATTCAATGCATGGTATATTCAACACAAGGGTAAGGCAGCATCCGGATAGGGGAACCAGTGCAGGCCGCTCTCTCGTATGGCCTCACCTTCTATCCAAATAAACATGTACCTTGATTCCAACGACTGCTTCTGCTGCTGCTGCTGCTGCATGAGGATGAAGATGAGGAGGTGGCTGGCAGAGGCAGGCAACGACGACGACGACGACGTCGACGACTTTGTGGATTTTGATTCTGGGTCATTCACCCTTGACAAAAAAATGTTTTGCGCTGTGTGTTAGGCCGCTTTTGTGTGTTGCTGTTGCTGTTATTTGCTTTGTTGCTGTGCTTTCATCCCGCTCCTCTCTGCACTGCTTTGCACTGCTCTGTTCTGCTCCGCTCTCCTCACCGGATTCCACCATAGCCGCACGTACAGGCATTTGGACTTTACTTTTCCTTATTTCACTTCGTTTTATTTCACTTTACTTTATTTTTGCTCATCTTTTCTTTTTGGGAGCCATGCCAAAATGCAATCCAACGATCAGACATGGCCACATACTCGTAGAGCTGATTTGCATATGTACATGTGTCCACGTCCATGTTCATGTCTGTGTCTGTGCCTGTGGCCCTGTCCGAGTCCATGTCTATGTCCTGTCCTGCTCTGCTGTCCAGCCTTGTCATTGTCCGGCATTGTCTACGCACACGCTTTTGTTTTATTATATTTGCCCAGCAATTTCTGTTTGATTTTGCTTAAATTGTTGCCTCCCTCCCTCCACCACTCTTCGCTTTTCCCTCTTCGACTGTCTGCCATTCATTCTAAGACTCTTTTATCTCGTTGCGCTTTTCGTTGTGGCTGATTTTCGGCCTGTGGTCTGCTCTGTGTGTGCTCTTTGGTTTTTTGAACTTTCGCGTTTATTTAGAAGGCGATTTGCCCGAATATGTATATAGCATATAGCAATGCATCCATTTTGGTTCTCGGGGACTGATAAAAATTATCAGAAATAAGTCAGAACGGCTATTAATAATTCCTTTGAGTGCCAGTATACAGCACAATATTTTATGGAATTATCCGTATTTACTAGATACTTGTCGGATATAGGAGCTCCTACAGAGAGTGTCTTTCCATCCATCCACACAAATTTCATTTGCCGACCCATCCAATCGCGAATTTGCAAAACTTTTAATGCCCTCGCGTTATCTGCCATGCAACGCTGCCAAATCCCTTGCCGTACGCCAACCTATTTTCTGGGGCAACATCCATCCAGTAACTGTAGTCCCCCGTAAAACACTCTCTGGCACAGAGCCGGCAATTGCCATGGCCATTTTTGGGGGCCAACAACAAGAACGGAATTTATGCAACAATCAATTACAGTAGCCGGCGAAACAAGAAACAAAAGGCGAATGCCCAAAAACCAAACTAAAACAAAGCACACAACGACCGAAATATGTAACTGCAAAATGTGCTGCAAGTTGCAGTGGCAGTGGCTGTGGCAGCGGCAGTAACTCCGGTGATTCCCACGTGCAAAATAAAACAGTGCGGGAGGCGCGTAGATTTATCTGCATTACGGTTGCCGGTACCAGAGGATAACCAGACAGCCACACCATCTATACCCAACACAGACAACACACACACACACACACCACACACACACGTACGGAAATGTCAGTCGACAAACTGGAAATTATGTTTGTGCCAAATTTTAGTTTTGTCGGCCAGAGGTAGGATCCCACTCCCCCCACACCCCGGCTGTAATCCAACTGGCAAAAACAACAGACCCCGAGACTCGACCCCCGACTGAACGACAATGGACGAAAAAATGGCCAAAAGGTAAAGCATAAAACGACAGGTGTAATAAATAACCCAAGCGAAATGGCCAGGACGTAAACGTAAATGTGGACGTGGCTGCAGACTGCAGCAATGTAATGGAGATCGGTGGTGCCCGGCGGGGGGTGGGGGGGGATACAGCTCGTCCACTAATTCGTGTCATTTAGCGCAGGTGGCGACAGAGGAAGAGGAGCGGCAGCCACAGCAGCAGATTGACACTGGGCGATAGCGCCAGGAAATGGCTCTTGCCGCAGCATCGCGGCCCCTTCGGGGCTGGAGAGCAGAGCCGTAACCACAGCCGCAAAGTTGCCAAAATAGCTGCTTTGGGTGCTGACCCGATTCTGTATTAAATTAATCCCTATCTCAATGGGATGGCCCGGTCAGTGGCGAGGGCTGCAGCACAAATGGACTTCAATAATGCAGATACGAGGAAGGGTCACTAAAGAAATGGCCAATGGGGGGATAATACATCTGAATGTGCATGTAAATACAGTGAAACCTCTTGTTCGAGGACAACCAAGGTACTACTATAGATGTGGGACTCGGATTATGTGCTAAGATCGATATGTAGATATATCGAATATCAAAAATGTTTTTCTTCAAATTCAAAGTGAAAGTTACCTGCTAAAGAGTTTGCACTGTGCGATATCTCCAAGTGGATGCTGCCAAACAAAACACATACACAACGGACAACAATCTCAATGAATTACAATTCTTAAATTGTGTGTCCCGCCAAAAAAACTGGTTCAATTACACAACTGGTTCGCTCAGAAAATCGATACATCAATAATGAGCGAACACTTTACAATACTGTTTGATGTACTTTATACACATCATGAATGCACAAATACCATTGAAACATAGACCAATTTTTACAAAATTATTAATATATTAGATAATTGTGTTTTTTTTTGTGTTCGTATCGTGTAAAAAAACAGGAACAAATTGCATTCTAAATTAATTTCAAAGCCATTTTTCAAAAAAGTTTAGAATTATTTTAGGACAGTATATACGGTATATAAACACTACCTATCACAGAAGCAATGCACCAGAACAGGTCAACAAAAAACAAATGAAACTGAATATGTACCTAAAGGTAGGGTATAATGGAATTCTATACATGCCGTAATAATTTCCCACTTATCGCACAAAAATACCGATATTTTTTGTAGGTGGATAAGTTGACTGAAAAGTCGCATGTTTAACGATGTGAAACAGCAGAAAAATAACCTTAGCGAAGATGAGTAGTTCCGTTGATGATATATCCCAAAAAACATGCATATTTATTTTACCTACAAAAATATTGTCAACAAATATATGTATATCGATACATCGATATCTCACATTGAGGGCGTAGTTCCAACAAGTGCAAACATTACTAATTTACTTGGCGTATCGCGCCCCACGCCCCAAGAATCTCACTTATTGTTTAAGTTATTTGTGTTTGTGTTTGTTTCAATTAAAAGTGGTTTTAGTTAGCACTACTAACGGACAGCAGGGCGTGGCCGCACGCGTAGCCAGAAAACATAACTAGAATGTTTCCCTCGACGATTTTGGGGCGCAGCTACCTGCTTTTTATGCTGGTACTCGCCGTGGGCGTGTTCGCCCAGCACGAGTGGCAGGCCCGCGACGCCTTCGATGAGATCAAGATACAGTTTGACAAAGTCAATGCCGACAACTGTCCCATCCAGCATCATTCGGACCTGTTCATGCCCATGGATGCCGTTTCCCACCACCCGGACATCAAAGAGGTGAATGTGAATCCCGTGTTCCCCAATCGGACGGCGTTGCTGCATCTGCAGAACATGGCGCTGACACGCAGCTTCTTCTGGAGCTACATTCTGCAGTCGCGATTCATTCGACCCGCCATCAACGACACCTACGATCCGGGCATGATGTACTACTTCCTCTCCACCGTGGCTGACGTATCGTCCAATCCGTCGATCAACGCCTCGGCTGTCTACTTTTCGCCAAACAGCTCGTATTCGTCCTCGTATCGCGGCTTCTTCAACAAGACGTTTCCCCGCTTTGGACCGCGAACCTTCCGTTTGGATGACTTCAACGATCCCATTCATTTGCAAAAGATTTCCACGTGGAACACATTCGACGTTCAGGACTTGGGCGCCCACCATCCCGACTCTATATCGAAGGACTACAGCCATGACCTGTACAAGATAAACGAGTGGTACCGCGCCTGGCTACCGGACAATGTCGAGGGACGGCATGACACCAAGATCACCTACCAGGTGGAGATCCGCTATGCCAATAACACAAACGAAACGTTCACCTTCCACGGCCCGCCTGGCGCTGAAGAGAATCCCGGACCGATTAAGTTCACGCGGCCATACTTCGACTGTGGTCGTTCGAATAAATGGCTGGTGGCAGCCGTCGTTCCCATAGCAGATATCTACCCCCGGCACACCCAGTTCCGGCACATCGAATATCCCAAGTAAGTCGAACTTGTTCTTGAGCCGAGGTTAGTCCTAATCCTCTTGGTTTTCCACAGATACACTGCAGTGTCCGTCCTGGAAATGGACTTTGAGCGTATAGACATAAATCAGTGTCCCCTTGGCGAAGGCAACAAGGGGCCGAATCACTTTGCAGACACAGCGAGATGTAAAAAGGAGACGACAGAGTGTGAGCCCTTGCATGGCTGGGGCTTCAGGCGGGGCGGCTACCAATGTCGCTGTAAGCCGGGCTTCCGGCTGCCCAACGTCGTGCGCCGGCCCTACCTGGGCGAGATCGTAGAGCGGGCCTCGGCAGAGCAGTACTACAACGAGTATGACTGTCTCAGTATTGGCTGTAGGTGAATCCATGCCTCGAATCAGACTCCCTATTAACACATTCCAACTCTTACAGGGATTCAAAAGCTGCCTATCCAGTGGGAGAAGGCTCCGTACCATGTGCGGCAGAAGTATCTGGACATGCACTCCGAGTACCGCAACTATACGACAGGTTCCAGGTCTCTGCACTCGGAGCATATAAACATCGATCAAGTATTGAAGTTCATCCACGGTGTCAACTACCGCACGTGCAAAAAGTGAGTTCAAAACTTGGGGCGGGGGATGGGATATTTACTGATGCATATGTGTCTTGGCAGCTTCCATCCGCAGGATCTCATACTGCGAGGAGATGTAAGCTTTGGCGCCAAGGAGCAGTTCGAGAACGAAGCCAAGATGGCCGTGCGACTGGCCAACTTTATTAGCGCCTTCCTGCAGGTAAGCAGCAGCCGTGTCTATTCTATCTATGTGGAGCGATGGAAGAGTGTTCCCATCGCCTCTCATCATTTCGCCTTCACGCTAAATGAAGAGCAATAATTGATAACCCGACACCTATTAAGAGCCTTCGACGACGGCTCTTGAAAACTTCTCAAGTGTAAATTATAATTTTCCACGCGTAATTCAACTTCCTCGAATTTCCTGCTTTCCTGCAATGCCAGTTTCACAGTTTCAGCCTCGGCTACGGCCACGGCCACGGCCTCGGATTCTGTGTGTGTGGTGTCTGTGTTGCAGTAGGAGCCTCGAGTTGCCAGCCGCACGGCGTGAATTAAATATTCAGTGTCAAACCATTACCAAATGCTAAATTCATTAGTTTGAGCGCAAAGGACACGAAAAACGGGTTCGACACAAGGCGTCGTCTTCATTAAAGGCCAGCAGCCAGCACCCAGCAGCCGCAGAGGACGAGAGGACGAGGCAGCAGCCACAGAACTAGAGTTTCCTTGTATATCACTCGCTCTTGCTGTGTCGCTCGCTGTGTCTATATTTGCACAAGTTCTTAGCATTCAAATGCAAAACTCCTCTTCGGGGTGGGGAAAGATTTCCCAAAGATCTGCTGCTGCTGCGACTGCTCCCCAAACACTTACCTTACTTATGCACATCCTCCTTCCTTTTCATTGCTCTCGGCAGATATCGGATCCCAATGAGGTCTACTCGGGCAAGCGTGTGGCGGACAAGCCCCTGACCGAGGATCAAATGATCGGCGAGACTCTGGCCATTATGATGGGCGACAGCAAGGTCTGGTCGGCCTCAACGCTCTGGGAGCGCAATAAGTTCACCAATCGCACCTACTTCGCACCCTATGCCTACAAAACGGAGCTGAACACGCGCAAGTACAAGGTGGAGGATCTGGCGCGCATCAACAAAACGCACGATCTGTACACCGAGAAGAAGTACTTCAAGTTCCTCAAGCAGCGCTGGAACACCAACTTTGACGATCTCGAGACCTTCTATATGAAGATCAAGTTGCGGCACAACGAGACAGGTGAATACCAGCAGAAGTACGAGCACTACCCCAACTCGTATAGGGCGGCCAGCATCAAGCACGGCTACTGGACCCAGCCTCAGTTCGACTGCAATGGCTATGTGAAGAAGTGGCTGGTGACCTATGCGGTGCCCTTCTTTGGCTGGGATAGCCTCAAAGTGAAACTGGAATTCAAGTAAGTAAAGTACCCTACCGCAGAGGGGATGGGTTTTTATTGGGTAGGGTAAGGGTAGGGTAGTGATACTTGTTGGGCCGGTCCGCTGCGTGCCGCTGTCGCGGGCCGTAACCCCTTTTAGGGTGCAGTCCCATTCCCATTCGGATTCAGACTCAGAATCCCATTCAAAGCCCTATTCTCATGCAAATGCTTTGTTGTAGTTTCTATGATTTGATTGTCTAATTTTCGAGTGTTGACATGGCCTAACTTTTGACTTGTGACTCCCATGAGCGGCGGGCCATTGTGATGCAAATGTTTGGCAATTAAACTGACTAATTTGTTTGCTCTACGCAGGGGTGTCGTGGCCGTGTCCATGGACATGATGCAGCTGGACATCAATCAGTGCCCGGACTGGTACTATGAGCCCAATGCCTACAAGGGCACGCACAAGTGCGACGAGAAGTCATCCTACGTGAGCAGCTCCTGTCATATTTACGAATCATAATAGCACCCTAATTGCTTTCCTCCCTCTTATTTCCAGTGCGTTCCCATAATGGGTCGTGGCTATGAAACCGGCGGCTACAAGTGCGAGTGCCTGCAGGGCTACGAGTATCCGTTTGAGGATCTAATCACCTACTACGATGGACAGCTGGTGGAGGCCGAGTATCAGAATATTGTCGCCGACAAGGAGACGCGCTACGATATGTTCAAGTGTCGACTGGCCGGCGCCTCGGGCCTGCAGTCGGCCCTGGGGCTGGTCATCGCACTGATTGGCCTGACGCTCACCATGCTTTATAGATTTAGTTAGGGATCCCTGCACGCCAAATAACTAACTCTCTAGCCTTTTCAGCCAACTTTCGTCCAATCGAAAAACTCACATCAAATCTCTCCACAAAAGACATAAACTACAAAGCAACAGCAATCTCAAAGACACAAAAATTGACACCCAAAAACAAAACGAGCTGCCAGCCCAGTTCTCCGCAATCCGCTCTGCAATCCGTTTGCTCTTCTGCTCCTTTTGAACATTGTCATCATTTATCTGCAAGGCGATTAAGTTGTAGACATAATCTATTACAATGAATCTGGTTATTTGTCATTTCTATCAAAAGCAGCAGCAGCAGCGGCAGCGGCAGCAGGAGCATCCACGGCGGCAACGGCAGCAGAAAAGCGCAAACAGCCGCGCCTACTGCGCTCAGATTACGGAAGCGTCGTCCTCCGGGTTTTCGCTTTCGTTGTCGCTGTCGCTGCTCCTTCTGTGGCCCTCTCTAATGTCCGTGAAGTCGCCCAGCTGTATGCGTGTGTGCTCGCTCGCTCAGAGCGCCGATCGCAAACCTGTTAACATCAAAACCCAGTTAGGCCCCGTACCTACACCCATCGGGGAGGTCCAGGTCCAGCCTGAGGGTTGTTTGTGCCGCACGCACACCTTTTTTCCTTGGCCTCTGCCTGGTCCAACGGATGGCACAAAATATCCAACGCCTGCCGTCGTGTTTTTCTTATATTAAATCGTCGACATTGCGTCCGATGGTCTGTTGGCTGCTTTTTTCTTTTTTTTTTTTTGCCTGAATTAAATATATATGCCGCTGCCGCTGCCGCTTTTTGCTCCTTGATTATCATATGCGCTTGAATTTTATTATCTGTACCCTGAGAACTTTTTCTATGCGCCGCAGGAACCAGTTTATCAGCCACTTGGTCTCCTACCAGGGCAAAAAAGAAATCTCCAGCTTTTTTCATTAAAAACTTTATAGCCATAGGTAGCTGGACATGGGCACAAAAAATCTTTTTCACACATTTTTCATAGTCATCTCAGGGCAGAAGCAGCAGCAGCAGTCTCCGATCGGTGGGCAGGGCAGTGACTGTCGCAGCATTTGGGCAACTCCTCCATTTCCAAATGTGCCGCTGCGACTGAGCCGGCTGGCTATGTCCGCTTTTGGTTTTGTTTCTGGGTGTCACATTCAGTCCTCAGAGGGCTGTCCCTCTCCCTAATATTCCATTCCACTATCAATTTGTAGAAAAATACAAATACGAAGCTGTCAAAAGTGTAAATTGTGCCTTAAAGAAAAACGTACATGTATCTGTCAGTCAGTAAATGTAAATGTAACTGTTTGTGCTCGAATAATTGTAATACCAGAGACTATATCGAATGTCCGTCCAAGAACAAAGTCTGTTTTTGTTTTATGTACCTTAATGTTAAGTGCCTTGAGAGCAGACAGCAGAGAATTTTTACAAAAGTATCACTTTTCCATAGTTTAATGTATAGAATCTTAAGTGTCTTTTAACTCAAAACGAATCCATATACACAATGTTTTAATATATGATTTTGTAGTAAATTAATGCATTTATAATCTCCTCGCGGGGCTCTCACTTACCAACTTTGTTCATCTTGAAATCTTGTTTCCCTAAGGTTAGTTGAATAACACCGCTTCTGCGTCTGGGTAAGAATTTGTTGTTATTTAAGTCTTGCGGGATTGACTTATACGTCAGGTATTAAAATCTGAGCGCTTTGCGCCAAATCGAGTTTCCAAAACAAAAATAAATGTAATTTTTAAGAATGCAAAATCACACGATGTGGTTTTTGACAAAACAAAAGACAAACAAAAAACAAAATTTGTTGGAACACCAAAATAATTTCACGCCGCCCGCCTAATGGGCCGAGCGTCGCCTGTTCTCTTCCGATTTTTTTTATCTTATATATACTATATCCGTGATCACCCGACGGCACTGCCTCGATTTCTTTAAATGAAACGCGCACTATATTCGGCCAAAATCGGTATTTTCTGTTCACGAAGTATCAAGAAAAATTTCTAATTTGGACTTTAATTTCAATTTTTCGATCCTTTTAGAATTTTAAAATAATTTTTGGAAGGGGAGATGTAATTTGAATGGTTGATGTTTTATTACTGATAGATTTTCCCAGTTGCCCCTTGGCTTGAAATTTCCCAACAAACTCAGAGCCAACTTAGGGCCTGCCCGAGAAACCGAATGAAGCCGCACAAAATAAGTAATCTAGTATTCCTTGTTTTCAACTTTGTATTTATTTCGTGTTCAGTTTTGTGTGTGTTCTAAATACATCCCAGCTACACCGTTGCCTCTCTGTGTGTGGGCGGGCAGGTAAAAGTCGGGGGCTACAGTATGTGTATGCAGTTGGTTATCAAACATTTTTAAAAACTATCACAAATCAATTATTGGATGTGGCTACACAACAAAGTACAATATAGCTCAGATCTGTATGCCCCAGAAGAGGTGTAGAGACTGGATCCTCGAATGGGGGGGTCATACGAGAGCCGGCCACGTTAATACAACAGTTTCCTCGTTGATTCATTTCGACTCTACAACACTTCGAATTACAAATTACGAACAACACATAAACGTTTAAAAAATACTAATACTTCAATTTGTTCTTGACTCGCTAACAAAACATCCAATCCAAAATGCACACAGTCGGAGTCTAAAATGAAAAACCTCTTGGGTATACGAGCTTACAGTTTAATGGGGTTTCCTTAGCCAAGTGAATCTCAATTTGGTTGGTGAAAGTCTATAAACTAATTGCCTTAAGTTACTTGGGGTCTCTCTTGTTCGATCGAGGCTAGCGTTGTCGATTCCTTCTTAAGGTGTGGTATGCCATCGAGTGGATCCACTTTAAAACATTATCCATGACTATTCATCTCCGTTACAGTTAACGTACGTATGTATATGTATATAATTGCTAAAAACAATTGGCTTCGATTCCTTACACAATTTCGTAATAATTATGAGTATTAAATTAGAACCATTTACGAGTATAGTTAACATTTGGGGCACTTTTGAGCTCGTTTTGGTTTGGTTTTGGTGCTCGATTCATGGGTTTGGTTTCATTCTCATTTAGTTTGAGTTTGAGACTGAAGGCGTGGCGTGGCGTGGCATGGCATGGCATGGCATGGGCTGAGGCGTGATTGTGGGCCATAGCCTGGATTCTTTTGACCGGATTTGAACTGCATATGGGTGCAGAATATGTATCTGTATCTGTATCTGTAGCTGTAACTGTAGCATTTAAATGTGTTATATTTGAGCAAAATTGTAACTGCATGTGTTCCGAATAAACTTTTACATCAACAACAACGACAATAATATGGTATAATCGGATACGACATCGACATAGATATTGTATCTCCTAAAGGTGCAAACATCTATTAATTCCTTAAACACGGAATGATTGTATTTTCTCGTACTGTTTGATATGCCTGAGCTAAGAGTCCCCGTCCCCGTCCCCGTTTGCGTCCCCCTAATCGGTTGGGGCATAATAGACCACCGTGGACTTCCGCCGGAATCCCAGATTGAAGAACGACGTCTCGGACTTCTTTCGCTCATGCTCGTGCTCGTTGCCAAAATAGGAGAATAGTCGACCCGTGGTGCCGGCAGCCACCGACCGTCCACCGCCATGGACACTGTGACTGCTGCTCTGGCGATGGATCTTGGTGAGCGATGTGTGCGAGTGCTGGCGCTGCAGGTGCTGCTGGTGGTGCTGTCGGTGGTGCTGCTGATGGGACTGTTGTTGCTGTTGCTGTAAAAGTTGCTGGTGATGCTGTGCGTTGACGCTGCCATGCAGGTACCCGCTGGTTGTTGGCGATAGATCAGTCATCTCACACGGCCAGAGGGTGAACGAAGATGGGACCTTATGTATCCCGTCCGATAATCGATAGTGGTGGGATGCTGACCTGTTGAAGTACCGCTCCGAGGGCCGCGACCCCATCTACACAATTATTTTTGTTTGTTTTTTTTTTCGGAAGATTTGTTTGTGTTTTGGGGGCATAGAAAGAAGTGTACATGTTAGTATCGGCTTGGTTAGTTCTATGAAGGCAAGTAGTTTTTTGTATGGCATTTAGTTTCTATGCATTTCTTTTCATGTTCAATTCTAATGCTCTAAATACACTCACATTTACATAGATTATTGTTCATTTGCAAGACTATTAAATTTCAATTTGGCATCGGATACTGCACTGCAGCACAGACCAAGGACCCAATGGGAGATCTTTTATCTGCAGTGCACTGCTTGATGCTCGCACAAATAGCCTAAGATCTAAGACTTTTTACTGATTTTTTACTGATGTTCTGTTCAAGTTATTTACAAAATTCTCGTGTATTGTGTTTTGTATGTGTGTGTGTGTAGGTGTGGGTGTGAGTGTGTTGGTGTGGGTTTAAGCGGGGTGGTTCGATTTACGAGTGCCACAAATATACATATACTTGTATGGATTTAACGTAAAGCTGTGCTCTTCCAGATACACGAATTATAGATCCAACAACATAGGCAAAGTGCAAAGCAATAAAAGAGGTAACAAATTTGTACTATAATTTCATAGATGCCAAAAAGTGAGAAGTGATAGATGCTGGACTGTACATGAGAGTGAGGGCAATCGAGTGTGGGCTACAGAATATAGAAGTGGATAGAAAAAAAACACAAAAAAAAGGAACATATCTAGAGCTCTCACCGTTCGTTCGTTTCGAGTTTCTCTATATTGGAAACTATTACTTTACTAAATGTAATTGGTAAAAAAATTGTTCTCAACAGTCAGACAACAACGGCTATAAAAACATTGTAGGCTCGGGGGCGATTCGGGGGCGGCCTTGGCCGTGGGATCTAAGCAAAAATGCCCACCAGGCCCCCACCACGATCGGCCGCCACGAGATCTGGTTTCATTCATGCGATTGGCTCAAACAACATATGGGTTTGTATTGACCGCATAATACTTTCGCTTATGTTTATAATGGGATGCATAAATATGCTGCGATCTGTGGAATGAGACCATAGAGAAAGAGAGAGAGAGAGAGAGGAGAGAGAGAAAAAGAACGCATAATTTGAAGAGGATATCAAAGCAAAAAACAGGACAAAAACATAACAGTACAACGAAAACAATGCATTCACGATGATCCATCCGATTGCGATTGCGATTGCGATCCCTCCCGATAACTCTATGGGTGGCAACTGTACCTGGCACTTATCGATATAGCAAAAGGAAGGAATGACGGTTTGTACTTACCCCAAGGTCTGGCAAGTGGTGTGCAATTTAGTACTGGGTTTTCTTTGGCTTTTCTTTTTGGTTTTTTGGAAAATCTTTTTACAAAATATATATATATGTTCTGGTTGCGGTCTTTTTGTTCTGTACAATATTCAGTGACTTGTCCAACTCTTAGCTTATGTGGTGCGTGCGCGTGATGTGCCGCTGCGCATATCTCGTGGACGGTCCGGGGACTATAGCATCTCGTTTACAAAGCGCTGGCCTACCGCTACATGGGTGTTGTTTCGAGTGTATTCATGGGTATGTTCAACATGTGTATTTTTTTTGTTTGCAGTGTATATTTTGATCAATTTAGCCGGGTCGGTTCGTTGTATTCAGTGTGTTCAGTGTTTTGCAGAGTTAGGGGGAGAGAGAGAGAACAGTTCGAAGAGAGGAGATAGTCGAGAAATAGAGAAGAGAGAGAGAAAGACACAGAGAGAGAGAGAGAGAGAGATAGGCAGGTTGTGGCATAGGTGAAGTAGAAAAACAAGAAGAAAAGAAGCAATAGTACAGATTAGCGGTGTTTTTACTATATACAAATCAGAAATCAGAAATCAGAATAGTTATCTACTAGAGAGAGAGCTGCTGGTACAGAATTTCAGTTGATCTCCAAAATAATTATACAAGAAACTGATCAAAAGAATATTCATGATCTACATACAGTACTTCGGTGTGTGAGAGAGAGATCGAGTGTGTCTGTCATTCATTCTCTCGGATTCAGATCGGATCTGGTCTGGGCTCACGAATGACATACGTTTTGGATGAGGTGAGAGTGAAGATACTTCAAAATACATATGTTGTAGCTGGCAGAACCCTACCTTGCCTTGACTTACCTTGGTACGAGTACTTATCGAATCGAAAAGAAGTTCTGAAGGAATAGCAAATCGAAATCAGCCAATAGTTGGGGACTCTACTGGCTCTACTGTACGTATATATTGGATTATCAAATGAGCTATCATGGATTAGATTACCAATACTTTACTCTGATTACGGAATATGTAGCTTATGGAGAGGATATGGAAATCATACTGGGATGCGAGTAAGAGAGTAAAGTACATAAGAAGAATCGATAAAGTTGCAATCATCCACAAACCCTCCACAAACCAAATTAAACCCGAAACACCAAAAGTTCTAGGCAAGAAACGAAATCGAAATCGAATTGAAAACATATGTACTTCGCTTACAGTTTTGGATTTGGATAAATATATTAGTATCAGGACTGGTAGAATCTCGGGTATGGGTATAGGTTTCGGGTTTCTTAGAGTATGGTATTCCTAAATGCCGTATTTTTATTATTACGAGCAACTTTTCTATTAGATTTGGCCACCGTGTTGTTTAAGCGTAGGTTGTACAAAAACAAAAACCAAACAAAAATAACAAAACTCAATAACATACGCAATTCTCCTCTCAGCCTAATCACGAAACTCACCTCGCGTTGTGACCCAGCATTATGATGCTTCTGCAAAAATACAATTGAAATATCGACACGGTTTTTATATATATAAGAAGTAGGTAGTAGAGGTAGAGTAGTTATAGTAGCATAGAGTAGAATTCGTTCAGCTTGTAGACAGATCACACAGAAAACAAAGAGGAACGGAACTCAAGAGAAGTTGAAATTTTGGAAAAAACGAAAAACAACATCCAATCCGGATACGAAACGATGACAAAACGAAGGTCGGTTTTAACATGCCAATCAGTAACATTTCGAATGCATTTTTTATGGTTATCTTTATTTAGGATTCCGCTTTTAGTATTTTAAGGTTGGTCGGGGGATTTCCTTCTGAGGCACATTCTTAATCTGAATTATTTGTAGGAGAAACGATAAGGAAACTATGAACTTAAGACTCTACACGAGGGGAGGACCGAGAGGGCGTCTCGAGTACATTCCTTCATGCAGCGTTACTATAACATCTGGTTAACATCTATATGGCCTCACTAGTGGGTGCAGACAATTTCAGTAACAAAAGAACGAAACGAACCGAAAATCGGAATGTATTTACAGATCCATACATACATATATGTAAGATGGGGCCAAGTCAAAACTAAACTCAATTAGAAAAAGCGATTCAGGTGAGAGATCACACAACAATCAGTCAAACAGCAACCATCTCTTTGAAGATTCTCTGGGTGGGTCTCGGTCTCGGAATCGCAACACCAGCGAAAGGCAATCTATATAGTACGTAGAGAGGTGTGTGTGAGTGTGTGTGTATGAGTGTGTAGGTGGGTGTACGAACTACTACGAGATACCGAATAACCGATCCTTGGCTCCATCGGCTAGAAAGGTATATACATCTTACACATAGATGAGGAAAACAAAAAGATTGGATTGGAGTGGTCTGGTTGGTTGGTATATGCCGAAAGAAAACTTAACTATCAACGACAATAAATATAGGTACGAGTATAGTATGTATGGTTTGTGGTAAATAGTATACGTATAAAGAGTAACAGCTCCGCCAAAGAAACGTTTAGAACAACAACGAGACGGGATTGTCAACCAATTGCACAACAGCCGAAGAAGTGTCGGTTTAACGGATTATAACGATAACGATATATAGTATGTAGAGATATACATGGTACTTGTATGTATTTGGTATATAACGAGTATAGTATGTGTTACAAGGCATATATAGATTGTATGTTTTGATGTATGTAGTTCTTTGTGTGTACATTAAATAGAGAATTACAATTATGTAGATACACATGTCTATATAGCTAACATATCTTTCAACAAGGGTGAGCGCAAAGTTGGAAGCCAAAATGTGTTGTCTTGGTATTGTTTTTTATGTCTGTGGGATTATTATAGTTTTGTACCTATTATATATGATAGATAGCATAGAAGTAGTTGTTGTTGTTGGTGGTATTCAGTAAAAAATCTGCCAAGTATCTGGTTACTTATCAATTATCAGTATAGTTCGGTTGAGGTTGGAAGGTTCGTTAAATATTGTACTATTCAGAACAGATCTTAGGATGCCTACGATTCTAGTTATTAATTATATATCTAATTGTATGTTAAATCAAAGGTGGGTTTTGGTTTTTGGTTTTTGGGTTTTTGGCTTAGCTTGTGTTTTTGGCCTACCGAATGAGCATAGCGAATTTCGGCTAATTCACAACAACATTGGTAACGGAGTATGGCTCGAACGCTCTTTCTGCAAGATGTTTGTTTATATAAAATTAAATATATAGTTTATGTGAGTACACAGCAGGTAAATCAACATGGTTTTTGTTTTTTTATTTTTTATTCAAATCATAAATTAATTAATGCGATGATGATTTTTCTTTTTAATTATTTTAATATTGGCTTTAGTCGACTCTTTTGGCAATAAACATAAAACATACAACAACAAAGCAAATAAAATGGAAAACAAAAAGAACAAACTATAAATTATATTTGAACCAAACACGCACGATTCTTTACTCTGACAAAGAAAATTAGCATATTAATTGGCACAACAATTGTAATTTTAGCGTACTGCAGTGAGTACTGTACTTACCGCAGCAGTCGCGTTATGTAGTCGGGCCAGTTCTCGGGGAACATCACCAGGAAGAACCCGATGCCAATCAGTATGACCCCGGCCAGCTTCATGCCCGCAAAGTTGGCACTGTACAGTATGACATCGAGGGCTATGGGATAGTGGAATTACAAACGGATTGGATCAGGACTTGAAGAGTAGGTTCCCATCTCTAGTATGGGGAATTTTCAGCCCCTCTTTCGATCAATTTCCCAACTTTGTGGCGTTTCTCGAACTCCAAAGATCAAATGTTGCCGTGTGCCCCACATGAGTGCCCGCTTTTTATATTACAATTTAAAACAATTTGCAGTCACGGAATCCCTCCAGCCGAAGAAACCAACCCAAGACCCAAGGGGGGAGCCCCCGCCTGTGTACATACCACCAGAAACGGGCACAGCGGTAATCAGACCCAATGTCACAAACATGTTGTACGTTACGGCGGCGCTGAACTGCATCAGAACGTGGAAAACTGCAATCGGAATTAATTACAAACGATAAAAGTTTCGAACACAACAAAAGGAGTATCGGGGGTTCGGGGTTCGGGGGTCATACCCAAGAGCAGGACGCTCGCTGCGAGCAGTAGGTTCCAGGGTATGCTCTCCGATGTGAGGCTTTCCGTGCCAGTCAGGTAGAGCGCCAGCACCACTGGCCAGAGCAGGAGGGCGTTGAGGAAGCCCAGGGCGGTGAAAATGAAGGCGATTTGGCCCACCGGCGGATCGCCCATCACCTTGCGGAACATAACCTAGAAAGCGACAGCGACAGCCCGACATGAGCACACGGCACGACACAATCAGTCAGGACACGGAGGCAAGGACTTACCCGGAACACGGCATAGCCGGCGCCGGCCAGTGTGGCCAGAACGACGCCGCTCAGAGTCCGACTCTCGGTGATGCCGTCCATGTAGGCGAGCAGTGCGATTCCCGTATCGCACAGAATGATGGCGACAATCTAGACGGATCACATCGGGCATTATGCAAAGACGAGACAGATGTGGATATGTACTTACGCGAACGCCTACGAACTGCTCGTGCAGGATCACCCAGGAGAGCAGATAGACGCAGGCCACATTGGTGGCGAACAGGGCCAGGGCATCCGTGGCATAGAGCACGTTCAGGGAGAGCGTATACAGGTAGGTGGTGACCAGCCACAAAATGCAAAACGAGAGGCAGCGATTCAGGAAGCGACCTGCGGGTGGGGGAAAAACTCAGAAATGGGAGCTCAGGGCCCGGTCCGGCCCGGCAGACACTCACCCACGGTGAAGCCGCGCTCCCGGAATCCTCTCAGCACATCGCCCAGGACCTCGCTCAGCTTGTCGCACTTGCGCGTGGAAACGAGGCCCAGGATGTAGATCGGGAAGAAGAGCAGTGAAAAGTTGGTAAAAAACCAGGCGGCAAAAAACGGTGCACTGAAATAGACGGGTTGGCGCGGTGGTATATTGAACATCTCGGTGGCGTCCTCGACGTGATGCAGCGACGAGTCGCTGATGGCCATTATTTCCTCCAGCTCGGCGCTCAGCTCGGCCCGACTCGATGACGTGTCCTGGTCATCGTTGAGCACGTCATCGTAGGGCGCCCGGTACTTGTACATGTACTTGATGCAGTGCGTGGCCCCCACCCATGAGGCGGTCATCAGGATGGTCACGCACACGCCGAAGTACATCTGCAACGAGCAAAGTGCCAGTAAAGTTAAAGGTGAAGTGGCATGGTAGGGGCCTTGGGCATACCTTGCGGGCCAGCTCCGAGCAGCAGGACTCCTTGCAGGCCTGCAGCTTTCTGAAGCGCAGCTCCGGCTCCTCCCCATGGCCATTCGGCTGCTGTTGCTGCTGCTGCTGGGAGTCGAGTCCGGTTTGCGTGTCACTCGAGTCGCCTCCGAAGTGGTGTTGTGCATTGTGGCTGCCGGGGGGGCCCGTGGGGGTGTCCGCTGGTATGATGATTACCTCATTGGGATCCTGCTGGCTCGACGAGATCGAGTCTTGGTGGGTTATTTGCGGATTGCTCGATGTGAGCACATTGCTGAAGCCGCAGCCGCCTGTCGCTCCTGCGCCAGTGCCACCTCCCCCTCCTGCTGCGACAGCTGTGCCTCCCGAGCTGCTGCTGCTGGCCCCCGGCCCCGTCCCCGTGCCCGTCCCACTGTTGTTGTTATTGTTATTGTTGCTGTAGGGGACATTTGTCGATGAGTCTCCGGTGACTACCACGGCAGGTGTGCGGACCCGTTTCGGATTGAAAATGGCTGGAATTTCGCCGTCGCGCGTCATGCTACTATCATCATTGCCAGACCTCGTTCATAGTGTTCATAGGGGTCCGTGCCAGCTTGAAGATAGATTGAGAAATTTGTGCGCTTAACTTTAAGTTTAAAGGAGGTTTCTCCAGGGGGAGTCCAATCAATGATTCCATTCGATTATAGCCGCCATTAGCTGCCATTCTTGAGGCAGAGAAACCGAAACGAGAAGCAAGTTGCTCACGTGCTGGCAGCGATTAAAGATTGAGGGACACGCAAGTGGGAAGCGAAGCTCATTTCTCGACCCTTTACAAGCAAAAGGCGCACCCAAAGCCCACGCAGGCCACGTCAGAGTGTGGTCCGAGCAATTTGCATTCCCATTCCCATCCCCAACCACACCCCCCCCCTCCCCCCCTCTCTGTTCTTGGTTCTCCTTCAGCTTGGACCGTAATCGTGTTCCCTCTAGGCCAAAACCAAGGCCAGAGCCAGAGCTACAGCCAAGCCAAGTTTTATTGCCGTCTGACCAACGGGCGGCTTGTTCATTAGAGTCCGGTCCAGGCCAGGCCAGGATGGGGCTGGGGGGGTGTCGAATTTTTGGGGTGGGATTCATAACAATGCGAGTTATGAACGCCCCGGCTCAAGCAGGTCAAGTTGAGCCCGTCTGTCGGGAGTGGACAATAAACTGGCAGCCGGATCTGGTCGGGCAATTTGTAAGCATATTTAGTAGAGTGTTAAATCCCGCCAATCCAAGCCAGCCCCCCGCTGCCGCGATCCATTACAGTGTGTCTGTGTCCTTCTGTGTCCTTCACCTTCAGCGCCCGCTGAGCAGCCAGCCAGCCTGTGCCCTGTGTGTTTGTTTGCCCCCGAAAATAGCATTCTAATTGAAACATTAATTATTCAGCCCAAGTCGTTGTCGTGGGCGGGCCTGTGCACATGCATATCCGAGGAGCCCAATGGGACAGCGGGTCGACGGATTCTAACAATCTAATCGGTATATAATGAGTGTCCTGTTCTTTTCTTGTTCGAGTAATTGACTGGTCTTTGTCTTTAGGATTGAATAAGCTTAGACGGCTCTTAAAATTGAAACACTTTACTTCTAGACTCAAATTTGCTTAATATTTTATATCCCAAAAGAGAATATCTATCTGAAGCCTAGCATACAAGTGCATTCGTGATCGCATCGAGAGATTTCGAATGAATGATTCATGGAGCATTTATTCTCATTAAGCTTCAGCCAAAGTCGTCTCGAAATCGGTTTCTCAGTTTGATCCGAGCACTTGGATAGACGAGAGACACCAGCGGATTAGATAGTTACTTTGAAATGGTTATGGCCGGAAAACTTGTTCTGCTTCTAGTTGTGGCTTGGCTGGGCGGTGAGTGCATATAAATATGTATATTCCATGTAGATTGTATTGATGTATTGATGGTCCCCGTAGCGCTGACAAGGGGCGACACCCCATGCGGCCGCCTGGAGGAGCGCGTGCTCTACATAACGGACGAAAGAACAGAGCCTTCGGAGTATCCCTGGATAGGGGTGCTGCTGCAGAGTCAGGGTAAGTGCCACCCTCCCTTGATCTGTGGCTCTTGAGGTTCCTAATGGGCTTGTATTCCAGGTAATGGCTATACAAACACAAGATGCACTGTGGTCATAGTGAATCAACAGCATGTCCTGACCACCGCCACGTGTGTGAAGCGATTCAAGAACCGGACGGGCAATGTGAGCGCCGTCGTGATGCTGGGCGTGTGGAATGAGAGCCACTCACCCGACGAGGAGTTCGCCTGCAACAACAAGGGCTTCTGTGTGCCCGGGCCCAAGCTGTACAACGTGGCCGAGATCAAGGTGCATCCCGATGCGGACAAGGACACGGACGACAATGACATGGCCATCCTGCGTCTTGTGGAGCCCATCGAGTGGACAAACTACATCCAACCCATTTGCATGGAGGGCAACGCGGAGCCAGAGTCGCTGATCAATCGCAACCTGCACTTCTCCGGCTTCACACACACCGACAACATCAAGGGCAAGGGTCTGGCCATGACGGTCTCCCGACAGAAGTGCAAGCAACTGACCTCCGCCTCGACCCTGCCGCCGGAGAACCAGCTCTGCGGCTTTCCCGTGAAGCGCACAAAGTTCTACGAGGGCGCGGCCCTGATGGACATCAGCGTGGAGCGGAATGTGCCGCACAGCTTCTATGTTGTGGCCCTGCTGGCCAGGGTGATGAACGTGGGTGTGGTGACCACTCATGTCTACCAGGATCTGCGGCGCGCTCGTCCCTGGATAATGGAAAATACTGCCACAAAGTAGTACCCTCCATCCCCGCTCTACTGTTGGGGTTACAGAACCTGTTTAAGCGTATTTCCTATATGTTTTCAATAAATATACATTGCATTAATGGAAGTCATAAGTTTATGAAGGGGAAACACTGATGCATCGTGCTGGGAGCCGCCCAGAGTTCCGTATCGGCAACTGGTTTGTAGTTGCATTAACACAGGTAGCACGAATAGTTTATTAGAAACCCAATCAAGTAGACGATCAACTACTGGAGAAACCCACTGGTGGATCGGATCGACAATCGTCGTGGGATACTGTTGCAGTTCTCATCGATCGATCAGTTGACTCTGAGTCGCACTTTGGAATGCATTGGGGAACCGCTCTCATCACTTTGCTGCTGGCTACTTGGACGGGCGTCCTATCCGCCAAGCTGGAGGACACCGAGTGCGGCTACTTCGACGAGGACCAGTTTCTCAAGCAGGGTTCCTTTGCCATACCCACGGAGCACCAGTGGGTGGCCCGCATCGTCTTCGGGAAAGGTGAGTCTCTCTGGCATAGCAGACTAGAACGAATGACCCTAGATGTGTATGACCTTTAGGTTTCGAGGGCAAGATCCAAAACGATGGATGCCTGGGCGCCTTGATTTCCAAGCGCAATGTGCTGGCCCCCGCCCACTGCTTCGTACAGTACAATGGCGAGGCAGAGGCATTCTCCGTCCACCTGGGAGTGTGGAACAAGAGCTCGATCATCAGCCAGCCGTCATGCGACAGGGATGGGTTCTGTGTGGTGCCGGCACAGGAGATAAAGCTGGCCGAGATCGCCATTCATCCGGAGTACGATCCGCTCACGCTGAAGAACAGCCTGGCCGTGCTCACCCTCCAGCGGGATGCCAAGCTGAATCCGAACGTGATGCCCGTTTGCATGCCCCCGCCACAGCTGGTCAATGAGACACTGGTCGGCCAGACGTTCATAGTGGCCGGGCTGCGAGTCAAGGAGGATCGCAAGCTCAAGACCTGGGTGAACACTCTGAGCCGTGGCTTCTGCCAGTCGAAGGTCAGCTCCATTGTCACCAGCAGCACCACCGTCTGCGGCTACCAGGCCAAGCCCGAAGGCTACTATATCGGAGCTCCCCTGGTGGGTATGCAGGTGAAGGGCGATGTCACCCAGAACTTCTATCTGGTGGGTCTGATGATCGACTGGCGCTGGGAGAACAATCGCATCCTCTCCAGCTTCCTGGCCATACGGCACTACCTCGATTTTATCTACCAAAATGCCAATTCGCTAATTGTACGCTCCTGAGCACTGAATAAAGGCAGAAGCCACAGGTATATTCGTATATTATATACCTGGGGACTGGGGGTGTTAATTATTCAGTTTGAAGCTCGGCGGCGCTGCTCGTGCAACATGCAAATTGTTCGTACACTTATAGCATTTTAATAAGCAGTCACTCAGCCCTCCCCCTCCCCACGCCCAACGCCATGGCCATTGCTAGTTGGCTGTTGGCTAATGCGAGAAGTATGGAAATTTCATCGCTTTTCCGAGCAGACCCCGAATCACTGTGACAATGCTGCTTCTGACAGACAGACAGCCAAAAGTTGCAATTCCCAAGCAAAAACGGAAACGGAAACCCAAAAAGGGGGCAGTAATGTTGGGTGGGATGGGAGACTGCCCTGCAATTGGCCGAATGCCAAGACGACATTGGCCAAACAAAGAAATGGAAACCACATGGTGGACTAAGCAATGCTCTGCTCAGTGTGATATATGGCCAGCACAAGCTGTTGGCTGCAAAGTTGGTCTTTTGGGATGCACAAAGGACTGGGGTGTTCTATCAATTTTCAGGCAGGTATTAAATATTTAGCTGCTCGACAGGTGGCTTCGATGTCATTTTCCCATGCACCAGCACCAGCACCGGCCATCCCCAAAGCCTTGTCAGGCTAATGGCAGACCCATCATTTTGGATGCATACTTTTAGTCGTCAAATTGCTCTATAAAGAAGGCAGGGAGTGAGAGTAAAGACGCTCTTCGTGCTGTTTATTTGCGCCAAGAATAAAAATCACAATAAAATTTAAATTGCCAAGCAAAGGCATGGCGAAGGGGAGCAGGAGTCGGAAAACGTGACCAGATGACCGACAGACAGACACGGATGAACGGAATCTTTTCCTTTGTTGTTTTACGGATGGCAGAATGGCGGAATGCCGGAATGCGATTCAAAACAACATAAACAGCTGGTTCGGAGAGAGAACGTGCCATGGAGAGAGAGCGGAGAGAGAGAGACTACAGAGAGCAGCACTCTCAGTGCAGGCGTGGGTGCCAGTTGGCTGTTGAAAAATAAACGAGCTTACGAGCGAGCGCAAGCACACGGCCACAAAACAAATACACCGCGCGCTCGAGGACAACACGCGGCGTATACGCAATGTGACAGTTTTAGTGGTTATGGTCAAGCACAGCACTTGAGCGAGGGCACGGCGAAACCGAAAGTGACGCCAAAAAACTGTTTCAGTCAGACACCTGGCAGGCACCCCCAAAACGCGCACTTGAAAATGGGGAAAAGCAAAACGCCCGCCAAGACGTATATCCATTGGGAGAGTGTCTGTGTGTGTGTGTGTGGACACGTGGGTGGGTGTGTGGTTGGCTGTGTGCGTGTCTGTGGTTGGGCTTAGGGTTAGCTACTAGGCCTTGAGGTAGCGCCCACCTTGACAGTAGCCCGCCTATGTCGAAAATCTAGTCCCGCCCCCAGCTCCGGCCCCATTGTGACGGCTTTGAATTTTTCATTTGGCCACAAGAAGAAGAAAGTATGAGGAAGGGAAGAGAAGGGAAAATTGCTTGGGCAAGGAATCGGTTTATCTTGTAGCGATGGAAACTGTGTGTGTTTTCCAGGCTGCAGCTGTCGTTTCACATTTGCCGTGTGTTATGGATGCTCGGCGGGGCGTTTAATGATTTTATATAATTTACTTAAGCACTTAATGTCATTTTCCCACGGCACACACGAGCCCACGAGCCACAAGGGCCACAAAACTTTACGCAATTCTCGACATTCTCTGTCGCAGTATCTGTATCTCACGCTTGCTCTTATGTAAAGATGGTGCGGAATGGCGACGCTCGGCTCGGTGGCGGAGCCCTTTACTTAATTCAATTAAATGGACACAAATATGCTCTGTATAAATTTGGAGCAGCAGCTCAAAAACAGAACGCTTCCCGGATACACAAAAGGCACACAAGCATGGATACACACACACACAAACGTAGAAACTGGCACTCGCGCACGCACACAGCCAGGAGACACGTACATATACTCGCAGCACATGGATAGAATCGCACGAATCGCTTGCTTAGCCCAAAAAAGCAAGCTGCCACTTAAATGCGCCTCCTTCGGACTTGTTTTCCTAGACTTTGGTGGAAACTGTTACAGCCACAGCGACAGCCACAGCTACAGCTCCTTGCTGCTGGCGTTTTTCCAGCCTTCCTTTTTGTTTTTTGGAGCACGCGCCGCGGCCACTGTCGGATGTCGTGTCGTTGCTGGCCAGGAATCTCAAAGTAGACTGAACCGTTTCCTGGCCAAAGCCAGAGCCAAAGCTTTTCCAGCATGTGTCGAAAGCCCTCTCCACGGCTGACAGCTCTCTCTCGCTCTCGCTTTTATTCTTTCAATATCTCTCTCTCCCCACAATGAAAGGAAAAACACTTGTTAGGAATTTTCTTTGCTTTTACAGTTGTTTTTGCTCTGCTTGGCTCGTGGCACAAAGCCGCTGATTTGAGAACTTAAAAATTGGCCAGAAAAACTTGGAAAATGGGCATTTCCATTCAGGCCTTACGTTAAGTTCGTACTAAAAAATAATGTAAAAGTTCAATCTTTAAAAAGTTACGACATATAATTAGAAATATCTCCTGATTTTCCGTTACTTAAGACACAAGTGGTTTTTGAATAAAAACTGAATAAAAATATGCCGTTTTTATTATTTTTTCCATGATTGTATATTAAATATTAATTTTCCAACCTATAAAAAGATAAAAACTCACCTTTTTTTGTATTCTGGCAAACGTGGCTACATTACGAAATTTCGTTTAATAGCCCGCGATTGGGTAAATTTTCAATATATTATAGAAAATTTGTGGTACAACTTTTAATGTAGAATCATCAAAGTTAATTTGATTGAAATGTGATCTTATTAATAATTTTCACATTGAAGTTCCGTACAACGAATTTATTTCCAGAACACTACAATGCTATATTATGAAAAAATGAATTCTATATTACGAATTCCTCTTGAGTTTCGCTATGTGGAAGTTCGACTGTTGGTTAAATTAGTCAACTTTGAATAAATTCAGAAGATAATATAGGGACAGAACTATATGGAAATGTGTTTAAATTGACTTTAAATGTTTGTTTTTTGGCCATGATCGAGAATTTTGAAATTAGTTTTAATTTCATTCAGAAATACGATCGTTACGTCCCATTAGGCCAGCTTTCCTTTCTTTTTGATCTACATATATTATTGAGGCATGGACATGTTCTTAATTAAAATTAAATTTCTAAATTATTCCACATGTCGAAGCAAATAAAGCCCGCACAAATGGAGACATTCAATAGTTATTACCACTTTAGGATGGCAAAAAGAAACATGCCATCAAAAAGTAGCAGGGCCGCGAAAATGCCCCAATAAAAACAGTCATATTAAGACAGGCCATCAAATAGTATTCGCGACAAGGAGATGATCCCATAAACACAAATTCATCAGGAGAAAGCATTTCGCCAACCGTCCATTCGGCAAAATTTTTGGAAATCAGAAAACTGACGCATTCTTAGATCAGAGCAAAGCGAAGAAAACGAGTTTCTTAATCACAGACGATACCTTGAATGGCATATTAATTGTGTAATATATAAAAGTCCATTAGCATATGTATGGGCGAGATTGGCATCTGTCACCGAGCCGCGGGGGAAAGACGTTCTTTTCGACACCCTCAGAATTGGGTTAGCTGGTTTAGTGTCGGCTGGGACCTGGAACAATGCCATTTTATATCAAATTGGTTATTGAGAGTTTCGCTAAAATACAAAATTCTAATGAGATGCGCTCGAAGACAAAACAATGGCCATGCGACAAGCTGGTGTTGTTGACCACTAGGTTCGCATCTCGGATTCGTGTCAGTGTGCTATAGACCAGAAAGGGCAGCGGACGCAGCCAGAGCTTAGCCTTCACCCACAGACATTACAGTTAACAGCCATGCATTGGCAATTGGTGACAGCTTTGTTGCTCTTTGTAGCATGGAATTATCCCATTCAGACTCAATCAGCCAGGATGCCGGCTTTGGAGGTGCAGCAAGGGCCAGGGCGGCCACAGGCACGGCAGCCAGCCAATAAAGAGTGGGAAATATACAAACTTGTAATTAGTCTATGGAGAGATATACTTATGTACTACTTCTTTTGTTTCAGTAACTACCAGTATGTCCTGTTGCCGAATAATAACGGTGGGTACCGGAGGCGTCGCATCCATGACATCCAAGGCAAGGCTGCGCCAACGACAACCACAGAGCGTCCACTAGTCCGCGTATGGAATAGTTTCATTCGAAGTGTTCAGCCCTCGTTAAGTTGGCGAAACTTGACCAATCCATTGGCCAACTTCTTTAACGATGGCAGCGCCAATATCATTGAGACATCGCCCGTGTACCTTCAGTCTCTGACCGAGAACCTGGAACAACAGCCAGAGAGTCCGATTCCAGAGTCGCAGAGCTCCAAGAAACGCAAACGAAAGCGCCGCAAGCAGCAGATACGTAGGCCCTCCTTTGAGTCGCAGGAGTATGATCCGTACGATTACTATGCACCTCCGTTGCCTCCAGCCGAGCCTATGTTCTTCTACGACACTAACTCCGGCAGCTATTACGGAGTGCAGCGCTTCAGCCCGCAAGACTTTCAGGAAAACTACTACAATCACTTTGATCCCGCATCGGAGGGGGAGCCACAGGAGCCGACGGTTTTGGGAAAAATCAACACCAAAAAGATCACTCTTCTGCGGCCACTGCCGTTGTCCTCTACGAAAGGTCAGTCCGCAGTAGAAACAGTCGACGCCAGCGACTCGGCCAATCAAAACGAAGACACAGACGATGAAATTGATTCGAACGATAGTACAGCACTGTCCGATGCAACGTCTTACGGCATTGGTGAAGAAGACGATGACGACGAGAGTCAGTCACCGCTCTCCGAGAGCATGCGCAATGCTCTAGGCACGTACATGCGTGACGATCAACCCAATCGCCAGCGCCAGCGCCAGTCAGGGCGCAATGGTGGCGTCACTGCAATTTCAGACTCAGGTGCCAAGGTTTCTCCTCGGAACCAGAACCGCTACTATTGGCTGCGCGCCTGGTGAAATAAACCAAAATATCTTAATAAACTTATCGAATACCTGATGGACATGAGCATGTATTTAAAGGATTTGTTTGTATGCGTGTGAGTGTGTGTTTTAATAGGATGATATGGAGATGGGGAGCTGTAATGAAGATAACAGTCACATGTAATTTCTCTAGTTATGTATTATTTTTTAAGTGGTAATGAGGTAGTCAGTTGACTTACTATACTAACAGATCACAAGAAATTAGCTAGGGTTGATCCGGGGATATGCGACGATTAGACCAGCTTCGTGAGACGAGATGCACTGCCAGCATTGGGATCCACGGGCAGTGCAACATGATCCACATGCTCAACGTTTTGAAAATATGCATGCTGAAGGGCGTCCTTGGCGGAGATGCGCATGTTGGGGTTATAGCACAGCATCGACTGTACAGCAAAGTAACATTATAGATACACGCTGATGGATTTGATTGGGATTTGATCGCTCACCATTATAAGATCATGTGCCTCGTGCTCGCGGATGGGTGCAGGCACATTGGAGGGCTGAAATTTTGGGAACTTGGCCTTAAAATCCGGCAGCTGTGTCACACCAGGCCATGTGGTTTCGTCGGGCGTGCTCAAAGTGCGAAAGATCCGAAACAGTTGATCGATTTCGCTGTCCCCGGGAAACAATGATCGTCGCATTATCTGAAAAATAATATTGAATGAGGTAATCACCATAATCACAATCCCAATAGCCTACCATCTCGGCGAAAATGCAGCCCAGGCTCCAGATGTCCACTCCAGTCGAGTAGAACTTAGTTCCCAGCAATATTTCCGGTGCTCGGTACCAGAGCGTGACCACCTCGTGGGTGTACGGTCGCATGGGTACATTAAAGGCTCGTGCCAGCCCGAAATCTGCCAACTACAGCGATGAATTAGCAAGCAACTAACAGGATTACAGCTTGATGCCTACCTTTATTCTGCCCGCCGTGTCTACGAGTAGATTCTGGGGCTTGAGATCGCGGTGCAGTACACGATTGGTGTGACAAAAGCAGAGGGCGTCGAATATCTGGTGCATATAGCTCTGAAAAGAGTGAACGCGTTTGTATATACATACATACGTATGGAGGCTTACTTAGATGAACTTACTTTGATCAACTGTGGCGTAAAGACATCCTTCTTCTTGTCCATCAGTTTCTTCAGATCCATGTTGAGGTACTCGAATATCATGTATAGATTATTACCAGAAATAACCACGTCAAACAGCTGCACCACATTCTGGTGCTTGAGGTTCTTCAGCAGGGATATCTCACGTATGGCTGTGGAAGGGACGCCTTCATCCTCACTGCAATAACGAGGGAAAAGTCAGTAAACATAACACATGTGTACACATAATGTCAGTATTAATGAATGCGACTTGGATACTGAAGGTGTGGCTGACCACGCAGCCGAATCATGTGGTGCTACGGCTTTTAAGACCACAGCGCAGCACACACAGAATCCGGGCTGCGTTGTGCAGCAGGGTCTGCTGCAGAGCCTGCGAGGTGTTTGACATTCGTCAAGGACACGGCGTCAGCAGCCAGGATACATATCATATCCCAGGTTGTGTATATGTGTATCTGCACTACACGCCATATGCCGACTGCCGTTTGTTGGCTGCACAACGCTTTGATGCTGTGACTCTAGATGCGAATTCGAGGACTTCGATGTTGATTTACGTACCCTTCCAGACGGATTTTCTTGAGAGCCACATCCTGACCAGTTAAATTGCTGCGCGCCTTGTAGACAATGCCGTATGTGCCTTCGCCGATTTTCTCGGCTCGTAGGAAGTTGTCTAAAACAGTTGTCATTGGGTTAAATCAATCAATCATTCAATCATTAATAATCAAAAAATTGGAGGGAATTCAGCCCATAAAGGGATGGCAGAAGCGAGGATAGAAAATATCGATAGTGCTATCGATACCGGAATGTTGAAACCTTTCTTAAGAGATGTGGCAGCTCATGATATTTCCACCGTTCACGGTATTTTTAATACTTTTCGGTATTTTTTGAGCATTTGTCAATTTCATCAATCTATTAAATTTCATTTTCAACGTTATATAGAAATCCAATAAATGCAATTATTAAAATTAAGCCAATCACGTAGGAAATTGATTCATCACTCGTATAAAATTATGTGGGCAGGGCTGAGAGATCTATCTTGCTAGTAACATTCGATGGAAGATCAAAATCGAAGAATATGGGGGGCCTGCTCCACCGCCTGTACCTGTGCCTGCCGCCTTCCTGCTGTTCTCTCGACCGAGTACAGCGACGGGAACGGAACCACGACGACGAGCGATGCCCTTCAAGGATGTGGGCGATGCGCACGCCCTGGACGTGTCGGTGGCGGAGAGGCGCATCTACTGGACTGACCAGAAGACCAAGTGCATCTTCCGGGCCTTTCTCAATGGCTCCTATGTGCAGCAGATCGTGGACTAGGGTCTGATTGGGCCGGACGGCATCCGATGGTCCGATGCGGAGGTTCGTCTCATCGAGGTCGCCCGCCTGGATGGCAGCAGTCGGCGCGTGCTCTTGTGGAAGGAGGTGGAGGAGCCCCGGTCCCTGGTCCTCGAGCCGCGCCGCGGCTACATGTACTGGACAGAGTCGCCTTCGGACTCCATACGGCGTGCCACGATGGACGGATCCGAGCTGCAAACCATCGTTGCGAGAGCCAACTATGCGGCCGGGCTCACATTCGACCAGGCGACGAGTCGCCTCTACTGGGCCACCCAGTCGCGGCCAGCGAAGATAGAGAGCGCCGACTGGGGTAAGAAGCACCCGATACTGGTTTGCAGCGACACGCGGTTTCCCTGTATCAGGACTACGTGTACTGGAGCGACTGAAACACCGGGGACATTGAGCGGGTGCACAAGACGACGGGCGAGAGCCACAGCCTGGTCCATTCGGGCATGACTTACATCACTTCGCTGCTTGTGTGCAACGACAAGCGACAGGTGGGGCTAATACGTGCAAGATCAACAACGGGAGCTGCTCCCACCTGTGCCTGGCCCAGCCCGCAGACGGGGCATGACCTGTGCCTGCCCCACCCACTACCAGCTGGCCAAGGACGGGGTCTCCTGCAAGAACTACATCATCTTCAGCCAGATGAACAGCTTCGGCCGACTGCTGTCGAACACGACAGACTGCTCGAATGTGCCGCTGCCAGTGTGCGGCAAGAATATCCGCGCCGTGGACTATGATCCGATCTCGCATTACATTTACTGGGTAAGGAGGATTAGCAGAAGCTGAGCGCGGTTTCCCTAATATCCCTAATCCTTCTTTTTCTTTTCAAGATCGAAGGCAGGAGTCACAGCATCAAGCGTTCTCTGGCAAATGGCACAAAGGTGAGCCTCTTGGCCAACTCCGGACAGCCGTTCGACATTGCAATCGACATCATTGGGCGGCTGCTCTTCTGGACCTGCTCCTACTCCAACAGCATTAACGTGACAAGGTGAATCTCTCTCTCTCTCCGATTCATCCGCACAATTGTGTTCCTAAAGCGTTGCCTCTTTTAGCTTCCTGGGTGAATCCGTAGGCGTCAACGATACCGGGGACTCGGAGAAGCCTCGCAACATTGCCGTGCATGCCATGAAGCGTTTGCTCTTCTGGACAGATGTCAGCAGCCATCAGGCCATCATTCGGGCCCGAGTCGAAGGCAATGAGCTGGCCCTGGACCAACAGTCCGACTACAACAGTCTACTATGCCCATGGCAAGTGAATCAATGTGATAGACCTTAAAGGAAAGAACAAGTAAGCAACCAATATGGAGACCCGACCCTCTGAACACATGTGTAATCCCCTTTTCCCTCTTACAGGAAAACCTTTGTTTCCATGCACATCACGCAGGTGAACAACATTGCCGCCTTGGGAGGATTTGTGTACTGGCTGGATGACAAGACCGGACTGGAGTGGATCACTGTCAACGCAGAGCGTCGTTCCGGGGAGCTGCAGCGTCTGTCGCAGTTCACCGACATCAGTGCCGTGTGGGCACCGGATGCGAAAGTGCTGCGCAATCACATGGCACAGTTGCCCAAATTGTTCCCACATCTGCATAGCGGGGTGTGACACGCAGTACTCACGACGTCTGCTCGTGCCCCAAGCATCTGATGCTACTGGAGGACAAGGAGAACTACGGCGTCTATCCGGACAGATAATTTTAAGTGGCGGGAGTAGTGACATAAAGAACGACTTTATATCCGCCTTCTGGCGCTGTGACGAAAGGACTGCCCGGCGGATCAGTTCAGCTGACAGTCAACCGAGGGCAGAGACAAGACTCTGATCTGCGATGGTACCACCAGTGACAACTGTGACAATGTCAAGGCTAACTTATGATGAAGCAGGGCCCCGTCTAAAACGAAAACTAGCTGCCGATGTAGCAATCAGTAATAAAAACGATACCAAACTTTTAATTCATGCAGGAACAATGTCAGCCAGGAAATCATATGCAAATGATACTGCATTTTTACTTAAAAATGTTAGCACTTCTGAAAGCGAAGCTACTGAAGCTAAAAGAAAGCTCGATATTGTAGAACCAATACCTTTAACAACAAATGATGCTTTGGAATTCTTGCTGGAAAATTCTTTAAGCAAACGATTATATAATGAAATTCGTCAAATAAGCAAACAGCATAATTGTGACATATACCCAAGCTACCAAAATGTCCAGGAAGCCAAATTGCAATTGAGACCTGCGGGAATAACTGCTACAGAAACTATGGCAAAAGTTGCCTTGCAAGATTTGTTAAACCACACTGCCAGCCGCATAATATTGTTACAGGAAGAGTTATTCGCTAACTTTGAAAACGTTTCTAGTATTAAGTTAATTGCGAGTTACGGATACGATGGATCAACTGGGCAAAGTATGTATAAAAAAAGATTTGAAACGAAGGAACCGGAACAATTTTTTGGAATAATAGAACTCCGCAGTCTGTAAGATTTTGCCGACTCCTCAAAATGGAATTCGCCAGAGAAACAAAAGATCATATTCTTGCAGAAAAAAACGATTTGGACACACAAATAAAAAACTTGACTCCTTGTGTAGTAAAAATTTCAAATGAAAAGAAGATCACTGTCTCATACGACCTTCACATGACTCTTATAGATGGGAAAGTTTTAAACGTTTTAACGGGTACAAAATCTTGCCAATTGTGTTCAATATGTGGTGCAGGCCCAAAACAATTTATGGAAACTTATGATACAAATTCCTTTAAGCCAAATCCTCGGCATCTTCATTATGGGATAAGTCCACTTCATGCTTGGATACGCATTTTTGAATTGCTGCTTAAAATATCATATAGAATGGGGCTTAAAAAATGGCAAGTAAGAAACGAAAATGACAAGTTGGAAATGATTGCCAAAAAAAACATATACAAAGAAGATATCGTATCTGCCCAAATTCTTAAACTAACAATATCCTACTCCACCTTCCCACAGCTTTGCATCGGCCGCCCTGCGCTGCGATGGCCCTGCCTCGGATATTTTCGCGCACCGAGACAAAAATCGGGCTTTAATGGCTCCATTGAAGAAATTAAGTAAGCAGTAAGCAGTAAGCCAAAAATAATTGAAAATCACTGCATACTGATATTCTCCTCGCAGGGAAGCACGCCGTCAAGCACTCCCTTTTAAAGACTTTAAAAATGCAATAGAGAACCTGCCGGCTATGCCATATGAGGTGCAACGCGACCAAGCTGCGGATGAAGATGGAGCAAAAGACTATGGATGAGTGTGCCAGGCTACTACTACCACAATGCCTTCTACAAGGACCCAAGGTCCGAAGGCGACACCAGTTTAAGGTACGCGCTTGTCCCCAACGAACGAAGGACAAGTTGCTCAGTATGCCAAAAGCGGAAGAGGATGATTCGCCCGAAGAGTTTCAGCATGAATAGGCAAAGTAAGTATAAGTACCACCAATTGTATGACACATTTTTGGCTAATTCTCGACCATTGACAGATTGGGAAATTTACGCCTTTGCAAAGTACGCGGACAAGGAAACAAAACCGAAACAAATAAGCACGAAAGAAGTCAAGCCCGATGGCAACACTGAAAAGCCTTCTACATATATTCCCTGAGGCAAATCCTGCTTTTATGGCGAAGTTGCTAGCATCTGGCTATCCCGTTAACGAAACAGCAGTCAAGCTTTTAGCGGAGTATAGTCGGAGAGGCATAGGGATCCGTGTACGTCGGACCGGAGAAAGAGCTAGCCACCAGCGACAGCGTGGGAGGAAAAGCTTTACGGCTTTACCGCGCAGATAACCATCAGAGATCACTAGAAAACACAAACGGGACGGATAAGCCGTTAACGGGACAATGATGTAGTATTGGTGGCGTCCCAAGTTGGATTTTAAACAAATTATTAAATAACACTCACTTCGATAGGCTAACGGCACAATTGAAAAGCAGGTAAGGAGGCAGGTCTTCTCGCAGTTTGTAAATAGAGTTTAATTGTTTATCCAAAACCGCAGGAATAGCTGGCGGCCTCTTTTGAAAGCGTGGGTGTGTTTGTGTTTAGCTTACAGCTATCGTGTAAAGTGACCCCACTATCAACTTGTTCCTTCGCTTACCTTTGCGCCACCAAGATGAAAGTAAAATGCACAATTTGGGAGTGGATTACAGAGGAAGGAGGAGATGCAAAACGAAAGAAAGAAACGTATGAACCCAGCGAACACGAAAGTCCACCGAAGCCACCAAATTTTCCACCAAAGCCACCAAATTTTCCGCCAAAGCCTAATAGTCCAAATAGTCCACCAAAGCCACCTAATAGTCCGCCTCCACAAACTCCCTCCATAAGTCCAGATCATTATATCAAAAGAATGCCTCCAACACCTAAAACGCCACCGAAAGACGACTCTGGCTCAGACTCCGAAATAGGAGAATGGAGTGGAATTGTAACCCCAAGGCACGACGTAGCCAGCGTGTCGTCAGTGCGGACGGTGGAGCTGATTATAAACGTTTACGGGATACTCCTTAAAGCAAAGTGTATATCACTTTTAAAAAAAGTTAAAGAGGAGCCATTGACGCCTGGAGACAGGAAGATAATAAGAAAAGCTATTACGGCGTTTTATTCGGAACAAAATTTAAAGTTAACCATGTCAAAATTTCGCCAGCTTGTAGACGAAATAACCGAGTTATTTCCGAATGAAATGACTTCCAATTGGACCTGCGGGAGACAAAATCGTGTAAATTTCTATAACAACATACAATCAAAGAAGTATGAGCTAAAAAAGAAGACTAAGGCTAACAGGAGCTCCTCCAACGCTCCTGCTTTAACACTCTGCTGCCATGCAGACAAACTTACATGCAGCACCTGCGCGGAGTTCACCTGCACAAAATGCAGTGCATCCTGCAATAAGTGCAGCCAACTGATATGCAGCAGTTGCGAGATTTCCAAAAGAGCATTGTAAGTCCTATCTTTTTCTAACATTTATAACATTCTAACAAATCTAATATGATCGAATCTAATGTCTCTTCCACAGAAATCTGGAACTGCTTTGCAATATGTGCGAAAAGTTCCAAGCTCCAGAAGGGTCTAAAATTTTACTTTCGTGTCAGCAACACATTTCAAAAGTTGTGCCAAAAGAAACACCTAATAATTAGGAAAATCATCGATGTCTGCAAAGTACATCCAAACATCGATGACAATGTTTCGACGTTTCAACAGCTCTAATTTCTTTAATCTAATTGAAATGTACTTAAATTTCGCCACACACGGCAAATCGGACTTCAATATTACACCATTTATTTTATTACAATTAGGATTAGCGTTAAATCGGCGTATGCAATTATTTGTGTTTAGTAGATATACTTATACCAAAACTGAAAATTCAAAACAAATATACTTAAATAATGACGAACAACATGCCCATTTAGTCTTCAATGTATTCGAAGGGCTCTGGGGGCTCGGGCTCCTTCTCCTCATCGTTCATTGGACCGAAGGCAGCCACGGGTTCGACGAGTTCCTGTTCCTCAACTTTGCCGCTGTGCTGGAATACAATGATGCCGCCAATGGTGACCTCCTTGAGGGGCTCGTAGGTCTGGTTGTCGATGACGCTCAGGACCTTCAACTGTTGACGCAGGAATAAACCTAGATAAATTTACATACATTCAACGTGTTTTTTTTATCTTAACATTTGTTAATTTTAACTTTTTTTACTTATATTCACTAATTATACCCGATACTCAAAGTATTGGGGTATATTAGATTTGTGGTAAAAGTGGATGTGTGTAACGTCCAGAAGGAATCGTTTCCGACCCCATAAAGTATATATATTCTTGATCAGTATCAATAGCCGAGTGGATTGAGCCATGTCTGTCTGTCCGTCTGTCCGTCCGTCCGTCCGTCCGTCTGTCCGTCTGTCCGTCCTCTTCAGCGCCTAGTGCTCAAAGACTATAAGAGCTAGAGCAACCAAATTTGTTATCCACACTCCTGTGATATCGGACCTTGACCGTTTTATGTCAAAATTTCGCCACACCCCCTTCCGCCCCCGCAAAGGACGAAAATCTGGGGCATCCACAAATCTCAGAGACTATTAAGGCTAGAGTAACCAAATTTGGTATCCGCACTCCTGTTAGATCTCACTTTAAAACGTATATCTCAAAATTTCGCCCCACCCCCTGCCTGCCAGTGGCTACGCAGCGCCCGACGTCACGCTCAGACTGATTTTCTGTCTCTCTCGCACTCTTTGTCGTGTCGTTTAATATTAGCGGCTTCTGCCGGAGGAGAGCCATACTGACTTAGTATCGGGTATAACTGTAGAGTTGCGGTGTCCGCAGTAACTCACAACGTTCCCCCTCGTTTTTTTTGTTTCTATTGGAATAGGCTGGATTTCTGTGTCAAATTTCTTTTTGATCTGCCACTAATTGCCGCTATCTGCAAAACAGTTTTTTCTTCTGCCTCCTCCCCTACGCACGGGGTATAGACGCCCACGCGGAGCGATGTATCAAACCGATGCGGCTGCCGTCTGCCGGGCACTAGTTGGCCTCTCCTCTCTTGCTCGCCAAAGTGCTCCAAAGCGACGACCCAAAGCTCCGGCGAATTTTTTTAAACTCCAGCTGGTTGTCCCGGAAGACGGACCTCCTCCAAATTCCAACCTAGGGCAAATTCCACACACATGGAACACACATTTATACACTTTCGCTCGGTTTCTTTATCTTAACTTACCCAAACGGGTGCCTCGTCGAAAGTGTGTATATCACTAACTAACGCTTCACTGTCAGGGATATATTTCACCTATTGGTTTCAATGGGTTTCTCTCTCTTTTTGAATATTATAATCATTCTGCCACTTTAGAGGGTACTTGTTGAACACCATTTAACGCTGTCGACCAAGCTTGGAATGCTGCAACGGCGTCCCAATGACAATGTCGAACTTCTACTTCGAACCCGCTTTTCTTCGATGAGGAAGTTTGACCTGGCTCTGACCCACTCTCTGATCCCTCGCCCTCTTTGCCAACTATTAAAGAGAATTTTTGTCTTGCCGCTCGTTAGACGGTGCCTAATTTTCGGCGGACTCCAAAAATCCTAGGCCACCTCACAGCAGCTACAAGCCTCACCGTACACCTCAAACCTCACTTCGGAGAGACCGCAAATATTTTGTTTAGTCCAAGGAACCTCTTTGCCTAGATTGGCTCCTGCAACTTCTTCAGATGTCCTTTTGTTAGCGACAGGACTATGTGTGTGTTTCTGCTCCATGCTCGTTGACCATTTAGGGATTGATGCATTTATGTATGCCCCAGCGAGTAATAAGCTTATAAGTTGTTTGGAGTTCTGAATGCTGCCACCGTGCGATAACACAACAATTTCAGCGACGAGGTGAGGAGGAGTCGAACTAATTATAATCAATATGAAGTGGGTGGCACATCAATAGGTGGGCTGGGCAGCGGATGGGTGCACCTCCTGCAGATATCATTTTCTCAGGTGAAAGACGCATGGAAACAAAGGGTATGGTCATATTGTGATGAATGCATTTATGGCAGCCCAAGCGTGTATTAAGCTGATTGAAAATTTTGCTGAGCAGCTTAAAATCTAAGAATGTTCTAAGGGGGTTCGGAACGGGGAGATGCACAAACTCACAAACATGGTCGGAGATGGTTATTTTTAAATGGAATTTCAATGTCCTATTTTTGCTGGTACAAAATGTAAACATAATCATTTATTCTTTCGAATAAATTGAACCCGTTTGCACACTTTTTGGTATGTGTTTTGGAAAGCTGATTATTTTATAATGGACTATGCATAGCTCCATATGTATATCGAACATTTAGCCAATTTTCGATGGAAATGTTAGTTTTATTTGAAATTTACACACTATGCTCTTTGTGATATACGTCCTCTATATATGGATTCCTCTTTACATTCAAAAAGTGTTTCAAATAAAAATAAATATTAAAAAAATATATATAAAATCAAATTGCCTGAATATTATCCAAAATCCAATCACTGTATGGGGCAATAAACATAAACAGGTATGGCGCTTCGAGGTATGATTCAAATCTGCCGATCAAATTGCCGATAAGATAGTAGTTTTTGGGCACGCCGTTCTCCACACGAACGCCTACCAAAGCCGACCCATACTGCAGATCCGCTCCTTCAACATGTCCGCACATCTGATGCTCCGTGATTAACTCGTAGCTTTTCTTACAAAACTGCTTATCGCGAATGTTCGCATAAGTCTTGATGCGGCGGCTATGCATTTTCTTGCCGTCTTGCCCATCGTAACCAATCAGGTCCACGTTAGTTGCAACAAAAGTAGTTGGACCTTCCCAGGGCTGTGGCATGCAAATGGGCTGAGCAAAGATAGAGAAGGGTACATCGCGATCCAGTCTGATAGCAGCCAGGTCATCCCCAAGTGTGTTGATATTGTAGTCGGGATGCACAATAAACTTTTCAATCGAGAACATTTTTATGTGTGTGCTGGACTCACAGTCGGAAGTGTCGAACAGAACCGCATAGGGCGTGTGTGGTTTTTTGTTTCGATAGAAACAGCTGGCGGGGGTCAGGGCATGCCGGGCATTGAGGAGCACGGCTACGCAATGAAATATGAATGCCTCACTACTGTTCTTATAGACAAGACGACCCAGCCATGGCTGCTCATCCTGCTCGGCGTACACCTTGTTCGTGTAGAGCTGTCTCTCATCCAGTCTGCCACATGCTTCCTCTTCACACACTACCGCAATGGCTGAGTTCAGGAAGGAGGAATTTAATTGGTGTCGTCTCAAGAACCTTGGTCATCTTACCTAGCACGGATAGAACAATAGAGTTCACAAATACGAATACCCTAGATCCCGGCATCTCGTTGTGTGAGCTGTGAATAGGACGTCGACCCAACAAAGACTGAATTGATTGAATCATTCGCAGTCTCTGAACCGCTGATTAAAGTTTATCGAACCGCAGGGCTTTGCATATAATGTCATATATGTACATATTTTTAGCTCTCTCTCTGTATGCTCGACTTGGTGTAATTATAACTAGTTATCTCTTCAATCCACTGCCTGTGCGTTGAAATGAGTGCGAATAGGGTCGGCATTTGCGGATTGTTCTTAGCCAAGCCATGCAGAGAAATCCCCAAAAGGTTGCATGCCCCAGTGCCGTTCTCCATTTTGATGCCCACCAAGGGCGAACCTGCCAACACGGGGCTGTCTGTCGGGATGTGTGCGCACACCTCAAGCTCCGTTATGGCCAGACCCTCGAATTTGCGCTGGCAGTAGGCCTGACTCGTAATTTTAGTTGTTCGATGGCTCCGTGTTCCACTTTTGCCCTGACCTAAGGTCACCACATCGAAGCGCCGTGCGATCAGGGAACCGGGGTCTACGTCCTCGGCAAGAGACAGGCCGGATGCCATGTTAAGATCGCCTTCCAGCTGTAGTATTGCGATATTGTTGTCAGAGCGGTCCAAAGTGTATTTCGGATGAATGAAAATCTGGCTGATGGGGTGTATTTTATTTTTAGTCCTGAACCTGTAGTCCTTTTGGGGCTTCCACATCACACAGTGCGCCGGCGTCAGGATGTGGCGAATGGTGATAGCAACGCCAGAGCAGTGATACAGGTAGTCGAAATTTGGACTGTAATACATAATCTTTCCAATCGATTCCGTATCATTGGTTAATGCATTTACACAATCAAATCTTTTGCTGGCCAATGCTGCATCTGTAAAAAAAACGTATATGCATGTACATATATTAATAAAGCCTCAACCGCGTAATCAAAACATACTTCTCAGCGTAATAAAAGATAATATCAAGAAAATAGGGACTGATCTGGATGAATACATATTGCACTTGTCTGCTCCGATCCGCTCTGCTCTCTCGTGGGGTTGGATAACAACTGAATTGACGATGAGAAGGCTGTTGAGCTGCTGAGCTTTGTCAGCAGCGTATGTATAGGTATTTAGTGCGATACAGAGTCGAAGGGACAGCGAAAGGTACGAGTTAGGCCAACGAAGAGAGCACGACGGGTCTGTTGGATGATTAGCTCGGCAGGCTGGTCGAATTGATCAGCGAGAGCGCGTCAGATCGAGAGAGCGAAAGAAAAGGCGGAAGAAACAATGAAAGACGCGAGAGAACGGCTGCATAGGCAGCTGCAGTGCGAGAGAATATGTATGTATACATATGAATGCAGCTTACAATGTGCAAACAACAAACAATAATAAGGTTTTACTTTACTGCTGCATCACTGGCTGTAATCTATTAATTATTGAGCTGCGTAGCCCTACAAAGGCGTTGGCATCATTTTCTTGAGAAATGAACTTCGATAATCCACTTCGTAGAAATGCTACAGGCGTTTAGAAACACATTTCATGCATTTACAAATTTAATTGCCTGTAATTGCCGCACGCACTTCATGTTGTCTCAATTTGTGTTTTACGAGCTGCAATAAAAATGCCATGAACATTTGGGGGCTGGTCCTGTTCATTCTGATCTGCTGAGCATGTGTTTTGCGTGCTGGGCTTCCGTAGAGAGAGAGAGAGAGAGAGAGCAAGAGATTTGGTTTTTTGCGTGTTCTGGCGCGCAACATTTAATATACCATTTATTGGAGAAAGCATCCGTAGAACGAGATTGCCATGCTTTCAGCGCTTCAGCGTCTGTCTTCTACAATATATTCTTACAGACATATTCATATATCGTTAAAGTTATCACAAATGGTTTTTTTTCTTTTGATTCGTTAAATTGGAACCATCTGTGGGAGAAAGTTACAGAAAACTCAGTTGTTACCAAGTAGGGAATCAGGCAATTTGCATAGTTAGCTAGCGACTAAGACGTAATTCTACAATGAGACCAGCTAAGAAGGCAAGTTTGCTGAGAAGTGTTGAGAATGGTGTGGCGACCAAATATCTGTTTGCCGTGTTCTTGTGTTAGCCGTTTCATAATATACGTATATTCTGGCGATTGACCTCGAACACGATGTGGTCCTCCTCGTCGCTGTTGACATCCTCGATGGCCATGGGAAGTGATGTTAGCTCTTGATTGGTCCTGTCGCCTTGTACCCCATATTTGCGCTCTGCTCGTGTTAATCGCATTTGATAGACACGCAACACAAGTAGAAAAATGGCGGAACTTGTTATTGCCACCAGAACGTAGACGACGGCTTGTCCCGGAAAATCCATTTCATTGCCCATGCTAGAGTGCTCGATGCGAGCATCCTCCACAGGCAAACTGGAGGATGGCGATAACTTGGGCTCGGCCCGAGATTTTGGGTCAGCTGGCCGCTCTGGCTCCTTGGGTTGTTCCTTCAAAGTTAGCGCAGGCTTCTCAGCAATGATGACATCAGCATCCTTTTGATTGGGCACGGGCACTGCATCATCTGACTTTACCGCTTTCGGAATTGCAGCCGGTGCACTTAGCTCCGATATCGGAACGGGCTTTGTGCCATTCGTGGATGCTGCCGACACTGCTGCGTCACTCTGCTGTTGCACCAACATCAGCACAAACAACCAGATGGCTGTGGCCGCGATGGAAGATCCCCGGAAGTGCATTTGTTCTTATCTTATTGTTATTCTATCGAAATTGGATACAAGCCACTATGACGTTTTAAAATTTCTGATGTTTTGATTTTGCTGTAACTTGTCAGTGCTGCCAGACCGACTGGAATCGCAAAGGTAAGGGGGTTCATGCAACCGAACTTTGCATTTTATGGCTCATTAATCATTGGAAACGCTGAATCACGCTGTTTGACAGGACCCTTCGTGATGACTTCATGGAGTCCCCCAGCTGCTCAGAGTACCCTGCCCGCTGCGGAGCGGGTGTCGACAATTAGCAGTGATTCGAATGGCAAACCAAATCTATTACTCCACTTGTTCAAGTGCTTCGATTCGTTTCTTCCCCTGCCCGACCTGGCACAGACCGGAATTTATGGCTGCAGCTGTTTGCACATTTCCATATTCCTACGACTGCTGCTCGGTTGCTTGCTCTCGATAACGAAGGAGTTCGCTCGACTTGCAGGTTGGGGGTGGGGCAGGGAGTGAGAAATATAAATTATGCCATGCTGATATGTACTTACGGTTTTTGGCGCCAACCAAGTGCCGAAAACTGCATTTACCCAAAAAACAGAAAGCAGAAAGCAGCATGAAGCACCGAAAGCGGTGGGTGGCTAAAAGAATCCAATTTCGGGGCAGGCGACAGCCCAAAGGTGCGGTCCCCAACTGTGTTTTGGGTTTCCTTGTAATTTATGCGTTCGGGTTCGGGTCAGAAATGGGGTAACTTTTGTGTAAATAACCTCAAAGAATTTTCAATCTATTAGCGGTGGAAAGAAATCCCAAAATTCAGGAGTCGTCAGGCGATTTTTGCTTTATTCATAAATCAACCTGTCGAAAAACCCAGCAAGACCGCCATAAGGGATATTTAAACAGTGGCTAGATTTTGGTGTTCTGCAGAATCCAATCGCGATGCAAATGAACGTTAGTATGCAAATGCATACTCGGTTCAGAGGGAAATCCCGCGGCCGCCACGCCAACTAGATGGAACCTACGTGGATCCCCTCCATGGGCATCGATGAGAGGAGCCCCTGACAGGGGCTGAAAGTCTGTGATCCCGCAAATGTTCGAAGTAGCTATTACATTGTGTCCATCCTTTTTCCGGCACTCTTCGGTGCTGACTTTCTGGAACGGCATCTTAATTCTCTTAGGTATTGCCCGTTTTTTAGGTGTCAAGAAGCCCGACACTTGGAGAGTTGTGTCGTCGGTACCACTTGAAACTTCTTCGGCTGTGGGCAGGCATATGGGCTGAACATAGTTGGAGATTTCCACGTTCCTGGCCAACTCGATGACAGCTATGTCATTGTCGATCTTGTCGGTGGTGTAGTCTGGATGCAGAGTTAGTGTCTTGTGGTCGATGCGCTGAGGGGGCGGTGCACACGAGTCCTGGGGATTGCAGTCCCGTTCGGTAATGTCGTTGCTGGAGTCCCAGTCGCCGAGGATTACTGCCGAGACCTCTCTACCGAAACCAGTCAGGCAATGAGCAGCTGTGACGACATGACGGGGACCTATGAGGGCACCCACACACCCAAAGTCTCGGTTTCCCAGGGAGTCAGTGAACTCGATCCGGGCGATCCAAGGGTGTTCGTCCAGTTCCGTGATTCGCTCTCCATTCCTAACCTGCGATTCGTTCAGTTTGCCGCACTGCTGCTCGAAAGTAAATGTTTCGATTGCTACAAAAACGAAAAAAACTATATTTTGATATCTAATTGGAGGTCTCTTCCGATATTTACTAATAAATGAGGTGAACAATGTCCCCAGTAAAACCAGAGAACTGTAGAACACCAACATTCTGATCTGTTCGGCACTTCAGCAAGCATTGAGGTGCATCCCAGCCAAGCCGCGTCTTTTATAAGCCCAGTGGCTGCTATTTAGTATGTACTTAGCTAGTTAATCCAGTTATTGAGTGGTTGTACCCAAGGAAAGCTGCTTTGATTAATTAAACGCTGGGAAATTCCGCTCAACTTCCTGACAATCCATCTTCATTGAATCGAATGTAAAGTATGTTGTATACAACAAATTGATGCTGATTCTTGTTTGCTCATAATTATTGCATAATAATCCCTCCGAAACGACAAAAAAGTGTGTTCAGTATACATTTCAATTGAATGAACTCGAACAAATATGAATAAAAGATTCATATGATTGGCGACTGCCGCCGCTGCTCATTTATTTATGAGTATATTCCGATTCGGTGCAGCGCGAAATAGACATTACTTAATTGAGCGTAAATCAAATTAATTAATTCATTAATTCGAGCGTTGTTAGCAAACGATTTGTGGTCCATTTAAAGTGGCTAACTGACAGAATTTTGCCCGAATTTCCTCCCGGTGGCAGGACATCGCTAATGGAAATTGCACTCGTTAAAGTGAAAGCATGTTGCAGGCCCCCCCTGACAGACAGAATGGAATAAATGAGGCCAATTGCTAGCTAACAGCTTTAATCTGAACCCCAACACCCCGTTCAGAAAGCTCCTCTGCCTTGAATGGTGTTGATCAAATGTCAAAGTTGGTGATGAAAACAAGGACATCGACCGGGTAGACAATTCTCCCTGGAACTACCGACTTTTCAGCTAACGAGCAGGCGCATGTTCCATCTGCAATAATAACAATGCTGCCAGGATATTGACACAGCGGCAATAGCAACAACCATACCCATGTGCTGGTCGCAGGTCCTGCCATTGTCGACAATAAGAGCAAATGGCGGGCAAAAGTGCAACTTGTAATTCGAACAAAAGCAAACCAGTTACAAATGCCGCTCATGCGACTACTCGTAGATGAACCTTTGTGTATGTTGGTACGTCCGCACGTGTACTATATTTATTTTCCATAGTATACGTATATGTATCCATGTGAAAGGAGGAGGGAGTACTATAAACAGAAACAAAACTTAGGGGAACACGTGGACAGAAACGTAAGAACAATTGCCATAGCCTCACCGACAAGCTAAATATATTTCCTTCGATGACTAGTCCAGGGATAAGAGAGCATTTGTGACCCTTTTCCAAGGCGATAACAGCATGTAAAATAACAATCTTATGAAATACCTTTGGCCTGAAGGAAGTTTACTTGGTGGCCATTCGATTGGTTTTACCATTGCCATTTCGCGGTAAGTCCTTAACCATTAGGTCACCGCCGAAATACGTAGTCCACGACTTTCTGTTCATTCAATTGTCCCCATTTGCCTCAGTCAAGACCTCTAAAACAACAGGCATCTGGGAGATTATGTACTCGAGCTCGTGAGGATAATATTTATTGCTCCGGTACTTCAGAAGATCCTTCTTAAGTTCCACACGTATACACGCACCTATCGTCATTCACATAGCCCAAGTCACCCATAGTCTCGTCGCCTCCGGGTCGCCATAGTAGCCGGGCCAGAACTCTCCACTGTCAAAGTAAAACTCTCCTACCTCGTTGGGTCCCATAGTGTCAACAAATTCGCCGACAATCTTCAGTTTCAACCCACAGCATTGGGCTTCTCGTCGAAGCTAAAGTTGAAACAGCAGCAACAGCCTAACTCTGAAAAACCACAGCCGAAGCGACGGCGAAGTTCTTGCTGAGTTTGTAAAGTGCAGCGCCCCAAAGGCCTGACTGCTGCCAATCGCCGTGTGACCTTGTCCTCCTCGATTATGCGCACCGAAGGGCCTATCGGAGAACTCGTACTGAAGATGCCCTTGCTGATTGTGGTGATTCCAGCGATTTGGATGCGTACTGAACATCAGTAGTGGTGATGCATGCTTTAAGCAAATCCGTAAACCTTTTGACAGCATTTGACTTTTTGTGTAATACTTACATGTTTTCGTTGAGAATTTTGCGGCTGTTGGACAATGCCTTGGGAGGGCCCGTGGTTTGTTGTTTATTTATATCCCAATTTGAGACGAGTTGGCTGGAGACATGAGTCTGGAGCACTTCCTGAATACTGATGTAGACCGTCGGATGGTAACTCATTGTCACTCTCTTAATATCCGACTTGGCTGAGTCTTCTCGAACTATTTCATACTTGTATCTGTCGCAGAAGATTATAAGTTGTTAGTTGATGTTTTCGTTGATTTCTTTCAGATACGTAATGTTCAGGGAGTGGGGTGAGATTCCCTTGAAGAAGCACGCCTCTGTGACAGCCGAGAGATGGGCGGTGTTTCTCGCTATGATGGCCACGATATCCGTCTGATACAGTCCAATGGAATGTCTTCTCAGAGTCTGATATCTGGAGAGATATATTAGAGGATTAGTAAGAATTTCTTTATTGTGCAACCTTTTGAACCAACTTGCACTATAATCTTCGGAAGACGCTGCATCCCCTGAAATATTATTTCGCCTATTGAAAGGTCTTCCGAAAAAGGAGATCTCATCCTCAGGGCTCCAGATCTTGTGTACGGCTGTACGGCTCAAGACTATTTGCCTCCGACATTGTCATTTGTACACTTCCATGGTAGATTATATTGTCTACTTGTGTTTTCTATTACTATTCGTTGTATGTCATATGGTTATCTCTGTTCTGAGAGTGATAAGTTTGAGTGATAAGCGTTTTAAGTTCCATAAAATCGAACTAAGCGATCCCGAAACGCGAACCGAAGGGAGGAAACTCGTGTGTGCTGAAGATGATTACTTCTGATTTTGCCCATTTACCCATCCCCAGTTGAATTTATCTAACTCTAAATTGAACTTGCCACGCATCAGTGTTGCCCTGGGAATACATACTACGGCTTTAGGTACATATATACATACATGTGTTTGTGTGTGGGTGCATTGGGGGTTAAGTTTAAAAGTTGTTCATGCCTAGCATTTGAAATTTGTTGCGAAATTATATTGCGGCTTGTTTGTTTCGCTCCTACTCCTGATTCCTGCTGCTGCTGCTTCGTATGCGTCACGTTGCGTATACGCGCCGTGCGCCCCCAGGGCAGGCCTTCTCACCATTCGCACACACAGAGAAAACCAAACAGAAAAATACTATAGCAACAACCACTAGATAGATACACACCCACACACGAGTATCTAGATAGATGTATCTGAGGGGGGTGGTGGGAGGGGAGGGGACTCTACAAATCCGGCAGCATCTTCCGCACATTCTAGTAAATAAGTTTTGAAAAGGAAGGCGAAATAAACGTCGACAGCGTTTATACTCCTACATATATGTGTATTATGCTGTATTACAAAAAGGATTGTTGTCGCTGCTGCCACGATAAATGGCCCTAGAGTTCACATTATGTGTGTGCTTATGTGTGTGTGGAAAATCTATAAAAAGTTATAAAAGTGTCATTAGCGCCAACAATAGGCATGCCGACAGCATCGGGACCTTAGCGCGTTGTCACATCGCTAAAGCCTTGTAATAATCCCTGTCCTGTAAACTTGTTGTTGTCAACTTTTTCTCCGCTTTGCATTGGCAGTGACCTCCTTTGTCACTCCCCGAACAATAATAATTCATACGAGTGTCACTACTAACTAACTAAATGGCTAAAGTAAAAGGTTTTCCGTGTACAATTTGAGAAGTCTGTCTGTGCGAGAGTGTTGAGTACCGGTCTGTTTGCCATCTATGCCTATCATGTGCTTTTTATCACTCGTTGATTTGCCTTATTGTGTTGTTTCATGCATAATTTAACACAAAAATGGACCGAACAACGACATCAGGTTTGATTAAACTTCATGGCTTTGACAGATTGCAATTGTCTTTGTTATTTCTTTTTTAAATATTAATCGTAAATAAGACATGCCTGAGAGCTTTCCATTCTTCGATTAAGGTACATATTTTCAATAAATTCCATCACTACTTAGTTTTTCGATTTGGTTTCGCTTTGACTTCAGTCATCTTTTATTGGCAAACTTTTCTCCTGCTTTAGACATGCCCGTCACATTGAATCAAACAAGTTTATTTGCTCTGTCTCTGCAGTTGGATCTTACATCTCTCTCCTCCCCCCCGCTCCCACAATCCCATCGCTGGTTAGTTGACTTTGACAAATTTCAGCAAAGTGGATTAATTTGTTTTATTCTGTACCTATTGCTGTCCGCTCATTAGAGCCACAGACGAACAGAGTCGAACTTTTCGCCAGAGATAAGAAAAGTTGGCCGGTCCTGACCTGGCCTGGCTTGACGGGGCCTGGCTGGAGGGCTTTAATTAAGGCCCAGTCAGACGGCAAGTGAAATCAACAGGTGATTCCTGGGCCAGGCCCTGGCCCTGGACGTTGACAGGCGGCTTGTGGCACACACTTTGCCAATTAATGGCTCAGAGACTGGCTTCGGGCCTGCCCGACGATCCTTACAGGCAGTCCTGGATCCCTTGGAAACTTTAACTTTGCCCATAAATCTCCATTTCAAAAGTTCACGACCGTTCGGAGATACAGATACGAGTAAACAACGAGATTTAGCGCATTATGCAGGCAAGGGAGCATTTAGGCGGCTTTATTGTCGTAACGTTATTGTGTTCCATTCCGGTGTGCCCAAAGCCACACTTCCATCGTGCCATCGTCTTGCCACTGGCTTTGACTTTGGATTTTCGCACAGTTGCCAAAGGGCAACTTCGCCTGAACCACGCCCACGCGCTTTCGAGTGCCACAAGAGGACTTATGCGTATTTTTCTTGGCATTCATTTTTTGTTCTTTCATACGAAAATATTTATTTAGTCCTCGCTGGCAGTTTTAACGTTAAAGTTCACTGCATTGAGTGGAATTAAATTTTACAGGGAACAAAATGAAAATGGCATATTAATAACGCGAGGAAAATGCACTCTCGGTGCAGCACACACGTCGTATACGCAATACGCGGAAAACTCAATGGAGTGTATGAAAGTGTGTCTTCGCCATAATATGGCTCCTGTTTCGCTTGTGTGCGTACGTGAATATTGCCGAAAGGCAGTCAGGAATTTATTTAACTTTCACTTTACTTGAAGCCGCTGCGTGGCAGCTGCGTGCATTTGATTATTCCCGTTTGCACAGCAGAATGTCGAGAAACGCCAGACAAACAGAAGAGGCAAAGAAAAACTCTGCTGGCAACAATCAAAAGTCGCCACTGACAACGGGGCTATGCCTCCCCTCCACTGGAGGCCCCGTGTACACTGTACACGTATTTCTCCTTCATTTTTATTCACTTTATTTCATGGACAATCCGATCCGCTCATTTTCGCCTCCCATCGGGGCTGACATTTTCAAGAAAAAAATTTGCTGTCTCCGTATTTAAAGCTGCATTTTTTTTTCCCCTTCTCTGGGGTGTTTGTCTTCCCCTTCGCAATTCCCGACATCGCTTAGCGTTGGGAGATATTGTGGCGACCTTTCTTGTTTTATTTATTTACATTTAGATTTTCCAAAAGACAAACGGCTAAGAGATAAGCGACAGCCAGCACAAATACAGCTCGGAATTTATTTAAAATTCAACCCGACAAATGTCAGCTTGATGGAGGCTAATTAAATCAGTGAAACTGACTTAAAGGACTGTAAGATGACTGCCTTGCAGCGGCTCGGTTTGGTCTTTATTCAATTCATGAATTCAATTGAATGGGACCCTCCAAAAAGTATTTCTTTTTCCCTGGAAGATGGGTTATGAAACTAGTTTTTTTTGTACCTTCATATCTTTATCTTGATTCAGTAAATCGCCCGTTTTCATGCTGATTGATGGGGCGCCCTTTCAGTCATTCTGACTTTTTTCTACTTATCTAAAATGTTGAGTTTTTGCGCTGAATCATTTTCCACTCGGTCGTGCCATCCAGCTGAAAGTGTTTCGTTAATTAGGAAACGCGGAAATTTGTCATCTGTGTGCCCCTGTGTGCGCTCTTGTGTGAGTGTGTGGGTGTGGGTGGGTGAGTGATGGCAGCCACAATGGTCGTTCCTCATTTCATCTGCCAACCATGGCAACCATGGCAATCGCAGCGGGACTGCAGATTGCGGGTGAGGTAGAGGCTGCTCTGCTCCGCCGATGCGGTTGCCATAATGCCCGTAATTACTTTGTTAATGCTCAGCGTATTATGCCAGCAAATTAAATTATGTACGGTGCGAGCACAGAGGGAAACAGTGACAATGCGGCACACACTACTAGAGCCAGCAGGCAGCATCCAGCAACCAACATCCCGTAGCAAGACATATTGAATATTTAAGAACGTGGCGCACTTTTAAATTTTTATAAAGGGCCAAAAGGACCACTTGACTGCCGTGACATTTTAGCTTGGGGTATTATGCGCAAGACTTTAATTAAATGCGACAGAATTTCGCCAGGGAGTGCAGGGAATTGAAACTCGTAGTTAATCCACTGGAGGAGTTGCTTACAATTTAATCAAACAGGAGAATACTGCTTTTGCCCATAGAACAAGCTCTCATTAGGCACTCGGAAGTTTCATACGATCAAGGTCAAAATTTCTAGGAGAGGAATATGGTTAGGGAATATGGATCGCTACTTTCAGGACACAAAATTGTTCAAGATTTAGTCAGCAGTTGAATTCTAACAGTTCTTGGAAGCGGGACAGTTCGAGTTGCCTTAATCATTGGATGACTGATTACTGACTACGCTCCCCAGTGAGTCACACTCCTTCCCTTTCATTACGTCACGGTCCACTGTTGGCCACAACACACTCCAATTACGTTGCCAATTTACCATCTACCACAATAGATGCTGGGCCAAAGCGGAAGTCCCGGGGTGCACTTCCATGGCACGCTCAGATAATTTCATTGTAAAGTTTAAGCAAATGTTTACCCTGCAGATGGGAGACAGACTGAGACTGGGACTGAGACTGGTGGGGGCCGACTGGTGAGGGCGTGCTCCTCTTGCCGATAATTGAATTAGGGATGCCGACGACAAGGTAACAGGGTCTGCGGGGCGAAATGAATGAGCAGACGAGGTGCGTCACAAATTAAAGCCAACAGCAACAGCAACAGCAACGGCAACGGGAACGGGATGAGGCCAACAGGTGTTGACTTTTCGCCAATTTTCCATTTTGGGGTCTCTTAAGTCTTTAATAATTTAATGACTTCATAAAGGCTAGGCCATCGCACTGCCTGTGCCTTGATCTGATCTGATTTGTGTGCGAGCTGTGCCCTTGCCAGTCGGTCTCTAATTGAGTCAGCAGGCTTCTTGGAATTGGCCTGATTGTGCATGGGGCACAATCTCGTCAGTGTCTGGGCCAGGCCGAGGCTCTCGCTAATTTCCTGCATTCAATGGGCGAGCTCTGGGGCAGGCCGTCGCGTTGTGGCCGAGTAGCAAGTGTCTTCTGGCTCTGGCACTGGCACTGGCATTGAATGGAATTAAGAATGCAACTTTAGTCTATTTAGTCGCTTGTAATTGCGTTTGCTTGTTAACTTGATTCCCTGCTGTTCTCTGACTGCTTTCATTCAGATACTCCCAAATGCAGTAGCAAATGGCTGCCGGCCAAAGCCAAATGCAGCAAACCACACAGCACTCTCCGGCTAATGACATTTGCAGAAAGGCTGCCAAAAAGCCTGGACCTTGACTTCAGTCCAACCGCAAGAGGCAAAGAGTAAAGTTTTTCCGCTTCACAAAAGCATCCCACTCTTGACGTCACTCCCGATTGATTCCCAGGAACAAACTCTGACGCATTCCAGCCGACATCTGTGCGTGCATTGCTTTTAAATGGCAGGGGCCAGTGGAATTCCTTAGATTTGTTTGCCACGCGGCTTTTCCTCGACTCCTTTGCTCTGTCCCCCAGCTGGAAACAGTCCAAAGCCCTGGCCAGGCGTGAAGTGGAAAAGTCGCTTAGGACTAGCCCACTAATTTCTCAAAGGATTTTGGCTTCACTTAGTTGTTCTTTGTTGCGGCATGTGCCACTAGACCCAAGGTCTCCGTCTCCCTCTCCCTCTCTCTCTCGATTACGAAGTTGTCAAGTGGGCCAGGCCAAGTGGGGTTGCCAGGTCATTGCATTGCAGCGTTCTATTAGCAGGGATATCCTCTTGGGCGCCTCTTGGGGGGTCAACTCTTCATGCAGTGATTACACTTGTAAGCCGGCTGAACGGATTGCCCTAGTATTGATTTTCGTCCGGCCACAGTGCGTATGGGCAATGTCCCACAGCCCTGATCTGGAATGAACAATGAATACATATATTTTTTGTACATTAATAAACACTCTGCTTGGTTTGGACTTGAAGTCGGGCCGCTGTCAAGTGCAAACAAAGGTCAGCTTTTTACACTCCACTCGGAGTTACAAATCCTTTTGGCAGACACTGCGGCTAGTCAGGGCATCACTTTCTCTTATTAAGTACCCAGCAGCATAAACCACAAATCAGATTTATGGCCGACAGACACAAATCTGAGGCCCGGACCTGGCCGTGGCACTTTAAGAAGACTCCTTTCCGCCATGTCTGGCCAGAATTTAAGCAGCGCAAATAAAACGCAAAAGTACACCCACACACAGATGGCACAATTTGGGATTCCATTATGAGCTCTGTTGACGAATGCATAATTGAATCTAAAGTATCTCATTTGTCCCATAAACACGTTCGACTTTTATTTTACTCACTTATAAATATACCAGAAAAATGGTGAATACGAGTATGCGGAAAAATATTGTTGACTCCCGGGACAAAGCCACGTGCAGGCTGAGAAACGACAAACAGCAGCCCCCCAAAACAACAATTGAATTTCTGTTTAGTTAAAACACACACTCTCATAAATAATATATATAGCATTCTTTGTGCCACACGGATGCGAGTGTGTGTGTGTGTGTGCGGGGGCATCAGGTATCGGTATTGGCATTGGTATTGACATTGGGGAACATTAATGCCTGTTTTGTGTGTGTGCCACAATCGAAACGAAATGAAAAAGCATTTGACTTTCTGGTTGGGCTTATTATGTTTGTGTGTACGTGTACATACATTCGATCACCGGCATTTTGGGTCTGCAATCACCTCAGTGAGTAGCAGACGGTGAGTGGCAGACGGGCAGGAAGAGATGGCATTAGTTTAAAAGGCTTCCAATACCCGTGGCCATATTCAATTTATGTAATAGAATTGCGTTATTTGTGTGTTAAATGAATTTCCCCATTCAATGCCAGCACAGCTTAAGTGAGGGCCCCCCAATTTGTGGGTACAGCTAATGATGTCGGGAGTTGTGTTACAAATTTCAACCGCCGAGGGGCTTCGCTCCGCAATTGTGTGAGGCTTAAATCTGAAACCTGGCTAAAACTCTACTGCTCTTTGCTTTTAACTACACTTTCCACCAACACGCATACTCGCACAAACACTCTAAATGTATAATTTGCTCAATAACATGATAATTATAACGACATCAGATAGCTATGCTATGAATGTGGGGGCTGGCAACACAGTTCGCCCATTACCAGAGAAACATGGCAAAAACGTGACAGGCCCTGAAAAGTTTCTAGTTATATTAATAATTTGATTAGTAGTTAACGACGAAGAGGCAGGAGACAGGAGAATGGCAACGGGCAACAGTGCGTATGTGTGATGCCTCCATTCTGTTTCTGTGGGCATATGTCGCCTTTCGCTTTCCACTCGGCGAACAGCAGGCGAAAGTGCGGTTCGGGGCAAGTGCAAAAGGTCTCCACAATGCAGAGAAAACTTAATTTTCGTGCCGAATTTTTGCATATTTTATTAACCCAAACAGACGGCACACGGCGCTCTGCGCTGTGGCGCTGCCATTGGATAACCAACCCAATCATAAAAGTTGCCCCTCAGCCTCGGCCTCAGTCGACTTGCTTTAATTTTATGCACAAACAAAAGTCCTCAACTCGGCCCAAAGTCTCGGGCAAGGGTTTGCTTTTCTGTTTATTTCTGGGCCCGAGAGCGAGACCGTGCTCTGGGTTTTCTCCTAGAACTCCTACGTAGATATATTTAAATTAAATCTTAAATATTGTGTAGATTGCGGAATCAAAGCAGAGCTAGAGCCAGAACCCGAGCCACCAGCCTCCCACTCGAATTACACTTGAAGTTTAATCGCCCAGATTTGGCATCCGGCAGGGCAGCCGCCAAGTACTCGTACTTTGGTTATGCTGTGCCCCATTTGCTTGCCTACTTTTTGGGAAGATGCTGGGAGTATTAGATAGCCGTTTGATTAGGGGAGAACAATTTAATTCGTGTTGATCATGGTCTGGTTTCCGTCTTTCCCCATTTACGAGACCCATAAAATGGTTAACACGTGTCCACTTGGCTTGGCTTAAACAGCTTTAAGGACTCATCTCCTCTTTGACTCCATTGCGAGAGTATGGATTCTGTTTGCTCTTCACTGCCCACAGCTGCCCGAGTACGCATACGCAGCGTGGCCCAACGAAGGGCTCAACGATGCACTCTGTCCGTTCTGATGATAAGCATTTGACTCTGGCCCATGGACAGACGATGCACAGGCACGTATCAGTTTCGACTTGTGCATGGCCAGAGCCAGGGCAAATGTGCGGACTGCGCAAAGTTGGATTTAGCCAGAGGTAGAGGTAGAGGTAGGCCAGAAGAAAGTTGGGCTCGCCTTATCTATCCGCCTGACTGGCTCTGGATGTAAATTGCATTTGGAACCGAATGGTGTTGACTTGGCCCCAGAATGAATGTATTCAGATTTGCTTTGTTTCATCGACCTTCGTTGGCTCGGAGGTACGAGTCCGCTCGAACTCATTTGACCGGCAGTTGATTGACCGTCCCACACACACCCACACAGAAGACACTTCGATCAAAGTGTCATTCCATGTTAATTGCTTGGCTGTTGCGGTTTTTGTGAAGCTTGTGCTTGTGCCCCAAAGTTCAAAGTTCTTAGGGCAAATGATTGGTAAAAGAATGGAGAAACTCTGCTCGGGCTAAAACCCTTTTTTGGACAAATTCTGTTTCTGTTTCGTATTAGAGTGTGAAGCAGATCTGCTGGTATGGATACCAGCCCGGTTGGACTTTACTTTCACACATACCAGACAGATGTCCTCCACATATTCCATCCATAGTCCTCTGTCAAGATGAAACTTTGTTCCCGTTTCCCCCCCGCCCCGTACGACCCCTCTCTTTGGACGGAACTTTTTTTCAATTTTCGTCTGCCACAATGGGTTATCAAATGACAACGTGCAAAGTGCTCAGCAACACTGCCACATCCTGCCGCCAGAGGACGGCCAAAGGATGCTATGCGCTGCTCGAGTCTATTCAATTTCAATTGGAGCCTGTTTCAAATCGATTTTTATTATTTTGCATTTATTTTTCACCCCCCGTGTACCCCACAGCACCACCAGAGAGGAAGTCCATGCGAGTATTGGTTTTCCATCCATCCTTTTTTTAGCATTCGATTCGTCGGTTTGTCGGTTTGTCGCTTAGCATTGTGGTCGGATCAAGGTGACCGGGCGGACGCCGGATGCCAGCGGGTCGTTAAATCCACCACAAAATCTAAGCCAGCCTAGGACCTTCCCTTCCCTTCTGCTTCCTCCCCTGGATAATACCCAGACAAATACTGATTAATCTGAGTCTTTAAGCGCAGATTTGGAATGGTCTCCAGCTGCCGAGTACAATTGTTCAGTAAATGCTGGACATTTATTATGGGGGAGTGGGACCATTTGTTTCCTCTGCCCCAATCGGATCCAGCTAATGACTCGTCGTCTGTGGCTTAGTTTGACGGTGTCATTCAGTCGACCCACGACTTCTGTCAAACTCCGCTTCGAGTCTGAGCCTGAACCTGAAGCTGAACCTGAACCTGAGCCGGGACGGTGCTGTCTACCCTCATTTGCCTAACTGACATTTCAACGCGTGTCACCGAGGAGCAGGCAGCGGTCCCATCATCACTTTTCGCCCCATGCGCCGTTGGAGCTGTCACCATGACTGATACAGCATCCATCCCACGGATGCCAGGTTGACGCACTTATTGTTTGACTTTATTTATGGAGCGATATTAGAGGCGTCGTACAGTGCGTGCTGTCAGTCCATGCACATGGTTGATGGTGGTGGCTGGCTGGCTGGTTGGTTGGTTGGTTGGCTGGCTGGCTGGCTGGCTGGTGGGATTTGCAATTGCTTTGTCCTCTGATAAAAGGGTAAAGAGATGATGGGCTGGGCGTCTCTCTGGCCATAATGTATGTGACATGGGCGTGTTCAATTTGCTTGATAGATGTCTGCCATTGTAGCGGGAATCTCAAGCGTGATTCGGTTACCAAGAGAGAGAGAGAGAGCGGAAGAGAGACAGGAAGAGATAAAGAGAGCTGGCAACTGATGTCCCTATTATGGCAGATTTCCCCGAATCCTGTTTGGCAATTTGCAAAATACTCGTATTGCTGATGGAGCAGTCTTTCCAACATTCCCTTAGCTAACAGCGAACGGGTTGGTACTTCTCAACTTGAAAAAGTACTTTCATTTTCCTGGAACTCACTTTATTTAGCCTTTTCAGTTGAAAATTCGGAAGTGAAACTTCAATTACACAGATGGACACACTCTACAATCTCCATCCTCCATTCAGAGGCCCTTGCCAAGTCGAAGACCCTCTGAATCGAAGTGAAAACTTTTTGCGTTCCTTGGCAAGGCGTTTATCGAATTATGATCGATTTTTGCCCTGAATTGACACAACGTCGCCGCTACGTGAATGCCTGCGAGAAAGGCGACTGGAGAAATGGCGGCCAATTGCATTAAATTATTAACGTTTTAATTACGAATTTTAATGGACATTTTTCGCAGCAATTGAATTTACATCGACAATCTCTGGGGAGACACGTAGATTGGCAGCTCCGTGCCCCTCCTGGTGCAACCTGCTTTCATTGAATATCTCTAAGCCAAAATAAACTTTTACCAAAACGAAAACTACTGGGGGACAATTTTTTTGCGAAATTGACAAATTTTGACATTTACGCAGACGAGGGAAGATACCAGTCAGCCAATGGAATGTGTATTACTTGTCTGTTTGCTTGTGTTCCTCCATCCCTCCTACTGTTGCTGTTGAATATGTAATTTGATGAGAGGCAGACAGACACAACACACAATGCCCCGCCACAGCCAGCCCGGCGAGGCATGTAAATATGTATGAATGTTTCCACAGCTTCCGGCGTCTCGTTGATAAGCCAAGGAATTTGAGGAGCCTTGACTTAGTAGGCACTTCCACATCCACATCCCCCCCATTGTCTCTCCCCAGTCACGTGTCCCCGTGTCCCTGTGTCCCTGTGTCGTCCCCTCAACTTGTTAGTTTACTTTAAGTGTCCGTGTACTGCCTTGGGGGCCTGGGCCACACTTCAGTTGGTGTTTGTCTTGTGGTTGGATTAAAACACACTCGCCCCAGACCCAGTCCCAGTCCCATTCCCATTCCCAGCAAATGTCCATGGTTTCAAACACTCACTCACTCAGAAACACACACACACCCGTGCTAGAGCTGGGAGTTTATGAAAATATGCGGAAAGTGTTGAATTTATTTGCCCAACAAACATTGTGAGTTTTCGCATTTGTTGTTACGACTTTTAATTCGCCCGGCTTCTCGAGTTTTATTTTCATACCCGGCAATCGTGGATTGCAGTGGGTATATTGTATTCTAGGAAATGTAATCAACAGCCAGAGGAATCCTATCGTGGATAGCAAGGGTATATTGTATTCTAGGAAATGTAATCAACAGCCAGAGGAATCCTAAGAGGTAGGATCTTCTCTCACTCTTCTCCCTCACATTTCTACTTTCCAAAACCATTTTGAAGATTCCAAAGATATCCTTTAATTCGTTCCCAGTCTAAATATATCCCTGGATATCTCATTGTCGAGGCAATGGCTTTTTCTGGCCTGCTGAGTCCTGAGTAGATGCAGCTGGTGAGCAATTATTCAAACAATATGTCTGCAAATCTCTGCTCATCCTGACACGGATGATGAACGGGCAGGCAACATGTTGCTCCGTGTAGCAATTAAAGACGCGAACACACACAAGCACAGAAGGGCTAAAGCCGTTCTTAAAGCTAAGAACCATTACTGATTTCACTTACGGTCACGTTTCTTCTCCAACAGGTGACATTAACCGGATTAATTTCATCCTTCCGCCATTAGGAGAACCGGAAGAGGGACCAGCCACGAGAATGGCTTATGGCCTGTCGTCTGCAAGGGCCTTTAGTCTGTGTATCAGGTTTGCGCGTGTCCTTGGTCCTGTTTGTGCGTTTTAATAAATTGAGTTTTTCGCATGGCTTGATTAGTCAAGGGAGCCACCGTGGCCACCGTGGCCACCGTGGCACGGAAGCAGCGCCAACAGGTGGCCCACAAAACAAAATAAAACTCATGAAAAGTGTGGAAAAAGTGTAAACAGACTTCAAGTATGACATCAGCTTGGTGTATTGTAGCATGCGATAAATTTATTCACACAGATGTACGAATATAAACAGGCAATCACGACCAGATGCTGGCGAAAATCTCCATGCCACCATACAGGTGCACTCGAGGCGTCACCGCTGCGTGGCAGGCAGACTGTCAGCCATTTTTGCTGACTCTGGCAGTGACACTGCCACTTAATGCGGCATTGCTTAGTCGCCCGCCCCCACATTGGCGCTCTGTTTGCCTGTGGCTGTTGTTTCCAAATTACGCAGCAGAAATTAGGGTACGGTCTGACATTTGGTCTAATCCCACACAGCGAGCCGAGACCACGAATGCGTGTGCAAATGCCCGTAGGTAGTAGTAAATGTAATCTGATTACATGCAAACAAACATAATTTATTGCCCATTCGATGGAGTTTATCAGCAGCGGCACTCTACTGTCAGGACGTGGTCTGGTCTACTCGTATTTGTTGCACACTCAACGCTGTTTGTGCGATTGATTGCATAACCGTAAATTATGCAACGCAACAGACTGCTGATGATGGCCAGTGCAGGCCCTTCAGCACGAGGACCGTCGTCCGCCTGGCATGCACTACCAAACACTGCTCGGGCAGCGGGTGAGTGCTTTTAATATTCATCTAATGCACTCGACGTGTTGTGTTAGCAAACTGCAGGCCATCACGGGTATACTCGACCAGGACTGGCCAGATTCCGACTGAGTTACAAGCTCCCTTGGACGCAACAGGGTGACGAAGAGTGTCGAAGACACGATTCCCTTCCGCCCACAGACATTGTGTATTAGCTTCATTTTTCTTGGCCAACTCTTCGTTGCTGCTGCTGTTGTTTCCAGCATCTGGCAGCTGCTGCATCTGAAGCCCATCCCCCCCGCTGATGATGCGGATGTCCGTCCACTCTGGGTGCCTGTGTGTGTGTGTACTAAGTGAGTGTTGCTACCTGCACATGACTGCTCGTCCGGGTCCGGGCTTGTGCGTGGGGGTACCGTGGGGATGTTGTCTGTTTGGAGCATTCAACTTAGTATTGAAATCATTGATATGCCATCGGTAGTGCAGGGTCCACCCTGCCATATGTCTGGGTCTGGCTGCGGCCCTTTCTGTTTCATCGAATCACGCATGCAGCTCGGTGCCGCACGTGGCGTATGCGCAATATTGGAACGCTTCATTGGGACCTGGTTTTATTTGCTGCTGCTGCTGCTGCTGCTTACCTGTTTACGCATTCAATTTATGCATTGACTTTGATTACGTTGTGCAGTATGCAAAACGCGTAATTTGATTTTTGATAACTGTTAGATGGGAATCTTCTAATGACAATTCGGTTGGAATATCTGGATTGATTCTTTACTTCTTTGTCACCTTCCTGTATGGCTCTCAACGGCAAGCGTGTCTGCCAACGTGCAATAAACCGCCCCTGAGAAAAGTCAAGAAGCCAGACCGTAGAGCACGTGCAGGAAACACTGGTTCGCGGTTGTGGCTTCACTTTAATGGTGCTAATAAGGCGCTGGTAATTATAATTGAATTACTTGGAAGCGCGCTCTTACACACACACTCACAGTCTGGGTAAAGTGGATACCCGCTCGTGTTGGCCATTAGATTTTTCTCCGTGTGAAATTACGGCAGCGGCAGCGGCAGCAGCAGGAGCCGGGTAGCCAGTACTGAAATATATAAACTGATTTATGCCCCGGTCTTCCAGGACCGTATATAAGCTAAGGGGAGTGGAGCGTGAGCAGAGAGGGGAGAGGGGAGCAGAGAGGCAATTCAATGGTAAGTCAAACAGTTCCCGGCACTGTTGATGTTGATGCAGTTGAGATTTAATTTGATTACATTGGCATGGGAGAGCAGGGCAAACATCTTCTGATTGCCTGAATAAGCAATGAGGAAGGCATTAGCTAGATGTGGCTTCAATGGGCGGCGGTAATGTGAGCATCCTTGGACCAGGGAATCGTTGGCGCCATCCACCTCCAGTTGTGTATTAATACACATATTACGCAATTAATAACACACGCTGGGTGCTCAGCTGGGCGCAAAATGTAACACTTGGTGCGGAGTGTTCCCCAACAGGCAGCTGCATCCTTGCCGAGGCCCCGTGCTAAATTAAGAGCCTCATGCAGCAGCAGCAACAGCATCAGCAGCAACAGCATCTGCTCGGGAAGTCAGTGAAGCTGCGTACCGTAAATTTATAGCCGCATGGAAACGCAACTTGTGCAGCCATAAATGGCTGAATGAATTGCTTCTGGAGTGCGAGTGGATTCACAAAAGTGGCCACTGAACCCGTCCCACTGGGTGGGACCCACGGCACCACCATCAAGGAATCAAGTACGTGGGCAAGCGCCTGCACTTCTCTCCGCCTCTTGGCATCTCTGAAAGTGCTTTTCTTTATGGCCCTCTTCTCACTACCCGCATGAAAATTGTGCCGTAGCGGTGCAAGGGACTGGGGCAGGAAAGCAGCAAAAAAGCTTCACTGAAATGTATAAAATTGTGCCAGCTAGGCATTCTTTTCCTTCCTGGCGGCTGCGTCTTCCTGCTGCTGCTGTTGTCTTGTGCGCTCACACGGAAAAGCAGACAAAATGTATCTGTGACAGCGGCAGCCAAGAAATCCAGGATAACCAAGCGGAGCAAGAGCCCAAAACGAAAGACGACAAACGAATATTTATTACAGGTGTTTGCCTTTGACTGACAGCAGGGAGCCAGCCCCGGGGACGGGCAGGGAGGACTTAGTTCTGGGCACTCGAATAAGAACTCAACTTTAAGATTGAAGCACATCGGGCAGATTCTTTTGTTCGATTGTGCCCGCAAATTGATTTGGCATCATCAAATCGTACTCCGTGCCCGGCCAGCCGGGCCCAGACGAAGGCAATTCGCCTTCAAATCCGATTTAGGTCTGTATTGAAACCCGAACAAGAATTCCAGGAAAAGCTGCCACCAACTGTAGAATAAAAAATTTTTACAAAATAATCACAGTATAACCACAGCATTTCACTCACTTTTCACTAGAGAAGGTAGCCATGCCCGTGGAAGGTGGAATTTAAAGCAGAGCAAGGACCCCGCGCAGCCACTTCACAGCGAAGGGGAAAATATGCAGAATTGCACTTTTAAACATTTCAAAGCACCTTGGCAGGACCTCGGTGACAGCGAGGAGAAGACAATCCGCGACACTCGCTTCGCACCCCCTGCTGTCGACCAAGTGGATTTACCTGGTTAGGTATGCAAATCTACGTGAAACTTACTGCAAGACAATGGAAGCCAAAGTATCTTTTGCCAGGCAGCTGAGATTTATTACCGCCCGCGGGGATTGGCAGCGCCAGATACTCTCGTCCTCTCGTACTCGTACTTACATAAATGTAAATGCAGACGGTAACCAAAAAGGAGGAGCATCATTTCCATTGCCATTCCCATTCCCATTCCCATCATGGCCATGACCAGTCTGCTGGTGTTGGTTGGTCATTCTGATTAGAAGCCGTAACGTAACGGTTTGCCACTGACAGTTAATGAGGGGAATCTCTGTGGGTTGGCGGGCTGGCGGGTTGGCGAGCTTGTGGAGCGTTTTCATGTGCTCGTGATGTGTAATTAATTTTCGGCAACATCTGTTTATCCTAATTAGAGATGAACGCCCCATGCAGCGGATACATATGCAGGGTTGGAGTGGCTTATGGGTGTGGGTGTGGCCCGAGGCGTTTTCTTTTCATTTATCATTATTAGAATTCTGGCCCCGAAAACAAACCCTAGGGTCAGCAGAGAGATGAAAGAGGGCTAAAACGAGCCGAAATCAAGTGAGTAATGGCTGGAACGGCTCCTGCATGGCAAATTCTCTTAATCAGCGCACCAGCAGCAGCACCAATTTCTATACATAGATGTTCATAATGACTTGGCAATCGAGTATTGGCTTATCCTTTTGCTGCTGCTGCCAAAAACTTAAAAAAAAAAGAAAGAAAAAAAAGAAAAAGAAATACTGGGCAAAAGCAATCAACGCATCGCCCGACTAATGGAAAATTGGCTGAAGTGGGACTGAAGTCGGTGGAAATTCGAGGGAAAATTCGCCAAATTGAACTCGAGCAACTTTGTCATAAAATGAAATTGCAAGAAAAATCAACGAATGGGATAATCAGAATAAGGACGGGGCATCGCCATCCATCCGCCCGATGGGCCATCAAAAAGGGGCAGGCAGACGCTCTGTCTCTCTGTCTGTCTCTCGGTCTTTGGGAGTGTGTCCTTTTTATGCCGTCCCTCTTTTGACTTCGAATTTGCCAATTTATTATGCGTGGTTTCTTTTATTCTGGTCTCTCTCTGTCCGCCTGAAAGAAAGGTTAACAAGCCAAAAACGACACAAATCAAAGGAAATTCTCTGACTCGAGTCTCTGTCTCTGTCGCTGCAGGCGAATGCAGATGGAATGGAATCAAAAGCTTATAATTAATCAGTTCGTCTTGGACCAGGGAATATCGCATGCGATTTCTGTCTTAGAATCCCGCAAAACAACTCCAGCCAACTCTCCAAGCGACTGTTGCTGTTGCTGCTTTGGCCTATAGGAAACTCGTGCTGTATCGTGTTCTATCGTGCGCTCTGTTCCATTCCCATGACGTTCCATTCCACACGTACACAGGCAGCCAACGTGGGGGCCAACTGTTGGCGCTGTCTGGCGTTCTGGCATTCAGTTGTGAAAATTCTGCCGCGTCGGTTGTGTGCCCAGGCGCACGAACAGAACTTTTCCAGGCCGACATTTGCCGACGGCGTCGGTTGAGCATAACGGTACCTTTCAATCCTACGTGAGCGTGGGCGTCCATGCGTCTCTCCATGTGTGTGTGGGTGGGTTTGTGTGTGCGTGTGCGTGTAGCCGAAGTGAAGTGCGCTGTGCTCGTCGTCGCTATGAATGGATGGTCGTGATCGCAGGCAGCGACAGCAGCAGCAACTGAAGAAGTTTCCATTTTCCGATTGCAATTTCAGTTCCGGTCGACTCTCGACTCCCTTCTGCTCAGAGCAAACGGACGACCAACCATCCAATATTGTTGAATATTCCTCACATTTTTGTACCTTCGGGTGATTGTGGGTGATGTGATAAACGACAGTTGCTGCTGCTGCTGCTGCTGACATTTGAAACTGGCGCTCAATGCTGCTACGTGCTTTCCACAGAAAATAAAAGAATACAATACAAAAACTAAAGAGGCGAGAGCCTCAAAAACCAACAACAACAATTAAATGCTATTATAATATTCGCAAAAAGCGAGACTATAGTGTGTGAGTGCATTTATTATGCATTCGCCAGTGTGAAACGAGTGTGAATGCCTTTTATGTGATTTTATTGTGTTTTTGTGTCTTTTGCGGCAGTGCCGTGCCGCTTGTTCTGTTCTGTGCGGTTTGGTTCCTTGTTTGCAAATTGTTTTCCCTCGTTTCATTTAGTTTCGTAATTTCCCTCATTTGCAAACAATTTCATTTGGCTGTCATAGAACAAACAGCATTGACAAATAGCAATTTTCATAATTGTCCCGCTGTCAGAGTGCCCATATGCTGAAATAAACATATCTGTTTATAGATGCAGCCCAAAATATGATGTCAGCCAAAGATCAGCAGTCGGGCTGTTTCTGGTTTCTCTGTGACAGCAAATCGCGACAATATTGCTCAGCAAATAAAACACATTTCCATCAAATTCTAGCGCAAACAAACTATAAATTTTATGAGCCCAGCTTAGCCACACTTAATGGAATATTTCAACCGAATGTGGAATAGAACATGGCGAATTTAGTCAAAATGCGTGCAATTATTCAACGCCTGACAACCAATTAATTGGCAAAAGAGTGCGGCGCGGCGGCAGGCAACATTGAGAACAAACGGGAGAACAAACAGCTCGCGGCAACAAGTCGAGAGGCCCACAAAAAGTTAGGCAGGCAAACTGTCGAGCCGGTTAACGCCTCCCAAGTGCATCAACAAACAGCAAACAGAGCGGCAGAGTGGCGGCAGCGGCAGCGACAGCGGCAGCGGCCACAAAAACTTGACCGATTTTTCAATCAATTCGGCGACGGCCGTGTCGCTAATCTCGCCCAGAGAGCCCCCTCCCCCCCGCCGTTTACAATCGCCATCGAAATCGCGATGATTTATGCAGGTGAGTCGCACCTACATGCTCCTATGGATATATAGATCTACGATTACTGGGTAGTTAGCTTGTAAGAGTGTAATGTTTTCGTGAATGATGTCTGTCACAGGCGCAGGGAACAGCAGTTTTCGAATCCCCTTCAAATAGTCAGATAGATATTTCCATGAGTTTTGTGGCATCCCATATTCAGAACATCGCACTCTATTCTTGCCACAGTTGAGGCAGCTATGTAAATGCGTGGAAAGACGGCTCGGATGTGGTTGTAGATGGAGTTGTGGTTAGACTATTGGAAATTAGTTTAAGTGCCCGACAGACTCAGTTAATTGCAAACCCATATCAACAGCCATGAGGGGCCCGCAACGTAATTAGCAGACGCGGGGCAGGGGAGTGGGGAGTCGTGTGGCACACAAATTACAAAGCAAAACCGAAAAACGAAAATTACAAAAATACAATCGTCAAGTGTTTTGTGCATTTGTGCGGTTTTTTCTGTCTAGAGCCAGAGCCGCAGCACGTGCCCCCTCCTATTCTGGTTAGTGACAGTGTTTATACAGTGGCCTTTCAGAGTGTCCTAATTAACTAAATTGGTTGCCCTGTTGACAATGGAAACCAAAGTGTGACCGACCGGCTGTTACCGCCCCCCATCCCGGCAAGAGTTTCGTCCTTCTTCCTTTTGTTATGCCGAGTGTGAAGCTTAACAGACACAATGAGCCGCTGACAGGTGAAATGGGGGCAAACAATGAAAGTTGTTTTGACAGGCCACACAAAGGGCCGCAGTCCGGACTGCGGACCGAAAGGAATATCCAATAATACGGACAGATGGCTTGGCAGTTGAACACAAGGGAATTTCAATCTTTCCCAGCGAAAGGTGAATTAGGTTTTTCTTAATTTATTGAAATTCAAAGTAGGTATAATCCAAGCACTGAGACACTCCAGCTGTCGTCCCATATGCGCTTGAAGTCACGATTTTCCGAGCTTAATTAAGCCCCAACTGATCAACCGGAGTCTACCCTTTAAACGTTTGTTTTCCCCATTTTATCCGCCGGAGCAACTATCGCCTGCCTCTAACATAATTTTGTGTTATGCGCAGCACTCTGTGAAGGCATTCAAATTGCTTCCTTGTCCGAAAGAAAGCGGAAAACAACAGAAACAACAAAGGCGAGGCAGCGCCTACGTGCATAAGCCACCGAAACCTGAGATTCTTTCGCTCAGTCGAACACAAAAGAGCGTCAGCATAGAATTGTGCAACACCCAAAGCAACACCCAGCCCAGTCTTGCCACTCGGGCCACCACTGGGGCGCGGCAGTGGCAGGGAGGAAGGAAGAGAGTGGGGCAAGCCCACACGTACATCGAAACGAAGCGAAACAAACCAGTTGAAATATATTAATGGGGCGGGAATGAAATTGTTTTAGGTGTTTTGCTGCTCGGAGTGTGTTGGCATTAAACTTGGCATTAAATAACAATAACCCAGCAATAAAACGGGGACGGGGGCGGCAACGTAACCCTTTCACTTTCGCTTTCCCTTTCAGTGTCGCTTTTGTTTTTCTTTTCCATGTGTGGCCCTCCTCTGTGTTCTTTTCGTGCCATTTTGCCGCTTTGCAGCCTTATTTCAAAGTTGTCACCTTACCCTTATGACCCGCTTCCCTGAGCCTCATATGCTCAAGTAGGCTCGCTCATGTAGCAAACAGACAATGGAAGGGCAACCGGAAACAAAGGAGCGGAGCGAAAACTTCATTGCGTATACGACGCGTGAGCCCCCCAAGAAGTCTCCCAGTGTGCGATGTCTGCTCAATGTATTTGGCAATCGTCGAGCACTTTTTATGGCCATGCCAGATTTGGGTTTTTCTTTTTGTATACCTTTGGATGTTATGTGGCGCGAGGTGGAGTCAAATTTTGTGTAGAAAGATCTCGTAAAAGTTTTGATTGACACGCAGTGGCCTGCAAATTAACAGCTCATTCCGATGCAGCCACAAAGTGGATGCCAAATGAAGCATGAGGAGGCAACGACCAACGACCTATGGGCTACGGCCAAGAGCCAGCCAGTGGCAACTGGAACGGAAATGAGTTCCACTGCTCGTGGCGAGCTTAGCACTTGAAAAATCACCTAATTCATTTAAAAAAGCACCAGAATGTCAGAGCCAAAGGCGAAGCGAAGGGACTCCATTTGCCAAAAAGGACTCTGTCGTCTGGAGAAGTCTGCCAGAAGTCGCCTTGCTTGGCTTTTATCTGCAGAAGTCGGATACGAAACGAGGCGAGGAGTCGACAAACTAATTTAAAAATCCACTTGCTAAGCGTTTCCCACCTCCACGGTCCATCGACCGGGAGGTGGGACCACTCTGGGGCAACTCTGGGGCCACTCTGAGGCAACTTAGGGGCAACTCTGGGGATTGGGGTCTAGGCTGGGCCGGGGATATTTATTTTTTTCATTTCTTGCCTTTTATGATGATTTTGCACTGCGTGGCAATAGTAGAGCAAACATTTTAGCCCCCCAAGTGTTTAAATATAAAACGGAAATGAGCTTTACTCTGGGTCCTGCTCCGCTCTCTTCCTTCTGGCCGAAACGTGCCCAATGAACTGGAGCCATGAACTCGTCGAGAACTTCTACGAGTGCCATTCCGCCTGCACAAGTGTCTTCCCCTCCTTCTCGAGAGTGTTCGAGAGTGTATATGGAAATGCTAATTAATGGCTGAAACTTTCTTTGCCAGACACTTTTGAATTAATTGCTCACCTACACAAGTAATTCCATTTCATTTGCCTAGCCCGTTGCCCGTTGCCAGTTGCCGTTTTTGCAATTTTTATTGCCTCTTCCAGGCCAACAGAAACAGAAACAGAGAGCGAGAGTCATCCAGTCATCCGATATCCAAGCGAATTGCCAGACACGAGCCATGTTTGGGATGCCAGCCACGCCCGGACAACCGATGGAATTGCATTCTATCAGACGATAATAAAATTGCATTTGCATCGAATGCAAAATACAAAAAAAAAAAGACACAAGTATATTTCTATATCCGACGGATATGTAAAAGAAAAGCAATTTATGGATTTGGTTTCAATTGTTTTGTCATTTTGATTGGCAGCCTGAATTGGCAGCACAGCTCATCCATTTGGCAGGTTTGCCAATGTTTTGTGTTGCGTTTAGTCTGTTTTCGATGTCAAATGTCGGGGATTGCCATGCCCATTGCCATTGCCCTTTGCTCTCCGCCCTTCCCTCCCTCCCTTGCCAGAATCATTCTGTTGGATGTCGCTTTCAGATCAATGCGATATTAAGTCCGTCATCAATGAAATTTTACCCCTGCTCCGTGCTGACAATGGGAATCGGATGAATTGAAAATCGGATTCGTTTCGTTTCCTGGGTGTGTGGCAGTATGTGACTGTGTGCGACTGTAATTAATCTAATTTGCAGTTTTCCTTTCTGGGAAACATCTGGCTTTGTGGCCCGCTACGTGCGTGTGGGGTAAAAGCCAAAACCAAACCCAGACCCAGACCCAGACCCACAGCCAGATCCAGAGCAAATCTCTGCAACCGTCGAGCTGTGAATGAACGAATGGTGGCTTGAGTTTATTCATGCATTCATTATAGTGACATTCATTAGTTAATTGATCAGCCATGGCGGAATGCCAGACCATTCATTCGCTTTTCTTTCAACCACTTTTTTCGCCGAAATTTAAAAATGTAAAACATTTTCCCAGCTCAAAATCCAAACACAAATTATTTCGCACATGAAAACCAGCAAAAAAGAAAACAAAAACTCTGAAAACTAAACAAAAAATATAAACAAAACATAATACGACACGGACATAGACAGAGAGAGACGGAGAGAGAGACAGGGACAGTTGCATGAAAGGAAAAGTGGGTGTGGGTGTGGGTGTGGGTGAGAGTGTGTGCAAACAGAAGGGGGAAAGTGCCCAAAGCGTTTTCACAGTCAATTTTCTATGTAAAGCCAAAAGACAAGACAACGCCTGCCATGTGTGTGCATAGGAAACGGAAAGGGGTGTTATATGTGTTGGGGGTGCTGGGGGTGCTGGGGGTGCTGGGGGTTTTAGTGTAAATTTTTATATTTCGTTGAGCATGGCACATAAATTCTTTTGTTAGTTCTGGGAGAAGGCCATCAGAACGAGCCCATGCTCTCACTCTCTAGCACTCTCTGTCCCGCTCTCTGGGTGTGTTTATGTACGGGTATTTGTGTATATTCAGGACAGGAATAAGCATAAAAGCCTTAATGGCACACATTTAAAGTAGTTCTAGGCTGAATGAACCCTTAAAGTACAGGTCCCCATGCGATCGTAGCCGGACTGGACTGACACACTGCACGAAAGAACTGTCGTGGATCCTTTAATGAAGAAGCTCTGAGAGGTATGCTCTTATGTCCATTATCCACAGTGGGATAGGACTGGGGAACACTCAACCACGAAGGAGAACTCTAGTAGGTTTAGGTCTTAAGAACTCCTCAATTATCACCATTCGGAATGTCAATAAATCCTTCTTAGCCAATAATGAAATATATGCACATAAAAGGGTCCTTTAGAGCACATCAATTATGCCTAAACTACTCTCCTGAAGTAAATATCTTTAAAATTGCTCAAATAAAACTACTCCAATTATATACTAAATCAACTTGCTGTTAAGAACCTCTCCATACAAATATCCTCTTCAACCCAAAAGAAAAACTATATTAAAGGCAATCTGTTAATCTTAAATCATCAAAGTCAATTATGTACGTGTACATTTGTACATCAAGATTAACAATAATAATATTTAACCATCATAAACTTTTGATACTGTAAACAAATGGGAGCCGACCCGACCCCAGAGTACAGATGTTTTTCCTAGCCGTGCACGTTTACCTTAACGGCAACACAATGAAAATGAAATGGAAAAAAGGAAGAAAAACAAACACACAAACAAGTACACAAATGAATGTGAAGGGGAGGGGAAAGGCGGGGAATGTAATGACACTTAAGTGGCCCTGAATCTCAATCCCGATCTCTTTGCAGTCGAGTGATTTCGCCTTGTTAACAACGCCACCTGCTGATGACGTATGGAGGTATACCGAGTACGTATAGTTTTTGTTGCTGTGGCAACTAAGGCACTCCTGGATTTCTTTATGGCCCTTCGGGGCCTACATTTGAACGGGCTAAATAATTTATAGAGCTTTTGCTTATGCTAATATTAGGGGTTGGGAAATATTAGATTCATATTTAATGGCTCTTAAAGTGATTTATTTTTGGAAAGTGGCCTGCGTAAATTTATCCCTGGGATCTATTGTTCACGTTTGGTCCCCTTGTGGGTTCTTCGCCCATAAAAATGCATGTTTTTTTTATCGTTGGAAATATATTTTAATGAAATTCGCTTTAATTATATTGTTTTCTCTTCGCAAAATCCCTCATTATATGTCTAAGCCACACACACACAATCCTTTTGACTTTCATAAGCAGTCCGGAACCAAAGCCATGACAGCTGTTTGTCTGTTTGTCCTGTGGTTCCTAGTAACAAGAAATGAGAAATGAAACTTTTTCGACGTATTCGACACACACATCTAATTAGTTGGGAGCCCCGCCATCATTTGTATGCAACGCACAGCTCTATATATGTATGTATAACCCTCTAATTTGCTGGAAGTCGCTCATTTCCGACTACGGAGGAAAATGGCTGCACATGACATGACATCCCATCTGCAGTTTCCCACTCTCCCCCCGAGTTTCCGCCTCGGAGCCTTTGAGTTAATTTAATTTAGCATATTTAAATTGGATCAGTGCACGATGAGAATGATGACGATGTTCTCTTGGCAGAGTGCATTATGTCATAATGGCAGACACAAGTGTCCGCTAATGCGTAGAAAGCAGGAGAATTATTATGCAAATGCTCCTTAAATATACATATCTCTGGACTTAGGACATATGTAGCTAGAGATAGAGGAGGATGGAGGTACAGAATGAATCAATGCTATCGTGCCGGACAGCCATAAGGCAAATATGCATATATTTATTAATAGGTGCCCACTCTAGATTGTCCTGGGAGTGGCTGATGGCTGTCGCAAATGAATAAAAATTAGCCAGGCCTAAAGGCAAAGAATTCTGAATGTCATTAAATACAAATTATGGTTATTAGCAGATTTCGGGCGAAGGGCCACAGGCCCTGACAATGATTTGACCTTCTTAGGCGCCAGAACGCGCCGAAAATTTAAATGACGCATTCGGACTTTGGACTGTGGACTGTGGGATCTATATTCATACTCGGTACACACATACATACATAAATGGAGCCAGGATGATTTTGGATATTTGGAGGCACGTGGCCTCATTATAATATTCCCATTATAAATGCGTGAACGCGTTACTAGGACCTTTCCAGCCGGGTCGCGCCCATGACTTATTCAATGTTTACCGTGTTGTCAGCCATCCAGCCGGTCTGGCCAACGCTTTAGGCCACGGTCAAGGGGCAAGCTCAAGTTATTAAACATTGATTACCTATCGATTCAGGCATTGTTGTAGTACATGTTTGTCTGTCTGTCTGTGAGGGCTGGCGGAGACTTCGAATGGAATGGAAATGGAAATGTAAGAGGTGCCAGCAAATGCAAATTACGTGTGAAAATGCAATTTCTCATCTCTCCGCAGTTGTGGCCACGCAGTTTGACATTTCATTTCGGGTTCCTGTCCCCTGCCAGCTGGGAAAGCCGATGTCAAGCTGCCTGAAGGAGTGACAGGCCGTGAAATGAGCGAAGGCCAAATAAAGGGGAATAAATTGAAAGGAAGCAAGGAAGCAAGCCCATGCTGCAATAAGCCTTTCATCAGTGAAAGAGAATTGGGAAATTCTTTAAGGTTTACCAAACTTTTAAATGCATTTTCAAGGCAAAGAAAAGATGCTGCCGCTGCTGCTGCCACTGCCACACTCAATCAAAATTGAGTTATTTGTCAGTTTTTCTTCTCGGAACTTGTATATTTATTTTCCGCATAACTTTTTCCATGGAATGCAAAACTTTGGGGCTACCTATAGAAACTGTACAAGTCACTGGAGAAACTTCCCCGGCAGGCAATTAGCAAATTCTGATAGCTTTTGTCATCTTACAACTGAAAAATTGAAAAGAAAAACAATTGGATTTATTGATTGTCATCGACAAGTCGCCTGTAAGACTTTACGTCCGTCCCCCGTCGCCCCCATCACACCTAAGCTCTCTGTTGATGCTGACAAATCTATATTCTATGTGCCATAGGATTTTTGGGACACAGTAAATTTATTGACAGCTCCAGAAAAATCAAGTGCCAGTTCAAAATTTCTCTTCATACGACAGCAAAGCAATTGACATATAGTCTCTCTCTTATGGTGGAAATGAATAAAAATTGCGTATACGACATGTTGTTGGTAGCAATTGACAGCCATACAATCTATTTACAATCTTTATTTACCAGCCCGTTACTCTACCCTCTCGCACTCTCTCCATTTGCAGGTTATTTGGAAATTTCCGACAGAATTCCAGAGCATATATATTCACGACTTATACATATTTGATATGTAAACCACGAATCGTGTAAACAATAGAGTAAACATTCCACAGGCCGGCGATATTGGAGGAATTCGCTCCGTTTGACTTGACTATTCGTGGGCGTGTGCATATTGACATTGACCCCCCACCGGCGGTACGGTGTGCCACACAAATTCGCTGTTCTGGATGGAGACAGAGTGCGGGTGCCGTGGCCCACGAGACGAGAACGGATCAGCTGGAGCAGCGGCATCGGCAGTGGCAGCGCGACGAGGAACAGTCACAGGCACAGGCCCCGGCCCACAGTCAACCACAGCAGCCACGACAACAACATGGCCATAAGGGAACAGCAACGAACAAACTGTAGTTCATGGTTACAACAACCCAACAAACTGCTGCTATTGGTGAGTGATTCAACAGGGACTGAGGCAGTAGTTAAGGCCCTACTTTCAGGCGTTAACAAGAGTTCCAACTTAAGGTTCATTCTTATCCCGATTCGATCTGGGTCAGGACTTTCCTGATTTCTCTTTCAACTTTGGACCAACTACAATCAATCAAACGGAATTTGAATGCGACTCTATTTGCCCTAAGGACTTGTCGGTACGGGAATGGCAAGCATGTCGCGGACAATTAGTCAAGCCTGATGTTGAAATTGTGCTTGCTGTGTGTTAAAAATTTAGTTGGCAACATTTCCTGTTATTATTTCCGCTGCGCGTTTCCGCTGTGGCACTGTGGCACGCACGTTCTGCACGTGGCTTCTCGAGGAGTCAACTGGGCCCAAGGAACTCGGCGATCGGGGCGGAGGAAGTTATTTCGTGCAAGAGCAGTGGGGGGCACGTTTTAGTTCTGTTGTCGGTTGCACATTTGGCCGATGGAAAATATGTCCCTCGTGTCCTTTTCTGTGTATCTGTGTGAATGTTGCAATCAACTTTGACATGTTGACGCGTGTGTGTGTGTGCCCGACATTGATTATCTTGTAGATGTGCCCTGTCTGTCAGGCTGTTTGCGTTGCACCAGCAGCAGAGTTTTGTGTGACGCTTAGTGGAGTTACCGTTGGGCAAATGTGCGCCAATAAATCCAGCGCCTCAATCTACATGGCACTTGTGGGTGGAGCAGCAGCAGCAGTCGCGGCATCAACAGACGACTCTGTCACTTTAATGCTCCGCTGAAAGATGCTCGTAAAGTTCAGACACACACACACACACACACGTCGTACGACGTCTCGTAAAACGACCATTACACACACATTTCAGAGAATGTGTGCAAGTGTAAGTGAGGAAGCGACAGATAAATCGGTAGAATGAGATCTGTTAATGGCCCCAACTACTTAGCAATATCAGGCAGCTAAGCCATTAATTCAATTTTAATTACTTAAAGCAATTTTCATCATAAATCAGTAATTCAATTTAGCCCAGCACAGGCACTCCCAAGAAGGCCTCCTCTCCTGGAAGTCCTTGCCAGCAAAGCCACTCAGATAGCACTTGAACAATTCTTGAATTCCAAATCTATGGACCAGGCCTGCAAGCTCATCGAGTGGCTTTAGCCTGTCATTTGCATTTGATATTCAGCAACGTAATAGGTAATTATGTTCCTAAAAGAGACATGACAATAGCAAAGAAGGCTCAAGTGATTTCGACAGAGGACAAGAAACTCCGTGTGCCAGACGACGGCACGACACGATACGTATAGTGGAAAATGTTAAAGTTCAACTCTATCTCTATGCCAACCATTTTAGCGTTTTTAATTGGGGATTTCTGTGTGGGTACGAAATTTTTGGCGCTATTCGCTACCAATTATCAGAATTAAATTAAAAGTTTTTGCGGCAAACGGTCGACAGGCGGCGAATTGCAGTTGGCAGAAATCAGCAAGCCGCAAAATTGTTTTATCTGCGTGTGGGGTCTGTGTATAATGGTCCGCTTCCGCTTCCGCTTCTGTGGCCCCCGGAAAATGTTGCGTATTTTGGCATTTTAATTCTCTTCCAACTCATTTGGCGGCGAAACTACGGGCCTGGCCTGGCCTGTTCTGGCCTGGCTAATTGCTGGAAACTGTATTTTGTGCTGCCACAAATGCTGTGGCATAGTTGGTCGGAATGGAACTGAACGGAAATGTTTCCGCACTGGCTGCAGTTATTGGATTTCTTTTTGGACTACTCTTGACCAAAAACCTAATTTCAATTTGGATAAATCATTATAATGCAATTACCCTGGGGGTTCCCAAGCCAGATTTAATTTAATCACTCAATTTGTGGTTATTATTTTGTGTATTTAAGGGATCAGAATTGACTTGACTTCATAAATCCTTTGAATAATCACTCATTTTGTACGAGTTTTTTGGGCTATGAATCTGATTCTGGCATTATCCGGTAGCTTAATCAAATTGTTGTAGTGTAACTGGCACTTGACTGGGAATCCTTTGGTTTTCCTGTTTTCCTTTTCACTCCCTTGTGTAATTTCCCTTGAAATTAAATTTTCAGCAATTTTCCTTCGGCGTTTTTTCCTTTTTTCCTCTGTGCATTCTCACTCTCCATTGCCATTTCCGCTCTACCCGTGTGCAACAAATCAGATTCAGGCTCTCCTTCTTGGAGAAGAAAATGAAATGAAATTATACAATTCCACCTCTGTTCTTGGCGAATGAGGAGTGCTGCTTCTCAAATACATATTATTTTTTGCTTGAAACAATGGTACTTTATGCTTCATTTGTATGCACAGTGCTTTGCCATGGCTCTATACCAAATAGATATAGTGAATCCTGCCGACATTGCAATCAGGACATGGCGGAAAGTAAACTTGTGGGTCAATGGCGCATCACTGGTGCATTCATCGCCGCACTCTAATGGAAAACCTTAATTATTCTTCGTGCGCTGTCTTCGTTGAGTGGCTGGCGAGTCTCTGCTCTCTGTCGACTTTACGTGTTAAGTGTCCATTAGTTGTGTCAATACCATCCAACCCCCTGCTTTTCCTACTCCTGGTCGGTAGTGCCTGTGTGTCAAAATAAGTAGAAATTTCCCAATCAATTTGGACTAAAGCAAACGCTCCCAAAACCTCAATTGGAGGGTTTCGATTGAGTGCAACGAAATGGCTCTGGTCGGGGCCACCCCCACTTGAACTTAAACATTGACCTAATAAATAAAGCATCATTCAAGGAGAGGACCCCTCTGCTCTTTAAAGTCATTGGAAATTTATGCCGCCATAAATATCATTATTTTTTTTTTAACGCCTTTTGACAATTAATTTCCATCTAAAGAACTCTGTTAACTTTTTAATGCTGAGCTAATTAAATTTAATTTGCTTCAAAGCTGCACCACCTCTCGCTCCGCATACATTAAATGCTCGGCTCGGCTTTTTTATGTCATCGTCAACTAGGCGTATGCGTAATTCAACAAGAGACGATGGCTTGCCACACCGGCTGGGCTGGGCTGGTTGGCATGGCAATACCCTTACCAGGATTCCCATATCAGACGTTTTTAGTGATCCAATTACACATTTTTTACCGTTTGTTTGTGTTCCGTGAAGGTAACATAAAACAGCTGATTCTGTGGTTTGGAATGCTGCTTTCATACATTCTTGCACTGTTTAAAAGAGTGTACTAGGCATATTCAAGTGAAGAGAAGCGCGCAATCAACGCGTGGGCTGTGCTGTGGGTAAAAAGCTTTTACAACTCGCTTTAAATGTCAATTATTTATTATACTCGGCAACTTAATGCTGGCAAAATTCAGCCTGCAACTCAATTTGGGCATTTCCCATTATTAGCTGCCACAAAGCGAGTTTCAGCATGCAAATTTTATATGCGAACAGAATGCCGCCATGGACTGGTGGAAGAGGCAGATCCGGGTGCCTTTCTTCGGCACGGAGCTTGGAGCTTGGAGCGTGAATGCCTTTTAAACTTTGCAATCGGGGCAACAGCATTTTGGCTTCTGCTCGTCCTTGCCACTCGGCTCGGCCCTTCCATATTGTTTGTCATGTGAGTAATTTATGCGAGTTCAGTACACGCATTCCCTGTCCCTGATTGGCTACCAGCTACCGCTCCTGGCCCGGCCTGGGCTGGCCTGGCTTGGCCTTCCCGAGTGTTGGGAATATTCCATTCAGCCTGCACTGTGAAAATTTCTCTGAGTGTCAGAGGGGCCGTCCTTCGCTTGGGGCTGGGCTCTTAGAGGATTAAATAACTCATATTATGGATGTTGGCCTTGAACTTCAACTGTAATCAATGCTTTTTTCAGGTCTATGAGTAATTTTAAAATCGATACGACTCCTGCCACACATACGTGCTGTCTTTGGCTTTGTTTAGATGGGCTCGTTCCCATGGTTGTCCACTTTGTTGTGGTCACCAGAGGGTCACTTCCGTGTACAAATCCCTTACATTGATCTTTACACAACAAAACAGGTGTTCATTAGCACATCCACATTCACAGCCACAGAAACGTACCTCCGTTGGTGGAACGTGCCAAAAGGTTCGCACAATCAACAGCCATATATTGTACTTAGATCGGGCTTAAAGAAATGTATACTTTAATCGATTTGTTGCGTGTTCTGAATATCGCGTACCCCCGCCAATTATTTCCCGAAATATCGAACCAGGGGGTGGCTGTGTGCGTGCCTGCCTGGCAGTCGGCAGAGCCATTAAAGTCAAAAATAATTTCAAATATTGATTAGTAGCCAAATTGTGCGCACAGCCATCGAATGGCGCAGCCAGTTGGCAGTTTATGGCAGCTGATTGCTTGTTTAGCTCGATTTGTAGTTTATCAAGTTAGATGGCATGTTCGATGGTCCCCCTTCTCTCGCTCTCACTCTCGCTCTCACTCTCAATAAAGAGCCGTGTGCATTGTGTGGAATAGCAATTGAAATGCAGCCAACGATGATGCCGATTCGCATGCCAATTCATTCATAAATTGACTCGACGCGAACATTGCGCACTCAATATACCCCCAGTACAGTGAGGGATCGCAATTAATTATGGCAATTAAATTGCAATGTCCGTCTGCCGCTGAATACCAAGTGGGATGGGGTGGGGTGGGCTCTCAGCCTGGTCAGCTTTACTCGTGTTTCCGCCCGCATTTAATTTTCAATTATTTGCACAGGTCAGCTCTGGATAACACCCAGAGATGGCTTATGCCGTCTTACAAAACAATTAAGCAAATATGCCAGCAGGCATTATGTGCCTGCTCCCCTTCCACCCTCCACCCTCTACCCGGCTCTCTCCGTATTCTCTTTCCTCTGTAATTTTACATTTTTTTTCCATTTTGGTTGATGGAGATTTTCCGATTTTCCCTTCTGTGGAAAAGTTTATTTGCCTGCTGGCGCACACAACAGTTGAAAATAACAGAACATCGAGCGTTACTCGAACCCAAGTGCTTTTCTCCTAATTAGAAGCACTGCAATACTCGTATATTGTTGCACAGTTTCTTTTTAATTCAAGTTTCTATTTAAGGATCCCAATGATTGTTAGCCAATTTGTACCTTCGGGTTCTGTGGTGCAGCTCCTCGCCACCCCAGTCCCCAGGTCTGTCGATTATTGTTCTAAAAATAGGGACAGTGTCTGAGCGAAAAGCCGTAGGTACTTAATTTAAAGCACACGCACATTTTCTTTCAGTCTGTCTTTTCCTGGGGTCCTTGGTTTTTTTTTTCTGCGGTATTTATAGACCGGAGTTCTTTAATAAATTAATTAGGCACGCGAGGACCTGCTGGCCCTGACGGATTGTGGCAGCAATCAGTCGAGTTGCGTGGTAACCTTCCTGGTCTTTGGATTGCAGGTGGTGAACACGGATATACAGCCATCTGAAAAGTACCGCCATGAATGAGACAGAGTGCGAGGATCTCATCAAATCTGTGAAATGGACGGAACCAGCCAATCTGATCTCCCTGGCCATACTCGAGTTCATCAACGTTCTGGTCATTGGCGGCAACTGCCTTGTGATTGCCGCCGTCTTCTGTTCGAACAAGTTGCGCAGTGTTACCAACTTCTTTATCGTTAATTTGGCTGTGGCCGATCTACTGGTGGGTCTAGCGGTGCTGCCCTTTTCCGCCACCTGGGAGGTGTTCAAGGTGATTACATATATACAAATAATAAATTTTCACATTTAATCAATGGTTTTCTTTCGGTGTTGGCAGGTCTGGATATTCGGCGATGTGTGGTGTCGCATTTGGCTGGCCGTCGATGTCTGGATGTGCACCGCCTCGATTTTGAATTTGTGTGCCATATCCCTGGATCGGTATGTGGCGGTCACGCGACCCGTCACCTACCCAAGCATCATGTCAACGAAGAAGGCCAAGTCCTTAATCGCTGGCATTTGGGTACTCTCATTTGTTATTTGCTTTCCGCCCCTTGTCGGCTGGAAGGATCAAAAGGTGAGTGTCGACCCACAGGCCCAAGGCCCACAGCCCACCCACAACTGACCCACAGCTGACCCAATCCGATAAATTAACGAGCGAAACGCGGTTTGTCTCTGCCAAAAAGTGAGACGGAGAAAGGAAAACAAAATTGAAAGTCCGTAAACTGTTTTTAGCACGCCCAATCCTCATAAAGAACAAACTAAAGCCCGCTGCTAAAAGTTTTTCGGTGCCCCAAACCGTGTGGCCTCTTCCATGGGGGGTGGGGGTGGGGGTGGACGACTGTCATTGACACCATTACGGGTGAAAGTTGTTGCCCAACCGCAATGACGACGACAACGACAACCTCGTGCTAAAGACTGCAATCTGGCTCATTTGTGCCAAAATTACCGTAAAATAAGACACGAGTTTGTCCCTTTTGTTGGCCTGCCATTGGACGGGTCTTCTTCTAATTTCTGCCTAAATTCAGATCCGCTTTTCCACAGTTTTTGGCACACATGCAGGCCGTACACTTTCTTACGCAACGGCAATGATAATGATGTGTTATACAAGCCCCAACAACAGAGCCATGGGGGCGGAGCACAATTTATGAGCAACCTCTCAGTGGGTAATCAGATCAGCGACGATAGCCAGCCAGCCAGCCAGCCAGCTCTTGGCCCGGCTCCAGTTTATGGGCCTGCCTTTTGGCTCCGTTTATTTGGGCCTCCGTTGGGGCCTAACGAAGACATTCAGCTGGAAGCTGATGCATGATATACGCCTAGCCTAGCCCCGCCTAGCCAGACATATCAATCTTGAGGCGCTCCTTGGTGAGGTGGACTTTGGTGATGGTGGATGGGACGCTTTAGCCGCATAGCTGCACACACACATGAAAATATATCCTCCGGGCGGAATATTCGTGCGCGCAGTCGACTCCATTCACGGAGCCGCAGCTGAATGCAATTGAATGCAGTTGAATGCAGTTGAATGCGCCGCCCGTTTGAATGAATGGCTGGCGTTCTGTTTGCTTCAGCATGGACTTTTTGGTCCATCGATTATTATTATGGTACTGCCTCTCCTCTCCATATGCTCAATTCAATTTCGATTCAGCTGCAGCAGGCGGCAAGAAGGATGGGCACAACAAGGGGCAACATGCTTTCACATATGTACTCCCCATATTGCTGGGGGGCATTCAGTTCAGGCGGCCGAGATGGGGCGCTCGGAGCTTGGCTTTGTTACAACGAACGGCGAGATGTATGCTACCTTTGTGTAATATTTATGCACAACACGTAACCGAGTATATTTCGCAATATAGCCCGACCCGCAACGCTTTAAGTTGCATTTTTATTGGCTTCTTAGCGAAGTGAACAGGGTGCCAGCGCGAGCACAGAATTTTAATGGACCAACCACTCTCTCTGGAACCCTCTAAATATCAAGTGTCATAACATGTAGCACATAACACGACCCTTTCTCAATCCTCTTTCCAGGCCGTTGAACAGCCGACCTATTCGCGGGGAAACTATACGCTTTTCTATGCCACCACGATGTCAAGCACAGAGGATGGTCAACTAGAGTTAGATAGCATTAAGGAACAGGGCGAACAGCTGGAGAGCTCCGCCCACACTAGCAATGGCAACGCCTACAATCCCTACGATCCCGACTTTGCCCCCATCGATGGCTCCGCCGAGATACGGATAGCAGCCATGACGACCCCAAGCACCAGCACCACCACCAGTACATCGTCCCCTAGTCTGGCCACCACCGAAATGGAGTACAACGTGCAGAACAGACCCCAGACAACGCCGGGCAGCTGCCCGTGGAAGTGCGAGCTGACCAACGATCGCGGCTACGTACTGTACTCTGCCCTGGGATCGTTCTACATACCCATGTTCGTGATGCTCTTCTTCTACTGGCGCATCTACCGGGCCGCCGTGCGCACCACGCGGGCCATCAACCAGGGCTTCAAGACCACCAAGGGTAAGTTGAATCCGATTCGGAGGCAATCCAATATACATATATCCAAAGATCACCCGTAGCTAAGAGACTCCACCAGCTCTCATTTGGACACAGTTTGTTTGAAACTTATTCAATTGTCACCCACGATTTGTCCTAACTTGTGCGTAGCTTAGCCATTCATTTCAAACCATTTACTCGTACTCGTACTCTCGTTCTCGTATGTTCGATATACTACCAAATAAGTAACGTACTCACGTAGATAGTTCATTTTATTCAGCTTAATATCGATTGCTAAACAGTTTCAAATCTCTCGACGTGTAGACAATAGTGTGACGTCCCGTTTGTCCCATTTTATGTTGGTTATACAAAAAAAGTGTACATTAAAGACATGCTCACAGACACATTCACAGACACCTCAGTGCCGTCGTCGTCGTCGTCGTCCTCGTCGTCCTTGCCAGATACAGTACTCCCTCCGAAAACCATAAATTGTCAGCCAAGTAAATAACAATTGTACGTGTACGTTTACATTTACATGTGTGTGTGTGTTTGTATGTCCTCGCCCAGTTGAACAAATACTTTTATGAGGAACTGTATAAATTGACAAAAAGCAAAAAGTATACAACTAAATTTACATATTCATATATTCGTATAAATAACTACTCACACACACAGTCACACAGACACGTTCACACACTCAGATACACACACACAATCGTACATTTATTGTCGGCATTTTGTTTTTGTGTTCACAACATAAATAAACATGATAAATAACATGGAAATGAGTAAATATAGGTATAAATATACATATGCATATAGACATAGTCGAAGCATAGAACCCGCCCCAAGCAACCGACAAACAAAAAATCAACCCCTAGAGCCGATTGGCCATATCAGATTTAAATATAAGCCAGCTACCCCGTAAAAACCCAGCAACAATTTTAATTCTGTATAAATTGGATTATCTTTAAAAACCCTGTAACTGAATGTCATCGAAAATTAACAATGCCCAAATGCTAAGTACCTCATAAAATAATTTTAGTTTAGTCTACCCATGTAAGTAACCACGAAATCTCCACTTAAATCTGTGAATAATCTCCTAAGAGCCTTAAAATATCGAAAGCCTCACTTGAACTCATCGCAAACCCATAACATACGCACATACATACACTGTCAGGATTTCCCATTAAAGTTTCCTTTTCCTTGTCCCAAAAAACTTTAAAGTACTCCCAACATCATACCAATCATATGCTCAAACGAGAAGTCACGCATTATAATTAGCATTATTTCCCATGATGAGCAAAAACCAAATAAAATCGATGGATGCTGAGAGAACACAGAACACATCAAACAAATCGGCTTAGATTCTCGTAAAAAAAAAGCAGCTTGGATTAAATGAAAGAAATTCAGCCATTAGAGCGAGCCAGAGCTTCTCGGAATACGCATAAGAGTGTGGTGGAGACATGAAAGAGGGTCCCTCTGTTGCTGTCTTTGCAAATTGCTGTTTTCCTGGGGCTTGTCATTTTAGGCTTCGTTGTTCTGACTTCCCATCGAAATCTGTTTGCTGGCGATAATCCTGCCCCAAACATATTCTGTTTGAAGTTGCTGAAAAGGAGCTGCTGTTGTGTGGCACACATTAAACTGTCATTAAATGTTTATTTTAATACGAGTATATGGCGCATTTCTTGCACGGGGCTAGGGCCACGACAGCAGCGCACTTTCTTCCGCCTGATCAGCTCATTGGGCACAACTCTAGTTTATTTCCCTAAAGCCCCTGCCCTCCTGGCAAGCCAAGCGCACGCATTTGGCGATAATCTGCAGCTCCCGAAACAGCCAGGCTGGCTAGTTAGCCAGCCCACCTAACGAGTGACTAACTGACTTCATAACGAAAATCAATAGCCGGCCTTCGTGCACGTTTCTCGTGGAAGTCAATGTTCTATCTAATTGATTGGTTCCGGAAACCCAACCAAAATCCATTTATCGTATACTCATTTTGTGGGTGTTGGCTAGTTGACGCTGAAATGCCTTTAACTTAGCAATAATATGGCCATAATTACTTGTTATTACTTTGCTTTATAAACCTGTTTTTAGTTCATATTTTCACTAGTGAACTCCTTACATGTTTCTGCCGATTGGTTGCTTTTAAAGTCCGTGGCGATTTCTGTTCAAAAATGGCGCTAAGCTTGAGTTAAGACAGCACTTAAAAAGTGATGGCTTACATTGGGGCCATATTGAACCCACGTTGATCCTCTTCCTAACGACAAAAATAAGAGAAAATAGTAAGGCACGCCCACGCCGAAGCTTATATACATTTACTTTACTTTGATTTACTTTTGAAGACATGACAAGAGGTCCGATTTTGGTATTTCTGAAACCAAAATAGCATTTGGAAAGCATAACAACAAAAGGACATATGGAAGGACTATATCCAATCAGACCTTCAGACCTGAGCAGGAAAATCCTTCCTTTTGTGCACTAGAGCCCTCTGACCAATTTAGAAATACCCTCTTCAAGGGTATACAAATGCATTTTGGGAGCCAGCTTCTTGAGTCTACTGCTGATGCCAGCATGGCTGCTCTCTGCTAGCCGCTGAGCTGTTTTTGTTTTGCAACTGTCGTGTCGTTAGTTGGCGCCAGATTTGCCACACACCCACACACAACCACTTACTGACACAGTCAAAAAATCAGCGTGTGGCAGCCTTGAAATATGCTTTGTCTACACTCCGTCACACGCATACATACATATGTACTACACACAAATGGGAGAAAGCTGGCAATAGTTCTCTGTGTGTGCGTGTGGGTGTGGGCCACTTGTCCGTGCGTGTCTTGCCGCAACGTTCCCGGCAGAACGCAACGGAAAAAGTCTAAAAACCTTCCGTGACACAATGCGGGTGTTGCTGATGCTTTTTGCTCAGTTTTTTTTCTGTTTTTTTTTTCGGATGTGTCCCACCCATTCCACACGCCTGTTTAGTGGCTTTTGAAGGTAATCAAGTTTCAAGTTCAAAAACTTGACGAGGTTCATGGTGTGTCGACCACTACAATGCACCCGATGCCAGAGCCAAGCGGACGGTAGGTCTGGGCGCTGTTATTGTTAGGGTTTAGAAATTTTAGAAGTGTGGCCCTGGCCCTGTGTCAAGAGCAGAACGGAACAAGAGGAACTTTCGTGAGAGCTGCCCGTGGCAGTGGCAGTACCTCGCCTTGACTTGCAGCCGCGGCGAGTCTTCGTTCAAAGGTCAAAAGCATATGACAATCAGACCCACACTCGTGCAGATCCACAAGAGGTGGCCCGGATTTTTCGTTACGGCTAATTGCCGTTCATTCAGTGTTCATTCAAATTGCAAACTATTTATTTATCATTAAATGCACTTTAAATAAATGCCAGGTCTCTGAATTATAAATGTCAAATTAATGACTGAAAGCTGATAAACAAGCAATTTGAATCAAAGGGAAAAGGATAATCCCAGGTACGCCCAGGCCAACGAGTATCTGTGTGTCAACAGGATCTATGCTTGTATGCCGGGAGGAACCTAAGTAGAAAACAAAAGTAATATACATTTATTTAAATCAACAACGCCCCAGGATGTGGCATGTCCACGGGCCATGGACACAGTCCTTGCCCACACACACCCACACACACCCACGCGCAGGACTAGAGACCGTTTGCTCCGATTGCGCTTTCATATCTGGCTGTATTTACATACATTGGGATAGAGCGGTATTATCTTTTTTTTTTATATATATTCCTTATGTGTATACAAATTGTTTGTTTAACTTCCATTTTTTGGGGGGCATATAGATGAAGGGAAATCAATAGTGTATCCTTTTTTATGTACAGTCGTATGCCCCACATATGCTGCTGGCCGGACCTCTTGTTTGCTATCCTCAGCCTCAGCCTCAGTCTCTGCCACTCGTTTACTTCGTTTGCCTATATTCATGGGCAAACACAATTTTCTTTCAATAAGTTTAATGGGGTTTATGCAAATTGAAATGTTGCACGTTCCGCCTTAAATTAAGATAATACTCAGAGGCACTCTGTTGTTTAAACACACACACAGCTCTGCTGCAGAAAATGTTGATTTATGCAACTCGGCCTCCAGGAATTAAAGCTGGCAATCAGTCGGGAATTACCAATAAATGAAAAGCCTCTCGTAATTAAAATCGGGCGCATTTCATACGGAAATATATCAGATTTCTACCAAAGCTGCGTTCATTATCCATATCATTTCAGTCGGATTCATTTCGCAATGCTGTATAATTTGTAGATCCCTTTTTAATGACCCTTCCTGCTTGACGACCCTCGATTAATAAATAAAATTAGACCAAACAATCCCTGCCCTCGGGGCTGAGCAAATACCCTCGATTCCAACACGTACAAAAAAGAAAACAAATAACTCCCCAAAGAAAACAGAACCAGCATATAAATAAACCCCAAAACAAATTAACAAAGTTTTTTATAGCAATTAATTACTGTGGAAATTCGAAAATCTATAATACCCGCCGAATCATCATTTGAGCAAACAAAAGAGAACAAACAAAATACATTTAATGAATTGCAATATTTGTACTTTTTGTACTTTTTACTATTGTACTATTACTAGCGTTTTTTATAATGGAATGAGACCCTTTTCTCTATAAATATATCTGTATTGATGAACGTAGAACAAACCTTATAATAATCAACTAAGTTATTCCACCTTAAATATCTTTAATATTTCAATGTAACAGTTTGTAGTTAGTTATCCGCTCTCTCTCTCTGTGAAGTGTCAGTCTCCAGCAATTTTAACCAATTTTGGCTCAAGAAGAAATGTTTCTTGCATCTACTATAATGTTTATGTGAATGTATCTAACTCAAACCACAACCACAACCACAAAACAGCAAAAACAAACAACAGCAACAGTTCGTTCATAATACTACCACATGTCCCACATGTACTATACAAGCTGAATGTTTTAATCCGTGTTCCTCTTACACCAAACACCAAACACAAACACCCTGAAATAACTATGATACACCCCCCGTTTCACATGTGGTCTCATCGCGAAAGACATTATTCGTTTCGACTGCCGACAAAAACTCCCTCCACTCACTAATTGCAGGCAGTCCCCGGGAGTCGGGTAACAATCGCGTCGACGAGTCGCAACTGATACTGCGGATCCACCGGGGACGTCCTTGCAGCACACCGCAACGCACCCCGCTCTCCGTGCACTCCATGTCCTCGACTCTGAGCGTGAACAGCAACGGATTAGGTAGCGGAGGCGGAGGTGGAGCTGGCGAGGATCATCATCAGTCCATCCCGCAGACGGGCACGCCCAAGCGAGCCACCTCGATGCGGGTCAGTCGCCAACGACCCGAGAAGGTGGCCATCAAGGTGTCCTTCCCCTCGTCGGAGAACGTCTTGGAAGCACAGAGAACGTCAGGCCAGCAGCCTCCACACTCACCCCACTTTGCGGTCATCAGCAGCTCCAACGGGCGACGGGCCTCCTTCAAGACCAGCCTCTTCGACATTGGGGAAACCACCTTCAATCTGGACAACACGGCCCAGTCGGCCACGGACTTGGAGAGCGGTAATGCGTCTGCTTCGACGGCAGCCAAGAAGCAGCGGGCGGGCAAGCGCAGTGCAAAGTTCCAGGTGAAGCGTTTCCGCATGGAAACCAAGGCGGCCAAAACGCTCGCCATCATCGTGGGTGGCTTCATCGTCTGCTGGCTGCCCTTCTTCACGATGTATCTGATACGGGCCTTCTGCGAGAGCTGCATCCAGCCGACGGTCTTCTCGGTGCTCTTCTGGCTGGGCTACTGCAATTCGGCAATCAATCCGGTGATCTATGCGCTCTTCTCCCACGAGTTCCGCATCGCCTTCAAGCGCATCGTCTGTCGCTGTGTGTGCACGAGGAGTGGCTTCCGGGCCTCGGAGAACTTCCAGATGATCGCCGCCAGAGCTCTGATGGCTCCAGCCACATTCCACAAGACCATTTCCGGCTGCTCGGACGATGGCGATGCCGTGGACTTCAGCTGACTAATCGGTAGCTATGAGACGAGCTCGGGACCGGGTCCGGGTCCGGGTCCAAGTCCGCTTCAGCGCACATCCTCGCTGCCGCAGGACTCCAGCGATGTGGGGCTAGGGGACGAGGGGTCTGGCAGCACCCGGCGGATACGGCGCGGCGGCTTCTGCAAGGGGCGCGTTCTCTGAAGGGGCAATGCATTTCGATTTTTGATACTTTTCGACTTTTGTAAACGTCGCGAGCAGCAGTATCCCGCCAGCATCCCACTATACAAATTGTCAGTATTCGCATTGAACGACGTTGTAACTGTATGGCAATAATTTTCATGTATTTACCTAGATCTAAGACTATGTTAAACTACTTACTATATGAGATACTCGTACAGATACATAACTACTTATAACTATTCGTATGAGGCACAAGATACAAGATACACGATAAAAGCCGACTAGCCGTAAGCAGCCCATTGTTTTCAGTTCTGTTGTGTACATGTGTTAGGCGCAAGGACAAAACTCTCATCAAATTAGTTACATAACAGATATATATATATATATAGGCATATGTGTATGTGTGTGTGTATAGCAGCTGTGTGTGTGTAAGTCAACTGCAGTTGCAATAAAAACGACAGCAGAGAAAAACAAATCGAAATAAATACAAATAAAGAATACAAAAGCCAAGAACAAGTGCCGACAACGAAATGACCAGAAATTGGCAAAATGCCGGGTCTATCAAGGTAGCGACAGCCGGTCTGTGTGGGAAGTGCCCTGAGGCCCGCGACCAAAGACATTCCGAATCATCAAAAGAGAAGTGAAGCCACCATACACCACACCAAAGATGAAATACCTTCTCAATATACAGTCAAGCTGCTATCTGCAGAGGGACTTGTTAGCCTCCTACCAGCATCGACTGGGAACACACACAAAAATTAATTATATTTTTAAGCACATAGCCGTTCAAGCTTTGTTCTTCATTCTACCGGCTTTAAACGTAGTGTTGAGAATTTGTCATTTAACGCTTTCCCTCCTCGCAACACACATGAGTGGGCTCGGTTTCCTTTGACCCATATGGTCTGGTGCTCTTCGACATCAATGACACTCCGTCTTGTCCACTGGATAGCATCGAGTCAAGAGATTCGATATTAAATTGCTCGAAGAGTACCTCGGGGCATAAGCTAACAGATTGGCTAAGAGCAAGAAGTGGGCTTAAAGCTATCGCTGAACAATAAAGCTGCTTTTTATTCTTCAAAAGCCAAGGCAGGAGCAACAGCAGAATCAGGAGTTGGGAATGGGAGGGGGAGAATCTCTGATTATTCATTACTTGTCGCCGGTCGAGTACTCGTAATGAAAATGTATTCAGCAGTTAAACGTGCGTATGAGTAATAAATGCAGAGCAAGCGATGGCTGAGGCATATGGTGCACTAGGGGTGCGATGATTATGCAAATGGCTGTGTGTGTGTGTGTTAATGAAATAAAGTTCACTTTGAAGGCGGCTTAACGGCGACTACACGTCATGCCGTCAGGATACCAGGGGTTCGGGGGGAAACGGCACTACTCGTACAACATCGTTGAGTGCTTGTCGCGTTTATGGGAAAACATTTGCATAATTACGCGTTTAATTTGCTAAAGTGCAGGCTGGATGGCAATGGCTGGCTGCCCCTTTGGCAGAACGCCAGGCCTGACACCCGGCGCTCGACGCCTTCGACGAGAAGTGCGTGCAGGACGTGACACGGGGCGTATGAGCGATATTGAATATGTGAGGGGTAGCAAAAAATACAACACCCTCCTAATGATAAATTTATTCATACTTATATGTCTCTTTTCTATTCCTGTTTTCCGTTCGAACAGGCTCCAAGGGCATCGGATCACGCTTCGAGGAGCAGCGCCTGACACTTCGCATACATCGGGGAAGGGGCTCCAACCAGCACGACTCCATGCACAGCAACGGGAGCACCCAGAGCACCACCACAACCCTGGGCACACCCTCGCCAGAGCGACTGTCCAAGTATGCCACGCGCCGCCTTCACCACCACCACGACAAGATCAAGATCTCCGTGTCCTATCCATCCACCGAGAACATCCACGAGCTGACCCACGGAGACTCCGGCCGTGACAGGCGATCCTCGGGCAACGCTCTCTTCGCCGTCCACTACAACGGATCCAGTGGACGCGAGTCCACGGAGTCGCAGCTGTACAGGCAGCAGCATGGAGGTGGCAGCTCCTGCTACCTGCAGGTGGGCAAAGCCTTGCCCGAACTGGGCAGGCGTCAGAGCAACACCAGCGAAGGAGGCGGAGGGTCGGGACACTCCCGTCCGGCCAATAAGAAGATGGGCAGGCGGAACATCAAGGCCCAGGTGAAGCGCTTCCGCATGGAGACCAAGGCGGCCAAGACGCTGGCCATCATCGTGGGCATGTTCATCTTCTGCTGGTGCCCGTTCTTCACGATGTACATCATTCGGCCCTTCTGCCAGGACTGCGTCGACCCGCTGCTCTTCTCGGTTCTCTTCTGGCTGGGCTACTGCAATTCGGCGGTGAATCCCATGATCTACGCCTTGTTCTCCAAAGACTTCCGCTTCGCCTTCAAGCGCATCATCTGTCGCTGCTTCTGCTCCCGCCAGAGTGTCTCGCTGAAGAGCTCTCGTCGCGGATCCGACATGTCCGCCATCCGGATCCGGGCACGGACACCCAGCATCACGCCCAGCGCGGCGGCCCACAGCTTTGGGGACGAGAGCGAGCTGCACCACTCCGAGATGAGCAACGACCCCAGGTGACGTTCGTTTGGGCCCAGCTCAAGCTCGCAGAGCAGCTTGGGTGGGTTACGGAAGACGAGCCTCAAGGTGCCCGTCTACGAGATTTGCCATCCGCTGGTCATGGAGACGGCCTGCTACTCCTACGTGGAGCCCTCCGGCGATGCCTCAACCTCGGCAGGGAGCGGGCCCAAACGGACCCAGTTGTAGCCACGAGAGCTGCTGGCGCTGCGAGGCCTGGGAACTGGTGCGGTTTCGAGGCCCGGGCAGCGACCAAGGCGCATGGTTCGCATCGAGTACAGCGATGCGAGGGTCTAAGCCGGGATTGCATAGGTAATAGTTTTTTCACTTCCAACTCATCCCACTAGAAGAGGTATGCTCCATGACTTCAACCTTCCTTTGACATGAATGGAACAGGCTTTGGAGCAGCAGCCAGCCTATACTACTCGTATTACCCACCATTGTACATAGACATCCTGTGAATACCCCTTATCGACTATACGTTAGCCTAAGATGGCCAAAGCGGCGATATGTCTGTACAAAGTTTAGCTAGGATATGGATATCGCTGTCATTTGAGAGTTGTACCTTTAAACTTCCGTATGAATAATTGTATAATGTATGTTACTCGTAAGCCAAGAAACCAAATTGTTGCTACTGGCAAATAAAAAACATTACCCCGTGCTAAAGCAAAACAAAAACAAATAAAAAGAACATTCAGCTAAATTCATAAATAGTCAAGTGTTAATGTTGTACTCTCAGCTCGAAGAGCTTATTCCGATAAATATCTGTGTGTCCCGAATACATAATCAATGCAATAAACGAACCCTTGCATGCCCGAAATAATATATCTAGATAAAGGCATACATATTACCCAAAATATACGATTCTCAAGTTAAACGTTTTGTGTGCTACGAAAAATAAATGATGTTTAATTTATTCGGCAACTTAAAGTGCGAGTGTCTCTGTTTCTTCCGTGGGGCCATAGCCAGAACAGCCATCGTTTTAATTAAGCGGAAGTACTTCCCTGGAGGCGTAGGCGGAGGCGCAACAAAGTCACGGCCCCCGAGCCGGCAGAGGTGAGTGCGATAAAAGAGTTGCAGCATAAAGAAATTGCTAAGCTGCCGCGTAACAAAGGCCAAATTAAAAGCTAAAATGCCTGAGGCACTTTCGCTAACTGAATTGGGGCCAGCAGATAGAGGAACGAGAAAGCCAGGAACATAGCTGGAACGGAGCGTGGACAAAAAGAATCTAGGGAGCGTCGGCCCATGCTTCCACATAAAACAGACTATCACATGGAATGACTCAGGAAACTAATTTATGCCCGGACCGGACCGGGCAGACTGGTACTAACTACCCAACTTTGATGGAGCTCCCACAAGGGTCGCTCCAACAGCTCCGCAAGAAATCCAATTTATTTGCTTCACTTTCCGCTACAAGAAAGTGTTTTATTTGATGGAAATCAATTGATAAAACGCATTAACTGGCAGCTAAACTTTCAGATCTCCTTCCCCCACCAATGTCCATAAAACAGCCAGACGGTGGAAGACATTGAGATGGCAGGGGGAAATATATCTGCCAGATAATCGTATCTTCCATTGTTCCCACTGAATGTTTTTGGGGGGTGTGTGTGTGCCATACCCAGTGCGGAGTTTCGCTATTAACCTGAACGAGCTATCTGTTCTGAAGATTCGCTTTTCAGATTTAATTAATCAAATTGAATTTACTTTTCGATAGCAGTTGAGTTGTTTCAAAAGTTGGCCCCAGGTAAGGACCCACTGAAAAACAATTTAAGCGTGCACCTTGGTATTTGGAAAACTTTGCCATGGCATGGACTCCACATGTATACATGGCAAGATTTGCATAAATGTGGCAAAAAGTTTTGAGGCCCATGGCCCAGGGGCAGGAAGACAGGAAGGCAACAAGGCGGCCGATAATTGGGCTAGCAAATGGATGTACAAACTGGGTAGATGGTATAAATTACAAAAGTTTCTGATTTCATTATGCCAGCCACACATAAACACAGAACAAACAACGCTGTAAACTGGACTGTCCTAGCAGGTTCTAGCCGGTCCTAGCAGGTCCTGGTAGTCGTTAAAGGCATTTAAGTGCAAAGTTCACATCCGAATGGCAGAGCAAAGATGGCCAAACACAAATGAGCCATGTTCCGATTGCTGGGCTCTAGGCCCATCCTTTCCGACCAGTGCTGTCTGAGAGCTTTCGTCTTTGGATCTTTGTTTGCCTTCGTTGATACAGAAGCCGATGGTGCCAAAGGCATGCAAATAGCCACTGCTTTCGAACAATCGATGGAGCACACAGAGCCCGGCCACAGAGGCCGTAGCACAGGAGTCGATACTGTAATCGATTTGATTGTGTTAACTGAGAGACTGGGAGACTTCAAATATCAACAGATGTGCCCCGTTTTAGCCAAAGGTACTCGACGTTTTCTTCTTTAAGCCATGACTCCTCTGTCTGCAGTTTTAAGATATTTTTTCATCTTGTTTGTTTTTCTTTGCCCAGTTTTCCTAACCCCCTTCCCTGGGGCAACTTTAAGTTTGCATCAACCGCAGTGCGAAAGAAGACGACCAACAACCCATAAGTCAGCTTGCTAAACTATAAAGCTGATTGACAAATGGAGCGGAAATAAAAATATAAGTATTTCTGAGATCTGAGCAACAACAACCGCAACTGTACGACTGGCAGACTGGGAGACATTCCCAGCCTGGGAGTAGATGTTCGAGCAAGCGGCCAACAAACAATGAACAAGAAAAAACTGAAGACAGCTTAGAGAACTGCAAGCTCAGCGAACTGTTTGCACACTTTTTCAGCAGTAACGATGTGTACGGACGGGCAAAGTTTTCCATTCGACCAGCCCGGACCAGGTCGTGCAATGTATCGAAATGTTATCTGAAGGAGTGGGTTCAAGGCTTACTTGAGGCTTCAGCTGCTGGCCTTGTCAAGTGTTTCAGTTTGCCAAGTTGTTATTTAACAGTTTAAGATAACTTAAGTGTACCCGAAAACGGGAGTTCTTGAACCTGTTTAGCACTGAAACTCCTTTTCGAGCAGGCCATTGGCAGGCTCCTTCCACACATGAGACCCACGCACACGCACTTAATTGGGGGTTCGCCCCAAACCGAGTGGCGGTGACAGTTTACGCAATGCGTTAATTCCATTAATTTACGCCTAATTGTTATGGCCGCCCGAAGTGCAATCAAGGGACAGTCCCACGACAGGCAAGTGTTTTGCTCAACAATGGGGAAAAAAAAGCTCCAGTCGAAAACAATTTTGCAAGCCAACCCACACACGCAGCCGCCCCCTTGGGGGAGATGTCCAGCAGTGACACGTTTAACGAACAAGCCAACGAGCCGGGCAACGGCACGTTGCCACTGCCATGCCATTTGCAGGACCCTTGACGGGCTGACGGGCTGACGGTCCGTGCTCTGCGGTCTCCCTGCTGTCAGCCACCTGGCCACTGGGCCATTTTGCAGTTCAATAACCCATTTCCTCTCTGCCAACGCCATTGCTGGAATGGCCAAAAAAAAAAACGAAAACGAATTGCCGCCCAAAAGTATTTGAAGTTAGAGTTTGCGTTCAAGCAGCCAATCCACAAAAATGGCAAACAATTTGCTTTTATGGCAAAACAAAAAGCACAGAAAAATGGCGTGGATAGCTGATATCCTTGAGCCAGGCCCCATCGTCATGGCGGCCCCAAAGGACTCACAGTCGATTTCCGCCTTACTTTTTCCCCTGTTTTCTTTTTTCCTGGTCTGGATTTGTGTCACTTGATAAGTTGTTTCGTTATTGTTGCTGATAATTTGTTGACGGAAGCATATGCTTGGCTCAATTCAATAACTTATTTCGTCCGATTCAATTATGATCGGAGTCCAGTTGACCTTATCATCGCTGACACTGGCTGGCCCGGGGCCGCAATTTCATTTGGAAGATAAGATCATATAGTCAAAGTTAATTTAGTTCGCATGACTGGAGTTCGGAGCTTAATACTTAAGATTAAATGAAGTCTATAAAAGTTCATTTGAGCCCACGACAAAATAAATGCAAAACACTCGTAATTAAATGGCTTAAGAAGAAACAAGAAATAACGTTGGAAAAGTTACTTTAAAGGGAGCCAACGATATCTTACGATATTCAAAATTTAACACACATACTCTTAGGCGGAATATTTTAATGTTTCTTTTTCTAAATGAAAATCGACTGATATTTTTCCCTCTAGAAAAAGTTCTTAAATATTAATAATTAATTTTAATACAGGTTAAATTAATGCAACGTTGAGCATTTTGTGGCTACAACAGATGCAGACACCACACCATCAATATTTATTTGGTGGCCATTATTTGAAAGTTTATGGCCAGAAAATGCACAAAGAACTCAATTTCCATCTGGCCCTGGCCCTGGTCCTGGTCCTTGTCTATTGTTGGATCGCGTGTTGGCGATGCACGGATTTATGGCCTCCCCATAAATTGTTGTGGGAACGAGGGACACAGATGGCCCCAACTCGACCTGGACACACCTTTGCGTTTTTATGACAGCAGACCCTGCCGAATATTTAAATCCTGCACTTGTGTCAGTCCAATGGCAATCAACAAAAATTAATTTAAACTTCCCCCCAACCTTAAATTCACCAAAATATCATTTAAAGGCAGCAATGGAGAGTGAAAGATTATGCCTAGGAGTATGCTAAGGGGAAATATTTTTATTGAAATACTTTCAACAGATAGCAATCTCCATGGGACTTAAAAGTATTGAGCTTACATTCACCTGAACTCATCCCAACTTTACTTTTACTGAAAATAGCGCATTCATTCATTCATTCAGTCGACATTCCGACTATAAAATACCCGCTACTCAACTTGAATTGAAATTGAGCACGCAACAGGAAAATAATTTCGATTGCTATCAAAAAAATTATGCACTGGAAATTGTTTCCTTTATTATCGCTGTTATCTGAACACGATTACATCGGTTGTTATTCTCCACTATCTTTAAGAGGGAATGCACGGGGCGTAGAAAGCCAACATTTAATGAATACAATAAATTCTGGCTGAAAATGAAAGGGGGCTGATGTATTCAAACGTAGAGCTCAAGTCGAGCCGTATGCCTTTTGAGAATTCGGTCAATTGTCTGGGCGGGCCTTAGTGCAAAACTCCCAAATCCTTAAGCTGGAGGCAGTTGAGCACCCATTCGTTCGAAAGTTCGCCGCCCTCCCAGGGTGCGACCAAGTCACTTGAATGGTTTTTGAATGCGAAATGACTGAACGGCATACAGTGTGCTCTGCGGTCCTGCCTAAATGTCAGCTCAAAATCAGGGAGGATGGGCTGGAGGGTCCTCGCCACTGACTGTGGCAAGATAAACAGACTCCCTGTCGCTCGGGTAAGCTGCTGCTGGCTCGGGACTGCCAATGGCTTCTGGGGATGGCATTAAACAGTTGAATGCCACTCTCAGCGTACCCGTATCGTTTTCGCGAGTTTTTCTCGAAAAACGAAAATTGCAATGGGGCCCCCTTTGCCATTGCCCCTGCCCCTGCCCGCCACCGTCCCCTGGTTCGGTATGCAGTTGAGCAAAGAGCTCCTGACAATTGTTGGCGCTGTAGCAACAGCAAAAACTGTGGCAATCCCCAAAGTTGGCAGTTGCGGCTTTTTTGTTTTTCGACGGCAGCATGACAAGCCTGAAACTATGCCACTGTTTTTGTCCCTCGACGAGTCGAACCGAACCGAATCCCAGGGGCTGGAAAATTCAAGAGGGTCGCAACATTTCCACGGAAAATTATAATGAAAATGAAGTTGCTACCAGCGACTATTCGGCAGCCACGTGAAATGACTGTTAATAAGTTCCACTCATAAATCAATTGGCTGCTCCGGCGAAAGTTCGTAATTACTGGTTAGAGTAGTTTATCAAAGCACTTTTGTCCCATTTTTTGCTATTTAGATTTAAACAAAACTTACGAAATAAGTTGCTATAATGCTTTCTACAACTCTTTGTTTTGCGGCTGCGAAACTTTCAAAATATTTCCATAAAAGTCCTGCTAATTATTTATGTAAGTGGTGTATTTGGCAACGAGTGGTAGGGCCTTTTGTTGAAGTACTGATTGATAAATCTCTTGCTCTCCCACGGCGCGGGCCTAGGGGAGGAACCACAAAAGCAAACCCCAAAGCAAAAGGCGAATTGGTAAACTTATCACGCAATTAGAGCTCCCTCGCACCTGGATATAATTTATGGGCGCGCACAAAAATGAAGGCAGAGCAAAAATTAAAAGCTCACCGCAAAGAAAACAGAGGAGCCGTGGTGGGGAAATTTTGAAAAATTATGTGTACATTCTGTTACTCCTGCCCGATTTTTTGCCTGCCTAGAACTTTGCACTTCCGTCCGTGGGGGGGGGCAGCCAATACCTTGGGGGCGCCCAACATTTGGGTATGATTAATGCGTTACAATAAAAGTTGATTTGTTTTTTTTTTCATTGTTGTTGTGGCTGCCTGTTAACAATATGCCAGGCAGTGTGAAAAGTCAACACAACTGACATGGCCACAAGCCACCAGGCCTCAAATCAGCCAGGTGTACGCTCCAGATGTACGCTCACAGATACATTTTGTGGCTTACTGTGCTGCATGCAAATTGGCTTTGAGTGCCCCTTGCCGGTGGTCTCGATGAGTGGTGTTTGGTAGAACAGGCTGGAAATGAAAGCGAAACGAAATTGAGCCATTTTGTGTGAATGAGCTGGGAAAATGCGGCAATAAATAACCAGGAAACCAAAAGTGGATCTTCGGCAGCCAATCGGTCCCGGGCCTCATACGAGTACGTATGTATGTAAGATACTTATGGGCTTTAGTTGGGTTTTGTTGGGAATCAAATGCCAGCCGAATGCTATTAATACATCTGCCGACATACGAGTACATATAAATAAATTTCTGACTGTGTGAATGAACTCTAAGCCGATCAATGGAGGGGACAAAACAGCAAAAGAAAGATCGAGAACCACCAAACCAAAGATATTTTATCGAATGAAGCCAGGAAGGGGTTCACTTTAAAGATATTTATGGCATGGCACAACTTGGCCATCAACGAAATATTAATAAGGACAAAAAGGTCCTCTGCAGAAAATTCTCAATAAAAAAAAAGATTCCCATTGATGTTAGATTGTATGGCTGCCGGAACTTATTTTCCGATGACTCATCGAAATGATTGCTCAAGTTGTCGCCATATCAACAGGTTGGTCTTGCCCCAGCCCCAGACCCCGTTAGATGACGAAATCGAGCTTCTTTTGCGGCATCTGCGTCATCAGATGGGACCGAAACAGGAGAGGAGCCCCAATAATAATCTGCAATGTTCATAAATGGCGAAACCCTATGAATAGAGCAAATAGATAAAATAGTCTACTGGCTGTGGGTGGCTGCCGGTCACGGTCTTGGGCTCTTGTCTCTTGTCGCCCTCCGTTGTCTGCCTCTTGTCGCGGCAGACATTTATGCAAATGGGCGACGAGTCAGAGCGTCTTCGGCTCTATGAATAGCACAAAAACACAGAAAACTCTAAGGACAATACATTCAATTATCAAGGACTGCGCCAAGACAAGAAGCAGAAGCAGCAGCAGCAGCAGCTCGTCTCCACTTCTAGTTTTTCTTCTGCCTGTCACCGACAGCAGACGTTTACATAAATGACTTTTGTGCCGGACGACCGTGGCTGAAACTAGAACTGCGATTGTGATTGCGATTGCGATTCCGATTCCGAGTGCTGCTGAGATTGTGGGTGGATGCTGTGGCTGTTAACACCAATTACATAACATGACAAGATGAAGCTGGAACAAGTACTCGTAGCAGCAGACCCGGACAATGCCGCGATAAATGGTGCAAAGGCGGGGAAAACTGTGCAAAGAAAGTGTGGCATAAGCTTCCATCCCTAGAAATGTTGTCCTGGCGTGCCTGTGGGGCTTCCCCGCTTTTCAGTTTGCCCACAAAGTCACACAGTTGCCGACTCAATTTATGAAAAATTCTCACACTTTCCGTCGAATGCTTCCTGCTACTTCCTGCCACACCCATTCCTGGCTGCCTGACTGGTCCCTTGGCGTCAATGGTCTGTGCGTAAATTACAGGCCGAGGAGGGAAAACTTCAGCCTGATAAGGGGATCAGGACTGGAGAAAATTGGGCCCAGACCAACTGGCGGCAGTCAGCACGCAGGCCATAAGACCCTTAATCTTGGCCTGCAGTACAAGTACAAGTATTTATGGCAAATTCGATATTCGAAGGATTTCAATCGAAATATCAGGCTTAACACTTGACGCCGCTTAAATTGCCTCACTTCGGACTCGAATACAGCGCATTCTTAAAGCCAACTCAGACTCGGCTCCAGCTCTACTATTACGTGTATTTGTTTCTGGTTATCTGGTGGCCCGCGGCGGGCCCCAACTGTGCTCGTAAATGTTTTGGTCATTAGCCATGGCGTGAAAACCAATAAACGCGTCGGGCCCATAGAAATAAAGAGAAAAAAACCAAGAATAAATCGGGGGAAAAACGAGGCAGCAAAAACACAGCGGAGGCCCCAAAACAAAATTGCAATGAAATCAAAAACTACAAAACAAAAACAAATGCCTTTATGATATGGCCATAAAAGCTGACCAGGCTGCCTCAACAATGGGCCAATTTGTGGCGCTCAATAAAAATAATAAAAATATTGCAACTTTTATTAAAGCCAACCATTTTGGCCACATTGTGTGTAAGCTCTTTAGTCACTTGTTTGTCTTCCTTTGTCTGCTCTCCGACACTCCGACCCACGGTCTCTATGGTCTGCATTTTTTTTGTCTATATTGCGGCACGTTTATGAGTTATTATCAGAGCCGTGAGTGTTGGTCAATGTATTTGCGGTTAGATGGCCCCCGCCGCTCTGCTGCTGCCACAGAGGAAACTTTAATAAAAGGTTCTTTGATTTATTAGGAATTTAATGCGGCCTTTGTCTTGTCTGTCTGTCTGGGGGGTGTCCACGGGGGGTGTCCTGTTCTGTGGTCAGAATTATTATTGATGATTCCGCTTGTTGCTGCGACAGGTGCAAAGGCATTCGAATACCTTGATGAGCCGCATTTCAGTGAGCATTTCCTTGGGCTTCCATAAATCATGGTCACAGTCAAAACGACGCGTCGTGTTCCTTCCGTTCGCATTTCTTTAAAACCTTTATCCAATTACATCAGACATTTAATGAACAACCACCATCCAATCACTTTCTTTAATTGAATCGACCGCAAAGGGGCATACAATTTCCATCGTTCGATCCCCCGTTTGGTAATCCACGTATTAAATATCATAGTGATAGTGTGGTGCTCATTTAATTCAGTTCCCAGTTCTCTCGCATGCTTTTCACACTTCAGAGCCTGCATTCGTACAACTTCGCACATCACACATACGCCCCATTGCCCATTACGCATTCGCCCAGTGGTAATCATTTCTGTAAACTGTTTTCGATCTCCGCCTCGTGCGGTCATCATCCCCACATCGCCATCGCCATCGCCATCGCCATCTCCATCGCCGTCATTCAGGACACGTACGGGGAGGGAAACCTTTTTGTGTGTAACACACACAAGTCGTCGTCCGTCGTCCCGGGGTTTTTCACATGCTCGTACAAATGTCCGTCAGGGGCAACGCAGCGACGCTGGCTTGGCGACGGCCACGACGACGACTTGACTTGGCCTGTCTGTCAGGCAGCTAACAAATGGAGGAGCCCCAAAGCCGCAGCAGAGAAACTATTTATATGCGGCCCCAGGCGTAGTAGATGGGTACCATCGATGTGTGGAAATGTATGCCACGGATGCCTGAATGGATGGAGCTCAGCTCTGACGGTTGTCCATCGCGTCGCATACCCGGCGTGGCCGCACCAGCCATTTATGGTCAACATATTTGAGCGCATTGTTTGCATCTGTGGTGCGTCTTCGCGTTGATTAATCGATGTATTGCCGGATACGACGCTGGAATATCTGCAGTGCCAGCACTAGGAATCTCAGCGTACGTTGTGGGCATAATTCCACGTGCCTGGCGCGCTCCAAAGTTGTCTCTCCTAATTGGCAGAAAAGTTTCTTAGGCGCACACACATACGAAATCATCGCCGTAGCAGCCAGGAGACGCACGGCTAGCCAAACAAAGCCCCGACTTCCTGCCAGACGTTGACTCCATTCCGGGACGCATCGCGCCACTGCCGCTGGTCCTCTCTTCCTTTCTGGCTCCTGTGAATAATGTTGTTGCTTGTGTTGCTAAATGCTAACGATGGCAAGGATGGGGGAATTGGGGCAGGCTGGGCAGGGTGGGCAGGGCTTGGAATGCGTCACAAGACGATGATGATAATGGCCTCGTTGCCATTACTTTGTTAAGTTGCCGCTGCTGCTGTCCTGTGGCTCCCCTCTGATGTTGCCTGTGGGCTTAATTGATTTAGTTGAAGCTGCACAGAGTTTAATAGTTTCTCATCATTTATAAGGTATCCAGGGAGTCTCAAGGAGCTGTCGCTGCCGATGTCTCTGCCTCTCTGTCGCCCTGTCAGTTCATTTACTACGGCATTTAATTTTCGCCAGCACTGTGTTACACATTTCCACACGCTGCCAGGGCAAACCGGTTGGACAGCATCGCATCTATGTCTGTCTGTGGCTTTGGTAGCATGCAATCCAGTCCAGCTATTGAGTCAACGCCGTGGTCTGCGTCTGGGCAGCGGCACGGCCAACGGTTAGCCTCCCTTTGGGGCTCGGATTGCCAACTGACGCCTCATCGCCATGAATGGCAGTTTATCTAATCCACGGCAAAACACCGCCACCACGGGCTGATGTATTTTAAAACCCATTTCAATTATTTATTAGCAGATTAAACGCTAAGAAATTTCAAGAATCTGTTCCTCCGTTGCTCCGTCGGGTCTATTCGAACACCATAATACGCTGCATATGGTAGAGATTTGTGTAAGAGAAGGAATTTAAATGAATTACAAAAGAAAAATCAAACATTATTTGTTAACAATTTGGATAAAAATTTAATTAGAAATTCAATTTCTTAACAGACATTTGTTCAATTGTAAAGTAAGAATCAATCAATGAAATACCTGGGGAGTCGCTTTTGGAAATAAATATTCAGTAGCTAGAACTAACGGGAATTCCAGTCTTGTAATGCTAATCCATATTGTACACCCACCAAAACCTTTTTAGGACAACCCCCTGCACTGCACAGACTGACTCAATCCGTCAATGACTGTCAATCAAACAGCAGGTGAGTTCTAACTGCGTCTTTTGATCGTCTTCGAGCAGCTCGGACTGGCTGCTGGTGCCCATTACACACATTAACAAGATCATTCTCTCTCGTAATTGTTGTTGCTGCAATTAGCGTTGGTAGCACTTGATTTATGCACCTGCCAGCCATGCAAAGTGGAGCTGCTTCCATGTATAGACAATGTATCAGCACTTCGAGCTGGGAGCCATATAAAAGCTGCCCTACAGACAGGCCAATTGAGTCAGTCCCGCCATAGAATCCGTCGAGCACGGACGCGAAGGGATTATCAACATTCTTTTGGACTCTTGACAAGATGCGAACGACAGCGGTAAGCTTTGGAGGAGGAGGGAGTGGAGTGATTCTTCATTAAATCTGTTTCTGTTCCCCCAATAGGTGCTGTTGCTGGTGCTCGGCCTTGTGGCCATCCATCACGTCGATGAAGGAGTGGCTCATGTACTGCCCTTGGCCGGAACCTATCTGATATCTCCGGCAGGTCCAATTCTGTATCTAGTACAACCCCCACCACCACCAGAGGATGATGGCTCATACAAACCTCCCGGCCCCGAAGAAGATGGATTGTGGAAGCCGCAGCCCGGACAAGAGGGAGAGCCAGAACCAGACCCCGCGCCAGAGCCAGAACTCAGCCAGAGTCAAAGTGGCGGCGCCAGCTCGGATGCCGGTGAGGATGGAGGTTCTCTGAGCTCGGACAGCTCTGGTTCTGCTGCAACCCAAGAAGCAGCCGCTGGTGATGGCTCGGGAGCTGCAGGTGCCGCTGGAGGAGGAGCCGGAGGAGCCGGCGGTGCAGGACAGCCTGGTGGTCTTCTAGGTGGTGCGGGTGGAGCAGGCGGATCAGGAGGCGGCGGCAGCGCAGGGGGCGGAGGAGCAGGTGCAGGCGGCGGTGGAGGAGGAATACTCACATCCGGTCAGAGCGGAGAAAATGGACAGCCGGGAGCGCCCAGTCCGTCTGGACCACAGCCCGACGGCGAGGACGGTGCCGATGGAGCCGACGGTCCAGATGGACCAGACGGTTCCAAGGGAGGAAAGGGTGGTGGCGGTGGAAAGGGAGCGCGCAATGGTGCCGGCGGTGGGGCTGGGGCGGGAGGCGCCGCAGCCCAACCCCCACCACTTCCCATAGTTCACGCTGTTCTCTCCCCGGCACCCGTCTGGCCCGATCCGGAGTTGAATTTGATGTAAGTGTGCGACCTTTTGAAAGCCAGATCAAGTTTACACTACATCACTTTTTCTATCCCTTTTTTAGCCACGTTATCTAGATGCCCTCTGAACTTTCTGCCATTTCCCATATATGTACCTTCTTGATAACCGATTAAGCATCCATTAGTCTTAGGTCTAGTCAATGTTTCTGTAACTCACAATTACCTTAAGCTGAAGCAAACGAATATTAAAATTCCATTACACAGTGTACAAAAGGACTCTAGCTTTTCATTGCGTTTTGGGCAGGGTCAAAATTGTATGTTTCTAAATATAAAAGCACCAAGTAGAAGGTCAAATGTTGTGACATTATTCATGTCCATCTGCCAATAGACGGCCTTCCGTTCGGGTAGTCGTTGCTCCTCCCTAGAAACTTATAGGCTTATAAATATAGCTATACAATTTGCAAGATTATTCTTTTAAGGAATATCTAGAGCTCTTCAACAGATTTAATAAACCATTAGCTGAATCTCGCAGATTCAGGTCTGAAAAGCTATTTTCGGTCATTACTCCACTGCATCACCCGAGACTTTTCCGAGTGCATTTCAAGCGATTTTCTGATGAATTTGTTCCACTATTAATGCCAATTAATTAACCAAAATCATTTAATTATGACAACGATGTAGAAGCGGATATTTGGCTACAGATTTAACTACCAGAGAGGCTCCAAGCGGCCATTTTACATGATTTCTACATGCAGTCGACGCACTAAAAGTAGTGCACACCTTTAAGCTGAACAATAAATAAGTTGTCGTCTTTAAGGCTTTAAAATGTAACAATTCGTTGGAGCTATCTGTTTTTAAACAGTCCAACAATGTGCCTTTTCCGACACATATTTATGTAAATAAATTATATATATTTTGCCTGTCAAAAACAAACTGTTTTCTAATGAAAAATATTGAGTTAGCCCACACACGAGGGTATGCAACGGAAAATGTGTGTTTGTGAAAGGGGAGAGGGTAGATGAGGGTTATGCCAACATCGACATCAAGGCCAATTAAATTGTGTATTCTATAAAAGCTTTCACAGAAAAGTAGGCAATGGAATTAACACATGCTGTGGCATACTATGGGGATTTTAAAATGCTAATTATGCCCGTCCATCAGATGATATTAATTTTGAACGGGGAAAGCATACGCTAAAATATAACATTTTAGCAAAATAAATACAAGCTATATATGCATCAACATTGTGGCAAAAAAAAAAGGCAAAATAAACATCAACATCAATGTGTGGGTTGTCTGATGTTATGCCCACGAGGTATTCGCGGAAAGGCGAAAGGTCAAGTGAGGATAGCTTCCATTCATATCTCCCAACGCCTTGCCACAGATGCGTCTCCTATGCGTCATAACTCCAACCCATCTCAGTACGTGAGTGAGTGCTTTTTGTTATTTCGATTTTCCGCTTTCGCTTTGGCTTACTTTGTGGCATAAATTGCGCGCAAAGCGCTGAGAATTGAATTGTCAGCGTTGCATTATCTGCTTTGCAACAATTCTGCTATCAGAACCCATCAAAAGGAGCAGGATGGACACATTTGTTAAGTGCTTGAAGCCCTATCGAAGCCAGGACAAAGTATCCGAGAGTATGGGAGAAAAGGTAAGCTCAAAGATACAAAGATCAAGTGCAGAAGGGATTAAATGCTACAAAGTTCCAGCTTTATTCTGCCAGAAACAATACATTTTCCCTATCAATCTACCACCAATCTATTTCAACACTCTGGCGATTGCAACACGTATTCAAATCCGATCAATTAGGCCATAAATTAACGCCTCAGTCATAAATTAAATTGATGCAAAACATAAAAGCCATTTGACCAAAAATATGCAAAATGCACCTCAAAAAGAACGCCCACCTAAAGAAAAATAAAGACAACGGCAACAGAATGGCAGCAGGGCAGGAAATCGTTTACCAATTTTGTTATTTTAAAGATTGTTGACTAGCAAAACGCTGCCAGATTGGGCCTGGGATTGGGGCCCTGAGTGGAGGGCCAAATGGCACAATGTTACCCACGGTTCTGGCCACCAGCCATGGCCATAATGGATTCGGTTTGGCCAATTGCTTGGCATGCAAATGAAATTCTTCAATTCGAATCAAATCACTGAATGGGCCACAGAGCGAGAACTGGGGAGCGGGCTGTGCAAATCAACGGGGAAAAATTGCAATAATATTATTTGGCAAAAAGAGCTACAACAGCTACAACGGCGTTGCACATTCACTTTTGACTGGAGCCGGGCCACGCCCAGACACTTGTAGCAAGCAGGGCGGGCGATTGGTCGGATCGGTTGAGCTACCGTTTGGTGGCAAACATTCTGTGAGCCCCACAATCGCAATTTAAACAATTTCAACTACCGATTTCTGTTTTTAACCACCGTCTGGCATATAATTAAATTAAGAGCCGGGTCACTAACCGCCGCCTTTGGCATCCCCACCTGCTGCCCTGAAGGTCGTCAAAGAGTCCGCACTCATATCGTATTTTAGAGCTTTGTTTTTAAAACTGATTCCACTTGGTGTTTCATTTAGCTTAGCCGACAATTGGCCGTAAATTCAAATGTCAATGAATGCTTAATTAAATGGCAGGCACTAGCACTGAGCGACGACCAATCCCATCCCATCCTATCCAGACCATCCGCCTCGGCCTCCCTCGGCCTATCCTTCGAGTGCGAGTACTACTCGTACATCAGCGCCTTCACCTTCTCCTTGTCCGGCCTCGTCAGACAGAGGTGCTGGTGGTTTATGCGTGGAAAATTGAAAATCCCCGGCTACATTTCCACTTTGTGTGGCAGTGAATGTGAGTGTGACCTTTGCGTGTGTGCCGTGGGTTGTTAATTTTTAATTAGTTGCCGGTGGCCAAGGTTATTGATTGGGCCAAAGGTTGCACTTGAATTTATGGCCCAAAGGCAGGCATTTAATTTCGACTCGACCTCCCATATCCCAGATGCCATTTCCTAAATGGAGGGGCATCCACTTCAGAGCCTTGACAAATGCCGGGCAATCTATTTGTAAAAAAAAAACAGACTCTTTGCCCAGCATCTCCCGGCAACTCCGTCAATAGTTCGAGTGGAGTCCCCGTGCCCCAAAGTCAAGTGACACATTCTCTCCGCATAAGACACACAAATTGCAGGCGGCAAAAAAACAAGACTCATACCGTATTGATTGATTGTTTGTTCGCTCTCTGTGTCATGCCACATGCCCCATGCAAAGCCCCCGCCCCCGCCCACGCCACAGGCATTCCCTCCCGCACACACAAATATTTATACGTACATACATGTACACATGGCCGTCTGTGAGTGTATGCAAACTTCAATCGTTGCATTGCAAATATTTATGTTCCTTTCAAACGCTTCCCCTTCCCCCCTTCCCCCCGCCAATGCAGTCATTGTGGGGCGCGAGCAAAGTCGTCGGAGATGTGTACCAGAATTTAAAACTCCCACGGAAAAGCTGAATTTCTCAAAGATGAACAGTGAAAGATTGTGATGACCAGCGCCAGGAAACCCAAGCGAAAGAAATAAGTATTAGTAGGAATAAGAATAAGTGGTATATAAGAAGACCTGCCATACGATTACAAATGAAATAAACATATAACAGAAATCTGAATACAAAATATCGTTGCTCTAGCTCTTATAGTCTCTGAGTAGTAGGCGCTCATAGGGACGGATAGACGGACAGACAGATATGGCTCAATCGACTCGGCTAATGATGCCTGATAGGACCTGATCTTTACGGGAAAAGGAGGGCTACTAGAATTCCTGAGCAGGATGGAGGAATTAGCAGAAACCTACAGGTTAGAACTGGACCACCGGTATTCGCAATGCCGATAATCCCGGCCGTAACGTCGTCACAGCCTTTGTAGTTGATCTCCACCGGAACAATTATGGCTTTAATGAGCCCAGTTGTAGGGCGCTTCCTTTTCCATACATAATTTTGTTATTTTCTGTTAATATTTAAGATACATATAAGTAAGTTAGTAGCCAGTTAAGGATTATTTTGATTCCGTTGGCGAATGATAAATAAATAGACACAATTAAAATACTAACTATTGAGTGATTCATTTTAGGACCATCTAGTAAAAATGTTAAATGATTTTTTTACAGTAATTTAAGCTTGCTTAATTCTGGTGTCTATTGAACCAAAGAAACATAAGCATCATATCTGATATGCCATTCCAATTGTACAATCATCTAACGAAGAAAAAAGGGATTCAATTATTTCTATACTCCCTGAAGAGGCTTTTGGCGCCCACACTCAATCGTTTCAAATATGAAATGCGCCAATTTGTGATCAAATACATTTTTGCAGTTTATTTGTCTGTTTGCAGTTTCGTATAATATATAGATTCATATCTGTTCAGATACATAAAGATTACAACAGTTATTTACAACATACTCATACAGCGTTTCTCAAACGAAGTTGGAAGGAATCGGAAAGGATATGGAAAACAGTTAATACAGATAAAGACGAGAAGGCAATTAGGAAAGTAAAGAAAGGAGAGGATTGTAGAAAGATGTAGATGTAGGTTGTTGGCAAAGTTTAACTGGAACTCAAATCAAGCTCGATCGTTGCTAAACGGGCAAGGAAGCCACTTCCAAAAGAGTGGCTTCAATCTCCCGTCTTGTGCGTTTGTGTGTGTGTGTGTAGGATAGTGAAAGATACACATAGTAAGGATACAAAGATAGATTGGAGAGCTGCTGGAGGGTGACAGTTACATATAGCTAGCTGGCTTCGGTAGTCGGTTAGAGTGAAACGAAGGATGTCAGGCAGAATGTATAGAGATGCTCGTCATTGTCGCTGGCACGAATACACCGGAACACATCGGTCTCCGGCTTAGTAGTGGTCGTAGTGCGCGTGGTACTGGCCATCATCCTCGTGGGCACCACCTGCACCTCCGCCGTAGTAGCCTCCATGGGCACCGGAACCGCCATGACTGGCGGCAGCCACGGCGTTCAGATGAGCGGCACGGGCATGCTGCACCTCTGCGGGCTCCACGGGCACACCGTTGTGGATCACTGGGATGTGGATGGGACCGTTGTGCGCGTAGCCGCTGGCGTAGGCGTTGTGGCTGTTGTGGCTGGACTCCCAGCGACCGTCATAGCGTCCGTCGTCCCAGGAGCTGTGGCCGCTGCTGCCGTGGGCGGAGGCCTGCGAGAGGGCAGCGTAGTGGGCGGCCTTGGCATGCTGGACTTCAGGTGTGTCGACGGGCACTCCATTGTGGATCACGGGGACGTGGTAGTTGCCGTGCGCGATAGGAGCACCGACATGGCCGGAGCGGGCGGCTGCATGGGCGGCAAAGTGAGCTGCCTTGGCGTGCTGAACCTCAGGAGTCTCGACGGGAGCGCCATGGGCATGGGCCACCTGACCCAGAGCCTTGGCGTGGGCGGCATAGTGCTCAGCCTTGGCTGCCTGGACATCGGGAGTATCGACGGGCACTCCACCGTGGGTGAGTGGGACATGGGCAGGTGCTCCGTAGGACCAGCCTCCACCGTAGATCGAACGCTTGTACAGGTGATGGCCTGCTCCGGCATTGTGGGCAGCGGCTGCGTGAGCAGCTGCATGAGCCGCCTTGGCGTGCTGGACCTCAGGAGTGTCGACGGGAACGCCTCCGTGCGTCAGGACCGGGATGTGGATGCCATGGGCGTAGGAGTGGGCGTGGCCGGCAGCGTAGACGGGAGCGGAGTGGGCAGCGTAGACGGGAGCGGCATGGGGGGCCTGGGGAAGGTTGGTGCCAACGGCATTGAAGCCGTGATGGGGATCTGCGGTGTAGGAGACGGACTGAACATGACCGTGTCCATCCACGTAGGAGTATGAGCCTCGGGTGGTGCCATCGTGGCCGCGCGTCTCGTGCTTCTGTGAGTTGGGATCGGCGTAGCCGTAGGAGTAGGTATGGCTATGGGGATCCAGGTGCTGGTACTGTGTGGAGACAGCTCCGTGCCACGAGGCGGACACCGTCGAGACGAGCAGGGCGGCGGCAATCAACTGTTGAGACGTGAGAGCAGTGAGAAATGTTGTTATGTCATGGCTGATGATTGATCTGCGGCTAATACGTAACAATCGCCACCTGGCGCGACAATAATTACTCTAGATCCCCACTCTCCCACCCCCTGCTCCCCCGCTCAAGTGGCAGAGCACTCTTTTCCAGCTGTTGCTCTGCTAACCTACATAATTGCATGCTTGCGCTTTTCTTGCGCCTGCGCCTGCGCCAACGCTTTTCCACTCTCGCTTTCTTCTCGACTGCCCATCCCAGCCCCACACACGCCCATCTCTTGGCTTTCCCCCTTTCACCTTCCTCGCTTTCGGGAGCTCTCAAGCGCAACCGTTTGATTTGATTCCGAGATACTGTTTCAGCCAATTCGTAGATGTTACCTCATACGGCAGGCGGCAGCCGGCATGCGGGTCGATTATGTATTATGTGTCAGCAGGTGAGCGGCACACTCGATTTGCTTCGGTTTGGAGGGGCGGAGCTGGGGATGGCTAAACTGTCCGACATGCAACATTTCAACGGCTTATCAGCGGGATTTTGCAGCATTTGATGGCATCTGACGGATTTCTGTGTGTCTGTCTGACATGCACGGAATTGCCTGGCATGGCCAGGGTAATTGACTCTCGGATGGGTTGAAGGATTAATACCGAATGGGAGCTCAGGTGGCATTTGATTGAATGTAGAATCCAGAGCTTAGACCAATGATTGAAAGGGAATTAACAGAAATGAAACACTATTTACCACAGCGAAGGCTTCAGATGCTTTGAATGGATTTGAATGGTATTTAAACATTTTTCACTTCGTTTCGGTTTTAAACGTAGAAACCCCCACCCTTCTAGACTTCTAAAGTGTACTTTAGAGACCACAGACTCTGTCTGTTTGAACCAGAGGAATACACATCCTATTCAGTGCTACTCTTTGCAACATCCTTGGCACGAATTTATCCTTTTCATGGCTTGGCTTGTAGGTACTTACAAATGGCTTCATTTTCGAGGGTTTCACAGAGAGCTAATCACAAAGTTGAGCTTCGAAAGAAAGGAGCGTTGGGCGAGAGGGATACACTTGGGATACACACGACACGACACAAAAAGCACTTGGTCGCTGGACGCTGGTTGAACCTCCTAGAACCACGACTAGGACTGTTAACGAACTGTGCTGACTGCTGGCTGGCGGCTCTAATATATACCGCCAGAGATTGCAGCCGAAACCAAGACTGTGGCCGAGACAGAGCCGGCGAATGCGAATGCAACAACAGTAACAGCAAAGACAGCAAAGACAACAAAGACAATGAGAGCCGAGCAGAACAATGTGGCAAAAGAGTAATCGAATTACAACGTTAATCGAGGCTCGAAGCGGGTTTGTAGCCAAAGCCGAAGTCTGGTCCAAAGCCGAAGCCCCAGCCGCTGCCGCGCAGCCGCAGAATGTGTATCAATCGAGGCGCAGAAAGGCGGCAACATGTTGCCACCATTGTGCATGGGCAACATTTTCAGAGCGAGACTCGATCGGCGGCGTGGCTGCGTTTCCTCGGTGGCTGCGTTTGTCGCCTGCCGTGACCTTGCTTTCGACCAAATTGGCTTCCGATTTTCATGGGTGTGCGTGTGCTCAGCTACCAATTTTAATTACCGGCTTCGCCCTGGCTCAAACATTTCATTTTTGAGCTGTGGCTGGAACTTCCGCGCACTGAGCAATTAGCAATCATTATTTGGGCACGGGATTAGGCTGGCAGCGCTCGATCTTATCAGGGCATTGCCTTTCCAAAAAAAAATACATAAAAACTGCCCAGCAGAGCAGATACTCGTAGTTTCGCCCCGCCCAAGACCTGCCCGGGCGCTCAAATTAAAAAATTCTTATGACCAGCTTACAACATGCCAACGGGGGCCATAACGAAATGTGAGCTGCAAAAGTGAGCAGAAAATATCGAAAAAATATCCGAAAATGGCCAGACAATTTCTGGGCGTTTGCCTCTTTAATCATTGAACTGCATCGGAAAACGAAAACGAAACGAAACGAAAAGTTTGCAAATTAAAAATAAAACAAGAGCACGGCCCAAGAGAAGCCAGCGGAAAACAAAAGACGGGGAAAATGATATTGGCCAGTGCTGCTGCAGACGCTGTCTATGGTCTGCTGTTGTTGCTGTTGCTGTTGCCACATGTTGCAGCATTTCTTTGCAGTTCTCCAATCTTGATGGTGGTGCACTCACACACAGACAATCATTTATGGTTTTGCTTGCCCCACAGACACACCACAGAGACCCGTAATGAGTGCACACTCCGACTGGGTTCGATTATTTGCATTCGATAAGCGCCGCCATCAACGGTGGGTGCACTAGTGTTTGTTGCATGTGGCACTGTGGCACTGTGGCACACTTCACCACACAGTGCTCGCATTCATATCGGCAACTTAATTTGTTTTGCTTCGCCTGCCGCCAATTTAATTTGAATAAACCAAATGCAAACTGCTCTTTTGAACTCTACTCTCCCCCTCGGCTTGGGGTCTATACGGGTGCTCGTATGTGTGTGTGTGTGTGTGTGTGTGTAGGGGCGGGCGATCATTTTGGGGCGTGTTTGACATTTTTACGGCATGCGCAACATAATAAATTATATTCCCGGTGCCAGTTTTGTGTGTCGTTTTATTAGTTTTTCCCATACATCTCACCGCAGAGCCGTCGACAGCAGTGGGCTGACTAACGCTTACGCTTACTGGCTCTCAAGTGCAATCCACACATTTGTGGATATGCCGATACGTATGGCCCACCTTTCCAGCTCCATTTGCGAGCCGTAATTACGGTTTTCCATGTCTGCGCTACACTCTTCGGTGCGAGTCGTATGAACACTGATCCGATCCGAATCTATGCGAAAATTAACTAATTACTTTGTAATAACATGTATTATGCCATCACAATCAATTTATCTAAATGCATTTCAAATTGAACTGTTCGTTTAGGATTGGGATGTACTTGATTTTAGCAGGAATTACATTTCCCCTGAAACATTCTATATTTAATGCTTTTATTTATTATTGCTATTCCTAGAAAACATCCTTCCAAGGGCCTTCCTTTGATTTTTTGTGCTTTTTCATTGCATTATTTATTGATATCACGCATACGCAACGTTGACTTAAACAACAATCGGAAATTCCTAGAAAGTGCTCAGTACTTTAGCTTATTCATTGCTTATATAGCACGTTCCAGTGCCAAACTGTCTTTCAGCAGAAAAAACAAACAATATTTATCTGCCCGTTTTGGAGCCTTCCCAGAATGCTGTCTGAATGTCTGAAAGTCTGTCTGTAAGGGAACGAACTGTCTAACAATCGGTACAGCCATTGTCTCCGGAGTGGGCGTAGGCTGGCCAGAATTTGTCGGCCTTTGTTGGTTTGGCATAACCAAGTGGTTACTTGTTGATTTTGATCGGTTTTCCATACGAGTACGAGCGGCATATGCAAATTGAGAGAGCAGAATGCCGAACCGAATAAATATATTCGATAAATGCCTGGTCGGTTTCAGTACTATTTGCTTAATTACTGTTATTTGCAATCTCGGGCTCGGACTGGAACAGATTTGCATCTGCTTCGACTTCGGCTGTAGGCAGGTGTCAAGTGCGGAATAGTTTTTCTTTTCCTTCCGCTTGCACATTGATACACACTACACACTACACGGGTAAATCATGTTCAATTAATTGCACTCGCTGTTAAACAACATAATTAATATGACACTGCCAGCAGAGTGGCTGGGTGGCTGGGCGGCTGGGCGGCAGGGTGGATGCCATTAGGCAAATGAAGCGTGGTCTGCTGCTCTTAGCGACTCCAATTAAATGTAATTAGTATTAAAATTCTGCAGCTAGACAATAAAATCCTGCACCACATGACGCAACCGGCCAGCCAGCCACTCGCTGCTTGGCCAATCACAGTTGCAATCGGAATTAGCATGGCAACACCAGACCATCGTCAGCTGCCTTCTAACCTGGCCACGCATCACCGAACCAACACCGCACAGTGGGTGGGCACAGAGCAACACTTCAAACACTTATCCACTTGCATTCTTACTTTATTGGCCAAGTAGACAGTGGTAATGGAATGGAAATAGAAAGACATTGAATACTAGATTCTTTGCCTGAATGTGAATCAAATTAAAGGTAGCATAAAAAACACTATCCATGAATATGAGATATAAAGATACATTTTTCAAAGGGTGTAAATGGATGTGTCTAATGGTGGGCTGTTGAGCCAACTGTCGAAACTGGCCTTTGCCTTTCGTTCTTCTCAATCTAAGGTGCAAATTGTATCCACCGTTTCGGCCCTTCATCCCATTGTACTGCAATGGCATTGAAATTCTTCAGACAATTGGCCCGACTGCCTGCTACGTACGACTGCTGGCCATTCGGGCGGCGTGCCCTGCTTTGCCCAGCGGTGCAGTGAAGCGTTGACAGACTTTTGGCCAAGCGGATGCAATCAGCAGCGCGCTAGAGGGTGCAACTTCCATACCCCTGTTCCGCCCTTCCAATGCCCAATAGAAGGCATTCGCAATCGCAATCGCAATTGAATTATTATTCTTCTTTTTTTGCGAGGCTTTTTGTTCTTACACAAACTGTTGCTTCGAATATTTGTGGTAAATTAAAAAATGCTAATTGCCCGGCCAGTTGTTGGCCATTAGACAAATGAGTTTATGGTGCGAGATGCAAGTATTTCATGGATACTGGGTGGGGAAAGGTGGTCTGCAAAAGACCGCATAGAAATACCCGCCAACTGGAGTGGTAGAACACCCTGTACTAAGGCGCTATCCAAGAATTAATTCCGATCTGCTAAGCGCGCAGAGCTTAAATAAATCATTAAAATTTATGAATTTAATTGCCTTCAATTATTGCCACAGATAAAATGTAAAGCAAGCTGCAGCAAGCAAACCAACTCGGATTGAATCGAATCTGATTGAATCACTAACCATAATCAAGCAGTTATAGGTACACGATCGCGGGGGGCAGAGTCTATGGTCTGTTCGATTGGGCTTCGGCTGGAGCAGGAGCTCCTGCGATCTCGCTCTGATCGCGTTGAGTGGCCAACAATTGAATTCAATCAACAGGGGCCACCCTAACGTGGAATTACGAAAATTATGGCCAAGACGCGAGGGGCCAACAGCTTGCCACCGTATCATTAGGGTGTAGCTGGCGAATGAACGGGGCCAAGGGGGCCACCGGTGGCCACCGGGGGCGGTGGCTTGTCTCCCTGTATCTGCGCCTGCATTTGTCACATAGCCGGACAAACTAATTGGCAGAATGCTGGTACCATAGGGTTATGTTATCCCATAGCCAGGGCCAGAGCTCGAGCAGATCTGCGGGCGTTGCCAGCAGAAAATTAAATTGCAAATTTCTGAGATCGCTGTGCAAATGGCAAATGATTGATTGGAAACGGGCTGGCCGAGTCCGCATACGAATACGAATACGAATCGATGGCAATCAGCCGGGCCTGGGATGCCGCTCCCCAGCGCCCATTCCGAGATGGTCGGCGTGGGAGGGTTCGTTCTCAGGCAAATCTATATCACCATCGGGCTTGGATTATAATGGCCCAGTTGGAAAACTGGTCAAAATCCGTTGCGGGCATCCAACTTTGGGAAATTCGGCACGCCATAAACGAGTTTTGGTTCACTTGCAACATCTGGGCCAGCAGCAAGCAAGTTGCTGGTTCACCAGCTGCCACAGGGGCTGTCAGGCTGCCAGGCTGCCAGGCTGCCGCTACTGTCCAACAGCCGCTCCCACGCATCACACACCCCACCCCCCCACAGTTGACACACACGTGTCCTGCCACAGAATGTCACACAATCACGAATGCCCCAGCCAGAAATAGGAAGCGGACACGGGCAAAGTTTGGGGGCTCCACCTCCGGCCCAAACAATTTGATATTTTCATTCGCTAACAACGCAAATCCGCCGCACGACAGTCATCGCCCTGCCACATGCCCCAAAGCTGACACACCGCTGCCGCATTCCGCCGCGTTCCTGGCACCCTCTCCCCACCCCCCCTATGCCCATGCCCATGGCCATAAAGTGCGCACAAGCGAATGGAGGCGCGTCCGCTATTCTGCCTCGCAAAAAAAAAGCGAAACATGAAAATCTAAAGCTAACCCACATGCATAAAAAAGGCCTTAAAATCCAAAAACTGACCACCCAACACAGCCATCGAGTACCAGTACGACTTCACGTAGACGACTGCCGGGCCTGGCCTGGTCTGGTGGCGCTACGTGCGGTGTCAGCCGAGAGCAAATAAAGTTGGCCAACAGAGTAAACAACTGTTGGCCGCTGTTCGCCGCTGGAGAACGGCAACGAGGATGCTGGAGCGTAACGTGGCATTAAATGTGAGCAGAGCACCATAAAACCTTAGAGAATACGTTACGGTTTTTTCTGCTCAGTACTCCGTGAGTTTTAGGGTATATCTGAAGAGCCTGTTCTGTGGGACAAGAAAGTAGTCCCAGAAAAAGTGATATTGAAAATAAATAAGACCTACATTTGTTAGAAACATAATATATCATTATTGAAGCAGTATTGAACGTCCTTTTGCTTAATTGAAGGCCACAGACAAGCCCTTTTTAACACAACAACTTTTTAAAATACCAGGAAAAATTTCTACATTTCTAGCAGGTGTCCTTTAGTCGAAAGATATCCTAGAGCAACCATACATCTTGAGATACTCGTTTCGTTCTCCTAAAAAGTCATAAAGAGCTCCTACTTTGACAAACGAAAGAAACTTAAAGCTGAAAATGCAATCACTTAAAGCCGGAGGTGAGTGAGTTGTAAGACGGCCATAATTTATGACTCCTTTGTCTTATGCATAACAATTTCATGCTCACACATCAGAGTAAGCTTAGAGCTTGGTGCGAAACTCCCGAATATGACAGGAGCCAAGGATGCGCCTGCCAAAGATTAATCTTTAATCGTCATATTTCAAATAGATCCCATCTTCCCCGCTACTCGTATGTATCACAAACACAACGGAGGCTCACGTATCCATTTGCCAGGCCCTAATTCGGTCCATCATTGTCATGCATATTGTAGTGGGCGCCATTTCTGTCGCCTCCATTATTCATGAACCACTTATGAAGGTCACGCCTGAGCCGCCCACAGACGCACGGCCCGAAATGATAGTCAAATGACCTTTGGCATTATCTCGATTTCGGTTTCGATTACGGAACAAAAACAGAATGGGGCTACAATGTGTCAGCAGGCCCTGTACTTCTCCCAGTTCCAAGCTACCAAACTCTTATCCATCTGTCAAATCGCACGTTTGACAGCCAGAGAAACCTTCTCACTTTCAAATCCACGCAATGTCTTCAACGGAGGTGGGTTGGGCGTGGGGTCTGTCAACCGGACAAGCAGCAAAGTAACAAAGGTCACATTTGGTGTCAGAAGAAAGAAACTTTTCAATTGATTGATCGGGTCGGTCGGTTTCAAGGTTAATTAGCCAGGGAAAAGGCGACACGGGGAAATTCTGATCCGGCAGGGACTAAGCTGACATTTGCACGAGTTGCAGCAAATTGGCTTGCCCCGTGTTGCGGGTTGGAGTTAGAGGCAACCCGAAGCCAGGTTAGTGCCATTGAAAGGGATTAAAAACTAATTAGGCTAGCGCGTGAAGGAGAGTGCAAGTCGAGAGCCAGGGCCAGGGCCAGGTCCAGGGCCACGGCAAGACACAAAAGTGAGTCACAAAAAGCGTGTCAGCTAACAAGAAAAACCGCAGAGTTCCATGAGTTTGCCGAGAAGCAGCAGGACTCTTTCATCTTATCGCTTAAGGCAGCTACTAATTGCGTTTCCACTTCATGGCCTCCCTCGGAAAAACTTGCACCACTTCTAGGAAATGAAGTTCTTCTATGCCCTCCTGGCATATCCCTTATAATTGCTGGCATCCTCTCATCCCATTAAAAAGTTTGCTCAAGTTGTGGCTGACTAATTGCCCTAATCGATTTGCATAATCTGCAGCAACAATCGATTAGCACAATCACAATATAAAAGTTGGCACACAAAGTGTGAAAGTCTGTCAGAAAAAATTGTACTACAAGTGCAATCCAAGCAAATGAAATGGAATTAAATTGAAATGAATTGACTCCATGAGTTGCATTGGCAGCATTGGCCCGCATTGCAACATGTTAGCCACATTAGTGACAAGTGTGGCAAATTGTAGTCAACGGGCGACCACATCAATTAACCGGCTCGACGGGCGCCTGCGTGGTCGGGCACACGTTGCGTGTACGCAATCTCAGGGACAGCCAAAAGCCAAACCAGTCGCTGTGCAGTTTCTCGATAAACGGGAACTGGTGTACGACGGCAGTCGAAAGTCAATGCCAGGGCTCCCCCCATTCAATGTCGAGTTGCGTGAGCACCGAACATGCGTGGACCTGAATGGACAGCCTCGGACTCGATTGACTTTGGAATGGAAATCTGCGAGTTCAAAGCAAATCTTTAACCCCGGCACTGGTGCCACTACCCCCGGTAATGTATGACTGCCCCGTGCTTAATTGCGGACACCAAAATTACCAAATGCTATCTGGGAATGTACTGGCCATGCAATAACTAACTTTAATTGGGTGCAAGTCCTTAGCTAAGTATTTCTCTTAAGCTCCAAATTAGTTAACCGATCCATTTTCCATATCAATTTCCTAAGCCTGTTGCAATTAAACCAGCGACAGATAGACAGACAGTAAGCCGCTGCTTGCAGTCGGCATGCAAAACAATATAAAGCATATCAAATGCCAGACGGCACCACCAGGCAACACCTCTGCGCAGGCGCATGTGCAACTCCACAGAGGCAAGCGGGTGGCCGGTCAGCCAGCCAGCAGCCAAAACCACAGAAGGCCACCGCCAAGGCAGTGCAATTGTGGCGCCGATTCCGACGCCGGCAAAAGTGCAAAGTCACGGATGAATGAGCCACTCGCAGCGGCGGCTGGAACTTTGCTTCAGCGATTCGTTTTAATTGATTTTGTTTTGCAGCAGGAACGGTGCTCATAATACGCACCGCTGCCTGCCCCCGCTGCCCACGAAAAATCAGCGCTTGGCCAACTAATTTCGGCCAAACATGAAGCTGACCATGTCTGGGTCTCTGAGTTTGGCTTCGGGCTCGGATTCGGATTCGGTCTGGCTGGGGTCTGCTCTGAGTCCCGGGCAGGCAAAGGAGTTGCCAAATGTTTTGCGGCCATTTTTAGAGACTCCTAATTGTACATTTTGCGGCCAGCAGCAGCTCTGAGAATTCCACTTGGCACCCGCTTGCATTGGTCTTGGCCATTTCGGTGGGCATTAATACTTTTCCTTTCTTTCTTTTGTATCAATAAAACTCAGATTTCTATACTAAAGATTTCTTTATTGCTGCAAATTGTCCCCACGTTTGCAAGGGTATCAAAAGCTTCGTTGTCCCAAGGTTCAACCTTTTCCATCGTGTTTGTTTTTGCTGGAATTGGCACTCTTTGTAATTCCTTTTTGGCTAATTTTCAAATACGAGCCATTTGGATATTGGATCTGTATATTTTCATTTTCACTTCCATTGGAGCGCCCGTTGCGGACGATTTGCAATGGTCTGAGTACGAGTATTGCCGCTGCTGTGGCCCGTTGTGTCGCTGTTGTGGTTGTTGGTTTTTGCTGTTTATGCAATCGAAATTCTTGCCGTCCCCGCGGCAACAAACAGCCAGACAGAGACAGACCCAGAGACAGAGCCAGAGCTCTCGAATGGCACTTGTGGGTGCAATTGTAATTATCCTAATTTATGTTGTGTGGTGCGGTGGTCGCTTTAATGCAGTTTCCGAGCGACTCGGTGGTGGCTGCCCTGCCTATCTGCTCCACTGTCCAATCTTGTCCCCACTTGCTTTTATCCCCTCCTGCCCGAGCGTTGATTCTAAAATGCCGCACAGATTTATTGCAAATTATCTCACAGCCTGACAATGATCGATAGTACAAAATTTATGGCCGCCACGGCGGTTTCCCTCTTTTTTTTTTGGCATTTTCCTCTCGATGGTTAATAAAATGCCTTGACTCCCCCGCTCAGGATCGGTTTCGGGTTCGGATTCGGTATTTGCTGGCTTTCGGTTTCACTCAAAACGGTGGCTGACGGTTGTGTTTGCAAAAAATAATTAGGCTAATAAATGAGGCCGCAAGTGCTGTGTGGAAGTGCATTTGTGAAATGGAAACGCGGAAAATGTGTATGCAAGATTAATCGATTCGATGGGAAGGTAATGCAATTAAGAAATAAACTATTTGGCACACAGCCCATGAATGAATGGCCCAATGAATATTCATTGAGAGGAGAGCAAAGAATTTAAATATACGAGTAGAATTGGCTATCCCCCCCCCCCCTCTAGACATGGCAAATATTTGCACATGGCGCCCGTCTGTGGAGTGGAGCAGCGCCTGCCGCTGTCTGCCCTAATTAATTAACCATTGACATGGGAAAAATCCGATTGTGCTAAATTATTAAATCAACCAATAAAGAGCACACTCGCATAGAAATAGAATTTATTCAATTTGTTAGACAAACAGCCTTTGGCCGCTTTGGCCAGCGCTGAATAACATGATTGACAATGGAGTGGAGCGTACTCAGGTGTGGTCCCCGCCAATAAAATGTAATTGAAATGTTCCTGTCAGCCAACAAGCCATAACGTGAATGGAACACACACGTTAGCTGGTGTTGGCCAACATGAGCATGAGCGTAGACAAAGCCAACTCCATTGATTTATGATCTCTTAGCGGGGATTTAAATTAATAATATTGCTCGAGTGCCAGATGGAGTTGTCAATATCACTTTTGTGTTCAATATATTACATTGTCAATTGTCGATTCAAATGAATCACACTTGGGCAACTCGAAGTTCTCGTTCGATTCCCGTTCTAGACTACTTTGGAAAATCAGTCAGAACTAAGCAATTAAACCCAATCCAGGTGAGTCTTTACATTTCGCAAAGCAGATGCCATTTAATCAGTCCCATTACTCACAATGGCTTGACAATTGAGCAGCAAGCGGTAGTACGCGGTAGCAGTGGCCAGAGTGATACCACCATCCATCCCCAGCCCCAGCCCCAGCCCCAGCCCCAGCCATAAAACAGCAGACACTCCGTGCAAACCAACCCCGAGGCGATAACAGGCAGATGCCCCAACAGCAACGAATGCAGCCTCTCCAGAACGCAAAACCGTTTTCCGATTCCGAGCTGAAATCAGTTCCCGACCGACAGCGACAGACACCGGTAACGCTTCATAATATCTCAATTCATTTGGAGGTGAAATTTTCTCCGGCGTAAAGTGCAGCCCAGAAATTCGACTACCCTTCTTCCGCCAGTGTGAGTGCCAGTGTGAATGCCTGTGTGAGTGCCAGTGTGAGTGCGTGTGTTTTCCGGGCTGCCTTCTTTCGGCATCTGCCAAACTCAAGTTCAAGTTGGCTGTGGCTAAAAGCTCTGGCCTGTCTCTCTGATGAAGTGCGCGTCCAACCGGTTTGTCCAATAGGAAAAGCAAAAACTCTTTAAATGCATCACGATGAGTTGCATTCGGTGTGAAAACGTGTTTCTCCAGCATTAACCTTGAGATGCGGAAATGCGAAAAACGTCTAAACGAAAGTAGACTTGAGGGGGGGATTCTTCAAGAATCAGAGTTCTTTGCCTTTAAAAGCATGCACTGAAACTCTTGGGGACCATCGTTCTGATGTCGATAACCCCAGGTCAGACGCCAACCGCAACTGCAACTGATCTGTACTCTCCCGTTTCGGATTCGCTTTGTTGAGTTGATTTATAGATTGATCAATTGATTGATTCACGATTCGTTCGTTTACCTTTCGCAAAACCCGATGCCGCAATCGAATATACAATACGAGCGTGTAGATATACGAGTGTATGCTCGGTTACTGGGTCACCTGACGATGATTTGGTCTTGAACCGCAGATCAAGTGAACACAGAAGCCAATTGAAATTAGAGTCCATCGAAGCGTTGGCAAATTGCAAAGCATTGGATAACTCTTGGGGGCAGCTGCTGCAGTCCATCCCACACACACACGTGTACGTGCTACGTGTGCCCCATGTACAGAGAGATTCTGATTGATAAATGGACAAGTTTTGCTAATCTCGGTCATAGTCGCTAATTAAAAGGTTTAAGGCTAAAATTAGCATATGAAGCAATTGCAATTTCAACGGACTACAACATCCCAACAGCAGCCACAATGAGGCTACGCATAAACATGAGCACAGGCGCACACAGATACATACACGCGTTCTCTCACACAGATACACCTTCGTGTTTAGTGTTCATGAAACACTCAAATTCAGACATGACGTGAACAAAAGCCATCTCTTCTGCCGACCGAGCGACCAAACTATCCCCTCCAGCCATACCCATAGGTAGGGCAAGGCAAGGCATATGCAAAGCGTGAACGTTTAGGAGAGGCAAACAGAGTGGACAGGGGACAGGGGGCAGCGGGCAGCAGGCATAAGATGGCTCTGTATGGGTGGGTATAGGCACATGAGATGGCATCGCATGCCGCCAATTACCCGCATAATCTTGTAATACTAACCCCAACCAAATGGCGCACACTAGAGGACCAATTTGGGTTTCAGTTACGCCTCACGAAGCTTTAATTCCCTTTAAACACTGCACTACACGGAGATTATAGCCCTCACACCATACAATGTGGGACTGGCGCAAAAATAGTAATAACCATATCACTCGAGTGAATTAAATGAATTGCAAAATTGTATACTGTTGTGAGAGTGTTTGAGAGGAAACCCTGGAAACACTGGTAATCCTTTGATTTATTCTTCATTCTTCCGAACAAAATCGATTCCCAGTGCTGATACTCGTCATACCTCTCAGAATTCAGGCCCTCAGGCCCCACAAACACACACGCCGTCCGTCCGCCTGGCTCTGCAATTGTTTTGTGAAATTAAATTAAATTGATTGAATTTAGACAGAATTCAGTTGTGAGCTTCAACGTTACGAGCAGGAGGTGCCTAGAGGTCAATGCGGAGGTGCATGAGCCGACTCTCCCACTGTGCTTTCTGTATGTGATGGTTGATTGATGTGGTTGCTGCTGTGTGTGATTGTTGCCTATTGTTGTTGTTGTTGCTAGTCCAGTGATAATGACACAAATTTCTGAATGATCTGCTTTGTGGCTTTCGTTTGCCATTTGTGTTGATTAACAGATACGAGTATTAGAGCGTATTAATGGAACTGGATCTGCCGTCTGCCTTTTGTACTCCAATGAGGTTGATAGGTCAAATCAAAGAAGGTATCTAATTGAAACGATTACTGGGAAACTCAAGGCAAAATTAACGAAAGCCTTAGCAGTAACTGAGATTTCCCAGATGGGAAATCCATTTCTAGTGCTAATAAGGCCAGTCATATATGTACAAATCATGATTGCCCTTATCACTAAGAGATCTCTGATTTAAGTATATCCAAATTACACAAATTATATTGCAGTTCCCCAAGTCCAAAGATACCCAAGAGAACATATGTATTCACAATATTTCAAAACGATATTCAGATACAAACAAACACTCTCCCTAGTACAAATCCCAGATCTAAGTAGATCTCAAATATTTCAAACACTTCCATAGAATTCTTAGAGATCAAAGATATCTAAGATATCTTAGTTCCATCCACAACACCCCCAACTGCTCACTTAGGCGCCGCCGCTGTTGCTGCCACTGCCACTGCCACTGGCGCTGCTGCTGCTGCTACCGCGGTCGGCGCTCAATTGGTTGTCGCGCGCCGTGATTGCGCATCCCACGTCCCACGTCTCACGTCGCCGGGCGGATCTTTCAGTTGACCATGCGAGCGCGACTGAACTGATGCGCCCGCTCTGCCGCAGATTCCCACACACAGCTCACTGCGGCTGTCCTCAGGCCTCGGTCTGCAGTCTACAGTCTCCGTTTTCCGTTCTCCATTCTCGATCCGACAGTCCACTCGCGATCTCGGTTACGTCCAGTCCAGCTCAGCCCGGTTCACCAACTGCGTAGCGCGCAAAAATTGGGTTTAATTAAAGTATAAAGGCCACAGAGCTACGCTCAATTACTGCGGCAGTACTCGGCAGTGAGTGCCATGAGTCGCCACAGCCAGCTGAAGCTAGCGATGCCATCGGTGGCATTTGTGCACGGGGCATCGTCTTCGGCGTCGGCGTCGGCGTCCCGGGAGCGCGGTGTCAAGCTGGGATTGGGTGTTAACCAGCAGACGGGACGGGTGCAGTGGTGTCCCGGCCTGACCTGCTGCAAACTGCTTCTGTTGCTTCCAGTGGTGATGTTGCCGGTGACTTTGGTGCTAATTCTGATCATGAGGCTGGACGGGATGCTGGCGACTCTGCAGCTGAGCGAGCAGCGGATGCGGGATCAGCGGGCAGTGGCATCTGCCAATATGCCCGGCTACATGGAGAGCTACGAGTCGCTGCTGCCGGAGGGCGAGACCTACAATGAGCTGATCCACGACGAGTTCCTGGTGCCGGAAGCCAAGCGCTCCCACCTGGAGCAGCAGATGGCGGAGCGGGCCAGGCGCTGCCAGCCCTATCGCTATTTAAACGGGGAGACCATGGATCTGGAGGATCGCAGCACGCTAATGAAGGATTCGCGCACCTCCTTCCTGCCCCAGGGCATGCCTCGCGAGTGCTTCTCCAACGACCTTGACCTGGACATCGAATCGGTGCCTGACGGCGATCTCAACGATGATGAGGAGCTGCTGCGTGAGATGAATCGCTACCAGAAGAAGATCACACCCAAGAGATACGAGGACTTTGCTCCTTACTGGCTGGAGCTAAGTCGCCAGCGTCGCGAGGCTGAGCAGCAGCGGGAAGAGGGCGACGAGGAACTGGCGGCACAGATCAGCGAGGCGACCGCCGCCCTGCAGTCCTTCTGGAATGAGGAGGGGACTCGGGACGGTATCCGCCAGACCCAGGCCCAGACCATGAAGCGCTACATGGACACTTCGGTTGATCCCTGCGTGGACTTCTACAAGTATGCCTGCGGCAACTGGGAGAAGCTCCACCCCATTCCCAAGGACAAGGCTGGCTTCGACACCTTCGAGATGCTGCGCGAGAGTCTCGACCTCGTCCTGCGGAATCTGCTCGAGAAGAGCACTCCGAGCGGCATTGTGCCGGAGGATCGCAACATTCAAGTGCGGAATAACCTGAAACTGAACGAGCAGGGCATGGAGCCGGACACAGAGACGGACCAGGCCGCGGAGCTGGTAGCGAAACGACTGCGCCGGCACATTGTCAGCCGGAGGCATCTGCTCAGCCGCGTCCTGATGCGCTACAAGCGGTTCACCAACAGCACCAAGCGGAAGCGCCTCATCGATCCGACGCGCGAGAAGGACAAGCAGCGGCATGAAGTGGATCCGCTCCATGGCACCAGTGACAGCGGCACCAGCGAATACCTGAAGCCGAAGCACAATGCCCAGCTCAAGGCCAAGCACCTTTATAGGTCCTGTGTGAACAGCCAGCTGCTGGCCAGGCGGGGACTGGAGCCACTCCACAGTCTCATCCAGGACCTGGGCGGATGGCCAGTGCTCGACCAGCAGTGGAGCGACGCCAATTTCAACTGGCAGGTGCTGGCGGCCACCCTGAGGCGCTACAACAACGACATCCTCATCGTCCAGTGGGTGGGGGCGGACATCAAGAACTCGGAGGAGAACATAATCCAATTCGATCAGACGGGTCTGGGACTGCCCACCCGCGAGTACTTCCTGCAGCCGAGCAATGCCAAGTACCTGACGGCCTACCAGCGGTACATGTCCGAGGTGATGCAAAAAATGGGGGCTGCCAAGAAGGAGGCCCTTAGCACGGCCAGAGAGCTGATCGCCTTTGAGACATCGCTGGCGGCAATCACAGCGCCAGCGGAGCAGCGCCTCAACGTGACCAAGGCAAGAGATCCATACCCAGAACCACAACTAATTCTCCCTCTAATAGCACTCCATTTTCCCCACAGCTCTACAAGCGCATGACGCTGCAGCAACTGGAGCATTTGGTGCCGGAGATCGAATGGACCGCCTATCTGTCGATGTTGCAGGATCGTGAGGTGAGCGACTCCGAGGAGATCGTCATCTATGCCGTGGACTATATGACGCAGCTGGTGACCCTGCTGGCCGAGACGGAGCCCCGCATCATCGCCAACTACATGATGTGGCGCTTTGTGCGGCACCGCATCAACAATGTGGACGATCGGTTCGACGACATCAAGCAGACCTTCTACCACGCCCTGTTCGGGCGGGAGGAGAGTCCGCAGCGGTGGAAGGTGTGCATCGCCCAAGTGAACACAAACATGGGCATGGCAGTGGGCTCCATGTTCGTCACCCGCTACTTTGATGACAACAGCAAACGGGACACGCTGCGCATGACCCACGACCTGCAGCAGGCCTTCCGGGACATACTGAAGAAGACGGACTGGCTCGACCGGAACACCAAGCAGCTGGCCGAGGAGAAGGTCAATGCCATGTCCCTGAAGATCGGCTATCCGGACTTCATACTCAATGCCGGGGAGCTCAACGAGAAGTACGCGGGCATCGAAATACACCCGGAGCAGTACTTTGAGAACACGCTGAATGTGCTGCTGCACACAGCCCGGACGGAGCAGTCGAAGCTGCACGAGCGCGTGAACAAGACCAACTGGCAGACGGCTCCGGCCATCGTGAATGCCTACTACAGCCGGAACAAGAACCAAATCATGTTCCCCGCCGGCATTCTGCAGCCGCCGTTCTACCACCGCCACTTCCCCAAGTCGCTGAACTTTGGCGGCATCGGCGTGGTCATTGGCCACGAGCTGACCCACGGATTCGACGACAAGGGTCGGCTCTTTGACAGGAATGGCAACATACACAAGTGGTGGACAGACTCCGCCATCCGGGGATTCGACGAGCGCGCCCGCTGCATCATTGCCCAGTACAGCAACTACACGGTCGACGAGGTGGGCATCGTCCTCAACGGCGAGAGCACACAGGGTAAGTGGCGGATAGCACTCTCTCTCCCTCTTCCTCTCCTCACAAAGATCTTCCGCTCGGCAGGGGAAAACATTGCGGATAATGGCGGCCTGCGGCAGGCCTTCCACGCTTACAAGCGCTGGCTGAAGGACCATCCGGAGCAGGTCGAGGAGGAGGTACTGCCTGGCCTGGACATGACCGCACAGCAGTTGTTCTTCCTAAACTTTGGGCAGGTGTGGTGCGGGGCCATGCGGCCGGAGGCCATCCGCAATAAGCTCAACACGGCCATCCACAGTCCGGGACGTTTCCGCGTCATCGGCACCCTCTCAAACTCCTACGACTTTGCCCGAGAGTTCCAGTGTGCCGCCGGCACGCCCATGAATCCCATTACCAAATGCAGCGTGTGGTAGTCCCGGGAGGCGCAGCACCCGACGCACCCGACCTATAGCCTACGAGTATTATACATACATGATGATGTATTCCGCGCAGTCCTAGCCCCCACCAGATGCATGCCAGTTGGTGAGTATCCGAACATCAATTCCACCCTCCCCAGTTGATCCTCCCAGTTGACGTGGTAATTGCTCCACTTTGGTGTCACTTGATTGGGGTAGTGCTAGCACTAGGGTGGAGTAAGTGGTGTGGTGCCTGTCAGCTTCTTTGTACCTCGTTACCCTCTCCCTTGCCATCCTGCTCCCTCCATCAAAACCATCTGGCATACGACGCGCTCTTGGTATGTTGGGCCAACAACGACATCGCACTTCAATTGGGCCGCACTCACACACTTAATTAATGGTGATTTATGCTCAGCAGTTGGTTTCTTGGCTCCTTGGCTCCCCCACAGAAACTTCTCCAATTGTCTTTCCAATAAAACCGCAATTGGTGTGTGCTACTTTAGCTGCCTCCGGGGTTGGAGTGCATTGATATCTGAATATCTCAATCTGGCGGGGGTGGGGTTAATGTCTCCATAGTAAGACATCGTACTTACTTTTATATCTGTCTACCTTTCAGTTGCCGCATAAGTATATCCCAACAACAGACTGTCCGGATAGTTCCAGTGGGAAGTTTCTCCTACAGTAAAGATAATGTGCCAAAAATTGCAATTTATATATTTTCCTAGGCATTAACTACTTTTACTTCTAATTTGCAATATCTTAGTTAATGAAACCATTTATGTTTGTGATAATCTAATTATATATATGTAAATGACAACAAAAATACACAAACTTTCAATATTTCGTGGACTATTTCAACACTGGTGCGGGACAAAAAGCTTAACAAAATTTGGAAAACTTTCGAGTGGAATTTTCGAAGGAAATTTTGAGAATTCATTCAGTTGTGAACGTGCGCTCGACAGCTTAAGAACATTTCAGAAAACGTTCGCTAGTGGGTGTTCCAAAAATATATGTATATATTTATATATACCAATCAGAAATAGCCGAGAAAGCGGCATGCTGCAAGGAAAAATTGTCACATATTGTTTCCATTACTGATTAAAATGGAGTTCTGGTTGATTTTACTGGCAATTCTTGGCCTCAATCGGGTGCAGGGACAGACTTATGGAGGCAGCTCCTATGGTGCAGCCAGCGGATCGGCCATACGCCTCGGTGAGTAGTCCACTCATTTGGCTCTCCCTCCAAAACTTTCACTCAAACAAAGCATGCAGGCCTTATCACAGACGACGAAACGGACAGAATCCGGCAGACCTTTGAGCACGCCATCTCCGTGGCGAACAACGAGCTGAGCGTCCCGCTGGTGGGCCAAACGGAGCAGGTGTCCTATGGGAACTCGGTCCAGGCCTTTGCCCAACTCTGCAACATGATGCAGGTGAGCAGGGACTTGTCTTGTAATCTAAAATTCAATAAGCATAAACGACATTGGAATAGAGTGGAGTGGGTGCCGTCTTCGGGCCGGCGGCCAAGCACACGGCCTCACATCTGCTGAATGCCTGCGACTCCAAGGACATACCCTTTGTGTATCCGCATCTCTCGGGGAATGCCCAAGCGGATGGATTCAACCTGCATCCGCATCAGGAGGACATTGCAAACGCTCTCTACGGCATCATCAAGCAGTTTGATTGGTCACGATTCATATTCTGCTACGAGTCCCGTAAGTAGTCCACTTCAAAATATCGTTTGATCGATCTAATGAGATCTAATTCCAATCCCAGCCGAATACTTGGCCATTCTGGACCATCTTATGACACTGTACGGCATCAAGGGGCCCGTGATTAAGGTCATGCGCTACGATCTCAATCTGAACGGCAACTACAAGTCGGTCCTGCGACGCATACGAAAATCAGAGGACAGTCGCATTGTGGTTGTGGGCTCCCGAGAGGGCGTGGCCGAGCTCCTAAGGCAGGCCCAGCAAGTAGGCATCATGAATGAGGACTATACGTACGTTATCGGCAACCTGGACCTGCACACCTTCGAGCTGGAGGAGTACAAGTACAGTGAAGCGAATATAACGGGCATACGAATGTTCTCACCTGATCAGGAGGAGGTCCGAGACCTGGTGGAGAGACTGCATCAAGAGCTGGGCGAAAGCGAACCTGCAGATAATGGTAAGAATGTCTCCAAAAAGGTGCTCCATCCATAGTCGGTTCATCATTAAATTGTAGGGGCTTCAACCATCACCATGGCCATGGCGCTGACCTATGATGCGGTGCGTGTAATTGCGGAGACCACCAAACACCTTCCCTACCAACCTCAGATCCTAAACTGCTCCGAGCGACATGACAATGTCCAACCAGATGGATCCACATTCAGGAACTACATGAGATCGGTTCGCACAACAGATTATCGACAGCCAGTGACCTTATTAAACTTTTACTTCCTTGCAGTTGGAGATCAAGGAGAAAACCATCACAGGTCGCATCTTTTTCGAGGGTAATGTGAGAAAGGGTTTCACTTTCGACGTCATTGAGCTGCAGACAAGTGGCCTGGTCAAGGTCGGCACTTGGGAGGAGGGCCAGGAGTTTGAGTTCAAGCGGCCCGCGCAAGTGATCAACTTCAATGATATCGATGATGGTTCTCTGGTCAACAAGACCTTCAAAGTTCTTATATCTGTAGCGGTGAGTAAGAACTACATTGGATTGATCATTTCTAATGAACATATTGAATTAAGACCAAGCCATATGCCAGTCTGGTGGATAGTATTGACACGCTCATTGGCAATAATCAGTATCAAGGCTATGGGGTGGATCTCATCAAGGAACTGGCCGATAAGCTCGGCTTCAACTTTACCTTCCTAGATGGCGGCATTGACTATGGCTCCTTTAACAAGACCACAAACACCACTACCGGAATGCTCAAGGAAATCGTCGAAGGGGTGCGTTGCAACAAAATACTTATTCATGAATCTCATTTTAATGATCTGGCTTATAACAGCGAGCTGATTTGGCCATTACCGATCTGACCATAACATCGGAACGAGAAGAAGTCATTGACTTTTCCATACCTTTTATGAACCTGGGTAGGCCCATATTAGTCTTATATTGAAACTGATAATGTCTGATAATCCTTATCTGCTCTAGGCATAGCCATTTTATATGTGAAGCCACAGAAGGCTCCACCGGCTCTCTTTTCCTTCATGGACCCGTTCTCTGAAGAGGTGTGGCTCTACCTGGGAATTGCGTATGTAGGTGTTTCGCTATGCTTCTTTATTCTGGGTCGACTATCCCCCACGGAATGGGACAACCCGTTTCCCTGCATCGAAGAGCCAGAAGAGCTGGAGAATCAGTTCACCATCAACAACTCCCTGTGGTTCACCACGGGAGCCCTGTTGCAGCAGGGCTCCGAGATCGCTCCCAAGTATTGCGATTTAAACTGAAGCACACACTTTTTTTAACAATCTTTCGTTACCCTTAGATCCCTAAGCACACGTACCATTGCGGCCATTTGGTGGTTTTTTACCCTGATCATGGTGTCTTCGTACACTGCCAACTTGGCTGCCTTCCTCACCATCGAAAATCCCACCAGTCCCATCAATAGCGTTGAAGATCTGGCCGACAACAAGGAGGGTGTTCAGTATGGAGCAAAGCGGACAGGATCCACTCGGAATTTCTTCCTAGTAGGACTTCGCACATTCTGAAAGGAATGACATTCATTTACATAGATTCTTTCAGACTTCTGAAGATCCCATCTATATGAAAATGAACGAATACATGACCAATAACCCGTCCATGTTGCTGGACAACAATCAGGATGGCGTGGAAAAGGTGAAGTCCGGCAACAAGTACGCCTTCCTCATGGAGTCCACCTCTATTGAGTTCAATACAGTGCGAGAGTGCAATCTCACCAAAGTGGGAGATGCACTGGATGAAAAGGGTTACGGCATAGCCATGGTGAAAAGTAGGTGCTCAACACTAAGCCCCGAAAATACTGCAACCCATGGGATACGATACATTTCCAGATTGGCCATATCGCGATAAGTTCAACAATGCTCTGCTGGAGCTGCAGGAGCAAGGTGTGCTGGCCAGGCTCAAGAACAAATGGTGGAACGAGATCGGAGCCGGAGTTTGCAGCGTAAGTTATTATTACAGCAATGAGTCCATATTACAGTCCATATTGTAGGCCAAAAGCAGCTCCGATGGTCCTTCAGAATTGGGTGTGGACAACCTGAGTGGTATCTATGCTGTCCTGGCTGTTGGTACCATCATCTCCATCATCTTTTCCATCTTCTGTTGGTGCATTTTCGTATTCAAGAAGGCCAAAAGCTATGAGGTAAAACATCTCCATAACCTTTCACAATCAAAAGATTGTGTCTGAAAGATTTTTCCTTTCAGGTACCCTTCTGTGATGCTCTGGTTGAGGAGTTTAAAATTGTCATCCGGTTCTCGGAGAACGAGCGGGCCCTGAAGAGCGCACAATCAGTTTACTCCCGCAGCCGAAACTCCTCTCACTCCATAGAGTCCCTCAAAACGGATTCCGAGGAGAATATGCCGCCCGAGGAGGCTGATTGATAATTGAGTTTTGTGCGGGTGCTCTCAACTTTTCCCAAAAGCTTTGGGAAACTTTCACTCAAAAAGATTTCCAAATTGGATTTTGGAAGAATCCGTTAGTTGTGGCTCTTCTCTTCAAGTGTGCGGTGTTCCGATTGAAAGCATATATATATATTTTTGTCTGGATTATAATGTACATATACATTTGAATTTATATGTATAGCTATTAAAATGTTTAGCAAACATATTTTCATTTCGTTCGTCATAATTTTGTCCCGAGTTCCGCTTCACAGCACTCAGTACGAGGGCTATGGCAGCAGCTACGACAGCTTCCAAAACATGGGAAGTGTCCCCATTGGTAAGACATTTTGAAAATCGAAAAAAACCGACAGAGAAATGTGTGTCGCTCGAGTGTTTTTTTTTTCATTCTGCCCAAAACAAACCATTTGCAATGGGCGATTTATTTTTAACACGCTGTTCGTTCCATCAACGCCGAAAGCTCATAAAATCGTATTTTAGTATTCAGATTTATTTGTTTGTTTGGCTCTCCGAGCGGAATGGGATAGACCGCTGCTCGATGAGGTCAAGATTTGTTTATAAACAAACCGGCAAGAGCGATAGAGGGAATTTCTCATTCTGATTTTCAGGTCTGCTCACCGACCAGAACACGGATCAAATGAATATTGTTTTCGATCATGCCATCGAAGTGGCCAACCAGGAGGTGGGCACAACGCTGACGTCCCTCAAGGCGGAGGTTAACTACGGTGATGCCTATCAGAGCTACGGTAGACTGTGCAGGATGATGGAGGTAGCTCACTAGATCCTTTCCTTACAATATTACTCGTAATTAATTCATTATCTTTTCATTCGAAGACGGGCATTGCGGGTGTTTTTGGACCCTCTTCGCGGCACACTGCCGTCCATCTGATGTCCATATGCGATGCCATGGACATTCCCCACATATACTCCTACATGAGCGAGTACGCGGAGGGCTTCAATCTCCATCCACATCCAGCTGACCTCGCCAAGGCCCTCTACAGTCTCATCACAGAGTTCAACTGGACACGATTCATATTCCTCTACGAATCGGGTATGTTTCAATCGATACTATAATTTCCATTATATGTATAAATTCCATGCCGCTTCCAGCCGATTACCTAAACATTCTGAATGAACTAACCACGATGTTTGGGATGAACGGACCCGTGGTCACGGTCCTGCGCTACGACATGCACTTGAATGGCAATTACAAGCAGGTCCTGCGGCGAGTGAGAAAGTCGGTTGATAATCGAATTGTGGTCGTTGGCTCCAGTGAGACAATGCCAGAGTTCCTGAATCAGGCGCAACAGGTGGGAATCATCAATGAGGACTACAAGTACATAATTGGCAACCTCGACTTTCACTCGTTCGACCTGGAGGAGTACAAGTACAGTGAGGCTAACATAACAGGGCTGCGGCTGTTTTCCCCGGAGAAAATGGCCGTCAAGGAGCTACTCATGAAATTGGGATATCCCAGTGACCAGGATGAGTTTCGGAATGGTAGTGAACAATTGTATAGTATCCCCTATATAGTAACTTTAAATAAACTTCAATATTTTCAAAGGCTCCTGTCCCATTACCGTGGAAATGGCTCTCACTTATGATGCCGTTCAGCTATTCGCAGAGACCCTGAAGAATCTACCATTCAAGCCAGTCTCCCAGAACTGCTCCCAGCGCACAGAGAGTGTCCGGGATGATGGATCCTCCTTCAAGAACTATATGCGAACGGTGAGTGGAACATATTTCACTTATTTACTCGCATTTCCATTTTATTCGTCTCACATCAGCTGCGTCTCACGGATCGCCTGCTCACCGGACCCATATTTTTTGAGGGAAATGTCCGCAAAGGATATCACCTGGATGTGATTGAGCTCCAGCCCTCGGGTATTGTCAAAGTAGGAACTTGGGATGAGCAGCGCGAATACAGAGCCCAACGCCTGGCGGCCACCACAGCGCAATTCGACAACATTGACAACTCTTTGGCCAACAAAACATTTATTGTCTTGCTTTCGGTGCCGGTAAGACATATATAGTCTAAATAATTTCTATATCGATAATACAAATGTTAAAATTATCCATTAGAACAAGCCCTATGCGCAGCTGGTGGAGACTTTCAAGCAGCTAGAAGGAAACAGTCAGTACGAGGGCTACGGAGTGGACCTGATCAAGGAGCTAGCCGACAAACTGGGCTTCAACTTTACCTTCGTGAACGGTGGTAATGATTATGGATCGTATAACAAGACCTCCAACGAATCCACGGGAATGTTGAGGGAAATTATGATGGGGGTAAGTCAAGAGCATCACATTTCCATTGATCCATTTCCATTCATGATTCATTTTATATAAGCGGGCAGACTTGGCCATAACGGACTTGACCATTACCTCTGAGCGAGAAGAGGCCATTGATTTTACGATACCTTTTATGAATCTGGGTAGGTTCAACCTGTCCGATCCGTTTTTAATCGTATTTTAATATAAAAAATTCTTTCAGGTATAGCCATTCTCTACTTGAAACCACAGAAGGCTACTCCTGAGCTCTTTACGTTCATGGACCCGTTCTCTGAAGAGGTTTGGTGGTTCCTGGGGTTTTCCTTTTTGGCCGTAGCTTTGAGCTTCTTCATATTGGGTCGCCTATCGCCCAGCGAATGGGACAATCCATATCCATGCATTGAAGAGCCTGAAGAGCTGGAAAATCAGTTTACAATTGGCAATTCCATTTGGTTTACAACGGGTGCTCTGCTCCAACAGGGTTCGGAAATCGGACCAAAGTATGTATGTTCAACAACTAATAAAATACTAATTTGAAAGCCATTGTCATCCTTGCAGAGCCCTGTCCACTCGAACGGTGGCCACTTTCTGGCTGTTCTTTACCCTGATTGTTGTTTCGTCATATACCGCCAACTTAGCTGCCTTCTTGACAATTGAAAAGCCGCAAAGTTTGATCAACAGCGTTGACGACCTGGCTGACAACAAAGATGGTGTGGTCTACGGAGCGAAACGTACGGGTTCCACGAGGAACTTCTTTTTGGTAATAGCATGATATTCGGTTGACTATGCACTATCATATTAAATATTATCATTTTTAGACATCCGAGGACGAACGATACAAGAAGATGAACAAATTTATGACCGAGCATCCCGAACACCTAACAGAGGATAACCAAGAAGGCGTGAGGCGAGTAAAGACCAGCACCCACTATGCCTTTCTGATGGAGTCTACATCGATTGAGTACAACACGAAGCGTGAATGCAATCTGAAGAAGATCGGCGACGCTCTGGACGAGAAGGGATATGGCATAGCCATGCGGAAGAGTAAGATATTCACTCACATGTAGAGTCCACATGTAGCAACGTTGCAAATCATCTTCTAGATTGGGGACATCGGGACAAGTTCAACAACGCTCTCCTGGAGCTGCAGGAGCAGGGCGTGCTGGAGAAAATGAAGAACAAGTGGTGGAATGAGGTCGGCACAGGCATTTGCGCAACCAAAGAAGATGCACCCGATGCCACGCCCTTGGACATGAACAATCTGGAGGGCGTGTTCTTCGTTCTCCTCGTGGGTAGCTGCTGCGCCTTGCTGTACGGCATCATCAGCTGGGTCTTGTTTGTGATGAAGAAGGCACACCACTATCGCGTACGTTATCCACTCTCTACAGCCTGGGCGATCCTTAAATTTGTATCCATTCCTCTGACAGGTGCCGCTGCGTGAAGCCCTAAAGGAGGAGTTCCAGTTCGTCGTCGACTTCAACAACTATGTGAGGGTTCTCAAGAGCTCCGCGTCCATCTATTCCCGCAGCCGTCAGTCGTCCATGTCGGCGGCATCCGTGGCCCAAGACTCGCACACGGCGGACAGTTAATTGCATGAGATTATATTCGTAGATTTATTAAATTTTATTATGAAAAATGGAATGCTTGTGTGTAGCTGACACTGGGGATAGTCACTGGAAGCAAAAGAAGCAGATAATTTATGTAACTGGAAGATCCCTATCCTAGCCAGAGCCCAGCGAATGCCCCCGATGTCTACTTGCTTGCTCAACAATAATGTGTACGTGTGTGAGTTGATTAGGAATACTTTAACAATACGCCGAAGTCGTCGATGAGATCGAGTCTAGGTCCAGTGCTTGGCGCGCCACAGCAGGCAATGGATGTGATTATCAACATCAACTGGCGGCAAGGATTTGGCAGCACCATGAGTGGGTGTGCTAACTGCAGAGCACGCATTGGACGACTCAGCCGAGTCCACGTAGCGGGAGATCAGAGAGCGATACCTTCGCCCAATGGTGGCGATCAACGGCACCTTGTCATTTGAAAGCGTTATGATGGCTTTTATCTAAAAAAAAAGGCAGATGCAACTGGTCTAGTCAAAGATCAGGTTGAGATAGATCACATTCTTACCTCATTTTCGTAGGGTCGGAAAACACTTATCGGACGCAGGGTCTGTAGCTCGGCCACGATCAGGCATCCCCAAGTGGTGCCTATGTACAGCTCTGTGTTGTGGGCCGCCAGAGCCGAAATCTGGCACTTGATGAGACTCACATGCTCATCGATGGCGATGCTCTGCAGCGACTCGGAGCACGGCAGCAGCTTGGAGCAGTCCAACTTGTTCTCGATACGCTTCGACGTAGCGCCCCACTGGTAAACCATGCATCCTGGATAAAGGCAACTGAATACATGGCTCTCATTGCTGCACAGACGGGCCACCTTGACATCCTCAATTAGATTGGGCTCCTCGCTGTGGCAAAGAGCCTGATGCCCACTTACTCCCGACTCGCTCAGGGGGAATACATTTATCTTCCCGGCTATTTCCCCGCACCAAAGTTCATAGACCCTGAAAGAAATGCACAATATAAAATGGTTCAATGTCGAATGATTGATCTACTCACCCATCGAGAAAAACTGAACAGGCAGCGTGCAATACAAAGCCAGAACAGATCTCTGTAAGCACAAAGGAGCCCTCGGCAAAGGCGCAGTTGGTGGGCATCATTGTGGCATCCACCAGGAACACTCGACCATTGTGCAGGCCCACGGCCACGCGGGCAATCTTCTCCATGTGGACAAGGCTTATCACAGCCGACTTGATGGCCGGATCAAGCATGTAGGAGAACAAATGAGCGTAGGTGGAGGTGCTATAAGCGTGCAGGTTGCCGGAAACGTCCCCCATCCAGATAGCCTCGCCCACCAGGCAGCAGCAGAGCATGTTCATCTTAGGTAGGCGCTGCGCAGAGCGGGAACGGGATTGGGCGCCGTTCTCGGGGGTCTTGGGAGGACCAACCTGCGGCTGTGGGGCACAACTGATGCTGTTGCATTGCACCAGGCAGCCGGAAGGCGTGCAATCAAGTATGTCGATGCGGGATCCGTAAGCGGGAAGCCACAGCTCCAGGCCGGAGCGTTCTTCATCTCCCATGCCAATCGTCGACTGGAAGACACCGCAGACAATCTTTTCGCTGTGCGGCAGCGCCACCACATCCAGCAAATGGATGCACTCTGGTGCACTAAGTATTGACACAATCTGACTGGCCGTGGGACGACGACGGGGCTGCTCGTGCCAACAGAGAACCATGAGATCCAGGCAGCAGGTGGGAAACTGAGTCTCCCTTTGGGTGAGAGCCGGACGACTGCCCTCCAAGATACACTCCTTAATGGACTCGTGTCCCTCGAATGGTTGCCGCAAGCTAATGTTCTCGTAGATGAACATGCCAAAGGAGAAGCAATCGACCTGGAATGGACAAGCCAAATACCAAATATGAGTACTTCTTCATACAGGCAGAGCCGCATTACTCACCTTCTCTGTGTACTCTTCTTCTCCGTTGTAACGTATTATCTCGGGTGCCATGAATCCCTCGGTGCCGCCAAAGCCCTTGGCTCCGCTTGGAGCTGTCTGCCGGCTAATGCCATAGTCGGCAATCTTAATGTGCACATGGTTTCGGGGACTGTCCTCGGTGTGCGGCTGCGGCAGCTCCCAGACCAGCACATTCTCCGACTTTAGATCGCGGTAGATGATTCTCCTACGATGCAGATACTCGATGGCCCGTGCGGCCTGCAAGACTAGAGTCTGGAATGTATGCGGGCCCATGTGAGCTCCGCTGCGGCGGTACTGCCGAAGCAGAGCATCCAGGCCGCCCAGCGGCGCCAGCTCCAGCACCAGAGCCAAAGGTTTAATGCAGATCCCCACCAAGGGAACGATATTGGGATGTTTAAGGGTGAGAAGGACGGCGAGCTCTTGGCGTGCTGTACAATACGCCTTGCAGGAGTGCTGCAATGGATCCCGATCCCACTTTCCCAAAGCCACCTTGTAGGCCATGAGAGCGCTCTGCAAAAAAAGTAACGAGAGTACATTGAATCCCCGTAAATACGCTCTCCATAAATGCAATGACTCACCTCTTTGGCCCGGGAGCCCGGCGGCACTGGCTGAAGCATTTTCATGGCCACAGGCTTGAAAGATCGCGCGCCTCTCATCTTGCAGCTGGCCTTGAACACAAAACCAAAGGCGCCTCGACCCAGGAGCGCGCCCTTAATGATGCACTCCGTGGCGATGGTGTGTTTGTCGGGTATATCGGCAAAGATTACATCAGGTGCAAGTTGCGACATGGACTGCTCCAGATGCACAGGACAGCTAAGCTTACTCTGATTATACACGGATAGAATGCACTCTTCGATCATCCAGGCGTAGCACACGTTGGAATTATCAGGCAAATGGTAACCCGGGTGTCCGTCCACGGATGTGTTGCGGGAGGAGCCGGCAGAATCGGGGCCCACACCTGAGTCCGCATCAGACCCTGCGCCCAGGGAATCTTCGGACCGTCGCTCCCTCCGGGCTGTCGCATTTAGATAAGCGGAGAACACATTCAGAGCGCCATCATCTCCTGGATCGCCTACGCCGTGCAAGAAGTACGCCCCACCGCCACGTCTGCTACTTCGACTGGGTCTATTGCATCCCATGGCAGGCATCTCTCGGTCCCCGGGCTCAGTGCTGTGCTGCAACTGTAGCTTTCGGAGGCAGCGTGGACACAATACCATGCGAGTGATCAAGAAGCGACCCTCAGAAGTGTGCACAAACCGCGTGCCCAACGACGGATACCAATCCTCCAGCAACAAATCGATGTGATCCACAGTCAAAGCCAACAGCTTGGCCACCTGCGACATGTGCGGCTGAAGCTCGGCCAGCAATTGACGTTCCCCGTCGTCCAGTTCTTGATAGATGTTCACATGATGGAGAGGGAAGTAAACCTCCAAAATGCTCGAAGAGCTTAAGCTGACATCGCTCCAAATGCCATCTAGTTTGAGCTTGAATCGGTTGCCTGCCGTGCGGAAAGGCTGCGTCCGCTCGTTGCTCTGGAAGGGCACCTCCCAGATCCTAAAGATCATGATGGGTCCATAATAAAGCGCTAGTCCCGTCTGCCACAGATTCCATTGTGTGTCCTGCTCCAGTGAGAGACGTAAATCAAACTCCACGCACTTCTATGGGAGAACAAGGGTCTAAGAATGAAAAAAGAATCAATAATGTTTCAGCTTACGTCTTGGGCAGCCACATAGACGTTTCGGATCGCTTCAACGATCTGCTCATCGGCCAGTATCCGTGTGATCAGGCGCGACCAGAAGCCCGAAGGGAAATACGTCATGAGAAGAATACGCCGCAGGCCCTGAGTGGATGATGAGGATGAAGATGGGGAGGTGCGTGGCGAGCGCTGCTCGTAGATCAGAGTGTTGAGATTCAGCTCCTGCGAGACGGAGCAACCCAAATTGCGGCCACGTGAGCGCTGCGACAACTTCACCGTAGTGCCAGTATTGGGCGTGGCCCCCTCTTGCAGTGGCAGCAGGGAGGGAATCAGTAGAGTACGCGAGTCCCAGGTCAGGGCCACTTCGAACTTGTTCAATAAACTGACAATATAACTGGAGGAGAGAGAGACGGGAAACAAGTCTAAAAGAATCTAAGGAGAACCGCAAATAGAAGGCGACTCACCTGCGATTGCCGTTTCCTTGAACCTGGACGCTGCGGAACAGCAGCTGGAGATCATCCAACTTCATAACGCCCGTGGGCGCAAAGGGGTTTATCTCTCGCACCGTAACCACATGGGCCAGCATATCGCACAGCCACTGTGGATCGAGGAAATAGTAATCTCTGAGGGTGGCATCGTCGTAGTGAAGCAACACTCCATTCTCATGGCACCAGGTGGTGGCCTGCTGCAATTCGGCGGCATCCCGAAAGCTTTTATAGTTGTGGAGACGCATCTGCTCTGTGATCAGGCGGCGATACTGCTCAGCATCCAATACAGGATCGCGACCCGCCGCCCGCAAATTGCAGGCAATCACATGGACAATGTCCTCGAGGGCAATATAGCTTGCGGGGATTTTCTGAAGCAGCATGGGCTCCTTGGAGCCGGGCGAGCGCAGTTGCATAGAAGTGTCGTAGATAATGTTGGCGAGTAGATGAATGTTGTGCAGGGTGCTGGAAGGAAACAATTTTGTATTTCAATGCTTCTCGGCGATGTATGGATCGAACTCACCGACAGCTTATCTCAATGGAGTCAATCACACGCGGCAGGCCGATCTTTTCTGCATCTGGTATCGCTATAAACTTCTCCCGAATCAGTTGCTGCAGGTGCTCCGCTTGCTGGGCGGAGATGGATTCGCCCACTGCATCAAAATGGGTGCCCACAATGATGACGGGGGAGTTGGGAGCTCGTGCCTGTATATTCGCCAGCCACTGAAGAAGCTCGGCCAGACCCTTGTGGCCGTCACTGATGCGCCACAGAACCAGATAGAGGCTGCGCTTCGACAAGAAGTACTGATGGGTGGCATAGTACTCCTTCTGTCCACCGAAGTCCCATGTGCGAAAGACCACTGGACCGTGGGAGCCGGGAGATCGCTTCCGCTTCTCGCATATCCAGGTGCCAATGTCCACGCCCACTGTGGATATGTTTGAGTTTGAGGTAGAAGAATGCCGCTGAGAGCGGGACGAGCTACGCGCATGTCCCATCCTCTTGGCCCAGTGGTTCTCATTGGCTCGGGACCGATGTGAGCTGGAGCTGGAGCTGGACCCGGGGCCCACTCCCTGACGCAGTAAGTCCAGCAGCGTACTCTTGCCTATCCCGGCCACACCTACCACCATGAGCTTCATCCGCGCATAGGGCTGGGCATCTTCGTAGATGGACTTCAGGTAGCCCACAATGTCCATTGTCTTGTGCTTCTTGCTTTCGATCATGGACCGCAATGGCTCCTGAAGCAGGCATCCGCGCGTGTTGAGATTCCACAGCCTCGAGAGCAATCCGAGATGGGGTGGCAGCTCCGTGATATTCACGTTTCCGCTTATATTCAACACCGAGAGGCTGCTGAGCTCGTGCAGCGATGGTGGGATCTCCTTAAGGCAGTTGTTGGTCATGTCCAACATGGAGAGATTTGGAAAGATTACCTTCGACTTGCTAACACCCACCACACTCCAGTCTGCGTCCTCGCTCTCATTGAAAAGGGTTGTGGCATCGTCAGTCGACAGCTGAATCCGCGAGAGCAAATTGTCCGCCAGGATGAGAGTGCGCAACGCTTCCAAGCGTAAATGGCGCCTGTGGCGACAGACGCTCTTCAGCACCGAGGCGCGGAAGGAGGAGGCGTTGCCCTTCGACGCTGATGACTTATAGGTAGGCTCCTCCTGACCCTCCGGCACCTGGACGTAGCTATAGCACAGCAAATGCGGATCCGATTCGGTTATGCGCGGCAGGCTAGGCCAGCAGGAGATCTCATTGTGACTCAAATCCAGCTGCTTCAGCGTGGCAGGATAGCTGGTCACGTGACCCATAGAACGCAGACTGTTGTAGGACATATTCAAACGGGTCAGATTCACAGCCAAGCAGGGCAGTGCAGCGGGTATGCTGTTGAACAGATTGTTAGCTATATTCAGACTGCTCAACTGAGAAGCTCCTGCCCCAGGAGCCTTGCCATCGCCCAGTTCTGGGTCCTGGTGCCATTTCATGTCATTGTCGGCGATTTCCAGCGAACCGGACCAAATATTCCGATGTGTTAGCTCCTGATGGGTCAGGTTGCGCGGCTTATTCGAGGAGGGTTCATCATAAGACTGCAGCTGCAGTTTGTCCAGGCTCCAGACCGAGCTGCTTGTCTGCATGGGCGGCACCGGCAGATCCTTGAGCAGATTGAAGGCCACATTCAGTTCGCGCAGCTTTGGTGCGCGCCACAGATCGAATGGCAGCTCCTGCAACTTATTATTCGAGATGTCCAGAATGGTCAAGGCAGGCAGATGGAAAATGGCAGCTGGCAGACTCGTCAGCTGATTGTCCTGCAGGAAGAGCTCGTCCAGCACGGGACAGCTGTAGGTCTTGCCCATGGGCGGAGGCAGCTCCGTGATCTTGTTCTGAGCCACATTTAGATACCTGCAAAGGAGAGTATTACATTTGGGAGTGTGCAAAGTGCATCATTTAACACGTACTTGAGGCTAACCAGATGCAGCAACTCCTGTGGAATGGTCGTGAGCAGATTATGCGAAAAGTCGATCCGAGTGATGGCCGTCAGTGAGACCTCAGTAAGCCTCGGATGCGTCTGCAGCTTGGGATTCAGCAGCAGTACGCCGCTGACCAGCCACGGAATACGCACGACTGTCAGCTGAACGTTTGAGCTTAAGCTGTGCCAATCGATAATGGTGGGCACATTGGGGAACATGGCGCTGTAGGATATGTTGCTCGTGGAGGGCAAAAACACATTCACCTCCACCGGTGTGGGTAGCCCCTTCTTATTGATCTTGTAGTCCGAGTCTGGGTGGACGCGGCGTGCCAGCAGGCGACTCAAAATCGCCTCGTCGCCACCGGCTAGGGCCATGCTGATGGCTGAACCGTTGTCGTCGCGGGCGCCGTGCTTTAACAGCAGATCCAGCATGGCCAGGGAACGCTGCTTGCAGGCCTCGGCAATCGGTACATTACTCAGTCCGTAGATCTCCTCGCTGCACTTGGGATCATTCTGATCCTCCACGGGCTTGGCCACAATGTTCGGATTGGCGCCATGCTGCAACAGCGACTGCACCACATCCAAATGGCCGCCACGGACAGCCGCCAGTAGGGCTGTTTCTCTCGCGGCACCGCAAAGCAAATTTACGTTGATCGGACAACGCTGCGATTCTGTAGACTCGGCTGGGGGCTGCTCCTCCAAGGCCTCCGATTCGCCGGATATATGCAGCTTTGACATGATGGCTTGGATGCCAAAGGAAATGCGCTTCCTGGTCGGCGTTATGGGAGTGCTCACCGAACTTGCAGAGTCGCCCAGCGTCCTTCTGCAGTGAAGCTGCCATTTTAGCAGGACTCCTACGAGCTGCTTGTTGCCCAAAATGCTGGCTATGTAGAGACTCGTCTGCCCCGTGACATCATGGGCATTGGCATCGAATGGCAGCCGCCACTCCCACTGGCCCTCCTCGTCGCGATATGTCTGATAGAGGTAGTCGGGATATTTATAGCCTATGAGCAGCTCCAGCAGCTTAATGTGGCCGTTGATGCACGCCGCATGCAGGGGCAGCCAGCGCTCCACTGTCGGCTGTTGGATCAGCTCTGGAAAGCGGTCAAGCATCAGCCTGGCGATGCCAATATGGCCACTGTGGACGGCTGCATACAGCGGGGAGTACTTTGTTACCGCATGGGATCGTCCATCAGCCCCGGCGTCCAGTAGCCGTTGCGTGATACTCTCATAGCCAGACTGGCAGGCTCTGAAATTGAAAGTGTGGTTAGAAGTGACGAAGCCGTTGCGGATACCACACCTATTCTACTCACGTGAACAGCAACGTGTTGGCGCCGGATGGTGCCATATTGACTATAATCTGCCTCTCGGTTCCCAGCGCCGACAGAAGGACACGAACCGTGCGCTCATCCCCCTCGCTAACAGCAGCCCTGAGCTCTCCATGCTTGATCTGGCGCACTTCCTCCCGGGCATCTACCAAAGAAACAAAATATGTATTTAGAATAAACATATGGATTATGAGGCCAACACCCCTCTACCAAGTCTGGGCCCTCCTGGGCCTCCCGAGCCGTATGTGACCTCATCGACGAAATAATCGCACGCCTCTAAAGCTGTTTCGGTGCCAGGCTTGGGCTCCTCCACAAATTTCCAGGACATTATGCAATCATTCCCAGCACACCGCCCGACAGACTAGCCACAAAAATTAATAGCAACGTCTGGGCATTGAAAAAACTCGATCCACACAGCTCGCTGATTGAAACTTAACTGAGGCCGCCCGCTATAGAAAAATCGATTGGCCTCTGTCATTAATACGTCTGGGGCCAGGCCACGCCGTCGTTCCGTGGTCGTTGATCCAAAGCCCGAAGCCAGTGCGCAAGACGAGTAAAAACAACTGTTGCGGGTGGTCAAGGACCGACAGTCCCGTCATTGATTTTTTTGCGCGGGCATTGGGTTTTATGCTTTGGATGTTTGGGTGTCAAATGGCCCAATGGTTGAAGCGCACTAGTTGCTCTCCCATTGGTTGGTGGCGGGGTTGGGTGTGTGGAGAAGCATTTTCAAATTACCAGCTTGGCGCGCATCGTTCACAGCATCAGAGGTGGAGGGGGTCACACTGTTCCGTGTTGTTGAAAAACCAATAACATTTTTGCAGGGGAAATTTACTGGCTGGGCTGTGATTTCATGCTGGAATGGCTTTTTAAATATCACCACACACTCCCCACACATCATACATACATGTATGGGCATATATTATATATAAGTCGGGTTGTCGTAAACGTTTATTTCTCTGACTCAGAGCAGATATCTCACCTTCATCGGAGTCGCTCATCGCTTTGTCAAATGATTATCATTTAATACATTGCTCACTCTCTTTTACTTCAGAGTTTTGTCAATTTCACTAATTTTAGACATTTTGTACAACAGCTTTTACATTATTTAAATTTATTTTGCTCGATTCACTTTGTTTACCTTTTTTACTAGTGGTGGGAGAACATCGATGTTTGGTTCAGATCTGGCAGCTCTACTGCAATTAACATTGATTTTCGATAAAAACAGTAAATGTGCTGTTAAGCGCATGTGACTGTGATTCACACATATTTTACAAATGAGACCGTATATTTCGGTGCTGTTCTGAGGGTCATACTGTAGAAACTGGTTTTCGCCGCGCTCCCATGTGGTGTTTTTTAGTGCTAAATGGTATTTTTGTCATTTATTAATTTCATTTTCAATGTTATATAGAAATCCAATAAATGCAAGTATTTCGAATAGACCAATCATGTATAGAATTGATTCATCAATCGTATAAAATTGAGTGGGCATGGCTAAATGTTCCATATAGATAGTATTATTCAACGGAACAAAGAATATGAGGAATTGGTCGTTTTTTTGAATCGAATTTGAATTCGCCGCAGTTCGCCGCAGTTCGCTTTAGCAACAATGAGTCCCATTCCATACACAAACATGTTGCTAATTCCATGAACACATACCCTGGGGAAATGGATGATATAGAGTTGCGGAAATGTGTTTCATCCCATGCTCTAATTAATGCAGAAACTAGTCAGTATCTATTTTAATCGATATTTTGCAATTAGTGGTCCTCTTACAGAGACAAAGAAGCGCTACAGGGATCAGGTTTTATTTACAAATAACTAATCAAATGCATGAATAGACCAAAAAAATGCAAATCTAAAACAAGGCCTTTATTAATAACATTTGAAAGCAGCTTGGAAAACAGCATCTTAAAATAATATTAACGAAATAGGGTATAAAAACGCCCATGCCCTGGTTGACAACAAATGAGTCTGCAAATACCAGCAACATTGACGTCACAACCTGCGACATTGAACATTTTTGTTGAAATCGTGTTTTTGTCAAAATAAAAAACATGCAAGTACTTAAAAATAATTTATCTTGATCAAAATTGTTTCAGCAATCATATAAAATTATCTGAGCAAAAATAAGATCTATATAGCTGGGAATATTCGACGGAAGAAAGATTAACCAAGAATTAGTCGTCATAACCGGTTCAGAACAATGAGTCCCATTCCATGCACACATACCATGGGGGAAATGGATGTTATAGAATTGTGAATATGTTTGTCATCCCAGGCAAAAACAATTTATTTTCAATATATTTTAATATTATTCAATATTATTTAATATTATTTTCAATATTTCAACGATGTTTTTAAGCTTATTGTCTTCTTGTAGGGACCAAGAATAGGTATCAGGATCGAGATATATATACAAAACACTCATCATATTATACTTTATATTATACATATTATACATATTTATACTTTCATATAAAATTAAAAAAATAAGGTATACAAAGGCCTATACTACGGCTTACACGCAATATAGCGGCTCTTTTTTTGTTGAACTTTTTCGTTTAAACCTTTTTTTACAATAAATACAATAAAAGCAAGGATTAAAAACTATCCAATGTTGTAGAAAATGTGTTCATCAATGGGATAAAACTATGTGGGCATTGCTGAGAGATTTAGTTAGTCAGCATTATTCAATGGAATATCAAAATTAAGCAATATGAACGAATTTCCTTTTCCGTTTGTTTTGATTGACCTATTTCGCTACTTGTTTTTTGTTTGACTTATTTCGCTAAAACCTCTTTTTACACAAAATGCAATAAAAGCCAGTATTAAGAATACACCAGTTAAATAGAAAATAGATTCATCAATCGTATAAAATTATGTGGGCATGGTTAAATGTTTTATCTAGCTAGTAATATTCCACGGCAGATCAAAATCGAGGAATATGTAAAATAGAAATTGCATTCGTTGGTATATTTACGGTATATTTCTTAAATGAAACGGTATGTTTCGGTATATTTCTGACGTCGGACGGTATGCTTTAACGATAAATCCGCGGTCACACTGTTTCAATACAAAATAAAAACAATTAAATAATTTTTGTATCTGATTTTTTAAAAATATTGCGTGCCTCATATACACCTCGGTGCGAGTATATCCAGTCGTGGTTATGAGTGAGTGCCGGTGCCGGAATACAAGTAAATGGGCAACAATAGAGCAGCTCACACCCAAAAATAAAAAATAAAAAAAATGTGATAAAGTGGGAGATAGCATAAAAGAAAACAAATGACTCTTTAAAAACAACGATCTGCTTGGCTGGGTGGCGGGGAAAATAAGGGCGGTGCTGGATTCTTTGGCGTTTCGTTTGCTTTTCTTTTGGTGGCTGTAATTTCCATTTCCACGGACCTTTGCCTATGCGTTTGTGTGTGTGTGTTTTTTTGTGGCATCCCGACTTAGAGATGAGACATCGGTGCCGCGTAACTGTAGAATGCCCTTTCCGCGAGCTCTCGATACACCTGTTCTGTGATGGAATTTGAAATTTGAGGGCGAAACCAAGGCCAGATGGAATATTTGGTGGACTTGAAAACTGTTTCCACTGGAAATTGACTATTATTTCTTGGGAAATAAAATTCCTTCAAGTCCACAAAAAGCCGCCCTGCCATATTCTCTCCAATTTGGCAAAAAGAGTATAAAATCTTCACCATTCGCATGGCCATCATGGTTTATTCTTGTTTTTGTGTTTAAGGTCGCCGCCGCCGCCGCACCACCCCTCCCGCTGGCGTATGGGTGTGTGTGATTCATACTAAATATAAAGTCAACGCTTTTCTTTTAGTTCGGAAGAAGTTTTAATTTTGGATGCATAGTTATGCCCCGAATTTGTTTCAAATTTAATGTGCCCCATAAAAATAGATCCAAGTGATAATCCGAATGGCTGTAAAAAGCGGGCAGATACGACCGAATGTTTCCGGATCTCAGTGCAACGGAACCACAACATTTATTACGGGGCTGCTTCTGGCGCCTATCTAACCGGCGGGCGGGTAATTTCCGTAATCGAACACTGCCAATCCTCCCTGCCACTCAATACATATGTCTCCGTCTGCTTTTCAATAACCCGGGCGCCACCTTCTGATTTATTATTCACAGAGAGATCGGCATGACTAACAATGAGATTGCGGCGCTGATTTAAATGGAAAACTTTGAAAATAAACAACGCGCCGAGCCTGGTGATAACGACAAGAACGAAAAACAAATACTAACAATTGCATGCAACAACGAAATAGACAACAAGCCCCAAAGGGACGCAGTGACGACAAGTAAACCAGTAAGACCAGTGGTATGCACCTGGTTGAGATCGGAGCAACGATGAACCGCACCGCCTCCGTTTCCCACAATTATGCTGCCTGTTTGCTGGATAACCGGCAAGCGTCCTATGCAGACCTCACGTACCCAGGCTTCGAGATGCCCCCGACCGAGTACGCCCCATCCGACATGAGATTCTCTATCAATCTGTGGAAGAACGATCCGCCCGACTATGTCGATCTCATATGCATGATCCCGAATGGCACCCTGCTGATGATGAAGGCCCCCTCGTCGACCACGATACGGGAAATCAAGGTGGAGGTCGTCAAGATGGCGAAACAGAACTGCCTGGGCTATATGATCAAGGATGCGTGCGACTATCAGTTCTACGGAATCTCTGTGTTCAACATCGAACCCTACACGGACGAGACGAAGCGCCTGTGCGAGGTGCAGCCCCACTTTGGTCTACTCAGCCTGGGCGACCGCACCGATGCCACCAGCTTCTCCAGCGACTACGAACTAACGAAGATGGTCAGCGGCATGATTGGCAACTCATTCGATCATCACCGAACCCAAGGCACGCCCGAGATCGACGACTTTCGACGCAGCATGACAGATCTCTGCGAGAGCATCGAGGTGGAGCGTTCCCAGTTCACGTGGCAGCAGCGTCTCCTCTATGAGCATCCCCTGAGGCTGGCCGGCTCGGTGGATATGCCCGAGCTAATACGTCAGCGTCATCCAACATCCGCTTTTCTGATAGTCGTAAAGAACGAGAACGATCAGAGCACGTTCACGTTGTCTGTCATGGAGAAGGACACCCCGTTCTCGCTGATCGAGAGCACGTTGCAGAAGATGAACCGATCGCAGATGAAGATGAACGATCGCGCCGGCGACTATATACTGAAAGTGAGCGGCCGCGATGAGTATCTGTTCGGGGATCATCCGCTGATACAGTTCCTGTACATCCAAGAAGCGCTCTCGGACTCGGCCGTGCCCAATGTGGTGCTGCAGTCGGTGATCCGCCTGGAGTCGTACATCAATCACCACAACGAGCAGAGCATGGGCCTGAAGCGAGCCCCCAAGAAGGACCGGTCCGTGGTGCTCCATAAGGCACCCACATCGCTGTGGGATTTGGGCAACTACTTTCAGCTGACGCTGCACAGCATCAGCAACGTCAACTACGACAAGACACGGGCGTTCCGGGTGGGCGTTGATGTGGGGCTGTATCATGGCGAGCACAAGCTGTGCTCACAGCGATCGATAGATGCGCCCAATGGCAGCTCGGACACGTTCCTCTTCAACGATCAGATCATGGACTTTGACATACAGATGCGCAATCTCCCGCGGATGACGCGACTGTGCATCGTCATCTTTGAGGTGACCAAATTGTCGCGCTCCAAGAAGTCATCCAACAACAAGGACAACGCCCAGAAGGACGTGTCGTACAACAAGAATCCCCTGGCCTGGGTCAATACAACGCTTCTGGACTACAAGGCTCATTTGCGAACTGGCCGACAGGTGCTGTACACGTGGACATATGCGGACGATATACAGTCGGACGAGGTGTTCCACCCGCTGGGCACCATCGAACCGAATCCGCGCAAGGAGGAGTGCGCCCTAGTGCACGTAACATTCCACAGCAGTGGCGCCGAATCCGTGCGCTATCCCTGCGAGAATACTGTCTTGCAATATGCAGCGGATCGAGCGCTGGCCAGCCTCCGCGAGAAGCAACAGCAGCCGGCAGAGCCCGAGAAACCACTGAAAGAACTCAAGGAGTTGGTGGCCAACTACACCGGCCTGGACAAGATCTATGAGATGGTGGACCAGGATCGCAATGCCATTTGGGAGCGCAGGTAACTACCAGTAAAACCATTCAATATCTAAAATTCGAATCTGTGTGTGATTGACTTTTTTAAGGAATGATCTCCTGCGCGAATTGCCAGAACAGCTGCCGATCCTCTTGCACTGTGTGTACTGGAAAGAGCGCGACGATGTGGCCGACATCTGGTACCTACTCAAGCGGTGGCCGCTCATCTCGGTTGAACGATCACTGGAACTGCTGGACTATGCCTATCCGGATCCAGCCGTTCGTCGATTTGCCATCAAGTGTCTACAAATTCTCAAGTGAGTGCACACCCCACTTAATGACTCCATGAGCAATACCTTTACTACAATCCCATTTCCATTAGGGATGATGATCTGCTATTGTACCTGCTCCAACTGGTGCAGGCCATCAAGCACGAATCGTATCTGGAGAGTGATCTGGTTGTGTTACTGCTGGAGCGAGCGCTGCGCAATCAACGCATCGGCCACTACTTCTTCTGGCATCTGCGATCCGAGATGCAAACGCCTTCGATGCAGACACGGTTCGGCCTCCTGCTGGAGGTCTATCTCAAGGGCTGTAAGCATCATGTGGCGCCGCTGCGGAAACAGCTGCAGGTGCTCGACAAACTGAAGCAGGGCTCTGTTATAGCCAAGAAGGGCAGCAAGGAAAAGGTGAAAACCATGCTGCAGGACTTTCTGAGGGATCAGCGGAACACGGGCGTCTTCCAGAACATACAGAACCCACTGAATCCCAGCTTTCGGTGTAGTGGCGTCTCGCCTGACCAGTGCAAGGTGATGGACAGTAAGATGCGTCCGCTGTGGGTGGTGTTCGAGAATGCCGATCTGAACTCGAACGATGTGTACATTATATTCAAAAATGGCGATGATCTGCGCCAGGACATGCTCACACTGCAGATGCTGCGGGTGATGGACAAGTTGTGGAAACGAGACGGGTAAACTTGAATCACACTTAGTTCTCCTTGTGGCATTTTCGACAATTGTTTCCTCTTTTCAGCATGGACTTTCGCATGAACATCTACAACTGCATCAGCATGGAGCAGCGCCTGGGCATGATTGAGGTGGTGCGGCATGCGGAGACGATTGCCAACATACAGAAGGAGAAGGGCATGTTCTCGGCCACGTCGCCGTTCAAGAAGGGCTCGCTATACAGTTGGCTCAAGGAGCACAACAAGCCCGCTGATAAGCTGAACAAGGCCATCAACGAGTTCACGCTTAGCTGTGCCGGCTACTGTGTGGCCACCTATGTACTGGGCGTGGCCGATCGTCATTCCGACAACATAATGGTCAAGAGGAACGGACAGGTAAATCACTTTATCGAACAAATTCTGTACAAACATGAAATCCTTGTGATCCATCCTCAGCTCTTTCACATCGACTTTGGACACATCTTGGGACACTTCAAGGAGAAGTTTGGTGTGCGTCGGGAGCGTGTACCGTTTGTGCTAACCCATGATTTTGTGTACGTCATCAACAAGGGCTGTAATGATCGCGAGGCGAAAGAGTTTTGTCACTTTCAGGAATTGTGCGAGCGCGTATGTCAACTTCAATCAGTCGGAAGTCGGCAGGACTGTAGTTTTCATTCTATTTAATTTTTTGCAGGCATTTTTAACATTACGCAAACACGGCTGCCTTATCTTATCGCTGTTCTCGATGATGATTTCAACAGGACTGCCGGAACTGTCCTCCGAGAAGGACTTGAACTATCTACGCGACACTTTGGTAAGTTCGAATCGCGTAGTAATCGATTGAAGATCCCTCATAGATCTGCATCCTCAGGTGCTGGACTATACGGAGGAAAAAGCACGCGAACATTTCCGGGCGAAATTCAGCGAAGCTTTGGCCAACTCCTGGAAAACTTCTCTAAATTGGGCCTCGCACAATTTCTCCAAGAACAACAAACAGTAAACGGACATCAACAAAATGCAGCACACGATCGTTGTGTGTTCCAAAACACTATCTCACCCCCACAGAAGCCCCAGAGGGATCATTCCCAATCCTCTCTGCTTATATTTACATTGGTACCACGCTCCGCAACAGACGGGCGTGGGTATCCGTAAAATGCATAAAACCAAGTTCAAAACTACATATGTATGTGTTCACTATGTTAGGCCGACCCACAAGCCCCCACAAAACCCACAGCCCCCCATATATGTCACACTATCGATAAAATCACTGCCACAAGTGCTCCAATATAATTTAATGTCCTGCCTCTTGGATTACCTATATATATATATTTGATATTTGAACAATGACCCCTCCCCTTGGACCCTATTGTATTGTTTTTGTTGTTTCGAAACCTGTACAACCCCCCCAAACGTGCAGAAGAATGTATCCTATTATGCTTATGTGTCTAATTAAGCGACATTTACTCCATAAGTTAAAAAGTTAACTTTAATTTGTTTTCTCTCTCAAAAATACGATGATTTATATTGTGTACTGTACCATAATTTGTTTCCTTTCCAGCAACAAGCAAAAAACTAAATCAGAAATTATTGTGTGTGTGTTTCCTGGTTTCTTTTCTGTTCATTTCGTAGTGTTATAGTCTTATATGTATATGTACTAGTACTTGTAATGTATTTTGTAAATCGCTGGATAATTATAATTAAATGAAACGAATTATACACATACACATACATATATTTGAACGAGTGTATAGAATGTAATCGAAACAAGAAATATATAAATACATAACATATGTATGTACACCATGTGCTTCTACGAATGTATCTGTATTCGTCTCAACAACTCAATCGTGTTTCACTGGGATTGGGGGCGAAGTGAGCACTCTCACAGGGGAAAACACAAATCCCAGCGGCGAACCTTGACCACCACACCCGATGAATATTATCTCGAATCGGAAGGGAAGGAACCTGATAATCCATAGTAGAACCATCAAAACTGTTGTCGATGCCAGGAGGCCCATTCTAGCATCCGGTAGCATCCATTATCAATGCCATTTGATGATTATTACAAGACCTTATTGCACTTCGCCCATATATTGATCTTTCGCACCGGCCAGTAGGATTATAAAGGCCATACAGGAGGCTCTTATTTGCCAAATCCTATGAGGGGTTTCCAATGGTTGGTTGGTTCCAATGTTTCACAGCATCTACAGTACTTTAATTTCTTAAGATCATATCTCAGGGGACCGCTTCTTCTTCGGAATAGAACTGAGGGGAAAACTGAAATAAATTACTTGTCACACATTTAGTATAGGTTTTTATTTGACATCAAGTATTCAGTTTCAGTTGCATGTATACATACATATAGTATATGTATATGTATGCCTATATAAAATATATTTGTTTAAAACTAGTTTTGTTTCCGTTTTACTTTACACACATTCCAGCATCAAGAGGATGCAGTAATATTAAATACATATGTATATCTAAAACCCTTTTGCTTGCTGTTTTCCCCATTATGATCTGTCGGGCTATGCCGCTCCGCTCACTGGTGGATGACCATCAATGCCGGCCAGCGCTCTAAGCAAACTGATGGTTAAGTCTACGACTACACTACGGATTCAATAAAATAAAACAAAACGTCGTACACAGTACCGATGCAAAAAAAAGGTAAAAGTATAGTAATAGTCCCTAGGCGCCTAGCTATTAGCTAATCAGTAGGTAGTAGAAACCGTATGGAATTTTCATGGAAATTAATATTTTTGTTTTGTTTTGTTTTTGTTTTTGCTTTCGTTTTTCGTTTAGTAAAAGGTTAACAGCAAATTGTGAAACATTTTGATACTTTTTTTCGCCTTGACCTCTAATGGAATCGTTTTCTGTGTATACATATACATACAATATATCAAATATACAGCATTTTGTTAAAATCCTTTATAAAAATAGGTGTATTAAATATATGGGTTGTTTTCTTGATTTAAATTTTTGTTGTTGTTGTTGTGTAAAAATACTGTATATACAATTAAAATTATTTCCCTACACATAAACACGTACCAGTACATACATATAAATAGTCATTTGATTTATATAAATAATTTAGAAAATATGAGAAACCGCGGTTCGTTTTTGTCTTTTTTGCATTTAGGAATATAGTACTTTTTGTTGTTTATTTGTATCAGTTTCAGTTGTACGAATTTCGGCTTGAATTTTTTACTTTTTAGGATACATTTTTCATTTTTCAGTTTTTAGTTTTTGTAAATATTTTCTTTCTTTTGTTGTATATGTGAATTTTTGTACATTTTCATTTGCTTTTGATTGGGCTGCCATTGACAAGGAGCTGTACTAAGTAGAGCTATACAAATCTGTTGGAAATAGTAATGTGAATCATTATTATGAGGTTTAAGGCTTAAGCCTCATAAATAAAGTACATTAAAGGACAAATAGAACGGGCTTGTGATCGAAAGATAATATGGGTTTCACCACCAACTACAGGTCGATCCACTCGTATAACCTTTTCACGACCAAAATAATGTTTCTGGGAATATCACAATCTTTGGCTTGATCCTGGAGTAAAGCCAAAATCAAACCAAAAAGTTATTCCCGTGTGGGGTTTACAAACATCAAACTACCATCGTATGCGGTCTATTTTGTACAACACTTCGTCAACTTCTGCCCTTTGGACCTCGCTTTGGGGGATATCATATCTAAAATGGATTCAATTCACCTGTAAAGCATCTGTTCCCAGATGTCCTGTGGTTTAGCTCTTCTTGTTTTTATATAATCCCTAGTTCTCTTTACATTTCATTTTTAAAGGCACACGCTTTTTATAAAAATCTGTTCTTTTAGGTTTTGTAAAATACACTTTAAATGTTGGATGCTGCAATCCATAACTTTATATTTTTGTATCGTTTTTCTTCTTTTTTTTTCTAAAAAAATTCAGGTTCAGTCTGTTTCAAGGAAATGTTTTGATGAAAAAACGTAACTCTTTTTGTTTGAGATTCTTTAAGACGTGCAATTTATACATCCTATAGAAAAATGTGTTAATTGTATGGTTTTTACTTATTAGTTGGCAGAGAATAAAATTCCTTTGCATATTAAATATGTGTATCGAAGGGGTTCCATTTCTCAACTGATTGTATAAATAGTTTTTGTTGAAACATTGTTGGAGTCTGTTTTGATTTCCTTGTATCTCTTCGTTTCTTCTCCGCTATTCTCCTCTCCTCTCTTCTGTTCTGCTCTCCTTTCGTTTCGTTTGAATTTCCTGCCTTAATCGAGAACCTAACTAGATTTAGGCTTAGGCTAAAACAATTCGGTTACAACTAAATTAGCAGCGAGCTTATCAAATAATTGTATGTGTAGTTGAATGTCATCTTAAGCGCTACTAGTGCGGTAATGTACTTAACTCGATGGTTGCGCCCATCAACTGGGGCAGCTGGGGCGTGTGTGTGTGTGTGTGTGTGTGGTTGCGGTTGTGTGTGTGTGTGTGTGTCTCAGTGCTTCGACAGATTCAGTGGTAAGTCTGAAGGAATACAAAACAATATTAGCTCAGACTCAGTCCAAGTGTCAGTCTTAGATGGGGAGACTCACCTGAACTTTGTTCATTCCTTAGGCTACTATTATGAAACAATGCGGAGGAGGAGGGGCCGGCACCGGAGGCAGCCGCCGAGGAGACGGATGCATTGGAGCTGGTCGGCGAAGTGGAGGCTGTGCGATGACTGGACGCTGCAGACATTAGATCGGTACTACTATCAGTCAGTTTTGGCGTGGCCAGGTGTGCAGGCGTGTGGTGTGTTAGTGCCGCGGGATGTGTCAGGTGCGTATGCGGATGCGGATGCGTATGCGGACTGGGGGCGGGCTGTCCAAATGCGGCGGCAGCTGCAGCAGCCGCAACAGCGGCTGCCCCGACGCCATTATAGGCAAACGGATGATACGGCGAGGGAGGTGACAGTCTCGCGGCTGCAGCCGAACTGCTGCTGGCCTGTGGATGCGGCGGCATTAGCGGCGAGGCTCCCGCCTGGTAATGGTGCACCCACAACGGGTTGTGCCTCAGGGCCGCCAGTGTAGATATGTAGGGATGGTAAAGCGATGGCGACACCACCGAGGGAATGTAGGCGGCAGCAGCCGCTGCTGCAGCCGCCGCCGCAGCGGCTGCGCTACTGCCCGATGACACAGGCACCGTCGGGCTGCCCGATGATCCATTGCCGTTCACCTGCGGCGGTGGATACATATAGTAGTGCAAGGGCGAGCCGGAGGCTGGTGAACTACGCTGCATATGCATCTGGTGGCGCCGATCTGGTGGCGATGTACTTCGGTCACCGGGCGACGGACAGCTGCTGCTGCTGGCCGTTGGCGAGGCAAACTCGCGGCGTATCGAGGCAGTCTTCTTGGGAACGGTGCGAGGTGTGGTGGCGGGGGAAGCTGTTGTGGAACGGGGCGGTGAAAGATCTTGCGACGCCACTCCTCCGTGTGAAATGTGTGGCGAAACCGCTGTGCCAGTCGACGTCGATGGTCGACCTCCTGTTCCAGAATAGTGATCTCTATAGAAGGAATGCCCATAGTCCACGGGCAGCGGCGACCCAGTCGTGTACGGGGGAGAGCGTTTCTTGCTGGCCGCATGTGAGGGCGACTTTCCACCGCCATTGCTGCCGCTCACTTCGGGCGACTTGGGGGAGCTGAGGAGGGAGCGTGGATAGTTTCCGGAATTGGCGTACAACGAATGCTGGTGATGCACATTGCTGATGATGGCCGCCGGATGGTCGATGGTCTTCTTGGAAGATGAAGAGGAGGACGACGAGGAGCTGCCACTGCCTCCGCCCAAGAGCGAGTGTATGCTGTAGGAGCTGTTCAGGCGTGTGGGCTGCTGCGAGGCCGCAGCCGGTGCTGGCGATGTAGTGGGTGTGCTAGTGCTAGTGCTAGGCTTTCCTTGAGGCGGTGCCAGATTCATGGGCGCTGACTTGCTGGGCGGTGCCGAAGCCTTGGCACGACTCCGTTTGCCACCGACCCCTCCACTGCTACTGCCTCCGCTGCCGCTGCCATTGTTCACGCAACCATTGTCCTCCAGCGACACCTTCTCAAACTCGCGCAGGATGCGCTTTCTGGGCGAGACATGCTGATGATGGTACTCGACTAGACGGCTGACTGCCGCGGCCGACGTTGGCGGCGAAACCTAAAAGAGATTGTTAGTTTTCAGTTAATGGAATGCTCTTTCTAGTCCAATTCTAGGGGGCCACTCACCTTGTGCGTCAGAGAGTGACTTAGATTCCCGATGGCTCCGCCACCGCTGCGCTCTGCTGCCGTGACTGCCGCCGCTGTCGACGCTGGTGTCTTGGACAATTGCTCTAGACGTGCTGGCACCCCATCGATAAGTTTCTGAATGATGCTGTTGAGCTTGGCTCTGGGTTTCGGCTTTTTAAGTCTTCTGTTGTCTGCTCGTGGCGTCTTGTGATCGCCATTCAGATCGCTGCCAGTGCTGCCGTTCGTACTGATCGAAGGCGGTATCGGGGGTTCATTAACTGTCACCGACATGGCCTCTTCGTCCTCACTCGTGTTCATCTTCTCCGCAGTCGCCGGTGCTGTCGCCTCAATCGTGGGCTCAACTTTTACTTTCGTCTCTGCGTTCGGCACAGAAGCTTCCTCTTTTGACTCGCGGCTATCATTGATTTCGGCCTTGTTCGACTCCGTTTCCGGCATTGCTTCCGTTTCTACTTTGATCGTTTCTGGTTTCTCCGTTTTAATCTCATTTGCAGTTTCTGCAGAAGCTTCTGCTGCAGCGCCAGTGCCAGTGTCAGTGGCAGTGTCGCCTTCTGCAGCTTCTCCGCCTTCGGCCTTTAGTGTCTCATCGCCATTTTCAGCCTTGACCAACTCGAAGATCGGCCGCAGATCTTCGCTATTGGCAATCGGCTCGTGGGGTCGTCTTCTCTTGCGTGATGCTGTCTGGAGGGCAGCCTTGCTAAGGACACTGTGCCTGGGACGATAATAATAAAGCGACAGTTCTTTGGATATGCCGCGTCGTGGTCTCGACTGTTTCCAGGGCTGGTCCCGTTGCCACGGCGATGATTGTATCGAGCTATTGTCATCCGAAACTGCAAGAAACCGAATAATATTTTGCTCAGAAATGCACTCGCATCATGGTATATTTAGTTGTCAGTCAAATGCCAAACGGGGATGACAAACACTTACAGCTCAGAGATGTGGAATTCTCGTTCTTTGGATACGTTGTCGTCACTGCAGACGTTGGGGTCACGGTGGCCGAGGTGGCCGCAGATGGGGGGCGAAAAGTCTTGCGCGTTACAGAGACCCATCCGCTCTTATCGCCGTCCTTCGAACGTGCCAGTTCCAATATGAATTTGCCATCTGTTGCGCAGAAGATGGATGTTGTTTGTTGTTTTATCTTGACGGAAATGGGTTTAAGTTTATGTTTTAAACTTGCCTTTAAAGAACTGCAAACGACCGCCGTAGCCGGCCGTGCTGTTGTTGCTGTGCGTCGATATCGGATGCCTGCCCATATCAAAGCTGCTGCTCATGCTGCTGACACCCTTCTCGCTCTTCAAAGATCCTGTGGGCGCCATGGATGCGGCGGCGGTGGCACTCGGCACACTGCTTAAGGAACTGTAGTCGAGCACACCACCCATTACATCGACAGGCTTCGGAGCAGAGCCGACGAGGGCACTAGTCGCTGCCACCGTAGCAGATGCCGCCATCGCTGAGGAGCTGCTGCTGCTTGTTGGACTGTTACTGCTTCTAGTTGTCTTTGTTGTGGGCGTGCTGACATGCGGCAAAAAGCCATTTGACGAGGCTGGAGCTGATGATGATGATGACAATGATGAGGAGGGCGTCGGCGTCCTGCCTGCTGTCGTGCTAGTGCTCGTGCTCGTGCTCAGGTTCGCGGGCAGGGGCGGGGGCAGTGGAAAGCTGCCGTTCAAACCATTTTTGAGTAGAAACTGTGCTGCCGCCTCTGCAATTATGCGTTCGTTGTTGCTGTTGCTGTTGTTGTTGTTGCTGCTGCTGTCGTTGCTATTGTTGTTGGAGTTGTTGCTGCTGTTACTGTTAATGGTACTTTTATGCTCATCGGTCATTGTTGTCTGTCGTCTGTTGCACTCTGTTACAATTGTGACGTCATTTAGAGTTGGCCTTCAAAGAAAAACATTTTCATGTGTTGGCAAAATGATTTTCGTTGGTTAAAAATGTACTCCAGCTCGATTTTCTAATTGGTTTCATACAATTTAAATACAATTTTCATTTTGTTTTTGTTGTAAATTCCTCGCGCACAGTCCGCAGCCGGGACATAACTCAACGTCGACGGCGTCGCGTATCAAAATATGCCAGCTCGGCACGGCAATGGGAGCGTCTGGTCTGGGTAACATTTTCGTGTTTTGGAAGCTGAAACAATTTACTTTATTGCACACATGGCCTATAGCATTTTCAGCCGCCGCTTATCGTTGCATTTACTTTGTCTTTATATGTTTTCACGCACAGAGTTTACTATTGGCATAGGCATTGGGGCTGGCTGCTGCTGGCGGAAGAGCACAAAGAGAGCACAGCAAGAGCAGAGCACAAAACGAAGTGGGAAAAGGAGGAGATAAAATAGGAAAAAACGTTCTCCAATTACCATCAGCAGATATCGATATCCGATAATGCGCGTAATAGGCTGAGGCCACGTGCTGCGACCAAGCTGGTCAGCAAACAAATTATTGATCACTGATTTAAACCAATAAATTAAATAAATAAATTTAAAATTATCAACGAAAAACGCAGCTCAGTGTGCGGACAGTGTGACCGTGAACTGAGAACGCGAAAATACCAAATTCCAAAATGGCACTAAAAATTACAACAAAATACCAAAATGCTCAGCATACTAAACAAAAATTATTTTTGAATATTAAAATTAAATTTTGTTTATTCCCTCGGATCCTGCCTCGTTTAGCTATGGCGCACATTGTGGTTGCGCGAATTAGAAATGAGATTAACTTTTGTTTCGTCGATGGGCAATAATATCTTGAGTTTCGAACTGATCCCCCGACTATGACAATTTACAAAAAATATACAAAAATCACAAAGTTTTCTTTCGTAAAATCCTTACGAAATTCTTCCCCTTAATCCAAATCGGCCCAGTTATTCTTAGTTTGTTTACTGATTTGAACCATAGATTTAAATATTCCTGAAACACGTCGGTATTCGTGGGGTCCAAAGTTGGAAAGACGTCTTATTATTCTTCCAATTTGTTATTTATTTATAATTTTTTGGTTCCTACGAAAAAATGGGGAGCTAAAACTACTGCCATTAGTTTTTCCCAAGGTATAGTTAAAGAGAAATCGCAGTCCCTCGTCAAATCTTTCATCATCACCCACACGAAAATAACGGGAATTCCTTCCAACCATGCTAAACGCCGGCTATATGACCCACATGGCTTAGATTGTATTAAACCATTTCACTGATTCTTCATCGGTAAATTAAAAATAAATATTCCTTTATAGAATAAAATGTTTATTTAAGTCCAGAAGATAAACATCAAGCGATTATGTTATGTTATGCTAAATGCATTCACTTTAGCTAGATAAATACTTATGGTTTGCAAGTGTCTTTTTATTGGGTTTAATACTGTTTGCATGCTACGATTTGGATATTTCAATGATGAGCACGGCGGAATAAAGTATATTTAAATAGCCTATACTATACGTATGCGTGTAGCTGGAATACAACCCTTCATATCTTCACATCTTCTTCTGCTTCTTAAATTTAAACACAACTCCTTTTGTCTCATCTCTTCCTAGACTCAACATTCTCAATCGATGAGCCGCGATACATCTAAATATGTATGTATTTCTAATGCAAAATATAATATAAATCTTATGCGTCTACATACTCGTTTGTATAATATTATGTAGCGTGGGGGCGGGCATGCTGCCATGTTAGATTCGAGTTGGGTTTTGATATGGGTGAGAAGTCGTCAATTGCACAGGAATACATAGTTAAGAATAGATGCTTAGTAGGTATTGCACAAAGTAAATATTGTAAAATCGTCACAACAAAGGGCACACAATATATAAAAAAAAAATTTAAATTTAGTTTTTCTTTCCATTTGCCAACATAATTTAAATATCACAGACGTTTTGCCAATTTTTTAACTAATTCTCCATTTTGCGTGTTAATTTTGTATGCCAAATCGGGAAGTACAGAGTGAGGTGAGGAATAAGTCAGTAAAGAAGATACTTAGATTCATAAAAAACGGTTCCAACCGCTATTTCGATGCACCCTACAAGGCTCAACCTGGTATTATGCGAGGATGACCCCTTGTACAGCGCATGGGCACCGCATCCCCATCGGGATCGGGTCGAAATATATACTCGTACACATCTAAATGTCAGTCAAGTGTTGAAACGAAATCAAGTCTTGTGTTGAACATGGCACATAATTGCTAAAAGGAAAACTGGAGTCAAGCCTATGAAGGTGAACCTCTATCCTTATCATATAAATGGGTTTATGTATATGTAATACTATGTATTCTCGACATTCTGGAAGAATTCGAGCGTTAAGTGTATGAAATGATATCATTCTGTTGGGTTCATCTTAGAGAATCTCTCTTACCATCCCCTCCTAGTGCATGTTGTCCAATCTGCCCGATGGCAGACCCAAGGCGGCGCTCAAATTTAGTCCTTGTGGAACGGCGACGCCAACGCCGACACTAACACCTGCCCCCAAATTACCCTCGCTCTCACTCTTCCAGGAGGAGACCGGTATGTGGGGAGCCGGCAAGCAGTTGCGCAGCGTTTGCACAATCTGAATTGTGTCCATGAGTGCTGCAAATGCAAAGTCAGTGTCTAATATCGCAGACGAATAAACCGGTTATCGCTTTACTTACTCTTCTGCAGACTCTCGCTCTGCTTGCCGTAGGGCTTGCACATAGATGGACGTATGTAGGTCTTCATGCGAGACATGTTCCGCATAAGTTCGGAAAAAATGCGTACAATCTTGTCCTGGCCAACAGCCATGTGGTCCAAGCGATTGGCATCACTGGTGGCCCAGGCCCCGTTGTGCAGGGCCAGTAGATCTTTGTTCGACTCAATCGAATCAAGATTTGAGCTGCAATGAGAAATACTCGCACTAAGAACTAATAAATGCCGAAAAGCCGAAACTAACCGCAAGGAATCTGCTGCATTCTTATGTGATAGCTGATCCAGAGACGAGTGCGAGGAGGACGATGAAGATGAGTGCGGCGACTGCGATGGTGGTGGCATTGGATGGTGATGGGTTTGCGAACTGACACCGGAGCCCCCGGATGTGGATGTGCTGGTGGCCGGAGTCGGCTGCTGATTTGCGGCCACGGCAGCGGCCACTGCCTGCGATTGCATCAGACCCTGGATCTGTAAATTGGCTGCTGCTGCGGCCACGGCCATGGGATCAAAGTGCTTAGGATCCAGTTGAGCAAACACACGCTGCTTCTCCAGCGGACTCAAATTGCTTAGCTTCTCAAGGCTCTGCTGGGCGAGCACTCGATTTTGTTGCTGTATCAGAGCCGCCGTAAGCTGTTGCTGGTGCTTGGCCTGCGCCTGGGCCTGCTGCTGTTGTTGTTGTTGTTGCTGCTGCTGTTGCTGCTGTTGTTGTTGCTGTTGCTGCTGTTGATGATGTGCGGCGGCAGCACTGATCTGTGAGAGCTGCGTCTGGATGCTGTTCTGCTGCTGCTTGGTCAGATGCTGGAGCTGCGGCGGCACTGGAACCTGTGCCACCTTGGAGCCCGTCGACTTGGATAAGTCGATTTCCACATTGCTTGAGCTGGTGCTGCTGGCAGCGCTGGAAGCAGAGCCAGCTGCAGCATTTCCTCCGGCTGCACTGCTGGGCGGTAGATGGGAGAGTCGTTGCAAAAAGTCGGGCGTATTCACGCCAGGATACTGTTGCTCCATGAATGGCATGGGTGAGATGCCCATGTGGTTCTTGTAGTAGCGGCAGGCGGGGCTGGGGCACGACTGGACCACCTCGATAATGAACTCCTTTTCCATCCCGAACTGATCCCGCCCAATCGTGTAGGACTCGATTACAGCCCGCACTGTGGCGTCCACACTTAGATGAAGCCCGTGGGGACCGGACATGTGCTTTAGCATGACCGCGTTGGCGAAATGCTCAAACGGCAGAACAATCTTTCCATTATCGCGCAGAATCAGGCGACCCTGTGAGTCCAGCGTCAGTCGATTGGCCAAGACCCTATTAATGGAGAGGACGAACTTGATTGAGTGGAGGGTATTCATATACACTTACAACATTTGTACACTTACTGCAGATAGGCGGCACTGGGCAGCATGGCGTTGTCCTTCAGATCGCTGAAGCACTGCAGCAGCTCGGCGCTCGGGTTCCAGCCCTTGTTCTGCAAATAGAGCTGCAGCAGCATGTAGAGCTTCTCGGTCACATAGCCCACGCCGGGAAGTCCGGCATTCGGCTGCGGCAGCATGTCGCTGTGCGATGACCCACTGGCCACGCCCCCGACGCCGGGACCCTTGGATAGTGCCGCCTTCATCGTCTCCGAAAGATCCAATTTATAGTTTTCTGGGTAGAAGTGCTTGACGTGCTCCTGCAACAATTGATACACAGCCCGCACACCATGAAAGCCCACACAGACACGCCTACACATACACAAACGGCCACCACCACTACCACCCACTTACCAAATTGTTCATTTTCGGCTGTGGGCTACTGTCTGGCTACTGCAGCGGCATCTATTCGCTGGGACGCCACCAATGCATTTTGGAATTGGGACTCTAACGGCTCTTAGGAGTTCTCCAATTGGAATAGGGACGAGACTGCACTAATTGGGAGGCACAAAAGGAGAAAAAATTGTGTTGTCCTTGCAAGCAGTTGTCCTTATTGGACCTATCGATAAAATATATCTCAAAAATATACCGTCGAAATTTCAAAATATACCGCAAATATACCGATGAAAAAACGAACTTAGCCCACCTAAACCCCTTTTATTTATTTGGGTGCACACCTTGAGGGAAACGCGACAAATAGTTCTGGTTGTAAATTCTTCTTGACGGAACCCTACGATATCTTTCCACTGAACTGCGCTAAAATTCTTCAAGATTCATAATTTTCGTGGAGAGTATGGGTTATGGTCAACAGTGGGTTAATTGATCTCTGTCCATGATCGGAAGTTATATTACTCAATTCAGATATTCGGTTTAACATTACTACTAGACAGGACTCTCAGTCCTGAGCAGTTTTATCCGATTAAACAACTAATTTTCTATATGACTGTTTAATTTTAAGGACTCCTTTTTATACCCGATACTCAAAATGAGTATTGGGGTATATTAGATTTGTGGTAAAAGTGGATGTGTGTAACGTCCAGAAGGAATCGTTTCCGACCCCATAAAGTATATATATTCTTGATCAGCATCAATAGCCGAGTCGATTGAGCCCTGTCTGTCTGTCCGTCCGTCCGTCTGTCCGTCTGTCCGTCCCCTTCAGCGCCTAGTGCTCAAAGACTATAAGAGCTAGAGCAACGATGTTTTGGATCCAGACTTCTGTGATATGTCACTGCTACAAAAATATTTCAAAACTTCGCCCCGCCCACTTCCGCCCCCACAAAGGACGAAAATCTGTGGCATCCACAATTTTAAAGATATAAGAAAACCAAAAACGTAGAATTGTAGAGAATGACCATATATTTAAGACTGCGGAATCTGAATTGGATCGTATTATTATTATAGCCAGCATCAAGAAAACAATTTCATTTTTTCTCGCCCTGTCTCTCTCTAACACACACGTAGCATAGGCGGCTTTGCTTAGAGTAAAACATTAGCGCCTAGATCTCAGAGACTACAAAAGCTAGAGCAACCAAATTTGGTATCCACACTCCTAATATATCGGACCGAGACGAGTTTGTTTCAAAATTTCGCCACACCCCCTTCCGCCCCCGCAAAGGACGAAAATCTGGGGATATTCAAAAATCTCAGAGACTATTAAGGCTAGAGTAACCAAATTTGGTATCCGCACTCCTGTTAGATTTTACTATAAAACGTGTATCTCAAAATTTCGCCCCACCCCCTTTCGCCCACACAAAGGACGAAAATCTGTTGCATCCACAATATTGCACATTCGAGAAAACTAAAAACGCAGAATCATAGATAATGACCATATCTATCAGATTGCTGAATCTGGATCAGATCAGATCATTTTTATAGCCAATAGGAACAAATCAATTTGGAGTGGCCACGCAGCGCCCGACGTCACGCTCAGACTGATTTTCTGTCTCTCTCGCACGCACTCCTTGTCGTGTCGTTTAATATTAGCGGCGTCTGCCGGAGGAGAGCCATACTGACTTAGTATCGGGTATAACCGTAGAGTTGCGGTGTCCGCAGCAACTCACAACGTTCCCCCTCGTTTTCTATTGTGTCTAAAATTGGGTTTAAACAAACAAAGTCAAAGCATAAAACGGAATGTAACGTCATTGTTGCTGGTCAACTGGTATCCGCTATAAGTATGGACTTATTTATAACCTATTTCCATTAATTAATTTCAAAATTCTGTTTTCCAAGCTGATTTGAAACTCGACCTATTTGCTCACCCTACAATAATAGCGTGAATATTGAATATTGCAAAAGTACGGGAGTATTCTAAGTTTTCGTCCGTTGGCTGAGGTTTTATATTAATTACAGTCCGAAAAAATATGTTGTATGATTTTAGCACCAGCTTAAAGTTCAGTTTTAGATTTTTAAATGAGGTTTTACGTAGCGATCTCAGAACAAGAATTTCTGGTTCGGTTTTTTGTATGTTTTTTCCATAATTTTACCCGTTCTTTATGAAATCACTTAGAACACATCTAGTTTTACCAATGCTATCACTTATTTTCATTATTGATGGACCTACTTTCTTCGAGGCTTTTATTTTCGATTTTTCGTCCTTTGAATAGGACTTACCATAACCCAAATTTCTTTCTCATATTAAGGACGCTCTAATTGATTTTTGTGAATGTTTTCGATGTCCGGTCGCGACCTCAGCCAAAATAAAACATTTCTCAATATGTTTGTCGTATTTCAATTAAATTGTTTTCCTCAATCTACTTTGATGAATATTACAACTACTTTTTTTTTTAATTTATCCTAATAGAGAGGGAAATTAAGTTCACCGTTTTCTTTGGCTTGTGCCGGAAATATTAGTGCCTGAAGTGTTCGATTTAGTGTGTCGTATTCAAGTGTCGGCGAGTGTACATACATACTGGTTGCATACTTTTTGGATGGATGTGACGGTGGGCCACTTGACGGTGCAGTAATTGTATCGCCTCTTGCAAGATGCAGTCATTGCGTGTCAACGTCCAAGAAAATAGGCAGCTCAAGTTTATTTTCAATATTTTCAATATTTCAATATGTTAACGCCGCAAACGTCATCTACAGAGAGCTTATTCAATCTAACCGTGACTAAGACCTGAATCTCATCTGATTTGAATGCTATTTAAATGTATGCCAAAAAAAATCTCGTATATATTTTAACGCTGCATCGATTTAGTATCGAACTATTTCCCAGCGAAATCGAATCGTATTATGACACAGATCCTCTTAAGGTGGATAGTTCTTGTGGTGAACATATTGGGGGGACTCGCTCTGATGGATACGGTGAGTGCTGTGTCTTGGGGGCTATTTCGTTGTTATTATCGCATTGTGCTGCCAGGGCGACTATATCAGGATGCACAACTATCCCGTGGAGAAGCATACGGCGGTGACCCAAGATGGTTACATACTTGCCCTCTATCGGATTCCGAACTCTCCTCGCCGTCCCAGCACGTCGGGACCGAAGCCCGCCGTCCTTTTCGTCCATGGCATGACTTGCTCCTCTGACTACTGGGTGATTATCGGACCAGACCAAGGTCTGCCATTCCTACTGGCCGACGAGGGCTATGACGTTTGGCTGATCAACAGCCGGGGGAACACCTATTCACGTAAGCACCTCACCATTAGCCCTAATAGCGAGGATTTCTGGCAGTTCGACTGGCACGAAATCGGAATATATGACACCACAACCTCCATCGACTTTATACTGAGTATGACTGGACAAACGGCTGTCCACTATGTGGGCCACTCGCAGGGAGCTACTTCTTTTCTGGCGATGCTCTCGATGCGACCTGAGTATAATATCAAAGTGAAGACGAGCCATCTTCTCGGGCCGGTTGCTTTCAGCGGAAAAATGCCATCAAAGCTATATAAAGCTATAAATACCTTTTACCTTCAGCTGGGCGACATGGAGTTGATGTATAATACTCCCTTTTGGAGCCGAATATTTTCGTCCCTGTGCACCGTACTCCTTCTAAGACACACATTATGCCGAAATATGGCCTTTCTGATTTCCGGCGGTTCTTCAAGACATTTAAATATGGTTCGTGCTGTCCATTATCCGCTAATCATATCATATCGATACCATATCAGTTATCTTTCCCAGACACTATTGCCGGCGATGGCGGCCACTGCTTCAGCGGGTATTTCAACTCGACAAATTAAGCATTATGCCCAACTTATCGATTCCGGCCGATTCGCCCTCTACGACTTCGGAAAAAGGGAGAATCTCGCGATCTATGGCACCACAGATCCACCAGACTATCCGCTAAATGAAGTAAACCCTTTGAGCCCCATTGATTTTTACTATAGCGACAACGATGGTATGGCAGCCGTCGAGGATGTACTGCTGACCATCCATTCTTTGCCCAACGCACGGGGACATCGTCATCAATTGTCCGACTGGGGTCACATTGACTATGTGTTCGGCAATAATCTAAAGTTTTATGTTAACAATGATATTGTTAACATTGCCAATGCTTTTGAATCTCGTTTAAGCGAAGCTAATCAGCATCACCGCTAATGAATAAGTAAGAGTAGTACCAGTAGTACCAAGATATATAGAAGATACATCCAAAATAAAAAATTTTTCAATATGATTATCGTATTCTAGTGTCGCATTTTTTAAGAACGGAAATTTGAGTTATTACAATTAAATTGTTTTCCTTAATCAACTTTAATGAATATTGATACTATTTTTTTTTTTAACTTATGCTAAGTTGAATAGAGATTTGAGGAAAAGTAAGTTCACCGTTTACTTGGGCTTGTGCCGGAAATAGTAGTGCCTAAAGTGTACGATTTAGTGTGTCGTATTCAAGTGTCGGGGAGTGTGCATACATACTGGTTGCATACTTTTTGGATGGATCAAGTTTATTTGCAATATTTTCCAGTCCCCCTTCTGCACACCTGAAATTAAGAAAAAAACGCAACACACATAAGCCAGAATAAAGAATGCCCCCCTGTCGCAAGTCCCTTTAAACATTTGTATATTCCAAGTGTTACTTGGTATAAAATTGGTTTGAAGGACGCAGGATTATTGTTCTCCGTATCACGTGGAAAATAAAAATTTTGACTATGTTAACGCCGCAAACGTCATCTACAGAGAGCTTATTCAATCTAACCGTGACTAAGACCTGAATCTCATCTGATTTGAATGCTACTGAAATGTATGCCAAAAAAAATCTCGTATATATTTTAACGCTGCATCGATTTAGTATCGAACTATTTCCCAGCGAAATCGAATCGTATTATGGCACAGATCCTCTTAAGGTGGATAGTTCTTGTGGTGAACATATTGGGGGGACTCGCTCTGATGGATACGGTGAGTGCTGTGTCTTGGGGGCTATTTCGTTGTTATTATCGCATTGTGCTGCCAGGGCGACTATATCAGGATGCACAACTATCCCGTGGAGAAGCATACGGCGGTGACCCAAGATGGTTACATACTTGCCCTCTATCGGATTCCGAACTCTCCTCGCCGTCCCAGCTCGTCGGGACCGAAGCCCGCCGTCCTTTTCGTCCATGGCATGACTTGCTCCTCTGACTACTGGGTGATTATCGGACCAGACCAAGGTCTGCCATTCCTACTGGCCGACGAGGGCTATGACGTTTGGCTGATCAACAGCCGGGGGAACACCTATTCACGTAAGCACCGGACCATTAGCCCTAATAACAAGGATTTCTGGCGATTCGACTGGCACGAAATCGGAATATATGACACCACCACCACGATCGACTTTATACTGAGTATGACTGGACAAACGGCTGTTCACTATGTGGGCCACTCGCAGGGAGCTACATCTTTTCTGGCGATGCTCTCGATGCGACCTGAGTATAATATCAAAGTGAAGACGAGCCATCTTCTCGGGCCGGTTGCTTTCAGCGGAAAAATGCCATCAAAGCTATTCAAAATTATAAAGAACTTTTACCTTCAGCTGGGCGACATGGAGTTGATGTATAATACTCCATTTTGGAGCAAAATATTTTCGTCCCTGTGCAGCGTACTTCTTATAAGACACACATTATGCCGAAATTTTGCCTTTCTGATCTCTGGCGGTCCCTCAAAACATTTAAATACGGTTTGTGATGTCCACTATCCCCTAATCATATCATATCGATACCATATCAGTTATCTTTCCCAGACACTATTGCCGGCGATTGCGGCCACTGCTGCAGCGGGTATTTCAACTCGACAAATTAAGCATTATGCCCAACTTATCGATTCCGGCCGATTCGCCCTCTACGACTTCGGAAAAAGGGAGAATCTCGCGATCTATGGCACCACAGATCCACCAGACTATCCGCTAAATGAAGTAAACCCTTTGAGCCCCATTGATTTTTACTATAGCGACAACGATGGTATGGCAGCCGTCGAGGATGTACTGCTGACCATCCATTCTTTGCCCAACGCACGGGGACATCGTCATCAATTGTCCGACTGGGGTCACATTGACTATGTGTTCGGCAATAATCTAAAGTTTTATGTTAACAATGATATTGTTAACATTGCCAATGCTTTTGAATCTCGTTTAAGCGAAGCTAATCAGCATCACCGCTAATGAATAAGTAAGAGTAGTACCAGTAAGATGCGTATACGATATCTATTAAACTGAAGAGCTCCTTACAAAACGAAAGTCTAAGTGGTAATTTTTATGAAAACTTCCATCCATCCTGCTTTGTTCTGTCCGGCCCTAAAGCAGACCCACCATACGAACTGGAGACAATTGAATTTTCTGCATGAAAATAACATCATCGGTCGTAAGTTTAAAATTAATGTAGTTCTTTCCGGTACGACTTAGAAAGTGGATTGCAATTTCTCTTTGTTTCCACAACGAATTCCTTGTTTAAATCCTCTATGCAGAGCCTAAGATCAAGATATTGCATCTCTTCAGCAATACATCAACTCTACAATTTTCAGTAGCGAATTGTTGTAATAGCTTAATCGAATTTGCAAGGCTTTAAGTTGTATACGGAACCAACAGCTTGAAAATTCCTACGATCGATTGTTAGTTACAGTAAAGCAATCGATTACATCGGTAACAAAATGTTTATAGGCCTTTTCCTGGTATATTCATCGTACACGTCCGGCGTGAGTGAAATAGTAAGATGTTGCAATAAGTATTCTTTAAAATCGGAATTTTAGCCGGAAATTCTAGCTTCTTACAATTATCCAGTGGAGCAGCACTCCGTGGAAACAACCGATAACTATATACTAAAGCTAGTACACATTCCAAATTCGCCCAACGCAACAAATGCACAAAGCCCCAAGCCGGTGGTCTTTATTATGCATGGAATGAGCGGCTCCTCGGACGCCTATCTGTTGATCGGACCCTCTGACGGCCTTCCCTACTTGCTCGCAGATGCGGGATTCGATGTGTGGCTGGGAAACTCACGGGGAAACACCTACTCTCGCCTACACAAATACATGGATCCCAAGCACAAAAGTTTTTGGAATTTTAGCTGGCATGAAATGGGCACTAGGGACCTGCCCGCGAGCATTGACTACGTTTTGGATAGAACTTGCCAAAGATCCCTGCACTATGTGGGGTACTCTCAAGGGGCCACCCAATTTCTCGTGATGCTCAGTATGCGGCCAGAATATAACGAAAAAATTAAGACATCACACTTGACGGCACCTGCCGCGTTTCTTAAAAACATGAACACGGGTTTGGGCAGCATCGTTGAAAAAGTAATCCTGGCATTTGACGACCGAGAGTGGTTTAGTAACCGCCACGGAATAACCAGTTGGGCCTCGATATTTTGCAGTGTCCGACCAATGAAATCGATTTGCACGTCTTTATTTATGATGGTATACGGTATAAATGGGGATCAAATCAGCAAAGTGAGTATCAATTGATAAAATGCTAAACTTATGACGCACACCTAATCCTCAAAGGCTATTATAATGCTTATTCTGAAAACCCTTCCGGCGGGGATCTCGTCGAGACAGCTGAAGCATTACCTGCAACTAAAAATGTCGTCGAGATTCTGTATGTACGATCATGGCAAAAAGACGAACAGGCTTATCTATGGGAGCTCACGGCCGCCCGATTATCCCCTGAAGTATGTGAAGCCAAAGTCTCCGATCAATCTCTACTACAGCTCCTCTGACTTTGTGGTATCTAAGGAGAATGTGCTCCTTCTGGCAGAGAAATTGTCCTTATGTGAACTACATCATATTCCGTATTATAGTCACATTGAGTTTCAGTTTGCACGTGCTGTGGGTACAACTCTGAATAGGCCGATTGTAAAGCTCATCAGTAAGTACGAAACGGACCGAAATAAATAAATGAAGGCTATCGATGTGATTTGGGATCTACTCTAAGCTAAATATATTATTTATTTATTAATCAGTACGCGTTGATTCAGAGTTGATCGCCGGATCAACCAAAGACTCTAGTTCGTAAATTTACAAGTTATTTTTTTGGCACTATTGATAGTTCTGGCTGCAGCCCTTCTCTGGCCTTTCCATCCATTTCGAGGGCATCTCTAGCGACGTCGTCGGTGCTCGTAGCGATTCATGGATACCACTATGTTGTCGAAGATGTATTCTCGTACCCCCAGGCCGCAGATGAAATCGAAATGATTCCATCGCTTCCAGGGCACCTTGTACGCGGCCTCGACATTGGGCAGCCGCGTCAAGAGCTTCCAGATGTCGGCCGGGGCGACAATGTAGTCGTTTTCCGAGAAGAAAATGGTTATGGGTGTCGACACCTTCTCCAGGGCATACTCCGGCGGCTCCAGTTGCTGGTAGTGCAGCCAGTTCCGCTCCGGGCCGTAGTCGTACTGCCGGAACTTGGTGGATACGTAGCCCTGGAAGTAGTGCATCAGCTGCTTGACTGATCCGCCAGTGGGGAAGTTGGCCATCAGATCCGGCAGAAGGGTTTTGTTAAGGAACCGAGTGTCGTAGCCAACGGCGGGCCAGAGGCGCGTGATGCACACCAGCGGCTTCTCGTTATCCAGGCAGGTCATTGAGAGGAGCTTCTTGAAGAACTTGTTCGTGGAGAACATCTCGACGCCCTCGAGCATCTTGGAGATGTAGTTGCGCGTCCCCAGTATGGGTCCGACGATCTTGGCCAGCCCGCTCTTCGTATTACTCACATAGGCCACCGGAGCCAGCAGGGTGGCCGTCTTGAAGACCGTATTATATTGCGGCATCATCGAGTTGAACACGAGGAAGATGGTGCCGCCCTGCGAGATGCCCACGAAGTGCATCCTCGCCACACCGCTGGCTCGCAGCACGTAGTCAACCTGGGCGGGCATGTCGTAGATGCTCATCTCGTGCCAGCTGAAGTTCCAGAACTCCCTCTCTGTGGCGTTCATCCAGAGGTTATGCCGGCAGTAGATGTTCCCCCGATTGTTGCCCAGCCACACATCGTAGCCGGCGCGCCACAGTAGATAGGCCAGCGAATCTTCGCGTCCGTTCAGCAGCCAGCTGCAAGGCAAATGGGAAATGCAGTTCGCGAGTGTTCTCGTATCTGGGGCAAGCGGAAGCAGCGCTCCCTCTGGTATTACTCACACATCCGACGAGGCGTACAGGCCGGAGAGCAGGAAGACAACGGGTCGGCGCAGCACTGTGCCATCATTGGGGTCCACCTGCGGTATGCGATGTAGCGTCAGCACATAGCCATCCTTTGTTGTCACCGTGTGGCGTTCGACGTTGTAGCCATCGTTCTGTATGCGCCGCACCTGCAACGACACATCATTAGTGGTGGAGTGGAGCCAGGAAGTTTGTCTCACTCTGTGCAAACAGCACACACGATCCGAGGCGAAGCCCAAAAGTCGAAACACAAACGAAACACACAAAATGTTGGCACATTTATTCGTATACTGCTTGACATTTGGAGGCCACGAGACGCGTGCGTTGTGACATTCAGGTAATTAGGAATTCTGCGAGCGAGCCGCTGTGCGCGCCAGGGCCTCCCCAGATCCGATACGCTCCGAACCCCCCCCCTCGATTGAGGCGCCCCTCTGGATACCTACCGCATCTGTTATGATAATTTCGCGGGATTGACGTAGGGTGGCCGTCACCTGTTGCAGCCACCACATAGCGACAACGATCAGCGACACCAGCCCGACGGTATCCAGAGGCAGAGGCAGCGATCGCATGGCTGTCCAGGATTATGATTACATGAACGCTGCTGGGATGTGGTGGGGATTAAGTAACGCAGCCGTAGAAGCCTGAACCGGTCCGAACGGGGTCGTGCCTCGTATCGATCGAAAACGAAAGCTGGCTGCCACGCGGTACCCCAGCTGCCCAAGGATTGGGATTGGTACCTAGGACTGGGACTGGGGATCGTGAGTGCGAAAAGAAAGTACGGCCGAACAGCAGACCAGCCGCCAGAAGAGCTTTCAAAAAGGCCGAAACAGTCGCGCTACTCGTACATACGTTCGCATGAATGAATATGAATGAAAATTGCAATCAAAGTGCCGTTGTCGTTCGTCGTTCGTCGCCGTCGTTTTACGCCGCTATTTTTCGTCGTTTTCGTGGTCTCGTGGTCTCGTGCTCGGCCCGGCGGTACCGCTGCTAACGTTCGATTCGAATGTGCTTTATCGACTGCGCATGCGTCCGCGACTCGCAGGGCTTGTTACCCAGCGCCAAGCCAAGCTCCAACCGGCCTGCTGTCTGCCTGTCACTAAGCCGCCGCCGCCGCTGCTGCTGCTGTTCCAGCCACCTGCATGCCGTAGTACCTGAGCGCCCAAAAACATCGGCGCATCCAAAAGCCACCTCCGTCTCTGCCGCTTCTGCTGCTGCTGCTGCTCCCATGCTCTCTGGCAGAAAGTACAGAGCTGTACGTACACTGTGCATAATATCCACAGCTAGCCCCGCCACACCTACACACGCTGCCCCCGGAACTGCCTGCCCAAATGACTTGGCATTCCGCCATGGCAATTTGAGCAATTATAACAGCTTAATGAAAGAGAGAACGCTCCCTACCCAAAGGTGTCAACGCCGCTCCCGTACAGTGGGCGGCATCAAAGCTTCAATGTTAGCTCTGAGAAATGCGAGAAGAAAGTGGAATTGACCTTGTCGTAGGGAGAAACCCATAGGTAGATCATACTCGCATGCGTAATACCGGTAAAGCTCTTCTCACGGACAACACTTGGATTTACAGATCGAATCTCTGTCAATCATTTGTCAATCTTGGGGTCACACCTCGCTATTGCATTCAAGGGAGCCTTCCCTGAGTATAAATATTTAAATTCAGTGATTCATTTGGTTGCATTATCTCTGGATAAGTCATATCTATATCTATACATGATCGACAGTGGATCAATCGAAGTAACAGGAACCGAGCCCCACTTGGATATGCAAGAGACAAACCAACTGGAAGATAAAGGATGATAAATACTCTCAAAAGGCGCAACAATACGGAACGGAACCCACTGAAAGTTATGCACATCACATACGTACAATGTATTCATGAAATACAATTGGTTTTGAGCAGTGTATACATTTTTGGGAGCTACTTACATTTTTTCTTTTTTTTTTTTTGGCTCAGGCTCAGACTCTGAGTGTGGCGGTGGCTGCTTGGCTCGTATTGTAGTCTGTCGTATGTCGCCGTTGTTTTCGCTGAATTGCAATAACCTGTTGCCTAATGAAAACGGTCGTCTGCTTATTTAGGATGTGGCCCGGCCCAGCCCGGCTCGGCCTCTGCCCCCCAGACAGTCGAAGTACTGGCACTGGCACCGGCACAACACTCACACACCATACCATAACCCAGCGTAGTAGTGCCCATGGAAGTTTGAAAAGCTATGGATGGTGTGTGTCGGTTTTCTGGTGTTTATGTTTACGTACTCGAAAGACAATTGACGACGTCAGCCCCGGTGTATGCCCCCTTCTGGGGAACTACTTCCCAGTCTCTCACTCTCACTCAATCCATTCAGTGGAGCGTCCACGACCTGGAGAGCGTTTTCTGTTTGCTTATATGGCTTTTTAATAACCCACCAATATCTGCGCAAGGGGTTGTAAATGCTGTGCACATACGATACTCGTATTATTGGACTTCATTTAACTTACTGCCCGAGACCATTTCATCAATGGACCGGTTGGCCTGACGCTCCACTGGCCCAGTGGCGGCATTGACCACCGGATACCCACCAGATACCCAGACTCAAGTACGTGAATGCCCCCCAACCCCAGCCCGACGGATCGGCCCAAGGCAAGTAAGTCCCAGGGGCGGTGCCCGTATGCCTGGCGTTAAAACAGTTTACGCTAATTTCTATTGTGACACATCAGGCAGTGTTTGGACGCGTGCGTCCAACCCATCCATCCATCCATCCATCCAACCGGCTGTGGATCAAGTAAACTGTTTAGTTAACAGGTTTCGACAATTAAACAATAAACATATGACTGCGAGTGCAAGTGCGAGTACGTTCAATGAAATGGGGCCTAGGGCTTGGGGCCTGGGGCCAGGGGCATCTTTCACAGCTCCGGCCTCGAACCTCCACCTTGTTTGACTTTCTTCACTTTCGGCTAATGCCTAATGGATTCTATGTAATAGCGGCCTAAAACAATCCATAATGCATGCCCCATGTCGCACTCCATTGCCAAATTTTCTTGTTTATTTTGGTCTCTGTATTTACCCCACATCAATGATACTCAAGTGATGTAATTATGGGGTATTAGTAATTGTATAAACACGCGGATATTAATGAGCAGCGTATTAGGTTTCAGGGAACGGAGACACCTACGATTTCTTTATATTTTTCCCACCAAAAGGAAGTTTCTAATTGCTTTTCTATGAGTAATATTTCGTTTGTGCTTATCCTCAACAAATAGATTGTTTTGTCGCATTCGTTTCAAGAAACTTACTATGATCTATGAAGACCTTAATTACGATTAAACTATTAAGTAGTTTTGAACGATTCAGATTTGAGTGAAGGTAGTTCTGAGCAGGGACTTCCTTGAATTGCAGTTATTTTTCAAAGATCACTACTGAGAAATGTTCTGCCTTCACATAACTCCTCAATCGACTGTTTAATTTAATAGTATTTATTTCATTTACTTATGAATCACATATTTTGAGGAAGTGTATACAGATATTGGTTATCTGGAAACCATTTGGTAATTTCCCCACTTTCGGTCAGTCATTCACAGTTGCGTGGCGTGAACTTTGTATTGAACTTGAAACCCAAACTGGACAAGATCTGCATAATGCGTGCCCCATCCCTATCCCCATCCACATCCACCGAAACTGATGCGATGCGATGCGTTGTGGCGGCCACAAATCAAAGGCCCGTCCAGCTTTTCCTTCCAACAATGAGCTGACATTTCACTTTGAGTGCTCTTGTTTCTGATACTCGAATGTTTGCATTGAATTTCGTTTTCTTTCGGTCTCTGGAACTGGGTTTCCGGTCAGTCCGCTCAGCTCAGCTCAGCTCAGCCTTTCTTTCGTCTTTCTTCGTTCGTTTATCTAAACCAGAAAAGGCCAAGGCGGGGCAGCCCAGGCGATGTAATCAGTTGCTTATCAATGCAGCGCCAGCCAAGCCGTCGGTCATAAAACGAAAGTGATTGACGACTGAGCTCGGGGAAAGGGCAGGCGATGACTGTCACCCGTTTCCCCGCACTGAGCGCCGGGTCAGTGAATAGCACTATGCTAATCTGGGCCTAATTGCTTCTTGATGTGTTTGTAAATTGGCCCTTGCAAACGGCAGCAGCAGCGGCGGCCTTGGCCAGGAACCGTCTACCTGTCTGAGGCGCTTCTCTAATTGCAGCCCGACTTGCGACGTCCGCGGCTGCCTGAGTCATGAGCCAGGGATTACATATTTACAGCTGCCTGGATGGATAGCTGACTGCTAGCTGACTGCTAACTGCTGGCAATTGTCGGTCGTAAAACGCGGCAAGCAAAAATAAAATAAAAAAATCAACAAAATCTCAATCCGCCGCCACGACTCCGGCCGACAACAAAAGGAACATTGTGAGGCCTTAGGAGGAAGTGGCTGCCACCACCGCCGCCACCGTCGACGTCGACTTTGACGTTGTTCGTCATGACTAAGCGCTGTTACTCAAAGGGAAACCAATTGATTCCTTCCTGTTGCCGTCCACCACCGCAGAGCCACGACGGCAATAACAAAATCTAAATATTTAACGACTAAATTGAATCTGAAGGCGCGCTCACATTAGTCAAATTTCCGTGGCACGGTCTGCACTGGGGGTTACCTGCTGGCGTAATCAATAAAAGATAAACAGTGGGCCGACCAGTTCCAAGCGACGTCCGAGTCCCAGGCGGAGGCTGCTACCTCACGGAATGGAAAATGCTGCAGGGAAAACCTACACTCCACGGCCAAAAGTCTCAAAACAACTATATACAAATATACAACAAGTACAACAAATAGGAGTAGTATGTAAAGGCTCCTCCTCGTTGTCGATTGTCGTCATTGACGACAGCTTTGCCAGAAGTTTCGCTTGGGATTCTGTCAGGGCAGCAGCAGACCAACCAGAAGGTAGTGGTCGCCCGGTCCATCCATCCATTCACAGGCACTTTGCCTGGAAAGACCCCCGTGGACAACAAGCACTCCGATGCGATGCTGAGCTCTCGTGCAGGCATCGGCTGGGTTTCTGGGCAAAAATCATTCACGCTCGTCCACTCCACTGAACATTAAACAAACACTGCAACGGATTCGTCCCAGTCGATCAGGTTGATAAGCGTTTCGGTCTTGGTTTAACTATGGCATGGTTTCAGATTTTAATTAGTTTTTAAATTATGTTATCAGTTATTATTTGGAAATGTGTTGGCTTTGTGTGGTTGCATTTTCCCTCATATCTGGAAAAGTATACAACTTTTTATTCCCATAATTTGAGCCCATAATCTATGCTCTGATTGATTACACATGATATCAAATGGGGGGGCTTGTCCTACTCTCCAGACCCTTATTGTTCATGCTCTCTTTTGTATTGGAGCTCTCGTATTGTACCAAGTAAACAATACGAGTACGTACGCGTACGAGTGCCGGGCAGAGGTAGAGGTAAAGCCAGACCGACCCCGACGCTTACCGAGCTAAGGGTCCAGTCCCGAAGAGCGCCTGCAAGCGAATTGGCTGCCTACAATGAGAGGGGCTCTCGATGACGATGTGGATGTGAAGTACCCCCGATATAGCCGCGCCAAAATGTTAGTTCCGATTCGACGAGCTAGCTCGCATGTTGGCTAGGGATAGGGCTGGGGCTGGCGCTTCGAATACACTTTTACACTTATCAGACCAACACACACACATACACACACACACAGTGATACTGTTTTATGGCCGGGGCGGCAACCCCACACCTAGCCCACTCAGAAGCGGCTGCAGAAGCCGTATGCCTGCCTGCCATGCCATGCCCTATTATTACCCAAAGGCAAACAAATGCAGGCACTCTCATGATGGATCTGGCATGCGGCAAACTGCAGAGAAAGGCAGAGAGACCCGGCCCAGGGCCAGGTCGTATGTATATGTACATGTATCTGTGTCTGCCACACAGCGACGACAACGACGACGACGACGGCAACAAAATTCCAGAGCGCACGCGTTCTCAACTTTAGTTCTTTGTGAGTCGCCAACGCGTACGGAGCTGGAAATCGGAGTCGGAATACAGGCAGCAGGCAGGCAGCAACAGCTGAAACTCTAAAGAGAACGAACGCAAGCTGCATTTGTATCGCATCGCAGTATCTGTGTGCCCATCATCGTGTATCTGTGCGTGCGCGTGTGTGTTGTGTGCGTGTTAGCCGGCTCTTGGCCAGTTTTGTTGATTTCGTTTCGGGCCCGTCAAACAAGGAGCGACAACCTAATCAATCAGTCATTCAATATGGCAATTTCTAAGAGCCATCGCATCAGGAGAAGCAGCTGCAAAGTTTTTCCAGGCAGATGCTCCACCGGGAACGGACTGGCGAACCCTCTGGCTCTGGCATTGGTCTTCGTGACGCTGGCCGCAGTGTCCATGCTGGCTCCATGCTCGGCTCTACCTTGTAAGTATCAGACACACCAGCTCCATCACTTGCCACCGCCACGTCTTCTCCAACCCCTGCTATACGAGTGAATCTGAGAGATAGAGAGATGCATTGTCGTCATCATCATCATCTTTGTCGTAATCACTTGTAGATGCTGCGGTCGCATCAGGCCTTTGACTTATATATCTGGCTGCCGTTGCTGCCCGACTCTTCTGAGAGACATTATTGCATTTTCCCCGTTTTCTTTTAGTTTGTTGGCATAATTCAAACAGGCAGGCACTGACTGCAGACAGCTTGCCAGCAAACTGCGCGTAATTATGCCACTGCCGCGGAAGAGGCGACGCAGAGGCCGCAGATGCCACAGCCCAACCGCGATCCAATCTACCCCCAAAACAGTGGCACTTGGGTGTCTCATAAAATCCCCCATCGACCACAGGAGCGTCAGAGAGACCCCAGCAGCGTGCGAAAGTTCAATAATGTTTAGCAACAAGCCAATTGAGGCGGTCGCCAGAGTTCAAGTTGTGCGATAAAACAGAGATAACAGGGGGATCAGTCGCAATTCGGTTAAAGAGGGGACTATGGGGAGAGTCTTTATGGGAATCTAACACTGGGACATTGAATGAGTCAGAAGACATCTAATTAAGCGGGGTTCCCTAATTTCTGGTCGAACAAACTCATAATTTGTATCGCGTTCCATCAATTACAATTCCCTAAGCCCATAACTGTCCCGACCCCACCCTTAAAGGATCATTGATCATGCTTGTATGTTGCCCTCTGTAGAACATGTAATATTTCTCACTTAGAACATGCCCACACAACATGGGAGCAACCGAATATGTCCAAAAAGATAATTTCCCAATGCAGGCAGGCACTCCACCACAGAAGGGACCCCGGACCGGACCCCGACAGATGACACTGCCCCGGTTTGGGCAACTGCAACTGCGGCAAGCTGCGTGGACAGCCGAAAAGAAAATCGATTTATTTTTCCTGTTGTTATTTTCTCTAAATGCCATTTCGTCTTTGTTTTCGTTGGTGCGGCATGCTTTGTCCCATTTTAAGACCTTCTTTAGACTCTGGGACGCTCTCTATGCCCCGATGCTGTGTTATTGTTGTTGCCTGACACTCGTTCCCAAGGGATTGGGAATAGGAATAGAAATGGGCATGGGTATGGGCCGCACCGCCCATGCATATCTCATGCAGAGCATCTAATAATTCTGTTTTTCCACGAATGCAGTTGCATCTCCTAGAGTCTTTTGGGCACAGGCAAAGAGGCATCGAGGCATCGAGGCATTGAGGCATGCATTGGCATGGCAAGGGATTGAGAATTGAGAACGAGATGTGCGTGCGAAGAGGGACGGGCAGGAATGGATGTCATCTCATAAATAAAGTCAGCTACTTTATAGGCAAAGAAAAGACAAACTGGGCGGGTTGCCGCTGCCTGGTTTCGTTGGTTTGTTTATTTTGTTACTAATTTGGGATGTTGTTGGTGTTGTCGTGTGTGTCTGGAATTTTAATCACTGCATCGACGACCACTTGGAAGCATTTTGAATTATTGGGGCGCGGGCGTACGTATGCACATACGCCGGACGGGAATTCGGGTTGCGGCCAGCCCGCTATCTGAGATCTGGGACGGGATGTGGCGGGGTCGGGTCCCAAGAAGTTGTCAATGAATGTGTGAGAAAATGTGCACTGATGACAGTGATGATAGCTGCCGAATAGATGTGGCTATGAATGGGCCGTGTCGATGTCCATATCAATGCCGTTTGTCAACGCACACTCGGATACATAGGTAGATGCTAGAGGCATGGCCATAAAGAAAAATCATTCGAAAAGGCCTAATGGCGGCTGTGTGGAGGAATATGGCAGCAATATTGGTTTATTAGTTCGTTAAATGGGAAGTTTATCAATGTAACGGTGGGACTATTATCATCGTTTGAGAATACATTTTATTAATTTTCGGTCCAAAAAGCTTTTGGACATTCCTGTGCATCACGCAGGTTCTTTCCTGTTTTTACTTTCTCCCTGCTGGTCGTTGTTCGAATTTGCATTTCGTAAATCATAATTGATTCCATTCTGTGAAAGTTGTTTAACAAGACAGTTTACCGGTCGGCCCCACACAAACTAGACTCGAATCTAGATCTAGTGATCGTAATTTGATGATCGTCCACTCAAATCTATTTGCCACCCACCTGTACACAAGGAAAATTCATGGAAAAGTGTTTGAATGCATGAGAGAAGATGCAAGCAATATATTTTATGCAATAGCATTTCAGTTTTCTTTATTCTTCTGCATGTTTTCGAAATTCTTTCCGATAAGCTGATCTTACATTGATCTTAATATAGATTAATATATTGGTCTACTAAATAAAAGGCATTTCCTAATGTAAAGATTGTCTATCCGGTAAATTAATCAGTTTTCTATAAGATTTGATTCGTTTTAAAAGGGTTTTTTTCGGTTTCCTTTTAAAAAATATTTAAATAAGAGAGCTACAAAATTAGAGAAACAAAGAATTGTACATGTATTCTACATCATCAGCACACGCCATCTGTTGGCAGTTACATGCCAGCTACATGTAATTCTACATTGAAATTCCACATTGGTTTGTAACTTAACTATGTCTTGTTGATATCATTTTAGCCGAGTCAACCACCTTTCCTGCGGATATCGAAGAAATCGTAAATCAAAATGAAACGACCGTTGAGCCTGCCCTCCAGGAAGTGGCGATCGATCCTGTAGAGACCAGAGCGTCTGAAGTTGTGGATGACCTGGTGGACACCAGCTTTGTTGCTTTGGCCGGCGAGGACCTAGAGCAGGACATACGAAATGCGGTGAAGAGTGAAATGGAGTTGGAAATGGAGGCCGATGCCTCGAGTCCGGTGGTGCAACTGAAGGAGGAGCTCGCACAGGACCAGGAAAATAAAACCGATCATCAGGAGACTGAAGGTAAATGGTATAACCATCCTGAGTTGGAGCGCAAAGACTAACCAAAATCCATCCTTCATTTGCAGTTCAAAGTGCTCGCGAGCCCAAGACACTTGAAGCTGAGGAAGAGGGTTCCAAAGAAGTCCCATTGAACCCACAAGCGAACAACGATCAAACCAAGGAATTACAACAAACAAATACGAATGCGGATACCGCTACGGCTACTGAACATACACCCGTGTCCAGCGAGCAGGAGGAGGGCCGTAGCAGACCGTTGCCCAGTGTAACCAGTGACCTGGTGTCCGTCATCTTCAACGAGAACCGGGCTATCACCGAACAACCCATCACTAAAACAAACCTGTTGGCCTTGGAGCAGGAGCACGAGGTCTTTGAGGATAGAGAGACAACTCCGTTGCCGATCTATGAAGGACCCAAGCACCAGGTGACCAAGAAACAAGGCGTGGAAGATCTGCTGCCCGTTGAGGTGGCGCCGGAGGTTCCTTCGGAGACTCCTTCGCAAGAAACTAAAACTGTTCTCGAAGAGCGTATACTTGAGGAGCAAACAGACAGTCTGAATGAAATCGATTCTGAGGAGATTGAACCAAAAGCGATCAGCACTATCAGCGTGGAACCTACCAATGCGGAAGTAGAAACTAAAGCTGATATCGAGGCTAAGGCTGAGATCGCGGCAAAGGCAGAGATTGAGGCACAGATAGAAGAGGCAGGACCGCCAGAGGAAACAGTCGTGGAGCCAGCAGAGCCGCAGGACCCCGTTAATGAGGCCTCTGGAGCAGAGATCGCCATACCTGAGACTACAGAGGAGACTGCAACTGAAGTCTTAAGCCCCAATGAAGAGCACTCAGAGGAGGAGGAGGAGGTTGCTGTAGCCCGAACTGAGCAGATTAAGACTGTCCATGAATCAACCGAAACACAGAAAGTCGTAGATTCAGATGTTCCCAAAGGCACCCACAATGTTGAAGATGAGTCCATCGAAGAGAAAGAAGCAGAAAGCGATGAAACAGATGCTAAAACCGAACAGTCCAAGGACGATGACGATTCCTCGGGGAAGGAAGAAAAACCATCCGCTGCAGATGAGCCAAAATGTCCATCGGACGACAGCACCGCCACACCGCTGGTGTCCTATCCCCCCCACGATGCCGGACAGACCTTCGACAGCAACTCGGCCGACGAACATTCAGCACCTCTCTCGCGGCCCTCCTCCTACCGTTCCACCATGATCATCGCCCTGTGCTCTGGAACTGCGGTGATCTTCATTATCACCTCGCTGGTCATTTTCGTGGTATCGTTCCAACGCCAGCATGGGACACTGGACATCGAGATGCAGGAGCAACGCCTTGGCAAGGACTCTCTGCACGAGGAGGATGCTCAGATGAAGCTGCTGGATGTGGATCTCTCAACGCCCGTCATTGTATCGATGGGCAGCGAGGAGACAGAAGAATGCCTATAGACTAAAGGCTATAGACGGCGCTGACTCCCAAGGGTGCCATGTAAATATTTCTAAACACTGAGATTGCTTTCATTATTTAAAGGAAGCAGAAAAGAAGACTTGAGCTAGCTCCTCCGCTCCGACTGGTTGTTACAGTTTGGTTGACACAAATCGAAATAAAAGCGAAATCGAATCGAAATTAATTGCCATATTGTTTAATTTTAAAAGCACATTTATTTCTAAGATTTTGCGAAATTTTTAAAAACAACTTTAATATTTATATGTAGAAATTTTTATTAGAAATAAGCACATTTTTAATGAGTCTCTGATAGAAAGTCAGAATAAATATTTTCAAATAATTAACATAAGCGAGTTTTTTGTTTTATATAAACAACACAATCAACAGGTATTTCAAATCAACAATTGAGTGAGTATTTATCGAAGGTTGGAATGTAGTTTAAATTTATTCAAACAATTGCTAAGAAATGGATCTAGAAGCCACGTATATTGTGTTTTTTGTACTGTTTCAAACTACATAAGTCACTTTTGTTCAAACACAAATAAAATGCTAGGATGGGGGAACCCCCACAATCAGTCGCGAAAGGTTAACCAGAAAAATGATTTAGATTTCGGTCGCCACGAGAGAAGCGAGAACAATTTATGGCTTCAGTACGACTAATTGCAGTGAGGCGTATTGATCAAAAGCTCATTTGCCACTATGCCACTTTTCCACTTTGCCACTGCGGGCAGCGGCCTGCTTCAAAGTAGATTTTTTAATTAGTTCATAATGTCGAGCGCGCACGATCGATAGTGAGTGGAGAGCGAGAGTGTGGCAGAGAGCTCCGAGCTTGCAACATAATAAATAAGCACATATTGAACTCTCCCCTTGCCGTGCACAGTCCCCCCTACCCTCCCCTTCCCAACGTCACATCAATCCCATAATTTTAGACGCCAACGAGAGCGCGGAGAGCATCGAAGACAAGACGCTTTTCCGATTGAGTTGTTCTGCTTGTGTGTGTCCCTGTCTCTGTCTTTGTCTCTGTGTAAATGAGCTTAATGAGCGGAATGAAAAGGCGCTCCTCCGCTCGCTGCGTGACCGAATCAAATAAACAAAATGATTTTCAGATTAAGAGTTTACGCTGGGCCTTTTCCTATTTAGATATGTATTTGTTTATGCGGGATTATGCAATCGCCCGCACAGTGGGCCGGGCTCCAAACCGTAGAATTCGGCCATTCGGCCACTGGGCGGATAGCAAAATAGTTTCAAATTTCTCTAGCTATTAAAACAATCAATTTAAAAGCAATAAAATACCAATTGACAGCATAATTTTCACAATTCCATCGAAGTCAATTGCAAAACTCTCAAAGTTGGAGTCGGAGTCGGAAGAGCCCCATGACGACCACGAGTTGGCGACGTCATTGTGTGGTTGGGTGGTTCCAGGGCTTGAGTGGTTGACTGCCTGACTGCCTGACTGGGGCGAAATGTGAACCGCCATAAATGCTGTGGCAGAGTCTATCATAATAGCGAATATTAAGTTGCAGTGCCATGCTACGCATCGCCATCCACTGTGCTGCAGCCCAGAAGAGACTTTTACCATTTTCTTCTGGAGCCCCCAGTCCCCCCCCCCCCCCCATCGCTGTCTAGGGAGCGTCTAACGCTTGCCAAAGCTCCCGCTCACGCGCTTTTCGCGCTGCTCAGCTGCTCAGCTCGACTGCTCTGTGTGTTTGTTCTATTCGAAATAAGTAAATTCTTTTTGAAATGAATTAAATAGTCTATGCATGCATGCGTCTCTCCCTTCCATCTCGCGCGCTCGCTCTCCCATCTCTCTCTCGCCCTGAATGTCTCTCTCCCTCTCTCTCTGTCGAGCGCTCTGTGGGTGTGCGTGCTTTTCATCTCCCACATTTTGAGGCAACAAAATAAAAAACATACAAAATAGCAACATCAAAAGTTTTTCAGTTTGCTTGTTGCTTTACACGCGTGCGGTTCGTTTTGGCTTCTTCTCCGCCAGATACCACAAGATACCGCGAGTGAGTCCGTGAGTGTCCGGATCCGTCTCCGTGTCCGTCTTCGTATTCGTGTGTGGAGGCTCTTTGAGACCGCAAAAGGTAGAATATTCTGAAAATTCCGCTGCTATTTCGAACAGCTGTGCAAACCTAGAGATATGCTCGTACGCTGCGTATACGTAACATTGTCAGCACGCCGCAGATAGATAGGGAACACCGGAGAGCCGATACCCCTTGCAATCTACTGCATGCCGTGACAGAATTCAAATTTTGCTGCTGGCGCTCTGGCATGAAATTTGTGATTTTCAAGGTGTGCATTGGCTCAAAATTCAGTTCAAATTCAAAAACTCGTACATATAACGAATTAAATAAACATAGATATACATAGATACGTCTGAGTATCTATGTGTTGGGGTGTTTGGGTGGCTGGTGTTTTTTTTGGCAACTGTTTTTAACCATGTTCTGTGTGTGAGTCAGCGGCGTCTTGGTCGCGGTCACGGCAGTGAAATTGAAATGAAAACAAAAAAAGAAATGCATTTGTTTAACAAAAAGAATGAGTCCACCTCGCTCCCATTTCCCCCCATTTCGAGGCGTAAACAATGCTCCACCGAAATTAGTCTGCAGGTGTTGCATTCCCAAAGCTTTGAGGCTTTCCTCGGGGGTTTCTTTCAGTAATACCCCCCATGATATAACAAACATTTAAGGGCACGCGGCCAGTTGGCAGTTGAGGCACATTACGAATTTTTGGGGTATTTGTCAGCGCAATTTTGTTGGCAGCAAATGGTATGTTGTGCTTGATGTATGCACACAAGCGTGCTTATAAGTACATGCAATGATAACTAGAGCATCATCTCGTTTGCTGTTTTGGTGCCAAAGTCAAGCGAATAATTGATGGCCGGAGGCGGCTACAGGGCCAAAGCTGTCACTTTCACAATATATATTGTACGTTTATACATATTTGTCGATGATGATCGCCCACCACTTATCGAATTTGTTTAACTCTTATTTAATTGTAGTATTTCCTATGTTTTCAATGTATTTTTGTGGGCTGCGGTTGCCTTTGCCTGTGCCCCTGCCTCATTGTACTTGTATTTCGATGGGATGTGGGGCGTGTGAGTTGCCATATCTGACGCCGATCCAATGACAATAAAAAACAGCGTGAACAATGTGTGCCTCGAGTATTAGTCCGAGTACAGTACCGCCCAGGCGGGAAAATTGGTTTTGAATCGCTTAATTGATATTGAAACAATACTTTTCTTGGTCACTTAAAAATATATATATATACATATGTATGTTAATGAAAAGTGGACTGGCATACAAATTGAAAAAGCAATTAAGTTCAGATCAGAGATCTGTGTTTTATTGACAGTTTCGCAGATATTTGTATGCCAAGCACGCGAGTCGCATCAAAGGCGTTCAATCTTCGGCTCTGCTGCCATCTGCGTGATTGACAGACAGCCCATTCCGGTGCTACCCTTTGAGGTGCTCTATAAGGCTAACAAAATTGAATCAGCATTAGCATTGGGGAACTTGTGCAACCCCGACGCCATGCCAGTGGCAGTGCCTCCACACCCACGCCATGGCAGAGCTTGGCTCATTTCCAGCATGATCAGCATGTTTCTGTTCGACTGTTTCGGCTGCCTTTACGCATGATTAATTAAAACAGCAATTAAACATTTTGTTAAACTACAAAACGAAACGAGAAAACGCAGACCAGACCAGACCGACAGACCCGAAAAATAGTTGCCATTTTCCAAAAAAAACCAATTCCAAATTCGGTACCACAGCTCGTCGGAGCGGAAGTTATAAATTCCTAAGCTGGGCTGATATCATGGCTATTTATACATATGTCGCCGCCAGATGAGTTATGAGCCCCAGGGAACAGAAGTTGGCCAGCCACTGCATGGCATATCAATTAGAAGAAAGCGCCTCGGCCAACACCCCTTAGATTGGCATATGCCATGGCCACGCCCACGCCCATTCTCACACCCATTCCTTTGGTAGGGGCAAATACATAGGTGCAACATGTGCGAAAGACACGACCCGACACGTTCCGGTCATTAACCGGAAAAGTGCATCGCCACAAAAGAAGAAGCCCCACAGTCTCCTTCCTAAGATCGACACTAACTCATTAATGGCCACCGTTTGATTTGTTTAGACCAAAGAAGCAACAATTTTGCAGTTCAGTGAAAGTGCAGAGAGAGAGAGAGAGACAGGAAAGGCCGCGCAATTCGCGCAAACACAAACAAGCCGTTCGGGTTCTGGCCAAGTTTTACGGCCTGCGAGTGCCCCCCCCGTGTACCCCCGGCTCCGTGTGCGGAGGGAAAAATTTTTAAGTGCAAAGAAAAACAATGACGACAGCCAAATGGATTTGGCGCTTGCTGCTGAACATCTTGCTGGGTGAGTACGTACCTATTACTATGTGTATTTTAAGGCCCACCGAAACTGATTTTATAGACTTTTGATCGATTTACGGTATTTTTAGTTTTTAGTTTTCAGCATAAAACGTTTTGCACATGGCTCTCAGGGTATGAAGTCGCCTTCGCTTTACAGTGCGTCACGAAAATATGCGAAGCTGGCCCAAATGTCAATGATGGCATAATATTTATTTATACAAATGCAAAGTCAGCCATGTCCGCTCTGAGGATGTGTTTGTCCGTCATTTATCGTAAATTTCTTTTAAATCACATAAACTAATTTCGAAGAGATGAGTATGTGGCTATTAACATGAAAATTAATTCTTGAATATTTTCACTTTAACAAATGGAGAAGACAAAACATGGAATAAAGAAACGTTGGTCAAGGCGAATCGGAAATACCCTTGAAAGCAGCCTCTAAACGGGAGAGCCTCTATATGATTTCCCAGCTAAATCGAAAAAACCTTTTTTCCACCTTGAAATATATCAAGCCTTATATAAAAGGAAATATGCCATTTTTAGAGCAGCCTGTACAGAAATAGATTTCTGGCCTACCATGTCAACGTTCTGCTCGAATAAATCAATCGAATATACATGCATATATGAATGTTTATACATATTTCCCTTTGCTGAGAATTTTTTTGGCAAGACTCTGACAAATCGCATTTGAACAGCTGGCCAAGACAGTGACAGTGAAATGACCATCTCCTCACCCATTTGACATTCGGCTTGTCTCCCTGTTTTGACATCCCAATCAGTGGAGTGGGACTGCCGCAGCCTCGCGGAACTTGTTGCCCGTCGAGGCCCCCCCACGCTGTTCGACTTCCATTACGCATACGCAGCGTGGCCAGCGGTTGACTCAGCTTAGGCGAAGAGAGCAGGTGGTCGGGCGTTGATATTGAAAGTGAAATTCAAATGAATTCTCAGCCTGTCACCAGTGCGATGCGATGCTCTGGTGCCTCGACATCTCTCACTTGAGCGAAAATAAAAGTCGAGCACCAGCACCGAGCGGAATCGAGAGGCAGGAGAGCGAGTCGCATGGCCATTTAACGAGCGTGGGAAATTTGTTTGCACTACCGTGACGCACTTGTTGCTATTTTTGGACCGCTAGTTTGGCCATTAATAAATATGTATGCAAAAAATGTGCTCCATAAAACTAATGGCAACAATTTAAATTTTATTTATCAACATTTTTAACGACCTGCAAATATTTTGTTTTACCAATTTTTATGACGTTCCATTTTCAGTTCTGGGCGCCGTGGCCGCAGAGCCCACCCGGGGCTATCACCGAGAGATTTGCCAGTACCGCAAGGGCAAACTGGTGAGTGGAGGTGGCAGGTGGCAGGGTCACCTGCTGGGAGGCCATCGATCAGATATTAATATTCAGGGGAAATTACAGATCCAGCCCATGAGCTTGTACCACAGTCGGCTGCTGGCACTGCGGGAGCAAATGCAGATTCGGGCCTCGCTGCAGGGGCCCGAGATCTACGGATATATCCTCCCCTCGACCGACGAGCACCTCAACCAGGAGGTGGCCGCACGCGATCAACGAATGTGCTATTTGACCGGCTATACGGGTGTGCGGGCCGTTGCCGCCATTACGCACCACGGAGCCGCCGTCTGGCTGGAGAAGCGCTACGCCCAGCAGGCGGACGGAGAGCTCGACTGCGACTGGGAAATCTATCTGGCCAACGGCAATGTCAGCATCGCCGATTGGCTGGGGAGCCGAGTGCACTTGGACAAGCGGGTGGGCGCCGATCCGCATCTGGTGCCGCATCAGCTCTGGGCCGAGTGGGAGCGCGAACTGGAGGACAAGTTCCTGAAGCTGGTCAAGGTCAACAACAACCTGGTGGACCTCATTTGGGGAGCAGAGCGGCCCGAGCAGCCCAAGAATCAGGTGATTCAGGTGCAGGCTCGCGAGTTTGCGGGCGAGAACTGGCAGGACAAGATCCGGGAGTTGAGGCGTCGCCTGGCGCACCTCGGCTGTGACGCCATGGTGGTCACATCGCTAACTGAGATCGCCTATCTGCTCAACATCCGTGGCACTGACATACCCTACACGCCAGTGGTGAAGGTGAGTCGCGACACTCTATCCATTTGATACCACCCTCTAATATTTGTATTTTTCCAGTCGTATGTGATTGTGAGCCAGGATGATATATTCTTCTATGTGGATCATGGAAAGATCAGTCTGGGAATCGACCTCCATCTACGCACGGACTGCTTCAACGAGGACTGTGTCAAGTAAGCCACAGAAAGCTTTAAATGAACCCTCACTCATCCATCTATTTATTGCAGAATTAAGGAATATCATCAAATCTGGAGCGATATACGCACCTATGCACAGATCTGGAAGCGTGTGCTCGTCTCGGCCCCCTGCGTGCAGGATCTGGGCACCTCCGAGGCCATTTACTCCTCGATGCCAGGGAAAATCGTTGTGGAGTACATCTCGCCCATTATTTTCATGCGGGCCCAGAAGAACTCCGATGAGCAGGCTGGCATGCGGAAGGCGCATATAAGGGACGGTGCCGCCATTTGCGAGTCCATGAGCAACATGGAGGCCAGATTCCAGACGGAGCAGTGGACCGAGGAGAAGATTAAGTATGAGGTGGAGCTCTGGCGCCTCTCCCAGAAGCATGCCAAGGGGCTGTCCCTGCGCACGGTCGTGGCTTATGGCGAGCACTCGGCCCTGCCCTACTATATATCCAGCAATGTGACCAATATCGAGGTCTCCGACCAGAGCCTGCTGGTCATCGAGTCGGGTGGACAGTACTTGGAGGGCACCACGGATGTCTCGCGGACGTTCATCTTTGGCGAGCCAACGCATGACATGAAAAAGGCCTACACAAACGTCCTGGCGGGCATCTTGCATCTGGCGCAGCTCAAGTTCCCGGCCGATCTGAAGCCCTCCGAGGTAGATGCTCTCGTGCGCAGCATGGTGTGGAAGGATATGACGGACTATCCACAGGCAACAGGTCATGGCATTGGCGCCTACGGTTCTGTAGAAGAGCGTAAGTCGGGATTGATCGTTAACGGATTATTTACTATACTAAAATTACTCATACGCAGCACCTATATCCGTGGCTTATGGCAAGAACAGCAGCTTCCACTTCAAGCAGGGGTACTTCTTCTCCAGCGGTAAGTATTATGTGGTTTTCTTCAAAAGATCATGCTCGCTGATACCGTACCTCCTTTCAGAGTCTGGCTACTACAAACGGGATGACTTTGGCGTGCGCCTGAAGAACGTGCTCGAGGTCATTGACACTGGACACAGGCATCCCAGTGGCGCACACTTCCTAGCATTCCAGGACGTCACATTGGTCCCCTACGAGCCGAAGCTGATAGACAGCACCCTGCTCAGTGCCGTCGAGAAGCGCCTGCTCAACGAGTACAATGCCAAGATCCGGAACGACATTGGGGACGAGCTGAAGCGACTGGGCAACATGAGGGCCTTCTACTGGATGATGAACAAGACGCGACACATCCGGGAGTATCTGCCCGAGGACGAGTACCGCTCAGCGATCGCAGGTGGTAGTCACACCAGCCTGCCGCTGGTATCCCTCCTTGTGATGATCATCGCAGCGATCCTCCCAGCCCGGTCCTAGGGGCAAGCCTTCTCAGTGTGTGTGTGTGTGTGTGTGTGTGTGTGTATGTAATTATGTAGTTTTAGTTAGCTATGCAAATTAAAAGAGAGAATCTGGGACTAACAAGGAATCAAACAACCAATAACTGCAACTGTTAGTATTTTAGTGATGTCTACCCCCAAGCCACGTGTAAGTCCGCACCCAGCCACCGCTCCCCATAGCTCCCCCGCTGTACGAGTTTAGGTATAAGCTATCCACTTAAACCAAATGCAATACGTAAAACGCAAATGTATAAATCGTAATCTCTAATCGTAATCGACCAAAAATATGTTAAACCGTTTACATTAATACGAGCAATGTCTACATATATAAGAAGTAACCTTGTATATTTTTCTAAATGTGATTAAATATAAAACAAACAAACGTCTGTGGACCAAATATTTGCAACTGGCTAAGTTACGTGATGAATAGGCCTTATGTGGATATTAATAGGCAATAATTTATTGTTGATTATGGGAGTGGAGTAGGCAAACCATATGCTTTAATCTATATGTTCTTCATGGTGGATAGAAAAAACTATTTGGGATTCGAGCGATATGTCTTTATGTATCTTTAGTCATATATTAAATTGATATTTAAAATATGTAATTAAATGTGCAGATAACAATAAAAATAGGATCATACCTTATATCGTACTATGCCTAGACTTTGAATGATCCAAATAAGGGTATACATTTTTAAAAGCACCAACAAATAGTAGTTTATAGTAATAGTACAGTCAAGGTCTGTGTCCTCCATTATACACTTTCTCTACTTTAAAGCAAAGACAGATATTTTTCATCCAGCCTAAAAGTATGTTGGATTCTACACATTTTTGCTAGGTACTCTAGCAGGTACCGATGTTCGTTATTCACACAATTTGTTTTACATGCAACGATATGGAAATTGCATTAATCTATAAAAATATGAATACATTTAAAAAATTAGTATAGTATACTAATGCTTAACCTAATGTATTTAAAGAGTACTAGCTGCTGGGGTCTTCGATCCGACCTTGGAAAAATTAGACAAATTTGACTCTATTCGAGATGTTTTCTTGAGGAGGTTTTGTTAAGTAGTCTGTTGGGCCAATGTGTACCAAAAATGGACGACCTAATGCTCTCTAAGCCATGATCTACGGTAAGATACGCTCCACATAATTGCCAGGGGACCACCTCGTTCCAGTAAGGATGTGATAGAGCGCAGTTTGTTTGTATTCTGATGGATTTATTGTTGGGTCTATATAATTATCCATTATTGCACATACATTTGTTTAAAAGGAGCACATAAAATGGTGACCCCCACTAAGTAGATTTTATCATAATTCATATAACGAAATGCTGATTACTTTTACTATTGTGTCTATTGGTCATGCTATCAAAAAGAGCTCAGTTCTATGCTGAGCCTCATAAGTTATCTAATTATTATGGCTTACAATCTGTTGTATAATCGCAATGATGATTAATGAAATCCATTCGTGCCGATACCAAACAAGCATTTCTTTAACCACATCCGCATACACAAATGTGTGAGCGACCAGTGTTATCCCATCTTGAAACACTTTTCGAATGGCATCAGTAGCTGTCGAATCCAGTCGAATGGGCATCTGTCTGCCAGACAGGCCAATGTGACTGCGACTGTAGCTGTGGGGCAGGCAGCTTATCCAATATCAAATGGGTCGTTGCATGTAAGGAGTCAGTCGGGCCGTTTACGGTAAATGCTATTTTATGTTCCCGTTTATGTGCGACGCGACACATTTCTAAGCAGGCATCAGGCCGCCTGTCTCCAATTGCTTCACTAAATCCCCCGAATCGAACTAGAACTGCCGCTCGATGGTGGCGTGGCCCAGTTTCGAGGCGGCACAAAGGAGATGAGCAACTTCATATTTTGCGGGGCCGAGGCAAAACCTGACACTTGTTCGGATCTGCGGCGAGGTTCTGGGGCGATTGACCCATTTTGCCCAATGGAGCATGGCGAACCTGTTTCCTTTTTGATGCAGCTCCATGCAGCTGCCATGAATATGCGCGCGGCCACGAGTTATCGATGGTCCGGCCAAAAACATGAATTAATTCTAGCCGAGCGCCTTGAGCCACTGCCTTTGCCAGTCTAACGGTGCACTCAAATATTGGTCAAAGATTTGCCTTGCGAATGAGCACAGTGCAATTTGGGGCACTCTGTTCTGTCCACGCAGGTTTTTCCACTTTTCGGCCATGGAAATTGGGCTTCGAGATCGAGTCAAGGTGGACGAGAGGCAATCCTGACCTGACCTGCTCCACAAAGACAGGACACTGGTACTTCATTAGGTCTTCTCTGGGTTTTATCATATTTGCATGAACTAAGTCCTGTTTGGGTGCCAGTTTGGTGATTGTGTGTTGACATAAGCATGGCAAATTGGGCATATCAGTGTCACAATTAGGATCATGAGCCGCCACAGGGTACGATTGCAAGTCGAAATTTTAGCTAATCCCCATCAGCTGTCGGCAGTGGGTCCAGCAGCTCCACGCATGCCATGCGGCTGCAGCTTCGAAAATTCGACCCAAAAACAAAAAACTGGCCACTGCAGTGGTGCCGCCGCTGCCTCTGGCTGTGTCTCTGCATCGAGTCGGCTCTAGCCGTGGCCTAAGCTCTGGCTCCAGGTCTAGCCTCAGCTCTGAGCTTCATCCAATCGCTCTTCAGCGGTTAGTCTCGTTATTGACTTCGCGCGCTCTGGTCGCTGCTTTTACTTCTGCTTCGGGCTTCGGCAGTGATTTTCCTGGCATTTTCTCGGTTGGAAAATGTAAATTATCTACGGCATCCCACCACTTGGCAACTGCTCAAACGAAACGAAAGTGTTGTCGTTGTCTCCAGAATAGGAACGTGACCGAATCGTTTGGGGGAAATAATCATATGCTACAATGCAAGAATTTGCTGTACTTTGGTGATAGAAAGTTTTCTTTTCAAAATTGCTTTGATAAATGTGCAAAACCGAAAATTTAACAAATCATGAACTTATTTTTGGATGGATAATATTGTGGCAGCATTACAGAAGAGGTAAGACAGCTAACAATTATATCTTAAGACATCCCATCGATCATTGATTTGCGAAAGAAAGAACTTATAGCTCTACTGGATAGTCGTTATTACTTGAATGCAAACCAATTAAATCTATTCTGTTGGGATCATAATTACTTGTAGACAAGACATTCTTCTGTCCCAGAATGGCCTAGCAAACAGCAACTAGACGGGGACTGCCTGGAAAGCCATATAAGCCTTATTAAAAGACAAGTAAACACTTATTCGATTAGCGGGATTTTATCTGCTGGTGCTGACAGTAGCTTCTGTAGCTTCTTCAGTAGGTAGCTAGGTAGTGACGGCGACAAACAAATCAAGATCGACCAGTCATTTTTCCTGCTAAACTCGTTCAAGTTTCCTACTTACGAAACGTTACCTGGGATTGTCCGTTGGCCGCAATTGTTGTCCGAGCCCGCGCGCGCTTCTTTCTAGGAGGGATCTCGAGTTTTCTTGCAATTATTTTCCGATTTTCTCCTCTGATCGCGTCTGCTGGATGCTGGCTGGGGTCTGCGTGACAGGTCCGCGGTTCAGAAACTGGAGCATCGGTGCGCAGTTTGTTTCCAGCTGCAATTGCAACTTGTTTCCACTTCTGAAGGTGGGTCACAGCCATAACTCCTCGACTGGATCTGGCTTGTATGTGTCTTGTTCTCTGATACGAATAGTAGATGCGAAAATAATCGTGCGTTGAGCCATTTCCAATCACCAGTTTACCGCTATCCAACAATCTCTTTATCGGGATCTTAGAATGTGCTAATGAAGCATTCTAAGAAGTGTGCTGGAAGAACGTTTCTTTGGGCAATGCATCACAGTCGTGAGACTAGGACTAAGACTATCCATAATTCATGGCAATTACAGTTACAATTATAATTGCAATTACAATGAAAGCCAAAAGCTCAATCAGCTATTGGTATCTCCCCGCAAGGTCTTAACGATCGTACCTTAGGCTCTCAATCCAAAAATAGAAACAATTACAGTAATCCGCAGTCAGTAGAGGCAGTAGCCCTTAATTTACATTTACCCATCGACCCCAATGATCACTGGGATTGAGCCTCATAATTATGAATGGTAATAAAAAAAGAAGCGTATACTTTTCTCGTACGAGTACCTTCTGAGAAGTGCAAACTTTCCCTCAAATGCGATAAATGACAAGAAAACAATTATCTTGGCCAGACAGACCAATGGGCCAGGTGGGCAGTAGAATTATGATCTTATCTTCTAGAGGAACGGAACGGCTCTCTCCGAGCAGCACAACAGTTAGCCGGCAATCTGATGGTGTCAATGCAGATACTTAACTCCAATCATTTACAGCTCTATTCCTATACCTCTCTGCCCGTTGCTGTGGCAGTGGTCTGTTGGCTGTCGGCGCCTCGCGCCCCCACAAAGCACGCGCCATTTGAACCCAGCTGACCGAAATAAATGAAAGTCAAGAAAGGATGGAAAATGTTTGGAAGTACCAATTAAAAGCCAAAAATTCGCCCATAAAGAATTTCCATCAGAATATTCGTGACTAGACACCGCTAAGGGGCCCCCAACTAGGGATGGGCTATGGCTTTGGATGTGTGGTATGCAAATGCAAATGCTTATGGCAATTTATGGCGCAGAGTTCATGAACAGCAGCGCCTAGCGTCACGCTCTTTTGAGCAATTTCTTTGTTGGATTTCATTATCTACGCCGTAATGCTCACCTTATGGCGGGGGCATTGTTCGTTAAAGTGTCCATAACTCTCCTTGTCCGAAAGATTTTCATGCTTAGATTTAGTTTAAAAAAAAAGAGTCAAAGATACGATGAAAGGGCAGAGAAATCCTTAGCTTTAAAAGGTAGGATGTTATCCCAATTAGGGATTAATCTCCTACATATTTCTTATATATTCCCCACATATGACATGTAAATACCGCATATCCATTACGAATGACAACGTAATGATTTCTCTGATATGCATACTCATGACATTTTTGGTTTATATCTTTTATGTAAGATACATTTTGTTGCTCATTGTCAGGATTTAAAATCTTCACCTCTTTGGGTCAGTAGTTGTGATCGTGTGCCTGTGGTCGGGTGTTTGGGTCACGTAGCCACCAGATCGTTAACAACGTTTTTGCAACCAATACAAAATGTACACAAAGAAACCGCAAAATTAATTTCTTTTTAACCACCCGCTGCCGTGGCCCCAGCTCCACCCGAATAGGATGGATGGATGGATGGGATGAGTGGAGCGTGTGCGAGCGGAGAATGTGACAATGTGACAATTATTGTTTGCCCTGTGTCTGCACAAAGCTCCGCTTTTCGTGTCTCGCCTCCGATTGGGATCGTGACGCAACGCCAGCGTCGCTGCCAGCGCTGCTACGAATGAATGAATGGAGCCACATGGGGCACAGTAGGGCATATCTATGAGCGAGTATCTGTGCCCAACCAAGTATCTTATATCTCCATCTGGCCGTGATTCTACAAAGAAAGTCATCCGCGAGAGAGATTATGTCGGAGCGAAGTCAGGGAAAGTCATGAAACTTTAATTGCGCAATGTTTTTGTGGAAAAATGTTTTGAATAATTTGCAGAACTTGTCCACTCCGAAACACTGTGGAAATAGTCTTGACTACTTTTTGGAGTCATTGTTTAGCTGCAGTTCTCTATTTTCCCCATTGGCTAGAAAGATATTCGTGGTGGGCAAGCATTTTTGCCAGTGTACAGTGCTCGGTGCTCATGCCAGATACGCAGTGCTGGGCACAAGACGAGCGCAAAGGAATCAAGCGAATCACTCTACCTCTACCTCTGCCGATCCCCGAGTACCAGGCCAACCCTGTGCTGTGCGTTGTATCTGTATCTTCAAGCTTGCCTGCATCTTGTAGGCAGGCGGAGAGCAAAAAAAAATACGACTAATTTTTGAAATAGTTGCCGCTGCCGTTGGCACTGCCAGCAGAAAACCTAAAACAGAAAATACAGAAACCCCAGCAGCAGAAGCAACATCCCCGTAAATTGAATAGAGAAAGTGATGATCATGATATGATGATAATATGATGTTATTTGTTAAATAAATCACATCACCTATCAACACCACCACCGACTGCAGGTGCAGTTAACGGTTTAGCCATCAAATTTGTTTAGGGGAAAATTCTGTTAAAAGTAAAAGCTCTCAGCACACGCACAAAAGAAAATTCTAGAAATTTGAATAAACCGTTGAAAACGAAAATGCTCAGCCCTGTTCTGCGCTATCATCTGTAGGCCATCTGATCGACCGTTTTCGTTAGTTCCATTAAAGATAGACCCGTCGGAGGAGCCATAAAAGTAAGAGTTTTCTGGCCCTGCCAGGCTTCACAGCTCGTTTTTCCTCTTTTGTCTTAGGGTAGACCAATTTGGAGTAGTTGTTACTGTTATCTCATGAATAAAACCGACAACATTGACAACTTCGGATCGAAACACACTCAGGCACAGACCCACATGTGTGCTATTAATTGCCAGTAGATCAAACATTTGAAATGGAAATCGCTCGAACCGTACAAAGGAAAGTTTTGATGTATCTACAGTGATAGATTTTTATGGGCTTTTTATTATTAGTGAAATGGTAGCGGGCTTTTTAATTGAAATCACCATTGAATTACGACCACAAGCAACTCAGATTTCATTAGCAATGCCTAGGCTTATTTTATTAAACATATAGCCCGTAGAAATATTTATTGTTCGTGTTTATTTTGTCAGAGGGATCTCTCGTCGAAAACTACATGTGTTCTTCTTTAAAATTTAAAATTCAAATTCGGGATCATCCGAGTAATTGCTCGCATGCATGTGGATAGTTATTGCTATCCCATTAGGGTCTCCCCTCAAAGTATTCTCAGCTTCCAGGTGTGGCTGTGCTGTGCTCTTTGAATGCATTTTACGATAGTGCACACAACAGCAACACACACAATGGCCCACGGGCAGGCAGCACCAATTATCGTAAGACTTGACCACGGTCATTGATTTCGAAAATGCCTTCACTCTTGGGGGCTCCCTTGCCGCCTCTCGCGCCGTCACAGCTTCTGCGCTTGCGCAAATGGCAAAACCCGGGTCCGCCGGCACTTGGGACCCAAACGAGAGGTTTAATTGCAGTCAGCCAGCCCCCGGAGGCGCCGAGGTTTGTGGGAGACTGACTGCAATATACCCCGAAATCTTTACGCAAATGCTGCGACATTCACATATGCAAATGTCTGTTCAAACGCATATACGCAAGCCGATAATAACATATAATAATCGAATCTTCAGTGTCAGGTCAGCATTGGGCAGGTGATTGTTGTTGCGGTGTTGAAAAGCAACTGTCTCTCGAACCCGTTCGTCTCCATCAACGCATTGGATCTGTCATTTTGTAGTTGGTTAAAGCCAAAACAGATACAAAGTCAGACAGAGATACAGATGGGCAGACGGGGAGCGGGATCGGACAGGCATTCTCATTGTGCTGCGCTACCCACTTACGCCAGAGATGATATTGTTACTCGTGTGGGCCACCACTCTCCCGGTGCGCAGTCTTGGCCTGGGCCATTTGGCCATTTCTTTCTTTCTTCGGACGCCTGAAGTCAGTCGTAAGCCAGCGCTCGTCGGGCTTCGGTTGTGCTTTTGACGCGCATCGACATTTCAGCAGCGGCTCCGTGCGGCCAGTCGCTCTGTGGCATTCAACAAACTCAGATGCCCGGTTTCGAGATCCAAAACCGAATTACAGCATTTTGGATTATACAAACTTAGAGCCAAAGCCAGTGAAGTGCATTGGAGTTGGCCAAATTTGGGCCGTGGTGCAGTGGAATTGGAGTTCAATAAGGCACAAGTAAATGGCTTTTCCAAATGTGTGGCTATATGATATGATTGTGATTACGTTTAGTTCGTGAGAGTGTGTACCTTGTGCTCCAAGCGGCATTTGCTAATTACCGCAAAAATATCTCCACAGTGAAAGTATCTCATAGATGCAGCCGAATTAACGCGCTCGCCTTGTGGCTCGTACGTATCTGGGGCCGCCGCCTGCCCCGCTGTGACTGTGTGTGTGTGTGTGTGTGTTGAGCATAACTAACATTTTCCGATACAACAATTGCATTTCATGGGGCAATTTATCAGCCGAAACAGCCCCAAAAAGTGGCAAGAGAAAAAGAAACAATCAGCATAAAAAGTGGTTTAATAATGATTTTGCAATACATTGTTCCTCATGGACAGACCCCGGCTATGGCCTGTACTTGTGGCTTAATCTAATTGTAGTCCCCCCCAAAAACAAATATTACTCATACGTATGTACAATTTGTCGGTATTTGGTTTTGCTTGCAGCTAATTAATGAGCCAGCACGAGTGAATGATGATCGCCACATCCGAGCGCGGCATGCAACATTTCCGAGACGCGTCCGCATCTCCATCTGAATCGCTGCAAATGGAAATGGAAATGGCCAGAGTGTTAGCCCTATGCAAAGTGTGATACCAAGTCTCGTGCAACAACAGCAGCAGCAGCAGCGGGCGATTGTTTCGCTAACATGTTAAAAATTAGCGTTCATTGGATTGGGCATAATTGAATTGCATTTTATCGCTAATTTGAGCAGAAATTTAACGGTACAAACAAATCCCAAGGCAAAAAAAGTAAAATAGTGAGATAAAGATTTGCAACTGCCAGTGCATTCCGCAAGTGTTAATCCACGGGCAGACATTGAGGATGGTCACCTGCAAAGTGGACTCCCAATCCGCAGTGGCCATACCCAAAATGAGTTCCGTGCGGGCGCGGGGCAAACCAGCGACCGGCAGCAGCAACAGCAACAGCAACTCTTCCGGCTTTCGGCTCTTGGACGGCGACCAGCTCGAAAACAATTCGAGTGTCAGTCGAAATTCGATATACAAACTGAAGATCGATCTAATGTTTGACGATTCCAGGTGAGTCCCCATTAGAAAATTAATTAAGATCAAAAATATCAATCATATCTGATGGATTTCCAGTAGGTGTGTCCACTCATTAGCTTCGCTCTCGATATCATATCCACATATTAATTTCGTTTCGAGCTTAGCACTTTCGTTCTCGAAACCACAGAAGCGAGATACAGATACATAAACGAGACACAGATACAGATACAGAAATAGAGAGAGACTGATTTTGGAAGACCACTGAATGTTTCTTTTACCGTTTTGCATTTCCATAAGCAACAAAAAAGCACAGTTAGTTCAAAAATTAAAAACGATATTGTCTGTGAGAGAAAGAGCTGCAACCAACAGCTGTGTAGAAAGAGAGGGGCAAGAACGACAGAGGGAGATGGAAAAATAGAATAATTTGAGTCTTTGGTCACATCGGATCGGATCGGCACTTGCTCTATGCTTAAATATTCCACCGCTGACACACATTCGCGCAGCGAACTGCTTAATTGATTGAAAAAGAAAACCACGACTCTTCTCCAGAGGCCAGCATTCTCCACTCCACTCCACTCCACTCATCTTCATTCCCATTCAAAACTCTCGGCTGCCGACGCTGCGACGTTCTATGGAAATGACCATTTCCGATTTTGTGTCAGTTAGCGGTAAACAGAATCTGGTATTGGGAACACCTTAAGCTGCATTCGGCAGGGGGCAGGGGGGTCCATTGGACCTGGACCTGGACCTGGCCATTGCCAATACATCTCCACTAGAGCTCCCTGGGCTATTGTCTGTGTGGATGGGATGGCGATGGCGCCACCAGGATGTGGCCCATCGAATGCCAACTCTACGAGTTCACACACAAGCAGACAGTCTCCAATCACTAGTCCGAGTCTAATATGCTAATCTATGGTTAGTTTGCTTTAATCAGTCAAACTTTCACAAAAAATGTAACCGTTTTGTCACACAGCAGAGAGTGGAGGCCCCGAAAGTGTTGTTGGCTTGCAAATAACCATTAAAAAAGCTGATGGTGGCCATTAAATGCAACAATTTAAACTATTTTAAATAGATGAAACTTTACATTTACATACCCCTCCAGCAAGAAATTTCTATACCAAACTTTATACCTGTTTCTATGATCCAATTCTGATAATTTGTTATCCCGCCCGCCCATTACGTAGATCAATGCGAAGCAGCCGCCTCGACGATCCCCGGGGATCGCATCGCACGCGCTCCATCATCATGTATGGGCGTAGTGAGTTGGCCAGCACCTCGGGGGCCAAGAGCAGCTTCCTGCAGGAGTCCAGCGAGTCGGCCAAGGTGCTGGCCGAGGCGGCCAAGAAGGATGTGCAGCGGATCAGCAACAGTGTGCAGGCCCAGATCGAGCAGCTCTTCACGGACGTGGCCAAGGACGCCACCAGCAGCTTCGATGTCACCTGCCTGGGCTCCCTGCCGCTAAAAGACAAGGTGACGAGTCTCCAGGGACTGCAGGAGCCCCTGAGGCAACTGTACCTCAGTGAGGTTACCAAGAAGGTAAGTAAATGGATCAAGTAAAAGATATTCTGGAATCTCAATTGGGGTTATGGTATATCCTGCAGAGGCTCAGCTCGGGATCGTTGGATATTTGTGCCACAGGATTGCGGGTGAAGATCAGCTCTGTGCCAATCCCAAAAGGAGGAAGCGGCCCGGACGAGAGTGAGGCCCACATTACTCCATTTCACAACATTGCCGTGTGGTCGGCGGTGAAGTTTGTAATCTCCGCCGACGATGGCGGAGCCGCCTTCCTGCCACTGATCACCGATCCCGAAAATATAGACAAGACTGCCCTGTTTCAGCCTCTAAGGTGAGTCTCAGGTTGCCTCGAAGCTCGAAGCCAGGACCGTAATCAAACTCCAATCCTGTAATCCCCAGTTCAAGTGAGCAAATGGCTGTGGAGCACAGCATACACGTCCATGCCCCCATCTTTGCGGTTGTCATGCGATCCGCTAGCTCTCCCAAGATCCTCGAGTGCCACGGCTTCATCTGCAAGAGCACCGAGGACGCCATCGTGATAGCGGCCACCCTCTACCAGAGCCTGATGGCCCACGTTAGCACCAACTCGCACCGCAGCACGAAACGCCGGACGCCGCGCCAGCAGAACGGAGTCAGCTGCATCAGCATCGCCAGCAGCTCGGCCATGACCAGCTCCAACTACCTGTCCCGCTCCCAGATCACGCCCAGTGCCAGTGGGCGACGCAGTTCCTTTCGCGCGGGTACCGGAGTATCCGGCACGCCTTCCCGCTCCGTCCGCAAGAAGAGGGTCTCCAGCATCTCGCTCAGCTCCAACAGTAACGTCATCAACGAGGCCGCCGAGGTGGAAACGTCCACGGAGGAGCGCAAGCGCAAGTCCCACAAGTCCAAGCGCGCCCCTCCAGTGCCCACAACGGTGCCCGGTTCCGGATACAAAGGAAGCCCTTCGCGCAATGGCAGCATTATCTGCAGCAACGGACACGTGAACCGCCTGCACCAACATGGCCATCACAGCAAAAAGCCAGTGGCATCCGGAGCATCCAGTGGCGCCTACAAGGGTGCGGATCTAGTGGGGGCTGTTGGTGCAGGCGGTGGCGGCGGCGAGGCGGCCAGCGGGGACATTCTGACGCGCGTGGCCATACCAAGATCCGGCAGCTTCTTGAACACCGGAGGTCTGACCCGCTACAAGTCGAGAGCGGCACGCCGTCACTCGGGCAAGTTGGGCGGTGGTGGTGGAGGAGGGTGAGTATTATCACCAAGCTCTTGGGGCCAGGAAGGCCACGCAGCTGGTCTGTGGAGTGCGCTCCTGGCCTGGGTGCTGGTGGTAGATTGATTGCATTTTGGGTGAGAAGGTTTGGTTTGGTTGATTGGCATCGTTTGAATTGTGCTTCTAGTTCCCCACTTGGTTTCAGCGAGCTGTTCAATGAATTTCGTCTGCACGAGAACCTCCACTCCCTGGACGACATTCTGTATGCCATTATCGATGCCGACGGCATGTCCTTCAACGACCTAAAGCCCATCTACAAGGAGTTCCTGCTCAAGCTAGCCGTCACTCTTACCCAGGACGAGCTCTTTCAGCGCTCCAAGAACATCATGCGCCGCCAGAAGAAGAAAAAGCAGAAGCGCAAGGCCAGCGTCAATGGGTCACAGGTGAGCGGAAAGACGATGTCTATAGGATTGCGTGGACAAATTCAATGCAAATGTAATCTCTTCCATCCGCAGAAGAAGTCGAAGAGCAGCTTCTTCGGCACAAAGAGCTTGAAGAAAATGTTCCAGCTTGGACAGTTCCGCTCGTGCCGCGCCAAGTTGGAGAAGTCGAGCCCACGACCCAAGGAGGCGGCCACCCTCGACAGCCAGGGCAAGCGCAAGATTAGTGCCCCCATCATTATCGGACCCCCCATCAGCCACGTCCAGCAACAGCAGCAGCATCAACGGAATCGGGCGGCCACCAGTGGCTCAGATGTATCCGTGGTGCGGAATGAGCACGCCCTGCAGGGACTCAACAGGAACAGCAGCAGCGGGTAGGCTTTAATGGGAAAATTCTGCCCACTGTTTTCCCTAATACTCCCATTCATTGTGCAGATACGTCTCCTGCTCCGAGTGCAGCTACGACTCCGAGTCTTGCACCTGCGCCTCGGCCGATCGCTGCTACTGCAGCCTGCGCACAGAGCACCTGAACCACAAGCTGCGGCAGAAGAACGAGCGCACTATGGCCATGGCCAACTCGAGGAAACCCTCGGGGCCTGTCAATCCTGTGGTCAATGCCGGAACAGTAGCCAACAACCGCCACTCGCTGATCTCGTGCAAGTCGGATGACAAGTGTTACTGCTCCATGGTTGAAGAGGAGCCGGCCAGCACTCTGGAGCACGACTCGGCAAACTCCCGCTCGGAGACGACCACCTCGTGCGACTCCGACAGCTGCATCAGCGCCAGCAAGTGCTACTGCAAGCGCACCCACCGCCGGCAGCGGGCCTTGGCAGCGGCAGCCATCAGCGAGGATTCCCTTTCCCAGCAGCGCAAGGCTCCCAGGCCGGGTGGGGGGGTGTCTCGGAAGGGTAAGCCCTCCGAGAAGCTGGGCCTGGACTACGAGCTCTTCAGCATCAGCGGCAACAGCAAGCCCGTCCAGCCGCACGAGGCGCTGAGCGTAAAGAAGAGCGTAGAGGCAGCTGCCGTCTTTGCGGACATGAAGCTGAGCCAGACGACGGACATCAAGAGCCTGTGCCCGCCCATGCAGATCCAGAAATCGATGCGGGCCGCCAACGGCAGTTGCCGTTCATATGCCTCCTCCCGGAAGTCGTCTTACCGGGCGCGCGATTCCTTTAGCACGGACCGGGTGGGTGCCAATGGACTTTCCATGGCCATGCCCCTGGGACCTGGTAGCGTGGGAGCTGCGCAGAAGGCGTGCAGCGCCGACAATCTGCTGATCAATATCAAGGCCATTGAGAAGGCGGCCTCCATCCGGAGCAACGTCAGCCGGAGCCGCATGGGCAGCTACCAGTCGATGCGGGCTGTGAGCGCCTCTCTCGAGGACTCGTTGGGGTATTTGCCATAGATGTTGAATCTAATACTCTCGAACCAGTGTTAATTATGATGTACATTGTACATAGCACATAAGCATACACATAAAACATACACATAACATACATACTAATACTCTATCTGCATAAACATATACTCGTACTCCAGCATACGGCTTATGTTTCCCAAGACAATTACTCGCATCGCCAAAGCATCGTTTAATTATCTTGCGAAACGTAATCTATTTCTAGCCTTAAGTTCCTACTAATAGAACATCAAGTGTGAATTTATCTGTAAGATCTAAATCGTAGAATATCGATGTGCAATATAAAGACCATCCGAAGGGGACGTGAGTCCCACTTAATCAACGCAGTGCAATATTTATAAAGATTTCTAAGAATATATTGAAAATAAAAACTATTTTACATATACTATTTCCGTCGATCTATGCATAAACACTTACAGGGAAAGCCCGTTGGGCGAAACCACCACATCCATTCACTATTAGGTCCCAGGGGGAAGAAACACAGAGATTGAGATATTTCTGGCTGTAGACTCATCACTGTAAATATTACTTGTCGAGGTATTATGCTTCGTCATTCTATTTTGACCACGGGATATGGTCAGAGACTGCTTATCAGAACCGGAGGGTCAGGGTCAGGGTCAAACAGCCAGAAGCGAAAGCCCGCAAACAGGCCGTTTGGGATCGAACAGATGTTAGACGAGCCGAAGCTTTGCCTCTCAATTGCCACACGTCAAAGCGGGTCGAGGAGTGATTAGATTACGGATGAGTACGAGGGAGCTGCTGCCAACGTCGACGCTTAGATGACATGCCAGCTGTTGGCGGCAGGCTATTGGCAGGCCCTTCCCTCGGCTATCCAGAGCTTACGTGGAGAGTGCGGACGAGACGAAGTTTATTTCATTGAGATCTGCCGACCAGTGCTGACCGCCAGAGATGACCACCTCCGCAGATAGTGTTTTCGTTACCCGCTCGGATGGTATTTCCGCCGAAGGAGTTAGGGATCAGTATGCCGATGGCAAGGCGGCCAAGGTATGGGAGATCTTCATCGGAGACAAGAACTCGCGTACGGACAACTACAAGAACTTCCTGATCGATATGCTGCGGCAGAAGGGATGCAAGCGTGTCCTGGACGTGGCCTGTGGTACCGGGTAAGTGGATTGGACAGACATCCCATCCCCATTCCTATCATTGCTTACGTTCCTTTACCATTCGCCCAGTGTGGACTCGCTAATGTTGGTGGAAGAGGGCTTCGAGGTGGTGTCCGTTGATGCCTCCGACAAAATGCTGAAATACGCTCTCAAGGAGCGCTGGAACCGCCGCAAGGAAGCCGCCTTTGAAAACTGGGGTATGTCTGGGACTGCTTTATTATTATTCCCTGCTTGGCCTGGTTTCTGACTGACCCTTCCCAAAACCATTTGCAGTTATCGAAGAGGCCAACTGGCTGACACTGTACGACGACATCCAGGACCAAATAAAGGATGGCTTCGACGCCGTCATCTGCCTGGGCAACTCCTTTGCCCACTTGATGGACGGCTTTGGGGATCAGCGAGAGCACAAGCAGGCGATCGGCAACTTTGAGAAGTGCCTTAAGCCAGGCGGTGTCCTGCTGATCGATCATCGCAACTACGACAACATCTTGGAGACAGGATCCACTCCCGCCAAGAGCATCTACTATAACGTGAGTTCAAAAACCAGCACAGATCTGCCAGATCATCATAGTGCCAATTAAAAACTATTAAATGACACATTCATTTGAAAACAGAGAAAAATTGTTCGTCATCCTCAATAGTTTTATTGATTACGATGTCTGCTGATCTTATTTTGTGTTATATTACGTGGAATCAAAATCAATTTCATCGCTCATTCATCTCCCATTAATACATCATCATTCGCGACTTCATTATCAGTCCCATACCCTGACAACTGATAAGCAGACGTTGAATTCTATTAATTTAATCGCCTTTCGGAATGACTTGCAGACGAGCCACACGGCGGACATCAAAACCTCCGTCCTGTTCTACTGCGGTAAGCCATCTCTGGTGTCCATGGATTACCTGATCGCTGGCAACAAGCTGACCAGCGAGTTCCGCCTCTCCTACTATCCCCACGAGCTGAAGCGCTTCCAGGAGATCCTCAGTGAGATCTTCTCGGCCAAGGCCAAGCACCAGCTGTACGGAGACTTCAAGGAGATGAGCCAAGTGAAGAATCCAGCCTTCTACATACACTTAATTGAGAAGCCCAAGGTTTAGGTTTAAGCATTTAGTTTGTATTCACATAATTCCACAAACACACATCTAAATATAAAGTTCGTTCGATTTACATATGTATGTATATATAGTGTATGTTCGAGCATGATTCCTGGTGGTATGCGATGCTTCGTTGTTCAGTTTCTATATCAGTATGCAGTATCTGCCCACTATGGAGGCGAAGCAGAGAGTCACCATGGCAGCCTCAATCAGGAAGGGAAATCGCGATTTGACGAAGTTAAACATCCCCGTGTAGATGTTGGAAAGGGTTGACAGTAAGGTCGATGTCATTTCTGCTCCTCGGACAGCACCGATTCGATCGATTCGAAGTATTCTCTGCTAAAGTTCGTTTCTGACTGAAGCCCGATAGATGAATGCCCAACTGAAACGCAAAAGACATGGAAAGGCGCAAAGTAAAATATCATTAGCCTTGCAAATGATTTTCATTACGTTTGCTTTTGAGGGAAGGCGATCGAAGTGCGAGTCATGTCTACATTCCAGCCAATGAATGTATCTATTCAGACGCTACTCATTAATAATTGGACAGGGATATCAGTGCTTAGAACTGGAACACAATGTAGCACAAATTATTCGAACAGCATGTTATTTATTAATTAATACGTTTCAGTTCCTCTACAAAATCACATAAATGTGTTATCAAAAATGAGCTGAACTAACTTATACGCCAACAATCTTGTTTATACGCTTTGCATCGGTTATTTGCCGGTCAATCTCTCCAGTCAGTTGGGTCAGGATTTCAGTTATGATGCGGTGCTGTTTCTCTGGCAACTCGTAGACATTTTTCTTCAGTTCTTCCTGGCTGTTGGCGATGTGATAGCGCTGTTTGTTCAACGTCTTCTTAGCTTTATCCAGTTCGGCAGCAATACTCTTTGTGATTTTGTTAATTCGTTCTACCTCTTGGGAAAACTCGCACTCGGCCAGGATACTGTTGGGCAGAGCGTTGTTGGCCTTTTGCATCAGACTGTGGCACTTGCGCACCAGCAATTCCTGGTTGTCGCTGATTTCTTCAAAACGCTCGGCCAGCTTGTGGGCCCCCTCGCTTATTATCTCACGCTCATGCTCCAGGTCCTTGATTTCGCGCAGTTGTTGCTCCTTTTTCAGTATGATTTGATTGATGTGCTTCGCAAACTCGGCACGGACGAGGACGTGGCGCTTGAGGTACTGTTCGCGCAACACTTCAATGGCCTGGTTTAGTAGTTCGTATCCCTCGTGAGGGGACGCCGAGGACATCTTGTTGGCGAGAATAGGTTGGTTGACATTGCGCTGCAATAAAGTTTTAATTTTGTCAAGGAATGAAGGTCCAGACTCTTGCTGATCCACATCGCAGGCTCGATACTTCTTGTCACTGGGAGCAACCAACAGCTGGGCATCGATGACCAGCTTTAGGCTGATCACTGCACGGTTGCCTAACAGAAGCACCACACCAGCTGGCAGTTGTAGTTGGGAAATGCCGCAGACAGCATTGATTTTCTCGGCGGAGTCAATTTTTGTGCACAGGATGTACTCGGCCTTGGATGATGACGCCAATTCCAGTCTATCCTCCTCCGACTCACTGTCCAGATAGCGCTGCAGTTCAGAGATGAAGTTGACAGTGACTACGTGTAAACCAGCATTGTGATAGGCAAAGTAGCGCAGCTCGTTGATAATATCTCTTTTCAAGTGTATGGGACAGTTGTACGTGTCCTTTGGTCCAGTATTTGATGCGCCAGAAAGACCCAACTCGAGCTCAACCGTTTCAAGGACATGTATGACAAACTCAGCGGGCTCTATGAGAATAAAGTCATCTACTTCGTTGAAGGAATGCTCGGCGGCCTCGGCATCCATTAGGAGTGCATGGTGGAGCTTTCCATTCGACTCGGCAATGACTATAGTGGGAGGCAGCGAGGGAATGACCATGATCGAGCAAGACTCTAGGCCGTAGTTATCCATTTTCTGAGGTGTTATCTTTATGGGTCCCTGGAGACGGGTAATATCCGAGTCCAGGCTAGTAAGCACAATGTAGATGTTTCCATTCTCTCGCAGCACAACAATAGGCCACTCAATCTTTTCCTGCTTTGCGGGTTTCCCTCCCAGCTTTTTGTTGCGTTGGTTCAGAGTCGTCTCGTTGGCCGCAGTAAGGTCTGCACATCGCGACTTTGTAGCTGGAGCAATATCAAAGTCAACGGCCACTTCCCCGAAGTCGGTAAGCGATGTATTGGCTCCATTTTTCATGGTAAGAGGACCAACTTGCCAAACGTGTCGCAGCTTCGAGTGATTGTACATTCGGATAGTGTTGTTGTTGAACAGCACCAGGAGAGTCGAGTCCGATACTGAGTTTGGATGCCAGCGCACTTGTCGCACCTCCAGATGGTTGTTGTTCTGGAACAAAAGATAATCCAGACAGTATGTGCGACATGTGATTTGTTTCTTTCCATCCATGAAGTAGCCATCTAGACCCCAGCGGCGGGGTAGCTCCAAAATGCAAACACCACGTGGTCCACTAAGCGCCACCAAGGAGCACTCATTTGATACTGTAACACGATCTACGTCCAGAATTATAGGGATCGAAGGTACTAGCGTCTGATAATTCACTTTGGCATCCTGCTCCGTAACTGTCAGCGGTAACCGCCAATTCATTACAAGCAAGCAGCCCTCGTTCGCATCCCATGCAAATAGCAAATCGTCGCTGCAGTCCAACAGATTTTGTGTTCTCTGCACAACGGACAGGCCATTGCATATTTTTTCAAATAATTTAGTTTTACTTAATTCTAAACAATCTAGCGACATGGTTGACATGATATACGGTCTGACACTAAAAATATACCGAAATATACTGCCTCATTTTTAAAATATACCGTAAATATACTGCCGAACTCAACTTCTAATATACATATCCCTTGTTTTTGATATTCCGTCGAATATTACTAACCCTCAGCCCTGCCCACATAATTTTATACGATTGATGAATCAGTTTTATACTTAACTCGCTTAATTTGAACACTTGCTTTTATTGAATTTCTATATAACGTTGAAAATGAAATTTAATAGATTGATGAAGTTGACAAAATATACCATTATATACCGATATACCGTAATTATTCCGTCGGTTCAATTTTGACCTCAAAAAATACCGAAAAGTATTAAAAATACTATTAAAACAATAAAAATTTCCAAAAAAGATCATAAAATCGGTAATTGCATTCATTATTCAGAAAATATACAGATTTCGCTAGATAGTTCACTAGGTCAGGGTTTTTCCAGGAGGAATCCAACTGTAAAAATCATAAGATGCAAGCTAAAAATTAGAATGAAAATGTTTCAATTGTGTCGGGATCAGAACGGAAGAGGACTGCATTATATCCTGATAATTATATAATTAATTAATTAATAGGGTTCACTATTTCCTCTTTTAAAAGAATGTGTGCAGTTTTTGTGTAACTGGTGAAATTAAAGAAATTTCTTCAATGCCCTTTTTCTGGTTTTTCCAGTCTCAGTTAAATTAAATTCTAGATTATAGATTAGATTAAATTTGCGAGCTTTGTACCTTGCTTTGACTTTAGCTTTTGGGGCATGCCGCCTTTTTTATTAGCTTATATTAATTTCACATTGCTTTAACCTTACAAATTCCAATATTGGCAGACTGGTCATATTCTTTTTTGGATTTCCAATTTTGGAACTGCTTTAAGTTTCATGGTTATATCTTCGACATAATAAAGATCTTCAAACTTAAAGCTGGTCTTAAACCTATAGTTTCTCAACAGTTTGGCCAATGTGACTTTGGCTGATATCAGAGCATATCTCCAGCCTAAAACCAAACGAATATAATTGATAAACATTAATTGCGAAAAGTAATGTCTGCCAAAATCTTACCAATGCAATTCCGAATACCCTTTGTGAAGGGTATAAAGGCGTATGGGTGCTTGTCCCGAGTATTGTGAGGCAAGAAATTGTCGGGATTGAAGGATTCAGCCTCGGGTCCCCATATCTTCTTGCTTCGGTGCATGTGGAACATGTTGATGGCGATCTGCACTCCTTTGGGAACCACAATGCCATTCGTCAGTGTTAAATCCTGCGACGTTTGCCGCGATACAACTGGAACGGGCGGAATAACTCGCATTGACTCATTTAGAACCAGATCCAGGTACACCATTTGCTGGGTGTCTTCATAAGTGACCTCAAAATCACCGCTATTGGGAAAGAGACTTTTGATTTCCTCAAACGCCCTCTCCTGGTACTGGGGGAACATGGCCAGCAGCATAAGGACATAATATACAGTATTGGCGGTCGTCTCAAAGGCGCCAAACACAATTACATTGGACTCGTCCTCAACATTTTTCCAGTCGAACACACCGCGCCTTAGTAGGTCTGTTGCCAGGTTGAGGAAAATGTTCTTATCCTTTGACTTGATGGAGTCCTCCGTGTCCTCAGACAATCTTTTTTGAATTAGCTGAAATGACGATTCAAGTTATGGTATATTTACTGAAATTTTCCCCATTATTCGCACCTTCCTTATAAACGCCCGTATCTCCGTCTTGGCTCGATAATAGTTGGCCTCCTTTCCCGACAGTTGGCGAGCCCAACGACTGTTCAGCCATGGCGAGAAGCACATATCTGTCATGGTTTCTAGACAACTGTTAATGCATAGCAGCACATCCCCAACCGCCCCGGACTCACCATTGATAGCGCTCCATAAGGGAGTTGCTCTTGAAGTTCTCCTCACTTTTCACATCGCACCCCATTGTGGTTTCTGTACTTGAATACAATATATGTATACGTAAGAAGGGGAATGTCTATCTTCACCGGCACCTTTTACTACTCTACTCACGAGTTGCAATGCCCAAGGTCAAGCTCTGCAGTAGCGGAATCAAATCCTTCTCACCGCCGCCCGGCAATGCGTCCAGCTGGCTGAGTAGCTGCGCCGTCTCTTTGTTGAAAATGGGCAGAAAACTGAGCAACACCTTGTGGCCGAATGCAGGATTGAGCAGCTTGCGATGAACACTCCAGCGGGGATCTAGACGAAGACCACATTGAAGTAACTCCGAGCAACACTTAGGCTCCGCATCCACGCACCCTTTAAACTGAATAGTCCCACGCCAGCTCCATCGTCCACGGCCTTGTAGATGATGCCCTTGTTCACGCAGTGAGGCGAGGTCAGGATGTCCTGCACCACTTGCGGCTCACTAACGATCATGAACGGAATTGGTCCCAGCCACGAGAAAATTGTTGGGCCATGCTTTGCCATATATATTCCAAATTCATTCAGTATATCTGTCATTGATACAAAATTAGTTCCTCTGATCGATCAGGGCCAAGTGTAAGTCCTTGAGTACCTTCCCTGCGCATCAGTTTGTGCGCCATTCCCAAAAATGGGTATCCGATTGGTCCGGGAATCTTAAGGGTAAGTAAGTAAAATCGACGCCGACTCCACAGAAAATAAATCCACAGGACGAATAACAATCCGCACCACAGTGTCCACGTTAGCATGTTTTATCCTTAGGAACGCACTATCCACTCAAAGCACTTATTGCCAAATATTTCAAATAATATTGAGGAAATTTTCGACCGATCACTGTGAAGTCCGACAACAATTTGATTATCCAATTTTGAGGCAATTGAGTTTTTATATGCCGGACGCGACTACTTTTTTGGGACGCCTTCGATCCGTGTGTATTGTCGTAGTGCTCTATGGTGGCCAGGTGACTCCCAGAGTAAATATCGAAAGAAAGCAGCCGATCCACAATTCCATTCGCAGTGCGAGCAAAGCTCCAATGAACCGCACATAGCAAGCCATTTTTAATAGGGCTTATCATGGAAGCCGCGCATACAAATAGCTATAATTTTAACTAATGGCTAGCAGTGACACGCCAAACACTTTGGGAATACGAATAGATCCCCCATTCAAGCAATAACAAAACGTCATCGATTGTTCAATGGGCGTTCGGTTCGGTGATAATTATTGCGTTGTAAAAACCACCAAAAATTCTGTATAGCTGACTTTTGTTGGTATCGTGATACAAATCAAATCTTGCGTGAAGAGTAGCGCACAGAAGCGGATGACATAACATACATAATTAGTATATACTCAGTAATTAATAGAAATATTTCATTAAAAAAAATTGTAATTCGTAGAGTAACCTCTTATTATAGTTTGTAAAGAGATGCGGCATTGCGGACCCTGTAATAAATCCGGTTCTAAGAAATCTTTCGCCAAAAGCTTCCGAGATTTTACTACACAAAAAGTTGCACAAAAGCTTAAATTAGCTTCTGATAAATTACTCATAGAGGCAGTGGTATATTATTTCTTTCATTTATTTCATTTATATTTATATTTCTTATAATAGTTCTAGCAGGTTCCAATAGTAAGAGTTCGTTTCTTCTTCTTACTCATAATTACTCAAGTTCTCTTTTGGATTTGCAGCTTTGGCACCGTTTTGAGTTTTATGGTTACATCTTCAATAAAAACAAGGTCTTCAAACTTAAAGCTGGTCTTATAGCTGAAGTTCCTCAACAGTTTCGCCAATATGACTTTCACTGAGATCGAAGCATATCTCCAGCCTAAAACCAAACATAAATACCTGATGACACATTGATTGCAAAAAGAAATGTCAGCAAACGTCTTACCTATGCAATTCCGAATACCCTTTGTGAAAGGTATAAAGGCATATGGGTGCTTCTCGCCCCCCGTATTGTGCGCAAGGAAATTGTCTGGATTAAAGGTTTCCGCTTCCGGTCCCCAGATCTTCTTACTGCGGTGCATATGGAAAATATCAATCATGATCTGCACTCCTTTGGGAATCATAGTCCCACTCGACAGTGTCATATCCCCTGACGTTTGCCGCGATACAAGTGGAATGGGCGGTATTACTCGCATTGACTCATTTATAACTAGATCCAGGTACACCATCTGCTGAGTGTCTTCATATGTGACCTCGAAATCCCCGCTATTGGGGAAGAGACTTTTGATTTCTTCAAACACTTTCTCCTGGTATTGGGGGAACATGGCCAGCAACATGAGAACATAGTACACGGTTTTAGCGGTTGTCTCAAAGGCACCAAACACAACTTGGTTGGACTCATCCTCTACATTTGTCAAATCGAATACACCACGCTTAAGAAGGTCCGTTGTTACGTGGAGAAAAATGTTTTTATCCTTTGACTTAATGGAATCCTCCGTGTCCTCAGCCAATCTTTTTTGAATTAGCTGAGATGCAGAGATACGTTATTATAAATTTAATGAAAAACATGAAATTACTCAGACCTTCTTTAAGAACGCCCGGATCTCCGTCTTGGACCGATGGTAGTTTTTCTCCCTGCCCGTTAGCTGGCGGACCCACTTGAAGTGGAGCCATGGCGAGATGCACATATCTGTGATGGTTTCCAGACAACTGTTAATGCATAGCAGCGGATTCCTGACCATAACTGACTCACCAGTGATAGCTCTCCACGATGGAGTTGAAGTTCGCCTCACTTTTCACATCCAATCCCATTGTGGTTTCTGTGGAAATTTACATCTAACATCTAATTAAAATCTAACAAGGGAGCTTTTGACACTTACGAGTTGTTATGCCCATCGTAAAGTTTTGCAGAAGCGGAATCAAATTGTACTCCCCCTTGCTTGGCAAATCATCAAACTGGCTGAGTAGCTGTCCCGTCTCTTTGTTGAAAATGGGAAGAAAACTGAGCAATACCTTGTGGCTGAATGCCGGATTCAGTAGCTTGCGATGAACACTCCAGCGGGGATCTAGACGAAGATCACATTGAAGTAACTCCGAGCAACACTTAGGCTCCGCATCCACGCACCCTTTAAGCTAAATAGTCCTACGCCCATTCCGTCGTCTACGGCCCTGTAAATGATGCCTTTGTTGACACAGTGAGGCGAGGTCAGGATGTCCTGCACCACTTGCGGGTCACTAGCGATCACAAAGGGAATAGGGCCCAGCCATGACATTATTGTTGGGCCATGCTTTGCCAGATAAATTCCAAATTCATTCAGAATATCTGCCATTAATACAAAATTATTTCCTTTGATCGATCAAATGCAAATGTAAATCCTCGAGTACCTTCCCTGTGGATCAATTTGTGCGCCATTCCCAAAAATGGGTATCCGATTGGTCCGGGAATCTTAAGGGTGAGCAGGTAAAATCGGCGCCGACTCCACAGAAAATAAATCCACAGGACGAATAATAGTCCGCACCATAGTGACCATGTCAACATGCTATATCCTTTTGAATGCTATATCCACTAAAATCACTTATTTACTCGCGTTTAGTCCGCCTAATTTTGACCCGAACGCTGCGAAGTTCACCAACAATTTGACTATTCAAATGAAAGCCCGTCGAGTTTTTATAGGCTGAGAGTTATGGCTATTTTTGGAAGCGGTCGATCTGTGTGCACAAGTATTGACACGCTTATTTTTCTCCATTAGGGCCATGTGATGCCCGGCGCAAAAGTTGAAAGAAGCCCAAGCGAAGCAAAGTTCGTAACAAATGTTGTTATCTTTTTTTTTATCAGAATAACCCATCATTCAAGTTTATGGAGAGATTCCGAATTCTGGAATATGCTTAGTTCCGCTTCGTAAGAAATATCAAGCAAATATCTGAGTCATCTTCGTCTCTTGGTAGATTGGTAATGTATCTATGTAAGTTATGTATGTATTCGTATTATTTTGATTCTCTATTTTGATTTAATTATGATGCACACGATAAATAGTATTATTTTCTAGCTTTGAATCTTTAGAATGATCTTTATAAGCAAATAAGGTCTACTACAAGCTCGGGTAATAAAAGCAATCAATTCCACTGCGAAAGATTCGAAATACTCGCCGTGAGCAATGATAACTTTTACATTCGGAATGCCAATGTAGTCTCTATCATAGCGGAGATCAATGACCTGAAATCAGTTCTCAACAAATTTTGGGGTCACACCTATTAATCATCTTGACATACATCTTCTTGTACAACCCGAAGTTTTTGGCCGTGGTTGTGGATAACAAAAGTGAAAACTGGTTGGCACCGAGAGTAATCTTTGGGAATCTTTTTCACGTAATGAAAGTTTACATATCTTGTCAACAGAACAATTAAATTGAAGCCCACAAAAACGAATAACACACATTTACGACCATAAAGTAGTTATAGTTATTACAAAATTTAAATCTTGGAAAGTGTGGATTCTTCATTGAATGCACATAATAAAGTAAATAAAAATGCAAAGCTTTAAAGTGTAGGTATGTGGGACATGTACTGTCTATCACAGATTATTATAACATCATATTATTTTAGAGAGCTTGTTTGTTTAGTTAGTAATTTATTAATTACTATTATTAGGACTGGGCCTTACGTTCCATATGAGTGTCTATAAAACACTAAACAATTCGAACATGAATCCCATTCTGGAATAAATTTGAACATGGGTCGACAACAACCAGTGGCATATCAAGTAATCATCCTGCTGATATTCGTGAGCTATTCAGTGGAAGTTCAATACGAATTCGTCTCGGATAATGAATATGTAATGAGTGATTGCCAGGATAACCCTAAGGGAGCTCTCGGTTTCGATTCCTTGTTCGATATGTCCGAACTAACCTTAACTATGAGTGATGACGGAGTAAAAATACAAGGAAATGTAACTTCTATTTGGGATATTAAACCAACGGACCGCATACAGGTAATATAAGTTGATTCAACAATTTAAAATCAAATTAAAATAAAGGTAAGCAAATTCAAATTTTAGGGTTCTTTCAGCGTCCTCTATTTTGACCGCGGTAGTTGGCAACCAACCATACTCAACATAGTTACGAAGGAATTCTGCGATGTAATGTACGACGAGAGACAACTCTGGTACAAGTTCTGGACCAAACACGTAGTAAATTCAAAAGACGTAAAGGATAAGTGCTTGAATGTGCCTGGGGTATGTACATATGCATATAAATGCTGTTTTTAATCCCATTTTCTTGCAGACGAAGTTAGTAATGGAAACATTTCTTACAACTGCTGTGTTTGGGTTCGATGTACCACTAAGAGAAGGGCGCCACAAGTTTAAGATGGATTTTCGTGCATTCGACGAGAATAATGTACAGCGTGAAAATAGCATTTGTTTTGAAATGACGGGCGAGTTTTATAAGATTTAAATCAAACTATAAAATAATATAGTTCTCCTGTGCACTCGCCTGCTTGATTTCATGACAGTATCAAAAGCAACAATAAAATACCATCGATGTTCCACGATTTATCAAGAATTTACACGCAAAAAGTATTTGGCCCCCAGTATTTATATCGGGAATAAAATATCATGACCACGACACTCCAAAATTTTGTTTTCTTTTATTGGAGTAATTACAAGGACACTGAAGCATGGAGTACTTTAACAAAATATGTATTAACTAATGCTATAATTTTATTAGTACAAATACTAATTAAGACGGCAATAAATGGCTATAAACGCATTACGAATTCAATCTGTGTGTGATAAAGAGCACAGTGGATGAAACGGCCAATCTACACAAATTCCGCTACATGTCAACTACACCGAAGTACAGTAAAGTGACGACAAAGAGTCGTGACCAATAGATGTCTCTACTTGTTCGACATGTGTATAAGTAAAAAGCGTGTAAGACTAGACTCCAGCCAAATAATATTTTAATAAATATTAATAAACAATAATAAATTATTAAATAAATGGTTGGTGCGCTTCTTGTTTTATAAATATAAGAGAATGACGGTGACGGTCGACTGATTTTGCTTACCCAATGCTACTCTATCCCCGTCATGGAGGCTATTTTCTAGCTATCGTTCTATTTTTTCTTTTTCAGCTACTACTTCTACTGGATTCAGTATTCCTGATCAACAATTCAGTTAATTGCACAGCTCATAATGGTAATGCTAATTGATTTCAAAAATAGTCCCAAATTATCTCCTATCCAAGCCTTTATATTCAGTTTATTATCGAAGATCCATCATCCAATGTAGGCAAAAAAAAGAGCAATCAATCAAATTCAATCGATCTCTGCATAGCGCGCCCATAATATCGTAAATCGGAACACTCAGTGCAAATTATGAAGATACAAAATATGAAATTGGTGAATTTTAGATTTGAGCTATAAGCTGGAATGTTGATGCGAGGCATCAAGATGTAAATTATGTCAATTTTATTGACAAACGAAAACAAATTCATGCCCTGCAGCTTGGAATGTTTATTAGTTGTATGTATCGGGGGGCTCAGGGAGTAGTTCTCCGAGGGCATCGGAGAGGTCAATAAACCACCGAAAAGATGAATATCAACTCCCCATTTAAGTTGAATGGAAGCGAGGGCTCTGATCCCCACTTGACTTGAGTAGCCGAAGTCGAAGCCCCTTTCCCAGGCCCAGATAGCGCTTCATTATGACACAATTATGTCAAATTATTCGGATGCCACTTCAGATAGCCCTCCTTGGATATGGCCCCTCGATTCCGACACTTGCAAGTGGTCGCTTTCGCCAGAAATCAATTCAATTATGGCTCAACTCTATTCTCACAGGGATTACGAGTACTCAGTCGGTCAGGCATCCTTCGGCATCCGCAACAATGCCTTGATTAATTCCACACGAATAACTTTGAAGAGCTGCTGATGATTAGCACGCGGCGCTAAACTGGGACTGTGACTGCGACTGCGAGTTGTATTGGGACTGGGGCTGTGGCTGCTGGTGTTGGTGGCGCTGCCATTTGCATACATATGTATTCGTAGTACAGTGTTACCGGTGCCAGATCTCCGTCCCCTATAGCGACAGCATAAAAACTAAACCCGAAGGTGGGACCACCCACATGGCCGTCTGTGCTTTTATTGCTCACAAAGAGTAGCATAAACAAATTCCGCTTCTAACGGAGGCGGCTCGACATCGACATCCACATTAGCGTCGACATCGACAGCGGGATCGGGATCGGGATCGGTGGCCACAAAGTCAACGCCACCGCACACCTGATAGGGATGTGGGCATGAGCACATGGGTGGATGTTGGACTTCGAGCCGAGGAGTGCGAGTACTCGTGCACCAGTACATTAAATGAATGCTCTCCTCCCCCCCCCCCCCCTGGGGCAGCATTGTTTGTTGTTGCCTGGCGTTTTGCTTATTTGAAGTACGGTTTGAGTTATTTGCGTCAGTTGTGTGGTCTTCCAGACCCAGTCACAGTCCCAGTCCCAGTCCCAGTCCCAGACGCCAGTTGGCTCCGTGTCTCTCCATTCCTGCCACTCAGACAGAGCGCCCGGCGTGCCGATTATCAAATTTGTTACCAAACAGTGGTCCACTAATGTGTCGCAAATGTCCCGGGGCGCAAATCAAAATAAACCACTTGGAGGACCACCACACAAAACCTCTGTCTAGACGGATCTTGTGGGCAGATGATTCCAATTAGACACCTTGACCACACACCGCACAAGACCAGGATTCACTGGTCTGTCTGCCACAGGACCACTTGAGTAGGCAGACACGGCCACGTTCTCACATATTTCACTGCGGCTCGGCATGTCCTGCCGACATCCTCAAGTGTGCCGTGTCCCGTCTGGCCGGGAGCGCCGACAAGTAGCTCAGGACAGGCGTGATGTTTAAACAAAGCCACACGCATGATTACATGATCATGATCGAGGCAACGGCTCCGCCGGTTTCCGATTGCATGTGAATGCCGCCGCCCCTGAAGGTCGCAGACAGACTCGTATGGCAGGGTATACGGATGCGAGATACGAGGGCACAGAACTGAGGCAAGATCCATACTTTTAAGCTCTTAAGTACAAACGATTCACTTTGGCCAATGTGCGCTTTTCAATTCGATTTCTTTTTTGATATTTCCATAGATAGATTCGGCACAGATATGGGATTTTTCAATTATTATTGGGGCCTGTGCTGGGCAAGACAAGTACGCGTATTATTAATGTAATAGCGGCTAATTGCGCATTCTCGGCCATTGCCTGTGTGCCCCAACGACCAGCGCCAAAGGCAAATTAGAACGAAACACTTCAGGCAGCGACTTAAAAGCTTTGATTTTGATGGAACACTTGGGGATCGGCGAGGAATTTATGTCTGCATTCGAGATCATTGCAACGATTGCCGGGGCAATGGGCATTGTCCAAAGTGGAGCCGCCACCGAGCCAAGCAGATTAGAAAATTTGCAATAACTTCATCCACTTGAGGCCCCCACACCCGATTCTGCTCAAGGTTTTGGCCCGGACACCCATTCGAAATTTACCGCAGCAAAGCTGTTGCATTTATTTTGGCCAGGCCGAGACAATAAACAAAGTACATACTGCATACATATCTGCCTCGGCCCAGAGGCAACAAATAGAGGCAATCTAAATACGATTACGATACGATGTACGGCCCAATCCCGATGATATCTCGCGCCCCGCATCAAGAACTATAAAAACACATTGGCAAAATATGACAAAGCAAACAACAATACGTCGACGAATGGCTGCCAAATTGAATGATCGATGCCCGCAGCACAGGGCGATGGTGCGGCACGGAATGGGATCCTCATTCGGATCCAAATCGAAGTCCGTGCCGAGCGTCACAGTCCCCAGAGCGGCGGCAAATCAAAATTCCTGCGCGAATATAAAATTTAATTGCCTACAAATTGGCGCGATGAGTTTTATTGCCATTTAAAAAAATACATACATTTATTCTTATGTACTCGTCTGCGTTTACATGGGAAGTACGAGCAATGAATGGGGAATGTCGGTGTTTAGGGCCCCATTTTACTATGGGGTGTCCGCGTGGGTGGCAGCCAGGAAACAAATATTTGATTTAGTCAAAAGTCCATGATTTATTTACGATTTCCTACCGACAATCGCACTGGAGGGAAGTACAATATAAACTCGAATAGGAAAGTTTTGAAATGGGCAAACACAAATATAAGCACATCAATCCCGGTAATAATGGTCCGATTTTCCGCAGATATCACTTGTTTGAATCAATTTTAAAGCATAAGGAGTAGACCATGGGATTTCAGAACAAGCTCGAGATAAAGGATCAGTGATTTCCTGGAAACACTCAATATCCATCGCATTTTTGATTATGATTTACATGATTTGGATTATATCTACATCCCTGTAAGATATCCAGATATCAGATCTCAGTGAGTTGATTAAGGAAGATTTTATGGGCTAATGTTTCGGTTTGCTTTGTGTATCGTAGCTTTCGATCGGTACCCGGTACTCGAAAATTTGGATACGGATGTGTGTAACACCCAGAAGAAAGAGTTTCCGACCACAAAAAGTATATATATTCTTGACCAGCATCAATAGCCAAGTCGATATAGTTATGTCTGACTTGATGTAAGCCTAGATCTGAGAAGTAGAGCAACCTAATTTTGTATTCAGGCTCCTGCAGAGTGTGATATCATAGTGTCACAAGTGTATTTACTTATTTATACTAACAGAGTATCTGGTATTAAATATTCCCGCCCGTTTCATACATGACTTATATTCTTACAGTTGAGATCACTTTAAGAGATCTGTTTTTTATTGTTTGGTGTAGATCAATAGCCAGTTAGTTCCCTCAATTATTGTAATTGTAATAATCCAATCATTATAATATTACGAGGCCAATATTAAACGATATATTGAATGATGCAATCTACTGATAGTGCCATGTCCCGGAATACTCAACACAAGGCTTTTCATTGCCATATGGGCTTTTCCCCAAAGTACTGCACGAACGCTTGATCTGCACTTTATGGCTTTCCATATACGTACGAGTATGTAGGAGTATTTTTGCAATAATGACCACAACACTTAAGCTTTGGCACTTGAAGTTCTACTTAAGTATTTAATGAATCGAAATGTGTATCTGTCAGGCGGACAGTATTCTACTTATGGCGCCTGAGAGCCACGCCAAGTGCTCTTTGGGAATGAAGCAAAAATGCAAAAGACTTTAGCCGAAAAAAACAGCTTTCTCATCATGGATTTAATGGGATTTCAACATATTCATGCTGTATATTTGAAATTTGATTGCTCAAAAGATAATCTCATCTCGCGTATACTCGTATTTTTAAGTGTGCGCTTACCAAATCATCAAGTATCTCTACGAGTATATATATATATGGATTACTCATACATATGCCTCACCAGAATCTGTAGAATATCGAAATATTCTTATACACAAAATGACCCGAAAGACAGTTGCTTCCTGCAATGGCAGCGCCAGCGCCATTTGGATGGGAATGTGGGATATGGATATGGGATGTTTACATGACTACGGGCGGTCCCTGGGCTCTCAGCAAGTGCACTTGAGGCGAGAGCATGGAGACACGAACAGTCGAACAGTCGAGCAGTGGTGGGGCTCTGGGCTCATTATGCATTCACGAACTGACATTGAAGTGGGCGCGACGCCCCATCGGATGGCAGAGTTCATGCGCGGCTAGGCTGCTAGGGTTACATGGCCCCTGCCGTGGGCTTTATTATTGGTATTAGTAACACATGATTACGCTTTATTGTAAACAAAAGCGCAGATAAACAGGCAAACACACGCACACCCACACCCACACCCTAATGATATGTTAATGCAGATGGCGCACACTGCGTATGAGTGCTGCCAATGAGATGGGGACGCCACTGCTGGGAGTGCTGCAAATGGGAGGAAGGGAATGGGATGCCCATGCTGTTTGTCTGTCAACGGCCTAGTCAAATAAACTTCATTCTGGCACTGGCACTGGCACTGCCATTGCCGCTGGAATGTACTCCGACACTCCTCGCCACCAAGTGCGAATCAAATGGATAAATGGAGGGGGCCCCTGTTCGTTGGGGCTAATGAATGAGTTTTCAAGTGAAATGGTTAATTGACCGGCAATTTGGGGTGCTGTAATGACCTCGTACCTTGAGACATCCCATCCGCTCAATGCAGCCCAATCAAAGAAAAGCTGACCAGTCCCCTCCACCCATCCCCCCACCAGGCTTACAGCGGCCAGGTCAGCTGTCGACACACCGCAGCGTTTAAGTGTAATTTTCTTCTTATTCCATTGAAGCAGGTCCTTGGCAGCCAGGATAACTCACTGCAACGCACTGAGAAACTTCTTGGGCACCGTCAGACAGTCTCTGGCTCGTTAAAAATTCACTTCAGCCGTTGCTTTCACTTCAGATAAACATAATGGCCGTTCATTTGCGCCGTCTCTGACTCCGTCTGGGTTCGAGGGGTCTGTGGATCTTGGGTCTGGGTACCTGGCCCACTCATACCATCCACCCAGCAGAAATTGCAAGAAAATGTTCTTTTCGAATCGAAGTCGAGCGCTCAGGACAATTGCGTACGTGTGCGCCAGGACGAAGCTGCAGGATGAAGGAAAGCCGAAGCGAAAAAAAGGCACGGCGGAGGAACGGAACGACCCAAGGAACCAGAGAAAGAAAAGTGAATGTCGCATCTTCTCTGCCATGTAATTTGCTCTCTTGCCATGTGCTTCATCAGAAAGGAAATTGAAAATTGCTGCTAATAGCTGCCGACAGTGGAGTGGGTGTGGCCGATAGGCGTCGGGGTGGCCAACGAAAGAAATTCCTCGTATAATGATTATGAAAAAATAAAAGAGAAAAAAGATAAAGAACTGCCACTAGGAAAAAGTAGGTGGAATTCATTTGAAAACCTAAATTGCTCAGCTTAGTGACGAAAAGCTAACGAGGCATCCATCTACAAGGCGGAAGGAGAGGAGAGGCAATGGTGCTTCACAGAGTTCTTTCACAGAAAATTGATGCTGATTTATGCATTAACTCAAATTCAAGTTAATTCATTGCCTGAACAGTTCCTTTCTTAAGCTTAGGGCCAAGAGGTCATTGAATCTGCTATGCATCGAAACTTTCATATTAAATCTGTAAGATATGGATTTCAGCTCCAAAACGATACAGCATTGGAGCGATAATTGCCTCAGAAATCTTCTCTTTTAAATGGCAGAACCCATTTTCATTCCACATATGCTATTTCCACTGTACATTCACCTGGCATACACACCTTTTCTTGAGTCATAGCCTTCGCAGGGCAAAACAGAGTGTTTACACTATGCAATGAACACTTAAACAGACTTTAAGCGCTTTTATGACGGTCCAAATAAATTTGTGAAAACAAAAGATTAACGACTAAGTGAGTTTCAGGTGCTCAGCCAGCTACCAAAGACGCACTCTATCCCTGAAAATGTTCTGTGTAGTCGGTAAGGCTGTTTACTGTATACGACATTGATCAGTTTGTTTTATGTTCTCCATCCTTTCATCCAAAAAACACTTTTCGGTGCCAAATGTTGCTGGGGGAAAAAACAGATCCCACCATACGAGTACCAAGTGACTGTTTATCAATAGATCTTCAAGTGTTTTTCCGTCCGGCCTATTAGTAGCGCTCTGGCAACTGATAAGCCGACCCCGACCCCACCACGGGGGCAATCTAACGCCTGCACAAGGAGCTGTGGATCCCAGTCCCATTGGGCGCTGTCTATGCGTTTTTAATGGTCGAACATTACGAGTCGGCAGTTCCATTAAAAACGTTAATTAAGTTGCCTCAATGACGGTCGGGGCGATGGAGACTTGGACACATGTGCGTCCGTCCGTCTGGGCCAGCCGCACCGCAAGATTTTCATCCAAACAGCTCGCGAAACAGACTCTCGATAGTGCTATTTCTTGTTGGACTCAACTCAACATTTTGCCGAATCGGATGGCTGTCTATAAAACGAGTAGAAGAACGCGCTGAAACCGTTTTATGCATGCGGTAAAATTTGAAATTTTTTACCCGAAATTTGAACAATAAACAAAATCACAAAAACCAAAACATTTATCATTCAATTTCTACGCTATGCTCTGCTCTGCCATTCGGCTCCCCAAATCATTTAAATGATTTTTTATTTGAAGCTAAATAAGCAAAGGAGTGGCCACCGGGAAGGGAACGATCCGATCTGATCGGTTCGGATCTGATCGGATGGGATCCAGTATTGCGCAAAGATTTCCACAGCTGCCTGCCGTCGGTCGGTCACGGAACGTACTTTTCGTTCGGATTGAGTTGGAAATGAAAAATAAAAATCAGAATTGAGGTGGGTGGCCATTTTGTTTTTGCCATGTTGGGAGGAAGGTGGGAAAACCGTGTGGTGGGGGGGGGGGCCTGTTAGTGTGCCATTGGACGGCGTTGATTTTGGTGGCGGTCAGCGGATGGATGAATGCCCGTGGGAGTGGGGGCATCAACAACTTGCGCAAATAGCACCATCATCAACAATTGGTATAATTTCATAGGCATCTGTCCGTGTCCGTGCTCTGTGGGATGGATTCCCATGAAATTTCCCCAGATTCGGGGACCGCACACAGTCACTGCTCGGTTTGGTTGGTTAATGAAAATCTGAACAACAATTAACTATAAATTAAACGCACAATTTTCAAAACAAAATAAACATAAATAGGCCAGAGCAGGGCATCATCCGTACTTTGTCCGTGTGTTTTGTTTACAGAGGGGCGGGAAAACATTTCATTTACCTACCCAAAAAAAAAAACCAAAGCGATCCAGCCCCATCGCCATCGCCAGGCCGGCAACAAAGCAATTAGGCAATGTCGTTTGCTCTAATCCCCCCTTTACTCGGAGCTCGTTCCCAGACCATCCCATAAAACAAAGAGCACAACTTCAATAACAAAGTCAGGCTGCAAACCGAGGCGCTGCAGGGATACCCTATAATTGTATTATTTTCAACATCAACCACCTACAACTTTTCATACCGATGGGCTCTGAGAATTTATTAGCTTGGATCAGACACTCATTCAATTATACGAATTTCGAACCCTTTTGGAAGAGGGTATATATTGACTCTCTTCCTTTTTCAGGCTATCTTTCACAGCCTAAATACCCCTCCAGCAGGCAGAGTATCAACTTTAGAGTTTAGTTGATGAATTTGTTGTGAAGTTATTCCTACCAAGAACTGTTAGGGCTAGGACTGTTGCATAAACAAACGCGCCACCAAAGCAACACGTGCAACAACAACAAGCCTTGGGCTGCCTGCAAATCGGAGTGTCAGTCGCAGTCGCAGTCGAAGCGAACCTCATCGGGCCCGATCCTCAGCTTCCTTTTATGGCGCACATGTGTGCAGCAGACGCAGCCGTCGATGTCGATGTCGACCGCGATCACGGTATCGATGGAGATGGAGGCGAATGAGAATGGGAATGGGTATGAGAGGATGGGAGGACGGGAGACGCTGCAGCAAAGTGCATGGAAATGGACCCAAAAAAGAATGCACTGCATTTTATAATAAGTGAACATTTGGAACATTTTGTTTACACTTTAAGCTGTCGGGGTCGGTGGGAATGGTTTTTGCATTTGCTTTTGAATTTCACATTTCGCCATTAAATGCGCTCTCAGCGGCCCAATGGCTGCTTAAGAATGCAGGCCCCCAAAAATGTTTAAACAAATAGCGAATAATGCTAAAATTGTTTACCCAGTGTCCCAGTCTGTTAGGATCAGGGGCAGCTCCGCAGTAGGTCCGGTGACAGGCCATAGGCGACCGACTAATTGCAGTTCAAAGATTGCGCATACGCCACTTGCCCCTGCCCCTGCCTCAGCCTCTGCCGTGGACCTGCCGCCGTGACTAATTTCCATATTAATTACAAGACAAACAAGCGACAACACATCGGGTTGGCTGCCAGGGCGGCCCCTTTTAAAAGGATTGCCGTCAAGTAGCTGACAGTCCGTACTCGCAGCAGCCAGGCATGTGTGTCATAAAAAAGGTTGCATAAACAAATCCGGAGGCGCAATCCGGGGCAATATAAACAAATTAGTGGCCAAGCCGCTGGGAGCAGGACGAACAAAAAAAGACGCTCCCGACCACATGCAGTGTGCGCCCTCAACCCTTCAGATACTCGTAGTACGAAATCTGAAGCGTGCCATAAAATCGAAACCCCCACATAGCGCTCCTACTGATTGTTGCCACTCGTTACTGGCGAGACCGAAGCAGATACATAGATGGGGGGTGAAAAAGGGGATATGTTCTGGTTGGTATAAGAAAAATGTACTTGTATAACTGGAAGCGGTTCTTCAATAGGAAGCATTCGATGGTAGCAAAAGGTATGTCCTGCTATGGAGAAATGGAATATATATTGTATAAAGCTTGGGTAAAGGCTTAGGATATTTCCCGATAAATGAGCTATACACCCTTTTTAAGCCGCTTGTTCCGACCATAGTTTTCAGAAATAATTTCCTGTTTTATCAGAAGCTTGATCCTCATATTTTTATCGCTCAAGTCGAGAAATAAAAGTCTTAGTCAAAAATATGAATACTTTAGTTAAAGTAAAGTCTGTATTGCGCGTTCCTACTTTACTTTTGCCCATCCTCTGACTTATGACAAGATAATTTGGACCGAGTGGAATACCTAAAAGATACATTCATATGTTTTTACTACATCCATTGCCAGAATACTTATTGACACAAGTAATTACAACTGTCAATCGGTTTTAGTGTCCCAAATTTGTCAAATGGCTGGCCTTTCAGACGAAGAATGCGTCCGAGAATGGTTGATCACCCTTTCCCCATTTGTTTTTTCAGTTGGCAGTCTCCAGTCGCAAGCCGCCAGTTGGCACGTTCAATGCCCCACTCGCACACATACTCGCAGAAAGCCATCGGCATGGAAGGGCTGTGATGGGGGAAAGGGTGCTTAATGGGTGCTGGAGATCGAGAAAATTGCTGGCAAGCTGTAAGATGAGCAGAATTGTTGCCAGGCACGACCACGACACAGACAACGGCTCCTGCTGCCTCTGAAGTGGATGGGCATATATCAATGATCCTACAAATGCCTTCGTCCTGGCTCCGGCCTAGTCCAAGGATCGCTTGTGCGTCCGCTTGTGATTCTATTTGTTTGTTTGTTTATAAGCATCGCCTCGTCGGTCCGTTAAAATTGTCGCCGACAAGCACTTGAGGCGTGTCCTTGTTGTCGTCAGCCACCAACTGTGCTGCTAAGGACATGTCTATGTTCCCCTTCCCCTTCCCATACCCCAGCCTCATCCTCCTCGGAACGGAACAACCGATGATCTTTTGCAAAACTGCATGCCAAAGTGTGTGAAATCAAGGAATTCTACGAGTACTCGTATGTAAGTCAGTGGTTTGTGGGTCACAGCCTCGGCGCCCGCTCCGTTCCGTTCCGTCCCGTCCTTTCTGACACATTGAAGCACTTCTATGTCGACATTGAGTGCTCGCCGTACTCGGTCATCATCAACGTTTTTGCAAGGCTTTGGCCACACGCATGGCCACTTCACTATATCCGCTTGATCGCTGTCATTTCTGAAGAGTCCCAGTGTACGAGTAAGCAGCCCCCCGCCGATTGATACAAAATCAGGTCATGGGAATGGGAGTTATCTTTCACCTTAGATTCCAAACAAATGGTTCCTTAAATTATCAAATACTGCGGACCCTTATTGGCATCGTTGTACAGCATAGAAATTAAACAAGGATTTCAAGATCAAGTACCGAACATTTCGGAAACTCTGAATTGATGAAGATTCCCCCTGAGTCACAACTCTTATAAAAACAATCCAATCATAATCATATTTCTTTTCATTTATGGTTTTATTTAACTTTCAGATACAGCTAAAACTTAGGACTACTAAAGCTATCTATCGTATTGGTTACACATAGAGACTAAAACACAACTTCTACAGCTATCACAATAACGTAACCCACATTTCCGTTCGATCCGTTCTAGTCGATCTCCACGTTTTCATCCACATCCTCCGGCGCGGACTCCGGTCCACTCTCCATGCCCCCCATCACTTGGCCAGGACTCGGGCAGGGGGTGCGTTGAGGACGCACTGGCGACGACGAGGCCGAGGAGCCGTTGACGAAACTTGAGGGCTGGCTTGGCGGCGGAATCGGCTGTGGCACCTTCGGGTGGGGGTAGAAGTAGGGAAAGGGCATCTGCATCTGGGGCAATGGCAATCCTCCGTAGGCCAGCTGCAGTTGATGGCGATAGATGTTGATCAGCGCCGGATCCAGGCCGTGCCCCGCACCCGGTGTCATATGAGCGTAGGTAGTGCTGCCGTCTTCCCGGACCAGCACCTGGACTGGCACGCGCTTTGTGGCACCCAGCATGGCGGCCTCGTGCTGCTGGATCTGCTTGCGCTTGGTCTTGTAGCGTCGGTTCTGGAACCAGATCTTCACCTGGGTCTCGGTGAGGCGCAGGGTCTTGGCCATTTCGCTGCGCTCCGGCCCGGAGAGATAGCGCTGCTGGGCGAAGCGACGCTCCAGCTCGAAGACCTGGGCATGGCTGAAGGCTGCACGCGACCGTTTCTTGCGGCTGAGAGCACTGCCGTCGTGGGAGAGCGGCGAAGCGGAGGGTGAGCTGCTCAGTGGCGGCGGCGAGTCGCAGTCTGTGAATGGAGCAGGCAGAAAATGGTAGGGAAATTAGCACCAGGCACACACGGCTGCCACAATGGACAATTGGAATTTCCATTAGAGCAAACAATGGGGCAGACTTACCGGAGTCGTTGCTGGTGCAGCGCCGCATGTCGAGCGGGGCGGACAGAGTGCTGCCAAAGTAGGCCAATTTGCGTTGCATGTAGTCCCCCCCGCTGGAGCCCGAGGCTGTTGCCTGGTGATGGTGATGGCTGTTGTGGTGATTGTTGTTGTCGAGCGCCGCAGCCGCCGCATAGTACTGCAAGTAGTTCGTCTGTCTCTGGCCGGGATTGGGCATGGTGGGGTCCTGCTTGTAGATGCTCAGATCTCGGCAGCAAAGCGGCGGCGACTTGGACGCAGATCGTTCCCGATCAAGGTTTTGCTTGGAGCTCCGGCTCTTGCCGCTGATGTCCGCCTCCGGTTCGGAGTCCAAGCTGGACACGCGATGCTTATCCGGATTGTGGCGCGTCAGTATGTCGTTGATGGAGAAGGGCGTTGTCAGAGTTTTGCTCAGACCCGCCATCGAGGCCCCCACACTTGCACTTTCCATATTCAACATTCTCGATAATGCTCTGTCTTGCGGCACTTGTGCACTTGTTCACTCCGGATCTCTGTTTGGTACGGACCGATTCGGTTCGGGGTTGTTCGGGTGTTCACGTCTCGAAGGCTGCGCTGCGAATGTGCTCGAGTTGGCCGCTCCGTGCATTCTTTAAATAGCAGCCCCGATGATCCCTAGCGAGAGAATCACTCGGATTCACGGAGTGGAAATACGCCTCACGCCTCAAGTGGGCTCGCCTCCAGCTGGCACTCTGGTGGTGGATTTGGCTCCCGTCCGAGCTCGACGCCGCCCATTGGTGGATGCGCAGGCGGCTGGCAAGGGCATTTGAGTTCCTCTCAAGAGCATAAACAAAAAGATTTTTGTCGTAAAATGGTTACGTGGTTACTTGGTAGTGCGCCTTAGTTTCAGGAGTGCATGCATCCTGTTTACGTATGCGAGTGTTGCGTATTGTTTATAGCATTGCTAACTATTCTCCCATTGCATTTGGTTTTTGGGTACAGTACCCGTACCCCCAGAAGTGATGTCAAGTGAACTCAACATTTGGCTTGATTTGTTTGGGCTACGCATTTGTTTGGATTGGAAATAATTTCGAAAATTCTGGGGTTACCATAAAGGCATACCCGGGAGCATAAGTAGGCTAGTTAGGTAATGGATTTACTTGGAAATTTAAACAAAGACCCACCGAAATTTAAATGGATTTTAAAATAGAAAATCATATTCGTGTGAAGGAGGAAACTGCAAGAGGTCTTTGAGTTTCTGAGTTTATCTGAGTTTCAAATCCGAGTAGGGATTGCTGCTGGCATAAGAACTGAAGCATACTTCCCGGGAAGTTGGTCCCCAAACAAACTTTTTCATATATCACATATTTCGATGAGAGTTTTATTTGTAGTTGGAATTTTAGAATTCTTTCCGTCATTGTTATTTTCGTCCTAGATAAATGATTTAAAAGGACCCTTACTAACAAAAACCCTATTTTAGAAATACAATATTACCTTTTTTCAATGGTAAATTTTAAGATGTGATGCGTCCCTCCAACTTGACATCGTGACCCACAAGTGTTATTGTATTAATCCATAGGAATCTCGATTTCCATTGGCTGCTTCGAATGTGGAAGAGCTCTTCGGCGCTGATTGGATGTCTGCCGCAATATGGCTGCGCACTCACCCGACCACACTCACTCATCCACTCTCACTCGGAACGAGAGAGATGCGATGCGATGCTGGGAACGAGGACGGGAAACAATGGACCCAAACACATGTTCGCCATGGGGGTGTTTTGTGCAGGCAGTCGGTTCTCCGTTTCCGATTGTCGACTCTACTGTGGCCGTACGGTTGTTCTCTGCTTCTCTGCTACACTTCACACCTTCGGGCTATAATCTTTTTATTGCCAATTCAATGGCTCTTAATGCCACGGGCGCAGAAGTCAAGCCAACAATAGAGGCGGCTTGAGGGGGAAAGGGAGAGCTTGGCTATTTTGCGGTCAGATTTGAGTAACGTAACCGTAACCAATTCGAGTGTGCACCAAGTGTGGTAGTAGGAACAGGCACTCGTTATACATTTTCAACTGAATGGGTTTCAATAATACTCGAGTAATTAGTATATAATGATGCTTGTGGCCGGCGCACGCGTCCTTTTCAGGCCCGGGTTCACAGATCTGTTTGAATGTGCATATATTCGGTACTATGTAATTCTGTTGGTTGCCTTGTTGCTTTGATTGTTGATGCGATTACCCATGAATGTCGCAGGTATTCAATTACATAAATGGGGGAGAGAGTATCGGGGACATTTATACTCCTGCCTCTGTCCATGATGAATTGGCGTTTTCAATTAAATCCGACAGTTTCTTGTTTGATTTCGAAATGTCTGCCACCATCCCTTCGAGTCCGCGCCTCGGCCACTGGTTTGTTTTTCTTGTGGTATTAAATTCGATTTAATGGTTTATCAAAAACCACTTCAACTGTTTGTTCTGCCCTGCTTTTCATTATCATTCATTGCAGTGAAACCCGATCCTGCTGAGGTATTTCGCTGCTGAGTTTGGACAAGTGCTTCCTAAGTATTCAATCAATGGTTTCATGGGTTTGTAGTTCCTCATTGGCTGCTAGTTTTAAAGCTGTTTACTAAAGTTATATTGTCAATAAATAGACTGGGCGAATTATGGTTACCACATAGGGTTTGACGTGCTCCGAATATCGGGGAACAGAAGCGATGTGATTGCAATGGTTCTTGGGATTGACCTAGTTATTCACAATAAAATGTCGTTTGCTTATATTTATCTCATTTATTTTCTCCAATAATATAGAGTTACTCAAGAAATTCTAAGCAACAAAATAAATATTCAAATATATGTACATATTCTGAGTACCGCGCCAGAGCTCTTATACAAATGTAGTATGTAAAAATACGAATTATAAGAGTGATAGTGGCGCCGCCATTTCCTCGAATATACTTCAGAAAAAAGACAAGCGAGCACTAGGTGGCGGTAGAGCTATATATCATGTAAAATGCATGTAGTACCAACAGATGACGCTGATTTAGTTGGCGTAAAACTTATATGAAATCAAGTTCAGAATTTTGTTCGGTTGTTTAATAACCTTTTTTAAAAAAACTATGTACTCTTAAAAACTGGCCATTCCTTTAGAAAATGGAATAATTTAACCAGATTGTTCTGTATATTTCAGAAGAGCCGAGTTCAAGCAGGTTACTCTCTATCTACTTCCAGTACGAATTCATCCGGAAAAGTATAAAAGGCGTACATGATAGAGCTCAAGCGAACTGTGACCACTGTGTGCTAGAAATACCGCCGGAAGTGAAGCCGAAGTATTCCACTCCCTAGATGAGGACGCAAAGAGGACCACTTCTATATATACATAATATCAAAACAAATAGAGCTGGGAAAAAAATACATAGGCTAATGAATCTTTACCAGAACCACAGAACCAATGCATTGCATACATATCAAAATATATTGATTTCACGAAAATGATTTATTAATTTGGTACATCAGCAAATATTACATGATGTAACGAAATTGTATCTAATTCAAAGAGCGACCTGACCTGATTATTAGAAGTTATATTTTTTTATAGCCTGATAGTGCACCTTGAAAATCAATAATATGATGAAAGATTATTCCAATATTTTAAGTAGCTTTCATTAGTTCGCCCCTAATTTGAAAGCAAATACTATTTTTGCGCCTTACACCAGTTCGATCTATTGCATGCATTTGAACCACAATCTTGTAGCGCCCAGTACGTATTGCTACATCTAAGGGGAATTTCATATCTAGGAGATACGTTTCTAGAGTCAGCGTAGTCTGAAACAGAAATGGAAAATAGAAGCATACAATTTTGCATAAATAGCCATAGGAAACTGTCCTTACACCGAAGTTGACACATTGGTCTTTCACATCTTTCATGTTGGTTGCGTGCACAGTCCAGTACATTTGCCAAAATTGGTTCTCTTCATACATGCTCTTGCAGAAGTCCCTCACCAACATATTGATAACGGTCTGCTGCCAAGAGCCACGATCGAAGTAAAATAAGCTGGCAGCACCCTAAAGTAAGATTAACTAAGACTTTTTCTCGCTTAAAATCTGTATTATCTATTACCTCAATGCGATCTGTTGGGTCGACCTTCCACGTAGACGTCATGTTTCCAGACACGATTACTCCCTCCTCAACCATTTCTAAGCCCAAGTCGGTAAAATCCCAAAATCCAGACATATTGAGATAGCCTTTAGGCTTACCCGTACACTCGGTGAATACTTTCTCATCCTCAAGCAAAAGTTCATAAACAACTCCCATCGAATAGTGTAAAACTATCAGCAGGATCAGGATCCGACATAGTAGTTTACGACACATCTTAACTTTAATTTCCGAATGGTTTACAGGTTCGATGGAGGTCACTTTTATAGCCAGAAGTTTGTGGCGTTATGGGGATATAAAAATTGTTTTTCTGCCTCACGATACCGATCTACGAGAATCGGTGCATTACATGTTCGTTCCCGATTAGATGCAATCTATGGAAATAATTAGCGAGGGGCGTAAGTGTTATAGTTATCGTGTAACTGTCACCAATATTTACTGAGTAATATTATGAACACTTTGACACTATCTTAGATCATTTTCAGCTGAGCACGCCATGTTCCAACTCTGTTAATATATACCCAGAGAAGTCCTAGACTTGCCGCTCATATCTCATTTGTCCCTCCTACAAGTTACAATCCGTATATGTACTCATAAATCTCATTGGCGTATCAAATCATTACAACTAAACGTTACTACCTCATTTAGCTTATACCCATAAATATCCAATTAATTTGTTAACCTGAAAATAGTTCACGAAGCCACCCAAATCGAAAGTGAGGAATCGAATCAAGCAACCGATGCTTGAGATTGTTTACAGGTGCCCTAAGTAGATCAGGATGTGCGGATGAGAGCGAACGGAACTCGAATTTCATTAGCCACATGCGTATGTTTTTTCAGCCGAACCGAAAGGCGATATCAACGCCATGGGATTATTAGCTTACGCGGATTGGATGGATTCGTTGGATTCGGTTCCTTGAGTGCCGTTTTCCACACGCCATAAATCAAACGCTCGAAAATGCTGCTGCTCGGATTCCAAATGCAATTACTCAATTAATTTGAATATAATTGTCACAATTTTTCCACTTGAAAGCCACACAAAGCCATAAACTGATGGATATAAAACAGAAAAACAAACAGAGCCCCAAGCCCAGACGAGTGACGGCGGGGCAAATGTAAAACGAGATCGCAATTTTTATGGGGCACATCAAATGAAAATGTATAACAATGACTCGATGGATTTTCTGATAAAATGTCAAAGGCTTTAATGGAGAAACTGCCACAAACACAGTCACAGGCACAGCCAGAGACACAACCGCAGCCATTCCGACATCCACTTGACATCGCTGGCTGTGGATCTGGGAGTAAAAGGAAAGCATATTGAAGAAAATTACGCAATCGTCACAGGGGCGGCAACATTCAAAGGGTGCGGAAATGGGAAATCGTTTGGGGCCCCAGAATACGCCAATTGTTGATGCTATTGTTGCTCTTTCATATTGTTTATTTATTGTTGTTAATAAATCTTAATTTGCTTACCTTACTCTCACTTTGGCGGCTTGGCACATAGCCAGGAGGAAATGCAAATGATGACAGTGAAAGCAATGGAGAGAGCCATCGATTGGGTTTGGAGAAAGGGGAGGCACAGCTGCGACTGCGACTGCGACTCCGAGAGTCGGCTTGTATCGGCTTTGATCCTCTGACGGGGCATGAATTAAACGGCGCTACAATGCGAGCAGCGCAGCATACTCCGACATCGGGGTTTATCCTGGCCTGCTTATCGGCGAACGACCCGATCCTTCGTGTGATATATGGGAATGACAAATTCTCCACTTGAGTTCCCCCGGCGGTTGCGTAGGTCTAGACTCCAGACTATAGACCGTCGACTCGGCTCTATGAAGGAGCACACGACGAGTCGCCGCAACATTGCCGCCGACATTGTAAGACGAAACCTTAATTGTTTCGGGGTCGCAGATTCCGATTTCCTTCGCCCCAGGGCCTGGTCAGTGTGGTCCATTAGGCAATGTTTAGCGGCACTTGACATGCATTATCCTGGGATAATGCTATATGGGGCAAGGCTGGCCTTGGAGGCGTTTTGTTTGCCATTCCACGAGCAACTCCCTGTCCTGTCTGACCCTGTCTGTCCCAAGGGGGCCTAATTTAACCCTCATCCGACTACTGTCGAGTATATCTAATGCGTGATCACTGTGATTGACACCCAAACTCAGAGTTCACCCCACAACCGAGCACCAGAGCTAACCCCAGAAGCTCTGGCTGTCAGAAAGTCTGAAACTCAAACCCCCGTCGACTCCACTCCACTCCCCGAAAAGTGTGATCAGCTGCACTTGTTGGTCTGGCCTGTGGCCTCCCATTCACCCCTCAGGCATCATCCTCAATCCTCAATCTCGCTGCCCTGTGGCATGTGTTTGTGGAGTAATTGATATGCCACAACACAGGGGAAACACCACCGCACCAACAGAGCACTGCGGCAGGGGCAGCGGCAGCGGCTGCGGCTGTGGCCCCAACACCACACACTCCATGAAATATTAGCCTTTGCCCTGCTGGCTGTCATAAAATGCTGAGGAGTTCTTCTGTACGAGACGAGTATCTGTATCTTTGGATATAGGAAAACATTTTACAGTTGCATTGCTGCCACTTAAACGTTTCATAAATGCAACCTTTGTAGTGTCTGCCGCCGACGCACCCGCTCCGCTCCCTCTGCCCGGGCACCCCTTTGGCCATGCCAAAAGTAGAAAAGGGAAAACATTTCCAGAATTAAAACGGAAATTGTTTTGTTTTGCTTTTCCTTTTCATTTTTCATAAAACAAAACTGATCGTACGTATCGATAAAAATTGATTTATGCGGCGATCGGCAACAATTATACGCAGATGCGGTGCCTAATGGATCGACGGATCGATGGATTGGTGGCCGCCGATCGAAAGCTGTTCATAAAGATATAAATACGAGTACTCCCAGAACGAATGGGGAGTACTTCTGGAGCCCAGACTCCATGTTGTATCTGATGTGACAGATGAGGAAACGTGCAAGAAAGTGATGGATAAAAAAGGAAAGCGAGTTGGAAAAGCTAATGTCGTGGCATAAGAAATTCTATTCGATATACTACATATATAAGTAAAGCTATACTCGTAGATTTTGTGGACTTGTGAGAGTTCCAGGAGTATTCGTTCTTCCTTCTCAAGTGTCTTTCGAAATATCGGAAATAACAACAATTAGTAGTTTGTCTTAAACTTTATTTATTGTCCGATATATACATAAAACAAGGTACTAGAGCTATGAGGCATTTTCTTTAGGCTACAACATAGATTCTGCGTTAAATTGCAATAAATTAAGAACACCATCCCATCTTCCTGCCCCTCAGCTATTGGAGGTGTGGCAGCTGCTGCTGTTGGTGATGTTGCTGCTGGGAGTGCTGGACTGTGGGTGGCCACATCATATGATTGGGCATGGGTGGTGGGAGCGTTGTGGGAGAGTGCAGTGGTTCCACCTTGAGCTTGAGATGCTTGGCAATGCCCTCACAATCGATGTCGCCCCGCTTCGACTTGTAGCGACGATTCTGGAACCAGATCTTCACCTGCGTGGCCGACAGATTTAGCTTCTGGGCAATTATCTCACGCTCTGATCCCGTCAGATACTTCTTCAGCCGAAAACGGCACTCCAACTCCAAGACCTGGGCCTGAGAGAAGAGCACCCGAGGCTTGCGTTTCATTCGGGGCTTGCTGGATCCATTACTGTTCATGCTGCTGCTGTGATTGCTGCCACTGGAACTGTTCTTGCGCAGCTCGGAACGCGAAGAGGTCACCTGGCTGTTGTCCTCTGTGGAGGTAAACAAAAGTTAGTTCCGCGATCTAAAGCTGGCGCCATCCACTCCAATATCTAGGACTACTTACTTCTTTTAGCGCCCTCGTCCGTGCTGTGAATGCTCCGCAGCGAGGCCGAATTGCTGACCGTCTCCAGGAGTCTCTGCGAGAGCGGATTGCCGCATAGTTTCTGCGCCGGCGCAAGGCTCTCCACCTCGGCGGAGCTGTTCAGGTCCAGGGTGGGGGAGGGCGTGACATACGGCGTGGGTATGTACTCGCTCTTGATGGTGACGGCCGGGGAGTGCTGCGGATAGGCATCACCGGCTCCGGCATAATTGTAGTTGTATGTGGCGGGACTTTGATAGGACGGGGCCGTGGCTCCGGCGTAGAACTGCGTGGCGGACATGTTGTAGGCCGAGGCGGCTGGCTGGAAACTCTGGTGCGGATGTCCATGGTGATGCTGGAACATGTGGGCGGGCATGCCATAGTCCTGATAGCTGCCGTACAACTGATGGTGGCCGTGGGGCGGGGGCGGCAATAGTGGCGACAGCGACGACGATGTGGTGGCATCCTCCTGATGCTCGACCAGATGATGGTGCAGTTGCTGCTGCGACGCCGCTGGCAAATCCTGTTGCTGTTGCTGGTACTGATGCGGATGCTGGTGAAGATGCTGCTGGTACTCGCCGGCGCCATAGAACGCCGAAGCTGCCGCGGCACTGTTGGTCAAAGCAAGGAGAGAGAGAAAGAGATGGGAGGCTGGTTAGTTTCGGATCTGGCTATGCATGCCACATGTTGCATCACACCGGACACAGCAAGAGCTTGGTGCAGGGAAAGCGAGCGCCCGGACCATTTTCGTACTTCCTGCTGTCGCGACAGGACCCTTGGTGACATCATTTCATGCCTCATCAGAATTAAGGACGCCCCAGCGCGGTCGGCACCGGACACACATGCGAATCACATATGTTGGCCAGCCCCAGCCCCGAGGACGACGACGACCTCACTCCGAGCGGCTTCAGGCAGTCGGACCGGACCTCAGGCCTCAGACCTCGGGCCGGACCTTGTTTTTCCTATTGTTACAACTTTGCGAGTGTGTGTGTGTGTGTGTGTGGGTACGTCTTGGTATTCGACAGAGAGAGAGAGGGAGGTCTTGCCTCTTGTACAAATAACGATGATTTGTCAAAGACAAACTCCTGCTCTTCTGCTCTACGAATACGTGAAGGACGGACCCTAGATCCTATTTGCAATTCATGCTTTCGATGTATTTTCATAGGATTTCTTCTGCCGAGACTCGGTCTCGACAGAAGGTTATCAAAACATTATCTTTCAAAGGAAAATTGCTGGAAATTAATTTTCCTATGGAGCCTTACTAAATAAAAATAAATAAATGCAAAAATCAATGGGAATGGGAACTGGTTGTCTTTAAAAATAGTTGCTGACAGGTAGATGTTTGACTGATAATAAGAAAATCTTGAAGAAAAGAAAGTCGGGAAATTCTTTAACAATTTCCTTGCCATCTACAAAATGCGTAACAGATTCGGGTAAAAAATAGGTATTTCATGTCTGATTTCTATTAAAACAAGATAACCAAAGATAATTATAAATAATTATAAGACTCTTTCAGTATAATGAAATCCTAGATCTCGGTTATAATTATATGAATATCTTCAACTGTTCCTAATCCTAACAAATTGTCGAAGAAAAGATTCTTTCTAGGATATATATTTGAAGAAGAAGCTTACCTGTCAAGATGCCCATAGGCGCCTTCGTATGCCTCCGTTTGATTGACCATATTCAATATATCCTTGACTGAAAATGGGGTGGTGTTCAGGGCATCCGCATTGGTCAGACTGCCAGGACTAGGCGACTGATTGTAGTCGTAATATCCGCCGGATTGTGGCACCTGTGCTTGCTGCTGATGATGTTGCAACATTTTACGAGTTTTGTTGGATCACTTGAGCACTTGAGAGGAGGCACTTTCAATTTAAATAAATACAACAATTTGCCAAATTGCACTTGAACTTGCGACACTTGAATGCGACTGCCACTGCGACTATGAGCGCGCGATAGTGTGGGTAGGACTCGAATAGCCGAATAGCGATGAGGATGAGTATGTGGCGGCATGCATCCGCACCCCTTGCAGCCGTATTGGAACTGAATGTCGTTCTCGTTGCCCGTAACCGTGCCCCGAAGTGCCGTTCCGATGCGCACTCGACTGTGTCTGCAATTTGTCAGCCTCAGCTCGGTTCTTTCTTCTTTGGCTGAAAGAGAACAGAACGAACTGGCGCCGCATACACACACATACACATTGCACACCCACCCCGGGCCATAAGCAAGGCGTGTGTAGTATTCTCGGGCGGAAAAATGGCTGCCACGCGAGCCAATCACAGCAGAGCACATGTACTCTATCTCGTTCCTTCTTCTGTGCGTGAGTCGTCTGGGGTAAGAAAAAAATGTGTGCGGATAGGAATTAGCGCATATCACTAAGAGTAATAATACATTTTCCTACTTTTGTATGCACAGTTTATGGTTAGCTATAATAAATGTATTATTATTTATTAATATTAGTATTATAAGCCAACTGATTCGAATAGATAACTCCTCAGGATTTTCCTTCTCCCTTTGTCCTATGTACCTTTCCATCAGCTTTGATTGCTGTCTCCTTCACAGCCACTTGCAACGTCACGAAAATAATCATCTTCCCCATCGATGTTGTTGTTTTAGTTTAGTTGTTTGTTCGCAGCCACTTTATGCAGATTCCGTTTCGCTACTTGAGCTTAAGTATCCGTATTTATTATTGTAAAGTCCTTAAGTTTTATAGTCCCCACCCCCTACGTATGTATGTACGTGTTGTATAAACTGTGTGTCGCAACTGGTTGTGTGTGTCAAGTGGCGCTCAAGTGCAGATTTTCGCACACTTGATTTGATGAGTGTACTAAGCACACAGAACAGAACATATTTATGATTGTATGTTTGCAGGGATGGCTTGATATTCATTTCAAGTATGAGGATAAATACATTATTTGCTTTTATTTATACAGCAACGAACGAAAGAAAATAATTTTAGTAGGGAAATATATTTGTTGTCCATCTCAAAACTTGAGTTATAATTAGTTATACAAAATTTAAAATAAAATGCCAAAAAGTCCATAGAATAGTTAGTTATAGAATAACGTGAAATTAATAATGTCATCCCAGGCTCTAATTAATGCACAAAATAGTCAGTCTCTGTTTTAAACGATATATTGCAATTAGTGGTCTTCTTCCAGAGACCAAGAATCGGCACAGAGATCAGGATATATGTACAAGAAACTAATCAAATGCATGAATAGGACAAAATATGCAATCTAAGGCAAGGTCTTTATTAATTACGTTTGAAAGCAGCTTGGAAAAACAGTATCTATATATAATGTTAACGAAATAGGGTATACAAATGCCCATACCCTGGTTGACACCAAATGAGTCCGAAAATACCGAGATAAATATATATACAAGATTCTAATAATATACATGAATATGTCTAAAATAACAAATAACAAACAATTTCTATTTGGCGCTCAAATTTGGTGGGACTTTTTTTGGATTTTCTCTGATGAGTTTTTTCCCCGCCACAATGTCCCTTTTCAGCTCAACAATGTGTCTTTCAGACTCATGTGCCGTGAAATCGAGCAGCACTGTTCCCCAACATTGTGCGGATTGAGCAACATTTTGCATACCCTGGGAAATGGATACTATATAACTGAGAGAATGTTTGTCATCTAATGCACCAATAAAGGCCAAAACTAGTCAGTTTCTGTTTTAAAGGTATTTCAACGATATTTTGAAGGTTTTCTTCAAACAGAAACCAAGAATGGGTATCGGGATCGAGATATATTTACAAGACCCTAATCATATACATGAATATGTCTAAATAATGTCAATTAAAGAAAAGGTCTTTATTAGTTACGTTTTATCTTCATATCAATATTTATACTTTCATATAAAATTAACAAAATAGGGTATACAAAGGCCTATACTACGGCTTACACGCAATATAACGACTCTTTTTTTGTTGAACTTTTTCGTTTAAACCTTTTTTTACAATAAATACAATAAAAGCAAGGATTAAAAACTAACCAATCTTGTAGAAAATTTATTCATCAATCGTATCAAATTATGTGGGCATAGATAAAGGCCCGGTTGACAACATTTAAATCCTTGTCGCTCACATTCAAAAAAGTTAGATTTGGCGCGCACCACTCTGTATATTTTTCAAATGAGACCGTATATTTCGGTGCTGTTCTGAGGGTCATACTGTACAAAAACTGGTTTTCGCCGCGCTCCCATGGTATTTTTGTAAATTTCATCAATCTATTAATTTAATTTTCAATTTTATATAGAAATCCAATAAAAGCAAGTATTTCGAATAGGCCAATCATGTATAGAATTGATTCATCAATCGTACAAAATTGAGTGGGCATGGCTAAATGTTCTATATAGATAGTATTATTCAACGGAACAAAGAATTGGTCGTTTTTTGAATCGAACTTGAATTCGCCGCAGTTCGCCGCAGTTCGCTTTAGCAGCAATGAGTCTCACTCCATACACAAACATGTTGCTAATTCCATGCACACATACCCTGGGGGAAAATGGATGATATAGAATTGAGGAAATGTGTGTCATTCCAGGCTCTAATTAATGCAGAAACTAGATAAAACGATATTTTGCAGCTCATCGTCTGTCTACAGACACCAAGAACTGGTACTGGGATCAGGATTTATTTACAAACACCTAATCGAATGCATGAATAGACCAAAAAAAATGCAATCTAAGACAAGGTCTTTACTAATTAGATTTGAAAGCAGGTTGAAAAACAGTATCTTTATATAATATTCACGAAATAGGGTATACAAGCACCCATACCCTGGTTGACAACAAAGAGTCTGCAAGGGCCAGCAGCATTGACGTCACAACCTGCGACATTGAACATTTTTGTTGAAATCGTGTTTTTGTCAAAATAAAAGATTTTCGAGTACTTAAAAGTAGTTAATCTTGATCAAAATTGTTTCAGCAATCATATAAAATTATCTGGGCAAAAATAAAAGATTTATATAGCTGGGAATATTCGACGGAAGAAAGATTAACCAAGAATTAGTCGTCATAACCGGTTCAGAACAATGAGTCCCATTCCATGCACACATACCCTGGGGGAATGGATGTTATAGAATTGTGAATATGTTTGTCATCCCAGGCAAAAACAATTCATTTTCAATATATTTTATAATAATTCAATATTATTTAATATTATTTTCATTATTTCAACGATATTTTAAAGCTTATTGTCTTCTTGTAGGGACCATGAATAGGTATCAAGATCGAGATATATATACAAAACACTCATCATATACATGAATATGTATAAGAAAAGTCAATTTGAGAAGAGGTCTTTATTAGTTACGTTTTATCTTCATATCAATATTTATACTTTCATATAAAATTAACAAAATAGGGTATAGAAAGGCCTATATACGGCTTACACGCAATATGGCGACTCTTTTTTTGTTGAACTTTTTCGTTTAAACCTTTTTTTACATTAAATACAATGAAAGCAAGGACTAAAAACTAACCAATTGTGTAGAAAATTGATGCATTAATTGGATAAAATTATGTGGGCAGCGCTGAGGGCTATATTTAATTAGTTATATTCCACGGAAGATAGAAAACGAGGAATATGTAAAAAGAACTTCAATTCGTCAGTATATTCACGGTATATTTTTAAATGAGACCGTATATTTTGGTATCTTTTTGAGGTATATCTTATCGATAAATACGCGGTCACACTTTTTTTCAAGCGCGCTCCCTGTCAATTTCATCAATCATATAGAAATCCAATAAATGCAAGTATTTCGAATAGGTCAATCATCTATAGAATTGATTCATCAATCGTACGAAATTGAGTGGGCATTTCTAAATGTTCTATATAGATAGTAATATTCCACGGAAGATCAAAATCGAGGAATATTTTAGTACAACTTGAATTCGTCAGTATATTTACGGTATATTTTGAAAATGAGGCGGTATATTTCGGTATATTTCTGATGGTGTTATGTTAACGATAAGTCCGCGGTCACACAGAATATTTTTGCGCCCGGGTAAACAACGTGAAATTACCGTCGAATTTTGCTCGGAAAAAGATTAATTTTAACTCTGTAGTTTTATTTTATTAAAAATTTTGACCCAATAGGTGAGTGGCCAAGTTAGCAGCAAGTGTTTGTTAGAATGTAAACGGCTTGAGAAGCACAAACACAAAATGCTACCAGCGATGCGATGCCATTTTTTTTCGCACACATACACACACGCTTGAAAATTTCCCTGTTTTTTCGGGTGTATTGCATATTTTCGGTTCTTTTTTGGTATTCGCTGGCGGTTGTAAACAAAAATATTAACTGAAATCGGACTGAGAAACGAAGAAATGTGGAAAAAACATTAATGCATTTTTTTTCTCCATTGCAGCGGACGCATATACAAAAAAGTATTGATTTTTTCAACGTCCAAGATGGCGGACGACGAGCAATTCAGTTTGTGTTGGAACAACTTCAACACGAATCTGTCTGCGGGGTTTCACGAGTCTCTAATCCGTGGCGATCTCGTGGACGTCTCATTGGTGGCCGAGGGGCAAATTGTTAAGGCCCACCGCCTGGTCTTGTCGGTGTGCTCGCCCCTGTTCCGCAAGATGTTCACTAATATGCCGCTAAACACCCATGCCTTCGGTAAGTAGCAAGCACACGCAGACGCATAAGGAAAAGTTATTAATGTTCGTTTTACACTTTTGTAGTGTATTTGAACAACGTTAGCCATTCGGCTTTGAAGGACCTTATCCAGTTTATGTACTGCGGTGAGGTGAACGTGAAACAGGATGCCCTGCCAGCGTTCATTAGCACAGCAGAGTCGCTGCAAATCAAGGGGCTGACCGATGTGAGTATACAAAATTGAGTACATGTACCAGAAAACAACAACTACCAAGCGCAGTGCCTTCGCGCGCAATACATACACAGGGCCGCCGACGCCTGTATAAGAGTTGGCTTGACTGTACCCAGAAATATCTCGAACGCGCAGAACAGAATGCCCCAAGGCGTGCGCGTGAGAGAGAGATGGCAGCTGTATGCTCCTGGTGTGCGTTGCTGTTGTCTCGCTCTGCCGTGCCTGGCAACAGCCAAGCGTTAAGCGTGGGTGGTTGTTGTTTTTTTGGCAGCGAATTGAAAGCGCGCAGAAGCATAAATATTCATAAACAAATAAAACACTAAAATTACAGAATGATCCCGCTCCGCCACCACCGCAGGAGCCGAGCCCCCCACCAGCACCAGCACCAGCACCTATTGTACAACAGCAACCGCCACAACCCGTACCGGCCCAGCGCGTTCAGCGCCAACAGCCGCGTGCCTCTGCCCGCTACAAGATCGAGACCGTCGATGACGGCCTGGGCGATGACAACAAGGGAACGACCCAAATTGTCATCCAAACATCCGCACCGCAAGCCATTGTACAACAACAAGCACAGCAGCATATCCAGACGCAGCAGATGCAGACCGGAACGACAACGACCGCGACGCTGGTGTCGACAAACAAGCGTGCTGCCCAGCGCAGTGTCCTGACTGGGGTCGTGAAGCGCTCCAAGGCGACAGCCACCACCGCCTCCGCCAACTTCATTGAACGCCTGGACTCTGGAGCAGAGACGGCGACCACGTCTACAGCGCAACTGGTGCCACAGCAAATCACCGTGCAGACCGTGTCCGCTGCCGAAAGCAAGCCCCACCCGCAGCAGCTCCGCCAGCAAGCCCAACAACAACAACAGCAGCAGCAAGAAGAAGCTGAATACATTGATCTCCCAATGGAATTGCCCACAAAGGCTGAACCTGAATATTCCGAGGACCATGGCGATGCTGCAGGTGATGGCGATGCGACATATGTAGAGGACGACACATACGGTGACTTGCGCTACGATGACAGCTATTTTACGGAAAATGAAGATACCGGCCCGCAAGCAACAGCCAATACTAGCGGCAGCAGTGCTACGGCGACAACATCAAAGGCCGTGGTCAAGACGCAGACATACAGCGACTCATCGTTTGTCGACACCAGCGCGGATCCAGGCAACACTGAGGCTCAAGGTTGGTTGAATTTTTACTTTGACCGGCCCAGCGCCATTAGATCTAAGTAATATTAGTGGAAGTGGATGTGGCACTTGCCTGCGAATTGCAACTAAGAGTTCTATCTGACAACTAATCAGACTTCAACCTTAGTCAGCCGATGAGCTGTCTATATTTTCCCAACAATTACTCTGTTAGCAGCTCGCAAGCAAGGGACATGTCTTCTTGAGGTTTGATAGGCACGTTTAAATCTGTGACCGATTCTTATTTAAGCGTTGCCTAACAAGCCAGTATTTAAGCATGCCTGTGTTCTATTAAACTCCGCAAAAGAACATGGGCCGATCGGCAGTCGCTAACGCGCCAGATCCCGCGATTCGTTACAAAAATTAGTGAAAAGGTGAGTAGAGTGTTGAATTTAAATGCGGCGTCAAGACGATCTCAAACCCCTGGAATGCTGCCCACTGGACCACAGCTCAAGCGGAGTTTGGCTCTACAGTTTTATGGTAATATTACTATTTGAATATCTATATTTTACTTTAAAATTTCAGATAATTTATTGGGGGAAGGGGTTGTGGCTTATCAGGAATTGTATAGTGCACGGCCAAAAGCGTTGTAGTGCTTGCCCCAAATTAAATTCGTACATGGAGCTGTAAACATAAGCAGGTATGGCGCTGATAAGGACAGATCGAATCCGCCCACTAAATTACAGATAAGGCAGTAATGTGTTGGCACACCTTTCACCACACGAACGCCTATCAAAGCCGATCCAGGCTGCAGTTTCGTTCCTTGAATGACGCTCGGTGATTTTCGGGTATGAAAGCACACAAAACCAGGGTTTCGCTGATGTGCGGCGACTGTGTATACTCTTGCCCATTTCCACGTTTGCTGTAATAAAACTCATTGGACGTTTCCTACGGCATGCAAATAGTATGAACAAAGACGGAAGGGTAGCGATCCACTTTGATAACAGACAGATCATCCCTAAGAGTGTTGTTTTCGTATGATGCCCAATAAACTATTCGTGTAGTTGCGGTAGAATCACAGTCGGCGGTGTCGAACAGAATCGTATTCGTCGACTTTTTTGCCATTGAAACAGACGGCGAATTTCAGGCTATTAAGGAGCACAAGACGATCCAGTCGTGGGTGCTCATCCTGCTCCCCGTACGGTACACCTTATTGTAGAGCTGTCTTCCTTCGTATCTAAGCATTAGTTGACAACGCAAAAGTTCGTTATGTTGACATCAGAATTCGATCTGTATCTTGAATAGATTGGATCTTTATCTTTTATCAAACGACTGGTGTGTGAACATCTGTATGTGTGCTAGAGCTGGGGAAAACATCGATGTTTTGGGTTTACATTGCAGACAGCGATGTTTTTAGATTACATTAGGATATTTGCGCTGTTACCTATCGATTGTTGAGTTAACTCAAACTATTAATATGGTTGATGCTTAAAGAATTTGGTGTACGGATCTATATTTGCTCCTTTTCCCTCAGCCAAGGCAGAACAGGTCTAAAATATTCGGAAAATCGAGCAACTGCAACCACAACTAAACTTTTTGCCAGCACCAGTCCCCCTATGTACATATATCCTTTGTAAAAAAAAACTCGGCACTAGTGTATTTAAAATTTAAAAATTTCAAATTTTAGTGTGCTTGCACGAATACCTGAGGTATGGGATGAGTATTTAAATACCAAAATGCTCTTTTAAACAACTTTTTACTGTTTTTCACAACAACAAAAATATACCCCAAATGGGTTAATTTCAAGCGACGCCGCCTATCAACACGATATATCGTATATAATTCGATACAAATTCACGCATTTGCCACCTCTATAGAAATACATAACAATTAAATGTAAAAAAAAAAGAATGAAAAAGAAGAAGCAGACGCGACGCTGTGCAATAAGTGTAATGAGCAATAAAAACGGATGTGTTTTAATAAATAGTCATGCTTAACACAGTGGTGGACTGCGTATGGCTTTTAGTTTCTCGTTGGTTTTTACCTGGTCCAGTTCCTTGACATCAAGCAATTACTCAGTTTTTCCGAACTACCAGCCGTTTCCAGTAGCGTTTCTGATAATTTTCTTTGGTGAACTTGTGCTTTGATCCCGGTGTAAATATAGTTGTTAATATGCTACTGTAAGTGGATAAATGTGGAGATACACTCCTCCGTAAGTATGCGAGCTCTTCGTGGGTCATGCGGTTCTTTATCTGCGAATAAATTGCTTTCAGCCAAAGTCTAAACAATAGTTGTTTTATTTCGCCGTGTCTAACGTACCGCCTAAGCCGTCTCTTTATTAGTAATCCGAGTTATGTTTAGCTAACTCTATATTGCGTCTACTTACTCTTTTCTTTACCTCTTGTCATCTTCTTGTTATTGCCATGGCACGCTCAAATCGCAGACGGAATTATCAAGTTTATACGCAGCCAGAAGAAGAACGCCCAGCTAGTGTACAGGGACTACATCTATAACAAGAAACTTACTCAGGCCAATGGCCAGACCACCTGGCGCTGTGCAGACGTACTCAAGCACCGCTGCAAGGCGGTGGTCATCACAAAGAATGGCGAATTCGTCGATGCACGACGCCTGCACAACCACGAGTCGCATGCGGTGCGCATCGGGCAGCGGCAACTGTACAAAGTTGAGGAGGAGCTGGAAGAGTACATTGAGATATGTACATCGAACCCAAAGATATCCCAATACCTGAACAGCAGCAACATCAGCATCATGACAGCCAAAGATGGCAAGGAGTGCAAGCTATTTCTGCCTGCCTCCGAGGCGACGCAAATCGAAATGCAGGCACTGGCCGAGGCTGTGGCCGAAGCAGTGGACGAGGAGGAGCAGCAGCATATCACTGAGGAAGTAGTGGAGATGGTCAAGCCTCTGCAGCACCGGCAGCTGCTCAAGACTAAGGGACTTTAGAAGCTAACGTACCACCTAAGCTCTGGTATTATTCTCGACATAGTTTAAGATCACTTGTATTCGCGTTCGTATCTAACCATCTAATAAATTGAATCCACAACAAAGGGCTAGTCTGGTCACTTCTGTCCTAAGTCACGCACCTTACTATTAATCCCCCCATTGCTTCGCTACCGACACTAACTGCAGTCTTCACGTCTTCATCCACAGATGGCGCGGAGCTGGTCTTCATCGAGAGTCCTTGGTCGACGCCCTGCCTGGTCCTGAATGGCTTCATGTACAACTGCCACAGCCGAAAGAGCAACAAGGAGTACTGGCGCTGCCACAACTACTCAAAGAAGAAACACGATCAGCGCTGTCGCTCTCGCTGTGTCCTTGAAAATGGCAAGCTGAAGAACATAACTGGTGGCCTGCACAACCACATGCCGCACACGGAGAAGATCGACAAGATTGTGCAACGGAATCGTCTTGCGGTAGCCACCTCGGCTCGGAAGCTAGCCCGCTCGCAGAGCATAACGCAGCTCCCGATACACCAGCAGCAGCAACAGGCGCTAATGGGGCAGCAGCAATTGGTCGGCGATGCGGGAACGTTGGAGCTGACGGACCATGAGCTGATGCACGCCTCTCTGATGCTCATTCACGATTAAGTTGGGTAGTCTAGCAGCAGTCCACCTGGTCTCAGCAGTGCAATATAGTTACTAAGTAATTAAGTAAAATAAAGATAAAAATTAATGTGACTGAACAGCCGCCCATATCTTGCAGTCCAAGCCGTATGCAAGTGTGACCCGCTATACAACTCACTAATGGTATTGATTTCTTCTTTTTGCAGTGCTCATCTACACCTATCGAGGGCAGCTAGTCCACGAAGGGTACACCTACAGCTGCAACGCCAAGAATTCAGTTAAGTTTCTGGCTTTTTGGCGGTGTTCAATGTATAGGAAGCTGCAATGCTCCGCACGATTGACCACCAAGCAAAAGGCTATAGTGCTTCAGCATGGTTCACATAACCATGAGCCGCCAAGCCATGTTAAGACGTTTGTGCCAAGAGTTTTCAATAGTAGTCTAATTCCTTAGAGAACAGAGTTCTTTTAACTTCTCAAAGCCTTTAGGATAATTGATTTAAATAAACATTAATGTAAAAAAAAGCTTCGAAGACAGCTTCTCATTTTATTCGCATATTCTATGCTAAATTGTTTGTTTTTACAATTTTCTTAACTCACTCTTTAACATTTTTCCATTGCAGCATCGCGTTTGCCCACTAAGAAGTCGCTGCCCCGCCCTAGGCTTGAAGTAGTCCAGAAAGGCACAAAAGTTCTAACATTCCCAACAATTCGTACGATGACACCAAAGGAGAACAGCCCCAAAGTGCTGCCGCAAATGCAAAAGCTGATAGACCTGAAAAACAAGGCCAATATCTTGAGCACATCGGCCAACAACCATAACTTTGTATTGGTGGGAGTGCCACGGATGAAGGGCAAGTGCGTCAATTGCCTGAAGAAGGGTAAACAGGGACTCTTAAGGGTCAGAACCTACTGCGATGCTTGCCCAGGGGCCAATTGGATGTGTGACGCATGTTTTGACGAGTTGCATTCAGATATGGCATAATGGAAACTTAACTTAATTGGCATTTAATAAAGCATGGTCAAGAGAAGAGAGAACACAATAATCAAACCGTCGAACCTCGGACGGCAGCCATCGGGTGCTACAGGGGGATAAACGGATGGCGGGTCGGCTTGTCACAACTGTGAACTCCTGAGAAGAATCAGTCCCCTATTTTTCTAAGCCTTAGCCTACTTAACCTACGCGAACCTCTCCCGAAGAATAAGTTTTTCTTGATAAGAAAATACGCTCATATCTGTATCCATGTACTACTGAGATTATCAGAAATTAAGTGTAAAAACTATCTATGTATATGGCAATAGGCCACTTAAACTTTACAGATCCTTAAAATGACGATAACCATTATTGCGTACTTAAACTAGAGTCTAGTCTTCTGATTCGCTAGGTTTAATCCTATTCTACTTTCCTCGCTTTGATCTTCTGGCGGTGGCGGCTTTTCTCCAGCTTTGGTGGCATTTCGTGATTGTGCGGCGCATGTAAAATCTCCAAGGAGTTATTTTCGTTGGTGCGTACGCGGGCGCGGCACTTGGTCGTGGAGCGGGTGGCGCATATCCACTTTGTGCCGCGGCTATTCTGCATGAACTTCACAAAGCTATGGCCGGCGTAGTTCAGCTTGACGGACTCCCGCTGACCCTTGGTAAAGTAGAACTTGTGCGCGTCTTCTGCAAAAAAGAGATAAGAACAGATGTCCCGGGCAGGTTAGTAAAGTGTTGTCTGGTAGTGGTAGGACTTTGCTGGAATATGGCTTTAAGGGATACTGCTGCACTCTTTACTGTGAAAGGCTTTTATAGTTTATTAGAAGATAGTATAATTATAGGTAGGTATATGTAGTATGTATGCTAGAATCTGAATTTTAAGCCATATATTGTATATAGTGTAGGTGCTATCTTAGAGTGTCCTTGCCCTAAAATCAAGTTAAATCTACTTGTCTGTATATACGATTCGGTGCGAAATTGCATCTCACTTCCCGCGGCTGACCACGCGATTGGATCCCACCATGCCTGTAACATCGGCCACTATTTCCTCGTACTTTAGGTGCATCCCCAGCTCGTTCACATCAATGGTCGCCGGCGATTCATCCTCCAATGCTGTGGTCAACATCGCATCGCTGGCCAGCTGCTCTTGCATATCTTGATGGTGTTGCTGCTGTTGCTGTTGCTGCTGCTGGTGTTGCTGTTGCTGTTGTGCCGCCTCCTGTTGCTGGCGGGTGACGGTTGACTTGGACACTGCCTCGGTGTCGACCGGCACGCGACGAACTCTTTTCTTGCGGCGCACAATCTCCTCGTGCGTATGGAAACGATTCAGCGGACAGACGATATCATTGACTGTGAACACACGTGAGCGACACTTCTGGTTCCACCATTGGTTGCAGCGCCAGTATCGTTTCTCCTCGCCCGACGACAGCTTCAGAGTTTTCTCAAAGATGAAGGGCTGGCCGCCATATATGAGCTGCATGCGTCCGCGCGATGTGGCCGAGTAGATGGCTATGCTGTTTTCTGTGGACGGACAAGTAGAATGCCAATACTTTTGGTTAGTTTCATTTCACATACAGACTTGACTAAATCTACAGAATATAGATACAGGATAGACAGTCGGTTTAATGCTGTTTGCCCTCAAGCGGGCCTCATTTATATTTGCTGCTTACGATCTAGGCTTACTGTCTACTAGAGATTCTTAGAGACTCTGGCTGAGTATTCGATTAATGCGCTTGCTGGGCGGATGATTGTGCTTCGGTTGGGTGAGATGTACTATGAACCGGCCGTTCGAGTGGTGTCTGGTAGAGAGGCGAGCCTTGCACGACTCCTGCCCGTGGCGTCGGCTGCGACAGTTCCAGTAGGTGGTGCCGCCGTGTTTGTTGTTCTTGGCATAAGCATAGTTTCCACACACCAGCTGCACCGACTTTCGTTGTCCTTCGATGAACCTAATGGACACCGGACTCATTTTCATTGTCTTGCCGGCTTCGTCCAATACATACTGCACTGGCAAATGTTTGCCAATGGCTACGAATTCTGCAAAAGAGTAAATTAATAAATTAATATAATTAATTAACATATAATCTATGGAATGGCATGCAAAATAAAAAGCCAAAACAGTGCGTACAATTATGTTATAATGATTTATTTTAGTTGTAGGCGCAGGTCTGTGTTGTGTCTTAAACGAGACGATGTGGCGGCTACTTGGACTCTTTCTTGTGCGGACTAAGCTTTGGGAAGAGATTGCGTGAGTCTTTGTCTTCTGATTTGTGCAGGTGGTCGTACATCCTGGGATGCGTGTGCAATCTGCTGGTCACGTGTATGAGATCTCCAATTCGTGTGTGACGCGTGACGAGACGGGCCCGACACTTGGCCTTGTGGTACATGGAGCATTTCCAATCACGGCTCTTTTGGCCCTCGCGCAGCTTCTCGTTGGGCGTGTAGGTGTTGCCCTCGTAGTAGACCAGGCCGGTGCCGCGCCTCGACCGAACATACTCGGCCAGCACCTGTCCGTGTCCTTCTGCAAAAGAAAAGAGTCCTCGAGTTAGTATACCCTTCAACGAATGAAATGAAGTGTTTTATGTGACGATATGTGTTAATCTTCGAGTTAGAAATGAGTGAAAAGCGATCAAATAGTTTATATTGGAACATTTGCCTTGTTTATTTGGTAAGAGTCAGATTGGTACTTGCTCAATCCTTCGAATTACGCCGCGCCATGGCCTGCTGCTGCTGGCCCCGTGTGTGATTGTGTGCTCCGTGGCGAAGCTGAACCTTTCCATTCGCCTTATTCAGTATGGCCCGGGCTCGACACTTACTGCGGAAGTTTGAACACTTCAGATAGCAGCGTTGCTGGGCCTGGGAGCCAATCACAAAGCGGAACCCATCGATGAGTGTAAAACGGCCGGCGGCCCAGCGGCTGCAGTACTGCGGCAGGCGACGGCGCGGAGCGGCTGCATGCAAGTAGAGTTAGAGACGGTCTGGGTTAGTGATGTGTCAGAGAAGGATTTAGATTATACATAAATTACAGCTTAATAAGCGAGACTTAGATTAAGAATTAAGACTAGGGGACACTCCGCCTGTGCCGTCGGCGCTGGCGAGTGAACTGCCGTGGTTTGTGAACCTTGAACAGATTGGCGGCGTGGTTGTGGGATCTGTGACTTAGCTTGATGCTGTTGTCGTTGGTAATGGTCACGCAGCGCGCGGGGCAACGGATCAAGAGATTGCTGTTTTTGGTACACACCCAATTGATGCTGGCATGGTACTTTCGCTCCACTGAGTACATGTGACCATTGTATATGAGGTTCTGGCCACCGCGCCGATTGGTCACCAGCTGGTAGACGCCATCGCCATCTGCAAGGAGTTCGAGGCATTATTAACGGTTTCAAGCCTCCAATTGCAGGTCGAGACTTTACAGAAGCTACAATGGCATTTTGGTTTAACAGAAAAAACGTTTTATTTCACTAAAATGAGGAGTATGGCACAGGAAGGACTTGACTTAGGGATGATTGTGATGGCCGCGCAGAGCCGAGATCTGATTTGATTTGGTTACCACACGCGCTGTACACTTGATGTATTTGCAACGCAGCTTGACACACTCCCAGTAGCAGGCATCCTTGATGCGACGGTTAAGCGTGAAGGGTTTGCCGTCTATGGTGAGCAGGTTGTTACCCCGATTGCTACGCGTGAAGCAGACGTCCAGGTGGTCGAAGCTTTGCTTCACTGAGCCAGAGCCTGACTTCCGCTTGAGCAGGGGCAGCAACGGCAACTGCACTTTGAATTCATCTTCGATCCCTGCAAGACAAAATGATGTGGTAGGGATATTGATTAGACATATCCGCTCAACCCTCAGCCCAAGTTGAATCCGCCAAATAATATTCTAGCTCGTTTTCATATGTATGTTGCAATAACACTTTATTGAAAGAGTGTTACATGGTAGCTTCTGTTTTGATCTCATTTATTATTTGTACACATTTGTTGAAATTTTGGAGGCGTCGCTTGCAAAAATTTTAAACACACAAATCACTTTGTACACCCGTCTTTCTAGCTAGGATGCAGATCCAGGCTGGCCAAGGTCCAATCACACAACGCTGTACAGTTCCCTGAGGTCATTCACTTTTCCCATTTTTGATCCACTATAAAATAATACACTTGCATTAAACATTAATAACAATTTTTACATCGTATAGTTGCAGTTTTTTTCACATTTGTGCCAGGGCTGCAAAACCATCGATAGATGGTCGTTCCATCGATGATTACACCATAGAGATTTTAAATTGGCACAAAATAAAAAAAACAAATATTTTGCGCTTCCAGTATTAGAGCAGATTGTTTCCTATAATGCATTTCACTTCTCCCTTTTCACACCCCATTTAAGTGCGCCTTATTGATTTTCTAGCCTTAAAAATCATACCATTTCGCTGAAACGATATATCGACAGTGCCTTCGATGGTTTTGCTGCCCTACGATGCAGCCCTGCAGGAGTCCATTTAATTTCTATGTCTCGTGCGTGCTTATATTTGTGGCTTATTCGGCTAAATGCAGTGACTAATTTAGTAAATCATAGACGATAAATACGATTCCTGGTCTTTCCCAGCCAGATGTACACTAAAAATGTACGATCTCCCATGATTACTTGACCCAATAAAGCCTCGAACATCTTGAACTGTGTTTTATTTTGTTTACGTTTATGGTTCATACATATTCTGATGGTGAATGATGGTTTTACTTTTTGCGTGCTCTTGCAGATGATGTGGCGTCGGTGTCCGTGCCGAAAAGTTTGCCCAAAAAGGTGACGAAGGAAGCTAAGCCGTTGCCGGAAGACGTAAATACATCAGCAGTCGAGAAGTCTACCAAGAGGCCCGGCGACGCAATTCCCCTGTATGATGGTTGTCCTGTCTTAGTGTCGAAGGCGGCTCTGGCCAAGGCGTACATACCCATGCCTGCGATTTATGCCTCGCGTGTCACGGATATGGTGATTGGTAAAGAGATGTTGATGAAGATTGCCCAGGGCAAGGATTTGCCAGACGAGGACTTGCTGCATGCTATCACAAGTACATAGCCGGCGTTGCACCAGACTCAAGAATAAAAACATTTCTTTTGTTTTGCAGACCATGTGTGCCAGGTATTTGCCATACGCGGCGAAGAGCTGACACCATCCATCGTCCAGAAATATATAGAGCACAAGCTGTCGACCCTGAAGGCGATCGTATTCAATGCTAAGGATTAGTATAGAGCACATTTGCCAAATTGTTTGTTGCGTTTATAAAACTGGCTAATAAAAATCAGTAACCTAATTGCTCGATCATCTTATGAAGTAGCCCATAACTCCACCTCATGTTGTGTTTCTCCTCTGGCAAGCAATCCAAACTAACACAATCGAAACTCTGTTGCTTCTTTCAGGTGTGCTGCAGTCCTTGAAGGCTCTTTTAGAGGACAAGAGCTCCAGCGCAAGCATCCAATATACGACCACGCAGCGCGGCCGAGTCATGCTGGTGTACGAGGGCTATAGATACGTGGTGAATCGACAGAGCTTGAAGAATGTCTTCTGGCGTTGCTCGCGATATGTGAAGCACAGCTGTCGCGCCACTTTGGTCACGTCCAAGGTGCAGGATGTTACCCTCCGCATAGCTGGATCGCCACACACTCATGGCCCGGAAGTGAATTCGCTGGACCTTGCGGCCGACTTGCTGGATGATTTTCCCGAGTTGCAGTAGTCGTCCATCGCTGAGCAGTAGCCAAACTTACATTTTACGTCCTAGCTCTACTTAAATAAATTAAAACATATTTAAATAACTATCGTATCGTGTGTGCCAGTTCGTTTTGCATATAGACTAGTGCCTGCCAAATGTCTGTGTCTCTTCACTAACGTGATATTCTTATGATTCTACTTTCAGATATTGAGATTAAGCTGGAGCCGCCAACCATAACAACACCGACGCCCACAACGAACATGTCCACAGTAGGTTCCGTTGCCGAATTGGCCCTCACCTTACTGGGCGACGACGAGTCATTCCGCAGGCCATTCAGCCTTCCTAAGATCCTGGACGGTAAGTTCTATAGGAACATACAGCCGAGCCAGAAAACGGCAGGCGCCATCCAGGCCACCTGCACCGCCTGCTACGGCCTCATCTCCGGCACCACCAAGTCTACGGGCAACTTTCTCAGCCACATTAAGCGGCGGCACAAGGATCTCCTGCCGCTCTGTCAGCAGTATTGTCAGGCCAAGGTCAATGTCAGCGTCAGTGGCAGCAAATGCGCGCCAGTGAACCCGACCTCTCCACCGTTGGAGCTGGAGCAACAGCAGCAGCAGCAGCCCGTGGTGCCCCAGGTGCCCACAATCTTTCCAGCCGCGCCAACACATCTGTCCATGTCTGTGCCTATTCCGACGATGCCCATGCCAATGTCGCTAACCATGCAGCCGCCGCAAATGATTGCCCTGATGCAGCAGCACCAAAACCACGGCGCTGTCTATATCAACAAGGACTACTAGCACCCATATGGATGGGGATTTGGGGCACCCCTGTCTGTGGTTTAAATACGTATGTTTCCGAACTGATGTCGATGTAGTAGAGTACCTACGCTTAGTGCAACCTTCTCTATAAGTTTTAATAGCTCTAAGGATTTTCCAATACACAAAATAAAAATGCATAGAAAGATCTTTTAGTCGTCGCTGTCTAAACTCAATTATATTCGACCCATCACCAAATTACCTCAACAACGTGCTAACCTTCAAAAACTGTTTCTGTTTCTTTTAGTTTCGACCACACGCCGGTACAGCAGGAAGCCCAAGGACTTCGATGGCTCCGCCGAATTCACATTATCTCCCAGTAAGCGGCCAAAGTTAATTATAGCCAACGAAAGGTTCATCATACACCGCATACGCGACGTTAACAATATGATCGGATCGTGGCGCTGCCGCTACCACCACAAGGGATGCCGGGCTCGAGCATCCACCTTTATGGTGGGAAACGAGATCAAATATCGTATCTGCTGTTCCTCGCATAACCACAAGAATGTCCGAATCAAACACGGCAATATGGGGCTTAAAGATATTTAAAAATAATACAAACCAATTGAAATCCTACTCGAGTGATATCCAAAGCTAAATACTCTCAAATAGTTGTAAAACCGTATGTATACCCTCAGCTAATAATAATTGAAACATCCGAGAGGTAAAATATATTTAAATGATGTGTACCTAAGTTACAAAAAAAGTAAAATCATATCCTGTTCGTTCGCATGCACAAAATTTGGCAAGTTACTAGCTACAATTGGCTTTAATTTTGCTACCATTCGATTGAAAAACCAATCTTAATTTTCCACAGATCATATGTTGTACAGCAGCGACGTGTTAGCATGCTATCAATAAATACATTAATTATATGATCGTCTGATTCAAGATAATTTAAAAAAAATAAAAATTTTACGTGGTATTTTCCCTATAACAGTGACACGAATACAATAGCTATTTTCCGTCAGGTTGTGACGACCACTGCCATATACTGGAATAAATACTCAACACCCAGGACGAGACTGCTTGGGAGGGGAGGAAAAAAAAAACGCTGTTGGTTCCAACCACATGCAAAAGGTACTTACTTATCCTCCTAAATAGGACACTCAGTCTAAATCAGAAGAAACATAGAGACAATAACTTAATTCTAGTTGATGTCGGACGATAAGGGAATGTCTAAAACGGACATGGACATGGTTACTGGTCGGGTGGGGCTTCGTCTTCAATCTTCCACGAGCCCTGCGTTCGGTCAGCGTAGGTGAGGGAACTAAGTTTTTTGTGGATCAGCATTCCAGAAACCATGGCAGCCTCAATGCGCATATTTTCGCCCATATGATTGTGGATATCTGTGTGAAAGTAGAGAGCAATGAGAATCGTAATCGTTCTTGAAAGTAGCACCACGAACCGTTCGTTACAAAGAGATCATCGCCCACGGTCTTCAAGCGGCTGCGGCATTTAACTGAACGATTTTGTACGCACTCCCAGTAGAGAATGTTGTTGTTCTTGCCAAAGAACTTGAGATTGGAGCGATAGAGGAAGTTGTTGATGGCCAGCAGAGTGCCGCCCTTGCGGCTGATCAGAAACATCTGCGGGCCGCAGTTTCGGACATGTTGTGTAACTGAAAAATAGAGAATCGAATTTGGATTAGAGTCTTGCTTGCATGAATGAATGTGGAATAGAATGGTGGTTAAACATATATACACGCGAGTCTATTGACATCAATTTTATTACGAAAATCTAAATTAGATTAAGTTGTAGTTTATATATTTGTATGTGGTGGAAAACCTAGAAATTGTAGCAAAGTGAATAGCAAAGAAATGTAGTTAAAATTGGTCCGAGGCACTGCGGATTCTGTGTCTAAACAGACATTCCCAATCCAGTTACTTCTTCTTGTTCTGCAGAGCACGCTGGAGGCGGCGCTTGATCTTCTCGCGGAAGTCGTTAGGATCAACATCCTCCTCAGACGGCACCAGGGTCACAATCAAGCTGGAGCTGTTATCCTCTGCAGTGTCCGTAGAAGCAGCGGTCGGCTCATCCTTCTCGTCTGACACGCCCTTGATGGCCGATTTTTCTATCTGTGGCGGTTCATCAATTTCAAGGTCATCGATTTCGTGGATCTCAAACTCTTCCTGCTCTTCCTCTTCTTCCTTGAGCTTGGGTTTCTTTACCAGGAGCTCTACTTTTCCTCCCTTGTCCTTGTCAGAGGATGCAATGGCACCGCCTTCGCCCGGCATGAACTGCGAGGGCAGGCAGCTCTTGTCGCTGGCCTGCATGAAGTGGGCGTGCTCGCCATCGTACGGATAGACACGCTTCTGGTCGCACACAACACGCACTTTGCACTCCTCGCCGTGCTCCCGGTACAGGCATTGGAAAACGGAATAGTCCGCCTTCCGGAAGGAGAACTTGAAAAGGTGCCCTTTAAAAATTAGCTTCACCCCACCTGTTCGAGGGAGAGGAAAAATAATTGGGGCATTAGTAATGCAACAGGTGCAGTGAAGCAGAAGCTGAAGCTGAAGTTGACCTTCTGCCCACTCACCCTTGGTGGTTGATTGGTACACGGCCTGCTCACTGGCGGCTTCATTCAATGTGGCTGCTTTTAGCTTGTCAATCAGCTGCAGCTTGGGAGCTGCATCTTCGGCGACTTTTGTCTTTGGTCGTCCGCGTTTGCGTGGAGGAATCGCAGCCAAAATGGACCCCGATGTGGATGTTGATGTGGCTCCTGCTGCGGAAAGAAAACGAAGCAACAGGTTAGAAAAGCTGTCCACGACGGTGTAGACTTAAAGCAAAACAAAATAAAACAAAAGTGATCAAGTTTCTGCTGCGCCCCGCTCATTTATTCAATTAAAAAATAAAAATAAATTAAAATTATTGTAAAATTAGCTTGTTGTACGCAGTGTGACTGACCCTCAGAAAGACCCTCAGAAATATACCGAAATACGTCACAAATTTCAAAATATACCACAAATATAGTGACGAATTATTTGTGTTCAAGTAGCATCATGTTCCTCCCTTTTGATATTCGGTTGAATATTACTAGCTATCTAGAACATTTAGCCATGCCCACATGATTTAATCCGATTAGTGAATCAATTTTCTACACCACTGGCTTATTCTAAATACTTGCTTTTATCGGATTTCTATATAACGTTGAAAATTAAATTTAATAGATTGATGAAATCGGTAAAATATACCATTATTTACCGATATACCGTAAATATACTGTCGGTTCAATTTTGACCTCAAAAAATACCGAAAAGTATTAAAAATACCGTAAGCGGTCACCCTGGTAATCAGTGTGACACAAATTTAATTTCAAGTTCTATTTAACATATTCTTCAATTTTGATATTCGGTCAGCTCAGAACTCACATTTTTATCCGATCAATTTCCTACAATACTGTTTAAATTTAAGATTTCATCTGTATTGCAATCTATTAACAATTTCCACTAAATTCTTTTAATTACATGGTAACTACACACTAACTACACATATGTTACATATTAACTACAAGCCACATGTAAGCGTGGCTTGTGGCCAGTGTGAAAAATATGGCTATAAATGGCACTTCTACAACTTGCGGACTTCGGCGATAAAATGTACAGTCTGACGCTCAGAAATATACCAAACTGTATACCGATGAAAAATCGAACTTAACCCACTTAAACCCCCGCTTTTTAACGACTTCAGGTAAATGGCCGAACATTTTACTGACTGAACTAAAAAAAAAACAATGCAATATTTTACCTGAACTGCTCTAAAATTATTTTGACTTTTTTTGTGGAAAATTTTGGTCTACAATGGTAGAAGAGTTTAGTGCTGATAAGGGTCCCGATACTTACCCAACACTATCACAGTTGAATCGATCTTGTTTTTGTTTAGGAAAATCAATTTAAATGAACAACACTATCAACACAAACATAAAGTGGACACTTTCTGCTTATTTCGAATCACAAAAACGAGCACCAAAGAAATCCCGACTCCAAAACAATTAATAACATCGCTGGTGTATGTTATTAACAGTGCTTCTGTGTGCACATTTCGTTCTGTTAAGGGCAGCTCCACATTCTGTTCTGTTAGGAGCACGCCATCTTGTTGAAGTTGTTTTTAAAAATTTTTCGCCGCCGTTCGCCGCAGTTCGCTTTAGCAACAATGAGTCTCATTCCATACATACACAAAAGTTGCGGCAACATTTACTTGAAAACCGTTTTTTGGTCAAAATAAAATACATAAAGGTAATTAGAATACATAAAGAAACAATCTTGTAGAAAATGCATTTATCTATGGGATAAAGCTTCAAATACCTGCAACATTGCGACTCTTTTTTGGTTAGACTTTTTCGTTTAACCCTGTTTTTACAATAAATACAATAAAAGCAAGGATTAAAAACTATCCAATCTTGTAGAAAATTGATTCATCAATCGTATAAAATTATGTGGGCATGGCTAAATGTTCTATATAGCTGGTAATATTCAACGGAACAAAGAATATGAGGAATATGGTTTCCAATCCTGACGGAGAACGATTAACCTATTACAAGCCAAGGGGGTATTTCAATTTTCCACTGAAAATAATGAAAATTTAATCATTTTAGCGCAGTTCAGCTGAGAAATATCGTTGTTTTTTTTAAGTTTATAGTAGAGATGGCATGAATCCTCAAGAAGAATTTACAATCAGTAATATTTTCCGCCATTTAACTCAAGTAGTTGAACTATTTAAATACAGGGGGCTTTAGTGGGAATCCGATAGAAACGAACATCGACAGGGTTGCATTTGCCAATATTTTTCAATTTTAGTTTTATTTTATTAAAAAATATTTGTTAGAATGTAAATCGCTTGCCAAACGTCACAAAAATGTGGAAAAGTGTATGTGTTAATGTTTGCCAGTGCAAAGGCAACGTAGAGAGTGGAAAATATGTGTTTAATTGTCCTGTGAAAGCTACTGCGTGTGTATGTGCCTGATGCGGCGCAAGCGTGTGTGTATGTTCGTGTGCGAGCACCGTTGCTGTTTTTTTTTTGTGGCAACAAGGTAGCAAGGCTCAAGAAAAAGTTACAAAAATGGGCTGAAAATGGAAGTTAAGGATGCCATGTCCTGGTCCACACATTTTACCGAGTGTCCCGCATGCCTTGCCATGCCCGAATTATGGCGGGACACCAGATGCGCAGGTGAGTCTCCTTTTGCCACTCGCGCGATACCTACATATGTATATGTACATCTAGTGTTTTATTTATTATAACAAATGTTAGTAGATTTAGCAAAATAAACCATTTGATCCCCCCAAAGCTCTGTGTGTGTGTTTTTCTCTTGGTTAAGTTTCTGATTCGGTGCCCGACAATCTGTAGCACTAAGCACCCACTCAATGTATGTTGCCCATCACCGTTCCCTTATTCCATTGCAGTCCCGTTGGGCCAGTTCGAGGCGGTGCTTCAGAAGGGCGCCTGGCTTGAGAAGCCGCCGTACTTCTTCATGCGGAACCAGAAGCAGGGCTACAATCTCGTCCACAACGGGTACATGTACAAGAAGGAGGCAAGCTTCAGGGCCAGTGTCAATTGGATATGCTCCGACGGCAATGGGAAGCGGCTGAACGAGAACAAGTGCGCGGCCCGTGCCATAACCAAGACGGGGGGTGGCATCAAGCTGGGCAAGAATGACCATAACCATATGCCCCGCTTCACTGGCAACAATGTGCCCGCCAAGCTCATTACTAAGGGCATCTTTTGAACGGAATATTAAAGATTAAACAAAAAACAGAACAAAAATCGATATTTGTAGCTTACTAGCTGTGTTGTAGTTGTCTTAGCTTAAGCTCCCATCTCATCATTCTACCATCTCATCATCCTATCATCTCATCCTTCACCCTCTCCCTTTGAATCTCCCACAATTTCCTAGTAGCAGGAGCATCGACACCGCCATCCGTTCAGGACGCAGTCAAGTTCAAGCGAACGGCCTCGGGCGAGTTCCTGACGATTAGCGGTCGCTTGTACAAGAAAACTCGCGCCATGCAGTACCGCTCCTACTACCACTGCCTGACGCCTAACTGCAAGGCCCACTATGTCCTGGTGGAGCTCAGCCGCAAGCCGCGCCTCACCAAGCACAACGGTCATGCCGCACACTGTTGTGGCTAGTGCTGGAAGGATCTGTATGTATAATATAGCCCAAGCCCTAGTTCCACCATAGACCTAGCCCTAGCCCTAGCCTTAGACTTAACAGCAACCCATTGTTAGACAGTAATCAATCTATTGCCCAAATGTAAACCAAACAATTGACAAATCAAGCCCAGGAGTGTTTTATTTCTCATTGGAGAGGAGAGGGGCGGCTGCGAACCGAATCCGACCCCGACAAAAGCCAGCAGCCAGACAACTAACCCGCGCACCCCCTCCCGTCTTACCATTGCAGCAAAGTTCGACTATCACATCAGCGTCGATGTGGGCGAGACGACCATGGAGCTGGGCAATGGCACGGCGGAGGCCGGTTCCGGTGTCAGCACCAACACGCCCTTCTTCATCGTCAGCAAGTACGGCACCAGGCAGATCATGCTCAAACAGCACACATTCAATCGCCACATTTGCCGCGACGATGTCACCTATTGGCGCTGCTCCCAGGTGAGTTTTCCCCACAGCCTCAGCCACAGCCTAGTGTTGCCACAACCCGAACTATTGTCTATTTGCACTTTCAGTTTGCCGTGCTGCGGTGTCGGGCGCGGCTCAAAACCAAATCGGACACCCTTACGATACTGAACAGCGAGCACAACCACGAGGTCATCACCAAGGCGCGCAAATATGGATCCCTGAAGCGCCAGAAGGCCGAGGCGGCTGCCCGGGCTGATCGGGGCAAGGATCAGTCCGACCCAAAAACAGATCCACTCGCCACACCCTCGGCAGCCACTTAGCGGACTAGTCTTAAGCCTAATGTACACTTCAGCCTTAATAAAACTCAAGTTAGCCAAGTTGTAACTAGTTTCAGTTTCTGTTGCATAAGATCTTTGTTTTTGCAGGCGCCCGAGGATCATTGTACTAACCATTTTCTGTTTACTTGCCATTCGCAGATACCGTCTCATACTATTCGTACATCACGGGCTTTCGCGGCAGCCGAAAGCTGAAGATTGGCGACTTTACCTTCACAAGGAACAAGTCGACGGGTACGAAGACCTATTGGTCCTGTGCCCGAGCTGGCGCCCACAAGTGCAAGGCGCGCGTGGTGACCGTGCAGGATCACGATGTTACCATCAAGTGCGATGAGCACAACCATCCGCCCTACTAGATGTAGTCCTAACTATAGTTCAGCACGCATATATTTAATATTAAATAGATAATACAAAGAGTTGCCCCCAGAAACCAAATCGTATTTTATGCTTACGCGTATACGCCTGCCTCTCTTCCATCGAGCCCCACACTAAACACTCGTTTGTCATCGTTACAGACTTCCCGGACATGGACGATATGAAGGGCATCATCAAGCACAGCCTGCTCACCTTCATCCAGGGACAGCGCGGCTGCAAGCTGCTGGCATTTAACGGCCACAACTATGTGCGCAATCGTCGCAGTAACCTGAAAACGTATTGGATCTGCTCCAAGAAGGTGAGTCCATCCAACCCATAGGATTATAAACAATACTCTACAGCGCTATATTATCAACCAGTAATCTAGAATTAGACCTGACAATATCGTAGGCACCCTAACATTTCTCTCTGTCTCTCTGTTTTCGATGCAGGGCAGCACAAAGTGCAATGCTCGCGTTGTGACCAACGTGGTCGATGGCGTGCACAAGATTGTGCTGGAGTCGTGCCATCACACCTGCCAGAATATGGAGCGAAAGAAGCGTCTCTCCCTGACCAGTCCGCTGGTCAAGGCAGTCCGCTGCAGGGCGGGCAAACCGATGCCCGGCTACATCAAAACGGAAACGCACAACGAGGATCTCACGCTGGAGCTGCGTTCCCTCAATCTAAGCATCGAGGATTTGCAACAGCTGCAATGAGTCGAAGCGAAACGAAGCTCAGACTTTAGCCATAAAACGAAACTAGGGAATACTTTATAATGTTAAAAATAAAATTAATATCTGTGTACTTAGGCTGTTATATCATTGCAGAAGCGGATAACCAGATGATAAAGCATCCATTCACCATTCGATATACCACTAATCTGTGACCTTTTCCTCTGCCTTTCAGAGCCCTTTGAGATGATGACCTTGTCGCGGCGATATCCACAGCAGCATATTGTAAAGCGCGTGCGGCTTGCCAAGAGCGATGTGCAGTACATCAGGACGCCCGCCGGCAACTGTGTCCTTCATTGCGGCGAACATCGCTATCTGCGCAATGCCTCTTACAAGGACAAGGTCTACTGGAAGTGCAGCAAGTGGCGCAAGCAATGCCGCTCACGGATCATAACGCATGTGCTGCCCAGCGGGCAGTCCCGCTACGACGTCAGTGGTGTGCACAATCACCAGTAACCAGTAAGCACAGCAATATCCTAAATAATAACTAGACTAATAATAGCATATTTCCAATAAATATTTAAATCTGTACCCGTTTGCCAGTCAAATAGAGTAAACAATCGTGTATCCTGGACTGGTATATTGGCAGACAGGTAAGTTCCCCCCTTTAAATAACCTCATTTATAATTTTAATTTAACTTTTTATTTTTTTGCTTAGCTGAAATTTATGATTTCTGCTTGAAGGCTCTTGTGAAGGCTCTTTATTTAATCATAAATTTTTGTTAATCAACCTTAAATATATGCATGCTTCTTTTTTGTAATAATGTGCCATTGTCGTTTTAATTTTACTAAATTATGTATTAGAAATAAGTTTTTTAATATTTTCCTTTCTCTTTTTTTGTTTCTTATTTTTCTTGCAGATTTTTTGGAACTCAATTCGGCTATTCTGAGCCTCTTTGGCGATGAGGGTTTCTTGCCCACGACTTTGGGTTCGGGTCCACTGACCATGCGCTATAGACTGTCCGAAAAGCGGAAATGTGCTCGCACGCTGGACGACTGGGATCTCGTTAGATTCGAGCGCACTTGTGATGGTGATATCCTGATCTACAACGGAAAGCAGTACATGTATTATGCCAGCTATCAAGACAACATCTACTGGGCCTGTTGCACTAGTCAATGCATGGCGAACATGATAACACACAGGACCAAGCCCTATTGTGTGGCCCTTTGGGGTGCACATAATCATAAGTAGAACTTCCCAATTTTTTTAAAATGATCAAATAAACTTATTGAAAGCTAGCCTTACGATTCGATTTTCCTCCTCACATTTGCATATATGTAAACCATCATACATTGAAAGAACCATTCCATATCGTTTACTAATTCCGTTCTTGAAAATTTTTGCAGAGCTGGCGGTTTTTGGAAAAGGACAACGGGGCAGGACTGTGCTGCTGCATCACGAGGAGAAGTTCGTCAAGAATCGCAGCTCTGCCACGCGCACCTACTGGATCTGCTCCAAAAAGGTGCGTATTTGCTCTTGGAATACGGAATTTAAACTGATCGTATATGTTATTGCCTGTCTACCCCTCAGGATGTGACTGTGTGTCGATCCAGAGTTGTGACCGAACTGGACAAGAATGGCCAATCCCGTGTCATCAAGTGCAGCTTTGACCACGATCACAGTCGCAAATTTCCCCAAAAGAGCCTCACGGAGCAGATGTCCCTGTTGGAAGAGTGTTCGAGAATCTCCCCCAAGCTGATCAAGAGGGAAAAGAGATCTACCTAAGCCTAGCCCTAAGTAATTGATTGTCCAAAGCACAAATGTTGTCTGGCGGATGGACTAGCAGCTATTTATAAATAAATCAATGTGTGTTGAATCCTAACTCGATGTGGAATTAGTCTAAGATTAGGCTAAGTCTTGCTGTTGCTGTGCATAGCTTGATATTCTACTAATTCGGGCTCTTCTCTCTCATCCACAGCCTTTCACATTGACTTTGCGGACTCCAAGAAGAATGGCGGCAAGCTGCTGGTCATCAACGGCTTCCGTTTTTTCCGTAACAAGAAGCGGGGTAATTTGCAGTACTGGAAGTGCCGCAACTACTACAAAGAACGCTGTCCCGCCATAGCAATACACGACGAGTCCACGCTGATCTTGCGACTCTGTCACCAGCACCAGCACATGGAGAGCAACGATATTGAGATTAAGCCGCTGCCCGGTGCATCGGCGGGCAGAGAACCGGATGGGCAGGACCTTGAGGGCAGGACCGAACGGGAGCTTGATCCGGAGACCGACAGGGAACTTGACCTGGATCCCGATAGGGATCCTGACCAAGAACCTGTTCGCGAGCCCGATGAGAAGCCCGATTCGGAGACCGAACCTGATTTATCACCGCCACGGGCGACCTCTTCTCGGCCACCGCCGCCACTCCGCAATTTCAAGCCGAAGCCCTGCTTTGACTTCTAAATGGGATATAGATACTTAGCTACTTAGTTGATAAGCGTGTGCAATTCTGTGTATTAAAGGAAACCAATGTCAAGTCGTCTTTTAATAACGAATGTATGTAATCTCTTTTTTCCCACAGAAGATGCTGTCTACAGAGCTTGACAAAATCCGTACTAACATGTATCATTGCTTTCTCGGTTGCTTTCAGTTTCGATCCATGGCCGAGGCGACTACAGGGGCAGCCATCCCAACATCCAGTTCTCTGTATCGAAGCGCGGCGGGCAGCTGCTCTGGCTGGACGGAATGAAGTTCTTCCGCAACAACACCAACCGGACGAATCTGTACTGGCGCTGTCACTGGTATTACCGACCCACACGCTGTCCCGTGCTCATCTGCATGAGCAAGACGAACACCCGGGACTTCCGCCAGATACACGAGCACCGTCACATCAGGCCGAATCGCAAGTCGAAGCAGGGGACGACAATGCCCGTGGTTGCCAGCGTGAGAAGTCTGCCCGAGGCAATGGATATGGAGTTGTTCCATATGTAATTTAAGTGCTAACTCTATGGTCTTATAATCACATTGGCCTTCTTTGAGCTGTAAATAAAATCTTGAGAAACTTAAACCGAGTGCAAACGAGGAGCGTCCAACTTGTCCACTTACTTTTGTGTGTTTGCCCCCAAATGACACTTTCCACTGACACTAATCTGCATTTTTGCATTCCGTTTCCTTTTTGCAGTTGTGCTGGCCAACGATGAGGTGCCCAATCCGGAGGATGTACTTGTCTTCTTCACCCAATCCCTGCGCGGACGACCCGCCATCATGGCCAACGGCATACGCTTCCTGATTATGAGCGAGAACAAGAAGAAAATATTATGGCGCTGCAGCTCAATGGCCACCAAGAAGCTCAAATGTCCCGCACGCATCACAATGCTGAAGGAGTCGCCACCGAAATTCATCATCGCCAAGGCAGAGCATATGCACGCCGAGCTGAAGCGCAACAAGTACAGCTCCAGCAAGGTGCAGACGCTAAGGGAGCCCCGTCAGATGACCGCCAAGTTGGACTGTGAGATCGGGAACGCCGTCGGCTTCGATCTTCACGAGGAGGAGGTCCAGCAACTCCAGGAACTTACGCATGAGTCCATCTAAAGAGATAGAGAGAGAGGGAGCGTAGAATTATGTGTAAATTTGAGAAAAGCAGAAAAGCCATCAATTATTAAGAATAAATCGAAACTAAATTCTGTTTTAAGGCCAACAAAAAATGAAAAATTCATCTGAAATCTATTTAGTTCTAGCCCATGAATCACCATTTAATTTATCTACTATTTTATACTTACAAAGTTCTTCGAACTTTTATTAATTTCAGAGCTTACCTACAGCCTGAGCCAGAAGGGACGTACCCTGCTGCTGTTCGAAGACTACTCCTATGTCCGGGAGAAGACCGTCAACGAAAAGATCTACTGGCGATGCACTCAGTACACGACCCATATTAAGTGCCATGGTCGGATCCACACGCTTCGCGGACATATTATCCATTCGAGCAATCATAGCCATGCCCCCACGGCCAACGGACGCAGGCTGAAATATTTTTAATTTGTAATCTTAAACTCCTTCTGTATGCTTTGATCTCAGCTTGATTTCACACCTAATAAACACTAATTGTAAACAGCCCTTAATATAAGATCCTCATTTGAACACACACCCAGATTGTCCACCGATCCCATACAGACCCTACCACTAATCCAATGTATTCTCCATTTCAGAATTTTTACATTTGGCTTCGTTCACCAGGACCCGAAAGAAGAAGTTGAAACTGATCATCGACAGGCACGAGTTCGTTATGGATCGCAAGCTGAAGAACAGCGTCAACTGGCGCTGTGCCCGTTACCGGAGTGCCAACTGCAAGGTGCGGGCCACAACACATAAGCTAAAAAGCGGCCAGGAGGTGTACCGTATCAAATTTTCGAAGCATTCGCATCTGTGACACGAACCATAACAATGTCTTTCCACTTTCCATAAAAGAGAAAATAAAATGGAACATTATTCGTTTAGTTCCGTCTTGTTTACATTTCTTCTTATATACTGTATAATCGTTGGATGAAAGTGTTTCACTATAAGAATAGTTTGCAAAATTCTTGATATGTTAAAGCATATAATAATTATTAACATAATTAAGGATAACCATAAACAGATAAAAAAAAAGAGTTATAGATGATAAATGTGTACATATGTGTAAAACGTTCGCGATAAAAACAGGTAAAGAATGTAATTAGTCGCGGATGGAATGGAATGTATATCCATAGTCTAGAACGTTTCTCTTGTTAAAATCCCAACTGATTAGGTTAACACTTTTTATTTCTTGCAGATATTATACGTAAGAGACGAATCATGATTGTCAAGGGCACCAAAGGTAAACCCAAACTGCTGATGGGCGGATTCGAGTACTACCGGAACAACTCACGGGGATCCAAAACCTATTGGCTCTGTTCCCGAAATCGTTATCTGCGTTGCGCTGCTCGCATCATCACCTGCTCGACGACTGGAGAGCTGGTCATCAAGAACCAGCAGCACAACCACGAAGCCCAGCCTCAGGAAAAAGTGGATAGTAAAGATGAGAAGGAGCCAGAGCAGGCCACCTCCAGCTCCAAGTAGCACAGACCCAAGAACTCTACGTACCACTAGCTTATTAACTTATATCGTATGCTATTAGTGATTCCATTCCATTTTCTGATCCTCTAACAATCTTGGGTTCATTATTGTAATTCAATGTAGCCATGTACAAATCTATATTCATGTCCATTTTGAGACATATCTAACAAACAAAAAAAAAAAGCAACAAATTGGATTTTGTAATAAGAATCCTTTTTTTTAATGATCTCCTATCTCAATAGGTATTTCTGTGGAAATATGTACATCATTAGAGGTAGGTTAAAATTTAAAAATTTCGATAGTTCTTTTCGAGTATATTGTATTGTTTTTAGCAGCTTTCAAAATAATATTCTTTCGTAAATTCCGCTTAAGCATTGTTATGACTGAAGTTCTTTGTAAAAAGAGTTCTCAGTTCTCTCGGTTCCCTTACCATGTGGGGGGATATCAGTGTGTCACCCAACGAACGTATTTATCAACAAGCCTTTGTTATTTTTCTGTGGCATGGTTCGTAAATTGATATTGCATACAGCATCTCAGCCAGACCAGTCTCTGCTAATTCCTTGTGTACACTTTGTGCGGTCTGGTGTGTACAAATCGGTTTGGGACTGTCGAACAAGGCGAAGTGTGGAGTGGACAAGAAAGCTGATTCAGCTTTCAAGCATCTTGAAGAGTCTGTCTCATAAATACTTTAAGAGCGGCATATTAATCTGCCATTGCACGTATTTGTATACCCTCGTCCATTCACTCTTCCACTCTCATAGTGAGATAAAAAAGTTAATGTACAATATAGAATGGAAGAGGAATCTCATACTAGTGGACTTTTTTAATGATGGTCTTTATTTGGTTTTGTGACCATACATCGGGCCTGCTTAACTCCTTAGCTTGGTTTAAGTTTTCCGTAAACTTGTCTCGCTCACTGTACATGCACTAGGGGATGTGTTTGTATCTTTTGTAAACAAACATGACTAAGGCCGAATCGGACGCAACGATACAAGTTATCAGAAAAGCTCGGAATCGGTCAACAAATTTATATCGACTATGTACATATATAGTGGTTAATAGGATTGACAGAAATATGGAACAGATTTTATTGGCGCCAATATTTGAGCTATATTTTTCGATAAGAAATGCTATCGATATCGAGTTTGAATTTCATTTTTACAGGAATAATTAAGTAAATACTTACATATACGGTAAAATATATGCGTGTACTCGTAGAAGGTGTGAAATTATGTTGTTTATTTTACAAAATTGATGGAAGGTGACTCTTTAAGGAAAAACAATCTAAATTGCCATCAAATGATTTATCAGGAAGCAACGCAGCAGAAACTATGTGCTATCGGTGGTGGGAAACGCTTATCGATAACCACTCTATCGCTCACTCTCACCCTCTTTTCGCACTCTCTCTTTGCCTCTCTTTATCAGACTCTCGCTCTGCTGGTCCTCATTCGAACCGAAAATCCGAACCGAGCGGTCGTATCTCGCGCGACACGCGTAGATACACACATCCCATAGATACTATTTTCTTAGCTCTCGTGCGCGGCGCGCTGGCGCTGCAAACAAGAAAGAAATTTGTGTATTGCAGCAGAAGTTTTCGGCTGCGCTCAGCTCAGCTCGCAGCAGCGACCCGACCCGTGCCTGTGCTCTTCTGTGTGTGTGTATCGCCCTCTGTGCTCGGCCCGTCCCGTCCGTGAGAGCGCGTCGTCGGTCGAAAGAAGAAAATTCAATAAAACAAAGAGAAGCGACTATTCAGTGAAAATCGGGTGCAAATCAAATTGCCTTGCAACTCAAAAGCGTATCCGACAACGGCGGAGTTCAAGGTTTTTTACCATCCAAGCCAGGCCACGCCAGAACAAAGTTCAATTGGGAGAAGAAACACAGGCGAGAAAACTGCAAAAACTACTGTGTGTGGTGTGCAGAATTTTGTATACCTTGAAAAAACGACGTCTGCCAGTGTGTGGTGGGTGCTAGTGTGCGTGTGTGTGTGTGTCGCGTAGGGTTTTGCACCCAACAACAAACAACTTCATCTCCTTCAATTCGTTCAATTAACAAATGTGCAAAAGAAACCGAACTTTGTCTAGCTGTGGAAAAATATCTAAACCCCAATTACTCAGTTTGCTGCTCTCCATTTAATTCGATTGACACAGAGGCTGACGGGCAGGCAGGCAGGCAGGCAGGCGGCCGAAGCAGCTCGGCAGAGAGCAGTCGGCGACGGTGACGGCGACGGCCCCCAGCGGCAGACGTAATCTAGTCAGTGCAAACGGTGGTGGAGCTTCGCATGCTAGCCCCAACAAAAATGTCTTCTCAGCAGCAGCAGCAGCAGCGGCAGCAGAGACTTTAGCTCAGCTCTCAGCTCGTAGCCAGCGTTAGCTCTGCTTTTGCGCAGTTCAGAGCACGGCGAGAATATTTGCCATCGGTTTCGTTTCGTTTCGGTCTCTCTGTGTGTTTGGAAACACCTTGCTCCAATATTGTGTGCGCCTCCCCCTGCTGCACGACCACGACCACGACCCACGAGCAGTCACAGTTCCAGACTCAGTCGCAGTCTCAGTCTCGGTCTCAGTTTCGGTTCGTGCGCGTTTGCGATTCTTCTGGCTGCTGCCCTGCAGCGGAAAATTCGTCTAAAAATCACACCAACAATAAGGCCCAGATACAGATACAAAACTGAAAGCTTCCCAGCTAAGAGCAACCGAAGAAGCAATTTTGTAAATTTTCCAATGCTGGTTGGCTACGATTCGCACGCGATTCGCTTTGACTTGGACTTGGACGTTGCTGTTGCTGCATTTTCATCATCATCATCACGGAGCAGCAGCAGCAGCAGCAGCAGCAATAAGAACGAGTATAACCAGGAGAACGAGAAGAGGAGCTCCAACATTGTCGCCGTGTCGTTGTCGACGTCGCTGCAGCGTCGCAGCATCGGCAGCAGCAGCAGCAGCACCAGCCCATTGGAGTCGCCATGGACTACAACTACAACTACAACTATAGCAGCAGCTACAACAACAACAACAAAAACAACAAAAACAACAACGAAAACAGCATAGAACAGGTTTGTAGCTTTCGACTGACTCTCGGTTCTCGTGCTCTGGCCTGGCCCTTCTCTCGCTTCGCCTCCTCTCTGGCTGGCTCGTTCGCTTATTCATAACTTTTTTGGTTATAGATTTTTGTCGACCCCTAGCCCTGCCTCTACCTCAGCACCATGCTGTATCATCACTGTATCTGTATCTCCATCTCCACACCCCCCACGATGGGGCACCATCCAACACTGCCTCCTCCGGTTACTCCTCACATGCTCCGACTGTTTCAGTTTTTCAATTATTAATGGTGGCCATTAGTGCGCGCGCCGTTCGACCGGCCGCTTCAACCCCGCCTCCAAACCAAGCCACCCCTTCTCTATACCCTCCACACTCATACACACACACAAACACACACACAGAGACACACACACCTTCCGCCTAGCCTCGTGTGCCCTGCCGCCTCGTCCCTGGTGTCGTGTAGACGTTTTTTCCTTATCGGACAAATTGTGTTTGTCTGAAAAGTTCAATGAGGTGCGCGCACCACTGCAATTGCACTCTGTCCAGGCCCCCATTCCTCGTCATATTTATGTTATCGACATATAGATAAAAATCATGTTGGTATGCATGATTCAACCGATAGCGCAGCGCCCTGGCCAGGCAACCCAGGCGACCCCGCAGCCCGCAGCATAGCGGAAATGTATTGCATTAGGAGAATTGCCCCGGGAACGGAACTCCGGCTCCGGCTCTGCCACTCTCCGCCTCTTTCACTACGGAGTTGTTGACTAATTTACCTCGAGGTGCGTGTGGGATTTGGGTGTGGAAAGTTGTGCGTAACTCTGTATCTATACATGTGTATCTGTGAGAGTTTTCTATTTTTGGTTCATGGCATAGTACAATTGTATGTTGCACTAGAAAAAGCGATAAGAGTAGGCGGGTTAGTCACTGAAATGACCAAAGATTCCAACACTTCTGAGGAAGCGTTCGCTGACAATTGCGCGATAATGTTACGAATGCGAATGCAAACAGTCAGGAATCCATCCGGTGGGACAGCTGTGTCACCATCCTGTATTACGTGTACCACGAATTTCGAAATGCGATGAGTGGAAGCCTTTGTTTAACACTATCGAATGATGCAAATTATATCGTTTCGCTGTATACAATTTCCCATAAGCAAACAGACTCTTACGAATGAAACGGACAAAGGCCGACAAATGATTGTATTATTATTCTATAATATTTTGTAATACGAGTGTACTATCGATGTTCAATTATGGAAAACCCAGGGTTCAATGTGCGATAAACAATTTCCTATATTATAGGAAGGAAAAACACCATTTTTATTGATTGTAACCAACCCTTTAGGTGGAACCACTCTCATCAGCTAATGCGAATGCTTATAGAACTGTTGTATGAGTGGCAAGGCTGTTGTTTACGAGATATAAATCTATAAGCCTTCTTCCAGTGCAATTGATTTTGTGGATATACTCGTAAAATGGAGAGCAAGGCTACAGTATCCACCACTAAATATCAGATGTGAACAAATTGTTCAGCAATTGTTTTCTGTTGGCAAAGCTCTTTGTATGTCTGCGTTATTATCCCCACCTAAGCCGCACTTAACCCCCGTCTGGCCGCCCTTGGCAGTGTCGATACACATGTGTCCATAAAAGCAAGGCCATCATTTACCGAAAACCGAAACCGAGAGACAGAGGCAGACCCACACCATGCCACCTGAAAACCAATAAAGTCATTTCACACACATTAACCCAACAAAACACGCAATGTGTCCCAGGGATTGGGTTTGGGATTGGGATTGGGACTGGGCTTGGGACCGGGACAAAGTCCATTTGATAATTGCACGGAGGTGTTTCGGACCATGCGCATCTTCCAGACACGGCTGCTGCTCGGTCACATATGTTGCCCAAAGTGATTATTTTCACTAAAAATAAACGAAATTAATGATTGATGAAGTGAGACAAGGGAGCAGAGCCATTGCCGTAACCCCCTTTTGAGGGAAACATCAGGCAGGCCGTCAACACACCAGCCACAACCCCCCCAGCAGACAGTCGCAATCGGGGAATCGGGGGAATCTCTCGCAAAGAAATGAGCATTGAGCGCAAACAAAGAGGAAAACCGAGAACAGTGCAATCGTAATGAGAAATAAGCCGTCGCATAAAAGAAAAGTGTCGTTTAATTGAAAGCAGGTGAAGCAGGAGATATTTTGGACACGGGATACCGGGATACGGTAGATGGTGTGGGGGACATGGACAATGTTTCTTTGTGGCCAAGCCGCTCTGTGCTCTGTCACAGCCAGACGGAAATCATAAAAATGTTGCATAAAAATATTTTTTATGTGTTCGGCTGCTGCTGGTTCTGCCACACACTGCTGCTGTGGCGTCTGTGGCATCTTCTTCTAGCCAGTCCGGGGCGAAAATAATAATAAAATGGGAATAAAATAAAGCAAGTAAAAGGAGAACAGCGAACGGAGAACGGCGAACGGGTGCCGTGCCACATATTTCGTTTATATTTACTTGACAAGTTTTTGCACTGCGTCGAGACGTCTCCGGGTCTCCGTCTCTCCGTCTCTGTGGCTGGTGCTCCTCCTCTTGCTGGGACCTGAGACTACCCGTTTGCCATTTTTGGCGGCTGCTTCGTAGCGCCGCTCCACGTCATCAACAACATCATCAGGCACGGCTCTGTAGCTGGGGCTGTTTCTGTTTTATAGTCCAAACGTGATAGCAAAATGTGCCTGTGCCTCTGTCTGTGCCGTGCCTCGTCTTCCCATCCACCAAACCCCTGCTGTTCGGGCCTCTGTGCATTTTCGTGCAGTTCCCAGTCTCGACTTGGTCTTGGGCATTTTTCCTTGAAAGGAAAGAGGGGGGGACGCCATGCGCCTTGCGCCTTGGAAAAATAAATTAATGGAAAACATGCAAACATAAATTCTCTTTAGCTGTCAGGTGTTTCACATTTTAAACGTAAATTATAAATAAGCAAAGTAAAATTATAATTCCACCTAAATGTTTTATTTGCCACCGTCTGCTGTCATTTCGTGCCTCCGACTCTGCCGCCGCCGCCTCCGCCTTCGCCTCCTTCTGTCATTCAGTCCATTTGTGCCACACAGCACCTCCTCCTGGAGCATTTCTCTCTCTTATTGTGGCACATTTCTTTTGTGGCATTTTCCTGCTCTATGTGTGTGTGTGTGTGTGGGGGGAAAAATTAATTTTATTCAAATTAATGATGAAGCTTATAATTGGCCTCGTTTTTTTTTTGTCAGCTTTTTTCTCCATTTTCATTTTTAAATAAAGACTCTCCACTGTATGCCGTCGTCGTCGTCATACACCCAGCATCTGGGGCCCCTTCTGGTGAGATGATGGGAATGGGAATGGGGCCCTGGCTTTTTAAGAGCATTTTGACATGACTTGGGCTTCATTTTCCATTCGATGCGCCGCCTCCACTTTGATTATGACGTGAAGTGAAGTGAAGTTGGCCAAGTGCAAATACTTTGCTGGTACTTTTTAATTAACTTAATTAGCATAGATGATGGGCTAACAGGAGCGCTTACACAACATCAAAATTGCATTATGCCTCCTCCCTGTACTCCCACTCCTCGCACGGGCCTGGATGTCGCTCTTTGATTTAGATTCTTTTGGAGCATACTGAATTCTTGAACGAAACTTTCGTGGCATTATTCATGGGACACACATTACATCATGGGCTCTTGATTCTTGAGACTCTGGGATCAGAAAAAGCTTTTGGCAATTTCGAAACCCTTTTCGTGTGGGTTGTCCTGAATGTGTGTTTCAATTTAGCACATTATCGATTGGAAAAGTTGCTCGAAGAAAGTTCTTAAAGTCGCCATCTTTCCAGCAGGCTGTAGTCGTTTCCACTTCGACGCCTTTTCTAGAGATTGTAGACCTTAATGGAAGCGCTTTGGATAGAAAGCCATTGAATAAAGTTTTGAAAAAGTTACGAAAAAATATGTCTCTTGGTTCAATTCGCCTACCTGTTCTTCGTGTGGTGTGATGAAACAGAGGATAAGCGGTACAAGCTTCTAGAAAAGCGTATATTTGAATTTTGGAAGCAGTGTAACATCATACAAAAAAAATACCGCAAACCACATGTATTTTGTTTTTGGTTTCAAGGGTCCAGTCTCAGTTCCAGTCTCGGTCCCAGTCTCGGTCCCAGTCTCGGTCCCAGTCTCGGTCCCAGTCTTGATCCCAGTCTCGGTCTCGGTCCCAGGCTCGGTTCCAGTCTCAGTTCCAGTCTCGGCCTCAGTCGCAGTTCCAGTCTCGGTCCCAGTCTCAATCCCATTCTCGAGTCGAACAGAAATTTGTCTGTAGCGCCATGTATTTTCTTTTCGGTCCCAGTCTCGAATTATACACCAAATTTTCTCGTCATGTACAGGACATGTATTGGTTTTTTGAATGCTCTTCAGTCACACTTTCGGCTACAAACTCACATGTGTTTTGTTTTTGCATTTTCGGGCCCAAAGCAGCCTCAGTCCCAGTCTTGAATCCGACATTGCCTCGTCATGAACAGGACATGTTTTGGTTTTTTTAATGCTCTTCAGTCACACTCTCGGCTGCAAACCCACACATGTTTTGTTTTTGCACTCTCGGGCTTTCTCTTTAGCAGTTTTCGCGTCCATTGTGGGAGCACCGCTGATCTCAACGAATCATGAACGCAACCAATTTAGTTTTGATCATTTGATACACTCCCGTCTGTTCATTATTTAGTTGAAAAAGCTCTCATGCAATATGGAAATTAAGGCTGACCCTCGTGCTGGTGGTCGATCGTCTACGATGCTCTTTTCCGCTTGGGGCACACGCAGCAGAATCCGAAAAAAAAACTCTCAAGTGGTTGTTTGGGGTTCCGTTGGCTTGGCTTCGGTTTCCCCCCATCTGGCTGGAGGCGCTAAATGCAGGAAAATATAATAGCGGAAGAGGCGCTGATGAGGTCGGGGGAAGGGGGAGGCGCTGCAGACATTTGTATACCGATATATCGATGCGTATAAATTTTGTCTAATTTTTTTATAGCGCGTGATTTTTGATTTACGCGTCGTCGGGCATTTTATTTCGATTGGGAGTCTCCGTCTTTTTGGGTTTCCCAGAGCCCATATTTATTTTCATTGCTTTTTAATGCGCCGCCGAGGAAGTTTTGGTATTCTTTTTGTGGGGCAGGCAACTGTATTCGGATGCCATCCGATGAACAATGAATTTTGTGGGGATTATTTATATATGCGTCGAGTCGTTGGGACGATGCGGTGGCGCTTTATTTAAAATTCAAATTCGAGGCAGTCGCCAGAGCCGGAGCTTGCCTTTTGCCACCTTATATCATATTTGCTTGGCTGTGCCACACACAGCATGTTTTTGTACTTTATAATAATAAAATATTCCACTCTTGTCTCGTGTCTCTTGCCCCACAGGATACGGCGCACCAGGAGCATCAGCACCGGCAACAAATGCAGGCAGCAGACAGGATAGCGGCGGGCACCAGCTCTAGCTCTGGCCTCAGCGGGAACACGTCCACATCCGCATCTACATCCACACCCACATCCAAGACGAGAGCAGGAACAACGTCGTTAATCTATTTACCGCCTTTCTGCTATCCATGTAAGCATGTGCCTGCGGCCGGCAGCCAGTGTCGGAGTCAGACCCATAGCCGTAGCCATTGCCAGACGAGGAGCGATAGCAGGAGGAGCTGCCACGGCAGCTGCTGTTGTCAGCATTACTGGGAATATAAAAATTATGATAAACATGCTTCAGCGTCGGGTTTGACACCAGCTACAGACACAGACACAGCCCCAGCCACAGCCAGAACCACAGCAACGGGAACGGCAACAATGTCCTCCTTCTCTGCACCGTCACCGACAAGAACCGGGAAATTCTTGCAGCAGCAGCAGCAGGAGCAGCAGCATGGTTGCACCGATCTCAGACAGACGTTGCAATTAGTTGTGCCAACTGTTGTGGGTGGTGGCAGCATAGCCCTGGAATGTGGCAAGCACAGGCAGCTGGAACCCGCGGCGGCGGCAGCGGCAGCGGCGGCGTCGGACCAGCGATGCTGGCGACGTGAGCGAATGCGACGCGAAAGACCAAGTCATGCGTCTGCAGCCACACTGGCCAAGGTAAATCCAATCAGCAGAGCAGCAGCAACAACATTGAGGGAATACAATTCGCAAGCAACGACCAGCACAGAGCTGGCCACGGTGCCACGGTGGGCCACAACTGGCGCAGAGCTGCCGCACGATGAAGAGGCCGCAGCAGCAGGAGCAGCGGCAGCGGCAGCGGCAGCATCTACTCCTGCTGATGATGATGATGATAAGGAGGAGCAGGCTAAGGAGGAGAATGACTATGAGTATGATGAATGTAGGTGCTTTAACTATAACGGTGATATTAGTCTGGAGCGAGAGAAGGAACAACAACAGCAGCAGAATGGAGAGCCCCAGCAACTTGCCAGCAGCAGCGGCAGCAGCAGCAGCGGCAGCAGCAGCAGCAGCATTACGTGGCTGATATTCCTGTGGCAGCAGCTGGTTGTGCAGGCAAACAAAGCCTCAACCGACTCCCGCACCCACTCCAAGTGGGCCGCCAGGACAACGACGAGGAGCAACAGCATGACATCGACAAAAAGTTGGCTTGGCCCGCTGCTAATGCTGGTGCTGGCCACGTCCGTCAGTGGCTGGGGCGACCGACAAGATGGTAAGTAAAGTAGAGTGCAGCTGGGGCACAGCCCCATGCCGCATGCCGCGATAAGTAGCGTTATGATAAGAATTTATAATTTCGCCCAAGAAACACCCCCTCCCCCCCTGGCCCCATCCAGCAAGCATCTCTCGGGTGCCACAGCCACGAAATTCCCCAATCCACAAACATTTCATTTAATTTTGAAGGCGTAATTTGTAGCCGGGCAACAGAGCGTCAGCTGGCAACCTCTTGCCACATGCCTCCTGCTCTGTCGTGTGCCTCTCCTACTTGCCACTACCCCCACCAATCCACTCTGCCTCCCTACACCCGCTACACCCGTCCCCCGTCCCCTCCCCTAGGTCATGCTCAATTGAATCCATAAGTAGTTTGTGACCGCAGATCTGCGTTCGTATAATGCGTTTCAACTGTTTCTCCCTGAGCGAATTTACCAAAAATAAAAAACAACACAAATATATATGTACATAGCGGAGCAGCGGCAACAGCAACAGCCGGAGCGGCAACAACATCATGCAACATGGCAAATTGTACGGAAATTGCCCGAAACAAACAGGCAACAACCGCCGCCGCCGTCGCCGTCGCCGCCGCCCAACCACCGACCGACCAACCGACCGCTGACCATAATTCACTCAAGTTAGACAAAAGCATTTTGGTTGCCACTGCCACTGCCCCTCCTCCTACACACCCGGCACTGTCTATCCGTCCGTCTGTCCGTCCCTCTGGCACTTGGTTTTACGGCTGCAGAACGAAAGTCCAAAATCCAGAGCCCCAGTCCCAGCCCAAAACGCAAACGCAAATGAGTCTCCGGGTAAAGCGTCATGCTCTTTGAGTTCTATGAAAAGTATTTTTGTATCTATGTTTTTGTCTGTGTGTGTGTGGAGTGTGCGTAAATCCATTCAATAGGGGTGGTCCACCCCCTCTCCTAACCAGGTCCAGTAATGGTGGCCTAACCGAACTCCATGGAAAAGGGAAACACTTGAAATTGTGCACACCCATAAGTGTGGGCATTATAATTGGGTTAAGGAGTTGTTAGCGCGTTCAAGTTGTCATTATAGATCAAGCTGGATAGATAAGATAAGTGTATGTTGGGAGCGATTGCTGCCAGACGAGGAAATTGCCAGTCATAACAGGAGGGACACAACAGAACAGAACAGAACCGAGCGGAGCGAAGAACAGAGAACAGAGCAGCCACCACCCGACAAGATGATGATAGAGTAGGGCGTCGGGAAATTGATTCATAATTAATATGGCGCTATTCATTTTCCATACTCACACCCCTGATTACGGGCATACTTACTCCCACATAAATGGCGTAGTACAAAGAAATTTAAACGTACTTAATTGAAATATTCGTTGAAGTTTTGTGAAATTTTATTAGAGTTCACTTTCAAAATTTTTCTTTTTTAATGTGGTCCATATTTAATTTAAATATAAATCACTTTAAAATCTATATAATACGAGTATATCCAATTTTATATGCAAATATTTTAAAATAAAATAATATATAAAAAATATTTTAGTTATATATGAAATATTTTTATTTTAAATATTCAATATATCAAAATTAAATTGAAATATTTTAAATATGAAATATATTAATTTGAATTTAAAAAAAATATATTATACATGATAATACTTTATATTCAAATACAAATAAATTAAAATGAAATTAAAAAATTAAATTTTTTTTTTTTTAAATACTAATACCGAAAAAAAGAATTAAAATGAAATTGAAAATTAAAATATAATTTTTGTAATATTGAATAATTTACTTGAATATAAATTACATACAAAAAATTTTATGAAATTGAAATATTTTATTTAAAATATTATATATATTTATTTAAAATAGTACATACATATATTTATTTAAAATATTATATGTATATATTTATTTAAAAAAGTACATATATTTATTTAAAATATTATATGTATATATTTATTTTAAATATGTGCAATCTTTTTTGTCATAAAAACCCACTGTCGGAGCCCATCTAGTGTTATACATTTTTAGAACTAAATCTAAATGTAAATATTTAAATTGAGGGGCTTTTTTCTGTGACGTTTCGACAAGATTCTTTCGGGGGCAACACTTGCACGTGTCAATGCTTCGGTAAAGTCCCTTAATGCAGTGGCCCGACAAGCTACACGAGATTTATTTGATTAATGCACCTGATTACTGTCGGTTTATGGGGGATCCGATGCCCCATTGTCGGGGTCGCGTAACTCTTTCAGAATTCAGCTGAATTTTATTTTATTTTCTTTCCCCTCCCCTCCCAAATTCTAAGCTCCTATGCTTTTTCTGTTTTCCTTCTGTTTTGAGCCGACTCTAATCCATTCGGAAAACACACAGACACACCGAAAATACATGTTTCTCCGATCCCCTCGAACTGTCTATACGCATTTGTACGCCTGTCCGTCCTGTCTGTCTGTCCTGTCTTTCTGTTTGCTTTTAGCTCGTATTTACTTATGCTTGTCCCCGTCGTCCTGCAGCATATTTCAGGGGTAGCGAATTAAGGGCGAAGGGCAACGTGCCTGTTGGGCTGCGGAATCGGAATCGGTGGCAGCAACAATAGCATCAGCGTGCAGCACTCAGGCAAAAGTATTGAATCATGTTGGAAAATTATTCACGGTACTTGAAATTGGCGAAACAATTATTCCACGAGTTTCGTAGAGCAGCGGGGAGGTTAGAGGGGGTTTCTGTGCTGAGTTCTGAGTTCTGGTTGCTCGCTTCCGAGTTCGGGGCGGTGGCTGCCCTGCAAAGTGTGCTACACTTTTCACACAATCTCTTCCCCCCTGCTGTGCGTATGGGGCCGCATTATGACAGCCAGAAACAGCAGCAGTGGCAGCAGCGAATACCCCCTCGTAAAAAGCACAAGTCATTGGACAGCACACAGTCACAGCCACAAGTATATGCACAGCTACAGCCACGGCTACGGCCAGAGGTCTCGAGGTCTGAGCTGCGTCTCAGTCGGGGCTCAGAGTTCAGAGCGCTGCTCCTGCGCTGATCCTGCGCATGAGTACCTTTTGTTTGCCGCAAATGTAAAAACAAAAGGAAAATAAAAGCTGGGGTACAAAGAAAAAAAAAACACAAAAATCAACAAGAAAAAAAAATAAAATAAAAGAAAGGAAAGGAAAGGAATAATAAAATAAAATGTGTATCGCTGTAAGGACGAGAGTACGGGCGAGTGTGTGTGTGTGTGTGTGTGTGGCACGGCACCGTGTTGCCGCTGTTCCTGCCTCATTCTCAGTTCGGCTTCACTTTGTGTGCGCACATTCGTCTCTACTTGGGAGTTCCTCTGTATTTGAATGCGTAGCCGCCGTTCGCTTCGGTTCGGTTCGGTCCGACTCCGGTCCTCCGGTCCTCCATCACCATCAGCATTTCCATCTCCATCTCCGTTTCGGTTCCTCCGACTGCGACTGGGACTGTGACTGTGCTTGTGCCACCCCTAAAGCGCCCAACTCCCTGCCACTGCCACTGCCACTGCCAATCGTGCCCAAACATTAAGCTATATATGTATATATGTATGTGTTCGCTCAGAGGGTGGTTTTACCATTTTCTATATGTATCCTTGTTCCTATTGTATGGGATATACTCGTAGTAGTACTTATTCTTCTGTCCCTGTGTGGCCCTCTGTCTCTGTGTGTGTGTCTGTGTGTGTGCCTGATGTGGCATGCCGTTAGCTAACTTTCCCGTTACGTTTCTTTCTCTATACTTGGGCTTGACTCGCTCCCCCCCCACCCTATACCCCTATACCCTTCTCTCTTCTTTGCTCCGTTCCTTTATGTTCCTTTGTATGCCCTTTAGAGGGTATTATAATTTTGATCTGATGTTTGAATTCCAGAGATTTCAGTGAGTATTTCTTGTACTGGATCGGCAGTCTGTATTTATTTGGGAACAAAAAGAAAGCGAAAATCCTGGTTTATCTAAAGAAATTTTAAGCCAAGATATAGGGTCAAGCACACCACATATATGAGCATTAAATTGTAATTAAAACACAATAAAAAGAAAGCAATTCTTAGCGAAAATCTAGGGTTATCCAAAGAAATACAAGGCTAAGGTATCGGATCAAGCAGTCTACAAATATTAGTATTAAATTATAAATAAAACACACAAAAAATTCTTCGGAAAAGTCCAGGATTATCTAAAGAAATATAAAGCCAAGATATTATAAAGAAAACACAATAAAAAGAAAGCAATTCTTAGCGAAATTCCTGGATTTTCTAAAGAAATTTAAAGACTTAAATTATAAAAAATGCATAGCTATTGGCGCAGCTCAAAGGCCACTAAAAACCTTCGCTTTAGAGCCGCAAACTATACAGTAAAAACAGTCGAACTTCTCTAATACGAACTTCCATACAATGAAGTTTTCTATATAATGTATTTGGTTCCAGAACACTCCAATTCTAAATTCTGCAGAACGTTTCCGTATAACGAATTCCCCTTGAGATTCCCTACATAGAAGGACATGGATTGTACATGTACTTAAGCCGAAGATACTCTTCTTAAAAAAAGCTAGTAAAAAAGGTTCTTACCTCAACAAAATCGGCGTTACATAAGGAAAGAAATCCGTCTCTTAGCTCCTGTTATTCGAAACAAATAAATCGGATTCGTTTCTAGGAAATTTTGCAGTATATAGAGCATACAGAATTCGGCAATCAGAAGTATTCTTTCTTCTTTTGGTACTTTTTTTTTTTTTTAATATTCACAATTGCCATTTTGGTAGTTTTGCCTCTATCCACCCCATACCACCCCACCCCCCTTCACTTCACCACACTGTCCGCTTGTGAGCGAGTGTGTGTGACATTATTATTACGAGCCATTTTTGGTTGCTTTGCTTGTTCAACGTTCAACGTTCAACTTATTTATGCGCCTGCCCGCCCTTCCCGTCCTTCCCCTACCTCCCTTGCCGATGCATACCCTACCTACCCGCCATCCCTACGTACCCACCCCACTAGAGAGGGTCGTAAATTTCAGGCCCCTTATGCGCACGCACTTAAATACAATCATAATAATAATTGAAACAATTTACAAATTAAAAAGCCACAAATCTTGGCACCAAACTTGACAATACAATTAGACGGACGAACCGAAAGCCGAAGCCCAAGAAAGTGTGTGTCCAAGCAATAGCCGAAATCTGTACGATATTCGAATATCTACGGGTGTACATATGAATATTTGAAGTGCTTCTAAGTACTGGTACATTTAACGCATTTCATTGAGGCGAAAGATTGCTTTGGCTGCTCTTTTATGGTTCTTATCTGGGGCTCCCTACCTCTCCCTCCTTCTCTCTCTCGTTAAATTAACAATGAACGCAATTGAGGTCGCCCCTTGGGGCCTCAATTGGAATATAATATCTTTATGTATTAATGGCTGAGTTGTGCATTTTTTTATTAATAAATTATGATGCTTTTTCTTTTCATTTTCCTTTCTCTGTTTTTTTTTTGGCTTGCAGCTCCCACAAATTGCACATTTCCGGCTCGATGGGAGGGATCCTGGTTCTTGTCCGGCTATCAGCAGTCGATACACATCAAGGGATCGCAGTTCAGCTACCGCGGCAGGTGTACGGCCTACGATGGTAACAAATTTCTGATTGTCGATGAGTAAGTACCCGCCGTCCAGGGCCTCCTGCTAAACAATATGCTAACATATCTCCGACCCCGTAATACTCGATCCAACGATGAAGAAAATAAAAAAGAAAAAAACGAAGAGATGATGATGTGATGATGATGATGATGAAGATGAAGATTCCATGTTATATGTACATATGTATACTCGTATATATCTTTGTTTCTTTGTATTTTGTTCGTTCTTTGTCGAAAAGTGACTATAATTGAATAAGTTTTCATTTCTCACTGGAGAAAAGGTGTGTGTGTGTGTGTTTGTTTGATAAACTGTGTGGAAGGTAAGGCTCTCCCTACGATCCAACATTTTTCCTACCCCCAACCCCAATGATGGTGATGAAAATGCAGCACTAACCTCATTAAAAAGATGCCAGTGAGCAGCAAACAAACAAAGACAACACAGAAGGAAGGAGGATAGAGGATAGAGGCATCGACAGCAGCGACAGCAGCGACAGGCAGACATATAGACATACATATTGTATGTACGAGTACCATCTAAAACCTGTCGTCAACCTTATCGCTGTCGTTGTCGCCGTTCCCTTTTCCCTTTTCCCTTTCCCTTGCCAGCTGCTGTTCCGACTGCTTTCGGCTCTTAACTTTCTGCCTTTGAAACGGGTTTGTTTGCCTCTCCTTGCCGCATGCCCCATGCCGCATGCCCCATGCCGCATGCCGCCATGTCCTCTCCATGTCAATGGCGCTGTCTTGGCAGAGCGCGATGCTCGTAATTCGGATGTTTGACAAGAGCCCAGTCGTGAAGCCGTACAGACCCATCCAATCCTACCCATACATATAGATAAATATAGAGATGTGTATGTGCTGGAAACTAAATCAAACTTTTTTACCCGTACTTGTACCCGTACCCGTACCACCGCCCCACCCCTCTCCCATATTGTGAGTTTTCTTCTTTTTTAATTTAGAAAACTGCCTTTTGCTATACCAAAACCCAATCTGCCAATCTCTAACTATCTTTCCACAACGAATGTTGTTCATTTTCCTTCGACTGCATTTTCATTTGAAACGAAACGAAAACCAAAGAAATTTTCAAAGAAAATTGCTTTCCATTCCCGAACTCGAATTCCTCTTTTGTTGCCTTCCGTATGAATGTTTTTGTGAAAATGTGGAAGCAAACAACAATTAAAACCCCTTTAAAGCTGCTTTCCTTAATGCGAAATAAGACGAAAGAAACCCCAGTGGAGTTTTATATATTTTTTTTGCTTTTTGCCTTGTTCATGCTTATAAATATTTAATAAACATATGAATAATCCTAATCGTAAGCTAAGTTTTTCCGTTGTAGCTGAAATGTGAAAATGTTTTTTGATTTTTCTTCCACCAAAAAAAAGAACTCCTCCTTTCCTTTGCATACGAAAAATATGTTTGCCCTTTTTGGGGAGCTCCAGTTTCAGCTCTCGATACCATTCCATGCCATTTCCTTACGTTTTGTAAATGTTTTTTGTCGTATAACAGATAATATTTTTAATCAAGTATCGTAAACATATCGAGTGCCATGTACTCGTACTATCGTATCCACTAGGAAACTAACGAAAAGCCAAAAATATCCAAAACAGAACCCAAATCAAAAACTCTTTATTTTTGAAACTTTTTCCACTTATAAATATATGAATAATATATTACAAATCACTTTTTCAACAAAAACATATATATATTTTGTGAGTTTCTTACGTTCTTAAGTGTACGTCCTTTGAGTTCGTTTTTCAATGATCATTTTGATTACCTTATACTCGAAATATAACATCATTACCTAGTAATCACTTTTCCAAGAACCATTGCCCTGAAACCCAAGCCCGAAACCTGTTTTCAAAATCAATATAACCAGAGTTACGTATCCGATAAAGATCCTGTTTCGGGTCTGGGATAACTCAAAAGACATTTGAGAGTAGGCGGCGGGGTGACGCCTCTGAGTTGTGCACCCATCGATACATACACACATACAATGTACACATGGAGGAATATACCGAGTCTTACATAAACATATATGAAAAGAAAACTAAACAAGAAACATGATTAATATCCATACTATACCGATATACAATACCATACCAAATACCAAATACAAAATACAAAACTACATACTTTTCGTTGCAAACAATAAACTCTTTTAGGAAAGGATGTCATCGTTGCCTGGTAATCTATGAGAAGCATACGAATGTGCTCCAGTATAAAGAAAGTGAGTGCGAAGGTGATAGTATGTATATGCATCAGTCGAACCCATCTGCACTGGCGATGCGTAGCTCTAATAAACAAAGTGATCATAGGGGGGGAGCTCATCCCAATACGAACGGGCATTCAAGACTATCATCATCGGATCAGTACATAATGAGATCCAATGACGATATGAATGATTGTAAGCATTAATTTTATACTTTTTTCTCTACCTTTCTCTCTCTCTCTCTATCTCTCTCACTCTATTAAATAAGTTAAGAAAAAAAAGCAAGCAAAAAAAAAAAACAACTAAAACCGAAAAAATACAAAAGACTCTATCTCCTAACTCGCTATCTCAAAATATACCAGTTATCTGTTCCGTTATCGTTTCCACCTATTCTTTCGTTTACATTACATTCCCTTAGTTAACCTCTAAAACATGACTAACATATGACCTTATGATTTAAGCGCTCTTTTCATTTACCCCCCACAACAACCACCCCCAACCCCAACCACCCACCCACCCCCCACACACACACAAAAAGAACGAGAACACAAAAGTTTTTCGTTCCGTCCAAGAGATCAACTGAAAAGCGAAAAAGCGAAAAATCGAAAAAGCTGAAAGAAAACACGTCGTTCTCAATTGTTCCACTCTTTAGTGAAAACACACACGAAACAAAAGCAGGATTTTGATCGATTCTTTTGGTACTTACAATTAAGTTTTATTTTTTATTTTATTTTTATTTTTATTCTTTTTTTTATATAGTTTTTTTTGGCATAATTTATTTTAAGTTTTAATGCAATCTTTGGTTAATTATACAAAACAAAACAAAAAAAAAAGAACAAAAAAAAAAACAAAAACCAAACCAAACTTGTAAATAGTCTCAAACAACAATTACTCTGCATACGAAATGAATAAATAATTCTACTTTACTTACGTTTTGTCATGGCAAGGGTCCTCTCTCTACCTCTCTCTCTCTCTCTGTCTCTCTGTATATCTCGAACTCACTCTAACCAACCAACCAACCAACCAATCAACCAATCAAATCAATCAATCAATCAATCGATCAATCAACTAAAAGTGTACATCTAACAACAATATATATATATATAACAATCAAAAGAAACAAAATGAACAAAATGTATATTTTCCTCAAACATATTCCCTTAAAAAAAAAAAACAACAACAAAGATACAAAGATACAAATTAAACTACTCGTACAAATATTAATATTAAACGTTAATCATACCGTTAGTGACAATCCAATCCAATTAAGCTACTTAGTTGCGATTTGCAAGCGTATTAGCGGATTAGCAGATTAACCCCTCCCAACAGGCACCCAAATTAGAAACTGAAGCCACAAGAGAGCCCAGACAGTCAGCCAGATAGACAGCCAGTTAGCCATTATATAGACCAGTCTATAGATTCGGAGTGACAGAACCCAACCCTGCGACAGTCGAAACCGGAAACCAGGAAACTAGTTAAGAACTTTGGTTTTCTCGCTCTCTCTCTCTCTCTCTCCCACTCTCTCTGTCTAATTTTGTTTTTGAGTTTTCCGTTTTCACTTTTACTGTAAATAATTAACAAAAACAAAACAAATCAAATTTTGTAAATATATAAAATGCAATTGCAAAATGCAAAAGAACACGAGACTGTTGTTTAAAGAAATCAAATTGTTTGTTCCATATATATATTTCTTTATTACAAAAAAAAAAAAAAAACATTTACATATATATACATATATATTACCCCGATATATATATTTGCAAACTTTCTATTCAATATTTATATGATATGTATATTTTCCTTAATTCAATATTTTCAACAAAACTCCAACAACAGCAACTCCAGAAAACCCAAAAAAAGAGAACCGAAACCGAAACCAAAACCTAAACTACAACAACAAGAACCACAACAACAACAAATCAATTCAGAACAATTCAAAGTTTAGATGTGAATACCACGAGTGTTTGTGTAGGTGTGTGAATGTTGATTAAAATACCAATACCAATAGATGAATACTTATAACAAAACAAGAGGTGTGTGCGCGCACAGAGAAATTTGATTGGATTTTGGTTTTTGAAATTTGCATATTTGAAATTATTGTACATTTTTAACAGCCGCAGCCAAGTTTCGCGTTTGCTCCATATATTTAATGTATATAGAACCAACACCAACTACACCCCCACCCCCAACCCCCAAACCCAATCGAAGTGATGAGCAGACACCACCACACACCACCCCACCTCCAACCACCCACACACACGTTCGTGTAGACAAGCTTGTAATTTAGTTGCGACCCCAGAGGAGCGACAGCAACCCATCCACTCATTTGTAAATAACTTCATCTCCCACTCTCTCTCTCTCTCAAGACAAACCCCTAGACCCCCGCCCCCTACCACACCAGAGACACAGACACACGACCCAGAGTCAGCGTCAGCGTCAGAGTCCAGGGAATAGGCCGTATGTATTCAACTTTTAGATGATTATATTTCCAATAGGATGCCAGTCAGTACCTTGGAGTCCGCCCAAGTTTGTGCTTCTTTCGCTTCATCTGGTCTCACATTCAAATCATCTGCTGTTCCATCAACCCACTCACTCGGTCTGTAGCTTGTTTCACTTACTTTTACCGGGAAAATGATTTATTTATAGGTCGGTCGGTCGAATCGGAGTAAATGAAAACGGAAACGCGACACCAAGTGTCAAAGTGTTTTGTCTTTATTTCGAGCAAGTTGAGTACTCCATCTAAGTATCTAGGAATATGCTTTTGTGCGAGTACTCCCCAGGTTCAGCCACCCCACTTGAAGGGCTGTACCTGTATCCATATGCATATCCGTGACATCTCATATTCGTAATTCGTTGGTAATTGCTGTAATCCGCTTAGTTCTTGATCAGGTAGCGAACTTTTGCTGCGTCTCCAGTGCACCTAATTACGGAAAAGAAGATGCAATTAAATCTTGTCTTAGGAGTAGGATAGCACCTGACATATAATGCAAGTAGCAGCACAGTCTGAGAGTGCTGCACTCCACTCCGGCTCAGTCGTGGCAAGGTCTGGTGGCACGCATAGAAATGTAAATTCATTATTTATTATTTGTTTGCCTCAATAGAAATCAAATTAGTTTAAGTGGCGACCCAACAGCACTGGCACTGGCACTGGCACTGGCACCATCCATATCCACATCACCGTGAGCTCTTGGCCCAGAGCGCAGCCAGACAGTTGGACTCGAATTGGAAAACGCCAACTCAGGGCACGCCCAACAGCCACCCAAATCCAAGCCCAAGCCCAAGCCCAAACCCCATCCTCATTTGATATTTTCAAGTTGATATTTCTACTTGCACCGACCGAATGTCTGACTGTTTGACTGGCTGTCTTGGCTGTCCTGGCTGCCTGCCTGCCTTCCTTTTTTCCTTGATTTGATTTTGTTTAAATATTAAACGAGAGTTTTAGGTCTCATTTATAATTCAAAGGCCTCGAAGCAGGCAGCATAGCAGTCAGTAGGCACTGGAGGCAGTTCCCCAAACAGATCAGAGATGGTGGGGGCGGGGCGGGGCGAAGCGGGGAGTTCAGTTCATTTTGATTAGCAGACCGTAAAACAATAGTATCAATGGCACAATAGAACTGCGTGTGTGTGTTCTTTATTAAATCATTATTTGTTTAGATTTGTCACACAATCACAAGTACACACACACACACGATGTTTGTTTGCGTGTGTGTGTGGTGGGAATGTTTGCATAAAAGAGCAGCTCTCGGCTCTGGGTAAAGATTTCTTAATATGTACTCCTTCCGTGCCATTGAAGCTGATTTAATACGCTTTAAATTGAGATTTTAAACAACAATCTAATGAAATAGCATTCAATTTATATAGCCTTTTTATGGCCACACAAAGAGATACAAATACAGATACAGTTGCTCGTACGTTCGGGGCTGGCAGACTGTACAGATAATTGGACTTAGACAGTCGACAGTTTCAATTACTGAAGACTTGCACAATGTACAAACAGGATTAACAGGAAAAGCCTTGTTAATTGGTCTACGTCTAATGTAGTGTCGTTTTCACTCGTGTCGGGCATAGCATCAAAGGATGTGCCAGGATTGTGTGCGTATATCCCTGTGCTTGTGTGCTTCTCCAGTCCAATGGGCGATTCTTTTGCTTTAACTCTGGCATTATGGGTATCAAAAGGCATTGCCTACTTCAGGGCAGCCGTCAGCTAACTGCCGTTTAAATTGCATTTTCGAGTACAGCTACCTAAGGGGGTACCCACTCGTTTAGTAGCCAACCAAGCTCTCAGGCAGACAGTACCCCAACCCGGACCCCTGCTCCATCTTGCTTAATTATATTCACAGCGTTTTTATTTTCCCAGCGCTTTTGGCCAAAGCATTTTGCTTATGACTAGCAGTAGTACATGGCCAGTGATGGGCTGCCAGCATTTGCATACCAATTTCGCCGCCACTCCACACCAATGAGGGGAAAAACGGCACGGTTAAAGGTTGCGGAGACCGAGCACCGGGCAGGGCACTCAATGATGAAGGCCAGGCCGCATAGCGTTTTAATTGCAGTGCAGTGCAGCGCGGCGCGGCGCCAAGTGCAAAAACGTAGGCGGTATATAAAAATAATTAAAATAATTAAGCAAAACTACGGCGGGGAACGAACCACTCATCAATTGAGCAGAGCTCTCCACGGGTCCACCCGTTCGCTTTTCACGTAAATTTTTTGCAGACCCGAAATGCTTTCATGAGTATTATTCTCTGTTCCTTGTGCCGCTTGCCGAGCATTTGGCCGTATTTTCCTTGTATTATTTGGTGTCATAACATAACGGGACATGCTTTAGCCAATTTCGGATACAAGGATATTTAAATTTAATCAAATGTCGGTAAAAATGTTTGCCATGCCTTTTATGCCTCCCGACAAACAGAAAACAACGAGAGAAACAGTCACAGCGCACGCACACACGAGGGGCATTGCCATCCCATCCGTTGTTTGCCATTCCCGGGCCCCGAACCGACCTGTACGTTTCCGTACGTTGACTGGGTAATTTGTTAGCCAGGAGGAGGGCCCACCACGGGCCCCACCTAGTCAGTCCAGGCAGTCCAACCCAGAGTTTTATTTTATTTTATATAGTTTTTGGCATTTTCATGTGCCCACTTTTCCCACTTTTTTCCCTCTTTTTTTGGTTTTTGGGGCAACCCCTGCGTGAGTCGGTACAGTTTTCGAAGCGTACGTACATATATATGATATATACAAAATGTATATATAAAAACGTATTTACCTAGGGACACCCAACACAGAACAGAACAGAACAGAACAGACTTCGAGTCGGATTCGCATACGATTTCCATTCCAATTCCGATTCCGATTCCAGGAACAGTGGCGTCAGCGGCGCCCGGGGTGTCAGCCAATTTCGAGTGTTTTCCCTGGCACTGGCACTGGCACGGCCTATCTTCGGTGTTACCAATTGTTGTTTTTGTGTTGACCGTGTTGGGTGTACCTACATAAATATGCGAGTATATGTATATTTTCACATTGCCATTTTCATTTCAATTCATTTCATTTATTTATGCAATATTTTATGTGTGCTCATTCATTTTTTGCTCGTTCTCGTTGTTGTCGTTGCCGTTCTCGGTCTCGTTCCCATTCCTCGCTCTCGTTTGTTCTATTAATTTGTTGTCGCTCCGTTGTTTCTGGTCCTATTCGATTCCGTCCCGTCCTATTCTGTTCCATTTATTTGGTTGTTTTCCGCTCTACCCAGGCTCCATTGTCAATTTGGTTGATACACTATTATATATATTTATGCAAGTATCTAGATATATGTATGTATATGTATATGCATATAAAAGTCGTGCCATAAACCCCATTCGTCTTAATTTGTATGCCTTGTTTTGTTACGGTTAGGTTCCTGGGGTTTTGTTGATACTTATTTATTATTTTTATGCTCTGCTCACTTATCTGCTCTGCCATTGTTCCGCCACCGCCACCCCCACGTGCCCCTGTGTCCCTTTGCGTGTCTGTGGCCCCGGCACCCGGCACCCGGCCCTTGCCCGACTTATTGGGGAGTGTAGAGAGGAGCATAAACCACATTTTATTGGGCTGCTACTAGTACTCGTAGAATCGGCGCATCAATTCCTCGTATAGGCAGAATACTTATAGAGCAATGTCAGGCAATCAGAATTATTGATAGCAGAACTAAACTCGATTAAGAAGAACTACATATGTTACATGGGAGCACGAGTACGTGGGAGTAGTACTCGTACAATGACAAGAACACACAACGCTGTAAATAATGGTCTCCTTCCATATATTCTCTTGTACAGATATTTAATTGTGTTTGTTTGTTTGTTGGTACATACATACTTACATACATATTTACTACCGATTGATTTGATTTTGAGTTTACTTTTGAGATACTGTTCGTTGTCACCGATTGAGACGCTTTGATTTTGTTTTTTGATATATTATAATATAACTCTTTGTATTTGTACATGATTATGATTATTAATGTTTATATTAATCCACTGCTAACAAAAAATCATCATCAACTTTGTACAGTAAAACCATGAGCGAGCGAAGAAAAAAAAAACGAAACAAAAACAAAACCAAAAAAAAAAAACAACACTCGATCTTCGGCTCCCGACGAAGCTGAAAGTAGGATTTCCAAGATTGGTAGCCGTGCATGAATAATATGTACATAAATACACTTGTAATATATCCCATATCCATATCGATAAGTTTTCCCATTATTTTTTTTCACTCGAAACTTTCAAACTTGAAAAATCCATTGTGATCCGAGCGAACGGTTTGTAAATCCTTATTATTGTATGATAATGTTTTTTGCGGAATAATTCTTTGCATTTCCTTTTCCTAATCAGATCAAGTCTGCCAGCTCTTGGAAATCGTATTGTACAACCCCAATGCCCATTCCATTTCGAAGAATGCCTTTCAAATTTCGTTTAACGGTTTGTTAAGTTTCCTTCAGTTGTCCGCCCTACCCCCACCCCCCAACTGCACCCCAACATCCACCCAGACCTCAACCTCCAGATCCTGCCACCATTTCCCCGCTTTTGTTTTCTGTTTTCGCATCAAAAAAAAAAAAAAGGTTGAAATAAAAACAGGAAAATTAATTTGTTTTTGTAGAGCCTATGAAAGCGAATTCGAGACACATTTTGTATAGAAAGCAATGCGCTCATTACTTTTACTTACTCTCTGTCACACTTTGTTTTTCTAATTCAATTTCGTGAATATCAAGATATCAACAAAAAGAAAGGATTTCAGCTAAATTTTGTGCTCCAAATGAGAAAACCGAAAAAACAAAAAGAAAACACAATGGAAAATAAAAGTAAAAGAAATTATATATATATTTACCCAAAAATATATATTGTACACATCTTTGTATATGATGATGAAATGTTGGGATGGGCTGCCCGGTGACCGCTAGTATAATTGTCTCATTTATCAATTACTTATTGTACTTTCTTCTTACTACATTCTACCTAACCTAACAACCTACTACTACTTTACTTTACTACTACCCTACTACTACTACTACTTACTACTATTCGTACTACTACTATTTGCTCTATGGGTTCCGATCCGTTCCCGATTCTGTGTTGTTGTTTCTTTTTCTGTGTGTCCGTGTTTGTGTCTTTTAGTTTTTGTTCGTTTGCTTTTTTTATTTAATTTTTTTTTTTTTTTGTGTGTTCCTTTTGGTTCTTCCCTCCATTCCGTTCCGTTCATTTAGTTAAATGTGTGTAATTTTAATTAATGTAATTTTAACATGAAACTCAACAATTTCTGCTCTCTCGGTTACTCATAAGTTATTGTACAATTGTGTCGTTTGTTCGTTCGTTCGTTCGTTGGTTCCTTCCTTCGGTGTGCTCCTTCCTTCTACTTTCTACTACTATAGTACTATAGTACTTGTACTTGTATTCGTATTCGTATTCGTACTAGCTGTGTGTGTCTCTCATTTTTCATTCCGTTCGTTCTAAGTGTCTAAGTGTTGTGTGTGTGTGATTGTGTTCGGGGCTGTACTGTACCCGGCTATCTATCGGTCCGACCGTACACATCCAGAGAATACCAAAAACCCAAAAAAAAAAAGAAAAGAAAAATCCACTGCAAAGTAATATAATTTGTTTAATTTGTTCTCCTTTTCTGTGCTTTTTTTTCGTGTCTGTGATGTCGTTTTTTGCCTTGTCATGATATACTATTATATATGCCACAAACGCTTCTCCGTAGTACTCTCATACACACACACATACCATGACCCCGTCCCACACACCTTTGTTTCCTCTGATACTCGGTATGCTTTGTATAACTCATAAAGTGTAGCTGCTACTTAATTACAATCATTACTCAAAAACGCCACACACTTACCCGTACACACACGGACAGTACAGAGTCCTGGCGTATCCTGGCTTTTACACCACACTACATGCTACATACATAATTGGTACTTTTTCATAATTTGTTTCTCACTCTTCTGTTTGTGGTTTTTTGCTCTGCGTGTGCCTGTTTTTTTTTTGTTTTTCATTTGATTTGAGTTTTTAACTGAAACTGTTCGATTTAATACTACAAAAACAAAAAGCCAAGTACAAAAACTGTTTGTTGTGTGCCTTTTTAGCTGTAAAGATTTTCTGTAATGTTGAGAACCCTGCCTGTATGTGTTCTATGTACATATATATCGTACATTATATATCCGTTTCGAAACGGATTTTAGTTACAATTACTTTTAAAACAACTCTACTACCTACCAGTATATATAAAAAAAAGAATGAACAAAAAAAAAAGCGAAAAGAAAAAAAGAGAGGACCCTTTACCAAAAGAAAAAAAAACATATACATATATATGTGTCGCGTTTGCCATAAAACCCAGAAACCCGACTACTCAATTTATTCATCATGAGTAAATGTTTGTTATTATTTTTTAGTTGATTCAAAATGTTATGCTTGCTCTAGCAACAAATACCTTATACCTTTATACCTTATGTATGGGGCCCTGCCAGGCCCTAACATTATTTTACTACCTTTGCTACCTTTACCTACCTGTTACCTGTTATTTATTGCCTAAAAACCCCCCATTCCCCCATGCTTTTGGTCTCACTTCTGCCCGGAGGAGAGCCAGAAGCACCAGAAGACGAACCAAGTGTGTGTTTTTGCTTTCGGTTCATTTTTAAACGTGTGTTGTGCCTTTCAGTTGAATTTACAAATACATACATACAAAAAAAAAAAAAAATAGTTGGGGGCTCTGCAACTGCAACTGCAACTGCAGTCAGTCCCACAGCCCAGCTCGAGGAAGTGCTGAAAATGAAAAACTCTTGTCTTTAAGTTATTTCTGTGAACGTCACAAGTCTTTGCTTTGGTTTGGTTTGGTTTGGTTTGTTCTTCCTTACTGGTTCCCCACTTTGTTTGGTTCGTTTGTGTTTTTCTGGAACTTACATACTTATGTATCTTGTACTTACCGCTGCTTTTTATACATTTCCACAGAAATTGTTGTTGTTTCTGCCTACTGCCTCCTGTGTGCCGCACTTGAAGCTGGAGTTGGGAATCGGAATGGAGGGTGTGTGTGTGGAGATGGGTGTGGGTATGGGGCCATGACCGCAACATGCCCGACTCTCTCGTCACTCTCGCCACTTGCGACATTTCTGCTGATTTAAGGCTTCATTTCGAGCAATCTTCTCCCCGGACCATCAGCTTCGGCGGCCACTTAATTAAACAAATTTCTGTGCAATTTAAATGGCATGCTTGGGCCATGGATGGCCCTGGAACACCACAGATTCCCAGCCAGCTTCCAGTGCGGCACTCAACAAACGAAATAAAAACATAAAAATATTTCAAAATAAATCTTTTACAATTCCTTAGCCCTTTGTAGATTTGATTTCCTTTAACCCTGTCCTTTCTTTAATGTGTTGCTATTACTTACTACAATTTACAACTTACATACTCTGCTCCCACTAATCCTTTACTACTTTCTACTGCTAAAACTAATACTAATACTGCTACTACTACTACCACTACTACTACTACTACCGCTATTTGTATACTATCTATCTTTGTGTGTTCTGTGTCTACGACAACATCATTTGCGATTTGCATTAATTGAATTTTTATTTGTGCTTTTAAAATAATCATGTCCCCCAGACTTTTGCAAGGGCCGTGAGACTTTACAGAATCTCTGCGACCAAATACCGGGCGATGCCCTGCTATACTCCCTCTTCCGGGAGAGCGCCGAGCCGGTCAAGTGTCCGCTCAAGGGTGAGTACTTGCAGAAGCAAACGATGTACATCCCAATGGGTCTGGGTCTGGGCCTGGGTCATTTCAAGAGTCGTCTTTCTTCCTACTCCTTGTCGCCGGCAGGACCCTTCATATTCACATACAACCGGGGCCATGGGGAGTGCAAGTCGCCAGTGTCCAACATTGAGAGCTGCACGGAGGAGAGTCGCCTCCTGCTGAGCTTCCAGGCCTGTCCCGATGTCCTGGGGACCGAGAGTACAGGTGAGTCTTTCTGGTCATGACAATGACTCATCGCTACTTTCTGGAACTGAAGATGAACATCCTTCCTTCCTTCCTTCCTGCCTTTCTTTCTTCCATTCTTCCATTCTGCCCTCTGTTCTGTGTTCCGTGTTCCGTTCCATTGCCCGCCTGCTTGTGATACTGCAGTTGAGGAACTGACGTGTCTGGCGACCTGGAAGGATGGCAACTCACGCTATTTGGTTGGCCTGGTCTCGCACCATCATGCCATCTCGAACGAGGAACGATATCGCTGCTTTGTCTATGAGAAAATCTCCGCGCTGATGGCTAATGGTAAGCTGCCTTCCGGCAAACAGGATGAACTTTGTTTGAGCTTTAAAACCCTTTCCAGGCGGTCCCAGCATGCTCAGCTCAAAGGATGCCGAGTATAAGCTGGCACAATCCGGCGACGCCACTTGCAATGGCTTAGACAGTGCCGAGGTAAGCATTTTCCCCAACACTAACACAGACACAGACACAAACCATTTTCACTTACCTGCAAATGCCACACTGCCACATCCTCTGCTCTAACCCTCTCCGCGCAGGTTGGCTCCCGCATCATGTCCCTGCGAAAACCGCCGGTGGCGGAGCGCTGTGACTTCCCAGCCTGGTTCAAGGGTCCCCGTCACTGGCATGCACTTATGGGCTATGCCGTCTACAATTATCACCCCAAGTGAGTTCCGCCAAAGGCCTGCGGCCAAGTTGTCACCCAAACCAAACCGAATCAAACGGACCTCTGAACTGTTTCCATTTCCATTCCCGTTTACGCTTACGTTTCTTTTCAGTGATGGGTCCGTGCACATTATTAAGCCCAACGGCTATATGGAGACACGTGCGCTCTGCGAGCAGATAAATAAACAGACCTCAACCGAAATGATGGCCGTGGTGCATTACACGACCGGGTGGTAAGTGGCCCAAATTGAAAATACTGCCAAGAGGCTAACCAACACGTTCCTGCAATTTCAATGTTTCGCCCCACAGTCAATCAGGATTCATGTGCATGATGTTCTACCGCCGGGACACGCACGTCATTGAAATACAGACGGGCAAGCCGGCCGTTCGCCTGGAGGATGCCTGTGCACCGGATCACTTTGATATTAATAAGATGGCCTACATTACCTTGCTGGGTAAGAGAGATGCACTCTCTGCAAGCCTACTGCAGCCGTATTCAACGCCCTCTGTATCTTTCCCTGTAGCAAGCAATCCGGAACCGGCGATTTGCCCAATGGAGGGACTGTACAACCTGCGCGGCGCCATCGGGCCGCCGTATTTGGCCACGCGCCACAAGCGCAATCACAACGGCAAATCGCACCTGGGACACGGACATCATCACCACGAGAGTGCAGACGCGGGAACTTTTGGTCATAAAGGGTAAGCTGACTCCGTGGTTGCTGCTGCTGGCAGTTTTACAGCTCGATTTTTTGATTGCAGACACAGCACGCTCAGCTTTCGGAATGCCGAACACATGGAGCGTGGCTCATGGCATGCCAATACTCGCGGTCTTCCAGTACGCAGTCGACGCAGTGCGCCCCAGGATCTGCAGCAGCAGCAGCAGCAGCAGCAGCAGCAGCAGGCGCTAGTACTGGGCAACGTGAATAGCAACGATACGAGTGTGGGATTTGTGGCCACGCGGAATCGGCGCGATGTCCCGGGCTGTGTGCCTAACTACAATGCCCAACGGCAGCTTTGGGTAGGATGCAGTAAACCCAACTCGATCGACGTTAGTCCGCTGTGCAGTGTGGAGGGTGAAGAGGGTATGCGCAAATAGAGTTTAAAGTCCGGATTTGGCCTTATTTAGGATTTGCCATTTCAGAGTACTCATGTCACGGCTCCTGGAGCGAGAATAGTACGTTCTTCATCATAGCACGCCACAAGGGCAGCAAGCACGGCGTCTGTCTGACCTATCGGCCAACGGAGGGCACCTCAGCCAAGCTGGTTGTAGGCGATGCCTGCTACCGAGGCACACAGAAGCCACCCGATCACCATTTGGTGGCCAATCTGTCAGTCTTTGGTATGTCCTACATTCGCTACAGACTGTAGCATCCTTAGTAAAACTCTGCTTTCCTAATCCACAGGCAAATGCGGCGAAACGGGCTCGAGTGCAGGTGACGCTCAGCTGGGCAACTGGCTCCTGCTGCTGACAATGGCCACGCTCCAATGGCTCTACCTGCGCAGCTGAGTTGCAAGCGGTGGCAAACAACAAACTGCACCACAATTCTAAATAAGCACATAAGCATTACAGGCCACAGCGCTGTGTATGCATTTACTAAAACCCCAAAACCAAATCCCATTATGATCGACATTTATACAAGACACATTTAAGACTTATTGTATATTTCATGTAGTATGTGTAAGGCGTAATCGAACCACTCCCAGACTCCAGACTGGTTTGGCTGTAAATAATGTATTGTTTTTATTTTTCTTTACTGATGAACACACACTTTTGTTTAGTTCTAAGTGCTTAAAATAAACAAGAATTCGATATAGTAAGGGGCACACATACCCACAATATGAAAATTGAAAATGGTTTGCAATAAAGCCTTAGATCAGCGCTATTTGTATTAGGGCTAGTAGAACGCGTCTATTACTAAGAGTAGCGCAAGGTTCATATATGTAACTATTAATGCAAGTATGTATGTAGCAAATGCTATTTATTTATTGTACGATTATCCACTAAGCAGAGCAAAGACACAGCAACGAGAAGGAGAACACGAAACAAACCATAGAAATGACATCAGACAGTAGAACTAAACGAATACAAGCTAAAAGCTTCTTCGTTCTGTTTTCTTTTTAGCCATCTCGTAGTTTGTTTTGTGGCACATACATATTTTTATATATAATTTCCGAAATGTTTCCTACAACAAAGTACATACATACATACATACAAATCACAGGACGAATGCAACATTTTAAACTATATACAAGAATTATGAGATGCATTCAAAGGAAGTCCGAAAACCATTTTCGCGAAATGTACAAAACCAGAAGAGATGGGATGTTGGCTCATTCGAGATAGGTGTTGTGCTGCCGTTGTGGCAGTGGCATACAGGCAGGCAGGCATGTAAATGCACACACATATACAATATATTTTTATGTACAAATGAAGCAAAATCGTACATACATACCATACGAGTATATATAATGATGAATAACGTTTTGCATAGGATCGCATTGGTTTCATAACATAATTAATACCTTGCAAAGTACGCATATATTGATATTGTATGATTCATTATAATAGTACTATACATATAATCGGGAGTACATAGGAGTACATACATAGGCGATTAAGAACTGTGAGGAATTCGAGCAACTTTGATAAGTAGAGGCACACCACTTTCATAATCAATCAACTAACTTCGTAAGACACAAAACAAAACAAAACAAAACTGACAACTCTACCAAACAGAACAAAGACAGACAAGTGAATCAGCAGCTAGGGATGCTAAAATAATTAGAGTGTTTAAGACAATTAAGCGGTGATATAGGTCTAGAATAAACAACTGTGTAAATCTCTTATGAAAGCACAAGAACAGAACAGAGCAGAGCAGAACAGAACAGAACAGATGCATGCAGCAGTAATGGAAACAACAGCTACTAAAGCGGACGAGTGGTGGAGGAGAATTAATGATGATGATGAACTGTATCCAAAGGATTTCAAAAACTAGCATTTTTTCTTTTCCATTAGCAGTACATGAGCGCATGAATTTGCCCAATATCCGAAACCTAAGCGAACGAGTAAACGCGTAAACAATTAACGAGTAAGAAGAGAACGTAAGCAGAGCAGAGGAGAGACCCTTCAAGGCAACTAGTCAAAATTTACGAAGCGTAACTTTGAGTTCCATGTAAATAGCGAATGTTATGCGAATTGAGAATTGAGCAACGGTACGCGGTGTACGAGTATGTATACATATGTATGTATGTAACTAAATGCTAGTTAGCTAAAAGGATTGTGGCAAGAGATCAGAAACACTTGGTAGACAGCGACAACGACCCAGCCCTGGCGCTAGGACAGGCACAGCGGGCGGGCGTACAGAACATAAGAGTTACTTTCTAAGAACTATGTATACATTCAACAAACATCTATATAAAATTACGAAAATAACATTGTAAACTCGAGCAGCAGAGCAGACACAAAGTGGGAAAATACTAGAGAACACGAAGAAAAAAAATCATGACCGGAACCGGCAATGGCAGCAGCATCCAGTCAACTCCTTATAGAGATATAGATGGCCAGACAAATCAGACATCGTAATGTACAAAATGTACAATGATCGGCCGGAGTGCACGGCAGTAGTTAGCAGCGCAGCAGCTGAGCCCGAGCAGCGGACTATTGAATATTTTTTGAGTGTACCTCTCTTTAAATAGGCATTTCAATTTGTTGTCAGCTTTTAAAAAGTAAATACGAGCATATTAAATAATATTGAATGCATTTTAAACAAGTAAAAACAGAAACCACATAAATCAAGCGGAACATTGAGTAATCCTTCAAGTCGAAGTACAGTTTTAACGCCCATCCTCCTGTCTCCATCAGCCAGCACACGAATTCCAGCTGGTTGGCGCTTTACTGGTTTATTTTGCAATTGTTAAGCTGAAACACTTTACCATCCCGACGCCCAGCTTCCCAATGTAAGATCCAGATCCAATTCCAGCTCCAGCCTTAGTTGTTTTCTTGTGTCATTGTCAGAACTTTAACGTGTTAATAATGTTCCAAACGGTCTCCACAAATGTATTCGAATGTTTCTAAAAACTGCTAAATATAAAAAAAAACGAAGCAAAACATAACAAAGGCGAAAAAACATAACATGCAGCATATTTTTGTAAATAGTTGAAGCAACGCTTGAATTTTTATCCAGTTTTGTGTATGGCTACTGCAGTCGATCGACGTGTGTATGGGGGGGGGCGACCAGGAGCAGCCCCAGCTGGGGCGTGGCAGCCCCACCTGAGTGTGAACGCTAAGCATTAGATATAAGTGATTTTTATATTCAAAGCGATTTTATAAATCATTTTAATTGTCTATTTTAACGAGTGCAGCGAGCAGAAAACGATATGCAAATATGCCGTCGATTTAGTTCATGTGTGTGAAAAAAAACTTAATGCAATTTTCGTCAATAATTGAATGTTTTGAGTACTATGTTCTTACCTTGTTTGGGTTTGTTTTTTAAGCTAATACGAATACAAATACAAACTAATTAAAAATATACTTCAATTGTGTTTTTTTCTTTGGTTGAACTCCAAACGAAATATATATGTAGTTACTTTGTCTAACATTTTTAAAGGGATATTTTAATGGATATACTTTTAGCTCATATGTTGTAAAATATGCTCTGGATGCTGCTGATGGCTTAAAATTTTCGAATTTTCGCCTTTCGAATTAATCTTCATGAAACATAATTAAAGTTACGATTTTATCCGCATTTCCGATGACTTCACCAACGATAGATTGTTTGTAAGGACAGCTCCTCCTTCGACCTCTATTTCGTTTCTATTTGTCCGGAAAAATATATTTATTACAACATCTTTCCTATTTTATTTCGAGTTCTGGATAAATGTGTACCATTGGATTGCTGTTCGCTGTTCAAGATCCTCGATCCTCGGCTGATCCTCAAATGATTAGAAATTTGTGCTACAAACCTTTAGCATACGTATTTTCTGTTACTTGTTAAATAATCTTTCTCAACACAAGCTGTTAGTTACAATTCACATAATACATTTTATTAGTTTCGTTACAATTTTTTTAATAAAATATATTGACTGCTCCAGGTTCCAGGATCCTTCACATGGTAGGGCGTTGTCTAGCTCCTGTCATCTCTTCGCTGTCATCTCTCGTCAATCATTGTAGTGAGGGTGGCATCTTCGTGGTTTTGTGTTTATTGAAATTTTTTTCTCTTTGTTCATAATTTGGTGGGTGAGGTTATTTGGGTGGTATGTTTCCATACAAAAAGGGGTTTTGGAGATAAGTGCAGAGATCAAAATGCATCCATAACCTCACCCGAAGCTCGGATGCTTTTATTTTAATTACAATATGGACGGGGGCTTGGGGGATTGAAATGAAAAATTACCTTTTATGCAACAAAAAAGGTTGAAACATAAAAACTGCATGACAAAATTCCGTAAAGGTGTCAAATAGCAAAAGTCAGTATAATCGATAATTTTGGTTTGAATTTGAATAATGCACGCATTAAAACAAATTAAATTAGTAAGAAATGGACATTATCAACACATAATATCGATTAAACAAAAATTCGATAGCACATCAACATGCAGTCGAAATTAAATTTATGATTCAGGGAATTATCTTAATGTTGGTTGATTTTAACTATTTAAAATGCGATTCGACAATGTGGTAAGACGAATTCCACATTTATTTACATTAAGTAGAACACTGAAAGAACTGAGTATTAACTAAGCCAATAAGGGAAGTACGATGCTAAAGCGTGAAACGATAGGACTAAAAGTTTCGATTTTAATGTGTTAATTATCCCTTTGATAAATCTAGGTACTTCATGTGCTGTTAGTTGCGATTTTATGATTTAATAAGAATAGTCCAGATTGGTCCGGATTGATATTGTAGTTATGCATGTTTCGAAAGTCTTTCATTAATTATGTGCATTGAATAATATCTTTATGTTTCTTGTTATATGGTATTGGTATTTTGTGGGATACATAAATATTACGTAGATAAAAAATATAATATGACAAATATTTGATCTGAATTCCAATTACCGTTTATGAAGTTCTGCAGTGAATACGTGTAGTACTATTTGATTGGTCCAAATACTATATATATATTTTTGAAAATATAAATATTTACATTAAGCCATTTGAAAGATGCTATAGTACTATAAGATGTACATATGTGTGTTCGAGAAACATTTTGTTCGAAGCCCTGGTAAAAGCGACTAGAAAGGGAGTAAAACTTTCAATCTAATGTGTACCAATTAAGGCATTTCAATCCGAGCAGGCAGCAATGTTAAGTATTTTTGAATATAAATTGTAATACAAGAAAAATATGCAGAGCAGATACTTGTACATAGGCTAGATATTTAAAGAAGTGTTCGCCTTCACCTTTCGTTTAAATAATAGGAGCAAAAAATTATAATATGTCAGTAAAATAAAGTGTTATTGGTTTTGTGCATCGTGTAGCTCTTTTGGTAAAGCTTTTCGCATTGCATAGTACCTGTTGGGTCAGTGAATAATCTAAATTTTGCTGTTCTATTACATAAATATGTACATACAAATACAAATATCTTCCATTTATGGACATTTGAAATAATTTTTGAAAATGCTTGATAGTTCTATGTAGATTCAACATTGTAAGCTTGTTACCACTTAGAAAATATTATTTTCAATGCGTGCTATAAGAAAACTAAATCATTTACATCGGATTACATTTAACATGTAGTCTCTTGTTGGTTTCGTATAAGGTAAACAACAGAAAAACAATAGAAACCATATGAACTTTGCACTGCAATGCAACACGAATGGTATTTAATGCAATTTACATATCATAATCATTTTACAATATATTCTGCATGCAATACATACAATACGTACATATGGGATTGGAAGTTACTGTTTTGGTAATGTAATTGTACTCGAACAAATGCGTTAACTACCAAAGCAATGCTGTTCGTGTAAGGCATCCTAACGTATTCGCACAATCTTTGCAAATACAGGTACCCAAATTTCCCCTTCATTCCAAATTATTCCAGAAAGAATTTACGAATATTCCATACATTGTTATAATCTTTGATATTTCATATCTCAGAGCAGTTCAGTTAAAACTTATAGCCTAACCTATTTCGTTATGCTGAAGATTTTTAGTTGACAGACGACACATTCACAACATGTTTGTTTGATGGTTGTTTAAGTTTTGTCTAAGTTTGAGTGGTCTATTTTGGTTAAAATATTATACATATGATAAATAGTAAAAAATACGAAGAACATTTCCTAAAGACCAAGTGCAGTTCCGATAGATTAGTAGGTAAATAATTTGAGTTAATAAACAGAATTTCAAATCAGAAGATTGTCAAAATTATATTGATAAAGCATTATGTCTCTATAATGGAATAAAGCTAATAAAGTAGGTTGGCGAAATGATAATGGGAGAAAATTATTCAGGAAAAACCTTAGGTAAAGAAGACACCATTCAGCTTTGAGTGAACGCTAGCAACAGATTCAGCCTGTTCAATAAAACATACATAAATAACCAGATGCATTCCGATTTGCAATACAAACATGCATTTCCATCGGATAGTTTTTTTTAATATTTTAGATTAATATAGAATTTGTTGGCTTGCTAATTGTTCAAACAATAGGTTTTATTCATGACTCATATTTTTCTTTCCTTCAGATTCATTTAGAGAAATACCAATCACCCGGAGTGCGTTGTTTTCAAACGGTCAGTATCCTGGTAGATCGTCCCACCAACAAGTTGTACATATTTTAGATTCTTTTCTGGCCCTTGCGGGTCCTTTATAGAGTAGAAATTATTTAACTCTGAATTTCTTGTGAAAATTGCTGGCTTGTTCACTATTCTCGCTATTCACAACGTTTGCAGAGTACTAGGAGCTGTACCAAGATCATGAACGGAGGAGCGGAGGAGATACCTATTGTAAATAGGACTTGTGTTGTTTCGTTACCAACTTAATACAACTTATATAGGATTTAATTTATTATTTGAGGAAAAGGCGAAAAGATTCAGTAAAAAAAGGGCCTTATAAAAGAGTAAGAGGACAAAGCTCGGAGTACAGTTTGCAGTCTATTGTATAACAATAAATACAGTTCAAACAAATTATTTTCAGCAAGCATACAGTAAGCATCAATATTTGTATGCATATTACACAATGTTTCTGCGAAAAAATGTAGCACAATAATCAACTTAAGTTTGTCGGATATTTTGGTAGTTTAAAGTAACAGCAACAGCCTATTAAAATTCATTCTGTAAGTTTCATAAGTAATAAACTTGATCCGCCAATAAATGTTTCAGTTATTGCGATGGCATTTCTTCTACTTATGTATGTATGTATAAGGTTTTTGTTTCATGGAGCCCCAACGCAACCAATAGGCTTAAGAAGCTCTGTTCAAAATTCAAAGCATACACAGTTCTGGAGATGATCAATTCGTGCAATGCAATAAAACCCAAATGCGATTTGGTGCATGATAAAAGTACGAGTATAACAAATACAATATAGGACATATGGGACTATGATTTGTGGTTTTTGATGCGTAGTTTGTTTAAAAAGCAAGTGTTTTGATACAGGTACACAGATCTATTTGATTACGAGTAGATTGTTCTACATTACGATACTTAATGATCGCCGATTTCAAAAGTATGTGGTTATTACAGGTGTCAAAGCATTTTAATTATACATTTTATCGCAGAGTTGTCGTTCAAATAGACGGTTGTCTATTATTGTCTGTTATTGCTTGGGAGTTAACCGGTATCCTCGATGAATTACGCCATAACGGGTAAATATTTCATTACGATTTTTCTTGGTATTTCTCGCATGGAGAAATTGGTTCCTCTGTGGGAGTTTATAATCATTAAATATTATTTTTTCAATAAATTAAATTTAATGGACTTAAGGATTTCATTTAGTGATTTTGTAAATCATTGACGATGGTTGACTAGCAACATTGTTGAGAATTATTTTTAAATATTTCTAATAAATTTCAAAATTTGTATCAATTACTATTTCTACCTTTAGGCACTCATTATTATTTTAATTATTTTTATTGTTGACTGATGTATTCAATATATGGTTATCCAAGGGCGTGTGGTATTTTTGTAATAATTTTATCCTTAATTTCCTAAAAATCTAATTGGGTTTAACTTATTTTATCATTAGATTTAATATTCGAGTAGGTAATGGATTTTATTTTATTATTTTCCACCTGACTCTTTCAGCGCAATGCTAAGCCCAGCGTGAAACCCCAGAAATTCTTTGGATGTTGGAATTGGAATAGCTGTCAACGCAGTTTAGAGAAATATACAAAACGAAAATTGAGAAATCGTTGGTTAACAAGTGACATTTCTATTATGAGTAGTTTCAAGGAACCGATAGTTTAGTTAATAAATTGGTCAGATACAGTCAGAACTGCAATACGAACACACGGTAGACTTGTTCAGGTACAAAATTTACTCAAATCGTATTTTGAATTTGCTACCCATTGATTATTTATTTAAATGCATTTCCAACATTAATGGTCAGAGCGGAGGAGGTTATGTATAAAAAGGCCCTATCGATGGATAGTCCCAGAGTATTTCAGTGATAAATAATATGATCAGCTTTGCTCAAAATGAATTGGATAAACCGTAGAACGTTTGCTAATTAGGGGAATATTTCCAATTATTTATTTTTATTATTTATTTGTCATTTGAATAGGCGTGAAAAATCCTTTTTAAATCGAGCCCTTCTTGGCGATGGGTAGGGTAGGGATGATTAGATTGAGGATAGGGATAGAGTTGTTTACATTTATAATCATATTGCTCGTAATATATTTATTTTTAAAATTTTTTCCATCGTAGAGTTCTTGTAATATATTATTTTAACAGGTTTTGATCGAATTTATCAGTTTTTTTCTGGCAGATTTTTAGATTTTGATATGTTTCGGTGAATTCTTGAAAAAATGTTATGTTTGTTGTTTTTTAATAATTTATTTGTATAGTTGTTGTGCTATAACAAGTACGGAAGCATTTTTTATTAAAGTTTTGTTTTGGCTTTTAAAATTTATAGAGTAGTATCATTTACAAAAATATGACTTCAGTTGAAAACCCCAAAAAACATTTATTAGGAAGTCAAATAGTTGGAAGTTACATATTGATTGATATCTAGTGTACACGATTATACTGGTAAGTCATTCAAATTCAGGTAATCTTTGTTATAAAATTATCTCTATTTCGTCGTCGCCCGAAATTGTATTTTATCGGTTGCCCTTTATTGCAATTATAAAATATTTTTGAATACGTTCCATTTTGGAATTCATACGGCATTGAGCTCAACTTTCAATCTAATGTGTTCCTTAACAAATAATACTGTCAGGAAAATAAAGCATTATTGGTTGTGTTCATCGGCTAGCTCTTTTGGTAGCTCAATTATATATCTTCCATTTGTAGACATTTGAAATAATGCTTGAAAATGCTATGCAGGTTTAAATTTGTTAGCTTGTTACCACTTAGAAAATATTATTTTCAATGCGTGCTATAAGAAAACTACATCATTTACATCGGATACATTTAACATGTAGTCTCTTTTTGGTTTCGTGTAAGGTATACAACAGAAAAACAATAGAAACGAAAAAACAAGCATTTCATGGAGGATGAACTTTACACTGCAATGCAACCCGGATGGTATCTAATGCAATTTACATATCATAATAATCATTTTACGATATATTCTGCATGCAATATAGCAAATACATATGGGATTGGAAGTTACTGTTTGGTAATTGCACTCGAACAAATGCTTTAAATATCATAGCAACGCCAGTTGTCCACTTAGATAGTGATGGATTTCATCCTTTTTGATGGCTTATTTCAAATTACATAATCACATCCGTATGTTTGTGTTAGGCATCCTAAAGTATTCGCACATACTTTGCAATTATAAGAATCAAAATTACACCTTAATCCCAAAATTTTTGCCTCAGGGTTTCTTAGAACGCTAATCAGCGCCTTTTCTCTGGCAATCTGCGTTAAAGAAATGTTTGGAAAGAACCTGGATCGCTTCGTTGCTGGACGGGGAGTCTTTTGCGAGCGTTGCCTCTTTGGCTGAGGGGCTCCTTTCTTCAGCGCTTCTGTGCCATAGTTCGGAAGCCCCTTCGAAGCCCACTCAACCACCTCATACGTTGTTTATAATCCTTCATATTTCATATCTCAGAGCAGTTCCGGTTTAATTTATAGCTATACCTATTGCAGAACATGAGGATGATTGCATTTCCAATTACGATTATGCACATATTCGTTATGCTGAAGATTTTTAGTTGACAGACGATTCATTCAAAATATATTTGTTTGATGGTTTTTTATGTTTGGTCTGAATTTCAGTGGTCTATTTTGGTTAAAATATTATGCATATGATAAATAGAAAAAACTGCGAAGGAAATTTTCTAAAGACCTAGTGCAGTGGCGATCCATTCGTAGATAAATTATTTGAGTTAATAAACTGAATATCAAATCAGAATATTGTCAAAATTATGATGATAACGCACAGAGAAAGAGAAGGAAAATGACACTGATGCGTTCCTTTTTTGTTGGCTTTTGTAGAGGGATGGTGATCCTTCAGACGAAGGAAAGACATCGTGATGGTACCTGGAATATCCGATCAGTTATGCCCTCAGTTCGGATATACAGTGGCTCGCATCAATATCAAATAAACATTATGCGGCGTGATCATGATCTCTATAATGGGATAAAGGTAATAACGTAGGTTTGCGAACGGATAATGGGAGAAAAGTATTCAAGTAGGTTGGCGAAATGATAATAGGAGAAAAGTAATCACGTAGTTTGGAGAGAGGAATTCGGGAAAAACCTTAGGTAAAAAAGACATCATTCAACTTTGAGTGAGCGCTAGCCACAGATTTTTAGTAAATTGTTCAATAACCTTTATGTTCGATCTACTACTCAATAAAACATACATACTAATCAGATGCATTCCGAATTCCAATACAAACATCCTCTCCCATTGGATAGCCATTTGAAAATCTCAGAGTAATATTTGTTGGCTTGGTAGTTGGTAAAACAATAGAAACTCTGTCCTGTTTTATTCATGCTTTCCAAATTGTGGTAGACTCATACTATTCTTTCCTTCAGATTTATTTACTGATATATCAATCCTGGCAGTTCATCCCTCTAAAAAGTTGTATATTAGATAATTTTCTGGCCCTTGCGGGTCCTTTATAGAGTAGAAATTATTTATCTCAGAATTTTTTATGAAATTTGCTGGCTTGTTCACAATTCTCGCAATTAAAACCGTTTGCAGAGTACCAGCAGTTGTAGCAAGATCAAGAAACTCGGTTAGCGGAGGAGATAGAAATTCTAAAATAGGACTTGTGCTGTCTTTGTTATCAGCTTGAATACAAGGTCTATAGGACTTCATTTGACACTTGAGAAAAGGAGGTTTTATATTTATATTTGGCTAATGATAAAGGGCGATAAGATTCAGTTATTTATGACTATGAAATTGTTTGTTTCAAAGGCCTTATAAAAGAGTCAGAGGGCAAAGCTCGGAGTACAGTTTGCGGTCTATTGCATAACAATAAATACAAGTCAAAAATAATTTTCAGCAAGCATACAGTAAAAATCAGTATTTTTAAGCCGATTATACAATGAGTTTCTGCTAAAATATGAAGCACAATAATCAACATGAAATTGTCGGATATTTTGGTAGTTTAAGGCAACAGCAACTGACAGTCAAATAATCCATTAGAATGTATTGTTTAGTTATGGCAATGGCAATTCCTCTAGTTATGTGTAAGATTTAATTTGCAGCTTATTATCAAATATGTATTTATCAAATTGGCCAATCATACACACATTTTGAAAAACATAGAAGAGAGTAGAAGATAAGCAAAGTTTGTCTACGCTTTGGTTATAGAATGGAAGAACTCAATAAAAACTTAATCGTTTTCCAATAAAAGTTGGATTTCGTTGAGGAAGATAGTGAAGCAAACTAGAGTTTCAAGCTGAAAGTTGGTAGTTCGAAGATGTTAAATTCATAAGACAAAAGCTTGTAGATTTGTTTAGATGATAACATTTGTAACGAGCCTAATTTAAGGAGCGCCTATCTCGGCGGCATTTACTGCTTCCTTTCGTCACTTCCTGGGATGCTCGGTTTTTCTTTTTGCAAGTAGAAGATTTATACCGAAAAATGTTTCTATCCAGTGTCACATCGACTGTTCAGAATATGGTGAAAATAGCGGGATCAGTGGTATTATTGTTGCGTGGTGTAGTGCTGTTATTGTTGCGCGGTGTAGTAGTTTTACTTGCTGAAACGAGTATGAATACTCCAACTTGCATATGTATGTACCATAAAAACATAAATATTTGTATGTTAGGTGCGACCGTAGCCATTTTTTCACTGCTTGGAAGCGGTGTACATTATTTCATTGCACATGTTATTTCGAGAATGTAATCTACTAACGTAAATCTTCCTGGTACAATTTGGGTCCCATTTAAATTTTACTGGAACTAGAATACTTTAATCCATTTCTTCAGACAGTTATTTTGATGGATTATTTTTGAAAAATATATGGCCTAGCCTTTGCATAATTCCTATCTGTAACTCACGGGAGAATGCATATTTACTTTGTAATCCATGGCGTAACCTTAATTGGCCTCCAACGTATTCGTCCATGGTCCAATAATTGTTTGTGGTCTACCCGAATACTATCCGATACTTATAAGTATGCGAGCACCCATCGTCGGAATCACGATTTTTATTGAAACTATTTTACAAAAATTTGATTTTCGCAGAGAATTGAATTTATCGTTTTGATATTTTGACGTATTCACTTAAACACAAATCACATGAATGCTATTATGAGCCCTGCCTACTTTGCTTCAACAAATTTTATAAAATCATTCATTTGTGGTAGCTATAAAGTAATATTTGTCAACATAACTGCGTTTTCATTCAGATCAAGGAAAGATTGGGGATTATACATCCGGGGTTCATTTCGGCCAAGCAGAGATGGAGATACATATATAAGATGGTATTAATATAAAAACATAAAATTATCATAAGAGGTATATCAGAGGGATTGATGATGTTGAGAAATCACATTCCGTAAATTAATTCCTGCTCTCTCCTTAAACTATTTGTACGCACCCTACCTATTTTGGTTAGCTAATTCCTACCTATTATGGTTAAGAAAACCATATCCTTGTTGTATGATACGAGGTAAATCGGTACGGGGTCAAATCATAGATAACAAGAGTCCGTAGCCGCAAATCTTAAGATTAAGGTTGAGAAATCAATATCCGTTAATCAAGAGATCAGAACCATCTTTAAAACATTTTGACGCACCCTGCCTATTATAGTGAGCTACACATCCTACCTATTATAGTGGAAAATCATATATATTTGTCGTATGACACGAGGGAATGTGGTTCTTAGCCATAAGATTGTATAGATAACATAGGAATCCCTATCCTCAAATATGTCAGTTGATTCGGAAATTCATTTCGGTCAAGAAGATATGGAGAGATGGTTGGTATCGAAGAGCTTAAGTCTCGTGGGAAAATGGGTATTACAGTACGATCATATAAATATAATAAGAGTCCCCCCCAACCAATAATGTTGAGAGGTCACTGCCTGTAAATTAATTCGTCGTCTCATACTGATCAAAAGATCAAAACATTTTTTTAAATATTTGTACGCATCCTACCTATTTTAGTGAGCTAAAATTCCTACCTATTATAGTGGAAAATCATATACATTTGTCGTATGACACTAGGGAATGTGGTTCTTAGCCATAAGATTGTATAGATAACATAGGAGTCCCTATCCTCAAATATGTTATGACAGTTGATTCCGGGGTTGATTTCGGTCAAGAAGAGATGGGGATATGGTCGTTGTGTAGAAGGGTAAGTTATATATAAGGGATAGATAAATATCATAAGAGTCTCATATTGTTCAAGAGATCAAAACCATATTGAAAACATTTTTACGCACCCGATCTATTTTGTATTAAGATTAGATTGAAGGGACCGATAGGTTAGTTAGGAAAGAGCGTCAGAACTGCAATACGAACACACGTCTACCATTTAAAATGCAATGTTATACTTGTTTAGATAAAAAATGTACTCATATCGTACTTTGGATTTTTTCATTGCTTCCCATTGGTGATTTAATTAATTCAATGCATTCCCAATATTAGTAGTCCGTGCGGTGGTAGAGGTTATATTAAAATAAATCAACTACTGTGAAATCGTTCCTCGTATACAAATTATTGTCTTATAAATATTTCAATTTTTTAATATCTGTAGTAGGAAGACCTTATCAATATACAGCCCCTGAGACTGGGTTCAGAGTATTTCAGTGATAAATAATATGGTCAGCTTTGATATGGTCTTCTGAACCATCAGAGTTTAGATAATGCATTTCGAAATCTCATTTAGATATACGTTAAATTTGTTTGGCAATCATATAGGTAGTATAGGTTCCTTTTTAGATTGGGCCCTTCTTAGGGTAGAGATGTTTAGATTGAGGATGGGGAAAGCCTTGTATACATTTATAATCCGATGCAAGGCTCATAAAATTTATATAATATTTACCACAGCAGATCTCTTGCGATAGGATAGGATCTCTTGTTTTCATAGGATTTGATAAATTTGATCAGTTGATTTTTGCAGATTTTTAGATTTAGACATGTTACCGTGACTTCTTTAAACAATTTTTGTTACGTGGTTTTATGATTTATATGTACATGATTTGTGCATGAGATTTCTGTATAATAGGAGTTCTATAACAAGTACGGAAGCATTGTTAATGAAAGTTTTGTTTCTGTGCTATATAAAATCAATAAAATAGTTTCATTTACAAAACTATGAGTTCATTCTAAAACACCAAAAAACATTTATACATATCAGTTGAAATCGTTATAGAGTACGAAGTCACATATTGATATCTAGTGTATACGATTATACTGGTAAATCATTAAAATTCAGTAAATCTTCGTTACAGAATTATCTCTATTGTGGCGTCGTCGCCAATTTTATTTTATCGGTGGTTTCTGCACGAGCGAACCGAGTTAGCAGGGAGCTTGCCCTCTAGTGGAAATATAAAATAGTTTTCAATACGTTCCATTGTTGAGTTCATAAAATATTTGTGTTGAAGTGCTGCTCTAATCACAGATGATTAGAATGGGAGTACAACTTTTGATCTAGTGTGTTCGAATAAAGGCATTTCAAACCAAGCGGACAGCAAGCTTTAGTATTTTTGAATATTAATTGTAATACAATAAAGGAAAAATATCCAATAGTGTTCGCAATCAGCTTGAGAAAGCTACGCTTAAGGTAATAGGATCAAGCAAAATTGTAAGCGTGTTACCACTGAGAAAATATTGTTTTGATTATTTTGTCTTGCTGGTATTGTGTAGCTGATCTAGGACGAAGCACAATGGAAACCACAAAACAAGCATTTCTTGGAGGATGAACTTTGCACTGCAATGCAACTGGAATGGTAATTAATGCAATTTACATTTTATAATAATCATTTTACAATATATTCTGCATGCAATATAGGAAGTACATATGGGATTGGAAGTTACTGTTTTGGTAATGTAATTGTACTCGAACAAATGCGATAACTACCATAGCAATGCTGTTTGTGTAAGGCATCCTAAAGTATTGGCACATTCTTTGCCAATCCAAATTTCCCCTTCATTCAAAGTTATTCGACCACATCTTCCGATTCTTAAATCTGGGTTTCTTGGAATCTTGGAGTCCGCGTTGCCTTTGTGCGGGACGCCAATCAGCGTCCTTTTTCTGGCAATCTGCGCGAACGAATTTCTTGGAAGAACTCTGGAGCTCTTCGGTGCTGACCGAGGAGTCTCTTGAGAGCGTTGCCTCTTTGGCTGAGGGGCTCCTCTCTTCGGCGCTTCTGTGCAGCCACTTCATACGTTGTTTATAATCTTTCATATCTCAAAAGAGTTCCGTTCAAGTGTATAGCTATACCTATTGCAGAATTCAAAGGTAATTCCACTTCCTATTACGATTATACATATATTCGTTATGCTGAAGTTTTTTATTTGACAGACGATACATAAAAAACATGTTTGTGAGATGGTTTTTTCAATTTTTTCTAAGTTTTGGTGGGGTATTTTGGTTATACATATATAAATATGATAAATAGAAAAAACTGCGAAGGACATTTCCTAAATACCAAGTGCAGTTGCGATAGATTTGTATGTAGATAAATAAGTTGAGTTAATCGGTCTATTGCATAACAATAAATACAAGTGAAAAATAATTTTCAGCAAGCATACAGTAAAAATCAGAATTTTTAAGCCGATTATACAATGAGTTTCTGCTAAAATAATCAACATGAAATTGTCGGATATTTTGGTAGTTTAAGGTAACAGCAACTGACCGTCAAATAATCCATAAAAATGTATTGTTTAGTTATGGCAATGGCAATTCTTCTAGTTATGTGTAAGATTTAATTTGCAGATTTTTATCAAATATTTATCAAATTGACCAATCATACATACATTTTGAAAAACATAGAAGAGAGTAGAAGATAAGCAGAGTTTGTCAACGCTTTGGTTATAGAATGGAAGAACTCAATAAAAACTTAATCGTTTTCCAATAAAAGTTGGATTTCGTTGAGGAAGATAGTGAAGCAAACTAGAGTTTCAAGCTGAAAGTTGGTAGTTCGAAGATGTTAAATTCATAAGACAAAAGCTTGTAGATTTATTTAGATCATAACATTTGTAACGAGCCTAATTTAAGAAGCGCCTATCTTGGCGGCTTTTACTGCTTCCTTTCGTCACTTCCTGGGATGCTCGGTTTTTCTTTTTGCAAGTAGAAGATTTATACCGAAAAATGTTTCTATCCAGTGTCACATGGACTGTTCAGAATATGGTGAAAATAGCGGGATCAGTGGTATTATTGTTGCGTGGTGTAGTGCTGTTATTGTTGCGCGGTGTAGTGGTTTTACTTGCTGAAACGAGTATGAATACTCCAACTTGCATATGTTTGTACTATAAAAACATAAATATTTGTATGTTAGTATTTGTATTGTTTCATTGCTTGGAAGCGGTGTACATTATTTCATTGCACATGTTATTTCGAGAATGTAATCTATTAACGTAAATCTTCCTGGTACGATTTGGGTCCCATTTAAATTTTACTGGAATTATAATACTTTAATCCATTTCTTCAGACAGTTATTTTGATGGATTATTTTTGAAAAATAAATGCATGGTCTGGCCTTTGCATAATTCCTATCTGTAATTCACGGGAGAAGGCATATTTACTTTGTAATCCATGGCGTAACCTTAATTGGCCTCCAACGTATTCGTCCATGGTCCAATAATTGTTTGTGGAGGTCTATCCAAATACTATCCGATACTTATAAGTATGCGAACACCCATCGCCGGAATCACGATTTGTATTGAAACTATTTTACCAAAATTTTCAAATTTGATTTTCGCAGAGAATTGAATTTATCGTTTTGATATTTTGACGTATTCACTTAAACACAAATCACATGAATGCTATTATGAGCCCTGCCTACTTTGCTTCAACAAATTTTATAAAATCATTCATTTGTGGTAGCTATAAAGTAATATTTGTCAACATATCCCCGTTTTCATTCAGATCAAGGAAAGATTGGGGATTATACATCCGGGGTTCATTTCGGCCAAGCAGAGATGGAGATACATATATAAGATGGTATTAATATAAGAACATCAAATTATCATAAGAGGTATATCAGAGGGATTGATGATGTTGAGAAATCACATTCCGTAAATTAATTCCTGCTCTCTCCTTAAACTATTTGTACGCACCCTACCTATTTTGGTTAGCTAATTCCTACCTATTATGGTTAAGAAAACCATATCCTTGTTGTATGATACGAGGTAAATCGGTACGGGGTCAAATCATAGATAACAAGAGTCCGTAGCCGCAAATCTTAAGATTAAGGTTGAGAAATCAATATCCGTTAATAATTTCTTCGCCTCAGAGTGATCTAGAGATCAAAAACATCTTTAAAACATTTGTACGCACCTTACCTATTTTAGTGAGATACACTTCCTACCTATTATAGTGGAAAATCTTATACATTTGTCGTATGACACGAGGGAATGTGGTTCTTAGCCATAAGATTGTATAGATAATATAGGAATCCCTATCCTCAAATATGTCAGTTGATTCGGAAATTCATTTCGGTCAAGAAGAGATGGAGAAATGGTTGGTATCGAAGAGCTTAAGTCTCGAGGGAAAATGGGTATTACTGTACGATCATATAAATATAATAAGAGTCCCTCCCTTCCAATAATGTTGAGAGGTCACTGCCTGTAAATTAATTCGTCGTCTCATACTGATCAAAAGATCAAAACATTTTTTTAAATATTTGTACGCATCCTACCTATTTTAGTGAGCTAAAATTCCTACATATTATAGTGGAAAATCTTATACATTTGTCGTATGACACTAGGGAATGTGGTTCTTAGCCATAAGATTGTATAGATAACATAGGAATCCCTATCCTCAAATATGTCAGTTGATTCGGAAATACATTTCGGTCAAGAAGAGATGGAGAGATGGTTGGTATCGAAGAGCTTAAGTCTCGAGGGAAAATGGGTATTACTGTACGATCATATAAATATAATAAGAGTCCCTCCCTACCAATAATGTTGAGAGGTCACTGCCTGTAAATTAATTCGTCGTCCCAAACTGATCAAAACATTTTTTTAAATATTTGTACGCACCTTACCTATTTTAGTGAGCTAAATTCCTACCTATATAATGGAAAATCTTATACATTTGTCGTATGACACGAGGGAATGTGGTTCTTAGCCATAAGATTGTATAGATAACATAGGAATCCCTATCCTCAAATATGTCAGTTGATTCGGAAATTCATTTCGGTCAAGAAGAGATGGAGAGATGGTTGGTATCGAAGAGCTTAAGTCTCGAGGGAAAATGGGTATTACTGTACGATCATATAAATATAATAAGAGTCCCTCCCTACCAATAATGTTGAGAGGTCACTGCCTGTAAATTAATTCGTCATCTCATACTGATCAAAAGATCAAAACATTTTTTTAAATATTTGTACGCATCCTACCTATTTTAGTGAGCTAAAATTCCTACCTATTATAGTGGAAAATCTTATACATTTGTCGTATGACACGAGGGAATGTGGTTCTTAGCCATAAGATTGTATAGATAACATAGGAATCCCTATCCTCAAATATGTCAGTTGATTCGGAAATTCATTTCGGTCAAGAAGAGATGGAGAGATGGTTGGTATCGAAGAGCTTAAGTCTCGAGGGAAAATGGGTATTACTGTACGATCATATAAATATAATAAGAGTCCCTCCCTTCCGATAAGGTTGAGAGGTCACTGCCTGTAAATTAATTCGTCGTCTCAAACTGATCAAAAGATCAAAACATTTTTTTAAATATTTGTACGCACCCTACCTATTTTAGTGAGCTAAAATTCCTACCTATTATAGTGGAAAATCATATACATTTGTCGTATGACACTAGGGAATGTGGTTCTTAGCCATAAGATTGTATAGATAACATAGGAGTCCCTATCCTCAAATATGTTATGACAGTTGATTCCGGGGTTGATTTCGGTCAAGAAGAGATGGGGATATGGTCCTTGTGTAGAAGGGTAAGTTATATATAAGGGATAGAAAAATATCATAAGAGTCTCATATTGTTCAAGAGATCAAAACCATATTGAAAACATTTTTACGCACCCGATCTATTTTGTATTAAGAGTAGATTTAAGGGACCGATAGGTTAGTTAGGAAAGAGCGTCAGAACTGCAATACGAACACACGTCTACCATTTAAAATGCAATGTTATACTTGTTTAGATACAAAATTTACTTATATATTTGGATTTTGGATTTGTTCATTGCTTCTTATTGGTGATTTAATTAATTCAATGCATTCCCAATATTAGTGGTCCGAGCGGTGGTAGAGGTTATATTTAAATAAATCAACTACTGTGAAATCGTTCCTCGCCTACAAATTGTTATCTTATAAACATTTCAATTTTTTAATAAGACCTTTTAGACCTTATCAATATACAGCCCCTGAGACTGGGTTCAGAGTATTTCAGTGATAAATAATATGGTCAGCTTTGATATGGTCTTCTGAACCATCAGAGTTTAGATAATGCATTTCGAAATCTCATTTAGATATACGTTAAATTTGTTTGGCAATTATATAGGTAGTATAGGTTCCTTTTTAGATTGGGACCTTCTTAGGGTAGAGATGTTTAGATTGAGGATGGGGAAAGCCTTGTTTACATTTATAATCCGATGCAAGGCTCATAATATTTATATAATATTTACCACAGCAGATCTCTTGCGATAGGATAGGATCTCTTGTTTTCATAGGATTTGATAAATTTGATCAGTTGATTTTTGCAGATTTTTAGATTTAGACATGTTACCGTGACTTCTTTAAACAATTTTTGTTACGTGGTTTTATGATTTATATGTACATGATTTGTGCATGAGATTTCTGTATAATAGGAGTTCCATAACAAGTACGGAAGCATTGTTAATGAAAGTTTTGTTTCTGTGCTATATAAAATCAATAAAATAGTTTCATTTACAAAACTATGAGTTCATTCTAAAACACCAAAAAACATTTATACATATCAGTTGAAATCGTTATAGAGTACGAAGTGACATATTGATATCTAGTGTATACGATTATACTGGTAAATCATTAAAATTCAGTAAATCTTCGTTACAGAATTATCTCTATTGTGGCGTCGTCGCCAATTTTATTTTATCGGTGGTTTCTGCACGAGCGAACCGAGTTAGCAGGGAGCTTGCCCTCTAGTGGAAATATAAAATAGTTTTCAATACGTTCCATTGTTGAGTTCATAAAATATTTGTGTGTTGAAGTGCTGCTCTAATCACAGGTGATTAGAATGGGAGTACAACTTTTGATCTAGTGTGTTCCAATAAAGGCATTTCAAACCAAGCGGACAGCAAGCTTTAGTATTTTTGAATATTAATTGTAATACAATAAAGGAAAAATATCCAATAGTGTTCGCTATCAGCTTGAGAAAGCTACGCTTAAGGTAATATGATCAAACAAAATTGTAAGCTTGTTACCACAGAGAAAATATTGTTTTGATTATTTTGGATAACATTTAACATGTCCATAGTGTCTTGCTGGTATTGTGTAGCTGATCTAGGACGAAGCACAATGGAAACCACAAAACAAGCATTTCTTGGAGGATGAACTTTGCACTGCAATGCAACTGGAATGGTAATTAATGCAATTTACATTTTATAATAATCATTTTACAATATATTCTGCATGCAATATAGGAAGTACATATGGGATTGGAAGTTACTGTTTTGGTAATGTAATTGTACTCGAACAAATGCGATAACTACCATAGCAATGCTGTTTGTGTAAGGCATCCTAAAGTATAGGCACATTCTTTGCCAATCCAAATTTCCCCTTCATTCAAAGTTATTCGACCACATCTTCCGATTCTTAAATCTGGGTTTCTTGGAATCTTGGAGTCCGCGTTGCCTTTGTGCGTGACGCCAATCCTTTTTCTGGCAATCTGCGCGAACGAATTTCTTGGAAGAACTCTGGAGCTCTTCGGTGCTGACCGAGGAGTCTCTTGAGAGCGTTGCCTCTTTGGCTGAGGGGCTCCTCTCTTCGGCGCTTCTGTGCAACCACTTCATACGTTGTTTATAATCTTTCATATCTCAAAAGAGTTCCGTTCAAGTGTATAGCTATACCTATTGCAGAATTCAAAGGTAATTCCACTTCCTATTACGATTATACATATATTCGTTATGCTGAAGTTTTTTATTTGACAGACGATACATAAAAAACATGTTTGTGAGATGGGTTTTTAAATTTTTTCTAAGTTTTGGTGGGGTATTTTGGTTATACATATATAAATATGATAAATAGAAAAAACTGCGAAGGACATTTCCTAAATACCAAGTGCAGTTGCGATAGATTTGTATGTAGATAAATAAGTTGAGTTAATCGGTCTATTGCATAACAATAAATACAAGTCAAAAATAATTTTCATCAAGCATACAGTAAAAATCAGTATTTTTAAGCCGATTATACAATGAGTTTCTGCTAAAATATGAAGCACAATAATCAACATGAAATTGTCGGATATTTTGGTAGTTTAAGGTAACAGCAACTGACAGTCAAATAATCCATAAAAATGTATTTTTTAGTTATGGCAATGGCAATTCTTCTAGTTATGTGTAAGATTTAATTTGCAGTTTTTTATCAAATATTTATCAAATTGACCAATCATACATACATTTTGAAAAACATAGAAGAGAGTAGAAGATAAGCAGAGTTTGTCAACGCTTTGGTTATAGAATGGAAGAACTCAATAAAAACTTAATCGTTTTCCAATAAAAGTTGGATTTCGTTGAGGAAGATAGTGAAGCAAACTAGAGTTTCAAGCTGAAAGTTGGTAGTTCGAAGATGTTAAATTCATAAGACAAAAGCTTGTAGATTTATTTAGATCATAACATTTGTAACGAGCCTAATTTAAGAAGCGCCTATCTTGGCGGCTTTTACTGCTTCCTTTCGTCACTTCCTGGGATGCTCGGTTTTTCTTTTTGCAAGTAGAAGATTTATACCGAAAAATGTTTCTATCCAGTGTCACATGGACTGTTCAGAATATGGTGAAAATAGCGGGATCAGTGGTATTATTGTTGCGTGGTGTAGTGCTGTTATTGTTGCGCGGTGTAGTGGTTTTACTTGCTGAAACGAGTATGAATACTCCAACTTGCATATGTTTGTACTATAAAAACATAAATATTTGTATGTTAGTATTTGTATTGTTTCATTGCTTGGAAGCGGTGTACATTATTTCATTGCACATGTTATTTCGAGAATGTAATCTATTAACGTAAATCTTCCTGGTACGATTTGGGTCCCATTTAAATTTTACTGGAATTATAATACTTTAATCCATTTCTTCAGACAGTTATTTTGATGGATTATTTTTGAAAAATAAATGCATGGTCTGGCCTTTGCATAATTCCTATCTGTAATTCACGGGAGAAGGCATATTTACTTTGTAATCCATGGCGTAACCTTAATTGGCCTCCAACGTATTCGTCCATGGTCCAATAATTGTTTGTGGAGGTCTATCCAAATACTATCCGATACTTATAAGTATGCGAACACCCATCGCCGGAATCACGATTTGTATTGAAACTATTTTACCAAAATTTTCAAATTTGATTTTCGCAGAGAATTGAATTTATCGTTTTGATATTTTGACGTATTCACTTAAACACAAATCACATGAATGCTATTATGAGCCCTGCCTACTTTGCTTCAACAAATTTTATAAAATCATTCATTTGTGGTAGCTATAAAGTAATATTTGTCAACATATCCCCGTTTTCATTCAGATCAAGGAAAGATTGGGGATTATACATCCGGGGTTCATTTCGGCCAAGCAGAGATGGAGATACATATATAAGATGGTATTAATATAAGAACATCAAATTATCATAAGAGGTATATCAGAGGGATTGATGATGTTGAGAAATCACATTCCGTAAATTAATTCCTGCTCTCTCCTTAAACTATTTGTACGCATCCTACCTATTTTGGTTAGTTAATCCCTACCTATTATGGTTAAGAATACCATATCCTTGTTGTATGATACGAGGTAAATCGGTACGGGGTCAAATCATAGATAACAAGAGTCCGTAGCCGCAAATCTTAAGATTAAGGTTGAGAAATCAATATCCGTTAATCAAGAGATCAGAACCATCTTTAAAACATTTTGACGCACCCTGCCTATTATAGTGAGCTACACATCCTACCTATTATAGTGGAAAATCATATATATTTGTCGTATGACACGAGGGAATATGGTTCTTAGCCATAAGATTGTATAGATAACATAGGAATCCCTATCCTCAAATATGTCAGTTGATTCGGAAATTCATTTCGGTCAAGAAGATATGGAGAGATGGTTGGTATCGAAGAGCTTAAGTCTCGTGGGAAAATGGGTATTACAGTACGATCATATAAATATAATAAGAGTCCCCCCCAACCAATAATGTTGAGAGGTCACTGCCTGTAAATTAATTCGTCGTCTCATACTGATCAAAAGATCAAAACATTTTTTTAAATATTTGTACGCACCCTACCTATTTTAGTGAGCTACACTTCCTACCTATTATAGTGGAAAACCATATATATTTGTCGTATGACACGAGGGAATGTGGTTCTCAGCCATAAGATTGTATAGATAACATAGGAATCCCTGTCCTCAAATATGTCAGTTGATTCGGAAATTCATTTCGGTCAAGAAGAGATGGAGAGATGGTTGGTATCGAAGAGCTTAAGTCTCGAGGGAAAATGGGTATTACTGTACGATCATATAAATATAATAAGAGTCCCTCCCTACCAATAATGTTGAGAGGTCACTGCCTATAAATTAATTCGTCGTCTCATACTGATCAAAAGATCAAAACATTTTTTTAAATATTTGTACGCACCCTACCTATTTTAGTGAGCTAAATTCCTACCTATATAATGGAAAATCTTATACATTTGTCGTATGACACGAGGGAATGTGGTTCTTAGCCATAAGATTGTATAGATAACATAGGAATCCCTATCCTCAAATATGTCAGTTGATTCGGAAATTCATTTCGGTCAAGAAGAGATGGAGAAATGGTTGGTATCGAAGAGCTTAAGTCTCGAGGGAAAATGGGTATTACTGTACGATCATATAAATATAATAAGAGTCCCTCCCTACCAATAATGTTGAGAGGTCACTGCCTGTAAATTAATTCGTCGTCTCATACTGATCAAAAGATCAAAACATTTTTTTAAATATTTGTACGCATCCTACCTATTTTAGTGAGCTAAAATTCCTACATATTATAGTGGAAAATCTTATACATTTGTCGTATGACACTAGGGAATGTGGTTCTTAGCCATAAGATTGTATAGATAACATAGGAATCCCTATCCTCAAATATGTCAGTTGATTCGGAAATACATTTCGGTCAAGAAGAGATGGAGAAATGGTTGGTATCGAAGAGCTTAAGTCTCGAGGGAAAATGGGTATTACTGTACGATCATATAAATATAATAAGAGTCCCTCCCTACCAATAATGTTGAGAGGTCACTGCCTATAAATTAATTCGTCGTCTCATACTGATCAAAAGATCAAAACATTTTTTTAAATATTTGTACGCATCCTACCTATTTTAGTGAGCTAAAATTCCTACATATTATAGTGGAAAATCTTATACATTTGTCGTATGACACTAGGGAATGTGGTTCTTAGCCATAAGATTGTATAGATAACATAGGAATCCCTATCCTCAAATATGTCAGTTGATTCGGAAATTCATTTCGGTCAAGAAGAGATGGAGAGATGGTTGGTATCGAAGAGCTTAAGTCTCGAGGGAAAATGGGTATTACTGTACGATCATATAAATATAATAAGAGTCCCTCCCTACCAATAATGTTGAGAGGTCACTGCCTGTAAATTAATTCGTCGTCTCATACTGATCAAAAGATCAAAACATTTTTTTAAACATTTGTACGCACCCTGCCTATTATAGTGAGCTACACTTCCTACCTATTATAGTGGAAAATCATATATATTTGTCGTATGACACGAGGGAATGTGGTTCTTAGCCATAAGATTGTATAGATAACATAGGAATCCCTATCATCAAATATGTCAGTTGATTCGGAAATTCATTTCGGTCAAGAAGAGATGGAGAGATGGTTGGTATCGAAGAGCTTAAGTCTCGAGGGAAAATGGGTATTACTGTACGATCATATAAATATAATAAGAGTCCCTCCCTACCAATAATGTTGAGAGGTCACTGCCTATAAATTAATTCGTCGTCTCATACTGATCAAAAGATCAAAACATTTTTTTAAATATTTGTACGCACCCTACCTATTTTAGTGAGCTAAATTCCTACCTATATAATGGAAAATCTTATACATTTGTCGTATGACACGAGGGAATGTGGTTCTTAGCCATAAGATTGTATAGATAACATAGGAATCCCTATCCTCAAATATGTCAGTTGATTCGGAAATTCATTTCGGTCAAGAAGAGATGGAGAAATGGTTGGTATCGAAGAGCTTAAGTCTCGAGGGAAAATGGGTATTACTGTACGATCATATAAATATAATAAGAGTCCCTCCCTACCAATAATGTTGAGAGGTCACTGCCTGTAAATTAATTCGTCGTCTCATACTGATCAAAAGATCAAAAAATTTTTTTAAATATTTGTACGCATCCTACCTATTTTAGTGAGCTAAAATTCCTACATATTATAGTGGAAAATCTTATACATTTGTCGTATGACACTAGGGAATGTGGTTCTTAGCCATAAGATTGTATAGATAACATAGGAATCCCTATCCTCAAATATGTCAGTTGATTCGGAAATTCATTTCGGTCAAGAAGAGATGGAGAGATGGTTGGTATCGAAGAGCTTAAGTCTCGAGGGAAAATGGGTATTACTGTACGATCATATAAATATAATAAGAGTCCCTCCCTTCCGATAAGGTTGAGAGGTCACTGCCTGTAAATTAATTCGTCGTCTCAAACTGATCAAAACATTTTTTTAAATGTTTGTACGCACCCTACCTATTTTAGTGAGCTAAAATTCCTACCTATTATAGTGGAAAATCATATATATTTGTCGTATGACACGAGGGAATACGGTTCTTAGCCATAAGATTGTATAGATAACATAGGAATCCCTATCCTCAAATATGTCAGTTGATTCGGAAATTCATTTCGGTCAAGAAGAGATGGAGAGATGGTTGGTATCGAAGAGCTTAAGTCTCGAGGGAAAATGGGTACTACTGTACGATCATATAAATATAATAAGAGTCCCTCCCTACCAATAATGTTGAGAGGTCACTGCCTGTAAATTAATTCGTCGTCTCATACTGATCAAAAGATCAAAACATTTTTTTAAACATTTGTACGCACCCTGCCTATTATAGTGAGCTACACTTCCTACCTATTATAGTGGAAAATCATATATATTTGTCGTATGACACGAGGGAATGTGGTTCTTAGCCATAAGATTGTATAGATAACATAGGAATCCCTATCCTCAAATATGTCAGTTGATTCGGAAATTCATTTCGGTCAAGAAGAGATGGAGAAATGGTTGGTATCGAAGAGCTTAAGTCTCGAGGGAAAATGGGTATTACTGTACGATCATATAAATATAATAAGAGTCCCTCCCTACCAATAATGTTGAGAGGTCACTGCCTGTAAATTAATTCGTCGTCTCATACTGATCAAAAGATCAAAAAAATTTTTTAAATATTTGTACGCATCCTACCTATTTTAGTGAGCTAAAATTCCTACATATTATAGTGGAAAATCTTATACATTTGTCGTATGACACTAGGGAATGTGGTTCTTAGCCATAAGATTGTATAGATAACATAGGAATCCCTATCCTCAAATATGTCAGTTGATTCGGAAATTCATTTCGGTCAAGAAGAGATGGAGAGATGGTTGGTATCGAAGAGCTTAAGTCTCGAGGGAAAATGGGTATTACTGTACGATCATATAAATATAATAAGAGTCCCTCCCTTCCGATAAGGTTGAGAGGTCACTGCCTGTAAATTAATTCGTCGTCTCAAACTGATCAAAACATTTTTTTAAATGTTTGTACGCACCCTACCTATTTTAGTGAGCTAAAATTCCTACCTATTATAGTGGAAAATCATATATATTTGTCGTATGACACGAGGGAATACGGTTCTTAGCCATAAGATTGTATAGATAACATAAGAATCCCTATCCTCAAATATGTCAGTTGATTCGGAAATTCATTTCGGTCAAGAAGAGATGGAGAGATGGTTGGTATCGAAGAGCTTAAGTCTCGAGGGAAAATGGGTATTACTGTACGATCATATAAATATAATAAGAGTCCCTCCCTACCAATAATGTTGAGAGGTCACTGCCTGTAAATTAATTCGTCGTCTCATACTGATCAAAAGATCAAAACATTTTTTTAAACATTTGTACGCACCCTGCCTATTATAGTGAGCTACACTTCCTACCTATTATAGTGGAAAATCATATATATTTGTCGTATGACACGAGGGAATGTGGTTCTTAGCCATAAGATTGTATAGATAACATAGGAATCCCTATCCTCAAATATGTCAGTTGATTCGGAAATTCATTTCGGTCAAGAAGAGATGGAGAGATGGTTGGTATCGAAGAGCTTAAGTCTCGAGGGAAAATGGGTATTACTGTACGATCATATAAATATAATAAGAGTCCCTCCCTACCAATAATGTTGAGAGGTCACTGCCTATAAATTAATTCGTCGTCTCATACTGATCAAAAGATCAAAACATTTTTTTAAATATTTGTACGCACCCTACCTATTTTAGTGAGCTAAATTCCTACCTATATAATGGAAAATCTTATACATTTGTCGTATGACACGAGGGAATGTGGTTCTTAGCCATAAGATTGTATAGATAACATAGGAATCCCTATCCTCAAATATGTCAGTTGATTCGGAAATTCATTTCGGTCAAGAAGAGATGGAGAAATGGTTGGTATCGAAGAGCTTAAGTCTCGAGGGAAAATGGGTATTACTGTACGATCATATAAATATAATAAGAGTCCCTCCCTACCAATAATGTTGAGAGGTCACTGCCTGTAAATTAATTCGTCGTCTCATACTGATCAAAAGATCAAAACATTTTTTTAAATATTTGTACGCATCCTACCTATTTTAGTGAGCTAAAATTCCTACATATTATAGTGGAAAATCTTATACATTTGTCGTATGACACTAGGGAATGTGGTTCTTAGCCATAAGATTGTATAGATAACATAGGAATCCCTATCCTCAAATATGTCAGTTGATTCGGAAATTCATTTCGGTCAAGAAGAGATGGAGAGATGGTTGGTATCGAAGAGCTTAAGTCTCGAGGGAAAATGGGTATTACTGTACGATCATATAAATATAATAAGAGTCCCTCCCTTCCGATAAGGTTGAGAGGTCACTGCCTGTAAATTAATTCGTCGTCTCAAACTGATCAAAACATTTTTTTAAATGTTTGTACGCACCCTACCTATTTTAGTGAGCTAAAATTCCTACCTATTATAGTGGAAAATCATATATATTTGTCGTATGACACGAGGGAATACGGTTCTTAGCCATAAGATTGTATAGATAACATAAATATGTTATGACAGTTGATTCCGGGGTTGATTTCGGTCAAGAAGAGATGGGGATATGGTCGTTGTGTAGAAGGGTAAGTTATATATAAGGGATAGAAAAATATCATAAGAGTCTCATATTGTTCAAGAGATCAAAACCATATTGAAAACATTTTTACGCACCCGATCTATTTTGTATTAAGAGTAGATTTTAGGGACCGATAGGTTAGTTAGGAAAGAGCGTCAGAACTGCAATACGAACACACGTCTACCATTTAAAATGCAATGTTATACTTGTTTAGATACAAAATTTACTCATATATTTGGATTTTGGATTTGTTCATTGCTTCCCATTGGTGATTTAATTAATTCAATGCATTCCCAATATTAGTGGTCCGAGCGGTGGTAGAGGTTATATTTAAATAAATCAACTACTGTGAAATCGTTCCTCGCCTACAAATTATTATCTTATAAACATTTCAATTTTTTAATAAGACCTTTAAGACCTTATCAATATACAGCCCCTGAGACTGGGTTCAGAGTATTTCAGTGATAAATAATATGGTCAGCTTTGATATGGTCTTCTGAACCATCAGAGTTTAGATAATGCATTTCGAAATCTCATTTAGATATACGTTAAATTTGTTTGGCAATAATATAGGTAGTATAGGTTCCTTTTTAGATTGGGCCCTTCTTAGGGTAGAGATGTTTAGATTGAGGATGGGGAAAGCCTTGTATACATTTATAATCCGATGCAAGGCTCATAATATTTATATAATATTTACCACAGCAGATCTCTTGCGATAGGATAGGATCTCTTGTTTTCATAGGATTTGATAAATTTGATCAGTTGATTTTTGCAGATTTTTAGATTTAGACATGTTACCGTGACTTCTTTAAACAATTTTTGTTACGTGGTTTTATGATTTATATGTACATGATTTGTGCATGAGATTTCTGTATAATAGGAGTTCTATAACAAGTACGGAAGCATTGTTAATGAAAGTTTTGTTTCTGTGCTATATAAAATCAATAAAATAGTTTCATTTACAAAACTATGAGTTGATTCTAAAACACCAAAAAACATTTATACATATCAGTTGGAATCGTTATAGAGTACGAAGTCACATATTGATATCTAGTGTATACGATTATACTGGTAAATCATTAAAATTCAGTTAATCTTCGTTAGAGAATTATCTCTATTGTGGCGTCGTCGCCAATTTTATTTTATCGGTGGTTTCTGCACGAGCGAACCGAGTTAGCAGGGAGCTTGCCCTCTAGTGGAAATATAAAATAGTTTTCAATACGTTCCATTGTTGAGTTCATAAAATATTTGTGTGTTGAAGTGCTGCTCTAATCACAGGTGATTAGAATGGGAGTACAACTTTTGATCTAGTGTGTTCCAATAAAGGCATTTCAAACCAAGCGGACAGCAAGCTTTAGTATTTTTGAATATTAATTGTAATACAATAAAGGAAAAATATCCAATAGTGTTCGCTATCAGCTTGAGAAAGCTACGCTTAAGGTAATATGATCAAACAAAATTGTAAGCGTGTTACCACTGAGAAAATATTGTTTTGATTATTTTGGATAACATTTAACATGTCCATAGTGTCTTGCTGGTATTGTGTAGCTGATCTAGGACGAAGCACAATGGAAACCACAAAACAAGCATTTCTTGGAGGATGAACTTTGCACTGCAATGCAACTGGAATGGTAATTAATGCAATTTACATTTTATAATAATCATTTTACAATATATTCTGCATGCAATATAGGAAGTACATATGGGATTGGAAGTTACTGTTTTGGTAATGTAATTGTACTCGAACAAATGCGATAACTACCATAGCAATGCTGTTTGTGTAAGGCATCCTAAAGTATTGGCACATTCTTTGCCAATCCAAATTTCCCCTTCATTCAAAGTTATTCGACCACATCTTCCGATTCTTAAATCTGGGTTTCTTGGAATCTTGGAGTCCGCGTTGCCTTTGTGCGTGACGCCAATCAGCGTCCTTTTTCTGGCAATCTGCGCGAACGAATTTCTTGGAAGAACTCTGGAGCTCTTCGGTGCTGACCGAGGAGTCTCTTGAGAGCGTTGCCTTTTTGGCTGAGGGGCTCCTCTCTTCGGCGCTTCTGTGCAACCACTTCATACGTTGTTTGTACGATAGATTTGTATGTAGATAAATAAGTTGAGTTAATCGGTCTATTGCATAACAATAAATACAAGTCAAAAATAATTTTCATCAAGCATACAGTAAAAATCAGTATTTTTAAGCCGATTATACAATGAGTTTCTGCTAAAATATGAAGCACAATAATCAACATGAAATTGTCGGATATTTTGGTAGTTTAAGGTAACAGCAACTGACAGTCAAATAATCCATAAAAATGTATTGTTTAGTTATGGCAATGGCAATTCTTCTAGTTATGTGTAAGATTTAATTTGCAGTTTTTTATCAAATATTTTTCAAATTGACCAATCATACATACATTTTGAAAAACATAGAAGAGAGTAGAAGATAAGCAGAGTTTGTCAACGCTTTGGTTATAGAATGGAAGAACTCAATAAAAACTTAATCGTTTTCCAATAAAAGTTGGATTGCGTTGAGGAAGATAGTGAAGCAAACTAGAGTTTCAAGCTGAAAGTTGGTAGTTCGAAGATGTTAAATTCATAAGACAAAAGCTTGTAGATTTGTTTAGATCATAACATTTGTAACGAGCCTAATTTAACGAGCGCCTATCTTGGCGGCTTTTACTGCTTCCTTTCGTCACTTCCTGAAATGCTCGGTTTATTTTTGCAAGTAGAAGATTTATACCGAAAAATGTTTCTATCCAGTGTCACATGGACTGTTCAGAATATGGTGAAAATAGCGGGATCAGTGGTATTATTGTTGCGTGGTGTAGTGCTGTTATTGTTGCGCGGTGTAGTGGTTTTACTTGCTGGCACGAGTATGAATACTCCAACTTGCATATGTTTGTACTATAAAAACATAAATATTTGTATGTTAGTATTTGTATTGTTTCATTGCTTGGAAGCGGTGTACATTATTTCATTGCACATGTTATTTCGAGAATGTAATCTATTAACGTAAATCTTCCTGGTACGATTTGGGTCCCATTTAAATTTTACTGGAATTATAATACTTTAATCCATTTCTTCAGACAGTTATTTTGATGGATTATTTTTGAAAAATAAATGCATGGTCTGGCCTTTGCATAATTCCTATCTGTAATTCACGGGAGAAGGCATATTTACTTTGTAATCCATGGCGTAACCTTAATTGGCCTCCAACGTATTCGTCCATGGTCCAATAATTGTTTGTGGAGGTCTATCCAAATACTATCCGATACTTATAAGTATGCGAACACCCATCGCCGGAATCACGATTTGTATTGAAACTATTTTACCAAAATTTTCAAATTTGATTTTCGCAGAGAATTGAATTTATCGTTTTGATATTTTGACGTATTCACTTAAACACAAATCACATGAATGCTATTATGAGCCCTGCCTACTTTGCTTCAACAAATTTTATAAAATCATTCATTTGTGGTAGCTATAAAGTAATATTTGTCAACATATCCCCGTTTTCATTCAGATCAAGGAAAGATTGGGAATTATAAATCCGGGGTTCATTTCGGTCAAGCAGAGATGGAGATATATAAGATGGTATTAATATAAGAACATAAAATTATCATAAGAGGTATATCAGAGGGGTTGATGATGTTGAGAAATCACATTCCGTAAATTAATTCCTGCTCTCTCCTTAAACTATTTGTACGCACCCTACCTATTTTGGTTAGCTAATTCCTACCTATTATGGTTAAGAATACCATATCCTTGTTGTATGATACGAGGTAAATCGGTACGGGGTCAAATCATAGATAACAAGAGTCCGTAGCCGCAAATCTTAAGATTAAGGTTGAGAAATCAATATCCAACCATCTTTAAAACATTTGTACGCACCCTACCTATTTTAGTGAGCTACACTTCCTACCTATTATAGTGGAAAATCATATATATTTGTCGTATGACACGAGGGAATGTGGTTCTCAGCCATAAGATTGTATAGATAACATAGGAATCCCTATCCTCAAATATGTCAGTTGATTCGGAAATTCATTTCGGTCAAGAAGAGATGGAGAGATGGTTGGTATCGAAGAGCTTAAGTCTCGAGGGAAAATGGGTATTACTGTACGATCATATAAATATAATAAGAGTCCCTCCCTACCGATAAGGTTGAGAGGTCACTGCCTGTAAATTAATTCGTCGTCTCAAACTGATCAAAACATTTTTTTAAATATTTGTACGCACCCTACCTATTTAAGTGAGCTAAAATTCCTACCTATTATAGTGGAAAATCATATATATTTGTCGTATGACACGAGGGAATGTGGTTCTTAGCCATAAGATTGTATAGATAACATAAAAGTCCCTATCCTCAAATATGTTATGACAGTTGATTCCGGGGTTGATTTCGGTCAAGAAGAGATGGGGATATGGTCGTTGTGTAGAAGGGTAAGTTATATATAAGGGATAGAAAAATATCATAAGAGTCTCATATTGTTCAAGAGATCAAAACCATATTGAAAACATTTTTACGCACCCGATCTATTTTGTATTAAGAGTAGATTTAAGGGACCGATAGGTTAGTTAGGAAAGAGCGTCAGAACTGCAATACGAACACACGTCTACCATTTAAAATGCAATGTTATACTTGTTTAGATACAAAATTTACTCATATATTTGGATTTTGGATTTGTTCATTGCTTCCCATTGGTGATTTAATTAATTCAATGCATTCCCAATATTAGTGGTCCGAGCGGTGGTAGAGGTTATATTTAAATAAATCAACTACTGTGAAATCGTTCCTCGCCTACAAATTATTATCTTATAAACATTTCAATTTTTTAATAAGACCTTTAAGACCTTATCAATATACAGCCCCTGAGACTGGGTTCAGAGTATTTCAGTGATAAATAATATGGTCAGCTTTGATATGGTCTTCTGAACCATCAGAGTTTAGATAATGCATTTCGAAATCTCATTTAGATATACGTTAAATTTGTTTGGCAATCATATAGGTAGTATAGGTTCCTTTTTAGATTGGGCCCTTCTTAGGGTAGAGATGTTTAGATTGAGGATGGGGAAAGCGTTGTATACATTTATAATCCGATGCAAGGCTCATAATATTTATATAATATTTACCACAGCAGATCTCTTGCGATAGGATAGGATCTCTTGTTTTCATAGGATTTGATAAATTTGATCAGTTGATTTTTGCAGATTTTTAGATTTAGACATGTTACCGTGACTTCTTTAAACAATTTTTGTTACGTGGTTTTATGATTTATATGTACATGATTTGTGCATGAGATTTCTGTATAATAGGAGTTCTATAACAAGTACGGAAGCATTGTTAATGAAAGTTTTGTTTCTGTGCTATATAAAATCAATAAAATAGTTTCATTTACAAAACTATGAGTTGATTCTAAAACACCAAAAAACATTTATACATATCAGTTGGAATCGTTATAGAGTACGAAGTCACATATTGATATCTAGTGTATACGATTATACTGGTAAATCATTAAAATTCAGTTAATCTTCGTTAGAGAATTATCTCTATTGTGGCGTCGTCGCCAATTTTATTTTATCGGTGGTTTCTGCACGAGCGAACCGAGTTAGCAGGGAGCTTGCCCTCTAGTGGAAATATAAAATAGTTTTCAATACGTTCCATTGTTGAGTTCATAAAATATTTGTGTGTTGAAGTGCTGCTCTAATCACAGGTGATTAGAATGGGAGTACAACTTTTGATCTAGTGTGTTCCAATAAAGGCATTTCAAACCAAGCGGACAGCAAGCTTTAGTATTTTTGAATATTAATTGTAATACAATAAAGGAAAAATATCCAATAGTGTTCGCTATCAGCTTGAGAAAGCTACGCTTAAGGTAATATGATCAAACAAAATTGTAAGCGTGTTACCACTGAGAAAATATTGTTTTGATTATTTTGGATAACATTTAACATGTCCATAGTGTCTTGCTGGTATTGTGTAGCTGATCTAGGACGAAGCACAATGGAAACCACAAAACAAGCATTTCTTGGAGGATGAACTTTGCACTGCAATGCAACTGGAATGGTAATTAATCCAATTTACATTTTATAATAATCATTTTACAATATATTCTGCATGCAATATAGGAAGTACATATGGGATTGGAAGTTACTGTTTTGGTAATGTAATTGTACTCGAACAAATGCGATAACTACCATAGCAATGCTGTTTGTGTAAGGCATCCTAAAGTATTGGCACATTCTTTGCCAATCCAAATTTCCCCTTCATTCAAAGTTATTCGACCACATCTTCCGATTCTTAAATCTGGGTTTCTTGGAATCTTGGAGTCCGCGTTGCCTTTGTGCGTGACGCCAATCAGCGTCCTTTTTCTGGCAATCTGCGCGAACGAATTTCTTGGAAGAACTCTGGAGCTCTTCGGTGCTGACCGAGGAGTCTCTTGAGAGCGTTGCCTTTTTGGCTGAGGGGCTCCTCTCTTCGGCGCTTCTGTGCAACCACTTCATACGTTGTTTGTACGATAGATTTGTATGTAGATAAATAAGTTGAGTTAATCGGTCTATTGCATAACAATAAATACAAGTAAAAAATAATTTTCATCAAGCATACAGTAAAAATCAGTATTTTTAAGCCGATTATACAATGAGTTTCTGCTAAAATATGAAGCACAATAATCAACATGAAATTGTCGGATATTTTGGTAGTTTAAGGTAACAGCAACTGACAGTCAAATAATCCATAAAAATGTATTGTTTAGTTATGGCAATGGCAATTCTTCTAGTTATGTGTAAGATTTAATTTGCAGTTTTTTATCAAATATTTTTCAAATTGACCAATCATACATACATTTTGAAAAACATAGAAGAGAGTAGAAGATAAGCAGAGTTTGTCAACGCTTTGGTTATAGAATGGAAGAACTCAATAAAAACTTAATCGTTTTCCAATAAAAGTTGGATTGCGTTGAGGAAGATAGTGAAGCAAACTAGAGTTTCAAGCTGAAAGTTGGTAGTTCGAAGATGTTAAATTCATAAGACAAAAGCTTGTAGATTTGTTTAGATCATAACATTTGTAAAGAGCCTAATTTAACGAGCGCCTATCTTGGCGGCTTTTACTGCTTCCTTTCGTCACTTCCTGGAATGCTCGGTTTATTTTTGCAAGTAGAAGATTTATACCGAAAAATGTTTCTATCCAGTGTCACATGGACTGTTCAGAATATGGTGAAAATAGCGGGATCAGTGGTATTATTGTTGCGTGGTGTAGTGCTGTTATTGTTGCGCGGTGTAGTGGTTTTACTTGCTGAAACGAGTATGAATACTCCAACTTGCATATGTTTGTACTATAAAAACATAAATATTTGTATGTTAGTATTTGTATTGTTTCATTGCTTGGAAGCGGTGTACATTATTTCATTGCACATATTATTTCGAGAATGTAATCTATTAACGTAAATCTTCCTGGTACGATTTGGGTCCCATTTAAATTTTACTGGAATTATAATACTTTAATCCATTTCTTCAGACAGTTATTTTGATGGATTATTTTTGAAAAATAAATGCATGGTCTGGCCTTTGCATAATTCCTATCTGTAATTCACGGGAGAAGGCATATTTACTTTGTAATCCATGGCGTAACCTTAATTGGCCTCCAACGTATTCGTCCATGGTCCAATAATTGTTTGTGGAGGTCTATCCAAATACTATCCGATACTTATAAGTATGCGAACACCCATCGCCGGAATCACGATTTGTATTGAAACTATTTTACCAAAATTTTCAAATTTGATTTTCGCAGAGAATTGAATTTATCGTTTTGATATTTTGACGTATTCACTTAAACACAAATCACATGAATGCTATTATGAGCCCTGCCTACTTTGCATCAACAAATTTTATAAAATCATTCATTTGTGGTAGCTATAAAGTAATATTTGTCAACATAACTGCGTTTTCATTCAGATCAAGGAAAGATTGGGGATTATACATCCGGGGTTCATTTCGGCCAAGCAGAGATGGAGATACATATATAAGATGGTATTAATATAAGAACATCAAATTATCATAAGAGGTATATCAGAGGGATTGATTATGTTGAGAAATCACATTCCGTAAATTAATTCCTGCTCTCTCCTTAAACTATTTGTACGCACCCTACCTATTTTGGTTAGCTAATTCCTACCTATTATGGTTAAGAATACCATATCCTTGTTGTATGATACGAGGTAAATCGGTACGGGGTCAAATCATAGATAACAAGAGTCCGTAGCCGCAAATCTTAAGATTAAGGTTGAGAAATCAATATCCAACCATCTTTAAAACATTTGTACGCACCCTACCTATTTTAGTGAGCTACACTTCCTACCTATTATAGTGGAAAATCATATATATTTGTCGTATGACACGAGGGAATGTGGTTCTCAGCCATAAGATTGTATAGATAACATAGGAATCCCTATCCTCAAATATGTCAGTTGATTCGGAAATTCATTTCGGTCAAGAAGAGATGGAGAGATGGTTGGTATCGAAGAGCTTAAGTCTCGAGGGAAAATGGGTATTACTGTACGATCATATAAATATAATAAGAGTCCCTCCCTACCGATAAGGTTGAGAGGTCACTGCCTGTAAATTAATTCGTCGTCTCAAACTGATCAAAACATTTTTTTAAATATTTGTACGCACCCTACCTATTTTAGTGAGCTAAAATTCCTACCTATTATAGTGGAAAATCATATATATTTGTCGTATGACACGAGGGAATGTGGTTCTTAGCCATAAGATTGTATAGATAACATAAAAGTCCCTATCCTCAAATATGTTATGACAGTTGATTCCGGGGTTGATTTCGGTCAAGAAGAGATGGGGATATGGTCGTTGTGTAGAAGGGTAAGTTATATATAAGGGATAGAAAAATATCATAAGAGTCTCATATTGTTCAAGAGATCAAAACCATATTGAAAACATTTTTACGCACCCGATCTATTTTGTATTAAGAGTAGATTTAAGGGACCGATAGGTTAGTTAGGAAAGAGCGTCAGAACTGCAATACGAACACACGTCTACCATTTAAAATGCAATGTTATACTTGTTTAGATACAAAATTTACTCATATATTTGGATTTTGGATTTGTTCATTGCTTCCCATTGGTGATTTAATTAATTCAATGCATTCCCAATATTAGTGGTCCGAGCGGTGGTAGAGGTTATATTTAAATAAATCAACTACTGTGAAATCGTTCCTCGCCTACAAATTATTATCTTATAAACATTTCAATTTTTTAATAAGACCTTTAAGACCTTATCAATATACAGCCCCTGAGACTGGGTTCAGAGTATTTCAGTGATAAATAATATGGTCAGCTTTGATATGGTCTTCTGAACCATCAGAGTTTAGATAATGCATTTCGAAATCTCATTTAGATATACGTTAAATTTGTTTGGCAATCATATAGGTAGTATAGGTTCCTTTTTAGATTGGGCCCTTCTTAGGGTAGAGATGTTTAGATTGAGGATGGGGAAAGCCTTGTATACATTTATAATCCGATGCAAGGCTCATAATATTTATATAATATTTACCACAGCAGATCTCTTGCGATAGGATAGGATCTCTTGTTTTCATAGGATTTGATAAATTTGATCAGTTGATTTTTGCAGATTTTTAGATTTAGACATGTTACCGTGACTTCTTTAAACAATTTTTGTTACGTGGTTTTATGATTTATATGTACATGATTTGTGCATGAGATTTCTGTATAATAGGAGTTCTATAACAAGTACGGAAGCATTGTTAATGAAAGTTTTGTTTCTGTGCTATATAAAATCAATAAAATAGTTTAATTTACAAAACTATGAGTTCATTCTAAAACACCAAAAAACATTTATACATATCAGTTGGAATCGTTATAGAGTACGAAGTCACATATTGATATCTAGTGTATACGATTATACTGGTAAATCATTAAAATTCAGTTAATCTTCGTTACAGAATTATCTCTATTGTGGCGTCGTCGCCAATTTTATTTTATCGGTGGTTTCTGCACGAGCGAACCGAGTTAGCAGGGAGCTTGCCCTCTAGTGGAAATATAAAATAGTTTTCAATACGTTCCATTGTTGAGTTCATAAAATATTTGTGTGTTGAAGTGCTGCTCTAATCACAGGTGATTAGAATGGGAGTACAACTTTTGATCTAGTGTGTTCCAATAAAGGCATTTCAAACCAAGCGGACAGCAAGCTTTAGTATTTTTGAATATTAATTGTAATACAATAAAGGAAAAATATCCAATAGTGTTCGCTATCAGCTTGAGAAAGCTACGCTTAAGGTAATATGATCAAACAAAATTGTAAGCTTGTTACCACAGAGAAAATATTGTTTTGATTATTTTGGATAACATTTAACATGTCCATAGTGTCTTGCTGGTATTGTGTAGCTGATCTAGGACGAAGCACAATGGAAACCACAAAACAAGCATTTCTTGGAGGATGAACTTTGCACTGCAATGCAACTGGAATGGTAATTAATGCAATTTACATTTTATAATAATCATTTTACAATATATTCTGCATGCAATATAGGAAGTACATATGGGATTGGAAGTTACTGTTTTGGTAATGTAATTGTACTCGAACAAATGCGATAACTACCATAGCAATGCTGTTTGTGTAAGGCATCCTAAAGTATTGGCACATTCTTTGCCAATCCAAATTTCCCCTTCATTCAAAGTTATTCGACCACATCTTCCGATTCTTAAATCTGGGTTTCTTGGAATCTTGGAGTCCGCGTTGCCTTTGTGCGGGACGCCAATCAGCGTCCTTTTTCTGGCAATCTGCGCGAACGAATTTCTTGGAAGAACTCTGGAGCTCTTCGGTGCTGACCGAGGAGTCTCTTGAGAGCGTTGCCTCTTTGGCTGAGGGGCTCCTCTCTTCGGCGCTTCTGTGCAACCACTTCATACGTTGTTTATAATCTTTCATATCTCAAAAGAGTTCCGTTCAAGTGTATAGCTATACCTATTGCAGAATTCAAAGGTAATTCCACTTCCTATTACGATTATACATATATTCGTTATGCTGAAGTTTTTTATTTGACAGACGATACATAAAAAACATGTTTGTGAGATGGTTTTTTAAATTTTTTCTAAGTTTTGGTGGGGTATTTTGGTTATACATATATAAATATGATAAATAGAAAAAACTGCGAAGGACATTTCCTAAATACCAAGTGCAGTTGCGATAGATTTGTATGTAGATAAATAAGTTGAGTTAATCGGTCTATTGCATAACAATAAATACAAGTCAAAAATAATTTTCAGCAAGCATACAGTAAAAATCAGTATTTTTAAGCCGATTATACAATGAGTTTCTGCTAAAATATGAAGCACAATAATCAACATGAAATTGTCGGATATTTTGGTAGTTTAAGGTAACAGCAACTGACAGTCAAATAATCCATAAAAATGTATTTTTTAGTTATGGCAATGGCAATTCTTCTAGTTATGTGTAAGATTTAATTTGCAGTTTTTTATCAAATATTTATCAAATTGACCAATCATACATACATTTTGAAAAACATAGAAGAGAGTAGAAGATAAGCAGAGTTTGTCAACGCTTTGGTTATAGAATGGAAGAACTCAATAAAAACTTAATCGTTTTCCAATAAAAGTTGGATTTCGTTGAGGAAGATAGTGAAGCAAACTAGAGTTTCAAGCTGAAAGTTGGTAGTTCGAAGATGTTAAATTCATAAGACAAAAGCTTGTAGATTTATTTAGATCATAACATTTGTAACGAGCCTAATTTAAGAAGCGCCTATCTTGGCGGCTTTTACTGCTTCCTTTCGTCACTTCCTGGGATGCTCGGTTTTTCTTTTTGCAAGTAGAAGATTTATACCGAAAAATGTTTCTATCCAGTGTCACATGGACTGTTCAGAATATGGTGAAAATAGCGGGATCAGTGGTATTATTGTTGCGTGGTGTAGTGCTGTTATTGTTGCGCGGTGTAGTGGTTTTACTTGCTGAAACGAGTATGAATACTCCAACTTGCATATGTTTGTACTATAAAAACATAAATATTTGTATGTTAGTATTTGTATTGTTTCATTGCTTGGAAGCGGTGTACATTATTTCATTGCACATGTTATTTCGAGAATGTAATCTATTAACGTAAATCTTCCTGGTACGATTTGGGTCCCATTTAAATTTTACTGGAATTATAATACTTTAATCCATTTCTTCAGACAGTTATTTTGATGGATTATTTTTGACAAATAAATGCATGGTCTGGCCTTTGCATAATTCCTATCTGTAATTCACGGGAGAAGGCATATTTACTTTGTAATCCATGGCGTAACCTTAATTGGCCTCCAACGTATTCGTCCATGGTCCAATAATTGTTTGTGGAGGTCTATCCAAATACTATCCGATACTTATAAGTATGCGAACACCCATCGCCGGAATCACGATTTGTATTGAAACTATTTTACCAAAATTTTCAAATTTGATTTTCGCAGAGAATTGAATTTATCGTTTTGATATTTTGACGTATTCACTTAAACACAAATCACATGAATGCTATTATGAGCCCTGCCTACTTTGCTTCAACAAATTTTATAAAATCATTCATTTGTGGTAGCTATAAAGTAATATTTGTCAACATATCCCCGTTTTCATTCAGATCAAGGAAAGATTGGGGATTATAAATCCGGGGTTCATTTCGGTCAAGCAGAGATGGAGATATATAAGATGGTATTAATATAAGAACATAAAATTATCAAAAGAGGTATATCAGAGGGATTGATGATGTTGAGAAATCACTATCCTTAAATTAGTTCCTGCTCTCCCTGTAAAATATTTGTACGCACCCTACCTATTTTGGTTAGCTTATCCCTACCTATTATGGTTAAGAATACCATATCCTTGTTGTATGATACGAGGTAGAACTATAACTATGTTTAAATATTTTCTTTGCAACCGTTTTATAAAGATGAAGATTTCAGATTGCATTAAATTCGTTTGTCATTTACATATGCGTAAAAGTTCCTTTTTAATTCGGGCCCTTCTTGGGGATGGGTAGGGTAGGGATGACTAGCAGGGTAGATGCGCAGTTTACATATATAATCCTATGCAAGGCTCATAATATATTTATTAATGTCATATTTTCCATTGCAGATCGAATTTGGATCGAATTTGTCAGTTTTTCTGGCAGATTTTTAGGTTTCGATATGTTCCCGTGAATTCTTTAAAACAATCTTGTTTTTTAATGATTTATATGTCAATTTTTTGTGATATAACAAGTACGGAAGCATTTTTATTAAAGTTTTTGCTTATGGTTTTAAAAATTGATAGAGGATTATCGTTTACAAAAATTTGAGTTCAGTCGGAAACCCCAAAAAACATGTATATACATATATCGGTTGCAATCATTATAGAGTAGGAACTCGCATTTTGATATCTAGTAAATACGATTATACTGGCACGACATTATTCTGAGAAAGCTGCGCTTAAGGTAATAGGAGCAAACAAATATTACTGTCAGTAAAATAATGCATTGTTATTATTAGCTTTTAGGTAAAGTTTTTCGCATTGCATAATACCAGTAGAATCAGTAAATAATTTTAATTTTGCTGTTGGGTTACATTTCTCCCATATATGGACATAAAGCAAATTAATGTTTTAAAATGAGTTTTCATTATAAATGTAGATGCAAAATTGTATGCTTGTTACCACTTAGATAGTATTATTTTCAATGCGTGCTATAATAAAACACCACCAAATACATCGGATAAAATTTAACATGTAGTCTCTTTTTGGTTTCGTGTAAGGTATACAACAGAAAAACAATAGAAACCAAAAAACAAGCATTTCTTGGAGGATGAACTTTGCACTGCAATGCAACCCGAATGGTATTAAATGCAATTTACATATCATAATAATCATTTTACGATATATTCTGCATGCAATATAGGAAATACATATGGGATTGGAATTTACTGTTTGGTAATGTAATTGTACTCGAACAAATGCTTTAAATATCATAGCAATGCCATTTCTCCACTTAGATAGTGATGGATTAAATCCTTTTTGATGGCATATTTGAAAAATACACAATCATATCTGTATGTTTGTGTAAAGCATCACAGCTATCAATATTTCCCCCTTTATCATAAAATGTTCGACTATCTTCCGATTCCTAAGTCAGGGTTTTCATTGAATGAATTCCACAAATTATTAATAGACTTTTATATTTCATATCTAATTTATAGCTATTGCAGAACTTAAGGAAGTTTCCATATCCAAATACGATTATACATAGAAATATTCGTTATGCTGAAGATTTTTAGCTGTCAGACATATTTTCAAAACATGTTTGGTTGATGGTTGTTTAAGTTTTGTCTGAATTTTAGTAGTCTATTTTGGATATAATGTATAACATGTTATAAATAGGAAAACTAGTAGCGACAAAGACGTGAATAAATTATTTGAGTTAATAAACAGAATATCATATCAGAAGATTGTCAAAATGATAATGATAAAGCATTGTGTCTCTATAATAGGATAAAGGTAATAAAGTAGGTTGGCGAAACAATGGGAGAAAAGTATTCACGTTTGGAGTTTGGGGAAAGAATAGTGGAAGAAAAAAGTTAACGTACATAGTAAGGAAAAAACATACTTTGGGACTTTCCAGAAACCTTGGGTAATTCAATTATGAGTATACTCTAGCAAAGGAACGACGCTAAGGGGGCAGCTATTCATACTTTCAAAATCGTGAGAAACGAATGCTATTCACTGATTTGGATTAATTTCTTGATCAACATGTTCCAATCAACCGGGATGCATTTTTTCAAACTTTCTGTCACCTGTAAAATTGTTCCTCGTTCGGAATTTTTGAGTAATGTTCCACAAATATTTTATATTCAAATTCTAATAACCGCTTTTGGTGTTTCATTTGAAATAGCTTGCATTTCAATACATATAGGTGTATAAATATACCCTTACAGTAGTGGGCATACATACATTTTATTTAGAAATATTAATTTAATTTGTTTTGAGATGAGAAAAGAATCTGATTAATATTCGTTTAGTGACAAAATGCTTTTAGATTCAGTAACTTTTGACTATGAAATAGTTTATTTTAAAAGGCTTATAAATGAGTCAGAGGATAAGGCTCGCGGTCTATTGCATACCAATAAATACATTTTAAACATAATTTTCAGCAAGCATACAGTAAGAATCAGTATTTTTATGCAGATTATACAATGAGTCTATGCATTTCATTCAGTTATGTGTAAGATTTAATTTGCAGTTTTTTATCAAATATTTATCAAGTTGGCCAATCATACATACATTTTAAAAAACATAGAAGAGAGTAGAAGATAAGCAGAGTTTGTCAACGCTTTGGTTATAGAATGGAAGAACTCAATGAAATCTTAATCGTTTGCCAATAAAAGTTGGATTGCGTTGAGGAAGATAGTGAAGCAAACTAGAGCTTAAGCTTAAAGTTGGTAGTTCGAAGATATTAAATTCATAAGACAAAAGCTTGTAGATTTATTTAGATCATAACATTTGTAACGAGCCTAATTTAACGAGCGCCTATCTTGGCGGCTTTTACTGCTTCCTTTCGTCACTTCCTGGAATGCTCGGTTTATTTTTGCAAGTAGAAGATTTACATATACCGAAAAATGTTTCTATCCAGTGTCACATGGACTGTTCAGAATATGGTGAAAATAGCGGGATCAGTGGAATTATTGTTGCGTGGTGTAGTGCTGTTATTGTTGCGCGGTGTAGTGGTTTTACTTGCTGGCACGAGTATGAATACTCCAACTTGCATATGTTTGTACTATAAAAACATAAATATTTGTATGTTAGTATTTGTATTGTTTCATTGCTTGGAAGCGGTGTACATTATTTCATTGCACATGTTATTTCGAGAATGTAATCTATTAACGTAAATCTTCCTGGTATGATTTGTGTCCCATTTAAATTTGACTGGAATTAGAATACCTTTATCCATTTCTTCAGACAGTTAATTTGATGGATTATTTTTGAAAAATATATGTATGGTCTGGCCTTTGCATTATTCCTCTCTGTAACTCACGGGAGAATGCATATTTACTTTGTAGTCCGTGGTGTAACATTATTTGGTCTCCAACATATTCGTTCATGGTCCAATAGTTGTTTGTGGAGGTCTACCCGAATATATATTTCTTGTTTTGATACATATACGTATGCGAACACCCATCGCCGGAATCACGATTTTTATTGAAACTATTTTACCAAAATTTTCAAATTTTATTTTCGCAGAGAATTGAATTTATCGTTTTGATATTTTTATGTTTTCACTTAAACACAAATCACATGAATGCTATTATGAGCCCTGCCTACTTTGCTTCAAAAAATTTTATAAAATCATTCATTTGTTGTAGCTGTAAAGTAATATTTGTCAACATATCCCCGTTTTCATTCAGATCAAGGAAATATTGGGGATTATAAATCGTTATCGAAAAGGAAAAGTGTTAGATTTTTGAAGATACCAACTGATAGTCTTGAGCACCATCCATAAAATAATTCCGGGTTTCATTTCGGTCAAGCAGAGATGGAGATATTGTCGGTATATAAGAGGGTACGTCACGAGGGAAAGTGGGTATTAGTATAAGAACATATTATCAGAAAAGGTATAAGAGATATATCAGAAGGATTGACGAGGTTGAGAAATCACTCTCCGTAAATGACTTTCTGTTCTCATTGCGATCAAGAGATCAAAACCGTCTTTAAAATTTTTGTATGGACCCTACCTATTTTGGTTAGCTAATCCCTACCTATTATTGTTTAAAATTCCATATCCTTGTCGTATGTTACGAGGTAAAGGGGGTCAAATTATAGATAACAAGAGACCGTAGCCGCAAATCTTAAGATTAAGGTTGAGAAATCACTATCCGTAAATGACTTCCTGTTCTAATTGCGATCAAAACCGTCTTTAAAATTTTTGTATGCACCCTACCTATTTTTGTGAGCTACAATCCCTACCTTCCCTACCTAGATAAAATAGAAGTCCCTATCGTCAAATATGTAAGATGATTCTAAAATGCACTTCGGTCAAGAAGAGATGGAGAGATGGTCGGTATATAAGAGGGTAAGTAGCGAGGGAAAATGGGTATTACTATAAGAACATCAATATAATAACAGTCCCTACTGATAATGTTGATAGATCTCTATCAATACAATTTGTACGCACCCTGCCTACTTTAGTGAGCTACAATTCCTACCTATTGTAGTGGAAAATCATATATGAGGTTATTATCCATAAGATTGTATAGATAACATAGGAGTCCCTATCCTCCAATATGTAAATAATTTCCCGTTTTCTTTGTGATCAAGGAGGCATGCAGATATGGTCAATATGTAGAACTGTAAGTCACGAGGGAAAGTGGAGCATAATCATAAACAATTTGCGCAGACCCTATATATTTTGGTGAGCTATAATCCCTACCTATTACTGAGGAAAATCATATATATTTGTCGTATGTCACGACGGAAACTGGTTCTTAATCTTAAGATTATATAGGTTACATAAAATTCCCTATTGTTCAATATGTAAAATAATTGCGGGTTTCATTGTGATCAAGATGAGATTAAGAGGTGGTCGGTATAAAAAGGTGAGTCACGAAGTAAGTGGGTATTAATATAAGAACATATAAATATAATCAGAGTCCCTACCGATAAGGTTCAGAGATCACTGTTTGTAAATTAATTACTGTTCTCATTGCGATAAAGTGATCAAAACCGTCTTTAAAGCATTTGCACGCACCCTACCTGTTTTCGTAAGCTACAATTCCTACCTATCAGAAAAGGTGCTTCTTAACCATAAGATTATATAGATAAAATAAAAGTCCCTATCGCCAAATATGTAAGTTGATTCTAAAATTCATTTCGGTCAAGAAGTGATGGAGAGATGGTCAGTACATAAGAGGGTAAGTCGCGAGGGAAAATGTGTATTAATATAAGAACATACAAAAATATAATAACAGTCCCTACTGATAATGTTGAGAGATCTCTATCTGTAAATTAGTTCCTCGTCTTATAGCGATCAAGAGATCAAAACCATTTGTACGCACCCTACCTACTGTAGTGAGCTACAATCCCTACCTATTAAAGTGGAAAATCATATATATTGGTCGTATGACACGAGGGAATGTGGATCTTAGCCATAAGGTTGTATAGATAACATAGGAGTCGCTATCCTAAAATATGTCAGTTTATTCTGAAAATCATTTCGGTCAAGAAGATTTGGAGAGATGGTCGGTATATAAGTAGGTAAGTAGCGAGGCAAAATGGGTATTACTATAAGAACATAAAAAAATATAATAACAGTCCCTGCCGATAAGGTTGAGAAATCACTATCCGTTAATTAATTCTTACAGCCTTACAGCGATCAAGAGATCAAAACCATCTATAAAACATTTGTACGCACCCTACCTATTTTAGTGAGCTACAATTCCTACCTATTGTAGTGGAAAATCACATATCCTTGTCGTATGACACGAGGGAATGTGGTTCCTAGCCAAAAGATTGTGTAGATAGGAGGAGTCCCTATCCTCGAATATGTAAATAATTTCCCGTTTTCTTTGCGATCAAGGAGACATGGAGATATGGTCAATATGTAGAAGGGTAAGTCCTGAGGGAAAGTGGAGCATAATCATAAAACTTTTGCGCAGACCCTATATATTTTGGTGAGCTACAATCCCTACCTATTATAGCGGAAAATTATATATATTTGTCGTATGTCACAACAGATAGTGGCTCTTAATCTTAAGATTATATAGATAACATAAAAGTCCCTATCCTCAAATATGTAACATTTTTCGGGTTTCATTGTGATCAAGATGAGATTGAGAGGTGGTCGGTATAAAAGGGTGAGTCAAGAGGTAAGTGGGTATTAATATAAGAACATATAAATATAATAGTTGAGTATAATATATAATAATATAATATATAATAGTATAATAAGGTTGAGAAATCACTATCCGTTAATTAATTCTTCGTCTCATAGTGATCAAGAGATCAAAACCATCTTTATAACATCTGTACGCACCCTTCCTATTTTGGTAAGCTACAGCCTCTACCTATTATAGTGAAAAATCATATATCCTTGTCGTATGTCATGAGGGAAAGTGGTTAAGATTTTATAGGTTTCATAAAAGTCCCTATCCTCAAATATCAAGAAGAAATGGAACGTGGGTATTAATATAAAAGCATATAATTATCATAAGATTATCATAAGATAATTATCAATCACTCAATCAATCACTCGATGAGGTTGAGAAATCACGATCCGTAAATTAACTTCTGTTTCTGATCAAGAGATCAGAACCATCTTTATTACATCTGTACGCAATTTTAGTGCGCTACAATCCCTACCTCTGATAGTGGAAAATTCTTGTCTTATGTTACGAGGGAAAGTGGTTCTTAACCTTAAGATTTTAAAGATAACATAAAAGTTCCTATCCTCCAATATGTAAATTTATTTTCAGTTTTCATTGCAATCAAGAAGAGAAGGTTGGTATATAGAAGGGTAAGGCACGGGGGCAGTGGGTATTACTATAACATATAAATATGACAAGAATTCCTACCGATAACATTGAGAAATCACTATCCGTAAACGAAATCCTGTTCTTATAGCGATCACGAGATCAATACCATCTTAAAAACATTTGTATGCACCCTACCTATTTTGGTTGAAGTCAGAAGTCGGGCTGGGAGATATTATGTAGTACAGTACAAGCGCTAGGAAGTAGAAAACTCTTGATCTGTAAGGTTATAGTTAGTTAGTTAGTTAGTATATAATAGTTATAAGATACCACATATGTAGATTATTTTCATATTTATATTGTCACAGATATTAATTTAGTCCATGTTCGGATCGTCTTAATGTATGTCTTGAAGTTTTTCGCAGTTTTATACCACATGAGTGACGATACTTCCATACTTATTGTATGCGCTGCCAAATTTTCTGAATCCATCACTCGTTTATATTTTCTGAGAATTTTCGTTTGAAGATGAAGGGGTTGGCGACATCGGTCGTCCACGAAGCCAAGATGAATCTCCTGTTCACTGATTTTACTGCGTTGCTCGAGTGTAGCACTCAGCTGGAGGAGGCGTTCCATACCGACTCGCGGGAGTAGAGATACGCCCGACAGTGGATCCACAAACTGGAACACGGTGCTGGATGGGCTCAACTGGAACGCCTACATGAGTAGATTGAGTGTGTGCTTCAATCAGAAGCGCCTCTACGGGATATTTGACCAATGGTCCCCCCGCGAAACTCGAGTCGATGGACATTCGGGACACCTCGAATTATACGCCGGTGTCGATATTGCTACTATGCTTGTGATTTGAGGTAGCTAGATGCGATTCCTTAAGAAAATCCGATCCAGTTATTAAGAAATTGTAATATAAAAAAAAAACCTTGTTGAAATTAACGGAATGAAACCTACCTATTATGTTGAAAAATATATTATTTTTCCCTATCGATTTTGTATAGTTATAAAACATTGCTATATGATTTTGATGTAAATAATAAATCAGATAATTTCGATGAATAACAGAGCTATGCATGTCAATATAAAACCTACCTACCATGTTTAAGAGTGCTGGAGAAAGCGGTCCGATCGTTTCAAGAGATCGAATAAGCTATTTTTTGTATAATCGCAGTGCTGTTTAAACCTGGTTCTATGCAGTCTTTAATATGAAATTGTTTTGGGTACTTGGGAAGCTTCAGAGTGTCTGGTGGAGGGAACAGTTTAATGCTTAAGTTTAAATGTTTGACAATATTTTTGCATTTTTTTTAAATTTTACATTATATTTGGACACGACATTTTTGTAAATATATGAGAATTATATGTGTATATGCTTTCATTATAAATTATATTCCGGAAACTTCCATGTTCAGCTTACAATGTGAAGCCATAATCATCCCAATTTTGTCTTGTTGTAGAGAAATGAATAATTCTTTCCTAAGATTGTTTAAAGAACAATTGGTGACAATCCTCAAATTTTTACTCCGAAATATAGTGTTTTACTAAAACATTGTTTAGATGGTAAGAAGGTAAAATATTTACGTACTTTTATGCTTTGGCAGCCTTTTGAAGTTTGAACATAACCTAAAATGGATATCAGGAACTAACGAATTTAATTAAAATATTTCGCTTTGAGGGTGATCACTGTCCCCTTCTTCATGTTGAGCGTCATGGATAGAGAATTATGTATTCGGTTTTAGTCGGGTGTGTACTGAGATACTGAGATCAACCCTTCCTCGACGAGCTAACTGCTGCAACGCTTTGTAAAACGGTTGGATGATCTAACTGAAATTGAATTTAAGCTTGAAATAAAAAAAATATGACGAGCAATGTTTCAAGATTTATTTTTGGAATTATTGAATTTTATTCACTTTTTTGTTGCTTCTTTTCGATAGATGAGCTCTTTTGTTAAGCATTTTTTCCATTTTCTTATTTTTTGTTTTGTTTCGACAAATAATTTTACATTTGTACAAGTAATTATAAAGTCGTAGAGTGTACAAAAACAAAAACAGTTTAAACAATTTCAAATATTTAAGAACTTAACACATTGTTGGTGTGGAACTGTTTCCGCTTAGAGTTCACCACAAAATGTATAGCCACAGAAAAGATTGTTTGCAAGCAACAGCCATTGTTTTGGACTTGTTGGTTAAATTGCTACTCCAAAGACGACGTGTGAACAGTTTCAATCGATCGATGTCAGAACAGAGTTATACGTATATCTGCCCGATATGTATTGGTATTCGTTCGATGGTAGGTAAGCAACAGAAGGCCCATTGTAGGGTTCACCCTTAGTAGAGCAGAGAAGTCGATACACCGGAGTTCCTATAACACAATCCGCACAATCAATCTGATAGAAACGACGCACCCTGGTCAGTCCGCGACCCCGACAATCAACACTAAGGCTGAGTCAGGGTCGCAGCCACAACTTTCGCGTACGCCAAACGCGTACATGGGCCGAAGTGCATTTTCAGCACTTCTTCTGCCTATTGCTCGCGAAGGGTACAGAGTTCAGAGTTTTACTTGGATCGATCGCCTACGCGTTTGCGTATCAACTTTCAACGCCCAACTATAAAGTTTAGAGAAAGAAATACATATTGCTTGGTTAAGTTGTGTGTCAGAGTTGCATAAAGCATTATTACAAATAAGATTATCAGCTATGTAAATGTTAAAATGACTACGAAACTTATACGTAGGTAAGATGCCAATAGAAGCGACAGAAACAGGGATGAAGAAACATAAAGCAGTGAAATTTTCCCTAGACCCAGCATGTGGGAAAATACATACATACATACAATGTACTCGTACATAATATATAAAGAGAAAGTAAACACATGGGTAGGTTGTGTTATTTCACACCCAAGTACTTTTTGCAGCTGCTCTGCTGTTGACGTCAGTGTGAGTACAACCGAATGCAGTATAGATAGGCGTATCCCACAAGTGGGAGCGAGATGAATATACATACTTTAAAATGTAACTGAAAAGAGGGGTATTTTTAGAGCAGGCCTGGTGGTGGCCTCGGTTTGGGGGGCTGAAAGGGAACATCGAGAATTTTCGATATGATTTGAGACGCGTTGTTCTGGAACAATTCCATATTACGCAATGGGCTGCAAGAGTCCGACTTATAGATTTGGCATTGGAAAAGGCCACAAAAAACGAGTGCTGACGAAATGGAGCATCGGCCAACGTTAGAAAAGGTTTTTTCTGCATATCATCTGTCGACAATTATCTAGTTCTTAGGACTACATTTTTTCTTACGAATTACAAGGTGCATTGAAAGATGACACTCTTGATTTGCTGCTGTTAATACCTGGCTTCCTATCCCAAATTATCAATTCCACGTACACTGCAGGTCTGTGCTGCCGCCATTGCACCCGACTGAGTCTGTTTCGAGAGTTTCCTGAACCTCCTGGATTGCCTCATCCTGCCTAGAGAGTTACTTTCTAGCCAAAAACGAGAAACTGCGCCTTTCCAGCTGCTTCCGCATTGTGAAATGCCCCGAAGCTGACGGTGAAATCGATGACTCATACACTTTTCCAGCGTATTTCTTTGTTTCAACTTATGAGCAAATATTGCCCGACATTGAGAAAGACTACGTTGGCGTTGTTGCCATGCTGGAATATGGCCTTTGTTTCGCTTTTACGACACGTTTTCCACACTTTTCCATTTTTTTCGTTGATGATTATATATGCTAGCCAGCAATAGTGAATACTTTTTTTTACAATTTTATAACTTTTTCTTTAGAGGCACTGCGACTAAACTTGAACACTTTTTTTTTGCGAATGGCAGTATCTGGTTCGACCAGTTCTATTTATACCAGCGCTGTCTCATGGAAAATTCGTGAAGCAGCTGCCTGCCTGCTCTGCGTTGTGCAGGGTTAATCTCTTTGTAGCCATTCCAAATGAGTGCGAGCGAGCACGCTGATGTTTCTCGGGCTACGTGACTAGCTGCCTACTTTTGCTTGTGTGCGTACATCTAGAGCGGGACAACAAGATTCCTCTGGCTGCAGTCAGAGTTGTATTTTTAACAGTGACATCTGTCAGAGTTGCTTTTCTGCAGTATCGAATACAGCCAGCCCTCGCTTAACACGAACTCGGTCTTACACGATTATAAAATTTCTCTTTTCCCTCTTTTAACACGCTGAATACCTACATTTGAGCTGTCAGAATCTGCTTTGCGAATTCTGATCGAATTCTGCGCTTACATGCACAGTTTCATGTACTTGTTTACAAATAAAATCAGTTAAAAACTCAAATTTTGCATAAAAGCAAGCACGAATGTATTATTTATGGGCGCCGCAATATTGGATGAAGCCATAAATTATATAAAAATTCGGTCTGCTCGACAGCCTTTATTAATTTCACTAATTTCTCCTATTTTATTTCCTCCCTACTAGTGCGTAGTGTAAAATTGATGTAGATGTCAATTACGCGTGCATCTATTACATTTGACTGTATATGTAAAACCATTTTCCTTTAATAAAATTATAAATAATTAATTAATAAATCGCATGTCCCAATGACGGTAGCTCTAAAATATTCTATATTTCCTAAAATATAGGTGAAATTTCTGTGCATCAAATACTTTGCAAGAAACTAATCTAATTATATTTTATGTCTACCTATACAAGGGCTGCTCGGGAATGGGCAATACTAAAGCCAATACGTAAAATCTGGCAGCGCCATAATAAACTGTCATTTTATAGCACATATGTATGTACGTACAACGTTTTTATGTTCACGATCAGTTAAAAACATCAATTTGGCAAAAAAATTGAAATTTCTTTCGACGTGGATTATCCCAACAAGAATGTGTTGATGAACTTAGTTCTTTATATGGCGAGAAAGCACCATCAAAAACGACAGTTTATCGCTGGTTTGCAGAGTTTAATAGTGGTCGTAGTTCAGTTGCTGACGAATTCCGTGAAGGTCGCCCAAAATCGGTTGTTGTGCCACAAAACATCGATGGTGTGCGTGAACTGATAGTGCAAGATCGACATGTGACATATCGTAAGATAGAGGCATCCTTGCACATTAGTTCCACTTCAATATATTCCATTTTACATGAACACTTAGTTGTAAAAAAGGTTTGCTCTCGTTGGATACCCCATAACTTATCAATCGCTCAAAAAAAGGCTCGCGTCGATTGGAGTAAGGAAATGCTTAAAAAGTTCGACCGAGGTGCTTCAAAAGATGTTTATAAAATCGTGATAGGTGATGAATCATGGATATATGCGTATGAGCCACAAACTAAACAGCAATCGACCGTGTGGGTGTTTCAAGATGAGCAAAATCCAACAAAAGTTGTTCCAGCACGAAGCACTTCGAAGCAAATGGTCTCCTGTTTCTTCGGGAGAATGGGTCATGTGGCCACTGTTCCGCTAGAGAAACGTAGGACTGTCAATTCTGAGTGGTACACGACCATTTAATTGCCGGAGGTCTTCGGAGAAATTCGCAAAACCAACTGCCGAGCACGAATCATTCTCCATCATGACAATGCGAGCTCGCACACATCTCGACAAACAGGTAAATTTTTAAGCAGACAAAACGTCGAATTGATGACTCATCCTCCCTACAGTCCTGATTTGGCACCCAATGACTTCTTTTTATTCCCTAACATACAAAAAAAAATGCGTGGTCAACGTTTTACGAGCGCCGAAGAAGCAGTTGAAGAGTTTAAAAACCATGTTTTGGAGGTGTCTCAAGAGGAGTGGAGAAACTGTTATGACCAATAGTTCAAGCGAATGCAAAAGTGTATTGATCATCAGGGGGAATATTTTGAAATACAATAAAAGCATTTTCATTTAAAAATTGTTGTTCTTATTTCCTATTCCCGAAATATAAATAGCAACCCTCGTACGAGGTACACATTAAATTGTATTTCCTTATGGCACTACAAAAAGGCCAGGTGCAGTTTAGAAACCGCTTACCTACATTCGCAGGTAGTTCGTTAGGAGGATTACATACATCCCTTGCAAAATTGTTCATTGTATAGTTTCCTAGTCCCAAAAACCCACCACCGAATTGGCTCAGTGTATGCTGGCAACCGTCCAAATGTTTGTGAGAGTTGAACCAAACACAAGGTTTTTGAACCTTTGGCTGTTCGCGGAGCAGGAAAGCCAGCTGTTGCAAAACGCACGCGCATCCTGTGCTGAACCGACTGAATCGGGGTGGGCTGGGCACGGGATCGAGTACGGACTCGGATTCGGGTTTGAGTTGCCGCATATCCTTGAGCAACAGCATTGGGTAAATGTAAATAGTGAAAAGCGCTCAGCTGCGAGCGAGCTCCAAATAAATGCTATGCTAACGAGTTGAACTGAAAAACTTGAAAACTGTCATTAAACTTCAAAACAAAGAGTATGCAAAGCGATGGAAAGGACAAAAGTTTTGATTATTGTTTGGCTGGACACAGATTTAATTGCCATCCCCGCTTAGGCCCCTGCCACCCCCCAGTTGGCGAGCAGAACCTGAATTTCCGCAGAGCGGAAAGTGCTCTATTCTCCTCTGAAGGAAGCGCAGCAATAAAACTTTGTTGCATTGGCAGGAAGGCTTGGCAGAAGCACAAACGGCAAAGTGTAACGAAAAGGCGAAAGCCTGATGGCAGCAATTGGCAGTAACAACAGCCACCGTAACAAAAGGAACAGCAGCATAATGGAGGCAACACGGAAATTGCGTATACGCCGTGTGCCCGCGCGTGTGTGTCTGCGCTGAGAGACATGAACAGAGCAATTGGGGGAGACCTCTTGTTGCTCTCTGTTTTGTTTCCTGTGCCTGAGCACAGCGACACGCAATACAATAGCCAACAGCGGGGAGGAAAAGTCAAATGGCATAATAAACGTATTTATGAAAAGGCAGCATCAACATGTTTTCCTTTCATCTCGGCCCGAAATGAACAGGGGTCCGGGTACGGGTCCGGGTCCGGGTCCGGGTCTGGGCTGATTTTGGTTGTGAAAGTGCTTTAGACGGGAATCCGCCTTACGCCCACCGCAGCTTCCCTGAGACTCGGTCTCCCTGACATTTCGCCATTTAACCTTGCATGTTGCCAAATGTGGTCCTTGAGTTTTAAGCCTACAAAGTTGTATGCTAAGCCTGTGCGAAGCTCCGAAAAGGACAGGAAAAAGCATAAACATATAGGAGAGGCGAGGCTCTGTCATTGCATTTGAGGGACGTTGGTGCGCCGCTCACGGAGTGTTCGGGTGTATGTGCCCGAGTACATAGGCGACAAGGACGATTGAGCGAATGAGCGATGCGATGCGATGCGATGTGGGGGGGACGGGGCCGAGGAAGGGGACCCACTCTCCCGAATCGAGCTCGACACTGCTGTGGAGGGTAACGGTAACTGGCGGCGGGTGCGGTTTGGCAACAGGGACCTACATTCAGTCGTCGTCGGGCCATCGTCGTCGTCGGCTCCCACTATCGTGCTCCGAGCGTGTCTGTGTCCATGTCTGTCGTGAAGCCAGATAGCCTGAAAAACGAGCTGCCCGTGCTGCGTTGGCCGCAGTCCTCATTCAGACGCGAATCCGTTAACATCGCGGTCGCCGAAGGGCACACAACATCATCTATCGGCACGGCGACCAGCACATGGCCGTCCATGGAACGCAACACGGAACCAACCGAACCGACCACGCGTAGTGTTAACCTTTCAATATTTTTTCCGTTAAATCGTTTTTTGTTTCTGTTTATGTTTGCTTTTGTGTGGGCGCTGTGCGGAGGTGTCATCGCCATCCCTGCAGCGTGGGAGTTGTAAACTTTTAGCATCATTATGCTGCACTCGCTCTGCCTTTTCTGCTCAGTGTGCAGTTTTTAGCACTGACATTTTAATTAGTCGTGCTGTTGACACTTGGTCAAACGCCCCATTGGGCCCTTGGGCATGGACCATCAGCTTTCTGCTTTCTCCACTGAATAGCGCTGAAATTGACTAGACCACGGGGCACGGCATGTAAGCACAATTAGGTTTGAAGCGCTTTCACGCTCACTCTGTCGCAGCCAGAATAAACGGCCGAATCCAAAATGGATTGGATCGGCAGCGGAATAGGACACCAGCTCCAGCTGAGAGCGGCTGGGGACAGTTTGAATTGTGTGCTAAGGGGTCTTTAGTCGCCAGTTTGTCTGCCATCGGCTCCCGTGGATAACGCCACTCCCCCATGGGCGAACAGGCAACAAAAGAATTCCTTGGCTTGTGGCAATTGTTTCAATGCTTACTGGCAATTTTTTGGCACTCAATCGAAGTGCCTCCTGCGCTTGGCAGTTGTGCTTAATGGAATTTTTATATGGTGCCATTGAGTTACTCGATGGTTCGTTTTGTCGATGTTTGTTCGGCTTTTTTGAGGTCAAAGTGCAAGCTCGCCTTGCCTTTTTCAATTGTGCCCAAAAACAGAGCAGAGCAGAGCAGAGCGGAGCGACAAGAACAGCGAACAATAAGAGAAATGGCACTAAAATTAATTAACCACGCGCATGTGTTGGAGATGGTATATGGCCATGTCCCTGAGCCCAGCCTCTCGGTTTGGCTGCACCGCCCCGCGTTCAATGCTACCAATCCAACCATTTATCCAAGCCTCCAACATTTGGCCTTATCTGAAATATGCACACGAGGCCTTGAGCCGCCGACTTTTTCGTAATGCCATCCAAGGCAACGTCAACCAGCTGACGAACGACCCAGAGACCAGACCAGACCAGACCGACCGACTGCCCGACCGATTCGCTCCGCATCCCAAACGGCAACAAACTGTTGTAGGTTGTATGTAGGTGCTGCCAGCCAATGGCTTCTCCAAAGCACATCCAACCTTGGGGGGCGCGAGTGGCGAAAATTGCATTTGTTGTGCAACGACAGCGACAACTACAAAGGCAACTCTCACACACACACACAAAAACACTGTGGCACATTTGTATGTAGGAGTCGCATGTTAATTATATATTTTTGTTTTTTTAATCTGTAAAGCCACGAAATATCCTGCATATCCTACAACTGAATGTTTTTCAAAGCCAACGAAATGCCAAGTGACGATGCCATTTTTATAGACTTTTTCTAAATCAAAAGAAACTACTGCGAGTACAGATACCAATAAAATAGAGATTACCAGCGACGGTCGAGGCGCCACTTAAAGTGCCTGCTAGCTTATCCAAGACGGCCTGGCGATGGCAGTGAACGGGAGGATTCGCAAGCGCAAGCATAAAAGCCATCTAAGTGGCGACACTCCGACTCCGACGACAGCCACTAGCATAACCGCGACGGCAGCCACCAGAGCCACCACAGCAGCCATAGCCCCTTCAGCGCCAGGCAGGCCCTGGCCCATGGTGGAGCAGAGCGAAACAATCGAGGAAGCCGCCGCCTTCGCTGGGGACTATAATAATTTCACGCATAATTTCGTCGATTTGCAGAACCTCTTGAATTTCAATGATTTGCTGAGCACCAGCAATAGCAGCAGCAGCAGCAGCAGCAGCGGCCCAAGCAATGGGATCGGGAATGCCAGTGACAATGGAAATAGCAACTCTGTGGCCAGCATCAGCAGCTCCTCGAGCGGATCGAGTACCATTAAATTGAGTAACGGCGCCATTATGGACACTCTTTTGGGGACCGTTTTGACCACGGCCACGGCGACGGTGGCGCCTGCCGCCAGCTCTTTGTTAGCCACGATTGCAGCCACTACCACGACAACAGCATCGGTAGCGGCATCCTCGTCGGCCCTGGCCATCGCAGGCAGCCAGCAGGTGGTGTCCTTGTCGGGCCTGGCCATTGCCGAGGCCACCTCATCCACCTATTATGCCAACTTGCTGAACATGTCGCCGGCCACCACCAGCCTGATCGCGGCAGTGGCGGCCACCAAGTCCTACAACGACAGTTCCATGCGCTGGGAGCAGTTCGACGGAAACGTGGACTTCGGCTTCGATCCGCTCTACCGCCATTCGCTGGCCATGTCCATTGTCTACTGCGTGGCGTATATCGTGGTGTTCCTTGTGGGGCTCATTGGCAACAGCTTCGTGATTGCCGTCGTCCTGCGGGCGCCTCGTATGCGGACGGTGACAAACTACTTCATTGTGAATCTGGTATGTGCGCTCCTAAATCTTACGGATGAACCCCATTAATTTTGAACTTAAATTTCCATTCCATTCCATTCCGCTTCCCGATTCCAGGCCATTGCGGACATCCTTGTTATTGTCTTCTGCCTGCCAGCCACTCTTATTGGCAACATCTTTGTGCGTAAGTATCTGCTTAATTCCGTAAGGCTCTGAGATTTATTTGCCGCTGGGGGCCACATTAACGCCGTGTGGGATGATGCGTGGGGCTTCTTTCCGACTGTTTTTTTCGTTTGGTTCTGCATATTAGCTGGATTTATGGGTTGCAATTAATCGCCGCTTAGAAAAAGCTTCGCCAAACGACACGGCCGAAATTTGTTGGCACCACCCTGGCTGCGTGCTCACGTGGCGTATGCGTAATGTGCCAGCTACAGATACGGGCACAAAAACAAATGTAATGGTCCTGGTCATTATAGCTAATGTTGGCATAAATGCCTCAGGAAATTAAGCTTGTTTTCCTGCAGCAGTGGTGCAAGCAGTTTTGCAGTCATTACCATTCCCTTTTATATCGAAATTTATTTACTCTGCGTAGACACATTTGGTTTTCGTTTCCCTTTTAATTGGGAATCGAACAGTTTGCAAGGATTTATGTAGGAAACTCTTGCAGTTTCCAATTTCAAAACACCATTAAAGGAAGATAATAGGATGGAATGGCGTGTGGCCTTGAAATCCATTAAATTTTAGCATCGAAAATTAAGTTAAGTTAAAATTCAATTATAAAAGAATGTATTTAGTAAATTGCACTCCATTCCTGAAACTTCTAGGGAAAAAAAACGAAATGAATACATGTACATTTCATCTAATATCCCCCCCGGATAATTCATTCAGTATTTAGTCTGTCCGAAATGTTTCAAATCTTTTAAGCAATGTAAATGAGTCTGTGACATCAGAGAAATCCCTGCCCAGGATGGTGGCACTCAATTAAATTAATTTTCCGGGTGCTAGAACACCACACCACACACCACTCCCTGTCCCAGCCCGGAGTCCTTCGTGGAACTGACAATTCACCAATGTCCAATGTCCAAGGTACAAGTGTATATTTAATTAAAGGCCAATCCAATTCGAAATCCCAGCGAGGGCACGACGGCCCACAAACGACCCAATAAACGAGGTTGCGCATAATTGTATGCTTTAATTTAAATAAATTTTGCCTGACATGCCTATCTATCTATCTGTGTCGTATCCAACACCCTCTCTGTAACTGTCTTTCCTTCCTCCATGTACACCGTGCTCTTCACCCCCTTTGCGCCTTAGACTCGGCGGTAAGCTGTCTTCTAAATTGATTGTCGTAGAGTGTTCGAGCAGGTGCCCAGAGTACAGCGTACAGCGTACAGAGTATGGGTCTATGTCTATGCAAATCGCCGTCGACATGGAAAAATGATCGAAATCCTTGAGAAATCAAATTCCGATTGTAATGCACGCCATGTCAGGGCAGCCGGGGCAGCCAGGCAACCAAAACCAGACCAAGGGCCGCAGTTCCATCTTCTATTGGAGCCGATGGCTGCCCCAACAGCAGTAGTCCGCCTGCCCACGGCCAGCTAGGCTCACGGATTGCCCCAAGTGTTGCCAATTAAGTAGTGGGCTCTTGGCCCACCAAGACGGGGCTGTGTGTGGAGGCTCTCTTGTTGCTATACCTAAACTCCGAGAAACGGCATTGCACTCGGCCAACGTTCTCCCCCGCCCAACAAGTGGGTCGGCCAGAGTGGGGGCGTAGTAAACGAAGTCGGCCGAATGCGAACACCAGGAAAAACGAATGAAGAGCGAGTGGCTGGGCAGGAAAAAGTGAATGAGTTTTCCTCGGCCTGCATTGTGGGCTGCGTGTCTGTGTGCGTTTGTCTCTGTGTTTGTGTGCCTCTGCGCACTCTCTCCGCTTTCTCTCGGGCGCTCTCACTCTCTATGTACTCGCACTCGGCTCTGTGTGTGTATGGGTGTGTGCATGGCTGGTTGTTGCTGCTTTGCGGGGTGGCCCAAAGGATCATCGACACAAAACTGACCTAATTTCACAAATTCAAGCTAGGCGCAGGGCTGGCGCTGCCACGGGCCGAACGCTCTTAGTGGGTCACTGTGGGTGGCCCTCGCCTCCCCTCCCCTCCCCCCGTCTTGCCTCTCCGTTATGGCCTGACTTGGGCGGCTCAGCTGGTGAGGCCTAAGCAAAAGCAGCAGTCACAACAGCAAACACAAATTGCAGCCCTTGCGCTGGCATTTCGACTTGTGTGGGGCTGATGATGGGTCTGTGGGGAGGATATTTTTTGGGTGCTCTCCGTGCTCTGGCTGGGGGTGGTCCCCAAACATTCCGATTCGCTTTCGACAAGCTGATGAAAGACGTTTAAATCGAAGGCGAGTTCAAAGCTGCGCCAACAAAGGATGGGTTGGTGTGGGAGTTGGAGTTGGAAGCTCTGTACTGTACTTTTCTGTACTGTAGGTGCTGGAGTCTCGGATTTTTGGCATATTTGCACATCGAACATTGCACGTTGCTGTCTGATGTTCTTACACACACACACCCCGACTCGTGGCAAGGATGGGCTCCACCACCCCACCATCAAAGTGAATTATATGAAATCAAAATGCAACCGTCAAAGCCGATGCCGATGCCGAGTACGACGCGGACGGCGACGGCGACGCGAGCGATGGCCATCGCCGCAGGCAGCGCCATTATCTAAGCACACCTTCAAGCCTCAGAACTATAGTGGAAGGTTGTTTGCATTCAAGGCTCTTTGCGGCTGGATGAATTGACCTAAATATTTCGCTTGGCAAACCTGATAGTCAGGGTTATCCACACACACACACATACACCCCAAGCGTATCTGTGTGTGTGTGTGTGTGTGTGTGCTTGTTGGTACCTGCACGGGGTTGGGCCTGTACTGGTTGGAGGCTTGAGGGTTGGTTCGTTTGAGTTGGGGGTTTGGAATGTGTGGCGGTTGGGGCCCTTATTTATGTGTGCTTCGAAATCCAATAAAATGCGAAATGAATTGATTTCCTAGCCGCGCGCAGTGCCCCAACGGAGCCATCCGCCTTGAGACGAAGGATATCCTTGCATTGCTCAGCAGCGACTATTGTCCTAAATGGGGCTTTATGGCCATTGTTGTGCCATCTTATCAATGCGAAATCGTTGTCATTAAGTCCTTTGTGGATCCGCATCACGTTCCCTATTTTAAGTCACGTTGCCCTGCCCGTTTGTTCATTAAATTGGCAGCGTGATTTGTGCCAGACGCTGCGGCGGCGTATGCATAACGAAAGACGCTGCTGATGAAGTCATTTTTCAGCACTTTGCGCCGCATGATTGTATTTTAATTTAGTCGCTACGTGCTGGATGGCAACAAACGGCAGCCACAGTCACAGCCACAGCCACACGCCGGCTTCGCATACCCAGATCTCACCTCCATATACCACTCTTCGCTGTGCAGCCTGGCGCCCTTCCTGCGGTATTCAATTTGCCATCGTGTTGTTACAGCAGTCGCCGCAGGACGTGACGCTCAAGTGATAATCATAACAATAACGCATTTGTCTGAAGTGTTATGACTTTTCCATGGCCATTCCACGCCCATACCAATCGAACCCACGGCCCGAGTCTCAATCCCCTGACCCGTTGGCGGATTTGTTACGCCTGATTATTTCATTAACTTTATGACCTTACCCTGGAAACAAAATTGTAGCCCCCGGAGACAATGCAAAGAAAAATCCAATCCACTTTGCCTATGCGTAACGACAAAAGAAAAGTTTTCCAGCAAAGGGACCAAAAACTAAAAGGCTTAGGCAGGGCGAGCTTGACATTTTCCAGGGCCCCGAGCACGACCTCACCGCCACCGCAGCACAATTGAAGGCTGCTGATAAGCTCAAGTATCGATTGGTATTATCTCCTCTCCTGTAGTTGATCAATATTGAGCACCAGCTTATGCTTAACAAATGGAGACGCTGCTGCTGCGGCGTCTGCAGGCCATATGTTGCCCTGTCAAGACACACTCAGCGCAGACACTCATTCCTCTTACCTTGACAGTACGCACCGCGGCTTTCGACTTAAGAAGCTGCTTGTTTACCCTTCAGAGCCCAATTATTTGGCTTCACTTCAGGCCAAAAATTATTGTTTAGGGAAAATAGAGCTTCAAGGTCCGACCCTCACGCGAGTCGATTCGTATTATTTCTGACGTTTACACAACAAATTAATGGAGGATAGGGAGGGACAAGGCAAAAGGTCCTTTAATTCTATATTGTTTTCATGTAACTTTTGTACTGTTATACTTTCACTAGCTTCCTTTGTTGTTTTTTTGCCTACAGATACACAAAATCCATATCTATAAATACACATGCAGAAAATATAATTCCGTAAATTTATTTATGGACAGTTTTTAGCTTTTTTGTATGCTTTTCTCTATTGGAAAGATTTTAATAATTTGCTGAATATTTTGTATTTAAATTCATGATTCAACTCCCATGAAGTTTGGAGCCATACGTATATCGAACAATTGTTGACTTTGGGCACCCCTGTGTTTCTTTGGGATTATAAAAGACAACTTTGAATAATTTGAATATGGCTTTAGTTTGTTTGTATACTTAGTAGTTGTGAGGACTGTTGAAAACTTTAATCCAAAAAAAACCAAACAAGTCACGTTTGCATTCCTTAATTAAATGGCAAACGCTTTTGGACAGGACAGCTTTTAGTGAATTTAAATTTAGAGAAAGAAAGTAATCTGTTTAACCATTCACATGATTGAATTTGATGGAGCACTTCCGAACTGAATCTGAATTTGAATTTGAATTTAAATTCTTGCTTAAACAACTTTCTGGCAAACAAGTTTGGCCAGGCAGACAGCCATATATCAAAGTTTACCCTTATCAGCATATAATATCAAATAAGTAGCCGAATACACTCGCATTAATAGCTTCGGTTTCAGTCTGTTGCACTTGCAACAGGAGAGGTTTGCCTCTTGTTCAACGCAAGCAATTTCAAATCGAAAGATTCGAAAGAATAAACCCGAAAAGAAAACCCATTTGAGCTGCTGTCTCCTCGTGTACATTCGGTTGATTGTTTGTCAGTCCGCCCGTCCATCTGTGTCCGATTTTCATGTCCTGCACACGCACCCATAATCCTGCCCAGAACCTGTCCATTCGACTCCCAAGCCAATGAACAGAAGTTCATAGCCACAAAGCCAAATAATATTTATATTTTTATGTGCCAAATCATATTAAATTCGGCTTTTATTGGGCTGCTGTGAGCGCGGGCGTACGGTGCGTATACGTATGCATAATAAAAAGCGACAAGAAATGGAGATAAGACAGGCGAGCGAGACAGGAAATTAGAAGCCCGCAAAAGCACAGCCACGTGACGGCGTTAAGGTTGAGAAGGCGTCTCCTGCGCCGAGCATTGAACCCCACGGTGCGGATCATAGGGGCAGAGGGACGTCCTGACACTTCGCCTCGTGCTAATGATGTGTGGGCTCTTGTTGGTTAATTGCCATTCGATCTGTCATGCTCGGGGCGCTGTTCGACTGTCATCAACCTTGACAAAGTTTGCCGCAGGTCCTGCCAACGCTGGTACTAGTACTGGTGCTGGTGCCCTTCCATGCCCCCGGCCATGTGTGTTTTATAACCTTTTGTGTCTGAGTGAGTTATTCCTTTTAGCATAAAATTCATAACGCACAACTATGCGATTGCTATGTGGGAGACCGACATGTCACGAGGACGCGTCGCGTACCAGTCTCGTGTCTTCCATCAAATAGAATAAAAGGAATACAAATTAACTTAGGCAAGTGCGGTCTGGTCTGGTCTGGTCGTGGTCCTAGTCCTGGTCGTAGTCGTGGCTCTTGTCCTGATTGTGGTCCTGGCTGTGGCTGGGTAAACAATAGTCCCGTTCCCCGTCATCACTCACTGGCCTGGCCGCCTGCCTCCGCCTCCGCCTCTGCCGCTGCCTGGTCGCAATCTGAGACTTGTCACCAAATTATGAATGATATGCAGCACATAAATCTCAGTCAGCAAACAACGGCGGCGACGTGGGCGGCCTGCGATGCCAAAGAAGCATTGAACGTTAACCATAGGACCAGAGATAGGACAACCAGGACAACGACTACGACAACAATGCACAGTACAGTACAGGACAGAAGAGGACAGCACAGGGCGATGTGACCGAAAGTTACTCAGCATAATTTTTACACTGTTTATGGCCAATATTTACCCGCTCTCTACCTTCTCTACTCTTCTGTTCTGCTCAACTCTGTTCTAACCATTATTTGTATTTTTCAGCCTGGATGCTCGGATGGCTGATGTGCAAGTTTGTGCCCTACATACAGGGTGTCTCGGTGGCGGCATCGGTTTACAGTTTAATTGCCGTGTCCCTCGACAGGTAAGTGCAACGTGAAACGTTGATAACGTTGAAAACACTCTCTTCAATTACGTGGCTATGAACTTTTATTGGGGGATAATCTTGGATGTTGGTTGGGGTTTGGATTGGATGGGCGGAGGGGAGGGGCAGGGGTCTGGGTGCAGTTTGTGCACTTAGTGATGCACGACCAGAGCGGGGGCGGCGTGGTGCACGGGCACTAGGGGCACCACCGGCTTTACGGCATGAACAGCCACCACAGGCCTGGCAACAATCGGGGTGACGACCTTGACGGGTGCCGGATGGTGCACGACGTGTCTGTTCGAAGAGCGTGGAGGCAGTTAGGGCGATAAGCAGATTGAAAATTAATTGCGTCCTGCTCAAACTTACGAGTGCACCGAGTGGGCGCCATGATGGATGATGGGAGTGTGATGCACCACAGCGGGATGCGCCACAACGGGGTGCGCCACAACGGGATGCACGGCTACCACTCCGGGATGGGCGTAGACCTGGGCGGCGGCGAGGGCGGTGAGGACAAACAGCTGTTCGGATTCGAAGCAGGTTCAAAGGTCACAGATTAGCTGTTGCAGTAGCAGGAGATCCGACAGATACTCACAACTTTGAACATTTTGTTGGCTTTTTTTGCACGGTAGTTAGATAGGAGTTGGATTAAAGATTTGCAGCTTGCAACTGGTGACAAATGCAACACCGAGCGTGGCTTTTATAGGAACACCCGGCCGATCCGAAAGTGAGTGCCGGCTCGACGCTCAATGCAAGCAGCTGCTGTTGCTGTTGCTGTTGCACCTCGGGAAAACTGGTCAGGCAGCCAGACAGTCAGACAGTCGGACAGTTGGACAGTCAGGCAGTCTGTGGGTCGCTCGCTCGTCTCAAGATCAAGTTCATCATAGTTTGCCTTGTCCGTATTAGGCAGTGCTGCGATAATCAAATTCATGTTTTTGTTTTTTTTTCGCTACGAGAACGCCTTAGAATGTTGTTTTCGGTTCGCCTTGTCGGACTGATTCTAATGACTCTTTGATGAGCTGCCGCCAGGAATCGAAATGTCAGCCCTGGGCTTCCTGCCTCCATTAACGTCCCGTGACAACTGCTGAGGAGATATCTTGATGCCCATAAAGTCAGAGATGTGGCGGCCAGCTGATTTATCAAATGATACTAAAACGTTTTGACGTGTGCCAGTCATAACCCCAAGGACAATAAGAGACGCCAAGTGCCCGTCGCTTTATGTGCACTTTCATTTATATCAATTTCCAACGACCGCATCCACCAGAATCGGAATCAGAACCAGAGCACGAGCCCTGGGGGAGATGAGACCCACAGCTTCATTTTCTATACTTCTTCTGCTTATGTTTTTGTCGGACAACCACAGCAGTACATCATTCAATCGTTTGGTCAGGCCCCCCAGAACAGGCCATGCGAAGTCCGTTTGGACTTGTCCGTGGCTGTCTACCCGTATCCTGCTGCTTTCTGTATGTCCATCCGCTGCTTTGTATTTTTACGAGCACTCGTAAACTGAATCGAAATTTAAGATTTATTATCTGTAACAAGAAACTTAAATCTCTTCTCAGCTGTCTTAGCCTCGGACTTAAGTGCTCAGTGTTTCCCATTGATGGGGAGTGCAGCGGATACGCACCCACCATATAGGGCTTTTGTTCCCAATAAGACAGCCCCGACTGGGCTTATCACTCGCCTCTTCTTATGCGAATGCCATTTAATTAGGGTCGTTAGTTTCAAGAGAGAGCGTATAAGGATCTGCCCCATCATCCACGCACACTGCATGTTTGAATTTATTCATAAAAGCCATATATCATAGTCATTCATTCGTATATAAACATAGCTGTGGCTTTATGGCGATGACAGTGACGGTGCGGGTCTTTTTGGGTCCGCCGTCTTTGTCCGTCTGTGTGTGTGGGTCTTTGGAAATGTCAGGAGTGCGTGGGAGCCATCGCCGGAAGAGCCAGGATACCCGTAATAACACCACGCAGGGCATGGGGCAGAAGTGGCAGCATGTAGCCAATTATTAAATTTGTAGCTGCTCATAAGCTCCGCATATGAATATGCAAATTACTTGTACTTTTAGCTAAGGGAAAGTACCCCGCAGTCCCTTGAACCGCACGGCCCTGCGGGGTATTAATATGCAAGAAATTTGTATCTTAATTCTGCCAGCGTCACCGCATCTTTCGGCACATCTATCACCACTTGGTCGGTAATCCCGCAGAGATTTGCAAATATTGTACTCAGCGAAATGAACGGGGGACAAATTAGCATGATTGTCGTAAGGGGAATATTAAATCCATGCAGAAATAAATGCAAATATTTAAAGTACAACAAAACACAATATTTCAGGAATTATCTAAAAAGGAAACTATTTTTTAATGTATACTTAAGATATTATTTATCAATCTCAATAGAAGTTATACATACATATGTATGTATGATGCAGAAAATCTTCAGAAGAGGTAGAAGAGAAAGCTTTAATATATTGAAAAATATTCCGAAAGAAAGGGGAATATTTAGAGGAGAATCCCAGTCAACGGTATGGAACAATATTTCAGGACTTACACAGAAAGGTCTTCTGTTATTATAACCGATAAGTGCATCCATCTGAAATCAGGAGGGCCATCGCTGGCCCATCGTCTGCTCATGTTTTTAATATCCCCTCTTGTAATCCACATAAAATATATCATTTCAATTGAGTCAATGAATTATTTAAAGTCAATCCAATATGATTCACTGCGAGCATATACTCACATGAAATTCAAAATCCCTAGTTAATTTTTTCCGAATGCACGGCTTATCCCGAAGATCTCAATTAGACCCTCATCTGATTTATGGCCTCTGGCAAATGGCATGGACAAATTATGCTAATGCAATTGCTTGGCTCCAATAAATAATCACTATGACAATTTGATATTGGCTATTGCGGACAGCTCTGTCCCTCCTGCCCCAACCCCATCTGATAGTCAGTCCAGTACTTTGTTTCGTTGGCTATTTTTAGCGCACAGAGAGAGAGAGAAAGCAGAACAAGATGCCGTTGGTGGCGGAGTAGTAGTGGCTGCCCAATAATGGAATTACCGTTGTGTTATCTGGCAAATATTTTGGCGGGCAGACGGGGCCCAGGCGACGACCCAAAAATAGAAGCACAATGCACGGCTCGAGGTGGGGGATGGGATGCCCCATAATTACATGGTTTTGGTCAGACCCAGGGACTCCCCGGGCACCCAGACCCAGACTCGGACTAGACTAAAAGCAAGTCCTGTCTGCGACTATTGAACGGGCGCCACAATGATCACAATGAGCTGACTGCACTAAGCTAAATGAAAAACTCTGAGCTCGTTCTCGTTCCATCGCATCCCGTGTCAGCGGCGTCCCTTGTCCTCTACCTCTGCTATCTGCGTCAGCCGCCTCACAGCTCTTATTCAAATTACAATTCATTATGGCAAGCAAAATAAAAAATGACACCCCTACCAGAATAGACTGGCGCTCGCATCCCTCCTGGCATTTTTCAAAGTGAGTGAGAGTGAGAGTTCAATAGACGAGATTGGAAAGCGAATACTCAGCAGAAAAAGGCTTAGGGACGCGGCACACCAGGCGGCACCAGGCGGCATCCTGCGTGTGCAAATTAATCAGTGGGAGATATTTGCATGCCAAGCCTTGTTGAAACGGTGTCGTCATCGTCGCCTCGCCAGCTTGATGATTGCCATTATCCCTGACGGGCTTGACGTCTCCGCCTCCGCCTCCGTCAGCAACTGAAGCTGGAGTTGGTAAACATTCTTTGTGTGTGCACTCCTTGCAGGTTCATTGCCATTTGGTGGCCGCTGAAGCAGATGACAAAGCGACGTGCCCGCATCATGATAATCGGCATATGGGTAATCGCACTGGTGACCACCATACCCTGGCTGCTCTTCTTCGATCTTGTCCCGGCCGAGGAGGTGTTCTCCGATGCCCTCGTCTCGGCCTACACGCAGCCCCAGTACCTGTGCCAGGAGGTCTGGCCGCCCGGCACCGATGGCAACCTGTATTTCCTGTTGGCCAACCTGGTGGCCTGCTATCTGCTGCCCATGTCGCTGATAACGCTCTGCTATGTGCTCATCTGGATCAAGGTGTCCACGCGCTCGATACCAGGCGAATCCAAGGACGCCCAGATGGATCGCATGCAGCAGAAGAGCAAGGTCAAGGTCATCAAGATGCTGGTGGCAGTCGTCATCCTGTTTGTCCTGTCCTGGCTGCCACTCTACGTGATCTTTGCGCGCATCAAGTTCGGTTCGGACATATCGCAGGAGGAGTTCGAGGTGCTCAAGAAGGTGATGCCACTGGCCCAGTGGCTGGGCTCCTCCAACAGCTGCATCAACCCCATCCTCTACTCCGTGAACAAGAAGTACAGGCGTGGATTTGCGGCCATCATCAAGTCTCGCAGCTGTTGCGGCCGTCTCAGGTGGGCTCCCCCCTTGGCCCCTGCTGTTGTCTCCCTCCTAATGCTCCTCCTTATATTTGCAGATACTACGACAACGTGGCCATTGCCTCCTCCACCACCAGCACACGCAAGTCCTCGCACTACAACCAGAATAGCTCGCGGAAGAGTCCCAGCAGCAAGGGCAACGCCGTCTCCTATATCTACGAGCACAACTCCTTGCGGCGCCACAACATGATGCTGAAGCAGGACAGCAATCTGTCGCAGCAGATGCTGCTGAAGCAGGACTCGCACGGCTCCCGACAGTTCCTGATCAAGCAGGAGAGCTCCTGCAGCGACGCCTCCGGCATCCGGCGCCCGTTGTGCCAGCAGGACAGCAATGGCTCCAAGATCTCGCTCTCCAAGCAGGATTCGATTGTCTCCTATATGGAATCGCGTCGCGCTCCCGGTCTCGGCCTGAGCGACTCGCTGGCGGACAGAGACAGTGTCTCGATGGAGTCACGTCGCGCCGGCGGAATAATGGTGAACGCCACGCCGGGATCACTGCTCGACAAGCGACAGAAGTTTGTGAAACAGGACTCGGTCATCTCGTTTGTGGATCAGCGACCAGAGCCGCGACGGCATCAGCTGGTGAAGCAGGACTCGGTCATTTCGTTCGCCGATCAGCGTCGTGGTCTCCTGCACAAGCAGGATTCCCTGAATCGAGCCAGTGATGCGCCCACTCATCATGTATCCATACTGAAAAAGACGGACTCGCAGCTAAGCTACGTTTCATCTTCATCAGCATCAGCCGCTTCTCCGCGCCGCAGTGCAGATCTGTACGAGTAGGAAATTATTGATAACATTCTACCACTCTACCATCCGTTCCACGAAAACATCCTACGCATCGTACATACTTATATATGGACTAGCTACAACCACTTGCAGAACATACTCGAACATACATATATATATTTATAGAAACTAGACAGACATTATTCCACAAATACTTGTCTCATTCCTATGGCAGCTACATACTATATAGATGATATGCTATGACGATCGAATCCTGGTATTTCTGACTTATTTACTGTCCCTTGCTAAATTACAGCCAGATGTCGCTTCAAATGAGGGACTAGTTTGCACAGAATGAGACTAACAGGCAGGCAGGCAGACAGACAGACAGACGGACACGGCTCGATGGTCGGTGGGTATCTTCTATTATTACGAGTATAATGATTTTATGAACTGTGATAGAAGTTGGCAGTGCTGGTGGGGCTCTGAACTTGGCTGGAAAGTGTCGGACTTATCCGTCATGTCATCTTTGTCTTTGTCATCGCCGTCGTTTATGGGTAGCCAGATCTAGGAATAGGGAATGGGTATGGGTATGGACCAATTCGATAGGGGAATAGTTATCTAATCAAAGATCGCTTAGTTAGACACAAGATAACACCACACCAAACCACACCAAACCACAACACACCACACCACACCACACTATACAATACAATACATACTCGTACTCCCGAACCGACAGACCCCACACACATATAGGAAATAGATGTTTTATACGTGTTTCAATGGTACTACACACAAAGATATAAACTACTCCTTGGCTATGGCTATATAATATCTACAAAATATGTACCGTTACGCAGTTTTAAGATTGTTTGTACTCGCAATTTGCTATATCGAAGAGTCGAGGAACGGAATGGAAGAGAAGCGACCTACAACAGGGGAAGGGAGGGGTTCAAATAGCTTTGCTATAACTTTTTGTACGAAAGCGAGAGTGAAACGGGCAAGTCCAGTATCATAGTCGAAGAGGAAGATAGGAAGTAACAAAACAAAAAAAAGAGAAAACACCGAGGTCTAAAGTAACGTACCTACTAAATTTTTGTATGGAAATTCTTACAATTTATACATATATATTTATATTGATTTTGGAATAAGCAATATGCAATGCATGGGTATGGTATGTCTATGCATACACGGTGCATCTATCAAACAACAATAATCAATTTTATTAGAATTTTACACAAACCAAAAACCGAGTCGCAGCAGCAGCAGCAGCGGAGGAAATGGTGGCACAGTGGCAAATGGTTAGTAAACGCAATACAACGGAAGGATAAACGATGAAGGAAGCGAACAGAAGAGAAGAGAAGATAAGAGACGAATGGCACGACCACTACTCGTACAACGGAAGCAGTAGGCCGTTAGCTTAGAATATCGTTGGGCAGTGGTACAACATAGTGTACACATCGAACACGCACAAAGTACATAGCACTGGACCATGCTGTTTATGATGATGATGATGATGTTAGTTGGGGCACAGATGGGGCGGGGTAGATTAGAGATAGCTCTAGATTAGATCTAGGAATGAGGGAGTTCGGCGGTGGATTTCGGATTTCGGATTTCTGGTCCGGGAAGAGGGAGCACAAAGCAGTCAAAGATTTCGCACTAAACGTATCACTACAAACTAACAAAGAAACCAAGAAGCAAACAATAATCGAACTCAAATTCGTTAAACACCAAACACCAAAGAACTTTAAACTACGAGTATAAATAATATAAAACCTTTTAATAAGTACGAGTAACGTGAACTACGGAGGAATCAATGGTATAACTATGATACTAAACATAATGATAAACTATGCAATTTTATTGTTAGCCAAAATTTTATAAATGTCAAGTAACGAACAAAACAAGTAATCAATATTTATATGTATACAGAATATATCAAGTATAAAACATATGTTATATATCTTTATATACTTCGATGGTATTAGGCGCTGTTTTGTAGAGTTTTGTCACGCTTGAACGATGCTATTCCATCAACGAACGACTAGTTAAACTGTATGGGTGAGTTCCAATTCATTTTTTGGGATTTGCGGAAAAGCTTAAAGCCCATCCCATCATGGTAAGGCCTGTACAAAACTCCAGCGCTTAATGCAAGTCAAGATCTACAAAGAAGAATATCAATAATATATTACAAATATACAAGTATTTATATAGTTTTAACAACGCATATTCTCGTGCTCGAAACAGCAGTAAATGCTAGCCCGAATCCCAACCCCAACCCCAACCACAGAAAAGAACACCAAATATTAAGCTAAAGATTACATTTATATAACGAGCTATCAACAAATTTGTTGTGTGCAACAAAACTACATATACGAGTATTCAAACCAAACCCCAATATTTATACGTATGACATACTTATGATATTCTGCAAGTATGTAAAGGCGCGCAATAGAAATGTCCTTTACCGCTTAATCAGCCACGCAAAAGATGACGAACGTGAAAGTATTAGGGCAAAGTGGATAAACCAAAATATATATTTATCAAAGAAACCAAATTGATTTTTAGGTTTTAAAGTTTTAAACCGTAGTGCATAATCAAAACTTCATACATACATTATATGTGCATTATGTTCGTTATATACCGATATGGAAAATAGAAAAAACACCAAATCTGCGCGTTAACAGGTTCAAGAATCAAATTGACATTATGCAAATACAGTATCTATTTATGTGAATGTATGTATTTATGGATACATATATGCATATTTATCGCGTACAACCAACACCAAAAAAACATGCATGTTAGCAGAAATAATACAAATAAATATATATAATAAATAAACCATCATCTGGTATTTTAAATCTGGCACCCAATTGAGCTATTGATAACTGAATTATATAGAAATTATTGCATTCAGCCAATCTTCGGATCTGGTATTCGGCTACCACCAGCCAGCCCGATGGATGTGCTCCGTCTGGACTGGGGCAGCCACTGGCTGTCCTGCTGCTGGCCATAGTCTTAGCTTCTAGACGCGTAAGTAAAATCAGTATTTGTGGATATATTTTAAATGTATCTTCCTTCACAGAGGACTTAAGTAGCCTGCACTTTGCCACAAACCGAGTCGTATCCGATTTCCCCCCCACAGACGTAGTCCTATCCGACTGGTGTCCAAGATCTGAGTGCCACTAAATTGAAAGTGGTTTTCATTCCTGTGATCGGAATAAAATCCTTGATCAGATGAAGTCCGTATCAAGGACCAAGGATCAAGAATATTTTTTCCAGTCACATATATGTACATATATCGTTTCATATTTCCCCGATTTTTTGCATGGATGATTTTTCAATTCAAAATTAAATTTATCAAAACTATACTTAGAATAAATATATAGCATTTATAGTATATACCGCCTAAATAAATCTGGAATCTAGTATCCCGCGTGGGCCTCCCTTGGTTTCCATTCTCAAAGGCCTTGTTGTTGATGGCCAGGATGAAGATGGCTTCTTAGGTTCGAATCTTGCAAGGTGTGCGCATCTGTCCTGCTGGGATAGGGAGGTGTTGGCTGGCTTATGACGATCATAAGATTAAGACCCTGGGATCCAGAAGTTCGCTTGCGAAATGTTCGGTGTATGAACTGACACATCTATACACTGTGAAATGGCAAAATAGGTCACAAAAATAACAGCCATATAAAATTTTGAGTAGTAATCGAATGGGCATGTACCAAAGAAATACACCATTTCGATATCGATATAAATGGTTTCTCGTAGAAACCGTTAAATTCAAATATTGGATTTTTATCATCAGCAATGATTGCATACTACACTTCTTCTCCATTATTTCTTCTAATAGCAAAAGGTCCTAAGGTTCTAAAAGATATTTAATTTTCTTTGTTCCTATTCTCTTGTTTACATCTGTAATCAGCTGATCATTGTTCGGTATTTCAGTAAAATACGATACTACTATGGCCATTTTTAGGGTGTAAACATATATGTACATACACCTGTTCGATCCGCTAGACCTTACTTTAAGCTCTGCATTTAGACCTGGAACACACCCAAAAATCAAGAAAATAACATGAACCGCTGGCTAAATCGCGTTGCTGTTGTCACCGGGGCCAGTTCTGGGATCGGTGCAGCCTGCTGCAAAGATCTAGTGTCCAAAGGAATGATCGTCGTGGGATTGGCGCGACGGGAGCATCGTCTGCAGGAGCTAAAGTCTTCTCTGCCAGTCGATCAGGTGGCTAATTTTCACGGCCGCAAGTGCGACGTCAGTGTGGAACAGGAGGTAATTGACGCCTTTGTTTGGATCGAGCAGACTTTGGGCGGGGCCGACGTACTAATCAACAATGCCGGCATAGTACGAAGGACTAACATCACCGATGAGGGCAACTCGGAAGCTCTTCGTGCTATATTGGACACTAATTTGCTCGGCGTTTCCTGGTGTACACGAGAAGCTTTTCTTTCGCTTCAGCGGAGAAAAGTGAACGATGGCCATGTGGTGCTGATAAATAGCCTGGCCGGGCATATTGTGCCAATGGTGGATGGGATTCAGTTCAATATGTATGCACCTTCGAAGCATGCTATAACCGCGTTAACTGAAGTCCTTCGACAAGAATTCATCAATAAAGGAACCAAGACGAAGATTACAGTGAGTATGCTTTTTCTATTATCCGGATATCTGTTACCTTTATTACCATCTCCAGAGTATCAGTCCTGGTGTTGTGGACACAGAAATCTTCGAGAAGAATTCCCCGGAGCTGGCCAACTCCATGCCTATGCTGAAAGCGGAGGATGTGGCCGATGCAGTGACCTATTGCATCCAAACACCGCCAAATGTGCAGATTCATGAACTCACAATCAAGCCCGTTGGTGAAAGATTTTAAGAGATTAACATTTTAGCAGTCGCGAATTTATTATTATATTAACGAAATAGGGTATACACATGCCTATACTACCGGTTGACAAGCAACAAGTCTTCAAATACTTCAACATTGAAAGGACAACATTGGGACTGTTTGTTTGTTGAACATTGTAAAATCTTGTTTCAGGAAAAATCCAATAAAAGCAAGTATTTGAAATAAACCAGTCAAATAGAAAATAGGTCAACTAAATGGATAAAATTATGTGGGCAGGGCTGAGAGTTCTGTATAGCTAGTAATATTCGACGGAATATCAAAAACGAGGAATATGTATAATGGAACTTGAATTCGTCAGTATATTTACGGAATATTTTTAAAATGAGACGATATATTTTGGTATATTTCTGAGGGTCGGACGGTATATTTTATCAGTGGGTACACAGCAGTCACACTGGTCGTAGTCGTGTCGGGATTTGTTTTTCTAATTTAACTGTTTTAAACGTTAATTAATTAATTTGTATACTCTTCAAAATTGCAACGAAATCCTAATTAAATATATATATTTCACGGTTCTCACTACCGTCGCGTTTCCTTGTGCTAACGAAAACTAATTGAATTACACACGCACACAGCCAGCAAAACAGTCGTCTGCGTCATTGGCTATTTTGGTCCAAATATTGAAATTATGGAAAAACAACAGCAACAAACAGCTCCCGAGGTGGCCGCCACTCCAGCTCCACTGCTGGAGGAGCAACTGGACATGGATGACAGCATGAAGCACTGCTTCGAGAACCTAATTGTCATCGATGTGGGGGCTAATTTGACCAACAAAAAGTATAGCCGTGATCTGGATTCCGTCGTTCAAAGAGCAAGAGACGCAGGTTAGTACTAGTGTGGGTATGTCGATTGAAGAAGAGCTAGAAAAGTAAAAGAATAAGACGGCTGTGCGGGGAAATTGTCTTTGTGTTTGGGCGAGGCACGCATTGAGAGGCGCCAGAAGGTCAAGCGATAAGCAACATGTGTGCGTCCGTGTCTGTGTTTGCGTGTGTGTGTGTGCGAGAGTAGAGGTATGTGGCATAGCCGTAGGCAAAGTGCAACCGTGCACCACTGCATTTTCGATGGCATGGCTAACTTTCTCTTTGTTCTCTTTTGTTCAGGTGTTCAGAAACTAATGGTACACGGCACTTCGGTCAAATCAAGCAAGGAAGCGCTGCGCCTTTCGCGCATTTATCCCGACATTATCTACTCGACTGCTGGCATACACCCACACGACTCCAAGTCCATTGTGGAGGAGCCGTCCACATGGTTTGACTTGGAGCATATCGCCCAAGCACAGGAGTGCGTCGCGGTGGGTCCATGCGGCCTGGACTACCAACGCGACTTCTCCGAACCAGACGCCCAGAAACAGATCTTCGCCAAGCAATTGCACTTGGCCATTCGGCTTAATAAACCTGTTCTAATCCATGAGCGGTCGGCTCAGAAAGACCTACTCGAAATACTCGACAAGTATGCCACCGAATGAAGCCCCAGCCCCAGCCCCACGTTTCTAACCCCATCCATCGCATTGCAGATTCGAGAATCTACCGCCTGTGATTATCAGAGGTTTCATGGGCACTGCCGAGGAGGCACTGAAGTACTTGGACCGGAGGTTCTATATCAGTTTAACCGGCTACTTGTGCAAGGACAAATCGGACACGGGCGTACGCAGGCTGCTGGAAAATGGCACACTGCCTTTAGATAGATTGCTGGTTGAGACGGATGCTCCGTTCATGTATCCAAACACCAGGGCTTCCAAGCTACCGCAACATGTCAAGACTGCCATCACCGAACGCTCTTTGCTGTACTTACACAGGTAATGGATTTATTCTTTTGATTATTTTGTACTTCCAGCTAATTTACCGAAATTCTTGTTCAGATATTGTACCTTCCAACGAAACGAGCCATGCAGTCTGCCAGCCATTGTGGAAATGATAGCCGCATTCATGAAGAAAACGCCCGATGAGGTGGCCTTGGCCACTGCCTTCAATGCCCTGAAGCTCTTCGGTTTGTCCTAAAAAGAGTGCCGTGCCCCACCAGAGGAACTGAACGAAAAAGTGTGTGCCAGCAAGGACCTGACCTTTGCGAACAGTTTCAACGAGCCTGAGATTCACGATAGACTCATTTATGTGCCTTAACCCCTAATCGAATTCTTGATGATCCGATCATCTTGATATACACACATATAACGATACACCTACACAATTACGAACCCATTGCATGCGAGAACTACGTATACCACACCATATGCATGCTCCACCCCTTACCATACTCATACTGGTGCAAATTGACGATCGAAATTTGCACAAGTATAGCTTTAAGTTGTTGGAATTTCCTAAGCAGATGCTTTATTTACTTGAATACCCCAGAAAACGGTGCCAAGGTAGGTGCCAAGTGAAACGCTAGACCCTTGTGAGCAAATCAATTTGCGATGGGTCGGCGTTTCACGCTTCGAAGCGCGCGCTTCGAACTACAGATATATTGCTATATAGCTTTCGAAAGCGATAATGTTAAAGGCTGCAGCTTGTCTTTGTTTCATCTGTACTTAGATTAAGATTCATATTTATAGTTCTTGTCTCTTGTTAGTTTGTAGTCCTCCTTTTTTGTACATATTTATTCTTGTTGTTTATTGCGGACCTCCCGAGGTTCGCCTACTATATGCGATATGATGATGATGATTATGGGAAACGTGATGTGATCATTTTAAGAGCTAAACCACATAGGTTAAAGCATATTCAATATCCTATGCCTACACACATATTATATTTTGTTATATTTACATATACAAAACAAAAACCGTTGTACTGAACTGAATCAACTCACGGAGGTTGCATAAAAATCCGCTATTGTGCCCATTGTCCGCACACAGGCACACACACACCACATACTATTTTCCATTTGAATAAAGCGAATTTGAAAACCAAACGATCATTGGTTATACTTGTATTTTTGGTTCGTCAGCACAGCATATTTAGAGTGCATATTTAAAAGCGTTGTATGTTTTTCAAGTCCTCGAACTGTTTTAACCCGTTCAAGTTGTCCCACCATTGTTTGAGGCGGTGACGCAATATGAGGGAAAACCAGGGGGTCAATGGGGCGCTGAAATTTGAGACTGCGTCGTCGATCTCGTCGCGTTTCAAGAATCGCACCTCGCTGACCTCGTTGCTGTTGGGCCTCAGCGTTACATCCTTTTGCAGGAAGAGTATGTAGTCGATCTCGTGTTCACCCCAAACACCATCGCCCGCATCGGCGTAGTGGATACGCGTGAGGTAGTGAAAGTCCTCCGGCTGGATTTCATCTGTTGGTATGCCCAGCTCGTAATTCAGACGACGCTGGGCAGCCAGTCGGATGCCCAGAGCGTTGGACTCCCGACGCTCCTGCTCAATCTCATGAAGCGGGTGGCTGCAGCAGGCGTTTGTATATGTATTGGGAAAGGTAATCTGCTCTTGCCAAACGATTCATGTTAATGAATTTAATGGGAATTTCCGAGTACTCACCTTGTGAACTGAACGCCTTTGCACCAGCATTTCACCTTTGGCATTGAAGAGAAATACGCTGAACGCGCGATGCAGCTTCACGTCCCTCGTCTGTGGATGCACTCTATGGCAGTCTGCCTTGGATGCTGATCCTATGGCTCTATCATTTTCGTCTACTACAATGCATTGCTCCTTCAAGGCGTTCGCCTGCAAAGGATCGTGAAGTCCAACGGGCTTCTCCTTCTGCTGGCGACCTGGCGTGGTGGAGCACCTGCGCAGCAGCTGGAGGCGTGAAGTTAGGTGATTCAATCGCGACGCCAACATTTTTTTGGTGACTGACTAGCTTCAAATAGTGAATGAATAGTGACAAAACAAATATAAAAGTGAAACTTCGTAACGCAGCGCGAGTGGCGCTGCCAACTGGCGCAGAACCAGAATAAGCGAACATTTTGCCACACTGGTGCTCTGGAAACAGCTGTTTTGCTTCACGCTGTAGCCCTGGAATTAGTGATACACAATTTGCTCATAATCAGTTTTTCGCTTCCGTCGCTGAAAATTTAAATTGTAAATACCAAAGTAATTACTCAAGTAATTACCAGCGCAGACTCTGGAAAATGGTAAAATCATTGATAGTATCTTGCTCGCAATAAATTAAACTTTTTGTGGTCCCCCAGATACGCTTTATACTCATACAAAACCGTGCTGGCAAGACTCGCCTGGCGAAATGGTATATGAACTTTGATGACGATGAAAAACAAAAACTTATTGAGGAGGTCCACGCAGTGGTCACTGTGCGTGATGCCAAGCACACCAACTTTGTAGAGGTAATGAATGCCAGGATGAAAATGAGGGCGTCGATGCCTAATCTAACCTTTTACCCACTCCACAGTTTCGTAATTTCAAAATCGTCTACAGACGATATGCGGGTCTATATTTCTGCATTTGCGTGGACGTCAATGATAACAATTTGTGCTATCTGGAAGCCATCCACAACTTTGTGGAAGTGCTGAATGAATACTTCCATAATGTGTGCGAGCTGGACCTCGTCTTCAATTTCTACAAGGTCTACAGTGTTGTGGATGAGATGTTTTTGGCCGGCGAGATCCGGGAAACTTCACAGACGAAAGTGCTCAAACAGCTGCTTACATTAAACTCTTTGGAATAGATAGCCATCTCCATTAGAACGATGCATTCCCATAATCCCCCGTGTGGGTAGGCGTTATACCCGCTTATCGAATCTTCTTTCATATACTATTATGTATGTATTATTATTATCTGTAATGTGTTCTCTATGCAAACAAAACAAACTCTCAAATGTTGAATACCGTGTTTAGAATCAAATAATGTATTATAAGAGATTAAATGCACGCAAGTGCAAAAGTCGAGTCGTTTGTTATCGGGGGACGGGTCTGGTCGGGTCAGATAAGTCGTACCCGCCCACACATCTCTGCATTGCGATGGAACTGCTCTGTTTTGTGCAGCCCTGGTGCTAACGCGTTTCCCAACACTGGAGTCTAATGCCACTTCGTCATTTTTTCCGTCGCCATTGTTCTCGTTCTCGGCCGTCGCATTTGTGGAAATAAAAGCAATTTCCCATAAATTCATTGCAATAAATACAATAGCCAGTTACAAAACTCACAATAGCAATAGTGCAAGAGCAGTGCGTGCAATTTAGTGATACAATTGAAGCAAGCAGACCGCGCAAGTCGAAGAAACAGCCAACGCAAAGCAGCCAGGCAAAGGAAGAAATCGAATCGAATATTTCTTCGTGGCAAATATATATTCTTGTGAAAAATACCCAAAATGTCATCTGTGAATCCCGAATAGTAAGTTGTCACATACACAAACTGCGCACCAGTGCGGTGGAGACCATTGACTTATTTTTCATTGAAACATTTTTACACTCTCGCGTTCGATAATCTTTGCTTTCATCATTTTTTTTCTGCGACGTCATTTTTGCTACGTCCGCTAGTCGTCTCCCATCCCACAGCCCACTCCCTTTTTTCTAGCATTGTTTTGCGCTGGGCTGGCCCTGGCGTTGGCAACTCCAAAAGCACTCGATTTTGGTAGAAACTAAAACAAGCCCTAAAACCAGAAAGGGATGTATCACATCACATGCATATATATTTGTGCACCCATACGGGCGCACTCTATGGGCAAACTTTGTACGCCACAGAGAAAATATTGTTGATTGTTGTTGCTTCTAGTCGGTTCTCAGCCTCTGATTCGGCCAGCACATCCAATCTATTCCATATTCCATTATCCAAGCACTGCCTGGAGCTCAGCTACTGACTGGACTGGACTGGACTGGATGGCGGGCTGGCTGGCTGACTGGCTGGCTGATTCGTGGGGCGGATGAGTCACCTGCGTAGAGAGAGAGAGAGAGAAAGAGAGAGTCTCCTACCCCTCTCGCGTACGCCTTGTTGTTGTTTGACTGCTTTTGTAGTGTTGCTGTTGTTGCCCTCGCTCTCTCGCTCTCTCTCCCCGCTGCTACGTAATCAAAACCTCTTTTATTTGGCTTTAATTGCCTTGCTGGGTTCCTACTTGAAAACAATTGAACTTGAGGTGTCTCCTGAGCTATGAAATCTCTGGTCCTATCACTGCATCGCGAGTGACGAGTTACGAGATATTTAGATGTTTGGCTTTATCAAAATGCTCATTTGGTTTTTAATTGGGGGTTGATGTTGGGTACCCTACATCGATAAGATAACTCAGACTTAATATATGTATGTACACACACTGTGGCGTTTTGTGATACCCTCATGAATATTAAGACTTGGCATATTCTTCACTCCTACAGCGATTATCTCTTCAAACTGTTGCTGATTGGTGATTCCGGCGTTGGAAAGTCCTGTCTGCTGCTGCGATTTGCCGATGACACATATACAGAAAGCTATATCAGCACAATCGGTGTAGATTTTGTAAGTGTTTTATCGAAACATAAAAAAAATAGCTTGCGTGTGTCTAATAAAACCTTTTATCTCTTCATCAGAAAATTAGAACCATAGAACTGGACGGAAAGACCATTAAACTGCAAATCGTAAGCACGTGTTGTAAGTTGTATTGAAACTTAGGCTAAAATAAGACTCTTTACAGTGGGATACTGCTGGTCAGGAGCGTTTCCGTACCATCACTTCTTCATACTATCGTGGCGCACATGGTATAATTGTTGTATACGACTGCACGGATCAGGAGTCCTTCAACAATGTGAAGCAATGGCTCGAGGAAATCGAACGATATGCTTGCGAGAATGTCAACAAGCTGCTGGTGGGCAACAAGAGCGATTTGACCACCAAAAAAGTTGTTGATCATACCACAGCTGCGGTGCGTATTATACAAGAGTGAAACCCTATTTTTCTTATCTCATTTGATGTATTTGTATTGGATTTTGAATTTTTTGGCCACTGTAGGAGTATGCAGCCCAGTTAGGCATTCCATTTCTTGAAACTTCGGCCAAGAGCGCCACGAACGTGGAGCAGGCCTTCATGACGATGGCGGCTGAGATCAAGAATCGCGTCGGGCCGCCGTCCAGCGCCACCGACAACGCTAGCAAAGTGAAAATCGATCAAGGACGTCCAGTGGAAAAGCCCAATTCTGGTTGCTGCTGAATAACTCTGATTGTGAATCATTATTTTATTATACAATTAAACAAAATTTAAATATAATAAATTAAAACGGAAAACACAACAACAACAACAATAAAAGGATTAACGAAAGCGTAATAAAAAACCCGTAATTATAATATCGGATTCTGTAATAGCTCTTAATGATATGAGGATGCGTTTGAGTATACTGAGTAGTAGATGCGTTTGTATGATTCCGATCCGTGGACGCGAGAGTACACACTTTAAGCAAATATACATACATACATATATGTAATAGGTATGTAGCCAACCCAACAAAATTCCAAACATCCCGAACACACCCATACCCATTCACATGGCCGATTACTGATACTAACCGTCTTTCTGATTTCTGAACCGTTCTGTTCCATAAGTAGTGCAAAGATGCAAAACGGTGTAGCAATTAACTTAATCTAAATCTAACCTAACTTAAGAGAGTTACTTATCACAGCAGCGCGAAACGATACTAACTAAAATTACACACACATGCACAGATATAGATCCACTCGAGCATACATGATGATACGCGAGGGGAGAGCCACAATCTGTACGGGTCTGCTGCTCCTTGCAACTATGTACTTTGTATATGTGTGCGTGTGTGTGTGTGTTTGAAACATATTTATCTCTGGTGCTCGCCACTTGTCTCTGTCATATTTGAAATTTTATGTAAATCAAAAGAACGAACACTTTTAGCATTAACAAAAACAAATTGTGTGTATTTGTATTTTCGAGTGACGCGATGGATTTGTGTAGGCACATAATTAGTGTAATAATGACGATATAACGATGAAGTTTAATAAAAATTGCGTGAGCGTAAAATATTAAAAGGTTTGGGAACAAGGCACACAACTGCATAGAAAACATTACTTACATACACATAGACATACATAACATTCAGTTTCGGCTTTCACTTTCGTCTGAATTTGATTTTATATTTCGCTTAAATACAATAAAATCTGTAACGATGCCTATGAAAGGTTTGTTTTATTGCCCAATTGTAGCTGTGGGGACAAAGTGAAGGCCGGAACAAAGATATACGAGTACACACACCAAAACAAAAAAACATGGTTTCAAAAACATTCTCTAGCGTTTATTGACTTCTTCTGAGGTACTTCAGTCTTTACAACGAAATTTCTTCTAAATACTATGACTATTTGCTGTTGGAATTCAACTAAAATACTCGTACAATTCAATGGGAGGGCAGTGTTCAGGTTTTGCTGGATCGTCGCTCCTGCAGGCAAGCGGTTGTTACCGTCGCCGCGGTAGTTCCTATGATGGCGGCACCCAGGATGCCTCGTTCGCGCTCGCCCAGCCCGGAAGTGGACAGACTATTGCTTCGCCAGGCGGAGGACGAGGTTGTGCGATCCGTGCCCGAAGACGTGGATATGGAGTTGATCAGAAATGTGGCCTCGCGACGCAGCGTTCGGTGAGGCGGTCGGGTACCACCGGTGCGACCGGCCAATGTGGCTCCCTCGTCAGCATCATTGGCCTGTCTTCGCGAAGTGTTTCGCATGCTGCCGCCTGCCGTCGGATGCTGCCGCTGGTGGTAGTGGTTATGGCGATGATGATGGCTGGGCCTCTGCCCCAGGCATGTAAGCAGCAGCCGCCAAAAGCCGCTCCGGAACTTGGACGACATCAGGTTGTAGAGGATGGGATTCATGGCCGAATTTAGGTACAGCATGAATCGCGAGAAGTACAGCAGATTGTAGTAGCCCGCGATGCCCAGGCGCTCTACATCCTCCGCACTGGCCATGATCACCCACAGCGTGAATGCTCGGAAGGGCAGCAGACACACAAAGAAACTGGAGACGACCGCCACCAGCATGAAAATCACCTGCTTGCGGTGCTTCCTCATGCCATTGCTCTGCTGATGGCTGTTGCCTTTGGTGCTGGGTGTTGTCGTGGCCGTGGCAGTCGCCGGCTGCGGCTGTGGCGAGGTGGGCCTATGGAAGGCATTGTTTGGCCGCAGCAGCTTGTAGGCAATGGCCGCGTACAGCAGGACCAGGATGCCGAAGGGTAGAAAGAAGAACACCGTGATGCTGCCCACAAAGTAAAAGATCGGCCAGAAGCCATCGGCCGCTGTGGTGCAGACTGGGGCGTCGGTGCCGTCTCCATAGGGCTCTACGCTGTAGCTGGAAATGGCGATGATGGGACTGCAAGAATCATATACATGTATTTATTTCAGGGTGAATATGAATGGTATTGTTCGTATTATTGCTGATGTTGTCTGCAAAGTTTTAACGGCGCTGCGAGAGGGAAAAAAACAAATATTTAAAAGCCACTCAACGGCAGCTGGGGCTAAGTACTAGAAAACTTTCAAAGGAAGCACAGCACTCAACTTAATCAGAACGGAAACGGAAACGGCAACGTCTGCTCATACCCGTCAAACGACGAGGGGCGTATGCAGGGACTCTATCTACTTTGGTGGTGTTGTATAGGAAAATTACAGGAAATCTACATACGTCATATAATATTGCTACTTCTAAAGCTACGAAAACAAATTACAATGCTACGTATGTACAAGTATCTATATTTACAGAAGATTGGCAGTTGTGTTGTCCGATTTCCTGAACAATAAATTACATTCTTTTGCCCTCCTCAATGGTCGACCCATAGACGAGAGAATAGATTCCTTCAGGCATGGGGTATGTTCAAAATAACCGATTTCCTTGACCCATTGAGTGAGTTGTTGTCATAGAAAATTTATTTACTTACAAGCTCGTCACTTTTGCTATATATGCGTGCGTGTGTGGGTGTGTGTGTGTGGGTTCTAGTATATTCATAAGCCGAGTATATATATGTATTGTTTAAATAATATATAAATATTTACGTATTTATGCATGGGTTTAACATTATGTGTGGATGTGTATGCTTGTATATACAACTGTGTTTGCATTCGGATGTGTGAACATTTTTTTTTTGGGCCGCAGCAAAGTAGGCAACAGTTTTTTTTCGCCCATTTTTCCTATGGCTTGCCCGTGTAATGGCAGCCATTTTGGAATGGGCCCAAAACATGGCCGTCGATTGGCAGGCGGCAAACGGCCTTAACGAAAGGAAACTATTTCAATACACCTAAATCATGTTTATCCGCCGCTCTGATGGGGTTCCCAAACGCATATTAAGCCATTTCCATTTGCCTTTCCTCCAGAGCCCGTCGTTTAATGGCGGCCCCAGACGCAGGCAGTCCCGGTCCGTCACCATTCTCCCGTTGAGATGTGCCCTTTCTCCGTCCAGTAGTTGTAGTGCTGCTGTTTGGCTGTCGTTGCTGTTATTTATCTTTGGCACATTCATTCGAGTTTAATAGCCCGAAAAATTGATTGTTTTTTGTACGGAAATGTCCAAGGAGCAGGCACTACTGGCTGGACTGGCAGGACTGGCTGTCAACGGTTGAATGGAATCGATTATGGTTGCAAAAAGCGTTCAAAATACAATTTGTGCAGGCGTGTCGGGGACCAGGATCAGAACAAACCGCCTTCGACACATTCCAGTCAAGTGAAGCGAATGTGTAAACGGGTTACAAGCGATTTTTCACGCCTTCCTCCCCCGCCGCCGATTGTCCCGTCTACTCAGGCTAGATTTTCAGCTTCCTTTGCATCGCGCAGTGTCTCCTCGTCGAAACTGATTTGAGGCTTGTGGCGCCTCGGATACGGATGTGAGTTCTTCAAGCCCATTAGCCGGCTATCACTCTCCCGCCTGGCCATCCGTTTGCCCGTCCCGGAATGATGGAGCATGGCCATGGCTTCCAGATCACTGCCGCAGGGCAACTGCAGCTCAATCTTCAGGCGGGTGCGGCTGATGTCCTCGCTGCATCGTCGATTGGAGCTGCGTGACAAAATGCTAGAGCTGGTGGCCGCCGTGGCATTGGACGAGTTGGTGTTCGTATTGGTGCCCAGGCCCGTGGAGATGGTGCCACTGCGTCCGCGAGAGCCGCCCACACCGTCGCTGCTCCGTCCCAGCGTGAGCAACTTCAACAGCATTCGGCCAGCATCGTGGCAGAGCCGCGCAAAGCCCCTGCGAAACTTGGTGGACATGAGGTTGTAGAGTATGGGGTTCATGGCCGAGTTGAGGTAGAGCATCACACGGCAGAAGTAGAGCAGGCTGTAGTAGCGCACCAGGCCAATCTCGTGCAGCGTTTGGTCCGTGCTCAGTATGATCCAGAGGGTTAGCACGCGGAAGGGCAGCAGGCAGACGAAGAACGAGAGAACGACGGCGCCGAGCATTAGGACCACCTGCTTACGGGCCCTTAGGCTTAGCTCCGGCTTGGTGGGGCGGGCGCGCAGCATGGTGCTCTGATTGGAGACGAGGTTCTTGGCAATGATGCCGTAGAGCACGACCAGGGTCAGGAATGGCATTATGAAGAACACGGTTATGGTCATCAGAAAGAAGGCTATGGTCCAATCGGTGATGGCCTGCGTGAGGCAAACGGCCACCGATGATCCATCAATATATTCGGCCAACTTGTATTCGGCCACCCACAGTATGGGGCTACATGGAAAATGGGGGGAGAGAAAAAAGCAAACAAGAAACGTAATCAGGCTGCGGGGTCATGGGGAGGCGGATAATGGATGGAAATGGAGGGAAATAGTGAGATGTATAAAGAGTGAGAGAGAAGGAGAGAGCAAGAGGAGGCGGAGAGAGCGAATAGGAAAGAGTGTCATATGAAATGATGATCATGAGAATTACATACACCACAGAACACTACCATCATTAATATACATTTAAGAACCAGCTTTCTATGGAAAACTTGTCTTCTTTCTGCGTGTTAAAGTAATCCGAATCGATTTAAATATTTTGGCTAGACACAGATATGACAGTCAACAGGCGGTGGCTTCTGCTTAGGATGATCCGAGCGCTTTGGTCGTGGACGTGCGTCACTGTAGACGCCTTGTGGTGCCTCCGTTTTGAATGGGTTTTAAAATGTTTGCTTCGGCCTTGGGGCGGCTTCTTGGGTGGCGTAATTAATGGGCAGACTCCTGGAGGCAGGCCGATCCCGATTCCAGCCATGACCCTGCCCACGACCACTCCCCATGCGGTGGGGTCAGTGTTTGCCCCAAAAATATTCATTGTTATGAACGCGGCAAGATTTGCAAAATTAAAAAGGGTCGCCGGCCTTCCTTAGATGTGACTGAGGAGTGTGACTGCGACTGGGAATGTGGCCATGAAAAAACAATAATAAAGTGTCAATGAAATGAAATTCCATGATAGCGGACATCGGTGCTTATTAAAGATGACAGGGGGCTGATAACGGGACAAAAGCATGGCCGTTACGGAGCTTGAGAGCCTCCCTAAATGAGAAGGAATAGCGCAATGGCCAAAGAGGGGGAAGGAATGGGAGATGTCCATGAGTAGGATACATGGGATGTGGATGGCAGGAAAAGGAGGAAGTGAAATAGATAGGTGGAGAGAGAGAGTGGGTCAACAGTCGAATGTTTAGCATGTAAATGGACACGCGGATGGCAAACAAAAGGCCAAACACCAAACACCAAATGCCATAGACCAAAAAAAAAACAAAAACCATTTCAGAAATCAGGAATGGAGACAAAAAATCGGAGAAAACCCAAATAGAGAAAACAGAAACAAAACACAAATCATTAAAAATGACGACGATTGACACTTATAATTAATGAGCGAGGAACTTAATGCTTGGCTGCCCAAAATGAATAAATGGAAATTAGCCATAAACTAGGAGTAGATCTTTATATAATGGAGGATAAAACAGTACAGATGTGTATATAAGAATGCCAACACCAAAGACAGAAATCGTAAGAGATGTAGATACAATATATAAAGAGAGAGAGAGAGAGAGAGAGAGGGCGAGCATGCAATGAGATATCTCGCCTAAATATAATTTGTGAAAATTATAATGGTAATATTTAATTAAATTTACTTTAAGAAAGCCACAAAACCGACAGCAGAACAGAGTTCATTGCACCGTCCGCAAGGTTCGGAGACGAGCGGACGCTTACCTCGTAAAAAGCGCAGCAATGCCCCAGGCCAGGACGCAGATGAGGATGGCACGCCCCTTGGTACAGACGTAGCCGGCCTTTAATGGCTCACAGATTGCGTAATAGCGCTCGAATGAGATGGCCAAGATGGTCAGAACGCTGGCGTGGGCCACCGTCAGCTCAACGAACGGCACGGCCTTGCCTGCGAGAGCAAAAGAGAGCACAAAATCAGTTAATTAGGCTGGGGAAAGTAAACAGAAACAAACGGAGCAACCGGGAGCACGAGTATGGTATGAGCCACTTACACATCTCGTGGCCAAGTACCCAGGTCTCTGGGCGCGTATTAACCTCGACGAGGACGGTGGGCGTGCAGACGAGGAGCACCAGCAGGTCGGCGATGCTGAGATTGGTGAGGAAAATGTTTGTGGAGTTGCGCATATCCTTTGTCTTAATAATCACAATGGGCACCTGCAAATACAAATTAAAAAGGGCATGGAATGGGCATGCCGTAGAGGTGCATTCGATGGACTCACCATCACGTTCCCTACAACTCCCAGCAGCATGATGGCTATGCAGAAGAACATGGCGGTTGTGCGTATATACGGCGGAATCTGTGGCAGCATCGGCTTAGCATCCTCCTCGGAGTCGGAATCGGAATCGGCTGTTGCTGCGCTGGAATTATCACTATGGCCGCTGCTGGTGTGGGCGGACTCGTAGCCGAGGGCTGGAATACTATAAGTTGCGTTGTATGCGCCATCGCCGCCACTAGGAGCGCCACGGGATAGCCCAGCCTGCTGGGACGTCGTCCTGGCTGTGGTTGCTGCGGCAGCAGGGCCGGCGGATGCTGCTGTTTGGAATGCTGTTGGTGTTGCTGTTGCAGCATCTTGAGCCGGGGTCTGGGGTAGCAGCAGCAACAGCCAACAAATCCTCAAGCCTATGCCAATGCTGGTCAGCCGTGGATGCTGCCCGGTCCTGGCCACAGCGACGCCGTGGCTGCCCCTCACCAATGGCAATGTCGGTGTCGTCGTCCTGCGTCGGGGGGCGTATGTCTCGTAATGTGAATTACATGGGCCACAGTCGCAACATTATCGCCGCGAATCCTTCGAGGGAGAGCACCCGCTGTTCAATTAAGTAGGAGCGGAGCGTAGCGGAACGGTATGGGAAGGAAGGAATCCGCATCCGAAACCAAAACCAAAACCAAAACCGACACCGAATCCGTTGTAATCACCCCTCCGGCAAGTTTATGAGAGCACTTAAAGACGCGCTAATGAAATTAAGATGTCCAACGGCTATCCAGATACTCGTGCACCACGGTGTCTCTGTTGTCCGGATCCGGCAGCATTAGACAAATCAATCAGAGGAGCTTTGCGGTTGTCGTCCGGCCACGCCTGAAGTGGTAAAAGTGAGCAAAGGGATTAGGGATTAGTGTTTAAGTATCCCGCTGTCGGAGGGCCTGGGCTCCGGCACAGGATCAGGAAATAACCGGCCATTGACCAGGCTAACTAACTAACTAACGATAATGAATGAAAAGTTCATTAGGCGCTGTCATTTACATAACATTAGAGCATCCGGCACCCCAGTATCCGCCATAAACATCCCCATGCCCATCCCCCATATTCGATCCCATCCCGACTCTTGTCGGCAGGCCGCACTTGGCCGGAACTGGACAGTGGCAGTGGCATGGCTTTAATTGATAGCAGGGTTATGTTCTTCAAGGTCTAGGAAATACTTAGAGCAGCAAACTTAGATATAACCCATTGATAGAGAGTATTGATAATGATAATTTGTTAACAAATTTGAACCTAACCATCTGTCGCATACTTTTCCGAGCCACTGTCGCCGAACATACGGCGATTATCACCAGAAGCTGCTCATTCTGCTGTTTATTCTTATGGCGATAGCGATGGCGTCTGCTGCTCATCTCCATGCTGCTGCCCGTCAGCCAAATGGCTTTATTAAATCCCCATTTCTGCGACGCGCAACTTCGCTTAATTATATTATGCTCGTACAAACACACTCTGCCTGACACAGCAAACATTTACATGGACAGTCGTCGGATGGGGGAGCATTTCCTACCCCCGTCACACAGTTTGTGGCATATAAACACCCGCTTCCGGTGCGGGGACACTCTGAACAGCGCCATTTTGATTAATTTGATAAATTCATTATGCGCAGACCATATTGGACTGGTTGCCTCTTGGCCCTGGGATGTGATACCGATGCCCCCGCCTTCCCTTTTTGTTTGCATTCCGCTGGCTGGTGGCGGATGCCTGGTTCTTGTCCTTTTCCCTGACTCACAGACACTGGGCAAGCTGTGCACTTCGTGTGCTGTCGTGTCCTGTCCAGCCAGGACCTCTTCTGTTTGCTGGACTTCCTAGTGCTGGCTGGGGTTCAATGTACCCAAATGTGACATAACAAGGCAGTTTTGTGACACATTTGGCTTAAAAATGAGACTTTAACGATGCTGAAATTGGTTTGAATTGGCCAGCAGTGGACATGTATGCGTAGAGTGGAGCTGGGTCTCCATTGGCCATTTGGCAGGGCATAATTGTTTTCAAAGTTTTGAGCTGGTCGAGTAGAAGGACAAATGAATCGTTGCAAAACTTTAGTTGAGTGCTGTGCCGTGCTGTGGTCCAGGCATCCCATGACCATGGGGACTCGTTGGAAAGGGGGGGACTGTGCACTCACAGCCCAGCCACAACAACTGCTGCCACAAACATGCGCCGCCTGCATGTAAATCTGAAAACGGTTTATGGTTACGGCCGGAATCCACAGCAGACCGACTGCTTACATGAGTGCCGTGCGGCCATTTGATGGATAACTTGTGGCCTGTCTGTGGGGGCGTATCCGCCATATCTACATATTCCATATATACTATGCATATAGATGCCGATACATACATATATTTGGTATAATTTTCCGGCTGAGATTTGAATAAGGTTCAAAGCTCTCGGTGATAATGGAAATTGTGTGCGAGTGAGAGTGGATCTGCCATGTGTGTGGCAGAAGTGTAACGCTTTTTATGGTATTTAAGATTGAACGAAATTTATTGCTGACACCCTAATAAAATTAACATTGAAATGGCAATTTGAGGCAGCAATAAGAATCAGCAGCAGCAGCAGTGGCATCAGTAGACGCAGCATCAGCAACAACGAACCGAGGACCGAGTCGAGGCAAGTTGTCACACTCTCGCACGCATATCTAATCAATTTATCGTTCAATAATAGTCAACTCGGGGGAAATACTCGTACGTATGGCATGGGGCATGGGGCATGGGGCATGGGGCATGGGGCTGGGTGGGTTGTGTGCCGTCTCATCCACTTTGACAAATCGCTAAGCTAGCTGCAACAACAAAATACTTCTAGAAGTAAGGGGAGCAAAATTAAAGCCCAGCCGCCAAATTGATTTCGAACATTTGGCAGGCCATCGGACTCGTCTCCTCAGCTCCTTTAATCGCTCATACACTTTCGGGGGAAGTGCTGGCTAAAATACGTTTATAGCCCAGGATTCTCTCCCCCTCAAAGAAGGGGCAGCCTCATCCGGGACGGGGCTGTAGCTGTGGCTGTGGCTTTTTGCCGGGGGTGCCACTCGCTTAATAAATTGAAATGACTTCGTAATTGTGTTTGTGACTCTGGCTAAATTAATCTAACTAGTTCGCATGCCGCCGCAGCGCTCGTGTGTAACCACTGGCAGTCCCCAACAAAGGCTACAAAAACGACTCCACTCTCCGGACAAAAGGCGAACAAAGCGCCGTAAAACCAAAAGCTTGTTTTTCAATTGCAGCCCAGCCACCGAAAGTGGTTCGTCCGTCGTCCCACTGCGGTTGCGGTGGTGGCTGGGGTGGAAAATTGCTTTTGGGCAAAAATCCTCGGAACCCAATTGACATGTCGATGTCCCACGGTCATGTCCCTGTAATTGACCAATGAATGGCAATTAAGTAAGTCTGGAGTAGCAGTTATACTTGTTGTCCCTCTTGGCCATATTAATCCGCTGCCATTGAGTTGAAGTGGAGTTGGGAAAACTCCGCACAGACTGGGATAGGAATTTAAATGAAAAGTGCCGAATGATTCGCTATGCTACTCGTATTTTTAAATTACAGTTTCATGCCTCAGATTCCAGAGCCTGGAGCCTGGAGTCTGAAGCCTGGACAAGTTCCAGTCAGCCTGTAGCTTCGCTCCGCAATGCGGCATCCGTTGCAAGTCAAGTCAAGGATGTTTGCCCTGCTCCCAGCTCCCAACTCCTGACTCCCGACTCCATTGTCCCTGCCATCCTCACTTATTTATGAGACTGCGAAGTGCTCTGTCTCGCTCTGTCTCGCTCTGTTTGCCTGCTCCTCCTCCTGCACTCCGAGTACGAGGAAAAACACAACGGGCGCGGACTAAACGCTCAAACAATGGCCATAGATCTCTGCTATATCTGTATCTATATCTTTATGGGTGTATGGCTTTGTGTGCGTGTGGTATGTGCCCGATTGTTGCTGTTGCGAATGGGTTGGTCGTTCAACTAATGTTTTTGTAAAGCTAGCATTCTTTATCGGAGAACAGAAGGAGAACAAAATGCGCGCCCGATGTTTTAAACGCCTTCTTCAAGTTGCTCATTCGCCACGGATGAATGTAATTTTATACTTTTCCTCTGAGCTTGTTGCTGCTGTCTGTGGGCCAGTGGCAGTGCTAAGCAGTGTCCCCGCTTTGATAAGGCACTGGCCAAGGAAGGCGTTTTATCGCTGGAAGAGATGCCGCTGGCCGGGAAACTCTGCAGCTGCTGTCAGACGACTGACTGTTGTCTGTCCTTTGGTTTTGTTTGCTTATTTGCTTGCCCTGGGAATTCAAACAGCACACAAACGGAACGGACAGACTGCCTGGTGGACAGGGACAGTCGGAGGGCCATATAGCACAGATAGCACTGGCTATTGTTTTACGATTTCGTGTATATTGTAAATAGAACCGAAAGAGAAGCTCAACTTTAGGATACCCTACTACTAGGTTGGGTATTTGCTTTGATTAGTCATGATAGATATTCTCCCGATCCTGCATCAAAATCAACTGCTCCAAGAAGCCTGTACAGCCACACAATTCCACAAAAGCGACTGTGTTAAACCTCTCCCTTTGGCCAAGGAATATTCCTTCGTTTACCCTTGGTCTAGTTTCCCACAAGTCCGCAGTCCACAGTCCGCGCTAAAGACACTTTAATTGCTTCGATATGAGTGAAAATATACGAGCATGGTGTGGATGCCATTTGTGTCTTTGTGGGTATCATGTGGCATTTGAATATGGACCACTAATGCGTATATAACATTTGGCTGACCTTGACAGTTATCGCATTTCGCACATGCCCCAGCAGGGAATAGCTTTCGGTTCGATTCTCGGTTGGTGTCAAGGGAGAAATGCAATAAGGCACACATGTGAAATACCGATTCTGTTGGGCGTGAGCTGCAGTGGAAGGTGTTGGCTTTGGTATGCGCTGGGACGTCGTCCTTGGCACGACTTTGCCCTGCCGTTTGTCCCCTGTCATTTCCGGTGCGCATATTGAAAAATGGCCCTCGCCGCACTTCCGCTGGCGTTATTGAGCAGTGCGTGGCAGGGCGTCGTTAACTTTTGGCCCCCACTCGCATCCTGCCTGCGAGTGGCTGTTAAACAAACTTGGGCGTTCCCTAAAACGCGTTTGACACTCCCGCACCGCTGGGCCTGCACTCGTCCTGCACTTGCTTTGCGTTTCATTTAATTTGTCATCGCGGTGGCTACAAGCTACAGGCAAACGCCCCCCCATTGGAGGCGTGTCCCACTGCTGACGTCAGCTTGGAGGATAATTCACTTGAACCTCTCGAAGAGTGACGGATGGGGCGTGGGCGTGCCACTGGCATCAAGGGTGTCCCATCTAAGTGCTCCTCACGGATTAGCAATGAGCTGTCACCGGACGGTCTAATGACAGAGTGTGACGTTGAGTGGAGTGGGGATGGGGTTGGGGATGGGAAACTGCATCCCGTTGAGCCACTGCTGATGGCGGATGAGCGATAAGCTGGAAGACAACGATACCGCCCGTTCAAGTGCCGAGTGCCACGACCAGGTTCAAGTGCCGTGCCAGCAATTGTCGCCTTTTATTGGCTGCAATTTTTATGAGTTGGCTGCATAGTTAGCCACGAGCATGGCTGGCTTTCACTTTTGGCCATGCCAATCATTTTACGACCCAGAGTTCACTGACCCCGAGGCCCCACACCACCCACCGCCTCACCACCGTTCCATCCAGTGGCTTAATATGCAAACACAACATTGTAATGACCGCAGGACACAAATGGAAATGGAAGCGTACACGGTTGGTACTTTTTTCCCGCTTTCCCGCATTCGGTTTTTTGGTTTTGGCCATGTTTTTATGGCTTTGCCGGCCACGAGTCGTCGCCGTCGTCCAAGTGCGTACTGAAAAATGTATTTATTGTGGTATAAAAATATTTATCAGTAAATTAAACACCAACCTACTCTGCTCTGGATCTAGGCAGCTCTCTGGGAGACGTTTACAGCATCCCGAGCATTCGCACTGCAGATTGCATGATGAAACTCAAGAACGTTGACAATCAGCCAAGAGACAGAGAAAGAGACCGGGCTGGACGGGCCCTGGCATTAAATTTGGACTGCCAGAGGCCTCAGACCAGGTCTCGTCAGGCCAATAAAAGGAGCAACACTCGGCGGGAACGAAAAAATTCAACTTTTTATACCCTAATCATTACGAAAATGACAGAGGAAATACGTTCATCCATAATGAGTTGGGACTGGACTCCGACTAAAATACCTCTGGAGTTCAGCATATAATTATATATATCGCGATCGACTCCCTCCCCGTAAGATATTCATATCCAGTATTATTCACTTACCCGTTTTGTTATCAATGAATAAGCCAGAAAAACACGTTAGTGTTCACTCGAATCCATACCCATACCGATCCAAGAGCTACATACATGACGTTCAACGAATTGTTATGAACAGCCGCTTTTATACAGCGGCAATAAAAAAATCCAGCTCAATATATCCCAATGGAGCCTATATGGGGCAAGGGTATGTCCCGAGACATACATATATTTATTGTGAATTTATGGTTTGAATCTAATATCGCAGTGCCTACGGAAGTTTGGGCTCCCCAAAATGCGTCAAACTCTATCAAATAAAATGCAATACAATGAAATCTACTATCTATGGTCGCTATACGAATATGTTCTTTTGAAGATTAGTGTCTGTTAACAGGGAAGCAGTAGCATTCCGGCTGGTTTCTCTTGTGTTTGGTTTTCAATTAAGGAGCCGTCTGCCTGCAAATTAGAATTGCAAATGAAACTGGCAATTTATATGCGAGTATCTGAACAAACAGAGCAGCAGTCGCACCGCTCGATTGTCGAAAATAAACGGAGATGAGTAAGCTGGAAGCTGGAGGCCGGTGCACTGAAGCGAGGCCAAGACGAAACGCAATCCGGAAATGGCACCAAAGTGCGGGGACCAAGTGGCCAAGGGATGGAGCCGAAATTTTTCAATTTTGATGCGCCCAAAAACCATTTGAAAGTAATGATGAAGAAAGTTGTTACTTAGCATGTGGCTCATTTGTCAAGGAGTGTCGAGGATTGGCAGTGGGCCTGGGACTGGGATCCAGAACGGGTTATAATCTAAATGACTCATAGAATATGGGCATATGGGCTAAGCGTGGGAGAGAAGTGAAAAATAGACAGGCAGTTTATTTAAAGCGTTTTCTGGAAATTTCCCTACTTATTTGCTATAATTTGTGGGAATTGATTGATTTTTGATGGCTTGCCCATAGGCCACCAGGCAGCTGGCTCACCCCAAATCAATATACATGAATAAATGAACTATAAATGCGTGTGTGGTGCTCGGTACTTAGTTGATTCCGGCCATAAGCAGCCCATCTATGTGTACAACATGGGCATCAGGTACTGTTCTAGAAGCGGCCAAAACAATGGCGTTTAATTGGCCTATTGACTGGCAACAGTTTCCTTTCGGTTTGGGAGGAGACTTTGGTGCTAATTGTTTGCTTAAGCGTAGTCGAGTATAAATAGAACCTAATGAGGGGACTTGGGAAAACACTGTCCTCCTGGCCATATGGCAGCCTTTTGCATGGCAAATGAAGCGTTTTCATTCGGATTTTCCCGCCAAACAAATGGCTGTCATATCTTCAAGGACTAGCAAGGATACTGCACTGATGAGGTATCATTTGTCTGCCCCTAAACTTTTCCCATTCACCGACTGTTCCCCTCTGCCATTTATCAGCTTGGTTTCAGTTGTGGCACAGAGTTAATAACCCATTTGTTGGCTGATCTTGAAGTCATGACTCCCGGGCATACAAATGGGCAATAAGACCTATCATAAACACCACACTCACGTGCAGCCCCACACACGAAGAGAAGAGAGAGAGACATATGCGCCGGGGCGTAAAAAAACGCTAAGAAAACGCACGGAAGGCAAGACCGTCTTGCCTGGCAGCAAACATTTGACTTCTAATTAAGCCCCACAAAAGTTTCCACTCCCCCCGCCAGAAGCGAAGCACTCTCCCAGGCAGTCCTCCCCGCAAGACGATGATTAAGCGCCCACGTACGGAGCACTATGGGGGGGGGTAAGGTGTCAGGGCCAGGCCACCTCCTATTCGGCCTTCATTCGGAATGCGCGTGCTAATCAAATTGGGTCTAGTCCCTGTCTGCGCCGCTGTCTATGGCCCGGTGCGACTTGGTCTTTGGGGCAAGGAAATGGAATTCGGGCGCTGCTCTTGGGCTTGTTTATCAGCCGTCTGCGTCTAATGTGTAAGTGTGCCAAAACTGATTGCATAATTATGCAAATGCTCTCTCTCCAGCACAATATACGTCTAATGAATTACTCAGACTCTGACGCTGACTCAGACGGGAGCACTTTGTTGTCAAAAGATAGCCCAAGGAAGGCTCTTACTCAGCCGCCTGCTCCTTGGGACTGACTGAAGTGTAAAGAAAGGCTGACTGGGGGGATTGTCTTGGGTGCGTGTGTCGGGGAGTGTGAGTATGGTCTTTCATGTCGTTAATGATTATACAATAATTTGTTATTGTAGCCCTGCGCCATTGTGCTGGTAATTACATTCGACAGCGGTGCTGGGGCCGGGATTAATCGAGTTAGAATCGAATCCACGAGCAAGTCGAACGATCTGCCGGACAATTAACAGGCGACTGCCAGCTGCAGGACTCTGTTGACAGTAAATTAAACACGCATTAGGAATGTTAGGCCCGTTCGAGTTGCACGTGCCCCACAGCCCTTTCGGCAATTCATAATCGTAAAACGTAATCGCTTGCCTCATTTTTGCTTTGGTCTTTTGTTTGCTTCTCGAACTATAAAGAAAACACACCCCGCCAAAAGTTCTATCGAAAATTTGGCCATAAAAAGAATTAGCACACGGCAGAGGAAAAAGTAAAAGTAAAAATAAAAAGTACAAATTGTAGCTAAATAAATACAGGGCACATTAAAGAAATACATTATATCGACAATCATCAATAGTTTTTGGGTTAAACAAACGATGCGTATGCACTGGACCCCACCCACTGGACTGCGACCCCCCGTGCCACAAAGGCCTAAATGTGGCCCACCTTTTATTTGCATAGCGATCCCACAGTCGAGTTAAATTTTGAAAAGAAATTCGCGATGAGAATATGTGGCTGGCTGCTGCTGCTCTTGATTGTTTTTGTGAGTCAGAAAGTGAGCGGACATTTCTTATTCAGGCGGCGTCCAGGCGACTGCAGACGCGATCGCGATTGTCGTCCCACAGAAAAGAAACCACAAATCGAAAGGCGCCACACGCACGCATCAGGCAAATCAAACGGACAGTGCCACTCACTCACACTGGGGCAGGCCACGTCTGCGACGTGGTTTGCCGCACACTTTTCCTCTGCTTTTCCTGTTTTCTTTGGCCTGGTCTGCTCCACTCCAGCAGTGCGATGCGCACTCGTAATTAGGCGAATCATGCCGTAAAAAATGAGACTATGCCAAAAGATAGAGATACAAAGACGGCCGCATAAATCACCATCAACCATTCATATAAATAAAGACATTTTTGATTTGGAACTTTGCCTGCGGACTGGGATGGCTGACCAAAATAGCGACGCGAATCCCAATCAACTTGTGATGCATGCCGATAAATTCGTAAAATGAAATGCCGGCCTCCTCGGCGTATACGCAATAAATTTTCATATTCCTCATGGCGCTCGCTCTCTTATCCGATTTCCCCCCACCAGTTGAGTGGGTTGAAAGATGGACAATGGCTGGTCTTCGGGTTGATTCGGCTCGAATCCTATCTATGACGTTGCATGCTCTCGAAGGGTATTAAATATGTTTGGCATTAAATTTGCGCGGCAATTCCGATTGTAAACAACGTGACCGAAAAGCGCGAACAGATGTTGCATTTGTTTAATGAGCCGTTGCTGGGTGGGTGGCTGGCTATAGGGTGTTGGGAATTTGTTCTTAAGCAAATAAAACCTTATATTTATATAACTTTTTCGTTTATTTCTGGACGCCAGAAGCCAGAGTCTGGAGTATGCGTGTATATGGAGATGTGGCCAGCGAATTGAGTTCGAAAAGTGTGTGACAATGCTCAGAAGTTCGAGTGCGTCACAAGGTCGCCTATGAGGCGTGATAAGACCCCAAGCAGGGCAGGGCTGGGAGCCATCGCCACAGTTTTTGGAGTGGAGACAACAGCTCGAAACAATTCAAGTTGAGATGATGACGATCCGATCGCTTCATTATGATTAAAATACGAGTAACGTAATGCTGATGAAGATGAAGATGATGATGATGACTAGACATTCGCATAGGCTTAGTAGTGGTGGTGGCATTAATTTGTCAATGTTTAGATTTCGAAATCAATATTATCAACAAAATAAACATTATTAATAATGATGCCAGAGCACTACTCGGCGCAGAGAGAGGAGATACAGGGACAGAACCATGGAAACGCGTATGCAAATGCCGGCAGTTTGGCAGGTCTGGGTTTCTCGATCAAAATATAATGTGACGACTGGCTGTATGGCAGAGGTGTGCTTTATAAATACTCCAAATTAATAGCACTTTGATTTGTTTGAATAGAATTTGCTTTGAAATCATTGTAGAATGTTTATGGCGTGCTCTGCACGAGTTCCATTCAATAATAAACAACTCATTCACTTTGTTTACGCATAGCAAGTGGAAAAAAACATATAAGCATATAGATCTTACCTATAAAGAGACTCAAGATATATCTATAACGATCGAAGAGAAGGAGAACGATGCGAGAGCTGCTCTCAGTGTGGAACTGTTCTGTCTGCCCCGCAAATGCATGCGGCGGCGGCAAGTGCATTAATTTCCGATGTCAAACTTCACGGCAACACTTAACGAAATACTTTTTATGTTTCGCATGTAATTAAAAGCATTAACACGACGACCACGACAACCGCAGCCAGCTGACAGTGGCGTTGACATTAATGGCAGCCAGCCCCGAAGTGCAGGCGGCCAGAAATCGGACCTACAAAGACGATGGACCGCGCTGACACAGTGGGCATGGGATTTTTTGATTGAGATTGAAGATGCACCTGTCACTAGCAAGAATATTGCCCGGCGGCTTCTACTCGATTTTCACTACTCTTTTGGGCCACGGCCAAGTCAAGTGATCCAGCCAACCGCTCGACGGCAAGTTTTCCCAAAGACTAACAACACAGTTTTCTAGCAAACAATTTTCATACGCCGCGTTTGCCGGCACCGCCAACGACACAACAACACAGCCAACTGAGTGCGTTTAAGCTTTCGAAAGCTAGCCGCTAAGCTTTTCCACGCGGGCTTTATTTTACTCTCACTCTCGCCTGTGTGCCCGACACGCGTCACGTCACGCGTCACTTTGGCGCGCAAATCATTCGGCAGAGCTTTTGTGAATGAAACTCTAATCAGAAACAAAACGCTCGTAAATTGGTCATTGTATTGTGATTTGTTGTGGAGTGAGTAGAGCTGGTGCAGGGAGGGGAATGGCGAAACTTGAATGAAATGCGCGTAAAAGCTCGCTTGCATTGAGCGGAAATATAGGGTGACGTGACTATAAAATGGATTATTGGATGACGTACAGATACAGATTCTAAAATCAGATTTAATAAATTATCTAAAACTCGATTTTTCACTAGTTGAATGCAGGTTTTTTTTGTGTTTAAAAAGAGCACTGCAAAATTAAAGCAAAATTACATAAGGCATCATAGTAAAAGGAATATTTCTTTGAGATTTAATCACTTTATTTAAAATCTACGATTATTGATTTTTAGTATAGAACTTATAATATTAAACATTTCTTGTGTTTTCCCTTCGATATTAATATCTCCTTCAATAGTCAAAACGTGCATGAACAACCATAATCTGGAACCAAACAAAAACAAATTAAATATGAACAACAGCTGGCCAAATTTCTGTAACTGGATTATGACAATCATTTCCTTATATAAATAATCTGGATCATTTGCATTGAGGGAGGTAATATACATACATGCATAATTGCAGGAGCGTGGATCTGTCAAAATTGGGTTTTCATACGAAAGCCGCTGCTTCTGTCGCTGTACTTGAAATATGGCTTCAAAAATACGATTTTTTAAGGATTTCTCAAACTCCGATCAGCACACGTTTCCATACTTACCATTAAAAAACAGCGTGAAGTCTGGAAAACATTTTCGGACGTTGACCAAAAGTCCTACGAATTAGCACACTTGAATTCAATCGAATAACTAACAATCTTATCACAATGGACACAAAAAATATGGGGCAGTTCCACTGCTTATCTGGAAAAATTTAAAATTTAATGAGCAATCAAAATACAATGAAATTTCGGGATTCCCAGGCCTCTAGATGGTACTATATCAAACAGTTCGAGCTTGCGTGTTATTTAAGTGATCGCTTCTACTGCATCGTAGTCATGAGAGCTTGGAAAAATATTCCACTTCTAGTGGGGTGCTATATGGTTTCAACGTCGTTAGAGTTTTCTTTATATTTCCTATTTCTATATATTTTATAAAATACACAGCTATCAGAGTAGTTATCTGCCAGTTGAAGCCTTTTGTGGTGGCATCTCAAGTGCCAATGTTCTCTGAAATCTTAATGATAGCGCCTATACCACTTTTAATGTATTATTTAATAGTATTCAATAATCTGACCACTAAATCGCGATAGCATGTGCTTAAGTATACCTGAAGCACCTGATGCAGAATAGTCACTAGACACATTTTCGACAAGTGGCAAGGAGTCACATGTGAACGATGTGACTACGCCAGACACTCAAATTCCGCTTTCCCTAGCTCGTCAAGTGCCATTTATGGTCTGTTACTATCAGACCACATGCAATCAATTTCCTAAGAATACAACTATTATCCTCGTACATTGATTCTCTGTCAAACGACAGACGATTTCTAGCATTTGATTGGCAGGTCTTTACCTGAGCACACTCTACAGAAATTTATACTTTCAAAAATTATATTTAATGGAACTAAATATTTACAAAATATAAGTTAATAAATCGGATTAAACCGCTTTAGTCTGTTACATTATTTTTATAATTCTAACTACTGGTAGCATCTATATCTTTTCCATCGTTTGCCTCCAGTTCAGTCTTACTTTCCAATGGAGGTGCTGATGGTGAATCTTCTCTTTGTTTGGTTTGAATTGGTTCTGGAGCTGAAGTTTGATTCTCAGCATCATTAGCTGACTGATTAGCGTTTGGATCAGTCTCAGCAAGGGGCAGTTTTGGTGTAGGAGGTGCCCTACGATTCGGCAGAATCAGACTCTCCAAACCGCCACAAGGAGCTTCGATTAAAATGTACATAATGTACGCCATGAGCACAGAGAATCCAAAGTCCTGCCAGAACCGCAGCATCTGAAGAAGGGGGTAGAATCCGGGTATACTCAAAGGGCTCCCAGCAAGGGCTAAGCACTTACCACATCGTAGTCGGAGAAGTAGGTGTTTACCCGAGTGCGTCCAGCGTTTAGGTTCTGAATGAACAAGTGCCACATATAGACACAGAAGGACAGCTTGGACAGCGGCTGCCACAAGGGCGCGGAAAGGAGCGAATTGGCCAATCCACCGTATCCTTGCATGCAGGCAAAAACGACCCAGCTCAGGCCCAGAGGCCAAGCAATCCGGGAGAGCGACACATAGAACGCTTCACTCAAAATGGACAGAGTCTTTGACTTGCCAAAGCCATACGGGTACATGGCAAAGATACAGGTAGTGAGCAATGCCAGGCTGGTGATCCAGCCGAGCCATACAGTGGCCCGACTGAGCTTGATCGACTTTCCCCGGATAGTGTGCAGGTAGTACCCGAAGAGGAAACCGACAAGCCAGCCTGATGCTCGATTGTGTGTCTTTTGGGAGAGACCTATATCCCCTCCCGACAATCTGAAAAGTACAGAGATTAGTCTTAGACTTAGTCACGATTTTAAGCACTTACAGGGAGTAGTCATTGATCACCAGTATGCTGAAGAGGTAAGCGGCTAGCAAGAGGGTTAGAAGTAGGACAACGGCGGCACCTTTCTTGCCCCACTTGTAGACAATAATCAGGAGCAACGGAGCGATGATATAGAGCTGCATATCGATGGCCAAATACCATGTTTGGGCGAGGCACTTTATACATTATAAAAATAGAGATTAGTCGAGGCAAATATGTGGGTTCTGAACGCCTTACGATCCTGTCAGCGGCATAGTTCTGTATGTAAAGAAGAGTCCAGAACCAATCTGTATTACAGCTTTTATAATTATCAAAGTTCCAGGTGCCGTACAGTGGGCCATCGGCCATTAAAGGCAGGACTTTCAGATAGACGAGAATGGCCACTGCCACGATGGGAGTGAGACGTAGATACCGATGAAGATACATCAACGGTATGTTCAGCCTTCCCTTGGTTCTGCAACGTAGGATGCAATGCAATGTTAAATTCTACACATATACAACAAGAGGGATCTTGAACCTACTTTTCCATAGAGCGCAAGGCAACCATTGAGACCAGCATTCCACTTATAAAGAAAAAAGTGTCCACCGCGAAAACGCCCTCATATATTACGTACATAAAAGGCGACTTGGCCCACTGGGAATTGGTCAGAAAAGAGTTAGCCACGCGAGCAATCTCACCTATTCAGAAGGACTTACCGTATACACATCGAGTAAATTGATAACCGGCGTTGTGCTCGCTATAAGGTAATCATGGCCGATGCACACCCAGATCAAGGACATGCCGCGCATGCCGTGCAGGCAATGGACAACATTCGGGTTGGAGTTATTTGAGATACGGAAGAGTCCCCGGGAATTGAAGCGTGCTGAGAAGACCCTTATAATGGCAGGGAGTTTCTCTGCAATAAATAAAGTAGAGAGTTTCCATTGAACAGTCTTGAACTGAAAGACTTACTTTGATCCTCGCAAAGGACGTAGTCGTAGAGCGTTGAAAGGACTACGACTGCTCCGAATACCGACAAAAGAATACTGAAAGGGGGATTAACCATTAACTTTCTATGAGGCAAGGAAGATTCTTTGCTTACATGGTAAATATTGTGAGTCCATCGTAGGACTCTCGCTCAGCAGTCTTGCAAGTGCTTGCCTTCACAAGACTGACGTCTGCGTCCAGCTCCACTCCAATTAGCTGCTTAAAAAGTCGTTGCAGCAGAGTGTCCATGTGTGTGGCCGAGCAGGAGGCGGGAAAGCAGACAGCTGTCTGCACATTTAACATTCCGACGGGACCCATATTTCCCAACAGCTGCTGGAGTGGTAAATTGGCAAGGCAGTACTGTCCCATCAGATTGTTGCTGGCGGTGGTGGCCTGCTGGATGTTAACGCACTCATCGTAGTGCCCCAGATCCCTGAAATGGCCAACGAGAATTCCCGCTGGCACCGATCCCCACGAATCAATCACTGTGGAAAGAATCCAGGGATTAGTTAGCCGTACAAGAGATCAGCCGGAGATCAGTCGTCAACTCACTTCTGTATGCCCAAAGACTGCCGGAAAGCAAGCCGGCGGTCAGCTGGGCGAACTCCGCATAGCATTTAAGATCCTGCGCAGTAGGCAGCCTTGAGTCAGGCACCAAGTCAGACAGAGTTATATTCCGATAGAAGCTGAAGAACTCCTCCGACAAGTGACGGAGCTTGACCATACGCTCGTATTCCTGCACATCCATTTCCACGCCCTTGTGTAGCTCCACATCCCAGTTGCTGGCCTTGGCCTTGGCCAGAGCACATATAAACAGCAGTAGTGTAAGTCTTACCATATCTCCTAGCGTCAGACAAGCGAATAATTGGAGTGCGGACTACCGCGAACCTTTTTATAACCGATCGTTGGCATAGGCTGAGATGTCTCGGTGATAAGGATTCATGATATATGGGTGCTTGATTGGCCCGGTATATTGACGTTCCCATTGTTGACACGACTCTCCAGCCTAGCCGAATTTCCGAATTTCCAGTAGACCAAATCAATTTCAAGGAATTTAAATCTACTTCTGTATATGTAAAGGCGATCGAAATCTTCTGCTGTAGTGCTTTGTTTATATTTTGGGACCCAACGGGACTGCTCGGTGCACCGGATAGTCCATGGTTCTTTAGAAATCCACTGCCGCACTTCCAGATGTGGAGCACAGTCATTGTGAAGTTGAATATCAATAATAAATTAGCTAAGATTATCGCTTGGGAAATTCCCCAGCAACAGCAAAGAGTCCAAGAGTCGCCATGAGTAAGTTCAAATCGTCTACGAAGGGTGATTAGACTTTATACTATGTGTTTGGAGTGAGGCCCCAAGGCAATCAGGTGGAGAATAAGTTGAATTTACTTATTATCTAATATTCTAATAGAGGCGGGGATAGATTGGCCCCAGGTGCTACTATTACCTGCTGATAGTTCGCTGTAGTAAGTTAATTTGATATTTTTTCAATTACTATATTAACATTTTACGGCATTTGCATAGCAAGCGACTACTAAGTCGCCTGCGTTAGACCGTCTCCACAACCACGCCCAACTTCTAATATATGGTTATACATATGTGAGGATAGTTTATTGGATCAGATATTTCAATTAGAGGTGCCAATTCAGAGGAGCGATACCTCGCACTTCCGTAAGCACAGCCACGAGATGCTTGGCAAGCCATTGTTCAAGCTGAGGATTGTCTGGAGGATTGGCTATGATCTTGACATGCCTGTTTACGAAAAAGTGTCACTGTCAATGCCATGTCCAACATGACGTATGCGCCAGAAGCGAAACTAATCGAAAAAGGCGAAATAACAGAACACAACAGAGACAGCGAAATCGATCAGCCAAATATGAAAACAATTAACAATCAGCGAGGCGACATTCGTGTTTGATTCGACAAATACTCGCCCGCCAGCAGCAGCTGTTAACAGTAAATCTTCCCGCGTCAACTTGTTCAGGGAAATACTTGTCTCGTCGGGTCAAAAACAAGTTCCAGTGCCTCCACGTCAGAAGCGTGCCTCAGAAACACACACACTCTGATCAAAACAGCAGAGACTGTTTCGTAGAATTATCCCCGCCACTTGGCGGCAGATGCGTCATGCTTTCTCTTTGGGGAAGTCCGGATGTTGGCGCTCACCGACAGGCAGAGAGAGGCCGACTAGCCGGTTCCAAAGGTGCCTCCTCACCGCCGCTGAAGTTGCGCTCTGGAAACGTGACTTAGGTGCGAGATAATCCGATCCGAAATGAGCTGTTCTGACCCCAGCTGGCTTGAGATCTCAATCTTTGCATTAGCATAGACACCTATGTATGAACATGTGGACGGTATGGGGGAGCAGTGTGTTGGCGGTTCGAGTTCTTAATTGCTCGAGATTGATTGGCGCACCCAGCTCTGACAATTAGCTCGTGTCTATTGAAATCAATTAGATTTCGATAGTTTGGTAATTAACCGTTCTTTCGGATCATTTTTTAACGCATCAACCTAAAGAATCCGGCTATAGAAATGCCTTAAATTATTTTGGCCGAAATGATTCAGAGAGTTAAAAACAAAATCACATTTGTTCGAAATACTGTGACCCAAATCTCGTGGGGGGAATCCTTTGTATCGCACAGCCAAAGATCCCCTAAGATGATCTTATAATGAGTATGCTGAACACGATCTTCAATTGCTGTACTGAAACAATCGACGGAAGGAAGTACTCGTACGTTTTATGGACTGCAATGCTGACAATTTCGTAGGAAAGTCAGTGATTTTTATGGGCAATCAACGGTGAATACCAGTATGTTTGAAGTTGTTTAAGTGCCGCCAATTATTTTGTTAAATCGACTTATAATATTGCCGTAATTAATGTTTAAATGTCCATGCTGTGACTTAATTAATACACAAATAAATGTACTAGAATGATATACAACCAATTAATTGGTCAAGTTAGCTATAGTATATTAAATATGAAATTATAACAGATTTGCATTCGCAAGTCCCCGCTCGGACTTACTTACAAAAACAACAACAAAAAAAGCCAGTGTATCAGTGTTATAATCAATATTAATTTAGCTCGTAGGATGCATTGGAATTCATAAATTCAAATTGATAACTTATGGCATTTGCAATTCAACACAGCTGTCATGTTTGCTCCTATTCAAATCAGATATTCGTACAATAGATATACATTTGATTATTCTTTCTACACAATATACGATAATGATTATGATGATGATGATGGCAATCCACAAGTCCAGGTCTCAACCCGCATAGCTTGTTTTTTGATCGGTTGACTTGGTTTGTTGGTGCAAGAACACCCAATAATTATTAATAAATATGGGTACAATTATTTTTGGTGAAATGTTGCTTTTAAATTTCCGTAAACAACATTTGTTGTATTGTCTTCATATCAGACGAGTATCAATCGAACAAATCTGAGCCGCAGCTTAGCCTTGTCAGATGACAAAGATACAAACATATATGTATGTATGTATTTATGTATTTATGTAGTATGGGGTGCACTTCAGAGAGATCTAAGTAATAATAAGTAGTAGTTATGAATAAATTATTTTACTAGGATTCCCATTCTAACGTAACATAAAAACGGTAGTCACTTTTTTATTGAACAATGATTGCTTTGAAAAGTCAGGAGATCGGCGCCTCAGCCAAATGCTTTAACTGCAAATTTTCACACCGCCTCCGTAATGGGAATAAATCATGACTATTGGAATATGTTAGCATTCTAAAAGTGGAATAAACTAAAAGTCAGTGCAGCACCGCTCACATATGGATAAGTCTGACAAGTACAGCATCGATCTACAAATTGCACAAGACCCGATCCGATGTACCCAGCAGCTCTGATCTAAGGCGGTAATTGAAAATCGATTATTTAATTGCGTTTCTACTTTCGCACGATTCGAAATTCTGAAACAATCATACATAAATACTATGCCGACCATAAACCGCAGTCTGTCTTGGCCAGAGAGCCAGAGAGAGAGAGAGAGACAGAGGGACGAGACTCCCAGCATGGTCAGTCGTAAATTTGACTGTTTCGTAACTTACAACACGAAACCTTCACAGTCAAGTTCAAATGCATAATTAAGCTGGAAAGGCAGCTCTCGGGCTAGAATAGTACAAATTTGATAACTGTAAGGCTGAAGGACAAATCGATTTGAATACGGAGGGGATAAATCACTTTCTAGTTTGCTGAAATCTAGCATTGATCGCACTTTCATCGCCCAAACCCCACTACCACCACCTGCAAGCTGTGTGTCATAGAAATTTAGTTCGATTCCAAAGCGCCTAGGGATTTCCAAGCGTCTACTAAGCAGAAAAAACCTTTTAATGAGCCCCCGATCAAACTATGACTGCTCCCGAGGTGGGTGCTTTTCCAAGTCTCCAAGTCTCCACGTGTCTGTGAGTGTTGCCGGCCAATTAGCGTGTGCTACGGGGACTGCCAGGAATTCCATTTCGTTTCCTACGTCACGGAACTCTGAACCAGCTCTTGGGGCGAGACAAATACGAATGCCCGTAATACTAAACATCCAAATACATATGTATGCTCCGAGCGGTAATTGCAGCAGCCCCTGTAAGAGCAGGAACTGGTTTGGTTTTTTTTTTTGTGTCTGTCACCGCTGCTGCTGCTGCTGCTGCCCGCTGCTCGGGGATCGGTGCTCGGGGCTTGGCTCTGCGGTACTGCTATTCTTCATCGAGCGCCGCCGACGCTTCGCTGCTACTGCGACTGCGACTGCGACTGAGCCGCTGACCGCGACTGAGGCTGTGGCTGGGGCTGGGGATCGGATATAAAAGTTAGTGGGGTGCTGGGATTCCGATTAGTCTGCGAGCGCCGTTTACAAGTACATAGTACGAACATTTTTGGGTGTGCGTTACAAGTTTTTTGGCTGCCAAGCAAAATCAAAGTGAAACGCAAATGAAGTGACCCCAAGCCGTTGTCCATTAAACAACAAAGCAAGAACCAGAAAAGGACATTCAAAAAAATAGAAAAACGTGCTTAGTGTCAAACGGCAGCAGACAAAGACTTAAAACAAAATTAAAATCAACGAATAATAAGAATCCGCTCGATAAATCCAGTGAAAGTAATTTTTCAAAACACACAGTACGTATACGTGATAATTTAATATTATTTAAGACTGGAATACATTTTAATTGTACAAATTACCATGAAAGCGATTCTGCATTCATGCCTAGAGACAATTAACGAAATAAGTGTCCCTCGCAATTTAATTCTCAAATCAAAATTCTCAATGAATTACAAAATTACACAATTTCCGACAGAAAAATCATTAGGCACAAATTATTAATACAAGAAAAACTTTAATATAAAATGCAATTAGTTAATCGACAAAATAATTGATTTAACAAAACAGTTTTCCCTTTTCTGTAGTCACAAAGAACTCATTTAGCCTCTAGTTTATGGATGTTCCTTAAGGGGAATGAACGGAATACGAAGAGGGGCCTTGCTAGGCTGCTGCACTCACGGCTCACTCTGTGTGGACTCTTCTGTAGACAGTCCGCCCTTGAATGAATCTGAATATAGAGTTTTTACGTTCAGAAATTTTAATATAATCCCGCTTTTGAGACTTGCTCGGGATGTTTTAAATGGAGAGAGAGAGAGAGAGAGTGCGAGAACCCAAAAATATAAACCCAGTTTTTGTTGCTGGCTTCCGTAATTCCGTTCGGAGCATAAATCGTCACAACCAAGGAAGTGAATGCACAGAAATTAACAATCAATTTGCGGGGTAGTCCGCTTAAAGTACAAACAAACAAAAAAAAAAGAGAAAAGGAAACCTGATTTCTGGGCCGGTCGTTCTTTGGGAATGCACTTAAAATGCAAACGACAAACAGCTCTCAAGGCGGGGCCGGGCAGGGCCGTAAAAAGCAATTGCCTAAGGAAACACTGAATTGACGAAGCACTGCGGTCAAAGGCTGCCAGTTGACAGAAACTTGACAGAGCTATCCACGTGTTAGCCCACTGCTTAGCACCTGCTCTTGGCTAACTACTTGGCTTGTTAGACAAAGCTATCGTCATAACGAATGTTGCCATAAGTATCCAACAATTGACATTTAATTTGTCTTTGCCCAGCACTTGCTCCACTAATTGTTTGCTGCACAAGCGCTGATAGTTTTTTAATTGCAATTGAGTCACTGGAAAGACCGATCGGCTATTAATTATGCTAAGTACATGCTTAGTGAGTGTCGCCTATCGCTTACAACCGCTTAAAATTGAGATAAACCGTGCTGCTCGTACATACGTAATTTGCATTTGACAGAACAGAATGGAATGGAATCGACTGGGTTCTTTAATGATCTTCGCTTCGGTTCGCTTTGACGCAAGACACGTCAATATTTACGACTTTGCATAGATCAGTGTTTGCCTGTTCTTGTGTGGTTTTTTGCAAGCGACTTGTCATCCAATTGACTCACAATCGGAAATACTGCGAGCACAGGGGGAACAATAACAATACCATCAGCAGCGGACAATAAAAAAAACCCCCCCACACAGGCATGAGCGGATCACACAGTCACTCATCGGGTCCGAGACCAGGCGACCGGACCCGTGCAGATGCAGGGCGCCCTGCCATGGCTTAAATTAGGAGCTTTTTTACTCAATTAAGCAAATCAGCAGTCAGTTCACAAAACAAAAACCCAAACCGCAGAGCATGCACATCGGCAGCGAAAATGGAGCGTTTCTAATGTGGCATTTGATTGGTTCGCCTCCCACGGCGGTTCGACAGTCGCGAGGCAACAAATTAATTAGCCACACACTTTGGAACAAGCGCAAACGGAAGCATTTCGCCCAAATGCTTACGAGACGTACTACGTACTACTAGATGGATGACCGACCTTAGGCAGTGTTGTTGATCCACAAACAGAGGATCAGGCAGTATACATATGTATGTAGGTTTGCCCGTTGGTAAGGCAATCTGGCACCCAGCCAAAAGGCAGTTAATAATTATGTAAATTACAAATTACATGGCAGCTGATAATTATGGAACCGATTTTCCGAAAGCCTCAAAACTCACTGAAAACAATCTAGCACAAATGCAACCTTGAACGGAAAATTATAAGCACTGCCTCGTACTGGCGGTATATGCACTATGTATGTTTATATGTACATATGTATATGCCTGTTCATTTGTGCGCTTGGTCTTAAATGCTTTTCAATCGAGTCGCTGCTGCGGCTACTGCTGCTGTAAGCCAGCTTTGGTGGTTCTACCAAGCATTTTATGTTTGATTTTTTAATGGCAACGGAGGCAATAATAACATTAAATCAGACGCTTAGATTTCACCTCATCAACGGAGGCAGCGAAGGTGAACAGAAGTCGCTGCTGCCTGCGGATGCATTTAACCGATGATGTGAAATGCAGAGACACGGGCGAGCGGGCTTAAGAATACGTACGCCTGCCCGGACCACAACAATGGACATTCAGAGATGCGGATAGAGAACACCTCATATATGGCCGTACACCCGGGCCCCTATGCGAGCTGCTGCACGGCTTTGCTGCATTGTATGCAGATAGTACACAGATACTCGTATATAATCAGCCAGACATGTCAGAGTTATGTATGCAAGTGAACAAACTAATTGGACTCACACGGCGTATACGTAATGGGCGCTTGGGAAATGTTCTCTGCGCATTTAGCCTTTGCCTTGCCTCCAATTCGTTACGTATACGCCCCGTCGACGGCTGTAAATTACTTGGCTGCCAAAAAATGTATGCCAAACGAGAACCAGAACCCAAACTCAAACTCAAACACAAGAACCAAAACCAGAAACCAAAACTACTTGGCCTGTGGCAAAATTTCAGTTTTTGGTATTGCGCAATTGATCAAGAACTCGTTTAGTGCTTAGAAGGCGAAATGGTTACATCGGGCCTCCACCTACACTTCCACTTGCCCCCGGAGAACAGGCGGAACCAAATAAATAATTCATAGAGCACTTGTCCAAGAAGCCTCCGTCTCCGCGGCGTCTGTTTCCTGGCCACCTTCGACGACTTTCTGCGCGGAAACCTTTCCTGCTTCCCCTTCATTCATGCGATTGTAATGAGTTCTCAAATCCAATTCCGAAATTAAATCAGAGATTAACATGAGCTAAGGCCAGGGGTACCTGCACAGGTAATTGTTGAGTTCTTGAGCCTCTAGACAGTAGCTGGTCTTTGCGTTTTGTTTTTTTTGGATTAGAACGCGTGACATTGGGCCCGAACAGACTGCCACCGACAGCGATACAGTCTCGGTCTCGGACAACCAGAAATTGTCGGCGCAATGACATTTCAGCTGAGTTTTATGACATGCCAATGGAACTTAACCATAAGGTTGGCGCAGCTTTAACTAGCTTGGTCTTGTGGTCAACGAAACTTTATTGTCGCACAGAGCCAATGCTCGGCAAATAGGACAGAGTCTGACTTGGCCAATTGAAATATTTAATGCAATTAACGAGCTTACATGCCGCATTCCAAGCGGTTGTTTAGGCAGCCGGCCAGCTCGTATAAAACTTAAATTGCGTTTATTGTTTCCCGAGAATTCCCCGTCCCGTCATTGTCAAAAGATGATGTTAATAGAGGACGGTTAGTCGGGTAGGCACTATCTAATTATAGGTTTAATTTAATTATGCCAAGCACAGGCCCACATATATATATCCGAGCGGTCCTTAATAGGTATCTGGCTATGTAAATAAACTATAAAATATACAGTTCAGATTCGAGAAGAAGGCTCGTCTCATCTAGAAAACCAGTAATCGTAGTTTTCTAGTTGTTTGCCACAAAACTGCAATTATATATGAGCTATGGAAATTGTTTGTCAATATAAAATTGTACAATGCTGAAAGAATGAGAACAATTCACTATGACGGCTGTAATTTATTTTGCATTTATTTACTGATGCAAATTAGATGGCAAATCGTTTCACATACGCTCGTAGTAAACTTGTTAATGATATTTCCGTAACAGTTTCCGATTATATAAGAATCAACAAAAATATTGTATGTTGAGGCAAAAGAAGACATTAAAAAATTGACTATATGCATGATTATTGAGAGCGCAATTATTATAGACGATACTCAAAATGAGTATAGGGGGTGCAACACCCAGGAGGAAGGATTTCCGACCCTATAAAGTGTATCTATTATTGTGTGTTTGTCCATCAGTCAGTTCCGATGAGCTCCTAGATTGTAGAGACTATAAGATCTAGAGAAACCAAATTTTGTATCCAGCCTCCTGTGATATTATTCAAATTTTTAAAGATACAAGAAAACTAAAAACGCAGAACTATAGAGAATGACTTCATCTACCGGATTGCTGAATCTGGATCAGATTTGACTATTAGTATATCCAAAATGAACAAATCAAGAATCAATCATTCTCTCTCTCTCTCTCTCCCTCACACACTCTCAACGTGCAGTGTGCGCCCTCTGATGGAGGAGGCCATACTGACTAATTGTTTGGTATAAATGTACAATCGTTGCCGTAGCTGCGACTCACAACGTTTTCGAATGTTCTTGCATAAATTTACAAGCGTAATTTTACAGCAGTAAAGTGAATTAAAATAAAATTGACACGAGCGCGCACACTTGAAATGATTTATTGGGCTATCAAAGATCAATTTTGATTGCAAAATGGTGGAGGGGCGTGGAGATCGTTCTACAATCAAACTAGCAGCCAGGGCCAAAAAGATTCGCCAGATCAGAAAGGCCAACGACATCCAGTCAGAGGATATGGAACTCTTTGGGCTTCCGTCAGCCCTCTCGCCCGAATGCCCTCATCACTCACATGCATGCTCCTGAGCCCATCCTAACAAAACCACATACATAGTTGCACTGACTTTAGGGTAGCGCCAAAACGGGAGGCACAGCAGCACACGTCATCCTGGAGAAGAAAACGGTGTGCAGGATCTGTGGGGATCGATTAATGAGACACATTAATACCCTTATAGGTGTAAATTCCACCAAAGAACTACATCGATCCTGAACCAGTTGTATGCCCATATACGACTATAGTATACCCTACACCCGATGAGTGCTTGCTGTATTCAATAATTCGAAATTCATTCGATTTAACCAGTTTCAATGTTTATTCGTTGCACAAATGAATGTAGATCATTTAGGACGTGCGTACAACTTTGCATTTTAAACCCGTTTACATTCTCGTACATTAATTGAATTGCCACCTTGTGTGCCTTTGGGTAATACGAGCTCCGAATGATGTAATTTCGAGATTGGCTAAACGATCTGCGTTCAACGACTTCCTGACAAGCCCCAATAAATAATGCTTTCTTCCACACAGCCAATTCCGAACCGAGATGGGTTCCCTGCCACAGTTGTCGATCGTGAAGGGTCAGCAGCAGGACTTCGTGCCGAGAGCTCTGCACCGCATCTTTGAGGAGCAGCAGCTGCGACACGCCGACAAGGTGGCGCTGATCTACCAGCCAGACACCCCCGGCATGGGAAGGGCGCCCAGCCAGAGCAGCTATCGCCAGATGAACGAGCGGGCCAACCGAGCAGCCCGCATGCTGGTGGCGGAGACCCACGGACGGTTCCTGCAGCCCAACAGCGACGGAGACTTCATCGTGGCCGTGTGCATGCAGCCGTCGGAGGAGCTGATTACCACGCTGCTGGCCATCTGGAAGGCGGGTGGTGCCTATCTGCCCATCGATCCCAGCTTCCCGGCCAACCGCATCCACCACATCCTCCTGGAGGCTCGTCCCACTCTGGTGGTGCGCGACGACGATGTTGACGCTGGCCGCTTTCAGGGCACACCCTCGCTGTCCGTCACGGAGCTCTACGCCAAGTCGCTTCCACTGAGCGGATCCAACCTGCTCTCGGAGGAAATGCTGCGCGGTGGCAACGACCACATCGCCATTGTGCTATACACTTCCGGCAGCACGGGCGTGCCCAAGGGGGTGCGACTGCCACACGAGAACATCCTGAACCGCCTGCAGTGGCAGTGGGCCACATTTCCATACACGGCCAACGAGGTGGTCAGCGTGTTCAAGACGGCGCTCACCTTCGTGGACTCCATTGCCGAGCTCTGGGGACCGCTGATGTGTGGACTGGCCATCCTGGTTGTGCCCAAGGCCGTGACGAAGGATCCGCAGCGACTGGTGGCCCTGCTGGAACGGTACAAGATCAGGCGTCTGGTGCTCGTGCCCACTCTGCTCCGATCGCTGCTCATGTACCTGAAGATGGAGGGCGGCGGAGCAGCCCAGAAACTGCTCTACAACCTCCAGATCTGGGTGTGCTCCGGCGAGCCGCTGTCTGTGGCGCTGGCCAGCAGCTTCTTCGACTACTTCGACGAGGGCGTTCATCGGCTGTACAACTTTTACGGCTCCACCGAGGTCATGGGCGACGTGACCTACTTCACCTGCGAAAGCAAGAAGCAGTTGAGTCTCTATGACAATGTGCCCATTGGTAAGGCAACACACAGAGCACTTTCATCTCCTTGGCACCCTCTTACATTCGATCTCTTCTCGATGCTCCAGGCGTTCCCGTGTGCAATACGGTCATCTATCTGTTGGACGCCGACTACCGGCCCGTCAAGAATGGAGAGATTGGCGAAATATTCGCATCGGGACTAAATCTAGCCGCCGGCTATGTGAACGGTCGCGATCCAGAGCGCTTCCTGGAGAACCCTCTGGCCGTGGAGAAGAGTAAGTCATATTAGAGATTCCTAACTTGATCCTTTGATCCTAACCTTTGCTCTGCTTGGCAGAATATGCCCGTCTGTATCGTACGGGGGACTATGGGGCTTTGAAGAACGGCAGCATCATGTACGAGGGCCGTACGGACTCGCAGGTCAAGATTCGCGGCCATCGAGTGGATCTATCCGAGGTGGAGAAGAACGTGGCCGAGCTGCCGCTGATCGAGAAGGCGATTGTCCTGTGCTACCATGCCGGGCACGTGGACCAGGCCATTCTGGCCTTTGTCAAGCTGCGCGACGATGCGCCGCTCGTGACGGAGCTCCAACTGGAGGCTCGCCTCAAGGACAAGCTGGCCGACTACATGACCCCACAGGTGGTCATCATGGACCACGTGCCGCTGCTGGTTAACGGCAAGGTCGATCGCCAGGCGCTCCTCAAGTCCTACGAGACGGCCAACAACAACGAGGGCGACTCCAGCATTGTGCTGGACTTTGATTACAGCCAAGTACCGGAGGAACTCAAGCTGACGGCCCGTGATCTTTTCGAGACCGTGGGAGGAGTGATTGGCCGCTCGACGCGTGCCACTTTGGCTCCGCAGAGCAACTTCTACGAGCTGGGAGGGAACTCCTTGAACTCCATTTTCACCGTGACCCTGCTGCGCGAGAAGGGCTACAACATTGGCATCTCCGAGTTCATAGCGGCCAAGAACCTGGGCGAGGTCATTGAGAAGATGGCGGCCAACCGCGATGCAGTGCAACTCGAGGAGGAATCTCTAAATGCCTGTCCGCATCTGAAAATGGAAGCAGTGGCCTTGCGCCTGGACCACCGACAGCAGGTGATCGAGTGAGTAACCATAGCCCCACCGTCCTGCAACAACACTCAATCTGGTATCTGGAATTTTTCATTCCTTTCCAGTATCATTGTGGCCAGCTTCTACAACAAGGCAGACTTGGAGCAGTGGCTGAAGCCGGGCGTATTGCGGACCGACTACAGTGACATCCTCAATGTAAGTGGCCGCCAAAACCATGGCAGAATTTGGCAGAAGTAAGTCCAATTTATTTTTATGCAGGATATCTGGAACGATTTGGTGGATCGCGACCTGAGCTTTGTGGTCTACGATCGCAACACGGATCGGATCATTGGCACCGCCTTGAACTTCGATGCTCGCAACGAACCCGAAGTGGACATCAAATCGAAGCTGCTCACTGTGTTTGAGTTCCTGGAGTTCTGTGAGGGTCCCATACGGTGAGTATTACTGGATTGGAGACCAATGAGGGAACGATCATAACCGTGTTGCCTACTTGCAGTGATAACTATTTGCCCAAGGGCCTCAACCAAATCCTGCACTCATTCATGATGGGTACGGCCGAGAAGCTGAATCCACGCGAGAACATTGCCTGCATGCACTTCATGGAGCACGAGGTGCTGCGAGTGGCCCGCGAGAAGCAGTTCGCCGGCATCTTCACGACCAACACCAGCCCCCTGACCCAGCAGCTGGCCGATGTCTATCACTACAAGACGCTGCTCAACTACCAGGTCAATGAGTATGTGCATTCCGATGGCAGCCGCCCCTTTGGCGACGCGCCGGACGACCAGCGCGCCATTGTCCACTGGAAGGAGGTGGGCAAGTAGCCCAGCATGGACATGGGACCACAACCAGATCTGCAGCGAATTTAACCCGCACCACGTATTATATTTTCCTAGTGTAGGCTACCCTTTAGTATTAGCTCTAGAAATTCTACTGCATAGTGTGACGTCTAATGAAGTTCATAAGTTTGTGTTGACTAGTTGTAAGCATCCGATTTCGAGACAATTAAAGAAATATACATCGATAATTGACGACGAAGTCGAGAGGTTCATTGTGCTTTGCGCTCAATTGATCATGGTATGGTGCATGTGTAATTGAGCGATAAAGGTTTCAAATTCCAGATTAATGGGCTCAAATTTTTTTGTAAATATGTATACATTCAGGTGTGTAGTAAAGTAACACAACTTGTAAAAATCGTATACAATATAAGTTACAGAAAGCCTTCAATTACACCAATTGTTTCTGAAATGAGCTAAAGCTTCGAGGGAAAATTAAACAAAAATCTCCTTGTCGTTTGCTTATCGAAGTCTCATTTTCTTTCAATTTGTATGATCCACACTTTCCAAACCACCAATACAGCGAGAGAGACACCACAGACACCCTCTATCAGCAAATAAAAGGAAGAAAATGAACTGGGAAATGGTGTGAAAAGGAAACACGAATCGTATTTTGTTACTGTACACAGTGGGCACTCGTGCAGGGCTCTCTAAGGTACGTATAAATTGTAAGTAATAAATTAAGTTTATAGGTGGATAAAAAATACAGTCATAGTTGTTTGATCGTAGACCTAAACCAGCGGGCTGAAATTGAGGAGGACAGAAAAAAAACACCTATCATGCACACTCAATGTATGGTGTTTTTCTCGTTTCGCGCCTCGAGTCTAGTCCTGGGGTTTCCTTCCATAGATGTCTTCCCAAGAGATTGGTAATAAAAATACAGTAGATGTTAACATTAAAGCCATAAATACATCTGCTAGGTTTTATTTTTTCTTATTACGCATTTCAAGATATCAGTAAATTGTTCTGTGGTTAATCTTGTTGTGGCTCATACATACATGCATATATGTATATAGGTATATAGTATATACTTGCTAGTATACAATATATCTTCTATAGCTATGTGTATTTTTTCATTGGATTTTTTTAATGAATATCGGAGCTCTTGTGGGGCTCTAAATTTTATGTTCTTGCTAGGTTAATTATACATTTTCTTTGACAATAATAATTACATAATGCTAGATACACGTCTAAATATATGCAGAATTAAAGTTTACGTTTTGTTTTTGTTTTTTGTGTGTAAATGTGAGTGTAAATGTGAATGCGAATGGGCGTATGTTCGGTCCGAAAGTTCACTATTGGCCTGGCCGGCGACTTCAACTGCTCTCCAGCGAAGCGTTCAGCCAGAGTACAGTGAATGCATGCATGTCGGATATTTTCAGGGTTTGGGATGCGGGTTTGCCTAATAAGAACTTGGGTATTTGTGTATAAAGGGGGGGAGGGGTCATGTTTACTACATGTTTTAAGCGCTAGTCTTTACTATATACTAAAAAACTGTACAGCTAATTTACCTTAATTATTACTTTATAGTTTTCATTATCTCCAGCGTTTCTTGGGTGATGGGATTGTGAGCTCTGTGCTGGGGCTAGTTAGGGATATCGTGCTAGGTAAAATGGGAAGGGAGCGGATGATTAGTAACCTAATTGAAGGGGCAGCGACGCCGCTCTTGGTGACAACGACGGAGACGGTGTCGGTGCCGAACGGATGACAAACCAAAATCCATATACGCATATTTCAGCTTTAGCTTCAGCTGGTTCGGCTGCCTGTTCTACTTAGTGCTGCGCACTATGCGTATAACCCTTGTGGACTATGAGGCGGCCGTCTGATCCTGCATCCTATAATTCTGGAATGTCTTCCACTCGCCGGTGTTGTAGTCAAGCCGTATATGCGATTCCACAAGACACAGCGTCGTGTTGCCGTCGTCCTGCCGCACTTTTTCCTGCATCAAGTGAAACAAAAATTCAAATTTTGTTAAAAGTTGATAGAAAATGATTGGGTTTATTCCGAAACGATTGAAAAGTAAGCCTTACCTCTGATTCGCCCAATTTAATGACCAACACGTTTTCATTATTGGGTCGCGGATTCTCGCGTAGACCCGCCATAAAGCCCAGAATGAGGGCCTTGTCGGGCCGCGAGACACGATTTGCCTTGCGGAACATTTCGTGTGCTTTATGTACATGCTCATTCTGAAAGGGATTAAGCGATAGTCATTGAAGTAATTGAAGTAAAACCTAAAAGTCTCTGGCAATTCTTACAGAAAGCGATAGTCCCCGCCGTTGTGGTGCCTGTTGCGTCTGCTGCTGTTGTGCTGCTTGTTGCTGCTGCGGCTGTTGCTGCTGTGCTTGCACTTGGACCTGCACAGTGCGCGGTAGGACCGCATTCGGGGTGCCCTGTTGGCCGGCACTGTTCGTGGAGGTGACCAGTCGCTGCTGCAGAGTCGGAGCTGGTTTGTGTTGAAGCAGAATTTGCTGCTGCTGCTGGCGCGGCTGCTGTTGCGGTGCCGTTACTGCCGCAGCGGCCGATTGGGTAATAATCGTTCGCTGCGTACTGTTCGGCGCCGCCTGCACCTGCACCAGCTGCGGCTGCTGGCCCGGCCGCTGTATCAGCGTCAGGCCCTGCGGCAGCGTGGTCAAGCCTCCACCAACGTTCGTCATCACCGGGCGTATGATGGTCTGCTGCGGGGACTGATATTCAAATGGATTTTAAAACGTTAAATACGGCAAATAAAAATGTATTTCGAACAGCAGCTTCGCCGCTGGACTTGCACTTACATTTCCAATGACATTACTTGGCTGCTGCTGCTGCACAATAACGTGCTGGCCGCCAAGCGAACTGGTTGGAATCAGTGTGGGTAGCATCTGCTTTCCGGGCTGACTCGAATGCTGCTGCTGCATGTGCACGCCCGTCGACGGTGTGGTCTTGACCAGGCTGGGCGGACCTGCCGCCGTGGTTGTCATAAGCGTGGTACCGAGTCCCTGCAGGCCGCCCACATTGCTGATGGGAATCTGCTGGTACATGTCCCCGCCAATGTTCCGTAGTATGACACCCTTTTGGGTGAGTATGATCGTTTTGTTTTTGCCCGTCGACGGCGACACATTTAGCGCTGAGACGCCTCCAGGTCCCACGTTGCTGGTTGGCTGCATCAGGACCTGCGACAATTTTGGCTGCTGCGTGGCCGTCGTATTGGCCACGATTGTGTGCTGCGGGTGGGGCTGCTGCTGCTGCAGCTGGGCCTGCAGGTGCTGCTGTTGGGCGGCCTGTGACGCGGGCTGAATGGTGACCGGTCTGTTCGGCAGCTGAACGTTCTGGATGTTCAGTGTCGTCGACTGCCCGGCGCCCACTGCTGCGGAGGTTGCCACCAGTGGCGGAGGGTTCGATGAGACCACAGTTGTTGTCTGCTGCTGCAGCTGCTGCTGGCGCACTGGCGTCATCACCACACCCGACGTTCCCGTGGTCTTCAGCAATATCTTGGTGGGTGTCTGACCATTGCCGCCGGCCGTGGTCTGGTAAAGCGTTGTCGTTTGCGGCAATGGACGCCCGTGTGTAAATGATGTCAGCGTCGGCAGCATCGGCTGCTGCTGCTGCTGCTGCGTCTGCTGTTGCTGCTGCTGCTGCTGATGCTGCTGGGGTGTGGCCAGTATATACTGTGTCTGTTGCTGCTGTTGTTGTGGCTGTTGAGATGTGACCAAGTGCTGCTGTTGAATCTGCTGCTGTTGCTGCTGCAGCTGCTGCTGCTGTTGCTGGGAGGCTGCCGCTGCTGCGCTCGATGTTCCAGCCTGCTGCTGAGCCCTCTTTGCTGGCTGGATGATCGTCTGCGATATTATTACCGGTCCACTGTTTGTGGCCGTCTTCAGTTGGCTCAGCGGCATCGTTTTTATGGCTTGTGACGGTATTGTTGTGGTGGTGGTGCCGCTGCTGCTTGCCGTAGCCAATGACTTCTGCGGGCAAAAGAGGGGAAAATTAGCAACAAGGCACAAGGAAGACAACTTTTGGGTAAACTTACCGCTCGCTGAGCACTGGGCGACGAGGCCAGGATGACGGGTGTCGAGCTGTTGATCAGAATGGGCTGATGTTGCTGCGGCGACTGCTGGATCTGTATCTGCTGCGCTTGGCCCTGGCCCTGGCTCCCGCTTGCTGCCGTGGCCGTCGTTCCAGTCGCAGCCGCAGCGGCCGCTTTAGCCTTTGTAGATGTTATCTTTACGGATATATTATTGGGCAAATTGGCCAACGGATTGGCCGCTTGTCTCAGCTGCTGCGGGGTGAGTATGGTGGTTGTGGTGGTCCCTGTGCTAGTTGATGGCGATGCTGTGGGCCGCAGCATGGGCTTTATGTCCAGTTTTTCCATTTTGATTGTGGTGTTGCCCACGGTTGTTGTTGCTGCAGTTGCAGTTGCCGCCGTGTTGTTCTGTCGCTTCTGCGGGGACGTGCGGATGAGCAAATGGGGCGTGCGCTGCGCTGCTGCTGCTGGCTCTTGCTGCTGTATAATGACACGTTGCTGCTGCTGTTGCTTCTGCGATGGCGACAACTCGATCTTTTCCAGCTTTATGGTGGCGGGCACAATGATCTCCTCGCTCTTGATCTCGATCTCCTGCTTAATCCGTTTTGGTGTATGGTTAAAGCTGTTGTTGTTGTTATTGTTGTTGTTGTTCAGCTTCTTGCGCGGCGTTTTCTGCTTAGTAGCCTCGACTGCTGGCGTTTTGGCCGCCTGCGGTTCGGCCACCACAGTGGCCGGAGCCTGTGCAAAGTCCAGTGTGGCTGTTGCATACTCGGGCGTCTCCGGATCGCACTCCATCGCCATCGCAGTTTTGCCGGCCAGTTCGGGCACCTTGAAGTCATCGTCCTGCGGCTCCTCCAGGCTGTCAGAGCTTTGGTTAAGCCCCTGCGGCTCCATCTTGATTTCGAAGCTGTTGTTGGCCGATGTAGGCGTGACAGGCGTCTCACCACCGCTGGCCGTAGCCGCATCTGTGGGCGGACTATCGCCAGCGCTGGCCGCTGCGGTTGCCGCTGCAGCGGATGCAGCCGCCGCGGCAGCTTGCTCCTTTTTCTCCTTGTTCTTTTGCTGCTCCTCCAGCTGCTGCTCACGCTTGCGCTTCTTGGCCGCCGCATAGCCCAGCGGCTGCTCTGTGAACTCGATTAGCTTGATGCCGCCATCCTTTCGGCCGGCGGGTGTCCGACTAAGATTGGGTCGCTGTGCTGCGTTGGCTGGCACGGTGGCCGAACGAAAACCTGTGGTGGGCATGCGGGAGGGTATGCCCTTGAGGGGCGTGGTGTCTGTCATCTTGCGGGGCATGCCACGCGATCGCAGCGGAATCGTAGGGGCCGAGCCCTTCTTCAGCGACGATTGCGCATCCGCCGACTTGTGGAGCAGCTCTGTCCGCAGTTGGGCGCTCTTCGGCTTGCGCTTCAGTGTGAAATGCTTCACGGGGGCCGGCTGCTGTCCAACCTATACAACAAAATGATAATTTAACGCCAAAAATAAAGATAAAATGTCATTTGCCACCTACCACTGAGATCAACGCATTCTTATTTAGGTACTGACACTCCAGGGGCAGCATTCCCAGGTCGGAATGCTTGTTCACCAATTTTCGCAAATCATTGACCATGTCTGTGAAGATGGGACGCGTGTCCTCGTAGTCGGAGATTTCTGTGTTCAGCGAGCTCGTGGCCGGAAACGTCTTCATCGTCTCGGCCAGCATGGAGACCCACAGCTCCGAGTCGAGACCGGCCACCTCAATCACCTCCTCGAGCTCGGCCTTCCACTGTAAATGCAAACAAAAAAACATTAAAAACAGGTAACAATTGGGCGCACAACACTCACGAACCCACCCACTCACGTACACAAACACATACCGAGAGAGGGAGAGAGAGAGAAATAGCGAGAGAGGGAGATTGGTAGAGAGAACAATGTGTACACAAAAGTAGAAGTGGCGGGAAACATTTTGTTAATATTTATTTCCCCACTATGAGCCCGAAAAACATTAAATGATTGCTGCAGATAAACGAGGAGCCAACCCATGCCCTATCTGATCAGATTTACAAGTACATATCACAATTTACGGGTATTTACAGCATTAATTGTATTTCACCAAAGTGCGCGTGTGTGTGTGTGTGTGTTCTGGTGTACTCGTTCTTCATACCCTTGCAGGTGGGAGGATAGTACGCACATGCCACAAACTAAACTAGATAGATTATTGAGCTGGATTAAAAGCCAACTAGATCTACACTTTTTTCTAAGCAGTTCACCTTAGAAACTGTACTTTAGTATCATTTTTACATAACTAGACCCACTGCAGCGAACTGAAAGGGTATATACACTTCGGCGCACCCACGTTCGTTTTCATGCACTTTTTCTCATTCATTTTTTTTTACACCAACGTCAGCCATTTACCTCTTCCACCAGACGGCGCGGAATATGCAGGAAGCTGAGCAGCAACTTCAGTTTAACCTGCGTCTGCAAATCGGGAAAGCATTCCTTGATGTTGCGCAAAACTTCTTTGTTTAATTGCGAGCATATTGAGCCGTTTATCCACGAATCGTTTGATGTTCCCAGTTTATTATGCAGCCACAGTGATGTGTCGCTGTCCCTTACGTTCGCCATTTTTTACGTTTACGCCAATCCCCGCGCGGAGCACATACAAGTTTTAGCGTTAAACGAAGTCCCGTACTCTTGCGCGACACTATTTAATTGAATTTCCCACTTTTAATTATGTTTAACGACAACAAAACACACTTAAAATCCTTCGAAAATTGTAATAGGCAGCGCACGCACACGCACACATAAAGTGATGAAAAAAGTGTTGCCACATGTGTTGTACAGCGTCGCGATATATCGACTAGGCCAAACCAGTCGATGTTTACAGCGACATTATTTGCAACTCTGAACCACGTATACGATGTTCTTTACGTTGTTTTGTTAAATAAAATAGCTAAATTTGAATCTAAAAAATGTAACAAGATAATTATTTTAATTCATATAATTTTGTATATTTTGTCAATTACTGAATTTTGGGACAAACAAAATAAAGCTATATATTTATTATAAATAGCCAGATGTCCGGCTAATAATAATTGCCAGAACTAGCTTTAAAATAGCTGATTTGGCAACATTAGGTGCTCGATTTTTTTGAAATCTCAATTCGGAATGGAAATTCTAAACGATGGTGGCCAAAAATCCATTCAAAAAGCCCCTAGAAAGGGCATGTCAACTGGTGGAAAAATTCTAATCGCAGCCACAGGTGGCGTGGGGATCGGACTGTCCATTGTGTGCGCCTCGTTTGTAGCTCCTGCTTTCCGCAAGATATGCCTACCTTATGTACCGGCGACCACAGAACAAATCCAGAACGTCCTTAGCTTTCTGCCAAAAAATGCCACCGGCAAGCTGTTGGACATTGGTTCGGGCGACGGTCGCATCGTGCTTGGTAAGTTGATCCTTTTTTGCACAACAGATCGACCGGCCCCATTTATGTTATCTTATGTAATCCATTTCAGCGGCGGCCCAGCATACAAAAGGACTGAAAACCGATGGCGTGGAGCTGAATCCCTGGCTTGTCTACTACTCCCGCTTGTCGGCGCTTCGTCACGGCGTGACCAGGCAGGCCAGCTTCTACCGTCGTGACCTGTGGAAGTTCAACATCAAAGATTACAACTTTGTTGTCATATTCGGTGTGGAGCAAATGATGAAGGACTTGGAGCACAAACTAATCGCCGAGTGCCCGCACAACACCAAGATCATAGCGTGCCGCTTTAAGCTGCCCAACCTGGAGCCGGAGCGCATCATTGAAGATGGGGTGAACACGGTGTGGTTCTATGACCTGAACAAGCAGACCCGACAAGTGAGCGGCAACAGTTGAGCAATAAAGCTGCATTTATTATTAAATAGTGTAGTTTTATTGTTCTTCTTGCTAAGAAAAACTATCCTTAAAATAAATGCTTGAGAGACGAGGAGACCGACTGTCAGAGGGCTACGCACGGGCGCAGCGAATCCCACTGAACCATTTAGTTGGCCAGTAATACAAAATTGTACGAAAATACAAAAAGGGAGCAGGACGGGGGACGAGCTGTAGCGTGGCTAGCCGGAATACAGAATATTAAGGAACACTGGGCGAGGAAATTGACACTTTACCACAGAGAAAAACGGCGAAACCCGCGAAACTGTTGATGCTAGAAACGTCGTCCCAAATAGATGCACTTGCTTCTCTCCTCGCGAAAGACCTCGACGAACCCGATCTTGGTGTAGAAATTCAACTGTCCGGGATCGTGATCTGGCACACAGACATGCACACCGAAGCATCCGTTTGCACGCAGGGCGGCCAGCAGGACGGTTAGTATACGCTTGGTGATGCCGCTATCACGATCCTCGGCTTCCTTTAAAGTGGCAGCAGTCAGAACGGCCGGAAAGGTAGCGCTCACTTCGGCGGGACAGTCCTGCAGCTCATCATACTTGTTGTGAAACTGATCGAAAAAATGAGCAAGTAGCTGGTTCAGCTGAACGCTTGACTCGTCATCGCCGTCCAGCTCGTGCATAGTTTTGGGATACTTTTCACGCAGCTCCGCCATCCAGCACATTTGCAAGTTACGCCGAAATACGGTGACGTCCAAGGCTGCGCAGGCATAGCCCACAAGAGCACCGTTTTCATCGTACGCCACTATACACAGCTGCGGATTGAGCGTTATGTATGGGCCAACGATAGCGTCGGCCACAATATTGACCACGCTCGAGGGCAGGGGATAGTTGATGTGGATGTTGTCGGCGCCATCCAGTCCGCTGTGCCACTGCAGATATGTGCGCGTACAGATGTTGATCACGTCCAACTCGTCTGCATTACGGTACGGTCTCAGGAGATAATAGTTGGCCGTTGGCTGCTCGGGCAGCTTGTAGACAAACAGATCATTGCCAGAATCCACAGGCATCAGACGCTGCAGGTCGGCAATCAAACCGCCGCGAAAGACCCACGGTTCTTGGTCGCCCGACATAAAGGCCTCTTTCCAGCCCTTGCTGAACCCTGCGGGGAAAAGATTTGTCAGTTTTCCATTGGGAGCCTGAGCAATGCTCACTGCACACTTACACGTATAGCTACCCTCCGTATAGGAGGACATGTTCTGCGGGAACTGACCCAAGGCCAGCCATTTAATGTAGCAGTTCAGGAGCGATAGAGCACCAGAAATGTCCCACACATACGAGTAAAGCTCATGGCAGATTTCTTTGTTCTGGCAGTTGGCTATTTTGATCAGCAGCTCCCCGACGCTGCCACAGAGCACGTCAAAGTTCTCGCACCGTTGCATCCACTCGCTTACCTCGGGTTTGGTGCTCTTGCTGGCCTCCCCCCTGCCGCCTGCCGAGGAGCGATCCTTCAGGATTACATTCGCATTGGTCTTTAGCCAGTTGAACTCTTCCAGCAGCTTGAGGGCCCGGCTGCCATGTTCAAAGGGTAAATAGAACAGATCACACAGCAATCCCAGATCGTCCGTAGTTATCTTTGATGCCTCCATAGTCGTTCTGGAAAACAACACAAGGAAGAGGATGAATGACACTTATTTTATGGTTATAACAGACACATACTCATGATCCTGTTCACGCATTTCTGTGTTCGATAGCGGGGAAGAGGTTGTACTTTCCACATGCATGCTCTGCGAATAAAAGAAGAGTGACTTTAATTGGTTCCAAGATTAAATTTGATATTACTCACGTGAACATCGTTCACAGACTCCATGAGCACATCATCGGTGACCAGCTTGGTGATCTCCTCCTCCTTTGGTGAGACCTGGGAGGCTATGCTGCTGCTGCATTCCATGGGCTCGTTGCCGCCGCCGCTAAGCGGACTCAGACTTGTGTCATCCAGCATTGTGTCCACGGTGAGGCTGGCCGCAGGCTCCTGCTTCTCCTCCTCCAGAGATGCGTCCAGTTCTTGATCCTTTGATTCGATCTCCAATTCTTCTGCCGGATTACCTCTGGATGCGATTGACTCGAAGATTTGATTGCCCAAATTCAGACCGACAGACTCAGCCTCAGCGCTCTTGGCCTCCATGATGGGCACTGGAACAATGGAGATTGGTATCTTTTTGGGCAGCTCAATGTTGCAAGCCGCTGTGGTCGGTATGGGATTAATAATGTCATCATTGGTGACCACTTTAGTGGGCGATACCAGGGAGTTCATCACCGGATTGGATATCGGGGTCATCGAGGAGCTCACGGTGCTGCAAACATCGGCCAATGCCTGCAGCTGGGTGGTGTTCACTTCGGGCACAGTCCGGGTGTTTGTCGATGTGGTTGTGGTGGTCGTCAGGCTCATACAGGTATTGATCGATGGTATGATCGGTATAATGGGCATAACCATTTGAACTTGCGGCTGTGGCTTGGTTATGGGTCCCCAGGCCTCCTTCTCCACAAAGAATTCCGGCAGCCAATCCGAAATGGCATTCCTAAAATAGTTTTTAGTAGGACAAAACCCAGCAAAACAATGTTCAGACTTACTTGAGAGCCACTCGTGGATGATATACGTTTTTAGATATAAACTCCGTGGGCATTTCATCCTCATTTTCAGTCTCCAGCTTGATATCGGAGCTCAGCGAGCTGTTCATCTTGGAATCCATGCTGCAGCGCGACCAAGAGGCCAGCGAGTGGATAGCAATAAAGTTGGCGTAGAACTCACAGTTGGGATTGGTCATCACTCCACGCAGGTGGGGGATCAGCTCGGGGGATCGGCCTGTGTACGGGCCCAGGAACACACGCTTCTGGTCGTAGTCGTTGGCATGCAAATTGTCCCAGATGCACGGAGGACGGCGTAGGACCTCCGTTATCTCCTGTATGGATTCAATAGATATTGTCTTTGAGATTACTTTATCACCCGTCCAGAGAATATCGATGTCATTGTTGAGCTTTGACCCCAGGGTGTTTAAGTACTCCGATTCTTGGACTGTCGGCACAGCACGGGTGGCACAATACTGCGTTGGGCAGAACAGGAACTTGGGACTGCCCAAGTGAGTGAAAATCTCATTGGTAACCGAGACATGGGCATTGGCAAATGTCTGGAACACCTCCTTGTCGACCTTGGACAGTTCCGACTCAATGTCGTCGAAAAGCAAGGCATACGCCTCGCATCCGAATTGCGAGACCTGATCCAACTTCCGTTTTAGCGTCGCTATCTCCTTCGGACTGCTATAGGTCATGTCCAGTCCGGGCGACAAAGCGTAGTAGAAGGCAATGCCGGCTTCCTTTGCGGCCGCAATCAGACCTAAAGGCAGAGAAATTATGAACAAAAAAGAAAGAGAACACTGTGAAGCACCTGCTTACTCGATAGATGATCCGCTTCCTCGACCGTGTACAGCTCTCGCCAGTAAGCTCGGTGTTTGTAGTCGTCTTTAGGTGCGTACATGTACGAATCCATTCCCATCGACTTGAGTTTGCGAAATAGACCCTTGCGCTGCTCCGTAGTCCAGGGGCGGCCGTAGAAGCCTTCGATCACGCCGCAAATAAACTGCCGCTGCTCATCCTGCTGGGACGCAAGCTGTGGTTCGGCGCCGTGTTCCATTTTTCTCAGGATTTAAGAAAGATACCGCAGGCAGCGACTTGCGAAAACAAATGTTATTTATTTCGGTTTTTGCAAACTAGTGTTGGGCACTGGTTAAAACCAGTCGTGCGCTACACCCAAACATCGATGATATCGATATTGTGCCCACGCGCCTATTCCAGCACTAGCTTAAAGAAACATCAATTTCGTTTTGTTTTGTTTATCTATTTTGTTTCGTTTTATAATAAGAGAATGCAGCCTTTTATCGTGATACGCAATTACCGGGAAGATGATGAATTCAAGTGCCAGGATCTGGTGCGGGACTACATTATGTCGTTCTCCAACAAATCCTTCTTCGCCCTGATGTTCCGTGAGGTACATAAATACATATGTTATGCATACATATGTATATGTATACATAGATACGTGTCCCATCAGTATTTAACATTCCAAATGTTGGTTATTTCTGGCATCAGATTACACTTCAGTTCATAGTCATCACATGGGCGATATTCTTCATATTTCTGGGCGTGCCACTGCTCTTCTGTACCCTCTCGGTACCCGGATGCATCTTATTTCTCTTCACCAGCACGTACTTCTCCTTCTACGCCAAGGCTATGGAGCTCATGAAGGTTTGTGGCATCGAGTTCCTGTAAAAACTTAAAACATAAATAGCTAACGTTACTCAATCTCTTCCCGTTTAGGTGAAACCCTCCCAGTCCTTGGTGGCAGAGTGCTACGAGCCATTCATTTTTCGCTGTTCCCCCAAGGAGGCCAGCTATGAGATCTTCGTGGAGAATTGCCCATACGATGAGGAGTACAAAAGGAAATTCCGTTGTCGAATTGTGGCCGCGATAAGTGTAAAAAATCACCATGCTGTGTACAATGCGGCTTGGATTTGTCGCTTTGCAATTGCTCCGGACTATCCCTATCAAAAGATCATGGAGCCCATGATCAGTCTTGTAGCGAAGAAATGCGCCACAGGTGGTTATGGCTCGCTAGAGTGCACCATTTCCGAGTGGCAGGAGAATGAACGCGAATTCTATGACGAATTTGGCTTTGTCACGCGTCAGATTTACCACAAGAAGATCATTGGCAGCAGTCTTACGGTGATGAAGACACAATTAACGTACAGTTTACGCAATGACGATGGCATCCAGAAGCGAAATTAGGACGATGCGAGTGCAATATATGTATGTATAGAGAATCTCGATAAACTGTGACATGTACTAGTTCAATATTTATACATTAATTCTGTTGACTTTTCACATTCCGAAGTTAACTCGAAACTGTAGAAACTCCCCCACCATCCGCTTCGCTTCCAAGTGGTTGTAATATTAATATTACATTATTATGTAAACATAGATAATAGCGTACATTGCTTTTGTCCTGGTTTTATTATCTCTGGTTTATTCTTTGACATATTCTATTTAAATAAATAAATAAAATATTTAGTAATAAATAAAACTTGTATAATGGTTTAGCGTTTCTTTTTTGATGCCGCACATGCAACAATTGGCTGGCTGTTCTTTTAGCGCCTTTTGTTGCTGTGTAAACGTTGCTGAAGGTACATTTATTTCTTTCTTTGATGCTTATCGGTTGATTTTCTCTAGCCCTTGAACGTGTTTTTCATTTTGAAGTAAATAATGTAATTTAGCAAACGAATCCAATTACAAAAAAAATATGCAGCTGCATTGTGTATAAAAAGCTTTCATGCCAGACATGCAATGTTTTAACTAATTGAAATCTGTATACATTTCGTATTTATTTGGGATTTTGTTTTCCTTAGTGTTGTGTTCCTTTTAGTTACAATCTTCTCTCTATAGGCGCAACTAATTCTTAAAAAAATAAACTGTCCGCTCCATTCCGATCCGATCCGTTCCGTTTCGCATTGTAACTGTTTAAATTTAGTTTTAGTTTCAGCTTCACTTGCATCAACTATTTAAAGCGTGTTTCAAAACTGGCTGTGAAATTAGCATAGTTTCCCATTAATTTGTTGTTTCTTCCTTTCTTTTAAGGTAAAATGTATTATTTTGGTTTCGTCGCAAGCAGCCTCCTCTATCCAGCAGGTGAAGATCCTGTCCTGAACTGCAGCGTTCGTCCGCTTAGAAAAGCTTCACCCGCCGCTTCAGCTCGTTGCGCCTCCACTGGGGCAGGCGATAGAACTCTGACCTGACGCACTGCAAGATGTGCTCAAACTCGATGTCCGACAGATGACGCTGCGGATGATATTACAAGGGATTATCAAGTATCCGTAAGGTAAAGGAAGTACACTGGCGTTTACCTCTAGATTACAGCGATCAACGTCCGAAGGCAGTCGATAGTTTGTGATAAGCAATAGATGGTAAGGATAGATCTTGGCTGGCTCATGCACCAGCATCGAGTGGGCCATATTGGGCAGACTTCGTCGAATGAGTCCCGCCTGGGGATAGTGGTACGAGAGTGCACCTGAATATGTGCTCGAGGCGGGCATGTCGCCGCCCATTAAGGCCCGTCTATCTCCCTCGGTGATCGAGTCCACAGAAGCTATACAAAAAACAACAAAAATATAATTAGCAGGAATCAGGCAGGACATATGGAATCCCCCAGAACTTACCTTCCGATTTGCCGCAGCTCAGATCTGTGCTGTGCGTTTTGTCGCCCAGTCCTCCATAAGAGAAATCCTGTTTAAAATCAAAACAAAATACAAATTTAATCTCTTTATACGGGTATATGAAAGGATCATGCATAAACAGGAAAAACCCATAGATAAGTGCAAGGCGATAGAACTAAAAAACAGAATGCCGATCATACGCATACACAAGATATAAATGGCATAAAAAATTATAAGGTCTATGGCATTACGAGTACAACAAGGTTACAACGTTACAACGACAACGAAAGCAGTCTTACAGTAGTGGCACCATGCATCGTGGCGGCGGCAGATGTTGTGGAACTGAATGTGTGAGATCGTGGGGCCAGGCCGTATCCAGGTTTGGGTACATGACGCAGGGCGCTCACCACTGAGCAGAGTAGTAGTACGAGTAGTTGGATTGGATGGATGATGCAAATGTTCGAGTACAGTTTTGGTTAGTTTAGTGTGGCATGATCAGTGTTCGATGGTATGGGGTTGTTTGTGTTGTTTGGGGAACGCGTTTCAAGGCAACAAGGCATACACACAGAGAGACATTTTTGGATAGCATAGAATTATAGGTTTAGACACACAAGGAAGCAGCAGACCAACCAACCAGTTGAGATGTTATTCAAAATGTTTTTTTTTTGTTAATTATGCAACGGGGCCACCAGGATCATGGGATCATCCATCCATGAGGAGGGGCAGCCGACAGCAGCAACAAGTAAAGGATGAGAAAGACACAAACGAATGCAGTCAGCCACAGGTTAAGGTTAAAAGTCAAGTGTTATGGGTGGTTAAAAGAGTGTTTAGACCGCCAAATATGTGTACGAGTATATTAAGAGAGCTACAGCACAGCACAGCACAGCACAGCACTAATGAGTACCCAGCACCGGAGAGTAGGATCTAGCCACGGGGCAGCACTTACTGAGCTGTAGCCATTGCGTATATAGGGCAGAGTAGTCGTTTTGAATCCGTATCCGGGCTTTGGCGGCGATCGATAGGAATGTATGGCTATAAACGTAATTGGCTATATATAGTATCGAATCGAAATCATATCACACCCTAACAAACGAGTACGAGACTAGAATATAAGTGCTACGGCTAGACGATTACCATTGTAGCTGGGCGCATTTCCCAGCGATTTGCCCAGCGAGCCGCGATAGCTTGTGGACCGATCGAACATTTCATCCTCATAGAAGGGCTTCTGTGAGTCCAGATGGCGTGATGGTGATGCCCCGATGGGGGATTCGTATCTGCAAAAGGGCACAACAGAATCAAAGCAATGCCGATAAGCTTATGCCCCAGGACCTACCTCAACTTGTAGAGCGGCTCCTTTGAGGCTGATGGCGTGCGCGAGGCATTGCGAGGATCGAGGTTGTTCTGCTTCCACTTTCGGTGCTTGGCGTGCTCCTTAAGGTCCTTGGCAATGACTGAGCCAATGCCCGAGTTGAGCTTCTCCAGTTCCGCGGCCTCGCGTTGAAGGCGTCTGTGTTCCAAACAGAAAGGTTTAATGACTTTTCTCTTCTCTTTTTTGGTTACCTACCTTTGCTCCTCGTCATTTTTGGCATTGCCATTCGTTTGCTTGCCGTTCTGGACATTCTCGTCCTCGTCATCCGAGACGGGCACGCCCTTGTAGGTGTCGCTGTAGCGTCGCCTGCGCTCCGGATCAGTGTAGGGATAGGGCGGTGCTGGGAAGTCATCCCTTTCGATTTTCGGCTGCTCGCCTGGCAACGGCTTCTTGGCGTCCGGATAGTGCGACAGCTCAATGGGTTCTTCGTTGTTCATGCCGGGACTTTTGGGACGTGGCGTTTCCGACCGTATGGCATCCACCAGGACCTTCATGGCACTACGCGTCCGGGAATGAGGACGCGATGGCGGCCGACTGCCAGCCACCGAGCCCGCATTGCTGGTCGTCGCATACGATGCTGGCCTGTGAAAGTGCGGCGATAGTGGCGTCTTGTCATACGGATCGATCGGCTTGCGCAGATAATGCGGTGCATCCGTCAGATAGCTGTAGGTGTAAATGCGCGATATATCTTCACCGATCGGTCGGCCATACTCGCGGAGTATCAGACCAGGGCTTACGGTGCGGTAATGCTGAAAAAGTACACATCAGATTATGAGTCAGGGATTTCTTTTGCGATTGGGGGTTGCATGCAGTGCCGTGATTAAAGATTTTAGTATTCAAAATGATAAAAAAAAACAAATGGGAAATCATAAAAATCATAAAACAAACCTTGCGGCTAGAGGAATAAAGTGAACCATTTATACTCGGTGTTCTGGAGCGGATGTACTGAAAACGAACAGAAATAAAAAACGCAAGCTCAAAATAAAGTGAACTAAAATGCAACAAAAGAAATTATAAAATCAAATAATAATCAATTGCTGTGTGTGCAGAGATCTCTGATCAGAATCTGATCTTTCACCTCTGCCAAAGTGAACAGTGTGGGGTATAGTATAGGTGCCATATATGTATAGTGTGCGGAGCATTCGAATTAGTAGCAAGAACAGCAGCCGCTTTTGTGTTGGTATCGCTTTGTTACGGTTACGGAAACCGGAAACCGGCTACCGAGGATGCCAAGTATAGCTATTGGATCTGCCCGTACATACCATTTCGCTCAGTGCACTGGAGCTCATGCGATCACACTCGGTGTCTGTGAAGTTGCCATTGGAGGCGCCGCCAACTACCGACGTGTTGCCCCCGCCGCCGTTCAGTATTATGCCGGACTCCGAGGGTCCGGGGCCGCAGCGTGGATGCCAAATGGCGCTGCCCTGCAGGTACATTTCCTCACCGTCACCAAACGGATCGCCGCACTTGGTGCAGCGGGCGCATGTTGGATGGAAGTGATGGTTGTCGCCGGCCTGCAGCACCTTGCCGCTGATGAAGCGGTTGCAGTAGGCGCACTTCACGCCGAAACCCTTCTGGTAGCACTTCTCGCAGTACGGCACGGCATCCTTGCCCATGTACTCGCCGTTGAGGACCACCTGGCAGGCCTTGCAGCGGAAACAGGAGACATGCCACTGCCTGTCCAGAGCGACCAGGGCCTGGCCCTCCTTCAGCAGCTCCCCGCAACCGGCACAGTCGTTGGGATCGTAGTCCTCCTTCAGGTGAGCCTTGTGCGAGACAACGCCGCCGGTCAGCTGCTGGTGGGCGGTGGCCCGGGTGGGGCTCTCCGCTGGCGGTGCTGGCGACGAGACGGTCTTTTGTCGTGTCGGCGAAACAGGAGCACCGCCCGACACACAGTGCTCGCAAAGGACCTCCTTGCCGGTGTTGGTCACCTTGCTGCCGGACTTGAACGGCTGCTGGCACTTGGAGCACGTAAAGCACTTCTGGTGGTACGTCTTGCCCATGGTGCTGACCACCTCCCCCTCCACATACTGCTGGCACGTGGCACACTTGGTGCCGTACAGCCGCTGGTAGTCCGGTATGCAGTAGTAGGCGCTGTCTTTTGTAAAGAATCCGCCGGTGGCCAGGGACTTCTTGCACTGGCAGCACTGGAAGCAGGCCTTGTGGAAGTGATTGTCGGCCACGCGCAGCACCTCGCCGGAGCACTTTTTCGTGCATTTTGCACAGTAAATTTTTTGTTTACCTGCAAGCAAAACAAAGAGAAAACATCGAATAGAGATTATTGTATTGCAGATTCGATTAGGAATATATTATCGCTGTGGCTCGGTTCGGTTCGGTTCTAATCCAATTCATTCAGTCGACGCTACCAACCGTCGTAGCCGTCCAGATTACGTATTCCGTCGGGCAAAGCAGTGCTGATGTCATATGCATGTGATGCGATAATGCTCCAACCTTGCTCCGTTTGGCCGGGCACGGCCCCAGGCCCGGTACCGTTTGAAAGCCCCGTTTGAACGATATATATTCGTATGTGTATGTTCATTTTGTATGGGAATCATATATGGAAAGATATATCCCTTTAGTTTTATGCTACTGACAGCTGTAGTCAGTCGAGGCAAACTCTTTGAACCAGATATCTGGTTCTGAAGGTGGCATGACTCATGCGCTAGGCAAACAATTAATCTTATCATTGATAAGGCCAAGGGCGGTACACTCTACACTGTAAGTATTGTATATGTATTTTCACTGTTCATTAATGTACACACAAGTGTGCAAGCGCACTCTAGACAAGTGGAACAGGTTAAATACATCTGACATGTATCTACATATATATATTATATGTATCTGAACAGTTGTCAGTCACTCCACTCTACCACATGTGCAGATATATTTTCAGAACTACATACATTATTTGAAAAGAATTTTTAGAATCGATTCTAAACATTGCTGTGGCGATTCTTAGAAGTGCACTCAGATTATTTGTGAATGTAAACACAGATAAGCTTTCGGTTGACTGGTGACTGGGCTTGTTCTATCTATCTATCTATCAGAGAGCATTGCGTAATACACAAATATTCATATTTATGTGTGTCCAAACCGAACAGAATTATACGGTTCTCACAGCGATCTGCCTGTCGGAGGGGAGACCAGACCCAGACTCAAAGCCATGACGGCATCACACAAAACGTAACGAAACAAATTGTTGGCCATGACTGATGATGGGTTGATGTTGATCTACCAGTCGGCCGGTTTCTTGCCAGCCAGCAGTCGACCGGCGGGGCCCCAGTGAGCGGTTGATTAAATCGTACATATATCCAACAGATCCAAAACCAACCAGTTGTAACGTTCTCTGTTCTCTCTTTCTCTTTGTTGATTTGTATTTCTGTTTTTTCCCCCCTTTTGTCTGCGTTTTGTGGGTTTTTCGGTATAAATGATCGATAAGGTGAGTGTTTGTGCGGCGACTGGCTAGCTTTTATAATTATTGTGACGTATATGGTCTGTTATCGCATACAAAAATTCCTGTACAGTTTTTCTTATTTAGTTTCTTGGTATCCACAACTCCAAGCGTACAAGAAAACCATGAATTAGTTCTCCAGTAAAGTTTTTACTGTTAATATGGTAAAAGGAATATGCCGCATTCAGCAGTTATCTTTGTTTGTATTTATAGGTATCGCTTCTAATCTAGAATTTGGAATGCTTAATGTTTGGTCTAGTGCGGAAAGCACTGGAATAAAGTTGAAACTTAATAAATTATGTACAAATTGGTAAAACTTTTAGTAACTAAAAATAACCGAAACGGAGTCCGGTGAATGAACTTTCATTGAAGAAATACCCAAGGGAAATGGCAACAATCCTTGGTGTGTGCTTCGAAGGGAGTAATAAAATCAATAAAAAGTCGTTGACATTATTAAGCCCCATATTTTTGGTGGGGAATATCAGGCATATAGGTACATATGTATGATCCAATCTGTATAGTACATTATTGTATGTTCGTTGACGCAAACAGAGACCAAGAGAGTAAGTCGTCCAATTAGAATGTCCGAACATCTGATAATACAGTTAACTCGTATTTGGTGTACAATTGGGTTTTACGGTGCTGTGGCTTTCGTCACTAGCTTGGACTTCCGTTGAAAGTAATATATGTATTAAATAGTGTGTGTGTGTGTGTGTATTTGTGTTTGTTTAAATTTTGTGTGTACGTGTTTCGTTTCAATTAATTTCATTTATGTTGTTGTCTGACTGTTTATTATGCAATCCCTCACACACTGGGATTTGCATATTGATTTTGGCATTTTGTTTATTGGGTTTTCAGTGTTTTCCGCTCGTATTAGCAGATCCATGATAATTACAGACCCAACTCTAAACAATTTCAATGTGAAAATTACATTTTCATGCAACAGACACAGATAGGGATAGAGAGAGAGAGAGTCGCGACAAGTTGCCGCCTAGTTAGTATCATAAAAGTTTGAGCGCACATTTTCATTTTTATTATAATTACAGAGAGGAGAGCGGAGCGGAGCGGCGATGTTTTGTTGCTGGTGTAGTAGTGCCTAGTGCCACCCGATGATGTCATCGGCGGCGTCTGTAGCGCCAGCGACAACACGGAGCTGTTTTTTTTTTTTATGATTATTTCGGAGTTGTGGCAGAGCAGCCGGAGCATGTGCCTCACAAACTGGTTAGTGGAGTGGAGGCACTCCGCATTTGAAATACAAACAAAACAGCCCAAAAACCCGTCCGGCAACAAGAGCGGAGCAGAGCAGCAGCCAGGGGGCAAGTCCAAGGTTAAAGTCGCGCCTCACGTTTCAGGCAAACAGGCAAACACAGACCCCATACGATTCGATTCTATTCCACAAATACGGTTCTGTGTCGAAAGGTCAGTCTGCATGGCAGAGTGAATATTCGAATTAAATTTTAGCCGCGCCCCAAAAAGCCTGAACATCCCTAACCTTAAACAGAACGAATGAAAGCGAAACCCTCCCATGTCATGGTCATGACATGCAGCAGATTGCGCACCGAGCAAGTGCGTCGTCAAATCCTTGACAGTCTGTGCCCGGGAAAATGTCGAGGACAATGCAGGTCAAGGCAGTTTGCGGAAACAGGTGAAGCCTGTTGGGGATTAGAGTCGGGTCGTGGCGGCACAACAATACGTTCCAACTGGAAAAGAGCGTGTTTTTCAGCCAAACAATAAATAATCCCCAGAGCGAAAGCAAACATCTCTCGCTCATGCATTCCACGCCCACACCTTCCCACTCCCGCAAATGGTTCTGTGGAGAAAAGCAACAACATAATATATACACAAAAAAATATAGAGATACGTACGAGTGTGTATTTTATACGCTCTCCGCATTACTCATCAAATTTAAATTGCTTTGCAAAGTGTTATTTTATGCTGTGCTACCTGACGACGCACCGCACTGTGTGGTTTCTACGAGTACGGGTAGTACGAGTACGTAAGGCTGGTTCAGAGATCATTTTGAAAGTGCTTCCTGTATGCTTATTAGACGAAAAGTGAAAAGAGCCGCCGCCTGCTCGGCACACATACACACCCACACACACAAACGATGACGCTGCGGCCACAAAAATAGCATTCAATTAGTCGAGTGAGAGAGAGGGAGGGGGGGAGGCTGAAAGAGTTGCCGTGCCTGAAGACGACAACACAACAGAAGATGCCACTTTCTATGCAAGTGCTCTGACCTATATAACCCCGCCTGGGAAATGGGAAATGAAATGAAATGCAGGCGAATGCACCACACCACTCGTGCACGAACAAATCAACGGGTAAATAAATGAGAAAGAGCCCCTAAATGAATAAGGGGGCTACGGTGGCGGCGGCGGCGGCGGCTGAGGCAACTCGTTTGGTTTTGCCCCTTTCGTTTTCATTTGAGCACCAGCTAAAAAGGAAACCCCATGCAAGTCAATGTGCGCCTGTCATGAGTTCATGTTCATGTTGAGCAGTTGTTGCTGGAGTCTATATGGCTATTGTTGAGCCTTTTGCGTGGAGAGCGACGAACGGCGGTGCACATTATGGGGTCCGGTCTCCCCACTCCGGTCTCCAATGCGATCCGAAGCGACTCCTCGAACCGAAGTCCAAGTCAATTAGGCATTTTAGGCACGCATACAACTACAAGTGGCTCCCGCCCAGCCCCAGCCGCAGCGGCAGCGGCAGCACATGAACTCAATTAGGGCCAGGCCAGAGGGACGAGACGGACGGATTGTCGAGTAATTAATCACAGCATGGGAGAGTCGGAGAACCAACGGTATATGCTAACATAGTAGGGCTCGCCTCATGCACTGAAAGCCATAGAAAAAGCTCATTCAGCGCCAGATTCAACGGTAGATTTACAGGTATGCTATGACGGCGCTCTCACGACGGAACGGCGGGGGACACCCTAACGGTATCGTGTGTAATTGCAGTTGCATGCACAAGCACGCTGAGGTTTATTCGGTCAGGTTTTTTTCTTCGTTCTCCTTCGGTTCTCCCATCTCCGATATCACACGTCGATTTGGGGCGCAGCAGTCGATGGCCGACAAAGCGACAGAACGATAGAACGACGGAACGACGGCATGGCAAAAAATAAAACTTGTTCTTACAACAACTAATAAATGACGTCATCGCCGTCGCAGCTGAGAAATAAAATAGGGAGTGGACGTGGACGAGACCCCAGACCGTGCCAATCACATGTGAGAGGGTATATGCTGGGGTATGTGTGAGCTAGAGAGAGAGAGAGAGGTGCCCAAAGATCCCCCCAACTTCGAGCGTATAGTACGGATTCCCAGCTGACGAATATTGATTAACGGTAGTCGCAGGCTATGTAGTTTCGTTCCCATTCTCGGATACCTTGCCATAGTCTGTCACTAATACCGATAATGCCATCAGCTTCTATCTGAGAAGCAGCAGGGCCCACGGCCCACCACCACCCTCTTTCGATGGCTTTGCGCAGACACACACACACAAGCACAACACACAGAGGGAGAGAGAGGCAGAGAGAGAGAGAGAGAGAGAGGGACAGTGTATGGCCAGATAACTTACCCATAGCGAGATACAGATACTGCTATGCTCTTCGCACTTGCGCCTGCAAAATGGGGGAGGGAAAGAAACACGCACACACGAGCACACACACTGACGACACGCACGGGGAAAGCACAACTACACGGGCACAGGTCACCACTACTTCCTCTTCACTTCACTAACAAAATTTTCCTTCTGCTTAGATTTTTTCTATTTGTATCTTTCGCCGTATGCATTCGCAATATCTACGTAGCGGGCACAGTGCGCGTGTGTGGGTGTGGTGTGGTGTGCTTAACGCGAACTTTCAACTCGATTCGGATTCAGATGCTTGTTCTGCTTTTTAGATTCACAAATTCCTTTTGCCGACAAAGATCACAGTGAAAAATGGTGGTTTTATATGCTTTTCATGCGACACAATTTCAAACGGAGGAGCTGCGACCAGAAAAATACCGCACCAGCACCAAGCACCGACGGCAGCAACGAAACGAGTGTATCTCTCAGATACGAGCCGCCTCGGTTTGAAGATACTTTTTATCTATCGATTACATCCGATTGACAGTCCTATCGATGGTAATAGTCGAAAAACACTGCCGTTTCTAGAGACGGATACATGTATCTCAGATACGAGCCCGCTTCCGTTTGCAGATACTTTTTAACAATCGATCACCCCCGGTTGTATAATCGAATAGCAGTGCCGCACTAGAGAAAGGAATTCAAAATATGCTTTAGAAATCCTCATAAGATTGGTAAGAGATCTTTTTTAAAATTCTGGAAATATAAATAATCGAATATATGTACATATATCTTCGTAGCATAGCCTAACAATTTGATTTAAAAAATATATTGTAGGACGATAACAGGCAAAATGAAGGCCTTGAGAACATTTCTGCAAGTTAGATAACCCCTTGATTCAATATTTTGGGTGGTCAAAAAATCTGTTGAGGGGGCGACGTTGTTTTACTCAGTTCTTGGACAACTTCCGGCCACAAAACGGCTGTGTACCACTCAGAACTTATCTTCATAGTTTTCCCAAATTCTAAATTTCCTACCGCCGTGATTCATCGCCTGTTACTATGTTAAAAACTCATGAGTACCCGCTGTCACCCGATCGAGATTCAGGACTCTTACAATGTGAAGTGGTATCGCTTGGTGGGTACCGCAGCCGACGCCTCCCACGGTCTTAAGGAGACATGGTACCAGATGAGGAAGGCGGAAGCACGAATCATACACCGTCGACTGCAAACACAACGGCGATGTTGGATTCTCGATTGTCTTCGATGGAGGGACCTCGAGTTGGTGGGCAAACTGTGGGTCGAAGAGGTGGCCGAAAAGAAGAACCTCTTCGTCCTCCAGGACGATACAGGGAATGAGCATCGAGCTCCACTCTGCTTCTTCCTTTTGTCAAAGATTTCGGATATACAAGCACTTCGAATACTTGACTAGAGTGCCCTTTTTTTGGGGATCGAGACGCCCACACGGTCTTCAAAATCGGTTTTAGAAATCGTGAAAAACTGGTCATAGAACACAAATGGTCAAGGCTACGGATATAAAAGACAGCCTATGTTTTTTTCATTTGAATCTTTACTTAAAACTTTTTATTTAAATATGTGTTTTGTTTTTCATGCGCTTCGCGTGTACATTTGCACAATAAGCATTCTTAGAAGTTATTATAATGATAATAGTTATAACATTACCAACAAAAATTATAATGAGATAAAATTCCTTTTATACAGTTACAATAAAATTCATTATGTTATTGGCCCTTGTTCAATCTTTCTGGAACCATAGGATCTCTATATGTATATGTTAAGTATATATATATGTATATATATATAATTAAATATATTTTATGTATAGGCATGAATGTATATAATGCTTCATAATAATTCCAAAAAGTGTTTTAAAAACTATCAATAAACTTTTCAATGACGCTTATAAGAAACTTTCATATTCACCCACATTATTGTGATCGTGTTTGTTTTACCACTTGCTAAAATTTAATAGTACATCGAGATTTCGAATAAGTTACAACATACATACGATGCACACAAGATGAGGGATCATCTAGCATGTGCATACATAGGTATCCTATATGGTATTTACTGCATACGTACTGTGTATATGTTTCTTCTTCACTTTCAGTTTCGGCCCTGCACTAGATTGCACCCAATGGATTGTTACAGATTATTGTATAAGTGTAATTTGATCTACCAGTGTGTGTGTGTATGTTTAGCTTCAATTTCGTTTACTATATGGTCTAATCGTACGCCGCATCGACCCAATGTGAATAAATTTGACTAAAATCAACAAACGTTGAATTGGGAACGGATATGATATACCTACCGACAATGAATGTGTCTGTACTGTCTTCGTATTTTGTTTCTTAACCTTTAGTTTTTCTTTCAAATTAGTTACAACTACAAATTTCAACTGTATGCATATGTGTACGTATTTTCTATAGTTTCCATTAGCTAACTTCAACTCCAACTGCAAATGTGTAGGATCTCTGCACTTCAAAACTCTTCTTGAACTTCGTCACTGATACGATACCGATTCGGTAAAAGAATAAGTAAGAGACAATAATATTTATTGTTTATTTATGGGGTGTGTGTGTGTGTGCAATATCTATTCTTCATCCGAGTCTCCCTCGCTGGAGTAATGTGTTATTTGTGGGCGACGAACAAACGGCGCAGTTATCACTTGTCTGCGTGGGGGGAGGGGCGAGTGACAACACAAAAATCAGCATGATTACATTGGCCATTAATCAAGACATACTTACGCAATGCGTCTGTAATGATTCAGCCATTCCTCCAGCATTTGTGCCACAAGAAGGGGACGTTTGCCCAATTTTTGTTGCGCCACAAGCAGACCGCCATCAGTTACGCAAACATCCAGCCATTGGCGCATCATTGACTCCTCATTGCCCACCTGTCAAAGAAATTAACGAATCAGTTTCTTCTTTACAGATCTTTCAGTTGCATTCTCACCTCCGACTGTGTGAGAAAATGTATGGGCAAGAGCTTGAGCTCGCAGTCTATCAGTGGCAGGTAGGTGACATCCTCAACATCGTCACGACGCCCATCGATTCGTGTGAACGGCTCCATGGGCACCAAGGCGCTGAAGTGACCGCGTGTATAGCCCAGGGCGATGGGTGATTTGGTGCAAAAGTTCTGATCCCAGAACAAAGGCAAGTAGACACCTGAAATGCAGGCAGCTCCGGCTAGAAAAATGTAATTCATATAGATATAATGTTTGCTCACCTTCGAAACGCGCATATCCAATGTCTTCACCACGAAAACTCTTCACGTACTTAACGCCATAAACAATAATTGGACGTCTAAGGATGTGCGCCAGCGCAAAAATGTGCAACTGTTCCAGAGATGAGCCTGGTTGGCTAGCCAGCGAAAGCAGTGTGCTCCAATCATCCTCCCACTGCGATTCCTCCAGAGTAAAGTGCAGCATGGAGGCCTGCAACATTTCGTACTCCTTCCAGCGCGTGAAGAACCTGAAAACAGACGATCAAGGGTGAGCGAAAGCCTGCTTCTCCACTCCCATTACTCTTCACTTACACATGTCCACACTGATGCAGTGTGTCGGCAAGCGTACGTCTAAGGATATTGTCGCGATCGAAGACTCCCCATGTGGCCTGCATGGCCGAGTCCAAGAGGCAATCGCCAGCACTGCGGTTCCACAAGACAAACATCCGCGAGCTGAGACGTGCCGTTATCTCCAGCGACCAGTTGAGAGCCGGCGGCGGCGTCTCTAACTGCTTCTGCGCATCTCTGTCCAGGAGCTCATCGTACAGCTGCTCCTGTATGGGAATGGGCAATTCCTCAATCTCGGCGGGGAGGGCAAAGGTGGCATGCTTTTGCACATAGTGGCAGGGAAGGCCAGACTTGCGCAAACGGAGCGTATTGGCAAAGTGTCGGCGAATGTCCGCGGCCAGATCCGGCGCCACATAAGAGGGCACACGCTTTATTCCTGGCCCCGAACCAGAGATCTGAGCCAGCAGCATGGGCAGCATTTCCTCGCGATGGAAACGTATGGCCAGGTGGATCAGTGTATGACCCACATCAAAGGCCGAGTTGCGATTCAAGGCGGCTATCTCGTTGCTGGTCAGTGAGCGGGCCGGATTGCCGCCACATGACAGATACGCCTCCACAGCGCTGTAGTTATTCTCGACGACGCCTAAGCAGGCATTCAGCCATTGCCAGTCCACTTGTCGCCTGATTTGACGCTGACGCCGTTCCTGCCGCTCTTGCAGCGTATCACAGTTGTTGATGGTTTCCGAGGAACCTGCAAGCGAACGTTTAGTAAATTTAAGACGTGCTCTATCTGTTGCTGTATCCCTTACCCAGTTGGTAAATGTGCTTTTTATTGAATGAGTTATTGACGCTGACGGTGTCTACGTTCTGATGCTCGTCCTGGATGGTCTGGCTGGAGGAGGCATGCAAGTCGTTTTGTGATCCGCTTATCTCACGCTCCCGTGTCTTGCCGCACATGGAGCATTTGATGCTCCTGGGCCAGTTCTCGTAGGTGCACGACTGCAAGAGGATTGCAAATTAGTTGGATACTTATTAAATACAGGTTTTTAGGACAACCCACATTGCACGCCCACTTGGACACATAGCAATGCTTCGGCTGCAGCGGGACAGCAACAGCCACAGAAGAGTCCCGTTGCTGTTGCTGCTGGTGCTGTTGATGTTGTTGTTGATTGGCAGGCCTTTTATTCGGCGACTGGTTGTGTGATGCATTGGCGAGATTGTTCAGATACGTGGCATCGTCGATGGTCTGACTGGGACTGAGACTGAGACGATTGGAGGCAGTGGCTCCTATTAACTGTTGCTTCTGTTGTTGTCTCGCAGCCGTGTCTTTGGTGGATACGAGTTCCGTATCCGAGCCGCTGATGCGCAGTGCGTGTAGTGCCTCTCCAGCTCGATCGACGCAATCAGCATCCGCCTCATTGTCATTATCATTTCTGCTTTCCATGGCCTCGCCGCCGCGTTTGGTACAGCATTGGACGCAGCGCACACTACGTGGCCAATTGAGATAGGTGCACACCTTGCATTCCCACTTCTCGCTGTCGACAACATTGCTCTGCCGCAACTGGGGCTGCTGCGATTGCTGCGATTGCTGCGACTGCATCGTGTAGCACGTGGAGGTCGGTGTTGGCGTTGGCTCGACAGCAGCCAGCCCAGACGCTGCCTCCTCTGGGATGGAGCTACTCTCCTGCGCTGGACTGAGCCTACAAAAGGGAGGGGAGTACATAAGTAAATGGTTCAAGGTAGGGGTGGTGTCAAGGCCATACCGAAAGATATCCTCGCTCAGCAGCGCCTTCGAGGCCTGGCACATGGTGCATTTCAGTGACGATGGGTAATTTTCGTAGGTGCAGATTTCACATTTCCATTTCTGTGCCTCGTCTTTGGTATCGCACATTGTTTTGTGCGCGGAAACAGCCACAGCGACGCAGCAGTTGCTCCGGACAGTTATGTGCTTGGTACGCGCGCTCCTTCTCCCTTAGCCCTTTGTCCCCGTTCCGTGGCAATCGTTCTAAATTCGCGATAGAGAGGAGAGCAGAGGAGAGGCAATTAAATAATTTCACTTGTTTAATAAGGTCAAACAACGCAAATGGCAAGCAAAACGCTACAAAATGTCCTTGACCCTGAGACATATTCCACGGATACAGAGATACAGAGACACATTTATACATATTCATTCGTGTGCATTTTTTGTTGGCCCGAGATGTTTATATTTCTTTCTTACTTTCGTCACAGATAGCCTTCAGGGGGCCTGGGAATGGGTTGCTTGCACTTATTTGTTGCTATTTGTATGTACTCGTACATGTACATCCGTATGTACATACATACATATGCATCTATATTTGATAGGGGAGGGAGGGCACGAGGGGCTGGTGGTGCACTGTTTTTCCGCGCTACTTTCTGATTGGATTAATTTTCGTGTCGTATCAGTACCTGGCGCAAAACTATCCAAGGAAGGGAAGGCCTTATGTAGAAATCCAAGACATCGACTGCTGCATCGACTGCTGGCTGCACTGCAATTCGAATTAACTTTATTGAGAGAGTGTCGAAAGAAAACTGTTGTCAGCCACGAGCTGCTGTTCGCCCGCGCCTTTGAATTTAGCGTGAATATATTGACTCAATATTGGCAGTGGCAGTAGCAGTAGCGCGGGGCAAGTGTAATTGTGGGTGGGAGATTTACACTTACAATTACAAAACAAAGATGAAAAAACTTTCACTCGATTTTTTGGGGCCAAAATATGACTATGATCGACATACACAATAACACACCACGCACACACTGTCGACGTTTGTCCGATGGGCAGGTGCAAGTAGTAGTACAAGGAACTTGGAATTTGGATTATTTGGAAGTTTGCTAATTATTTATTTTTTTATTTATCGTCACATTGCGAGGGCTGGCGTGATTTCAATCATCTGTTTTTCACCTATCGATACTACCGTTCGCGTCTATCGATGGACATTCCATCCCTCGCTGACAGGGTTGCCAAGCGCGTCGCATAGTTGATAACGCGGCAGCTGTACCCCCGATACTATTTCGTGCGATCTAAACAAAATCACTAACTAAATGGTTAAAAGGTCGAATACCTATACATTTTGGCACCCAATGCGGTAGCAGGAACAAACTCAAGTCGCGTTTTGCTCAAACCACGCAGTGGGAGTCATCCACGGCACAATGGCAGCCACCACGACTTCAATGCCTCGCCTTCGAAGATGCGTAGTTAAAATACAACGCATTAAGCCCCACGAAAATGCAATACTAACGAGCCAAGAGCCAATTTCGAGCCAAAATGCTATCCCATCCCCTACCAATCCACCCGAGGCGGGCGCTGGAGCCTGCGACACAAGTGTCTTTCAGCCAGATCGCAACTCCACGATGTGCGTGTCCAGAACACAGGTGAACGTCACGGGCGCGAATTTACCAAGTATGTTTTGTTTGTACGATTTATGCCCATCACAAGTGATCACCCATAACATTTTTTCAGACGCAACTATATCACCATTTCGCATTCGCATCAAGAAATTGCCTGTGCCCAAGCCAGTGGAGACGGCGACACCAGTGCAGCCTACAACTGTATCCCCAGTTCAAGTGCGCCTCAAGAGAATCCCCTTGGCTAAGCCGGCAGAGAAAGTGGCTTCCGCGCCGCCTACAACTACAACACCAGTACGTGTTCGCATCAAACGAATCCCCCTGGCTAAGCCAGCAGAGACAGCCACATCCGCGCAAAGTAAAACAACGCAGGCTGAGCGAGAACATCGGTTCTTCCACAGGGATCAGCCACCGCCGCGATCACGGTCTTCCATCACGCGCAACGTCTATGAGTTTCTCTCCCAATCTCAGATTGAAGATGACAAGAATCGCGAAGATCCTGCTGCTGATATAATCAAAAAGATGGTAAGCGCCGGCAAGGCGTGCGTAATGATTCGCTCCAAAAAGGATGGCAGACAACGCGCCAAGCCCGTGAAGAAGGTTCGACCAGTGGGTAAACGAAGACAATGCTCTCTGAAAAACTTGGAAACTTCAAAGTCCAAAGAGGGCACGCCAGAGAAACGGATTCCTCTGGCGCCCGCGGCCGCGGCCGCGGCCCTGTCGCCGATTCTCGAGCCCGACAATGATGTGATCGGTAGCAGTGATTCTGAAGCACCCAACGCTGGACCTTTTCAAGTATCAGTGAGTGTGCATAGCTCTCCGCAGGCACGCTTTTCTATCCAGCAGAATGCATCGACACACCACCCCAACACACCACCCTTACACGACGGCGCCTACAGCCATTTGGCCCGTTCCGTATTGCTCAATGAAACTAAGACACATTATCCGACAAACTCTATAGAGAGACGCCGCCAGCTGGTGAATATGGCTCGTAAATTTGTGAGCACACCGCTCAGACGTAAGAGCCCAAGTAGCAATGTCACGGCATCGGCAATTTCACCGATTCCACGACAGACTGTGGTGGCCAGTCCTTCAGGTGGTGCCTCTCCCTGGCGAGTATCTGACGAATCAGTCATGCCGAATACATTTGTATTCGGTTTCAACACATCACAGTTGCCATCGTATTCCAGCGATCATATTCAACGTCGCCAGCATGTCTATGTACCAGACGAAGCAGCAGCAGGACTAGTGGAGGATCCACCCAACGAAGAGTCTATTTGTCCGGCCTTGAACGAGCACAGTCTGGGATCGAACGCGAACGATTCAAACGAGGAAAATCTGCCACCAACTGTTGCGCATAAAACCCCGACAACAGCCAATGATCAGGAAGATGCGGAGAACGTTGAAAACGTTGTACATTTGCCAAACCCAAGGCGGACGCTGCAGGAACGTGCTCCTCTGAAAGACATCAATGTATTGGATGTGGTTGTATTGCCATCGTGGAAGAAGAATATCCAAACGACAGCCATAACGCCCACGAAAGCCAATACACCAGCAATGACGAGTTCTCCAGCTACTCAGTTTTTCGGGTTCGATGAGTTCTTGGAGGAGGAAAATAGCCACAAACGCCGCAGAACAGAACGGAACACGACTGTCCACACACCTAGTAAATCCGGCCATCTGTTCGGCTTTGAGGAATTCCTCGAAGGGGATGAATCTGCCGAGTCTAGGGGCTCTACTTCCGCCCCTCAAAATGTGACGCTGCACGAGAAACTGCAGCGACTTAAGCAGCTACGACCTACGGAAAAAGAGCTGCCGCAGGTTTCCACCGCTCCGCTGCGCCGTGCAGGCGATTGTTTTGGTGAGCTGCAACCACAACAGCGTGACATTCGGGATGTGCTGTGCTCCACCATGTTGTCGGAGCCGCCGAAACGGCAACCTGCACTGGCTGCAGACGAGTCGACTGGATTATTCAAAGATTCAGAGCCCGATCTGGAGACAACATTTGACGCAAAGGTAAGTTCTAGAAAGCCTATTAGCATAGAAAGATAAGCGCCCAGACTCGTCGACGTTGCGCACAGTATACAACGTCGTGACCAATGGTTGGCGCTAGATAAAACCAAACTGAAACGCTTTATTAGTTCCAGTTGAGCCAACAGGGCCGCAAAGACTCAAGTTTATCTTTGATCGGTAGTAAGCAGCTCGCACAGAATTACTAACATCTCTGGCACATTATTTCTAATAAACGAAATTAAACTAACTATTTTGCAGGCCCACAGACGCACTTATGTGAAGGAGAAACCCAAGCGCAAGCGGAAGCAACGCGTCCAAGTGCTGTATATTGACTGTGGATCGTCCGAAGACGAGGACGGGGAGAACGAGCCGGACTCGAGTGATAACAGCGTCAAATCTCCAAAGAAAAGAGGTCCAGGACCGCGACAAAAACGACCCCGAAAGGATGTCGAGCACGAGGCAAAACTGCGGGAATTCATCACCAGCTTCAACAAGGAATGCGAGGAGGTGCAGAATTATTCACTGGTCATTGAATAGCCCATACCTTAAGGATTACGGTAGCTTATTGTTTTCTTTTTCCCCTTCCTTTGAAAGAAATTTAAATTCAAGAAAAGGATCAGAGTGTATCATTGTTTCCCCCCCCCACCCCCCCCCCCCCCCTTCCATCGAAGGAACTTTAAATTTAAGAAAAGGATCATAATGTGTCATTGTTTTTTCCCCCCTTCCATCGAAGGAACTTTAACTTTACGTTAAGGAAATTAAGTGAAAGAATTCGAATTAATCTCGCCAACGATATCTGTAATACGTATACGATTACACATTCTGAGTGAATTTATTATTATACTATCCATTCCATGTAAATAGCTCGTCTATATTCTGACCAATCTACGAGTGTAAGAAAACGTGCTCGATTTGAAACTTTCGTCTTGCAAAAATATAAAACTGAATTCATTTCGCAAAAAGTTTATAACGAAGAAACCCCACACAAAAGCTTGATGTTTTTCTTTTAAACAGTAAAATAAATATTTTATTTGAGACTTATAACTAACTTAGACATTTACAATTTGTTCCTAACGTAAAACTAACAATTTATTCGCCAATACTAGGAATGATTAGGTGGGAAAACCACAAAAAATTCTTGTCAGTCTTCAAAACATAAAATGAACTCTAAATAAATCCATCAATGTAAATATCTCTATGGCTTCGGCTCCTTACTAGTGTCCCTTAGTCGACCTCCTCGACAGTGGGTCCAGAAAAGCCCCCAAATCCGCCGGCCTGCTGGCCACAGTTGGCTCCTGCCGCAGGACCTGCCGCAGCGCCCTGCTGATGAATCTTGGTCATTATCGGGGAACAGTGCTTGCTGAGCTCCTCCATTTTGTGGTCGAACTCCTCCTTCTCGGCGGTGGTGTTCATGTCCAGCCACTTGATGGTCTCGTTGCACTTCTCCAGAACGGAAGCTTTATCGGCCTCGCTCAGTTTATCGGATCCGGCCTGTTCCACGGCCTGCTTGACGTTGAAGACGTAACCCTCCAGGCTGTTGCGCGAGGATACGCGCTGGCGCTGCTTCTCATCCTCGTCGGCGTAGCGCTCTGCCTCGTTCACCATGCGGTCGATATCAGCTTGGGATAGGCGGCCCTTGTCGTTCTGTATGGTAATGTTCTTGGCCTTGCCCGTGCTCATTTCCTTGGCAGTGACGTTGAGGATGCCGTTGGCGTCCAGGTCGAAAGTGACTTCGATCTGAGGCACGCCTCGCGGTGCTGGGGGAATTCCCGACAGCTCGAAGGTGCCCAGGGCGTTGTTGTCCTTGGTCATTGCGCGCTCGCCCTCGAACACCTGGATGGACACTCCGGGCTGGTTGTCGGCGTACGTCGAGAAGGTCTTGGTCTGCTTTGAGGGAATGCGGCAGTTGCGCTCGATCAGCTTTGTCATCACTCCGCCAGCAGTCTCTATGCCGAGGGAGAGCGGCGCCACATCCACCAGCAACACGTCCTGGATCTTGCCGCTTTGGTCGCCACTGAGGATCGCGGCCTGGACAGCAGCGCCGTAGGCCACCGCCTCGTCTGGATTGATGGACAGGTTGAGGCTCTTGCCGTTGAAGAACTGTTGGAGGAGGCTCTGCACCTTAGGGATGCGCGTTGAGCCGCCTACGAGCACAATGTCATGGATCTGGCTCTTGTCCATCTTGGCGTCGGTGAGGGCCTTCTCCACCGGCTGCAATGTGTTCCTGAAGAGGTCGGCGCACAGTTCCTCGAAACGTGCGCGGCTCATCTTGGTGTAGTAGTCGTGGCCCTCGAACAGAGCGTCTATCTCAATGGTCGCCTCCGTGCTGGAGGAGAGGGTGCGCTTCGCCCGCTCGGCCGCCGTTCGGAGGCGTCGCAGAGCACGAGGGTTGGAGCGCAGATCCTTCTTGAATTTACGCTTGAACTCGTCTGCCAGGTGTGTGACCAGTCGGTTGTCAAAGTCCTCGCCGCCCAGGTGGGTGTCTCCGGCAGTGGCCCGCACCTCAAACAGGGATCCCTCGTCGATGGTCAGGATGGACACGTCGAAGGTTCCGCCGCCCAGGTCGAAGATGAGCACGTTGCGCTCACCCTTCAGATTCTTGTCCAGGCCATAGGCCAGCGCGGCCGCCGTCGGCTCATTGACGATTCTGAGCACATTGAGGCCTGCGATGCGGCCAGCATCCTTCGTGGCCTGGCGCTGTGAGTCGTTGAAGTAGGCAGGCACTGTGATGACTGCGTCTGTGATGGTCTGGCCCAGATAAGCCTCGGCCGTCTCCTTCATTTTGACCAGCACCATCGAGCTGATCTCCTCCGGGGAAAAGCGCTTCGCTTCGCCCTTGAACTCAACGCCAATCTTTGGCTTGCCTCCATCGCTTACCACCTTGAACGGCCAGTGCTTGATGTCCTCCGCAATCTTGGGATCGTCGTACCTGCGCCCAATCAGGCGCTTCGCATCGAACACTGTGTTCTTCGGGTTCATTGCCACCTGGTTCTTGGCGGCGTCGCCAATCAGACGCTCCGACTCTGTGAATCCCACATAGCTGGGCGTCGTCCGGTTTCCCTGGTCGTTGGCGATGATCTCCACCTTTCCGTGCTGGTAGACACCCACGCAGGAGTACGTGGTGCCCAAGTCGATGCCAATAGCCGGCATTCTGTTTCTGTTTATGGTTTCTGGCTGCGTTTAAGATGCACTGGAACGTGTATTAGTTTCTGCTTTTACTATCGCAGGTAGTTTGTTCTTCTCAATGCGTATGGTTTCTTCTTTTGTTCAGTTTGAGTTTTTTCAAAATGGTTTACTTTGCTTTTTGCTGTTTTTTTGGCTTTTGGTAGCTCGCTTTGTTTCACTTTTGAGATGTGTTCTCTTCGCTTGTTTGAATTGAATTGCTGCGAAGAGAAACTGGCGGCTGTATTTATACCTGGCCGCTCTCCATTCGAAAATTCGAGAGCTCTCTTCTAGAAATATCTTGAATGTTACCCTGAATCGCGTGCGTCAGAGCGAGACAACGAGTCTTGGCAGCTGTCAGAGGCCGCAGAGAGAGCATGCACAGCTTGTACTCGTTAGAGAGGGTCGACGAAATTTCTCGACTTTTCCTGTGGCCAAAGTATCTGCGAGGTTCAAGTATCTGACCTACCGCAACAATCGGCTTGTTTTGGGAATCTAGAAAATTCGGTATATTTCTGGAGCATATCAATACAAATACATAAAATACATACTTTTACCTTAATGTTTGATGAGCAATTAACGCGAGATACCCAAATCTGGATTATATTCTTTAGTATAAAAATAAAAAATTTGTGATCTAGGTCAAATGGTTTTTTTTTCAACACGAAAATCCCCATCTCGAGAGATAGTGAAATGGATGAATCTGGACCCGTTACGATTCTATTTCTGAGGGAATTAATAAATAAAGGAATTAAAGTTATCATAAATATAAGGTACATAGCCTTTTGCCTTAATATGAAAAATCTAAAATTCCCATTACAGGGTCCACAGATTATGAAGGTCTTTTATTTGGTATCTGAAACGTCTGTTCGTGCCAAAAGGCATCCCTGGTCAGGGATATTCTAACCTACAATAGACTATACAAATATTTATCACAAGCATTTTTCATTTCAAATATATATTTTATGATCGATTAAACCTTAAAATCATAAATAAGGGCTGGCCAAAATAATAAGTACAGCAATTCTACAAAGCGAAAAACTAAAAGCGTATCAAAATTTGTCCACTTTTTTCTTATAATTTATAATCTTTTACTAGTATCCTATATAGCAACACTTATTTTGGATGATTTCGGCCATTCTTCTTGGCATACTAGCAATAAGTTTGCGGCAAGTCTCCACTGGAATCTCACACCACGTTTTTTGCACAAATTCTCCACAATCCTTTTTCTTTTCGAAAAGCATTTTTACTAATTCGACGTTTTAAGTCACCCCAAAGGTTTTCAAATGGGTTTATGTCAGGAGACTGACTTAGCCAAGCCATAACGTTTACATTTTTTTCCGTAAACCAAGCCTTCACCACCTTTGAGGTGTGCTTTGGGTCATTTTCCGGTAGAAATACCCATCTCAAGGGCATGTTTTCCTCAGCATTAGGTTGTATAATGTCTGTCAATATGTTTTTATACCCGAATTGGATCACATGATCAGTTATGCGATGTACCGGCCATGCCAAGAAAAATAGCCTCAGATAACTATACATCGGCCTCCGTTCTTAACCATTTTCTTTTTGTACCGGAAGTCGAATTCTTTGCCTTTGGGTCGTTGTATACATCTTCTGGAGTCATTATTAAAAGGATTTATTTTTGTTTCGTCTCTCAATAATATATAATTCCACTTTTAAGACCCATCTGACCCAGACCATGCCAAATGATTTTCAACGACTTTTTGCCTCATCTTCAAAATTTTGACTCGGAGTAAGTTCCAGTTGAGCCAACAGGGCCGCAAAGACTCAAGTTTATCTTTGATCGGTAGTAAGCAGCTCGCACAGAATTACTAACATCTCTGGCACATTATTTCTAATAAACGAAATTAAACAAACTATTTCGAATCTCGAATCTCCGTCGTCGGTGAATCGTCGAATCTCCAAAGAAAAGAGGTCCAGGACCGCGACAAAAACGACCCCGAAAGGATGTTGTAATGGGTAACGAGTACTTGGGCGAGATGGTATTACTCGGCTATGACCGGCACGTATTGTTTCCGGCTGCTGGCTCGTCGGCAAGGGGGTGGAGTTGTTTTATTGTCATAGTCCGAGGCCCTTTACTTTCTTTATTTTAAATTTAACGTGCAAGAAAAAAACAAGCCATACACTTCACCGGACAGAGTTCACTACAAATGACCACATAACACGGACGATTACCTAAAAGACAGACGGACGATCCTCAGCTGTTTCGAGGACCCCTGGCCCACCCTACCTTGGTCATGCCATTCCATTCATCTATCTGTCGGCCATGACCCCTTGGTGTGCCGACACGCGCTACAGGGGTTTGGAAGGGGAGATCATAAGAAGGGTTTAGTTAAACATTATAATGATATTTATTGGAACTAAATTATACATAAAAATACGGGGTATATGTTCCCTCCCATAGGCTACCTGGGCCTGGTTCCCTTGAACTAGGATCAGGTAAACTTATAAACTAGTATTTGAATAAATGTGCAATGGTAAAGATTAAAATTTAAAGATAGAATATAAATGTTGATTCTTACGGGCTACGAATCGGTAAGGCAATTTGGTCGGAACACCCATAGACAATTTCTTCCATGCCCAAATGATTGTGATCAAACACCTAGTAAATAAACTCACTTTTACTGCGGATCCACCGTCGAAAGCGCTTTCTGATGGTTGCTGCAAAACTGTGGTTAATATGATATTTTGGGTACGGGTGTATTATTATTGCATTTCGGTTATAAACATATGGGTTTTTGTTATTTTTTTTTGTTTTGATCTGTGCATGGAAGGTTATCTATTTATGGATTTGTTTTAGTTTCATATTCACTCTTCCTCTTGCCCTTCTTTTCCTACTCAATGCTCCCTCACTGCTGTTCTTCATTTCTGCATTTCTTTTTTATGTATATATATCTAAACTTAAATAGCTGTTCTGCTGCTCGGTACTATTCTGCTTAATCTTATGTTAACTTATGTTACTTCTCTCGGCTTATCGCCAGCCCCCTTCGGCTCCGTTGCTGGCGAGCGTTTTTATAGCTCACTCGCTCTCCTATTGGGCTCTGCCTTTGCTGCTTGCGTGTTCTCTCTCTCCCCCTCTTTCACTCTCTGCCTATGCGCGCATCACCTTTGGCTCCGCTCGCCCTCTTTATTTTTTTGGGGCATTACCCTTGCAGCTCTGAGTCTTGAACTCCAACAACACACTACCACTTTCCTTCCCTATGTAACCTGCGGATCTTAACTGGGCCTTGTTAACTTAATTTGGCATACGGCACGTTTAGGTAGGATTTGCGCGATTTTCCTCCTATTTCTCCGTTCGTATTTCACCGTTTGCTGCACTTTCCGCTATCGCGGATTATCGACCGTCCCGCTTTGTGGCCGCCGCCTCACCGACGTCGATCCGGCTGCCCGCGAAGGTCGAGCCTCTCTGAATTTTTCTGCGTCTCTGCTCCCTCGCTCTGTGCTGCGACGGATCAGCTGCTTGGAGCGCCGCTGCTTCGCCAGCCCAAATTGCTAGGCGCCAAATCTAGTGCAGGGAGAAAGAACCGTCTAACGTATTCGGCCCCGAAAGATCTGTGGTATCCCACTTTTTGTTCCTCTTACCCGTCAATCTTGGCCCCAGTGGCCGACCTAGCTTCAGTTATCGTAGTCCCGCGACTTTTGCTTTGCTGCTGCTGGATACCACTCGCGCTTTGACAATATTCTTTTCTTGACTTTGGAACTTTTTCATTCATGATTTTTGCTGAGCCTGTTCGGGGCGATGTTGGTCGCTCGACATCCAAATTCCAAAAGGAAGATGGACACGCTCCCATCCACTATGAGACCGGTCGGATCCGCTGGATGACGTTCGAATGTCATCGCTTTCTCCTCTTTCTCTTCAACTGCCATCAGCGCTAACTCACCCCCAGAGGGAGCCAACCTTTCAGATCACCGTTTTAGAGCCCCTGACTCCAAAACCCCCTGTAGCAGCGAGACTATGGCTGCCCATACAACGCCGTTGGCGGTCAATTTAGTTTTCGCCCTTAGCTCAGCTACAAGCCTCTTACAATGTCGAGCACGAGACAAAACTGCGGGAATTCATCACCAGCTTCAACAAGGAATGCGAGGAGAATTATTCACTGGTCATTGAATAGCCCATACCTTAAAGATTACGGTAGCTTATTGTTTTTTTTTCCCCTTCCTTTGAAAGAAATTTAAATTCAAGAAAAAGATCAGAGTGTATCATTGTTTCCCCCCCTTCCATCGAAGGAACTTTAAATTTAAGAAAAGGATCATAATGTGTCATTGTTTTTTCCCCCCTTCCATCGAAGGAACTTTAACTTTACGTTAAGGAAATTAAGTGAAAGAATTCGAATTAATCTCGCCAACGATATCTGTAATACGTATACGATTACACATTCTGAGTGAATTTATTATTATACTATCCATTCCATGTAAATAGCTCGTCTATATTCTGACCAATCTACGAGTGTAAGAAAACGTGCTCGATTTGAAACTTTCGTCTTGCAAAAATATAAAACTGAATTCATTTCGCAAAAAGTTTATAACGAAGAAACCCCACACAAAAGCTTGATGTTTTTCTTTTAAACAGTAAAATAAATATTTTATTTGAGACTTATAACTAACTTAGACATTTACAATTTGTTCCTAACGTAAAACTAACAATTTATTCGCCAATACTAGGAATGATTAGGTGGGAAAACCACAAAAAATTCTTGTCAGTCTTCAAAACATAAAATGAACTCTAAATAAATCCATCAATGTAAATATCTCTATGGCTTCGGCTCCTTACTAGTGTCCCTTAGTCGACCTCCTCGACAGTGGGTCCAGAAAAGCCCCCAAATCCGCCGGCCTGCTGGCCACAGTTGGCTCCTGCCGCAGGACCTGCCGCAGCGCCCTGCTGATGAATCTTGGTCATTATCGGGGAACAGTGCTTGCTGAGCTCCTCCATTTTGTGGTCGAACTCCTCCTTCTCGGCGGTGGTGTTCATGTCCAGCCACTTGATGGTCTCGTTGCACTTCTCCAGAACGGAAGCTTTATCGGCCTCGCTCAGTTTATCGGATCCGGCCTGTTCCACGGCCTGCTTGACGTTGAAGACGTAACCCTCCAGGCTGTTGCGCGAGGATACGCGCTGGCGCTGCTTCTCATCCTCGTCGGCGTAGCGCTCTGCCTCGTTCACCATGCGGTCGATATCAGCTTGGGATAGGCGGCCCTTGTCGTTCTGTATGGTAATGTTCTTGGCCTTGCCCGTGCTCATTTCCTTGGCAGTGACGTTGAGGATGCCGTTGGCGTCCAGGTCGAAAGTGACTTCGATCTGAGGCACGCCTCGCGGTGCTGGGGGAATTCCCGACAGCTCGAAGGTGCCCAGGGCGTTGTTGTCCTTGGTCATTGCGCGCTCGCCCTCGAACACCTGGATGGACACTCCGGGCTGGTTGTCGGCGTACGTCGAGAAGGTCTTGGTCTGCTTTGAGGGAATGCGGCAGTTGCGCTCGATCAGCTTTGTCATCACTCCGCCAGCAGTCTCTATGCCGAGGGAGAGCGGCGCCACATCCACCAGCAACACGTCCTGGATCTTGCCGCTTTGGTCGCCACTGAGGATCGCGGCCTGGACAGCAGCGCCGTAGGCCACCGCCTCGTCTGGATTGATGGACAGGTTGAGGCTCTTGCCGTTGAAGAACTGTTGGAGGAGGCTCTGCACCTTAGGGATGCGCGTGGAGCCGCCTACGAGCACAATGTCATGGATCTGGCTCTTGTCCATCTTGGCGTCGGTGAGGGCCTTCTCCACCGGCTGCAATGTGTTCCTGAAGAGGTCGGCGCACAGTTCCTCGAAACGTGCGCGGCTCATCTTGGTGTAGTAGTCGTGGCCCTCGAACAGAGCGTCTATCTCAATGGTCGCCTCCGTGCTGGAGGAGAGGGTGCGCTTCGCCCGCTCGGCCGCCGTTCGGAGGCGTCGCAGAGCACGAGGGTTGGAGCGCAGATCCTTCTTGAATTTACGCTTGAACTCGTCTGCCAGGTGTGTGACCAGTCGGTTGTCAAAGTCCTCGCCGCCCAGGTGGGTGTCTCCGGCAGTGGCCCGCACCTCAAACAGGGATCCCTCGTCGATGGTCAGGATGGACACGTCGAAGGTTCCGCCGCCCAGGTCGAAGATGAGCACGTTGCGCTCACCCTTCAGATTCTTGTCCAGTCCATAGGCCAGCGCGGCCGCCGTCGGCTCATTGACGATTCTGAGCACATTGAGGCCTGCGATGCGGCCAGCATCCTTCGTGGCCTGGCGCTGTGAGTCGTTGAAGTAGGCAGGCACTGTGATGACTGCGTCTGTGATGGTCTGGCCCAGATAAGCCTCGGCCGTCTCCTTCATTTTGACCAGCACCATCGAGCTGATCTCCTCCGGGGAAAAGCGCTTCGCTTCGCCCTTGAACTCAACGCCAATCTTTGGCTTGCCTCCATCGCTTACCACCTTGAACGGCCAGTGCTTGATGTCCTCCGCAATCTTGGGATCGTCGTACCTGCGCCCAATCAGGCGCTTCGCATCGAACACTGTGTTCTTCGGGTTCATCGCCACCTGGTTCTTGGCGGCGTCGCCAATCAGACGCTCCGACTCTGTGAATCCCACATAGCTGGGCGTCGTCCGGTTTCCCTGGTCGTTGGCGATGATCTCCACCTTTCCGTGCTGGTAGACACCCACGCAGGAGTACGTGGTGCCCAAGTCGATGCCAATAGCCGGCATTCTGTTTCTGTTTATGGTTTCTGGCTGCGTTTAAGATGCACTGGAACGTGTATTAGTTTCTGCTTTTACTATCGCAGGTAGTTTGTTCTTCTCAATGCGTATGGTTTCTTCTTTTGTTCAGTTTGAGTTTTTTCAAAATGGTTTACTTTGCTTTTTGCTGTTTTTTTGGCTTTTGGTAGCTCGCTTTGTTTCACTTTTGAGATGTGTTCTCTTCGCTTGTTTGAATTGAATTGCTGCGAAGAGAAACTGGCGGCTGTATTTATACCTGGCCGCTCTCCATTCGAAACTTCGAGAGCTCTCTTCTAGAAATATCTTGAATGTTACCCTGAATCGCGTGCGTCAGAGCGAGACAACGAGTCTTGGCAGCTGGCAGCGGCGTCAGAGAGAGAGCACAAACAGCTTGTACTCGTGAGAGAGGGTCGACGAAATTTCTCGACGTTTCCTGTGGCCAAAGTATCTGCGAGGTTCGAGTATCTGACCTACCGCAACAATCGGCTTGTTTTGGGAATCTAGAAAATTCGGTTGATTTCTGGAGCATATCAATACAAATACATACAATACATACTTTTACCTTAATGTTTGATGAGCAATTAACGCGAGATACCCAAATCTGGATTTTATTCTTTAGAATAAAAATAAAAAATTTGTGATCTAGGTCCAATGGTTTTTTTTTTCAACAGGAAAATCCCCATCTCGAGAGATAGTGAAATGGATGAATCTGGACCCGTTACGATTCTATTTCTGAGGGAATTAATAGATAAAGGAATTAAAGTTATCATAAATATAAGGTACATAGCCTTTTGCCTTAATATGAAAAATCTAAAATTCCCATTACAGGGTCCACAGATTATGAAGGTCTTTTATTTGGTATCTGAAACGTCTGTTCGTGCCAAAAGGCATCCCTGGTCAGGGATATTCTAACCTACAATAGACTATACAAATATTTATCACAAGCATTTTTCATTTCAAATATATATTTTATGATCGATTAAACCTTAAAATCATAAATAAGGGCTGGCCAAAATAATAAGTACAGCAATTCTACAAAGCGAAAAACTAAAAGCGTATCAAAATTTGTCCACTTTTTTCTTATAATTTATAATCTTTTACTAGTATCCTATATAGCAACACTTATTTTGGATGATTTCGGCCATTCTTCTTGGCATACTAGCAACAAGTTTTCGGCAAGTCTCCACTGGAATCTCACACCACGTTTTTTGCACAAATTCTCCACAATTCTTTTTCTTTTCGAAAAGCATTTTTACTAATTCGACGTTTTAAGTCACCCCAAAGGTTTTCAAATGGGTTTATGTCAGGAGACTGACTTAGCCAAGCCATAACGTTTACATTTTTTTCCGTAAACCAAGCCTTCACCACCTTTGAGGTGTGCTTTGGGTCATTTTCCGGTAGAAATACCCATCTCAAGGGCATGTTTTCCTCAGCATTAGGTTGTATAATGTCTGTCAATATGTTTTTATACCCGAATTGGATCACATGATCAGTTATGCGATGTACCGGCCATGCCAAGAAAAATAGCCTCAGATACCTATACATCGGCCTCCGTTCTTAACCATTTTCTTTTTGTACCGGAAGTCGAATTCTTTGCCTTTGGGTCGTTGTATACATCTTCTGGAGTCATTATTAAAAGGATTTATTTTTGTTTCGTTCTCAATAATATATTATTCCACTTTTAAGACCCATCTGACCCAGACCATGCCAAATGATTTTCAACGACTTTTTGCCTCATCTTCAAAATTTTGACTCGGAGTAAGTTCCAGTTGAGCCAACAGGGCCGCAAAGACTCAAGTTTATCTTTGATCGGTAGTAAGCAGCTCGCACAGAATTACTAACATCTCTGGCACATTATTTCTAATAAACGAAATTAAACAAACTATTTCGAATCTCGAATCTCCGTCGTCGGTGAATCGTCGAATCTCCAAAGAAAAGAGGTCCAGGACCGCGACAAAAACGACCCCGAAAGGATGTTGTAATGGGTAACGAGTACTTGGGCGAGATGGTATTACTCGGCTATGACCGGCACGTATTGTTTCCGGCTGCTGGCTCGTCGGCAAGGGGGTGGAGTTGTTTTATTGTCATAGTCCGAGGCCCTTTACTTTCTTTATTTTAAATTTAACGTGCAAGAAAAAAACAAGCCATACACTTCACCGGACAGAGTTCACTACAAATGACCACATAACACGGACGATTACCTAAAAGACAGACGGACGATCCTCAGCTGTTTCGAGGACCCCTGGCCCACCCTACCTTGGTCATGCCATTCCATACATCTATCTGTCGGCCATGACCCCTTGGTGTGCCGACACGCGCTACAGGGGTTTGGAAGGGGAGATCATAAGAAGGGTTTAGTTAAACATTATAATGATATTTATTGGAACTAAATTATACATAAAAATACGGGGTATATGTTCCCTCCCATAGGCTACCTGGGCCTGGTTCCCTTGAACTAGGATCAGGTAAACTTATAAACTAGTATTTGAATAAATGTGCAATGGTAAAGATTAAAATTTAAAGATAGAATATAAATGTTGATTCTTACGGGCTACGAAACGGTGAGGCAATTTGGTCGGAACATAGACCATAGACAATTTCTTCCATGCCCAAATGATTGTAATCAAATACCTAGTAAATAAACTCACTTTTACTGCGGATCCACCGTCGAAAGCGCTTTCTGATGGTTGCTGCAAAACTGTGGTTAATATGATATTTTGGGTACGGGTGTATTATTATTGCATTTCGGTTATAAACATATGGGTTTTTGTTATTTTTTTTTGTTTTGATCTGTGCATGGAAGGTTATCTATTTATGGATTTGTTTTAGTTTCATATTCACTCTTCCTCTTGCCCTTCTTTTCCTACTCAATGCTCCCTCACTGCTGTTCTTCATTTCTGCATTTCTTTTTTATGTATATATATCTAAACTTAAATAGCTGTTCTGCTGCTCGGTACTATTCTGCTTAATCTTATGTTAACTTATGTTACTTCTCTCGGCTTATCGCCAGCCCCCTTCGGCTCCGTTGCTGGCGAGCGTTTTTATAGCTCGCTCGCTCTCCTATTGGGCTCTGCCTTTGCTGCTTGCGTGTTCTCTCTCTCCCCCTCTTTCACTCTCTGCCTATGCGCGCATCACCTTTGGCTCCGCTCGCCCTCTTTATTTTTTTGGGGCATTACCCTTGCAGCTCTGAGTCTTGAACTCCAACAACACACTACCACTTTCCTTCCCTATGTAACCTGCGGATCTTAACTGGGCCTTGTTAACTTAATTTGGCATACGGCACGTTTAGGTAGGATTTGCGCGATTTTCCTCCTTTTTCTCCGTTCGTATTTCACCGTTTGCTGCACTTTCCGCTATCGCGGATTATCGACCGTCCCGCTTTGTGGCCGCCGCCTCACCGACGTCGATCCGGCTGCCCGCGAAGGTCGAGCCTCTCTGAATTTTTCTGCGTCTCTGCTCCCTCGCTCTGTGCTGCGACGGATCAGCTGCTTGGAGCGCCGCTGCTTCGCCAGCCCAAATTGCTAGGCGCCAAATCTAGTGCAGGGAGAAAGAACCGTCTAACGTATTCGGCCCCGAAAGATCTGTGGTATCCCACTTTTTGTTCCTCTTACCCGTCAATCTTGGCCCCAGTGGCCGACCTAGCTTCAGTTATCGTAGTCCCGCGACTTTTGCTTTGCTGCTGCTGGATACCACTCGCGCTTTGACAATATTCTTTTCTTGACTTTGGAACTTTTTCATTCATGATTTTTGCTGAGCCTGTTCGGGGCGATGTTGGTCGCTCGACATCCAAATTCCAAAAGGAAGATGGACACGCTCCCATCCACTATGAGACCGGTCGGATCCGCTGGATGACGTTCGAATGTCATCGCTTTCTCCTCTTTCTCTTCAACTGCCATCAGCGCTAACTCACCCCCAGAGGGAGCCAACCTTTCAGATCACCGTTTTAGAGCCCCTGACTCCAAAACCCCCTGTAGCAGCGAGACTATGGCTGCCCATACAACGCCGTTGGCGGTCAATTTAGTTTTCGCCCTTAGCTCAGCTACAAGCCTCTTACAATGTCGAGCACGAGACAAAACTGCGGGAATTCATCACCAGCTTCAACAAGGAATGCGAGGAGAATTATTCACTGGTCATTGAATAGCCCATACCTTAAGGATTACGGTAGCTTATTGTTTTTTTTTCCCCTTCCTTTGAAAGAAATTTAAATTCAAGAAAAAGATCAGAGTGTATCATTGTATCCCCCCCCTTCCATCGAAGGAACTTTAAATTTAAGAAAAGGATCATAATGTGTCATTGTTTTTTCCCCCCTTCCATCGAAGGAACTTTAACTTTACGTTAAGGAAATTAAGTGAAAGAATTCGAATTAATCTCGCCAACGATATCTGTAATACGTATACGATTACACATTCTGAGTGAATTTATTATTATACTATCCATTCCATGTAAATAGCTCGTCTATATTCTGACCAATCTACGAGTGTAAGAAAACGTGCTCGATTTGAAACTTTCGTCTTGCAAAAATATAAAACTGAATTCATTTCGCAAAAAGTTTATAACGAAGAAACCCCACACAAAAGCTTGATGTTTTTCTTTTAAACAGTAAAATAAATATTTTATTTGAGACTTATAACTAACTTAGACATTTACAATTTGTTCCTAACGTAAAACTAACAATTTATTCGCCAATACTAGGAATGATTAGGTGGGAAAACTACAAAAAATTCTTGTCAGTCTTCAAAACATAAAATGAACTCTAAATAAATCCATCAATGTAAATATCTCTATGGCTTCGGCTCCTTACTAGTGTCCCTTAGTCGACCTCCTCGACAGTGGGTCCAGAAAAGCCCCCAAATCCGCCGGCCTGCTGGCCACAGTTGGCTCCTGCCGCAGGACCTGCCGCAGCGCCCTGCTGATGAATCTTGGTCATTATCGGGGAACAGTGCTTGGTGAGCTCCTCCATCTTGTGGTCGAACTCCTCCTTCTCGGCGGTGGTGTTCATGTCCAGCCACTTGATGGTCTCGTTGCACTTCTCCAGAACGGAAGCTTTATCGGCCTCGCTCAGTTTATCGGATCCGGCCTGTTCCACGGCCTGCTTGACGTTGAAGACGTAACCCTCCAGGCTGTTGCGCGAGGATACGCGCTGGCGCTGCTTCTCATCCTCGTCGGCGTAGCGCTCTGCCTCGTTCACCATGCGGTCGATATCAGCTTGGGATAGGCGGCCCTTGTCGTTCTGTATGGTAATGTTCTTGGCCTTGCCCGTGCTCATTTCCTTGGCAGTGACGTTGAGGATGCCGTTGGCGTCCAGGTCGAAAGTGACTTCGATCTGAGGCACGCCTCGCGGTGCTGGGGGAATTCCCGACAGCTCGAAGGTGCCCAGGGCGTTGTTGTCCTTGGTCATTGCGCGCTCGCCCTCGAACACCTGGATGGACACTCCGGGCTGGTTGTCGGCGTACGTCGAGAAGGTCTTGGTCTGCTTTGAGGGAATGCGGCAGTTGCGCTCGATCAGCTTTGTCATCACTCCGCCAGCAGTCTCTATGCCGAGGGAGAGCGGCGCCACATCCACCAGCAACACGTCCTGGATCTTGCCGCTTTGGTCGCCACTGAGGATCGCGGCCTGGACAGCAGCGCCGTAGGCCACCGCCTCGTCTGGATTGATGGACAGGTTGAGGCTCTTGCCGTTGAAGAACTGTTGGAGGAGGCTCTGCACCTTAGGGATGCGCGTTGAGCCGCCTACGAGCACAATGTCATGGATCTGGCTCTTGTCCATCTTGGCGTCGGTGAGGGCCTTCTCCACCGGCTGCAATGTGTTCCTGAAGAGGTCGGCGCACAGTTCCTCGAAACGTGCGCGGCTCATCTTGGTGTAGTAGTCGTGGCCCTCGAACAGAGCGTCTATCTCAATGGTCGCCTCCGTGCTGGAGGAGAGGGTGCGCTTCGCCCGCTCGGCCGCCGTTCGGAGGCGTCGCAGAGCACGAGGGTTGGAGCGCAGATCCTTCTTGAATTTACGCTTGAACTCGTCTGCCAGGTGTGTGACCAGTCGGTTGTCAAAGTCCTCGCCGCCCAGGTGGGTGTCTCCGGCAGTGGCCCGCACCTCAAACAGGGATCCCTCGTCGATGGTCAGGATGGACACGTCGAAGGTTCCGCCGCCCAGGTCGAAGATGAGCACGTTGCGCTCACCCTTCAGATTCTTGTCCAGGCCATAGGCCAGCGCGGCCGCCGTCGGCTCATTGACGATTCTGAGCACATTGAGGCCTGCGATGCGGCCAGCATCCTTCGTGGCCTGGCGCTGTGAGTCGTTGAAGTAGGCAGGCACTGTGATGACTGCGTCTGTGATGGTCTGGCCCAGATAAGCCTCGGCCGTCTCCTTCATTTTGACCAGCACCATCGAGCTGATCTCCTCCGGGGAAAAGCGCTTCGCTTCGCCCTTGAACTCAACGCCAATCTTTGGCTTGCCTCCATCGCTTACCACCTTGAACGGCCAGTGCTTGATGTCCTCCGCAATCTTGGGATCGTCGTACCTGCGCCCAATCAGGCGCTTCGCATCGAACACTGTGTTCTTCGGGTTCATCGCCACCTGGTTCTTGGCGGCGTCGCCAATCAGACGCTCCGACTCTGTGAATCCCACATAGCTGGGCGTCGTCCGGTTTCCCTGGTCGTTGGCGATGATCTCCACCTTTCCGTGCTGGTAGACACCCACGCAGGAGTACGTGGTGCCCAAGTCGATGCCAATAGCCGGCATTCTGTTTCTGTTTATGGTTTCTGGCTGCGTTTAAGATGCACTGGAACGTGTATTAGTTTCTGCTTTTACTATCGCAGGTAGTTTGTTCTTCTCAATGCGTATGGTTTCTTCTTTTGTTCAGTTTGAGTTTTTTCAAAATGGTTTACTTTGATTTTTGCAGTTGTTTTGGCTTTTGGTAGCTCGCTTTGTTTCACTTTTGAGATGTGTTCTCTTCGCTTGTTTGAATTGAATTGCTGCGAAGAGAAACTGGCGGCTGTATTTATACCTGGCCGCTCTCCATTCGAAAATTCGAGAGCTCTCTTTTAGAAATATCTTGAATGTTACCCTGAATCGCGTGCGTCAGAGCGAGACAACTAGTCTTGGCAGCTGTCAGAGGCCGCAGAGAGAGCATGCACAGCTTGTACTCGTTAGAGAGGGTCGACGAAATTTCTCGACTTTTCCTGTGGCCAAAGTATCTGCGAGGTTCAAGTATCTGACCTACCGCAACAATCGGCTTGTTTTGGGAATCTAGAAAATTCGGTTGATTTCTGGAGCATATCAATACAAATACATACAATACATACTTTTACCTTAATGTTTGATGAGCAATTAACGCGAGATACCCAAATCTGGATTATATTCTTTAGTATAAAAATAAAAAATTTGTGATCTAGGTCAAATGGTTATTTTTTCAACACGAAAATCCCCATCTCGAGAGATAGTGAAATGGATGAATCTGGACCCGTTACGATTCTATTTCTGAGGGAATTAATAAATAAAGGAATTAAAGTTATCATAAATATAAGGTACATAGCCTTTTGCCTTAATATGAAAAATCTAAAATTCCCATTACAGGGTCCACAGATTATGAAGGTCTTTTATTTGGTATCTGAAACGTCTGTTCGTGCCAAAAGGCATCCCTGGTCAGGGATATTCTAACCTACAATAGACTATACAAATATTTATCACAAGCATTTTTCATTTCAAATATATATTTTATGATCGATTAAACCTTAAAATCATAAATAAGGGCTGGCCAAAATAATAAGTACAGCAATTCTACAAAGCGAAAAACTAAAAGCGTATCAAAATTTGTCCACTTTTTTCTTATAATTTATAATCTTTTACTAGTATCCTATATAGCAACACTTATTTTGGAAGCAATAAGTTTGCGGCAAGTCTCCACTGGAATCTCACACCACGTTTTTTGCACAAATTCTCCACAATTCTTTTTCTTTTCGAAAAGCATTTTTACTAATTCGACGTTTTAAGTCACCCCAAAGGTTTTCAAATGGGTTTATGTCAGGAGACTGACTTAGCCAAGCCATAACGTTTAAATTTTTTTCCGTAAACCAAGCCTTCACCACCTTTGAGGTGTGCTTTGGGTCATTTTCCGGTAGAAATACCCATCTCAAGGGCATGTTTTCCTCAGCATTAGGTTGTATAATGTCTGTCAATATGTTTTTATACCCGAATTGGATCACATGATCAGTTATGCGATGTACCGGCCATGCCAAGAAAAATAGCCTCAGATACCTATACATCGGCCTCCGTTCTTAACCATTTTCTTTTTGTACCGGAAGTCGAATTCTTTGCCTTTGGGTCGTTGTATACATCTTCTGGAGTCATTATTAAAAGGATTTATTTTTGTTTCGTCTCTCAATAATATATTATTCCACTTTTAAGACCCATCTGACCCAGACCATGCCAAATGATTTTCAACGACTTTTTGCCTCATCTTCAAAATTTTGACTCGGAGTAAGGGAACTTTTCGGACTATACGTCCTGTTAGGTCTGTATATTGAAGTCTCCGACGAGCCATCAGACCTGATTTGTCTTTGCCAATTTGAGCGGATATGTCCTTGGAAGACATGAACTGATCCTTTTCTGCAAGACTGATGATGCGGATGTCCGTTGTTTGTAAACATTTCTTCTTCCATCCTCGATTTTCAATAAGCACTTTAGATATTAATGCATTCTGAACAAAAAATACCGAGCGTCCAAAACTTCTTTTCTTCAGCAGTACGGCCTATCTAAAGAATTTTTTTTAACTCTCATGTACTTAAATATGAAGGAACTCAATAAAAACCAACAATCCTTTGACCAAATCCTTATCTAATCCTTTAAAATTTATAAATAGCACCAGTGTACTCATTATTTTGCCAGACCAAAAATGCCCATTCACCAAAAATGTATGCATAGAATTTTATTAAGATGGTTCCCCACTTTAATTTTTGATTTAAATATTTGGCATCCATACATTTACAAACATTCGAGCTATTCCATAACAAACTAGCACGACACCGATGTACTTATTATTTTGGCCAGTAGTGTATGGTAGCCCCCTACTGTTTGCCCTGCAGTCCGCTTTCTATTTGAGAATTGAGCTTTTACGCCTCGATATCAATTATTTCCCTTAAAATAGATATCATTTACTTTCTCCGGAAGCAAGTTAAGAAATACTGTATGTACATATGTTTTATATGGACATAAAAACTTCCGGAAATCATCAGAATTTTCTAGATTCCCAAAACAAGCCGCTTGTTGCGGTAGGTCAGATACTCGAACCTCGCAGATACTTTGGCCACAGGAAACGTCGAGAAATTTCGTCGACCCTCTCTCACGAGTACAAGCTGTTTGTGCTCTCTCTCTGAGGCCGCTGCCAGCTGCCAAGACTAGTTGTCTCGCTCTGACGCACGCGATTCAGGGTAACATTCAAGATATTTCTAGAAGAGAGCTCCCGAAGTTTCGAATGGAGAGCGGCCAGGTATAAATACAGCCGCCAGTTTCTCTTCGAAGCAATTCAATTCAAACAAGCGAAGAGAACACATCTCAAAAGTGAAACAAAGCGAGCTACCAAAAGCCAAAACAACTGCAAAAAGCAAAGTAAACCATTTTGAAAAAACTCAAACTGAACAAAAGAAGAAACCATACGCATTGAGAAGAACAAACTACCTGCGATAGTAAAAGCAGAAACTAATACACGTTCCAGTGCATCTTAAACGCAGCCAGAAAACATAAACAGAAACAGAATGCCGGCTATTGGCATCGACTTGGGCACCACGTACTCCTGCGTGGGTGTCTACCAGCACGGAAAGGTGGAGATCATCGCCAACGACCAGGGAAACCGGACGACGCCCAGCTATGTGGGATTCACAGAGTCGGAGCGTCTGATTGGCGACGCCGCCAAGAACCAGGTGGCGATGAACCCGAAGAACACAGTGTTCGATGCGAAGCGCCTGATTGGGCGCAGGTACGACGATCCCAAGATTGCGGAGGACATCAAGCACTGGCCGTTCAAGGTGGTAAGCGATGGAGGCAAGCCAAAGATTGGCGTTGAGTTCAAGGGCGAAGCGAAGCGCTTTTCCCCGGAGGAGATCAGCTCGATGGTGCTGGTCAAAATGAAGGAGACGGCCGAGGCTTATCTGGGCCAGACCATCACAGACGCAGTCATCACAGTGCCTGCCTACTTCAACGACTCACAGCGCCAGGCCACGAAGGATGCTGGCCGCATCGCAGGCCTCAATGTGCTCAGAATCGTCAATGAGCCGACTGCGGCCGCGCTGGCCTATGGCCTGGACAAGAATCTGAAGGGTGAGCGCAACGTGCTCATCTTCGACCTGGGCGGCGGAACCTTCGACGTGTCCATCCTGACCATCGACGAGGGATCCCTGTTTGAGGTGCGGGCCACTGCCGGAGACACCCACCTGGGCGGCGAGGACTTTGACAACCGACTGGTCACACACCTGGCAGACGAGTTCAAGCGTAAATTCAAGAAGGATCTGCGCTCCAACCCTCGTGCTCTGCGACGCCTCCGAACGGCGGCCGAGCGGGCGAAGCGCACCCTCTCCTCCAGCACGGAGGCGACCATTGAGATAGACGCTCTGTTCGAGGGCCACGACTACTACACCAAGATGAGCCGCGCACGTTTCGAGGAACTGTGCGCCGACCTCTTCAGGAACACATTGCAGCCGGTGGAGAAGGCCCTCACCGACGCCAAGATGGACAAGAGCCAGATCCATGACATTGTGCTCGTAGGCGGCTCAACGCGCATCCCTAAGGTGCAGAGCCTCCTCCAACAGTTCTTCAACGGCAAGAGCCTCAACCTGTCCATCAATCCAGACGAGGCGGTGGCCTACGGCGCTGCTGTCCAGGCCGCGATCCTCAGTGGCGACCAAAGCGGCAAGATCCAGGACGTGTTGCTGGTGGATGTGGCGCCGCTCTCCCTCGGCATAGAGACTGCTGGCGGAGTGATGACAAAGCTGATCGAGCGCAACTGCCGCATTCCCTCAAAGCAGACCAAGACCTTCTCGACGTACGCCGACAACCAGCCCGGAGTGTCCATCCAGGTGTTCGAGGGCGAGCGCGCAATGACCAAGGACAACAACGCCCTGGGCACCTTCGAGCTGTCGGGAATTCCCCCAGCACCGCGAGGCGTGCCTCAGATCGAAGTCACTTTCGACCTGGACGCCAACGGCATCCTCAACGTCACTGCCAAGGAAATGAGCACGGGCAAGGCCAAGAACATTACCATACAGAACGACAAGGGCCGCCTATCCCAAGCTGATATCGACCGCATGGTGAACGAGGCAGAGCGCTACGCCGACGAGGATGAGAAGCAGCGCCAGCGCGTATCCTCGCGCAACAGCCTGGAGGGTTACGTCTTCAACGTCAAGCAGGCCGTGGAACAGGCCAGATCCGATAAACTGAGCGAGGCCGATAAAGCTTCCGTTCTGGAGAAGTGCAACGAGACCATCAAGTGGCTGGACATGAACACCACCGCCGAGAAGGAGGAGTTCGACCACAAGATGGAGGAGCTCACCAAGCACTGTTCCCCGATAATGACCAAGATTCATCAGCAGGGCGCTGCGGCAGGTCCTGCGGCAGGAGCCAACTGTGGCCAGCAGGCCGGCGGATTTGGAGGCTTTTCTGGACCCACTGTCGAGGAGGTCGACTAAGGGACACTTTTAAGGAGCCGAAGCCATAGAGATTTTCATACATTGATGGATTTAAAGTTCATTTTATGCATAGTTTAAAAAGTGATAACAATGATAGTGGATCTCTCTCCATAAACTGTCTTAGTATTAGCAACTTAATTGTTTAGATTTATGTTAGCAACCAATTGTAAACGTCTAAGTTAGCAAAAAGTCTGAAATAAATTTTTGTTTATATGTACTATTTAAAAGAATTTCGACACTTTTTTTAACTTCTACCTTTTGCTCTGTTATGTCGCTCACAAGTTGAAAAAGTCATTGTTAATTTCGTTTCAAAGCAGCGTGGAAAGCAGTATTCTAGTATTAATCAAAAGAAATAGGGTATAAAGATGCCCAAAAGCAACAAGTGGTCAAATGAAGTAACTTTTCATTCGAACTTGCGTTTTATGCCTTAATTTTTTGTTGACAAATCAGCAAATCAAATAAAAGGGTGGACTAGCACGTCTGCAGTGCTGAAGGTCCTAGCCAAGGCTGCTGGTGATTCAATTGGAGCCCATTTTGTAATCTCCTGATCATGGATAGAGGAAAACGCTGAATTCATTGTCGACTAGTGGGTATAGGATGGATCTACAATGAGAATTTAAATACAGTATTATTTTCCGCGGCCTTACTCAAGTTTTTCACCTGTTTAAATAGAGGGGCGATAACTTCATTTTTTCTTCGGTATATTTCGAATATTGGATGGTATATTTTGGTATATTTCTGAGGGTCATACTGTTCGCAACCGCCCACAGGCTATTGTTTTTATTTGTTGTTTAAAGAAATTTATGAAATGGAGCCCCCCTATGCACCGCTGAGTGAATCCTGCGCCAAGGCGCTGGGCGACAAGGTGTACGAGAAACGAAAGTTGGCCTCCCAAGAGATCGAAAAGTACGTAGAACCCAAAAAGAGTCGTACCCAGGTCGTCACACCTAATCAAAACATTTTGACTGGATTCTGTTGCACTCCCATGAAGAATGGTGACGGAATTCAACCACAAGAACAACTCGGGTCAAATTCGTAAACTAATTGAAGTCTTGTCTAATGACTATGCCACATCACGGGACGCGAATCGCCGCAAAGGGGCTCTTATCGGACTGGCCGCTACTGGATTAGGGCTGGGAAAGGTATGTTTTGCCAATTAGTCACGAACACGCAGAACAGATAGACATATATTAATTTCTCGGTGGCAGGACTCGGATAAGTACGTCAATGAACTTGTGACGCCCATATTGAATTGCCTCTCCGATCCAGATTTGCGCGTCCGTTATTTTGCCTGTGAATCGCTGTACAATGTGGTCAAGGTGGCCCGCTCCGCTATTATACCCTTCTTTCCAGAGCTGTTTGGTGCACTTTCCAGGCTAGTCACGGACTCTGATCAAATGGTGAAGGATGGCAGCGAACTGTTGGACCGTTTGTTGAAGGTATGCTGGTTAAAATGGCTTTGGTGGTCACAGAATAACTTTCTCAACATTCCTGCAAAAAGGATATTGTTACAGAATCCTCACAGACCTTCAACCTGGAGGCGTTCATTCCACTGCTTAGAGAGCATATCTACGTTAAGGATGCGTTCGGACGCCAATATGTAATCTCATGGATATCAATCTTAAATGCGGTCCCAGATATCAACATGGTCAACTATCTCACGGAGATCCTGGATGGCCTGTTCGTTATGCTCGAGGATAACACACCTGAAATACAGCGCATGTGCGAGACGACGATTAGCCAGTTTCTGAAGTCGATACGCAACGACTCGTCCTCGGTACGGATGGAGGACACCATTAATACGCTGATCACCCATGCCCAGTCGCCCAACGAGCTGATCAAATCGATTGCCATCACCTGGATTCGGGAATTCGTGCAAATATTTGGACCAAATGTATTGCCCTTTGCCGGCGGTATATTCACAGCTATACTGCCCTGCCTCGAATATAATGTGGAATCCAAACGGAGTAAGACTCGTCAGATCTGGCGCACAAGCTGAATTGAATTACAGCAGTATATTCTCTTTCTTAGGCATAAAGGAGTGCGCCGTGTCTGTGAACAGCTCGATGATGCGCCTTGTTTCCACCAAGGAACTCAAAACGCAGACCATTGCCAAGATTGACTTGCGTTCCATTATGGACGTGCTGTCGCAGTACCTCACGCATAACTCTATGCACACAAAAATCGCTGTGCTCAAATGGATGCATCATCTGTTTACCAATTTTCCAAATGAAATGTCCATTCATGCCAGCAATTTGAATAACAATCTCCTATCCACGCTCGCCGACAACTCTGACGAGGTGGTGCTCCAAAGTCTGTCCGTTCTGGCGGAGATTGTCAACTCGCAAGATACGAGGGGTAAGGACAAAATCAAGCCCCAAATAATTGATATTGCTATATTTATTTTCTAGATCTCAATGACTTCAACAAGACACATTACCGCAAGTTTTTACTTAGCTTATTGAACCTCTTTAGCGAAGAGAAACTGATTTTGGAGAACAGAGCTAGCCTTATCATAAGGTAATTTATTCTTTTCTCATAATATGCAAAAACATAAACTACACAAATGGTTGTTTCGCTATACAACAGGAATCTCTGTGTGCTGTTGAATGCTGAATACATCTACCGCACATTCGCTGAGATCATTGCAGAGGAAGTGCCCAACTTGAAGTTTGCCTCCACTGTGGTGCGCATGCTGAACATCATTCTGTTGACCTCCACGGAGCTGTTCGAGCTGCGTACCAGCTTGCGAAACATTTCCAACGAAAAGTCTGCCGATCTGTTTCAATGCCTCTACAAGAGCTGGGCCCACTGCCCGGTGTCTACCCTGTCGCTGTGCTTACTGGCGCAAAGCTATCAACATGTTTCCCAGCTGGTCGTACTATTGTAGGTAATTCCTTCATATCCACACAACCCTTTCGCTTACTTTTGCTTATTTGTTCCATAAAGTTCTGATGTTGAAGTGACCCTGGAACTGCTGAACGAACTGGATAAGCTTGTACAGTTGATTGAATCCCCAATATTTGCAACGCTACGGCTAACGCTCGTATCGAAAGCGAACAATGGCGCCGATGCACAATATTTGGCACACGCTCTGTTTGGCATTCTCATGCTGCTGCCCCAAACGGAGGCCTTCGACACCCTTCGCAACCGTCTTCAGTGCGTGCCCAACTATTGGGGCCAGGATCGCATGTAAGATGATTCAATATTCTCCTATTGATAGCCACTTATGCACATCCTTTTCTGTTTCCCGCTTAGCGATGAGCGCAATTCGCTGGAATACAAGAGCGGGATCGATTTTGATGCCCTGCAACAGCATTTCATCAAATTGCAAAAGGCACACCGGGAGCAGCGAATCGTGCATCGAAAGCGTAGCGTAATTACGCCAGAGTAATACATCTTTTTAAGCATATTTTATTTAAATAACCTGTGATTAATCGTGCAGTCAATCGCATTTCTGTTTTAATAAACATGAAACTGCCTGAAATTCGATAGTAACCTTGCATTTGATTTTCTCAATAAATAATATTATTCGAATCTCTTCGATTGCTTTACGATTATTATTTATATTTTCCAATGACAGTTGGTAAAATTGTACAATGATGCTGGTACATTTGCAGAAGGAAGATGGTTTGGTCCATTGTCAGTTCGGCCTTCGATAAGGTCTTTATGCGATTTTTGACCTTATTAAGGATCTCAACTTCGGGTGGTGTGAATGTCTCCACAAGCTGAAATGCAAAGAGACAGACCTCTCAGACACCATTGTACAGTTGTTAAAACCTGGATTTACCTCGGCAATGTATTCGTCAGATTCTCCACGCTCCATCATGGTCTCCACTATGCAGTCCAGTCTTAGTGATTTATCTATAAGACCCGTGTGCTCATTTTTCTCAAAGTTTGAACGCTCGATGGCGTTATAGAGGGACTTGTAGCAAACGTCCAGTAACATCCTCACAGACTGCATGGAGGAAATTAGATATAATATTTTTTAAATCAGTTTTTTATCCAAATTATCTCACATCCTTTTCCTTGATCTGAAAGAGATAGAAGGCCTTTGCCAGACCATTGCCCCCGCCACCAGCTTTCTTGATCGCCTTGACGTGAATAAACTGATCCTGGAACAAATTGTAGGCAAGTGATTTGGCCTCCTTGGCCGGTATCATGGCCTCTTTCTGCAAATCCTCTTGTTCTATAAATTTCTTGAAGCGTATCACTCGAAATATTCGTGCCGCTTTTGAACCAAAACGCTCAGTAATCACAGACTCAATGCACGCAAAGGCAAGCGACTGAAACGCATGTTCCATATCCACAACATACAGACCGCCACCCATGTCACCCACTCTTCGAAGGAAACCAAGGGAGTCTTCAGCTAAAATGTGTAAACCAAACATGTTGTAGGAATTCGCCCAACTCTCTGGTTGATTATTATTACTTAGTAAAGTTATGTACTGATCCAAGTGCTTCATAAGATCCAGATTGTTCGATTTCTTCTCGATTGTCTGCTTAATATCCACAAATGTGATTTGGTTGGATAGTTTCTGTATGTGAGAGATGAAGCAACAGTTTTTAGCTGTGCCTTGACACATTAAGAGTCCTTATACCCACGCGCTGCCATGGATCCGTTGTTTTGTACATTATCTTCAATATGAAACGAAAGCATTCGGAAGCATTTTCCCCCAGCTTGCGTTCAATGGCGTCTATCATGATGGCATCCCGAAAGTCCTGATGGAAACGGTCATAGTTGACGTTCCAGATCATGTTACTGTCCCCGGCTTCTGCTAATGTTGCCTCGCCTCTTCTGATCTTCTCTATCAGCTGAAGATCAACATTGGGGTGCCTGAAATAGTCACACTCGTTGCTCTCGAATTTCGGCAGGACCTCACCCTGCTCTTCCGACAATATTAGCTCCGGCCTTTTAATGATATAGTGATCGGTTATCATTTGCAGAAAGATGTTGCGGTAGGATTCGGCACTATCCGCCCTGGTATCTTCCTCTGATAGGCATTTGATCAGTGTCGCGCTCGCTGTATCCGAGCCCGCGCTGATCAGCTCCTCTGCAATAGATGCACCAATACTTCCATACTTTTTTTGCACCATATGAATGTACCTAAAGCGAATTCTCGTTATTTTGTCATGCTCGATTTTGTATGGGACGGCGATGGCTTACCGCGGGTAACGCAGCAGACAGAGAATATCTTGACGACTAAGGGAATATTCTGGGACAAACGGATTCAATTTGGTGGCTTCGAAGTTCACTAAACGAAAATTAATTAGCACCGACAGTGCTAGTCCTACCTCTTTGCGGGATAGCTTTGTGGCGCTCGCGATTTGCGACAATGTCCGCGTGGTTGCCGAAAACAAACAATCAGACACCGACTGCAACGCTTTCCCGAAACACTGTTCCACAATCGCAGAGCACAGATGAGCGTAGTCCGCAGACATGATTGCTTCAGTCTTTTCTTTTTCTTTGATTTTTAAACATTTTTTTAACAAAATCTAAACAACAAAAACACCTCGTTGAATTCAGCTGTTTTATCAACAAACGTGTCGATATCGATAGGTATGAAAACCGTTCTCACGAGTCACGGTAGTGATCAACTAATAATTCTAGATCACAGGCGGGATACAATTTAACAGCTATTCCGTTCCAAATCAGGAAGAAGGATTACCTGGCTGGTGAATAGTGATTTATTGTGACTTGTAGTTTTGCCCATCGCTACTTTCTCGGACATCGATCTTATCGATGGTGCCATCGATGGTTTTGCAGCCACTATATTCACCGAAAAACAACATACTTGTACAGATACAGTTACGTTACTGTTTTATCTGAATAAATTTAATCTTAGGGGTCTTACCAATGGCCACATGTTGCACCCGATCGAAAACTACAACAAGATTCTGGGGTGAAGCCCGCGGCCACTATCAGCAATACGCGCGGCCCTTCATTATAAATACAGTTCTCGCCCACATATTTTACTCGGTTTCATCTTCTGAACGGTCCAAGAAAAAATACTAAAATTATTTCAGGTTAGAAATTGCTTTAAAATAATGTAGCAATTTATTTTTAACTTATTTTCCTTTTCCGCCCAGTGCTTTCAACGATGTCGGAAGTGGATTCAGACACAGAGGGCCAAGGTCAGGGGGTAAGTGCTCTGGATACGTTCCGCGAAAGCTGGCAGCGGGAGCTACAAGTGCAGGCGGAGCTCACACAGGTGGACGCCGGGTCAACTGTCCCTGGCCATGGCCATGCCAGTGAGGCTGATCTCCTGCAGGCCAAAGCGGAGAGTCTGTACCGCACGGCAGTGCAACTGGAGCAAAGAGGCAAGGTCTACGACGCAATACCTTTCTATCGCAAGGCCACGCAGATCGTACCTGATATTGAGTTCAAGTTCTATGAGCAGCAGAAACTAAACAACGAGGCCAGCAAAAAGTATAATAACCTGGCCAGTGACTTCGCCAAGCAACTTGATCTTGGGCAGCCGCAGTCCGAGGGGATAGAGGGCGGCGACAAATTGATCGAAAACTTGTATGAAAAGTTCCAGCATGACCTAAGTCAAGAAAATGTCTACAACGGCAAGCTAATGGCATCCAGCCGAGATCCTGGCGTCATCTCTACTGGACTACACATCTCCGATTTGCCACCCGAGATTGTGATGCGAATCCTGCGCTGGGTTGTATCTTCACAGCTGGATATGGGCTCACTAGAACAATGCTCCGCTGTCTGCAAAGGCTTCTACGTGTATGCACGAGAGGAGGAGCTTTGGCGACTGGCATGTGTTAAGTAGGTCCTTCCCCTGCATATACTAATTGTATTCTTGTATATATTAATCTCTTACTTCGCAGAGTTTGGGGCCACAGCACTGGTACTTTAGATGCCCAGGATTCGGAGAATACAACCGTCTACAGCTCCTGGCGCGACATGTTTATTCGTCGGGAGAGAGTTAATTTCAGCGGATGTTATATTAGCAAAACCACGTACCTGCGAATGGGCGAGAACAGTTTTCAGGACCAATTCTATCGACCTGTACAGCTTGTGGAATATTACCGGTATATTCGATTCATGCCCGATGGCAAGGTTCTGATGATGACGAGCGCCGACGAGCCATCCCAGGGAGTCACCAAGATTCGGAACTTGCACAACATACGCCCAGATGTTCTGCGTGGACGCTACCGGCTGTTTGGCAACACAGTAACGCTGGTCCTGCAGAAGTCGTCACAGACAAGGGGCACCACTGGGCATATGCGCCAGAGACGTGGCAGCGTCATGCCGTTGGACGAGGACTCGAACACCACACAGTTTCTGATCGAGCTGCGCATCACACACTCACCCAAGCGGCGCTGTGCTCAGTTGGTGTGGTCGCACTACACGCTGGTGCAGAAGCGCAACAAGGTCGACATCAGCTCCGACTTTGACCTGACGGACGCAAAGTATCCCTCGCTGTGGTTCTCACCTGTAAAGAGTTATCACCTAGACGCCGATGCACCATTGGTCTAAACTATAGACGTTCCTTTAAACATGGAAATAAAAAGTATGCGTAACCTAACCAAAAATTGAAAACAGCTCTGGAGGTGGAGTGGAAATAACGAGATATTTTTAGCAACTATCTTTCATCGGCATGTCTAAAAGCGTACAACGTTCTTAACAACTAGAGCATAAAATCTTCCTAGGACAATTGAGAAGCTTAGCTTTCCCCCCATCGGTTACGTGAATGCAGTTTGTGTTTAAAATGTTCCTTCAATCGAACTAAAATCGTTGCATAGTTCGGCAACTATTAGCAGCTACTGCGTCAGCTAATCACTAGCGTCAATCTAAGACTCGGCTTGCACAACTATATGCTCATAGCGCATCAGGTCGGGGGTGTCCCAGCAGCTCTTGAGGCAAGTAAAGACCAGCACGTTGCCGTACTCAATTGGTGCATTGGAGCCATTGTGCTGGAATCGGAGCTTGGGAATCAAAGTTGGTAGCAGCTGAACCTCACAGATGGTTTCGCCCTTGCAGTTCTGACACTTGGGCAAAGGATCGGTGAGCGGTGCCACCAGCAACGGCAGAGCATCTCGGGAATACCTGAATGGGGTTTGGATGGCATTAATGAATGAATCACATTGGCAAGGGCCACAATTACCTCAGTATTTGGCCCGGGTTTTGCTGAATGGTTGTTATAAAATTGTGAAAAACAATATCGCCATGGGCGGGCAATGCCTTCTCGTAAGACTCGTGGTCGTCACATGGCTCGCCGGACGACGAGGCACCACCACCCATTGGCGAATGTGCCGATTCGTCGTCCCTCAGCTTATACTCCTGATACAGATCCCGTATGTGATCCATGGACAAGGTGCCGCCATAGTTCTCAAACTCCTCCACCTTGACCTTGCTCTCTACATCCACGGCAATGAAGTAGGACTTCAGCGTCAGATCCTTGATCTGGGACAGCGGTCCCAAGGTGGCCGGTATTGAGGTGTGCTTAAGCAAAGCGATTAAGTCACGTTCCGGCTTCTTTGGTGTATCGACCAGGACGACATCATTTTCGGGACCTTCAATTTCAGCACAAATCGCTGCAGTTGCACCTGCACCAGCCACATCCGCACTAGGAGCTGCCGCTGCGGCACAATTTGCATTCGGATCCTCATCTGCATTCTGGGGCGAGCTCATGTCGATTTGATTAAAGCCACAAACCAGGTCATTTTCCACAGACGTGCTCTCGTCTTCGTCGTCTTCGTCATCGCCAATCTTGACTTGTTCCTGCTTCACCGGCTCCTCCATTTCCATGCCTCCTTTGGCGTACTGCAAAGCATTCAGCCTGACATTCCCGTTCCGCTCATTCTGCTCGTCGTCGGCAGTCATATCCATAGCCTCGTCCACGGTTTCCGAGACGTCATTACGCCCGTTTCCACCGCTACCTTCACTGTCGCCCCAATCATCGGCTCCACTGCACCAGTTTACTGGTTGCACTCCGCTCGATTTGGTCTTTTTCTTATGCTTGGCAGGCGCTGCCGTTGTCTTGGCCGATTGCTCACAAATCACATCAAACTGATTGTCCAAGTGCTGTGTGCGGACACACACCCAGCTCTTGGGGTTTTGCGAGCACGCGGGGCTCACGCACCCGAACACATAGAGATTACGGTGAAACTGAGATCGATCCAACGGCGCGTACATTTGCACTATCAACGGGCGCACCGTGCCGCACAGAGGGCAGGCGGGCACGGTAACCTCATGCCTGGGCCAGTCCTGTGTGTAAAAATCAATTTTAATTATCAACGCTCTGGGCAAGAGTTCGCAGCCGCATTTGCATCTGAATGTGCCTGCCTGGCTCACTTACGGGCAGGCCACCAATTTTGTTGGTGCTGCTGTTCAATAACTGCTCCTGCTTAACTGTAATTTCCTCATCTTCGTAACCCAGGTACACCGTCGACTTATTCTTGGCCATTTTTCATGTTTCGAGCCGATTTTGGTAAATTGCAATGTAGTACATATTGTATCGATAGGTATACAAATATATTAATATCGATACTTAAACGATGTCGATATTTCCGTGCGATTTTAACTACACTTTTCTCAACTTGGCGCAAAGTTATAGTCGTATTCCCATCTTTATCTTTGTTTTTCCACTCAAATTGGCTTCAAATCGTATGAACATAACATTCAAATTTTTGCTTGAAATACTTTAATACCTTTTTTTGCAGCATTCAACGATTACCGAAATGCCTAACATTAAACTGCAGTCCGCGGAGATGGAAATCTTCGAAACCGACATCGAGATAGCAAATTGCTCCGGAACTATCAAGGCAATGCTGGATAATTGCGTCTCGGAGAAGGATGAGGATGCCGTTGTCCCTCTGCAGAATGTGAGCTCGACCATTCTGCGTAAGGTACTGATGTGGGCCGAATACCACAAAGACGATCCCCAGTCGCCTGACGAGGACGAGAAGCGCACCGACGACATTATCCCGTGGGATGCCGAATTCCTCAAGGTAGACCAGGGCACACTCTTCGAGCTAATACTGGCCGCCAATTATCTGGATATCAAGGGTTTGCTCGCGGTGTCTTGCAAGACCGTGGCCAATATGATGATGAGCAAGACTCCAGACGAAATACGCAAGACTTTCAACATCAAGAAGGACTTCACTCCCGCCGAGGAAGAGAAGGTGCGCAAGGAGAACGAGTGGTGCGAGGAGAAGTGAGCTGAGCAGCGGAAAGCGGGTGGACCATCGGGGCGCCGCCATCAGCTGCTGGCTGACTACACAATAAGTTAATAATTTTTAATATCAATCATAAAAGTCTCTGAGATCTAGGAGAGACATAACTCATCAAGTATATTAGTTGAAGAATGTGTACTTTCCCCACAAATGCAATGTACCCCTATATTCTTCGAGTACCGGATGTAAATATGTGAAATCCCCCCACATATGTAGCCTGGAAAAACAGCTTCACATACGCAAATTTCGCTCAACACACAGTCTGAAATAAACAACAAATAATAAACACCACGCATTTGAAGGCATTGTCTTAAAATTCTCTATATATTTTTCTTCGCACGGCCTTTGAAGAACTGACTAATACTCAAAATCTGTGGTTTAATTAATTTACCATTGCACATCGTTGCTTAAAATAAATAAACGAACATATGTACATATACAATACACACATATAAAAACATATAGACAACTAGATTCACCCGCCGCTCAAGCCATCATAGAGCATAGATCATAAGGCTTAGCTTAGTTACGTTTCCACCCCCGATTCAAACGGCCGATCTACCGCGCGACCATCGAACCAAATACACACCTACATACGTACACAGCGGCTTTTCATTTCTTGCGAAGGCTACTATGAATTTCACTGGATCATCAACTTCGTCATTGGAAAATTGAGCAGCGATCCGCCCCACTACAAACAGACTCCACTAAAGAAGGACAGCTCCAGACCTGACAAGCAAGCAAGACGCAATTAGCCATTCGATGTACAGAGGAGACGCTGCCGGACGAACCTGTGTAGAAGAAAGCCAAGCTAAGGAGCAGCATCTTCTTGGTAAAGAAGAGTTGCCCTGTCCCAGCCCGTGTGTTTCTGCTCCAACTCATTGTCGTGCTCGGCATTGTCGGGCATAGAGCGCAAGGCAGCCTAAAACACAATTCCTAGCACGGCAATCACAGTGAGCACCCCTATGACCAGATTCCGGGTTTCCTTGTCGATGCACCACCACCCATTGGCGTATGTGCCGATTCTTCGTCCCTCAGCTTATACTCCTGATACAGATCCCGTATGTGATCCATGGATACGGTGCCGCCATAGTTCTCAAACTCCTCCACCTTGACCTTTCTCTCTACATCCACGGCAATGAATTAGGACTTCAGTGTCAGATCCTTAATCTGGGGCAGCGGTCCCAGGGTGGCCGGTACTGAGGTTTGCTTAAGCAAAGCGATTAAGTCACGTTCCTCCCTTGGCGTACTGCAATGCATTCAGCCTTACATTCCCGTTCCGCTCATTCCGGCCCAAGGTGGCCGGTATTGAGGTGTGCTTAAGCAAAGCGATTAAGTCACGTTCCGGCTTCTTTGGTGTATCGACCAGGACGACATCATTTTCGGGACCTTCAATTTCAGCACAAATCGCTGCAGTTGCACCTGCACCAGCCACATCCGCACTAGGAGCTGCCGCTGCGGCACAATTTGCATTCGGATCCTCATCTGCATTCTGGGGCGAGCTCATGTCGATTTGATTAAAGCCACAAACCAGGTCATTTTCCACAGACGTGCTCTCGTCTTCGTCGTCTTCGTCATCGCCAATCTTGACTTGTTCCTGCTTCACCGGCTCCTCCATTTCCATGCCTCCTTTGGCGTACTGCAAAGCATTCAGCCTGACATTCCCGTTCCGCTCATTCTGCTCGTCGTCGGCAGTCATATCCATAGCCTCGTCCACGGTTTCCGAGACGTCATTACGCCCGTTTCCACCGCTACCTTCACTGTCGCCTCAATCATCGGCTCCACTGCACCAGTTTACTGGTTGCACTCCGCTCGATTTGGTCTTTTTCTTATGCTTGGCAGGCGCTGCCGTTGTCTTGGCCGATTGCTCACAAATCACATCAAACTGATTGTCCAAGTGCTGTGTGCGGACACACACCCAGCTCTTGGGGTTTTGCGAGCACGCGGGGCTCACGCACCCGAACACATAGAGATTACGGTGAAACTGAGATCGATCCAACGGCGCGTACATTTGCACTATCAATGGGCGCACCGTGCCGCACAGAGGGCAGGCGGGCACGGTAACCTCATGCCTGGGCCAGTCCTGTGTGTAAAAATCAATTTTAATTATCAACGCTCTGGGCAAGAGTTCGCAGCCGCATTTGCATCTGAATGTGCCTGCCTGGCTCACTTACGGGCAGGCCACCAATTTTGTTGGTGCTGCTGTTCAATAACTGCTCCTGCTTAACTGTAATTTCCTCATCTTCGTAACCCAGGTACACCGTCGACTTATTCTTGGCCATTTTTCATGTTTCGAGCCGATTTTGGTAAATTGCAATGTAGTTCATATTGTATCGATAGGTATACAAATATATTAATATCGAAACTTAAACGATGTCGATATTTCCGTGCGATTTTAACTACACTTTTCTCAACTTGGCGCAAAGTTATAGTCGTATTCCCATCTTTATCTTTGTTTTTCCACTCAAATTGGCTTCAAATCGTATGAACATAACATTCAAATTTTTGCTTGAAATACTTTAATACCTTTTTTTGCAGCATTCAACGATTACCGAAATGCCTAACATTAAACTGCAGTCCGCGGAGATGGAAATCTTCGAAACCGACATCGAGATAGCAAAGTGCTCCGGAACTATCAAGGCAATGCTGGAGAATTGCGTCTCGGAGAAGGATGAGGATGCCGTTGTCCCTCTGCAGAATGTGAGCTCGACCATTCTGCGTAAGGTACTGATGTGGGCCGAATACCACAAAGACGATCCCCAGTCGCCTGACAAGGACGAGAAGCGCGAGAAGGTGAAGCGCACCGACGACATTATCCCGTGGGATGCCGAATTCCTCAAGGTAGACCTGGGCATACTCTTCGAGCTAATACTGGCCGCCAATTATCTGGATATCAAGGGTTTGCTCGAGGTGTCTTGCACGCCCGTGGCCAATATGATTAAGGGTAAAAGTCCAGAGGAAATACGCAAGACTTTCAACATCAAGAAGGACTTCACTCCCGCCGAAGAAGAGAAGGTGCGCAAGGAGAACGAGTGGTGCGAGGAGAAGTGAGCTGAGCAGCGGAAAGCGGGTGGACCATCGGGGCGCCGCCATCAGCTGCTGGCTGACTACACAATAAGTTAATAATTTTTAATATCAATAATAAAAGTCTCTGAGATCTAGGAGAGACATAACTCATCAAGTATATTAGTTCAAGAACTTGTACTTTCCTCACAAATTCAATGTACCCCTATATTCTTCGAGTACCGGATGTAAATATGTGAAATCCCCCCACATATGTAGCCTGGAAGAACAGCTTCACATACGCAAATTTCGCTCAACACACAGTCTGAAATAAACAACAAATAATAAACACCACGCATTTGAAGGCATTGTCTTAAAATTCTCTTTATATTTTTCTTCGCACGGCCTTTGAAGAACTGACTAATACTCAAAATCTGTGGTTTAATTAATTTACAATTGCACATCGTTGCTTAAAATAAATAAACGAACATATGTACATATACAATACACACATATAAAAACATATAGACAACTAGATTCACCCGCCGCTCAAGCCATCATAGAGCATAGATCATAAGGCTTAGCTTAGTTACGTTTCCACCCCCGATTCAAACGGCCGATCTACCGCGCGACCATCGAACCAAATACACACCTACATACGTACACAGCGGCTTTTCATTTCTTGCGAAGGCTACTATGAATTTCACTGGATCATCAACTTCGTCATTGGAAAATTGAGCAGCGATCCGCCCCACTACAAACAGACTCCACTAAAGAAGGACAGCTCCAGACCTGACAAGCAAGCAAGACGCAATTAGCCATTCGATGTACAGAGGAGACGCTGCCGGACGAACCTGTGTAGAAGAAAGCCAAGCTAAGGAGCAGCATCTTCTTGGTAAAGAAGAGTTGCCCTGTCCCAGCCCGTGTGTTTCTGCTCCAACTCATTGTCGTGCTCGGCATTGTCGGGCATAGAGCGCAAGGCAGCCTAAAACACAATTCCTAGCACGGCAATCACAGTGAGCACCCCTATGACCAGATTCCGGGTTTCCTTGTCGATGCACCACCACCCATTGGCGTATGTGCCGATTCTTCGTCCCTCAGCTTATACTCCTGATACAGATCCCGTATGTGATCCATGGATACGGTGCCGCCATAGTTCTCAAACTCCTCCACCTTGACCTTTCTCTCTACATCCACGGCAATGAATTAGGACTTCAGTGTCAGATCCTTAATCTGGGGCAGCGGTCCCAGGGTGGCCGGTACTGAGGTTTGCTTAAGCAAAGCGATTAAGTCACGTTCCTCCCTTGGCGTACTGCAATGCATTCAGCCTTACATTCCCGTTCCGCTCATTCCGGCCCAAGGTGGCCGGTATTGAGGTGTGCTTAAGCAAAGCGATTAAGTCACGTTCCGGCTTCTTTGGTGTATCGACCAGGACGACATCATTTTCGGGACCTTCAATTTCAGCACAAATCGCTGCAGTTGCACCTGCACCAGCCACATCCGCACTAGGAGCTGCCGCTGCGGCACAATTTGCATTCGGATCCTCATCTGCATTCTGGGGCGAGCTCATGTCGATTTGATTAAAGCCACAAACCAGGTCATTTTCCACAGACGTGCTCTCGTCTTCGTCATCGCCAATCTTGACTTGTTCCTGCTTCACCGGCTCCTCCATTTCCATGCCTCCTTTGGCGTACTGCAAAGCATTCAGCCTGACATTCCCGTTCCGCTCATTCTGCTCGTCGTCGGCAGTCATATCCATAGCCTCGTCCACGGTTTCCGAGACGTCATTACGCCCGTTTCCACCGCTACCTTCACTGTCGCCTCAATCATCGGCTCCACTGCACCAGTTTACTGGTTGCACTCCGCTCGATTTGGTCTTTTTCTTATGCTTGGCAGGCGCTGCCGTTGTCTTGGCCGATTGCTCACAAATCACATCAAACTGATTGTCCAAGTGCTGTGTGCGGACACACACCCAGCTCTTGGGGTTTTGCGAGCACGCGGGGCTCACGCACCCGAACACATAGAGATTACGGTGAAACTGAGATCGATCCAACGGCGCGTACATTTGCACTATCAACGGGCGCACCGTGCCGCACAGAGGGCCTGGCCAGGCCTGGGCCAGTCCTGTGTGTAAAAATCAATTTTAATTATCAACGCTCTGGGCAAGAGTTCGCAGCCGCATTTGCATCTGAATGTGCCTGCCTGGCTCACTTACGGGCAGGCCACCAATTTTGTTGGTGCTGCTGTTCAATAACTGCTCCTGCTTAACTGTAATTTCCTCATCTTCGTAACCCAGGTACACCGTCGACTTATTCTTGGCCATTTTTCATGTTTCGAGCCGATTTTGGTAAATTGCAATGTAGTTCATATTGTATCGATAGGTATACAAATATATTAGTATCGATACTTAAACGATGTCGATATTTCCGTGCGATTTTAACTACACTTTTCTCAACTTGGCGCAAAGTTATAGTCGTATTCCCATCTTTATCTTTGTTTTTCCACTCAAATTGGCTTCAAATCGTATGAACATAACATTCAAATTTTTGCTTGAAATACTTTAATACCTTTTTTTGCAGCATTCAACGATTACCGAAATGCCTAACATTAAACTGCAGTCCGCGGAGATGGAAATCTTCGAAACCGACATCGAGATAGCAAAGTGCTCCGGAACTATCAAGGCAATGCTGGAGAATTGCGTCTCGGAGAAGGATGAGGATGCCGTTGTCCCTCTGCAGAATGTGAGCTCGACCAATCTGCGTAAGGTACTGATGTGGGCCGAATACCACAAAGACGATCCCCAGTCGCCTGACAAGGACGAGAAGCGCGAGAAGGTGAAGCGCACCGACGACATTATCCCGTGGGATGCCGAATTCCTCAAGGTAGACCTGGGCATACTCTTCGAGCTAATACTGGCCGCCAATTATCTGGATATCAAGGGTTTGCTCAAAGTGTCTTGCAAGACCGTGGCCAATATGATTAAGGGTAAAAGTCCAGAGGAAATACGCAAGACTTTCAACATCAAGAAGGACTTCACTCCCGCCGAGGAAGAGAAGGTTTGCAAGGAGAACGAGTGGTGCGAGGAGAAGTGAGCTGAGCAGCGGAAAGCGGGTGGACCATCGGGGCGCCGCCATCAGCTGCTGGCTGACTACACAATAAGTTAATAATTTTTAATATCAATCATAAAAGTCTCTGAGATCTAGGAGAGACATAACTCATCAAGTATATTAGTTGAAGAATGTGTACTTTCCCCACAAATGCAATGTACCCCTATATTCTTCGAGTACCGGATGTAAATATGTGAAATCCCCCCACATATGTAGCCTGGAAGAACAGCTTCACATACGCAAATTTCGCTCAACACACAGTCTGAAATAAACAACAAATAATAAACACCACGCATTTGAAGGCATTGTCTTAAAATTCTCTATATATTTTTCTTCGCACGGCCTTTGAAGAACTGACTAATACTCAAAATCTGTGGTTTAATTAATTTACAATTGCACATCGTTGCTTAAAATAAATAAACGAACATATGTACATATACAATACACACATATAAAAACATATAGACAACTAGATTCACCCGCCGCTCAAGCCATCATAGAGCATAGATCATAAGGCTTAGCTTAGTTACGTTTCCACCCCCGATTCAAACGGCCGATCTACCGCGCGACCATCGAACCAAATACACACCTACATACGTACACAGCGGCTTTTCATTTCTTGCGAAGGCTACTATGAATTTCACTGGATCATCAACTTCGTCATTGGAAAATTGAGCAGCGATCCGCCCCACTACAAACAGACTCCACTAAAGAAGGACAGCTCCAGACCTGACAAGCAAGCAAGACGCAATTAGCCATTCGATGTACAGAGGAGACGCTGCCGGACGAACCTGTGTAGAAGAAAGCCAAGCTAAGGAGCAGCATCTTCTTGGTAAAGAAGAGTTTCCCTGTCCCAGCCCGTGTGTTTCTGCTCCAACTCATTGTCGTGCTCGGCATTGTCGGGCATAGAGCGCAAGGCAGCCTAAAACACAATTCCTAGCACGGCAATCACAGTGAGCACCCCTATGACCAGATTGCGGGTTTCCTTGTCGATGCACCACCACCCATTGGCGTATGTGCCGGTTCTTCGTCCCTCAGCTTATACTCCTGATACAGATCCCGTATGTGATCCATGGATACGGTGCCGCCATAGTTCTCAAACTCCTCCACCTTGACCTTGCTCTCTACATCCACGGCAATGAATTAGGACTTCAGTGTCAGATCCTTAATCTGGGGCAGCGGTCCCAGGGTGGCCGGTACTGAGGTTTGCTTAAGCAAAGCGATTAAGTCACGTTCCTCCCTTGGCGTACTGCAATGCATTCAGCCTTACATTCCCGTTCCGCTCATTCCGGCCCAAGGTGGCCGGTATTGAGGTGTGCTTAAGCAAAGCGATTAAGTCACGTTCCGGCTTCTTTGGTGTATCGACCAGGACGACATCATTTTCGGGACCTTCAATTTCAGCACAAATCGCTGCAGTTGCCCCTGCCCCAGCCACATCCGCACTAGGAGCTGCCGCTGCGGCACAATTTGCATTCGGATCCTCATCTGCATTCTGGGGCGAGCTCATGTCGATTTGATTAAAGCCACAAACCAGGTCATTTTCCACAGACGTGCTCTCGTCTTCGTCGTCTTCGTCATCGCCAATCTTGACTTGTTCCTGCTTCACCGGCTCCTCCATTTCCATGCCTCCTTTGGCGTACTGCAAAGCATTCAGCCTGACATTCCCGTTCCGCTCATTCTGCTCGTCGTCGGCAGTCATATCCATAGCCTCGTCCACGGTTTCCGAGACGTCATTACGCCCGTTTCCACCGCTACCTTCACTGTCGCCCCAATCATCGGCTCCACTGCACCAGTTTACTGGTTGCACTCCGCTCGATTTGGTCTTTTTCTTATGCTTGGCAGGCGCTGCCGTTGTCTTGGCCGATTGCTCACAAATCACATCAAACTGATTGTCCAAGTGCTGTGTGCGGACACACACCCAGCTCTTGGGGTTTTGCGAGCACGCGGGGCTCACGCACCCGAACACATAGAGATTACGGTGAAACTGAGATCGATCCAACGGCGCGTACATTTGCACTATCAATGGGCGCACCGTGCCGCACAGAGGGCAGGCGGGCACGGTAACCTCATGCCTGGGCCAGTCCTGTGTGTAAAAATCAATTTTAATTATCAACGCTCTGGGCAAGAGTTCGCAGCCGCATTTGCATCTGAATGTGCCTGCCTGGCTCACTTACGGGCAGGCCACCAATTTTGTTGGTTCTGCTGTTCAATAACTGCTCCTGCTTAACTGTAATTTCCTCATCTTCGTAACCCAGGTACACCGTCGACTTATTCTTGGCCATTTTTCATGTTTCGAGCCGATTTTGGTAAATTGCAATGTAGTTCATATTGTATCGATAGGTATACAAATATATTAGTATCGATACTTAAACGATGTCGATATTTCCGTGCGATTTTAACTACACTTTTCTCAACTTGGCGCAAAGTTATAGTCGTATTCCCATCTTTATCTTTGTTTTTCCACTCAAATTGGCTTCAAATCGTATGAACATAACATTCAAATTTTTGCTTGAAATACTTTAATACCTTTTTTTGCAGCATTCAACGATTACCGAAATGCCTAACATTAAACTGCAGTCCGCGGAGATGGAAATCTTCGAAACCGACATCGAGATAGCAAAGTGCTCCGGAACTATCAAGGCAATGCTGGAGAATTGCGTCTCGGAGAAGGATGAGGATGCCGTTGTCCCTCTGCAGAATGTGAGCTCGACCATTCTGCGTAAGGTACTGATGTGGGCCGAATACCACAAAGACGATCCCCAGTCGCCTGACGAGGACAAGAAGCGCACCGACGACATTATCCCGTGGGATGCCGAATTCCTCAAGGTAGACCAGGGCACACTCTTCGAGCTAATACTGGCCGCCAATTATCTGGATATCAAGGGTTTGCTCAAAGTGTCTTGCACGCCCGTGGCCAATATGATTAAGGGTAAAAGTCCAGAGGAAATACGCAAGACTTTCAACATCAAGAAGGACTTCACTCCCGCCGAAGAAGAGAAGGTGCGCAAGGAGAACGAGTGGTGCGGGGAGAAGTGAGCTGAGCAGCGGAAAGCGGGTGGACCATCGGTGCGCCGCCATCAGCTGCTGGCTGACTACACAATAAGTTAATAATTTTTAATATCAATCATAAAAGTCTCTGAGATCTAGGAGAGACATAACTCATCAAGTATATTAGTTGAAGAATGTGTACTTTCCCCACAAATGCAATGTACCCCTATATTCTTCGAGTACCGGATGTAAATATGTGAAATCCCCCCACATATGTAGCCTGGAAAAACAGCTTCACATACGCAAATTTCGCTCAACACACAGTCTGAAATAAACAACAAATAATAAACACCACGCATTTGAAGGCATTGTCTTAAAATTCTCTATATATTTTTCTTCGCACGGCCTTTGAAGAACTGACTAATACTCAAAATCTGTGGTTTAATTAATTTACCATTGCACATCGTTGCTTAAAATAAATAAACGAACATATGTACATATACAATACACACATATAAAAACATATAGACAACTAGATTCACCCGCCGCTCAAGCCATCATAGAGCATAGATCATAAGGCTTAGCTTAGTTACGTTTCCACCCCCGATTCAAACGGCCGATCTACCGCGCGACCATCGAACCAAATACACACCTACATACATACACAGCGGCTTTTCATTTCTTGCGAAGGCTACTATGAATTTCACTGGATCATCAACTTCGTCATTGGAAAATTGAGCAGCGATCCGCCCCACTACAAACAGACTCCACTAAAGAAGGACAGCTCCAGACCTGACAAGCAAGCAAGACGCAATTAGCCATTCGATGTACAGAGGAGACGCTGCCGGACGAACCTGTGTAGAAGAAAGCCAAGCTAAGGAGCAGCATCTTCTTGGTAAAGAAGAGTTGCCCTGTCCCAGCCCGTGTGTTTCTGCTCCAACTCATTGTCGTGCTCGGCATTGTCGGGCATAGAGCGCAAGGCAGCCTAAAACACAATTCCTAGCACGGCAATCACAGTGAGCACCCCTATGACCAGATTCCGGGTTTCCTTGTCGATGCACCACCACCCATTGTCGTATGTGCCGATTCTTCGTCCCTCAGCTTATACTCCTGATACAGATCCCGTATGTGATCCATGGATACGGTGCCGCCATAGTTCTCAAACTCCTCCACCTTGACCTTGCTCTCTACATCCACGGCAATGAATTAGGACTTCAGTGTCAGATCCTTAATCTGGGGCAGCGGTCCCAGGGTGGCCGGTACTGAGGTTTGCTTAAGCAAAGCGATTAAGTCACGTTCCTCCCTTGGCGTACTGCAATGCATTCAGCCTTACATTCCCGTTCCGCTCATTCCGGCCCAAGGTGGCCGGTATTGAGGTGTGCTTAAGCAAAGCGATTAAGTCACGTTCCGGCTTCTTTGGTGTATCGACCAGGACGACATCATTTTCGGGACCTTCAATTTCAGCACAAATCGCTGCAGTTGCACCTGCACCAGCCACATCCGCACTAGGAGCTGCCGCTGCGGCACAATTTGCATTCGGATCCTCATCTGCATTCTGGGGCGAGCTCATGTCGATTTGATTAAAGCCACAAACCAGGTCATTTTCCACAGACGTGCTCTCGTCTTCGTCGTCTTCGTCATCGCCAATCTTGACTTGTTCCTGCTTCACCGGCTCCTCCATTTCCATGCCTCCTTTGGCGTACTGCAAAGCATTCAGCCTGACATTCCCGTTCCGCTCATTCTGCTCGTCGTCGGCAGTCATATCCATAGCCTCGTCCACGGTTTCCGAGACGTCATTACGCCCGTTTCCACCGCTACCTTCACTGTCGCCCCAATCATCGGCTCCACTGCACCAGTTTACTGGTTGCACTCCGCTCTATTTGGTCTTTTTCTTATGCTAGGCAGGCGCTGCCTTGTCTTGGACGATTGCTCAGAAATCACACACACCCAGCTCTTAAGGTTTTGCGAGCAGGCGGTGTTCACGCCACTATTCTTGGCCATTTTCCACGTTTCGAGCCGATTTTGGTAAATTGCAATGTAGTACATATTGTATCGATAGGTATACAAATATATTAATATCGATACTTAAACGATGTCGATATTTCCGTGCGATTTTAACTACACTTTTCTCATCTTGGCGCAAAGTTATAGTCGTATTCCCATCTTTATCTTTGTTTTTCCACTCAAATTGGCTTCAAATCGTATGAACATAACATTCAAATTTTTGCTTGAAATACTTTAATACCTTTTTTTGCAGCATTCAACGATTACCAAAATGCCTAACATTAAACTGCAGTCCGCGGAGATGGAAATCTTCGAAACCGACATCGAGATAGCAAAGTGCTCCGAAACTATCAAGGCAATGCTGAAGTATTGCGTCTCGGAGAAGGATGAGGATGCCGTTGTTCCTCTGCAGAATGTGAGCTCGACCATTCTGCGTAAGGTACTGATGTGGGCCGAATACCACAAAGACGATCCCCAGTCGCCTGACGAGGACGAGAAGCGCACCGACGACATTATCCCGTGGGATGCCGAATTCCTCAAGGTAGACCAGGGCACACTCTTCGAGCTAATACTGGCCGCCAATTATCTGGATATCAAGGGTTTGCTCGAGGTGTCTTGCAAGACCGTGGCCAATATGATGATGGGCAAGACTCCAGAGGAAATACGCAAGACTTTCAACATCAAGAAGGACTTCACTCCCGCCGAGGAAGAGAAGGTGCGCAAGGAGAACGAGTGGTGCGAGGAGAAGTGAGCTGAGCAGCGGAAAGCGGGTGGACCATCGGGGCGCCGCCATCAGCTGCTGGCTGACTACACAATAAGTTAATAATTTTTAATATCAATCATAAAAGTCTCTGAGATCTAGGAGAGACATAACTCATCAAGTATATTTGTTCAAGAACTTGTACTTTCCCCACAAATGCAATGTACCCCTATATTCTTCGAGTACCGGATGTAAATATGTGAAATCCCCCCACATATGTAGCCTGGAAAAACAGCTTCACATACGCAAATTTCGCTCAACACACAGTCTGAAATAAACAACAAATAATAAACACCACGCATTTGAAGGCATTGTCTTAAAATTCTCGTTATATTTTTCTTCGCACGGCCTTTGAAGAACTGACTAATACTCAAAATCTGTGGTTTAATTAATTTACAATTGCACATCGTTGCTTAAAATAAATAAACGAACATATGTACATATACAACACACATATAAAAACATATAGACAACTAGATTCACCCGCCGCTCAAGCCATCATAGAGCATAGATCATAAGGCTTAGCTTAGTTACGTTTCCACCCCCGATTCAAACGGCCGATCTACCGCGCGACCATCGAACCAAATACACACCTACATACGTACACAGCGGCTTTTCATTTCTTGCGAAGGCTACTATGAATTTCACTGGATCATCAACTTCGTCATTGGAAAATTGAGCAGCGATCCGCCCCACTACAAACAGACTCCACTAAAGAAGGACAGCTCCAGACCTGACAAGCAAGCAAGACGCAATTAGCCATTCGATGTACAGAGGAGACGCTGCCGGACGAACCTGTGTAGAAGAAAGCCATGCTAAGGAGCAGCATCTTCTTGGTAAAGAAGAGTTGCCCTGTCCCAGCCCGTGTGTTTCTGCTCCAACTCATTGTCGTGCTCGGCATTGTCGGGCATAGAGCGCTAGGCAGCCTAAAACACAATTCCTAGCACGGCAATCACAGTGAGCACCCCTATGACCAGATTCCGGGTTTCCTTGTCGATGCACCACCACCCATTGGCGAATGTGCCGATTCTTCGTCCCTCAGCTTATACTCCTGATACAGATCCCGTATGTGATCCATGGATACGGTGCCGCCATAGTTCTCAAACTCCTCCACCTTGACCTTGCTCTCTACATCCACGGCAATGAATTAGGATTTCAGTGTCAGATCCTTAATCTGGGGCAGCGGTCCCAGGGTGTCCGGTACTGAGGTGTGCTTAAGCAAAGCGATTAAGTCACGTTCCTCCCTTGGCGTACTGCAAAGCATTCAGCCTTACATTCCCGTTCCGCTCATTCTGCTCGTCTCGGCAGTCATATCCAAAGCCTCGTCTATGGTTTCCGTGACGTCATTACGCCCGTTGCCACCGCTGCCTTTACTTTCGACCCAATCATCGGCTCCACTGCACCAGTTTATTGGTTGCACTCCGCTCGATTTGGTCTTTTTCTTATGCTAGGCAGGCGCTGCCTTGTCTTGGCCGATTGCTCAGAAATCACACACACCCAGCTCTTAAGGTTTTGCGAGCAGGCGGTGTTCACGCCATTATTCTTGGCCATTTTCGAGCCGATTTTGGTAAATTGCAATGTAGTACATATTGTATCGATAGGTATACAAATATATTAATATCGATACTTAAACGATGTCGATATTTCCGGCCGATTTTAACTACACTTTTCTCAACTTGGCGCAAAGTTATACTCGTACTCCCATCTTTATCTTTGTTTTTCCACTCAAATTGGCTTCAAATCGTATGAACATAACATTCAAATTTTTGCTTGAAATACTTTAATACCTTTTTTTGCAGCATTCAACGATTACCGAAATGCCTAACATTAAACTGCAGTCCGCGGAGATGGAAATCTTCGAAACCGACATCGAGATAGCAAATTGCTCCGGAACTATCAAGGCAATGCTGGATAATTGCGTCTCGGAGAAGGATGAGGATGCCGTTGTCCCTCTGCAGAATGTGAGCTCGACCATTCTGCGTAAGGTACTGATGTGGGCCGAATACCACAAAGACGATCCCCAGTCGCCTGACGAGGACGAGAAGCGCGAGAAGGTGAAGCGCACCGACGAAATTATCCCGTGGGATGCCGAATTCCTCAAGGTAGACCAGGGCACACTCTTCGAGCTAATACTGGCCGCCAATTATCTGGATGTCAAGGGTTTGCTCGCGGTGTCTTGCAAGACCGTGGCCAATATGATGATGGGCAAGACTCCAGAGGAAATACGCAAGACTTTCAACATCAAGAATGACTTCACTCCCGCCGAGGAAGAGAAGGTGCGCAAGGAGAACGAGTGGTGCGAGGAGAAGTGAGCTGAGCAGCGGAAAGCGGGTGGACCATCGGGGCGCCGCCATCAGCTGCTGGCTGACTACACAATAAGTTAATAATTTTTAATATCAATCATAAAAGTCTTTGAGATCTAGGAGAGACATAACTCATCAAGTATATTAGTTCAAGAATGTGTACTTTCCCCACAAATGCAATGTACCCCTATATTCTTCGAGTACCGGATGTAAATATGTGAAATCCCCCCACATATGTAGCCTGGAAAAACAGCTTCACATACGCAAATTTCGCTCAACACACAGTCTGAAATAAACAACAAATAATAAACACCACGCATTTGAAGGCATTGTCTTAAAATTCTCTTTATATTTTTCTTCGCACGGCCTTTGAAGAACTGACTAATACTCAAAATCTGTGGTTTAATTAATTTACAATTGCACATCGTTGCTTAAAATAAATAAACGAACATATGTACATATACAATACACACATATAAAAACATATAGACAACTAGATTCACCCGCCGCTCAAGCCATCATAGAGCATAGATCATAAGGCTTAGCTTAGTTACGTTTCCACCCCCGATTCAAACTGCCGATCTACCGCGCGACCATCGAACCAAATACACACCTACATACGTACACAGCGGCTTTTCATTTCTTGCGAAGGCTACTATGAATTTCACTGGATCATCAACTTCGTCATTGGAAAATTGAGCAGCGATCCGCCCCACTACAAACAGACTCCACTAAAGAAGGACAGCTCCAGACCTGACAAGCAAGCAAGACGCAATTAGCCATTCGATGTACAGAGGAGACGCTGCCGGACGAACCTGTGTAGAAGAAAGCCAAGCTAAGGAGCAGCATCTTCTTGGTAAAGAAGAGTTGCCCTGTCCCAGCCCGTGTGTTTCTGCTCCAACTCATTGTCGTGCTCGGCGTTGTCGGGCATAGAGCGTAAGGCAGCCAAAAACACAATTCCTAGCACGGCAATCACAGTGAGCACCCCTATGACCAGATTCCGGGTTTCCTTGTCGATGCACCACCACCCATTGGCGAATGTGCCGATTCTTCGTCCCTCAGCTTATACTCCTGATACAGATCCCGTATGTGATCCATGGATACGGTGCCGCCATAGTTCTCAAACTCCTCCACCTTGACCTTGCTCTCTACATCCACGGCAATGAATTAGGACTTCAGTGTCAGATCCTTAATCTGGGGCAGCGGTCCCAGGGTGGCCGGTACTGAGGTTTGCTTAAGCAAAGCGATTAAGTCACGTTCCTCCCTTGGCGTACTGCAATGCATTCAGCCTTACATTCCCGTTCCGCTCATTCTGCTCGTCGTCGGCAGTCATATCCAAAGCCTCGTCTATGGTTTCCGAGACGTCATTACGCCCGTTGCCACCGCTGCATTTGCTTTCGACCCAATCATCGGCTCCACTGCACCAGTTTACTGGTTGCACTCCGCTCCATTTGGTCTTTTTCTTATGCTAGGCAGGCGCTGCCTTGTCTTGGCCGATTGCTCAGAAATCACACACACCCAGCTCTTGGGGTTTTGCGAGCAGGCGGTGTTCACGCCATTATTCTTGGCCATTTTTCACGTTTCGAGCCGATTTTGGTAAATTGAAATGTAGTACATATTGTATCGATAGGTATACAAATATATTAATATCGATTCTTAAACGATGTCGATATTTCCGTGCGATTTTAACTACACTTTTCTCAACTTGGCGCAAAGTTATACTCGTACTCCCATCTTTATCTTTGTTTTTCCACTCAAATTGGCTTCAAATCGTATGAACATAACATTCAAATTTTTCTTGAAATACTTTAATACCTTTTTTTGCAGCATTCAACGATTACCAAAATGCCTAACATTAAACTGCAGTCCGCGGAGATGGAAATCTTCGAAACCGACATCGAGATAGCAAAGTGCTCCGGAACTATCAAGGCAATGCTGGAGAATTGCGTCTCGGAGAAGGATGAGGATGCCGTTGTCCCTCTGCAGAATGTGAGCTCGACCATTCTGCGTAAGGTACTGATGTGGGCCGAATACCACAAAGACGATCCCCAGTCGCCTGACGAGGACGAGAAGCGCGAGAAGGTGAAGCGCACCGACGACATTATCCCGTGGGATGCCGAATTCCTCAAGGTAGACCAGGGCACACTCTTCGAGCTAATACTGGCCGCCAATTATCTGGATATCAAGGGTTTGCACGAGGTGTCTTGCAAGACCGTGGCCAATATGATGATGGGCAAGACTCCAGAGGAAATACGCAAGACTTTCAACATCAAGAAGGACTTCACTCCCGCCGAAGAAGAGAAGGTGCGCAAGGAGAACGAGTGGTGCGGGGAGAAGTGAGCTGAGCAGCGGAAAGCGGGTGGACCATCGGGGCGCCGCCATCAGCTGCTGGCTGACTACACAATAAGTTAATAATTTTTAATATCAATCATAAAAGTCTCTGAGATCTAGGAGAGACATAACTCATCAAGTATATTAGTTGAAGAATGTGTACTTTCCCCACAAATGCAATGTACCCCTATATTCTTCGAGTACCGGATGTAAATATGTGAGTCTGAAACAAACAAAAAGAAATAAACACCACGCATTTAAAGACGTTGTTAAAAATTCTTTATATATTTCTCTTCGCTTGTGCTTCTCATGCACGGCCTTTGAAGAACTGACTAATACTCAAAATCTGTGGTTTAATTAATTTACAATTGCACATCGTTGCTTAAAATAAATAAACGCACATACATATACAATACACACATATAAAAACATATAGACAACTAGATTTATAATTACGTTTCGTTTTGGAATTTTAACATTAAAATACATATAGCAACATTAGCGCACAACAACAATCAATTATCAGTTATTGTCTAGGAAGACGACGCAGTCGCACGCATTTCAACGCGCTCACAATGAATATAACAAACATTGGACAAAGATTGCTAGCCCTAAACGGAATTTCTTCAGCTAATACTAGGTTTAACACACAGGCCCGGCCTCTAGGCCCCTTACTTGTCCAGGGCCTCCTGCTCGCGATGCTGTCGCTTGAAGCCCCACTCGACGAATACAAAGGCAATGGTGCCTATGGTGCCAGTGACTACAAGTATGGCCAACTGGACGTACAGCCCGAAATGTGAGGAGTAGAAAAAGCTAATGGCCGCCGCCACAGATTGTGTGAACTTAAATAGGGCAAAAGCGCCCACGGCATTGTTCACATATTCGCCCCCCAGCATCGAGTAGATCTGAGTGTTAAAGCAGGCATCGCCCAGGCCAAGAAGGAAAGCACAGACCAGGGCAATGCTCGCGCTGGGCGTTTCCAGGTACGATACATCGGTGGTATCTTTGAATGGTGCGCTGTTCGGCAGATTAATGAACGTCATGAAGAAGGCCGCCATGTGCATAATGTAGCCAACAATTACGATGGGATCGCGTCCAAAGCGTGTTGTCTTGTTGCCCAGTATTCCAAAAAGTCCTCCTCCGAAAACTTCTCCTGCGCCAATGCAAATTCCCACGAGGCCAACAATCTCTTTGGGCGTTTCAGCTATTTTCGTGGTAAAGCCAATTGCGGACCCAAAGACACCACTAAAGAAGGACAGCTCCAGCCCTGTAAAGCAAGCAAAACGCAATTAGCAATTCGATGTAAAGAGAGAAGCCTGGTCGGACCTGTGTAGAAGAAAGCCAAGCTAAGGAGCAGCATCTTCTTGGTAAAGAAGAGTTGTCCTGCCGACTTCAGGGCATACATGGCCTGGTCCCAGCCCGTGTGTTTCTGCTCCAACTCATTGTCATGCTCGGCGTTGTCGGGCATAGAGCGCAAAGCAGCCAAAAACACGATTCCCAGCACGGCAATCACAGTGAGCACCCCTATGACCAGATTCCGGGTTTCCTTGTCGATGCGTGTCTTGTCCTGGAACTGGTAGTACACAAACAGATTGCCGATGAACATGCTGCACTGAAGGAGGGCCCAGAAGACGCCGGAGTTGCGTGATATGGTCGTCGATTCACTGCACCGCGCCAGATAAGTTCCCTGTCCAGTCCAAGTGATGGAAGCACCGAGTCCGAGCACTGCGCTGCCCACATACAACAGCACCGTCGATGGGAACATAAAGGTAATCATAAAGGCACTAAGAAAAAGAAGAGAATAATCGTATTTACTGAACCATTTTGAATTCCTGTATGGATCCACTCACGTATATGTCAGTGCTCCTACCACCATGGCCACTCTAGGTCCCGTAAACGATATGAAGGACGGTGCCAGCCAGTTGGAGAGCGAAAAGAATAGATAAATAATGGCCAGACTTGTGTAGCCCTCGCCCTTGAAGGTATCATCTTCCTGGGAAATGCTGTCCAGTATAGTTTTCTGTGGATGCAATCGGATAGAAATACATTAATTATCATTTCGAAAACGTGCCGCTTTTTGTTTTATGCATGCCAATGAACCGGCAATGGAGGGGTCTGGTCTCAAATAATATATGTTTTAAATGTTATATACAAAACGTGTTCTCGATTCAAGTACAAAGTGAGCTTAAAATACAGGTATTTCTTGTCCGGATGCATTTATTGAGAACAAAAAGCCGCCCTGTCACCATACAGTACAGTACATACAGCGCAGCACCTCCTCCAATAATTTGAATTACTTGTAATATTGAATGCGATTGCACTCTGCAAGCAAATTCAAGTGCAATGCTGCAATTCTTCTGAGGCAGACCGCATTCTGAAGCTGAATATGAATGGAAAAATACTAACTCAATGAATATGTACGAAACATGTTTTCGGTTTGGTAATTTTCCATTCGAAAGGACGCATCTGAATGCACCGTGGAATGATATCGCTATCTCGCAGCAGAATTCTGACTCTGACACGATTTCGATTTCGATTTGCATCAATTAGCTGACACTGGCCCGGTCTGGTCTGGTCCTTGGGCCCATTTTGAAGTCCAACATGAGAGCAGAGCTGTGCATTATCAGTACTGTACTCGATGCAATTCTCGGCACCAGCACTTCGAAAACGCTCGATAGCCCCATACACAGTACTGTGCGTCAGGTAGTGGACGTGAAAGTCAAACATTCCGATGCAAGCTTTAATTTTCTGCATTGTAGACACTCTCCCCCCCCAATCCGGATGTGCTTTTGGAAACGGAAGTGCTCAGACAGTGTAATGGAATGCAGGAACTGCCTAGAACAGGAAGTTGTTGGCTCAATGCTAAGAAAAAATGCTTTGGGGACTTTCATTTTTTCTACGGCAATCCACAAACATTGTACATGTGTATGTTATAATGGTTTAATTCTTACCATTCACCGATTATGCATTAACCTATATATGTGTATACTAGAATAACTTTATGAAGCAGCCCAATAGCCATAACACGATACTGTTAAGAGCACTCGACTCTCACGTGCCATCTATCCTTATCAGCTGCTAATAAACTTTTATTGAAGATCTTTTGATTGGGGGACCCAGAGGGACGTAGCTGAGATTTGGGTCAAGTTTTGTGTAAACACTGATCGAAGGGAAACCCAAATGCAATGAAAAGAAAGCTGCAATGAATTGCTGGAGAATGCAGGCCGGGCCAGACCAGGCCCCATAAATATTCGATTACTGATTTATTACGCAAATCAAACTGGAACAACGACTCTCAAAAAGTTCGAAAAATGCAGAAACAAGTTTCGATTTTATTTTTGTTGTTGTTGCCGTTTGCTGTTGGCTAGACATTGTTGCACTCTGCTGCGATGCAGGCAGCGCAGTCGTTGCTGGGAAATTGTGGGCTCGTCGGTAGCACACCCACTTTATGTTGTTGTTGTTGTGCAAGCGGAGGAAGGCGCCTAACGGCTGTTTGTGTTATGTTTTCAGCGGGGCGCAGGCGCAAGCGCAGGTGCTCCGAGTGCCCCCACCACTCATGCATATGTATATTTCATGTACATGTACATGAACGTAATGAAAGTGTGCATATGTATGTATGTTGGTCAACCTGGCTCGCTCTTTACACTCACTGCTGACGCGGCCTTGAAGCCTTGATGCCTGTGCGTTTGTGTGTGTGTGTGTGTGGGTGAGTGTGTATGCAATTGCAATGACATTGAAAGAGTTGTTGGCGTCGCGTTTGACGCGTTTCTGCTGTCTGTTTTGACTCTCATTTGATTTGGATTGCGCAATCATGTGGTAGTCACTGCTTGCGGATATCAATATTCCCGCAAGAGCCAAGTGTTCTGCATTCATCCAGCTCCATAGAGTGATTGCACCATATAAGCCAAGGCCTCGCTTCACTGTTGAGACGTTTTTCAATTGATAGACTGGTGGTTCGTTAAAGCACGCCTTGCTCTGGCGTTCCAACTGGCTTTGGCTTGGGCTCTAGTTGTTGTATGAAACAAAGCGCCAAGCAGCGTAGTAAATTGTTTATACATTTTTTAAATATAAAAAAAAAAACACTAACTAGAGGGCATTGCGCATGCGCCGCCGTCCGTGCTGAAAGGCCACACCATCGCCATCACATTAAAAAAGCCACACAAAAGTGAGAGTATTCCGATCGGATAATTATGAGTACTTACTGTACTGTGTAGTACAGTCATTCGATACAAATTATTTTTCTGCGGGACTTTTCAGAAGGTAAGGTGCTGTGGAACAGCAACAGTCCATTGAACCATAACAAAATGCTTGAATTTAAACGCAAAACAATGAATGCTGCGTCGCAGTTTGTAGCCGGTTTCGGGCTGGAGTTTCATTTATAAAAAAGAACGCTGTATGCTTTGCGCATACGTAATGAAAAGCAATAAAACAAGCAAAAACTATTTCTTAGCCATATATGTACATACACATACGAGTAGAAGTAAATCCCGTCTATATAACGTTATAGCAGATATAGGTAGATCTTTTCCGGTTAATTTTTAGCAAGGCTTGGCCTTGATCTTTTTTGCGCTGATTAATAAACAAATAAACCCGTTGTTTGAGTTATCTATTGATATCTATTATCATAATTGCCAATAATCATCAGAAGTAGTGCAGGTTGACAATTGTATTTGTAATTATTTCCTCATATTAATTAACTAATCGACGTTACCAGATAACGGGTAACAATTTCTGAAAAGGGGGCGTGTCGCCACAGTGGAGTTAACCCTAATTGAAATATGACCTCTTGGGGTCAGCCTCCATTTTCCATTCATAACGAACGCTGATTTTCTGTGGTCTGAGGCTGAGACCTATAAGCTGCCAAGTGCCTTTGTTTGCATCTTATCAATTGATGGTCCAGACCGCCATCACATTTTACTGGCTCAATCTCAATCATGAGTATTACAGCGAGAACAATGGATTCATGATTTATGAACTTTGAGCGCTGTACTAAGGGAAAACAGAATGAAAATAGAATGAATTCCTCCCCATTTTATGTGCACTGCTCCAAATCAGGGTAATTTACTCAATTAATGATTGAGGGGTAGTGTAGTGGTGTGGTAGTCCTCGGCCTCTGTGTGCGTCGGAGTAACTGTGCTGTGTGTGGGGCAGGGTAGGGTAGGGCCAAGGATACTAGAACGTATATTGACAAGGACAAGGACGAAAATGCCAGTAGCAAGGATGTCAACAACGCCCACGCGTACATACACACCAGCCCCTGCGAGAGAAAGGGAGACGGACAGATGCCAGATACCAACACACGGGAAACGGGACACGGGGAAACACACAACACACATGAACTGGGACTGGGGCTGGCTCTTCTCTTACCTCAATGTTGCACATAGTTTGGAACGCAGTAAAAACGAACATGAAGCCGCAGCCCAGGACGAGAATCATCAGGAATTTCCTATCCATTATGCTGCCTCTTCTCTGAGCTCTTTGTCGAATGGAATGCAATTATTTTACTTTAACGTTGTGTACTGCATTTACATTGGCGACGTCAGAGCCTCCGACCGACGACAATGGCGCTCAACGCGAGGGGGCGTGGGTATAGATTCGGTTCGGATCGGTTCTGGTTGACGATTAGTTTGCTTGTACACAGTAATTAATTTTGAGCATCTGCATATGTATATATTAAACACTTGTTAAAACAACAACTAAATGCGAATGGCTTCAATTGGAAATGAAACAAAAACACGCAAAAACCCAAACCAAAACACACGCACCACAGTATTTAAATGCAGTGTTTACACGACGACGGTTGAAAGCAATAATAAAGCAGATAGCAGCTATCACGACACACGATTGAACGAGCTTAGCCCACTGAAGCCCCTTCTATTTAAACAAGCGCACAACTTGAACTAAGCCTGGGAAAATAATACCGTTTTGTAAATGTTACTCTTTACTTATAAACAAAACCCTACGATATCTTTTAACTGAACTGCGCTTAAATAGTTCAAGTTTCATAATATTTGTCGTTGTATATAAACAGTCACTGGTCGACAATGGGTTAATCGTTCTTCGTCCATGATTGGCAATTCCTCAAATTTGATATTCGGCTTAATATTACTAGCTGGCTAGGACTCCCAATACAAAAACTATATTTTCATCCGATTGATAACTCAATTTTCTAAACGTTGGGCTAATTTTAAGGACTCCTTTTATTGGATTGTTTATAAAAGATGAAACAAAAAAAGTCAACCAATATGTAAATTTTTTACATGGTAACTACACATTTGCTACATATCAACTTCATATTTATGGAGTATGGACATTTTTATAACCTATTCCAAGCTGGGCTTAAATATAATTGATAACAACTTTTTCTCAGAGTGAATTTTTTGTATCTATTCATTCATTAAATTAGATTCCTGTACATATATCTCGATACTGATACAAATCCTCAGTATCTATAAAAAAAACATAGACTGCAAAACTTCGTTGAGATTTCAATAATTGTATATTTTTTCCCAGTGTATTCCCAAGTGCTTGTCGGTATTGGCTTGCAAGGTACATTAATACAAGGTAGACCTCCCTGCTGCAATTTTCGTATGAGATTTCTATACCCTCTCTTGTCACAAAATCTGAGAGAGAGAGATAAATTCCAAAAGCTTCACATGCTCGAAGCTGTCGATAACTAAGTACTATATTCGCGCGCAAATTTAATTTATTTCATCAAAACCAAATTAGCTTGCACAAAGATTTCCAGTGGTTGGGGAAGTCCGGTGGAACACTTGAGCACTCGCTTGAGATCTTTGGCCGGAAATTACCAGGCAACATCCGTGGCAAATACACAGAAATTCGTTTTCCCACTTTATTTGTTAACATTAAAGAAATATCAAATGTGTACGTGAAGATTTCTTTTCGTGTGCTAACATCGATCGTTTATTATATAATATATGTATATGTATTTATATTTATATTAGTTTATGGATTATTCCTCTGGTATGGTTTCTGGCTTACTCTAAATACTAAAATCTTTCGTTTGCAGGTATTTCTCGTTTTGAAACAGAAAGTTTACTTTTAATGTGTATGTGTATTAATTAATTTTAGTTTTTAACTGAAAATATCTCCTCCACTTTCCTTTTCCATTATGAACTCCAAAATAATATCGAATGAAAAGCTCAAATTTGACTCAATTGTACGATGGAATTACAACTCTCAATATACAGGTTTTTTTTAATCAAATGTAAGCAATTGTAAATTTAAAGATAGTTTCTGTCTGTCTTCAAAAGCAATTCCAGAGCGAAAAAAACATTTCCAGAGCTGGATTAACACAGACGGTATAGAGTTTTCGATAAACAACAAACATTTATCATCAACGTTTTATCTTAGAATTAATTAAATGGTTTTTTGCTTCTTTTTGTTTTTATATGCTGCTAAGGAAATGTTTCTCGGACATTTGCAAAATGGAAAATTGTGTTGGTTTTGATTGATTTTCGGCTAAACCCTCCCTGATCAGCATCCTATTGCTCGCTCGCTAGTTTTTTGGCTCGCCTATTCGCTCTTCTTGTGAATGATCAGCGCATCATCGATCTCCTCCTTTGGCTGATCGGTGTCGCCCCAACCCCAAGTGGCGTGAGTGCCGTCACCAGTGCGCTTCACACGCTTCTTGATGATCTCCGGGGACACGGTCTTCAGGTCGTAGGCCCAGCCAATCTTGGCGAAGAAGTCAATGAAGGCGGTGGTGAAGTTTAGAGAGTATTTGCCAAACTCGGCCGTCTTGTAATCCCAGGGGAACACATGATGATAGTTATGCCAGCCCTCACCGAAGGCAAGAACAGCAACGGAAATGTTCTGAGAAGGGCTGATCTCTCTGTATAACGAAAAAGATCATTAGTTCAAAACCAAACAGTCTAATCAGTATATAGATACATACTTGTCATAGGGACGACCACCGAACTTGTGGGCAGCACTGTTTACCAGCCAGGTCACGTTCAGGATGAAACACCAACGGAACATGGTGGCCACAAACCACGCATTCACAAACGTCTCGTTCCAGAAGTACATGGGAATCATCGTGGGCAGAATAAAGCAAAGCAAAGGCATCAGGATCATGTAGTATCTGAAATCGAGATAGGGTTAGATTTCGCAATCAATGGCTGAATGGCGTCCACTTACTTCTTCTGGAACATCAATATGGAATCCTTGCGCAGATCAGATAGATCAACACCCTTACCCTTGGCTTTCACCTCGGGATGCTTCTTGCACAGCAACCATCCAATGTGCGAGAAAAAGAAGCCACGGGTGGCATTGTGGGGATCGGCATCCGTCTCCGAGTACTTGTGATGCACACGATGATCACGCGCCCAGTGATAGGCGGCATCCTGGAAGGCGATGGTGTTGAAGGTGGCCAGAATTAAACGCAGCGGCCACTTTGCCTTGTATGAACGATGGGCCCAGAGACGATGGGCGCCAGCAGTAATTCCCAATCCGGACACAGCATATAAGATGTAAGCTGCAAGTATCAAAACAAATTTAAATTATTGTCTGAGTCGTTAAAAAACCAACAAATGGTTGTAAATCTATCATTTAAAAAGTAAACACATCCCAAGAATATGCATAAATATAATACGGATAGCAGGGTGACTGAATTTGCATTGAAGTCCGACTAATCAGCAGTCTATGCGTGTTCTGCCTAGTCGTCGTCCATAGGTGCCACTTAACGAAGGTTATCAGTGCTGGACTCGCATGGATCACAAACACTGATAGCTTTGGTATATTCAAGCGTCCGGCACGCGCTGGAAAGATGACCATAACGGGATCTCTTACCTAAGCCGATTGTCTCCCACTTTGCCGAGGTGATCATCAGATAGGCGCCGTAGAGTGCAGCCAAATGCAAGTATCCAAAGGCAATGATGTTGCGCCAGACGAGCTTCATTTTACGCTTGTCCGCCTTCTTCATCGGGAGAATGTCCTTGACGAGTCCGCCATCGGTGGTCTCCACATCGCACTCGAAGAGCACACCCGTGGAGTCCTGCTGCAGTTTTGTGAGGTTCTGATCGGAATCGGCGGCTGCATTAGCTGCGGCGATCAGCGAGTCCGTGATGGACTGGGCACCGGCATGGGCGTTGGGCGGCATATTGCATCAACCTTCAAGTAAAACAAGAAAATAACAATTTAATTAGTGTTTTGTTACCATCATTCGGAGGGGTTAAGCAATTAGCTTTTGGACTTGACACGCTTTGGGTGGAGGCAGAAGGCAGCGACTCCAAGTTTTTATTGCTGCCATTTGCAGACCTGTCTCTATTGCTTACACCTTGAGGCCAGCCGTGTTGTTTAGCGTTCGTCGTCTTGACAAATACGTTTCGCTGAAACGCTGGCTAGCCTAGACTAGTCGCAGAACAAAGCTTAAAAAAATCAATACAGGTGGCGCACATCCTTGCTAAAGTCAAAAGGATTCCAAAGCGTGAATAATGAAAACACTGGTGTGGGAAAGCGTACATATGGGTCACTGGGAACCTTGCCTTTGCCTTTGCCTTGTCCCAAGGTTAAGTGATTGAACCGACTTCCTGGCAGAGCGTTTAATCTAAACTGAGCTGAGCTTCAGCTATGGGCAAGCAGGCGGCTTTTGTGAATTGCTTGTGGAAAATTACTGGCTCAATAAATTTGGGCATGCTTTGTTATACACACACACACAAAAACACACACACACTCATGTACCAGTACCGTACAGAAAATTAGCAAGAATTGCGAATCGGACGAGCACTATATAGCAATATATGTACATAAATATGTATGTATGTATACATAGTCAGTCAAAAATCCACTTCCTCAACACTTGTTATTGCTTCGATTTGTGTTCCCTGGGACATGTTTTACCTTATACAAATTTATACGAATTTTTGCACAGATACGGACGAGCCGCTTTTAAAACCGATTTGTATAAATTCGCACGAAGAACTCTTGCGGCAAATGTATAAAAGCTTTCGCTCTGGCTCTCGTCCTCGCTCTCACACATTTAAGCTCAAAAGTCTTCAGGGGTGAGAAGTTGCTTTTGCAGGTGTGCGCTCTGCGCGCTGGACACGATTAGATTAAAAATTGTTTGGCCATTTCAGCGATCTGCCTATTAATACTTTTGTACAGCTACTAAGGTCAGGGCTAACATTTATAATGTATGTCTAGTCCAACAGCATTATTGGTCTAATCTAATCAGTATGCACGACCGGACGGACACGTGTCTGGTGATGGTTGCTATTAGCTCAATGCATACATATCTACTCGCAGTCAGATGTTACTCACATACGAATTATAATTATGATGTGTCTATTGCCGATTTCGTCAGTTGAAAAAAAATTGCAAACAAAAACAATAGGAATATTACCCAATTAAACACGTGAACCTGTGTCAAGGAAAAAGCTTTTGAATCATACGATGCTCATGCCAGAAAAGACGCACGCTTAGGAACGACAGAAAAGAAGGTAGAAAGAGAAATAATAGAGGTAAATACTAAGAAAAATTACGAACTGTACATGCAGGCGCTTAAAAGTGTGTAAGTGTAAATCAGATCACATCTGAAAGCTTTTTCACAGCCAGACGGAAAGAGAGAGAGGTGGCATGACAAACAGCTGTTCGTTCTTGTAGGCACTGGGAGAGCCAATTTGACCAAAAACCGGCAAACAAACGCACTAATGACCAACACCAATAAAAAATGTGAGTCGCGCATTGAACTTGAAATATGTCGACGTGTTGTCTGTCTCTCTGTTTGTATGCGATTCTCATTTATTGGGTAGCGTGGGAGAGAAGAAAGTACAGCCCAGCGCGAGTTGGAGATAGAGAGAAAGAGAGAGAGGGACAATTATGTATATGCATACATATGTATGTACATATGTAGTTTGTTTTCTAGAGACCCCGGAATCACGTTGCAAAGGCGTGATGCAGTGCTACGCTTCTTGGGTCGGTCACTGGAGCTTGCTTCAACCCGTGGACATGGGTACATAGAAATATTCATCGAACTTAAAACATTTAATTGGTTTAGTCAGACATGCGAACCTAGTGTAAATGAAGTGAGAAATTATTTCATTTTGTTGTACTCTCGCCGAACAATATGTATGTACATTTAATTTGCAATTCCCATTACGAATTTAGTTGGTTGTCCGGGTTTAACGCCAATTTGCAATGCTAAGTGCCCGTTTAATTATTGTCAAAGTTCAGTAAACAAAAGCACAAAAAATACCAAGCGGTTTAGCTTACCAGGAAAAGCGATTACATAGTAAAAGCAAGTGAATTAATGAAGTCAACGTAAACCCGCCACCCATCCCCTTTTTTTAAGTCTAAATGGGGGAGCACTCAAAACTAACCGAAAAATACAAAAATAAGAGACCGACTCTAACCTTCCGCTAAACACTTTGACCGTTAAACTGAAACCTTGACGAACCACAGAGTGGTGGCTGTTTAAAAACTCGACCCCAAGATCGTCCAGTTGGAGTTTGAAGAGCAATCGCTAAGCACAAGAGGAACAACAATATATCGCAGAGGGAGATCGAACTACGAACTACGCATACATACAAACTATTGTATGGTATAGAGTACATAGTATTTGTATATAGCAAGTATCGGAGATAAAATGCGCAGAGGAAATGAGATGTAGAACAGTGTAGAGCATAGTTGTAATTTCTTGATTTGCTTTTCTGGCGCCTGGGGCTTTTACGTAAACACTAGACACAAAAATCCTGTTGAAATGGCTCAACAAGTCACTGGCCACAGACATACACATGTACATGACATCTGGAATAGTCCACGGCTAACCACCAACCTGTTTCCTTGACCAAGTAGCTTTTAACTTCTTTAGCTCGCGCTTTTCTTTTCGCACAGTTTTAAACAAGTATTTGTTGTGGGAGCAGGCCGAGTGTGAATCCACAGCACGTCCGCACGCTAGACAAAATATAATTCAACTGACTAAACTTTCGCGCTAGAGCAAAAACGAAAACATTCGGCAGAGGAAAGTGAGCAGCACAGCAGCTGAGATGCGAGCGAGTGAGCGAGATATCGCCAACGTCAGAGCTTTTTATGTCGTCGTGTGCATTTCATTGCCGGGGAGGAATAGAGTATTGCCAATTGCCTATGTTCTTTAGATTAGCGGCATGCACGTAGGCTCCCCAATCGCAGTGTATTTACAATTTGGGAGAAATTGTAAACATTCACTATATAATGACGTCAATTATCCAACTCCTAAGTGAACGATTGAATCGGATATCGTTTGGGTAACCTCTGTGCATCTATTTGGAGAGTGAGCAATAGATTTTAATCACTACGTTTGTTAACAATGCAATTTCTAAAATTAAAACCCACTCACATGGACCAGCACCAGGCACCTGCCCTGCCAGGGGGTTAGCCTTCGCACTTTGTACCAACAGTAGGTTAGGACCATGTTCACCAAATATAATCGATGTTGTTCGCTCTGTGTGCCGGGTTAATGATAATGGGTTAGAGCGTGAATCCAGTTGCCCAGCCTAATAATATTCTGCTGATAGATAACTTTATGGTTCTTGTACTTTGACCAGGCTAAAACCAGTTGGTGACTCCAATCCCTCGCATTGTATTGCGGCTCAAGCCTTAGTTTTTACATACGCGTGTTCAAAAAGTAGATCCATTCCAGACTGATTTCCATATTGCTTCTTTCAAACACAGAAGTTGAGGTTAAGTAGCACGAGAATATTTACGAAAATACGAAGGCCATACGGCTAGTTTCACTTTAAATGCATATTCATACACATACGATGATATTGTATACCCATTTGTCTATACATTTTGCAGCCGACATCGGTTGGAAAATTGAATGTATGCATAAGTTAGACACGACAGGTGTGGGAAATGGTATCAAATGTACCATCGAGGAAGTGATATTTACAGCACAATATGCATAGGTTCTGAGTCATGGTGCCTAGTTTTCATCGAAACTACGGTTAATTTCTAACAAAGAATATTTAATATTTATGTACATACATATACAATCTTGTTTTATGTCTCCTCGTATTATACATAATATGGCCATTCATCGAAATCCAAGGACAAGGCTTATCTTTCAACGTAGACAGCAATAAAGTATGGGTTAATACGCATTAGAAATATTAGCTTGGAATCTGCAGAGGCGCCTTTAAAGATTAGGTGCACGTGCACTAGTGCACAGCGCGCTATTATCCCAATGCATGTTAATTGAAAACACTACACAGCATAGAAGAACACATATGTATGTAAATCTAGGTACCAACTTTTCTGCGTCATAGCTTCAGATGTGATGTCACTACGGGTTTGCATGCACCTACATTGTTTAGTAAGTGCGCCAAACTGCGTCTTTAGATTATTGAACTATTAATTACATGCGATTGACCATTACTTGATAATCTGTTCCTCCTAATCAGTGCGGCGTTTGCAGCCACAGTCACGGCTTTTGAAGCTTATCGCAGCAACTGCTTTGAGTTTGTAAACGAGCATATTGTGGCAATAAATGCAATTGAAACTTACGGGTTCTTTCAATAACTTCCAAGTAAACCTCACTTCTTTTTTGTTTAATTCTGCAATTTTTGGGTTTATGGTTGTGGTTGGAGATGGAAGATAAACTGTGGATGACATTGCTATGTATCGATTATCCATGCTGGATACATCGATATTTTACAACCAATATTTACCGCGGTCATATACGGCCAGGTTAAATAACTGTTATTTCAATTTAAATTTACTTATCTTTAATTATAAATGTGGTGTCACGGAACCACCCACCTTTAGAGAGTTCTACACGGCCTTGGTAACCATTCTTAATAATTTAAATGCCATTTTTATTGAATTACAAATTTGTGTGTAAATACCCAGCTGTCTTACCAGATGGACTATTTCTGCATACTCTTATAGTTTACTGCGAACAATGTTTCAAGGTTAAACTATCTTTAAGGGCCAAGAATTTTTGATTATATTAGACCGAATAACTTTTGCGTATAGTACAAAGAGAAACGTTTCCGTTGATATTTGTAGGTCTGGCCTAGGTCTTAGGCTTATTAGGACCCAAGGTTTTCTGTGATAAGTTAATAATACAAGCCCACATATAACTTCTTCTTGCACGGTCGTTTAATATAGGTTAACATTCATTTCAGGAAAAGGCTGAAATAAACACATGCAAATTTTCGTTTCTACGAAACGGGAGAGCCATACCCGAATCCCTTGTATTTACGAAATATTAGACAAAAAGGAAGAAACAAAGTGGAGCTCGATCTGCAATCGCTTACAAGCTGGTCCTGTCTCTCGAATGGTCCTGACCGCATATGTACGTCTGGGAGTCCTTCTTTTCGGCCGCATCTTCGGCCCACAGTTTAATGAGATAATCCTCCAGTTTGTCGACCATTTTGTCGGAAAGATCTGTGCAGCTTTGGTAGTTGGAACCCCCACTCGAGGAACCGCCTTCGAAGACATTCGGGTACACATTCATGGACTCACGGCTCCTGTCGTGTCTGCAGTTAACGGAGCAGTGTTGAGTTCTGCTGTCTTTATCCTCTGGTACCATGTCTTCTTCACATAGAGGCCACTGGGGCTTGGGCTGCGGTTGCTCGTCCTCCAGGCGATACCACTTCACATTGTACGAGTCCTGGCACTGCTCGGCCGTCAGCTGATCGATGTTGCACTCGCAGATGAGGAACCGACCGTTGCAATGATCGCAGCGCGGCACTTTAACCTCTGCATTGCGTAAGGGGCGTGGAAGCTGCACGTTTACGAGAGTGCCCGTATTCATTTGGGGGGGCACCTGAAGGCCACACAGAATACTGGCCAAGCGCAGATGACAGCCATCCTTGAGGGTGAGCTTCTTGGGCACCACCGGCTTGGAGCACAGTGGGCCCTCGTTCGGGCTACAGCGGACACTCATGTGATTGTACAGCGCCCTGTAGATTATATCAATCTGCTCCTTGTAGGACTTGTGCGCCCAAAAGAAGGCCGACTGGTAGTTTTCGAAGAGCTTGGACGTCTCGTTGGAGGCATTCATCCATGCCCGCTGCTGCTCGTGTAAGGCCTTGGCATCCACAATCGGACTACTGGGCGACACCGGTGGGTTGCCGTGAAAGAAGGCCTTAAATGCACACTTGATGATCGAATACGACAACATGGCCTCCACGCTTTGCATTCCGCACCTGATGCTCAAAGCCTGCAGCATATCATCCCGATCGAGACGCGGCTCTGCCGCCTCATTCGGGCTGCATTTTGTCCTCAACTTTTCGTGGTGCTTAAAGGCAAGTCTGATAATGGACTTGGCCTGGCAGCTCTTCGTAGTGTTGATGCCACAGATCAGCAATATCTGTGCGAGGCTCTTTGCAATGTCCTCCACAATTTCGTCGAACATCTGACGGGGATTCCAATTCGGTTTTGAGTTGCAGCAGCAGTTGCCTGCGACATCCTGCACCTTCTTGGTTTTCTCGTATTTTTCCATTTTTGCAAAAGAAATTTTCTGTTCAAACAACGAATTTTGTTACTGTTCTCGAAAAAAAACGCACTTGACCTCACAAGAGCCAAAAACTAAATGAAATTACTGTCTAAAAGATGTTTTAATGATACTTTAATGACCATTGGCATGAAAGGAAAAGCCTATGTCGAGATTTAGAATTCTTCCTTCTGAGATTCATGCGTCTAAGTTAAAACTATTGAATATGGGTATTGGATCCCCATTAGATGCCTAAACTAAAGGATGATCATGAGGGGAAATCTTAGGAGTGGACTTCTGGTTTTGCGTGGTGCTTGTATATCTTACTTGTATGTCTAGAAAGTTGCCTAGAGCAAAGTATAAATAAATATCACAGCATTGCATTCTCTACTGATGCATATATAAGTATATAGGATAGATCTGACTTCAAATATATTGGCGCCTTTCCAATCATGGAATCATGGCATGCCATGATTGTCTGTCTAAACGCTCATACATGGATGCTTGCGACTTTGTGAAGGTTATCAGTCCTTAAACAAGAAACAACACTGATAACCCTTGGAAATTGAATCGTTTGGCACGCGACCAGACGATGATAACAATAATAAAGATCGCATGTACATTAAACCTTGAAATATCACTCGTACCCAATCCAATGGTAGACCCAAAATACCAGACATCCAGTTAAGTTTCAGTCTCGATGGTATCCACATCGAATTTGCAGATCCGCAGGGGTATACGGCATATACTGCACCATATTTCATCATTAAAAACATCATAGATTATTTATAAATATTTATAAATTCTTTTCCATTTATTAGACATCAAGTACCTGACAATAACAAGGCCAGAGTTCACAAAAATTGTTGGGGACTTTGGCCAGGTATTATCCTTGAGCCGTCGAACACTTGTTTGTTGATAAGTGGATGCCACCGCGTGGAGACCCAGGTAACCCCCCATTCAGTTAAACTTATCTTTGATTTCACTTTTCTTTGAATCGAATTTCTTCGGGTGGTGATTATGAGCAACAACAGATAAACACCTGACAACTCGAACATTGCAGTTGTTTGTTTATTTATAGAAACTGCATAATAAATAAGCAGATTGGTTGTCTTATCAATATAGTAATAGCAGTTACCTACGAATATTCAAACCTAAAAAACAAGTTAGGGCTCAAATTGAAAAGGCATGTCAGTATTTTCAATCTAATCACATGTGTATATTCGATGGTTTATGCATGAACATAGTATGTAAATTTTTATATTAACTATATAAACTATAGCACAAAGTACGAAATGTACCTTTCAAAATCAAGTACATTTGAATCTTTTACAATCTCCTTCAGATCATCAGAGCCGTGCTGTTGATCACGTTGTATTCCATTGGACGTCAATTGGAAAAATTACAGACCTTATCAGTTGGTAGAGGAACGCGTGATGCCAATTGTCCCTTAGAGGGTAAATGTATTCAATTTATGATGCGTCATAGCATATATGATATTGTTATTAGAGCGTGCCCAAGATAAGGTAACCTCCTAATCATTAAAATCGAAGGAAAAACCTTAATCCCCTTTTAGATTAAAGCTAATTACAAAGTCTAGAGCCCTAATATTAGGTATATTAAGTATTTTTCATTATCTCATATTAAAATAAAAATCAATCAACTCAAAAAAGTTTTAAATTGAAGGTTAATGTACATGGTATCGATGCCTGCATTGTCGATATTTTGAAAAGTGTGTTTTTACCAATTTAACACAGAATCTCCCGTTTATTTGGTAGAAGTAAGTGAAATTTAATCTTTATTGATGCCATGGACCAAATTGAGATGGAAAATCATCAAAGCAGAGTATAGAAACAACGGCTCTATGCTCTGGGGCCGAATATATCAGAATGGCAAACTTCACAGAGGATACACTGATATGTGCTTCAATTGGTCCCCCTGGAACGGAGGAATTTCAGTTCATCATGGGTATGGGGGATAGTTGTTGGTCAGCTACCGACAAAGACCATGGACGGCTATGTTCATCTCCGTGACAGCTATGCAGTGCAGAGAACCCAGATCGCATATGAACAATATGAACAGTATAAGTATAGTATACTCAGGCAGACTCTACAAAGTGCCGTTCTAAGCACCTAAGGAAGTTTTGGGCTGAAAACCCATTAGCCTGAGTGCCCAAGCACTTGATCGGACTAATCGAACTACTGGAGGATGATGAGAGCCGCGTGTCTTTGGCTGAAGTGGTCAAGCAAGTTTTTTGATATTTTGACGATTACAGGCTAGACCCCAGGTTTTACCAGACGCTTTTTTTATTTTCTTTCAAACTTTCCTACAGACGAAGCGATAGGCTTATCAAAAGTCGTCGCCGTCGCACCACAGCTGCGCCGGCTGAACGCAACGTCACGACCAGGCTGTAATCAGAAGCTTAAAAAAACCCATATAAATCAGCTCTTTGATAAACAACATCAATTATATTTAGTATAATCGCTCATAACTCATTATCACACACCATCTATAAATGGCCAATTAAATTTTAACTGTTAATGATTAAGAAATAGTAGTTATCGCACCTCCCGGTGAGTACGCAACGCTGGAGGAGATTCACTCTGACTTTTTATCAACAAAGAGCACATCTCTGGCATCTTCCGCGGTGAGATCCTTGTCGCCCCATCCCCACAGCTCGTGGGTGCCGTCGCCGGTGCGCTTCACACGCCTTTCAATGGTGTCGGGTGCTACGGATTTCAGATCATAGGCCCAGCCGATCTTGGCAAATAGATCAATAAAGGCAGTCGTCATGTTCAGGTTATAGTTTCCCCATTCAGCAGTTTTGTAGTCCCATGGAAACACATGATGGTAGTTGTGCCAGCCCTCGCCAAAGGTGACTGCCGAAACAGTGGCATTCTGCGATGGATTGATGGTCCTGAAGAGTAATATAGGAATGTAATACTTAATAAATCACCGATTGTGTTTGTAAACTTACTGGTCGTACGGACGACCACCGAATTTGTGGGCCGCACTGTTCACCAGCCAGGTCATATTCAGCTGGAAGCACCAACGGAACATGGTGGACACGAACCAGGAGCACAGCAGCGACTCATTCCAAAAGTAGAGGGGAATGACGGTGGGCAAAATGAAGCAGGCCAACGGCATTAAAACATAGTAGTGCCTAGCAACAGGGAAAATTCATATTATTTTTCAGATTTTCGATTTTAGCTTGGGACACTCACTTCTTCTGGAACATCAGAATGGGATCGGCACGCAAATCGGACAGGTCCAGGCCTTTGCCCTTGGCCACCACATCGGGATGCTTCTTGCAGAGCAACCAGCCCACGTGCGAAAAGAAGAAGCCACGGGTGGCATTGTGAGGATCGGCATCCGTCTCCGAGTACTTGTGATGAACACGATGATCGCGTGCCCAATGATAGGCGGCATCTTGGAAGGCAATCGTATTGAAGATGATCAATATTAAACGCATCGGCCACTTGGCCTTGTAGGATCGATGGGCCCAGAGACGATGTGCACCTCCTGTTATGCCCAGCATCCCAACAACGTACAGGGCGGCAGCTGCAGAATAGTCATGGATAAATCTCAAGTGGCATAAAGTTTGGTTTGAACACGCTTACAGAATAGCACGGTGGCATATTTGGCCTTGGCCAGCATCAAATATCCACCATATAGAGCCGCAAAATGAACGTAAGCAAACAGAAGTATGTTACGCCAGACCCACTGCAACTGGCGGTCCTCGGCCTTTTTAAAGAGGAAGGTATCCGTGGCTAGGGCTCCATCGGCTGTCTCCACATCGCCTTCAAAGAGCACGCCGGTCTGCTTGGATGACTCGTCCTCCATATTTGTCTCCTTTGTCAGATCGGAATCGACGGGCACCTTTGATAACGTGTCCGGTAGTCCTACGGCATTTGGTGGCATGTCGCCTTTGCTGTTATTGAATAGAGTACATCACCTTTTATAAGCTTGAATTTCCTTATCGATTTGCAATTGAATATATTAAGTGTGGATTGCATTTTTGAAATGCATTCAGGTCGCATGTACATATACATGTTACATGTACATTATATAAAGTAGATAAAGTAATCAAACTTTGATTAGAAAATATCTCGAACACAAAGACTGAACAGCCCTATTGGGTTAGACTATTCCCTGATTTCGGGTATCGTTCTATAGTAGTTATTTCAGTTATTACGCTGGTTATGATCTTAAAAACTGTAACATTGTAACTTTGCCACGCGCATTATACTATAAACTTGAACTACTATGACACTTACAATTATAAAGAAGGAAGGCTAAAAATTTAAAAAACCAGCCTGGCTGACTTGGGAATTGAAATGAACTGCTCGGCTTTGCACCGATTTCTTGAATATATACCCCAGCAGTATATATACTATATGTAATATAGACATTAGTGTTATCGGACTGATCGGGCTTGATATCGATGTTGTACTTTATTTCTCGGAATTCGCCGCAAATTCTTAGAAAAAAAAACATTTTCGCGCGCCATTTTAATTCAAAGTATGTTTAAATTAAAGTTTAAAAAGAAACTAAATCCAAAGGAGAAGTTCAAACTATCAAAATCATATCATTTAAAAGAAATTAAAGATATTTTAAAGAATTGCCGAGATGAAAAACTTCTCTGCGTCACCATTTTGCAATATCACCTGATATTTCAAATATATTTTTCACTATCACCATCAAAGATTGCTCACAAAACACACGACTTTTTGTATGCACAACGTTTTTACTGTGCCCGTATTCACTTACTTTGCTTTACTTTTATTTAATTAAATTTAATGTGATGCCCTGAGTGTTAACTTGTGAAGGTTTTTCGATCTGAGCGTTCCTTCAACCGCTTTCAGCAATAGCTGCCTTAGAACTGCTTCCAGGAGTATTCCAGATTTCAAAAGATTTATTTCACAGATTTCATTCGTTCCCTATATTGTATGTGTAATATACAGAGATACTCGTAAATGTTTTAGTTCAATTCACTCAATCTATTAAGCTCAAAGTTACATTCGCTACACTTTTGATGCTGGGCTTCCATGAATAATTGAAGAACACGAATAGCAGAAGGTTTTATCAGTAACAGTTAGAATCAGGAAATTGAATTTTAGGTGTATGTATGTATGAATACGTTTATGGTAAATCTGCAGAAAAAGTTATATATTTCCTAAGCTGTTCTTCCACCAAGAATCAATCAGCTTCTGTGTCTACTTCTCCTAGTACCACTTACTTTTAAAGAATTATATTCACTTATTTTTGGAACTCTAATCATTAAACAATTTTAGTCATAGTTGTTTTAATTACTCAATATGGATGAGCGGGTATCGAGATTGTAAACTTGCCTCCTCGCAACAAAACACGGCGCAAAGTTCAGAGAGTACGAACCCGGTGATAAACGGTACCCTACCGAATGGAATGGAATACGTCCAGTGTCTAGACATATCAAGTGAATCATCAGGTGTTAATAAAAAATATGCATCATATTTTTGAGCTTTTAGCTTTATCTGATAACGAAAATAAAAAACATTAATTAAATAAATAACTCGCGACCACCTGCATTCAATAACTAAAGCTTTCTCTAGTGTCCAGAGCTTGGAGATAATTTTGTATTTGAATAAGTTAACAAAGTCAAATGGATCAGTTTGAAACTGTTGATGAGAGTGTTATGTACAAGGCTATAGCATATCATGGAAAACAGTTCATTTGTTTCAAATTAAGGTTCAACTATTTTTCCTTTGGCTTTTCTTTAGAATCAATGTTGTGGTCACCGCTGTCGGCTGGCTTTTCTTCAGTTTTCTTTGACTTTTTTTGCGCTTTTTCGGCCAACTTTTGTTTATCGGCCTCAACGCGGGCGGCCTCTTCATCTTGCTTTTGTTTCTCTTTCTGCGCAGCCGCAGCTGCCACCTCCTCATCATCCCAGTCGGCCATAGACCGATCGCGCTTCAGCCAAGAGTGTGTGGTGTCCGCCTCGAACGCTGGAACAAATATTTAATGAAATAATGCAAAAATTGTCTGGTAAGCAACCTACTCTGATTGAACCACTTGATTCCGTTCTGCATGTCCTCAATTATCTCGCGCGAAGTGTACATTACTTCGTTCTGCACTGCCTGATGGAACGTGGACGTCTCAAATGCGCCCGAATACACAGAGTTGCGGTCATGATTCAAGGCGCGTTGCGGGAACTTTGCAAGGCACGTGGCCAGTTCCAAGGCATTTCCCAGTGCTGTGCCGGTGGGAACTATGCGATTTACCAGCCCAATATCGTGGGCCTCCTGTGAGCCCACCGGGCGACCTGTCAGTATCAAATCGAGCGCACGAGACAGTCCAATCATGGCTGGTAAGCGAATAGTGCCACCATCCAGCATGGGTACTCCAAACCGACGGTTGAAGAAACCCAGAACCGCCGACTCCTCCATTACGCGCAAGTCGCACATAAGCGCCAATTCCAATCCATTGGCAATGCAGTAGCCATTGATGCCGCAGACGACCGGCTTTTTGATCTGGCGACGCGTGGGACCAACTGACCCCTCGGGACGCATAAGTATATCAACGCTGATCTCCTCCTTCTCATCCGTACTCATTTCCAATATATCAAAGCCAGAGCAAAACGATCCGCCCACACCGTATAGCACGGCCACCGGCGAAGTGTCGTCCGCCTCGAAATTGGCGAACGCATCGCAAAGCTGTGAGGCGGTAATAGAATCGATGGCATTGCGCTGCTGCGGTCGATTTATTCCAATCATCGTAATGTTTTTGTCTTTTTCCACAAGTATAGTCTTTGGGGGGGCCGAAACAGCCTCCGTCTCCGCTGCAGCATCTACAAAATCAGATATATTCTTTAAATTACAGTTGCCCATTATGTCATGGCGTGCCTTACCTTTACGCAGCGCGTTTGTTGTGGCCAGCGTGCGGCATATTGGGAAGCGTGCTTGCTGACCCACCTGCTGTCCCAAGAGTTTACCGAATTTGCGCAGCATGTTCTGTCGAAATGCTGCATTGTACATATTGCAAATTAAACTGGCATTTGTGCTTACCCGAAAATTAAATAAGGCTTGTAAAAACAATTTAGCAGGAGTTTTGTGTCAGGGTTGTCACCGCTTGCGAAGGCGCTCGCTCGTTTTTAAATGGCGTTAGTACATTTTGCTGATTTGCCGCAGCGTCCATTTCCTTGCACATTTTTTCTGCAATTTTTTCTGTGAAATATTAATTTAATAATAATGGGAGAGGACAAGACAGAGGACAAGAACGAGAGTGGCTTAGAGCTCACTGAGGGTGAGACCGAGCTTTATGACAGACAAATTCGACTTTGGGGCCTGGAGTCGCAAAAGCGGTGAGTGGTTGAAAATGCCGGCTTCTCAAAGCGGCGGTGGCTAATTATGTTTGATGTTTCCAGCCTACGCACAGCAAAGATACTCATCTCAGGCCTGAATGGCTTAGGTGCGGAGGTGACAAAGAACATTATTTTGTCTGGAGTCAGCTCTGTAAAGATGCACGATGTCCAGCTGGTTACTGAGGAGGACTACTGCTCTCAGTTCCTTGCTGCACGCCAATCTCTGGGTAAGAACCGAGCTGAGGCATCTCTGGAGCGGGCACGAGCTCTCAATCCTATGGTGGATATCTCTGCCGATACTCAACCGCTGAAGGAGAAGACGGCCGAATTCTATAGCGCATTTGATGTGGTGGTAATCAACGGTCAAAGCAATGATGAATTGCTGCGAATCGATGCCATTTGCCAGGATTTGGGTGTCAAGTTCTTCGCCAGCGATGTATGGGGAATGTTTGGATTCTACTTTGCGAGTCTCCAGCAGCATAGCTACGTCGAGTATGTGTACTTTCGATCACAAAGTATTGTAACGCTTAAATCTCCAACTTGCATTCTTGCAGGGACGTTGTCAAATTCAAAGAGATGGAAGCCAAGCCCAATCAGAAACCAAAGTTCGAAAAAGTGGCTGTCCCCTTTCAGCGCGAAATGAATTACCCTGCATACTCGGCTTGGATTGATTTCGATGTAAATGCCGCAGGCTACCAGCGCCAATTGAAAAAGAACGGTCCTGGCGTGGTCCTGCTAAGCGTTCTCCAAAAGTTCCGCACCACATACAAACGCGACCCCAGCTACAAGACCAGGGAGGCGGATATTGTCTTACTGCAAGCCATTCGAGATGAACTGGCTCCAAATTCTACATTAAGTGACGAATCTTTGGGTGTTCTCTTCGCCCAGATTTCCCCAGCAGTTGCTGTGGTGGGTGGCGTTGTTGCACAGGAGATCATTAAAGTGGTGACCAGAATGGAGGCCCCCCATCGGAACCTATTCATATTCGATCCAGACACGTGTGCAGGATATGTTCAAGCTATCGGAGTTAATTGAATCCATAAAAATAATTTTGTATTTCTCAAATCTTTTCAAATAACACCACAGTTCTAATTTTATTTGTTTTTTAATTTCCCGTACTCGTACAAAAAGCTTAGCTTGGGTTCTCTTTATCGTTTTATGGGGCGCCTAACATTTAGGGGATGTTGGCCAAGTAGTCCTTGATCGAGGCCGGGTCCAGACGCTGGAATCCCTTCTGATCGCAGATTCCAATCTCAATGTTGTCCGCAGTCATTTTACCCTCAAAGCCTTCCTTCAGTGTCAGAATCGCAGTGTGAACGGCGTCTTCCAGCTCGAGATCTTCGCTGTAACTGCACGGGAAATCCAACGTATGATAGAGAAACCTTCCATTTTCTTTATCGCTCCACACTTACCGCTTCTCTAGGAAGGTTTTGCCATTGACTGCATTCTTGCCCATGGCAGTTGCTTTCCAAGCGAAGTAAGCGCCCGAGGGGTCAGACTGGTAAAGATATGGGCGGTCATTGTCCCAGCCGCAAATCAGTAAAGACACACCAAAAGGACGCACGCCGCTAAAATGAGGAGCTAAGTAAATACTCGAACTAATTATTTAGTTTGCTTCTCTTCTTACCCGGATTGGGTATACTCCTGCATGAGTGTGGCCACGCGCTGCACCAGCTGTGAGACGGGAATCGGCTCCTTGTAAGTCAGGAAATAGGTCTGAGCGATCTTTCGAGCTTGCTTCACAAGAAGGCGATAATCGGGACCCATTCCGGAATACACCATACCTATATGCTTGTTGATCATCTCAACGCGGTGCACACTGTGCTCCTCATACAGTGGCGACTTGTGTTTGTTCTCTGTGGCAATGACTACGCCATTGGAAGCTAAAACAACCAATCAGACTGTTCACTATGCAAATTAATAAAGTGCTTCAGGTTACCCATTATACCCACGGAGGGAGCGCCGCCGGATACCGCTGCCAGTGCATACTCCAACTGGACCAGCTTTCCCGAAGGACTGAAATATTGCGAAAAGTTTTGTTTATGCCAGTCATTGTTGTAGGTTAGGTCTAGGTACGGCAAATACAGAATTATCAATGGTTTTGTTGACCTAGTTACCTGAAAGTGGTCAGCGAAAAGCTATAGCGTTCACTAGCCATATTTATCGGCACAAATGCAGTAATTTATATATAAAATAAAGAAGCCGACTTCAGAGAAACAAAAATGACACAGCAATTGAAACAAAAGTGTGACCGCGGACTTGTCGATCAAATATACGGTCTGACCCTCCGGAACTACTTCACAAATTTCCAAATATACCGTAAATATACTGACGCTTTGTGTTGAAGTTCCATCATATTCCACGTTTTAGATATTTAGACTCATATTTTGATCCGATTATTAAATCAATTTCGCATACGACTGGCTGAATAGGGAAATAAGGTTTAAACAAAACCGGAAAATACTAGAAATAACATGAAAAGAATAAAATTTGCCAGGTGTGTCGATCAAATATACGGTCCGACCCTCAGAGTATACTGAAATATACCGTCTCACTTAAAAATTATACCGTTAATATACTGACAAATTTTAAGTTATATTTTACACATTCCTCGTTTTTGATATTCCGTCAAATATTATTAGCTGGAGAGATCTCTTAGCCCTGCCCATCTAATTTTATCCAATTAGTGAATCCTACTTGACTGGTTTATTTGAAATAAAGAGATATCGACCAGGGCATCCAATAACGTGTGAATGTTAAAACATTTCGCTGCTCAACACTACTACTTTTATCATTGTTGTCGGCAACGCTCGTTCGTTGCAAAAAAAATTAAAGATTCATTTTCCGAGAAATATAGTGCGCGGAACGCTCCGCGGTGGCCGGCCCATGCGAGGGGGCATACGTCCGCCATTTAAGAAAACGTTTGTTCCTCGCCATCCATTCGACTTGACGCTAGCAGAGGTCTTTTTTCCAAAAGTAGCACCGGCTGTAGATGATTCTGCTCTGACTGCGGTAAATCGATAAACACACACACAGGCACATGCATGTGTAACCATTAAAATCCATATTTCTACTCACTCCAGGCGTTGCTGAAGCGTAACCAGGACTTGAGCCCAACTGCCAGCGAACAGACAGCAATTGGTAATTTGGTAACCAAAGTTCAGGCTGTCTTGGATAATCTTGTTGTCGCCCCTGGCGATTTCAATACATGTGTAAGTTGATGTGAGTCCGAAATCATATCAAGACTTTTAAGGTCCCTCTCTTATTGTAACAGCAACTGGAAGAGGTGCGCCAAGTGGGGTCCTTCAAGAAGGGCACCATTCTCACGGGGAACAATGTGGCTGACATTGTGGTCATCTTAAAGACGTTGCCAACAAAGGAGGCGGTCGAGGCTCTGTCGAAGAAGGTGGAGGCCGACCTGAAGACAAGCATGAAGACTGAAGTGCTTACCAAAGGCGATCAACATACAATTCAGACGCACTTGAGAGGCTTTGATGTGTCCAATGTGCAGGCCAAGGTTCGCATTATGATTGCTACTTTGCCGCAAAACTTGCGCAAACTAGAGGCGGACATACACATGGACCACAAGCTGATGCAGAACCATCTGGCTGCTATCCGGCATACTCGTTGGTTTGAGGAGAATGCCCACCACTCGTCAATTAAAGTCCTCATACGCATTCTTAAGGATCTCACCAAGCGTTTTGACGCCTTCTCACCCCTCTCCGCTTGGATGCTAGACTTGATAGCCCATTTGGCCATTATGAACAATCCATCGCGCCAGGCTCTACCCATTAACCTGGCTTTCCGTCGCGTTTTCCAACTGCTCTCCGCCGGACTGTTCCTGCCCGGGTCGGCTGGCATCACCGATCCCACAGAGCCTGGTCATATACGTGTCCACACTGCCATGACATTGGAACAGCAGGACCTCTGCTGCTATACAGCCCAGACTTTGCTTCGTGTCCTGACACATGGCGGCTACAAACACATTCTGGGCTTGGAGGGCAACACCAGCATAGTACGCGAAATGTCCGTTTGGAACGGAGTATGCGTGTCTCCCCATACTGCCGTTTATGAGAAGCCAACGGACAAGAAGGAGGGCGACCTGGAGGAGGACATTGAGATGATCGAAAATGAGAACGAGGATGAAGGCAGCGAAGATGGAGCCGAATAACGCAGCGAATATGATTAATTTTTAGATACGTATTTAATAATGCACACGCTGTATTGAGTGCTCGAGTATTGACTTACAATTTTATCATGTTCCCGGCTATGGGTTCATCCTCATAAACAGTGTCTGTTAATTCCTTACCGACTATATCAAAATATGCCTCTGCAGGCAGGCCGTTGGGCTCACTAACTTTGATAGCCAAATCGGTCAATTGAAGCTTCAGGCCTTTGTGAAGGGTCCGAGCTGCTACAATAGATTTTCCGAGCTTATTTCGACACGGCAACTCGCACGCCAAAACCTTCTTTTCGCCATTGTATTGAAGTGCTTCTGCCAGTTCCTGATCTCCACCCAGCATTGAAATTATTGCATCGGGATCAAACGGCAGTTTCGTGAGTTTAAATCTTTGAATTGCCGCAATCAATGATTTAAATTCGAGCGTTTCAAGGGAGCAACGATGGTCGGAGCCCTTTTGATTCTTGTCAAGAGTAAAATGCCGCTCCACTATCCTGGCGCCCAACAAGACGGCTGCCTGGGTTATGGCCACACCCAGCTCATGTCCGGAATAACCAATGACTACATTGGGAAAGCGATTCTTTAGCATGGAAATCAAGCGCAAATTGCAATCTTTAGGTGGTGTTGGGTATGCCGAGACACAATGCATGAGTGCATAGTCCATTTTTCCAGCTTCTGCCATTATTTTCACAATTTTCTCAACCGTTTGGATTGTCTGCATTCCTGTTGAGATGACTAGAGGTACTCCCAGGCCAGCTGCCTTTTTCAAAAGCGGAAAGTTGTTGGCATCTCCAGATCCAATTTTAATGAATGGGACCTTCAGGTCTGCCAGAAAGTCCAAAGAGAGCTGTAACAGGGGAAAGACTATAATATATATGTAGTAGTGTATATATAATTTACCTCATCCATTGCGGATGCAGTAAAATCCACATTTAGTTGTCGACTGTACGCCTGTAACTCTTGGTATTGGTCTCTGGAGAACTCTAGATATTCCTTGTGTTCTCCATAGGTCTTGCCCCAAGCATTTTCGCTCACGTATTCGCGGGCTAGAGCGGACCGTGTAAACTTTGCTGGTAAATCAGACTTTTGAAATTTCACACAATGGCATCCTGATTCTTTTGCCTTTAGTATCATCCTTTTGGCCAGCTCCAGGCATCCCTGATGATTTTGTCCAATTTCAGCTATAATGTAGACACTATCGTCTATTTTTTTCTCCAAAATATCCACTAACATCATTATGGAATCAGACTAATTTAAAAGTTAATTGAAATAAAATGGGGCGTTGCTGCCGGCGGACATGGAGAGCTGCGAGGGCTTGGTCTCTGGCTTGCCTCAAAAGACCTACTGCCCAACCCGACATTTAATAGACCTTGGGACATCAAGAAAGAGCGCGCGTCGTTTGGTTCCGATAAAAGCATTTACCATGTCTAATTTAGTTGGCCTCCTGAGACTAAGTGCACGTGAGGGTGTATGAGTAGGAGTAGGACTGCACCTGGCCGAGAGCCATGGCAAAGCGAAATTTTTGCGGTGAGTCTGCCTGAAACTTTTGTGGGCCCAGTTTTGCGCCCTGCTGGATCTTGCCAAGGATATTATCCATCTGCTCCTGGTTGACCTGGAAACCCTGCTCGGTGTTCAGATCGAAGGTATTGCCCCCGGTCTTCTTATTGGCGCGCTCTGCACTGCGCTCCACGAACTCGTCGTAGATCTTATCCTCCACAAAGGTGCGAGAGCCGGCACAGCAGTACTGGCCCCTGTTGAAGAAGAGACCGAAATGGGCCGTCTCCACGGGGTAGTGTAGGTGCGAGTCAGAGAGGATAATGTTGGGGGACTTGCCGCCCAACTCCAGGATCACGTGTGGCCGGATGCCAGTTGGATGAGCTTTACCATGGATCCGGTGAAGGCTCCACCGAAACCAGGCACCACATTGACCACACCCTCCGGGAAGCCAGCCTGGGGGTCTGAGGCAGGGCGGAGTAGTGGGCCACAACTGCGCCAAAGGGCGCGCTGGTCTTCAAAACGCCGGCCAATGGAAATTCTGCCCCACAAATCCAATTGAGATGGCAGTGCTTCGAAAAATCAAGACGATCAAGTCGATGGTGCTATCGAATATTTGAAAAGTATCGATAACAGGTATCGATGACTATAATAGACTGGGACAAAATGGCGTCAGATTCACCTTTATTCACTGATGTGGCACCACTCGAGTGGTGAACGTTTGTCGTCCTGCTCACACCAATGGGCTAAATAAGACGCAAAAGAGCGACATGGTTGTGAAAACGAGACAACAAGCTTGTTCAGCATGACTAACTACTCGTTTCATTCCTTCCTGCTGTATGACTAGTGTGTGGACACACTGGAGAAATTTTCATGCTAGTTAGCTGTGAAAAGTATTTTGCGGAAATAGATTTGAAAAATTCAATATTTCGAAGCTATTTCGGCGCTACTATCCATCGTTTGTGGCATACTCAGGAGCAGCGAAACAATATAAAACAGAAAAATGGCCGATGTCATGAATATCGACAGCATAATATCACGTCTTCTCGAGGTGCGTGGGGCACGGCCAGGCAAAAACGTTCAGCTCTCTGAGGGCGAAATTCGTGGGCTCTGCCTCAAGTCGCGCGAGATATTCCTCTCGCAGCCCATTCTGTTGGAGTTGGAAGCCCCGTTGAAGATTTGCGGCGACATTCACGGTCAATACTACGACTTGCTGCGACTTTTTGAGTACGGTGGCTTTCCACCGGAGTCAAATTACTTGTTTTTGGGCGACTACGTTGACCGTGGCAAACAATCGCTGGAAACCATCTGTCTGCTCCTGGCCTACAAGATCAAATATTCGGAGAACTTCTTCTTGCTGCGCGGCAACCATGAGTGCGCCAGCATAAACCGCATCTATGGATTCTACGATGAGTGCAAGCGCCGCTACAGCATCAAGCTTTGGAAGACGTTTACGGACTGCTTCAATTGTCTTCCCGTGGCGGCCATTGTTGACGAGAAGATATTCTGTTGCCATGGCGGTCTGAGTCCGGATTTGACTTCGATGGAGCAAATCCGACGCATTATGCGCCCCACTGATGTCCCGGATCAAGGTCTGTTGTGCGATCTGCTGTGGTCCGATCCGGACAAGGACACCATGGGCTGGGGAGAGAACGATCGCGGCGTGAGCTTCACATTCGGAGCCGAAGTGGTGGCTAAATTCTTGCAGAAGCACGAGTTCGATCTCATCTGCCGTGCCCATCAGGTGGTCGAGGATGGCTACGAGTTCTTTGCGAAGAGGCAGCTGGTCACCCTGTTCTCGGCACCCAACTACTGCGGAGAATTCGACAATGCTGGCGCCATGATGTCCGTGGACGACACACTGATGTGCTCGTTCCAGATCTTGAAGCCGGCAGACAAACGTAAAAAGTAATATCTTTTAAACCCAACAAGTCCATTTCTATATAAAAAACATAAGAAACAACCCAAGAGAAAATAAAAATGCAAGAAATCACATCGGATCGTGGATTGAACGTATGTATGTAAGTGGGTAGAACCCTATTGTGCGTCATTTCTGAACACGCTTATCTCTAACTTGGTCATTTTATCGACAGCAGGCCAAGTCGAATTCTACAAACAACAACTACATACCAACACAGCAACAGAAGGAAGAGTGCCTCCTAGCATCGAACACACACACAATCCAGTCCAGTACAATCCGACGGCCCAATGACCTGGACAGACGTCAAATGGAGTTTTAATCAATTGAGATTTGATTCAAATTACAACACAAAAACATTTGACAAACACACCATAGTTAAAAACAAACATATTTATTTTTAAAATCCAATCCCATATACATATATAGGGCATATGCATATGTTTTTTTGGCTTGACACTAGGTAAACAGGTCCGAAGTGCAGGAGGAGGAGGAGAGCACCCGGCAGAAATACGAACATATTTCACATAGACATACAAACAAAGCGGCTGGAATTCAGTGCGTCAAAAAAGCATATACATAGAAGAGAGGGGCCCTGTAAAGCTCTTTGGCCTTAAAACATTAAACAAATGAAGAAACAAATTAAAAACAAAGGGAAAATGATAAAAAAGAGAAGAACGCTTGCCAAGAAAGTGAAACGAAAACACTTAGTTTTGACCTTCAAATTGAAACAGTAGAAAATCAGTTTTTTTTTTCGTCCACCCCTGCAGCTTGATGAAATGATAAGGGACGCCGCGCCACCATACACATGCACCCGACGTCAATACAAAATCAATGAACATTTTTTTTCATCTATTTCCTTATTCCCCCGTACTTGGTGCAGCAGAGCAGCGCGACCCACAAGCCACACAAAAAATACGTGTAGAATTTTTCGTTTATCATTCTCTTATCATTTTTAAGATGTGTTTTTATAAAATTTAACTATTAATATGTATTATCAATAATCCTTTGTATTAATAAACAAATGATATAAAACCTGTATGAATTATGAAACTGATTTCAATAAATATTTGAAAAATCCATAAGGCGGTAAGTTGCGAGTGCTTTTAATGCTGTAGTTTATTTACATTTGGGAAAATACTTAAATACATATGTTCTAAATGAATGATTTTGCATGGAATGTACTTTAATGAGATTTCGAGCTCAGTGCCGATTTACTCGGTATTGGTATTGTCGGTGGTGCTGCTGGCTTCAGCCTGGACGGATGGGCTTTGGGTTGAACTATCATTTGTAGCCTCTGCGACAGCGGCAACAATTTTCTCCTCGATCTGACAAACTTCCACAGCGGCAGCCAGCTGCTCAACGCTGTTGCTCACAGCTACAGCTGCAGCTTCTTCAGCTACAGCGTTTGGCTCTGCCAAAACCGGCTGACTACCATGAGGTGCAACGTTATCAACAGGAGCCTCAGGTTTAGCCTCATTTGGGGGTTCATAGTCATCAGCGAACGGATCGGTTGAAGTGACGAACGACGGCTGGCCCGCCAGAGCCTTGGGGTCAATGTTGTTAATAATGCCGCGCAATCGTTGTATTTCATCGATGGCCGACTGCAATTGCTGCTGAAGGCGCTCGTACCTGTCATGCTGATGGCGGACCGCACCAATGTTGTTGCGTATGTACTCCATTGGATTTTCCGGTCGCTCTTTTATGACGCGCATGAAGACTTTGGTGAGCGAGTCCAGAACGCTGCCGCGCTCCAGATAGCGACGGATTTCATCCCGTTTTGGGTCAATTGGCTATACGGAATAGATTGCTTTAATAATATAATATTTTTTATAGCAACTACAAACCTTAAAGGACATCTTGGAAAAGTGTGGCCTCGGACTTGTCGATCAAATATACCTTTACGCTCAGAAATGTGCGGAAACATGCCGTCTCATTTTAGAAATATACTGACGAATTCAAGTTATATTATACATATTCCTAGTTTTTGATATTCCGTCGAATGTTACTAGCTAGATAGATCCCTCAGTCCCGCCCACATAATTTTATCCGATTCATGAATCAATTTTCTACTTGACTGGCTTAATTTAAATACTCGCTTTTATTGTCTATTAAAAAGTTTAAGCAAAAAAGGTCAAACCAAAAAATCGTAAATATGTAGACCTCACATCGTTGATACCGATTTAAAGAGAGCAGTTTGGTTATCGCACTATATAGTCGCTAGAGCTGCGCGCCAAAGTGTAATTGTTTGAAAAGATCGACATGGATATAAATGCAATCCAGTGGAGTAAATTTATAAAAGTTTTGGTGTGATGCAGGAAAACAGGATGAGCGGAAATAAAAAAAAAAAAAAAACGGCGTACCATATGTTCTTGAATATGTCTTTCGATGTTATGTTCATTGAGCGCGATTTCAATTTTGTAAATTCAATGTACAATTTTTGTACACGAAATTTCGTTAGTTAGTTAAATAGTTATTTCTTAAGATTCAAATGGTGATGCTTCTCCAAGTACATCATACCTTTATCAAATTTTTGAATTCCGCGCCTAGTCAGTTCTGCGCATGTCATAGATTCGTATATACCTAGAGTTATTTTAGTATCATTAGATACATTACTGGAAAAACAGTTTTGCAAGAAGCCCGACCCGACTATCATAATTACAATGAATTCCTTTGAAAACACCTTTTTCCGTGGTCCATCGCCATCCTATTCCGACGATGCAAACTCTGAAAATGCATTGTCGCTGACACTGCCCATTGGAGCAGCAGCTGAGGAAAATGACTTTTGCCATGATGATTCCAAGACGGACCCCGTGGACTACTTTGACGAGAAATTTGACAGCGATAGCTGCTCACGCTTGCACCCTGGGCAGCATGGCCGCAACTCTTTCGCTTTCTGGACCGTTGTGATAATTCTTCTGGCCCTGACTGTGGGCAATCTGATCCTCACGCTGACAATTGTGGGTGTCTTGCGCCTCGGAAAGGGTGTCCACGGTATGGAGCTGATTCCCGAAGTGGATGTCGTCAAGTTCTATGGCTCAACCGAGCTGGAGCGCCTTCAGACCAACTCAATTGGTCAGGTGCATGGCTTTACAGATGTGCCAGTGACCATTAGTAGTGATGGGAGCAGCGATGACAATCCGGATGCTGGCGTGCATGTGCGCGTCTTCCGTAATGGAAACGGTGCCTCTAGTGAGCGCGATCGCATCGTGGTCGACAAGGATGCCATTGTCATAGATGCCACAAATGTGTTTGATGTGAAAGACCCCGCCGATCGGCAATCCATTTTTAGCACTCATCGTCCCCAGTACAACATCCCGGCTGGTGTGGCTGCTTTGCAGGCCAAGGTGGTGAGCGCGAGCGGCATCTCCAGTCCCATAGATGTGCCCTTGAACATGGAGAGCGACGGCCGTATTGTCGTTAAGGGGTCAGAGGGTGTGTTCTTCGATGCCGCCAGCATCGATCTACAAGCCGAGCATCACGTCTCTATCAACTCAACCCAAGGCGCTACTGTGCTAGAGGCTGGCACTGGCATATTCCTGGACATGGACCGCATACCCATTGTCAGTTCCGAACTGGGTATACGAACGGGCAGTGTTCAGTACAAGATTTGCGTCTGCATGCCACAAGGTACTCTTTTCCGCATTGCTATTCCACGTATCCACAATGGCCCGAAGATCTCATGCGCCCATTTCAGTAGCCAGGACGATCCATGTGAGGTTAATTAATTAGATGATTTATTTAAAGCTTATACATATATTTAATCCCAGTAATAAAGATAATACAATTATTCATATATTTATCCCTAAAACAAACGTTACTTAACAGGTTTTTTTATTTTCGAGGAAATTTACAATTTTTGAATGGAAGAAATAAAAAATTGGATTAGCTTTTGAAAACCGATTCCTATCTTGCAATGCAAAGCGATTCATACTGTTTTATGGACAGGTTTTGGTATACATAGTTGTTCCAATTGCCAGTTATAATACAGAAATGGTATTCAATTCGCTACTGTATGAGAATGTACACATGAATGGGGGGTGGCGGGGCGAAAAATATATAATTTCAGATAAAATGTTGAACTAATAACAAATAGATGTAAAATAATTCGCGCCTATGTCTAATCTAAAATAATTTTGAACGCATCCCTAAGTATTTGGCGGTGGGGGATTCTGATGTCGGTTGTTAGACGTTAAGGGGGGCACCAGATCTATCAGATTGTCCGGCACCATGCTAAGAAGCTCAGCTTCACTTAGACGCGCCAAACGGCCTATGCTCTTGGTCGTTGCTATTAAAATAAACAAAGGATATTAATCCCATTTGTGCATTTCGAATTGGGTTTCGCAATTCGGTTACCTGTTGCATATGGCCTAGGCGTGGTTATTACGTCCTCGGGATTGTATTCCTCACTATCGCCAACATTCGCCGCAGAGTCCGATTTGTCCTTAATGCTTGCCAGGATCTTTGAAAGATCTGGCGGAATTGATATTCTGGATAGGGCATTGGCGGATCCCTGCGCAAAAAGTATTAATGAATGAGGATTAATTTGATGGGGAAATCTCAATTAGTATCTTACAGAAGGTTCCACATTGAGCAAGTCGGCAATTTCCAATTGTTGTGCCGCAATCTGTTTGTTTATTTCATCCACCTGACGCGCCAGACTGCTTTTATTTGTGGCTGTTGGCGTCCCAACAGATTCATCGCCGGAACTGCCGCCTGGCGAGTAGGGTTCATTGGCATCATCTATCAGAGCGGGCAATGCTGGCACTAGAACAGCTGGAGGCACAGTTGTAGCTGCTGTGAGAGATTTCCAATACGTTAAAGTTAAAGTACAAAATGGACTCTGTTGCGCTTACTCTTCCGCGATTTCGTAATGGGTGCCTTGATGATGGCATCAATATCGAACCCGTCGTCCTTAGAGCTGGTCGAGTGGTTGCTAGGCTTGCGTTTGGGACTGCTTGGCGGAGTAAATGACGTAGTGCTGCGTGACTTCTGAAATTTAAAAAAGTCAAATACCCATCGACATTGGATATCACACCCCATATTGCTTACCTTTACCGCCTTGCTGCTGCTGCTGGCCGCGGGAAATGATTGTGCCACTGGCAATGATGTTGGCAGACAGTGCACGATGATGCCCATCAGTGCGTTGGGCCTCTGCGTGTCCTCGTAAAACGGAACAAGCTCTGTGGCATGGGCAAGCACACTGGGCAATTTTTCCTTGGAGCCCAATGGAAAGATGTAAAAGTCTCGAATCTGATTAGCTTCGGGCTCAATTACACCCAACCGTTCACGCGAGTCGAGATATTCAAAGAAATGATCAAATTTTTTAATCTCACTCGGTCCGGATGGAAAGAGATTCAATAGCACAACTTCTTTGGTTGCACACTTTTTGATCTTCTTGATATAGTCCCAGACCATCACGCGGGATATGCGGCCAATCACATCTAATTTGACGGGCAGCAGCTTGGTCATTTGATGCGAACTGCTGAGTAGAGGGTGGGCCACCACCTGAAAGTTTGCGACATCGGTCATGCTGAGGGTGCCGGACCACAGTGATCGCTTGGGCAGACCTTGCAAATAGCGAGTGTAGCTGTCCAGCGGAGTGGCTGCTGGAGCGGCAGCCTTTGCTGTGGCTGTCGTCGATGGGGGCATGGCCTTGACAGTCTGCTGCTTAGGAGGCTGTTCTAAATTTGCCGCCTGCTCCACCGTTTTGGCAGATTCAAGAATTTGACCAACCAGGCTATACGTACTAGACACTTTGGCTAACGCTGACGCTGACGCCTCCTCTGGCTTCTTTTCTGTTACATTTTTCGGCAAGAATGATCGATCATTCTCCTCCCTTTTTTTGGCAGGCGATGAAATACGTTCATCTCGATCTTTACTGTGCTGCTTTTCTCGATGACGGTGCTTTCGTTCTCCTCCAGTCTCCACATCGTTGTGGTGCCTTCGGTGTCGCTTCTCCAGGCTGCGCGTTTGACTGCTCGATCGACTGCGACTTCTCTTGCGCGGATGATGGCGCTTGTGGCTCTTGTGACGTTTTTCCTTGGATGATGCGGACTTTTCCTTAGAGCTGGAATGCTCTAGGCTGATGTCCTTGCTGGCACTCTCTGGGTCGCTATTCTGAGAGGTGTGCTTTTTGTCCAGGATTGACTCCACGTCGGGCAGTGTGACATCCACTTTGGTGGCTATCACCTCCTCCCCCTTATGGGTCTTTACCACATAGTTCTGTGTGCAGGATAGCATGTCTAGTTCTGATTTCTCAATAATCTCGAGCTGATGACGCGCCTCCTCCTCGCGCCACTTGGCAAGCTCTTGGCTGGCCAGCTCCTCGGGCGTCATGGCCACGAGCTGCTTGGGTTCCACCTGCTTGGCACAGATCTTTTCGAACAGCGTCTTGTTCTTGCGATCTTTAATATTGAACATAAGTGAGCGATATTTCGATTTGTATTTGGCCCCCACATCGCAACCAAACGAATTATACATTTCCGATTCCACACTCTTGACGAACTGCTCCGCCTCGATGGATGTCAGCCATTGCGTCGTGGTGCTCGTGCCCGTACTCTGCTCTGCATCGTGTGCCTCCTTGATGCGCGCTAGCAGCTGCTCCTTGAGCGTACGTCGCACATTTAACCGTATCGGCTCAGGCTTGAAGGGGGATTGTGGGGCCACCACATTCGCAGGGGGCTTATCTTTTTTGGGCAGGGCGTGAATGGGAGGGGTGAGTACTCGCTGCGGCTGTGGGACTTTCGTTCCACTTGGAGACGATTTAGTAACAGTAGCTGGTGTCTCGGGATCCGGAATCCTCTTGAACTGACGCTTCTAAGGACAAACAGGAGATACGTAGATGAACACTTGGCCAATCAATAAACTATAATCATGCTTACTTCTGGCTCCAGGGACTGAAAAGTGCCCGACGGCAGTACCTCAAAGGTGGGATTGTCTTGGAGCCATTTTCTGAAATGATGTGCGATGGGTGCCAAGTGGCCAGTGAGTACACGGCCACTCTTACGCTCAATCACATTTATCTGAAAATGTACAATTTGTTTAGTCTGATTTGAGTTTCGCGTCGGCTGCTTGTTGCTGTAGCTTTTGTACCCGCTCTATTTTCGACACAGCGTCTGCCTGACGCAACACATCCTCGAACAGATCCTTCTTTTTGTGCCTCTTGGCCTGCTCAGTGCTGTTTGCCAGAGGCGTTTGCTTGTCCGCCGCCGTCTGCGGCACAGGACTGGCGGGACTGGCGGGACTCTTGGCAGCCGTCTGGGCCTGAATTGCTTGCTGTGCATATTTTCGTAAGCATTCATCGCCACAGTAAACCGATTTTGCGCTAGCTGTTGGTCGCTTGCAGAACACACAATTGGCGTCTGAAGGGCGGCCACTGGATACTGCAACTTTGACAAAATTTAGCTGCTGCTGCTGCATCTGCTGGTGCTGTTGTTGTGGCATCTGCTGACTGATTGGAAACCTCTTGGTCGTTGGCTTCATCACAGGACTACGCAACGGCGCACTGGCGACAGTAGCTCCAACTGTCGCCGGCAGCGTCCGATTGGGCTCCGCTGTAGACACTAAGACTTTGTTTTCGCTTGAGGTCTCCTCTGGCTGAATGGCTGGCCTCATGACCAGCATATCCGTAATCCTTGGTTGGTTCTGCGAAACGGAACGATCATTGAATCATTGTAGGCAAATGTAATTAGTCTTGTCATACCTTTTCCTCCTGCTTTTTAACACATTTCGGGCACTTCCAAATGATGCTTTTTTGCTCCATTTCAATGCCCATGGACTTGGTCACACCCACACAGGTGCCGTGGAACCAATCCTCACACAGATCACAGCAGATCATGAACCGATTGTTGTGGGGCTGACGACAAACGCACCAAAGCCTAAAAAGCAGAGCAGAGAAACATTGGTCTTGGTCTTTGTCTTTAGTTATTCGTTAGCATTCATTACTTGTTGGGGTCATCATCATCCTCTTGAGATTCCGAGGCCTCGGTGTCATTCGACTGACTCGTGTTTAACTTCTTCGTTCTTCTGGGTACAGTCGAGCGTCTGGCCAGGGATGGTTCTCTGGGGTTGGCTCGCTTTGGCCCGGCTCCAGGTTTGAGGGACAACTGGCTTTCGTTGCTGTTGCTGAAGCTGCTGTTATCCAGAGTGGGTTCCCCAATCGACACGTTGCTCAGGTCCCCTGAGCTTGTGGCAGCTGCCGTTGTTGGTGTGAATTGGGCGCGTCGCTTCGCGCGTGTTGTCGGTGCTTCTATCGGGGGCAGTTGAATGACTCGCCCGTTGCCACGCATTACCTTAGCCTCGGAACGGATTTGGGCTCCCAAGGATGGAACTTCTATTAGCCGGCTCCTTGATGGTGTGCTGCAGGCAATAGGCATAGAGGATAGCAGATGGCTATGCTCGGACAGAACTGAAGGATGTGGCTGGAATTCGGAATGTTCGGAGATAAGGGCAAGTCCAAAAATATAAGAATCAGACACACATACCTCAGATGACGACGCGTGCAGAATGGATGGATGGACCAAGCTCTCAACGGGTGGAGGCAAAGATACAATGCCATCTAGACTTGCAGGGTCGGTGCTGGCCAGCACTTGCTTCACCACCTCCGCCTCGAACTGCTTGTCCTCCTCGATGAGGCCAACGACATGCTGTAGGAAATCAGCTGTGATCTCATCTTCATCTGGCGTATTCAACAGGCGGGCAGTGTCCATGTCAATGCTAACATTATCATCCTCTGGAACAGCATTATGCACTGAGCTCTGGGCCAATGGATGACCAAAATCCGTAAAGATTTCGTTTGGTTTCACTGCTGGCATTGATACCGATACTGGTACTGGTAGTACTGCCACTGGTCCTGCTTGATCCAGTCCCGATGCCGTACTCTCCAGCATCTTAACCAGTTTTGGTATTGTTTCATCTGCACTGACTGCCGGCTGTTCGACGAGCGTCGTCTTCAGCAGTTCATCTTGTACTATCGAATCGATGAGGTCCAGTTGCTTGTCATTTTCGGCTGCCAGTTCGGAGGAACTCTGATGCGTTTCGATCACAATATGAGCGGGCAGCGTATGAGATTGGGCCGTCTCCACTCCGATGGGCATGAAGCCCTTGTTTGGAACCGGAACGGGCACGGAAACTGTTGCTGGGTGCATAATTCCTGCGGTATAGCTGGATGGTGGAGTTTCGGGACGCTGCCTGTTTCGATCGGGCGAGGATTTGGTGTTCGCATTGTGGTTTTCGGCCAGCAAACTATTGATATTGGTGAAAACTCCCTTGGGGCTAGACGTATTTTTGTTGATTATAATCTCCTTCACGTCCTGAGGCACTGGGCTACTGAAGACACCGGGCTCCGAAGTATTTCCAACTTTTCCCACATGGACTAGCGGTATGCGACGTACCTTGCCAACGGCAGAGGCTAGTCCGAGCGCTTCGGTAGACAGCGGAGGTTTTCTAATGGTTAGCGCCTGATGAGTGGGGCGTATTTTGAGAAATGAGGTGCTTTGAATGCCTCTGCCCAATGCAATTACAGTGGGCGGCGCCTTTGTTGTTGGCAGTTGAATAATCTGACCAATCTGCGGAGCATTCTGTGACAGTTGCTCTTTTCGCTGCGGGGCAGTCGGGTGGATTTGCTCCTTTCGCTGCGGGGCAATCGGGTGGATTTGCTCCTTGCGCTGCGGGGCAGTCAGTTGCACTTGATCCCTACGCAGTGGGGTAATCTGTTGCACTTGATTCCTACGCTGTGGGGTAATCTGTTGCACTTGATCCTTACGCTGCGTTGTAGTCTGTGCCACTTGCTCCCTACGCTGCGGAGTACTCTCCTGCACTTGCTCCCGACGCTGCAGGACACTTTGTGGCACTTTTTCCCTACGTTGCAGGATACTCTGTGGCACTTGTTCCTTACGTTGCAGGATAATCTGTGGCACTTGTTCCTTACGCTGCAGGACACTCTGAGGCACTTGCTCCCTACGCTGCATGCCTTTCTGCGGCACTAGCTCCTTTCGCTGCAGGATAATCTGGGGCATTGGCTCCTTCCGCCGCTTGAGTTCGGGGAACTGTTTTGGAGTGGGATGATGTGGGGGCAAGGTTTTCGACTGCCTGGTAGGCCTACTGTTCAGCTTTCTCGCACGCTTTCGCTTGTTGGAGCTGCGACTGTCGTGCCTCATCTTGAAGTCCATATCACTGTCCCTGTCATTGTCCGTGTCCTGAAGATCGTCGCTGTCCTCGCTCACCTCGTCGCTATCGTACAATTTGTCGGCATTCTCCTCATCTGCGGGATCCGAGCTTTCTGCTTCCTCGTCATCGTCTACGTGGTCGTCCACAGGAGCCATTACTTGAGCGATGCTACGCCCAGACCTTGGCCTGACCTTTGGCATAGAGTTTACAATCATTTCTCGTCTCTCCCTGTGCAGAGGCTGTGGTGTCGACTGGGCCTGGGGCTTGCGTAGCAGCGGCTCCTGCTGTGGCTGAACGGGCAGTCTTTGCACCTTGACTTGCAATGGTGTGAAGGGCAGTGCCTGTATTCGTTTTTTGGCATTGATTATTTTGACATTTCCCGGTGCTTGCATAATGATTTTCCGACCCTGAATTTGCTTTTCCAGGGCAATTTTCTCGGCTCTTTTGTGGAGTTTCATTTGCTCTGGCGAGGTGAAGGGTGTATAATTGTGATCGTTCTTAATTACTTCCATCAAAGCGTCCGTCTCAGGCGTCCTCTTGTAGATTGACAAGCCAGCAAGCTCTGTGAATAAAATGTACTCTTTACGTGACACTTGAATGGATTGTTTATTTATTTGACACTTACTTAAAGCATTTTTCACCACCAAGTCGGCCGTGCCCTCGACATAGAATTGCTCCACACGCAGGCCCACAATTTGAGGCCGCTCCTTTGGTTTGCGCCGTTTCTTCTTTTTGATTACTTTGGGCTTGCGGCCGGGTCGCTTTCTGGTCTTGGGAGCCTCCGTTTCGGTCTCTGTAGAGTCATCGTTGAGCTCATCGTCGGTGTTGTTGTCATCATCTGCGGGAATGTGGTCCCCCTCGCTTCTGACATCATCGCCGCCACTTTGGCTCCCATTGTCGGTGTCCAACTCAGTGTCCGTCGCCGCATCTAGGAACTGCTCTAGCTCCTTTAAGCGTTCGGCCTCTTCCTGGTCCACCATGCTAGGCGTGGGCGAAGTTATTCGCACAACGCTGATGGTGGAAATCGATTTTTCCTCTAAAAACATAATTTTTAGTAGAGCAGAAATGTTATTTAAGCATCAGTGCCCATACCCATGAGGCTCTCCAAGGCACGCTCATCAAAAGAGATGCCATTTTTACTGTAGACCACAACCAGATTGGAATCTGCATCAGCAGCTCGTCTGGCACTCGGGGCCTCGGTAAAAACCGAACTAGACATTGTGCTGCCTATTTGTGGGCCACAACTTTTAATAACACATTGTAGGCTGTTGCCCTCACAGCGTTTTCAGTACTCGTTCGTAATGCTTTCAGGCATTTGTTGTTTTGCTAGTGCCGCCGCGTTGCGACGCCGACACGCGAATCCGGGTCAGCATCCGGAAACTGTTATTAATATGTAATACAATAGCTGCACCACGGACACAAATTATCCACGTGCATGTATATTCTGCTTCACGAACTACTCTTTAAATGCCTTTTTTCAAAAATTTATGGTAATAAAATTCGCAAAAAAATTCTTGAGGTGTGCCCAGATCAATGAAAACGGAAAATGCCCGATAGAACGATATGTTCTAGTATTTTCCAAGTATATCGAAAATATATTCGAGTGTTTTCGGTATTTTTTATATAGCCCGGTTGACAACAAACGAAAACAAACTGATGAGTTATAATTATAATTTACAGCTGGTGTTTTTTATAGATATCGCTAATCGGCTTGTAGAATTATTGCCCATTTGCAGAAAGGCCAGTTATAGCTATTATTCCAAACGTGTAGCATCAACATGGCCGCCTTTCAGATGGGATCGGGCTACGCAGTGCCTATGACCCTGTTTAAGAACAATAGAGATCGCGTTTCCAAAGCTCTGTTGCGACAACTCTCGAAGAACCTCAAGTTTGATTCGGGCAATTTGCTCGTTCTGCTGGAGGGCGGCAAGGATAAGAGTTTGTACAACACTGATGTGGACTATGTCTTTCGCCAAGAGTCATATTTTCAGTATCTTTTTGGAGCCAAGGAGCCCGGCTGCTATGGCATCCTCACGATCGACGTACGGACGGGGGGCGTGTCCAGCATTCTTTTTGTGCCGCGACTTCCTGAGGAGTACAGCACCTGGATGGGCGAGCTGCTTACACCAGAAGAGTTCAAGGCCATGTACGAAGTGGATGCGGTCTACTATCTGGATGAACTCACGGACTATCTGGAGAAGGCAGCTCCCAAGCTGATACTAACGCTCAGTGGCACAAACAGCGATAGCGGCCTCACAATGCAGCCGCCCGAGTTCGATGGCAAGGAGAAGTATGTAACCGACTGCGACCTACTCTATCCCATATTGTCCGAGTGCCGCGTTATCAAGTCTGCCGAAGAGATCGAAGTTCTGCGTTATGTGGCAAAGGTCTCGTCGGACGCCCACATCAAAGTAATGAAGTTCATACGCCCTGGCAAGATGGAGTTTGAGGGGGAGTCTCTGTTCCTCCACCACTCCTACTCCGTGGGAGGTTGTCGTCATGCCTCCTACACATGCATCTGCGGCAGCGGCACCAACTCGTCTATTCTGCACTATGGCCATGCCGGAGCACCCAACAGCCGACCCATCCAGGATGGCGAAATGTGTTTGTTCGACATGGGGGCCAACTACTGCGGCTATGCGGCAGACATTACCTGCACTTTCCCAGCCAACGGCAAGTTCACGGATGACCAGAAGTTCATTTACAATGCTGTGCTGGATGCTCGCAACGCGGTTTCTGACACAGCACGCGATGGCGTTTCGTGGGTGGACATGCACAAGCTTGCCGGCAAGGTATTGCTGCAACGTCTCAAGGAGGGTGGCATGCTTAAGGGCGATGTCGATGAAATGCTTGAAGCTGGACTCTCGGCCGTCTTTCAGCCGCACGGCCTGGGGCACCTGATTGGCCTGGACGTTCACGATGTGGGCGGATATTTGCCCACTGAGCCGAAGCGCCCCAACGAGCCATGGCTGTGCAAGTTGCGCTTTGCCCGTGTTCTCAAGGCTGGCATGTACGTGACCATTGAGCCGGGCTGCTACTTCATCAAGCGATTGATGGACGGCGCTCTGGCCAATCCAGAACTACGCAAATTCATCAATGTGGATGTCTTCAATCGTTTCCGCAACTTTGGTGGTGTTCGCATTGAGGACGATGTCCTCATTACCCAGAATGGTATTGAGAATTTTGCAATTGTGCCAAGGACCGTTGAGGAAATCGAGGCGACCATGAGCTCCCAATAGCCCGATGAAGGCTAGAGGGCTATCCATCTATCAGTTTATCTAAAAGCACACAATATATTATCTGTATTAAATATCATAATCAAATTATGTTTAACCAATAAATACATTTTTTGTGAGGATATGATCGATAAAATCGAATATCAATTGTTATTTTTATACAGTCCCGGACTTGAGTTCTATATTAGCACTGGGATACAAATAAAGTTTACTACTGTTTGCCATCGCGATTTTTAAAGACATAATTTTGAAGCTCTTTTAGACCGCTTTAATCTTGTCTTATTTGGGAAAATGCGGAGTGATTTTCTTCTGAGATTCTGGTGCTGAGTTTTCCTTAAATTAAATATATTTTGAGATTGTATATTGAACAGTTTCACAGATCTAGAACTAGCGGGGAATCTTTGACCAAAAATAGCGACCTTGCAATTACGTCTATTTGCAAACCTTTTTTGTTAAAATATAGTAATAGAACTATGCTAATAAAAATGATAAATTCTTATAAAAAAGTTTTGAATTATTCGCATAAATTTAATTATTGCATTTTCCATTTAAAAATCGCGATGGGACTTCTTTTAAAAGAGAAGTTAACTGAAAAGCAATAGCTAATACTTAAGTCCGGCACGGTATATGGTATATTTAGAAATGTAATCGCTTATCACAAAACCGTGATCGTTATCAAGTTTCGCGTTTGCTTTATTGGCCAACATTGTTAACAAAGTAATCGAGAGAGGGACTGGCACCTGGTTAAGCGGAAAAAAGTCAAGTCTTTCAAGCGGTTACTAATCTATGTACAAGCTGGGACGACCCGACTGTGTATCGACGGAAATTGCCATGATGTGCTCATTGGCCCGATTGAACGATTTGCTCGGGTTACATATACTTCTTGGCGTGTCCATTGCGTTGCTGCTGCCTCAGTTGAGCATGTCCTCCGTTACAAGTTCCGTTCTCGGGCAGATTGTCGCTGCCAGGTTCTCCGCCGCACTCGTGTACCTCGATAACCTCGACAGCGCTTCGGCGTGGAAACCAGCCACGAATATGTCCCTTGCGCCGATGCGTCTTGTCGGCGCCCAGCTCCTGCTTGGTGAGTTCCCGCTCCCCAAAGAGCCAATGCTTGCGAAAGCGCGTTACTTTAATTATGTCACCTGGTTGTAGGCGGATTCGCGGCTCATCCGTGCAGGGAGCGCCCATGCATACGCTCCAACCCTGCGAGCAAACGGGAAGCCATCGACCCGTGACGGGACTATGACACTTGTAGGTACGTGTCCGGGCTCGTTTTTCCTCCTTCTGCGCCAGTTGCTCTCGCTAGTGAGGCGAAAAAAGGGAAAGGTATCTATTATTCAACACTTCGTGTGCTTGTGGGATTTGTAAGGACTCACCGTCAATGTGTATTGATCACAGCCCTTTAACACGGGCCACTCGATGCCGTCGCCGAGCTTTTGGCACTCGTCATTGAACACCTGCTTCAGATTGAGCCACCAGCCCAGATCATACGGATAGATGAAACTATCCTCGCTCTCGCCGATGGCGTAGCGGCGATAGATTGCCTTCTCGACTATCCAGATTTCAATGCCCGTCTGGTTGGCGACAATCGTCTTGAGTTGAATAAACAGCAGCATGCCCAGGCCAATGACCACTCCAATGGCCAGGCCCATGCCTGTGATGCACATTATGATGCTATAGACTGTGAACTGAACGCTGGCCAGGTGCACCAGGCCATGGGTCAGATAATAGTAGCGATAAATGCCACGATAGAAGGAGCCGCAGAGGACAACGGTGGCCTGCATGCTGCCCAATATGGAGAAGAGCAGGAAGTACGAGAAGTAGGCATGATTGGCCCAGCCCACACAGTGGTTGATCCACGGGCAATGATGATCCATCTTCTTTACGCATCGGTTGCCTAAACAGAAACAGAAAACAGAAATTGTTACAGCTCTTGGTTTTTGTTTCTCCTTGAGGATCCACCTACACTTGCGACAGTGATGGGAGCGAGGAGCTTTGTAGCCCTCGCACGCCTTGCAGTATTGAAGGTACTCTGTGTCCTTGGGCTCCTGCCAAATTAAGATTTTCATAAGGATAATAGTATGTTATATATATGTTATGCATATGCGTACCACTCGTTAAACTACGGGTTATAACAAAACCTAACGACGCACAGCTCATTAGGCAGCTGGCCGGACACCACCCACCGCCGCCGCCGCCGCCTCTCTTGTGTCTGGGACCTGCCTACAAAACATTTATGCAAATTCTGGTAATTGCATTACGGACCGACCGGACTGGGCTCCACAGAATGCGTTCGGTTCGCGTGCAGGGCATGGACGTTAAGTCGGTCCATAAATTATTTGTGGGCCACTGCGTCATGGCCCAGGGAAAATTTAATGGGCGCCGAAAAACGTTACCGGTCCTGGTCCCAGCACGACATTTTTGCGATTCTCCTACTGCGAGGAATTGAATTCAAAATCTTCAAAATAAATTGCAGTTTAATTGACGCGAATTATGCGATAAGGAAAATACACACGCTACAGAAGGGTTACAGCATCGGCCCTTGGTCGGAATGAAATCAAGCAAAGAAATTAAAGAGTGACGGCCAAATAGTAGGGCTTTCCCCGCCGCCGTGTGTTGATGGCACCCTTAGCTCGTTCCCATTCCATTCCATTTGTTTGCTGCTAAACAAGAACTTCCGCTTCAGAATGACGATGCACAATGGGGACAGAAACGGCCCACGGTTCGTGCCGGGTCAACATTTTTTTGGGCCCAGTGTAAGAGGAAATTATCAAAGGTAACAGGTGTTCAGGGAACACCCTCCAGCTCTAGGCCAGCTAGCAATTTTCTCATGAAGCGTGTCACAACAAAATGTATTCCATTATTTGGTGGCTGCCACTTGCGTTATTTACCTTTGGCTGCCATTGTCTTGGCAGTAGGCCGGGACCTGTCAGCGTGGCCATGACGTAATTGAATGTGGCCAGCGTGGAGAGCATTAGGAATAAGGCCTGATGGGCAAAGCCAGCGAATGATTCATTTGGCGGCCACCACATCGAGTTCATGTAGAGCGTTGTCAGCGTTATGCACTTGATAATGCCTGCAAACGGGAAAGCAAAAGATAAAACATTATAATGTGTGTTTATGAAATTTGATATTGTACAGCCGCTGCCGAAACCCAGTCAGGGCCCGGATGGGGTGACCTGGTGGTGGCTATGCTTCTCGCTTGGTTGCGTGTAAAGGAAATTAAGCTCATTTATTTCGTTTATGGCCACCCTTTTGAGTTGATTAAGCGAAACCGCGCCCCAGCAATGAGTGCCCGTCTGGACACGGCCCATCCCCACTCCTGGCCAAAGCAGCAACAAGCAGCCGGCGCACCGGCGTCTAATTCAGACATTAAGGCTGGAAACACAATTGTAATATCAGTTCGATACCAAATTTTCCTTATGGCTCGTACTCCAACCGGAAGTCTTACGGTCGTTTTACCGTCTGCCTTGCCAAGGAGCAAATGGTCAATTTGCACGCTATACTTGGACTGCGTGAAATTTCCGATAGCACAGTACCCGACTCGACGACACTTTGAGCGACAAGAAATATGAAATAAAAGCCGAAAGCACATGCAACTAAAACGCAATTAGCACAGCGCATTAGGGGAATTAAAAGGCGAAGTTGGTGCCGGGAGGAGTCTCTCGCCCCTGTGTGTTGACACTCAATTGGGCTCCGTGCAGCGGATGTGTCGTGCCGGGCTGGGCTGTGACCCGTCCGTAGAAATGTAAAACGCGATATTTCGATCCAGACATATACAAAACGCGGGCGTTGCCCGTGTGTCCGAGCGGGCGTTGCAAGTCCCACCCACGTCTTAGAAAGAGTAATTGGAGCCTTGTTATGTGCTCTTTGTGGCCGTCTGACCGTCTGTCTGTCCAGCAGTTCATTCACTTCACTTTTGGCTCATTTGAAAATTTTTCTCTTTAGCTTGTGGCCCACATGACGCTGATCTGACCCCAGATCTGAGGCTCTGTCTCCGCGGGCCATTGCTTTTCTCGTTAGTACTTACTCAGTGCTGTGATTGGGCCCCAATGTATAAAACGGCGAAAGCTAGATATTTCAGCACTCATAATTTTTAAATAAAATCGCGTTGGCGTCCGAAATGGTAGTGAGCAAAGGTAAACAAAAAAATAGCTGTAAAAACAATCGAAGGCTTTATCGAAGTTTGCCCAGCTCTAGAAAAAAGGACAGTGTGACCGTCAAAATTTAGTATTTACTAAAAATACAAAAAAAAACTAAAAATTTGAAACTGCGAACTTTGTGTAAACACTATCAGATGGCCGCGATAATGTTTTTTGAATGTAAAGAACAAAGTTTGTTGCTGTTGTTTATTTAATTCCCGCTTTTATATATACATATATTACATATAAGTACAAAATTTACTTGTTGGCTACAATCTCGTACTTAATACCATGTTCGTGCTTCTCCAACTCGCTGATGAGGCTGGTCTTGCAAAAGGCGGCTCCCGGGGGCAGAACTCCACCCGTGCTGGGCATTTTATCGCTCTCGTTCAGGATGGTCTTTGCCGTAGACAACAAGGCCACACAGGTGGAACCGTAGCCAGGATTAGGACCCGTTATTTTTACTGTTAACGTCTTGGATGGTGGTGAGGTGTATTGGTCTGTACTTTCGGCTAGCTTCTGGGATTTGGGCCATCCGGAGGCTTTCATTGTCATGCTGAAGAACGAACGCTCCATGCGCGCTTCGCTCGGACCGTCCCGAGATGCCATACCGCCGGAAAAGAAGCTGGGATACTTGAGCAGGAGCTGACGTCCAAAGGAAAACTGGGCCATAATTCCGATAATAGAAGCAAAGAAGACAACCACGCCAGCAACTAACCGCGAGGGATACGTCATATAGGCTTGCATCTGGATAGGACGTTTCTTCTCAGTCTCGTACAGGTAGCGCTGTGATCGCATCACCACAGATCGATCCGTCTCTGGGAATGGCAGGATTACTTTACCCACATCCTCAGCAATGGAAAGTGGAGCACGTGACTTCAGCGCAGGATGAAATTTGGGCAGACGATCGGGGAAAAGCTTCCTGCGTATCGCGATTGACTCACTCCTGTTCGCGATGGCGTGAATGGCACTCTCCCATGTGCCAGTGTTAAGAGCAGCGCCGCCCAGGCCTTTAGTACCGCCCTTGACTCCTAAATGGACGAAATTCTCCACCGAGTTAATTACTCCGTCAAAGTTCTTCTCTATAAAGACGACTCCCATGTCGGCGGGAATGGAGTCAAATCCACAGGCACTGATTACGTATACTCCACGCTCCCTGGCCCGATCGTTGTACTTCAGCTGCATGGTTTCCATATATTGAGGCTCCCCGCTAACGTCAACGTGATGTGTGCCTGCCTCGATGCAGGCTTTGACCACATTTTCACCGAAAAATCGGTATGGGCCAGCAGTGTTCACGACAATGCGGCAACGCTTAGCCATTTCAATAAGTGATGCCTCATTGTTCACATCGGCGATGATGATGGGTGTTTGCGACAGATCTGTTTTGGACTTTGCACTCATTTCCTTAAGTACGTTCTGCAGTTTTTCCTGGCTACGCCCGGCGATTCCCCAGTTCAGTCCCTTCAGAACGGACACAGCCTCCAGGACCGTGTATTTGCCGGTGAATCCGGTGGCACCAAAAATGATGGCATCTAATTTTTTAGCTGCCATTGTGTAGGGGTCACTGCAAAGCCACGAATATATAATTAGTTGCTTAGTAAGTGCTTATCAGTTTTGAATAATCAGGTTCTTTCTGGTGAGCAGAAAAGGCCGAATAGTTATGGGTAACGATCAGACTTTACAAGTGTATTTATTCCTCTGATAACAGCACCGGTGACTCCACAAAAACAACGCCTTTTGCCCAGGAGATTAGATGCACGCACGGTTGCTAAAGATAACGTGATGACTTCGATAGAACTCAAGTGATCGATTTTCGTATATATTTTTAAATACTGTGTTTTATAAATGAATAATGCACCCAAAATGATATGATTGCAATAATGTCAAAATGTGTATCCCGTGAGGGTGCATGAGAGACATAACTCTGCATTGAGGCGTTGCCTCGTAGATCGGTGACGGAGTTATTCATTGGAATGGGCTCAAATGTGTAAAGAGCCCGAAATCCAATGGCTACAAACCGATCGTTCGAGTGCAGTGTGACTCGAAAGAATCGACCATCCGAACGCATTTCAAAGTCCTGCAGTTTGCCACAGTATTTACTGTACTTGCGATCGGTGCTCATGAAATTCGAGAACTCCACATAGTCGCTGGCGGTCTGATGGTCACATCTGTAAAGAAACCATATTCTTAATAGGTACAAATGGAAATAAAGCGATGTGATCCTACGCTCCGATGCCCTCCACATCGAAGTAGGTGAAATGCAGGACAACTCTTTCGTCTCTGCCGGCATAAAAGTAATAGTTGCAAACAACGTTCTCCAGATAATATCCAGGGAAATTCGGCGAATGGAAGAGGCCACTGATGCGTTCGCTGCTGTTGTAGACGAAAGTGCACTTCTCCCCCTGTTGGACGCCCGACATGATGCCAAAATCTATAAAAGTAAATAGTCCTCTAGGTTATAGAATTAAAATAATCTTTGTTAACTAACTTGAGAGAAACCTGTATTCCGCACGAAACCCGTAATACTGAACCTTGTTGGTCATTTCAGGTGGATACTTTCCGAAATACTGCATATGTATTTGCAGGCCATTCGACATCAGAGGCTTGGGCAGAAAGGCTCCACAGATAAGTTCCTGTGTCTCGTACCTGCCACCAACTTCAATCATCACGTGGAGAGCATCATTTGCCTGGCATTCGGTGGAGTTTACGTGTATGGTTGGTATATTGAAGTCATGAAACTTGATTTGAATGCGTTCTGGCGGTTGCGCCTCAAAATCGTAGCGACAGGCAATGCTTCTCGCGCCAGTGTTAGCAACGCCAAAATTCTTGCTGAAGAACAGCTGATTGGACTCGAATGTGCCGCTTTTGTTTACGCGCGAGTCGTACGTGTGCTGGCATTTTTCTGTAATTGTTTTTATATATATATATGTTATATATTATATGTTAGGTGTTGCGAAATCGAAGAGTCATATTCGGTTTTTAACTCGACTTGGTAGCAGCGTCATGGGCAGCAAGCGGACGGAGAATGAGGACAATAGATTGGACACATTTCGACGCGTTTGTGATGAAATAGCTGCGGAGTCAAGCTACCTTAAGAAGGTTGAAAAACTACAGAATTTCTTTGAAAAGGGGACCAGTGGCTCTGGCTTCGAGGGCGACACATTGCTGTGGGTGCAGTTTCTGATACCAGTAGCCAACCAACGCGTCTACAATTTGCAGAACAAGGCGCTGATAAAACTATTCTCACGCATTTTCAATGCCAACCAGCAGCAAATGCACCTTGATCTGGAGCAGGGTGAGCTATCTGCGTACTAGTATGTGGTGCAGTAATGATAATTATTAAATTTTTTTGTAGATGGAGACGTGTCTGAGACTCTACGCAAGAATTTTGCCGACTCAAGCAAACTCAAGCCGCAGAAGCAGAGTAAACTCTACTTGCATGAAGTGGAGAAGCTGCTCACACAGCTGGAGGAGCGCACCAAAGAGGATGAACAAACGGAACTGTTGCAGGAGCTGTGCAAGAAGGCAACCGATCTGGATTTACGCACCTTCATCAGACTGGTCAAACAGGATCTACGTATAAATGCACGGGCCAGACATATTCTGGATGCCTTTGGTCCTGACGCCTATCCCGCCTATCAATCTTCTCGCGACCTATCAGCCATCGTGGATCAGTTTTCTGGCAAAGGAAACAAGACCTCGACCCTAGGCCAAGTTAAGAAGACAAAGAAAGTGGGATTGAGCGGCGGTGGGATTCAAGTAATGACCCCCATATCGCCAATGCTAGCTAATGCCTGCAAGTCTGTGGAGGAGGCATTCAAAAAGAGCCCCAGCGGGCTGTACGGTGAAGTCAAATACGATGGCGAGCGTGTACAAATCCACAAGCAAGGAACCGAATTTAAGTTCTTTAGTCGTAATCTGAAGCCTGTGATGGATCACAAAATCAAAGCTTTAAAGGACCACATACCACGAGCCTTCCCAGGCGCCGGCGATATGATTCTAGACTCTGAGATAATACTGGTGGACACAGAGTCGGGTGCCATGCTACCGTTTGGCACTTTGGGTGCGCATAAAAAACAGACATTTGCCAACGCTTCGGTTTGTCTGTTTGTCTTTGATTGCATACTCTACGATGGTGAGGATCTGACACAGCTGTGAGTGAAGATCTGACTATCCCAAAACCTACAATAATAGATTTTCCTTTGTTTTTGTTTCTAGTGAATTCCATAAACGTCGCAAGATACTCGAGGAAAACATCAATCCCTTGAAATCCTATGTGCAGCTGTCAGAATCTCAATTTCTGAAGACAAAGAACGAGCTGGCAATGATGACGGCCAAGGTTTTGCATGCCAATCTGGAGGGTGTCGTATTGAAGAGTCCTAATGGCATCTACCAGCCCGGCAAGCGCAACTGGCTAAAGGTCAAAAAGGATTACCTTTTCGAAGGTAAAATGGCAGACACAGCGGATCTAGTTGTGCTGGGTGCGTGGTATGGTTCTGGGAAAAAGGGAGGTGTGCTCAGCATCTTTTTGATGGGATGCTACGATGCGCGTGATCGTCTGTGGAAAACTGTGACGAAAGTCCACTCTGGCCTGGACGATGCCACCAACGAGGAGATACATGGTTCGCTGATGAAGCTAACAGAGCGAGCTGATGCCAATAAAACCCCCAATTGGCTGCTGTGCAAAAAGTCTCTGGTGCCAGATGTCCTGGCCAAGGATCCTGCAAGCATGCCTGTGTGGGAGATCACTGGAGCTGAGTTTACCAAGTCCGAGGCACACACAGCGGCAGGCATCTCGATACGCTTTCCAAGGATAACACGTCTGCGCAGCGATAAAACAGCGAAAGAGGCCAATGATTTGGCTCATTTGGAAGACTTGTACGATGCCTCCAAGAAGAATGTTAACGTGGATCTGCTGTTAGCCAATTGCGATGAGGATGCGCTCAATGGTAAACCAAATCCAGAAAAGACGCCCCAAAAAGTAACGCCAGCCATCAATACCCGGTCAAATAGTAATAAAAAACTAAAGAGATCGCCCATTGAATCGGATGATGACGACAAAGCAGGACCTCCACCAACGCCGAGCAAACGCAAAATACCAAAGAAAGAAACTTCTCCTTCTCAAAAGGGCCTTAAAGATTATTTCAAGCCCAGCAAATCCGAAATAAAAACTGAAGTAAAGCTGGAGGAAAAAGTAACCGAGCCCATAAGCGTGGAGAGTCAGTTATTTGCGGGTCTTGTGGCTCAATTTGATTTAGACCAAGACCTGGTGAAATTTAGAGATGAATTTGTCAGACACGGAGGTTCTCTTACAACGGATACAAAAAAGGCAGACCTGGTTTTTTACGATGCAGACAAAGCTGTGGATTTGGAAAAGCTGAGGTTCCGTTTAGATTTATTTATATTTTTTATTTAATTAACAATTTAATGTTTTTCGCAGGTCTCTTTACCGCCGCAGCTGTCGTCATCTGAACGTCCGCTGGCTCCATTCATCCATTGAGAATGAGAGTCGACAACCTTATCCGCTCTATGCTGTATTGCTTAAATGCTGAGTGTTTGCTTTGTTTCATTCATTTCTACATACGATTATATTAGGTTAATAGATTAAATTATATACTATATATGTATGTTTATCAAATACGGTACACGATTTCAACAAGCGGCGACACCACTGAAAGCTCAATTTAAAAGCTTTGCTCTTGTCCAATAAAACAATTCCGATTGTTTGTGGCGTCGTAGTTATCTTCTGACCGCTTAGATCGCCAAACGCGTACACTGCTCTTCTACGCGTACTGAGATCATCAAAAATGTTATTGGAATTTGTGGCCCTGTTGGGGATTGCCTTTGCGTTGTTTTATCGCTGGGCAACGGCAAACAATGAGTTCTTCAAGGAGAAGGGTATTCCCTTTGCTAAGCCCAAGCTCTATTTTGGCAACATGGCCCAAATGTTTCTGCGCCAAAAGGCAATGTTTGATATCGTCTGCGATTTGTACAACAAAGGCGGCAGTAACAAGTGAGTGTATTTTGTTTGCATTGCAATAAATATAATAAATATCTTGTTAATTCGAATCAACGCACTTTGAACTTTGAGAGCATATACTCTTAGATACATAGATACACACGCAATTACACAGCCAATTCATGTGTAAATGAATCTACAGCTGTCAAGGTCAATCGATCGTGTGTATCTACATATGTGGGTGGGGTGGGGTGGGTGTGCTTATATATATATATATTATATATTGAAACGTTATGATAATTCTTAAACGATAATTGTGAAATCATCAAACAAACAAAAAGCTTCGGGCAGGTGGAGGGACTTTGTAAAATACATACAAGCTAGTAAATAATTAAGATAACTTTTAATCAGTTTATCAGCTGAGTTTATTTTAATGTTATCAGTATGGAACGAAACGCTTGGTTGCCATGTATTGATAGGTACAAAGTAATAACAAAGCTAATGCCCAGTTAATCGTTCATACAAGAGCTAAAATTTTGTCCTTTATGTCTGAAATTTTATAAATTAACTAAATTGTTCATAGAATCGTAGATTTAAGTATACCGAGTAGGGATACTGTTGGTCCTGACGTAAAAAAAATGCATTTTACCTATAGATAAATTGGGTCTGAACGTGGAGGTTAAGCTAAAAAAGAATCGGATAGGTTAAGACCAGACTACGACCATATAAAGGCATACAAGATATAAATTCTAATCTTATTAATTAATTCTAATCTGCAACCCGACGACTCATTTGACAAATAAGAGTAATATTATCAGTAAAATTATTAGCAGTCAATAACATTGTGTACTTTATTTTACACAGAGTTTTTGGTATCTTCGAGCAGCGCCAACCACTGATGATGATCCGCGACCCAGATCTTTTAAGACAGATAACCATTAAGGACTTCGATCATTTCATAAATCATCGCAACCTTTTCGGCACCGGTACTGACGATAATCCACATGATATGAGCAATCTTTTCGGCAGCTCGCTCTTCTCCATGCGTGATGCACGTTGGAAGGACATGCGGAGCACTCTCAGTCCCGCCTTCACGGGCTTGAAAATGCGTCAAATGTTTCAGCTTATGAATCAGGTGGCGAAGGAGGCCGTTGATTGTCTGAAGCCCGATCAGCAAGGATCCGTTCAGGAAACGGAGCTGGACATGAAGGATTACTGCACACGCTTCACCAACGACGTGATTGCCTCCACGGCCTTTGGCCTGCAGGTTAATTCGTTCAAGGAGCGCGATAACGACTTCTATTCGATGGGCAAGAAATTGACCACATTTGGTTTTCTGCAGAACATAAAGTTCATGTTATTCTTTGCACTAAAGTCGCTCCAAAAGGTTAGTAAATCAATAATATCAATGTAGATCAATGATCTAATACCCATCTCTTTGCAGTATATCAAGGTCGATCTCTTTGACAAGAAGAGCACTGAGTACTTTGTGCGCTTGGTTCTGGATGCAATGAAATACCGTCAGGAGCACAACATCATCCGTCCAGACATGATCAACATGCTAATGGAAGCCCGCGGTCTGTTCCAGACTGAGAAGACCAAGACGACAGTGATCCGTGAATGGAGCGACCGCGATATTGTGGCTCAGTGCTTTGTGTTTTTCTTCGCCGGCTTTGAGACGTCCGCGGTTCTTATGTGCTTCACGGCTCAAGAGCTGATGGAGAACGAAGATGTCCAGCAGAAGCTCTACGAGGAGGTGCAGCAGGTGGACATCGACTTGGATGGCAAAGAACTGAGTTACGAGGCCATCATGGGCATGAAGTATCTAGATCAGGTTGTCTCGGAGGTATTGCGCAAGTGGCCGGCAGCCATAGCCATAGATCGAGAGTGCAACAAGGATATTACGTATGAGTTAGATGGCCAAACGATAGAAATCAAAAAGGGTGACTATATCTGGCTGCCCACATGCGGCTTCCATCGTGACCCCAAATACTTTGAGAACCCCAACAAATTCGATCCAGAGCGTTTCAGCGAAGATAACAAGGCCAACATTCAACCCTTCACATACTATCCGTTTGGCCTCGGTCAACGCAACTGCATTGGTGGGTGGAAGCAGTGGATTAACTGAATGGAACTGAAGGTTGATGATTCCTATTTATTTTTCCATTATAGGTTCCCGCTTTGCACTCCTTGAGGCCAAGGCTGTCATTTACTATCTGTTGAAGGACTATCGCTTCGCTCCTGCCAAAAAATCCTGCATTCCCATGGAGCTAGCCAGCAACGGGTTTCAGTTGACGCCCAAATCTGGATTTTGGGTTAAGCTTGTTCCGCGCAATTAAATTCATTGTGAATGCTTTTTATACTTTATAAATATATTGTCTAAAAGTATGCAATTTGTATTGGTTGTTTTCCAGCTCTGGAGATCAGATCAGTTCTTTTCCGTGACAAAAAAGCTCTGTAAACTTGAAGCTAACAAATTTCTCAATGAAACAGCAGGACTGTTCCAACCACATTCTTAGGGCTTAATCCAGTCAGAAAAGATTCGAATAGCTAACATCTTTCAAACAAAAAAAGCGTAATACTTTTTGTAAGATTTGTAGATTTATGTAGATTTGATCTCAATGAAGGAGTTATGATTATAATCAAGTTGCTTTTATATTTTAGATAGGCATTTAATCTCTTTGGGGTTGGGCTGATATATCAAACTGTCCTCTCGAGTGGAAACTACATCCATCGTAAGCCGGAAGCTGATTAGAGGGTATTTTTGCTTATATGAAGTGATTATATCATCTTCATTCAAATGTATTTATATATGCGTATTCATATCATGAATTTCCTGAGAGCTTCCTAAACTGCAGTTTTATAAACTACACTCAGACGCATGTACATTCTTAAGTACTCAGTATTTTCACTTCTGGGTACATTGGGATCAAAAACGCGGTTTCTTATATACCGTGAACACTCCGTAAGTATAGCTCCCGATATTAAACAACTGTTTGATTAAAAGAAACAATACAATCGAATTAACAAAATAAAAGAACACAATGAACAACATTGAGCTCAATAAGTCCGAATTATGCAGTGCCCACTGTACTTCGCCTACGTACCACTGGGAATAATGAATTGCACGATACGATATATATATAAATGGAAACAGTTCCGGAGCTCTGCACATTTGATCAGGTGTATCGTTGTGGCTCTGTACTAGCACACGACTGGATTAGCTTTCTGCAAAATCACACGCAAAATGGAAACAGAAGTGCAGCGTTTTTATAGGGACAAGACGATATTCGTTACTGGCGGCACTGGATTTTTGGGCAAAGGTGCGCTGCAAAGACTGGATGGAAACAAGAGTAACCCATTGTACCTTTTGATTTTCAGTGATTATTGAAAAAATCCTACGAGCGACAGATCCAAAGAAAATATATTTCCTGGTCAGGTCTAAGAAAAGCGAGGATGTGCGCACTCGCGTTACCCAATGGCTCAGCCAGCCAGTGAGTAGCCCACTAAAAGTGACATTTGAACCGCTTGAACTAACGCCCTCCATTCCTGTTCAAGATTTTCGAGTCACTGCTGAAGATTAAGCCAACGGTCTTGCAGCTGATGACACCCATAGTGGGAGATTGCCTGGAGCCGGATCTAGGTATCAGTGAGGCGGATCGAAAGGTGCTGGCTAAAGAAGTGCAGATTGTCATTCACGGAGCAGCCACTGTCCGCTTCAATGAGGACATGCATATAGCGCTGGCCATCAACACGCGGGCCACGCGCCTCATGCTGCAGCTGGCCAAGGAAATGCACAGCTTGGAGGCCTTCGTGCAGATCTCCACAGCCTACTCCAACTGCGTGATAGACAGCATTAACGAGGAGTTCTATCCCCAGCATTTAACCTGTTCTGCCGATACGGTGCTGCGCCTGAGGGAGACTCTGAGCGCCGAGCTGTTGAACAACATGACGCCTGCCTTGCTGGGAAAGTACCCCAATACCTACACCTACACGAAGGCCCTGGCTGAGCAGGTGATCCTAGAGGAGGCGGGTGACCTACCGGTGTGCATCTTTCGGCCAGCCATTAGTAAGTGATGCATGCCACATAATCCAGTGTCCCTTCAATAGCCCCCCCACCCCCCTTCTTTTTCCAACGATAGTATATGCCAACTACAAGGAGCCTTCTTCCGGTTGGATTGACAATCCATACGGACTCGTCGCCCTAATATACGGCATTACCTACGGTGTCCTCCACATATTGCTTTGTAATATAAGAGCTCAAGCGGTTTTGGTGCCCGGCGATTACTGTGCTAACCTGGCCGTGGTCAGCGCCTGGGAAACGGCAAAGAAAGCAAAAACCAAATCGGCACTTACAGCTATTAAGCCAAATCCCACCATTTATAATTTTGCACCTTGCAGGACAAATACGATAGACTGGAATGATTTCAGAAACAAGGGCATGTTTTATGGCAAGCAGGTTCCGATCCGACAGATGATTTGGTACCCGTTTGTACATTCCACCACATCCCCTTGGCTGTTTAGGCTTTGCAGCATCTTCTACCACTATATTCCCGGCTATTTCTTCGATCTCATCCTGCGGCTGAGTGGCAAGAAACCGCGTCTGGTCAAAGCCTATCGCAAAGCCCACGCAAACGTGGAGGCACTGTTCTTCTTCAATAGGAAAACATTTTGGTTTAACAGGGATAATACTGAAGCGCTGTGGGACCACATGTCACCGGAAGATCGAAAGGGGTTCAACTTTGATATGAAATCCCTCGACTGGGACGACTATTTCAAGAACATTTGGGGAGGTATGCGACTATATATATTCAAGGAACCAGCTACGGCAGCCTCCTTGGCGGAGGGAATTCGGGTTCTATTTCGGTACGTAGTCTTCTACAAAACAATTGTCCAACTCGAAACAAACTATGTTCTGTGCTTGCAGCTACCGTGTACTACATTCGATAGGTCAAGTTCTGCTTGGCTTTGGTGCAGCATATGTGCTTTGGCTCCTGTTCACGATCTGGCAATAGTTATCCAGATTTAGATGCCACTAAAAGTGCATTCAATTGTTGTTCAAAATGTCAGGAAAGAATAAATATTATTGGCAATTTCAGCATAAAATATGATATTTTTTCATAACACAACAGCGCACTTTAAGGGTCTGATGTAAGATCTAACACTACGTTCAAAGGTAAAGTATTTGTTTGGTTAGCTTGCGAAATTCGTACACTCGGTACTCGCAAATAGCCCGGGGTATATTCTATTATTGGAGGTTCATATAACAGACGGTAGAAATTATGAATAATATAAAGAAAGAAAAAGAAAACGTTGTAATAGTATGCAGTATAATGCATTCATTGATAATTTATATTCCATTCCCTGCGTGGTCTGTCCGAATACCTTTTATGCAAATGATTGTGCAAGTTCAATGTTTATTCTAATTTGCACCTAGCAATACTAGTAGTTTGGGAAATACTTTTATATGGGCTAGTCTATGGGTGTGTGGTAAGGTATTCATAAGGCGAAAGTCACAGTTTTCTTCAGAATTACGGGAGCGGAGCACTCACACTCACTCTTCATATGCCATTCGAGTTCGAGTGCTTATTTGCTTTCTATAGAACTACCGGGTTTTGTTCGCCATCTCTCAGGCCCATTTTGAGGTGCTACAGACCCGGCAATGGGCCAAAGTAACAACGTTTTCCAATTAGGCAAATGGGCAGGTCCAGCTAATTTGGGTCTGGCATGGAGTGCGCGCATTGGGTTCAAAAGGCCGCAATGCCACTTGACACCAGCCATGAAAATCCGCACATGAGCGTATCTTTTCTCCAGAGCCAACAAGTTCTAATTTCTATAGATATGTTTAAGCCGGGTCAGGGCATAGAGGCCCCAAATGCACCAGCCCCTAACTATGGGGAAAAAGAATACTCGTATGCAGTTTTTGTTTCTGTGCCATCCTCACCAATATTGTTAAATATGAACATCTTTATGGCACATATATTTTACGAGTCGCTGTCTGTGAGTGTGTTGGAAACAACCTATAATAATATAATATAATGTATGTGCTTCGCTTTGTTTTTGGCTTTGTTGCTCTTCGATCAGCGATTCCCGATCAGCGGATCGCTATAAATACCGGGTGAAAATTCTAAACAACTCTCATTCAAGCATCAGTCGCGATCGGGATATCATCTCTCGGACCTCGGAAAACGGATACGAAAGTGCCTTTTAGTGTATATGTGTATATGTCTGTGTTTGTGCATCCCCATATAAAGAAAGGATCGTACTATCGCAATGTCGGAGATGCAAAAGTTTTATAAAGATAAGACCATGTTGCTAACAGGTGGCAGTGGATTCTTAGGAAAAGGTATTTCCCACCTTTGGATCTGTTTAAAAATAATTACTCTGTTGGATAATAGCTGAAAACAAAATATGCAATTAAAATATGAACTTTATGAACTTTTTGTGATATATTTGCCCAGGCAAATCCGTATATCCGGATACTGTTTATTGTGGAGGGCGGAAATTTTTTTTTTCCAAACACGTGAAACAAAATACTATGTTTTCATATGAAAATATCAAAGTTCGAAGATTTCACTCTGATGGATAGGCATTGTGAATAGATGACATAATATAAATTATATGACTTAACATGCATGTTTCGAGCAAGTAAACAATGAGATACCACTTAAAAAAGGCGCTCAGAACCGGCTGGAAAGGCCATCAATCGAAAGCAATCGTAAACAGATCAAATTCAAGTTTGCCTTTTGTCTTTTGTAGTGACCATTGAGAAGCTGCTCCGCATAACAGAGGTGAAGCGGATCTATGTGCTGATCAGGGCAAAGAATGGCCAGGAGATAAAGGAGCGCCTCGTTGCCTGGGAGAGCGATCCAGTGAGTAATCCTGTGTTGATCCCAGGGGCCCCTAATCCGAATAATCCGAAGCATTGGGTTCCGTTCCGAAGGTGTTCGAAATACTACTAAAAACGCAACCCAAGGCAATGCAGCGAGTGGCGCCCATACAGGGCGACTGCCAGGAGCCAGATCTGGGCCTTGGGGCTGAAGACAGGAAGCTGCTGATTGAGGAGGTGCAGCTGGTCTTGCACGGCGCTGCCACAGTACGCTTCACTGAGCCCCTGCACATAGCACTGGCCATCAATACGCGGGCCGCCCGCCTCATGCTGCAGCTGGCAAAGCAAATGCAGCGCCTCGAGGCTTTTGTCCACATCTCGACGGCCTACTCGAACTGCGTTGTGGAGAAAATCGCGGAGAAGTTCTATCCGGAGCACTTGACCTGCTCGGCCAACCAGGTCCTGGAGCTCAACGAGTGGCTGGAAGGTGAACTGATAGACAACATGGCGCCCGCCCTGATGGGCAAGTATCCCAACACCTACACATACACCAAGGCTCTGGCGGAGCAGGTGATCCAACGGGAGGCGGGGGACATTCCGTTGTGCGTCTATCGGCCTGGCGTTAGTAGGTGCTGCCAGCTCGGCAAGTGATGCCCTTTTATATCCTCCCTCTTTTTCCACCCACAGTCATTGCCAGCTATAAGGAGCCGATGCCGGGTTGGATCGACAACCTGTACGGCCCCATTGCCGTGCTCTATGGAGTTGCCTTTGGGGTCTTGCGGATCACTCGTCTCAATGTGAAGGCTCAGGCTGGAATTGTGCCAGTCGACTATGCTGCCTCCATGGCGTTGGCCACTGTCTGGCAGACGGCGATAGACGCCAAGCCGCCAGGGGATCCGGTCATTTACAACTTTACACCCAGCGAAGAGAACCTGATCACCTGGGGCGGCTTCCGGGATAGGGCCCAGAATCTGGTGCACAATTATCCACTGACCAAGATGATGTGGTGTCCGTTTCTGCACTGCACCACCACCCCGTGGCTGTTTCGGCTGGTGGCCTACTTCTATCATCTGGTGCCTGGGTATGCCATCGATGTGGTGCTCCGACTACGTGGCCAGAAGCCTCGCATGATCAAGCTCTACGATAAGATACACAAGAACATCAATGTCCTTGCTCCGTTTGTGGACACCACGTGGAAGTTCGACACGTCAAACACTCAGCGTCTGTGGAAGCGAATGTCGTCTTTGGATCAGAATCTATTCGACTTCAATATGCGGGGTCTAAACTGGGACGATTACTTTATGCAGGCATTGTACGGCATTCGGATCTACTTGGGCAAGGAACAGCCCACCTCCATAGTGCGAGGCAAGAAGATTCTCTTTCGGTGCGTTCAATTTTCTAATCCAAAAATCCCATAAATTCCCAAGAGTCCCACAATACTATATCTCTCGCTTTCACAGCTTCCTAGTTTTGCACCGGATTTTGCAGTTGACTCTGTGCAGCGGCGCTGCGGCTCTCTTGTGGTCTCTACTGAAGGTCGTATCTAGCTTCTAGGCGAGGACAACCCCACCCACTCACATATGCACGCACAAATAGTAGGTTAATTGTTCTTAGAGTTAAATAAATGTTTTGGCCAAAATGCTTTAAGTACGAGACTCACTGGCGGGCATTGGAGCACAGGAGGCCATCGATTGGCGTATCGAACCGAGCAGCACCAGAAGGAGCTGCAAAAATAGCGACAGAAGCACCATTTGAACGCGACGAGAGCTCGATGCAGACTGACAGACTCCAGGAACCAGGAGCCAGGCGGCCATCCACTCAGGAGGCCATGTCGATTGGCCACATCCGCTTCCGTTCGAGGATGCCGCCCGAGACAGACGGAAGCTGTCGAACGGCGTCGTGGAGTAGCAGATAAGTTTTGCCGCCATTTGCCAACGATTAGCATAATTCGATTGGCTATGCCAGAGGGGGTTCGAGGGTGTGCGCCCCCCCTCCCCAAGCAAGGCTCTAATTTAGGCTAATATATGAGGCGCCAACTCACCAAATGAAAGTCCGGGCTTCGACAGCTCTGCATCCGCCTGAAGACTGTTCACCCTGGCCGCCGACGACGACGATTGCTGATGCTGCAACTTCTCCTGCTGCTTAGCTGCCACACTGGCTGCCTCCAGAATGGGTGCTGCGGGGGGTGGCAGAGCCAACGGCAGCCCCCCCTGTCCGTTGGTCACAAACTTGTACTTGCCGCGAAATCCCTTGGCCGTGCGGTTTGAGCTGGCATTAAACTCGAGCAGCATATCGGGTCCGCTGCTCACGAGTCGACGCGTGGGGCAGGGCGTGCAGAGGACATCCAGTACGGCGTTCATGTGGGCGGACTCGGCATCGAAGATGGTCAGGGCATCCAGTTGACAGCCGCCGCTGAGCACCGGCGGCAGTTGCAGCTCCTCGAAAACGATCTCCACACGGGTATCGGGCCTCCCGATGAACTTGTAGGCGCACTTGATGTGTGCCGGATAGTGGGCGGGAAAGCGGGGCGAGTGAAAGTAGCCCTGCCCCAAGCTGCCCACCTCATCCGCCAGGCTGGCGAAGAAGTAAAAGTCACAGTAGCTGTGCGGCACCAGGCGGCCCTCCGTCTTGAAGTTTTCTGGCCAAAAAGAGATGCGGAAAATGATCCACAGATCGGTCAAGAACTGGCGGAACTCACCTCGTTTCAGAAACCTATAGCTGGCCGTTAGGTTCAGGCTCCAGTTGTCCAACTTTGTCGGCGGATGCTGGAACCGCAGACGCAGTCCCAGCAGTCGGCCCGCGCTATAAATAGGCGTGGTGGAACTGCGATTCTTGCTGTGTTGGCAGAAAGTGTCCGCCGGCAGTGTTGAGTTCTCGATGACGGGCTCGCGCAGATACGGAAAGACCTCAACGCTGTCCAAGCACCTGTCACGAAATTGCATTCAAAAAATACAGAAAAAAAGATTGAGGAATTTGTTGCCGCTTGCCGCTTGCCGCCTGCATTGGCCTGGCCTGGCCCAAGGCAGATGCGTAACGATGTCTAAAATTTATTGGCCGATACTTTTGGGGCTGGCTCGTTGGTCAGCTAGCCTATAAATATCCCCTCGCAAGCGGCCCAATGCCCATTAAGAAAATAATTCCCATCGCTCTTTTGGTTCTTCACGATTTATTTTGATGCAAAGTCGAACAAAAGTTGGCGGTAAGAGTTATTCGATTGCGATATTGAGACAGCTGCCGTTCGAGCAGAGATTCGAGTAGTTTCCAATTTCTTTGGAGGTTCCAAATTGATTGGGTGAAGGCAGTCCCTCCTACATACATAGCTACAACAAATTGGGGACTATTGGCTATTGGGAAAGGTTTTGATTTCCATAATCTGTAGGGACAAGTTAAGGGGGTAAACGATAAGTCCTGTGTTCTCGAAAAACCATTCAGATTGTTGGAAACAAAAACTCCTAAAATGTACATATGTTCGGGGCACTGGCATGCTCCCCTTCTGATTGTTTCGATGTCCTTTCAATGTTAATTCCCTTTCCGTTTGCGCATTCCGCCGAGCATGCGGCAAAAGGCTGGATAATCGATCATCGGCGGCTCCTCCAGAGACTTGGGCTTGGCCATGGGCGCATGGCTGAGTGCCTCCTTAGCCTCGTTGAGGCTCATTTTGTCGCCATAGTTGGTCAGTTCCTCGTAGATTCTAGAGATGGCGGAAGGGTATGGAATGCTTAATTTGTTGTGGAATCACTCGCCGCACACACTTGCGTTCTTCGATCAGGCCCGTGCCATGGTCATCCCATTTGCTCCATGCCTCTAGCAGCACCTCCTCGGGGTCCAGTTCCTGTGTGCGTCGGGACATCAGACGGACAAAGGCCTCGTAGTCGAGCGGTTCCTTGGCCTCCAGCATCATCTGCTCCAGGACTTGCTCGTTGGGATCATTGCCCAGGGCGGTATAGGTGAAGCGCAGATCATCCTTCGATATCAGGCCATCGCAGTCCGTGTCGAAGAGCGCGAAAACCTTTGGCGACAATCCAATCAGTCAGTATTCAGTACCCGCTGCAGACTTACTTCCTTCAGCTCCGCCAGCTTCGAAATGTCCAGCTCGTGGGGCGCCACATCATCGTCGGCGCTCATCTCCTCCGGCAGTGTGTAGTGGCCACTACTTTCGGGCAGCTTCAGCGAGGGATTGAATATCTCATTGATCACGGCCATGGCCTCCGAGTCGGCCAAATGGGGCGGCGGTTGGGGAGTCTGTGACGCCTTCCGGGCAGAGCTGGCGCGGCGTCGACGCTGCAGTCGGAAATGAAGGGGTATTTACTGCCATTGCGATACCCATTGATCAGGGTTGATCGTATTCACTCACTCGGTCCAGATCCTCCAAGGAAACTGTTGGGTCCATAGACATTTTGAGCCTCCGATTTTATAGTATTTCACAAATAAAATTTCAATTCTTAAATTTCACTAGCTTTTTGCCCGCGAATTAACTCAATTAACTTTCATTTGTTAAATCCGTTTAAAGGAAACCTGAAGACCGCCGAAACGTACGTTCTTTGAATGAGATTCCTTGGCGACTCTTGCGATTCACCCGCGATTCACTGCACTTTAAAAATTGCTCATACGTACGGCGCTGCGCTCGGTCCAAGCTCCACTGAGATCTGCGTGGCCAGTGCTCTCCAATTTTATTGACAAATCGATTCCGAAATTTGTGTACGTTATTTTTATGGCGCAATTCTACCACGGGTACGGGATGGGAGGATGGGTTTGTGTGCATAGGATTTTGCATAAATTGACACAAATTTGCGGGCGGAGACCATTTCCCTCGATTTATATAAATAACCAGGCGTGCCGGTGGCCACGGCGGCTCCACCGGACCGGACCGCCCACATGGCCTTCACGAGGTATTTTAATTACATTGCCGTTGCGCTTCCCGTTGCAGCAGCACAGCCTCTCGAGGCGTTTGCGCCCTACCCCCCGCTCCGCTTTTGCCACCGATAGGTGGACGGACGGACAGGATAGGCCAGGCCAGGCCAGCTTTATCTATCGATGGGGCATATTTGTCGATTTTTGATGGCTGTCACAGACAGCTGCCCATCGCAGATCCGATCAGCAACCGGCGTCCGCATCCCCAGCCACCCCCCGGTGGATGATCTCCGCGGTCTGTGGTCGCCAAATGAGGTCGGAAGCACTGCTACTCACCCGGCGCGCAGCTGCAACTGCTCAAGCTGAAAGGAAACCAGCTCATCATCCATGCCACCAATAAAGACCATCAGGCAGTTGTTCTTGGCGCCCAGCGCCTGGCTGGCATTGATGCTTAGCCGGCCCCAATGGCTGGAGTTCCGCTCATTGGAATGCAGGCAGGAGCAGTCTGCAAAGGATTAACTGCGTGAGTGTGGCCTGTGGCTTGAGGTGTCCTTCTTGCACACCTACCCAGCCACAGTTGCGACTGTTTGCTGTTGCTGCCGGCCACTTGCTGCTGCTGGCCATGGCCGCTCCGAATCGCAGTCAGAGCTAATCCCAGAGCTAATAACCAAGCGGACACCATATTCAGCGGCGGTCAAATTGAAACTGTGAAGCCAGCATTCGTTGGCCTTCCGTTCTACCAGGCTGCCGGTGCTGCTGAGGATGCTCGGCTGTCGCTGTGGGGTTTAAAAATAGCCAACTGTGCTCCTTCTCCTTGCCGTGCCATTAAATTTCATTTGAGGTTTTTATGCTGCCTTTGTCTGCAGGTCTCGGTTCTCGGGTGTCGCCATCAAAGTCCGTTGATAAGTTTCTGATGCTGGTCCCCACTCAAACACACACGTCCCTACATTTGCCTGCGGCCATGTCGAGCACCGATGGTCCTTTCCACATTGTTTTGGTCAAGGTATTTTTAAAATGTGTGTCGTCATTTTTTTGTTTTGTGGGTAGCTACTAGCTACTGCAGCCACCGTGGGACTGCTGTCCAAATTGTAGCTGGAAATTCAACTAAAATTTGACAAACTCAATTAAAGTTATGGCCGATATAAAAGGCATTAATTTGTTGGGGCGGAAATGGGGATGAAAGTTTTCCGTTACTGTTTAAACTATTTCCTTACTTGATGTAAAACCATTCTGAACAGTGCATAGAGCATAACTTTTATTGAATACAACAACTACGAGTACATCATTAATATAGTACGATTAGGCTCCTCCCTGATTGATCTTGGCCTTGAACATGTCGCCCATTAAGACTGCCTTGCTGCCATTCAGCTCCTCGTAGTCGTAGGGCGCCATGTGATCCTTGCAGCGTTCGAGCCATTGCCTGATGTGCTTATAGGGCCTAAGTTCAAAGTCGAAGGCCTCCAGCTGGGAAATGGTCACGAGCAGCGTCAGATCGGCAATGGTGAAGTGTTCGGCGGCGGCGAATTGTCGACCCTCTAGAATGGTGTTGAGCCAGCCCACAGCCTCTGATAGCTTCGCCCGTTTCCCCTCATCCAACGGTGCTCCAATGAACATTGTGGGGAACTATAAAAAGCGAATATTACTCCTCGACAGGATGATATATGTATGTATACTCACATAGTAGTCCGTGAGGCGCATGTAGAGGGTGCCCAGATCAAACTGGAGCCGTTGATCGACCAGGGCACGGACACGAATGTCCGTGGGATAGAGTTCATCGCTTTTACCGTATGCTGCGACCAGGTACGAAAGAATGGCACGACTGCAAGGCCAATACGTTATTGTAATTGGAAGGTACAAGGCTATAAGTATAAACTCACCTTTCCCACAGGACCAGGCCCTCATCGTTCATGGTTGGTATACAGTGTTGGGGATTCAATGCCACAAAGTCCGGCTTCAGCTGCTCCCCCTCCAGTATGTTGACGATCTTCAGCTCAAAGTCCAGGCCAAGCATTTTGGCCAACAAGAGAATGCTGCGGCAGGGCGGACTGGGTGGCAGGTAGTAAAGCACGGGTGGTGACATTTTTCCACCGCTGAGCAGTAAACAATAAACGAATTCGGTTACAATACGCTTCGTGTCGCTCATTGGTCATTGGCCAAAGCTGAAATGCCAACACGCTACCCATTGTCCACTTGAACAGGCCCGAAACTGGGGCTGGACAACGGCAAAAAATCAATGCATCGATTTTGTACATGTATTTTTTATTAAAGTTAACTGAGGAATGTCTTGAGGCATGCCAAACTAATTTAAAATCATTAAAAATGATCGAACACTTTGGCTGCTATGCGGACTGATCTTACGAGTTTCACAGCAGCGATCTTTCGAGTGCACTTCTCTCAAAGTAAGTTCTAGAAATGACCGCTGTGGCGGCGCCACTTAAACCACTGAGAGGAATGTAAAACTATCAAAAATGCAAAATAAAAGACAAATCTGTTCCGGAAATAACGGTAAAGAGGGTATGCCAGCATTCGTAGCTCCGTCGAGGGCAAACTTCGCGTCTTTTAATTGCACTCACTTATTTATTCATTATGGAACATGCACCGAAGTTGTGTGCCGTTGGACAGGTGGGGAGTATCTCCCGGTCTCGGTCTACTCACACAATCTTGTGCACTAGCTTGTGCTGCACCGCGGCTACCGTGTCGATGTCTATGCAGTTCCCCAGTGTGCCAGTGTGCCGTCGAGTGTCGTGTGGCGAAGTGCGTAGCTCTACTGCCTGTGCCCCACAGCTTTGCCAGCGGCGCCTCGTTGGTTTCTGGCTCTGGTTCTGGTTCTGGACCTGTACTGGCTGCAGCTGATGCTGCTAATGTCCGTGTTGGAAGCTAGTGTTTGCAATCTCGCGCTCTATCTCGGCTGTCGCCAACTTGCCGACGTCTCTGTCCGTTGATGTATCCGCCGTCTGCCGCCTTTAATTTACAGAAAATGTTGTCTTTGAGAGGCTTTTGTTTTCGTTTAGTTTTCATAGCGAACGTTGCCAGGGACGACCACCCCCACTCTCGTCCTGGCCCTCTCCTTATGTGTGTTCACCTGTCCGCTGTGTCCGTGAGCGGTGGGCGTGAGCGGGGGGGGCGTGCTGGTGCCGAAACTCGGTCAAAATATTCCTGTTCGTGTCTAAAATTATACGACTACATAATTTTTCCCAAGCTATGTTTCGTTTATTTTTTATTGATTGCTAACAAAGTTTCCAATTCAATGCACCTTATAGCGGGTCTCGGCCTGGGAGGTGGGGAGCCACTCGAATGGACAGTGTTTGATTGGCACCACTTGAAATTTTAGGGTTTTACAACCAAGATACATACTCAGTCACGTCCTCATCGCGTGCTGGTTTCTTGTGAGGGCCGTTGAAGGACATGGTCGGTAATTATGGCCAGCACTGTAAGGATTACCCCCGGACCCGAATATTTCTGAATCTCAGGGCCGCTGGATCATCTACCTGTATTGAGCCGACAGGTAAATGAAACAATGGCTCATTTGGGAGGATTCTGGAAAAGGGACATTAGGCTGGAATTAAATTCCCGGAAAATGTGACATAAATTGCAAAATAATGTAAGAAAAAAGGCCTCAGATGGTCTGAACGAAAGCGAGCCTATAAAGAGCCCAGCCAGGACACGCAGCAGGATCAGTCGATAGCCGAAGACCAAGTGATGAAAATGTTACGCATACAATGCCCAAACCATTCGGTGTTGCTCCTGCTGCTGATGATTCGAGGAGCACTCTGTGTGCCAGCACTGGACGCGACACCCCCGGCAGCCACACCAAATACCATCGACGAGAGTGACAAGCTGCCCGAGGGGAGGCCCTTACAGGGGGAGATTCCTCTTCACAACAGCAACATCAACAGCAATGAGACAAGCCCACAGGTGGCAGAGTCTTCTGAACCATCGCCGGTAAGTTCTCTAAGCCCTTGAGTTTGACTCGGACTAAATTATGATCCTCCCCATTTTGCTTGCAGCCCGACAATGAGGCCAGTGCCAGCTCAATCGATCCCACAACCATCTATGCAGGCGGACTCATCACACCGGAGGCATTCCAGCAGTATCTGAGCCAGTACGGAGCCGCTGCGTATGCTCCCTTTGGAGGCAGCTACCCAGCTCCGATATCCGCAGGAGCGCCTGGCCTCTATCCCTATCCGGGTCCCATTGTGGTGCAGACCGGCTATGAGGGTTTCCTGGTGCCCGCAAATGCCGCTGGCCAAGCAGACACCACCGCTGTGCTGGCACCTGCCCCAGAGTCATCCTCTTCGAACAATCCTCTGATAGCCTTTGCCTCCAAGCTGCTGCCGACCATCCTGATGTCCACGCTGTTCCGCATCGCCGCTGTGGTGCTCTCCGCCGTCGGAATTATACTCTTCGGAAGCGCCATCACCAATGCTCTGTGCCGGATGACGCCCATCTGTGATATACCCTCCAAGGCAGTGGATATCCTGCGCACGGGCGGAGCCCAGGATGTGGGTCGCATGCTGGCCGATGAGATGACTCCGGAGCGGGTGCGACGTGCCACAGAATTCGTGCGGAATGCCATCCGCAAGTATCGGCAACTGCAGCAGCTTGTGGAGCCCGAGTCCAGCTAGGTGGAATGCAACGTAAGTGCTGGAAGGGCTGGAGGGTTTTAGATTTATTGTTCGCTCGTTAATTAAATGAAATGAAAAATGTACTTTTAATGTGGTCATCAAAAAACAATTTAGCTTTTAATTGTCACTGGGGGCGATCATTCCATCATTTGCCTTCCCCCTGACCTGGGCTCCAGCGAAAACTTATCACGCAGCCCTCTCACAGCTTTTATGGCACAGTGAGCAATGTAAAGTATGTGAACCGCTGGAATATGTAACTGCTATACGAGTGTGTGTGTGTGTGTGTGTTCAATGCCACAAGGTGCACGTTTGTTACTTAACTAAACTTGCGAATGTTCTAATCGTCGAACAGTCGGTCAATGGCCCAGCCCCAGCACGGTCCGGTGACTGTAGAGACGGGGAGATTTATGGGAGGGGATAATCATCGCGTGCATTCAACTTTATGGCGATTGCAATGTGGAAAAATCGTGCCCGGCAACTGGAATTCCCATAGCTACTAACAAGTGTACAATCTCACTTTTCTGATCAATGTCAATTAGATGGATTGCGCTTAGAGTGGTAAATAATGGTGGAACCCCATCTGGAGAGCTTAGAAAGTAATGAGAATTTCGCTAAAGACACTTCTAACAGTGTGATATCACAAAAGTCTGGATCTAAAATTTGGATCTCTTATAGTCTCTGAGACCTAGGAGTGTAACGTCTAGAAGGAAACGTTTCCGACCCCATAAAGTATATATATTCTTGATCACAATCAATAGCCGAGTCGATTGAGCCTGTGTATCCGTCTGACCGTCTTGTTTGACGCCTAGTTCTTAAAGAGCTAGAGCAACAAAATTTTGTGTCCAGGCTCCTGTGATATCACACTGAAATTTTCGGTGTGCACTCTTTGTTGGGGAACCATACTGATTGCAGCCAGAGTTTTTTAGAGAACGTTTAGAGAGTTCAGAAGGTTCAGTAACGGCATTTTGGAAAAATAAATGCCAATATCAAAATATTACGCTCTTGAAAGGTCAAATATCCCAACCTATCCCAACCCATTACATATGTAATTACATATATATAATTGTATTACAAAAGCGGAAATAATTATAACGAGTATAACAGAGTATATATAAGTATATTTGACAGTATGATCATTTCTGCACATCACTCTTACTGGCGATTGGACTGCATGAACTTTTTGAGCAGCACTACACCCTCCCAGTTTTGCTCCCAGCCAGGGGTCACCTCCTTGGCATTCTCGTACCACTTGGCCACATTCGGATATTGGCTGATGTCATAGTCAACCACCTCGAATGTCGACACAGAGGACAGAATGGCGATGTCGGCGACAGTCAGGCTAGCTCCAGCAACAAAATCATCCTCCTCCAGGAAGGTGTTCAACAGCCCAAATGCCTTATCCACTTTCAGCATTGCCTCTGGATTTGCTGGCGTCTTGTCACGTATCTGCGGAAAGATAGCCTGATAGAAGCTTTCGAACATGCTGCCCATGTCGAAGTAGAGGCGTTGGTTGATCACAGCCCGCTTCTGGGGATCTGCGGGATAGAGGGAGTCGTCGTCCTTGCCGTACTTCTCCACCAGGTAAATCATGATGGCACGCGACTCCCAAATTATGAATCCATTGTCCACGAGGGTGGGAATTGTGTGCTGGGGGTTCAGCTGTACAAACTCCGGCTTCAGCTGCTCCCCCTCCAGCACATTCACAAACTTCAGGTTAAGGTCAACTCCCAGCGCCTTGGCCGTCATCATGACGGAACGACAAGGAGCCGAGCCCGGGTGGTAGTAGAAGTCCATGATGAAGAATGTGCCGCTTGTCTGACCTCCAGAAACTGTTCTGCTACTGAACGTTTAAAATCAAACGACAAGCTTTTATAGCCAAGGCACGAGGCACCCAAATTCATATCGATCGGCATACTCGCACTTGCCACATTTTATACGTTGGGATGATAACATTTGATTGCAATTAAGTATTTGCTTTGGTATGGACATTAAGTGGCTAATGGATAGATAATTTATACCTGCCTCATTGTAGTTTACAAGTACTAGCTCTGGCATTTGTTTTTAAATAATTTAATTTTTATTTAATATTAACAGAACTAGGTCCCAGGGACTTCGGGTCTAGCGTTCGGCTATCGCGACGTCATCATGAGCCAAACGCAGACAAAAATATGAGATTGGGGGCTCTTTTCGTTTTCTTTGCGATTTCTGTCTTCTGTTGTGCCTCCAGCTTATTTGAATGTACTGTATGTATGTACTGTATCTTTGTATGTACATATATGTATACCATAGCTTTTTCCCTTTGCTGTCTGGTCACTTACGAAACAGAAAAAGACCACGCACCCACGGTCTCTCACTGAGCAGAACACTTTTTCTCTCTTCGGTTGTGTTTTCGGTTGAGCCGACACACGATCGTGTCTCTACGATCAGTTGATGAGCAGAACCAAAAAAGTGTCTGAGTGAAGTTTTTTTTTGTGTTTATGTTTATTTATTCATGTTTTCCGCATCTATTGGGTTATTGTATTGTGATATTTATATTTTTATATATCGCAAATTTTCTGGAAACTGAACAGATATGATCAAGAAGAGATGTGATGATAATGAAGGTTAAATTTAAGGGCCAATAGTGAGGAAAGTGAACCTAGCAGATCTCATACATACGCTAAAGACACTTTTTTCGTTGGCTCGCGACAAAATGCTGAGTGAAAAACTGTAACAAAAGAGAAGTGCAAAAATCGGTCTCTGCTTGAGCGAGTTGAGCAAAAACAGATTTGATCGAGTCTTTTCTGTCTCTTATCTCAACGTGTTCGTAAATGAGAGGTTTTTTTCAAACACACCGAAACCGTTATGTATTTGTTTTTTTTTTACCCCTAAATGTTTTCAAAGTTAAGGCGTCTTTTGACCTCAGTGTGCATTCTATTGATCCAAGGATTCCTTATGCTATCTTTGCCACCATTTATATGGTATGCGATTAACAAAAGAGGATTCCCATTCCAGAAGGGCGGTTATAATGATTGTGCATAATTATAGGTCCTCGGCTAATGACCAGGTATGAACGTAGTACATTCTCGTACCCTCTCCAAGTATAATTACGAGTACATTTAAAGTATACAAAAATAATAGTAAGCAGAAGGAGAGAATGAGGAATATTATTTCACAACCTGACGTCAGAATTATAGAAACCGATAGGAACGTATGGAGAGCATGAGTAATCAAAATTAGTACTGGCTTCATATCATATCGTACCGTTGGCTTCATATCGATTAGTGTCCAAAAATAGTTTAAATTATGTTAAACATTCAATACAAACTAGTGGCCTGGAAGCAACCCCATTTTGCTCGAGTCACTGGTAAATATTTGTTGAGAGACATGGACTTTATATCTTATTAAACCTAATCAAGAATGTTAAGATGTCAAAAAATATACTTAAAATATTTCGTTTCACATTTTCTAATTTTTTTAATTTATTTAATACAAAAAAATAATCTAAGAGCATCAGAAAAGTTTATCGTTTTACTTGAATTCCGGTTTCTTTTCATTAAAGATGTGTTTGCTTGAGTATAAGCCCTCCACGGTTTCCTCCCAGCCCGGAGTCACCTTCTTCGCGTTTGCGTACCACCTGGCCACATTCGGATACTTCTTTAGATCGAAGTCCACCAGTTCGATCGTGGAGATGGTAGCCAGAATGGAAATGTCCGCAATGGTTAGCTGGCTTCCAGCCACATATTCCTGACCCTCCAGGAAGGTGTTGAGCAGCGTAAAAGCATTTTCTACTTTCGCCCAAGCTGCAGCGTCGCCGTAATTGCCAGTTCGGAAAATGGGGTAGTAGTAGCTGGCAAAGGCGTCGTACATGGTGTTCATATCGAAATAGAGTCGCTGGTTGATCAAAGCCTGCTTTTGAGGATCCTTGGGGTAGAGGGAGTCATCCTTGCCGTACTGCTCAACCAGATAAATGAGGATGGCACGCGACTCCCAAAGGACGAAGCCGTTGTCAACGAGTGTGGGTATAGTGTGCTGAGGGTTTATTTTCAAGAACTCCGGCGTCAGGTTCTCTCCCAATTTGATGTTCAGAAGCTTTTTGTTCAAGGACACACCCACAGCCTTGGCTGTCATGAGAACGGCCCGACTGGGTCCGGGACTAGGCAAGTAGTAGAGGTCCATGTTGATGCTCGCGAATAAACTACCTTGTTTGCTACTGACTGAAAGTGAACTAAAGTGAAAACCGCCGCAGCCCTCAGTTATATAGCGAAACCCATCTGAAATTATCTACGTTTTTTGTTTTGACTTTTAGCAAAATATGATGGTCATTGTTTGAAATCACAATTGCGATTTTTATTCATTATCAAATACATTTCGTACATATACACATTTTTGAATTCATTTCGCAATATAAATTTTGATGTGACATTCATTCATATTACCAGTTGAATATTAGAACAATCGTACTTCAGATTAGTAATAAGCTGGCAAACTTTTCCAGGGTTGTATAGTACGGAATGAGCTACGTACATATGTCATATCTGGTATTGATTGCAATAAAATTTATATCTGTATGGGGTTTGTAAAGTCATCAAATATCATATATATGTACCAAAAAGTGACAAATTTATCTATATTAATTTGTTTGAGATTGCTGTGGAAATTTGTTGGTCATTGATGTATAAACATGGTACATTTGCGGCCATTAGCTACCAAAATGTATAAGTGAACAATGTTGTTGTTATCGGATTGGTTTATTAGCCACTCCAAGGTTGAATGACCGAGAGCTGATACTCTGAAACTTTCTTATCAAAATTGTTTAACACAGTAGAGGCAAATATACAATACATTTTATGTGTATGTTTCATGTGTGTCTAATTTAGAAAGATATCTTTTTAAGACTCAAGCTTCTGACACAAACGTTATAGATAAATATATATGTATACTTTATGATATAAAGGATGACGAGATAGGGACTGAGGCCAAGGTGGCTTGGGCAAAAGCAGCAAGACTATCGCCATTCTCATTCTCATTCTCGCTCCTTTTCTGAAAGATACTCAAGAGTCCAAACGGATTCTTTATCCATATTCTCCCAGAGGTTCAATTGAAAAATACGGTTATTAGATAACTACAAGCAGTAGTTAATTTATTTATTAAATACGAACACAATACTAACTAACAATTACAGTTTTTCTTAGGCCTTCTTTGGCTGAAGTAATTCTTTCATAATTTGGAGGCCTGGCGAGGTCTCATCCCAGCCGGGGGTCACCTTCTTTGCGTTTGCGTACCACTTATCCACATTCGGATACTTCTTCAAGTCGAAGTCCACCACTTCGATCGTGGAGATGGTAGCCAGAATAGAAATGTCCGCAATGGTTAGCTGGCTTCCAGCCACGTATTCCTGACCCTCCAGGAAGGTGTTGAGTAACTCAAATCCATTTTCGATCTTCTTCCACGCCTCAGGGGGCCCAAACTTTCCAGTTTTAAAGGCCGGGTAGTAGTAGCTGGAAATGGCGTCATAAAGGGTGGCCAAATCGAAGAACAGACGCTGGTTCACTACAGCACGCTTTTGAGGATCCTTGGGGTAGAGGGAGTCATCCTTGCCGTACTTCTCAGCCAGATAAATGAGAATGGCACGCGATTCCCAAAGGACGAATCCGTTGTCTACGAGGGTGGGAACGGTGTGCTGTGGATTGATTTTCACGAAGTCCGGCTTCAAGTGGTCCCCCTCAAAGACATTCACGACGACTTTCTTGTTGAACTCCACGCCGACAGCTTTGGCTGTCATGATAACAGCTCGACTGGCACCGGGGCTCGGCATGTAGTAGAGATCCATACTAGGAATCGCGATTGTACGGTTTTACTCGAGAGAGAAAGAAATTCAACTGAATTTGGGCTGTCAAAGCAAATCCCTTTTATACCAAATTGTATTGATCTTATAACATATGTATATGTTTACTTGTTTAAGATTGCGGTGTACATTTGTATATCATTTATGATTGAAAACGTTGTATTTATGGCCATTAGCAACAAACATACATACATAGCTTTGCGATGGTATTTTTTTATAATCTTGCCTAGCTGTGAACTCTTGAGAAAGATCTATTATTAATAATCCCATAATGGAATTACATTAGTTAACTGGCTAAAATGTTTCTTCTACACATACAAGAACATTTTTAAGGATTTAAGGACAAATGTTCAGACTTTTCAATCTTGACAACTGAAAACCACTTTGCATCTTAAGACCAATCACTACTGTACCAGTTTGTCCTACAGTTATGTTATCAAAGTCCATTCCAATACATTGGCATAAAGTTAGAACGAGAATTTTCTTCATGCTAAATTGTTGTCTGTGTTCTTTTCTTTATGTCCTTTTCAGAACAATCGAAAATGTTAGCACATATTCTAGCACCATTGGGTACGTACTTCATTTTTGTATTTATTTTGTATTCAGAAATGACCCGGAATTCCGGAAAATGAGGAACACTTTGCACACTCTTTGTCGTGCAATGTTAGCGCCGTCTGGAGGAGGAGAGACAAACTGACTAAGTATCGGGTGTAAATGTAGAGTTGCGGCCGTAGCAACAACTCACAATCTTCCCCCTCGTTTGCCATTACGATTGATGGCGATAGCCTACTATCAAATTTTTCCAATCAGTAACTTTGTAAACATTTTTCCAATCGCACAATTTATCTTTTTCTGATCGCGTTCCACTCGAACGATGAGTCTTCAAGTGTGTTTGATGTTTTGGGTCAGTTCCAGCGTATGGTAATTAGCCTCCAAAGTTGTTGTGAAAATAATCAAAATCCATATCGTAAAAAGCCATCTTCCATGAAAAGACCAGAGCCCACTTTACAATGACCCAAATATAAACCAATAATGCATGTAGGTATGTACATGAGAACTTAGGTATTTTTTAATATAATAATTATAATATAATATAATATAATAAAATATATAAAATAATTATCATAGAATTAATTTTAGTTTTCCTTTGCCTTGGCCTTCATGTCCTCGATCATCTTCTTCAGTTGCTGGAGACCCTCCCAGTTCTCCTCCCAGCCGGGAGTCACCTTCTGGGCATTTGCGTACCACTTGGCCACATTCGGGTACTTCTTCAAATCGAATTCAGCTATATCGAATGTGGAGACAGTCGACAGGATGGCAATGTCAGCCACGGTTAGCTGGCTGCCAGCCACGTAAGTCTGTCCCTCCAGGAAGGTGTTGAGGAATTCAAAGGAGGTTTCTACCTTCTTCCATGCCTCAGCGTCGCCGGGCTGTCCAGTGCGGAAAATTGGGTAGTAGTACTTGGCAAAGGCGTCATACAGGGTGCTCAAATCGAAATAGAGACGCTGGTTCACCACAGCACGTTTTTGGGGGTCCTTGGGGTAGAGAGAGTCATCCTTGCCGTACTTCTCCACCAGGTAGGTGGCGATGGCACGCGACTCCCAAATGGCGAATCCGTTGTCCACCAGAGTGGGAATGGTGTGCTGGGGGTTGATCTTAATGAATTCGGGAGTAAGTTGCTCTCCCGCCATGGTGTTCAAGAGCTTCTTGTTCAACTCCACTCCCAGGGCCTTGGCCGTCATGATGACAGTACGGCAACCACTTCCACCGGGCAAATAATAGAAATCCATGTTGAGAAATGCGATTGTTAGCTGTGTTGCTCGCTGGAGAGGAAAAAGTATACTGACTTGGGACAGGCAGAACCATCTATATATATAGTACAATATTACTGATTTCATTTGTTTGATATTGTATGTATGTAAAAGTAACCGATGTTTGTATGGAAAAGTGCTTATCATGGTGAGCATGAATTATTGTTTGGTTTTTTCGGGGAAAGCTTTTGGGGCATAACAAACACACAAAAATGGGTATGTTTGTCTCCTAGGGAATTTGTTTTCGGGACTATATACTTTTTATCCATGTATCCCCACAAGGATTAATTATCTATTGTCTATTAATTACTGTAGGAATACCATAAAGACCTTATCTATGCCCTAGTAGAGCTAATTCTAAGTAATTACGAAGATCAAACAGTAAAGCACCGTTGCAAACAAGAGAAGAATCTCCATCAAGTGGATTTAATGATATTCCTCTCCCTATGTTAATATACTCCGAACTTGTCTTATCTAAAGCTTTTTAAGCTTCCATCGTTTCTCTTCCAAAGATGAATTCTCTTTATTTCTGTATCTCTTTCAGAAGTGAGACTCTTTAGTTTAGGTTTGTTTCTTTCCATTCCTTTCCTTTTTTGTTTGGGGAACCAGAGGGGGACCTGTGACGCATACCCATTCGAATGCTGTCCAACTGGTTCTCTTGGTCTGCTGTGACCTTTCTCTACATTTTACGCTACAATTTTGGCCGGCTCTTTCTTGAATTAACCAAAAACCAGTTATTGGCGAACTTCCATTGTTTATGTTTTTTTATTTCCCATGATTCAGTGTATTTCCAAATTCTATGCAAATGAGTAAGTTCTAGGGGTTTTACCTTCTATACCATATACCTACATACATATATGTGAGAACATAAATACATATACTCGTAGCATACTGGGTATATAGTAGGTGTACACACGAGTACCTTTTTCGATTTCACAACTAAGAGTCGGATGTTTCTGGAACATTATTAAGAGTATTTTGTTTGTCGCACTCAATCGCCGAGTGACGTGTCTGTCCCCCACGAACTAGTAGGCTCTTTCATGTTTTGTTATTGAATTTTTTTGGCTGGTCATGCTGATGGCTGATTTTCCTGATAAGAGGGATAGCTGTGGACATAGCAGGCGCCCACCCACCCCCTACGAGTTATCGGGGAATGGTCTAGAGGTGTACAAAATGTTATGAAATCCGAAGTATATGTACCCTATTAATTGACAAAAAAGATTATAATTTGTTTAAAGAAAACTTATCATTGCACGTAGCATTGATTTCATGGAAGTAGGTGATAAGTAGGAACATCCTGAATATATCATTAATGTGGCCACCAACCCATTGCCTAATTATAGTAACCTCTACAGGAGTAGAGCAGATATTGGGATGGTTTATCTAAGGAACACTTTATTTTATCTAAATGTAATCATGTACTACAGCTGCGGACAAGCTAAGGTCGTCAAAGCACTATACGTTGAGGAATGAAATAAAGAGAACATCTTCGTTATTCTGTTGTGGCCATTAATATATTAACATGATAATTATAGACCAATGGTCGCTATTGTTCACTAATTTGAAGTTCGCATGTCCTTTGGGTATAAAAATGACTAACCGGCCCAGTTCTTTAGACTTTCCGGCTGAGTAACAATCGATAAGAAACTACGTATTCGGAATGACTTTTAATTCCGACTACCCAATGTGGGTTACTAACTAAATCAATGAGTCACACTCGATACAATACCAAGGTTGCAGTTTGGCTAAACTTTGGGTATTTAAGCATGATTTATTTATGCGGCCCCCATACATACAGATATATGTACAAACGGATTTTTGCTTGGAAAAGTACAGTAGGCACAGCAAAAGTATCACACCACTTTACTTGGGAATTTCTGCCAACTGTTGCTGTGGCGGCTGTCAGATACGAGTGTAGTGTTTGCCAGCCGGCCGGCATATGGGCTCTTATCGCGTTTGTTGTTTGCCTCGGGTTTCGTCTTTCTCCGCTTTTGTTTTTCACATATTGTGCACTCGATAAATGTGTTTATTTTTAAGTGAAATTCGCATTTGTTGCTCGATTACCATAGAACTTCGGTTCGGATCTACACAGAACACAGATGTTTGCTAAAAAAAATGTGCCCCAACAACTGAATAATAATAAATGAGCGAGACAAAAAAAAAACAACAACACGAAATGGAATTTTAAGAGAAGAGAGACGCGAAAAAAAGAGCAATAGCAACGTTCCGCTGGGGAATCATTAGAAAGTTGCAGCTTTCTGTGGCAGCTGCAGGCCAGACCAGAGGAGGCAGCCACGCCTACATGCACAGGCACCTTGTATATCAAGCGCTTTTTATTCACTCTGCTAGCATTACACATTCATCCAATAAATGTATGTCTGTGCATGGGTGTGTATGGGTGTATATAAGAGCACTACATAGCAGACACGAAAAACAACTCGCGGCTGTTTCTCTTTACAGTGCACTATGGTCCGAACGACCACTTTTGTTGGTCAAAACTTAATTTTTAAAAGTTAAAACTAAAACTTGGTTTTGATCACTCTGCATTAGAAAAAGAGTGACCATTCGCAAAATCAGCTGTGCAACTGTTTTTATCGTAAAGTGCCATATTAATAACCATTTTAAATCTCTCAAAAATTAAAAAACGCCAAGACCTGATTAAATTTTTTTGATGAATCTTAATCAGTCGGGTTTTTACTACCTGGTTTGAGTTTTGAACTGTATCTAGTAGTTGTGATGTCTTCGTAATTAAAGGTTAAAGTGAGGCCTTCAACATGTGCCAACTTGTAATAAAAACTAATTTTTGAAAAGGTGTACAAAGTGAGTCCTACCTAGGCCCACCCTGAAACCTTTTGTGTGTCGTAGATTAATAAATTCTTTTTGAAATGTATATAGCAAGGATCTCAGCAATAATTTACGGAAACCTTTAAACAATTTTATTTTTATTTAAATCAAAATTTTTTTGATGCGTGCAACGCTGTTTTTTTAAATAAAATATGCTTAATACTTTTTTTTCACTATAACTAATAATTTAAATATGCATTAATAAAAAAAGGGCGGTGCCACACCCATTTTTTTTCTTAACTCCAATTCTTATTATCCAATACAAAAAACTAAATAAAAAAATCTTGTTCCGTTCGGGAGTTATTAATTTTGGCCAACAAAAGTGGTCGTTCGTACCATAGTGCAGTGACGTGACTCCCCCCGACCGACCAGCCACTGGGTCGCTGGTTTGCCGGCTTGCTCTCGGAGGCTATAAAAGCCCACTGCCACTCCGTCGTCTGCTCATAAGTTTTTCAAATTTGGTACAGTGTGCTTCGCGAGATTTCCAACAAACAAACAACTGTAAGTTTCCATCCTCTCCCCCTGTGTGTGTGTGTTTTAGTGTGGCAAAAAATAAGGAACAGTGTATAAAAGAAATATGAAAAAGTACCCAAACGAAGGAAACGTAGGAGCTAGCTATTTATGACATCATCATGGGAGTAATTTATCAAGTGAATTTTTATAATCGCCGACCAATTAATGTCTGCCTTTGTCTGAGAACTGAAATTATAGAGCGTGTCTACTGTAATTGATGAATATCTTTGCTGTTCTGTTCTATTCTGACCTGTTCTGTTCTGTGTGATTTCTCTTCAGTACAAAATGGCTGATTTTTACTACTTGCCCGGCTCCTCGCCCTGCCGCTCTGTGATCATGACCGCCAAAGCCGTCGGCGTTGAGCTGAACAAGAAGCTGCTCAATCTGCAGGCCGGAGAGCATCTGAAGCCCGAGTTCGTGAAGATCAACCCCCAGCACACAATCCCCACTCTGGTGGACAACGGTTTCGCCCTGTGGGAGTCGCGCGCCATTCAAGTCTATCTGGTGGAGAAGTACGGCAAAACCGATTCTCTGTACCCCAAGTGCCCCAAGAAGCGCGCCGTGATCAACCAGCGTCTGTACTTCGATATGGGAACGCTGTACCAGAGCTTCGCCAACTACTACTATCCCCAGGTGTTCGCCAAGGCGCCCGCTGATCCCGAGGCATTCAAGAAGATCGAGACTGCCTTCGAGTTCCTGAACACCTTCCTGGAGGGTCAGGAGTATGCTGCCGGCGACTCCCTCACCGTCGCCGACATTGCTCTGGTGGCCACTGTGTCCACCTTCGAGGTGGCCAAATTCGACATCAAGAAGTACGCCAACGTGAACAAGTGGTACGAGAACGCCAAGAAGGTCACCCCCGGCTGGGAGGAGAACTGGGCCGGCTGCCTGGAGTTCAAGAAATACTTTGATTAAGTTAGCACCTGCCTGATATTCGAGTTTTTTTATACACATAAATATATTTGATCTAATATTTATTCACGTTACAAAACAATTCCAAATTGGCGTGTATCCATTTGCAAATTGCAATAATTTATTCACATTAAATGAGTGTTCATTTTTTTGAATGCAAAACAACAAAACAATGAAAAACTATTGAGAACTGCATTTTATTGTGGGTTTTTTGTGGGTGAAGAGCAATTGAATTCTCTTAGGGCTTTCTGTGCATTTCATTTCTCTCTCTTAAATTGTAAAAGGGCTCTTTTTCATCTGCTCATAAAAGCTCAAGCATTGCCGGCTGTTCTACAGTTTGATTTGCGAGATAGAGCCAACAGGAAATCGCCAATAAAGAAGAATAGCAAACGCGTGCAAAAAGTAAAGTGGAAAAAGCAAAACATCAAAATTCTTTTCCATAGTTCCCCTTGAAAGAATATTCCGAAATCGTATAATATTTGCTTGGCTAATGCTCTGACATTGTACATTCTTATAGACCTTCATAATGGACTTTTACTACATGCTGTACTCGGCACCCTGCCGTTCCATTCTCATGACGGCCAAGGCATTGGGTTTGGAGCTGAACAAAAAGAAGGTTGACCTGGATGCTGGCGATCATCTGAAACCGGAATTCGTGAAGATCAATCCTCAGCACACGATTCCAACTCTAGTGGATGGTGACTTTGCGGTGTGGGAGTCGAGGGCCATACTCGTTTACCTGGCAGAGAAGTACGGGAAGGACGATTCGCTGTACCCCAAGGATCCCCAGCAAAAGGCTGTGGTCAATCAACGCCTATTCTTCGATTTGGGTACGCTCTATCAGAGCTATGTGTACTACTACTATCCGCAATTGTTTGAGGATGTTCAGAAGCCGGCAGATCCCGAAAACTTCAAGAAGATCGATGCGGCCTTTGAGCTGTTCAATACCCTACTGGAGGGGCAGCTGTATGCCGCATTGAACAAGCTGACCCTCGCTGATTTTGCTCTCCTGGCCACCGTCTCCACCTTCGAGATCTCGGAATATGACTTCAGAAAGTTCCCGAATGTGGTCAGATGGTATGAGAATGCGAAGAAGGTTATTCCCGGATGGGAGGAGAACTGGGAGGGCTGTTTGTACTACAAGAAATTGTATTTGACTGAAATCTTAAAAAAGTAATGCATTTAAATTGAGCTATTAATAAAGAGTACCCACACATGTGTGTTGCTACTTTGCGAGTACTAAGTCATTGACTTCTCTTCTCGAATGTGATAAGCGCGATTGAAGCTCTTTTATGAAATTGCGAAAGGTACACAACCTCAAACAATTTTAATGGGGCATACTGCCGATAAGATAGTGCTACGTATGAAATGGTATAATGTAAGTAGAGAAGATTCCCAGATAACGAAGAAGGCCACACAAATAATTAACGTCAAACGGTATTGGGAAAAAAACACTTGACAACATTTCAGTGTTTAGGCATGTTTTATGGCGGTGATATGGAGATAATTCGTTTTTCCAAATACCAGTACTTTTAAAGTTATTTTTTCCTTTAATATTTGATCTCTCGCTGCGTGCCCTCCGTCTTGGTCAAACCGGTTTAATCGCCCAACGAAATATTAGTCAATTATCACCTCAACCTAATTGAACCATCAGCGAAAAATTATTATTATTTTTTTTTGGTTATCTTCTTTGTGTTTGCCTATAAAACATAGCTTAACCGTAGAGCGATATTCAGTTTTTGGACGTGGCTCGACGTTAATAGAGCTCCCGAATACACAACAATAGTACATAGCAATATCTCGTAAGTTCGATGGGAGGGGGGTTTTTGTCTTTGTATATTTTTTGCATGCTCATCATGGGGTGTTATGTCATCGAATTCGCAGTGTACTTTCGGCACAAAAGAAAGTGATTAACTATTCGTATTTTTGTGATTTGCTTATTTGCACAGAGCTTCCTCCGCCTCTGCCTATCACCTCCCAAACATGGATTTCTACTACAGACCCGGATCTGCCCCCTGCCGATCTGTTCTTATGACAGCCAAGGCCATTGGCTTGGAATTCGATAAGAAAATCATCATCAACACCCGTGCCGGGGATCAGTTCAAGCCGGAATACCTGAAGATCAATCCACAGCACACGATTCCGACGTTGGATGACAATGGTTTCTCGTTGTGGGAGTCTCGTGCCATTATGGTGTATCTCGTGGAGAAGTACGGCAAGGATGACAAGCTCTTTCCCAAGGACGTTCAGAAACAGGCCCTGATCAACCAGCGTCTGTACTTCGATATGGGCACCCTCTACAAGAGCTTTGCCGACTACTACTACCCGCAGATCTTCCAGAAACAGGCGCCCAACGCAGAGCTCTACAAGAAAATCGAATCGGCCTTCGAGATCTTCAATACGTTGCTCGAGGGACAGACCTATGCAGCTGGGGACTACAGCGTAGCTGATATTGCCCTCTTGGCAACGGTGTCCACCTTCGATGTGGCCGGCTTTGACTACAAGCGTTATGCCAATGTGGCCAAATGGTACGAGCACGCCAAGGAGGTTACGCCCGGCTGGGTCATCAATTGGACTGGATGCCTGGAGTTCCGCAAATACTTCGACAACTGATCGTTCATTCGTTTTATTGCACTTGGTTCTTATGAATAGACATCTAGGCTAAGCTTAAAGTAGACTAAAGATTGCACTTGGTTTACGTATCAACTAGAACAAAGAATTCGATTTGCTAAACTCGAGGGGTCGTTGGAAGGACTGCTCCAGGTTGTGCAGCCGCTGCTCCAGATCGTTCATCGAGTTGCGCAGCGCATGACCCCGAGGACGAAGCGAGATCTGCGGCGAGCTCTGCATCAGGTCATCCTTGACGCCGGAGAACGAGTGTCGCACACAGGAGCGCTTCTCGAAACGGGTATTCTGATAGTGGGGATGCTGATGGTGGTGCTGGCGGTGCTCACAGCTCCCGTTGCGGCAGTTGTGCGCCACCAGCGGTTCATCGGTCTTCAGGGAATCCTCGTAGGTGTCACTACAAAAGCGACTTGATCGATCAAATGATCCTGAGGCAATTTGGCATAACCTACGACTAACCTGCTGTCCGTGTTGGGCTGCTGTTGCTGCTGTCGCAGCTCTAGGTGGGCCTTGGCATGTCTGGGACAGAGTACTTCTGGATTGGTGATGCGCTTCGAGCCGCTGTGCTGGAAGGAGTCCGGCGAGGTCTCGTACAGCTCGCGGCTGCTCAGGAACTCCACACCCGAGTCCTGTCCCGTCGAGTGCAGCGAGAACAGCGAGGTCTCATAGTTGTTTCTGCATGTACACATATGAGAGGAGAATGGTTATGGGTTGAGGTGATTTCCAACTATGGTACGGAGTGTCCACTCACAGATTGTTCACTGGCTGACAGGAATTGTATTTGAGCACAAATGGTGTGCTGCCTGTGCCTGCCCCAACGTTGGCATCTGTGCCAGCGGCTGCTGCTGCCGCCGCCGCCGCCGCCTTGGCAATGGACTTGGGCAGCGGCACATCAATGTACTCGCGCTGTCGCTGCTGTCTGAGGATGAGGATAGATGGTGGATTCGAACATAGAATGGGAAACCCGTTCGGGCTCTCATTGCCATTCACTTACTCGTTCAGGTACTGATGATGCTGCTGCTGCGTGGCCAGAGCCTGTTGCTGGTGATGATGATGCAACTGTTGCTCCAGTTTCTCCGTTGCCGTGGCCGTCGACTGGGTCTGGGCCGAGGAGCAGACCGACTCGGGCATGAAGGCGCTCGTTGGCCGCTGGCTCCCGGCGCTGCCCTTGCTGCAGCGCTGTGTGTGCCGCTGCGGGCGCTGGCGACGCTGTTTCTGGCCACGGGAGGAGGCCCCGATGCCGGCTATGGTGTATGTGAGGCCAGCATCCGAGGCAGCAAAGTCGCGCTGGGACCAGAGACGGCTGCAAGCACACATAAGAAGAGACGTTTCAGAGAAATGGCTTTCCATTTGAGTTGCAGTTGTCACCACATCATCTTCTTCTGCTTCATCTAATTGCCCCATGTTGCAGCTTTGGTTGTTGCCATTTGATGTGTTGTGTTTGTTGTTTTTTACCGTTATAATTTAATCGGATAGGAGAGGCCTAAGCGAAGCCGGTTTCCTTCGAGAACCGAGAGCCCCATTAGGAAAATGCTGCTGTATCAGAGCATTATCATCAGCGCCAGCAGCAACAGAGGAACAACAACAACAGCAACAACAACAACCAAAGCACATGAAATTGCAATCCTCTTAAGATTTATTGTATTATACGGTCTTAAGCTTAAGCTACTCCTACATATACTATGGCTAACATCAGATGCATCTATGGGCTACTAAAGAGCAGTCTTTCACTCGGTTGCAGTTGCAGTTGCACTTGTAGTGCCTTAGCCCCTTCATTCTTTACCGTTTCTGGCGCACGCACAGGTAGCAGCAGGCGGAAAAAAGTGCCCCCAGGCTGATCAGAACCAGTAGCAATACGGTCACGAATTCCAGTCCTCCCATGAAGCTGGATGCTGAGGCGTGGGTGGGTCGCGCCGCCTGTCCGAACTCCGCCAATTCGATTATGCGCGGCATGGACTTGCTTCCATCGACTTTCTGCTGCTGGAGCTGCAGTGCATCCAGCTGGAGCCCCGCCAAAGAGCTGCAACAATACAGAAGATCATTTGTAAGCGTAGACATAAGTGGGTCAAGTGGGTCAAGTGGGAGCTGGGAGTAGGGAATGGTAATAGGAGAAGCGAAGACTTACTCCTGTAGCTGTTCCATTTCCATAATGGAATTCGTTTGGGGATCAACGGCATATATATAGGCATTGGTGCTGTTAAAGAAACAGTTAGGTAGAGCATCGATTATCATCATATGAAAGGCTGACAAAACGGGTTACATTTGGGAACTAAGAGGAATTTGTAGAGCGGTATATTTACGAGCTCTTTTCTTGGTAATTAATACGACTATATTCTAATCTTTCTACATGGATTTTCTGTACTACTTACGCTGGTTCCAGTGCATTCGAGTGGGGCTCTAGAAGTCTCACACGCACATCCCTGCCAATTGCGGAGCTTAGCGCCTCCATTAGACCCTCAATGCGACGCTCCACCTCCACGGGTTTGCCGGCCACCACCAGACGCACCTGCTTGGACTCATCGATGATGTAGACAAAGACGTTGACAATGCCGCTGCGTCCATCGTCGGCGCCCATGCGATCGGTGGCCTTCACATCGAAGCCATAGAGGTGCTCATCGTGGGGCAGATCTCCCAGCAGGCGTATATTGCCGGTCGTCTCATCGATGCCAAAGAGACGCGTGGGCTCATTCAGCAGACGATAGCGTATCTCGGAATTAAGACCCTCATCTGCATCTGTGGCTAGTACTCGAGTCACTGGATAACCAAAGCTGGCGCTTTGAGGCAGGACCGCCACGATCGGCTGTCCATTGCCACGGAAACGGGGCGCATTGTCGTTCTCATCGGATATGTGGACCAGGATGCGACACTCGTTGGGCGACAGGCCTTCGATCCTTTCGTCCACCACCGGGTAGGATACGCGGGCGAAATTGCGCGCCTCCCTGCTGAGGCGATCGGCCCGGATGCGCAATTGATAGCGGGATATGTGCTCCCTGTCGAAGGGCTTCAGGGCGTAGAGGAGCATGTTCTTGGCATCGTACTCGAACGGTGGATGGGCATCTGTCTCGTCCAGGCCCTCTTCCAGCCACAGCGACCAGCGGTAGTTCTCCGGATTGAGTCCCGCACTGAGATTCAGACGCATTACCTCAATAGGCGCCTCATTGTTCTCGGCCAGCTTCACTTCGTAGTAGGCGTGCTGGAAGATGGTAACATTGGCCGGCGGCTCGGGCTTGGGCGTGGACTTTGGTGGATCAGTGACGGCCTGACCCTGCAGATTGACAATCACCACGGCGGTGGCGGATAGGGAGGGACTGCCCACGTCCGAGGCAATTACGGACACATTCAGATGCTCATAGTCGTTGTAGCCGTTGATCCGGGAGACTGTGGTGATGGTGCCATCGCGGGAGTCGATCTGGAAGAGTGGCGCCTGCAGTTCCTGGTGCCGGATGGAGTAGAGCACCAACCCATTGCCATTGCCCACATTATCCTTGTCGATGGCCGTCATTTGTCTCACAAAAGTCCCCGGCTGAGTGCTGCGGTCCAGGTACGCCTTGTAAACGGGCAGCATGAGGGTCCTGTCCGCCACATTCGGCCAGTACTTGACGGCCTTGGTCTGGTCATCGTAGCCAATGAACTCGGGCCGATTGTCGTTGATGTCCAGGACGTTTACCTCCACGTCCACACTGCTGGACATCCTCTGGAGCACCGTGGGTGCATTGTCGGTGGCTATCACCTGGAAGCTGTACTTGTCGTGCAGCTCCCGATCCAGCTGTCCGCTGATCTTCAGCACTCCGGAGGCGGGCTTGATGGTAAACGGCAGCGTCAGGTCGCTCAGGGTGTACGTGATGTTGGCATTCTCGCCATAGTCCATGTCAATGGCCGTCAATTGGCCCAGGACACTGTCCTTGTACTCGCCCTCGGCGGTGTCGAAGCTGTACCAGGACTTCCTGAATGTCGGCGCATGATTGTTCACGTCCATGACGGTGAAGCGAAGGCAAGTGGTGTCCTTGAGGCCGTCTATGTCCGTGACACTCAGATTCAGCCAGATTTCAATGTTGGCCGCCAGCGGAAAGTTCACCGACAGCTCCCCGCTCAGCTTGTCCATCGTGAAGTGGCGCACACCCTGCACCTTCAGCAGCGGCATGCCCGGAGAGCGCTCCACCTGCTCCCCCTGGAGCTCGTAGTGCAGCTGCGAATTCTTGCCAAAGTCCTCGTCACTGGCACTCAGCTGCAACAATTTCGCCCCAATGGGCGTGTCCTCGTAGATGGCAAAGAGGGGACACTTGGTGGGCAGGGCCCGGACCATGCGACGACGCGACTTGGCTCGACCCACAACACCGACTGCCACAGCCCTCTCCCGATCCATGTGGAGACGCGGGGAGCCCGGAATGTGATAGGGCGGCGGGGCCAGCATCATTGCCGCGGTGGCCTGGGGCGCTGCCATGCCGCTGGAGCTCTCCACAAAGTAAATCTCCATGTCCGTGGTGTACTCGCGTATCTCCAGGCGCGAGTCCTTGAACACAGAAATGCGCTCAAAGATGGGGGCATTGTCGTTGACATCCGCCACGAGGATGGTCAAGTGGGCATAGCCCGACAGGCCCCCGCTGTCGGCGGCAATCAGCTTCAGATTGTACAGCTGCTGCTTCTCCCTGTCCAGGCCGCGCTTGCCCGTGTAGCTGATGCGGAAGTAGGGGCCGCTGCTAAGCTTGAAGTTCGACTGCATGAAGGTGGTGTGCAGCTCCTGGTACTTGAACTCGTCGTTCCACTGATCCGTCAGATTGAATATGTTAAAGGCGCCCGTTGTGGGCGGCATCTTGTGCTGACTGGCGTTCCCAGCAGCCCCCGAGAAGCTCCCGTTCACATACTCAATGCTGAACTCCTCACTGTAGTCGCCCTGCAGCTGCACCCGAAACTCGGCATTGACGCCCTCGTCCGCATCCTGGATGTGGATGGCATGGTTCATGGACAGCTCCGTGCCCGCCGCACAGTTCTCGTTGATCAGGCCCACATAGGTGAGGGCATTGAACTTGGGGGCATTGTCGTTGACATCGTCCACTTTGATATTGACTTGATAAATCCCAGCACCGCTGACCAGACCCGTGCTGTACTCGACAATCACAGTCAGCTCATAGCTGGCCTGCTGCTCCCGATCGAGTCCGATCAGGGTGAGCAGTGTGCCATCCTCCGTGATGGATATCTTGTTCACCACCTCCTGCTGATTGGCGATGATGTACCGCAGCTTCACGTTGGAGTCTCCCACCAGGCGTCGCGGCAGGCGGCGCTTCGACTTGGAGCTGCGACTGCGGTTGCGGCTCCGGAAACGGCTGCCCATCGTGATATTACGGCTACCACTAGCCACATCCGAGGGCAGCTCACGGAAGCTGCCCAGCTCGTTATTGACCAGATTGATGCCGTTCTTGTACAGCAACTGGCCGATGATGCCTCCCACGACATTCTCCTCCACATGGAAGTTGATCACATTCATATTGATCTCCCTGAAAGCAAAAGGATAACGTCTGGATGGATGCCGAAAGGATTGTCGCCTCTACTCACTCTATAACAGGTCGCAGGGGCACCTTCTGCTCGGGCTTGTTGACAATGTGTATCGTCAGGTTGGTGATGAGCACTCCCTCATCGCTGAGCTCGGACTGGGATGGAGCGGCTACTGTGGTGAGCGGTGAAGAGCTGCGTGACATGACCAGCGGCTTCGTGGAGTTCGCAAAGAGCTGTATGGAGATACATCCGTACAATATAGAAGGGCTGTAAACGATGCAAAATGCAATCGACTTACATAGTTGGCCACCGCCTCAAAGTTGTAGACTTTTCGCTTAAACTCCGACAGCTCTCGGATGACTGTGATTATGCCCGATCGCTCCTCGATGGCAAAGGGCACACCCTCCGAATAGGTGTGTAGGAGATCGTACATTATCTCATCCTCGCCGTCGTAGATCAGAGAGGTTCGCACCTGACCCACTGAGGTGCCCAGTGGGGTGCTGGCTCCCACCCAGAACTCGTACGGTGCTCCCACAAAGTCAATGGCCTGATCATCGATCGTGGCGTAGACTTCAATCGTGATGACGGCCAAAGAAAAACGACGCTCCGAGGGATTGGTGGGCTGATCGCTGGCCTCCACAAACACCGCAATGCGTCCGCGTCTGAGGGGTCCGCCCACAAAGATGGTGCCGTTTTTGTTGTCCAGCCGGAAGGGGATATAGCCACTGCCCTTGGGGCGCTGCAGTTCGTACAGCAGATGGCCGTTGGGTCCATCGTCCGGATCTTTAGCCGCCACCTGTCCGATCACATAGCCCGTGGGTGCAGTTATGGGCACCTTAAATTCGTACAGATTTCCGTGCTCGAACTTGGGCGTGTTGTCGTTCGTGTCCAGCAGTGTGATCTCCACGTGCACTCGACTGGGACCTGGCTTCTTGAGGTGCTTGTCATCCAGGTATGACGGATTGCGTTCCAGGGCCTCCACATTCAATTGGATTGATCTGCGCTGCTCGCGATCGAGCAATCGATCATCTCGGACAGTGATCCAGCCCGTTCGCGAGTCAATGCGGAAGGCACCCGTCGTCTCCTTGGTCTCGACGAGATTGTACAGAAACTCCGAGTTCTCGCCCTGATCCCGATCGATGGCATTGACTTGCAGCACACTGAAGCCCGTTGGCAGGTTCTCCACAATCGAAATGTTGTAGAAATCGGCCTCGAACTCGGGCACATTGTCATTCAGATCGAGGACTTCCACTTCGATGCTGTGAAACGAAATCAATCATCTCTGGGTACCAAATCTCGAAGGGTTTCTTCTACTCACCGAGCCAGTGCCTTCTTCAAGGGGTTGTCCTTCTGTCGAGCCTCCAGCTGCAGGACAAATGTGTTGCCCGGCAAACTCTCCTCCTCCAGATCAATCTCCTTCTGCAGGTACATGACCCCGTTGTGGGGATTCACACGAAACAGCTGCCGTTCATTTCCCGATATAATCTCATAGACGAGGGTGGCATTCAGCGAGTCCTGATCGAAGGCCATTATCGGTGGGGCAAAGTACAGGGGAATACGTATCGGGACGCCAGTCATGGGAAAGAACTCGTTGATCTTCGTGCGATAGACGCCCTCAGTGAACTTGGGCGGCAAGTCGTCCACATCGCGGACATTGATCGTGATGGTGGTGTTGGCCTGGTTGGCGGGCGTGCCCCGATCCCAGGCGAATATTGGCAGCTTGAACTGCCTGATGCCGTTGTCAAAGTCCAGCTCCCGCTTCAGGATGAGCAGCGGTCGATGTGGGCTCTTGAGGGCAAAGTACGGACTGCCATCGGCGGAGAGTTGTTCCGGCACCGTGGACATGCTGAAGTGAACCTCGGAATTTGGGGTATTGGGCTTGTCCCGATCGAAGGCCTGCACCCCCTCAAAGACGATGCTCTCCACGGAGGTGTTCTCGTCCACATCCACCACATAGGGCACGTTGAGAAACTCTGGTGCATTGTCGTTCACGTCTTCGATGTAAACGGTGATTGAGAGGTAGCTTCCCTGGAATATGACAATGCACTTTGAGCATGGATCCTACCTTGCGGGATGGTTAACCTACCTCCTCTAGTTTGTCCTGTTTGCCAGCGCAGAGGATGCGGAACTTGAGCAGATTCCTGGGCACATCCCGATCCACCAAACGCTCCAGGGAACGGGCCAGGCTAATCACCAGTGTGGTGGCATTGTATTCGGTCAGATTGAAGTACTTGTGATCCCCACTGGCATCGGCGCCCTTGAGGGCCGCCGTGGCTCGGGGATAGGCCTGCACGCGGAGTATCTCCTTGCCCACCTGGGCATCTTCGCGCAATCTGATGAAGCGGACACCTTCGCTTTCCGCCGCCACACCGTCGACCGTGTGAAAGGCACAGCTGCCGGAGGTCGCTAAAGTGGAGCAAAAGCGAATCCGTCAGAAGATTAGAGATTACCATACCAAGCCATGCTATGCATTTGTGGAAAAAAAAGTAAAACTAACAACAACATTGACAAATTGTCGCTGTCGCTGTTGTTGTTGTTGTTGTTTTTGTTTATTTGGGCATGCAAATTTTCCCGCTGAGAACCAAAAACGGAACAACAATTGGGAAATCGCCCATAACGGTGCGACGTGCAACGTGCGAAGCGAATCTTGTGGCTACCACCAGGCGGGCCACCAGGGGCTTGGAAGAACTGGCGCCAAACCGAAAAACTTTCTACGTTTGTCGCGTGGCCCATTCCGCTGCGATTTTCATGTGCAGTTGCAACACTTTTCCACATGCATTCAACTGTCTCCGTGTCTCCCTGTCGGTGGGGCTGTTGGGGCCTGCAATCAGCAAACGATGGCAGGCAGCTCTTGCAAATTATTTTTCTGCTGCTGCTGCTGCTGCCGCCGTTCCCACCCTCATGACATAATTAAGCCTTTTTTGTTCACTTTGGGCCCCAAAGGCATCCCAACCAAATGCGTACCAAGTGACAAGAAGACACCATCCACATCGTCTGGGGCTGGGCTACCTGTCTGCCTGACTTACTGACTGACTGACTCTGCCTGGCTTGCTGACATTTCTCTGCTTTATTTTTCTTTCTTTTTTTTTTCGGAAGATCTCCTACGGTGGAAAATTATCATTGTTGGCTGCAGTTGCAGATGCAGTGAAATCTCCAGTCGAGCATCTTCTTCATCCAAAGACGTTGTCGCTGTCGCAGTCTATGTCTATATCTCTGGCCCCTTGTCGCTGGTAGGCATTGCTTGTTTATTGTTTTATTTGCGGCTTGGTCTTATTACATTTTTTGTTGCCTACTTGTTATTGTTGCAGTTGTAATTTGAGTTCGCAATTTCTATTATTTACTTGCAGTTTCTGGCTCAGTTCGGTGAGAACGGCTTGCGATGGCTAGAGGGTTTTCCCCTGGATACTAAGACACGATATGAAGCTTTGATTCCGCCATTGCTCCATCAAGCAGAATCGGCATACAGACGCAGATATCATTATTATTATTAGAATATTCATTTTGAGTGTGGGTACAGGCAAGGGGATACTAATTTGCAATGTAATTGGATCAACACTTCTATAAGAAAAGCAGTTCGATCAACAGATCAATTTTCCATAAGAATGGCTAGACGCATATGTATCTCAATTCAGATCTGAACAAAAGAGTCAAATGTTGATAAAATATCAAATATTTAGGACCTATTCAATCATGTAAAAGGACCAAATAATAAGTGTTTCTTGTATCTGACCGAAATGGATTTAAGGAATCATTAAATTTGAAAAATTTGACTTTAATAATTTATAAATATATATCCTAACCGATTTTCAAAATATATAATGGATATTTGAGACCTTAACTGCAAACGTTTCAGATTTAAGTCGGATAATATGTATATTCCGGATGGAGTATTTATAGATAAACGTATCTCATATTTAGATCAATTTTATTCTATGATATGTACGTATCCGATTACTCCTTTGTCGTATCCATGCGTTCGTTTCCCCATTCGGAATGCAAATGTTTCCCAATCATACGATTATTATGCCGCTCCACTCGGAATGCACTAAACACTTTCAAGATTGAATACTTTATGTAGCGGTTCTTCAACTCATTTCCCACAACATAAATGTCATACTCATTGTTCTCATAAAACAGAAATTATATGTAATTCATATGCACTATTCTTCACATTGGTGCTCTGAACACTTTAGCACTTGTTGGCTGTTGTTATTGTTGTTGTTGTTGTTGTTGGTGGTTGGTTGTTGGCCTACGAGAACAATTAACTTCATTCAAGTTTAGCCATCATCTGGCGCACAAAGCGCTCGTTTGCTGCCATTAAAGTCAAGCGGTCACTTCAAGTAACACAAAAGAATTAAGTTTTAATTAGAACATTGCCACACTCGCACTGGCACTCTCACACACTTGGGTTCCCAAGTTGGTTCTTGAGTTCAAGTCGGTCGTCGGGCGGTCACACCCAGATTTAAAGGCAAGGTGGCATCGCCCGGTGGCGATGGCCAGGAGCAGGTTGCTGAAATGGGTCAACGGGTCTTCCCTGAATGGTCAGGATGGCTACGCCGAATGTGGGTCAGCTGTCCATCCGTCCGTCCGTCTGTTGCATAAACAAATTAGCAGGTTGCCACATTGAGATAGTTGACTCAATACAAATCGATTTCCTGGCAATTTGTTGGCTGGCTTTTGAGGAAAAGCTGTCGCAGCAGCATTTAAATTTGAAATTTGGGTTATTTAACGGTTTCGGCTCGGGTTCGGCAGCAGCCGCACAAACGACCGTGCCACAACGAGATAAACGGGTTGATGGGGGGGCAAAACGAAAGACTTGGGCGACAAACTGCGATCGCAGGCCTGGGCCACTAAATTGTCCAGCCTCGTTCGATTGACGCGTATACACATTAGTACTGGATATTGAGACACAGACACAGAAACACACACACACACAGTTGCTGCAACAGAGATTTACGAACATATCACGTCAGCTAATATGGCTATAACGGCTATAACTTGCCTTGCACTTGTCCCGCTTTTGCAGCCTGGCCCAAAACAAAAAGCCAAGACAGAAGCCAAATGGCACAGAAACTCGCACAGGCAGGTGGGTGGTAGGTCAAGTGGAAGGCCATATCTGGGCCTTAGCTATGGTTATCCTTGGTAGTGTTTTCTTCTGCTGCACACTTTATAGTTCGGACTCGATCCGCACTCTCACATCGCGAACACAACCGAAAACCGACCGACAACGCAAACACCACACGACCAACTGAAGCGATCTTCACCACTGCAAGACCCACTCGGTGGCCGGGACTGTGTGGAGAGTGGGGACTGCGATGAGACTAGTTTTTCACACAGTCGAGAAAACAAGAAAAGCCATGACAAGTGGCAGACGGGGCGGAAAAGCCTGGAGAAGAGTGGGGGAGGCAGAGCAGCAAGTGGCTGCCAGTAGTAGTATCCTTGGCTCTATATACGGGCCAGCCCATAAGCATTGGCTCTACTCAGATTAGCAGAAACCGTTGCGGTCTTGCGCTGCGTTCGTTGCGTGTTGCAAAGACAAAAGGCAGGCAGGCAACGAAAGCGAGAAAGATAGAGAGCAACAAGGAAGGAAGGTGTCCGACAGCAATAGCAAAAGCCACTCGTAAAGTATAAACAACAAAAGTTATTAACATAAAGCATAAACATGCAGCCCCGGCCAGGGCAGGCCCTAGGCTGTCGATGATGGCCCCAAACCCAGACCCAGAGCCGGAGCCAGAGACAGAGACAGAGACAGAGCTGTTGATGACTTGATGCGCCACAGCGCTGTGGAAAGCAGCAACAAGTCAAACCATCAAACACAATACAAATCACTGAATACTGAATACGGAATACGGAATCGGATGGACGGACAAAGCCAGACAGCCCAACAAAGAAGCGATAAGCTGGTGGATCCAATCAAATCGTAAGACGGTGGTAAGGGAAGCCCATGCCCAGGCCCATGCCCAGGCTGCTCTGTTGCAGTTGCAATAAAGCCAGAGTCTTAACGGTTCTTGGCTCAGCTGGAGATGAATGCACGATCGAAACAGAACAGAAACACAAGGGAGCCCGAAGTAAAAGCGATGAAGAAAATCTGAAAGAAAGGCAAAGGCATAACTTCAAAACTTTACATAACACCTGAGTGGAGACGGCAGACGATGCGGCAACTGACCGACCGACGGCTCGAATCAACCTACGCAAATGCTAAGGGGAACAGACAAGGGTAAGGGGAAGGGAAAGGGGCAAGCATAAGGTACGGTAAGACGATCCGAACCGATGGAGTCAGCGGCTTGGAAAATTGGCGCGTGCGAATGCTACTACTTGTTGGGGTTGGCTTGTGGTTTGCTGCCGCTGCTGTTGCATGGGCAGAATCAATGCTAATCATCGAGGGCTGGCCAAGAAGTTTGTGGCCAGATGTGTGCCAGCAGGTGAAAGCAGGAAGAGCTCTGCCCCGTAAGACGATATGCAAAAAAATCAAACAGCTCGAGTGTCAGATTACTCATTGGCTTCGACATGAGGCAAACAGCGATTTGTCTATGCATCGATGGGCATCGCTTCGAATATGTTTCAAAATCCTACAGATCAATTACTACCAATGAAAAGTGCACAATTCGATCAACATCACATGTGCATATCCATATTTGCAATTGATTTTTATTTATTGCACTCAAATCTTGAAGTTTGTGGCTAAGTTTTTCAATTTGATGTTTGTTTGACTGCAAATCCATTCCATTTCCAACTAGTTTGGGGGATTTCGTGGCCCGCGGACTTTCGCTTCCAGTTTATGCAATGGAATGGCCGGGTGACAAAAACGTTTCACCAAATCGAATCAAAATTCACGAATGCGACGAACTCGCAACCGAAAACCATCAAATATTGTATGTATTGAGTGGATGGAGTTTGATCATATTTCTGGGAGTGCACTTACGTATGTGGATAGTTATGGGATCGCTTTGAATTTGAGGGCCCCTTCTTCCCGAATCATCAATTTGTACTGCGATCGAATAACATTTACCAGATTTACGGGGTTTTTCGTCATCCTCATTTGGATATGGAACTCTGTATAGTAAGTAGATTTGAGGATATGGTCATGCCCTATGGTCCCACAGCAGGCCCCTGTGGTATCATATTGCTTCAAGGATATGGCCAATTTGGTCAAGCCCTTTACTGCCTCCTCAAATGGCGAAAATCTCTGGCATTCACAAAAGCCCTGGATGGTTATGGTTGGTTCCCTGGATGGTTCCTCTAGCTCTAAGGCGTTACACAAGGAGGACAGACATTCATATCTGTAGCTGTCTATGGTTCTAACGACCCTATTAATGCTGATCAAGAATATTCTTTATATATACTTTATTGCGACGCATCTATCTATGTTTATTTAAATTGTTTAAAAACAGTTTGTTTTTTAATTTAAACCTTTTTTGAGCGCATCTAATTCAGAGCTAGTTCAGAATATCGCTCGCGAATGTTCCTAGAAGAATGTTGCGAATTTCGTAAATGCAAAGACGTTGCCAAGACAGATGCTGCGAATTAAGTAAGTGTCGCGCTGCAACATAGCTGGTGCTACAACCATTTAGCAAATGCATTCACCACACAACGGTCTGACAACTCTATATAAAACCGCAATTATTTGAACATATGGATTTTGTGGACTATGTGGAATGTGTATTTGAAAACCGCCAAAATTTAGAGCAAACAAATAATTTGAACATAAATTAATCTATTTATTCCGTGTTGTATGTATTTCGGGTACTAAGACATTATTTTGAGTGCAGATATTCAGTAGATTCATGCAGATTCGAGTTTGAGTACATAATATATCACGTGTGCTGCAGCTAAAGAAATTGCTTGATTCAGTTATCATCCGCATGCTGCATGTTCTCCAGACTGAACTGCAAAATAATGACAATAAAGTTCATGGCATACGAGACCAGGAAAAGCCAGAAAGCATGATCCAAGGTGAATAGACCCAAAACGGAGAACTTCAGGCTGTCCAAGGGTGCGAACAGGGGAAACGGTGTCCACGCCATGGCCTGCAAAGAGAGGGAGGGAGAATTAAAGACTTTCCCCCACCGTCTACCACCCACCTCATGATGGGTTAATTCTGGCGGGAGATAACCAAATTCCAGGCATCGCTGACGCAGACGACCGTGCCGCACCTGGCAGAGATGGGCTGCCAAGATGAGAGCATACAGCTGGATGGTGACAATCAGACAGTAGTTGGAGATGGTCAGCGGTACGCCGTGCTGCGAGACAAAGTACGACATGTAGGCGTACATGTTGGCCAGAATGTTGACGAAGTAGCCGATGACCAGCAGAAAGATGCCCAACTGAAAGAGATCCACAAAGTTCGCGGAGAGGCGGAGCCAGCCGCGCTCGCGTTTCAGGAGCCGAGCCAGAGCCGGCGACTCCTGCTCCAGGTGGTCCAGGCTGGCCAGGAGCAGCAGCATGCCACCGAATATCCCATTTGCATAGACGCTGCTCACGTGCTGCACATACAGCTGGATCCCGTAGGCCAGGAGCTGGGTCCAGGGCAGACGACTTCCCGCCCCCTGCAGGAAGGGGACATTGCAGAGGAGTTCGTACAGCGAGAGCAGGAGCTTGGACCACAGCAGCAGCGTTGAGCCCCAACCCAGCTTCCGTTTCCGATGGAGTTGCGCCAGGCCGTTCAGCAGCCTGGCCAATCCCCGACGATGCCAGAGGTGGGCGCCCAACAGGGCCAGCGAGATGAAAACATCGCCCGTCATGGCGGCCAGGGCAATGTTCTTGAAGATCATCGAGTGCCGCACATTGGTGGCATCGTACATGGCCGCGCTCTTCCACAGCATCAGGGGGGCCAGCCCAATAAGGAGGAGCCATCGCAGGACACCGCTCAGGGTCAGCAGGCGGCGGCAACGGGCTCCTCTGCTCCGGCTGTAGCTGAAGGGCGCCAGCGCCAACAGCTGCCAGAGCCAGAGGAGCAGGCAGAGTCCGCAAACGTGCGGCAGTCGTGACATGTTCCGGGCAACTAAGGACCCTAAGGGACTCTCTAATGCAGGGCAAGGCTGCCTTTCGGCGAAACCTTTCTATCTGCTGGAAATCAATCGTAGCCACGACACGCTCGTTATCATCGCTCCCAGGGGCACTAAGCCAGTTCCTGATAAGTGCGATCGATAGCTACTCAGACATGTGTATATATTTATAAACAAATTGCAAACATTGTTACTTTTTACTTTGTGGAAGGTTTGTGTTTGCTGTTCGGCTCCCGCCCTCCGTCGGGATCTGAGTCAGCTCCGTGCTGGCGGTGATTTCGTGCTCAGGTCTTTGGCTTCACACGCAATTGGAAAGTTTTGGTGAGTGTGGACATAAAGTTGGGCATTTCCTTCATTTGGTTGAGGGCCTCGTTCTTCGTATTCGACTGGTACTCGTAGGCCACCTTCCTGTTGACGGCGGTCAGCAGGCGCAGCAGATCGACGCCGTCGGGTTGGCCAGCCTCGTTAAAGGCGGCCATGTCCAGGACTCGGCACAGACTCTGAATAAACCACGAGCCATCGTCCACATTGCGAAATGAGAAAAATTCTAAAAGAAATAAACAGAAATCAGACGGGTTGTATGATGGGGAATGGGGGAACTCCCAGGAACTCACTGTCGAAGGTGGAGTAAAAGACGAGCATGTCCGCCGTGCTGGGTATGGCATACGTAATCGGTTGGACCGGCGCCGCTTCGGCGGGGGCCAGAGATCTGGTCATCACCGCGAAGGAGGTGAACTCCACTGCCTTCTCCAGATTCTCGCCACGGCAGGCCTGTATGAAGAAGAGCTTCGGCTTGTTCTTCAGGGTCTTGCAGTTGTCGCCCAGGAAGGGGTTCCACAGCCGCTCCACCGGATAGGACATGTCCTTGGCATAGACCTTGCCCTCAGTGCCATGGGACATGACAACGAGAACGAAGCAATCATTATCGCTATGATCCTCGCGTGCCACTAAAAGTTACAGACGAAGACGTTAGCTCTGATCCTTCAGAGTGGCTTGCAGAGTACTCACCCTCTTTGAGCATATCGTTGATATCGGAGAAGGTCAGATCGTTGTAGGTCCTCACATCGAAGCCAAAGGTCTGCAGGGTGTGCTGCATGTCATCGCGATCCCGTTCGGTGCCCACGCGCTGCTTCTGCCCCTTGACGTCCTTGTGATTGAGTATCACCGCGATGCCGGCGCGTTGACAGTTCTCGTAGGTGTCATCGACGGTGGGCCTGGAGATGATGATGCGCTTCAGATCCGCCTCCGATGTGGGCGTCTTGGCGATCTGTGTGGCATCCGCTTTGTCTTTCTTGTGCTTGTTCTTCTGGCCGAAGAGCGAAAAGTCCGTGTCGTCCATTTCTGTGTCTACGCTGGGGCAATGGCAGCCTGTGACTAAGCGCCGATTAGGTTCTAACTTCTAAAAAGCTCCCTCTCCAGTTAATTTCCCTTATCTAATCAATGCAACCGCCGTCGCCCTCGCGGACGCCGTCTTGTTATCGGAAAGGCAGTCCCGCACTCTCGCACTCTCCGAACTTCGAGGTGTTTTTCGTGGGCCTTCTCTTCTTTGTGAATTTTGAATGTTGATTAGCCTGCTCCAGGGGAAGTTATGTTCATTGCCGGCAATTGGCAGCAAATAAAATTGGTTTTCCATTGCACGAGACAATTTGATTTGAATGACGAGCCAGTCACGCCCACGCACAGCAACATGGGGGAGAAAAGTCGGAAAATGGAAATTGGCAACATCCGCCAAAGTGTCATCCCCGTCGTCGGTCGCCTGTTGGCTGGAGCTTAATGTGTTTTCAATAATTTTCAGATGCGCAAAATGTCAAAGTCGGAGGGCGCCAAACTTTGCCACGAAATTCAAATATTTCACGCACACAAAGTAACGGAAACCGGAAATGAGTATGGCACCCCGAAAAGTGGCAAGCAAGAAGGGAGCTTGTTGTGGCGTGTATACCGTGTACCGTGTGTACCGTGAGTTGAGTGGAGTTGAGTGTACTCCAAGAAAGCGCTCAAGAGAGCAAATGAATTGGAAGTTCGATAACACAACAATAAAACTTTGCTACCACTAGATACAAATAGGGTTGTAGGCCTGGGCTGAGTATTGTTAGATCACTTCCTCATACTTGGATTTTGCAATATACCCGGCAAATATATACCTGATTTCTGCACAAATTATAAAATTGAAAACAGAACTCTAAGACCCTTCCCAGGATTTTGGATTCCTATCGATAGAGTGGATATACCTGAAGATACAGCGACACAAATTGAAGTTTTTTTAACATTCCTGTTCTATTCTTTCAGTTAACTTTACCTCTTTCTTCCACCGTTTTCTATTTATACATCTTTTTTTAATTTTGCTCTCAATTGATAATGTACTACATATACGATATTATCTAACCGGTCCACCGGTTGATCATATCTTTTCTATGTAATCACTCCTTGGTGGGTGTCTGAATCGAACCGAACCGAACCGAACAGTGCAATCGAGCTCGAACTCAGTGCAACCAAAAGTAAGGTGCGTATCAAAACTTGTATTCTAATTTAGCCTATTCCCGTATATAGTAAGTAAATTGTACACAAATGATAACACTAATTACCGATTAAGTAACTACATATTTCACTTAATTGAAATCAAGGTAAAACTATAAGGACATGATTTTTTAATCTTTCGTATAGCTGCCATAAGTACAATCGGTCGAAGTGGTGTTAAAACTAAACCTATATATATGTACGTCATTTACATTCACTTTGTAATCTAATGTTAAGAAAAGTGTTTTTGATCTGGCGTTTGTCATACCAGGTTCAAATGAAGGCAGTAACTAATCAATCTCTGTTTAAAAGGTTTTTCAACGATATTTTTAAGGTAGTGTTCCTCCTACAGAGACCAAGAATTGGTATCGAGATCTGTATATACATATATGTGCAAGAAACTAATCAAATGCATTCAAACATATCAATTTGAGACAATTTTTTATTAATCACGTTTTAAAACAGTTTGGAAAACAGCATCTTTATATAAAATTAACGAAATAGGGTATAAAAATACCCATACTCTGCATGACAAGCAACAAGTCTTTAAATAGCAGCAACATTGCGACTGTTTTTTTTGTTGACCTATTTTGTTTAAACCTTGTTTTAGTCAAAATACAATAAAAGCAAGGACTAAAAACTAACCAATTGTGTAAAAAATTGATGCATTAATTGGACAAAATTATGTGGGCAGCGCTGAGGGTTATATTTAATTAGTTATATTCAAGGGAATATTATAATCGAGGAATATGTAAAATACAACTTGAATTCGTCAGTATATTTACGGTATATTTTGAAAATGAGGCGGTATGTTTCGGTGCTGTTCTGAGGGTCACACTGGTCTTGACCAAAATTTTTATTCGCCGCAGTTCGCTTTTGCAACATGAGTCCCATTCCATACACAAATGTTGCTAATTCCATGCACACATACCCTGGGGGAAATGGATGTTATAGAGTTGTGAATACGTTTGTCATCCCGGGCAAAATCAATTTATTTTCAATATAATTTAATATTATTCAATATTATTTTCAATATTTCAACGATATTTTAAAGCTTATTGTCTTCTTGTAGGGACCAAGAATAGGTATCAGGTTCGAGATATATATACTCATCATCATCATATACATGAATATGTCTAAAAAAATGTAAATTTGAGAAAAGGTTTATAAGTTACGTTTTATCTTCATATCAATATTTATACTTTCATATAAAATTAACAAAATAGGGTGTACAAAGGCCTAGACAAGCATTATGTCTTCAAATTCGAGCAACATCGCAACTGTTTTTTTGTTGAACTATTTTGCTCAAACCTTGTTTTAGTCAAAATACAATAAAAGCAAGGACTAAAAACTAACCAGTTAAGTAGAAAATTGATTCATTAATCGGATACAATTATGTGGGCATGGCTAAATATTCTAAATAGCTTGTAATATTCGACGGAATATGAAAAACGAGGAATATGTATAGTAGAACTGGAATTCGTCAGTATATTTACGGTCTATTTTTCAAGTGAGACCGTATATTTTGGTATATTTCTGCGGGTCGGGCGGTATATTTTATCAATGGCTCCATGGTTACACTGCTCACAATATTATCAAAATTTAAACAAATTCAAACCGAGCGGTTGCATCGCGCGTCATCGAACAAGTTACGGAAAACGCGTGCGGACGTGTTTTGAAAGAGGCGACGACAAAAGCTTCATTCGCGCGATTTTCGGAATCTCTCTCTTCGACGCGAGTTTTCGTTACCTTGTTGTTGTTTATAGAAGGAAAAGAAAGCAGCAAGGAAATGTTTTAAGCCCAGAAGCAGCAAAACAAAGTTGTGACAAAAGCAACACACCCGACAACAGCACCCAGTGTTTGTGAAGTGCAAGAAGTAGAAATTTATAGTTGCTGTATTTTGTCGAAATTAAATTATGTTAAGTGCTTAAAACAGCTCGAAGGTGAAGTGCAAAGCGAAAGGAAAAAAGAAACGCCGCCAGCCAGCAGGGCATAAAGCAACAGCATCCCATTATCCCAGCATCCAGCCTCCGCAGCAAGCAGCAGCAGCAGCAGCAGCAGCACCATCCATCCACCATTCTCCTCCATCCTCGGCAAAGAGGTGCAGGCGGCGCAAAGTATGTAAAAGGTGAACCAAACAAACTGTTTGATTATAATAAGCGGGGGTCGGGTCGCCCACCAGTGCCGCGCAAACACATATGCACACGAATCGGTCATGTTCATTTATTATACCAGGTACTTGAAGAGTACAAAGGGTATATGGAGTAGTGTCTTGAAAGGCATCAATTGTGTACGTTTTAAGAAGCTCCTGGATCTTGGATTAAGAGACTAAGAGACCGATGGAAGTTCCACTATTCGTGACTGCACTTGACATTGACATATTGACATCATTAGCATCTTTATTTTGGTATCTTATCTTGTATCTTATTTCATCGTATAAAAATGTTTATAATATGGAAATCTATTAAAGACATATGCAGATATCTCCTAAGACTCCTTTGGTTTGTTTTTCCCTACTGTTTCGCTAAGTAGTTGCCGAGTAGCGGGTATCTTATAGTCGGGCTGTTGTTTTTACCTTGTTTTCCATACACACACGGTTGTGCAGCAGAGCGGGCTGCATAGGTGTGTGTGTGTGTGTGTGTGCTTTGTATGCAAAACGTTGACAAAAAAAAACAACAACAAAATAAGGGGGTTGGACGACCGACAGGATGACAAAAGAAAACAAAAACCGAAATACGTTGTTGGGCTGTTCCCAAAAACCAACCCAAAAAACAGAGCCCACAAATGCGAAACGAAAAGGAAATCAAATCAAAAGCAGCTCCGCACCGCGCACCGACGGACAAAATAGGAACACAAAAAATCAGCTTGCTTTTAGGCGAATGGCCGGGCAAAGCGCATAAAAAAATAGATTAACATACGGGCAAAAAGTAAACATTGAAATTCTGCCGTCGTCGCCTGCCTAGCCTTAAGCTCCTGCAGTATTCCCGCAACAACAAATTGGCATCAAACCAGTTGGCAGAGTGACCAGGTCTTGGCGATTTGTATGCTTTTTATGCCCCGGCAAATGAAGTTGCAGCGGACATCTAATGAAGCCCCAGTCCCAGCCAGCCAGCCCCGGGGGGGGGGGGGGGGGGGGGGGGGGGGGGGGGGGGGGGGGGGGGGGGGGGGGGAGGACCCTTAAATTACTGACACACCTTGCTCAAATATTCAAGATACTTTATGGGCAAATGCCTGCCACGGGCCACGAGCATGCCAGACATGCCTCCAGCAGGTTGCCTGCCCTGCCGTCCCCCGACTCTATGTTGTGTAGGTGTAAATTCTGTAGCAAAAACATTCATTTATGATCTGGCGAAGGTTGCGCTTTTCGCTCGACCCTTTTCATTATGCTCCCAGGAGGCCTCTTCGGGGGTCGCGTCGCTATCCTCGGGGGGAATTCTACTACACATTTTTATGAACTCTAAGGTCTCGGGCCTATTATGAAATATTCAAGCATTTTGCTGCTTTAAGATAAGCTTAGGTTGCTCCTTTTACGGTGAACAGACCTCTTTGATGTCCTTCTGGCAGCTCTCAACCCCTGACCCTACCGACCCCTCCTGGCAATCTGGCGGCGGGCATGCGGGTGACAGCAGCAGGCGCAAACAAACATTAATTGTAACTGTAAATGGTGTGAAATGAGTGAGTGAATGAGCAAGTGAATGAATGAATGAATGAATGAATGAATGGATGGATGCTTAGCGGCAGCTTGAATGAATGACTGTCAAGTGGAGTGGCGGCTCGGCTGCTGCTGCTTTTTGGTGCTTCTGCTCGCAGCAGTGAAAATTGCGTTAAGTGGATGTCATCGTAGCTAGCGACAATTTTGATGAACTCAACAAGAACACTTGACAGGAGGGGCCGCGGGGCCGGGGGCCGGGGGGGGTGTCCACTGTCCAGAAAGTAAACGAAACGCTGTCGCAGGCCATCCAATAAACGAAATTATGACGCTAAATTGAACACAAAACGCCCAGAGATCCAAAGAATAGTCCAGCGAAAGTATAGTTGAACGGGTAGGAGGGAAAGGAATGGAGATGGCGATGGTGTTGGTGATAGGGTTGGGGCACACAGCATCATCCACTTCGACTTCCCTTCGACCTCTTCGTCACATTTAACGCGCGAATGAACAGCAATCAGCCGAATGGATGGGGGGGATTGGGCAGCAGGGCATGGGCCCTCACTCTCGCTCTGGACCAGAAGTATGGGTATGGGAGAATGGTACCCGCAAACTGTAACTGGTTTGGGGTTCAAAACCACCATCGTGCCACGGTGCGGCGGCTGCCTATAACAGTCATTGCAGGCCGTCGATTCGGACTCTGCTGCTGTTGCTGAACATAACAATAAAAGTCATGATAGACACGGAAATACGGAAATGCTATTTTTGGGGTTGGGAATCGTTGGGGAATCGTCCACGTCCGCTCTGCCCTAAGCGGAAGGTGAAAATTAAGAAATTAGCGTGCTTATACGAAAGGGGGGGGCGGCGGCAGGATGAGTGGGTATCGCTTTCTCTCTCTCACTCTCACTCCGACTTGGAGACTGGAGGTTGGAGACTGGAAGCTGCTCGTAAATTGTCAGCCACACAGCAACCGCCACTCACTTTAACTTAATTATATAATTTGTGAGACAGCAGCAGCAGCACTGGAAAGGGAGACCAGCAACACCCAACTAAAAAAAAAAGGTCTCCCAGCACTAAAGTCTACAAAAATACCCTAAAAAATGTTGGTTTTTTGGCCTGAAAGGTTCTTTAAAAGGACAATTTGGGGTTTCTTTTAGGAGTTGGAGGATTTACCAGCTTAAATTCTTGATAAACATAAGTACCCCTCTCTGTGTAAAGACAGGGTATCAAAGGGAAGCGAGTTTCTGCGGTGCACTGAAAATTAAATGAGCCGAATGCATTTAAGCCCAAATCAGCGCAAGCCGTCGGCTTAGTGATGGCAAACGACGACGAGGACAAACTCTGTCTTGAGTGAGTCAGCAGCAGGCAGGACCAGTGCCAGAGCAGGGCGTAGCTGGTAAAAAAAAGTATATAATCCTTTAACCACAAAGCAATTATGCAGCACAGCGGCAAAGGAGACAGGGCCGGGCCGAAGGAAGGACAGCCGGCAGACGACAACGCCAGTGACGGCGACATCTTGTCAGCCAGTGAAAAATTACCAACCAATGACAGAGACACAGAGCCAGAGAGAGAGAGAGAGAGAGAGACAGAAAAAGAGAAAGAGGGAAGAGGATAAGAGTTGGAGCAGCCGACAGGTTGCTGCTGCTGCCAGGAAAAATTACTTAAATGCCCAACCAAGCCAAAAAGTCTAGCAAAAGCAAAGGGAAAACCTTATGTGAAAATTTAAATGGCCCGACAGCTGGTCCCCTCCTGTGGCTGTTGATGACTCCGATAGCTGCCGAAACAGTTTACTATTAATTATACACGCATTTTGGGACATTCTTGGACAAATCCCTGTTAAATATTGCAATGTTTTCACGGCGAGAGGCGGTCACGGTCCCAACCCTCCGTCGTGTACGTGCCAGAGCTATGGGGTCACTCGGGTCATGTCTCTCCTGTCCTTTTGCAGGGGATTAGCCCATAATTTTGTAATCCTCAGAGGCTGTGCCATTGATGATGAGTTCTGACAATTTCTTGTTTTTCCGAGTATTTCCCTTCCATAGAGATTTAACTGTATTACATTTATTTCTTTACATATTTTCCCTTTTATTTCCAACGATTTATGGCCATTTTTAGATCAGGTTGCAAACCATTCTTTAAGCGCTTTTCCATGCCTTGGTGGCCGTAGCAGAGATCAGGGCACAATTGATGGGCAACTGCTGCTAGCCTTTGCCTTTGGCCCCCACACACAGACCACAAAAACACACAGAGACGAAGAGCCCCAGACAGACCCACGGACACTGGCTTGGAGCTCGAATGTCCAGCTGTGTGTCTGTTTACATTGGAGCTGCCTTGTCCCTTGTCCAGCCGCAGTCCGGACGGACAGCGCTTAATGTTCTTCGGTCTATCCTCTGTCCTCCTCCACTGCCTGCGCCTCAATTTGCGCCTAAGTTCTGACATGCTACAGACGGCAGACGGCAGACGGCAGTCGTCAGACGACAGGGAGGGCCCTGCGGCTTTGGTCAGACGGCGGGCAGCCCTTGCCTTGGGACGACCTTTCAACGGGGGTCGCGGATTTACATTTGTTGCTTCCCCCCCTCCCCCGCCCAGCCAAACCTCAACTCTACTCATTCATAAAAACGCACGCAAAGTCAACTGTTGCAAGTCCAAGGCTGCGCTGATACCAGGAACTCTGCCACCTGGCTGCCTGCCTGCCTGACGCCCCCTGCCACCCCCTGCCTTCTGTGCTCGAGCTTTTATGCAGTTAAGTGCTTAGTTGCGTGTAACTTTACACTGTTAAGCAAACTCAGGCGAGTGCCTGCCTGCCTGCCACACAGTGTGCAAAGTGCAGTCTGTGCGGCGGGGAAGGTGTGACTTTCTCCTGTGTGCGTGTGCGCGTGTGTGTGTGGCAGCTGTAAATAGAGAAGAAAGGACACTCATTAGAGTTGGTTAAGGCGAAGGCATTCCACGGGGGGCCTGGGGCCTGGGGGCTGGGGGCTGGCTGGCAGTTAATTGTGACACGACATTGCTCGGATAAATACCTAACTGAAATCAAATAAAAAGGAATGTGCGAGTGTCTAGAGAGATGCCAGGAAGAGCATACTCCAAGCTGTTTGTGCAACAGACTCCACCTACTAGTCCTGAGAGAAATCAGAGAGGGGCGCTGTGGAGGGGACGATGTGTAAACAAAAGGCAAAGACATTGCGTGTACCGAAATTCCGGACATTTTTCGGAGTCACAGCATGTGTAAGCGCTGGATTTTTACAAGCAGACACACACGCGTGTGGCACATGCCACAGACCATGCCAATACAGTCGCAGGAGGGTCCTTTCCGGGCTCCGCATTGCCATGTTTCCTGTCTAAGTGCTAAATTGAAATTCCAAAATTAAGTAATTTCTCCCAAGGGCAACTTCTAACTCCCCCCCACTCCGTCCCACTCCGCCCTGCCCTCCCCGGGTGGATACATAAAAGTACAAAGACGCCTTCCAACAATGAGTTGCACTAATAGTTTGTATGTGGCAGGGGCAGGGGCAGCAGCAGCCTGGGGGCAAGAACACGACAAAAAGGGGAGAGAGAAGAATGAACAAGGAGCCACATCAGCAGCCAAGAACAAGCTGTAAAAATGATAGGAAAACAGCAAACAACGCACACTCACATATATCGTGTATATATATCGTATATATATCGCATCCCCGTCTTGGTTTTGTAAGAAAAACATTAAAACTGAAGCCAAGATTGCTTGTGGCAAAGTGTTATGCATTATTTCATCGTAAACTAAAGAGCGGACATAAAAACCGAATACAAACTGAAAACATCGCATAACCCGAAGAAATGTTAAGGGATAACGATGAATACTCGATGGCAGGAAAGGTGGCAACTCTTAAGATGAAAATTCCCTCCATTTAAACCATTTTTGTGGCAAAAAACAATATCAAGTGCCGCCTTCAATTGATTGAATGCAACTTCTGTTTTGGGGATGCTGCGGCGTCTGCCCCTTAATCAAAACTGAAATGGGTCGCCCCATGGCTTCCTAGGGCTTCTGTGTGCCCCAAAATCGAAAGTTTTTTCCAATCCGTTCCGCCCCCGCAGCCTTCAAGGAACTTCTACTGGCACTTCAGCGTTTTTTTCCCCCACTTTTTTTCAATTTAAATGATGGAGCAGTAAGGAGAAAAAGGAGCAGAAGGAGTGGAAGGAAATGACGCTTCACTTTTGTGTGGCAGGGGGGGGGGGGGGGGGGTTCCGTGTGGGCAGGAACGACGGAAAACTTAAACACTTCTTGCATTTTTCTTATGGCACGACAACTATTTATTGCCTCGCCCTGGTCCTGGCCCCAGACGAAGCTGTCGCTGTGGCAGCAACAAAGTTGTTGGCTTTGGATTTAGCGGCAAGCAAGCCACTACCATGGCTGTGACGATGATGAAAAATGCACATGTGCTGCTAACGGCCCCGATTATTTTTATTGTTTATTTGCTTTGATTTTTGTGTGTGTTTGTTTGACATGCCTGCTGCCTGATTTTGGCCCTTTTTCGGGTTGAATTTGCGCATTTGTGCGTAACGAATAAATTTAGCAAAATAAATAAGGACAATAATCCTTTTGAATGCATTGCAATTGAGCTTTTTACAGCCATTGACCATCCACCACTACACAGGCACACACACACACACACGTACACACACATGCGAGTACGTGTGGCACTTAACCCAACATTGTGCCGGGCTTAGAAAGCTTTTTGCCTCTTGAATGGAACAAATAAAACAGGATGGGATTTCATTTGTGGCCCCCCCCGGTCCGGCTGAGGCCATTCAATTTTCGCTTGATTTGCATTTCAATTCGAAATCAAATTTTTCAATTGCCAGATGGACACACAGACACACTATCAATATGGCTATACTAAGTGGCTATGCCACCCGCTCACACACACTCCCGCACTCCCACACACTCACACTTGTGCAGCATAATTCAATTTGCGGGAGGGAATCCATAGCATACTTTGTAGCGCAGTCCCAAGTCATTGCTCTCTCTTCTCTCTCTCTCTCTCTGTGTGCCTCTCCCTCACGTAATTGACAAAAGCTGCGCACCAAATTGTTGAAATTTTAAATCAATTTATTTTATATTGAGTTTCCCCCCCACCCCCGCACTCCCCGCATTAACCTTTTGGCTTCCACAATGTTTAAAATCGAAATCGAACTGGAGACAGAGCCAATTGCAATGTCAGCGCTTAAGTCCGTGCATGGGATCTTTCCATTGCCAATTCCACTGCTCTGGCTTTTGTTGTTCTTGTTTTCCAGACAGCGGCGGCATCGTCATCATCATCATCATCTTCATTTGGCCATTATTGGCTTCAGAGCGCACAAGACTTTCAATTAGTTTTATTAGGGTGTTCCAAACATTCCATTCAGCTGGTAGCTGGGCTTTCCGGGGGGGCTATGCGGTTATTGTTGTTGTGGTTTCTCGACCCGTTGCCGCTGCCTCCGTTTGATATTGGCCTTTTGACTTTTATGCTTTTGTTTTTTTTATTTCGGCTTGGCTCAATTTTCGTTTCGTTTTTTTGCGGCTTTGGCGGTGGGGCCGTCGGTGGTGCGGGTTTGTTTTTGAGTTTTATGAGAGCTTCAGTTTAAAAAAACACCAGCTTTGAGTGGAAAAAACCACACATAAAATTGAACATATTTAAAACCATTAAAATTGTATAATTTAATAATTAATTTTTTCAATTTAATTACCGCATAATTTCATAAGAGAAAGAATAGTTTTTGCTGCTCGAAAAGTTTCGGTTTTGCTCTGCCATTGGTCAACTTTTTGGGATACTTTTTAAACTGTATTTTGTTGTTGTTTTTCTTTTAATGCTTCTTGCAACTTGCAACGAAAAAGTTCTCAAGCTCATTTCATTTCTCTAAAGAGCATTTCAGTTGCCACCACCCCCTCCCCAACCCCCCTTTCCACAACCCCCTTGTTCTTGTTTCTTTGCTATAATTTCCACTTTATGACTTTTGTATTGCTGTTGCCACACCCCTACCCTACTGATCAGGCGGTGGCATGTGGGGCAACAAATGTTTTTGACACGACAAGTCTATGGGTCAAATACTCGTCCACGCCACCCCACCCACCGACCCTTGCGGCATCTTGTTTTTTATTTGTTGTCAGTTGTTGCTGCCACTTGAGCTAGAAAAAAGTTTACGGAGTAAAAAAGTTTCGGTTGCCCGCGTCTTGCGAGGTACTTGGGGGTTGCCAGGCACCCAACGGGTGGGTGGCGGAAGGGGGGGTGGCACGGCTGAGTGAACTTCAAAACGAAGTTAGCACTAGAGCCAGGCCGGGACAGGGAGCTGCCACCACCGACCGTGGCAACCGAGCCTGGCTGATTATTGAAAATGCGGCGGAGGCGACACATAATTCGAGTCCCCTCCATCGCATGGTACAAAAAAGTTTCGTCCTTTCCAACTTATTTTTCACTTTTCTTCTCATTTTGTGTCGTTGCAGTTGAAAAGTGAACGGATTCGCGACGAGCGGCACCAAAACTAAACAAGTTGCAATGTGAAGAGCCCTAAAAGGACAAGTGCGAAACCCAAGAAAACCCAGAAGTTGTCAACGAGCAGGAGACAAGACGAAGAAGAATAAGAAGAAGGAGCACCGGCAGCTGCTCCAACGATTGACAGGACAAAAACAAAGGCGAAACCCCGGGGCCCAGCAGAGCGGAGCGGAGCGGAGGAGCAAAAGTTTTTCCAGCTCTTGTTGCTTGTTGCTGTGGGTTTCCATGGCCGCTGTGTTGCAGGCAACCACGGGGCAACAGCATTAGAAGCGCAATGTTCTGGCCAAATACCGCAACGAAATAGAATCGAGAACGTGGATAGAGGATAGAGGATAGAGGATATTGGATAGATATAGAGTGGATAGGAAAGCACTCGACAGCACTGGCCAAAAAAGGAGCAAAGCCAGTGACTGCCGCATATGTGTTTTGTGCTGGTGGTTTTTGTGCTTTTCTCTGTGTGATGCCACAAGGACACACTTCAAGTGACAGCAACAGCAACGTCAGCGGCAACAGACTCAAGTGCAGCAGCCCCACAAGGAGGCAAGCTTAGGGAGAGCGACGAGAGCGAGAGAGAGAGAGAGGGACAGGTTTCCATCTTAAACGCAGCATGCGCAAGCACAAAGCGCCGCCCAGCGGCAGCCCAAGGACACAATCAGATCCAGCTGCTGCAGGACTAGTGGAAATCCAAGCAGAGCAACAGCAACAGCAGCAACAGCAGCAGCAGTGCCTGCTCTTAGGACACAATCAAATGGCCAGCAATGGTCCCACTCCAACAGCAGCAGCAGCGAGCACAGCTAGTCGCCTGGCAGCCCCCACCGCGAGCTGTCAGGACAGGCCGGATCAGCAACAGCATCAGGCAGCTGCCAGCTGCAGCAGCAAGGAGCGACCTCATCCCACAATAAAGCTCATGTCCTTGCTGCAGATCGCCAGCTATGTGCTGTGCCTGTGCGCCTTCAGCTTCGCCCTGTACGCCAACGTGCGACAGACGCGAATGGAGCTGCGGCTGCAGCGCCTCCAGCAGCTGGACGCCCGCATTGTCGAGCTGGAGCTGCGGCTGGAGCAGCAGCAGCTGCTCCACTGGCCCGCCGAACAGACCCAGATTCTGGACAACAGAAACAACAACAACGGCACCCAGCACCTGACGCTGCATGTGCGCCGGGAGCTGCATCGTCTGCGCCGCGATGTGTCGCACCTGCAGCTGACGCGACGCCAGCAGCGACGGCAGGCGGCCGAGGCGGCCGCAGCAGCAGCGGGCGAGGGTGGTCCAGCACTGACCGGAGGTCACGGCGAGTGCCAGTGTCAACCAGGTGAGTCCTACCTCTAAGCCCCTAAGCCGACTTCAAATGCCTTTCAAAGGTTAACCGCGAAGACAGCAGTAGACACTTTCAGGCTGCGGTTAATTAAGCAGGAAAATTGGTGCCCACCACTGCGGAGGGTATACGGATTTTTATCGGTTGTTTGTCAGGCTTTTTTGAATTGCATAAAGGATGTGGTTGAGCAGCAACAAGAGGAGATTTGATTGCTGCTCTCTTGATTCACGAGGCTGATGATGGGAGTACTGTTTATGCTCTGTCCAAGTCTACCATAAGCGAAAGGACACATTTTTGACAATTTCTGCAAACAACTTTTGATACGAGCAACTCCGAATAGTTTGCTATGAACAATTTTTATTGTTAAATTCTTTTTAGTAAATTTTATTTATTTAATATAAATTCTTTTAAAACATTCTTTTTGCACTTAAGAGCAGTCCAGTCTTATCAGTGGGATTCGGGTTGAGCAGCGATGACGCATTTTGTTGTTGGAGAGCGAAAGCCTTGTGTTTGAAACGCCTTCTTGTGCGCCACTCACTTCGTGTATTATGTTTTTGCATTCTCTAGCCGCAGAGTGGATCTCGGGGCAATGGCAGCCATTGAAATGGAATATAATATGAATAAATGAATGAATGTTAATAGGAAATTTCGCATATTTTTCGAACATCCACCACCAATGGTAACTTTGGTATAAGGGGGAGCTATGTTTATGATTCCCCTGCCTTAAGGGGTATCTTATGCCTCGAATCGTGATGTTTCAGCCTTGGTTTCTTGCCAATTTGTGACCAAAAATATGTGTGGGCCATCAGGCACCTACATTTGCGGTTAGTTAAGGGCGACGGTCAATGTGCAATTGGTCAGAAATGTCAGACACAGCCGCAGCCACGTACACACACACACACACACACACGCACACTACCACACCACACCACACACACCCATAAGTCAACAAGTCGTTGTGGCCTGTTGTGTGCGTGTGTGTGTGCGTGTGTAGAGGCAACGAAATTTAATTATTTGCTCGGCTAAATTTATGGCAGTTTAGAGATTTCATTAATTGGAAAAGTGTTTTCCCAGCAAACCCCCCCACACACACCCACACACAAAGAGCAGGGGGAAAAAAAATAGAACAAAGAGGACGAAACAGGAGGAGTGGCCCTGCCCCTGCCCCCGCCTTTCTCTGTCGTTTGGCATTTTTTTCCCCCAAGCTTTTCCTTCAGCTGCCTGTCGCTCGCTCTCTCTCTTGTGACATTACCGAAACTTTGATTACTCGGGGATTAGCAGAGGGCTCCCAAGCACATATCCAAACACACAGAGGGGTGGGGGAGGGGGTGGGGTATGCCTGCTGCTTCCTTTTTGGCTGCCAGTTTGCCTTGGTGGTTTGCATAAATTTTGCTTAAAATACTTTTTAAAAACTTTTTGCGACACCCACGATGCAGCGACACACAGAGAGAGACACAGAGAGGCATGTGCTGCCTTCCGTCGGGCTTGGGTCCTTGTTGTCCTGGCCTGGCCTGGCCCGGCCTGGCCTCCCAGAGCCTGGGAGCCGTATTAACGCAATTTGTCTTGACATTCGCACAATTAACTCACCCGCTAAGCTGCCGGGCAAACTTTTGGCTGCTAATCCTGCCTGATACTGGGTGGGTCCTCATGCATCGAATTATAGCCACCCCCCCAGCATCACCCCCCATATGAAGCATACGCGAAGCATCGGCAGCAGCAGCGTTTGGCCAAGTAAACGCTCAGCGCAATTATTTAACAACTTTGCCAATTCCAGGCACTACCAGACCTCGACCCCCAACCCCCCCCCCCTTCGTCCCGCAGGATACCCGAGACAAGATAGGACACAAAGTTTTATAATCGATGCGCAGCCAGGTCGAAAGTTTCTGGGCGGGACAGGGCAGGGCAGGGCACGGTCCAAGTTTCTTTTCAAAGTCACTGCATATAAATAAATTTTCTGCACCCGCAGCCCCCCCCGAGGGAGAGTCTTGATAAGCGCGTGCCAGGCGCCTGGCGCCAGGACACAGCCTTTTCACAACTTTAAGCCATGCACAATAAATCAAAGCCCGTGTGCGGGCGTGGCGAATCAGCAGAAGGATGTCGCTTGCTTATCGCAAAGCAAAGTCATCATCGGTGAAGCCAAGTCCAAGCCAGGCCTGCCTTCCCCCTCTTCGATTGCCTGTAAAGTTCATGTCAAGGACATTGCAGTGACAGACGAAAGGATGCTGCTGCTGCTGCTCCTTTGGGGAGAACTACTGCCGCATACCGATTAAGTCGATTAGTTTTTCGGGTTTTATCGACATTTTCCTGGCCGTAGTTGCAGTGGATCCTGCAGTTGCGGAAAATTGATAAAATTAGTGCCACAGCAGTCCCCACAGTGGGATTCAGGCACTTAAAGTGGAAAATAAATTCAATTTAAAGGAAAATTACTCGAGTCTGGGGCTAATCTGCTGCCTGGAGACTTGAGTCCGTTTTTAATGACTAAAATTTGTGTTGCATCCCATGGTAGAAGCCCCATTCCTATCCCTGGCTTGGCTTGTCAAACTGCAAATGACATTTGGGCACTTCTCATCTCTCATCTGGCTGCTGCTGCTGCTGCTGTTGCATACACAAAAAGTGGAGGTGGGACATGGAGGTGTTGCAGCATTGAGGGTTGGAAGCATAGACAGACCCCCCCCCCCGGTCGAGTTTAGTCTGTCTAAAGCTGACCATACGCTGCTCCTGCTGCTGACGGCACTCTCGTTGTCCAGCTGAAAACCCTAAATTTATCAGAGCCAAGCGCAAAATCCACTTTAGACCCACACCACCAGCACCCCCCCCTCAGCGAAGAGCATCGTTGACTGCGTGTGACATTTTGCAGAGCCAAAATATGTAGAACATGCCACAGAGACACATCACAACGAGCGAGGACACTCGCATATGCCACTCAGAGAAGCCCGAGAATATGCCATATGAACTATGGAAATTCCCAATTAGGTTTTAATGCGTACAAGTGCTCTTCTTTATTCACTGCAATTTCTCATAGGAAAAGCCAGACGCCAGACCCCAGACGCAGGACTTCTGCAGCAGGAATTCAGCTCACGATTTTCGGGGGGGGAGGAGGAGGGCTCTCTGTGTGTGTTTTCGTGTATTTTTGCCAGTCATAAATTTCAATCACGTTGCCGGGGGATAACACCCGACTGGATATACTCCTGGTATGCTATATATCAGGTCTATCCCTCTTTGGTGACTCCTTTTTGTGTGTGTGGTTGTGGTAGGGCGTGTCAAAGCACTGCCTGCTCCTTGGTGCGTGCCCACAGAGGCTTGTGTCTGTGTGGTTTTTGGCCCATACCGGACCCACAGCCAGACCACACCTCCAATCCGTTCGGCTCGACTTGGGGCTGTATCGATTCTTGCTACACGTCAATTGATTTCCTTTTCGATTTCAATTTGCCAGGCAGGCTATGCCCCTGCCCCTGTGCCTGTGCCTCTCCCTTGAATGCCCGTTTTGGCCTGTCTGTTTTGGCCGGTTGTGTTTTGTGACTTTGCGTGACTTTTGGCTTACCTGAGACGGCCACCACGCCTTGATTGCCATTTAAATGCGGCGCTAATAGGCCAATAAAACATTTCAGTTTGTTGCAAGCAGCAGCCAGCAGCAGCAGCCAGCAGCAGCATTTATTAATTAGTGAACAAATTAATGCCCAACTGTCGGCGGCGCCCCCCCCTCTCTGGAGGGATCTCTCACCCACACGACGACGACGACGACGCATCGGACGCCGCCACATTTGTTGACAAATTTATTTGTCGTGTGCCATGCTGACACGCCCCCAGCCCCCCACCACTGCTGCCTGCTTCCTGCGCCCTGCCGCTTCTGCCACATATTGTGGCACCCCGTAACTGTGGAATATAAGGCTATGCCGGAGCCCAAAACTCCACTTACCTTTACGCTAATTACAGGGTATCGCCTTGTCGCCCTTGCTGTCCTCCACAGCTGCAGCGCCCCTTCTCTTGTTTCATTTTATTTGTGGCTCCATCGATGTGGATGTTTTGCCAAGCATCGAAATTCCTCTGTGGAGAAAAAAAATGCTATTAAAAATATCACAAGAGAGCGCCCCAGCGTCGTGGGGCACGGGGCAGGGGCAAACTAAAAGAGAGAAAATAAAATAAATTCATTGGCAAAACCACAGAAAAGAAGAGACCGGGCCCGAAATGAATTACCCAGCGAGAAGAATTTCATAAATTTCATCTGATTGCGTTGCGGATTTATGGCAGTGTGTGTGTGTGTGCGTGTGTGTGCCGCACTGTGTGGCATGCTGACATTTATTTTTGGCACGTAATGCCGTATATATAACCGTACATCTCCAGCAAAGTCCAGCATAGTCCTTTTAATGAGCCCAAAATGTAATTTGGTTCATTTCGATTGAAAAAAAGCTCAAAAGATGTATCTGAAAGTAAGGCTTGTTGCCACATAAAAAGGGTGGTACTTTGGAAACGGCTTTCCATGCGGGATAATCCCCCAATAATCCCCTGCCATTGGAATAAAATATCGTTTGATATTTCGTGTGCCACATCTGTCGGATGAAATTAAAACTTTTGAATACGAATTAATTTATGGGCAAGCAGGGCTTCCTGCCCCTACCCAGCCCTGCCTTGCCCCAAATTGGTGATAAACCAATTAACGATGCGATAAATTAATTCATGAAAATTTTGTGATGTGTGGCAGAGTGGGAGGAATGTCTCTATTAAGATAATTTTGTAGAGGCTTTCAATTGTCAGCACTCATTGCTCTTGGTCAGCGGCAGAATTATCTCTTCCTTGGCTTTGATTTTGGCCAAAAAATAACTAGCTAATTAGGGTGAATAAAAACTTCAGGGCGGGGGGGTGGCCTTCATCATCAATCATTTGGAAACTCAAAGCCCTGACTGTCTTTCGCTTTGAGTGATACCCAAAAACACCCAAAAAATACGAGTCGCTGACTGCAGCTGTGGCCGGCCTCCCTCCTGCAAGTGCCTGGGCCTGGGCTTTGGTCTGGTTTATTAGCCACATATGCTGCGATTTTCTCTCCTGTTTCTCATTCTGGGAACTGCTGCGGCTGCGGCTGCTGCTGCGTAAATATTTCAACGGCAAACAGAAATTTATTCGACTTTTGGCGCTTGACAGGCGTGCGCTCGGCGGCGATACAGTTCCAATTGCCAAACGAGGAATGGGGAATGGGGAGTGCGGAACGTAGACAGATTTCATTTTTATACATTTACGTGATTTTCAACGACAATCCAGGCGACAGGCGAGTGTACAACGATGACGACGCACATGCTCCAATTTCATGCCGAACTCTCACGTACGCAGCGCGGGGCAGAGTCCAATGGCAGAAACTCCACTCCGTTCCACTCCATTGGGGACTGGGGGATTGGGTACTGCAACGACGGCTGCTTTATGATTTATTGCCTTGACACTGGCTGCGTGATGCTGGGCCCTGGTTCATGCCTCTCCTCTGGCCGTTTATTTAAGCCATCTCTTTGTTTGTTTGACTGACTATCCGCATCCATAGCAGATACACAACTATTCGTCGTCGGGATTTGTTGGGACATTCTCTGGCAGTCCTCCCTCTACATTTAGCGATAAATACAAGTTTTATGATGGATAATAAATGGCTTCATTCGCGTTGACAAATAGTCTGCTGTTTTCATTTGTTTTTCCTCACTGCTTTTCTTTTCTTTTCTTTCCTGCCTTCGCATTGCCTTTGTCTTTTGCCTGTCGCTGTGGCTGTTGATGATGCCCCCAGCTTCCGGCTCCGTTGCCTCCGGAGGTGGGCTCGATAAAGATATGATATATGACAGGGTTCGGCTCTGGCCAAGTGGGTGGATTATGTTTTTACCAGTCTGGGATTAGCAATTACGCTTATAAATGGAATTTCCCTCAATTTATCATGGAATATATTTTTTTTCCCCTGCTTTTTTTTGGTCGGAAATCGACTGAAAATTCCGGCATTTGATAGACAATAATTTTTTGGCAGAGCTGCCACACCCCAGCATTCGGTGGATGCGTGAGTCCCTGTGGCTTTTATGGCCAAATCATTTTGTAGCCTTTTATGCGACACTCATTAACATTTTTCCCAGAGACGAGCGACAGCCAAAGCCAAAGCCAAAAGCAAGTTATTCATTTTCAATTTTCGACTATTTATGCAAATGAAGCGAGACGACACACTCTCGTGTGCGAGTATGAGTACCAAAATATGCATAAAATCATTTTTATTTGTTGCCTGTTGAAGCGAAAAATATCACCCATACGCCCCATGGCGTGGGCTCCCAAGTACGGCTCATTAGGCCATGGCTCGGTCTCGGTCTCGGCTGGTTTATCTCCCTTTTTTGGGGGGGATTTTGTTTTTTAATGTTTCAATCAAATGAAAATGAAAATCAAAACCCCCATCAATGTCAAGCCTCAAGTCCATTCAAAGTGTTTTACAATCTGGTAACACAATCTGCTTGTAATGACAGACCCTCCACCCCCCCTCCCCCGCCATCAAGCGAAAGCCAAAATCAATCTTGACCGCTTCCCAGTCACCCATATCCATTTCATGCATTTTTTGCCCCGAGACTGGGATTCTCTCTCTCTTCTCTGTGTCTTGTGCTTAGAAATTAATTGCTTAGACCGTCTCGACGACGTCGACATTCTTACAAATCACAATCGATCATTGTCGGAATACCCAAAAAAAAAAAAATATAAGGGCAAAACTCTCTCGCATAGAAGCACTTTTCTCCCTGGGATTCATGCTCGATTGCTTGTTGCTTATAATTAAATTTTCGTTCGTTTTTTACTTGGTTTTTTTTTCCCCAGAAAATTCAATAAAATTTGTGTGTTAAAAGCATTTGGCTGAGCATCGATTCCCAGTCCCAGAGAGGAAGGAGCAGGGCGAACAAGTCAATAACCATTTCAATGCTACTACTGTGCGTGATGCAAGAGGCATGAGTAATTGACTATCAGGGGAGAGAGAGAGGGAGAGGGAGAGCGTATGAGAGGGACAGTTGAGAGTCGGGGTAAGGATGCATTGGACAGGGGCAAACTGGTTTCTTGCCATTGAGGTTGATAAATTATGGTCATATGAGAGCGCTATTAATAGTGTCTGTTTTTTTTGCATATGCTGGGAACATAATTCCCTAAAACAGAATCTCAAGATTTCACGGTTGCTCTGCATTTCAATTGAAATTCAATCTGGCTTATCTCTCCAACTGTCTCGATCTGAGGGCATATCTGATTTCTTGAGGGGAAAGAGGGGCAAAAGGGAAACCGAAACCAATCGATGGGAAACTCAATTATTGGTAGCTCTTCCGCCTGTGTGAATCACTTCAAAGGTAGTTTTTCAATCACACCATGGACGGTGGGGGCCCCCTTCTACCCGTTTTTAATGGAGTGGCAACAATTACCTTTCCGTTGAAGGGTCGCATCGGCAACGATTCCGTGCTAAAACTCAATCAAAATTGTCGCCATTTGTCAAAGTGATGGCCCCACGTTCCACGTTCCATGCTCCAGGCTCCACACCTTATGGCCCCAAAAGACCGCCAGAAACTTCTTTGTTCGGGCCCGCACCCTTCGTTGTGGTTGTGGTGGTGGTGCAATTAAGTTGAGTTTTGCTTTGTGCTTTGTGGGCTTTTCCCTTTTTGACTGTCTGGCGGCGCGCCTTGTCTGGCATTTGCATTTTGTCCTAAAACGTGGCATTGTGGGGCATGCACCGCCACACAATTGGAGCGCCAAAGCGTTCCTAAATCTAATCAAAATGCGACTCTTTTGGTGGCTGTCGTTGTCGCTGGTTGTCTGTCGCCTGTTTACCATCCGCTGACGCCTTTCTTTCGCACTCTCTGGGCCGCCTTCCAATCAGGCGTGTGAGAGCGCGGCCCCACTCGTATTAGCTGCCATATGTACTCGTAGTTGGAGTCGTCTACGTAGGCCGATCGGTCGCCATTTCGCCAGACTGGCGGCAGGGGGCAGGGGCAACGACAAGCGGCAACAACAAGTTTTTCAAGTGCATGGCAGACAACACCTTTTGACATGTTCGTTGCTGCCGCTGCCGCTGCCGCTAGTTGCTGTTGTCTCTGTCATCAGTGTGTCTGTTGTGTCTACCGTACGGGTAATACCCTGCCAAAGCGACAGGCAATAGGCCACATGACAGGAGATTTGTGGCAAGAAAAAAGGGGCAATCATTTAGAGAAGAAGTCTTGTATTTGCTAGATGGGATCTGGATATATTTTTGTATATTTATTCGTATTCCTAAAGGTTCGGCCAGAGTATCTTTAGCTGCGGTCTGGGCCAAATCGCTGGCTTCTTTCTTGTTTTCATTGCATTTGCCTAGCTCTGGCTGCGGCCTGCGACTAAAACTGCGACGAGGCACTGGTGGGTTTTTCGGCTGGCCTGTACCCCTGCCCCTGCCCCTGCCACTGCCCCTGCCACTGCCTCTGTTGGCTGGTTTGGTGACTCTGCTTTGGGCCTGGGCCTGGCTGGGGCTTTGCGGTTTTGCGTCTGGCTCTGTTTCTGGTTCTGGGGACTTTTGTCACACTCATCTTCGTTGGCCCGTTGTCACGTCAATTTCATTGGAATTGCATTTTGGGCGTCTGTAGAACGCATGCGCAACGCTGCCAAAGCCCCAGCGATGGATGGATGGGAGGACGACCAGTTTGTCAACCGAGAGCCGAGAACCGAGAGCAGCTTACAAATTTAATCAGCTTTAAGCGGCATACCTCTGTGGCGACTCCTCACCAGTCCCCTCCACAGTCTTCTGCATTCTGTGTGCTCCACTTGGACTCGGACTCCCCTGCCTCCGTCTCTCATTCATAACTACGCATCGCATCGCATCGCCTTTTGGTTTCCAGTTATTCACTCATTTCGTATGCAAGACATCGCCTGCATTCTGGAGCAGTGTGCACCGTGGTGCGAGGTCTCTTGGAATCTGATTATGCTAAGTGCGGCATGGGCTGCACTTAACACCTTGCAACCATGGCGCTTCATATTTATTTATATTTGGCCTTTTCTCGGCTCGTTTTGTGTGAAACGTTTTAGCATCTTTCAAGTGCTGAGCACACACACACACCACAACCGGGCCACATTTCCATAGTTAAACACATTAAGCCCGGCATCGTCCAAGATGCATTTCGTGTAAGTGGAAATGTTTGTGTAAACACACTTTCTCGACGATGCACGGTACACGGTACCACTGTGCCATACAGCCATAAGCTCTACAGTTTACTTATCTGCTGCCTCGGGCCGTGTCTTCGCCGAAGAGTTGTCAATTAAAGTCAACACCAGAACGAAGCCGCAACAACCAGACAATGATTATAGAGCCATGGCAGCGACAACGATTGCCGCCTTATCAAGCCTAAAGCAAGGCCCGCATCTCTAGAGAGAGAGGAGAGAGAGAGAACAAACATTGAGAATCACATTTATTATGTTGAACAAACCCGAATGGCGTCAATGTCCCAACACCTTCAACTCTCGGCACCAGTCGCGCAAGATACAAAGATACTCAGATACACAGATACACAGACACTTTTATGGCGCTAGGAAATACAGCTTACAGTTGTCACTACAAATTGGTTATGCTGCTAGTTGGGGTCCGCCCTGCAGCCCTGCAGCCCTGCAGCCCGGCTTGAGGTCTGATTAAACGCCATAAATCTTGAGGGATTTTTTTCCCCGCAGTGTGAGAAAGGGCACCGAAGGCACCCAAGCAACACAGTGCCCAAATGGAATCTTCTCAAGCGTTTTGTTCTCTCTCTCTCTCTCTCTATCGTACCAAAAGAAACACCGGGAGTGGGTTCACTGATCTCTTCTCAGCTGCTCGACACATTTAACACTTTATATAATTTATTGTAATTTTTTGTCTCGCCTCCTCCTCCGTTGTTAACAAAACGTTTTTCAACATAAACCTCGCACCTTTTTCAGACTTTAGGCAACCAGATGCGGCACAGCATCTGCATCTGCATCTGCATCTCTATTGCAGCCATCAAACCCACTCAAAACTCAGATAATTTGTACGGCACAGGCATAGAGGAGTGTGTGGCCGGGGGCAAACGAGTTGCACAACCACTCCGACTCCGACTCCGACTGCGACTCCGCTAAGCTCTAGGATTGGGGATTGAGTAAACACAATGTTTATGCGTGGGCCGATCGTGATTAGCTGATAAATCAAGAACGAATATCAATTGATTGAATCTTGACCCGCAGACCAGAATATTCAAAAGAATTTAGGAACTTGCCTGGCAGATTTGGTGCTGATGTAATTTCGTGATTAAACGAATCCAGTTGGTAGGAAAAAGACGGTCGAGTGTACCCTCATCACAGGTCTAATCCCACGTGTAAACACACATGCCTTCTCCCTCCCACTCTGTGGCCTCTCTGCGAAATTGCATCGCCCTTGTGCTAATTGCCGTTTGTTCCCGGTAACAAGCCACTCCCCCCCCCCGCCCACCACATCGTTCCCGTCCACAAAGGAGTACCTCAAGAGTCTCTTGGTCGTGGTTAGTTATTAGAACCTTGTTCGATCTCTATCGGCAATGGTTTTGTGCAGCATTAACTCTGTTTGCCTTTCCCCTGCTAAGCCGACTCTCCGCCTGAGGGCACAGGCTTACGAGGTACCTTTTCCCCTCCCCCCTCCCCCCCTGTTATGCCCTCTCCTTTGTTGTTGCTGGGTGCTCTTTACATGTCAACGGGTTCTAAGCTGGGGAGCAGCAGAAATCCCTCCACATACCACCATCAGAGACGCCTCTGCCTTTGTCTCTGCCTAGTTCCTGCCTGGCATCTCCCTTCGCCTTTTGTCTGCTCTGCGATTTGTGTGTGTGTTTTCTCCATCGCCTTTTGCCTGTTCGTCTTTGTGGAACTCGTTTGCATATTGTCATAATTTCTGCACTCACACATGGACCCTCCTCCTCCTCCTCCTCTCGACTCGACTCGACTCGACTCGGGGTTCACTCATTGCTTTTTATTTTTGTGGCCATTTGTGGGCAATGCTGCATGTTTTATTGTTACTTTGATTGCATTTATTGTATTATTAAGCTGCATTGTTATGAGCTCTAAGCCGGAGCCAGAGCCACAGCCACAGCCAGAGCCGACCCTCGCCCTCCCTGACACATGTGGCGGGCCTCCGGGATGGGAAGAGGCTGATGCTGGTTGGTGGGCTGGAGGAAAGGGTAAATCGATGGCTACAGCATGAGGAAATGGGGAAATGTAACCCATTTCCATGTACTACATAGTTCATTGAATATTTTTGTCAATCACAAAACTGGCGAAGTGAAAGGGAAACATACAATACATACGCGTTTATGGATTACCAGGCATGATAGAGGTTTTTTCTAGGTATTCCAATAATCAATTTTAAGTCGAAGAATATTGGCAAAAGCAGGAAAACAAGACGGTTGTACCGCTTTCCTGGGTGATCCATAGTCCATCGCTGCAGCCTGCAGGCGTCTGTCGTCTTTCAGCTTCATGGAGTGTCCATTAGCGCGATCACCCAAAACTCTAGAGCTGCCACTGTTAGTGCAACTGCAACTGCAACTGCAGCAGCAACAGCTCATGTGTGAAAGAGAACCGAAGGTGTCGGCTTACCAGCCAGTCAGGCAGGCAGGCAGGCAGTCGGGAAACTAGGAAAACTGGCAGACTGTCGGGCAGGAGGAGGAGGAGGACTACCACTGCGATTGCTGCTGCTGCCGGCGGCTGTCATAAAAACTCGTTGAGCGTAATTAGGCGTGTTGTGGCCCGCGATGTCGGCTCCTTCAAATGAGTCATGTCTGGTCGGCTCCAGCGAGAGCCGATATATCAATCTGCACGCACCGACGACGGCCCATTAGACATGCAAGGCATATGCAAATGTGCGCCCGGCACTCGGCAAAGGATTGCACTCACTCAGGGTTGTCGCCGGTTCGTCGGGAACCTGCCAGGGCTGCGCTAATTAATCTCTCCACTACGTTCAATAGTTCGTACTTGCCACAACGCCCTTGCCACTGATTAGCAAACCCTAATTAAAGCAGAGTAGAGTTCACGGCAGAGCAAAACTTATTTTCGACTACCGCCACGCCCTTGTGGGGGTGGTGGTGGTGCTGCTGCCTTTGAACTTGCCACATGCCCCATGTGCACTGGAATGGGGGTTCTGTTTGCTTTGGTAACTTTTTTTATTTCCCCCGGGAAAAACTTTTGGCTACCAATTAACGAAAATAAATTGTACGAGCATGAAGGTGAAACTATATTTCAATATGGTTGGCAGGGTGGCGGGAGGGGGGGGGGGGGGGGAATGTTTTTTGATTGGAAAAAGTCTGAATAATTGAAGAGGCAAAGAGGGGAGAGCGAATCGAAACGATACGAAACGTTTGAAGGGGCAAACAATGGCCTTAAACTCGGGTCCCTGGCTCTGACCCTTCCGCCCCGTGGCAGCAAGCAAATTGAGTTAATAACTGTATTGCTTTTGCCGTACTTTAGAGATAAACAGAAAAAGTTCTCGGCAAAAGTTCCGCCAATTCGGCAACAAAAAATTTGTTGACGACGTTTTTCGGGCGGCGGCTAAATATTTAATGTACTTCTTGTTTCAGCTTTTTATTGAAAATTTAGACCGAATTTGTTTGCGGCTAGTTTTTGTGGCACATGCAACCTAGAAAAGACACCAGTCATAAATAACGAGAATGTAAGTCGCCAGCGGAATGGCAGCAGAAAAAATGAATTGAAAATGGGAAACATTCACCGGAAAACTTGGGGGAAACCCCCACCACCCCCCAAACCGATATCCAGCCACTCGCCGGCCCATTGTTGTGGCTGCTGTTTTGTTGTTGTTGTTGTTGAAAAATGCTGCGCCTGCAGGTTTTATTTGCGACCGACACAATACAAGAAAGCCCAAGAAGAAAAATAACTTTTAGCAGGCCAAAAACCAGCAGCAGCGCCAGAGAGAGAGAGAGGGAGAGAGAGGGGGGAGAGAGAAAGGTAGACCGAAGGAGTGGAAATTGGACAGCTAGACAAACGAAAAGTAACCGAAAACAGCAATAATATAACACAAATTGTTGAAAATGCTACAAAAGTGGCATGCTTTACATCTGCCTGCAACAAGCACGACAGAGCGAGAGGCAAGACAGCTGGAGGCAGTTTTTTTTTGGCCCTTTTCGTTTTTCTCTCTTTAATTAATTGCCAAAAAGCGAGTCAGTCAGACACAAAAAACGAAAGCCAGGCCAAACACTTGTGGCCCAGGAGGAGACCCCTGGGGTCCGGGGGCACGGGGCACGGGGTCGACTGCTCGACCGGAAGGAAGTCAGTAAGATTGTGCACAAAAGCCTCTCACACACAGACCGAACCCACACATATATACACTGTGTGTGTGTGCCAGACTGTTGCCATTTTGTAGCATACTTTTGTGCGCGCCTCTGTTTATGCGACTTGTAAACTTGGTCGTTGCTGCTCCTCCTGCTGCTCCTCCTGCTGTATTTTGTTGTTATTTTCTCACTTCCCTGCTGATTGCCGGCAACATATTTCGCAAATTGCTGTCAAAGTGTTAAGGAAGTTGACTTGGCTCGGCCTTTTACGGGAGGGCACCCCGAAAGGACCGCAATGAACTCGAGTAGCAGCCTATATATCGCAGCCCATTCTCTCCTCCGTGTGTGTGTGTGTGTGTGTGCTTCTCTAATTGCAGGAAGGGCAACAAAAACTGTCTCGAAGATGAATTGCTAATGGTGTTGTGTTACTCTTTTTTGTTGCTTGCCGCAGGGCAGAGCGGGGCGGGGCAGGCAGAGCTCCGAACACGAACAATGCAAACAGTAATAATAATTATAATCATGAGGCCCAAGAGTTGTTGTGGACCCAGTTTACAGGAGTTTCAAGTGTCGGCCAACAAAAGAACCCGTCAAGATATATGGATAGGCTACTTGGCAGGGAATGATGATGGCCGAATGAATGCTGATGAAGATGGAATACGAGTGGAACATGAGTGCACTTCAAGGCGACTCGAGGGTGTGTGTGTGCGTGAAAGTTTTCAATTTCAATTTGAGAGAGAATTTCACTTGAGAAGCGTTTTCTATCTGAAGAGAAATCCCAACTGAAATCTACCTGAAGTCACTTCAATTAGTTGCAAATGCATGGGTCCATGGGTCCGAGGGGCAACAACAATGCCAGTTGCACGAGATATTTTTCAATTAGCAAGGCTGCTGCGGCGGCTGCGGCGGCGTCGTATCTTGAGACATTACTTGGAATTGGCAAAGACAGCGTCAAGTTTCTGTGGCTCTGGGCATGCAATTAACGGCATCACGTGACCTGCAACCCAATAGCGAACCCACCATTGAGTGGCATGAAAAATGAAGTTGAAACCAAGGCAGACGTTGCAGCAGGCGCCTGCTGCCACCTTCAGCTCGTCGGATACCGCATCCACGCCCCCCATAGCCACAGCCATACCCATACCATACCCATACCATGCCCATCCCATGCTCAATCACAGTCTGAATTGACTTTTGGGCTGCTGTGCATCATTAATTTACTCAGACCCCAAAAAATACCATGCCCGAAATTCGAATTGAAATTGACTTGGGGTTAGGGCCGCAGAATCGAAGGGCGTTCCGTTTGCGCCAAAAACCAAATGAAAATAATAAAAATGTAATTAACGCCCAGGCCATAGACAAAGTGTAAGTGGGGCATGGCCGCAGTTCGGTTTTAGCCCTCTTCCCTTCGGTTCTGTGGGTCTGTGTGGGTCTCATTTCTTATACAATTAAGTGGCCACTGCTTATGGCTAGAGGCCGGTCACAGGACAGGCCCGGAGATGTCTGCCCTTCTTCAACTTTGTCTATGGTCTGTCATGAATCTCATTGTGTGTGGGGGGCGTTTGTGGGCGTGGCTCTTTGTTGCTGTTGCTGCTGCTGCTGTGGCTGTTGTTATTGCTTATCTGATTATGCGGATGGCTGAATACTGAATTCCGGGAGGCATTAAGCAAACAGCGGGAGCCCCGGGATGACACGTCAACGACAGCCCCGTGGAGAGTTCAAAAGTTTAATTACCATTTCGCAGTAATCAGTGCGTTTGGATAAATAGAACGAAGTACATATACATCTATATAAAGATTAGCTGAAACGCAAAGAAAAAGTTAGAGAAGAGATGACTTTAAGCAGAACTTGGGAATGCCCAGAAGTTTCGAGCTACAGCAGAGAGGATTACGATTAGAAGTACATAAAGAATATTTTAAAAATATTTTCAACCTTACTAACCGAAAATATTTCAATTTCTTTTAATTCCAGGTATGTTCTGAGGATATATGGTACATATTTATGATATAATTGATCCGTTTCAAGTATGTATAATGCAATTTATAGCTGATAAAATGGGGCTTATATTCACAGCCTAAAAGAGTATTCCCATTCGTTGCTACTGTCCCAAAGACGAATCCTTCAAAGCGAAGGCTTCCCTGGGGAGTTCTGGGGGAAGTTTATATTGGATAAAAATAACAAAACAAAAAGTTGATGAACAACAAGACAATGGACTATGTAAAACTAACAGCCCGTAAAACGTAGAACACCCCACAGATAAATGCCTTTCGCTCAGTGCACGACAGGAGGCAGGCCGGCCAGTGGCATGGGTGGCAGAAGCCGAGTGACGGACAATGGGTCCGTGCTGGCCCTCGGGGGAACTGGGCCAGCCGAAGCGAATATAAGATACAAAGAAGCTAATAGACCGACCAGGGGGAATGGAATGAATGCTACGGCGTGTCAGGGCTTGCCGGCGGACGGATGCTGGGGCAACTAAGTGGCAACTGTTCGACGCAAGATAAGCTCCGTTGCATTGACCACTTGGCCGATCCGAATCGATTGGGGGCTACTTGGTGTCCACTTAAGATACACAAAAAGCCAAAAGATAATGGAGGAGCGGGGCCAAAAAAAGCTGAAGACGCTGCCAGGCAAAAAACAAAGAGAGAGAGAGAGACAAGGAACGCTAGATGCAAAGAAGAAAACAAAAAAAAATTGATTAATGGATGGAAATGATTGAAAAACGACAAGGCACAAGAACAACAATCCAGTGGAAACCAGAGGAAGGGCCAGGGGGCGATCTGTTGGAGTGAACATCAAAGTTGAGGTGCATGCCACGCGCCATCTGGCCATCCGATGCCTGCTTATGGAAGGTGCTGACCCCAAAAGCAGATCCACGAGAAGAACGAGACCCCGGTCTCCAATCAATTAAATGGGCGGCCATCTAGGCAGATATTTATGTACATAGATGGTACATGGGTTGCATATACGTAGTAGCTATGTATGTACAGCATGCGGTTGCTTTTTATGGCACACTAAAAATGATCCGCAACGGCTTTAGATGCGGTGGCGTCGGCTGCAGTTTGTCCATACTTCAATCCATCCATCTGTTCATCAATCCAGATGTCCAGACGAGATCTGCTGACCCCCCCGACTGCAGTTGTTTTGTTTGCTTTAATGCCTGCCACGCAAAAATATACACGAACACGCACACGCACACACACACACGCAAACACATGTATGAATCATAAGAGAACGCCGTAGACGTGTGCCTCGACCAACAGATACCCTTGAATCGATAGAGGCATAATTTTTGAGCGAATACTGGAGACAGGACTGTGGCTGCAACTTTTTCGTTACGACTGTACACTGAGAGAAACATGGCATAGTAAAAAGAAACACGCAAACTTTAATTAAAAACAGGATGTACCTTCTCTCTCGGTGCAAAAATCTAGGTGTAACTATTCGATGCTCAGGGCTATTTTCTCTGCGTGTAGGAGCAATCCAGTCCTTACTATTTCTGGTCAATCGGTAAAAAGCTATATAGTTTTCAAAGTTATGCCAAATATCAAGTGGATATACCCTTAGACTCTCCAAGTACTGGGTACAGAAACCACAACCAGTGGACAGACACACAAGAAACAACAGGGAAAGAGCAGAAAAAGGAGAGGAGAGGAAACTGTAGCGCAAGAATAACAAAAAAGCAGCAATGCTGCAGCGTCGCCGTTGACGTTGTTAAAGTACGGTAAATGTTTGTGGATTTTATTGTGACTGTGAAGAAGAAGACGGAGCCGGAGGCGAAGACGAAGATGACGATGACGTTGATGAATTTCTATTTACTTTGTTTAATTTGTGTTTTTATTTGCCATTCGTCCGAGCCACTCAATAGCCCAGCATCGAATGTGGAGTCGGAGTCGGAGTCGAGGAGTCGTCTGCCTGCAATTAACGCAAAGTGCTTCCCATCGAGTGGGTGGGTGGCTCGCAAAGAGAGTGGGAGAGTTCCAGAGAGTGCGAGAGACAGCGAGTAGTAGGAGAAGCGGAATTTTTAAGCTGCAATTACCGTTCGCCTGTTGCCCATATAATTGATTTTGACGCCGGTTCGTCGTATAACGGTGATGGGTTTGCGTAGCGTCGTCCTCTACCTCCACCTACCTCGCTCTCACACAGTCTCTCCCTCTCTTTTCGTTTTACTGCTGCAATTAGTGCAGAGAGCGGCTGCTGCTGCTGGGCTGCTGCTACTGCTGCTGCGCTGCTCCTACTGCTGCTGCTGCGCTGCTGCTGCACTACTGCTGCGCTGCTACTGCCGCTGCTGTGCGTGTCTCGTCTTGCTGCTTACTGCATTTTCAATATGTGCTAAGTAAACATCTCAACCTCACTCTCCCTCTCCCCCTCTCTCGTTTCTCGCTCTGTTTCTTTACCCTTCTTAAGGTCAGTTGGAAATCCGAAATCTTAGAGAGCTCATTGAGTAACTCTCATTTTTCTTCGGCTTCCTCTGGTTTTCTTTACATTTCTTGCTTCCTTCCTGATGGCTTTGTTTGTCCTGTGATTAACTACTGCCACACTCTCTATTACTTTCCGTGAGGGCAGAGAAGGAGAGCATATCCAAACCCCTAAGCCAGTATAAAGTAAACTCAACTCAGATCTATCTATGACCGATTACCCAACAAACAATTACCTTTTATCCGGCTTTAGTTGAAAGGGTATCTATATCTTCGGATACCAGGCTAGTTCTCTCTTCGTTTACTTTGATTTTGCTTGTGCCAGATCTGATATCCTGTTTCCTGTTAAGAGAACATTTTTGCATTAAATATTTACACAGTTTCCAGCATTTTGCATTTAGTTGGAAACTGATTAAGACCTTGAAAACTTTATAAATAAGGGCAAAGTATCTAGAAAAGGGAAAAGGGATAAAGATAAATCAGAGAAACGGGTGATCCAGAAGGCATCCCAAAGGCATTTCATTACCATAGAAATGGAAGCTGGAATAACATTTATCCACCAGTTATCTAAGACCAGCCCTAAGACAAAATTCGAACCCCTTTGTGGGGTGGCATACGCAATACTTCGAATGATCCATTCTGTGTAATCAATCAAAATTATATCATATTGTTCTGAACAATTTCGTACATGTTTAATGATGTTTCACCCCCTACGAGAGAGGTCTCCCATCATTAATCTTCTGTGCTCCGATATACGTAATAGTTTCTGGCAATTATACCAAAACAACTACAAGCTGGAACAACAAATACTCGTAAGTGCAGCCATTGGAAGCCATGCAGTAAATCAATTGCAACCGAAACTAGAAATTATATGAGCCATATATATGCCCACAAAATGGTCTCATAACTTTCCGCGCCATTGCCAGCCCACAGCCCCCAATCCCCAATCCCAACCCTCTCTCTCCTCCTCTCGGCTGTGGGCAGAGTGAATAACTCAACATTCGAGCAGAGCGATTCATGAGTGTGTGCTAATGTGGTTTGTTTTACTCGTTTTTGGTCGGAGATGGAGATGGAAATGGAAATGGGAGAAATGAAAAATATTTCATGAGAGCGTTGAAAGGAAAGGCCTGGCCTAGTCCTGCAGTTGGAATAACTAATAAATTGGCGCTTAATCAAGTTCTGGGGGCAACAGAAACCAGATGCAGATACGCAGAGACCAGCCACAGAATGTTGCAAGCTGTGGGGGCCGGCCGGGATGAGAATTGTGTATCAAGTGGAATTAATTTAACCCACGAACCGGGCCGCAGCCGCCGCAGCAGCAGCATCAGCCCCAGCCGAGGGCGAGGCGCCTCTTTCAGCATCTCTTATGTATATGTAGATCTGGCAAAAGTAAATAAAATGCAATCAAATTAAATGCAGCACAAACAAAAACGCAACAACAACTGAAGTGGCAGCAACTTGAACAACAACAACAACAACACACAGCCACAACTGCGAGTGCACTTGAGAATAGAGAGAGGGAGGGAGAGAGCGGGAGAGCGCGAAGGAACTTTGGGGGTTTGGCGAGCTCTGGCGCTAGTGGAGTCCGTCCAAGTAGTGGCTGCCACACTCCTGCCACACCATTCCTTCTTGCAGCAGCCCTATCAAGCCATCAGGCCTCCCGCCTCCCAGCCTGTTGCTTGTCTTGTGCCGCCCCCCCCAGCATGGTGCAACATTGTTTTTGCCTGCTCTGGACCGCTTTTGTTTCTTTCGTTTTGTAGGCGCAGCGGAAGCAGGAAAAATAATAACAACAAAGCGCATGAATTGTGGCAGCCACAGCGGCCTCGGCCCCGCCAATAACAACAAACAAGCGATAGTTGAGGAGACTCGGGAGGAGGGGAGTTCAGGGGAGTACTAAAACTTGACTACAAAATTATAAGGCTATTGCCATGGTTAGAGTTGTTAAAGAGACCCCCCCCCCAAAAAAAAAAGAAGAAGAAAGAGAAAGAAAGAAAAGTTGTTGCCCCAGAATCTTGAACTTCTTTGGCGACTGCCGCTGCGGCTCACACTAGTCGGATTTGTATTTATTTTGATTTAGCAAGATCTTCTGGCGCTTCTTTTTTTTGTTAATGATGATGAAGCGCAGCAGGGGGCGGAAGAGAGGCCTCCACACACACACACACACACACACACAATCTCTATAATTAAGCAAACATTCAAAATGCTCAACGTTGCGGCTAAAAAATTCATTTAAATAAAGTTTTCCACGGGTTTTGGTGGCCCTAGCGGCAGAAATTGCTTCAGGGGGGGAACTGCTTCCCCTGCTTCCCCTGCTGCTCCTGCTCCTTGCCTTTAAGCAAACAAAACGCACGCGCGTCAGTGGCAGACATTTAATTTGCATAAAAACTTTGCCATCTTTCCCTCTGTCTTAGGTCCCAAGTTTAAACGCGAAAAACGGACCGGAACTGAAGGCATATATATCCCTCTTGCGATCCTTTGTTTGGCTGCGGCAGCCACCCGCGACAATGCCGGGAGTCCAATGGCAATAGACAACATTTGCATAATGTTAATTTTAATTTGAAATTTGGCCACTCAACGTTGGCCTAGTCTTTGGCTGGCTGTCGCTTACAACGTGTTGATGCGGCACATTAAAATTTCAGTCACACTAAAAGCCCACAAATCATTGTGTCCCCGAAAGCCCAAGACAAGACAAGACAAGACGGAGCTTTCCCTGAGTTCAGCAATGCCCCGTAGTGATCAGCTATCGTACAGCTGTGTCCATTTGGGGCAGCGACTTTTTTTTGTATGCCACTTGGCAGGGCAGTCCTTGTCATAATGCGACTCCTCGGTCTTGCTTGAGGTCAGGACTGGGCCACAGAGTGCAGCCGCAGCAGTCGCAAAATCAGGATTTATGTGACCCGTTTATGGGGCAAGGCAAGGCAAGTGGCTTTGTGCGGCCAAGCCCTGCCACAAAGTGCATAATTGGCAATGTTGCCCCAGTCGGAGATTTATGCAGCTGCTGCTGCTGGTGCTGCTGGTGCTTCTCCTGCTTCATAAGCTGCATAATTAGCACATTGCCACTTGTGCCTAATGACCCTGTTGGACACGGACACATCACATTAAGGGCAGTCAGATGAGTTTACCGGGCGAGGACATGAAGCAAAAGGTCAACCCACGCACCGGGCCAGCAATAAATAATAGATATACGAGTTCAGCTGCAGGCCCAGGTCCATGCCCCATCTCGTGTCCGTGTTCATGCTGATCCGAGTGGCACCCAAGTGCATTGCACTCGCACAGCCGCCCGCCCCGAGGGTACCCCATCGGTTTGGTTCTGGCTACGAGGCGGACGTTGCTCTGGCAAATCATGCTGTCTAAATTTGTATTTATTAGACAATGCGCCACGGGGCGTATGTGTAATATGCCATGCCATGCCATTAGATGCATTCCAGTCCAACATGACAGCAGCCTTTGTGTGTCTGTGTGTGTGTGTGTGTGTGTGGGTCCATGCCTGGTTTTACAACATGAACTGCAATCTTTGAGAGCCCGGATTAGCGATGAGACTCATATATATCCTCCTACATGTATTCTTTCAGAGCGAACGGTTCTATTGAACCCGTTTGAAGTGCTCACATTATCATATTCCCCAGTCCCCGAGCGAGCAACGAGCAGAAGAATCCAATAAAAATAATGAGGCTAGAGTCCAGGGGCAACACTCGTGGAGCACCCAAGGAGCAGAGCAGCGCCATAAAAAAAAATGAGCAAAGCAGCATATGAAAAGCATAAAAAAGTTAAAATAATACGAGTCGAGAGCTGCTGCTGGCTCTGATGCATATTTTGACTCTAGAACAAATAGAATTTTGCATTTGACCAACGAGTGGAGGGGACAGAGCAGCAGGGGGCGGGGAGGGGTGCATGGTGTGGTGTGTGGCACATACTCAATTTATTTACAAAGCGGGACTTTCAGTCACAACTCCTCAGTGGCAATGGCAGTCCAGGGCGTGGCACAACTCGCCAGACGGTCTGCCTGTCTGCCACTCACACTCAATCACACACCCAGTGACCGTTCAATGAGCAAATAACATGTCAAGTCTCATTATGTTTCGCTCACAATTCGGTTAGACAGAGCACAGTGGCTCCCAAAAGATGGAAAACCCATGGAAATACAGGAAATACCCCCTTCTTCTCACTGGCACAGGGGTCCAAAACCTTTTATATAGGATCTATATCCCTATGCTCTTTGGGTAACATTTCACTGCAAAAACCAAAGGAAGATCGTTTGCTTTTGTATCTTTTGTGGGCCGTTTCATCTGCCTTTGGACCACTGTGGGGCCTGCCCGCTTCGATGCTGTTGAACTTACTCTCCGACAGCAGCATCGTTTTTATCAGTCAACCAGCGCCCCTTTGGCCCTCCGGCCATTGTCCAGACACGGTCTAGCCCCCTCTCTCTCTCACTCTGCCCCCATGCCTAGTCTATCTCCCTCTGCTGTAGCTGTGTGTGTCTGCTAAAATGGCTGGCAATTTAGAATTTATGGCAGCTGCATGATTTGTATGATACGAACGTAAGCAGTTTGCACTCACGTACTCGCACCGTACCTAGGGGGCAGGCTAACCATCGTATCCGATGGATTGGGGAGCAGGAAGTGGAACCGAAAAGGGTTGTCTGTATCTGTATCTCTGGCTGCTTTGCTCTCCCTCTGTCTCTGTCTCTGTCTACGCCCCAGGCAGCGGCACATTTGTCTATTTGAACGGGCGTTGGGCGCTGTGTGGCATTTGTGATCATTTAATTTGAATTCGCGTCTGAAATGGCCGACGGGTTGAAAATTAAACAACGCAGGATGCGTCCCATGAAGACCAAGAGAGAGGGCTGAGAGGCAGAGGAGTGGCTGTGGAAGGTGGCTCTCGTATAGCCAAGTATTTTTTTAGTCGCTGCTCATTTGCATTTGTCTGCGAAATTGGTTAATTTCATTCATGTGGCCCTGGTGCCTGGACTGCTCATTAAACTGCAGCGACAGCTGCAGGACGATGCCAGGACGATGCCTGCCTTGCCCTAGCCACCATACGGAATTCGGCATCCGGCCATCAGCTGTTGCTGCTGTTGCTGCTGCACCGCATTATGCGCGCAGGCGTAAAACTTTCAATTATTTAAATTATGCCACATGAACAATGCCACACAATGCCACATCTGCCACACCAACAGAAGCAGCACCAGCAGCAGCAGGTTGTGTTCTCCATGCTGATGCTTATACTTCTCCTGATGCTGATGCTGCTGCTCGAACAATGTCTCCCATCGTCACATCTGCCCCGTGGCCCGTCTCACGTCTCCCGTCTGCTGGCATGTTACAAAATTGCCGCAAGTTAAACGCATGTCGACACAGGCAGAGCAGAGGAGCCCCATGCCCCCGCCAGACTGCACGTTGCCCACATAATTCATTCATATCATCAGCGCTTCCTCGCACAGAGGCACAGGCAGAGGCAGAGGCACAGGCACAGCGGAGACACAGAGACTGGCCCCGCCGCCAGATGAGATGAGTGATGGCTCCCACATATCGCGCATATCGACATCATAACCATTGTGTAAATGTCACTTCATCCCGTGCCACCGACTGGGGCAGAGAGACTGGTGTCAGCCAGTGTTATTTATTGAGAATGTTGCACATACGCCGGGTATTACGCGTCAAAAGGAGGATTTACTGAAGTGTGGGCCCTCCTTGGGCGTTTTTCTCGTATCCTGGGAATTTAAATACGCTCCCGGGCGTATGGGAATATATATTAGGAATTACTCAGCCAACAGCAGGGTATAAAAAACCTCTACGGCGGCTGCTTGCTGTCAAACAACATTTCATAGCTCAAAACTCCGCCTCCACCGTTTGCTGACATCACAATTAAGCCATAACTCATCGTGCAATGGCCAGTGGGCATGCAGTGGTCTCGCTCTCTCTCTCTCTCTCTCTCTCTCTCTCCCGGCTATGTTCCATTACAGCCATAAAAAGAGGCTTACCACCGGCAGTGCCAAAAAGGAGCACAAAACTCTGAACGAGAATGAATGCCACACACGACTGGCGGGCGGCAGAAAAAAACAGAAAGAAATAATATAAACCGATCGGAGGCGGCCAGGCAGCAGCAGAGCGCAAAAAAAAAAAGAGCAGATGCCGCAGGAATTGCTGCAGATACAGATACCGATACCGATACGGCTGGCCATGCATATCTGTAGATACATATTGCCATTCATTGCTCTTTTGCCTCCTCCTGCGCCTCGGCTGCGTTGCGTCTGTCTCTCGTTTCATATTTCGCATGTATTTACTTTGTATCACTTGTCACATTTTTTATTATCATTGTCCCCCCCCCCCACTTTGGGTCTCTTGGATGATGTTGCCCCTTCCTACCTTCTGTGGTCCGTTGCTGTTGCCCCTGCCTCCTGTGGCCCGTTGCTGTTGCCCCTGCCTCCTGTGGTCCGTTGCTGTGGGTGTTGTGATTTTTTTATGGCTCATCTGCTGGGCTGGCGGCGAATATTGTTATTATATCATTCTTCATCAGCTTGATTCCCCATTCATTGTTGTGTTTATAAGGCGCACAACGAAAAAGAAAATAAATATACTTTTCATTATTTGTTTGGTGCTGCCGCACTGCTGCTGCCGCGCTGCTGCTGCCTCTGTTGTGGCAGCTGTTGAAGGGATTAATTTCTTGATTTACCCGAGAAACCAGTGCCAGTGCCAGTCCCGGTCCCGGTTTACCCACAAATGCCATTCGGGGGCGATGCTTTGTTCTTTTGCGCGTTCGTTGTTGCCGTGGCAACCAGCTGGAGATGTTGCCCCTTCAATTTGTGCGTTGCTGCCTCGTCGTCATCTCTGCCGTGCAATTGTGTGGAAGCCTCCCCCCTCTGGCATCTACTGGAAAATATGCTAATGCCACGGGGGGGTTGTTGGGGGGCAAAAAGTGAAATGAAATTTTCTTATTTTCGTTTTTTTTTTGTTCACATCTAAGCGTCAAACACTTTCTATTGTTAAGAGGGGGGGGAGGGGACCCATCTACGTTTTTTTCAGGGGATTATCAGTCTCCTATTTCTGTTGTTTTTTTCCCCTCTTTGTTCCTTGTAATTCGTTTCGTTGGTACTCTATAAAAATCTATAAAAAAAACGCAAAACAAAGCAAAAATTTCCATGGGATAATCCCTGGGATTTCATATTAGTTGTGTATTTGTTTGCCATTTGTTTATCGCAGCCCCTTTTGGGGGGGTTTTCAGGTGGAAAAAAAGGTTTCGTTGGCCAAAACACACCGGGCTAAGCCCTTTACCAATTACTTAAACATAAGGTAAAGCCTTCAAAGCCACTCCCCACTCTCTTCCGGGGGACACTTGTTTTAATGGACTGCCTGAGAGGGGTTCCGTTCCCCTGAAGCTCCCAGGAGTTTCCAAGTTCGAAGTCTTTAGGCCCAATTGCTGCCTGGCTTTGTTTAAGTCATATTTATCCTTAAATTTGTATTGTATCTCCGACACTCACTCAAATTGGGGTTTAATCGAATTGCATTTGAAAGGCAAAGCAAAGCAGAGCCAAGGAAAACACTTTTCCCCCAAATGCAAAATGCAAAATGCTCCGGAATGAATGAATGAATGAATTATTTTATTAGCGCTTAACAAAAGAAACGCAGAAGAGGGGCGGGGTAGCCTGAAAGAACACTCATAAATATCAAAGTGAATTCAATTCCCCGCTGCTCTATTAAAATCACATTACCCGTCATAAAATGCCATTTAAATCATAAAAGAATTTCCCATAAATTCCGAGGGAAACAAAACATTAAAGTTCAGAGTTGAAAGAATACAAATGCATAAATCAAAGCATAAACTGCAATAAATTATGCAATTTGCATTTAAAAAAACACAAAAAATAAATACAAACAATTCGAAAAAAAATTAACCAAAAAAAAAAAAAGAAAAATTTGGAAAATATTTTCACAGAAAACAACAAATAGAAATGAAATGACAAACAAATGTGAAGCTAATTTGTCAGCTTGTTGATGCCACACATCCACTGACAGACAGACAGCAAAGCACACAACAAGATTGGGGGACAGGGGACAGGGGACAGTGGAGGGATCCAATGAGACCACAAAAGCCATGAAGCCGTCACTCAATCAGATACGCAAAACGAATTGAAATCCGTGTGCTGGATGGCTGAATGGCTGCATGGCTGAATGACTGAATGACTGAATGGTTGGTGAATGCAATTTGCAATTAAAGCAAGAATGCGTACCCTTATTTCCATGGCGGGTGTAATTTCAAGGCAATTACCTATAATATTTATGGCCAGACCGCAAAACATTTGTCCAGAGCTGCTTTTACATGTGTAATTGGCAAACAGGACGTTGGAGGGGGGCGGCGGCACTGGTGGGCGTGTCACTGTTCACAGTTTGCGTTAATTAATTGACCAAACCAAACAGTGCCACCTGTTGGCGTTGTGCGTAAAATCAGAGGAAAAACGAGGAAAAGAAATTGGCAGGCAGACATTTAGCGTGGCCACAGGAAACAGGAGATAGCACTAATCAGAGTCCAAAATTTATGGAGGGGCCCCGGAAAGACATGCACGTTGACATGTCGACAAATCGATAGGCGACCCAGGATCAACATCAACATCAACAGCAGCAGCAGCATATGGCTCCCATAATGCAACAGATTTGTCAGACATTTGCCTGCTGGCCACAGCAGCACACACAGCCCCAACAGCCCCCGACGGGCAGACAGGCCAAACATTTTCAGTTGTCAGGCATTTACCTCTGGCATTTCGCCTGTGAATGAAACTAAAAGGACCTGCCCGCCGGAGACAGAGCCGCATATAATCTAAGGGCCAATAAAAGTTTGTCATAATGCATAGAGAGACCGGAAGGACACTCGCCTGATTATATCCAGAGACTTGCTCGCACTGTTTTGGGTTTATGTGTGATGGAGACTCAACTCAATTAGAAGGCAATTGTGTTCACTCAAGTGCAGTAATTAGTCGGATAATAGGAGCCACCGAGGAGAAACCACTTCAATTGAATTATATCATATGCCTGGCCAATAGATTGCAGCTCCTTACGGATTGTGCGGTGGAATTTAATTTGTGAATCCTTGACCTGTTGCTAAGTCGAATTTTGGGGACATTTAATGAGTGGGCATAAATCACAGAGACAACGAACGAGCAGGTTTTTGGCCCAAAGGGTGTTTCCAGGAAGTAACCGGATCGCTCTACAATTACAGTATGCCATCTCCGAAGGAACCAGGGCAACATGAGACACTTGCCGAACAAAAAACACCGTTAGCAAAGTACCAGAAGCAGGACCCAGACAAGGAGTTGCAGAGACAAGAATGATATTGTATGGAAAGTATCGCCTTTCAGCACAGACAAGGACAGAGAGCCCGAGGAGCTGGAGGGACTCCACTGCGGCATTGTCTGAGTGTAATGTAGCGCCACTGTTGCCATGTCTTATTGTTCCCTCTCGTAAAGCATTTATTGAAGATTTACAACCAACAAAGCAACAAAGCAACAGCAGGGGCAACATTCGGCAGTGCGCCTTTTGGCATCCAAGCAGCTTACATATTTTCCCCATCTACTCGCCCCACGGCAGCATAATTTCATTTACTTTGGGGAGAATCGGACGAATCAGACGAATCGTAGGACTCCGGTGCAAGGGGGAACGAACGCGTGATTCCGGAAGGCAACTGCAGGACGTAAAAGTTTTGCAGTTATGTCCGCCAACAAGCAGGAACAAGAGCAAATGCTTACCAGTATGCTTACCATTTTGTATTTGGCTGCCACTGGAGCTGCAACTGCTGCTGACGCACGTACCGGAAGTGTGTCGGGAGGGGGCATGCAGCACCGAGCACAAGGACGACACACGTCACGGCAAAAGTTAAAAGTTTGCCATCAATGTTTGCATTTCAAGTTTCACTCCTGGATGGCAGTTCATTTTCCCCGAGCGCTGCGCACAGACGTCCTTGACAGGATGACAGGCAGGATGGCAGAGCGGCGGCAGCTGCAACAAGCAATGCCTCACGCAGGCTTGTACTTTTTTTTTTGCGCTTGAGCTAATGAAAAATGCATTGAGTGGCTTTAAACTCGAAAAGTCTGCGACTTCAACTTGTCCCCGTTAACCCAGAGATCATCAGCAGATGGTGGCTCTATACATCCAATCAATGGGGATTCATCCTGAAAGAGTGGAATCCCCCCCCCTGGTGCCATGTCTTTGATGGTCTCTGGTCTCCGGTGTGTGGTCTCTGGTGTGTGGTGCCTGCTTAAGGAACTTCAACAAATTAGATAATTCTCTGGGAGAATGAACAGGACTGGCCCCAAGTGTGGCGGCAAAGTTTGTTGATGTTTCTACGGGGTGAAAACTTCAATTCCCCGATCAGGTGCAGCCAGCAGTCCTTTGCTGTCTGCCTCCTGCCTTGTGTGTGTGTTGATTGTCAAGTTGTTTAGCTGTTGTACGAGTATTTATAACGCGCATTTTTGTTCCCAGCATTGGCCATCGATATATAGGGTTTCATCAGCACTAAGAAGCCGCATTGAAGGCGACAAAGCTGGAAGGAGCAGAGCAAGTTTTGACTTAACAACTTCATCTCTCATCACTTGGAAGCGGGACGGGCGGGCACTTAGTTTATCTGACAGCCTATAAGAGTACGTGGGAGTGTGTGCACAATAAGATTTCTTAGCGCATTAAGCTGGGGCTGGGACTGGGCCAGGGGCAGGGGCAGGAGTGGGAACGGTGGGTGGAAGCAACAAAAAATAAATGCCATTAGCAGGCAGCCAAACTGTAAGCCAAAATGGCGCCATCAACGCGAAAATAATACGGGAAAATGCGGCGTTAATGGCAGCGCTGAAAGGAAAGACAGAGAAAAACAGAGAGGGAGAGAGAGGGAGAGGGAGAGAGGGAGACGGCAGCGCATGTGAAGGCAAACGATATTATGATTATGATTATTATGTTGCTATTAGATTAAGAGCAATTTTAACTTTTTCCGCTCGCAGACAAAGGCTTGCCTCACCCCACACCCCCCCGTGAACACCCTTTGAACCCATTTCCTTCTGCAACTTCTCATCTTTTCTTTTCTTTTCTTTTTGGTTTTTTGCTTTCCTTTTTCCTGCGTCAACGCCTTCCGTTTGGCTTTGGCTTACGACACTTGACGCCCAAGAGGCGGCACAGTCCTTGGTGCTCAGAGCCTGCTCCTGTTCCAGTTCCAGCCTGGGTCTTAGCCACGCTTAATTGGTTGGCTTTTATTACTTGGCAAGTGCTGCAAGCGCATAATTTGCCACGGCTCTGTACTGTACTTTACTGTACAGTGGGGCCAGGCACGGGATTAAGGAGAATTCAAGAGAACGAGCCTTATTCGGTGTCCCAGGAGTATGTGAATGAAAATACCTGGAAAATTGAACAATTAAATGTGAATTTCCACGAATTATTTGTCTGTTTTTCTCAAGTTTTTGAAAGAATTTTTGGGATTGGAAATATTTGTAGGGGAATTTCTTTTGTTCTCCGATTCATTTCCAATGCGTGCCCCTCCTCCTCCTCCTCCTCGGGAACTGGGAAATCTTTTTTTTTAATTAAATAAGCATCCCGTAGATTAGGGGAAGGCTGGAGTCATGCTGGCTGCCTTCGCACCTACACATTCCGTGGCACACGGCCACGGCCACGCCCACCCAAGACTCCGCCGAAACAAAGGGCACAAGGAGGTGGGGTGGGTGGGGTGTGCGCGTGCTTTCGGTAGTTTGTGGCGCCATTTTAGCGCGAAATGAATTTAAATTGTTTGCCGGAGTTTCCTGCATTAAGGGCAGCTTCCTGGGGGCCTGGGCTGTGCCTCTTGGCCAAAAGAAGAAAAAAACGAAAATTACTTAATTACAACAATTATTATATACTCGGCCCCTCCCCCTGGCCGTGGGTTGGTGGCGGGTTGGAGGGGGGACTTCCTGGTGTATTCCGATGTTGCTGCCGGCCTGATCTTTTGTTGCTGCTGTTGTCTGTTAATTTAATTAAATATTTTCACACCTTCTGCTGCTACAAAGGGTCTTCATAGATTCCCTCTTCCTCTTGGAATTTTAGGTGTTAATTTCCTGTCTAGTAGATGCAGCCTGCCGCCGCTGCTGTTGCAAGTCGTCGGTTCCAATAAAAATAATTGCCACGGCCAGACAGGCAGCAGAAGCCGTAGAAAATTACAAGGCACTCACTCCGCGTGTAGTCCTTGGAGTCCTTGGAGTTTTATGCCACGGAAAATTGCATGCGAAATAATTGAAAAGCATCGACTGCAGCTTTGTCCTGTTGTCCTGCTGCATCCTCCGGGTGTGGATAAAGTTTTCTTCGCAGCGCCCGAAATAATAGGAGCCAAAGTGGTTGTAAATATTTTGCGCCCAGCATCCGGTTGTCTGTGCCCCCCCCTCCGTCCCCGCAGCGTGACAAAATGCTGCGAAAAGTCATTTTTCAGCTAAATGAATTTGCGCCAACTGCGCAAAAAACAACGACCAAGAAAATGGCCAGAAAATGGGAGCATTTCGGCCATCTCAGGAGTCGGACGGAAATGGCTTTGTCATTGGGTCCAGCATCCTGTGGGTCAGGGGCGGCAAGTTCAATGGGCAACTAATGAGGCGACCTTAAGATTACTTTTTCACGATTTACTCAGCGCAAAAAACTTTTCCCTTACCATTGCAGGTCCTCCAGGACCGCCGGGGCCACCGGGCAAGCGAGGGAAGCGCGGCAAGAAGGGCGACACCGGCGACAAGGGCGACGCGGTAAGTGGCTAGCCAAGTGGCAACAAACCCGTTCCATATGCTAAGCGAAAAAGAGTTCTCTTCACGATCCGCGCAGGGTCTCAATGGCATCAGCGGCGAGAAGGGAGCGGCTGGCAAGCCCGGCGACAAGGGCCAGAAGGGCGACACCGGCCACCCGGGCATGGATGTCTTCCAGACGGTGAAGGTAAGTTCGTGTCCGTGCCACAGTCTACCATCCAAAGCGAACGAACGGCTGCTGCAATTCTCGGCTCTCGGCTACAAAATTGAATAGCGTCTAACTAGATCTAAATTGCTTTTGCATTCCTAGGGTCTGAAGAGATCGGTGACAACGCTGCATGGCGGCACGTTGGGCTATGCGGAAATAGTTGCTGTAAAGGTATAGAGCCCGACCCCCCACCCCCACCCCCCCTCTCACTCTTAGTCCTAGTCTTAGTCACTGTAGTCCTTTCGTAGATGTCGTCGTGGTCATGGCCATTGCTCAAAGGGCAAATGCAGATGGCCAGGAGATGGCAGCGCAAATGCAACAAATTATTTGCAACTTGTTGTCCTTGCCTTGTCCTTGCTCTCTCTCTCTCTCTGCCACTCTCCGTGTGGTCCTGTTTGCTGGCCGTCTGCAATTGTCCTTCCCATGTCGTAGTCGGTCTTGTTGTAGTTGTATTTACGAGTACTCTCCGTCCCCGCTTCATTGTTGTTTGTATCCGTAATGCTTTTAAGTTGTCTCCCCAGTCTGTTGTCTCCTGTCGCCTGTCTGCTGTTCCTTTGTTTAAACTGCACCATAAATTTGTTGCAACATCCCCGACTCCTTCCCCTCCTCCTTTCGTTCCTTACATTCCCTTGGACACTTTTTGGATGCCTTTTCATTTCGTAGATTCCTCGGTAATTTTTAATGGAATTTTCTCATGGCCGCTGGCCGTTCTCTACTGCTTTTCCCGTACTGTATTGTAGACTTTTGAGTTTGACACTCCACTTGGTGGGGTCCTTGGTCCTTGGGCCTTGGTCCTTGGTCCTTAGTTTGCGGTTTATTTGCTTTTCATTTGCTTTATCTTGCTTTTTGCAGCAGCTTCTTCTGTTCTGGTATTCTGTTGATTTATTAACCATTCTTTATTTTGAATATTACTTTGATTAACCGATTTTTTAACGTTTTTTAACTCCATTTTTGGTTGATTAAAATCCTGTCTGTTTCGGTTGGTGTTTTGTGGTTGTTGCGCTGTAAGGACTTGCAAGAAGCCGGCGTCAATGTGTCCGCTTCCACAGTCATACAGCTGAAGGTAAGTTGCTGGCCCACACCCAAATGCCACGCCCAGGAGTCCTTTCACCGTCCAGCATGTCCTGCACGCGCCCATCTCTCTTACTAACCTCTACTGCCTCCAGTTAATCCTTTTCTGGCAGCACCATGGGCGATCCTAAGCTAATAAACATCTCTCTCTCTCTCTTTGCGGCCAGGGCGAGCCTGGGGAGCCGGGTCCGCCGGGACCAGCGGGCGAGGCGGGACAGCCGGGGGTGCCGGGCGAGCGAGGACCACCGGGCGAAACTGGAGCGCAGGGCGTTCAGGGCGAGGCCGGACAGCCGGGCCCCGCCGGACCGCCTGGCGTGTCCGGTGCACCTGGCACTAAGGTGAGTAGTGATTCACCGAAAAACCCAAAACAAAGGCCCCAGATAAGGACGCACACAAACACATAACGAACGAACCGAAGAAGATGTCACCGGGATTAATGCATTATCTGTATCTGTTGGATAAACATTGTGACGTTTTAAGTGACTGACTGCCAAGTGATTCGTAGTCGTAGTCCTTTCGTGTGTGTGTGTGTGCCTGCTTTTGTTCTTTTCGGGTCGGTTTTCCACATTATTTATCGTTTATTTATGTATTAAGCGCCCGCTTTTGTTGCCACATCCCTGCCGCACCTTTCCTTTTTTCGACATTTTCCTGCATTTTCCACTTAATTTTCCACAATGACTCACTCGCATCCGCATGCATCTCCCTCTCTGTCTCTGTCTCGTTTACAGGGTGACAAAGGCGATCGCGGCGATCGGGGACTAACCACAACCATCAAGGGTGACGAGTTCCCCACGGGCATCATCGAGGGTCCGCCGGGACCGGCCGGACCACCTGGTAAGTGTGGCAGCTGTAAGGGTATATCTGTTTGTTTGTTCATTTCATCCAACAGCCACTTAAGCACTCTCAGATACAGATGCAGATGCATTCGCTGGCCTGGGAATCGATCGTTCGTTGAGGTTTTCAAGTGCTGCTACGCGGCTGCGGGTCGCCTAATTTATAGGCCATCAACCGAAATCTGGGAATGCTCTCACCCCCGCCCCTCACACCCTCACCCACATCTAATTGAGTCATTGACGAACGGAACATTGCGTCCCCTGGCCTGGCCTTTGATTTTTGGCCTCTTATTTTTGGGCCAGCGGCTCGTTAAAATGGAAATCAAAATGCCAGCCAGCGCTTGCATTTCCGCTGCCAGGCCAAACACATTTTTTAAATATTTTATTTCGAAGCCTCCGTCCATATTTGGGGAAATTTTTGGGGAATTTTGCGATAACATTTACGACCTTTGCGCTTGGATGCTGCGCCATGCCGCATGCCTCATGCCGCATGCATAGTTCGACGTCAATTAAATGCGCACCAAATTGTTGGCAGCTCGACAGCCTACTCCGTCCCGCCCACTGCCAACAACAATAGAATTTTCATTTGTTTGGTTTGGCCTGTTTTTATGAGCTGCCTGGCCCCAAACACATTTCTGCACTTTATTCGAATTTAATAAACGAAAATAGCCACCAAAAACACGCCGTTTCCGAATAGTGGAGCCTCCTAAATCCCGCCCCCCCCTTAACCCACCCCAACTACGATTTCCATAAAAATTTGTAGACCCCGAGAACTCGAAACACTTCTTGGCAGTCGTAAAAATGCAACTTTATGTCATTTATGTTGCTTTTAGCGGCTCATTAGCATGGGACTGGACTGCCATCGAGAGCTGGAGTACAACAATACTTACATGGAATGGATTGGAATGGCTTGTACTATTGGTTTTACTAGGGGCACTCAGGAGGGGTATAATTAATAAGCAATCGGTGCATGTCACGGACTAAGCCCAATGATGAGTGGATAGATTGATGGCCTATAAATGTCGTGTGCGACATTGAAAACTCCTTTGCCAAGTTGATGGATTGTCGATGGATGGAGGAGGGCTCGAAAGGAATTTCAATTAAACTGGCAAACAGAGATTCTGATTCAATAACCAATTTATGCCTTTGATCTTGCGATTAGGACTACCAGTGAGTGCCCCTAATGCATTTGAGCGTGCCATCAATTAAGCGCTTGTCCGCGGCTTGTACAACCCGCATCCTCCGCTCTGGCCTTATCAGTGGGCTGGCATCAAAGTGCTGCAATGTTGCAGTTGCAGTTGCGATGGCCATTGTTTCTAGATTTCTTCCTGGACTGCCACCAGAGATCTGCCGCAGCGATAGCCGTCGACAGTTGCATCCGCCCGCCCCCACTGCGCCACGGCTTCTGTGGGTCCATGTCCGCCTTGATTGACATGAAATTGCAATTTATTTGTGCCGCACCGAAAATCAGCGACCAACTGGAGCCCGGGGGACAGCGTTTGGTCTTGATTTGAATAAATTGTGTGTCATTTGTATTTTGGGATGCCCTGCGTCTGGTCTGGACGGCTTATCTTATCGTTCTCGTAATTAGTTAAGCTTTTCTCTGGCACACAGACCTAAGAACCGAGACCCGAGGCCCTCTCACAGCAATTGAATGTGTCATTTGGAGTCTCTCTGGGCCCACACAAAATCTCGGAAGTCTCAGCTGTGTAATGGCAAAAAATTCAATTTATTTCATGATTTATTTGAATTTCATTTCATTTGGGTTTTTGGTTGATTGCATTTCGTCTTTTGGGCTCTCACTAGACTGGACTCTCTGGACTGAAATTAAAACTTATCTCTTGCGTTGCCATCTGCAAACAAGGCAACAAGCGAAACAGGACCGGCAATCCAATATCCTGGACACTATAAATCCACAATCCTGCCACTACGAGTCCGACTCCGACTCCGAGTCCGAGTCCACTCTGCAGTCCGCAGTCCGCAGACCGCTCTTCTTCGAGGTCTTTTCTGTTTGGCATTGTGGAAATAGTTTTTATTTTTTATTTTTATTTCCATTTGTATTTTGTTTGCAATTGTCGCCTAAAATGCTTAACGGTGAATTATGCAACCATAAATGGGAAAACTCTGGCCCAGACAATGGAGAAGCACAAGGGGTGGCGTGTGGGGGGGGGGGGGGATACAGACACATACTTTATAAACAAATGGGAAACGACATCTACAGGATCCACAGGCACGTCCGTCCAGAGGCTGGCTGGCAAATTTATGCTCTGACCAAAGGACGACCCAGTCCTCGACCTGGCCCCTAAAACCCCAATTTTACGAACTTAATAAATTTTCTATATCTTTTCGCACACACACACACAAGGGGCACATTTTGACAAGCCGCACAATTGGATTTATCTATGATATGACTCCTCTTGTACCTCCCCCATTGTTGGCTCTGTGTAAATGGTCTCATTTAATGGCCATGGTAAACAGCCAGAGAGCCGAGAGCCCCGGCCGAGAGCCCATCATGGCCAGACCTGGCAAAAAAGGAACGCTATTTCTCATTATTTTAACTAAACAGGTTGCCCAGCCACAGTGGGGCAAAGTCAATTGAATGCTGATGGATTTATGGGCCACTTTGAGGTATCGCCCAGAGTTGAACAACAGAACGCGCAAATTGAGTGAACAAACGGAGGGGCTTTCGTTGGGTGCAAAAGTGGCTGTCGTTCGAGGACCCAGACCAAGACCAAGACCAAGAGATTGGAAACAGATGAACACAAATTGGATTTGAATGGCAAGGAGCATCAGCAGGAACGGAACACAGATTCAATTTCAGCTCCAGTTCATTGGGCAGATCTCCTCGATGGCATAAATAAATTCCAGCTGCTTTGGCAGCTGCCGGCTGCTGGCTGCCGGGGAAAGCAGGGAAAGTGCAACTTTTGCATATTAAATTGTTATTCTGCATCTGTTTGCCTTTCGATTCAGCTGCTGAGTTGCGTTCTGCTGGAGGTATAAGTAGGTCAAGTCGCGTCATTAGCATAGGAACTAGTCGAAGAAGATGAGACCACAAAGGCCTTGAACTACGAGATACAATGATTGGCAACCACTGTGTCTTCCACTTTATTTCATTCTTTGGCAAATAAACAATTTGCATTTTGAACTAAGCCAGTGTATCCCATCCATCCCGTGAAGAGGATTGGTCCGTCCTGTCATCAAACCAGTTGAACAAATTGCTGACCAAAACCAACAACAAATGATTGTGGACACACTCGGGGGTACCGGGCAGGCGGTTTATTGAGCTCTTGTTGCTCTATAATTACAAAAGGTAGCGATCCCACACCACTCCCTGCCCCATCCCCGCCCTGTTTGCGTAACACTTGCGGGCGTATCTGTATCTGTATCTGCGTATCTGCCAGAATCTCTCTCTGTATCTGTATTTTGTTTACACGAATTTTGGGTAAATCTGTCACTAGAAATTTCTGGCTAAAATTAACATTTTCCCGCACCGCACAGGTCCACCAGGGGAGCCCGGCGAGCGCGGCGAGGCGGGACCCATCGGACCAGCCGGACCCCCCGGCGAGAAAGGACCGCGCGGCAAGCGTGGCAAGCGGGTGAGTAATCAACAAAAAAAAAAAAAAAAAAAAAAAACGAAAAAGAAAAACTTGATTTCCACTCGATTTTTAATTGGAAACCCGACCGAAGCGGGAGGCTGTAAATTGAGTTGAAAAACAGCAGTGAAACAGCGAAACAAGAAGTGTATTATCATGTAAATTACATTTGTAAAAATGTGCGTGGGAGTGTGCGTGCTTTAATGTTATGCTAATCTGTAAATATAAGTGCGTCAAAGCTCCGCATACCCGAGGGGCGTGGAGGTGTAAATATGAACGTGGCACTGACAGCACAGCCCCATCCCCATCCATATCGTATCCTTTCGTATCCTTCCGCATGGCCGCTCCGCTGGCTCTCACCTGCATGTTGAATGTTGTCTATATAATGAGCATGTTTACACGACTCCAGCCAGGAACGTGCTCATTACGTAGCCCGTAATGAGAACTATGTACATATGTACATACCACACGTGTATCTGTATGTGCCTGAATATGTTTAGATACTGTGGAGGAGCACAACTTTAACGCGGCGGAGCCAAAAACAACAAGAAGATGTTCGTCGTGCGTCGTTGACTACAATCAAAGTTCGCCAAGCCGAGCCCTGATGATGTAAGGATGTTGATAAGAGTGCGTACAAGTATCTGACAGATACTTTGCCCGACAGTCCCCCGGGGGGCGCCCGAGTGAAACTATGTCGTAGCCCATATAAATTGTCAAAAATGTTTTCGCGTTCTAATCTGGCGCCTAATTTATGGGCGCCGCCTCCCAGGAACACTGCCCACAGATACTCTTCGAGTATCTGCAGCATTTATCTAGTCGTTTTCGTTTTGTATCTGCGATGGGGGGCAGGGCGGCTTTCGTTCTGGAATGTCAACAGTGCAAAGATACTTAACATTTTTATTGGCACTTGAAGTGTCGGCAGCTGTTGCCGCCTTCTGACGTGTTGATGGATGCACGATATGGTTAGGGGCGGGGGAGGAGCCATTGGTGGAATTGTCATTTCATTTTTCTTTTCTTTTCTCTGCTCCGCTCTGCTTTGCCGTGTTCTGGGGGGGGCGGGGGCATATATGAATATGTAGCGAAGCCAGCACGTGTTTGTGTACGTTATGAAAAATGCATAAGCGCCGCCAGCGAAGCAGGGGATTGTGTGTGTGTGTGTGTGTGTATGGGGGGGATGGGATCTCCCTTACGATTCAACTTGATCTGGGGTGCTGGGTATTGCTATTGATATGGGATATGTGTCTGTGTCTGTGTCTGTGTTTGTGTGCGTTTATTGTATATTATGTTGCTTCCTCAACCAAAGGCGCAAACATTTGCGCATTTTGCCAACATTCATGGACCTCAAGGAGGGGAAAAAACATTCTGATTATTGTGCAGCGCACAACAACCAAAGCAATGGGAGAGGCAGAAGGCAAAGTCAAAGTCAGTTGGGGTTGGGGCTACTACTCGAGTTGTTTCTGTAATAACGCGTAATGCCATAAGAAACAGGCGATGGCATACCGAATGCCAATACGCCCGGCAGCCAAAACAACAAACAACAAACGGCGGCAGGCAACCGGCAACGTGCAACGCAGCTTTTATGACTCTGCCGTGGATTTTCTTTCAATCCGAACGAGGGCAGCTCTACGATTTCTGCACGTGGAAAGTGCCCGAGAGAGAGATTTTGCACTGCTCGTTATCGCATGAGATAGAATTTTCTATCGACTGCTTTCAAAGATCACAATAAAAACAAATGACGGCTTAAAAAAAATTTAAAAAAATACAGTTGCTTTTTTCAAGAGGTAGCCTGGAGCAGGATCATTTTTTATTGGCAATTTTTTTAAAAATAATTTGTAATAATTTAAAAGTAATTCAAAAAAATTTCGTTTCATTATAAAATATAATAGTTCCATATTTTTACAATTCAAATAATGATTGAATGAATTATTTCTGATTTTAAAAATACAAATTAATTGAAACTAAATAATTTTTATTATAATAATATTAATTATAAATTTATTTATTTTTTATAAAAATTATAACCCCTACGATTCCTGAATCCTTCCTATGACAAGGGATACAGGTACATGTTCAAGCACGATGTCTTTTTTTTTAAGAGATTTAAACTCCTTGGCAATTAAAAAGTTATATTAAATTAGTTTCCTTATGACAGCTCTATTATTTCAAGTCGAAATTTAAGCTTGTTTTTAAGAAACTGCAAGCCAACGGAGAGGAAGCTATAAAATCGATCGGTAACCTCTTTGCAAACTTTTCAATTGCCCCCTGAGGCCGCTCTTAGTCTCTGCCGCTCTGCGTGACTCCAATGTATGGCCGTTATGCTGTCTCTCCCGCCCCACCGCCACCGCCACCACCACCAACATCAGCTGTGGCGCTGCAGCAACGTGATGTCAAAACAAATGAAAGTCATAAGAAACGGCAGTCAGGCAGGCTGCCACTGCCAATGCTGCTGCTTGGCTTAGCCTTTGGGGCTTTCTTCGGCAAACAAACAAAACTTTTGGCAACAAACAGAAGAAACAAAAAATATCTATATTCGCACCCATGCACCCAGCACCCAGCGCCACAGGCAGTGTACAGGATAAAAAATTATTTGCAACAATTGCCGTCATCTTCCGCTGAAACGTGACGCCCTCCAGGCAGCAAGTTGATTTTCCAATGAGGCTTCGATTTTTCCCGAAAGGCCGCCCAATGCGATGGGGATGCAAATCGGTGGCAGATAATCCGAATAGGCATAAGCCTTGTGCGTCACAATTCCCATTTGGCCAATTCCGGAATGCATTTGGTAAAAGTTCTAGTAATTAGTTCGGCAAGTCGTAAAAAAAGCCTCAATTGCCGGCGCGCCGTGCTATTTTCAAACACACGAGCAATTTATCCGCCTCTCGGCTGTGCCACGCCCCTCCCTCCCGGCCAACGCCAAATACCAGATGCTTCTGGCCAAAGCCATTTCCATATTTTTGCCTTCCTGGTTTTCTTTTTTTTTGGGGTTATAGCCCGTCGGCGTCATAAAAAAAGAGCATAACGCAATTGTTGGCATTATAAATTTGACATGTTATTTTCGTCGCCTCGTCAGAATAAAATACTCATATAGATTGCCACATGCCCAGACGAGGGGCAGGCCCAGGCCGAGGCCGAGGCCGTGGCATGATGACGGGCTAGCATATGAAATGAATTTGATGTGTCTAGTGAGGCGTGAGTGAGTGAGTGAATGGAAGCTGGAGGCAGAAACGACTCTCTGCCGATGAAGTTGTTTTCTCGCTCCCTAGCCCTAGGGTCTTCGGTGTCGCAACCGATCAGCTCTGGGGAAAGGCAAGTGCTAATCCCAGTGACAAAGACAAACTAAATCATCTGTGATGATGCCAGGCCATATGGCAGCTGCCAAATTATACGAAAAATCAGGACTCCCCCGCCGCATTGTAGAGTATGGAGATGATGATTTTTGGACTGGCATAACTGCGGGGCACAAATGAAATTTACCATCCAGCATCATATTAAAAATTTAAATTAATTTCAAACTGGGTGTGTGTCGAGTGTGGCAGCGGGGCAGGGGCAAATACAGAGGGATACACAATTTATTTGTATTTATTATGCGCACTGACTGAGAGCTCGCTTTAGCTGTTTTCAGAGTCGTGGCGCTTTAGCCGCATTCTAGGCCAATATTTTGGTTTAATAAAGTTGAAACAATATCTCACAGAAAGGGATGGGCTTATGAGGAGGTAACCATAACAATCTCGGCTCGGAAAAAACTGTTTGTGAAGCGTTTATGTCAAATTTATGTTAATATATTTTACAATCGTTGCTCGGTTGTCGGTTCTCGGGCCCATGTCAAGTTTGTTGTCTTTCGGGGGTCCTTCACATCAGCATAAATTTCCCTACACATCCCGTCGACTCGCATTTCTTATCAACGAGAAGTTTGCCAGCTCCCTGCCTGCCGCCTGCCGCCTGCTCTGTCAGAGTAAATAGAGTCATAAAAATTGCGAAAGTCGCAAAAAGCGTAAGAAAGATACACGAAGGGGAAAACTTGTCAATTCGTTACACGTCACACGGTCCCCCCCGGCTGGGGGATGAGGGATGGGGCGGTGGGTGTTGGATGTTGGATGGTAATGCGATCCCAAGAACTCCAAACAAGTCTCCGCAGTCTCCACCGCAGTCGAATACATACTCCTTGGCGCAAATCAAAGACTTAAAGTTGCTTACATGGAAATCCAAATGACAACGAAGATGTGGCAGACCCAGACCCAGACCCCGGACCCTTCTTCTGCTCGGTTGTGAGTGTTTGTGTGTCTGCCACTCAAAGGGTTCATCTCTGCCTGTTCTGTTCGTTGCACACTTGGCCAATTCGTTTTCCTTGGGTGTTGCCTAAACGACGCAATAAGCTTAACACTTTCACCCTCTCACCCTTCAGCCCCGCCAGGGCCTGCTCAGCCTTCTTCTACTCAATGCTCGGATTTTCATTGCTTCAGCTTGAGTGGAGCCGAGTTGCCTTCTTTTGTTTGATATTTTCCCTGATTTGATAAGCCCCAGCCAGCCGGCAAGGCTTTACAATCCACGAAATGGCCAACAATGTGCGTTGTATCTGTGTGTATGGCCTGTACTCCAGTGTGTGCGTGTGTGTTACGTCATTGTTCATTGAAAAGTGCGCAGCATGCAAATTTGGCCAGCTCTGGCTCGTCTCTTCAGCTCTTTTGTGCGCAATTTTCCAATTTTCCTTGGCGCTGGGGCAATTATTTGCGGTCAATGTCCATATATCTTATATTGAATGCCACATCGGAATGCCCTGGACCCGGGCAAAAAACCGGTCAAGCAGAACGTAACTCGTACATGCCACAGGACATGCGTGGGTACTACATACGTGTGTGTATGTGGGTCCCTGTGTGCGAGTCCGCGGGGGTGCGTGGCCGTGTAATGTCCTGGGCCCCAAGGGTGTGCGTAACTTTTATTTTATGGCCGCTGATGATGAGAGCGCTGTGGGAGTCACAAAAACGATTGAATAAAGAAATCCAGGCGCCCACACACGCACTAACGCAACCCATGACCCCACCAAAAAAAATAGAAGAAGAAAACTCCCCACCACACAGTTGCTCCCCGCCTAGTCAACCCCATAGAAATTTATAGGCACGCGTGCTACATTGACGTGGGTTTGAGGTTACACAGAGAGAGAGAGAGAGGGAGAGAGAGAGAGAGAGAGAGCCGGATGGATCCTGGGGGTTTGCATGCAAAAGTAGCAAAATTATACGCAACGAACGCTCCAGCTTTGCCACCAACAGCCAGAGAGCCATCCAGCCAGCCCGCACAAATGCCAACTGCTGCCATCTTGGCATTGATGTGCCACACCATTGTTGTTGTCGGTGGCGGCAAAACGACGAAATCTTTAACAACGATTTCCCTAAATACTTCCGAATTTCATACATATTACAATATCACGGCAACATCAGTGGCAGAGCAGGAGGAGCTTGGCGAAACCGCAGCAACAATGTTTTTTTTGGTAGGGAGGGGGGGCGACGGCGGTAAAGCGAAATCACGTGAAATTTTTACAACAGAACCCGACTTGTTTCTTTTGTTGTGGCTTGCTTGCTGCGCTGTGGCACAGTGGATGCGAGCTGGGTGAAAGTCCACAGAAAGTTGCACTCTTCGAGCAGAGATGCTGATTGAGAAAGTTTCAGAGTGAGGCCACTAATACTTTTTGTTTATTTCAAGCTGTATGTTCTGATAATAAATTCTCAGTGCGAGGAGGGACACTTATTCATATTGTTTATAGTTTTCCGTTTTAGCCAATGCTCTCTGTCTCTCCCATGGTCCTTTGGTATCAATGGGGAAGGCGGCGGAACATATTACGAATTTAATGCGCTCGCGTACTTGCAAAGAACTTGCCTTCCCTTCCATTTCCCTGCCATCCTCCTCGAATGTTTTGTAAACTTTTGTGGCAAACGCGAAACGCATTACATGCCATGAAGTGGCGGGATTTTCGGCTCCCTGGGTGTGGGGCAAGGCAAGTGTGTGTGTGAGCCGGAAACGGGCTGCAAAACTTTCACCTCAGGCGGGGGAGAGCTCTGGTTTTTTTTATTCTTTCTCCTCGTTGGTGCCCGTGCTGTTATGGCCTGAGAAAAATATGAAATTTCAAAAGAGGAAACTGCCAGGGAAAATGAAAAATTGTGGAAAATATGCGCACACGCAAGATGGTGGCGGAACGGACAGACAGACAGACAGACGGACGGACTGGGGACGGATGGAGCCCATCACGGTACCGGCGGGCGGCACATGCTGTACTTGAAGTCGTGCAGCGCTGCCCTTGCCGGTCGCTTGCCTTATCTCTTTATCTCTTTCGCACTCGGCGACACACAGCCGCCAAAGGTCGCGTCGAGATCAAAATGATTTTCAATTTAACGCGTTTACGTGCGGCCATTTGTCTGTTTTACGCTCTTTTTCGACGGAGCCGGAGCCGGTGCCGGTGCCGGTGCTTTAAATGGAAACTACGCCGGTCGCATGCTGAGGAGCAATCCAATCCAAACCAATGGACGGACAGACTTTCTGGCAATTAATTTACAATTACACCCGGGATTGGTGGCAACTAAATTGGAAAAAAAGAAACAAAATACGAAATACAAAAAAGGTTGCGCCTGAAAGTATGCTGCGAAACGTGTGTTGCCTCCGACTGTGTGGCGTGTGGCGTGTGGAATGGAAAATTCATTTGCTGCATCATTTGTGCGTTAAATTGAAAGGCGTTTGTGCAAATATTTTCAATATTTACGCATAATTGAAGAGAAAGTCCCCACACCCATCACACACTCACATTTATTGCCTTTGTAGCAGTGAGTGGGAGAGTGTGGGGGGGGGGAGGGTGCTTCAGGCTGGGGGATACTTTGAAAATTAAATTCAGCCCGAGGCGCTCGCTCGCACAAATATTGATACATTCTAATGGATTTCCTTACAGACACAAACACATACACAACACCCATGCACACCCACACACACACATACTGATTGGGATTTTGGGCTGCCGAAAAGGCAACAGCAGCAGCAGGAGCAGAATGAGTTTGTTTCTTTTTTTTTCATCGTAGTTAGGCAGCTGCGCCAACAATCGTCCTTGCGAGGAGTCTCACAAAACATTCACCCAATTCACTTGGCCCCAGCCGTCCGTCCGCATCTGTATCTGTATCTTTGTAGCTGTAACTGTATCTTTTATTTATGTTATTTATCGTATCTGCTGCTGGTTCGGTGCTCCGGGCTGCTGCCTTTAAAAGCCTTTAAACCTCTACGAATGGCCTTTTTTTTTCTTTTGAGGGGGTGGGTGGGCGAATGTTGGGCCGTGTAAGCCCCCAATGTGCCCCGTAATTATCGCAAAAGGCAAATGTTAAGCACTCGGCTTTAATTCAAATCGCTTTAATTGCTCTACAAATGGCCATCAGGGCGGAAGCCGCAGACGCAACTGAAGCTGAAGCCAAGGGGAATTCCCCCCACATTCCGCATAAGAAACAATGTGCAACAAAAGTTGGAAACAAAGCGCCAACTGACGCATCTCCTGGGTTCCTTTTACTCCGCAACACACACCTGTGCTCCCTCACACACACACACGCACGCACACACAAAGCCATATGCAGATGAGCTCTCGGGCATATAGTCCTGAAGAAAATGCGCAGAGAGAAAAAGTTGGGAAATCGGGAAGTGGGAAATGCATTTGTGGTTAGCTTTGGCTCGGGCTCCTTCTGCTCCTTTAGCTCCTTGTTCTGTGCAACGCCCCACAACTTGTCCCTGCTGTGTCTCATCCCTTTGTCTTTTGCCATTTGGGTGGAAACAACAACTTGTGCATATGCCACGCCACATCCTGTCCGTATAAGTGTGCGTTAAGCGGTTACATTGTTGTACTTCATCTTCATCTTCGTCTTCTCCTCTCTTTTCGCTGGTGTTGTGTGGTTTTTGTGCTCATTGTTACAGCTACTGCTCGTGATGCTTTTCTTGCTCGGTTTTAATAACTGTAAGTACGCTACTTCCTGTGACAACAGACCGGCAACAAGAAAATGTAATTGTTGCACATGCCTGGGCATTTTGCAAGGATATTACAACCAACCTTCGCACACAGACAGGCTCTCGAACAGCGGGAGCGAACAGTGTAACTTCACGGATAACCAAACAGATAATGATCACATTCATGGCATTCATAGATTTCCTCCTGCAGACACCATAAGAAACGCAACTTTAATCTTATGATGCCGAGACGCAACTGAAGTCGATTGAATATTCCAGCCAGCGAATCGAGTGTCTCTATTGGCTCGAGCCACATGTGTAAATGGTTTACCCTTATTTTCCCCCACCCTGCAGAGCTGGAGTGCCGCCTTTTATGACTTTCAGCATTTGCCCACTAGAGGTTTTTGTTAGGGGCTTCGGTCTGAATGCAATGCCAATGCTTAGGCCCCCCCAGCCACAGAGCTTTTGGTAATTTTTCACCATCCACTCCACGGCGTGCAGAGTGCAGTGTGGGTGGATTTGTGTGTGTGTGTGTGTGCACTTTGGACTCATCGAAGCTTGGGTCCTTCGGGTGGTTTCGGCTCGTAGTTGTCTCTCTGGAAATTTGCCTAGAAGCGCATACATTATCAACGAAAAAAGGAAGGAAAAAAAAGAATTAATTGTCTTTTGCTATGCACACACACACACACACACACACGAGCCAAAGAGCAAAGCACACACACACATACAGGGGAGTACATTTAAGTATAAAGCACACACACACACACACACACACACGCGAGAAGCACTCATCGCACTCGCACAGGCACTCGAAGCACGTAGAGAAGTCGCTGGCTGTCGTTGACTTTATTTTCGACTCTCGCACTGGTACTCGCACTGGCACTCTCCTCTCCCAACAAAAGCTCCATCCACGGTTCCAACCCATCCCGGAATCATCGGTTTTAAAGATTTTCTATGCAGGCATTGTCTAAGCGTGGTCTGGGGTATGGAGGGGAGGGGAGGGGCAGGCTGCTCCAACTTGCACTTAACACAATTTCGTGGCACACAAAAGACTTTCGCTGCGGCACACGGCCCAAGCCACCCAACCAACCAACCACCAGAGCACACCGCACTGCCCCCAATATAACCCACGCCTCCCCACTCTCTCACTGGTTTTTTTGGATAAACTTTTTTTTTACGCGCCGCTTTTGTTGCCTCTTCAAAGCGTGTGGAACGAGCGCGTGCAACGCCTGGGGCGGTGCCACGTGGCATAAATTAATCTTCCCACTAAATTTGCCATCTTCTTTCTCCCCAATCACGCTCCCTATCGCGCTCTCCCTCCCACTCTTGCCCATGCTCGCCCACTCGTCTCTCTGCCTCTCAAATCGACCGCAATCCACTGCAGTTGTTTGGACCTGGTGGCACGAAGCTGGACGAGGACTACGACGATCCACCAGTGACACTGTTGCGCGGTCCGCCCGGACCGCCTGGCCTCGCTGGAAAGGACGGCCGCGACGGACGCGATGGCAGCAAGGGGGATGCTGGCGAGCCTGGAGAGCCTGGTTCGCTGGGTCCACGCGGACTGGACGGCCTGCCCGGAGAGCCGGGCATCGAGGGACCGCCAGGTCTGCCTGGCTATCAGGGACCGCCGGGGGAGAAGGGCGACCGTGGAGACATTGGGCCGCCTGGACTGATGGGACCCCCGGGTCTACCTGGCCCGCCGGGATATCCCGGCGTCAAGGGAGACAAAGGTGATCGCGGCGACTCGGTGAGTACTTCACATTTTTGCTTTGCCCATGAACCTGCAACTCAAGGACACTCTCTCTCGACTTTCAGTACCGTAAGATGCGTCGTCGCCAGGATGACGGCATGTCGGATGCCCCACACATGCCCACCATCGAATACGTAAGTAAACACCCCCAAAATGATTGAGTGCTAAGTGATTCGATTTGATTTCTTTCCCCAGTTATATGGTCCTCCTGGACCACCCGGCCCCATGGGCCCGCCAGGACACACCGGCGCCCAAGGCGACCGCGGCTTGGATGGACGCAAAGGGGATTCGGTAAGAGTGTGCTTCGTCCTTGTTCAACCCCTGCTTCAACGCTTTCTCTGCTCCAATTTTCAGGGCGAAAAGGGCCACAAGGGCGATCAGGGACCCATGGGGCTGCCGGTAAGTAAACGAATTTCGATCAAATATCTCTATTTTGAGTCAGTATTTATGATTTAATTGGGTTTAATTTCAGGGCCCGATGGGTATGAGAGGAGAATCGGGACCCTCCGGTCCGGCGGGCAAGGCTGGCATACCGGTAAATTTTTTGAATTGAATTGAAGTTTGTTTTGGCAAAAGCCAAGCGTTTGGAAAAACGCTCATTGTTTGGCTTTTAATTTGTGGAAATTGGAATTAATCTGTTGCTTAGCTAACACTAATATTTGTGGCTTTTTGCGGCTCTCGTGACTAAACATTTGTCTAACCTTTTTGCGTGTTCTCTCGTCTCTTTCTTTCTACTTGGAACAGGTGTGGGGCGACTACTAATACTAGTTAAAAGTGCAGGCAGAGTCTATTAAACAATAACCAACATAAATGGAATGCGACATAAGAGACAAACAAACATTCCAACACACACAAACACACACGCACACAGCGCCATACAAAAACACACACACACAAAAGAAAGTCTTAACGAAACACTCAATACATATGAAGAAATGAAACCAAATTTTAATCAAAGCAAAACAAATGTTCAAAAGTTAAAAAGCCGCCGCGCAAAATGCTTGTCGTCTATATATGTATATGTATATGTATATCAGGCGTATACATATATACCAAACGTGTATTGTATCAGTGTATATGTATATGTATATCAAGTTGTAAAAACACGCACCCATGTACAGAGAATTGAATCTGAAATAGCAGCATGTCAGTAGCAACTAGGCAAATACATCCGCATGAAAGAAAACATTAACACTCATATTCATATCATTTAAGAAACGCCCCAAGAGTCAAATAAGTATTTATGTATACAAGCAAATGAAACAGAAACAGAAACAGAAACAGAGGCATATTTACACATACTCCAAACCAACATCCATCAATTGGATTCAACTAACAAACTTTCAACCTGCCCCACACACACACACACACACACACACAAACAGACAGCAAACCAACTAACAAATATGCAATGCAAATATTTTAATTGCATTTCATTCGCCACTGCTCTGTGAGAAGCGAGATTACAGCAGGAGCAGCAGGAGCGGGTAGAGCCACTAAAGCGGGAAAGCCGAGGGCCTCTCGAAAATGCATAAATCATACGCACCGTTGCACGTGAAAACAGCCCGCACACACACACACACACCAACACGATGGCGGTGCTTCAAGTGCTTCCACGGGGTGCGAATGACTAATTGATAGATTATACTTCAGCCCGATCTCAATCGTTTGGCAATCGTTGCAGTAAGTGACTTAATTAGTTACCTAATTAGATTGTGTGGAGGAAGCCTCTTCTGCCACTGCCACAGCCACTGCCTCGCTGCTCCTGCTGCACATATATCTGCATTGTCTTAGGTGCCGTCCATTGGCTTTGTCTGAATATTCGAATGCGAACAGTTTTCATTCATACAAAGCATATTTGCCAAAGCTTCAATGTGAAGTATTCAATAGAAGTCGAGAGCTGAAAGCAGCAATAACCATATATATATATATATATATATACAAGCAGATAAACATCAATATATAAAATATATACATGTGTACGGATAAAGGATAAATGTGCATTCAGAAAAGGAGAAATTGTAAGATATTTTGATCCAGTTTTTGCTCTCAATGTTTCACGTTCTGTCTACAAGCATGGATATTGTTTAGTTATTTACACAATATAAACTTAAATATAAAGAGATCTATATACATACAACCTATTGTAAAAGAAACTCAATGTACTCGTGTATTTCCCCAAAACAAAAACTAAAACCAAGAGCTATCCAATCCAATTGTGCATATTTTTCAGTGTTAACTCTTGAAATACTCTTAGAAGCGACAGCAGCAACTAGTTAGGTTAAAGTTCAAGTTAGAGCCTGGGCTGCTCGCACAAGAAGTGCGAAATATCAAACAATAAATACATAATCCCACTATGTATCCTATTGGTTTCATCGAACATCTCAAAATAAAGTAACGCAAACACAATTCTATATGTATATGAAAACGCAAAATGATGCCATCAATTTACATTTATCTGTATTTGTATCTGTATCTGTAGCATTTTCAATTTCAATGTTCAAACTATGCAAAATGCAAAAAGGGCAAATAAAAATCAACCCCGAAAATGAAGCATAATCAATGCAAATGAAACAATACAATGCAAATGATGATAAAATGTATGTATGTACATTCTGCCGCCTCCGAAAATAAGTACACAGCGTACAGCAATTCAATGGAAAATTAATGAATATGCAAATGAGAAATGCGAATTGTTTGCAGCTTTACACACAAAAAAAAAAAAAAAAAAAACACAGATTCGAACTGCAAACGGCATCGAAAATCACAATGAATATGTCAATTTGTTTTCAATTAGATGTGTCGCTCGTTTTCTTCGTAATAATCCCCGAGTGGAGGAGAGCAGGACAAACACACACATAAACCAATTTGCATGTCAATTTTCATTTAGTCCAGAGAAAAGTCAAGGAACGGACTCCACGTGTACATACAGCTGATGTTAACACTTAAGCCTAAGATATAACGAATTATTTACCTAATTTCCTAGCTGTTTCAGCCTCTCAAACATCATCTTCTTACTCTCCCTCTATCTACCAATACTCACGCTGAATACTCTAGATCGATCCTTTCTCTTCCTCATCTAACTATAGACTATAGACTATATACTATAGAATCCAAGCTATCTCACTCTCTATCGATCCATAGGCTAGAATAATGAATTGTGTGTGTTTCGCGACTAAATTATAATACTTACCCAACAATTGTATAATTAAAGAGAAATTTAATAAGCCGCTAACAATAATTGTAAGTGTAAATTTGTTAATTACATACTAAACGATAAACGATAAACGGGAAACGAGAAACGAGAAAAGTTTGCAAAAAGCATATACACTATATGAATATAAATTGATGTGTATTTATGTCTATATACTTATGTACATGCATACACCAAATATACATATACTAAATGTCGATGTGCGAATGCATTATGCCATCACAAAAAGAAACACAAAACAACACACACGAAATGCAATATTTTGATCCGTGCTGCATTCCAAATGTATGATTCGATTCGAGCAAATAAATCCCATAGCATCGCTAATTATTTGCCAGGGAGCATGGCATGGACGGTGTGCAAATATCGGGAATGGCGACGATCCAAGGCGACGGGACACAGTTGTAAAATGGCTAAATGAAACTAACATAATTTTCGTTTTAATAATGCATTTTTCAATAAAGTGATGGTTTTTTACTAAACAACAAAAGCTAATTGCATAACGCCTTTACAAATTACACAATAATCGAACTCATTTGTCCCTCGGGACGAGGCAGAATTACCCCCACTTCGCACTGCTTTACTAATCTTTCTCTCTCTCACTCTCTATCGCTGCACAGGGTCCACCGGGCTTGGATGGCATGAAGGTATTTTCCATTAAGCCGCACTGAAATGGTGTTTATTTCTGGGTATAACCGATCTCCTTTGTTGTTGTATTCGCAGGGAGCCCAGGGCGAGACGGGGCATAAGGGAGAGCGAGGCGATCCGGGACTGCCGGTAAGCACGCAGCATCGCCTGCCCTGCCTGTAACATTATCCTGTTTGTTCCACGGAACGGACAGTGGAACAGTATATCTTTGTATATCCATCCTACTTTATGTGGTTGCTAATTTCAATAATTTGTGTCTTCTTTTTCTCCTTTTTATTGTTTTTATCTCTGTTTGCATGCAAATCTCTTTCTGTTGGCGTAAATACACTGTCTTCCATCTTTGCAACACTCTTTGACCCCCAAAACCCCACACCCCCAACACTTTACCAACACACACAACCCACACACGAACACTTAAACACACACTTGTGTACAATGAAACCCAAAAAGGGCACCGACGGCATACCCGGCCAGGAAGGTCCGCGCGGGGAGCAGGGCTCACGTGGCGATGCTGGCCCGCCCGGTAAGCGGGGACGCAAAGGAGATCGCGGCGACAAGGGCGAACAGGGCGTGCCTGGACTGGACGCACCATGCCCCCTGGGCGCCGACGGGCTGCCGTTGCCCGGCTGTGGCTGGCGGCCGCCAAAGGTTAGCATGCGATTCGTTTTACACAAAAACCAAACCAAACCAAACCAAAAAACCCTCCTTCCCTCAATTGGCTAACAAAAAAGTTGATAATTGAAATTTCGCATGAACCAACCAGCTCCCTCCTAGCTCCCTCCCAGCTCCCAAGCCCCCTAGCTCCTAGCCCTATTTATTGTACTCGTATGTATCTTGTTGTCTAACTTGGTTTAACTAACTTTTGCTTTTGCACACACAAACACACATATACACACCCACTAATACACCACTTGCGAACGCAAACGAACACCCACTATCCGACACTCCACTACCACCCATCGACACCCAAAACGTGGACCGGATGCGGATGGAATGCGGAATCCGGAATGGGTATGGGTCGCCGTCGTCGCCCTATAGGAGCCAATCATCTCAACGCCCGTGCACAAGGATTATTTGCCCGATGTAACGCAGCCGGAAAGCAACGCCAGCGATTACGAGCAGGAGGAGGAGGAGGACGAGGAGCAGGCGGAGGCGGAGGATAATGAAAACGAATATGATGAATATCAGGATAATTTGCATAACAATGAGTGAAAAGGAAACAGAACAGGCAGCGGCAACGCAACCGACGACCCAGCAAATGGCAAACACAAACATACCAAAGCAAACAGACACAGACCCGCTCTCTGAGACACACACACACAAAATCCACTTACACTTCCACTTGAAACACACCCACACACCCACACACACACACACACTGGCACTCACTCACTTTAACGCACACTGACACAGCCACAGGCAGAGGCAGAGGCACACGCACAGACAGAAGGCAATGGCAATGGCAATGGCTACTAGTTAAGCATTTCCGATTTCCGCTGCGAGCGAGCTTCTGGCTCTGTTTCGCTCTGTTGACATTTGCAATTAGCGTTAACAAATGCCAAGTGGCTGGCTGGCTGCTGCTTCTAACGATTCGCCATTACCATACACTCTGCCGCTCACCTCGCTCTATCCATCAATTACCCTTTCGCTTGAACACAGATACTCAAACACTATCGTAGTTACACACTGGCTTAGCTCTTGGTGATGGGTCCTGGTCCTGCGTGGCGCTCATTTGTCTTTTTTGATTCCTAATCCAAAAACTGTGCCCATTTTTGGTTAACCATCTGTTTCGCCCTCCCTCCCCACCCCATCCAGCAGGAGAACTGGCAGGCCTGGCTCAAGGACGAGCTTAACGCGCTACAGCAGACGCACACAAAAAACTAATCGACAGCCCCAGCAGCCACCATGCGACGGTTGCATCGAAGGCGTGGTCCTGCTACCGCAATATCCATACGAAGAATCTAAGCGCTTTGGTCTTAATTTTAGTAATTTGTTATTGTTAAATGTAGGAATCGAACAAAGCTCTATCCATACACATACACACACTCTGTACTACATATATCTGTATCTGCTTCCTGCATCTGTGCCAAATTGCTCCAAAGTTGCAACCAGTTCGGCTCCAGCTCCATGACGATGACGAGGACGTCGCTCTAGGCATTCATTGAACAAAAGCAACATTTAATTCTAGATTTAATGTACCTCTAAATATGCGAAATGTATCTACTACATCTACGAGTATTTCTACGGCAATAAGCAAACCTGGAACCCAGCTATTTTTTACAAAAACTATTTAAAAACGAAACTTCAATAAAAATCGAGCAAAAGTAAAATGCATTTAAGCCTCTCGCAATGAAAATTCCTCGCTTTCCTCCCATCGACTTTGAGTGCCGCAGTCGCAGGGATATGGGGCTGTGATCCTGTTGAGTAATTACTTTTGAAACTTGTTCATTTTTATTACTCTTTCAGTAGCTTGAGGTGCTTAACGTATTTATGAACGCTTTCCTTCACATATGGCTTCAATGCGATGCAGGTGGGTATGTTCTCCGGCTGCTCAATCCAAAGTTTGTGTTTTATTTCATTCTCCTTCAACTTTTCGCTGAGTTTCACCAACGCCGCCTCGTCCTTGGCCTGTTGTGAACGGAATGGAATACTTTGATTACTGTCTGTCTATCTGCCTGTCAGGCTGAGCACCGATGTAAGCAATACGAACCTGCAGCACAACCTTGTGCATGTTGTCGAGATCTTTCAGATACGCCACCGTTTCAGCGTCTTCTGCATTCAAGTGCATCACGGCGGCCGTGGCATGGCAGCATTGTGCAATAATGGCCCCCAGGGGCCAATTGAGGGCCGAACGCAGGTCACTGCGAACCACAACGTATTGAACGATATTACTCATAGTTTGTGGATATTTTTAACATATGAATATTTGGTAAACAAAGTAAAACGCGGGCGGTAATCAGCTGTTTAGCTGGTGCTGCCATATCGTTTGATGTTTGTTGGGCTAAAATCTAAAATAAAATCGAATCCACTTGAATATTTGAAAAAATACTTAACTCTTATTTATAATTAGTGTTGGTATTGAAACGGTATTGGATTTCTCCCAATTGACGTCAAATGGAGGGTGGACCAATTTTTGCATCCAAGTGCAAGCGCTGCCAGACACAGAGAAACAAACAAAAAGTGCTACCCATCATTTAATTTCAAATTTGAGTGCCACATTAATGTAAAAATCAATCGTACAGTTCATGTAACTACCAACAGATGGCGCCGACTAGTCATGTAAAAATCACCATGCATCTCGTTGTTTTTAGGTTTAAGCATATACGCGTCCATTCATTTAGATAGTAGATACAAATGTTTTACTAAGCTATGTCTTAATTAATAAAGCTTTTAAAAAATTATCCTTGCAATCCAAATTGCGCCAAATCGAAAATGGTTGTTGTTCCTCTGACCGGAATAACATCCTTGATCAGATGAAGTCCTTATCAAGGACAAGGATCAAGGATATTTTCTCTTGACATATAAATCTTGTTTTCCCTCTTATTTGTGGACCGATCGGGCGCGATATGGCTGTGTCTCTCCGCACCAACGTACTAGAAAGTTGCGGCATGGCAGGAATTGGCCTGGACGGCAGCCACTGGCTGTCCTGCTGCGAGCCATAGCCATGATGCCGCTGCTGAGTCGCTGAATCGACAATGTGGCGACTCGTCCGCTGTAGAAAGGACCAGTGAACGACACCGGAATTGTGGGTTCACGACTACGGGAAAGAATTTCAGCAACCCGCCCATTCATACGCCGCCGAATCACACACTGGGCTTCAACTTCGAGACGCGTAAGTAAATCAGTATATATTTATGGATACTTTTTAAAATACATCTTCCTTCACACAGGACACAACAAGATCAACCTGGTTCAAAAAGAGCAGAGAAAACTAAATATTGAAAAACTGATCCATCAAATCAGGGGCTATTTATATGCCTTTTCGTGATCGGGCGAGTCCTGCCAATCGACTTCCACCGGAAAAAGGGACATCCATTTTTCCACGATTTTCGCAAAAAATCATGATGGTTACATCATTAAAATTGCCAAAAATCGGCCTCATTTTCGAAGTCGAGATTTTTATGCCGTTTGACTCTCTGGAACCCCACGATCCTGGGAGAGTGGGTCCTGCACCGATCTGGCCCTATTTATCTGAGATATAGCCTACCGAAGATTTGGATTTGCGTATCTTTAAAATACTGTTACTTTATTTAACTCTTCCTTTCATTTTAGCAGGTCGCACGCTCCGGGTCCTAGAAATACCTCTTGCGTGCCCGTCACCGATTTGCCTACCATTGTGTACAAGGGGCATCACCCTTTTGGTCTTCCGGTAACCTGGGGGATCCTGCGCACGGGGCTACGATGCCGTGGGCACCTCGGGACATGATTCTTGTCGCACGAGGCTGTGGCTTTTGGCCGTTGCAACCTTGGGTCCGGCCACTGCCGTGGCCCTCTTCCTTGCCTCCCATGCTGTTTGGTGGCCGCATTGGCTGTCCCGCTGAAGTCGACAATGTGGCGTTCCGTCCGCTACAGCACGGACCAATGATCGACGGCGGAATCGTTGGTTCCCACCAACGGGAAAGAATGTCAGCAACCCATTCATACGCCGGCGACTTAAACGATGGGCTTCAGCTTCGAGACGCGTAAGTGAATCATTATATAACTCCGATTTCGCCCCGCCAGACAGAGTCCTATCCAAGCATTACCGAGGCGTACTCCAGACAGACTCCAGACTCCAGTCTTAACCCAGCCAGACAGAATCATATCGCAGCGGGACAGAAGCGCACCCCAGCAAGATCATAACCTAACAAGCCATCGTCATCCTTCGACCTGGCCATCGACAACAAGGTCTTTGACTAGGGCAATCAAGGGAGGGACTACTCGGGCTGCTAGACTCCAGATATATACAAGGATTATATTAAGGATATATTATATTTAAGGATGTACGCGTATATGTATATATTTATATTGTAGATACAAATTTGATCCACTTGTTTATTTAGTTATTCTAAGCTAAGTTTTGATGAATAAAACTATTGAAAAAGCATCCTTGCTGTATTCTTAATGGGGGAAACTATTCCGATTGCAGGCGTGGCACGCCCAGATCTTTTCACAAATAGCGGAGAATTCTAAATATTGCTAATTGGGGAAAATGTCCTTGATCCTTGATGAGGACTCTATCAAATCAGGCACATTTTTTCGATCACAGAAAGCCATCGCACGCCCAGATCGGCCCACAAATAGCCGAGAAAACTAAATAGATATGGTTGGGCTTGTTGTAGTCCTTACTGAAGGATCAAGAAATTTTTTGTGATAACGGGGGGCCCTGATCGGACCACAAATAAGGTAGAAAACAAGATATATATGTCTGGAGAAAATATCCCTGATCCTTGGTCCTTCATAAGGACTCCAACAAATCAAGAATATAATACCGATCACAGGAAGCCGTCGCACGTCCCGATCGGGCCACAAATAACGGAGAAAACAATAAAAGTTGTTGTTGTCAATTATTGTACAATAAATTGTTGTTGTACAACAACAACCCTCAACTTGCGGCTGCTCAAATGGCCAAAAACGAGAATTTTAGATCTGGGATACCAGGCGAACAGGAATCAGCAGCAAGCAACTTTAGCTATTTCAAAAAAATTCGTTGCATACTTTTGGGGCTCGAAAAATTGCAGGGAATAATAAATAAATAAAAATAAAAAATCGAGCGACCTTCTGTTGATTTCTGTTCGCCTGGTATCCCAGATCTGAAAATCGAAAAATCTCGGATTCGAGCGCCACCAATTTGGAAGTTGTTGTTGTTGTAATAACTGGATGTAGTTGTTGTAATTTGTTGCTTATGGCATAAATTCATCATTTGTTATCCAATCTAGACGTGCGATGTCTTCTTATGTTCGGAATAGCATCCTTGACCTGATGAAGTCCTTATCAAGGATCAAGGATACTTTCTCCAGACATTTAAATCTTGTTTTCTCTCTTATTTCTCAGGGTATTGCAGATCCGCCCCCCCCGTGATCAGAAAAATGTTTTTGATCCTTCAGTAAGGACTACAACAAGCCCAACCATATCTATTTAGTTTTCTCGGCTATTTGTGGGCCGATCTGGGCGTGCGATGGCTTTCTGTGATCGAAAAAATGTTCCTGATTTGATGGAGTCCTTATCAAGGATCAAGAACATTTTCCCCGATCAGATATATTTTGTTAGCTCCGCCATTTGTGAACCGATCAAGATACTTTCCCCCATAAAGGATACAGCAAGGATGATTTTTCAATAGTTTTATTCATCAAAACATAGCTTAGAATAACTAAATAAACAAGTGGATCAAATTTGTATCTACAATATAAATATATACATATACGCGTACATCCTTAAATATAATATATCCTTAATACAATCCTTGTATATATCTGGAGTCTAGCAGCCCGAGTAGGCCCTCCCTTGATTGCCCTAGTCAAAGACCTTGTTGTCGATGGCCAGGTCGAAGGATGGCGATGGCTTGTTAGGTTAGGATCTTGCAGGGGTGCGCTTCTGTCCTGCTGCGATATGATTCTGTCTGGCTGGGTTAGGACTGGAGTCTGGAGTCTGTCTGGAGTACGCCTCGGTAATGCTTGGATAGGACTCTGTCTGGCGGGGCGAAATCGGAGTTATATAATGATTAACTTACGCGTCTCGAAGCTGAAGCCCAGCGTTTAAGTCGCCGGCGTATGAATGGGTTGCTGACATTCTTTCCCGTTGGTGGGAACCAACGATTCCGCCGTCGATCATTGGTCCGTGCTGTAGCGGACGGAACGCCACATTGTCGACTTCAGCGGGACAGCCAATGCGGCCACCAAACAGCATGGGAAGCAAGGAAGAGGGCCACCGCAGTGGCTGGACCCAAGGTTGCAACGGCCAAAAGCCACAGCCTCGTGCGACAAGAATCATGTCCCGAGGTGCCCACGGCATCGTAGCCCCGTGCGCAGGATCCCCCAGGTTACCGGAAGACCAAAAGGGTGATGCCCCTTGTACACAATGGTAGGCAAATCGGTGACGGGCACGCAAGAGGTATTTCTAGGACCCGGAGCGTGCGACCTGCTAAAATGAAAGGAAGAGTTAAATAAAGTAACAGTATTTTAAAGATACGCAAATCCAAATCTTCGGTAGGCTATATCTCAGATAAATAGGGCCAGATCGGTGCAGGACCTACTCTCCCAGGATCGTGGGGTTCCGGAGAGTCAAACGGCATCAAAATCTCGACTTCGAAAATGAGGCCAATTTTTGGCAATTTTAATGATGTAACCATCATGATTTTTTGCGAAAATCGTGAAAAAATGGATGTCCCTTTTTCCGATGGCAGTCGATTGGCAGGACTCGCCCGATCACAAAAAGACATGGCGCTCTCCGATCGGCCCATAAATAGCCGAGATATGCCCCTGATTTGATGGATCAAGGATAAAGGACATTTTCCCCAATCAAAAATATTTAGTTTTCTCTGCTATTTTTGAACCAGGTTGATCTTGAAAGGGGTACGCTGTGTCCTGTGTGAAGGAAGATATATTTTAAAATGTATCCACAAATATATACTGATTTACTTACGCGTCTCGAAGTTGAAGCCCAGTTTGTGATTCGGCGGCGTATGAATGGGCTGCCTACATTCTTTCCCGTAGTCGTGAACCAACAATTCCGGTGTCGTTCATTGGTCCTTTCTACAGCGGACGAGTCGCCACATTGTCGATTCAGCGACACAGCAGCGGCATCATGGCTATAGCCCACAGCAGGACAGCCAGTGGCTGTCATCCAGGCAAATTCCTGCCATGCCACAACTTTCTAGTCCGTTGGTGCAGAGAGACCCAGCCATATCGTACATTTTTACAAAATTTGTATTTTTATGGAAATACAATTACAAACAAACACCAATACCGTGCCTCGGGATGTGGTGCCACGACTAAAAGCTTTTATTGATTGCACTTCGACCATGCATATTGATGTTTTATATGATTATGTGGAAGATCTCTGATTTTGTAGGCGTTGGGTCCCCAAATACTGTGAACATGTGCAGGGAATTCATATATATATTCATATGGAACTACATTACAAATTTGACTAACCCCGCTGTATCCGGTTTAATTGCTTTAAGGGATGAATTCCTGGAAGCTGACAGCCCTGTCATTATGGCCCATTAGCGATTGGAATTCTGATACCATGGCTAATCCACACAACTTAGCTGCCACTCACGCCGTGGGCGTCCGCAATTTAAGTGCTGCCTGCATGCAGTTGCATAAATTACGATGTTCGTTCCCCCCCAGAGAGCGCCGCAAATCGGTTATAAGCACTGTCCATCCACGGCAACAGACAGGATTTTAATATTCATAAACCGGTGGCCAAAACGTTTGCAGATCTTATCGGCATGCGGCTGTTTGTCCCACCGATTCGAATGCAACTCAATCCCCCAACGGCAACAAGTGAGAGATTCGACTGCATAGATACTTTGATTTTATTATTGTAATTTCTTGGAACACTTTACATTTACAATTAAATTTAAATTTAAATTTATGCGCCACAGATGCGGGGCGATAAACGACGACTACACACACATAAACAATTTGACAGTTTAATTGATTTAGATTTAGAGTTAGATTTATGCACCGCATGCAGATACAGGACCTGTGGATCCTTCCTCTCGTATTTATTTGATATCATTGCAAGGATATAATCGTAGTTCGTAAAGGTACAGTTTTGCATATACAAGTGTACATGTATATGTATGTATTTATGATAGAGATACTCTTTGTGGGTAGGTACTCTACTCGTATTAGGAGCGTTATATAAAGTATAAACAGACAGATCGATTACTCTACTAAATTAGAACATTTATTTGGGCAAAACTTGAGATACTTGGAGAGAAAACAACACTCAACTATACGTAACAACGACGGAGCATCAAATCGAGAGAATCGAGATCCAAATTGAAGTCGATTTCGAAATTGTCCTCCTGCTCGTTCGTGCTCTTCCATTATCAATTAACATTTATATTAGATATCTTTTTTTTCATTATAATTTCACTTGTTGCATTCATCAGTTTTGGCCATGACCACTGCGGCTGGGTCTCTCGGTCAATGGGTCTCAAAGTGGCTTAAAAGCTGGTCTTGCCAAAGATGAAGTTGCCTGGCGCATTCACGTCCTCGGCGGCAAAGTACTCCTTCCACAAGGCGGCGAACTGCTCGCGAGTGACGTCGGTCTGGCCCTGGGCCATCTTACTGAAGGCCTCCTCGCACTCGTTCTTCTCCAGGCCGTAGCTGGAGCAGACCAGCGTGAATTCGGTGACATCGATGCCCCCATCATGGGAGGCATCCTCCAGATCGAACATGAAGTTCATGTAGGCATTCTGCCAGTCCATCACGCTGCTCGGATCCTTGGCGTAGGCGTCCCACATGTTGCACCACTCGTCGACGCTGACCTGAGGAATAGAGATGGAGAGATAGAGAGAGAGGCGGTAGTGGAAGACAAGACGAACCCAGATTGGGTGGGCTAACAGCGTCAGATTTATGCATCCATCCCGCCCCGTGCTGAAAAGCCCATTAGCTGGCCCAGCCGCAGGCGGAGATGGTACATAAAACATCCCATCCCATTGCCTATTAAACGCGTTATGGCTAGTCGGGGGTGGGTGGTCGTTGGGGGACCACTAGGGGGGTGTAATTTATGCCCTCTGGACGGCATCTAGCGATGCGTTATTAACAGTTTCGTGGCTGCCAATACCAAGCACTGGCAATTACCGCAACATCGACCAGCGACCATCGACCATCTACGCCTTGACCAACTTGGCAGCTGTAAGCAGTCCTCCTCCAACTGCAGCTAGTACTCCGCCCATTAATTGCGGTATCTTCGACCAAGCCAAAGCAGCCGTTACGTTTTACCATGTTTTAATACGGCCATAAATAAGCAGACTGACACTGTGTGAGGATTCGACCAATTGTAATGCCAAAACCCCGAAAAGAACTCTAAAAGGCAATCGAACTATATGTATAGCTGCATATTTTGATGTTTATGGCCTATAAGTGGCACGGACTACATTGAAATGGCCAAGTGGGACATGCGTAGATACCTTGGAAAGTATACTTTTTGCAGCTAATTTGAGGGCACATTTCCGTGTCACGTGGTACGTGACACGGCGTGCTCGCCTTCAGAACAATAAATCTTAAGCCGCATAGTCTGCGACTCACAAAGGACATCAACAATAGTTGGCCATATTTGGGCAGCAAAACTCCGTCAAGTCCTTTGGCCACTGGCCAAAACTTTTGTGGCTTTGTTGCATTTGAAGTTATGCTGCCGCTTCCTCATTGGGCCCCACCCCACACCCCACCACACAGTCAAGTTTAGTACTAACACAAAATACCCCTAGCCCGTAACCAGTAACCCGCTTCAATAGAACTAAGCCGAGGTTTTGTTGGTCTGACATTTCAATTTCTGTTCGCTTTGTATCGCGTTGGTTGCGTTGTTGCGGGTTCCCTTGGTCGATGCTGGTATTGAGCGGGGGAGCACGGGGTTTGGGATGGCACAAATAGTGGCAGTGTTCGGGGCTGGATTATAATTTAATTTGCTGCACTCTCTGCACGATTATGCGATGGCATGGCCATTGTGCCGAAAGGGAAACTTGCGACAATTTCCCGAGCCCGTAGCCGATGACAAAGTTTTGTCTTGGTAATGAGAACGTGGCGGCCTGGAAAACTGTGTGCAAGTGAATGGTCTTCTGCAGCCGGAATTGAGATTGCATTTCTCAAATAATTCACAATTCAATTTCCGCTCGTTGGCAGGGAATTTGTTTACCCAGCCACCCACTAGCCGGCACCCAGCTCCCAAATTCCGCACCAATAAAAAGGGAAATTTATGAACAAGTTTTTCTTCTTTTTTTGCTTCGTGTGTCTGCCTGGGCTCCAGACAATGCAAAAAGCGACCGACATTGTAATGTGCTGGCCTATATATGTATGTATCTGTATGAGTGAGTGAGTGTGTGTGTGTGTGTACGTGTGTGTGTAGGTGCTGGACACTTGTCAACTGCTGTCACAATGGCATCGAGAGGCAGGCCATGGATTTCAGCACTTTCGGCACTGACAATGAAGCCAGAGCCATTCAACAAAAACCAGGCAGCTGCAGCACTTGACATGCAGTTGCCTTTCTTTTTTTTCGTTGCCATTGCCACACGAAATTTACAACTCAACAGAGGGGAGGGTAGGGAGCTCTCACCTGTCCATCGTTATCCTTGTCCGCCTTCGATCGGAGACCAGTCCAAATTTCCATCATCAAATCGTACGTCTCCTTGTTCTTTGGGGTGTCCTTAGACCAGCCGCGCAGCTTGCACACGCGCTGAAAATGGCAGAGAAACAATAACCGTCAGTCAGCACCCACTCCCAAATTGAGTTATCAGAAGAGCCACCGAGCCAAACTGTGCATGCAAATCAACAAAAAACATTTGGCCAATTCGGGCATTGTTTTTCCTTTTTGCCCATTGTTGTTTTTGGGGATGTAAGTGCACCGCTCCACACTCGCATTTTTCGCAGAGTTTGCAAGTATTTTCCAAAAAATTTATTCACATTTTTTCGGTTGCTTTTTTATGGGGTATACTCGTACAGTAGTTTCCGTTTTGGCTCGGCAGCGCCGCCGCTCCACTTACCTCGATGGCCATCTCGAAGTCCTTAACGTCGATTTCCCCGCTTTGGTTCACATCTGTTTTTGGGGGGAGGAAGTATTGTCCGCATTGTCGGTATTTTTCGGGCAATTCAGTTGAAAGCAGTGAGCGTAAAGTGCATATAGAAGTAGTCCCGCATTGTTTTGTTTGCGTTTGTTGCCACCCGAGCGAGGATGAACCGAGAACAGAGAACAGAAAAGAGCGATGAACAATATGAGCCTGGCTAAACGGATTTCATGGCAAGCGATGCATCTACCACACAGCTGTGACAAAGTTCCGGCTGCCGCAAGAGTGTGGACACCGCTCGGCCTCGGCATCGGCATCGGTGGAAACATAAACACTATTGCCCGGCCTGCTCGCACTTCCTTCCGGACTGCTGCCACCCCCCACCACCAGTCTCCCCGCATCTCTCTGCCACATTCTACAAACATTTGGCTTTTGGCCATGCGGGCCTGTCATTATCATTTGCAACGGTGTGCAAACGGCCACTTCAATTTCAGTGTCAAGTGTTTAGCGCTTGCGTTTTATGGCTCTCTTTTCTGTCCCTCCCCCTCTCTGTATTCTTTGTTATTTCCGGACCAGCTGGCTGTCAAACGGCGGGTGGGCAAGGAGCCAACGAGCAGGAGGCTTGCATTGTGGCGTTGCCAGCAAGGATAAGCCAGTCCCAGCGTCGAAGGTGAATTAGTCATAATTGAAAAGCACTTAACTTAACCTTTTCCCACAGTCACTGCGGTTGCCGCGCGCACTCCTCGAAAGTTTTCGCTTCTTTTTTTTGGCATTTGCATGCGTTTTAATTCAATTTTAAATTTTGCAAGTTTTGTTTGACTTCTCTGACAAGTTCCAGCCTTTGAAAACGGAATAGAGTGGAGTGCGCTTGGCGCATTCAAATGGAATTCATGTTTTGGGTCATATTACGTATACGCAACGAGGGCTGCCTGCCTGCTTGCCTGCTTGCCTGCCGTCTTGTCTTGTCGGCTTGCCAAATCCGCAAGAAGATGTCGCCGAAACGGAATGGCATGCTAATATATGTCATTCGTATTATGAGTGTCCCAAAGGATAATAACTGAAATCCTTTTCCATTTCCCATTTCCCATTCCTGACAGCAGTCAATAGACTTGTGTGTGTGTGTGTGGGTGTGTGTGATGTATTTGACCCATTTAACAATCCCCCATTAAAGAACTCTGAAACAAATCGAGTGCAATCTAATCAAAGTTTTTCTGTGCGATACGAAAGCGGAATTTCTCCTTTCGATTTGGCCAATAACTCTCCCGCACACCCACACACCGACATCGATTGCTGTGGTTTCTCTTGAGAAACTCCATGCTGGTGCCCCCATCATCGGCCATTCATCATTCTGGCACGCATACGACCCTTGTACGAGTACTCACCAAAGAACACGTTGAACAGGAACAGAAGCTTCTTCTTGCGGAAATCGGAGATCGACATTATTCTGGTTGTTGTTCAAATTGTTGTTATTTTATTTAGTGCGCTTTTATTGGCTGTACGCTGCTGTGGCTGATGCTGCTGTTGCTATTATCCTTGCTCCTCGCTAAACGGAAATGGGGAAACTGCAACGACAACAATGGATAAAATAGCAATACTCAATTATATGGGGAGAGCCAGAGGCAGTTGCAGCGCTTGGCAAATATAATCAAATATGGAAATGAAGTGTATTTCGTAGTGAGACAGCTTTTCGAATTTCAGGCGCTCTCAATTGCGGGCTGGCTGTGCCAAGGAAGAGGTCGTATCGTAAAATTAGCAGTCATGGCCAGGAGGAAGCTGGTAAAGAGCCAAAACCAGAACGGATTGGGTCTGCTCTAGTTGACTGGCTTTGTTTATGGGAACTAATTCAGCCAAAGGAAATAAAACAAGACTGCCTAAGAATGCAAAAAGAAAAGGAGCTTCGCGTAATGCAAACGCATCCTGGCGATGCGGGAACGAGGCAGGGCAAGGGGGCTTGAGCCAAATGTGACACAAATGCAGGCAATGGCTTTAGCTGAGGCAGCCTGCTTCTTGCTCCCTTTGTGTGTGCGAGAGCTGCTTGGCTCATTTAACCTTCAATCAAAAGCACACCGAGGGCAGGGCGGCCACAGGGGAACCCTGAGCGGAAGCAGCCTGGCAAGAGGCAGGGGTAGGTGCAGGGGCACGGGGCCATGTGCTAAATTAAACAAAACTACGAGAGTAAGAGCATACGAGAGCATATATGGCGGAATTCACTGGCATCAGGTTGCCAGGCCATGCCATGAGCCATCCGCAGCAAATCATCAAAAGGCATGGTCATTGCCATTCCTCCTGAAAGCCCTCGTGTTTGCTTAACTGCCATTAAGCGGCATGGATGGTCGGGGCGTGGCACCAGGGCGTGGCCAGGGCCCATCGCAATATTTACTTTAGTTTTACTTTCGGGGACGGTGGCTCTCATCTCATCCCATCTCCCATGCTGCCTGCCCTGCCATTTAATTCATCTCGTCTCGGAAAGGCAAAGGCAGTCAGAGCATAATTCCACAACAGACGGAAATTGCAGCAGGGTTGTCGAGTGGAATGCAATGAACATGACAACGACAACGACAACGACAACTACAACGACAACGACCAAACCGTTGGCCAAGTAATGCCGATGGCCGATGGCTGATGGCTGATGGCTGCTGGTGCCGGCAGCAAAGCATTCGCAATGTGCTGGCTGCTGCCCCTTTTGTTTTGTTTAGTTTTAGAAAATGCACTTTGCCTTGGAAATAAAATTAAATGGAATATCTCCGCGTCGCAAATTTGATATGCTCATGAGCGTAAAATGGGAAAAATGCTTTCAACTCGTAGAATGCTTTTGGTCAGCTGCAGGTAAGCGGTTTGCCACTCACTAAAGCTAATATTGGCTGAGTTGGCTGAAAAGGCAAGGATCATAGCAGCCAAAGCACCTGCAGGTACCTAAGGATGTTGACTTTATCGCTTACAGACCATCAAGATGCGGATAAATTTTGTTAAGAGGCTTGTACGTTTTCACTTTTCATAATTGGGTAATGGAAGATGAGGGGGATTCTCATCATAAGTGTTTGATTTAAAGTGGAGACTGCTCTAAGCAGCTAGCTTAAATATATTCAAATAGCTTAAATTTGCAGTCAAGTGTCTCAATGCGGGCAAAAACATACAAATTCCCTGACATACGGCATACATTTACACATTATTCCGAAAGAATAAATAATCGCTTGATAATGAAATATATTAATAATTAATATTGTATAATTATGTTGCACACAATGTTGCTTTTAGTGTCACCTTCATATTGCATTTTACACACGTACACGCACAGGACATGCCGCACAAACACTCTCACCCACATCCATATCCGACTGTCACAGTTCATTAATTTTCTACGTGCGCGTCAATTAACATCACGTGGAATCGCACAGAGGGAGTGGAAAGCAGAAATGAATAAAAAATACATATTGGTAGCCTGTACAAAAAATATACAGATCTCAACTTACTAAGAGCCTGGCAAACACAGCAACAAATGTGAAATTCAATTTGGCGCGCTTTTCATTTCATTTCGATTTGCAATTGCTTTTCGGCTGTCAGGCTGTCTGCCACGTGCTATAAGACCTATAAGACTGCCTGCTCGACAGGACGAATACGTAATTTAAGCCAATGAATCGCCTTTAATTCGAAAGTGGAAAGTTGCAAATGCAATGGATTTTAAAGCCTTTCAATAGCCTGACGCCAGTATTGTTTATCTGCGAAATTAATAATTAAATATGCGCACAAATTGAATTCGGCGGAAAGCAGATTACGCATACGCTCTGTTCCACCGCTGTTTGCCGTTGTGGCATTTGCATTCTGTGAAGTTCGTGCTGCCATCTCCCCGAACCACCCCGCCCCGCTCCTTTAATTACCAATACTCATGCGCCAATGCATAAAAACCAAACGTTGCCAGCCACAAATGGTGCCTGGCTTTCGTGGCACGAGGCAACCACATTAACCAACATCGCTGAACGGTCGTTAATTAGTTGCTCTTAGAGTTTCCCTTTCCTTCCCCTTCCCCTTTCTTCTCGAGATGTGTTTCTAATAAACTCAATATGGCAGCGCCTCGCTTATTTTTTATGGGCCATCTCCGCATAAATATCCATCAGCAAAGTTATAAATTTCAATATATGAAGACATCAACATTTTAATTGCTGTTTTAGTGGCCTGTGAGCTATGGAATGGGCGATTTGATTTGATTCCAAAATTTATTGAGAAAATCGAATTAGACAGAGCGGTCTTGAGGCCCAATTTAATTTGCATAAACCCAATTTTGGTTGGCTCTGCAGAATCCATAAACACACAGAACGCATACGGCGACAAATTGGCAATAAATCAGGAGGGATTGCATTCTTGATGACAATTGGAAAAAATATCACCTGCTGAAAAGTATGCTACAATCGAGCTGAGCAAATATTGACCAATTTTTCATACAATTTTTAAATTGTTTTGTTTGTTTTTTGATTGCAAATCGAATGTTCTCCTCCCATGGGGAAAAGAGTTTTGCTCCTCTGATATCTAAAATATCAATTCTAACATTGATTGACAGGCCTTCAGACAATCGGAAAACTTTAAGTTGTTTAATCCCCCACTGGCCCCATTGACCAAATGACCCAATCGCCAATCGGCAATGGGCAGTCTCAGCCGCTGTTCAATTCCCAGTGGCAGTCCCAGTCCGGGTATGGATTCTTTCTCCGTTCCGTTCCGTTCCGCTTTGAGTGCGGGGCAGTGGCACAGTTTTTTCAACGGTCACTAATTACTTTTGCGCTGCCGTAAATTTGCGCAACCAATTTAAAATAATAGACAATGCAAAGCGGCGTTGTCGCTCGCTCTTTATCTGCTGATGCAGCTCCATGGGCGAACCGCAAACTGCAAGCGGAGCACCAGGTTTTCTGCTTTTGTTGCACTGTCCGTCCGCGTGCGGGTCCGGCCAGCCAGTAATTTCGTGTAATTTGCATTAATTTACATTTAATTTACTCTACTGGGCCGCAACTGGAACAGCGCCTACGAAGGAGAAGGAAGACAATGCGCGGCCTAAGGCCAGCGACGCATGCCGCCTGACCAAACAACAAGCGCACGGGCAGGACGACGCGGACGACGCGGACGACGAGGACGAGGATCCTTCGAGGACGAATCTGTCTGGTGTTGGCACATTGCGCTATTATTTTTTGTTTCTTCTCCCTCTGGGCAAAAACTTTATGAGAAACTTGTGGCCGAGCGAGCAGCACTTTCAAATGAATTCATTATGGCAGCAGCGAAAAGGTGGAGAAGTACAAAATTTTCTTTTACTTGTCCGGGTCCGTGTCCGTGTCCGTCCCCTCTTGTACTGCTACCGTTACCGTAACCGTTACCGTTCCTTTAGAAACTATCTGCCCACTTAGCCAAGAGCACAACTCAAGGAAAACTGGGCCTCTGGTTCCTGTTCTCCACCCACTTGCTCTTATTCTTTGGGGCACTCGTGCTCGTTACTTTTGGCTTGTTCTTGTTCTTGCGCTCGCTTGTTCTTTTGTCGGTTTTGAAATTTGTTCTTCAAAAATTTTGAGGTGTTATTTTTTGTTTTGTTTTTTTAACGGAAACTCTCAGCACAAATACACGGGCACAGGCACACGGGCTACACCAACATTAACACTCCAGCGAAGTAGCAGCTCCAACTGCATCCGCTGCACCTGCACCACTCACACAACGAAAGAGTCGAATGTTTCACTTTACCGTTTGACTGCAATTTGTGGCTTCCACTCTCTGGGCTCTGGACTCTGGGCTCTGGGCTCGTGTGCTCGGCAACGCGGTTCGCCGTTCTGTGATGCTCGCTCGGGCCGAGCCAGCGGCTTTTATACTCGCAAGCGAGCGCCCAGCCAGCCAGCCAACAGCAGCCAGTCCGTGTCCATGGCGTCGACGTCGACGTCGGCTTTGGCGTTGGCATCGCTGTTGCATGGAGTACTTCGTGGCAGCCGCCGACGACGTCGTCGTCGTCATAGTAGTAGCTCTGGGTGCTTTTTGTCATCGTGCGCTTTATCTTATCGCAGCGTCGTCGCCGCTGCTGTTGCTGTCGCTGCCGGCGTCCGCTCCGCTGAGAGTGTATCTGTGTGCAGTTTATTTTATTTTTTGGCCACCACGTGCACTGTTACGGCCTCAGCATCAGCATGCGGCATATTTGGTCATGGGTTTGTTTTGAGATTTAACACTCACAGAAAACTTCCCGCTGAGATTTCTTGTAGAATCTTCTTGGGGCTACAAAGTAGTGGAAAGATGGGGCACTTAATTGGAGAGACAGAGAGATAATTGCACTTTCATTATCGCTGCACAAAGTCTGTTGCGTTTTGTAAACTTAAGTGGTCTCTTTTAAGCAAAAATATACAGCAAATGTCTATTGATATTTTAGAATTCATTGTCCAAAATGCGTGTGTCTTTGGGTAGGCTTACAATAATTGATTACTTGAAGAAGGATGATGAATGCCTTTGATGAAAGAAGGAATGAACGAGTTGATTGATGGACACACGCTTTGCAGGAGAAATCAATTCACTTTAACAATATAAATTTCACCCGCAAATAAAGACCATTCCAGAAGCAGTCTCCGCATTCCATTCCATGATTCCTCACAGAAAACCATTGCATACTTCAGGGCAACTTTCCAAATATCGCCTAGAAACTTCTCGCAGTGCAACACAACATAACAAATCAAAAATGTGCAAATGTTCTGGACAAAATTTTAGCATAGCCTTGACACACAGACAATAAGCACACACACAAACGAACATATAGCTCCCTCTGCTAAAGTAAATTTTGGGCAGCAGCTACAGGATGCATCGGTGCCACTTGGCAGCATAATTTTTGGTGGCGCACTCAATCTTGTCCAAGATGGGAGACCACCAACCGGGCAGGCAGGCAGGCAGGCTGGCAGGCAGCGCCAAGAAAGAACATTTAAGCAGAGCAATTTCCCGCCTGTCTCCTTTGCTTTTAATTACACAAAACACACATACACATGCACGTGCCCGCAGAGCAGAGCAGAGCAGAGCAGAGCAGAGCTCATGTATTTCAGCTGTTAATTGTCAAGTTTTGGCTGAAATGTCGCTGCCAATTTATCAGGCGACTCAAGACCAGTCCGGCTCTGCTCTCCCGCCTTGCCCAGCCCATGCTGAGCCGTGTCGTATCCCAGTAGGCGGTCGGTCGGACACGGCACGGTCACTCGGTCAGAATGTTCCACTTTCATGGTGTTCCACAACAACAGCAACAGCTGCTTCTGCTTCTGCTGCTGCTGCTGCCTATTGCAGATGACCGTTTTACCAATGTTTCGTTCCAGTTGGGGCCACATCCATATCCCTGTGCGATTCTTGCAGTGTGCGTGAGTCTGTGTGTGTGTGAGCATCAGTGCTTGCACGAGTGTATGTGTGCGACGCGACGGTGCGTGTTGGAGTAGGCAAATGTTTAAATTTCTTTTTACCTGTTTGCATCTCAAGTGGCCAAAGGCGGTACAGGCCAGCTTTCCGTGTGTGGGTGTGCGTGTGCGTGTGTGTGTGTGTGTGAGAGAGAGGAAACGGAAGCCCCGGCATTGACACAGTTTGAAATTTACATGGGCCCTGGCTGAAGACCAACTCAAATCTTGAATGCCTTCTAGCGTTTGGCCCCATTTCTCAGCGTTTAGCTGTCCACCTATTTCATGTTGTATTTTTTGTTTTTTTTTTGGTTTTCCATTTTCCATTTCTTGTCTCTTCTTCATTTTCTCTCCGCTCTTGGCCTGCCTGCCGCATAAGTGCTGCCACTAAGCGTTCCGTTGTGGCTAACACACGAGTGGGTGGGGACGCCGCGAGGAGAGGGGGATGTACGATGTACACACGTTAACCTGGCACACGGCAACGGCGCATTATTTGAAGGCAGGGCCACCTGTCCACCCACCCGCCTCCCCAATACACCTGCCCACAGCTGCAACTGCTGCTCCTGTGGCTCCCTCTCGTCGGTGGTCGCCTTTGTGCGGAGGACGTTCCGTGCCAGCCACACACTCGTCGTCGCCTGCCTGCCTCGGCAATGGCAATGGCAATGGCAATGGCAACTTGATTAGACCAACATGAAATTAAGTAATTTTGCTGTATTGTTTAGTGTTTCTTCTCGGCAACCAACAGCAACGGCAATAGCAACAGCATTGCCAGGCTCTTCCACTGGCAGGACCACAATGGGAACCGAGAACAATGCGAGTCTCGAGTCTCGAGTCCCGAGTCTGGGCCAACTAGGAGTAGCAGCGCAGCTCACAAAAGAGAACAGAACCACCGAACAAACCGAAATTAATGAAAATATTTTTATCTCAGCTGCGAATGAGTCGCCGAATTCGGATATTTATATTCCTTAGAACTTAATAAATCATATCTGCAGCAGTACTTTATAGTAATGGAATAAGTTTTGGAATACAAAGCGAAACATTGCATCTAAATTTCAAAAGATAAAATGCATTCCTTATGTGGAGCTTGAGCTCAATTATATTTTCCTCTTCTATCGTATTTCCCATTATACTCGGATAATGCCCATCTGGTTATTTATTCTCATTTAGAATAATCCGAAACGGAACACTTATGCCATGAATTCTCAAATCGCCCCAAATGGCGGGCAAAACAATTAGAGGAAATTTCATTTAATCCGCACAAAAATGAACTCGTTTTGAATTTAAATTTCACTTTGGATGGAAAAACTGTAGTACAATTCGTCGACCAGTTCTAATTTCCATATTCGCTTTCCCCTTGAACAAGTACATCCATGGAAGAGGACCATCCCAGAGCCAGAGTCAAAGCAGGAGCCAGAGCCACAGCCACAGCCAGATGCAACTGCTGGCTCTGGCTCTGGCTCTCCTCTGGTTCTGAGGCAGTTGTGGCGTTGCAAATTGCGGCACTCTGGGCGGGTTAGGTGAGTAAACCGTTAACTCTTCAACGCCCCCCTTTATTGTTTTGCCTGGACCTGGACGCGGCCCCGGACCTGTCCCTGTCCCTGTCCCAGTCCCTGCCCCTAAGCTGCTCCTGCCTTCCTTGAGCGTGGGATTAAATCAGCTTGCCCCTAAAAATAACGCAAGCTTGTCATGCATGGCAGTGGCAGCACCAGCACCAGCACCCGGTGGCATGGCTGCGAGAGTTTCCCTCTTGGTGGGCGTGGCGTGGCACGGCGCTTCTCTGTGTAATTTACTATTATTTTTTAAGCACTTCCCCTTTATGCACCGTGTGCTACATACAAACAATTTTATTGTTTGTTTCATTTGGCATTTTGTTTGTTAGCAGTCTTCTGCTTCTCTCCTGTGTCTCCTCCGCCACTGTGGAGGTGGCGCGATGGCGGGGGACCGCAGTAGCACGTGAGAAATTACACATGTCCCCCGAAATGTTTTCAACATGTCTGCCATGCAATTGCATCCCCCCAGCTCCAGCTCCAGTCCCAGAAGCAACAAAAAATATCTGCATCTGCATCTGCACCCGTATCCGTGTCCGTATCCGTATCTCTGACTATTTGTTTGTCTTCTCATTTTGTTGTTTGTTCTTTCTCTCTCTCTCTCTGTGTTTTTCTTTTGCTGCATGTTTTGTGTGTTGGCTGCCAGATTTATGCTTTGGCAAACGGAATTTGTCTCGTGTACTTTAGTCGAAACCAAAGCCATCCCCAGCATCCCATCCCCCATCCCCCATCCCCCGTCCAATCCGAATCCGATCCGAATAAGAAATTGATGACCCGAGATATGCGCTGCAGTTGCAGATTTTCCCCAGGCCAAATTGAATTTACCGTTGGAGGGTTGGCTGGTGGAAACGCTTGCGTAATTATTTCCACGTACTTTGAGGGTCATTTCGGAATTATTACATTTTCCCATCCACCCACAAAACAAAGGCCTTACCTAATGCTCCGGTTTTGGCTTTGGCTTTGGCTTGGGATTGGGCTTGGGCTTTCCTCGCTTTTGAGCCCATAAAATGAATTTTAATTTGACCTGCCACCTGCCAGTCCACGGTGCCCCGGGCCTAACATGACCTTCCCAAAAACATGCAGAACACTTTTTGTGTGTTTACAACCCGGAAACATTGCAAACAAAATACTAAATAAGAAATTAGAAATCTGCGTACTCCCCGACCAACAAATACTCTGTAAAAGGCAATGCAAGTGCAAATAATTCTTTAGCCATGAATGTCACACAATATTTGTGGATATAATAGTCTTATCTTCAGTAAAATATTCATCAGTTGTTTTCTATGCAAATAATCGTGGGGGAGAACTGCAAGATACTCAACTTTTTATCTCAAAGATAGCCGGATTAACAAACACTTAAAATCTACAAGAAAAAACCTTCAAGGTCTCCTACTTGAGGAATCATTTGAAAGCGGTTTCTGACCCAATAATTATAGTGTATCTGTTGTAGCTAGAGGTGTTTCCTCTCTGATTCCAACCCAATACAGATACAGATACAGATACAGATGCAGATACATATGCAATCACATATGCAAAATAAATACCAGACCAAACGGATGGTATAATAACAATTATTGCCTCGCCCGGACCCAATTTCAGAATCCTCTTTTGGCTTGGTCTCCGACACCACACAGTGCTTTCCCTTTCTCTTTTCCTTTTTCCGCTCCAGGATGGACGGGGGCGAAAGGACAGCGGAAGCTGAAAATTTTCATTGATTTTGGCAACGGCAACGGCAACGGCAGCGGCAACTGGCGACGGAAGCCATGAAAAAGCCACCAGTCAGCAGAGTGCCAGTCGGCAGTAGGCCGTCAGCAGTAGGCAGTGGCCCAAAAATGTTGGTAGGCCAGTCCAGGCCAGGCCACTTGACTGGTAATTTATATCTTCGGCGACCTCGTGTATGCGATAGGAGGGGGCAAAGGATGGGTGCTGACTCTGGTAATGTGTGAGGTCTAGGCTAAGGTTATGACATGCCCCAGCCACAGCCAAAACATTGCCAGGAAATTTGTATAAACAACAATGAATATCTGACTGTTTTTTTTTCAGAATTGCCGCATTTGTATCTGCGACTGCGTCACTTTCACCGCAAAATGTTTGCCAGATAGCGGGAAACATTTGCCAAAAAGAGCTCAACGACTGATCTCCGATAAGGCGAAGGGGGTTTGTTTCTTATCAACGTGTAGTGAAGACGTCAGCATAGAGCACAGTCCCCAGTCAGAAGCTGCTGCTGGTGCGTTCTGAGGGTACGGGTAGGTAGCCCTAATTGGAAATTCAAATTTCATTCAATTGCCTTGGCATCTGACAGGCCTCGGCCTCGGCCCCGGTCCCGGTCCCTGCCGCTGCCGCTGCCCCATGCAAAGTGCAATTAGCAATTGTTCCCCAACTGGGGAGACGGCAGTCTCGTCAGTTATTATTTTTCTTCGCGGCTTGCATCTTTCTACTCGTATTTATACGAGCATTAGGTAATTACGTTTATCCGACTGTGCCACATCTCTATCTGCGACTGCCTGCCTGCACTGCGGCATCAGCAACAGCAGCAACAGCAGCAGCAGCAGCAGCAGCACCTCCAACAGCAAACAGAAAACAGAGACTCATGACATAATTTTGGTATTTAATGTTTTCTTCACTTTTGATTAGACAATCTCTTTGGGAAGGAAAAAGGCACCACACCAGTTTGTGATCGGTGTGAATGCTGCACCGCATTCGACGGGTTCAATCGAGTTCAAGGCATTTAAATGTTCAGCCAAATAATTTGCAACTTGACAAGCATATATCTCGCACATTCGCATGCCCCATCCATGTACCGGTGTAGGCAGTTGTGGTGCGACTTGCAACAATTTCGCATCAGGCGGCACATGGAAACCACAAATTTTGCGCCACATAAAAAAGAAACACAGATAAACCAACAGAAAAGCCAACAAACAAGAAACCGCAACTTCCAGACAATATAATTTTTCTTTTTGTTTTTGTTTTGGTTTTGTTTTGCTTTTTTCCGCCAGCAACGTTCAAGCCAACTAATTGCTATTAATAAAACAGAAAAAAAGCAGCCAAAAGAAGCGGCGGCGGTGGCGGTGGCGGCAGCAGGTGAGACGCTATTAGGGGACGTCTTGGGTGGGCGCTGCATGGAGGAAAGCTTGGGCTTGGGCCGATCGGAATGGCTAAAAGTCGTCCGTCTGCAGCCGATGATACACTACACAATGGGCCCTTGCTCTTGTTAGCCCAAACTGTGTGGGGCTGGCTGGTGGAAAGTTCGGCAAGCCGCATCGAATCCCATTGTCTGGCGAGGAAAGCTGGTCGGCCAAATGGGAGCTGAGCTCATCTGTGATTACTGTTTTGTGGGGCTTCCCACACCTGTTGATCGGCGGTCCCCGAATTCCACTGTGAAAACGACCGCACGACCCAAACGGTGGCCGCATCGCCTCTCCGGCAAAACCAATATGTACATAAAAATTCAAAATTTACTGCACTTCAAGCAGCTAATTGTTTGAGGTTGCTTACAATTAAACACGCGCAAATGCCAAACAAAGCAGACACTAAGGATTTACTAGATACCAAGAGAAGACCGAATCCGTAACACTCTTTGCAAGTGAGGCATAGATCTGTGGGTGCCCATTGCAGTTACATCATGAATATTTGAAAGTCGAATCCCCCTGAAATGTTCCCAGACCCGCATGACAGCAGGTAGATTAACCCTTTGTCATCCAGCAGGAACATTAGTCTTAAAACGCTGTGAAGTTAATTATAGTCACTGATTATGTCATTTATTAGGCAAACATCTGGAACTGTTGTCTAACTTCAGGTAACAATTAAATAGAAATGTGTAAGAGCATTGACTAGACAGTATTGCCACTCTGCATGAGGCTCTTTTTGTTTGACAAAGCCAAGCAAAACACTTGGCACTATGCTGGGGCGGATTGCATGTGGCATGTGGCATGTGGAATGCCATTGCCATTGCCATTGCCACTGTCAGTGGCAACGGCGGTAAGCATAAACTTGGATATACAGGAAACGGCAACAGCAACAGCCCAGGCTGCAGCAGCACCACCAACACCAGTAGATAAATTTGAGCACCATCCGAAGCGGCAGCATCAGCAGCTTGGAAACGTGCGAGTCAAGTATACAACACAGCAGCTGCTGGGCAACCACTTGAGGCAGACACTTTCGTTTTCATCTGATCGTCAGTCGGGTGGAAAGCGCCTGTTGCCACTGCCCCATACCACTGCCACTGGCACTGACGTTCGTTGGTAATGTAATGCGCGCATCTTTAAGATACGCCACAATGTAGTTGCTGATGTTGCTGCTGCTGCTGGCATGCAAATGCAGCAGCCTGATATCGATCAGCTGTGACGCAGCAGTGAAGTGTTGTCCAACTATCCAACCATTTGTCTAATTGTTGAGTTTCTCGAACTCCAGCTGAGAGCATCCGCTGGCTGGCCAGCAGCTGATTGCCGATCGCCGGCCACATCTTGCTGCAATGATGCAATTGCAATTGAATAACATCAGAAGAGAGGCGGCAGCCGCAGCAGCAACAGCAACAGCGGCAGTAGAGAAATTGCAGCCCATGCACCACTCAGCAGCATTCAAGGTCCCGAACTTCGATTTCTCCCAGAGATCGATCTACGTGCCCACTTTGTCTGGCTTGACTAATTTGTCCGTCCGTTGCCGTTGCCGAGGCCTGGCTCTGACCCGCAACGCTTCCGTCGATTGTCATCGCATTGGAGTACATGCGTAAAATTGTATTTTATTTCAATTAAATCTGTTTGTATATTTCAATTTTTTGCGCAGTTTCGCTGGAAAGTTCCGTTCCCACAAGACACGGAGCGGGAGCGAGGAACTTTTCTTCAAGTTGTCTTGATTTTTGGGTTGGATTGGGCAAGCGATTTCAGATTTCAGATTTTTTTTATTTTCTTTTGATTATCCGGCGGCGTCAGTCAGCAAACTTCGTTCGTCATCGTCAACCCAGTACGTGTACAACACGGCGCCTGTTAATTGAACAGCAATAACAACAACAACAACCAACATTGGGCAAATGCCAACGCCCACCACCACCACAAATTGACAGGCTGCTGGCCAAGAGCAGCTCGCCAGCCAGCGTCTTGGCTTAAATGATCAATCGGCTGCACAAACAAACTTCCCCCTGCTGTTGATGTGGCTGCTGCTACTGCTGCTGCTAGTGCAGTTATGTTGTTGGTGTTGCCGATGTTGCATTAACAACTTCCCCATTGGCTTTGTGTTGGTTTTTCTGCTGGGGCTGTGGCTGTGGCAGTTGCACCAACAAGCAACATGACTTATGGGTTTGTGCATCAACACGGAATTCAAGACGGTCGCTGCTGCTGCTGTTGCTGCTGTTGCTGCTGCTGCTGCTGCTGCTGCTGCCTTCATCGCGTAATGAAAACGAAAGTAACTCGCACTCACTCACCTGGCTATGGCTATGGCTATGGGATGCTCGCTCTCTCTCCCTCACTCATTCTCACTCACTCACTGGCACTCGGCACGCTGGGCAGCCAGCCGCACGCCGCATCATTCACAGTCGACGGGAGGAAGCCATATCGCCATATTAGTCGCATATTTTAAGTTAATCGCAATTAAACTAATCACTTGACATCTTACATTGAAGCAGGCGTTGAATAGTTGCTTGCTAATCACTTACTAAAATGGCGCACATAGCCATGATCGGGGTAGGGACAAAAAATGTACTCGAAATGCCACAATGACATACATGTATTGTGGCATTCGTCCCCGCAAGTAATGCACGGTAAGCAGAGTGAAACAGATCAGGTTCAGGTCCTATATGTAACAGCAGCAGAAATATTGATCGACTTACTATAATATAAGAACACCTCAACGAACTCGGTTCGCATTTAAATGAGGTTTACATATAATTGGCTGAAGGGTAATTTCTCTCGACTCGTAAACAACATGACGAATGTTAAGTTGACCAAGACTGTGCCCTTATCTAACAATCGCGTATATCCATTAGGCTTATTCTAATATTGAGATGCAATTCCAATTCAAATTCATCAATATTTAGCGCACATTGCCCCCCATCTCGTATGCATACCTAAGCAGATATGACAAAATGCCAAATGCGACCTCATTTTTTTCAAATTATACTTATCACAACATTTCCACTACTGCTTCTCCACATCCACGCCCACAGAAAAAGCTTTTTCTCCGCTGTGAATGATATCCGAGTGTCGGGCCAGGCCAACTTACCCTTTTTCAATCTCGACTAACCATCATCTATGTGGTTGGTGCCCCTCTCCGATCTGCACCGCGCACCGCACCGCACCGCTGCCTTTTCACTTTCGTTGGCTTCGCCTTTGTTGTAACTGGCGGGGGCATGCAACACTACAGCGATGCTCGCTGCCAGCGCCGACTGCGCAGCATCCATCTCTGTAAACGAAACGGTAAATGTTTGCTGGCAAACCCGAGCAGAGCACAGTTGCATTTTGGCGCTCGTCCCAAACGATTCACATTCGCAGCGTCGTCATCCGCCATCCGCCACAAAATCCGCACAAACTCAGGCAGGCCGTCGCGCACGCGCTCATCGAAAACGAAACGACAGCAGAAGTAGACGAACAACCGTTAATATTGAGCAGCCGCAGGGCGCCCAACAGTTAGTTGGGGCCATTATATAATCGAGAGTGGAGTGGAGACCAGCTTCTGGTTCCAGCTGCCACTTCCCCTTTCTACTTCTGCTTCAGCTTCTGCTTCGCGCAATTTGGCGATGCGGACGACGCCCAGCTCGAGCTTGCGAACTACTAATTAATGCGCAGTCGTGAAGAGAAAAGCCAAAACGGAGCTGGGAAACCTCTTAAATTATTATATTTAAGCTATTAAAAAGGTCTGGGCCAAGCCGTGAGTGCGGACTTATAAAGAAGCCAGTCGAAGTCAACCTCTCGTGGCACCCCCTGAACCTGAACCCGCCACCCTCAGCTCTGCTCTGCTCTGCTCCGCTCAGCTCATTTGACTGCGAGCGTGAAAGTGAAAAGCATCTGGACAGTCGACAGTCGACACCAGCATCATCAGGATACAGAAAGACTCAAGACAAAGACAAAGACATCTGGCTGCTGCTGAGGGTCAGTCATGCGGACGATGAGCAGCTGAGGCAGCTGCCCCGAGGAGCAGGCAGCGACCGACCAAGATGAAGCAATCACAGCAATCGTCACCGCCTCGAACGCTGGCGAACGCCCTGGCCCTGGCCTTGCTGCTGCTGCTGCTGCTGTTCCCCAGCAGCTCCCGGCAGTTCGAGACAGGTAAGTCCGGTCTGCCATCGGAGTACGGAAAACTTTAAGCCTCCGTTTCCTTCCACTTCCACAGACTGCGGCTGTCGTCCGTCGTCGCGGCGAGGACCTCGGATCATTTCTGGTGCGACGACGAACGAAGGCCAGTTTCCCTGGCAGGCATCGCTGGAGCTACTGCATCCGTCCCTGGGCTTCCTGGGTCACTGGTGCGGAGCCGTTCTCATCCATCAGTACTGGATACTGTCTGCCGCCCACTGTGTGCACAAGTAAGTAGGATGGTACAAGCCGTCCGCTCGTAGGTGCTAATCTGATGCTGATTCCTCCTCAGCGATCTCTTTAACCTTCCCATTCCTCCGCTGTGGACCGTGGTTCTGGGCGAGCACGATCGGGATGTGGAGTCGGGCAATGAGCAGCGCATACCCGTCGAGAAGATTGTGATGCATCATCGCTATCACAACTTTCGGCACGACGTGGTGCTCATGAAACTCTCCAAGCCGGCAGATCTCGCTCGGGCCTCCAACATTCGACGCATTTGTCTGCCCTTCATGCTGACCGAGTCGCAGGATGATTCGGCTCTGACCGCCGCAGCCGCAACGTCAGAGGATGTGCTTAGCCAGCAGCTGGAGCTGGAGGATGTGCCCGAGAAGATAGATAACTTTCTGCGCAGCGTCCAGAGTCGACGGCGCTACCGGAATGTGACTTCGCCCAGCATGAGGGAGCTCATGAACATGAAGATCCTAAGTCGGATGCGCCAGGCTCTTGCACAGCGCTCCTCCCCGCGCAGCCTGAAGCGCACGCGACGGCGCAACGACAAGCTGATGAAGCTGGACCCAAGGCCTATGGGAGACTCTGTTGAACAGAAATATCTCAAGCCGAACGGCGGGGACGGCGACCCGCGCGAGATGGCCTTCGTTGACTGTGTGGCCACCGGCTGGGGCAAGGCCAACATCAGTGGTGATTTGTCCAGCCAGCTGCTGAAGACGCAAGTTCCTTTACACCAGAATGGCAGGTGAGTTGTTGAGCCTCCTCCTACTGGATGATGGGTCACCACTTATGCAATACGACACTTCCAGGTGCAAAGATGCCTACGGCAGCTTTGTTAACATCCATGGCGGCCATCTGTGCGCCGGCAAGCTGAACGGTGAGGGTGGTACTTGTGTTGGCGACTCCGGTGGACCGCTGCAGTGTCGCCTCAGCCACAATGGACCCTGGATATTGGTCGGGGTCACCTCTTTTGGGTCGGGCTGTGCCCTGGAGGGCTTCCCGGATGTTTACACTCGCACATCGTTCTACATGAAGTGGATAGAAGACACAATTGCCTCTCATTAACCGATCAAAAGGATAAATCACCGATCAACGACTACATAGCTATCGACCTGTATTTATCGAGAGGACAACTCAACTGTACATTGCATACGCTACAAGTAACTGTACCCCTAGCGTTATCGTTATCGTTAACTATTACGTAAGCATAGAATGTTCCCTAAGTTGTTTCCAATTAGCACAAATAATTTACACCGAATCTTAACTCATAATATCACAGTGGGCGTCCCAAGTTTCGCCTTGGATCATCCCTTCTTGAGTTCTAGAAAGCCTAAGCGTCTGGCAAATTGGGCTTAATACTGCTGCCGCTGGACAGCAGATGCTGCTCCTCCTGCTCCTGCGCCATCTGCAGCGACGCCACAACCGAGGATTGGCGGAGTGTCGCTACCGCTAGAGTGAGACTTCCAGGCCGACCTCCCTTCTCGGCCTGCTCCACCTTCAGGAACTGCTGCTGGTGGGCTGAGGGCCAGAAGCAAACCATTAGAGCCGAACACAATTGGTAAACGCCGGCCAGCAGCATTCCCAGGGCGGCGGTCCACTGGAGCAGGTGGAAGCCCCATTTGATGCCGTGAATGAGCATCCGCAGGCTGAAGGAAAGCACATCGATGTTGAGATCGACCCATAGCAGCGGCAGCACCATATCCTCGAAGGGTTCCATTAGGCTGTTGAAGTTCACTTTACCCACCACCTGATTGGCCTGCAGTCGCAGATGTGTGCCCTGCATGGGAGCTCCCAGTTGCTGGAAGGGAAGGAAGGGAAAATGGTTGCAGTCAGACTGCGCAGAAAGAAAGGTTCTCTATGACACTTACTGGTTGCACCACGAAGACAGAGCTGAAGCGGGACTCGTCCGGTTGGAGACCCTCGAATGGTTCCAGAAGGCTAGGATCGCCATGCATGAAATGAGGATAGGTGATGGCCAGTGGAATGTCTAGGCAAGAGAGAAACAAGAGAGTTGTAGTCGAAGTAGCTTACATCCATTAGTATGAGTGCTTACTGTAGTAGCAGGGCGAGACGCTGCCAACGCCCTTCTTGAGGCAGCGATTGTTCTTGCAGAAGCACGAGGAATTTGGGTTGCCCAGCTCACTGTCGAAGACATCCGGCTCCATCACAAACTCGTACCCATCAATGCCGTTGTACGTCCGGGTGCTATTGAACTTCAGCGGCAGCTTACGGCAGAAGGTTCGGCGATACAGATAGAAGGCGTCCTTCTCGTTTATATCCCGCGGGAAGAGAGTGGCATCGTGGCTGCCCCAAATGCGATTACACATCGTCCCACTGCCAAAAGATATAGTTATAGTTCGTTTCTATGTGGATCTATGGACATGGCACTCACTTGGTCTGCTCATCGTACTCCCAGCGCGTGAATCCGCGCTCTCCATTGATGCTATCCAGCGTATAGCCACGCGGAGAGCCGGGTAGCTTAACGCCATATTTATCCTTGAGCTCTGGCAAATTCATATTGACCACATTGCTCTCGTTTCCCTCACGGAAAAGCTGAAAAACACAACACAAACAGAAACAGAAATCAGTTTCCCTGTGAGAAAGCTATAGGAGGACGGGATATTGACCTTTTCCATGATGCCGAAACTGGCGAAATCAATCCAACTGGGGACAAACTTGGCAGCCAGCTCGACCAAATGATCTTCGTAGCCCCACATGTACTCGTGGACACTCATCTCCAGCATGGGTTGAGCGTTCAGACGCTTGGCAACAGCACTTAACCCGAGCGAGGCAAACACCGAGAGGCTGGAGGCCAGGGTGGTCACTCCCATTAAGGGAATGTTGGGTGCTCGAATGTGATCGACCTTCGGATCGCCCACGGATCGCTCCGGCACAAAGATGTACTCACGTCGCGGCGAATAGGATATCGTGTTGTTGGCCTCGTTCAGGGTTATGTTGTGGTTCGTGAGCACCTCCTTGTACACATATGGGCCGACCTCATCGAGCTTCAGCTTGGTGTCGATGCCGTCCGTGAAGGCGTCCACATTGGTATAGTTGAACATGTAGACATTGATGTACACATCGATGGGGGGATCGAGCCACAAAAGGTAGAGCAAACTGCCGGGCTTCAGGTTCAATTGCTGCATAGCGTATTAGGCCATGATTAGTCAGGATATTAGTAGTGAGCAGTAGTACCACGAGACTCACCACATCCAAGATACTCTGCACCGGGTCCGATACCAGAATGAGCGACCCAAAGAACAACAGGGTCATTCCGAGTGCAGCACATCGCAGCAGCTCTGCAATAAATTAGATCAGCAGGTGAGTTATAGCTGAACGAGTAGTCATGCAACAGCGGTTGAAGTGCAACTGGTTTGCCTTTGCCACAGTTCCAGTTCCAGTTCGACGATACGTATCGCGTGCGCCTGTCCATCATGCTATTGACCTTCACCGAGGCTGCATTTCGGGGCAAAGATCTGCGACCTACCTCAATGGCAGGAGCAAGAGCAGGAACCAAAACACAAGCAAAACAATGACGCATCCAGACGATGACGATGCCCGAAAATCGATGGACGGTTCAATGAACGTTCTTCGATTAAATAGTTCCAGGAAAAGAGGAATGGCAAGGGACAACCACTTGACTGGTTGTTTATTCCTATAGGAAAAGCCTCGAAAGCGGGTTTCTTTGGCCTTGTTTAGAATATTAAAAGCACGGAAGAGGGGAAGACGGGCAAGGCAAGGCGATCCGATCAGATCGCAACATATCAATCTATGCTGCACATATTTCAGATTTCATATTAACTTCAAGTGAAATCACTCACTTTACGACTTTACGACTTTACGAACTCGTTATTCTCGGCTTCAAAGCGTGTCACCTTCCTCAAAGATTATTGTCTTTGCACACTTGATACTTATTTCACTTCCGCACTCGAGCCGTGCCCTGGCCTGGCATCCAGTCTGGGCCTAATCCAGACTATGGTCACACCCCACCAACACTCACTACTCATCACTACTCATGTGGCCGATTTCCAGCGATCATGGCCGTTTGTTCGTTCATTGAAGATCACTTTCGGTGGCATGCGTGCGTTCATTAATCAAATGCGAAATCTTAGCCCATATATCAGAGAAACAAACATGAATTGTTGCCCAAATAATAGACATTTCTAATGAAATAGGAACGGAAACAAGGCACCTGCCAAGATCAATGAACTGGCTAACTGGCTAACAAGCCCCTAGCTAAATTCGAAATAGCACAATCTCCACCGAGAGACTTGGGAGACTGATACTGAGAGGCAAACAGCATAAACACATTAACAATTTTGCTTTGGTGTCAACTTTGGTGTCAGAAATAGGTTCAAGATTTCACAATCAAAACAAAAACCGCGATGCGACATGGCGACCGACCGCCTCAAAGGTTCGAATAAAACCAGTAATACATTTAAATAAAATATTTTGCGATTTCGTTGAGAGAGGAAACATAGGCTCTATGCCTCTCATACATATCCTTGCCTTGAGCGTGACAGCAGAAATTTCCGATATCAATGGCCACATCCATAAATTAAGCCGCAGACAAAGAGTCGCAAATTATTCTGGTGCAATGGAAAGACCAGAGCCAAAAGCCAAAAAAGCAAAACCCCAACAGATCTCCATTGATAGATAGATAAATGCGAAGAGTGTGGCATTATGCAACAATTGCATTGCCAAAGCAGTGGCCAAAGCCGAAACGACGATGACAATTTGAAAGATTGTCGAACACGAGACCTAACCACATCAACATCAACATCAGCATCATCAGCTCAGCTCAGCTCGGCTCGGCTCCGGCGTCACTATGGTATGAATGAAAGACGACGCTTGTCTTGATCGCACACCAGCGCCAGCTGATTTCAGTGTGCGCTCCGCTCTGAACTTGTTTCAGCCAACAGCAACAGCAGCAGCAGCAGCAGCAGGGAGTGGGAAAAGCAGCAACAGCAAGCCTCGGCTCAATATCAGTCAGAGTGAGGCGCCATGAGGCATACCGTACAGATATATCAGTTACTAAGTATGAGCTGCTGCCGTCTGGCATTGCCTCTGCAGCGGTCTGAAGTTCAAGTTCGATGCAATTTGCCGGTTAGTATACAAATAAAAACCTGAAAATTAAAACTGTCTTGAAATGCACACAGACGTACGGACGGATGGATGGAGATTTTTGGGTTTTTTTCTTTGCTTTTGTCTTTTTTTTGTTCCGATGTTGAGTCAAAGATCGGCGACGGACAGCGGAAGGGTCTGAGTATGACCCACAAATGTCAAGAATGAATATGTTTTGTTTCTGACAGATGGTCGCCGAACCGAACGTCAATGTGTTAGAGCCACCTTCAAGAGCGTGTGAGCCCGAGTGCTCACTTGTGTGAGCGGGTGTGCGTGCGTGTCCGAGTCCGATTCCGAGTGTGTGACTTCCGTCAAACGACAATAAATTAGGCAAATATGCGCTAGCCGCCGGATCGAGTCGGGCCTAGTCGACTAGCCAGCCAGGCGAGATTCGCGCTCGTGTATCCACAAGATACGCTCGCCTCGCACTGGAGATTCATTCGACTGGTCTCTGGCTTGTGCCGACCGTTCCGTTGGTTTTGTTAGCTTTTTACTCTGTCGTATGACGATGTTTGTTTGCCCGTTTGGCTGTGTTTAGCTAATGATTAATCCTGTAGTTGTTGCTATTTGCTTTTAATCATCACCAAAACCCGAAAAACCCAAAACCCTTAAATAGTCGCAGTCAAAGTCTCGCTGACAATTAGATGACTGCCAATAAGGAAAAGTAAATATGTAATATAAGTAGTTTACAACTTCCCCAATCCGATCGCTTTCAGCCTGATCCGATTTGTGCAATACGGTACGCCTTTGAAACGGATAGTTGTACTCTATATACATACACACATCCATATTGTACATTGTTGTTGTTGGGGCTACAGCTCTAGCTGTTCGATGTGTGATGTTTTTGCCATTGTTAATGCTTGTACAATAGCTGTTATTTGCATTGTTAAGCGGGCATTGAGTTGTAGATTGTATTGATTTATTATGAGAGGTCTGGGTAAATTAGTTAATTTGTTCTTAGGAATTTCTAAGAGCAGTGCAAGTGCAAGTCATGCCCGACGTCCCATCCCATCCCGGACCGGTCAGAAAGTTGAATGCTTTCAAGGGATCGACTTTGTCATCGTCTGATGCCTGGCCTGGAAATATGTGTACTTACAATACAATGTGATCATATTATCAGGTCAATCTCGCTGGGCAATGGCAATCATCGCCGCGGTTCACCTTCAGTTTTCCCACCGTGTTTATGTTGATTGAAATCATCGAACTTCATGGTAAGGTAATACGTGACATTTTCAGTCACAACCGATTTCATTTCAAATCTTAATTTATTCAAACTTAATTGCATTACCGTCCAGATAGATCCGTTAATACACATACACGTACGGATGAAGACTAAACTTTGGAATCAGTTTATTTTCAATGCCTTTGCCTAAACGGTTTAGCATCTACGTACAAGTATAAGTACAAGTACAAGTGCAAGTATATGACAGCTATTATAAACGGACTATCGTATAATTAATATGAATTAAGCCTATATAATCGTACAATATGAGATTGAATGGTCTCTGGTCTCTGGTCTGCTCTGCTCTTGTCTGATCTGGTCAACAATGTGTACGAGTAGAACCCTATGTTACGCCCTTGGCGGCTCGAAGCTTCATTCATTGGTTGTTTTCATGCAAATTGGAAGCTTTGATTTGCCCTTTTTTCTGGCTTTGATATTAAGCTATTAGCCTTGGCCGAGAAGAGAACTATTGTTGTATTGGGAAGCTGTGACAAACAATAGCCCTAGAAAGCAATAATTAATACAATTTACGTTTGTTTGTTTTAAAGCAATTAATTAATTCACAGATTCTATTTTTGGCTAATCTGAATGCAAAACATTCTCGGCTCGGACTTTAGCCTGCTCGTTATAACAAAGCTGGAGCTGGCCCGCCCATCCCGCCAATCGAACATAAATTCAAATAAATATTTGAGCGTGTGCCAGCTGTCAAATAATTTGGTGAACGGACCTGCCACACTACATGTGCACATTTGTATGTATGTGTGTACAATTTACGTTATAACTATTTCAGAAGGTGCTAATAAATCGTTACCCCCTGGGAATCGGGGAATCTGGGAATCTGGATATCCACTTGAGAGTACCTGAGTGAGATTGCTAGACATTTCAAACACTTGAGAGATCTGCTTGATTAGCATGCACAGACGTTTAAAACTTTGCACAATCCGTACTACATTTTAGTTTCAGTTTCAGTTTTAGCAATCTAAGCAATTTGAGCAGTTTTGTGCAAGATTTTGTTCGCTTTTTGCTGACGTTTTTACGATCGCGTGGGGGCTGGCTTGCTGGCTGCTGGCTGCTTGCTGCTCCCTTGGTTGGTTAAAAGGCGGTTCGAATTGTTAGCTTTTATGGGTCTTTGGCTTTGACCAATGTGGACAACGGTCGCATGGCTTAATTAAGACCGTCGAGAGCCGTCGTTTTGGCTATTTTGGGTTATACTCACTTGCATTGCGCTGGTTTTTGTTGGTAAACAGTTTCATTTCAGCACTTTGAAAATGTGTCTCTGACCGACCGGATTTATGTTACTTTTCTTATACTGATTGCACTTGATGGAAAGGAAAGGAACGGAACGGCTTTGCTTTGCTTTGGATCGGTGGGGCGGTGTCGGTATGGATATCGCAACCGCTTGGAAATTGATTGGTTATTTACTGATTTATGACGAAAATCAATTAATCTTTGTGTTATTATTTATGGCCGCAAATTAAACTATTAACAGGTCTGCCGATCCAGCTTTTTGATTGAGATTGATTCAGATTAAAATTCCGATTCCTATGCCGTTACCGATCAGGGGGATCAATTTGCATGGCCCCTGCAGCGTATTAATTTGTTCTGATTTTCATATATCATAAAAATAATAGTTGAATTTAACAACTAGGCGGCTCTGTGCATTAAACGGCAGTAAACTTGTCGTTATACAAAATTAATTATTCCTGGCTATTTTCCACTTGACTTCACTGCACATCGAATGTCCCGATCCGATCTGATCTGATCCGTTTTGTTCCGTTTCGGATCCCGTCTAAGCTGATACTTTATTCTTTCCACGAGGGTTAGAATGATCCGTTGCTAGGTTGTCGCTGTCGCTGTTGTTAAGTTGTGATGTGTTTTGTTTTGAATCGACTGTCACGCACTTCCTATTCCCACAGATTTTGACAACTTAATGCGGCGATCTAGACTGCAGTGGGGACCTTTATATGGACTATTGGGCCGAGCGGAGCAGAGCTCGGATCGACCCCAGCCCGAACGAGACCGAGACCGAGCCCCGACCGAGTGTCTAGCAGCGAGCATCTCGTTCCAAAGCGCGAAAATCTTTCTGTGAACCGGTCTCCATTCAAGCCTCTGCTCGGGCCCGAGCTCGAGCTCGGCTCTGTCCCAGGTACTACGCGTACACTATCACAAGCGGAGGAACACGCGAATACGGGTACTACACACAAAAACATCGGAGGAACATTAAGTCTACATGTCTGTGGTAAGAACCCCCTAACTGAGGTATTATTTCCGGCCCGCACCGTACACAGGGGGGTGCTACTGGGGGTCCGACGACTTGAGTTAGTTAGAATGATTCTGGCCAGAGGGTTAGGTGGGTTCGGCGTTGCTTTTCGAGATCGCTTTAGCTTCGCAAATTGTTTTTTCATATATTTAATGGCCACAAATGACTCTATTTAATCTCTGGCAGAACTCGAGCTATATGTACAGTGAACACGCACACGTGCCCGTGCCCGTGCCCGTGCCCTTTTTCAGTATAAATATGCATGAAGTTTTGCCCGCAATTAAAAGCCACTTCTTGACGCAATTACATCCAGTTCTGATTCTTAGCAGATAATAACGATTAGCTATTAACTGGCTGTTCTGATAATTAGCCATCCGCTATGTAGTTTGATACTAATTGATGGTGTGCAGGGCACTAGTGTTCCCCGATCGCATTCGATCACCCGATCAGCCGATCAGCCCACTACTAAGAACAGTTAACAAATCTGGAGACAGTAAATCTAATAATAGTGTCTACTTACTGTTTTCCAGCTGTCTCGTTAGTGGCTGACCTATTTCCCTTGGACATAATATACCCAGAGCCACTATAGGAGGAACCTTTGAGCGATCGATGCGATCCGATCCCTTGCAGCCACGTGATGCCTGATGCGTGCTGCGTTCTGTTTCCTCTAACGAGTTCCCAGCGCTCTCTCTCTCTCTCTCTCTCTCTCTCTCTCTCTCTCTCTCTCTTTGTGCTTATAAACGATTATGAACATTTGTCTGAGAAATGCCATTTTCTTTTTATTGCCCCGTATTACCCGGAATTGCCTGGGGTTCTGGGGCTATGTCTGGACTCTTGGCACAGCGTCACCAGCTCAGCTCGTATGATCCCGAATGTGCTCGGTTCACTACACTAACTATCACTTGACATGCATGTCGCCATTATCCCATGTTTTGCTGTTGTTCCCTGGATAATTGTTGTTGTTTGTTTGTTTATAGCAGCTCGTGCCGCAATTATGGCTAACCACAAAGTCCCCCTTCCGTCTAGACACTGTTTATGCTTTCCTAGAAACTTCCATATCGCCATTAAAAAAGCTAGCCCAGAACGGTGCGGTGTGTCCTGGCTAAGCTAAAAGCTCTTCCATAAGAAGCTTTCCTAAATTTCAAACCGCTAATGGATGGAAAAACAATACATACTAATTTTTTAGTTCATTGTTTCGGAAAAGTACAATAAATGGGGGACATTCGTATATCTATCACTCCTTTCCAAGCCTTTAGAATGCAAAGAAGAACCCTATCTATCGTAAAGTTTTTTGAAACCCGTTTCACACCCGAAAACCAATGATCTAACAAGTTTCTATGAATTTAAACAAAGCTAAATATTGGTTTTTGCAGTACGACACATATGTTTTTTTGACGTATATGAACAAACCTTTAAACCCTCTCTCCCAGTCGGAAAGTGGAAAAATTTACTGGAAATACCAAGAATCTGACTAACTTGTCGGATATAGAACAATATTTGCATGATATAGAAAACCAAACACAAACAGGCGAATGGGCAAATATACGCAAATGTTGTTATTTAGCCGTGAAATTTTGAGGTACAATTATCATTTGGTTGCAAATAAGGTCTACGATTGTCTAGTTGGTAACCTCTGCCCAATTAGCTGACATCCCCAAGGCGAGGAAAGCCCCCAAAAAGTTTGTTGCAGGAACCAACAACGGAATGTTCACGAAGCGGCTGCTCAGTGAACGAAATTGTACACACGAGGAGACAAGTCTCCAACTATTTCGCATACATTAAACGCTCAATTAAGCTAAGTAGTTTTTTAACGAGCTGCAGGGGGCAGCGGATCATCCCAGAATCCCCAGAAGCACGCTGGATTATTAACATCTATCTACATCTACGTCTACACAAACGGAGGAAAATGGTTCTGTTCTCTAAAATTCTCAGAGTTTTGCTGAAAATTGGGGATTGGCATGCAAATACCATATATTATGTCCCCAACCAGAAATGGCTGGCCCATGGCCATGGGTACGGGGATCCCCAGACATCTGACATGCAAGCTGCCCTCATATCTAAAATTATAACAGTATCTGACTAAACAAAAACGAGGCACTTTCGAGTAATTGCACCGCCGGACTCTTAGCCTTTGCATTGTCTTGACGGGTTTTGATGACGTTGCCGCTTTAGCACATGAAAGGTGACAAAAGCGAAGCCGAATCGTAGTCCGCAGAGAACAATGAGATGCATACACGCTGCAAGAGACCTACCGCGCCCAGCAGCAAGCAGCTCTCAATGCGGAACTACGAGCCACTGACATCCTTGAACCAGATCGACCGATCTTTTGCTGGGGGCTTCCCAGACTAGTCTGCCTACAAAAACCCAGAAAGTGACTCTGGACCTTGATTGCTCTTTGTGCGCTGCCCGAGTAAACTTACATCTAAATGTTGTACGGGTGACAAGGTAAGCATATGGAAAGTACGATCGAAAGCTGACCTACTCGTATGTATCAGACTGACCTGCAATGTACAGGCTTTAATAGATCATAGTGGCTCCAATTATTAAGGGGGGAAGGGAAGGGGCAATCAATGGCAATCAGCAGCGGTTAATGGAACTGGAACTGGAGCTAAACTCTCAGACGAACAATGAGGAACCAACAATATTGGATGGCAATTAGATTTAAATATGAAAAGCTACCGCTCAACGCAAATGAATATCTAACAAGTTTAATTTGTACGATATTCTCAGCAGCAACAGCAACAACAGCGACAGCCACAGCATTAATAGGTATCCATCCAGCGTAGGCTAGGCCAGAGAACTGCGACGATGACAAAAAACAACAGCAAAGTAAACGCTAGAGCGATAATTAGCTAGAACGTTTATAACAAATATTAAGTTAATAACATAACCATATACCCACAGAAGAAGTGGTCGCCGTGACGTCACATCGTACACGCCATGTAGCGAGTGAGAACCGCATTACGTATACGCACCCGCACTCGAACACGGGGAAGTGCTATTGAAATTGCCTCACCGTATTGACCCCAAGTTAAACGGCAAAGCAAAGTCGAGCAGTTGATGTAATGCCATGCCCGATGGCGTCGCGCCGCGTATCGCAATTAGCGTCGCCAACTAAGCCAACAGTTATTAAACAATAATCAAAATATTATAATTAATGATAGGGTTGCCAACCGGCAGGGAACCAGAGGCGACCGACCCATTGGCATTTCGATGGCCCAGGAAGGAGGACTGGCCGGCCGCCCGTTCCCATAAATCAATTCTACGAGTAGTATGCACCATTCAGGGGGCGCAGCAGGCGCTAATCCTTCTTATCGAAAATTTGTCATTTATTCATTTATGCGTAATTCTCTATCTGCGGCTCTGGATATCTCGTTAGCCAACTGTCATTATTTGTTAGCGCTCAACAATCTCCGTCGACAATTTCCAAGCGCCTGTGTTCCCCATGCCCATACCCATCCCCATCCCCATCCCCATCCCCATCCAGCCAGCCCCCTTTCCTGACCCTGCTCGCTGGCATTCTCATTCTCATTCCCATTCTTATTTCCATTTCCATTCCAAAACAAAAACGAATCCCATTCGCATGCTACCACTCCCACTGCCAATGTCAGACGCTTTTCCGTTCCAGCTGCTGCAAAACTTGAAACACAGGAGCAGAGCAGCCACATAATTATATTGCATATGAAAATATTTTAGAGGCTTCGCGCGGTGTTCGGTTCGCTCCGTCCGCCAATTTCCGCTCGTTCCGCATTTGTTCGCTGCGATGTGGTGGGCGGCCTGGCTATGATAAGGCCAAGCGCGTATACTCGTATCCTTCTGCATCATGGCACGCTTCGGCCCCTATAAATACCTGTTGCCAATGTCTTTTGGCCAACATTTATTCACGACTGCGTCCGCTGTTTACACACTTCGGTGACGGTGACCAATTGCATTGTGCTCTCCCTGTGTGTGCTGTGATTCCAGATCACATCCATTTGTAAAATACTCAACTGTAGCAGTGGTAATCTTGCACGGGTAAGGATGGTTATAACATGTAGTTACAAAAGCCTTGTGTACTCAAAACATAAGCTTAAGTTCTCGAGAGTTCATTTGGACGATTAAAAGTGTCTATTTTAAGACAAAAAATTAATCTTTTTTCTCGGAATAAGTCGAGAAAGCTGTATCAAAAAGTTATGTATGACTTTTCTCAGGCAGTAGAGTTCTGATTCGTAATTGCATCGTTTCACATAGGTCAGAGTGACCTTAAGTAGAAGCTAACTGCTATATAATGGTTGTAATTATTAGTTATATATAACGAGGCTCTGGATGGGAAAAGTACGAGCAGCAACTTACGTCAGAGTACCGCCACAACCAAATCATTGGAAACGGTCGTCAGCAAAAGCAGAGGACAGCCCGTTCGCCCATTTAGCCCGCTCACCCCATGACTCTAGCCATAAATTATCATACGAGAATGCCAGTTATTAAATCTGGCCCTACGAAGACCCAACCCCAACCCAACCCAAATGGCTGAGTAACAAGCCGCAATATATGGCCAGAGATGTCAATTAGCTCACACTTAATAAAGTAATTTATCCTTGGTTTTCAATAGATTAGCAATACCCTTACCTCATACTAACCCAACCCTTTCTTTTCCGTCTTTCGATGTTCCCCAGCAATTTGCATCATGTCCAATACAATGCGTTGCATTCTGATTGTCTGCGTGGCACTTACACTGATCGCCGCCGGCTGCAATGTGGAGGCATCCAATTCGAGACCACCACGGAAGAATGACGTCAATACCATGGCGGATGCGTACAAGTTCTTGCAGGATCTGGACACCTACTATGGCGACAGGGCACGAGTTCGGTTCGGCAAGCGGGGGGGTCCACTGATGGAAATGCTGCGGAATCGGGAGCTGGAGAACAATATGGCCAAAAGCATCAACAGCGGCGGGGAGTTGGTAAGATAAGGAGGGAAACACACGATTATGTGTCAATATAGAAATCTGTTTAATCTCACTCTCACAGATCCGCGCCCTGGATGAGGAGGAGGTATTCTAAACCAAAACGCCGTGGACCATGACGACGATTAAAACTCATTTATTTGTTGTTATTCAATTAGTTATTATCGGGGCAATAGTTTAACGTGTTGAGAAATTAGATCTAGTTGCAGCTGCATATTTAATACTTACGGTTAGATATATCTTCCATCTAATCTTGATGTTAGTTAAATAAATGACATATATTAACTAACCAACATATTCGCCTACTTACTCCAAACAAAAGAAATATAAACTGCAATGATGAATTGATTTGGTTTTCATTTGGTTTTCACAATCTGTAATCCCTATGGATCTACAAAGTTTTTCAATAAATTCAAGTATTAACACCATGAAGAAATGGTCAAGGCCCAACAATCAAGAAGGAAGGGGAAACAATTGTGCTCGAATTTATCGGAATAAAGCCGTTCACATTCCGTTGCCTACTTTTCGGGCCTTTCATAAGTGTATAATCTATTTTCTATTTTGATACATCTTGTCGTAAGATGTTGCACATCGCTTACAATGGTAAAAATGATTCAAGGCTTGCGGCAACTGCAAAAAGTAAAACATAATTAATTCGTGGACGCAGGATTCGGATCTGGCTCTTACACAGAGGCAGAATTGCCATTGCCAATAGAGTTATCTCGCAGTGCTTCTCAATAGACGATCCGACAACGGTCGCTCCCACGGCAGCGCCCCAACGGCACCACATAAGACTGATGCACAGAGCCTTGGCGCGTATGTAGGTGGGCACAAACTCCAGTAGGGCACCGCCCATCAGTGAAATTATCAAGCCCGGGAATGAAACTAGGAATATCAAGGAAAAGAGCTGAATGAAATGGTTGGATACGAATATTATGGCAAATCCGCAGGTGGAGGCAATGACGAGAGAGGTGACCAACAGGGCCTTTCGGGGCACATAGAAGAGCAACAGCCAGCATACGTTGTATAGAATAATGTAGGTAGCACCCAGAATGAGAGAATCGTTGAAGCTATGCAGGTCATCGTTGCAGACCTAAGGATGGGATTCGATGAAGACTGTAGCATAATGGAGAGCATAGTTCTTACGATATTTAAGTCCTCTTCGGATTCCTTCATTCGGCTAGGGATATTGTCGAATAGAAGGCTACAAAGTGTCATATGTTCCTTGGGTCCTATGCGCATATTTGCTCGATTCCGCATTGAAGTATACCAGATCCCCAATCCGTTGGCCCTGTAACAGAAAGAAAGTATATCTGGAGTCTCAGTCTCGGCATTGACTACACTCCACTCACAGCAAGCCCATCACAAACATAACCGCACAGCCGCTCACGAAATACCAGACGTAGGGCTTCCGGAACAGTGGCATGGCATCATTGAGCATCGTTAATAGGATATTGTTGGCATTCTTCTGGCGCTTTACCTCCACTTTTTTCTGAAACTTGAGCATATTCGCCACTTGTTCGGGGTTGAGGGACCGGCCGGTGTTCTTTCTGCACACCCAGTCCATCACATCCATGCCCTTCTGGGTCTCACCAATCATAAACAGAAACTTGGGACTCTCTGGCATGCGAAGCAACAGGAAGAACGCAATCAATCCGGGCAATGTGAACATGCAGCCAAGTATACGCCAGGGCCGAACAGTTAGGCTCCCCGATATCACCAACTCGAAGTCCATATAGGCCTGTGCCTGAAATAATGTCCCCCACGCAGGGCTGTACAACATGGCGAAACCCGTGAACATGTACAAGTGGGTTACGGCGCGCGACATGATCTGCTTGTTGCAGAACTCGCTAAGATAGGTGACTGCCACAAAGCTAGGCCCGGCCACGCTGATTGCGTTGAAAATATTAGATGAAAGGCGCATGCTGCAGAACAAAAACCACTTACAATATTCCCGTCATGAAGCGCATTACATAGAAGCCAGAGAAGCTAACCATGAACATGGAAATGACCGAACATATATTGCTCACCGAAATGGTGCGCAAGAGGATCCAACGGCGACCCATTTTATCGGTAATGTAGCCCCAGAAGTACGAGGAGCAAATTATACCCATAAAACCGGCCGCCAAAATCGAAGTAAGTTGCATGAGATTCATCCGCAGATCACAGACCGCCGCCGGTCCAATAATTCCCATGCCCATTGTCTCCAGAATGGCCATCATCTGGAGCAGTCCCAGCGTCACAGTGGCAAACAGATGAACTCTGCCGAAGCCTGTGTGCCGGGGGCTCTTAGTTGTTCCGAGATGCAAATGAATTGACATTTACCAATCTGCTCCATAACGACGTCAAACTCGGACAGATGCTGATGCATACTGTTTCCTAATCCAAGCCGAAATACGCCGTAAATTTACAGAGGGATAGACTTGCAGCTACCGTTTATATATCGTATTTTTATTTTGACGAATTTGTCAGTGTCTATGCCAGCTGAATGTTTTCTACCTCCTTGATGAGATCCGTGTGCTTGAACTCATCGGGACGCTTGGTAAAGGTCTCCAGGAGCTTCATCTTGCTCTCGTCTGTCTTATAGTAGAACATCTGCAGCTCGTTCGCCAGGCACTGGGCCTCTTGAGCGGTCAGTACCTTGGTGTCGTATTCACCGCGCATCAGCACCACGCCCTTGTCCTGCACCTCAGTGTAATGAACCACTGTGAGGCACTCGGGGGCATTCTCGTGATGCACCTGGTAGGCCAGCAGTGGAGTGAAGTGAACCGTGTTGGCTGCAAACTGCAGCAAGAAAAACTCGAATCCCTCGCTGCGCGGCAATGGCAGCAGGAAAATTGGATGCTCCTTGGCGCGGCCCATCAAGGTTTCGTACTGAGCCTTGGTTAGGGTGGCTGCCAGCACTTCCTTGGTCTTGTGGTACTCGATCCAGATCTGCGATAACTCCTCTGCGCTTTTGTCGGCCAGCAGTTCCAGCTTCATGATGTCCGACAGTTTCTTGTGTGGCAGCTCAGCCGCTTCTTGCTTGGCCAGCTCCTCTTTGGGGTTCAACAGCTCGGAATACGACCTGCAAAATTGTTATTTATTGCAACTGCTGCCAGCTATGGTCATTGCTTACCTGGCCTGGATTTGGCCATCCTTAATTGGATTCACGACGCGCTCAACACGATCCAGGAACTCCTCGGCAGACGTCTGCTGAATCTTGGCAATCTTTTCCGCATACTTCCAATAGTAGGGATTGCTTTCCTTCAGCTTCTCCACGGCTTCCTCGGTGGAGCGTAGTGAGCGCGACATGGCAATGCTCCGTTTTAGAGCTGGATGATTATTTTGAAGAACGCGAAACAATTTACGGCATGCCATTTCCGAGAAAAAAATTATACAACTTTGTGACAGCTGATTTATCGTTATCAAGCTATCGTTATTTATCAAGTTCTACTATACATATTTCTCGTTTTTGATCTTCCGTCGAATATTCCCAGCTATATAGAACATTTAGCCATGCCCACATAATTTTATCCGATTAATGAATCAATTTTCTACTGAGTGACTACTTTTAAGTACTCTCTTTTATTGTATAGTGTAGAAAACAAGGTTTAAACAAAAAAGGTCAACAAAAAAACAGTGGAAACGTAAGTGAGTATGGAATATAACGTAAGTGAGTATGAAATGTTACGCCAACCGGAGTTTTGGCTCAGCTATACTTTATTTCGTTAATATATATGAAGAAACTGTTTTTCCAAGCTGTTTAAAAACGCATTTACTATAGAAATTATCTAAGATTGTTATGTTTTAGACTTATAATGCATATGATTAGGGTCTTGTAAATATATCTCGATCCCGATACTACCTTCAAAAAATCGTTGAAATACCTTTAAAACAGAGACTGAAGGGTTTTGGCCTTTATTGGTGCACTAGATGACAAACATTTCCTCGATTCTAGAACATCCATTTACCCATTTAATGAGAAAAAAAGGTATAAATGCAATCTATTGGAATAAATGATACACGTAAGTACGATTTGTGAGCAAAAATTAAAAAAACCTGCGTATGGAATTTCCATACCCTGTCTTCTTAAATAAACCTTTTAAAGAAAAGATTTATTACATGGCAACTACACGGCAACTACAAGTTTGATACATATCAACGACATTTTTTCGGAGCATGGTAGAAAAAAAAGGGCAGGACGGTTCAGAAAATGAAACGCATGCCATGTAAAATATACCTTGAAGATTGTCCTCAAAACACACATGTGGGGATCGTAGGAACCAATTTTCATTGCCTTTTTTACCTGTTGTCCATACCCTCTTTCTATAGCCCATTCAAAATTGTGCTCTCCCGACTCATTTCTTCGTTCCATTTATGAGCTGCAGTGTGGCCGTCTGACCCTTAAAATATACCAAAATAAACAGTTTTATTTTGAAAATATACCGACGTTTCCGACAAGTTCGGTGTATGAACTGTCGGAACTTGGCTACCATTTTCCGTCGGTAAGGCATCATTTGGCGGACTTTTTAAAAGATGTCCCAGTCCCACCGAAGCGAAGGTGGGGAAAAAGGATGAAAGTATAATTAGTTAAAAGTTAAAAATCTATTCAAATTTTAGTACCGAGAAGTGCAGAACCGGAATCAGGCTAGAAAGTTTTCTGGATTGAAAAATTAGGGAAAATTAGAAACTGCGATCATTTTACATTTGTTTTTATTGTCTCAACCGTTTAAAAATAGCAATATTCCGCTTGCAACGTGTTGCACCATTACATTCGATTTTGACGAACCATTTTTCGTCGATAGGGCATCACTTTGGCGGAATTTTTAAATTCAAACTCAGAAAATTGTATTACTCATATGTAGGTGTAGATGTTACACTTGGCTTGTTTCCCAGAGGGCAATGCCGGCTAGCTGTCGACCCCAGGGCTGGGTAGTTCCCCTTGCCCGCCTTATGTAGACAAAAAAGGAGACATACTACTTCTCGGGACATCAAAACTAACAACAACCTAACAACAACAAAGAAAATCATAAACAGACGGCTATCAAGTGGGTGAAGCTTGGGTGTTATCACTTCGCGCGCCCGCCCTACCTGTGACCAAACACAACGTTCATTTTGGCCACCCTCTGCTGGAACGGTAACGGCTGGCCTAATCCATGGCTTACGCCACGCGTCCTCCCTCTATTTTAAATTTAATGCATCATGCTTCAATATATATCCAAGCTTTAATAATCGTAAATTGACAATTTCATCTTTCTCATTAATAAATTAGCTATACTCAAAATTATCACTAACCACTAAGAAACACCAAAACGTTCGACACAAAGGCAAACAAGGAAATAACTGCTGAAATTTCGTTCAACCAACAGGGATACCCTCACCCATACGTAATGGAATATGTGTAGTTGACTGGATCCAGTTTTACGGGAGTTAATTTAACTCCGGGCCCCTACGGAGACTTAACCTACCAAGAGCTCTTGTTAAGGGTCCCCGGGACATAAACAATAAACAATATTTTTTTCACAAATCGCTCGACCAAATACGGTGGACTGATGGGACCCCCGCGTCACCCACTAAGGGTTAATCTTCTGGCACTGAACAGCTGATCGCAGATTTAGGTTCGTGAAAGGTGTTGGTGTTTTTACATATTTTTTTTCAATGTACGTTAAACGGTTTAAGCTAATACTAATTACTAAATAAAGGACAACACACGGAACAAAATAACATTTAATGTGGAACGGTGTTTGGAGTGCGGATTATGTTTTTTTTCTTTAAATTCAAACGACGTGGGCGATCGCTGGCCGTGGCCGGTCAGCCCTAAACTTATATAGGTCCGAGTATACGTGTGCGCGTGTGTGTGTGTGTGAATAGGGTTTCGGGGTTGTTACCTGGTGAATGAGACCAAACGTGTGGCACGCACTGGAAGGCGATGCAACGATCGTGCGGTGTGGCTAGAATCGCCCTGGCAGCTAAATCGTTCTCTTTCACCCTCCCCCTTCACACGTCCCGCGCTACTTGGCTCACACACGCGCAACTGGACCGAACTCACTCAGGTTCCGTTGGGCAGTCTTCTTCTCTGCAGTCGACTTTCTCGAACTCCAGTGTCCCTCTCCAGGAAACCTTCTGGCCCGGTTCTGGTGGCTATATTCCTTGCCGGCTGTTTGTAAAATTTTCTGCATTACAACCTATTTTATCGCCCGCCTTTTCTGTACTCACTTCAAACTTTCTGTTTTAAGCACAAAATTTCCAATTTCGACGTTACTCCGTCCACGCTCCACGATTTCTATAATCCAATCCACGTTTTCTAATATTTTCACTCCTATTTATCCCTTTTTCCCTTACTAATACATATAACTAATCCTATTCTCTTCCTTATATCCCCAGTGACGGCTCCAGCTCCCCCCGATGTCCCCATACACCATCGAGCCTCCCTGGACTTCCGCTAGATGGCGCGTCGCCCTCAGCCCTGGCCACCTATCGTTCAGGTGGGACTGGAACATAGAGGAAACAAAATAACTGATTTAGGCTTTTGGGAGTGTCCCGTCTGCACTATGGATATGGTACTAAATCTGTTATTGGCCGGTGAAAGCATCTGTCTGATGGAATTCCTATTCCCCAGAAATATTTCGTGATATACATATATACTTAGCTATATATACATATATAGTTTCGACATCCATAAGAATCCCATTAAAACGAAAAGTTCTCGAAAAATTATATTTTTTTATTTATTTGATTTTTAAAAAATGCCCCTTTTTCGTAAATTTCCATAAGAAATTAAGAAAAACGTGTCGGTACGTTCTGATACCCATTACTCAGTCAGTATACAATGTACTATGTATGAATTGCAAATTCTTGCACTTTGTTTATTCTTCTTCCACCTAATGACCTATTTGATTCGAATTTTAGAATATTTGCTACCTGTTTCCATACCGCACCGTCCGCTAAATCTCTTTCACTCTTCAAAACAACGCCAGAGAGGTCGGACTTATTTAATAATGATCCGATCCAATAATGGTAGATATGCTTGCGAGTTTCTTGTTTCTTAAAATATGGTGGATTCGGCCTTTTCGGCATTGGTACGGGCTGAGAAACAATTGGAACTACACTGAGCTCGGTGTCATATTATAGTAATCTGAACGCAAAATTTGGCTCTAGCTCTTATAGTCTCTGAGAACTATGCGTCAAACGCGACAAACAGAGACTGACCGCCAAACAGACATAAATATGTAGATATGTAGAAAAAAAAGTGCTGAAATTAGTTAATAAATACTCTATCATTAATACAGTCGACGCCGCCGCGCATTAATTCGAACATACTTGAAGGCAATTCGTCAGCCAGCAATAAATTTTAGCACTCGGCGGTTTTTCTGTGTGAACTGTACAAATTTATTGATGACTTTTGACATTCTTTAAAATGGATTTGGGTACCAAATCAGCCATATAAATATGTACCCCGTGAAGGTAATGTACGAGTAAATATACCTATGCATCAGGGATACACGCCCAAGTAGAGACCGATTTCTATTTTTATGGAATGGTTATTGTTTATTTTCTTATCCATAGCACCACCGTATAACACCAAGAAGAGTCAAGAATGCGAGCCAAATGCGTCATAGTCCCCAGCCCTGGCACCGGCGTACATCGACCGTGTATAATATATGCATGCATAGATATATAAAGAAAGCTATATATAACGGCTGCAAAACAAAGGTGCACTTACATTTAAGCTTTTCTTCGCGACTCGCGGCCCATGATTTTTGTGTTTGCATATATTGCACTGCACGGGTTCTTTTATGACATTTACTATCTCCCAGCCAAGCACATTTTGAGCGGATAATTAGGGGAACACGAGATGGAAAGTGCCATTCAGAAATATTTTGAAAACAAAACCGTTTTTCTAACAGGTGGCACCGGATTCTTGGGAAAAGGTATTCCCCATTCCATTCCGACTGGCAGTTAATTCAAGGTTAAATCTAAATTAAATGCATTTCAGTTATCGTTGAGAAGCTATTACGAACTACGGAAGTGAAGCGAATATATTTATTGATCAGACCGAAGCGTGGCGTGGAAATTCAGGAGCGAATCAGCGAATGGTCGCAGGATTCTGTGCGTAACAGCCATAAAGTCTTACCATGAAAGCAGGTTCTCATTCAGGATTTCCCGAAAAGGTTTTTGAACTCCTACTGAAGTCCAAGTCAGACGCTCTGCAGCGAGTATGCCCCATCGCTGGAGATTGTCTGGAGCCGGACCTGGGCATAAGCGATACGGACCGAAGGCTCCTGGCATCAAAGGGGCAGATCGTTCTTCACGGAGCAGCCACAGTACGGTTCAACGAGCCGTTGCATGTGGCACTGGCCATCAACACTCGCGCCACGCGACTGATGGTGCAGTTGGGAAAGCAAATGGTCAACCTGGAGGCATTTGTTCACGTCTCCACGGCCTTCTCCAACTGCATTATCTATCACGTCAAGGAGAAGTTCTATCCAGAGCACTTGACATGCAGCTCGGATAAGGTCCTGGGTGTGAGTGAGCTCCTGAGTGACGAACTTATTGACAACATGACGCCTACTCTGCTCGGCTCCCACCCCAACAGCTACACATACACCAAGGCCCTGGCAGAGGACGTGATTCTAAGGGAGGGGAGTGACTTACCCATTTGTATCTTCCGACCTGCTGTTAGTAAGTGATTGGGAAAGGGAAATGTGCTGTGTGATGTGCTCCTTTACCAATGGTTCTTCATAATTGCAGTCATTGCCAGCCACAAGGAGCCCATCTCCGGATGGATTGATAACCTATACGGACCCATTGCCATACTTTTCGGCGTGGCTCGTGGAGTCCTGCGTATAGCCACCATCGATGTGAAGGCCCAGGCCAGCTTGGTACCGGTCGACTACTGCGCCAACCTAGCTCTTGCCTGCGCATGGAAAACCGCACAGACTGATGAGCGACAGAACGATCCGATCATTTATCAACTGGCACCCACCGAAGACAACTCCCTGACGCATGGAGAATTCAAAGACTATGCGCTAGATGGTCGCATGCAGTGTCCCCTCACCAAAATGGTCTGGTATCCGTTTTTCCATTGCATCACCACTATGTGGCTCTTTCCCATTGCAGCGTTCTTCTATCACACCCTGCCCGCCTATATCTTCGATCTGGCGCTCTATCTGAGCGGCCGGAAGCCGCGGTTGGTTAAAGTTTACCAGAAGATTCACAAAACCCTGGGCATATTGGGACCATTTTCGAGCAAAAGCTGGTACTTTGACATGCACAACACCAATAAGATGAGAGAGCTTATGTCAGAGCAAGATCGCAGAATCTACGACTTCGACATGGCCAGCATAAGTTGGAAGGAATATTTCGAAAAGGCCCTGCTGGGCATGAGACTATACTTGGGCCAGGATCCACCGACTTCAGAGTCAATAGCACACGGCCTACGAGTGATAAAGAGGTAATTGCAATGCGAATCACTGGAATTTCCTTTTGAATCTGTGGCACTCGGTTCTGCACTTATAGGCTGAAGATGTGGCACCACCTCCTACAGGTCATCCTCGGGTGCATTGCTGCTTTCATTGTATGGTCGCTGATCAGGCTCCTTGTGTGATATGGTATATAGTACAATATGTACATACATATTATATGCTCGGATTTGAGTTATTTTGGTGTTTTTGAATAAATTAAAAGGGGGAAGTGCTTTCTTTGCCCTTGCCCAAACCAGTTGCAATAGTTGAACGATTCCTTTCTTGTTATGGCTTTATAATATACAATATACGTGTGCACGAACTGATTTGAATTCCGCATTGCATTGAGCGCTGACTTTGCAGACTGACCTTTGTTGGGTGGAAATTATTTAGTCCATATAAATAGCGGCACTAAACTGGAATTACTCTTCAGTCAAGCCACACTTCTACTCGGCGGCAATCAATCAAAGTCTCACATCAAAATGGATTCCGATATCCAGGGATTTTATAAAGGCAAAACCATTTTCCTAACTGGTGGAACAGGTTATTTGGGAAAAAGTATGTGGAACAGCTTACAAACTCTCTATCAAATATTCTCTACTATGGAAAATGATAAATGGAAAATATTAATAAGCAAAAGTCCAAACGGCCGACCCCAAAGTGCAGTTTTTTTGTGAATTTCTTTTGCCTTTCAGTTATCATTGAGAAAATTTTGCGGTCAACGGAGGTGAAGCGCATTTATTCCATGACGAGACCCAAGCGAGGTGAGAGCATTCGGGAACGCATTGTCAAATGGGAGAAAGATGTGGTGAGTAATGGTGGGCCCACCAATGTCAATGAATCTTGAGCTCATACCCCAGACCCCATCAAGGTGTTCGGAGAGCTCCTAAAGTCCAAGCCCGGAGCCATGCAGCGCGTTGTACCGATCGTTGGAGATTGTCTGGCACCAGACCTGGGCATAAATGCGGCGGACCGCAGGCTGCTGGCATCCGAGGTGCAGATCGTCATTCACGGAGCAGCCACAGTTCGATTCGATGAGGCGTTGCACTTGGCCCTTGATATCAATACCCGTGCCACGCGACTAATGGTGCAGCTGGCCAAGCAGATGGTGCACCTGCAGGCCTATGTCCATATATCCACAGCCTACTCGAACTGTGTGGTGACGCACGTCGAGGAGAAGTTCTACCCTGAGCACTTGAGCTGCAGTTCCGACAAAGTGCTGGCCATTCGCGAACAGCTAAGTGATCAACTGATCGACAGTATGACCCCAGCTCTGCTCGGATCGTATCCCAACACCTACACATACACAAAGGCTCTGGGGGAAGACTTGATCCTGCGGGAAGCGGGCGACCTGCCCGTGTGCATTTTTCGGCCGGCCATTAGTAAGTTTTTCCTTATATGATGCGAGGCCTTGGATGGAACTGAAACATTGTGTAACATGACTCTCCACAGTCGTGCCCACCTACAAGGAGCCCGTCGTTGGTTGGACTGACAATCTGTACGGACCCATTGCCCTAATCTTCGGCGGTGCTCGGGGAGTTCTGCGCATAATGTGCGTCAACACTAAGGCGCATATCGGCCTGGTGCCAGGTGATTATAGCGCCAACGCTGCATTGGCCTGCGCATGGAAAACGGATCAGAATGCACAGAGCGGCACAGTGGAAGGAAAACCGACCATATACACGCTGGCACCCAGCGATAACAACGTGATTACCTTTGGGAGATTTATCGACTTATCGTTTGCTTGTCGCGACATTTTCCCACTCTCCAAGATGGTGTGGTACCCGTTCATTAATTGCGTCTCGAATCCATGGCTCTTCGCCATGGGTGCCTTTTTCTATCATATCTTGCCTGGCTATTTCATGGATCTGATACTTCGTCTTATGGGACGGAAGCCTCGGATGGTGGACCTTTACCAGAAGATTCACAAAAATATTGCGTTATTGGGGCCGTTTACAAGCAGAACCTTTATCTTCGATACGAAGAACACGAACCGACTGCGAGAACTCATGTCGGCTAAAGATCGCATCATCTATCAATTCGACATGGCGAGTTTGGATTGGACTGACTATTTCAACAAGGCCTTGCTTGGCGTACGACTGTATTTGGCCAAGGATCCCCACACTCCCGAGTCCATAGCGCAGAGTCTGAAGCTGTTAAGGCGGTAAGACTTTGTTCTCCCGAAGGTTTATTGTCTAAAACGTATCTTCTTGATATCAATGTTTTTTTTTATTTTCATATCCCCACAGTCTTAAGATCTTGCATAACGTTTTGAAGGCTTCTCTGGCGTGCGGTGCTGGAGCAATTCTGTGGTCGCTTTCCAGGCTTCTCATTAACTAGAAATCTGAATTAATAAAGAGTTAAAAGTCTCAAAGTTCTGGGAAGCCTCCAAAGTTTGTTAAGCTTGGAAAAGTCTTTTTTTTTTAAAAAAAAAGGGAATATAATACGTCAGAAATCACTCAAGGTTGAATATACCGTCTTTTATTTAGGTTTATATATTGTTTGTATTTGTTTGTGAATCGTTCCAACTGTCGAAAACTGTGAGAAATCGAATACGTTCATCGTCGAAATCCAATGTGCTGTGGAACCTATTCAGATATCGAGTGAGTAAATTGTAAATTCCAACACAATCGATAAGTGTACATTGGATTGATTGCATGGATTGCATTCATTACATTCATTACATTCATTAGGTATTAGGATTTATTTGGGCTTGTATAAATTAGACCCGGTCTGGTGACACGACCCCAGTGACATCACGATTTAATGCATGAGTTTCGCTTTCACGAAATCGCATAAAAAGTGACGCGAAATCCAATTAATTCTCTTAGTACATTTAGCCGTTGCATACGCTACGAGTTTCTTAGATTCAAGTTTATAAAAATTGATTTTTTATACAATTTAATACCAAAATGGAGTCTGGTATTAAAGGATTTTATAAGGAAAAAGTAGTTTTTTTAACCGGTGCCACCGGGTTTTTGGGAAAAGGTATTGAATTTGTACATGCTCCATTGGAAAAACAGGTTTAAATATAATGCAGAGGATTCTTCTAGTGATAATCGAGAAGCTCCTGCGTAGCACTGACGTGAAACGAATATACATAATGATTAGATCCAAATGTGGTAAAAACATTCAGGAGCGTATTCAGTCCTGGCAGACGGAGCCGGTAGGTCTTTAAATGTAGGACTAAAATATGTTTCGAATTAACTGGTTCATGCACATATTAGCTGTTTGAAGTGCTACTCCAATCAAGGCCAGAAGCCTTTGAGCGCTTGATGCCCATTCCCGGAGACTGCCTTTATCCGGACCTGGACATAAGCGATACGGACCGAAGGCTCCTGGCATCAGAGGTGCAGATCGTTCTTCACGGAGCAGCCACAGTCCGGTTCAACGAACCGTTGCATGTGGCACTGGCCATCAATACTCGCGCCACGCGACTGATGGTGCAGCTGGCCAAGCAGATGAGACACCTGGAGGCCTTCTTGCACATCTCCACAGCGTTCTCCAACTGCGTGATCGAGCACATAGAGGAGAAGTTGTATCCCGAGCACTTGACTTGCAGCTCGGAGAAGGTACTGGAAATGTGTGACCAGCTGAGTGAGGAGTTAATGAACAACATGACCCCAGCTCTGCTCGGATCGTATCCCAACACCTACACATACACCAAAGCCCTGGCAGAGGACGTGATTCTTCGTGAAGCGGGCGACCTGCCGCTGTCCATCTTTCGTCCAGCAGTTAGTAAGTGATTAGCGTGCAGAATAACTGAATTTCATGATCAATAATTGCAGTCATGGCAAGCCACAAGGAGCCCGTCGCAGGCTGGATCGATAACCTCTATGGACCCATTGCCTTGATTTACGGTGTCGCTCTTGGAGTTTTACGCGTCGCCAGCCTAAACACGGAGGCCTTTGCCAACCTAGTTCCTGTCGACTATTGCGCCAACGTGGCGCTGGCCAGTACTTGGCAGACGTCTAAGAACAGGGTTCGGGACGAGAAAATGCCAAGGCCCATAGTTTACACCCTGGCACCCACTGAACAGAACGCACTAACTAATAGAGACTTTATAAATTATGGTGTTAGCTTTCGAAGTCAATTCCCCCTCACGAAAATGATCTGGTACCCCTTTCTTCATTGCGTAAAAACTCCGTGGGTCTATCATTTCGCTGCTTTCTTCTATCACATCTTGCCCGGACACGTCTTCGATCTGGTGCTGCGTCTTACAGGGCGGAAGCCCCGCTTGGTGAAAGTATATCGGAAGATTCACAAAAATATGGACATATTACAGCCGTTTTTGCACAGAGCCTGGCACTTTGAAACCAAAAATACAGATCGCTTGCGTGAGCTTATGTCCGCAGAAGAGCGCCGAGTCTACTACTTTGACATGAAGGGTCTGGATTGGAAGGATTACTTCAGACATGCCTTGCTGGGCATGCGGCTATATTTGGGGAAAGAAGCTCCAACATCGGAGTCTATTGAAAAGGGTCTGCGGCTATTCGAACGGTAATTTGCCACATATTGAAGGCTATTGATTTGTGATTCCATAATCAGCATTGCTTCCCCTATCTCCTATTTGCACAGATTGAAGATATTGCACTACAGCCTTCAAGTGGCATTATGCTGTGTGGCAGGACTCTTTTTGTGGTGGCTCCTTAAGATCTTAGTCTTTTTTATTTGATGCTCGTAGTATATCCAAATGGTGTGTTAGAAGAAATAAATACTTCCCTTTGAATGAAGCTCAATTGGTCACTTATTGTTTTAATCTCGAAATTCCCATCGACTTGCCACGAAAATAGTGTGCTTCCAACTGTCGAATACCACACAAATAGAATAATATATAGGTGGTTCTCCCATGCAACTTATAAAAACCAAGCCCGGCGCCGACTGAATTTACAAATAGCATGTTGCTCTCGGTGTCAGTTGGTTTGCATAAGTTAATGCTAAACAAAAAAATATACTGCTATTGTATTCTGGAACATAAAGGTCAGGTACAGTAGTCTCTGTCAAATAGAACCTTTTGTTCTGCGGGAAACTTTAAGATCTACCAAACACCAATTTATAATACCCGCAAACGATTAGAAATTAAATTCGAGTTCAAAGTTTTAATTCGCAAGTTTCTACTGTAGGCGTATTAAATGCCTATAAAAAGGGCCCCAGAGTCGAAACTTTTTCTATTTTAAGTTTTCACTTCTGGTTGTACGTTCCGCTTCGAGGATTAGGGAACTGCAAAGTCAAAATGGAAACCGATATCCAAAGGTTTTACAGAAACAAAACCGTTTTCATAACAGGAGGCACCGGATTCTTGGGAAAAGGTACAAATCGAGATTTTCATGAAGCACACCTCATATTCGATAATTTTGACAAACGGTCCGTTTATTTACCGAGCTTTTAGTTATGGTTGAGAAACTCTTACGAACCACGGAGGTAAAGCAAATATATTTATTGATCAGACCGAAGCGTGGCGTGGAAATTCAGGAACGAATCAGTGAATGGTCAAAGGATCTTGTGCGTATTAACCATGAAGCCTTACCATAAAAGTAGGTTCTCATTCAGGATTTCCCAAAAAGGTTTTTGAACTCCTACTGAAGTCCAAGTCAGACGCTCTGCAGCGAGTATGCCCCATCGCTGGAGATTGTCTGGAGCCGGACCTAGGCATAAGCGATACGGACCGAAGGCTCCTGACATCAGAGGTGCAGATCGTTCTTCACGGAGCAGCCACAGTACGGTTCAACGAGCCGTTGCATGTGGCACTGGCCATCAATACTCGCGCCACGCGACTGATGGTGCAGCTGGGGAAGCAAATGGTCAACCTGGATGCATTTGTTCACGTCTCGACAGCCTTCGCCAACTGTGTGATAGATCACATCCAGGAAAAGTTCTATCCTGAACTTCTGACGAACAGTTCTAAGAAGGTGCTGGAAATGACTGATCAGCTAGGTGATCAGCTGATAGACAACATGACGTCTGCTCTGCTGGGATCGTTTCCGAACACCTATACTTACACCAAGGCTCTTGGCGAAGATGTGATCCTTCGGGAGGCGGGCGATTTGCCCTTGTGCATTTTTCGACCAGCCATTAGTAAGTGCTTAAAGAAGGGTCATCGGAATTTTCTAAAAATTTTCTTTCCATGATCACAGTTATTGCCACCTCCAGCGAACCCGTGTCAGGTTATATTGACAATCTTTACGGACCAATAGGGTTAGTGTATGGAGTCGCTCACGGGGTCATACGCATTGCGCTGGTCGATGTGAACGCGCAGAACAGTGTGGTTCCTGTGGACTACTGTGCCAGCATGGCTTTGGCGAGTGCCTGGAAAACAGCAGCTTCAGCTGTGAGAACTTCATCGCCACCTCCTATCTACCACCTTACACCCAGTGAGCAAAACCTTTTGACCTATGGCGCATTCAGGGACAAGACGCAGTCAATTGGTGAAAATTATGCAGTGACGAAGATGCTGTGGTACCCCTTCATGCATTTCATGACCACTTCCTGGCTCTTTCCCCTGGCTGCGTTTTTCTATCATACTCTCCCCGGCCTTGTAGTGGATCTGGCACTTTGTGCGATCGGCCGAAAGCCGCGCCTGTTAAAAATATACCAGAAAGTACATAAGAACATGCTGTTATTGAGGCCGTTCACCTGCCGGAGTTGGAAGTTCGGTACGAAAAACAAGGATAGGCTGTGGCAAAGTATGTCGCCACAGGATCAGGAGATATACAACTTTGACATGTTGGCTCTGGACTGGGATAGTTATTTCAATCGTGCCCTACGCGGAATGCGCTTCTACCTCTGCAAAGAGCCACGTTCTCCGTCCTCCATTGCTGAGGGTCAAAGGGTATGGAGGCGGTAAGTAAACTCATTTTCAAAGTGGAGTGAACCTAAATAAAGAATTTTAATTGTGTTTAGGTTTCACATGCTGCATCGCACGTTGCAGCTGATTCTTTTGTGCAGTGCTGCAGCTGCTATCTGGCTGCTTCTCAATCTCATTGCTGCTTTTTGAAAAATACTAAAGTACCATGTTGAAAACTTGAATTAAATTAATATTATTTAAAAGATTATACAACGATGGTGAGATAACCTGAACTCAGTTTATATAGACATATACACTTACATATGTATCTCTATGGAAAGGTCACAGCGCACTAATCCAATGGGTTGGCTGGAATGGGGGCTTCAAGTACGAGTATTACTCGGATAGAGCCCGCGGGTGAAAGAGCTTTTTTCAGTACGTAACCCTACCATCCCTAACTGCAAAGCCACACTGCGATAGAGCGAAGGAGCGCACACGTGTCGGTAATATGAAGCCTGGGGAATCAGTTTGTGTTTGGCTTTATTTTTATACCCGATACTCAAAATGAGTATTGGGGTATATTAGATTTGTGGTGAAAATGGATGTGTGTAACGTCCAGAAGGAATCGTTTCCGACCCCATAAAGTATATATATTCTTGATCAGCATCAATAGCCGAGTCGATTGAGCCCTGTCTGTCTGTCCGTCCGTTCGTCCGTCTGTCCGTCCCCTTCAGCGCCTAGTGCTCAAAGACTATAAGAGACTACGTTTTTGGTTTTCTCATATCTTCAAAATTGTGGATGCCACAGATTTTCGTCTTTTGTGGGGGCGGAAGTGGGCGGGGCGAAGTTTTGAAATATTTTTGTAGCAGTGACATATCACAGAAGTCTGGATCCAAAACATCGTTGCTCTAGCTCTTATAGTCTTTGAGCACTAGGCGCTGAAGGGGATGGACAGACGGACAGACGGACGGACGGACGGACGGACAGACAGACAGGGCTCAATCGACTCTGCTATTGATGCTGATCAAGCATATATATACTTTATGGGGTCGGAAACGATTCCTTCTGGACGTTACACACATCCACTTTTACCACAAATCTAATATACCCCAATACTCATTTTGAGTATCGGGTATAAAAACATAGCATAACATAATACCTTTTCATATATCGGTTATGCAATACAACTTACAGGGTGGATAACATCGATGTTTGCGTCCTTTTTTTAATAAAAACTCGCTCCGCCTCACACGATTTCACTGGAGGGCATACAATTTTATTTGCTATTTTGAACGCCGTGTCCTCGGTAGTCATCTGAAAAGAGATGAAATTGAACTAATTTCTGTAATTAGATATAAATTCTTACCTCCCAATGAACACATTTCGTTTATGTGTCCAAATGCTATAACAGAACTGAAGTCTATCCAGTTTGGGATAGGTTGTGGTGGTGTCTGGGGAGAGGGGGCGAGTTTCCCCCGTTTCACTTGGACCTGTAAAAGGTCCTTTGTGTTGCCGCTCTCTGCCTAATCCGTGGTAGGCATAAATTTCCCAAAATGCCCGTGAACGGGCCGGACAGTGGCAGAAAAAGACAGATTGCTTCGGTAATTGTGCGGGATTGACGGTCTGGAGACGTGAGTGCCAATCTGCCAGTGTCCCGTGATAGCTGGAATAACTGGCTAGATCGTTGGCGGCATCATTCTAATGGATGTCCCTGTGTCCGATGACCCATATAAGAAGACATCTAACTGATCTGCGATCAGTGTAAAAGTGGACCGCATTTGCAGGGCCTGGTTCGTTCATCTCCCAGTCCGCCCTAGGTGGGATTGACACCTGGAAAGGCGTCGAGTGGTGATCCCTAGGGCAACAGATAGAAAAATATATTTATATATCGTTACGCCTCCGAGAAAGTGCTGCCCATTTGCGTTTCAGTCGCCGTTTAAGTGCTGCCCAGTTGTGTTTTCGCCTCGTATAATCATTAACTTATAACCACCAAGATACCATCAATTACGAATAACAATTTGCATTTTAAGTTTGGAATATACTTTTGTGAACAAAGGTTTTATTTGCAGCAAAACATTTTGTTACCTGCTTTTAAAAAAATAATTTCCACATATCACTAACCCTTCAGTATACAGTATATACTGAATAACAGTATAACAGTATATACCCATATTCAGTCCAGAGTTGTAATTTAAAACATCGATAAAAAATATCGTGACCGACGTTGACTTTACTATATTTACCGGCCTGATAAAAAAAAGTTAAGAAAATATGTATGTATACAAATTTAATAAGCAGAGTTAAGAAAATTACTGTATATTACGTTGATACAGTTGATAAGAGGGAAAGGTATCAATATATATAAATGTAGCGAATTTATAGTTGTGGAACTATTTATGTATATATTCCTTGACAGATCTTCAGGTACGTTTGCAAGAATCACTATTTATGTATGTAAAGTCAATCATTTGCATATCTCGTATGCACTGTGTAGCATACAACGTATAGCGATACGCTATCATAACGAGCTGATCTTATTGTAGCGACCAGAGGAGCACGCGCTGGTTCCGGCTTCTATTTGTCGTCGGCAAGGGGGGGGTGAGGATTTACCACTGTGCTACCTGCTCGCATTGGATACATATAATAATATTGATTTCGCGTGCGGTTTTCCTCCCTAACACATGATCGATCGGACTGGCCATACAGAAAAGAAACTACCAAGAGTGACAAGCTATGCACACATAGAGGTTGCTCTGCAAAGAAAACAGAACATGCTGAAGTACGGGTTGTGCTGCTGAGTAGCTGTAGGTGTAGCAGCGTTTTGCTCACCCTACCTTGACCATCTGGGCCGCAAAGCCATATTAGTGGCCGATGATCCCTAAATCCCCCAGACTCACTTCATTTCCATAATCCACTCGGCATGGCGCCCTAAAATAATTTAGTTCATTATCGATTTCATTTTAAAACTTATTTATTACTTGACACAGGGGCATTTCCCTACTATACTTAAACTCCCAATTGACTCAATAACTATTTTAGCGAACAACAGGATTCGAGAATATTCCAGGTTGGAAATTAAAATAATACTAATAATAATTAAAATAGAATAATTATAACTAAATAGAAAAAAAAGAATTAAATGTGTATATAATAAAAAAACAGTATATGTATATAGGAGGTAGCCGCTAAACTGGCATACAAATTTAACAGAGCATTTGTGACAACAACAAAAAACCCATGGTTACTGTTCTTGCTATCTCTTCCGGCATGTGGATCTGCCCAACTGTTTTACCTCTCCCCCTCTTTCCTTCCTATACCTCTCCTTCTCTCACGCTCATGCATGCAATTTATTTAGAGTAAAGCAATATTCTTTCACTTACGTGCCATCCATCTCCAAAAGCGCTTTTGTCGAAGACGATCCGCTTGCTATAATTGCTGTAAATGTAATTTTATTGGGAGAGCACAACAACAAAAAGAGAAAAGAAGAGAAAGAACAAGGCGCGCAGAGGCTTTCGGGGGACTGCTTTTTTTCTTTGCTTTTGAGCATTGATATTGTATTTCTATTCCCTTATGCCTTTCTTTTCTTTGGGCTCCACATAGGGCTAGCCCTTACGGTTTAAGGGAAAAGAAAAGCAAGACTGAATTAACGGCGCTACACTGCCGAAAGGGGAGCAAGGTATTTGTATTCGTACTCACTAAGACCTTGCCTATTGGCTCATGGGTATAATTTTGATCTGGGTTTTTATTTCCTCTACTTTTTTTTCACTAAGCCAGGTCGGCCGAGGGCAAGATATTTACGCAAAAAAACTTGGGGGCCAAAAAAAAATGTTCAATATTCCGCTTTTAGTTTCGCAGCTTCCCGGCGCCGACGATGCTGCTGATGCACTGAGTCGGACCCACAGCTGGAGCGGCGGACTCTCTGCCTTGCGCTTCTCTGCGCCAGCGGAGAATTCGATCGGTTCTTGTGCTTTTTTTTTTTCGGGAGCGCAGTCTCTTCTCTTCCCTTTCTATGGCCAGCTGGTTGTGGCTGCGGCCGGCTCGGTCATCGATCCCAATTATCTTTTTCCGCTATTCTCCCTTGGAAATCTGCTTGGCACAACGTGCCAATTCTGTAATACAAGAAAACCCATGTTCCATTTAACACTACCTAGCGACACCTAAACCCCAATGTCCAACTTACCGCTATGTGGCGATTGGCACTCTTGTTATATTAACTTGCAAATGGCCGTCCGAAACAAAAAAAAGAGACCACTTTCGGATGCCTTGCCTCCGGCGTGGGGTCAGAATGGAACGCCCCCTTACTGGGGTGGCAAATTTCTTTTCGATTTCTTTATGGTATAATTTGAAAGCAACACGATTCTTTTGTTTGTCTTTTTTTCTTTGATTTAGCACTGGCGCGAGGTTTAGTTATGTTTTTCCGCTAATATTTCCTCTTTCCACCACAAACACTACCTTCTGAAGTGGGGCCCAAAATCGAAAAGAGCGACCGTAGCTGGACTTGCATTCACGAACCCTCCTAACAGCGAAAGTGCCAACCACCATTTCCCTCGAGTTAACATAACCGCGGCCGACTCTCTCCCGAGTCCGACCGTCTGCCCAAAAAGTACCCGTCGATCACGAGCAATAGGGGCGCTAAACGCAATTACGATATTCCCTGGATTTAAAATTTTTGATTAGTTTTTTTTTTTTTTCCGTTCTTTTATTTTTGTTGTTGTTGTAGTAATATTTTTGTAGCTGGTTCAAGCGTCACTACAACTGCCAATATGTTTTATAAATTTCTTGTCGGATCTAGCTATACACGGGTTTCAAGAGAGTTTAGCTCCGTAGCGGACTTTCAAGACTGTTTCTTGGGCCGAATAACTAAGAACTAACTGACTTTACTGGATTAGATTACATTCGATTTGATAACAAGCTATAAAACAATACTATAAATTTAGCGAATTGATAGCACCAGTGATTGCACTCTCTTTGTTTTTTCTCTTTAGGATGAAAATAATACTTTTGTTGTTCATTATTTTGCTGGATTCTGAGGAAGCAAAAGACCTTCAATGGCCTGCTCGATGTGGGTGCTCGATTCAAGTCATCGATGGTTACGTGACTGCTGATTGCTCAGATCAGCCAAGTGTGAACTTTGAATGTTTGGCAGCGTGGAGGCCAAATGCCCTGAATCTCTCAGGAAATGGCTTGCAAGAAGTCCCATCATCCCTGAATGAAACAGGGTTTGAGAACGTAATGCACCTCGATTTGTCCAATAACAAGATTGAAAAACTCTCCAGCTGGAGCTTCGGATCAATGCTAGGCCTGAAAAGCATAGAACTTAGCGGAAACAAGCTTACTGACCTGCCCAGATCTGTTGCAAAAATAGATCTGGTTGATGTGAGCCACAACAATCTCACCGATATTCACAGCATAATTGGCCTTGTTAACACTCAGGCAATAGTAAAAGGAAACCCAATCAGGTGCAGCTGCCGCTCTCCGATTGTGAAGAGGATCTATGAAACAGTATGTAGAATATGCGAAAATAGATATTATCACCTAAATCGAAATGTGTATTTCATTTTAGGATAGGAATGTTAGTCTGGATTGCATATTTGGCGACTCGGAAGTTCTACAGCCCCAACCAACGCAGTGCCGAGATCAAATTATCGAAAATGAACCATTTTGGACATCTTGGAGGTTGTATATTTTCTTGGTGATAGGTACTTCAACAATTGTTGTGACTGTCGTTATTTTGGGGTGCTGTAGTTTCAACGTTAACAACCAAGGGGACGACAGCGACACGCTAGCTGTTGATCATCGTGATCTCTCGCTATGCGGCCGCTATAATATTATTCCACAATAACCCATATGTATTAACCTAAGCAATCGTCAGATCTTTTGATATGCCTCCGATATCCTTGCTATACACGGAGCAGAACGGCGCAGAATTGTCCTAAAGTAAATGTCATGAAGCATCATTGTTTGTTTTTCTGCTTTTGCCTGTTTTGTAATCTCTCCCCGCTAAAGCTTGCGCTCTGGTTAGCTTTGACGCTCTTGAGTTTGATCTCAACTTTCGGCTGCTGCTTCTGCCGGGCCGCGCTGATGGAGCTGTTGCAGCTCCGACAAACACAAGCACAAACACACAATAAACATTTAGCATATTTAAAGAACTATTTCTTTATTTAAACTAAATGAAACAAGAGGATAATAAATTAGAAAACTTGGCTGATCTGGTCGGGAGCTGGGACTCCCAGCCTGGGAGTGAATCCTATACCATTTTCTTCTTATTTCCTACAACAAGCAAAACATGACTAGTTTTAGGTAAGTACAAAATGATTGCCTACTTCCAGGCGGGCCCCCCAAATTCTTCGTAAGAATTTTGCAGCATCTTCGCAACATTCTCTACGCAACATTTGTACATGCCGAAATCGCAACATAAGCAACATTGTTTCACAACAATGTTATTGTTAATGTTAATGTAAATGTTAACTCAATGTAAAATTTTGAAATGTGACAATTTTGACCATTGCTTTTTTGTTGAAAAAATTGTTTTTTAAATAATTACATTTTTCAACTTATGGAAAGGAAAGATTTTGTATCGGCCAACTATAGTATTTATTTAGACCTGACATGCCACAGAAGGAACAACAAAAGTAGGTCAACCTATGTACTCCGTCTTTGTAGTGGTTGTTGCTGTTGTTCTCGTTTGCCCTTGGCAAATCCTTGTCCTTGATGTTGAGCGGCTGCCAGATGAAAGCAAAAATATGTGCTATGGTTTTTGGGCCATCTAGTCTCGATTACTGCTTCAAAACCATCACTAACATTTCATATTTTCTTTATTTTAAGACAGAGGAATGGGCATTTGCCCATTTAATTCGGTATTCAATGTAAAGAGAATACATATGAATGAGTGCTGCGCAGTATAGTGAACTGTACTTAGTTGATAAAATTCGATTGTGTGTATCAAGACTTTACTGGCTCTGGGCCTGCCTGCTAAAACATCCCTGACACAGTTTTCCATGCCAAAGTAGGTCAGCAAGTGACGTTCGTCGCCGGTTGACCCATTTGTTGCCCCCAAAAGCTGCAGAGTTGCAAAGTTGCCAAGGCTGCCGAGGCTTGGCCCGATTTCGGGGTAAAGAAAGTCTTCAATCGGGGGGTTGTTTGCTTGTTGGGATGTCAACAGTTCGACTCTGACAGCTGGCAGCAGCTCTCCCCCCTCTGCCATCTACCCTCTACGGAGTATCCCCTTCCCCTAGTGGCAACGAAACATCTATTTGTCTATTACTGCGTATCGATGTTTGTCTAGTGCCCATATTTGTGTGTTGTTCAAACAAACGTCTTGCATCTGAGCAGCAAGACAATGAAAACTGTTGTCTGTTTTCCACCAGAATTTATGAGCCAATGTCAACAGCACGCACAGTCGCCAATCCCCAGTCCCAATCCCCAGTCCCAGTGCCAGTGCCAGGTTCCAGTCTCCGTCCGAGCCTCAGTCTCAGTCCCGCGACTCCAGCTCCCAAGCCGAGCATGGAATTGAATCGTCCATTGGTGAAATCAGCCGTCCAAGGAAAGTTGCTGTCAGGTGAATATTGTCCGTTGTCCATTGCCCGCTGTCCGCTATACGCTTGACCCCAGCCATGGAGGCTGGAGGTGGAACCGGTTGTCAAAACTCTGACTCTCGACATGGTTTGTTTTTTTGTCAGTCACATGTCCAGACTGCACATGACATAAATTTGTATCTGCAACTGATTGTGAGTCTTGTAATAGCAGCATGCATCGGTGTATCTTGCATCGGTGATCATCTTTGTCTACAATTTATGCTTCCTGCTGACAAAGCCTCCCCATCCACAGCCACATCCACACGTCCATGTCTGTGCTGACATGTTCACATCAATCACACAAGACGACGACCCTGTTGGCCGTTGGTAACTTGATTTTCCATATCCCTACACGACTTGCTGGATGTCAAACAGAAGATACACTAACAGCGAACAGGTAAACATTCTAATGATCCAAACACGCAACTTCGAATGTCATGGAGTACGAGTAGGAGTGGGAGTGGGTGTGGGTGTGGGAGTTAATGGTGGAGTTCGAGTCAAAGATTTACTCGTACTTATGTATGTGTATGGAGTGGCAGTCAAGGGCGATTTTCATTTTCCGCCATCTGCGATTTGCGTTTTATGTTCCGTTCTGTTCGTTATGTGTTGGTTGGTTTGTTTGTTTGTTTGGAAACTGACAGCTTTTGATAGACATCTCGACGCAGTGTCGGTGGCATGTCCACATCAACATCCATGTCCAGGCTCATGTCCATGGCCACGTTCGTCAAGTGCCCCGTCATGCTGGCAAATTTGCCCAGCTTGACAGGTGCTGCCCTGGACATCGTGGAGTGAAGACAGGCGATTCTAATTAGTGCTCACAGCCTTAGCTCAAATGGGGGATGATTACGTCATAGAGGAATGAAATTCGAAAGAGTTAGGCCAATGCCAAGTGAGAAGAATCTTCGAGATCCTGTATGGATTATGGGCGATATATCGATAATTTTTGATCGCCCAGTACGAGCTTTTGATTTTGCATGAGACTTGCACTTTCTCTACGTCATCTTCAACCGATTGGGGCAATTTCAAGTTGATTTCTTTTCAACAAAGACCGTCCATTGTGGGACCTATACCTATGCCCATGCCCATGCCCATGCCTAGGCAAAAGCGTAATTGAATGGAACGGAATGACATACATATTTTCGAAATCCGGTTTCGAAGGCAATCCAATCACAGCACACACATACACATACAGATCTCTACTATAAGCATACATTAATGATAAAGGAGAGAATACGAAACGAAATAAAAGCGACGGCGCCCAACCAAATACAACGCGGACAGCGCTGAAATGCAGCGGAGATATAATAATAAGATGCTGTGTCTCATTACGACTTTACAAAGAAATCCCAAAAATCCGGTTTAATTTTCATAAAATTCCAATAAAATTACCAGCTCTTGAGGGCTGAAGGGCGAAGGGCGTACGGTACGGTACGGTAAAGTACAGAGATAGAGAGACAGAGAGAGAGAGTGCAACAGCTGCTCGGCTGTTCAGAACTTTGTTGGATGCCAATGGATACCATAAACCAACCCGGCCCCCACCCACCCACCTTCCAGTCCAATCCCATCTGTAACGCAAAATTGAGGCCGCTGTTGGCTAACAGAGCCGTTCCCGTTCTAATTTTTCCCAGTACGCGCGCTCTCTTAGACGCTGTTATGTTACAACGTTAGTTTACATCTCTTATCTCTCTCTCTCTCTCTTGAAATTCTCTTTGCTATTCAAGCGACTCTCTTGCGCTCTCGACTGGTTGACCTATTTTCCAGTTTGGGTAATGTGTATGTGTATCTGTGTGTGAGCATTTGCTTTCCTGTATCTGTATCTGTGCATTGCCTTCTGGTGTCTCCCTCTCTCTCTCTCTCTTTTTCCATCTAATGCCGATGCTGCTTTGTTTTGGTTTTGCCTTTTGCGTTTCTTTCGCTCGTTTTGTAACCTCACGGATTCACGGATTGCATTCACATTTACATTCGTATTCACATTCACATTCACTTGAGCGATGCGATTCGATGCTGCTTTTCGTAACTGCGTATTTGTTGTAGCACTGGCAACGCTCTGTTGATTCCAGTTGTTGTTGTTGCTGCTTTGGAATTTTCACTAGAGAAATGATTAATTGAATTTGTCAGATAGTTCATCTTTGCACTTGGCCGCCATTCTGCGTGCGTGCGTGTGTGTGTGTGTGCCCCTACAGGTTTCCTATAGGTTTTCCTTGAAGCATTATCAGCACTTTTGTTTTTTTGCCACTTCAACGCTTTTGCTTCTAGATAAAGATACTTTACTGTTGGTTTCGTTACTTCTTGGCAAAGGACATCATGCTCTTGCATTTCCCTCCTTTCGGACTAAGTTTCTTTATCGCATTCGCTGTCCGGGTTTTCCGGTTTTACAGTACTTTGGTTGGAAGATTGACCCCCCCCCCCCATCCAAGATCAAAGAAAATACGCAGCGAATTTTCCGAAAATGACTTCTCAAAATGCTGGCGGTATGAAAATCAAATCCCTCAAATCCACCCCGAAACTCGAAATCAGATAAGGGGGAAAACTGGCAACAATAACAACTACGCAAATCTATGGACTGGATGTTGGTTGATGGAAGTTGATTGAAGTTGCAGGAGTGTGTGTGCGAGTTTATGTACGCCCCCCGCCCCCCAGAGAAATGGAAAAGCCCCCTCCCCCCCTAACAGCAACATGGCTGGGAATGTATGCCTACAGAGGTCATTCCAAAGGCAACAACAACGCCGCATAACAGCCAGCATACTACACAGCATATACTCGTGCAACATGGCAACAAGGGGCAGCAGCAGCAGTGCGGCCCCCAAAATACCAAGAATACGAAAATCAACAACAACAGCATGGTATCCCAAGCGATGTAAACAAAATCGAATGAATTTCAAAGCATTAACAGCTGTGAGCCTTACGAAGAGAGAGAGACACAGAGGGAGCGAGAGAGAGAGAGAGAGAGAATCAAACACACTCACACAAAGCGGTTCTCTCTTTAACTGTTAAATTCTGTGACGTTGCAGACCAGAAAACCGGCCGGCGCTTGAACCTACATACCCTACAATAACATCGCATGGCATATGCAACTAGGGAAGTATAGGAATCTAAGAAACTTTTGATTTCCTCATGCACTAAAATTACTCAGCGTTGAATAAACTGGATCACTTATTATACGAGTGGGTACGAAAATTAACCAAAAATCGCAGCTTTCAATAAAATACTGTCATAACATAAGACTAGCATGTGGGAGCTCTGCTTATTGACTCGACTGGAAGAGAGCCGAACGAAGAGAACTTCGGCTCTCGCCTGGCCAGCGCTTCGAAGAAGCAGAAGGGCATGTGAGGGTCGGGATGAACGAACATGTTAGCTCTCTCTCTCTCGTTTGTTTTGCTCAACAGCTGTTCGCTGCTCGTTCCACTCTGTTCGCTGTTCGCTGTTCTCCTCTCCGCTCTGTTATTGATAATACAGAGCGAAACGCACACACACAGACACACGCACAGTTATGCGGGACTCTGTTGACAAGTGTCTGAGTTTTTTTTTTACTGCGTAGTATTTTTATTATTTTTTTTTTTTGGCGACGACGTCGCCGCTGGTGTACGAACACCTCCTGGCGATGGCGTCATAGATACGAATACGGATAGCCAGAGCAGCCCAGAGCCGAGGGTCGCTGCCTGCTGATAAGCGTTCGCTTCGGCTACTGCGTCGCGTTGGCAAAAACCTCTTACATATGTATTTATTGTATGTGGAAATCTACCAAGGAAAATCCTCACTGGGCGTGCTGTCTTTCCCTTTTCCCCTTGACACTCGTATGATTACAGCGCTCCGATTAGTCGTTAACAGGCACGGCCACGGCATTGATGCATTTCTAACAGTTTTATGCTGGCTCATACATGTACACACACACACATACACACGCACACGCTCCAAAAATTATGTATACGTATGTTGTTTTGCTTTTCCAAGCAGGTAGATCCGATAGATACAGATACGCTTCTGCATAACAGAGAGGGAGAGAGAGGGAGAGCGAGAGCGCACACACAGACGACTGGCAGAGCGCAAGAGAGACAGAAGTATATACGTGTATGTGTGTGTGTGTGTGTGTTGAGTATCTGTGAGTAACTGTAACTCGCCGTTCGCTTGGCTCGCTCGCTCGCGTCAGTCATCAAAACCAAACTCTCGGGTGCAGACGATAAGCGCTTGCGAGAAATCATTTTGTCGTGAACTGAACGCCAAACAATAACATCCCACTCCCCCCAAAAAGATATATTTTCAACAATAGCCACGGCCATAAACAGTATCAAAAACAATCGACACAGTCCCTCTGTGTGCGTTTGAGTGCGTGTGTGTGAGTGAGTGTTTGTCTTGCTGTTTTCCAGCAATCAATCGCCGAGTCAAAAAGTCCAAAAAGAGTCCAAGAGTCGCCACAGCAAAAAAAAACAACACAACGCAACACAACAAATCAGTGCAGCAGCCCGCGAGAAGTGCATCCATATTGCTCTCTGGCGAGTGTCGTCTGTGTGTGGGTGTCTCTGCATCTAAATCTGTCTCTGGCTCTGCCTCTGTGTGTGAGAGAAAAACTCGAGAAAAAGTGAAACGACCGGCAGCGAAAGCAGCGCGAAAGCAAAGGCAGTAATAAGCAAATAGCAGCAGGCATCAAACAACAAAAGAAAATCGACGAAAAAGTGTGAGGAAAAAACAGCTTCGAGCCGAAAACAAAATTCCATCAGTTGTATGTGAACCCCAGCATTCCCCAAAAGCGGACACCACCCCCCCACTACCTGATTGACTCCAGTCCCCCAAGTTGGTAGCCCCCAAACTGACGTTCAAAGCGGCCAAAATTGGATTATGCTCAGGCACAAACGCAACTGCCACGCCATTCAGACGCCCAGCGACGACGAGCATGTGAAACTGAGTGCCCCGATTGATGCACTGCATCCACTCCCGACCCAGTCGCAGTCACTGCCACTGCCTCCGCTGCGACAGCCGCTTCTTCCACTCATCCAGCTCCAGCGCCTGAACCAACGCGTCACCTTCTCCCTGGAGCTGTACCACAAGAACGTGATCAAAAAATTGCCGGCCCTCAAGCAGCACGAGGTCTACAAACTGACCAAAAACATCTCACAGACTTAAGTCTTTCCTACCCCTCCGCCACCGCCCAAAACGCCACATACCTCCATTCAATATAAACTCCAAAAGACCAGCAAAGTGCAAGAAAAAAGTGATTAAGTCCCGCATCAAAAGTGAAAACGGGAAAAGTGCAAATTACAATCGAGTGCAATACCCCTGAAGGGAAAAAGTGTGTCCAAGTGTCGAAAATGTGGCGCGTTAGCAAAGCTAAAATCTGGCACTGAGTTTTGTAGGAACAGCAATCCGAGTATTCGGGTCCAAGCGGATTTGAATAAAAGCAAAAAGGTAAAAAGGCAAAAAACTAGAACGCGGCGATCCGTCGTAAAATAGAGATTTTTCAGAGAAATCCAAACCCCACAAAACGTAAAAAAATGTCCACCGGTCGTCGTTTGGCCAAACGCTCAATCATTGGCACCAAGGTGTGCGCCCCGGGTCCCGAGGGACTCTTGTACTCGGGCGTCATCGTGGACGTGAAGACGCCGCCGTCGTACATGGCCGCGTCGGGCAAGGCCCTGGCACCGCTGTCGCCGCCGCCGCCACCGCCGCCGCCCACCTTCCTGGCCCCCGGGGAGCCCCAGTTGAACGCGGACACGCGCTATCTCGTCCGATTCGATTTTAAAACGCAGCAGCTTCCGTTGCAGCACGCTGCTGCTGGCCCGTCGACAGCGTCCGCGTCCTCATCCTCGTCATCGTCATCGTCATCGTCCTCTCCGGACGCATCAGTCATCGTAGAGGCCCGCCGGGTCGCCAGCGTGCATATCAGTCCGGCCCAGGCTCTGCGCCGGAACGCCATGATTAAGGAGTTCCGCGAATCGGATCTTATTGGACCCGGCTTCCGTTCGATTATGGGCATACAGCTGCAGCCCGGCCAGCGGGTCTTCCTCACCTACAACGGCCGCGAGCAGAGCGGCGATGTGGTGGAGCACGATGCCAGCAAGGACGAGGTGGTTGTCAAGATAACCACAGTTGGAAATGAGGTGAGTCGGGCGTGTGGGTGGGTGCCACTGAAAGTGCAGCTAGCAGCTAGCAGCTGGCGGTAGCAGAGGCAGAGGCAGAGGCAGCTCTGTCATCATTGTGCGACGCCAAAGTATGTCAAGGTTGGCTCTGCCACACAACAGCCGCCCCATCCCCAACATGACTGGGGCGCAGCGCAGCATATATGTACATATATTCTACAATATCTATGCTGTATCTATGTACAGGCATATTCAGAGCATATATGTACAGCGCATGCAGCCCCTCCCCCCCCCCCCCCCCCCCCCCCCTCCCACAGAACATACATAGGTACATGAGTAGTGCGGGGCACATGGATTCTATGTGCAATCACGTTCTATGTGGCACGACGAAAAAAAAACGAACTCGAAAAAATGCTTGTCGAGGGTCGCATTCTGCTTTTTGGCACGTAATTGGGTTACTCTCTGGGTTGGCCTTCTTGGATATACCCGAGCATACAATTCGATACATGCGCGACTCCCCGAAGGAAGGGGCACGGGGGATTGGAGCTTACCGCAAAATCGAATTAGCTTTAAGGCAACATTGTCGGGAAATGTGTGCTGTCTAGCTTCTGGATCATCATAATCCTTCAGCCAGATCCACACCCACATCGACATCGACATCGTCAGATACATAAACAGCCAATGCCCCTTCCTATTACGTCACTCGAATCGTTGAACTGATCCGTAAACAAAATGAAGAATTAATAAATAAACGCCATGAAAACTAATTCCAGAGAGAAACATCGTTTTGGAGATCCCGAGTCCCATATGCGAAGAACCCAACGAATTTTAGAATCGTCAGATCGGTTCGTTTGCTTCCAATGACGAATACGAATACGACTATGATGATGATGCTGATGTCGTAATGAAAATTTTGTTTAGAATTTGGTTTCGTGAAAGAAATTGTTAGACGGAGCACAAAACGAAAACTTGCGATAAAAATGAAGAGAGGAAAATTCAAAATAGTAAAAAAATATATACAAAAGAGGAAATCCAATACGATACAATTTCAGGGCTAAATAGAGATGAGCGCTTTACAGATACTTAATTATATGTATGAATTATCCAGTCTATCCCACCACTCCCCGTGCAACAATCACAGCGAGAGAGATAGAGAGGGAGAGAGAGAGAGAGACACATCACCATAGTACGTGTGGAAAGAGCAACAAGATCAGATGAACTTTTTGAATTGCGTCATAAGTCGGGCATACAGCCACAGATACAGCGCTACAGATACAGCCATAGATACGGATACAGAGGCAACTATGTGTGTGGATAGCCGGCTGAATGTAGATGGCAAAGATAGTTAGATAGATGAGCGAAACACATGCATCTTTGAGATACATAGAGACCGAAGCCAGGCCAAAACGTCAGCGGTTTACCGGCTGACTGCGCTCCGGAGAGACAAAGATGGAGGAGAGGTGGATGGAGGGCCGGGGCAAGGGGACAGCTCTTACCGGCATCAAGCTGTGCTCTCACCTCTCTTCTCACCATCTGTGTTCGTATCTCTCTCTCGTTCCAGCTTCCATCTGGTTTCCATTGCATTTTGTTTTGCGCCTTCTGCTTTCCCTTGCAGTTTCTGTTGTTTTGTGTTTTGTGTTTGTTTTTTGCCGTTGTTTCCACTCTCAACTAATAATCGCTTATAACATTTGTAATTGCTGCATTCTACGAAGCAAGATTCAAACGCAAAGATACATAGATACACATGCACACGCCAGATACAGATACAGCTACAGCTACAACTAGAGATACACGTTCGGATGGATGGACGGACGGACGGACTTCAATGCCAAGTCAACTGCGCGTATCTTTTCCGTGCGGCGAGTCAATAAATTTGTCAGCTACATAGCTCTAGCTCTCTACCAGATGTGTGGGCTTGTCTCCAGCTCGATGTCAGCCCATTGTACGACCCGCAAGATACAGATACAGATACATATACTGATACTGGCGATACTATCGATACTGCGGCTCGATCAGGTCTGATGTGTTGACCAAAATGGAAAAGCTGAAAATGTATTGTATTTTTTTGATTTGTTTGCTTTTACGACCCAAAGCCGACTTGAAAAGCCCCAAATTTTCGACTCGACTCGACTCGAATCTTTTGGCATAATCAGCTATGGAAATGTAAAGCGAGGCGAGCACATTCCATGGGGCTTACAGAGGCTCCCCACTCTAGTGTCTCTCCACTATGACCTCATCATTAGCCAACAAATTTGAAAATAACTGGAAAAAGTGAAGAGCTCCATTTCGTTGTAAGTCAATCAACAATTGGTTGAAATTCTTCTTTTTTGTGCGGCTGGGTTTTGTAATTGAAAATGAAACTGGAAACAGTGCGATCCGAGGGGATGGTGCGGGGAGGGTGGGGGGGGAACATTTGTTACATCTATCAATACGTTTGTCCTCGCTGGCATTTGATGGTCACGTGTGTGCGTGTCGTGTCTGTATGGGGTATGGGGTGGGGGTATGGCTCCAAACTCGACAAAAAACCGAAATTTGTTTTTCGGTTCAACTTGAGCAATTGCCTTTTGTTTAGATACACACACACACACACACACATACAGATGCCTTTGGGGGAGGGGGGGAAACCAGTTGGGGAGCGTTTTTCTGCCTTGTTTTTTTGTTTGTTGTTTGAGTCGGAAACGTGAGGCAATTAATTCTAAGGTTATTCCAGCAAACGAGAAACTTGTTGCACGCATTTCCATCCCCATCCACCATCCACCATACACCATCCTCCATCTTTAGTCCCATTACCATTTCCATATCCATTCGCATTTCAATTACAATGACGTATAATTGTCGGGCCATGAATCAAATGCCCGGCAGGACTACAGCGCACTCTTTCCCGAACGGGGCAGCATATAATTTGCAGGTCCATTTAATGGAATGGAGGCCGCATGGCCCAAGAATTAAGCTCGAATGCCAGCAAAAATGTCGGGGATCATTTGTCAGGGTCTCTCGGTTGTTGGAGCACGGAGCCCGGGTCTCGGGGCACTCAAGACGAGTAGCAGTAAGCCCCCCCCGCGCACTTCCGCATTGTCAGGGCCGGGGCCAGTAATTTGTATATAGTTTCCTCCTACCGGACCGGAGCTACCATTCTCGCTTTTGCATTTAAAAAGAAATTCGTTTTAATGACATTGAAATTGACATGGCTCCGTGATTTTTTACCGCACACGCAACTTCTCCTCCACTTCTGTTTTTGGGCAGCTTTCTGGCAGGTTTCTGGGTTACCCTTACCCCCATTTCTCTCTTTGGCTTTTTACTTTCATCGGTTTTGGCAATTAATTAACTTGTATTTTGTGTGTGTGTGTGTGTTGTTTTGGCCTCTCACTTTTCAGGCTGCGACCCATTTCGGGCCAGCAGAGAATGCATTTTGACCAGGTGAACGGCTCTGATGGCTCGATGGCTCGAAGTTCATTTCGTAGCTGCCACAAGTGATCCAAATAAATCGCCTTCTGTTGGGGAAGATGCCGATAATTGGTTTCTTTCTTCACTTTCTGTTTTTATAAATCCATTATCTCTTGCCACATGTATCTGCGTTCATTTATCAGAGCCCTTGTTTGGCGGAACTACTTCATCGCATACTTCTGTCCATCAGGGTCCATCAGTCTAGGCCTGCCTATCATTGTCGCCCCTTCAATCAGGTCATTTACGAGGCATTTGGCAAAACGGTTTGCTTTTCGAGGCCATGTTTTTCCCTAGATGTGTCTGTTCCTGTCCAACACTCGGCTTTCCCCTTATCCTGCCTGAGTCTCGTTTCGGTTACTCCCCGCTGTTCTGCCTGGGGTCTCGGTCCCGGCTAACGACCTGCCTGCCATAGGGTTTGTTATCCACTATCCACTATCCTCTACTCTATCCTGTCTCTTCCGTTCTCATTCGCACTCTTTGTAGCATTAACTATCGCTCCCTTTCGCTCTCTTGCGGCCCATCTGCATTGCTATGGTTTTATGATACCGGCAAAAACATCCATTTTTTCGTTAGCATGTAGTTGTTTTTTGTTTTGTTTTGTTTGAAACAGGCTAAAAAATGACGGCCGACTGGCAGGTCACTCGAGGGCCCTTGTCTGGCTCAGGTTATGGGTCTGAGTCTGGGCATTGGATGGTGCACTCTCATGACTAATCGACCTTGCCGAGGAGCACACTCGTCGATCTTTCAGGTAGAGAAAGTCCAGCCCGTCTTTTGGCAATGCTACCCGGGAATATGCACTCTAATTGGAACCGATAAACTACGAGTCAGGACCGAGTCAAAAATTGTCATAAAATGTTTGTTTTTTTTTCGTATTCGTGGGGTCTTTGGAATCGGTCAGCCTGCTTCAGTGACCTTTTTGCGACGGGCAGGTTGAACGACTTGCTTCGATTCTCCCGACTTGGGTGTTGGGTTTCAGGCGGCGCACAAAGAATGTTTATGTGCTCTGCTCTTCATCAAATGTCATAGCACTCATTTCTTTGTCCATCAAAAGACAGGTTATGGCTTCTGACTCATAAAGTGACCCTAATCGAAAGGGAGCCAGCCAGCTCGCCTACCGAGCCGCTCCACCGAAGGTAAGAGCCCAGCCAAGGGGCGGTGGCAAGAGCAGAGCCCAAAATCGAAACGACTTTCAAAAAAATGCATGCAGCTTGTTTCGGTTTCGTTTGAGTTTGAGTTTTAGTTTTGATTTCAAAGCGCCTTGCCTTTTTGTATCTCGATTTTTGCTGTTTCAAGCGGCATTTCGGCTTACTGCCAGATACTCACACACACACAGCTGGACATGGTGCACACCTGATTTTGCTGGCTGGTGAGTGTCGTTTTGGGTACATGCCACCTTGGTATGTGGGTCACTTTGAAATGGGGTTTTTGATTAACGCTCAAAGACAGACCCAAACAGAAAAGTAGAAAATAACAGAAAAACAAACAAAAACTCATATTGAAAACGGTAAAATAAACTAAACTGGATAAAGTTTTTCATAGCTCAATTCTATCAAAAAAAGTTCTTTATGAAATGAATATTTCTCAATTAAATCCAAGATTGGATTTTAGTTTCTATATTTCATATTTGTGGCGAGTAGAACCAGGATTGGATGGGATTCAAAAATCTAATCAAAATCGAGCTTATTATGCAAACGTATATTGTATAAAATATATAATATAGTAGTACATAAATAAGCGATTAAAATACATAGTATAATATAATAGCGCCAAGGGCCAGGTTTCATTCGAATTGGGGGCGAATGAGAGATTTAATTATTGATCTTCAACAATTTGCGCAGTATTTGATTGTGTTTATTTTTGGTTTTATTCACACGAAAGTAGGTTACACTTTTTTGGCGTCTTTTGCTTTATGTATCTTTTCGTTGTTGGTTTTATTATGACTTAATTTAAAAGTGAAAGCGATGAAGTTGAGCTTTTTTGGTGATTAAGTAAGGCCGGGAGCCGTGTGGGGGGTTTTCCCAGTGGCAGAGAGCGAGAGAGTGCCACAGAATGTACAATACGCACATAAATATTGTAAAATGCAAGGGGACAAACTCGAGCCAAACTCCAAATGTAATCGCACGCACAGATACGATACAATCGCACACGCACACAGCTGGAGAGGAGAGGCAAACTTGTAGATACAAGATACAAGAGAGGAGACCCCGACCCGGCACTGTCAGCGGGGTGCAATGGTGGGGCGGGCGGATGGATGGATTGTGGCGGCGGAGTGTGCGTGTCCCCGTGTCCGTGTCGTGGTGTCTCGTGTGCGTGCCACAGAACGTAAACAAAAATACGAATGTAAAGAAGAAGCGGAAAGTGCGAGATAAACAGAAAACAGCTGTACACACCAGCCCAGCGTGTGCGACAGAGATGCAAGGCGGCATACCACCAGAAAGAGAGGCCGATTGAGTGAAAGAGAGAGGGAAGAGCAGGGCAGAGCAGTGCAGAGCAGAGCAGGCCTAAGGCCGAAGCGAAGGCGGAGGCCAAGAAGTTGTCCCCGTAAAACCCGTTTCCGACAACAACAGCAACAGCAGCAACAACAACAACAACAGTTACGCACTTTACGCACGCTCGACATGATTGTGCCTGGCTGCGTGAGTGCGTGTCCGTGCCTGTCGAGTATTCCAGTGTGCGTGCTACATCATTCATGCGTGTGTGTGCATGTGCATATGTATGAGTGTGAGTGAGAGATATTTTTTTTTGTTTTTCTTTTTGTTTTTTTGCTTTGAAGAAAAACCGGCTCTGGGCTTGGGTCTGGGTCTTGGGTCTTGGGTTCGAGTTTTTGGGTTGGGCTGGGTTCTTCAGGGCTCGTGTACGCGGCTTCGATTCGATTCTGTGGCCTGAGCGGAAATACGCAGCAGCACACACACACACACACACCCAGAGAGAGAGAAACCCATGCAAACACATGGGCTGGAAACAAAGAAGAAGCCACGCATGAAAATTGCTTTTCATGTGGCAGCCGAAAAACGGATAGAAATAAAGGAAGACGTCAACGACAACGTCACCAGTTCTGCCCCATCCCCCTCCTCCATCCCCCACCCCACCCCACCCTATCAGGGGTTGTCGTTTCGTTTCCCTTTCCAGTAATGGTCCCGTCCCACACCCTCACACCCTTTTATCACATTTTGGATTTTGTTTTGCGCTCATTTCGCTTCTTTGCCTCTGCTTTTGCTCCCTTTTCCTTCTCTAATGCGAGGCCATTGTCACTCTTCCTGGGGGGTAGTGTATGTGTGTGTGGGGTGGGAGGGGAGGTTGCTTCGGTGGCATGCTTCTAGGGCATGGAGAATAACTGTTTCCGGTATTTGGGTCACATGAAATTTAATCAAATTAAAATGTTTCAACGCTTTTGCTCTCTGGTTTTACCCATCTCCGACCCCCGACATAGAAATATATACCCCCAAAAATAGAACCCCACTGATACTGACTGGAGGGGTGCATTCCAATGGAGCAAATGGAGTGTAGCTTGAGGTGGGACTTGCAACTGCAACACTGTTTTCGCTGCTTTCTCAAAATGGTTGCAAAGTGTGTCTGTTGCCGACTTGATTTCGACAAATTTGTTGCCAGTGAGGCAACTCTGATGTGCAATTGACAGTGGCAACTGGCACCCGTGGGGAATCAACGGCAACATCAGGCTCAAGTGGCAGACAGGCACTCGTACGAGTCGTATCTGTAAATCTGGAAATCCCTGAAAACGCAAGGCGATAGTAAATCTTGTGTGCTTATCGTATGGCTTATCACAGCCGAATGGCTCCTCCACTCAATTGGGCTCAAGGCGAGAGGTGTTTGGGGACTAATGAGAAAAGTTGTTTCGGGGATAAATACACAATGAAGGCATAAAGTATGCTTCAAAAAGAGTGCGTTCTACATAATTAAAGCATTATATTTCCACGATTTCAATCCCAAGATAAACCCCATTATAATAATAATATAAGCGGCTAGTAAAAACAAACTCGAAAACTTCACACTTTCTACCGCTGTTGGCTCCGACCACTTTCTACCGCATTTCGAATGCAGCCGTCTGCCAGTTGGCCAGACTCTCATTCATTCATTCATTCAATCTGTCTGTCTGTCTGTCTGCCTGTCAGATAGCCACCGGCCGGTGGCTAGCCCACCAAAAACCGCCAAAATTCCCCCCCACCCCACAGAAAGAGACAGAGAGAGGGGCATCATACGCATATGTTACAGAGCGGGGACCGAGCGGGAGGATGGATGGCGCCAAAAACAAAATGGCAGCCTCCCAAGCTCCGAAAAAACTACAACGCAATATGGTCGCCATTTTGTTTTCACACCGTTATGTTATGCTGGCCCTATGCTCACTCGTCGGTGTGTGTGTGTGTGTGTGTGTGTGTGCGTGTGTTTTTTGTGCGCTTGTGCTTTCGATTATTGTATTTTGTTGTTGTTTTTTTGCTTTGTTTATTTGGAGGCTTCTTCTTTTTGGTTTTCCCTTGGCCGCGTAGGCGCATAGACGACGTCATCGGCCGCCTCTCAACGGCTCCTCCTCTCACCCCCCATCTTTTCCCCTTCTGTAACACACACTCGCGCGCTATTTTCGTATATTTACATTTCGATAGCTACACCGAAAGAAACGAAAGGAAACCGAAACGAAGCCGAAAAGCTTTTGGAGTCGCCGATATCTTCACGCATTTTCGATGCCAATCATGCGTAAATTACGCGATTAAATTAACTTGAATGAGCTTCGTGCAGCATGCAAAACAACACCGAGCAGCCACACAGCCATCCATCGAACTCCCGTACAGTCCGCCCATTGGCGTTACTGCGTGGCGTTACTCCTCCCGGGCGGCGGCCCCAGAGAAATGCGCCGTGTTCGGGCTTTAACGGTTTTCACCTCGCCTCACATAACAATCAAATTTGCCTTTTGCTTTTGCTGTTGCTGTTGGTTCGAGTCTTTGGCATACTTATTTTGGCCATATAAATACCGAAGGGGCGTCAACAGGGGCGCCCTGCTCAAGGGGGTTTGGCGGGGCTAATGTTGGTTCTGGGGCTGGGGCCGCCCCTGGCCATTGACAATGCCTTCCGTTTCATTGGCATCTGCTACGCAATTTCTGTCGTCATCATCGCTTACTGCGCGTATACGTAATGCCGCCGACAGACAGACAGACAAACTGGAAGTTTTGTGTTGTTTGTCTGCTTACGTAGCATTTTCGATGGTTGTATGGGTCTGCTTATCACTAAGCCGCCTCTTACACTTTCAATTCACTGGGAAATCCAGAGCGGAAAGTGGGAAAAAAGGGGCAGCAACATTTGGCCCTGTTTTATGCTGTGTGTTGCTTCTGGGTCTGGGTTTGGGGCTTCGTGCAATTCTCATTGCAGTCCAGTCCCCAATTTATGTGCCGATTATTTGGCAAACGATCCCTGGCCGTGCCTGGCCTGCCCTGGCCACCCTGTGCGTTCTATATTAGCTTCTATTCTGGCGCTGGGGGGAGGGTTGTTAGGGCGTGGGCGAGGGCGTAGGCCTTCCTGGCAGTGTGTGTGGGCGTAAGAATGGGGCATAAACACTGCGTACAACGTCACAGCGTATAGATAGCATATATATATAGCATTCCAATCACCGTTTGACTCACTGGATGGTTGGGGTTGTTTCCCCCATTCCGGGATGATGACGCTTCTTCTTTAGATATTAATTGATTCAATGCAGAAATTCCTTAAGCACTTTCCATAACAGTTTCTCTTCTCTTTCTTCTCATTTTAGGTATGTGTCTAAGAAGTTTTCCTCAACTCAAAAATGTTGTCTTGTCTGCGTAAGTACGCGTAGAAAATGGCAATCTCTAAGCCAAACAAAAAGGAGCAGAATACCAAATTCCATTGACAATTTCTCTGTGTGGGGCTACAATGAAGGCTCGTAAAATTTTATCGGCAATAATAAAATTTAATTGAAACAGGAAACTCTCGCATAAATTCCCAGATCCGTATTGAGACATGAATGACATGGCAGGGACATGCACGAGACAAGGACGACTGCTTTCTTTCTCTTTTGTATGCAAGCGAGGGCGAATAGGGGCTGATGGTGGGGTGGGGTGGGGTGTAGTTTATGTACATAGGAAATGCAACTGGATATATTCCATATATGTATGTATCTTGAAGCTAGCCGAGAGGGAGCTGTGAAATTCGAAACTTTGCAATGTTTTTAGTATAAGGGTAATCCCTGGATCGATTTCCTGTTACGACAGCTTTATAGCCTGGCCCAGAAATGTCATCACTCAACTAAAACGGGCAACATAAACGGAAACTTGAAGATTTCTGCAAATTAGTTGACAACTAAAGATTGAATATGGATGGAGTGGAGCCCTGTGATAAGTCACCCAACTGACTCTGACTGACTCTTTTTTATCGACTTCTTTGACTCGGTTACGCGTTGATCATCTTCCAATGAATTCCATATTACTCATGGAGGGTCATTCCGTGTCCCTGACGCGACGCCTGTCTCCGTTATAATTATGATTGTTGTTGCTGTTGCTCGGGGGAATCAGAATTATGCATAATAAGCCGTAGATTTGAGCGAATAAAACACACAACTGTGGCAGGCTCTCCCCATACCCCTCCTCATGCCGCGTTTTCGTTCTCTGTTTCTGTTTCTGTTCTGTATTCGCCTCGCTTCTACTCTTCCCTTTTCCACTCTGCATTTTGTTTATACGCCCATTTGGGTTATTCAACTTTCGGGGAATGAGCCGAACCGAGCCGTTGATCCCGTACGGGACTGACTGCCTGTGTGTTCGGTTTTTGGTTTTTCGATTTTCGGTTCATTTCGGCAGGGAAACAAACGCATTTACATATTATTGATTCCATTCCGTTCCCTCTGCTCGACGCTCACCGCTCGCCGGGTGCGTTTTCAATCGCACGCTGTTTAAATCGCCTGGAATTTCAACTGCAGTCTCTCTGGCACTTGTCGCGCTCTTTTCCTTCTCCTCTCTCTCTCTCCCGCTCTGTTTTTGCTGTTTCGCTTTGTTGATTATGAAATTATGTAACAATTTTGTGAGCCGAATAATCGGATTGCAGTGGGGGGCCTTGAGTGGGATATACGCGACGCACATGCGAGTATTATTGAATCATTTGCATTCTCATTCAAGTTTTGTGTGAAAGAATGTCAGACCCAGGCAGGGGTTGCCTCTCTGCCCTTGCCTCTCTTAAGGGTTCAACGTATTACTCTCTTTCTCTCTCTCTCTCTCTCGCTCTACTTCTAACAGCTGCAGCAACAGGTGATCCTGTCTGGGTCCGTGCCTGTGTGTGAGTATCTGTGTGTCTGTCTCGCCAGATTTTGATGAAGGTCAACAAACTGCGGTGGTGGATGCGACGCCGGCAACGCCAAACGTGAGGCAAACGAACTCATTCCCTCCCTCCCCCTCCCCCTCTCTCTATCTCTTTCTTACTCACTGTCTGTCTGTGCGTTTTTGTTCCTTTATTTTTTTTTGTGTCGGCATCCAGCGAAGCCTAAAAATCGTAATTTGAATCCAATCTTCTTGGGGATTCTCCCTCATACTCGCATCCAAAGCGGAATCCACAACAAACGAAACTCCGACCGAGTGGCCGACAATAAAAACAGAAACCATACGACTGCAAGACGATGAAAATTGGTTAAAAGAAAAACCATTAAATGGAATAAGTGAAATAAAACTCGAGAACGAAATGCGTGTCAGATTTAATTTAATTCAAACCGTGTGGAGGTACGTTAGAAAAAGAGAGACGATTTCGTCATAGATCCAAAAATATGCCGGTTGCCGTGTGCCGTTTCTCTGGGAGTCGGTCAAGAAACTCGGGAACGGAACAAAAAGCAAAATAAATAAATAACCATGAGACAATGACTCGACTCTGGCAGCAATTCACCATCTTGTTGCTGGGCTCTGACACTGCCGCAGCTCTTCCCAGGTCTATTGACCATCCGTTTTCGTCCAATGACGAAATAGCTGGCCAATTCTGGCTCTGGCCTCCGGACCGGTCAAAGTTTCACCATTGATCTGATGGGTTCGGTTGGGTTGGTAAGCTGTCAGCTGCTAACTGCTGGTGGGTCTCGGCCACCCTTATGCTAATGATCCAAATACATATATGCCCTATGCCCGCTTCTATTAGTATTTTATTTGCATTTTGCTGGGCCCTGCCTCATTGGGCTAATTGAGTACGTGACGGTGACGGGGGCTTCTTTTACGAAAAAATAAGAAAAGATCAACTATCCCGCAGGCCGAGGGATTAATCAAAGTCTGTTCACTTGACATCGGCGGCTCACCGTGGGCAAAAATCTCATCTAGTTAGTAGTAGGGTGGCAGCATTAGCCCTCTAGCCGCAGGCGGGGCTCCCGTTGACCCAGTTGGCCTTTAAACTCGAAAATCAAGGCTCTTTAATCTTAAAAATCGCCATCTTAGAGCACTCCTAAATCCAGAAACAAAGCTGTGATTACGTTAATGATTTTAATTTATTCCATAAATATTTTCTTTTAATTTCCAAATTGAAAGCAAATTGTTTGGTTTCTCTAAGTGTATCCCCCAAACAAAATGGAGTTCCCCTGTTTCGTACTCGGTTGCCAGGGTACCCGGAATGGGGGGGGCATCGGTGTCATAGAGCAAAAATGGGTCAAACATTCGATGCCGGCAGGACAAACTTGTTGTTATGGCTGAAACGGAGACGCTGCCACCTCAATCAGCGGCATGCAAATTCCCAACGTAAACAAGGCAACAACAGGCGGGCTCAACAAACAAACAAACAAACGGAGGAACGAGGGAACGAACTATAAGGAAAATTATGACATACATTCGAGGGAGCCTCCTGTCCTGCCTGTCGGCAGGAGTGCAGATATCATCGTGCCATGGAAATCCAGTGGATTTCAGCGATGATTGAGTTCGTGTTTTGGATGGAAGTTTGTTAGGAGCAGCCAACAGTTGAAGGGGGACAGAATGGTTTTCCTTTGAACGACAATGAGTACACATTAACTTGGCCCCCATCGTGATACCCGCACGAAAATTGCGTAGCCGACAAGGTGTCCCATCTACGTTCAAGTGTGTCACATGCCACAGTCGAACTTCTATAACTGGAAACACTATATAGAATAGGTATACCTACCAACTCATCTTTGAATATATCTCTCTATATTGCATACCTATTGAAGTCCTCAGCCTAACGTAACCTGAAAGATAGTTTCGACTTTTGGGGGAATTCGAGTTACAGAAGTTCAACTGTACGAAAGGTACACAAAAACTTTGTGCTACTTTCGCAGCTTCTGCTCTGCCCCCTGCCTCCATGTAGCACGTAATCATAGCCTCGTTCCGGAGCCAGTGAGTCTCTCAGGCAGCAAGCAGTAAGCAAATTTAGCGCCTTGCAACTAAATTTAAACCAAGTCACAGCCGCAACACCGGCAATGCCAAATGTTTGTGGCAGAAATGTACGAGTATTTGGTGTCAGTGTTACAATGTTGTGTGTCATGTTTTTGGAGTCCGACTGCCCCTCGGCGTACGATTCGGGGGCAGTGCGTGAACTAAAAACGCGAAAACACACACACGAGCACTAAATACTAAATGAGAGACGCCCACTGAAATATTTGATATGCAAATGCGGCAATTGCCCAAGTCATTATGCAATTGTGGATCGTTCAATGCCTACCTACCTGAGAGATGTGTTTCCAAAGCAATGCGCATACCCATACTCGTATTCGTACTAGTGGTGGAGTGTGAACTGTTTTGGTGTGAATAATAACTCGTCATTATTCCCAGCTGAGTTGTTATTCAAATGCATTCATCAGCCCCTCGTCGATCCGAATATTTACTCAATCTTTCAGGCAAATGCAGTCCGTATTCTCGATGCTCTTTTCCTCTGAACATAAATAAAAATACAAAAAAAAGCAAAAAAAAACCAAGAGATGAAAAAATTGCGCAATTTAATTGCTGCGAGCAGCAGACTTTTTGATTGAAATTTATGGCCTATGTTGTCCTCCGTTTTTGTTAGTTTTTTTCGTTTTTCATCTGCACATCTATAGGTTTTACATTTTTACATTTTCGAGTCCGTCCGTCCGTCTGAATGTTGGTCAATGGCGCAAAGAATTCGGAATTCTGCGTTTATATTCTTGGCCCCGATGATTTTTTATAGCACACCACAGATGAGGCATGCTTAGACGCTCCAATTGGGAAATGCCTGCGGAAATTACAATATTAATTTATCTTGAACTGATTTACAGCGCCTCGAGCACAACATAACTGATTGAGAGAGATACGGTATCTCGTGGGATATTTTTAGATGCCAAGCAAAGATTGTTTGTTTTTGCACCTCAAGGAGAGCTATTTCGAGTCGCTTCCTATGTGCAGGGCATTCTTCTTATACCGACTGTACGTATTCGGCCCCCAAGTAAATACTTTCTGATACATATTCAGGCTGTAGATAATTGAAAGGCGAACGGGGTGTGGTGTGGGGTGGGATTAAATATTAGCATACATACTCGTACTCGTACTCGTATGCAAAGCTTGAGAGTGCCGCTAGAGCTGAGCTGGAGATAATGTCAGGCACGGGACAGCGGCAGGGGCAGGGGCAGGAGAAGCTCAAGTGCACAGAGAGTGGCCTAATTAGTGTCAAGTGTTGCTCCAACAACGACAACGAAGACAGCAGCAGCAGCAGCAACATACAACTTCAATGAAAACGACAACATCGCTGACAATGGCCAATGGACAAAAGAGGGAAGTCAATTAGAAAGATACAAAGCGAGGCACACAAAACTCTGGAAGGCATGGGACTCGGATGAGTAGCGGAGTATAGTCTGGGGTTGCAATTGCAACAGCAGCAGCAGCAGCAGCATCAGCCTGGCTCCTCAATACTCGTACTCGTATGCTGCAAAACAGTAGCTGAAAAAGTATCTACAAGTACGCTTTGTTGACAGCCAGTGGGCGCGCTCACAAAACGAAATACAAATCGAGGCGATTGCTGTTGTTGTTGTTGCTGTTGTGGCTGTTGTCGCTGGCGTTTTGCTTCGAACTGAATCATGACCCAATAACCCAATTTTCCCAATGCCCCGTCTCGCTCGCTCTCCGTAACCACAATGACAGCTGCAAGTGGCCCCAGAGGCAACGCCAGCGCCAGCGCCAAACAACAGCAGCAGCAACAGCAACAGCAACTGTGCAATGGCTAAATGTATCGCTCAGATACGAGATACTCGCGTACAGCAGCAACGAAACTCGGATAGGCTTTGAGCTTAAAGCGTAAGCTGCCGCAGCCGTTGGCATTGAGTTGCACGAGGCGACTGGGAATGGGGATGGGGCATGGGGTATGGCTGATCAGCACGAGGAAGGTGAACGGGGATTCTCAAATGTTCGACTGTGAGTGTGAGCGCATTCGTTTTCATGAGTGCAACGGAAGACAAAAGCAAAATCAGCAATAAATAAGCTTATTTTTAGTTAACTTGTTCAATGTTGTTTGCCGTTTGCCGTTTACCACTCGTGTTCGTGTTCGTTTTCGCAGCAAAACGAATTCCGCGACCAGGAGATGCAGATCGCATGTATATATAGGAATATATTTCAAGTGCTCGCACCCCCCGGCCGGCATTGATAAGGCCTCAAGTTAGCCAGCCAGCCAGCCAGATTTTGGGAACGCCAGGCACTCGCTTTTGAAGTGAACTTTGAAGCCGCGCTACGCTACGCTTCAATTTCAAAACTGCACTCAATAACAATTGCAAATCAAATAAATGAATGCAAATATGCCAATCAGTCGAGTCTCCCTCTCCAAGAGTCGTTCACACTGCTCCCATTTCTGCTCCAAATATTTATTAATTTAACCCAAATCAAAGCCGAGTGCAACCCGAGATGAGTCAAGAGTCCGAGTCCGAGATGGAGGGGAGTTTGTTTGTCCCAGTAATCGCCTTGTTAGTTTAAGTTCATAATTAAATACTGGCAATTTGATAAGTTTTATCAGGCAAAGAAACCAATTAGAATAGATTTAATTTCCTTGACAGTCCAATTAGTTGTTTAGGCTTAGGTGCATTTTCCACAGGCCAACGAGTCGTATGAGCTATACGCCCATACGCACTGTTGCCCACTATTACTGAACGCTAAGAAACCAGAGCTATGCTCCATACATACATAAATACATAAGCATATGTATATTTTTCTTTTGGCTGGTACGTATATCTGGAATTTATGACGTAGATAAATTTTAATGATTGGCGGCACGCCTTGAATTTTAATGCACAGCCTTGGACAGTCCAAAACGAGACAAAAACAAACGAAAAACGAGACTTTTCGACAGTTGGGTTATATTATTTTTGTTGGAACACAAAAGCCAGAGCCCCCGAAAGCCATAGCCTTAGCCACAGCTTAACCCCTCTCGAGATCGGCGCGGAACAGAGACCCAAAACAACATCTACATCCACTTCCACCTCCAAATCGAAATCGAAAAAAAACAAACAAAACCAAAACTGAGAAATATTTTTAGTTCACTTTGCATGCTGGCATCACGTGTCGCGCTGGGCCTGAGAATAATGTTTGAATTATGTTGATTTTATGTGTTCGATATATTTTTGGTTTAAGCAGCAAATGGTTTCATCCGGGGCCAGAAAAACTCGATACGAGTGACGTTCGTTGTTACCTGACAAAAACAAGAAATACAATCAACAAAATCACAGCGAAACTTGTTTGTTACGACATCAATTTCCCAAACATCTAGAAAGCAAATACGTTCGGTCTTGTGGCAAGCCAAAATGGATATTACGAAATAAGTAACTTGCGTCTCAAGTATCTGTACCCTTACAATTTGATTATAATAGATTTTGCAGTTTTTTTCTAACGTTTTTCTATGCGTTTTCCGTGGAAACTAAGCCCTTGCTTGTGGCTCTCATATCGCCCTACATAATTTAATCAAAATCGGACTGCTATCGCCAACGAATGGTGGCAATGCTTCGCTCGGCCCCTAAACATATCTTTTCTTTCTGGTTTTTTACATTGTTTCCGTTTCGTTGAATTTTTTGTGGTGTGTAGGCGCTTCTAAAACGAATTCAAGGTTGATTACCGACATCGGCCCCCCCCCGCCCCCCACTCTATCCCACTCCATCGAATGCTATCACCTTCGTGAGTTGCTGATTTCGACGACATATGAAAAATTCTCGTGGTCCGCCAGCCCCATCGTTTACAGTAAATGAATGAAGGGTCCAAAAATTGAGTGGAGTTTTTGCCGTTCTAATTTTTCTATTTTTTTTCTGCGGTTTTTTTGTGGTTTTTTTTTATTGTTATTTATTTTGTGTGGCTGGCGAGCAAAGTTTTTTTTATCGGTTGTGGCGCTGTGTGTTTGTTAATTTCATAAATTAAGCTCCCATTGTACACTGCCATACCCCTTCCACCGCGGTGTCTGTGTGTGTGTCCCGACTGGTGGAAAATATGAATAACATCAAATGTATGTACGATATGTATTTCCCCAGTTTGCACTCCATGTAAACAATGCCCACAGAAAAGAAAAAAGGGAAAACGATGTTGATTGTGTCATTCAAAAATATCTCTCGCAGACTGGAATGGAATTCAATTTATTTATCAATCTCAGCCGTCGACAACTCTTTGAATTCTGGCTCTTGTTGCTTTATCAGTTTGCCCTGTAATTTGTGTGTGGATTTTTCTTCTATTCGGGGGGCCGTCCAAGGTGAATTATATTAAGGAGAGAGAACGCTTGTTTATGTTGCTGTAAATGGGGGGCTGTGCAGACCTGAAACTACAAACAGATTTTAGGCATCAGCTTTATGGTTTTTTTTTGGGGGAGGGGGGTTTATACAGACAGGAAAACACACAAGGTTTTCCGAGCGAGCTTTTTTCGAGATTGTAATAAATCCCAGGCAGGTATGCGAGGGCCATTTTTGGTACCAACCGCAATATTTACATAGTTCTAATGGAAAATGAAATAAACTCGGCTCTTTTCGAACATCCGAGTGGAGTAAAACTTTAAATTTAAATTTATTTGCTATTCGTGCGAGTAGCGGACTGTCTGACTCCCCGGGGCACCATACCATTCCACAGATCCGTCTGCGATTTGGATATTTGATTGAATCCGCATGGCTGGAGAGGGTGAAGGAGAGGCTGTTGGCCGGAGCTGGAGTGTTAACGAACAACACGCGCCTGGTTGCAAAGGTTGTGCAACAACCAAGTGCAATCTCATCTCTTCCCTGCCTCTCTCTTTCTTTCTCTCTCTGTCTGCCTCTGGGCCGCTCTGCCTGTCTGTCTGTTTGCTTTCAACTGTCATGATAACGAAAATAAAACTATTAACTTATAACAAGTAAAATTAACGACTTTCGTATTGCCGGCATTTGAGTTTTACGTAAGTGTAAAAATACTTGTACAGCTAAACAGCAGCAAACAGCAGAAACGAGCTGCATTTTTAATTGTCTGCCGGTCTGTCCCGCCTCGTGATGCAACCAAAGAGTCTGTTCCACTTTCCGCTTGCTACTGCCTTACAAAATCAATCTAATGAGTCTATTGGGGGCGCGTCTAACCTTGCCTGGGCCAGGGGCGAGACCCTCATGCAGTTGGTGGCTTCTGTTCTGGCGGATATCAGTGGCGGTGCCACAACAATGTAGCAACAAATATAGGAACAGCAACAGCTACTAGTCGTACAACAGTGCGCCCTCATAATATGGTAAATGCAACCTTGGGGGCAAGAACAGACGGCAATGCGAAATGAAGGCGAGCCAATGGCATAAATGGAACTGACATTGGCTATGCAAATGCATCTATGCATGCGAGAGTGTTGCCACAACAGTTCTGCAACTGGGACAGAGAGGGGGAAGCATTGTTACAGTACTGACAGGCATTCAGATTACGAACCTCTGGACTAATTACTCAAGCGGCCCTCGCTTTCGTTCGATTCAGCATTTGCCATTCAAATTGATGGATTTTGGCACGTTTTTGCCCAAGTTTGCTAAAGTCGGGTGTTTTGTTTCGCGCTCTGCTATCTCCCTTCTGTTCTGCCGCTGCTTTGCCCAAGGATGAGCGCAACAACAAGGCTATATCTACCCCACCTTCCATTCCATCCGCTGCATGCATGGCCCGGAGCTTTCTTAGCGGCAGTGCGAGAGAGCACAACCGGAAGGTTGAGTGAATTTTTTGTGCACATCGCTAATCCGCATGACATTGTCAGCTGAAATTCCTTTTAATGTTATTTTGTAGTCTCTCTCTCTCATGCTCTCTCTCTCCACCCCCATCCCACAATCACTCTCCCCTGCAGGCATTTCTAAATGGACGTGTAATGGCACAAGAGGAGAGCACAAGAGTTCCAATAAGCAGCTTGCTGAGAGAGGCAGACAAAGAGCGGGAGAGGGGAAGCTTGCGAGCTTTAATCTGCGTTTTAGCTTACACACACGCACGCTTACCCATTCCCCTTCGCCCTCGCACTCCCACTGATGATATGATTGTGGTTTTTACTGTTGCATAAAGCTTCGCGATCATCTGGCGTCCCGCTCCCACCGTAAGCGTGAATATCCACATAGTATATGCGTGTGTATATATGAACGTGTGTGCCTAACCTTGCGCAAATATTGCAAATTGACCTTTACATAAATAAACGTTCCGGCGTCGCTGCCGCAGTCACAGCCGTCATCGACATTGTCGTTGTCGTCATACTACATGTGGAAATACATACGTATGTAGGTGTGTGGAAGTGCATGCACTTTTATTGCCCTGCCCGGCATTGCCGGCCTGCTCTTGCTCATGCACGTGGAAGTTCTATTGTTTCCCGTTGCAATTTTTTTGTGCAACATATTCATTTGGTTGCACAAATTTTCATAATTATTCTGATCCCGGGAAAAGCTTATCCAAATACTCGTAAATCTGCAAAATATTTTTTTTAACAGCATCGTTTTATTTATCTATCATCAGCATTTGTCGCATATACCCACTGCTAACTTTTAAACCTATTATTCCGATATATGTCCCATATAGTACGAATCTATACAGCAATGTTCCTCTTTTCTTTTTCCAAAAGTATTTGTTCAAAACGAGATACGTATCGCAGGGAATCCAACATTCAGATTCCAACGGGGGCCCTGGGTACATCGTAAAAGCTTTTCCATGTAAGCTCCAATTAATTCACTTTCCAGATGCATTTGCAGCTGTTAATTCTCTAATTTTAAACCAATTTCAAAGAGAATCAGTCGATTGCCTTCGAAATGGTGGCAGTACTGCCAGCGTGCTCTCCAAAAATGTGCTAAGCTACTTAACTATTACTAAAGTATGCCTGATGATGGAAATTGGTGTCGGAGGCGAGTGCTGCGGAGCCAAACAACAATGTGACGTCAATTTTAATGGCATTTTAATGGGTTCAGAGGGAGATACCGTCGAAGACGAGGTCGCAGACAGCTAGACCTTCTCTCTCTCCGTCTCACTATCTCCTCTCTGGAGACGCAACCATAAATGCCAAATATGTAATTTGCATTTAATTTGACATTTGAAATGTATCTGCATCGCTGTCTGTGTGTGTTGCCAGCTTGGCAGTTTCAATGGCAATTAGAGTGACATTGTAGTCAGGTACTTGAGGCTTCCTGGCTTCCTGCCTGACATTGTCTGCCACTGCCACTGCCACTGCCACTGCCACTGCCACCGAAGGAATGATGGAATGAATCCTGCCTGCCTGAACGGTTCTTCTTGGCCTGGTCGAATCCAACTTTCACTTGCACCTGACCATCTCTGGGAGCGGAGTGTACTTTGGCTTACCGTTGCCCCGCAATCTGCTGGTGAAATATGCCACCTTGGTGGCTTATTTGTTCAGAGAAGGTTTAGCATTTCACTTTGCTATTTAGCCGCTTTTTATGACATCAAAAGACCACCACCCTTCATGTCGTCAAGTGGCAGTTGCATTGGCAGTGGCAGTGGCAGGATTGCAAGTTGCCCCTTGCTGGCGCTGCTTTGACCAGTTTCCGCCTTTTGAAAGTGTATCAAATTTCCGTAGAAAAAACAGGGGCTTTTTGTTTATCCGCTCGGTGATGTTTCGCTCTTTGTAGTGCCGCCAAACGGGGCAGGGGACAAGGAGCCGGGTATTAATTAGCTAACTTCTTCACGTCACAACTTCCTTGTTTTTTCTGTTAGTTCTTTCTAGTGGAAAATATGGAAAGAAAAGAAAGCCGGCTTAATTAAAAAGCTGCTAAAATATATATGCATATTCTTTCCACATCATCTGAAAATGGAAAGTTTTTTCGACATTTCTTCGGCTGATGAAATAATTTCGAAGCTGATTTCTTTTCTCAGCTAAAATAAGCTGCCAATTTCTTAACTGATTCCGTTTTTCCAGCTAAAATTAGCCAAGAAGCAGCGAAACCGCGCTTTGAGACATTTCCATAAATTATGTTGCCATTTAAAATGGCATAAACGTAAATTTCTTGAAAGGTTATTATCGTCTTAACTTGTTTTAGGCAAAAACAAAAAACCAACAAGAAGTGAAAGAGACAAAAAAACCGAAAATTGTGCAAAATACGAAATGTCTTTTAGCGCGTCGTTTACAAGCCATTTCCATTTCCATTTTCATTTTAACTGCAATCGACAGCATAAAACAGTTGTTAAGAGCAGCAAAAGCGGCGGCGGCGTCGGCGGCGTCGGCGGCGGCGGGCAACTAAGTTTAAAAACAGAATTGCGTGTAAAGTCAGTGCTGCAACAACAACAACAACTGCAACTGCAACTGCAACTACAACTACAACAATAGTTAATGGCAACAAAGTGCGCGAAAATTTCAACTTGCAGTTGTTTTTCCTCCAACTCCATCGCCATCTCTCTGTCTCTCTCTTTGGTACTTGTTTTATTGCAGTGCATTTGCAGTTGTCCATTTCTCTATTACCCCCAGGGGGTTTTCACTTTTCACTCCGATACCCCACTCCCACTCCCACTCCCCCTCCTACTCCCCCTCCCACTCTCCTTCTGCCATTAGTCCAGTCAACAGCTTTTGGCGTAATTATGAAACTTTTTGCATTTTAATTGGATTTTTATTGATCTTACGCACGTGATGGTCGGACATGGCCCACAGACATTTCCTTGGTGTTTCCGATTGCATTTCCATGCAATATGATTAACGGCGCACCAATGGACAGATCATAAAACAATGCAATATGCGGGGCTTAACGGTAAACGCACAGCCACCAAGGAGAGGCCCAAGACAATGGATGGAAAAACGAGAGGAAAGCGCACAGAAATGCTAATGGGAAAACGTGAGTTTCGCTCGGGCTCATTATTGCAATTGAAATTTGCCAGCATTTTCATGGATTGGTTGGCGGGTAGAGGGTACATTTGGGGGTATATCGGACCAAGTGAAGTGTGGAATATTTTCGAGAGTAATGAATCCGAGGAGAGGGTATCCACCACCTCATTCGATTGCCATGGATTGCACTGGAAGCTGCAGCTGATAAATTTCATAGAGAGCGATAGGCATATTCGGGACTCGCACCATAAACGGAAAGGAAACCCCGGCCAGCTGTGCGTGCCCACCGTGCCCCGTGCCCCGTGCCCCTTGTGCAACAAGTTGGCGTGCGCACAATTTCCGAATGCGATAACTGGCCAGAGATACGCCAATCAATGGCAACGGCCCCCCCTAGGGCTAAGACTAATATCCAATTTGGTTCGTATGTTCCAAATGTAATAATTAAATTTGTGGCAGATCTTTTAACAAATTTAAGGCCAGATTGGGTTTTTTATTCGACCCTTTTTCGCTTAATTTAAATCGATGTTTTTTCAATGAATTCCAATGAAACGGCATTCGTACAGATAATGAATGTTTTAAATGTTTTTCATAAAGATTTATGAATGTGTAAACGGTAAAGGGGCTTACAGCTGATGAAATAATGCCCACAGATTCCTGGGGGATTATTTCATTTCGTTGGATTTCGAGTTGGAGTTCGAGTTGGGGGCTCATTAAATCAATGAACTTCGGTGGGGATCCACTTATATATGGCCAGATATCAGATTTATAACCAGGACACACACACACACCCTGGACTTTAACGGTAAACTGTGAGTCAAAAAAGCAGTCCCCAACCGGTTCGAGCCACAAAGATACTTTTATCTCAAGACAAGAATTTCAGCCAGAAGGAGTCACAAAGAGAGAGAGAGAGAGAGAGAGAGAAAGGGCCATTCTGATGGCTTGTTGAAGGGCAACCTTCACCTTCCGTTGATCCCTCCTGCCACCTTCTCGCCTGTGCACAATTTCGTAATTTTGGGAGAAACTGAGAATGCCCGAATGGCCCGTGCAATGCTGAAAAATTCGAAAGTTATTACCGCTTAATTTATGGGTCAAATGTGCAGCACACACGATGCGTTTCCCTTTTTTGGCGCGTCACAGATTTGAAAGTGCAGATACTCGCACCACGAGGGCTCCCCGGCTCAGCCCCATCTCTCCGCGACCCTAATTTATATGATTAGCAGCTGCGTACGGTATGCAGATAAGGCCCAAGACCCCCAAAAATGATTCACTGGGAAACCAATGGGGGGGAGACCAGGTCTCTCAAAAAACAAGTGGGTCAGAGGTTCGTACCGAGCCGAGCCGAACCAAAACCCAAACCCCAAACCCCAAACAAAACCGATACGTTGAACAATGCAAATTTCAATGCTGTTGCTGTGTTTCGCTGTGTTTTGCTGTGTTGCTGTGGCTTTTGTCATTTGGCAGGCGTTTCGAATTACGGCCAAGAGCCGTACGAACAGCTCCTTTTACAGTCAGGCCAGGCAGTATGCAAAAATCCAAAAGCAAACGAGGAGCGAAACGCGTCTCAAGGCGAGGCAATGTCTAAATTTCCAAATACGCGAAAAATGCTAAAATGGCACGCCGGCTTTTCGGTTCGTTGTTGTTTTTTATGCGAATAATTGAAGGTGGCTCGCTGTTTGAGTAACGCACGGAAAATGCATTCGCAATTGGAAATTCAAATTCTGTTTTCACGGGGAAAAACTGCAACTGCAACCCGAGAAAGGTTTGCCTTGTCGGACAAAAGAGCAAAAGTGCTGAGACTGAGTCTGAGGCTGGGAATCATTTCGTATGCGCAACGCATCGTTGCAACCTGAAACATTTTTATGACAACTTGTCCACAATTTCGTTTGACACCCCATCACTGGCACTGGCACTGGACTGGTGCTGTGCAACAGCTGCCACATTCTGTGGCTTCCGTAATTAAGTTACCAATGCAATTACAGGACTGGCAATTATGAATCGGCTCTGGATTTTAACAGTGCTCTGCTTTTGCGGCTGTGGTTAATTAAAATGCAATTGTCAGCAGCAGAAGATGCAGAATATAATTAAGTTGTCAGTTCTCATTGCTGCGGTCAGAGGGAAGTCCCCTCCAGGTGTGCGTACTCTTCTTTTCTCTCCGAATAGGCATCGATCTTACAGTAGTTTTCCACTAAAGTTCCACTATAATTTATGGCCTCAACCCATTCGATTAGCAATAGTCATTAGCAAAATTGGGTCCATTGAACCACGAGCTAAACAGCGCCCAGGGGCCCCCACCACCACTCCACCATTCGAATGACTAATTCGAGACAAGCCGATCGCATCGGATCTATCAATCGCCCATGTCTTTATCTGATCTCGCCAGGCGCTCAAGACACGGGCTTAAGCTGAAATGAAACACACAACAAATTGGCCAACACCGCTGGCAGCATCACCCATCCAGTTATGACCATTTAGGCCCCAATCTTCGAGCGCCAATCGGGCTCCCATAAACATTCCCCTCTTATAGAGTGGGGGCGTTATCGGGGGGACAGGGATTGATGGGGCAAATTGATTTGCGGTGTTGCATCTCTCAATCTATTGCAAAATTAGGTGCATTGCCGCTGGTCCTGCTGAGAATTGATGGAACCGATGGCCGGCACATGACATAATTAGGCCTCATACCAGCCCCAGCCACAGCCACAGCCACAGCCCCATCTACTTATGCACTCAGAAGAAGTTTTGGCCATTGATTTATGGGTTGGCTTTGGGAACGGGAACGGGAACGAGAACGCGAAAGCCACTCATGAAGATTGAAACATATTTGCCTTTGCAGCTTCTTTGTTCAGCTTCAGTGTCCCAGTCAAAGCGATACGTGGGGCATAAATCACATTGCCAGCTACCGGGCTTTTGGGTGATTCAAGACCTCAGCCCACAACCCAACTGGTCTGTGGTTCCACAGTCAGATATGCGTTTCATTTGTGCCGTCCAAATGGCGCACAAAGGGCCTGGCATGGAGATGGACCAAGCCGGACCTGGCCGGGCACCAGCATCCAGTTTTGACATGGACATCGGCCACAGCGCGTTGGCATTGGCAACGCACGACAACAAAGGACGGCAGAGGACGGCAGAGGTTGAGGTTGAGTTTGGACCTGGGATGCATTTCTCAGGGTGGGACCCATGTCCACCTTAAGGCCATTAAATTTCACCGCCACATAAAGTTGCCCCTGCTGCCTGCATGCTAAATTAGTACACTAATGAAATTATTTTTCACTTTTACTATTCCCTTTTCGAAAGGGCAGTTGAACTTTGGAAAATCATCTGGAAACTAGAACATGCTCTTAATTTATTCCATTTCAAGAGGCAACGACTCTTTGTGGAAATAACAAAACTATTTTGGTTATACAAAATTCTGCTACTAATTTGATCAGAACTGCATCCTTCATATGATGGGAATTTTGCACTTAGTTTGGGGGAAATGCCTTTGAAGTTGTTTGTTCTCCTCTTTTTTGAGGGTATTTTATGTTTTGAACAGGGAAAACCCTAGAAATTCCCCCAACTAGCTTTTCATTTTATTATTCGCTCTTCTGTGGTTTATGACAGCTTCTCGATCTGGTCGGGGAGAGTTCTTTACGAGTGCTCGTAAACCGTCGTCAGTGGGGAAAATTGTTATCGCGCCACATTCAGCAGCCCGAAAATGATTTCTTTAACTGGCTGGCTCTCTGCTCCATTTTCAAAAAAAAAATGTTCTAGTTTGTTGTCCCACGTCCTGTATGCATTTTGGGCTGCTGCTTTTCACGTTTTCCACTTGGCGGAGGAAACTGAAGGTTTTGCACGTTTGCCAGTTTGACGAGCAATTACGTGACACTCCCGCAGCGCGAGTACGAGATTTATATATATTTAACACGTTCCACCACAAGGGGGAAGGCAATACAAAATTGAAACTAGAATAGAGACAAAGTCAAGGCTTGATTGGCCGTTAAATGACGCAAAGATGTTCTTGGTTCCATCTTTAAAATATTAACTACGGATTGTCAGACTTCAAACAGCAAAAGTAGCCTCTTTTCGTTGCCCTTCTTCTTAAGTTATTCTCGTTACAATTAATTATTTTCGGATGGTTGACATTTAGATGGCCTTTCGAAATATGGCTTTAAATGCTGTCTGGAAAAGTGCAAAATAAATTATAGTGCCGCAAATCGGCCCCAGGCACCTGTTGCCAAACAAAGTGTTTTTTAATTAATTGCCTCCCTCCTCCTGCCTTTTTTATATGCAAAAAAAAATATAATTAAAAAATGTCAAGAGCTGCAAGTCAGAAATCTGTTGCATGTTTAATCAGCAACAACAGTAAAAATGTGTAGCAACATCAGCAGAACCAAAGCTAAGCAGAAAAGCAAGTTTGAGGCTGGAAAAAAATTTGAATTTAATTGTTGCCGGCAATGGTTTCATGGCCAAAAACTGCGGTTCTTGTTGCTCTGTTGCAGTTGCTGGTTTTGGTGCTGTTTTATGGGTGTTGCCAAATAAATTTACATAATAAATTGCATGGCTTGCTGTTCAGAGAATTTCGACAACACAAAATATTGCGTATGCCCATATTAAATATGTTTTTTTTTTTCTCTCTTCTCTTTGCAGGTAAGACACGATTTTATTTGAGTAAACATTTTCGTATGGGAAAGAGCACAAGAGCACTTCCGCTGGACTTTGGGCTCGAACTGATTTCCGTTTCGGGTGGATATACAGCCGGAAAGCTGGAAAGCCGGAGCGGAGCTGATCGACCGATAGAAGCCGTACAAGTAACTGTCTGAATTGAAAGCCAAGCCTCAGGTTGCATAATTTCATGCGCATAGAGCAAATAATCACGATCATTACGCAGCCCGAGCAGGGTGTCAGTTTTCTGCTCAACATTTCAATTTCTCACATATTTTAGTTCCATGCATTTTCTGGTTTTGTTTTTTTTTTTTGCGATTTCGTTGCACACAATTTGCGTGACTTTTGTCAATAACTTTGCCGCCAACCCCCCGCCCGCCCCTTGTGTGGCATGGTTCAAAGTGTCATACATGGATTTCCGCATATTTCATGCGCTTCGCCTTCGCCCGAACATTGCATTCCCATTTGCCGTATTTTTATGTTAATTTATTTGAATTGGGGAGAAAAAGTCGACACAAACACAAAAGTGTGTGTGTTTGTTGTTGTCGCCGAAACGGGACTTCTCTCCCAGCCAGCCCAGGTCGACCGCAGCATAGGGCTTAATGACCTGCCCTGCCTGCCCCGCAACCCTTGGCATCGCCCCTTTGTCCGACCCACGACAACGCACTCTGGCACCTGGCACTCATCCAGAACGGCAAACAGGAATGGAAATGGAAATGGGAGCAGAAGCAGAAGCACTGGGAACAAACATCATAATTCAGTCACATTTATTGTGCTTCCAACTTCCGGTTAACTTGTTCTGTAAGTTTGAATTCATTTCCCGCACTCAAAGATTAAGGAAAAGTGGAAAATAACACAATTATTTTGTTTTGGCTTCGGCTTCGCCTTTGGGCGAAATCCCACAAATGAGTCTCGGGCGAGCACTCACCCTCGGCTCTGCTGTGGCAAGCATATTTGAATAGCAGCTGCCGGATAAATGAAAATCCAAATGGTTTTCCAGCCCCTGGACATTGGCTAAGGCTGCATTCCGCGATAGCGTCAAGGCATTTCCACAATTTGAGGCTTTCGTGTTTCAGTATCCACTCTTAATCGAATGAATACTTCCGCATTCAAAAGCGAACGAGCTTGAAACAAAGTTTGACTTTCACTCGACCAAGGAGAGTGGCGGGGGGAGGGGAAGTGATAGAGATAGGCCTATCGGACGTTCAAAGAGAGCAGCAATCGAGAGAGTGCCCTTCGGCAGAGCATCGCGTCGCGTCGCTTCGTGTCGCTTCGGAGCGGCTGTCAAATTAAATTAAGCCGAACAATTTGACACGAAGACAATTAAGCGAAGCGGCTTAAGACTATCAGCTGTAGCGGCAGCCAAAAAAAAACAAACAAAAAAAATGAAAGTCGCAAGTTCACTTTCGGTTTTTCATCGCTGGAGTGGAGTGGAGTGTTGGTGTTGTGCAATTGCCGAGCGGTGCCACGAGGCCAACTGCAAAATATGCCGTAATCGTAATCGTAATTGCTGTGGCTGTGCCAGGGAGCGGGGGCGACGTCATAGCCAGCGCATAACTCAATCAAAAAGTCCCAGAAAGAAAGGATACCTTCCCAGGCCGAAAACTTGGATACCCTAGCAGATACCCTAGATAGGGATCCGCTTCTGCCGGCCTCTGCTCAAAGTTTCATATCTCTCCTGGATCCTCCTTTCTTGTGCCTTCTGCCTTTCAAATCCTTTGCTAAAAATGGAAATACCCTTAGCTAGGGTATCAAAACATAACGCCATGGAGGTGCTGCCTGTAAAAGTTGAAAATTTACTATTTGCAAACACGCGGGGGGCAGGCGACGGCTTAGGGAGAGGTGGGGACTCGTTCGCACTTGGTGCGGCGGCCCATTCTCCCGGGCGCCTCGAAGAAGTTATCGCAAAGTGCATCAAGCATACGCCGCGTTGTCATTGAGATGAAGTTATTTTTAGCTCTTGCCATAACCCACATGCCGAGCAGCAGCAGCAGCAGAGCGCTGTGCCACATTTTCCTACATACGATTATTAATTTGAGCCGCCAACTGGTTTACGGCAGAGATCTGGCAGAAAACTGTAATTCATTTGTAACTTGCAGCGTGTTTCGGGTAGCTGGCGGTAACTAGAGGAAGGTGTACTCGTACTCCATCCAAACCAGTTTCCCCAATAGCCCAAAGGCCTCGTTCGCCCCAGCCGCAGCCCCAGTCTCAGACCCAGTCCGATCTTCGAGTCGAATCGCGATAAAATGTTAAATGCTACACAGATTGATTTCGTCCAGCATTTTCGCTGTGCTGTGGCCTGGCATGGCATTTTGAAATGAATTATGTAGTCATATGCAAATTGCCTCAAAATGCACAATCGCATTTGTCGCATCCGACGAGGAATCGAAAATTCAATTTGTTTGGCAATTTAATATGCTAATTTTCCAGCACAGCTCTTGGCCCGGTTTCCCTTTCACATTGATTACGGAACCTTAACAGAGGAGTCTATAAATAGTTCAATACTCGTACTTTGTTTCATTGAATTTAATGTCTCTTTTGTAAAACAGATGTTTTCGGGCATAATGAGGCAGTGGCAGGGGCAGGGGGTGTGGTGTGTATTTATAGGTACTTAACAAAGCCATTAAATGCGAATATTAGAGCTCAACCAGTTGAATGGCCCCTTCACAATTGTGGTGGAGGAGGGATTGCGTTGCGATAAGGTTCTCAAGTCTTCCAATTAGCTACACAGGGGCCCCATTATGAGTCCGACCACGCCATAAGAAGCTTAGGCTCGTACTCGTAATGTGCTTTGTGCAAGGCTTCAGAATGATGGGATGCGATGCCGTTGCGTCTGTTGCGCCCAATCTTTGCCTTATCGACGAGGCCAGGCTCTGCAGCTTCGCTGCATATTAAATTCAGTCATGCATTCATTTTCCCCCAACTTAATTACCTTACCAAACAATCTCTGGCCGACAGACAGCTCGTTTGCATACATAGCCAGCCGTTTCCATCATGTCCGTGGGCTGCAAACTGCGAAACAAAGTTGTTGATCGCCATTTCATTAACTGCGATGTTTACACACGGGCCAATAAAACCATATTGACCCGTGAACAGGGCCGCAATAGAGTTTTTCATTTTCATTTAACAAATTAAATCATTTTTTTTGTTGCTGTTTCAAGCGGAAATTAAAAATTCTGCTTGCCCTGGCCCAGCCTGGCCCTTTAACGTCTTGGCCAGAAAATTACTTTGTGGTCAGGTCTGAGCCCACAAATTAACTTAAGCTGACGCCCGTCCAGGCTATAATCCCTTGGATTTTGGCCATCAAAGTAATTGACCAGGTCGTGTGTGTGTGTGAGCGTCTCGAATTTAATTCAATTTTATTCAAATTTGTGTCCGGGAAAATTGCCGACACTCGACACTCGACGCAACAGTGCAACAGTGCAACATGGACATGGATGAAAATCATATTTGTATGCTCAAGCCGAGTGTGTGTGTGTGTGTGTGTGTGTGTGGGGCGCAGTGTAATTTCATTCCATAAATTTCCACTTAATTAGCGGTCAGGTCCGGTCACCTCTCCGCTCTCCCACTGCTCTCCTTCCTTCCCGTCATGGTCAGCAATTTATGCTTAAATTTCCGCTGCACATTTTTCAAGGCGATTGCGTACACGCTTTTCAACTTCCACTTAACCTATCCCGTGGCAAGCGCAGTAATTTATGCTAATTTTACGCAATTTTCTTTATATATCCGTGCTCTGTCCCCGGACTCCTTTGGGCGTGGCCGGGCATGGCGTGACGCGGCATATACCCGAGTGGTATCGAGCCGATTATTCGCACTGCAACATGTAAGCCAAATTGTCATGAAAATGTGGCAAGAAAAAAAGGAAAAGAAATATATTTTATATTGAGAGAAAAAGGAAAAACTGTGTGAGGCCAAAGTGGAATCAAATTAGTGGACGGACAGCTCGGAAAATTTATTTCACGCACCTTGGACTACTTAGAGGCGTTGTCATCGGGCCAGAAGCGGGCCAGACAAGTTTCCCAGGCGACACCGCGTTTCGTGCACGCACTTGCCAAGTCTCGAGACTCCGCCCCGCCACCAACGAGCCACAGACTGCGGGAATCGAAGCTTTAAATACCCTTTAAGAAAAGATGATGATTCATATGGCGGCTATTTGATGATTAATTGTCTTGTGGGATTGCCGCTTTCTGGCTTAGAAAGAAATGTTTAGGTGTTGCAAGCATATGGTCGCAATCATGATACCCTCCTGCATGTAGGGTATTACAACCAGAGCTACAAAAACTTTGATGTCAACACGCAATCGACGCCGGCCGGCCGAGAGCCACATAATGAAAAATAAATGCATTAAAAATCGAAAATCTCAGCCCGTTCGAAGTGGCACAAACAACGGTATTCACACACACACACACACACACAGAGACGCACACGCACTGAGGCACACACCGATGGCCGATTGCCACACACAGTTGCAACACGACAACTTTTCTATCACTCGCACTTAATTCATTTTGATTTCTGTGCAAAGTGGAAATTTATTTGCATAAATTAAAACACACAGAAACGAGGGAAACAGAAAGAAAAAACAAAATCAAAATGAATAGAAAATATATGTATATACAATATATGTAAATACATGGCTCTGCACATGCAACTATGTATGTGGGCGGGGCACACTCCCTCCACTCCACACACAGACACAAAACCACCTCTATCCGCCTGCAGATGTATCTGTATCTGTATCTGTATCTGTGTATTCTCGTATGCATGACAAGTTGCCGGCTGGCCGCTTTGGGTCCGTTATGTTGCCTGTTGCCGGTGATGTGGCTTTGGCTGCCACACCACAGAGAGAGAGAGAGAGAACCGAGGGAGAGTGCCTCTGGCCGAGTCTGTTGCATAAATAGAAAATTTATTTATTGATTACGCCGCCTAAATTCCACTATAAACACTTCTTTTGGTGCTTTTAGTATTGGGGTTTATTTTTTAACGATTATTAACGAAATAATATGTTAATAGCCAGCTTTAAAGGTGAAAATAATATTAAATTGAGTACCATAATTTGGAAGGCGGATAATTTGTGATAATGATGCAAACCAATGGGTAATTCCCTCCTCCACTTGGAACTGCTAATTTCTAAAGCAGGGTCATCCACTCTAGAATGGAAAACTGCAAGCCTTTGGGTCGGGAAGATGTATCCCATCTCCTCCAGATACACGGGGGGCTGTGCACTCGTATCCAGACACTTGTCTGAATGCCACTTTTCTTTAATTTGGTCTCCCATTTCCAATCTTCTGTCTGGTCAAATGTTAAAAGAAACTTCGCTGCTTCCCAGCCAATACTCTCGTGTGTGCATAGTTAATCAGGTCTAGCCACTGCGTTTCCTGTTCTCTGATTTGCAATCAGTCTTTGGGAATTAGTCAATTCAACTTCGACTTCTTCCACTCCTCCGACGGTACGGCCTTGACGGATAGGAAGCAACAATGCTGCATAAAGCAGTGTGAAAACGACAACAAAGTAGGAAATAAAGAGAAGCAACAAAAAAAAAGAATTGTGAACACAAACAGCATTTTGCACATTATTAACAGCCTGAAAGAGGCATGCAACCGATCATTAGAAGCTCGTTTTCCAATTTGTTGTTTGTTTGCCGTGTTATTGAGGCAATTGCTGTTGTTGCTGTTGCTTCTGCTGAGTTTCAATGTCAATTTGAATTAATTAATAGAGAAACCAACATGAAATAGGCAGACAAATGATTGAAAGCCAGCCCCCCGCCCACACACACACAACGCATCGAAGCGTAACAAATGGCCAGGGACAGGCTTCCCCCAACAAACACACAGATTCATACTGGAAATGATCATTCAACAATAGCATTAGCAAATAGCATTAGCAACCATCACTATGCAACATTATAATCAGCATCAGCATCAGCATCGACAGTTTCAGTTGCAATTTTAATGATTTCCATGAAACTGAAATCGTTTGGGCATGGGATGGATGGTACGCAAAGATACAGATACGATACAGATACAGCGGCATTAGCAAATAGAGGTACAAATACAAGTTGCATGCTCGAGCATATGGCAGAGCCCAGACACGCCCTGCCACATCGCTGCTTCGGTATCTGTGTGTGTGTGTGTGTGTGTGTGGATTGCATGTGAACAATGTGTAAATAGTTTTAACAGAGAGCTGAAAAAATATCATCATCATCATGTAGGAGATATCAATTTGTTGGCACCCGGCAGCAGATGCAGCAACAGCCATGATAATGATACTGTTGCAACAACAACAACAAAAACATCCCTGAATTCCCAACTGACGGACAGGCAAATCCGTCCGCCCACTTAAGAAATGTGTATTACCAACTTTATCCAGCGATGTACAGCCCTGAAGTTGTGATTATGGCATTTTAATCAGTTGAACGAAGAGGGGGGAAAAAATGTTGCGGGGGCATTCCTTTTGCCCAGGAGAGAAGATTCCAATCCATTGAGCAGCAAAACAATTTGCAATTATCCAAAGTTGCCACACTGCCACAGACATCACGGGGCGAGCAGAGGCGGAAATACTTGAATATGCTCAAAGGAATTTCGAGTTAATTAAATGTTCGCCTTTGAATTTTAGCGTTTCTATTTTAAAGTTTAGAAGTATCTGTAACTCTTAAATATAGTTGGTTTTTCTCTTATCACACATCGCCCCCTTTCTTATCGTTTCAGGTATGATCAATGAACAATTCCCTGGGAATGGTAACGCTCTGTCAGAGTCCACTTTGTTCGGTAATTCCATACCAATCTGGGTTCTACCAATCACCTGGGCTGGAACGTCTCTCATATGCACCACACACATATCTGAGCAACAATAATTGCCAGTTGAGTGTGGATGCCCCATGCCCCCCTTTTGCAAGTTGCAACTCTCTGGAGCTGTAGCTGAGTGGCAACAAAATGATTTACAAAAGATAACAAAAATTGCCTGCGCTCGTACTCGTATGTTGGCCTACAAAATCCGAGGGAGAAAAGAAACACACAAAATCCATGAAAAACACATTGAGAGCGGTTAATGTTGCGCCTGTTGTTGTTGTTGTTGTTGTGTTAGCGGCTAATGGTTCTCTGCTGCCTGGGCTTTGGCAGCTCCACCTCTACTCCATCTCCGTCTCCGTCACCCTCTTTTCTTTTCTTTCCTCTGCCTCAGCTGCACTTTAAAATGATTTTCCAAAGTTTTGCGGCAGCAGCCGCGATGGAAGATACAGATACAGTCAAAGAAAAGAAAAGAAAAGAAAAGGGGAAAAACCGAAGCGTTGAAAATTCAGCTGGAAATTACTTGCGCTGCTGTTGCCGGTTTGCTGCTTGCTGCTGATGATGCTCGTAATTCTTGGTACATTATTTAGCCAGACAAAGCGGGAAAATGGCAAAAGAATTTCACTCAAACGTGAGAATAGTGGCGAAATAATTGAGAACGATTTCTGTGGCATTTGTTTTGCCAAAGGAAATTGATTTTCAATAAAAGAGTTTTCGTTGCCTAGGGGCCTGCCGAGGAAAACTTTAGCTTAGGACAAGCGTTGAAAAAAAAGCATTTCACCGAAAACCCGACCCGAAACTTGTTGAATGAAGATGTATGGGGTTGTCCTCTCACTGAACTCTCGACTGCGTTTGTCTTGGCATTTTCTTTCCTTCTTTCTTTTTGGGCTGGCAACTCCCATCCCCCATCCACAATGCCCAATCCGTGCTGGCAATGCCTCCTCGATCAGAGGTTAAACGTTGCGTTTGCCAAGCGTTTTCCAGAACCAGCTAGAGCAGCAACTTGATGGCTGATCATCAACATTAAAGCCAAGTGCCTTGCCTTGGCTTGCTTGGCTGCCCATGGCTCTTTGGAGCTTTGGCTCTTTGGCTGTTTGGCTCTTACTCTTCTCCCTGCAAGAAATGCAGCTAACCTATATTTTAGCCGTGTTCATGTTGTTGCTGCTGGAATGGCGTTGTGAAAAACATTATTAACCGATTTTTATTGCATTCTGCTTTTGTTGCTGTTGTTTCTGTTGTTTCTGTTATGGTGCCGTCGCCAGTCTGAAGGCATTTGAAGGCGGTTAACTGGCCATTAAGGGGCGTTCCTAATGTATCTCGATGGAGAGATGGAGAGACCTGCCTTTGGCTCTGGCTCTTGCCTCAGCTTTGGACACAGCCACAGCCGCAGCCACATCCAACTCCATCTTCGTTTAAATCCATTCGTGCCACGTTGTTGCCGGCTATGAAGAAGGAAAACATTTTAGTGCTTTTCAGCTGCCTTCTGCCTGCTGCTGCCGGCTGCTGGCTACATACAAATTTTCCTTGGCCTGGCATTTGGCTGCTTGTCGTTGGTGGGTTGAGCCCCAACTCGTAAAATCATAAAACAAATTAATTGGCACTGTGTATGCGTGTTACCAAGTATCTGTGTGTGTGTCTCTGAGCCCGTCTGACCTGGTCAGCGGTGCCTGGGCCCGTGCCCGTGCCTGTGTCTGCGGATCTGCATCAATTTTCTATTCTTCTCGAGCGGTTTGTCCTTGCCATTTTCGAAGTTTTCCATGGCGCGGTTTCCGCTTAGCTAATTTGCAATGCAGCTTGCTGCCTTTTGTTTTATTTTTTTCCTTTTGTTTTGTCTATTTTTTGAGGCCACTTTTGAATGCAACTCGTCGATGGTTGGAATTGGTTTTGTGTGTCTGTGTCGCACTTTTAGTTTCTGGTTTATTTAATGACTTTTTGCAATTGTTTTCGTGAGCGGATTTTCAAAATTGGTTTCAATGAGCTTCGCTTTGTTGCTTGGCTTGGCTTTGCTTCGGTTTGGTTTGGCTTGGTTTGGTTTGGTTTTGCCTTTTTGCAGCTCAAGGTTAAGTGGCATTCGATTCGTTATTGCAAGAAATAAAAGCTGCGCCCCTCACGTCATTCTCTGGTTTTATTTTATGGTAAAATTTCCTTGAGCTGCTAATAATTGCCGCCCCGATTGCGCTTATGAGTCTTAAATGTGGGTTTGCCACTAAATTCAAAGTGAACCGAATCCACACACACACTCGCGCACACTTGGGCACGGGGCGTATACGCAATGTGGCAAAGTGGCGGCCATTAGAAGTTGGCTTCATTAGCAGGAGGCCCTGTGCATACATTTGATAGATGAATGCCGAGCACTAAGTCATCATTAGCTCGATACCCATTTATCATGATCAACGGACTCCGATTCGGATTCAGATCGCGTTCATGATTAGCTATTTGTCTTGGCGGAGTTTGGAGATTGATTGAGATCATCGATCAATGGCAGAGGATACCAGAATGCTTAATCTTTCTGATATCTTCTGAGTAGTAAATCTTTCCGATACAAAAACAAGCATAGATCCGTTGATCTACGATCTTGTAGGTGATGGTTCCACTCCGCTCCACTCCATCTACCATTGTTCAGCCTCCCACCCTGGCCAGCCGTTTTCTGAGCAATTTACCGCCAACTGCACTTAACTAGCCGTTGCATTTGCTTTTGCTTTTGACATTGCCATTGCCATTGGCATTGCCATTGGCTTCAGCTTCAGCTCCAGCCCCGACTTCGACATCGACATCGACATCCCATCCCGAGCACTCGAGCAATTTACGCATTTCATTTGATTTCAGACATTGCATCGTCGTCAACGTTGTCGTTGCTGTTGCCATTGTTGTTGGCGGATGGCCTGGCGATGGCGACCTTCCTTGTTACCAATGTGCCATGGCAAAATTAACGGCAATTAACTTGATTCGCTTTTGTTTCAGCCATGACTGGCACTGCATTTTTCCCCTGTCTTTCCCGTGTTTCTTTCTCTCTTGGCTGGCAAGGCAATGGGCATGAGGTAATAATTTACGAAATTGACAAGTGAATCATTCAACGAGGATGGAAACAGAGAACGGAGCTGGCGATGAAGACAGAGTGGGCTGACGCTGACGGTGGTCTGGTCAGGGACTGCAGACGCGAAGGGGGACAGGGACGGGGACGGCGACTAAGCAGAAAATTAACGAGTAATTAGAAGTTCCTCTGAAAGACGGCATCATCTTTATTGTCTTAGTTAGTTTTTTTCCCCCCATCCCGTTCCCTCTGTTGCTTCTGTTGCTTCTGCGGCTTCTCTGGGGGCGTGCGTCAAGGAAGTGTCGCCACTTAGAGGCTTGTTGCTTGCTTTTTTATTCGCCTCTGTTTTTGTTTCCTTTGTTTTGTCAGGCATTGATTAATGAGCTGCGTGGCTCGATAAAGCCTGGTGGCATTGGCTTTGATGTGGCAACGATTCCCCCCCTGTGTCCCCCCTGCACCACCACGAGTGCAACGCTTACTTAGTTTGCATGTCGTTCGAGATCGACAAGCATCTGATTAGCATGGAACATGCTGGCGAGTGGCGAGTGAAGAGTGGGGGATCATACAAATATGGCAGTGGCTTGTCTTGGCCAACAATCGCGAGTGCAGCGAATGTAGGGGTGGGGGGAACGATCAGCGATCAGTGATCTATATTCATTCTATTGCCTCAAGCTAGAGCTTATCCCGAATGATCTCATTCGTTAGTAGATCAGAGAATGGGAAATGGGAAATGATCTTCATCGGTGTACAGTAAATGGAGATCAAATTAAAGCGATTGATCATTGATTGAGGATCAGTAAGCACCTCATTTGGTACTTATTTCTTTTAGCAGTGAGTGAACTCCTTTTATCAACAGTTGAATAGTTTGAATCCCTGATAATCCATTGGAAACTCCATCCCGAATGTCGTTTACTCACTCGCAAGTCGTTTGTTCATCAATATTAAACGGAGCTAACCATTTTTGGGCACAAGCCATCAGAGTAACTTCCACACACAAATTGTTTGTGACTAATTAACACAATGAAAGGTCATTGTTTCCACTTCAATTAGCCTTTTTGCACGACGACTGGGGGCACCTTGTGGCTTGCCGCTGACCAAATTGGAGTGCGTCTCCGACTGTGGCCTGTCGCCTTCGATCGATAGCCTAATCGAAAGTCTGACGTCTGATGTCTGTTGTCGGACGAAGCGGCCAACAGTTTGGGCCAACACTCAGAGCGGCTTATGACAACAGCGAGTGGAATGGAATGGAATGGATTGCATTCAATTGCATAAAATGCCAAATTGTCTGGTCCGACCAAACAGTCGACGATGGGGCCTGAAATGTGGCCAAATTTGGCGCTGCCAAGTGGAAAATTCAATGCAGTTTTCCACAGTGTTTGTGTGGGGAGCCGGTTCGAGCCTGGTTTATGGCCGGCCGGCCGGCTGGTTGGCTGGCATGGCCAAAATTGGTGAACAACTCTTGGTGGCATGCAACAAAGTCAGCGACTGACTGTGCGGCTATGCCGTCTCGCTTGCACCCATCTATTTAATGTCAGAGCGCGCAAATTAAACGGTTTTATTATGACAGCGACTAATTCGAAGCACCGGCACCAGCAGCAGACACAAAACCAGAAATGTCGCGCAAGTGCAGCGATCTTTGGGACACCAACAAGTGACAGCAACAACTAACAAAACAACAAAACAACAGACCAGCAAACAGCAAGGAGCCAGAGTCATAAAATTAAATTTAATCCGCATGAAAGTGGCTTTGCCTGTTGGCTCTTTCACCTTTAGACACACCCACCTTGTCTCCTGTCTGCCCGTTCCCATCCCCCTCTGCTCGCCTGCTCTCCAGGGAGCTGCAGCTTTACATGTAATCCGCTTGGACCACTGCTGCTGCATCCACACACATTTATTTGCCAACTCATTTAAGCAAATGACCAGGCCAAGACATTGTCCGGCCGGATCGCGATAAGTCAGCCAACACACATACACGCAGGAATCCGAGCCCAGCTGATGGCATTCAACTCTTAATAAATTGATGTCTCGCCCGCCTCGTTCCTGTGGTGTTTCCTTTGTTTTTTGTATACTCTTTCAAAGGATAATATGAGCCTTGCAGTGAAGCAGGGAAGGAAGTGGCTCCTAATAATATATTTCCATATTCATTGAGTCTTATAAGACTCAATCCCCAAGTATCATTCGATTCCCTAGGGTATCTCAAGATTCGTTCCAGCCTTCCTTTCATTTCATTTTATTTTTAATTTTTATTTTTTGTATATATGCTCGTACACTTTTGGTAGCTGCTTATCGGCTTGTCGTCTGCTTAAAGTGTTAAAAAACATTTTTTCCCCGACTGCCGCCAGGGCATTGAAATATATAAAATTGACTTGAGCAGCTACTTGAGCGGCTTTTGTTCCTTTTTGTTTGAGTAAATGCCGCATTTGGGTTAATTTTCGGTTTTTTTTTTTTGTTCTGTCGTTATTTTCAACGCATAATTAATTTAACATGCACTCTGAATAACCCGAAATGGGTATCTTTCAAGTGGCACTCGAGTGAATCAATCTTGAGATTTGCTCGTCGACTGTGCGGCTCCTCGAGTCGAGACGAGTCTCTTCAGGAAAATCGTTTCAAGCGAAATTTGTTATCATTCGAACTGGAGGGGAACAAGCCCAAGAATACCACAAATCGAAGGATTATACAAGCATATGTTCCTTTATATTCGTTGAAATTTCCCATCACTGGGAAAGGGGCTAAAATTAATACCAACTTGTCTGGCATTAATATGAAATCGGTTTTGAAAGCCGCTTTCGGCTAAGTGATTCATTCGGGCCGCCACTCAGTCACTCACGTAGGCCTTCATGGCTAATTAAATTGCTTAAATCGATGCGAAGAGAAGGTTAAAGTGTGGGTGTTGGCTTCCATGAGGCAACATCAAAAACACACAAACACACAGATACACAATACATGCAGCTGCATTCGATTGGAATATGTAAATGTTGTGTTGGATCTGGTTAATGGCTGTTGTTGTCATGAGCGAAAGAGTGAGATACACCCCCACAAAATGCCGAAAATATGGGACACATTTTGATAGATGTTTTTATATGAACACCTATAAAAATGCAAAGAAAAATTCTCTCAAGAAGCTCCTCTCCTTCCTACAATAAAATTGCTCAGCTTGTTGCAAACAAAATGTGAAAAATGAAGCAATTAACCAAATTGGAAAATTGCATGTTCCCAGCTATGTTTTGGCCATGTTACGCGTGAGTGCTGGCATTAGCCAAGATATGCATCAACAGCGGTGCGAACACGGGATTCAATGGGGATTCATTGGGGGCAGACAGGCGGCCGGCTTTGGTTTCAATATTCATGGGCTGGACACACTGCATCCGCAAGATACACATACAATGGCGAAACGTCAATAAATTACACAAAAACCGAAAGAAAAATCCAGAAATATTTATAAATTAATCAGGCGCCGCAAGTATGTAAAGCTGCTGCTGCTGCCACAAGGCCCCGTTGCAATGAAATTTGCTGCAGAATTTATGTGGCAAGCGGTACGGTACCGAAACGGTAAATGAAAAAGTTAAAAACCGCTGCCACTGCCGCTGCGCCTGCGCTCGTCCATCGTTTTGGATTTTGGCTTTTTTGTTGTTGTTGTTGGGGTCTGGGGTCTGGGGTTCGGATTCTGGGAGTGGCGCCCCGGTCTCTGGCTTTGGGTCTCCGGGTGTCTCCGGGGCCAAGCGTATCGTTTTGTAAACAATTTCTGTCGGCTGTTGCTCATTTCATTTTTCATTTGGCCTTTTTTTTTGGTGCTTTTTTGTGTGTGTCTGCGGCTTAGAGACCCAAATGCTGACAGCCAAATGGATGGCAAAGGCCTGCCTGCCACACAGGCGAGACCTTGGGACTAACTGTCTCGCTTCCACTCTGCCACTGCCACTCACTCGATTCTGAAATATTACATAATTATGGCCCTGGCTGGTTAATTGAATTGGAATGGAGGGGGGAGCGGGGAGTGGGGAGTGGAGTGGAGCTCGGGCAAAAGTCAAGAGTTCAGCAATGTTCTCGATTCTCGATTCTTGATTCTTGACTCTTGATTCTCGACTCTCCAATTGTTGCCCAATTTGTGCAAGTAATTTGAACTTCACAGTCGAATGCCTCAACTGTATCTGGATCTGTCGCTTGCCCTTAGCCCTCGTCTCTAATTGAATCCAAAGTTTTCCCATTAACCCCTCCCCCCCTATCCCCCCACTCAGAAAGTGTAAAACAAAACGCAAAACTGACAGCAGAAGCACAAAGAGGAAAATTTCTGTACAGTTTTCCCCCTGCGTGAGTTGCATAAACAAGGGATTGTTGCTGCTGCTGCTGTGGTTGGCTGGCTGATTGCCCCATAGACATACCCATACCCATACCCATCCCGTGCCACTGCCACTGCCCCAGTCAACCTGCCACGGAGTTAGTTGCTTAACGCTTCGTCAATTCTTTTTTTTTTTCTGTTTGTTGCATTTTGTAGGCCTTTTCACAAAAAGTTGACCCCATTCCCAAAAAACAACACAGAAAACAGAAACCAGAAAGAAAGATACAAATTAGTGTAGAACTTCGGCTAATGAGTATCTGTGTTTGGGTTTAGTATCTGTGTGTGTGTGTAAACGACTTATAAATATGATGAGGGGTCTCTGCCGGCTGTCAAGAGTTTGAAAACTGCTCGCCTTTCCGCCTGGATTTTCTAAACCAATTAACTTGACTCTCAAATGTCACGTTGGCCTTTTGTTTGTTTGGTTTGCATTTCAGTAATGTTTTTGTTAATGCCACACGCACACAGCACCGGGCAGTGAAAGGCGCTGACGGACAGGGCGTGGCTGTGCGGCTGTGTGGCAGCTATATAAGTGGCTTTAGCTGTTGCTGTTAATTCGAAGCACTTGACGACCGTTTGGCATACACTTCCTGGTTGCCCCACACACAGGCCACCACGCATCTGCACGTTTCGCTATCGAAGTGCAAAGATCAAATAGTAAAGCAGCCGCAAGAGGCAGGAGGCAGGAGGCAAGAGGCAAGTCGCGGAGCCCAGGCCCAAGCCCAAACAACTGTCAACTGCTACTGGCCGTAATTAATTGCCAGCTACAACAAGTCGACTGCAGCTCCAGCCTCAACTCTGCCCCATGCAGCCAGTGCTGGAGCCAGTCGCCGCTCTTGGCCACTTTATGCGGCAGATGTGCTCGTAAAGATTTCCTCATTGCCGAACGTGTGCATAAAAAGCATTTCAAGCATTTTCACCGCCGAACGGGGTGGGAACAGGGAAAACTGTGAACAGTTTCGTAAATGAAATAAAATCTTTTACGAAAAGTGTGTCACTCGCAGAAAATAAGGAAATTTGTATGCTTTTTTTTCGTTTGGTTTGGATTTTCCCCAGATAGAATCTGTAATCTTGGCCTGCATATCTTCCCCTCACACCACCCACCCCATCTCCCAACCCCATTTGATTGTCTGTTAACTGCGCATTTAGCAGGGCTTGAGATGCATCTGCCATCGAATGCCAGGCAGTCGCCGATTAGAGACTCGCGCGACGACAATGAGCAATTAAATCAGTTATAATGAGCTAATTAGAAAAAAGTGCACAAAAGACACGAACAATTGTCTGAGATTCAAAACAGAAATTAATAAAAACTGCACATATTCGCAGCGATTTTCTGTTGTGATTTTCTGGTGACTTCAAGTGCACGCAGCTGTGCGAGAAATACAAACAAAAAAATTGAGATTAATGTCAACGCCAGTCAACAATGGCAGGCTCCAAGACTGAGGCCCATCCCCCAGTGCCCCATTGCCCCCTACCCCCAGCCCCAGCCCACAGCTGTGACATGCGCTAAATCTGTCGACGCCACAAAATGGGGACGTGCCAAAGTCGCGATTTGCAAATGACACGTGTGTGCGGCGATGACCAAACACAAAGCAGAGCCAGGCCAGGGCAAGAATGCGTTTGGTTAATGGCAATGCCTGTAGATAGCGATAACCCGCCATTAATCAGGCCAGAAGCGGGGCACAAGTGTGCTCTGTGCAACAGGCACGTGAGCATTGATAGCCCATGGCGGAAGTTGTGTTGTTGCATGTGGCGCCTCCCACCCCCCCGCTGGCGTGACACTTGGGGGCTGTCTGATAAGAGCCAGCCAAAAATATTACGAAACAATTCACTGATAAACGTTAACTGACTCGATATTCGCCCCGTCTCGCTCTTCGTTAACTTGAAGCTGAAGCAACACGCTGCCAATTGAGCAAAAGTTGACTGCCGGTTATCTATGCAGGTGCCACAGTGATGCAATCGGCGATTACTGTCAGTGAATGTCAGTGGCAGCGATTGTGGCAACACTGCTAAGCCAGAAAGAGGGGAAGGGCCATCGGCCAAGATTTCAAAGCTCATTAGAAATTATACAAAATATATATGGCACCCCTCTAATTCTAATAAAAAGATGCATCAAAAATATGTATGCTCCGAATAGAACGAGTACGAATGAATACCCCACACACGACGCTTGGATACAAGCGTGAAATTTGAAAGAAACATTCGAGGCGTTTGCATTTGCCCCGCTGCAGGCAAATGACCCCATTAACATTTCCACGCACACATGAAAAGCCCCTCGTAAGCGGGGCAGGGGAGGGGGAGAAAACTCTCTTGGGTGCATTCCTGCACGTGTATGGTATATTTTTAGGTTTTCTTTTTTCCCCTTTTTTTATTTTTCGGCAGCCGAGTTTGAATAAATTAGCAGACAGCAGACAGCACCCCTCTCCAGTATTCGCCTTTAATTACATGCAGTTGTCTCAGAAATTAAGTGGCCGCAAAGCAGTCCCGTCCCGCTCTCAGATGCGTCTGTGTGTGTGTGTGTGTGTGTGTGTGCGTCTCTAATTAGGCCGCTCTGAGCACCTGAACCTGTGTAAAATATTATGCCACGCCGGGGCAAAGACACAGACAGAGACAGACAGCGACAGCGACAAAGATAAAACAAAGTAAATACGAGTGGACGGCACAAAGTGGCTGCACAAAGGCAGATCCGACCCGTAGTGGCGGAGGAGCAGAGGAGCAGAGGAGCGGTGTAGCGCAGGGGGGGATAATCATTGGACTGCGGTCAGAATGCTTGAGAATTCTGGGGAAAAATAGGTGTTGAGCGGCACCGAAGCATGGTCTTGGGAGATACTCGTATCTTTGTGTATCTATGTGAGTCAAGTGCTACCTCTCCTGGGCTGTGTGCGTGTGTGTTCTTAGCTGGGTCAAAGGTCAATGGTATGGAATGTTTAATCATTCCTAGAAACGATCTTAGTAGGTAGCAAGCAACTTCAGGTCTTTGTTTTTTGTTTTACTAAAGAAAATAGTGATTCCAGCCACCTTATTTACGAGTATATCTGCGTTTGGTTCAATTGCCAGAGCGTATCTGCGAGATAAATAGCGGAAGGCCAGCTCGGCCACGTCTCGTCGTGTTCAAACTAGCGCTAACAGCTTAAGCCAATAAATAGCGGCAAGTCTACCTCATTTTTTGACCATAAACCCACACACGTACATATGTAGATGCCCATTGTGTTTAGCTGTGTTTACCTAGACGGCACCCGCACCCAGGGACAGAGCAAACATTTCCGCATTCGAATGCAAAACGCAGACAGCCTTCTCTTCTCTTCGTGGATTTGTCGTGCATTATGGCTAATGATTTTATGCTGCCGCTCGTTAGGTTTGACAACTCAACTTTTTGGCCAGGCCAATAGCAGCAAAAGCATCAACATCCCAGCCCCGGCAGCGACTCAATTACAACGCTACCTTTATCGTCCATTGTATCTGCATCTGCAAAGAGATGCTAGAGGTATTTTGTTGTTGTTTTTGTGTTTGACATTCGATTGGGTCGGACAGAGAGAGAGAGAGAGAGAAGGAGATAATCCCAGTAATATAATCATACTTTTGGCAACAATTTTTGCAGATCAAAGTTTGTTTTCTTTTTTCATTCACCTGTGGAAAATTTTATACATTTTTTTTTTGTCTACTGCCTCCCATCCTCATTGCGGTTTTCTTGCCTTTTTGTTGTTGTTGTTTATGGCTTATTGGCTACTGTTTTGGCCATTGTTGTTGTGAGTTTTTGTTGCATTACTTTCACTTTTTTCGCACGGCAGCAGCGTTGGTTTCTTCTCTTCTTCCACCACTTCTTCTTGGCTCAAACTGGGAGCAACTTTGCTTTATGCAACAACTTAAACAATTCCCCTGCTTTATAGCGGCATTCGTTGTTAGTTTTTTTTGTTTAATGCCGAAGCATTTGTCGGTGCCGGTGCCCGACCAACGATTTGTGGCCTACAGGTGCTTGCCAGCTGTTTGAGGAAAACTCTGTGGCACATGGAAAACCGTTTGGGGGGTTCCTGCTGTGGCAATTTAAATGCAACATTTGTTGCCACACTTTATTGAACGATTAAACACTGCTCTAACCCACTCTTTCCCCCCTCTGCTCTGCTCTGCTCTCTTTCCAGGTGCGTATACAAGACACAAACAAAAAAGGGGGCCGTACATATGTGATGTGGCAGGTAATCTGTGGGCTTCCAGGGGGTAAGTACCTGGAACTGACCTCTCAACTCCCATGCGATGGGAATCGGCTTTCAATTACGTAGTTTAAGAGCTCGCAAGCCTCTCTGGGAGTTAATTCCTTGGCGAACAAAGCGGGAGATTCCTTAATTAAACTTTAAACAAGTGCCTCATGCCCATGCCACATGTCGCATGGCCCCTACCCTACTGCCGTATCATAGCAAATGGGCAGAAATTTCAAAAGTTTTCAAAGCTACCCGCCACCGCCACCGCCCTGTCCGTGGCTGTTGCTGTTGCCGCCTCCATAGCATCTTGGAAATTTTCAAAGAGTGCAAATACTTCGACAGCAACCACTGCACCAGTGTGTGGCATCAACAACCACAGCGGCGGCAACAGAAGCGGCAACAGCAGAGATAACAACAAATGCCAATCATTGTTTGCGTAGCACATCAGCAGCTGTTTGCCCCATCGCGCCGTAGATACACGCGACTTGGTGCCGCATCGCAGCCATGAGATGCTTTTATTTTGTTTGGCTTTGCCGACACCGGGTCCTGGCCGAAGCCATGCGAAAGTGTTAACAAACGAAGAGAATTACAGGGACAGAGGCAGGGTTCCACAACTATGACTATCTCTGGATCGGAAAACCTATCGAATCTCTGAGATGTGCAATGATTTCGAAACACTTACAACAAAAGTAAGCCAATTTGACTGTAGATTAGGTAATCCATTATACACTTCTTCAAGACCTCCCCAAGATCATCTGTAAAGAAAGAGTATCAAGAAAACCTAGGCTAACTCTGTAGGGATTAGGTCACGTTTCCTTCAAGCCTGCAGTGTGCTGCGATAATCCATGAAATATTTCTGAGCGATGCCACCAACTCTGGCCCCTAATGAAGCTCTTCTTCAAATGTATAAACAGTTTTTTGTTTGTTTATATATCTCATAAAACAACTCGAAACGGTTGCCTCCAGTTTCGTCTCAAAGGTCTTTTGTAGATTTGTTTATTGTTTTGGTTTAAGTAACATTTGCTTCTTGTTTTTTTTTTTTTTTTTTTTTTTGGTTTCTGTTTTCTGCCTTATGCTAATGCCGAGACGTGCAAAAATTCGCACTTTCCAACTCGTTTGGCATGCCAAAATCCAAATCCAAGATCCCATTCCACGCCAAAGAGGCGAAGCGAATTTTGCATTGTGGTTTTTGGTAGTTTGCGAATTTTAGAAGCTTTTGCGCCGGCAACCAGTAGCGAATGGCCCAAATATCAATTAAGGCCAGCATGTTTTCACTTTCCGTTTGGCAAGTGGGTCAGACACAGCCACAGACACTGCCACAGAGCCACACAGAGATACCAGGCAGAAGAATGCTGGAAAAATATATAGAGGATTTTTTTCTCAGCATGTGCACGACCCACTTCTTGGTTGGTTGACCAAAATCATATAAACCATAAATTTGCGGCATCTAATGGCATGGCAAACAAGTTAATTTGCAACTCTAGCAACCAACTGGGACAGGCCACACCTGCAACATGAGTCAGCCCGGTGCCGGGCCCGGTCCCGGGCCGTGCAACACCCTCCCATGGAGGCAGTGCAGAGCAGTGCAGGCGCAGCAGCTGCGTAAGTTTCCGGGTTAATGCTAATGCTAATTTAGTGTTATGTCTCATTGTTCTCAGGCCAAAGATACAATTGCCCAGATATACGAGAAGAGATAGACAGATAGAGACGGCAGAGTGTGGGGCAGAGACAGAGACAGAGTATGGGGCAGACGCGGATGCAGGCAAATGTCAAAAGTGAAACAAAATAATTATTATGCTGGCATGTTTTTTTGTTTTTTTGTATTCTTTCTCATATTCGAGTGCGTTCTCTCTAGCTGCAACTCCATCTCTGACCGCCTTGGCACAGTTCTCTGGCGACTCTGGCGACTCTCCACTCTTGAGCATAATTGCATAGCCTCGACATGAGTTGGCCCACATTCATGCTCATTACTTGGCTGGCAGTACCAGTGGCAGTGCCACTAACTCGTATCTGTATCTATGCATAAAGTTAATAACACGGTTGTGCCTGTGGCCCCCAACTTCTGCTCAACTTTCCACCAAAACTAAACCGAACTGAAACATAAATTTATCATGTTCGTATCCATTTTGGGCGGGGTGCGGGGGTAGCTTATCAAACAACTAATTCGAAAATCATTAAGTTTTATGGCTCCATTCCAATGAAAGAAACGCCCGAACCGCTTCCGTGTACCGCCGAGCAAAGAGCACAAAAAAAACAATAGTAATGCTAAAGGAGGAAAAGATATGGGACTTGAAGATACTCACTCATGGAATTATTCAAACTCTGATGAAACACAAATGCCTTGGGAAATCTATTAAGTAGGGAAAATGGAGAGGAATCACAGCATTTTCCTGATTTTTAATTCCTTTTGGTCTACGACTACAGGGTATCCACAGGAGAAACACCCGGTGCAAACATTCGCGTGCTCTCCACACGTCAAACGCGGAAATTATGGCATTCAGTGGCTAATCGCTGGACGGTCGCCTAGTCGCCGCAGGATAATGCGGCTGGATCCCGCCGAAAGCATGGCTCTTGTTGCCACCGACTTTTCTTCTAATTTGCCGCTTCCTGCGCCTGTCGCCCGTAATTACAGCCCCAGTCCAGGCCCCCTCTCTGCCTCTGTTTGGGGATGGATATGAAAGGCAATTTTGAAAAAACGCTGAAACGCTGGACTGCGTGTTGGCAGCGAATAAAAAGACTGCAGTTACAGCTAACGGCATCTAATAGATACTTTGCCACCTTGGCATTAACAGATACTCAGATACTCGCAAATGCAGATGCAGATTCAGATTCAGTTGTTTGTGCCTGTGCGTGGAAAAGTCCATAAAGCAATGGAAAATTGTTGAATCAAGAGCAGCCAGAGCAAAGAAGATTGATTGGAAATATCTTTTTAATTGGCAAGGAGATTGTGTGTGTGTTTACAGAGACAATGTAGCTTTCGGTTAGGCATAGATTGCCCTCATAAGTCCATCTGACAAACATTTTCCCCCTCATATACCTGCCGCTGTTGGGTTTTGGCCATCCAATCGCTTAATTAAAATCTTTATTGCTGAACCGAGCAGACAATTTCCACCTGTTATCTGCAGCAGCCAAGAAGCAGTAAGTGCAGCACACGAGTGCAGCATGCAACAGACAATAGCGCCCAAAATAGCCGGCCTGAAAGATGTTGCCAAAGACGACTCCAGTCCCGGGCCCAGGCTGATTTCAATCCATTGTGAAACTCTGCAAGAGGGAGAGCCAGCCAAAGCCAAAGCCAATGCAAAACCGTGTCGAGTCGAGTGGGGAGCCACCCACAAATCTTTCGCCTCCCGCCCCCGCCCCTGCCCCGGACCTTCTTGACTGCTTTTTGCCACGGAAAATTACTTGGGCTACAAATTGAGCGCAAACGCATAATTAATTCCAGTGCCAGAGCGACGGTGGCGAGAGAAAAATGAGAAAAAATTAAGTTAATGTTTGGAAATCAGCAGGTAGCTCCGGCCGATGTGCCCCAAAGACAGAGACAGAGACAGTGGCACCTCAGACATAGCGGTAATTGTGCGGCAGTAGCAGCAGCAGTAGCAATCAGTAGGCAGGGGCATGCCTCAGGCCAACAACAGAAATGTAAAGTCTTGGGGAATATATGAACAGATCGATGATCGATGGAGAAGATCCTTCGATTCAGCCTCTATCGGTTTCGGGGATCCTTCAACTTTGGACAAGTCAATCTTCAGGCAAGTGCTTCTCATCGCTTTCAAGCACTTTGGCAATTACCCGCTAACGCGTATGCGTCTATGGCCTCCAGACACGCTCTCGAGTCCCCCCGGATCGTCGAAATGTGCGAACAACCTCATCGCTGGATCGAATTTGAATTTAAATTTGAATTTCAATTCGATTTTGATGGTGGAGTCAATGCCGTTTTGGCTGCTGGCTGAAAGTTTCTCGCACCTGCCCGAACGGCGTCTGCGCAGCGCTTGCATGACTTGCCAGTCCTCCTTCTCAGCCTCAGCCTCTTGCCTCTTGCCTCTTGCCTCTTGCCCCTTCCAACTTCTATGTGTTGCCACTAGCTGGTTGACTGACTTACGTTTCATAATACCCATGAAAGCCGAGTCGTGGTTGTTGTTGAAGTTGCTTTGGTTTTTGTTTCACTTTTTTTGTATTTTTTGTTTGGTTTTCGGTTTTTACTTTCACTTGTGAGCCGTTGCCGTTGCTGCCTCTTTGGTTTCCAGATTCCGTGAAGTGCCTCGGCGATCAAGAAATCAAATTCAATTTCATTGTTCCACCACCACCCCTCGGTCTCCTCTGGATGAGGCCCAGCCCTGGGTTTTGAGCAGGGTGGAGGACGGGAGGGGGGGGGCTTTCTAAAATGCTACAACAAATTCGATTCGCTTTTGATTGAAATTGTAGCGCATTTAAAATTGTTTTGGGTCACAATTATACGAAAACACCATACTATCTATCCCCCTTTTCTGTTGGTTTTTTTTTTCTCTACTCGTTGCACTTTCGTTTTCCGCTTCTACTCGCTGCAATTACACCGCAATTACAGCCATGTTTATGTTTTTGAATTTATGTTGACTCCTAAAACCGCAGCAACAGCAACAGAAACCAACAAACAATCAAACAACAATCACAGCAACAACAACAGTTGTTGGCCAAATTACCCGTTAGCCATGTTACGTACGTGCTACTTAGAAAACTTTAAGCGGAGCTGGAAATTTGGTTGTGTGTGTGTGTGTGTTTATTTTTTTTCGTTTCTTTTACTTTATTTTCCAAGCATTTCCATTTGTTTTGGGAAAGTTTTTTGTGAGTGTTTTTGAAAGAGGGAAACATATTAAAGTGTAATTGCTCAATTATGGTGTCGTTTTTCTCGAATATGGAGAATTTTACTCGTCGGAGATAGACATCAGCTGTTTCCTTTGGGGCCTGATAAAAGTCAGTATTAAGTTGGATACCTTAGATAGATAGTCCAAAGAACCAAGGAAAAAGGCAACAGATGTAGGAATTTATGTGGATTTATCTGTGTCTGAATCTCAGGTGTTCACAGGCTTCTTTATAAGTAAGTTTAGGCTTCAACTTGCCCCCAGTAACCACCCACTGATCGGAGACCAGAGATCGATCGATGTTCAGCCCTGGGTGGCTCTCGCTCTACCTCGCCCTCTCGCTCGCCCTCTCGCTCGCCCTCTCGCTCGCCCTCTCACTCGTTGCAGCTTGCATCATCTCGACGCAACGACCCCCAGACCTGACCAGGCCAACATCCATTGCGAAAGCAAGGCGAATCGCATTCATAGCCGCGCCGAGAGAAGTGACCACCGGCCTTATATAATGATCCACAAACTGCTGCGGCATCAAAACCGTTTCTTTAATGACTTTTCGGGCTGCTGTTGGGGTCTGTTTGCTGTTTATTCAAACTTCATTAGGCACCAGCCAGCAGTCGTCGCGTCTCTCGTCCAATAAAGCTGAAGAGAGGCCCCCATTAGACAGCTCAAACTGTTTCGCATTATGCTGGAAATGGGTTAAGTGGCTTTCAATTTAGATACAGCACACACACACAAACACACACACAAAAAAATGCGAACAATATTCAATTCCATTTGCTGAATGAGTCAATGAGCAGGGGCAGCAGGGCGGCAGGGAGTGTTCCCTGTGTCATGCCACGCCCCCATGTTCACAGGCAACAGCAACACTTCTCTTCCGGCATATGTGTGTACTTTGGACATCGGCTGGTATTGACTCACACTCACACTCACTCGCCAAGTGCAAAGCACGATGCGCTGCGATACAAAGATACAAATCAAATTTGTCATTCAATTTCGATTTTTCCATTTCCACTGCAAGCTGAGTCGCCGTTGCAGCCAGAAGTTGCATGATCGGGTAAGGAATTACGTAAATTCTCTGATACAAATACGAGTTTTGTTCAAAACAAAGCCCAGAGATCGAACCGAAAGGAGAACTTGCGGAACGCTTCCAATGACAATGGCAACAGTTTATTATCGTTCAGTTCTGAGTCAGCGGCTCAGGCCACCCCCCCGGCTCCTTCCCACTGTTTCGGCCCTCGATCATATTGGCAGCGAGTGTCAAAAATACCAGGCGTTAAGCACCCAACAATGGGAGTTGCAATTAACCCAAATTGTGGTGTTCAGCACGTGGGCAATGCTCTGCTCCGATCCGCTCCGATCCGTTCCGTATTCTTGCAAAATGCAGCAGCAGCCGGAGATGGAGACGGAGACGGAGCTGGAGAGATCATTGCCCAAGCCATTTGGCAGCAGCTGGCACCAGGCAGCAGGCCTTGTTGGACATTTGAAAGTCTTTGAGTTGCAGTTAGCTCAAAATAAAATTGCCGGTACCGAGGCAGGGTAATGGGCAATTAGCTGCAGCAGCAGCAACAACAGCAACCTTTTGGGCCTGGCTGCTGGGCAAGTCAAACAAATGAGGCTCAGCCGTAAAACCCACTCCGGAGTTCGTCGTCTGACATGGATATGGCAATTTGCTGGCCGGTCAATGGGATACAAGCACTCGCAGATACGTTCGGGCAGATAGCCTTTAATTGGACTTAACTGGCTGTCAATGGTGGCAGCAACTAGCAGGGGGTTGAAGCGGTGCAAGGGGTGCAAGGGGTGTGTGTGTGCCCCAGCAGTCGGGGTGTGCATGATCATGAAGGCAATGAGTGATCGCAATATATGGTATGAGTAAATACTCGAAAGTCGAAGGCAGGCAGGACTTTTACTTATGTATCTATCTATCTGATACGTTCTACAAATACAGACTTTCTTGAGAGAGAAATGTGTCAAACAGTTTAATTGCAAATTAATTGCAATTCATTTCTGGTTTCTGGTCATAACACATTTAGATACATATTTGTGTAACGCAATTCAAATGCAAATTAAGTGAAAGCAAATAGGAAAATGTCGTGTGGCAATCCGATATGGAAATTATTCCAAATTATGAGTCGTCTTTGGGTAACATGTTTCGAATATCTTGATCATTTTCGGATTATGATAATTTTCATTTTAGAGGGGTACAACTCTTCCTAGAATATATAGCAATGAAGATACAAATTATGCAAAGTTTCCAATGTATCTAAAGATAGAAATTAGTTTATATTATTTCTTCAGATTGAAAGCAAGCTTTTGCACATTTTATTTGAAATATCTAGATACTTGTCATGCAGCTGAGATACAAAACACCATCTTGGCTATCTATCCCAATCGATTCTCCATAATTAGACTCCACTTCCGACCCATTTCTGATAGCCGTCTACGAGAGAAGCCCCCAATGCGACCGCGAATTCCAATTCCAATTCCCATTCCGCTTTCGTTTCGCAGTCAAGCGCCGAAAGCAAACAGAAGATACATATTTACGAGTGCGAGTGCGAGTGCGAATATCTTTTGGCGCTCGATTGCCCGATTTCGAGTCGAAATTCGCATGCCCCTCAGGTTTACGGCACGCGTTCACGCATTTCAAAATGATCAATGGGACAGCAGGAGGAGTGGCAGTGGCAGGGGCAGGGGCAGGGGCGGTGGAGCCTGGCACGTTTCCCTGATAAACATAATGAGGATGTGAAGAAGCCAATGACAAATCTGTGCGCATGCGCCACTGCAGATACGCCGTGTATCTGCTGGCACTGGCACGGCCCCGGGCCCATTCGTACCATTCGTTTGTTTGTTAAGCTGTTGTTTGAGCAACGTAATTGCCTGCCTGCCCTTGCCTCACCCTACCCTTCCCTTCCAGCACTCCTTCGGGCCGAACGAGCCCCAGGGTCGCCAGTATACATGTGTGTGTGTGTCTGTATGTCTGTACATATGGCAGCCTTGTGGTTTCCCCTTATCTGGGCAACCGGGCTCACTCATTATCAGCTGCGGAACACATATGACTCCGTCTGGCTCGGAGAATCGGCATCGGCATCGGCATTCCCAGGCCTGCAGTGGCACTCGCACTCGCATTTCGGGTGCGGTTTTGCCTATTTTTGTGGCACGTAAACAAAGCCGAAGAAGGGCAGAGCCTTGTCTTTGTACTCGCACTGTATGGGTGTGTCTCCGATAAGCTGTCCTGCGGTGCAGATACAGATACGAGAGCGGCTATCAGCAATCCGAATTGGTCAGCGTAATCGCAGAAGCACTAGCAGACGACCAGTCGCAGTCCAAATATTTTCTTTTGGGGGTAGGGGAGGCGTTGGTCGCGCCCATTCCCTAATCTCTGTTTTCGAGCAAGAGACAAACAAGCTTACACTTTCACTGGAGTCCGTGAAGACAAAGAAAAGACCTGATAACCCAGTATTGGTTCCGTATTATTTCAGGGAATTTACATAGGCCCCTCCGCCATCGTAGGCACGGGATCGGATCGTGGAGCCTTACTCAATAGCCCCGATTGAGGTCGGGAATATGCCTCCAGGCAAGCAGGGCTTTCCCCCATAAACTCTGCACGAATCACAGCCCAGGGCATCATCATGAGTAAATGTGCCAACAGCTGTCATTTGGTGCGTCATAAACACTGCATAAACATGATGGCATTTAAGTCTTAAGCCTAAAAATCCCCTACTAAGTGCAAAAGTCCCAGCATGGGCTAAGCCAGAGAGTGAGATACAGATACGGAGATAGAAAGGAAGAAATAGCCGTAAAACAGTTGGAACACAAAGCGTTTCGAGGGTCGAGGCTGGGGATACTCTTTGTAGATAGATCGTTCCACTGGGGACTATGCGATATGCTAGATACTGAAACAATAATACACTCTGCTAGGGTATGTCGAAGAATATCCAAAGAAAAGCTCCGTTTGCCGTTTGCCTGTTTGCCCGTTTCGTCATCGCATCGTCAGCGGGCCGGCGCGTCATAAACAACAGAAATATTTCTCTTAAGTCAAAGTTAATTGCTCTTAAATCAAAGCGAACAACAAACAGCAAACAGCGAGCGGCGATCGGTGGCTGCGGCAGCGGCAGCGACAAAGGCTTCGTGATCGGGGACAGAGCGGGATCGGGTACGTTGGGCAGCAGCGGCAGCAGCAGGCGACAGGTAAACGTAAACACATTATATAAAGCAAGTTTTGTGCAGTGCAGGTAGCTGCAGCATACAACGGACAGGGGACGTCGAACGTTGAACGTCGGAAAAGCTCAAAGAGACACCGATATAAACTAAACCCGTACATTTCGCTTGAGTTACGTAAACGGGAGTGAGTGAGCCTTTGAGTGAGTTGTTTTTCGGTTTCAGTTTCGGTTCAGGTTTGCATTTCGCGAGTCGCGAAATGAGCGAGATTGAGTGTTGAGTGAGAGAGCGGCGGCGCAGAGAGCAAAACGGTAAGTGAGCCGAGAGCGGAAGCGAGTGCACGGCACGGCTGTTGCAGGGATTGAGATACATAAACAAAACGGCAAAGCATGCGAAAGGCCAGCACAAAGCAGAGAAACAAAAACAAACGTCGCGAGAAACCGGAAAATTCGCGAATGCCAGAAAGGGATGGCGAAGGCCAGAGCGAGAGCGCAAACGGGGTGGTCGGTCTGGTCTCCCCCGCCGCTACCTGAACGGAAAGAGAGCATAGCGTGCCAAAGAGACAGAGAGCGCTAGAGAGAGAGAGAGCCAGAGCCGCAAAGCCCCCACGAAAGCCCCAAAGCCGAACGAGGCCGGCCGAATGCGAAAGCCGAGTCCACTGCGGCCCGGCGGCCACCAGCGAGCACCGCACAGAATCATTCTTGAATGCGCGCGCGAACGTTTCGCACCAGCCAAGAGAGTCATCCGCCCCATCAGCCAAACAGATACAAATCCGCCAGACACAAATTCGCAAGTTCGCAGCCGACAGCAACTCCAGCCACTCGAAAGATACAAGATACAAGGGAGAAAAGTGCAAGTGAAGTTCGTCGAAGAGTGAGAAGTGCGAGTGCGAGTGCCGATACGGAGAAACGGAGAAGCGGAGATTCGCAGTTACGCACATACGTAGCGTTTCCGCCGCGATTGAGAGCGAGCGATAGAGAGCGAGAGGCGGCACGCATAAAAACAAATTAGGAACGAGGCCTAGTAGCCCAAATTCACAAACCAAAACGAAGAAGAAGTTTGCCGAAAAAAGCAAAGAAAAGAAAAGCAAGAAAATAATTTAAATAATTAAAAATAAACACACGCCGCTGCGACGTCAACGTTGTGTGTGAGTGAGAGTGCGTGTGTGCGTGTGTAAGAGTGCGTGAGCGTTGTATCTGTCAGATACGCCGCCCCGCCGCTGACGCATTCGCCCAGCAACCGTTACCGCTGTCGCCGTCGCCGTCGCCGTCGCCGTAGCCGTTGCTGCCGCTTTCGCCGCTGCCGGCCGGCGTTTTGTGCCCAATCAACGCACATCACATTCAACAAATTGAAAGCCAGAAAGCAACGCGGAATCGACTCGACTCGACTCGAAAACCCCTCAACGGGATACACGCGAAAATGTCAATCTAGTTGCCACAGCTGCCCCAATCTTATCGATCATCGCGGTTGTAATAAATATCCCAGCCCCAAAATACTAAATACAAAATACTAAATACAAATAAAATCTTTTGTGCAACACAGAAATATTTTGATTTTATTTTGGCTCGCTTTTCCTCGGGGGCCCCCGAAGGTGCAAAGTGAAAAAGATTTTATAAATAAAGATAAACTACAGCAATAACTGTATGCAGTGCAGATGTTCGCTCTGTTCGGCACAATAATAAGTATCACAATCAATTGTTGAACCTGCAAGCGGATTGTACAAGAAAGCCCCCAAGGTGATTATATAAAGATGTTCGCAAAAGTATCTGTACAGCTCTAGGGGAGTGAAGTGAAAGAGTTGAAAATCTGGACAAATATTTACTGTCGGCTCGGTAACCAAGTTAGCAGCGTTCAAGGTCGCCGCCACCAGATACATATACGAGTATCTGGCAAAGTGTAGTTTCTCAATTAGCGCAGTTGCAGTGGCAGCAGCACCCACGCGCTGGTTCACAGATTTTTTAGCATATTCCCCTGCCTATATGGAGTGATTATAAAAGCCCTGAAACTTGTGGTCTGCAATTAACCTTGAAAAGCACACCCTCACCCGTTCAGAATTTTCCACGTTTAATTGGTTTTCATTTCTCGGAAATTATTAGAGCCCTACTTTTTTTGTTGATCAACTCGGATTTCCACGAATACTGGAATACAAATTATTGGTGTTTTTTTTTTTTTGTTCCTTGCGTGACAGGGGATGCAACATCATTCGATATTCGCCATTTAGTCAATTAAGAATCACTTGAAAGTCCGCTCTCTAAGTACATTTAGTAGTCGTTAATTTTTTGTTTTTATGGGATGCTCAATAAAGTTGCACAGCAACAATTAAAACAAATGACTCACAACAGAAAAAACAAACAACCGATAAGCCATATGAAACCCTGACTAACCAGAGTCTTCTTTCCACTCCCCCCCCCCCCCCCGCCAGGAACCCATTGAGCTGAAAAAGCGTCTGGAGGAAGTGCGTCTGCTGGAATCGAGACGTTCTGCACGCCTGGCCGACCAGGATCGCGACACAGACTTTGCCCGGCTCGCCGACATGAGTGGGGACCGTCGCCGCACCACCACCCACAGTATTGAGGTGCTGCCACCTCTGACGGCACAACAGCACAAGTGAGTAGACTCTAGACTGTAGATTGTAGATTGTAGATTGTAGATGATTGATCCCCCTACTACTACACGACCCACTATATTATATGTGTGAATGAATGGTTTGGTTTGCCTGCCGGTTGTACCCGTTTAGAATCTGTTTTGTGTGTGTTTTTTCGATTGTTTTGCATAAACACTCTCTATCAATAATTTATAAGCGGCGACAAATTAGCGGAACAAGACGGGAACCCAGCCAGTCACGGACATCGTTCGAAATAATGTGCAATATCTCTCGTACGAGTATTCGTATATAGAGTTGTCTGTGTTGCATTTGTCGTATGTCTTATCCGAGGGCTGCGCCTCTCTGCAGCCGGCCATGCCACGCCCCAGCTGTTTAGCATAGACGCCGCCACTGCCGCCGCCGTCGTCGTTGGTTGTAACTGCACTTACATAAAGAGCTCCCAAACCCACTCTAGCCAGCCCTCAGACAGACGACTGCGAGTGCGAGTGCCTGGCCTGGCTTTCACAATGTTCCGCCGGAACGGGGAACGGGGACGAAGACGGAGACGGGCACGGGCACGGCGACGACAACTGATTGCAAAATAATTCAAATTTTCAATTACTGTCCGCTCAGACGTCGCGACGACTACGACGAAGTCTAAGAAGTAGTAGAAAACAGACACACACACACACACACACAGGCAAAATAAGTAATGCCAACATTTGATTAGGAAAGATAAGGGTATTATAGAGAGAGAAAGCAGAGCAGGGCATATCGGAGTGCTCTGAGCTCGGAAGACCTTAGTTTTCCTGGAGATTCCTAAAGAGCATTCGTTCTTCGACTTTTTCGCGAGTACAGAGCATCGTCCCACTGATTGTTGCGTATTCCATTTCAATTTAAATTGATAAGCTTCGCGCGCCGCTGTCGAAACTATTAGGCGGAGGGGCTCGCTGAATGCCGGCCACGTTCTCAATTGATAATAAAATAATAACAATAATAATCAAAATAAAGAAAGCCAAGGGGGGAGGGCGGCTAGAAGAGACGAAACAGTAGCGGAAAACAAAAAGCGCAAATGGGCGGCAAAAATATGGCGCGTCATGCCCCAGTCCGGCCGGGCAGCGTTGGGGATTCGCGTATACGGGGGGGGAGGGGAAATGGAACTTCAATTGCGTCGCAAATGCGAGCGACGACCCATCCAAAGTCGATTCAAAACAAAAAACAAAAAACGAAAAAAAAACAGCTGGAAAAGCTGCAGCTAAAAACAAAAAAAAAATCATTGTACAATAGTTGTCGTTTGTCGGCAAAGAGAAACTGCAATGCGCCAAGAGCCCAAAGTCAACAGCAACCACGTTCCATACGATACCATGCCATACCATACCATACCATACCATACCATACCATACCATTCCGACGTTCATTTCTGTTCCATTGTGTCCGTTGTCTGTAATAAAATTCAAATAAAATTCAATTGAGTTCAGTGCGAGTCGCTGCGCCAGTTTAATTTAATTAATTACAATGCCAGCGCAGGGCAGAGCAGAGGAGAGCGCAGTTCCGATACCCTGTAAAACGATTTAACCAAAAATAAATACCCAAAGACATTAGCTTTTGATATCAGTTTATTCTTTGCCCAGTCCCTGTTTAGTCCCTGTTTAGTCCCTGGTTTTCCCTTGGTTTGGGTTTCGAATATCTTCTAGTCCAGTACTGGGGACATACCGTATGCCGGCTTTCGCCGGGTCCGTCCCTCGCACTTTGTTGCTATTTCGTTTATCTTTCCGCAGTCGCGCAGCCTCCCCTCTACCGCCCCCCCTCTCCACCACCATCGCAGTCGCAGTCGCAATCCAGATCCATGTTGTTATTGTTTCATTGAGTTTCGAACTCGAATGCGAACGCGGAAGTATTTTTCGCTCACACACACACAGCTACGCAAATAAGCTCTCCCACTTGACGGTGTATGTGTGTGTGTGTGCCGTCGTCTATCGTCGCCATATTCTTTATATGGCTTGATGTTTTGATATGCCAGAGCCAGAGAGAGGGAGAGACACACAGAGAGAGAGAGAGAGAGACACACGTGTAATGATAACAACTCGCTCACCTTGCACGGAGCCCGACGTTGCTCCCGCTCTCGCTCTGCCACCGCCACCGCCCCCGTGGCTCATCGAATGACACGCGCTTCTCACGTAATGCGACGTAATATCAAAAAGACCCCCCCCCTTCCCCACACACCCCCCTTACGGCACTGCTCCCCTACCCCTTCCATGCGATAATCTGAAATGTGCTTTTCTCGTTTACGTGCGGGCTTCTTTCCCCCAGCGGAATTTTGTTTTTACAGCGTTCTCTTTTTATTATTATTAATTTACATAGTTTAAACCCCCCCCAACCCCTCCTTTACCCTACCCTACCCTGCCTATGGGGAGGGAGTGCCTGCTCTGATAGTTCGAGTAAACAGAAATCTGTTTTCCGATGCGAGCCCTCCCCCCCTTTCCGTCCCTTTTGTGATAATTTGCTGGGTAAACAAATCATCAGTTAAATAATATTTAACTCTTGAAAAGATTCAGTCATACTTATAATCGTTGCTGTTTCCTTTGGCGGCTGCCATGACACTTGAACTCCTTTGAGCACTTTATCCTAATCACTTTCGCAAGCTGCCAGAACCCAAGAGCCATTGCAGACAACCCAAAGAAAACCCAGAGGAGACGCAACGAGAATACCCTGGAATATGGGTGGACCAGCTAATACACGAGTCAAAAGACCCCCTTTTGAAAGGGGTACCATAGCAAAACAAAGGAGAACCAAGAACCAAGAACAGAGGGCGAAAAAATGGCAAACGAATTAAATGCGGAAAAAAGTGGTAATAAATATAATAAGCGCGTAATTATCGCGTAAATGTCAATTTACGCGACGAATGCCGTTGCGTCAGTGCTAATTTTTAACGCTCGAATGATCCTTAGTTCCCTGTCCCCCACCACTGGGGGCAGGGGGAGGGAGGGGACGCCCGCTCGTCTCTAATGGAAGCGTGTAAGCGTCAATTGGCCAGGTTGCTCGCTCTCTGTCGCTGCTGCTGTTGTAATTGCAATGATTAACAACGATGGAGAGGAGGGCAGAACAGGTGGGGAGGGGGAAGGGAGGGGGAGGGGAGCCCCCACCACCTGCAGTCGCCCGTTGTTGTTGTTGTTTATTGCAAAAACAAACAATATATGGGGGGAAAAACGCAGAAAAGAACAACAAAATTAATAAAAATAAAAATAATTTACAAACAAGTTTACCGTTGCGAAAAAAGCAAAGCAAAAACAACAACAAAATGAAAAAAGTCAATAGGAAAATGATACAAATCAGCCGATACCCTGTAATTTATGGCTAAGTAAATAATTGAATTTTCCCAGAATTGTATATCAATAATTAATTGGGGAAAAGAGTCCTTGAACAAGTTGTAGAAAGTTTAACTGGGGATATTTCAGTAGTCATGCCAGTCCCTCAACGTTGGACCCTTTCCTACAGTTCCGTGGGTGATTTGCAATGCAAATTGGTTGAGAATCTCTGGCTACCCTTCAGCTGGACATTCCAATGGGGAAAAAGCTGCTTAAACAACTTTCAGGTGACGTCAAGAAATTAGCAACAACAATCAACAAAGTGCACGACAATCTAGAGAAAAAGAAACAACACACAAAAAAAAAACGAATTCAGGAGCGGAGAGCACTGAATCCCAGCCGGCAATTAGCCGAGACTTGGAAAATATTTACCCGCTGTTGCTGCCAAAAGAATCTGTATGTATGTATGTACAAATATTATTATGAGCGACTGTTTGTATTGCCCTCAAAAATACGCGGAGAGCAGCAGCAGCAGCCGGCAGAAATGTACAAAAAAATAATACTTAATTTCAGTACAATAAAAAGTCAAGTCGAGCGCAAAAGTGGGTCAAAATTATTATTGAAGCAGAACAAAAACAAAGCCAGCAGCAAGGCAACGATAATGGCAATGCAACCAAGAGAGAGGGAGAGAGAGAGAGCAAAAATGTATAATAATTTTCTAAGCGACGGCCCCTCGACAACAAATTATTGAAATGCATTCGCATTTCGCATTCACCCCCGGTCCGAGTCCAGTCCCCAGTCCCCGGTGCCTAGACCCAGGCACAGAGCCGATACATACTCCAATATGAGACCCCTCTGCCAGTGGAGGGGCACCGGCACAGGCCCAGGCCCCCACCGTAAACACAATTTCCCAATGTTCTGCACGAATAGTTTGTTTGATCGTAAAATTTTATTTCTGCATTCAAATCGCGGCGCAAAGCCCCCAAAATGCCATTGCAGTTTTTGTTTTGCTGTGGCTGTTTTGCCTATGATTTGTGTTAGAGCCTGGCCAAGAAGTGGCTTTTCGTGCCGAGAGGGGGAAGGACCACGACCCTGCCACAAGTGTTGAAGGTAGCAGGCCAAAAGGGACTCCCTCTCTCCCTCTCTTGTGGTCAGTCGACTCTGAATTGGGATAACAATCAAGCGAGGCTCCGACCCGACCAAATAATGGTAATACAAATATCCGACAAAACCCCCATTACGACCATCAAAGAGTAGTTTCCAACGTTTGCATTGCATTTGATTTTCCTCAGCCCCAGTGCCTCTGCTCTACATATTTTCAAATGCATTTCGCTCCAACGCCCCCGCCAGCCCCGAGTTGTCTTGCATTATTTATGCCCAAATGCATTAATGGGCATCCAGCCCCAGTTCCATCCATCGAACCATCAACACCCGAGACGAGACCCCACGGCACCTCGAATTAGGGATAGATTGGGGGCTCCATCCACTGGGGGCAGGGGAATGGCGAATAGTGTTGACGTTGATGGGCGAAACAAGCTGTTGAAAAACACATCGAGTGGGTCTGGGGCCAATGAAAACGGTCAATTTTCGTCAGCTAGTAAATTTTTAGGGGCTACCCCGGCTTCTGTGTCCACTCCGAAAGGCAAGGAGATCTGCAACGGCAACCAGCAACCAGCAACCAGCAACAGTTGTTCATAAATTAAAGTTTCGTCTCGGCGAATCCTCTGTGCCGCCTCTGTGCCGATTTTCGAATCGCTGGCAATAAAATTTAACGTGCACACTTATGACCGAAAGCTGCCTGCTGTCTGCAGCCGTGCTGCATGCAACAGAGCACGCAACATTTGCACTACGGCCAAAAATGTTCAAAGAACCAGAAATGTTGGCAGAAATTCGATTGAATTGTTGTGTGGAGTGCGGCAGGAGGGAGGAGGGAGGAGAAGGCTGCATAATGACCCAGGTCGAGGCAATTTGATTGAGTTGTTTCCAATTGAAATGGCAAAAACGCTGCGGGTGTTGGCACTGATGTCTGACAGCAAATGACTATCCACTCGAGTCCACTCCACGTTCCACGCTCCACACTCCACACTCCACACTCCTAGACCTAGTCCTAGACCCCAGTCGGCAGTTCCAGAAACAAAAGTCATTTGGCCAAAAGGAAAATCCAAACCGCACCACACTATAATTTGCAGTTACAGTTACAGATTTCTGGCCTTCTAGCGGCCCAAACAGTGATTTGGCTTATTTCGTTCGGGCCTGCCTGCGGTGGCCACAATTGGATTGCAGTTCCTTGCAACTTGCAGCACTGTGGCAGGCAGGCAGGCAAGCCGGCTCTCTGGTCTGTGTCAATTAGAGTGGACTTGGAGTTGAAGTTCTCGGCTGTGTCATTCATTTGGTGACCTACAAGATCCATCATTGGAGAAGGGGTTGATGAAATCGTTGCGTCACGTTCCTTTTTGGCCAATCAAAGGCAAATGCAAATGCAACGCCCACTCCTCCCCGCCAAAGGGACTCTCACCTTGACTTTGAGCGCAACTCTTCATTAAATCCAGCCTCAAACACTTGGCATTCGGCTGCAGAGCGAAGGTAACGAAGGTAATCAAGTGCAGGTCCCTCCGCCATGCACCGCTTTTCCGCTTTTCTTTACCCTCCCCACCCCCCCTCCCCCCATCCCCTTCTGGTGGATAATTAAAGTGCCCGTCGCGAGAGCTTTTCCTCTTGTTTGCGTTGAACTGTCACTACTGTGGCGATTTGTTAATTGAATTAAATGCTGGCCATGGTCATCAAAATGCAGCACAGCTCGATGGGGGCATGGGGGAAAGCCATTGCCATTGCTCTCTCTCCCTCTCTCTCTGTGTGTGTTGGCAACCCATTTAGCCAGAGTGCTGCACGGTGCTGCAGTCGCAACGTAACTGTAAAAGCAAACGCACGTACAAGTGCCGCCACACGGCTTGGACTAGGCCAAATATGCCGCAGATCGGTGGCACAGTGGATAGAATCCCCGAGAACGGATGGTTTTCGGGAACCAACCAATAAGATAGATCCATGTATCTCGTTTACCTGCCATCGAAACTCTCGGTTTTTCCTCAAATATTCTCTTCCATGTATGCCACTTCCTCTTGTGTGTGTGTGTGTGTGTGTGTTGCCACTGTGCCACCCGTAGGCGACAGTGGGTAATTCCCATGGTCTTGTGGTTGCAAGTACCGCTAAATCGTTGCAGCAACGCTTCCTGACGCTTGGCGCACTGCATGCTAAGCAGCTCGAGGCGATGGCGGTGACACATGAGCGACAAAAGCAGAAGGAAAAGCAATAGCAGTGGCAGTCGCAGTAGCAGTGCGAAAGCTGCCCACATACAACGTGCAACACACTTTGCATGCGTCCATGTCCGCCCAGAGCTACCTGTGGCAGGTGTGCCCTGTCCCTTGCCCCTTGCCCAGGCCAGCTTGTTACGCCCTTTTGGACTGTCACATGCTTATTGCTCTTGTCAGTGACTGTTGGCCGTTTGGCCGCCATTCCAGCCCGTAACTTCATTATTTTTTTTTTCGTGTGGGAAGCTTGACGGAAATCCTCCGCGTCACGTGTACAGCCAGCAGCGGTTGATGGCCAACTTTTCAAATTGAATTTCGCCGATTTATCAATTTCCCCAAACACAAACAATAGAAAGTGGAAATGGAAATGGAAAAGGAAGGATGGAAAGATGGAAAGATGTGGCAGCAGCGCCCGATAGAGGCAATGACAATGTTGGCCAGGTCTAATGACATTTCGGCCAAGTACAGTAGGCCCCCAAAGGCAAGGTGCAGCCAACAGCCGCAGAGACAGAAACAGAAACAAAAACGGAGAAACGGTGGAACGCCTGGGGAAAAGCACTCGCCCCCAGAGCACTTTGAAGTTGGCTCTGCCACTGCCACTGCCTTGTTGGGCCATGTCCGCGCATTTCCAATAAGCCCACGGGGCACGGGGCATGGGGCACACCTTGGAGAGTCGCTCAAGTTCAAGTTGAGGCCTCCTGTCGCGTCGCGTCGCCCAGTGGCCCTTGCCACAGGCCGGGACACAAAATCGACATTGCCGCGGAATTAATACGATTTTTATTCATGACTCCTAGGCAGGCACAGGCACGGGCACAGGCAGCAGGCATCAAGGGGCATGGTGCATGGGGCGATAGCCAATCTGCTGGCTGCCGGCTGGCTTCCGTTCCCGGAATGTGGTGACAATGTCTTCTTGGGCTATTCTCTGTGCCTCTGCCTCTGTTTTTGTCTTGGCTTTTCCTTTGGCCTGGGCCTGTGCCTGGGCCTGTGCCTTCGGACTGTTGTTGCCTCAGACAATTGCATTGTTGGTGTGCTGTGCCTGTGCCTCTTGGCCGTTGTCGCAATGCTAGTAATTTGTGCAAATGAGCCTCTAAAAGGCGTGGAGGCTTTCGGACGTGAGACAAGCCTCACCAAGGGGGTGGGGGGGCAAAGCAAATAAACCAGAGGAAAACAGAGAAAAACAGAGAAAAACAGAGAAAAAACGAAATGTTTAAAGCGCCATTCGGCTGTGTAAACGATGCGGGTCGAGTCGCTACCAAAACGTACATGAAAGGAAAGCTGTTAAATGTTTTTCCGAACATTTGCCAGTCAAATAAAAGAAATGAAATGATAATGCGATGGCGATGCCAAGACTTTGAAAACAGAAACCCTCCCCAACCCTGGACTGCAGCAGAACTCAGAAGTTCATTCATGACGAATCCAATCTGGATGGTTTTCGGGCCCACCGCTCTAAAAAAAAACACGTGCTCGTGATCGCCAAAAAAACAGCCATAAAAAACTACGCACTGAAAAAATAACAATGGAAACAACACAACTATTTACTACGATATCTATGGCCGCCTCTGACGTTTAGCAGCAAATCTGAGTCAAAATAAACCAAAAGTCAACACAGCCCCACACAGCCCCTCCCCCGCCCACTGAGAGGAGCGAGAAAGAGCGACACACACGCGCGGAGCGAGAGAGAGAGAGAGAGCCAGCAGCAGGCCTGCGCCATTCACTTACGATGGCGACTCTCACACATTTTACAGTTACGCACAAATCGGCTTTTATTTGTGTTTTTTTTCTTAATTTTATTCCCGCCCTCTCTGTCTGTCTCTCTCTCTCCGCGTGGCGCTCACCTGCTGTCCCGCTTGTTGTTTTTTTTTTTTTGCGCTACCTGGCTTTGAGGCCACAAAAGCCAGGCTTTTATTTGCTCAATTTTTGCCAGAAAGACAGATAAAAAAGAAGAGAGAAATTATGTGTGTCAACGGCGGCGGCGGCGGCGATGAAACCTCCAAATTAACAGCAACAACAGCCAGACAGAGCCAGAAAGAGGTCGCCTTTGCTTTTGCCTTCGCCTTGTTTAAATAAAATGAACAAATAAAACAGCCACAACAGATATTCAAATTGTGTCATGGGAGAAAACTCTCAGTGGCGGAGGCGGAGGCGGTGGAGGAGGAGCACGCACTGCAGACAGGATTGCCTTGAATGGCACAAGCCAACAACAATCCCAGGCACTTGTCTGCCCTGCGTCTTGGCCTGGCCAGAAGTAAAATCACAACACCATTCATTCGGCAACGTCATGGGCAAATACCAAAGACTACCGAAAAAAAAGGCCCCCAAAAAATACGAAAACAAAAATAAAAAATATTTATAAATACAAAAATGCGTAACATTCGCCTTTGCCTCTTTTTTTTTGCTTGTTTTTGTTTTGGTTTTCGTTTTCGACGAAACTATTGGGCAAATGGAGAGATCTCTCATACGCACCGTTGGCAAGGTGTACCCAAGAAAGTCCCCATTTTTACTGTCTTTGGGGGGGAGTCGATCGGTTTTTGGGTCAAACATTGTCATTACACGGTTTCCTGGCCTCATGGCCTCTTTCGGGTTGAATCGTATTTACCTTCAGCCTCAGGCTTTGGTTGAAACATTTCCGCTCTTGTTTTTGCTGTTGACATTGGGACACACACCCGTTCTCCCTCTCTCTCTCCCTCTCTCTATCTCTCTCGGACGTTTATTTTTGTGCGCCGCCGAGTCTTGGGTTCTCTTATCGTGCAAACTGATAAGCGAAAGCCACTTTCGCAAGAAGGCACTGAAAAACCTCAATGAAGTTGAAGAGCTAAACCCCTGCCCCTGCCGCTGCCCCTCCGCCTGCCTGCTCTTCTAATCGCAGAAATCTGATTTTGTTTTTTTTGGATTCTTTTTCTATTTTTGCCTGCGTATAAATTACACTTGAAAATTGTTTAGATTTTGATTGCTGATATTTACGGGTCTTTTCTTGTCCACTCCATGGAGTAGTCGCTTTGTCTCGCTCGAATTGCAGGGGAGGGGCGGAATGAATATAGGGACTGGGACTGGGACTGGGAAAGGACTTTCCCCCAGCAATTTCGGTGAAAGTTTCTCCCGGTCTAAGGTCCCAGCAATTACCCCGAAATGAGGGTGAAACCCAAAGCGAATCCCGAGCACGTGGCTAATTCAATAAACTTTAATTGCAAACCACACAAGAAATCAACTGCAAAACAAAAAACAGAAAAAAGGGGGCCTGAAACCGAGCAAATTTGTGGCAATTTTCACTAATTTTTGTGCAGCATGCAAACAACTTCCATGCCATCTTTCCTCCTCCCTGCCACCCCCTTGGGGGCATATCATATCGCATCTCTTGTTTCCTGACATTCGCTGAACATTGCAATGTAATTTTGCTTTCAACACCTATTTTTTGCTGCTCGTTTTGCCTGTGCTGCATGCAACTTCACGTTGCAGCTAGCCAGCAAACGTGGGCAAATAATTGCCAACAAAACAGCAAACGGAAAACGGGCAAAGTTGCCACAGAGGCAGCGGCAGCGGCAACCGAGTGAAAATCGTGGCGCATTTCCCAGGCTCTGGCTCTGAAAAGCTGGCCCCAAAATCGGGCGCGAATATATCGCATTTCAATCACGCGCCACAGCCAACGATCCTCAGCCTCCTTCTGGCCCCACTCTCTCCCCCTCTCTACGTCCCCCTCTCTTGGGGCAATTTACGTGCGGCCACGCAGTGAGTAAGCCAAAAAGGAGACCTGGTCAGAGAGCAGCCGAGCCACAATGAAACTGCAACTGCAACTCCATCTGCAACTGCAACTGCGGCTTGCAGTTTATTAAAGTTTTGTGGCTGCGCAATGGGGCGGAAAGCAAACGGCGGGCCTGGGCCTATGCCTATGCCTAACGGTACCGATTGTGCGCATAAAATGGCCACATCGTGATGGCCAAAACGCCTCGCTTCACTCCCCTGCACAGCCATCCGAAGGTGATGTCTGTCAGGCACGCGCCTTTTGCCGGCCGGCAAAAACACTCAATCTGTGACCGAAGCTAATGCAACAGCAGAGGCTCCAACACGGGACTCCGAGACTCCGGGACACCGGGACACCGGGACTCCGAGACTCCGAGACCCCGACTCCGAGATCCGAGATTCGTTGGTAAAGGAAATGGCGATTTATGCGCAAATTTACTTTTATGCGATTAGCAACGATCTGAAACAGAAATTTATCGCTGAGTTTAGTAAATTTAATTGGGGCGCAACGTACGGGGCAGAAGAAGAGGAGCAGCAGAAGCAGCTGGTGGTGGTGGTAGAGAAGGTGCTGCTGTGCCTAGGCTCTCACTCAGCAATCGGTGGGACTCGACTCCGGAACGGGACGGCTGTCGGCTGTCGGCTGTCGGCCATGGCATTAGACAAAAGGCAAAAACCTGGTAGCAGTGTAATAAAATTTTATGGGCTACGGGAGCAGGAGATGGAGGAGAAGGAGCTGCATTCACTTAAATGCAACATCAGCAACAGAATGCTGCAGAAGAGTGCCTGCCTGCGGCCTTTTAGATTGCACAATGGAGTCGTAGAGTCATAGATTTTTCGGCCGGGGCCAGAGAGCGGCCACGAGTTCTGTTCGAGCCAACAACAGCCACAACAGATGGGAGATAACGAGAGATAACGAAAGTTGAGAACACTTGGTGATAATGAAGGGAAAGGCCCGACCTCATGTTCAAGTTTTGACCAGCTTTTGCATCAAAGTTTCAAGCCATGGCCAAGCCCCTGCCCCCCCCCCCCCTGCTGCAGCTGCCACTAAGCCGCTTAAGTCTGAGCATCAATAATTGCTCAGTGCAGCAGCAACAGTGGATCCAGCGAGGCATGAACATGCCACCCACTCTACCACTCCACCTGTACTGCGACGGGGTGGGGGGATGGTTCAATGGCATGCACTTGGAATATTTTAATCCTGGCAAGTGTTCGAGGGACTCCTTGGAAACACTCCTTAACGCCACTCGACAACGCTCGGCCACTCTGATGATGGCCGTGGCCATGACGACGTCTCAATTGTTGGCATTTGCCTCAATTATGTCTCTCGGGCACTCTCGCACTCAGCCTGATTACGGGGTATTCCAAATCAGTTTTGTCCGTTTCAAATGTTTTGAATTTATGACACGACGCACTCGCGATGCGTCTGTCGCGTCTTTATGGTGCCCCCTCCGTCCCTGCCCCACTGGGTGGTGCAGCCACCCATCAAAGCTTAGCTGGCTGACTGCATTCTTATGCGAGGAGTTGGCCATTGTCATTGTCGTCGCCCGTCTGCCTTTGTTCAATTTATTTGAGCGTAAAAACGCTGTTCATAAAGCAAATGCAAAGGGATATCATCTCTGATTTTGGCCACTGAAGGTTGCCACAAGGTTAGCTTAAAGTCGGCGACTCCCGGGCTCACGGATCTCTGAAATATATGCAGAACGCTTCGAAATATGTGAGGCCATCGGAAAGAGGCCAATTAATTACGAAACAATGACGCGATTGCGACTGCAACTGCAACTGTGCTGTGGATGGGGCATGGGGCATGGGGATTGGGGCAGAAATTAGTTAAATGGAAAAATAGTTTTGCGATGTTTTTTGCATTGAAATGCCGCTGGAGGCGATTATCGCTGAAAAGACCTCGCGGGGGCATTGTTGTGCTGTGTGCAATCGGCGGTTGCCTTTGAAGTCAAACCCAAAGCCCCCAACAGACTGCGTGTCTATATCTTTATCTGTTCATAGAATGTGCATATGTGTGTGCCTGTGTGCGTGTGTGGGTGGTCTTAGAACTAGGCCAATAGCCACAGCGCTGTCCATGATTTGCATCGCTTCAAAAATGTATAATTTTTCTTACTATAACAATCCCCATCTATCATTCCGCCTCGTTACAGCTCGAGGAAACGTCCGTCCAGCGATCATCAGGACTATGGCAGTAGTTCGGGCAATGAGGACCAGATGTCGGAATGCAATGCAGCTCTGATTCTCATGAACCTACACAATCCTATTGGGGGTAGGTCGAACCTTACTCAACAGAACCCACAGCGTCATCTCTCTACGCCGAATCTTTCAGTGTCGGACCAATGCCTGGGCTCCAGCCCGGGCAGCAGCTCATCGGCCTCCTGGAGTTCCGGCTCGGCCTCGCCGCCCCTCAGCGACGATGGCCACGGGCACGGCCATCACAGCCCCAATATATTGTCGCCGCACGATGCGGCAAATGCACGCATACGCACAACATCGGTGTCCACCTCGGACGAGGGCATTGTCATTGATTTCAAGGATGATCGCAAGAAAAAGGTGAGCCAAAGAATCTCAAACCCAAACCCAAACCCAAACCCAATCGAAATCCTAATTCAAGATCTATAGATAAGAAGGAATGCGGTCAAAATCTTGGCGGGAAGTAGAGCGTGACATTTCTGTTGCATTTTGTTTAATTGCAACTTTGTGTAGAGGATTTTAATTGCCATAATTATGTAAATGTCGGGCGGGTTTCAGCTATTTTTGGCACGTCCACACGGCGTATGCTTGATGCAACGCTCATTACTCATACGCACTGTGTGGCACCAGAAACAGTACAGCCACTTGCAGGGGACTGCAAAAGGGGGGTGGGGACAGAGGAGAGAAATATTCTTAAAATCAAATAAATGTCGAAAATACCACAAACCCTAGAAGCCGAAAAAAACAAAAGTAAAAGAAGGCCAGCCCTGGGGATACCCTTGCATAATAGATTGCGATTTTCAATCAATTTTGTTCCATGTAATGTATACACACAGAGAAATAATAATAACCCAATAGATTTTCGAATTGTAAAAAAAAAGTAATGTTTTTAAATACATTTTGACTTAAATATATTTCAAAATTATAATTAAAATATTTAGATCCGTTTACGTTTAAATCAAAGTCAATTCTATTTCATTTCATTATTTTTTGTATTTAAAATCAAAATCTTACATTTAATATATGTGCCGATATGTGCCTATTTCCTGCATTAAAAATGTGATCCGTGCGAAAGATAAATCTGATATATTCAAGGGCAAGAAATGCTGCCTTATTATACCCTTTTCTATAGGGTATTACTTACAAAACAAACAACAATTGCCAACGCATCAATCACACAAAAAAGCACAAAAAAAGGGCAATGTCAGCAGCTCGTTAACTTCGCACACACACACACACATGCACGAACACACATTCCCTAGAGAAAATCAATAGCCCCACACTCCTCCCTCCTCCCTCCTCCCTTCAACATTTCAGCCATTGGACGAAACTTGGCTCTTTAATTAATTATGTTTGAACTTTAAGGGCCTTCCTCCGCCTGAAAAATCAAGCATCGAAGACGGACGTTGAGGCGGAATCTTACGCAACTGCTAGACCCAACCCCCCACCCCCCGCCACCGTCTGTGCCAAGTCCGCATCGAGCAGCGGACAGTCGGCCGTCTGTTTGTTTGCCCACAATCTATATGAACCGCCCCCGACCCCCACACAACTTGTTATATTCATATATGTTTCGAATACATAGGTACAACTGTACACGAGGCATGACTTTTCCAATGTGTGCGTGTCTTTCGTTAGGAGCGTTTAAGGGCTCTTAACAGCAAACACACAAAACCTCAAAGCGAGCAACAACCAGCGACAGCGACAACGAGGAGAACAAATATCAAAAATGAACAGCAGCAGCAGTGGCAGTGGCAGTGGCAGGGGCAGGGGCAGCCATGGCACAGCAGAATGTGTTAACCTTGAAAGTCTGATTAGATTTTCATATGGTGGCTATGTATTTGTTGTATTTACATACATTCCGGCAAGCCCAACAGTCAGCGAGAAAATCCAGCAGCAAAGTAGTTGTCCGATTGATGAGACCCGATAAGTGTGTAGGGTGTCAGTGGGGGTCCATGTCCAACCATCCTTTTGGCCAGCTGCACTTTCACTTTGGGTAACCTGTTGCACAAGCCCCAGCCCCAGCCCGGGTCCAGCTGCCCGGCCAAATAGTTGACCAAAATCATCAAAACTTCCCCGCTTTTGGCACATTTAAATTTATGTCAGAGTAGGCAGCCACGCCCACCTTATTGGGTGGGCGGCAGGCCGGGATGGAGGATAAACAAACAAATGAATGAAGGAATAACAATGGAAAAGTTTATTTTGCCAAGTCAGGGCAGGGCAAGGCAGGGCAAGGCGTGGCCGGTTAATTGAAAAGATATATGCCGCATTTTCGCAATCTGAATCTTGAATAGCATATCGCGAATCTCGAATTGCACTGAAAATGCAAGCCACAAGCAAAACAGATGGATCCACAGATGGATGGATGAATAGATGGCTAGATGGATGGATGGATGGATGGATGGATGGGATGGCTGAGCAGATGGATGGATGGAGGGATAAATGATCGCAGTGCCGCTGCTGCTGGCATTGCAAATCGAGAATGAATGCAATTAATGTCTAATTGTGCGCAATTATTGTCAGTTGTCAGTTGTTGTTGTTTTTGTTCTTGTTGTTGTTGTGCGGTTGCCTGTGTGATGTGCCGCATTGTAATGCAGTTGCATGTGGTGCCAAGCCGAAATCAAATGGAGATCTTCAAGGTGGCCACGTGGCGCATACGTAATGCGACCGTCCCGGCCCGTTCGTGCATTACTCATACGCACCGTACACCATTTTCTCTGTTAGATGCCATTTTTCACCACGCGGCGTATGATTAACCTTCGTTTGATCGAGCGCGTCCAATGGAATGAAATCCGAATCCGAATCCGAATCCGAATCCGAATCCAAGTGAAACAAAATAAAGTGCAACAACAGTGAAGTACCCGCAAATAACAAGAAATTACTCATGCGCCGTGTTTGCTCAGCTCAGCTCAGCTCGGCTCAGCCTTTTGTCATCGCTGCATCATTATGGGGATGATGATGATGATCATCGTCGTTGTCGGTTGGGTTATTACTTTAAATGCAGATTTATGTGCATTTACTGCCACCAATGACAATCACGCGGCCGACCCAGGGACTTGCACGCCTTTTAATCAAGGCCTTGGCTGTTGCAAGGCTGCAGGCCATTACGCGAAAGAGCCACAGTCAAAGCCAAAGCCACCGCCACAGTCAAAGCCAAACCCCAAGGCATCCGCAACCGCAATGGCTGGTTAAACGCTGGGCCCATCAATTCACACACACACACACACACATGTGCCCCGTCGATGGGGTGCTTGTTGTTTGCGATGGCCGCCAAAGGAAATGCCCAAGTGCACACACACAGAAAGGGAAGGACACCGAGTCGGGGAGTGGGGCGAAATTATAAGTTAAACTCCTATGATTGCATGTGACAAGCAATTAAAGGCAACAATCCGCGAGGACAACGTTTAGCTTAGAGACGAGTTCCCGCGAACTGCTCCATCACGGATATTTCCCCATATTTTTCTACACAGATCTGCCACCGATTTGCTGTATCCGCTATTCCCTTTGTCGAGGCGGCTAATTGCCTGCCTGCCTGCTCTCTACGTACTTTATTCCAACTAATTTGTTTTATAATATCAAAAGGCAGCAACGAACGAAAACGAAATGCTAACCGAAGCAAACACACACACACAAATTATAGTGCAAAAGCGAGGCAGACAGCGCGGCGTGTGCAAGGCGATGACTAAGGGCGGGAAACAGGGGGAGGGTTGGGGCAGCTAAAGATGGGGCACGAGAGGTGGGGGGCAGCTAGCTGTGTGTGTTGCGGTTAGCTGGCATTAAGCTTTCGCAATGCCCTGACAGTTGAAAGCGGCAACAACAATCGCAAAAACACAGAGAGAAGGGAAACTGCATTCGCGGCCAGCCAGCCAGCCAGCCAGCCAATATGGCGCGGCACACGTGTCTATTCGGTAGTGTTTGTTTTTGTATCTGTGTGAGTGTCTTAGCTGACTTTTTTTTTGACAAATGTGCCAGGCAGAACAAGAAGCAACTGCACTTTCAATCCCATTCCCCCTTTAAATGAGCTTAAATTTATAGACTTATTTATTTATGGTTTTTTGTGGCATGCCCCCCCTCGTTGCCTTGCATTATTTCCTTGAGGATTCTTTGCTGAACTTTTTGCAATTTATTTTTAAAATCCAACAACCAGAAATATAGTAAAATTTAATTAAATTTTTGCGATCGCCTTTGGGGGGTGCTCTGCAGCAACCTTGAATCAACATTCACTCTACACACAAACGCGCACAGATACAGATACATATAGACAGGCACCTGAATAGCAATTGCTGTTGCCTTTGGCAATTGCCATCATCATAGAGACGTCAACACCGTGGCTGTGTGGCTCGCCTTCTCATATGGCAGTGGACCTTGAATTCTGATTAGGAAGCGATTTAAATGTATCTATAAGTCATTTTTCTGCACCACTCTCCGCGCTCTGCCCCCGTGCTCGACTTTATTGAGTTATTATTAAAAGTTAATTGTGCTGCTAAAAGCCATTTGTCTCTCCTTCAAGCCGCGGCTTCAGGCAGTGGCTGAGGCAGTGGCTGTGATGTGCAATTTGTGTGGCATTAGCGCAACAATTGCAAATGACTTGGGCAAAGTGTCGACGACTTGGCTGCCTGCGTTGGCTGGCTGGCTGGCTGATTGGGCAACACACACACGGGGCGTATGAGTAATGGACTGCGAAGCGAAACAGCTGGGCGCCCGCACAAATGTAATTATACCTTTAGAAGAACGAATGACAGCCAGTCAACAGTCAACCTACACCTCAAATCAAATGGCACTGTGGCCAAGACAAAGCGAAAAGGTTTTCCTTTTTCCCTTCAGAATTCAGAATTCAGTTTGAATTTCCATTTAGATTTCCTCGGTAACATCTACCGCAGTGTGACTTTATGTATTCTTCGAGGCTGCTGTCACGTCGCTGCTTGTAAAACTGCAGCCACAATCCGTCAAAAGTCAGTTGCAGGAGTGCCCCGCCGGCAGACAAATAGCCATATTTGCCGTATTTGTGTGTGCGTATCTGTGTGTGTGTGTGGGAGAAACGAACTCATAAATTTGTCATAATTGCACAAATGCCAATGGAAGAAAAGGCAAAATAAAAATGCAATAAAAATATCTCATGCCACTTACGCAGTTAGAGATACACAGACCAGAACGTGAGAGAGAGATTATTCCAATACGGAAAATCTAAATGAAAATTTAGTCAGTGTCTTGTCCACAATGCAAGATCTGTGCCAAGTGCAAAAATGCAACAAATGCAGCGGCCAATTTTCATGTTCAAGGTGACAAAAAACCAAAAACCAAAAACCAAGCGAACACTTGAGCCAAATGCCTCATCGTTTGGCCTCGTTTCCATTTGATGGCCACCTCTGATCGCCGCCTGCTGGCTATTTTTCTCCCATATTTTTGGCTCCATGGGGGGCTGGCGGTGAGCCTTCCCCTCAAGTGGATTTTGAGCACTTCTGTACCCGATTGTGCCCACTGTATGCCCGTGTCATCCGCATTGGCAGAGCGAGCCCCAAAAAAGCACATCGCCGAATGCGGTATTTGGCATTGGTCTCTGACACACTTTGCCTGCCGCACAGGCACTGGCACAGGCACAGCCTCCTTATGCACACATCGGATATATTCGTTTATATCGTGTCTTATTTTAATACCCTGTCCCCATTCGGTGTGCCATATACAATGTGGTCAATGTGGGGAATGCATTCGAAATGTTTGCGAAACATCTTTTGGCAGAACGTTTGCCACGAGCCACAAATGACACACAACCTGGCCCCTCCTCCTGCCACTGCCCCAGCCCCAGCCCCTGCCACACCTCGCACAAAGTATCGTTTCGTTTTCATTTTGCATGAAATGAAAAACTTTTGGCTGGTTTCAAAGGGGGTCACAATTAGATCAGCGAAAGAGGAAAACAAACAGCAAAAACCATACATATATGTATAAACGGGGCTAAGACCAAAAGAGGAGAGCCGCCATGGGCTGGGTGCCCGGCGAAATGGCCTAGTTTCACAGGCGTACCACAACAAAATGGCGGCCCTTGCAACTGTTGTCGTGGCTGTACTTTTTCCACTGCCACCGCGTGTGCAATGCCAGCTCAGTGTCCGTGTGTGTGCCAGTGTGTGTGTGTGCTTGCAGTTTTCTAGGTTACAGTAGTGCTTATACATATACACATATATGTACATCGGTATTTGTTTGCGGATGCGGATGGTGATGCCGCACTGTTGCAGTCAACGCGTTGCGCCGGCCGGCAAAAGCGAATGTTGCGCAACAAACAGCTAGCCATGAAAATGCATTTCTCTCTCTCTCACTCTCACCGTCAGTGCTCTCTCTTCCCTGCCTCTCTCCCTCTTTCTCCCTCTCTCTGTATCTCGTTTGACATGCGCACTTACTCGCTTACTTCCGCCGCAACTCGCCGCAAATTCAAGCACACAGCAACAAGGGGTCTCTCACACACACCAGCGAAACGCTGATGATGCTTTTAGGGGAGCTGTGGGTGTGGGGTGGCTTCAAGGGCTTGGGGCAGCGGGCTACGACGTAGGAGGTGCAACGGCACGTGTTCGCACACAGATGCACAAATTGTGTGCAATTTGTCGCTGCCAACGCTGCAGCTGACGCCGACATCGTTGCTCTGACGTCGTCACTGGCTCGGTGGAATAGCAGGGAATGTGATGGGGGGGGAAATGGCAAAACTGGCCACAGCTTTGTGGCCCTTTGGGGGTGAGCCAAAAGTAATTCATATCGATACGAGCACAATTGTTTGAAGAAGGGTCTTAAACTGATTTATATAGAGAGATAAATGTCAGCTGTGAGCCCTTAAATAAGTGGCAGCAGCTTTTGGAATGATTCCTGGCCCCCTCCAAGCACTATCCATCCCCGATCACTGACCGATTGATCACCTATCACTGACAGGCCTCGTTGAGCATATATTTATACGATTTTCGGCTGCTACTTAAATCTCCATTAATTCTGCTCAACCATAAATCAGAGATCTAGTTGGCGCTTCCCTTCTCCATGATCAACAGATCCCCCCCCCCCCCCCACCAGACACCCCGCTAATAAACAATTTGGAATATGCAAATGCATTGCTGTTGGAATTGTTTTGCGGTCGATTCACTTTTCATGGCTAATTAATTTTCGCATTGCGCAAAATGAATTAATAATGCGAAATGCCATGAATATGCAAACGTGCGAATACGAGTATATCCCACATGCAAAACATGCATATAAATACGGCATATACAAATATACACATGCATCTATATAAATATATGCACATATATCTGAAATTTATTGTTGCCGTCGCCTCAGTCGCCATAATTAAAAGCCAAACAAGCAGCAGCCCCCAGAAGCCAGTAGCCAGTAGCCAGTAGCCAGCGACTTGGCTTTGGGGCTCACCCGCCCGCCAGGTGATTTCATTTGCAAGTTGTTTGGCTCAGTTTTTTGTTTGTTTTGTTTTGTTTTTGATTTTGATATGGCAATCTTTGTGGCTAATTATACGCTTAGTTGACTGATCGAGAGGGGCGTCAAATGGGGAGGTGCCGTGCCTGTGGGACAGTGGGAAATGAATGGAAAATTGCTCGGCTTACATCACCCTCGTAGGCAGGGGCATGGGCAGGGCCAGGGGCTCATTTCATTTGTTTGATTAATATTTAAGCTCTCAATTGGTGGATCAGACAGGAGATGCGGCTACCTTTCGAGTGCACACGTGTCGTGAAAAAATTGTTCCCTTGGATCTCTTGCATCAGCAACAAGCTGACGTCAGCAGTGGCAGCAACAGCGACTGCAGCTGGGACTGGGACTGCGACTGGGGCTCGTTGACATTTTGCATTTGGTGGGCGTGTGCTCTTGCCGTGAGTGGTTTAGAGGGGCACTGAGGCAAGTGCCGGCTTAATTAAAGCAGAGCAACAGCATCGGCACGCCTCACAGCTTAGAATTCACTGCGTCGTTGCAACCCCACAAATGTTGACAGTCGCCGGAGCGAGGCACGGCACTTGTGGGCGGGGAGCAGCAAAACTGCATTAAAATTCAAATGCCGGCAATGTCAGGGCTGCCTCCCCCACGCCAGAGGCAGGGGCACGACAGGCAGAGAGAAGGGCAGGCACACCAGTGACATTTGGAGACCTACGGACTATACAGATAGATACTCTGTATCTTACGGCTGTATCTATTGTTGATGGGCCTGTCCAAGTGACTCATCAAAGACCTGCTTCCATTCATACTTTTTCTTGAGTAGCTTTTCAAACAAAAAAACCAATCATTTATTATATTTAGAGCTCATTCTCGCCATATATCATATATTTCAACAAACAAATTCCCAAAAAATGTTTGCAACAAGTCAGAGGCAATTCATTTTCACCTAAGCAGCAAACATGACAGAATTTCTCATTTCGGATTTTTGTTTGCGATGGTTTTTCCTTTTTTTTTTTTGTTTCATTTTTTGCATACCAAATTGTTGTTAGCGGCCATGTTTCAGGACAACAGCAACAACAATCATAAAAAACAAAGAAGAGAAGAACGGGGGCCAAGAAATCCATCGCATACTGCCCTTGTGTGTGTGTGTGTGTGTGTGTGTGTCTGTTTGAGGTAAAAAACAAAACAGAGCAAAACGAAACGGAAAACAAAAAGTTGGCCCAGAGAGAGAGAGCGGGGGGCGGGGGGTGGGGAGAGAGTCACACACTGACATCAAGGCAAATTGCTGGCCAAAAGCAGAAATGCCGACAAACACTCAAACACCCATACACACATACACCCATACACCCATACACCCATACAGTGAAAGAGACAGAGAAACATTAGTTGGCAGCGTATAAAGGAATTGCAAATGTATTCAAGGTCAGGGCAGACATGAAAAACGAGAAACGTCGACGTCAACGCAGGCAGAGCGACAGTGGCAGTGGCAGTGGCAGAGGCAGATTCATGGATGGTGGGCGTAACCCCACCCCCTAGACACCCACACACAGAGAGGAGAAGCAGAAACTAAAATCAATATGGCAACACTTTTAAGGGTTGCGGCGAAAAACCGCCAAACCCTTGAAAGCCGTACCCCCCCCCCCCTCCCACACGCCCCACTGCCTGGTGGAAAAAAAAGGAAAACAAGCGAAACAAAAAAACAGGAAAAAAAAAAGGAAAAGGGAAAATCAACGTCATCAGAGTGGTTCAGTGGGTCGTCATAAATAATGCTTCGGTTTTCCCGCGCATTTTCGGCTCTCTCTCTCTCCCTCTCTCTCTCTCTCGCTCTTGGCGCAATGAGCACAAAAATGGCTGCCCACGAAGCCGGGTTCGAGTCGGAGAACATTGCGCAGGCTTCAGAGAGAGAGAGAGAGAGAGAGAGCGAGAGCTGCGGTCCATCGCCTTGGCGAAATTTAAAATCGGGAATACATTTAATTATAGCCAGGATCCCACTCTGAGGCTACCACCCCCCCCCCCACCTCCCACCCGCCCTGGACGTCACACACCATTCTAATTAAGTCCAGCCAATTACACGCAACAACAGCAACAGAATTGCAAATTGCAAATTGAGTTTTGAGTTTTTCCTTCAGCGCTTCAATCGATAATGGTTCAAGGTTAGCTTGCGTGACATTTTCCGCTCCAGTCGCACGCCCGCGAGCAACAATTTTTGGGGGCCGCGTTCTGCACGCCCAGCCAGTAATTGGAAAAGTCGTACTGAAGTAACCGTAAAGTAAACTACGGGGAAAACCTAAGCCCGGGAGTTGCGTGTGCCATCATCATTATGGCGTATAGAAACTGGCGGCGATTGGCCGTCCGACTACCTGGCAGCCAGGGCGTATGTACGATATTACATTTATGTATTGATTTTCATGCAGAACTGGAGAACTGGAGAACCAAACCCGATCCGAAAACCAGTTATTATCATAATTATTGGCAGGAATTTCCCCATGCAAAATGCAAATAGATTTCTTATTCAAATTGCAACATTTCTTAATCCCCTCCCCTCTTTCTCTTTCTCTTCATCTCGTTGCAGGTGAGTAATTTGTGACTGGCTAATGTCTTTAATTGACTTCTGTGAGTATGAAAACGATCCAATCATATCTATAAATACATATTCCGAGCATATATCCGTGTGGGCCGCGGATACAAAGTGGGACCTTGACATGTCAGCAGCAGCGGCAGCGGCAGCAGCAAGTTTTTGTTGTTTTTGCTTGCAAAATAAATGGTGTCTCAATCGAATTGGAAAGTTGTCTGCTCCTCGAGAGTCGAGTCTGTGGCTGTGGCTGTGGCTGTGGCTGTGGGTTGGGGCTCGGGTACGGGTACGGGTTTGTGCCACACGGCGTTCGGGGTCTATGCTCCCAAAAGTATGCCATCGACAGCGACGATCCTTCAACCCTGCACGCCTCAATTGTTTTAATTAGCATAATGACACTTAACAGTGTCTAGACGGCAACAAACAGCAGATTTCGACTCGTATTTTTCTTCTTCTCGAGGTTTTTCCCCAATCCTGGGCTGCGGGAATTTTCCAAGCCCCAAAATTCTGTCATAAATCAGTGTAAAACCGGCGACATCCGCTTGCTGGTCTGCACTCTTTTGGCCAATTAATTGATAAACATAAATCACCACAAATTTGTGCCGACAGTAGAGTAAAAATCGTTGTATGGGGGGAAAACAAATGAAAAGAAACCCCTCTATGATTTACCGCCTGGCAACAGTACGGCTACGCTGCGGGCATTTCGAACGAATGCATTTTGAACGAACGATTTCTGAAAGTGTTTATCAATGTTTAACAATTAGTCATTTTATGAGGAAGAGCAAAGCACAGAGCAGAGAACAGATAAAGAGAGACAGGCAGAGAGACAGAGAGAGAGGCGCTCACTAATAACACACGCATACAGGCACACCTTCGGCCATAATAATAATCATTATAATAAAATAAAAACCGCTGGCCACTTGGCCTTGGACTAGGTTGATTGCATTCTAGCGGTCAATGCCGCCGCCGGCGTCGTCGTCGTCGTCGTCGTCGTCGCTGCCGACTAGCAACAACAACAGCGGAGGAGCAGCAGCAGCAGCAGCAGCAGCAACGAAAATTGAAAACGATCGCTTTTAACCTGCTGTCTCTTTCTCTCTCGCTGCTTTCTCCATCTCTTTCCGGCATATTCGCTGCGTTCAAATTTCTGCTCGCTCCCTCTCTCCTATAAAAATCGTATTTATTTGTTTTGTTTTTAGTGTTTGTTTTTTTTGCGCAATGACAAAAGAAAAATATCGGAGCGGAGAAGCCAACAAACAACATTTTCGAATCAACAGCAGCGGCAGCAACGGCAGCAACTATTTATAAAATGCGCTTGCCTGGCCAAAGTATCTCCCTCTTTGTCTCTAACCCGCGGCAGCAGGCGCGTGTGTATCCGTGTATCTGCTGCTGTGTGTGTTTGTGCTGCCCGTGCGAGAGCGACCTGCAATGCCGGAAAGCAATAGCAAACGTCGTCAGAGCATCGCTGTGACGCCAGCCCATGACGACAGTTCTCGAGCAAACGAATGTGTGTGCTGTATCTTTTGGATACATTTCAACAGAATAACAGAAATAACACATAAAAAAACCGCCCGACGCCGGTTTACCTTTGAATGGCATTTGCATAACAAGTGTCAAAGCCAAGAGAATCCCTCCATCCAGCCAGCCAGCCAAATCGGATTCGGATTCGGATTCGGATTGGGTCTCTGCTCTTCCCAAGATCCTTCTCTCGTTCTCCGCACATAAATAATTCAGAATTTTTAGAATACGTTACGGATCTGTTGGGCTCTGTTCTGTTCTGTTTCCAGGCCACACAGTGCATTCAACCTCGGTGTCGAGGGGGTGTTGCCCCCAGTTCATTCGCTTTTGGCAAACTACGCGACAGACCAGGCCAGACCAGACCAGGCCGGTAATATAAGCCGGTAATTCGCAAGTGCCGCCCCGAACCGGCATACAAATTGTATTAATTTGTATTTAAATTTAATTTATATTGCTGCTGCAATCTCGTACCTTCTCTTTATATTTCCTGTTTTGTGGCATCAGCATAGCGAGCAACATCCCATGATAAATGATTAATGATAAATTACCACTTGGTCTTTTGTTTGAACCCAATCGCAAGATCACGTCATCGGCTTTGCCATCGAAAAACAGGTTCAAATGCAGGCAACAAACCGTTGGCTGCTATGATTTTGATGGCTTTCTCCATTGCTCAAAAAACAACAGCAACAACAACCTGCCAGAAGATAACCGAACCCATAACCTTGAAGCCCCATGCAATCGGTCAGGCCAGAAATAAACCTCAACTCAAGTACTCGCATTTCACACCATTTGCCATTACTTTTTGGCAACGCACTCGTTTATTGCCTTGCAATGCTTGGCTATTGGGTTTTCTGAGTGGCCAGCGGCCAGACTCCCAGCCCACTTCCTGTTCGGCTTACGGCTCCCCCTGTGGTGGCTGTGTGGGCGAGGCAAGCTGTTCAGGTGCTCAGATCCCGCCTGTGCTGGCCTGTTCTGATGATGAATGACTGCAACATTTATAAATACTCGTACCAGCAGCGAAAGCCGTCGAGCAGGCAGCCATCATCATAATGAAATAAGCTAAGCATAACAAATGCGTCGAAATATTTGCGACAGGTTGCAATAGCCAACAGGGGGGAGGGGGGACAGCAAAAAAAAAAATTATATAAAATCACCGAGCGCGAAAACAGCAAAAGCAAAAACCCGAGTCGTCACTCAATGTGCATGGCCTTGAAGATTTCGCTGCAAAAAAAACACACACACACACACACACACACACACACACAAGCCAGCAGAATGAATATCATAAAAATATTCACACAAAAAAAAAACAAAGCAGAATGAAGCCCAAACAAAAAACCAACAAAAATGATTATAATAAAAGCCACTAATTTGCCGCAAAAAATCAAATAAAATCAAATAAAATTTAATAAATGCATAAAATGCAAAGAAGGAAACTTTTAATTGAATTTTCAGAATCCGTGCAGCGTTTAGAACTGATTGAATTGTCATTGGTCTAAGCCATGAAAGAACCGCGTATTATACAAATTATTTTCATGGATAATCATGCATAAATTCTGGCTAATTGACTGTATCTCCCCCAATCTGCCTCTCCCCCTCCCTCTATCAATTTTCAATTAGGACTTTTTTTTAATCACGTTTTGGCCGGTCAAGTGGCTTTTGGCCAAAATATTGATTAATTGCAGTCATGAGGTTAATAGGATTACAAATTGTTTGTTGTTTTGTTGCTGTTGCGACTGCTGCTGCTGCGGCACGCTAGATGGCGTGCCATGGCATGCTGTGTGTTTTTTTTTGACAAGTCAACAACGAGATTTGACTCCGGCGCGAGTTGGATTGATGGCGAATGATGACTTGCCACCTGCCATTGGCCTCTAAGTTGCCCAAAACTTTTTTGCAAATCTCCCTGTAAGCAGCTTTTCGAAAACTTGCAACGTGTGGCCGGCAGCTGGCTCTGGTTTCAGCCGGCAAAACATGCAAACTGTTGATTTGTGGTTTCTTAGTCATTGTCATCCACAGTCTCAGTGGCAGTCTTGAGGTCAGCTTTTGCAGCTATGATTTTATTACAAACTGAAATGCAACCGCAATAACATTTTGCCGGCTTTTGTTTAAACTTTAGCACAACGGGATTTTCCAGCCACTCTAATTGCCATTGTATGACTGGCTCTAAAGCGGCAACAACAATAACAATGAGTGCAACGAGCAGCAGCAACAATTGCAAAAAGCTTTATCATCATTACAGGCCTGGCTTTATAGTTGTTGTTGTTATTGTTAGTGTTGCTGGCCAGCAGCTATTGCTTTTGGCGTCAAGCTGTCTGAGCCGAGCCGAGCCGGGCCGAGTCGAGCGGCTTTTCCAGCCAGCCATTCACTCGCATGCAGTGGTTTTTCCCCCCTCATTCGAGCTCGAATCTTTATGCATTTATTTATTACATTACATTACATTACAAACATGCCTTAATTAAGCAAAAGCACCGTTTTTTTTTGTGTTTTGTTTCTTTTTCGTCTCACACATAAGCAGGGGGTTTTTGCTTCTTTCTTATGCTTCTTATCGGGCGATTTGTGGACGGACTTACCGACTAATTATTGCTTTATGAGGTGGAACGTTCCTCCATGGATTGTGTGTACGGCACTCGTAAATCCCACCCAAAACGGGTACGGAAAATAATTACTCAAAAAGAGGGGAGTGGGGGGTGGGCGGAGGGGGGGACCCTGCACATTGCGTGCAATTTCCACCTGAAAAGCGTAAATTATGGCGCTATTTATTTATGTTGCTGCTTTTATTGCCGTGTGCCAGTTGCATTTGTTTAAAATGCCATTTGACAAACATCAAAGCCGTTAAATGTTACTTTGACATGTGGCACATGTGTGCCCCCGCCCCCGCCCCTCAAGGGCCTGACACGGGGGGGGGCACAGTGCACAAGCGGCGGGGTCTTATGGCCAATTAGATGAGTGAAATGTGTCAACAGCAGGGAGCGCGGTGGCGAGACCAAGGGAATCATTAAAGAGTCACCACCCGATCAAGGGGGGTTTTACCGTTTATGGCACCCCACACCCCACACCGCACACCCCCTCCCTTAGAGAGGGAGCTGTACTCAATTACAGCATTTGTTGAAATACCCTGAAAGACAACGTCGAGTCTGAGTAATCCAGAAATTCTTTGGAAATGGCTCGCTTATCGCTCAGCGCTGCACTCTTGACCAACATTTCATTCAATCGCCAGTCCACAGTCCACCGGCAATACGATGCATTTCGTATTTCACATTTTTTGTACTTTACATTTCACATTTCACATAGATTCGCAATTATATTAAAGTGCTTTGGCAGTAAACAAAATGCCCTTTGCTGAAACGGATACGGATACGGATACGGAAATAAAGCGCCCGAAAGCGGGACAGCGCCAAAGAGAAGAGAGCAATGGTTGGAGAGAGGGGAGTAGGAGGTAGAGGGGTAGAGGGAAACGGATCTGGTTTGCTGACACAGCACAAAGGACTCTCTCGCATCTCTAAAAGGGACTTGCTGACATTTTCCAACCCGCTTTTTCCTGTTCTGTTGCCGGTTTTTTGTTGCTGTCATTTGATAGACGTAGTTTATTCCTTTATAGACAGTTTTGTATCCCCCCCTCCCACCTCCCAGCAATCCTCTATACCCACCGCAGGTCACACAAGTCGAAAAGCCAAAGCCGAATCCAAGGCACTCAAAGCATTTTTATTTCCCATTTTTTTTCTCCCATTTGTTTTTTCCCATCGCTTCTCCATTTTTTTTTGTCCTGCCTGCCAGCCCCTTTTTCTGGGCGTTGCCATGGAAAAGCGTTTTGTCAAAGCGACAGGTGAGAGTGGGCCGCATCTACGCTCTGGGATGCTTAAATATTTAAACAGCGAGTGGCCAGATGCTGGGCAGAGAGGTGTTGGGTGGTAGGAGGCCAAAGGTAAAAATAAACGATGCCCTGGTTAATGGAAGGGAATCAGCCAAGCAAGGCCTGAAAATACCAGCAGGCGGGGCAGCAGTAGGCGTGGCAGAAGCCAAATGGCCCGAAAAGGCTTGCCCGGAACAGTTAGGCCCGAACACTCGGAGCTCGGAGCTCGGAGCTCGGAGCTCGGAGCCCGTTAAAGTGCTGGCCAAGACGATGTCTTAAGTGGCTGGAACGAAACGCCGATGAACGGCTGATTTTGCAGCCGAAATCACTTTTGACAGCTGCAAGCTTCCGATGATGCTGCCACCGATTGTTGCACTTCAACTTGGCCACTAATGAGGCGTGACATTGATGATGACTCGGGCACGCTGGGCCCCCAATCGCCGGATCATTTGTAATGTGTCATGATTATGCAATATTCGTGCAACAATTACGGCCAGACATTTGCATAAAAGCGGACGCCCGTCAGGCCCCAGTTTGAGTGGCAATTTTCCACTCAACTCGGCCCGGTCCACCCCGATCCACCCCGATCCGGCTCCAACGAAAGCCCAATGGAAAAGCGGGCCAAAACCGAGCGGCAAACAGCGAATGGGTTGGCGAGAGACAAACAGGAAGCCGAGAACTGCAGGCGGGCTGCTGCCTGCTGCCTGCCGCCCGCTTGGATTCATTCGATCTTTGGATCTGCGCATGCGCCGCGGCGAATGACAGCTCGGCCTGGACAGGGGACAGGGGACAGTGGACATTGTAGAGACACTGCGAACCGGCCGGCTGCCGGCTGCAGTGACAGCTGTTGATTGATGAATCCTACAGCCTGCCCCCGGGCCAGCCCCACGGGGGCACACAGTCCCACAGACCCAGACGAAGCCTGTCGTCCAGTTGACGTCTCTGCAGCCTGCGGCGATCTTTAAGCTATCGAACTCTCCTTAGCTCTCCCAGCTCTCGCAGCTCTCTCTTTCTCTTGGTATCGCCACAGAGTAGGAGCGAAGATGTGGCAAAAGATTGATGATGACGCAAGCCCCCGTGGCCGCTCTTCGCTCCGTTTTATGGCCGCGCTTGTGCAATAAACACTTCTAATTGTAATTAATGAGGCGATTGTTTAGTTTTTATGTGTTGATTTTTTTCTGATTTACCGCCCCACAGTGCAGCACAGTGCAACACAGTGCAGCACAGTGTCCCTACTTGCCACAACTGTGTGCTCGAGGTCCAGCATAAATGGAGCATTGAACCTTGAGCGATAATCAGCACTTGGACACTTGAAAAAGGGCTGCCATCCAACAGGAGCTCTCTCCCTGTCTCCCTGTCGCTCCCTCTGCCTAGATTAATTCGTTCAAGCCGTAAACTGGCCAACTACGAGAGTGTACTCGTATCTGGAATTGATTCCATGCAGGAGGCCACAAGACAAAGCCCCAAAGACAACGAAACTGAAAAGAAAACCAAAGAAAACGGAGAGAAGAAGACAGCCCAGGACTGCTGCCAGTGCCCTGGCCTCTTGGCCACGTTCATATTCCTACGATTCTGGCTGCCGCCTGGGTTTCTGTGCATTGAACTTGATTGCCATTGCTATTTTCCCCTCTGTTGTGTTTTTGCGGCCCTTACTGGCTGCCCGGCTGTCCTCTTCTGTCCTCTGTGTTCCATCCTCGTCTCTCGTCTTCTGGCCAACTATCGACGCGGATTTATCTTAAATGCTGCGTTTAGTTTTCTGTTTTTCCAAGCTGTTTCTCTCTCTCTCTCTCTCTGCCTGGCCTTTTTAGCTTCGTGTTTTCGTATATTGGCAAACACTTTTCGGTCTGCTCAAATTAATGGCTCCGGGGTGCGCCTAATGATCCCCGGCACCGTTCCCGGCACCGGCACACAAACTACAGAAAGTTCACTCCAATGAAAATGTCAGCCGGAGCCTTTTTATTTGCTCTAGCCATGCCATGCCACATGCCCCAGAGAGACAGAGCCAGAGACACGACAAAGTGGTGGAAAACTACGAAATATGTTTAACAAAAAATCAAAATAATTGCATTGCTGACGCGTCACAGCAGGGGGGGGGGCGGGGAGGGGGAGGAGTGTCGTACGTCCCATATGGGGGCGTGTCCAGGTGTTTGTTGACAGGGCGCTTTGCATGAGCAGCACTCATAAATCAGGGTGCCAAGAGGGCCCAGGGGTCAAGCGGTGCAGCATGTTGCAACCAAAAATCTGCTGCTAGCCCATGTGGGGCAGCCACTTTCAAGAGATCTCTCTCTCTGGGGCTGAGCCTGAAACTGAGACTGAGGCACTTTCCCCCACGAATGGATGCTGCTCTCGTCTGCGACTCTTTTGTCAACATTAACATACGTAAGTGTCAGCCGCATGTTGCTACTGTGACTGCGGCTTCAACAGGGGCAACATCTCGCTGGATCGGCGATCGCATGCTGCCACACGGCCAATGCGACCGTGCCACAGAGGGGCCAAAGAGGCCAATTGATTTATCGTGACAATGAGTGCAGCTCCCGAGCTTCGCTATCGATGTGTAAATTTGAATTTCGTGGCTCATAAAGTGGACAATGGAGGCAGCATTGAAAGACAAATGTGGCAGGACCCAGATTGTTGTCAGCAGCATGTTGCTGCTGCTGCTGCTGCCACTGCCACTGCCACTGCTGTTACTGCAGCACTAAAAAGTGAATGCCCTCGCGGTGACGTCACTCGTGCAACTCCAGTTCCAGATCCAGTTTCTCGCCTCAGTGGCAATTATCGAGCCCAAAGAGAGGCAGAGAGAGGCAAAGAGATGCAGAGAGATGCAGAGAGAGAGAGAGAGAAAAGCGAACGATGAGCAAAATACAGAATCCCGAAGAAATATGGAAACCAAAACAAACTGCACGATATCAAAACAAAGCCAAATGATTGAGGGGGCTGCAGCGGAGGCGGGGGCACTAGTGGAGAGGAGAGGAAAATCGAGTGGAACGAACTCTGTTGCACTCTACAGTGCTGTGCAACTGTGGGAAAGAGGCAATGTGCCGGGTCGACGGGTGTTGAAGTGGAACGTAACGAATGAGCGGGCAACAGGCGAGGGCAACGGGGAGGAGGAGGGCGGAGGGAGAGAGAGGAGCGAAGTGCTGTGGCAGTGGCAGAGAGGATGCCCAGTCTGTGTGGAATAGGGGGCCAGTGGTTGTGGCAGTGTCAGTGGCAGTGGCAGGAACGATGACTAAATGCAACAAGCTGCGACTTTGACTTGCATTTCGCTGCATTTCGTATGTGGTAGTAAACTAAAGTTGATGATCAACTTCAATGGCAAGTGGCAGCAGCAGCAGCAGCAGCAACAGCTTGAGCATTATCTACTGTTGCAACAACAGCAACCCATTCGAGTGTATGTAGCACAAAGGCAGAGGCAGAGGCAGAGGCACACAGCAGCTGTGGCAAGAGGAGAGGCTTGGCTGGCTGGCTGGCTGTGCCGAGTGCCGCAGCACTCGCAAGTTGCACAAACATGTTGCTCACTGGCTCCGCGACATGATTCTGAGGCGCAGATATAAAACCGAAAAACAACAGCCACAGCCACAGCCACAGCCACATCCCAGATCCACATCCACATCCACAGCAGCAACGAACGACGACTCTTGGAAGAGGCACAAAACAACACCAGCTACGACGACGATTGGGGGATAGCCAGAACAAGAACAATGTTGGGCTAGGTTCCTCGCGGAACTCCACAAGCCCAACCCCTTGCCCCTTCCCCTCCCCCTCCCCCTCACCATCTCTGTACTGTGTTCCCTCTTGGAGATGCCGTTTGGCCGCTCGCCATCGTCGTTATTATCATCTGGTTTTGGTCTTGGGGTCTGGACAATTCCTACCTTCAATCGCATCCCCAACCCATCCCCAGAAACAACTATTGTCCATAGCCATTGCTGCTTATTGCAGTGGATGGGATGTTTGTTTGTTTGTTTGTTTTGTTTGTTTCGTTGCCTTTTGGTTAAGGCTCTCTTGTCATTGTAGTTGTTTTTGCTTTAATTTAGATGCATCTTGAGCAGTTTTTTTTTGTTTTTTTGTCTTTTTGTGCCTGCAAACATGGAAAATGCCAGAAAGGAAACTTTCATAAGATAAACAAAAGTTATATATGCATATATGTATGAGGAGTAGCGCGGAAGGGCTTAAAGGGTCCTCCGAATCCGCGAAAATGTACGAATATCATGTCAGAAAAGTCCCCTAACTAATTGTGTGTTTCCCTTCTCCCTTCGTCTCGTTTCAGGTGAGTTTTCTTGGTGTTCAATCAGAGCTAAACGGCAGAGTAAGTCATACGTTTAGACCCCCCTCCCATCGCCCTTCTGCAATCAGAAATGTGCTGAGACGCCGCGCCCCTTTTTTTTGAATCACAATCGACAATGAGACAGGAAACAAGGAGCATAAAATTGTTCAACCAGCTGCTTTACTCACATTTGCATACCCTGCCAGAGGGTATTAGGGTTTTCTTGGAGCACAACAATTACCAGATGTTTGTTGGCCTGGAAGAGTATCTCCAGCTTCGGTTGTGCCTCTCTTGTTTTTGTACTGCTGCAGTGGCAATCAACTCATTAGCTTCAGGTCCCCCGGCCCCCCTGGACCCCCCACCCAGCAAGAACAAAGGCGGCTTGGGCGAAACCGCGTTACGCATTTTTAATTGCCAACTTGGGCTGCCAGACAAAAGCCAACACACAACACTGCGGCGGCAATTAAAAAATTAAGCAACAAATTTTTTGCATCAGCTGATGGGAGTGGAGCACTGAGGGAGGGGGGAGGGGCAGGGGCAGAAGCTCTGGCAATGTCAACGAGTCGCAGAAGCATTTCCTGCCCAAACAGAGAGTGGAGACCAAAAGCCCCAGTCCATCTCTACGTCTTAGAAGCTCCACTGGGAGCAATGGGAGCAGCGTGGTGGCTGGTGGCTGCCTCTCTTCTCTCTGGCTGTGACTGTAATTTATGCGCCAACCCATCCGCTATACGTATGATACGTACGAGTATGCCATCCTCCATCCGCCATCCGACCCGACCGTCAGCTTTGCGCCCCCGCTCAACATTGCAAAGATTTCTTTATTACTTGGGCACGTTCGTTCCCGTGATTGTTGTTGTTGCCGCTGCCGCTCGGGGTCGAGGCCGGTCATTAATATCCACGCATGGAGTTCACTTCAGTTCGGTACGGTAGGGCACTCCCCTTAGCCACCACCACCCACTCGTACCGATTCGTTCCAATCTGAATCAGCTGTATGCATAATATTTGTTGTTTGTTGATTCTGTCAGCGTGTTGAGGATCCGCTTCGTCACCTCATCGCTGGGGTCTTCATCGTCTTCATCGTCTCTGCTGCTGATTCTCTTGTTTCTTCTCCATCTTTAGCTTCATCATCCTCTGGGTCTCTGTCTCCGTCTCTGTCTCCGTCTCTGTCTCTGTCTCGGGCTCTTGTGAATCTTTTGCGCGATTCTTGTCCAGGTCAGTTCTGTTTGGCTTGGGGGGGCGGGGGGATTGGGTTTGGGATTCTCTCCAAGATTTTGTTGTTGTTGCGGCTATACGTGAGTGGCTTTGCCAAGCAGAAATCTTTGTCTCTGCTCTGCTACGCTTCTGTCGCCATTTCCAAAGAGCACGACTTATCAACGTTGTTGTTGTTCTTTTCTGTTCTGTTCTGCAATCACGAATGCAGGCCTGATAATGATTATCATTATGATGATGATGTGCCTGTGGCCTAGATGTTGATAATGATGTTTGTTTGCTGCCAAAACTGCCAGACAATGGATCAAATATGAGTGTTTCCACTACAGATAGAGGCATCGGCCTCTATTGCCTTCAGTTCTTAGTCATCCTATTAATGCCTTCTAAGAGTCCTACTCGTATATTCCCATTCTCTGGCGTGCCTATCTATTCCCTCTTCAGCTCCGCCCATCTCTTGCATTCTGCCAGCCCTTGTCCAGGGCTCTTCCTAGTTGCAATCCTGAGGTCTCTGTCTTTCGGTCAGGTGGCCTATTCCGGTGTCTTATAGAAGTTGTTTGGCTGCTCTTCGCCCTACCATCTTCTGTCATTCTTTAGCCTCCTCTCCTCCTCCTTCTTCTTCTTCTTCTGCTGCTTCGTTGTTATTGTGGCTGTCGTTTTTTGACCGGCCGGCCGGCATTATATCTCATTACAGAGATCAGCATAAATAAGCAGTGAGCACGCCGCAACAACAACAATCCGAGGAGAAGGCAAGAACGGGCCATGCAGCGATTAAGCGATACATTCAGCCATGTTCATGTATTCCCCAAAGAGCACAGAGAATGGGAGACACAAGCAGAGAGCAAGAGTGAGAGAGAGCGCGAATGAGGAAGAGACAGAGGGATATACACTCGTAGTACTCGTGGCTGGAGAAAGGGCACTCGTATTCCCGACGAGGCAATTGAACTCGATTGCAGCGCGTGAAGGTGGACATGACGGACCCCGTTCTCTGTCGCTGTCGCTATCGCTGTCTCTGTCTACTAACCATTCCCCCTAACCATGTGATCTACCCATTGCCATTCCCTCATTCCCCATTCCCCCATTCCCCCCTTGCCCATTCCCGATGCTGATCTTCTGGGCAAAATAGAATTTGTTATTGTTGCATTTGCTGTTGCCGTTCGTCGTTGAGGCAGGGCAGTGCCTTGACCACATGCGTCATCATCATCATGTTGCCGGTGTGTAGAAACATGATCATTACACACACACACACACACGCACACACAAAGAGAAGATAGCATGAGTGTGGATACTGATTCCCCACTGGACATGGAGCCGGCTGCTGATTCAGCCTCCACCTCCTCCTCCTCCTTCTCTGGATGCGCCTCGTTCAGGCGTTTTTAATGATGCGTCAGAATATTGTTTACGCATCATTTTACATGTCGGCAAATGGGAATGGGAATGGATTGTGGAGTGGAGTGGAGTGGAGTGGCATGGAGGCACGAGGAATATCATAGATGCTCCCACCCTCTGGGCACATGCTGAATAGATGGGATGCAGCAGTGGCAGCGGCAGCTCGAGCTCTGCTATAAAATTATGAAACCCATCTCGAAGACGAGGCTCTCTGCCGAATTCCATCGTGATGTGTGCATTAAAGCACGAATTAGCCCCCGGCTATGGCAACAAAGTCTGTGTATGTCTTAACCCAACGCTGGGCGAGAAGTGGAGGGGGCTGGACGGCTGCTGGGGCGTCCTTATTAGCCAGGAGAGACCTTCTGGTGGAGGTGACTCTCCCCTGGAATACTTGAAAGAAATTTCAATAAACCTGAAATTGGGCAATGGGGAAATGTTTTAATCTTTCCATCTCTTCTTTTTCCCTCCTCCCTCTCGACCCCCGCTGTCCGTAGCATTTTCCATATTTTGCCTCAATAATAAAGCGCCTTAAATGTAGGTCTTCTCCGCCAGCCGCTGTCGACCAAAAACTTTTGAATTTATGATTGAACAGCAGCCATACAGGCGAACGCCTGCCCCCATTCAAGGATCCACGCTGTGCGGCACAAAGAAATTCCAATATCGTTTTTATGCCTACACAGGGACAGTGTGTGCACACGGAAAAGTGTTGCCATGGCGCCCGGCCCCCAAACAATGTGCAACAGCAGCAGCAGCAGCAGCAGCAGCAGCAGCAAGAAGAAGCCTCTGCTGTTGCATTTATGCTTAAGCTTCTGTTTATGCCACTGCCACAACTTGTGCCTCTTCTTCTACTAGTTGTTGTTGTTGCTCCTCCTGTTCCTGCTGCTGTTGTTGTTGTTGTAATGGTTGCTTTGGAAATTAAGCGAAAAACTTGTCAAAGCCATGTCCTGGTGCCGCCATCCTGCCTCATGCCATCGCCCACACCTGGTCCAAGGCAAAGTCAAGTGCAGGGGAGGAGACCCTATGGCTCCCCTCCCCTACCCCCTGGCCCCGGCTGACATGCAATCCGAGGCACTACATGTGGAGGAGAGCTGCCTGCCGATTCTTGGCCTGGATGGGTTCAATGACTTACAGGATAAGCAACAGCAACACAGCAACACAGCAACGCTGCAACACTGCCTCACTGCCACTGCCACATCAGGCAAGCCAGCCTAAGTACAACAACAACCGGCATAAACTTTAGCTGTGGCAAGAGCGCACACACACACACACACACACACACACACACACACAAAACGTAAACGTTGCAAAAAGGCGGCAAGCAAAAGCGAAGCCGAAAACAAAGCCATGGCTAAAACGTCCAGAAGCAGGAGTAGTAGACCAGGAAGGAGAGGAGCAGCTTGGGGCATAGGCAGGCATAGGGAGCCGAGGCAGCGGCACGTACAGCCCAGCTACTCGTACAACTCCCTGCTGCCGCTGCCGTTGCCGCTGCCGTTGCACTTGAGGTTAAAGGCAGTGGAGCAGCCTGCCCCAAAGCCAAACCGAACCGAACAGAACCGAACCCGAACTGAGGGGAAACCTGTGTACAAATACTCGACATGCACGACCATGCCCCCGCCCCATTTGGCACTCCACTGTGTATCCTGTTTGCCTAGGCCCCCTACCTATCCCTGCCTATCCCTCCTATCCCTGCCTATCCCTGCCTATCCCTGCCCATCCAGTGCATATGTTCGAGTTGAATGGATTCTTTGCCGGCTCCCTTGCCCTTGCCCTGGACATGGACTTGGGCATCGACATGGTGCTGGAAGCCCTAGCAGACGCTTTTCTTTTGCATTTTTCGGAGAGAGTGGCACCAGGTTGCGTGGCAGGACGCCTGGCAGGACCCCTGCCGTTTACTTTGCCGGTTATTAAAAATTCCTCTCCACATTCGGGGCCCCCAATATGAATTGAATTCAATAAAATATGAGCCCGGCCGCCAGCAGATCAAATTTGTATACCAAAAGAAAATCGGAGATGAAAATCTTCAAAGCATACAACCGGGCGCTATCATTTCCATTTCCATTTCGATTTCCATTTCGAATGAGATGAGACAGGAAGGTTTGTGTTTTCCGAGTATTTTTGACTGAAGAAGCCTCCGGCTAAAGAGTCGATCAAAGGCTATGCAGTCCCCGTAATCAGGGGATATTGTTGCCATAAATAGACCGGGGCCATTACCGATGCAATATTAAATAATATATTGAGCCCTGGCCATTAGCTTAGATCGGGGCTGGAGCCGGAGTGGAGCCGGAGTGGAGCCGGAGCTGCATTTTCATAACAAAACAATTTGCAAGAGCCATGGCGGAGGCAACAGCATAAAACCGGAAATCCTTTCCAACTCGCATATGGCACGCAAAACGAAGGCAACTTTTCCAGTGTTTGTTTCTGTTGTTGTTGTTGTTGTTGTTGGTGGTGGGTTAGGTGCCTCGGGCGGGATTGTTGTTGCTGCTGTTGTTATTGCCTTGCCAGCGCCACGGAAAATTGCCGCTTTTAATATTACCTTTTATTTGCAATTTCTGTTGCTTTTTTTTTTGTTGTGTTGTTGTTTAGTAGCTGGAAGGAGAGCCTTTTGTAATAATGCAGTGCGCATGTAATAGGAGCCAGGTGCCAGAGTGCCGAGTCGCCTCCATGCATTTATATATTCGTATATTCCCCATTGCCAGCAATCATTTTCGAACCACCCCCTCCCCTCACCACAACCCACTGCCGCCTCCACCTGCCGTTCGTTCAACGTTCAACGTTCACCGTTCAACCGTCGTTGTCATCTGCCACAATTTGTACGCTGTTATTAACTGACATGCTTGGATAGAGTATACTTTTTACATACACCATATACCATATTCTGTTTCTGTTTTTTTCATTTCATTTCATTATTAATGGCATGATATGAGGCAATATATACATATATTTATTTTACAGCGTTTGTCAATTGTCCCGAGAAGAGCGGCAATGCAATCGTTGTACTCTGTATTTGCTTTGCTGCATCGATTCATTTTAATAACATACCAGTCGTCGTCCCACGGGTGGGTGCCGGGTGCACCCCATTTACGCTGCAGGTGGGCTGCTGCTGCTGCTGCTCCGCCACAGATTGCAATTGGAAGTTCTCCTCTAATCAGTCGTTGCCCCCGAAAAACAAGTGCGACGATAGGATGGGCGGCCAGTGATAGAGTAGAGTGTCGGTGTTATCTGATATTGACCTTCCGTTTTTCGAAAAACTGCGTTTCTGGCTGGCATTTCCTTTGTTAGACACTCGAAAATTGCGACTCATCAGGCGGTAGGAAAAGTCAGGGAAAAGTAAGAGTCATTAAACCATTGACATTGACACATATGGCACACGAAATGCGAGTTTTTATTGCTTACAAAAACAAACAAAGAAAGAAAATTATCGCATTTGAAGCCTGCACTTCCTGCACCCATGACCAAATTGGGGGTATTGTAAAAAATGGTAAGACCTTTGGCAGCAGACTTCTTGGCAGCAACAGCAGCAGCAGAGTTGGGTAAACAGTTCAAAATAGTTGTTTTTGCTTTTCATTTTATGATGCAAATCGTTCGAATAGTTCGGGCAGTACTATCTTATCTGCGGGGCCAGGCCATAAAATAGATGTTTTTATACTCGTATATGCACTTTCGACGGGCAGCAAAACGGCGACAGCCACAGTGGAGAATACCCCTCATAGCCGGACAGATACATGACTGAATGTTTATATTTATACCCTCTTGTTGTTGTTGTTGTGGGATGGGAAAAACGGCGGGTTGGGCGAGTTCATTGTCATCAAGGTCGCTTGGACACACACACTTTTGTCGAGTGTCGACTGTCGAGTGTGTGAATGTCGGCTACTTAGACTGGCTGCTGCCGATATCGAGGGTCGGAGGTTCGGGGGCTTAGGAGGCGCGTCGCCGCCTGCTCCCAGACGGAGCTATTGATAAGCCGCAGCTAAAAATCCATACGGCCAGACTGCCAGCAAAAACCGCAACAAGTTTTCCCGTTGTGTGGTGGAGTGTGGGGGGGGGGGGGTCATTGCCCTTGCAGTTTACACTAAATTAAGTGCATTAACATGCAAATTAAATTTAGTTTAATTAAATTATGTATAAACATTCGCCAGTCGCCAAACGAGTTGTTGTTGCTGCTGCTCGTGTCCGTTCCTGTCCGCAGAGTCAATGCACTTGACTAACTGACTGATTGACGGTCCAAGAAATTCAAATTGAAATGGAAACAAAGCAAAGCGAAAGCAAAGCAAAAACAAAAATAAGTATCGGTATAGGCGATTGATACGTGTATTCCGATTGTGCATCCGAGTTGCTCAGGTTTTCGTTTGCTTTTTGTTGATCAGAGAAAGCATCCATCCACCCAACCGCCAAAAGTACAGGGTATGAAAGCAATCTCGCTGTCTCTCTCTGGATTGACTCATCCTCTACCCCCCCTGTTGCACTTCTGCCTGGTCTATCAATCACCACCCGCCTGTGCATGTGTTGGTGTGTGAGTGTGTGTAATCTGTTGGCAAAAGTTTCATTGACTCGCGCGTAGGCAAAAACAAAACGCTGCAATTAAAGTATAAAATGAGCCGCTGCGCTGCCGTTTGCTGGCGTAGAGCTTCGGAGAGCGGGCAGCGGCAGAGAGCTTCGGACAGCGGCAGAGAGCTTCGGACAACGGCAGAGAACTTCGCAGCACAAAGGGTGGAGAGGAGAGGAGAGAACTTCTCGGCCAGCGGTTTAAAGATTATTTACGAGTCGCTGCTTGTTAGTCACGTTTTTGGAGCAGACGTTGCCCAGAGTTCAGAACAGAGAAACATTGCTCGGACCGGCCGGCAGGCGGCAGAGCGGGGGAGAAATCAAATCAAATGACAAAAAACAACAACACGGAATATCAATTTGCAACGCAAATGGAATAGAATGGAATCGCATCGCATCGCATCGGATGGAATGTGTGTGCACTGGAAGGGAATTTCCTCATTGAGGTCATTGGTTATCCGTTAGCCGTTCGAGCCGTTCAAACCCTTGGCTGAAAATGTCCTTCAATGTCTAGACGGTATTTGACAAAACGCAAAGCACAAACGCACACAGAGACACGCAAATAATGCGTGATTCTGTTGAAAATTCATCGGGGTTTATTCAACTCCTCAGTCGACGGAGAAAAGTCTAAGAAAGTTGCCTTCAAATTTACGGCCTTGCGACGCCTCGGAGTTCGGGGGCAGGTTTCACTTTTAACGTTGGGGAGGGGCGTGTGGGGCAGGCAGCAATTAGTGGCGACTAGAGATAGGAACAGTAGTTTACCACCAACTGTGTGGCGCCCACTGCCATGAATTGTTTTGATGTTTAAACACTTTAACTTCCTTAAACAAAAACCATAAACCATCATCAGTGGGTAGGCGTTGGCCCAATCAAAATCCTTTGGCCTGGTTAATGGGCCACCCCGGCCCCCGCCCTATTCGGGGGCTTTTATGATTTCGGATTTAACTTTCTGCCGTCGCCGTCGCCCCCGTAGTACCCCCGATGCGTGCCAATGACACAATAAAAGTTGCCACAGGCAACGGCAACGGCAGCCCGATGGCTAGGGGATCCCGAGATCCTTGAAATGAGGCGTTCGCACGCAGGAGTGACCCCGACGCGCCGAATCCCCGTGTCCACATCCAAATCCATAGACGGCAACGCACCTAGTCGTCCGCCTGCCACCGGGCCATAAAAATAGCAAAAGGGAACGAAGGCAGAGGAGGCGGCAACGCACTGCAAACAATCGAGAACAAAAACTTGCTCCACAAAAAACAACAGAAAAACAAAACGTGGCCACAGCAGACAGACTCCAGGCAGAAGCTGTTTTGTGGCCAACGCCAGGACACGACTAGACGACACCCTGCAGAGGTATTCGTAGCTGAACGAAGCTGTTGGCCAGCCTAATATTCCCTACATTTTCCTGGTGCTTTTTGGGCTGGAAAAGTGCGTGAGCCGGCCTCGTTCAATGACTCTCTGCTCTCGCTTTCTCGTCTCGGCCATGCTCTCCTCTGGCCCGCTCTTCTTGGCGTGTGTATCTCTTAATATTTTTGTTTCTTTTTGCCGCCGGGTGCCCAGCATGAGGTATGAGGTGGGAGAGTGAGTGCCAGCCAGCCAGCCAGCAATCCAAGCAGTTAGGCAGCCTCCTTGGCTCAGTGTCAATGGCATTCAAGCTGCGAGGCAACTCGACTCGACTCGACTCGAAACGAGGTTATTGGACCCGCCAACGCGCCAACGTGCCACCACCCATCGTCCTGTGCCGCCCCGCCTCGCTGTGTGCCATATTTTTAGCCTACTTTTGCGAGGCAGCAGCAGCAGCGACTTCCAAGTATATTTAGAGGTGAATTATCTCAGCTGGGCCAATCCATCATCTGGCCATTGGCCAACGCCCGTGCGTATGCAATGCTTTCTTTGGGGGGGGGCGGTGGGGGGAAAGCACCTGCCGCCCGTAATGATGAGTAATTTGGCTTCATTCGCAGCCAGGCCACGCTCATCTTTAATATCAATTAAGAGTGCGAGGCTGATCATATCGCAAGCCTTTACTTTTTTTGGCCACATACAGTACTGAAGGGAGGAAGGAACCGCGGGGAGGTGGCGGTGGGGAGGTGAGTTTCAGGGTCATTCAACTTTTGATTAATGGCGGCGCATGCATGACAAATGGCCGCCGGTTGCTGCACTTGTAATTGTTTTTGCCATCGCCAGTCGCTCATTTAATTAACTAAATTTATCGCTGTGCAAATTCAGACTCCATTCGACTCGATTCCGGTACGGGAATGGGTACGGGACTCCTCCTTAGTCATGCATTCAATTTTTGCGATCAGCCCGTTAGCCGCGGCGCTCATTTAAAGTTCGCCTTTTCCCAGAAAGACGGCTTACAGAAAAACCTGGGGCCAGCAACAGCAACAGCAACATGCAATCGCCAAGGCAACTGGCAGTAATTACTCGCAATTAACATGAGCAATTAAGGACGGGACGGGGATTCGTGAAATCATGTCAATGCCTCACATTTACTGTTAATCAACGGCCAGCAAACATGAAAATGGCAAAGGAAAATACCCCTCCGAAAAAAACAGTAACAGAAACGAATGCGATATGAATCGGCAAGAAAGAAAATGCAGTGCATATTTATGGCCGTCGCTGTCGCCGTCGCCGTCGCAATTTGTAGACTCACGAAAGTCGGCTAACAATTTGACCCCGACATGGTAAACTTGGTAATGGGAGCACGAGGCCTCGCTCTATCTGTGCCTCTGCCTCCATGGATATCCTTGCCGCATGCCAATATGCGTTCCATCGAACAACAACAACAAAAATGAGGAAACTTCCACAGCCACAACAGCAAAATACCCGGAAAGTCGTACGAGGCGGATGGAAATGATTGAGAGAGTGGAAAAAACCCACAAGAGGTTGGAATACCTGCCACTTGTCGCAGTCGCGTAAGCTCAACGGGGAAATTACGCGGAAATGGATTTTCCACGAAAAAAGAAAACCCCCTCAAAGATACAAATATGAATCGGCAAATATTTTAATTAATTCTGTTCATCTTTTCGCTCCTTTTCAGGTGAGTGCCATGAAGTCTCTTCTGCCGCATTATGCCTCAGCCGTACATTCGCCCACTGTCGCCAGAACTGTAACTGTAAGTTGACTTTGCAATCGTTTTTCAAATAGCCCCAAAATCCCAATCCCATAAGCAAAAAGCAAGAACAACTTTCGGTTCAATGGGCGTGACAGCCAAAAAATAAAAACGTAGAAAAAGCGCCGTAAAAATTCATTGAACGGTTAACGAACGAACAGAGAGGCGAACCGACCCATTGAATAGAGCCAGAAAGGCAATTTAGGCGGCTTTTGTTCACATTGCGCATACGCCGCATACGCCGTCGCGCCTGCCGCAGCTGCAGGCGGCCCCAGACTCTCGCCGGACGCGGTCCAGACACACACAGGTTGCCGTTGCCCGGTCATTACGAAAGTTATTCAGTCGAAATGTTTGCCCTGTTGGCCATTACATCAGCAGGCGAAAAAATGCGGAAATTCAGTCTAAAGGCGAGGAAAATTTATGAAAATTGCCAGGTGCCAGGGGCCGACTAGATCGCTAGCACCCCGAGCCACCAGCCGTCTCTCACACTCTGTATTTTTTATTTTTATTCACTTTCGCTGTCAATTGTTGGGACTGGGGACAGCTGCTGGCCAATTTCGGGTTCCCTCTTTTTTTTTTGGCAGCAGAGAGCGATTTGCATTCAATTGATGTCCGTGTCCCGTGTCCATGTACATGTCAAATTGTCAATGCAAATGTTTCGTCATGCCAATTGGATTGATATCCATCTATCTATCCAGATGTCTATCTATTTGAGCGTTGAATTTCAATTAAATGTGTGTGTAAGCGATGCCTATAAATTGCATTTGACTGATATCGGACGGCATTAAGGATAAGCAGCCAGAGATCAGGTTTCCTTCCTTTATTTTTCCAGACCCCCCTAGGGGTGTCCCGGGTTGGAACTTGATGCTAGCCCCCCCTCGCTGTCCATCGGTCCGTAAACCAAATTATGACAACTCCAGTGGACTCTCCTGCGAACGAGTCACGAACTCCTTGTTCCTTGTTCCTCCTCGTTTCCATATCAAATTGCAATTGCTCAACATTCGAAAGCCACAAAAACCCCCCCAAAAAAGACGCGGCAACCGCAAGCAAATTGAATTAATTAAGAAATGTGTATTATATTACCAAAGACAACACCAGAGCGTGGGTGGGCGGCGTTTTCCGAGTGGGTGGTTGGATAAAGCAAAATTAATAATGAACCAGGAGGCAGGAGGCAGGAGGGGGAAAGGAGAAAAGCTAAGCTCGGGTCACCGCCAAAGCCCCCCGCTAAGCTATGCGAAATTATGAAATTGATTTAAGCTGCCAAATTGCTTAAACAATATTTCTTTTCCTTTCGTATTTCTGCGCTGCCCCGCCCCTTCGCCGCCTGGCCACCCGTTTACTGTTTAGTTGGAGGTTATTGTTCGAGTCAATAAGACTCAAGGGGTGGTACGAGGAGGGGGGAGGGGCTGGATGATACGAAGGAAAATTCTAATTAAAAATCTTCCGGCATTTGGCATTTTATCTAAACAGGAAGCCGGCAAAGAAGCCGCAGAGCAGACGAAGCTGAAGCCAAACAATGCCAGAAAGGGAGAGTAGAAAAAGGAGAGAGACCGAGGACACTTTCCCTGACTTTCCCCTGGCCTTCCCCTGGCTGGCATCACGGAAAAGTCTTTCCGAATTGGGTCAACCGAGAAATTAAAAGGTTCCGCCGGAGACAAGTGAAAATGGGGGAGTGAAAATGTGGCAGAACAAAAGGAAAAGTTAAAAAAAAAAACCATCCACTTAAAGCTGGTCCCCGCTATCATTTGCAATTAGACGCGTTGACACTTGGCCAGTGCGAAGAAAAGTTTCACAGAAAACTAAAAAGGAAAGCCCCAGAAATTGTGTGGTTTGGTGGCAAGCAGCTGCTGCCTTGCCCCTCTCTATAGAGAGTGTATACGTGAGTGTGCAACGAATTGAATATTTAAATCCCACGCGCAAATCCGTGCAAAAGGGTTGCAAAAGCCCCTGCCCCTGCCACAGCCACCTCTTTCTTTCTTGTGCCGCATATTTTATGCAAAGAAAATCGAATGGAAACAAAAAATGAAGCTTGTTGCAGGTTTTTTTTGAAGTTTTTTCTCCTTTTCGAAATTGGTATTAAATTTGTTCAAAATGTTGCCCCTTCTTGTGGCTGTATGCCCCCCCAAATCGTATTTGCCTGAGTCTGAGTGCGTGCAATGGAAAAAGAAAATGGAAAATGTTTCCCTGCCTCGGGGTCTCCTTCTGCCGCCTTTACTTTGTTTGTGTCTCTTTCTGGAGTTGGGTTTTTGGTTTCTCTGTTGTTGTTGTTGTGCAACAAGCAATTTGCAATTGGATTTCGACTCTAAACCAAAAACTCTCTGGCAAAAGCAGCAGCTGCTGGATCTGACACAACTTTTGGATGGCCAACACACGATTTCATACAGAGAGAGAGAGGAGATGATAGATGGCAGATGGCAGATAATACTTCTTTGTGTATACATAATCATCCTAATCTCTGGTTTATTGATTCAACGCACACTTGGCTTAGGGCCCAACGTGTTTTTGGGTTAGACAAACATTTCCCACACACACACACACACACACACACACAGAAAGTGTGCCAAGCCTTCAATTCGAAGGACTTTTCCGGGCACTTTATTAACAGCTCTTCCCCTCTGTGGCCCTCCTCCTTCGGATCTGCACAAATTTTCGCCTGCCATTTGCCTAAGCCCGTATTAACCCATTTTTTGGCCACTCTCCCTCTCTCTCTCGCTCTCTCTCAACGGAGAGAAGTTGGCTTACCTTTGTGGGGATTACGAGAGGGAGCGGTGCTCAATAGATAGACCTTCAACATGTTGCACATACTAACTTCGCGTCGTATATGAGTATGCTTCCATTTTCGGCGACACTCGAAAGCCGATTGCCGTCCTGTCTAATTTGCTGGCCATAAGCAGCTTACGGGCTACAACTTTCCTCGTCGCTCACTCTGGCCATATTAAAACGGCATTTTAAACACACCTCCCCCCACCGCCCCATCGCCTGCTGCCACACAGGTGACTCTTGTCCTTCTGCAACATTTAGAACTTATTTTTTTGGTAAATGACAACGACAACGACAACTTTTGAGTGGCGCATAATACCTGAAAAGTAATGTGACCCACACCGCCCCCCTCACCACGCCTGTGTAGGGGTACCGCCTTTTGGGAAATGATAGACTCCGTCCGAATGCCATCCCATCCCAAGCCACCCACCCCCAATCCCCAATCCCCATAGAGAAGCAGCTCTTGTCCCACAAGTTGATTATTTTTTTTCGGTCATTTTGTGTGTGCGCAGTTTTTCTGTCAGTTTTTCCTCCTTTCTGCTTGAGAATTATTAGATGGACGGACATTTTTCCCGGACGGCACGTGCCCCGCCCCGTATCAGGCATCAAGTTGCTATCAGGGCCAGTTTATGAGGCGATATTCAGCGAGGGCCAAATTGAAATGTGCCTCGAGAGAGACCCAAATGGTCTTCAAAATGTTGAAGAGTTTTTCAGAAGCAGCTTAGATATTTTCCAATTTCTATCTTCGAAATGGAAGTCGGGAAAAAACTAAGGCTTAACTCTGGTGAGCTGCAGCCTTTCATTACTCATCGAAGCAGCGTAGCATAAGCCTCAGATACATCAGATACATAGTGACAATGCACACACACACACACAGACACACACAGGGAACGACTTGCAGATGCATCTGTAGCTGTGCACATAATGGCATCGCATCTACGCTTGACCTGGTTTAGTTCTGCATCCATCCCCAACACGCTCCCCCTGCCATCCACAGCATACATAAATTTGGCCAAGTACAGTTACTGCCATATGTATGCTCACACAGGACACAGGCCTTGGTGGGGCAACTGTTGTTGCCGCTTTTGTTTCGGAAGCGCTTCGCAATTGCAATTTCGCAAGGTCATCCAGGCGCAAAGTGATTTCTCTCCCTCTCTGTGGCACACTCTCTCTCTCTCTCGCTATCAGTGGCAAGGGCTGTGTGACCCAGTTACTGGGACCCCTGGCATACAGCCTGCATTCTGGGCCACCATCACCATCCCAAGCCGGCGGCAGGGGAAGGCGAAGGAGATGCAAACGCGAATGCGAATGCGAATGCGAATGCGGGTCAGGCCAGAGACAAGCAAATGGCCCCCAGTGAGAGCTAAAATGAAAATGGATAGGTTTACTGACTACCATTCCCATGTACCATGTATATCTATATATCTATATATGTATGTACATCGTATATGGCGTCTGATGAAGGTACAGTCAGTCATGCACTATTGCTTCTTGTCCCTGTCCAGGGCTGTCCTTGTCACAGGGTCTGACATTTCGTTATAAGCCAATTACTTTTTGGGTTTAACGTCCAGTCCACACCCCCGTCAACCGCAACATGTGCGAGAGTCCGTCTTGATTAGGCGGCAAGAACAACCCATTCAAGCTCCATTTGGCAATTACCGCAGCAATAAAAGTCAACGGCAAGTGCAGCCAGCCAAAAATTGTGCGGGGTATCAACACCCTGCCGCCCCGCCTATCGCCCCCGTTTACGTGTGTCAAATAATAATTCCGTTGTCCGGGGTCCTGCTTATCGGCCGGGGCCAAGTGAAAAAGGATTTTCAGTGGCAGCGGGGCAAAATTTACATTTTACAATTTACGCAAATTTTTATGTCATAATTGGATTCTGTCCCGGGCATTGTGTTGTTTTGGCCAGGACTCGACTCGGCTTGACTCGGGGGGAGATGTGACAATGGGCAGTGATAACGGAGCCAGGGGTTGGGGTTGGGGATGGGGATGGCAGCTAGGGTTGAACTCTGGCTCAGCCTGCGGTGGCCATTAAGTTGGCCCAAAGGATGCTCGCCTTGCCTTGTTATTCGAGGCATTTTCACTGATAAGAGACTTTATGCCACCAAGGGGGGCGGGTGGGTGGTGCGGGCTGCTCTATGCTGTGGCAAATTGAGCGTGTCCGGATATTGTCGTCGCTTGCCATCAAATGCACACACACATAAACAGGATCTCAAGGAGATTGACGCGGGGGTATAAATATGTATGTATGTGCCACTCCTCCCTGCTGCCCATACGGCAGGTGATGCTGCCTCCCCACTCGCCAATGTTTTTTAATAGTTTTCCCCCCGGTAGATTTATGGAGATTTATTTATTTATTCCCCTTTAAATTTAAGTGTTGCACACTTTTAGGCGGCTGCGGGTAAATGCGTGGCCCTGCCTGCTGCCCAGCCGACTTCCGTTTCCGTTCCAGTTCCCTGCTCCATGTGGCATCTTCCTTTATTTTATCTAATTTGCCATATACAAGTATTTATGGCCGCGCGAGTTTTGGCAACATGTTTTCTTCGCACCCAAAACAAATGAACACAAAAGTCGGTCTCCAGTTCGTTCACGAACTTTTCGCATAAATTTTATATACGAAACGTGTCAGCGTTTGTCTGTCGGTGATGCTGGGGTTGCTGGCAACCCCTTGAGTTGATTTTGGCCATGTCAGGCCCGAGTCTGTTATTGTACTTCTGTTCTGTCTGTTCAAAATATCAAAATCAACGCCATTGTCATACTCGGTATTTGTTGAATGAATGAGCACTCAACCTCAATTTCAGCTTCCATGGCATTCCACTTCCGCCCATTTCCTCGGCTTTTCCCGCGGCAATGACAATTTCGCGTGTGTTTGTCACATCAGTTATGCATACGTGTGCGTCTGTGTGTGGGTGTGTGTGTCTACGTAGTTATATATTTATGACACTCTGTCACTGTCGGCCTCTGCTCTGCCGCTCTGTTCTGTTCTCCGTGCGTGCTTTTATTTAAACGCAATCAAATTAAGCACCCAACAAATTGGCTAGGCCGGGACGGGGCCGGGCCGGGGCAGGGGCAGCCAGCAGTGTAATCAAATTTTCCAAATTTGTTTTAAAAAGGTGGAAATCAAATACAGCAACTATCCAACATCCAACCCCAAAGCCAATCCACAGAAAAGCAACCCATTTGGCACCGCCAAGGCAACTCGTTACAAAAATAACATTTACCAAGCAAATTTACTGCGTTGTGTGCTGTTCTCTGCTGATGATGGAGAGATGATAAAGTAGCCGAAAATAATGTTGAAAGCTATTTGTGTCTCTCTTGCCCTTATCCGATCTGACCCAATTTCGACAGCCCTGACTGCTGCCTGAAGGCATGGCGATAAGGCTTTAAAGCCAGACTCACACACATGCCACATGCAAATCGAAGTAAGTGGAGTCGCAACTCCAATTCGATTTGCGGCGGGTGTCTTCCAGCCAACTCTCCCCCCTGCCAGAGTGACGGCCTGGCAATGCAAATTATAAAAATTGCCATGACGGGCTTAGCCAGCTTTAATGGGGCGTATAAAACGGGCAAGAAAGGGAGTTCTCCCCGCGGGGCGAAGCCATCATTTTCGTTGCCTACTTTTGTGCTCGGCTTGGTGGCCCCCGACATTAATGGCATAAGAGGAGTGGAGGAGGCGTTGAAACGTAAACGGCGCCGTGAGTGCAATTCGAGTTTGCCGAGTATTAAGCCCTATTAGGAGATTTTCGTAAGGGAAATGGCAAACCTTTTAAGATTTTTACCAAGCGTGAAGCGAAAAGAAAATGAGGGAAAAGGCAGCCAAATGCCATCGTGGGTACTTTTCTTCCTGGCACATAATTTGGGGCATGCATGGCGAGAGAGTCGCCCCACAACGATACACATATTGTGTACAAATTGTGCTATTTTCGTTCGCCTTTGGGTAGTCAATAATTTATGCTTCCGCTCCATTTTGCGTGCTGTCGGGGCGCAACCGCCCGTTATGTTGGGCTTCCAGTGACCCAATTTTGCTAACAGTAATAGCACAACAAACATGCTTCCAGACAGCCGGCGCTCTCTTCTGGCTCGCTCTTTGCGGGGCACACTGTTGCACGGCTCTCTTTGGCACCCTCTCTCTTACTTGTCTCGGGCTCTCTCTCTCTGGCCCTGTTAAGAGTTGCAAGTGACGTTTTCATGTGGCACGGACAGGGCCAGAGAGAGAGAGAGAGAGAGAGAGAGACAAAGACAGGGGCATGGCCAACCCCCAAACGTGTGGCATGTACATACATATAGCAGCCACTATATACAGTTGACCCAATTTCGGGCTTGTCCTTCCACAGCTGTTCTGATTTCGGTTTCGATTTCGGTTCGCATTTCCTTTTTTGTGTATTTTTGGCTCTGGCCCATTTTTCTCTGGGGTTTGGGGTTGTTTATGCTTCCGCCAAAGCCAAACCAGAACCAGAACCAGATACGGAAAAACTCCAAGACGAGCACAGCACCAGGCAGTGAGTGAGTGATAGAGAGAGAGAGGGAAACTCTTTTATTTATACATCGCACGTAGTCTACGTGGCGTGGGTGTGTGTGTGTGTGTGAGTGAATGTTTCCTCAGATGTGTGGGTGTTTAATGCTCCCAGCCCCAGCGTTGGGGCTGTCAAGTAAATTTTCATTGAACATGAAGGCTGGAGATGATTGCATGGCAACGAAGGAAGGAAGGTCTGCAGATAACATCAGAATAATCAATTAGTGGCTTGTGGAAAGGGGAAAGCCAGATCTTATGAACTTTAATGTTCGCCCTAGTAGCTCGTTGCGATCAATGCAGAGCCGACGACTAGCTCTGAGACCTATCCTTGAGAAAGCTTTCTTCCTGCGTCCTGGTCTCATATTCACATAGCTTTTGTCTCCCAGTCGCCAGTAAATACGTATCTACTTCCTTGGTTTGAAGTATATATATAATGACAACTGGGATGCCTGGAACTGGCGCCAGACATGGCTCGGGGGTGGAAACCGAAGGCAAACCGGGAATGCCACTCTCCCCACTTTCTCTTTGTACACCATTTTCCGTTTGACTTCAAACTGCCTTAAAGAAGATTCATGTTATTCCGCCCACTCACGTTGTGCGTATTTTTATGCTCCCAGACCCGGACACGGACCCGGTCCCAGTCCCAGTTATATTTCTTGTCCCTGTCCCTGTCCCGCTGTGTGCCGCCAAATCAGGACATAGTGCGGTAGTCATTTTTGCTGTTTTGTGTTTGGGGATGGACCAGGGTGGAATTTTATTTCCCTGTCGCTGCCAGCTGGAGTTTTGTGCCGCCAAGCGACTAGAATGGTTTTCATTCATTAGGAAACGAGTGCTGCCCCCTGCGTCGACCGTCCCTCATTAGAGGGAGATAATTAACGCGCACCAATACACAGACGCAGACACAGGCGGAGACACAGGTGACGAGCAATAGACCGGAGACATAACTTAGGCTGCTTTAATTTACTTTTCGATTTGGCCAACTCGGCAGGTGGCAATAAAACCCAGCTAATGGGGCAGACGGGGCAGGGGTGGGCTGGGAATTGATAGCTCCATCCCCCCCCCTCTGCCATACAAAATGATTTGAAACTCGTTCCGGCATTAATTGAATATAATTGAAACGCCAAGGCTGTCGAGCAGAATTTGAATATTACGTATACGCGGCGTTTGACAAATGCGAGTAAATTAAATTGCTGCCTGCCGACGCTTATCAGCGGAAGAAGAAACCTGTTCGGAGGCGGAGGCAAGTGCAGAGGCAGTGCCAGTGGCAGTGGCAGTGGCAGCTTATTGGGAGGCAAGTCACGACCGAACTCCGAGCCACTGCACAGCTGAAACAAACGGCAAACAGCAGAGCAGGAAATATGTACTTGGCCAACACACACATCTGGCACGGACGGCAACAATTGTGCGACTGTTATGTGGCGTCTGCTATATGTGTGCGTTATTTATGTGGCAGGATATGCCCAGCATCCTGCCACGGCCGCTCTGTAGGCTGGCCGCAAACGAATTATGGTCGCCCACTAATTGCGCCAAGTTAAAACGAAAAGTGTGTAGAACTGTGAATGCCTAGCCCCCACATCCCCCATGGCCTATCCACACTCTCTACTCTCAGGCAGTTAATGTTGTGGCACACACACACCCCATACCCGTAGATGAGATGAGTGGCAACCACGTGCGTCTACAATTTACGGCGTTTAAGTAGCGCAAGTTATTTATGCTTATGATTACGTTGCGGTTCGCAGCATTTCCCTCCATTCTGTTGGGCTGCTCTGCTTGTTGCCAGGAAACACAGCAGGAAAAAGCCTAAACATTCCTTATTTCCTTTAAAGAGGAGGCATCATCTATGCGTGGCCTGGCCACCATTGTTCGGGAAGTTCGGGAAAACTTGTAAACAAACCGTTAATCATTTGGCCAGTACAAGGCCAGGACAGAAACGAGCCGAAAACTCGATTTTTCAATTTGTTCAGCACTCGTACAAGGACATCCGAACTACAACAAGGACGCAATCAGTTGTTGGCAGTGCCCGTGCCCCCAAAACATAAGCCAGCAGCATAAAGTGGGTCAACAGCGATGCTGCTGCCGCTGCCACTGCCACTGCCACTGCTGCTGCTATCCTAACCTTCATCATAAAGCGCAGCATAAATGCAGGCGCATAAAAAGTTGAAAGCCAAAGAGGAAAAGCGTGTCAAGGCGAGTGGCAAGCGGCAAGCGAAGCAAAAAGCAACCACAAGGTGACCCAGTAAATAAGCGCCGAGTCGAGCGGAGGGGCAATGCAATTGGGCCACTCGCTTCGGCAAGGACGCGGCCCGGGACCAAGACCGGACCCCGGGCCCGTTATCAGTGCAGCCGAGAGCGGCAGACAGCAGGCGGCACGCTCGTTCGTGCGGCATCGTTTGCTGTTCGTGCGCCAGGTCCTGGCAGCCAGTCAGAGGCACTCAGCCAGTTGCATTGTCCGCACCCACACAGTCGCATTTGGCACCGGGCCGGCACCGGTTGATAAAACGCTCCAGCTCCAGCTGCTGCTCTCGTGTACTCCGTCTCCTCCTTGTGCAACATGAACACGCTGGCGCTCAACTATTACGTGGAGCGTAGTGAATACGAGAGCTTTGGCGGCGGTGAAGAGGCCAGTCCAGAGGCCAGCCACTGCTCCTCGCGCTCCTCCACGCCGATCACAGCCATCGGTCATCCGTATATCCGTCAAGTACGCTAAGCCCCCATCCCATCCCTCCCGCTCCTCCCACATGCCATGCATCAATCATTATCGAGTGTCACTAATCAATGGCGTTCTCTCTTCTTTTCTTGCAGTCCCGAAAGTTCCGCTGTACCTATCCACGCTGTCGCTTCGTGGAGCACGAGGAATCGAAAATCAAACGTCACATTAGCATCAAACATTTGAAGTAAGTAAATTCCATACAAGAAAAGAAATTCCATTGTATCCATCAGAGTGGGTGAGTGGGTGGTTGGCTTTCGAGAGTCCTTGGCAGCCCAAGTGGTGGACACAGCAACACACAGAAAGAGCAGCAAGTGGATTGGGCCTTGACTTAGCCACCCCCCACAAAAAAAAAAGCAATGCGGCGGCGGGGCTGGTGCTCGTACAGTGGGACCAGCCTCAGGCGACCTTCTGTAATCGTTCCCCAAAGTGCACTTTATCGAGTTCCGTTCCGTTTCACTGTGGCACAGGGCGGAGGGGTGCGGGTCCGGGGGCGGGCACTCGAAAGTAGAGCACTTGTACATAGGCAAGCGGGTCAAACGTGTATGTGTACGCCCCCGCAGACACCCAGATTACTGTGCGCACTTGCACCTGCAGCCAGCAGCGAGTGGGGGCCCGTCCGCGACTGCGCTGCACTTTTTGGGGCCAAGGTCCCACATAGAAGCAGAAGCAGCCAGCTCCCACAGCCACACATTCAATCCGACTCTGAGCTTTGACACTTGTAAATCTCGTTTCCTATATAAAGGCAGCGCAAGCACCAGCACCAGTCCGATGTGGTGGGGTACAAGAGTGGGGTGGGGAGAGCACACAAATAATTTAAAAATAAAAGACAGTTTTTGGGGATTTGTTTTTCGCTGCTTTTGCATTGACATTGTTGTTCTCTCTTTTTCTGCATAGTAATATATGCGATATATGTATGTATAATATATAATTAGTTGTATGGGTTTACATTTCTTGTATGCAGTATTGTATGGATGTTGTTGGTGGTGTGATTTGTTGGTATTGGAACCGCTCGACTACGCTATAAAGTACAGTACAGTACAGTACACAAATGAGATGCACATCTGCCACATGCGAGAATGTATGTATGTATGTAGGTGTTTATGTATAGCTAGTATGTATGCTGTAGGCTACGTGTATATATGTATATCTCTAGGTATAGTATATGTATGTCTTCTATATAATGCCAACTATTCGCTTGGCAGGCTGGCAGCGTTTAAGGATCATCTATGATACTAGGACCGGGGGGCTACTACACGAACTGAAAGCCAGAACATATTTAGGTGTAGAATCGAATCGAATCACACAATCGAATTCATTCATATTTATAAGCATAATCATAATCATAATCATACATGTATAATCTCTAGGCGCGAATTCAGTTATAAATAAAAGTGCTGTTGGCTTGCCTTGCCTTATCCACTAAATCCTATGAGCAATTTCTTATAATTTCACAAACTAAAATATAATCGATCGCTTGTACAAAAACACAGAATTGAAACTAGCTTGGAGGTACGCACAATACAATACATAATATAATCTAATATAACACACAATAGATACAAATACAATCTGAATATGTTTTATGGTTTGTTCAAAAGCTTTCTCGGCCAAACAAAAAGACTGCAATTACTGCAATCGGAAATTGGCATTAACTAAGAATCCTGAATCATGAATTATCTGCAATCATCTGCACACGCTGGTTAAATATCGTTATTACATTTTACATACGGTTAAAAACACTAAATACTATCGGCTAAAATTAGCTTATGTTTATTGAATATGCTGCGTGTTCTAAACAACTACTTTTAGTCTGCCTTGGTTTCTTGATTGTTTGTTTGTTGTGTTTGCCGTTCGCTGGGCTTCCTCTTTTCGATTCATCCGATCGTTTTTAAAGTACATGGAAGAACAAATATCCAAAACAGTTTGCAGGCGCATAAAATAAGATATAGTACTGGAAGGAGGAAGGAGGGATAGGCATACGATGGAAAGGGTGCTAAAATTTCAAGAGTATACATATATAATTTACACTTTTCTTCAATAAATAAACCTAACCATAAAAGAATTATAACAAAAAAAAAAAACAAAAACCTGACAGAAACAGTAGGATCTCGGTAGCGATCGGTTAAATAATAGAAAGGACTTATAGCAAGGAGCATCCCCAGCATGTTGCAATTTTCGAACGGTCGAACTAGTGCGGATGCATGAGTCCGTGGGTTATGTCCATGCTCCCATCACCGATGCCATTGACACCAAGACCGCCATTTAGCATGCTAGAAGCTGAAGGGGAAAAACACACACAATTCGATTAGTAAAAGGTTTTCGACTCCTATTAAAATGTGCGTCCTTACAATTGCGCGAGCCCTGCGTGTCGACCTGCGTCCAGTATTGTTCCGACGGGCTCTGCGTACTAGTCCCCGGCGGCGCCTGGACCGGCGCCCCCGTGTACCGAAAATACGGATTCTTAAGATCCAAAGTGTTGCTCGATGATATCAACGTGCCCTCGATATGCAGATCGATGGTGACATCGTACGACTGCCGCCGATTGGCCTCCAGCAGCACCCGTCCGGTCAGCGTCTGGCCCTGTTTGATGAAGATGGGCATGGGCAGCAGGCAGCGCACCTGGTACCAGTGCGTCAATGGAGCCGTGGGTGAGGTGGAGAGCCAGACGTTCTGGCTGCTGCCACTGAACTCAACGTCGAACCAGAACGCCAACCCATGGCAGATGCCAGTTTGGAGTATTTGGAATTCCAGGGGGATATCTAAACAAAGCGGAAATAGTTACGATTTCTAAATAGTAGGTAGAAAAGCTTACCAATCAGATGCAGATCATCCTCCTTGTCGTTGAGGAAATCGCACACATGCCTCACGGACTTTGCCATGCAGATCCGAATGTCGAAGGTGTCCACAATCGGCTGGCGGAAGTACTCCTTCATGCCCTCCTTGTGCAGGGTGGTGAGGTCGACGCCATGGAAGGCCGACTGGTACCAGAAGTTGGCCTTGTTGTACTGTTCCGAGTAGAGCGACTCGTCAGAGAAGGGCGCAATGTGTAGGTCCCCGTGTGTGGGATACATTTTGCCATTGGGCTTGAGCCACTTCCTCGCATGCAGGTAGGTCTCCAGCATGCGTTCGTTGTAGAGCATGTAGCCCATGGGCTCCGATATGATGACATCCACTTTCTCGGGCAATTCGATCTCCTCGATCTTGCCGGGTATCACAGAGATCTTGTGCTGCACGTTGTTCGATTCGACCAATTGCTGGGCATACTGGGCCATGTTGGAAGCCTCAATGGCATACACCTTGGCCGCACCAGCCTGCACGGCAAAGAATGACAGAATACCAGAGCCAGCCCCTACATCCAGTACGATTTTATCCTGCAAAAAACCGAAGGAGTTAGCGATTTATTCGCCGACATGCGCTGTGTGTGAATCTGGTTACTTGGAAGTCGACTGCATTTCCCAGAATGGCCCTTTGGTACGTGCTCGTCCTCACATAGTCCTGCATCATGTTCTGCTGCTGGCTCAGATAGCCGTAGAACTGGAAATACTGCGATGCGGAAGACTCCTCGGTGCGCTGCGAAAACACAGACTTGGGCCGCAGATGTTTCACATTCTCCACCACCTTGCGGAAAAGCTGCTGGTCCTGGTCGCTGGCAAACCTCAGCACCAGGTTATCCGACTCCAGGGTGACTGCATAGCTCCTCCGGCCCATCTGGGCCGCGTCCGTGTCCGCCGCTATCATGTACTCCTTGAGCACATGCTCCCGGTCAGCGTCTTAAATGAGAGATGTCGGATGAGGGGGTCAGAGAGGTAATGGTGCGCAGGGGCTGATGCCAATTTACCCAACACTATCCGCAGCACTATCCCCTGGGAGTCGTAGCTGCAGAGCAGCGTGCAGCTGCCCTTGTATTTGTTAGTGAACTCGAGCTTCTGCTCGTCAGCGATGGCGCTAATTACAACGCCGCTAAACTGGCAGTTACTGAGCGGGCAGAGGGCGGCGGCGGCGGAGAACTTCTGGTGCTCCTCAGGTCGTGGAGTGGACATGCTGGCGGCTGTAGACTGTAGAAGTGCTGGCGGCGCGTAGGAAAAAGGGTGATCACAATGGTTTCTCGCTTGTTAATTGACAATGTAGGCCGAAATACACGAATATACACACACACACACACAAGCAACCACAAACACACGCACACAGGCAGACAGGGAACAGACGACGCGCAAAAAATTTTTTTTCTTTCGTTTGACGGCAGCGGCGGCGGCTCGCGACGAATGCAAAATTTTCCACAACAAAAGTGCGATGCTTTGTGGCTGGCTGTCGGCTGGCAGCTGAGGAAACACGCGCGTTGGCTGGCGGACAATGAGTAATGCACGTTCTGGCGCGTTCTGGGCTGCGTCTGCTGCAAAATCGATCACTTTTTGTTGATTTCGTATTGATTTCACACGGAACGTGCGTTTTTTTTGCAAAAAGTGGCGCTCAGTGTGACCGCGTACTTATCGTTAAAATATACCGTCCGACCCTAAAATATACCGAAATATACCATATCATTTAAAAAATATGCCGTAAATATACTGACGAATTAAAGTTATATTTTACATATTCCTCGTTTTTGATATTCCGTGGAATACTACTAGCTCTATAGAACATTTAGCCACGCCCACATAATTGTATCCGATTAGTGAATATATTTTCTAATTGACTGGCATATTTTAAATACTTGCTTTTATTGCATTTTGTGTAAAACGAGATGTTAGCGAAAATGGTCAAACAAAAAAACGAAAGAGGATAGTCGTTCTTATTGTTCAATTTTGATATTCCGTTGAATAATTCTGGCTAACTAAAACTCTTAGTTCTGCCCACATAGTTTTAGGTCGTTGATGAATAAATTTTCTTCAAGATTGGCTAGTCTTTAGTTCTTGCTTTTATTGTATTTTGGCTAAAACAAGGCATAAACAAATAGTTCAACAAATATAGCAGTCGCAATGTTGCTGGTATTTGAAGACATGATGCGTGTATAGGCCTTTGTATATCCTATTTCGTTAATTTAATATGAAGATATGAAGATAAAACGTAATTAATAAAGACCTTTTCTCAAATTGATATTCATTGGCTTTCATTCAAAGAAACGGTCGTAAATAAGACCCAATATTTATTTCGATGTTTTATGGTTGATTTTTGCAGCAGGCGCTCCGGGGACGATGAGGATTCGTGCAGCGAGCATGAGGAGGAATTCTACTACACAGAAGACGACGACGATGATGAGTTGGTCAAAGCTCCTAGTCTAGCCTCGGAACCCACGCTCAGCCACCGGGACATGGCACGTCCTCCGCACGAGGATCCCGAATACCAAAAACAGATTGTCGGGAACTTCAAGTGAGTGAACGCTTGAGCAGAATGTGAATATTAGTGACTATAATGGTTATTTCACATTCCCCATTCCCCATATAGGCAAGGACGTGCTTTGCATAACTACAACCACCTAACGCAGCAGCAGGCGTCGCCACATCACAACGGCGGCGGACGGGGTGGCATGCACCACATAGGCAGCAGCATCCCGAACAACCAGCAGCAGCAGCTGCAGAACAACAACACCAGCTGCACGCCGACATCGCATCTGGCCCACCACAATTACACTTGGCCATCCAGCAGCCCCCCGGGAGCTGCGATCGGGACGACGACCCTGTCATCGCCGGTCTCCACGCTGAACAAGCACGCTCGCACATCGTCTTCTCGTCCGTCCCACTCGGTAGCGCCATATCCATCACCGACGTTCGTCCAGAACCAACAACAGAACCAGCAACAGCAACAGCACCAGCACAGCTCTTCTTCGAGCAACAGTAGCCCGGTCATCCACTGCAACAGCAGTGCCAACAATATGCTGCAGCAGCTGTCGCAACAGAACGTGACGGTGACGGCGCACGCGCACCACAGCCAGCAGGTGCAGCACCACCTGTCCAGTGTGACAATTACGCCAAACTATCATCCGACCCAACAGCAGCAGCCGCCGCATCAGGATCAGCCACATGTGCGCGGCCAGCAGCAACAATCAACTGCCAGCAACTTGGTTGCAAACAACAACCATAACAACCACAACAACAGCATGCCTCTGCAGCACGTGGCCGTGGCCGTGCAACAGTCTGTGGGCGTGGCCAAGCACACGCCCAACTCCCCCAACCGTCGTACGCGGGGCGAGAACAAGAAGTGCCGCAAGGTGTACGGCATGGAGAAGCGCGACCAGTGGTGCACTCAGTGCCGGTGGAAGAAGGCTTGCAGCCGCTTCGGCGACTGAAAGCGGCAGAAGTCGTCGACGGAGGCGGCAAACCACGCGTCGGCGTATCTGTCCAAGGCAGCAACAACATCCGCAATCACAACCACATCCACAGCAACAAATGCAACAACAACAACAACCACCACCACAGCAGCAGCAGCAAAGATGACAACTACGATCGTGAGATTGGCCGCCGAAGTAGCTGCCGGCAAGCAGCTGCCTGCCGCCCTCACAATCAAAACGAATCGGCGTTACGGGGGACAAGCCCAAAACCAGAACCAGAACACGAACCGCCACCAGAGCCACCACCACCCGTACGGAGTGACGGCCAACAGCAACACGATCTGCAACAGACCAGTGCGCATCCGCAGTGTGGCCACCTCGGTGATAGTGGCCCCCATATCGTCAACGTCAACGCCAACCCCCACCAATGCTGATGGAGTAGGACGAGGAGCAGGAGGAACAGGAGGAGGATCAGCAGGAGAAAGTGGATCAGAGGCCGACAGCGAGGAGCAGGTGGCCGCTGCCAATGGTCTGCTGGCCTGGAGCCGAGCCGCAGCCAGCCAGCAGCAGCAGCAGCAGCATCAGCCACAGGTGCACCACCAGCAGCCCGTGCTCATGCAGGGCTAGGGCGACGCCCCCCTTATCCATCGCTGATCTTGCTGAAGAATCCTCCGCCCTCAGTTGTAGATGATTGTTGTTGCCTGCCACGACATGCGGAGGCTGGAGCGAGCGCTGAAGCAAAAAAGCAAATGAAAAATGGTCTCTTCTTACATAATTTTTACTCTGCATGGAAAATGCACCTTAACACGTAACGGTATCTCTTTTGTTGTTGTGCTGGTGTTGCCAACTGCCGTGCAAATGTTGTTGCAGACATTTGTGCCCCGGGCAACATTTGCAATCTACAATAATCTAATTATTATTATTATTATCATTATTATTACGGATTATTACTATTGCTAAGCGTAACTATACATACAAACATATACCATACATATTTATTTCTAAAAATGACTTTGTTAATTCTTATGTTAGACACAAAAAACAAAACAAAACCAAGCGGTAGACGGTAGACGGCAGAAAACGACGGACCCAGACCCGTTCGACTTTTATATACAACAAAACACAAAAACCATATGAATGTGTGTATGCCTAGATGTTGTACTACATTGAACATTACAAACAAAAAAAAATGCAAAAGAAAAAACAACAAAAACAACAAAAAATGGAAGAACACAACACAAACAAACAACAACAACAACAACCAAGAAAGAGGAAAAGAACGAAAGAGAGTAAGAAACAAACAAACAAACAACAATATTTAAAGCAAATATACATTTGATTTTTTAGTTTTAAGAAATCTAGTAAATTTTTTCTAGTATTAAGTGCAATTTCTGTTCTACTTCTTGCTCTAAAAAGAAAAACCAACTCAAACAAACAAACAAATCAAAATGGAACTATAAAGCAGAATATTCAAAACGAAAATGAGAAAAACCTAAAGATATGCATATTACGAGTAAATATTCAAGGCGTTGCATCTACGACACACTACTACATTGTATAGGCATTAAAGCAACAACAAATAGTTAAATTCTTTGCATAACCATATGTGGAATGGAAATCAGTCCAAGAAAACCGTTTAAGCAATTCGTATGTGTGTTTTACGCTAAGAGTTAAGTATTAATCAAATTCATGCAAACAGCGGCAATAGTTAAACACACCAGCTAAAAATATTCTAGTTAGTTAAGCACCTACCACCCGCAGTCGACATACGCCCGCGCCCCCACACCCACACCCACACCCACTGAAACATCTATAGAACAATTGCCCCGAAACCAAAACCCAAAACCGAACCCGATCCAAAACACAGCTTCCCCAAGCACTAATATATGTATGTAGCATATATAGACACATAAAGCAACTTAAACTTAAATGTAGTGAATTTTTCAACAAACAAACAAACCAAGCAACAAACAAACAAACCGACAGACAGACAGACCTACTGATAGACAGATATAGATGAAGGGAAGGTCTAGCAGGAACCGTCGAAATTTCTATTGGAGCCAGGAGGAAAACGTTTTTCAAAGCATGTTCAAATTTTTACTACGTTTTTAAGTTAACATTTCGAAAACAAAACAAAACAAAAAACAAAAACGAAAAATGAGGAAAATTTGTCTATTAATTAATTTGTAATGAACTTATGACTAAAATCTAAGATTAAAAAAAAAAGAAAACAAAAACTTTTTGCGTTGTGCAACTATTGTGAATTGTTCAAATTACGGTATGCATATATACATTACAATGACGTCACAAAAAGACCCAGCGAGGCGGTAGATGAAGAATGAAAGGATGAACTTAATGAGAGAAAGCCAGAGATTGAGAGAAGGCAGGAGCATAGCCGGAACCGGAAGCCGATGCTGATCGGAAACTTATATGTAGATGAAGATACAGAGGAAAGAAAGAAAATACACAAGGAATTCTTAACCAAATTGGAAGTACAAACTAAAGTCTAGAATATGTATATATAGAACCCATACACAAACACACACACACACACACACACACACAAACACACACATAAAGAAACAAAAAACGAAAAGCAACAACAAGCCCCTAAATATCTATCTATATATGCATATAAACGAAACGAGTACATATATTTTTTGCGAATTAAGCGCCGGTAGAATGTCGCGAGTCGCGAGTCGGCAGAGAAGCGAAGTGCAATGGGATGAGATGACAATTCGATGACGAAGATGAGATGAGGGAAATTGTGAGCCTAAGTTGAAGCTTTAAAGAACAGTTTTTGAAGTGAAAAAAAAAAAAACAAAAGAAAGTGAAAGCTGAAAGCTGATTGCGAAACGGAGGGCGATGAGAACACGCAAGCGAAAATTTCATTGAAATTGTTTGCCGTGATTTGAATGAAATTCATAATGGTGGCCATTTTTGTGTAATGCGAAAAAGTTTAACAACATTTTTTACACTTGTATTTCGTTTTTATTAACTTTAAGTTTAAACCAACCCCAAACACACACAAACACACACACACACACAAACAGACACACAGATGTCCTTGCATATGGAATCGAACATACATACATACATATATACAAATTATAAATAAATATATCGATTAAATTGTAAAATGAAAACTGAAAAGAAAACGGAACGGAACGGAGGAAATACAAAACATTTTACTTACTTTTTTTGTCTGTCGCCCCCTCCCGACGCCCCAGCCGATGGGAACGGGAGGGGGCGTCAATTCTTTATTACGATTATGATTACGATTACACGATTATGATTATTGTTATCATTATTATTGTTTTTCTTGCTAATTTTCGTGCACCACACTCACACTCACACACATGCACACAATCCCACACACATGCGTACGTACATACATACAAACATGCATATGTACATAGATACATAAGTATGTGCACTCGATCGATTTCGTTGCGTTCTGGAAATTATTTACACTTAAGTGATATTTTTAAAGAAACAAAGGAAGATGAAAACTATCCATTATTGTATAATTATCGCTAATATTTCTTACTATTTGATGTGTATGTTTATCATTACATGCCACGAAATGAGCAAGAAATTCAATCGCACGGGTATCCTCAAACACCCAGACAAACACCCAATACACCCAGAAATCTAACCTGTCCCGAAGAAGTAAACCGAAACACAGCAAGTGACAGCAAATAAGGCAAACAATAAATGAAAAGAAATGATATCATAGGCGATGGAAGAAAGGGACGCGTCTCAGTAAAGGTCTGGGCTTTAATCCATCAAAATGATTTCAATGGCGAGAAATATGTATTTCTTTTTATTATTTTTCTTGAAAAGAAAACAACAGCAACACAACAAGAACACCCATTTTATTAAAAATATACAATTGTTATTTATAATTAAACAAAACAAAAAAAAAAAGAAACACAAAATGTTTTTATTTTATTTTTATTTTTGAGGCAATTTCAATTTTCAGTTTGAATCTCAGTTTTGACTTTGATTTTGATTTGAAGAAAACGGTTTCCGGATTCACAGAGACGGCCCCAAGACCATCTGCATTTCTCGAACAGTCATGGTTTCTCCCAGGGTCTCACACATACTAGAACAGATCGAATTCAAATCGAAATAGAATTGTATACCTTTCTACTCTACTCAATTGATATTGATATTAAAATGTTAGATAGGAGGAGCTCTATCTCCTTAGACGAGGGATCAGATCATTCTGCAGTGAATTTTCAATTCTTCTTCCCGCTGACTTGAGCCGACAGATATGCTTGAAATACATTAACAAGAAACAACAGCAACAATAGATTTATTACATACGAGTATATATAGTATATATATCTATGTATTATCGGGCATATTTGCCCAAGTGTATGTGAATTGTATGTGTAAGCAGAAACCATATGGAATATGCATGTAGATTGGAAACTTATGATATATCTTCTAATATTTATCGTCGTTATTGATGTGTACACATACAAAAATTAACTCTAAGATATGATCGAAGGCGGATCGCAAAGAAATAAAAGCCGAGAATTTGGAATTCTCGCGGCAGTGGGAGTCGAGTTTTGATTAAAATTAGAAATCTCATCGGCAGAGCTGGCGGTCGGAGCTTGTTCCGACGCAGCGATTGCTGGTACAGCGCGGTATGTTGCATCCACTAAACGATAACTAAATGTAAATGTACTTAAAATACATTATATACATACATGCACACACATATATATATATATATACATATACAGTAAAGATTGGTGTGCCACCAAGGCAAAGATCGGTGTGAAATCGCCATTCCATGTACCATATAAAGAATCATTATATTGTATATGAGCCAGCTCTTGGCTCTTTGACGACCGTAACTGCTGCCTGGGCGTTTTTGAGTGTGTGTGTGTTTGTGTTCATTTTTTTTGGATAATTGGAAAGCGAAATTAGTTTTAACAAAAAAATTGCATTCAATATAAGGCTGATTTATTTGACTTGTTCATTTTGATATAGACACACTCGCACTGGAGTACACACGCACACTCGCGCATATCAGCCAGACAGCAGCCAGCACGGTGCTAACAAATTTCGAAAACCATTTAAATTAAGTGCATTGCATTAAGTGCGGTTAGGATAGTGAGTATCAAGCAAAAGACTTGCGCATCGTTCATTTAGCTGCGTTTCCATTACCTCATCCACGCCACGCTTTCTCCTACCACGAGTACTATATAGTATATATATGTAGTAGTACTCCACGCACCACATTTAACCATTCCATGACAAGAACACACACGGCAAAGAGAGCTGAAGGGCTCGACCGCTGAAAGGAAAGCAATTTCCGTTGCATACCGCCAGGCGTCGAAAGCGAAACGTTGGTGGTCTTCCTGTATAAGTTTTTGAGTTGATTTTGTGGTCCGCTGTCAGTCAAGGAATAATTTGATACACAAGAGAATATCTGACCTTTTAAAATCATTGGAAAGCTTCCACCTTAAATTATCTACGATAATGATTCGGAATCCCAAAATAATCGGAAAACTACTAGGAAAGACCACTGTTGTCGGATAGAGGAACGATGATGATAACTGCTTTACACTGCCAGCAATGACTACACGCTCACGCTTGAACGATTCATCATCCATCAATCGAAATCTCGAAATCTTAAAATCTTGAAAATTCTGATGAAAGCAATAAGCTGTTTATACAATCAATAGTTGTTTCACATCTCATGCATTGCATCGCATCTCATGCACCCACCAATATTCATGTATACATAAGACATTCTTGTAAACTGACTGAAACTTCAAACCAAAACTAAAATACGAAGAGAGATAGTACGTAAAGAGAAATCATCTGAGAAATGAAGGCCTCTGAGAACTACTCGCTGCAGTGCTTAAGAGCTAAGCGTTAGGAAGCGTAAAGTAAATTAATTTCAATAATAGTTTTTAAATAAGTTTTTCTACCCAGGAGTTGTTGTAACTTTTTTACAATTTAAATTTTACGATAATTGGCAAGACAATTTTGTTGAAAAAAACTGAAACGGAAACTAAAACTGAAATTGAAACTGAAAGGAGAGGAAATTCGGACGAAGCTAATTCAATAAATTGTATTCAATTATTTTGCATAGATTGGCGATCGGATACGAGAGTAGAACCACAAGATGTCTTCAAAATTGGCTAAATGTAATCTTAATTTCAAAAGACTTTTAGTTCTGGGCATTCCCAACAATTTTGGCAAATCAGACAGACCCCAAAAACGGGTCGTCGAAAGTATCTTAAAAATTAACATTTAATATAAATTAAACACCTACGAGTAACACTTAAATATGTATATGTAACATTAACAATAATCGGTTTAGTTATTTAGGCGATATGAGAGATACTTTGAATGACTTGACTTGACTTTATTAAATTTAGACGTACGTTCGTACCATTAGGGGCGCCAGCATCCCGGCACCACAGCAAAAGCACCCAGCACCCAAAAATCCCCACACACACCCCTCATACAGCATTATTCATCATTGGCCACGTTACCAAATTTTGGCAGAAACTTATCTGTGTGCGTTTTCTGTCTGTAGCTCGTAATCTATGAATAATGAAATGAAATCTATATATTGTTGTTGTGTCTACACATCTATAGAGGTTTACATCCCAATCGGATTGAGATTGTGAGACATTATGTGTTAAGTTGAGTTGAGTTGAGTTGATTTGATGGCATCCACATCCCTGTTTTGTTTGAATTGTTGACTCGTTTGCTGTTGTTACATAAGATACTCATACTTACGCCCTATTCTCTAGACTAGTTAGGATAGAACATACTTTCGATGGGAGGGAAGAGGAGAGGAGAGGAGAGCAGCAGTCGCAAGGATTTGGCGCAAATGATCACCGCATGAAAAGGTACAAAAGAGACACACATACACACACAGACACACACATACTGTGTGGGAGGGGAGGCAAGCCCCCTTGGAGAAGGTGAAAGCACACACACACACCGCAAGAAACAAGAAACAAGAAACAAAGAAAACATAGTAAGAGTAATTAACAAAAGTTAGTATAACTGAGTTTGCATTTCCGAACCGAAAAATAAAAATAAACAAAAACCAAAAACCGAATAAATATATCCAACAACTAAGTGTCGTGTATATTCCATGTTAAACTTACAGCAGTATAAACAAATAATTATACATATATACAGCATATATTTATACATACATACATATATATAATAATATATGTACATTATCTAACCGATATATGGTGTATAGAGAACAGGTGTATAGATCAGCAGCAACAGCTCCTATCTGAAGGCAATGACTGCTCACGCATACATATACATATACCTATACATATATGCAGTACAGTACTCCTAGATATATAGATACAGATACATAGATGTGCATAATATAACATATACATACGTACATATAAACAGTTGTCTCAATGTGAAAAGCTTAACCTACGATACCGCAGAAACTAAGTAAAACCTAACCAGAAACTAGCCAATCCTAGCCCCGCAACGAGATCAGCTAACGAAACACCCGAACCGAGGACCCAAACCGAACGAACACTTGTGACCCGTACTCCCTACCTACCTACCATTCATACAATACTATACTCGTAAAGCGTAAACCGTAAACCTACTTACAATACATCTAATGATATCCGTAACGAAACAGAGAACAGCAGAGATGTTTAACACTTCAATTGAACATTGGTGAGAATCGAGTACCTACGAAACTGACAGAGATACAACATAGATAGCGCCTGCCCGCCCGCCCATGTAGCGCCCATCGGGACTGTACCGATGGGCCGGGAGTGTGGTGTTGGCGGCAACTATATTTTTTGCAAAGCAAATTGTGCAGCAAGTGCAACACAAACTAAATGCAAAACGTTTTAAGCGCAGATACAGAAACAAATACAGAAACATGAAAATTTTTAGAGATACTCGTACGAGAAGAACGAAAAAAAATAAGGGAAACACACATATGTATGTACTTACACAGGCTACAGATCATACACAGTACAGTTGTATGTATATACACGAATATAGTAGATATATTTTGCGTCTTTATATACAGGAAACAGCGTATTATATTTGTATATTTACACCCAGTGTACAGTTCATACAGGTCTGGTCCGGATACCAAAACTCAAGCTAGAGAAATACTTGATAGAGATACTTAAGTACTTGTTGCTCGGTTGGCTTTTTATGCTTCATGTCCCCATCGCCGCAGTCCATCTTGAACTACTCTTAAGCCCGCGTTTCCAGACCAATCGTTACCAAATCATTACGAGTACTAGATGTCTCTCCACCTGTAACACCTCTCTCTGCATATGTATCTATATCACTCACACACTCAAGCACACACACACACACACATTAACTTTTACATCATTCTCATAGAAAAACCCCCCAAAAATAAAAAAACACTACATTTTCAAAACTATTTTAAGCAAACGAAAATATACAACAAAAACAAAACAAAATGCAAGCAAAAAAAAAAAATGAAAAAAGAAATACAAAAAAATAATATTTCAATGGATGTGTTTATGAATGTTGATTTTAATACAATAAATCACAATCAAAAAAAAAAAAAAATAAAATAAACAGTGAACCACTAATTGTACGAGTTAAGCAAAAACAAACGAAATAAATTCTAATAAAAATAACAAGAGAAAAGATACAAGCAAAATGATACTTTCAAAACTAATAATGTTGGTGTTTTCATTAAAAAGTCTTAGATTGGAAACACGATGGCATCGGAAATCCTTGATTCTTCGCTAAGGACTCCAAAAACACATACCATACATACCACCTATGGAACTGGCTATATCTCGGGCCGATCTGGGCGTGGCATGGCTCTTCGTGATCGGGCGAGTCCTGCCAATCGACTTCCACCGGAAAAAGGGACATCCATTTTTTCACGATTTTCGCAAAAAATCATGATGGTTACATCATTAAAATTGCCAAAAATCGGCCTCATTTTCGAAGTCGAGATTGTGATGCCGTTTGACTCTCTGGATCCCCACGATCCTGGGAGAGTAGGTCCTGCACCGATCTGGCCCTATTTATCTGAGATATAGCCTACCGAAGATTTGGATTTGCGTATCTGTAAAATACTGGTTTCTTCTGTATGCTATATCTCTGCTAGACGGCAGCCGATCGGAGAGCGGAATGTCTTTTCGTGATCGGGCGAGTCCTGCCAATCGACTGCCATCGGAAAAAGGGACATCCATTTTTCACGATTTTCGCAAAAAATCATGATCATTAAAATTGCCAAAAATCGGCCTCATTTTCGAAGTCGAGATTGTGACGCCGTTTGACTCTCTTGATCCCCACGATCCTGGGAGAGTGGGTCCTGCACCGATCTGGCCCTATTTGTCTGAGATATAGCCTACCGAAGATTTTGATTTGCGTATCTTTTAAATACTGGTTTCTTCTGTATGCTATATCTCTGCTAGACGGCAGCCGATCGGAGAGCGGAATGTCTTTTCGTGATCGGGCGAGTCCTGCCAATCGACTGCCATCGGAAAAAGGGACATCCATTTTTCACGATTTTCGCAAAAAATCATGATGGTTGTTGAATCATGATCTGTAAAATACTGTTACTTTATTTAACTCTTCCTTTCATTTTAGCAGGTCGCACGCTCCGGGTCCTAGAAATACCTCTTGCGTGCCCGTCACCGATTTGCCTACCATTGTGTACAAGGGGCATCACCCTTTTGGTCTTCCGGTAACCTGGGGGATCCTGCGCACGGGGCTACGATGCCGTGGGCACCTCGGGACATGATTCTTGTCGCACGAGGCTGTGGCTTTTGGTCGGGGCAACCTTGGGTCCAGCCACTGCGGTGGCCCTCTTCCTTGCTTCCCACGCTGTTTGGTGGCAGCATTGACTGTCCCGCTGGAGTCGACAATTTGGCGCTCCGTCCGCTACAGCACGGACCAATGATCGACGGCGGAATCGTTGGTTCCCACCAACGGGAAAGAATGTCAGCAACCCATTCATACGCCGGCGACTCAAACGCTGGGCTTCAGCTTCGAGACGCGTAAGTGAATCATTATATAACTTCGATTTCGCCCCGCCAGACGGAGTCCTATCCAAGCATTACCGAGGCGTACTCCAGACAAACTCCATACTCCAGACTCCAGTCCTAACCCAGAGAGACAGAATCATATAGCAGCAGGACAGAAGCGCACCCCAGCAAGATCATAACCTAACAAGCCATCGTCATCCTTCGACCTGGCCATCGGCAACAAGGTCTTTGACTAGGGCAATCAAGGGAGGGACTACTCGGGCTACTAGACTCCAGATATATATAAGGATTATATTAAGGATATATTATATTTAAGGATATACGCGTATATGTATATATTTATATTGTAGACACAAATTTGATCCACTTGTTTATTTAGTTATTCTAAGCTAAGTTTTGATGAATAAAACTATTGAAAAAGCATCCTTGCTGTATTCTTAATGGGGGAAACTATTCCGATTGCAGGCGTGGCACGCCCAGATCTTTTCACAAATAGCGGAGAATTCTAAATATTGCTAATTGGGGAAAATGTCCTTGATCCTTGATGAGGACTCTATCAAATCAGGCACATTTTTTCGATCACAGAAAGCCATCGCACGCCCAGATCGGCCCACAAATAGCCGAGAAAACTAAATAGATATGGTTGGGCTTGTTGTAGTCCTTACTGAAGGATCAAGAAATTTTTTGTGCTAACGGGGGGCCCTGATCGGGCCACAAATAAGGTAGAAAACAAGATATATATGTCTGGAGAAAATATCCCTGATCCTTGGTCCTTCATAAGGACTCCAACAAATCAAGAATATAATACCGATCACAGGAAGCCATCGCACGTCCCGATCGGGCCACAAATAACGGAGAAAACAATAAAAGTTGTTGTTGTCAATTATTGTACAATAAATTAGTGTTGTACAACAACAACCCTCAACTTGCGGCTGCTCAAATGGCCAAAAACGAGAATTTTAGATATGGGATACCAGGCGAACAGAAATCAGCAGCAAGCAACTTTAGCTATTTCAAAAATATCGTTGCATACTTTTGGGGCTCGAAAAATTGCAGGGAATAATAAATAAATAAAAATAAAAAATCGAGCGACCTTCTGTTGATTTCTGTTCGCCTGGTATCCCAGATCTGAAAATCGAAAAATCTCGGATTCGAGCGCCACCAATTTGGAAGTTGTTGTTGTTGTAATAACTGGATGTAGTTGCTGTAATTTGTTGTTTATGGCATAAATTCATCATTTGTTATCCAATCGAGACGTGCGATGGCTTCTTATGTTCGGAATAGCATCCTTGACCTGATGAAGTCCTTATCAAGGATCAAGGATACTTTCTCCAGACATTTAAATCTTGTTTTCTCTCTTATTTCTCAGGGTATTGCAGATCAGAAAAATGTTTTTGATCCTTCAGTAAGGACTACAACAAGCCCAACCATATCTATTTAGTTTTCTCGGCTATTTGAGGGCCGATCTGGGCGTGCGATGGCTTTCTGTGATCGAAAAAATGTGCCTGATTTGATGGAGTCCTTATCAAGGATCAAGAACATTTTCCCCGATCAGATATATTTTGTTAGCTCCGCCATTTGTGAACCGATCAAGATACTTTCCCCCATAAAGGATACAGCAAGGATGATTTTTCAATAGTTTTATTCATCAAAACATAGCTTAGAATAACTAAATAAACAAGTGGATCAAATTTGTATCTACAATATAAATATATACATATACGCGTATATCCTTAAATATAATATATCCTTAATATAATCCTTATATATATCTGGAGTCTAGTAGCCCGAGTAGTCCCTCCCTTGACTGACCTAGTCAAAGTCCTTGTTGTCGATGGCTAGGTCGAAGGATGACGATGGCTTGTTAGGTTATGATCTTGCAGGAGTGCGCTTCTGTCCTGCTGCGATATGATTCTGTCTCTCTGGGTTAGGACTGGAGTCTGGAGTATGGAGTCTGTCTGGAGTACGCCTCGGTAATGCTTGGATAGGACTTCGTCTGGCGGGGCGAAATCGGAGTTATATAATGATTCACTTACGCGTCTCGAAGCTGAAGCCCAGCGTTTGAGTCGCCGGCGTATGAATGGGTTGCTGACATTCTGTCCCGTTGGTGGGAACCAACGATTCCGCCGTCGATCATTGGTCCGTGCTGTAGCGGACGGAACGCCACATTGTCGACTCCAGCGGGACAGCCAATGCTGCCACCAAACAGCGTGGGAAGCAAGGAAGAGGGCCACCGCAGTGGCTGGACCCAAGGTTGCCCCGACCAAAAGCCACAGCCTCGTGCGACAAGAATCATGTCCCGAGGTGCCCACGGCATCGTGGCCCCGTGCGCAGGATCCCCCAGGTTACCGGAAGACCAAAAGGGTGATGCCCCTTGTACACAATGGTAGGCAAATCGGTGACGGGCACGCAAGAGGTATTTCTAGGACCCGGAGCGTCCGACCTGCTAAAATGAAAGGAAGAGTTAAATGAAGTAACAGTATTTTACAGATACGCAAATCCAAATCTTCGGTAGGCTATATCTCAGATAAATAGGGCCAGATCGGTGCAGGACCCACTCTCCCAGGATCGTGGGGATCCAGAGAGTCAAACGGCACCACAATCTCGACTTCGAAAATGAGGCCGATTTTTGGCGATTTTAATGATGTAACCATCATGATTTTTTGCGAAAATCGTGAAAAAATGGATGTCCCTTTTTCCGGTGGCAGTCGATTGGCAGGACTCGCCCGATCACGAAGAGCCATGCCACGCCCAGATCGGCTGCCGTATTGCAGAGATATAGCATACGGAAGAAACCAGTATTTTAAAGATACGCAAATCCAAATCTTCGGTAGGCTATATCTCAGACAAATAGGGCCAGATCGGTGCAGGACCCACTCTCCCAGGATCGTGGGGTCCCAGAGAGTCAAACGGCATCAAAATCTCGACCTTGAAAATTAGGCCGATTTTTGGCATCATGATTTTTTGCGAAAATCGTGAAAAAATGGATGTCCTTTTTTCCGGTGGAAGTTGATTGGCAGGACTCGCCCGATCACGAAGAGCCATGCCACGCCCAGATCGGCCCATAAATATCCGAGATATAGCCAAAGAAAACGGCCGATCTGGCCGTTCCGTAGCATTTTCCCCAATCAAAAATATTTTGTTTTCTCTGTTATTTGTGGACCTGGTCGAAGGATGACGATTTCTTGTTTGAACTGTCACGTCTATATACTATATGGATAGTGGTTGTATCCTAGGATATTTGTATGGATGACGGACACGATGAATGTCCACAAAGAAAATATTAGCAAAGAGGCATTTGGAATAGCGGCTTCAATTCCCCGCAGTACACGTTCGAGTGTATTTAAATACGACTTTAATATAAGACACTACAATACAATATGATTTTTTTCTCACATAGACCTATAGTCGCTTTGGACCATATAAGAAACATGCAGTAGAATGACAGAGGCGCTTTGAAAAACCAGCCGTCGATTGATGCGATAGGTCCCGTAAACGTGGACGTTTGTGTGCTGCCAGGCCAGTTGCAAGGAGAACCACTGGATCTGTAAGATTAAACAGCTTCCAAATTCCAAGACTGCCAAGAGTACTCGTTCAATACTCACACTTCGCTCCACCAGAAGTTCGTGTCCTTGCGATTCTCTCACAATCTCTTTGGTTGTCTCCATGAGTGAGTCTGTCGTGTGCGTCAGACAGTTCAGGAGGAGTGAATAGAGCAGGGGCTGTATGCAGATGACAAACGCCAGATAGAGCTGATAGAGGTGGAGCTCAGAGACACCATGGCCACAGAAGATGCGAACGAGCATATATCCGATCACGATGCCACACCAGACATTCCGAACGAGAAAGCACAGAAGCACAAACTTGAAGACGGTGCAGAACTCAGCGGTGATATCGATCAGGCACTGGAACATCCGCTGCAGCTGCAGCAGTTGGTTCAGCTGATCTGGCAATGAATCATCCAGAAGAGTCCGCTTCAGCCCAGTCTGCAGCCTCCACCAGCATTGGCATATTTCCGCCATGATTCCGAAACCCACCGAGCTCATCCCGAGGATCATACACTCGGACAGGAAGCAATTGCAGGGGAAATCGAAGCCCAGCTTAGTGCGAATCGCATTCAGGCCCACATGAATGAAGAGGCGAAGGGCCAGCAATGGGGTTATAGCGAGAACCAGCAGGGCGATGTATCGCTGATGGGACTTCGGGGCAATGTACCCCAGTTCGATGCTTAGTCGATCCAGGTCCAAGAGCTTTTCTATCATCGCGTAGATCCGATCCTGCTGCCGATGGGCGCACTCCATGCAGCTGAGCAACGACAACAAAACGATGGTAAAGTGGGTAAAGGTGTTCAGCTCCATCAGCTTGGATCTCGACTGTTCCACATGGGTATGGAAATGCCAATAGTCTATTATGAACTTTATTGTTAGTCCAATGACAATGAAGTTGTGAATAATGCGATAGTAGGCGAGGACGCGAGACCAATGCAGTTTTCCCGAACTAAATCCAAAATAGATCGGCACGATGCCGTTTAGGGCACAGAAAAAGCCGAAGCTCAATTGGACCAAACGTTTCAGCGATGACATGACCTTCTCGTGTCTTCTACCAAACCCACTGAAGCATTATTCAATTATTTCACTTTGTTTTAAACAGTTAACATATAAGTATTTTCCAACCCAGTCGCTTGGGAATACTGGTAGAATTACGAAAATGTTCAGAAAATCTATAGGATTTTGCTGTGCAGCGACGCTGCTAGGGCTACGGATAACACTGCACTGAATGAAGTTTCCCAGTAACTGGGGACTCAATGCACTATTTCATTAGTGGCCAAGTCCACAACTCTAGATTATCAATAAGATAATCCTCTTCATTAGTGAAATTAATGTGTACCAGTATAACGTTTATGACGTCTGTAAGCCCTCTCTCTGGGGGGGTGGGTGGTGCTCATTCACTATATAGCCACCCTTGGTATTGTCATGGAACATCTGCTGGGCGAAACGCGAGCCCGAACCCCCACCAGAGATGGGGCCGAAACCAAGCGGGTCGATCGGATTTTAGTACTTTAGCAGAGAGCCGCGCTGGTCGCAGTTTCAGTTTGGCAGCAGCAATCACGCGAATCGGTTCGAATCCCAGAGCGACACAGTCCCAGCCAACATTCGAATCGAAGCTGAAAAATATGTGGAAAACGCGATCCGCTTGACGGTTGACAAATTTCCAAATAGTCATCACCTTGACAACAGAGGAGAGCACTCAATTCGGCTAATTGATTTGAAATTGTCATTCGAAAGGCGAAAATAATGAGAGTAGTGCAATTTATGAGCACGGATAGAGCTCGCAAATTTTTCCGCTAAAACGTTCCAGCCGCAAACGCGACAATCAAAAGTGCTAACTGCTCTATCAGCTCCAAATCTGGGCAAGGTCAACCGCTGCAACGTTATGCCTCGATTCTCGCTGGCGATCTGGCTGGGTGTCTACCTGGCGCACGCCCACATCCTCGCCCACTACATACAAATCGATCACGAAGAGTTTCGGGCCAGCGGCTTTCCGCATCCGCATTTCCCGCCCCCACCGATGACCCCACTCGATCACTTGCCACAGGTGCTGGCCGCCAAGGAGCTGACCCCGGCGGAGGTGATGGTCGATCTGACGAATGATCTCACCCACCGCCTGCTCCACTACCACTCCATACTGAATCGCAACAATTTTGCCTTCTCGCCGACGGCCCTGGTCAGTGTCCTGGTGGCCCTGTACGAGGGATCCTCCAGCAACAGTGCCAACGAGCTGCGCAACGTCCTGCAGTTGCCTAACAATCGTGATGTCATTCGCGTCGGATACCGCGACATACATCGACGACTACGGGTGAGACAACTGGTGGTCTAGTGGCCCATTTATGGTTCTATTCGACTCAGCGTTGAACTTAACCTACAGCCCAGAGTGGCGGCTTGAGCCCCCGCTCAAACTATCCAAATAAAATGCCTCCACTCATTTACATGGCTGGCTAAGCACACATAGCCGACAGCAGAGCAGAGCAGAGCGGAATGTGGAGTGGTCATTGATAAACAACAACAAAAATAGAAATAAAATAAAAAGCCAAAAAAAGAATGGTTCCAAACAAACTGCCCTAGGCCAATTGCCTATGACCACCTCTCAAGCGATCTGTTATCGGGTTTCAATAGTGCGTTGACCTCCAATAAGTGACCAGCAATTGTCCAAGTGAATAGAGTGTTTAATTGGCAGCAATTATGCGGATCGGGTGGTGGGCTTGGATAGGATTTGTTCCACTTATCAAGTGGGATTGAAATAAACCCGAGATAGAGCATAAAGTGTATAATATTACTTTGATCTCTTCCCAGACCTATTTCTTTGGCTCCGACAATCCCCTGAAGGGCCTCAGCATGAACAAGAACAATGTGACTGTCTTGAAGGACTTCGAGACAGTGCTCATGTTCTACGGCTACGATCTGAGTGTGGATATGGTGTCCTCCACGCCAGCAAATATTACGGCGGATTCTGAGATGGTAAGCACGACCACACCCGGAAATGCCACAACTGAGGATTTTGAAGCTGAGACCATCGCCACCACAACGGTTAAGGATGTAGAAAGCACCACTGAGGTGCCTGCCACGACGACCACAGAGGAGCCAACGACAACAACAGAAGCGCCGCCTGAAACGGAGCCAACTACCGAGGCACCACCCCCGGAGTCATCCGGCGAGGAGACGGCGGAGCCGGCTGGAGAGGATGAGGCAGCTGAGCTGGTGTCCGCCTTCGTGGCCGAGGAGGAGGCCGAGCCACTGCTGCGCATTCAAAAGGCTCGAGTCTCCCGACTACCCACCAGCAAGCTGCAGGCACCGCTCAAGCACTCCAATCCGATCACGCCGAAGCCCATCTATCTGCCGAGTGCGCGGACAGAGACCATGCCCATGATGGCCCGACAGGTGTCAGAGAGGAAGGCGTCAAACACTAGGCAGATCATTTCCATTTCAGCTCCCCCGTCGGCAAATGGTTCGTACGCGAGGAAGTCCAAGATGTCTCGGTACAAGCGACACGCTCTGCCATACAGGGATCTCGATGCGAATCTCTTTCTGTCGCTCTTCAGCCCGCAAGGACCACATCCAGCGCCTCAACCGTTTCAATACCCACCATCTGCAGCCCACTTTGCGCCCATCAACAACGACTTTGAGCCGCACTTTATCAGCGGGGCCGCCGAGAGTAAATCCAACTACAACACGGATGTCATCAGTCATGTGTTCTACCTGGGCATCCACCAGATTGTGCACACCACCTTCAAGGTGTACAATGCAGTGCTGTACTTCAAGTACTTTGAGCATCTAAAGATGAGCGTCCTGGAGCTGGAACTGGACACGCCAGAGTACAATCTCATGATTTTACTGCCCGACTACCACACGGACATTGTGGCTGCGGCGGCATCTCTGAAGCTCGGGCCTACGTTGCGCCTGATGCGCAAGCAGCTCAAGCCACGGTGGGTTCAGGCCATCATACCCGACTTTAAGCTGCACGGAACCATGTTCCTGACCAACGATCTGCAGAATGTAAGTGCACGGAGTTAATATAAAAGTCGATTTATTGAGATTAATCTATGCTTTGGTTGTGTTGCAGATGGGCATGTAAGCTGATTGCTAGGGCTGCTTGAGACTGGCTGGCACTTTTACTTTCTTTCGTTACAGCTGTGATGTCTTCGAGCCTAATCGCGCCGATTTTCGACCCATGACTGATGAGAAAGGCGTCTATGTGCGACACATTGAGCAATCCATAGACGTAAACATTCGTACGCATCCCATCAATCAACTAAAGCGTAAGTACTTGTACTTGTGTCTGCAGTTGCAGTTGCAGCACACCTGAACGGAGGCATTGAGGCGCAACGCATCGCCATCGCCCCACCTGAAACTGGGACTGCAATTCCAGCATTACCATTGCGATGGCGATTGCGCCAACAGTAGCGCAGATAGACAAAGGTGCAATAACTACTTCCTTTTTGCTTCTCAGGCAACTACGGTGCTCAAACGAAACCCATTCAGATCTCTGTGAACCATCCGTTTCTTTTTTTCATCATCGACCGAGAGCTGGACGTGGCTGTAATGTCGGGCCGCATACTGAATCCATTGAATGTGCGCATCCAATGATGCAAGACGAAGGTCGAGTCGAGTATCGAAAGTGAAGTTGGGTCGTTGTTCCCTTGTTTCCTGGTGCCTACTAATCTGCAAGAACCGACTAGTTTTAAATGTAAATAATATGCTGCCGCTCACCGTGCTAAGAATAAATATAGTAAGGTTGTTCTCTTATCCTAATCAGTTCTGGTGCGTCGTCCTTGCTGGTCGTTTGTGCTCGTTTAGTACTGATAGGTGCCAAAGACAGTGCACACACAAAATATACTGGTATTGCTGAACACCTCGGAGACGGAGGTATCACAGTCGCAGTCCCAGCAGCAGCGCGAATTATAGAAACCCCCGGCACCGAGCTCCTGGCCAAGCATCACCTGCACCACATGCTTGTAGCGCCTCACCTTGGGATTGGAGGCTATTTTCTGATTCACTTCATCGGCAATCTCAAGCGTCCATATCTTGGCCACGTCCTTGTCGTATATTTTGTCTGCAAATGGAACGGAACCAGTTGCTTAGCAACGCTTGTTGGACGCTCAGGAGATCGATTTATATATTCTTACCTTTCAGTTTCTCGGTCATAACGCTGTTCATGATGTTCTTGACAATGGGCAGAGGAAACATTTCCCCAAAAGCCGGTCGCATGCTGTAGGCCGCTGCCTGAACCGCCTTCTCTGTCTGCTGCCCTTCACCGGCAGCTGATGCTGAAAGCGGTGTTGGCGGATTTGGTTTCATTGCAGTCTTCTCTGGTTCGTTGGTCACTGGGGATGTCGACGCGGGATTGGTATTTACTTCTTTTAACTGCTCCTCAGCCATATTCTCTCAAAATCTTCAGGGAAGAGCGTCAATTTTGGTTCCTCAACAACAATATAGCGTCTCGTATGATAACAGCCGAACTTAGCCCTCTTAAGCCCCCTCTATTTAAACAGTTCAACGACTTGAGGTAAATGACGGAAAATAATAGTGCAGGTAAGTTCTTCTCGTAGATCCATCCTATTCTTCCTCTTAACTTAATAAAAACCACGATATCTTTTACCTAAACTGCGCCAATCTTGATAAATTTTCATTATTGTTAATGGAATATTAAAATGCCCACTTGGCTTACAATGGGTTAATCGTTCTCCGTCAAGGATTGGAAACCATATTCCTCGATTTTGATATCCCGTGGAACATTACTAGCTACATAGATCTTTCAGTCCTGCCTACATAATTTTATCCAATTAATAAACCTATTTTCTAATTGACTGGCTTAGTTGAAATACTTGCTTTTATTGGATTTTGTCTAAATAAGTTTGAGCAAAAAAGAGTTCCGTTGAATAATGCTGGATTCAAATTCAAATATTCTAACTAGAATATCCTGACAGATCATTTTTTTTTTTTTTTTTGTTTTTTCATTCGGACTTTAATAAGTACGAGATTTTTGATAGGTTGAAATGCGACGGTGCATCGATGCACCAGTTGATGGACATTCTGCCAAAGATCCCGCTTAGGTATCCTATATTCTACATTTAATTTAGCCTTCACACCCTTAAGGAAGATGCTTTGAAACACGCACAACTATTTGGCATTTATTCTCAACTTGCATTGTTTTAAGCTGATAGATGAAAAATGTCAACAGGATCTGAAATCTGAAACACAGACATTCCCTGTTCGAATAGATTAATAGAAACTATATCCCAACGCTAGTATGTATAGGATGCCAAAGCTTAATTTCAACTTGAGGTGGAGGATGTGGGCATCACAAAAGTAAGAACATTTTCTATTTTTTCCATAATCATTCGACTTCAATTTTGCATGGATCTTATATACTCGTACACCCCGTCGTACTCTGCAGGTGGCGTTTAGTATGGCTTGTGAAATTAGGTTTCATAAAATCTTTATTCAATTTAAAATAAATCGAAAAGTTACATAATAAATTCGATAAATATGTTTATATATGCAGGTTATAAATAAAATTACACAATAATTTAAATCATTTTTCATTAGTATACAGTAAATGTTTGTTTGCCTTGCCTCCATCATATCATATCGCTATGTAATGTACGCTCTGCTCTCTCTCGCATATATAGAAAATATTTGTGTGTATATCTTTGTGTTCACTTTCTTGTTGTGGGGGCAGCAAATGACATATTACATACATGGATGTGGATGCTGTCGAATAATGCGTGTGTGGTTTGTGGTGCTTCATCAAATAAATAATAATACATTGAGACAGTAGTATACACAGAAATAGACAAACAATAGACGAACAATCATTGCTAAATAATGATAACCTTACAAAAACTCAAATACACCATTTACAATTGCTCAGGATCACAAAGCTTTTGCACATATATTCACGTTTCAAAATGAAATCAACTCGATACATTCAAAAAAATAATAATAAACACAACATATACAAAGATCAAACAGATTTCACTTGAATTTTCTGCAAAACAAACTTAAAATACACTTGGGATAATCATAAAAAAGTTAAATATTCTCCAAAAACAGTTTAAAAATTGCAAAAATTATTTTTTGGTTTTGATTTTGTTTGTTCTCTTCATTTATGTTTTGTTTTTACATTGAGCTTGCGCGCTTCTCTTCACTGAAATTCTTTACTCCTTCTACTTATTGTAAATATAGTATGTATATTGTATATTGAAATTGTTTCTCTGCCAGCTTGATCACTCTGAATAGGTATTTGCTCGTTTCGTTTCTTTTCCTGTTATATCGTATGCGGTTTAGTATCGGTTTAATTGTAGGTGTAAATGTTCAGCTGACTTTTTGGTACGTTTTTCTCTTGTTTCTTATTAAGTAATTCGGCTCAAAAGTCCTTGCCTTTGCCCAGCCACCAAACTCCAGGGAAAGTTTGTTTTTCATATCTAAAAGAAGTGAAATATTACAATTGAATTTTTTGTGTATTTTTTATGTAGTGCACCACTCACATTCGATTCTTCATGGTCGTGCGGTTGGCCGGTCAGTTTTATGCCCGCCGCCTCGGTTGAGGTCGATGCTGTACCCGCTGCAGTTAGGTCTAGCTGTGAGGCTGTTGGTCGTAGTGCCGCGCGTTTTGCCACAATTTCCAGCATCTCATTGAGTATTGCTCCCTCGGCGGCTACATCGGCGGAGCTCTTGTCTAGTTCTGAAAGTTTGAATTCGTTCGTCAAAATGTATCTGGCATTCTCCCATATTTCGGTTCACGGTAACGTACTGTTGCAAGATAGGCGCAGATTGAGCTCTTCCTTGAGCTGGGCATGCCGATACTCCAGTTGCAGTTCCTGTTGTCTTATAGTCAGTTCCTCATCGCGTTTCCTGCCAAGCAAAATAAAACAATCAAACAATTCCAATTAAAAAACCCTCGATGGTTTTGCTCACTTGAGTGCTGTGATGTTCCGCCAAATCTCCAATAGTTCGTTAAGTAGTTTTTCATCGTTATCCTTTGATGTGTCCAGGCTGCACGGAAAATGGGGTTTTAGATGTAAATCATACGATTAAAATATTATTTTCTGCGGCACTCACTTTTCAAAGTTCTGCGCCTCGCCCCTTAGGGCCTTCTCGATGAGTACGCCGCGTCCCTCCAAGTCCTTTAGCTGCACCTCAATCTCCTCCTGTTCGCGCTGTATTTCTTGAGCGATTCGCAGTCGCTTGAGCTCAGCCTGTCGTGAAGCCTTCGATATGGCACGTTGCTTCTTATGCTCTCGTGTCTCATTAGCGTAGCTCTCATCTGCAAAAGGACATTAGACACACATTAAACGCGCAACCACAAGCACTGAATATGCTTTTAAAAACACTGAGACGTTACGAATCGTTAAAGGGGATGGGACACATAAAATGAGAGGCAACAAACCATCGGATCTTTGATAATTCAGTGGCAATGGCGGTATGGGTGGCGGTGTCTGGTCGTCCAGGGCATTCGCTGCGGCCAGATGGTGGTGGGGCTTGTGTATGTAGAGCTGCGGACTGGATGATGAGAACGTTTCGGTTTTCGGTTTCGCAGTGTTCGTTTGCTTTCGGTAGCGACTGTTGTTTGTTGTTGCTGTTGTTGTTGTTGTTGTGGTGGTGTTCAGATAATCTTGCGAGTGATTTGTCTGTGATCTTGTGGCAGTGGCTGCTGCTGCTGTTGCTGTATTTGTGCTGCTTGTGGCATGGCCGATGAGCACATCCTTGTCCTAATGTGGCATTGTATTTGAATATATATGTATTTTAATGTATCAGAATATACAGAGTGTATGCATGGTTGTTTTAGATGTGTGTGTGTGTTTAAGAGGCAGGAAAGAAAATATTTGTTAGTTCTCATATTAAACACAATTTGGTTATTTACTAGAAAATAATAATAATAACAAACATGCAGGGTGTCCAGGGTGAGTAACAATAAACTTAAAAAATATTTGGTAACCATTGGCCCATTCCATCCCATCCATGCAAAATATCCAGCACATTGAACTTAAAGCAAAACAACTCCTTTAAAAACCCCATTCCAAAGTGTTCCTTACGTTTAAATAGCCATAAAAATAACTTAAAATATTACAAAATAAAACACATGACAGAAAGATCCTTAAACCTTTTTCTCCGCTAAGAAAACGTAATCGGTATAAAACGATATTAGAGGCCCACATAAATGTTATTTAAAAGAGGCCTAAGGTATAGGGTAGTGAAAAACTAAACACAGAAAGGATATCAAACTTAAAAGTTATTTAATTTACTTAAATATTTTCAGCTGGAAAGGATTTGTGAAAAGAAAATTGAAAAAAAAAATAAATGAAAACAAATTAAAATAAGAGTCTAGAAAAAAAGGGAAAACAAATAAAGCCAAGGCTCAATGAGAGTGAAAACATAAAATATCCAAAGAAAATGAATGAAAATTTAGCAAAAATTAGATACATTCGAGTTAGGATACATTTATTTCATGCCATAGACCGAAAGATAGTGCTCTAGTGAGGGGATGGAAATCAGAGTAGAAATAGTGAAAAAGTTCTTACACCAAAACCGAAATTCCTCAGATCAAAGCAAGACTGTAAAACGATGGAAAGATGTTTGAAATGTTATAGATGGAAACACTTATCGCACAGTACAGTACACCGACAGTAAAACACAACTTAAAGGCTAGGATGGTGGCCACAGCAGACTTTCCCACAAAATGAGACTAACCTTTGACTTCTCCTTTGATTTTGGGGAGATACGGAAACGACTGAAGACGCCGCCGCCTCCGCCACTGTTACCTCCTCCATCGGAGATGGTGGGCGTGCCACTGCTGCTGGTGCCGGGACGCTCTGACTGCTCAGAGTGGCTGGCAGCCACAGGGCCGCCCTGCTCTTTGGGACTGGTGGATGCGGACGCGGACGCTGATGCAGATGCAGAATGCGAATGGCTGCCCTTCTGGAAGAAGCTGGACAACGACTGTATGAGACTCTTACGTCGCTCGGGATCCTTTTGCCTGCCGGCCTTTGTCTTCATTGCCTTCTCCTGACCGCCGCTGCTGGCCGCCAGATTCGGGTCGGATGTGAAGTCCGCTGCCTTGGCCTGGGCCGCGGCATCTTTGTCCAGGCCCGAGTGGCCCACCTGCTGCTGCTGGCTGTTGACCATGTACGCCAGATCGTTGACGCTCTTCGAGGCACTCATTTTGCGGGCACGGGCGTCCAGATCAACGGACAGCGGCTCCTCCAGCTGCCGCTTGGGCTTGAGGGGCCTGGGATGGTCATAGTGGAGACGTTTGCGCAACATCTGCATCTTCTCCTCTGGACTAAGACCGAGATCCGAGTTCGACATGAGCCGAGCCCTGGCCCGGGCCTCTCTCCTCAGGTTCTCCATTGAGACAGATGTATTCATTACCTCCACGGAGGGAACGACTCCGACACCGACTCCAACGCCGACTCCTCCACCACCGCGATTCGAACGTGCTGGCGCAATGGAGGTCACAAACTCGCCGAGCGCCCTTCCCGTTCCGCTGTTGAAGGAGGCCGTCTTGTTCAGCTTGTAGCCGGCCTCGGGGGCATGCGCATCGATGTGCTCGCTGAAGGGACGCGACGGCTTGAAGAGATCGGCGCTACGTGTGGGCGGCTGGACAGTGCGGTAGGGGGAGACATAGCTGGCCGTGGCCGATTTCTGCAAGGGATTGCTGGGGACTGGGGGAGGGGCGATTGCTGCGATGGATGGCTTCTCCTCGGCGGTGGCGGAGGAGGCATGGTAGTGCGCCTGACTGGAGCAGTTCGAGTCCTGGGGACTGGCGGCAGCCGCCAGCTTGGGCGTGGGACTCAGACTGGCGCCGCTGGCATAGCCGCTGGTGAGGAGGCTGCGCTGGCGGCTCCTGTGCAGTCGCTTCTCGGCATTAAGCTGCTTCTTCGACTGCAGCTTGTCCATGACGAGGTCGTGGATGAGATCCTTCTGCTTGGTGCGCTCTTTGGTGATCTCCTCCAGCTTGCTGCTGAGCGTCGGTATCTCGGGCACTTTGCTGGAGCTGCTGCTGCTTCTGGGACGCATCGCTGACGTCTTCGGGCTGTCTGGCGGCTGCAGGGGCTGGGCCTGAAGCTGGGCCTCGGCTGATTCTATCACAGTTGTGTTCCCCGGCTCCCCCTTGGAGCTCTTGCGATGCTGCGTGCTTATCTGCGAGATCCGGTGCTGCAGGGCTCGCACGTACTCGAACTGGATCTGCAGATCCTCGTCCGTGGGAGCGGTGGCGGCAGCGGCCGCTTCTTTGGATTCATGGCCCCCCGGTGTCGAGCTGTTGGCTGCGCTGCTGCTGCTGGTCGTCACCGTAGACGTCTTTGGCTGCTGCTCGGAGCTGCTGGGCGTGGAGTCGGCCTTGCCCGAGGCCAACATGCTGGCAAACTGATCCAGCATTCGCGGCGAGGAGGTGTCCAGCGGACTGGTGACCACCGTGAGAGCCTCACTCTCCTCAGTTGTGGTCGGCAGCGTCTGGCCGGCCATGCTGTCGTCGTCCAGATCGTTCAAGGTGCTCGAATCGGTCAGGGATTGGGTCATGGCGGCTGGCAGCTGCTCGTTCACCGGCGTCTTGGCATCGTCGTGCATGATGTACGCCCCCTGCTCGATGTAGTCAATGCCCAGCTTCTCATCCCGCTTGGTCACAAGCGCCGGCAAGGCGACAAAGCCAGTGCCTGGGAGCGGAGGCTGGGCCTGGCTTGGCTTCAGCGGCACTCTCTTCGGCTCCGTCTCGATGTACTCCATGTAGCCACGATTCTGCAGCAGGGCCGTGTTCGTGGCCGAATAGGCCTCGGCGCAGGAGCCCTCGGAGCCCGTATCCATGAACTCGATGTCATCGATATCGATGCTCAGTATGCCCTCCATTTCCACCACCGGCGCCTGCGCCTGCCTCGCCAACTCATGGATCACCTGGCTCCCGCTGGGCAGCCTCGAGGCGGCCCCCCCACGCCTGCGCTCCTTGCGCCGCTTCATCGTTCCCGTGTTCGAATTGAGCACGAATTCCATGTCCACAAAGTTCTCTGAAATGCAGTCGTCGGCCGTCCAGTCCGAGAGCTCTGTCTCCGTCAGCACCTGGCCCGTACCCGTGCCCGTGCCCGTGTGCTCTGTCTCCGAGTCGGAGCCCCGCGACAGCATCTCCCCGGTGGGCGTCTTGTCGCTGTCATGGGCCGTGGGCGTGGTTGGGGTATCGGGAGTCCTGGCTACAGCACTGCTCAGATTAAGGGTGATCGGCTTCACGGCCTGACTGTGCTCCGGCGTGCGTTCCACGATCAGCGGCAGGTTCTTGAGACTCTCGATTTTGTTCTCGTTTTTGCTGTCGAACCGGAGCTTCGGTGGTCCCATCTCAGGCAGCGGAGGAGGAGCCTTGACCGTAACCGTGCCCGTGCTGAGGCGTTCTGCCTCGATGACTGTGCACTCGGCTGGCTCCGGCGTGGCCGTCACTGGCTCCACATCCACATCGTGATCATCTGGCTCTTCCAGTTCGTTGGTCCGCAAAGCCGCAGCTGGCGGCACGATCACATCGGCGGGCATGTCCAGGTACTTGACATCCTCCGGATCGCCAATATACTTGCCATTGACAATCATCAGACTGTCGACCTGCATCAGGGCGCCGCTCGTGTCGTGCACCTCGAGGCGCGGCACATTGTGCTTTCCACCACCGCCCCCCGCCGTCTGGGTGTCGGGACTCGTGGTCGACTCCAGTATGTAGTGCTGTATGTCCTCGATGCTGGAGGTGTTCGACGAACTGGAGCAGCTGGTGCCGCCACTGCTGCCGGTTGTCGACATGGGCTCCAGTTTCGGCTTCGTCCAGGGTATATTCGGCACCTGTATCTGGACAGTGTCTTGCTCGTCGTGCTCCTCCTTCTCGGGGGAGTCCCGCTTCTCTTCGTCCGACAGCAGGCTTTGCTGCTCTTCGGTGCCCGTTGCCTTCGTTCCCTGCTTGACGCCGGCCTTTATGTCGCCCAGTATGTCGGGTATGCACTCTTTTACATCCTTGGAGACATCGCGTTTGGCCACCTCCTCCTCCTCCAGCTTCTGCTCCAGCTTCTCCTCCTGCTGCAGCTGCTTCTCGCTCAACTTGTTGCTGTCGGGGCCATCGATCTTCGGTTTCTTTAGTGTCTCCAGCGTCAGATCAATAATCTCCAGTGGCTTCTTCTCGGGCGTCACCAGATCAATCACCTCGATCACAGTCTGGTTGTTTTGGTTGTTCGTGGGCGTGGTGGGGGATCTCGTGCGATTGAGCTGGTCCAAGAGCGTGGCATTCACAGCATCCGTGTACTCCATGCCCTTGTTCAGCTCGTTCTTGCAGTTGACAAAGACATTCTCCTTTTCGTTGTCCGTGGAGTTGCTGGACGGCGACGGCGCCTTCTGTATCTTGAGCTCCACTCGCAGATCGTTGATCACATTGCTGGTGGCCGAACGCATCAGATCATTGGCCTGGCCCTCGCCCAGCTTGGTGCGGTCCAGGAAGCTCTTCATTCCGGCGCTGATGTCGCTGCTGGGATTCAACAGCTTCTGGCACTCGGATATGTTCGACTGGAAGCTGCGGATGCGCGAGTCCAGCACCGACGTAGAGCCGGACTTCTGGATCTTATTGCCATTCGTCGGTTCGCCCAGCAGGTAGCGCTTCTTCAGCTCGAGGCTCTTCTTCGAGGCGATGCCCTCGGTGCTGGCCGTTTTGTTCAGCAGATAGTCGCCGGGACGGGGATTTTGCAGCGGTGTGGCAGCAGTCCGCTGACTGCCGATCAGCAGTGTGGGATCCACTTGGACCAGCGGCTTGAACTGCGGCAGCGGCGGTTGGGGCTGGTATTTCTTCAGATAGCTGCCGCCCTTCTCGCGGGCCGCCAGCTGTTTCTCATGCAATCCGGTGGAGGCCACGCCAGCAGAAGCAGCATTGGGTGTGATCATGGTGGACTTGATCTACGGAAAGGAAATCGATTAAGGCTCTAGCTTAAGAGATTAAAGCACTCCTCTTACCTGGACTTTTGTGGGCTTTCTTAGATGGGTGTCATCGATAAAGATTTTGGGCGCCGTCTGGCGTGTGATCTCATCGTTATCGAACTCGGAATCGGTGGATATTTCAGTGGCAGAATTGAGCTCAATCTCGTCGGGGGACGTGCTCTCGGATTCGGTTTGTACCTGCAAGAGTCAGGGCATCAATACGGATTAATTTACTGCGTGGCAAGGGGCCAAGGATCTGAGACAAGCGATAAACGATAAACAATAAACGATAAAAAACACTCTGCAGCGAGGGGCATTATTACAGCTGGCCGAAAGGCTGTTGAACATGCGTTAGTCAGAGTTTATATTTAATCAAAGGGGTTAATCAGCAGCAGCAGCAGCAGCAGCATCATCATTATCATGCCTTTAGGTACGATCCATAAAGGTACAAAAACGGAACAGAAACAGAAACAGCAACAGGAAACAGCAACATTTGGATTAGATCTTCAGAGATTGGTCAGATTTGGTAGTAGAGTCAGAGTCAGAGTAGAGCAGGTACCGTAACAAGTGATTATTATTTTTTATTGCCGAAATAATCATCCGCAGCAGAATGAAATCTTCCAATATGCTACTCTAAAGATGCATATCCCGCAATATTTTTAAGTTTTAATTTTTTAAGATTATTTTTCGGTGGTTTTAATTGATTAATTGTTTAAAAAAAAATTTTAAGTTTTAAGGATATTTTTTGGTGATTATAATTATTTTTATAAAATTTGTTTAATACCAGTATTTTAAGCAAAAAATAAATAAATCTCTTTAAAAAAAATCAGAATTTTTTTTAATGTAATTTTTGTTAAAAATCACGCTTTTTCAGCATAAACCCCACAGATATGTGCACAAGAATATTTTTTTGCTAAGGTATTGGAGAATACCCCTATTTGAAGATAGGGACTGCCTGTACGCTCGCGTTCCCTACCCCGATAGCGAGAGAGCGGATCACGAGAGCGCGAGATCTGTCATCAGGAAGAGCTAACCCCTGATGAAATCATGCAAGGTGGTCCGGAAGCGAGAGAGAACGAAGTTTCCTGTCGCTATGAGCAAAATAAGACCCGAAAAGAGAGCGCCTTGAGGGAACACATAATTTCATCATGAGGCAGCCGACGATTGTGAGTGTACGCTCTCAATTAATGAGGACATTATTGTTTGAAATCAACCCAGAACTATTGTAAACCTTTGTTACAACCAATATCAATCAAAATTATTATAATTAACATTCCACATACATTTTTATACATTTTTCCTCAGCTCTGTATGAACTCTTCATTATTTAAATTAGAGTAATTTTGTAGTTCTACTTCTTTTTTCCTCAAAAATAATTTATAAAAATATTACTATCACCAAAGAATATCCTTAAAATTTAAAACTGGTTTGTATTGTGTGATTTTTCATTGATTACGGTCCCTGGAGCAGAGTGGAGCGTAAGTGGAGTGGCTTTGGGCGTTAGGCATTGTATGGACAGACACACGACGACAAAACATGTGGATCAATCGCTTGGCCTCAACGGAGGCTCGGTGTAGATTGTATTTATATTTATATTTGTATTTCTATTTTATGTGTGGTTTTAGAGACTACGAAACGAAACGTCTGTGTGGCTGCTCGTGGGTTAGGCGCAACATTTTCGTGTACAATTTTGTGGATTGCTTGAATTTACCTTCATAGATCGTACCCGGACAGTGCATTATACTTTTTTCATATGTGGAGGCTTGGAGGCTAAACAAAAGGTAGTAGAGAACCCCGGGCGGCACACACGTGCCCCGCATTCTTTTGGTCTTTTTGTTGTTGTGGGGGGCACACATCGAGTGGCAGGCGGGCAGGCAGGCGGGTTGGTTTTTTTGGTGGTTTATTTTTGTGGACCTATACGTGTAATCTGTGTCTAGTGGTTGGGTGGTTGGGTGGTTGGTTGGTTTCTGGGGCTGGGGCTGAGGCTGGGGCTTGGGCTTGCCCTCAGTAGAGATAGTAGTTGAGGCGTCGTCTGGGCATTAACAGGTTAAATATAGATATATGTAAAAAGAGAATTGCTTTGGTCAATGATTTGTGGGATTTTTGCTTTAGGAAATAACGCACGACTCTTTGCTGACGGGCAGGAGGCCGTAATCGCTGCTGCGTCCATAGCTGGAGGCGGGACTGCGTCGTCGAGGCTTGAAAAGATCACTCAAATGGGAGCTGCGCGGTGTGGCCGTAGTAGATGTGGACACAGATGTGCTTGGGTAGTAGCTGCTGCCCGTGGTGAGGCCCAGCGTGGAGTAGGGTCTCCTGTGGCCGCTGAGGTAGTCGCCGGTGTTGGTGCCGCCGCTGGGACTGAGGTAGTCTGAGTAATTGCTGCGCATCGCGGTGCTGGGGAAGCGACTGGTGCTGGCATAGTGACGCGGCCTGTAGCTGGCCAGATCCTCATCCGATCCGGCCCGGTGCAGGTCCGTGCTGCGTATGACCTCCCGCATGTAGGGATTCCGCTCCACCACCCGCTCGTTGACGAACTCCCGCTTGCGGTTGTGCAGCCGCTTGCTGCGATCGAGCAGGGCCCGCGTGCTGGCGTCCACCGGCTCGTCGTAGTTCACGTAGGCACTGACGGGCCGCGCCGTGGCCACTGTTGTGGCCGTGGAGTGCGTCGTGTCCGTGTCCTGGCTGGAGCGGGCCGACAGCAGCGACTGCAGGGATGGGCCCTTCTTGAGGTCACTGTACGACTTGGAGCTCTGCCTGGAGCTGACGGCGAGCGGCTTGAAGGGCTGCGGCGACTGGGAGCGCGGCTTGTGCTTGGACACCCGACGCCTGGCCTCCAAGTATCGGCTCATTATAGCCTCATCATCATCGTCGTCGTCTGGCTGCAAGGCTGACTGATTCTGGTCAAAGATCGTCTTGCCATCGGGCCACTTGCGGTTCTTGAAGGCCGCCGCTGGGGGCGAGTCGGAGCGGGCGTACTCGGGCAGCAGCTTCTCCGCCTCCTCCTCCTCGGGATCGCTGTCCAGACTGGCGGGCACTCCCTCGATCTGCACCTTGGGCCAGGCCCGGCCCTGGAACACCTCCGGCACGGGCTCGTCCACGGCCACCGGCTCGGGCACGAACCTGGGCTGCTCCAGCTTCGGCAGCTTCAGCTTCCTGGGCATCGGCACGATCACCGGCTTGTTGTCCTGTAACTCTATAAATGCAAACGAGCTGCGTCGCGTCGAGCAGGTGGTCGTGGAGTCCAGGGGCGTCGCCAGCGAGCAGCTGTCGTTGTCCAGCTCCAGCTTCTTGAACATGGGCGGCGTGCCCTCGTGCTTGGTCTCCGTCCGAGCCGTGTCGCCCCGCCGGGCCAGGCTGCTCCTCTGGACGGGAGGCGTGGGTGGTGGCAGGCTCCGCTTGCTGCTGGAATTGCTGTTGCTGTTGCTGCTCTGGAGGGAGTCGCGTCTGCGCTGCTCGGCGGCCGTCGCCTCGAAGCTCTCGTCGCGCCTGATCAAGGCCTGGCGACGCTCCCGCTCAAAGTCCTCGATGAGCCGCCGCTGGGCCACCTCCTCGTCCCCATCCGAGGGCAGATTGTTGAGTATTTGGATGGAGCTGGTGGGCGAGGGCTGGCGCACTTTGTTGCGTCGTGGCGGCATAGGACTGTTGGGCAGCTTCTCCATGTCCCACTCCAAGGAGCTCTCCTTGCTGGCCGCTGCCTGACTCTGCGCCAGCCGGCGACGGGGCATGGGCGATGCTGGCAGCCTTTCCATGTCCCAGTCGAGGGAGTTCTCCTTGCTCTCCTTGCGAGATGGCACCTTGGACGCTTTGGGCCCCACTTCGAGGAGACTGCTGCGGGAAGAGCTGGCGCTCTGAGGTTTGCCGACTGCCTGAGCAGCAACTGGGGGCTCCACTTGCATCTCTGCTTCTTTCTGTTCCTCTGCAGAGTCCACTAGATCTTCATCGATCACCAGACTGGGGAATCTCAGTGGTTTCCCCTGTTCCTCCAAGTCCTGGGGCTTCGCATACGCCTGCTGCAGCAAATCCTGCACCGAGGGCGCCATATCCTCGGGATCCAGCTTCGCCAGCTTCTTCTGCAGCCGCTGAGGGGCTGCCGACAGCGATGGTTCACTGGAGGAGGAGCTGCTCTTGGCTCTGCGCTGCGGTCGCGTTGGGAAATGGCTGCCGTCGACCACATCGCGGTGGACCGAATCATCTGTCTGGAATCTGTTCAGCTCCAGCGTTGGCTCCTCATCCCGCTCCAGCGACTCCAGCTTGTCCAAGCAATCCCGTTCCGCCGAGGGGCTGGCTGGGACTACGGCCACTGTGGGTGTGATGCCCACCAGTTCGTCGTTCGAGTCGAACTCCACGTGGACCAGCATCTCGTCCGAAAAGTGGCCAAAGAGCTTCTCGATGCTCTGGTCCTCGGAGCTGCCGCGCTTCACCACCGTCACGGGCTGGGCGCTGGGACTCTTGCTGATCGTGGTGCACAGGGAATCGGCATCCAGGTCCTCATCGTTGGGCTCCGCCCCCGAGATCATGTCCTGGAAGAGTTCCTCAAAGTGCTGGACCTCCTGGGTCTGCTCCAGTTCCTTTTCCATGCTGGCTAGTGCCTCCAAAGCCTCTTGCTGGAGCTTCTCCGTCAGGGATATATCCAATGACTGGCGTCGGGACAACACCAGACTCGACTGAGAGCCGCGACGCGAGCTATTCAGCGACTTGTCGCATCCCGTCTTGGGCAGATTCTTGATGTCCTCAATGGGTGCCACGGGTACCTCTTGGGGCTCCTCTTTGACGGCTGGACTCTTTGTCTTGGAGCGTTCCACCATTTCCTTGGCCTCTGTGGCCTTCTCCAGCAGATCCAACACCTCAAAATCGTCTGGAACAGGGGTAGCCGGCTTCGGCGGGGCCTTCGGGGGCATGGCTTTCTGCGACGACTTCTTGGCTGCCTGCTGCTTGGCCTGCCGTGCACTCCCAATCTTTGCCAGCTCCTCCAGCGAACTGTTGGCCTTCGCGGCCACCTTCGGGGACTTCTTGGGGCTGGGCGACTTCTTCTTTGTGGTCGTCGTCTTCTTGGTGGGGGACCTGCGCTTCTCGGGCGACTTTCGGGAGGCCAGGCCAAAGAACTTGGCCAGCTTGGAGTCGCGGTACTGCACGGGCAGATCACCGAGAGCCTTCTCTTCGGCGGCTCGCTTCTGCTGCTGCTGCTGCTCGACCTCCTTCTGGGCATAGAACTTGTCCCGCTTCTTCTGCAGGAAATTGGTGGCCTCGTTGCGCCACTCGTTGCGCAGATAGTCCATGGTCCGCTCCAGATCGCTCATCGAGTCGCTGGCCAGCGAGGCGAGCGACTCCCGGGAGCGGGTCAGGCTGCTCAGATTGCTGGTGCTGGACTCCATGCGGCGCAGCTTGAAGGCCGCCGCCTGCTCGTCGCTATTCTGCGTGGACGAGGCCACCGAACTCATCGATTCGAAGCGCTTGAGGATGTTCTGCACGCCAGAGAGCTCTCCCCTGGCGCTGGGCTTCAGCTCAAAGTCGCCTTCGCCCAAGGACTTGGTCTTGAGCAGCTTCTTGCTGCTGCGACGCGGCAGTCCCAGCTCCAGGTCCAGGCCCGACTCCTCGAGTATCCGATCGATGTTGTCGGACAGATCGCTGGGCGACTTTTCGTCCTGGAAGAGCCGCTGGTATTCGCTGCTGGGCGAGCGTACCTCCCCATCGCCCAATATCTCATCCAAAATACGTTCGGCAACCTCTTTGGCCTTGGATGCGGCTGCGGCTGCCTCTTGGGCGGCAGCCGCCTTCTTGGCCTTCGTTCCCTTGGGCACAATTTTCTTTATAATCTTAACCTTGCCTTTCCCTGTGGCTGTAGCGGTGGCTGTGCCTTTGACCACCTTCACGGGCGTCGCCTTCTTCTTGGTCAGATCCAAGGCCCCGTCCATCTGATGCTCCCGCAAGCTGAAGGTGTTCAGCGAGGCCTGCCTTTTGGGCGGCACTGGCTTTTCCTTTTCCTTTTCCTTGGCCTCGTCCACCGGCTTGGTCGGGGTCTGGCTCTTGGCCAGCGAGGCCTCTGTCTGCGACTTCTTCAGTCGATCGGCCACCGTCTCGACGGTTCTGCGCTGCGGGGCCGGACTGCTGGGAAAGTACTTGGCCAGATCCACATCCTTCAGGGTCTTCTGGTTCTTGTTCGTGTTGAGGGCGGCGCTCTTCTCCAGCTTCTGGTTGGGAAAGTACTTGGACAGATCCACCGAGGCCGGATCTGCCTGGGCGCTCACAGTGGGCATCGTCAATTGCGATCGAATGTGATCCATTGTCCCCGCAAAGCTGGTGGCCTGGATCTCCTTCAGCTTGCTGTTCAGCTCCTTGCTTCCCTGCAGCTCTTCCGCATCCGCATCCACGTCCATATCCTCCTCGTCTTGGACCTGGTTCTGATTCTGGTCTTTGCTCTGCTGTCGCTGCAGTTTCTTGATCGTTCCCAGAATCCCCTCAATGTGCATTTTACCATCGTGGGTGTCGTCCTTCTTCTTTACCCGCGGACTGCCTTGCGTGCTGGCATTGCTCTTGAGACTGTTAGAGCGACTTACATTGGCACTGCCCCTGGGACTCTTCAGGCCCTTCGCCGCGGGCTTCTGCAGCAGCTCCTTGGGCCGCTCCTCGAAGTTCGGCTTCCGTGGCCTCAGCTCATCCAGATTGAAATCGATGACGGGTTTGGGCTTGGGCTTCGCCTCGACAGCACCCAGCGACTGCACCTTCTCGTATTTTTCCTCAAACTTGGACTTGGGCTTCGGTGGAGGAGCAGCAGCTGGAGCAGCACTCCCCTTGGCCATTCCGGCGGCTATGGCCGCATTCTCGGCCAGCCATTTCTCCTTGAGCGTCAACTTGCGCAGGATGTCGCTCTTGACCAGGTTCTCCTTGGCCAGCAGCTCGAGATCCTTGTTCATTTTGACCATGTTGGTCATGTGGTAGAGCTTCTCGCTGATCGCCTCGATCTCGCTGCTGAACTTACGCGGCGCATTCCGCTCCAGCTGCTCCATCTCCACGCGAGTGGGCGTGGCCGGTTGACTGCGCGCCGACTCGAAGGAGTTGGCCGAACGCAGGGATCCCCTCTCCACGTTCTCCTTATCATTTTCAACACTAAGCTTAAGCTTCTAATGGTTTAAGGGGGAAAAAAGAGAAACCAACACCACAACAGGGGGTCAGGGGCAGGGGTCAGGGGGCAGTGGGGCAGGGATTAAGAGTCAGAGTACGTGGAAAATAAATGAGAATAATGATCAACAGGTTAGTCTCTTCCCACAACCAATGGCCGCAGCGGCGTGCAGGGGCCTCACCTCGGTCTCCGTGTCCGTGGGCAGATTGGCGGGCAGCGGCTGTAGGCGTACCTCCTCGCGTCGCAGCTCCCGGGCCTTCTTGAAGTCCTCGCCCTCGGTGTCGTCCTTGCCGTCATCTGAAACACATACACACAGATGCAAAACGTTAGGCATCCTCCAGGCAGCATCCTCGCCTCCTGCGTACCCGCAATACCATCACTGGAGTCGTAAGAGTCCGTCGTATCGTCGCTTTCGCCACAGTACTGTTTGCCAATCCAGTCGGAGGCCAGCTGGAGGGTCTGGGCCCCGAATGGCGAGTCGTCCGCCTCCTCGAATATCTCCGAATCGGACTCCGTGTCCGATTCGTCCGAGCTGGACAGCTCCGACTGTGAATCGTTGTTCGATTCGGGCAGGAAATTGCGGCCCGACCACTCGTGCTCATCGATCACATTGGCCTCGTCGTCGGACAAGGCATCCGCGGGTATTGTCGTCTCCAGCAAGTCCACTTGATCCCTGGCAGCTGCCTGATCCGCCTCCTCCTGGTTGGTGTCCATCCGTTCCACTGTTGCAGCAGCTCGGGCCGCAGCCTGGACTGCAGCAGCAGCAGCAGCGGATTTCTGCCAAGGATAAACATTAACAAAGCACTCTAGAGACGGACATTTGGCGGCGTTACTCACTCTGGCCTTGTTGGTGCGCTGTGGCAGTGGTTTGGGCGGCAGCCGGAAGTGCTGGGTGCAGTAGAAGCGGCCCTGGGGATCGTCACGATCAAAGGCATAGCCGCCCAGCCGCAGATTCGTGTGGCAGTGATGGCACTTGAGGCAATTGCGATGCAACACCAGACCCTCCACAGTGGTCTTCTCCATGAGGTAGACGGTCTGCTTGCAGAAGCGGCACTTCTCCGAGGCGGCCTGCTTCTTGAAGGCCAGCGCCACCTTAGAGCTCTATGGGGAAGAACGGAGGAGAGCATTAGAAGGGGGGTGTTCCATGGACAAACAGGTCAACAGATCAACAGTTAAACATTCATTGAGGTTAGTTTTGCATTGCATTGCGATGGATGTTAAATGTATCTCATGGCATGTGTGTGTGTCGTCGGTGAGAGATGCGGAAGCGCCTAACAGCTAACAACAGCAACAGCAACAAAGGAATGTGAATGGGAATAGGGGGCAGGAGATAGGCAAAGATCAAGATGTGGCACCTCTTTTGAGGAGTCGGTCCACAAAATCCAACAACAACATACACAGTCTTTGGCGAGGCGCAAAATACACCATAAACTGGTACGTTGCCTGGCGCCTCATGCCACATCTTGGTAATTGTTTAGACTTTGGCATAGGATATGGGAATACTGGGGTTACTGGAGCATTGGGGATCATCCCCTACAACCACTAAAACAACTGCAGCAGAGAACCACAAAAAAGCCACAAAAATCAAAGAAAAATCAAACAAAAAAAAGAAAGAAAGGGAAAAACCGAAGAGGGAAAACACGGTAAACTACTCACAGATTTGGGTATGACTGTATTGGACTGGAGGACGGTGGTGGTGGCCTCGTCCGAATTGGCCTCGTCCTTGCGCACAAATTGGCCAGCTATGGAGGCCACCTTGTTGCGTCCCCGCTCGCCCACGTCCAGATTGTGGCCCTCCTTCAGCTGTTTGTCCAGGTTCTTGATTGTCTGATCGATGTCCTTGAACTTCTCGGCCTCGCGCGAGTCCTGCCGCTGCGGCTTGGACATCTTGTGCTGGCGGGCCTGGAACTGCTCCTTGCTCCACTTGGGCACCTTCTCGCGGCCCTTGGGCCCGTGGATCTCCGTCTTCTTGGATAGTTCGATCTTCTTTTCGATCTCGCGCACATTCCAGTCGGTCGAGTCGATCTTGCCGATGGCCCGCATCAGATCCTTGGGCTTCTTGTCGCCGCCCAGGCCGCCGCGTCCCGTCATACGTTGCTCCATGCTCTTGATCCGATCGCTGAATTGTTCGTCGGCAGCGCTGCGCGGCAGGGCCGACGGTATGTCCCCGCGTTCACGATCCTTTTTGTTTTTTTGGGGAGAGGGTAGGGGGAGTATCAGGATCGGTTCGGGAGTGGGTTGGAGAAATCAAAATGGTTTAGATATATAGATATTTAAGTTCGGAAGAACAACAGAATCAAAGAACGGAACCAAAAACAAACAACAACAAAACGATCATCAAAACTCAAAACGAAAACTATTTTCTCTCGGTTTAACACTAGTTAGAGACTTAGCCTAGCCTAGGGACTACAATTAGTACGAGCAACTGGCAGGATAGTCCTACACACAGAGAAAAATTGCTTAGTAAAAAGAAATGCCTCTTATATTTAAATTAAATATTAGGCTTTTAAATAAGAAATTAGTGAACATTTATAGAATTCACTTTGATTTAGGCACAAAAATTATTTTCATATTAATGCCAGAAAGTAAGTGAAAAGTGTTTTTTTTACAATATCCCTTTCTCTCTTTTTCATTTTTCTTTAATTTAAGTAAAATATTTAAAAAATTTAATTTCAACAAGAAATTTATTTAATTAAAATATAAAATATATTTCAATTAATTATTTTCATATTAATGCCAGAAAGTAAGTGAAAATAATATCTTTTTACAATTTTCTTTTCTCTTTTTTTTAAATTTATATTTCATATAAATTAAATATATTTTAAAATTTAATTTAAAATTTAAATATATTTATTTTAAATATAAAATATATTTCAATCAATCATTTTCGTAGTAATGCCAGAAAGTAAGTGAAAAGAATTTTTTTTTAAATTTTTCATTTAAATATGAAATATATTTAATTCAAAATATTAAATATATTTAATTTAAACTTGAAATATATTTAATTTAAGCTTGAAATACAGTGGGGAGCAAAAGTGAGTACATACTCATAATCACTGACTTTAGACTCCCATAACAGGCAAACGAATAAAGCAGAAGAAGCCAAATTTCTTCCCCATATAAATACTTGTATTCTTAACAAATAAACAATAATTACAAGAACGAGTAAAAATTGTTCAAAGAATGAAAAGTAAAAAACCAAAAGAACTCGCATGTACTCCGTTTTGCACTTTTTCATAAAAATTAAAGTAAATCATAATATTAACATTTTGTGCATAGACCCATATTAGATAATATTTCAATATTTCATATTATTCCTTATTACTATGGTCTGAAGTTGCTTTACATGGTAGCACGTTGGTCCTCTACAAAAAATTTATGTTATTCAGTTCAGAGAGGACTATTTACAACTTCTACAAGCCTAACTTCTCAATTTTCCGGAGAAATGTATTTATCCTGAATTTAACTAACTTGTTTACAAGACAGGAATCCGAAGCAAATTGCGAAAATTTTTCGAGAATGACTGGTTAATCAAAATTTTAAATTGCTGGAGTGGTTATCTCAAAGAACCGACCTTAATCCGATTGAAAACCTACGGTCAATCGTGAAACGACGGCTTGAGCACTACGAATCAGCGCCATCTAACCAAGGCGATCTCTGGGGATGTATAGATGCGGAGTGCAATCCTATTTCAAAAGATATTTTTGGGAATTTGATAGAGAACATTCCAAACCGTATTAAAAAAGTATTATCTAATATGGGTCTATGCGCAAAATGTTAATATTATGATTTACTTTAATTTTTATGAAAAAGTGCAAAACCGAGTACATGCGAGTTCTTTTGGTTTTTTACTTTTCATTCTTTGAACAATTTTTACTCGTTCTTGTAATTATTGTTTATTTGTTAAGAATACAAGTATTTATATAGGGAAGAAATTTGGTTTCTTCTGCTTTATTCGTTTGCCTGTTATGGGAGGCTAAAGTCAGTGATTATGAGTATGTACTCAATTTTGCTCCCCACTGTATATTTAATTAAAATATAAAAAAATATATTTCAATCAATTATTTTCATATTAATGTCGGAATGTAAGTGAAAACAATTTCTTTTCATAATTTCCACTCTCGGATCGAGTTTTGATATTAATTTAAAAAATCTACTTGCAAATATTTAATTTTCATTGCTATTTTCTCTGAGTGTAGGTTAAAACACAACAAATATTAGAGCGGAGCGCAGCATTCTCTTAGACGGGATCCCCCAGGGATCGCCGAACAACATGGAAATCAGTTGGAAAACAACCTTTTGCTGGTAGTCACATATTTTGGGCGAAAAGTTAACGGGGAAGCGGTTAGTTTTCTCTTCTGTATCGAGAGACGAAAAGAGATCAGGCGGCGTGCAGCAGGAGAGCGGGAGAGCAGGAGCACCGGCTTACGGGGAACAGTAGCTTCCGTTCGAGATCCTTGACGCGATCATTGAAAATGGGCGCCTGCTGCCTGTAGAGGAATATCGAGTAGTCCTCGAAGGGGCTGCCGTCCTCGGCGACACCATCCTCGCCCTCCCTCAGCAGCTTGCCGGCCTGCAGCAGCTGCAGGCTCTTGTAGAAGTTCTGCGTCTGATGGTAGCGCTGCTGCCGTCGCTTGCTCATCCGCTCCTGTCGGTTCTCTTCGATGTCTTGCAAGCGCTGCTGGCGCTCCTCCTGCGCGTCATATAGACATATAGAATCGGATTCAGAGCCGGATTCAGGGTACGTTGAGGATACGGATACGGAACGGGATATGTGTGTGTGTGTGTGTGTGGTGTGTGGGTGTGTGATTGATTGCATGAAACAGACACAAAACGGTAGAGACTAAGACTAAGAGCTACTAGGGGGTGGGGAAGGGGGGTTACATAGAGCGGGAGGGGCGGACTGGACACCACTTGGACACTGATCGAACTGACCTCATTGATGGATGATTCGAATGCACTTATGGCGGTCGAGAGTTCATGACAGAGAGCTGTTCTCAGTATTAGCTGAACCTTTGGGAACAGATTATTCTCTTGTTGGTTTATGTTTCGGTTTTCAATGGATATGATTATTTATGTTACAATTTGTATGGAATGTTTTACAAATCAATCTATGATATATACATATGTATATGAAAATATCTTGTAAATCTGTCTGAAAAGTGACCATTTCCCCAGCCACTTTTCAACCAGATTGTACATTCTCTACCCAACCAATCCATGATTTAATTAATCTCCAGCATCTACTCACAATATTGGCCGTTTTGTCGGACGTCTGGCGACGCTTCTTCGAGCGACGGGGCGTATCGTTTTGCCCTGAAAGACAGAGAGAGAGAGGGGGAAGAGATAGAGCCGGGAGAATCGGGCGATGCACAAATGATGAACCAGAGGGGGGATACACCACTATATAATCGAATTTTATTACAAAAAAAGCAGCAGCAAAATACAGCAGCCCACTCTGAGATCATTATTTGTCTGTGAGATCACGATGTATGATGGTTATCAACATACCCACGTGGTGGAGATTTCCTCCTCCTGCAGTGGCGCCGCCGACGGCAGCTCCTCCTCCGGCTGCTCCGGCAGCGCCTGTCCCGGCGCCGCCGCTGTTCAACAGCTGTTCGTGTCGCCGCTGCCGCTTGGCCCGCTCCTCCTCGAGCACCGAGCGCCGCTGGACCGTGGTGGGCACATCGACGGCATCCTGCATGGGCGACTTGGCCTTGGGCTTCATCTGCAGCAGCTTGGAGAAGTCCGGCGGGGCATGCGTGTGATTGATGCGATACTTTTGCCGCAGATCGCTAAAGTCCATCTTCGGATGCTTGATGTGCGGTATCTCGCCGCGGAACAGCTCACAGATCTGATCCAAATAGTTCAGCCAGATCCTAGACTCGATGTCCGTCAGCTCGAGCGATTGCCTGGCACTCATGATCCGCTTAACGCCCAGCTCTCGCTCCAGGACGGCAAAGGCCAGCTCGTTGCACTCCAAGGGACTCATGTCCTTGGTGACCGCGAATTCGATTAGATCGGGGCGATATCTAAGACAGAAAGCAGGAGATTAGTGGTGGAAGGAGTACAAGTCGAAGAAGAGCTTACCGACTGATCAGGCCGCAGAGTACACGGCCATTGCGCAGCACATCGCATGGCTCCTTGAGCTCAGGCACAAATTGATGCGAATGCAGCTGGGCAGCGATCCATCGGAGCAGCGCAGCGCCCTGGGGCATCGAATCTGTGCGGAATGGAAAGATTATTTGCCTTAGAAGGTGCTCAGGGGTATGCCTGTCCCAGGACTCACCACCGCTGCGTCGCTTCCGCCTGCCAGGCGTCTCCACATGCGGCCCGGCATGCTGTGTGTCCATGAAGGTCTGCTCCAGCACCGACGGGTCATCGGTGTCGATCAGATGCTTGACCTGCCAACTGTTGACCGACTCCCGATTGAGGTTCGGATAGCGTGTGGCCGGATCCACGGTGTAGGCGCTAATGTCCCGCTGCAGCGTGTCCGGGGTGGTCTGATTGAGCAGCCGGTAGATGCTCTCGCGCTGCGCCAGCACCCCCAAGGTGCTGTTCTGTGGATTCGACCAGAGCTTGATAGCATAGGCGGCGTCCATGCTGGAGAGGAAGCCGCGGGCACAGCCCGAGCCGGTGGGCCAGAAGGGCTCCAGGAGGCTGTCGCCGACCAGGCACTGCAGCAGGCGGCAGCCCTTGCGGACGATGGCGCGGCAGGACATCTCGGCGGCGAACATCGACGTGAAGTCGAACATGGCCACGTCCGGTTTGCCGTAATGATTGACGGCAAACTCCAGGTTGGGCATCTGGTATTGGGTGGAGAACTCGGCCGCCTCGCGGGCATAGTCGTGCAGCTTCTGGGTGTCGACGTTGGGGCCGGCGAGCAGCTCGGCGGGATCGGCCATGTCCTCGATGATGACGCCCTTGTCGATCAGGCTGTGCTTCTTGGCGGTCATCACAAAGTAGTGCGTCTCGTCCTTGTAGTAGACGATGTTCTCCAGATCGATGCCCGTCTTGCCGTACAGCTCCTTGAAGAAGGCCTGGTTGAAGATGAAGGCCACGCCGCTGATCTCCTCCACCTTGGCCTCCGCCTCCGTCTTCTTGTTGACGAAATTGGCCGTAATGGCGATGGCCAGCTTGCCGCGAAACTCCTTCCGCCGAAAGTCGAGCATGTTCCGCTTGCCGTCCGCCCCGATCAGGACATCGAACTCGTAGTGCGAGACGGGATGGTCGGCGGGCGTCACGGCCGCCCGCCAGCCGCCGGCATCGCCGCCGGGCTCCAGGGCGTGCTCGAAGCTGACGCCCTCGTGGATCTCGACGCCCAGCAGCAGGGCCACCTTCAGCAGCATGCACTGCAGCTGCCGTATGGAGATGTGGTCGATGGACCCCGCACAGAACTTGCCGTAGAACTTCTTGGCCCCGAGATTCCGCAGATCCGTGATCACGAAGGGCCACAGGTGCAGCACATTGTTGCGGCTGATCCGGTCGCGCTTCTCCAGCACCACGACCTTGGCGCCCAGCAGCTGCGCCTCGATGGCCGTCCGCAGGCCGCACGGTCCGGCCCCGATCACCAGGACGCGGGTGCCCGCGCAGGCCGTGCCCTTGCCGTACACCCGATGGGCGGCCCGGGCGTCAAACTTCTTCCACAGCGCCGCGGCCTTCCACGAGCGCACCTTGGCCTTCAGCTTCGGGTAGTAGTCGTTCAGCGGCGACGGCCGCAGGCCCACCGCCTCGCACATGGTCCGATGGAGGGCCAGGATCTGTCGCATTGTCGTGGCCACGCAGAGCAGATCGAACAGCTCCGCGGCCTCGGCAGCCGCCGCATGTTCGGCCATCAGTAGCTGTTGCTGCTGCTGCTGTTGCACCGTCAACTGTTGTTGTTGCTGTTGCTGTTGTTGCTGTTGCAGCTGTTGCTGCTGCTGCGTTTGATGGTGCCGCTGATGTTGGCGGCTCATTCTGCAATCGAGAAGGGGAGAGAGCGGTGTGCGAAGTTTATTATGGGGAAACAGTTTGATTGAAAAACTTGTGTCTGAATACGGAGCGTAGATCTCAAGCACTTCTCAAAATAAATTCTCCATTTGTTTTTACCTTTGAATTTGGCTTAAAACTACCCAAATATTCATCTCTTTCTCCCATCTCCCCGATTTTAATGTCGAATTAGTTTTCGGAAATATCTGTCCTTGACATTTCCTGGAAAAAGTAGTGTTTCACAGTTCTAAGGTCAGATGAAGTACCATAGCTTTTTGTGTAGGTTTTCGGATTCTGGGTACCGACTCAGCGCTGAGGCGAAGGCTATCCCAAAAGGGCTTAGATAACTCCCTATTTGAATGCCAGTTTGAGTCATTGATTGGCTGGACTCCGTGTCGTGGGCATCTCCCTGTAAACTGTCGTTATGTTGACCTTTTTCCCTCCCAAAAAACGCTGGCTATACCCTTCATTGGCTGGAGTATAAACCGACCTGATTGGCAGTCAACGAACCATCATCAGGATGCTACTTCCTCATAAAAAATACAAACAAAGTACACGTTTTACTTTTGAAATATTCTCAGAAATAAATGCACATCCCCCGGCGCCACATCGCTCTCTCTCTGTACCTCAATGTCACATCTGTATCTCTCTTTCTCTCTCTCTCGGAACAAAAAGATTTCTTAGTCAACTTTTGTCTTTGTCATCATTTTACAGAGCTTTTTTTGTGGGGTTTTGCCTTCGTATGGATGATTTGTGTTTCTGATTTCGTTGAGAACATTATTCTTCAATTAATTAAATCAGAGCAGAGACCATAAAACACTCGTATGCAAAAGGCCACGATAATGAGATGACGACGAGGGGTCAGGGGACGACAATAAACCCGTAAACAAGGCACAGCAGAAAAGAGCAGAGAGGAAAGAACTCTGTGCTGGCATTAAGGAAGTGCTGGAAGTAATCAGGGAGGTCCACAACGAACCATTCCAATACCCTTTAACGAACACAAAAAAACCACTCTTAACAGACTCAACGTTCAATCTCGGTAAGGCACACGACATGTATTTTGTTTGGGAGGAATCAAAGCAGTTGGAAACGAGACGGAGACGTGCTCGCCGTATTTGAGCGGCCTGCAGGAGTGGAGAACCTAATGATCATCGCCTGCAAGGTGGGGGGCGTCATGGGTCTTCTCCCTGAACAGGGATGATCTGAGGAACTCTTGCCGATTCCAGGCCACGTCGGAGGGGCCTATTTTTCCTCTGAGGCAAGCGGCATACTCCCCGCTGTAGGGTATCTTTTGGAGAGCCCAATGACAAGTGAACCAGACAGAAGCCAAAGGCAAATGAGCCAGTAAAACGCTGCAGCTCGAGTCTGAACTTTTCCTTGGGTTTCTAGACAGGCAACAACCCGACAATGGACACAGGACCCAGGGGGGGCGGGCACCTAGATGGGGCACTGTAAAGTGGAGTAGTATTTTGCCTGCAAACCGCAGCTGTTTGTTCTTTGTGAGTGTTTGTTGAGTGTTGAATGTGGAACGTGGCATGTGGAACGTGATGTGAATGTCCCCCGCGCACACAAAGGACAATAGCCCCACAAAACAAGGACGAGTCATTGCCCCATTTTCCAAGCCTCGAATGGGATTAAATTTCGGTTTATTTTGTGATTCTTCTCATTCATTATCGTCGACTGATATCCACTTTGGATGTACCGCATCGTGCAGGTACACCAGACGATGTCTGCTCCCGGGGATCAGTGCGTTTTTGTCCAACCGCTGGAGCTTCAGCATCAGCGGGGAGATCTCGGCCTTGCCCCCGGCAAGTATTTTGGCCGCATACTCATCAACGTCCCGACTCAGTTGCTCCACCACGCTGGGCACCGGCGAGTAGCAGCCCAAGCGGCACTCGAAGAACCCGCTGGCCTCGCCCGCTCGAAGCACATAGGCCACCACGGGCTGGATGATGTCCAGCGGCAGCTTGTACACCGTCGACACCCGCTGGGCCACCTCCGCGATGGTGACGGGACGGCCCAGCACCTTCACGACCTCCAGCACCACGGCTCCGTTCTGTTTGCCCAAATTCGTGGGCCTTTGAGCCAGGTTCATCATCAAAAAGAAAGCTGACGAAAATTTTGAAATCACGTGCGATATTTTAGAGCTCTCTCGGGGTTTGGGATTTGTTGTGTCAGGGGGACCGGAGACAGGTGTTTCGAAAAGGTTGCTTGAGAACTCAAAAATCTATTCAGAAATGAAACAAAGGCAGGCTTGGTAATTTCAAAAGGTTATCCATATTTCTTGGCCTATTATTCTCCTTATTTGAAGGGGGAAATTCCAAAGGATATCCATATTTCTAGGCCTATTATTCCTCATATTTGAAGGAGGAAATTCCAAAAGGTTATCCATATTTCTGGGCCAATTATTCCCCATATTTGAAGGAGGAATTCCAAAAGGTTATCCATATTTCTGGGCCTATTATTCCCCATATTTGAGGGAGGAAATTCCACAGGATATCCATATTTCTAGGCCTATTATTCCCCATATTTGAAGGAGGAAATTCCACAGGATATCCATATTTCTTGGCATATTATTCCCCAAAAACCCCACACTGCAAATCCCATTGTCAATGCCAAAAACATTTCTAATTCCTGATGGCTCATCGTCTATTCGATTTTCGGGTCGAGGATTGGCGCCAAGAAAGTCGTAAAAAGAGCACGCACACGACCTCACCCAAGGATGCGGGGGGGCGGGGCGTGGGTCTGGCGACAGCTCGACGGCTGCCACTCTCCCTTTTTTTTTCTCTCTTTCTCCACAGCTTTTGTCTCTCTTAAAAGAACAGCCTTGTTGGGGACACAACATTATGTCACCTCTTGGGCATTGGGGGTGGTGCTGGTGAGGGGCGGTGTGCGATGATAAAAATTAAAGTCCAACGAAAATGAAAACTTTAGCGCTTATCGATTTTTGTTGTCTGTGGAGACCATCGTCGCCCAACGCTTTGTTTGTTGAGGCAGGGAGGGAAATTCAAATTGAAAAACAGGGTGGACATATTTCCAGGATTCGGGTTCGAGGGTTAACAATGACTCATCTTTGGGCACAACTTTTTCGAGTGTGGGCGGCCCAGAAATAACCACAAAAATTACTCAGAGATACAAACGATTAGACGGATAGAAAACACATTTTGTTTCATCGTTTATAAAGCCTTGCACATTGCCCCTACTGTTGCCGGACAAGATCAAGGTTCTCTCTCTCTCTCTCTCTCTTGGGAGGGAAAGAAATTTTAGATTGAATATTCCAAAAAGGAAAAGAAAAAAACACTTGGCTTGTGGCCAGGAAAATACCAATGCCCGCCATTCATAATCAAATCAATTAGTTTTCTTCTTTTTTAAATTTTTCACTTTTTCCGAAATTTTCTATATCTTACCCGAAGAAATCTTTTCTTATTTTTTGTCACAATATTTGTTTTTAATTATTTATATTTATTTATTTTTAAATATTTTTTTTTTAATTTTTTTATATTTGTGGTTTTTTTATAAATATTTTTTTTTTTTATAAATGTTAATTTTTATATAAATATTTTTTTTTATGACATTTATATTTTTTGTATTTTTATTTATTATTTTTATAATATTTATATTTTTATTTTTTTTATAATATTTATATTTTTTATTATTTATTTATTTATTGAAATTTTCAAATCGTTTGCATTACGTTGTGCATTGAGGAGCCACTTGATCGGTAATGAGGCTTTGCCACTGCTGTGGAATCATATTTAAGGGGCATTCCCTGACAAAGATACAATGGGGATACAGATACAGATACGGCTAGACACAGATCGAACAAAAGTCAGGAAACCATCAACCACCAACAAGGGAATCATTCCAGCAAGAAACAAGGTGAAAACTTTTGTCACAATCAACAAAAAAAAAAGAACGTAAAACATGAAAAAAAAACACCTCTAATTATAGATTTATAGATATTGTATCTACAAGCGAGAACGCATCGAACAAATGTTTCCATCAGCGTTTGCCCAGAAGGAGGACCGAAGGGGGAGTTGTGGGGGAGCTACACCGTCGATAAGAAAGCTCTTGAACACTTTCTAACCTTTTTTTTGTTTGGCTGTGATTTGCACATGAAAGTCACGTAATTTGAATATATTTTTGGTATTTTTATTTGTTCAGTTTTGAAGGAACAAAATACGAGAAATGTGACGAAAATTTAAAGCGTTCTGGACTTTAGGCAAAGAAAACAATGCTTTTTGTGAGTACGAAATTATATGTGGCTTAGCAGGTGTGGGCGGAGTTTTAAAGAGAACGCACTATTTATATCTTCATCTCTTGCTCTTTCTCTCTTACAGTATGGCTTAGCTATTGAGAGCAAGGTTTCATGACTGACTTTTATTCAAAGAGAGAAAAATATCTCTCTTCGTGTCGAGTCCAGCGTCCAACGTTCTTACTAATATTTTCACGAATATTTCCTCAAATTTGTTTGGGAATTAACAAATAACAATCCTAAATCTAGCAATAATTTCCAATGGACGGAAATTTAATGCATTTTCCCAACATTTTAGGTAAAAATTTGGCAAAGAAAATAAACTAATAAATAAGAAGAGAATATATTTGTTGTGTGATTAAAATATAGTATTAATAAACAAGTTTGTTTTATAAACAATAATTGATTAAAACATAGTATTCATAAACAAGTTGTTTTGGCAAATAATTCACAGCTCGATTTCCAATCAATTCCTCTTCCATATTGAACTAAAGAATTCTCGCCTCTGGGGCACAAAGAGATATGCAAATGGGGAGACGCTTGATTGATTTGTGTGCCTCGTCTCGTCTCGTCTCGTCTCGAAAGGCAGACACATTCACAAAAGAATTGTTTAGATTGCAACAAATTGATTTATGACGAAACCGACGAATGCGGAAATGCCTCAAAATCATTTTCGGATTTGGGGATTCGGAGAAGCCAAAGGGAAAGTGGTAGATGCACTCGTATTTATGCACTCGAGTGTGACAATTAAAGAGACGGATACACGCCCCCTGGCGCTTTTCTTTCGGTTTGCCTGACAAGTGAAAAATGATGACAAAATTCGTATAGTTTTTGTGATTGGAATAAAACTTGTGGCCGGCTTTTGGTGGGGCGCCAACAAATGGGTACTGAAACGGTCTCTTCACGTAATTCACTTGGCAGCAAACGGGTAGGGGAATAAATAAATTATATGCATTTAATTAATTAGAGATGGTCAAAGCGTTGACAGATTGCGAGGATAAACTGTCACGAATTCACTAGTATTTTCAAGAAGACAAAAATATGGTAGGGACTGGCATTTAAGACGGGAAACCTTTCTATTATGGCTGTAATAATTCTACAATAATCCCCCAAGAGAGAGTGCCAGAACGAATATGTTGTTGAAAGACTTTTTCTTTTGTATAATTTTTGTGAACTGCTGCTGCACTTCTCTCGAGTGTAATTTGACGCAGAACGATGTTCGAAACCGACAAGCATTTGAAACATTTTTCGCTATTCTTAGCCAGGGAAAATTGGGTCAGCAAACGCTGCGGTTGGCCAACAACAAACCAACAGAGCCACGAGAGCCAACCACAGATTGAGAGGCACAAAGACAGAGAGAGAGGCGCCTGTTTCTAAATTTTATTTTTTTCATTTCTTTTAAATTATATAAATAGGAATTTAATTGATTTTTAGTGTTGTTTCGACGCCAGGCCACGAATTTTGGCTTCGCACTTTCTTCGGAATTTCTTCTTAAGCGAATTTTAATGCAAAATCAATTTTATAGCCTGGCCCCCCAAGGGCTCCTTCCTCTATCCAGTGACATCATCGCTGTGGGGAGAGGGAGAGTAAAGTTCTTAAACGATTCGTAAGCCCCGCAGCACAGCATCCTTGGGGGAATATATTTCCATACGTATATATATCCCGCTGACATCATTTAACGCGTGTTCTACTCAACTTTTCCTCCTCATGCTCTCATTTGTATCCTTTCAATGGGGGCTCTCTCTCCGCCTCTCACTTCCTCGTTTTGTCAATTGTATAACAGGCAAACAAGAGCTCTGCCGACGCGTTGTATACTCTTCGAGAGTTGCCCCCTGCTACCAGTTCAATTATCACAAAAATTGTTTTTGTTGACTCCTGCTTTTATTTTCAATCATTTTTTCATCAATTATTTATTTTATTCCACGCAAGCAACAATAAAAACTCTTTCATTTTTCATGTTTACACACCACACCCCGCAAGGGCACACATTTCCCCTCCCACACGCACTCAGCAAAAGCAAGCAGTGCAGCCCTGATTGCCTCTCGCTTTTACGGTGCTCTTTGAGCGAGTTTTCCCGTAAGAACTTTCTCGAGGTGGTCCGCTAACTCCATTTCGGGTCTTATTTTACTCTCCGCACTACTGAGAGCGCTTTGACGCGATGTTTGATAAGCGCAGGAAAAACGAAGACCCTAAAAGGGAGCACGTTACGGGAGCGGACCATCGTGTATAATTTCATCACCAAAGGCAAAGAATCCGCAAAGTAACGAAGACGTAAAAGCAGAAAAAAAAAAGAAGACTAAACGCAATGAACTTCCGTTTCATCCTACACAGAGAGAATAATATCGTACTCAATTCATGGACAGTGCACAGCCAAAATACACTGGAAATAATCAAATTATTCGACAAATTTTCCTACCTCCTTGCCCCCTCTTAAATTCTGTGTAAGCCACAATTTTGCAGATACGATAAAGATCACAAAGAATGATCCTAGAAATCCAGAACAAAGCGCTTTTGAGTGCCTAATTTAAGGCCCAGTACACAGATCATGTTTGGTTTAATAATCAGATTAATGTTAATGCATGTATCCCAAAACTGGCCATAACAAATGGGGGGATTATTAGCCCAAAAACAAAAAAATTATAAATCAGTTTTAATTACTTTTCATTTGATATCCATTGGAATAAAGGCAAACCAATCACGATTTGTGGATAGATAAAAGGATAGGATGATATATGTATAAAATGACTCCATCATTGGTATCATTTGGCCATTCATTGATCAATCGTTGTGGGGCCATGCAGTCCAGGCTAATATTCATCGTTCTATATGGAATATTTTTCGCTTCAACATTCGATTATAATGTAAATATATCCCCCACTCGTGTAGGTCCTTCATTAATCACAATTCTTTACAGGATGCGGTGGTTTTCAAGTTTACAAACTTCGTCTGCGAGAGCTACAACCAGTCCTGGTTCGTGTTCAACTACTGTCGCCTGAAGGCCGTCAGTCGTAACAAAGTGCTCTTCAATATGAATGGAACGATTCTACATTCAGTCAACAATGTTTCGATTCATGCGCAGATTTTCCAAAGGGCCAACGGCTATAGACCATGGCTTTACGAGGTCAAAATCGATGCGTGTCAGTATTTTCGAAAGCCAAATAATCCCCTGGTGGCTATAGTCTATGGGCTCTTCAAGGAGTACACCAACATTAATCACACGTGCCCCTATGTGGTAAGGTTTTGAGGGTATTTCTCTAAACATCTCAACTGATTCCGATTACAGGGTCCACAGATTATTAAGGACTTTTACCTAAGACCCGAGCTGCTGCGTGTTCCGCTGCCGACGGGGGATTATCTATTGATGATTCGGTGGTACTTCAAGAAAAGGCTACAGTTCGATACGAATGTGACTTTCGTGTTCGAAGAGGATCTTATGAAGAGGGATTAAACCGAAAATGGTTGGTCCAGAAGGTCGGAAAGGTCTTGAGTTATTCGTTTGTTGTTCAAAGTAATTAAAGCATTTTATCCTATCACTCTTTCATGGGGAAAAGGAGTCGACGGTATCTTTCGAATTGTATTTCTCCATCAAAAGAAAGAACGAGGTCCCATCTGTCGTTCTGTAGACTCCTTGGACAGTTTTGAATAATAAATTTCGTTTGATTGATTCGAATGTGAGCTATATATTGCCCCCTTGTATGGTATATCAAAATGCAGTGCAAAATGTATGGGATTTCATCAGTTAAGAACGTCTGAAAAACTGATTTTTTGAAGTTTTTATTGAAATCTCAGGCGTTGTAGGCGAAGAGGCAATTCTCATAGTCAAAGAAGAGTTCCAAGCTCGAGATCAATTGAGTTTATCCTCAATTCATATCCTTGCAAACACAATGTGAGCCACAGCGAAACGTGGCAGGACCCGCTAGTATTGTATGATGCTGGATATAGATCATGGTTTGATGAATAAATGTGCATTTAATACTGAATGTCACTGGACTTGGACTTGAACCTAGGTGTATTTCATAGAAGACTTTCCTAGAAGAGATTCTTGTATTTCCTGGCCTCCTTAGAGGGTATTCACATCTGCATATCTACCACAAAATGTTTGCCGCCTGCACAGGAAACCCAACTGGGAAATGGGAGTGGAGGACCCTACCCAAACCCTGCCCCTAAGTCCTCGCACGCTGCTCTGCGGATTGGGGTCAGACAAAGTTTTACTCTTTAATAAAGAAAAATATATGTGTACATATAAATTTACATAAATATTCTATAGTTCATGCGGAGCGGGGGTGGGGTTGGGGGCTGAACAACTTACGTGTCTCTCAGTCGCTGTCGCTGTCGAAGTCGCTGTCGTGTGGGTCTGTCATATATGCAGCATTAACTGGAAAGAAAATCAAGGAAATATGATCTGAATAAGTAAGCCAATACTCGGAGCAAATAGCCTATGATCATAATTTATTGTCTATAATTATGCCACCGACTCGACATTTCAATGTTGAGGCCAATTAAAGATATCGCATGGAGTGGAGTGGTATGTGGGGATAGGCGGGGGGTTCATTCATTCATTATTGTATACAATCATGTGGGTTGTGCGCTCGAAAAAACAACAAACAGAAACAACAACTCAAAAACCAATTTATAAATGTCTTTCAAGCTTATGACGGATTTCAGGTTTTTCTGCGAGTCGCGTGGGTCGCCATTACAAGACGAAAGAATAATGCTAAAACACAGAAATGCACAATTAAATGTCAGAGATATAAAAAAAGAGAGAAAAAGAGAGAGAGAGAGAGAGAGAGAGAGAGAGAGAGAGAGAGAGAGAGAGAGAGAGAGAGAGAGAGTATAATAAAAGGGAAGAAATGCTTGAAGAAGACAGAAATACCCTACAAATACTATTCGGAATCCAGTGGATACCAAACTATCTTATGGCTTTACAACAAAGACCTAAGAAAGCTCAAGACAGCCAAAAAAATTCGGGTTATATTGTTAGATATGGTCGTTACTCATCTTACTATTTAGCTCTGCCTTTGACTCTGTCACGCCTCTAGTGCTCCCTCTCTCACAGTGTGGCTTATCAGTTAAAGGTATGGTCTCTCGTGTCGCCTTGCACGAGCCTATAAAAGGCTCTCTCTCATGCCTCGCACGCTCCTCTATGGTGTGTGGTGGGCTCTCTTCCACGCCTCACTTGCGGCTTCTCTCTGAATAAATGGTTTGTTCCCGCTCTTATGGCTACGTCGCGCGTTCTACCTGTTTCTCCCAGTGTGGCTTAACCCTACAGAGTGGGTTTTCATGTAAGTTTTTCACGTCAAAAGTCTTGAGTGAGCGGGAATTTATGGCTTGAAAGCGAATAGGAAAAACCTTTTAATATATTTTCGCTATCTATTTTGTTTTTTTTTTTTTTTTTTTAATATATTTTGCAATTTCTATTTGAATATGAAATATTATCACAGATTCAATTATGTTGTTTGCGGATACTGTTGTTGTTCGAAGGCGATTACAAAAATACTAGGAATCTTTTTTATTTTTATTTCTCCACCTACATATTTTAGAACAATTTTGGTACAATCTACGTACTTTCAATAATCACTTTCTAAAGAAAACTCTCTCCAATGCTGAGAGGTCTCTGCTTTCATTCTTTTATAAATATTAATCAAGAATCGAAACATAAACAAAGCCAACAAAAACCAGGAAAATCATGCATGTTAAATAAAAATAACACATTAAGAAAATAGTCTAGGCCTCGCCATCAATATCGGATCGCTTGCATGCAAAAGCAAACAGCAGATCCGCAGACGCACGTAAACACCTGCTTGAGTAACGTGCCACATACGTCAGCTACCTGTGGTAATTACCACATCCCATTTGCCATTGTCCTACCTCTCCCTTGCCCCCCCAGCCGCCACCAGCCATCATTCGGCAATTGAATTGCGCAGCAGACACCAGGGGGAAAAACTGCAGCCGGAAAAACTGAACTCCGAAAGGCAGCGAAGCAACAGCTAAGGCACGAAAATGGCATTAAAACCCAGTGGAGACGACGATGAAGAAAATCACTTGCGACTTGCAATGGTCCCCCAAAGGAAAATGCACCAAGAAAAAAAAAACACCAATCGACAACAAAAGAGAGAAAAAAAACTCAAAAGAAAACCAAAATCAGACAGACGCAAAACTTGAAGAGAGAGAGAGAAAAAACCTAAGGGGAAAAGTTCGAAGTTTAAATGCTCTAAGAAGAGAAGAGAATGCTCTTTGAACACCTGGCTTTCGGACGTTTTCCAACACTAACGAATGCTAGATCAATGCGTTTGGTTTGAAAGAGAAATTTGAGGTGAAGAAATTACAATTACAAAGATATTCGAGATATAGAAAAGGTAATTTTCAGATAAAGCCGCAAAATTAATGGAAAATTTCTATTAAAAAAAAGTTTTATGAGGGTTTTATGGCATAATTTAACCCCCTCTTCAGAGGTCAGAGATACTCCTTACCAAAAAGGGTATTACGACAAACAGCCAGCAAAGTTTTCCGTCTGCTTTTTGGCCGCTGCCGTAGCGGCTGTCGTTTTTCCAATGAATGAAATTAAATGGCGGCCAACAAAATAGTTAGAGATACTTGTACTAGTACGAGTACTAGTATTTCGTACTATCAAGCAAACAATAACTCGTTTTTGGTAGTGGCTGCCGGTTTTCGGTGGATGGCTGGCCAGCAGCCGTCAAAACCGTTGCCAGACTTGGCCAAGAGTGTGGCAATGGCAAGTGTTCGGTTGTTCAGTTATTTTTATAGCCACCGCAGCCACAAACAACTGCAGCCACGACCACGACAAGTGCAGCAAACTCTGGCGCAGAGGTGAAATATGATTGCAGTCTCGTCTCTGGTCTACGACCCGACTTGGGCCTTAAGGAAAACCAGCGACAAGAGATACCACGTAAAAGATGCTGCCGCTTTCACTACTTGCCCCAACCGCCACCGCCCCCCAGCCCCTTTTTGAATTGAAACGCGTTTTGGGTCTGCCAAAAGCGCGCAAGCCGGCTCTTGTCTGGACAAACGATTCTATATAGCACCCTCCCCTATCATGTTCGGCCGCACCCCAACAAATATGTTTAGACATGTAGATTTTTTTGCAAAAAAATGTATGCAAATTTTTCTTTTGATTTTTGAAAAAAAAAAAACATGTAAGACACGCGAGAAAAATTTTTTACCATTTTAATATTTATACACTCAAAATTTAATATGTGTTTCAATATGCTTGCTTATAGCGTTTGATTAGATTGAAATAAATTTCATATTAAAAAAAAAAACATTAAAAAAAATTTATTTCATATTAAAAAAAAAACATATTACAAAAAAATTAATTTCATATTAAAAAAAAATCATATTAAACAAAAAAAACATATTAAAAAAAATCATATTAAAAAAAATCATATTAAAAAAAAATCATATTAAAAAAAAATTATATTAAAAAAAAAAATCATATTAAAAAAAAAAAATCATATTAAAAAAAATTCATATTTGAATTAAATATATTTCACATTTAAAATAAATGTATTTCATTTTAAAATAAATTAATTTCGTATTTAAGATAAAAATACTTTACATTTAAATTAAATAAATATATTTCACATTTATACCCTCATCCAAATTCTTCGCCCTGGATGACACGCAGTTTAATTTATTTTTTTTAATCATTGTAATTTTTCTGTGACTGTTGTATAAGATGCTCTAACAACAACAGCAAACAACATAATTTGTATCACTGATATTATTTTATAATCAAAAATACAAAATACAACCCTAATTATAATAAAAAAAAAACTAAAAAATTAAAAATAAATATTTTCATTTATAAATGAAATATTTTTGCTATAAATTTAATACTTTATATTCATTTTAAAGTATTTTTTATTTGGATTAAATATGAGCGGAATTAAAAAAACAGAATTCTTAACGAATTTATGCTTAAATTTAATTTAACACACTTTTTTTATGTTTAAAAAAATCTTGTACAGTTACTGTACTCTGGTAACTGGCTGTACAAATTACCTAGGAGCGAGTGGCCATAATATTTACAAATTTACAAAGAGACAAAATCTATCTAAACACCACACACATGTATCTAAGACCTGAATGAGTGCTACTTTCATTTTCATAAAGTGTCTATCTCTCGCTTGCCCTGAGTCATGCGAGTATCTGGATGTATTGTATCTTGTGGCTTAAGCATTTTAAGCCAGTTTAAGTCCGTTCCAAATGCGGCAGCTGCCATAAACTACAAGCAAACTACGAGAGCGACAAACAAACCGTGGAGATAAAAGTATCTAGAGATGGCATGGATTGAGAGGGGAGGCGCGGCGAGCAGAGACCCTCAGAGCTGAGTGACCTGACCTTTAGCCGGAGACAGAGACAGAGACAAAGCGTAAACTGCTGGCAGTTAATCATCGTGTGTTATATCATTGACCTCGCCCCCAGAGGTTCGTTCGAGGGTGTCTGTGTCTGTGTGTCTGGCTGCATAATCAGTCGGAGAGTTCGCTTCACCCGTCCTCCCTCTCTCTCTCTTTGTAATTAACATCTAAACGATAAATGTAATTAGCAGGCAGGCACAGGCCCAGGCACAGCCACAGCCATTGCAGGCCTCCACTTAATTGCACTTTCATTGAGAGTTCATTGCCGCAGCGCAGCATCGCATGGGATCGTATCTTGTATCTAGAAATGTATCTAGTATCTTTATTTTGTTTTTTTTTTGTGTCAAACACTGTATTGAGTTTTCCTGGGGGCCGCTCGAGGCTCATCAAAACCATTTTCTAGCCGCCGCAGCCGCCCCGGCATTGAGTATCTGCGAGATGCACAAAGGAAAGGCAGAACGGGCAAACGGGCCACAAAAAATAAACACACACACACTTACATAAGGAGCGACGCAGCAGAGCTCTTGGGTCGTGCACTTTGTTTAAAAATAACAAGAAAATAAGAAAAATGTATCTTCGCCTGCGATTCAGTATCTTCTATCTGAAAGATACGCGCCACGCCGCGCCGCACCATGCCGGCATGTGGGCCCACAGCTGCCGCCCATTGGGGCGATGGTATGGTTGTTTTCTTGGGGGCTGGGGCTAGTGTAAACATGCCGCTTCGGGAGAAATCTCATTCAACGAATAGGGATAAAAGCGGCAGCAAAACGGATGTGTCTGCGCAAACTCTGAAGTTCTTTCCGATCAAAAAAATCTTTCGACTGAAATCAGATGGAAATTGTTTTTCAAACATCCCAAATTTTTGGAATTGTTATGGGAACTATGGAATCTTCTCTGTTCTGAAACTTCAAAAATCAAAGATACAGATGCATACATGGAATTATGAACATTCTCTGGAATTATATACTGGATTTCGCTCCCATGTAACATAATTCATGTTTTTATTGTGTTTAAGGGATTTATAATATATTATAATCAAGTTAGTAACACATTTACCTAAGTTTCCCATTAACGAAAGGTCACATTCGATGGGAATGACACAGAGATTACGATTTGCAGCGCATAAAATATGTAACGGGTAATACTGGTATTTCTTATGATAAAATGGTACACAAAATAAATAAAATTACATTACTAAATATTTCAGAGTTACTAAAAATACTACAAAATTAAGAAATCCAATGAACTACTATTATTAAAAAATAACACCAAATTCAAAAAAAAAAAAAATCAAATGCTAAGAAGTAAATACTATAAATCCCATGAAATACTACAAAAAAAAATTTAAAAATACTGTTACAAATCATAAAAAATATTATTAAAAACTAAAAAAATACACTTAAGGAATTAAAAAATAGTCTCTTAAAATACTGGAAAAAATATACTAATAATACTTTTTAAATAAATACCAAAACGTAAAAAATTATCACTCCCATTACTAAAAATCGTGTGAGTAATGGTCCAAAATTGTAAAAAACTAATATTTTGTGTTTATTTAATATTTATAAACATCGAAAATTGCGAAATGAATAGCACAAATCAGTGTGACTGCCAAATTGCCAGTCACAGGTGAATGTCGAAAGACACATGCCAGTGGAAACACCATCCATTCGTGAATGTGGAATCTGTTGAAGGTGGTATTGTGGACAAACACCTTATAATCGTGTGGATTGTAAGCCATAAAACATGAAAGCTGCCATCTTTAATCTTTAAGCCACATAAAAGAAGTCTTTAAATATTATTTTTAGGATTTTTGTAGGATCTTTTGCGAAAGTCGGACAAAGAAAAGCAGAGGCGACCCCCAGGCCTTCGAGGTGGGAAATTGCCAATTTCACGCATTTCCCCTCAGAGGCAGCCTCTGCTTGCCACACCTGCCCCCGACACTTGCCACTCCGCAACTCTTTGATGCGTCTCACCTGAGTGTGCGTGAAGTGCGGCTATTAACACAAAATGTGTCTCTCTTGCAAAGGCAATGCGACTATTTTTAGTGCCATTCATTGGCTTCGTGCAACGGCAGCTTCAGGCTGTTGGCCATGAAAATGTATCTGCATCTGTGCATCTGCGGTGCACAGGTGAAAGTATTTAATTATGCGTCTGCCGCGCATGACAAATCGTATGGTGTTGATGAATTGCCATTGCAACAAAAAAAATATATATATCCTTGGCTGACAAGCGAATTTTCCCAACGAAAATGGTTAGACAGGAAAGTAAGCGGCACCAAAATTGGGGCCTGGCATTTTCATTGGAAAAATGCGAGGCAAGCCGCCAGCTCGCCTTGTGTGGCAGTGCCAGTGGCAGGGGCAATGACAGTCGCCGTCGCATCGCGATAACAATAGGCAAACATTTATCGATAATGAAAACAAACAAAAGACGGAAAATGATTTCGGTTTGCCTGGCAAATTGCTCTCTCATATGGCGGCCAATTCCCAATTCCAAACGAGAAACGAGACATCTGCTGCCAGCGGGCGGGTTGGGGTTGGGGTTGGGGGGAGGGATCCACTGGCGTGTTTATTTGTTTGCCAAACGTGTTTGTTTCTCCATCTGCCAAGCCCCAGCCTTAGCCGCTCCACTTTGCTTACCAATTCCCACTTGTCCGCCAATAAATACTTACTCCCAGGGCCCTGGACAGATGTCACCAACAAAAATTTCACTGAAAGAGAGAAACCCTGCTGCTGAGTTTTTCCCTACAATGAGAGAATTCTAGAATTGAGTGTTTCTTTGGAATAGCCTTTGAATCACAGATGCAGTGCCTACGCGGCGTATGAGTAATATTGCACAATCTAGTAGTTACACGATGCCAGGGGTAGTGCTTGGCTGGCAATTAATGAGAGCAATTAGGTAGCTTATTTTTGTATAATTAAAGCAAGTTTTTCTTCTTTTTTTTAAAGTGTATAAGCAATTTTGCGATTCTTAAAAGATGATCTCAACATGTTAAGGCCTTGACGCTGCCAATTATTATTTTTATTCTCCCACGTAAATCCAATATACATGTATCTATTGTGAAATCTCTCTCTCTAACTGTGCTTTATGGAACTTTATCCAGTCCTATGGGCTCCGGAATTCATTGATCTTTCTTGGTATAAGATATCTCACGGATAACTGCCAAAGTCTTCCTAAGAGAAAATCCCGAGATGATCCATAGAAAGAAGCTTTTTTTCTTTAGTTGAGATGCACCTCAAAGATTCTCTTCTATTATAGATTTGATCAAATTCTGCTAGATTATATAGTATGTAAATATATACTAATTAATGAATACAACAAAAATCATTATAAAAAAAAAATTAAAACAAAAATAATCAATATAAAATTTTTTTTAGCAAAATAATCAATAAAAAAAAAATTAAAACAATAATAATCAATATAAAAAAAAATTTAAGCAAACTAATCAATATAAAATAAATTAAAACAAAAAAAATCAATATACAAAAATAATCAATAAAAAAAATTATCAATATAAATAAAAAATTTACCAATATAAAACAAACACTAATCGATATAAAAAAAGTTATCAAAATAAAATAAAAAAACAAATTTACAAAGTAAACAAACTAAAATTAATACTAAAAAATAAAAATTTTACAAAAAAAATGTTTAAAAAAATACCAATAAAAAATATATATACAAAATAACAGAAGAAAAAACCTACACCAGAATATTTTAATGAAAATGATTGCTGTTTTTTTTTTAATGATAATTGGGATTGTATGTTGTATTTTTTATTATAAAATAATATCACTTATACCAATTATGTTGCTTGCTGTTACTGTAAATATTTAAAAAAAAAAAAAGATAGTTAAGATGGTTAAATAGTTCCTTATGGCTTATGCCTTATGGCATTTCCTTTATTAATTTTCAATCATGACTCACGCATTTCCCCCTAAGAAACTTTCCGTTGACATTTCTGAAAAGGCTTCTTCGTTCAACCGCAACGACGTTGTGCAACTTGTTGTATAACCAATGCAGGCATTCCTCTGAGAAATAGTTGCAAATGTTTAAGCAAGAACAAGATTCTTTAGAGAGAGGGGGGCAATCGAGAGCCTCGGACACGTGACAGGAGCTGGCTGCAACGTTTTATCGATTTCGATTTCAGGCAAAACTTGTTGCCACTGTGGACCCGTTGCCGGTTGCCGGTTGCCTGCCCCATGAATCAATTACGCAATTTAATTTTCATATAATTTCATTTAAGTGAAAACGTTTTTCCATCAATCAGGCAGTCAGCCCATCGCTCAATCATTCTGTCAAACAGAACTTTTCCTCAATATTTGATGCCACAAAAGTTCACTGACTTCTTGGGGTCCTATGGAAAACCAACAACTTCTGACCCAAATAAAACAAAAAGCCACTTGGAAAATTGTTGATGCGCAGTGCAAATGGAAGCGACATGAACTGTCATCGTCTGACAGCAGCAGCAGCATCAGCCCCTAGCCACAGCTACAGATACATTCAAACATCTATAGTAGCTATATAATAGTAACAATCATAATAATAATCATAATCATAATGACGATGATGATGATGCCGATTAGACGATCAGTGTGCGGCGACGGCTGTGGCTGCGGGACAAATGCCTCCCGTCAGTCGTTCACTAAATGAAACGAAACTCTTTATCGGATTAAATTTATGACAATTTTTACGACTGCAGAGTGGACAATGGGGCTTTGGACGGGCGATTTGGTGGCTTTCCATCAAAATTTCTTGCAAGTGGAAAACAGATGGAGAAAGACAATTTATAGGGGAATGTTTCGACTGTGAGATACCCGGTTGTCAGATAGAAAATGTACACTCTTCGAGTACATTCGGAGTAAAGGTGAAAACCACTCTGTAGTTCTAAGTCACGCTGGGAGAGAGAAGAAGAGCCACTCGCGAGGTGCGATAAGAGTCAGACACGGGAAATTGTTTTTAATGATGTTTCGATTATCATGATTCTACGTTTAAAATTTTACATAAATCCATAGAAACTGAATTTTAATTTATAAAAATCTAAGAATAAAAGAAGACCGCTCAAAATACATACATATTTAAAATAAATACACCTACAACTAATATATATATTGTATAAAAGGTTAGGGCAGAAATAATCCACTCAGAACTCCCATAATTAAAGTACAAATCGTTGTCGTTTGGGTGTTTTCCATTATACGCTCAGATTATGATGATTTTTGGTCAATCGATAGATACAAAATATACCTATCTATAAGAGCCCTCAAATAAGAGCCATATAATTCAAGTACCATAGATGTTTTGGCTGGAAAAGATATCATATCTAAGCGTTCATACGTAAAAGACACACAGACGTATATGGATAGATCCTGCGCAGGAATATAGAACTTCCTCATGCCCTATATACCCACCAAAATCTACCCGGGGGTACCATACATAAAGACGATGATGAATTTTAGATTTGTTTTTTTCATTTATCGTTTGGGCAACTTCCTTGAAGTTTATGGCGTGTGTTGCATGTTGCCTGTATGCGGTGGCATGCCTCGTGCTGCATGAGGCAGAAAAAAAGTGTGGAGCACACGATGCCCCGATGGCTAGATGTTGTATGCCCCACATTATATGTATGCAGGCCTCGCTGCGTTTTTCATTTCTCCTCTAGAGCCCGCCGCCTGACAGCCAATCGGACAGAAGGACAGACGAACTGTGCGTCTATCTGACTGACTGACTGACTGACGGACTGCCTGCTTGTCGTGTGCTCACTCAATTAGCGCTCAGAGGACCGAAACAGAAACAGAAACAGCAACAATCGCAGTGGCAGCCCGAGGATTGTGCAAATATTTTTCGAACTGCAAAAACACGCTGCGAATGAAATTGTCTAACAACGGGCCTCCTCGGATATGTTCGAGTTGTTCGAATTAGTGGCTCAACAATTGCTGGGGTGTGCTTCTGCTTCTGTTTGTTGCAATGGAAATGCCAGAGGGCCATAGATATCGAATCAAAATAGCATTAGATTATAAATAAAGTAAACGTACAAAATTAAAATAGTTGCAATTGCACTTTAACAGCCGTACATATACACACATTTGTTTCTATTTCTTTGCTTCGATGGGTTTTGCTTTCGATTTAGCCGAGCAGTTTGCAAAGAGGCAAAAAGAGAAGCCTATAAAATTACCAAAATGTTGGCAGGCGAAACAGATTGCCCGAAGGCGACAAACAGCCGAAGACATGCAGAAACCGTCGCAAAATATGCCGAGAGCCGAGCATGTGGGTTCTCGAGGGTTTACACGCACGCACACACATGGTTAAATATCAAGCAGAGACTTGCATTTCGTCGTTTTTATGCCTTGAGCGCAGTGCAGTGGCAATTTTCTTATCTCTTGATCTCGCATTTGCTCTCTGTCTTGGGAATTCTTTCTGTCCTTCATCTATCGCTCTGTCCAGCAACAACAACAACAACCCTGTGTGAGCAGGTAAGCTGCATTTTGTTGCTGAGTTTGACGATCGTGTCCGATCGAGTCGGCAAACGTGCCGATTCGTTTCAAGAGCATCGCTTTTTTTCGCATGCATTTGTAAGCTCTCCCAACTCCTACGTTCTGTTGCTCTCTCTCTTTCTCTTAGGGCAATTCCTTCTGAGATTGCTTTGCTCGGCAGGGATTGACGCGCTCTCTCTCTCTCAAAGCTCGCTCTCAGCAAATACATTCCATTGTACGTGATGCATAGGGAATCATTTCTTTTTGCTATAATTAGTTAACATAGCGGCTTTATATAGCCTTTATTCTGCACTCTTCGACAGCCATGTTTACACAAACCACAATCAGTCATTCTCCTGCTTAATTTTCTTTATTTTTTATTAATTTCTTGCTCTATTTTAAAGCAGCACGTGCTTCGGCTTATGCTGATCTATTTACCTGTATTTATTTACCTGCCCTTGGCCACTCGAGTTGTCTTTAATAATCTGTTAATAATGGCCAGAGCCCACACACACACATTCTCCCACTCAGCCCCCGTGTAGAGACGCGACACCTGTTCACCTTCCCACCTTTCCATTTTCCATTTGGACAAGTTGCGGTTTTGGTTGCCAATAAATGTTGCCCCCATAATAAGCCTGATTCGAGCGTGGGCGTGGCATGCTACTACGATATACTATATATCCCATATTTGTATGTATGCAAGATTTGGCATCGCGTGTGCAGACTTTTTAATGGTTGCTCGTCGTGTGTTGGCGTGCTTTGAGCCATTTCTGAGGAGCATTTCTGACTGATTCATTGACCAGATTCCATGACGCTGCACAATGTAAATGAAACAATTTTTCTCTGGTTGTGGTAGCTGTTGCCTTTGTTTAACTATTTCTGTTGTTGTAATTGTTGGTGTAATTATGCGGCTTGAAAAATCGTTGGCAGCCATTAGGCGCACGAGTTGACCATGAACCAGTGACGGTTTTTTATTCTCTTTCTCTATCTTTAATTGGACTTAATTTTATACATATAATTTTACTTTTACTGAACGATTAAAAAGTGAAACAAAGGTAATTTTAAAGCATATTTAATATTTGTATAAATCTCGGAATGCGGAATGCCATGGTAAAAGTTCCTTAAATCACTCACGAATTAAGTCTTTCATTCTGATCGAATTCTGAAGGTTCCGGCATGCCCCCCAGAGACCAAAAAGGCAGGGGTGCCCCATATGCACCGTCAATATCCGCTGGCAATGCAATCAAGCATCAAACGAAAAAAACAAAACGGTAACGAAAACCAAGTTCCATTGATTGACTGACTGACTGGAGTGAATGAATAAGTGATGCAGCGACTGCCAGAGGGATCCAGAATGACAGCGCTGCTCTGCTCTGCTCTGCTCTGCGCTGCGTGGGGATGAATCCAATATTCATTCACGCAAGCTGTGCGCTTGGGTGACCGGCAACGCTGCTTCCGCCTGCTGCTGGCTGGGCAGAAAGCTCGTCGAAGCTCGGAGGCAGCGGCAGCGGCAGCGCTGACTGAATGATAACTGTGCCATGCTGTACAAGAACGAGTACATTCGTCGGGGGCTAAGTGCAAACGTCATAAACTCAATTTCTCTCCCAGCCTGCCCTTTAACTGTACATTGCTATGCGTGTGTGTGCCTGTGTGTGTGTGTACATTGTTTAGTTACCTTTCGGAAAAGACAAAGCAGCACAAAGCACAAAAGCAAAGCAGAGAACACACAAAGAAGAACTTTTTACTCTCTCGACTGTGGGGATGCCCTGTATTCCATGAGTTATATCAATAACGATCCAGAGAATATAATAAAAGTCGTACAAGCACATCTTGGTTATGTTTTCTCAGAAATTACTACAGAAAATATAGGGATTATACCCTTAGAACTCTGCTTTATTTCCACTTTTCTTCTCAGCCTGTCAGAGCAGCCATTATACCCTTGATTTCTACAACTAAAGGGTATTAAAAGTGATTCATGCGCAACCAAAAACAGAAACACTGAAAAAGAGTAACAGCAAAAGAGTGTAAGGAGAGAGAAAAACTTGTTTACTAAGCCAAGGCACGAGGCAACGGAGCATCACAGATCCGTCGGAGAGCAGAGAACCCAACCCAAAAGGTTTCCGCAGCGCAGCTTTGCTCAAACTTTCCTTAGCCGAACCGAACCGAACCGAACCGAACCGAACCAAACCGTACCGAACACCCATCCTTAATTCCATTGACACGCCCCGTTTATTGGATTGTCAGCCTCTCTTTGCGGTTGCCTTCTCCGCCTGACTTTCCATTTGATGCAATTGATAATTGGATTTGCGTTTGCGTTTGCTGATTGGAAAAACGAAGTGGCATCGGCATCGAACGAAAGAAAATGCCTTTCGAAATTGACTCCACCCGGGGCCGTCAGCTGATTCATTAGCCCCAATTTCTTGTTGGTCAAGGTTTACGATCGCTGGCTCCAAATGCGTCCACGTTCTTATCAAACAACGCAACACCTTCCGCGGGTCGATTTCTAATCGTTATCGCTATCGTTATCAACGGACGCTCGATGCCAATAAGCGAATAATGGGAGGCCAGAAATGTTGCCATATATGGGATTGTGGAGGGTACACGAGCATTGTTTGTGCTGTGGCGCCTTGTACGATCATTAAATTACAGTACAAATATTTGCGATAAGGCAGCGGGCAGGCCAATTGGGAATCGCAATTTGTTTTATATTTGTAAAGCAAGCAATAAATTGTATAGAATTATTTTCACACTGTTTAGCATTTAATAGAACAACAACAAAAAAAAACCTATAATTTAAGTGCAATAAAAATACTTTATCAACTAAATTAATAAACATTTTACTCCTTTAACATTCTAAAAATTATTTTAAACAAATCTGCAACAAAATTTAGTACACAATTTTTTACAGAATATTATAATTTAGTTTGCTAAAAAATTAAATTGAAAATTATTTAAAAAAAATTGAATTTCGCTTACAAAAAAAATTACAATTTTTTCGCTAATCATAAAAATTATCTTAAACTTCGGTACACAAAGAAAAAAATACCAAAAAAATCCAATTAAATTTTTGTAATCATAATAATTCAAAATCAATTTCCAGCCACAACTTCTATCCTCAAGGTGTAATTACAGGCCTGTGGGAGTCATTAGATCAATGAAAGAACCAGTTCAGCTCCCCCGCATAAGGCGAAACGGGGGCAGACACACACATCCACACACACACACACAAACGAATATATCTCCGACTGGCGTCATCTACTGGCAGTATCTAGTGCTATCTATTTAACATTTCCAGGCATACATATGGCAATGAACCATCAATACTTTCTGTGTGTGTGTGTGTGTGTGTGTGGCCATAAATAACCACCAACAAAACGCATAAACATATCCGTTGTATTGTAGTTTTTTGTGGGCAACCTATAGTTCAATAAACCCACCGAAAACCAAAAACCACAACAACAATAAACTAAAATTAAAATTTAACTAAATAATACATATTCGGGGGGTGGTGCTGAACCAGAACCGATGGCCGTCCGTCGGAAAGAGTTCTCTTTCGCTGCACAATTAGAAATGTGTATAAATAAAAGCCCGCCCCTCCTTGCCACGTCTGCTAAAATTAGCTAAATGCCTCCCTGCCCCTCCCTCACACACACAGAGATTTTCACAAATTCAAAAGGAAAGTTTTTCCTTTCATTTAAATTTGCCTTTTTCTGGCTTTTAGTTTATTGAATCTGTCTAAGTTTTCACTGATTTTCACAGCTCAACCATGGCCACCGCCGAGTGGCATGACCCCAAAGGCAATCAATTACACAGCAAATTGAAAAAACCGAAACTAGAAATTGAAATTGAAACTGTCACTGAAAAAGCAGCAACAAAAGCAACAGAAACATCAATTAAAAATAGTCCCTGCCCTGCCATTCGGTTTTTGGGGGCTGCTTTGCTGCCTTTGGTTTCGATTTCGATTCTTGTTCGATTATTCGATTGGCCCAATAAACTTTGCACTTTTCACGCTGGCCCTGGGCCAATAAACACAGCAGCAGCAGCAGCAGCACCGATCAACTTTTCATTGGGTGTCGTGGCAGCATTTTCTAATTAAAAATGCCTCAGCCATGAGCCATGAGCCCCAAGAGCCCCCCACCCCCCATGAGCCATGGTTAGGAGGGTAGAGAGACCACGGGGCCAGAAGATTGATGGGACAACTGCAGGTGGGCCACAGAGCTGCCTGTCTGTCTGTCTGTCTGTCTGTCGGGTGTCAGGTGCAGCCAGTGACGTTGGAGGTGTTTGAGGAATAATTATGGCACCTGGATCCACGAGGAATAGAATGAGGCATAAACCATTCGAGTGGTTTAGACCTACATATGGATGTCCTCTTTCTACTTGCGGAAACTGTAAGCCGCTTTCAGAACCCCACTCTTTCAGGAGTCTAGTTTATACGATCCGTTAAGTGTCCAAGGTTCTCCTCATCTTATAGACTCCCCGAAATTTATGTTTTTCTGTAGATTGATACCCAATTAGCATCTTGCTTTCTTAACTAGAAAATAATGACAGAAAGTGCCTGGAAGATCAGAGACGACTCCTTACTTCCATCTGAAGACATTGGCAGCCTTTGGCTCTGGATATATCAGACCACCCTTAACGGAGATCTTTGTGGATTGCAAATGAATTTAATTCCCATAAGCGAACGTCTACAATTGCTGCGATTGACACGAAAATGAGGTCATACGCCTCAAACGATGTGGTTAATATTTACGATAGATTAACCACAAAAATTACCAAAAAATAAATAATAAATAAATATAAATTTGTACATTTTATTTAACAATTATCCACAATTATAATCATCGTATCTATTGCGAACCAGTTACTAGATCTTCTCATGACTGTCGTTGTCTATTAATTCTCACTTTTAACTCAAAATCTAATCCAGTCTTTACCCCCAAAAACACTCAAGATAATAAAGATTGCCACACATTGAGTTTCATTATCTAATCTATGGGTTAGAGAGGGACAGGGGAGCTTGTCTCTTGTCCATCAGCAATTATCAGTCATTAAATGCGGCACTCTCTTAGTCACCGAAACATGCGCCAATCCACACTAATACGCTATATATAATTATATACATATATAAATAGTATCATTATATGGCTAAAAACTCACCTTAGCAAGCAGATTTGTTGGCCGAAAACATTTGTGTTGATTGGAAGGGGGGAAGCGGGGGAAGGCCAAAAATTATGATTTGTTGAGGATTGCTGAAAATCGAAAAAGGAACGAATGGAAAAAGTTGATAATACATATATTTTGGAAAATATAGTTTCTAAATATTTCTATTAAAATTTAGAGATCAATAAAATGCATAATTTTCTTGGGAAAACGTATAATTTTTATGCATAAAATAACTAATAAATTCTCTTAAATTTCCCCCATTTTAAGGCCCAATTTGTAGCATTTTCTCCAAGTGTATGACTTGATCTTCTGGTTTGATTTTTGTCAAGGCCAAAAGACGTCATCTCGTGATCTCTGTTCTTTATAATTAGAGAACGTGATTCATATGGCCAAAAACTAAACTATAAAGAGTAGTCCTCACATCGTACATCGCACGACTATATGAAAATTCACCTTTCTATAAGTAAACACACAAATTTGTTGGGTTATGGCCGGGCCGGGGTGGGGTTCCTGCCACGGCACATCCGGCGACTGTCGAATTTTTTCAAGAATGATGTGCCAATGACATGAACTCAATTTAGTCAAATATCTATTTATATTGCCCATAATGGACACATCCACCAGTCTGTAGTCTCTCTTCCGATCAGACATTGTCGCCTGTCAGCACTTTGAATTTGCATTCCGTTTGGGTTCCATTGGAACGTTCCATTCTGTTCGGTTCCATTAATTGGCCTTCGCGTAGACTTCCCCTTCGAAATTTTCAGGGGGTGTCCGGGGTCCCAAATGCAATTTGTTTGGACGGGCTTCAATTGAAAAATTGAAATGAAAACCATTTGATAGCTGTGGGAGTGGGGCGGGGGGTTTGGGCGGTTTGCATGGTGATTCAAATCAATAGATCGCAAAAAAGAAGAAAAAAAAAGTGTTTAGTCAATAAGCAAATGAAAGGGCAAACCGGTTACAGAGCTACAGAGAGATTCACATCAACTTGAACTGTGTAAAAATATTTAAAAGTGTGCAAAACTGTGTGAAACAAAAAGATTCTAGCCCCAAAACAGATAGAAAGATGGAGAAACCGATGGAATTATTTTAGGAATATACAATGTTCTAGAAAATTATTACAAGTCCTTAACAGATCGAATATATGACGTAATATCAAGCCTAGTTGGGACTACCTAATGCTAACTTATACTTCATGGTTATTTTTGGTTATTTTTTGGTTATACTTCAGCCAAATATGTTATTTTTGAATTTGTAAATTCCTCAACCTATGCAGTTAAGCTGAAAGTAGTCCGGATTCAAGTAGTCCATCCATTTTCGCTATATTCCCATTTGATCTTCCCTTTCCAAGTTTCGCTCTCTAACGGGACCTCTTTCCTTCTCTCTCCTTCTCACTCCAAAAAGTACCACCGTTTGAGCTTTCCTCCCATTCCCGCACTCTTTTGTTGGCTCTCAAGCACTCGATGCGCTCTCTAGCGGGATCCATTCCTCCTCTCTCCCACTCTCGCTCTTTCCATTGAACTTTTCTCTCTCTCTCGCAAGCAGTCGCCTTAGCCCTACAAGTGCCAGGCGGGGCAATCTCTGCAATGATCTAACTAAATTTAAAAAAAATACTAATTTAAGCAGTGATTATTAGCGGACACTACATATATTCCATGACATCACACTTATCCAGAGTCTTTGGCTTAGGATTACGGTAACTCAAGAACTCCCCTTCGCCCCATACCTCCCTGGATAATCCCCTCCCCTCACACACCACTTTGTGGGGAGGGGGATGAAATTGAAAATGGAAAAACTTATGCATGCACGATCCGGGGACTGTCGAAGCATAACAACTTAATCACATTAAGAGCTTGGAAACCGGTCTACCCTGAGGTCTAGGGCCTCTGCTGAATAAATGATAATTGAATGAGCGGAGTAGTGGCCTCTCTCTCTTACTCTGGGGGAAAGGGGGTGGTGGCCTAATCGTTCATGTTTTTCCTTTAGTCAGGTTTACAAATTCTGATTTGTCAGATCAGCGAACTTTCAGCGAGAAATGTGAACAAAAATCACAAAAGAAATGAAAAACAAAGGAAAACCGAAACTCAAACCCACTCCTGGGGCGGGGTCACGGTCGTCATCATCATGATGTCTCTCTGTCTGTCTGACAGTCTGGCTTTTTTAATTAATAATAAAACTCCGTAGACAAGGCTCCCGCACAAAGGGGTAAAAAAAGAAAAGAAAACTACAGACGAAAAAGAGTCAAATTGTAAACGAACATTGAACATTTTGATGATGTTTCTTTTTCAGTTTTCTTTTTTTTTGTTGATAAATTGTGAAAGTGTTTTTTTTTGTTTTTTTCTGGCCCAGACGACAGCTAATTGACGCCTTCTTTTGCACCTCTAACCCTCACCGCACCCAAAACGGCCTACCTCCCCCTCCGCCCCTTTCACCCACTGGCCATAGAGCACACGTCTGTTATTAAAATGGCGTCAAAAATGGGATTAATAATGAAGCAAACGCGCTTGGGAGGGAGGTAATGGGGGGCAAGGGGGCCATAAACACGTGAAAGGCGTGAAAACAAAAAGAAAAGAAAAGAAAGAAAGGCCTCATCTGGTGGCTGAAGACTGCGATACTCCAACAGATCGAGCCGATCATTTCGTTAAAAAAGGTGTTTCAAATATAAAGAATATAGGCAGCAAACGATGAAAGCTATTGCACGTCGCGTGTTGAGTCCCTTAAGTCGGAGAAGGGCAAACCAATCCAATATATCCCTACAAGCCTATATCTAGGCTTTCGATTTGTAGGTTTTATTGGAATATCGACACAATTATAATCGTCACATCTTCATTATATAGGGGTTCTGATTTTATACAATGGAAGCTGTAAAAAAAAAAACCAGATAAATACTATATACTCCTTTTTCCCCACTTTTAAGTATTTTAGATTGATTAGGGGTGTGTTAATTATTTAAAAAAAACCCATAGCCTTGGCCGCTAATTTGTCTAATTTTTTTGACATTTTATCAGTTGTAGACTTTAGAAGATATCAATTTGCGTTTTTTAGGGGTTAACAGAGGGGAGAAACACTACCCAAAGACAGGGTACAGAGGGAGCGTAACACTACCCAAAAAGAGAGAGAGAGAGAGAGAGAGACCAAAAGACAGCTGCTCAAATTTCAAAGAAATGGTTTTATGGGGTAAAAACACTCGATTTTCAAGTGCTTCCAGGGAAGAGCGGGGTCTCATATCTTGTACGTATTTTTTCACCCCTCACTTGCACTGGGGCAAGGTCAAGGGGAAGAGATCAACAGAGTTACAGATGGGTTAAGTGCTTCAGGGATTAAAAGGAAATAAAGGGCAGAAAGGGATATAGATTATTTTGTGTGGTTTCGATCCTGAGAAATAATCTAAGAGATCCACTCTAATAAAAAAAATGTCACATTTTACATGAATCCAACATCTGTCCCATATATGCTAATGACCTTTACCCCCATCGGCCATTAACGCCTGCCTTTTGCTTTTGGCCATAAATTGGGACTCCCCCTTAAATGTTTAATCAAAATATTTCCCAAAAATTCTACTGCCCACATATATGGCTTATTGTGGCCCTAATTTGGGGATATCATTTCTGCAGAATAACCTTCTACAAATGAAATTTCGGCTTATGAAAATTATGGTTTAAAAATAGCATTGAAATAATTATCTTATCTATGGCCAAAAGCCTCTTTGGCCCTGGCTATGCAGGCGGCAAAAGTACTTTAGGTGGCCCCCACTCCCAGCGGAATACTAGATATTTCCACAGACATTATCATTTGCTAGAGTGCCGAGCCAAAGATACTTTCGAGATCTGCAAGTCTTTGTGGCGTGAAGATGTCTGGTGTCTGGGCAATGCCCTCCAGAGTTCAATGAATGCCATTTATTATTGTACAATGAGATGAACGAGCACTGATATCACTTATCAGCGTGGCTGAAGGATCGGCTTGATCCCCTGGGACCAGTAGATGATAGTGGATCCCAAGAGTACTACCCCTCTCCCCTCTTCCCAATCTCTGTTGCACTTTTCTTTGAAATAATGTCAAGGCTAATGCATCAAATCTTTTGCGAGTGCTTTTCGCTGGCTCAACAGCATTTTTCTCTTGTATTTTCTTGGCTTTTCTTTTTGCTTTTTGCTCTATCATTGTCGTCTCCACCGTGTCGCCCCCCCTGGCAATGATGTCATATGGAGATGGCCCAAAAATATTGCCCCGCTCCAGTTTTTGCCTTGCTTTTGACTTTGTCACGCTTTTCCCAGCCAACGCTTTTCCGCACTTGACTCCGCAGGCGGCAGGGCAGGGGCAGGGCAGGCCAGTACCTCCCCTCGATCAAGGCTCTCCGCTCTCTCCACTCTCTCCACTCGAATAATAACTTTGTTTCACATTCCGCGAGGGCAGGCGGCCCACAGTTGCTCATCGGCTTAGGCTTTTTCTCTGCGTTTTTTTTTTGTCTTCTCCTTCCCCCTCTTGGCCTGCCCTGGATTTCCATTTGGTTTTTGTTCTTGTGTGTGTTTTTTCTTTCAACATGATATTGTGAAAAGTTTTCACACTAATGGCAGCAGGCAGCCGTGAATGCATTTATGTTTTATGGTCTACTTTTTTTGCCCATCCCATTTCTGCTGTTTGCTGTTTTGTTGTGTGTGTGGAGCACCTCTTAGGGGACAGCTTTTTTTCTTATCCATAAATACCGTTTATGTGTGAAGGCTGCGGCAGGGCAGAGCCACAGCCGCGAGAGAGGTGTTGGAAGGGAGAAGATCCGTTTATGCAAGCAGTTCTCTTTCATTTCAGCTGCAAAGTGCTGCAAGCAGTTCTGTTGCTCTCCTTGAGAATCCACAGTTAGCAAGCAGTTCTTTACGGCAGCAAAGGCAGACACATGAATGCTGCAAGCAGTATTCTCTTAAACTCTAGAAATCCTTCTACAATCGACTGTTCAACATTCTATCATCAGAGGAGAATTTGATACATAGACAATTTTGTATTGTATGGAACCACCTATCGAGTCAGTATTTTAAGCGTGGAAAGCTTATAACTATAACACAATTTTTGCATAAAAATCACATTTGATTACATAAAACCATATTATGCAAATCTGCTAAGAATACACATACAAAAATATTTATCATCGGATTTCACTCACCTTTATGATTAACAAATTCAGCTAAAAAACTGTTGTGTTTGATTTATTTTAAAAGCGATTTGCAAATTAAAATTTGTTGGAGAAAAAAAACAGCAGTCGCGTGGAAGAACCACAACAAAAACAAGAAGAGAAGATGAAGATGAGACAAAGTTAAAGATAAACTTGTTTACACCGAACCGAATCAAGAGAGAGAGAGCGAGGGAGAGGCAGAGAGCGAGAACAGTTAAACGGGATTTGTGGGGGGGACGAAACGCGAAGGTAGAGATGGATGCGAACGGGAATCAATAAAACAAACACATAAAAACACATGGAAGAAAGTGCGGCGAGGCGAATTCTTGTATTATTATTTCCTTCTTATTCTCCGGTTAATTGCACAAATGGAACGAAGGGGAGGAAGAATGGAAAGTGCGTGTGCAGCCGCAGGGAGAGAGCAAAGAGAGACAGCAGGCAAATCCTGGCATTAAAAGAAATTACATTTAGTTTTCTTTTCGCTTTTTGACGCAGATATGAATGATAAAATATTCTTCAGCTGCTGCTGCTGCACACACACGCAGACCGCCCCCCACCACACTCTCACACACACATTTAAAGTTTCACTATAAATGTTATTAATATATTCCAGACACGCGGCTCCCGGACACAGACAAAATACGAACGAAAAAAATCAACTAAAATAAAGAGCACGCGTTGGTCCGTTTTTCGTAGTTGGTCATCAAAATCGTCGGAATCGGCGTCCGTACTGTTCCTTTATAAAGAATGACACCTTGGGTGCGTTTTTATTTAGCACTCGCATTATATAACGACACTTGCATTCAATTCAGATTGCATTTATACACTTCTGCAGAGCGCTGCACTACTCACTTGCACTTGTTTTGATATTTTTCCGAGCAAAATTCGACGTAAATTTCACGTTGTTTACCGGGCGGGCGCAAAAATATTCTGTGTGACCGCGGACTTATCGTTAACATAACACCATCAGAAATATACCGAAATATATCGCCTCATTTTCAAAATATACCGTAAATATACTGACGAATTCAAGTTGTACTAAAATATTCCTCGATTTTGATCTTCCGTGGAATATTACTATCTATATAGAACATTTAGAAATGCCCACTCAATTTTGTACGATTGATGAATCAATTCTATAGATGATTGACCTATTCGAAATACTTGCATTAATTGGCGTTCTATATGATTGATGAAATTGACAGGGAGCGCGCTTGAAAAAAGTGTGACCGCGTATTTATCGCTAAGACATACCTCAAAAATATACCAAAATATACGGTCTCATTTAAGAAATATACCGTGAATATACTGACGAATTGAAGTTCTTTTTACATATTCCTCGTTTTCTATCTTCCGTGGAATATAACTAATTAAATATAACCCTCAGCGCTGCCCACGTACTTTTATCCAATTAATGCATCAATTTTCTACACAATTGGTTAGTTTTTAGTCCTTGCTTTTATTGTATTTATTGTAAAAAAAGGTTTAAACGAAAAAGTTCAACAAAAAAGAGTCGCAATGTTGCTGGTATTTGAAGACATGATGCGTGTATAGGTATTTGTATACCCTATTTCGTCAATTTTATATGAAGGGGAAGCGTGATTTATAAAGACCTTTTCTCAAATTGATATTCTTTAGACATATTCAAGTACATTATTAGTATCTTGTATATATTTATGTCGATCCTGATACCTACTGAGCCTTGGAAGACAAACATGTTCAAAACTCTATAACATCCATTTCTCCCAGGGTATGTGTGCATGGAATGGGACTCATTGCTCTGAACCGGTTATGACGACTAATTCTTGGTTAATCTTTCTTCCGTCGAATATTCCCAGCTATATAGATCTCTTATTTTTGCCCAGATAATTTTATATGATTGCTGAAACAATTTTGATCAAGATTAATTATTTTTAAGTACTTGCATGTTTTTTGTTTTGACAAAAACACGATTTCAACAAAAATGTTCAATGTCGCAGGTTGTGACGTCAATGTTGCTGGTATTTGCAGACTCATTTGTTGTCAACCAGGGTATGAGCGTTTGTATACCCTATTTCGTGAATATTATATAAAGATACTGTTTTCCAACCTGCTTTCAAACGTAATTAGTAAAGACCTTGTCTTAGATTGCATTTTTTTTGGTCTATTCATGCATTCGATTAGGTGTTTGTAAATAAATCCTGATCCCAGTACCAGTTCTTGGTCTCTGTAGACAGACGATGACATGCAAAATATCGTTTAAAACAGAAACTATCTAGTTTCTGCATTATCTAGAGCATAGGATGACACACATTTCCTATCATCCATTTTCCCCCAGGGTATGTGTGCATGGAATTAGCAGCATGTTTGTGTATGGAATGGGACTCATTGTTGCTAAAGCGAAACTGCGGCGATTCGGGTATTGCCAAGCTATATAGATTTGCCCACTTAGCTTTATCGCATAGATAAATACATTTTTTACAAGATTGCTTCTTTAAATTGCTTGTAAGTATTTTATTTTGACCAAAAAACGGTTTTCAAGTAAATGTTGCTTCAACATTGTGTATGGAATGGGACTCATTGTTGCTAAAGCGAACTGCGGGGAATTCAAATTCGATTCAAAAAAACGACAAATTTCTCATATTCTTTGTTCCGTTGAATAATACTATCTATATGGAACATTTAGCCATGCTTACTCAATTTTATGCGATTGATGAATCATCTCTATACATGATTGGCCTATTCGAAATACTTGCTTTTATTGGATTTCTATATAAAATTGAAAATTAAATTAATAAATGACAAAAATACCATTTAGCACTAAAAACCATCACATGGGCGCGCGGCGAAAACCAGTATTTCTACAGTATTACCCTCAGAACAGCACCGAAATATACGGTCTCATTTTAAAAATATACCGAGTCTTGCTAATTTCTGGGCTCATGTGTCTAACGTAAAATAGTTATCGAAATTGTGCCACCACTATCGATAGTTTCATTACTCTTTGATACTTTTGATTCATTTTCGATAGTTAAATTATTTTACCGTCATCGATAGCTATCGCACTGTTTGTTGTCAAGCGTTGCCACCTGGTCGACCATTTTGCGAAATAAATTTTCTTTTCTTAAGTTATTGTTTACAATGGTGAGTCCGGTCCTGCTATTGCCAAATGATCGACTAAACAATCATTTTTAGTTTACGCTACTGCACAGAGAGGAAAATGCGCATGAAAATTCGCTGTGGAGCTGCACATGGGGCAGCGATCCACTGCCGCCTGCAAAAGATGATGCCGCCACGGAGCCGGAAGAGGAGAATCCCTTCGACTTTGACAAAAAGGAGCCCAAGTCGAAAGAGTTCATTGTTACTGGTGGCCTCGACGATCTGGTAAAAGTGTGGGACATACGCGAGGATAACACACTGAAGCTCCGCCATTCCCTGAAGGGGCATGCCCTGGGCGTCGTCTCCGTTGCCGTCAGCTCCGATGGTCAAAGTGAGTCTTGAATATATATTTTAACGATCTAGATTCATGGTTTTCTTTTACAGCCATTGCCAGCAGCTCCCTGGACTCCACGATGTGTTTGTGGGATGCCAGGACTGGGGACAAGAAACATTTGCTAGCCTTCGGGCCAGTGGATCTGTGGACAGTGGGCTTCTCGCCGTGCGACAAGTACGTGATATCTGGTCTGAACGATGGCAAGATATCCATGTACAGTGTGGAGACGGGCAAGGCGGAGCAGGTGCTGGATGCCCAGAATGGCAAATACACTTTGAGCATTGCATATGTACGACGACCAACCTCCAGGCCGTAGAGTGCTCCATTACACTTATTCCATTTTGCATTGCAGAGTCCAGATGGCAAATACATAGCCAGCGGAGCCATTGATGGCATTATCACCATCTTTGATGTGGCCGCTGGCAAAGTGGCTCAGACCCTGGAGGGCCATGCCATGCCCGTGCGCAGTTTGTGCTTCTCCCCGAACTCGCAGATGCTGCTAACCGGCTCCGACGATGGACACATGAAGCTCTACGATGTGTAAGTGGCAGTCACCGAAACAACTGAAGCGCCTTTTGTAACCCCCCTTCCCTTTGCAGTGCGCACTCTGATGTGGTGGGAACACTGTCGGGCCATGCCTCCTGGGTGTTGTGCGTCTCCTTTTCCGAGGATGGCAAGCGGTTTGCCAGCTCCTCCAGCGATCGGTCTGTGAAAATCTGGGACTCCTCGGAGCGCAAGTGCCTGCACACATTCAACGAGCACAGCGATCAGGTGTGGAGCGTGCGCTACAGCCCCGGCAACGACAAGGTGATTTCCGCTTCGGATGACAGGTCGCTCAACGTTTACGAATGCCCACCGAACGCCATGGTCTGATTTGTACAATAAATCGTAGGATTAAACAACAATTGGGTTCTATTTTGTGGTAGAGGCTAACTATGAACTACTGTCCGGGACGCCGGTCTTCTCCTTGAGGAGATTGATCTTCTGCTTGGCCTGCGTCAGCAATGTGTCCTTGTACTTCTGGTCGGGTATGTACACATTGAACGTCTTAAAGTAATGGAGTATGTTCTCTGCAAGTAAGAAGAAAAGGATGAAAGCGGGTTCTGCAGGCGGGGTCCGTCCATTCTTACCAACATTCGTCTCCTTCAGCTTGTACTCGTCGGCTATTTTCTTGGCTGGCCACAATTCCGGCTCGATCTGATGGTCGTTGATGAACTTGAGGGCCTGCCGCAGGGAGCAATGGCCGGTCAGGACGCGATTGGGCTCCTTGTAGCCGTACTCATAGTCATCCGGAGTTTTGCGCTCTAATGGAAGAGGTCGCTGCTCTGCAGTGTCCGCTGCCGACTCCGCCGCCTGACGTTCCTGCACCCGTGCAATCTAGGGGAGTATATTATGAGTATTTATCGATCTGTTTAGCGTTTTCTTTAACCCACAAAACGATCCTGTGACGTTACATAAACGTCTTTTAGTCGCGTGTCCAAAGTGGAGTCCTTTAGGTTGAGTTTGTCCACGAACTTGGGATCCACTGGAAGCAAAAATCGAGATTAAACAAAGTCCGAACATCCCCGACTATTGTCCGAATAGTTTACATTCTAGCGTGCGTTCCATGTCCCTAAGATTGGAATCGAATTTGGGCGCCGGTGTGGGTTTCTCGCGCTCAATAATGCGATGGGCGCGATTCTCGGCATTGAAGCGATTCGCCCGGCGGGCAATCATCGAAGCTACCTGTCCCATGGCCGGAACGCTTATATTTTAATTAAAGATTCACAATATATTCAAAAATTCGATGAAAAGAAAATTCTGCCCGTAAACATAACCAAAAACAACAACAAGTTTTGTAGCAACTAGCCGATGATTGGCCTCCTCTATTCGATAAGTATCGCTACATGGATGTTTTTAGATTTAAACAAATTAAATCAAAAATAAAAACAAACCTCTTCGGATGAGTGTTCAAATACCAAACTAATCTTTTTGGAAACATTTTACCTTGTTTTTAAAAAAACAAATTTTATTACATTCAGCTGTTAATGATTGAGTGTTGCAAAACGCCATTGATCCAACTGTTGCTTTTGTAAACAAACGGGGGTCGGCTTTTAAAGTTTAGATTTTGTTTATTCAATTGGTACCCGCCATGCTGCCACTGCGATCTGGCTGGAGGCTCGGCAGAAGCGCCGCCTGCTTCAGCAGCAAGGCCAAGCGGGAGTTGGTGGCCCGGTACAGCGGCGAGTACCCAGAGAAGCTGCTCAGCAAAAAGCAAAAAACACCCACGCACATGTATGTGGCCAATGCAGAGACGGCACAGAGGATTGGCCAGTACCTGGAACCGCACCTGCAGCAGAGCAGCTGCGACACAGTCATGGAGCTGAATTCCGGACCGGGTCACTTCACCCGGCACCTGCTCGACCGGGAGACGCAGTTCCGCAAGATTATTCTGCTCGAGAGCATGGAATACTTCATGCCCCGGCTGCATGAGCTGCACACATTGTATCCGGAGCGGGTGAAGGTGCGCCACGGCGACCTGGTCAACCTGTGGAAGCTGGTCTTCATGGACAAGATGGACAATGGGGTGCGGGTGGCCGAGCTGCTGCACGACGTGCCCCAGAGGCCCTTCACAGACGGTGAGAAATCAACAGATGAACGGGGCAACGCAACCACTAACCCATTGATTGTTCGGGTGTAGATATCAACATGCTGGTCTTTGGCGCCGTGGGATCGTATGCGTTCTTCAAGCATCTCATCAACTCGCTCGTGTTCCAGACGAGTCTTTACAACCTGGGCCGCTGCGAAATGATCCTAGCGATGCCTCCCCCCATTTACATAGTAACTACAATCAAGCACTGCCCACATTCCGATTCGTGGTAATCGAACAATTTATTGCTCCTGCAGCACCTGACCTGCGACAATGAGGTGGGGTACCTGATCTACCGCTCCACGACGGTGCTCTTCCAAATACTCTTCGAGCATCGGTTTATTGCCAAAGTGCCGCGGGAGGATTTCCTGCCGCTGCAGGCCGATTATAAGCTCACGAAGAGCAGCAAGCTGGGCAAGGTGCGGTCCATCAATCCGGAGTACTTGTATCTGGTTAAATTTGTGCCCAGACGCAATCTCCACGAGCTGTGTTCGCCCCAGGACCTAATAGCTCTCTGGTTCTTCATCAAGCAGAACTATGTGAGCCGGCGGAATCGTATAATACCCAATCTCGAGTGAGTAGAAGGCTCTACAACCAGCCAGAACCGCCTTCATTTGATGTATTCTCTTTTTGCAGAAAATGGGTGCCCGGCTGTGGGCCAAGACTGATCATCAATCCGCACGCCTCTGAGCCGATTTCGCCCACATATCCCGATGAGTCGCCGCTGAAGCTGCCGCAGTACACCATACAAAGCACTACGATGAGCACCAGGGACTACTTTCCGGGCATCAACATCTACACGCAGTTCGGAGACCTCAGGCCCAGCCAGATGCTGACACTGTTCAGACAGTTCCGCCAGTGGCCGGAGTACCAGGAGAGTTCCTTCCTGGCCTCCATGGAGAATGCCCTGCTCAAGCTGGAGACGGCCAACGATGAGCAGAGTCTTGAGGATGTTGTTAATCTGCCCGAGGAGGACGACCTTGGGCCGGAGGAACTAATCGAGGAGGACACCGTCAAACCCGATACCGCCAAGAAAGCGAAAGCTGCATAGATTTTGTTGTACATAAAGAATTCTTATTGTTATGGTTTAAATCTCTTTTGAATTTGATTCGAATCGTCTCGACTGCCTATGTGCATCGTCCCTGGGCAAGGAGTCGGCTGCCGCGGGAGCACTTCTCGGCCAGCTCAATGTGGTAGTCCGGTGGAGCAGCCGTTTCGTCCTGCGATATGCGCGTCTCCAGCTGCACCGACAGCTTCACGCAGTCCACCATCAGATTAATCGGATTTACGCCCAGCACATAGGTGTACTCCTTGAAGGGACAGGGATTGCCCTCGTGCTTGGTGTTGCCGAACTCGTAGCAAGTGTCGCGTATCATGAAATGGCCGTCCGTGTTGCAGGGATTCCTCACGCACTCGGGTATTATCTTCTCTTTGTAGAGGACCAGCATCTGGCCCTGTTCGCACGGGCCCTGCCTGTAGGCGGGATAGCAGGCGTCCGTCTCCGGGTAGTAGAGCGTGGCTAGTAGAGCAGACAGGGGAAGTACCCGAGCATATTATGTCATCGCTCGGAAATGCTGATCGCCTGCCATATGCTCACCTGGCGCACAGTCACAGACCCAATCGAGCTGCTGATCCCCTGGATATAGAAGCTGGTACCGCGGGCATCGCGCCGGCGAATAGAGCGGCTTTCGACCCTGTACAAAGAGGGAGCGGGAGAGTAATGATTGATTATCTATAAATATAATTATAAAGCTCCTCTGTTTGGTACCCTTTCTTTCAGAGAGTATTATAGTTGGCAACAGCAGAAAGGAGAGCATCAAGTATCTCAATATAGACGATCGTTGATAGACCAGTTATCAAAAATTCCTGGACTTTATGGAAAAATCAATTGAAACGGCATTTCTGGGAAGCATTCCTATGCGAATAAAACCCATAAATCATATTGTTCCCGCAAAAAAAAACCAGTCTTTACAGGAAAAACTTGATTTTTCATAATTGCTGTTTTTGGCGCCATCTTTCAAGACTCGAAATATATATTTTTCAGCCCCAGGGTATACGAACTTCGGCATTCCCGAAATTAGCTTTCACTTATGCACTTTTGTATTGCCTTATCAAAGCAGAGCAGGGACAAAGCTCGTGTCGTCTAGTCTCTCTCGACAGCTTACCGCCAAGTTAACTTTCTTCTTATCAATGTCCGCGTCCTCCACGAAGGCTATCTGCGCCTCGATGCCCATGAGGAACGCCGATAGCGCGCAGAGCAGCAGCAGTCTCGTCTTGATCATTCTCTCCGTAGATTTTTTGTTTTTATTTTTTTTATTCAATGCTATGTAAAACAGGTCGATGGGCCGGACTTTACAAGATAACAAACGGCAAGCAGAACAAGTCGCGACTTTCCCCTTTTGTAGATCCAACTTTTGTGGGCGCTAATTTGGCATCGATCTTTTATATATACAATAAGTCGTTGGATCCGAACAGCTGATACTATGGGGCTGTTGTGGGGACCTCTAAAACGGATTCAGATTTGAATGATTCTCTATGAAACATATAAAGTTGTAGAAACGACCCTAATACAAATCCAATGTGATCCCATTTATTTAATACAAATTGAATATATGTATTTTTATTCTACCATCTAAATTTTGGCAACTCTAAAACCTATGTTTGGCAAACTGTGGAACTAGAGATGTGATAAAACCAATAATGGTCGTATTCCACTACACTTCAAGACCAATCTAGTCTGAAGGACAGCGATAGCATGAGGACATACGATAAATTCGTCTCCAAAGCTGAATTTAATTTTTCAGGTATAATCTTGTATCAACAATTCATTTCTATCTAGAGAATATATAATTCTCTCGCTCACTCTATATGGTTTGGTTTCATCATTGTATACTTGGTTTTACTGGAGTTCCTTAGATATGCTTGAGGTTAATCCTAGTTTAAACACAATCAATATTACGCATCCCCATAATATTTGAATTCAAAATTTAAGCGTGTTCCGCCCTGGTCAACAGAGTCGTCTTCACGTACTATCGATAATTCCTTTGTCAAAATAAAAAGTAAATAAATAGAAATTACAATTGCAACAAACTCCAAACTCCCACACCCAAACGGATTAAATGGATGAGGAAGAGACAGCAGGTAGGACGCAACTAAAACGAAGTTCAACAGCAAACTGCAGCCACACTTTATACACATTTTACTGCGCAGAAATCAATGCACAAGAGCAGGAGGTTGCTGGCTCTGCGGGGGAGGCAGCGGCAGGCCCGAGTGGGGCAGAAGTGCAACCGAATGATGATTCCGTTACAGTTGAGAGGGTCATAGATGTCTTCGAGGAGACGGCCGAAATGGAAGCGGCCATGATCGAACGCTTCTTTGGACCGTCCGGCGAGGTTGCGGAGGAGGGCACGCTCCCAGTTCCTAGCCCATCGGCAGATGGTGAGGGATCCGCCAATGCCGGAGGTGAAAGACCCATTGAGGAAGACATAGTTCTGGACGATGGTACCGAGAGTGATGGCAGCTACATCCGCCCTGGCAGCGACATGTCCTTGGATAGTCCAAACAGTGAGGGTAAGTGGATGGCCTTCGTCTGATGCTCAATTACATTGACAACATCCGCGCAGATGACTCCGATGTGGAGGCCATGCCACGCTGGATGATACCCCAAAATCGCTTGCGTTTCGCCGTGGACATGATGGTGTCGCAGGCTCGCAATCAGGACGGAGGAATCGCTGCGCTTTTGAACAGGGACAACTTCTTGCAGCGCGTCCGCAGTATGGTATTCAGCCAGGAGAGGCGACGGAGTCGCAACAGCGATGAAGTTAGCCCGGAGGCTGAAGATGATGAACTGCCGGAGCATCCGCCGCCTCCGCCACCGAGGCCACCCATAGATATCGACATGGAGGAGGGAGTGCATTTCGACACCAATCTGCCGGCAGAACACTCGTATTTTGGCCCGAATTTGAATCGAGTGCCCGGCGTGAACTACCAGGAGGTGGGCAGCACACACCACATGCTTATCTTTTTGCACCAGTACATCCTATTTCCCGGCGAGGTGCTGCCCTTTATGATCGATGGCAGCCTCTTCGACGACGATATGTCTGGACTGGATGGTCTGATTTTTGCCGTCGCTTTTCCTTTGATGAAGCCACCCGAGGATAGCAAAAAATTGTATGGAGTGACCTGCCAGATCTATGAGAAGGGCGACAACGGACGCCGCCTGACCTTCTACAAGTCACGGGCCCTTCAGCGCATTGTCATCAACTGCAGCGACATCAAGGGGTGAGTGTCGGAGTCGTGAGTGCGCCCATGTCTGCACTCGCTTCTAATCCTTAAGAGTCGTTTCAGCCTGCCCCAGTACATTGCACGGAATCCGACCAACAAGTGCCACAGCAAGGTGAAGATACTACCGGAGTACTTTCTGCCCGAGCCCCTGAAGTGCATCGACATGGGGTCGATGAGTCGCTTCCGGGACATACCCTCCATGCGGGACAAGTATCTCCGCTATCAGATCTCCAGCACACCGTGGCCGGTCGAGGTCTGCCAGGAGTACGCATACGAGGATATTGTGGAGCGAGCGCGCAAGAAGCTCGAGGTACACAAGATCGACACAATGCCAAAGTGTCCCATACAGATGTCATTCTGGCTGGTGCGCAATCTCCATCTGACCGAGAAAATGATGAGCCAAATGTTCCTTACGGATTCGGTGAACCTGCGCCTGCAACTCATCGGCGGTATCCTAAAGGAGGAGACGCTCTTCTATTGCCGCTACTGCAACAGTAGCCTTGCCTACTGCTCAGATCTGTTTGCCATGTCCAAGCATGGCGTGCAGACACAGTACTGCAATCCTGGTGAGTGTCGTCGTCCATTCCGTTGAAAATTGATTCTAATTTCGGCTTCTGCTCTTGCCAGGGGGCTATATACACGAGACGAACACTGTGTACCGGGTGATATCCCATGCCATTGGCTACAGCGGTGAGCCGTCCACCAGATTTAGCTGGTTCCCCGGCTACCAGTGGCACATCATCTTGTGCAAGTTCTGTGCCCAGCATGTCGGCTGGGAGTTCAAGGCTGTCGAGCCGAATCTGGCCCCCAAGGTGTTCTACGGCCTGGCTGGGTCCAGTGTGCGGATTGGCAAGGCAGGCGACAGTGCCACCGTAAACGGCAACAACTTTGTGGTGCGCAACATGCTGAGGGTCATTTCCGAGGGAATGGAATGAGCAGTGGGAGCATCTTTAATTAGGACTTGTTTCATAAAAACATAATTTTTAAAAATCTGATTGTCTATACAACATATTTCGAGGACTTGAGATCGGTTTATATACGTTCTACGGGCTTAGGTGCAAACGGAAAGATTGATTTAGTTAAAGTAAATTATATTTAATTGAAGTTTAAGATTAAATTTAAAGGCTGATCCATCCTAACTGAAACTTTCTTTTGGTCTTACGCCGCATCCAAGAGTGCCGCGAAAGAGGTAGACAGCTTCTGCAGGATAGACGGAAAGATTGTACACACGATGCTTTATTTACGTTCGATTTTACTACTTACCGCCTTGCAGTACGGACATAGGCCAAAGGAGACGTCCAGAAAGGTCTTGCCATCCAGCAACGTCTTGAACCATTCCTCCAGGCAGGCGGCATGACACTGTAGGACACACCGTGGATTGTCGCAGGAGACGATGGGCACCTCGCCACTGTCCAAGCGGTAGACGAAGCAAATGTTGCAGTGCTTCTCCTGTTCCTCTTCCGGCTTGTGTTCCTCGTTCCAGTCGGGCATGGGAAAGTAACATAGGTCAAAGATGCGCAGCAGATTCTTGTGCATGTCCAGTTCTGGGTCCCAATTGCCCAGGCCATCGCTTAGGACATGTCGCAAGCGGGCCACCTCCTCGGTGGGTCCAATGATCTTCAGGGCCATCGAGGCAATGCAGGCGAAGGGATCAACAATTGTCACCTTGAGGTAGACCCGCTCTTTCAGGGGGAAAACGCGAGTGTTGTGCTTGGTGGTAATGGGCGATGGCTGCAGCACATGACACAGCTCATCAATGTCCATGAAGTTGTCGTAGAACGTGCGCAGCTCTTCCAGCAGCTTACGAAACAGATTCAGCCCGTCACTGAGCGTTCGGGCGCTCTTGGCCAACATTTCACCCAACATCACGCAGTCGGGTAGACTGTGCTCCAGCAGACGCATCGTCGGCACCTCCAGCTCCAGATAGTGCTGATCGAAATCGGGAAACTGGCTGAAACGTATCCGCGAGCAGCTTGCGTCCATCTGCAAGCGGTACTCCAGGGGCTTGTGCAGCGCCAGGATATCGGCGTATATATTGCTGCGCTGGACAGAATCATTTAAGCTTTCAAATGATTCCTTGGCCGGCAGTAGCTTCGGCAAATGCGACAACAAATCCTCCAGCAGCCAATCATCCTTCACCTGCAGGTTGTTGGCGGTGTAGCACTTGTACTCCAGTTCCTCCTGCACATACAACTGAAAGCCCGCCAAGGCCGGATGATGCGGCAGATAGAGCTTCAGGCGACGCCAGTTCCCCTGCGGAAATATGTTTATTATCAATTGGGCGGGAAATTGTGCAGACTCGGGACTTACCTCACTGCACGCCACGCCTCGGATTATGAGGGCACCGGTTTTGCTTCGCTCTGCGGTTAGACCAGGGTACTTCTCTGCCAGAAACTGTTCCAAATTTGTGTTTTCGCTGTCCATCTTTGTAGCAATATTAACAATTGGGCCCTCTTGGATTTTGAATTGTTTTGATCTGAAAAGAACTACATGGTAACTACATATTTGCTACATAATGGGATGAAAAAGAGGGTATGGATTTTGATGTTCATTGTTGCTGGTCAACAGGTATCCGCTATGAGGTTAGACATATTTATACCCTATTTCCTTGAATTGACATCAACATTCTGTTTTCCAAGCTGATTAATACCTTCTCTTGGTCTCTGTAAGAAGACCACACACTGTAAAATATCGTTGAAATAACTTTAAAACAGAGAAAGATAAGTTTCTGCATTCATTGGAGCCTGAGATTACAAACATATCCCTTACTCTATACCATCCTTTTCTCCAGGGTATGCGGAATGTTGCTCATTTTTCGATGAAATGTTGCTAGTACTTTTTCGCCCATACCAATTCAATGTTGCCACCGATATGAAACGGCTATCGATACTATCGAATGGAAACGAGAGGTGCGCGCCAAATACAAATTGTTTGAAAGGGAAAAGTGAAAAGGATATTTAATAGATTGATAAAATTGACGAAATATACCATTATATACCGATATATAGCACATATACCTTCAACTCAATTTCTACATCAAAGTCTGCCGAAAAGCATATAATATAACTTATAGATTCTGATTTGTTTGCCGGATGTTTGCGCCACATGGCGGCAACTCTGCCCCATAGTTTTGGGCTCTCCCGGGCTTATCAATCGAATTTACGTTATTTACTGATTTCATTTAGACCTATTTGCTCTTCGTCAGAGCGCAACACCTGCAAGCTCATTCTGTGTTTTCTTTTGTAACACCTGCGTGGCTGTCTGGTATCAATCCCCAACGAGTTTGATAAACCCTCTCACCTCATCCAATTGGTCATCGTTTCGGTCAAGCCCCATGCACAGCGTCTGCCTATTTAAACGTCTCCAATTGCCCCAGTAGTTCCATTCCCTAACGGCCATCAACTGCGGGCGATCGTACCGACACAATCAGTCAAAGATTTTCAAAGTGAAAGATTACAGGAAATTCCACGAATCTAAATATGCTGCGGATTGTTTTGGCTCTGGCATTTCTTGCGGCTGCAGTGAATTCCACGAATGTAAAGCAATGTAAGTTCTCATTAAACAACCAAAAAAGGATTTCTTAGACGTAGTAGAATCCAAAAGTGGTTTCAAAGATTATTGTTATATATTTATGCCATTTAATCAAGGGAATCACAATCTAGACTTTGGGTCTAGCTGTCCTCAACAATCTAGACGATAACTTGATACTGCTTTTAAACAAATACCTTTATGAAAGAAACTCAAGAGAGTCTTCCATACTGATACACAAGAACTCAAGAGAAGAGAGTGAGTCCTCTGCAGCCCTGTTTAATGGTAAAACTATTAACTATTTTCCACAAAATATAGCCAACTTTTTTGCTCAGTTAAACAATTTAAATGAATGTGGGTGCTGTCATCTCCTAGTCTGCATCTAGTGAATTACGTCCTAGACTTTGGGTTTAGCTGTCCCCAACAATCTAGATGTTGAATTAAAAATACATATTCATATATGTAAAAAAACTCAAGAATCGTCCAGATAGCGCAAAAAGAAGCGACTGAAACTCAAGAGAGTACCAGTTGTGATACCGCTTATCAGAGTCTCTTATCGCTTGGACTTTTTCCACAAAATGTAGCCTACTTTTATGCTCATCCCTCATATATTATTTCAGGCAAGGATAAACCGTTTCCACTGAGCGTCAGAGTGGCGGATTGCGACGAGCCACCGTGCACCGTGTACAAGGGCACCACGGCCATAATGGAAGTACAGTTCCTGGGCAGTAAGTACTTGGCCTGGCTAAAACACTGAACGTTATTTAAAATGTATCCATTTCCAGCTAGCAACAATATCAGGAACATTACAGCCAAGACCACGGCCAAAGTGTTCGGCATGAATCTGCCATACGAGCTGCCCGACGAAGTGTCCAATGTGTGCACAAATTTGATGTATGGTGCCATGTGTCCCATCGACAAAGGCGAGGACGTCACTTACCAGTTCAACTTCTATGTGGAGCCCAGTTTCCCGGAGATCACCGCCGATGTAACCGTAACGCTCATCGATGCAGAGGCCGAGGTCATCACGTGCTTTATCTGCAGCTGCAAGCTCCGCAAGGGAACGACGGCAGCCCAGGAGGAATACCTCCTGGACTGGCGCGACAACCAAACCGAACTGGAGGCATAGACAGACGGTCGTAGTACGCGACACCACTCGTGTGGCCTGACTGAAATTTAACTACTTCTACTTCGTCAATAAAGGCAAACCATTCCATTCCCAAAAGATTAGAGCCGTTTGTTTACCCTCACTACGTCATGGTTTCCAGTGTACCCGCCGCAATCGACCAGCCGATTAACACATTTCTTCGATAAGATGTAACACAGTCATCGGTGACGTTGCGGTTTGCACCGAAGAACCAGTAATTTATTTCACGGATTTGACCGGTTGAATGGGCAATAAAAAGCGATTTGATAATCACTTATTGACCGCCAGCTTATTGATCGAATTGCCCATATGGTCAACAGTGGGCCTCTTCTTATCTGCCACACACTTTTAGCTGGGTTGGGTGCAAAAGTACACTTGTCTAAATTCCAGGAAAAATACGCTTTTTTGGCCGAAAGATATGTCCAAACTAGAGTACAAGAAACTATGAAATCAATGATTTTTAGCTTTCTCTGTATGTATGTACATACGTATGTATGTATGTGTGTGCATTAATCTTTAATTTTGGTGATTTGTGATTTTTCTAGAGCTTTATCTTTCGCAGCAAAAGCATAGTGTTTTTGTGCTTAGTGTTTGCTTCTCCTCAGGTCGTGAAAGTAATTAAAAGTTTCTCCAAAGATCTGTTCTTTAGACTTGTTCGAACTTTTATTCGAATGATTTTTACACTGGCAGTTTACTGTGTGGCGCCATAGCATAGATTAGAATATTTTCATACTTAGAGTACTTAGAATATATATATATTTAACAGCCAGAAGGAAGCGTTTTCGAACCATATAAAGTACAAAAATATCTTCTTGTTCAACTTCTCTTCGGAGACTATCAGAGTTAGAGGAATCGGATTTTGCGTAGAACGTAATTTTCACCAACGCGGAAACATTAAAACTATTCTTATCAAGAGATACTGAATTAGTATATGGAACTAATAAATTGAACACTAATCTGGCGAAAAATGCACAACAATTTAAGGAAAGAATTCCGAGAGTTTCTTAAAAATTCCTCTTATAACTTTAAGGTTTGAAAGATCTCAATCTGAATACATCTTCCCTTTGTTTACACGATTTGTGCACCTATAATCCATTCTACAAAATCTGCTCCAGGAAGTTAATCATAAATTGTCGAAAAACTTTTTCCAGTGCATTTTGAATTGAAAGGGAATTGATAAGCTTGGTGATTCGTCGCTTGTTTTGGGAAATCTACAGTGATAGCTCGGTACATTTCTCTTCCTCTTGCGGGCCAAAGCGGTTACCGCTACCTGGATACCTTACCTTGGCTGACCAGGTGTGTCGCGGTAATCAGGCCAGAGACTTGCGAATTAATATTTGATTCGATTATAGCCTACCGACCACTTAATTTTACACTTTATTGGCTGTGTGTCCAGATAGCAATGGCCAATGGAAAGTTGAGATTATAATCAAAGAGCACGCGAGTGTCCCTTGTTGGTTGGCTGCAGCATTTGGGGCACATTTTCAATGAAAATAAAACACATCGTGTACAGAGGTAATGCCAAACACCCCCCATACATAAATACATATAAATATGTATGGGGTAAGGCAGGGCTTTTAAAATTTTATTAAATATTCATGAGACCTCGCGGGTAAGCAGCTAAGGGGGGATTGATTTGCCAAACGGATTTGCTTTCAGATGCAAATGTACATATATCACAGAATTTAAGGCCAATAAATGAAAGAATATTTTCTCGATTTCCCGACTCAATGTTCAGCTGCTGCTACCGTTGCCCTTGACCACCTTGATGTCGCACACGAAGCACGTGGATGTATCACCATCCTGATCCACCAGGTAGATCTCCACCTTCACCCCAATCTCGGGGTACTCGCCAATGGGGAAGGAAAACAAATAGGTGACATCCTCTGTTGGATACAGCGGACAGTAGGCGCCGTACATGAGGTTGGGGCAAACGGCGGCAACTTCTGGCGGCAGCTCGTACGGCACTGTGATGATTCCCAAGGTAGTGGCCTTAACCATGGCCTTCATGCTTGTGATGTACTTGTCCACGGCGAAATCGATCTCGAACAGCTGCGTGGATCCCTTCACAACGTTGCAGGGCGGCGTGATGCATCCACCCACGCGAACCTCCAGAGGAAAGGGCTTATTGCCAGAGCCTGGGAAATGATTTCAGTTAATTCTCTGAGCATGGAATACTTGAGAGACGAATTAGTGGTACTTACATCGCCTGACTTCTGTGGCTAGATCGCTGGCGGCCTGGACAGTGGCCAATAATCCCAGAGAGATACAAATAAACGCCTTGGCCTGCATGTTTCCTTGTTTGCATTGGTTTCAGCCAACGGTGCGAACATCGTTTTATAGCCAAAGCCGAACGACTTTTGAGTGAAATTTAATGTCGGATTTGGTTTATCTAATCGGTGGGCCAATAGACTCAAATTGGTCGTGTTTGCCCTTCGAAGGTGGCTGCTCTGGCACTCGATCGCATCTTTACCCAATAGTTGACTTTTTAGGGATTTAAAAATGAATTTGATTTGAAGTGGTTTAAGTAGAGAAGACCCATTGGGTGACATAAAATATTGGAGCTGTAAATGGGACATAAGGCAAGTAGATGATGGCTTGATTCATCTAAAGGAGAATAAAAAGAGGGCCACGCTACCATGCCACAGATAGTCGTCCTTTGTGGAGCGGAAGAGCGCGGCAAACTTTTGAAACAAACTTGATTCAGCATAGTCTCTGAGAAGACGGACAAACAGACAGACTTGTCTCTATCGACTCGGCTATTGATGCTGATCAAGAATATATGTACTTTATGGGGTCGGAAACGCTTCCTTGTGTGTGTTACACACAGCCATTTTGTGCACAAATCTAATATACCCCTGTACTCTTTTTGAGTATGGGGTAGGCTAAAGCAGCTATGCTGTGTTGATACGTTTCTATGCCTTTCGAACCTACTTTCAACCCTACCCTAATACAGATATTCACTTTCAAAGTAGTTGTATTTATACTATATATCCATCCTATATAGCCATCACATTATGTTAACCTCTTATCTCTCCTCCATAACTATGGATAGAATTAAGGCTTTTGAGGAGGCATAAGTAATTTCAGTAAGCATGGTAAAAAGTAATACAAAATAGATCGAAAGGTGTTTCTATAGGTCATAGAATGCTAGAGGTGCGATGCCTTCTGCCTGTTATATGGTACACAAATCGGTATAAATCTGAGTACCTTATATACCCATATCCATCAGAGACCTTAAACCTTTAAGAACCCTGACCAATGTACCCCATCCCAGAGTAATGCTAAATGTCCACCAATTTGTAGTATGACAATCTGTAGTGTTACATCTATTTCAAGAAATCAACCGAAACGTTGCCAATGGGAAGTGAAATCATCAAATCGGGCAACAGAATTTTATCACTTCATCTTTTACACACAGGGGCAGGGCCAGGAGCAGGGGCAGGCCCAGGGGCAGGGGCAGGGCCAGAGACAGGGGACAGCGTAAAAATAAATCCTTGAGCACTCCGCAGCCACCACAGGCAGGCAGTCAGGCCACTAAGCCTGTCGATGGCAATGGACAAAAAACCCACAGACATTTCCGTCTCGGCCGAAAGCCACTGACAATGGAACTTTTGCGACACACAGGAAGGGAAAATGTATAAAAGAAACAGACTAAAAGTAAGCTGGAAAATATAATTCTGCCCTTGCCAAAAATTTGCGAAAGGTAAATGCGAGGTGAGCCTCAAATGTTGTCGATGTTTCGCTTTTGTAGAGATTGAATGATATCCTCCAGCAGGGTTCTACTTCGATCCACCCTTGCGGATTTTCCGCAACCTTTTGGATGGTGGGTGGGTGGCATGTGGCATGTGGACAGCTTCAGCGCAGCATGAGATTTCCTCAAAATGCTTTTGAACTTGCCATCGGTCCTTCGTCCCTCCCCCATATGTCGTCTCTTACCGAAGAACTGTCGCCGCTTCTCACATGTAATTGTTGTGACATTATTTAATATGTCAAAGCAATGGAGAATCCTGCACGACACAACCGAGCGGGAAAGGTATCTTCGGGGCTTTCACCTTTCGCTGACAATGGGAACCGCAATATTTGATTAGCATCAGTCAGCCAGAGCGGAGATTTGGTTTCATTGATTTTGATGCCAACCCACACGCTCCGCTCCGGTTCTATTTACGGCGGCAGTAATGCAATTATCCGAGCCGGAAAAATCTGATGCCAGCATACTTTTGCAGGCAAAACATTTCCACTTAGGCCGGTTTCCGTTTGCACTTTTGTGTGCCAAAAATGTGTACCCACTCCCTCCCCTGCCCGCCTACTTCTTCGCTTTTTGCATATTCCCAAATGTATTGCACGGATATTCGGCTTATCTTTGATGTGCCTTTTTTCCTCTCTGAAATAAATACTCGTATCGATAAGGTGAGTGGAAGTTTTGAGAGCGAGCTTTTTTATTGATTTTTCTTTTGAGGAAAAGTATGCAACTAAAAGTGACAGAAAATTGGTTGGTTTTGGAAGGGGTTGGTGGGTTGCTTATTTTAATATTTGAATAGATTGGATGGCCCCAGGCCGCACCCCAACTCCCACTCCAGCTGCAGCACCACAGTTCCCAGTTAACTCAATTAATTTGTCAAATCAAGTCCGACATCAAATGCCAGCGCCAAAGCCAAACAATTTGTCACGCCAATCCCGATCCCGTGGCCTTACTCCTGACAGCCAAGCCAGCCTGTGCGGCCACCCATCCCGTACCCACTCCATACCCACTCTCTGTTCTATTTCAATTTGATATTTGTTTGTACGTAATTCAATACCCGAATGACAAACTGGCTGGCTGGTGCTTTGTGTCTCAATTAGGCGACAATTTGATTTTCGTGTTGTTAATTTTTCATTAAATTTTCGGAGCCAGAGTTCCAGGGCCGTGTGTTGTCAATTAATAGAGGAATTTCTGAAAGTCACGCCCAATTGCGCAGGAAGCCCCAACCTCAACACCAACCCCATCAATCCCATCCCCCCTCAACAGGTGCCTGGTATTTGGGGTCAGAGCAACCCTTATGCTCAGGGTGGGGTGGTGTCTATAGTCGGAACTAGTCGAGTGCATTCAGCTGGTTCCGTTTTAACAAGGCAACGTATTTGTTTTGTGGCCAGGCCGGGCCTGTCCTCTGACCACTGACCACTGACCAACTGGCCTTGAGACAATTTTTCCACAGTTTTCCACAATTTCCACCTGCATTGTTAGTCCTTTTCGCTTTGCTGCACACTTTGATATACACCGTACTCCTATATTGAGACTCAGTCGCCTTTTGCCAAATTGTAATTTGCATATGCCGTCATGCGAAAATGGTTTTTATTAAATTTTTCCAGCATGGGATGCTAATTAATTTGCTCACAGCCCCCTCCACCGGCCCCCTGCTGTGAGTCTGCACTGCGACTGTGTGGCGGTGGTCTGGGCTCTGTAATTAAATGAATGCAAAATTCATGTTTCCCGAAATCAAGAGAAACATGCGTTTCAACAAGTTCCACTAGCTGTTGAGTAATTTCTCCCCTTACGTGCTGGCATTTGTGGGCATGTGTCCAGGTCCCCACCTGGCAACACAATTTCACCTGAGAAATGTGACCTCTTCAGGCGAAAAGAAGTTTACTGCATTTGCATAATAATGTACAGGTCGTACCTCTCGAGCTCGAACTCGAACTCTCACTCGCTGGTAAGTACAAAGTATAATTAAAATGTTAGTTTGAAGCCAGGCAATACATAATTTGAGAGCTATGTATGCCCTCTCCTATAATTTCCACTTTCCTGGCCGTGATGTTGCTGGGTGCCCAAGTACAAGGCAAAAATTCCAAGTAAAATACTTTGCGATTTCCAGGGAAATATTAAAGGAACTCGTGTTAGAAGTAGAAGGTTACAAAGTCACTTAAATATAAGTGAAATCAGTTTCAGTAACAAATAAACTTGTCTCCAGAGTCTTTCATGTTTTAGTTAGGGATTTACTGCAATTTTCTAAGAAATGTGAAAGGAATCGGATTAAAAGAACTACCAAAATCCACAACTAAAAAACTAAACCCTTTTTAGAGCAATTAAAAATCAAATGAAAGTATTTGGAGTCATCGGATTATGCATTGCATTGCTCAACTTCAATTCAATCCCTTTCAAATGCCACTTATAGATTTACCCCTCAGTTATTTTCAAAATAAACTGTCACGTAAAATATATTAAATCCTCATTAACGCACAAATTAATTACAAAAATGCAAATTAAACAAACTGTTCCGCCAATTGAATGCTCACATCCCCTGGCATGTCCCGCAATTATTTGCCCATTTGATGGATGGATGTGCGAGTAGTACGTAAATATTTTGGAAATCAATTGCCGGCTGGCTGGGGCGAAATCGCTTAGCTAATTTGCATATAAAACAGTTGAATTTGTGAACAAAATCTGAAAATATTGATGAAATTTGGGCACAAGGATCGCTCTGGCCTGCTGCTGTCACCCCTTGACTTACCCTGACTTCCGTGCTGCTCGGCTCGTCTGGTGCTCTCGTCGAGTCAAGTGGGTGTAAGAAATTGTATAAAACTTGCTACAAATTGGCTATGCATATAAATTGATGTTAATGCGACGCTTTACAGAACGCTTAGGGTTGCTCCAGTCCGGTAGCCCAAGAGTATGCCACAGAAATCGCTGTTCGCGAATGCTAATCTTATCCTAATCTTGGGTGCCAGTCGGCCGAGCCCAGTATTTAATTTCCAATCGTGTGCAAATTTGATGCTCGCGATGGGTCCAAGTTCGCTTGCACCTGAAACCCCAATCCCGAGACCGCAACAGAGCCCACAAAATAAAGGGGGTTTGCACTCGCAAAGTTCGAATGTACTGGCTACTGTATTATGACCATCGATAATAGTAGCTGTTCTGGTGTGACTAATTTTTGTTGTCTAATCTAATATGATGTTTGTTTGCATGGTAATCAGGGGGATTTATAAACAATTCATTAGAATATAGTTACCGATAATGAGTTTCTATTTAAAATTTGTGGCAGCGGCACAAGTGCGGCGACACTATAATACCGGGTACATTCAGCACTCTGATTATCTTCTTTCCAGCTAATGATAATTAGTCTAGCCAAATATTTCCATACTGCTGTATTATCTCTGTTCCTTGTTCAGCCAACGAATTACTATCTGACAATTATATCTCGCTCACTCCGCCAGAGGGCGCGACCGCGTGGCCGGGCTGTAATTAACATATGATCCGACCAGACTCCACATTCGGGAATCTATGTAGTAGATCCGATCTTTAAGTGTGATTCTGAGTTCGGTTTTCTCGCATCCTCAAAATTGGGGATGACAGATATTTTTGCTAGTTGTGTGGACAGCAGAGGGGTAGTAAAATTGTGCTACTTGATTCGGTGCTTTATAACAGTAGTCCATTCAGAAAATCCTGGCCTTTGAATACCGTGTATAATCTACTCAGGCATTTCCGAGGCAACGATAAGATCACAGTGATCAATCTTTCAACCATATGGAAACTAAATATGGAATCATTGAAAAGGTGTTCCCTGCCAATTCATCACATTTTAAGTGCGATTAAGACGTAATAAGAGACGTAATAAAACACGTTCAATGTTCCTCAATTCAAACTCAGTGCAAAACGGATTAGATTGTGATCCGAGTGCGGGAGAACCAAGCTAGTCATGATTCGGGTATAAATACCCCTCTGTTAGCCCAGTTTAGGGAACAAAAACCAAAGTGCTTTCACAGAGAACAGAAGCAACCAAAAACCATACAAAAATGTCCAACATTCAGAAGTTTTGTCTAGTCCTGATGCTGCCCCTTATGTGGACCCTGGTCACTGCGGATACCCCAATCAGACAATGTAAGTACATCTGGAGAAGCTTGTAAGATGGAAATAATTAATCATGGAATTTTTAATCATATGAAGGTGCGGATAGCAGCTATCCCCTACCGCTAATGGTGCAGATCGATGAGTGCGATGCCGTGCCCTGCGACTTTTGGAAGGGATCCGAGGCCAAGATCGACATCCAGTTTGTTGCCAGTAAGTGTGACCTCAGAGATAGGCCAAAGTGCAGATACTAATTGGTTGATTTACCTTCTAATGTACTTATAGCTCGAAATTACATGAAGAAGTTGTCGGCCGAAGTGCGTCTCACCTCGCTGGGCGTTACCATACCCTACGATCTGGATGCCAGCCGTGGAAATGTGTGCCAGAATCTCCTGCACGGCGCATACTGTCCCCTGGATGCCGGCGAGGATGTCACCTATGAGCTGCTCCTGCCCGTGAACACCAATCAGCCCGAGGTGCCCACCCGCCTGGAGGTCAGACTCCTCGATGTGGACAATGACAATCAGGTGGTGTCCTGCTTCCTGACCGATGCGCGCATTAAGAAGCCCAGTGCGTTGTAGAACTGCACTGGACTGTGTGTTGAGGAGTAGGTTAAGTCGAGACATTGTATCAATGTTGCTGCACTGAGCATCTGCCGATGCCAATTAATAGGCGTAGTTAAGCTGTTGTGGCACTAAGCCCCGACAAACACTATTAGCAGTTATGAATAAATAATTAGGGGAAAATATGAATTATAAACATGAACATCTGAGCTAATTACTCCCACTTATAGTGGCAGCTTAGCTGGACGGACCCCACAGCTCCTGGGGGCGCTATGAATCGGCTTAATTAAATGACGCAGAAAATTACGCAACACCGCAGCGCCGAAGGCGAGTGGGGAAAGTCGTCTCAGCCGACAACTTTTCAGGTGGTGCGTGCGGTTTTTTCCAGCTCCTTTTCAGAAAATTGTAAACTTTTCATTGCGCACTCTTCCATTTACACGCAGGGCCAAAGCTTGAGCACCTATGGCTTCCTTCCTGCCTTCGGCGCTAATTGGCTTTTCAACACTTTGGAGCTTCCGCGACTGGTCCGGTTCGATGATGGGGGGTCTAATGAATAAGCTCTGATGGCGGCGCATATCCGTCGGTTAGCTAATTGAGTCGTTGACTAGGTGGTGACATATAGCATATAACATATGCTGCTAAGGGCTACAAATTGGGACCTCCGCAGTCACAGTTTTTCAACAAGAACTCTCCATCCTAGGTACAATCTTGTAGGTTCAAGTTCCAGTTAGACTTGGAAATGAAATGCTGGCGTGTTCAGTCAATCGAACCGATCTGATGATGATAACAATTAAGACAAATTGCCAACGATATATTTAAAAATAAAGCCCAACCAAATTATAGATTTGCATTGTCATGCTGTTTACTATGTAGCCCTAAGGCCAAGGATCATCTGTAGAGCTCATTGCAAAATGGAACTCATTCGGATCGGTTGGGTTTTGGCTTGTGTGTGGTTGCACCTAACCAACCAAGTTGATGGGGAGAAGAGCTCTTTTCTAGATTTTGAACCAGATCAAAAGGTATTTAATTGAAATTAATTAAAAGAAAATGCACCAAAAGTAAACTCAACTTGTTCTCAGAAAGCAATAGTGTCCATCAAGCACATTAAGGTGTTCGGCGAATCGAGCTACATGAAGGCCAAGGTTAACATTCACGAAGATCGCACTCACTTCGACCTGAATGTCCGCTTGACGCGTGAGCTGGGCAGCAACCACCTGGTGATGAATGTCAAGGTGCGCGTTCGACCCGATGGCAGGAACAAGTTTGTCCGCTTGTTCGGGCTAAAACGAATCAATTTCTGCGGCTTCCTCAGCGAGTACAACAGCAGCCCGATGCTGCGGTTCTTGTTCAAAAAAACGGTCATACTGAGCGACATCATTGAGTGCCCCATCCGGGTGGGCAACTACACGATGCTGAATGCCGATGTGGCCGAAAATATCTCGCCGGATGGTGTTCAAAACGGCACATACAAGTTCTTCACTGAAATAGTCGAGGAGAGCGGAGAGATAGCCAAGGTTTTTGCCCTGCAGGTCACCTCGATTATACAGATCATAGAGCAAGAGAATGTCGTGTGATTTGTGGTAATCTAATAAATGGCTGACATTAAGCTGCAGTATAGTATGGCGCAGAGACCATGACCATAGCCATGGTCTGATCTCCGGTAGTTATTCCCATTGCGCAATGAACCTCATTCAGAACGCATTGTTTTTATCGCTCTTCCAGTTGATATTCTCCAAGGAAAATGGTACGAAATCAATGTGGGATGAGGATGATGACTCGAATAAGGTATTTTAGTTGTTCCGTGGATGAGCAATCATCTCTCATCGAGTTGCACTGCCTTTCAGAAACCCATTCTGCGCATCAACCACATCAACGTTTACGGCGAGTCTGGCTATATGAAGGTTTTCACCCACATCCATACGGATCGCTCCCATTTCGATATTAATGTGCGGCTCAAAAGGGAGCTGGGCAGCAATTTCCTGATCTTCGGTTTGAAGGTGCGCGTAAGGCCCGAGGGCGAAACGATCTTCGTCACTCTGCTGCAGATGAAGCGCCTGGACCTGTGCGGCTTCTTCTCCGACTTTTCTGGCAATCCCATGATGCAATATTTTCTCAAATCGAAGATGCAGATGAGCGAAATCATTTCGTGTCCTGTGCGAGTGGGAAACTTCTCGCTGCTGAATATCAGTGCGTACGATATCTATCCAGCGAGCTTGCAGAACGGAACCTACAAGTTCTTCGTGGAAGTGGTCGAGGGAACTGGCGAGATAGCCAAGGTCTTTGCTCTACAGGTGACCACGGACGTCAGAGTACCATCCCAGAGTGCCCAAGAATAAACTGAAAACCGTTGAGTGTGCGAACAAAGGATATGTAATTACGGGACAGAACACATCCCCACCCTGGTCCCTGGTCCCTGGTCACCCTCCTGGGCTACCCCCCGTTTGCATTGTAAGCGGATTGCCTGCCGATTTTTTCCCTTCGCAATTCGCAATTTTCCGCCTTCAGTTTTTCATTGTGCGTCATGCGACTCGTTCTTGGTGGCATTTTTCCCCCTAAGTATGTACTGAAGCTCGTATTGTATTGAAAATCGCTTAAAGTGCAGAGTCCGATTATGGTGATTATCTCTAGACTATCGAGACTTGCGTGTCTCCGTTTTGAGGTTGTGTGTTTTTGGATTTCCCGCGGGATCCTTGCTGTATTCCGAAGCCATATGTGCTCTTTGTTGACGTAATTTTCGTATAATTAATAGAAAAACAATATGTTCAATGGCCAATCAATTGGGAAGCCGCCAGTCAGGCAACTATCTTTCATTTCATTTTCATTATATAATGGCTGCATTTATCCAGGATAAAGGCTTCTACAGTTGTTGGCCACATAAGCCACTAAAACCCTTTCCAAAGTCAAGACTCTCTCTCTCTCTTTCTCTCCTTGGATGTAATATGATATTTTAATGGATGTTGAAATATTCCTGCCCCGGTTAATTAAAATCCGTAATGCGGTTTTCAGCCCGTAGACAGTTTTTTATTAAAGGGGTTGGCCCTGGTCCCATGGTCACACCCTCTGATCGGAAATGTCTTTATTCACGCACAATCAAATCACTTTGCCAATTCAATTTGGCGAAAATAATGTGCATAGCTTCTGTGGAAGGGCAAATGGAAATCCAAATATGTATTGCCAATCTCATCTCTCAGCAGAGAAAAGAAAATTCCAACAATTTCAAGTAGCTCTTCTGGGGAGTTCTTTCGCCGGGAGGTGGACGGGCGACTCACGTGAAGTGCCAATGCCTGCTATCAAGTGTCGCACTTATGTGTGACCTTTGCAAATTCAATTTGTCGCCTTTTTATCTAAAAATATTTCCTATTAGCCTCGTCGAGAGGAGGGTAAACTTTTCAATTTCAATTTCCTATGACGGAGAATGGTCAATAGCTTCAGATTTCTCCGAGGAAATCGAAGCGGGATTTCACGATATCTGTGCTGTTGGGACAGTGAATCATTGTGTCTTTACTTTCAAATTTTATATATTTAAAAGATTTATAGATTGAATCAAAATTACTTTAAATTCTGGCGGTCTGATTAGATCTCTTACTACGGCTTCTAGTCAGGCAATCATAAATTTGCGACATTTTTAGAATCTTTTGGCAAGACCCCAACATGCTATCACATATCCCAATATCCCATATTCATATTAAAATTGAATCAATCAATATCGATTTTGGATACAGCCAAGTCGTCGTAAAATTCAATTTACAGGAGACTTAAAACGAAATTTAAAAAAAAAATAAAACGAAAAATTTTTTGAACCCGATGGCGATGGCGGTCGTCCATCTGGCCATTTCTTTTCGAGGCTCAACGGTTCTGGCAATTAAAAAGGCGTTGAGTTGGGCAATTAAACACACGAACCTGCCTCAAAATAATTCACTTAAATAACGCAATGTTGCGTAATTCAGTTTCACAGTTTTGTAATTAAAAGCATTTGCATAAGAATCGCATAGAGCGAATCAGCTCCTAGCCTCAGCCTCGGGCATACTTTCATGCCACTCTAATTAAAACGGACTGGCCGGGGCTCCTCTGGCTGGCCTTTCGGCTCGGTCCTGGTCCTGGTGCTGGTCCTCCCTCAAAGGTCATCAACGTCTCCAGCGAGGCGACGCAACCCCCTCCCAACCCCCTTGCAGTCGATTGTAGTTGGGCTTATGGTTTGTCAATAGCGTTTTGTTCTCTGCGTGGCATACAGGAAGTCTTTAATGTCCTTCAATAGGGAACTTCAGTTGGAGGAGAATGAAGTGGTTTGGTGTGTTTAAGGACTATTGTTGAAACATTGTTCATCGCGAAAAATACATCTTTCGTGACATCAAACATTTTGGAATGTACAATGTGCACAATTTTCTGATCAATAGATCAATAGTCAATGAGCTTTTGATACCTATCCAGTATTTTTTTGGGTTTGGGGTTAATTACTAAATTGCTCAAGCGGTAAATGTCTGATATGGAATTAAATAGATATTGTTGACTTGAAATACCCTTTTGGGTATTTCCTTACAGGACCTTACAAAAATGAATAATAAGATCTGTTAATTTTGGCTGTAACAATAATCAGATATGATCCAGATCCGGCAATCTGGTAGATATGGTTTATATGGAAACGGGCATTTTGAAATAGACTTGTTACTGTGTGATATCACAGAAGTGTGGATATTCCCTGAGATCTAGGCGCTCATCGGCACGGATGGACGGACAGACTGGCAGAGAAACAAGGCTATATCGACTCGGAAATTATTGCTGATCCAGAATATGTATACTTTATGGGTTCCTTCAGGGTTTTACACTCATCCACTGTCACCAAAAATCTAACATACCCCTATACGGTTTTTAAAATAAATGATTTTTCCTCCATCACGTGTTCTGGTTAAGCGAATTTGTTTTCTAGTATTGGTATTGATATCGAAATTCTAAAATTTAAACAGTCTATTAAATAAATAAGTAATTAGTAATTAGCTAGTAAATTAGAACATAGTTCAGCTCCGATTAGAATGATGATGAGGTCCATTTCTATAGTTGTGCCTAAACAATGAGGGTCCCAAGCATTCCGATCCGAGTGGCGACATTTGTTTCTATGATCCTGATTCTCAACGGGTCCGATGGTCTTTTTAAGTACAAAAATATCAAGTGCAAGTGCTACGAGAAATCTTATTGCGAGTTCAAGAAATGTGAACTTAAGGTTCTGGGTCGTGGCATTGTGGGGCTCAATATGCATGTACAAGCGAAACAGTTGCCCATTCACAGAGTAAAGGTATGTCTCCGTATATGAATTGGTCATGCAAATTAAAGTTAACAGGCCTCGAGTGTCAGTTCCAGGTGACTACGTTTCGAAGGTTTAATGGCTATCGGCCCTTCCTATACAATGTCACAGTGGATGTCTGCGGCTTCGTAAAAAACCCGAAGCGCTTCCCGTTCTTCATCATGGTGCACGATGCTATACGAAACTTCAGCAACTTTAACCACAGCTGTCCCTACAATGTATGTGGAGGAATCGTATGAAATTACTTAACTTTAAGGCTCATTTTTAAATCCCCCGTGCAGGATGATATCATTATTGATAGAATGGTGCTTAACGACGAAATGATTAGCAGGATACCTGTTCCTAATGGATTCTACAAGCTATTGGTTGCTGTAGCTACCGAAGGTATCTTTCGCGGCGAAGTCGAGGCATATTTAGAGGTCAACTTGGGATACGATCGCTGAGATATCAAACAACAAACGGCAAAATCATTAAGAAAATCCTTTTTGATAGAGGAGGTCTGAATGTAGGATAGGTGTAAGGTGTGTTTATGGACTATGCGTCATTTGCTGATCAATATTTAATGAGCTTCCGATCCTTTCCAGTTTTGATTTCGAATAAATATTCCATACAAGTTAATTTTAAAAGCGTTTGGGGCGGATTTGGGACTATTTACTAAATTGCTCAGGCGTTAAATGGCAGATATTGAATTTACAGATATTACAGACATGGAATACCCTTTCAAAACATTATGTAATTAATTATCTAAAAGGTTTATATCCTTACAGGACCTTAATTTTACAATTTTAGCTAAATCTGTCTGAAATATTCAAAAACATTCATAAATATGTACACTATTAAGCACAAAGGCAAAACAAAGAGAAACGCTGTGAGTCGCAGTCATCAGGACGGATGGACGGATATACCGACCGACGGACAGACGGACAGACAGGGTTTATCGACTCGGTTATTGATGCTGATGAGGAATAGGTATTAATACTATATGGGGTCGGAAACTCTTCCTTCTGGATGTTGCACACATCCACTGTCACCACAAATCTAACATACCCCTATAATATTTTTGGGTATCGGGTATAAATGATAAATGATTTTTGCTCAACCACTTATTTTTGGTAACTGAATCTATTTTTGGGTATTTAAATCGAAATGATTAAATGTTTTTTTTTTTAGCGAATAGTCAAGCTCCGATTATAATGGTGATGTCGTCCATTTCCATAGCTGTGTCTCAACGATGAAGGTCCCAAGCATTCCGATCCGAGTGTCGACATTTGTTGCTATGATCCTGATCCTGCACGGGTCGGACGGTCTCTTCAAGTACAAAAATATCAAGTGCAAGTGCTACGAGAAATCTTATTGCGAGTTCAAGAAATGTGAACTTAAGGTTCTGGGTCGTGGCATTGTGGGGCTCAATATGCATGTACAAGCGAAACAGCTGCCCATCACCAACGTTAAGGTACGTCCTTGTGTGTGGGCTAGTCCTGCAAATTGAAGTAACTCCCAATCTTGAACTTTCGAGAGATTATCCTTTCTTTCTCGGTGCTGTGTTACCCTGTTAGGCAATATTGACCATGTTCCGACAATTTAGTGGATATCGGCCCTTCTTATACAATGTCACAGTGGATGTCTGCGGCTTCTTAAAGAACCCGAAGCGCTTCCCGTACTTCAAAATGGTGCACGATGCTATACGAAACTTCAGCAACTTTAACCACAGCTGTCCCTACAATGTATGTGGAGAAATCGTATGAAATTACTTAACTTTAAGGCTCATTTTTAAATCCCCTGTGCAGGATGATATCATTATTGATAGAATGGTGCTTAACGATGAAATGATTAGCAGGATACCTGTTCCTAATGGATTCTACAAGCTATTGGTTGCTGTAGCTACCAAAGGAATTTGGCGCGGCGAAGTCGAGGCGTATGTAGAAATCAACTTGGGATACGATCGCTGAGATATCAAACAACAATAGGCAAAATCATTAAGAAAATCCTTTTTGATAGAGGAGATCCTGATGTAGGATAGGTGTAAGGTGTGCTTATGAGCTAATGGTGAAACATTTAACATTGGGAAAACTATTTCATGACATCATATTAGTGCTCAAAATGTACCATCATTATCTGATCAGAATTTAATGAGGCACTGATGCCTTTACAGTGTTCTTTTCTGATAAATAAACTACATATTTACTAAACCACTCATACGTAAAATGGGGAGTATTATATTTTTGTTTGTAAATTAGAGATTGATAGATTATTTATTGAAAAATCCATATTAACAGCTGGAAATACCCTTCAAAAGATGATTCGAATTTATCTTCTGGACAAAAAAACAGGCAGCGAATTGTACATACTTTCGATATTCCAAGATCATTCTGTCACTTGGACCTATTTCATAAGTCTGGATACAAAATATAAGATATATAATAAAATAAAATATATAAGAGCTAGAGCAACGGCTCTTACGGACAGACAAACATGACTCAATCGACTCGGCTATTAATGCTGATCAAGAATATATATACTTTATGGGGTCGGAAGAGCTTCTGGCCGTGACACACATCCATTTTCCCCACTTATCTAATATACCCCTATACTCTTTTTGAGTATCTGGTATACAAATGTAGGAATATATCAACAAATGTGAACGTCATTCGACCTTTAGACCCTGTTCAAGGGTATAAAAACAAGTCAAGCTCCGATGATGACAATAATGATGATAATGTCGTCGTCCATATACAGAATTGGGCCTCAACAATGAGGGTCCCAAGCATTCCGATCCGAGTGTTGAGATTTGTTGCTATGATCCTGATCCTCGACTGCTCGGATGGTCTTTTTAAGTTCAAAAATATCAAGTGCAAGTGCTACGAGAAATCGTATTGCGAGTTCGCGAAATGCGAGCTCAAAATTCTAGGTCGAGGCATTGTGGCACTCAATATGCATTTACACGGGAAACAGTTGCCATTCAAAAGAGTAAAAGTATGTGCCCGTATGTAAGTTGGTCATGAGAATTAAGGATGTTGACAGGCCTCGAGTTTCAGTTTCAGGTGACTACGTTCCGACGATTCAATGGTTATCGGCCCAGTTTTTACAATATGAGCGTAGATATCTGTGACTTCTTCAAGCACAAGAAACGCTTTCCGTTCTTCAACATACTGCACGATCCTTTACGAATCTTCAGCAACTTTAACCATAGCTGCCCCTACAATGTAAGTAACTGGGGAATCGTTTGCACCCAGTTTACTTTAACATTTCATTCCTTATTCCCCGTGCAGCACGATATCATCATAAATAGAATGGTGCTGAATGACCAAATGTTGAATAAACTACCTGTTCCTAATGGATTCTACAAGCTATTGATTGTTATAGCTACCGAAGGCATCTGGCGCGGCGAAATCGAGTTCTTTTTCGAAGTCAACTTGGGATACGATCGCTGAGAGATCAAAGAACAAAAAGTAATATTATCCTTTTTATCCTCTATAGATCATGTTATAGGGGCTAAGTGTGAAGGTGTGTTTATAGACTATTGTTGAAATATTGAACATCGGGAAAATGTATATGTGATATATTCAGGTATAATCGGTACTTATTTATATATTTATGCTCAAAATGTACCGTCATTATCTGATCAGAATTTAATGAATCTCTGATAAATAAACTATTTACTAAACTACTCATACGTAAAATGGGGAGTATTATATTTTTCTTTGTAGATTAGAGCTTGATCGATTATTAATGGAAAAATTTGTATTAGCAGCTGGAAATAGCCTTTAAAAATTCATCACATTTAATATCTGATCATTCTGCTATTTGGACCATTGTCATAAGTCTTTTCGGTTATTTAGTAACAACCCAAGAATTTATTTATCTATTTTTAGTAGTAAAATTTTAGACATATATCTAAAAATGTGAACGTCATTCGACAGAATGAATAATACCCTCTTTAAGGGTGTTGAAACAAGTCAAGCTCCGATAATGATGATGACATTATCGTCGTTCTTTTTTTGAAGGGTATTGATATCGAAATGCTAAAATGTAAATAGTGTGGTAAGTAAATTAGTAGCTGGTAAATTGGAAAATAGTTCAGCTCCGATTATAATGATGATGTCGTCCATTTCCAGACTGGGGCCTCAACGATGAGGTTCCCAAGCGTTCCGATCCGAGTGTTGACATTTGTTGCTTTGATCCTGATCCTCGACTGCTCGGATGGTCTTTTTAAGTTCAAAAATATCAGGTGCAAGTGCTACGAGAAATCTTATTGCGAGTTCGCGAAATGCGAGCTCAAAATTCTAGGTCGAGGCATTGTGGCACTCAATATGCATTTACACGGGAAACAGTTGCCATTCAAAAGAGTAAAAGTATGTGCCCGTATGTAAGTTGGTCATGAGAATTGAGGAAGTTGACAGGCCTCGAGTTTCAGTTTCAGGTGTCTACGTTCCGACGATTCAATGGTTATCGGCCCAGTTTTTACAATATCAGCGTGGATATCTGTGACTTCTTCAAGCACAAGAAACGCTTTCCGTTCTTCAACATACTGCACGATCCTTTACGAAACTTCAGCAACTTTAACCACAGCTGCCCCTACAATGTAAGTAACTGGGGAATCGTTTGCACCCAGTTTACTTTAACATTTCATTCCTTATTCCACGTGCAGCACGATATCATCATAAATAGAATGGTGCTGAATGACCAAATGTTGAATAAACTACCTTTACCCAATGGATTCTACAAGCTATTGATTGTTATAGCTACCGAAGGCATCTGGCGCGTCGAAATCGAGTTCTTTTTCGAAGTCAACTTGGGATACGATCGTTGAGAGATCTAAGAACAAAAAATAATTTTATCCTTTTAATCCTCTATAGGTCATGTTATAGGGGCTAAGTAGAAATGTGAACTTAAGCTTCTGGGTCGAGGCATTGTGGGGCTCAATATGCATGTACAACCGAAATAGTTGCCCATGAACAGAGTAAAGGTATGTCTCCGTATATGAATTGGTCATGCAAATTAAAGTTAACAGGCCTCGAGTGTCAGTTTCAGGTGACTACGTTCCGATGGTTTAATGGCTATCGGCCCTTCCTATAAAATGTCACAGTGGATGTCTGCGGCTTCTTCAAAAACCCGAAGCGCTTCCCGTTTTTCTACTTGGTGCACGATGCTATACGAAACTTCAGCAACTTTAACCACAGCTGTCCTTTTAATGTATGTAGCGAATCGTGAGAAATTGTTTAAGTTTAATATTAATATTCGTATTCCTTTTGCAGGATGACATCATCATAAATAGAATGGTGCTGAATGACCAAATGTTGAATAAACTACCTATACCTATACCTATACATATACCTATACCTAATGGATTTTACAAGCTATCTCGAAGCCAACTTGGGATTCGATCGCTGAGAAATCAAAGAACTAATGTAATATTATCAAGCCCATTTAATTTTAATGAAAAGTCTTTCGTTTATTAATCACATTCGATCGATGGTGCACAACTAGGATATTATCTGCACTTACTTCACTTGTAAATCCGTTGAGCAAACATATCGCAAATCCGTTGCCAAAGATCATCATCATATGAGCCTAATTAAGAGCCCATTACCCAACCCTCGCTATGTAAACAGACACCGCAGACCGCAAGTCAGGCAGCCCATGAGGCCAAACGAACCCACCCTCCCCGTTCGAGGCTACGGGGTGGCATGCAACGTGTTGCGGTCGATGGGTAGCAGGGGGATGATGATGCCCTGAATTGTTACGTGTGTAATTCGACACTTGAACATGTTTACAGCAACGGCGACAACACGGGCAATTAGCCCATGAAATCTTCATGCAAATGAGCGTAAAATGTTTTTCATTCTCGTCAAGAACATTTCCTTAGACAAGTGTCCGGAACAGGAGGCAGGAATAACGGTTGAGCATCTCACAAAGGCCCCAGCTATGCTAATGAGCCCCTGACGAACTGGCAATTAGCCGACGGCCAGGGAAAAGCCACAAAGTGTTACCTGTTGACCTCGTTGCTCCAGAAAATCTGTGCAAAGCTAAAAACTTAATGAACCGATCTCTTTTTTTTGCTGTCTTTTCCTTCCATTGTGATGTGGGAAAGAGGAAAGGCTGTGTTTTCGGCTGTGCGGCAGGATATAAAAGTTCATAATTAAATTCCTGTTCTGTTTATTAGTCGGAATTGTGTTCGGGCCTGGGCTGTGTTGCTGGTGTCCCGACGCAACAATTTAATTAAGTTTTTTCTCTAATTAATTGCATTCAGTTGCAGTCGAAGCCAGGGCTGCGAAGGGCTGAATAAATTGGAGCCAGCGAGTGAACCAGAACTTTGGTAACACTTTATAATGAATCAGTAAAGCTTTAAGTAAGAAAGGGCAACCCAGAATTTATATATTTTTAACACATGATTATCTTTTTGGTCTCCTTTGTTAGATGTATTCATTATTTTCAATATTCAATAAAAAACTGGTCTGTGGCATATACCGTTGAAAAAATATCTATTCTCCAAGCCATTTAGCATGGATAATATATTGTAAGGCTTCTAGATATCGTAGTACCATGTACTCGTGCAGACTACAGCTTGGAATTTTTTCCCTTCAAACACGCGAAGCCAGGGTTGGAAGTCAATGAATGAACCGGCGTTTTGTGAACTTTTAATATATTTTCAAATCTGTCTTAATTTGAGCATATTTTATTCCGAATCACATCCACGGGTATGGACCACATTAGATCTTAGGACCAAGGGGTGGAAACCCCAGAGAGGTTTTACTCAGATTATTGAAAATTATTTAAAATGTCATGATCTAAAAATAATAATATGTTGCATCGTTTTTAACCTTCAATAGCAATGTACTTTCCAGCCCTGGCTAAGACAAACTTCTTCAAGTTGATTTTTTTCATAGCTGACGCCATTTTGGAAAACTCAGTCGCAGCGGGGAAGCTACATTAAAATTTCAAAACCACAAAAAGAATCCTTTGGTTCTTAAAATGTCTGAACAAAGATGACCATGATGATGAAGATGATGATGACGATGACGAGAGAGAGGGATAGAGAGAGAAAGAGAGAGAGAGAGGAACAAAGCACAGGTAGCAAGGCAACAAAAGGCTCAATCACCTGCCCCATAAACTCCTCATCCGCATCCTCCCATCCAATTGTAGGTGTGGGGGGGTGGGGTTTGGAAAACTCCAATGCACTGCAATGAAATTCTTCATTTTCAATTGAATGACATTCCATTCTGGTTTCTGGTTTTCGGAGGCGTGGCATGGCTTGGCCATCAATGCTCTGCTCTGCTCTTCCCTGCATGCTGCCAATGGGCGCTGCCCGAGCAGAGCAACAGATGCCAGCAGCTGGGCAGCCAGCCCCCGCCCCCTCCTCGGCCCCAACAGAGCAGCACGTTCCTTCAGGGGCGTGTCGGCGCATGCGCCCTCCGTCTGCGTGGGCGCCTGAGGGTGGGATTGTCAAGCTATGCAAACGGCGGGCGAATCCCAGAGCAGGCCGCTCAGGATTCCGCAGCTGTGTGCGAGAGAGAGCCGCACGGGCCATGGGCATCTCTCCAGGCCAAAAGTGGGTGAGCTGGGTGGCTGACCTCGAGGAGTGGTGGGTGGCGGCTTCCATTGGCTTCTTCGCATTCAAACCCAATTTCAGCGCAGAGAATTGCGACAGGTGACTGCGACACCGCTCCAACCAGCCACGGACACGGACACGGACACGGTGCGGCGTAGCGTCCTCCGTTCAGTTCGTTTCAGCGTTTGCCTCGAGAAAGTTGCGTGTAACGGTTCATCGAACAGCTTACGGTTAGAGGTCGAAAGGTAATAAGTGCGCAAGGATATTCCAAATGTAACACAAGGAACCCGCAGTGAAAAATGTTAGTTTGAAAATACATACATACATAGTTTCCAAAGTGATTTAAATAGTTTCAGATCATAAGTGGACATAAAGTATTAAAAAAAAAGATTAATATGCAGACTAAAGAGTGAATGAATTACAAAATAAATAAAATTAATAAATTGTTAAAACAATAAAAATTTTATCAGATATACCGGCTTAGTGTTGAGGCTATATAAAATGAATTTTGGAACTGACAACTGAAACATTTAATGGTCTAAATGTGCCTTTTATGATATGGAAACACTTAGATTATTGGAATTAGTTTAGTCTATCAAAAAGGAAGTAGAGTGAGAGATCTTCTATGGAAAGATTTCTCAGGCGTTCATCTACGTAGGTACCTCCTTCCTTAAATATATCTCTTGGGCAGGAAATTTGTTAAACTGTTGGTGTCTAATAAAAGTGATAACTGTTTTTAATGTAATTACTGCAAAGACTTTCTTAGTATTTTATATTAATACTGCCATAAAATGTTCTGTGTTAAATTTCTATCATATAAACATAAACACAAACTATATGCTATGAAACCGTTGAACTTTTCGATATGATCTTCAAATATATCAATCCTCCTCAAATCTACCAGCTAGGATTTCTTTCACCAATAATTTCATACAAAAATAAAATCATAAACCTGTCATCCAACCAGGAATAATTTTCTAAAAAAGTTTAGAAATAGGAAAGCAATTTCTACTTAAGCAGAAGACACAATATAATTCGAAACGACTATAATAGGATAGCGGAGGACTTTTTTATTATTTTTTTTGATATATTTTTTTATTTAATAAGCCCATCTAAGCCCCTGTTCCATTTATTCCATATTTTAAAGTTGGCAAAGCCCAAGTTAAAAAGTTTTAATAAATTTGATCTGATATTTTAAGAATATTTCATGTCCACTTACAGTCCGATTCTGTTTAGAAGCTAACTAAATTAATTTTAAATATTATTTACTTTTAATATCAATAAATATATGCATATTTGTACATCATAGGAGGCATCCAAAAGAGCCTCTTTTTTAGGCGCCTTTTCGATCTAAAGTACATCTTCTAGAGGCATTGTATGGCCATTGTTCCAACCCAAAAATAAGCATAATAATAACAACCATTTAGCGAGAACCTTTTCTAATATAAATCAGAACAAACTTGAATATAATTATCCCTTTTTCCAGTTAAATCAAGCAAGCAACATTATATTATCCATGGAAAAGGCAAAACGGAAACATTAAATGAAATCTCAAGTGTTTTACTCTGGAAAATAATAGAAAAACCAAGATAGCGAGGAAAAATGATGAACATGAATCCACTGTCCCATCCCCCTCTGCAGTCTCTGTCACATCCACATCTAAGCCAGCACCAGCAGCAGCAGCAGCACCAGCTTCAGGCCCAGCCACTGCATCCCGGCCACCCGAACCATTACGGCGAGTCCCAGTCCCGGGCATTACCAGCAATCAACGAGACATTTCCGCAATTTAGTCAACATCGTCCGGCGATTTCGTTGCTGTCGCCACTGGATCTGTCGCTGCGTGCAGCGGCCAGCATTGTGCCAATTACACCGCCATCGACGCCCTCGCCGCCCCGCAAGCGCCAGAGATTAATGTCCGAGGAGAATTATCTGTGGCGGCCGCACATGGTGAACACACCAGCCCCAGCACCAGCACCAGCTCCGGCCCCAGCTCCAGCTGCGGCGCTGTCTGCAACAGCAACAGCCTCTCATGCTATACTCGGGATGCAGCCAGCCACTAGCTACTTTCATCATCTCCACCATCACCATCATCATCAGCAGCAGCAGCAGCAGACGCATCAGCAGCCGCCTCATCAGGGGGACAACTGCTATGGCATGCGCGGCTTTGAGGGGGCGTCGTTGTCCTTTAATAAAAGTAATTTTCACGAGACAAAAAATAACTTTGAGCAAATTCCGGCAAGTCAATCGAGCGTGCCTCGCCCCCTTCCCGTTCTCGTTGCCAGCTCGCCCATCTATGTGGATGATGAGACCATCGTGTTGACCGAGGACGAGGATGAAACAGTTGTCAGTTCCCATGACTACAATGAGGATGCCACGGACACGGAGGAAGTCAACGACGGTGATGATGAGACGGTCCAGGTTCAAGTCAGCGATGAGACCCAAGAACTTGAGGTCGAGGCGGATGCCCGTGTGGCGGGCAGCGCTAAAGCTGACGATGACGACGATGATGAGGAGGAGGTCTTTGTCGATGTCCTGGGCAGTGACGATGATGAGACTGTGGACCTGCAGAGCCCCGCCTTGAGACTGCAGGCCGAACTTCTCGACCCCAAGGCCCTGAAACGTAATGAAGTCCTGTACGAGGACGAGGAGCTGCACAATCAAGCCGTGGATGGCTTGGCCCGATTGTTTGAAAGGGACTTTCAGCAGCCAGAGATGGAGGCAGCCAAAGAGGAGCTAGCCGCAGCCCGAGAAGAGCTGCTCATCGAGAAAACCTACACGGATCTGAGTTGCGTTGGAGCTGGGGCCGAGCACCAGACATCGCCACTGATGGCATCCCTTCCCCCGGCAGCACCAGCTCCCCCCATGCGGACACACAAGACCGAACGGAAGCGGGCCAAGCTACGCAAGCACACGGCCATTGATGAGGAGACCATAAGTCCCGTGTCCGGCACCATCATACGCAAGCTGCGCGACGATGAGGAGCTGGTCGTGCGCAAAGGTGACATTGATCCGGCTTTCAATGTGGTGGAAATCACCGAGGAGGCCAAGGCCATCCTCGCCAGCATCGATAATAAGATTGGCGACTACTTGTGCCAGCTTTGTCGCACCATCTACGACGATGCCTTCATGCTGGCCCAGCACCGCTGTCCCCGCATCGTCCACATCGAGTACAAGTGCTCCGAATGCGAGAAGGTTAGTCAGTCCTGCTCTGAGGTAGATCTTTCAGATACTAATCTCTCCTTGGCAGGTCTTTAATTGCCCAGCCAATCTAGCATCCCACAGACGCTGGCATAAGCCCAAAGCGGACGCGGCTACGGCTGCGGCTACGGCTGGAAAGAAGCGACAGGGCACCCTGAGCGAATCGACCGACCCCAACCAGGAGGCAGACAGAGTCCACGATGAAGCTAGTGATGGCATCTATCCGTGTCATCTGTGCGGCAAGACCTTCCGACGGTAAGATACTTCAGTCTACACCAATCTCTAAACGAAAAGATCAGTATAGTATCGGTAAACCAATTGCTATATGGCCTTTATTATCTTCCTCCTGATAGCCATGCCTACCTTAAGAAACATCAAGCTTCCCACCAGATGCTGGAGAATCTCAAGAACCTTGACTTCTTTAAGGCCCAACAGCAGCAGCAGCAGCATCCACACCCCCTACCGGAGCACCCACAATTACAACAGTCGTCGGCGCACGGCCCAGCTACTACCACGACGTATGGTCCATTGCCACGCCCCCCTCATGGAATACCCATTTATCCCCCGGCAGCTTCAAAGAGTTATGTGGGTGGACAGCGGTTTCACGGCTTTCCCTTCCAGCCCTTCGATCAACGTCGCTTCTACTCTCTGGGCGAGTTCTATCTGTCGCAGCACTTGGAGCGCTCCTCGGCCTTTCAGTATGTCCAGGCGAATCATCTGAGGCAACTGTCGAATGTGGCCCAAAATCTGCTACCCCCGATGCCCGTCAAATGACCCAACCACACCACGAACGTACTACGGCCCGTGCCCCGTATTGCGGCCACCACAGCTGCCGGCCCGACGGTAGCGGCCCCACTGACCGCCCCAGCGGCGCCTCCAGCGGTACCAGCGGCTGGGCATGCCTTCAATTGGGTGGCACCCGCAACGGCAGCGGCGGTGGAGTCCGGCAGCAACGATATTATGTGACTTACAAACCATTAGAAGCATTCAATAAACGATCTCTAGTTAAAGTTTAATATATCACTTAACAAAGAAAAGTCTTTCAATGGCAGGGGGTCTTCACAAAAGGCGTTCGAGCCACCTGGCTGCGGAAGTCAACCCTTGGGTCAGTTCTTTGGCCTTTGGATCTGTAGAAAATCAAGAAACTGAATAGCTAAGTCCAGCCAATAACATGTATTTACAGCCAGTAAAGGCCGTTCTGGCAGCACTTGGGATTTTTCGGGACTTCGTCAGTTGTCGGACAGAATACGTTGCCATAGAGGGATGCCCCTTTGCATCCAAAGAGGCCTTTCCATCAGGTTTTCGAGCAGTCTTAAGTCTCGTAATTCCAAGCACAAAAAGGCTTACTCCATCCCAGAGACGTCTGTCTTCAAAGAAATCTTTTGAGAAATCGAGAGCGTCCGCTTATCCCGCCATAAATACTGGTTTTTCATAGACATTTTTTCGCTTAGCATAACCTATACAAAATTGTTTAATCTATGTTAAAAATCGTGATATAATGGTTCCTAAAACTGCAGAAAACTGAAACATGAATCAGACATAAGTTTGCCACTTTATTCCTTTATCTACACAACACAATGCTGGCAAGTGTCGGTATTACTACTTTCTGATTGAGAACTATCTTATCCTTCATGTATCCCGTACAAGCCTCAATTTTCCATCTCTGTTCCTTCAGTCACAAGGAAAAGTTATGTGGTCCTCACCCGCACAGCCTCTTTGATCCAATATACCCTTGGCACTAGCGCCGAATTCCATAACAAATATCAATGCGATTTAAAAGGAATTCTCGGTCTAATTGGGCATTGTCTGGCATGTCTTTTTAGTCTTTTTTCTGTGTAAAACTTGTCTTTAACAGCCTTTAAGGGACTGCAAAACGAAGGCCAACTGATTCGGTTTGAGTGCAGCAATTAATAAACCTCATAAATTATTAGTGCACTAATTGCACCACAAACTAATGCAAGTACACTGAAGGAAAGCCAGGATTAATCTATATTTTATACATCCCAAAACAATATACATAATTAAATCTATCGTAAATCATTCTATATTAAGATCTTTCTCTATCCTTTTTATTTCTTAAACTCATCCTCTTTCAATGCTTGCCTTATCGCTTCCTCTCAGTGTATTTGCATTGGAAATTCCGTTCAAATTCAAAGTCCAATTGTTGTTTTGAGGGGTCAACAACGTCTCTGTTTTGGTCATTAACTATTTCTCATATGCAAATGGTGTGTTGTATGTGCGTGTGTGGGGTGTGTGTGAGAGAATTGATTTGTAAATTTGTCCAAATGCCGACTCCTACCTCTGTGGCCCTGGCAAAATACTAATTGTCATTTGGAATTCAAATACCATGCCATTTGTCAGTTTGCATCCCCTGTCGGCCAACTATTCCGGTTATGAGGTCTCTCTTTCCCAATTAAATTCGCTGAGAGTAGCAAACGGTTTGTTCATTTACCAGTTATGCGAATACGAAATTGTTTTCCTCAATTACCTGCCATTAACCTGTATTTACGGCACAACCACCCCACCCCCCCTATTGTACCCTGTGGACTGTCCATCATTTCGTCGCTTTGAAGTTGCTTTGCATTGACATGTGGTCAGTTTTCCCCCAGCTGGAACTGTCACAATTCTTATTTGAGTCCGCACTGAACTGACAATTGCAGTTGGGTCGTCCTCATTCGGTCGGAGTATCGCTTTGATTATCGGTTTGTCTATTCATCTGTTGGGGTCTACTCCGACTTGACGGGTCGGGTCTGAGCAAATGCTCACGCAAGTGCCTGACCACTTTCAATGACAATTTTTCAATCATGCTGTGATTTACCTTGTCAAGCAACCGTCCACGTTGCGTATGCGTAATGTATGTATGGGAGTATGTATGGGTTGCTTCCGGTCCACCTTTCCTGTAAATCCAATATGCGTAAGTCTCGTCTCGCACAGCGGGTGGGGGGTAATTGGGGTTGAGGTTTGGTTGCTGTTCTTTTCTTAAAGGTATTAGCATTATTATAACGGTTCATTAATAGTACAAAAAGAATTCCCACACTTGATTTTTTTTATTTAAACTTACCACCATAAACTATTTATTTGTAAATATTGAGTTAACAGATCCAAAAAGAATTTCTGTTAAGTTAACAGCGCTGAAAAGCTGTTCTGCAAAGTTAACATAACCGAAAAGCTTTTTCATGCCGCCATCTATTGTCAGATGCGTGCAGTTCAAGCTACCGTTATGACGTAGGAGTTATTTTTAAGCTTTCTACATATGTTTGTGTTTTTTCTCGGAATAATCCGGGGAAAAAAGGATCCCACGAATTTACGAGAATATATTTCTGCTGAAATTCAGTCAACAACAATCTATATTTAAATACAGGCATTTCCCGCGAAAGGTCTACCGAGGCCCACAAATTAAAAGGCAATAAAAACGCATTCCCATATACCTTTACTAGGAGTTTTTTTTCTAATATTGAAACTCAGCTAATTTAACCAAATTATATAATATTTTTATTAACTTTGATCTGAAAACCTATTGAAATAGTCAACATTTTACTTTTTCGGTATTTTCTTGTATTTTTATAGTCACGTTTTCCTTTTCTAGACAGATAATTTTAGATAAAAGTTGTACCTCAAAGTAAATCTAACATATTGAACTGTCTAAAAAAAAATTCAGAAAATTTGCTCAATTTGCTCGGCAAGACCCGTGCGGCAGAGGCTTAAGCTATTTCTCAAATCATATTTTAAGGGATATCAATGCCCAATAATTATCAGAAATGTGCATCAATCTGTGGCCTCAACTTTTGCTAAAAATCTCTGATTTAATTCCTTGGTTTTTTGCAAAAATCTCGAAAACGAATAGCTGCCCAAAATCGACCTCTTTTTCCTTTTTACCACTTGCAATGTTCTTAAGCACCCTTCCTTAAATATTCCTCTGTACAATTTTTAATTTGTTCGCCAATCCAATCGATATCTCTCTGAATTGCATATGCACATCGAAATGTAATTAAAAACGGATGAAACAGAAAACAGCTGCTGAAATCTGGTGCGGCAACGGATTCGGTGTGCTATCGGATGCATTTGACAAGCGCCACAGGACACAATTAGCGTCGAGTGGCCATCAAGCTGCAGCAGCCATGCCAACGAGGAGGGGGGAGGATGGCCAAGAAAAGTGGTTTAGTTGGCAACAGCAGTGTCGACGGGAATGACGCATATGGGTCATTTTGTGTGGCCTTTGCAGGACGAGAATCCAGCTGCTGCAATTGCCAAAGCTACAGCCACAGCCGACGCCCACGCCCACGTCCCACCGAGGCACGAACATATACTACGCCCAAGAGACCACTCCTCTCTTTCCAAAAGAGAGCCTGGGAGAGTGAGAGAGAGAGAGAGAGAGCTGCAGCACCACAGCTATGGTGCTGACCTTGCCCTCTAAATAGAATTTTACATCATTTCATTCGAGTGTTGTTTGCATTAAAATGGCGCCTGCTTAAACCGTTTTCCTCGCTCGATTTCCATATGGGTATTGGCAATTTCCGTGACATATTCAAGGAAAGCGAGCCAAGCCATGTATGCGAGGAATCCCAATCAAATTCTAATTAGTCAAGCCAGATGCGAATTACGAAAATATTTCGTATGAAATTTCGCGTAATTTGTTTGTCCAACGCTCGCCATTAAATGCAACGCAGTAGTTTACTTACACACAACTTGATTTTGTAAAAACGGCGAATCGGCTTCTATCAAACACTTCACGGGCGTGGGAATATTCTGCAAAAAAAAGGGGGATCTAGACAGCTTTCTTTGAGGAATGACAGCCTGGAGAAGGCGTGCTCCCATCCAACATTTGGCCCCCCACATTAATATCTCATCCCTTTGACTAGTTTTCAAAAACTAAATCGGTTTTTAGTAAACGTTTTAGACGTTTTATTTTCCAAATTGAATGTATAGATTTTTCTTACGAACTTTGACCCCCCCTTTAGCAGCACTGCCCTGCATTTAATTTGGTTTCGAAGCTGAGAAATATTATTACTCAGCTTTTTGTTGATGTGATGTCGATTACCGCATCTGCCACCGTATTGGGATTGGGGAAGAACAGTGGAAGTCTATTACGAGTTTTTTAGTATCGTTTCACATATCGAATATGGAATACCCTCCTGAAGTCATCAATGCGCCTCATTGTTCTTAAGGAAATGATAATAAAAAGAGTTTCTTAAAACGATGCATGAGCTAATAATAAACTAAAATACTCGTTTGAGATATTTATTAGGACATGCTGTTGAGTCTGTTTTCCATTGGGAAAGGATGTCCTAATAAATATCTCAAACGAGAGGTTTTTATTAAAGATTTTAAAGATTTGAAATTACCTTATAATTGCAGAAGCCTTTAAAGAAAACATATTTTAATATAGGAGGGGAAACCTTTTATGTAGATCCGATCAGTACCCTTTCAAAGGCCGAACGTGCCCTCTATTGCGTTATTATGATAAGAGTTTTGCCGCTTAGCCCACACATATTGTATTATTTTCTATAATTGGTAATTCTCTACATTTCACGCTTGATTGCATGGCATTTTCATTGCCATTGACGGCAAATTATATAATTCCAGAGGAGGGTAAGATGAGCCGGGGAACGTTCTGGCGTTTCTTGTCTTGCTTCCTCGTGGGTGCAATAACTGATGCAATGGAATGGAAAATTATGCATTCAAAAGTGTTCCCCAGGGACATAGGATTCTTTGCGATTCAGCTGCTAACATATTGAATTATTTTTCTTAATCTTAATACATTTTGAATTTGAGTGTAAAGAAAATATATATTGTAGCTTTTCTTGATTTCGCAAGATTCTGAAATTCCAACTTTTCTTAAGCCGAACATTTTTTGAAATTTTAGATAGTTCTTAAATTTTTCAAACTGATTACGTCCCGATTAAAATTAGGAACGAATTAAGATAAGATAATCCCAGAAGTATGACTAATAATAATAACCTTATCTATAACCCAGTTTTTATTTTAAAGCTGTTTCATCTACTTTTACATTTCTGATCCCAGATGGTTTTTATTTTTCTTTGTCTATGAAATGCAGTCATCTGCGCCATGTATCAGATTCTTTACGTCTCTTTACCTCTTCCGTTCGTTCTTAATAATGTTTGACAAACACGAAGATGTGCCAGAAATGTGAAAAATAGCTGCGATAACGTGAAAATAAAGGCAAGAAAATGGAACGAAACGGAACGGAACTGAACGGCATACAGATACTATAAAGCAGAGAAATTGCAGTTTATTGATTGTGTCCATGTATTTGTGCTTTTGCATCTTTATCTGTAGTTGTGTCTGTGTGCGGCTGTACTGAAATACATACAGTTGACAACTGCCGACAGAAAATACATACGCGTCCACATACGAGCCTGTCCATGTACATAGAGTACAGTACATAGCACACACACACATGCATTTGGTGGCTGGCCTTGAACGTGAATTGCATTTGCGCACAAAAAATAAGAGTAAAACGAAAACTAAACGAAAAACAAGCAAACAACAAGATGCTCACTGAGCAGAAGAGAGTGGCTGGGGGGAGGGGAGAAGAAAGAGTGAGAGATAGATAGCCAGGGTGCGAGGGAGAGGGCCAGAGGTTTACTAAGCACGACGTCGCGTCGTCAAAGAAATGTGGCAAAGCGAAAAGTTTAAAGCAGCGCTGCAACTGCACTTCCCGTTCGCTCTCACTCTCCGACTCTGACGGTCTCTCTTTCTCTGTATGTGTTTGGTGCTCTCTCAATGACGCACACCACACCCTTTGTCCCAACTACAAAATTCAAAGCGTTCTCAAGGTTACTGCATACAGCTCTCTCCCTATACATATGTATATGTACTTTTCTCTACCCCTACGATCTCTGGCTCTATCCCCCTCCCACTCGCCCAGTGTATTGTGTGGTTGCACATTTCGGGTTTTGGCAGATATGGAAAAGTACCGAAAAGAATTCAATTTTCAATTGCAAGTGCCCACGCATCATCTGTATAGTTCTGACAAATCGCACCTGATCACACACTCAGAGAAAAAAAGATCCCTTAATGACTCTACAGGAAGAAAAGGAACATATTTATTATAAAGATATTGAAAACATAATTTATTCCTAAAATATATACCAAACATTAATGTAAATTAATCAGTGTTTTTTTAATATTTTCTGCATATTTTTGGGACAGTTCTGAGAGCAGTTTCATCACATATTTTATCGCATGTTTAATACCTTTGAAAAATCTATCTGAGCGATAAAAAAAAAGGGGACGTGGTCTGCTGTGATTCCTAATTCCGAAAGAAAAAATTGTCTATATTTTGTTAGATTTTCTATTTTTTAATTTAAGCAAGCTGATGGCTCAAAAACAGCTTTGTTCGAAGAAATTTTTAAAAATTCTAAGTTGCCCATTTAATCTGTAAGCTTTCATATTTTCCAGACAACGTATTTCATGTACAAGAAGTGGGTCAGCTCTTTGGCTGTGAGATATCTGCCTTCATCTTTCTATATACAAATTTGAACAGACCTTGGGAAATCGACTTGTACAGACGACAGCTTTGAGGCTTTGGGGACAGCAATAAGTAAATTTATCAGCCCTTAACTTTCAATTCTTTAATCTGTGCTGACGCAAGACAATGCCAAATGCATCGACAGTAATAGGGTCAACACATACATACATAAAATCCACCCTGTAGCAGGCCCAAATGTCAAAGTTGAATGCACAAAACAAAAGTAGATGGAAATGAAAAGGAAAACAGCAAATGAAATCGAAATGGGAATGGGAATGGGAATAGTAATGGCAATGGGAACGGGAAAGATTTGGCACTTGCTTGCCCGTCGAGTGCAACAGCCAACATATGCTCGCCATTAGCCGTTGGGCCTGGCCGTTGCATAAACTACTCGCCTCTCTGTCCTGCACGCTTTCGCTATTCGTCTCCGTATCGTTTCCATACATGAAAGCGAAATTTGTGCTACATATTTCACAAATGTGGACGACTGCAGACAACACGTCGCAGCGCGATGATTCATCCCCGTCTGTGGAAGCGAGACGGCGAAAAAGCCACTGCCGCCGCCGCCAGGGCAAGAGGGAGAAAGAGAGAGAAAGCTTGCCTGGTCGTACGACACCCATATATAGAACCAATGCGGGAGGAGAGGTTGCCCTGCACTCCGCCTCCACCCCCGCACACTCGACCAGATGCAAGAGCAAAAGCTTTCCGTGGCTCCCTCGCTCTCTCAGTTTTTGTTCGTTCCCTTTTCCCGTTCCATTCCAAAGCGTTTCGTTCAAGCTCACTCACACACACACGCACACAGGCTTTGAATCCTTGTGTAGCAGCATTATTTCAAGTTCACTGTCAAGGTCACCTACTCTTGTCATGCGCTGCGGCCGCTCACGTGAGAAGGGTAAGGGGCAAGGCAAATGTTGCAGCAGTGACAGAGCCAGGAACAGCAGGCGTTGCATGTCGTGTCGCCTACCTACACAGTGCTGGCTTAATGTATGTGCTCCTCCTACTCCCCTATACACACAAATTTTGCACTTCCTCGCACCCTCTCCCTCTTTCTCTCTCTCTCTCTCTCTCTCTGTCTTTAGATGTATTGAGAGCTGCGCTTTCGATTCGCCAGCGCTTCAGTGTTTTCCCAAAGTATTGTGTATACAAAATTTATAATAGATATGACTCTCCGCAAAATACTGTCAAAATATATATTTATACGTACATATGTATAGGTTCAATCTCAGAGCAAGTGCAAATGTATGTACACTGCGTGTATGTATGGATTTATGGATTCACTATAAATATTACCTATTCTACCGATATGTAAAGACAGTTTATGGCTTCGTAAAAAATTCTGACTGACCCGCACAGAGCTACGCTTTAGCTATTTTTGTTATTGCTTGATATTTTTAGCAGCTTTCGTGCGTTATACCTAGCGTATACTTAATTTTAATAAAGACCTTTTACCTATTCTTTTCCCGCTTTAAAGTTCAAATATGTAAAGAATTCTGTTAAATTAGAACGTTTTACCCTTCATCCCTCATTGGAAATACAAATTATAAAACATTATTTAACTCGAATCTAACTAAATTACATTTGTGATAACTTTTAATTACATTTTACTACCCACAGTGATAATAAGATGGATGCCCACTTAGTTGGGCAGAAAAAGTGGCCGCATACGAGCGAGGGCCACTGTAAATGTGCAATCCCTGTATGTGTGGCAGCTGTACATATATGTGTGTAGGGGGCTATGTGCTTGCAGCTGTGTTGGTGTGTATCTGTGTGTCTTAGTAAAGCGTTGCGATGCGCATGACATAAGATGCGCAGCAGCAGATGGGTAAATTATGAAAGTCCACCGCACACGGCATGCAATAACATCTGTTGCATATAGCCGAGGAAAGATATAGAACACACACACACACACACACAGACACAAAAAAGAAAGAAAAAAACACGTGTGTATGTGTGTAGTTGTCCATATAAGAATTTGTATGTACGTATGTATGTATCTACAATGTGCAAAGGCATGCAAACGTTGCAGTTAAGGCATTTAATTAAATTAAACAATTAAACAAACATGGCGGACTGTGCGCTCTCTCTCGCTCGCTATATACTTGCGCCCCCAAACAAATTAAATTAAGAAATTAAATTCGAAAACGAACAGCAAAACGTGGAAATCGTTTCACTGCAAAAAAGGTGATATAGCGCCAGAGATTGGTAAGGGTCTGGCCAGCCAGTAGAAAATTGCAGTACACGCACATTTGTCAATCGAAATCGCATGTCATGTCATATACTATATGCTTGTAGACGGTATGTATGCAAGGCTCTGTCCGATATAGAAACAAAAATCTGTATACTAAGGAAAGTCGGTAAGCAAGCTAGGTAATGTAATGATTGTTGTTATGTGCTTCAAACGGCAGTTAGTCAATAAATGCGCTAATTATATACAATTCTATGCCCAGTCCCAGTCCCAGTCCCAGTCCCAGTCTCAGAACACGAATACGAACCCGAAAGCCCCATGCCCAACAGATACACACCACACAAACTGCATATACAGTAGTCACTCCATTATATGAACTTTTCAAAAGATTTCCAGAAAGAAGAAGAAACGCAATCGGTTCCTTAATCAGAATAGAACTTATCGGTGGCAGAATTGTACCGTTTTAATCATGATTTAAGACTACATAGTCCCCGTTAGAGCTCTCCATGAACAGGCAACCAAATCGATTCGATATTCGCTTTGTTTCGTCAGTTAGAATCTGCCCTGGAACTGAACGAAACAGGTATTTCCATTTGTACTATGTTTGATCCGAAAATTTCGGTTTTTTTTCTCGCTCACTTCCATTTGAAAACTTGGTATCTTTATTTGTGTGTGTGCGGGACTTCCTATTATTGTAAAGTCGCTTTAGGATCGCCCAATATACATTTAAAAAAGATAATGTGCAGCTCAAAGATTGGATCCCGATGATCAAAACTTTGTATCCCGTTTTAAGGGTTAAAATCTGATTGCCTTCTTTATCGAGTATCCACTGTATAGGGGCAGTATAGTAAATAAGGCGCGGTCAGGGTAGACTGCACAACTTAAATTGCAAGTACATCATGTCAGCAAAGGGAAAGAAAGAAAGAAGAATGCGAGTGCGAAAGGGGGAGGGATCAGATGAGGTTCTACATTGGTATAGGTCACAATAGAGAGCGAGAGAGAGAGCTTCCTTCTGGCCCACGCTCACCACTTACTGCACCCTCTCACTCTCGTCGACTTCACTTGCCACTCGCTTTTCTTCATTACATAACATCCTTGAACTTGAGCTCAGCTCCTCTTCCTCTTTTGACGAGTTGTGTCTTTATTTTGTTTTTGGGCTTTGGCAGTGGGACGGACGCGCCGCGCTCCTTTCTACTCATCTCCAAAGACTGTCTTCTCTCCCACCCCACGCTCTTTTGCTAGCCCTGTCTCGCTCTGTTCATCTGTCCCCCTCTCTTTCCCGCCTGCAGTGCCAGCCCACACTTGTTCGTTTCATCTCTGTTTGTCGTGTCGTAGAGCTTTCGGCTCGACGCCACTGAGGCGGCGACTGCGACAGCTCTGCCACTTTCTGCTGGGCTGCGCGTTGGCATTGAAAGTCCGACAAGCGAGCTGCGAACAACGCTTCATTCCCAGCAGCCCAGCCAACACCAAACAACCCCATCTGAAGAATTCTAACAAAAAAAAACCAAAAACAAAACAAAAATGTCCCAAACAATCATTTGGTTTGCTTAAAATTGGACACGCAAATGACATCAACAGGGAAATTGAATCCGAAATCAGCCAAATAAATAATTGCGAATTAATTGTGTTCAACTGTCAAATAATAACATGAGAAGTGCCTGTCAAATATGCATGTACAAAATAAGTGGCAGTTTAAAAGGAATCTTTTTGAATTAAACAAATTATATCTCGTTCGAAATCAACTTAATTTGAAGTGCATTTATTTGTGTGTTTGCGGAAGAAATACAAATGCAAAACAAAATTCCAACCATGTTGATTACGTGCCCCAAAACATGTGAGTTCTGGTTATATAAAGAAAGAAACAACAACAAAGATACGAAATACTTGTACAAATAAGGGAAATGTCAGTGAAAAATGAAATGGAAAAGGAACAAAAATTGCATCATCAAAGTGGAATGGAATGGGGGGTAACCACCATTGCATCTGCTGATCAAAGGTAAGCCTTAGACACATATAGAAAAATCTAGAAAATATAAATATTCCAAAATCCCATTGTTATCTACATAAATTCATTGGAAATAAAAGTTTGTTTTGGGAATTCCCTTCACTTGAATTTGATTATTGCTGAACGCAGATTAGAACATAACATACGATAATTTTATAGCATACAATATACATATGAGAAATACATTTGTCTATATGTATGCACATATGTACATATATCGAAGCACACACGTGACTGCAAAAATAAATACATACGTAAATATGTACGAGTAAAGGAACAGGACTGGGACAGCAGTAGCTTTACTGCGTCTTCGTTTTCTTTTGAGTTTTCGTCTGTTTAGGGTCTAAGAAACGTAGATAAATCGTATCTCTCAGAGTGATATTGCCAAACCCTCTAGTACCTTGATCTAATCATGGATCTGGGTAGAACGTGCTTATTTTCTGCCAGGATCCTGCTCTGGTCAGATCTCACATGTTTTGTGAAATTTTGTTTTGTTTCGGCGCAACAAAAACAGGAATTCGGGAAAAGCAAAAGTCATCACACACCCACAAACAAACACACACGTAAACGCAAAGATAAAAGTTTGCAGCTATGTACATGTATGGATGGGAGAGAGGCTATAGAAAAGGAGAGAAGAGAACTCATTTTCGTCAAGAAAAAAAAAGCAGAAACAAATGTGCAACGTATACAGAGGCAAGCATGAGGCAAAAAAAGAACGTGGATAATAATGAATGAAAGAATGGTAGAGGAAGCAACAGCAATACAGAGAAAGAGAGACAAAGAGCAAGGCAGAGAGGGAAAGAGAGCCAATTGAAGGCCATCAGGCCGAGCGTCGTCATGTGGTTTGAGTGTAGGCAACATCGGTGTGTGGGGCAGTAGGGCAACCCAAAAGGTGGCAAGCAAAAGCGAAACAGCAACAGGAACAGCGGGATACAGCAAAGCCAGAGCAAAATCAAAGAATCAGGAACAGGAAAATGTGAAAAAAAAACTTGACGAAACTGAAGCAGCGTCGAAAAGAGAGACAGAGAGAGAGAGAGCGAGAGAGCGGCGCTCAAAAGCCAAACTAGAAAGATAGAAAAGAAACTCTGCCGGCGCGCCGTTAGCGACTGCGCTCGCAGCAGAGAACGGCCAGAACAGCGCGAGAACTTTCCATGCGGCCTGACAGACATTGCAGCGGCACCTTCAACCGATCGCAGGCCCACAAACACACGACCCTCCATAATAGTACATTAAATAATACTACGCGTTCCGTGTTTTTTCTGTGACGCATCAATATCCTGAAGGAACACAGTAGAATACAACCCCCCAGTTAACTGAAAACAAAGTGTTTGACAAAGAAAAAAAATACATAAAAGCAGGAGCGGAACCAACCGGAGAGTAAATGAGAGAAATGTGAGTAAACGAAATTGCGTCGTAGTTAACATTTTTTCGACGGCGTCATCGAACGTTCCGTTCCGTTCCCTCCCCTCCCCGGATCAACCATCACGAAAAATGTTGTTTTGATTGCGGAAAATACAGTCAACAATTGCGAAGAGCAAAGTTGGCAAGCACCCACACACACACACACTGACACTCCCCCCCCCCCCACAATATGGCTCAGGCCAGTTTTCTCCCAACCTTTTTTTGTATTTTTTTTGCACCGGAATTTGCAGAAATATCAACATTTATTTATAACATAAACAACACACGAATTAAGAATTAAGAAAAATAAAGAGAAAAAAAAACCAACACGAAACAAGCAAAAGAAATCGCGAAAAAAGCTTATAAACAGTTCCGTTTACTTCAAAACAAAACAAAAGAAAAAGTACATTTGGAATTTGGCAAAAGGGAATTATGATTCTCGGGAACTTTGTGCGAAATTCGAATGATGTGTCTGTGTGTGTGTGTGTTGCCATTAAGTTTGGCAGTTTTTTCAACTTGTTTATTAGACGTTCCACACACTCCATCACTCACTCCACTCCACTTAAAATTTCAGTGGAAATATCAAGAGCGACACTTAGGACTAATGGCATTTAATGGAAATCGCACATTCGATAAATGCAAAAATATCATCAATATATCTACAAGCTCTCATCTATGTACATTTAAGAGACTTTAAAGTTCCAATGCATTGATTATATCAATCAATGGATTCATCTATCTGTCGATCTATTTACCAATTTATTTCGTCAGCTTATTCATTCAGTTATGCATATGAATCTTTGCTTATTCATAGAACCGTTGTCAACTTTAGAGCTTTACGACCACACGGGCCGTTAATTTCCCATTGCCTCACGTGTCAGAGGGAAGATCAAAGCCGCAATATTCATGCTCACACACAGATGTAAATGAATATGCATGACAGAGCGTGTGTGTGTGTATGCATATGCATCTTTGAATGTGCATTATCTGCGAGCACACGATCAGCTGAATGCGGTAAACAATTCCGTGAAATTGTACACTACAATTCACTCAAAAATGCATACCACAAAGTATTGCAATGTAATGCAGCTCCTCGCCATACCTGGCAGACCGCAGGGCTTAGATACAAAAGAAAACAATAATATACATATACCCTTTCAGAGGTTATTTTCACTGTGGCTGTGTGAGTGGGATTTCGAAATTCGTTTACGTAAGTTTCGCCCCATCTTCACAGAACCCCCCACACATCGAAAGAATGAGAATACTCATTACGGAAGCTGGAGAACGGGGTTGGGCTAGGAAAAGTCATCTTCATGGAAAACTAACGCTTTAATTACCGAGAGTGGCGTCATCTTTGTTTGTGTGTGTGTGTGTATGGGATGGATGTGTCCGCCCAGGTGTTCGTTCTATTACGTATGCATCGCGTAAGCTGCACTTCCCAAAATGTCAGTAAAGGTATCGGCGGTATTGAGAGCGAGATAGAGATAGAGAGGAGACACACACATAGGCAAACAGACAAACGCAAATGGCAAAAATAAAAGCTCTTTCGGTCTGTCGCAGTCGGCGTAAGCATCGCATCGCATCGCGTGCTTTCAGTGTGTCGGCTTCGTCGTGCGCTCTCTGCCGTATCTGTGTGAGTGTGTCTGTGTGTGTGTGCCTGCCTCTGTGTCTGTGTATCTGTGTTTCAAGTTCAAGGTTAAGATACTAGTTGTACATACAGACCGACCGACCGACCGACCGACCGACCGGCCAGGCCAGCCTCTTGCACAACGCGAAAGAGAGAGTGAGATGGTCATACATAGCTGCCATAGTGCTGTGCTGTACCCACATGTGTGTGTGTGTGTGTGTGGGAAACCAGTTTGGCACGTTTCTTTGCGAGAGCGAGATGGCCTCACGTTTTCGTTTCGTTTCGTTGCGAGATGCCAGCCGAAACAGCCGAGCCGCCACCGTCAAACAAAGAGGAAGCAAAAGCAGAGGCAAAGCCAAAAGCAAAAGCAAAAACCAAAACGAGACCGCGTCAAACATCAAATGAAAACAGTCGGATAGGCTGAGGGGCGAGCGGGAGGGGGTGCCGGGCAAACATTGCACAAAGAATGTGGAGAGGCCCTCTCTGCTATGGCTATCTCGCTCTGGCAGGCAGATAAAAGCACAAAAAAAAACGTTCTTGCACCACACGCTTTGCCACACTTATTCGCACTTATTGCTCTATGCGTTTTGTTTTGCCTTTCAGTTTTATTATCTTTCGCTCCCACAGAGACCCACACATGCACACATATCTATCTATCTGTACATATACATACATACATACATGCGACGAGCTTTAATTGAATTGATGTTGATGATTACGCTGAGTGGCGACTGCAATCGTTCCCGTGTGGGTACGTACCCCCTCACACACCCACCCCCACCCCACCCTGACCAGTCCAACTACCTGCCAAAGCAAAACGAGAATTTCTGTGGGCCATTTAATTAATCCGCTCCTTGTTCCAAAGTTAATGGAAACAGCAGATAAAAACATGGATCACCCCACACCTGGTCCCGAACCCCTCACCACCAAGCCAAACAAAAAATCCGAAAATCGATGGCACACAAATACTAAATACTAGTCAAATATATGCGTATGTAATTCTTTAAAGGGTTTCCAGAACAACCTACGAGTCCCTTAAATATGAAATCTGTTAAAAATATTATTATAAGTTTATTTTATAATAGAATTGCTTCTATTTCTTATCTAGCTTCTGATTTTTGTACTGTAATAGTTATAATAACATCTTAAGAGTATTTCAGTAAAAATGTGTAATATTCTGTTCTATTTTGGATTTATATTATGGTGTACGTAGAAATTTTCCACTGCCAAGTGCTGGCCATGTTTTATGGCCACATAACACATTTCACTCATTGCCCCCGCATTTTTGTTCATACTAGTTCCGAGTTCGTTGCACTAGTCTCAACGACCCGAACGACGACCGTGTGCAATGCAATGCACTCGATAAGACCTTGGGAGCGGGTGAATTTCATGCAAAAATACTAGAAAATGAAATGCGATTTTTCACGCTGATTTATTCACTAGGGTGATTCACTACAAATATGTATATCTGCCAGTGAGTAGTTTCAATCTAAACACAATTATAGCATTACAACATCAATCAAACAATCGCTTTGCTCCCTAGACCTCTACAATATCGACCATAACTTGGGTTATGCCACGCCACACGGGACTGCCGACAGTCAGCTGAAGCATGTAGGATCCAGTGGGGAAGGGAGTCTTCTCCAGCATGGCATCATTCAGTACCATATTCGAGACAATAATATCATTCTGACAGCAAAAATAAATGAATATATCATTTTATTCGGGGTATTCATTGAAGTTCTTTACTCACATTGTAGGGGCAGGTGTGATTCAGATTAGAGAAGCCCGAAATTTGGCCATGAGCTATGGCAAACCAGGGATAGCGTTTCGAGTGCTTCATAAACTCACAAAAGTCCACGGTAATATTGTAAAGAAATGGCCGGAAGCCATTGAATCTCCGAAAAAGACTTGCGTTTACCTAGAATTATAAGCTCCAATTATAGTTTCCTTCTCGTTTTCTCTATTGCTTCACTCACAAGGACTTTCTTCACTGGCAGTTGATGGATCTTAACGTATATGTTGATGGCCACCAGGCCACGTCCAACTACCTTCAATTCGCACTGTGTAAACTCACAAAATGTTTTATCATAGCATTGGCACTTGATGTTGGTCGCCTTGAACAGGCCCTGTGTGTTTTGTACAATAAGGATTAAGACCACAACTACTGTCACTCTGCCGAGTATTTTCGGTGAAGTATTCATATTTCTAGCTCTATCCGTTGACTGTTTTCCAGAGTTCTCACAGAGTGACATTAAATTGATTTTCGAGTCGAAGTAATCAGCATCAATGCGGAACCTCATTAATAAAATGGTGGCTACATAAATCACTGGTTTTTCTCGATTGAATATCTAAAAATGCATTAACATTCATCGCGATCGGATTATAGTTAATGTGCCACTCTGTGGCACCTATAGATCCACACGGAGCCCAAACGATAGCTGATGCTAGGTGCTGATGATGTACACACGTTTTATTTAAAAAAAATTGGATTTACGAAACTGTGACAAAATGGGGTCAAAGTTTGTATAAGTAGGAATGGGACCGGCCCAAAAAGCGACGTATAACAGAGCAAAAAGCCTTGGTTTTTCGAAAGGCAGGTCCAAGTTGTGTAATAGCTACAGTAAATATTTATTTTTTTGTGTTAAATATTCTTTTCTTTTCAATTTTCTATGATTTTTAAAATGTTTATCTTTTGTTTGTTTACGGGTGGAGAGGGAGAGTGAGAGTTGGGAAGCATGCAATATAGGATTATCTACTTCACGTATATTTCTACCTACCATATTATATACCTATAAAGCATATAAAACTATGAAAGACCCAAGTGATGTCTAATTCTGTGGTGGTAATGGAGTCGAGAGTTTCTTTTCGTTAACTTTGTTTAAAGAAGGGTGAGGAGGTTAATCTCGATTCAGAGTCAGCTGTTTAATGATTTCCCCATCCCATTTCTGAGCCATAAATATTTTGTCATCGAAATATTCCTTAAATATACGCCCCCATTCAAAATACAAAATTAAAAAATATTTTTTTGTAAATAGCCAGCTCCTGGCAATCGATAATGTTTGCCTGCTTCTGATGTTCAACAAAAATCCCTTTATTTATTTTTAGTTCGCGGCACTGCGTCAGCATGGAAATTTAATTAGCGACAGTTCAGTGCAGCTGAGCGGAGACAGGGGCCAGGCTCAATCAGAATTCCCGCAACGGGGACGCCACACTGTGAGGAGAGAGAGGAGGAGCACAAAAAACAAATTTTGTTGAATTTTGCATGACGACAGCAAAAAGCAAGCGACGGGAAAACAATCGAAGTGCACCACGGACCCACACTGCAACTGTGTTTGCTCGTGCGAGTGTGTGTGTGTGTGAGAGAGAGGGAGAGAGCGAGCGGACAAACAAATATGGCGCAGTCATGCGCACTCTCTGAGAAACTTGAACTTGAAAACCGGCAAACCGAGAGAGGGAGAAACAGCCAGAGTGAGTGAGAGAGCGAGCAGAGCAGAGCAGGTATGTATGTATGTGAATGTAATTGATTAAGTTCAACAAAAACAAATGAAAGCAAGGCACCAGCTGAGCGAGAGAGAGAGATAAAGGGAGAGAGCTGGCTGGAGCTTTGGCTCTGCACAGCTTTTGCGTGGGCGACTTAACGACACAGCGCGCTGCTCCGCAGTCAGCGTCGTTGTTGGCGTCGGCGTCGGCGTCGGCATCGCTGTCGACGGCAGCCAACTGTTTGCTTTTTACTGCTGCTCTTGGCCTCCAACTGCTGCCACTGCCGCCCGACTGTCGAATACTGTTGCATACTTTCGGGATACGACGGCTGGTGACCAAAACAGTACACCTGTGCGAGCCCACGCCCACACCCAGCTCCACGTCCACTTCCACGCCTCGCCCCCACAGGCATTCAGGCTGCAGCTTCCGGATGCTGGCCGAGTGGCTTCCTTGCTGGCGCACGGGAACGGGCATACCATTCAGTGACGGGCATGCCTCCGATGAGGTCAGCCACAGTTCCGAGATTAAGTATGCGCCCAGTGCGCCCTTTTGTTCGAGTGAGTGTGACCGTGTCCAAGTTCATTTTAAAGGCGCGTCGCCTAAATACCTGAATCAGGTGTGGAAAATTGATTAGCGAAGCCCGAAAATAAACACCACCAGCAATGCGCCCCGTGTGGCGAGTGTATTTGTGTGTGGGAGGCGGGAGGTGGGAGTGTGAGCATAAAATCCGTGTGACGCACGTTTTGGTGGCAAGCATATGGCAATTAGATTTCAATAATTAAGCAGTTGAGTTTTACAGGGAAAGGGCACCCACACATGCAAGCAGAACACGCACCCACAGAAAGAGACAGAGAGACCCTCTGCCTTGCAGTTCTCTCTTTTGGAATATGCAACACACTTCCTTACGTACATATATCCTGGATTGTTTGGTATTCTTGAGCCTTGACCTTTCCACGCCCGTGCAGCAATCTGCGTAGGCAGCTCATACACACACACACATCCACTCGAACATATACAATAGGTACATATAGAGAACATCCCACAAGTCGGCTGGCAGCTGTTGGGCCCGAGCGCACGGAATAGGTCCGAAACGGACCAAAAGAGTGGTCAACCGATGGAAATAATGCAAAAAAAATATACATAATAAATAAATGCATACCGATTAAATATAACATGGAGTGTTTAGAGGTCGTGTATCGATTAATTTGCATATTTTTGGTGAGCTTGCAGATATTTTTAATTACAATTCATCAATACGGTGCTAAGGGATTCTATGCATTTTTATTTCCCTAAATGGGTTCGAAAGTCCCAAGTTTTAGTTTCAAAATATTGTGAAATATAAGTTTCAGATGAAGATCAGCTAGAAATGGTGAAATTCAATGCAATGGCAATTATTGGAAATGCATAAAGTATTTTAGTATAGGAAGTGCCCGAAACAGCTTGGACTGCAGCCACCCACACACACCTGCATACATCGAGAGGGAGGAGCGAGCGAGCGAGCGAAATAGTTTGTGTCCGCGCTGAGCTTTCAGCTGAAAGCTCTTCCGTGTCTCGTGTCTCTGTGCAACTGCCGTTGGGATACACCCTGTGCTCGCTTTGAATATGGTGCAAGCAAGTGAACACAGCTGGTGGTATCCAATGGCCGTTCTGCAACAATGCAACATCAGAAAGAACAACAGCAACGAGAACAACAACAATTACAGGGTGAGTCATGCCACAGTTGAACATTTCGTTTAATCTTTTGTTTTTTTTTTTGTGTTGAAATAACATATCGTTTCGCAAGTCCAATTTATCAACAGTTTTTCATTTCTTTTACTTTGTAACGAACTTTAATTTTGCCATACTAAAAATGAAAATTTCCTTAGCCATAAGCTTCAGTTGGATTCATTTAAAAAAAACCCCCCTTAAAGAAAAACAAACAAAAGATAAATTGGAATTTGAGTAAAATAATCTTAAGAGTTTAAGCATCGTTTTAGAAAATAATCAGTGAGAGAAAACAAAAATTGCATATGATTCTATTCAGCATTTTCTTGATATCCATTTAAAATATTTCATTTCGTTTCGAATTTGATTTACATTTACATTTGATTTGACTGCTTTTCCCCTCTTATACCCCCTCGCCCTGCACACACAAACTTGCAGCGCTCATCCATCCATCAGGCGGGGGGAGGCGGGGGTGCGGACATGCAACGCAACGCTCTGAAAACGCCTGAAAACATTAATTATGCCACACACACACACCGAACAGCAATCCGTCCGTAGTAATGAGTGAAATTTACAAAGCAGCGAAATCTCTGGCAGAAACAATTAAAAAGATTTTCATGCTGCAAATTGATTTGGTTTGTTATTTATATTTATCTCTCTATTCCCCCCTACCATCCCCCATTCCCCGCTGCCACGGGGTTTTCTCCCAATCCAATCGCCTGGCGTGGCTGCAACAAATGCTGCAAAATGAAAACCATTTGGTTTGCCATTTTCTATTTTCGTTTCGCTTTGCCTTTTTGGCTCACTGACAATCTTCGGATTGAGGGGTGAGGGGTGAGGGGTGGGTGCCACGGTGTGAATTGGCCATCCACGAGTGGGTTCTGGGCTCTGGCAAAGGCATGCTCTGGTGACATTATTTCGACATTTGTTGCAGCCACTTTTGTCACTTTGCATTTCAAATGACCGTCAATTATCCTTTGTCGACACTCTCCCTCTAGTATCGCTCTCCCATCGCTCTGTCTCTGTCTGTCCCCACCTCTGCTTGGGACCCCATGAGGTCAAGGAAAACGAAATTGATTTTCTTTCTGCTCGAACACGTTTCTTCTTTGTACAAAAGTACATATACTATTTCTTTTTCACGTTATGCAATCGCTTTGGGTTTTGTCATTGCAATGCGTCCTTTTTTTTCGACACCACTAAAAAGAGATGGAAAAATCAAACGATTGTCACCGGATCGGTCATCCCATCGACTTGTGTGCATTCTATTCGACGCAGTTCCGTGGCTGTTCCAGCCGATGGATGACCTCATGACAAGTCTATGATGAATTACGCTGCTTGTTCGCGTATAAAATAATGCCATCAAACTCAATAAAAAACTATAACTTACGCAATCGCATGAAATAGGTAACAAGTTCCAGCTAAAAGTTAAAGCTAGCTGCTATTCTTAGAAACGTGAGAGAACCAGATAAAATCAATATCTCATGAAAGAACCAAAGGTTAACATTTTATTTATTCATTTGTGGTTGGGAGATTGAAACTCTTTTATAGATAATATATACTATATTTATTTTATACTCTTACTCTACGCTAACGATTAAAGTTCATACAGAGGAACTATCTAAACCACATCTGTACATCTTTATGAGAAAAAAATGGGTTTTTTAAGCAGATCCCCCCAGTTGGCAGAGACTCTTCTTTTTTAAAGGTTCTTGGAACAGAGGGTACTTGTATTTGGAATCCCTATTTGTTGAAAAACCTACTTTTCAAGTCGCTTATTTTGTAAAATCTTTAAACTCAATTTTATCTATAATTCTATTGGGTATTTTTAGCGGTCCCCGCGTTGGGTTGCTTTAAATCATTTAACACACAAATGTGTCAGATTAAATTTGTGTCGAAATTATAACAGTAACAGGGAAACGGGAGAACTGGGCAGGGAGGGGGACACTAATCACACGAAAGGCTTCGGGCCATGCATGATGCATGACAAGATTAACAATTGCGATACCAGCTGTGTCGGGCTGGCCTGGCCTCAAACAAAATAATCGCGGTGGAAAACTGAATTTTCAATTTAAGGTTGACCTTAGAGCAAAATTTGATCGATAATTTCGCATAATTGGGGGGCTCTCACGGAAAAAATACAAAACTGTGACATGCACAAAGAGAGAGAGAGAGAGAGAGAGAGAGAGAAATACATACATACATACCGAGACCTTGAACATTAACGCCCAATGCAAGCTGCAACTGCGACATGAGAGATACTCGTAGGTGTGAGGGAGATGCAGGCACAGGCACTGGCCCACTCGGAGCTTGTGCGAGAGCGATAGATAAAAAGAGAGACAGCGCCAGGGTGAGTGAGTGAGTGAGTGCAGTGACAAAAGCTTTGCCACCAAAAGCACGCTCTCTCCCTATCTTTGCGTGTCGTGTCGTGTCGCTTCATATGGAATGCCGAGTGTTAGCTTTCGAACGGAACCGAAACGAGCAGCTGACAGTTGAGCTTCAGCATTAGACCAAGTAGTTTGACTTTTTAGTTTTTCGAAACGAAACGCGAAACGAAATGAAAAGTTTGCCGACAAGTGTGCGTGTTCGTGTACGTGTGTTCGTGCGTGTGCTTGTCCATGTGCCTGTGTGTGTTGCTGTTGTGGCAGCTGCTGCACTTGCAGGCGTTGCAGCGAGAGAAGACCGTACAGAAATAAATTCCGCCCTGCATTTAGTATATTTCACCTTAGAGCGTCTTTGGTCGGCCACACACACACACAAACCCCTTCGCACACACACAACAAACACACACACGCGCTGCAAGTTTCTTTCATTCACGTCCGCGTGGCCATCAAAACGGAAAGCATTGTCGGTTCGCGTCGCGCTGCAACGTTCGGCTAAAAGAAAATCGGCCTAAAATTGTAACAGTTTTCCTTTGCAACGAAACGCCAAAAACACGCTGCAGTCGCTGCTGCAGTAGACGCTGGCGTCGTCGCCGTCGCCGTCTCTGCCGCTGACGCTGACGATGTGAGGCCAGCCGCTGGCTGCGGCCGCTGTCGGCTGCTTGCCTGCACCCGGTCAGCGTCAGTGTTCATTTCCCCATCGAGTCGGCCACACACGGGCAGGAGGCGTCCAACTGAGGCGCAGGTGGCCAGCGGCAGGTGTGGACGTACGTAGGACAGAGGCATCCGACAGTCAGTTGTGGATTTCGTTGCGGATTTGCCGGATTCGAGCACGGATTTCGAGGCAGTGGCGGCTCCAGTGGCTCCACAGCGGTTTTGTTTCCCCCCCAGTCCAGTCCAGCCACAGTTTTCGTTTTGAGTTTTCCCCGCAAGTGTTTTCTTTGTGTTTGTTTCCCTCGTTGTGGATTGCATGGGATTGCATAAACAACAGCAACATTTGGGCCTTCGTATACGTAACATTATTTCAGTTCAATTCGTAAAGCAACGGCTCGGCACATCTGCACTGCAATTGCATTATAATTTGTTGTTTTAGTACTTCCCTGGGGATTATGCAATTGCACACTGGCAACTGCAACAACAGCAACAACAACACAGTTGTTGGAGAGACACCCTGTAATTGCCACGGTACGAAACAATGCCAATGCAATGTGAACAATTTTACGGGACCCACACACTCCGTAACAGATACAGATACAGATACAAATAGCTCTCAAACACACACTATAGTGTTCGGCGTCTGGCCTGGCAATTTGTTTAAAACAATCAGCGGCCACTGTGCGGCGGCCTTCCCTCTCTTTCACACCGCAGGTAGTGTTGCCCTCTCGCTTGCTGAATGTTTTAAATTTAGTTTTTCTGCACTTGCTTGTAACCCAAATTTTCCTTTTTGGTGGCATATCCATTTGAATCTTATATAAGATGCAGGCAGCATTTAGCTCAAACAATGTCAGGCACTGGGGTGGCAGAGAAAGGGTTACAGGGTCACAAAGGGGGAGGGGAGAGAGAGAGAGAGACGACGACAGAGTACACCTGAAGTTAATTGCAAAAAAAAAGCGGATTTAATTCCCCAAGTGAAGCGGAATCTTGGCTCAATTAAAGCCCAGCTTTGGCAGGCGGCGGCACCACATGAAAGGCACAACAGAAATACATACAAGCGATAAACTAACAATTTTAGTATGGCAGAAAGAGAGAGACAGCAAAGACGAGCAGCACTTGCAATTTGAGAGATTCAAAGCAACAAAAACAATCCCCAAACACACACACACACGCACACACGTAATCACTTGACCTTGCACGGTTTTTGCAATACAAACAAAATATATACAGATATATGTGTATCGCATAGATACAATTCAAGCATGTGTAGAGGTAACAGCCAATTGCAATATTTTCGTGTAAAAATAACGAATAGAACAGAACAGAGCAGACTTTTATATAAGACCCCACACATACACACACACACACTAGGGGAGACTGTGCCACTGTGTGGGTGTGTATCTGTGTGGGTGATGAAATAACTGCAATGCCTCCGCCATGAGGTCGATTTTTGTTGGCTTTTCACACACATATGTATGTATATATAGAGGCAACACACACTCACTCTGATATGTGGGGTATGTGGGGGGCGGATGACTGAAAAATGCATTTGACACAGAAAGCAGAGCACAGAGCAGCAAACACACAAACATATATCGAACAGATAATGTCACAGCCCAGGCTGATTCAGATATTATCCTAAATAATACACTATCTGACATATATAACATGATTCATGGAATCGCTGATTGATTTGAGGCCCAAGGGAGGCACACATTTCGCGAGTCGCCAAACCAGTTAGAAGGCCTTCAACTTCAAGCTAAAAAACCCATAGAAAAACAACTTTGATACAAGAGAAATCTGCGTAAAAGTGTGTTCCAAACAAAACGAAAACATTTCACTCGAATATTTGTATATTTAGCATATCAAATTTGATAGGTATATGCCATTGGACTTTGCAGTCCGTTCTTTTTGTTTAAATTGTAGAACACAGAACTTAGCCCAGGAGCTCGAACGTATATTTTATATGTAGATTCAGCTAAATTTGCATTTGGAATTTGAACTTTAACTGATATCAGCCGTAGACAGCCCCAGACAGAGACCATCCCAAACACGTCGACTGTCATGAACAGATATCGTTATGACATCATTGCCGGCGTCACTTAGTGATGGATCGTTAGCTATATACCACAAAGTATATATGTATGTACCATTTACATATGTTAGTCAGCGTTTATTTGGAAGCTGCTTGACGTACGAGAGTATTTAGTTGTTTTGCTGATAAGTCCAGTCTAGCAGTCTGAATGAATCACGTGTTTCAGTAGGTTCGTTTGGGGTCCCAGCATTCGAAAGTTTCCAAGTGCTTAAATATACATTCACGCTCTTTGGATGTCTTTTGTTTCGAAAGTTTGCTGTTAAAAGGCGACCTTCAGCCCGGGCCGCAAGGTCATATGTGGAGGAGATTCCATTGCAGCAGCCTGCTAAACTATACCAAATGGAGGTCAATCTCGGCCTCCTGCAACGCGACCGCCCCTTCGTCCTTCACAGCACAGCAGTTATGTAAAGAAGGAAGTGGGTCAGTGTTACGACCCAGATTCCCCCAAGTGGGGTAGGGGGGGAGGGGAATTCCCATCCTCAGCCTGCAGTTTGATTAGTTTGAAATGTGTTTTTTTGGCACCTCAAATAATTACAGCTGGATGGGCCGCTTCGGGCCTTGCGGCCGCCTGGCTATTGATTTTTGGTCGGGCCGTCAGTTATGCGCTGCTGCACTGAATACAGTATATATAGTATAGCCAACCTAGATAACTTTGGCATGGCCCAAGAGTGTACGACTATAAGTATCTATCGGATACATAGGCACTGCCTGGCTGCAGTTCGCGAGCTTAGCCAAGGAGCCAAAAATAAAGATTCTTTTTGGCACTGGGCCAATATTGCAATGCACATTTTGCAAGGGAGGAAAGAACGAGGGACGGACAGGGGGGTTGCACTGCAGGGTAAAATGAAAAGTGAAATGTTGCCATGCGAAGTGGAAAGAAAAAGAACAAGAACAAGAGCATCTATCTATCTATCTATATCTATATATATGTGTTTGCCAGAGAGCTCTGACATTTATTAGTTTGCTGCCCCGTAAAACGAAGTCGTGAAGTGCTCTATAAATATGACCAAAATGCACTCGAAATGACAAATTTATGGCCAACTGCATAACTCATCTATTGCCCACCTCTGACCCATCGGCTTCCACCTACTCCTGCCCCCCCCCCCCCCCTTTTTCTGTGGCACATTGAATGCACACTTGTGTGTCACTTCGCTTTGCCACTTATTACATCACCAAGAAGGCAATCGACACGATACGATACGATACGATAGACTTTGCTTAAGGCCTTTACCGATTTGGGTCAACCTGAGCCTGCCAACAAATCTTCACAGACACACACGCACACACACTCTTTGATATCAGGTTTTGTCGATGGGTTTTTAGTCGTCCTAGTCGAAGGCACTTTTGTTGTTCTTAGCCAAACAAGAGTTAAAGTTAAAAGTTAGAGGCAGAACATTAAAGATTTAAGTGTGCCAGGGCGTTGACGAGTTCATTCATTACATTTCCCCTGTCTTTCGTAGGTCTTTCCTTTCTATCTATATCAGCCCCTGCTCCTCTTAATCTTTCGGTCTTTCAAAAATATATTCTCATTAGCTATCACGCCTTTGGCGCATGACTCAGTTTTTTAGCTGTTGTCTTTAATTTTAGACAAAATCCCCATAAAAACAGCCGAAAAATACCGCCTTATGCTGCCACAACAGTCGTCATTAGTTAGCTGCGTCAATTGTTGTTATTTATAAACGCCGCTGTGGCAAATTCATCTGGAATACTCGTACATTGGAATACATGGAATTTCTTCTTTCTACTTCCATATCGCTGTGACTGTGCGTCTGTTGCTAAGCGAGAGCCCGCGCTCACTTGAAATAACCGAAAAATCATTCATAAAATTTGTGAAATATTTTGCCCGTCAGACAGACAGCACAAGGGTTGCCATTCTATGCTTTTGTCTGTCTCCCCGTCTGGTCTGGTCGGGTCTGGCCTGTCGGCAGATAAAGCACGTCTGGAATAGCAAACATTCCACAATTGGTATTACGTATACGCAGCGTTCTCCAAGCGATATGCGTTTCTTCTCTCAGATGATTGTGTGTGCGCGCGTGCGTTGGCTTCTACACACAGATATAGCTGTACATATGTATATATATAACTACTATATGTATTGTGGACTTGTGTGGGTATGTGTGTGTGTCTGTTTAGCAGATAATACGACTGCCAGAGTCCGCGTGCGTGTTTTGTGACTCGGCCGCGCCGATCATGCGACCTACCAAATTGGTTAACGAGAAGGAAACACGTTCTTTCTAATGAACACTTTTCATTGAGTGTATTTGTATTTTGTTGGAGAGAGAGAGAGAGAGGAGCTTAGGTGTTTTGGGTATATTCTGCTTCTGCTTCTGTTGCTCTTTCTTTACCCCCAAAATCCATTTTCCCGCTCTTCGAGTGTCTGTTTGCATTTGCAAATACTTTTTTGGCCAAGTCAAACTGTAATTTATCTAAGTAGCGTTATGGGCCACTTCCGGTGACGACAACACTTCTTCGAAACTTTGTTGGCACTGGCAGCTTTGATGACCCAGATAGTGGAAGTAAACGTGTTGTTGTTTGTGGGTGGAGGGGGGAGGGGCACGGGTCGGTGCTTCATAAAGTGCTAATGAAAAATGCTCAGCATTTGCCTAATGAAATTATAACTGAGCCACTAAGTGCGCCATAAAGAGGGAAGAAAAGTGGTAGGGGGGCTAGGGGTGGAGTACTACTGATGTTTTGGGGCATTTTAGAAAATTTTTTTCGTGGCATAGAAACCAAAAACCAAACCGCATTTCGTTGCTTTTTATTCAGTTAACGCTTTTTAAGCTTATGAGCGAGCCAGCTTTTCATTTATCGATACGCCCCATAAACACACACCTAAGCACTCACACGCACACGCACACAGAGCGACTGTAATGAACAATAATTTATTTAATTGACCGAGCTCTTGTTCTTTCGAAATTAGAACACACACAGGCACACACAGAGACACTCAAGCACTCGGTTTGCTGGCACGCGATTAAAAAAAACAACAACACTGAATGGTTTACACATACTCGTATTATGAATTTTTATAAGCAGAAACTTTTCATTGGCTGTCAGTCGTCTTTCCAAAACTTAGTCCACATTTTTATTCGTATGTGGCATCCATACCCTTCGCTGCCACAGATGACGCATCACGTGTACGCGGCGTGTGTTTTTTTTTTTTGGAAATTGTTAAAATTCTGTTACTTTTTCCGTCCCACAAATATGGATTTTGTTTTTTAATTTGCTGCTTTTCTTTTTCTTGGTGTTTGGTTCGCTTTTCGTGTCGTTTCTTTTTTTTTTTTTTTGTTAATTTGAGCCCAATGCCTGCTCAATGTTTGGCCTCGTTTTGGATTTATTTTGCCGCACCCCGAGAGTCGAGTAAAAAGCAGCCATGCAAGTCGAGATCGAAGGCTGCCTTTGGCAGAATACAAAAAACGAATCTTTGCTCCAAATAACATTTGGAACTGTTTGGATGGGCAGGGGATCATAAATGCTGTGGGAGTCCCCCCCCCCCCCCCACATGCATCGTGTACCCTGTACATTTATCAGCTTATAATCGTCTTTCCTATCTTATCTCCTGGTCAGGGCGGGGGAGCAATTCATGTTTTACTTTGTCAGTTTCCGCATGGATTTAACCGGTGACTGATGGGCCCCCGAGAGCATACTTAGAGGGAGCAAACGACATTTTTTGTGACATACAAATGACTTGTATAACCGATCACCGATCGGCAATCAGCGATCCGCATCGACCCACTTTCCACCAGCAACGGGTGGGCCTTATCGGCTCCGCACCTTGGCACCTGCGATTGCTTATCACTCATTTTCGATGGGGGCTGACATGGGTGTTTCCGTTGGATCGGATCGCGCACACAAATCGCTGGTGGTTCATTGCACCTTCTCTCGCCCCACATGTTCAGCTTTATTCTGCATGAGTTTCGGTTTTTTTCTTGATTTTTCTGTTAGTTCGTGTTCCCTCGTATCCCTTCTTTTTTTTGTTTCTGTTCTGCCAAATCCAGTAACAGCTGCAGGAAAATCCACTGACTGCCACAGTCGCTGCCACGCCCACGCCCACGCCCAGACTGGCTACGCGACCGCGACGGGCTGAAAAACAAACGATTAAACGATAAACCGATATATGCGACAACGATAAACGATTAACTGAGCATCCTTTGAAGGTTTTGGGTTGCGTGTCAGGAGTGCATTTGCACTGAAACATTCTGAAGCTTGTAAATGCACTATCTGGTACGACATTCCAGAACGTACAATCTTCCCGAATGCAAGACAAATATGCGAATAACCAAATGAAATATGCAATTTTTGTGCTAGTGTGATACAATTTCTCAAACTGATTTATAATTTACAACTACAACTAAATAAGTTACTCTAAGATTTACACACATAATTGTAAGAGATTTTTATATTCAATAAATAAATGAAATAAAAGCGAATTGTCTTCTATGAAGAATCGTACTCCTATATGATTTGTGGTTTTATTTCACTCAAGGGTACTTTCCAACAGCCAATCATCTACAGAGATGGCTCCACATATAGCCTTCATCTTCAAGTGGCTTGAACTATGACACGCTTTCGATGACCTTGAATACACCGACTCTAATTGGAGCAGCTAGCCGTAATTAACATAATAACCCCATGGCATGTGGCAATCAACTTTAAATATATATTTAGTCCATTATCCAAAGTTACCACAGCTGTCAAGCCGAGTGGGATCTTTTGGGGAGGCCATAGATCACGGCATGGAGGGGAAGTAGCTTAAACCATCCCCAAACTCCCTCCCTATAGTATTCCAAACATAATCTCCACTTAACGGCTCGATAACTAAAAGCTAATATTGCCTATTTTGCAGCGAACGAACGCCCAGGCGAGAGCTTTCAACACGCAACGTAGCATAAAAACCAGCATAGAGGGAAATCCCCAGAAACGGCAACCGCCCGCCCGGTCCGTTCCGCACAGTTCACCGCAAGCTACACCAACACCAGCCAAAAGATGGCGTACCGCAAAAGCTTCGCACCGAAACGCAGCGGGTGCGAGGAGAGAGGAAAGAGATGTGTTCGGTGTTTATGTTTTGAATATACCTGCATATACCCTGTCGTTCCACCAACCATCACAAATGAACGAAATTCGAAAATCAGTTTTAACCAAATCAAATCCAGAAAATTCAATTGGCTATGCGCTTTGGCAGTGTGGTTAGCTGGTTGTGTAGCCAAAATATTGCCTTTGACCATTCACAGCCACTATCTTCACTGCCGCCGCGACAAGCCATAACAACGATAAGCAACATATAATCGGGGACTTTCCCGTAAACAAATGGATTTTTCGGAACTAAATAAATGCTTCACCCAAACGCTTTATGGCATGGAGATTATTGCGGCGAATTCAACGATGTGCGGATGTGTCATGCGGCAACTAGCACTAGAGATGGGACTCACGGAAGAACACGCACGGATCGGCACATAACACATCACGGTCTTAAAAAATTCTTCATTTTATCAATACTATACTCCATGAAGTGATTACAACTTTGTTTCTTTGTTTTTTGGTTGGTGTACGAGAAACGCCACAGCCCTGTTCAAGAAGCGAGCGAAAGGAAATTCGAATCAACTCTAGAAAATTATCATCCAAGCTGCAGAATTTGTTCCTGCATTTAAAACTATGTAACTGCTCCAGAAATTGTAGAGCTAATATTTAAATAAAATTGCACAATGTGAAATGCCAACAAAGCTTTAGAGAACCCAAATTCAGTGCACTCCATGGGAATGTGCCAAAGTGGTACAATTCCGACTTGAACCCTAGTTTGTTCATCTGAAAATTGTGTAGAAGACTTTCGCTAGTTTTCGAATTTCAAAGAAAATTCAGTAAAAGTTCACTGGGGTTTTGTTTTGATGTTTTGTTGTTGTTGTTGGTTTTATATATATATAAATTTTAATTTAATAAAATTTACTTGCTATATTTCTATTCTTTATAAGTTCATCCTCATATAAATAATAATTTTAAATCGCACATTTTTGTTCTCATTAAATTTATATTATTATGTTTTGTGTTTATGTTTGTTTGTTTTACTCGTATTTAATCTGAATTACACAACATTACTTTTATTTAGCATTAGCTTTATCTTTACCTTTATCTGTACCGTTATGTTAACCATCCTTCTTCTCCTCCTTCAAATGAATGTTAAAATGTGTGTGTTTTGTTTTGATTTTCTTACATATTATTGACACTGTTCTTCGAATAAATGGAACTACTCCATACCGTTCTTCTGTTTTTGCTTCTGGTTGTCGGTTGTTTTTGTTTCTTGTTCTTAGATGGGTTTTGCATTCTGGTTTATGTTTTTTTTTTGCTTTACATTTTGTATGTTTTTCATATTTTATTTTGTTTTTTTTTCTGGTTGTTTTCCCGTTTGCTTCAACTAATTTCAATTATAATTAGTGGCGCTCCCATTATTATGGTTTGCTCTAAATGTTTACCACTTTAGTGTTGATGGGCTTGGATTGTGTTCAATGTTCGGCGCTGTTTTGTGGTTGGTGTTTAAATAATTTAAGAGTATTCAATAGAGGACTAAGTTAGTATACGCGTTGTAGGTTTTGGCCACTAAATTATAAGTATACATATTCATAAAACAAAATCAAATTCAATGCAGTTCCCTCCGAATGCTCCTTTGCATGAGCGAGCGCGTGCACTAGTGTATGTACGTATGTATGTATTTTCGTGAGTGGTGTGTGTGTGTGTGTGGGTGTGTTAATAATAGTGAATAAATACAACATTATACAAATAAGAGAGGATTTTCCATGTTGTAACGCACAAAAGAAACAATAAAACGCTGCGCACTCGCCGCCGATTCCCTTTTGTTTGTCGTGGCTTTTACACTTGTAAACTAAACAATAATAATACAAAAATAATGATTTACAAAAAATGAAAAAAACTGCTGGGCGATTTAGTGGGTCTGCACGCACGAATTATACACAAAAAACTAACAAACTTTAAATAATTATTTAACCAAAACACACACAAAATATTGCAATTACATGGTTCTCCTTTTTAACTACAATATTTATAATCGAAACTCTTCGGGTTTGACGAGAGCGGCGCTTTGGAAGCGAGGCTCATCTCCGCCGACTTTCATTTTCCGAAAAACTACGCTAATTGCCTGGAACAGGGTTTAAGTTTTAGTTACATATTTAAATTTCCTTTTGTCTCGACTCGTTTCGCATGATAATAATTGCTTTTGAATTGGTTTTTATATTCGTACATAAATATAATTCATTTTTGTTCATTCATTCATTCATTTTGATTGTTATCGAAGCAAGGTTAACTCTCAATTTAAATTATAAGCCTAGCCATGAATTTTATTTAATAATTCTTTTGTGTATAATTCGAACTGTGTGTGTGTATGTATATGTGAATGAGAGTGGCTGTGGGTGTGGGCGTGGGCGTGTGTGTGTGGGTGTTAGTATATGCTGTTACAATTCTTACATATCTCATGTATATTTAATTTATGATTTCCTTTTTCAGTTACTCATTTAGTTTCTCTTCTCGAACTTGTTAGTTGCGGATGTTGTTGCCTGTAGATGTTGTTGTGGTTGTTGTTTCAGTTTCAGTTGTTGGTATTGGTGTTGTTGCAGTTGTTCGGTATTGAGGGGGCAACGGCGACTTTTAACGATATAAACATTAATATTTATTCCTCTGCCCTCTGCGCATACAGCCTAGTGTCGAACGTTAATGTACTCGAGCGATGCGGCCATTTGTGTTGTTCGGTATCTTCCCTTTCTCCGCCTAGGACGTGCCATTCACCAGACCTTCCTTCTTGATGTTCTCCGTCAGCTGCTGCTGTTGGTACTGCTGCGAGACGACCTGCGGATCCGTGTGATTGTTGCTGCTGCGGTTTTTGTTGTTACGGCGCGCTTTCGGCTGCTGCTGCAGTGGAGTTATTTGCTGCTGCTGCTGCAATTGCTGCGCTGCCTGTGGCTGCGGTGGTTGTTGCGGCGCCTGCTGCTGCTGTGGCTGTGCGCCCGCCTGCTGTTTGTCGCTGTTACGCGATGGATCCTTGGGCTTGCTCGGTCCGCTGGCGGTGTTCGCATTACCAATGCTGCTCTGTTTGCTGTTTTCCCCGGCGGCATTCAGCGACGCCTTGCCCGGCTGCGCCGCAGACTGCTGTGGCAGCTGTTGCGCCTGCTGCTGTTGTGGTTTGATGCTGTTGTTGGCCACCGCACCGTTTGCTGTCAGATCGAAAGGATAAGGCGCCAGGATTACACCAGTGAAGGGATTACATCAAGCTTTACTCACTGTTGCTGGGCCCGTTGTTGCTCTTCTGCTTTCTGCGCCTTCTCGAGCTGCCCTCGTACGACGAGTTGCTGTCTGCTGCGGGAAGCAAAGGGAAGAAGATGTGATTTATGAGTAATTGCGAAATAAACATTCAAGTTGAACCACCAATTGTTTAATTGTGTTTCATTTAACCTACCCCTCTCCACACTGCTCACTTCGCGCGTCTCTCGCACCTCCTCGGTGTGATTGTGGTGCTGATAGTCTCTGCCGTTCTGCTGCTCGTTGCGTGGCGGCCGGCGATTGATGCCACCGCGACGGTTGTTGCCGGCGCCACGATAGTTGCCAGTGCCGTCACCGGCGCTGCCACCACGATCGTTGTTGTAGCCTCGCTGGTCGCGCTGATGGTCACCGCGGGAGTTGTAGTCGTCCTCGTCGCGTCGATTGTTGTGATAACGCTGATTGAGGCCGCCGTTGCCACCAGGTCCGCCGCCACCGCGTCCACGGCCACGACCGCGCTGGCCGCCGCCACCACCACGCATAGAGCGCACCGACTCAATGTCGCTACTGTAGCCGCGCTCTGAGCGCCTTGAGACGGGGAAGCTTGTTGTGGAGCCCATCGAGGATTCCTGTATGGCTCGCAGCTGCTGATCGATCTCCATTTTCTCCTGACGCAGCTGTTCCACTTCCTGCAGTTGGCCAAAACAATGTGTGCTCAGCAATTGCTTGACGCATGCATCCATTTCAGACACTCACCTTCAGATGCGACAGATGATACTCCAGCAGCACTTTGGCATTCGCAATGCTCTCCACGGTGCCAATGAACACAAAGGGTACATGCGCCGGCGCACGTGGGATGTTCTGATCCTGCTCGTCATCGCCAGCGATCTGTTGTGTGTGTGCGTGTGTGTGGATCATCGACGAAGGAGGCGTGGGACAGATTAGGTCTGGGGCTCTTTGCTAGTGTACAATACTCACAGCACTCACCTTGATTCGAAACACGCCGCTCTTGTCCACAATCTCCTGTATGATGCGGCCATTCTTGCCAATTACCTTGCCCACCAGCTCCCTGGGCACCTGAAAGAACTCCTCGGCATACTCGAGCATGGCGCGCGCGCGCTGCACTGACTCCTCGGTCTCGCCACTGATCTTGAATGTGCAGGACTTCTCCTCCAGCTCGATATTGGTGACGCCGACCAGCGTGCGTGCCGCCTGTATATTCGAGCCATGCGAGCCAATGGCCAGCCCCATGAGATCGTCGCGCACTCGGAATTCCTCAACGTAATTCCTGCAAAATTAACACAGTGCAGAGAGTAAGAAAAACAGATTCAAATGTGTTGTGGGTTGCTAGCAGCAGGACCTACCCTCGGCTCATCAGTTTAGTCGTTTCGAGCTGACGGGCAGCTTCTTCAGTCCTTTTCAAGAGCATAACCTGAATGAGAACGCAGAGTGGAGAATGGATACATTTCAGTGGAAGGTTGGTGTGGGGGTGAGGGGATTGGCATTGGCGAGCGAACCTTCTGTGAGAGATTACGAAAATGCATATCCTTGAGCATGCTGGCGCGCTTCTGAGTGTGCTCCCATTTCGAAAGGATAATGAGGGCGGTGAGGTCGCGGTTGTAGTTGCAGACGCCGGCATCGATTGTGCGCTGAAACTCCTTGTGTATGCCATCCTTCTGGGCTCTGAAACAGACAAATGGCAGACTGTATTTTCTGCATTTTCTTGGTCCTATCCGAGATGTTTACTCACTCTTCGCGCAGCTCTTCGGGAACGGGCAGCGTGAACTGGTAGAACGACTTGGCTGTGATTGGCGGATTTGAGTTTTTGGCGCGCAGTCGACCCAGTTCGCAGATCTCGGTGTAGGGCGTCTCGAAACCAATGTAGGCCACCGCACAGATGTCCGCTTTGAGCATTTTGATGACGGCCACCCACCAGCCGCAGTTCTCGCGCTCATTTGTGCGCGTAAACACCTCCACCTCCATGCCCTCTTCAAAGGTGGGCGCCGCCACCTCGACGGTCTCCTCTGGCGGCAGGCGGACGCTCACAAACGGATACTTCCTCACTTCGGTCACGCTGCAATCGGATCGGTTATTGGTTGGGTAAGCGGAAGGAACACAAGCAAAAGAAAACCTCATTTAATTAAAATGCATTTCCCAAATTATGAAAAGAATCCCGCAGACAGGTGTTTGCCAACGCCGGCAGAGACCAGACCAGACCAGACCGAAGGCAGCACGCGGCATCAGCATCAGCAGCTGCCTTGGCTCTGGCACTGGCAGAGGGCCAAGCAAGAGCAAGAAGCAACAACTGTGAGAACAAGAACCATTGTGGGGGTGGGTGGTAGTCCGGCAGTCCCGATTCCCGCCACGAGACACAGATCGCAGATCGGAAATGCCACAGGATAGTGGGGTGCACCTAAATTTAGATCCAGCTGCTCTCAGCTCGAAGTGAATCTCAGGCGGGAAGATGCGCGATGGAAGATGGACGAGACAACAACGAATTTAAACCCAAAAAATCGAACAACTTTCTTTCCAAAAATGTCACAAGAAATGCAGTGCTACAAAAACTATACCCAGCACAACGATATTTGTATACACTTTCTATGGGAAATACAAATTAATCTAAATTTACAATCTAATCTTGAATTCCTTTAGCCCCAAGTAGAGGCTCTGCTGTCCCTCTATATCGCCTATCTCTGTTGGGAACGATGTGGGCTTTCATTTGGAGATCCCTCGCGTTACAAACTGCACGATTGGAGCCTCATAACCAGGTTGGAAATAAATAAATATATATAAATGGTTTCTTTCCGCGGTTAAAAATAGCTTCGCCTTTGACGCTGGCCGAGGCGGCAGCAGCGCCGCTGCTTAGTGGCATTTGTCGCTCGCACTTGACAGTTCTGGCAGATACGGCCGGCCTGGCCTGGCCCTGCCTTACGCCGCTTGCCTCCTGGCCATTTGCTCTCTCTCTGTGCCCCTCTCTGTGCCACACTCTACACAGTTATTGCCTTTGAAAAGCTGTCAGAGTGGGGCGGACAGTGGTGGACAGTCGTGGATCGCCCTGGTCAGTCGGTCTGTCTGTCGTCAGCCAGCAGTTTGTGCAGTAGCGGCGTTTAACAAATTGCGTCAAATTAAACATTTGCCAGACGACGGGAGGGGCGTGCGCTGTGGCAGGAGCAGGACAGGGCAGCATACTCGCAAATGATGCGTGGCCGGCATCTCTAATTTCTAATTTCGATGCCAAAAAGACGACCCTCAGCTGCAGTCGTTGGTTGTTGTGGTCCCTGTTGTTGCTCTGATTGTATTAATTGTTGCAAATTAGTTGGAAAATACATTTTATAAATTTCGCTCAAGCATACGCACTCGCGCTAGCGGTTGGAGTTGTTTTCGACTTTTTACTTACCCATCCACATCCACAAAGATGCCATCATCGGCGACAGCTGTCACATGGCCCTGTTTTTGTTGCATTTGCAGGTGTTGTTGTTAGTTGGTTGTTGCATAGACGACACAGGGCAGGGCACGCGGCAAGAGGTAGAGCATTGGTAAAAACAGAGAGAAAAATGTGTGTCATTAATGTGGCCTATGCCTATGATATTTTTCATTTAGCTATATATAAATGATATTTTTATGATTGGCGGTCTAAAAGGCATTAACAATGCAAGATCGGGAAATTCAGTTGCGGATAGGACATTCCACATTACGCGCCCTACGACCTATAGATTGTTGTTGCAAGAACGCCATGATTTTCCCTGCAGCTGTGATGACGATGATCTTTTTTCTTATCGCGACGCTGCTGAATCATTGCACCGTCAAAAGTTTTGAATTTGTTTGTTTACGAATCATCGGATCCAAAGGCAGAAGTATGCAAAATATATTTGCGGTCGTGTTTCAGCAGATTTCGAGAAGGATCAATCGAGAATCTCGTTGTTTAGAAAGGGAAATTCATCAGATTTGAATCGCGTCAATGGGCAGCGCAGTAAGCAGCGCTGCCAGCGCCAACGCTAACACCCCCACGCTGCGCTGCAAGCAGCGGCGCCTGCGTCACTGTGCACTAGTGTGCGTGGTGAGGCGGCGATGATGTCGAGAGACTCCACTCAACAAATGTTGCCGTTATTTATAGAAATAAAGCTAAAATTCACAAAATTAGAAACTGAGGCACACAGCCGCCATGGGGCAGGGCTCCCAAAAACTCCGTATCCACACGGGGAAAAGGCGACTTCTCTCTCCAAAGCGCGCGCACACACACACACACACACACAATACCGCCCATCCCTCTGGCCAGTGGCTCACCTTGTAGTAGGCGCCATTTTCGAGCCGGACTTCCACCAATAGATCTTCCATGCTGCTGCTGCTCCTGATGGTGGCTTGGGTTATCCTGTTATCCTGATGTCCTTCCCGACTGCTCCTCCTCCAGCACTCTCACGCACGGCTTGTCCTAGCCGAATGCAGTTTGCTGTGCTTCCCGTTTCCCGCTCCTTCTTTGTTGTGACAGTGACAGTTGCAGTTCTCGATTTCGTTGCAGATGAGTTGATTCTCTTGAGTTTCTCTCCTTATAACAATTCCTGGTCCTGGTCCTGGATGCTTCCACTACTTTGTAATCAGTCTTTTCGCTTGCTTCTGCGGAGGTTCCTGGAAATCAAATGCAATTAGCACAGGAACACAAAACAATAAAAACAGATTTGACAGATATTTTTGGGTTGTATATAGTACATATTGACAGATGCCGCATGATAGAGCGATCACCGGCCCAATGGCAATCAAAATGTTTTTGAAGTTATTTTGGGGCCAGCGCCAGAAATTCCTGGCTGAACAAAATGCAGCGACGTCGGCAGCACAGCACGCTTTTGCCGGCAGCGCAGCGGCGGAGTGCTTCCTCTTCCTCTTTGTCTTTCTTTTGTGTGTCTTCCACACCACCTTAAAAAAGCGTGTGCGGCGCGCTCTCCCTCTCACGCACGCACACCACCACAGCGGCAGAGCAGCAGCCGCAGCCGCCACCGCCGAAATGTTTCGCTCGCCTCGTACGTTCGTTCACACTGATGAGCACGCTTTTCCAATAAGAATTTCACACACACACAAGCACGCACACACCCCTCCACGGCACATGCCGATTTTACATATCAAATTTACACATAATTCCACTCCAAAACTTCATCTGATGCCCTGGGATGGTGGTGTAAATTCTATTTAACTATATTATCACTTCGTTGCGTAGCCGTTTTTCATCTTTCAGCTACTCCCGCTCCCTTTGGCCAACAACATTCATATTCGCCGCAGCCGCTCTGCTGCTTCTACTTCTGCCGCCGCCGTCGTCGCCGCTGTGCAAAATTTTTTCGCTTTTTCGGTTCTTGCTAAATTTTCGAATCGGCCAAAGCGCCTGCAATACGACAAATGCTGTAAAGATTTGTTAACTTACGGCTGCCCGGCACTTTTATCCTTTAATTTCGACTGGCAAATCACTTTAAATGTTGCTATAAACTTTTGAAAATATAAATATAACGCGTGCAGTGCTGCTTCAAATTTTTTTTCGGCTGCGCTGCGTTCTCTTCGTTTTTGCTTTACACGTCTTTCGCAGCGTTTGCATGTGACCGAAAGTGAAATTTGAAAAAATACCACTCAAAAATATGACAGAAAACTCAGCAAACGAAAATCCCAAAGCGTTCGATACAATTTATCGCACTAAAATATCGATACATTCCATAGTTTAAATTTGTCATCCGTAGCTAGTAGGCGCAACATCGGTTGGATTTTGAAACCGAACTGGTCTTTTAAGTAATTAAATTAATAATTAAATGACCCAACAAAAATATGGATCGATTTCTAAGCTACATTGTAGGAGCCAAGAATATTTTGCTAGCAGAAATTTCTTATCGGTTCATACGAACATCAACTCTGATATTGCTCGTGTACACTTTATGCTCCCATAGAGTATATTATTGATCTGCGATCTTGCTCTGATTGATTTTAACAGGAGTTGCTCGCTTTGCGGCGCTAATTTAACATCTTAATTGAATTGTTCGCTCGTTGGCGATCCCATAAAAATCACATGTTCTCCGCTCTCCGCACTTCAATTGATTTCAATTCGATTTTAATTTGCAAAAATACCCATCTGGCGCCCACCGATTGACACTTGTTCAACGAAACCCGGACCCGGACCTCTTACACACATTCTTGTTGGCCCTTTGCCGCTTAATGTAATTGTAACGACTATTGAGGTCAATCATTTCCACAATTTGTCACATGGGGGGTTCATTCATGAGCGCCCACCCCGCCCACCCCAACCCCCAATCCAATCGCGTGACGTTGCCGGGCCGTTAGTCGACGCGCTTGTAGAATTTGTGTGCGAGTGTTTTTGTTGATTTTTTTTTCGCTATTCATAAAATGCATTCAAACACCGCGCTGCGCTGATGGTGAATGCCTGATAAAAGTACGGTAGTAAAAGGTGCAGTGCATTGATGTCTATTTATAACCCCATTATATCTGGGTGGGGACACTGAATATTTGGGATCGGGTCGGAAGAAACACACAAAACGAAAGACCTGCGTTCCAAAACATGCAATCTCGCTATTTGTTTAGCGACTATACATACAATATAGCAACAAATTGCAACAATTTCATGGTCATACACTAAATTGGAACGATTAAATCTTTTAGGACTATGGACCTTCAAACAAATATCTGCAGAGGACAGCTACTGGAACACCCTGTTCTCATGGGCTCTTAAGATCAAACACACTGCCCTTAAGAGGATTAAAGCAAATCCACTTGGAATGCAAAGCAGAGAAGAGAACAAGAATCTCAGTTTTAAATCTGAGGCTAATCAGCTAATAGGCTGATAATCGGGAGGCAATGTGGTATTTATCTAGTTATCTGGCGGGTTTCTTTTGTTATGGTTTGGATTCCTTGTCCGTATTACCATCAACTATGGTCGGACCTGACTTGGGTATCACTATATCATATCATATCCGACATACCCTGATGTTCGTGTGCTAATTGAGGTAGTCGTCTGAGCTCTTGATCAACTCTAACTATGACCTCGACGTACAGCTACGTAAAATTATGGAAAAAATAATAGAATCGAATATTTTTTTCGTATTCTTCAAAATGTTCTTCAATAAATACAGTAATGTAACAAAATATAAATAAAACATTAAGATTCAAAAATCTTTATGTACCAACAATAATACATTTTTTAATTTTTAGTTCTGAAAAAATATAGAAGCGCACTCAAATTCTGTCCTCAAATTCTGTTTAAAAATTGTTAAAATCGAGTTATAGAGGTAAAATTTAAATTAAAGACAAAAGATATACATATAACCTTTTGAGGAATGCCATTCTGATGTCACCAGATTAAAAGGTAAGAAATTTGTCCCTTCAGAGCAAATAGTGGACCCAAAGTTTGATTGGAAAACAGAGTTTGCAACGCAGATGAGGCAGCATTCTCGACACCATCGCATAAATATTTTATAGAAAAGAATTAACAGACGAGCCGATATACATATGTACATATGGACAAACACCTGGTTTCAGGCAGCGAAGCACTTTGTCCAGCGACAGGGATTTGCAGTTTAATAATCAATGTATGTACATATATGTCCATATATGAATATCTTAAACTATGTGCATGAAACTTTCACAGAGATTTGTGTTGCCCACCAGAATCCGGATCACTCCATGGTCGTATCGTAGCATATGACCCGACTAAGCTATCGTTATCCCGCCCTTGAAAGCCTCTCCAGCTATGCTTAGAAATGGCCCGCCCTACAGCTACAGGGTATCAAGATCTGTGATTCTGATAGTCATAAATTGCCATTCGCGCTGGCAGTAATTACTGTCAAGAGGCGATTTGTTGCGGAAATGCATTCAGATTTTGCCCTCTCACTCACCCAAAGAAACACTCGCACACACACGCACACACACACACACCCACTAATCCGGCTCTCTCTTTCTGTCCTTCTCCTTCGGCAGCTGCTGCCGTTTGACATTGACTTTTGTTCTGCCTTTTGGCACATTAACTGCACTTTAATGACGTCGACTCGACGTCGAAATGGTCAACAAAAGACAGCGACGACAGCAGCTGTGGCTTTTTCTCCTTTCCCTTTCTCGCGCACGGCACTGAAATTGCTTTCAACAAGAATTTGTCTGTTCAATTAGCATTTGTCTCTCTGTTCTGTGTGTTGTGTTCTGCTCTGCTCTGCTCTCTCATAAAATGCATATGGGTGCAACAATTGGTCTGCTCAGCACCACACACTTAATTAATATTAATTCTAATTCAAATTCAATTAACATTTCTGTTCAGAAATGTGTCAAAATGATTTGCTTGATCTTGATATTTGTGTGATAAACGTAAACGTTATATCCTGTACTGCGCTGCGCTTCTCTATTTATCTGTCTCTGCTTTTCATCTGCAGGTGTGTGTGTGGGTGTGGGTGGGAGAGAGCGTGCGACCTGTGTCGTTTCTCCTCTCGCACTCTCATTTATGTTCTACTACCGTTTATTGTTGTCAAATCACGCGTTAGCTGTAAAACTGAGCCATAAAAAAAAGACTCATGCAATGAATGATACAAAATTGTTTCGAATTGATTTGCTGGCATCAAGATCATTTATTTAGTACCCACGAGCACTTCCGAATGCGCCGATCAATGATCTTAGATCCACCAAACCTCCAAATTGGAAACAATAAAATTTGTTGCAGGCCCAAAGTCTATTGATTCTACCTACCGCGTCCATTATAAATCTGAGTAACGGGTATCTTATAGTCGGAATCCCGCCCAGACCCAGCATGTTCTACCTGCTTATCAATTAATCAGCTTCTAAACCGCGACGCTGGTTCGGGGATTGCAATTTTCTTCCCTCGCCTAAGCTACTATTGCTGTTTCGCGGTTGTGTGTGTGTAAGTTGTTGCTGCAGCTGCTGCTTGGGTGTGCGTTTGGGTTCGTTAAAATCTGCTCCATTTTATTGTCAACTTTTTTCGGGCGAGAGCGGAAAACGGAAAACCGAAAACCCGAAAAAAAACCAAAAAACTAAATAAAGAGCACACCAACCTGAGTGCCATGCGAGTATCGTTGCCATAACTCAATTCAATTCGCTCGCTTCTGGGTGTGTGAGTGCACATGACTATGTCGCATGGGTATGGGTGCGAGTGTGTGTGTGAGTGCGAGTGTGGGAGAGTGGGTGTATGCCAGTGTGTGTGTGCAGTGCCCGATGCTCGCATCGCTTGTCAGTAATCATTCTGTGCCTGACCGCTGCGGGTTCTGTTCTTGGCCCACCCCGAGGTTCCCAGTTATAAAAGACGCGTGCCGTGCCTCACTTTGATGGAGTTCTCTTCGAGACCGCAAAGGTTCAGTGTCCTGCCTGGCAGTCTCTAAACATACAAAAAATAAACAAAAATATTCCAAGTGAAACTAAAACTGAAAATAGTGTCATTGAAAGAGCATTTAAAGTGATATTACTGCAAAATATTTTACAAAAATTCAAGCCGGGAAAATGCATTTTGTTACCTTCTCAATACTAGGTAAATTTCAATTAAATATCTATTTTAGTTTCTTGTGTGGATATACTACGTGTTAAACACCTGTGAGACATTCAAAGGGAATGGAATGGCCTCCGACTTCTCACGGCAGTGATTAAACCTATGACTACCTCAAACCCGACACAAATCGGAGTTCCAATCGGCTATATGCATTGATGGCATTCTTTAACCTATGGATATCGAAAATGTCACGTCTTTGATCCGACACTAAAAGTTCCACATTCGCCCCCACTCAAATTGTAGCTGCTTTTCTTGCCGTTTGTTCTGTAATTATTTTGATCATTTGAGTTGATAAGATGCCAGATACTTGTAGTACTTTGTGATCGTAAATTACAAATGGACTGGGACTAGCGCTGATTGCCAGACGAAGTACACAGACAGATCTGACGCGGTGGCGTAGATCAGGGTTCTTATTTGCATTTGGTATCGTTCGAAGTGTCGTGTTGGATTGGGGAACTCCTTAGTTACAATAAACTTATGAATCATGACACCCGAAATCAGCCCCATAATGCCACATAGGTGAATCATCAGCAAATAGGTCAGGGACCAGCCCAGCCAGGTGTTTATGATTACCACTTTGGGATCATAAATGGCAAATCAACCGATAATGCTGTAAAATGGACTACTTAGGTGAAGGGCTCCAATTTTTATATAATACCATTTACCATACACTTTTTCCATAGACTTTTTCCTCTCCGCCTTCTCTGTCTTGCCTTCTCCAATCATTCTAACATGTAATGCCGAGCCTATCAAAAAACTAAGCCCTTGCCATCCAAAACATTCTACTCGAAGCACTCCAAAGCACTTCAGAAGAGTAGTACTTTGGACACGGATCACGCGCCCGAGCAGATATCGGAATAAGAGGCAATCTATTGCCGGCTTGTTTGCCATTGGCGGGGGCCTTTGGAAAAAAACCCATTTAATTCGCTTAACACCAGATAGCGGCAGAGAGAGACAAGCATTAGACGCATCAAGCGGTCATCCCGTGCGATGGGGTCACCGAATGTTAAATATTTAGTACATTTATAGCTGCGGGGAAAAACTGCTGACCTAATCAAGATAATCAAAAGCTGGTCTATAAAGTACACAAGTAGTTTCAAGAAATCATCGATCGATAAGATGCTAACTGTAGATTTACCACCTTGATTAGCGAATCTGAAGAGAGAGAGAAGAATGTGGCCAGGGGTCCGCGTCTGAGGGCAATGAATATTAAACGATTAACTGGCAATTAACAACATTCGGTTTATGGATCTCTGCGCGATTCGATTAAGCCTAATCGATCCACTAAAGCCCAATAACAAGGCGCCACTGCCGCGCACTCCCAATCGCCTCCATGTATGTACATATGTACTCTACGTGTGTAGCAGTTAGCCTCTGATTAGCTGCGATTTCTGCCAAAGATATATGACAGTCATATGTCGGCGTGTGATTAAATTTATATAAATATATTTGCTACTTCATGCGATTGATTTTGGCTTCTGGCTGCTGGCACAGTGGCTGTTAGCTTTGATTAGGGCTACCCCTCTTTGTGAATGACGTGGGTCCGAGTCTGCTGTACACTCCCTCCCTCCCAGACGGGGCTCCATTCATTTCCATTGGCAACCACTGAAGCGTTCTGCTGGGGCCTTCTGGCTTTGTCTGGCCGATCGAAAGTGAAACTGCAATTTACAGAGCGAGAATATCAGCGAAAAGCATTCGTGATAGCAGCCGCTTCCTACTGATGCGACTGAACTTTTGTTTACAAAGATCTTTGGCCTGTGCCGGCTCACTCACTATCTCCGCTGTTTGTTTTCAACACTTTAATCAACTTCCTTTCACAGTCTTCCCCATGCACTCGCACTCTTCAGGGCCCAAAGTCCGTTAAACTGCCTAATGGATGGAAATTTTTTAGCCCACTCTCACAATCGATCATCCATGCACCCAGCCCTAAAGCAATCAAAGCAAAAGTTTATGGTTAGCAATCCAGACAAACGTCACAATGTTAAGGCAATTCATAAAAACCAAAGTTTGGCCCTCTGATTAGGCATTCTCTGTGAATTATGTGCCCGGCAAGGCAAGGCAACCGATTAGATTATTTTCTGTATTACATGGGGAAGTTCTTCTTCAAATAAAAGGCCAAAAAATTAGCATGCAAATTTCTTTGGTCGGTTTCAAAAGGAATACCGACATTATATTAATTTATTTATTATATATATATTAGCTGAAAGAGAACCCCAATCTATTCCAATTATTTTCATTCACATGACTAGCGGTATATCAGAGCTTATCACAGTCTTCACACGCCCCCCTAAACGATAAAATGACAATAGAATATAAAACCCTGCGCACTCCCGAAATTTTTTATCGGTGGGGAATATATCTTTGATTATAGGGCTCAGTAAAACCTATATAAAATTCAGTCTGGAAAATCACTGAGTGCTCTCGATACGGCAGTGATTTGACAGAAACACACACGAGCAGAAGTATCGTCGGAGACAGAGTCTTTATCGCCTCTGCTGAGCTATGCGAAATCGTTCCAATTATACGAGTATTTTAGCTGACATGGCCGAAATGCGGTTATAAACAGACGAGGCAAGTCAGGGTAATGCCACAGCCACTCGACGACCAGCTGATGACGAACAGCAGCCAGCCAGAGACAGTGCAACATGATGCAGAATTCCGATCCTATTCCAGTCAGTTTCGAGTGAGATATTTTCATTTGACGCTATCGGCTGTTCGGGGGGGCTCGGGGGGTGCCTAGGCATTTCCCTTTTCCAGTGGCCGTTGTTTGTTTTGTGCTGATTTTCACATGATTATCCGTCATTTGCATTGCCCGTATGCAATTACAGTTTTGTTAACTTTTACACCCCGGGGTCTCAAATTACAGAAACACTATTCCCATTATCAACTATCAAAGTTTTATCCACTCAAATGTAATTGTCCGAGCTTTGCATGTGCAAAAATCTAATTGCCCTTTAAATTGTTGCCCGACATTTGCTTGGCATATTTCCACACGGAAAACACTTCGGAAGCGATCAAGATCCAGTGATTCTTTCAACATTTCCCTTTTGCCGTTTGATCTCTCGGGAAATGAATCAGAAAATATTATATAAGCGCGTGATACACCTATTCGGTCTTGTGATTAAAATTCGAAATGAAATTTATTGCTTTATTATCCATCATTCAGTACAAATTCAAGTAGTGTGCCACTCAAATCTCTAAGTACACTCTGCCTGTTTACCATGTGCTCACAAAAAAATATTAAAAACTCATTAAAGTGCCGCGGATCAGAGGCAGTACAGAATCGAAAAAAAATGAAATATTAGGTTTTGTCTAATCGCAAACAAATGGCATAACTTGGAAATCTTTCCCTCTGAACCATTGCGTCACAGGGCGACGGCGACCCAAGAAACCACTCGTATACTATGCACACATCAGCCGATGAACACGTTCCGCCGGCAGAAAGTATATTAATATATTTATACTGCCTGGCGGAATATGTATTGTATATAGTACTCAACTTTCACAGCTGCCGTTGTCGCTTGTCGCCTGCAGGGAAAACTCGCAAAATTGTCTAGCAGAGAGCATAAATTTCCCAAAGATTAGACACAGAAAATGGCGATAAATTAACCGAGTTGCTTGCGGGCTTTTTATTAACCCATTAATGCTGGTTATGTCTCAATAAACACATATAGTTGATCGCAGATCACAGTGGTCCAGAGTTATGCTGATGGGTCAGTGCTTTTTAAATACACAAATGGATCGTAAAAATTTGCTCAGGCCGCACGCATAAAATTTAGTTGATATTTTGATGTGCAAATGTCAAAATGCTTTTAGCCAAAAAAAAAAAGAAAGAGAAAGCCGCAGTGGACAAAGAAATGATTTTGGTCCAATTTTTGTACAGGTTAATGAAACATTAATGCCATCGGCAGCAGCAGCAGCAGCAGTTGATTGAAATAAAATAATCGCGTTTATATATACAAAATATATGTACAATATGTGGTGGAAATCATAAATTTCACGTGTATTTTTAGCCCCATTCAAGTGCAAGGTGCTGTCGTCTGCTGACGCTGCCAAAAACATTATATAGATTCACCCTCTGACCATCCCACAGTCGCCCGGTTCCTCTCTTTGTTTTTTACCCGAATTTTATGGGCCCATACATCAGACCCAGCTGCAGGTTTTAGTGTGTTCGGCCCTGAGCATTCCGATCGACATTGTCGGTCAAGTTGAAGTTTACACGTTTTGTAAACGGTTGCCATTAAAACGTTCCCATTTGCACAGTGCGTATACTTGACATTTATATATGTGTAACAACCTCTCTCGCATTGCAGTTTGCTGCTCTCTGGGACTCAGCTGGGCCAGCGAGTGGGGCTATCCGGACTTGGACAACAATAAGGATGCGCGTAAGTAATGCCAATCTGCAGCCATTCAAGTTTATTTGCTAAAATTACTTAATCAACGCCAGAGTGGCAGAGACAGAAGCAGAGGCACTGGCCCTCGCTTTTTGCTATTGTACGCGGGAGTAGGTTACTCGGCCCATTTCCATTGTCAAGTGCTTTGCATAGACACATAGCGGAGGTCTATGTATATTTATTCGCATATTCGCTTACGGTGGCCATTTGTGTGTGTCCGGGTCGGGTCACTTAACGTGCACGCTCCGGGCTTGAGTCGGAGCTTAGTTAAATTGCGCCAAATTGCTGGGTATGCAAATTGGACAGAGAACGCGTATATCGTGAATGATGATCAATTTGGACCGGTCTGACTTTCAAAATTCTGCGGAAATTCTACCGAATTTCGGGATAGAGTTATTTTCAATTGTATCAATTTTGATTTATGAGCATTTAATTTCTAATGAAAACTGTCGGAAAGTTGAATAATGGAAATTGATTTGCAGCAAGTTTCATTGAAATTTGGACATTGATGTATTGCTAATTCCTGTCTGTCTCTCTCATCCATACAGCGTTTCCCGATTGGGGCGGTCTGTGCGATAGTGGCAAGAGACAGAGCCCCATCAATCTGGCGGCCAAGTGGTCCCTCCGGGGCAAGTTCGATGAGTTGAAGTTTCAGAACTACCGCTACACCCAGAAGAATCTGGAAATGGTCAACAATGGCCATTCAAGTGAGTGGAGTGATAAAAGCACTGAAATTATGCGCTAACAAAACTGAGTTCTTTTGTAGTACAAATCGATGATTTTGACGATGTGCTGGTGATGGAGGGTGGCGGCTTGGCGCACGAGTACGAGCTGGAGCAGATCCACTTGCACTGGTGGTCGGAGCATACCATCAATAGCGTGCGATACCCTCTGGAAGTGCATATTGTGCACCGCAACAAGCTCTATCCCAACATGACGATAGCGACCAACTTTAAGGACGGCATTGTGGTCCTCGGCGTGCTCTTTCATGTTTCGAATACACCCAATGATGCCATCGCCTCCATCATCAAGAACCTGGAGGACGTGAGGGCCTACAGTCGCATCAACAAGCCCGTTACGGTGTCCAGCTCCCTGGCGGTGGACGATCTGATGCCACAGTCAACGGGGAACTATTACACCTATGCTGGTTCTTTAACTACGCCATCTTGTGCCGAGGCCGTCATCTGGATTGTGTTCACCGAGACGCTTCCCGTGACCCTGGAGCAGGTCGAGCAGTTCAAAGAGATCGAGTACTCAAATGGCAAGCAGTTGCACAACAACTTCAGGAACCTTCAGAGCATTAACAACCGAGCCGTGGTCCTGGTCGAGCTTGATGATAATCGTTCAGGCGCCGCAGCTGGTCGCACGGCCTCTCTCGGCCTGATCCTGATACTCGGACTGGCGGCCCAGAAGTTCGTCCTGTAGATGCGGGTCGGAGCTGAGCCGAGCAGAAAGGAGAGTAGAAGATGCAGATGAGGAGCAGCCATAGACATACTCGTACCAAAGAATGCACTGCAGTTCTCAGTGTAGCTACAACGAATTTTTGAGAAGATATCCATGACAGGGAGACGCAGAGACGCAGAGTTAAAATACTCATTAGCTATAATTATAATGCAGAACATGTCAGCTAGTCAGCTTATGTTAGATTCATCGCGTGCAAAGTTCACGAAAATATATAACAGTCGCAATAAAACCAAAAACATTTTGCACATATTCCTTCGATTCGTATTCTCTGAAAGTCGACCACTTTGAAAGTGGCCGCTCGCCTGCCGTCAGCCTAGTCCGCTAAAAGTTCAAGTCGATGACCAGTAAACCTTTATGGCCAGGTATCCGAAAATAGACGGTGAGCCATTGCGTTCTTCTGAATATATTATTTCATCACAAGACCCCAGGTGTAGTTGGGCCAGTAATCATATTTTTACGGCCATTGGTTAGTTTGATTCGTTCTCGCGGGACTCACACTGGTGCTGGTCAGGGGTGGGTATAAAAAGTGTTATGGCCAAATATAATTCAGAAATCACTGATAAGTGTTTCGTCAACTGACCAATTGCGTTCTCTGATAACATTAATTGATATTGCAATGATGCCAAATCACACAACAACAAAAGCATCAAGTTTTTATATCAACTTTATGACCTATGTCGTCGGTTGAGGCATTTGATTTGGGCTTATGGCTGACCGCACTTCATCATTGTTGTTCATTGCGAAATGACACTTGGACGCACTTAATGTGATTGGGGCCTGTATGTCCGATGGCCTATTGAGTTATTGATGGGACAGCAATCACTATAAACTGCATGCACAAGCTCTGAAAAGCAATCTTATCTATCCATATATGGGTTCCATTCCCAAACCCAGGTAAAGGGAGTTGTAAAGTAATCGGGGTGGAAGATTATTTTCAGAGTGTAACACATGTAATTAAATACTTGAAGAGGATTGCCTATTCTATAGATTGCCTTTGGTATAAATGGAATTTGTACAATAAAAAATAGAAGGGAGGAAATACAGAGGAGAACAGGATATCCAATGGAGCGTTCATTAATTAGCAGAGTTGGATAGCTCAATCTTAATATATTTCCTCCGCAATATCGCACAGTCCAAGGCAAAAGATTACACCGCGACGCCTTGTAATAATGCAGTATAATGGAACCAATTAATTTCAGTAAATTGTAATCTAAATACTTACTCAAGTACTCTTAACTAATCGGTGGCAATGATCAGATTAGGTTTTCAATTTTATATTCTTTAAAACAATCACTTCTAACTAATCGGTGGCATAGATCAGATTGGGGTATAACCATATTGTTTTCCTTGGAGCAATTTAATTCGTAAACTCAATAGATTGATAGCATTATCACGGGTAATACGGGTGTTTGTTTCGTGCTAGATTTTCTATAGAGTGGTCAAGTCTTTGTTGTTAGATCTAATCCTTTTTAAAAGATGTTTGTTGTTTGTTTAATCTTAGCAAAAAATGTTTACTAATAAGATAATCCATTTCTGTTGCATACTTTGTGGAACAATACATTTTGCTTTTCGATTAACGCAACGCTGTATTAGTAATTGAAAATAAAAAAGTATTTAATATTTTAGCAAGACTATGTTCTCATTGGGTTTACAGATTGAAGATAACGACAGTCTGTTGAACTTAAATATTACAGAGCCGAAAACACTGCCTTGTGGGAACCGGTTGAATTTATTTTATAGCAGGATCTTGCGAAACTCTACTACCACCCACTGCATCTCCCTGTGATGAAGAAGCCAGCGTTTCACAGCAACCTTTATAATGTATCATATCAAATGTACTTTCATAGCACCCAGATGTTATGCTTTTATAGCAGCCTACTATTATAGTTTCATCGTAACCAGCTGGTTCATCTGGTCTTAAAAACTTAATGGGAGATACAGATCCTTTGAAAGGCCTGCTTAGCATCAAGGAAGAAAGGACAGCAGTGCAGTATTGATTCTCCAAAGCAGTGTGCCATACATCATTTGTGTTTTCTTAAGCATCCGACATGGGGCAGCATCAAATAGGTTGCCGGACGTACCCCCCACACATCAAACCCCTCCCTAAACAACACTCGTAGTACATTTGTTTACCGAGAGATGACGCGACCAAAATTGTTTCTTTATTTAAGGCATACTTTGGGGCTTCGGTCAAAATTAAATTGCGAATTTGGCGTAGAGCTAATTGGAAAGTTTTCTAGAATTTTTATCAGCCACGAATGGCATTGTTAAGAACTAATGCCGCTTAAGTCTAAAATCAGAGCCATACCATAAAAAAATTTTTTTTAAATGGTAGAAAACTTCAACTTTGGCTCAATGCATCTTCAGGTACAGACATTGTATTGACCCGAATAAAAAATCTTCCGATAGGTCTTCTCTTTTGAATTGATTGTTAATTAAATAATTGTTAATGTTGTGCACATGTAATAATGAATAAACATGAATGCACATACATCTGTTTTCTACGTATGTAGATCGCGACTATGATCCCTTATCTATGCTAAAGGTACCGCAAAAATGAGGTTCAAAGAAGACGAGCATTTGTAGTAATAGAGCACACCAAGAAGGGATAAAAACTGCATATTCGAACCAAAGATTTTGGGCCTACAACCTAATTTTTTTATCGTGCAAAGTGGCAAATCGCAATCATGAGTGTTACTATTTAAGGCGCCTTGTGCTGGATGTTTATATTACCTAATATTTCGGTTGATCTTTTTGTCTAAAAAATCAAAAGATGACATCACATCAAGTCTTGAAAGTACTGTCAAAATGTAAAAGCCAAAAAATGAATAAAATGACGTTCGTGGTGATTGTGATGCTAGCAGTTCAACTGGCATTTGTGGCAGCGCAAGAGAATTGGCTGGATTTAGAATACTCCACGAAAGGAAAATTTTGTAAGCTGCGAACAGACTTCGTTTGGTATAAAATTATTCAATGCTCTAACTTGTAGCCCAACATGATTGGCCGGATGTTTGCAGAACTGGCAACAAGCAGAGTCCGATCGAGCTGACCGAGGCATATACCATACCCCTAACAACAGAGCTCCATATTGTCAACGATTCAATGGAGCAGCCGCATCTGGCCCTGCTCTATAACGGATATGTGGGTGAGTCTGACCACTGGGAATAATTCATTCATATCATCCGGCAAAGAAACCTTCTACCTAGTTATTATGCACAACTTCACGCACTGGATTCGGCTGAGTGGCCGCAAGGAGTTCAGGGATCTCAGCTATATGGCCGAGCAGATCCACTTCCATTGTGGGGCCGAGCATTTGCTGGAGCGTGAGCGCCATGACATGGAGGTTCAGATCGTATTCCGCAACGAGTCGGCGGCCAGTCTGAAAGAGGCCCTAAACCAGACGAAGGGGCTGGTTATTGTAAGCATCGTCTTTGCGGTCTCCAATGTGCCCAGCCGGGCCATTGCCGCCATTGTGGATACGCTGCGCGGTCAGCCCATCGTGGATGAGGCCACATGGAGGGTCAATGAAATGAACTCGATATTCCTCATGAGGGAGCTGTACGGTCAAATAGGAGCGTACTATCAGTATCACGGGTCCTCGACAGTGCCCGAATGCATCGAGAATGTCGAGTGGATCGTCAAGGCCAGTGTGCAGAGCTTATCACGGGATCAGGTCGGTATATTCCGTTCTATCATTCATGTGTTACTCCGATGCATTCCACAGATGGACACCCTGTGCAATGTGGGAGAAGGCTCTAGTTTGGCACGGGCCCACATGAGCTATCGACAGCTGCAGAACTCCAATTCCCGACGGGTTTTCTACTTTAAAGAAAGCCACGCCGACAATATACGTGTGTTCTGGACTAGAGCCCGGTTTATTTATATATTTTTGTATGGAGCCGATCTTTTGTATTCTTGAAGAAAATGCTTTAGAGTGTATTTAGTTTCATTCTACTTTTAATAAAGGGTCCAACATTCAAGGCTTAAGTACCCAATGAATTTAATGAGCAGTTAATATCTGTATTTTGGCTTTTAAACTCTCTTTCTGTTAGTCCAAAGACGAGGCTTGGATGCGTTTGAAGCATTAATCAAAGGTACACATGTTCATTCGAAACCCCTCCTTCCAAACATCTTTCCGATATCGATCCCCACTCATTTGTCAAAATTTACGCTTGAACCCATGTTAAAACTGTCAGCTTAAGCCCGGCAAAGACAAAACCCCGAATTCGTTCCACATGCCTATAAAAACAATCGATGCTGTGTTGTTTGTACATACATATCCATATGCAAAAATAGTTGTGAGTGCAAGGTGTCCCATAATTAATTTTCAGCCATTTTTAGGCCAATAATCAAAAATGCATTTGTTATTGTGCGATTGATAGGCCTCGAAGGGGCGTTTAGCGCCCAATCAAATGTGCCACTGATGGACATGGATGCGGATTTGTGGTCAGAGTCGGATTCGGTTGCTAATGCTATGCATAGAAGCGGACAAAGGCCGCCAATGTCAAAATCTCTCATGGTGTGAATTAATAAATTATTAAAATAGTTTTGTTACGCAAATCATAATTTGCCTCCCGTCAACATTCACTTTTATGCTTTTGGCTAAACTGTGCACCGAGTCTTTTTACTTATATATGTATGTATCTCTACTAGATGGGCATTTTAGCAACCTATTCGATTTGCATAAAATATGCGATCTGCGGCAACGCTTGACACTCATTAATCAGGGCAGGGGTCAACTCTTTTGGTCAGACACACTATTTCGTTTGACTTAATATTATTTTATGTGTATTTTAAAAAGTAAATTTCGTCTAAATGCGTTGGGCCGATTAATTAATGACAAAGTAACTCCTGGTTTCGCATTACCAGCGGAAATTTATCGTATACTTCTTTGACAGATCTTTGCATCTTTAATGCCCCTCATCCTCACACTTTCAAATTATTCGGGCCAAAAACAAATTTCCATTTCTCTACCTTTTGCTGCTTTTCGTCATGGCCCACGAAATTGGCGTGAGAAAGTGAGAAACCAGTTTTTGAGTCAGTTGACGGTCAACCCCTATCAGAAATGTGGGCTAACAAATCATCGTGAAGGTTGGCTGGCTTTGATTTGTGGGCAGAATTCCCCCCCGACTAATGAGATGCACTCCAGCCAGTGCATTCGGTTCTTGCACAAGTTAGTCTGTCCACATATGAGTGGGTGAAACCACAACTATCTCTTTGAAATCGGCAAAGAAATTGTCATGTTTCCTCTGATTTGAAATTGGAAAGGAAATGGGAAGCTCCCTATTTCTCGGCCATCAGTAGAAGGGCAGCAAATTAGCTTTATAAGGGAAGCTATTATCTGGGCTCATTCGATATGCATCTATTTCATTTCTGTCGTTTGTTATGACAACTTATTTCCGTTGGAAGCTGATCATCCATAGCTAATTGTCAGGCTGCACCAATTTCGAGTCGAGATGATGCTTTCAGATTTATTGGCTCACTTACCTTCACTTTTCAGTCAATGGCCACATATCAAAACCTACGAACTTACGAGCATTTTGTATCAATTTGGCACATTTAGAGATAACAATATATCGCCCAATATTTAGGCACAATCACTTCAAAACAAACACCTAGACCTTGGCCCTCGTCAAGCACAGACCAGATGCAAAATACAGTCCCCAAAATATTCAATTTACATTTGATAGTTCCAGTTGCAGACAATGAAGCAAGGCGTAGACAAAAGGGCTTTTCGGACAAAAGTGCATTAAAAAGCAAGTTTGTAACCTCGTCTCGTATCTCAATATATACTGTTTAATATACATACTCTATTGAAATGTATCAATTTGGGTCATTCAACTTCACAGAAAAACTTACAGCGAACGACAAACCAAACCAATCCGCTATGGGGGTTTATTTGAAGAAAGGATTCGGGACTTTACAAAATGGTTACAAACCGAAGTTTCTTTCCGGGAAAATAGCTCAGAAATGTTTTATTGCTCACAGTATAGGGGATCCATTGTGATTTTCTCGTGTCATGATCACTTTTTTACCAACTTTTTCACAATATATATTCAAAGAAGAGACTTCTTTAATGGTTTCTACACCCATCTATTCTTTTGCATGAGCAATATTTGTATATTTTGTATATACCTATGGTTCGGTAACGTTTGAAATTTGAGATGGGAACTAATTTTGGGTTTAGTGTGAGGTCTGATTTCATATATATTCTTAATATTCTTTAATATCACCAAAATGATAATATTTTTGTTCATTTAGGGTCATCTACATATATCTCTCTACTCCCTCTAGTCCCTCGATCTATATCCACCCCAATGACTGATTATGCCTTCCAGTTTCTGTATGAGCAAGACCATTGTAAAAATTGCCTCTCGCTCGACCTTTGTTAGGCGTCTCCGACAGCCACACAAAAGCCCCCATTTCCATCCACCCATCCAGCCCCCAGATCCAACATCTTCTTTCGCCTCCGTCGCCATGCATAACAAATAACGAATGTTGTTTGTGTTTTATGGCCCAAAACTGTTGCAACTCTTTGGTGCTTCTGCGTCTGCTGCTGTTTCATTATTTGTTTCCGATTATAAACTTGTTATGGCCGCAGAGCCGTATAAAAAGAGTCGGTGCCTCTTGACCCATCATCACAGCCACAGAGACACACGGACCGAGAGGAGCCAACCAGCGTAGACAGCTAACAAGAGCGAGAGACCAAGCCAAGCAGAAGCATGAAGATATTTGTGGTGCGTTTGCCCGTGGATTACCCAAGCGGACACGAAAGGATTACCTAATCTCTCTTTTTCAGACGGTTCTGATGGGCGCCTTGGCGCTGGCCCGGGCTGACATCAGCCTGACCCAGGCGGGGTACAACTACCGCATCCAACAGCAGCAGCAGCAGTCGCAGGTGCAGCTCCAGCCCCCAGTTGTGGCCCATCTGCTCAACCAGCAGCTGCAGCAGCAGCAGCAGCAGTCGTCACATCCGGTGCTGCCGCCTCTGCCACTGCCCTATCTGCCACCAGCCGGCCAGTACCAGTCCCAGGCGGCCGTTCGTCCCACCTCTGGCTCGTTCCCAATGCCAGCTGGATTTCCCATTAATTTCCAGACCGCTCCCGTGCAGCAGCATCGTCGCCCCCGGCCACGTGTGAGGATACCCAAGAGGCCGATCGTGACCAAGAACTTCTTCATTCATTCGGCACCCGAGGAGTCCGATGATGAGGTTCAGGACGAACTCAATCAGCTGGCCCAGCAGCCGCGCAACCATTACAATGTGCTGTTTGTCAAGACTCCGGCCCAGACGAACCGTGCCGCCGCCCTCAACCTGGCCAAGACCCTGAAGCAGGAGAAGACGGTCGTCTATGTGCTGGCCAAGAAGACCACCGCCGCTGACCTGCAGGACGCCATCGCCGATGCTCCGCAGCATATCAACAAGCCGGAGGTGTTCTTCATCAAGTACCGCACCCCCGAGGAGGCCGTCAATGCTCAGCGCCAGATTCAGTCGCAGTACGACACACTCGGAGGTAGCTCCACCATCACCGACGAGGGTGTGGCGCCCATCACCTCCGTGGTTGGCTCCCTTGATCCCCCAGAGGAGGACGAAGAGGAGCAGCAGCAGCAGCAGCAACAGCAGCAACAGCAGCAACAGCAGCAGCAGCAGGCCGAAGGAAACTTCATCGACAACGGAGCTGGCAATAACGGCGGAGGCGCCATCGGCAATCATTACCTGCCCGCGAACCAGTACTAAGTATTCTTCATTGCTCGCCACATCCAGATCCTAGTTAGTTAGCTGTCATCCCATAGAGCTCGCACCCGATGTTGTCTAAGTTTTAAGCGATTGCATATATGTGTAAGTGATTCTCAATTCCATTCCTTGCCAATTGTCACCGAAGTCCGTATTAAAAGTTGAGAAATTTATGCGACAGTTTTTTCATTATCGATTCAGATATCGTTTCTTGTTTATTTCAAGGAAAATATTGATAGAAAATTGTTTAGTTTTCTTTGGACGCACTACAAATCAAAGAACCGTTCTTCGAAATGTGTGTTTTTCTCGCATCGAATACATCCCTTCATCGTGGTTCGTATAAAGTCAAAGTAGAAAGAGATTCGCGTGCCCATAAAAGGCTCGCCAGTGGCGCAGGGAGTACCGAAGCTACTGAGACCCGCTAGTCTTCTGTTGTGCACCAGAAGACCGCCAGTTTCCTTGAGGCAAAAATCACTGTCCTTGGGCACATTCAAGCACAAGTGACCGGGCTCAATGGGATTCCGAACCTTCTTGTCGAAGTGAGTCAAACAGATCTTGTATGGAATGACCCTGTGATAGACGGCACGCATCTTGTTCTCATCCTCTCCCTTCCGCCATGCCCAGCCCGTGTGCATCACGAGCGTATCCCTGGGCAGGGGTGAGCCCTGGAGATCAATGGCTTTGACGTGGATGTTGAACTGAATGCTGCTCTCCGTGAAGATCAGTGCTATATCATTCGATTTCTTGGGCTTGTCAAAGTGCGGGTGAACGATCGCGTACTCGATTGAGTAGGATTTTAGATACCGGCTTACGGCTCCCAGTGTCTGTGTGCCGACGACAATGCGATACTTATTTAAATCAGCCCTGCTCAGGCAGTAAGCTGTCGTTATTACCCAATCCTTTCCTATAATGGCTCCACTGCACCTGTGTTTCTTCGCTCCATCCTGTATGGACACTTGCCATGGTGACAAATTCCTGGGGGCAACTACGTCCCCAATCTCAACTTGCTCTTCTGAATTGTTCAGGCTTCGCATATGAACTGTTCTTCCATGGCTGTGATGTCCATGTCGATCTGATTTCCGCTTTGTTCCATGTCGACCTGCCGCCAGGCACACTAGCAGCAGCCACAGAAAACACAGCCGTGTTTTGCTATATCCGATCATTTCGAAGGTCCAATTACAACTGAAATCCATTTACCAAGCAAGTCTACACCAATTGGCGGAACAAATCCGCATCGAAATGCATCCCAAATGAGTACGAAAAGTTTTAGCATTGTGTCTCCGGATTCTCATGAGCGGATAAACCAACAAAAGGTTTCCATTTTCACTTTATTTAAGTTAAAAATCATCTGTATCCTTTTTAGCTGCAATGTCTTCTACTCCTCACCGCTTTCATTTCCTCCGGAGTTCCCTCGGCACTCTCCGTTTCGGAAAGACTCAGGTGAGTGCGTATGAAGTCATGGTAGTATGCGATGGAGGCATGAGCATCTAATGACGACAAACACAATGGCTAGGCTGAGACCCACGCAAAGCAATTAGTTTCAGCCCTCACTCACCTGGATATCCCCGGGCACAGGGCATTCCCCAATTGACCAGAGCCACCAGACGGCCATTGTGGACCAGGGGTCCGCCGGAGTCGCCGTGGCAGGCTCCTCGTCCCTTGTCGTTGAACGTGCAGACATGGCCAATGTCCACGCGTGTGCTGTTGTCATGGGCAGCTCTACACTGCTCGAAGGGCACATACATGACCTCTAGGCTCTGCAGGCGAGCAGGCACCTCTCCGCCCAGCGACAGAGTGCCCCAGCCGGTGAGCAGGAGTCGGGTGCCGGGCACCAGTGGCTCGTGGTCCAGCTCCACCGGCTGCGTGGCATTGCCGAACACAATCGACTCGTTCAGGTGCAGCAGGGCAATGTCGTTGCGGTATTTGCGCGGCTCGTAGTTGCAGTGCTCGACGATCCTGTCCGGATAGTAGTACTTCGTTGCATTCTGCTGCAGGTCCTGGGTCCCAGCCAGCACACGGAAGGCTGTCGCCTGCTTGCCCCGTGTACAGTGGGCAGCCGTGATGATCCAGCGCTCATCGATGATGGCCCCGCCGCAGGAGTGTTGTCCACTAGCTGCTCCTTGGAGCGATATCTGATAGGGGGCCACACCCTCGGATGCTTCCTCGCCACCCACAATCCGAGTGTTTGTGTACTGCGGTGGATACAGCACCTGGCCGGAGACACAGCAGCTGCCAGCCACAATCGTCAGCACATACAGAACCGGCAACATAATGACAGCTACTGGAGATGGGGCTCTTTCGGGAAGGCTTCTTATACATATGTCAGCCATGGAATACGAGAACCCTTTGTAGGCCAGTCACGTTTCGTGCTGTTTGTGGGACATCCCGCAGAGTGATAAGAATACCCTCAATGGGAGGGCTCCTGTAGAGCTCTACGCAAGGCCAACTGCTAAATTTCCATAAAAGAAAACTAAGCACGCCTAAAATGATTGAGTTGTTGGTAAAAACTAATTCAAGTACACCTCTTAAGCTCATCCAAGGCCTTCTAATTAGTTCTCCAAAGACAATGACCCTTAGCCCACGCGCATTCAAAGTGACTCTTGCAATCTACTTTCCCAAGTATTAGGTGGCACTTCGTTTCGTCAGGTGATAGTAAAAGCCTCTTGATACCTGAATATTTTCGCACATGACTGGGCTGGCGTTTGTTTGTTTGCTAACTTTTCGTAAGGTTTGAGTCATTTCTAGGAACTACTGGCATATCATGACGGATCAGACTAGCGATTGACTGGACTTATCTGGACAGCTTCGAGTGTGGGTGTTTCTTAGCAGATATTCAATAGTTTGCCATGCCCCAAGGGCGGCACAAAAATAGAAAGTGTTTTTTTAAATACGAGACGCAATTGCGTTTTTTATTTGTTCATAAATTATTTAATGACTACGATATTTGTGTGATAAAATTTACTGGCTACTTTGATCGATTTGCAACCGCCGTTTATATGGCCGATAGCTGTTTTTTGTTCGGAGTGGCTTTTGACCCCACTGGGGTGACTTTAGCACGCGGTGCCCGCTTCTGTCATCATCTCATTTATCCAATCCCGATAGTATGCCACGGATCCGTACACATCCGGATACCCGATGGCGCAGGCCTCTCCCCAGTTGACGACGCCCACGAGGGTTCCGTTCTCGTCCACCAGCGGGCCGCCGGAGTCGCCGTGGCAGGAGCCTTCTCCGTCCTGGGTGAAGGTGCACAGGTGTCCCTCGCTCAGCCAGTTGATATTGCGCACCTTGGACTCGCAGCTCGAATGTGCGATGTACTTCAGATCGATCTTCTGCAGATCGGTGACATAGCGTCCCCAGGTGCGGGTGCTGCCCCATCCAGTCAGGGTGAGCGTGTCCCCAGCTGTGGGGAGGCTGCCCTTGCTGGCCAGCTGGATGGGCTGCGTCAGCGCATTATAGACAATGGGCTTGGCCGTGTGGATGAGTGCAATGTCATTGTGATAGGCGGGCTTGTCGTGACCGCAGTGGACCTTGGCCCCATCCACCAGATACTCAGCGCCGGGCTTGGTGTAGTCATTGCTGCCGGTCACGATCTTCAGGTACTGTGTGGGCCACTCCAGGCAGTGGGCGGCCGTCAGGATCCAGCGATCGCCGATGATGCTGCCGCCGCACACATGCTCGCCAAAGGTGCTCATGATGGACACCTGGTAGGGGGCGAAACCGGCGGGGGCATCGGTGCCGCCCACAACCCTTGTCTCTGGCTTAACGGTGCCCAGGTGATGGGGTCGCTGGTGCCGACGGACTACTCCAATCTCTCGCGCCACGCATTGGGAAACGATGATCAACAGGACACTGGTCAATAGAAGGAACTTCATCTTGTTGATAAAGTGTATATTTTGGATTTGAACTCTAAATGCTTTTTCTTTATGTTGTGGTAGCTTCAACTTTCGACTGCCGTTTGAAGGCATTTTGGCTCTCCTTTTGCTTTTATAGACCCAACACGCTTCTAGGCGAAATTCCCTTATCAACCGAGACTTTCTTTGAATACTATCGCGATAAGCGGCCCGGTTCGGGGGAAGCTTCGATAATGACAATTACCATAGCCAATACGCGCAGTGTTACCTGATAAATAAGCATTGGGGAAAACAGCAGCTGGGGGAATTAATAGACAAGCCGCACACGACAAACGACTTATTACTCATACGTAACGTGGGCGCACTTTGATCGGAGCCCGAGCTCTTTCAGTGATCTGCAGACGTCGACAGCTGATAATGCCGTAATCGGCGTCGGATACGAATGGAACTTTACTCCACATTCGGCGGGAACAATTACGAGTAAGAAATGTTTTTTGCCAATCAGGTAGCAGACACAGAAGCTGGCATACCCTCAAAGTATATAATATTTCGCTGTGATTTGCTTTCAAAAGATAGCGGAAGGGTAAACAAAATTAATTATTAATCAATTCATTGAATGGAATTCTTTTTTCCACTAAGTAGAGATATTCTTGGTATAATTGGAGGTATTCTATGGAAAAAGGAAACAGTTTTTTGGCACTTCTTCTGCCATATAAATTGTGGCTTTCCTTCAGCATTCTTTAAATGTTTTCTTTGTGAAAGTATATGTTTTTTTTGGCTTCTCACAGTTCTCTTTTATTTCCACAATTGAAGCCTTTTACCATATAAAAAACTCCCGAAAGCTTTAGGGTATTTCTCTTCAAAAATAAAAAAACCCAATAGCATATTGTGGGTGCATACTAATTCTGACGATTCACTTATCTTCCATGGTTACAACAACTTCGGTGATAATCCATCCAGACGTCTGGTCTAGCGATTGTCACGATTAAGATCCGAATTATTGCCAATTTTGTGTCTAAGACATGAATGGTTGCCGTGGCCTTCAGTGTGAAGTAGACTTTGGCCCAATGAAAAGGTTTAGTGAGACGGACAAATCAATTATTTTGAGTGAAAGAAATAAGGCAAGGCATGAAATTGATTACTTTGTAAGTACCATCTTAAGAAGAGCCGCGAAGAAAAGTCTGACAATAAATTGGAACACATTTTATTGCTTAGGAAATGCTGCAGCCGTTGATCGTGGACTGTATCCAGCTGTAATAGAAGCTAAGGCGAGCGAAAATATCGGGAAATCCATGGCCGCAGGGTACTCCCCAGTTGCCGACGCCTACGAGGCGACCCAGGCTGTCGACCAGCGGTCCTCCGGCATCGCCATGACAGGCTCCAGCGCCCACCCGTCCCACGGCGCATAGGTGTCCCACATCCAGATCCTCAGTGCCCCCGTAGGTGGCATTGCACTTCTCTGTGGGCACATAGGTCAGATCGACCTGTCGCAACTCCCACTCAAAGTCGCCACCAGCCGAAGTGCTGCCCCATCCGTACATAGTAAGCTTCTCACCCTCGACCTGATCCTCCAGTGGTGCTACGGTAATGTTCTGTGTAACCTCGTCGTATGCGAACAGCGTCTTTGTCTTGATCAGGGCTATGTCATTGTGATACAGCGGCTGATCGAAGTTGCAGTGGGGAATGATCTCCTCCACAGCATACTCCCAGCCGTCTAGACCCCAATCGTTGTACGTGGTGGTCACAACCTTCACGTTGTTCTTGCGCAGACCAGCCAGACAACTGGCCGCCGTGACCACATACTGATCGTGAATGATGACACCACCGCAGAAGTGATTTCTAGAGATAGATTGAACAGGCAAAATTGGATTATGATCTATGATCAATTTTTAAAGAATCAATTAATCAATTAAATAAATAAATAATTAGGCAAAAATCAACTCGATCAAAATCAAAAAGAGACTTGCATATCGATACATTTTGTGTCAAAATCGTGATAGGAAGATAAGATTTTAGTTTGATTTGGTAGAAAAAAGCCCTAAAATTTTAATATTTACACTATTACAGTACACTATTTACACTAATATACCAATAGATTGTGTGTTTTTCCACTTACATTTTTATCTTAAAATTAAAATATTTTATGTAAATATATTGAATATATATTTAAATGTAAAAATTTAATAATATATTTATATTAAATATTTGTATATGTGCGTAAATCTAAATCTGAATCGATAGAAAAAAATATTTAATTTCAATAGGAAATATATTTATTTTATATATGAAATATTCGTGTATACTAAGTAAATAAATATATTTGATATTTAAGTTAAATATTTATAAATTTAGATTAAATATGGGCCATATTCAAACGACTTTTTAATGTTTAATGTTTTTATGTTTAATTCTAAGTGAATTCTATTTAATTTCACTATGTTTGTATTTAAGAGACGAATATTTCACTTAAATACGGCTGTATTTCTCTATACAATGCCATATTTTCTGAGTGTAGATGCAGAAGTTTGGATTTTTCAAAAGATATCCTATTTGTCGCCCGATTACGCTATTTATCTGTGTTTGTAAGAATTTAGCTACATCTTAAAATCAAGGAATCTAGTTTGTTTAAAAACAGGTAGATAGAGAGACAGGCTCAACAATACTGAAGGCTGTGTGGGTTTCTTAATCATAATCATTAAGGATTCAAAATTATCACAATAACCGTACAGTGTCTCACAGAATTGTTCACTTAAAGTCGAAGCCTTTTTTAAAGCTAATCAAAGCACTACTTGCGTACTGTTCCTACTTCAAATTATAACTTAAGTTTTGTATGTACCCGTAGGAGTTCTGCAGCGACACCTGATACGGTGCCGCCTTAACGTCGGACACTTCGCCGCCCACGACACGAGAACTTAATTTATTCGCGGCGGCGGCACCCGATACGCCGGTAAAGGCGCGACGCCGGAGCTCTGCCTGTGTGAAGGACACCAGCAGCAGCAGCAGGAGGCAGACTACCGAAGAGAGTACTCGGATGCGGCAAGACATGTTGGACAACCAGTAGAAGTTGGACTGATTTCAGGCTGGTGTGAAAAGCAAGCAGCTAGACTTGGATAGTACGATATTCAGTATATGATATGCGATATACGATATAAATGATGGCTGGCGTGATATTAATGAAGAGCCATAAAGCTTGTGCAATCTCAATCATGGGCGATCGTAGAAAACCCAGAACTCTGAGCTCGTAAAAATCCCATAATTTTTATTAAATCAGCAATACAACTCAAGAGAACTGATAGGTGATGGGTGACCAATGTCCGGACGGACTAGCTGATGGTGCAGCCGTTCATGGTGGTGCGGAGCCAATCGTGGTAGAAGGCAGTCCGGGCATAGACATCCTAATGGAAACGTTTCAACAATTAATCAGCCAATTAACAATAATAATAACATAATACTTACCGGATAGCCGAGGCCACAGGGCACGCCCCAATTGCCAATGCCCACTAGACGATTCTGCTCATCGATCAGTGGTCCGCCGGTGTCGCCATGGCAAGCACCTGTTCCGGCAGCCAACTGCACGCACACATGTCCCAGGTCCACGTCTTCGGTGCCACCCAGCTCGGTGCGGCACTGCTCCACCGGCACATAGGTGCCCGATGCCTCCTGCAGATACCTCTCGTAGGTGCCACTCGCCGTGGGACTGCCCCAGCCGGCAAAGGTCAGCTTTTCGCCCTCCTGCAGCTCGTCAATGTCGGCCAGGGTGATGCTAGTGGTGTTCTCGTTGAACTCAATGCTATCCGCCATGTGCAGCAGGGCCACGTCGTTGTGGTAGAGCGGCTTGTCGAAGTTGCAGTGGACATTAATGCTGTCCACAATGTAGTAAATGGCGTAGAGGTCCCACCAGTCCGAGGTGCCTGTGACTACTATCACATTGCGTGGCCTCAAGCCCGCGACGCAACTGGCGGCCGTCAAAATCCAATCTTTGTCGATGATGACGCCTCCGCAGATATGATAGCCGTAGACATTCTGCAGAGTCACAATCCAGGGCCAGCTTCCCGCCGTGGCTGTTGTGCCCCCGGTCACACGTCCCTCAGGCCCACTCCTCGCCAAGGACGCCAAGGACGGATTCACGTCACTTGTTCGATGTCTATTGAGCCCAGCTACACCCGGAAGCTGCTCCCCCCGCAAACGCAGGGCTCCAGCTGTCTGAAGGGTCAGAAGAATCAGACCGAGCAGCCCCGTAATTTTCCACAAAGATCTCATTGCTGTGCCGTGCAATCGCAACTGAAACCCCAAGCTTTGACCACCTCATAATTACAGTTCTAGTTCGACATGGTTCTTATCGTCGCATGGAAAAGTTGGATAACAGGGTATTTTATGGGAACCAAAAGGTGATAAGTGGTGTTCCTCAGCATTCATAGTGCCTTGCGGCCTGCCTGCGGGCATTGTGAGCTGGTCAGCAAGCATGGCGAGTGCATTTATACAGGACTGAGATTTGACAGCTCACTGGCCCTCGCCTAGTCATCGCGGAATCGAATCAGTTTATGGGTCTCGGCTCCAATTAGACAATTTCGCCGAATACCGATTAGGTTTTATCCTTAAAGCCGTAAAGATATCGGGGTAGGAGGGACCATAAAGATTCGGCCAGTGGTCAGTGGAAAGACCCAAGTCGAGCGATAACGCCGGTTTATATGGAATCCATATAAAAACGCCCAGTTGGGTCATACAATTTTCCATTGCTGGTCATTAATTCGTCTGGATCTGTCTCCGTCCGTCGTCTCTGTGTCTCTATTGCGTCGATCATGCCCTGGACTGGACGTTTGTCTTTAATTTATCTGCTTCTGCTGGGCAGTTCCCTTGACGTCACATTTTCGAAACGATTGGATCGTAAAGTGTCGGACAACCGCATTGTGGGTGGCCACGAAGCCGAGGAGGGAGCGGCTCCTTATCAGGTGTCCATACAAACAGTCTGGAAGACGCACATCTGCGGCGGTGTCATCCTCGACAAGGAATGGATACTCACCGCCGGCCACTGTGCCCTGGACTACGGCATCAATGATATTAGGATTGTGGTGGGAACCAACAACCGCTCGGAGCCCGGACAGATGCTCTATCCGGACGAGGCGCTGGTGCACTGCCTCTACGACGTCCCGTACATATATAACAATGATATTGGACTAATCCACGTGAACGAATCGATCATCATGAATGATCGCACTCAGATGGTGAAGCTCAGCTCCGAGCAGCCTCCAGTGGGGGCCACAGTAATCCTGACTGGTTGGGGAGCTCCGGAGAACAGTTTGCCGACAGTCGAGCGCCTGCAGACCCTCAACCTGACGATCATCGATCACGAGGAGTGCCGCAAGGCCTGGGACTATCACGAGGGCATCGACATCGGACACATCTGCACCCTAACAAGCGCGGGAGAGGGGGCCTGCTCCGGCGACTCCGGCGGTCCAATCATGTGGGAGGGCAAGCTGGTGGGTCTGGTAAACTGGGGACGACCCTGCGGTGTTGGTCTGCCAGACATGTAAGTGGCTCAATTTTCCATTATTTTTTCCAACTCCAAAGAGTTACTCCCAAATATTTCTTTTCTAGGTATGCCAACACGGTTTACTATCAGGATTGGATCCGAAGGACTCCCACGGGGTGCAAGAATCGGGTTAACTAGAATAAAGACAAAGACATAAAATCGTGTTAGAAATGTGAAATATACATATTTATTGATAGTAATTTTGATAAAATTACTTTTGGGAAGGGAAAACCAAAAGGTAAAGGCTATTCGCTGGTCATACCTGGTTTTAAACGGGGCAATCAATGCTTTTATGGATCTATTTGTACACAAAATGCTATCAAGACATAAGATATAATCGTTTTGCGATTGTAGATTAAGCCCTGGCGAGGGCTGAGGAATTTCAAAGAGGAAATAAGTATTGCACAATAAGATATTGAGATAATTCGTAGACTGATCGAGATCCAATGTTTTAGGTAAATAGTAAGAAAATGCAGGGGATGGATGGGATAATAACGATGAAGCTTTGTTATCTTTATCTTTATAATTTCTGAATCTTGTATGAATTTCTGCGTACTCGATTGGAATCAGATAATAATTAATTTAAAATGAGTATTTTTCGAATGGTTAATACAATTTAGAGCATTATGCGGAAACTTCAGAGTGATTTAATACTAGAATATACTCTCTTTATACTTTCTTTATAAAGTTGTTGTACTGCCTCCCTGGACTTAGGGGCTTGCTGGCCCTGGCTCTGAGCCAATGTCCAAGTACTGGCCGGTTCCGAACTATTGACTATTAATTGACGCTGGTGACATTGATAGCCCTGTCACAAAATCATAATCAGAGTGCCGTCTGTATCACTTTATGATACTCGTATCTGGTTTATGGTATAGATACAACTTGGAGGAACATCGAATCCGATTTACGATAAAACTCTTACGATATATCCAAGCTTTCCTTTCTGTTGAGTATAAAAGCAAAATCACGACACATGGATACGCTTAATAGGCACGCACAAATTCAACGAATCATTCACTATGCTGGTACGCCTGGCATATGCGACGACGATCCTCCTGATCCTGCTCAGTGGATCAACTAGAGCCATTCGAGTGGCGCCGCTGAGCGCCAAGCAGCAGGAAAGGTTATCCCAGGAGGCCAGAGCGTTCGAAGGTCGCGTCATAGATGGCACGGATGCGGAGCTGGGTCTGGCCAAGTACCAGATCTCACTGCAGGGAAGCTATTACTACGATCACATGTGCGGTGGAGCGATCCTCAACGAGCGGTGGGTCGTGACGGCGGCCCACTGTGTTTACGGATATAATCCCAGCTACCTGCGGGTGGCCACCGGCACTGTTCGCTGGGCCGAGCCCGATGCTAGGTACTTTGTGGAGGAGTACTGGGTGCACTGCAACTACAACGTACCTAACTACGCCAACGACATTGCCCTGATCAAGCTGAACGACTCGATTGTGTTTAACGAGGTCACACAGCCCATAGCCTTGCCCAAGGAGCCGCTGGCCAATGGCACAGAACTCCTGCTCACTGGATGGGGCTCTACCGAATTGTGGGGTGACTCCCCTGATGTGCTGCAGAAGGCCTCCCTCACGTACGTCGATTATCCCACTTGCCAGAAGTTACTGGACAACGATCCCCTGAACGGTTATTGCCACGTGTGCACGCTGACGTCGGGCGGACAGGGCGCCTGCCACGGCGATTCCGGAGGTCCGCTGACAGCCAACGGACAGCTGTACGGCGTGGTCAACTGGGGCTATCCCTGTGCCACTGGCGTCCCCGATAGCCATGCCTCCATCTACTTCTACTTGGACTGGATTCGATCCATGATAAACGGACCCTGCAAGACCTGCCACTGCTATGCCAGCAACTATCCCAGTCTGTGATGAAAATAAAGCCAGTGTCGTGCCGGGTTAATGGTATGATCTTTATTGTACACTAAGTTCTCTAGGCAGTGCATTTGGAGTTTCCGCTGATCCTGCGGCGTATCCAGTCGAGGTAGTACCACACATTCGCCTGGACATCGGGTAGGCCGACGCCGCAGGGCCTACCCCAGTTGACCAGACCCACCAGCTGGCCATCGCGGACCAAAGGTCCGCCCGAGTCGCCGTGACAGGCGCCCTCGCCCTCACGGGAGTAGGTGCAGATGTGCCCCACACCCATGCCGCTGGTCTGATTGAAGATCTCCTTGCACTCGTCGAGGGGTACAAAGCCCAGACTCAGCTTCTGCAGGTTCTCCGTGGAGCTGCCATAGGCCTCCTCCGCACCCCATCCGGTGAGGACTATCTCATCCCCCTCCCGGACAGGCCGCGTTGGCAGCTTAATGGGTTGGGTCAGCTCGTTGAAGGTGATGTTTTGGGTGAGCTTCACCAGGGCAATGTCGTTGTGCAAATACGGCTGATCGTACATGCAGTGAATGTGGATCTCGGCGGTGTAGTACACCGCCCCGGGCTCTGCCCAGCGATTCGTACCGGCTATCACGTTCACCAGCGCCGGAGCGAATGTCTCCACGCAGTGTCCGGCGGTGATGATCCACTGCTCGTTGAGAATAGCCCCACCACAGTTGTGGGCGCCCACAACGGGCTGCAGGGACACCTGGTAGGGTGCAAATCCAGTCTCTGCCTCCTGGCCGCCCTTAATGCGACTCGAGGGGGCTTCAAGGGATGGTCCTACCAGCCGCTTGGCCTGGCTCTGGCCAGACTGGAGAAGAAGGAATATTAGGCAAGGGTAAAGCAACTGCATCTCGAACGTTTCGCCACGGACTGAACTGAAGACCAAAAGGTACTTTCATCACTATAAATGCTTTATTAAGGGGCTTGTCTTATCGAAGAGGTTTTTATCGTTTTCGTTTTATTTTATTGTCACGATAGCCACGTCCTCTAGCGCTCTGTGGTGTGGTAGCCTCCACACTTCGTATTCCCGCTTATGACAGTGCGTATCCAATCGCTGTAGAATAACACATTGGCATGGACATCCTGGGGAAGGAACACAGGGATTAAATTTGGAAAAAGGTTTCTGCAGAACTCTTACCGGAACGCCGGTGGCACAAGGCCAGCCCCAGTTGACGAGACCCACCAGATAGCCATCGCTGACTAAAGGGCCGCCCGAGTCTCCATGGCAGGCGCCCTCGCCCTGCCGCGAGAAGGTGCAGATATGACCCACATCGCAATCGGGGTCGTTGCTCAGAGCCTCTAGGCACTCGCGATGAGGTACATACTGGAGATAGAGGATCTGCAGATCAATTGGACTGTTGCCCCACAATATGGTGGAGCCCCAGCCAGTGAGAACCACTTCGGCTCCCGGCTGCATGGGGGCCACAGGCAGAGGAATCGGCTGTGTCCGTTCGTTCCACACAATGGAGTCGTTCAGATGCAGCAAAGCGATGTCATTGTGCATCAACGGGTTGTCGTAGTTGCAGTGGATGTGTACGGCCCGGACAAAGTGACGATTTTCCCTGCTATTGTACTGATTGGTACCGGAGACGACCACCATCAGCTGTACATCTGCGCCCTGGACACAGTGAGCGGCGGTCAGGACCCACTGTTCGGCAATGATCGCACCACCGCAGGAGTGGGCACCGGATAGACTCTGGAGGGAGATCTGGTAGGGGGCAAATCCTTCCGGGGCTGCCTCGCCTCCAACAATGCGCTGATCCTTGAAGGCGGTGCTGGAGTTGGTCTTGATGCGTATGCCTGATATGCAGGAAAAGGCGCTGGCCACCAGAAGACGTAGAGCCAGTGCTGTCATCTTAGGTCTATGTCTGGTCAGCTAATGACATGTGAAAGTTGTGTTGGAACCTCTTTTTCGCCACTTATCGAAGTCAGATAAAAAATCTGTTTATGGCCACGATTGGTCGAAGCAGAACCTTTGGTCAGGCCACTTTGCTTTACAATATCAATCACAATCGACGAAGGGTATAACCAATATTTTCTGGCTATCCAACCCCAGTCTTTGCTTGGATATCAGCCATGATATTACCACGGTGCCTAGTACTCTACATATTTGTGGGATTTCTTAATGGCACCTTGGCGGCCAGGAAAGAGCAGTTCATAGTGGGTGGCCATAATGCCGCCGAGGGTGATGCTCCGTACCAAATCTCCCTGCAGACCGTGCCGGGCGACAGTCATCTATGTGGTGGTGCCATCGTCTCGGAGCGCTGGATACTCACCGCCGGACAATGCGTGAAGGGTTATCCGGCGGACAGGCTCCAAGTGGCCACTGGGAGCATTCGCTATACGCTGCCAGGAGCTATATACTATCCGGAGTCCATTTACCTGCACTGCAACTACGACAGTCCCAAGTACCACAACGACATTGCTCTGCTGCGGCTGAACGAGAGCATTGTCTACGATGCTCTAACCCAGCCTGTGGCTCTGCCCACTGCAGCCTTTCCCCAGGGCACAGCGGAGCTCCTCTTCACTGGCTGGGGGTCACAGTCGGTGGCTGGTAGTCTTCCCGTTCAGCTGCAGCGTGTCCAGCAGCAGCACATCACCAGCCAGGTCTGCTCGACCCTGCTCGCCGCCTACGAGGATGTGGAGCTGGGCGCCTGCCATGTGTGTGGTTTTCGTCAGGCGAACATTGGCGCCTGTCACGGCGACTCGGGCGGACCTCTGGTCTACGAAGGAACCTTGGTGGGGATTCTCAACTTCTTTGTGCCGTGCGCCCAAGGGGTGCCCGATCTTTTCATGAATGTAATGTACTACAGAGACTGGATCCGGCAGACCATGAGTGGAAATGGAAAGTGTTCCCAGGTCCATAAGCAGCAAATTGGCTAAATACATGAATGAATATGTATTTGAAAACCATTCGATGTGAATTTTTCCTGGATGTAATGGACAAAGTTGGCTCATGGCCAGACGCCAAGGGAGACAGGCAGACAGGCAGGCATTCAGACGGACTGCGACTGAGTCATCCTCCCGCTACTGATTTATGTCCGAGTCGGAGGAAATGTCTACTGGCTGCACGTGTGAGGCTGCGGCTACTCTAATTATAATCAGGTAGAGAGGTAGAGCCCAGACAGTCATGCTCTTGTAGGAAAACGCTCGGTGGACGCTGTCAAAAGATGCTGATAGAAATCGCTCACGGGATCTCGCGTAGCGAGTGGCGGGGCGCATGGAAATTCTGAAAATATTTCTTTCCGCGCTCACCATTCAGCAACAACAGAGAAGGGGAAAAACACTCACTCATTCAGTTGTGTATCAGTTGTATCTTGGCATTTTCGAAAAGATTTTCAGTTGCTGCATTGACTTGGACGTGTGCGGGTCTCAAGTTCTATTCTCCTTGGAATACGCGGCGTATACGCAGTGTCCATATAGTGTACTACTCATATGTAGGCGCGTGTGTCGTACTTTTTATATATATATATCGTACATTTTCTATATGTAGATATATTCTGAAATTGAGCAACAGAAATTTCGCAATTTCTACCAAGTCAATGGAAAATTGGTGGAAAAACAAGTGAAAATGTTAAAGTATGTGAAAGAATGTCTCCAATAAAGGCAATTGATCGATGAAATATCTATAGCCGAGATATATACCGAAGAAATGTGATGTATAATACCCGCAAGAGATCCAAAGTGTACATATACACACTCGCTTTTGATATATGTATAAATATAATAGATTCCGGACAAGCGAAGCCAAAATATTTCATGTCTGGCTGCTTATGAGAGTATTTCTGTGTGAAATATGGCGTACATTTCTGTGAGATATTTTCGTGATGGGTGCCCACAGTGCGTTGAAAGCCAGCCTCTCCCTGGACCCGCGTGGAGTGGCGTTAATTGTTTTGGCTGTGAGACCCGTAAAATGCATTCGGAGGGTGAAGCGTATTCTTTCGATTTGTTTTATTCTGTTTTAAACACTGGGAACGTCTTCAATAGAAGAAGTATAATTTTTTTCCATCGCGAGGAATTTTACCGCAGGGTCCTTCAAAGCCGCCGCAAGGGTTGGACGGGGGTAAAGCTGCTGAGGCTAACGTTGTAGCGTCATCTGCCCAGCGATAAGTCGTGGTATAGGTACCGCTAGGGGTACCGGTACCGGTAGAGGTACTGATAGTGGACATGGCAATGGAGCATCCAGCCATGGCACACAGCAGCAACAGGACTGTATGGAACTTCATCTTTCTATCTCTCGGTTGAAACTGATATTTCAATAGCGAAATTTCGCGCATTTATACTTTCCACCTTGAAAAAGAATTGCCAAATAATGACACAAATGCTTGATTAAGTTTGCGAAGTAAATCTGTTAGCTAAGAAACAGTTGGGCAAATATTTAATACTGGTATTGAATAAATTTGTCAAAATTTGGCTAGAAAACAAATGTTTGACGCGCTCGAACACGAGCATCTATCTACTTTGTGGGCTAACTGGGGGGCAGAGAAACAGAAGGTAATACGAGAATTATCAAATAATGACACAAATGCTTGATTAAGTTTGCGAAGTAAATCTGTTAGCTAAGAAACAGTTGGGCAAATATTTAATATTGGTATTGAATAAATTTGTCAAAATTTGGCTAGAAAACAAATGTCTGACGCGCTCGAACACGAGCATCTATCTACTTTGTGGGCTAACTGGGGGGCAGAGAAACAGAAGGTAATACGAGCAAAAAAATTGACTTCGATTGAACTTTTCATCTAGAAATACTGGGGATACTTATAATGTATACCCTTTAAATTAGAGCACAAACAGACAAGACAGTTGGGCATTACGAGGTCGATTTTGGATCGGAACTAGGAACGATCAGAATCGCTTACTAAATTATAATTTAATATCAAGTTGTACAGGGGTATATTAAATATGTGGTGACAGTGGATGTGTGTAACACTCAGAAGGAAGCGTTACCGACCCCATAAAGAATATACATTCTTGATCAGCATTAATAGCCGGGGCGATATAGCCATGGCCGTGTGTCCGTCTGTCCGTCCTAGAGACTATACGAGTTGAAGCAGTATGTATCCATACTCCTGTGATATCACAGTATTTCAAAATTTCGCCCGGGCCCTTTCCGCACCCACAAAGGACGTAAATCTCGGCATCCATAATTTTAGAGATTCGAGAAAACGCAGAACTATAGCGAATGACCATATCTGCCAGACTGACGAATCTGGATCAGATCTGATTATGTTTATAGCCAGAATGCAGATACCCAATGACGTCCACACGCTTACTTATTTTCTGTCTCCCTCTCATCTCACTGTTCTTCGTGCCATGTTTCGCACTCATTTCCTCTGGCGGATGGGAGCTATACTGAGTTTCGGGTATAAATGCAGAGTCCCGCTCGTTTCAAATATATTCAATGTACTATATATATGTATTAAGTACTGCATTTATTTTGGCTAAAGTTGAATTTCGAAGATATATAATATCTTTGCTTTGGAGCTGATGGACTCCCTGTTCCACTCCCTGTAGTACGGGGTTGGGTATATACATACATATGAAAGATCGTGTTCCACTCCCTGTATTGGGAAGTCCTGGTCCCAGTCCCTGTAGTATGGGTATGCGTTGGACTTGTTTCAGTCCCTACTCCACTTCCTGAAATACAGCAACTGGTACTGTGGTAGTACCTAGGCCTAGTACCCGATACCGCACCCGAACTCGGATTTTGTATAAAGTTATGTACTTGTACATATGGATATACATATGTATAAGAATAACCGAAAATTTAAGTATCCCGACTGAATCTGAATCTCTTTATTTATCATTATCACTTTATCATTATCCCCGTCGCATTTTGAACAACAATCGGCAATCGGAACCATTGATGGGCTTACAGCAACGAAAAGAATCAACCAACAGACAAGTTTTAGTCAGAGAAACAGAAACTTTTTACACTTCCTGCTTAATATTTATTAATAAAAGAAGTATAGTTTTTGGGCATTGCGTACAATCTTGCCACAAGGTCCTCCAATTTGATTTCCTCCGCATGGTCCTGGGTTTACAGCGGCTGGCGCTGCAGCGGTTGTATAGGACTGTTCTGTAGTTGTTGAACTTGTTCCCGTAGCAAAGGAGTATCCAGCCATGGCACACAGAAGCAAAAGGACTGTAAAGAACTTCATCTTTCTATCTTACGGTTGAAACTGATATTTTGTTAGAGAAATTTGTTGATTTTATACTTTTAGGTTCTCTTTGAAAGCCAAATATTGATACAATTGCTTGTAACCGTTTGCGTAGATTGACAAATATTTATCTCTGCACTCTGTTATTTAATTGTTGTATAAGTGTGCCATGGAAAACTTTGAATATTTCTTTTGTTTAACATTTTTATGTTTCCGCTGATTTGTTGCTAACAGGAATCCATTTATTTTCGGTCGTACAATATTTTAGCAGCAGATACATAAGAAAGCAGAAGATAAAGGGTAAAATCGTACACACGTGATATTATTTGGCGGCAATGGGGCGTATGCGGAACATCAAAATTTTAAAGACCGAAACAGCTGTTTGCATGATCAGTTATACATATAGAAATAATATTTGTCTAAAACAACACACGTGTGGCCACACACGAAACGCTAAGTGGAATTTTGGTCATCAAATCATTTAAATTTTTGCAGAATATATAGCTAAGATTAGTACAGAGTTTCCCCACCCCATATCTTATCCTAGCACCTATAAAGTGCATACCCGGATACGTTTATCCATTTTGATATCGTTTAGTATCGATTGTTTGTTATTTTAAGCTTTTGAGGGCAATCATTCTTTTGCCAAATTCCAGCATTCAAATCACGTAATCAAAATCAAATTTATGATATTTTTGGCGTGCTCTCTGCGTTGTGCCGTTTTTTTTTTATCTAGAAACAAAAGTCTTTCAACCCAAGCCAAATAAAATCAAAGAATTTATGACAGCTGATTGGACCGGAGCGTCTTAGTCATCTCCTAAGGCAAAACTAGCCACAAGAACATGATGTGATACACTGCCAAGGGGTATTATATTTTTCTTTATATATTATTATTATGGTATTATATATATAAATGCAATAGTTAATAGTATTTCTATTATTGATTTTCAAATACACCAGCCAAAATTCTATCTGCAGCTCAATATCCTAAACAGCAGATTTCTACGACCCTTTTGTTGGTTGTCGAGCGATAAGGGTATAGGAATTTCGGGGTGTCAAATTTTGTTCAAATTGTTAATTTGATTTAGGACTTTGATGCGGTTCGTTTATTTTGCATATTTTCTTACACATGTATATACATATATGCCAAATTATGTTGATGAGTCAGCTGCCGGGGGAACACGGAATGCGCATTGCACTTGGGGCGGCCGCGACCGTCAACAAAAGTGGCAACAAATGAAGCATGGGTCAGGAGGCACTTTCAGTTTTGGCCAACAACAGACAAAAGACAACGACTAATCGGACGAGCAGGTTCTATGAATAGAACACCAACAAAATCAGCTGCGCGCTGAAAATCACATTCGTGGGGCAACGCGTCGCCAAAAACCTGCCAAACAGAGTCAAGAGTGCAGTCGACGTCAAAGTCAACGTCACATGCAATACCAAAAACACAACACAAAGCATAAGGCGAAACAAATATTGAACAAATTATGTATTGAAGATGTTATACAGTCGCGGCCGTTTGCATAGGTTCGGGCGATAAACCCAAGGTTAATATTGAGTTTAGAAAGAGTTCAAGGAAAAAGGTATAGGATCTGTTGGATTGTACCTTCTAACAAATAGGGAAGTAAATACATACGTATATTCGCTGCCATATGACACATACAAAAAAAATACAATAACACAAGTTAATATATTCGAATTTCATAATTGGAATAAATCAAATTTAAATAGTTTTTCCATATTCCTAACCCTCATCCCCTGAACCTATATTCATAGCCCCTGCTGTATGATTCTTCTGAGTGAATAATAATAAAGAAATTGAGCAAAAAAAGCTGCGCGCGTTTGGCTGCATTAAAACTTTGAGCAAGGAGGCGCAGCAACTCAGTCGAGTTGAAAATTTGTCGCGACCAGCAGTACACGTTACAACGTCTCGGTGACGACGCCACAGCCCCAGACCAAGATAACACAACAGAACGGAACAGAACAGAATCCAACCGAGTGGAGCCGAGGCGACCTGAACGCCAACCCAAACGCGCGCAGCTCGTGCAAATTATTTTCGAAAAGAAAAATTCTGAAATTTGTTTACGAAACTCAGAAAAACACTGTGCGTGTGTGTGGTGTGTGTTTTGTTTGTGAAAAACGTGCTCGACCTGCCAGGCATTGTGTAATTAGTGGGCAATCAAGAGATCATCAGTATTAGCCATCATTCTTCGAAGTATTACAACTTGAGATCATTCAACAAACAATCAACCGTCATCATGGCGGTTCCCATTTCTTCTGCATTTCCCCCACACAGATTTCCATTCGGGGGTATACCTATTCGTATGAGCCAAAATGGAGGACATGTGGCTTTCATTACCTTTTCATAAAAACACAAAATATTTGTCAATTTATTTTTAGTCGTGGCGTAGAGACGCAGCAGCCAATTTTGGCTAAGCTGTGCCTGCGGTGTGTAAATGTTGTGTGTAATTTTAGTCCCAAATAAATTCAAATTAATTAAAATGGAAGTTAAAATTTATTTAGCATTTCATTGAGTGCTGATTCACGCCATGCCCCCGCGACAACGAGCCAGCCAGCCAGCCAGCCAGCGATGCAAGTGGCGCCTCACGTTCAATAGTCGGCGCAGTTGCAGTCGCAGCAGCGGCTACCGCATTTGGTCCGGTCCGAGTTGAACGTATATATATTTCTATATTAGGGCATACCCACACTACACACAATAGGGGAATGGGTGACCGTGTTTGGGGGACCCCAAAGTCGCACTCCCTTGTGGAATGCCGTGAAGGATGAGCTTCCAAAAAATCAGATTACGTAGTCCCCAAGCACAGATCTGCCATCGATCAGCGAGCCGGTTGTGCTACTCGATTTTTGACTCATTTGGCTAAAATTAACAATTTCTAACCATATTGAGAAGGTCGTTTGCTGTCAGCCCCATTTGCTTCGCTCATTCACTTGTCTTCGTTCCACTCGTCGCAGTGCATTTGTGTCTGCCTTTCGTTTTTGCATTTGATCAGGCGGATCGCCTCGTTGCCGGGGGAGCGCGGAACCCCATGGGAATCCAAAAGGCATTGCCAAAAGCAATCCGCAAATATGCCAAATATTTACCAGAATTATTTGTTCCTCCTTGGGACTTGGGTGTGTTTTTATGAATCATGTTCTTTGATCGGACTTAGTATATTTCTTATGATATACAAAGCGTCTGTGTGTTTTTTGATAAGGGTCAATGACAGGACGTTTGAGGGATTGGTTCAAGTGTTAATAATAGAACGAACGCTTATTTACAAATGAAGGAGAAGCTAAGAAAACCGGTTTTAAGAAGTGATATGTTTGACTAAGATCTATTTTTATTCACAAAGAAAAACAAAACATTTAATTTATTTAATTGATAATCTCTATAAAAGGTTTATAAAATGAATACGTTGTGGCTTAAAAATGTATTTACAAATTTATTAGTACCTAGTAGGTACTACCTGCTTACTGGTAATATCAAAATGAGCACATGGGAATTAACTTTTCCATTTTCTCCTCACATTTCGAGGAAACCCCAAACTCTACAACGAAGCTTCTTCAAATTTTGACAGAAATCAAATGGTAGAGTCGTTTGACAGCAGCAGAGAAGAGGCGGGAAATTCAAAAAGTCGGGCACTTCATAAATTGTAAAATAAATCATTGCAGCAATTTAGAAAAACAACCTTTGTTGGTTTGAGTTATCTCTTAATACGGGTATTACAAAATTTCTCGTTTATTACTACAAACATTATTAAAAATTTTGAAAATTCAATGAGTCATAATTCATAACGGAAATTCATAGGCTCATTTAAAGGCTTAAACAATGCATACTTTGCGGCTCACAGCTTAAACTTAAGACAGCAGAAATATACTTCTTAATAATTAATAAAAATACTACAAAATACTGAAAATACCGCGATAAGCAAATACCTTACGCTCTCACACTGAGCTTGAATTTTTTGTTGTGAAAAAAAACCTGTTTATGTACGAACATTCTCCACTCCACAGAACGGTAAACCGTATATATGTATAATTCATAATTATATATAATTCATCGATGCTCTACGGCCCTGGTATCTATCGTTCTTACGTTAAAAGAAAGAGCGCTGCCAGCTCGTGAATTTTCACCTAAAAGCAAAACTAAAACAAAATACGAAAGATACGAAGTGGAGAGCAAAGAGGAGAGCAGAAGCAGCAGCAGCAACAACAACAAAACCGGCTACACAATGTACAACGGAGAGATAGAGAGACGCGAAAATGCCGGTGCGCGAGAAACTCCGTCGGCGATCGTCGCTTCAAAAGCATTTTCGACGCGCAACAGTAACGACGCTGACGACGGTCCCGTCCCAGTCCCAATATCCGTTCACGCGAATTATACAAACGGTGGTCAGACGGCGGCTACACAGGCGACCATATTCCTCAGCCACAGCAACAACAGCCATCATCTCAACAATAGAAAAAACCCGCCAAATTTCCAGACAAACGCGTGTGTCAACGGCAACGGCAGCAACAACCATACAGAGCAGAACGCATCGCAATTTGTGCCAAATTTTAGCAATTTAAATTTTTACGCCCAACAGCCAACGTCAGCACAGAGCAACAACAACAACTACGACGTTTGCCATCAACAGGTGTGTGTATCGTGTGTCCCCCTCTTCACTGCCTGTAAAGTGTTGCGTGTGTGTGTGTGTCCTATGTCCTGCGTGTGATCTTCTTCCCCAGTTTCCCAACAGTGAATCAAATAAATTATGTTTTAAAAATGATATTAAATTCCACCGAAATGTGAAATCCTTTAGTTTGGTACAGAAGTGAATTTTTGAACTGGGGTTTTTAATTATTTAATTAATAAACAAAAAGAGACTAAGAATCATTGCGTGGCTGAACTTTCTCGCTGTGTGTGTTCTCTTCCCCACCCCCACAGTAACCCTGACTGGTTGGGGAGCACCGGAGAACAGTTTGCCGACAGTGGAGCGCCTGCAGACCCTCAACCTGACGATCATCCATCACGAGGAGTGCCGCAAGGCCTGGGACTATCACGAGGGCATCGACATCGGACACATCTGCACCCTAACAAGCGCAGGAGAGGGGGCCTGCTCCGGCGACTCCGGCAGTCCAATCATGTGGGAGGGCAATCTGGTGGGTCTGGTAAACTGGGGACGACCCTGCGGTGTTGGTCTGCCCGACATGTAAGTGGCTCAATTTTCCATTCTTTTTACCAACTCCAGAGTTTTTTTTTTTTTTTTTTTTTTTTTTTAGATGCGTTATATACTTTATTGCTCATTGCGAATAAGTATACTTATGTTAGTGTTAATAAAGTCTTCAATTTTATAATTGAAATGGTTAATTATAAAGAAAAACTTCTCTAGACAGTGTTAGTAGTGGAGTGCACATATAGCTAGAGCTCCTCTCGTATGGCTGGCCGGAAACAAAAACTGAAATACTTGTAGTAAACTTATGTAACGTGTCAAGGACTTTCGGCGGGGAAAGACCCATGTTCATTTCTTGTGGGCAGATACGGGCGGCGTTCCGTAGAACTTAAGCTTCTTTATGGTCCCCTTGAAGGGAGTTGCATATATTGATAACAAGTCCTTGTTGCTGCTGGGCACTCGCTTGACAACGGTTGCTGGCGCACGGGGTGAGTCTATGACAACATACTGCTCCCAAAATGTCACTGGTAGCTCGAGCAATGCTTTCATCACCTCCTTTTGCGTAAAGACCTCTGTGTAGATGGCATGTTGATCGGGATCCGCCGATGAATACCCCACAATGGTGGGTCCAAAGATAACAGAGATGTTGTCGATCGGCATCAGTACCACAGGGCATTGAGCAATGCGCTGGAAATGCAGAATGAGGAAGGCCAGCGTATCCCGATTGGCTTGCGGCATCTGCTTTACAGACTTGTACAGCATCTCTTGGGACATTGAAGTGTCTGGATTTTGCACAGCGTTGGCAAAATCTTTCCACTGGCCGGTGGGGATGAGTGGCTCGACGAGAGACCTCAGGAAATCCTTCACACAACAGCAAAGCACATAGATATCCGTGTTGCCTAAATGTGGGGTGGATTTGCCTCGCAAGAACTGCTCTTTGAGGGCTTTGTACTCCCGCTCCGACGAGGACACGCGATAAAGGCCCACTTCGGTGAGGCCGCGCGCCTCAATCTCATTCACACAGTGCACAATCGGTGCTGGAATCATGGGCGCAATCGACGGGGCAAAGTCACTGAGGTAGCCCGTCATTGTCTTTGTCGTTGGTGTTCCCGATCGGGGCACACAGCTGACTGTGAGCAGATACTGGCAGTCAATATGACAGCGCACTGGGCAGTCCTGACAACGCAAGCCAACAGCGCCGAACCGAATGCGCTTCTGGCACTGCACACAATTGTCACCGCGCAAGAACGTCTTCTGGCTGAAGGTGTGATTCCTCATCAATGGACGGTGCTGACCGGGTGTCCCCGATTCGGCTAGCACATGCGGAGCCATGGCATTCAGCGGAGTTAGTGGTGGAGCTGTGGCCTCTTTAAAGGCGGAGCGTCGAGGCGTCGATACCAAGCCATCGGCAATCCTCTCAGGGGCTCCATTCGCTGGCTGGATCACTCCCTGCCCATCCTGGGGTATGGTGAGCTTGGTGGTAGCACAAAAGCGCTCAGCGCCCTGACCCACATTCACTGTATGCTCTTCTACGCCAATGCCAGCACCCGAGCGCCGCATCTTACTCGTGGTTGGCGTGTGCGTCGACATGCTGCCATTCAATCCGGTACTTATCCGCGATCTCTTAGCACTTATCCGAGATCTGATTTAGACAATTTTCATACAAATTTGTATTCGTATCTGTATTTTTTTTTACAATAAGTGCCAGGCACGCTGCAAGGGACGCTATAATTTTTTCCAAGTGCCGTTGTTTTCGAATGTTTTTGTACTCTCAAATTTTTCTTTTCCAGGTATGCCAACACGGTTTACTATCCGGATTGCATCCGTAGGACTCCCACGGGATGCAAGAATCGGGTTAACTAGAATAAAGACAAATACATAAAATCGTGTTAGAAATGTGAAATATACATATTTATTGATAGTGATTTTAATAAAATTTCTTTTGGGAAGGGAAAACCAAAAGGTAAAGGCTATTCGCTGGTCATACCTGGTTTTAGACGGGGCAATCAATGCTTTTATAGATCTGTTTGTACGCAAAATGCTATCAAGACATAAGATATAATCGTTTTGCGATTGTAGATTAAGCTCTGGCGAGGGCTGAGGAATTTCAAAGAGGAAATAAATATTGCACAATAAGATGTTGAGATAATTCGTAGACTGATCGAAATCCAATGTTTTGGGTAAATTGTATGGGATGGGATAATAACGATGAAGCTTTGATATCTTTATCTTTATAATTTTGAATCTTATGAATTTTTGGGTACTCGATTGGAATCAGATAATAATTAATTAAAAGTGAGTATTTTTCGAATGGTCAATACAATTTAGAGCATTATGCGGAAACTTTAGAGTGATCTAATACTAGATTATACTCTCTTTATACTTTCTTCATAAAGTTGTTGTACTGCTTCCCTGGACATAGGGGCTTGCTGGCCTTGGCCCTGAGCCAATGTCCAAGCACTGGCCGGTTCCGAGCTATTGACTATCCATTGACGCTGGTGACATTGATAGCCCTGTCACAAAATCATAATCAGAGTGCCGTCTGTATCACTTTATGATACTCGTATCTGGTTTATGGTATAGATACAACTTGGAGGAACATCGAATCCGATTTACGATATATCCAAGATTTCCGTTCTGTCGAGTATAAAAGCAAAATCACGACACATGGATACGCTTAATAGGCACGTACAAATTCAACGAATCATTCACTATGCTGGTTCGCCTGGCATATGCGACGACGATCCTCCTGATCCTGCTCAGTGGATCAACCAGAGCCATTCGAGTGGCGCCGCTGAGCGCCAAGCAGCAGGAAAGGTTATCCCAGGGGGCCAGAGCGTTCGAAGGTCGCGTCATAGATGGCACGGATGCGGAGCTGGGTCTGGCCAAGTACCAGATCTCACTGCAGGGAAGCTATTACTACGATCACATGTGCGGTGGAGCGATCGTCAACGAGCGGTGGGTCGTGACGGCGGCCCACTGTGTTTACGGATATAATCCCAGCTACCTGCGGGTGGCCACCGGCACTGTTCGCTGGGCCGAGCCCGATGCTAGGTACTTTGTGGAGGAGTACTGGGTGCACTGCAACTACAACGTACCTAACTACGCCAACGACATTGCCCTGATCAAGCTGAACGACTCGATTGTGTTTAACGAGGTCACACAGCCCATAGCCTTGCCCAAGGAGCCGCTGGCCAATGGCACAGAACTCCTGCTCACTGGATGGGGCTCTACCGAATTGTGGGGTGACTCCCCTGATGTGCTGCAGAAGGCCTCCCTCACGTACGTCGATTATCCCACTTGCCAGAAGTTACTGGACAACGATCCCCTGAACGGTCATTGCCACGTGTGCACGCTGACGTCGGGCGGACAGGGCGCCTGCCACGGCGACTCCGGAGGTCCGCTGACAGCCAACGGACAGCTGTACGGCGTGGTCAACTGGGGCTATCGCTGTGCCACTCACCGCCGGACAATGCGTGAAGGGTTATCCGGCAGACAGGCTCCAAGAGGCCACCGGGAGCATTCGCTATACTCTGCCAGGAGCTATATACTATCCGGAGTCCATTTACCTGCACTGCAACTACGACAGTCCCAAGTACCACAACGACATTGCTCTGCTGCGGCTGAACGAGAGCATTGTCTACGATGCTCTAACCCAGCCTGTGGCTCTGCCCACTGCAGCCTTTCCCAAGGGCACAGCGGAGCTCCTCTTCACTGGCTGGGGGTCACAGTCGGTGGCTGGTAGTCTTCCCGTTCAGCTGCAGCGTGTCCAGCAGCAGCACATCACCAGCCAGGTCTGCTCGACCCTGCTCGCCGCCTACGAGGATGTGGAGCTGGGCGCCTGCCATGTGTGTGGTTTTCGTCAGGCGAACATTGGCGCCTGTCACGGCGACTCGGGCGGACCTCTGGTCTACGAAGGAACCTTGGTGGGGATTCTCAACTTCTTTGTGCCGTGCGCCCAAGGGGTGCCCGATCTTTTCATGAATATCATGTACTACAGAGACTGGATCCGGCAGACCATGAGTGGAAATGGAAAGTGTTCCCAGGTCCATAAGCAGCAAATTGGCTAAATAAATGAATGAATATGTATTTGAAAACCATTCGATGTGCATTTTTCCTGGATGTAATGGACAAAGTTGGCTCATGGCCAGACGCCAAGGGAGACAGGCAGACAGGCAGGCATTCAGACGGACTGCGACTGAGTCATCCTCCCGCTACTGATTTATGTCCGAGTCGGAGGAAATGTCTACTGGCTGCACGTGTGAGGCTGCGGCTACTCTAATTAGAATCAGGTAGAGAGGTAGAGCCCAGACAGTCATGCTCTTGTAGGAAAACGCTCGGTGGACGCTGTCAAAAGATGCTGATAGAAATCGCTCACGGGATCTCGCGTAGCGAGTGGCGGGGCGCATGGAAATTCTGAAAATATTTCTTTCCGCGCTCACCATTCAGCAACAACAGAGAAGGGGAAAAATACTCACTCATTCAGTTGTGTATCAGTTGTATCTTGGCATTTTCGAAAAGATTTTCAGCTGCTGCATTGACTTGGACGTGTGCGGGTCTCAAGTTCTATTCTCCTTGGAATACGCGGCGTATACGCAGTGTCCATATAGTGTACTACTCATATATAGGCGCGTGTGTCGTACTTTTTATACCCGATACTCAAAATGAGTATTGGGGTATATTAGATTTGTGGTAAAAGTGGATGTGTGTAACGTCCAGAAGGAATCGTTTCCGACCCCATAAAGTATATATATTCTTGATCAGCATCAATAGCCGAGTCGATTGAGCCCTGTCTGTCTGTCCGTCCGTCCGTCTGTCCGTCTGTCCGTCCCCTTCAGCGCCTAGTGCTCAAAGACGATAAGAGCTAGAGCAACGATGTTTTGGATCCAGACTTCTGTGATATGTCACTGCTACAAAAATATTTCAAAACTTCGCCCCGCCCACTTCCGTCCCCACAAAGGACGAAAATCTGTGGCATCCACAATTTTAAAGATATGAGAATGACCATATCTTTAAGACTGCGGAATCTGAATTGGATCGTATTATTATTATAGCCAGCATCAAGAAAACAATTTCATTCTTTCTCGCCCTGTCTCTCTCTAACACACACGTAGCATAGGCGGCTTTGCTTAGAGTAAAACATTAGCGCCTAGATCTCAGAGAATACAAAAGCTAGAGCAACCAAATTTGGTATCCACACTCCTAATATATCGGACCGAGACGAGTTTGTTTCAAAATTTCGCCACACCCCCTTCCGCCCCCGCAAAGGACGAAAATCTGTTGCATCCACAATATTGCACATTCGAGAAAACTAAAAACGCAGAATCATAGATAATGACCATATCTATCAGATTGCTGAATGTGGATCAGATCGGATCATTTTTGTAGCCAAAAGCAAGAAATCAATTTTCAGTGGCTACGCAGCGCCCGACGTCACGCTCAGACTGATTTTCTGTCTCTCTCGCACGCACTCTTTGTCGTGTCGTTTAATATTAGCGGCGTCTGCCGCAGGAGAGCCATACTGACTTAGTATCGGGTATAACCGTAGAGTTGCGGTCTCCGCAGCAACTCACAACGTTCCCCCTCGTTTTCTTTATATATTATTATTATGGTATTATATATATAAATGCAATAGTTAATAGTATTTATATTATTGATTTTCAAAAACACCAGCCAAAATTCTATCTGCAGCTCAATTTCCTAAACAGCAGATTTCTACGACCCTTTTGTTGGTTGTCGAGCGATAAGGGTGTAGGAATTTCGGGGTGTCAAATTTTGTTCAAATTGTTAATTTGATTTAGGACTTTGATGCGGTTCGTTTATTTTGCATATTTTCTTACACATGTGTATACATATATGCCAAATTATGTTGATGAGTCAGCTGGCGGGGGAACACGGAATGCGCATTGCACTTGGGGCGGCCGCGACCGTCAACAAAAGTGGCAACAAATGAAGCATGGGTCAGGAGGCACTTTCAGTTTTGGCCAACAACAGACAAAAGACAACGACTAATCGGACGAGCAGGTTCTATGAATAGAACACCAACAAAATCAGCTGCGCGCTGAAAATCACATTCGTGGGGCAACGCGTCGCCAAAAACCTGCCAAACAGAGTCAAGAGTGCAGTCGACGTCAAAGTCAACGTCACATGCAATACCAAAAACACAACACAAAGCATAAGGCGAAACAAATATTGAACAAATTATGTATTGAAGATGTTATACAGTCGCGGCCGTTTGCATAGGTTCGGGCGATAAACCCAAGGTTAATATTGAGTTTAGAAAGAGTTCAAGGAAAAAGGTATAGGATCTGTTGGATTGTACCTTCTAACAAATAGGGTAGTAAATACAGAGATACATTTTCTTCAATAGTTTTTGAAAGATCCTTCATCTTAGTACCTATGTATGTACATATATTCGTAGCCCTTACGACACATACAATACAAATACAACAATACAAGTTAATATATTCATATTTCATATTATTCCATATTCCTAACCCTCATCCCCTGAACCTATATTCATAGCCCCTGCTGTATGATTCTTCTGAGTGAATAATAATAAAGAAATTGAGCAAAAAAAGCTGCGCGCGTTTGGCTGCATTAAAACTTTGAGCAAGGAGGCGCAGCAACTCAGTCGAGTTGAAAATTTGTCGCGACCAGCAGTACACGTTACAACGTCTCGGTGACGACGCCACAGCCCCAGACCAAGATAACACAACAGAACGGAACAGAACAGAATCCAACCGAGTGGAGCCGAGGCGACCTGAACGCCAACCCAAACGCGCGCAGCTCGTGCAAATTATTTTCGAAAAGAAAAATTCTGAAATTTGTTTACGAAACTCAGAAAAACACTGTGCGTGTGTGTGGTGTGTGTTTTGTTTGTGAAAAACGTGCTCGACCTGCCAGGCATTGTGTAATTAGTGGGCAATCAAGAGATCATCAGTATTAGCCATCATTCTTCGAAGTATTACAACTTGAGATCATTCAACAAACAATCAACCGTCATCATGGCGGTTCCCATTTCTTCTGCATTTCCCCCACACAGATTTCCATTCGGGGGTATACCTATTCGTATGAGCCAAAATGGAGGACATGTGGCTTTCATTACCTTTTCATAAAAACACAAAATATTTGTCAATTTATTTTTAGTCGTGGCGTAGAGACGCAGCAGCCAATTTTGGCTAAGCTGTGCCTGCGGTGTGTAAATGTTGTGTGTAATTTTAGTCCCAAATAAATTCAAATTAATTAAAATGGAAGTTAAAATTTATTTAGCATTTCATTGGGTGCTGATTCACGCCATGCCCCCGCGACAACTAGCCAGCCAGCCAGCGATGCAAGTGGCGCCTCACGTTCAATAGTCGGCGCAGTTGCAGTCGCAGCAGAGGCTACCGCATTTGGTCCGGTCCGAGTTGAACGTATATATATTTCCATATTAGGGCATACCCACACTACACACAATAGGGGAATGGGTGACCGTGTTTGGGGGACCCCAAAGTCGCACTCCCTTGTGGAATGTCGTGAAGGATGAGCTTCCAAAAAATCAGATTACGTAGTCCCCAAGCACAGATCTGCCATCGATCAGCGAGCCGGTTGTGCTACTCGATTTTTGACTCATTTGGCTAAAATTAACAATTTCTAACCATATTGAGAAGGTCGTTTGCTGTCAGCCCCATTTGCTTCGCTCATTCACTTGTCTTCGTTCCACTCGTCGCAGTGCATTTGTGTCTGCCTTTCGTTTTTGCATTTGATCAGGCGGATCGCCTCGTTGCCGGGGGAGCGCGGAACCCCATGGGAATCCAAAAGGCATTGCCAAAAGCAATCCGCAAATATGCCAAATATTTACCAGAATTATTTGTTCCTCCTTGGGACTTGGGTGTGTTTTTATGAATCATGTTCTTTGATCGGACTTAGTATATTTCTTATGATATACAAAGCGTCTGTGTGTTTTTTGATAAGGGTCAATGACAGGACGTTTGAGGGATTGGTTCAAGTGTTAATAATAGAACGAACGCTTATTTACAAATGAAGGAGAAGCTAAGAAAACCGGTTTTAAGAAGTGATATGTTTGACTAAGATCTATTTTTATTCACAAAGAAAAACAAAACATTTAATTTATTAAATTGATAATCTCTATAAGAGGTTTATAAAATGAATACGTTGTGGCTTAAAAATGTATTTACAAATTTATTAGTACCTAGTAGGTACTACCTGCTTACTGGTAATATCAAAATGAGCACATGGGAATTAACTTTTCCATTTTGTCCTCAAATTTCGAGGAAACCCCAAACTCTACCACGAAGCTTCTTCAAATTTTGACAGAAATCAATTGATAGAACCGTTTGACAGAAGCAGAGAAGAGGCGGGGAATTCAAAAAGTCGGGCACTTCATAAATTGTAAAATAAATCATTGCAGCAATTTAGAAAAACAACCTTTGTTGGTTTGAGTAATCTCTTAATACGGGTATTACAAAATTTCTCGTTTATTACTACAAACATTATTAAAAATTTTGAAAATTCAATGAGTCATAATTCATAACGGAAATTCATAGGCTCATTCAAAGGCTTAAACAATGCATACTTTGCGGCTCACAGCTTAAACTTAAGACAGCAGAAATATACTTCTTAATAATTAATAAAAATACTACAAAACACTGAAAATACCGCGATAAGCAAATACCTTACGCTCTCACACTGAGCTTGAATTTTTTGTTGTGAAAAAAAACCTGTTTATGTACGAACATTCTCCACTCCACAGAACGGTAAACCGTATATATGTATAATTCATAATTATATATAATTCATCGATGCTCTACGGCCCTGGTATCTATCGTTCTTACGTTAAAAGAAAGAGCGCTGCCAGCTCGTGAATTTTCACCTAAAAGCAAAACTAAAACAAAATACGAAAGATACGAAGTGGAGAGCAAAGAGGAGAGCAGAAGCAGCAGCAGCAACAACAACAAAACCGGCTACACAATGTACAACGGAGAGATAGAGAGACGCGAAAATGCCGGTGCGCGAGAAACTCCGTCGGCGATCGTCGCGTCAAAAGCATTTTCGACGCGCAACAGTAACGACGCTGACGACGGTACCGTCCCAGTCCCAATATCCGTTCACGCGAATTATACAAACGGTGGTCAGACGGCGGCTACACAGGCGACCATATTCCTCAGCCACAGCAACAATAGCCATCATCTCAACAATAGGAAAAACCCGCCAAATTTCCAGACAAACGCGTGTGTCAACGGCAACGGCAGCAACAACCATACAGAGCAGAACGCATCGCAATTTGTGCCAAATTTTAGCAATTTAAATTTTTACGCCCAACAGCCAACGTCAGCACAGAGCAACAACAACAACTACGACGTTTGCCATCAACAGGTGTGTGTATCGTGTGTCCCCCTCTTCACTGCCTGTAAAGTGTTGCGTGTGTGTGTGTGTCCCTATGTCCTGCGTGTGATCTTCTTCCCCAGTTTCCCAACAGTGAATCAAATAAATTATGTTTTAAAAAGGGTATTAAATTCCACCGAAATGGGAAATCCTTTAGTTTGGTACAGAAGTGAATTTTTGAACTGGGGTTTTTAATTATTAAATTAATAAACAAAAAGAGACTAAGAATCATTGCGTGGCTGAACTTTCTCGCTGTGTGTGTTCTCTTCCCCACCCCCACAGTAACCCTGACTGGTTGGGGAGCTCCGGAGAACAGTTTGCCGACAGTGGAGCGCCTGCAGACCCTCAACCTGACGATCATCGATCACGAGGAGTGCCGCAAGGCCTGGGACTATCACGAGGGCATCGACATCGGACACATCTGCACCCTAACAAGGGGTCTGGTAAACTGGGGACGACCCTGCGGTGTTGGTCTGCACGACATGTAAGTGGCTCAATTTTCCATTCTTTTTACCAACTCCAAAGATTTTGATTTTTTTTTTAGATGCGTATTATACTTTATTGCTCATTGCGAGTAAGTATACTTATGTTAGTGTTAATAAAGTCTTCAATTTTATAATTGAAATGGTTAATTATAAAGAAAAACTTCTCTAGACAGTGTTAGTAGTGGAGTGCACATATAGCTAGAGCTCCTCTCGTATGGCTGGCCGGAAACAAAAACTGAAATACTTGTAGTAAACTTATGTAACGTGTCAAGGACTTTCGGCGGGGAAAGACCCATGTTCATTTCTTGTGGGCAGATACGGGCGGCGTTCCGTAGAACTTAAGCTTCTTTATGGTCCCCTTGAAGGGAGTTGCATATATTGATAACAAGTCCTTGTTGCTGCTGGGCACTCGCTTGACAACGGTTGCTGGCGCACGGGGTGAGTCTATGACAACATACTGCTCCCAAAATGTCACTGGTAGCTCGAGCAATGCTTTCATCACATCCTTTTGCGTAAAGCCCTCTGTGTAGATGGCATGTTGATCGGGATCCGCCGATGAATACCCCACAATGATGGGTCCAAAGATAACAGAGATTTTGTCGATCGGCATCAGTACCACAGGGCATTGAGCAATGCGCTGGAAATGCAGAATGAGGAAGGCCAGCGTATCCCGATTGGCTTGCGGCATCTGCTTTACAGACTTGTACAGCATCTCTTGGGACATTGAAGTGTCTGGATTTTGCACAGCGTTGGCAAAATCTTTCCACTGGCCGGTGGGGATGAGTGGCTCGACGAGAGACCTCAGGAAATCCTTCACACAACAGCAAAGCACATAGATATCCGTGTTGCCTAAATGTGGGGTGGATTTGCCTCGCAAGAACTGCTCTTTGAGGGCTTTGTACTCCCGCTCCGACGAGGACACGCGATAAAGGCCCACTTCGGTGAGGCCGCGCGCCTCAATCTCATTCACACAGTGCACAATCGGTGCTGGAATCATGGGCGCAATCGACGGGGCAAAGTCACTGAGGTAGCCCGTCATTGTCTTTGTCGTTGGTGTTCCCGATCGGGGCACACAGCTGACTGTGAGCAGATACTGGCAGTCAATATGACAGCGCACTGGGCAGTCCTGACAACGCAAGCCAACAGCGCCGAACCGAATGCGCTTCTGGCACTGCACACAATTGTCACCGCGCAAGAACGTCTTCTGGCTGAAGGTGTGATTCCTCATCAATGGACGGTGCTGACCGGGTGTCCCCGATTCGGCTAGCACATGCGGAGCCATGGCATTCAGCGGAGTTAGTGGTGGAGCTGTGGCCTCTTTAAAGGCGGAGCGTCGAGGCGTCGATACCAAGCCATCGGCAATCCTCTCAGGGGCTCCATTCGCTGGCTGGATCACTCCCTGCCCATCCTGGGGTATGGTGAGCTTGGTGGTAGCACAAAAGCGCTCAGCGCCCTGACCCACATTCACTGTATGATCTTCTACGCCAATGCCAGCACCCGAGCGCCGCATCTTACTCGTGGTTGGCGTGTGCGTCGACATGCTGCCATTCAATCCGGTACTTATCCGCGATCTCCTGTTGCCCACACTGGGGATCGGGTTCTTGGGTAACGAAGGTCGATGCTCGCGCCAGGACTTGGACCTGCGCACGTCTAGGATGTCGTCTTCCGAATGTGTGATGGACATGTCCGACAGCATCGAGCCTGTGGAGTTGATATCTCCATAGGATTTGTCCTCCCTGACAGCGTTCAGGGACTTGCGCTTCCGGGATGACGGCAATGTGGTAAGAAAGGCCAGCTTATCGCGCGTCTCGTTGTTTAGATTTCGCTCGTGCCGCAACAGATCTGCCAAAGCCATTATCTTGCTTTCCATGGAGTCTCTTTCATGCTCGGCCTGGCGGCGAGCCTTGATCTCCATATCGATGATGCGTCGGGCGTGAAACAGCTTGCCTTCCAGATCACCCATCTTGTTAAGCGACTTATTCAGCTCATTTTGTATCCTCGCGGTTTCCGCCGCATACCCTGCGCACTTTTCATGGTACTGCTCGAACATACGCAGGAACCGTAGAAACTCCTCCTCAGCGGTCCCGTCGGTCAGCACTTCCATGCAACGCCGCAGATCATCAAACGCAGCCAAGGTCGAAAACGTCATTTTCAGTGTATTCCTTTTAACCGTAGATAGAAATCTCTGTACTGGTGCTACTCACGCACTGATTTATACAATTTTCATACAAATTTGTATTCGTATCTGTATTTTTTTTTACAATAAGTGCCAGGCACGCTGCAAGGGACGCTATAATTTTTTCCAAGTGCCGTTGTTTTCGAATGTTTTTGTACTCTCAAATTTTTCTTTTCCAGGTATGCCAACACGGTTTACTATCCGGATTGCATCCGTAGGACTCCCACGGGATGCAAGAATCGGGTTAACTAGAATAAAGACAAATACATAAAATCGTGTTAGAAATGTGAAATATACATATTTATTGATAGAAATTTTGATAAAATTACTTCTGGGAAGGGAAAACCAAAAGGTAAAGGCTATTCGCTGGTCATACCTGGTTTTAGACGGGGCAATCAATGCTTTTATAGATCTGTTTGTACGCAAAATGCTATCAAGACATAAGATATAATCGTTTTGCGATTGTAGATTAAGCTCTGGCGAGGGCTGAGGAATTTCAAAGAGGAAATAAATATTGCACAATAAGATGTTGAGATAATTCGTAGACTGATCGAAATCCAATGTTTTGGGTAAATTGTATGGGATGGGATAATAACGATGAAGCTTTGATATCTTTATCTTTATAATTTTGAATCTTATGAATTTTTGGGTACTCGATTGGAATCAGATAATAATTAATTAAAAGTGAGTATTTTTCGAATGGTCAATACAATTTAGAGCATTATGCGGAAACTTTAGAGTGATCTAATACTAGATTATACTCTCTTTATACTTTCTTCATAAAGTTGTTGTACTGCTTCCCTGGACATAGGGGCTTGCTGGCCCTGGCCCTGAGCCAATGTCCAAGCACTGGCCGGTTCCGAGCTATTGACTATCCATTGACGCTGGTGACATTGATAGCCCTGTCACAAAATCATAATCAGAGTGCCGTCTGTATCACTTTATGATACTCGTATCTGGTTTATGGTATAGATACAACTTGGAGGAACATCGAATCCGATTTACGATAAAACTCTTACGATATATCCAAGATTTCCGTTCTGTCGAGTATAAAAGCAAAATCACGACACATGGATACGCTTAATAGGCACGTACAAATTCAACGAATCATTCACTATGCTGGTTCGCCTGGCATATGCGACGACGATGCTCCTGATCCTGCTCAGTGGATCAACCAGAGCCATTCGAGTGGCGCCGCTGAGCGCCAAGCAGCAGGAAAGGTTATCCCAGGGGGCCAGAGCGTTCGAAGGTCGCGTCATAGATGGCACGGATGCGGAGCTGGGTCTGGCCAAGTACCAGATCTCACTGCAGGGAAGCTATTACTACGATCACATGTGCGGTGGAGCGATCCTCAACGAGCGGTGGGTCGTGACGGCGGCCCACTGTGTTTACGGATATAATCCCAGCTACCTGCGGGTGGCCACCGGCACTGTTCGCTGGGCCGAGCCCGATGCTAGGTACTTTGTGGAGGAGTACTGGGTGCACTGCAACTACAACGTACCTAACTACGCCAACGACATTGCCCTGATCAAGCTGAACGACTCGATTGTGTTTAACGAGGTCACACAGCCCATAGCCTTGCCCAAGGAGCCGCTGGCCAATGGCACAGAACTCCTGCTCACTGGATGGGGCTCTACCGAACTGTGGGGTGACTCCCCTGATGTGCTGCAGAAGGCCTCCCTCACGTACGTCGATTATCCCACTTGCCAGAAGTTACTGGACAACGATCCCCTGAACGGTTATTGCCACGTGTGCACGCTGACGTCGGGCGGACAGGGCGCCTGCCACGGCGACTCCGGAGGTCCGCTGACAGCCAACGGACAGCTGTACGTCGTGGTCAGCTGGGGCTATCCCTGTGCCACTCACCGCCGGACAATGCGTGAAGGGTTATCCGGCAGACAGGCTCCAAGTGGCCACCGGGAGCATTCGCTATACGCTGCCAGGAGCTATATACTATCCGGAGTCCATTTACCTGCACTGCAACTACGACCTACAACTACGACTACGAACCCAGCCTGTGGCTCTGCCCACTGCAGCCTTTCCCCAGGGCACAGCGGAACTCCTCTTCACCGGCTGGGGGTCACAGTCGGTGGCTGGTAGTCTTCCCGTTCAGCTGCAGCGTGTCCAGCAGCAGCACATCACCAGCCAGGTCTGCTCGACCCTGCTCGCCGCCTACGAGGATGTGGAGCTGGGCGCCTGCCATGTGTGTGGTTTTCGTCAGGCGAACATTGGCGCCTGTCATGGCGACTCGGGCGGACCTCTGGTCAACGAAGGAACCTTGGTGGGGATTCTCAACTTCTTTGTGCCGTGCGCCCAAGGGGTGCCCGATCTTTTCATGAATGTCATGTACTACAGAGACTGGATCCGGCAGACCATGAGTGGCAATGGAAAGTGTTCCCAGGTCCATAAGCAGCAAATTGGCTAAAAAAATAAATGTATGTATTTGAAAACCATTCGATGTGAATTTTTCCTGGATGTAATGGACAAAGTTGGCTCATGGCCAGACGCCAAGGGAGACAGGCAGGCATTCAGACGGACTGCGACTGAGTCATCCTCCCGCTACTGATTTATGTCCGAGTCGGAGGAAATGTCTACTGGCTGCACGTGTGAGGCTGCGGCTACTCTAATTAGAATCAGGTAGAGAGGTAGAGCCCAGACAGTCATGCTCTTGTAGGAAAACGCTCGGTGGACGCTGTCAAAAGATGCTGATAGAAATCGCTCACGGGATCTCGCGAAGCGAGTGGCGGGGCGCATGGAAATTCTGAAAATATTTCTTTCCGCGCTCACCATTCAGCAACAACAGAGAAGGGGAAAAACACTCACTCATTCAGTTGTGTATCAGTTGTATCTTGGCATTTTCGAAAAGATTTTCAGTTGCTGCATTGACTTGGACGTGTGCGGGTCTCAAGTTCTATTCTCCTTGGAATACGCGGCGTATACGCAGTGTCCATATAGTGTACTACTCATATGTAGGCGCGTGTGTCGTACTTTTTATATATATATATCGTACATTTTCTATATGTAGATATATTCTGAAATTGAGCAACAGAAATTTCGCAATTTCTACCAAGTCAATGGAAAATTGGTGGAAAAACAAGTGAAAATGTTAAAGTATGTGAAAGAATGTCTCCAATAAAGGCAATTGATCGATGAAATATCTATAGCCGAGATATATACCGAAGAAATGTGATGTATAATACCCGCAAGAGATCCAAAGTGTACATATACACACTCGCTTTTGATATATGTATAAATATAATAGATTCCGGACAAGCGAAGCCAAAATATTTCATGTCTGGCTGCTTATGAGAGTATTTCTGTGTGAAATATGGCGTACATTTCTGTGAGATATTTTCGTGATGGGTGCCCACAGTACGTTGAAAGCCAGCCTCTCCCTGGACCCGCGTGGAGTGGCGTTAATTGTTTTGGCTGTGAGACCTGTAAAATGCATTTGTCTGCCGATAGCCAGATGTTTACCTGGCTTCTGGTCTTATTTTAGCATCGGTCGCACGCTCTGCCGCACCTGAGAAATTCGGAGGGTGAAGCGTATTCTTTCGATTTGTTTTATTCTGTTTTAAACACTGGGAACGTCTTCAATAGAAGAAGTATAATTTTTTGCCATCGCGAGGAATTTTACCGCAGGGTCCTCCAAAGCCGCCGCAAGGGTTGAACGGGGGTAAAGCTGCTGGGGCTAACGTTGTAGCGTCATCTGCCCAGCGATAAGTCGTGGAATAGGTACCGCTAGGGGTACCGGTACCGGTAGAGGTACTGATAGTGGACATGGCAATGGAGCATCCAGCCATGGCACACAGCAACAACAGGACTGTAAAGAACTTCATCTTTCTATCTCTCGGTTGAAACCGATATTTCAATAGAGAAATTTCGCGCATTTATACTTTCCACCTGTGAAAAAGAATTATCAAATAATGACGCAAATGCTTGATTAAGTTTGCAAAGTAAATCTGTTAACTAAGAAACAGTTGGGCAAATATTTAATATTGGTATTAAATAAATTTGTCAAAATTTGGCTAGAAAACACATTTTTGAGGCGCTCTATCTACTTTGTGGGCTAACTGGGGGGCAGAGAAACAGAAGGTAATACGAGCAAAAAAATTGACTTCGATTGAACTTTTCATCTAGAAATACTGGGGATACTTATAATGTATACCCTTTAAATTAGAGCACAAACAGACAAGACAGTTGGGCATTACGAGATCGATTTGGGATCGGAATTAGGAACGATCAGAATCGCTTACTAAATTCTAATTTAATATCAAGTAGTACAGGGGTATATTCAATTTGTCGTGACAGTGGATGTGTGTAACACCCAGAAGGAAGCGTTACCGACCCCATAAAGAATATACATTCTTGATCAGCATTAATAGCCGGGGCGATATAGCCATGGCCGTGTGTCCGTCTGTCCGTCCTAGAGACTATACGAGTTGAAGCAGTATGTATCCATACTCCTGTGATATCACAGTATTTCAAAATTTCGCCCGGGCCCTTTCCGCACCCACAAAGGACGAAAATCTGTGGCATCCACAATTTTAAAGATATGAGAAAACCAAAAACGTAGAATTGTAGAGAATGACCATATCTTTAAGACTGCGGAATCTGAATTGGATCGTATTATTATTATAGCCAGCATCAAGAAAACAATTTCATTTTTTCTCGACCTGTCTCTAACACACACGTAGCATAGGCGGCTTTGCTTAGAGTAAAACATTAGCGCCTAGATCTCAGAGACTATAAAGTCTAGAGCAACCAAATTTGGTATCCACACTCCTAATATATCGGACCGAGACGAGTTTGTTTCAAAATTTCGCCACACCCCCTTCCGCCCCCGCAAAGGACGAAAATCTGGGGATATTCAAAAATCTCAGAGACTATTAAGGCTAGAGTAACCAAATTTGGTATCCGCACTTCTGTTAGATCTCACTATAAGACGCATATCTCAGAATTTCGCCCCACCCCCTTCCGCCCCCACAAAAGACGAAAATCTGTTGCATCCACAATATTGCACATTCGAGAAAACTAGAAACGCAGAATCATAGATAATGACCATATCTATCAGATTGCTGAATCTGGATCAGATCAGATCATTTTTATAGCCAATAGGAACAAATCAATTTGCAGTGGCTACGCAGCGCCCGACGTCACGCTCAGACTGATTTTCTGTCTCTCTCGCACGCACTCTTTATTAGCGGCGTCTGCCGGAGGAGAGCCATACTGACTTAGTATCGGGTATAACCGTAGAGTTGCGGTGTCCGCAGCAACTCACAACGTTCCCCCTCGTTTTAATATAAATCTAAATTTTTTTTGACTTACTTTTGCACAATCACTTTTCTCGTACTCCAATTGCCGGCTAACTCGCTTCGCTCACTTACGCAGATTTGAGTAAAATATTGGACGAAGACGAAGTAATACTTTTTTTCTTAGACCCGTACTGTATGCTCATTTACACAAAAGTCTGACGATAATAATGACGAAAGTCCGATCACAAAATATTGTTAACTTTGACATTTAATCCCCAGGCACTCTAGATCAAGAAAAAAAACTAGGGGGAACGTTCTGAGTTGCCGATTGCGCATTTTTTGCCTTTTTTTTAAGACCAAATGCAGGAAAAATATAAACAGCTATCGATAATTTGGCTAGATGCCAGGGTAACACTAATCTTATTGCTACTTTGTTTACATTGTTTTTAATTTGTTTTAATTATTTCAGGTGGAGTATGCGGCCGTGGAGAACATCATTACGCCTATTGGTCTCGTCGTCGGCTGCGAAGTGGAATCCTTGCGAGTGTCGGCGCTAAACTGGGACTGCAGGACAGCATCAACAGGGCTGAAGCTGGCCGAGGTCCAGTGCATCGTCATTCTGGATGTGGGTTAGCAATTTCTGTTAAGGTGAAGTGGTTTCGTATCTGTGGAAGAATAGAAAGGTTTTTAGTTTCTTTTCCGCCGCCGCCATCATCTGGATTCTGGAGCTGCCGCCGTCCATCATCAGGTTCTCTGCTGGGGCCGTCATTTGCCTGCTGCATTAGCGCTACTGCGGCTGATTTCCATATTGTGTGTTGTAAACGGATTGCGCAGCCAGTTCTCGCGTCTGACTTGGAGCAATATTGTTTGGATGGCTGTCAGGCTTCTGTTGCTGTTTGGATTGTGCTCTTCTATCATTGCGGCATACCTTGGCCTGGCCAGCCTTCTTGGAATGTATGGGTGCGTTGCGATCTCACAGGCAAGTAAATTTGTGTGCTGTATTAACCGAGTGTAGTAGTTCCTGCAGAGTCTGTTATAAACTTCTTCCACAGTTGCTACTTGGAGATCCGCATGCAGTGCGTTGTTGCTCACATACCAGGGAGCATTTGTCATTGCTCTGAGAGCTTTGTTTTGGATCGTCTGGAGCTTTGCCATTTGCATGTTTGAAGTCAGTGGCCCCCAGACTGGCATGGCATACTGCCATATTGGGGCAATCAGCTGCTTATAGAGGAGGACCTTTGGAGGTAGTGGGAGTTTGCTGTTTCTGCCGATGATCCAGTCGAGCTTTTTGATCCGGGCCCTTGTTTTAGTGACAACAGCCGCTACGTGCTTATTGAAATTGAGCTTCGTATCCATCTGTATTTCTAGGTATGGCATGACGGGTTTTTTGGCCAGGTGTTGCCCGGCTAACCTTGGAGCTGGAGTGTGTAGCTGCACAGGTGAGAGAGTGTGTAGAACATGAGCAGTTTTTGCAAGACTGATGGTTATTCCCCATTTCTTAGACCATGATAATGCATCAGCCAGGAGCCGCTTCACATTTTCGTTGGCTTGTTTTGGACTTGGGGCAGATACGAGGTATACTGCGTCATCAGCGTACGTTGCTAGCATTTGGGTTTAGTTTGCGTGTCTTGGTGGCTGCGGCATGTCGGCAGTGTAAAGATTGTAGAGTACTGGGCCAAGTACGCTTCCTTGCGGCACTCCAGCGGTTATGTGCTTTAAGCTTGAGGTGATGTTGTTGCAGCAGACGACTTTGAAGCTTCTGTCTGAGAGATAGCTGGTGAGTAGAATGTATAGATTGTCAGGTATTACCGTTTTAACTTTGCAGAGAAGACCCTGATGCCAGACTCTATCAAAGGCCTCCTGGATATCCATGTACACAGCACTGCAATGCCGCTGCGCTTCGTAGGATCTGAGGATGAATTGTGTGACTCGTCCGATTTGCTGTTCCGCTGAGTGCTGACTTCTGAAGCCAAATTGATGGTTTGGAATAGCCATGGCAAAGCTTTCTTCTTCAAAAAGTCGTTTGAGAATGAGGCGTTCAAGGATTTTGGAGAAGCCTGTAAGCAGGCTGATGGGTCTGTAGGACTCAAGCCTATCACTCGGCTTTCCTGGCTTCCTTAACATAGAGATTTTTGCGCATTTCCAGGACTTTGGGAAGAGGCCGAACTGCAGAGCCGAGTTGCATATCAACAGCAGATACTCGATGGCGGATGTTGGAAGAGATTTAATGACGCGATTGTCGATACTGTCGAAACCGGGTGCCTTTTTCGTCTTGAGCTTCTTAATTTCCGATTTGAGTTCCTGGATGGTCACAGGTCTGATTATTTGAGCAGCTTCATCTGGACCGTTATCTTGTAATAATGCGTTAATTTCTTCTCTGTCTTCTAGGTCTGCCGTGATCTTTGGCGTGAAACGTGCTTCCAGGTGCTGCGCAAAGGCCTCAGCTTTTTCCTCCGTAGTTTTGCACCAAGGATCAGCAGGAGCTTGCTGCCCTTCCGCAACGTGCCTTCTGACTGGCAGATTTGGGATGGGCTGTCTCTTGATTGCGTTGGTAAGCCGCCACAGTTTCTGCATGCTGTACCTATCAGTTGGGTCGATGTCGTGTAGCAGTCTGTTCATTTGTTTGTCTTTTTGCAGCTTGATCCGTTTACGTATTCTGTTAGTCAGCTGATTGATAGTGCGTGCAATGAGGGGGTTGGAGCACCTATCTTTTTGGTTGATTTTGCAGAGAATTCTTTTGATCTTGATCGCTTTCAGCGTTTGCGAGTCAAGATGAAAGCTTTGCGGTCCGTACACTGTGTGCTGGTTACTTGAGGTTTGCGAAGCCAATTCAGCTGCAATGTAAATGTTCTTTTCAAGGATAGCCACTGCATCATCTATGTCGTCGCCGTTGTGAAGTTCAGTCTCCAGATGGAGTCAGTCCAGTCTAAAAACGCAGGATCGTAGAAGATGACAATATCTTCTAGAGTGCGAAATCTCAACCCGATCGTATAATTATTATAGGCTGAATCAAGAAAACAATTTCATTCTTTCTCGCTCTGTCTCTCTCTAACACACAGGTTTCATGGTCGGTTTTGCCAATTGCAAAATATGAGTTCAAGTATCTCAGAACCTATAAGAGCCAGAGCAACCAAATTTGTTATCCACACTCCTGTGATATCGGACCTTGACCGTTTCGTGTCCAAATTTCGCCACACCCCCTTCCGCCCCCGAAAAGGACGGAAATCTGGGGCATCCACAAATCTCAGAGACTATTAAGGCTAGAGTAACCAAATTTGGTATCCGCAGTTCTGTTAGATCTCACTATAAGACGTATATCTCAGAATTTCGCCCCACCCCCTTCCGCCCCCACAAAAGACGAAAATCTGTTGCATCCACAATATTGCACATTCGAGAAAACTAGAAACGCAGAATCATAGATAATGACCATATCTATCAGATTGCTGAATCTGGATCAGATCAGATCATTTTTATAGCCAATAGGAACAAATCGATTTGCAGTGGCTACGCAGCGCCCGACGTCACGCTCAGACTGATTTTCTGTCTCTCTCGCACGCACTCTTTGTCGTGTCGTTTAATATTAGCGGCGTCTGCCGGAGGAGAGCCATACTGACTTAGTATCGGGTATAACCGTAGAGTTGCGGTGTCCGCAGCAACTCACAACGTTCCCCCTCGTTTTAATATAAATCTAAATTTTTTTTGCACTTACCCTTGCACAATCACTTTTCTCGTACTCCAATTGCCGGCGAACTCGCTTCGCTCACTTACGCAGATTTGAGTAAAATATTGGACGAAGACGAAGATATACTTTTTTTCTTAGACCCGTACTGTATGCTCATTTACACAAAAGTCTGACGATAATAATGACGAAAGTCCGATCACAAAATATTGTTAACTTTGACATTTAGTCCCCAGGCACTCTAGATCAAGAAAAAACACTAGGGGGAACGTTCTGAGTTGCCGATTGCGCATTTTTTGCCTTTTTTTTAAGACCAAATGCAGGAAAAATTTGTGAATTGTGGAAAGCGAGAATTCTGGATTTTTATACCAGATACTCTGTTCGTCTGCCCGTCAGTTCGTCCATATAAGCGCCTAGTGCTCAGAGACTATAAGAGCTAGAGCAACGACATTTTGTATCCAGACTTCTATAATGTGTCACTGTTACAAGTTTATTTCAAAACTTCGCCCCGCCTCCTTCCGCCCACACAAAAGGCGAAAACCTGTGGCGTATACAATTTCGACGGTACGAGAAAACTAAAAACGCAGGATCGTAGAAGATGACAATATCTTCTAGAGTGCGAAATCTCAACCAGATCGTATAATTATTATAGGCTGAATCAAGAAAAAAATTTCATTCTTTCTCGCTCTGTCTCTCTCTAACACACAGGTTTCATGGTCGGTTTTGCCAATTGCAAAATATGAGTTCAAGTATCTCAGAACCTATAAGAGCTAGAGTATCCACACTCCTGTGATATCGGACCTTGACCGTTTTGTGTCAAAATTTCGCCACACCCCCTTACGCCCCCGCAAAGGACGAAAATCTGGGGCATCCACAAATCTCAGAGACTATTAAGGCTAGAGTAACCAACTTTGGTATCCGCACTTCTGTTAGATCTCACTACAAAACGTATATCTCAGAATTTCGCCCCACTCCCCTCCGCCCCCACAAGGACGAAAATCTGTTGCATCCACAATATTGAGGATACGAGAAAACTAAAAACGCAGAATCATAGATAATGACCATATCTATCAGACTGCTGAATCTGGATCAGATCAGATCAGATCATTTTTATAGCCAATAGGAACAAATCAATTTGCAGTGGCTACGCAGCGCCCGACGTCACGCTCAGACTGATTTTCTGTCTCTCTCGCACGCACTCTTTGTCGTGTCGTTTAATATTAGCGGCGTCTGCCGGAGGAGAGCCATACTGACTTAGTATCGGGTATAACCGTAGAGTTGCGGTGTCCGCAGCAAATCACAACGTTCCCCTCGTTTTTATCTAGAAACAAAAGTCTTTCGACCCAAGCCAAATAAAATCAAAGAATTTATGACAGCTGATTGGTCCGGAGCGTCTTAGTCATCTCCTAAGGCAGAACTAGCCACAAGAACATGATGTGATACACTGCCAAGGGGTATTCTATTTTTCTTTATATATTATTATTATGGTATTATATATATAAATGCAATAGTTAATAGTATTTCTATTATTGATTTTCAAATACACCAGCCAAAATTCTATCTGCAGCTCAATTTCCTAAACAGCAGATTTCTAAGACCCTTTTGTTGGTTGTCGAGCGATAAGGGTGTAGGAATTTCGGGGTGTCAAATTTTGTTCAAATTGTTAATTTGATTTAGGACTTTGATGCGGCTCGTTTATTTTGCATATTTTCTTACACATGTATATACATATATGCCAAATTATGTTGATGAGACAGCTGGCGGGGGAACACGGAATGCGCATTGCACTTGGGGCGGCCGCGACCGTCAACAAAAGTGGCAACAAATGAAGCATGGGTCAGGAGGCACTTTCAGTTTTGGCCAACAACAGACAAAAGACAACGACTAATCGGACGAGCAGGTTCTATGAATAGAACACCAACAAAATCAGCTGCGCGCTGAAAATCACATTCGTGGGGCAACGCGTCGCCAAAAACCTGCCAAACAGAGTCAAGAGTGCAGTCGACGTCAAAGTCAACGTCACATGCAATACCAAAAACACAACACAAAGCATAAGGCGAAACAAATATTGAACAAATTATGTATTGAAGATGTTATACAGTCGCGGCCGTTTGCATAGGTTCGGGCGATAAACCCAAGGTTAATATTGAGTTTAGAAAGAGTTCAAGGAAAAAGGTATAGGATCTGTTGGATTGTACCTTCTAACAAATAGGGTAGTAAATACAGAGATACATTTTCTTTAATAGTTTTTGAAAGATCCTTCATCTTAGTACCTATGTATGTACATATATTCGTAGCCCTTACGACACATACAATACAAATACAACAATACAAGTTAATATATTCATATATCATATTATTCCATATTCCTAACCCTCATCCCCTGAACCTATATTCATAGCCCCTGCTGTATGATTCTTCTGAGTGAATAATAATAAAGAAATTGAGCAAAAAAAGCTGCGCGCGTTTGGCTGCATTAAAACTTTGAGCAAGGAGGCGCAGCAACTCAGTCGAGTTGAAAATTTGTCGCGACCAGCAGTACACGTTACAACGTCTCGGTGACGACGCCACAGCCCCAGCCCAAGATAACAAAACAGAACGGAACAGAACAGAATCCAACCGAGTGGAGCCGAGGCGACCTGAACGCCAACCCAAACGCGCGCAGCTCGGGCAAATTATTTTCGAAAAGGAAAATTCTGAAATTTGTTTACGAAACTCAGAAAAACTCATTAGAGAATTGCTCTCTCACTGAGCGTGTGTGTGGTGTGTGTTTTGTTTGTGAAAAACGTGCTCGACCTGCCAGGCATTGTGTAATTAGTGGGCAATCAAGAGATCATCAGTATTAGCCATCATTCTTCGAAGTATTACAACTTGAAATCATTCAACAAACAATCAACCGTCAGCATGGCGTCCCGAAAAGTGAGTTTGGTTCGGTCCCCCTTCCCCCATTTCTTCTGCATTTCCCCCACACAGATTTCCATTCGGGGGTATACCTATTCGTATGAGCCAAAATGGAGGACATGTGGCTTTCATTACCTTTTCATAAAAACACAAAATATTTGTCAATTTATTTTTAGTCGTGGCGTAGAGACGCAGCAGCCAATTTTGGCTCAGCTGTGCCTGCGGTGTGTAAATGTTGTGTGTAATTTTAGTCCCAAATAAATTCAAATTAATTAAAATGGAAGTGAAAATTTATTTAGCATTTCATTGAGTGCTGATTCACGCCATGCCCCGCGACAACTAGCCAGCCAGCCAGCGATGCAAGTGGCGCCACACGTTCAATAGTCGGCGCAGTTGCAGTCGCAGCAGCGGCTACCGCATTTGGTCCGGTCCGAGTTGAACGTATATATATTTCTATATTAGGGCATACCCACACTACACACAATAGGGGAATGGGTGACCGTGTTTGGGGGACCCCAAAGTCGCACTCCCTTGTGGAATGCCGTGAAGGATGAGCTTCCAAAAAATCAGATTACGTAGTCCCCAAGCACAGATCTGCCATCGATCAGCGAGCCGGTTGTGCTACTCGATTTTTGACTCATTTGGCTAAAATTAACAATTTCTAACCATATTGAGAAGGTCGTTTGCTGTCAGCCCCATTTGCTTCGCTCATTCACTTGTCTTCGTTCCACTCGTCGCAGTGCATTTGTGTCTGCCTTTCGTTTTTGCATTTGATCAGGCGGATCGCCTCGTTGCCGGGGGAGCGCGGAACCCCATGGGAATCCAAAAGGCATTGCCAAAAGCAATCCGCAAATATGCCAAATATTTACCAGAATTATTTGTTCCTCCTTGGGACTTGGGTGTGTTTTTATGAATCATGTTCTTTGATCGGACTTAGTATATTTCTTATGATATACAAAGCGTCTGTGTGTTTTTTGATAAGGGTCAATGACAGGACGTTTGAGGGATTGGTTCAAGTATTACTAATAGAACGAACGCTTATTTACAAATGAAGGAGAAGCTAAGAAAACCGGTTTTAAGAAGTGATATGTTTGACTAAGATCTATTTTTATTCACAAAGAAAAACAAAACATTTAATTTATTAAATTGATAATCTCTATAAAAGGTTTATAAAATGAATACGTTGTGGCTTAAAAATGTATTTACAAATTTATTAGTACCAAGTAGGTACTACTTGCTTACTGGTAATATCAAAATGAGCACATGGGAATTAACTTTTCCATTTTCTCCTCAAATTTCGAGGAAACCCCAAACTCTACGACGAAGCTTCTTCAAATTTTGACAGAAATCAATTGATAGAACCGTTTGACAGAAGCAGAGAAGGGGCGGGGAATTCAAAAAGTCGGGCACTTCATAAATTGTAAAATAAATCATTGCAGCAATTTAGAAAAACAACCTTTGTTGGTTTGAGTAATCTCTTAATACGGGTATTACAAAATTTCTCGTTTATTACTACAAACATTATTAAAAATTTTGAAAATTCAATGAGTCATAATTAATAACGGAAATTCATTGGCTCATTCAAAGGCTTAAACAATGCATACTTTGCGGCTCACAGCTTAAACTTAAGACAGCAGAAATATACTTCTTAATAATTAATAAAAATACTACAAAATACTGAAAATACCGCGATAAGCAAATACCTTACGCTCTCACACTGAGCTTGAATTTTTTGTTGTGAAAAAAAACCTGTTTATGTACGAACTTTCTCCACTCCACAGAACGGTAAACCGTATATATGTATAATTCATAATTATATATAATTCATCGATGCTCTACGGCCCTGGTATCTATCGTTCTTACGTTAAAAGAAAGAGCGCTGCCAGCTCGTGAATTTTCACCTAAAAGCAAAACGAAAACAAAATACGAAAGATACGAAGTGGAGAGCAAAGAGGAGAGCAGAAGCAGCAGCAGCAACAACAACAAAACCGGCTACACAATGTACAACGGAGAGATAGAGAGACGCGAAAATGCCGGTGCGCGAGAAACTCCGTCGGCGATCGTCGCGTCAAAAGCATTTTCGACGCGCAACAGTAACGACGCTGACGACGGTCCCGTCCCAGTCCCAATATCCGTTCACGCGAATTATACAAACGGTGGTCAGACGGCGGCTACACAGGCGACCATATTCCTCAGCCACAGCAACAATAGCCATCATCTCAACAATAGAAAAAACCCGCCAAATTTCCAGACAAACGCGTGTGTCAACGGCAACGGCAGCAACAACCATACAGAGCAGAACGCATCGCAATTTGTGCCAAATTTTAGCAATTTAAATTTTTACGCCCAACAGCCAACGTCAGCACAGAGCAACAACAACAACTACGACGTTTGCCATCAACAGGTGTGTGTATCGTGTGTCCCCCTCTTCACTGCCTGTAAAATGTTGCGTGTGTGTGTGTGTCCCTATGTCCTGCGTGTGATCTTCTTCCCCAGTTTCCCAACAGTGAATCAAATAAATTATGTTTTAAAAAGGATATTAAATTCCACCGAAATGTGAAATCCTTTAGTTTGGTACAGAAGTGAATTTTTGAACTGGGGTTTTTAATTATTTAATTAATAAACAAAAAGAGACTAAGAATCATTGCGTGGCTGAACTTTCTCGCTGTGTGTGTTCTCTTCCCCACCCCCACAGTAACCCTGACTGGTTGGGGAGCTCCGGAGAACAGTTTGACGACAGTGGAGCGCCTGCAGACCCTCAACCTGACGATCATCGATCACGAGGAGTGCCGCAAGGCCTGGGACTATCACGAGGGCATCGACATCGGACACATCTGCACCCTAACAAGCGCAGGAGAGTGGGCCTGCTCCGGCGACTCCGGCAGTCCAATCATGTGGGAGGGCAAGCTGGTGGGTCTGGTAAACTGGGGACGACCCTGCGGTGTTGGTCTGCCCGACATGTAAGTGGCTCAATTTTCCATTCTTTTTACCAACTCCAAAGATTTTGATTTTTTTTTTAGATGCGTATTATACTTTATTGCTCATTGCGAGTAAGTATACTTATGTTAGTGTTAATAAAGTCTTCAATTTTATAATTGAAATGGTTAATTATAAAGAAAAACTTCTCTAGACAGTGTTAGTAGTGGAGTGCACATATAGCTAGAGCTCCTCTCGTATGGCTGGCCGGAAACAAAAACTGATATACTTGTAGTAAACTTATGTAACGTGTCAAGGACTTTCGGCGGGGAAAGACCCATGTTCATTTCTTGTGGGCAGATACGGGCGGCGTTCCGTAGAACTTGAGCTTCTTTATGGTCCCCTTGAAGGGAGTTGCATATATTGATAACAAGTCCTTGTTGCTGCTGGGCACTCGCTTGACAACGGTTGCTGGCGCACGGGGTGAGTCTATGACAACATACTGCTCCCAAAATGTCACTGGTAGCTCGAGCAATGCTTTCATCACATCCTTTTGCGTAAAGCCCTCTGTGTAGATGGCATGTTGATCGGGATCCGCCGATGAATACCCCACAATGATGGGTCCAAAGATAACAGAGATTTTGTCGATCGGCATCAGTACCACAGGGCATTGAGCAATGCGCTGAAAATGCAGAATGAGGAAGGCCAGCGTATCCCGATTGGCTTGCGGCATCTGCTTTACAGACTTGTACAGCATCTCTTGGGACATTGAAGTGTCTGGATTTTGCACAGCGTTGGCAAAATCTTTCCACTGGCCGGTGGGGATGAGTGGCTCGACGAGAGACCTCAGGAAATCCTTCACACAACAGCAAAGCACATAGATATCCGTGTTGCCTAAATGTGGGGTGGATTTGCCTCGCAAGAACTGCTCTTTGAGGGCTTTGTACTCCCGCTCCGACGAGGACACGCGATAAAGGCCCACTTCGGTGAGGCCGCGCGCCTCAATCTCATTCACACAGTGCACAATCGGTGCTGGAATCATGGGCGCAATCGACGGGGCAAAGTCACTGAGGTAGCCGGTCATTGTCTTTGACGTTGGTGTTCCCGATTGGGGCACACAGCTGACTGTGAGCAGATACCGGCAATCAATATGACAGCGCACTGGGCAGTCCCGACAACGCAAGCCAACAGCGCCGAACCGAATGCGCTTCGGGCACTGCACACAATTGTCACCGCGCAAGAACGTCTTCTGGCTGAAGGTGTGATTCCTCATCAATGGACGGTGCTGACCGGGTGTCCCCGATTCGGCTAGCACATGCGGAGCCATGGCATTCAGCGGATTTAGTGGTGGAGCTGTGGCCTCTTTAAAGGCGGAGCGTCGAGGCGTCGATACCAAGCCATCGGCAATCCTCTCAGGGGCTCCATTCACTGGCAACGACTCAATGGTTGACTCTGCACGGATCACTCCCTGCCCATCCTGGGGTATGGTGACCTTGGTGGTAGCACAAAAGCGCTCAGCGCCCTGACCCACATTCACTGTATGCTCTTCTACGCCAATGCCAGCACCCGAGCGCCGCATCTTACTCGTGGTTGGCTTGTGCGTCGACATGCTGCCATTCAATCCGGTACTTATCCGCGATCTCCTGTTGCCCACACTGGGGATCGGGTTCTTGGGTAACGAAGGTCGATGCTCGCGCCAGGACTTGGACCTGCGCACGTCTAGGATGTCGTCTTCCGAATGTGCGATGGACATGTCCGACAGCATCGAGCCTGTGGAGTTGATATCTCCATAGGATTTGTCCTCCCTGACAGCGTTCAGGGACTTGCGCTTCCGGGATGACGGCAATGTGGTAAGAAAGGCCAGCTTATCGCGCGTCTCGTTGTTTAGATTGCGCTCGTGCCGCAACAGATCTGCCACAGCCATTATCTTGCTTTCCATGGAGTCTCTTTCATGCTCGGCCTGGCGGCGAGCCTTGATCTCCATATCGATGATGCGTCGGGCGTAAAACAGCTTGCCTACCAGATCACCCATCTTGGTAAGCGACTTATTCAGCTCATTTTGTATCCTCGCGGTTTCCGCCGCATACCCTGCGCACTTTTCATGGTACTGCTCGAACATACGCAGGAACCGTAGAAACTCCTCCTCAGCGGTCCCGTCGGTCAGCACTTCCATGCAACGCCGCAGATCATCAAACGCAGCCAAGGTCGAAAACGTCATTTTCAGTGTATTCCTTTTAACCGTAGATAGAAATCTCTGTACTGAGTGAGTAGCACACGCACTGATTTATACAATTTTCATACAAATTTGTATTCGTATCTGTATTTTTTTTTACAATAAGTGCCAGGCACGCTGCAAGGGACGCTATAATTTTTTCCAAGTGCCGTTGTTTTCGAATGTTTTTGTACTCTCAAATTTTTCTTTTCCAGGTATGCCAACACGGTTTACTATCCGGATTGCATCCGTAGGACTCCCACGGGATGCAAGAATCGGGTTAACTAGAATAAAGACAAATACATAAAATCGTGTTAGAAATGTGAAATATACATATTTATTGATAGAAATTTTGATAAAATTACTTCTGGGAAGGGAAAACCAAAAGGTAAAGGCTATTCGCTGGTCATACCTGGTTTTAGACGGGGCAATCAATGCTTTTATAGATCTGTTTGTACGCAAAATGCTATCAAGACATAAGATATAATCGTTTTGCGATTGTAGATTAAGCTCTGGCGAGGGCTGAGGAATTTCAAAGAGGAAATAAATATTGCACAATAAGATGTTGAGATAATTCGTAGACTGATCGAAATCCAATGTTTTGGGTAAATTGTATGGGATGGGATAATAACGATGAAGCTTTGATATCTTTATCTTTATAATTTTGAATCTTATGAATTTTTGGGTACTCGATTGGAATCAGATAATAATTAATTAAAAGTGAGTATTTTTCGAATGGTCAATACAATTTAGAGCATTATGCGGAAACTTTAGAGTGATCTAATACTAGATTATACTCTCTTTATACTTTCTTCATAAAGCTGTTGTACTGCTTCCCTGGACATAGGGGCTTGCTGGCCCTGGCCCTGAGCCAATGTCCAAGCAATGGCCGGTTCCGAGCTATTGACTATCCATTGACGCTGGTGACATTGATAGCCCTGTCACAAAATCATAATCAGAGTGCCGTCTGTATCACTTTATGATACTCGTATCTGGTTTATGGTATAGATACAACTTGGAGGAACATCGAATCCGATTTACGATAAAACTCTTACGATATATCCAAGATTTCCGTTCTGTCGAGTATAAAAGCAAAATCACGACACATGGATACGCTTAATAGGCACGTACAAATTCAACGAATCATTCACTATGCTGGTTCGCCTGGCATATGCGACGACGATCCTCCTGATCCTGCTCAGTGGATCAACCAGAGCCATTCGAGTGGCGCCGCTGAGCGCCAAGCAGCAGGAAAGGTTATCCCAGGGGGCCAGAGCGTTCGAAGGTCGCGTCATAGATGGCACGGATGCGGAGCTGGGTCTGGCCAAGTACCAGATCTCAGTGCAGGGAAGCTATTACTACGATCACATGTGCGGTGGAGCGATCCTCAACGAGCGGTGGGTCGTGACGGCGGCCCACTGTGTTTACGGATATAATCCCAGCTACCTGCGGGTGGCCACCGGCACTGTTCGCTGGGCCGAGCCCGATGCTAGGTACTTTGTGGAGGAGTACTGGGTGCACTGCAACTACAACGTACCTAACTACGCCAACGACATTGCCCTGATCAAGCTGAACGACTCGATTGTGTTTAACGAGGTCACACAGCCCATAGCCTTGCCCAAGGAGCCGCTGGCCAATGGCACAGAACTCCTGCTCACTGGATGGGGCTCTACCGAACTGTGGGGTGACTCCCCTGATGTGCTGCAGAAGGCCTCCCTCACGTACGTCGATTATCCCACTTGCCAGAAGTTACTGGACAACGATCCCCTGAACGGTTATTGCCACGTGTGCACGCTGACGTCGGGCGGACAGGGCGCCTGCCACGGCGACTCCGGAGGTCCGCTGACAGCCAACGGACAGCTGTACGTCGTGGTCAGCTGGGGCTATCCCTGTGCCACTCACCGCCGGACAATGCGTGAAGGGTTATCCGGCAGACAGGCTCCAAGTGGCCACCGGGAGCATTCGCTATACGCTGCCAGGAGCTATATACTATCCGGAGTCCATTTACCTGCACTGCAACTACGACCTACAACTACGACTACGAACCCAGCCTGTGGCTCTGCCCACTGCAGCCTTTCCCCAGGGCACAGCGGAGCTCCTCTTCACTGGCTGGGGGTCACAGTCGGTGGCTGGTAGTCTTTCCGTTCAGCTGCAGCGTGTCCAGAAGCAGCACATCACCAGCCAGGTCTGCTCGACCCTGCTCGCCGCCTACGAGGATGTGGAGCTGGGCGCCTGCCATGTGTGTGGTTTTCGTCAGGCGAACATTGGCGCCTGTCACGGCGACTCGGGCGGACCTCTGGTCTACGAAGGAACCTTGGTGGGGATTCTCAACTTCTTTGTGCCGTGCGCCCAAGGGGTGCCCGATCTTTTCATGAATGTAATGTACTACAGAGACTGGATCCGGCAGACCATGAGTGGAAATGGAAAGTGTTCCCAGGTCCATAAGCAGCAAATTGGCTAAATAAATGAATGAATATGTATTTGAAAACCATTCGATGTGAATTTTTCTTGGATGTAATGGACAAAGTTGGCTCATGGCCAGACGCCAAGGGAGACAGGCAGACAGGCAGGCATTCAGACGGACTGCGACTGAGTCATCCTCCCGCTACTGATTTATGTCCGAGTCGGAGGAAATGTCTACTGGCTGCACGTGTGAGGCTGCGGCTACTCTAATTAGAATCAGGTAGAGAGGTAGAGCCCAGACAGTCATGCTCTTGTAGGAAAACGCTCGGTGGACGCTGTCAAAAGATGCTGATAGAAATCGCTCACGGGATCTCGCGTAGCGAGTGGCGGGCGCATGGAAATTCTGAAAATATTTCTTTCCGCGCTCACCATTCAGCAACAACAGAGAAGGGGAAAAACACTCACTCATTCAGTTGTGTATCAGTTGTATCTTGGCATTTTCGAAAAGATTTTCAGTTGCTGCATTGACTTGGACGTGTGCGGGTCTCAAGTTCTATTCTCCTTGGAATACGCGGCGTATACGCAGTGTCCATATAGTGTACTACTCATATGTAGGCGCGTGTGTCGTACTTTTTATATATATATATCGTACATTTTCTATATGTAGATATATTCTGAAATTGAGCAACAGATATTTCGCAATTTCTACCAAGTCAATGGAAAATTGGTGGAAAAACAAGTGAAAATGTTAAAGTATGTGAAAGAATGTCTCCAATAAAGGCAATTGATCGATGAAATATCTATAGCCGAGATATATACCGAAGAAATGTGATGTATAATACCCGCAAGAGATCCAAAGTGTACATATACATACTCGCTTTTGATATATGTATAAATATAATAGATTCCGGACAAGCGAAGCCAAAATATTTCATGTCTGGCTGCTTATGAGAGTATTTCTGTGTGAAATATGGCGTACATTTCTGTGAGATATTTTCGTGATGGGTGCCCACAGTACGTTGAAAGCCAGCCTCTCCCTGGACCCGCGTGGAGTGGCGTTAATTGTTTTGGCTGTGAGACCCGTAAAATGCATTTGTCTGCCGATAGCCAGATGTTTACCTGGCTTCTGGTCTTATTTTAGCATCGGTCGCACGCTCTGCCGCACCTGAGAAATTCGGAGGGTGAAGCGTATTCTTTCGATTTGTTTTATTCTGTTTTAAACACTGGGAACGTCTTCAATAGAAGAAGTATAATTTTTTTCCATCGCGAGGAATTTTACCGCAGGGTCCTCCAAAGCCGCCGCAAGGGTTGGACGGGGGTAAAGCTGCTGGGGCTAACGTTGTAGCGTCATCTGCCCAGCGATAAGTCGTGGAATAGGTACCGCTAGGGGTACCGGTACCGGTAGAGGTACTGATAGTGGACATGGCAATGGAGCATCCAGCCATGGCACACAGCAGCAACAGGACTGTAAAGAACTTCATCTTTCTATCTCTCGGTTGAAACTGATATTTCAATAGCGAAATTTCGCGCATTTTTACTTTCCACCTTGAAAAAGAATTATCAAATAATGACGCAAATGCTTGATTAAGTTTGCAAAGTAAATCTGTTAACTAAGAAACAGTTGGGCAAATATTTAATATTGGTATTAAATAAATTTGTCAAAATTTGGCTAGAAAACACATGTTTGAGGCGCTCTATCTACTTTGTGGGCTAACTGGGGGGCAGAGAAACAGAAGGTAATACGAGCAAAAAAATTGACTTCGATTGAACTTTTCATCTAGAAATACTGGGGATACTTATAATGTATACCGTTTAAATTAGAGCACAAACAGACAAGACAGTTGGGCATTACGAGATCGATTTGGGATCGGAATTAGGAACGATCAGAATCGCTTACTAAATTCTAATTTAATATCAAGTTGTACAGGGGTATATTCAATTTGTGGTGACAGTGGATGAGTGTAACATCCAGAAGGAAGCGTTACCGACCCCATAAAGAATATACATTCTTGATCAGCATTAATAGCCGGGGCGATATAGCCATGGCCGTGTGTCCGTCTGTCCGTCCTAGAGACTATACGAGTTGACGCAGTATGTATCCATACTCCTGTGATATCACAGTATTTCAAAATTTCGCCCGGGCCCTTTCCGCACCCACAAAGGACGAAAATCTCGGCATCCATAATTTTAGAGATTCGAGAAAACGCAGAACTATAGCGAATGACCATATCTGCCAGACTGACGAATCTGGATCAGATCTGATTATGTTTATAGCCAGAATGCAGATACCCAATGACGTCCACACGCTTACTTATTTTCTGTCTCCCTCTCATCTCACTGTTCTTCGTGCCATGTTTCGCACTCATTTCCTCTGGCGGATGGGAGCTATACTGAGTTTCGGGTATAAATGCAGAGTCCCGCTCGTTTCAAATATATTCAATGTACTATATATATGTATTAAGTACTGCATTTATTTTGGCTAAAGTTGAATTTCGAAGATATATAATATCTTTGCTTTGGAGCTGATGGACTCCCTGTTCCACTCCCTGTAGTACGGGGTTGGGTATATACATACATACATATGAAAGATCGTGTTCCACTCCCTGTATTGGGAAGTCCTGGTCCCAGTCCCTGTAGTATGGGTATACGTTGGACTTGTTTCAGTCCCTACTCCACTTCCTGAAATACAGCAACTGGTACTGTGGTAGTACCTAGGCCTAGTACCCGATACCGCACCCGAACTCGGATTTTGTATAAAATTATGTACTTGTACATATGGATATACATATGTATAAGAATAACCGAAAATTTAAGTATCCCGACTGAATCTGAATCTCTTTATTTATCATTATCCCCGTCGCATTTTAAACAACAATCGGCAATCGGAACCATTGATGGGCTTACAGCAACGAAAAGAATCAACCAACAGACAAGTTTTAGTCAGAGAAACAGAAACTTTTTACACTTCCTGCTTAATATTTATTAATAAAAGAAGTATAGTTTTTGGGCATTGCGTACAATCTTGCCACAAGGTCCTCCAATTTGATTTCCTCCGCATGGTCCTGGGGTTACAGCGGCTGGCGCTGCAGCGGTTGCATAGGACTGTTCTGTAGTTGTTGAACTTGTTCCCGTAGCAAAGGAGTATCCAGCCATGGCACAAATAAGCAAAAGGACGTTAAAGAACTTCATTTTTCTATCTTTCGGTTGAAACTGATATTTTGTTAGAGAAATTTTTTGATTTTATACTTTTATGTTCTCTTTGAAAGCCAAATATTGGAACAATTGCTTGTAACCGTTTTGCGTGGATTGACAAATATTTATCTCTGTACTCTGTTATCTAATTGTTGTATAAGTGTGCCATGGAAAACTTTGAATATTTCTTTTGCTTAACATTTTTATGGTGAAAGATTTTTAAGTTTCCGCTGATTTGTTGCTAATAGAAATCCATTTATTTTCGGGCGTACAATATTTTAGCAGCAGATACATAAAAAAGCAGAAGATAAAGGGTAAAATCGTACACACGTGATATTATTTGGCGGCAATGGGGCGTATGCGGAACATCAACATTTTAAAGACCGAAACAGCTGTTGGCATGATCAGTTATACATATAGAAATAATATTTGTCTAAAACAACACACGTGTGGCCACACACGAAACGCTAAGTGGAATTTTGGTCATCAAATCATTTAAATTTTTGCAGAATATATAGCTAAGATTAGTACAGAGTTTCCCCACCCCATATCTTATCCTAGCACCTAGCAAGTGCATACCCGGATACGTTTATCCATTTTGATATCGTTTAGTATCGATTGTTTGTTATTTTAAGCTTTTGAGGGCAATCATTCTTTTGCCAAATTCCAGCATTCAAATCACGTAATCAAAATCAAATTTATGATATTTTTAACGTGCGTTGTGCCGTTTTTTTTATACCCGATACTCAAAATGAGTATTGGGGTATATTAGATTTGTGGTAAAAGTGGATGTGTGTAACGTCCAGAAGGAATCGTTTCCGACCCCATAAAGTATATATATTCTTGATCAGCATCAATAGCCGAGTCGATTGAGCCATGTCTGTCTGTCTGTCCGTCCGTCCGTCCGTCCGTCCGTCCGTCCGTCTGTCTGTCCGTCCCCTTCAGCGCCTAGTGCTCAAAGACTATAAGAGCTAGAGCAACGATGTTTTGGATCCAGACTTCTGTGATATGTCACTGCTACAAAAATATTTCAAAACTTCGCCCCGCCCACTTCCGCCCCCACAAAGGACGAAAATCTGTGGCATCCACAATTTTAAAGATATGAGAAAACCAAAAACGTAGAATTGTAGAGAATTGGATCGTATTATTATTATAGCCAGCATCAAGAAAACAATTTCATTTTTTCTCGCCCTGTCTCTCTCTAACACACATTAACATCTCTAAACATTAGCGCCTAGATCTCAGAGACTATAAAAGCTAGAGCAACCAAATTTGGTATCCACACTCCTAATATATCGGACCGAGACGAGTTTGTTTCAAAATTTCGCCACACCCCCTTCCGCCCCCGCAAAGGACGAAAATCTGGGGATATTCAAAAATCTCAGAGACTATAGAGGCTAGAGTAACCAAATTTGGTATCTGCACTCCTGTTCGATCTTACTATAAAACGTGTACCTCAAAATTTCGCCCCCCCCCCTTCCGCCCACACAAAGGACGAAAATCTGTTGCATCCACAATATTGCACATTCGAGAAAACTAAAAACGCAGAATCATAGATAATGATCATATCTATCAGATTGCTGAATCTGGATTAGATCAGATCATTTTTATAGCCAAAAGGAACAAATCAATTTGCAGTGGCTACGCAGCGCCCGACGTCACGCTCAGACTGATTTTCTGTCTCTCTCGCACGCACTCTTTGTCGTGTCGTTTAATATTAGCGGCGTCTGCCGGAGGAGAGCCATACTGACTTAGTATCGGGTATAACCGTAGAGTTGCGGTGTCCGCAGCAACTCACAACGTTCCCCCTCGTTTTAATATAAATCTAAATTTTTTTTGCACTTACCCTTGCACAATCACTTTTCTCGTACTCTAATTGCCGGCGAACTCGCTTCGCTCACTTACGCAGATTTGAGTAAAATATTGGACGAAGACGAAGTAATACTTTTTTTCTTAGACCCGTACTGTATGCTCATTTACACAAAAGTCTGACGATAATAATGACGAAAGTCCGATCACAAAATATTGTTAACTTTGACATTTAATCCCCAGGCACTCTAGATCAAGAAAAAAAACTAGGGGGAACGTTCTGAGTTGCCGATTGCGCATTTTTTGCCTTTTTTTTAAGACCAAATGCAGGAAAAATTTGTGAATTGTGGAAAGCGAGAATTCTGGATTTTTATACCAGATACTCTGTTCGTCTGCCCGTCAGTTCGTCCCTATAAGCGCCTAGTGCTCAGAGACTATAAGAGCTGGAGCAACGACATTTTGTATCCAGACTTCTATAATGTGTCACTGTTACAAGTCTATTTCAAAACTTCGCCCCGCCTCCTTCCGCCCACACAAAAGGCGAAAACCTGTGGCGTATACAATTTCGACGGTACGAGAAAACTAAAAACGCAGGATCGTAGAAGATGACTATATCTTCTAGAGTGCGAAATCTCAACCAGATCGTATAATTATTATAGGCTGAATCAAGAAAAAAATTTCATTCTTTCTCGCTCTGTCTCTCTCTAACACACAGGTTTCATGGTCGGTTTTGCCAATTGCAAAATATGAGTTCAAGTATCTCAGAACCTATAAGAGCTAGAGTATCCACACTCCTGTGATATCGGACCTTGACCGTTTTGTGTCAAAATTTCGCCACACCCCCTTACGCCCCCGCAAAGGACGAAAATCTGGGGCATCCACAAATCTCAGAGACTATTAAGGCTAGAGTAACCAACTTTGGTATCCGCACTTCTGTTAGATCTCACTACAAAACGTATATCTCAGAATTTCGCCCCACTCCCCTCCGCCCCCACAAGGACGAAAATCTGTTGCATCCACAATATTGAGGATACGAGAAAACTAAAAACGCAGAATCATAGATAATGACCATATCTATCAGACTGCTGAATCTGGATCAGATCAGATCATTTTTATAGCCAATAGGAACAAATCAATTTGCAGTGGCTACGCAGCGCCCGACGTCACGCTCAGACTGATTTTCTGTCTCTCTCGCACGCACTCTTTGTCGTGTCGTTTAATATTAGCGGCGTCTGCCGGAGGAGAGCCATACTGACTTAGTATCGGGTATAACCGTAGAGTTGCGGTGTCCGCAGCAAATCACAACGTTCCCCCTCGTTTTTATCTAGAAACAAAAGTCTTTCGACCCAAGCCAAATAAAATCAAAGAATTTATGACAGCTGATTGGTCCGGAGCGTCTTAGTCATCTCCTAAGGCAGAACTAGCCACAAGAACATGATGTGATACACTGCCAAGGGGTATTCTATTTTTCTTTATATATTATTATTATGGTATTATATATATAAATGCAATAGTTAATAGTATTTCTATTATTGATTTTCAAATACACCAGCCAAAATTCTATCTGCAGCTCAATTTCCTAAACAGCAGATTTCTAAGACCCTTTTGTTGGTTGTCGAGCGATAAGGGTATAGGAATTTCGGGGTGTCAAATTTTGTTCAAATTGTTAATTTGATTTAGGACTTTGATGCGGTTCGTTTATTTTGCATATTTTCTTACACATGTATATACATATATGCCAAATTATGTTGATGAGTCAGCTGGCGGGGGAACACGGAATGCGCATTGCACTTGGGGCGGCCGCGACCGTCAACAAAAGTGGCAACAAATGAAGCATGGGTCAGGAGGCACTTTCAGTTTTGGCCAACAACAGACAAAAGACAACGACTAATCGGACGAGCAGGTTCTATGAATAGAACACCAACAAAATCAGCTGCGCGCTGAAAATCACATTCGTGGGGCAACGCGTCGCCAAAAACCTGCCAAACAGAGTCAAGAGTGCAGTCGACGTCAAAGTCAACGTCACATGCAATACCAAAAACACAACACAAAGCATAAGGCGAAACAAATATTGAACAAATTATGTATTGAAGATGTTATACAGTCGCGGCCGTTTGCATAGGTTCGGGCGATAAACCCAAGGTTAATATTGAGTTTAGAAAGAGTTCAAGGAAAAAGGTATAGGATCTGTTGGATTGTACCTTCTAACAAATAGGGTAGTAAATACAGAGATACATTTTCTTCAATAGTTTTTGAAAGATCCTTCATCTTAGTACCTATGTATGTACATATATTCGTAGCCCTTACGACACATACAATACAAATACAACAATACAAGTTAATATATTCATATATCATATTATTCCATATTCCTAACCCTCATCCCCTGAACCTATATTCATAGCCCCTGCTGTATGATTCTTCTGAGTGAATAATAATAAAGAAATTGAGCAAAAAAAGCTGCGCGCGTTTGGCTGCATTAAAACTTTGAGCAAGGAGGCGCAGCAACTCAGTCGAGTTGAAAATTTGTCGCGACCAGCAGTACACGTTACAACGTCTCGGTGACGACGCCACAGCCCCAGACCAAGATAACACAACAGAACGGAACAGAACAGAATCCAACCGAGTGGAGCCGAGGCGACCTGAACGCCAACCCAAACGCGCGCAGCTCGGGCAAATTATTTTCGAAAAGGAAAATTCTGAAATTTGTTTACGAAACTCAGAAAAACTCATTAGAGAATTGCTCTCTCACTGTGCGTGTGTGTGGTGTGTGTTTTGTTTGTGAAAAACGTGCTCGACCTGCCAGGCATTGTGTAATTAGTGGGCAATCAAGAGATCATCAGTATTAGCCATCATTCTTCGAAGTATTACAACTTGAGATCATTCAACAAACAATCAACCGTCAGCATGGCGTCCCGAAAAGTGAGTTTGGTTCGGTCCCCCTTCCCCCATTTCTTCTGCATTTATCCCACACAGATTTCCATTCGGGGGTATACCTATTCGTATGAGCCAAAATGGAGGACATGTGGCTTTCATTACCTTTTCATAAAAACACAAAATATTTGTCAATTTATTTTTAGTCGTGGCGTAGAGACGCAGCAGCCAATTTTGGCTCAGCTGTGCCTGCGGTGTGTAAATGTTGTGTGTAATTTTAGTCCCAAATAAATTCAAATTAATTAAAATGGAAGTGAAAATTTATTTAGCATTTCATTGGGTGCTGATTCACGCCATGCCCCCGCGACAACTAGCCAGCCAGCCAGCGATGCAAGTGGCGCCACACGTTCAATAGTCGGCGCAGTTGCAGTCGCAGCAGCGGCTACCGCATTTGGTCCGGTCCGAGTTGAACGTATATATATTTCTATATTAGGGCATACCCACACTACACACAATAGGGGAATGGGTGACCGTGTTTGGGGGACCCCAAAGTCGCACTCCCTTGTGGAATGCCGTGAAGGATGAGCTTCCAAAAAATCAGATTACGTAGTCCCCAAGCACAGATCTGCCATCGATCAGCGAGCCGGTTGTGCTACTCGATTTTTGACTCATTTGGCTAAAATTAACAATTTCTAACCATATTGAGAAGGTCGTTTGCTGTCAGCCCCATTTGCTTCGCTCATTCACTTGTCTTCGTTCCACCCGTCGCAGTGCATTTGTGTCTGCCTTTCGTTTTTGCATTTGATCAGGCGGATCGCCTCGTTGCCGGGGGAGCGCGGAACCCCATGGGAATCCAAAAGGCATTGCCAAAAGCAATCCGCAAATATGCCAAATATTTACCAGAATTATTTGTTCCTCCTTGGGACTTGGGTGTGTTTTTATGAATCATGTTCTTTGATCGGACTTAGTATATTTCTTATGATATACAAAGCGTCTGTGTGTTTTTTGATAAGGGTCAATGACAGGACGTTTGAGGGATTGGTTCAAGTGTTAATAATAGAACGAACGCTTATTTACAAATGAAGGAGAAGCTAAGAAAACCGGTTTTAAGAAGTGATATGTTTGACTAAGATCTATTTTTATTCACAAAGAAAAACAAAACATTTAATTTATTAAATTGATAATCTCTATAAAAGGTTTATAAAATGAATACGTTGTGGCTTAAAAATGTATTTACAAATTTATTAGTACCTAGTAGGTACTACCTGCTTACTGGTAATATCAAAATGAGCACATGGGAATTAACTTTTCCATTTTCTCCTCAAATTTCGAGGAAACCCCAAACTCTACGACGAAGCTTCTTCAAATTTTGACAGAAATCAATTGATAGAACCGTTTGACAGAAGCAGAGAAGAGGCGGGGAATTCAAAAAGTCGGGCACTTCATAAATTGTAAAATAAATCATTGCAGCAATTTAGAAAAACAACCTTTGTTGGTTTGAGTAATCTCTTAATACGGGTATTACAAAATTTCTCGTTTATTACTACAAACATTATTAAAAATTTTGAAAATTCAATGAGTCATAATTCATAACGGAAATTCATAGGCTCATTCAAAGGCTTAAACAATGCATACTTTGCGGCTCACAGCTTAAACTTAAGACAGCAGAAATATACTTCTTAATAATTAATAAAAATACTACAAAATACTGAAAATACCGCGATAAGCAAATACCTTACGCTCTCACACTGAGCTTGAATTTTTTGTTGTGAAAAAAAACCTGTTTATGTACGAACACTCTCCACTCCACAGAACGGTAAACCGTATATATGTATAATTCATAATTATATATAATTCATCGATGCTCTACGGCCCTGGTATCTATCGTTCTTACGTTAAAAGAAAGAGCGCTGCCAGCTCGTGAATTTTCACCTAAAAGCAAAACTAAAACAAAATACGAAAGATACGAAGTGGAGAGCAAAGAGGAGAGCAGAAGCAGCAGCAGCAACAACAACAAAACCGGCTACACAATGTACAACGGAGAGATAGAGAGACGCGAAAATGCCGGTGCGCGAGAAACTCCGTCGGCGATCGTCGCGTCAAAAGCATTTTCGACGCGCAACAGTAACGACGCTGACGACGGTCCCGTCCCAGTCCCAATATCCGTTCACGCGAATTATACAAACGGTGGTCAGACGGCGGCTACACAGGCGACCATATTCCTCAGCCACAGCAACAATAGCCATCATCTCAACAATAGGAAAAACCCGCCAAATTTCCAGACAAACGCGTGTGTCAACAGCAACGGCAGCAACAACCATACAGAGCAGAACGCATCGCAATTTGTGCCAAATTTTAGCAATTTAAATTTTTACGCCCAACAGCCAACGTCAGCACAGAGCAACAACAACAACTACGACGTTTGCCATCAACAGGTGTGTGTATCGTGTGTCCCCCTCTTCACTGCCTGTAAAGTGTTGCGTGTGTGTGTGTGTCCCTATGTCCTGCGTGTGATCTTCTTCCCCAGTTTCCCAACAGTGAATCAAATAAATTATGTTTTAAAAAGGATATTAAATTCCACCGAAATGTGAAATCCTTTAGTTTGGTACAGAAGTGAATTTTTGAACTGGGGTTTTTAATTATTTAATTAATAAACAAAAAGAGACTAAGAATCATTGCGTGGCTGAACTTTCTCGCTGTGTGTGTTCTCTTCCCCACCCCCACAGGTGGTGTGTGTGTGTGTTTAATCTCTTCTCCAGCATTCCGACGTGTGTTTGTGTGCCCACAATTTGTGTACCTTCAAGAGAGAGTATTAAAAATTTGGTCATTTATCGTTTAATTGCTGCACTCTGCATTGCGTTTTGTCGCTCCGCGGCCTTTTGCAATTAATGAAAATGTTAATGAACTTCACACGCTGCGCACTCGGCCTGACCGTGGTCGTCGTCGCCACTCCAATTTCCTTTAGTTTCTATCCCGCTTCTTGGCCAACAAACCAGACAGAGCAGGGGCCCGGCGGGGGTCGGGCGGGCTGTCTGCCAGCCGCTCTCTATTTCTGTTAGGTTTTTGTCCAAAAGTTTCTTCTGTGTGGCACGCGAACTTGCTCTCCTTTTGTGCTCGTTCTTCGTGGGCATTCATTCTTCTCTACTCTACACCCTTTTCGGAGGTTGTTTCGAAACTTTTGGATCGGGGCGTAAAAGATACCTGGGAACTTGTTTCTTCAAACGAGGGTTCCGTTCGCCCGCAGATACGAAGTGTTGGTGTTTTCTGAAACCCGAAATACTGCAGATAGTGGAACCCAGTTATATAACCCTGGGGATAAAACGAAATATGGATGTTCTCAGAAATACACATAATTTGAACCATTAGCACGCTGTAGTTATTGCAGATAAAAGCTAAACACGATGAAGACTCATAAAAACAGTGAAAATAATACTCGTCTCTTGCAAAGTGTTGTACTTTTGTCGCCTCTGCCAACAGAATGCTCCTCTTCTCCTCTGCCACTTGGAGGGGGGACATGCGTGGAAAGTGGACAAGCAGTCCACTCGGCGATAGGAGTTGTTATGCTTGGCGTTCGTAACCTGAAACTGGAACAAGTCTGCGCCACACCTTTTTCGATTCGCTGCGGTATTTGGCTCCAGGAGTAGAGTGGACTTATGCATAACTGTCAAGTGGTTTTCAGCCAACATCCCACGCACACACCACACGAAACCCCACCCCACCCATTCATAGCAGTACTCCCTGGGACTAACCTGATATCTGAACAATCTGACCACTCGCTAACCCACAGCCGAACGACTATTACCAACAACAGCAGCAGCAGCAGCAGCCGGCGTACCAGTACGAGGAGAACTTCGACGAAGACATGGAGGCCGAACGTGATCTTGCCGAGGATGCGCAGTGGAAGAAGATCCAACAGAACACCTTCACACGCTGGGCGAACGAGCACCTGAAGACCATCGATCGATCGATAAACAATCTGGAAACGGATCTGTCCGATGGCCTGCGGCTGATCGCCCTCCTCGAGGTGCTGTCCCAGAAGCGTTTGCCCAAGTATAACAAACGTCCAACATTCCGCAGCCAGAAATTGGAGAACGTATCGGTGGCCCTGAAATTCCTTCAGGATGAGGGCATCAAAATCGTTAACATTGGTAAGTAGTCAAATTTGTATTCCAAATCGCCATATCGTGTTGTTTGCATCTGTTTCCCAGAATTTTCGGATTATCTTTTAGCGTAGAAATGTTGGGGTGGGGCCCAAGAACAATTCGAGATATGGTTTGGGATCTCTAATAGTTTTTAACCACAACAACAAGTGCGGTCATGGATGAGTCAACTAACTGTATAAATTAATAATGCAAATTGAAATTCTTTTCATTAAAAATTGCATAGTTTGCATAGAAGATCCAACCAAAGATGCGCCTCGCCAACGCCGCAAGAATGGAGTGGGAGATGCTTCTCGGATGCTTGCTGCTGCATTCCACACACAGCTCCCCAGCGTGGATGCTTCCACGATTCGCTTCCAGACTACAAAACACACACAAAATGATGTCATTGCTGGCTTTTATTCAAAGCGCCAGCTTCAATGCGATTTTACTTTCATTTCGTTGTGCGATTGTACGACTCATATGCATATTTCAAGACTGTGTGTGTTGGCAATTGGCTATTAGCAGTACCTCAGCTGTAGTATGCGACCGAGCTATACTCGATTTGAGAGCGAGCTTGAAACCATATCAGCGGTGGGAACGTCCTTGCTCCCAGCGCTCCCATATTGAGACGCACAAGCGAAACACCAAACATGTCGTGTGCATGACCCGGCATATTGATGCTCTGATAAAAAGCCCTTCTCTAGCCTCTAGAGATGTACCCTTGGACTTCCCTTGGACATTTAGAGGGCATCCATCCGCCGAGGTAGTAGCAATCGCTATCTATCTTTCCCTTTTGTTTTATTGTGTTTCACACTTTCGGCTATAAATTCGATATACGAGTATGTATGTACTTTTCCACAAGAGAGCACCAACGAAGCGTGGACAAATGGGAAGGTTAATTTCATTAGATACCAGCGTATAGAGCTATCATATTCATAGACCAAGTGCCATTGCAAAATCACGAGCGTGGCAGAATCCGAATCCAAGCGGGGACTCTCAATGCCAGAAACCTGCTGCATCTGCTAATTTGTATTGATTGAGAGAGAACTTCAATTAGATCTACCAGATGTGGCATGTGATATGAGCGGGGTTTTATGAGTCAGTGCCTCAGTCGGTCATTGAGCAGAGGCATTCATTCATTCAGCGGATGGACAGATTATTCTCTCGGGTATTACATTTCCAAGCAAGTACATTGTAATAGTGACCCCGAGACGCTTTTGATAAGACTTTTCCACTCGGTTTTTTGTTTGTCCCATCTTCGAGAACACGCCTCCCCGTGCACTCTGTTGTTCAATTACCAGGCAGGCAGACAGACAGTGGCTGCCTACTACTTTATGTACAAGATAAGCGCCTTGGGGGCACATATGTATTTCAGAAAAAAAAAAAAACACGTTTGTCAATAATTGACAGCTAGGTAAATAATGTTTACAGAAATGTTTACATACCATACTCTTTTACTTATTTTCTTTTCTTTTTTATCAACAAAACGAAATGAGGGTTCGCCCGAGAGACAATTTCTTAAGCGACTTTCTGTGGACTTTAAGCGACTCTCCGCCACAATCGCATGGGAGGTATTTTTACAGCTAATCAGCATGGCGGTGGGGCTTTCGCTTTCGCTTCGATAAGGCAAATTCTATATCTATAGACTGCCGAAAAACTTTGACGTTCGCTGCGAATATTGAGGATTTAAATTTGCGAAATTCGAGCACTCGTAAATTTCGCAAGGCGTTGTATGAATCACTCCCTTATTTAGGTTAGTCATTAACTAAATTTTGCGCTTGCACAGGAATTTTAGCCATAAATGGGGTTTGTCACCAAGTCAAATGTTTGCCAAAAAAAGAAACCAGATAATGGATGCGTTATTTTGGCGATTATTGTGGCGAAAAGAAATGAAATAGATATTTAATTAATTTAACAAGACGACGGCTGCACCTCTTCCTGTTCTGTGTGTTTTTTCCCGTTGGAACAGTGAAAGCTGCCGAAAGAGAAATTCAACGCTCTTTGGAGGAAAACTTTAGTGGCATTCCTGCTTTTTGGGCCTCCACTGTATCTCTCTCAAATCCCCAATCTAAAGCCACAATTCACTTCCCAGTTTCTTTATTTCTTTGGTTTTATTTTCGAGCTTTTGTGCTGTCAATTGAATTAGCGCGAAATTGTGTGGTCTCCACGCAGCTCCAGCTTCAGCTCGAGGGTTTGTAGATTTCCATCGTACGAGTATCTTTTCTGCCAAATGTTTGCGCTAAAAGATCTACAGAAACAATAATAAAGCAGCACTCGGGCAGTAAAAAAGCAAACAAAAACACAAAAATTAAAAATACGAAACAGGGAGAAAAGAACAAGCCTCGTAATACTCGTGATACGTACGTGAGCGGTGTTGGAGTAGAGATAAAGTCGCTCAGAGCGGAGCGGACTTCCCATGACATCATACAATCCACACACCCCACACATCTGGGGACTGAAACGAAGTTTTGGATTGTATTGTTGCCAGCGAGGAAAAACTTCAAAGTTTGTCGCGTCTCAATTTGTCACAGGCAATTGATTGTTATTGATGACGCCATCATTTTCAACACCAAACATGATCCAATATTAGAGATTTTCCAAGGGGGTCGGGGGATGAGTCAATCAGTAAATATGTCTACAATTTTATTTAATGGATGCCACCCATTACCCGTTTGACCCAAATTTCGATTGCTTGTTAATTATTTGTTCAAATAAATTTGAAAACTAATTAAGAAATATTTGTGTGGAGAGAACAAACCCCCACTCGACTTCTTATCTAGAAAATTCTTGAAAAAAGGCAAACAAAAAATGTTGATAAATTAAGCAGAAATTCGGTAGTAAACAAGCTTCCGTTTTGCTCAACATGTTTTGATAATTTAGCGTATCTGTAGACCACATAACCGTATTTGCCTAAAGCCAAGCTCTCACGCTTTGGAGGTGAATCATAGAGCCCCCGAATATCAGCCTGAATTTCCGTTGAATTGTTGGTGAATTGCTCAGAAATGCCGAAGGCCTTGTATTGATCACCAACCCTACCTAGAGGCATGCAGTCAGCACGTACTCATCCGGTGATCATAAGTCATTCTGCAACAAGCCGTGACATGACGCCATCGAAACGGAGTTGAGACACGTCACCGATATGGCAGCTAACCCTTGGATTCTGATGCATTCAATGGAAATAGAAATAGCTATAGAAATGATGGAATGGCAAATAAATTTGTGATTAGATTATAAGCGTGATTACTGGCCTCTACGGCTGCAATTTCTCTCTGTTTCTCTCGGTCATTTATTCAAATTAACCAGAGAGATTCCGAGAGAGATCGAGAGAGAAACACCCGACTCAATTAACCCCAAAACAAGTGACAAAACTACAGAGTCAGTGACAGCCGCAGAGAGCCACAAATGTGGGGCAAGAAAACAAAGCGAACCCACAACCCACATCGAAAAGATCCCCCAAAATGGATCTTGAAGCGGCTTAAAGTGTCAAGAGGGAGTTGCCAAGACAGGCTCCAACTTTCTAAGCAGATTGCAGTTGAAGCTTAGCCTGCCACATGCCACATGCCGCCCTGCCTGTTGCCCTGACTCTAATTTAATTAGCCACGCAACAGTTAGACGAAGACTTCCCAGTCTGGATGCGAGTGGAAACTGGTTTTTCCGTTGCGGAAAAATCTAGACAGACATTGCACTCCGTCTCTGGTTGGGGCTCTGGCTCTATCGCTGGCTCTGACTCTGACTCTGACTCTGGTATGCGCGTGCCGCTCAAAGAACGTGTCTGGCGGCTGTGACCCAGACCAAAGCCGGTTGGCAGAGCCGGGTCTGTGGCCTCCAGAATCTGAGAAGTTGCAGCCTCAGCAGCAGCAGTGGCTGCGCCCCTCTGGAGTCTTGTTTATCTGAATGTTAAATACTTTTCCACTGCAGTCTGCAGCACTTAACATCATAATAATTCTTGGGGCAATCTGCCGAGCATATAAATCATGTCAAGTCATCATTTGGCATGGCATCGGCCGAGAAGAAGAAGCCGATTGGATACATTGTGGCAACAGGTCGCATCGGACATGGGCGGGGTGGACATATCCGATTGCCGTGGCCTGGGACAATGACAACAAAATGATGATGGATTGTGGCTTCCAATGGCGGAGGATGCTCCGAATAATTTTCTCCATTCGTTTCAACTGTAATTGTGGATTCTCTCATTTCTCTCTCTGGAATATAATCTTTATAAGCACTAGATGATATCATGGTACCATTTAAACGAGATCTTATCGGGTCATATCTTCGCTAGAAAAAGATTAATTCGCTTCCAAGAACTGTTTTCGTTCCCATGATTAATGCTGGAGGCGGCGGTGTCTGCATATATGGATGATATGCAGAGATATTATGGAAGACCCGCACAGACATTCCACACAGAAGTTTTCTTCACACTTATGCATATGTATGGCTCTTTGGAGCTGGAGTTGGAGATGGGTTGTCTGCATTCCCTATCGCAGTTATGGAATCTCCTGCCTGCTGCCACACGAACATTAGCATATTTCTTAATAATTTACAGCCCATTTTCTTGTTCGCGCCGTCGTGCCAAAAGCAAACTTTGGGGTTGACAACCAGTTTGGGTAGCACAGAGAGCCACATCCAGAGTTTGAGTCCCCATCTGCGTCTTGGAGATTGGCATGCCAACCGACTGCTGCCTAATTAGCCAAATCATTTCTAGCTATTTATTTATTTATCCATCTTCCATCTGCCGTTTTAATTGTGGCTTTCTTTCGACTCGCCAAATGGAACTGCCAGAGGAGTAGACTCGAATATGGATGGAATGCCATGGAATGGCATGGAATGGAGTTGTTGCACTCGCCGTCGGTCAATGCTGAATCTTGCCATTCGATGTAATTTTTCATAAATATGTCAACAGGCTGAGCATACAGATTGGCAGGCAGGCATTCAGCTAATTTGTCATTTGTTCGTGCGTAAAAGCGTATTTAAAACCTGGTCAAATGTACTCATGACCATGTCTGACAATTTGATGGCTTTTAGGGGCCAGGCCAGCCACCGTTCGAGCAACCAATCCAGCCGGTTTCCTATGTCCAGCCACAAACACAAACTGAACAAAGACAAGTTGCAAATTTAGCTAAAAAAAAAAGCTGTTATTGCTTTTGGTGGAGAGGGTGGTAGAGGGGCGCAGGCGAGTGTATCAGCAATCGTTTAACGGCACCAAAAAAAACCCCGAAAGATAAAAGAAGATAAAAATATTCTGGTACTCGAAAAGCTCTCTAAGAAATGGTACACATATAATTCAGTTTTGGCTAGATGATACCCTACAAGTAAGAGTGTAAGCAATAATTCATGGGGAAATTGGAGCTGTCATCATTATACAATAAAGATTATATTGGTTTGATAGGAAGAGCCATGGCTATACATTAGACCAGCGTCAGACAGGGCTTTTTGGGGTGAAAAGCAGTTAACGAGATTCGAATTGGTCCGTGAAGTGAGCACCGTCACGCATACTTTGTATTTTGTTTTTGCATTCTCGGTCCTGAGCCACAGTCTCGGCCTCAACAGTCTACTAGTGCGACCTGGGATGTATTTTGTTTTTGCATTCTCGGGCATTCTCTTCTTGTGTTCTACAGAAAAGCTCTACTTGGAGGCAAACATAGGGCAAACAGTGTTCCAAATCTAGTGGTAAGTCATTAAAGTACTTGGATTTGTCGTCACTTCTGTTACCAGCGACTGCGAACAGTGTTTTCTGTGGCCCGCGGCAACTTTCCCCGTGTGTTGGACATGGCATTCCATTCGATTCGATTCGATGCCATGGTTCAGTGCGTGGCAAATGCATTCGCGAGTGAGGGTCCAAGGAGGGTCCGAGAGTGTGGACTATGATAGGCAATTAGGCCGATTGATGCTTGGGGATGCGAGGCCTTTCACTTTGCGGTGTTACGGCTATAAAGAAAGAGTCCATTCTTAAGTTGGGCGGCGGTTCAATAAACCCATACGAAAAGGCCCGTTCCGTTCCGTTCGACTATTTTGAATTGTTTAGCATGACAAAAGAAGTCAGAGCTGCGATGCTTTTTGGACAAAGAGTGTCTGACCTTAAACTTGGCCAGACAGAAACCGGCCAGACAATTTGCGTGTGGCGTGCATAAACAGCCCTGAACTTGACCGGCAAAAGAGGAGGAGCAGGAGGTGGAGGCAGTGGTAAAGTGGCTGTAACAGTTAGCGGACATCTTTGTACATAATTGGCAGCTTGTCGAATGGCAACAGGTTTGCAGCAAGCAGCAAGCAGAAACCAACAACCAGAACGGCAGGCAGCAAAGTGTTGGCATTGACAGATGCCAGCAGCAATTGCAGTGGCAGCCACGGCGGTTGTTAAGGCAATTAATAGATACATTAGGCTTACGACGGCTTTTGAGCACTGTTAACGGTGGCCGTTCGTCCCGTTCTTCCCGTTTATCCGCCATTCAATCCGATTTAACCACTCCAAACCACTCCATTGCACATTGTTTTCCAGACTCCTCGGACATTGTGGACTGCAAGCTGAAACTGATACTGGGCCTGATATGGACGCTCATTCTCCACTACTCGATATCGATGCCCATGTGGGATGGCGAGGATGAGAAGCAGCTGAACGGCTCCGGACCGACGCCCAAGCAGCGGTAAGTGGAGATCATCCAGTAACTCTGTCGCCACTTAATCTCACTCTTGTCGTTCTGTGTGTTGCAGCCTACTGAACTGGATACATGCCAAGATACCCGATTTGCCCATTAATAACTTCACCAATGACTGGACCACTGGCAAGGCGGTGGGCGCTTTGGTTGATGCCTGTGCCCCGGGTCTGTGCCCCGACTGGGAGATGTGGGACTCGAAGGATGCTGTCCAGAATGCATCGGAGGCCATGGGCTTGGCCGACGATTGGTTGAATGTCCGTCAGCTGATCAAGCCCGAGGAGCTGGTCAATCCCAATGTGGATGAGCAGTCCATGATGACGTACTTGTCGCAGTATCCCAACTCCAAGCTGAAGACGGGAGCACCACTAAGGCCCAAAACGAACCCCAACAGGTGAGTGGCGCATGTCTCTAATTGAATATATATATCTGTCTCTTGTTGTAATACTCTCTCTCCCTCTCTCTCTGTCTCAATTGTATTTCAATTTGAAGTTGTATTTCCCTTCGGCTTATGCATTTATTCCGATTCTAATCTAATCTCGATTTTCAAACACTCTTCACTCTCTCTCTCTCTCTCTCTCTCTCTCTCTCTCTCTTTCTCTTTTTTTGGGCAACCTTTTAATGTATTTTTTGGATATTGTTCTTGTTCTCCCTTCCCTATATATATCTGTGTATATATCTACTACTCGTACCTTGTATTTTTATTAAAATGCCTCAAAAAATGCAAAACTCAGCATTCCTCCGCCGCGGTAAGTTTTCGGCATGCCCTCTCCACCTCTCTTCTCGTTCCGTTTCGGCCTTCTTCTTTTGGCCCCAACGTTCTTTCTCGTTCCGTTTTTGGTTTTTCATTCGCCGGCTTCCTTTTTTTCTGTATTTAATTTTTTTTTTAATTTTTGCTTTTGATTTCTGTTTTTGATTTTGATTTAAATGTTCGGCTGGCAGTTTGTCTTATTTTCGGTTACTTCTGTTGCCGTTGCCGGCTCTGAGCTCTAGCCTTGAGCGATGCGTATCTAATGGATACTTCAACGCTGGCTGACAGGCAGGCTGCCTGCTAACCGCTGACTGCTGACTGCTGCTTTCCTGTTTGCTCTTGTTCTTGCTCGCGCTCGCGCTCGCTCTCGCTGGCGGCTATTGTTGGCTTCAATTAGCGCTCACTAAACGCATATTTCTTGGCCAAAGCGGATATAATTTCAGATTGGATTTGCTGCTCTGTTAACTGAAACCGCCTGAAACGTCCATCACATGTTCTTGATTTGCTTCAATTGCAACGAATTCTAGTAGGTTATATCCACGGTTGCCACATCAGGCGATTTTTCGTCAAAAACTGGTGTTTTTGCCGGCTTTTTTGGTTTAAATTGACAATTTTTTATCAAATTGAGACCGTATGGGGGAAAGCAGGTATCTGTGCATTCTGATTTTTGTGTAGCAGCCGTGGGTATATCTACATATGTTAAAGATCTGTTAATATGGTACAAATTAAGCTATAAACTTTATTTTCTTTAATTGCTTAATAATCATGTGATACCAGATTTATATTACGTTTTTTCCTAGCATTTTATATTTGAACATTCAAATTTCTCTTCTATCGATCGAAATTATCGGAGCATTTGAAAATCAATCGAAATCGTGTAGCCTACATGTAAATATATTTATTACACGACATCTTCATATTAATTTTTTTTACATACATGTCATGGTGTAGAAAATGTACATTCTACATTCGATATTCTTAGTACCACAAATGACCGCTGTGATCCGTGACGACGCCACTGCAGTCTATCGAGGTTCCAAAAATTTTAAACCTTTAATTTAATAGTTTTTTTGCGCTATCTTGCTGCTATTGTTGCTAAAAATGGTTAGTTTTTGTATTATTTATGGATCCAGCTTGTTGTAAATAGCAGTGTGATTGCCATTGTGATAATGAAGCTAATTAGAGTCGCCGCATGAAAAAACTCTGCTCTTAGCTGTCTGCGAGAATTAAATGTTTTATCCTCTTTGTATCATAATTGGCTGCATAAAGCTTAACGTTTTGCTGTCCTGTCCTCTAAATGAATCTTATCCGCTTCTCCTTTTCACAGAGTGCGTGCCTATGGTCCTGGAATTGAGCCAATCGGTCCTGTGGTTGGTGCCCCAGCCAATTTCACAGTGGAAACCTTCTCCGCTGGCAAGGGTAAGGAATCTCGTGAATGTGGATACCAAAGATCCCTCCACTTACTCTCATATTGTATTTCCACAGGTGCTGTCGATGTGGACATCGAGGGACCCAACGGAGAGATCGAAAAGGCCGATGTGCGCTTCAACAATGACAAGAATCTCACATACACGGTCTCGTACATACCCAAGGCCGAGGGGCCGCACAAGGTGACCGTTCAGTTCTCTGGCCGCGACATACCCAAGTCTCCGTTCCCCGTGAAGGTGGAGGGACATGCCGGCGATGCCTCAAAGGTGAAGGTAACTGGCCCCGGTATCCAGCCCACGGGAGTGACCATCAAGAAGCCCACATTCTTCGACATCCTCGCCAAGGACGCGGGTCGCGGCGTGCCCGAGGTGATCATCATCGATCCGGCCAACCACAAGACCTCGGTGGCGGCCAAGGTGCGCCAGTTGGAGAACGATACTTGGCGCTGCGAATACGTGACGGCCCTGCAGGGCCTGCACTCCATCAATGTGTTCTATGCGGGCACTGCTATCCCGAACAGTCCGTTCCCCGTGAAGGTGGCGCCGCTGTCGGATGCCCGCAAGGTGCGCGCCTCCGGACGCGGCCTCCAGGCCACGGGCGTGCGTGTTGGGGACGATGCCGACTTCAAGATCCACACCGAGGGAGCCGGCGAGGGTGTGCCCGAGGTGCGCGTCATTGGGCCCGGAGGCATGAACCAGAACGTCATGCAATCAAAGGTCGATGGCAACACCTACGACTGCCACTATTACCCCACCAAGGAGGGGCGGTACGTGATCATGGTGACCTTTGCCGGGCAGGAAGTGCCCAAGTCCCCGTTCGAGGTGAAGGTCGGGCCCAAGAAGGAGTCCTCAATTGTGGCTTATGGGCCGGGACTGAGCAGTGGCGTCATTGGCTATCCGGCCGCCTTCGTGGTGGAGACCAATGGCGAGACGGGCGCCCTCGGATTCACTGTGGCCGGCCCCTCGCAGGCGGAGATCGAGTGCCACGACAATGGCGACGGCTCCGCACTCGTCAAGTATCACCCGACTGCCGTGGGCGAGTATGCCGTCCACATCCTGTGCGACAACGAGGACATACCCAAGTCGCCGTTCATTGCCCAGATCCTGCCACGCACCGACTTCCATCCGGAGCTGGTGAAGGCCTCGGGGCCGGGCCTCGAGAAGAATGGCGTGACCATCAGCCAGCCGACCAGCTTCGATGTGGACACGAGCCAGGCGGGCAATGCTCCCTTGGACGTTGTCGTGCAGGATGTCTACGGCACAAAATTGCCCGTGCAGTTGGCCAGCAATCCCGATGGCAGCAAGAAGGCGACCTACACGCCCATCTCTGGGGTGCCACACACCGTGGAAGGTGGGTCCCTGCTCTACATCTCGCTCTCTCTGCTTCCTTATTGATGAAATTCCTTTTGGGTTTTCAGTCAACTATGGAGGCGTTTCCACACCCAACTCCCCTCATCGTGTGTACGTGGGCGTCCCTGTGGATGCTGCCAAGGTGCAGGCGTTTGGTCCCTGGCTGCAGCCAGGAGTGCGTCCCAATGTCCCCACCCACTTTAATGTGGATGCCCGGGAGGCGGGCGAGGCCGAGCTGAAGGTGAAGATCATCCACGAGGAGACCAAGATCGAGGTGCCCTGCAGGATCATCGATAACGATGACAGCACCTACTCAGTAGAGGTTATGCCGCCAGCCAAGGGAGCGTATACCACGACCATGACATACGGGGGCCAGCGCGTGCCACTCGGCCAGAAGGTGGTCGTGGAACAGACAGTGGATGTGTCCAAGATCAAGGTGGACGGACTCGAGCCCAGTAAGTAGCCATCCCTATTCCCTCTGTGCCTCTTTTCTATATACAAGTGTCCATCGTGAGTGCCTCATGGTCTAAGTCCAAGTCATTTCATTCGTCCCCCACAAAAGCCGCGCCCCTGAACAGTTTGCAGCAGTTCCGCATCATCACCCATGGGCTGCCCAAGGCGGATCTGGCGGTGACCATCACCAGCCCCTCGGGGAATCGTGTCAAGGCCCACATAATACCCACAGCCGAGGGATTTCTGGTAAACTTTACACCCACCCAGCTGGGGGAGTATCTGTTGAGCATTTGCTTTGGCGGCACACCCATTACGCCGCGTCCATTCCGGCTGCAGTGCCTCACGGGCAGCGATTCCAACAAAGTGCAGGCATTTGGCCCGGGTCTAGAGCGCGGCATTGTGGGTCAGCCGGCGGAGTTCATGATCGATACGCGCGGTGCCGGCCAAGGAGGTCTGGGCGTGACCGTTGAGGGGCCCTGCGAGGCGGCCATAAACTGCCGTGACAATGGAGACGGCACCTGCAATGTGGCCTACCTGCCCACCGAATCCGGGGACTATACCGTCAACATAACGTTCAATGATCGGCACATCAATGGATCGCCATTCCAGCCGATGATTGTGCCCGTGCCGAATCTGAAGAATACACGCGTGAGCGGCATCGGCATCCAGCCGCATGGTAGGCTATGAAGAGGAGTTCCAGTTGCAGTTCCGAGTGTTGCCGCCGCCAATCTAATCCTCCAATCTAAAGCCTCTACTACCCAGCAATCGCCAAGCCTCGCCTCCGCCCGTTTTGCATTACTGTTGTCCTTATTGATTGTTTGTTTTCTCTTCTTTTTGTAATAACTAAACGCATTTGATACACTAATTGCATCGTAATCTTGTTGATGTTGTGCCTTGATGTTGGATACCAATGCCTCCCACTGCTGCCCCTCGCTAATCCTTAATTCTGTATTCCGATCAGGTGTCATCATGAATGCCGCCACAGACTTTATGGTGGACATGAGCAAGGTGGGCAGCAACATTGACTCGGGAAAGCTGTCCTGCGCCATTTTCGATCCCATGGGCCATGTGCTGCCCAGCAAGATCGTCCAGGGACCCACCGACGACATCTTCCGCATCATGTACACGCCCTTCGAGGCTGGTCGCCACACCATTGAGCTGATGTACGACAACATACCAGTGCCGGGCTCCCCCTTCGTGGTGAATGTGAAGAGCGGCTGTGATCCGGCGCGCTGCAAGGCCTACGGCCCGGGTTTGGAGAAGGGTCTGACCAACCAGAAGAACAAGTTCACCGTGGAGACCAAGGGCGCCGGCAACGGTGGCCTGTCGCTGGCCATTGAGGGGCCCTCCGAGGCGAAGATGACCTGCACGGACAATCGCGACGGCAGCTGCGATGTGGACTATTTGGCCACAGATCCGGGAGAGTACGACATCACCATTCGGTTTGCGGACAAGCACATACCCGGCTCGCCGTTCCGCGTGCTCGTCGAGGAGACCGTCGATCCCAGCAAGGTGAAGGTGTACGGGCCGGGCATCGAGCACGGCCAGGTGCGCGAGAGTGTGCCGACCTTCTTCAATGTGGATGTGGGCGAGGCTGGTCCTGGCCGCATCGCCGTCAAGCTGACCAACTCCGAGGGCATACCCGTGGATAATCTGCGCGTCGAGGACAAGGGCAATTGCATTTACGCGGTCCACTATGTCCCGCCAAAGGCGGGCTCTGTGCTCACGTGCCAGGTGAAGTTCTCCGAGGTGGAGGTGCCATGCAGGTGAGTCCATCATGATCCCTGCCTCGTACCCCATCCCCATCTCAATCTTTCATCTCCATTCAGTCCATTTGTGATGACCGTCTTCCCCAAATCTGAGGCCACAAAGGTCAAGGTGAAGGGTGTCAATGAGAGGAAGAAGACACCTGCCTCGCTGCCGGCCGAATTCGAGATCGACACAAAGCAGGCCGGCCAGGCGGACATCAATGTGGCCATCAAGAATCCCAAGGGCAAGCCCATGCAGCCACGCCTGGAGGAGGTGGCCACTGGCACCTATGTGGTGTCGTTTGTGCCCGACGAATGCGGCACCTATCAGTGCAGCATCAAGTACGGCGACAAGGAGATCGAGGGCTCGCCCTTCAAACTCGAAGCATTCCCCACCGGCGAGGCCAAGAAGTGCAAGCTGGTGGAGCAGGCGCCCAAGATACAGCCCTCGGGCAGTCAGTCGCACCTGAAGGTGGATGCACGGGAGGCCGGCAATGGGGCCGTCACCTGTAAGATCACCAACAAGGAGGGCAGGTAAGCAGAATCCCCCACCCCCCCTCTACGAGCCTAAGTACTTAAAACATTCGATTGGATTATTACGATTTAGCGAAATCGTGGGCATTGATGTGGTCGAGAAGGACGGCTTCTTCGATATACTGTACGCCCTGAACGATCCCGGGGACTACGACATCAATGTGAAGTTCGGCGGCAAAGACATACCCAACGGCAGCTTCTCCATCAAGGTAGCCTGAACATCAAAACATCATTTAAAACACTCTAAACCCAGACACAGTCAAAGCCAGAGCCAGATCTAGTCAGAGCTGGGAACTGTTGAAAATTAGCAATTATTATAAAGTTTATCTATATATCGTCGAATCGTTTCTCTAGTCACATATACTCGTAGATCTATAGATACAATACGTCATCAATGTATACATAATGTCCTAGTCATTGTTTTTTGTTTGTGTGTTCGTGCATCCCCCGCCCCACACCACACCCCCAAGCAAATTGTTTGGATATATATTTGTTAAAAATTCCTTCAAACAGAAAGAAAAGAAAAGAAAAACACGCAAACAATTTTTACATACGATTAAGAGAGCTCAAGCCCAGGCAAAGAGAGGAAAACAAAGAGTACAATTTAAGTGCAACATTGTAAAACATGACAACAACAAATAAAAAAAAAAAACAAACAAAAAAAAACCTAAAAGAAAATAGTAGAATACAAAATTTCAAAACAAAAAAAAAAGAAATCTCTTCGCAAAGAAATTCTAAAATTAATTGCATGAAAATTATTTCGTTCTCAAAATTATTTCTGCTATGCTAAATTGCAAATTGCGCTTTGTTTTACATATTATGCATTTAATGAACAAATTATTCAATTCAATTGTTTAATGCTTCTTTTGTTTGTCAGCCAGCCAGCCCTTAGTCTATGTAAGTTGTTTGTGTGTGACTGATTGATTGACTGTGTAATTGTATTTTGTAATTGACTATTGAACGCACTTAACACGAGAAAAAAGCCAAAAACAAAACAGTTCCAGACAAAAATACTGAATACTCGTAGAACCACTCGCTTGAGCACCACATATTTTGCCAAAAAGTATTAATTAATCTTTGAATAATTGCTAATTTAACAACAATTTTCCTAACCCCACCTGCAGCATATACTTTGCACTTGCTTAAAAAATTGTATCTTTCAGCGTGGGAGGGGAATGGGAAACGGGGAGCGGGCAACGGGCAACGGGGGACTGTAAGTATGTAGAGTGTCGAGTCCATTCACGTGTCGCTCATGTTGACAGGTTGAGAAATGAAACCTCATAAATACATAGCCAGAATCATGGGACCTGACAGGGCCCAACAACAATGCACATCATTGGGGATTGGATTGAAAGAGTCGGACAGAGTCGAGCCGACACTTTCGGGCATATTGCCCAAAATGAAATACATTTTCTGTGGTCGAACACAAAGATTAATTGAGTTGTCTGTTGTTTTCGCACAAAATTTATGTTTAACAGATATGCACAATTAGCCGGCTGTAAAATTAATTTTGTCCACATTTTCCCCTACTTTGTTAAGGGAGGGACTTTGCGGCCGTCCAATTCTGACAGCAGCAACTTCATTATCTACGTGATCCGACGCACGCCACACCGTGCCCAAGAAAAACCCCAAATGCTATTTATGGCACCTCTCCTCTCAAGACATATCGAAGTTGAATGAAAGCAGACAAGCTCTTTTTAAACATTAGAAATAGAACATAAATTAACACGTTGTTTAGGCCAAAAAAGAAGAAACATTAATTGAATTATGAAATCCGCACGGACATTAGGTCTCTCTCAGCCAACAACCGAAGGAGGGGATTCCATTCCAATGGAGGAATTTCGACATTACATTTTGAATTTATGTATATAAAATATATACAAAAAAGTATCACACGCGTAGCCAGAGAATTGACAAAGAGGGGAACATTTGCCATTCAAAAAAAGAGTAATACTGGACTCCATTACATACTCGTAGGGAAATGTCATCCATACATATATTTATAAAGGATGGGTAGGCTTAAGAACGAAAGGATCTCCTAATATCTGTCATTTCACTCCGCTCCCAAAAGGTTTCACAAGTCTACCATTTTGGGAACCAATATTTAGGATATAGCGTATAGCCGAAAATTGAAAAACATCAACACTGGACACATGAAATTACCCCAACAAACACGCTTCCGTCTACGCCACTGTTGTTTATAGAGGAGGGGCCATGATGACAACCCATTCTGATTCAGCATGTTCCGTGTGGCTGTTCTTTCCGCAGGTTGCAACAAAATCACGTATACGCCACGCCGTATTGCACGGCGAGTGCATATGAAAATGAATTTGTGCTGCGGCCAACACACAAAATTCGCAAGTAATTAAAATAAGAAAGCGAAATTATAATGAAAATGGCGCAAAGTGGGACTGTGCTGATTTCTGCTGCCATAAAGACGGGGCAAGAAGAAGACGAGACTAGTCAAGACGGGCGGTGCCACTAGTAGTGCCACCAGCTAGCCGATCCACCGATTGTTAGTCAGAGATTGTCCTGTATTCGTCGTCGACGTGTGATCGTTCCGCAGCGGCAACTGGAAGGTGCAGAAATCGGTGCAAAAGATTTCGATTTGATTGTGGCTGCAGTCTCTAGGGGGCATCTAGGGATATTCCACAGGCGTGTGTGTGTGCCACATACTCGTACGAGTAGATACTATGCGGATAGAGGAAAATACTATACGCAGAAGACGAAGGAACAACTGTCGCCGCCCGCTGGCGATTCGATTCGATTCGATTTTCCTTGCTGGTCTATTGATTGGCCGTGCATTGGCGTACTTTCTTATTAATAGCCCAAATATTTTATAGCGATTTGTATCTTTGACTTTTTCCGATTTGGCCACGGATACCAGGCCAGCACGAAATGATTTCGATATACAAATACCCATATGTACATACTCGTATATAAATATGTATGTACGTATTGGCATTCGTTATTGAGTGCTTATGTAACAGCTGCAATTGTGGAAATTCTTTTGCACAATCGTGTCCGCATCAATCAATTCCACTTCCTCTCCAATCATTGAGTGCCAGGAGTGTATTGTGTTCCATAGTTTCACACCTTCAAGTTTTCCTATATCAATCAGTGGCCCCGAGTATTAATAATAAGCAGACCAGACGCGGCAGTTCCTCAACATTTGTTCAAATCTCTTCACAAGACAAGTGCAAAGTATGCCAGTATGATGGGCTCTCCAAGTAGCCCCGATCTAGCCGAGTGCCAACTAATCCACTCTCGGCTGTTCGACTGCTCGACTGTTCGGCTGGGAGTGTGTGTTCTTTTATTTTTTCTGGATTTTCCCCAGTAAAACATTTTTGTGCCTTCCTAATTTCCAATTTATTTCCATTGACCTCAGGCTGTCGAAAGCATCGAGGAATATTCGCACAGCGAATATATCGAGGAGCACACAACCAAAGTGGTTCAGAAAACAACTCAAGTAAGTGGATTGGAAAAACGTACTATACAGTAACTTTCAAAATATTATACAAAAATCTTTTTTTATGAAAATAACAAAAATAATGAACATTTAGAATAGAGAATATATTTTTGAAAATTATTTTTCCACCGAATACATTTAAAAAATTATGTTTGTATTTTAAACTAAAAAAAAAAAACATCTAAAAACATAGCTTAGTTTTTCGCATTTTTAAGGTTTTTTATTCAATTTTTTTAAGCAAAATTGTAGAAATTTTTGTTTGTTGCTTTTCTGATAAATGAAAATATTTTAAAATTTAAACACGGATAGGCTATATTTAAACTAGTTAAAACAATTTTAAATTGTGCTTTTCAACTGCTAATATTTCAAACACAACGAAAAGGTGAAAAGTATTTCAAGAAATAATAGGGATATTTTTAAAAATATTTTCCAACATAATTATTTATTGAAAAATTCCTTGCAGAGCGAACTTGTCAACGGAAAATCCGAGACCTCCTACCGAAGTGTTGCCTTTGAGAAATTGCCACTACCCACAACAGGCGGCAACGTCACAGGTGCGTACAGTCCCCATAGCTCCCCAAACATAACAAAGAAAATACTGTAGACTTGGGTCGACTGGGGTGCAGAGTCGTATAAAAATACAAAACAGAAACAAGATCAAATCGTGAGAAAAGTAAATTGTTTGTGAAAGGCGCACTAGAAACGCACAAGCATGGCGACGTATTTAATTAAACTAGAATCTACTCGTAAAGCAGTTTATTTGTTTAATCTAAAAAACATTTATGCGCCATTAAAGCGGGCTGCTCATATCTCTAATAATTGCAAAATGTAGCTCACCAAAAAACTGAATGATGACAGGGGCGGACGGCTATTGTGAGACCAAAATATTTGGGACCAGCCAAGGTGTCGTATATATACAAAAAAGAAATATACATAAATACCAGAATATATCTGTGCATTTTCCATCGAAATGTTGTGCTCGGGTCGGCGCCGCATTTAGATGAGATACAATGGACAAGTGGCAACGCCCCCCGGACAGAGGCCAGAACTGATGACGGGTCGGGCCGGAGACGGCTAGCTCACTGACTGACTGTCGGACTGACTGACGGGTTATCAGGCTAAACGTTGACAGGCGACAACTTAATTAGACAATGCGCCTGTGGCGACATTTTGGGGGGGTCCCGCTCTCATATTTTGGCTGCAATTTGTGCATGCGATATTTTCACTTGATTTCTTGGCGGGGCTTTCTTTTGTTTTCCATTCCGCGGCGTTCATTGACTGCGGCCGCACACTTGTGACTCGTGGAACAATAATTGGGTATTTAACATGCATATATGTATGGCCTGTAATTACCTAAATTTATTTGGCCATGTTTGGGGCTGAGGAGCGATTTACGGGTTGCAAAGTGTCCGACCACAATTTAATGAACATTTCCCGAATGATTAATGTGCGATTTCCACTCTCTGGCTGCAAAATCAATGAACAGCATTCTGCTGCTTATACTCTGCACTGAGTAGCGTAGACATTTGTTCGATTTTTCACGCTTCCATGCAATATTCAAACATTTTCGTCGCATGGCTATGCCGAGTGGACGACCCGGAGGCACTCGGAGGAGAGACCTGGCTCCTGTTGGCCTAGCCGAGACATCATCATTAAGATCAGAAGGCGCGCCACGTTTCATTTGGTGGCACTCGGATCTATGATCTTCTCAATGGATCTGAGTCAAGTGTCCGCCCAGCATACTGGTAGCTGTGGGAGGAGCTGTGGCGCTGCACTGCGATGCGTTGCGGTGTGGCTTTGGTCTTGGTTTTGGTTCGGTGTCGCGCTCCATTTGCTTTGAAGATGGTTTATTGTAAATGATTCGTTTTGGCCAAACGACATAGATTTGTTGCGCATTTGTTGCATTGATTTTTCATTGCCCCGTCAAACGAGAGGGGCACAAACTATATTTAATAATGGCCAGCTATAAACAAAACCACAATATGTTAGTGGATTTGTATGGAGTCGTATTTCGAGATGCTAGAGAAGGTTGGAAGTTTTTGTTGAAGAGGTTCATAGTAGTTCATATTTAATCCTATTAAAAATATCCATTCGAACTAAATCCTTTACGGTAATTTTTTAATAGAAGATCTTCATTTGGGCACAGCTATTATAAAGGCTTAACAAAAAGAATACTTCCTAATCCAATATAAATATAATTCATGACTGTGAACCATCCCGCAAGGTTAGGATTCACCTTTAAGATTATAATCTTCTTTACGACACATAATATCTATATTAATGCTAAGCAATAGACTCATTTATACGTCTGGCACCAATCCCAGGTTGTAGGTCTTCCCCTGAGAGCTCTCAACAGATAACTCTTAGTTTTCAGAGAATTATTATTACCTTAGGAGCGCTGTCTTTGTGCTTGTAGAAAAGCTAGAGGCCTTTTGCTTGCCTATCAAAAACAAAATTAATTTCCACTTAAATATTTGCATTTTCTCATGTACATTTGGATTTGTCATGAATCGATCGATCTGTGTGATTCATAGAAGAGATCCCAGATCCCAGATCCCATTCGATTGCTTGAGAGTGGTGTCGCATCCATTGGGGCACACGATTCACAATCTCAATGGCAGCAAATTGATTTCCAATTGCCAGAATTCATTGCATAAGTACATTTTTGGGGGAAAAAGCGCGTTGTGGACACAATTTTTTCCAACCTAGCAACTCTGGGGACATCGATTAAAATGACATAATACAGATATAGATATAGTATGTAGAAGCGAAATGATTAACACATTTTTGGCATACCAGCGCAGACTGTATTTGTGTTCTATCGGTTTTATGGTCGAATATCTGTGCTTTCACGCCAATAAAATAAAATATAGAATTATCTATATGTTTGTTCATTTTATTTTTAAACATTTTCGCCGTCTCTTTAATGGTAAAATATTAATAAATTCTCTGTCATTTTTGCTGCAATAAGTAATAAATTTGTGACTGCCCTGACGATCATTCTACGCACACATGGAATCTCAATCTCCCCGCCGAAGAATCTCAGAATCTCAATCTATGTGTAATATGCTTTCGACCCGAAGTCCGATTTGCACCTTTCGTTGTTCGAAAAATTCGAAATGGCAACTGTTTGAATCTCATACCAATACCAATATGAGGTTTATGTTATTGCCAGTATATAGAAATTATATGCATACATACCAGAGACCCACTCACACAGTGACACCCTCTTGGCGGGGAATCATAGATTCGGTCCGCACAGCAAATATTTCCAATTTTCAATCTTTTTATCTTTTATATGCCGTTCATTGGCTCGGGGCTAGCCTTATGATGGCGGCCATACTTTCGAGAATCCACCACTGTGTCTGAGAGTGTATGTGTGCTGCTGCTGCTGCGCTGCTTCTGGCCCACAGCAGCAGACGCATCTTTGTGGGTAGGAGCCGATGTGATTTTATATTTTGGCCTTAATTTCGATTTGGAACTGTCGATGCTCACTCGAAATCGGGACGTGGAGACGCGTGGACCTAGAAACCGTCGCTCGCAATTAACAAAATAAAACGTTCGCAACCAAATGACATACAAAAAAAAATCAAATAATTAAGCAAGAATAATTCAAGTGCATTGCAATCGATTACTACCGGTTAAGGACCCTCCTCTCTGCTCACTCTCACTCTCTCTGTCTATCCCGGCCAGTGCAGGACATTCAGCCAAAAGACATTTACAGAGAGCCATTAAGATTTTACAATATTTAACAATTATATAACCAATTCCTAGTTCGTTTTGCCAAAAGTGTGAGTGTCCGATCTGTACCATTTGAAATTCCCATCTTGAGAGTCCTCTGTTCTGGTTCTGGTTCCGGTTCTGGTCAGCAAGGACATGGCTGTGGCACAGAGTGACGACACTGTGACACTGTGCCACATTGATTCCTTTTTGTTGAGTTTGAGCTTCGATTATTGAGGCATATCCTTGCTACTGGACCTAGACCCGAATGTACCAGTGTAAAAACAAGCAGTTCTTTCGTTGTTAAATTAAATTGTTCTAAATTTTAAGTGTCTTTATTTCAATATAAAACATCGAACGTGCGTGCGATTATCGATTGTCGATTTTGTGTGTGTTTTCCCAATTGAAACTCTGAAAAAATTAATCGAATTACGGAAAAATGCACTTCAGTTGGTTGTCGGAGAAAGCAGCAGCGCCGCTAGCCACCTGGGCAGACCACTCCTACTTCTTCCGACCGCAATACTACAAAGTGACCGTCTCCGAGTTCGATCATCCGGAACGGATACACGTGTATTTCAATGAGACGAGCATACCGCAGAACGAGGGCATAAATGGTTGTGATTTTTTGCCATTGAATTTCAAATCATCGTTTTCAATTATAACACATCAAGGTAAATCCCCCGGACAGACAAAAGACAACAATTACCTTAGCGATACTCTGTGTGGACATTGATGTTCAGCAGAGCTTCAATCTTAATCACAATCTGGAAGCGCCGAGAGAGACCTTTTATTCTTGATAGTTTGCCAAGCGAAATGACGTCCATAATGCCATAATGTCACACATGCCGTGCAATCCTGACTAAAGCCCAAAGAATGTTTCATTTGTGTTAATGACAAAACTGACACCAAATTCGCATTCAGATTTTCAATTCAATTGAAATCAAGCGCCACGCAGCCAGGCCCCACATGAACGGAGCGCCGTCCGGTTGCCAGTGCAAAGAAATTTGAATTATTACCCAAAAGTCCCCCGACTGTATGCCTGTGTGTATGTGTCCCCATCTAGGCACCCAACCCAAGGCAATACAAGCCATTTGTCTGCAAATTATTTTCTATGATTTATTATCAGAAAGTGCAACAAAGCGTAAAATTCGTTTGGCTCTCGCACATGCGATTTCTCAATGGTTGCCGTTCTACTCGTATGCGCCACTATGATAGCATACACTGTCCAACAGGGGATATACTCGTGCATCGTTCAAATTAATAGAGGTTTTTGATTTACTCAACTTTAAGGGTACAGTACAAAGGGAAAGATACTTTGGTGGAGACATTTGTCAGGCGGACCTCAAGAGAAAGGACGATAGTTCTTATAGCCGGATAAAGACATAGATATGTACTCTCTGAAGATTTATATAGCTTTTGTATTCACTCAAAGATCATGTTCTTCTTCACTTGACTTCACTTTTAACCTCAATATATATATTGAGGTATATATCCGTATATTGCACATAGGCAATGCAACACTGTCTATTGAAAGTAGGTTCCCAGTTACTAGTACAGAGGATTTTTATACCCGATACTCAAAATGAGTATTGGGGTATATTAGATTTGTGGTAAAAGTGGATGTGTGTAACGTCCAGAAGGAATCGTTTCCGACCCCATAAAGTATATATATTCTTGATCAGCATCAATAGCCGAGTCGATTGAGCCCTGTCTGTCTGTCCGTCTGTCCGTCCGTCCTTCCGTCCGTCCGTCCGTCCGTCCGTCTGTCCGTCTGTCCGTCCGTCCGTCCGTCCGTCCGTCCCCTTCAGCGCCTAGTGCTCAAAGACTATAAGATCTAGAGCAACGATGTTTTGGATCCAGACTTCTGTGATATGTCACTGCTACAAAAATATTTCAAAACTTCGCCCCGCCCACCTCCGCCCCCACAAAGGACGAAAATCTGTGGCATCCACATTTTTAAAGATACGATAAAACCAAAAACGCAGAATCGTAGAGGATGACTATATCTTCTAGAGTGCAAAATCTGAACCAGATCGTATAATTATTATAGCCAGAATCAAGAAAACAATTTCATTCTTTCTCGCTCTGTCTCTCTCTAACACACAGGTTTCATGGTCGGTTTTGTCAATTGCAAAATATGAGTTCAAGGATCTCAGAACCTATAAGAGCCAGAGCAACCAAATTTGGTATCCACACTCCTGTGATATCCGACCTTGACCGTTTCCTGTCCAAATTTCGAAACACCCCCTTCCGCCCCCGCAAAGGACGAAAATCTGTTGCATCCACAATATTGCACATTCGAGAAAACTAAAAACGCAGAATCATAGATAATGACCATATCTATCAGATTGCTGAATCTGGATCAGATCAGATCATTTTTATAGCCAAAAGGAACAAATCAATTTGCACTGGCTACGCAGCGCCCGACGTCACGCTCAGACTGATTTTCTGTCTCTCTCGCACGCACTCCTTGTCGTGTCGTTTAATATTAGCGGCGTCTGCCGGAGGAGAGCCATACTGACTTAGTATCGGGTATAACTGTAGAGTTGCGGTCTCCGCAGCAACTCACAACGTTCCCCCTCGTTTATAATCTTTCTATGGTACATTCACAGGCAATATAAATAGTAAGATGAGTAACGCCCAACCATACATGGCTTTTGAAAGTGGCTCTAGAGGTATATCTATTGTCTTTGGAATAATAAAAGGATTTACTAAACGATGCACTATTTCCTTCCTCTTCTATGCTGACTAGTGTATAAATTTGTATTTTTCTTTCACTTTTCGCAAATGGCAAAGTTTTGTTGAGATATCGAAATCACACTTCTGCGAGTATCCACTCCCGCTAGACCCTTCGCATGTCTGGGCCTGCCCAGAGCGGCCTGAGAGTCATTAAATCTTTCATTTGTATTGCCAGCGTCCATTAGATGCCAAAGATGCCTGCCCCCCTCATCTCTGTCTCCGTCTGCGTCCCCGTCTGCGTCCCAGTCATTTCTCATGCTTCAATGGGCGGCGCTGGCAGGTGATATTGGCCCGAAAGGGGAGAAGCAGGAGGTCGGAGATCGGAGACCGACGGACAGCAGCAAATGTTCAAACATAAATAATCCAAATTTTATTTTTTTCAAGAGGATATACACACACAAACACCCAGAGAACTGTGGACATAGTGTTCTTGGCAGCCACTTTTTAATTCGTTCAATTTTTTGCGCATTTTTTATGAAGAGTTCTCTTCTCTCTGGCTTCCATCAAATGCCCGCACTCGACACAATATTTTATCGTTAATTTTCAAGAAATTCTATTAGAACATGTTGTTCGAGTTGCTTTTTAGAATTTTACATGTCATTAAAGTCAAGAATTCGAACAGCTGAAACCGGCTGTTGGTTCGTTTATGAAGTGAATAATGGTTTTATAGAAGGTGTAGGGTGCATTAGAGGACTCGTATCTGGGCCACAAAAGATGAAAGATCATCTCTAATAATGTAAATTATTTACCCCTTAAATTCTTTATTAAATAGTATGCCTGCCTTTTGTCAGCGCATAAGTTGGCTATATATTTTGCCATCATTCATTTCAGAGGCGCGGTTGTAGGAATTCTCTGCTGGCAGGCCCCCATTGTTTGGGGGTTTTTATACCCGATACTCAAAATGAGTATTGGGGTATATTAGATTTGTGGTAAAAGTGGATGTGTGTAACGTCCAGAAGGAATCGTTTCCGACCCCATAAAGTATATATATTCTTGATCAGCATCAATAGCCGAGTCGATTGAGCCCTGTCTGTCTGTCCGTCCGTCCGTCTGTCCGTCTGTCCGTCCCCTTCAGCGCCTAGTGTTCAAAGACTATAAGAGCTAGAGCAACGATGTTTTGGATCCAGACTTCTGTGATATGTCACTGCTACAAAAATATTTCAAAACTTCGCCCCGCCCACTTCCGCCCCCACAAAGGACGAAAATCTGTGGCATCCACAATTTTAAAGATATGAGAAAACCAAAAACGTAGAATTGTAGAGAATGACCATATCTTTAAGACTGCAGAATCTGAATTGGATCGTATTATTATTATAGCCAGCATCAAGAAAACAATTTAATTTTTTCTCGCCCTGTCTCTCTCTAACACACACGTAGCATAGGCGGCTTTGCTTAGAGTAAAACATTAGCTCCTAGATCTCAGAGACTATAAAAGCTAGAGCAACCAAATTTGGTATCCACACTCCTAATATATCGGACCGAGACGAGTTTGTTTCAAAATTTCGCCACACCCCCTTCCGCCCCCGCAAAGGACGAAAATCTGGGGATATTCAAAAATCTCAGAGACTATTGAGGCTAGAGTAACCAAATTTGGTATCCGCACTCCTGTTCGATCTTACTATAAAACGTGTACCTCAAAATTTCGCCCCACCCCCTTCCGCCCATACAAAGGACGAAAATCTGTTGCATTCACAATATTGCACATTCGAGAAAACTAAAAACGCAGAATCATAGATAATGACCATATCTATCAGATTGCTGAATCTGGATCAGATCAGATCATTTTTATAGCCAATAGGAACAAATCAATTTGCAGTGGCTACGCAGCGCCCGACGTCACGCTCAGACTGATTTTCTGTCTCTCTCGCACGCACTCTTTATTAGCGGCGTCTGCCGGAGGAGAGCCATACTGACTTAGTATCGGGTATAACCGTAGAGTTGCGGTGTCCGCAGCAACTCACAACGTTCCCCCTCGTTTTAATATAAATCTACATTTTTTTTGCACTTACCCTTGCACAATCACTTTTCTCGTACTCCAATTGCCGGCGAACTCGCTTCGCTCACTTACGCAGATTTGAGTAAAATATTGGACGAAGACGAAGTAATACTTTTTTTCTTAGACCCGTACTGTATGCTCATTTACACAAAAGTCTGACGATAATAATGACGAAAGTCCGATCACAAAATATTGTTAACTTTGACATTTAATCCCCAGGCACTCTAGATCAAGAAAAAAAACTAGGGGGAACGTTCTGAGTTGCCGATTGCGCATTTTTTGCCTTTTTTTTAAGACCAAATGCAGGAAAAATTTGTGAATTGTGGAAAGCGAGAATTCTGGATTTTTATACCAGATACTCTGTTCGTCTGCCCGTCAGTTCGTCCCTATGAGCGCCTAGTGCTCAGAGACTATAAGAGCTAGAGCAACGACATTTTGTATCCAGACTTCTATAATGTGTCACTGTTACAAGTCTATTTCAAAACTTCGCCCCGCCTCCTTCCGCCCACACAAAAGGACGAAAATCTGTTGCATCCACAATATTGCACATTCGAGAAAACTAAAAAAGGAGAAACATAGATAATGACCATATCTATCAGATTGCTGAATCTGGATCAGATCAGATCATTTTTATAGCCAATAGGAACAAATCAATTTGCAGTGGCTACGCAGCGCCCGACGTCACGCTCAGACTGATTTTCTGTCTCTCTCGCACGCACTCTTTGTCGTGTCGTTTAATATTAGCGGCGTCTGCCGGAGGAGAGCCATACTGACTTAGTATCGGGTATAACCGTAGAGTTGCGGTGTCCGCAGCAACTCACAACGTTCCCCCTCGTTATGCTTGTTTTCCCCGTTGATAAGTTTATTTTGAAAAGTATCTTGGCCTAAATATTGGACTGGGCACGCGACACGCTCCTCTGATTTATCTCTGTTTACTACCGCCTTTGTTTTGTTTGGACTCGTCGCCGTCCTACTCGTCATGTGTGGCATGTGGCGGCTAGCCGAAGATATGTACATATGTGCGAGTATAATCATTAATTCTGGATGGATCAGATCAGGGCAGTTTAGCTTATACAAAAGTGGCAAGTGGGAATTGGAAGGCCTAGCATAATATATTTATGATGATTTTGTCATCGTATTTTCCGAAAATTAAATGTCCTTTTAATAAATTTCAAATTTATGCTAATGATCTTATGAACTGGCAAGCATATGACATGTCTGTCTATAATTAACTAAAAATTGAATACTTTCGACATAAATTATTTGCTAATAAATAGATACGCGTTTCTAAAGAGCAGGTTAGGATGATTCAGATGATTCTATACCATCCACTAGTGTGTCTTCATTTATTTTGTTTATCCCTCCGTGGGAAATTAGTTGAATTTCCTGTCAACATCTTCATCCAATACCCGCCCATTGTTCTATATAAGAGATGATGTTTTGACAGACGGAAAAACTCATGGGAATGCTGTGTATATGAATATTCCCTGCTGCATATCCTATAAATACTCAGCCCGAGTTTTTATAAAAAGATCCAAATTTAAATCGAATTTTTGGGCACGTGCTCCATTAGGTATGTCTCCAGCATATGTGGCCAGATATTGGACACATAAATAGTATAGCTTTATGCATTTTGTGTGGCATATACAGGAAGAGGGAGCGGAGATCCACCTACATATGTGAAGCCCAACTATGTCTGTATATAGAACCGATGGGAAAGCGTAAAGTGTGTGTCCTATATTTGACCTCCAAGAGATTCGGGAACGATGTTGTTGTCGCTCAGCGCGCCTGACGGCGTGGGAAAGTATAAAAGCAATTGTAGGCGTTGTGGGAAATTTCTTTGGAAAGCCACAAGATTACTGGCCCCTCAGTCGATGCAAAGCATTCGTTCAGTGGAGAAGTGAATTTTTACCACGGGTTGCCCCAAAACACCAAGGATATTCGCAAAAGGATACTCAGCCATCACCCAATAAAAAAACCCAATAGGCAATACATTCGTGGGCGATAAAGTATGTGTTAATTGAATGAAATATATTCGATATAAAAATACGAAAGAATTTATTAGTTATACGATCCTGTTCGACCAAAAAACTTTTCAAAATCTTTGGAATCTTTGGCAGAAACATTTGGTGCAATTAATTTACTTTTCCGTGCGACATCTTCGATCTTTAGATCTGTGTTCTGTGTGTGTTCTGTATGTGGTGTGGAGATCAAAAATAGATTCTGTGGAATAAAAAATGGCACGCAAATTAGAACATAAAAACGAAATTATGATTTCTTCCAACGCCCACGCAGAATACCATCCGAAGAGCTACTATCTGTTTTCGGTGACATCATTTTGCGTTTATAAACACATCCAAATAGAGGGTGTTTGCATAGTCCCTGGGGGTGTGCACTGTACTTTTCCAGTGAGCAATTGCTGATCATCCGTGTGCCTTCTACTTGCAGCTGAAGTCAAAATGCCAAGCGGTAAGGTAGACAAACCCGTTATCCAGGACAACCGTGATGGAACCGTCTCGGTGAAGTACGACCCCCGCGAAGAGGGCTCCCACGAGCTGATCGTCAAATACAATGGAGAACCCGTCCAAGGTAAGAGAATCGATGACACATGAATGTGCATTTGCTGATGTCTGGGGATTCCGACAGGTTCTCCCTTCAAATTCCACGTCGATTCGATCACCTCTGGCTATGTGACGGCCTACGGACCGGGCCTGACCCACGGCATCACTGGCGAACCCGCCAACTTCACCATCTCGACCAAGGGAGCCAGCGCCGGTGGCCTGACCATGGCCGTCGAGGGACCCAGCAAGGCAGTTGTAAGTTCGCGATCCTTGTGCGATGGCTATATAGAGATAGAGGCTATATTGAGTGGATTCTATTTTGCAGATCAACTACCATGACAACAAAGACGGCACTGTATCGGTGCAATACCTGCCCACAGCGCCGGGCGAGTACCAGGTGTCGGTTCGCTTCGGCGACAGGCATATCAAGGGATCCCCGTACTTTGCCAAGATCACCGGCGAGGGTCGCAAGCGCAACCAGATCTCGGTGGGCTCTTGCTCAGAGGTGACCATGCCCGGCGACATCACCGACGATGATCTGCGCGCCCTGAACGCCTCCATACAGGCGCCCAGCGGCCTAGAGGAGCCGTGCTTCCTCAAGCGCATGCCCACCGGCAACATTGGCATTTCGTTCACGCCCCGCGAGACCGGCGAGCATTTGGTCTCGGTGAAGCGCCTGGGCAAGCACATCAGCAACTCGCCCTTCAAGGTCACTGTCTGTGAGCGCGAGGTGGGAGACGCCAAGAAGGTCAAGGTGAGCGGAGCCGGGCTCAAGGAGGGCCAAACGCACGCGGACAATATCTTCTCGGTGGACACCCGCAACGCCGGCTTCGGCGGTCTCTCCGTCTCGATCGAGGGTCCCAGCAAGGCCGAGATCCAGTGCACGGACAAGGACGATGGCACCCTAAATATCTCGTACAAGCCCACCGAGCCAGGCTACTATATTGTCAATCTGAAGTTCGCCGATCATCACGTGGAGGGATCACCCTTCACCGTCAAGGTGGCCGGCGAGGGCAGCAACCGGAAGCGGGAGAAGATCCAGCGGGAGCGCGACGCCGTGCCCATCACGGAGATCGGCAGCCAGTGCAAGCTGACGTTCAAGATGCCCGGCATCACCTCGTTCGATCTGGCCGCCTGCGTCACCTCGCCCAGCAACGTCACCGAGGATGCCGAGATCCAGGAGATCGAGGACGGCCTCTACTCGGTGCACTTTGTACCCAAGGAGCTGGGTGTGCACACCGTCTCGGTGCGCTACTCCGAGATGCACATACCCGGCTCCCCCTTCCAGTTCACTGTCGGTCCCCTGCGCGACTCCGGCAGCCATTTGGTGAAGGCCGGAGGCTCCGGCCTGGAGCGCGGCGTCGTCGGGGAGGCAGCCGAGTTCAATGTGTGGACCCGCGAGGCGGGCGGTGGCTCTCTGGCCATCTCCGTGGAGGGTCCCAGCAAGGCAGACATCGAGTTCAAGGATCGCAAGGACGGCAGCTGCGATGTCTCGTACAAGGTCACCGAGCCGGGAGAGTACCGCGTTGGGCTTAAGTTCAACGATCGCCACATACCCGACTCACCCTTCAAGGTGTACGTCTCTCCGGATGCGGGGGATGCCCACAAGCTCGAGGTGCAGCAGTTCCCGCAGGGTAACATCCAAGCGGATGCCCCTTACCAGTTTATGGTACGCAAGAACGGAGCCAAGGGCGATCTGGATGCCAGAATTGTGGCGCCATCCGGCACCGACGACGATTGCTTCATCCAGGCTATCGACAGCGAGATGACCTCGGTGCGCTTTTATCCACGCGAGAACGGTATCCATGCCATCCACGTCAAGTTCAACGGCGTCCACATACCCGACTCCCCCTTCAGAATCAAGGTCGGCAAGAATGTGGCTGACCCAGCAGCTGTCCATGCCACCGGCAACGGCCTGGAAGAGGTCAAGACTGGACACAAGGCCGATTTCATCATCAACACCTGCAACGCCGGCGTTGGCACGCTCCACGTCTCCATCGATGGCCCCTCCAAGGTGGCCATGGACTGCACAGAGGTCGAGGAGGGCTACAAGGTCCGCTACACTCCCCTGCTGCCCGGCGAGCACTACATCACGGTCAAATACAACAACGTGCATATTGTTGGATCGCCATTCAAGGTGGATGCCGTTGGCGATAAGCTGGCCGATGAGGGTGCCCAGGAGACGTCGACCGTCATCCTCGAGACTGTGCAGAAGGTGGCCAAGGGTGGCAAGAACACCGGCGTCCATCTGCCCAACTTCAAGTCCGATGCCAGCAAGGTGGTGCCCAAGGGCATGGGCCTGAACAGGGCCTACATTGGCAAGCAGAATCAGTTCAGCATCTGTGCCACCGATGCGGGTAAGTGATTTGTTCAGTCAGTCAGTCATCCTTGACACTAACCAACCTTCTCTAGGCAACAACATCTTGTACGTCGGCATGTACGGACCGAAGGGACCCTGCGAGGAGTTCCACGTCAAGCATGCTGGCCACAACAACTACAATGTGCAGTATCTGGTGCGCGATCGCGGACAGTATGTGTTGCTGATCAAATGGGGCGAGGAGCATATACCCGGCTCCCCATTCCAGATCGATGTCTAGATCTAGCCAGGCGGCATATATGTATGTGTAGGATATATGCCTCTCCGTGTATCGTGTCTGTGGGCGCTTCATTATGTACCGCATCCGCATGTTCCAGGGTCAAAATTCGTGTGTGTTTTTATTCTTGTTTTCATCTTATGTAATTTCTCTTTGTTTAATTTTAATTTCTTGGCTTTATCGCTCTACTTATATTAGGTAAGTTTTTTTGTTATTTGTATATACATGAAAGAAGCAGCTTCTGTTTTTTTTTTTCGTTTTTGTTTCGACTCGAGAAGGTAAAACGCGCCATTTTTCACCTTATAAATCTTACCTTAAATTTTATTTAACTTGTTTATGTTTTCTTGTGAATACATCGACTAAGCAATAAGCAAAGCAAAGCTCAATACAGATTGATTTAATAAAACTACTCGCTAACTAAATGAGAAAAGGAAATGAAAAGGATATTCAGACACATTTGTTGGGCACACAAGAAGTTACAGTACTACTATTGCAATGCGAATAAATCTCTTAAACAATTATTTAATACTTAAGAAAACATTTATGATGGATTATTATGATTATGACGTATTATGTTTTTTATTATCACCTATCGACATGTAATTTACGTGAAATAAATCAAACAAAATCTAAAAATATTTTTCACTACTTTCTTTATGAATGTTTTGAAAACACACCCAAATACGAACTAAAGAACAATTGTTACAAACAAATAATTAAGGTAACGGTATATGTAAGCTTATATTTATAACTGGCGCATCAATCGTCTGTGGGATCCCCCAGAACGCTGTACACTTCACCATAACGCTGAATGTGCTCAAAGATGTCGTCTTCGCTGGAGCAAGAGGAACTGGAGGTGTGTAAGTCGTGCACCAGAGTTTGGGCAGAGTCCGGGCTGGCACTCAGAGCGGCCGCCAGCTTGGGAGTAGGGCGATAATAAACCGAGTGGCGGCTGTCGAAGCTTCGAGTGCCAATGTGGTACTTGAGATACTTTTTGGCCCGCCGCTCTCCAATGATCCGCCCAAGGTCCAGCTCGGTGAGGTTAAACTTGCCCGTTCCGGATGAGGAGCTCCTGTGCAGCAGTATGCCCCTCTTGGTGATTTTAAGCGGCGGCGGCTTTGCCTCTTTTGTCTCACAGCTGGTTGTGGATGTCACCACAGTGCAGTCCGCTTCGGAGTTCTCCGTTGCTGAATTAATTACAATATTTGTGTCGACCTTTGTCTTCTGCTCTGAGCTGCTCACGTCAAAGCGCTTTTTAACACTCAGTTTGTTGGAAAGAGCCCGAGTACAGGCCGTATCATTGACCAGGGCGGTGGAGTTGCAGGCCACGCTGTTATTGTGAAAGAGAGACTGCAATGGAGACTGCTTCTTTGTCTGATCTGTCGATTGCAGGTTCGCCTTGGTCTTTTGGTCTGCTCGGCGCTTCAACTGCTCCTTACTATATGTTTCCTTGGACAAGGCCAGGACGTGCTCCATCTCCTCTTCCGTGTCATTAAATGTCATCGTATTTTGGCCATTTCTCTTCAGTTTTATATCTTCATCAGAGTGGACGGCACTGGCTGCTTCGGCATTCTTTAGCGCGAAACATCGCTTCAGTTTTATCAGTGGTATCTTTAGCTTTGGATGTTCATTGGATGGGAATTGGGAATCAGGCGAATGAACCACTTCCTTTAAATTGTCTTTCTTCTTGGCGGCAGATTTGGGTTTCAATCGCTTTTGCCTGGGCGTTTTTCCGATCTTCTTGTCTCCTTCAGAGCCGGTAATTGCTGTACCATTTGCACAAGGCTCATTATTGGGGACAATTTCTTCTGGGATATCTGTGGTCTTTTTTGAGAGGACGGCTGGCCTCTTCTTTTTTAATTCATCTTCCGAAGAAACGCTCTTGATCCTGCCAACGTCAGGCGTCAGTCCTTTCACAGACTTTGCTACATCTTTGTCTTCGCTGATTGGAGGCAAACTCTTTGACTTGCCGGACAATACAGCTTTTTTCTTCGGCGCCTTTTCTGCAGAAGACATTATTGGTTGTTTCGATGTTTTGACTGCTTTTATATTTTCGGCCACCTTTTTCTCTTTTTGCTCCAAAAAACTCATTAAACGGCTTTTACCTAGGAATTCTTTTTCATCCGAAGAATCGCTTACTACAATCTCAATTTTGGGGGGAAGCTTGCTGATAGCTTGCCTTTCGTTTTCAACATTTTTTGTCTTGGCCTCGATTTCGGTGATTGGAGGCAAACTCTTTGACTTGCCGGACAATACAGCTTTTTTCTTCGGCGCCTTTTCTGCAGAAGACATTATTGGTTGTTTCGATGTTTTGACTGCTTTTATATTTTCGGCCACCTTTTTCTCTTTTTGCTCCGAAAAACTCATTAAACGGCTTTTACCTAGGAATTCTTTTTCATCCGAAGAATCGCTTACTACAATCTCAATTTTGGGGGGAAGCTTGCTGATAGCTTGTCTTTCGTTTTCAACATTTTTTGTCTTGGCCTCGATTTCGGTGATTGGAGGCAAACTCGTCGACTTGATTGATAAAATAGCTTTCTTCTTGGGAGCCTTTTGCGCAGATGAGATTGCTAGAGCATGTGTGCTCCTTCCCTCCGAGCCACTCAATGGTTTTCTGCGCTCCAGTCGCTCGTCTTCATCGGAAGTGTCGCCGGCAATCAAATGTCTGTGGTGAGTCCTCTGACGCCTTGGAGTATGGGATGCTCCAAGGGGCGCTGACTTTTTTATAAATTTATGCGGGGATTGACCCTTGCCACGGTCACGACACTTGGAGCGAACTGTGGTCTGTGGTGTTTTCCTTACAGTGAAATGTTTCTGCACGCATTTCAGAAGATTGCTGCATTTGGTGGGCGTCTCTGTGAGTACGGGACTGTTGCAGTTCTCCACAACCCATTCCTCCGTTGAGGTGTTGGCAATGTGCACCACGTTGGAGCACAGTCGGTCGCTGTTGCAGCAGCTGCACTCGTTTTCCATGAGGCGCGGACGCAGGTCCTCCTGGAAGCTATTTTGACGGCGCATGCGGTGCATGGATCGTGATGATGCTGATTGGGGATGATATTCGAGCTGGCCGCGATATGAGCAGTATTCATACGCGCTTCTCGTCAGCACACGTCTTAGGCACGATCGGCAATCGCATCCGTTTAAGGTGGTATCCTCGTCCTCGCTCGAGGGCGAACCAAAGAACGATGAATCAACGCGACGCTTGCGTAGATGCTTGTGGCGCGAGTTATGGCTGCGGCTGCTACTGTGAGAGAAGTGCCTGGGACTGCTGGTGAGGTAGGCCAGCTTCCGCTCCCTCTCACGACGCCTATGTAGCAAAGCCTGCATGTGATGGCGGTGCTCCTGTTCATCGTCGTAGGCGTACTTGGCACGCAGCTCGTCGCGCTTGCACGAGTGTGTGCGATACATTTTGATTGTGCTCATGTTGGTCACCTTGGAGATGGGTGTACTACGCTGGCGACTCTGCATTATATAGCGGGCCGTCTCGACGGAGTGCAGCGACTCGCTGTCGCTGGAATCGGAATTCGAACGGTCATGCCTTAAGTCGTACCTTTGGGAGCTTTTTTCCTGACTATTGTTTCGGCGCATCCATTGGCCCACGTGTTTTTCGATTTTTTGCGCATCGAAGGTGTCCAGTATTTTGTCCAGCCCGGCCGCCTTCCACTTGCGCTTGTGCTCCTGGACAATGGGCATCGTTTGGTTCAGAATCTCCTCCATCTCGGCCGTTTTTTCTTTGTTCTCTCCCGCGCACAAAAGGATCGTCAGCTCCGCCTTGCTCATAGCTGTCTTTGTATTTATGTTTCCCATGTCCAAGTCCTCCTCCATTAGATCATCTTCGGCCGCCTCCTCATCCTCCTGCACATCGGGGTCTCTATCCTCTCTTTTATACAGTAGCTCCATGTCGCTAAAGTCCAATTCTTCGCCATCGCCGATTTCCCCGCACCTCTACAAAGAAATTGCTTAGCATTCGGAGTACCATTGGGACTGCAAAAGAGAAGCCTCACCTTCATCATGTTGGCCCAGCTTTTGGAGCGCTCGTAGGCCAGTGTCTCCAAGGTTTCCTCGTCCAATAGTGCATGCGACATGTTTGCATGAGCAGCGATTTGCTCATTTACTATTAATTTACAAAAATTTCCTACAAAATCAAAAAGATGCGCTTGAAGTAAAAAATGGCTATCAGTGTTACCGTATACAGAATATCCGAAATATACCGTCTCAAATTCAAATTATACTGCAAATATACCGATGAAAACCAGAATGTTTGGAAATCCTGTATATAACAGGAAAAGTGTTACCAGACATGTCAAGTCTGAGGTGGCTTGGCGGGAGTTTTGAATCATTTTTTCTTTCGTTTTTATTTTGACGTTATATATGTTTTACATTAGATTAATATTGCAGATAAACAAACGAAATACATATTGTATGCTTAAATAACTGTTCAATTTAAATACATATACATATCTCCTGTTGATGCTCCATTGGCCACTAAATGTCGGAATAAAATACATGTCTATTTCTGCTGTTTTTCTTCTTTCTCTTCTTTTGTTGTTTTTCTGTTCGTGTCGGGTTGGTTGTGTTAATAATTTTATATATATATATAGGTTGGTTGTTTGGAATTGGTTGGCCAGGCCGTTAGACGGCCCCTACTTGCGGTTGCGTATGGCGCGGTCCATGATATTGTTAATGCGCGTCTCCGAGTAGCCCGGCACGAGCATATGGATAAGCTCCTTCATAAACAGATCACTCACTCCCGGGCTGGACCGTTCGGCCAGCTCGAACACGGACTTAAGGTCCCCGATGTCGCTGCCGACGCCCATGTTCTTGCTGGTGTTGCCGCCAGAGTACTTCCTCTGGATGTCGCTCAGTACGGGGAAGAGGAAGTTGTTCAGACAGGCACTGTTCGTGTGGATTATGCGCTGGCCCGTTGGCTGCTGTTTCACATGATTGGAAGAGGGATGCTCGTCGTTGATGTTGTTGCTGTTGTTGCTGCTGCCGCTGCTGGCGTTTGTTGCATGGAATGATTCACGTTGGCTGCTGCGACGCTGCTGCTGCTGTTGTTGCTGTTGTTGCTGCTGCTGCTGATGGTGGTGCTGCTGCTGTTGATGGTGTTGATGCTGCTGCTCGACAGCAGCCATGGGCAGTCCCAGAGAGGCACGACGCTCCTCCACCTGATCCAAAGGAGCCGCGGAACGCGACTGACGCAACTCTGGCTTGGAGCTGGCCCGCTTCTGGATTAGTTCGTTGGCCGAGGAGGAAGTGGTCACGCCCGATGCCGTCACTCCAGCAGAACTCGGTGGCGGAGCATTAAGCATAGTCGTGGTCGTGGCATGTTTGTTGCTCAAGTTATTGTTGTTGTTGTGGCTGCTGTGGCTGTGATTATGGTTCGCCTGGGGCGCCAAGGCAGACACTGTGGCCGCCGACGCTTCGTTGGAGTTGGATGTAGAGATGACGGAGACCGAGGAGACGACGGAATTGTTACCGGCCGGGGATTGTGTGGTCTGCATCAGCTTCTGCATAGTCAGCTCGTGCTCCTGCAGCTGGAAGCTGTTGACGCCCGCTCGCGGCGCACTGTTGATGTGCAGTCCCTTGACGGTCATGATCCAGGGCTCGTCCTGGCTGCTGCCGCCCTGCTTGGCATCCGAGTCCGAGTCAGAGTTCTCGGACTCCGTCTCGCTCTCGTCGCCCTTAGAGACCTTCCACTTCTTGAAGCGATCGATCAGATCGATCAGGTAGGCGTTCTTCTTGGCCTTCTTGATAAACGGATACTTGAGCAACTCCTTGGCCGTGGGTCGGTTCTCCGGGTCCTTGTTGAGGCAGGCCTCGACAAAGTCCTTGAACGACTTGGTGTAGTTGCCAGTCAGCTGGGGCGGATTGTTCTTGGGTATGAGGAAGAGGACGCGCATCGGATGCAGCTCAGAGTTGGGCGGTTCGCCTTTGGCCAGCTCAATCGCAGTGATTCCAAGCGACCAGATGTCGGCCTTCGAATCGTACTGCGATTGCTTAATCACCTCGGGGGCCATCCAGAACGGCGTGCCCACAAAGGTGTTCCTCTTCGAGGTGGTGTTTGTCAGCTGGCCAGCCACTCCGAAGTCAGCCAGCTTCACGTCCCCCTGCTCGCTCAATAGAACATTGGCTGCCTTGATATCTCGATGCAGCTTTCTCTCCGAGTGCAAGTAGTCGAGACCCTTGAGGACCTCCCTCAGTATGATCCCGATGTGCATCTCCTCGAAGGAGCCAGCCTTCATCAGATCCAAGGCGGAGCCGCCACCCAGGTACTCCATGATGATCCATAGCTTGGTGCCCTTCAGGAACGACCCATAGTACTTGGTCACGTAGGGCGAGTCGCACTGCGACAACACCATGATCTCCTGCTGGATGTCGTCGATCTCATCCTCGGCCTCCTCCAAATCGATTATCTTTATGGCCACCACCTGCTGGGTGCGATTGTCGATGCCTTTGAAGACCTCACCGAACGAGCCCTTGCCTATGCGCTCCTGTTTTGTGAAAATTAGCTCCGGATCGACTTTCTCTGTCCAGGACATGGTTACGCTTGCTTGGGTCGCCTTTCGTGGACCTTGGGGGCTGGGGCTGACGGCGATTTTCTACTGGCGTTGCTTTTGGGGCACTGACAAATAATTTTTTCGTTTTAATCCAAGATTTCTACTTAGTGATGAGCAAACAGTGATAAGATGTAGTGATGTAAAAACACATCGATACATCGAGCATCGATGTTTTTTACCGATGTTTTCCGGTGTTTTTGCTGGTACCGATGTTGAGCGATGCATCGATGTTTTGCAAAACATCGATCGTTTAATTTCAAATCATTGCGTATTTGTCTTCTGTAAGCAGCAACACAGCAATGCCAAAGTAAGTAAACATATTTGACTTAAAATGAATCAAATTTACTATAGATGGTATACATTTGTTTAAATATGAAACTGCGAACGCCGTTAACATCATTCGAAGGCAACCCGTTGTGTGTTTGGGAAGGGTACTGTTCAGTCACAGACATATACCTTATTAATATTACAGAATATACAGTACAATCTCATACACAAATACTCATAAATACAATTGTCCATGTCACTTCATGTCAATGAATATGCCTGTGCGTTCCTTCCCATACAATAAGAGTACCACTGCTAGCTATATAAGGAGATCCATTTGTTCAATAAAACTCAGTATCAGAAACAGTACCACAACTGCCTGTCACTAATTTTCCCATCGCAATCATCAGAGGCTGTCGCCGTGTCTTCAAATCCTGATTTCGCGGTCATACATCGATGCATCGAAGAATAAATCCGATGTATCAATCCAACATCGATGTTTGATTTTGACAACATCGATGGACATCGACATCGATGTTTTCATTCAAACTTACATCACTAAAGTGATATCGATTTCGACCCTCAGAAATATACCAAAATATACCGTCTGGTTTAAAAAATATACCTCAAATATACTGACGAGTTCAAGTTCTATTATACGTATTCCTCGTTTTTAATATTCCGTCGAATATTACTAGCTGTATAGAACATTTAGCCATGCCCACATATTTTTATACGATTGATGAATCAATTTTCTAAAAGATTGGGTAGTTTTTAATCCTTGCTTTTATTGTATTTATTGTAAAAAAAGGGTTAAACGAAAAAGTTCAACAAAAAAAAGAGTCGCTATATTGCGTGTAAGCCGTAGTATATACCTTTGTATACCTTATTTTGTTAATTTTATATGAAAGTGTGCATGGAATGGGACTCATTGTTCTGAACCGGTTATGACGACTAATTCTTGGTTAATCTTTCTTCCGTCGAATATTCCCAGCTATATAGATCTCTTATTTTTGCCCAGATAATTTTATATGATTATCGAATCAATATTCTACTTGACTGGCTTATTTTAAATACTTGCTTTTATTGGATTTTGCATAAAAAAGGGTTTTAGAGAAAAAGGTGAAACAAAAAACGTAGGACGCATTTGCTGTCGCGTCTCGGTCGGAAGGAGGGTGGGGGTTTTTCGATCCAGTCTGCTCCGCAACTGCTTTAGCAATTTTCCAAATGCCGTCCAGTACATCCCATGCAAGGCGCGCAAAGATTCTTCATCAGTATACATGGGTGTATATGGGTGCTTGTCCCTTGCGGCGGCGGGTACGCTTCTTCGATCGCCGATCTCTGGCTCGATCTCGATCCTCCAGGGGGGGACAAAAATTCTTGTAGCACAAAATAAATCTTTGGGAGAAACATCAAATTTGCAATCATTGCAAACAACGATGTTTTTAGATTAAATTCAATTTTTGGATCCGGTCCGGTCCAGGGGTCTTAATATTAAATTTATGCATATAATGTTCAATGTTCATTTATATTACAACTGCCCTATTCAAATGCTCATGATTGTATTGTCCCGCTTAAGCAACTATTTTTACGCGCATAGCTGTGTTGTTATTGCTTGTGTCCGAAATATAACTGTAACGTTCTCACACGTATAGCCGAAGCGCGCAGCTGCACACGCATACATCGATGGACCGTCGCATCGCAAGATCTTTCAATTCCCTTTTGCTCGACTTCTTTTGTGGAGTAGAAAATTAGAAACACAACCACCGCCCGCAAATCGCTGTACCACCGCAAATGAACCACCGCTACTCATATATATATAACCGCCGATATTATTATTATTATATGAAGGTAATAAATAGTTAAAACTAGGTATTAACAAAGTATGGGGCTATGGCTACTTAGGCCTCACTAGAGTATTATTATCTATTATACTATTTATGTACAGGGATGGTTGCACATATTTGCGGCTATATGAAGTGAAGGATTTTAGATTGATCTAGATAGTTGAGGATTATTTTTGCGTTTTTGTTGGTAGGGTTGAACACCAATCTGGTTTTTTTTCTTTTGGAAATAATGTTAGTACTTCCTTTAAAAGTAGTCGTGACTTGCTCAAACTTAATTTCCCTTAACGTAAAAATCCGTTATTAATTTGAGGAGTACTTCTCTCGCTATTTTTTTCAGCAGCCTTTATGTTTGTATTGGTGGCATGAGTAGGAGGCTAGGCGGCATTGTTGGTGTTATTGGTCTTTCTGCCGGCTTTGGCGGTGAACCTGGGGAGTTTGAGGTTGTTTTTGAATGATTGTTCGTGGCCACCTCCCCATCAAGCCACTCCCACGTTGTAGTTGTTGTTACTCTTCTCATTTTTATAGCCGGTACGTAATAAATGAGCAACATTCTTCCCAAGTTCTTTCCATACATCACCATGATTAATCCGGGTGAGCGTTGATGTAAGACTGATGCGTTGGACCTAGTAGTAACCACAATTTCTTCTCAGGCCACATCATCTACGGACAAAGGAGAGATGCCCTGGATCACTCCAAGACTACCCACAGGTTGCCCTTGCCACCGGAGGACTTTGGCGAGACTAACATGGGAAAATTATATATTGATATCTTCAATTGGTTGTCCGTCCGCAATGATGAAGATGAAAAATTGGACCACGATCCGGTTATTGTCTACACGACCCCAGAGCTAATGCCGGTGGTAAAGTCTCGCTTCCGTTATCTGGCATCCGAGGCCGAAATCGACGAAGATGAGCGAAATATTATGGTGTATGACATCTACCATTTGTTCAACACCTTGAAGAAGAGTGTATTGGACGTGTCTGGGGTTACGAACGATCGGATCATCTTCCATATGACAAACAACTTTTTTGTCAAAGACTTTTTTGAATTTACTGAAGGGATTGCGTGCGATTTAAGTTTAAAATTTAAGATATTTATAGTTTTTATCAATTGCTAAGCATCACATTGTATTTTTATTACCATGAGAAAATATGAAACCAACATAAATATTGTACCAACAGTATGGTCAAGCGTTGGGGATTCACCTTTAGCGACTTCATGATGGGATCGTGTGACTTATCACCGAGTAGCAGCCATCAGTCCGTATCAAGGGCCTACGCGTAAGCCCCTAATGCACTTTTTTGCCTCTGTGCCAAAGTCAGTTCCATCGAAAATTTATATTTTTGTGGACGCAGGAGGCCTGATGCACACGAAGATGGCTAGAAAAAAATATATTCATAGAATGTGTAGATTTTTGTCTTTTTTGGGTTTATACTGCTCTCAAACTCAAATTTTGCGCACTATACCATACTATTAAATAAATAATAATTTACCTACCGATTTTTCCATTTTTTTCTCACTATTTTGACGATTTTACTCCACGTTTACGTCCGTCTGCTGTGGTTTTCAATCACAAAATAACACACAAACGGAAAAAGGGCGGCGTTCATGTTATATTACGTGATCCGGCTTTTCTTGCGTATCGTGCCCGTGTTTAAGTCCGTTTGTGATAGTCTTGCGGGACTTTGGTCGTGAGCATTTAGCGATATTTCGCCCGTAGCTACCGATTTTTTCCGTTATGTTTCACTTTTCTGTCCATTTTTCACCCGTTTTTAAGTCCGTTTGTGATAGTTTTGCGGACTTTGTCGTCACTTGGTTTTCGTCCGGTAAATGCTCTTCCGGATTTTTATCATTTCTAAGTCCGTTTCCGGACATTATATGTTAGTTCCGTTTTACTATCGCTCTTTGGTCCACTGGGTTTTAAAACGTCGATTCTTTTTCGAAAATGTACCATTAAAGGCTATTATCGAACTAGTTCTGTGCAAACAGCTGCTGCGCCAAACAGCACGTTACGTGTTAACAGTGGGTGGTCTGTTAATAGAAGTGGCTGTCAGTTAGGGAATGATGGGTATCACTGTTGTGTATTTGAATTTGAAATTCTAAATTTAAGTAATATGAAATAAATGTAATTTTATCAAAAATGATTTACTCTTATAGGTATATTAAAAAAATAAATACCCACCAACTGTTGCACCCATTACCCATGGCAACAAACCTTTCCTTAGCAAGGGTCTGATTATTTTATTTATTTGTTGGCCCTGTCAATGCCAATGCCAACGCAAACAAGCCATGACTTTTAGTATTTCTTGGCCCTCTCTCGGATTGTGCGATTGTGTCGGTCCGGTCGGAAATGCATTTGGCATGTCCAGCGAAATTGGCCAACGAAGTAGAAAGAGAGCCAACGAAAGAGGAAGCTGCTTTGTTTTGTTTTCCTGATATGGGTGGGGGTTGACGCGGGCTTAAATCCCCTTTTGTCGGACATCTTCTGTCTGCCATTTCTCTGGCAGCTCAGTCCCTGACTGCGAATGCCCCTCAAGTGCGGGGGCAAACATTTCCGAGTGGCAATCACACAAGCCGCGACCTCGGGCGGCACATCGAACCCGAATCAATCGCGATAAGGATAACCACTTCCACTTGAGCCAGAACGATGGCGAGGTGGGCCTATAAATGCCTCCGTCAGGCGCTGCAGCCGCATCATTGCCACCGGCACCGCCACAATGCCACCGCAAGTCACGAGTACGAGTAAGTGAACGTCCATCCCAATGAGCCGCCATCCTCATATCTTAAGACTTTTCCCTCTGATTAGCTCCCTTCTGGCTGCTCGCCTCCTTCCTGGGGCTCCTGTTGCTCCTGCAGCTTCCCCACCAGACGCCTGCACAGTGCATCGACACCCACGAGCCGGGATGCCAGCACCCGGCAGAGATTGGAATGGCACAGCGGCACTGCATCGATCCCACCAAGTTCTGGCAATGCTACGCCCTTGGCGACCCGGCGAAGCTCAAAAATTGCCGCCCCAACATGGCCTTCGACCAGGATCGCAACGCCTGTGTCCCCTGGATCGCATGGGTGTGGCAGCCCTGCTTGGAGCCTGTCAGTCGTCCGCCCGGATGGGAAGGATGCCAATGGACAAAAGAAGAAATGATAGACTAAACGAATAATCTGTGCATGCTGGACCAAATGAATATCATTCTTAAGATTTGTTGTATATTTTTGCATCTCCTTAAATAAATTAAATGTGCATGAAACCTATATCGCAGATTTATGGAGACGAACGGAAGAAACTTTGAAAGTGATATCAACTACAGGGCGTTTAAAAATATATTTGTATGTCTTCAGAAGAGAACAATACGGAGTGTACACAGTTTGTGGCAAAATACACTATATATTTTATCGTACTCTCTGTCGCGTCTGCACTGTTTGGGAAATGTGCAAATTAATCTGTTTACTTTGGCACAGCGATGCTCTGTGCACTGCTCATAATTAGGTTCGCACCTCACTCTCAAGTGTCGGAATATTCTACAGGCCCCTACATTCCCCTTCCCATCCCCTTATCATTCGCAATGTCAAGCGCAAGATTCGAGAAAACGATAAGTGGATATACATATCTCTGGGCTCAATGAGACTTATCTTATACCCTACTTATGATAGAGATATCTTTTGATCTGATTCTGTGAATCATTTTTATGAGTCTTTTGCACTAATTTTATTTTTATTTTAGTTAGTTTATGTGAATCTTATTCATCTCTCCTTTATGAGTGACCTCCAGCTGTGAATCATTTTTGTGATTTGATTAAACCATTTTACTCATTGCCCTTCGTGGGAATGTTAGGGAACGCCTACCTACCCTTTATACCAGTTCCCCTAGTATTGTGGATCCACTTTAATCATCTCTTTCTTTTCTTGTCTTTTCTCTCAGTGTTGTACCCTTTATTTTTTCTCCCAGTGCGTTTTTCCGCTCAAAGTTCCATTTATGTATGATCTCCCCACCATTTTCTCTCAGCGGTTTTCCAGCAGTAACCAAAAATAATATTTATACGATCTGATGATGGGCCAGATGCAATTACAATTCCAATTGTTAACGTGTTTCATCTGACAGCAGTTAAGGTCACGCCCCTCAACCTGTCTGGGGGGCGGGAGCTGGAAAACTGTTTTCGGTTGACGCCAAAGCATTTGTCATAAATCAATATGCCGCGCTTGTCAGCCACAGACACAGAGACAGACACAAGCCCCATCCGTGGCCCCCACCCGCATGGCCCAGTCAACAGTTGGCAGACTCTCGCTCTGCCGCAATAAGTTGCACTATTTTTGATTCGCCCGGATCCGTCCGGCAGTACATACGTAGTACGTACACACTTTGTGAGAATGGCAGCATTTTATTTCGTTTCGCAGTTGTCAGTCAAAACGCTTTGTCAGGCCGGCGAGCACATCAATAAGCGGCAAAAAATACGTTTCAATCGCAATTTTATTTCTCGATTTTCCCGCCCCCCCAAACCCTCGGTGCGTGCGGATCCAACAAAATATTTGCATGTAAAAGAATTTTCCACCCCAGCTGCAGAGGAGAAGAGAAGAGAGGCGAGGAGGAAATACTCTGACAAGAGAGACCGCTGGTAAAAATTGTGAAATGAAATTTTAGCATACGTGACGTATACGCAATATATTTAATTGCATTGGAAGGAAGGCTGCTCTTTTTTGTCGCTTCTCTCGGGAAACAATGTATATACATAGTAGCGAGTGGAAGTGGCAGTGTAGGAGATTGATATATATAAATGTTTATAATGGGATCTAAAGCGATCTGATAGTAGCGTGGCAGGAGTTCAGCTTTAAAATGAAAGAAGAAGGAGTTTTAAGTGGAGTGGCAGAAATCTCAACCTGAGTAAAGTTTCTGGCAATCTCAAAATACTTACAAAATACTTACAAATGCCGCACGAATTCCCATAAATCACTTTAGAGAGAGTTGAAGGGAGAGTGTGAGAAAGAGGCAGTACCAGTTTTACGACAAGGACAGGGCCAGGGACAAGGACAAGGATTTTACAGCCAAGCAGCCAGCCAGCCAGCGAGGAAGCCATCCAGCCAGTCCGCTACGTAGCTTCATTTAATGGCAGACATTAATAACCCGATTTAATTTATGGCCCAAAACTAACAAAAGCCGAATGAGCACAAAATGAGCAACAAAGGCAAAAGGGATGCCATACCCATGCCCCAACCAGGAATAGCCGGAACAAGGCTCGACTGCGACTGCGACGTCCACTGCCAGTGCGACTGCAGCCGCAACATAGTGCAGTGCAGCGGCAATTACTCAAGGGGCACAAGAGGCCCTAATATGCCTTAAGGCGCTACCAAAGCCAGCCGCCGCGGCCGTTGAGTCAGGTGAAATTTGTTGGCCCAGCCCCAAAAATGCCTTTGAGGCAGTGTTTTGAATTAATTAGCAGAGGCAGTGCCATGGACAGCGGCTGTGGAACGCTGTTTGCGGCCTGCCCATGCCCATGTCTGGCTATCTCTCGGAAAATAATTTACAGCTGCCGTTGATGTCATGAATATGCAAGCAGGCAAGCGGGAACCCAAAGAGGGTGGAATTAGTGGGCAAAGGAGCTCCGCACCTGGATCTCGGCCTGGACCGCACTTGGCCGGAAGAAACAACAATCGGTTGAGCGGTGGGCAAACAAACAGCGCCATAAACTGCCTGCCAAATTGCAAGCAGAAAGCGGGCCTGGCCTGTAAAACCCGATTCTGGGCGGTCTTATCGCCGCCCCAGCATCGCACCTCAGTTCCGCTCGATAAGATAACACTCGGCCTAAGAGCGTATAAAAGAGGGGGCCAGTAATTAGCATAGGTCAGTCCAAGGAAAACCTCCAACCCGAACTCGAAAGCCAAGATGAACTTCCTGCATTTATTCACCCTCTTCTTCGTCCTTTGCCTGGGCAGCATCAGCAGTGGCGCTTCTGTGGGCCAGAAGCCCACGGGACAGCCAGGCTGCCAGACCGATCAGGAAATCACGGTGGCCACGTATCCCCATTTCTATCTGAAGAACGCCTACTGGATTTGCACCACTAAGGATGTTCCCGCCACACTGGCCGCTTGCCCCAAACCCTCTGCCTGGCTGGATGCTGTCAAGGCCTGCGTTCCCTGGTCCGAGTGGTACTGGTCGCCCACAGCCCTGCCTCCTAGCGAGCCCCTAGCCACGGCCTAGGACTACACAGATCCAGAAAAAGATTATTATACTGAATCCGAAATGAATAAAATGATATTGCAAAAAGCAAACAGGGTATTATAGTAATCTTTGCAGAAAGTACGGGTACATGCCTCATAGGGTTGCAATAACTTCTTATCGTATTCTGTGTTCTTGATAAGTAATAACAGCTGAGGCGATTTGCTTATCTGTAGATCTGTATCTCTGGGATCTAGCCGCTTAGTTGTAATGACACCTTGTTGCCTTACAGTCAGTCTTTACATCAGAGGAATCTAGGTAGGATCAGTTGGAAGCATCAATAGCAAGAACATTCAAAGTGAGAAGAACCTTTACGGTTACCCCACACATTCATTGCCTCAACATCTCACATTTCTTTACCAATTTCCCAAGTCTTTAGCATCTCGCTTCTCCTCTTTCCAGCCATGTCTGAGCGGGACTACAATGGCGAGCCGGGCTGTCGCACCCCGGCGGAGCTGAGGAAGTCCTATCGCCACTACTGGGACCCCACGGCCTACTGGCAGTGCGGCCAGGAGCCGGAGCAGGCGGCACAGCTGAAACGCTGCCCCGCCAATGAGCTGTACTACGACAAGGCGCAACGGTGTGTGTCGTGGAAGGATTGGCAGTGGACGGAGCCGCAGGAGCCGCCCACAAAGCCACGAAAATAAAACATGGCGCATGTATTGAAACAAATTGTCGAAAATATAATTAAAAAGCGCTTTCCGCGACGTGGGAGTGTGGGCTAATTTATGCACAGGCCGATTGCTGGGGTTGGGTGGACATAAGCCGCTTTGGTGCCACAGAAGGCCCCTGTGGAGCATGGAGCATGGAGCATGGGGCATGGGGCATGGTGCATGTGAACAGGCGACAGGGCACAGCATGTTGATGCCGGCAAGGATTTGCGTTTGTCCGGGCCATACGTGCAACAATTACGAAGAGTGCGTGAGGACTTTGCCACCGATGGAGGCACACACGCCGGAGGTGGAGGAGCACCACTCTGCGGTGTCCACCTCCCATTGGACACTGTTTGTTTGCGCAATTTGGTAAATTGACATGATGGCCATTGCCATTGCCATTGCCAATGCCGGCACTATGGCGCTGGAGCATCCATGAGCCCCATGGACTTAACTTCTGGTGCTAGCTTTTAATAATTTGTAATTAGCCATCGCCATTTGTGCCAACGAATGTTACAGAACCTTCCCGTGTACACTATTTTGTGGCAGTTGAATAAATTGGTTTGAGTCCTTAATAAATACAAAAATGTTACCAATTTATATCAGAAAGTAACCACTTCAGTTCACCCTTTCAGCCCCCTTTTTGGGGCATGCAAATATAATTTAAAATTATGCGTTTTGTGCCTTATATTAAACGGGAATTATAGGTAAATTATGAAATTGCCAAATAAAATGATATGATACGATCTGGTTCATGGGAGAGTACGAGTATTGCGTACAATCAATATAGAAATCCGTGCCAGATTACTTGTTGTTGTTGTGTAAAGCTATTGGTGTTGTTGCAACACTGTGGCAACACACAGCTGTGGCAAAGCAGCACAATCTACGAGTATGTTTTTGTTTGAATTTCTGCTTTGTGTTTGTGTGTGCGGGGGTTCCTCTTTTCTTTTCTTTTCGTTTCGTGTCGTGTTTTTTTTTTGTACTGTTTGAAGCCCCACAATTTGATATACACAAATCGATTTACTTGCGCATGCAAATAACTTTATTTGCTTAGTGGGTGGCACAAATGGCAGGGAGTGGTAGCAGCATGGGCAATGGGGAATGGCGAATGGGGAATAGGGCATGGGGCGGAGGCAACACACAAAGGGAAGAACAACAGAAACTGTTAACAAAAAGTCGACAGCCTGGGTTGGCTCAGCAGCCAAACAAATTTGCATAAATCGCAGTTGGTAGCACACATACATAAATACACCCCCAACACACACACACACACACACACGACCGTAATCACACCCTTAGATACACACATGTGCTTATTCACGCCCATGCAACGACATCGCCATCGACACGGAGTGAGAGGCAAGGCGCAAGGACTAAGTGCATGCTTAAGTGTTTTCTTTTCCATTTACGTGCAACGACGTTGGAGTGAGCAGCGCTGTTGTGGCTTGTCCCCTTGTCCCCATGTCCCCCTCTCTTTCTATGTGTGGCCCCCTCCAAACACATCCATGGATATATCCATACATATATGCATATGTAAATCAAGGTAAACAGAAATCTGTTACAGCATGATACCATTACAATGACATGCAACGGGCCGCACACAGTCTACGTCGACGACGTTCCAGGCTCGATACACGACACAAGATACATGCCACACGCCCCCAAACCCAATCTGAAACCCCATCGTATGCCCACACACAGCCAAAGTAAACTAGATACTTATACACGTGTCTCATATTGACTGCGATATGTTATACAAATGAGATATTGATGCCGCACCATTACAACAGCAGCGCCAACAGCAGCAGCCTGCCATCCAGCCAGACATCCTCGAGTGACGGCAAACAAAACAAGAGTAGCAGCAGCAGCAGCAGCAGGAAGAGCAGTAGCAGTATGGGGAGTGATCTAGTAGGAGCAGCAGCAGAAAGAGGAGCACTAGAAACAGTAGCCGTAATGGAATAGGCGGCCATCAAAGCCCCGGATCAGGGGCTGTAGGCATGGACACGGGCTGTTTAACTTGCGGCTTCCCCTGGATCCAAAGACCCAAAGACCAGCATGGCCATGCAATGGCCATAAGGTGTTCTCTTACGAAACCTGAGACCAGAGGCACCGCTAAATGAGAGAGAAACCCCAGCCTCGGCCCATGTGCGTGTCCAATCATGGAGCAATCAAAGCACACAGGGAACGAAGGAAAGCAAACGAGTGGAAAGGAAAGGCAGGAAAGGAAGAGAACTGCAATATCAAAGCCAACGCCAAAAGGATAAGCAGAGCAGAAGGAACGAGGCCTAGGCAGAATTTAAGGAATATGAAAATGATTAGTTTTCGATAGAATTCAGTTCGATACAAATGTAATATAATTTAATCTAAATATAAAATAATTTAAAATAAATATTTGATATTACATTTGTAGGGAATGTGAAATATATTTCGATCAAATATTTGTATATTATTGGTGGTAAATATAATGGAGCTCAGGGTTTGTTTTCTCTGGGTGTTAAACGTTCACCCAGAGAATGGTCATAGCCAATATCCACTGTACTCTTATTAAGATTTTAATATGAAACAGCTTTAGCTCATTCTTCTCCCTTGTCGTCGCAGAGATCCAATTCCCATTACCCTCTACGGCCAAAGTTAATCAGCTGCATAGACAATTTAGAATTTGTCTCCTCATTCAATGAAAGACATTTACCGATCAATATCTTCACCCTGCTCCCAACAGAGTTTCCACCTTTTTGGGGGTACAAATAACAAACGAAATCAAATTTGTCCCCATGAAAACACCTTCAAAGCGACCATCAACCGCAAAAGCAACACAAAAAGGAGGGCCAACAACAACAATAACAACAACAGCAACGAGTGAGAAATAGGGCAAAATGCAATAACAGAATTCAAATTTGAAATGTGGCGGAAATTGAAATCGAAGGCGTTGAAGTGATTTCGTCTCGCAAAAATTCAATTGAAGAGCCGCAAAACCCCTCCCCCCGCCAAACAAAATGTCTCACACAACAACAGCGGCAGGAGCAACAGCAGCAGCAGGAACCACTTCACCACCAGAGCTCCCACCTCCTCCTCCTGCTACAGTGCCACTCCAAGTCCTTATTGTGGCAGGCTTCTGGTTTTGGTTACGCGGTGCTGGTTTTGCGGCTCCTTTCGCATGCCACTCCTCGACTTGGGTGCACAATTTTTCCGCTGCATGCAATTTTAATGCGATTTTGGATTTGATTTGTAACCAAAAAATAAGCCAAACAAACTTTACCCTCTCTCTCTCTCTCTCTCTCTCTGAAAAGTGGTGTTTGGCTGTGGTTATTGTTGTAGCTGTCGTCGTTGTACTTCCTGTTCCTGTTCCAGCGACTCCTGATGCCTCTGATGCTCCTGCTCCTCCCCCTCTATTTGCGCCTCTTGTAACTCTTCTTGTTGCTCCTCTTTTTAAGTGCAAATATAAATTCAACGGCGCAGTAAGCTGCGAGAGGAATGGAATGCTTTGCTGGGTCTGGGCTCTGGGTTCTGAGGTTCGGGTGTTCGAGGGTTCTGGGGGTCAAATATTTATTTGTTGCAGAGCACAAATTTTATTCCGCATACTTTCATGCGCCGCTGCCGCTGTAGCACAATGTGGCACAACTCGCAATGGAAGCTGCACTCACAAAAAACATAGGTACCATTTCAAATAGAAATAATTCCAAATATTCAGTAAATAGCAAAAAACTGATCATTTTTGATTTGAAAATGAAATGGCTTAAAGATTTGTATGATGCGAATTATATAATTTTTTCTCCGTGTATAAACGGAACTGGTGCTGGTCCTGTCCTGCTCCTGAGAAGTGCAACTGGAACTGAGCCGTATAAAACCTTCCGTTGCCATTCAAGTGGAAAAGTTTAAGCCAACTTTGTGCCCCCCATCCGACGGGCCCTTTTCCGCTGAGTCCCAAACAATTCAAGCGCGAAAATGCGCGCACAGAAAAATCATTCAACGGAAGCCGCAGCAGGAAAAGGCAGGGGCAGGCGAAGGGGTGTCAGGGTCCAAGGGTGCACGGGTGCACTGTCACCACTCGATGGGGCAGGGACAGGGGCTAAAAATGCCAATTATGGCCACTAGAGAATGGTGCGGGGGAAATCCCTTGCACCAAAGCGCTACAACAATAGCCAGCGAGCAGTAAAGTAGAGAAAGGGAAACAGCGGAAAAAACTGTGGCATGCTTTTGAGCGCATTGCGTATGCGCCATGTTGTCGCAGACATGTTTGCGCCGCAGCCATGTTTATGGCAAGTTTATTTATGCAGCAGGCACACAAAACTTAATTAAAGTAACATTCGCCGTCAGCCCCAGGCAATGGGTCAATGCTGAAGTTGTGGAGCGGGAGCACAGCTCCTAGCTGGTCAAAGTTGCAGGAAGGATCGGGATGGAGTGCAGTCGAGTGGTTGAGTGCAGAGGCAGACCAGGCCACAAAATAATTGTAAACTCAATTAAATCCAAGCACCGCTGCGCCGTCAGTCCGGCTCTTAGCTACAGGCCCAAGTTCGACTCAAGCACTCTTTCCTTCCAACTCTTACTCTGCCCCATTCCGGGGTACTCTTTGACTCCTTGTGTGCTGATTTCCTGCCTCATTCTGTGACACTCTCCCTCTCCTCTGCCGCTCTATGTGGTCTCCAGCCTCATTCTGTGGCACTCTCCCCGGGTGTGCTGATAACATACGACAGTTGTGACTGTAAAAATCCCTTTTCGCAATTTTTGCACAAAACTTGTGCAGGATTAATGGTCCGAACGGCCCAGGCAGCCATGCAATTAAAATGCAACAACAAGGGGTACAGGAAACAGGAGCAGTGCCGCTGGTAGTGGCAGTGGCAGTGGGAGCAGCAACAGCAACAGCTGCAGGAGTGGGCGGAAATGGAGCAGAAAGATTGCTGTGACTTCAGAGCGTTTGAAAATTCGCATGTGTGACAGAGGGGGGACCAAGGGCCGACCGGAGATAGCCACGCCATTTTAAAGTGGCTGCCGAGGCAGCAAAACGAGCAGCACCAGTCTCAGTCACAGTAGAGAGGGGCAGCCACACTAGTTAGTGCCTCATGGGAGGCGACACAGCATTGTCCACACACATAGACCCCTACGTGTGTAGGGGTCGCCGCCAGCATTGTACGGGTTTTTGCCCGCAATGGCCAAAGACAAATAATGCAATTTCCTGACTAACTCATTTGGGGTGGCCGTGGCCTCCCATTCGCCTCCCCTGCAGAGGAACAGTAGACGGAGGTGGAGGCTCCGCTCCTTGTGGGACCGTGTCGTGTCACTGACACTTGGTCCCCACTCAGACATTCATTACCTAGGCCCGGAGACGGGTCTGGCTGCCTTGAATGATCAAAAGGAGGAGTCACATAGCCAGAGACAGAGAGAGATCTGCAAGAGACTAACTAAGACTGATCACTGCAGACCATGGTTCATCCACATCCAATTTTAGCTCCCCCGAGGCACAGGGCACACAGTGGAGCACTGCCACTCCTCTTTGCTGATGCAATCATTGTCCACTCCAATGGCAACTTCTGGTTTCATGTTGCTGCAACTGCAAGATTAATGCGGTTCAGCATCGAACTTTAAACTCATTTTTAGCCCGGCCCCAGAACTTGATACCGGCACATGTCGTTGACACACACGCACATGAGGCAGACCGAGACGAGACCGGAGACCGGAGCCGAGGACTCCAGCTCCAGGACTCCATTCGGTGGCAGACGAAACACATGTTCAGCAAACCAGTGCCAGTGGCAGTGGCAGTGCCATGGCTGTTGTCCTGCCTGCCCGGCACTTGGTCCCTGGCCCTGTAATTTGTCACTTACTTGTTGTTTGTTTTGCGCAAAAGTTTGCGGCGACAATTGTTTTGCGGTGTTGCGACAGCACACAGCACATAGCCCAGAAGCACTAGCACTCCCCCTAAGACACACTGCTGCAATGATTGTGATTGCAATTTTCTTTGAAATTTTCTTGTTGCTATGTAATTTTCGGTTTTTGTCCGCATGGCTGCCTGCGGGAAAACGCCAAGATTTATGGCACATCGATTTTTGCCCCCGGAACTTTCATGCGTGCGTTATTTTCAATAAGTGTCAGAGTCGCAAACGATCCATCCATGTCGTGCTTATCATATCGGGACTGCCACTCGGACGTTGCTCATATATCAATTAGTTTGCAATCAATTTAAACTTAATAAACCTTCAGTTCGGACACTTTTAATCGCGATAAGTGGGCAAGGAAGAACCCCAAATTAATAGATAGAGATGGTCACCTTCCGGACCACTAGCCTTCGGTGCAATTGCGCAGAGTGCGCCATTGCGTCCAGGGGAAGCAGCCCAGGTATCCGTCCTGGTTGATAAAGGCCTTTTCCTCCCCGCAGGATAGCTGCTTGACGCCATCGTCGGTGCAGAGGTAGTATTGGTTCAGCAAATCGGTGGGCTGTGGCTGCTCGGCGCTGATGCCCTCGCAGTCGGGTTCAACAGCGTCCAGGTTGACGCACTGCGGGTTCATCAGAGCAGCTGGCAGGCAGCCCGAGTAGGTGGCATTTCTCACAAAATAATAGTCTGTATCGCACGTATCCTCGTAGACTTCACCATCGATGCAGAAGTAGAATTTGCGTATATCCTCGCCACCCCAGATTTCGTCCTCGTAGAGGCACGCCTCTTGATCGCCAGTGGTTCCCACAAGGCTGGCGCTCCAGCACACACCCAAGAGCCCAAGAAATATCAAAAGAGCTGCAAAGTATATTTAATTTTGTAAATATGAATAATTCGATATGAGTACCAACATACTTTTTTGCATAGTGAATCCTTTCTGAAGGTAGGTTATCCAAAGCTTGTGTTCAATTTGAAAATCTGAAACAGACTAAACTATGTGAAGGCGAGTGGCTGGGCTTTTATAACATTCTATCCAATCAGTGCGACTTATCGCGACTCCCAACATGGCACCATATCATTGTCAATAGCACTTTGTTTCAGTGATGAGCGAACGTCTTCGAGGGCGATTTTCGGCTACAAAAGTTCTTCATACGCAGTGGTGTGCGCTTATCTTCTCCTTCTGCTATGCAGATAATGGCGAATTCTTGACTTAATTTTCGACTGTTTTCAACAGATATCAAGCCTCTCAAGTGGCCAAGGCCTGTAAAAATTGATGAGCATTTTCCAAGAATCAGACCCTCACCCGGATGCCTTAAAGGCGTCAGACGCTCGTATTTGGGCTTCTTGGGCCCCATCTGCGGCTGTCTATTGCCCAGAAACTTTTAATTGAATTCTCTCTGAGAGCATGCATCGATGGCAAGCCTATTGGAATTTATGTCGAAGTTTCCCTATTTAAACTTGGCGGTGCCGTAAATAGACTTCCGCAAAAAGTGTCAGGACAGGGGGCACTCTCTGTCTTTCTTCGGGAAACGAAACGAAAGAAACGGGAAAAGAAGTTCCAATTGACAACGTGACTTAACAACAAAAGTGTCAGCCAGCTGCTGGCGAACTTTTTCCAGGTTATTGAGGCCTGCGACCAGGCCGCAAAGTGGCTTCTTGCCGCTCCCAGGGTCTTCCCCACGCTTTAAGCCAAATCAATTAGAAGTTTTGACAGCAGCTGCCTCTGCAGCCGTAAACAAAATCCATTCCATTTCATTATCAGGGTTGGCTTGTCCCAGCACGGTTCGGTTATGGTTAGGTTCGTAATTAAATTTTCGTCTGATTTCTGCAGCAATAATTTCCAAATTTACCCTCATTTGAAAGGCAATTAATGTCCGTGCTATCGCTTTGATAAGACCAGACGATGTGTGTGGTTGTTGCTGGTATATAGTTGCTAGTAAGTATCATCCAGTAGTCTAAAAATGTATAGTGGTTGTGGTTTTCCTTGACAGTGAATCATTGTCTAACTTCCCCCGTTCTGAAGAAGAGCCATCAAACGATGACAGTGAGCCAGATAGGCATCAGTTATGAAATTGACTGTAGCTACAGGGAGAATTACAACCCATACCCAACTGTAGTGATACCATTCGAAACTTATCAATCTCATCGTTCGATTGGAGCAGCAGCAAACTTTAAACTCTGTTGCTTATCTAATCATAAAGTTGTCTACTGAGAGAACTGAAAAGTGGGAGAGCGACGACGTCACATCGGGCCAAAATAGAAAGGCCCAGACCGAGAGACGAAAGACGAGAGAACCCATGAAAAATGACTGTAAAAATAGCAATGATAGCGTTGCATGGGCAACATCAGTAAAGTCATGCAATGGGCATGAGTACCACAATGAGTATAAAAACCAAAGACAATGGCGACGCCATCAATCAGTCGAGTCGAGTTTTTCTGTTCGTTCGCACCAGAACCAGAGCCGTAGTGCTACGAAATACATACGAGTACAGCAGCCGTAGAGGAGAGCATATCAATTTATTAACGAACGGCTTATGGGCAAATGATGAAAGCCCGGCAAAGGAAGAACAACACCAGGAGCATCCACATCAGCAAATAATAGCAATTTGCAATAAGGAAAACGCGGAGAGAGACGAGAGTGCGACGAGAGATAGAGGAGAACTTTGTGTGATAATAAATGTTCTGCATGCCGTTCGTGATGAAATTATTTATGAAAAATAAATGGAATACGCTGCTCCTGATGGTGGTACTACTACTGCCACCGCTGGGGGCGGCACGAGACACTTCCGACCCTGACACGCACACCATGAATGCAACATGCAAACATGCCACCGACATGTGGGGAGATCCGAATCCCAACTTATTCTACGTTTGCTCCGCGGACGGACAGCAGCCGCTGCAGCTCCAGTGCCCGCAGGGACGTGGATTTTTCAATGGTCTCGGCTTTTTGGGTTGTTTGCCCTACGACCACTGGCCGGCCTGTCAGATGGCCACGGCCGCGGATGCTGCTGTCCCACTCGCGACGGCGACGGCGACAGCGACGGCTGGCTGTGACAGCGATAGCGAGCACTTTACACAACCCTGGCCTGCTCCGGATCCCAATCAATTCTACATGTGCCCCGCCGCGGCGGCCACACCGCTGCTCCTGAACTGCGCCCCCGGCAAGGGCTTCGTGGCCACCTCGGATGCTGTGGGCTGTGCGGATTGGTCCGTGTGGCGACGCCAGATGCAGTGCGAGGATTACTACTGAGCAGCTGCGACCAGCCTCCACGAAATATGTATGAATAGCCTTTGGCAATAATCATCCTTATCCTGGCAACAGCTGTTGCTGCCACTGTGCACACTCGACTCGAATCTTAATTTATTGGGCACATCTCATGGACTCACTGATAAAAGGTCATGTCATCTGCTAGTTTTATCTATAAATAAAGTAAAAGTTTCTATATTTAACAAGCCATGGCTCGTCTTCGTAGATAACAGAGCGAAAGATATTTTTGAACCTGTTTTCATAAACATTTTGCTCAAACAACCTTAAAGAGTGACTTTAAAAGCGGTTCATTAACTCTCATCGGTAGCCATTTATGGGATTAGCTAAATGCAAATTACATTCCATTTGTAGAGGATAATTTTCATTGGAATCGCTGCTCATTTAAGCATATTAAATGATTTTCTTGGATGCGGCATGTGGGGCAAATCCTTTTAGTTCCCAGACTCCCTCCAAAGCCACGCATTATCCTTTGCCATTACTCTCTCTTGTGCTGCCTCTTGCCTCCTGCCTTGTGGCCCCTGCCTTCCTGTCGGCTGCTGTCTACCGGGTCCTGCCTGATGCCGTGGCGGTCAGCGCTGCCACCCCCCGCACCCGTGCCTGGTAGACAGCTTTGATGTGCTTTTTTACTTTGTCATTCCCTTATGTGGGGATACTTTTTACGGCCACTGTAGCTATAGCAGCACCAGCAGCAGCTGCTGTCTCCTCCACTCACTTACACTTATAAGCCTTTGTTCTTGCCGTCATAAAACATAGCCCCGGCTCAGGTATACACCAGAATGCGGCATAAGGATGATGACACATGCAGCTGGATGGTGCATAAAAAACGGAACAAAAAGCCGTGCGCTTTATCGGAAATTGCATTCTGCTTTGAGCCCGTCCAGATGCAGGAAATTACTGTCAACTGTTAACGCCCGGGATGGGAGCATGAACCCAAGACCTAGGACCCACGACCCGCACCATCATCATCACCAGAGCAAGAGCCAGCCTCAGGCTTTAATAAATCTTCAATTTGCATGCATATATATTTTTTTCCTTCCATTTGTGCGAGGCCATTAATCAATGGACTCTGGGGGCAATGGCAGGCAACATCACGTATACGTAATTTTAATTGCCACTGGAATAAAAGTGTTTAGTCTGGGCGAGAGGAGGAGAAGGTGTGGGCCAGAGGATGGTCTTCAATTTAATTAAATGTTTGCTTGCTGCTGCTGCTGCTGCTCTCAGCAGAAATCAATGAAGGCGACTTCTTATTTATTGCGTACACTCGACCCCAAAGCCAGGACCCGCAGGAGAAGCCGGCACTCGCGTAATGCTGACGCAGACAAGGATTTTCATCAGCGGAAAACTAATTAGACAATTGGCAACTGAAACGAAGCAGATAATGTTAGGGGAGATCCTTCGTCCAGAGCCAAGAGATGTCCTGGAAAATTAAATTCTTCAATAAAAATAGTCAGGGAAAGAAGCATAAATGAATGGAGTATAAAATTAAATACAGCACAATCAGCTGGGAAGCAATAGCTCTTAAAGTCATCTTTAACATCCAGCTATCCAGCTACCCGATTTGGAAGGGGCAATATAGCGATGGAGTTCATAGAAACCACAGGCACTGCCTCCCAAAGGGACGCATGACGCGTCTCGCTCCTCTATTTTGGTCTGGGGGCTATTGTAGAGGGACTCTTCATTTCGTTGATTGCCCCACCGCAGGCGCAATAATATTGATCGACTATACGTACAAATTCTGTTCAGTTGCCCTTCAATTTATGTTCTCCCTTTGCTTTAAATTTAACAGAGCATAGCAATGCAGAGCGCACACACTCCCAATGATGGAACGATGGACTGAGAGAAGTGGAGGCAGCAGGGTTAATGTGGCAATGCAAATCCCAAATGTGGACAAAAATGCAATACGAAGTGCAGCGAGCTGGTTGCCGACGCTCTGTGGGTATGGATGCGCATGTGGCACCAAGGCCAGTGCCGGTTAAGGCATGCGTAGCATGCAAGCTACCTGCCTCACTGGGGGTCCATGGCTGTTGCGCTGTGGCAGCTAATATGTGAGTTCCAGGTGCGGACTACCAGGGCCCATTATTGACATGTAATACCACATACGCTATTTACTTTCGATCAGTGTCTTCGCTCCTGTCAACGAGATCGAATAAAGTGCATTGTCAAGAGGAGTTCCAATTGCCACTCTCTGCTGCCGCTCCGCTCCTGTTGCTGCTGAGTGTGCTGTGGCTTCAATCCATTTACAGGTGTTTGCCCAGAGTCAATGCAGGCGCAGCCAGCCGTAAAACATTTGTCACATTTACATTAAAAGCAGCAGTAAACCCGGGAGCCAGCTTCATCTGTGTTTGCACAGTGCACCGCCGCCATTGCACCGCTGTTGCATCACACCAACCACCCCGCCCCACCCCACCGTGGCACACAAAGCATCAGGCACCCGGACTCCTCGGACCCGTACCCGTTCCCGGACTATGCAATTTATTTGCAGAGTGCACTTGCCAATTAATTCTTATCTCAGCAGCCATGCAGGTTGCCTTCCACGGCGACTGCATAAATCAATGTGCCTGAAATGATAACTCATCCAAGGCAGGTCGCCTTCGCCCTGCCTCATATGGTCTCCGCATACATATATTCCGGCACACAAATCCTGCTCTAGATCTGCCCCTTCGATTGGAAAGTTTGATTGGAGATGGCGGAGGATGCAGCAGCGGGAGCAGCAGGGGCGGCCATTGTGTGCCAGTGTGGGACCTATTGCAACTCACTCAATTTCATGCTGTCAAATGTGCTGGCAAGACTTTGTCTCCTCTCCTCTTCCCCGCCAACGGCGAAGGCAAGGGCAACTGCTGCACTACGTCTTTACAATTACAAAGGTCTTTGGCCGCCCACCCAGCGGCTGCGGCGGCGGCGTCTAATTGAATTGCACTGCGATAATGGCCCTGGCACCTCATTCTCTGCGCAGGGCGCTGCCTAATTGAAAAGTGTTGTTACTACGGGCCAAATATCTGCTTCGATTTTGCGATAAATCTGCAATCAGTTTCGTCTGTCTGGCATCAAAGATGAATGCCATTTGGAATTGAGAGCAGTTTGAGGTGAGAGTTGCCGAAGAGATTATCAATTTAAATGAATGCTGTGAGTGATGGAAAATCTTTTGCTTTTGCATTTGCTTGCTCCTCAAATCATTTAATATTCCATTTGGGGTCACCCGTGTGCTTGCCTTGCATTCCAAATGATTCCAAGGCAAACGTTTATGCAACACTTTTCTGTGACATTATTTATGTACGTATGCTAATTGGATACAAAAACCAAGTGTATGCAATCCGATTGAAGCTTATACTTATACTGCTCTTCAAATCACTTGAATTTCACTTCAGCGACATTTCAAAGGCGATGCGGGCGGTGTCTTTCAGAGGCGAGGCTGAGGGCATGACAGGAAGATTTGTCTCGCCGTGTGGATTACAAACACAGTCACCGCAATAACGGACTGCCACTGCCACTGCCCCGCATAAATTCATATAATTAAAGCGATCCAATTATGGCGAGTCGGTGCCGCTCGCTGCTGTCGACCCTCTTCCTGTCAGCAGCTCTGCCGCGCGCGCGAAATCTGTGGACGAGGACAAGCACGAGCATACCCGCTTTCCTTTTGCGATGGTGGCCCTTGGTGGTGGCGCCTCAGGTGAGGCACACGCAGCCGCTGGGAAACGCTCGCGCGCTTGGGTAATTAATTATGTAAGCTGCAATGACGGGGCTGGAAACATCCGCCGTGTACTCGTAGAGGGGCGCAAAAAATTGTGGCCACGGCCTGGGGGCTTGGAGCTGGGCCAGGGTCGAGCTGGGGCCCGGCCGGAAACGGAAATAAGCACAAACAGTTGGCGACGGCAGCCGAAACAAACAAGTTGCTCTGAATTTGCCGAATGATTTATTAGAAACGACATTTCAATTTTTCATCGCCAAGTCCCCGGCGAAGACGGCTGCGAAATAAGAAACGCGTGGAAATAAATAACAAAATTTGCCTGTTGACAAAAATGTAACAATTTCACATGCAACTAAATGCGTATTTCCGACCGGAAGGGCACAGCAGAGGAGGGTGGGTGTTGGGTGAGGGTGCGTAAGGGTATGGCAGGTCGTGGGTCGTTGTCGGATGTAGTGACAGTACTTCCGCTCTGCCGCCATTTTGCTGTTTGATTGAGCCTGTCCCACAGCCAGGGAACGATCCCTTTGAAGGTGCCATCCCCATTAGGTTGAAGGAGCGCACATGAGTATCCTCCAGAAGTGCTTCAAGAGGAAAAGGACATCTAGCCACACACACAGGGACACACGCACACGAAAACCGCAAGGAAACAATAAATTTGCAGCAATGCGAAGCGGAAATGTTTGTAACGGAAATAGAGGAAACGCAGCAAAGTGAAGTGCAGCAGGAGCACAGTGGGAAAGGCAGTAGCAGGATAACAGGAGCACAGTGTCTGTCGTCCTTTCCGCAAGTTGTCGCATGGTGCACGGCAAACAAACAAAGTAATTGGTGCACACAAATTGCCGCCCGCCAAAAGAAGTGGCCAGAAGATGGCAGCAACAACGGAAGAACGGAAGAATGGCTGCTCGAAAGGAGAGACCAAGTAATGGCTAGTAAATTGTATTATGACCATGATGTTGGCTGCTTTCTACGACCAACCTAATGGCGCCCAGGGTGGGCGCCCAGTCACAGTCACCGGCACATAAATTATGCATATTTAGCCGAGTGAAATTGAAAACTAATTAATTACACTTGCAGCCCCAAGCAGCGGCTAAGAGCCGCCGTGGAGCTGCCCGTGAAGAAAAATGTTGCTCAACTTTTTAATTGCCAGCATCAAGTGTTTTTCAAATTGCTCTTGGCTGTAATTATGGTCGAAAAGTGGCTGAAACGTGAGACATTCTGTGCCGGGCAAGGGTCGCGTAGGATTGCTAAGCTACTGGTCGCTGGAAAAGAGCAAAAGCTCAAAGAGAAAGTTCAGACACTTGTTGGCTCCTGCTAGCAGCTTGACAAACGGGTCGGAAGGGCCCCTTCCCCTAGCTTGAGGTGAATCTTCAAGCGTTTACATGGACTCCTGGCTTTGTATAGCCGGGAATATTTAATGAATTAATGTACGACGGATGTTGGCTGTCTGCCGTGAAATGCTTTTGGGGTAAGTTCAGTGTGGCCAAGGCAACGGATTTCGATAAGGTTTACTAGCCCACATCTGGCCACTTCTCATGAAAGCTGCTGTCATGCCTATCCGGGCTAATTTAATGCTTTAAATTCAGAGTGTCAATCAAAAAAGGTATTGATCCATACCAGCCATAGCCATAGTCCCAGCCATGCACAGCTTAGACAGCAGCAGCAGGAGCAAAAGGCAAATACCAAATAGCATAGGGCAAGGGTCACGTACAGTCGAGTGCCAGAGGGCAACCTTCCACATCGACTCTCTCACCTTTCGGTTCTCCATTCTCCATCTCGTCCTCCATCACCTGTCGTTTGCCTTGGGTTTATATGTTTTGAATTCGATACGTAGGCATAATACAGTTTGCCCGAGCTCTAAGCCTTTTGGGTCTGGGAATGTCGATCCCGGGCTCCCGGCCACCCAGCAATATTTTCGTGCGGCAAGTGCCTGGGAGTTTTATTAGTTGGGGGGTCCAGTGGCAGTAGCAGGAACCCTTTTCAAAAACATGATACTAATAAAAATCCATGTTAATGTTGCATGAATACCAAATAAATTGAGGCAGCCAACACGTACATATGCCATTTCGCTGGCCGTATTTATTGATTGAACATAAAATTGGGCAATTTCATTGACGTTACAATTTTTTATGCCTAAACAGGCGACCGGGGAGCAGTTGCTGGAATTGCTCGGAGATGCCTCCGGGGCTCAAGGCAAACATTGTCTTCTGTAAATAATTTATACCCAACCAAGTGACAAATGAATGCCTTGTCCCGAACGAAGGCCCGGTCCCCGCCTAAGTAGCTGTCACCGCCGCCGGCAGACTTGCAGAGGAGACACACACACACTCTGGCTTATCGATTTCCATGGCTCCTCCTCCTCCTGGCACCCTTCACAGCCAGGCCGGAGGCCGAGGCACGCCTTTCGAAATCAATGCAAGTGGCAGCTGTTGTGGTTGCAACTTTGCTGTTTTTCCCACTCTGATGTGCCTCCCTCCGGATAAACAGCGCTTGATGTTCGCGTAAATGCAGTCAGCAATGGCGACGGCGACGCTTTCCACTCCTCATTTCCAGCCGCATTATTAATGCATGTGTCTCTGTCTCTATGTCTCTCTGTGCGGGACTGTCGCTTGTTTGAGCAGAGATTTTTAGCGCGAATCAATCAAATCACATGACTGCTTGACTAACAGCCAGTGATTTGATTGATGAACTGCGTCAACGTCAGCTCTGGAGTGCTGGATAGCAACGGGTGGAGCAGTCAAGAGTGAGTCCTGGCTGCTGCACGACTGCCACTTGCGATGACACGCATAGAGCAAACAACAGAGAAAAGGAGCTCCAGCTCCAGCGGAATTAGCTTCATGGGAATGAGGATGAGGCTGAGGCGCCAACCGCTTGAAGAGCAGCGCATTATTGATTAGTGGCTCAAGTCCTTATGGGGGCATTACAGAAGCGGCATTAGATGCTTAATCAAAGTCCCCGACATCAGAGGATGTCACGCCTGATCCCCTTCACTAATGAATATTTAATTTGCTGCCGGGCTTGGCTGGGGCTCCATTTAAAGTCATTTCTTTTCAAGGAATTTTGCAAAAGTTCTGCTCGACAAGAAATGAAATGAGCTTGCATATTTTCTATGTGCAGTTTTCTGTGTCGTAATAAAATATTTTATTACTTTTTAAGTGTATTTGCTACTCGTAAAATTCTGCTGCTTGGCACATTCCCCCCCTATTTCATTGCCATCCATTTTTTGTGGAATGTGGCATGCAATGTCACATGTGACGGAATGACTTGGCATCGTCCCGTTCTGGCTTCTGGCTGCTGGCTTCTGGCATGCAAATTCCAAGTTGACTTCGAGTCAAGTTAGCGAAAGTATGTAAATGTCAGCGCTGAATGCTTGGCAATGCCCTGGAAATGTTTCAGTAATCCGAGTTCGAAATTGAAGGGAACTGGTAAGGATTCTGATGAACTTTCCCCGATTGCACTTGATATGGTTTCAGAATGGATCTTACAAGTGAATGGCTGCTCCACTTACACATTATATGGGAGTCCTTGGTGTAGGGGATTCCACTTCGTCATATGAGATTCGGTCCCTTGGCCTCCAGCTGGGGGCTCCCGTAATTTAACTGCACTCTCCTGCCTGGCTCTTGGCCACATACTCGTCTTCCACATATTTTTTATGCAAATGTGCGAAAATTTCATCGCACACATAGACATCAAATGAAATTGTATTTCTGCGGCAGGGAAAGTACACACAAAAAGTAAAGCTCGACAAAGGCAGAGGGGGAGACAGAGAAATGTCTTATTCTCCCGTGCCACCGGTGGTGGCAGCTGGCAGCCGACAGCCGGCATCGTTGTCCATGGCAGCACTCTGCTGCTGGTTCCTTCACTGCTGATGCCACTCCTTCTGCCACAGCTCATGCTCAAGCTTCCACTGATGCTCCAGCCTGGGCGGCTGGTGCTGCGGCTGCTGCTGCGGCTCATCATCATCACCGAGAACGACAACGACGACGACGACGACGGCGACGGCATCGTTCCCATTTCATCATTGTCATAACTTTGTGTCACAATTTTACACTCCCTGCCCCACCGCCTCCGCCAGCAGGTCCCATGTGTCCATGTTGCAAGCAGCATCATTTTTCGACTCGAGAATGTAGACACTTTTTTTGTGGCTTTAGCCTGTCATAGATCCTTCCGCCAATAGATACAGGAATTCGATTTGTTTTTCGACTGCAGCTAAACCATTTTGTACACATATTACAATATTTCGGCCTGCCTGCGAGCGGCATTTGTGCAACAACTGTGACTGGCACGGGGCAACAACTGCCGCTCTTTGGGGCAGTACACCTGCCTGCCCCGGGAGAGCCCTGCACCGGCAAACAAACTATTTCAGCATTGGGAAAAATGCTTTCATTCTGCATATGAATGGGATTTTCCTGGCGTTTTTCTTTGTTTGTGTTCTGTTGGACATTTTCAGCAATTTATTGTGTCATCAACGGGGAGAAGCTGCTGCCAAAATCTGCTTAGAGGCGGAACGTATGCCTGGTGGCCGTGCTTGAGAGTTGGCTCCGACTTGGCGACGGCTGCAGAATGTTTTGCATCTTTGGAAGAAAGTTTGTTGCGAGCGAGCACAAACGACTCCATTGCATAATGTGATGATTGCGAAAATTGAAAGTAAACCTAAAATTTATGCCACCCGAAATGCAAGCTCCGCTCCACAGAATCTGTGGAAGTTAACGCTTCCCCAGAACTGACTGACAAACTGCTTTAAGTGGCCAAACTTTGGTCGTGGCTAAAAAAGCCAAGAAGGAAACAAGTGGAAGTAACTTTTACATTGTAAGTCCGCATAGCGAGTGCCCAGGGAGACTGAGAGGCAGAGAGAATAAATGTTAACAAGATGACTACGGGGCAAAAAATGTTCAGGCACTTTCATTGTTTCGCCTTTGAATGGAAAAAATTAACTGAACTGGACTGGACTCGAGTCCCTCTCAAATACAGTAGGGGCATTGGGCATGCCACATTTGGTGGCTGGCGAGACTGTGTGGCAGCAGCAGGGCATACCGTGGAATGCCAACTTTTATTTGCATTTGCCAGCCAATAAAACAAAGTTGGCCTGTGCGCATATTACGCGCAAATGAAACGCCCGGACGGACAGTCAATGGCATTGAAGGTTGTCGCCCGCCATTCGACCCGCACCCATTCATGCCCACGCCCCCCTCCTCTTACCCTGCCCCCAATCACTGTCATTTGGCCAAGTTTCTGGCGCATAAACTTTTGCTGCAACATTTGCCATCGCATTGTTTCCAAAGCATTTCTTTGGCAGGAACTGGTAACAGGGAACAGGGAGCAGGCAACAGGGACTGCTGCTGCTTCTGTTGCTGCTGGAGGGGCAGCGAAATTAAAGTGCATTGTATGCTAAAAGTTTTCCTCCAGCAAACCGGAACAATGAAAAGTTCATGAAAATTTTTGCTTCAACGCATAAACAATAAACATAAAACTTTTGACCATTAAAAACGCGCCACGGCCCAAGTGACAGTTGCTGCGCCTCTGGCGATGTCGGGGTCTCTGAGGATTGAGGGAGGCGGGGCTGTTAGCCTGAAGAGCTTCCTTTCAAAGTTTTGTGTTGCTCTAATGACAAAAATCGGCTGTGAATTTGATGTTTGGCCAAGAAGTTTCCAACACCCTATTGTTGTTGTTGCCTCTTAGCCAAGCCAAGCGAAGTGCTCTGCTCAATAGGGAGATCAGCGAGGCCAGCTGGAGGACTCAGTGGAAAAAGTAAACTTTAATGGTGTGGATAGCATTTTGGAGAGGGTGAAGGATCGCTGGGATCTCGTGATGGGTGTAAAACTTATTCTTTTTGTCGGAAAGCGTTACTTCAGAAGCATGAATGCCTAAAATCTATGCAATATAAATATTTGCAAAGATTCTCTTGATAAGAATGAATTTAGGCATAGATAATTGAATACAACGTTCATATTCCACTGTTCCAACTCGAAGCTAATTTTGAATACAATTTTTAATAATCCTTGGATACATTTTACATACATTTTTTACGATACATTTTATGACAAATTGTGCTGTCCAAATTCCTGCCGTTTTCCATACTTTGGTTGATTTCCATAATTTTGTAAAATATTGTCTACCAATGTTAAAGCTTATTCTGCTTCATTGCATCCATTCCGACATCGATAGCGACAGTGTAGAAAGCCTTTGAGCGTTAAAACAGCGTTCATATTCCATTGTCCCAAATCGAAACGTATGCTCCAATTCATAATACTTATATCGATACATTTCATATCGTTGTAAAATCATCTCTGGCAAGTGTCAATTTTTTCTTCGAAGTATATTTAGTTTTTTCAGTGAAAAGCCGGTAACGAAAAAAAAAAAATGGCTGGCTTATCTCCAAGTAAAATGCCCAAATACTCACGATTCGATGGCAAATGCAGCCCGGAAAAGGAGGAGCAGCTGCGCGACCAGATCCACATGGAGTTGACCAAAGCCAGGTACTGCGCCAACCAGACATACATTTGCAGCTTGGTGCGCATTGAAGGATACAAGTTTTGCATTCGCCACATTCTTTGTGATCCTCTTGCTCCCTTCCGTCGGTGCGCGTTCGTGTACTTGAACAAACGGAAGTGCATAAACGCGGTGCCCAAGTATGATGCCAGGAAGAAGGAGATACTGACGCCACTTTGCTTTGAGCACAATCGTCAGCTTCAGTTGCGCAAGGCTCGGATGACCTTGGGCTGTTTTCGGTCTGGCGTAGAGACCAATGAGACGTTGCTCAGTAGTCTTTCTCATCACTTAAATGTGAAGGAGCCCGAGGCTCCGAAGCCCGTGGACAATAAAGATGAAGACGATGATGTGATTGATGTTGTGTCACCGCAAGTGACCCCTTTTCGTACGTACAATTATATTCACGCCATTCCGTGTTCTAAACCTAGTGTTAATGTTCCTTACAGTGCCCCAAGAACATCGCAACAGTGTGGAGAATGTTGCAGGAGCGGTGGTTTCGCGTAAGCGCATTGTGGAATATGCATCCGATATTTCGAGCGATGATGAGGACCCGCCTTGTGTACGGAACACCCTACCAGATGTCGAATTTGATGAGTCTGATTATGAAAGCATCGACTCCGACTACGATGAACCTCTAAAGTAAGATCGCTACTCAGCCCAATCGTTGTGATGTCCCGTAAACCTTATCCTTTGTCTGCAGACACGGCGGCGTCTACACTCGTCCCGAGTTCGTAAAGAACACTCTAAGAAAAGTGGAGAAACTTCAGACTCTGTACGGCGAGGAGCTCAAGTTTTTGGCACGCCACATGAGGAAGCGACGACGCCAGTACTTAATTGACTTACGCAAAGAACAGGAAACCTACTGTGCAGTTCAAACACTTTACGCGTCTGCCACGAGAACTCACAGTTGTATTTATATTTGCAGGCAGCATTTTGGATCAGGCCAATAAATCACCGCACGAGCTGAAGCTCTACCAAAAGCTGAGGGCTTTCAACAGCTATCATCGTCGACAGGGCAAAGAGGCGTATTTCTACAAGAGATACAGAGAGAAACGCGACCAGTCCAAGCACGATTACGTGCGCAAGACTTTCTACGCCTCAAAGTGCATTTTCAAATTGTACGGCCATCAGTGTGGACTGCCAGCGATACAGTCCACCAAGCACTGCCGCAGGCATATTCTATCGGATAGACGCCAGATGATATTCCGCGATTGCGGGGAGGAACGCAACGGCAATGTCTGCCAGGATGCTGTCTGGGACATGGGGAACGAGACATGTGAGCTACATAGGTCCCTAGAGCCGCCTAGGAAGCAGTATAAGCAAAAGGTGAGTTGAATATGTCATCAACTTTTAAACCACACAACAAAAACGACTTAAAACCAGTGCTATTTTATTCATACGCCTTAGCTTGAGTCTATAGACTTTGTAGATAATTATTAGTGTTTGCAAGTACTGCTGTGATTGAACCTGAATAAATTAACCACCTATTATCCCTCAGTTCTATGAGCCACCGATTAATGCACCAGCAGAAAGTATTTTTGCCCCACGTTCCACTGTCGATCGTTCTGTCGTTAATCAGACGTGGACTGAACCGATCCCAGCGGGTCAAAATATCACGGATACCCCATCTGCTGCATTTGACTATGATGTCGATACGCTATCAGGACTTGAAAACTTTTTAGCCAATCAGTTTCTTGATGTGGGTAATGAAGTAACCGTAGGTCATGAAAATGAAAGTCAAGATACAGAAGCTACTGATCAAGGCAATATCGCAATTGGACAGGATTTAGACCAGTCCGTAATTCTATCAACTGTTGGTGAAGCCAATCACAGTCTCAATGATATTATGAAAATGCTCGAGGGCATCGAAAGTGCCCCCTGGTTTGAGTCCACAATGATGGACTTATAAAGTAACCATGCATGTAATTACTTCTAATCACAATCATCTATAGAATGTTAATTTTTGTTCATAGTTTTCTCTTATTAACAAATAATTAAAATATGTATATTTCTTTCACAGAATTCTAAAGACGCCGGCCTTATACAGAAACAGTCTGCCGATAAACTTCACAAGGATCTTGCCGTACATGTACAGACAATCAAAAAAGGATCTTCAAGGCAAATGACATTTTGTAAATCTGTGCGAACAAAAAACATAATAAGACAACATACAAGACTTTGTTCACACCAAATACTACAGATCCACACATATACATACATATGTACTTCTAAGCCCTTGAAATGGAATATATAAAATGTATGTTAACATTTAAGCCACTGAAGGCGGTACTTCTTTTAGATATAAGCCTGTTCCTATAATATTCCGGAAGAATACTTTGAGATACTTGAAAATGATTGACCTCAAACCTTTCTAATGACACAAGTATCTTGTGGAATGGCAAACATTTTCAATACCCTTTAATCACGGTATGTTTTGCCAATTCTATTTTATTCTCTGCTCTATTCTCTGTTGGCTCAGCAGAGCTTTTTGTATTCTATAAAATACAAATACTTTGCCTAATCTTGTTACATATAGCGTTTGCCTTAGTTGGCAACACGCACATGAACCAAAGTCAAAAACAAACAGATTTCAGAAATAATTCCCATACAATAAAGAAAACATTCGCTGGGGAGCGGTGCTCTTTCTTGTCAGAGATCTGCGCATGCGTCGCGGACAGAGAATGGTACTCTCTTATACCATCGGAGAGAACCAGATGCTGGAGAGATTTGGATGGTTTTGAGAGAGGGCGACCAAGAACAAGAGTCTCTTTCTATAGCCAGTAACCAGTATTATTCAGTTTGTGTTTACATCGTGCACACAACAAGCGGCGACAAAGCCGATTTACACTTCCCAGACACTTGGCACTCGGCTCCGTTCCACCACCGCATCCACCATCTCCAGACGGACACCCACCGGGAGCAGCAGCCGGAGCCGGCAAACAGCTGATGGAAGTCGGGTCTTGGGGCATGGTCGGGGGTACGGTCTGGTGTGGTCCGGTAAACCTGCAGCGTCATACGTATTTTATGCACGGCAGCCATAAAATTGTCGAGTAATTCCGTAAGGCCGTTGCTGGGCTGTTTAAATTTTGAAATACTCGTAACAGTTGCACACAGAAGAGGAAAGCTTCCCCGGGGGACTGAGGGACGGGTGGGAGCTCTAAAATTTTCTCACAATGAGGCAAACTTTTCATCCGACTCGAAACATTTGTAACATGCCAGGGGGAAAAATATTTATTTCAGCTCGTATGTCATGCGAGTGCCGTGGAGAACGAAGATGGGGCACTAAAACTTTGAGCAATTTTTCAAATTTGTCGCGGTTGCCCAACGCCCCCCACAAGGTGGCTGCGGGTGCGGGGGCCGTGGGTGTGGCATCAACTTGATAATATCACTCTGGGCATGGCTCTGGCTCTGGCTCTGACTGCGAGCCACACGAGGTGGCTCCTGTACAAGTGCCCGGCAAGTTAATGCCTTATGACTATGACCCGACGACGACCTGGCGAGGAGTGAAAACTTTCTGGCGCGCCACCGTCGTTTCGTTCTGGCCACGTTAAGAAATGATTAATGATTATTTCAGCCAGCTGCGTGTGTCTGCGGCTGTGACCCGCCGCCAAGTAAGCGTCCCAAAATATGTTAACGCTTTTTAAATCATCTGGTCCCTGCATGACGAGAGAGAGAGAGAGAGAGAAAGAGAGTGTGTGTGGGTGGGGTTTTTGTTTCAGAACTTGAATGGTTCTGGGCCAGAATTTGTTGGCCTGAGCTCTGATGGCTTTGCATAATAAATAATTGACTGCGTTGCGTTGAGGTTGCGGCAATAAAACATTGTCCAAAGCTCAGAAGAAGACCAGGAGTTAAGGTGCTTAATCAAGAGTTAAAGAAGTATCTGGCTCTTCATCAGCCATTCTCTTTGTACTAGTTCTACGTATATATGCAAATCACCTTGGTTATAGTAGTACTGCATTAGACTGAATCAGGCAACAAAGAACAACAAGCAGATACGAATTGAAAGGGAATTCTTTTTGGGTTTTTGTAGCAAGCAAGTTTATAAGCCAACGGGGGAAAAAGAACCTTAAAGTGAAATGGAAAATTAATATAGTTTTTGCTTCTTAGCCTCAGTTGCAGCTCAAACGTCTTCGAATAACAAGGCAGCGTCCGCTTCCCTACTCCTCATCCCATCTCCATCTCCAAATCCAGCCAAGAGTCTGGCTGGCAAAGCGCATTAAAGCAGAGTATTTTTGCCAGGATTTTGTTGCTTTCGCTTCTGGGTACACTTAAGCCTTGGCTGGGTATCAACAAACAGTACTTACCAAATCGTTTTCAGCAATGCTGCCAAAAAAGCCAGACAAAGTCCGAGACCAGAGGAGCCCAGGCAGGCGCCCTGTGGGGGAGAGCAGGTCGGTCGGTCGGTCCGTCAGACGGTCTCTGGGTTTATAAATTGCATATCGAATTTAGTAATTTTCTGCATTGTGAGAATATCGTGCGTTGCCTGGGGCCCAAGCACATGGTTTGCTTGGGTCTAGGTGTGCGTCTGGTGCTGCTGCTGCTTCTGCTTCTGCCTCTCCTTCGGGTGAGTCATTGGACAAGTGGCTCTTGCTCCGGCTCTAGCTGTGGCTCTGGACTGCCGCTAATCATGCGATCGTCGGATGCATTGTTGGCTCCTGCATTATTCCCTGCCCAGGCACTCGCTGACAGGTTCTGTGCGCTTCCTTCCACGCCCTAATACACCCTGCTCCCTGCTCCCTGCTCCCAGCTCATACCTCCTGCTGCTTCTGCTGCTGCTGTAGCTGCACATTTTTCATTTTCATTTAATATTTATGATTTATTTATGTGCGGATGTTTGCTGGCTGTTCTCATATCGTACGAGAATTTATGCTTTCCGCTTTGGCTCCGTTCCTAGAATAGCCCATGGGTCTCTCTGTTCCGCCATCTCCTTTCTAATTTTTAAGCCCAACCTGAAGGCAGACAACAATTTCATGCGCCGCTGGGCACCGGCCACCGTGCACCGTAAGAGCAACTCTCCGTCTGTAACTGTTCTGTTCTGTTCTGTAACAATAACCGTAACAGGAGCCGTAGCCAAAGTCGCAGTCACAGTTCCATTCACAGGGCTTATTATGCAAATGCCGACCTGGTCAAGAGTCTCCCCCCAAAAACTGGACCACAATTGTGAGCCTCCTCTCCTGCCCAGGATCCGTAATAATAACAATTTTTGTTCTCGTTTTTTTTTTTAGCAACAATTTCTCGTCTTCCACTGACTAAACACGGCCCAAACAACAGGAGGAATGCAACTTTTTCAATTAGCCAAGCGGGTGGAATTAGTCTTATCATGGAGCCACTGCTATCTCTGCCTTCGAGCTCTAGCTCCAGCTCCTTCTCTCTCTCGCAGGCTCCAATGGTTTAGCAGATGAGCTTCTATGGAGGCCAATCGCCTGGGGACTCAGACCGGTTCGGCTTGGTCCTGGGCAAAGTTTTTAAACACGCCAGCTGACAGCTCTGCGCCAGGGGGCCCATTGTCTGTTGAAAGCGGCCAAAATGTTGCTTACACTTTGGCCACCTGACCGGGCCATAATCGATATTTATTTATTTGGCCATTGAAACAAAAGAGCCAACAAAAAGTTGTGGGGAATAGGTCATGAATGGGTCTTTATAGCAGGAATAGCTAAGGGCTATGGCTATCAAAAGCAGTTAATTATCAATATGAAAATTTGCATATTGTTTTAAGGCATTTTACTAGCTGATTTTGTTCCTTATATCATGCACTCATGCACTCCAGCACGAGCAGGATTTATACTCGATTTTACCTCAATTCTGCAATATTTTCTTGTTACTTTTGGCCGGCAATCAACCCATTGAGCTGCACACAATCCCACAGAATAAATAAAACATGGAGCTTATGGCCTGAAAATGACTGAACAGCAGCACTGAAGCTGCTACTGCCACTGACCCTCCTTAAACCTCAACGTAATAGAAAACTAAATCTCATCTAATATTTAGGTTTTTCTGAACTTGAGGATGCCACAGCCGCTGACCGGCAGACCGCTGTCAACCACAAGCCAGCGAAACATTAACGAAATTGTTCGCCGTCTAGTGGCAAAGACAACGGAGATACAATATTTTTTGGCCCGGTCCGGAGGCTAGCCCTGGCTCAAAAGCAGAACAAAAATTCCAATAAATTCAATGCGACACAGCAGACACTTGGGAGGACTTTGGGGCATGTCACAGCAGCATCAGTGGCAGCATCAGCAGCAGCACCAGCCAGGCAGCTACGATGTCAGGAGGCGGTCTTTGGGGTCTTTTCGGGGTACTGGGAGTTGGGAGCTGGGAGCTGGGCGTGGCTGTTTGTCTCTGTCGTTTGTCTGCCTGTTTGTCGGTCGGTCTGAGGGCTGTGAATGTGTGGCAAAGTTCAGAGCCTTTGACATTTCTGTTTGGGCATGCATTACTCATACGCAACAGAGTCCCGGGTCCAATATGAACTCAAGTTTTCCCGCCAGTTGGCCGAGAACATGCCATGAAGTTTCCTTATCCTCTTGTCCGGGTATTTAGAAATTTAATCAAAATCTCAGCTAATAGTTTTGCCCCGAACATAAATAACGTTGTCTTCGGTCTCTTCCGGCGCCATCGTCTTGGCTGTTTCCCATCAAGTTCGGTTTAAAGTATGTTCTGGTTGCCAGGGAGCATGTGTCACAATTTATATGCAAACTTATCAACGTCGCAATGTCTCCGAAGCATCGTTTGCATGCATACATGCTGCACATGTCTGGCCCTGGCCATTGAACGGGCCAACAAAAAAGTAAGAAAAAGCAACGCTTCAATGTGCTGTTAATTCCCAGGACTATGCATGAAATGTTTCAGCTCCAGACTGCCTTCGATAAGGGCCACAGCCAGCAGAAGGACGAGGACTAGGAACCAGCCGAAGGGCTAGGACTAGTGGCAGTGGCAGTAGCAGGCTATGTCAGCGCCATAAGTTTGGGGATTTTTATTTGGCGTCTGGCAGGAAATATTGCTCACAGGCTAACACATGACAAACGCAGCTGTTTGTCAAGCAGGCGGCCATATGGCAGGATGTCGGGTAGACAGGCCCCTTAGCTCGGGCCCGGCAGGAGGAACGGGAACGACTTGGCCTTAAAGTTTCCACGCCCCTTAATGCGTTCGCTTTTAAGCGAAAATAAAATAAAATTGAAATTATTGTTTACTTGTTTTCATTGTTTCTTCTATTTTTTTGTTTTGTCCTGCTCTTTGTTTTCTTCTTTAGTGCAAAGCCCAGAAAACTTTTGCACATTAAGAAAGTTTTAAAGCCCTTTTGCCTTCGGTCTTGTTTCTGCCCCTTTGTGTTTGTGTTTCTAGCATTCCCACCACTCCACCCTCCCCCGTTGCCATTGTTGTTGTTAATGCTGTTAACTTGAAGTTAACCCCAAAATGCTACTTTGTACAGTTTTCTCCTGGCGGAAGGATTGTGCCCGAGCGAGACAACTGGATGCGGGGCCACTTGGGGCAGGGAAGGACTCGGCTGACGGCTGCGGAAAGAGTTTAAATTTAAGTGCGGTAATTATTAAAACATTTGTAAAAACATTGTCCCAACAAGCTTGAGCTAGGGGTTGGACGGAATGGAAATAAAAATTAAATGTCCTTGAGTTCTATTTGAAGACTCCAAGCCACAAGCCGTCAAATTAAATTGAAAGAGAAAAGGTACTCCGCGGCAGATTCTGTTAAAATTTAAGCGCGAGATTTCACTTGGCTATTAATTATTTAAATTCGCTCTAAAATGCTTTTATCATCAATGCCCCGTCAGGTGGCGGCATGGTCCAGGCCGTGTGCCACGCCAGGCGCTCGCCTATGGCCGGGGGGCCTCATCAAGGCGCGAACATCATGCATGCAAATGAGGCAACAGCCAACAGCTAGCAGCTAACAGGCAACCGCTGCCGCTGCCACTGCCGACTGGCAGCCATTTTTGTGGCATACAAAACTATTTTGCATTTCAAATGCACGCAACTCCAGCCATCACGCATACGCACCGTGTGCGTGCGGATACTGGAATGGTTTGTGGAATGTGGAATGTGCCTGCGGGCCATTCTGTTTGTGCGGCTGTCGCTCGTGAAATTGAAAATAAATAATGTAAAATAGAGGCAGACTCTAAGTTCGCGCTTTGCATATGTTTAGCCCCGTAGTTGGTCTCTAATGAAGCGGAATTTCGGGGCGCTCACGAGAATGCGTGTGCACGTAAGGCTTTGGCATCCTTTCAAAGGAGGCGAGCAACAAATTAAGGGTCCAACCAGGCGTAAAGAGGTCCTCGGGGCCCTGATCTCAAACAAAAAGCTTGAATTCTGTAATGTTAACACTTAAAAAAGGATGAGATTTTATTACACACAAAGCATTCGCATTCAAATCTGAATCCCCATTAACATTAACATACAAATGCGAGGCAGCAGAAGCTGAATCTCTCTTCTTTCATCTTCTAAAGCTCACACATTCAGGAGGAGAGGCAGAGGCAGAGACAGAGAGAGATAGACAGGGGCACCCACTCTCCTGCTGCTGGCACTTAAACCAGGATTTTCACAATGGTAAATTGCTTTTAATGTTACGCTTTTGCATGGCTGAGTTTGTCTTAGACAGGCCCAAGGATGTGAAGGCATTCGCCAGTCACCTTTCAGTCCCTGTTAGTCAGGCAGAAATTGAATGGAAATCACGCACCAGATAGTGCACGAGAGCATGACTAAGACTGATATTTGTCATTAAGCCTTTCCTCATTAAAAGCGAACAAGGCACAAGCTCCTGCTTAGAATAAAGTCTGCCACCTGCACATAATTGAAATGTGAACTGATAACTTAAGCGAGTCCAAGTGCGGCTTAATTGGTGCAGTAATTGCCCCAAAGTACACTCACACACACAACGCAGAGACCCACGTAATATTTGTACTAATGCGTGTGAGCTCACACAGACGCACACTCACGCACAAAGCAAAATGGCGGCGATCATTCTTGTGTGATTATGGGAGTCGGACAATCGATAAGCACTTTACCGCCGTTCAACGCACACAGAAGGCTGCCAAATTAGTGTTCTCATATCATCGAATGAATGCGTTGTCCTGGCAGCTGACAGGACTCTCACCAACACACAGCCCCACAGGCAGAGGAAGGGAGAACTAAACAACGACAAGTGTTTTCGGGGCTTAATAGATGTGTTCGGATTGCAGCTAATGAAAATCACTGAAGCGATTACCAAGGGTCGACCGAAAAGGAGCTTATGAATTACCCATTACGTATTGTTATTGATACAACTTTATGCATTTTACACAGCGAAAGCCCACAGGCATGAGACATAAAATCGAACACAATTCGGATTTTGTTTAAAATGCTATCAATTAAGCTGCTTGATTCCATTGCATTAAGCTCAGACAGCCTGGGATGGCCTGGAATGCGACCAGACAGATGAAAGAAGGCCGGACTGCCCAGCCCCTGCCCCCTTTTAAGAGCATTTAAATGCACAGCGCATTATATAAAGTGGCTGATTAAAAATGCTGCCGTGACTATTACGACGGGCACTGCTAGGCAACAGCTTTATGTGGCCGTGACAGGACAATGCGACGTGATTGCGGCATAATGAGTCTGGCCATAAACATTAATTTATTGCCCATGGAATGTGTCTTCCAACAGGAGCATTCAAAGAGCAGAAACGGTCGAGTCATTGACCCACTGGCTATTTCTTTCAGTGCCTGCCTGCCTGCCTGCCTGCCTGCCTACCAGCTGCTGTGAGACTCATTAAAATTTCAATTTCAATTTGCTGCTGCTGCTGCTGCCACATATTGGTGCAACAGTTGCAGCGAAATCTGCAGCTGTCTCACCGCCCATCGCTTCCAGCTTGAGTTAACAATTAATTAATAACGCATACGCCTCGTGTACCGCAAAATCAATTAAGTATTTTGTTCGCTGAGGAAACCCCGTGGGTGATTAACTTTTTTGCATGCTAGTTTTGGCATTTCGTTTTTTGTGCACCGCCCATAAGTCCGACAGTTCTCTTCCGCCCGTTTACACAATGTAAATTAGTTTTTAATAACGAAAATATATCACAGCGCGAATTTATTGCGGCCGAGTGCGACCATTTTGGCAATTGCCTCGAACGCATTTCCCATTTTTTCGATGCTGTTTTTTCTCCCGGACTGCATTTGCGTTGCCATTAAATTTGTTGGTTTTTCCTACGGCCACGCTTTGCTTTGTTATGAATAAAAATTTAACCGAAAAAAGCAAACTTTAGTTCCAAATTGAAAAAGTTCCATAAATATAGAAATACACAACACAGAAAAAGAGAGAACAAAAATGTGGAGAGACGCGAAGCAGAAGAGAGGCGGACAAAAAAGTTCCAGTTAGTTGCCTCCTTCTTTTTTTCTTTTTTGGCTAAAACTCAATTGTGTGACTGTAGTATCCGTGTGCCCCGTGTGTTTGTTGGAGTGTATCTGTGTGGCAAAATTGTGCGGCGGTAGCAACGGCAACGGGCGTCGGGCGTCGGCATAAAGTTTGCTACTTTGTGAAAATTTCATGTCTGCGGCACTCGATAGTGGCCACAGAAATATATAACCCCGGCAAGTGCTGTGTCTGGATCGTGCTTTAACTGTTGCCAACTTATTTAGAGCTGAGCCGGAAAGGAGTTTGTTGCTGTTGCCAAAGTTTATTTTACGTATATATGTATGAATGTACATATATCTGTTTCTCCCATTTTTGTGTGGGATAGGTTTGATGGAAACTGTGATTGCTCTTGCTGGGTGCAGAGAGAGCTGCGAAAGTTTGTAATGAAAGGGTTAGCTACTCGCTCCTGCATTTACATGAAAAATGCTTCTTTATAATACTTATATAATACTCGAATGCAAACCGAGTTTAGTCCCTGGGTAAAACAATCATTTCACTCCTATCGAAGCTTCCCTGCTCAAAGTACTCTTAATTGAGACCGACGTTTGTCCTGAGAGGTGGCCACTCGTACTCTCCGCACTCGTATTCCGGATAATTAATATTGACACGTCCCATTTGATAGAACTCAGGCAAACACTGAAAAAGCATTACGACTGCTGATTAAGCAGGAATTTAAGCGCAAGTACTAATTAATAAGTCCTTTTGAAGCGAACTATAGATGATGGTCATTCCTTTGTCAATGGAAGGATTCTTTTCATAATTTGTCTTTTTTGTTCCGGGATAAATCGTATGAACACCGTAAGAAAAAAGAGAAAAGCACATATGTAGCTCTGATACACAGACATATGTACACTCACATTTGTGGGTCTGCCACAGCGTAATCGAATTACCCCGGCATATCCTGTTGCACTGGCCATCCTGAAAGGAAGTTCCACACTGTTCGGACATTCGGTGAATGCTCAGTAAAACGGCAGGGAGGAGGGGGGATTGCGCGGCTGGATACATCCCTGTTGAAACAAATATCGCGGCCAGGGAATTTAATTACAAGCGACTCACACATTTGCAATCACACATGCCCCTTTATAAGCACATGTGTGTGTGTGTGTGCGTTGCGCGGGCTCTGCGGTTACACTCTACTCTGCTCCAAATGGTATTTTTCCGCACTTTTTGCATTCGTTTTAGTTAAACAAAGAATTTAATTAAAAGTGAAACTGAAATTTTATGTTTTTTAGCTTATCCGCGGACATAAAATGCGTCTCCTAATTAAAACTTTAGCCACTCTTTCCACTGAACAGATTAAATATTAACTTTTTCTCGGGATGGAGATGTTTGAAATTTTCTCGGCCACAGTTTGGCCATTATTTTCTGTGGAGAAATCTGAAATGTCAAAGCAATCTTGGAGAGGCTCCTGCTGCTCCGTTCTTGGCCGGGCTAATGCAGTGAGTTAATACAGTCTAACCTCTGTGAAATGCGAGAGACTATTGCCCCCCTACCCCTGGGGGAAAATTTGTGGGTAATGCAATTTACTCAAATATCTTTTATTCATATTTAATCCACTTTGTGGCAATTCCATTCGAGCCCAGGGCACAGGGCTCAGGGCCCCAACCACGGCCACGGCCACGGCATCTGCTGCTGCTGCTGTGTCACCCCCAATGTCCTTATCGTCTCGGCAGCCAGGCCACCCGACATCCAACCAGTCATCCAGGAAGCCATCGAGTCTGCCTGCCGCTGACATCTGCAGCGCCATGTAATTGGCATTCGAGTCAAGTGCAATTTTGCTGGCAACTTGGCGCTCTCCTCAACTGAGGCTGACGCTGAGGCCGAAGCCGAAACGGAGGAGGAGGAGGCGGCTACAGTTTATTGCGGTAATGGTAATGCAACAGGACCGCCAGCTAGTCACCTCGTTAAAGGTAATTTGGCACAAATAATGCTCATGACTCCATTCCTCCTCCATCTTCTGGGTTCGTGGTGCTTTGCGTTTCCGTTTCCATTGCCGTTCCGTTTCACTTTCCGCGTCGGTCCATAGCAGACTGCCCGCTGGCGAACTCTGAGCTTGCATTTTCAATTGTTGCCACGACCCAGACCCCGCCCTGACTCTAACGAGGAGGCTGGGTGTCCTATTGATGCCGCTAAGCTGACTTTTGGCCACCTTCCAGCCATGTTGCACTTGCGATCAATAGTGCTTTTCCAATTCCAAGGGCCTTCTTATCAGCAGCAGCAGCAGCAGCAGGGGCAGCATTTGTGTCTGGTCATACTCGGGCCTAATTTGCATAAGTGCTCGAGCTTACTCAGCAGAATTGTCATCTTTTGTTGGGTCTCGTAATTCAATTACTTAGCTATTTGTCTTTTGCCGAGCAGCCGCATAAATCATAACAGCCCGGGCAATTGCTTGGCAAACAGAATTTATGGCTTCTCCTGCACCTTTTCTTTCCATCCCGCAGCGCCACCTCCGCTAATTGTATGACGTGTTTTTCATTACATAGCCGATTGCGTGTAAACAATAAATTCTGCAATTGAAAATGCATAAGCCATAGAACGGGAATGGAATGGGAATCGGCTGCTCTTCATCCTGGCTTCTGTTGTTCTCCCACTGAAAAGTGCAATTGTTTTCCTTCAACTTTGCAATTGAAAATGCATAAGCCACGGCTCCAGCTGAAGTATTGCTGAATGCTGTAAATCGATATGGAATATATGTACATATTATAGAAACCCCACTCAGCTTCAAGAGGGAACGTAATTCATCCTGATCCCTCTTGTTCTTCTGCCTTGGGTTCTATTTGTGCGTTTGGGCCCCGCTTTTTGGAGGGTTCAGACTTTAAGCCTCTTAGCGTTGCCATGGCGTCACTAATCCCCCAAATTGACATGGTCATCATCGCAGTTACTTACCATCTAGATTGGCATTTCTAATGAGCCCAATGGCCCCGAAATACTTGTTAATGAAATGCCAAATGTGTACGAGCACCCGCTCGACCCGCACAGAAGAAAGGTTTATGTTTTGTCTGGCCATAATATCCGGCAGTCCCCCACACACCTCGCTCTCGCTTTCTCTCCATCTCCTGCCAATAGTTGAGCTGGCAAAATTGCTTTAATTGGGCTAACGAAATTCGCTATGGCCACCTCCCCCCCTTCCCTGTACTCTCCTGCCGTTTCCAGGGAGCTTTGTTTGTTTGCTCTTCTCTGTCCGCCTCAATGCTCGGTTCTCTGACACCCTATCTCCCGCGCCCGCTGGTTGCTCCTCAGCTTTGCTGATAGTCTGCTCTACTGCTTGGGTGCCTTAGCCGCCTGCCGTTTTTGGCTTACGTACATCTCCCAGTGCTGTGCTGGGCTGCTTTTGCTGCTCCTGCCGTTTCTGTTTGTTTGCCAAAGCCAAAGTTTGAGGTGGGGGGGCGTTGAGAGGAAAAACTGGAGCTGACAGCCGCGTTAGCCGGATAGGTGCTAATAATCGATATTATTTTGTTTTCTCCGACAACAAAACTTTTCAGCGAATGCTGTCGACGCTTCTGGCTGGAAAATTTAAATATAAAATCGAGTAATTGAATATGTGATGGTGCTTAAAGTGTAATTGAAAAGAGGATATAATGGTGGAAGGGATACGTATACGTATAGTATATCTAGCACCAATCAATAGTTAATGGGATTGCCAGTCACCATTTCATTTTTGCTGCATCAAGGTTTCGTGAAGAGAATTTAAATTGGAAATTAGTGTTCATTAGGATATAGTGTTTATATTATTCCCTCTTACTTCCCGCTATACATCGTCCATTTTTGGAACTGGAAATAATCGTTTACTTTACTAATTACATATTGCAAGCGAAACAGCAAGTTTTGGGTATGGGTTATTAATGGAAAAAGTAAAGGATGATGTAATGGCTATTAGTAGATGGTAAGGACTTTTCATTTGATCGCATACTATGTACTGTATACAATTGATTTTACAATTAGAAAAAAGCAGAGCTGAGTCCACTTTTGGTAGTCTAATGCTCCAATGCCCAAACACTCTTATTAATCTGCTGGATTGTCATGGCATAACCATTCAAAATGCATTCAATTACAGTTGGAAAATGTAATTAATGATGAATGCGATCCAATAACACGTAGAGGGAATAGAAACTCAGGAAGAGGAAGTCATTTATTCTACTTCTTAAACACTTTCCTGCTGAATTACCATTTTGCTTGGTCTGGACTGTCTTCTCTCCTTCTCTCCCTTGCCAGGGGGGTTTTCAACTCGTGTATATATCACCCGACTCTATTCTCGAATTGTGCCTACGAAGCCGTTTTTTTTTTTGTCCGTTCTCCCCTTATGTCTTCTTTAATTGCTTTTGCGCACCAATAAAGCCTAACAAGCAGAGGTCATAAAAATACTTTTACCCCAAAAACTCGACTTTATGTCTCTCTCACACATGCTCACATACTCGTACACGCACATACACTCTATAGACAGTCCGCCCCGAAGCTCCGCCATTTTGCTGGGGAAAACTTCCTGCTCTGTTTGCTGCACTGCTCTTTTTGTCAAGCGCTTATCATATTCTGCCCTTTGCTTCCTGCAAACGTTATCCAGCCTGGACCCGATGCGCTTCCTGTGTTTGGGCAGGAGATCGGGCATCCAGGAGCCATGGCTGGGGTGTTCTGTAGCCTGCATATGTTGGCATTTATACTCGTATCCATCTATGTGGCTCAGGCATTTTAAATTTGACTTGGCCATTTTTTTTCATGCCCCTTTGGCTTTGGGGAAGGGATGAAAAACGCTTACTTAATGCCAAAAATTGCCTCTTTCACAAAAAATCTCTCATAAGTTGTAGGAGTAACTGAGGACCACAGACTCGAATCCCAGGCCCAGGCCCAGTCCCACTCCCACTCCCAGTCCCAGTCTCTCACTAAAGCTGGGCTTTGACGATGTTTATGATTCCAGAGGCAACTGCAATTTCGTGCCTCCAAAGTTGCTACAAATGGAATCCGGCATGCAGAGCACTGGGCAAGTGCTGGGTACATAAAATCCAAATTGAATTTTTGTCATCCCAGACAGGCTTTTTTTTGGTCGCTTCCCGGAGCCCGGAGCCCGAGGCCCAGAGCCCCCACCCCGGGACCATTTATGCAAACGCAGCTGCGGCGGCTCAGGCACGTCCTGCATTCCAGAACTATCATAAAAAGCCGGTCCCCCAGCACGTGTCATGCTGTCCGTGGGTCCAGCAGGGAATGTGAACGTGCCTCCATAAATCATGTAAAAGTGTACAGTCATGTCCATGAATGAATCACTAGCACTAATTACGGCATCAACACTGTAATTGCAAATCCGCATTGATGCGAGCATAATATATTAGAGGAGAAAAAGCCTTACAAGAGATGCTTCGAGGAAAGTGGATTTGTCAGCTGCTGTCCTCTCCAATGAATAGAAGATGAAATAACTAAGCAGGAGTCGCCTTGGGTCATTGATGTTAGTAGTAATCTTCCTGGTGCTCCTCCCCCTCCTCGTCCTCCTCTTGGCGCTTTTCCTGCATTGTTACCTTTGGGTGGAATTTGAGGAAAGCGCATTGTTGTCAGCTGGGAATGTCAACGCCACTGGAAAAGCGCCATTGTCACAAGATCTAACAAAAAACAACACAAACACAAACACAAAAGTGAAGGCAGCCGCGCTGAAAAAACTAGTTTTTCATTTGCGCCATTTGCTGCTGGTGGCATGGGCACTGGCACTGCTGCCGCCGAGTGGCATCAGCATCAACATCAGCAGCGGAAGCGGAAACGCAACGCCATTGTCCCTCTCTCTCTCTCTCTCTTTCGCTGTCCCTTCCTCCCTGGCCATTGTCCTGGTCCTGGCCGCCATCTCCGGCCGCTTTTGGCTGCTGTTATTGTCATTGGAGCAAAACATTTCCGCTGACATGAATTTCGCTTTAGCGCTTGCCATACTTTCCTTTTGTACTCCTTTGTTATTTTTCCGCTCATTTTTCTCAACTAATTTTCTTCTCTCTGTGGTGAATGCGGGTCAGAGCAATTATCAAGATGTTCACATAATTAAAATTTAAATTCTCTTGCAACTAATGGCAGTACTCAGAGCATTTCCTGGCTCCAAGGCGAACCAAGCCACATATTTAAAAATTAATTTGGACAAATTGAAACAACATTGGCCAGATTCCAACGTTGGATGCGGGTGGAAGCTGGTGGATGCAGATGGAGCACAGAGCACACAAATTGTACAAACCTTTTTAGCTGATTGAAATGCAAAAACCCAATTTGTTGAAATACGTATTGCCATACGAATGCAGCAGCAAATCAATCAGTTCCCATCAGGATACTGTCCGTATTCGTGTTCGTGTTCGTGTCCGTGTCCGTGTGTATATGTGTGGTCACACACCTGGCTAACCCTGCATCCATTCAACTAGCACACGTAATGTATCAATCTATTTTGTGGTTTATTCCATGGCCCGGATAGACCGCCTCTTCCCTGGCCAACTCTGTGGCCGCCATTTGTATTAGCTGCAATTCGGGTGGCGGGGCATCAAATTAGCAATCTTTTCAGACACCATGTGGTATAAATGTCTAAAAGATTAAATCCAGTTGGACCTTCTGTTGCACTTACCAAGCATTGAGTTTGACAAGGGATTAAATGGTTGTTTTAAAGTCATTTAAACTCGACTCGAGTCGAATCGATCTGCAGTCGTTGGAGCTCTTTGATGTCACTTCCTTGTGCCACTTTAGACTGAGGGTTGACTGGCATTGTTAAGCACTCTTTGCACTGTCCTTTCACTACCAATCTTTGGCAAACGCCTTAAATATGCATATTTTTGTAATTAGAAACCGACTGCCAGACTGTCTGCCCGCCTGCCTGCCTGCCTGCCTGCCTGCCTGGGACGGGTGCCCAGAGCAAACTCAGCGCAAAACATTTTTTGCCGCCTCAATTAGTGCCAAGGCGTGGCAGGGCACGGACAGAAGGCTCTAGCACCAGCACCATCTCGTGGCACGTAGTCTGCCAGTGAGATCTCATTAAAATTAAAAAGCTCTTCTAACACCCCCCACACACACAGAGGCCTGGAAAACTCATGGCGAGGGATTTGTTCTTGGCAAAAGTTATGCAGACAACATCGGGGCGTGTAAATTGAGGCAACACTCGAGTTCGAAGGGCATAGGGTTAGGGCTGGCAGGCAGCATTTAATGACTGAAATTGCACAAAGCAATGCTCCGGCCAGGCCGAAGGGACAGCCAACAGCTCAAACTGTTGCCGGCTGTTCCCAGGAGTGCCCATCTTCTGGGTGCAACTTTAATTAAGTTCCAATTTAAGCCAAATATCGAACCGGACCACACATTCTGCTTAAGGTCAGTCTGAAAATACTCTCTGAGTTGCCTCTGTTACGAGTGCGTACGCACACATTGTTCCAGGGGGCTGAGTTGTTTTGTTGAAGGAGCCGAGCCCCAAAAAGATGCATAATGCAGTAGCAGCCGCAGCCGCAGTCTGCACCGAAATATCGAATTGCAAGTGCAGCTACCAGTTTATCGAAGGATTGGAGCTTGGAATCCTTGTTGAGAGCACAGACCCAGAGGAGTTTATTAATTGAGGCCACTGGGCCCAGGGAGCAACAAGTCATTTCTTTGATGGCAAAAATGAAATGGGAAAACTCGTACCCTACCCTTCGTCTACGGCCAGTTTAATGAAGATTTATGGCCGTTCCTTGGTCAGATAAAATTCAAATTAATATGCAAGTCGTCATAATTTGCATTTAGGACGCCCTAAGTAATGGGCAAAGTTTTTTCATTAAACTGTCGGGCTAACTGAATCTTTTCTGTCTTTTCTGTCTTTTCAGCGTCTGTCTGGCAGCAGTTGTTGAAGGCGTTGCAGGAGGCTCCTCCCCAGCAGTCAGAGAATGTCGAAATTGTGGCATGTAATTCCTATAATTTATCTTTGAATAGAATTTATTCCAAAGATTATTCTAATGTGCAACAAAATGTACGAACACGCCCAGTGTTGCTGCAGCGCCGCACGGCTGTACGGCAGTACGGCTGTACGGCAATTCAAAATGCCTTGTAAATATGACACAAATGGTATGCGGCTACAACATGCAATAATAAATTTGAATAAACGCAGCAACATGGCTAACAACAAATGCTCTTACCACAGGGGAACATCAACAGCATTCGTTGGTTATTAATTCTTGGCCCGACTGAAGGGACGGCGACGCCTGGCCGGGTCACTGTACTGCCAGTAGTGGCAATATAAATTGGTGTCATGTACAATGCACAAACAAAAACACAGATACACAAACACATCTACCGATGCACACACGTGCATCCATTTGTGGTTGTATTACCAGCAATTATAAAGCCTGTTCCTCCCATTTCCATTCCGGCCATTGTTCTGCCAGTTATTGTTGCAACTTCTTTTCGTGTCTGCGAGTCTGTGTGTTGAATTTTCGGAATAGAATGAAATATAAATATTAAAAACTGTGCATATGCATAAAACAGAAAGACAGAATACAGCACCAACAATGGGGGATCCTATCTCTATTTCTGTATCTAAACCAAAACCCAAATCCTCTTCACATTTCCGTAGGTTTTCAGTCTGTGTGCTCTCTGTCTCTGTTTTTGTGTTTATTTAGATGCATTACGGTTCGTTGCTATTTGCAGGCACTGTGCGTCCTGTCCGGTCCCTTTTGCTAGTTGTTTGCATATCCATTAGCTTAGTTTTTCATTTTTATTATTTTGTGGTGCTCGTCAGTTGTATTCCTCTGTCTGGGGACCTCTTCCATTCGGTTGCTGTTCGTTGGAGCACAGCGCCCCAGCTCTGGGAAATATGTATAGTAAATATACCACAAAATATTATTACCGCAATTTGCAAGGAGTACTTGCAGAAGGACAATCCAAGTCAGCACCAAGCATAACCATCTGAATTTGCATATCAATAAGTTGCTCAGGGAAATTAACAGGAAAATCAATCGGAAATTCATTGGGCCTTGCACAGTACGCTCTGGCATCGGGCATCATTAGGATAACACATAAATTACTGATCGAAATTTGATATGTTCATCAGGAGCCAGTCATCTTATAGATGAAATATTCTCATATAATGCATACGCTACGTGGAAATCGACTCTGCAGCTGTGCTTGGAATGCTTAATCATGTTCTGGGGGAAGAAAGGAATAAGATGAGAAACTACAGAAATTAATTTACTCTGATAAAAACAGACTCTTAATTGTGTTCTTTTGGCCATTATTATCACCGTCTCTGATTGCCGTCCAAACTGGGCAGGAAAGCCCTTCGAGTATGCTGGAAAAGTTTCAAATTGTATTAAAATATTCGCGATTGGTCGAACTGTCTGCTTATTGGATGCTGGCTGGACACACTCTCCAGTGGCCACGTCAGCTCTGATTCCGCGTTATCCGCAGTAGTCTTCCGGCCTGTCTGGGTTCGGGTGCCATGTCAGGATTGTGATAAATGACGTAAAATGATGCCAGCGACAACGACAACGACAACGACCACGCTGTCGGTCCTTGTTGGCCCTCGTGCTCTCCTCTCCTCTCCTTTCCGATCTGTCTGGCTGCACTTCTCTGATATATTTTTTTATATTTGCTCAGACACGCACAGACACACACACACACACACTCATCAGAGAGGCTGTAATTTCGGGATATATAAAATGCAGCCTGCAATTTGCTGCCTTCACCGTTCGCTGCAGGATGACTCCCAGCCCAGCATTCTCGTTCTCATGTTCATGGCTGAAGATGCAGCCAAAAATTGTACGTTGCTGCTCCTTCGACTTGTTTGCCTTCACGAAATTGAATTTCTTGTTGGCTCTCCCTCGCCTCTGTTAATATTTCAAACTTGTCATGTTAAGGCGGCACCCCCCCTTCAAAAAAATACAAGAAAAAAAACACATCGTGAAACTTTTTCCGATTGTGCAATTAAATAAGCAAACACTCATGGTATGCGCCTTAATTAAAATGCAAAAGGCTTGCGAGCCCCAACATGTTTGCGCTCTGCAGAGCTCTCTGGGGACTGCAGGATGGGCCATGCTGGGTTTGCTGTTTGGTGTTCAACTTCAGCTAGGAAGCTCTTGCTCTGCTTTTCCGATAAGAAAAAAGGAAACTGTAGCAACCCAGCGGAAAAAGTTGGCGAGGGAAAGCCACTTGCTGCATCGAAACGAGCACATTATGTGGGGTGGGGGCGAAAAGGGATAACCACCAAGTGCTTAGCTGTGGGAGGGCTGCATTTGGGAAATTGGCTGATAATACACCTTAACTGGCAAACTGGGGCGCAACCAAGGACTCGAGGGCACACGACCCACATTAATCTGGTCGAAAAGTAGCTGCACACAAATGGAAATCTTGCTTACTGCCAGACAGACACCGGCTGCCAGGTGGAAATGAAATTGAGACTTCCCCTCCACTCCACTGAGCAGCCCCGGAAAAGCCAACCCATATATCTAGCCCTAGTCAAGAAGCCGGTGCGAAACATGGAAATCACGAACTCTAATTGAAATATTTATGCTTACCACGATGAACATTTGTCATTTAATATGGTTGCCAGGAGTCGACACTGAGATACCCATGAGATGTCCTTCTTCTCGATCTACCAATCATTGCTGCCACACTCAGCGTAGAGCCAATCAGTGCTGCCACACTTTGGCTAGTCCCAAGTATGCTCCTGCCCTTATCCTGCCTGCCCTGTATCGCAATGACAGACCACCTATAAATCATTAATTACAATTTATTGTTGGCAATTTGCACCTTGCAGAGGGCAATTTATGTCGCCCGCCTCGATGGGGCGTGAATGGTGAATGGTGAATGCTGAATGCCACACAAAGGAGCCGCCAGGAAGCCATTGGGAGAGTTGTTTACGCCAGCAAAGTGGCAGCCCACAAAAATATGGGTTGTCAACAACTATTTGTGGCTTTGGTAATTTCCTATGGCAGCCATTCAAGGGGCATTGTTTGACGATTGCCGCGGGGGTGGCAAAGTGTGGCTAATGGTAATATTTAATGATTAATTATGAAGAGTTAATGGGAGTATTATTAAACAGAAAAATTTGTCTCCCGCCCAGCTCTGACCCGGCTCTGGTGTTGTATTAAGAATGCAATTTGTCACTTCACACGTTTTGAAATACAAAATTTACAGACGTTTGCGAGTCGAGTCGGTCGTCTGAAAATTAGTTTTGAATATTTAACAAGCTCTGGTCGCCACAGTCGCTTTGAATATTTCATTATCATATAATTGAATGTATGAGGAAATTGTTGAATTTTATAAGAGCAGAAATTAAATATCGTATGCACACACACTCTCTGATGTTTTTGCTGGCGTTTTCAATTGACAAAATATAATTTGTGTGCACACAAAGGAAATGCAAACTTTTGCATTGTACACCAATTGGCATTCATACGGATACGAGTACTCGTAAATACTCGCACGAGAATGTGCGAATGTGTTTACAATTTTCATGAATATTGCAATTATTTGGCTTTCGCAGTCGTTGTTGCGCCCAAAAAACATTTGTTTAACAACTATTTGTGGCCAGGTTAGCCGGCTCCTGCCACTGCCACTGCCATTGTCATTGCCACAACTCTGGCAAACTGCAACTGATGTTCGCCTCCGCTTCCGTGTTAATTTAATATTTTATTTATTGTTATTCAATATTGATACATAATTGTATTTGTGCTTTCACTTTTATGGCCAATCAAGGTGCCGGCACCACATCGTACTTTTAAATCAATTAAATTATGCAATTGCTATGCAGAGACTCGTCTCTCCCGTTTATTGGTTGAGCAGCTGGCTGACATCAGTTTTAAATTTCATATGATTTGATTTGAGTATCGCCAGCTTGGTTGGCACTGTGGTGGGTGGGACTGGGTCTCGACAGGGCTGGGAATCTAATATTGCATCGATTCTGGTTCATAGCCTCTGTCTGTGTATCGCTATTCAATTGCAATTTGATATTGGACTCACATTGTCCGGACTTAGATGTGTTTGCAGGTTGGGGAGGGATTGAAAATCTAGTATCGTTCTTGTCTATGCTCTTCAGTCTGGAATAAACGAAGCTTACTCTTCACCTAGAGAACAACGAAGAAGAAGCCTGGGCAGAGTACACAGAGCTGCAGCAGATATGAATACAGAGAACCGTTTGCATATTTTATTTGCCGTATCATTTGATATTAATGTTGACATAGATAGTAAAAGGGAGTTCAAGCACAGCTTTACTCGAGAGTGATAAAAATGTCCCATAGATCACAGGACAAACTAATGTAAAATCCCTTTTAGTTCTCCCAGTTAATACCAATAAACGCGATTTAGCACTCCCGCGCTATGAAGGCAATTCCAACAAAGGTCTCGCTATAAATTTTCAAATCGATTTTCATGGTAAAATCTGAAAGGACTTCTCAGACTGGCGCTGTCAGCGCTTGAGTAGGGTAAATACGGCCCCAATCAGCTCGTCTACATCGCTATCAGCTCGATTTAGGGGCATAATTTTTATAGACCCCTATACAGTCGCCGCTGCAGAGCTTTGGGGGAGCCATAATGTCTGGGGGTGGGGGTAGAACGTCATGTCAGAGCCAGCCGAGCAGAATGTGAATGCATTTTTATAGCCAGTTGAAAGCGTAACGTGATAAAATGCTTTGCGAAATTTTGTTGTACGCCAAAGTTTAGCTCCCGCCAGTCCGCAACTTGCCCTTGGCACCATCAGGAGAAAAGGGGTGGACAGCCACGAGGAGGGTGGGCAGGGGAGGGGAGGCGACACCACCAGCAGACAGTCAGGGGTGGAGGTGGCGGTGGAGGTTTAGAGTGTGGTGCGTGTCTGTGTGCATATTAAAAGTCCTCACCTACGCAGACCCAGCCATATGCCAGACCGCGTTCCGGCTATGTCGGAAAATAGAGTGAACAAAACTTTTGCTGATAAGGTGGAAAAGTTGAAACGTTCATAAATCACGACACCAGAAAGTTGTTTTCCCTATAAATATCGTATGGAATGGCTCACTCAACCCTCGTTGACCCAACATTGTTGTGCAGCCGTTTGATTTGCTCATTTTCGGAGAGTCCTTCAGAGGAGAGGCGGGTTCTGTCTGTGTGTGTGAATAAGTCAACCTGTTTATAATCCCCACACCGCGACATGCAAACTACTTTCCCAATCGCCAGGCTCCCAGCCTAAGCCAAGGACTTACACTTGGCCAACTTCTGCTCCAATCTCTGGTTCAGCCAGTCCCTTCCTCTCCCCCGGCCTGGGCACAACCGCAGGCCGAGGCAGCCAAAGAGATTTGCAACACTTGTAACACTTTACCAACATGTTTACCTCGAAATGCTTTTGCATCTGCCCTGATTCCAAGGCCCCTGCTTCTTCCACCTTCCATTGATTTAGGGCTCACCTCCCATTGATTCTCCGCCGCCTCCATTGAGTGTGTGCAGCAGCAGTGGCAGCGGCAGCGGCTGCGGCAGGAGACCTGCACCTTTTGTTGACCCCTTGGGGTGGTGGATTCCTCTATGCAGCCAAGTAATCCACCCACCCGAGTAGATCCATTGTCCTGCTTTGTGTTTTTGTGCTGACATAAGTAATCGCTCTGATTCCCCTGATTCCCCTGATTCTCCCTGCTCTGCTCTGCTCTGGACCCCGTCTTCCGATGCTCCCAATTGATTTATGTACAGCAAAGTGTTGTCGTTCACTTTTTGGTTTCTGTGAGCTCCTTTTGTGTGTGTGCTTACCCACATCCACATCCACCTCCCAACACCCAATCAAAAGCCCAATCGAAAGCCCAAGGCCCTACGAGTATTCCTATAAAGTTTCTTTACTTGCGGTTGGCCATTAAGTTGTTAAGTTATCTATGTAGTATCGGCATTTGGTGCGGTGCGGTGCGGTTGCAAACAAACATTACATTATTTTGTTGTAAATGCCCGAAATTAGAAATTGCCGAACACAAAGAGATGGCAGAGCAGAGCCATCTTGACCGCAGTTTGTCTGTCTAGATGCTTGTATAGTTTGTGGTAGCCACTTTTTTTCTCGTGTTGGCCAGGCCATAAAAGAGAGACAAGAGGAGGCGGTGGATGAAGAGGCAGAGAGAGAAACGGAGTGAACGGTAATAAAGTAGAAACGTGCAAAAACTAGAAAAATGTGGTCAGAGCAAATAATAGAGAGAACTTAGCACAAAAATGCACAAAGAAAAAATGAGTAGAATAAGAAGCCTCAGAAAGCCAAAAATGAAGCTGAAACAAAAAGGAAACGAAAAACGAGAAACGAGAAAAGAGAAAAGAAATTCGACTATGAGAAAGTACGAACAAGTTTTGGCTACGTGCAATTCCTGCTCTCCGGTCACTCCTGTGGCATGTCAAAGGAGGCAACCAGCCAGGAGGAGGAGGAGGAGGAGGCGTTGGAGCAGGAGTGGCGGTGTTGTCTGAGGAAAGAGTCGTGTTTTGTGGGCGTCGGGATGTGTGGGCTGTGGCTTTTGGCCATAAACTTTCGCCTGTTGAAGTGAAGCGCAACAGAGAGCCGAGACCCCATCAGGGGTAGTCGTGTGCGGAGAGTGGTCAAGCTTGGTGTAGATTAGGTAAGGTCAAAGTGAAAATATCTTTTCATAAAGTTTATAATTCTTTGAAGAGAAATTTGCATTTGCCAGAATCCCCCCCACAGCATTTCTTATCAGGAATCACCCTGCTAGACAAGTTCTGGCCAGACTTTGGGGCATTTACACTGTCCTGCCCTTCAAGTACGTCAGTTAAACACGGCGAAGTGCTGTTAGTGCTGTAAGTCAATTACCTGCCAAAGAACGGAAATCTCAATCCGCCCCAATGATTATGTCTCCTCCTCCGCCCCGTTTTGCACTGTCTACTATCTCTTTCTCTCCTTATGGCACTGTCGGAGACAAAGCATATTCCCAATGCAACGACTGCATTATGATTGTCACTTCAAATCCTTGAAATCCTGATTGAGTGGACAGCCATTCGCTTGGAAAGCCATAGATGGTGGAGAGTCAGCCCCTGCTGACGCATTGGATCAAACATAAAATTGCAGTAGAACGTCACGCACTTGGCTGTCACCGTTTTTACGCTGCCAATAATTCAAACTGCAGTACGAGAAATGCAAAACCGACACAAGAGAGATTGATGTGAAGACCAAAGCTGTTTATACCCTTAAACAATCATCGAAAATTTAAGAAATTTATCCACAAATATTTATGGTTTTCGAACGATTATTTCTATTGGAAAGTTTCAGCCGGTAATAAAAGACGTTGATGCCTTTCAAGGCTCTGGACCCTTTGCAAGGGTATACGAAATAGACAAGCCAACTCCTCGAGTGGGGAGGCAGCGTGAGGTGGAGTGGAATCGATGCCGGATATAGTCGAGTCGACTGGAGTGCTCAGGAGTCAAGGATTGGCGACACAAAAGAACTGAAGGCAGACTTGTGCATAGGTAGGAATAATAAATGAACTCGAAACTCCCAGCCACGTCTCTTTTAATGCAATCCCAGCTGGCACGGAAGCGTTGGCTCACAGGGCGTATAATTAATTTGTCATCTTTAATTTGGACCATAAATTTCCAGCCGAGCACAATTTCCTTGACCGCTGTCAAAAGTTTTAGGCTTAAGCTAACTAAATTTATACATTTCGGAACCTCACGACTTTGACATGGGAAAATCTTCAAGAAAGTCTACGCCATAAATGGGGAATAGAAATTCATGAGGAGATTGTCCGGGGGCCAGAGCAACAAAACGTCGAACAAGTTTAAAGTTGGGTTGATGGTCGAAGCCGAAGCCCCGTCTGCGGCAGACACAAAAAGTTCTTAATTGAATTCTATGGAAAATAGTGAGAATTTCATTATGAATGGGTAACTCAAATTGCTAGAATCTGTTGCGAGAAGTGAAAATGTAAAACGAAAATGAAAATATTTAATGATTGCAACTTTTGTCCCGGCCAAATTGTGTTTAAAAATGTTGTGCTTATCAAATTACTTTGCGAAATCAATTGAGCAAACTTTCAACAATTTTTTCACTTTGCTGCTGCTCGGCTAATTAAAATCAAGTTACATTTCGTAGTGCCAAAAGAGAGGGTGCATGGAAGTTACAGTGAAATGCAAATAGAGACGCCTGGTGTACTTTTTCATTTCTCCGGCAACTCGCATGTCAATCATGATTTGCAAATGGAAGTTGGCTGGGGAAAAAATTCAGAGAATTCTGTTGGTGCTCGGAGAATGGCACAGAAGGTACATAAAAGGTAACAGTGAGGAAGTTAACTCGAGCAACTCGAGCACGTTTTTCATTTATGCGCATGGTGGCCAAAAAGGCCAACTGACATTCCCAGTTGACATGCATTGAAATAGAAGTAAGTTGCCCAGGTCCTTGTCTGTTGCCACCTGTTACCAATTGGCACACTTGAGGGGAAAGTTTGACAAGGTGTTGACACGACACCAGGAGCGCGGGCAACAAGGGCAACGAGGGGGGGGGGGGAGGAGCACTTCCATGCGATACGAGTTGTACTTCCCAGTTGTTAATACTACTCCTCGAGTGGAAATTATGGCTTAATTTAATTTCAGCGAAACTCAATTGGCTGTTTCATTAGTTGGCCAAAAGTTCGGCTTGCAAACATGTTCTGCTAATTTCAGTTTTACGAACTGTTTTGATGTAATTAAATTGCAATTTGTTGGCCATTCATCTGGAAAGAATTTACAAAACTAATTTGTGCACGAAATTGGAATATTTTATAAACCGCATTATTCACACCTTAATCAAGACTAATTATAAATATTTGTTGTGTAATAACGCCCGAAAATGTTCCTTGATTCGTATCAATTTCTATTGTAAAACAGTTTCCATAGATGCGAATTTATTTTCGAATTTTCTATGTCATTTGCATATTGATTATATTTAATAATACACACACAGACAAGTAAGGCTCTCTCTCTCTCATTAGGCTCACACACTTCCTGGCTCTAATTAAGTTTGGGCTTTTGCCACGTTGCCGATAGTCAGTGTCTGGCATGGTGCTCTCGGGCTGTAACCATTATTGTGATAAATAATTGAATATTGTTTCATTAGTTGCCAGAACTTGCACTCCAAATGCATTGTGGCTTCTGCTCCTGCCAATGTTGCCCTTTCTATAGCCATGTCTTTCTCGTGTGCATGCTCCTGCAGCTGCGGCGTTGCCAACATCAAAATGCAATTGACTTTTCACTATATTGCAACTTTGAGGTTTTGTCGGGGCAACTTCCATTGTGTCAGTGTATCTATGTGTCTTGTCTGTGTGTGTGTATGTATGGGTGTTGATTACAACAGCAACGACAACACATTTGCAGCTAAAACATTTTCGAGTGCGTGTCTGCAGTTCCGCTGACGATGCCTCGCCAAGTGTCGTTACCATGGCTGTTCCTACTGCTGCTGCTGCTGCTGCCGCTGCTCCTGTGTCTGCAACAGGAACGACCACAGCTGCCAGCGACAATTTGGAAGCGACATTTGTGCTGCAGCAGCAGCAGCAGCAATGGTGGATGGTGTTGCACCACCTCTTGTTGTCGTGACTGTTTTGTCTTTGAATTTAGAACAATCCGGCCAAAACTTTGCCACCGACTTCTACTGCGACTGCCACTGCGACTTGCGGTGTCTGTTGCCATTGGACCGCAACACTTTGGATTAATTTACCGGAAACTTTGCGCAGCAGCACATATGAGACGCCCGGCTCTGTCGGTAAAGTAGAAAGTTTTCCATTTTCATTCCGTTTTCCTCACATCCCATGCACATAAATTAGACTCATCTATTCCGGCAGCTGTCAATTGACAGTTTTCCCGCAGAATGAAGCCATTTAAGGAATTCGAGGCCAACAAGCCAGAGCCAGTGGCAGTCGCTCCTGGGCAAAAGTCATAAACCTTCTGCTCCGTTTGCCCGGGGCATAATCGTTATTTATGTGAGCGCGTGAAATGTATAAAAATGTGGCCCTTTAGCAGGCCATAAAATCTCCAGGCAAGAGGACCCCTCCACCTCCCACTTTCCGTTAGTCACATGCGGGCAGCCATTTTGTGCAGTAAGCCAGCGTGGCGTATGCGTAATGTTGTGTAATGCAAAGACCCCGTTCTGCCAATGATTGTTTTTTCGGTATTTAAAAAACATTGAACTTATGGCATAGGGCCAGGAGCCAGAAGCCAGGCAACAGCTTTGGCATAAATTCCCTTGCTGCTGCTGCTGCTGCTGCTGCTGCTGTTTATATTGTTGTTCTCGCTTAGCAACATTTATCGCCATTTTGACATAAGCACACAAACCCACACACACACACGCACTCACATAGAGAGAGAGAGAGAGAGAGCGGAGAGAGCGAGGCAACACATGCTTGGTAGCCATTTTCACATTATTCTGTAAACAATTTTAAGTTGAATGGAAAATGTTTATGCTCCACGCCCGCCGCTCATCGCATGCTGCACCCTATTTAACTTGTATTCCACACATTTTGCTCTGCCGCTGGCGGCTTTTTTTATTCGAGTTTTCCTCTCGCGTGTGCGTGTCTGCTTAGGGTTTTAGTATGCGTTATTAAATTTATTGGACTTGACATGAGCAGCCCAGCCGTAAAGAGCCACTGTGCGCACTGTGCCGCTAAAATTATATACATTTTTTCACGATGTTTGTTGTAATTGTGGAATAACTCTTTCCCTTGTGGCCACCAAACAGTGGGTCACTTTACTGCAGGGTGTGTAAATATTTGACCAGCTTTTCATTATGCCAAAGCACACACCCATGTTTATGCAAATGTTTGCTAAATAGTTTACATCTGCAGGTTTTGTGTGCATGTGTGTGTGTGTGTGTGTGTTTGTTTGCTCGGCGCTCGGCGAAAGTTTGACGAGCATCGTGTGTCCGTATCAAGCCTTGGGTATATTTGCATAAATTACCAGGGACTGACAGACAACAATGGACCGCCTGCCACTGGACAAGCACAAGTCCATAAATAGCACTGTCCTTTGATACATACGAGTGCCCAAGCGACAGTGAATGTTGCGCTTACCTGGCCTAAAAACATTCCAGAACGAGTTCCCCGTGAAGCCTTAGTTTCTTGCCTCGTATACAGTTTCTGACAGCTCCGACAACAGACATATGCGTAATGTGGCTGCGGATTGATATTGATTGATCTGGCACATGCGCCAACAGGAGTTGCACCATCAGCTTCAAAATAAATTTGATTTTTTCCGCACTTGGCTCGCCTGTTTTTGACATGGCTCCAATTAAAGTGGCGTATCACCACCCCCCGCCCACCATCCATCCAGCCCGGTTATTGATTGGCGGTTGGCACAACTACCGTCGGTGGCTTCATGGAAGGAAGCCTCTGGCCTGCGACGCTGCCACTGGATACGGGACATTCTTGTTGCATACTCGTACCGTTTTTTAGCATGCGCTTAATTACATGGCACTAACAATGTACAGATGTGTGTATCTGTGTGAGAATTATGCGCGTTAAAAACGCTTTACCCCTGCTCTCTGCCACCCATGGCAGCTCACATTAATTGAACAATTTTCTTAGCATATTTTTTTAGCTCATTTCACTACCCTTGCAGAGGGTATTTTGACATTGTCGATACATATACAACAACCAAATAATTGTTCAGTAGAAAAGGTGTTTTATCGGAATTCTGTACGACATTTGTTGCTTTGATCGCTCTGAGAGGGTATCATAAACTTCGGCTGCAATTCCTTTTGATTCCTGTTGTTGAGTACTATTATCGCCTGGAACTTGCAACGTTTTTTATGCCACCGCCACTGACCGCTGCACGTTCCTGGTGGCTTATTAAAAGGCACCCCTCGGTGGGACCCTGCGTGTTTATAATTCACACTTCTGTTGAATGCCACACGGTGTACGATATGCATTTTGCAATGCAATTTCTTGTCAGGATTAGGTGTTTCATCCTGTTGTCGGGGTGGGGGACTGGAAAATGAAGTCATTATGGCAGCAGGAGATTGGGGACCCGCCTATCGTTAGTCGCTTGTTTTGTTGCATGACAGACTTTAGTTGCCGCACAGTGCTGCCGGTAAGTCGACGCCTCTGCCATATGGCACTGGCTCCGTATTCCCGACCCAATTATAACATTAGAGCCAAAGTAGCAGTAACCCATTTGCCTGGAATGTGTTCGAAATAACTAATAATTCACTCCGCTCCCGCGTTGCGTGTCTTGCGAGCACAGCATGTGGGCCGCTTTCGACATTTAATATTAAATCCTGAATAAGTTTCCAAGTTGTTGAAAGCTTAGCTGTGGTGCCACGCTGTGCTTTTGACTGCCACACAAATGGAGTAAGGTATAGAAAGGTACACCGCGGGAAAGGGTGTGAGAATACGCTGAAATCTGGTCAGACCTACCGCTGTGTATATAAACTTTCTCTCAGTGTAGTCGTGTGTATGCAAACAATAATGAACACAGTATCCTGTGGCGTTTTGGATTTGCGTATTTATTGCCGAAAGGCTCGACTGTATTTCTCTTGACGTTTAATGTAAACAAATGTTTATGCGTGACTTCCTTTTGTTTTCCATAATTTGCATTTGTTCTCCGTTTCAAAATGACACAAATTTCGTCGAGGTTTTTTTTTGTTTTCTCGTGTTGACACTTGCCAAGTGGCACGGCCGGCGGCCATCTTGCACGGCCATTGTGCAGCAGCATTCGAGGAGAAGCAGCTTTTGTTTGGACTCCTCCTACCCGGCGCTTAGCTCGTTAGGCGACTCGCCAAGCGAGTCCTGGCTCCCAGCAATCACACGTACCACTGGGACTTACAAACACACACACACACACACATGCATAAATATAGTAAAAACGAGGACAAGGATGAGGATGAGAGTGCTAGTGTGTGCGAGAGAGCAGCTCTTGAAAGCGACACGACTAATTGGAGCCGGCCGTCTTACATACGATTAGACGTTACGTATGCGCCCCGTGGTTCGGCATGTGCCAAATTTATGAGAGCCTTTTTAACCATTCTTCCACACACACACACACACACACACAGACAGCGATGGTTAGTGCCCAGAAATGGGTCACAAAACTGTCGTCGATGGGCGGTGTCCAGTGCCGGACAGCCTTCAAATGCAGGCGACTTGGGTAATTAACGACGAGCCGACGACAGGACGAAGCTGCTGAAATGGCGCTAATTGCAAAGCAATCGTCGCACGTGAAGGCCCCGCCAAATCACAGTCCAGTATCGCTATAGTCCTCTTCCACATCCTAGCCCGCACGGCATTATTTGCTCTGGCTTCTGTCCGCTGGGAGCTGGAGTGGGAGTTGGCCCGCTGTTGGCACTGATGAAGGTCAATATGCCTACACTTAGCCTGATTTGCTTTCGCTTTTGGGGTCACCTTCTTGGGGTCCTGTGTGTGCTTGGGCTTTTATTGACAAACGCATAAAATTCGCTTGAACCTTTTGTTAACCTTTAGGCCCACCTTTTGGGCCAGCACTCGCACCGGAGCAGCGGAGCACCGGGGTCTCTGTGCCATTTTCTGCCCAGGTCCCTTTTCGGTAGTACTAGGTCCTGCCTCTCATCTCGCTTGCTTAACTATTTATGAGCTAGCAATCCCTGGAATGCTGTGTGTCTTTATTTGTGCTGCTACTTTGCTGCCTTCGGGGCGTTAAATTGAGTTGGCCCACACACACGAGAGCCGCACGAGGGCCACACCTGAGCGATCTTTGGAGTTACCTTCCATCCCTTACATAAGTGGGAATCTTTGGTTTCGGTTTCCGTTTCCATTTCAGACTCAGTATTAGTTCGGCTCGTGGCTCTTAAAGTGCTGGGCCTTAGGGCTTTAAAGATTTCATTTGTAGCCCTACGATTACATACAACTTTGGCTGGTAATTTCTTAAATACAATTTAGTGCCATCGCTAATTTTCCAGCAGAAAAAAGAGAGGAAAAGCCTGCTCTCTAAGCCCAAACGGTTAACGTTTTTTATCGCCACTCCTGTGCCATAAATATTCCTCGATGGTTGACACGAGCACAAGGAGGGGATGGGAGTAAAGAGCATACCCTTGGTATCATTCCACCCAACAGCTTGAACCACACAATGTCTCTAAGTAGCTGCAGCACTCCGGGGACCAATTACTCTATAGAGCGGGCATCGAGTCTGGTAAAGGTAACGGTAACAAGCTGGGTTTGACCCGCTGTGGAAGCCAAAAAATTAAGTTACATTTAGGCCAGCGAAAAAGTTTTCGGGCCAGAGAAGGTTAGCCCCGCTCCGCTCCAGCCGGCCATATGTTCCACTAATGGTCGCGCACATTGCGGCCATTAGAGGAAGGCAACCGCCCGGCAGGTGGGCCTCACCGACAGTCCTCCCCATGGGTGGGTTTCGGGCCAAGGGGTTTTCTTGGCAAGCCAGCCAAGTTCTCCCTTTCTTGTCCTTTTTTTTGGTGGGAAGAAAGTTTGGCAAACCATATTTAATACCAGTCTGAGATAGAAAGATTAAAGCCAAGGAAACTGCTGGGCTGCGACTGCCAAAGGGCATCTTTAATCGAAGTTTGTAGACTAAACATGAATGATTAGTAATTAGTTCTGGCTTCGAGATGTTAGCGGTTGGGATTATTCTGTATTTGAGGAAATATTTCATTGCACAGGCTGTTAAATATCGCTTAAGATTTTGCAATTAGTTATAAAATCATTTATTTGCTATGCAAATTGAAATCAGCCCGAGTCAGTCGGAGTGGTTGAGTGTCTGATGAACTATAGACGAATTTTCGTCTCTAGTTTCAACCAAATTTCATTTGTGCCTGACCAAATTACCAAAACTTCAGCAATCATAATAATAATTATGCAAAGCAGCAGCCAGAGACGCACAGGAAACACCTCAAATTACACTGGCAGAGGGCTGCCTGAGTGCAAATTACTTTAGCTTTGTTGAGTTCTTCGTGTCTGTGTTTATTTACTCATGCTGGCAAGTTATGCAATTCACATACCTGTATACATGTGTGCGTGTGTGTGTGGTGACAGTAACCTTATCAATGTCTGAGTGAAAATGCAACTGGCTTAAATGGCAAACGAGATACGGAGACAAGAGTTCCTGCTTGCCCTTTTGTAGTCGAAAAGTCAACTCAACTTGTCATTCAGTCGTATCATCAGACGACAAAGTTTGTCCAACTAATTTGGAAAACGCCCTCCCCTCCCCGAAAAGTTTGGGGGCTTGTGTGTGTGTTTTGCAATTAAATAATTGTCATTATATGTGCCAATAAGCCCCGACAATAGCCATGCCATGGTAGCCAGCGATTTATGCCTTGTCAAGCACTCTGGAAATCAGGCAGAAACATTAATCAACCCGGGGCTTTCCCTTGTCTTTTGCACAACCCAAATCACAAAGTGGAAAATTATGCAAACACGGTTAGAGCATCCTCCCGATAAGGATAACAGAAGAACAAAATTGTATGCAAATTTAATGGCCGCACCTTTTTTTTTTTTGTTTGTGTTTGTACCTTACCTCCGTGTCTATTCCATATGCTGGGCCTGACTCTAGCAAGAGGGATCCCCAATGCTAATTATGATATATTAAGGTGGACCATTCAGCGGAAACACATAAAAAGTAATTCAAATTGATATTAATTGTGTTTCTAGAGCAACAACCAACAAGTCGCTGCAGGAGAGGATTTCCGCCTAATTGTTTTTTGGTCATTATATTTGGCCCCTGCCTCGGCCCTGTCCGGCTTTCTTTGCTGCTCACGCAGACAGCAAACATATTTCCACCACGTCATTAAATCACTGGAAAGAAGTAACAGCACAAATAATCATTTAATTGCCTTTTCTAGACCCCGCTTTAGTCGCAGTCGTCAGCCAGGGCCAGCAAAGTGTTGGCCATAAATAGTAGCTAGTGCTCAAAACTGAAGTACAGAGTGCCGCGTACTTTCTGGGGGTATACTGGGCACATGAGCCATCCACGATGAATACGGTAGCAGTCGAGGGAATGCCAAAGCCGAGTCCCGGGATCGAGATCGGGATCCCCTTTCTGGCTGATGAGTGGGCAAAAATGTTGCTGTTTAATCATGGCGGGGCAGCGGAAATGATGCTAGCTGGCAATTTATTTGAAACCGCATAAAACAAGCGATGAGTAAAAATGTTGCCGCCGCTCCTTTGCTGATGTTGCTCTTGATGGTGCTCGTCCTGGTGGTGGTGCTGTGCTGCTGCTGCTGCTGCTGTTGCTGGTTGCCACGGACCGAGCGGCTAATGAACAAACAGAAAAGCGCAGATAGAGAACGGATGATGGAAACCTCAGTAAACAACTGCAGTGCTGGTAAATAGACGGACGAAAGGACTTGGCCCGTAAACAGGCTGGCTGCATTAGCAATAAGAAAGGGAGGTTCGGCTCGGTGCCGAAGATTTAGATACCCTACCATTACTCTGGGAGACTTGGCTGGAGTATAATTGGGATCGATTTAGGGCTCCAGCTATAGCTTAGAGACTTTATTTCTGGGATATATAAAGACTTTTCTTTGTTTAATCACCGATCAATAATAAATACTCCATTCTCTGCTTTTCAAACACCATATCACACCCATAATACCCTCAGCAAGGGTAGCCTAATAAGGGTATAACAGGGAAAACGGTAGAAGGCAAAAAGCAAACCAAAGCTGGCAACGAGAGCAACATTATTAACTTGAATAAAAATATTTACTGCCCGTCAAGCACTCCAGTTATCAATGGGGCTGCAGCTGGTGCAGCCCGGGGATGACAAGGCGACAGGACGAAGAGCTCCCTCTGATACGACTGCTGACGATGATGAAATGCAGCACTTAGTGGAGCTGCTGCTCCGTCTCCTTCCGCAGCGCGCTGCTCGCCGTCGGTGTCGCCATTTGCTTTGGCGCACATAAGTATGCTACAGTTTTTCCGCCTCTGTTTACCCGCCATGATTAAAGTTTATTTTAATTTGTTGCTGTTGTTCTTTGCCGTGTTGCTGTGGCTGTGGTTGGGACTGGGACTGGGGCTGCGGGTTGGCTTTACTTTTGCCGTTGCTTTTATGCTGCTTCCGTTAAGTGGCACCATTTTGTGCCGCTCAAGTTTTTCACCTGCCACAGCCACCGGCTTCACCATCTTCATAACGCATCGTCGCTCAGGCGTGACCCAAAGTGCAACCGAGTTGAAAAAGAACCGCAACTGCCTGCCGAGGGGACGTGCCCAAAAGTGAGCTCCACCTGAAGATTGCCACCGCGATGGCACCTGGCTCCGGTTGGGGGACAGCCAGACCTCCACAGCCGAACGCAGCCAGGCTCAAGGTGCTGGGAGCAAAGGCGCGAATTAATCTTAACTGAAATTCCTAGCCACGCAGTTCCTGGCCTTTCCATACGCTGTTTGCCCGCTCATGCACATGCCAGGGCCCGTAATGAAATATTAAAGCAAATTAAAATTCTCACAAACACACAGACATGCTGAAAAGTATTTGCACCGCATTAAATTTCATTTTCATATTTCTTTTGGGTACAGAAGCAGCAATATTGCTGGGGGGGATACGTCTACACACATATAGAGAGGGGTTCTGCCAACACACAAGCTCACTAAATTCGCCATTAAAATGTTGGAAAATTCTATGCCACACATGCTGGGAGCTCTCTTCCTCCACATACCGCATGCCGCATGCCACATGCCACATCCCAGCACTGCTCTCCTTCTCTGAACAATTAAGCAAGATGCTAATTGTTTCACAAAGCATTCGCACTTCGTCGCTTCCAGAGCACCAAGCCAAGCCAAGCCGTACACCGCCTTTCGCCTTCGAAGCGTCCAGCTTAAATTGAAATTTAATGCCGGAGCAGTAGAAGCTTAAGCTCCGCTGGATATGGCAGTACACATGTTAAACACTTTTTTGTCGGGGCTCAACTTTCTTTACCGCCTCCAGCAATCCAGAAGCTATCCAGCAGCAATCCTCCCATATAGAGAGCGGGGAATCCTTTGGCAGATTGCTCTGCTCCTCCAACCACCAGGAGAGAGCGTCCTGCCTGTGCGCCAGCACATTCTAATTTGTATGCAAATCAAAATCAATAGGATTAACCGAGTTACATAGTTCTGGGTGCATTGTCGAGGAGTTTCTCTAGAGCCACAGAGCTGTTTTCGGGGGCAAAATTGTTTTCCCAAAAATACTTCAGTGCCAAATGCCGCACCTTCGCCACCGTCGTCAGGTGTGTGTGCTGGCTGTCGATTGCAGATAGTGTTTTGCCACTTTGCACTTTGCCAATTTTAGGGAAAGATTTACTTGTCTGAAGAACTAAGATTCATAAGAGGGTGGCAATATTATTTCCCAGATAATTATTGGGGGGCTAACTTGGGAAACTGAGAGCTTAAACATGAAGCTGCTTTAGATACTTTTGCTAAAGAATTAAGGTTCATAAAAGTGTGCGTTAAGATCATATTCCAGGTAATTATAGTGTGCTAACCTGAGACAACTCTGGAGTGCGTAAACTTGAAGCTGTATTAAGCCCTAAACCCACGAATCCTAAAGCAAATTGTCTTTGAACAAGTTTCTAGCCGAGCAGCACCCGACAAAGACACATAGAACCCACTCGTGGGTGCTCGCATATGTGTAAATATTTAAAAAGTAGCGGCTGCCAGCAAAGAATAAAAGGAATTATGTCTGGGGTTCGAGAGCGACTGCAAATGCGAGTGTGTGGCTTACGTTTAGCCAGCGGGTGGGGTCGGTTGGGGTCGTGTCGGTCTGTTGTGTATGCCACTCTGACAGTTTGTGGATTTCATAGTGCAGACATAATCCGCAGGTTATATATATGTACATACATATATTTCTGTATCCGCATCCCATCTGCGTCTGTGTGTCTGGGAGTGTTGCGATTCCTGCGGCTCCTGCACCACTTTCAGCCCCATAATCGCTGATGTCGTCGCTTTGGATGCGGTTAGGCTTGCGGGTTCCTTTCGGGCTTCTCTCGGTGTCGGAACAGGTGTCGCCTCCACTAGTCTCCACTTGTATCCGAGTATCGGGTACTTAAATCATCAGCCGAACATCTGCAGCCGGCGCCAAGATTGTGGTTGCATTGAAGTTTCACTTGCCCGGGCGCCTGATCGACCAATTAATTAATGTAATTAAGGGGGCGAAAGAAATCTCTCTAGCCAAAAAAGAACACTTTTGCTAATTTCATTAATTGTTTGCACAGCTCTCGCACAGCCGCGTGCCATTTTCTGCGTACAAGTGGCGCATTTAATTAGACTAATAAAGTAATTCAGGCAGCGAGTGTAAATGAAACAAGCGAAGCGCGAATAGCTGTGGCTGTGGCGCCTCGGATCGTACTCCTGCTTCTGCATCTGCTCTTGCTCCTGCTCCTAGTTTCCCGCCAGAGTTGGCTAATAAAACTGTTATAATGAGTTAGTAGTGGCTGCCAAAAGGAGAGGGTTCTGGTTCTACTGTATTCTACTATTTCCTTGCGGTTCGTTCGTGCCAGGCTCAACAAAATTAAATTATCCTTATGTGTGCGTGGGTTGCTCAAATTTGTTTCAAGTGATAAAGTGATTAGCACACTGTGTGTCTGTGTATCTGTGTGCCATGTGTTTCAATCGATAGCCGCGCGTATGCAACATAATTTGAAAAAACACCGCAATAACAGGAGCAGAAGGAGCAGGAGCATAGGCCGGTAAATCCATTTTTAATTAATTTCATAAATCAAGCTCAATGCATATATTTATGCATATAAATCATGTAATTAACAGGCGCATAGTCACGTATGGCGCCAGGGTCGAGCATCGAGTGCCGTTACGACCTGGGTCAACATATGGCCACGGCACAGGGCCTGCCTGCGCCATCATGCACCAGTAGCAGCAGCAGCGGCAGCGGTGGCAGCAGCGGTGGCCATGATAAACAAGATATTAACGACTTAATTTACTGCAACTCGTGTGCCCCGGCGAGTGTCCGTGTGGCCGTAAAGTGCAGGCACGCAACACAAATATAAATTGTTGAATAAATAAACTGAGCTAACGGCAAATGTGCAACCTTTTGGCTTCCATCAGCAGACAGGATCTACAGCTCCTGGGAATGGAACTAATTTAAATAATTTATAGCCAATCCACCAGCTAAGACGAGGTCTTTATTAACTCGGTTTTACGTACAAGATCTTTGCTGCATTTTTACTAGCACTTCTGTAGTGGAAATGTGATCCATCTATGCATATGCCCCATTCGGTGGCTTGTAGCGCACTCCACTTTGCGTCTCTTGTGTGAAATTAAAATGCTTAACGGTCGTGCAAATCTCCCTGCTCCCTCTCTTTGTACTTCATTCTGGCGCTGTGCTCGATAACCGCCAATTTTTCAATAAACTGCAATAAATGTTTATCCATTTATATGCTTGATGGAACTCTTCTTCACGTTGCTGCTACTGCTGGTTATTTTAAGAGCAAAAGATGCAATAAAAAATTGCCATATTAATAGCTGTTCCGTGCTGTTGGGCAGCCACAAAACTCCCCTTCAACCAGTGGCAGTGCCACTTTCAATGCAGCCCAAAAGAGCTGCCAGCTCTTAAGTAATTAATGGGACCGGTGATCCCAGCCAAATATATTAACGACAATCTTCCACTACACGACATGAAAACCAGACCAGAAGAGACACAAAGATCCTCGTATGGAAGCCCAAAGATGAATGCGGGTTAGAGCTGGGCCAAGACTCGGGGCGGGGCAAATGAATTTTGTGTAACGTATGCATAATCACCATAGGTCCTACAAGTCCCAGGTTGTGGCCTTTGACTCTGCGGCTTTTTACTTGATTTGAAATTAAATTAGAACGAAATTATAATTGCTGTAATACAGCATAAGAAAGACCCGCCTCCCAGCTGTGGCAAGAAGCGAAACAAAAGGAAAGGAATCGCAAAGAAACGAAACTCCATGGATGTTGCATGCGGCTCCTGGTGTTGGGGCTGGCCAACGGCTGCAAGGAAATGAAAACGCCCCCCATGTGAGGCAAGAAGCCAACGACCTGGGCAGGGCAGACGACCAGGACCAGCGGCAGGAACAGGGTGGAAAAAAATAAACATACTAGGACTGCCTCAGAGCCAGAGTCAGAGCTGGATGGCCATGCCATCCTGCCTCAGAGCAACTATAAAAAAAGCTCTCCATGTGGGGCTCTGTTGGTGTCAGCCTGCAGCTTACAGGAATCGGGGAAGAGAAAGAAGGATATGTACTATATGCGGCCATTCAGACGCATGTGTGTGGTGAGGACTCTCCCAGCTTTTAAGTATAATTTTCCAGGGACAGAGACAGAGACAGAGGCCGACTCGAGTCGAGTCGAGTCGAGTCTGGAGTCCAGGTACAAAACGATAGACAAAAACGATGTGCACGCCCCCGTCCGGGGCAAGGACCAGGGCCCTATCCTCGATGGAACTAAACGAGTAGGTGGAGAAAATTTAATATGATTATGTTGAAGTAAATTGCTTGCAGCAAATGTTGCATGGGCATTCGCCCAGTGATCCCCAGCCTTCGCATATCTGCAGACAGCACAGCACAGCACAGCACAGCCCAGCCAGACGTTGTCGGTTGTTGACTTGATTCGTTTGAGTTCTCGTTCCCCCCCCCCCCCCCCCCCCCCCCCCCCCAGCCTTTAAAAAGCAATTAGGGACAATGCGATTCGGCACTTAAAGGCTTCAAACTGTCGTTCAACGTAAAGTATGGCCAAGCCTGGGTAGCAGGCGTAAGTGGCCCGTTTATTATGTGGCCAATAAAATACGTTTTTCGGCCCCTTTTCAGCTTACAAACTTCTGTATGGGTATCTGTGTGGGGCTTTTGCCCATAAACTTTATATATAAATAATTAAAATTTTAAACCAAAACAAAAGCCAACGAAAGGGCCAAAACTGAAAATTTCATAGAGTTATATCAGAGCTTGGTCGAGGCCTCATAGGGAAGAGCCTGCTGCTACGCAACGGGATGATAAGGGGGGCTCAGCACACAGTGCCACAGCCACACAACCCCAACCCCTGCCACACAGTCGCTTGTAGCCAATATTTGGCTGTATTCAATAGCCAAAGTCTGAAAATTCAGGCAAAAACACAACTGCCATTGGGGAAGGGGGGGGGATGCCATGCAAAAAGCAGTTTTTGGTGCCTTGACTGGCTTTTCACATTGAATGCTTTTTCCATTCGGTTTGAATGAAACATTTTTACCACATCATGGAACCACGTTTCGGGGGGAAGACACCCTTAATGAGCATTTCATGTACCCAATTTTGGGATGAGCGCTATTGACGTATAGGGACGTGGATAATTATCAAAACAATAAGTGAAGAAAGTATTGATTGGGAAGACGAAAAGTGAAATACCCTAGGAAAGCTATCCTTAAATGTAAAAACATATAGGAGCCCCATCTTTAATAACAGATCAGTTTTCAAACAAACTTGTGTTTGACTGAATATTTAATGATCAATGCTTTCTTCTCTGGATAATTCCTCTATTCCCTCTGCCAGTAAAGGGTATACTCGTAATGAGAGAAAAATCGCATGGTTGTTGCCGCATCATTTGCATGCTACGAAATTGGATATGAAATTACGCCAGCAAACCCTTTGGTTGGCCAACTATATTGGCCCATTGCTGCTAATTATCAAATGATGCGAACAACCCAACAACCGTAGCAGCAGCAGCAGCAGAGGCAGTGGCAGCAACGTGAGTGGCAGTGGCAGTGCCAGTGCCAGCAGCAGCAATGTTGTCAATGTCTGGCATGTGGCATGCGGCTGGATGCCGCAGTCAAATCAATTGGCATGCCAAAGCTTCGTCAACAGGCCGCTGCCAATGATAATTAAATTGCGCATTGAATTTTAATGCAATTCAATTAAAATATAAAATATTTTTCAATTGGATCAGCGAGGCGGTTAGCCCCGTACCGCCCCGTCCCACCCCCAATCACCGCCTACCTTTGAGCCAGATAATTAAATTAATCAACGATGCTTTCTCTGGCTACCAACAAACGAGACAATTTGGCGGTGGGTATGGCACTGGGAATGGGTTTTTTGGAGGACCCATTGAAAGGCTTATAATTCAGGCAAATATTCCCCATGAATTATTGAAATGTTTAATGCAATTTGGCTCAAATAGCACAGACAGCGACTGACAAGAATATACGTGAGTTCACTGAGCCGATCAGATATAACAGCGCGACATGAAAATGTAGGCCATAACCACGGAAGTGTAGGCATTCGTGTCGATGGGGCATTTATAGACATCAATGTGCCAGTATTTTCTAGCAGTGTCATTATAATATAACAATTAAAATAATTATTTCGTAAACCTAAAGCCACAAAAGCGGAAATATTTGGTGAGAGACTGTGTTTTTATAGTTTCCTTTCCAATAATCAGAAATTTTGAAAGCTTGCATGTGCCCTTTGTTAAGGGTTGTGTCAGAAGGTAATCATCTGTCTTAAATTGTCTGATCTTTGAGTCAATGCTTCTAGAAAGGCTTCTTCAAAACCTTAATAAGGTAATATTACAATATAAAATCTTGTGCCATACGTTATATGTTCAGGTTCTGTTCTTGGTCATAGACTTACGGATCTCTAAGATTTCCTAGTTTTTCCTGCTTAGAGAGTAATATATTCAGTTAAAAGTCAAAAATGTATTTGGAATTACTTGGAATCATTAATACAGAATTGATTAAAAACATTAGAATACCCTGCACAATAAAATGCACGCAATGAACAAGAAAAAGTACAAAAAAACATGAATTAATGGGAAAATACGAGTACACCTAAACCACACTCTGGGACAGCCCCCAGATGAATCCCAGACTTTCCCCTCACCACTGCGAGATCCCATTTAATCAGCTTATTGACTGTCTTAGGCAAAAACCAAAAGCTATTAGCTTTCCCCTGCGGCACTCTCTCGCGCTCTACCTCCACAAGCCTCGTCTTTTTCCGAATTCATTCAATTTTTTAATAGTTAACCGCAATTGCAACTGCAATTGAATGTGCAAACCGAAACCAAACAGAAATTTGTGATGCCGTCTGTGGCTTTGACTAATCGAAATTAGCTTTGGCCTCAAATAGGCGGTGGCGGCAATTAGCAAAAGTCCAGGGATATGTGGCGATTGGACAGCTGCTGTCACATTCAATTGAGAGCGAAATCCAACATCCATTAAGCCACTGCCATTGAGAGGCGGAGTCCTTTTCCCCCTGTTTTTATACGTGGAGCGACACGAAGGCGAAACAAAATAATTTAAAGCCAACACACGTCACAGCCGGGGGCCCGGCAAAAAACAATTATCTTCGCACCAAAGCTGGCTCTGCCACAGTGGCAGTGGCAAATGATTGACACAAGGCTGACAGGCATTGCACACGCCTGACATGTGCAGGATCAGGATCATGGACAGGACCAGCACCAGCACCAGGGCAAGGACCACGACCAGGACCAGGTCTGGGCTCCCAATTCGGTTGTTGGGTCGTTCTGCCCTTGTTTTGTAATCTGCTTAAATGTAAAGTTAACAATTTCGCCCATTTGGCAGCAAAAAACTTTCGCCGGCCATCAACAACCAAGTGCAAACTTTCCGGAATGAATGCATATACATAGATTCAGATACAGATGCAGATACAGATACAGATAGAGATTCGGGCTGTTTGCTCCTGTTTTTAGTAGGAGCTGTCTAAAAATGCATTCAAATGGGGCCATGCCCGAGAGTGCTGGCCATTTTAGGCTAGTGGCACTTTGCCCAAGGTTTCAGGTCAATGGATATGCATACAACCAAAAACATACACAAACACAGAGGGACACATACGCAACGCAATCACTCCAACCAGCAACCACTTGGGGCAACCACTCTCTGCCACCATCACCACCAGAAGCGCGCACCACACGGGGCGTATGCGTAATGCTGGAGCCTTGGCTGAGAAACACTTGAGATGAAGGGGCCGCAGACGCGTTTGCGGGCTGTTAATTTGATTTCTTGTCAAAGCAAAACGGCAGGTGCCAGCCACCAGATGCCGAATGACAGAAGCCAAGACGTCGTGCCACACTTTTGACTTTCTCTGGATCTGTCTCTGTCTCTGTCGCTGTGTCTGACTGCGGCGCAGTGCCGTGCCGTGCCGTGCCATGCCATGCCGTTGACGTGACAATTTCACACGCAACGCACACACATTCGCGTTTGCTTTACATAAATAAACAATGGCTGACAGGAAGCGGGCGCCTGGAGACAGGAAACAGGACTCAGGAGCAGATTCCCGGACAGCACGTCCCTTGTCTTGGTCTTGGTCTTGGTCTTGGTGGGGGCTCTGCTGCTGTCGAATCGAAGCGTTAAAATGGTTAACTCCACTCACTTAGACACATTAAAGACTCTCGAGCATAAAGCGTTCAGCCGGATGGTTTTAAGACCCCATTGGATACCAACAGTGGAAAAGTTTCCGAAGCCGCGATATGCAGTCGAAGCTGCAGCTGCCAAAAGCACTTGGTTAATTATGCAAACTGCTGCATTTAATACATAATTAAATGACTTGGCCATGGCATTTGCATACAGATATGGCAGCCGCTCCAAGCGGAGGAGAGCATAAGCATAAGACCGGCTTGGACCCAATCCCAATCCCACTCTCTGGTCCTCTTCAGCACTTAAGTCTTCCGCTTACAAAACCGCGTTGCGCTTCATGAATTTCAAACGGAATGACAGACGGATGGCCGCTTGCTGGCTTCATAAAAATGGCCAAAGCGCATTAAAATCATGAGCGCATAAAAAAAAGAATTTTTTAAGCTAACAAAAAAAATGGCCGCCATGGCGAAAGCGAGGAGGAGTGGGAGGGACTATACCAAAGAATGGTCGCTTAAGCTTAAACGCTTCCCCAAAATGGCCGACAGCAAAAAGAATGATAAGCGTTGCTTTTTATGGAGCCCTGGCCGTGCCGTGCCGTGCCGCCCAGTGCGAGCGGTGCATGCATAAAGCTACAAAATGGTGACACATTTCAATTGGCAGTCGGCAGAGATAAGCCCCAAAGCCAAGTCGAGGCTGGGATACTCTTCCTCCATCGGCAGGCACAGAGCTAATGAAATATCCATAAGACCCTGCCATAAAATGAGGGGTATCTTCAGTAAATCTTCACCGATTAAGGTGCTATTCCACCGGCTCTCAGGCGCGTTTAGAGCATAAATCGATGCGTCTATCCACTGAAAAGCGCTGCACTTGTATGCCCCTCCAAACACATACTCGTACTCGTACGTAGCCCCCTGCATGGTTGTGAAATTGACAATATTTCACTGGGAAAAGCCAAATTTAGTTGCAGCTTGGCATCCGTTTTGGCCTATTGAACTTTGCTGTTGATTGCGGCATTCCTCCCGCAAAAAAAAAAAAAGAAAAAAGGAACACATTCAATGCCTGCTGGGGCTGTAAGTGGCAAACCACGTAGGGCACTTTAAATGTGGGCCAAATAAAAAAAAAGGAGCAGTCCCAATTCTATACCAGATTTCGCACTTGGCCTTTAAGATGGGAAAAAATAAGGTGCAGCCAGGCGTGTAAAATGTTATCGCAACATCAAATTTCATACATCATAAAACATATTGGCTTAGAAAGTAACAATTTTGATTGCGGTAAGACGGAACACCGAAATGGTGGCGGCTGCGCAAGCAGGCGTGGCATGCAATGAGGCATATTCCGGGACCCAGGAAACTAAGCTGCTTTTGGGATTCCCTTTGGGTCTTTCTACTCTCTCCCCTTCCTTCTGTGGAAGACACAAATTTTTCTGCTTGTCTTCTTATCGCCGTCAATGAATCGGAGGCAGACCAGGCATCACGGCGCCTTCAAATAGGATATTCTCCAGGCCATGGCGTCGCGACGCCTGGATGTGGCCGTTTTCGGGTGAAGTACATTTTCTGGGGCTCCGAAATGACTATATAACTAGCTGCGACCCATAAACTTTCACCCACAGAACCCATAGCACTGAGGCAAAAAATTGACATCGAAAGCACGTTTTCGAGGCATCAGTTTGGGAAGGGTTTTAGTACAACATACATTTGAATAGCACAATTAAGTCTAAGAAAACATTGCTAACAAGCAACAATATTGGCAATGAGGATTTCACACAGAACTGTACCTAAAATAAGGAGTTTATTATGGTTTGGCAATCATTTCGTATCTTATTTTGTGTCTCAAAAGATACATTTCATACTTCAAAGAATTTGAAGAAAGAAATCTGTTTTCGCTTTGCTTTCAAGTCAACGTCCCCTTGTTCGAGGATATCGCCCAATCTCCGCATCTGACTTCAACAAAGCTTTCTTTGATTCCTGGTAAGGTTTTTTTTTACCAAGGCTTCAAGGCTTTATCATTACGATAAAAAAGGCTGCTTCTGGGGGCGCTTCTGGGGCAGCCATTACCTATCCTTTCATTAACTGTAAATATGACGGTAAATTTATTTTTTCCTATGGATGTCAGATGATGCTAAAATCATATTATTCTTTTATTACACAGAAAACTCAAGATTGTTTCAGCTCTTTTCCATTTTTACTGATACTTTTCCTAGATTTCTACAACGTGTTTTCCCATTACAAGAACTTTTTCCCAGCAAGATGCACACGGACTGAATCGATTCGGCTTCGCTTTCAATTCCAAGGCTGCTAATCATTGATGCAGCCAGCCATCTCATCCATCTGCATCTCTCTCGATGCCTCCCGCCCTACGAGAGTGGTCGTGGTCCCTAAGAAAGTTTTCACTTTCCAAAACTTTGGCAAAAGTCATGCAAATCGCAAGAGCGTGGCATGGGCATGGGCATGGGGCCCGAAACTTTCACCCGGAAAAACCGGAAGCGATGGTCTTGGTTGGCGTATGCCAGTCACTTCATTTCAGCGATGACGATGGCCAAAAGTTTGCGGCCTGGCAACAGATGCCACTGCCACTGCCACTGACACTCCCTTTTTCTCTTCTGATGAGCTGTAAATCAGCGGAGGCAAAATCAAGTGTAAGAGCCATGCATGCAATTAATTTCGTTGTGTGTGCAGCTTGGCTGTGGGGCATGTGGCGTGTGCGTGTGGCGCATGTGGTAACCAGGTAACGGCAACCAACGGAAATAGTTCAAAAGTTCAGCGGAGTGACAACAACAGGGTCGACAACCTGCCTCCTAAGCCACCTCCTAGTCGTAGTCCTAGTCGTGATCCTGGTCGTAGTCCTAGTCGCTGTGCCCCCCGCCGCAGAAGCATTGTCTGCTCGCATTGTTGTCGACATTTTCGTCGTTATCCCTTTGTCTGGCTGCAACTTGGCCAAGTGTGTGGCACACAGCTACATGCGTTGCATCTTCTGCTCGGGCACATGCATGCATCTGTGCCACACGCCACTCTGTGGGTATGTGGGTGCTGCTGGCTGTTCATTTGAATATTTTATCTAGCTTTGAGGCTGCACATTTACTTTCGCTGCTCCGTTCCGGGTGCACTTTAAGCAAGCAGCTCCTTGCCAGTGTTTATGTCACCGGAAGTTAAGTTTTCACATGCGGTTAACGTCGCCTGGAGAGGCAGCATCTAACAGCTCCACTCGGGCTCCTTTTTTGACCCATTTGCCAGAGGGGGGCTGGCAGCCGTGGCAGCTGTGGCAAACTGCTGTCTGTGTTCCTGTCTGTGGCCCCGTTTCAGTCATGCATACAAGGCCTGTCGGCTCCAGTGGATGCGGTGGATACGATGCTCTTGTGGGTGAGTGGTGGCTTCACTATGCAGCTTATATATTGTGTAAATATGAAAAGTACTTAGTGCAACAATGCCGGATTATAGTTAAATTTATTAGCTAGTCTGTGCACTGGCTGCAGCTGGCAATGCGGAATCCCATAGTCTCTCTCTCTCTCTGAGCTGCGGTGCAATCAAAGCCAGAACACACTACCCTGGAGAGTCGGTGCCTCAGTGCCTCGGTGGCAGTGGCAGCTGAGTAAATTTTCTTGACTGACTTTGCTGCTAATTAGTTTTGCAAGTTGTGCACTCGGGCGGAAGCAGCCCATACTCTGCTCTGCCTTTGGCCAAGGCTTAGCCAAGTGATAAGTGATAAGAGTTTAAGCCAAATTCAATTTGCGCTACAGCCACAAAATGTTGTTTATCCATCAAATGCATCTCATCTCATCTTTTGTGGCACTTGCAGTTTGTTTGGTTTTGTACTCCACAGCTTTGGTTTCCTCTCATTTCCCCAGTTTTCTTCTCGGTTTTCCCTCTATTTTCCCACTGCCAACAATGATCAACAATGGCTGGTACTGGAGTGGGAAAACCTACTCCAACAACAGATGAAGAAGTGGAGGCAGTCGGACTATAATTAATGATAAATACGCTTCCAACTAATTGACATGTGCCTGAAGGGGGGCCCAGACGTAGACGTCTGGGGCACGTGGATGTGGCAGCTTGTGCTCGTCTGCACAGGAAGTGGAAGAAGGCCCCCGTCCAACGAAATTAATCCCAAATTAATACCCGGATAGACTGCATAAGTGATAAAATATAATTGGAAAATCCACTTCATGGGAAGTGCTCCTCTCAAGTGGCAGGAAAGAGAATCTGCTTTGCATCAGCTTTAAGAACGTTAAGATACAGCTTTTTCTTCTTTTTTTGTTCTCTCAAATCCAGACCAGATATAACAGATACTTTTGCAAGCGATTCTGGGGTTTTTCCGCTCTCTGCTTTCCATTTGTATCTTTTATTCCGCCAACTGTCATCAGCAGAATCAGAATTTCTGTGTCACTAAACAGGCGACTGCCCTGTCGCCCCCCCCCTTGCTGGATGGCCATCATCGTAATTGTCGTGCAATTGTATTGGGGGCTGGGATTCTGTATCCGCATAAACAGGGTATCCCTATTCCCTCGTTGCCCTGGGATACACAGATGCAAAAAGAGTACCTTCAAAGCGATAAGTTTTTGTGTGGGTTTTCCTTTTCGCTTTGATTTCAGTTGCGATTTATTGTGTGACAATCGCAAGTTTTATCCCGGATTTTTTCCCTCTTCGGATTCGGATTCGCATCCCCGTTTTGTTCGTGATTGTTGCGATTATTATGATTCTTCAGTTGACTGGCAGTCCGTTTTTTAATAAATCATTTCCGCTGCTTGAGCTGGGGAATATTATTTCCGTTTCCGCTTCGCCTCCGCTACGTTACGTTACGTCCCATTCGGCCTCATTCCGGTTCAGCATTTTGCATCTTGACAAAGCTTTGGATCCCGGACTGGAATCAGACCCACAGGCGAGCCATGAAATTGCTGGAAAAAAACACACAGAATGAAAACGAGCACCAGAGACCGTCGGAGCGAGAGAACGAGTCCGAGGCCGAGAGAGAAATGTTTCGAATTATTGAAATAATTGGCCAGAGAAATGGGAAATCGATTGAAAAGAGAATTGGAATCAACACGACCATTAGCAGATTAAAAACTATCCAAAGCTCACAATTAACCAAATGGAGGAGCGAACCCCTCCCCACAACCAGATGCCATCCTCCGATTCCAAAGAGCAAAAGAGGAGTCCAGCAGCCATTCTTTGGCTGTAAAAATAAACCACTCGGGTGTGGGTGTGGGGGTGGCAGGCACAGCATGTGGCAGCAGGCAGAAGGCAGCAGGCGGCAGCGGGGCAATAACTGTAACCATTTATTTTTTTTTGGCAAAGACACAAACACAGACGCACAGCGGGTGTCCTTTGGTAATGTCACCGCAGAACAAACGCAACATGATCTGACCTCAATGAGCGTCTGGATTTGTTTTGGATGAGCATGAGCCCAAAGGACGTGCTGAAAATAGTTCAAGTGGGTTGAAATTTAATTCCTTTGTTTGCCAACAGTTGAAGAGAATTTCCAACAGAAAAGCAGGGAATAAAACTCCGCCAAGAGAATCGACAGATGGGCGGCAGAAACTTCAATCGTTTCTCTGCCAATTTCTGGAGTTGAACGCAAGCGTTAGATGCATTAAACTTGCAAGACAAGACAGGACAGGTCCTGCTTCTGCTCCTGGAGAATCGTGCACAGGAAGTGCCAGTTGAGTTCAATGCAAACGGTAAGCGGAAACGGAAACTGCTAAATAAGCTTACCCCTACCCCCCCGCCGACAGAGCAGGGGCAACAAGAGATTTGTTGAGACAGTGCCATTACCTGTTGTCTGTTGGCAGGTGCAAAAGCGGTGTCTCGGCCAACTTTAACCAGCCATAACCACACCATCAGCAGGGCAGCACCGGCCCAACCCCAACCCTCTCGAGCAGTTTGATTGCTTAAATATTTCATGAGATTTTATGGCATGGGCAGGGCTCCACTCCCCCATCCCATCCCAGCAGCCATCTAAAATATTGATTCGATGCGATGCGATGCTCGCGTGTTGCACATTCTGGGAAATAAAATCAACAGCTTCCACTTGAGGACTCCGCCGCCAGGAAGTCCTTCCGCTCAGCTTTGAAAAAAATTGCATTTAAAAATTAACAACCCATCATAAAACATAAAGCAGGGCCAACAACCGGGGAGCGGCAGGCATTGGTCTTGGTCATAAAACAAAGTTGGCTCAGAATCGAGCACTTTCCTCTTCGAATAAAATATTAATTTATTTATTTTACTTTTTGTTTTTAATGGTTCTCATAAAATGCTTTTCAGTTGTGGGGAATATAAATTTTAATTCCTGCTTGAATTTTATGGTTAAAGTCCTTCGGTGTAGTAAGAAAAGAGGAAACTTCCTGGAGGTCATCATCCTTGATGCTGTTTAACAGGAAAACTCTCCTTCCTTTGAGCAAAGTTTTTTGTCTACACTTTTTGTTTTTGTTTTTGTTTTTGTTTTGCTTTGGGTTTATCTTTATCTGGCAAGACTTTGCCGACAGGTTTATGGAACTTTGGCTATCAATAGCGCATCCCATTCCCCCATCCCGCAGGCCATCTGGTGGGGCCACCCGCGGAACATCCAGCAATTAAACGATTAACTCAAGTGCAGTTTCAATGGCAGCAACTTAATTTACCGCAAACAACCGCAGCAGGAGCAGCAGAAGCAGCAGAAGCAGCAGAAGCAGCAACTGTGCAACTGCGGCACAAACAAACAACTCGTGATGATGGGGGCACTGGGATTGGATGCACACTCGCAGTGCGCGAGTGTGGGTGTATCCATGGCAACTGTCCGAAAGTTGTCGAAAAGTTTTCAAGTGAAATATCAGCAAAAGGAGCAGAAGATCGGGTAGAAGGATGAGTGCTCCTGCTTCCTGTGAGCCCCCGTGAAAGTTGGCTTGCACTTTCGCTGCGGCGTTGGGTGGCTGGCGTTGGGTGGGCGGTGGCACTGCTAAAAGCCAACTAAGAAACCCGGTCACGTTATGCACATTTCGCTGCACTCGGGGCAAGGATAGCGGCAGGCGGACACCCCACCAGAGGACACTGAACGGCGGACATGAAAAACAATAAGCGCAGAGCAAGGGGCAGCAGCAGTAGTAACAACAACTGCGGCAAACAAGGACAACGCTCACGTACAAAGGCCAAAAAACGCATTTCATGCACCCAAAGCGGGGAAGAGCACGAAACAGCGGCACCAGCGGCGGCAGCAACAAAAACAAGCTGCAATGAAGACGCGGCTAAAATCAACGGCCAACATGGCCAGAAATATTGGTGGCAACAGTTTCGCCAACGTAAATTACCTGGAAAATACGTGACTTTGCCGCGGAACGTGAGAGGCGGCCAAAGAGTCGGTGCTCGGGGTGTTCGGGGTGCGAGGTGCGGGGCTCCTGCTCCTGCTCCTGCGTTGGACGTGAGTGAAAGGACGAAGAGAACAAGGCTGGTGAGGACAAACAAACAACTGCAAGTTGGCGTCGGCACATCCTGGCTTGGACGCCTTCGCCGGCTGTTGTTTGCTTACCTTTTTTTTTTGAAGGGAGAGCTCCGTGGATCGACTGGAACAAAAAGGGGCTGTGGTAGCGGGGTGGGGGGCATGTCAAAAGTAAGAGTATGCCATTGTTTCGGTTCCGGAATACACGTGATTTTTACGCGGCCAGTGCACTTAATCGAATCGGAGGCCTCCGCCTGCACCGCTGATAAGCCAAAAAGTGCTGCACCACGCGCCACCCTCCCTCGAACACTCGATAGGAGTTTTCCATAATTCCTGCTTCCCCTTAAATCAATTAAAGCACTTTCAGCCGCCATCATAAATGTCAAAATTAATCTACTTTTCCCGTAGTCCGCTTTCCCCCAGCTGCAGCAGCACTTTCGACCCCCCTTCTTTCCAGTCTCTGGACTTTTCTTCATTTCTACATCATTCATGCGTGCCTCGCACTTCGGAGCAGAGTCCCGTCTCGTAGCAACAGCAACAGCAGCAGCTGTAATGACTCTTGAACTTGACATTTTCCTTTCGGGCTGCCAGATAAAACAGTTTCCCTGGCCCTGTGTCTGCCTGTCACTTATATTTTTAATCTCCTGCAGCAGCAGCAGGCGACACACTGAGAAATGCTACAAAAAAATGTGTGTGAGCGTACTCTCAGATATATTTAGAAATACACTGAGGAAAAGGGGATGCCACACGATGAAGAAATTGCGCACAAAATTGCTCCAAGGCGGAGAAGGAAATTATATATTTTTGGATATCAGAAAGTATTATTTGAAGGAATAATTGTAAGGGTTTCATGCACAATTTGGTTGAGATCTCTAGCTCTTTTTGGTAGAGATCTTAAGCAGAGGAAGATGCATACTTAATAGATTAAGAGAAACAAAATATAAACCGATCCAAAGCCGATGTACGAGTATCCCTACATTCTACATTGTTCTGTCCAAGTTCTCATAAAGAATATTCCTCTAGAACCCTTACAGACCGAACCTTGATACAGTGCCATCACATTTTTCCCTCAGTGTAACTGAAAAGTTGAGTTAAGTCTGTGCTGCTATGCTCCGCTGCCATGGAGATCTTTCTCTGCTGTTTGGGGCTGGTCTCCCTCTTTGGCCGTGTCCCTCTTTTTTTAGGGCGATTAACGCGAATGCGCAATTGAAATTAATTGTCAGTCAAAGTGGCATTGCGGCTCATCGTCGGAGAGAGGGATCTGCCACTGGAGTTGGAGTGGCAGATACTCCCGTTTGGGATCCAAGTCTGAGACCAGGATTTCGCCCCAGAAGCGGAAAAACTTCTCGCTTCTCGCACGTGTTTAAAACGTATTTTTATTTTTAATTTCTTTGCTGCTGGAAACCGTATGCCACAGTCTGCTGTTGCTGCTGCATGTTGCTCACACATGCGGCGCAAATTATGTCAACGTGGATTTGTGAAGTCAACTCCGCACTCGGGGATATCCGTGGCACACACACGGACACATGCCACAGACAATCCCTGCCACACCCACTGCTCGTCTCTTCACATTTTGTTTATTTTCATGCATCATCCAACGACTGCACAACTCTTCTGAAATGGGGCATGCAACACAATTTGAATTAATAAATTTTCTTATAAATTTACAATTTCCAGAGAAAGACTCCTTCTGCCTGGCTGTTTATAAAATGCGCCTTGATCTTTGACAGAGGCGGAAACATCAATTAAGCATCGGGAAATTTATGAAATGGCCCTGGAAACTGCCGGAATCACTTCAAGCTGTTGCTGCTAACAAATCCTAATTGCTGTAGACAATGTGAGGAATGCCACGCGACAGGATGTTTATGCGTGTGCGTGTGCATCGATTGTGGCACCTGCAACCAGTTGGTACTTCTAGTTTGATAAGCCCAAGCACCTACATAATAACTAGATGACGGTCTGAACCAGTTTTCGGAGTCGCCTCCAGCTTCCTGCCGCTTATGCATTAGTCCCCCCCCCCCCCTCTACCAGGCCACGGCCCTTTACGCTTCATTTCATTCGAGATTTGCATTTGCCCCATGCTGCAAAATTATTTTTACATTTGCTGCAAATGCAACTTGCTGTGGCATCTGCTGATGCGGCTCAGAGATGTGCAAACTTCCGGCCAAGCGGCACAACTGCACTGTGCAACATTCACACATGTTGCGCATGTGCCGCGGTCTCTAATGTGGCAGCCACTCGAGACTCGAAACAGGAAAAGATTGGAGTAGGAGGAGGCGGCAACGGCAACGGCCACGGCAACGGCAACGGCCACGGCTCATATGCATATTTCAACGCCCTTTTATGAAAACACAAATATGAAACGACTCCGAACGGTAGCTGGAGAGCATCGGCATCCGAAGGGAACTCGAAATCATATCAAATATCGAATGGAAGCTGATGAAAATGAGACTAAAACAAAACAAACGCAAAATATGGAAAAACAATACGGCAGAAATGTGAAAATAGAAATGGAAATCCGAGTGGAGGGGGCATGGAATGACGAGTGCCTGTCGGAAATGGATGGCCAACACAAAGAGAGTCCAAAGTAGCAACCAGACCACCAGGCGAACGATTTTCAACTTCGAATATGCGAGATAAACGATGGTTTCTCTTAGCTGGAAAAATATCATAGACATATCAAAGTCTATGCTTAACAAGCACGTTCATAGATTTCTATACCCGATACTCAAAATGAGTATTGGGGTATATTAGATTTGTGGTGAAAATGGATGTGTGTGTAACGTCCAGAAGGAAGCGTTTCCGACCCCATAAAGTATACATATTCTTGATCAGCATCAATAGCCGAATCGATTGAGCCATGTCTGTCCGTCCGCCTAGTGCTCAAAGACTATAAGAGCTAGAGCAACGGCATTTTGTATCCAGACTTCCTTGATATGTCACTGTTACAAGTGTATTTCAAAACTTCGATAACACAACGTTCCCCCTAGTTCTTTTTGTGTTTGTTAGTAGATTTAATGTGGTGTAAATATAATTAAGGTGAGTTCTATCTTCGGATTCTTTGCTCTGAAACTGTAGGAAGGTCTTCCCATCATATAAACTGATCTGAAATCAATTATTTCGCAATTTTATTTAGTTTTAAAAATACTCTAGGAATGGTCTTTAAATCCAGAATATGGTTACATCCAGAGAAAAAACCCTCAGCTCCGAGGGTGAATATCTAAAAAAGGAAGTGTTTTCACTTACCTTTTGCCATTAATATGAAAATATTTGATCTAAATATATGTCATATTTAAGATAAATATATTACATATTTACATACAATATATTTCATACAAATTTAATTTAATATATGTTAATTCTAAGGTGTTTTATATTTAGATTAAATATTCTTAATAAATTTATATTGAAATCAAAGTGAATTCCATTGAATTTCACTATGATTGTATTTCAAAACCTTATATTTCATTTAAGTATGGGTTTCTTTTTACTATGCCATTTCTCTCTCTCTCTCCCTGCGTCTGTACAAAGAGCCCAGGGTAATACTAATTCTGATAGCCAAACGCTCTCTCAGAGAGATCTCTGGAACACAACAAAGGGCTGGCTACCTTCGAGAATATGTCGAGAACGATGGCATTCCCGTACGCACTTGTCTGGTGGCAGTGGCAGAAGACAAAAGCAGTGGCAGACAAGTGCAACTCGTGTTTGCCTCTCGTTGTAGCCACTGGAGATCCATTTCCAAGCCTTTGTTTGTTCCTTTCTCCGGCTATGTGCTGGCATGTATGTGTGTGTTTATCGAAACTTGGTAACTTTTCATTTGCATTTCCCACGTTGTCAGGGGAAAGAAAAAGAAAAACTTCCGAGTAACGAAAGTCAAAGTCAACGTCAAAGTTGAACGTGTCAGATACAATTTCAGATGTTGTTGCAACATCTCTGTAGTAAGCAGAGAAGAGATTGTTAGAAAAGCGGTGCTGCCAACTGTTAATTGGAATTGGGACTACTCTCCACGGCGTCCCTGTTCCCGTCCCTGTACCCTTGTGTGATCCCGAACGAGGTCCCATCTGACATCCTCGTTTACGGTGAAATTTATACAATCTTTCTATTTGGCAGCAGCGCTGTTAACCAGCAAAACAGAAACAGAAAGATAAATATACAAAATTAACACGTACTCAGGTGAAAATGAGCAGGTAGATAGCAGCGCTACCCATGTGTGTGTCTGAAAGGACCGCTCTCTCCCGAACCCAGATAGAGAGTGGGAGAGAGCGGGACTCGTAGAGCAAATAACCCTAATAAATAAGCCAAGTTGAGCCACGATTGAGCGTGGGGGGAGTGGTAGGGGGGGGATGGAATTGGGTTCCCGTTCCCGACCAAGATGTTCATGAAAAAAGTTAATTAAGGTGTTTGCCCAACAACAACGTCGTGCATTATATGAGAGATATTTATCTGCCGCATGCGAGGATGGGAGAGGGATAGGGAGAGGCAACTGGTTACGGCGTTGCATGCCCCAGAGTGTTTGCCTTTGAAATGTTTGTCATTATCGTCGTTAACTTTTTGATGAGTCGAACGTGTGTGATAAAAGTGTCATAGGGATTGAAAAAGAGAAGGCCAAGTGAAAGGAAAAACTAATAACACAAGGAATTCAGTTCGTGACAGAGAGAGAAAGAACGAGTGCGAGTGGCAGTGCGGGCAGCGCATCGAATGTATCTTTCGGATACAAATTGCCATTAGTTTATTGAGAATCTCGAAATTTATGGCTCGGCGTGTCGTGGCCAACCACGCACAAATGGTCACAAATCTGTGAGCCGGCGACACATGTGGGTCTATCCAGCCTCCCCCCTCCCACCGTCTCTCCCTCCCGCACACCGTTCCCTTCCTCGTTAGCTGTCTCCTTTGGCATTTGTGGCACGTACAAAATTCATTTGTTGCACTATTTATGTGTCTCTGATGAAAATGAAATCAAATTAAATTTTCGGCACAATTCAAAGTGAGATTTTGCTACAGACATAAACAAAACAAATTATACCGCATAAATCTCTCATGGAAATTGCTCACGTGCTGATGTGTGTGTGTGTGCGTGCGTGTGTGGGTGTGTGGGTGTGGGAAATGGCAGGGATTTTCCACAATCTGCGGGGGCCTCTATTCCGTAGTTATTCGAAGAATTCCACGTGTGTGGACGGACAGCAGCAGATTCTATGCACAAATTTGTGGCACGGAAATCCAAAGTCCAATAAGAACGCTTCATGACGATTGGAATGGAGTGGCGGGAAACCATTTAACACCCATTGTTTAGGTATTTTCTACCTCCTACACTCTGAAAATCAGTTTATTGAAATATAAAAAAACTATTCGAATATTGTTTTTAATTTAGAGTGGCATACGCTTGTTCTATTTTCAATTATCGACTGTTGTACCTATTCAATCGTAATAAAATTTTGCGAAATGGGAGAGAGTCGCTTTATATATAAATCTGTGAAATAATAGCCGCATATCTTCAAAAATGTGGACACCCAATGGTTTAATAGTTTTGTTCTAAAGGAGTGAAACTATCAAATTTATACTTCCCATGAATCCCCTTGGGGTCTCCCCACTATCCTAATCAGCCTCATCACAATCTTCCACAGCAGCCCAAATGCTTAGCAAATAGACCCATAAAACAATGCAGACGTTTCCACACCATTTAAATCATATACGAGGGAAAGAGAAGGGAACAGCCAGAGAAATGGAGAGAGTAATATGTATAGCTATGGATGGAGTGTAAATTTAATTGCTACAACAACTCTCATACGTGCTGGCAATTACAGTTAACATTCCGCTAGGGTGTGTGTGAGTGCGGGGGAGGACGGGTGGAGGGGGGAAACTAATCAACTAATATATCCATAATAACTGTTATTATGCTGTTATTATTATACGACACTCCTTCCCTCTCGCTCTCTGTCGCTGTCTCTGGGATGCGATGCGGTCCCAAAGTTGGGTAACACTTTTCCCCAATAACAAGAACTAACGGGAAAATCACTTAGACAACAACAAATGCCGGCGTTTATCCCCAAAAACAAAACAAAACAGAGAACTGAGAGAGCGCCAACACAGAGAGAGGGGCCCCAGCTCTTATACACAGTGCGAGTTGGGGCCCAACAGACCCCAGAAACACTCTTATATGAACAGAAAACCCTGTATTTCACTCTCTCTCTCTCTCTCTCTCTGGCTGAACAAGCAGTGCAACGAACAAGAGATACGAGGGCAGAAACCAGCCATGGCACTTGGCTCACTCTCTCGACATTTTGGTCGCACGGCAGCGATGGCTTCGTTATGCTCTGAGTAATCTTTCAGCCGCCGCCGCCGTGGACGCACCTAAACGCGCTCGCTCGTCGTAATATTATTTTCGAGACTGGAACCTGGGTTAAAGCCAGGCCGCGTTTCGTGTGTGTTTCGCCGCTTTTGTTTGTCTCTTTTTGTGGCCAGGCCAACAATATTTGGCAAGTGATGCATAGAGAGCCCGCCCGGCCCACGCAGCACCAGCAGTCAGACACAAAACGTAATTAAATGCAAATGTGTGAAAGTGTAGCATAAAAAGTGCGAACAAGCGGAGTGGAAGAAACGGCCAAATACTCGTATAATACCATATTCCATGTTTTGCAACTATTTTCGGCCGAGTGCCAGTGCGTGATGGAGCCACACAAGTTATAAGTTAAAGCGTTTAAAACTGAACAAAAACTCGAGCTTCGCATCGAAAATAGAGATCGAGTATAGAGATAACCTCCCAGCGGACGGAGGGGAAGCATCCAACATTGGAGCATTTAAAACGGTAAGTACTTTACATGCGATTGCCCTCTCTCCCGTTCTTACAGTGTGCTTTGTGTTCCCCCTCTCCCCCTGTCACGCACTTGCTTTGCGGGGCTAAGCTTTGCCTGGACTGGGTGTCTCTCTCCTACGTACTTGCTTTGTGCTTTGTGCTAAGCTTCGCTTTGGCGCGCGCTAAACGCCAGCCAGCGGAGTGATCTGTGTGCTTCTCCCTCGCACTCGCACTTTTACACAGATCACTCAAATGTGCGGTTCATTTGCCTCTCTTTATCTCCTCTCTAGCAGTGCAATATAACTGCAAATTAGTACCGTTGCACAATCCCCCACTCTTGCTGTTGTTGCTCTTTCCCCCTGTGGTTTCTCTGTGTGTGTCACTTGTACAGTGTGCAGTGCACAGTGTACAGTGGAAACTCTGTATAACACTTGCAAAGTGCACTGCGGCCTTGAGTCTGAGGTCTGTTTTGTGGCTTTTCCTGCCCAAAAACCGCACGCACTCCAACCTCGTTTCGGCTTTGACTTGGCCCAAAGCTTCGAGCCACATTAGCATGGCCATTGCTTTTTTATTGTAATTTTTTGTCCAAAAAACCCGTTTCGAAAAAGCCACAAGCATAAAGTTTATTTACTCCAAAGAGAGCTTCGATTCAACAGGTTTTTTTTATTTATTTTTTCTCTCTCTGCGCCTCACACGAGTGACTGTGGGGGAATTTCTTGGTAAATTGTTATCAACAAGCGGGCTTAAAGCGGTTTTCGATTCGTACAATTAAATGGCCCGTGATTTAGAAAATTATTTATAGAAGTTTTTCCTGTGCTAAAGATTTTCCGAATACCAGAAGACACTTCCGTTTGCTATGACTTTTGGTTATACCCAAAATGCTGGGCCTCTAAATGCTGCTCCACGATTTAACAGATTTAAACGGCACTTAGTGCCGTAGTGCGACTCGACATAAAATATTATATTGTTTTTTAAAACGCAAATAAGTCCGGTAGTCGTCCTATCACAAGTTCAAAGCTTATCACTTTAAGTGCCAGTGCATTCAAGCACACTCATAATCGGTTCAGATGAATGTCAATTTACTCAGAAGAAATCTATTATGGAAGTATAATATCACACAGTTTAGGCTCTGTTTCCCTTCTCCAGATAAAGGGTAGTCAGCCCTGGACTTAATCGGCCACCAAAGATTTAGGTTGAAATATTTCCAAAGCCAAGAAGCCAAGAAGCAAAGAAGCTCCTCTCAATAGCTCTTTTAACAATGGAAACCAAAAGGTAAAACTGCGGAAGTCATTTAACAGTCTACTTAGTTTTCTTGCCAAAAAAGAAAGAAAGAAAATCAGCAAACGTTCAAGATGGCTCGCTCTGGCTCCGGCTCTGGCTCTGGTCTTCTGGTCACGTTAGAAAGTACGAGTAGCTGTAATTGCGGCTCCGTTATTGTTATGGTTACTGTTACTCGCTCGACTGCAGGCGGCCAGGCGGTAAAAGTTGCCCAAAAATAAAACTAAAACGAATTGTCATACAGCCACAAAGGTTTTTCGCTATATTTCTGCACTATTCCTGTCCCCCTCCCTGTCCCTGTCCCTGTCCTCCCTACAACCAGTTGCTGCTTTTGGGGCTTACACATTTGAGATTCATTGTTATGTTTCCTTCTCTCTTTGTCATTTGCTGTGGGCGTTTGCCCCACACTGAGAGACTTCTCTTTGTTTTGTTTTCAAGACTTTACGCAAACTGATAAATAAACAGAAACAATAACAAAAACAACAACAAAAAACAGCAAAAATAAAGCTTACTTTGTGTCGAAAGCCGATGTTTATATACCCTAGAATTGTGTTGTTAATTATTTTTATTTTTTTTTGTTATTAAAAGTGTGATTTTCCAAGAAAAACATTTATTTTTAGTTCCACAACATTTAAAAAAAAAAACACAACAAGATTTCTAAAAGAATCCATTATTTTTATAGAAAATAGGTTTCATAAATTAATAAAGGTATTCCCATAAACAAACACATTTCTTGCCAGAGCCACTGTGGCATTTTTGTGGTCAAGTCATTTTCCATTTCCAATAAATTTGAATCTTGGTTTTCTTTTATTTCATAAACAAAAGAGGTGTTCGCTGGGGAAATTATCCCACCACATTACTTCCACCGATTGGTACCAATAAATGATCAAATGCATTTCTTAGAAAGATGGTTTGAAGGAAGAAACCCAAGGAATCTTCGTCTTTTAATCTTTAGGGAAGATTCTTTTCGCTATTTTCTATCTAATTGATCTAATGGATCATCTGTAAAGAGTATATGTAGATAAAATCTCAAAATTAATTAAAAGACAGCTTCCTAGGGCTGCTCTCTGTCTCCAGTTGTGTGTTTTTTTCCATCTGCCAAGTGTTTTTTTTTTCTCGCCGACACTTCATTATCGGCGGCTTGTGTTTATAATTAGCAAAAACTTGGCTTTGAGTCTTTCTATTGTATTCGGACTGGGACTGGGATTCAGAGAGCACTCTCTACGGCTTTACACTCAATAAAAGATGAGTCAGCAGCTGAGCAAACGATGAGAAAAAGTCTCTCTCTCTCTCTCTCAAATATGAATCGTTCTCTCACTCGTGATCGACTCTCCGTCGGATCAGACATTGGATTAACCCAAAGTCAATCCGTGACGTCAATGGGAGAGGGACAGGGAGAGAGAGGGAGAGCTCCACTACGTGTGAGGTTTTTTACTCTTTCATTAGACGGACTGGGGAGGTGAAAAGAGGGGGGGGGAGACACGTTTATTACGCTGTCATTCAATTAAATTGATTCCCATTTTTATTACCATACGACCTATAGGTTTCCCACTGCGACGGCAACTGCGACATTCCTCTCGCAAATGAAGTCGTTGCAGCAGGTTTTCCCTTTGTCCCCTCTAATGCCTTCATCGCACACAAAAATCTCATTAATTTTCCGACTCTCTTTCTATCTTTTGGGTCTAATCTTTGTATTGTTTGTGCCTGGGATTCTACCTGCTTTATCTGGGACATGCACATGCACTGTGTCCTGTGTCCTGTGTCCTGTGACTTTTCATCCCTATCCAGTGTGCCCCTTGCGGTTGTGCCTCCTAATCGATGCTCGTAATCAAACAGCTGTCGCCTCCCACTCCATCTGTTTGGGGGGGAGAGACTCTATTCCTGAATAAGTTATAAAAAATTAACCAGAGCAAATGTTGATATAATAAACCTCATGGTTTCAAGGCAATTAGGGGCCCAAAACCACCCTCTCTCTTGGCCACATTTCTAACATATTTTCTCATTTAAATAAAGAATGAAAGAAACAGCAGGGCAAACATTAGACGCGCGCCTAAATGTTGGAAATTAGCGGCCACAAAAAAAGCCAACACGAAAAAAAAGAGAAATTTAATTAAAGCAACATGAGAAAAAAAAATGCATAAATTTAGTCACCCAAAAAGAAGGAAAAACACCCACCTGGCCACCAGGAAAGCCCCCGCCCTGTGCTGGAAAAACGTGTAATTTTCATGCTGCCCGCCCGCCCCCCGTAACTTTGGCGGCGGGTCAGAGTCCGGTGTCCGGGGTATAATGATTAGGGTCCAGGGCACAGAACGGACATTTGTGCGGGCTCTGAATGGGGGCAGCCGAAGCCGAAGCCGAAGCGGCAGCAGGTTGCCAACAAAATTTTTGCTTATAATTTTTGGTTCGCTTTCTGTTTCTCTCTCGAGATAAAAGCATTTGTCATTAGCATAAAATGTTCCAGGGGTCTGATCTGAAGGCAAAACGAATATTTGAACTTCATTAGTGAGTCGGAGACGAAGACAAAGCCTAAGATAGAAACAAAGACCAAAGAACCCTCTAATGTCTGGCTATAATTAGAAATTTAAAGTAATTTTTAGGGTCAGTAAGTCACAGAAACACACACACAATCTGTGGCAGATACAAAGGGAATTATTGAGACGCCTGATTGCACTTTAATGCCCAAAAGATATGGGAAAAAGTAGGAACAAAAGGAAAAGCCCACGTCGATGTCTGGATGGGCATTGAATGGGCACTGATAGATGATAGCAGCCCACGCAGGAAAAGCCCCTAAAAGGCGATCGCCGACCCGTCCCGTTCCGTTCCGTCCCGTCCATCATGCCTCGCTGCACATCGAGTGGCACTTGTGGCTCTTGACAGAGGAAGACCCTTTAAAGTGCATTGGAAGTGGAAGATTTCAAGATACTGATAAGCCCCATAACCATACACGTGAGCACATAGTTTCAGCCCTCAATATGATGGCCAAGATGCGTGCCCCCGATAGGGCATAGTACCCATTTGAATCCCCTGGGCTGCCACTCAACAGCAACGCCTGGCTGGTCAGCAATTACAGGAGCTTCTCCCCGCCCCCTCCCCCGTCCCTGGCTCCTTGGGCTAATGATTGATATCCGCCTGGGGAGAGGGCAGCGAGACGGGGAGGTCTGGGAAAATGTCCCACGTATTTCCACATCAAATTTGATATCCAGTTGAAAATTTAATGGCACTGACATTTGCATTCCTAATGAGGCCTGCCAGGCCCGAGGGCTACTGCAATTGGTGTGGAAATTATATGGCGATTTGTTGTAGGACTCGAATGTGTCAATAGGGGGAACCTCCAGGTCTCCCTCCATCTGTCTGCAGTTTTTCAATGTCCCCTCAGGACATGTAAATCAATACGCAAACAAATTATGAATGCAAACAGAGGGAGGGAGAGGGAGACAGAGACCAGAGACCAGACAGGACTACAGATAGACAGACGGAAACGACAGGGAAATGTCCAACTGTTTGCACAGATTGACGCCATTAAAAGCAACATATGACAGGGATTTTAATACGACGATTAAACTGGAACCCAACCCAAAACGAGAATCGGAATCAGAACCGAAACCCAAGTCCAAGTCAGAGGCAGGGCTCTGGCTGCTGCCCCGCTGAGTGGCATCGTTAAAACCACACACAAAAAGTGTCATAAACATAAAATTGATTTTGGTTTTTGTTTGTCTCTGGGAAAGACCCAAAACTCTCTCTCTCTCTTTCTATATCTCATTATAGAATCTGTTTTTTTTTTTTCGGGGGTTCTGTTGTTTAATTTTTAATCATCGTCGTGCTGCTCGCGTGGGCCGACGCGAGAGGCCGTGGAATATTGATTTAAGATTCTTAATCGAAAATTCCCCTAGACATTAATTGCTGTTATTATTAGTAGAATGTGCATTAATTATGGAATACATTCGGCGTGCAGAAGATTATATCACAAGTGCCCCCAAAACCCACGCGCGTCTCATGGGGCACGGCACCAACGTAATCGTAGGGGAAACGCACAACCTCATGCTTTTTAATGGCTCATAAAAAGAGAGGGAGAACATTATCAATAGATACTTTCGGGTCGGGGATTGTATTCCTAATTTATGGCCCAGTCAGCGAATAGAAAGTTTAATGAACCTCCTACTTAACGAAAGAAGAATCAGAACTTTAGAATTTCGGCTGCCTCTTCCATGGGGCGGGAGTAATGCCGCCGCCGCAATGAAGCCAAGAGTCCAAAACTGGTAGCTACAGTGCGTTACATGAGGGAATTGCGAGAGCCTCTCACATGACTAAGCAAACTGTGAAAGAGAGAGGTTCTACCAGAGAGATTTCTACCCAAAAAACATGGAATTCAGATACTCCCATCTTTTGAAAAATTAATTCAATAAATAATTGAACGAACTGACTGCTAAAGAAGAGCTTATATCGATGTGCCACTGTGCAACAGGGAAATGACTGTGGCTTCCACTCAATCATAACGGAATCATGAGGTTTGTTGTGGTTACATCGTGCAACGCCGTGTGGCAACACCTTCGTAGCCATGGCTGCGCATGCGCCCTGCCTGTGGAATGTTTTCGAAAATATGTAATTTAATTAGCAATAAACAAAAAAAGAAGGGGGCAAGGGATACATGAAATTGAGGCGATTACTGATGGGCTCTCCCTGCGATTCTCCTTTGATTATGTTAATCGCCGAATGAAGCCGTGGAGCCGTGGGAATGTGCCCCAGCAGCAGCCAAGGAGGAGGCGGAGATTTCCCTTATAAGCCGCTTTAAGCCCTAAAACAAGTGGCGGGCAAAGAGATTTTCATTCTTTGATTCGTTTGCCACAGAGCCACAGAGGAGTCCAATTATTTTGAGGCAGCATTTTCTCGCTTCCTCATTTTTGTAATTACTCTCGTATTTTCGCTGGCAGTTTTCCTTGAAAAACTGTCAAAGCGAGAGGGAGAGACAGACACAAGACAAACAAAGCAAAGTCCTTTCAGAACAAACAAACACACACACACACACACAGGACATGCGCCTCAGAAATATGAGAGAGAGAGAAAAACTTTCATCAGAAGGAAAATTAATTAAAAGATAATGATGATTTTCGCTATTTGAGTTTTTCCGCACAACAAACGGGAAATGAGACAAAAGTTAAACGAAAAGTGCACAAAATTATGCCAGAAAGCAATTAAATGAGGGCACACAATTATTTGAGGCACTGTAGAGGTTCTGCAAAGATTCAAGGAATGGCAGGGCAAGGCAGGGTCTGTGGGCAAGGCCAATCACTCTATGCCGTGCCGCACACAGAGTCCTGATGACCCGTTTGCATGTCTGCCACTTGGCCTGTCGACACAATGCCACAAACGGGGGCAGCAGCAGATCAATTATGAGGGGAACAATTTGAGCTGTCGCTAAATTCATCATCCAATCATGCAACCATTCAGTCATTCTTTGGTTCAACCTACTGTCCATTTAACCATCTATTCATTCGCTCATGCACTCATCTATCCATCCATCACTTTTAAGCCTGTTCTAATCCAGCTTTTGTCTCTCTTTTTGTTTCGCAGGTAAGCATTTTGGGAAAAGCAGAGCTTCAAGTGTTTTCCGTAAGTATTGTTTGTGTGGACTCCACATAGACTCCACGCCTCTGGCCAGGCAGCGGACGAGAGCTTTTGTTTGGAGTATTTTTTGGGCCGTTTCCTGCTTGAAACTTGATGCCAATTCAAAAAATGGTTCATCTTTTGGGCCTGAGAACTAAATGCGACAGCCACAAGCCACTTTCCCACAGACAGAATAATGGATCATCATTATCATCAAAGAGGGAGACGGGCATAAGAGAGGAGTCCGGCTGCTGTCCGTAGAGACCTGCGAGGGAGTAGTCTTAAGGGGAATATTTTTCCACAATAAATGTATGAAAAGCTAACCTCCCAATACCTTCTGTCCCAAGCCCTCCATTGAGAGAACTGTGTCCCCGAGTTGAATAAACGAAACCCCCTTCTGTAGAGGCCTCTGTCTTTAGAGCAGATCCCTACCCCTTAAAGCCACCAACTAACATTCAGCTCTCTTCCACATTGGTCTGGCATTTAAGCATAGTCTCGAAGCCAAAACTAAGGCTTTTTTGGGGATTACATGGCTTGTAGATAGGGCAAGGCAAAAGGGAAAATTTCACGCATCACCAACGAAAATATCGACTTGAAATTGCCTTCAAATTTCAATTATCATCTGGGGATCGAGGGACAAAAGGCCCTCCACAAAATGCAAAGGTTTTCCAATGATAATGAGGAGTGGGGTCATGGGGTGGCATGTGAAACGTGAATTGCATAAAAATTCAAACACAAAATTTGCTGACTTACTGGCTTGGTGGATTTTTGTACGCCCTTTTTGGTCGATTGATGCGCCAATAAAATGAAATAAAACAAAATTAATGAGCAGCCAGCCAGCCGGTCGTGCCGAGGAAAACGAGGCAAACATTGACGGGAGGAAAATGGCTGCAAAATAAATTAAATTAAGCGTTTGTTTCCACCCAAGATTTTCCCAGGGCAGACGACGACAGGCACCGTAATCGAATCGAATCGAATCGAAGGCGAAAAGAAGCCCAAGATGTATGGCATTTTGCACAAAAGTTTTTAGCCTCCAATTTAGAGAGCAGTTTGATGGTAAATAAGCTGAATGAGGCACAGGCCAAGGGGCAAGGAGGGGGGCAGGGAGGGGGCATCTGCAAGAGGCAGACGAACGACATCTTCGAAAAAGCAAAGCAAATCGAAAATCGTGACGGGAATGCATGAGAAGAGAGCCCCAGAGATATATCCAAAGATACTCCAGATGCTCCTCCTGTGTGGCTCCTCCTGTGCCTCCCTCTGCTGCTGCCATTTATCCTCCAGGATTGCCTTAATTGCAGGCACACATTTGATTCAATCAAAAAACACACTCATTGATTTTGTGTCTTGATATTTTCCTCTCCTATTTTTCCTGCCTTTCCTTATTGTTGAAAATTGACTTCATCTTATAATTGAAATTGCTTTTACTTTCTTTTTTTCCACCCTCTCTCCCTCCCTGTCTCTCGGTTGACGCGTTTTCCTTGGGAAATTTATTTAAAGCGCCAAGTATTTTCAATTAATTTCGCCAGCAGCGGCGGTTTTTTGGGTTTTTGTGGCACCGCAAAACCAGCCGCAAAGAATTTTATTTATTTATATTGAGAGCCAAAGCCAGAAGCAGCGACGGGGGACAGAAGGAGGAGCGGACCCCCCCGCCAGCAAAAGTGTCAACGAGAAGGGGAGGGAGATCCGTGAGGCAAGGACTCCAGAGCCTCCTTTTTCCATCTTTTCATGTAGATTTTATTTGCGACAAGCAGCCGCGAGTCAACAAACATAAGCACACACACAGCAGAGCACAGCACAGAATACACAGCAGAGCATACAGCATACAGTCTCCCCCATAAATATATGTACGGGTACACAAAAAGAAATTGAATTTTACATGTATTTTTAATATTTACCAAGCGACAGGCGGCAGGCGGCAGGCGGTGGGCGGTGTTTGCCTTTGTGTGCTTTTGTGGCCCAAAGGCTTTGCCACAGTTTTTCGATGCATGCAGGAATACCCTTCGCCTGCATTCAATCAATGGAAAAGTTTTTTTTTAGCTAAAAATTAAACAAAAATCCAAAACTCGTGAAATTTTAATTGTACCAAAAAAGTCTTCGATTTCCAACAAAGGATATTCATTGTCCTGCGTCTGGGGTGGGGGGGGAGGAAACAAAAAAACATATTGAATTTCCTTTCTCCTTCGCTTTGTTATCGCATTTTTCATCCTTGTTTTCGGCGGCTCCTTGGGGTTTCGTCTCGAAAATATTTGTTAACGTTTTTTATGCAAATCAATGGCGTCCCCGTGCCCGTCCGCTTCGGTGCCTTCCCAGAACGCGCCACAGCCACCGCCAAAGGAATTTATAATAAACATTTTTGACATGGCGACAGGACACACAGGACTTGACAGCCATAAAACATCAAAAAGTTATCGTCCCCATAGCCATTTCCTTGGCCCAGGACCAGGACTCCGCTCCATTCGCCTGAGGGCAGGACATGTGTCCCCCGCGCGGCAGCTCAAACGTTTCTTGTGTTTTCTTTCTGTCTTCTTTTTTTTTTGCTTAAAATCAAGAATATTCTGGAATTACGTTTGTTTTTTTCTCCTGCCCGACTCGCTTTCTTTTCGCTTCCCATCAGGCAGGGAAATGCATAAAGTTTGCCCTCAAAAGTTGCAAAGGGTCGCGCATCGAATGAAAAACTGTGGAGACAGTGGAAACTTTTGCGCTGGGATTTTCTTGGGGTATTAGCATTGTTAGCCCCACATTTTGACTGTGTTATGCTTGATTTTGCTTTAGCATCGTCTCTCGCCCCCTCTATTTTCACTGGCGTGAAATTTTCCATTCCTTTTGTGCGTGGGATGGGGGGGGAGGAGCGCAGGAGAAGATTTGTCAGCGAAAGTCAAAAAGGCTCGAGAATTTTTCCGTTTTGCGGTTTAGAGGCGAAACCAATTTGTAGATTTGAAAAGTTTCTCCATCTCAAACACTGTTAACAGGACACTTTGAATATTCCACTGAAGGATGGTTGGGGAATGGCTTTTCTTTTTATGGAAAAGCGAAGACAGAAGGAAAAGCTAAGAAGCTGACGGCAGGCAGATGACAGACGGCGAGAAGTGGCTTTTATTGGCCTCCGAGAGACCTGGGGGACTGAGTTTTTCGGGGCAAGGACATGATAAGGATGATAATCGAGAAGTGACCTTGCCAGCCCAGTGTTTCTCGCTTTTGTTCTCCCATTTCCAAACAGAATGCCCTTCGCTTTTGTTTTCCTATAAGCCACATGGCACATGGCCCTCCTTTGCCTAGCAATAACCATTGCTAGTGCCTCTTCTTTGTCTTCATGCAACTCTTTCTCGTCCCTCATGCCACATGCCCCTTTGTCTGCCCCTTTCCAATGCAAATACAGTACAATCCTCGATAAAAATCTATATAGAGGGCAGATTTCGCGCACCTTTGCCAGGACGCGCTTGGCATAAGCGCGTGCCAGGAGCCCAAGGATAATGTACTCGTACGTTTTTTTTTTGTTTTTTTTTTAAAGAGAATCAAAGGAGGCGGCAAGGCACCGACCCAGTGTTGATTTAAGATTCACCAAAACGATAAATTGCGGTAAAAGGTGTCTCCCATTCACACACACAAACACACACACACACACACACACACACACACACACACACACAGGGATAACCGAAATCTTTAGCATACGGAAAACATGATTTTTAACTGAAAGACAGAACTGAAAGGACGAGCCGACAGGCAGGCGGGCATCGCATCTACCATTCGGATGTGTTTTTGTTTGCACAGCAAATGAAATGAGATTTCCCAGCAGAGATAGAAAATACCAGTATGTATGTGTGTGTGTGTGTGTGTGTGCATCCCTCCATTCACGTGGTTGGATCCCACAGAGAGAGAGAGAGAGAAAGAGAGAGATTCTCAATTTGAATGCGAAAACATGTTGGATTATTATGATTTTCTTTCCATTCCTACTCGTTGCACAGCTGAATGCTGCCACTGCCACTGCCACTGCTGCCTCGATGTGGTGGCATGCCCCATGCCTCAGGTATCCTGTGACAAGTATTAAGTGCAATCAAAAGAAGATTTACAAGCATCATGAATGAAATATTTGCACCACATATGGCCCGCCGCTTACAGATCTGTATCTTCTGGCTGTGTATCTGCATCTGCGTGGAGCGTGTAGAGCTTGTGGAGCGTGTGTTTGCGCATAAAGAAAACCCCATTTGACATGCTTGATATTTATGGTGGCATACAGTCACATCGTGGCTAATAGAAAGCCATGAAGTCGCCCCAATTCTGCTGTATGCTGACAGGAGATACAAGAGTATCTTTCTATCTTTCTATCTTGATCAGTCTACAGTCCAGAAGGTGAGCTTAATTATTGATTATGTCGCTGGGGAAAGGAAAAGCCAACAGCCAGTCATCTATCACCCGTGGGTCAACTGTGCGCCGTGCCCCAAGTGAAAGGATACACACACACATACACATATGTGTGTGTGTGTGTGTGTGCGTCATGACTGTCAGCGCGCTAATAAATTTGTTGCTTCATCTGTGAAAGCGTGTGCGCGCTTGGCTCTTGGTTTTGGCTCTATTTTGTTACAATTTTCCCAGGCGGCGGCGGCGGCGGCATGACTTTTGAGTAACCTTTCCCACAATTGTTTGCGCGCTTGTTGTGCCCCAAATTGCATAGACAATTGTTGCCCCCCACCTTCCCCATACCCATCCTCCGTGAAACACACGACAACAAGCAGTCTGAGATGCAGATACGAGTCACAGGTAGAGAAGAGTCGCAGTCACAGTCGCAGTCTCGGTCTCAGGGTAAAGCTACAGGCCAAGGAAGTTGCACCGAGAAGGAGGCAACACAGCGGAGGGAGGCTTCAGCTACAGCTACAGCTACAGCCTCAACTATACATAACATCATGTTCAGTTTCAGTTTCAGCTTCGGCTTCCACTATTCAGTTGATTGGCGCAACTCTTGGCATCAGCTTTTGGCGTCCTCCTCCTCGTCGGCGTCATCGTCGTCGTCTCATTCGCATATTCATGATGACACACATGCGCATGCATAACTAAGCAATCCATTGGTTGCCAGTGCCATTGCCAGTGTACGTTCCACGGAGTACGTACGCTTCCATGATTTAGCAATTGAGAAACACGAGGAGGTGGCGGTGGCGGCATTGGGGGGCAGCTTTATGAACTGATGCGACGATTAAGATGCGCCGCCATCTGGCTGGATTACATTGAATTGACTTTCGGAAGGCTTGTAATTGATGGCTTTCCAATGCACACACCACACACACACACTCGCAGCAGGCGGCAGCAGGGGCAACCAATCGGTGGTAGGCTCTTGTGGTGTAGGAGCCACTAGCCCCCTTTTGATGTAATACAATGCGCGCCTCTCTCTCCTGCTCTCTCTCTCTCTTTTGACACTCTCCAAAAATTAATGATCTGGCAAGCCGCAGCAGCAGGAGCCGCAGCAACCGATGTATGCCCCATCGAGTGGTGCCTCCTCCTGCTGGTAGCTAATAAACGGGAATCAGGAGGAGTGGCGGCCCCACTGCAAGTGGGCCCCACTCATGTGCTCTTCTGGTCTTCCCGTTTAAGCTTTAACTTTTTACGCTTTCTAGTTCTTTGGATGAAGTTTGAGGCTTCAATTGATTGCCTTTTAGCAGACGTTTCCTTTAATTGATAATCGATGAGGCATTGATTGCAGTTGGGCAGTGCTATTCCACAGATAGTTTTCTTTCTTCTAGGACTTGTTTTATCTCTTGGCTGCCCCATTCCATGGCTATGGCTGGCTCCTCCTCCGTTCTGTGGCCACTATTTATAGTGGAAACTTGTAACCATTTAAACAATCGATTTGCTCCAAATAAAACGCTTGTGTGATGAGAAGTTTATCGAAAGCTAATGGCTTGCCTGATAACAAAATGATTTTCCTGCTTCTTGGGAGCATAATTTACGCATCGTTGGAGTTGGAGTCCGAGATGTGGGGTGCTTGTGGCATGTGAGAGGCCCATAAAGAGAGGCACACAAAAAAGCGGCCGTAAAAATCGATGCACAGCAGACACCAGACAGCAGTACAGGGTATGTGTGTGGTGTATGTATTTATGAGCAATTTGGAAGAGTACTTTAAAGTGCAAAAAGAGGGAGAGCACCGAAGGGAAGGGAGGCCAGGACTCCGTAAAATGTAAAAATGGTGAAACAAAACATTGCGCATACGCCGTGTGTTAATTTGCATTGTTATCAGACGCCGCCACTGCCACTGCCACACGGCTGCGGTTCGCTGATGCGCGTCTTGGGGCAGGCTGTCCTGACACTGGCAATGGCATTGGCAACATCCACGTATGCCGCATGCCGCATGCCACACGCCGTATCCCGTATGCGTAATATGAACCAAGACCCGAACGTTCTCTCTGCGGTGTTTGTTTTTCCCTTATGCCGTATGCCGTATGCGTTATTAAATTTATTTGACTTGACGTGCGCACAAAATGTTGCCATGAGAAGAAGCCCTAGAGGGGGGATGCGGAGGGTTTATGCGGATGAGGAGGGTTATGGGTATATGGCCAAAGGGGAAGTAAAGAAAGGCAGGGACATGGGATACCAACAAACACAAGCATCGACAGCACCAGACGAAAGTTGGGCTTAAGGAAGAGAAGAGAAAAGAGAGAGAGAGGAAGAGGGAGAGGGATTTATGAATATTAGACAGAGATGGAAGGGGTACTGTGTATCTGTGTGGGCTACCATTTAATATTTAAATTGCTTGAGGTTAAAATATCTCATGTTTCCTCTTCTGGCAATTTATATTTTCAATTATTAATTCTGCCTTATTACATTACACACATTTCCTCTCTCCATTTTTTCAAGCTTGAGTTCATCTTTAGACACACACACACACTGAAGGATCTGCATCTATGTAGATTCCATCCGTAATTTGCATTTCAAACAGAATTTTCAATTGAAATGTCCACATAAATTGACATTCATTTCAAGAAATCTATTTATGGAAATGGTAATGCGAACAAAAAGCTGCTTAATTCAATTAATGTGTGAAATATCCTCAATATTTGTCAATCAGCAGGAAGCTGGAAAGCAGGAATTATAATACAAACTACTTGCATATTTTGGTGACCCCCAAAATACCCCTCCTCTGATTTGCGGCTCAAAGAAGACCTTTAATTAATTTTGGGTAGATAGATCTACTCTAATAAATTTATAAATACTCGTATTATCTACCATAAATACACAAAAATCCCCATCTGGTTTGTCCTCCCCCTTTTCCCTGCCTTTTGGCCATTGTATAGCTTTTCCGAGAGTTCTTTACTGCCTTCGCACTTGATTAACTTGATTTCTGCCTTTTATTTATATTGCTTTCATTTATTCTGCCTTTGATTGGCCTTTGAATTGATTTCAAATCGAATCTAAAACATTTAAAAGATGCTTGTGCTTTGGCATTTAGGCCATTTATTGATTTGTTTTCATTAGAATTGAATTCCTTTAAATACAAATAAATAATAAACAAATAAATAAAATTAATCCTTGATATTTCAAAAATCAAGAGTTGATAAAGGGCTGGTAAATGCAGCTCTCATTTTTCTGTCTTCCAGACTCTCAGTCCAGTCTTTGTTTCTCCAGCTCTGTCCTTTTTTCTGCCTGCTTTTGACTCCCTTTTTCCCGCCTTCCCCTTCCTGATTCTCTCTCCATATGTCCTCCCTCTGTGTCCCTGGATGCGTATTAAAAACAAATAAATTTTATTCATGGCTGCGTGTCAAAGTTTTTGGGAAATATTTATATCATCGCCTCGCCCGCTCGCTACGCTTTTTGGGGCTTTATACATTTCCACATTTTTTGATGAAAACTTTTTCCCTGCTTTTTTACTGTTTTTCCCCTGTTTTCCGCTGTTTTGTTGTATGCCACACACTCGAATGTGAATTTTATATGCTTTATTTACGCATAAGTTGTGTGTGCCACCACCAGCTCTGCCCCACGCGGCGTGCAACAAAGTTTTTGGCGGTAGAGTCGCTGAAAATGCAATTGCCACAGAATCAGGGGAACGCATCTGCGTGGAACAAATGAATGATTCATGGGCTATTTATGAATGAATTTTATTCATGGGTCAGTCGGGGGATTCGAGGGATTCGAGGGTCCTCATTTTAAGCAGATTGTCCGCTAATTGCACAGATCCAACAAATTACTGATTCTAAGCCGCTTAGACGCCTGCGTCCCGCCCCCCGCCCCACGACCCTCCTCGGCACGAATTTTATATTAAAGCTCATCAAATGCTTATCTGCCATCAGCACTCCCGAAGGATATCCACCGAAGGATGTCCTGGCAACGCATTAACCAACACAAGCACACACACACGAAAAAAAGGAGCCTTAAATGTCACATAATCATATGGGTGCGTTTCAGTGCGAGTCCTGTGGGGAGTCGTGACAAATGATACGTACAGGCCCCGTCCTGGCCCTCGACAGGCTTTCAGCAGTTCATAGAACCATCATAAGTAAGCGAGGTCCTTCTGCCACTTCTCTGTGGAGCTCTCCCCACCCCCTCCCTGATTCTGGCTGTATTTTTCATTAGGCGCGAAAAATATTAAACAGACGACAGGCGGCTGAAATTATTATCCGGAATCTGCCTGCCTGCCTGCCTGCGTGGCGGTGACGATGATAACAAATTACACATACGCCGCGTTGCCTCATCATTTCTCTTATTTATTTTTTTCCTGCTCTAAGCATCGCTTTAGCCGCCTCCGTGCCTCGTCAAAAGCTGTTGTGATTGTCAGTTGCGTTGCTAAGCCGTGACGCAGAGGATTCCGCCGGAGAGGCTTCCACGGGCAGAACAATTGTTTACTCTATGGGCGCCATGGGCCATGTGTGCCCTCCATGTCCTTCGGCAGTTTATTATATTTGTAATATGTATTATGACATTTCTTTTATGGGGTTTCTCCACCCCATTCGCCCCCACCCTCAGCCGCTCTTGGCCAATGATTTGTCGATACATAGAATGCGTTAAGAGCGAAACGAGAGAAAGTGGAAATAAAAAGCAAACTTATGGCCTGACTGCTCCTTCCTTCCCGCTCGTTAGCGCAGGACCCTGCAGGATGTGGGCGTAATTGCGTTTCTATGTTTGCTATTTGTAGGCCTTCATGTGTTCATTTCCGCACGCAAATAAAAACAGGATAAACACCGCCCAGGCCGCACAGGATGCGTCCAAGGACGAGGCACCAACACACACACAAAACTTTTGATCCTGGAAATAAATATATTTTTTATGAAACCCCCAAGGCAGGCTCCAAATCCTTTGGAATTGAAAAAAAGGGGTGTTGACAAATCCTTCGTCCTTGGGCCTTAGTGCCGGACCTGCGGCACTTCATAAAACGTAATCCTGGCCAGGGTGGTCCCACGCTTATGACAAGCATAATCATTAAGCCATTATTATTATTACACTTATGCCAGGCCCGGGGTCGGCGAGGGGTCGGTGCAGGGTCGGGGGCTGGCTGTGGCTGTGGGTCTTCCACATGCCACATAAATTACTGCGCAGGAAAGGAGTAAGGCAGGAAGGCAGGAGGGCGGTCCTGCTGCCAACTGAAGCAATATTCAATGATTTACGGTCCATATTCCGTTGGCCAGCGCGAAAGAAGAACCGGAGGCGTCGTCCTTCGTTGCTGCTTCTTTTTTTTTTTATCGATAAACAACTTGAAATGAAATGCAATGCAATTCAAAATGCGAAAGGAAGCCAGGACCCTCCTGGACAGAGAGGCAGAGGACCCACTGCAGGAGTGCGTGTGTCCTTTGGGGGACGAAGGACGAGGCGTCCGTTCCGGCTATCTGTTTGTCGATATTGGAAATCTGATTTTATGGATTTTTATTTCGTTTGACTTTGCGCTGATTTTCAATTGCTCTGACGGCCACCCCCTACCCCTACCCCTACCCCAGCACCCCATTCTCCTCCTTTCTTCCTGCAGATTTCCCCTTCATTTTGCATCCCTTTTCTCGTCTGTTTTTTTTTTAAATAATAACTTTTTGCCCTGCTGTTGCATACGATTCGAAGAGGACCTGTTCCCAGGACTCCCTGGCTGTCCTGCAGATTGTTGTTTGTCTTTCATTCTCTCTGCGGTGTGTGGCCAGGACTCGCAGGACTTACAGGTCTCTCTGGGGTCTGGGCTTACCTTATTTTTGATTTTTATGAAATATTTATGCCCTGGTCTTTGGTCAACAGAGAAATTGATTTTCTCCACCCCCCCACCTTTCTCTCACTTTCTCCCTGTCTCCGGGTATTACTTGCTGTCACGCCCATTCGTCTGGACAGGCTGTTGAGAAACAATTACCGCCACCCCCTCCCCGCCCCGTCGCACAGGTTGGGCGTACACAGGTGGACAGGTGCTGACATGTGTCATGTCGGGCGTCGCGTCTGTTACGGGGCCTGGGGCTGTGGCTGGGGGGGGGGAGAAAACAATAAATATTTTACCATTTGTATAAACACAACATTTCATTAATTTTTATGGCACACAGCAGCAGGCAGGGCCTCCCCTTTGTAGCCGCTATTCTGCAATATTCTTGTTAATTAATCGCCCGTACCCGCGCACAGGCTTTTCCATGTCCTTTGTGCAAAATTATTGGTAAATGCAGCAAGCAATTAAATACTGAATGCCCCAAAAGTGAAAAGTTAAAAAGCCACAGGAGAGCATCAGAGATATCAGAGATGCCCCAGGCAGGCAGGGAAAGAGATGGCAACAGGAGCATAAAAGTTGAGGAAAAGAGAAGGCAACAGGGAGCAGGAATAGGGGAAAAAGAGAGCCTGAAGCCATGGAGAGGGGCAATAGCCAGGAGCTTGGAAAGAGATGGCAACAGGGACAAGCGATTGCATAAAAAGAGACGGCAAGAGACAGGTGGAAAGAGATAAAAACAGGGACACCTGAGGGAGAGGGAGGGAGAGGGAGGGAGAGAGAGAGAGGGCACAGTATCATAGATAGAGATGGCAATACGGGCACGCACATGCCAATAAAAGGAGACTCACATTCCCGTGGAAAAGAGATGCCAACAGAGACATACCCCCTTGGAATAGAGACCACGAAAAGGATGGAAAGAGATCACAACACAGGGTCACATCAGGGCATAGAAAGAGACAGGGCACACCAAGCACCAGAGACAGTTGGAAAGAGACGACGATAGTGGCATGGAACGTGGCAGCAGCAGGACAAAAAGAGACAGAAGCATAAAGAAAGAGACGTCAATAGCGGTGGACACCACCATAGAAAGAGGCAGCTGCTTTTGCAGCCATAAAAACCAAAAGCAGAAGCACCGAAAGAGACAAAAGGCCTGGTGGCTGGTGGCTGATGGCATTGTCAAACAGGCAGCAGCAGGACATAGCAGGACAATTATCGTTATATTAATGGAGTGTGCCACCACGCCCCTGCCCCTGCCCCTGCCCCCCCCCTCCCCCTACCAGCAACCAACAAATGATTGCAATAATTATTATAATAATGATAAGAACAATAATGATATTGTGCGACAAACACTTGCTTTCTGCATATTTCAATTCATTTCGTTTCATTTATTATCAAAAAAGCTTTAAAGCAATTAATTTTCATAATTATCCGATGGCCAGAAAGCATTTTCCACATTTTCCAACATTTTCAATAATAATTTTAATTAACAGCCGCAAAGGACAGGACGCGGCGCGACACGCGAGGACACGAATTCCACGTTTAACTTTTGCTAATCCGCATTTTTCGATTCCTGCGAGTATCATCGTGTATCGTATGTCCTTGCATTTGACACTCGAAATGTTTTTTCGTGAATATTAAAAACATCATTTTTTATAAGCCAGAGCAGCCGAGGAGTGCCTGCCACATGCCACAGTGAACACACACACGACAGTCATTCGTCAGTTGGTTAACTCGATGTGGGGGCTGGGGGGTGGGGATTGGGGCCCCACACTCCAGTCTATTCGCTTAAGTGCTTGTTTGAGGTTTACTCGCAGTGTGACCATAATCTGCCACAGACACTACACGCACACACGCACAGAGTGGGGCAACAACGTCAACAGATAAATAAACAGGCAACAGACGGAGAGACAGAGAGACAGAGACAAAGAAGACCTTCAAGAGTAAGAGGGAGAGCGGAATGTCCCTGGCATATCCTCTGATTAATGGTGTTGCGACAATAATTAATTATATGCCTGCACCAAAACCCAGGGGGTGGGGGTTTGGCATAAAAAGAAGGTTAAAACTGGTGGCAGGTTTTAGTTGCTTGCCGCAAGTATTTCATTCCATTTGCGCGGCATTTTACAGAGGGCTAAGACCACAAAAGCCGCTAAATGCGGCCTAAGCCATGTCAAAATGTATTAGACTCGGATTGTTATCTACGGGGGCCGCCACATTTTGGGGCAGGGACAGCGGCAGGCCTTCGGGGGCACGGCAATTAAACTGCAATTTAAGTTATTTTTGCATGTCCTTTGGCTGGAAGCATTCCAGGCGCTTGTTTTACCGCGTTCATTGCCACGGTGCTTTCTTCCCCTATATATGTGTGTGTGTGTGTGTGTGGCATGATTTAGACATTTCAATTTGCATGTGTTAACATGCAATGCAAAAAGGATTCGATTCTTATCGTCCTAGCATTCGCCAGAAGCCAAAGGCCAAAGCGAGATCCTGGCAAGAACCGAGCCCCACCCACAGCACACACACCCCCCACCCCCACCCTCACACAAAAGAGCGAGCGCTTTGCTACTTTCTTTCTTTCTTTCTTTTGCCAACATGGCGGGAGTTTTGCTTTTGAGTTGAGGTTTATTATGTGGCGCCCCATGCACATGCCACACACCCACACCCACACCCACACACACACATGCTCTGGCCTCACCTTCGACGCCGCAATGTGGAAATTTGAATATCCTGCGGTAATTTCCACTATTTTTAGTACTTTGTTGCCCTTTTGAACTGTCATTACTGGGGCTTCTGAGGGGATGGAGAGGCGGGTGCGGAGCGGAAAGAACATTAAGAGGCGCAAAGAGCGGCGAGGGCTTGACGGTGTCGTGGGTAGGAAAGGAGTTAAGTGACTGCCACTTGCTGTGGGGCACATCTTTTGTGTGTGTGGCATTCATTTCTTTTTCGCTACTGCCTTTACGAGCATTTGCATGCGAATGGAAATTGCAGTTTTGTGGCAAGCCAAAGAGATAAACTTGGCCAACTCTTATGAGCTCCCAGCTCCATCAATTCTGGCTTACACTCCCCCATCCCCCACCTCAAATGCGCAATTAGAGAGCCATTCGTTGATTGAGAAATTAGCCAAGTTAGTGTGCCATTCTGGCCAAAAGGGAGGCATCTCCATGCGTGACAATCCCCCATGAATGGGGAGGGCAGATCTCTACAACTCTCTGCCTCATGTGTGTGTGTGTGTGTGTGCCCCATAATGCGGCGGCTGTTGGCCAACAAATTTCCCGCGCCTTGCCTAATCATGTTCCGTTTTTTTTTTCCCCGAACTGATGAGGAAATTGGTTAAATTAAGGCTGGGTCAACCGCCGCAGCGCGTGGCAGAGCAGAGCGGAGCCATTAACCTGGGAAATCGGTTAAAGCCACACACAAAATTGGCACGTTAAAAGCGTCTATAAAATGCATGTGTAAACAAGGCACAAACTCGTGTCCAATTATGGCCAAAACACACACACAGACACACACACACACAGAAGACGAAAGAGTGGCAAAAGCAGAAGCAGAAGCAGCCAAAAGCAAACTTTTATCTAAACAAACAGCTCGCTCGGACAGAATGATGTGCAGAGGGCCAGGGCCACAATGACGGAGCCAGGAGCCAGGAGCCAAGAGTGGTTGGTGGGGGGGGGTTGGTGGGGGGGCTGGCCAACAAGGCGCGGCGGCATGCTAAAAATAAATGAAGACATTAGCGACGCTCAAATGACATGTTATCGACTTTGAGGGCAGACGCCGCGGCGATGGCGAACGCCGCAATTACCGTTAGCACACACACACACACACACACACACTCGTAAACAACGAAAAAAAACGGCAGCAATGGAGGTAACCTTTTCGGCCAGGGCAGGTACTGCGTTTGCTTTTAAGCTGGCTGTTTCTTTTTTAAGCCCTCATTTTGGTGCGCTTGAGATTCTTGCGAATGATAAAGGAACATGCAAACTTCCGGCGGAAGTGCAGGCGTGTGACAGAGACAGAGAGAGAGAGAGAGAGAACACCACTACAGCGACATGGAAAACCCATTAACACACACACACACACACACACACACATGCACAGACGAGCGAATGAGTGAGGAGTGATTTCTTTTTGTTTGCCTCCGCCTCGCCCTTTCCTCCATCTCTCTCGCTCTCCCTCTCCCAGTGCGTCTTAGCTGTAAAGGGTGGGCATTCATGCACTCGTTTTTCATGTGTTCTTGCGATAAATTCTCATTTCGTTGAGCTGCGCTTTTTCGCCGCAATCAGTTTTCCGAACGGGGGCTACATAAATATTTTACCAGCCAGACAACCACTCTGACAGACAGAGAAGCCTGCGGGACCAACAGACAGACTAACAACCAAATCGACAGCTAGACAGAGAGACGGACAGACAATCATTCCCTTAGACAGAACGAAAAGGCACTGTCTGGGCGCAAAAAGCCACCACATAAAGTTACAAAAGTTGCGGCCGGCTATTTTGAAATGCAAATTACCAGGTACCAGGAGTGCTCCTTGGATTCCTTGCCTTGGTCTTTGGCCACCTTTCGTCTTGCACAGAAATGCCACTGCCACACCACCACCTACTGCCGGCACTGGCACTGGCACGGGCACTCAATCAACCCACACGAGCCCATCAATTAAAGGTCATTTACATGTCAATGCAGTCGGGCGAACGCCCTGCAACAATAACAACAAAAACAACACCACCCCAAACCGCAAAAGTTTTGCACCCCAGCAAAAAAAGGAGAACTCCCCAGTAATTGAAGCATTTAAGCCCACGTCATTCTTCAGATTTGTAGGGCTCGCTGCTTGGCAGGGCATAGAGGGGGTACTAGAGAATGGGGAAGGGTTTTCAAGAAAGTTTCCAAGTTTTAAAGTATCGTATATGTCAGATATGTGGGCTCCCTTAAAGGAAACGAGTTGGAAACCAATATAATTTAAAGGTTTACCCAAGACATGAAGTTTGTATCTATGAAATATACAGAGGTGGTCAAAAGTATTTACACAAAGAGTTTTTTTTCGCAAGTTCAAGTTTAGGAGCTGTTTTTGTTGTTGTTGAAATCAAAATACAAAAAAAAGCTTTACGGGCAAAAAGCTTGATCTACTAGGAATTGGTTGAAAGAAGAATTAGAAAAATAACTGTTAATGGGCTAAAAATAGAAGCATGTGAACTGTTGTCAAAAGTATTTACACAAACTTGCATTGCTTCAGAAGTATTTACACAATGCAAATTAGAGCTTATTCTTAGACTTGGTTTGACTAAGTGCAGTCGTTTTTTCGTTTATTGCAGTTGCAATAAGTAAATTTAATTTAAAATTTAAAATTAACTTAGTAAAATGGTGAAGACAAAGGAGTTGTCTGTTGAAACTCGATCCGAGATCGTTACAAAATTTAAAAGCGGGGTTTCAGCGTCGGAACTGGCCAAAACTTACAAAATTTGTAGAAAAACCGTTTATAATCTGGAAAAGAAAAAGGACACGAATGGAAACTTACAGAATTTAAAAAGAAGTGGAAGGAAACAAGCGATGGATGAACGGGAATGTAGACGTTTAATTGGCATAGTCGATAAAAATCCGTCGATAAGCCCAGTTAAATTGTCTGCAGATTCGCAACAATTGATTGGCAAAAAAGTCTGTGATGCTACAATACGTCGGAGATTGAAGGAGATCGACATACGAACGTATACAGTGCGAAAAATAATAGAAATTTCCGAGGCAAATAAAGCAAAACGCCTCTCATTCGCATTGGAATACGTTAAAAAACCAAAGGAGTTTTGGTACAATGTTTTATGGACAGATGAAGTAGCTTTCCAGTTCCAAGGCTCATTTTGTAAAAGATTTATGCATCTACGACAAGCAAAAAAACAAAGTGCAGTGCAACCATTAAACAGATTTGGTGGAGGCACAGTGATGTTCTGGGGGTGCATGTCTTACTACGGATTTGGAGACTTTGTTCCAATAGAAGGCACTCTGAATCAGACCCGGTATCTCGTTATACTGAATGACCATGCTTTTGTGTCTGGTGACAGGCTATTTCCCATCTCCGACTGGATTTTACAGCAAGACAATGCTCCATGCCACAAGGGATCGGCACCTACAAAATTTTTACGAGATCTCAATGTGGCTCTTCTTCCCTGGCCTGCGCAGAGCCCTGATCTCAATATCATAGAAAATGTTTGGTCGCTTATTAAAGTACAAAGAACAATTGATAAAAACCGAAAACGCGACGCTACCATCGAGGAAGTAAAGGAAATTTGGTCGAAATTGGAACTTGGATATGCTCGCCACTTAGTGGAATCAGTACCAGCCAGGTTGCAAGCAGTTATTGATGCCAAAGGTGGAATTACAAAATATTAATCATTATTATTATTATTCATCCAACAAATTTAAAAAAAAATCATTAAATCATAATAAAAAATTAGCTTAAAGTTTTGTGTAAATACTTCTGCAGCATTAAAAATGTGTGTAAATAATTTTGACAACTGATAAGCATCACTTAATTTGCTTCTCCTTATTCGTACAAACAGTTATCTTTTCCAATTATTCTCTCATTCAATTGCTAGTAGATCAATCTTTTTGGCCTAAAAGTTTTTTTTTTTATTTAGCTTTCAACAACCACAGGAAAAGGTCCTGAAATTTAACATGCAAAAAAAAACTCGTTGTGTAAATACTTTTGACCACCCCTGTACGTCTGAAGGGTGTACTGCTAAGCCACACTGTGAGAGAGTTAGAGAGAGAGAGAGAGAGAGAGAGAGGGCGGCTGGAGTACTCCCTCCAAGCCTTTCTGCAGCGAAGTTTCATCATTCCTTGAGTTCGTTCTCTGCGAGATCCCCCCTTTGGCTACGCCTCTGCCCCCCCGAGGGCACTTACATGTGCATGGGCATGCATGCCATGCCCCCCTGCTGCTCCTTGCCACACTTTTCTCGACGGTGGTGCAAGTGCCAAAGACCCTTTTGTTACGAAATTGCATTTGCTGTTGCCAAATACTTTGCAGTTTTGTAATTTTTACTGCGTTTTGTAATTTGTTAAGTGCAAGGCTGCGGGGCATACACTTTTTAGTGGGTTTTTTATTTACTATTTTAACTGTTTTTATGGGAATTAAGTTATTAAAGCCACGGGATGGGAAATGGTGCAGGAAAACTGGGGAAATTCTGTTGATGGGAACGTAGTGGCACAGAGAAACAGTGGAGTCTACCGTGACACGCCCCCGCCCCCCTAAAACTACAATGGCATGACCCCACCGCCACCCCCAGACGACACTTCCGCACTTAGCCCCAAACACACACACACACAGACGCTCTGGCGCTGATGATTTGCATTTTGGACTTTGTTTGGGCTGCTGATGCCACATGCCGCCCATCCTCTTCCTTTCCATTTGGCAGCAATTTATGTGTTGCATTGTTTATGACAGATTTATCGCAAGTTAATGACATGCCACCGACCGACCGCTGATTTATATGGCCAGCACACAAATATGCCAGCCAAATGATGGACAAACCAAACAGAACGTACAAGCAAAACAATCGCAACCGATGGGACAACAGAGCCACAAAAAGGGACAGACAGATGGACAGACAGACAGGAAACAGGACACACACAGTGGCCGCTAATGAGCACACACCTGAGGATCGAAGAGGAAGGATATTCCATTAAGCGAAAAGAACAAGATGCAGAATGGATGGACGCATTTACACACAGTTCACACTGCGGTCATCTCTCTGTCTCCTGGCTGTCTCTCTCTCTCTCTCTCTCTCTCTCTTTACCCCTGCATTTCTCTGTCTCACTTCTGCGCTGTCGCTCTGTCGCTGTGTTGCTGTTCCGCTGTGGGTTCTGTAATTTTAATAATGAGAAATTGTCAGCGCATAAAATGGAGTCCAGACAACGACAGCTGACACAACACAAAATCCATCCACAACAGCAGTCCCAGCCCCAGCCCCATCCCTGGGTGTCACCGGCCCCCCGAACGTATCCTCCCAGCATTGTCCTGTCCCCCCCCCATTTCCACGCCCCTTTTTCCTGGCGTTAATTTAAAGCTTTTGCACATTTACGCGTCAGCTGGCCATCTCTGGCTGTTTGTTACTGTTGTTTCTCTTATATAATGAGTGCGCGGCCAAGTCCTTACTTCCTTCATCTTCTTCGTCATCATCGCCTGAGCTTCCTTTCAGGACCCGTGCCCCTGCCCCTCTCCCTTCTCCAAGCCATGCAAATATTTATATGCCAGAGAGTCGGCGTTCAACTTTTTGTTGATTGCAAAAAACAAAATGGAAAATGGAAAACGAAAAACGGAAATAAGAACAAAGATGAAGGTAGGTTATTCTTTAAAAGGGTATAAGGATATTGCGCAAGAGTTGGAAAAGCATATTGGATCGAGGAATTAATGATATTCATGATGATCCTTGGGTCCATGGATCTATTCCATGAAAGGGGGTTCTGAATTTGCAATATCTCTGTTGATCTATTCTTTTTGCTACAGTTAGTGCTTCGAAACCTCTGGGAATGGTTTATTATATCATTAATTGCATAAAAGAAGACTTAGATTATCAGAAAAATATAAAATCTAACCGCAGAACGATATAAAAGCCCATCTTTAGGGCTGAAACACTTGAATAGATCCAGTCTATATACCTGCAGATAGTACCAGACATGTTTCAAAGTATTTAAGAACTCAGGATATGCCAAAAATTGTTAAGAATCGAAAGGAAAGCCCCTAAAATATATATTTCTTGTCAATTCTTATAAAAAAGAATTTGGTAAAAGAATTTTTTGTTAGAAAATCGGGTTCATTTTAGGAGATAATCCAATCGAACCTCTCGGATTGTGGCCACATATATTTTGACAAAATCGGACTACTTTAATCCTTAGAATTCGGCAATAAAACCATTGTACCCGCCAGAGTATCTCCACCTACGGCCTCTTCTTTTTTTTCTTTTCTTTCATAATTTTCCCTTGCTTTAGCCTTGGGTATTTTTCGGGGCAGTAGGCTAAGGTTCGATGTGGCAAGAACTTGGCTTTCATTTGAGCTTTATTTTTTGTGTTTTTTTCTGTATGAATAAGTCAAAAGGTCAAGTGAAATATACTTGCCAGAGACGAAACCCCAGCATATGGGATATATCACAGAATTGCCTGTATTTTCCGCACGAATATGATCCTTTTGCGTGCCGCGGCTCTGAGAAATGGCCGAAAGCCAACTGGAATGTTTTTTTTTTTTTGTTTCGGGGTCGGTCATATATTTCAATTAAGGCTGGCTGGAAACATGCAAAGCGAATAAAGTACGAAATATTCTTTTGGTGGCAGGCCATGCGAAATCCGAGCCTCGGGGGCTCATCGTGTGTTAATGCTAATAAAAAATGATTTATGCGCCAAGTACGAGAAATTCTTTGGGCCGACTTCCCAGGGAACTTTGTTGCGGTTAATGCGTGCGACTCCACTTCCTGGCAGGCAGGCAGCCAGTCGACTTTCTACACCACACAAAAGGTAATTAACACGCTGCACAGCAGAGGCATCACCACTATCGAGCCACTACAGAGCCACTCGTGGAACCACTGGAACCACTAGAACCGCCAACACGAAGAAACAGGCGGCAAGCAGCAAGAACAATGCATAAATCTACTTTCCTGGTTCAATGCGCTTGCTGTGTGGCAGTGGCCGTGTGGCAACTTGATTAGAAAAGAAAACCAAAAGGCGAGGGAGAGATGGAAAAGGAAAAGCAGAACAAGAACTAGTTTTCTTTTACCTTTAATATAATGGGAAATCGAAGCCGCAACAAACGGTAAAAGGCAGCAGCAGCAGCCACAAAGAACCATGGCTCTAATGAGCAGAGAAAGAGGGAGGAGACGAGAAGAGAAGAAGCCGCAGAAAGTGCGGCACGAACAAACCAAAGCAGGGCATACTGTGAAATGAATCTGCTGCCGCTGCCGCTGCTGTTGCAACATTTAAAAGGTTTTGGCGCACCGAAGCGCGAATTATGAAACATGTGTAAAATGGTGTAAAAGATATAAACAACTAAAGGGAGTTTTTTGCAATTGAAGTAATTAAAATTTGAAAGCGAACAAAGACTGCTGGAAAACATATCCGCCAGATACATTCTAATGTGTGGAACAAAGGCAGAAATTGCTGAAAAATTTATACAAAAGAAATGATCAAAGAGTGGGGCAGAGAGGAGGCGGAGTATGGAGCAGAAAGGAGGCGGAGTATGGGGCAGAACGGAGGCACAGTGGAGGCAGAGTATGCGGCACAGTGGAGTGGAACAGAAGCTGCATGTATGTTGTATGAATGAAAGCCCCTGCAGAGAGGGAGACCCAAATGCATATACAAATAAATTAGCAACTAAACAGAGAAAAAAAAAACGCAAGAAACAAAAGCCAAAAGCGAGGTTTGTTGGGGGGCTGCAATGTAATTATGTAAAAAATGCAGGGCGCGTGCATCCATAAGATACAAACACAGATGCAGTGCTCTATGGAGTGCTGCCGCTCCAGAATGGAAATGGGAAATGGGGTTGGTGGACTGGGAGACCGGGTGGCTGGGGGGGAATGGATTTGAAAAACACATTTGCACATTTCATTATTAAACAAAAAAGAGAGAAGATACGGCACATGGCAGTCGGGGGAGTGGCAGTGTGGCAGGGCAATAAAAATTATGCATGCCATACTTTTATTAACATCCATTGAAGGCTTCCCGGCTCCCCGACTCCCCGTCTGCCTGTTGGAGCCCTAAGCAGCTCTCATTATGCTCAACAGGGCGGCCGGGCCCCATGTCTATTAAAATTAAAATGCGCTCCACTCTTTCCTCTTTTTTTTGTATCTTTTCGAAGAACCAAAACTGCCACACAAAAGTCATAAAAGAGAGCCAGAGGCAGGAGAGAGGGAGAGAGAGGGAGACAGAGACGTAACTGGTCTGCCACTTCAGTGATTTTCAATATGAAAATGCAGCCAGACAGAGCTGACAGACAGACAGACAGCCAGAGGAGAGAAGGGGAGAAGGAGAGGCAGAGGGAGTTGTTTGAGCTGAATGCATGTTACCGCATGCTTGGATGAATACGAATGCAGGCAACACACATACTCGTAATGTGGCAACAACGACAGCAAGAACAGCAACAAGGGTTTGCGGTTTTTTGGCCTATGCAAATTAGCAGATACATGGCCAGAGACCCGATAGTAGAAACAGCGAGAGGTATACTTCCACAAGGGGCAGCTTATGGCAGATTAACTGCTTCAAAAGATACTTCATTCCAGCTATAGATGCAAGATGCAAGATACAAGACCAAAAGTGCCTGATAGATGGCCGGCAAGAAACATTCAGATGATTCCACAGACATGCCACAGCCTATGGAAGATGTAAATATGGGGATAGATGGCCCGAAAAGGGTTGTCCTAAGAGAAGCTTAATTGAGGGAAGTATTTGATGAGGCAGCCCTGGAGAAGAACCCAGGAATATACTAGAGGAAGTGGCATGCAGGTAAATGCCCAAGCAGTGTAGTTTTATTACAATCGCAACAAATATGAAGACCTCAGAGATGTGGCATGTGAAAAGGTGCTGAAACTGCACCATTCCGAAGGCTAACAGATAATCTCCATTAGACATGCAATGGAAGATTGGCCAACAAAGAGAAATCAATGTCAGAGCCAGACCACAAATTCTCAAAATTTATATTCATTCAATTTTGTGCTCCCCCAATCCTGCCCCCCATCTATGGCCAGTGCCACACAAAGGAGCAATTTGATTACGAATTCCTGAAGAGTTGTCCAGAGTTTTGATAACTGGCAATTGGCATATGAGACCGACCAGCAATTAGACATTTTTCGGCAGTGGACTTGGGCCTTCACAGAAATATGAGACTGCCTCTCAGACAGACGGACGGACGGACGGACAGAGCCCTGACAAGTGGTAGATGAGAGCTGATAAGTTTATTGCGGAAGGAGCCCGGCCATGCATATAAAATAAACAAAAACAAATACAAATACAAAAGATACAAAGATACAACAAGATGCTTGGCTTATTTATGACTAGGCCCGCAAAAATGCTTATATCCAAATATGTAAATTTACGAAAAGTTTATCTTTCCCCTTTTCTAGATTTTTGTAATCAAATTACAGGACTTGACCTGACCCCGGGTCCTGCCATGTCCTCCTCTGTTAACCCCCCCGAGAGAGATCTGCCTTTCGACTGAATTTGTTATTTATTTGCAATCTGGGGCTTAGTTCTTAATTATTTTCTTGAATAAACAGAAACAGTTTTGCAATAAAAGCTGATTGTCTCTCCACTGAATTGTTTTCTTGTTTGATTCGATTGCCTGGAAAGCCCCAACAGTGGCGCAAAATTGAATAAAATCATATTTCAGGCATTTGAATATGCATGTGGCCACAAGTGGGGGGCTGCAAAGTACTGTTATTTTAGCATAGTTCCCTTCCAAATGGAATCCCAACCAGCAATCCATCTCTGGCTCAGCTCAAGCATCAGCTGTGGTTAGAGATGGGCAAAAGGATTGAGTTTTTAAGGGTACAAAACAGCACGATATCGGAAAGAGTATGTTCAACCTGGAAGAAGGTGGTTTTAAGCGATGAAATGAATCTTTTGCGATGCCTTAATTATCCTAAAATGTATATTAAATGATATACAGTAGTAGAACCGAAATATCGGTGGAAATATGTGATCTTCTTTTCCTTCTTTCGTGCCTTTCGTGTCACTGAAGCCCACACGACTTGCAGTTATCCAGCACTGGTCTGGAATCTGCCCATCTCTATCGCTGCAACACTTACAGTCAGTCAGTCAGTCAGTCAGTCGTTGTCTGCTTTAGAACGCACTTGACTTGCAAATTGTTTTGCGGTGATGTCTGGCGATGGTGATGCTGATGGCTTGCATTGCAAATTCTAAGTACGAGTAACAGCGGAGCTTAATTAAATTAAGCGTACACGCCCTTTTGGTGGGGCAGGCAGGACTCATGAATAGGCATTAGGTATGCGTTAAAATTTAAGTGGCTTACACACACGTGTCATGTGCACACCACTTGAGCCACGAGCGGCACCCACCGCAAGGGAACAAGTCCGGATAGACAGGAAAGACGGACGGGCACGGGTTGTTTGCTACTTTTGCATATGTATGACATAATTAGTGTCATAATGACAGCACCACCCAAGCCCCCACCCACACACATATGCATACAGGCACTTTTCTGGCTAAAAGTTGAAAAGTCGCTGAAGAAATGGCACGCCCCGCCCGCCGGCACTCATTTGAAATGCTAATCAGCCATGCCCCCCGCCCGGCCTCTTGTTGTGTGGCACCATCAACTAATTTGCATATTTTTCACGCTTTTTTGTTGCAGTAAATTACTTAAAAATACATTAAAAATGTACAAAAACCTGCAACGTCAGTAGAAGAAAGCAGCAGGCCAAAAAGGACTCAAGGATTCCACTCATCCTTTGCATTAAGCAGCGACGACACAGGCTCGACAGGCGAAAGGTAAGTGAAAATAAATATTATGACAGCGCTCAGCGACTATAAATATTCATACAAAATAATAGTTTATTCAACGCAAAAAAAAAAGAAAGAAAAAAACGGCAAAAAATTCATTTGGCATCCAATTATTTACATATCATTAAATATGTTATTAAATATTACACAAAATTTACTTTTTGTACTCAGTTTTCATTTAATCTGATATGTTTTGTTGTTGTTCTTTTGTGTGGTGTTGATTTTTGTTAATTTTTTCTGCGGTTGCCTGTTTAATTGAGCAAAGGACGAATGGGGAAAACATAAATAAATTGCATTAAATAAATATGTTTTAGCGCCGAGTTGTTGTAAGGGTCGCACCGGGGCCCCGGAAATGTGGCACAAACAGAAACAAAAAAAAAAAGACGAACGACAGAAATGGAAACCGCAATTATTTTTCATAAATGCGCAGCGCGCTCTCTCTAGACAGAAAAAAAACAAAAAAGAAAAATATGACACGATGAAAATACATATATGCACTCCCATACACACATACACACATAACGCTTCTAACACTTGTAAATTTTTTAGCGAATTTCCCAAAGAGTTCATAACTTTTATCACTCACTGTCAGCCGCACACAGACACAGACACATGCGGAATTTGATAGACCTTCCATGCTGGGATATGATGGGTTTTTAGAGGAAGAGGGGCCTATAAAGTATTCTATTTCTCATCATAGATCATTCAATCGATTGGGAATAGACCGATATCATCTTTCAACAGAGTCTGTGTTGCAGAACACTTTCCTTTTCCCAATGATAGTGGAAGAAAACGTTTCTTCCCAAATTTGATACCAATTCATATGAATTTTACACCGAAATGCCCTAAGATATGCATATTCCAGGGTATCTCCAAGCCATTCCCCTACTCTGACTTTCATTGTTTTATTGCCACTTCGGGGGCTCCTCCCCGCCCATGGTTTTCTCTCTTTGCGGATGCAAAATGCGAAAATGCATTGTGACAGGCACTTTTTTTTGAAAATGTCAACAGTAGGGGCATGAAAAAGGGCGCGCACACTGCGAGTGTATGCCACAAACACTTTGTCGTGGCTGTTGCATAAGGAAAAACACTTTTTAAACATTTTCTGGCGGCACTTTTATGGGCGTCGCATCTAAAACAAATGCCACAAAAAGTGCAACTAAAAAAATGCCTGAAAAGGGCTTACTGTGGTGGTGGTGGCACAGGACAAGCGGAGGCGCCACAGCAACTATTAATATACTTCTGCGGTGCACACACAATCGAGTCGGAGCTGTGCCCCAAGCTGTATGCAACACTCTGGCAATACATGTGTGAATATATATTTTTTTGTGCGCTTTGTTGCATGCAGCATCCAGCATCCAGCACTCAACTGGCAGACAAATTATGCGCTAAGAGTGCATCCCTGCATCTCTGCATCTCTGCGTCCCTGCGGCACAAAGAGCTAAAGAATTTAATTAAATTTTGCACAAAGTTAGCAGCGGCGGCAATGAAAAACTGGAAAACCCGAAAAAAGGTCGAAAAAAAAACGTTTAAATTTCGCACATGGTTTTCAATTTGACGCGCTCCCAGAACCGTAGTCTATGCCCGGCTATGCGGCTCTCGTTGGCCGAAGCCTTAGAGCCCACTTAATTGGTTTTGCCAGCGACCAGTGACGCCGCCAAACCGGTGACCGGTGACCCCGATCCCAATCCCGAACCCGAACCCGGACTGCGGGCGGGATGACCGCAAATTAAAATGAAAGCATTTCGGGCACTGTACTCCAAATGCCGCCCACAAGAATAAGCAAAGGCCAAACTCGGTACAAAATTTAAATTGCATTTAGACTGGGAGCCCGTGAGCCCGGGATGGGCTCCTGGCATTGACCCATAGACCAACAACAGAGAGGCAACAATGCTCATCGGTTTATTTGACTTTATGCAAATTGATTGCATAAATAAATAATTTATGATTAAAGAACGAGCCAATAATTTGCCAATTTAAATGCGCAATTAGTTTAATTGATGCAATGTCACACCCCCGCCACAAAAAACCAACAAAAAAACCTGTAGGTGGAGTGCAACGACAATGCGATACCTGGTAGTCAGGGGAGAGCGTTGCCTGAGAGATGAGGGGGTGTGGAGTCAGCGGAGAACTTCAGCCGTTTCCTGAGATTTAGAATAATTATTTTACAATTATTTATGGACCCCAAATGACGATGAAGAGTCCCAAGAGCCGCCTGGGAGATTGTTTTCTTCATTTTAGTTGCAATATTTAACCTATTTTGTGTCTAATAAAGATTGTACAACTATTTGTACGCGTTAAAGTACATCCCCAGTGACGATGAAGAGTCAGAATGATCTATGCACTGTTTATGGCTATTATTGATCCAAATCACTGCCCTTTACCCTTTATATACCCAGAAATCGCAGCATACTCGTCTCCCAAAAGCCCCATATCCTTTTTGCATACCGTGTAGTCATCATAAAACGACCAAAAACCACATCGTACATTGACCTCTACACGACGACTATGTTATGTAGGTATTTGTCAAATAAATAATAAAATGTTTATTTGGAAAAACGCCGTGCCACAGATGCCATGTTGACAGTCAGCCAATGGCCAATGCATAATTATGCAAAATACAGCCACGGCCACAGCAACAATAACAAAATAAGCAAAATAAATAAGATAAAACATTGAACAAGCGACTGCAATTAAAATTAAAAATTAACCAAAAATGTTCAACAGAAAAGCAAAAATTAACACCCGCGCGGGCCAGGAAGCGGACCCAGGCCCATGCACATGACAGAGTCGTTGGGTTAAAGCTCATTAAATTTGCATTTGCATATAAAATTGCATAGTTTTCAACACTTCTGTCGCCGAGCGACCCTTCTTGGCCAGGAAAATATTTGAAACGAAAAACCAATTAATGCAGCGGAGCGAGAGGGCGCCCGGGGGGAGAGGTTGAGAGTGAGCGACTACTGCTCCTGCAACTGAAAATATGTGCAGTGCACATTATGTAAATATACGAAAATTGTATGCGTATTACCAGGAAATTATTTTTGGTTGGTTTTCAAGTGTCACCACAGCAGCCAGAGCCAGCTTTTCCGCCGCTCTGGCCAAGGGCTGGGGCCTGGAATTTCTAGCCAACAATTATGCTAAATATTTGGCTGGCCGGGAGGGAGAGAGAGTGGGGGTGTGTGTGTTGGTCTAAATATTAAAGCATAATTAAAGGCAAATTAACAGCCAAAAATGTCACCGAGGAATTTTCATAATGATAGAATTAGTAATGTTAAATTTTTTGATTAGATACGAATATTTAAAGAGGCACTTCGGAGTAAATATCCATCGTTTCAAGCAACATGTCCTTCCGTTTATTTTCCTCTTCTGTTGGTTTACAGCAATCCCATTACACATGCGGAGCCTTCAATCCTCGATCCTTTGCTCAAGAGCTCTCACCGGGTTATTTCCCTTTCACGCACACACTTTTCTCTCTTATCTCTCATCATCAATCCCATTTGTTTGTTCATTTTCTTGATGCAATTTCCCAACCGTGCGGCATGCAGCATAGTCTGTTCATCACCAGGGCAGTGGCAGTGGCTGTGGCAGTGGCAGTGGTGGCGGGGTGGTCACAAATGTAGCGCATAAAGTGCACTTTACGAATTCTCGCATTTTTATGACAAGATTTCAGCATTTCATTTCATTTGTGAACCAAAAGGCCAGCCAGCCAGCCAGCCAGCCAGCACCACACCACCCCTTGCCGCACCACCACTCCATGGCGCACCTCTATTAAGGTTGTAACAAATTTTTTTATTTACTTTCTTTTATTTGTACTTTGATTTAATGGCCATAAAAATGCAAACAACAGCAAAAACTGAAAGTGTCCAGAAGGAAATGGTACGCGCAGAGGGACGGGGCACGAGCGTGCATAAAAATTGGAAGGCACGCTGTGAATTTTAATAGGCGGTACCACTCGGCGTATACATAATGTTTTTACTTTCAGCTCGGGCGCCATTTTGATTTTTCACTTGCTACCAGTAATGGCGCCTGTTGTAGGACTCTCCAAGTTGACTTTTCCCTTCGGTTGTTTTGCTTTTTTGCAATTGAAACATGAAATTGCATTTATTGTGTGGGAACAATGCAAATAAATGCACGCAAAGGGGCCCCGGACACCAGTCGAAGGACCTCTGCAATATTGCTGTACGCCGCCAAAAAGTATGCAGCAATTTTTGATTTATCACTGCAGGACCTCCAGCATGAGAGTGCGTGGCCATATAAATACTTGTGTACATAAATTGAAATGAAGTGCCAGGGCACTTTTGTGAACATTTCACAGAGATTTTAATCTTTATTTATCGCCACTGCGGTCGGTCGATGGCGTCCGGTCCGTCCGGTCCATCCATGGGGCCCGCCGCCCGGCAATTGGCGAATTTATGTTAAGCAGTGGATCCCCACTGGAAAAGCTATGATAAATGTTAATGTCTCCATAAATGCGCGCATATTTCAGCACTTATTCGCGAGGGAGACAGAGAGAGAGAGTTTTAAATGTTAATCAAAGCCGCGCCAGATTCCGTCAATATTTATGCATTTTTAATGCCCAAGCAATCCAAAAGGGCCCACACAACACAAAGCCCTAACGAGAAGTGACCTTAAAACAATAAATAGCCCGAAAATCAAGCGGGAAATCGAATAAAATAAAATGAAATGAATATCGGGCTTATGCGGATGTGGCGACTGCATGTCCGAAATATTCCACATTTTTTACATATAAATATGAAGCTGGGATTAAATCCTGTCACAGATAAGTCCTTTCGACTGGAAATACTCGTATGCTCAACGAAAAAACATACACCAGTATTTATTTGAACTAATTTTGGAAGATAACTGTCTCCTGGAAGTAATCCCAAGAACTAATCAGAGTGATTTACGCATCTGCTTTTTGTCTGGCGGGAAAACTTTGTCGACGCCAAGGCTAAGAGCACAACTGGCGCCAGGCCAAAAGCGCTAATGTCTCTTAATTATCGACGGAGATGCAACTTTTGGGGGGTTTTTCTTGTATGTAATACAGACCAAAAGCTGCCAAAAATGATGGCCATATTGGAAACAGCACAGAACAACAAAACCAACAAAGTCGTGTGCGTTTATTTATAACAAGCGCAAAATGTTCACAATTAGCGCTATATATGGGCTATGGGGTTCTATACTCTATGGGGAGAGAGGGGTTCCTCTTCGGGCCACCATAATCATGGAGTGGCATACCATTTAAGGCCCCCGAGTGCGGAGCAGACGAAAACGAAAACTTTAAACGTGACTCACATTTAAACAACAGACAGAACTGAAGCACAATCGTAAGAACAAAAGAAGGGTCTGGACTCGCAGCTGGTACGCTGGGGATACGCGAATTAAACTGCATGCAATCCCAGAAATGGGAAAGCTAACGACTACGGGATGCCCATTGGATGGTTGGAAAAAAGATGATGGGGCAGAAGGTTTTTAGAAGCGGATTTTCTTGACTTCTGGCTGTAAAAGATATACCAGATTGTATCAGCCATGTCGCTGGTACCACAAGATTTAATCAGTAATGAATTTGTATCGATAAATGGATAATATCTATATAAATAAATGATTTAAGACACAGTTCTAGATCTTTAACGGCGGTATTGAACATTTCCCTGATCTCCATGATCCAGGCTGCCGATAGACCCACAGAACTACACATTTTTTATCTATATATATTCCCACTAGAGAGTCAAGCTCTCCATACTCATTCCTTTGTACAATATACCCTTTCTGCTTAACGATTAATGGATAAAACAAAGCGCAAATTATGAGGGCCGGCAGCGGACAGGAAAACAGCAAACAAACAGCGCGGGCAAGGGCGAAGACGACTGCCACTGCCACTGCCACTGCGACAACGACAGGCAGAATAAATAGAAATCAAGAAAGCATAAAATGCCCAGAGAGACGACAGACAGCCACGGCAAAAGTTTGAATGCAGTAAGCAGGCGGCAGGCGGCAGGCGGCAGTCGGCAGGCCTGTGGGCTGGGTATACGAAAAATTAAGTAGTTGTAGAACCTGTCCCAGTAGATTGAAGACAGCCCCAGAGGCCAGTAGCCAGTCGTACTCCTTCGATGTCGCGTCTTCGTTGTTGGTAATTGAAGAGTACGCGCGTGCGTCCCATGGCAATCGCAGCAAGTTGTGGCAACCGCCGCTGCCGACTGTTGGTGCAGGGGGCATTATGCTGTATTATTTACAATATGAGTGGCCGGTGGTTGGGACTGCCACTTAGATATACTCATGGCATTGCTGGCCCATAAAATGTTGTTTAAATGAGCGCTGAACGGACGAGCGTGCAGCTTGGACGACATTTTCATTTACGATGATGCCTCCTCCTGCTCCTCCTCCTCCTTGAAGGGAGGACTGGGTGTCTATTATTTTATTCCCATTCCTGCGGACTGCCTACCAGCAGTACGCCTCACAGTTGTTTATTTATGTGAGGGACTGTGCGTGTGTGGAAGTTGCAGATAAATTTACTTAGTCGCTTAAGGAGCGCTCCAGAACCAGCACAAAAGTAAGCTCTGGCTTAAGGAAATGACAAGTTGGATGTAGAAGAGTGGAAGAGTGGACGAGTGGACTCTACTGCTAAAGATTGATGATGGAATGTGTGGAATAATCAAGCGCTGAGCAAACGAGAATTCTTTTCACCTTTTGTTCCACTCCCTAGAAGTAGATCCTATCCTCTTCAGAGTGGAAATCAATTTACGTTAAATGTTTGCTCTTCCACCGAAACTAAACAACAGGAATGAGGCAGGCCAGGCAGGCCAGGCAGGATGTGGGCTAAGTGAGCAAGGGAATGGCTAGTGGGGAGTGGCAGCCAAGTCAACCACAGAGTATCCATTTGAGTGGCCTAAGCCCCTGATGGTCACAACGCTGAGGCCACGGCACCCCAAAGCAAACAACAATCAGCGCCACCAGGCGCTTCGGCGTTCTGGTCAACCTCAAAGGCATGCGGCAGACAACAACATCATCATGGCCATCATCGACCTGGCCCCAACAATGGGCGACTATTAAACATGAATGCGTCACGCATGCCTGCCCCGAAACGCAGTCCATGGCTCCACTCCCTGGATGATGATGATGATGATGATGATGAAGGCCCGGGCTCAACAAGTTTCTGCATTTGTCCCGGGCACGGGCACGGGCACGAGCGCATTATGCTAAAACTTTGCGCAGAAACTTGGGGACGACAACATGATTAACAGACAAATGACATTACAAAGCCTTTCACTTGGCAAGTTCTGCCTCCTGCCGCCTGTCGCCTGTCCCGTGGCCCCGTGACTCTTCGCTGACTTGGCAACGCAAAAAAAAAGTCAAGAAGACAAAAAAACTCGCTGCATCGGCATCGTCTTGCCAGCCTTTCTATTTCTCAGACAATGAGCTCTGGCTTTCAACCAGATCTGAAGTGAGGAGGAGGCCCTTTTGCTGTGTGTGCCTCAAATCAGGTCTTAACCCCTTTTTCTTTCATCTGCTTAGCAGCTGAGGCTGCCACCGCCGCTGCCTCCTTGCAACTTGAACTTTCCGCGAGCTGTGCAGCTGCTGGCATTGGGAGTGGGAGTACTCCTCTGCCAAATGAGTGAATGAGTATCTTATGGATTTGTCGCTGACTTTGAAGTTGAGCCACGATTCATTCCAGTCCGCTTTTTGAGCAGCTGCCGGGATGCGTTTACTAATAGAAATTTTACATTTAAATGAGAGAATTTCGAGACTTCACAGGCTCCCAACTCCATTCTCTACTGTCTGCGTATTTCTCCATATTTTTCTCCCTCTCCCTCTCTCTCTCTCTCTCTCTCTCCAGTGGCCTCTTGCACTTGAGCGATTCGCCAAGCCGGCGGCGGTTTGCACTTAAGCAGAGGCGTCATCGCGTAAGCAGCTTCGAGATATTTTTATACTCTACGCAGAAATCACACAGAAACGAGGGGTAGAATGATTTTTCAGAGGGGTTTGTTAGGCAGTGGGAGGAGGTAAGGCATGCCTGCAACAGGTCTTTCAAGACTTAAAGATATCTGGCAAAAACATTCAGAGGGAGGATACATTCTGTATGCAAGGGCCTGGATCGGACCACAATATAATATTCCAAGACGAATGGATGTTTGTTTGATATACCTATTAGACTTCAACTCAAACAGATACCAAAAACCTGCAGATGCCAGCAAAACAATCCCTCTTTCAGGGTATATAAGCCTTCGGCTCTGATGGCCCTCCAACATCCTTTCTTGTTGCACGTTCACTTTGTCTGTAGTGCTGGCAGAGTTCTCAGCCGTCTGTCCGACCTGTCCGTCTTGTCTGCCCTGTGTTCTGTGGAATGCGCTTTATGCTTAAGCATAAAATTCTGCAGAAAGTGTAAGCCATAAATAATGAAGGCAGGATTTAATGAATTCATTCAAGAGGCTTTAAACCGTCGGATGCGATTTCTGGCGCATAATTAGCTGGAAGGGCTTTACCTTATTCTGTGGAAATTTCACATACTGGACTTTGGACTCTGGACTCTCGTAAACCTCAAAACTGAATTTGTATGTACTACCTTAAAGGTTGTCTCTGCTGGCCTGGCCTTGCAGTGCCTAATGCCTGGCATTTGTATCTGGTGGCAGAGCCACTCTAGTTGCAACATGACCAATCACATATTGAACAATTTCCAATATTAAGACCCGCTTAGAAGGACCCCGCCCAACGTCCTTCCACACATTTCCATCATGGGAGCACAGATGTTTGCTCAGAGCTTTGCTTGGCAATACATTGGACCCCAATACCCATCGCATGCCCACATCCCCATACGAGTATTGCTGGCTATATAAACATGCCTCGCAGCTGCCTTCCGTGCACCGAAAGTGTTTCTGTCGAGAGATGGGAGGTCGATGTCTGTAAAACCAGAAACATGGGAGTGGAACGTTAGAGCCATCTCTGGTGAGTGGGGGGGAGGGCCCAAAGACTTGCAAAAGTTTTTGGGGGGAATTGAAATCCTTTGGCACACACACACACACACCACAGCCCTGGAAAGGACGAAGGGGAAAAATGAAAACATTTCTGGTGCAATAAGATACAAAAAACCACACTTGTGGGCCAAGAGCTTACCCTCACGATGCGTGTAAGAACTTTCCGCTCTCCAAGCATTTGTAAGTTTTTAATAAGAAATTGTTAAACAACTTGTACGATTTTCGTTTTTCCTTTTTTCCCTCTTGAGTGGCAGGCAGGACGACAGGACGACGGGACTCTCCTGCTGCTTTTGCTACTACTGTTGCCGTTTGGCAGAAATTGTAGTAATTAGTCATGTTGATTGATGAATGTTTGTGTGCGAGTGCGAGTGCGAGTGCGTATACGAGTAAATGTGTGGCACTCCATGGCTGCTGGCACTGTTTTTTGGAAATTTCTCATTTAAGGAACGGAACAATATGTCAACGCCATTAAAAACGCTTTGGCATTGCCCTAATCCCCGACTCTGGTGGCACTAAGAAAAGTTCACCATTAAATGGCAATGTGGCCCAGGGCCCGGGGCTCGGGACTGCCTTGCAATAATAAAACGCTCTCTGCGGCAGGCAGGCAGGCAGGCAACCCGAAAGCCAATTTTCCAAGAGCACGCTGCGGGCGGTATTCCACGAATATTAAATGGCAGTGAAGGCTTACATTGTGGGTACTCTTTCGCTCTCGCACACACGACTCCTTGGGTGAGCAATAAAAATCCAAGGTAACAGGAAAAGGATACCCACACTTCCAGTCTGCTCCACTCAATGGGAGACTGAGACTCTGCTGCTGCTGGTGCTGCTGCTTTGGTGGCTGTGCAGCATGCCTGCGGTTGTAATTTAGTGTGCCTAATGAATTTAGTACCGTTACATACCGGAAACGGAAGCGCGGGAGGGGCATGTGAGTGCAAAAATGCGCACTCAACTGGAATGTCTGTGAATCTCTACGACTACGCCGGGAATGAGTACCGAATACCGAGGAATGGTATGTGGGTGTACGTGTGTACGTGTGCGGTTTGTGGGTGTGTATTTGTATGTGAAAATGTGTGAAAAATCTGAGCGGCTTGGCTGGAAAACTTCGTTAACCTTTATTAACGACACCGAGCACCGAGCCCCCGTCGAGCGTCTAATTAAAACATTGAAAAATTGTAAATCGAGCGAAACGCCCCCGAAGGTGGCTCCATAATTTTCCACAGCCATTTCGTAGGCATGTGGAAAATTAACAATTATTTTTAATGGCCAAAGGAGGTATTTGGCACAAGGAATACAATCCCCCACGAGCGAGGAGGCGGAGGAGTGGGGAAAACACTTAAAGCCCTTGATTGTCCCTCCCGATCGAATGACACTTTGCCACACGCGTTCCGCTTGAGGCAAGATGTCAGCAAACAAAACCCGCCCACAGATTAGATTGCATAAACAAACGCGTCCGGGATATCAATGTGAATGGGGATGTGGCTGTGGATGTGGCTGTGAGTGTGGATTGAAGCCAGGTTCCAGCTCGTTGCAGGATATTTACACGGCCAGCGTGGCATAAAAGCGAAAAGTAATTTTCCTAAGTGAATATAAATGTTTAAAATCTTGGCAAAAGCACAGCACAGCCACAGCACCAGCAGCAGCACCAGGACCAGCACAACAATGGCCAAGTTGGCTAAGGTGGTCTTGGCCAACTCTGAATGGAGGAAGAAAGCCAGCCGGAGCCAGTTTAGATAAGAAATTTAAAAGGCAAAACACAGCAGGAGAGGGCGGCTCATTGGGTGAAAAGTGCTTCAAGTTTTATGTGAAATTGAAGTTGCCGAGTAGTGCCACAAGCCATGGCCTAGAACAAGGTGTTGAGGTCAAAATGAGCTCCTGCTGCCAGCAGACGTGCCTCTAATAGCTTAAGGATTCCAGGATTATTCAAGAATATAGAGATTTCAATACCAAAAAGTAAACATTCTGGCCTTCAAACTATCAAAATTAAACCAAAGTTTTGGTAAAAGAATAAATAGAAAATAAATAAGAAAAATATGTAGCCACAAAAATCAGAAAATGTAAATAAAAATGTAAATGAATTGAAGGAAAAAGCTACTCCAGTTATCATTAGCATTGATGCGCTTTGAATGGTAAGGTAATTCGATCGGAAAATATGAAATATGCTGATTAAAACCAATGGGAAGGGTTTCTGTGGCGGCACACGTACCTCGACATCAAGATACATCAAGTATTTGGACAAATGGAGTCTTTCTTCTGGCTGTTGAATATCTTGAAATGGCAATAATAGACCCCAGCGCTCTCCGAGTACAGGGTATAAATAGTAATCAGACATTGACAAAAATATCTTTCGGCTATCAAAGTATTAATTCTATATTTCATGGAAAAAGCCGATGACATGTAGCCGAAGTATGAATCAAATATAAGCCCATTTTTGTCTAGAGTATAGGAGTATCTATTGACTTTAAGCACTTCTCTTTAGCAAAAACAAAACCACCTTTAAAACAGTCAAAATATGTTTGTTGCTGTACAGGGCGGGCTTATCAAATTTATCAAGTTAACAAAGCAAAACTAAGGCAATTGTCCAAAGGAAAGGCAGGAAAATCAATACGCTTTTCCACTGCCCCAGCAGGGAACAGGCAGCGAACAGCCGGCGGCAGTAGCCAGAGGCGACACTGTAAATTTCATCATTGTTGGCCCTCTAATTAATGGAAAAGTCACCAATTTGGAAATCAAATTACGGCGCGCATAATTAAATTGCCTTATCAAAATTTCATTCAAAAGCCTCCCGGAGAGAGGGGAGGAGAGAACTTTTTTCCAGCCGGGTAGATGCAATAGATGGCCTAAAGTTCTCCTTCTAAGGGCCCAAAATGACAGACGGGCAAGAAGGCAACCAACAGCCGAAAAACTTTTAATTGAATTCCTTTCAAATTGTTCGTAATGGGCACAATTAGATTGTCAGCATCTGAAAGAGATAGTAGAGCGAATACTTTAAAGGAAATACACAGACACAGACGAGTAGGAGAACAAGGACACCTCGTCCTGGCTGTCGCTCAAGTGGTTCTCGAAGCTTTAAACAAAATCTCGTATTATGCAGCACTCGAGTGCATGACAAATTCATTAAATGCACAAAGACCGGCAGAGTGGCCACACGGAGAATATGCATACGTGGTTACGAGGCTGCCAGGATACGAGCACCAGCACGGACATCACATGGGACAACGGTACAACGGGACGGATGGACGGCACGGACCGTCCGGATAAGAAGTACATAACAGAAGAAGAAGAACGCTTTACAAAATTTTATACACTCTGTGACCGTAATTACACCGCACGGGCGGAGGGGAGAGGGGATGGTAGGGATTGCCGGCGTACAGGGGTGGGGCGTGGTTTCGAGGTGAGCCAGCCATGAAATGCAACATTGCTTGCCGCACAAACACACACAAAGGCACGCACGCTGGATGCACGTTGGCAAGTCGAGGGATTCATCGCGAGTGATGTTTAGAGATGGCAGGGATGTTTGTGGGGCACGAAAATGCATACGAAACGATTCATGAGGAAATGATAATAATAGTATTCCTAAGAGGGATTTAGTTTTTCTTTAGATCTGCTTTGGAATTCGTAGATCATAAGCTCTCTAAAACGTAGAATCTGAAGAAAATGAAGTATCAAACGAAAAGCAAAGAGAAATATACTTCGGGGTAGATTTCTTTTGGGTTATTAGCATTTTAGTCAACGTTTTCCTAACAGTTATTGGATTGCGTTCTTATTTCCTATATAGGAACGAAATTAACTACTTTTTCGAAAATTAATGCCCATATTTTGCTGTTCTTAAACCATTTTCTCATACTGTCTTTATTTAATCTATTTTCTGCCGAAAAGAAAACCTTATCTTTTGGACAATTCGATTTTACTTCAGAATATCCGTATAACTCACATTCAGGAATACCTATAATGCGATTTTTCGAACCCTTTTTTCTTCGGATTATGCTCTTCCTTTCACTCACGAACCTACAAAAATCTTCCACACACTCAAAGTGTCATCTCTAGTCCGTGCTTTATTTATACACCTGCTGTTGCCGCTAGGTGTCGCTTTGGTGCTGCGACACGGGGCTCTGTTTGTGCGTACCTTTGTGTGCATGTGTGTGTGTGTGTGTTTGCACGTAATGGCACAGGACAACGGGATTCCAAAGGCCTTTCAGACCCCCGAAATGTAGACTACATTTAAATGGAATTAATTTTTCAACGAGAAAGGGGCACACACACACACATATGGCGTGTGTGCTGCTAATGAAATATTTTTGCTGGTCTGTCAAAAATTCAGACTCGCGCGCTTAATTAACTGTCTTTTTATAAAGCGACATTTCGGTGAGACTTTAGCAGCCACCTAATGAGCGGGTTCTGTACTTTTTTTAAGGGGTTTTTTCTTTAGTAAAGAGCAAACACTTTCATTTAAATTGCGTTTTATTTTTACTCTTACTCATCGCTCCATATAATTAAGCAAAAGTCGTCCTGGCACCCCGTCCTGCTGCCTTGTCATTACATTTCGAATACTCGTTGCTGCTGTCGTGTCATTATGATAATGACAAATGTCCTCCGCTGTGCCTCCTTCCTCAAGTTTCAATCAAAAACTTGACAGTTATTAATTAGAACTTCAATTACATTTCCTTCTTTGCTAATAATGTGCTTTCCCCTTACTCCTTGTTTGCTTGCAGCAAAAGAAAATCCACAGAGACAGGACCTCATCGTCGTCATGAGTCGACTGAGAGCGGCCGGCAAGGTGCTGCTGGTGGTGCTGCTGCAGGTGTTGCAGTGGCAGGCCGGCGAGACGGCCTTCGGACGGGATGAGTGCAACGAGCTGAGCGTCAGTTCGCCCTGCCAGTGCGCCCCCTCGATGGCCGAATACGAGATCTACTGCCCCGCGAACGCCTACAATGTGTTCCCGAAGTTCCGGCTGGCCATCCGACCCAATTCGAATGTCCAGATCGAGTGCAATCTGACGGATGCGAACGAGTACAAACAGCTGCCGCCACTGAGGATCGGAGATATCGAACGGGTGCAGATCCAGCGCTGCCCATTGCCCGGTCACACACCGATTGCCGGCATACTGGAGCACCTGGGCATCAGGTGCCCCAAGATGCTCATCTTCGAGAGCGACAATCTGGGCGTGAATATCACGCGTCGGCACTTGGATCGGCTGCAGAGCCTGAAGCGTCTGCGGTTCACTTCCCGGCGGTTCACGTACATTCCAGCGGACTTCCTGGCGGATCTGCGAAACCTCAGTTGGCTCGATCTGCGGGCGAACATAGTGGAACTTCCGGCGCATCTGTTCGACAACCTGGAGAACCTGGAGTCCCTCGAGCTAGGGAGCAATGGCCTGAAGCACCTGCCCCACGGAGTCTTCAGCAGGATGCCCAAGCTGCGGCACTTGAATCTGTGGAGCAATCAGCTGCAAAACCTGACGAAGCACGACTTTGAGGGCGCCAGCTCTGTGGTGGATGTGGATCTGCATGCCAACGGCATTGAGCAGCTGCCCCGCGATGTCTTCTCGCTGCTCACGAATCTCACGGAGATCAACCTGAGTGCGAACCACTTCCGGTCCCTGCCCGAGGGTCTCTTCGAGCACAACAAGCAGCTGCGGCAGGTGCGTCTGCTCAACAATCGTGTGCCGCTGTCCACGCTTCCCGCTCGACTGTTTGCCAACCAGCCGGAGCTGAGGGTCCTGCTCCTGCGCTGCGATCTCGAGACACTGCCTAGTGATCTCTTGGAGCAGTCCACGGAGATCACGAACATCTCCCTGAGGGACAACTATCTGAGCACACTGCCAGCCAAGCTCCTGGAGCATCAGACGAACCTCTTGAGTCTCGATTTGAGCAACAACAAACTGACGTATCTGCCGGATGCGTTCTTTGAGCACACCACCAAGTTGGTGGAATTGAATCTGGCCGAGAATATGCTCACAGAAATTAGCAGGTGGGTTTTCAAGCAAAAGGTTTCTCTCTTTAATCTGCCACTAAACATGTTCCTCTCTCTGTCTGTCCTCTCTATCTCTATAGTGACATATTCAGCAAACTGGAGAAGCTGGAAACCCTCAACATGAACAATAATCTCGTAAAGAAAATTGCCAGCAATGCCTTTGCGGCCAACACGGCCCTGTTGCACATCAGCATGGAGCATAATCTGATCGACTTGCAGCAGCCCCTGCTCGGCAGCATCCTGCAGGAGCAGCTCAACTCTCCGTTCAGCCATTTGGCCAGCCTCCAGAGCCTCAATCTGCGCAACAACTCCATCATGTTCATCTATCGCGACTGGAACTTCAATCTGATCAACCTGCAGGAGCTGGATCTGAGCTACAACAACATCAGCTCCCTGATCTACGAGGACCTGCAGTTTCTGTCCAAGTCCAATCTGTTTGTGAACATCACCCACAATCAGATCAGCAGAATCAACTTCTATCCGCAGCTGCCGGTGATGCCCGACGGGGAGGTGTCCACGAGTGTCCTTCGCATGGACCTGAACGATAATCCGCTGGTGTGCGACTGCACCTTGCTGTGGTTCGTGCAGCTGGTGCGGGGCGCCCATGTCCCGGATTACGCGAAACAGTTCAAGTTCGACACGGATCGACTCACCTGCAGTCAGCCGCACAACCTGCAGGATCTGCCAGTGCGTCTGGTACCACCCAAGGAGCTCATCTGTTCGATCGGAAGTGCGGAGGAGCCCGGCCAGCGGCAGTGTCCACGGGGCTGCCGCTGCTGGGTGCGCACCTTCGACAAGGCGCTGGTCATCAAGTGCCACGAGGGAAAACTCACCAAGGTCCCAGAGCTACCGACCCTCTACGAAAATCTGCACATCATGGAGCTCCATATGGACAACAACACGCTGCTCGGCCTGCCTGCGGCCCACTCGCCCGGCTACGCGAATGTGACCAGCCTCCATTTGGCGGGCAACAATCTCACCCACATCGATGTGGATCGACTGCCGCCCAACCTTAAGCACCTCGATGTGCGGCGCAACCATCTGCAGGCCCTGAACACCACTGTGCTGGGCTTCCTCAATCGCACGATGCCCAGACGTTCGCTGATGCTGTCGAGCAACCCGTGGATCTGCAACTGCGAGGCCAAGCCCCTGCTGCTCTTCACGCAGAGCAACTACGAGAGGATCGGGGATCGCGACGAGATGCTCTGCATGGACGCCGAGATGCCCACACGAATGGCGGAGCTCTCGACGAACGACATCTGTCCGGAGGAGAAGGGTGTCTTCATTGCGATGGCTGTGGTCATCTCGCTGGCTGGCTTCCTGGCCGGCATCACCGCCGCCCTGTACTACAAATACCAGACGGAGATCAAGATCTGGCTGTACGCGCACAACATGTTCCTGTGGTTCGTCACCGAGGAGGAGCTGGACAAGGACAAGAAGTTCGACGCTTTCATCTCGTACTCGCACAAGGACCAGAGCTTCATCGAGCAGTATCTCGTGCCGCAGCTGGAGCACGGACCCCAGAAGTTCCAGCTCTGTGTGCATGAACGCGACTGGCTGGTCGGTGGCTTCATTCCCGAGAATATCGTGCGCTCGGTGGCGGACTCGCGGCGCACCATCATCGTGCTGAGCCAGAACTTCATCGAGTCGGAGTGGGCGCGCATGGAGTTCCGGGCAGCCCACAGATCGGCCCTGAACGAGGGACGTGCCCGCATCATTGTGGTCATCTACTCGGACATCGGAGACGTGGAGAAGCTGGACGAGGAGCTGAAGGCGTACCTCAAGATGAACACCTACCTGAAGTGGGGCGATCCGTGGTTCTGGGATAAGCTGCGCTTCGCCCTGCCCCATCGCAAGCCCCTCGGTAATGTGGGCAACGGAGCACTGGTCAAGTCGCCGCTGAAGGGCTCCACAGACGACAAGCTGGAGCTGATCAAACCATCGCCGGTGACGCCGCCGCTGACCACACCGCCGGCGGAGGCCACAAAGAACCCGCTGGTGGCACAGCTGAACGGCGGCACGCCCCACACGGCCATCATGATTGCCAATGGCAAGAATGGCCTGACGAATCTCTACACGCCGCACAATGGCAAATCGCACGCCAATGGCCACATCAACGGGGCCTTCATCATCAACACGAATGCCAAGCAGAGCGACGTATAGGACTGGGAGAAGGCGGAACTATTTCAGTTCGAGCCCGACGATGAGCTATTGTTCCGTTGAAGAATGGGGGATGCCACAGACATGGTCACAGCCGCAGAGAGCATCCACAGCTGAATGTAAAAAGTATATAGAAAATTATTGATTTCTGCATGTTTTGGTCAAGTTTTCAGCCCCCGTCCCTCCCTAGTTTTAATTACCTCTGCTGAGGGAGCCCGCCTCCCAAGAGGAAAAGTTTATGAAAATTTCAATTTTCAAATGTTTCATGTGGCCTTGTGTTGAGGGGAGAAAAGAGAACAAATGAAAACAAAAGAGGATGGTAATGAATCTCTCGCCCCACTCTGTTAAGTGTTATATGTAAGCTTAGCGCCTAGACCCGACCCTGTGCAGACTCCTGTAGAACATAAACAAATCTCAATTATTTAGTGATTATTTGTACATTTAAATTATTGTTAATTCATCTTTTTAAGCTGCCTCCGCCTTTGAACATTACTTTTACCATTGAACGAATCTCATGGCCGCATGGGAATCCCTTGAAAACGTTTGAACAAATCGAGCTTTATTTTGAACACTGAAACAAGCAATACACACATGTATGACGTATCCAAATAGTAGTTTAAAGACCACCCCTTCCCCGACGCGATCTAAAAACAACTAAATAGAAAGAGAATTACAAATTGCCTTTATTGTATGTATGTATGTATTCTATAGCCTAAGGAACTTGTAGCCTACTCGTACACTCATATCCTCATATTCGATTGCAAATACACCATAAACTACTCTACGACTACTACTGTACATACGCTGAATACGAGAATTCCTGTACTTTTCCAACAGCAACAGCAAATGTATCGCACAAGATTCTCCTACTTCACAAAAACTATCACAAATATCAATTATAGGTACATACTACGCGTATAACCATATTTCATGACCATTTAAACGACGCTATATGCATAAGATATACTGTACTGTACGGCCTCCACCCATTATCACGCATCACACATCATTCTATCGAACCGTTTAAGCTAGAGCCTTTTCATTTCATACGGACACAAGATATCGTTTATGATACGTAAATGTAATTAAGCCTAAATATAGTACCGAGTATATACATACCGTCTAAGCTGCAGATTGTCTCTACTGATACAATATGATATGTAATTGCCTAAGGTACCTACAACACTTGTGCAGACTCTCATCTACATAATTCCGTATGCCCACGAGTATATGTGTATGAATCTGAATCTGATTGTATATGGAAAGCCCACACACATACAACGTAAATAAAATATATTTTAAAAAATTAAACAACTGTTGATTTTTGATTTTCTAGGGGAGGAAGTAAATGGAAACTTTCGAAATAGTTTCAGGTTGAATGATCCTTTATGCTACTCTCGAAAACTAAAGGTTAGATTGTCTATGAACTAGACCGAAGAGCACTAGGCCTTTTGGACCAAGTCTTTCTACATTCGATGGATCAAATTTTTAGTTTTGATGCGGACTAGTCTTCAGATCAAAGAAAGCAAGAATTTCTCTGATAAAAATGTGGAAGAATTCTTATTGTTCTGGTAGATGATTCCTATCAGGTCCTATTTGGACCTATCTGCCCCCTCAGCTTTCCGCTACAAGCTAGGTTCTGTTTACCAAGACAATACCTATAAAATGTATCAAGATTTTAAAGTATAGAAACACTAAGTATTTGGCTCATAAAAACAAGTTCCTTTGATAGATTGTATCAAGTAATGTTCGATTTGGAGGATGTTACTTACCAAAACAATGTCTGAAAGTGTTCTTAGCCTCTTTATAGGAGCACTTAATGCTCTTTTGACGCCATGCTGTTGTATTGATAATAGATCTTCTTTGAAAGTGTTCTTAGCCTCTTTATAGGAGCACTTAATGATCTTCTGACACCATGATGTTGTATTGTTCATAGATCTTCTTTGGACCCACAAAGGTAGTGTATATATAAACCTTTAGCTGGAATCAAAAAGAGTTTCAGTTAGAGAGTTATACTTACCAATTCAGGATCCGCAATACTTCGCAGACTAAAACCTTAAAGTCTTAAACACCATACTATCTTTAATAAATTTTAAAATTTTTAAATTTTCATTATATTTGTATACACATTCACAGTTGTACAATTATTAAAATGTTATCGACTTAATCATTAAAAAATACGCACAAAACAAATAAAAACAAAAAGTTTGCCCTAAGAAATAAAACATCGTTGGAAAGGAATACCTTTAACGTTACACAAAAGGGGTGGCCACACACACGATGTGGTTTAAGTACTCGTAAATCATCGCATAAAAGCAAAACTCCCAGCGAAAATACTATTTAAATTCATAAGCAATTGTCCCATGCAATTTCTGGGTTAACTATAGCTAAGGGGGGGGATTCCGGGGATTCTTCTTTTTTATATGAAGTGTATATAAAATATATAATGTTGTATAATATATATATATATAGGTCCTTTAAGTGTGTTCTGGTTTTTTTCTCGTTGTAGCCTATGCGTATTGTACAATTTTATATATCAACATCCTTTAGCAGTTCTCCTCTGTTCACATCTGCGTCTTCAATCTTATTTATCTTTATGCCTACATTTCTTTACTACAGTTTTAGTTTCTTTCGTTTTTAGCTCACAATCAGTTCCAGTTTCAGTTATGTCTTTGGTGTTCAATTTTCTGCACTTTGGGATGCTGCATGTCTCATCACACATGCCACCTTCTGCTCTGCCACATTATCCGCATTTAATGGCGAAGACGTGTTGCCACGGATGCCACCTAAAGCAGCATGTCATCATCGCTTTCGGTAAACTCGCCATTGGGCTCCAGCAGCAGATTGGCCTCTTCGTTCGACTGTACCTGCAGGCAAAACGGGGCAGGAGAGTAGAGGCGCGACATTAGCTCTTTGAGTGCTGTTTCCACGGCCATGACCGTTCACTTACTCTGGAATATCTGACGGCGGAGTTGCTGCGCCGGAAGAGGCGACGCACGCGATGCCTTCGCGCCGGCGAAAAGGCGAACAGTCCCAGGCACGTCACGCAGAATGTCACCGACAGAATGGCCGCCAGGATGGCTGTAAAATGGAAACATAAGCGTTACAAGTGACAGATGCCAGGCAGAGAGATCTGTTGGCCAGCAGTTTTGCGTTGCACTTACTGCCCACGGAGGCCGTTGGCCCGATGGGAGCAGCCGCCGGCTCGCTGCCAGCTGTTGTTGTCGTTGTCGACGTGGCTGACGTGGCTGCTGGCGTGGCCGCCTTGGTTGGCTTACCCGCTGGCGATGCTTGGGTCGTGGTACTGGTAGTAGTACTACTGCTGCTCGAGCTGCTGCTGCTACTGCTGCTGCTGCTGCTGCCACCTCCGGCATCCTGCTGGGGCACACTGAGGGCCAGGAACTGGCAGATGCTCGGCGTGCGCTGTACATAAAGCAAATTGCATTGCTGGTCCTGCAAGAAAACGAAAACGGATTCTTGTAATTAGAAACTTTCTTCATTAAGAGCAAAAGAAAATAAATAAATAAATTGATATGGCGGAGGGCATAAATTCCCAAGTAAAATACGGGTGGACCCAGCTCCAGTCAGCTGCCCATCGTGGCGCAAATTTGTGGCGCAACAACTGCTCGCAACTTGTTTCCGGCCACCCAGGCCCTTCCTTCTTCGTCCTGTTGTAACACTTTCACCCAAAGACCATTTCCGGCGCGACCAGCGCTCCAGCGGGCAGAATGAAACGGCAAATGTGCGCATAATTTAAAAACTTTTGCGGCCCGAAACTGCAGCTGCAACTGGCAACTGAAAGTGGCAAAAACGCCAGCCAGCCAGCCAGCCAGCCAGCCAGACGAACAGCTAGCCCGCTCGCCAACCAACTGGGGGAAACTTTCCCGTCACGGCGAGGCGCCGCGCCAGACACGAACATGTCCACAAGGAGAAACACCGCTCCTGCAGCCATCGCAGTGTATAGAACGGATGGTGAGGCAGTGGAGCGCAGGACGACGACTCCCTACCAACGACGACGCATTAAAAAGTTTGCAGCCATTTAAAATCCCATTTCATTGAATCGCTAATTTTCCTACAGCGTCGTCGCCATGTTGCCTCCTATTTTACTTGTTGTTGCTGGCCAAAAGTTGTCGTGCAAGGGATATACTCGTACATATATACTATATCCTGGAGAGTGTTATTTTCCGCTCTACAGTTCAAGGATTAAAACGTGCTGGGCGTGTTGTTTTCGCTTTGAGATGTTTGAGTTTTAGTTTTTTTCCCCGTTTCCTTCCTTAAATACCAGCTAGAAGCATCCTGTTTGGCTTAACCTGTTGATTTAGTGCGATCAATTAGCCATCTTCCAGTGTAGGCAACAAATAATATTCAAACAAAATTAGCACAGATTCAGCAGAAGCAGACAGCGGACGTGGCTGTGCCTCCCCTCATTGACAGACATCGCACTGGCCCCGTTGGCAATTCGATTTGGAAATGTTTGTCAGAGGTGGCAAACAGCTTGCAGCTTGGTTTAAATTTGGGTCAATTGCCTGGGTGCCACAAATGCAAAATCGAAACCCAAACAGAAGGCAGAGAGTGCCGCCCAGTCGATGGGAGGCGGCAGCTCTGGGAACGAAATATAAAACTATCGACCTACACAACACTCTGGCAATCTGGCAGTCTGGTAGTCTGGTAGTCTGGCATTTTGGTAAATGTTTTCAATCAGCCCTGATTCCTCTGGCAATTTTTGGGGTAATGGACTACAATGCGGTTAGATGATATGGGTTGAATGGGTGGCACCGGCCCCAGTGCAACCTCAAGCACTAATTGCGATACATTTTTCGGGGAAACGGGCTATAATGCAACCGTTTGGGGCCCTTTGCCACTAATTGCGATGCATTGTGCCCGGCATGGGGGCGGCAGCTACTCGTACCTGCGGTTAATTGTCGTATAAGCAAAGCAAACAAATATTAATTAGCTTAAAGAGAGAACTTCCAGAGCTCTCCCACACCCACACCCACATACACACCCACATGCATATGCATATGGGCATGCTAATGATGCTGAAGGTGGGTCCTGCCAGCAACAGCAGCAGCAGGACCACAGCAAAGTCAGAGTCATAGCCCTGGTCATTAGTCAAAGTGCTGCAGGCGAATGCAACTTAATTATATTACGACGAGTATGTGTGCATGTGCAGGCGAAAAGGTTGCAGCTTGTAGGTTGGTTTGTAATTAAATTTCAGCTCCTGTCGACTACCGACTGCCGACTGCCGCCTGTTGGCATCACAATCATTTCCTAATCGCACGCCAGAAGATCAGCAGGAGGCCAGAAGGTCCCAGCAGCAGCAGCGTTAGTGGCAGCCACCTGGCCAATAAATTGGAGCAACGCAAAGGCGAAGAGTGCCTGATCTGTTGGCCACCTGAATTTCAGACTGCTGCAGTTGTTATGGAAACAAAGGCTTAGGTGGCAACTACACCCGACACCCCGCAAACAAGCGGACCAAAGAAACAAAAGCCCCATCCCCTGCGGGGGGGGGGGGGGGGGAGAAGAGCTATGCGAAAGCAATAGACAACAGGCAAGAGGCAAGAGGCAAGGCATGCAAAACGAACCGCAAAAACAAAAACAAAAAAGGAAATGACATCGAGGCCGCAGAGCACAAAGCCGCACGGACTCCCGGTGGAAACAATTCGAAAGAGGGGGGGGGAGCAAAAAGGACTGCAGCAGGAGTATGCCCAGGAGCAGCTGAAGGAGGAGGAGCAAAAGTAGAAGCAGGACCCTGGAGCCGCAGTACAAGCCTGAGCAGAAGCACGAAGCAAAGCCGATTGCCAAGTGGTAAGCATAACAAAGGACACCTGCCACGTTTTGCTTTCCACCCAGGACCTACTGTAGCACCCTGGTTGGTCCCTGGTTGCCCTTTTCCGCACACATATTTCTTACATTTTCACTTTGAAGCCCAGGACCTTGCCTTGTGGCAAGACTTTGAGAAAGGGAGCTCCAAGACACAACCACAACAACAGCAAAAGGACAGAGAATATATATATATATATGCAAAAAAGAAAAAAAAATGTACAGGATCTCTTTCCATTGTTGTTTAGGGCACCGCCCGCGTTTTCTTTGATGCGCATTTGGCAGGGCTCGGAAAAGTATGCTACGCTTTGTGTGTAATCCTTTGCGGAAGGCGGGGATAAGCCGCCGAGATATGATGTTTGCTGCTTCAATCCGATGAGCGGATGAGCCCCTACTTACACTCGAAATGGTGCTGGAACTCTGCGTCTCGTTGCTGCATATCAACCGGATCTGGACATTCATCGTGCCTGGAAGTGAAGATAATGTGCATTAGTCGCCAAACAAAAAATCACTTTAATTAGTTCAAATGAACCCACAGACGCAACAATCTTAACCCTTATAAAATACAGACAGACCCACGAGCAAATCCAAGCCCCGGTTCATTCCGTTTTAATTGCCCAGACAGAAGGATATGGCCAGGGTCTGGCAGCCCCGGACCACAAAACATCAACGCTGTATCCTTATCAAAATTTCAAATGATAGGAGAGGCTCAAAAGTGGCTTTTGGGGGCCTGGACACCGCACAAGTTATCGCATAAAAGCCAAAAATAATTATCACCACAGACACAGAAACAAAAGCTGTACGGTCCGGTTACGTTCCGGGCTCTGCTCTGGCCTCTCCACCTCCTCCTCCTCCTCCAAGAGGGTCAGGCTGCCACTCTTGTCGGTCAAATGCTCAGCATGAAATGTGTGTGTTTGTGTGTGTGGAAAGGGATCCAGTGTCGCAAAGCCACACAAAATCTGCACGCCAACAACTCGATGGGATTTGGGCGGCCCACTCCTCCGCAGCAATCCACAGGCACGGCACCCAAGCCTACACACAGCCCCAATCCTCGACGTCCCATCACCCGTTCCGACTCGAACTGTTTCGGAAACATTTCTGGTATCTGCTAACGCCTGTCACTGTGCCGCACATTAAAATTGTCTGATCGCTTGCAGATTGCGCATTGTGCTCTCCAACAATGGAATGGCCAAAAAAAAGACACAATTTCTGTGGCCAACAGAGTTTTAAAATAATTTCATTTTATGCCCCAGGAGGAGGCAGGAGGCAGGAGGCAGAGACAGTGCCAGAAAATGTGTCATAATTAAATCGTCGTCAGTTTTATTTGTCAAAACAAAAAGTTTTGCGTTTTAATGGCAAAGTTTTAAGTGCCATGCAATGGGTCGAATAAAAATCATTGTGCCCCATATAAGGCAGGCTCCAGGCAGGGAAGGAGCCAGTCCCAGAACTGAGCCACTCACCCACGTTTTGTCTGTCTGTCTGTTTCTGTTCTCCACTCTGCATGCATTAAATATTCATGCAAGAGTATCACATCATCACACACACACAAAAAAATCAGCAAAAACAGGAAAACCCCCTGAAGAGCGTAAAAAAAAAATATTTAAAAAAAACCAGATATATTCTCAAGTGCAGCAAGATTATTTTACCGCATTATCTCGTAGACAGTTTTTTTCTCCGTTTGCTACTTTTAACACTCTGGCAGGAGGGTATTTTGGTTTTAAACAGATTTTGGCTATGCGGAAGACTAAAGGTTTTCGGCCTATGAAGGTGGGATTTATAAATATTTATTTGGATAGGCAAGCAATTTAGTCTTTTAATTTTTACTAAAACTTGGATAAACCTCAGACTAGAATTTATTTTTTAAGCAGACAGAATTTGGAAGAATGTAAATCATATGCGAAATATTTGCTGGAGTCTGAGGAAATTATTTTTAAAAATTACAAAACCCTCTATCTATAAAGACATTCCCAAGCCCAAGCCATTCGTTAGGCCAGGCCTTAACATACCTTCAACATACACTATTCAAATAGAAACACCCGTTCTTAAAGGGTATCAAAATCTTCGGTACCCGTATGTATCGCTTCTCACTTGTTTTTTTTTATAATTTCCAACGTTTTGCTTCCTTTTTATTTCCACCGCAGACAGACAAAAAAGAATCTTAGTTAAAAGGCAAACAACTAGAAAAGAAGCAGCTCCGAAAAAGAGTCGCAGTTGCAAAAAACCCGTCGCTTGGGCGGCTCCAACATAGTAGTGGAGGCAATAAAAAAAATACCAGCGACAAAAATGACGCGATAAAATGCCAGAAGCGACGAGCAGAACAGCGGAGCGAAGGGATAAGCGCGAAGAAAGTGCATTGGGCTGTGCGCCAATTCTAATGCGATTTTCCTATTTTTGCAGGCAAAAACAAGCCACGGAGGAGCGGTGCTTGTACAAGACCCACGAAAAAGTTGAAAATCAGATAAAGAAAGGCATACAAAATGGCGGCAATGCGCGTGTTGCGCCAGCGGAAGGGGAAGCGGAAACGGAAACGGAAGCGACAAGCGACAACGTTCTCTCCAGCTCTCGGGGTACTCTTGAGCAAGAACAAAGTGCCAGGATATGTAAATCGAATTATCCGTTGACCCACCCCCTTCCCGGTAGCCACAGTCCATCATACTCGGGCTCACCTTCCTTGCCACAATTGGGGGCATCGTGTGTGAAGAATATGTTGACCAGCGCCTGAGAATAGTCCGTCATGGCCTTGCGATGCTGTCCGCATAGATCCAGCGACATCTTGGTGTTGTTGTAGTCCACCTGCAGGGGGAGAGCAGACATCGATTATGGAACAGGCACTTGAGACGACCGGCTCTATAATCATCCACTCACCTCGATCTTGCCGTCCTTGGTGAATGGTGCACTCTTGAAGTTGAATCGCTGGCCCAGCTCGTCGTGCACCAGGTCGCAGGTCTCCGCACTGACAGTGCACTCGTGCGGCGGGCAAAAGACATTCGTTTCCCACTGAAAGTCATAGGCACAGTCCTCAATCGAACGGAGAACGGGTTGCCCCTAAATGGCGAAGGAGGAGGAGAAGGAGAAAACAGTCGTCAGAATGGTGAGCGAGAGCCAGTGGAGGCACATAAAAGCAATTTGCTGAAGAGCAAACGCCATCGGACCTCGGCCACAAATGGCGGGCAGGATGGCAGATCAAATGCCGATGCCAAATAGCGAAATGCAGCTCTCTGGTCCTTTGGCACTACTTACACGACCCGCACGCATATTACAGTTAAACAGGATGCGTGTGGACAGCTCCGTCTTCTTGTCCGTGGGACAGGGGTCTCCTTTCACGTACAGCAGCTCGGCGGAGGTACGGTTCACACGCGACAGCGAAACTAAAGGGAATCCAAGGCTCTGCAACAAGAAAGACAGAGAGAGTGAGAGGTGGAACGGTTTAAAGAAAGCTGTGGCCGAATGAAATGTTTAACTTTGTGTCTGAGATTGCGGCAAATAACTTGGAAATCCCCTGTCTGAGCCGAGCACACGTTCTCATACTTGTTATCGTTGTGTCAGCGTTGTCCAGGCCAACCAGCAGAACATCATTTGGAGTCGATAGGAAAGGACAGGAAAGGAACGGAAGGGCAAGGAAGGGCAAGGAAAGGCCGGACCTGCACATCGATGAGATGCGTTGATAACTGGCTCCGGCTCCCAGTTATTGGTTTGGGTGGCATGAGGCACAAGGCCGGACCGGACACACGGGCCAGCGCAGCGAAGTGCCAGCACAAAACGACAATTTAATGGATAGTTCAATGGCATAGCCAGGCGACAAAATTCAAGGAAATGGAACTAGCTGGAAGCGATAATTGGGAGGGAAACCATAGCAGGGAAAACCTTCAAATGATATCAAATGAATATTTCCCAGCCAAAAAAATATCTACCATCTCAGATAAAGTTGATTATTGACAATTCTTATATGGAAATGGAAATGGTAGGTAATATATGCCACCTTCCAGACATATGACATGTGTGCATCGACAAAAACGTTTTTACTGGTTGACATTTCATCGATTTCTCTGCTCCTTTTAGGTTTCGTTTGAACAAACACCTTTGAAACACCTTTTTCTGATAGTCCTCTTCTGTGTACCTTCTCCTAAAATATGTAGTGAAATGTGAATACTAGAAAGGAATAAAAGTACCCTTTCACTCTACGTATTCTTGATTGAACACAAGACACTCCAAAGAATGTAATGATTGAGTTGCCAAGTCTGCAGCTCCATTTCCATGCTATCAATACACAAAGTCATTCCGGAACTTGTCGAGTCATTTTTTCTGGCGAACAGTTTGTCGCCTGGACAGCTAGCTGTTGCTGTTGCATCGATGGGAGCACACTAACTGCCACTATTGGCAATCAGGCAGCTTAAACGCTGTCAGCCATCCAACTAGCCGGCCAGCGACGTGAGTTTAATGCGCAAAAAGCAGACGCAGAGTGGCAGCCAGAGGGCTGCAGTTCCAAATGGAACTGGGAGGAAGCCAGAGCCAGGACCAGGACCAGAGCCAGAGCCAGGACCATGGCAAGTGCATTGGCGTTCGAGTGGCTGAAGATTTATGCTCGGGTCAACAGGGTCGATGGCGGCAAGCGTTGCACATGTTGTCGTCTCATCTTAAACGTATTAGCAAACGGAGGGAGGGCGGAGAGCAGCGAGGATGGGGGTCTGTTCCAGAGCCCCAGTTCCGATCTCATTTTGTATGCAGCACAGGCAATGTTTTAGCAGTTTGCTCTATTATTTATTGCTAACCGTTTCACTGCGAAATTCCCTTTCTCGTCCGCTGGTCCACTTGTGCTTGGGAAATCCATTGGAAAATCAAAATCCAAGCTAATGCGCCATCAGCAAACACACAGGACATAGAGGACCATGGACCATGGCTGACCTTCAGCAGGCTATCCTCATTAGCATTGGGTTTCAGAGGACGAGACACCGACAGAGAAAGGGAGAGAGGAGACTTTTGTCTGGGGCGCCAGCTTACCGACTTAGAACAACACCCAGCCACTGGCACTGCCACTCCCCCCGCCCAATCCCACTCCCCCGCCCAGGCAGAAAGGCTGGTGGGTCCGTAAGTTTTCCCCAGTAGCTTGCTGTGCAAAATTTATTGAAAAACTTTCTTATCGCATTTGAACAAGCAACTAACTTCTTGCTGGGATTCTGCGTATATAGGAGTACACTCGTATAGTCGTATGTGTGTGCGTGCTGCCGCCCTAGTATTTGTGATTATTTTTTTAAGTTTCGTGCAACTTTTCTCTCAGGGAAAAACAGTGTAAAAAGTAAATACAAGCGACGAATGGGGGCACAGGCCAAACCGAGAGTAACTTAATTGTTTGCAGATACAAATAAATGAGACAGAGACAGAGAGAAAGAGAGAAAACATGGCCAAAAAGGCCAAGGAAAACAAGAAAATCTTGACTTGATTGTTGGAAAATCTCATCTGGGGGTTGAGTCCGACGAAACAACGAAAGTTTAAGGAAAGAAATGGGGAAAAAGATTAAGAGAACTGTGTGGAAATCTCGAAAAGGATTTCGGGACACGAAATTTATTTAAGAACCTTGAACGGAAAGAGAGATCCTCTAATTGGTAGGCAAAAGGCGACCCAGCCACTACCTGTGCGTGTGCCCCTCTGCCTCTGCAATCGCCATTGTTTGAGTGAAATAAAGTCCAGATTCCAGCAGCTCTATCAGAACGAAATAAACTTCAGTCCATTCTCATCGAACTTGTAAGGGAGCTGCTTAAGTTCAAAAGCAATAAAGATTTGTGCAGGTTCAGCGTTTGAGGGCCGAGATTCCAGACGGAATACCTCTTGGAGTTACAACAATAATAGAAATGAAAAGAGAGCTCTGAACAACAATGACATGAGGGGACGACAGACAGGCCGCAGGACAAGCCCCGGCCTGGCATGGATAATAAGAGGCACAATGGCCGGAGCCGTAACCATGGCCCAGCATTATGGCTGGCCAGAACAATGGCAGCCGAGGGGGGTTTGGGGGGGTGCACGTTCATGTCCCAAGGAATTTAGCTGTTTGCCCAACAATTTGATCAATTTCATTATTAATGCCATTTGATGGGGTGAAGAGCTCAGAGCCCAAAGCCCGAACCCGGAACCCAGGATCCAGAAGCCAGAACCCGGGACCCCGAATGACAACCAATTTGATGATTTGCTGGTTATTGTCGGAAGTGCAAAATGCAAATGTGTGCAGCCGGAGGACCCCCGAGCTGAGGATGAGGCAGGATTGCCATGCCAGTCACATGGCCGTTGCCAAATTTGCACTGGCACAAGTCAAATGCTGCAACCAAGTTGACAATGGAGTCGCTGAATGCCAATGAATAGACTCGACTCGACTCCACTCCGATTCGTTGCGATGCGATTCGACTGGCAATCCAAGGCGTACACATTCAAGGAAAAAATCAAACGTGTCGGGCCAAACACGGATCCGGGAGCATCCTCCAAGTCAAGCGCGTAAGACGACAAATGTCTACAGTGGGAGGCCAATTTAAGGGCAATTTCAAAAGGATTTAAAGCTAGTTGAAATACATGAAATAATCTTGTTGAATAGTTTGTTAAAACTATGGGAAAGGGAATGAAAAGAGGAGTTTAGGAGTTTACTTAAACTTTTATCTGGAGCAGAAAAAAGAGGCAGGTTCCGACTGGTTTTTGTTCCAAAAAGTGTGATCAGACTCTGAAGGAATTAATCTAAGAATCCTAGCTCAAAAAATCCAAGATCTTGTTCTCCTAGCGGACTATATTTCTTCGTTCTGGTCTATACATTCCCAGATACTTTACCCAAGATCCCAGCTATGCTCTTTCCGCATCGTATTCCTTCTTCTGGGAGCTACCACTGTACCAGCCAAAGCCCTGGGGATTTGCAATGGCAGCACATTAAAATATGTGCATGCGATAAAGGCAGCGCAGAGTAGGGTTTGAGGTGGTGGGGAGAGTGCAATGCCAATGGAACGGCGACAACGTTCGACAACTGTCAATGAGTGGGCGTGGCAGGCAGGCAGGACAGAGAGCCAGTCGGAGGGATGCTGCCAAGCAATCAGCTCCAGGGATTGAGTGGAGGGTTGAAGGGCGTTTTTGGGGTCTGTTCAAGTGCGCGTCAGCAGCTAGCAGCACATTTCCGTTTCCGCACACGAAATGCTCTGAAAACGGAGCATTTTCGAAATGCAAAACGTGGCACAAAATGTCAACAGCAGAGAGACAGAGGGAGAGCGAGAGGCTACGAAAAATAAAAAATAAAGCAATAGAAATTTTATAAAAATATATTTACCATGACTGCGTTACGAGTATATTTCTAGGCCAGCGGCATGCAAACAAAGCCGATGGCACTTAAAGCCTGGCCTCCCCTCCCACAGGAGGAACCATCCATAGCACCAGCCCCCACCCCCGCCCGCAGGGCATCACCCATTCATCCATCCACCCAGACATCCCCTGATCTAACGGAAATGCTTTACAGAGCACGTCGCCGGTGAACCCACACCCACACACCCACCCAGTCACACACCCATAGACATTCGCATAAATACACACATGGATGGATGGTGGCCGCTAAAAGCTGTTTTTACAGATATTTTTGCGCCACTCTGCCTCCCTCCCTACCGCTGTAGGAATCCCAATCCTGCCTTCAATCCCCAGGTCCCTTCCCCTTTAGGGCCGCATTTTGCCATTTCCTTCCGTTCCGTCTCGTTACGTAACGCGATGTTACGTTGCACTGACCTTACGTTATGCTGAAATATTTCACTCGCGTGCTGCCAGGCCCCAAAACCCCAGACCCCAACCACAGACCCACTTAACTCCCAACATTACCAAAAAACACTGGGAGAAAAAGACGACTCAATTACGCATCAAGGAACAAGCTTTGCCTCAAAGATTTCTATGTTAATTTAGATAGGATTAGGGATCTTTAAGTGGATACATTCCAGGGCAAAGACTATACAATTCCCAAGCAACGTACATATATTGTTTTTGCTATCCTGGGACCGACGTCGCCAAAGACTGTATATTTTGTTCTGGAAACCTGAAGACCTGTGGAGACTTTGTATATTGTTTCTGAATTCTGGGAACGACTCAACTACCCATTAACGAACAGAAAAAGTACCAGTACTCCGCAAGACCGTACCTCAAAGCATCTATTTGTTTATAATGGAATATCTTGGTATTTTATAGGCAGTATCTATCAGAAAATAGCCCTATTTCCATTGATATAAAGAAATTCCTAGAATATAATCTTACCTGGCTATTTCAGATCTCGTTTAGAGTTTCATGTTTCACTTTCCCCACATTTTAAGCCCCTTATCATAGTTCTTCCACATTCCCAAAGCAAAAGTTCATCATCTCCAATTCAGTCGGCATTTTCTCGCAGTGGATTTTCACAACTCCAACGCGCATTGCCATTTGCAACGCGTACGTGCTTATTTTTTAGCAACTTGAACAATGTTTTTGCTCCCGGGAAATTTGTGCAGCTTGTGATAAAAGTTCAGACCGGAAGGTGTGAGCTCTCTGTGTGCGTGTGTGTGTGTGTGCCACGTGGAGGAAAATGGAAAGCGAGGTCGGGCACCGGCATATGGCAAGTGAGCTAGAAAGATTGCCTCCACCTAGTGGCATGCATCCATTGTCGCATGCAATTATTGCGGCGATTGGAGTGGCATGTGGGGGACTGGTGGACTGGTGGACTGGGGCACCGGGGAGGATAGAACATTATAATTCATCCAACTTTCGCATCAAAAGCCAGCCAAAACCAGACTTCACCCCGGGGTTAAGTGGCAGTGGGATTCTTTTCAAGAAATGTACATGCATGCATGTACGTGTATGGCATAGGTGGTTCTGAGAGCTTAACGTGTCTGTATGAATTATTAAGCTCCCCTCCCCCCCCTGCAAATCCTCGGCAATTATCTCATTCATTTGCAAAGATTCAGGCCAGGGCCTGGGAATTAAGGATAACAACCATTGCTGACCATTTTGTGGCCTGGGGAAACAAATCTCATTTCAAGCAAATTTCATAGCATACTTTTGTGGGCTTAAGTATTTAAGCACATGACCCTTGGACCCCCTACCCCCATACCCCATCCCCAAGTAGCCATCATAGCAGTTGGGCCGACAGTTGGACAGTTGGAACACTAGCCATGTGGCCAGCGATGCGAGCCGAGAGCCCAGAGAGCCAAGAGTGGGATTTTTGGCATTAAACAACTTTTGGCTGCTGTCAACGGCAGACAGTCCGGAGTCCTAGTCCCAGTCCGAGTCCGAGTCCTGCTCTTGTTAATGAAGCAAGCAAATCCAGTGGTCACTCCACTGGGGAATTTCGGATAAGGGCGGCGGCATTGAGGCTTCTTTTTGGATGGGTCTGGGAGCAAAGCTTAGCAATTAGATTGCTGCATATTTAATGCATGAATGGTGGCACAATTTTGCGGGGCATTCGGCCAAACGACCAACATATTGAGGCGTTTACGAGGGTCGGCTACGTTTTCGATCCAAAGGAGGTGCAATTTACGACCGATCCCCAGGGTAGACCGCACACGGATACGTAGATGCATGGCTGGGCAAAGAGTTTGAAGCACATAAGCGGCTTTCTTTCTTTCCTTCTTTAGCTGCTTCATTCACGTGGCCAACATTCTCGCTTTGTGTTAGCCTTCTGTGGTACTTACATGCTCCTCCTCGGGGGCACCGGAGGCCGCCACTTTGGCCATGCAGGCACCAGAGCCGCCGGCACAGCCTAATTGGTATTTCGGCACTAATGGACGGCACACATTCAAATAGAACTGCAAGGAAAGAGGAGACCATAAGATAGAGAGAGATACAGATACAAATGGTTAGAATGGATTGAAACGGTCTTGGTTGGAGACCCCCCATCCACGGAAGCCTCAAAGTACTAGTACTCGTAGATGCTTTACAAAGACAAAAGCCAGCAAATTAGAGTCCAGGACCTGGGGGAAATCACGGGGAGCTCACCTTTGTCGTTTTGGGCACCAGATGCTCCATGCTGGCCGGCAGCTCGACTCGTGCCTCGTAGTTGTCGCTGGCGCTAATCAAGGGCGTCAGGTCGATCAGCTCGTCCCCGCTGCTGCCGACGCCGTCGGTGGTGTGGTCCACGTAGACGGTGGCCTTGCATCTAATCTGCTCCTGGCAGGCGTACGGCGTCTGATATTGGATTAACAGCTGACAATTGGAGTCCTCAATTATTTGCAGAGCATTGCTCCGGCCGGTGGTTCCGCCGGCTCCACCGCCTCCACCGCCAGCGGTGGTGCCATTGTCCTTTGTGGCATTGTTCGCACAGACAAATTCGATTTTCGTCGACCAGAGCGACGTTGCGCCCGATCCAGTGGGACATTTGGCGCCGTTCTCGTAGAGCAAATAGAGCGAGCCGCTCTGATTGAAACGCAGATGCGAATTGGCGTTTCCCAGGCTGATGGTCTCCGCATTCTGTTCGTAACAGGCGCCTGCAAGTGGACAAGAAATGTGCACGCATCAATTGAGTGTTCGGCCGTAGACACAAAGCGTCAAAAAATCAAAGGGAAAAAAAACAACGGCCAACGTCCAAGGCAAAGGCAAACAGAGACCAGCGCGAATCCTGGCCTGGCTCAAAAGCCTCTGCTAAGCATTCACGAGAATTGTGGACAGAATTGCCCGCGTCTTCCCCCAGGACACCCCCTTTACAGGATGGCAAACACAAGGAAGCAGCGACGACAGCAACAGCATGCCACGGTCCATCAGTATCCATCAAAGGAGAAACTAATTGTTCTCGTTGTTTGTCCGCTTGGTAGACTGTTTTTTCCAAGGGCCTCCAGCTAAGGAAGGGGCAGAAGAGGCTTCTATACTCCGATTTAATTGCTTGAACACAGCTTAAAGTTATTTTTATAGGGGGAACCATTCGACAGCTCAATTTTATGGAATAAACAGCGTCCTCACTGGTGCTTTTCCCTTTTCAATCTTCCATTTCGCTTACAACCCGAACAATTTTGAGCAACGTCACTCACATTTTGCCAGATTTTGATTGAGAGCCCTCGAGCAGACAGCATTGTGATTGTGATTTGACTAGAGTATGGTAATTTCGTTCATCCTTCTCTCTCTCTCTCTCTCTCTCTCTCTTCCTCCTCCATATACTATACACGAGTATGTACAACTACTGCTCCCCTCTGCCTTTATTCTCATGTCCATCGCCATGGTGGAAGATTTTTATAGTTTATTGCAGACATTGAAGGAATACTAGCAGCACCCCATCGCATCCCATCGCATCCTGCACACATGACTCTCTAGGATCAAGGGCCCCGACCAACAACAAGAAAATCAAAATCAAAATGTGAAAAAGAGAAGAAAAAGACCAATTGAGGTGGCTTTTTCCAAATCGAAAACGAAATGGACTGTCAACTAAATTGATAAATGACATTGTGGGGGACCTGCGTGACAATATATGTACGGACGGACGGACGGACAGACGGTCTGTCCGTCCGTCTACATCCCAGTGTAAACATCTATGGCAGCAGCAGGTTCTGTGAGTGTCCGGCGGAAGCTTGCAATTGAATTTAGCCGACCACAAGCAGAAACAGAAGACGTCCTCTAAAGATTTATATGTATATGGTTTCAGCACTGAGAGAAATGCTTTAAATTTAACAATTCTCGTGTCTGAGACGAAAGCAAGTTCAAACATGCTCTATGGAGTCTTTTTCTTCTCCAAAATCTCTAACAATCGTTGCAAAAGTACAGCCTTGTGGGAAAACCAAGCTGTTAGAGGGACCCGTGACTAGTGTTGAAATCAAGCGGTACGATTCTATTCCTGCTTAACAACTGCTTGTAACAGTAATGCTAGGGCATCGACTACAGCTGCTTTTGAGCTTGTTGCACTGCTTTAAATATAAATTTAATTTATATTAATTTAATTTTATTTAATTTTTATTTATTTAATTTATTTAATTTAATTTATAAATTTAAATTAATTTAAATTTAATTATTATAACTCCAAAGAATTGAATTTTCTTAAGGTGGTAATACTCGAACTTGATAGCGTAAAAAATATTCAAATGGGCAGTATTTATAATGCCTGTTTCTTTTCAATACGGGCACTAAAATATTTATATATCCTTGATAATAGATGATTCTAATCCGTTCCCTCTTAGCACTGCTTTGTCGCAGTGTATACTTGAAAAGTGTACACCTTGGGTGAAAATCATTTCCTTGTCAGGATTATCCAACGAGATTGACCTGGTCACACACAACCAATACACACCCACACCCACACCCACCAGATACACCCGCCAGATACACCCACACACTGGCATTAATTCAATCCCAATGCAATCTCTGTTCGGAGAAGGCTTTGGGGGGAGGGGCCTCGGGCCCACAACTCGCATTGTGGCCAAGAAACAAAAACATTGTTTAAATTCCTGACATTGCACGAAAGGGTTAAATAGAAACGAGGCCCTTCGGAGGAGCTGCATGAAAGGGTTAAATATACATATATTGTATTGTATAAGCGGGGGCCCTTCAAGGAGCTGACTTTGTGGCATTGATAGGGCGAGTGGAAATGTTTTGCCGCAAAATATATTTCATGGCTGGCGCATATGCGGGCCCCAGGGCACGGGGCTGGTGCTGAAGCAGGAGCAAAGACCATTGCCGAAATGGCTAAGAAAACTCAAGCAAATTGAATTTCAATAGGAAAACAACCGTCAAGAAAGGTCCCAGGAATCCCTAAAAACATTGACCAGCAGCCGTCTACCAGGCAGCCCTGGGCAAAAAAACCATAGAGAAAAGCGAGAAAAACAAATATAAAACGATTTAGTAGCTGCCTGATGCCACTTGGATGGCGCATCCTGGCCAAACAGCTGCCGGCAAGTGTTAGTTACGGTGGGGGGGCGGCAGCAGCAGGAGAGGGTTCCTGCTCTGGTTCTGGTTCTGGCCAGAATATGGTGTTGCTCCAAATTGAATCTGCCCCGACAGAAGCAGCAGCGGCAACAGTAACACAAATAACCGGAGGAAACCGAGGGCAGCACATAAAAAGGAGTAAAATATACACAAAACAAAAAGCATAAAAACAGAAAATTGAAAATTATCAACATTGAAGCGTTGCCATATTCAGGAAAGGCAACAAAAAGTTGCCTCTTCAGTTGGTTTTTGTTGTGCAAATTTGATATACTGCTGCTTAAGGGCTTTGTCTAGCTTTGATTAGAAGCTAGAAACTCATTGAAGCAATGGTGTTCAGCCCTTAGGAGGCGGTGATATTGAGACCATTAAGACTCTATGACCTTTTCGGGCTTTATTTTCCATACAAAATTAATTTCTTAAGGCCGGACAATCAAATTCAACAAGACCACTGGGTCTCTGGGTCTCTGGGTCTCCGGCTATGGCAAATCCACCTTAATTATCGGCAATCATTTAAAACTTCTTTGGTTGAAAATTGTACTCAGTAATAATTTAAATGATGGACTTACCTGACAAGCGTTTTGGATTTGTTCTAAAGTAAAACTAAAACCCGTGGTACCCATTAGGCGTACTCGTTACTCGATATTTTTCCTAACCGAGTATTTCTTCTTCAAGCCTGTTTATCACTCTCCTTTTTACTCGGGCTTCCGTTCGCAAAAGCAACGACACCATCTCACCCAATACCATTAACATTTACCACTACTCTAAAAGCATTTAATGTGCATGCATGTGAATGAATGCTCTTGTGTGTGACAGAACGAGACAGCATCTTCAACTGCGTTTTGTGTGAATGCCGCTACCGTTGAGGGTACGCAAAAAGAACTAGACTAAAGAGATAGACTGAGATAAATAGACATTGGCGACAAGTAATGCCTAACGCCATCGCCTTCACGGATGATTAATGCTTTTTATATGATCGTATTTCAATATATGTACTTGATCTTGATATCTGCTCTTACTGCCCCAAGTTGAAATGGAATATATACGTTTTGCCGTATAAAAATACTCCTGGTGTTATGAACTTAGACTTTGCTAACATATATACATATATATATATCTATATGTAAAATAATGTCCGTAGCTCTCTATAGACACGTGTTTCGGATCAAAGCCCCAGCCAGCGAGCAGAATTCAATATCTGAAAAGTGCGGCAATCCACCATTTCTGATGCAACAAAAATGGTAGACCAAGCAGATGCATACATATATTTTTCTCGCTCTCTCTGCATGCTTCTCCCATAAGTCTAATGTCTTAAGGCCTTTTCTCTTTTACGCAGTTTTCGATAGCTTTCGCGATTAATACGGTTTTTGCAGTGTTGCAAAGAGAGGAAAAGTGGCCACCAATTTTGCGTCTCATCGTTTTCGTAAAAAATTCTGCAAAAATTTTAGAACGCTTTCGGTGAGTTTATGGTGCGCTATATAAACCGATTTCCATTTATTAATAGCAAGCTCTATAACAGGAACATTTTCCCGATGTCGGAGCCACCATCAAAACGGTCGCAGGACCAGCAGCGGAATGTTTCACCCAAGGCGCAGTCGCAACTGCAGCTGGCCAAAACGGGCAAGTCCATGTTCTGTTCATATAAAATGTAATATATCGTTAGCTAAGCAAACAACAAACGCATTCCACAGATTTGAAGAGATCCGCCTCGGACTCTTCGATGGAAAACATCTGGCGCTCAGCTTTCGCTCAATGGAACAGCGAACCATCTTTAGGGCAGAAATCTCCGAAATCCAGAGAGTCACAAATAGCCCCTCTGCATGCTCTTCCTCAATGGAGCAGCCAGGAGACTACCCGTGCCGAAAAGAATAAGAAAACCGTGCTAAAAGAGCAGACCCCAGCCCAATTTCCAAAACGGGCCTATAATCGACGTAAGACAATGTGTACTCGATCAGACACCTTGCCAGAAAAAGTGCCCAAGGAGTTCAACGATAATCTCACACCGGAGCAGAGGCAACTGGCCAACGACGCTGCTTATTGGGAGGAGAAGCTGTGCGGTCGTACACATGTGGAGGGGGGCCAGGCCATGTTCCTTCGCGTTTTGAACCTGGTCAACACCAAACTATTGACATAACTATTTCCGTACATAACGAATTCAAATAAAGCTGGCACTTATTGAGTGATCCGTAGGGTCCTAGATGTGATGCAAAATAATTGCAAATTTACTTAGACATATAGACAGATGGAAAAGCGTAAAATTGATGTTGACGTGGGGGAGGGGGGGATGTCAACGTGATATCTGCAGCAGCACGCACATAACCCGAGGGCATGGCCACCGCAGGTCCACTCAAAAATACAATTTGCTTGGTGTTCCGCGCCATAAATAAATAGAAATGTAGAATGTAGGAAAATTACACAAAATGACAGTGCAACGCATGCTGCATAAGCAATTAACAGCAGTTGGAGGCGTGGATTAGGAAGGAGCTGTTGGCTGGGTCGGCTGGTGGAGGGGCGTGGCCATAATTCAGTTGCAGGCAGACAGCCGGGGCCAGGGCCGGGGCCAGGGCCGGGGCCGGGGCCACAACCAGAGCAAACTGCCACTGCCAAATGCCTTCAAATATTGAATTCAACTATGTAAACCAGGAGATTTTAATGGAGAGGAGTGGAATGGCAGGAGGCAGCAATATGCTGTCTGCCCGTGTCAGCTGGGCGCCAAACAGCGAGCCAGCAACGCGTATCTGTATCCGTATCTGTGTACGGATGTGTGTGTGTATTTACAAAAGCCCTGCCATGTCCTGCGAGCTCCACCAGTTGTGTGCGTCTGCTATTTGCCTAACAAATGAAAATTTCATGTATGCAGCTCCTCCGTGCCAAGGCCTCTCCTGGACATCAGTTTTGGCAAAAGGGAGCGCACACTTATTTATTTGTTTATGCCGAGGTCCCAGCAGTGGGCCACGGTATCTCTGTGTGGAGTGCCGAGCTGGCTCTAACTCGCGGGAAAAGAGAGCCAGCGAACCAAAAAGGATATGCGTCTGCAGTCAACTATGAATGCAGGACAACACACCGACACACTGCCTGACGTGCTGCGTGCATGTATGTGCGTGCGTGCGTGGGGCCTGTGTTGCATGAACAACAGAGAGGCACACATTTGCCATGCCAACAGGCCGCACATCACGGAAAAGTTGTTATTTGCAATACGGCGGCAACGTATGGGCCTCATGTGGATGCAGGCCATACAAAGGACTATAAAATAGGGGTACAAATAGAGAGAGATTGTGATATGTGGGGCCCATAAAGCAGTCCGTACAATAATTGGAAAACGGATTGACACGAAAGACCAAGAAAATAACCATATTCGATGAAAGGATTGACAACTTTAAGGGCTCCCCTTTAAATAGGGCACATAAACATCCACTTAAATACTTTACTTATTATTGAAAAATACGTAATGTATATTTATTTTCCATTGGGAGTCGTAAACGGAAAGAGTCGGTTGTGCACACGCCACGCAGGGCCGTAAATTATGTAAATATATGACGGAACCACATCACAAACCTAAATATCTCCCACCTCACTTATACAACAGCAAAACATACATAAATGTATGTGTGTGGGCGTAAAGGACCCCCACAAATATCCACGCATGAGCGCACTAATGCAAAACGGATGAAATGGTCAACACTTGACCACCGCTGCCCATCCCATCACATCTTTTTGCACCGTATGGGGAGGTTGCCAAGACGATTATTGTTTCCAAAAGGCTACTCGAGCGAAAAGGGCCATTAAAAATCATTAATCTGAAAGAATTGCAAGCGTTTTAAAGCCAGCTTTTTCTAAATTAAGCTATGGGAAATATTATAAACACAATTCCTTGAGGCAGAAACCATTTTTGTTTGCCTTAATTAATATTTCGACTTACCGCCATTCTCCTGGCAGGGATTTCCTGCACTGGCGCACACGGCTACCGTGTAGTTGCGACCATCTTTGGACAAGTGATGCACTGGCTGGCTACTAAGCGAACTAAGATCCAAACTATGGAGCGAAACACAAGCTGATTTAGGTTCAATCATTATAAATATCGTTCGGTAGACTTACAGCTCATTGGTGGAGGTAAGTGCCGTGCAGGGCTTGAGATCATTGCAGGCCAGTGGCGTTACAAAATTGAACTGGTACGTGCACTCGTCTGCTCCAAGGCCCGCGAATTCGGGATGTGCATTCTGCAAGGCCAACAAATGGTTAGTGTTTCCAAGACTTTGAAAAATGAGGGGCCACCCACCATTATGGTCTTGTCGCAACTAAAGTAAATGACACTGGTGTAATTCACACTGGAATTGCCGGCACAAGCCGTGGGCGACTCGTGTCGCAGCAAGAGCTGTCCGTTCTCCATAACGGGATGCGACTGCACAGTTCCGAAATTGATGAATCTACAAGAAATGCATTGCTTTACCACTGGTGTTCGTTCTTTTATAACTATATATGAAAGACTACCCACCGCTCTGAAGTATTTGTGGCCTTGGGAGAGTAGAGGCATATGCTGCTGCCAGGCGGACACATGCTATTTTCTCCATAAAGCACGGGCTTGCACACATTAATCAGAAAGACAGAGCCCTGCCGGTTGCTGGTCCTGTAATTGGTGTCGCTCAAAGGCAGCAGATCGAATGTTCCATCCGTTTTGGTGTCCCTTACGCTGCAGCTGTTCGACTGCACTGCATCCGGAATGGGCAGGCAGGCCAGCGGCGTCTCGTAGGTGATGTAGAAGGAGCAGGCATCGTTGGCCTACGAGAAAAACATGAAAACATGTCTCAAAATCGCTATAAACTGCTCACATATCGCGTAATATGCATTGGATTGGCATCCAAAGTGTAATCGCAGCTGAGGATCACATGAAGCTGGTAGTTTGGATTATCTGCGGTACCATTTTCACATTTGGCGCCGCTTAAATACTTGAAGTACATTTTGCCATTGTAGTAATGCAGCTCGTGCTGGCGTCCTGGAGGAAGAGTCGATTTAAATTGGATTGATCGAAGACAACTCATTACAAATGCTTACCCAGGACATACTCTTTGTCCTGTTTCTTGAGACAGGCCGCCACATTGGTCTCCCCATTGCACGTCTTGGAGAGATTGCCGCAAACATTAAACTCGAATTTGTCATCCCCATTGCCCGCACTCTCCACCACATGAGCGAGGTCCGAGTGGAGGGCACTAAAGTCGAACGTATTGCCATAAATGGGTTCCTTGAGCTTGCACTCTTGGGTGGTAAAGTTCTGCAAGATGTGCAAATGTTAGTACAGCTATTAAGAGGGCCATAACAGTTCCAGCAACAGTTGGAACTGTTATCGGGTCTATTGCGACTTGATTGATTCCTAATTGGCCCAGCCAACAAACAAAGACAAGAACAGAGATAAAGCTATGCACTGGCCGGAGTTCTTGTTCTTTCTTGGCCAATAGAATGCGGCAACAAGTGCGCATTCACAGCTGTTTGTGGCGCCACAAGCCAGGGCAAACCAATCGGCACCAAACCAACTCCAGTCGCTCCCCTCCTAGCCAAACATACCAGCTGATCGGCCGCAGAACCGCCGCATAGCAAAAGTAGGAGAAGTGAAACCACAGCTATATATGGAAAGCCGCAACGCAGTTTTATCTAGAAAAGATAACGAAAATTACTTGTAAGCAATTAGTAATCATGTAAATATCACCCACCATTCGATGCACCCGCCGCTTCGGCGTATCCTGAGCCGCTTCGCAGTTCATTTTCCCCAACTAGTCAACGGCCTAAACGAAATTCAAGAAATGGGAGAATCTATAACTGGTCGTCTCTGCACTTGGATCTATTAGTAATGCCCCGAAAAGATTAACACTTTGCACACAAAGCAATTTGATCGGCCTGGCCTTATCACAACGTTCGTCTTGTTAACTGTTTATTTTGACAGAGAGCCGAGTGAGCTATTTGCTGTTGCGCCTCTCTTCGATTTTTCAACGGACCGCGGCGGAAAAGAGAGGGAGATTCTGGCTGTTCCAGCGCACACAGCAGGCCGGGGGCTGCACTGAGACGCAATATCACGACATGATTCACACGGAGCGTATATGGCAAACAATGGCACACTATTAGGGCTAATATACCTGCTTATTTCGGCTTAATTATTTTGGCAGAGCCAGCCGCGAATCGAACTGTTATTTTGTGTTTGTGTTTGTGTGTGTGGGTGGGTGAATAGCAACGGCCTGCAAGAAGAAGCACCCGCGGAGGAAGCGACAACCCTGGTCCAAAAACAGCTGTTGCGCTTGCGAAGAATTTTTCGAATTATTAAATTGTAATTTAAAAATCACTTTTGATCACTTGCGATGGCTGCCAATATTGCCGCGGCTGTTGCGGTGCCCCAGGAAGTCGATCCTGTGCTGAAGAAGGCCATCAAACTGCTGCATTCCAGCAATTCCACGTCTGCATCCGAACTCCGCCTGTTGCTGGACGAAGCGCTGAGGGCGAGGTACGGCCCGGAGAAGAGTGTCACGCAAAACATGACCCAGCGCATGATCGACGATGAGATGAGCTTTCCAGGGCGTGCGCCCACCCCACCGCAGCCCATCAACACGGATGAGATCATCAATCTGACCAACTCGCCGGACAAGGATCCCTCGGACTCTGTGGACACCATTATCGATTCGGACGAGTGCCTCAGTGCGGCGGGCATTGTAAACACAGGCGACACCGGCGACTTTGGCGATTTGAATTGCTGTGTCTGCGGCGAGATGATGTTCACGGCCACCAATCGGCTTGTTGAGTGTTCCAAATGCGGGGCCATGTACCATCAGGAGTGCCACAAACCGCCCATCACCAAAGAAGAGGCGGCCGACGATCAAGAGCAGACCTGGCAGTGCGATACCTGTTGCAACAAACCTACAAGCAGTCGGTCCGTGGCCACTGCAGCGGCGGCGGCGGCGGCGACACTCCCGCCAACAATCTTTATCGCCGACGATCCCATGCCGCTGGCCGCCAGCAAGACGAGCAAAACCGCATCGGGCGCATCCTCACGATCCTCGACATCCTCCAACTCATCCTCACCCTTCTACAGGCCAGAGCCGAGCAGCTCTACCAATGCGAGCAGCAGCAGCAGCAGCAAACAAGGCCACAAGTCGTCATCATCGTCCTCCTCCAAGTCGCACAAAGAGGAGCGTGCCAGCAAGTCGGTGGCTCCCTCATTGACTGCCATCAGTGGTGTGGAGAAGCATAGCGCTGGCCCTTCCTCATCTACATCGCGTCGGAGCAGCTCGAATACCAAATCCAGTTCGAGCAAGAGCAGCTCCTCGAAGCACCACGAAAGCAGCAGCAGCAGCGGCGGCGGCAGCAAACGAAGATCGAAGCAATGACGAAACTATTACTATTGAATGCTGACTGCCATTCAATAGTCCTCAATACGCATTCATTTAGATATAGAATAGAACGGATTTCTTAAGTAATAAATTTATACCCAAATTCTGGGAAAATATTCAATGCATCTGCACTTTTATTCAAGGTTTAAGTATAAGTATTCGTATGGAAATATTCAAAAAACAAAGAGGTGCCTCTCTAGCGTCTGTACTTGCGCACAGTTACTGCTGTCGTCCTGGGACTGCGGCTGCTGGAGGAGGTGCCTCTCTAGCGTCTGTACTTGCGCACAGTTACTGCTGGCGTCCTGGGACTGCGGCTGCTGGAGGTGGTGCCTCTCTAGCGTCTGTACTTGCGCACAGTTACTGCTGGCGTCCTGGGACTGCGGCTGCTGCTGCTGGAGGAGGAGGCAGCGGCGGCTAGCGGCGAACCGGGGACCCCCTCCCCATTCACCTTCCGCAGATTCACACGGGTCACGGGCGTATCCTCCTTGGAGGAAGCCAGGCTCCCTGACGAAGGGGTTTTCACGTCGCCTTCGCCAGTGGGCTGGTCCTTGGCCCCGGCCTTCTTCTTGCGCTTCACATTCACAATGACATTGGCGTCCATGCTGACGTCCAACTCAAAGTTGAATTCGTAAGTCTTGTTGGAGCGCGGTTTGGGCGTCAGGTCATCGTTGACGACTGTCTTGCCGTGCTTTGCGCGCAGGGAGAGCGCTGGACTGAAGCTGGCACTGGCTGCGCTTGGGGTCCGGGCTTTGGGACTAGCTGCAGATCTGGGAGAGACCCGAGCCCTGGGGCTCGCTGCTGCTCTGGGAGTGGCGCGAGGTTTGGGTGTACCATTCGGCTCAGTCTTAACTCGCTTTTGTGTGGGACTGGTCTCTGCTGGCGAGGGAGCAGCGATCCGTTTACGGGGCGAGATAGTCGGCGTGACTTTGGCGTTCCTGCGAGGCGCTGGCGAAGCTTTGGCCTGTGGCTTCCTGCGTGGAGCCTCCTCCTCTTCCTCGCTGTCGGAAATTATGTCAGGGGAGGCAACCTTCTTGGCCCTTTTGGGTGCAGCTGCAGCTGTGGCTGTTGCCTTGCTGATTCCTGGCGGACTGTGGTTGTTGTTGCTGCTGCTTTGGGGCTTTATCTTAAAGTCCAAGTCGCCGGTGTTTGGGATCTTCATTTGCTTGAGAGCCGCCGAGAACCAATTGCGACACTTGTCGTAGTCCGGCTCCTCATTGTGCTTCAGTTTGGCCACATACTTCATGTATTCCCCCAGGGGAACCGGCACTCCCTTGGGGAAAAGAGCCTTTAGTGCAGCCTCGACATCCTCCATGAAGGCTTCTTTGGCCTTCTGTACTTTGAGTGGCACCGCCAGCAGCTTCTGTGTGACCCAGGGCAGTTCCACGCCCAGCCATTCGATTATGTTGTAGCCGAGAATCTCCAAGTCCGCGCGTCTGGTGGGCACACCCAAATGGGCGTCGCGCGATGTGTACTCGATTGTGCCGTTGTGCATTTTCTTGGGATCCGGCTTAAACTCGCCGGTCACAAAGTGTGAGGCCAGGCCAAAGTCCACAAGGTAGGCCTGGGCCGCACCAGCCTTGCCCTGGCCCAACAGGATGTTTGCCGCCTTCAGATCTGCATGAACATAGCCAGTACTGTGCATAAACTGGTAGACATCCAGCATCTGTAGGGCCAGGCGATAGACCGTGCCCTCCGGCAGTCGCTTGTCGTTCTCCTTGAAGAACTTTGATATATCGCTGCCGTAGCGCGGCATCACAATGAAGCGATGCTTCTGACCGTTGACATCCGCTGAGCCATTGGCCAGGATGTACGGCATGCCCAGGGTCTTGATGCCCCGCTGCTGCTTGAACTGCTTAATGTCATCTTGCTTGGCATTGCGCAAGTAGAAATGCATCTCCACGAACAGGGGCCCATTGCCGTGAGGCTCCTGCAAGACAGAGTTCGAGAACAAAGGCTCTTTGGATTCTTGTTGATTGGTACTCACGCATTTCACCACAGCGTCGTAGTTCTTCTCACCGGCGCGGGCGGCCGCATATATCTCGCCAAAGCCGCCAATGCCAATCGACGGACCAATGCACCATTTCCCCTTGGCCAGGTCTTGTAAAACAGTGCCCTCCTTCAGCTTCTCCGGCATGGCATATAGTTTTCCCTTGGCCTTCTTGGCGGGTGCGGTTTTTTTGGCCGGCGATGGGCCGGCAGCTGTCTTGGGTTTCACGGCGCGAGGCATTATGTGTGCCGCGTTTGGATTCTGTGTACTCTAAATAAATGCAGGAGTTTTTTCTGCTCAAAATGCCGCCACAAATAGCGCGAAGGGGAGAATTAGTGATGTAAAAACACATCGATGCATCGAGCATCGATGTTTTTTGCCGATGTTTACCGATGTTTTCCGGTGTTTTTGCTGGTACCGATGTTGAGCGATGCATCGATGTTTTGCAAAACATCGATCGTTTAATTTCAAATCATTGCGTATTTGTCTTCTGTAAGCATCAACACAGCAATGCCAAAGTAAGTAAACATATTTGACTTAAAATGAATCAAATTTACTATAGATGGTATACATTTGTTTAAATATGAAACTGCGAACGCCGTTAACATCATTCGAAGGCAACCCGTTGTGTGTTTGGGAAGGTATGAAGAGTACTGTTCAGTCACAGACATATACCTTATTAATATTACAGAATATACAGTACAATCTCATACACAAATACTCATAAATAGAATTGTCCATGTCACTTCATGTCAATGAATATGACGACACGAAAATTACATTAGAAACTAAGAATAGACAATTGCACTTGTAAACTCGAACCCACCAAAAAGGATGAAGCAATAAACTATTTACTTTATTGCTGCCAAGTACCTAAGTAAATGCACTGAAATGTAACCCCCGCACAGAGTAATTGCACCCTATCTAAAAATACACTCACATGGAGCCTGTGCGTTCCTTCCTATACAATAAGAGTACCACTGCTAGCTATATAAGGAGATCCATTTGTTCAATAAAACTCAGTATCAGAAACAACCACAACTGCCTGTCACTAATTTTCCCATCGCAATCATCAGAGGCTGTCGCCGTGTCTTCAGATCCTGATTTCGCGGTCATACATCGATGCATCGAAGAATAAATCCGATGTATCAATCCAACATCGATGTTTGATTTTGACAACATCGATGGACATCGACATCGATGTTTTCATTCAAATTTACATCACTAGGGAGAATTCACGTATACAATTTTCGCGAACGGTGCGAAACGAAATAAAAAATCGGTGAAAATTTCCGGCTTATCGATATTATTTTCCAGAAATACAAAATCGTATCTGACAATAACCCAAACGCGCGAGTTATAATAATTTTATTTGAAAAATGACTCCGACTCCAAAGCCAGCAGCCAAAGATGCACCGTCAATAACTTGCGACGACGAATCGTTGGTCAACGCGGCAGAACTCTTCCTGAAGCGCACGAAGTCATTGAAACGCACTCGCGATAAGAAGCAGCGCTTACTTCGCCATCTACGCAAGTCGATGAAACCGAAAAATGCCCTGATCGTTCTCAACGAGCTCAATAAGGATAAGGGCATTAAAATAAGTGATTTTACCATCAATAGCAATCCTAATGGCAGCTACACTGCCATAGTCACGGTCAACTCGAACCAGTACCAGAAAACGGCGTTCTCCAAGATGGCGGCCAAGAAATTGGCCTGTGAGGCAGCATTGCGTGATTATGCCATTGCAAAAATGAAGGCAACACCACGCAAACCGAAGACCAATGATGAGGAAAACCAACCATCGACCAACCATGTCGCAGAACCCATGGACAACGATGGAAGCGACACTGAAAGCAAAGACGATGCAAAAATGAAGGCAAGACCACGCAAACCGAAGACCAATGATGAGGAAAACCAACCATCGACCAACCATGTCGCAGAATCCATGGACAGCAATGAAAGCGACACTGAAAGCGAAGACGATTTCCTAAAGCTCAATTTGGCATCGTATGCAATGTATAAATTATTCAGAAAGTGGAAGCGCAACGGTTACTTTCGGGACGAACAGCATCCATTGGCAAAAGCACAGCCGCAGCAGGAGGACACCAAAGCAGCAGTTTCCATCGTCCCCAAGGAACAGAAGAATCCACGAGGCCGTGCCGAATTGCCACCAAACTGGCAGACCATGCACCCGGCCTCATTGCTCCAAATTGTAGGTTCACTCAAATCAGAGAATGTAGTAAAATTCGAATACACGTGACCAATTGTTCTTCTTGTTTCCTTTTTAGATGCGCCCTGGAATTAAGTATTTTCATTATGACAAGGACGTCGAGCTCCAACGTATCGGTGTGATCGTTGACAACCAGAAGATTACGGCCTATGGGTGCTCAAAGAAAGTAGCACGGCGCAATGTGGCCGCGAATGCTTGCAACATATTGTTCGGTACCAATTTCACACCTGGAGGGTAAAACCCAAAAAATGATCAACAAAAGCATAAATAATTTTAAAATATTTCTCCGGATGAAGAATAAATATTTTGCTTAAATTTAATCGACTGTCATTGTCGCTTTACTTATTATTTAGTTAGGTTTTAAGAATTTAAAAAATGGTGATTAGAGCTGTAAAAGCCTGTCAGCATTTTTTTTCATCAATCTATTTTTAAACATATACTTTGGCGCGCACCTTCGTATCCAGTCGATAGTATCGATAGCCGAAAAGCGTTTTTTGACCTTTTCTTTTTAAACCTTATTTTAGACACAATCAAATCAAAAGAAGTAATTAAAATTTGCATATCTTGTTGTTATCCAATTGGATAAAATTATGTGTTCAGAGCTAGAAGTTCTAGCCAGCTAGTAATGTTCAAAAGAAAATAAAAATCAAGGAATATGATTTCTGATCGTGGACCGATCAGACCAGTGGGTATTTTATACTCTCCAGGTAGACAAAAATAAAGGACAGGCTGAATCTACAATATAATTATTATTATTACTAATAGTATTAATTTCAAAAAACAAAGAGGTGCCTCTCTAGCGTCTGTACTTGCGCACAGTTACTGCTGGCGTCCTGGGACTGCGGCTGCTGGAGGAGGTGCCTCTCTAGCGTCTGTACTTGCGCACAGTTACTGCTGGCGTCCTGGAACTGCGGCTGCTGCTGTGGAGGCAACCTTCTTGGCCCTTTTGGGTGCAGCTGCAGCTGTGGCTGTTGCCTTGCTGATTCCTGGCGGACTGTGGTTGTTCTTCCTGCTGCTTTGGGGCTTTATCTTAAAGTCCAAGTCGCCGGTGTTTGGGATCTTCATTTGCTTGAGAGCCGCCGAGAACCAATTGCGACACTTGTCGTAGTCCGGCTCCTCATTGTGCTTCAGTTTGGCCACATACTTCATGTATTCCCCCAGGGGAACCGGCACTCCCTTGGGGAAAAGAGCCTTTAGTGCAGCCTCGACATCCTCCATGAAGGCTTCTTTGGCCTTCTGTACTTTGAGTGGCACCGCCAGCAGCTTCTGTGTGACCCAGGGCAGTTCCACGCCCAGCCATTCGATTATGTTGTAGCCGAGAATCTCCAAGTCCGCGCGTCTGGTGGGCACACCCAAATGGGCGTCGCGCGATGTGTACTCGATTGTGCCGTTGTGCATTTTCTTGGGATCCGGCTTAAACTCGCCGGTCACAAAGTGTGAGGCCAGGCCAAAGTCCACAAGGTAGGCCTGGGCCGCACCAGCCTTGCCCTGGCCCAACAGGATGTTTGCCGCCTTCAGATCTGCATGAACATAGCCAGTACTGTGCATAAACTGGTAGACATCCAGCATCTGTAGGGCCAGGCGATAGACCGTGCCCTCCGGCAGTCGCTTGTCGTTCTCCTTGAAGAACTTTGATATATCGCTGCCGTAGCGCGGCATCACAATGAAGCGATGCTTCTGACCGTTGACATCCGCTGAGCCATTGGCCAGGATGTACGGCATGCCCAGGGTCTTGATGCCCCGCTGCTGCTTGAACTGCTTAATGTCATCTTGCTTGGCATTGCGCAAGTAGAAATGCATCTCCACGAACAGGGGCCCATTGCCGTGAGGCTCCTGCAAGACAGAGTTCGAGAACAAAGGCTCTTTGGATTCTTGTTGATTGGTACTCACGCATTTCACCACAGCGTCGTAGTTCTTCTCACCGGCGCGGGCGGCCGCATATATCTCGCCAAAGCCGCCAATGCCAATCGACGGACCAATGCACCATTTCCCCTTGGCCCGGTCTTGTAAAACAGTGCCCTCCTTCAGCTTCTCCGGCATGGCATATAGTTTTCCCTTGGCCTTCTTGGCGGGTGCGGTTTTTTTGGCCGGCGATGGGCCGGCAGCTGTCTTGGGTTTCACGGCGCGAGGCATTATGTGTGCCGCGTTTGGATTCTGTGTAGACTCTAAATAAATGCACGAGTTTTTTTTCTGCTCAAAATACCGCCACAAATAGCGCGAAGGGGAGAATTGCCATACACCATTCACCATTCACGTATACAATATTCGCGAGCGGTGCGAAACGAAATAAAAAATCGGTGAAAATTTCCGGCTTATCGATATTATTTTCCAGAAATACAAAATCGTATCTGACAATAACCCAAACGCGCGAGTTATAATAATTTTATTTGAAAAATGACTCCGACTCCAAAGCCAGCAGCCAAAGATGCACCGTCAATAACTTGCGACGACGAATCGTTGGTCAACGCGGCAGAACTCTTCGTGAAGCGCACGAAGTCATTGAAACGCACTCGCGATAAGAAGCAGCGCTTACTTCGCCATCTACGCAAGTCGATGAAACCGAAAAATGCCCTGATCGTTCTCAACGAGCTCAATAAGGATAAGGGCATTAAAATAAGTGATTTTACCATCAATAGCAATCCTAATGGCAGCTACACTGCCATAGTCACGGTCAACTCGAACCAGTACCAGAAAACGGCGTTCTCCAAGATGGCGGCCAAGAAATTGGCCTGTGAGGCTGCATTGCGTGATTATGCCATTGCAAAAATGAGGGCAACACCACGCAAACCGAAGACCAATGATGAGGAAAACCAACCATCGACCAACCATGTCGCAGAATCCATGGACAGCAATGGAAGCGACACTGAAAGCGAAGACGATTTCCTAAAGCTCAATTTGGCATCGTATGCAATGTATAAATTATTCAGAAAGTGGAAGCGCAACGGTTACTTTCGGGACGAACAGCATCCATTGGCAAAAGCACAGCCGCAGCAGGAGGACACCAAAGCAGCAGTTTCCATCGTCCCCAAGGAACAGAAGAATCCACGAGGCCGTGCCGAATTGCCACCAAACTGGCAGACCATGCACCCGGCCTCATTGCTCCAAATTGTAGGTTCACTCAAATCAGAGAATGTAGTAAAATTCGAATACACGTGACCAATTGTTCTTCTTGTTTCCTTTTTAGATGCGCCCTGGAATTAAGTATTTTCATTATGACAAGGACGTCGAGCTCCAACGTATCGGTGTGATCGTTGACAACCAGAAGATTACGGCCTATGGGTGCTCAAAGAAAGTAGCACGGCGCAATGTGGCCGCGAATGCTTGCAACATATTGTTCGGTACCAATTTCACACCTGGAGGGTAAAACCCAAAAAATGATCAACAAAAGCATAAATAATTTTAAAATATTTCTCCGGATGAAGAATAAATATTTTGCTTAAATTTAATCGACTGTCATTGTCGCTTTACTTATTATTAAGTTAGGTTTTAAGAATTTAAAAAATGGTGATTAGAGCTGTAAAAGCCTGTCAGCATTTTTTTTCATCAATCTATTTTTATACATATACTTTGGCGCGCACCTTCGTATCCAGTCGATAGTATCGATAGCCGAAAAGCGTTTTTTTACCTTTTCTTTTTAAACCTTATTTTAGACACAATCAAATCAAAAGAAGTAATTAAAATTTGCATATCTTGTTGTTATCCAATTGGATAAAATTATGTGTTCAGAGCTAGAAGTTCTAGCCAGCTAGTAATGTTCAAAAGAAAATAAAAATCATGGAATATGATTTCTGATCGTGGACCGATAACGATTAGCCCTTTGTCGACCAGTGGGTATTTTAATACTCTCCACGAATCTCCAGGTAGACAAAAATAAAGGACAGGCTGAATCTACAATATAATTATTATTATTACTAATAGTATTAATTTCCGCAGTTTAACTCAAGCTATTCTTCTGTGTAAATAAAAGGGTTTAAGTGGGCTTAGTGCGTTTTTCATCGATATATTGACGGTATATTTCTGAGTTTTAGAGGGTCTCACCTGCTCATACGTGCAACGAAAAAATGAGTGATTCGAATGGGCTATAAAAAGAGGGTATGGACAACAGGCAAAAACAGCCAAATACCATTCAAGCTTCGTACAAACCTCACCCCGCCGTGTTTTGACAAGCAATGTACCTTGTCTTCAAGGTATATTTCGGTATATTTCCGAGTGCATATATCGACAACTCGGTCACACTGCTGACGGCGTCTTTTTTCATAAAAAGTGTGGACGCGTCGAAGAAATTCACGAAAAGGAAATCACGTTAAAAGCAATTGCTGCGCGCTTCAATTCGGTTTTAATAATCATTCCAAAACGCGCGAATAACCAAAGTGCCTTTGAGCAGATTACATTTCCCCACGAGAGCGAAAAATCGATTGAAATAAAATGGTAATTAATGGCAGAAATTTTAGCGGCAGCTACATTCTGTACTTTATTGCGCGTGCCCCGCCGAGCGGCCAGGGGGCCCAGCAAATCAAATATTGATGCCCACGTAGCGCGAAAATTGAAAACATCTCCCTAAATCGTTTAGTTTCGAGAAATGTCCACTTTTGTTGTACTTTGCGGTGGCGGCGGCGACAATCTCATCGTGTTTAACCTCACACTTCGCCCAGCGGCCGACTCCATCTTGTACGCTACGCGTATTCCTGCTGCTGGCTTCTTTCGGTGTGTTTAACTAATTGTGTGTGTGTTTTGTTCTCGTATTCGACAGGCTGGTGGCAAAGCAGGCAAGGATTCGGGCAAAGCAAAGGCGAAGGCAGTTTCCCGCTCAGCGCGCGCTGGTCTTCAGGTGAGTAATTTCCCTTATATTTGTTGTTGTCTGCTGTACATTTTGGCGCCTTTTTGTGTTCTCACCTCGGTGAGCATAATTCACCACCACATACAGGGTGTGTGCTTTGCCGTGTGTGTGTGTGTGTGGGTTTGTTTTGAGGGTAGCAAAACATAAACAACCTAGTAATTGATTTGTGGGTTTTCTGTTTTGCATATAGTTCCCCGTTGGCCGTATCCATCGTCATCTGAAAAGTCGTACTACATCCCATGGACGCGTTGGTGCCACCGCTGCCGTCTACTCTGCTGCCATATTGGAATATTTGACTGCTGAGGTAAGTTTGATTTTTTGATTTTTCCCGCCTCTTTTCTTTTTCTGAGAGCATCCATAGCGGTACTATCTCTCTGTACAAATGCATATATATAGATGTAAATGCTTAACAGATGGCTGTGCTGTTACAGGGTATTCCTATGTTAACGGGTGACTAATTTGAGACTTGTGTGCTTTCCTTGGATTTTAGGTTCTGGAATTGGCAGGAAATGCATCGAAAGATCTGAAAGTGAAACGTATCACACCGCGCCACTTACAGCTCGCCATTCGCGGAGACGAGGAGCTGGACAGTCTGATCAAGGCAACCATCGCCGGCGGCGGTGTCATTCCCCATATTCACAAGTCGCTTATCGGCAAGAAAGAGGACACCGTCCAGGATCCACAGCGAAAGGGCAATGTGATCCTGTCGCAGGCCTACTAACTGCCAAACCCACATTTGACACCCTCTTTTTTAAAAAATACGATGTTTTAAGATTAAATTCCGAAGAACCGTGTAGAGAGATCCAAACTTACCGACGAGGAAAAACATGTAATTTTAATAATTTCTGTGCGACGGCAACGCATTTTTACCCACACACAAAAGAAAGCATAATTATATGTAATTATAGATATCCGCCCCCAGGCCAACACACACACACACAACAAAACCCCTCAAGCACCCAAATCACACATCCATAAAATATATACGCGCACGCATTATTTTGTATAATCTTAAACAAAAATGTGAAAGGATAAAAGAAATGCAATGAGCGATCGAGGATTATATAACAGATGAAAGCGGAAAGTAAAGCATAGATAAGTATAAGCGCCGAGTAATTACACGAATAAATTTAATAAAAATTATAATAAAAACTCAAATCCTGTTATTTCCCCAAAACAATTTATTAGAGACATTTTACAAATTGTTGCAATAAACTTTGTGCACGAAAAATGTGTTGAAAAATAGGATTGTTAAACATATAAGCATAAGCGGCGGGCGTTTCTCTAGCCCAAGAGATGCGGCTGTGCCTTCTGGACGTCGTCGCAGCGCTCCATGAGGTCATCGGCATCCAGCTCCAGGCAGGCGCCCCACTCGATCAGGGTGATGCGATGATCGTTGTTCGAGTCGCAGCTCTCCAGGAACGGGGCAATGCAATGCTCGAGGCTCACCAGCGGCGCTCGGATGGGGAACAGCTCGTGGCGGGATACGGAACGATCGGTGTCACCATCCAGATCGCACCACTTCCAAACGGCAGCATTGGACCAGCGCCGGGAGTTGTTGGTCTCCGCCTCCAGCTCCATTTGCATGTAGTGCTCGGTCAGTTCGTCGCGCTCGGCCAGATCCCGCATCACGTTGAACAGCCAGTCGCGCATGCGGCGTGGGAATTCCTTCAGATCCTCGCCGTCGCAGATGCGGGGCTCGTGGCAGGCGCCATAGTAGTCGATGTGCATGTGAGCGTTGTCCGGATTGCGGCAGCCTTCGTGCTGGATGTCGCACCAGCAGCGCTGCTGATAGACGGAACAATCCGAGGGCCAGGTCTCGTTGGTGTTGGTGCAGACGTGGCGACGCGTGTCCACCTCCTCGGGGCAGTCGGGAATGCACACGCACTCGGGCTTCTCGTTGGTCAACTGGCAGATGCGGCCGGCACCGCAGGGCATGGTCTCGCACAGATCCACCTCCACGACGGGATTGAGGAGGTTGTGCTGAACGGCGGCCAATTGGTTGGCAATCTCATTCTCACGCTCCACATCCTTGATCTGTGAACGAGTTTCAAAATGTTTGAATATCAATTCCGGAGATGTCTCTTTGATCATGATCCCACCTTGGCCTTCTCCTCCAGCAGGCGCAGGAACTCCTCTTCGTTCTCATCCATATCGGACAGGTCCAGATCTGAGAGATCCAGATCCTCCTCGGCGGCTTGGACCTGCGACAAGGCCAACAGCGCCAATCCGAGCAACAGCCAGATGGAACGCATCTTCTAGAAGATCTTTAGAGTAAAGAGCGGTTTATTTTCAAAAGGTTTTACGCCTCCTGCCATCGCAAAACGTAACTGTACTGCTCAAGGAACGTAACGATCTTTGGCTGTAACCTACCCCTACCCTTAAGGGTTGGTTTACAAGCCTTCACTCATGTCGGAAGCACCGCTGATGCATCGGCATTAGCGGTGCCTTTTTCCCATCAAAGACAATTGAAGACGGCGGCGAAATTGCGCCCCAGAGTTCAAGAGGTCAAACGAGTACGTTTTCGTACAGTTGCAGATGCAGACGGAAAGAATTGTCGATCTATCTGGAAAGTGAATTTATGGATCTGTGCAAAAACACAAATGAAAACAATGCAAACACATTGTTCTCATGGAAGACAGGGGAAGGAAAATGTCTTATTATAGTTTGGGGTGGTACCCGCAGAAATAGTGGATATGAAAAAGTAATCCAATAAGAACTTTGGTGGAAATTTCAGAATTCCATTTCATTTGAGAAGTTAGAGGAAGCTACACATTAGAATAGTTGATAAGTAAATGAATATACATAGGTAAAACTGTGAACAAATCGGAATCAACTGGTTTCCGCGATAAATTTAAGAAATCTCCTTCTAAATGTGTTATATTTCTTCCACGTTTCCGCTGCCATTTCCCTTGCACTCTTCAAACATTTCTGTATAAACTGCAGCCTCAAGAAAATTGTCCATAAAGCATGTCGAACACATGGCAAAAAGCTTTTCAAAAAAAAATCTTGTTTATGAAGTCATCTCTAAATGGAATACATGTGTGTTTTTGAGGCATCTACTATAAATGTTTCCATGTAGGTAGGGTATGATAGCACTGTCCCTGATTAAAACTGACCTTAATGTTAGAAACGAAACCATATTTCCATAGATCCATTATAATCAGCTCAAGATGTCGCCCTAATTCAAGTGTCCCCGAGCACTAAATGGCTTGTGGATTGCTCAACGACAACTTATGATTATCGCAAGGCCCGACTTGGCCCCAGTCATCGCACAGCCGCTGCTTATCAGGATCGGCTGCTTCCGTTTTCGGGCGACTGAGATTTGCTTAATCGTCGCTTTTTCATAGCCAAGCGAAAATCTCTATCTCAGAGAAATAATGCGCCACAAAAAACGAAAAGAATATGTACAAACAGACAACTGCAGTGATTTCCAGGAATATCCCCAAGAGTTGGATGCCGAAATGCATTCCATAGATGTATGTGCATGTGTGTCGGGCTGCAGTTTAATTATAACAAAAAAAAACTAGCAACAATGACGTGATGCGGCCCCAGAGATGTTTATGCTGGAAGGCTGATGAAATGTAGACAAATGATTCTTCTTCCCCGCCTTTAGCCGTCTCTCCTCAAACAAAACAATTTGGATTAATTCGCGGAACTGCATAGGCTGCCTGCCAGCGATGATGATGATTGCACTTCCAAGGGGTACTCTTAACCTTGCAACACATCGACCCGACCACCAAACACCGACTTGACTCGAAATTGATTGGCAAATTTCCCCAAAAATTGAGTTTAATTAACCATCAATTGATTCGCCAATATGGCTGAACATTGAACTTCAACAGAAACTTGAGAACAAACCAAAGCCGAGACTACCGTAATCCGAAACGATCCAATGAACTTTGAAACCTCTCAGACCGTATTATTCACTGCGTTCTTTAATACATGTACTCACTATATATTATGTTATGTGTTGCTCAAGTGTAATTCCTTTCGCGTTGGGGGATAGATGGCGAATGAATGGTTGGCCTGAAAAAGCTATGAAATGATTATGGATCGCCCGCACAGCCGCTGAAAAGATTGGAGCACATGCAACACTTCTGGAGCCGTCGCCTCAAACGTGCTGCCTTGCAACATGTTCGCTCGGAGAGAAAACACAAAAGATATTCAATTGTTCATAGTTTTTTCTTTATTATTTATACGTTTTATTCATACAAAATTTCAGTAAATAATCTACAACTTACCTTCAGTGTAGCTGCCAGTCCTTGGTCCTTGATCTCTCCAGAATTGGCTCAGGTTTTCGTTGTTTTTGTTTTGTTTTGGAAAAGAAATATTTTGGTTTGTTTTAGAAAGTCTGATTAAAGATTCGATTCGCTAGTTGTAAAGCAAGGTACTTAAGCGCACTTATAGACAAGGCTATACTGATATTGTTACGATCTGAAGTACGAGTACACCTGGTGTGTGGTTGCCTCTTCGCTAACTTACCTTAAGGCTACAACAAGAAGCTTGTCTCAAGCGTTTTAGGGCTTAGAATTCATGGTAAATATGTTTAAAATTAATTCGAAAATTGTGTATGGTCTTGCGTTAACGTTTGCGTACCTAGAATTGCATTAAAAATTAACTAAATCTTTATGATAGTATTACTACTTAGACTGGCATTCACTTCTTTGGCGGTATCGACAGAGAGAGCGGGAAAAACAGAGAGAGAGACTTACAGCCGGATAGTAGCTCAAAATAAATGTTTAGATACAGATACATAGTGTTGGTTTTTCAGGTTTTATTTATTTAAAATAAATACGAATTTTCATATATTTTCGGTTAAGTGATTAGTGTGTTTTGTATTCGTAAATGTAGAGAGTAGAGGAGTGGCTCTAAATGAAGCTGGCAAAGTGGACTTGTGGACTGAGCCTCCGCATATTTTTTTTTTGACTTATTCTCAATACATAATTAATCGTATATTTAATATATAATTCATAGATCAAATTCAAAGCCTTTGGCGTGAGCTACAGAACGTAAGCATACATATACATATAGTATAATATAGTAATAATATTGTAGAAAGAGAGAATTCGTACATCTAGTTAAACTGTGGATCTAAACTTAACTTAGAGTTCCGTGTGTCGTGGTTCGTACTCAAATATAAATACATACTATACATATATAGATATATATATAATTTCTGTGTATAATTATTTGTATTCTCATCTTTTGTCAAACAAAAACAAAGGAATTCTGCCCAAAAGCTTTAAAAATAATAAAGAAACATGCGCGTATTATCGTAATTCTACTGATTGACTGGATTATGATAATGCAATACCTTTCTGGTAATAAATGGTAAAACTAGACTGAATGAATTAGTTTCCAATGGGGAAAATAGGATTGAATGTTATATTCTCGATGAAATGAATGGGTTTTGGCAAGTTCTAGGCATTCTAATTTACTTAAGGAACTTCCTTCTTTACTCAAAGGAAGGTTATCTGCCATCATAACGTGTTAATCCAGTCAATCGGCGGAATGAGCGGGTAGTTCAATGACATTTGGTGTGGAGAAACCTTTTTACAGCATTATAGAATCATGTTTGGTGTTGTCTTGTATAGCAATAGTAGTCGTATGGTGTATATAATCTTGTTGCTCTATAAAAATTGACAATAGTTTTGATATCAACTCGTGTGTACATCGATAGGTTAAGGCCACACACCCGTGCTACGCCCGCCAGCTCAGCGTTTGATTTGATTTGATTTACTTATTCTTTTTTCTCTTGTTGTTTACGTTTATGTTATTTCTGGACGTATCTTTTTTTGCGTTTGTTTGTTTGTTTTTTTTTTGTTAGGTAATACAAAGGCTCTATTATCTAGCTATACGAATTATGGCCAATAAGCTCAGGCTAAAGCTGCGTAATTTGTATCTAATTGCTAATTGATTTATTGCTTTCATTTGTCAATCCTTAGTTAATATTTTTTGCAAGCAAACGCGCGCTGCACGGACGCTTGGTTTCGAAAAATTACAGAGATTGGGAGGTTTGGTAATATAGAGAGCACTGGTAATCCATCCATCCGATTCGATTCGATTTTAGATAAATGTTTTCCAAAATGCGGCATGGATCGGCATATTCCCTCCCCACTCTAAATGGGGTTGCATACATGCATTCAGATGTATGCAACAAAAAATGGTTAAAGGACCTTTGGACCTCCCGAAAACATTGTTCTAGAAAATATTTATACATATAGTCTGTGGCTTAGATCGATAGTTAAATTATCAATGGTATAGCTTAAGTGTAGAGTAAAAATCGCAGTAAGTCGTCCTATGATAGATAGAGAGACAATGCGTTAAGTGTCCTGTTTTTCAGTGTTTATGTGTGCTTTCTGTTTTTTCTGTTAACTCTAAGCGAGTGTGTGTGTTGCTATCTTAAGAGTACCTTGAATCTTTCTTTTGCTGCACAAAGTGCGCACAAAAAGGCATCTAAATCAAAAAGAATTGTACACATTAGTTCATACGTTAAACATTTTTAAACATATACATATGGGGCGGCAAGACGTATCTGGGGGGGGTTTTCTTATTAATTAAACGACAGCTAAATGGCGGGGAGGGACGGGATGCAGCCGCAGGGCGCTCTACTTACCGGCGATCTAGCGGCGATACTTGCTATTGGCAGTGCCTCCAACGGCCACCGAACCGTTTGACACGCCCTTTGGCGGCGGTGCGTTTCCATTCGGCGGCGGAGCTGGAGAATTGTACGGCCCGTAGCCAGAGGCTGGCGGCTGTGTGTTGTCTGTGGGCGAAATAATTCATGAACTCATTCATACACCTTCCGCACCAGGCGCATCCACTCACGGTAATTGTTGGGGGGAGCTGTCGCATAGGGGTTCATGCGATTCGCAGTCATGTTGTTGTGCTTGGTAGGACCCCCACCGTAGCTCTGCTGATAGCCGCTGCCGAAATTCGGAGGCGGTTGCAGGTGTGGCGGTGGCCCCTGCGGCAGCGGTGCTCCAGGTACGGGTGGCGGGGCGTTGGGCGGCATGTTCCAGTTACCCGGCGCCGGCGGGGGCGGCCCGTTGCGATGATGATCCATTGGCGGACCCCCTGCACCTGCCGGTGGCTGCACAGGCGGCGGACAGCCCCATTGACTGGGGTGCCACTGCTGCGGGCCTGGCGGTGGCGGCGGCGGAGCATTCCAGCCATTCTGCGGATAGCCGTTCCAGCCGTTCATTTGCGGAGGTGGCTGCTGATAGTATCCCTGCATTGGTGGCGGCGGACCGGGGCCCCAGTAGTTGTAGTTGGGTGGCGGGGCATTGATTGGTGGCGGCGGCTGGTGCGGATACGGAGGCATCGCTTGCTGTGGAGGCACAGGCGGACGGTAGCCGGGCGGCTGCATGTTCCCATTGTGCGGCTGAGGCGGTTGCTGTGGCTGTTGCTGGGGCGGCTTGCTGCCATTGGTCGGCGGGCCCTGGGCCTGTTTGTCTTTCTTCTCCAAGTTATAAATAGATTTCTTGACATCCACGTGCACGTACTTAATGGAATGTTGCTTTTGAACTGACAGAGAAATATACGGTACAGGGGAATACAGTACGAAGACACTCTCTACTCACGTATTGCCTTGTCCACAGCATCGTAATCATCGAATTCTATAAATGCAAATCCCCGACGCTTGCCGGTGGTTTTGTCGGTGAGCAGCTTGACGGAAACCACTCTTCCAAACTGCACGAAGTACTCCCGCAGGCAGTCCTCATCATGATTGTCCTTCAGTCCGCCGACAAACAACTTTTTCACGGATATGTTGGTCTCGCGGGTCTCACGCTCCGGGCGTGGCAGCGCCCGCTTGGCCTCCACCGTTCTGCAAGCAATAAACAATATCTTTTGTATCCATTCAAAGTACAAAAGTGTATAAATAGCACAACATACTTGCCGTCGATGATATGGGGCCTGTTCTCCTGTGCTTTGTCCACCATCGCGGACTTTGTGTAGGTAATAAAGCCGAAACCACGCGAACGCTTTGTGGCGGCATCGCGCATCACCACCACATCGACCACCTTGCCCCACTGCCCGTAGAACACCTTGAGGCCCTCCTCTGTGGTGTAGGGCGCCAGGCCACCGATAAATAGCTTACGCAAGTGCTCCAATTCACATATGTCCTGCTGGGCGCATGACGCACGTACCGGAACGGGGGGCGTGACGGGCGAGTAAAACGCATTAAAGATGCGTCACAGTGAGACATCGCCATACAAACATATACACACACAAACCCACATACCTGTGGGCTGGGTGTGTGTATGTGTGGCTACAACGCCGAAATCTCAGCTTAATACTTACATCATCCTCCCGATCGGCTATTTCGATGGTCTCCGTGCTGGCGGGATCTTCGCCGGATGTCTCCTCCTTGATTCGCATTGGATTTGCCATGGTTAAAGTTAATTTATAACCAAATAAACTGCAGGTAGAGGTGTCAAACCATCCGGGGCACTATCGATAGTATCGATGTGTTAAATCATTCATTTCAAAACTATCGAGAGGCGCCACTATTGATGGTAATAGGCTATCCGCCGTCCACCATCCGTCAAAAACAGATTGTTGTTGCTTTTATGTTTATTTTGTCACAATCATTGTTTACGTTTTGACAATGACAATTTTTCAGAGTTGCATTTGAAAAACATCGGCTAACAACCGCTCTAACTGCAGGTTGTGGTTGAGAATATACCGTAAATATTCCGATGAAAAAACGCTCCATGGAAGCGCCAGTGTGAAACCTTCGTTATCCACTATTTGGTATGTCTTTCATTCCGCCATATTCGAAAAATAATGTTTATTTTGATGCGAATTGATCGATGTGGCCTGGGACATGGCTCTAAATGGCATTTCTACACGATTTCAACATAAAAAATAATGGAAAATACAACGAAAATCGATAGTATCGTAACTATCGCTTGGCGCCTAACATGTCACTGTTGCACTTTACATGCCCCTGTTAAGCAACAGCTGTTTGCCCCAGAGGGCTGCATTTTTGTTTGTTAGTTTTTCTTCTATTTGTAAAAACAAAATTTTTTTTGTCTCTTTTCTTATATAAACAAAAACCCGCGGGGCCAAGAGTGTGGTAATGTTCTGTACAAACTTTCACTAGTGTCTAAAAGGTGAGATAACCAGAGAAATAAGTTGGTTAAGTGATTTTTTTGCAGCTAAATTTATTCGGTAATTAGCTTAAGCTGATGATTAGTGGCTAAATCTACGTTAAAGCTCAGTTAAAAGTAGTTTCCTGGTTAATTGCTAGCAAGTATTGACTGCTCGACTGCTGGCACTTGCGCTGCCGCCACCGACGCTGTTGCTGATGTTGAAGGAAAGGCGTCGGCGTTGCTGCGTCTCGTATCGCTCTTCGATGTCTATATAATTAGCATCTGGATGTCCACCATTGTTATTTACGTGCTGGCCCTGCGTGCTGTCCTTTGGCAGCGTTGGATAGTAAGCGAGGCCCACTGGTAGGGACGTCGCACTGCTGGCGGGCGCGGGGGCATAACTCGGTGTAGTCTGACCCATTATAGAGCTCATAAAACCATTGGCCACGACAAAGTTCCTGAAAAATTGATTACATCAAATAATACTCGGCACTCGGCTTGAGGACACCCCCTCGATAAGGATATGTCCGCTGTCTAATTGCGTTTGTGTGCGCATAAATGTCGTAAAATTAATTTCGTGTTAATTTAATGTGGGGGACATCAATTAAACTTGTGACATTTCCTTGAATTACTTCCGTTTCAAAAGGGGGGAGACCCTCGCCCAATCCCAACCCCCTTTCCCATTTCCATTTTTCGGTACTCCACTCACCTGTAGTGCTGATCGATTTGCGCCTTCTCAATCCGTTTATCCTTTGCCCGACGATTCTGAAACCAGATCTTGATCTGGGTCTCTGTGAGCCGCAGCGTTTCGGCCAGCTCGAAGCGGCGACTCCTGGAGATGTACTCGTTCCGATGGAACTCCACCTCCAGACGCAGCGTCTGCTCGGTGCTGAAGGTGGTTCGCTGGCGACGCTGTCTTCCCTCTTTGCGACGACGGCGTGCCACTGAAATGGGGAACAAAGGGTGTCACACAGTGCTAAAGGGATTTCCGATAACTTTTGTTGAAGAAATTCTTGTGATTAGGGATACTTATGTATAGCCAAAAGGGGTGAATATTTGTGGTTTGATCTATTCCAATCCTGCGTATTTCTAGCCATATCTGTTCAAAATCCAAATTTCCTTTAGTGGGTAATATATTTAAACCAAACTCCCAATTCATTTCTAAAGATATGTTCCTGAATAATAATCATTTACCCACCCATACATACATTCTTATAGCACATTCAATCCCCACATCATAGGCCTAACTTCTAAAGCCATTTCCAAAGCCTCAAGTACTCTCCATACCCAACAAATTACCAAATAGATCATCATTTCAGTGCCTTTCGAATTTGTAAACGTTTATTCATAGTCATAATTATTTCTATTCCCAATTCCAATCCCAATCCCCTGCCCATTCATATGCTATCACACAATAGAGATGTTAGAGCGAAATTAATCTTACATTAACAAACCATCAAGCCGTGTCCTCAACGAACTAAACGATTCGGAATGTGGTTTGCGTGTCTGTTAAGTTAAACAAATAATTAACCAATGCCTCCCTCGGGCTCTTCATCGCGTTTGTGGTGCACATTAGAGAATGCATTTTACACGTGTTTCAGTCCTCTCAAAGTTTCCTGTTTTTTACTGCTTCTTCGTTTTGGGCAATCCTATGCTGCTGATCCGGGAAACTTTTAACAATACCAACAGCTGGCTGTCCCTCCCTCTCTCAGCCTCTCATCATCATCATTATTATCATCCGTGAGGACGACTCTCCCAGCCAGCCATCCAGCCATCCGTCCGACTATTCGTTTGTTTGCATTCGCCGAGAGTGTGGTGTCTCTGTCGCTCTGTCGTGGTCCAACCAACCGCACATTATGCCCCGCTCTAGACCCCCCTCTTCCCTCCCCTATAAAACCACCCACACAACATTGTTTGGTGGGTTTTAGAGGCTTCTAATTGATGTAACAAGGCGAAGCTGACAAGTTGTTTCGGTGGGTGTTGAAAGGGGGATCGGGGAACGGGGAAGTGTGGACCCAGGGGCGGTACATTGGTAATCTCTACGAGTAGTTTTTACTTGATTACCCCTTTTGCCTCAAAAGTTCTTAAGGCTTAAGTTATTTTTTTTCCTGACAAGTTTTTTCGCCTTCTTCCTTTCTGGCTCTTCTTTGAAATCACATGTGAAATTCGATATGCAAGTGTCCTTTGGTCGGTTCTGTTGTGGTTCCCCCTTTGGAACTTTCTCCAGAGTGTGTGTGTCTGTTTTTTTAGGTTTCCTGTCAAGCTCAATTACAATGCTAATTTTTTTTGTTGGCTTACTTATGATTTGTACAAGTTCAGCTTGAAACTAAATGAATATTGTATAGGTATAGATTTCATAGATTTCGCTTTGATTTAGTTTCTGTTTTAGGAACAATAGGCGTGGCGTTAAGGTTTAGACTTTAGTCTAGACAGCGAGACAGTCCACAAAATGTTGGATTCAGGATCACATTATATCGTTAAGATTAGTCTGTCTCGATCTGTGGATTGTAACATCAATTTTTGAACATATTCCTATCGAAAGCTATTCCCAAACGACTTTAAATTTCAAAAATAATATCTAAAAAACATAACTATTCCACAATTTTCTTAATTTTATTGAATGGAAAACCTTATAATTCATGAATTTGCTTCAAGAAGATGCAGTATTCATATTTCATAAATTTGTTAAAGAAGGAAGGAATTAAGGATAGCCTAGGGTTGGAGATGTTCTAGGATTTCATATAGTATGAGATATATTTATTCTCTCCAGAGTCTCAAAGAGCTGGTTTTTTATAGATATAGAAATAAAACTATATAGATTTTAACGAGAATGAATCTTAGCAATAAAAATAGAATTTTCATTAAGATACAGTCGAACTTCTCTACACTTCTATAACGAATTTATTTCCATAACACTGCAATGCTATATTCTGCAAAAAAAAAAGAATATATGTAGATTCGAGTGTACCACAAAAAACCATTATTTAATTAGATGAAAATTGCCAGCAATTCTTTAAGAAATATATATTTATATATTTACATAAATATTTCCTTCGAAATGTTTCATTAAAGCTCCATCGAATAACTTAACCTTTTCCGCTGGCAAACAATTTCATCAATTGCTTCCATGATTACGCATTTGCCTCACTGCCTCCAGTGCGGCATGATCCTTTTTCATTATCCTTCTTGCCACACCTGCAACACACCTGAATCCCCCTCCCCCGTCCCAAGCCACAAACCTCGAACCTCAGACCCCATACAACCGCATAAGAAAACGAAAATGCCGCAAGTAAACGAAAACTTTCACAGCTGAATGCATTTTAATTTTTTTCTTCTTCTCATTCATTTTTTCTGTTTTTTTTTTTCGCCCCAACTAATTTCTTTTCCCCATTTCTCATTGTGTGGCCATTCCCCCTCCTTCTGGAGATTTTTTCATTACTGATTTCTGCATAATCCTTGCTGTAAGGATATTCAATAGCACTTGCACTTAATCAGGGGTTTTTTCTGCATCCGATTTTTTGTAGTTCCGGCGGAACCAAGTCTTTACGGGCCGACACTCGGCGGCACCTGTTTCTGTCGGTGAAGGCGTGTGAAATGCTCATCACTTCCTCAACGCCTTACCAGTCATAGAGTTTCGGGATCTGGTGCAAAATGCTGGCTCCTCTGGGCTTCAGTTGCCCGCGCTGTTTGCTCCTCAGGCGTGGTGGAGGAGGAGGAGGACGCTGGGCTATCGCTTCCCTGGCCAGGCACTTGGCCGACAAAACGCCAAAGGACATTGTGGTAAGTGCTTCCACAAGATCGAAGCCTTTTCCAACAGATTTCTTAATAGGTTTTTCCCCTTTCAGATACCCCCAGAGCCCACCACATGCTGCATGTCCGGCTGTGCCAATTGCGTCTGGCTGGACTACGCCCAGACGCTGGCCAAACTTCTGGACAACAATGATGAGCGTGCCCGAGAGATAGTCCTCAGCAAGATCACCGATCCGAACCTTAAGATGTTCCTCAGCCTGGAGCTACGTAACATGAACCTGCTGTGCCACGAGGAGAAGCCCCCGGCAGGTACCACCGAGGACCCGAAAACTCCAAAGACACCCCCAAAGTAGTACAAAAGAAATTACACCAAACTGTATGGTTTTTAGTTAGGCACCATTTCGTAGTAGCTCAAATTTACCCATGTACTTAGCGCTTAAGAACAACAAACCTCATAATAAGATCTAAGGGTTGAGAGGCAAAGAGAAAAGTGTGGTTGTGGTCATTGATTTGTGGGTGTATCATGTGAACATGTGGGAATGGAAGGTGTTCTATTGGGTGAAGGCTGGTGTCGTTCAGCGGATTTGGCCTTAAGTTTTCCTATAGCTACTGATCACCGTAAGACCTTGAGACTATCTTTAGATATTTCTTAAATATATAGATGGATATATTAGACAGATTAGATATATTTTGGCACTAAACATAGTCCTCACTAATTCCAGTCGTAATTCAAGGCCTTTTTTGAGTTTAAGTCTAAAGCACGCGTGTCGCGACCTCAGGGTATCCTTATCTTGATTTCAAAGGAACCTTCTAAAGACCTTAAACCCAATCAAAATATCTATTAAGACACCTCTTTAGGATCCTTCAATGAGCAACATTTTCTACCTCAAACATCCGTAATCTATTCAATCTCCTGGCAAACATGATGAGATCTTAGGTTCTACTCACAAAAGGCAGTAAATCCAGCGCTGAAATGCGGATCACCAGGAAAACCAGGTGGAAATCCAGGTGGCAGTACGGCTACGGAAGCCCCATTTCCCGTGGTAATCCCAGGCGGCGGATCCACGTAGCTGTGCTTCTGCTGCTGCGGCGGCGGCGGGTAATCCTTGGAGGCACCATAAATGTCATATGGGGGAAATCCAACGAGCGACACGCGCTCATCGCTGATGGAGATGTCCGGAGACGACACGCTGCCTCCGTCGCTGTGGTAGGGCGTGTCGCAGGGCGGCGGGGGCTTGTGGTGGGTGCCCACATCGATGTCGCCGCTCTCGCTGCTGCGCGTCTCGAGGTGCCCGTAGAGTCGCTCGAAGAACTGCCGCGGCGACGACGGACGCTGCGGAGTCGGGATATTTGTGTTTGTCTGCGACGGAAGGCGTATCGGAATGGGACTGGAGGTCTTGATGGTATCCCTAGCATTTCCCTCCACGGCAGCCCCCAGATCTTGGTGTTGGCGTTGCATTTGGGACCGGTTCGGTTCGGTTATGGTCACGGAACGACTAAATGAACGACTAATCGCTTGGTTAATCGGCGAGCGACTGAAATTGGCGTTACTTCCGATGCCCGGCCGTGGGTCAAGCGACGGCGACGGCGACGGCGACTGCGACGACGACGGTTATCCTGCGCTGGCAATAACAAACAATTTATGCGCCACATCAAAAAAATTAACAGCAAAGACGCCTAAAATTCCGCTTAATAAAAAAATATCATCCGCCGCAGACCGGCAAACAAGGGCTGAGAGGCTCTGATTGGCTGAATTCTGGACGAAACTTGAATAAAACAACATAAGGAACACACCCCCAACAGAATGTTACCCCACAGAGGGTTGTTTTCGGTGGAGGATTGAAAGCTCCTGCAGTCTGTGAACAGTTCTCTGTTGGAGTCCAACAGAACCTTCGTTAACAGAACTCTGGTATTGCTACAAGGAATTCTCAAAAATATGGAAAGGTTTTAAGAGACCCTTCTCTGTTCACAGCGAATGTGGGTGATGATGTTGCCCGGAAATGAAAGACTGTACTGCCTTATGAGGCGATGTCTGAACAGAGACAGCCCCGATCAAAGAAATTCTATATTCTATTCACTACAGAACTTAGCTAGTTCCAAAATCCAATAGATAAAGCATTACTATTAAGTAAATATGTATTATAATGAAAGACATGTAAGCGGGCCACAAAGGTCGAGTTCCTCTCCGCCAACTTGCAGAAGATTAACCAAAAGACAAGATCATGGAGCTGTTGCATGTACCAAAAAAGAAGAAAGATCATATTTAGTACATTCCCGGTAAAAAAATCAAATTATCTTCTGATGGGATGTTCCTACTTGCTGTTGAAGGGATTCAAGATTTATAGTCTATGAAAACCACTGTCTCACTTGCTAAAGACGAAAAAATACTCCCGTTGTACCGCGAATTATCAAGCATTTACGTGCAGAAACTAATATGTTTCAAATATCACTGCCGTTGGTATTATGTACTGACTTATAATAACATTACACAGCTGGCAGTATCCAATGCAATAGAAAGCCGCGATTTTTCAAGAATTAATGTAAAGAAAATAGAATAGCCGAAACTTTGTATTCACAGACACATTTTTTATATCAAATATATAAATGATCCGAAACGATCTTTCTTGAAACATTATTATAATACTATATATTATTATTTCTATTATTTAATTTGTATTTACATAATTTAATTTGAAATTCCCTAATAATATATTTAAGTATTTAAAGTTTCAACTGTGTCTCAACCACTGTGGAGGACAAATTTTTTCTCCCCTCTTCCTTCTCATTGGCTGGAATATTTTCAACCAATGAAAATTGGCGAGTTGACAGCTGGCAAAGTTTACGTTGTCAGCTGTCAATATTTGACGTCGTCAGCTGTCAATATTTGACGTTGTCAGCTGTCAAAATTTGACGTTGTCGCCATTTTATTTCCACAGGGATGGACAGCATCACTAGGATCGCTGGTTTCAGTTAGTGGTTCTCTAAGCAATATGCATATGTGGATTAATCCTACAGATATGGAGCATTCAAAATTAGATTGATCAAATATATCACCAAGGAACGCTTATTGATATACTAACTGGTGCATTTTATAGTCATTTGCGAGACTTATGTTCAACTGGTTCATTGTTGCCTGCCCTGGTAATGCTCTTTCTACGGAAGCTCATTTCTGCGAAAGCATCGTATCGCCTCCTTCCACATTTTGGAGAAAAGTTTCGATTTCCTCTCTGCTGCTGCTCTGTATATCAGGATTCAGGGCCATTTCATACAAACAGTAGGAAATTGTACTCGAAGAAGTCTCGAAATCAGCTATGAAGAACACGAAAGCCTGGGCAGCCATTTGCTTGATAGTCCAGGACCAACAAGAAATTATATATATATTTTTGTGTTTACGTTTGATTTTGCCACTTTCTTTAACAAAAAAAACTTCAAGGCTGTTAAGGGAAGCAAGAACACTTCTGGTAAGGAGCAGGAGAGATAAATGTTAATGTAATGTTAAGGTGCAAGTGTAGTTTTTTAGTTAGATCTTCTCTTTTAAAATTTCCCTTTGCATGTTTTCCCATGTATAATTTATGTAACTAACAACAGATGGCGCTAACTCTACATTACAGTGTACAGTTAGCAGTGTATCAAATTTAACAGGCCACCACTGTTATCAATAGCGCGGAAGTAGTTCATAAATTAAGAATTTTTGGCTACCAGTAAGTACCTAGGTAAGGCCCGTAGGAACTAGCTCGCAAGAACCAAAACCAAAAAAATGTTGCCAAGAATGATCACGATTGACTTTTTTCGCTAAAAAGTCCAAAATCCAATAAAAGGGAGTAGTTTAAATGAGCCAGTCAAGTAGAAAATTGATCTATCCATCGGATAAAATCATGTCTTCAGGTATGGAAGTCCCAGCTAGCTAGCAATATCAAATCGAATATCAAAATCGGGGAATATGATTTCCAATCTTTGACGGAGAACGATTAACCCATTGTAAGCCCAGAGGGTATTTTAATATCACACCGAAAATAATGAAAATGTAATAATTTTAGCCCAGTTCTGGTGAAAGATTCGTCGGGTTTTTTGCGAGTTAAAAGGAAGGATCTACAATAAGAATTTACAATAAGTAGGATTTTCCGCCATGCACCCCAAGTCGTTCAACTGTTTAAATAGAGGGGGCTCAAGTGGGTTAAATTTGTTCCTTCGGTCACACTGCCAACACAGATGGTGTAATTTTTTTCTGAATTTTCGATCGTGCGGTTCGTTGCGCGCGCTCGTTTGGTTGTTGGCCGATATATTTGTTTGAACCAAAAATTTCGTATTTGCGGACTACGAACTGTTTGTCATCAAAGTTAACAACAAAAGCGATCGTACGTTTTGCAGTTATGCCTGTGTTGTCTTCGCGTGCGCCATACGTTTCGCGGATTTACCGTTAGTTCGAAAAGAGAGTGAAGCGAAAGTGCAAAAAGGAATAAACGAATTTAATGAAAAGTTCTTTAAGGAAACACAAACAAAAAAAGGTATGCCAATTTCGTTTTGTTGCAAAAACAAGCAAAGGACTGGCAAAGACATGCAATAACAAACATTGCACTTGACTGTGCATGCCGCTGCTCTTTCTCGTTCCCTTTTCCAAGGGGGACATTACTCAAAACGGTTATTGTCTTGATATTGCGTTTTGTTTGTTGTGCGCGCGAGTGGAGTGTGTTTGTTTTTTGTGCAATGCAAAAATATTTTGTTAAAACTCGTTTTTGTTCAAAGGCCTTTTTGGTTCTGTGTGTGTGCGAGAGTGTATCTGTGTGGCCATCCATCAGTTTTTATTGTTGCTTTTAATTATATTCTCCCCCTAAGCGCTGTTCGAGCGAGACAGACGCTGGCACCATGTGCTTGCGCCTCCGCTGCGCTTCATTGCTCTCTCTTTCTGTGTCCCTCTCTCTGTCCAACAAGAAGAACAATAACTGCATTTCCATTGATATTTTTATGAGCGGCGCTAAGGGCGCACAGACTCTCTCCCTCGCACACGCAGCGCTTCATTGAGAGCGGGGCGTGGGAGAGGCTGGGATTTTTCTTTCAATTTCCTTTCCTTAATTCCCATTACGGGAATTTCTGTGGGCTTATATCCGCTCTCCCAAGTCCTGTTTCGTCCCGCGCATGCCCACCAGATTATGGGGAACTTTATATGGAAATTAACGTGGATGTGTGTTTTTTTTTTTGATTGATAGAAAATATCACTGCAACGGCGCTTGCGCCTGCGCTTGGAGTATGTCAACATAACTGCATTTCGAACAGCTGTCGGCAATGTGTTCCGTTAGGAATGAGAATGAGGGAATGGCAGAGACAGAAAGTAACGTTATAAACAATGTTATTCAATATATGTTAGGTGATACCCTTTCAGAGGGTTCTATAGTTCGGAGAAGTTTTGAGATGCAGAAAGAAGGAATTTCCTACCCTACTCCATTTTTGTCTTTTTCAATGGGGAACTTGGCATAGATTCTACTTTATTATGCAGTTTTTGACAAAATTTGACCAAAAAAATCCATCCATTTTTTGAAATGCAACGAAAATGTTTTTTTGAAAGTAATTGCCTGTACTCATCTCTTCCTTATAGCCTCTCACTAATCGTTTATTCCCCCTCTCTGTTATCTTTTTGCAGTGCCCGAAAATCGTGTGACACACTTAAGGCCCTGGCCAGCCCCCGGCTTTGACGGACGGACGGACGGGCGGCGGTCGTCTCCAACTAATTGCTGACACACATAATTTCCCTAACTGGCGGAACACAAGAAAACGCCGCAAAAAGAGAGCAAAATTGAATTTACGGTCCCGACCTTAACTAATTTAATGATCAAAAGTTATACAGTCTTTTTCGCGCTTACTCTGTGCTCTGTGCTCGGTGTTAATTGAAAGTGTCACGCGTCGTCTAAATTATAATTCCCCCCATCGACTGGTGCCCATTTATCGTGTTGTATGAGTGTCTGTGTATCGAGTGCAACCTGTATGAGAAGTGGCTCAAAGTGAAAAAAGAAATGTGCCCGATTGTGTGGCTGGTATTAATGGTCGCGGGGGCGGCCCAGGCGGCGACACCCTTTGCTAAGGAGTACCGCAGCGCGGGTCTCTTCAAGGGCAACACCCTCGTCGATTTGGATGGTTCCACCACCCTGGACATGGCCATGGAGAAGCCAACGAGCAGCAGTGGCCTCCAGACGGGGGGCTTCAAGGCGGAATCGTCGGTGATTTTGCCGGGCATCCATTTGAGTTCAGGTAAATAGGAAAGGGGTATTCTAGTGTTGGATGGAGAGGGGCTTCAACTCCCATCTTCCGGGTTATCTCAACACCAAATTGATGTTCTCCTTCCACTACTTCCAGGAAATTGTATACCTTCCAACATCCCAAAAAAAACCCAAAAACAACCAAAAAACTATACAACTTTCATTCATTGCTCTTCTTATCAAAAACCATTCTTACTCCAGAGAACTTTTTTGGTGGGGTTCCACACTCCACGCTCCCCTCTCTCCCCTCTCTCTTTCTCCAGGTATGTCTCCCGTTTGCCGGCGCTTATCTAACGCTTATCTTACAACACTTTCCTGTCTGCCAGGGGTACTCTTCCCCCCCTCCCCATCTCTCTCTCTTTCACTGTCCGATCGTGTCTTTGGTTTATTTATGACCTGCGCCTTGGCGGCATCATATTTCAGAAACATACAACAACAACAGACCCGAACAAGTGTATTTGCTCGGCTCGTCGTGTCTGCTCGGTTGTCTCCTTCGTTTCGTCTTTCGGTTTCGGTGAGATCTCCCTCTCTCTCTCTCTACCTTTTTGTTATACCCTTGAAAAGCGTGTGTGGCAGAAAGTGTTATATACGAGGAGTAGTAGATTTATTTGGATATATTTCCAATAAGTCTGAACAGACGAAGCGATACAGGTGGACCCCTGTCTTTTTGCTATGTAAAATAGTATCCCTTTTTGGTCCTCTCTCTATAAAGGGTATACAAACTTCGGGACGATAGAGTCTGCTTTGCATTGTGGCTGGGGTTCGGCGTTTGTACTCTCGGAGGGTCTCCGTCTCTGCCGCGGTCTCTGCCTCGGTCTCTGCCTCTGTCTCTGCCTCCGTCCCTGCTCTGCTCTGTTCTACCTCTGTCTCCGTCTCTGCCCTGCTCTGTCCCTCCTCCACACTGAAATCTCTTTTGCTCTTTTTTCGCCTGGGTAATCCGATCTCTGCTGCACTTGAAAGATGAATGGTGATCCCACAGGCTGGCAACCAGGATGTCAACCACAGGTTTGGCTCTCAATCTCAGTCGGGAGTCCCATTCCTGCGGCCATGCACGCTCTCAGCACATCCGTTGGAGTAATTTTCCAGCCTCATTATAACCAGATTAAAGTGTAATCACACAGAGACCCAGACGTCTCCCAGGGGTTTCTTTTTGGATTTTTTTGGGGGGGCTCTTCGATCTTTTTGGCACACTTCCACTTCCTGTCTCCCCGTTGCTCGCGATGATAGAGTGAAAGGGTCTCAAGTATCGACTCGAAAGGTAGTCTCCCCTTGACCTCCCCCAGATCTTGGTCGAGGGAGGGAGGGGGAGGTTTATTTAAATGACATTTAAGCCGCTTAAATGTTGTGTCGCTTCGTACATTTTTGATTTTTTTTATGACAACATTTTCAAGTTTTATGCGAGTCCCATTTTATGAGCGTGAAAATGAAAGTACTTTCGTCATGTCTCTAAAGAGAGAGGGAGAGGTCGGGCTCTCTATCCCTTTCTCCAACTCTTTCTCTATCTCGGCGGCGGCGGCGGCCTTTTCTTTTGGAGTTTTGTCTGACTCGTCAGCGTTTTGGAGTCGCTTTACATTTTCGGGGGCTTTCTTAAATGTGTCATAATTAAAAACAGACCCACCAAATCCAACAGATCCCTCAGACCCAGCAGCTCTGATGAGTAAGCGTTGGATATCCCAAAGAGGACTCACATTTTGGGGGCAGATTAACAACAAAACAGATTTTGTTTTGGGTTCTTAAAGTGCTGGAAAAATATCATATTTCTAGAACATTTTCCAGGGAAAAACAAGAATTTTTCGGTATTTCGGACTTTGTTCTTCATTGAAACAGAACTTTAAGGGCTTTAAAATTAACTAAAAACACAGAAAATATTCCCAAATATTGTCAAAACATTGATAAATAGTAATATCACCTAAAATCTGGCAAAAAGTACATCTAGAATGAGGAAAAAATGTCCCCAGATATTCCTTTGACTCGCAAGAGTAACGGCCGCAATCAATTCTTTACCCCAAACCCCAAGCACCTGTATTATTTGAAAGACTCGGAGCTTAAATTATATTCCAAATGCAAGAAAAACAAGTTCCCCGAAATGTTCTTTAAAGACCGTTAAAATATTTGCACGCCTTCCTTGAATCACAGATACATTCCTCAATCTCTTATTTAAACCACAATATTCCTGAAAAATAAATATGAAATATATTTGGCCCCCGGGGCCACATCTTAGACAGTGGCTAGGGCTACTACCTGAATGAATCGCCCCTCTACCCCCCCTCAAAAAAAGAGTTGCTTTTGGGGTCTTTTTCAGCAAACAACACGCAAACTTTGGCCCAAGCCAGGGACCAGTTTTCGGAGTCCCCGAGTACCCGAGAGTCTTCCTGGAGAGTACAGTACGCAGAAGATCTTGGCAGGAGGCTGGCTGTGGCGGCTGCTGGCTCCACTTCAACTCTTCAGCGTGTATTTAGATAGAGCTGAAACGTTGAAAGATACAACGCTACACGAGAGTATCTGTGTGTGTGCCAGGGCATGTCTCTGTGTATCTGTATCTGTGTGTATGCCTGAACCAAACAAAGCCAGCCGACAATCGTAAAAACTAAACGACGAGAGAATTTATGAGACCTCAAACGGCGAAGACCCTGGAATCTCTCCCTCTTTAGAGGTGGGTTCTGCTGTGTCTGTGTGTGTGTATCTGTGTGTGTGTGTGTAGATCAAGTGCTAAAGTCAGGCCAGGTCCATGCATTCTTCGGGTTAGATAACAGCCCAAGGTTTCTGTCATGCAAATGCAGATACAGATAAAAACTGAATGCAGTTTTTGCAGCCACACATATAAATCAAGGCACAGTACATGCCACAGTACATGCCACAGTACATGCCACAGGTAGCAGACGAACACTAGACGGTATGGAATCCCAAAGGCAAAGTGCGAAATATCCCACAGAGCAGTGCAGGGGCAGTGCAGGGGCAGTGCACGAGGGGGAAAACACAGAGAACCACAGGAACAGCACACAGAATCCCATCTGTTAGATACTCTCGGTGTGTTGCAGCCATCGTTAACGCTGCCACGCTAATTTGACGAAAGCCCATTTCATGGCATATCTTTTCCAACAATTTCATGCCCTCGTCTGCAGTCTCTCTGGATGCTGGCTGCTCTCTGGCTGTATCATCTGTGTATCTTACAGGTAGTTTTTAACACTTTAGAACTCAATCCGTGCGAGTGCCCCGCCAGCCTTTGTTTACACCTTTTGCGAAAAGTCAAGAAAATGAAACGGTTTCCGGCCCGGTTTTATGGCCTGAAAACCTGTGCCTATGCCCCGCAATGCTGTTGACCCCTCTGCTTGCCACTGCCCTCTGGCTTGCCGGCGGGATTCACCCCTTAATTGTAGAGTATTCAAAGGGTGTGTTTGATGTGGGAAATGGTATGTGACACACATGAAAAGGGGAACAAAATAAGAGAGAAAATACAGAAAATACTAGAAAAAATACTATGGGATCGGCACGATTATAAAGATATATAGAGATTATATATTATTATATTATATTATTATAAAAATTATAAATATGATAATAGATGGTCTGCCGATATAATGTATATTTTAGACTTTTTTTTATACAAAAATAAAGAAAAATATAGAATACCACGAGTTACTGGTAGATACAGAAAGATCTTTGATTATGTCTCAAGCGAAGCTTCTGTTTTTTCCAAAAATTTATGTAAATTGAAATAAAAAATAAGTAGCATCTGTTGCTTTGAGGATAAAATATATTTAAGAAGTTTTTGAACATATAAAATCGCCGAAGATGACAGGTCTTAGAGAATTCTCATTTAATAAAATAAATAAATAATAAAATAATAAATAAATAATAAAATATAAATAATAAATAAATCAATAACAGAATATAAATAAATAAATAAATATATATTTATGGCTAAATATCTACCCAAAAGGATTATATTAATTATTAAAAATAAAGAAAGAAAGTTTCAAGCATAAATGGACTTTATTTTACATTTTTTTCCCAAAAGACTGATTGGAAAACAGTTAACAGTAAACAAGAAAACCCTCCAAAAGCTCAACGAGTATCCCCAACACCCATCCACCCCCCCTCCAGGGTATCACCATTGTCTACTCTCTGAAGGCCCCCGAAGGCCCATCGCCTTTCTTTGTTTTTTGTTTATTTTCTCAATCGTTTGTTGTTGCTATTTATTTGTTTTTAATTTTACATACAAGAAAAGAAAATGGAAAAATTGTGCAATGCTTTTTTGAGGGAGAACATTTTTGTTTTTGTTTACAAAAAAAAAAAAATTTATTGAGTGCTGGGGGGGTTTTCTTTTATGATCTCAAAATGGAACTTTCTATCGTTTAAACAAAAAAAAAAAGAAAAACAAAAAGAAAAAGAAATAGGCAAATTTTCGAGTAGATTTCTATCGGGTAACCATTGTTAAAAAAAGGCGATATTCGAGGCCAAACTCTTTTTCGGGCTAAACAGGTGTCTGGCCATGTTTTTCCTTTGTGGCTTTTACTTATTTTTGTAATTTTTAAGCGGCCAACGCATGCTGCACCCCCACCCCCGCCCCCGCCACGTCCACCCACCGGCCAAGAGGCCGACTTTCGATTAGAAAGAAAGTGCCACAAGAAAAAGTGAATGTTTTTTTTGTTTCAACACAAAAAATGTTTGAATAAAAAACCATAAAATCGGAAAAAATCAATCGCTTAACAGAGAAGAGAATTCCGGCAACTGGTGTCGGGGCGTTTGCCACTTCGTGGGGGCGTTGATGCCACGACTGGGAACTCGTTTTCCACCACAACAGCTTTGCTGTTTTGGCCATAAACATCTAGAAGTCGTAAAAGTCGTAAAATTCCAAGCAGTTTGAAGTTCATTGGAAGACAGAAAGATGCGGGCCAGATGCACGGATGCACAGATGCAGAGCAGATGGAGTGCAAGCCGCAGAATAAATAAAACTAACAACATTATTGTGTTCTGACATCGCCCAAACCCCACCCCACCCCACCCCCCGCCTAATGGGCTTCCATCTAATTGAAATGAAAATCTCTGCAGATGTTTTATGTCTATCTCTTTCTTTGACATTTGAACTTCAGGCGCGGGTGTGTGCAACCGCAGGCTGCCACAAGTTGCATGAATAACTTTTTTGGTTCCCTTGTTTGTTTGTTTATCTGTATTTCTTTTGGCTTTTTTCATATACAATGACCTAGAAATTTGGCTTTCTTTTCTGTGGCTCCTCGGCGGCAAAGTCTCATAAATTAATGGAATAAATCTCTTTTTTTTTTAGGGGGGGGATTCGCCTCCAAAAGGATTTTTTTTTAGCCTTCAAAACTCGACTTCAACTTTTTTTAGTACCCAAATTCGTTTAAAATATTTCCCTAAAATTTATTTTTTTTTAGATGGGAGATTCTTTATGGATTCTCGTTCCAAAAGGATTTTTTTACCCATCAAAAATCGGCTTAAACTATTTTTAGGTCCCCAAAAACGCTTAAAATATTAACCTAAAATTTCTTTAGCTCCCCAAAAATTCCCCCTGCCCCACTATTGACCTCTGACACACACCTGAGGCGCCGCCCACACGGAAATCAAAGTCAAAGCCACAATTATTGGCCATAAAAATACGTGGACCTGCAGCAAACGCTTCCGCACTGAGCAATTTGTCGCGGCAACACACCCTGAGGGCCCCAAAGATCCGTCTCTGGGGCGCCACATGACACCAAAGGCGGTGTAGAGGCGGGAATTGATCCGATAAATGATCAAAAGGCCGCAGAGCCGACGTTTGCCAATAAACAGTCAATTATTGCAGACCGACAGACGCAAGTGCATAAAATGGGGCTCGAGGGGGCAGCCATCAGTCAGTCAGGCAGTCAGTCATTCAATCAATCAGTCAGTTACGAAACGAAGCTGAAAACAAGGAAATTTGCATGGCATTTTGTGGCAATTTATGATACCCTATAGAGGCCTTCCGCTCTAAGCCGCTTACCAGGTAATCCCCCAGAGAAAGAGAGAGGGAGGGAGAGAAAGAGCCCCCTTGTCGCAATATTTTGATCAGTATTTTACATAGCTTTTATTCCACACAAAAAATATACGTAAATCCCACAAATATTTTTGGGGCTATTAAAAACTTTTTCTTTCAATTAAATGATGCTCTCCTCTCTCTCTCTGACTCTCTCTTTCTGTCTCGATTTTCATCGAAAATTTTGTGTGTGTTTGGCGCCAATGAAAATTTCATCATCATCTGATGGCTACAAAAATTATTTTTGGGTCTCTCTTGGCTTCTTCTGGCCTTAAAATTAGTTATTTAAACGACTTTTTAGTTACAGCTTGTCTTGGGGCAGAGGGGAGGGGGTTCGGTTGGAAGGGGGCTCGGTGTTGAGTCATAAAATTGTCATTTTATAGCGGCGTTTACATGCTTGAAAATTGTCAAAGACTGCACTCGGTGGAGCGCCAAAGTGCCTCATTAAAATGTAGTAATATTTATCAGAAAATATTCAAAGAAAATACCAATTTTAATGGGCTTTTATTTTTAAGTTTGAAAGATTTGGAAAATGAGGAGTAACTTATGGATTGTTAGTTAAGGAAAGTCCATATTAAGAGAAGAATTTTGTGGCCAAAAAGACAGCTAAAACCGTTATAGATTGGGTTCCAAAAATGTTCATACCAATATTTTCGGGAAATCTCAAAAATATCAAAATATAATTATTTCATTGGGAACTTACTTTACTTTTAAATTATAATTTATTAATTAATTTAAAAATTTATAATTCAATTAAATATAAATTAAATGAATAATATTAATATAATATAAATATATGTATAATAATAAAAATACAAAAAATCATAAATAAAATTCTAATAAATTTCCAAAATATGGAAAAACTTGCAAAATAAAATTCTTAAATTTGTTCCCTATTTAAGACTATAAATTTTCCAAAAAAACTCCCATAATAATCCCATTCTGCTGTTATTTCGGTTTATAAAACTCCCCAATTTATCCCCAATTGCTGGCCATTCATTTTAGGCTTAGGAAAACTCTTCTATAAATACCAAAAATTTGTCGAAAAATTTGATATCCGTTGACAAATTCTGTAACCCTATCTGGCCCGCACCATATACCCCCCGCCACCCCATAATCTTCGCTCCAAACCAATTGATATGCAAATGAGGAAGAGCTTTCCTTCAGCGGCTTATCAGGGTGGAGGGGGCTTGAATCTCTTTCAGAACGATCAGCGTTTCATTTTGGAGTGCTATCAATATCAATATCAATTGATTTTGATTGGGGGGACAGACCAGACCCGTGCTCCATGCTCCATGCTGATATGGGGGCCTCTATCTTTAGGCATTTCTTCCTATTTGTGTACCTTGGGGTTCCATTCTTCCCTGTTGTGTTTTTGTCATAATTTTAACCACAATTTATGCACATTCCCCCCTCCCCCCCGTCTGTTTCGCTGTACAGAATGTACCGTTTGGCGTGCCAGCACATGGCCTTATCTACGTTTCTAACGGTACTCGAGTTGAGTGTCGCTCTGGACATTGGGTTCCCCGATGGGTTCTATGTGTGTGTGCTCCCCTCCTTCGGCTCACCCTCTCTCTGTGTCTCTCTATTTCGGTTTCTGTTTGTTCCGCATACGATTAAAACTGACCGCTGCTCTGCTGCTCTCTACGCTGCTTTGCTCAGCCGCTGCATTGCTAAGCCGCTGCTTCTTAGCTCTGCTCGTACGCTGCTCTGCTGCTCTATTCCTCCGCTGCTCTGCTCTGCTGTTCCGTCGCAGAGGAGTACTCTGCTGCTTCTTACGTACGCTGCTCTGCCCTGCGCTGCTCTACTCCTCCGTTGCTCTTCAGATCTATTGCTCTGCTTCTCTACTGCTCTACTGTTCTGTTCCTCCGCTGCTCTGCTCTTTCCGCTGCTCTGAAGCTCTACTGTTCCTTCGCTGCTCTTCGCTGCGCTGCTCTGAAGCTCTACTGCTTCTTAGCTCTGCTCGTGCGCTGCTCTGCTGCCCTTCTATCCGCTGCTCTGCTCTCTCATGTCCACTGTTTGCTCTCTTCTGTCTGCTGCCCGCTCTGCTCCTTACTCTGCTGCCCGTCTTCTGTCCCTTTTCCGCCAATCGACAGGTGAACGAACCTCCGTTTTTTTTTGTTTTGAATGACTTTTCGAAATGATTCAATCGATTGCCTTTTCGCCGACTTTTTTGTTTCAGACGTGCCACCTTTTTTGGGTCATTATCTATTTCACAAGTGGCTATTATTTATGAAATATATTGTATAATTTATGCAGCCAAACTTTTAGCTAATGAGCCGCACAAAAAACACACAAATGAATGGGATCTTTGGAGGATAAGATAATTAAAGCAGATTTATGGCAAAAAGTTCCCTGAACTTTAAGAACTTTCACCACGAAACCAATGTGGCATGAAAATGGGGAATTTATAAGCGTGCCCCATCCCCCCACCCCCACCACACCCACACCCACGCCACGACAAAAGTGTTAAGACGGGAGAGAAATGTAGTTACAAGTTAATTAGCCACAGAAATAGAAAAAGAAACGAAATGAAAGCCCAAAGATACAGATACAGGCCGCATACATGCCTGTAACCATGGGATACAATACTTCGGACCCCGGACGCCGGAGCCCCTAGTGCCATGTCAACAAACAGTTCGACACGCTCGATCGACCATTAAAATAGTCTGTAGAAATGAATTTCATGTTCCATTGGCAACACAGAACTCTTTCCCGATCGAAGAGAGATCTCTATCTCCCTCTCTTTCCCTCTCTGCCCCTCTGTCTCTTAAGTACCCATCGATCTGTCACATTCTTGGGCTTCATTTTGACAGAAGTGTGAAGAAGCTTTCAGCAATCATAAATCTCTCAGCACTTGAGAGATCTGATCTAAATTTATGCTTAAATAATAAACTCTCCTGCTCCCCCCTCCTGCCCCTCCTCCTCCCCCTGCCCCTCCTCCACCTCCTCCTCTTCCCAAATGAAGATTTTAATGAGCCCGCATCCGTTGTGGGTTCTGCTCTCATACTTTAAGATAATTGCAACAATCTCTTTGACCAAGGCCCCCCGCCCACCCTCTTAACCGCAAACGTATCGCATCGGGAAAGTGCTTCAAAATGAGACATGGCCAAAACGCACACACACACACACACACACACACACACACACACACACACACACACAGGCATTTTATGGGCCCCATTGCGGTGATTGATCGCTCGTGTGGCACTCGTAAGAAAACAAGAAGCAACCCAAAAAAAAGAGAGATACGAATGGACAAGATATGTAGATCTGTAGATCTGTAGATCTGTAGAGAGGGGATACATATGTCCATAAAAGAGGGGCAGAAGAGGGGTAGATGAGGGCTAGAAGAGGGGCAGAAGAGGGGTGCAACACTTGATTTAACTACTGTTTTGTGGGCTTTTGATTTCGGGCTTTTTCGGGCTGTTTTATTGTCTTTCGAGAGCGTTGACATTCGATTGCTGCTTTGGCCATGGTCCAAACAACAAGCCATCAATCGGTATTGGTCACGTCTATCTACCGGCCACAGTCCGTCTCAAAAGCATAGGTTTATCATGGAAAAAAGGTATCTTCTGAAGCAATTGAATCTCTTCCATAAAGGCACTTGGAAATCACACATTTATTTGTTTAAATTCTATATTTGGTTTAGATTTAACACCTCCTGGAATCATCCCAGATGTAAGCAGATTTACAGCTTCCTTTAATATTAATATGCCATTTTGCACTGTTTTATCTCGTAAATCACCCCATAAACAATACTAGATTTTATTCTTGGAAAACAACACACGTTAGAACATTAAACAGACTTTCAAAACGATGCCACAATTCCATTTCCATTCGCGAATGATTCGCTGGGATTTGACTTCCGACTTGCGGCATTACTGGGGAAAATGGTTGTTTTTCTGGCGATTTTCCTACCATAAAATCATCTTACATTTATTGGCTAAATATTTTCCTTCAACATGGGAATTTTTTCATCGAAAAACATAAACATTTGCCTCTTAGATCAGTTGGGGAAGTTGTGAGCGGTATTTCTAGGCGATTTGATCATTCATTTAAGGCGAATGGTCCTCTGTTTGTAGGAATCGAAAGGAATGTATCCTTTTGCTTATGGGAAAAGTCTTAAAAGACTTTACTTCATGTCCCAATTTCTTATAGTTTTGTCACGCACTGTCCCCATATATGTATCTGTATCTTTTGATCTAAATATAACAAGCATCTTGGCACTTGACTATGCCGTATCTCGGCGGGGCTTGACCATGTGCGGCGACCAGTTTGTGGGCGTGCCACGAGGCGTTCGAACCAGCCACAAAGGTTAATGCCAATTGTGGCCAAGGAGAGTCATCACTAATTTGTAGGCGAGTGTATGGCCCTTCTGGATCTGTAGTTTCGGCTTTGGGCCTTTGGGCCTTTGTGCCTCGTGTGTCATTGCCGCCCCTTGGGATCCCATATCAAATTTCGCGTCTTTAATGTCTGTAGGCCAAGATAATTGATTGGTGGAAGAGCTGCGGTTCTGGCTCAAAGCCGCAAAGCCGCACGCCCGCAAGTGCTGACATTTGTACAGTGTCACGACTTCCTGCCCCCAAAAAAGGCAGACTCCACGAAGACTCCACTTCGTAGAATGCTACGAGTTTCGGGTTCTAACTGCCAGTCAGTCTGCCAGTCAGTCACTTTGTCACTCACGACTGCAACTGCGAGAGAGGGACCTTTCTTTCGTGCCGCGGCAGCATCCCAAGGAGGCAGCTTCCACCCAAATGCTCATCATGGTGTCATTGATCTCTCCTGTGCTGTGCTGTGCTGTGCTGGGGCATGCAACAGGGAAGCAGCATTGTTCTTGCAGCAGGAGTCAGGCATGGCCCTCTCTTCCTCTCTCCCTCTCTCTGTGGGTTTTATCGTCTTCTGGCGATCTTCTGCGCTTGCGGTACTTGCTCTCTCGGTTCAAGAGTGCAGCAGCCTTCACTGTCGTCTGTGCCACATGCAGAGGCAGCTACAGGAGGAGCAGTGGCATGCCAGATGTAACTTGCAACAGTTTGAACTTGGACGGAAATTAATTTTACATGAACTGGCAACTAATTTGGAAAGTGTGGCACTGCCTCTGCCCCTTCCCCTGCCCCTAAAGAAATATCTTTGCATTTATGGCTTCATATGGGGCTTCCAGACAGCTGCAAACTTTGGCGCTTCGACGCTTTAATAGCCCCAACTTTTGGCAGGCAAAAAAAAAAAACCAAAACGAAACGAAAGCCCAAACTTGTTTTTGGACACAAAAAAAAAAAAACAAAAACTGGTTCTTGGCCAACGAAGAAGTCTGTTCGTATATTTTGGAGAATTTTTCGTGAATTTCTAAGCTCTATCTTGGAACACAGGGAACATTGGCCAGAGAGATATTAACTAAATGATAATGCTTAGCAGGTAGTCAAGGGCTTGGCCGCAGATTTGCCTCTGCCTGGGACACACTCTGTCTGCACCTTTAAGCCAGGTTCTTCAGCTTCTTTTCTTGCAGCCTCCCCCCCCCCCCAATTTTCATGGCGGAAGTTTTCATTTCTGTTGCGGCTTTGGCTACCACTTCTTAGTCTTGGTCGCTACGTGCCTTCGTTGCAGTCGTTGGAATTTTCGTTAGTCTACCAATTTCCGCTCCACTCCGCTTCGCTTCTATTTCTGCTTCAGTTTCCAGCAAACACCAAACAAAACGCTGATTGACACAAGGCTGGATCATTGAACCAACAAGAACTGAAGCCCACAAAAAGCCAGAAAGGAAGCAGAGCGGTGGGAGGTACTACGATTCGAAGGTCGAAGTGCTTGATACCCTTGTGGGTCGGTATTTTCTATGGAAGTACTTTGGTGAAAACAGAAAAGATCTTCTCTGGGAATATATGTTTTGGTAAAGCTTGGATTTCAGTATTTTTTTGTATTTTTAGTATATTTTGTAGTATTTGTAGTATTTTTTAAAGAATATATAGAATATATTGGTCGATGTATTTCATACCCTTGAGGGCGGTATTTATTATGGGAATATTTTGGTGAAAACAGAAAATATTTTGCTTGGAATAACATTTTTGGGCATTGCTGGAGTTTCAGTATTTTAGGTATTTTTTTATAGTATTTTTTATAGAATTTTTTTGTTTTTGTATTTAGTATTGTTAGTAATTATTTTTTGAATTATTGTTAGTAATTATTTTTGTAGTATTTTTAGTATTTATTTTTTTCAGTCGTTTTAGTATTAATTTTTATAAGTCTATATAGGGCTTGTGTTATTTATTTTTGCAGTATTTTTACTATTTTGTTATTATTTTTTAGAAAATTTTTTAGTGTTTGCATTTAATATGCTTAGTAATTTTTTTTGTAGTATTTATTTTGTCAGTCTTTTTTAGTATTTATTTTAGAAGTCTATATATGATTTTTATTAAAAAATTTGGTAGTATTTTAGAATTTTTGTTTTTGTGTTTTTAGCATCTATCGATGTTTGATCTATCCAGATCCTCTAGACACCACATTATTCCATACGTTCCATAATTTTGTTAAAAATACCATCGAAAAATTACAAAAAATACTAAAGTGCAACCCCGAAACCCCTTGAAAATAGAAAAAGAACAGTTCTACATGCATTTTCTTGGGAAAAACTCAACACAATCTCCAAAGAATGTCGTTTTGGATGCGAAATAAATGGTAAATATTGCTGACACTTCTGTGATGTAACCTCCTTTGCGTTGCAATCAGAATACCCCTCCTCTGGAAGAAGGGTAACCAATAATAAAGCAGCAGCAATAACGAGGAGAACGTGAAAATCCACTTGGGGAAATCCACTGGCCGATCTGTCTGTGGCGGCGACGAGTGCTCCGCGCAATGAAAATTCATTTTCAACGCCTCAATCAACAATTTAATTCAATTAAATTTTGAAATGTTTGTGGGACGTCAAGCGTACTATTCGAAAAACAATAATAATAAATGGGGAAAAATCAACAGCCGTCGAAAAGGAGAACAGGCCATCGAAAGAATGCAATTGCAGCACAGAGCAAAATGTGTGTTTAATTATTTGGAAGCGGAATTTCATTTTCATGGGGCCAAAAGCCCCGGCTAAAACAAATGCCAATAAAATGTGCATAAATTGCAAAGACAGGTCTCTGGTGTACCCCAGAACGCACTCCTCCGGTTGGTGCCCCCTAGTCGGTGCCGTGCCCCACAATCTGCAAGGCGGGGAAAACGTTTTCCCAGGCGCTGGTTCAGCAAAATCTACACTGAGGCACAGAAATATACGTACCTGCACTTGGCAGAATCTTAGTGTATCTTAGAGGTTGCACTCGTGTGTATCTGGTTGATTTATGGGAATAACTTGCAGGCTAAATGGTAATTATTCACCTGACTTATTGAACTTGAATTCAATATGCATTTAATTAATGGATACAAGTTTAGCTACGAACAATTTCACAGATATTCGTAATTAAGGGGACTTTCCAAGGCGTCTTTCTACTGAAAACTACACATTTATTATTAATGGGTGATTATTGAAATAATTACACATTTCAGTAGAAAGAATTGTTTTAAGTATTTCAATTGCATACATGTTTTGGGCTTAGCAACAATGTTAACAGTTCTTAAAAGACAATTTTTACACTTAAAGAATGAAAAATTCCTTTCTTTTCCGATGGTAGGAAGAAAAGCGAAGATATGTACCTATAAAAGCATATGATGAGTGTGAGATTTAGTCGGAAAAACCCGAAAGAAGGAAAAAATTAGGGTATATTTTCTTAAATTAAACAGCCAAAAGGTGTAAAAATATATACCCAAAATCTTCATTAAATCCCCATTAAAGTTCCTCAAAGCAAATTTTAAGGATTTTAAAGAAAAATCTACCCAAAATTAACCTTTAAATTAGTCGAAAAGAAACCTGTACATTTTTTATATATATCTTTTTTATATTTTTTTTTACATTTATGTAATATTTTTTTTAATATATTTTTAATATATTTTTTATATATTTTTTATATATTTTGTATATATTTTGTATATATTTTTTTATTTTTGTTTAACAATTTTTTCAATACTTTTGTTATATTTTTTTTTAATATTTTGTATATATTTTTTTTTATATTTTTCAAATACGCAAACAATTTTTTTTTTTTAATTTTTTAAATTTTTTTTTAATGATTTTTGTTGTTTTATAATTAGGATTGTATTTTGAATATTTGATTATAAAATATTTTTTTTTGCTGTCACTGTTGGAGTACCTTATACAACAGTCACAAGAAAAATTACGATGATTAAAAAAGAATCTTGTCATCAAGGTCAAAGAATTTGGAGGGGGATATTATTTGGTTCAATTATCTGTCCATGCTTCTAGGGTAGACTTCCTCTTAGATCATCCTGTTGGGCGGGTCGACTGGGTGTATTCCGGATTCCATAACAAGTCACTCCATATTTCTAGACCTCAATTTCTCTATAAAATATTTAGAAAATTAACCTTAAACGGAAGTTGTTTAGCCCCAATTTGTTTTTCTAAAATTTCACCATAGAATAAGGCAACCTATAAAATCATGAGCAAAATTATACCTTTAAGGAAATAATTTCTTAATGGTTCCCACAAAAAAACCCTAAAGCCCAAGCATTTGCATAATCGATTTGTCTGCTTTTTTGATTAATGAATATCCTCTGCCGCGTATTAATACCACATTAATGACTTTGTGGCCGGGGACATAAATTCTAGAAGTGCCACAGATTATGTCCGTTTCTGTTTGATGCCAGACGAAGCTGGTTCTCGGATTTCTATTCGCGAAACTTGTTTCGATTTCGCCAACTGTATGCCGCTAAGTGGCAAGTGCAACAGTGGCATGGTCTTTGGGGGGGAGGGGGAGGAAGCAGGGGCTAATCGGCTACCCGATCTCGATATGTATCTTATAAATACCCAACAATTTATGCATTTGCTTAAGCAAAGAACCGTTAAATGTTCGCGAGCCTCTTAATTAGAGGCCATGGAATGGAAAATGGAATCGATTCGGTGGACGCCACAGAAGCTGAAGGAGGAGCCCCTTTTGGAGCAGAACAGATGCCGAAAAAAAAAGTTGCTCAATTTATATAGATGAGAAAAAGCCAGAGACCGAGATACTTGCAGATACTTAAATATATATCGTAGATACCGATGGGAAAATCCAATTTAAACAAACGCCGCATGACATTGAACGGCGCCTCTCATTTTTGTAGTCAGTTTTGTAATATTTTTGGCCATAAACAACAAAAATAGAGAGAGACCGTTGTGAAATCATATTTATTTGGTTTCTGTTTAAATAATTGAGTGTTCTCCCTCTCGGGGGCGCAACCCCTGGAGAATGCACTGCCCGAGTGCTACAATTTTGCAATGATTTAATGATGATATCATGTCATGATGATGTTGATGATGGGGGAGCAGTTGTTCGCGTTTTGCAATTAGCAAAGACACATGCGAGAGTATTTGTTGGGCATTCATTGGGTATGCAGTAGTCGGTTGAGGGCACGAGAACTAGCCTGTTGCTGGGCTGTGCCCTGGTCTTATATAATCCACTGGAATCGTGACTAATGGCTTAAGCTCTCTGTCGCTCTTGCTAATATCCAGTGTTGGGGCTTATCGTTCTTCAACCAGACGCTGGAGAGTCTTACAAATCACATAAAATGTGGCAGGAATGTTTTTATAGGGAGCGTGATCGTCAAGGGAATACTGGGGAAGTTGTAGATTGAGTGATTGAGGAAAAATATTTATTTGAAAGACTGCAGAGCATTTGTTGCGGTACTTTTGACCCTAGAATAAGAGATCTGTTGCTCACAGCTGCATAAAACCTATAGAACCCATACCCAAAGAGAGTGCAGGGCATCAAGCTTTTGGTCGCAGTGCATTTTTAGAGCGCATATTCTTGCAGTTCTCTCCATCCCTTTCCCGCACTCAATACGCATTTCGTTTGTGCAGTTCCCTTATCTATTCTTCCATCTCTTGCTTGCTCGCAGCAGCAGCAGCAATAATGCGCACCTTTGCCTGACACTCTCTTGCGCTCACGCTCTCCCGCTCTCAAGCGCTCTCAGCAAAAGCACAACATGTGCGCGAGGCCTAAGGAATAACCAACGGGACTCTGGTTTGCTGCGTATAATCGTATTTCTTTGTCTTTGTCTTTGATTTTATTTGCTTATTTGCTTAGAAAATTTCAAGGTTGACTGCACGACTATTTATGCCCTGCGTTCTTAAAACTCTGACAGGAAAATTATGTATACAGAGGAATTCCTACACACATTCAAGATAACCCAATGATCCCATATTCCACTCTTATTAGCTTTCAAAGATATTGACCTACATTCAGGCAGAACTTATCTACATCTGACAAGAGAAAACTTTAAAACACACACCATCATCAGCAGAATTTCCATAATAAAATCTTTTGATAACCAGAACGTTAGAAGATGATCATCATCGCGCCCTTGAATCGATTTGGAGACACAAGCCACATGTCGAAGATCCACAGAAGAGCAATGAACCTGTAAACTTTTTTTGTATTGTTTCTACTCACTTTTTTTTATGACTTTTGGAAGTTTCCAAGTTCCATTTTGGGGATCGTTCGAATACATTTCGTATGCCTCGAGCGTAACAAGTGGAATTTTAAGTATGTCTGGGGTAAAGGAAAAACAGTGGAAAAGGCAATGAAAAGGTGTCTGAAAATTAATTAAATAATCCAACAAAACACAAAAAAGAAGAAGCTACGAATGGGATTTACATTCCATTAAAATTCTTTATAAAGACTTTTGTGGGATGAATCATCATCCTCATAATCGTTGAAACGTTTCTAAGTAGAGGAATCGAATAATACAGCGATTAAGTGCTCGTTCAGGGGGTAACAGATGTTTGTTTTCTCCCCCAGTGTGGCTTAGCAGCTTATAGGAATATTTCTGTATAAAATTAATCTTTAAAGACTCTGAATTTCCTAGAGTTTCCGCTCCAAACACCCTCGTTTATTGATTATTTATGAACAATTTTTCAACAATTTACGCATGATTTCATGCTCACAACAGCCTGACCCCCAGAGTTCAAGTTCAGCCGGCTGTGCCGTTGAAATATAATTAAAAATTATTATGTCACGAAATGTTTACGAATGTTTGCGCAATACTTCGTTTTCGTATTCTATAAATTGATGTAATGCGTTTTTGATTGAACATTTTATATTTTTTGGGGCATGTTGGCAATACCAATAAACAATAACCATTTTCAAAGCCAAATCAGGCGCCCCAATGAGTTGCAAAATCACAGAAAAAATAATAATAAAAAAAAAAACAACTACCCAACTACCCAATGAATGAATGAATGGCTTTAAATTGTCGTGTTAATAACAATAACAACAACAACAACAACAATCAACTGTAAAAATAATCGTCAACAATTTTTCGAAATTTTTTGCTGAATTTTTGCGTTTTGCGCGCGCTTGACCCCAAAATGCGACTTTTTTCCAATTGATTTTGATTATTTCTTCAACTTTTTGAACCCCATCAATTAGCCGGAGATAACTCGATGTGGGTGTCAACCCTGGCAAATTGTTTTCAATTGTATATCGCTGGAAAAAAAGGGGTCGTCTAGGGGTTAAACTTTTTGAACTACTCAAAATTAATGCTTTTTTCTTTGACTTTCTTTTCATTGCAGGTAAACGAATTTTTTAAATGGAATTCTTGGACTTACGGAGAATTATAGGGGTATTAATGGTAATCCCAGTGTGGCTTAGCAGTTGAGAGGAGAGTCTATAATCTGTTAAGCGATAAATTTGCTACGCTATTTGCTTCGAAAATCGAGTGGTTTTCGGCGTAATTCTACAATTCTGTTGGTTTTTCATGCGGAAGACTGCTATTTCTTAAAACAAAAAGCATCTAAAATACCAAAAAATACTGGATTTACGCGTGCAAGTGAATGGTTTGAAGCATTATTTAGACAGACGAATCAGAGTGGTTCCAAGGTCCAAAAATCATCGGTAGAAAGCCTATCGTGACTGCTCTGCACTTGGTACACGGAAAGCCATGAGGAAAACCCGAAACTACTGCAAAAATTATTCATTAGCCAAGTGCCAAAAGCATATTCAAATTAAGTTGCTTAAACGAAAAGCCACAAAACCAAAAACCGAAAACCCGAAAACCGAAACATGTGTCAGCCGCCATGTCAATGAGTTTTGGCTCAAAGCCCCAGTCTGGCCCCCTTTCCCCTGCCCCAAAAACCGAAAGTAATCTTTGAGCTTGACTTTTTAACCAATTTGCCGGCGGAAATTTCATAATCATTTGAACGTATAAAATGAAAATGTTATATTTTTATGAAAATGTATTATTATGTCCATCATAAAAATGTCATTGAATGACACTTGCGCTCGGTGCTGCACTCCACACTGTGCCACAGCAGCAATTTCCCATTGGAGCCCCCTTTTAAACCCCTGCGTGCAGCGCCAACGCAGATCCAAATTAATAAAACCTAAAAAATCAACTCAAATTGAAATTTGTAATGTTTTTTTGATTCAGACACTGATTTTGCGATCACAATTTGCGGCCATTTCCGCTTGGCCTGATGATGAGGTGGCAACTCGAAGGGGGGAGGGGAGGCGCTTCAGACTGGTGGCGATGGAGGATTGTGTACGGACCTTCTAGGCAACAGTGGTGGTAATTTTATGATAAATTGCTTGGGTTTTTTGGTGGATTACATTAAGTGGAATCTTAATTTTTGTAATCTCTATATTTAAATGTTTTTTAATTGGAAAAAGCACTGGGAAATTGTTAGGAAACCTAGATGTACCCTATAGATAGGAGAAAGGAGGGTTTTTTTAAGCATTGACCATGGGAATCTGCTGTGCCTCGACAAAAACGTTTCGATCGAAGTAATTCTTTAATTAAATGTAAAGACTGCACCAAGAAACCCAAAGAAAAAGCTCACCACTCGCGTAACACAGGCAGAAATGCAGCCCTGCGACCGAGGGGCGCTACCGCATGACGCGTTACATAACCAGACACCTAGATCGACAGATTATGATTATATTTTCACACATTTTCGACTGGAAACACATGGAAATCTGTTGTAAAAATACAACCAGCCCTCTTTTCATCTGTGAAAAAGTGTAAAAAAAGATGCTCCCCCTTTCAATAGACCTCGTACCACCATTCATAGGTCTAAAAGTCTGGACATTTACTCTGGCCTGGGCTTTTGGGCAAGGTTGTGGCCTGTCTGCCGCTCACTTTGAAAGCCCAAGAACCCCCCTTCCGTACTCCGGCAACTTTTTTGTTTTTTTTTGGGTAATTAAAAGCCACGTTCAAAGTGCAATTGTGCTGTGGGTTGCATTTACATGGACATGTGTTCAAACATTTGCGTTCCGCTCTCTAGGCTTCTGACAAGTGTGGTTGATGTTGCCACTGCCACTGCCGTTGTGGCCGCTGTTGCCGCTGTTGCAGTTGTTTTGTGGAGTCGCGTGGGCGTTTCAATTTAAACAAAATTTCCAGTCTACCGGCCACGGTTTAATGGCATTAACAATATAGACAACGACAACGACACCACGCCCAGACCCCAGAGATCCCAGACTTGCGGCTGACTGACTGAGTGACCTACTGCCTTCAAAATGTACGACGACAATCAACAACAGGCTGTCTGTGCAACATGTTTTCATGCTGCAACACATTCTGACATGACACCTAAATTTGCTACGCATGTTCCAGAGGGCCTCATGGCATCGTGGCCTTATGGCATCATTAATTAGTCAAAGTTCGAAAGCTATTGCGGTATTTTTTCGGGTGAAAGTTGTGGCAGGAATCGCAGCCAGGCCTAGACTTCATTTTTCATTATTACCAAATCGAAAACTTCCATTACCTTGAGCTCAAACCGAGAGAAAAAAAAAGGTTGATGCATCTTTCAAGTATTTTTCATATGTATTTTCAGAGCTCCTCTCTCTCTGAAGAGTGCTTTGAAGTCGTGTGGTCGTGGTGTCTGTCTTTTGTGGTGTGTGTGGAGCATATACTTGGTGGTACCCTGGGGTGATTGGGGGATATTGGGCAGGGGGTACTGAAGGGCTTATGGCGGTATTCAATGGCTGTATGAAGTTCTCATTAGGGGGATATTGGGCATGGGGTACGGAACTACATTTGACGGTATTCCCTTTAGGGAATGACATTTTTCTATTAAAATGATAAAAATTATATGAAATTTGGTTATAGGGAAGTTCTATCAGGTCTTAAGGAATACATAGATGTTTCATGTGGGAAAAAAAATGAGTGAGCAACGAAATATAACGAAGAAAATGAGTGTAACTTGTAATTTCTAGATTTCTACGATTATTGGGGTATTAAAAATATGTCTTAAGTCAGAGATCCATTAATAATTTTAGCAATTTTAAGATTCTCAATTGATTGGCCAAGTGCCAGTCACATGTAAACTTTCAAGGCTACAGCTTAACAAAGGACCTTCTTTTCAAGAATTTGGTATAAGAAGGAGCCCTTAAATGAGACAAAGACTTTGTATTTTTAACCCTGAAAGGTCGTTCTTTAGCCGATTCGACCAAAAAAGTGTTAAACATAACCTGTTTTCTACTCTTCTTATTCTTCCATCTCTATTCCCTATTCCCTATTTCCCTGCATTTAAGTGCCCCTTTTACAGGGTATTCCTCTGGCTCAAATCCCCTCTTTCGTTTGCAGCATTCTTATGCTCTTTGCTCTTTTTTTTGTGTGTTTTTTACGCGTATTTGTTCAAAATGCACTTCAGGCCGCAAGTTTTGAAGGCTCAAGTGGCACTGGAGCTGTCAGCTGTGGTCCCTGGAATGGCTGTCGTCTCTTTGGTCGTGTGTGTGGCTCAAAATGCAGCTGCGGTTGGCTCTGGCTCTGGCTGTGGCTCTGGCTTTATGGCTTTCTTGGAGGTGGCCCGATCTGGACGGGCTTGGGGACTGCAGACTGGGGCTTTGCGAGCCATTAGAAGCGCATGTCTGTGGTCGCGTCGACAACAATCAATTGCCTTTGAGCGCATTTTATTGGCGTCATCAAATGGCCTTTCCATTGAAATCCGCATTGCAGCAGCCAGCACTCAGTCGTTGGACTTTCCAATAGAACTTCAAAGCCAAAATGGTCATCATCATCATCGGCATCATCGGCATCGGCATCGGCGATGATCAACCTCTCAGATACTTGTCCAATGTTGAGAGCCATAAAATACAAAACTGGCATCTCTCTCTCAAGTCTCAAGTCTCAAGCGTCTTGTGCCCGCATTCTGGTGCATTTTCATCTGGAAAATCCCCCAACCAAAAAAGCAAAATTAATTGTTCAAACATGCTTACTCCTATGTGTGTGTGTGTGTGTGTGTGTACCTTTCAAGGAAGCATTTTCCTAGTTTTCCACATATGTATGCCACAACGTGTGTTTGCTTTATTTTGCACGATTTTTGCCATATTTTTGCGCCGTCTTTGGAGGCACGATCCGTGCACCGCTGCCCCCTCATATGGTGGCGACACTGTGACGTCGTCGTGTTTGCTGGCTGCCAGATTATGATCAAACATATATAGTATAGTATGTATAGTATGTACAGTGTTGTTGGCGTTGTCTTTTCCTTTAACCATGACAACGAAATATTTTCTGCCATGTGTGAAAATATTTATTTTACTTGATATTCGTTCTGGAAATGCGGGTCGGATCGGTTTGGATCGGCTTTCATGGCTTCTTGAGTGGGTTTTTTTTGGGGCAAGACTCAAGTCTCCAAATGGTTAATGAATGAATGCACTTTTGAGGAAGAGGTTAAGGGTTTTGATACCGAGCTGAAAGCTTTTTGGATGATGTGATGATCTTCGGGTGAACTAGATTTCAATGGAGGTTGAATTGGGAATAAAGATAAAGCTGCGAGATACAGAGGCGAGTCTTTTAAAGCCACAGAGATAGACATATTTTCCATTACTATATGAGGGTTAGGGAGTGGTTTATTTGAGAGAATCATGTATGTCTGTTTAGGAAATCTGCGATTATAATAAATATTAGGGAAAATTGTGTATATCTATAATTAATGGTCCCTGATATATATGGATATATTTTTGATATAATTGATCTTTCTTTCATCTTGAAATGTCTTCAGAAATCTACTCCCTACAAAGATAGAAGATCTTATGGGTATGCATTAAAAAGATCTTAAGGATCTTTGGATCTTAAGACTATTTTATGGGTCTATATACACACTTGTGAGAGTGAAATAGGTTAGATGGTTCACTTTTCCATTTAGAATCATCGAGCGTCGATCTACATACTTTTCATGTGGCCGTATCTTTGGTATTTTCCTGGAGTGGCCGTACATTTATGGACTATAATCTAAGCTAGTAATGGGGCTGCCGTACTGAGTGATAGGGATTATCCTACTTGTTCATAATAATAGGTACACCCTCTACTTCAACTTTAACACAACAGAAATCGGTTTTATGCAATATATTAAACTTCAAATTAGTTCTTAATAATTCCTTAAGTATTTGTTTTCATTAAAATAAACTTGTTTATATTATAGAATAATGTTATAAAAGAAAATAGATCCATTTGTACTTCAGGCTGCTCAAAATATTAGGTACACTTCAAGATAAAAGTTTTTTAACTGATTATTATTATATTTTGTTGCCTAAATGGGATTTAATAGTTAATATACGATGTATTCACCTTTATTTATGTACATATGGTCATATAGACTTTTTCCTTCCACAACTTGTAATTAATTATATATTTTTTTAACGATCCACTGAATTCTGGTTAGATAAACTTCGACATTTCCCAACGATTTTTCGAATATAAATAGTGTCCAAAAGTCAGAGGCTCTACAAGAGCTCCATGCACAGATCTCCCAGAGATATAGAGAGGGAGAGCGAGAGAGAAGAGAAGTGGCCAGAGAGCCTGTCTGAAGTGAAGGCCACCTCTTCAGCCTAAAAACTGGGCATAATTATGCACATGACGTGCTGGTTGGTTGTTCGTGTGGCAGTTGCAAGTTCTGCCTCTGCATGGGGTTTTCTCAGCTGCTGTTCATTCGATTCGTTGTCTGTCGCTGGAATTCGGTCAAGTATTCTCTGGCGCGGTGTTTTTTGTGTTTGATTTGATTTGTGTGGCATGTGGAAGCTGCTGCCACACTATTGACACTCTGTCAGGCGTTGCAGAGACCCTTTCGAGTGTGTTGCATATGCATATTCATGAGGAGTGGAAACCCAGTGGCAAATGCCACTTTCTACGCATTTGTTACAGTTTGTACGGGCATTTCTCCAGTGTCGCTTATCATTCGCTCAAAAATTTAATTATTTCGCCTGTCAGTCAGTGCCCCATCACCCCCCCATCCCCCCCGTCCCTCCCGTAACGAGTGTGAGAGACGGTAAATATTTTTTAATGAGCCGCACGCTGCTACCGACCGTCCCGACCTTAAAAAGAAAGTCAAGCGACATGTCTGCACCGGGTGTACCTTTTTGGCTGTGGCTGGACTTTGCTCGTGCCAACGTGTTTCAGACGGTCTCCTCTCCAGAGTCTGTCCCCTCCCCTGTCCATCAATCGATGACTCGACTCATTTGTGGCAGGCCCAGGGCTTTGTATTTTTGGAAATTACGGAAGCTGTCGCTTGTTCGATGTCGATGTCGATGGCTGTTGTTACTCTCATTTTGGTGGCATGTTGTAAATAGAAAATTTGTAGCTACCGTTTGTTCAACTATTTTCTATGCCCTGTGGCAAGAGTGCCAAGATTTCAATTGATTTTGTGCTCTTTTGAATATTTTGGGCTCCAATTAATTAAATTTAATGAGGAAACTACAAGAAAAGTGTTTAAAGAACTTTTGTCTGCCCAAGAGAGAGGCTGGAGACCCCGCAATAATTTTCTACCTCAAGCAAATTGCGTAGCGGGAAAGCTCTAGCCTCTCTTTAGAAACGATGTAATCGCTCAGCAATTGTCACTCAACGGTGAGGGCAAAAAGAGCAAGCCAGCCAAAGCTGCTCTCTCGCTTTATTGCTTGCTTTGGGTGTGCAGGTTGTGTTGTTGTTTGTAGGCTTCAATAACCGTTTGTTTTTGTGCACTTCTGCATTGCCAATGATTCTCTTCATTTTTCTGAGGCCATGGGACAGCAGAAGACTGGCAGCATTTGTATTTGTGATAAACAGAAAAATGTTGCTGGCTCCTGTAAAAAAGGCTTAGCAACAACTAAAGAGCAATGCAGCTTTGCTTTGCATCAGGGGGGTGGGCAAGGCCTATCTCATGTTACTGCTGCTGCGCTGCCGCTCTCGTACACGTGTATAGAAGTGATCGGCGTCAATACAAAAGCAATTTTTGTTCTATTTTGCCTGTCTACGCATACAAAAGCAGGGTAATGCGTGAGACCGCTGCTTTACACAAAGCTTATTTCGCATTGCTTTTGCTTTGCTCAAGGTACGAAGCATGCTGATGCGTTCATTCTATGCTCTCTTGGCTGCTCTTCCTAGTTGCCCTCTCTCCCACGCTCTCGTTAGTTACTTTAGATGACGTGATGCGACAGCGTTCTTTCGTGTCTTTGACGCTATTTTTGATTAGAGAGAGAGAGAAGAAGTAGGAAAAAAGCTTGCTGTTGTACGAAGAGAGACCTCGTAGCGGGTCATCAAAGGAAGACTAAGCTTTCACTGTGTCTATCCATCATTCCTTCCATACAAAATATCCCATTATATTCCGCACACACACAAAAAACATAAAATGAGGCTAGCATTTGAATTTCGCTTTAATTTCGTTGGAGATATTTGGTTTTTTTTTGCAATTACAATTATTCGGCAACGCTTCTGGCTGCCTCATTATCACGGTGGCGCGGCACTTTCCCCTCGGACTGGCGGCCAACGGAGCGGCAAACGAGCAGCCAACGGAGCTGTCAACTCCATTAGATTTCATTTCAACAAGAAAAATATCATTGAAAACATTAAACGCCTCTGAATAAATTCAAATTAATTGATAAACACACGAAACCGGAATGTGCCACAAGAAGCAGCAAGAAGCGAGAGGCATTATCGTTGTTGCCACGTTTTGTGGCTATCGAGGCAGTCAGCGTTTAGGCCAATTTGCAGACCGAAAAGTGCAACCGTTTGCGTGGGGAGGGGGGGGGGGGGGGAATGGTGACGGGGAGGGGGAGGAGTTTGCCGGGCTTGCGCATGCGTGGCGGGATTGCGCAAGTCCGTTGTGCAGTCCACGGTGTCCACTCGGTGGACCGGTCTGTGTCTACCGCTGTCTCTGCCTCTGCCTCTGCCGCTGCCTCTGCCGCCGTCTCTGCCTCTGTCTGCGTGGCTTTTGCGGCAGATTTTGTCGCATTTTATTCCAGCGCTCACTCTGCAGGTATTTGTTTTCACAGAGCTCTACCCTCCCCACCGCTCCGCTCTTCTCCTCTCTCCTTTTGGCCATATCCTGATCTATCAATGACTTTATTTGATGTAAACCGCCTTTCAGCCGTTTTGCCGTTTTGGCCGGCGTTGTGTCGAGCTCTTTTGAACCATTTGAACTTTTGGCTTTTGCTGTTTTCTGTGTGTGTTATTTTGTGCCCTCCCCCATTCCACCCACCCCATGGGGGCAGCATGTTTTATTAGATATTTCTTTTGCGTTGTTTGTACTTCCCTTCCCCCCAACCCCCAAAAAACACACACACAAATCCTACGACATTTCGTCATGCTAATCAGCATGGAGTCACTCGCTGGCTAATTGGCTTAGACGTGGCTTAGAGGTGGCTTCGAAGTGGCTTCGACGTGGCTTTTGGACTCGTATGGACTGTGCGTTGTGTTGGCTATCAGATTACTTGAAATCTTGCAAAATTAAGTAGATTTAAACATACCTGAACACATGGTAGAGGGAATAAGAAATTGTGCAATCTGTCAGGGGAGTTGATGAATAACAGATACAAGTTTGTGGCAAATAAATCTTTGAAATTTACTTTTATAAAAACTGCTGTGAAATCCTAACTCACAGTTCGACAATCAACTGCTGTTTTGTGTGGAATTTGAATGTAAAAAAGACAGATGTCTTTCCAGAAATTCTTTACATTCTTTTCCCGAAGAAAGATTCATTAGGGCCCAAACCGCCTGCTGGTTCTCTGGTGATAAACTTTAATTAAAGCCGAAAAAACTAGCCACAAAGCAAAAGTCCATTATTTCATAGGTTTTGGTTTTCTAATGAGCCAAAGTACTTATTTTAATGAGGTTTTTAAGGGCAAAGATTTCAAATTGAAACGTTCATCCAATGGGACTTGGGTCTAGGTTTTTTTTATGATGCTAAAATGTTTTAAGATGGGTTTAAAGATGGAGCTAAAATTATGAAATAAAGTCTATCAATTTTGTTGTTAATTTGGATATAAAAAAGCAAGTTCTTAAGGCAAGTTTTCTTGTTGATAAAGAAGAATTAAAGGATTTCTGGTAAAAGATTAAACACCCAAAGATTTGTATAGGAAAGTAGTCTATGTATATATATATTCCATAGAGAAGGGGCCTCCAAGTAATATATTTGATGAAAATAATAACTTCTGAAAAGTTTTAAGAAGTTATTTTATTGATTGTTTAGTAATCTTATTGTCTTATTATTATTTTATAAATAAAATACAAGTCTAAAAAAAAAAAAAAATTAAATAAAAAAATTAAGTTCTTGACAGATCTCTTAGGGTGCAATCTTTACTGGAAATGCTTTGAAGGAATTTTTCAAAACACTTTATATATTTATGTACATAAAATTCTTAAAATTTACTTGGATTTTGACCTCCTTTTAGGAATAATTCTCTAGAAAAACCTTCCGTTTAATCAATTAATGATAAGATATCAGATGTAAAAGATATAATCGTTCCGATGAGAGATCTATTCCATTTGTTGAGGCTCTTAAAGTTCTGCCTCTTGCCGTCTAGCGCGTCATGAGGTTGAGGTGGGATTACGAGTACCTACGCAGGCGATTTCCTTATTCGATTTTCCCCATATAAACCATAACTGTTCTGCGCCACCCTGCCACGCTCTTCCCACCTGCTCACTGATTGAATTTCGATGTAGTTTTCTCTCAATCAAGCAATCAACGGAGGGACCAATGCCAAAGTCAACTCAAAACTTGTCATTTTATTTTATCGCTTTTTATATTTGTTTGGTTTTTGCATTTGCATTTTAGCTAATTTATTTATTTACTTGTCTGTCTATCGCTGGAATATCTTTTTATTATGCAAATGCAGGTGTCTGTGTGTGTGTGTATCTGTGTGTGTGTGGCCTATCTAGAAATTATGCAAATATCAGTGGGTCGTCGATTGCGTCGCCTTTTGTGACTTGCCAGCAAATTTAATTTGCTTAAACAATTTTCCACATAAGAACATTTTGCCCTTGCCCCTTGTGGAAGGGGGACGGGCGAGGGGTAGTGCTAGGGGCCACAAGGAACTTGCGTCTACATGAAACAATTAAAACCCCAACCAACCATGCATTTATTTCAAGTTATTCGCGCTGCCCCAGCAATTAACAGACCAAAAGGCGACTCCAAGTGGGTTCCAACTCCGGTGTCTGGGAAACGCACGAGCACGGGCAAGCATTGGGCAGTAAATTAACCCAAAAGCAGTGGCCAGAAAGTCCACACTTCAGGGAAACGAAGCTGTGGATACTCTTCCTACAAGATAGAGGCTTATGATGAGGTGCTACAGTGTTTGAAATACGATTTTGTGCTTTAAAAACACCCCTAAACATCTGAAGATCAATTTTTGGACAGATATAATAAGTTCTACTCATTACAGACATCTTAAAACCGATCTTAGGACAGCAGTGGGATATTTCTTATGGTGATATTGCTAGGATTCCTGAAATGTGGCTGTAAATTAAAGGAAAAAAGAGGTTAATCGAAGCAACAGCTTTAGGAAGCTAGAAGAAGGTCTTCCCAAGATTTAAGGATTATTCGGTGACGGATACGAAAGCTGTTCATCGTTGCTCTTCGTCATGGCTATTCGGTAGAAAGAACAGCTGGAACAAGATGATGTCGTCCCCACATCTGCGCTCTTTCGAGGACCATCCGACCATCTATGCATGCAAGCGTGCCGTATGATATGCGCTTGCTATCTCTTTCTGACGCTTTCCTCGCTACAAGCCGAGAGAACATGGATGGTCCTCACCGCAGCGGACGGCGTGCGTCTCTCTGCTCGGCGCTACACGGGCTCTATTTACCGATTAGGGGTCCTGCAAATGGGAAAATGTTTCTTTTGTTTCTTCCCCCCAAACCCATAAAACCCCTCTCGTTTAAGAGTATAACAACTAATTTGGAAAAAAAAAACAACAGAAAATGTCAGTGCAGTGCACAACCGACAGCTGTAGTTGTAAATTTGATTTTTATGGCTAGAAACATGTTGCCAATTGGCGGCAACTGGCCAAACAAGTTGGCTAAAACGTAACAGCAAACGGCACACACCAAATTGTTTGCGCTTTTCCAATCAGTTTTCCCGATATCTGTCACCGCAGCGGCGTCCAGCAGAAGGAAACTCAGCGACTCCGGTGCCGATTGCGGCTACTTTTGAGGTGTTAATTTGGCCACATGCCCAAAAGCTTTGGCCATAAATCCACTTCGTGTTCATGTCGCCGGCAATTAGCCGGGCCCACAAAATGTACTCGTACGAGCCTTGTGTTTCCGATTCTTTGGGCCAGATCAAAGACAATAAGAGGGTGGCACTTTTTAGTGGAATGTGTTTAGGAAATACAGAAGATTAATTGGCAGATATTAATACAGAATATTAAAGAATGTTGTCGCATGCCACAGAAAACAAGAACGAACGAGGGGGTAAAATAATGTTCTATAAACTATAATTATCTAGGAATTTCGAAATGTTTGCTGTCTAGATTTACTCTGAGAATAAAAAACAATTTTAGAGATTTATAACTAGAGAAAAATTAGTGGATTCCTTGGCAAGCAGATAAATGAAGCAGATGTTCTATTAGGAATATTAAGACGACCTTTTTCTTCTCATATTTCATGGCTCTTTAGAATCTAAGAGCTACCTTTGTATAAAAGATCAGCTCTTCCATTGGTTCCAAAAAGAAAGGAGACCTTTTTCCATCGATCCTGAAGGACTAAAAATTTTTTAAATACTTTTAAATCCGCTTAAAATCTAGATTTTCTTTTTCTAGTTTTTTTTCTTTCTGTAAATCCCAAAATTATGCGCACTTTTTTTCAACATTTATGTGGGGTTGGCAGCCCTTTAAACAGCTGATGAGTATTAATATATCGCTTGGGATAGAAGGGTATGAGAGGAAGAGATGTCTATAGGGAGTAAGAGTTCGAGTTTGGAAGCGAGAAGCGGGAAGACAGGCGTACCAAGACAGGGAAAGAAACCCAATTGTAATTTAGTTGGAACTAAGAATAAATAATAACCCGATTATTCAATGCAATGGAGTTTCTGTAGCGAATTACTACTCACTTGTAGGGAGCTCACCAAGAATGCCTACATTTATTTTTATTGTTTTTTTTTATTGTATGATTTTTTTAATATTACTTAACAATTCTACAAATAAGAATACGATTTTTTTTTTAGTTGTATTAATTTTTTAATATTACCTAAAAATTCTACAAATAAGAATATACGATAATATTATACACTTTAAGTGTTATAATGGGTTGGAAAAAATATCAAAAATTACTAAAATTATATCTCATTTTTCCCCAATAAGTTTTGTAAGTCGACTCAAAGGAACAGCTTTCTTTGAGCCAAAAATGTATGTCATTATAAGAAAGACTGTCGAAAGAATCCATCAAAAAATTAATTAATGACCCGGCAATGAAACTACAACTGAGGAGTCCTGTATTAGAAGAAATACTGAGAAAAACCCTGAAAAAATCAACCAGAAGGAAAGCCTTTCTAATGCTTATTGTTACATGGTTCTATCTTTGGGATTTAGTATCTTTTAATGCCAAAAATGAGACAGTTCAGGCTTGCAACTTAATTTTCAATAATCATCTCACACCAACACACCTACTCGTATATATAAAGGTATATATATAGAACACAGACACGTATTCCATAGTCTCTCTCTCGTTCGATTGCATGTTTAATGTTTCTGTCTGCACGACAAACTTTATTTTGTCAGCTGCATTTTAATTACTTTTTTGTCGACAAAACGAAAACAAAATCAGTTTCAGTTTTGTGCAAACTTGTGTGCTGTTTGCCTCTCAGAGGCCCAGAGTCTCGGAGTCTCAGACTTTGAATCGCAGTCGAAGTCGAAGTCTCCAGAGTCTCTCCGTCTCTCAGTCTTTCTGTTGAAGTCTCAGACTCTTTTGCTGTCTTGTCCGGCTATAAAATCGTGACAATCATGACAAAAAATCGAACGGATGTTTGAAATCAAAAAAATACGAAACTCTTTTTTTTTATTATTTTTCTTTGTTGTCTGTCTAAAAAAAAAAGTTTATAAACCGAAAATAAATAAATTCAAAAATAATAATTCATAATAAATTGTCATTTGACGTATTTGAAATGTATTGGCAATTAAAAAGCACACCATTGAGGCACGGCGCTCCTTAAGCCCATGAATCGTTCTCTTAAAAATATTTATATATACGTATATATTTATGGAGTTCATCAACTTGAATTTTTTGGGGTGTGGATACCACCCGCAGCACTCGAATCAAATGAAATCTGACCAAGAAAAGGCAGGAAAAGGCCAAAGTTCGAGATTGCAGATTAAAAAATTCTAAAAAAAAAAACAAAAAACTAAACAATTGTTTTTCTTTGTTGATGGATTAGGCAGCAGATTGTTGATTGAACCCCAAATGCAATGTCCCTGAAATGTTTAACGTTTAACAAAAGGGTTTAAACTCTTTTTTCGGATTTAGTCTAACATTTTTCGTAAAAAAGTGTTACCACACCTCATAGAAAATCTATTAAAACCAACCAGGTTAGCAGATTTTGATATTTCTGTATTATTCTGTATCTTGTAGTCAATATACAACAAAAATTACATACAAATTTCTATCAGTGATATTAATTTATACTCAAAAATACAAAATATAATCCTAATTATAATAAAACTTTATAATATAACATACAAATTTCCTATCACTAATTTTGGATTTTGCTATCTTCCTTAACGATTCGGAAATACTATCTTTCAAGGTCTTGGGAAAGGTTTAACAGTTTCCGTTGTAGAATGTGGCTCTTATTTGTATTTTGGGGTTATTGAAACAGTAATTTGTTTGAAATATTGGCCCTCTCACGGGCCAGGAGAAGATACCTGGGCGCCTCGGTTCTGGCAACACTGAAAGATGCTACCAATAATACGCCAGGGGAACCACTTGTCTTTGCTTAAAAATATCTCGATTCTCGAGGACTTGAAAACCTCCTAAGCACTCAAGCTACGGTTCATACCACCCCATTCCGGAAAACTAAGGGCCATACTGGCCCATGCGTGGCCCCACTGAGGGATGTCCATATTAACCCAACCTAACCTTGATATATCTAGCAGATAATCTAGATCAGAGATTCTGGAACTAGAACCCGAAATCTCTTAAATAACTACCATTAAAACCATTTGATGTATGATTTTGTGGAACAACATCTTGGGCTTCCCTCTTTATATATATAAAAACATATACTTTCTTAAATAGTAAACGTGTTATCAATATCGAAGAATTTCGAGGGGGATATTATTTGGTTCAATTCTTCATAAAAAAGCTCTAAAATATCAACCAAAAAAATAAAGAAACACTGTTGCTTACAAAATTTTTCGATAGTTTCTTTAGATATATCCTCCATAAATTGTAGGAAATTCTATCTCTAACATCTCTGCAAGAAAAAAAGTGTTTCTGCAGCATTTTCTGTGGAATTTTGTAGCCCTCCCTGGGACCGAGGGCTTGATCTTCGCGAATCTTTGAAAATTTTTTGCTTGCTTTGGCAATTTTTGTTTTCCTAAGAAAACAACACAAATTTGTTGTTATTATTCTTATTAATATGTACCATATTTTTTTTTTTATTTCTTTGTGGCCTTCCCTCTCTCCCTCTAAAAGGTTTTTTTTTCTGTGTCCCTTTCGGTGCTGGGCTTTTTGCTGTGTGGCATGTTTCCCGTTGGCCCAAGGCCCGCCCATGATCGAGTTTTTGTTGTTGTTGCACGTTGCATGTTGCATGCTGGCTTGCAGTTTGCTTAGGGCGCACTTAAGTACCGTTATTTTAATAAACGCCATTTGCTCAGGGCCTTCTTTTTTTGTTCTCTTTTTTTTTTTTTGGCTCAAATTCCCTTTGGGTTTACAAAGAGGTCTTTAAAAATTTCGTTGTGGGGAAAGGCTTTCTTTCAAGGAAGCTGGAAAGGTGCTGCTGGCAGAAATATAATATGTGCCTTTTTGAACAGGATACAGAAAGGGAGGACTGCCCCAAAGCGCCCTGGGATTCCTAGCAGAAACGCTACCAACCGATGGGCGCTGCTGCATGACCTGAAACACGTGTCAACGTTCTATAAATTGATCTTCAAGGGTATTTCATAGTTCAAACCTCTTTTGTAGCGTTTTTCTGTGGCAGAGGTCTGTGGGGGCACGGCTTGGGGCAGGAAATGCCTCATAAACTATAGCTGTGTGTCTTTTTGCAAAATACTATTTATTTACTCTTTTCTGTCGATGGAATAGAACTTTTGTTTGTTGTTTTTTTTTGCCTTTGCTTTGCCTTTGTTTCGTTTCTTCTTTTGTTTTTGCATAAACATTTATGCAAATGTCGAATGCCTAATTGACAAACAAGAGCCAAGTGTTGCACCCTCCCCCCAAGCCCCTGGAAAAGCCATGACATTGACGAGGGGGCCAAACGTCGGATGACAATCAGCGATTGACGATCGTCGACGAGACAGAGACAGAGAGACAGCTCCACATTTGTTTGTGTTGCTGTGGGGGATTCTCTGATTCGGAACGACCTTGAGCGGGGCCCCAACCAGGTCGCCAGAGTTGAGTCAATTATCCAGATATACGAGTGTTATAAAGTGATCTAATGAATCGGCTTTATGCGTGTTTCATTTGATAAACATTTGATGTTTTACGGTCGGTCTGGCCCTCGTTTTGTTGTTTGCTTTGAGTGAAAGTAATTTGTTGTTTGATTATCGTTTAGTATCTACGGGACACGCCTAGATATTTGGATGCTAAAAGCCACAGATTCTCTGACGTATTCTGGGAGAAAAGAAAGTTCAAATAAGGCTTTCGAGATGATGATGCTGGACGTAAATATAGTTGTAGTCATCACAAGGTTTTAATGTCATGTTTAAGGCCAACAGCAGGCAATCATTTGCCAGAGAGGCGGCAGAAGGCAGACACACGTGAAGGCGAAGAGAAATTTATCAATGAGGCGTGTCCGCACTTGATTTTGGTAAGAAGAATCGATAATGGCTAATGGTTAATGGGGATGGGCCTCAAAATGAGTCTTGGAATTGGGGGGGATCGATAATGGAATAATTTGGGATAATAAGCGATGTTCAATTGATGGAAGATTTCCTTCAGATTGCAGATACATATCCATAGATGTCTTTGTCTCTTCTTCAAGTTAATCTGCGATCGTATCTTTCTGGTTTTCTTCAGCTCTGATCGAGGCAGGTCTCTAGCTTCCTCAACAGCTCTTCGCTGATCAGAGCTGCTCCTCTGGATGCCTCTCTTGATGCTCTCTTGCTGCCAGACAAATTGTTTTATCCATATACAGCTTGTACGAGTATCTGTGGCATCCTTTGAGGACCAATCGAGATATCATTATTTATATCGATTCGATCACAGCCCCAGATCCCGGACTGTAATTCCAGGCCATTTACATGACTGCCACGGATGTGGCAGACAGCATTGACAGGCGGAATAAAGGCAATCTTCCATTTAATAACCAATTATCATTGATCAACTGCACGCCCCAGAACCCAGAACCCAGAACCAGATCGAGGGCTACAGAAGGAATACCGCACTTCAGAGACACACAACAGAAACAGAAAGAGAAACCAATAAAGACAGAGGGACAGAGAGACAGAAATGCACTGAACAATATCAATTACGAATTACATCTGATTATCCCCGGAGTCTGGGCTGGACTGCAGTTCTTATTGCCTGGGAATCGGCCATGGTCATGGCCATGGCCAAGGTGATCCCCCGGCACCGGGGGCTCCTCTCTGTGTGTGTGTGTGTGTGTCTGTGTCTGATTAGCGCATAAACAAGTTAATGCCATTGACGATGACGATGCTGAGGGGCAGAGAGAGGCAGTTGGGGGGGGGCAGCCCCTGTACGTGGTGCAATGTTATTGCTTCTGATGTTTTGGGGGCTGGAAATCAAAAACTGTTGTCCAGAGGCCCCAGCGAAAGATGGAGAGCTGTTTGGCAGTCTCACGGCGTCGCTGGACTGATGACAACCACGACGGTGGCGGCGGCGGCTCCAAAAGCTTTTGATCTTGACGTCGCTTTAGCCCCGATGGCTCTGCTGTGCTGTGTTTGGACCATGTTGAACTTTTTGCCGCCTTCCTAGAATATGTAGACCTCTGTTTGCCCAACACTTTGACGGCGAAGGCGAAGGCGGACCCGGAGGTGGATCCGCCGTATGCTAATGTTGTTTATGAAACCCAAAGTCAAACACCATGCTGTTGACTTTACAGAAATGCCAGAGAGACTTACAGCGAAAAAGGTGAATAGAGATGTTTCCACATGGAAGTTGCAGCAGAAGAATGGTTTGTGGCCTGTCAGGGGAGTAGAGCAGAGCCATCGTGTGTTCATTAGCATGGGGACTGGCTGGCTTTTTTGTGGACAAACATTTAGCTCGGAAATGCTTTAAATGGAATGAATGGGCGATCCCTCAAGGGGTTAATTGTTATTCATGTGCTCCCAAACAGATCCAAGTGGCTTGCGATCCCAAAACACTAGACAGCGGACGAGTTTTGTTCGTTTAATGGTTGAATATCAATGGTTTTCCTTGCTCTAGGCATAATTGATTACTTTCGAGGATGAATTTCAACTTTTAGCATGACTGTACTTCGAACAGTGTGTACACAACTCTGTAAAAGTCTGGAAATACCATAAGAAATCATCTTTCAATCGATAAATATACGAGTTTTTCCTCTTTTATGCATATTTGATGAATTTCAACTTTTGGCATGACTGTACTTGAAACAGTGTGTACACAATTCTGTGAAGCTCTGAAAATACCTTAATATTCTATAGCACTAGACAGCCAACAAGTTTTTTTCTTTTAATGGTTAAATATCAATGTTTTTCCTTGCTTTAGGCATAATTTTTTAAATTCTAGGATGAATTTCAACTTTTAACATGACTGTACTTCAAACAGTGTGTACACAGTTCTGTGAATTTGTGGAATACCTCCGTGGAATCATCTTTTAATGAATAAATATACAATATTCTCCTCCTTTTATGCATATTTGATGAATTTCAACTTTTAACACGACTGTACCTGAAACAGTGTGTACACAACTCTGCGAAACTCTAAAAAAACCGTTATATCTTACAGGGTTGTTTGTTTAGCGATGATTTTCCAACGAAAAGACTTGGAAAACATTCTTTGAGCATTATTTTTGAAAGATTCGCTACCGTAGCCGGTTGCCCAGTGTAATTTAGAGGTTTGTTTCGGGAAGTCTGGGGTAGGATTTAATTTGCGGGCATTAACGTCGACAATTGTCTGTGGAAGAGCCAGCAGCAGTAGCATCTCCTATGCAAATGAGGGGACAATTATGCTGATCAGCACTAATTGGGGGGACGACCGACGTGTACGACAGCGAGTGACCCACAGAGCGTGACTAACCCAGTTTCTCTTGCTTTTGCAGGCTGCCCCGCGTCGACGAGCTCCCACTGCCTGCGCTGCAACAAGGCCGGCTGCATCAAGTGCCCCATGTACCTGGTCACCGACAGCCGCCAGTGCGTAGACCAATGCCCCGCCGGCTACCTGGACCAGTGGTCGGCGCACACGGAGTTCATGGGTCGCGTGTGTGTGCCCAACGGCTACTCCGGGCCCCTGATGGCCGCCCTGGCCGGCCTGCTTGGCGGCTTCCTTGTGTGCCTCTCCCTGCTGGCCGTGGCCGTGATGCTGGTGCGGCGCAAGCGGCGCAGGAAGTCCGTCAAGCAGAAGCTCATCAACGAGAACACCATGGACCGGGCGGACTTTATGCGGCAGCTGAACGAGATGCGTCCCAATGCCGAGTACTTTCTGGCCATGCTGAATGACACGCGGCGCCAGATCCGGAAGCTGTACTTGTCCGGCGAGGTGGCGGCGGCCAATTCGTACCGGCCCATTGTCCGGGACCTGGCCAAGCTGCTGATTCTGCTGAATCGGCCCATCGAGCTGATTCCCACGCCGCCGCACGACTGGTCGCGGCTGCACGCCTGGTCGGAGCAGGCCCTGGAGCGGTACAAGCCGCAGGTGGGCCAACTGATTGACTTCTTCCAAGCCTCGCATGGCGGAGGCGTCGGCGGCCTGCGCGGCGGCCACCATGAGGTGCTCTATGCAGCTCCCACCAAGAAGTCGCAGGCGAGCATCTTCAGGCACCAGCAGGTGACACCAGTGTCGTCGGCGCCCCAGGGGGTGGCCGGCGACCTGCTGGCGGGCGATCGCAACAGCAGCGCCTCCGCCCAGCAGAAGCTGCATCTGTTCGGGTCGCTGATCAGCCTGCACGAGTTCGAGGAGCCGCGCGCCTCGGACCCCTTTGGCAGCAGCTTCAACACGCTGAAGAGCGGCAATCTCATTTCGGATCTCAACGCCAGCTCGCTCTGGCTGGAGGATGAGTTCTACAAGCTGGGCTTTCGACCGCAGGACGAGATCACCACGGAGCTGTAGGGTGACCACGCTGCAGCCGCTCGAAACGCTAAGAAGTATTAAGCCTGGCTGACGGCGCTACACGGTCATGTCTAGCGCGTGTTTCAGCCGGGGGCAGGAGCATTTGCGTGCACATTCCGCCAGGCCATCATCACAAATCATCGAAATCATCGAACAAGCAAACTGAGACGCCATTTAGCAGCAGTCGCTAAATGTCCACGTTTAGTTTAGTTAAATCAGTTAAGCAAGCAAGAAAACTAGTCACGTAAAATCACAAAAACACAAAAAAACAAAACAAAACGATGCCTACACGAACACTGGGAGTAGGCGAATGGAAAAAGCAAATGGAAATCGCGTGGAAAATGAATTTAGTTTTTATAGATTTTACAAAAATCGCAAACTTCATGTAACGAACAATATTCAATATACATACTACTATAAAGATACCATTCAGATAAAGATACACATACAGATACCGATAATGTTTAAAGTAAAGATATTTAGCTTTAGATACTCGTAGTACGGAATACTTATAGCTATAGCTAGGGCCTACGCCCACATAGACAGAAATTATAATGCTTAGTGAATACAGAATGGAAAATAAATTCATGTGCCTTAAGAAAATAAAATGTTCAACAATTTGTATCAATATCCAGCAGGCGCCGCCCGGCCAGCGCTAAGGCTCCTCATACTTCCAGATTATGTCGTCGGGCTCCAACTTGACCGCATATGCGCCCTGTCATGTGGCCTCTTGCAAGGCTTCCAGGGCCTGCATGCTCTCGGCCGATCGTTTGCGTTCGTTGACGAGCCGCGACAATTCGCGGGCATCGTAGCCGATCAGCAACTTCAGATCGCAGTCGAATTTATAGGCAAACCGCTTGCCGGAGACCTTGGAGATCATATCACCGTCGTAGTAGTAGCGCAGGGCGCGCGACAGCTTCTCGTAGTTCATGGCGGGCTTGTTCTTCTTCACGCCCCAGAGGCGGGCCACGCGATCGGGCTCGACAAGCTTGAACTCGCCCTCGGTGCCCACCCACTCGATGATGTCCGAGTGATCGCAGTCGGTGAGGATTTCGAGCAGGAATTGCCACAGCTGCACCTGGCCGTTGTTGCCGGAGCCAACTGCGGTGTAATTTGTGGGGCTTTGTGGCGTTTGTGAACTGTCGGCTATAAGAAATGGGGGATTAGTGGAAGGCCCTTGCTGGAGACTTATTCTACTCACAATCCGTACTCTTGACGCTCTGGTAGGACTTCCTCATGATCCGCTGTTCGAGGGACGTCGCAGAAGTTGCCGCCGTGCTGCTGGGAATCACGATCTTGGGTTGCTTGGGCTTCCGCAGCTCCTCGGCCTGTTTGTGAACGACGGACACAAAGTTGCACTCCTTGAGCAGCTGCAGATGTGTCCAGAAAACATTGCCTGGATCGTGCGGCAGCTTCTGGCTGAACTCATAGTGCGTCATGGCGCACAGCTCTTGTCCGTTGATCCGCCAGTCGCTCATGATGATGTCGTTCAGCTCGAACTGCTTCACGGCCCACTCCAGCCAGTGGCTCACATGGGCCGTGGTCCATTGGCTGGCCACCTCGGGAATATTCAGACGCGTCTGCTCCCGCTTGAACTTGCTGTCCAGCACCCAATTGAGAACGGGCTTCACACTCTTGACCGGCTCCACAGGCTCATCTTCACACTCCTCTTTGATCCTTCTGCGCTTGAGGCTCTCCGTTTTCACGGGACTAACGCTGGGTGAACTTTCGACGCTCAACGAATCGGGCGGCGAGAGCTGGGCCGTCACCGGCGAGATGGTTTCCTCTGGGTCCTGATCGGCCAGCGCTTCATCTGTGGGCTTCAGGACGTCCACTATGTTGATTCTTTTTTGTATGGTTTGGATTTGGACGTTGATCTGTACCAGGCCCTCGCCTTTGACGCACTGATCCACAAGGTTCTTGTGCGGTTCCAGCTGTAAGAATGAAAGAGTTTTAGAAGTGGAACCTCCCGGAGAGCTGCACTCACCTCTTGGGCATCCTGCAGCCAAAACGAATAGTAGTGCAGTTTCACGTCAATTTTTTCCTCAACAAGTTTTCTGTAACAGGAAGAAGAAGAGACGTTTTTCGTCAGTGCTGTCCATGTGCTCGCCACAAAGGAGGTTCTGTTCTCTTACTTCAGCGCAGTCAGTGGCTCCCTGATATCCATGTGCACAACGATAATATCGTCGGCATCCGCGAATTGCGTCTTCTCGAACATCTCGCAGTCGATCACCTCCTCTGCAATTAATTGTTTACGGCACAATTTGTTACAACAGGTGCGTCCGCATGGCGCAGCGATTTCCGCTGCTCTCCGACTTACCCAAGGTGCCGCCATCGCGCAGACGCCGCATCAGTTCATCCGCGAGCACATTGGCGCCTTCCATTGCTTTGTTAATTGGATAAAACCGCCTTGTTTATTTATTTATCTCGTGGTTTTAGTTAGAGGTGTGACCGCAGATTTATCGATACCGTCCGACCCTCAGAAATATACCAAAACATACCGCCTCATTTCAAAATATACCGTAAATATACTGACGAATTCAAGTTCTACTATACGTATTCCTCGTTTTTGATATTCCGTCGAATATTACTAGCTATATAGAACATTTTGCCATGCCATCATAATTTTATCCCATTGATGAATAAATTTTGTACACAATTGGTTAGTTTTTATTCCTTGCTTTTATTGTATTTTGACTAAAACAAGGTTTAAGCAAAATAGTTCAACAAAAAAAAACAGTCGCAATGTTGCTGGTATTTGAAGACATGATGCGTGTATATTCATTTTTATACCCTATTTTGTTAATTTTGTATGAAGATGAAACGTGATTTATAAAGACCTTTTCTCAAATTGATATTCTTTAGACATATTCAAGTACATTTTTAGTATCTTGTATATATTTATGTCGATCCTGATACCTACTGAGCCTTGGAAGACAAACATATTCACAATTCTATAACATCCATTTCCCCCAGGGTATGTGTGCATGGAATTAGCAACATGTTTGTGTATGGAATGAGACTCATTGTTGTCAATCCGCTAAAAGAGGTCCTTACCCGATTCAAGTTCGATTATCGATATAATCGACTGGTTACGAGTGGTGCGCGCCAAATCTAACTTTTTTGAATGTGAGCGACAAGGATTTAAATGTTGTCAACCGGGCCATTACCGATTCAACAAATACGACGATTCCCTCAATTTTGATCTTCCGTCGAATATCAGCTATATGGAAGATTTAGCCATGGCCACATAATTTTATACGATTGGTGAATCTATTTTCTACCTGATTGGTTTATTTTAAATAGTGGCTTTTGTTGGATCTTGTCTAAAAAAGGTTTAAACAAAAATGGTCAACAAAAAACAGTGGTAGCGTAAGTGAGTATGGAATGTAGGGACATTGTTGAGCTAAAAAGGGACATAGCTGGACATAAACCATCGTCGACGAAGAGAGGATATCCCACCTAGAAAAGGAAGAAAGTCCAGAAAAGAGAACAAATCCCAAAAATCGGCATCGATACGAGAATTACGCGCCAAACATAAAATATTGAAAGTGAAGGAGCGACAAGGATAATAGATTGATGAAATTTATAAAATATCTGATATCTAAAGATATTCATTAAGGGCATGCGTTGTAGATGCGTCCAATATAGTCTTTGTATCTGATCGCCGTGTTATTCTGTCCAATAAGTTCACCCTGTCTCTACTAGGAGCACACCTTTTTTTCTTTATCACCTTGACAAAGGATCAATCCACCTTGAAAATTACAATATATTCCAAGAATTGTATATAATATTAATTTAAAAAAAAAGCGATCCCTTATATATATTTTTTGATTTAAGAAACCCACCTAGAATACCAAATTTGTAAATTCTAGATTTGCCAAAAGTGTGTAAAATACATGTAGCAGCGCAGTGGTACCAAAATCATACGCATGGTGAAATTAGATGTGGCGCCACTAAAAAATGTATTGTACATGTATATTTCGATGCACATGTAGATGTACAATGTAGCAACATGATTTCGGTTGATTTTGAATTCCGATAATGCTTCGATCTAGAGCAAAGTCTGTGGATATATAGATCCGCACTGCGCAAATATGTGGGATAATATTGAATTTTTTGAATCATTAAAATTAAGAGGATTAAATAAGATTTTATTACAACATAAAATACTGTGAACAAACGGGCATTAGAAATTATTCCATCTGAAATATAAATTTAAGCATAAATATATCTTCAAGGCCCAAATTTGTGTATTTATTCCTCAGATTATTCAAACCCGAATCGGAAATATTAGGACTTTTTGTCAGAGTATATCAATGCAGAGTATATTCATGCAAATTTCAATCATCATTTGCACCAATTAATGTTTACGATTTTATTCGAATTTTAAGAATTGTCAATATTCTGGTGTCGTTTCTGTTCACTAGAAAAGCCATCGAATTTAATTAAGGAATTCGCAACAATAAGATGGATACTCAAACGCCTGGCCCACTTCACACTGAGTGGCTGTGGCTCCCCTCTCCCCGCCATCTATGATATTTTGCAGCCTGAAGAGTGCGTGCTGCAGATACAATTGCCGATGCACCATTACAAGTGGGTTGGAGGGGGCAAAAGAGGCTCCCAACTTCTGTTAGTGCTGATTAAATGCCTCATAACTTGGTCGACAAAGGCAATCCAGTCAATCAGTCAGTGGGTCAGACGGTGGTACAAAGACTGGCAATTGTCTTATCAGCCCGGAGTCCAAGTGCACCGCTCACTTGTTAAAAACAAACGATTTTCCATGTTCCCACTGAGATACGAAAGTAAAGTCGAGTTACGCACTGGAACCCTGGAGTTTCGAGCAGGCATTACCTCATTGTTGACTCAGTTGTCCGATTGCGAGCGATATTTGCTTGCAAAATTCTGGCTAAATATTGTGCATGGGATGACAATGATAGACAGTATGACTCTGTTACCGTTTCTCATTATGATTCAAGCTTGAGAAGTTTCTGGTGGAGGGTCGATATATTCCCCGATTCGCCGCTAACCTTGCAACAGCCTGCCGCACACAGCCCCCAAAAGACCAAAAGACCAATAAGGTGGTACGTACACACTTTGCTATGAATATTTGTTGACTAATATTTATTGTCCAGCGGACCAAATTCAAGAGTCAACATTTGATTGGGGCTTGTGCTGTGGTCACCATCTCCTGACTCATTTCCATTGTCATCTTTAAAGTGCTTAGTATTAGTGTGATTAATTATTATCCAAACAATTATTACTCATTTGTCTATGCAAATGAGGGGCAATCTCTGAAAGATCTCGATCTATCTGCATTACATGGTGAGTACACGCCGCACTGACCTTTTGCTGAGCGGAGCACAAAAATTGTCTAGGTCAAGACCCCAGCTGCAGTGGTAACCGAAATTCGAGACCCACAAAAATGTATATCAAAAAGGCAAAAAGGGGAGGGTATAGCAATGACAACGTCGGAAGGAGACATAAAAACCGATACCATAAAACTATGCGCAGTCATTGTGGCGCCTCCAACCTAATAGGAAAACATATACCCGTAGCGTCTGCCAAGCAGCGCCGAAAAGAGCGTGGCGGCGGCACAAACAACCCCTTGGGATGGCCACCGCTGCCGCAGGATTACGAGTATACGAGCCCCGGTGGCACATTCAACTCTATGCTGACTCTCCCCGCCACGAGAATTGCGTCACTGGCCGAATAGCCTGGGAATTAAATCAATAGGGACAACTCCCACACGGAGCGAGTGCTTAAGTGGAGCAAGTGGCTCGGTGCCTGGAACTCGAGGAATTTGCATTTTTCGTGGCCAATACACAAAGCATTGGCCAGTATTTGGGTCGGCGTCGTCAAAGGATTGCAAGGACATTTCAAAGGCGAGCGAAATGCGTTTGCCGCGAGCATAACTCAGCCGACTTGGCCATTTCCTTTTCGACTTCTCGCTTTCTGGCTTTCTTGCTTTCTGGCTTTCCATTTCATAATTTGTATTAATTAATTGGTATAGTTTTCTCTGGCCGTCGTCAAATGAATTATGGAGCCATTCGGGGACTACACCTACAAGAACAGCCTTCAGGCCTTCAGGGCAGGATATGAACCCGTTTGCGTTTTGCCTCTTTTTTTATTGGTTTTTCGAGTAGCTTTGAATTATTTATTAGCCCGTTGAGGGCAAAGTGCAGTCACGTTATTGATGAACCGCCTAAGTGGTTGGAAAAGTACGTACGTATATCCTTGAGGCCACGATATGTACAAAAAGAATATAACATGAAAAGAGATACCAATTGTTGAAGGAACATATCAAATGATTATTCCAGATGGCCTTTCTCTGATCTCCAGTTTTGTTTCTTTAATTGCAAATATTTGCTCATCTTTTGGTCATTTCCGAAATTAAACATTCCCATTTCGTTTTTGAGTCATGCTTAGAGGGCCAGTGTCTTGAAAAAACTAATTATTATTCTGTGACTGTGTCAACAGTGGCCGAATATCAAACGGAAACACATGTAGAGATGATTTGCGTACAATTTAGGATTGTCCCAAGTGACTCAGCGCCATATGACACCATCAAAGCGAAGATTTGAAGGAAATTTGAAAAAGATTTGTGCATGCTAGAAAGTTTACTGATATTTTTATTTGGCTCTGATTCAGATAGCTGGCATGTTAAGCGATAAGATCAGAAAACGCTTCAGTTTGTTAGAAAAAAATTATTTTAAAGACCACTATTATCCTTTGAGATTTGTACGTATTTATATCTCATTGAAAATTTGAATTCAAACCCAAATGCTGTACATTTACCTATTTTAGATATAACTGTAAGCTGGAATCTATGGAAGAAGTCTCTAATCTTATCCCCTATACCTTCAGAAAGTTTCAAAAGCAATCTTAAATATTTTTAAATTTTCAGTTCGCTGTAACCATAAGACATTGAGCTGTTCTATATGATCTTAAGACCTTAAGACCTTAGCCTATTCATCCCTTATTCTATCTATCAGAGTTTTCTATCAAATTTAAATAAAAGTACCTTCCATACATCGTAATATATGAGCTTGAAAGGTGCGGTAATAGGCGTATATGTATACCATAGTCTCTATTTATATTATCTTAAGATTTTACAGACGGTCTTAGAGTCGGTCTGGAAGTACGGAAGTACATGCCATCTGATCGAGCTCGTCCATGCTGCTGCACAATCGCTTCCGTGATGTGTTCCGAGCTGTCATCGCCTTAACTTGCAACTTCCTTTACCACCTTCTTGGTCGTGTTATTGGTACGTTTGTAAGTAGTCTGGAAATCTCTTCTTAAGTCACCTTTGATGCACCTGCCATTTCTTTTATACAGAAACGATAGCTGAATCCGGCTACAGAGAAGACGCAGGGAAGCCTTACTGTGGAGGCAACTCTGGATGCTGCTATCAGTCTAGGATACCTGCCTCGCAGCATTGGGTCGCTCGATACACGTATCTTAAGCATTAAAGGCCCTAATGCTGCCTTTAACCATTTCATTTGGAGCATGCTCGCTCCATCGAGCTGATAACAAGCCTCTGCGCCGACCGCAACATGTTCCATGTTCGATGTTCGAAAGCTCCCCGAACAGCTGTTTCCTCTCCGCCTCTGCCCGCGCGTGTCCTATGCAAATCGGCTACCTACGCTAAGCACAGCCGGCTTTCATACGCCTCGTATGCCCATGCCCCGAGCCCGAACCCGAACCCGAACCGAACCCCCAAATGCTCGCACACGAGTTCGCTCTTGTGGAACGTACGCTCATGTCTGTTTCATGTTCAATATTGAAAAACAGTCCGCTGGCTCGATTTGAAACGCGAAGGTTGTTGACGGTGCGCGCGCGTTCTTGTGGTTGAATCGAAGTTCAAGTCGTTCGCGTAAAGAATACATTCAGTTTTGGCCAAGAGCGAACAGCGATTGTTCTAACGCTTATTTGATTAGGTACGCTGGTCTCTTTCGTCAGTTTGTTATCTGTGGTGCGTGCGTGTGCGTGTTCTTTATTTCTTCATATATTTTTGTTGTTAATGAGTGGGCGATGTATAATTTTGTGTGGTGGGCGTTTTGTTTTGCCATTTGGGCAGCAGAAATCGTCTGAAAACTAGTTAGCCATGCGTGCTGGCCGACTCTGACCTGTTCCCTCCTCAATTCAATTTTCGAACAATAGAACGGATGGCAAAAAATTACAATATTAAACAGATTTTTCAACAAAAATGCAGGACTGACATTGCCCCTGACGGCCCAGACATCAATAGGCGACAGCATTTATGTCCATAGTTGTTGTTGTTGTTCCTCAGTGTGTGTTTTCCATCGATTTGCATTCATTTCCCCTTCGCATTCGCTCTAATCAAAACCCCGAGTCGAACACGCACGCACACGCACAGACATGCTATCAGCCACAATCACATCGCTGTGTAACGGGTGTTGTAAATCGAACAAAATTTAATTACAATTTTTCTTGTTTCAAAAAAAAACAGCTTGAAAGCAAGAAAAAACCAATCCAAAAACTAATTTGAGTTGAACAACAATTTCGAATACATTTTCCAAAAGGTGAGTTGGCCAATCAATCGGTGGGGGGAGGGTGGAGGGATTGTGATTGAAATCGATTTGTGTGTTGAAAACCGAGTGTGTGTGAGTGATGCATCCTCCAAAGGAAATTATTGATTTTACCGGAAATGTCCTTCGCCGAATGCACTGCAGAGCCGAAACGAGACCCGGCCCGGCTTCGCTTTACAGCAGCTGAAAAGGCCCAAGGACACCGGGGCTCGCTCTCATGGTGCAGTGCCACCCACCCACTCCCCGTTGAACAGCTGTTTTCAGATGTTTTCCCGATTGGGTGGCAACATTTTTTGGTTGCAGCAACTTTTGTTTTCAATTTCAATGCAACATCGAACAAGTGGCTGCCGGCCGGGGCGCCCCGTCTGTGCGGTGGCACGTGGGCTGAATGGGTTGTGTGGCCTGTGTGGGTGCCGAGACCTGCACCACCTCCAATGCACTTCTGGCCCGCTTGGGGGAACCACTTGTTTGTTGGGGCATGTAATAGGCCTCTCAGGCATTGCCTCACAGCCAAGTGGAACGCTGCCATATGCCGGGCCCAGGCCTCCTGCAAATATGCCACAATATTCTCTATTTATGCGCCACCCCCACGCGCGTCTCGCATTTTTCCCATTAATTAACTTTCAATGCTGTCTATCTACAGTGATCCCTCATATTTCCGTTGTGTCTGGCTGTTCTGGCAGCCCGAGTTCCGCCTAGGGAGTGCTCACTGCAGTGCCCTGGGGTTACTCTCGTTTTAATTTAACACTAGAGCGATTTTCGCCGGCTTCCAGCTTATCAGATATCTGCCAGCATAGGCATATGCCACACTGTCATTAGATAGAGTCCCCCGATAAGGGGACTGCGCCAAAAAAATGTAAGCCTACGAGGCTACGAATATCCGGTTCATTGTAATGGCGGGGGGAGAGACCTCCTCCTCCTTCTCATACTCCTCCTCCTCTTATCTGTTTATTTGATTTTCCATGAGCTCATCGGCGGCTGCAATTCTTTCCGTTTTGCACTCAGGTAAACCCCAAACGAAAGATCATATTTCCACTTTTTGGGTTCTGTTTACTCGCTGGCGTTCCACCCCTCTGTAGTTTGCCCCTTTTGTGGCATCGATTTCACATTGAATTGGTCCCCTTTTTGGCGCGTGTTTTCAATTTATTTTAGTTGAATTGCCCATGGATAGTGTTTGTCTCTTTTATTTGGTTAAATTAAATATCCATTATGATTTTGAAACCCCTTTCTCGATTGTTATCGTGTGATTTGGTTTTCCTGTCGCTCTTCTATGGCTGCAGAGCGTGGAAATTTGCATAATTGCATTCATTATAGGGCCTCTCTCTGTCTCCGTGTGGTAGTGGGGACCCACCCATATTTGCCCCCCCTGGAGTGCCAGTTGATTGCAACGTTTTGTGGTTTCCTTAAGGGGAGGGTTCGGTTTACCTTTTTGCGGTTTCGCTCTCGTTTGTTGGCACCTTGTAGGGGCTTAAGCTCATGCGGTGAAAGGGTAGGGATGTGAAAGTCTAAGGGAGTATCCTTTTACAAAGGGAAGAGCCATATACCTGGAAGATTTATTACAGACAGGGTGAGACCTCTCCATTCCATGCCACATTTATTGCACAATTCCACGCTTAATGTTGCCCTGTCGAAATTGTTGCCAGTTTTATATGCGTTTTGATAAGCACCAAATGATAATTGGTGGCGCTGCAACAATTAACTAAAGCAACATCAGTTTTTATGATCTGAAGCGTGGAAAGAGAGCAAACAACACACAGACAGCTAGTGAGAGAAAGAGACAAGTATACACAAAACTATTTCAAGTGCAAACTGTGGCGTGACATTCCCCGCTCTCTCAACGTGGTTTGTCTGTCTATCGGTCTCCGAATGTATGGTGAAATTTCTATCTTTCTCCCACTTTTAATCTACAAATTCGAAAAATATGTGAAATTTTTACAACAAGAGCAACAGTGAAAAAAACGCATAAAAACGTTGAATTTTTGTTTGCCACCTTTAAGGTCACATCAGCAGCACATCAGCATCGTAAAAATTGTTGTCGTCCGCCCCAAGAACAAAAAAAAACATTTGTTTGCCATTAAGCTAAAAGTAAATATTAGCAGATATATATAGCTATATAATACCTATATAGCCAGCGTTCTATATATACAAACAGACGCGAGAAATTGCAATGCATATAATATATATGCATATAATTGTACAGTGAAAGTTCTCTGATAGGAAGAAGATCAGACCCAAAGGCGATCCTTTACAGAGCTGTTCCTTTCCTTAACCGATCTACGCCAAAGTTTATAGTCTTATAAACGATATATTAAACTCAAATATTAGGCCTCCCCTCGGGCGATTTGTCACTGTTTGAATACTAAACTTTTGATGACCAAAAGGAAGACGAAAAATTCATTCATGTTTCGGCACATGATTGATAAGCCAGCCGGCCTCTGGCCTCCCTCCTCCGGGGCTGATAGACTTTCTGTTAAATTCGTTCCGACTTGTGCTGCGAGCATTATGAATATTAATGTTTCGGTGACGTCAGCGATGCATCTGACAGATGACAAAAAATCAGCCACTAGACAAATCAAATGCAAAAGCAGCAGCAGCAGTCGAGTGCAACAGAGCACTGAATGAAGATGAATGAATGGAAACAGGCACGAGTTCAAATTGTTACACTTTTGCTTGGGATACACTTTCCAGGGGGTATTGTGGGTTTTTATGGAAAGCAGAGAGAGAGAAGTGTGTGAAATAATGATTTCTCTCTATTATAAAAAAGTTTTGGGTCGTCGTCGTCGTGTATTTTACTCATATCGGCGTGAGCGAGCAAAGCGCGTGAGCCGGGGGTTGACCCGCTTAGTATTTAGATACGATAACAAATGTTTTGGGTATGTTAAGATCCCACTAGATAAACCATTGTTGAAAAATCGGACTCTTAATAATTTTTTCCCAAAGCCCGATTTTTCCTTAACACAATCCAAAAATTCTGAATATTTTTTCACATTTAAAAGTGTAAAAATTGTAGAATAATATGTCTACCAAATCTGTTTATTGATTTAAGTGATTGTTTAAATATTTTATACAAGGATGTTGTCGGTTTAAAGATAATCCAATCGTAATTCTATCATGTATTATTCCGTATATCGGAATGATTTAATGATTAAGTGATTGTTAAAATATTTTATGCAAGTAAAATTGTTGTAGGTTTAAAGATAATCCAATTATTATTCTATCAACTATCATTCATTATATCGGAACAAATCTTCCACTGAAAGGGTATCCCAAGCTGCGACCTCAGGGCTACCCTCTTTTCTGGTATTCTTTTCATATATTTCCATTGCATATTTCCGAAAAGCTGTCAACTCTCGCTGTCAGAGTCATTTGACATTTCCATTTAACTTAGTCAGCACCACACACACACAAAGACACACCACACACCAGTACACACACACACACACACACACACACACACTAGTGTACCCTTCCAAATTAAAACAGTAACAACCACCTGCAGCAGCACCCAGCGCGTAACTAATTTTCCCAGAGCGTGGTGGCTGGGGGAGGGGGAATGAATTTCGCTTTCGACACGGCCAACAAATGCCGAAAAGTGCATGCCCCCACCGCCCCATCCCCTGCGTTACGTCCCTATCGGACGGAACTCATCTGTCGGCGGTCTGTCTTTCTGACGGTCCCTGAATGTTGGCCAAGGGGTCAAAAGCTCAGCAAATGACAAACATGCAATGGCGTTAAATTTTTATGCGTGTTGTGAAAAATATGACAAGGAGTTGAAGAGAGGGATATACACACGAGTATGGATAGGGGGAGCAGGGGCACAATGTTGCGCTGCAGTTTTGGGTGTGTCAACCGTTTGCTGGTCACGCAATGCAAAGGAAAATGAAGAATTTTCCGCCAAAGACCCCGCGATAGGCCAAAGATAGCAAACTGCTGCTCTTTTCGGTGTTGCCGTTGGCGGCCCTTTTAGCGGGGAGTTCTTTTGTATTTTATGGCATAATACCCACCAGAATAGGGCAGGAGAAATGGGGGGAGGCCTATGGTAGCAATGACATCAACTTTGCAGCACCCAAGGCCTTATCTCTTCCGACATCGCAATTTATTAGATTGTGTGCTCTTAAGTTTATCGCCCAAATTAAATATTTCCCTGTAAAAGATATGCCGTGTAATTGTTTAAGTGGCGAGATCTTAAACAGAGAGATATCTAAAGGAGGAGAAACAGTAGTCACATGAATGAATGAAATGAATCATATATGGTCGGTCAATAGTAATATCTTTATATCGATTGCAAGCCCCTTTTCCCCCCCTTTGGAGACCACAGTAACCTTGAAAAGATACCGTGTATCTATGTGGCCTACCAACCGACTTACGTCACTTGTCCACGACAGAAAACCAAACAAACAAATGTCCGGCTCTGCCACTCCCCCCACTCTCCACTGAACGGACAAGTGACAACGTTGAATGTCACAGAGAGGCAGAGACAGAGACAGAGACAGAGGCAGAGGCAGAGACAGGGACAGACTCAATATGGCACAGGTCTCCCTTCCTCCCATTGACACGAAATTGGAGCGCACGCTTCATTTACCGAACGAACGGCGATAAAAAGAAAAATACAGCACAAATACGAATACAAAAAAATAAAATAAAATCAAATAGATATGGCAACAAACTTGGATGATTTACTGCACCTTCGATAGTGGCAATGGCAGACCTGTCGCTTGGCCAGTGGCCACTCATAAGATCACCTATAAAAATAGCCAAACTAAAAGCCAACAAACGATCACCTAAGGTCGAAAGAAAAGCGCGGAAGAATGCGGCGAGCAAGAGCTATGGAATGGGGGAACAAAAATTTCTGAACAAATAAACTGAAATTAAATTAGATTTGAATTTGAATTCGAATTCGCAAGAATCGAGCATTTCAGGGCAATGTTTTATGCAGGTCCGATTCCAGCTGCGATTAAGTGCGAAAATTCTATAAATTTTATTTTTGGTTAATTTTAACGATCAGAATGAAATTTGCAAATTTTTCGTTCAATTAAATTGCCATTTCACAGAGTAACTGAAACGAAAAGAGAGAAAGTGGTAGTTTACTTTGAGATAGCCTGCATCGAGAGGGGATCAAGAATAATTGATCTAATAATGGAGTAAAAGACAGAGCTATTATGGCACCTGGGAGATCAGTAAAAGAAAGAACTATCTCTCTTTTAGGTGCCGCATCTCTTGGCATTTCTCGTACAATAATTTAGTTGTTGAAAACATAAATATGAATTAAATTACCTAATACCAAATTTCCATAGAAATCAACTCACTGGGAAACCCATTAATATATCTTTTGACGGCGAGTGCCGAAGGAACTTGCGAATTTCCATCACGTATTTAATTACCAATTCTTCCAAAATCTGCCCAGACCAAAGAAGTGGGTGCCGATGGGAGTGCGCTGAACTCGGGTCGTGACTCACGCAGAGAGTTCTGTGATGTAATTGGCGGTTTTATGGTGGCTGGTAGGGGGACTCGTAAAATTGATGTTCCCGTGAAGCAGTCGTTATATTTGGCATACGACACGTGCACTTGGCTCTGGCGCTTATTCTTATTAGCCATTCGGCGCCAAAACTATTGGCGGTCTCAAGTTTATGCTTTTTCCATTCCAATTTTCCCCCAAAAGATGATTGATCTCTTGGCTGTCGCTTAGGGGGATGCTGGGGCTGGGGCTGGGGCTGACGCTGACCCAGTTTCTTGTTATTTACTTTCAATAATATATCTATGAATATATTCGCGCCTCACAAAAGAACCAAAAATAAGCCACAGATACTCTGAGGAATGACTGTGAGTAAATTATTCCGCCACCCATACAGAAGGCCCCCTCAGAAGAGTGACAACGATGACGTCGTCAGTTTCAGCACAGAACGCAGGAAAAAAACAAAACAAAACAGAAAAAAAACTGGTGCTATTAATTTGAAGCTACCCCCCTTCGCGGTTATCGCCCTGCCGCTGCCTCTGGCTGTGCCCCTGCCACACATTCGATTGTATTGTTTGGCTGTGGGTCTCTCACTTAATTGGTTTTTGTGTGAAGCTGCTGAAGCCTAATGATCCGTCATCGGGTTGTACGTACACAGACGTATACGTATACGTAATATTGCAATCGCTGGCAAGTGCAGACAGTTCACGGTACGTCTGTGTCTCTATCTCTAGCTGGCAGGCATTGGTGGGCGTTTGTAACGCTCTGGAAATAATAATAGAGACAAAATGGTTATTACAACTGCCATAAAGATGGATAAATTACGTAGTGGTCATGGGAGCGACACCCGACATGAGTAATAATTTGCCATGCTAATTTGCATTTTAACCTGTCTTTGCCATAAAATACGTTTTGGTGGAACAGCTCTAAAATTAATGGCAAATTTAGGCGGGGTTTAGGGCTTAAGTGGAGCTCCAGGGAGGGACAGATCTTTAAGAAATACTACAATTCTTGGAGTACATTTTCTGGGAATTATTTCACCAACTCCCCGATTTTTTCTATCAACTCTAGACCATTCTAAAGTCTGCCATTACCCTCGTTTTTCTGCAGATTTCATATTCACACTTCAGCCTTTCTAAATGAATTATGAATCATTATAGAATTCAAAGAAAATTTCCAAAGTTTAGCTTGAAAAACTATCAAAAATTCTGCTTCAAATTTCTGCAGTTTCATTTAATTTTTGATGAATTATCCATCACTTATTCCAGAGTTTTTTTGTATAAAAAAGTTTAACCTTTTGTTGTGGGAAATTATAATAATTAAACAAGTAATTGTCCCCAAATTGTGTGCAGATTTAACTGTCAGTCCAACCTTGTTGAAGGGTCAATGGTACAGATGTAACCCCTCCCAGTGCCAGGCCCAGCCCGTGTCATTGTCACCACGAGAGAGAGAGAACAACCCAAGACAAGGGCACCGTCAGCCCCGACAATTATATAATTACCGCTTTGTGTGTTGGCAATTAACTCGACACTCGTCGGAGGCAGTCCATCATCATCTATCCCTAACTCCAGTAGGGTTTTGATTGATGGCATCCCCCCCGAAGGCAATTGGAGATGCATCATCGAGAGTAGTCCCTCCGATGTTGGTTGTCCTTAACGTTCAATATTTACACTCGTTAAGCAATAAATGTATGGAATATCAATTGATCCAATTCATTGGATTGAAGGCTGTTTTCACAGATTTAAACCAATAAAATTCGATGCTTAATGTACTCCCTAATTGCAGCAACAAACCACAAGACAGGGTTAACAGGGAGGGGAGGAGGGGGGAGATGGGGTGTTTGAGGAAGTGCGGGTCATGTCGGGTTCAATGATTATTAATCAAATGCCAGTTTAATTATGCGACTTGTTAGAGGCTGACAGACAGAGAGACAGACACTGTGTCTCTCATGTAATCATTCAGGGTCCCATGCCCCACCGTCGATCGGCGGTCTGCGGCTTCAATTAAAATTCGTTTCGCCGATCAAAAATGGAACCAACCACCAAAGTCCACCGAAAAATTGAAAGTTTACGAGTCTCTCTCTCTTCTCTTTCTTCTCTCTTGATATTTTGGCATAAGAATTGGAATTGGGTGTGCGTCGGACCCGTTCTTGGGGCCTAATCGAATGTCAAGTATGAATCCATTGATGACAGCGCAGACCATTCCCGTTTTTGATGGCGACAATTAAGGCATCTCTCACTCAGTCACTCTCTTCTTTTTTTTATTACTTAATATTGTATCTTTTATTTGTTTTCCGGCTTTGGTTCTCCTGCAGTTCGTTGTGTGCGCTGTTCGTTGGCGGTTCTACGGGGCTCTTTAATCCCAAACTAGTAAGCTTTTAAAGCACTCAGCTTGAAATACGATACGATGGCCTCCATTTGGATTCGGTTTTGGTTTTGACATTGAACTTGGCGCTTAATCATTGTCAAAACAGATTCGAAGATTGCCAATGCAAACAGAAACCAAGCCAAACAGGGGATGCATTCCGGCTATCAATAAACAAATGTTGTTTTCTCTTTTTTTTTTGCCGATCGTGTTTGCCTTTCAAATTAGCTTTCGATTTTGCGGCCACAAAAATATTGACAAAGTGACATCATGAGCGACATAAACTACCTCTAGAAATGGTACAATTTATTGGCCAAAAGCTTTATTGAACAATAAATAAAAGCGGAAATGAAGGAGCTAAATGTTCCAAGACGTTCCAGAGACGTTGTGTTTTCTTCTATTCTTAGAGTGGAACGGAATCTGTGAAGAATTTCCAGAGTATTCCCAAAGAATGCCTGGGCAAACATCTCCCTGGGAGTGCCAGGGGTCAAGCCATGGATTCCATGGGATTGGATACGATTTATTTGCTTTGACCCCACCGTCAAGCTGGGGGTCAACATTTATCTATGAACAATTTGGTGGAAGAGCATTTATTTATGATCGTTTTTTAATTCTTTTCCAACTGCTTGCAGGCCAAGGAAGCAAACAGCAACAGCCGCATCAAGTATTAAGAAGTGGAGGCCAATCCCCAGACCCCAGAGGGAAGACAAGCAAATAAGACAGCAAAAACAGCCAACGACAGGGGCCAAATGCAAATTCATAAGGAGAGGACCTGAACCTGAAGATACAACCTCCAGATAGAACACATTTCCGCACTGATACAGTGGGTCGAGGGCGGTAGAGAGAGAGAGGCAGTGTTTGTTTATTGCAGCGACTCAACGACTGGAACCGAGAAGATCCATTCGCAAGATGCCCGGCCACTTACACGCCATACCGCATCTTTGAGACCCCAGTGGCATACCCCAAAACCACACACTCCGGCCTGCATGCGTTGCACACACACAATATTCCATCAGGCAGCAATATTTGGAGAGTGCCTTCGGTTGGTTGGGCAATCGCCAGATAAATTCTAATAAATAGCCAGACAACAGAATACTTGGCATAAAAATAAATAAGAATCGAAGAACGCGGAACGTGGAGAGCAGAACGCAGAACGCAGAACGAGCTACGGATTCGAACGCATTGCACCAGATTCATCTGAGGTGTCGAGTGCATTGCCCAGGCCAGACCAGGCCACGAAATCTTTGCGGCAACATAGACGTAGGTCGCGGCCAAAGTGTTGCAAGGCAGGGGCCTAGCCAGAGGCAACGGCAACCGCAGCGAGGTGTACACATTCGGCACCATGGAGGGCGGTTACGTCAATGAAGGTGAGTTGCATCTACATGCCACAAATGTATCTTTAAGATATCGAACAAGTCCATCTACCGAATGAATGCTTTTTCTTTGATGCAAATTACATCCAAAGCTATGGAATTTAGCCCACATTCCTGTTTTTGCTTTTGATATATTCTTCAAATGCATTTTATATATTTATATAAAAGTTTCCTAAAGGAATAAATAATCTCTTAATCTCTGCTTAAGATGGTTTATTTTATTTTTAAATATTTTTAGAGCGGAATCGTGTTTGAAAAATTGAAAAATATTCTATAATTCTCGATTTTTTAGTTGGATTTTCTTACTTGTTTGTTCTGCAAATAGTTTTCTTTGGTTTGGAATTTCTGAAATCCCTCTTTGAAAGGGAGATCCCCTAATTTTCTTCCAAAGTAATTCAATACCCTTTTTCATCAGCCAATTATTCATAGCCATCGAACAATGCATATAGACCCACTATATAGGATATAGTTGGATGATCCATAAGCACTTGCATCATGCAATATAATTTCTCATTCATTTTGTGGCTTTTTGCATGCTCACCTCAACCAAAAATACACAATTCTCACACAATGCGAAAATTCGAAAATTCATTCAACAAGACATTCGAACAGATGTTTGTACAAAGTATTTGACTTTGAATTTCCACACACACACAAAGAGAGAATTTGTGGCATGATCTGTTGAGAAAAACCTGCACAGTGACACCGAAAATATCTGCGATTTATTAGCAATGCAAATGCCAGAGAATTATTCAAACTGCCACTTCACCCATCCACCCATTAGTCAGACGCTATGAGGCAATGCATCCCCGATATAGTTTTGTGTTTATTTTTTTTGGCAAACATATGTATTCGAGTCCGTGACTGAGTCACACCAAACATCCCACTAAACACCCACTAAACACTCACTATTCTCCCCAACAATGCTCTCTCCAAAAACACACACACGCGCAGAGGATTCCGATGCCATAATGGGTGTGGAAAGTCCAGGTAAATGATCTCTACTATAATCGTACCCATAACCAGCACAAATATCGAATATATATCGCAGGGAAATGGTGGGGGGAAAAGGGCCATCAACTTTGTGACACTCAATTAAAGGCTGAGAGTGCATTTGAGCGTGTATCTTTATGACTGGTTTCTGCTATCTGCCAGATACAAGCCGGTTCTACGCGCCCACATTCACGGACAAGTGGTTCTATCCCCCTTTTTCGGATCGATGGCAGATTGGTCGCTGACTCTCGCTGTATCTATGACGCCACAGCACATGTTCGGCTTTTGTCTTCCCATTTACATAAGAGGATTAACGAATGTAAATCACAGGCCATATATTCGATTCTAGATATCGGTATGCAAAATCCAAACAAAAAACACAAAAAAACAAATCGTTAAGTAGTCGATTCGCTGACAAGTCTGTTCCGTAAAAGGCAAAACTGTCTGTCAGACGACTGCTGATGCTGCCACGACCTAGTGGAAGGGGTTTTCAATTAATATTCATTTGGAGGAAGGCAAAAACTGTCATAAATTATCAGCTTGCAGCAGCGTCTTTGAGCATGCCCCAGGGCAGGCATCGAAAAGTGCAAGGCGGGCATCAACCAGAGAGATATTTTTTGGGGCAAGCTGATGATGTCATCTGCAACGCCAGCGCTTAAAAGGATCCGCCCTGATCACGTTTCCAGCAAAAAGCCACAAAATGATAATAAATTTTTCTGTTGAGTCGAAGCCATGAATTTGATTCCAGGAATTCTGCCGAGTACCAGACAAAAATCACAATAAATACATATATCTTTCCTGCCACTGGGGCTGGCCCTGGCCCTGGCCTTAGGATCGGGCTCTCATTCCTTGTGTCTGTCTGAAGATCTCTCTCTCTCTCTGCTCTGTTTGTGGATCGTTTGTTTGTGGAATTCACAAGAATTTATTTGCCTTAATTTGAAAAAGAAAACACACTTCGCAGCTGTGAAAATACATTGTCTTACAGCCAAACCCCAAGTGCGCGCCATCATATTGTAATTAAACACTTTTTAATGCCGGTATTTATCGCCGAAAAATGTAATTAAAAATAATAATAAAATCTACAGGGTAGACAAATCAGGCACTGAATTAGTGGGCATGCTTGGGTTCGCTTTCCGATTGACCTTGCCAGGGCTATGACCCATAAATTTTTCCCTGCATGTGTCTCTATTTTTCATTGTTCATAGTTTTTTGTACAGGCCGAGCAAACAATGACGACAGCAAACTAGGCGAAAATTTATGACCAACAGTTGTTGGATTTATATGCAAAATGCTTGGAGATAAAGGGCATATTTGTCTGGAAGGAAGGAAAGAAACACCCCTTAAAGATGGAGAAGTCTCTTAAAGATATTTAGCCGTTTTAGAAGGAGGAATGAGATGATCTTAAGTGTGTTATTCCCAAAGTTGTGCCTCAAAAGTACCTTGATCTCAATCCCACACCATATCCCGCCGCCGGCAATCCCCTTACAGGGTATCCGAGCCACGACTCTCCCCAGCGTTGACCTTCCCTCCCATTCAAGTGCTCCCATTTGTGTTTGGTCTTCAACTTGACCTCTCCCAACACACCATTTGGGCCAGAACTAGATGCCCATTTGCATACATAATGGGACTTGATAAGCTATCGGGATTTGCATAAACCTCGTGAAGAAGACGTGGAATGAAGGCGTTAAGCCCAACACCTCTTGCTTATGACAGATTCTATAAAGAGATACACATTAAGAGATATGAAAACGAGTTGGACTTGTTGCCGAGCAGCTTTTCGTTTAAGTATCTCATTCTGTGAGTGAGGTGTTCAATTACATGACATGGAAAATGCATCTGAAGTTGCTCAATTTTCGGTTCAATGTCGGAATGTCTGGGACATTCGATACGACGAGATACTCGTACTAAGCCGAAGATCGATGGCTAAAAGGTTCTCCAAGTCATTCCAATCGATTGACACAATTCCTTGGGCAGTCAATGGAAATAAATGGTTTTTCAATCTATTTTTCTACCTACTGGCCGCATTTCCCTCAAATGTCAGTTTTCATTGCCAGCCGCTTGGCAATTTCATTTCCATTTAGATTTTCTTTTCTATTTTCTATTTTTCTCTCCATTTGTGGTCCAAGTTCAGGCGGGAATCGTTTCCAGCCAATTGCCCAGCCCATTGATCAAGTGCATTAAGAGGAACACGTGATTTGCATTTAAATTGTTTTTTGGCTTTGACTTGGCCAACAACTGGCGTTGGCCAATTCTGCAAATACTCGTATGCTGGCTGCCCGTTTATTTGCATTGGCGTCTTGCCGGTTTGACTCTGGGCATGCCTCAGAAACGATTACGATTGCCGCTGCCGCCGCCAATCATCGAGTCATGGAAATGACGTCAGCTGCCGCTGGACTGGCGCTGGCCTGGAGCTGGACTGGCGCTCTTGTGCATACAATTAAAATCAATTTGCAGTAGCGCCAATTGCTGTTGACATATTTTATCTAAGGCGTTTCAAACCCGATTCGAAAGAGAGAACACTGGGTAATCGCTTAGATGGCTAGGCATTGTTTTATGCGCAAGCGCAGCGTACTTGGGTGGCAGTATTGCCAAACTTCTATAAGAGAAAGTTTTAGTGGATGGTCTTTGAATAAGTCCTATTTTCTAAATAAATTCCATAAAATAAATGTGAAGAAATGACTCTCAAATCCGGGGACCGTCAGTAAGAGTTATGGATGCAAATTTTACCTAAATATATACTAATACATAGAATTCACCAAAATCCGTATTTTAATCATATTTAGCAATATCAGAAAAACTTATATTATCCAATTTGTATTGTAAAATCAAAAATAACACCTTTTGCTGATTTATTTAATTTAAAATTGGGAAATAATTGTTTGAGTGCAATTTTGATTGTAAAACTTATAGCTGCCCTGAATCTGACGATTATACATATCTTTTCTGACACTCAATTTTCCATCTACGATTCGTTTCATGTATCTTGAGCGAATGCCATGAATAACTTTAGCAACTTTTAGTTGATTTAATCTCATTTAAGACCAACTGCCCTGTCAAATCCTGGTCGAGTTTGAGGCACATTATTTCTCGGCTTTATCTGCAATAATAAAATTAAATAATTTATTTTAATGGTCAGCAGCCATATTAAATGAGGCTAAGTGATTTTCGTTGTAGACTTCAAGCTGCAAAGCGAAGCGGGCATGCAAAAATCTGGCGCTGTTTTGTAACGAAAATTAGCTGAAATTGCAGCCAGCACAAAAGACCAGAGGCAGTTCGTGATTTAGCCAACGTCACCGTCGCCGTCATTGGGAATGCATCAAAGTAAACGGCTCTGCAGGCGAAAGATGGTATCCGACTGGGACTGGGACGGGGACGGGGACTGGGGGGCACCGCTCCTGGAACTCGCCGGCACGTATTTGAAGCGCTTAGATGGCTTTAGATGGCCGCTTAGTAGTTGAATAGATTGTCGCGGGCCCCTTGGCACCTGAGCTGCATTGGACTTATGGGGGCCCCTAGAACGTGGCTCACATTCGTCATAATGCGGAACAGCTGCCAGTCCCTGAGCTCCGCCTTGTTGTAGATACAATTTGCAGATAAAAACGTCGTTTCATTGGTCTTTATATCAGATTTATGGGCATTATTAAGGCATATCCCTGCTCCGATCTGAGTGGAGGCTGTCCACCCACACACAACTCATAATTGAAACACTCGAAACTCGCATAATTGGCGCCCGCAGGCTTAGACCCCAAATTGGCAAGAGCGGAAATGTTGACCTCTTCGTAATTAATCAATTTTCATAATGAAAACGGACCTTGTGCGATGGCGTGGGCCCTCGGGCCTGGCCCGAGCTCTCGAGAGGGTTTGAGGTGTTGCCGGTTTCAAATTAGCCGTGGATTCAATCTCCCGAAGGCAGCAGATAAATGGCAGAGATACATCACACTACAAGAGACCACCAGATCACAAGATCTAAAGAATTCGGGTCTAGTTCTTGGAAGCCACTTTCCGATTAGCCATTAGCCAGGTCATCAGATCCTCAGCCACTATTTCTGACAGGCAATTATAAATAAAATGTTTCGAAAATACTTTCACAAAAGAAGGCGTGAGGCGTGACAATGTCAAAGCCAACAGCCGAGTGAAAATGAGAGCAGGAAAATAATTTGGCAGCGAGCCAAAAACAGCGGCCGATTAAACGAGACCCCATAAAAAATGGAAACTACGAAAAAAACAAGAGTCAAAAATAATTTTGTTTGCGAATAGTTCCTGCCTACCAAAGTAAACAATAATTTAGGAATATACATATACTCGTATATAATTATATTCCCGTATAGATGGCAAATAATGGGTTGTCTATGGCGACAGTTTAATGCCCATCAAGGCCGACAGAGTGAGAAAAAACCGAACGGAAAGAGTATACCTATTTAATTATATGAAATTATGGTTTATGGTCATTACACCCCCTTGGCTGGGGCCTGCTTACGTGCCAATTTATTCAATCATTTGGTGGGGTTGTGGGGTTGGGCCCGCCAGATATTCCACTTTCGATAAGACCCAAGAAAAGGTATATGTTTGCTGCATATTAAGTGGAAAATGCAAATGAAAATTAAGCCTAGAATTAAAATTAAACTTTGGCCAAACAAAAGATAATAAATCGTATGGAATAGGACACCCATAAAGAACTCAAAAGTGTGCATACCCCCATTGAGAGTTTTCCCCTTGAACGCTTCAGGGATTGCAACATTTCAATTTTCATTGTAAAGTGGCCTTTTATTGTTAATAAATGAATGAATGAATTTCTGTCGACTTGCAAAAGTGCGACGAATTGTAAAGCGCTTAAGTTGTTTCCAAGCAATTTACTCAACAAATCAGAAACTCATCAAAATCGTTGCATGCCATACAACAGTCAACAAAAACTTAGGAAAAACGCAGACGCTTTTTTTCTCGTTAATTGTAAAATATCGTACAAAACGAAGTCTTTTTTCTGTTACGTGTTGTTGATAATTAAAACTGAGAATTGTTGGGGAGTCGTTCCAGTGGCGTGGCAGCAATGAGGGGGCAGATGCACAGACCCCTGCCCTAAGACCCTGCCTAAGACCCTGCCTTCTGCTGCCTGCCACGCATCATAGATACTTTTTAATTCTCTCTATGTATGTTTTTTGCAACTTTGAAGTTTATTCAACCTGAAATTGTCGTCGTCCCACTGACAGTTCCAGGTAGCAACCGAGCCAGGTTTTGCGTGGCTTGTTTATGGCTTTATATCGTCCAGTTTTTTATGGCTTTCTGTCGAGGTTTTGTCCGACATGCAAAACGATCTCCAACTCCACCCACAACAACGTCTCCTACTCGTTGGAAGGTTATTTTTTTCTCGTGGCTTGGCCGTCTAATTAAAATTGGGTTGAGTGGGGTTTACTATGGCCCGAAAGACGAACTGACGGCTGCTTTGTTGTCGAGTCGAGTCGAGTCGAGTGGAGGCTCTGGCGTGGCGTGGAGTGGCAAATGGGACTGAGCGCTAATTTAATTTACAAATTAGCCGCACTCGAAAACTGCACGGCAAGTGCCGGTCGGTGTACGGTTGGTGTCGCTTTCGAGTGTCGCTTAATTTGTCATTTTTTTTTTGGGGGCTGCTACTGAAGGTTGTGCTCGGCATAATGTGGACAAGGTGTAAAGTTTGAACGGAATGTGATTGGAATTGAGATCATCATTTGGGGCAAGGTCTAAGAGAGGAGGGGATGGTATAGGGAGAATGTAGGTCGAATGAGAGATCAATCTCTTGGAGTATCTCCAATAAGTAATAGCAATTACGTACATATCCGTACCTCTTCCAGTGACACGTATTTTCTGCACCCAAGGGTTTCCCCATCTCCCCATCTTCTCTCATGCACCATTCCCTTGATCTGTGACATGCAGAACTGTGCGCCTTGCCTGGCATAATGATAATCGTATGCTAATTTGTGGAGTGAAACGAATTGCATTTCGAGTTGCACGATCCATGGGGCATGGACACGCCCACAGGCAGCAGCAGCAGCCACAGCTCTGAGGTGCAAGAGGGGAGCAAAGTGCCCCATTCAGTGTCAACGACAGTGGATGATAAATCACAGCCAAGCGACTTGTAGCTGGAGCACAGAAACATTTAAGTCTCAAGGCCTGTTTGTGGCAGTCAAGCTATTTGGATACCAAATGTTGTCGCTGCCTCCCATCCCCGCTGCCCCCCGGCAGACTGCTTCTCCTCTACGAGTGTATCTGATGCTGTCATCAGCAGCACTGCCTGCCTGGCTGCCTGGAAGGTGCAGAGGTGGCAAGTTCTGTCGGATATCTCAGAGTTTTGCTTGCTCTGCCACCCCATGTTGATACAATGTGTTGCACAGAGCAGGGGGGGCCTCTGCTTGTGGCTCATAATTATAATTATATCTCCCTTCCCGAATCTTTTAGCTACCGTTGGGTAACTGCAAATAGTGCGACTGGTTTTTGGTTTCATGCACCGGAAACGTGACCCAAAGGGAACTCCATCCCCATCCCCATTCCCCATCTGGGGGATAATTAACTGCATTGTCTGGACGACTTCATTAGCTGTTCTTCTCTCACTTTCGGTTTCATTTCTTTTCTTTTCGCCAAGTGGAAAGTATTGAATATTAAAATAAAATTCCAAATACCGATTCCGGGCGGGTTATGGTAATATCCAACTGGAAGCCTAAGCATTGGGATCAGCAGCATTATAAACTGATTTCCAAGCATTAGTATTCATCAGCTTTCAAAATTGTGAATGTTTCAGTTTTGTTTGTCTTTCAGCCCAAAAAAAATTCTCCCGAATCGGAGCTTGACGCGGCAGAAATCAAAGCAAATAAATGTTGGGTCAAGCTCTCGGAGAAGTAAACAGTTTTCGTCGAGGCGTCAAAGTAAAGGCCTTTAAGACCCACAAAGAAAAGAAAAGTCAAATAAACAATTTGGATCTCAATTTTCAGGGCTCTTTTTTTGTGTGTCGTTTCACGAGAGTTTTGTTTGGAGTTTTGTTGCTCGCTTGATGAGACAACAAATGAATTGTTTATTACCTCGTTGCATGCAACATTTCTAATTTCCAATTGGAGTTCCATGAGTTATGTATGGGCCTGTGGGCTGACATTTCCGCGGAATCTCCACACCCTCGAATCAGTTCTTTTTGCCTTCCCCCCTCTGCAGAGCGGCTGAATGGTTCATTAGAGACATGCAAAATGGGAAAAGAGAGAGAGAGAGAGATAGAGAGACTCCATTCAAGTTCCTCGACACGTTCTAGCCAAAGTTCACTCAACTCTGCCACAATTGAATGCCCTCCTGCCTGCCCCCCTCTTTCTCTGTGTCAACTTTTAGCAATTGACAATGCGAAGCGGTTTAAACATTAGTTATTGTTTTTTGTTTTGTTTGTTAGGCCAGACATTTGGGCGGCCATATAAAGTAGTTTTTATTTAGCCGCCTAATTGCTTGCCAATTAAAAGACATTTTCGCCCAATCGGGCACTGGTATGCCTTTCTCTTGAGATGACCCAAAAACCAGATGCCATATGTCTGTGTCTTCTGCACTCCTCAGCCTCGTCTGAGCGACATCTTTCCCTATGCAAGGCGACAGATTTGCTCTTGTGTGAATAATGAATAATGAATTATGAATGCAGAAATGCTCAGGGAGAAGAATTGGGTCAGCGAGGAATTAAATTGCAAAGGAAATGCAAAAAATGCAGACAGATCCCTGGCATATGGTGAGCATTCATGAAAGAACTCGAGACCCGCACAAAGAGTGACCTCCTTCCAAGAGAGAGAGAGAAGGGCCCTTCGTCATCGACGGCTATCGGAGATCGGGCATCTTTTGGGCCATTAAGCAACTCAAAGAAAGGCACTTGTAAGCATGACCAGAAGTTGTTTATGTAACCTACATTCCTGCCACCCTTTGCCCGGAGTTTTCAGAGGGGGGCGGGGGGGAAGTGAAAATGGGTTATCATTAAATATGACACACACTCGGCCTGGCAGACAGCGAACGAAAATCAAATTGAATTGCACTGCTTGAAGGTGTGAAGAGGGAGGAAGAGGGAGCGAGAGAAGGAGAGAGAGGGCTCCTCAAACATGCTCCAACATGCACAATTAACAACAACAAAAGCAGGAACACTGAAACGAAACGTTTGTTTGTCTCGCCGTGACTCCGATGTTGCAGATAAGATATGGGCTGGGAAATGGGAACGGGAACGGGAAAGGGGACGGGGAACAGTGAGTGGCGATGGCCGAAGAAAGCAGTTTCGTGACGTAAATGCGACAATTTCTTTGCAATTAAGTGTCGAGCGAGTGTGCACCTGGGGGGAGGGGCAACCGATAAGAGTTCCTGTGTCCCCTCATGTAGGGTCTTTCACAATGAAACATTTGTTGTACGAGACGAGGTGTTCTGTGGTGGGTCTTTGCAAAGGCAGTTCCCGTTTATAAATATGCATAAACTAATGTTTGATGAATGAAATCACTGAAGGGATTGCGCAATAGAACCAAAATTCTATCGTTATTTGAACAAATGCTTACCTAAAACCTACGAAAACTCTTTTAAATATGGAACTCCCTTATAAGCAATGAAATCTCATAAGGGAATGAACTGATTCTATGTATAATGGCTCTTTTTCAATCACACTTCGACAGATGAACAATATTTTTGGGCTAGTTTTGGATTGGCGCTCTTTAAGTAGAGCAAATGCTTCCTTAAAACCTACGAAAACTACTTTCAACATAGAACTCCCCTATAAGCAATGAAATCCTATAAGTGAATGGACTTTCTTCCACTGTATTCTGTGTATAATGGCTCTTTTTCAATCACACTTAGACATAATAACAATATCTGAGCACTCTACGAAAGCTTAAAAAATCCCCAGGGAAATTAGCACATGGAACTCCCTTTAAGCAATGAAATCCTATAAGTGTATGGACTTTCTTCCACTGTATTCCGTGTATTATTACTCTTTTTCAAACACACTTTGATAGAAGAACAATATTTTTGGGCTGGTTTTTGATTGGCACTCTTCAGAACACATTAAAACCCGCTTGAGAAATAGCAATATTCGAAGTATTTTCGACATATTATTTCTCCTCTTTGCCAAACCACAAATGTGATCAACTTCCTTTGGGTTTTCCAAAAGCAATTCCCAAGTTCAAAGTCGAATAATCAAATATTATCGTTGGCTGTTATTGAACTCTTGTTAAAACATACAATCGTCTATCTGTGTATTCGTTTTATGTACATGCTTAGCCATGTTTTTGGCATTTAACGCATGATTGAGTCATTAAGATACTGGGAGTACCCCAGTCCATGGTCCCCTTCTGCGGGTAATACGATCAGCCAACAAACCGAAATTAATTTCGTGTAAAACGATCTACTGTGTGTGCGAAATGCAAACAGTTGCCGCACTCAAGTTGCGTTCGTTATTCGATTTCGATTTCGTTTAATAGCCCCTCAGCAAAAGCAAAAGCAAAAGCAAAAGCGAGCCACACCAAAACCAGAACTGGTATAATAAAACCTCTATGGGTCTTGGGACGGGCTGACCAGGGGGGTCAATTCAGCGTAGAAGGTGTTGGTTGGGCATTTCGTTTCATTTCAGTGATCCACTGATTCGATGATTCATGGTGTGGTTTGTGGTTGGATTCTGGGGTCTTGGGATGTCGGAAACGAGTCCGGAGATCACTTTGATGTGGAAGAGATGTTGAAATGTGCTAACATTTAGGAATATGAATATGATTATGGATATCATAAGAATTCGAGTAACATATAAGGCTAATACCCAACACAAACATCGTCTTGAAAGATTAACGTGCTAATAGCTTGAACATCTGAAGGTAGGGTATCGTCAGGTCCATTCATCAGTGGCAACACTTCCCGCCCCATCTATTGTTCTTCTATAAATGTACAAAAATCATTCGAGTATAAAGATTTCCTTATAGCCGGCTAATTATAGAATAGTTGCCGATCTGGCAAAGTTGAATAACACCGAACCGCTGACACACACTCAACCGCGGGACTCATCTCATGTACAATTGCACATTTGGCTGTATTTTTAGCAATATTTTTCAACAATTGGGCGCCGCCAATCGGAGATCGATTCAAAAAATCAACAAATACCGTCAGTAGAGCGGAGGGGGGGGGGGGAGTGGGAATGGGTATATAGAGCCCCCCCTGCCGCGACACGTGCTCTGATGAACGCATTTTCATTCCCCATTTGCACATACCATTACCATTACCATTACCATTCCCACTGCCCCGATTACCCCATGCCACAGAGCAGACACCACCTTACCCCCACGCTGTGGCAGCGGTGGCGTCAATTTGATTAAATGTCTTTCAATTGGAAATTGTGGCTGATTGGCTGCTGCTGCTCTGCTTCAGCGATTGCACACACACCCCATAGTTTCCCCTAGGCTTTTCATTTTCCCTTACATTTACACATGTTCTGTTCTCATTTCCCTTCGCATTCCATTTAATGTTAATAATACGAGTATTAATCAAAACCATTTCACCTGCTTTCAAATTCATTTGGCTTTAAATTCAGCTTCCTATCTGTTTTTTCTTCTACTCCCTCTTATCCCATGCAGCCATCATATCCTATACCAATCCCAAGATACAAATGCCCCTAATGGCATCTGCAATATACGCGCCCACCACAACATCTACAGCTCCATCTGCAGCAGCACCCGCTTCCGCTTCAGCTTCATTATCATCACCACCACCACCACCACCACCCTGCTCCTCATCGGCATTGGCATCATCCGCATCCGCATCCTCCGACCCGGTTGGGGGTGGTACGTTCCGTGGATTCGTTACGAAATTGCGTAATTTCAAATTTGATGATACGAAAAATATTAGAAAACGTTTCCATTTCGATTATATATCAAAGGACAGATTTTTGGGTATGTTTCAAAATTTATGCTTATATTTTTTCAGTCTTGAAATAGAGTCTATGATATAGTCGTAAAAAATAAATAAAGAAACATACAAAATTTTACAGGTTGGTTCTTTAATGACTACGAAGTCGGTTCTTGGCCTTACATAATCTGGATATGGATTTGAAATCATCAAAAGAACATCTCTATGATGATTGTGTTTTATATGTACAATCCAGATGATCCCAACTTTCGAATTAGTATTTTCATTAACCATTTTTGTTAAATTTTACGGGTTCGGCATTCCCACATTAAGGTCGGGCCCCGTGGGCGTTTTGATCCAATGTTTGGTGGCGCCTCACGCATGACACCCACATGCAGACACCAGTATATGTGAAATTCATTCACAAAATGTGGCGTCTGGAACTTAATTTGAATGTTTTATTGTCGCTTGATGCTACTTAAACTTCGACTTATGAATATTAAATCACCATGTCTCTGGCTGTGAATCGGGGTGGGATGGAGTGCTTAGGCTCCCGCTGTTAATAAAGCAACGCATCAGACACACACAGGTGGGGCACGACAAGATCAGATGGAGACCAGAGGTTCGTCATGTGTTCATCAGAAATGAAATTTCCAGCACCTCCCACTCTGTGGAGAGCAAAACTAAACAAACAATAAATAAAAGTAAAAACTGGGGAACTGGGAAATCTGGGAACACGGGGGAAAATCGTGAAAAGCTTTCAGCGGGCAGAGCAAACAGGGCGTTGCTATCACTGAGTTATAGTTCTTGACAACTGATTTATCAGAACTCCGTCAAAGGCGAACGAGCACGCGATCTCTGGGCTCTCTAATCACCTCACAGCTGCAGGTGGCGGTCTTATTTTCGGGGCATGCCACATAAATACCATTTCCCTGTGGCCGAAGATCAAAGCCAGATGGGGAAGGTTCTGGGGGGCAGATGTGGCTGCGGTGCCCCCTTAGATGAACCGCAGATGCATTGCAACAGGTGGGACAGCGTGCGAGAGGAAAGCGTGTTAGAAAGTTACGGCGGGCGGGCAGGCAGCCTTTCCACGAAACGTTTCGAACCTCTTTGTGAAATTTAATTAAAAGCAGCCATCCATCGAAAGAGTCACTGACATTCTGAGGGGCATTTCTTTCCCATTTGCTTGGGCCTGGGCCTCCGCCTTTCCTATAAAAGTGCCATGCGCACACATCATAAAAAGCTGTGAGGCCTCTCTCTTTGAAGGCCAGCGAGAAATGGTAATCGGGTAATTGAAAATTCTCAGCACGTGCTACTATTTTTGCTCCCAATCGTCGGCCCACAGTGGCAAGCATAAGTATATGTATATGCTGGCATTCGAGATAAGTTCTTTTCGAGATATTGTTTACTTCCGCATAACAATACCCCGTACTCGTATTCTTTATCATCTTGAAGTGATTGCAAGTTTTCCTGTGCTTATCATTGCCATGGAATGTATGTATTCCACAGCTTATCAGGTGATCTCACACTTATTTCGAGCACTGTGTTACGCATACTTTTTGAAATTACATCACCTGCAGTAATTCAATAAATTTTATCTTAGTCTCAACATCTTTTCGTAGAAGTATCTACAAAATAAATATGGTAAAAATTAAAGACAAGTATCCGCAGACTATTTTTAAGCACTGTGATCATTTGTATGCGTCCAGGCCCGACCAAGTCGGTTCTCCTTGGCTCTAAGAAATGAGCCAAACATTAATTTTCACTCAGCTTTGAATTTTCGCCATAAAGAAGAGCAAAGAAGTTGGGGGGACTCTCTTCGCGGATGCACCGCGGGGCAGAAGACGTTGTCGACACCCCGCTAAATGGTCTGTTAACAATTTTTAATTTCCACGCACTCTCCCCCTCCAACTGGTGCTTAGATTATGCCATAAATCAGTTTGATGTTGCCATTAAGTGTTTACAGGCCGCCCATTCGCATGATGCATCGGCATGCCGGGCATTTCGAACAGAAATCGAAACAAAGAAATCTATAAACAAATTTTGAATGCACTGAAAACATTCAATTAATTGGACAAAACATAAACTTTATGGCCCCTGATCGTAAAACGATGGGCATAAATTTGTGGGCGCGTTAAGAAATCTGACAGCCAATAAAGTTATACCTCTCTCTCCCTTGATAGATCACTAAAGTTATAGCTCTCTCCAATGTTTCTCTCTCTCTCTCCTTTCAGGCGGTCAGCTCAAGACCAAGAATGGCCAGAAGTACGTTTTCAATGGACCGCCGACGGGCGTGTATGTCTCCAGGGCCTGCCTGATCATCTCGGCCTTCATTATGATTGTGGCGCTGCTCTTCTCCATAGCCATCACCTACTTCGTGGCCCGGCAAGGCGTCTCGCCCCCAACGGAAGCCAGTCCCGGGTGAGTAAAAGGGCCCAAATCGAAATCATTTTCCACCTTTTACGGGTGCGGTATTCGGTAATTTGGTCTGTCTGGTATTTGCTTGGTTTTGCATTCTGCTAAACGTTTTGGCAAGCGTGCTAATTGGCAGTCGAACGCGACATGACCTCATTTTCGAAAGTGAAAGCAATTTATGCGTTTCCTTTTGCCGCCTCCGGACTCTTCTTCTGAGCCTGACGCATTTCGAGGTGCGGAAGGGTCAAAATTGGAGCTGGAGGATGGATTTGTGGGTGTGACCGGAGGAGCAGCACTTTGCATAAATGAACCCGAATTGATTTGTTTGCTTTGCAACTCTTTTTTGCCTTACAGTTGCATCACCGCTCACCATCCCGAGGTGAATGCCACGCCCATCGAGACTGCTGGATGGCTAAGCCTCAATGCCCCGCCCAAGCCGCCTCCGGTCGTGGAGACGGAGACGAAGATGGCGCTGGCTCCACCCGTGGGTGACATAATACCCGTGCCCAAGCCGCCCACGGAAGTCCTCGATAACAGCACTAAGCCCACAGATCGGCCCCTCAAGCTCTACGAGGGCTGGCGCCCATTGCACTACAGGTGAGTGAAGGATGAAACCTATCTAAGTATCTAAGTGGCACTCGTCACAGGGGGTGTGGTGTGGTGTGGCTGTGGGCCAAGCAATTTAGCACTTAAGAGCCACAATTGCATTTAATGGAAATCGCCGCAGGCCCGACACGAGACTGCCTCCTGTTTAAATGGCTTTGCATGTTCCCCTTTTGATTTGAGGCTGACACACAAATCGCTTCACTCGCACGACTGTTCTGTCATTTCCGGCTCCACACTGAGATCTGATCGGACAGTTGGCTGCAATCTGGATCATGTTGTGTATCAATGCTATCTTGACGGGCCTGTCAGCGATATTAATATGACAGAAAGTTCTGTTGGAGCAGATACAAACGTTATCTTTACAAGGGCAATAATTTTCATCAGGAAAGCTATTATTCTATAGGTAATCAAATATTTTGCTTGGTATAGAGAATAAAATACAGAAGCTATGCCGTTTTTATACCAAGACTGAGCTTAGGTTGTCTTTAGCCATTCAGGAGCTGGGGAATCCTTCTATTTATCCCAAAACTTGGATTTGTCTACGCCCATAAAAGTCTTAATGTAGTGGCCACGTCCTTTTATCCTTGACAGCGCCTAAAACCAGTAGACTCCTTCAGCCCTTCCCCATTGACGTCAGTCTTGGGGTCATGTACAGCCACATACGTATACGTATACGTATACGTATATTTTTATTTCTATTGCGCCAAAGTGGGTCAAGGATTGAGCCGCAATGTAGCAGCAGCCGTTTACCAAAAGTGGAGACTAAAGAACTTTAGCTACTGCTGCTGCTTATATTCCAGCCGCTTTTCACATGTAACTAATGAACTAACAACTTGTTCAAGACACCACGGGAGATGGCGGCCAACAGCGCCAGAGAGCTGTCGGGTTTGGGGGGCTCGTTAGGCCTGGGCCCGCTCTTCAGTCACACTCTGGGAAAAAGATGCGGAACCAAAGCGAAGCAGAGCGGCATAGATCTGAGGAAACAATAAACGCACGCCGACTGTCGGCATGACATAATGTGCCAGATACTTGGACCAGCAGCCGGATAGATATAGATGGTCGCCAGATAGGAAGATGCTCTGCCAGATGGGAAAAGATGCTCTCCAGTAGATCCAGTAGCCAGTAGCATGCATTAATATAATTGACACAGAAAGCCAGCCCAAGCTGGGCATTAATTTGTGCCCCTCACGCAGGCCTCCAACTCCGATCAGAGATGGGAGATGCATCGGTCGATGGCTGATGGATGGTGGCGGCAAGTGCCGCAAAGTTCTCTTTGCACCAATCGATGGCAACTGATTTTCCAGCTGCTGATCAAAGCAACACTGTCAACCGGTAACCCCCCCAAACCCTGCCCCTCCCCTCCTTGTATCTGCCGTATCCATGGCAAATTGCTGGCTCGAAGCTTGCTTCCTGGTTGCCCCGGGCGCACGCATTGTAAGCCAATCGCCTCAATTAAATGCAACAAGGCGCAAAGCCAGCACCCATGGGGCTTCCAGATTGGCAACCGCTGGAGTGGCGGTGGAGTGCGAAGAGTGGGTCGCCAACAGAACAGGCCGACGGCCGCATCTGCCAGATAGTCTGTGGCATTTGTGGCATGTGTGCGCGAGAGCCGAGGGAATTGATCTTCAATACATTTTTATTGCTCTCATATTAGCAGAGAGCTTAATCACCAGAAAGCGCTCTAATTGAAATGAAAGGCTGTCGAAGAGTTGGGTGTCTGCCCCTAAAAGAAGTGAAAGGAGACTTGGACCTCATTCTCAAGAGTTAATTTGCGAATGATATTTCATATTTACCCATAATTAAATTCCTGTTTTCCTGTATCGGGTTTTACATTAAAACTGCCTTCGGTAGAGCATCCAATCTTCGTGGTGGCTGCAGCCGTTTGTCCCCAGTTCTTGTTTGCTCTGATTGCTGATGCGGCTTATGATGTGGCATGGCATGCACAGCGACTAATGGCTGCCTCTGCCTGCCCCATCGCCATCCCCAATCCGTCGAACGAAGCCAGATCTCAGTGTGAATTGCATTGCCCTCAAATGGATGCCAAACACATGTGCAGGCGCTGCTCTCTGACTGCCACCGGACGAGCGAGGCGAGTGATTGATTGATTGGCACTTTTGATGGCTGCAACTTGGCATTTTTGGCAGCCATTTGCATTTCACCTGCATTGCATTTCCCCGGGCTATTTTCATGAGACATTCCCATCTCACTTCCGCCTCTTGCAGCCTCCTGATTGAGCCAAACATTGTGACATCGTCCAACAACGGCAGCCTGACCATCGAGATCGAACGGGACGTGGCCAAGGTGAGCGGCTGGCAGCCCATCGTGCTGGACGTGCATAACGTGAGCATCGCCAATGTGCGTGTGATCCGGGCGCCACTTCCGGGCAAGACCAGCAATGGCAGCGACGAGCTGGAGCTGGACTTTGACAGCGACTATGGCGAGGACAATGCCACATTTGTTGTCCGTTTGGACAAGTCCTTGGCCGCGGAGACAAAGTTGCGGCTGTTGCTGAGTCTGGACTTTGTCAGCCAGGTGACGGAGACCCTGCAGGGTGTCTACAAGACCAGCTACACCAATCCGGATACCAAAAGGCCAGAGTAAGTGACTGCAGCACTTCCAATAGGATAATCGCCTAATGGATAACCCTCTTCTCTTGCAGATGGATGATCAGCACACAATTCTCGCCGATCGATGCGCGACGCGCCTTCCCCTGCTTCGACCGTCCCGACATGAAGGCCAACTTCTCCATCAGCATCATCCGCAACAGCCAGTACAAAATGGCCCTCTCCAACATGCCCAAGTCGCACAGCAGTGCCTACCGTCCGGGCTTCATAAGAGATGACTTCCTGACCACACCGAAGATGCCCACGTATCTGGTGGCCTTCATTGTCTCCAACATGGTTGACTCGCGCTACGCGGCTCTCGACAGCAGTGTGGTGCCGCGCGTGGAGATCTGGACACGGCCGACGTTTGTGGACATGACCCACTATGCGTACAAGATGGTGCGCAAGTTCCTGCCGTACTACGAGGAGTACTTCGGGATCAAGAACAAGCTGCCGAAGATCGACCTGGTGTCGGTGCCGGACTTTGGCTTCGCGGCGATGGAGAACTGGGGCCTGATCACGTTCCGGGACTCGGCGCTGCTGGTCCCAGAGGATCTGGAGCTGGCCTCCTCGTCGGAGCATATGCAGTACGTGGCCCAGATCATTGCCCACGAGCTGGCCCACCAGTGGTTCGGCAATCTGGTGACGCCCAAGTGGTGGGACGATCTCTGGCTGAAGGAGGGATTCGCCTGCTACATGAGTTACAAGGCCCTGAACCATGCCCATCCCGAGTTCCAGATCATGGACACCTTCACCATGATGGAGTTCAAGGAGTCGATGCAGCACGACGCGGACAACACCTCCCATGCCATCTCCTTTGACGTGAAGTCCACCAACGATGTGCGCCGCATCTTCGATCCGATCAGCTACTCCAAGGGCACCATTCTCCTGCGCATGCTGAACTCCATTGTGGGGGATGAGGCCTTCCGCACGGCTACCCAGGATCTGCTGAAGACCTTCGCCTACGAGAACATGGACCGCAACGATCTCTGGGCAATCCTCACCCGCCATGGCCACGAGAAGGGCACTCTTCCGAAGGAGCTGAACGTCAAGCAGATAATGGACTCCTGGATAACGCAGCCGGGCTATCCGGTGGTCAATGTGGAGCGCCGTGGGGCCGACTTGGTCCTCCGCCAGGAGCGATATCTGCTGCCCGCCCGCAATCCTGCGGACCACAGCCGCTGGTTCATCCCCATCACCTTCGAGACGGACGAGCTGCACAAGGGCGACAACATCCCCACGCACTGGATGACCAACCAGGAGGACCAGCAGGAACTCATCGTTAGCCACGTCTTCAACAGTGCCAGCAACAACGACAGTGTGGTCTACTTGAACCTGAACCGTCAGGGCTACTACCGCGTCAACTACGACATGATCTCGTGGCTGGCTCTCAAGAAGAACTTCAGCACCCTGCCACGGATAACGAGAGCCCAGCTCCTCGACGATGCACTCCATTTGTCGCAGGCAGAGTATCTGCCCTACGACATACCGTAAGTTGGACCGCTAAATCAATTGCTTCTCTGCGCTAACTGAGGTTTCATTTATTGCAGTCTGACCTTCCTCATGGAGCTGTACACGTCCGTGGATGATGAGCTGCTCTGGAGTGCTGCCAAGCCGGGACTCAACTATTTGATCTACAACCTGAAGCGGGAACCAGCCTATGAGACTTTCAGGGTGAGATTTTGTCAGACATTTGATCCCTTTAAATGATTTTGTACTCATGCTGGATGCACCTTTCTTTTTAGGCCTTTATGAAGTTCATCGTTCGTCCGGCCTTCGATCAGTATGGCCTGAACGAGCCCGATAACGAGTCCCATCTGCAGTTGAAGCATCGCGCTTTGGTGGCCAACTTTGCCTGTAAATTCAACTACGATCGATGCACCCAGGTGGCCCAATCCAAGTTCCGTGAATGGATGCGAAATACCAAAAAGAATCCGTAAGTTTTTGAGCTTGTGCTGAAGTCCAAGTGTCAGCTAATCACCTTTATGGGTTTTTTAGAATTAAACCGAATCTGAAATCGGTGATCTACTGCACGGCTCTGGCGGAGGGTTCCTATCCAGAATGGTACTTCGCCTACAAGCAATACAAGACAACCACAAGCGCCTCTGAAAAGGAGGAGATTCTCACCTCGTTGGGCTGCACCACGAAGCCCTGGCTGCTGTCCAAGTGAGTAGCAGATAATCAGCACTAAATGGAATTAGATTAAAGACCATTCTCGATTTTTCTCGCAGATACCTCAACATGACCATCAATCCCACATCAGGCATAATGAAGCAGGATGGTGCACTGGCCTTCCGCGCCGTGGCCTCCAACGCCATTGGCTACGAGATTGCCTTTGATTTTCTGCAGAGCAACATTAAGGAGATCGCCGAATAGTGAGTATTACTTGAAGGATCCTTATATACTGGTACCATTTAATATATCTCCCATCTATCATTCACAGCTACGGCGATGGTTTCTCCACCCTCTCCGAGATGATCAAATCCCTGACCATCTACATGAACAAGGAGTACCACAAGCAGCAGCTGCAGGACCTGGCCGTCAATTGCCGCAAGCTGGGCCTCAGGGCCGTCGAGACAGCCATCAACCTGGCCATGGAGCAGGTCAACGATAATATCTATTGGCGCACACACTCCTACCACAGCCTCAAGAACTTCCTCGAGGGCATTGTCAGCGAGTTCCAGATTAACATCTTCTAAGTTGGCTAAAGCTGAAGCTGAAGAAAGAACAACAAGAAAAGAAAACTCAAATTGAATTCAACCAAAAACGCGATTTAATTATTATGATAACTATTACCATTATTTGTATTCATTCGAAAGCCTCAAATTAATTTAAAGAAAACGAATTATTTGCGAAAAGTGATATAAACGTGTAAGTTAGCCAACATAATTTAGGTAAACGATATACTTTTTGCAATTGTATATTTATTTATTATAAGTCGGGCTTCTTCTGCTTCTTGGTATTGCTCTGTAACGTTCCTATTAATGCAGAAATAGTGAAAGCACTCACCGCACATCGTGTTTGAGTAACAATAGATCTAATGCTGCTTTTGTAAAATCTTATCTTTATACTATGATATGGTGAACCATGATTGTCAAGTACTCTACTTTTGTGCACACCTACGTAGATCCTAAGCGAATCAAATTAGCACTAAGTAAACCAAAAATCTATTTTTTAGTCACATCAAAATCAAGAAAGGTAGTGCACGCCTACAGTTTATTGAGATATTGCGGGAAGAAGCGACCATCCGTAAGGATGGGTGGGATGGGATGGGGTGGGGTGGAAAAATGAGTGTCCTTAATGCATGGTTAAAAATGTTGTTAAAGCAATAAGCGTATACACACATGCACACACAAAAATACATACATTTATATAAACACATATATATTTATTAATGTACAAGTACCTATTATGTATTTTGTAAAGCCCAACACTGAAATACTTATATCGCTTGCTGCACAACCATGTAAATAAGTTTTAAAGCTTATACCTAACATTGGAAATAAACTATGTATTTACGTAATTTTATTCAATATAAAAGGCTTTTCTTCTTATTTTGTTTTATTTTCCATCTGATTTTTGAATGCAGTGCAGGAAAATCAAGAGCGCGCAGGCGCAGCTCTGGTACTTTACTTTATTTTTGGCACTTGGTTTCCTTTTGGACTTGGTCACACTGGCGCTCCGGCGCGGAACGATTACTGTCTTAATTTTTTTTGTTTGACCTTTTCGCTAAAACCTTTTTTTAGGCAACATCCAATAAAAGCAAGTATTTAAATTAAACCAGTCAAGTAGAAAATACGTTCATTAATCGGATAATAGGATGTGGGCAGGGCTGAGAGACCCATCTAGCTAGTAATATTCGACGGAATATCAAAAACGAGGAATGTGTATAAAAGAACTTGAATTCGTCAGTATATTTATGGTATTTTTTGAAATGAGTCGGTATATTTCGGTATATTAGGATCGGTCAGAATAGAGCTGTCAAAGCATCGATTACGGTATATCGGTATATATTGGTATATTTTGTCAATTTCATCAATTTATTAAATTTCATTTTCAGCGGTACATAGAAATCCAATAAAAACAAGTATTTAAAATAGGCCAGTCAAATAGAAAATTGATTAATTAATCAGATCAAATTATCTGGGCAGGACTGAGAGATCCATCTAGCTAGTAATATTCCACGGAATATAAAAAACGAGTAATATGTAAGATATAAGTTTAGCTCGATAGTTTTGAATGGAATGCTTTTAAAAATCGATACTATCGATAGTGCGATAAATGGTGTGACACCTCTAGAAACAGCAGTAGAATTTTGTAAACAATAACAATTGATGTGTAAATAGTCCGAATAAAAAAGTATGTTTTGCTTAGGATTAATTGTTAAAAGGCATAGTTAACATATCTTTATAGTGGGCAGCAAGCGCAAATGGCTCCCCACCGAAGAGGACACCTTCATTCGGATCTGGTTTGACAATTTGGATCTGTACCGCAGAGGCAAAAAACAAATTGAAATTTGCCGACTTCTGGAGGACGAGTTCCGATTTGAAGGCATTGAAATAAATCCCGAGGGAATCAAAATGAAAATGGACTCGTTCAAGCGCAAGTATTTCCAGTAAGTAAAGTCACTTGCTGGGCCATCAGGACTCGCTTTAAAATATTCCTTACTTGCAGCATCGCAAAAGGTTATGCAAAGTTGCAAACGCGCAAATGGCGGCACTTTAAAACTCTGGAAACAATACTCGGAACGCAATTAAAAGAGCTGGAAGAGAGCGTCGACTCCAACGAAACCGTTGCTAATAACCCGTTCAACCAGGTCTATGTGGACGAGTGCACTAGTTGGCTGCTTGACGAGGAAGACTGTACGCCACCCAGCAGTTCAACGAGCGAGGTATACCAGGAGCCATCGGAAAAGAAGCAAAAAATAAACGAGGACCGCCAGGAGTCACCGGCAAAACAGCATACATCTAGCAACGCTAAGAATTCCAAGCAGAGTGTCCAGAATTCAAAGCCGAGTTCACTATACACCAAAGCAGGCAAGCTCAGACAACCCAAGCGTCCACGCAGGAATTGGACCATTGAAGAGGAAGTCACGTTCATTGAAGTGTGGAAGAACTATGTGGGGGACTTGCTGGGAGAGGGAAAGAAGAAGGCGGATATCTACCGAGCTATGAAAAAAGAGCTGCAAACATATGGCGTAGGATTGGACAAGATAGCCTCGGATGTTAAAGCAAAAATGGAATCTTTGAAGCGTACATTCAAGTGAGAGCATTCGAAAACCTTTATGCAGCAGTTTTATTAAATTCTTACGCAATTTTAGATCTGAACATGAAACCTTTGGAGCCAAATCGGAATGGATTCACTATGCTAAACTGGTGGATGTGGTGGGCCCTCTGAATGGCATACTTATTGAAACACATCACGATACCAGCAGCAGTTCCGACGATTGGTTCCCCAATAAAATGAAGGCCGAATCTCGTAGTCAGTTTCCAGATCCTTTGAAAGAACAGAAACAGCAAGATGCCAACGACTCCAATGATTCCTTCTGCTGGGTCCTTGAAGAGGCAGCAGAAGCACCTTCTAGCCATCCAGAACCCCCAAGTGATTCGGCTACAAATCAGTTCTTAGAACACACAGATGAAGAGTGTTCTCCAGTTCAGAGCCCTGTACATTTTAGTGAATTTAATAACGCCAGTAATAAGGATTCAGAAACTTGTAAAGACTACATGCAGGACCTAGAAGAAACAGAGGAGGCAGACGAGAGTCCCAAGCAGCCAGACGACAATCCCTCGAGCCATAAGCAAAAATCTGTAAAGCAATTCACACAATTTGTTGCAAAAGAGTTACTAGTATTGGATGACGATCTGTTTTTAGAGGCCAAGAGATGTATTTACAATGTTCTTTATAATATGGAACGTAAGCAATTAAAGCTAAATAAGCATTAAATTGCTTCAAATAAAACCCTGTTTCATTTCATTAAAACTCTAGCAGAAATGTTTTGTTAGTTATTAAAAAATATATGGATGGTCTGCTCTCCCGGTGGTCATTGCACGGCAATAGGAGGCCACATTATTCCCCACGGGATATACAATACTCTCGTGCACTAAAATGAATATTCTCGCCATTATACTGTGAGACGCTCTAAAATGTTGCAAAACTACAGAAAGATTTAATCAAGTAGATTCGTGCATGGCAACTACAAGTTAACTACACTACTTCTACAAAGCAACTACATATTGATGTAACTATCAGCAGAGACAACTGCATTATCGACATTAAAATTTTGACATTCACTTTGTGTTTGTTGTCAAAATTGCTGCTACAAAATTGAGTTTTTATAAGAAATAAAAGTGAACCACATTTGGTGTCTTAAGGTTCTACCGAGATTTGAACTCGGATCGCTGGATTCAAAGTCCAGAGTGCTAACCATTACACCATAGAACCGTGCTGTCAGGCTGCCGCTAAACCAAATAAAAGTGGGCGCGGAAGGCATGGGCATATAGTACGAAAAATTTCACCAACTAACTTTCAGATACTCCCACAATGTGAAATTTGTTTCCAAAAAATATTTTATAATTAAAAACAAAAGAAATTATATAACATACATAAAAAAGGAGAACACATTTTATAAATGCAGGTTCTACCGAGATTTGAACTCGGATCGCTGGATTCAAAGTCCAGAGTGCTAACCATTACACCATAGAACCTTGTTGTCGGACAGCTGCTAAATCGCAATTTTCAGCCAAATGCGGTTTGTTCTGCATTTCACCCCAGTGTTTCGGTTAATTTCTAATTTTAAATGCCGATAAAAAAATATCCACAACACGATAGCTGTTTATATCTGTTGTCAAGCAGGCCGGGTGAGAAGCAAATTTTGTTGAATCGATAATGTCAGTTCCGAACAAACAGAAAAACAAACAGTTTATATTTATTTCTCTGTGCGAATAGAAATATAAAGAATTCAAAATGGAAAAGCGGAAAACTTTGTTGGAGAAATATAATATGCCCTTGAGCCATCTGGATTTTAGGTATGCGGCTTGTTTAAAAAAAACTTCAAACGAAACATCATACCTTTCCACCATCTAGTTATGTGGAAACGTGTAAAAATGCACGGGAAATGGAGAAAATTGTGCAAATCCTACGATCTGGGGAGGAGGGCTATTTCCCGGACCTGCAGCGTTGTTCCGAGGAAAAACTAAAGGAGCTGAAGCCCGACAGTAAATTGTTCCGCTACGAGGAGCCGATACAAAACAGCGATATCCTTGATAAACAGGAACTTAAACCCATTCTGGTAAATATCGGAATCTAGCTGTCGTTAGGAGATTAAACATTTAGAGTTCCATTATCTATTTTTAAGGATTGGACACATGACATCAAGTCGAAGGACAATGCCTTGAACGAACTAAAGAATGACGTGGAATGCTTGGGTTTGGATTTGGCACCTATGCGGAAACCGGCCAAAATAGACGCGGATTTATCCAGCACTAAGCAATCAAAGCCAGTAAAAGCTCCTCCAGAGCCCCCAAAGACTACGGAAAAGCGAATCCGTTCAACAGACTACAACAAATGGGACAAGTACGATCCCGACGAGGAAATACTGCGCATGGAACTGGCGGAGGAGCGCACCAAAGAGCAGGAAGAGCAAAAAAATCGACCAGACCCCACTCCGATCTCTGAAGAAGTGTTGAAAAGTGAAAGGAATGAACTACAGGAGCGCCTCCAGGAACAGCTAAAGAAGCTAAGCCAGGTGGAACGGGAGCAATTCGCTGAAAAGTGGGTACCATCCAACTCATTCTCAGGATTTCTGTTGATTTGCGACTCATTTCAGACGTCGTTTACGTGGCAACGAATACTTCAAGTCGAAGGAGTATGAAAGTGCCATAGAAGAATACAATTGTGCCATTATCTACGATCCCGAGAATGCAGCTCGGGCCTACAACAATCGCGCGGTGTCACGTAAGTTTCAACGAGGGTCAAGATTAAGTTAGTGGCTTTTGAAAGATTAACGGCACTTGTTTTTACTTTCATAGATATGAAAGTGAAGAACTATCTAGCCGCTATATCGGACTGCAAGGCATGTCTGGAAATGGAGCCAGACAATCTGAAGGCTCGTCTTCGCCTGGCTGATGCCAGCTATGCCCAAGGATGTCGCCGCGAGGTAATTAAAGTGTCTCTTATTGATGATGGCAATGATGGCAATTCTCTTCCTTTAGTCCCTCCATCTTTACCAGCGCGTTCTAGACCTGCAGCCGGATAATGCTGCTGCCTTAAAAGCCCTGGAACTGCTAAACAATCAGCTCGGAGAGCTTGCTCCGAGTCATGCCACCCGTTTGATGATTGAGGAGTTCAAGCCAGATGCACCGGCCAAACCTAAGGATAATTCCAAAAAAATGACTGCTCCAGTGGCGAAGACAGTTTCAGTGGCGAAGCCACCTCCTTTCAAGGAATATGATCTGGCCGAGCTGGTGAAACCGAATCGTGTGGTCAAAAGCAAACTGCTTACTGCAGCCGAAGCGTTGGGCAATAAATTCAACGCTCCCACTGCATCCGCACCCAAGGTGCAGACACAGCCACTCATAAGCAAAGCCTCCTCCACGTTGCCAGCAATGCTACGTATGCCCCAGACCAACACCAAAAGGAACAACAAGCTGCTGATAGAGGAGATATAATTGACACATTTATTTAGATACAACTTTATGAAATATTGAACTTTGGAACGTTGATAGTATAAGGCCAAGGCATGTGTGGAAATGGCCATTTATTTCTTCAAAAGTTCCTGAATGTAGCGACCCAAAACAAGGAAGGGGCGGTGCTCATACTCCTCCTTCTTCTCGGAGTCAACCTGTGGATTCATTGATTTATTGGTTTATTGTTTTTGCCGCAAATAATAGCTCGCAAAATAAGTGTTCTTCACACTTTGAGCAAAAAGACTAAGAGAAGTTTTTTCCGTTCTCTTTGCCTCTGCTTATTCTCGGACCGTTTGCTCGTGGACGACGATTCAAAAAGTCGTTTGCGTATGTATGTGTGTATGTGAAGCTTCGCGGGCTTTCAGTGTCACTTGACTGTGTGAATGATACGAACTGCTCAACGTAAAGCGCTCAACAGAAAACCGAAACGAAAAGAAATTAAGTCTGCTGCTCAGAGAGAGAACGAGGGTGCATGCTTTTTTACAGTTTTTCTCTTAAGGAAAAAACCGCTCATCAGTTATTTGCGCTAAACTTTTGCGACATTTGGCTAGGGATATTTCGGAAGCTCACCTGATCGCCGTCCAGACGATTGAGTAGGGTCACACAGATGTCGCCAGCCTTCACGCCAATCTTCTGGGTGACCGAAGCGAACATGCTGGCCTCCATTTCGATGTTGCGAATGCCAAGGTTATGGCACTTCTGCAAGAATTTCATCTTGTCCTCAGCGCTGTATTCACATATGGCGCCATCAGTACGTCCCTGACCTAAGTCAATCCAATAGGCATTGTGATGGCTATGGCTTTTTCTATGAACCACTTGGCCCACTTGACCCTTGCACACTTACCCTCATAGAAGCAGTCTGTGCCCATGGTGTTGGCACTTATGATTTGGAAACCATCATCGGCCCGGGCACCATATGCCAGAATTTCCTTGATCACACTCTCAGGGAACTGGGCGGGTCGCACCACACGCTCTCCGAGAATTGCCTAATTAGCAAATGGGATGGTAACAATTAACTAGCTGAAGTGTTCAACCGAAGCGGATCCACTTACAATCTCGTGTTCGTTGCGGAGCAAGCCGTTGAAGGCATTCTTCGTTACGACAACCGTGCCGGGGGCTACACCGATCCCGCCGCAGGTGCCGATGCGCAGGAAGACCGGATCCTTGCACTTGGCGTAGTGGACCAGCTTCAGCAGCTCGTGGAGCACCACGCTGAAGGTGGAGGAGCCGACACCGTGGCTGACACAGATCACAGGTCCCACCTTGTACATTGCGTAGCGATGTCCCTTCTCGCACAGATCCACAGGATCGCTAGTGTCCTCCACACCGAACAATTTTCGCAGATATTTCGCTAATTCCAGCATACGTATAGAGGTACCACCCGTTAAGATAAACTGTGGAGATGGTATCCTGATTGACTCACATTCGATTGATTGACCTAAGCCTTACCCTGACATCGCCAAACTGACTCTGAATGTTACTGGTGTCCTTGGTGTCGGCCACATTTATTGCCAGATGGTACAAAAAATCGGTTGACATGCCATCTAGATGGTGATTCTTCAATTGTATGCTGTTGATAAGATTGTACTTGTTCAGATATCTGTGTATAGCCGGTCAGTTTTATGGTGTCTTACATTTGCGACATTGTCCGTAAGAGTTGCACGTGCCTAGAACTAGCGTAAGAAAGAAATATACAGTCAAGGAAAAAAGTGAACATACACCACCAATTTTTTAATATTTCGGGTTTTCGCAATGAAAATTTAAAATGTTGGTATGCCATTATTTATGACAGTTACAGCATATATATGTATACTAAAGTTTTTAGGAATAAGCATAAATTGTTCACGGAAAAAAGCCTACATACAGCGTGGGAAGTCCCTCTATGAATTGACACTGCCAAGGCAAGCGGCTACGTTCACACACTCTCATTGATCAGGCCTTCTTGTTGCTAGCGTGTTGCCAAATTGATAATCTTATCTATATTTTTCCACTAAAAGCTCATTTAATAGTATCAACACACACGAATATGTATATGTAATATGTACATACATATATTATTTTATTTAGAACTACTAGGGGCTCGTCACCTACTATGCGACACTTGAACGCGACTGACTGCTGGACGAGGTTGTGATCGCGTCGACGGCTGGCAGAGTACTGAATTGAAATCGTTGAAGTCGTCGCCATTCGATGTCATGTTTGGGACAAAGATGCACAGACAATGCTCAACGAGGAGTTGGTTACGCAGTTTAACAACGAGCGCCAAGAACTGCGTGACCAAGCGAAAGATAACATTGAGAAGGCGCAAGAGAGACTCAGAGATCGATGATATATTATCATCTGGGACAGATGAAGATGAGCAGGAGGGCCGAATGTAAAGGACAGTGTATCAAGCAGTTAACACTATCCCATCTAAATTAACATTCGAACTTAAGATACCATCGATAAGACCTTACCGATACAGCCAGACTTAACCGATGTTTAAAAGACCTAACCGATAAGGGGCTATCGATATGGGAGTGGGTTTTTGGAAGCAGAAGCGAAGAGTTGATTAAAAGTCGGGAGAAAACATTCAATAATTGTACCCTTGAAACTATACACTTTGTACTCTTTTTCGATCTAAACATTATTAATAAACAATACTTTGAGTAGCGGTTATATGCAGTTCAGGGCTTATCTTCCAATTGCTCTCGCGCAGCAGCAAAACGGGTCTTTCCCACAAATAAATATGGATACGGTAGACGATCATAAACTTCTTCAAATGGATGGAACGCTACATCAGCCGCTTCACGTAACAAAACACCCAAGACGTGCAGCGTCGGCAAAAGTACGTGTCTAGGCAGCCCAACAACGCGTGGTTGAAGAATGTTGGCTCTAAGCCGCTGCGCATTATATATCATACTATATAAATATACATACATATGTAAGTAACATTTAATAATTAGCGGCGCATCAACGGCTACCCCAAGACGCACAAGTATGCCGCCTGTGTACTCTTGATGTAGGGCTTTAACATTTGGTATTGTATTGTATTGTATTGATAGCTAGTGGCTTAATTATTAATTGCCATTACACACAGAAGAGTGTCGTGTATTTCATAATAATTGAATAAGTGTTTGAAGACGCCCCTCCAAATCACATATTCATCCCCGAGAGCCTCCTGAATGGTCAAGTTAGCCATACGGATTCAACTGGTAGCAGTATCAATAAAAAGCTGTGAATGCGAGAATTAAACGACATGTACATATTTTCTAGATGATTTCCATTAGGGCAACACTCACCGCATTGTGTGGATGCTTCTTAGGCTCTCAAGTTTTGTCCAATAGGTTCAGATTTGCTGTGAAAATTCAGGTAAAACACTAGTTTTTTCAAACAAATTTGATTTAAAATGCAATGATCACTAGGACCTCTCACCTTAAGGATAAGACAATTTAACATTACGGATTGTGGATGGATTGTTGCTACAGCTCCATACACACATTGAACGCCAATAAAAGCAGGAAAAGGATGTGACGCATCTCCGGATATTCTGCTTCGCTCCTCAACATATATTCCTCTCCGAGGGCCTCTTGAATGGTCGTGTTCATAGAGCCATAGGGGAACAACAAATTAAAGTAGAAACGCCCATAGAGAAATATGGCTACGCTCAGAGAACTGGAGAGAAGAATTAAGCAAGAATTTACCAGACACAAAGTTCTCTCATATCGAAACTTACTCCATTTAGACGCTGTCGACACGAGCTCCAGCTCAATAAGTATAGTCTAATTCTGAAAATCTAGCTCAATGCTGCTATGATGTATATTACAAAAATGATAATTTTTTATTATTTTGGTAAGGGTAATTTCAAAAGTAGGCTTTTCTAGGGCTGTCAAACGTATCGGAAAATTGTGAGTCAATCCTTTGTAGAAAAGCGTAAAATCAAACGGGAAGCAAGATGAAATGCAGAGAATCAGCAGAATCAACCAGCAGCAGTGGACACAGGCTCTGGCTCTGGCTGGTTTTGGGGCACAGGAACAGGCCATCTACTTGCAGCTCTTAACAGCACATGGGTGCATTAAATACCACCTACATAGGTTTAAAAGCGAGAAGGATCCGTTTTGCATCCACTGTCCACGGACAATAGAAGACGCTGGCGGTCCCAGATTTTCTACTGACCGGGAAGAGCTAAGCTCAGGCATTGGGAGGCCTCTTTAATGGATATCCTACTACTAGCAGCTTGAAAAACCATTGGGATTCCTATAGTAACATGTAGAAATGAAATTTTGTAGCATATTTTTGGGTGGAGTTCGGATGTTGAATTCGTGTAAGATTCGTGTTAGAAATGCCATGTGGTCAGAAACATCCTCCCTTGACCCTTATTGATACCCTGATGATGTTCTGCAAGAGAAGATTCTATCAGTGGATAGTAAGGTAAGGTAGTAAGGTCGTACTGTATCATCAATAAAAAATATATGGACAACAGAAAGTCTTCCAATATTTCATTCTGCTTTAGTCATGATCAATGAATCGTAAAGCCCTTTCATCTATACTTTTTTTCATAAATATTTAGTCCCCATTGAATTTGAACGTTTGTGTCATTTAAATACAATTTGTTTTTAATATACCGTTGAAATATTCATAATTGTTGTAAACTTCGTTTTTACAATATAACTTGTATAATTTTTAGAGTGCCTATTTATGTATGTTTGTTTTTCAGCATTTTGTGGTTGATTTTGTTTTGGATTGATAGAATTTGATAGAGTAAGATAAGCTGTTGGTTTCGTTATACAGTATATAGGCTTGAGATAAGTTAGCAACATTAATCAACATTTACATTTAACCAATGTTTAGGAATTACAATACAATTGAATTGAATAATTTATGAAATATTATTTTAGGTTCATGGAACTATTTGTTATGAATCCATTCATTATTATCGATTAGCTCCATGTAGAATATGCAACATAACAATTAACAATTTTTTTTTATTTGATCTATTTGTTATTAGCTTCGTTCTCCTTTTTCGAAAACCATTTTGTGATTTCATTTATTTTTGATAACCTTTGATATATGTATATCTAAATATAAACGGTTACACGATATACGATATACGTATTAGATTTTTGTGGGACGTAGGGAACGCAGTTCAGCATTTTATTGCTAAATGAATATACATACAATATGCTTGGGTTTAAATAAGCTAATGAGGTTGATATACACGGAAATGAAGCTAGGAACTTAAGCAGAGCTAAACTAGGGAATGTTGAAACACCATTGTATACTGGAGAGATGCGACACCGATATTCGTAGAGGGTATCCTCAAATGATAGGGACAGGCAAGATGATCGAGTGTCTACTCGTGGGCCTGGGACTCCTGCTGGACGAGCTTGAAGCGACGGGGCGACTTTATCGATCCCTGATGCCCGAACAGATTCTTCAGCTGGCCGTCGCGGGTTAGCACCTTCCGTATGTAGCGTGCCACAAGTATCTGGGGGCGCTGTGGGTGTGTGAATGATAAATGATATTGGGTGAGCGTTAATTCAGTCAGACTTGATTTCCACCGCTCCTCACCTGCTGCCACTCGTGCAGGACCTCTTTGGGGGCGTTCACCTGATCGCCGTTCAGACGATTCAGAATAGCCACACAGACGACGGCTGCCTTAATGCCGGCATGGTGGGTCAGGGCTGCGAAGATGGTGCTCTCCATTTCGATGTTGACCACACCATGGTCGCGAAGCTTCTCCAGGTAGGCCATCTTATCGTTCTCGGTGAACTCGCAGAAGGCGCCATCCAGACGGCCCTGGCCCTCGTAGAAATCATTTGTGCACTGGGTCTTGCCGATGATGGTGTCATAGGGATCGTCGGCACTGTGCAGGGATTTCAGATCACGGGCCAGCTTCTTGTCCAACTTGGCCGGACGGTGCACAGTCTCGCCAAGAATGGTCTGCAAAGTAAGGGGTGTTGTATTTTCGATTGGATCATACAACTTTTAGAGGACTTTTACTTACGAATTCATGGGAATTCCTAAGCTGACCATCGAGGGCATCCTCGGTGATGATGACAGTGCCGCCCTCCACTCCGATGCCGCCACAAGTGCCGATGCGTATGAAGATCGGATCAATGCACTTGGCATGGTACATCAGCTTGATCATCTCGTGCATCAGAATGCTGACCGAGGGCGTTCCCATGCCGTGACTGACACAAAGCACAGGACCAACTTTGTACATCGAGTAGCGATACGAGTAGGCACTGATGTCCTGCAGCTGGGTGCCAGCGGGCAGCTTGTAACCTATCTCGTCCATAATGAAGTGTGCAAAGTTCTCCATGCGCTTCGGTGTTCCGCCCATGCAAACGAACTGGTCAGCGTTATATGAAAATATATGAATAGTTCAGAAAGGTAAATAATTGTAAAACACAAAGGGTACAGGGGGATCCCTGCAGGGGAAACTGCACTATCAAGTTTCTTTGTCAAGATTCTTCATAATGAAGTGAATTCCATTTGATGTGAAAATAAAACAGGGTCTAGGTCTGGTCTTGTCCCTCATTATCCGATCAAAAACTCGTATGAATAATGCATAGTGCAAAATTTGATAGTTTATCTCACCTTAACGTCGCCAAACATCTCTTGAAGATCATGACTCTCACTGCCCAAAGCCAGATGATAGAGAATATCCTGGTCCATCAGCTCAATGTTCGAGTTGCGCAATTTGACAGTTCCATCAGAGTATCTGTGAAATAGAGGCATACAAATTAGACACCAGGCCACCAATTATAGGGTAAAGGCAGATACTCGAAGTATATGTGTACGAGCTCCACTCAACTTTCAACCAAATGGAAGTCTATTATTAACACCAAACCGAAGCGAAACTCATCAAAATTCGTGCTCTGATTTGACATAGATATATACTGTTATCTATTTCGGAGAAATACGAGTAGCGTAGATAATAAAAAGTGTCAGTGGTTTAATGAGTCTTTGAAGGGAAACGTTTCGTTATCGATGCTATGTGATATGCTATTTGAAAGAGAGTAAAACCACCGCGATTCGGTGTACTATGCACACAATCGATGACTAAATAAACAAAGCGGATTTCACTTCTCTAATCAAACTTTGCATAATGGAAATGTAGAGGAAGCCAGCGGCCCGAAATTTGCCAACGCGCCCCCCCCCAGAGTCATTATCAAGTGCGTCAACGCCGAAAAAATATACATACACACATATATGTTTGCACAAAAAAAAAAACAAGTTCCAACTGTAAGCAAAACAAATGGCAAAAACACTCTGTGACATTAGCATAATCAGAGAGTCTCTCGGCAAAGTCTTGACCTTGATTGATAAGGTTGATAATCTTATAGTACGTATACAAATGAGCAATTTCCTAAGTACTTGAGCAATCATCCGATCATAATGCTGTGCTTTGACGTGTTCTGATTGATGACTATTGAAACCGGATCAGTACGGGCAGGAAGGGTGTTTGGCGGTCGGACACACCCCCCACTGGCCAGAGTAAATATTTGGCCAACTGTTCTGTGCCTCTGTGTCGTTTGGTTTGGCTCTTCCGAGGTATCGTTGCTTCTTAGTATCTTTACCATCCGAGTGCCAGCAGAGCGATGTGTCATTATGCCAACTAGAGACTGCATTGCGCATTCCATTACATAGAGCATCTATTGGCTGAGTCACCAGGTGGTTCGATGGCCCGCCAAGGACCACGAACAACCCCCGAATCCTGCCAGACGGCAGCTGCTGTGTGAAGTTCGAACCTATGCCAACCCAACCGGTTTTCGTTCTTTTTGCATCCTTACCTCGTGATTCTCTGCACATATGCATCGTCTGTCTCTCCATCCTGCATATGGGCGAGATCGTAGTGGGCCTTAAAGTCATGCGACTTGTTGGCAGTGATTGTGGGTGGCATGATGTCACCGTGTCCTTACAGCCTTCTAGCCACTAACGGACTTATAAAAACGCACTCAAAGAGAGGGAGTAAACCCGAACACGAAAGCAGAAACCGATACGAACAAGCGATGTATACACGTCAACGTTTCAAGCGAAACAAAAAAATTGTTCACTGCTCCGCCGGGTCTTATATACCCGGGCTAGCCGAGGGCGGGTACGAGCGCTCTTAACGAGCGACTACGAACGGTACGAATGGTGGATGGGATGATGAATACCGTTGCTGGTTGTAGTCGCTCTCTCCGAGAAACGGAAGTTCAGATGTCACTTATGCTGCGCATTTTGATTTGTACAGATCTTAATAAATGCCACATGACATGATGTAAGGGTCACGGTCAATTCTCTCTCTCTTTCTCTCTCTCTCTGTCTCACTGATAACAATCAGCAGCCGCAGCAGACGCTGATCAAGTGCAATTTATAGCTGTCTCAGCCACGGAATGCAACGAAACATAACGAATTTGCGTAATCCCTATTGCAAATTGTATATAAATGTAGGCGTGTGATCAATTACAGGGTGTTCTGTGCGGCAGACTCTCGACGAATCGGATCATTAGCTTTGTTCTTAATATATGCTAATTGTGGTATGGAATTTTTTAACTATGCATATTTATAAACTGGTTCGGAGACTTGGCCTATGCTTAAGCTTAACATTTTTCAACTCTGATATTTGCAAATGAGAATCAAACAAACCGAAAATGTGAAAAGTATAATCAATAAAAGAAATGGCCAATCTTAAGTTTTATATGTATTTATTCAGCTAGTGATTCGCCAAATGTTCATTTCATCACAAGCTCCATGAACAGTCAGTCCCCCAGGCCTACTCTCGGCCCTGCGCCATACGATTTTGGTGGGGTTCATCCATATGTATGTACATATGTACATATATAAGTACTGTGGGTAAATTCAAGCCGAGTCATAAAATATACAAAAGCGAAACGACAGCGAAAGACAGTCCAAAGAGGAGCACAATGTCTGCACATAAGCCAGTGAATCGACACAAAAAGTAGAAGGGAAAAGAGTCAGCACAGCAAAAAGGGAACTTGGAAATAAAAAAGAAAAAAAAAAAGAAAAACAAGCAAGAAAGAAAGTCTAGCTTGGGGCCCGAGGCTCCTCTGTACCCTTTCAGATGAAATTTAGATACATAGAATTGAAAAGGATTGGGCTATAGGGAGATTGTTGATCATTGATCATTTTACGAATTAGAATACCACAGGACACTATGATATTTTGGATTACCTTTAAAACTGAGATGCTATACAGGGCGCTTACCGAACACGCTTGCGGACGAAACTCGTCTAGTGCTTTACACTGGGAAAAATGATTTGCAGTTTGCAATACTTCGTGCTAAAACTTTCGTGTTAAATAAAACAAAAGCTTTTAAAGGTGATATCAAATAGTTGCGCAGCGTGGTCTTACTTTGTCGACGGCTGAACACCCAACTGGTGTTTACGCTCTGCCAAAAAAGTGAGACAACAAGAGCCGAAGTCGCATGACCGAGGCCAAACGAAGGCCTGCTGTTTTTTTAGTGCATTGCAGTGCAGCAGCGACTTTTCACAATAGATAGGGCCGTGCCGACCCGTGACAAAGGTATATTGTTTCGACAGAGCCTCTAGACCTAGTTTCGTCATCAGAACCACTCGGATACTCCATATATAAGCAATAACTCTAACCTTGAACGATAAGGTTTAATACAAATTAGATAGAACCATATGTAGTTTGTATCTTCTTGAAGTGCCTGCTAGCTTAAAATACCCCTCACTAGGGTATCTTAAAAAGAGCAAAAGCGCCAACACAGCAATGAAAACGAAAAGGGGGCTCGCCTGTGTGCTCGGACATATCGGTAGAGACAGGGAAAGAGAGGCAGATAATAACAGATAAAGAGAGAAAGAGTGAGATACAGATTGGTATGCCGAGAGCTATGTACGTGAACTAGCTTGCAAGCTGATTTTTGAGGTCGCCAACGACACCAAACACTCACAGCAATAGCATCGCAACGGAGAGCGGAAAGAGGTGGTATTCAGTTAATGCCAACCGTAATTAACTGGGCCGATTCCCCGTAACCGACAGTTGGTTCATTGATGGACTTTGCCTGCCATTAAAGCCATACAAAACCCGTTATTTATGCAAGCAAATGCAAGCCGAGCTAAATGTATCAAGTGTTTTTCTCAATATTTGTTTGGATAAGAAGTACGGCTCCCATTTCGGAATACGCTGTCTCATGGGAAAACAAGACTGAAACTAGACAATTTCAAGTCTTTTCTTTGGGTCATTTTACTTGAGTGCTCTCTGTCGACGACGACGACGACGACGACTCGACTGTCTGTGGCAGCAACAAATGTCGGTGGCAGCCACTAGCCCTGTCCTAAACTGAAATACTTGATCTATTTCTGTAACCCTATGCGAATGCCCATCCCCACCTTGGCCTACAGCTGACCCCAGAGCGGGGGAAAACCATCTCCGAGCTTATGAGTCGTGAAAAAGCTTTGAATAAATTTCTCACATGTCATGTTACGGCGCAAATCATTAATCAGGGAGCTTTAAATGGATCCTATGTTGTTTCTTATGGAATACACACAATTTTCAACCTTTACCTGACCTCTCCTACTGCCTGCCGCCAAGTGGAAAAAGTAATTGCATTTCCCTGAACAAAGCCATAAAGGTCTTCTGGCTTCTGCCTGCTGGTTGCTGGCTGCTGGGGTACCGATAAGACCTGGTTGGGTAATTATTAAGAGTAAGGTCAAGCCAAGAGCCAAACAATGAGGCTGCCTGTAAAACGAGAAATGCAAATGATGCTGGGGATAGTGCAGGCGGCTTCGAGAGAATTACTTTCCCCCAAGAAATGAGAAATGAGAAATGACAAAGAGAAAGCAAAAGTCTGCCAAGTCACGTCATGCTGTCACCCTAATCGTATTCATCCCAAATTGCATTACTCACAGGCCACTGGGAACGCCTCTGGAATGGGCATCGGGTCCAATCTTCTCTGGCTAGGATATTCCAAGGCCAATCGATAATTGGTTCTGTATTATTTTGCTCGTCCTAGAACTTTCTAGGCTACTGTGCGTATGAGTAATGGCAGAAAACCACCCACGCACTACCCCATCGTCTACCCACAATTCCAGATAATGCGTGGGCCTTGGCGGCCGATAAACAAACGCCTGTGGCTGTCGACTACCCCATTCATATCCCTTCGACCTTGTGCCCGCCTACGCCTACGCTCCACTGCAGGTCATAATTCTGTAGAAAATTTGGCCCCAGGCAAATCTATTTATAAACCCATTGCTGATATCTGAATGGGCCAGTAATTAAAGGCAATTTGTGTGTGTTTTGGGCTATTGTGGCATTAAGCTTAAGTCAATTAGAAATGATTTGGCTGTCATCAAGGGGGATTTTCTTAATTAGAAAAGAAGGGATCATGGTTCTCTTTCCCCACTGAAAATTCTCCAGCAAAAAACTCTAGATCTTGGGAAAGTTGTGGTATACTTTTTGGTTCAAACAAAAGTAAATTTGAGAAATTTCTAAATTTTCCAAGGTATACTTTTTGGATACTAAATTCACATAAAAATTTAAGTAAAAATTCGAAAGATTTTTTACCCGATTTATAAGATAATATCTACCGATTTGGGACATAAGCATATGTTATGAAAATATCAACAATAAAATTCAGGTAAAAGGAATTTCTTTGGCAAGTTTTTAGGGTGGCCATTGTTTCGCCCAAGTTGAAATTTACGGCACCGACATTGTTCTCCTTTCTTGACAGAAAACTTTTTCTGGTTGTTTTCCGGTGATGCAAAACAAAAACTTCAAATGAAGTTAAAGGAAAGTTGAAGCCGCAGTTAATTTTGGGACACAAACTTGGTTAGTTTTAGGGTTTCCGGGGGGTGGTATGTACTTACTCGTCCAGCTCCTCGTCGGAGAGGGAATTGCTGATGCCGGTGAGCAGCAGCGACATCTTGCGGCGGGACCCTGTAAAAGAGAAATTAAATGAAAATGGAATTTTAATGGCTCGCACTGCTAAAGCGCAAAGTGAAGGCGTGTTTTAAATGTAAAGCCTACTCTTGAGCCCCTGCTGAGACCATTTGAATGCGTGCCACACGGGGAACGGAGCGCGGGGAAACAGTGGCAAAACGGAAACGATGGAGGAAACAGTGGCAAAGCGCGCACTGAGCATTTGGACAGCTTTTAATTAAAAACGTCAGAGAAACGTCACGTGCCAATGTTAAGGCCTGGGCGTGTTCGTGTGGGGCAGCATCAGATCTGAGTCCTTGAGCCCTTGAAACGTTTGCGACTAGCAAAATGTTTTAGGGTCGGCTTAGCCGTTGGCAATTTCCGCCGCAGGCCATGGCCTCCCCAAAAGTTAGGCCACACTATGCGGCAAAATGCGAGTATCTTTCTTGTTTGTTCGAGGGTGAAAGTTCAAGGCTAACGACAATTAGCCTTACCAAACCCAGGGCACTCAAGAGTGCCCCTTGAGTGGCAGTGGCGTGGAGGGTCCCCGAATTTGTCCAGTTTGTTGGTTTTTGTTTTGGAACAATATTTATGAGGCTGCTGATTATGTTTTGAATTTTAAATGAGAAAAAGCAGACGCGACAGAAGCAACAGAATGACAACAAAACTGTTGCATATGCCTCTAAGGGTCTGTGGGGGATTCTTAGGAGGGATTAAAGTCTTTAGAAAGCAATATTTATGAATAGGAAATTGCAAAAATATTTGCATAATCCCCATTCATTTGTGATGCGTGCCCTCGTACCCAAACCTTCGTGTATCCTCGTTTTTTTATCATGTCATAAATAACCCTTGTATGGCCCAGACCTATTTACCCAGCGATTCTGCTGACTACGGACAACGTTGACCCATTAAATGGCATAGAATAAAGCCTTGAAAGCGTTTGCTGAACCATGAAAGAATGCAAATGCTCAGCTGATGATGATACACACAGAACGGCAGAGCAAAGAAAGGGTGGCTAGAATCCCTTAACGTGGTTCTCGATAACTTTTTCATTAGTTGGAGCACCGTTGCCTACAAAATATCTGGTGCCCAGATACATTCCATGCATTTGTGTGTATCCTGGATAACACTTGGAATCGAGCTATTGATTTTCTACCCCAAACAGTCCGACAGAGTCTTAGTCTACACACGAGAGCAGTCATTGCAAAGTAGTTATAAGGTAAAGGTGTTCCTAGTCTGTTGACTTACGTAAAGAGTTGGGAGTTGATATGTGGGGCTCCGTGTGCCTCGAATCGGTCGGTAGCTATGGCTGCCAGATGCAATGGAAGAAAAGCAATTTAACACAATTATTTTTGTAGCTATATCACGATATTCTTTTGTTGTTTCGATGTGCTTTTCTGCATTGTTTATCTGCAGGCACGTGAAAGGAACTTTCTCTCTTTCTCTTTGGTTCTCTCTATCTCTCTCTCAGACACTCACACGTACCACGGCACGAACACAGAAGCGGACAGGAAAGAGAGCGCCGTCGACCAGAGCTGCGCGAGAGTACAAGACAGACTGACGACGAGGAGTCCAACCAAGCGAATATGTTGGCTCTGGTGGGGCTATCACTCAATCGGAATTTAACTCAACTTTGAGGCGGAAAAGCGCCGAGCAAATTCACTCAAATGCTGCTCGGCAAATTGTTGTTTATTGTGCATGGCAAAATTTAATTATATTCTGCAAATCCGCAGTCGCACCGAGCTGGTATACGTCAGCAAAGATATATGTATATCAACTATACAATTTTCTCGCAAATCTCACTCGGAGTAGGGTGGCGAAGAGTGGGCATTAGGGGGCTTGGTGGGTTCATTCCATGCAACAGCTGCTGCGCACAAAGAAGCCCAACCTCCGTTCATCCTTGCGGTCCTGTCCAAGTCCGTGTCTTAATTACTGTGCTGAGGGGCAAGGACTCACAGAGAAGATATACAATCTGGAGTCGACTGAATTTAAGAGGAGAGGAGGCTTTGCCGATTTAGATATGTCATATGAATTTACTCCCAGTACGGGGCATTAATATTATTTAGCATTGACATTTACGATACAATATGAATACCATTTTGGCCATAAAGGGGAAGGATTTCGTCCTAATCTCCGCTGATACAGTGGTAGGCAAAGGCCTACTAGTGTTGGGTCAAGGTTAGCTCGAATGGGTACGTTTTGGAATACATTTACTCATTTATGACCATATTCCAGGCACATCGAAGATAGAACGCCTCGGTGACTTTGCCGTGATTGCTGTCGCGGGCAATGGAGGAGACCCGCAACGTTTTATGAGCTTCATCGCGAGTCACATGGCCTTGCATAGAGTGCAACATAATGGACAAAGTCTGTCCGTGAGGAGCATGGCTCACTTTGCTGGCAAACAGATATATTCAAGTGTGAATGCCAAACTCAACTTTAAGGTCTCTGCACTGATTGCTGGGTGGGATCCGCAGGCGGGACCTCAATTGCATCAAATCGACGAGTTCGGGGGCTTAGTGTCCGTTCCATATAGTGGCCAAGGCTTGGGGCTACCCGTATTCAACTCCATTTTCCAAAAAGACTATTCGCCAGACATTGATGAGCCGACAGCCTACCACGTCTTAAAGAAATGCGTGGCAGCAGTCCATGAGCGTGTCGTTCTCAACATGCGCAACTTTGAGGTGTTCGTGGTGAAGGCAAATGGCATCACCGAGCTGGAAGCTATCAATGCGGACTCTTTAAAGACGGCGTCGCCATCGAGTCTTTAAAATATTGATTTCATCCACTTCATACAAGTCAGATCTTTACCCTCAATTTGCCATGAACCAAAATCAAAATTTAATGCTTGCGAAAGGATATCACGGAGAGAACTCAGGACCTGCCCTGGCTGAAATGGATATCGCTGAGCCCTGTTGGCGGTAAACTTTTAATGAGCATTTTTAACCGCATTAAAGGTGTTGGCAAATTGCATTCCGAGCCTCATTTGAGCTTACCCGTGGGGGGAGCTGCGTGTACTCAATTTAATTAAATATTGCGCATACGCCGTGTTATAGGTCCCATGCAAACGCATCTCTATAGCCCATAAAACAACGAAAAGTGTCTGTATTTGTGCCTTTATTTGTTTATTCATGCTGCTCGTAATGCTGCTTTTCCATTGAAGCGAATTGTGGATTTTGTTTGCGAAGGATTTCATAAATCCGCGAAACAGACATTTTTCCCTAATGGAAAAAGCTGCATGAAGTGGAAAGATATGAGTGCTTGTGTGGATGTTAAATGGTTGTTTCTGATGTGTGAAAATTCAAATTATGCTCTGATTTCAAGGAGTGATGGAAAATAGCTTTTAAAGGTACATTTTTCTGAAGAGTTTAACAAACAAGAATGTTTTATTATATCTGGATAAATGCTTTAACACCTTTAGAGCCATTTATATTCCAATGCCACACATTTGAGTTTCCACTGTCTAATCAAAACAAACAAAACGGTTTCCTCCTTCTCGAAATTCTCTATTTGTTTACCAGAAATAGTGCTTGTTTATACCGAAACAGTATTCGTTCAATGCCAAGGTGATGATGTGGTCCCCACACAAGAAGAATTTGTAGCTCAGCAACGAAATAATCATAAAGTTCTATAACCTTAGATGAGATCAGAGGTTGTCAGTGGGTTTAATTAATCCTAATCAATAGTGCGTATGACTTTAATTTGACATTGACATTCAAATGGTACTGTTTTATATGTATTGCCTAATATCTGAGCTTTCACAGACACATGCCCCATGCCTCACGCTTGACTGCGGCTCAGACGAACAGACCGACGGACGGACAGACATGACACCAACATGGGGCAGTGAATACGAATTACGTTGGGCAAAGTAGTCCATAAAACAAGTGAATTAAGAGAGCGAGAGAGAGGTAAAGTAAAATTTAAGCGGCTGTTAAATTGTTTGCTTTGATGAATTTTCAACAATCGCATTGAGTGCGCTGTTTGATGGCTCTGCAAGTCGTCAAGTCACTCATCCATTGAGCAATTTCCCCAAGTGACAAGATATAAATGCTTGAAGCACCGCTTAAGTTTCCATTTCACTGAATAACAAGAGCAAATCTTACTTTTGGGAGCTTAATCTGAATCTGTTGATACTCTTAAAGATCCACCAATCCCATGAACTTAGTTGAGCTATGAGGAAGAAAAGTTTGTGGAATTTGTATAGAATTTCTTCAGAACAACAAAAAGCTGTTGCCACAAAGATTTTGTCTTGGATCAAATAATGCTATCTAGGATCTATCTTCTCTGCGTGCAAACCAATCTACTAGGTCATAATATCTTCTCGAAGGGTATAGCAACAATTAAATCTTATCACTCACAAAAGCACGCAATGGCCAAGACATTGTCCATACGCAACGTTGACTGCCTTGGATCAACAGTTGAGAACCAAGCATATGGCGGCTGTTTCAAGGACATTCGAAAGACTCTGCATCCCTAATGGAATCCATAACCGATAGGAATTTTAATATCAGACACGTGTCAATGGGAGACATGAGTGTTTCCTGCATGACAGACACCAGTGGGCACACAAATAGACACACACTCTTACACAGATCGACGCTCATTTCGCTCATCTATTTGTCAAATACTCATGATTTTCCATCCCATTTCCCTTTGACGTTTCATGAGGCATTTTCAATTCCTGTTTGCATACAGGAAAATGGTTGGAGGCACAGCTGTTGTTGACCACTTCCGTTGACGGTGTCACCAAGGGGGGTGGCTGGGCCTACATCCAGGTTGACACTCCTGCCACCACGCCCACATTCCACCACGCAAAAGCGGAAATGTTCTCCCTGGCAGCCCCTGGCGTCTCATGCGTCTGAGCAATTGTTACGTAATCAATTTGCTTGCTCTCTCTCCTACGCTCTCTCCCACTCAGTTCGCCTCTCTCTCTCTCTTTCTCTTTCTCTCAGCGTTTTCCGTGCACCCAAGTGCGTTGAACTTGGCCCATTTTATGGCGTAAGTTTGAGTGAAAATTCAGCAATTGAGGCAACATTTTCGTCGGAACAAACTCAGGAATTTGTTTTCGCCATTGGGGGACACGTCTGCGCCCATTTCTCGGTCGGTGGTTGGGTGGGGCGTCGTCGGGCCTTTGGGGAGGCGTCAAACAAAGTGCGAGCGTTAATCTTCTAGCCGCTTATTATGCTTATGGTATTTGTAGACACAGCGGGCACTGTGGAATATATCCTGCTGAATTAGCAAGTGCAAATTTTAAGGAAGAAGGCCTGCCCGAGTGCAGGTATGAGACGAGCCTACATCGAATAGAAATGGGAAAAATATACCCACATTCGATTAAGAATATTCTACCGACTCCAGCGACGGTTGGAACAGCAAGGGCCTGTTGTTCAGCGAGTTACGAATGGCCTCAATCATGGCCTGTATCTTCCGCAGATCTCCGCATATATAAAGCCGTACGGACTCCTAAATGTTGTGCTCTACAGTCCTCCAAACATCATTTCGGTCTTCAGGCTTGCTCTCAAGCTGCTCCACTACCTCTTCCAAGGTCAGTTTTGTTCAGGTCTAGAAGAGCTTGAGCCAGTAGTTGACCATTTTGATTGACTTATAAGTAAGTAAAATTATCTGTGAAATAAACTAAAATAAAACATATTTGAATTATGTAATGCAAGCTAAAGCAACAAACAATTAGTCATCTGGCAGAACTGTTGCACAGCCACCAGAACTTTCGTTCCACTGTCTGACACTTTTGCGACAGTTCTGTGGTAAGCGGAGACACTTTGCTAATGATGTCAGTTCGCTGCTCCTTTGGGAGGCATGGAGGAGGACTTTCCTCATTAAGCAACGAAACTGATGGGTAAATGAAACTCAAAACTGGATTCAAGTTTTGTTGTTGTTTTAAAGATCATATTTACTTCAATCACAGCACAGAATACAGAGAATATTATCTAATGGTTTATTTGTCGCTCGAAAGGAAACTGGAAACGTGGAGACAAGGGAAAACTATTTCCATATGTTGTGTGTGTGTGTGTGTGTGTGAAAGGAGGAAGCGTGGTGTGATGTGTGTTTGTTCTGTAAATTACGAGACAGATAGCGAGAGAGGGAGAAAAGTGGCAGAGAAAGTCAAGCAAGTGCGGAAAAACAGAGCAGAAACTGTGGAAAAGAGCAGTGTGCCTATGCGCGGTAGGAGGTTGTCTATCTTTTAGAGAGTTGTATATAATTGTTGACATGTATATTTTGTAGTTGGGTTACTTAATGTTTTCATTTTTTTGTTCGTTTTTGTTCTTTTGGATCATTAACACACAACTAACATTGAGAGTATTGTTGAATATGCAAACACGTTTTGTATGTATATAGGTTGATGTGTTACGTTGCGTTATGTCTAGGTTTAGTTTAGTTTTAGTTGCTTACTAGGTTGCTAGTTACAATTGTTGACTTGGTTGTTAGATTCTACTTGAAGATCAGGTTTCCGAAATGTTTCTCTTGTCGTAGTTTCTCTCGTGGTACAGCAGTTGAGTCATTCATGATTGTTGCGAGTTGCAAAGAAAGGCTTTCAAAATAGCTAACAAAGGTGTGGAAAACAGCACAACTTAACTTAGAGTAAAAAATTACAGCTAGACATAATCTCTTTTTGGGGCGGTACATATCCCGCGCCCATCTTTGTGCAATTCAAATAATCTATACATATACAATAAAAATTATTTAAAAATTAGCAGCAGCATTAGCAGCATTGAGCACTCTCTCCTCTGCCTTCGGGTAATCTCTTGTTCGAGTATGGTATTCGATTCTTGCTAGGAAACGTACGCGCATATGCTGTACAAATAAGAATATTCAGCCTTCGTCCCTTTGACTAAAAATGCACCATGTATCGTTCCTGTATCCATATTGTTCAATCCTTAACCATATCCTTGGGCCGATCAGTACAGATAGTTGTGTGGAAATACGGCGCGGGCAGGCAGATAGCAGGGATCGTGTTGATTGCGATAGCGACGTGCCAGGAAAACGGCCAAGACCTAAGAGAAAACCAAAGATACATTAGTCTGAGATCATTCGAAGAGGGTTGCATAAGAAAAACCAAGGAAAATGAAGACACAATAATGCTCAAACATGTCTCACCCTTGGCCTCTGGTCGATTGGGCTTAGTCAAAGAGCCCGGCAGTTGGTTTTTAGTTAGTTCAAGATAAAGAGTGTTAGAATGTAGGGTTAAGAAGGGATTGTTGATTGCTTTATATGGATTAAACACCTGGCTCTCTCCTCCTCTATATATATATATATATATATAACACTATATCTGTATGAGTGTATATATGTCTAAAGTTGTATCAATTACGACCTAACACATTACGTACATATTTCTGCTGTAATGCGATTATATATATCTGTATATATATATATGTGTTTGTAGATGGTATAAATATATAAGATGTATGCAGACCCAAAGAGCTCTCTTTTGGTCTATGACCCATGAAATTCTCCCCTACATCCATAGCAACACTTCGCAGAAAGAGAGATACAGGGAGACAGAGATACACACACATAAATCGATATAACTTTGCCTGTTGCTACATATGTCGGGGATAACTATTTCTGTTCTGATTTAGTGGAAAATTTAGAGAAAGGCGCTGGGCAAGCCGCGCGGATCCTTTTGATTGCGATAGCGCACGGTTAGCCAGACGCCAACAAACTAAAGGCAGCATGTGGATGGATGGAGTTTAGATTTGGTTAGTTTACACCATTATATTTCTATGCACGCACCTCGGTGAAGCTGAAGAAGATGCCCAGACCGCCGCACAGCTTGAACGCATAGTCGATCTTGTCCTCCAGCATGGGACCACAAGCGGGGCAATGACAATCCACATCGTTCGACTGTTCGCAGCACTTTCGATTCACCAGCTCGCAAGAGGGTTCGTCTGTCGGAGCCAAGGGAGACGTCGGGAGGTTGATGCTGCTGGTGGCATTGAAGCCGCAGCAGTGGAGGCTCTCCTGCACCTGTTGCCGCAACTCTGGGGGCACTGTCATCCATCCCTGCTCGGCAAACTGCTGCTGCTGCTCGGAATTGACGGCCAGGCAAGAGCTGGCAATGGAGAACTGGATGAGGAAGAGCATAAACAGGATGATCATGTACTGCGGGGAGAGAAAGGGACAGAGTCTAGGGGTTAAGGAAAGCCACTGAAGAGAATACAAAATGCTTATCAAGAGTGGTGCCAGCGCTGTCGTCATTGCAGTTGAGACCCAGTCATAATTTGCTTTACTCATAATGAGGCCACTTTCATGTCATTGTTCGACACGAGGGCCACGACCTTCGGCTCTATGTGGAAAGCGCTTTCAGTGCGTGCGCTTGCAAGGTTTTCTTGTGGTTGAAAAGGATACAAAGAAGAGCATCACTTGATGGTGCTTCACAGCGCCGGCGAGGCCCAGCATGGAGATGCAGATGAGTATTACGCCGCAAGCCAGGATGCCGCCCACAATGGGCAGATTGGTGACAATGGAGGCGGCCCGCGCATAGACCCCCACGCCAATCAGCAGGAAACCAATCATCTAGTGGGTGGAGAGGAGAGGAGCATAAGTATTCAAGATGTGCATTGGAGGTCGACTATTTTCAAGAGGAACAACAGGCAGACACAAAGCCAGCAGCAGGACGTATGGATACATACAGGTACACATACACACACACACACAACGAATGCATGTGCGTGTGTCTGCTGCACCTGCCATAAGAAAATCAATAAAAAGCCATTAGGCGCTGTAATTTAATAATCTTCTCATAACACAATCGTTTTTGTTGCTTTTGCTGCTGCTTTTCATTTGTTGTTCCACTTCCTGGTTGTTGTTTTTGTCACTGAGGTTTTCTGTATTTGTTTGTTTTCTTGTTTCCTTACCACATACAAAATGTTGAGCGCTATGAGCGCATTCTTCGAGCAGGTGAATCCTCCACACATGTTGCAGCACACTTTGGTCCGGCTGGAGATGAATTTAAATTCTTTTTATTTATTTAACGATTTCCTGATTTTCTCCGTCGCGATTTTCGATAAAATATACCGTGCGACCCTCAGGAATATACCAAAATATACCGACTAATTTCAAAATATACCGTAAATATACTGACGAATTGAAGTTGTACTATACATATTCCTCGATTTTGATATTCCGTCGAATATTACCAGCTATATAGCAAATTTAGCCATGCCCACATAATTTTATACGATTAATGAATCAATTTATTTCTAGATGATCTTATCTGAACTTCAAAAAACCGCGATATCTTTCACCTGAACTGCGGAGAAACTATTACATTTGCATTATTTTCGGTGGAGTATTAAAATACCCCCTTGGTCTACGATGGGTTAATCGTTCCCTTTCAAAGATTGGAAACCATATTCCTCGATTTTGATATTCGATTTGATATTACTAGCTAGCTAGGACTTCCATAACTGAACACATAATTTTATGCGCTTGATAGATCAATTTTCCAAATATATGCTAATCTTAACTACTCACTTTCATTGAGTTTTTTCTAAATTAAGGTTTAAACCAATAAAGTCCCAGATTCAAAAAAAGCGAAACAAAAAACATTTACCGTTTTGAAAAGAGCAAGGAGAGTAAGTAACTGTTTTGATGAATGCCATCGATACTATCGACTGGATGCTATCGCATCGCGCGCGCCAAAGAGTAATTGTTTGAAAGTGAATGACTGACAAGTATAATAGATTAATGAATCTAATAAAATATACTAGCAGTGGGAATCGCACAAGAGTATCGACGAGGAATACTAGAGTAATATTTTCTTGCAATTTAAATCTGTATTTCTGGACCACTTTGATATTTTTTATCAAAAAATCGTGTAATATGTAATGTAAAATGTATAGTAAAATGTAATGTAGGATGTAAAAATAAAATTTCTGATCGATATTGGAAACGATATCATTTATCGGGCGGGAAGTTTGCGCGGTAAAATCTTAATCGTTCCCAATAGTACTAAATTTTCCACTATTTTCCTTTTCGAACAACCAACTACGCAATTACTGAAGAACAAGCAACTAATTATGTTGAAATGTCAATTTCCCTTGAGCGGACAAGTGCCGTTAATTGCATTCTACATGCCACAAGCCACGGAAATTCCAACAAGAGGCGAAACAACAACTTCATTGCGTGTCACGGTCAGCGGAGGCCTAGAACCTCCTCATGGCAGCCGCAACGACTACAACAACAACGAGGCGGCATAAATTTATGGCCAAACGATAAGCGCCAGCCAAAAAAAAGCCAAACCAAAAAAGAAAAGAGGAATAATCCCAGCGAAGCAGCCTGCGATCGCGCTGCCCAAAATTGGACAAGGAACGTGCGTCGCGCGAGCAAAAGCAGAATTTAGTAGCTGTCAAAGGCATCAGCTGTGGCCCGGGCAACACCTACAGCCCGTGTCCGAGGAGTCAAGTTGTGGCGGTGGGATGGCAGATGCCGGGAGACGAGGCGAGTGGCGGGGAGTGGCAGCGGCCTCAGCGGCATCCACACGCAAAGAATGCCACAGGTGAGTCCCAAGCCGCTGAATGTACAGTAGAGACTGGCTAGAGGGGAAATTTTATTGCGGAGGCATCTCTTCTTGGCGATCAAAAATGAAACTCTAGTAAGAGGCAATCTACACATCGGTTCTCATCGTATGATTAGAGTCTTAGATAGCCAATCCCCACTGTAATCCCCTGTTAGCTTAACTTTGTACTTGACTTTGCGTGCAAATGGCAAAAATGCCACAAAATCGTAGAAGGGGGAAATCGCGAGGGGGAAAAGTGAGATCCCGATCCCCCAGAGCCGCTGGTGGCCTGTGTGACTCTATAAGGCTGATGCTGTCAGTTGTTTTTAGCCAGGCTCATTGGCAGCTTTATTGGCCCACTCCATATGGATGGGTCAGCTCCGCTTCGCTCTGTGCCTTGTCTGTGTGTATGTGTGTGTCTGTCTGTGTGTGGGCCAACCTGCATACCAATCATAAATATAAATATGAATCTAAAATGCACTTGCAGGCGTCCCAGACCAATTCGGAGTCGCCTCGGCAACCTCGTTAGCCTCTGCGCTAGTGCGAAGATGCAAAACGGTTCTCGGGACTTGGGCCCTGGTTACCCAGGTCCTCTGGTGCTCTTGGTGCTCTTGGTGGGGCTGCTAACAAGATGGCAACACATGAAATTAGACTGCACCGATGCACGGCCAGCGATAGAAGGAGAACGAAGAACTGATCGTGCCCAGAAAACGGCAACAGGAACAGCGAACTAATTAACATATTCAAATATTTGTCGCATTGTTTTCGCCCGTTTCCCAGAGTCTAGTTCTGCCTCTGATCTCTGCTCGTCTCTGCACTTCTCCCCGCCACCCTACACCCGCTCTCCTATGCCTGTTGCCTGTTTATTGAAAAAGCATTTTACGGTTTCATGCTTAAAAGTCATTGGGAGTGTGCGCCTTGGCCAGAACCACGCCCCATCCTTGGAACCCATTGTGCAACAGCAGCAGAAGAAGAAGCAACACCAGTCGTAGCATCTTCCCTTTTTCATTCTATGGGGGTTTTCTCTCTGTAGACCCGTTGGCGCTATTTTTATCGCATTTTAAAAGGCTATTTGTAGTTGTTCCACCAGGAAGTGGCATAAATTCGCAGCGCATAATGGCTGTGAATAAATTATTTTGCAGCAGCTTCCTCTGGCTGCCTCCGACTATGGCTCTGCTGCCCACCATTGATTGTGCCTCGCCCACAGTGCCTGATAAGCCGCAGAGCACTCTGCTCTGTGCTGCGAGTCCCATCTCGAACCAAGAGCCGAACTCTTCTACCTCTGGCTCATCCATTGCGTTGTTCAATGAAATAAGAACAGATGAACAGGAACAATGCACTGGTTACGTAATCACTTACTGCGATTGTTGTCCTGCCTCCCGCCTTCCGACTCCGACTGCTCCTCGTGAGAGTGGCCAGCCGGCGGCCTTCCTTGTGCACTCAAGCAATTTTCACGCACGCCCTCACCTCCAGCCGAGTCCGGGGTGCAGCCTATCCCATGGAGAGCAGGAGGTCTAGGGCTGGGATCTGGGATCCTACTAAAAAATTCAATACGCAGCTATCGCACGCGCAGGCAGGAAAAAGCAAAAGTCCCACAGTTTGCCAAAGCGGAAGCGCTGACCAGGGATTGGGTGCTATTTAACCCTGAGGAAGATGTTGCTTCGATGCCAGCAGGCGACTGAAGGAGGGAGCTATTCGTACTGTGTGTTTGTGTACGAAAAAGTGACTAATTGTAGTACAATTTTAGCCAAACTGTTGTTCATACATCTCTATCTTTCAGCATTTATTCATTCCCAAAGAGTGAAAAACAGTGGAAGCGTTGATTGGAATCCTGAGCAGATCTTCATTTTACAGTCTCAAGGATTATCCTCCGCTGTGTTCAAGAAGTAGTGAAATTGTAGCCATGTTTTAAAGATAACATATAAATTCCTTTTTATCTTTCAGAACTTATCCATTTCCTGTAAGAGAGAAGCAGTGGAAGGATTAATTGAAGATACTTTAAGGTAAGTTTTGAAGACTTTTCTAGCTTTAGTTTTAGTTGAAAACGCCTTCACAATACCATTTAATGTAAGTCAGTTGTGATTTGATCTATCGTTTAGCCAAATTCAAAGTCAAAGTTCATCTTTGACTACCGAATCTTTGAATTGAAATTGAATTTGTATCGAATGAACCCTATAGATGCTCCTCGGGTCTCTGTAATTGCCGCAAGTCTGGACTCTGGAGATTCCAGAGATACATTCAAATTATTAATTGTTTTCTGGGTTTTTTGTTATTGTTGCGTTGTCTCTCCTTCTCTCTCTGTGGGCAAAGCGAACCTTGCGAATCTAGCGAAGCATCTTCAAACGGTACTGAACCATTTCTCTAATTTCTAATGGCTTTCCATCTCTCTGTATCTATCTGCCTGAGACTCTGAGGAGGGAGTCTTTCGGGCCTGGTCAATGTCCTTTGCCATTTCGGTTTTGTTTGGACCTTGCATGCGCATTGCGCACGACGCGTCAGGCAGCCATCCGCAGTCGTTGGATCTCCGTTGGGTCTTCAGCCAGCCAACAAGCCAGCCAGCCAGCCAGCCTGCCAGCCTGCCAGCCCAGATGTTATCCATTCCATTGCGGCAGTGACCCCACCAGGGCCATAAATTCTCACAGTGCCTACACGCCTGCGCCTCTCTACAAATGTTCCAATTTGTATTTTTGCACAAATTGTTGTTGCTTCTTTGGTGCGGTGCTCTTCCTGTTGCGGCAGTGTGGCAGTGTTGCAGTGTTGCAGTTGCAGTTTTCCTGTGCCTGTTGCTCTGGTTGTTTGTTTAGGTTGCATTTAATTTAATTTGCTTTACCCAATTGGGCTGAGCTCGCAATTAGAGACAAATGTTTTCGGCTGCATTCCTCCGGCTACTTAGCCCCCATGTTCGTGGCAATTAGTTTCCACTGGCCTTCCACATGGCGGGGATATGGCGGCTCTGGGGACATTGGACATTGGACACTGGGGACATCTGGACATGGGGCGTGTCGTATTGGGTCGTTTGGAACGGTTCAGTTCGATTCGGTTTGGGTCGGGTCGGGAGTCGGGAACCCGGGCGAAAGTTATCTTGGCCAAAAGCACAAACGATGGCCGCCTCGATTTCCCACACGTTTGTTTGCTTAATTAGGTGAAAACTTGCCAACAGCTGTCCTGTCCCGTGCCGTCCCGTCCCATGCCGTCGGCATGCCGGGCAATTGCTAATGAGCAGGACAAGCTGGAGGAGTTGGCGAAATGAAAAGTAACAAGCCACCGTCCTCGCTTTCAGCCATCGGAAAATGGTTAATGGTAAACGGGAAAACGTTCGCTCTGTCGCTTCAAGTGCTAAGATTCCAACTTTTGTCAGTCTGTCTTTTGGTTTTTACTCTATGCAGAAGTTGAGGATTCTTGGCTATGATGGCTGCTCAAGGAAGTGATGGAAAACCAAGACTTCCAAAGGCCATCTTTTCAAGCTTGATTTCCGAAAGTTTGTACGCACAATTCCTGGAAATACTATCTGAATTTCTTAGGATTTTTTTGGCTTGCTTTTCATCTTTTACGAATAATGGCGGGCACTTCCTTTTGCATTTCCGGTCAGTGAAAAGAGCATCAGAAATTTCACATCGCAGGAAGCGGCTGGGTTGTTCTGCGCCTCAATGCTGCTGCTGCTGGTGCTGGTGCTGCAGTGGGTTTTCCTTTTCTTCAATCGCTTCTTCTTTTCTTTTTGGAGGGGAAATTTGGCGTTGCCCATTGCCATGGCAAGTGCATAATTTTTCAATCAAAGCGAGCAGCTGTAAAACAAACAAAAGCTGAAAAGCAACAGCAACGGCAACGGCAGAGGACGGGGACAGGGGACAGAGGACGGGGACAGAGGACGGGGCGGGAGGCCAAAGAAGAAATCGTGAGGCAGGCCAACATGGCAGGCCAAACCAAAACCAAAGGAAAAAAGAAAACCCGAATAGGAAAAGCTCTAGCGCTCTGCCATGGGATGGGAGGAAAGGAAAGGAAGTGGTGCTGCAAACGAGATCTTCACTCCGTTTGAACCCATCCCATTGGAGCTTGGCCTCAGCCGCGGCTCAATGGCATTTAAATGCAAATGACCACGAAGCGTGAGGGTGTTCAATGCGAACTTTATGCATGAAAATTGGCAAAATGCGAGCAAGCGTTTTCCTCAATGGTCAAAGTGTCAACGACAACGAGTGTAGGTGTCTCATCCATTGTCTCTGGGCAATCGGGGCCCCTCCTTTCCCCTCCCAGTCCCTGTCGGACAGAGCCATCCCGAGGCCATGCTGGGGTTCAGAACGATCCAGGTTGAGGCCTGTGTCGAGGCCAAAGTCAAGCCGCTAATTAAAAGCCATTGCTAACAGTCAACGACTTAATGGCCAGGCATTTGCATAGCTGTCACCGGCAATGCCCACACTTGGCCACGTTCTGGAAAAGTGAGGAAAACCAAAAACAAAAAGGCACAAGCAGCGCCCGCAGCCCGGAGCACGGAGCTCTGCTCTGCTCTGTTGCCCCATCAGAAGACCAACTCCAGCTCCAACTCCAACTCCAACTCCATCTGAAACTCCAACACCTCGTCCAAGTCCAAGCCAAATACGCACCAGAACCGGCCATAAAAATTGTCAACTCGTGTCTTTGATGATGTTCCGTAACACGTGAGAAAGGGTATATTAGCTTTGTGGGGAAGGAGGATTATAGATGTAGAAAATGGGCTTGAAATAGGATAAATAGGTTTAGAATTTGTGGATGTTTGATTAGCTCTTGTTTAACAGTGGCCTAAACTGCAAGAAAATGTTACAAAACTACGAAAAGTCCTAAAATGAAACCATTTCCAACCCTTGCCAGATCTAGAGTATCCCAAAGTCGTTGTTTTAAACCCAAGAAACGGTTATCTATCGCTTAATAAAGGCGTTTTATGCAACATGAGGCACGACGCACATGCGTCTTCTCACACCTATGTAACGACAGAGGCAATCCACGGAGGCATTCGAGTCTCCTATGAGATGGACAGCAGAAGGAGACGTCTTCACTTACTAAGGCGGCACACGTCGCAGCCGAAGCTCGACTTTTCGCACATTTCAATTTCAATTTCAGCACGATCATGATTAATCGACGCCTTCAGTGGCTCAGAATCCGTAATACATCATGTATGTGTGTGAATGCCTAATGGCGTGCGTAGCTGAAGCGTTAAAGAGATCGTGACACGCCTGGTTTAACTCCGTTACTGTGTGTGTGAGCGCCTCATAATTTGATTAACACTTCTGTCGGACTGCCCCTCCGCACAAGACACAATGCGAGGAGAAGCTGCAGGTGACTGCGGGCACACCTAAAGATACGACTTACGACTATGAGTCTGCCGCATCTCGCACCTACGAGTGTATCTGCCGCGGCACATGCCACATGGGTCTCTGCTCAAATTGCCGTGAAATTATCATAATTTCTTTGGGTCTCCTATGAGCGCTCTCTGACAAACATCAATTTCAGTTAATGGTGGCTTCGTTTTGTCAGTGAAATGTTAATTGGCGACAAAGCTGGTTATGGTTAAATTAATTTCTTAATTTATCGGTGGGAGGTATTTTTAATGAATAACTGAAGGTGTAGGGGTATCTTGGGTCCAGTAGAATATTATGGAGAAACTTTTTGTAGGTCAAGCCTATTAAAAGGGAATTTCTAGATACTTCCTAGAACTTCCTGTGGGACGCACGGTCTTGCCTCTGTTGTTCCGATAGGTCTTGAGCAGAAAAACCATGGAACAATCCATCAATGCATTTTTCCCTCTCTTCAGTCCCATTTTGTACCAAATTTCTTATCCCCCCTAACAAAGACCTTTACACAGTTTTATTTTTATTTTTAGACATTTCTTTTCTTTAAATATATTTAAGTTTATTGCTTTACTTAATCAGTACAATTCGTTTATCAGAAATTTTAATTAAATTAATTCTCTAAGTCTCTGAAACTTGCTGTTTGGGGACAAGTCGAAGGCTCTACTAAACATTAGCACCGCTCTGCGTTTCGGCAAATAAATAATATATGAAATAAATAGCTCGAGATTAATAGATTATATAGGTTGGACTTTTAAGGCGGGGAGTGTTTTTTTGGGAACTGGGAAACGCCGCCTAGCACAGAAGCCTGGCGCAAAACATTTTGATACAAAATTATTTGGCAAACTTTGTGTGAAAATGTTAGCAGCTGAATAAATAGTTATTAATACATAGAATAATAGTTATAAATGCATGTCGCTCGAGTTCTATAGACCTAGACATATAGATACGAAAGAGACGTCTCACTAAGCACTAAAAATAAGCCTAACTTTTGCTAGAGAGAATCGGGAAAAAACCTGCTTGATTTTTCCGGTTCCTTTAACTAAATCGTAACTCGAATTTTGCATGCGGGAGAATTTCCGTTTGATTGGCAATGCGCAGATTCAAAATGCTGGAACATTTTCAATTTCCAGGGCATTTAAAAGCGCGCATTCTTGAGAGACAAAAAAATTATGTATGGGGGGTCATCGATCTATGTTTAAGTTGTAAGTTTAGCCTTAGTCTAGGATTGGATTAATCTAGGGTTTCCAATGATTTTCGCATTTGTCGCGGCTTGGGCGAATATTGTCTATTCAAGTCTCATCGAATCTTTTGAAGCTTTCGAGGCATATTGCGTTTGTTCCCAGCTAAATGTGAGAGCTGTGTCCTGGAGTTGTCCATGCGTTCGTCCGTCCGTCCGTGTCTAGTACTGCTGTCCGTAGCGTCCGTTGATGCCGCTGTCGTAGAGCTTGCTCAGCGTGTCCTTGGCGCTGTGGCCCATGTGGGAGGCGGCCGACGAGGCGGAGGATGGCGGCGGGGGTCCGTACAGTATGGTGGGCGCCCCGTAGGTGATGGTGGGCGTCGGCTCGTGCTGGTACAGGTATCGCTCCTTATGTGTGCGCCGCTGGACGGTCTTCCAGATGCCAAAGATGCTCAACTGGGCCAGCAGGAAGAGCGCTCCAGCCATAATCAGTCCTACAAAAGAAAAACAGAAAGAGAAAGAGAAAGAAGTGAAAATAAATGGCATTACTCGATCAGCAATTTCAAAAGGGAAGTCGGCCTCTTATCGTCATAAATCAATGGGATTATCGCCGGCAAGCGATCTAGTTCTCGAACTGTCCATAAAACTGGTTTCCACAGAAACCCAAAGACCCGCCAAAGAAACCCACAGAAAAGATAAGATCGTTTCAATCAAAAGAAAACAAGGAAGAAGTCGAAGAAGTCGAAGAAGTGACCTAAGATCGGTTTAGTTATCAAAGAAAACAAAAGTGGGCGCCACTTGACCCACTTTTGGCCATAAAACGAAACAAAAAAGAAAGAGAAGAAATAGGCCCCCAAGGCCCCAAAGCGACCAAGTGACCAAGTTGTGACAGCAACAAGTTGAAGATAAACATAAAACAATGAGAAATAAAACAGCGACAATTTAATGCATGAGTTGCATATTTTGGCATGCCACAAGAGGCAGCAGCCACCACACACACAAACACAGTCGGAGCCAGAGAAGAAGTAGCAGCAGCAGCAGCAACAGATTGGACTCACTTTCCTTACCCTCCACATTGCATGCCACAATTGTTGGTTGGGTTCTTAAAAGTGCAACATGCCACATAAATAAGCCCAGGCAGAGCAGAGCAGAGCAGAGCAGAGGCCACAGCCGCTCGGCCATGGTCGGAGGAGGAAATTCGAAATACCAATGCCGGTAGAAATCGGGTGAAAGTGCCGCCAAAGTCAAAGTCAAAACCAGAGTGCAGTACGACGACGACGACGACTCGCATGCGTTGTCGTTGCTGTTCGTCCAGTTCACGAAATCAGAATTTAAGAGCATCAGCCAGAGCAACACAGCAACACAGCAACAGCCACAACGACCGACATGCCAGATGACTATCAAAGATTACTGTGTAACTACGTTTGCTGTTGACCATAAAAAGTAAGCTCTGAGCAGTCCAGAGTTCCAAACCAGAGCCAACCAAAAAAAAAAAAGATACACAAACCATCATCATTATCATCATCATGTGGCTCTTTGGTCATGACTTGAATGAGTTTCAATAACAAAGTGCACGCACTTGAAACTGGCCTTTTATTTATGTGTATTTGTTGTTGTATTTGTGTGCTGCCCCCGACTTGATCTGACAACGGATCCCCAACAGCACTCACTATTCACATCCCCATTCCCGACAACAACAAGGCCAACAAAAGAGAGAAACAACGAAAATATACAAAATTATTACAATTACTGTAAACGTTCAGTTAGAAAGATGGAGAGATCCAGAGGTAGCAGTACACCGAGTACAACGAGGCGCCCACAAAACACAAACACACCAAAAATAATTTGATGAAAACCCGAGCCAGAGCCAGAACAATGAGAATGAGGTAAATGTTGGGAAAAATCTAAGCGAATGGGAGGAAAAGTTGCATGGCAGAATATAGAAAGCGAAACCAGAATGATCTATGCATATTTTTTGGAATACGAGCAGTTGTGGGATCCAATCCAGTATTGGGATCGATGTTGAGGAACCATGCAGTTAATTGTCCAATTATATTCAATGCTTAAGATAAAAGATCTCCATGTTCTAAAGGATAATTTCTGTAAGTACTCAAAGAAACATTTCCATAAAGCAGCCATTAAATCAAGTAACCAAAATGATGGAGTAAACTTATCCCAATGTCGAAAGCGAAATGAAGAATCACTTCAAATAAGGAAGTAAACTTTTTTCAGAATTGTAAGGCAAGTAATAGCTGAAATTAAACATCATTCAAGGACTAAGAGATCCATTGTTAAAATAATTGAGATAAGTGGAAACAGATTCATTACGCTAAAGAATGTTCAGAGTGGAGAAAAAGTGGCCGTATCGAAAGCGAAAAGAAAGATCCCATACATAGGAGAATACCGAGCCAAGTAATGTCGGGAATCAAGCTTCATTTAGGGACTCAACGATCAGATGCATCAGAAAAAGTGACCATTAAATTGATTGGGCAAAAAGTTGCGGAATATCGAAAGCGAAACGAAAGCTCTCCCCATAACCATATATGGGAAGTGCCTTTTCTTGAGGATTTGTGAGTAATATTAGAAATTAAACATCATTCAAGGACTTAAAGATCCAGTGCTATGAAGTGACCATTAAAATGATTGAGATAATTGGCCGAAGAGATTCGTTTATATTGTATGTATAAATATAGCTGGCCAAAGAATGAGAAATGCTCATAAGCTTTGACAAATTATAGGCCAGATGGCGTTAAATTGCTGCTCTGCATGCCACAAAACTCCCAGTCGAAGACTCAGCGAGTCGAGTCGAGTCTAGTCTAGTCTCACTGTCTGCACGCATTAAAGATCACCTGTCCGGGGCCATGGCCATCTACCATCATCTACCATCTCGAGATCCCATCCTACCAACGTCCCGTCCCGTCCCAACAATGTGTGTGGCAAATGAGCTTAAACAGCAGAAGAAAACCGTTGCTCTAATTGCGGACAATGAGCCTCGGCCTGGGCCGACTCTGATCTGCCTTGAAATGCAGCGCGTAATTACAACAAAAATTTATGTTGCTGATTACGGAACGGTGGTCCAATGCACGGAGTCCCAATCGCAGTCTCAGTCGTAGTCCCAGTCGATCTGAAGCTTAGGCTGGACCTGCTGCTGTCTAACGAGCTGTCAATTTAACGCTTCAACGCTGCATTCGCTTTAATGCGGCATGGCAATTGCTCCACAAAGGAATGACACATGGGAGATGGGTGGCTGGGTGGATGGAAGCTGCAGCCTGCAGCAACAGCAACGGCAGCAGCTGGAAGCTCTGAAAACTGAAAACAGAGTGGAGCAAGCTGCAAGCTGCATGCTGCATGCTGCAAAACTGAAACCGAGAACTGAGAAATTTTCAGCTGCTGGCTAACGGATGGAGGAGACGACTACCAACTGTGCAGAAAAAGTTTTCGCGCCGCACGAAAATGAGGCGTGCACAATCCTGCACAGCTGCAGCTGAACTAGTGACCTGGTCGTGAGCCAGAGACACCAAGCCAACATCATAACTTGTTTAATGCAGTCACAGAACACGTTCTGGACAGCAGTCGGAGGTGGAGGTGGATGCGCTTCGCTGTGCTCTGCTCTGCTGTGCTCTGCTCTGCTGTGCTGTGGATGCGGGGGATCAGTATGCAGTAGGCAGTAAGAGCTGGGATCTGAACCTGAACAGAACCTAATTTAATTCTCATGCAGGAGGAATCATTCGGCCAAAGTCGGCAATGATGAAAAATTGATTCATTATCAAAATTAGCGAGCAGGCAACAATGGGCCAGGGCTAAGAACAAGCTCACTGGCTCACGATGCTGCCAGTCGCCGTCGCCGTCGCCCCACCGATATACCCCCCGTGCTGATTCACCCAGCTACCCAGCACGACAGTCGACTACAATGACGACTACAACGGATACGGCAGAAGACGCAGACGGAGACGACGAAGACGAAGACGAAGACAACGTCCTGCTAGCTCCTTGTCTATGCAAATCGCGTAACTTTTGATTCGCGCTTGATTGGGCATTTTCACAGAGAGCCAGAATCGGAATCGGAATCACTAGAATAGGTGGTATGTGGTAGGAGAGGACTTACCATAGCCATTAAGACAAGTGAGCTTGTCCTGGGCAACGCCCGCATATGCCTTCTCGTGGGGACCAGATCCGCTGTCATTGCCATTGCCATTGGTGGTGGTGGTGGTGCTGCTGCTGCTGCCGTCCTCTGGCTGGAAGCCGAACTTGTCTGTGATTTGTATGGACTGCACGAGCAGTATGTTATCATCAACTGGGCCCACATCCCGGCGGTGGCGTGTGCTGACCATGAACTCGGCTGTGAATCAATTCAGGCAGTTAGTAGGGAAAGATACTCGCAGCTCTCACCGGCAGTACACTTACCACCATCGGTGCCATTGAGCACTGAGCGCTTCTTGCGGCCATAGGAGACCAAAGACTTCAGCTCACCGCTGGCGCCATCCTCGGTATCGCAAATGACGGGCTCACAGCGCGGTATGCAGGGCGTAACCAGAGCGCGGAACTGCACCACCTCGCTGGAGGGGAACTTGAAGGCATCGAACTGGGAGAGGAGCACCTTGCGGTTGTGCGTCAGCTTCTGGATGGTGCCCATGATGTATTGATCGGTGGGGCAGCCATTAGCATCGATCAGCGTTATCTCGGCACTGTCCGAACCATCCATGGCCACCAGTTCCCTAACGAAGATCTCGTACGGGCTGTTCTGTTCGACGATCTCGAAGCGAAGGGCCAGGGGATCGCCCACCTCGGCGATGCGCTTCATGTCGCTGCCGTCCCGTGAGGTGATCTTCATGATCACATTCGGCGAGTCAATGGTGATCTCTTCGCTCAGCGACGATTCAATTTCACCTGTCACACCCAGATCCACATCGTTCAGCACCGTCTTGTTGGTCAAGTCGTACTGGCAGGACACTGCCAGTCCCAGATCCGAAGATGTGACGATCATGTCGTGATGCTGGATGACAATGTCGTTCATATACCGCCCATAGGCACTCTGGCGGACATTGCACTCGAGGTCGTTGTAGCCCATGCGGAAATCAAACTCCAGCGAACTGTTCACATTCACAGCGCAGGATTTGGGGGCTCCCTTGGCATAGACCTTGCCGTCGAAGAGCTTGGAGGTGCGAATCTTGGTGATCATCTCCCCGGAACGGCACTCAATGGACACGTTGTAGCAGGCCGAGAGCTCGTAGGTGGCTGCCTCGGGCACATCCAGATAGGGATCCATCACGTCGGTTAGGGTGGCGCGACTGTGATGCGACAGGCGACAGACCATGTCTCCAGTATCGTTATAATCATAAGAGTGGCATCTGTCAAACGATCAAGGCAGTGAGAAGGGATCTCTTACTACAGTGAAAGGGAAATGCTTACCTGTAGGGGGAGTTGAGGCAGAGATCACGGCACTCGTCAATGGTATTGATGTCCTGATAGACAGAGTCGACAGTCTTCAGAATCTTGCCAGAGATGCGCTTGAATTCGCAAAGTTTGCTGGGCTCTTCCGCGCAGTTATTCTCCAGATAGTCGGCCCCATCGTAGGGCTCTACGCTGCCGCCGGCCGAGAGGGTAATACGATCCATATCGGACAGTTCGCACAGACCCGAGTGGCGGTAGTAGTTGGCCGAGCTGATTCGTGGTTAAAATTATGAGCGGTAGAGATCGGAAGAGGTGAAGAGTTCGGAAAGCGAAGTGGCGAAGATCGGAAGGTGGAAGAGAAGCAAGAGAAGTTACATATAATAGAGCATTAGGATAGGATGTTCAAGTGTTTATGTACATAGAGCATGAAGCAATAAGTTAAGCCGCTCAAAAATAATAAAATATATTAAAAAGGATTCATTTCAGATTCAGTATGGTAGAGAGAGCAAGATCAGTAGTATGCGTAGATTTTAATATCAGTTCTTTGGGATTGTTTTCCTACATGGCTATGTATACCCACTTTTCTAGTAATCTGTTCAATCTGTTCACTAAAAACTTGCTATTTAGCCATTCTAGGCTCTTTTAACAAGTGTACTCTAAGTTATATTCCAGAACTACGTATAGGAACTGTTTTTCAGGGTTTTCAAGTAGTACTTTTATCACAGTTTGGCAAGGCTTTTCTATCCCTGAATCTAATTTAGGAGAACTTATTTTGGGACCCTTTTGTGACACTCACCGGCATGTGAATTCGGTTTCCCCGAGGCAGAGCTCCAGGCAGTCGCGCCGCGAGAGAACCGTCTGACTAGACTTGACATGTTCGGGTAGGCGGTAACCTTGAACGCGATCGATGCACCAGGCCTTGGAGCAAGGACGGACGCCCAAACACGATTTCTGTGCGTAGATGGTGAAAACCGGAAACTGCGAGCGCGAAAGTGAACCTGAAAATGCACCAAAGAGAGCGGGTGAGTTAGAGAGTGAGAGAGAGAGAGAGATTGAAGGGAACACACAGATAAAAACAAAGCCTGGAAAACCGGGAAAAATCAGGAAAAAGCAACGGTGCCGTGCGTATGGGAGGTGCGTGCGTTGAGCATTTGGTGCGTTTTACGCACACGCCCCTTCACTGCAGAGTAACAGGCGTGCAGCAGCAGCTGAAGGCTGATCTGAGGCTGAATCAGCAGCAGCTGAATGTGGCAGCCACAGTGGAGGCAAAAGGCACAGTGGCAACAGCAGTGGCAACAGCAGCGACAACTGCATCGACATTCGACGACTGGGAAGGCTGTGGCAGCAGCAGAAATTATGCGTTACTGCCAGCAAACGCCAATGCCAAAAGCCAGTTTGCAGAATAGGCAAAATCTAGTTTTCCTGGGCCCAAAGCCCGGCCACAGCATCGTCGCCGTCGCCATCGTCGCCGCCTTGGCTGCCAGCCAAATCATGCGTAAAAGCAAAAGGCGTTTGCGGCCACTGGGAGACACTCGTGTGATTTATGCCTCTTGGCCACGAAAGCCACTGGCACAGCCTCAGCCTCAGCCACAAGTAGCAAAAAAAAACCAACATACAACCTGCATGAACTAGAACTCAATAAATGAGTAAATGAATGGATGAATGAATGAATGAGTGAGCGAGCGAGCGAGTGGATTGAGTGGCCGGCTAAATTATTGAGCTTTCTTTGGCACAAAAAACAAACAGCCAACTGGAGGAGTAGTCGTCGTGGTCTCATATTCTCACACTTTCTAACTCACCTGGCAATTTATCGGCCGTGGTCTTGAACAGCACACACAAGCCGGTTTCGTAGTTGACAGCGCTGCAGGATTCATTGCTCTGGCAGGCCTCCAAACAGTCCGTGAGCATCAGGGTGCCCGGCAGAGTGTCCAGCATTTTCGAGGGTGCCGATAGCACATACCTGAAATTGAGATAAAGTAGTTCAAATCAAACAGATCCGAAAGATACGGCAGAGAATTTATGAGTAGCTAATGAAAATGAAAGTGTTTCACTGGCCATTCTACCGGTCCATAAGTCTTCATTATGGGCCCAAAACAAAAGACTCTGGCAACGAACGGGCCAGTCGGTCTGGGGCCGATGACACCGAACCAGTCATCGGATTAGTCACGTTTTAACCAAATAGTGTCACTCCTACTGCCGGAAAGGCACAGCCAAAGACACAGATACAGATACATTTGCATATGCTAGTTAGTCGGGGCTTCCACTGACTCCATTTCTGGGTTCCCACTTGTTTCACCGTTATGGCTCTCTCTCCGCTACCCGGCTTCTTCTCGTCTCGTCTGGTCTCTTCTTATGGAAATGTTAATTGGCCACAATGTCAGTTGCATTTCATTAAAACTGTATGAACCTTCGGCTTGGGCATTGTCTTGTCTTGGCCCTCATTCAAATTTTAGAAGAAAAGCAAAAGTGAAAACCACACAAACGCACAAAAATTAAATAAAAAATGTAATAAAGTTTCTATAATGCCAGGGGATTGCATAAGCCAAAGTTGAGTGAAATTTTTGCCATTGTTTTGTGACAGTTATGATATGCCGGGAGGAAAGCACCGAATAATTATGCAATTTTTAAAGAGAAACCCATTTTGAAGCAGCAAAAACTCATTTCAATTAGGAGAAGGTTTGCGAATTCTGCTAATGCAAAGAAGTCTTGATTTAAAGGTTGTTTTTGAGTATAGACAACTTTTTCTTTCCATAGTTCATGCCCTCAGAATAGCTCCTAAGTGCGGGCGTTCACAGAAATTGTTTTCTTACATGAAATATTCTTCAGAAATATAAAGACCCCTATCGGTACTTGCCACAAATATTATTCAAAAAGCAATGCATTTGGCATCTTAGACCATTCTTTTTCTGGCAGTGTATGGAACCCTCATAAGAGTAGGTATAACTATGCCCGATCCTTCATGGATCATTAGTGGCACCAACTTACCCGGTAATGATCTCGAAGCCAATCATATCTGGATCACACTCCTCCTCCTGCAGCTGGGCCGGGGATTTGTCCGTTTTGGCCTCCGGTTGGGCTTCGTTGGGCGTCACCAGGGGCTTGGGCAGCTCTCCGCTGCTGCCGGCTTCAATTGTGGCAGCCTCCGCCGCCACCTCGCTGTTGGATTCCGTGGTGGAGCTACTGCCACTGCTGCTGCTGCTGCTGGTGGCTACGGATGAGGCGGATGCAGAGGCAGAGATGGCCGCTGGCGAAGGCGTCACATTGGTACGTGGTACGGTCTGCTTGACCGGCTTGACAGGACGTTTTGTTTTGCGTGCGGCACTGGCGGCGTCACTCGCAATTAGGCAGAGCAGCAGCAGAAAGGTGCAGCGGCGTAGAAACATTTTGTCTGCAATTGAAAAAGATACAGATACGGAGACGGGGGTTAGACGCAGTGAGCTTTACATAGACGGAATAGCTAGAGAGATCGGCTGGCAAAATGTTAATTAGGAAAGCTAATTTCGCATTACGCGTAATTTATGTAATTCCTGGTGTGCATTTTATTAGTTTTGCTGTAACTCAAAGAAGGAAGGAGACGGGTCTCCACATGGGTATGGGGGCTTTGCACTTCCAGGAATGAAACGAAACGGAACTTTGTGTCTTCTGTTTGGTATTCGGCATTCGGTGTTGAATGTTCGGTCTTGGGTCTGCCTCTGTTCGAGCTTTAATTGCCTCACTTGTTCCCCCCGTGTTGCAGCGTTTAATTAAAGCTACAGCTGCACTTACAGCTTTCAGGTCTCAGCGCTCAGCTCTCAGCACTCAGCACTCTTGCACCATCTTATTGTTCCTGCCACACAATAACAGTACCAGTTGCAGGCCGCAAAACAATAAGAATAAAAACATTGTTTAGTCCACGGTTTATGTGTGAAAAGCGTTCGCTGCCTGGGAAATGGGGAAATGCTTGGGGTCGGGATGTGGGTGAAGGCCCCATGCTGGGGGGAAACGTGATGCGACCCCATAGGCCTAGTTTTCACCAAATCTGGGAAGCATTGGCATTCCAGATACATCAACTGGGATAAAAGATACTATCACGATTGAAAGCGTGATTCTGACGGTTGTCTTTTTTTTTTGATTAGAAATCTTCAACTTTTGGTGATCTATGCTCTAAAATGAGGTGCTTACCATTTTCTTGTTCCGCCATAATATCTTCTTTCTTTCATAATAATTATGCAATATCATATCTTAAGCGTCAAACAATTAACACTTTGCAACTAACGAATCTCTGATCTACAACACACACACTTCTCTATGCCCCACCTGTTTTTCGCCAAGTTTTTTTCGGCGTGAAAGTGAAATAAAGTTTTATCTTTTCATTCATAAAAAGATCCAACGAAATAAACACATTTTCGCGTTGTGTTGTTTTTTTTTTATTGTATTTTTTATGCGTTTCGGCTGTCGGCTGTTGGCTGTTGGCTGTCGATTCCGTGGTACCGCTAAATAATTTCACTGGCCATAAAAACCATCACAAACAAAGAGGTAGAAAAACAGTCTCTAAAGATTCGCAAAGAGCAGAGACCATAGACTAGAGAGAAGTGAGGTGAAGTGAGGAGAGGAGAGGAGAAAGGCAGGGAGATGAGCCACCTGTGAGATAATCTAAAGTGCTGCTCATTATTTTGCCCCAGAGACACAGGGAAGAAGATTTAGCGGTTAATAAGCGGATGCGTGAGAAAAGATTTTTGCGCTCGATGGATGTGCTGTGTTCGGTTTTTTATGTTGTTTAATGTTTCGTTAGTTACATAATTAATTATGCCCCTTGCTGGGCAGAGAGATCGGGCGGGGGGGAGTGGTGGGTCCAGTGCAGGTTGCATGCAAAACAAGTGCCACGCCCACACCTGGAAATCTGGAAACCTGCAACACGGCGCTCGCACATAAATTATGAAAGCCAAACAAGGGCTGTGGCCGGGGGGGAAAGCCCCGTTAATGTTAATAACATGCTTTAAGATACTGCACTAAAAAACAATATGCTGCCTGGCTGCCCGATCTCCCCTACTAGATCCCAACTCCAGATCCCAGCTCCAGTCAGAGCCTCAGGCCCTTTAGAGGCTTCCCCATTCTTGCAGCTCCTTCTTCTTCGATCGTCTCTGGAGCTGCTGCTGCACCATTCTTCTGCTCGATTGAACGGCAATATATGTGGCAGACAATGAAAGATAGACAGAAAGAGCGAGGGGCAGCACTCATTATGGTACCCTCACTTCCACTTGCAATTAGTGGTAAGAGTATGAATGAATTTATGCTAATTATAGGCCTCGACAACAGACGCAACGCGCTTTTAATAAGACACCGCAGGCCACTCCCCCCCTCCGCCCAGCGTACAGCTGGGGCCTGGATTTCAGAATATCTTTCCATTTTTCGGGGCTTCCATCTTCATCATCTTTCTACTATCTGCCCCTTTTTATTTTTTGGGTTCCGTTCCGTTCTGTTCTGTTCTTTTCGGTGCTCTGCGGTTCGTTTTGGTTCGGTTTCACCTGCTAACCCACAAATGTAATGAGCCATTGGACCAAAAGTGGACAAGAAAGAATGAATGGTGGTGCGGCCGTCGACAAGAACGAAAAAAGAACGGTAAATGTGCGTGTGTGTGGCATCTGGCATGTGGCATGTGGTTTTGGACGCCACACATTCCCATCTTCCAATTCAAAATTTCAGAATTCTCTGTGGTGTCCATCACTTAGAATTTCCATGTGAGCGTAACCGAAACCCATTTTAATTAACATATAATTTGTGGCTAGGCAAACGTTTTGCCCTGGCCTTTTGTTTTTCTTTCCCCATTCCTCTCTCCCCTCTCCCCTCTGCCCTTTCCACTGTACGATTTTCCATGCAACGTTTCGGTTGATGTTTTTCCACGGAGGTTAGATATGTCTATCAATTTCACTAATTGAACGTTAACAAGCCGCCGCCGCATCGGAGCTGGAAGCGACTGTTCCTCCATCTATCAATCATGTGAACCACTCTGCCAGTCGGCGATTGAGGTGGGTTTGGGTAGTACCACTGTTAGTTATTAGGTGAGAGATCTGTTATGTGATGGCCGCGCAAATCAAGCTATTCCGATTTGTAGGCAGCCTCTTCTCATCCTTGTGTGTGCCGGGCCGTGCCTCCTTGTTAATGTCTGGCCCATAAACAAAAGACTTAGGCCACAAACTAATCATATGTGAAGCGAATCGCAATACTCGTACCAGAGACGATGGCCTGCAGAGTTTTCATTACGATTCTGCTAATGGTTGCCAGCATCCGCATTTCCAATTGAAAACAATGAGTAAACTGAACTCATTTTTCGATACGAGTACGAGTATGAAAACTAAATTGAAAACCACTATCTGAAATTGGGGTTTCAGGCCCACTCTCGAGAGGTCAGAACAAAAGATTCTGTGGCCGGGGGCTGAGTGGGGGCTGAGTGGGGGCTGGTGGCTGACTTTCAATATATTCAATAAAGATTTCTCTAGTTTCGTATGCGGGTTCCCAGGCAGCCATCCATATCGCCGATGGCGCGCACAAAACAAAAGGAATAATATTTTGGATCGTTCGATTTGAATTTATGCCAACTAAATGCCAGGCCAGCAAAATGCCAAATGCTAATTGACTTTGCAGCCATAATAAAAAACACTTTCTCAATGGAAATTCTGCCCAAGAAACCAGAGACAAAAGCGAGACACCAGCTACAAGGAAAAACTGACTGCCGGAGTACCTGACCAGCTCTGGTCTCAGCTCTTCTGAGCCGCGGAGCATGCATAATAAATAAGGCTTTTGTGCGGAGAGAAATGAGCGGTTGGCTGCAAGGAGGAAGCGGCATATTAGCACGGAGACTGAATCAGAGTCCGCGGCGGCATTATCATAAACTAAATATAGCAGCAAATATCAATTTGATTGTGCCTGTGCCGAGAGCACAAATTGAGACCGGTATACAATGGTTGCTGCAACGAGAGCAGGTCCAAACGAAGTCCAGAGTCAAAGCCCGGGTCGGAGTCGGAGCTGGAGTCGGAGTCCGAGTCCCCGACTGGGAGTTGGCATTGTTGTCCAAGTACCGTTGAAGTTTAGCGCTGCTGCATGTCCGGCTGCTGGCCAGTGATAAATTATCACTCTTGGCCAGGCCATTACTTTTCGGAAATGTACGAGGTGAGCGACTGCAGTTGCTCACCGCCACCAAAACTTATGGCCGGCAATGAAAATGAGTATAAGAATGGGAATGGGAATGGGACTATGAGAGTGCGCTTTAGGTGACCATAGATCTGCAGACTCTTCCAGGTGCATTCGCTATTCGCTCAGTGTAGAATGGGGGCCAAGGCGTTGGCGTTTATTATGCAAATATTTTAGCCTTAACTTAAGGCCGCAAATTAATATTGCTCAGAGGTGGAACTAGAGAAGGAGATGCAGTTGGGGGGGAACTACAGTTGGAGCTACTCCTCTGAAGCACTGAAGCTCCACTGCAGCGCTGAACAATGTCGCATTCATTTAACGGCACTTGGCTGATTGTTATTTAAAGTTCAGTTCATAACAATTGTGTGGTGGAGTGGTGGAGTGGTGGAGTGGCAGAGTGCCAGTGTGCTGGTGTGGCTCTGGGTGCTGATGCTTTGTCCGTTTTGCAATTTACTACTTTTGCATAGTTAACAACTTGATTGGTAGCGCTGGGCAGCTGTTGGCAGCACTGGAAGCCGAGCCATGACATTGAAATGTAGGCCTTGCCATCATCATCATCATCATCGATGCCCGCCAATGATTGTCGTCGTTGTCGTCGTTGTTGCTGTTGTGGCTGATGTTACCCGATGTTGTCGTTGTCTGTTGTCTGTTGCCTGTTGCCATGCCGTTGTTGTCATGCCGCATAAGTGGGGAGTACTGGTTGCTGGTTGCATAACTAACAATGTTTAGAGCGCATAAATGCATGGCCATGGCCATGGCCAAGCAGAACTCCATCTAGCCTCTAACATTCAGAGTAACGGGGTCCCGCACAAATGCTCATGACATGCAAAAGAATTTCAGTTATGTTCAGCCTCGAATCGGTGGAAATACTTCTACGTACGATAGACAGACGGCGGGGGGCAGAGCAGGGAGGGTGTCTCTGGGTGGGATATCCAACCATTTAGCAATGCAAATTGCGTTGTTTAGCTTATAGATAATGTCATTCAGAAGTATCGCAAAAATGCTTAAGCAACTCGAAACGAGTTCGCTGCCAAAGTCTCTTTTCGATAAATGCATTTGATAAGAATGAAGAACGACAGTTGACATATAAAAAAGAGGCAGAAAATCCTATGGTTGAGGCGTAGGAATGTGGATGATTGATTAGTGATTCCAATCATTTGGCTCCTCTTTGATAGCATTTGAATGGTGATCAAAGGAATTAATGCAACTGGGCTACTGTCAAATATTTCCTTCGATATAAATTGCCGGTTCATTTTTCACTGAGATTCACTCAGAGAATTCTTTTCCGTTTTAATGATCGTAGTGGTTAGTGGTTTGCTCTAATGAAATCCCATAAACATACATTGTATGCCACAGATTGATTCTATCGTATGTCTATTATGGATTATGTACTAAAATCAATATCATTTTCTTTGTGTAACAATAGAACTGATATCTTTTCTTTCGGATTTGTGGTAGAGCTTATTTTAATGATAGTTTAAATGGGATCCTAAGATCACAAGATCTTTGAGCTTTACCTGCTCCCTGCCCCCTGTCCCTATTCTGTTTTTAGTTTAGCTCTTACTTTGTTTGTCTTACAATTTCAATTCTTAAGGCCTTCCCACCATCCCAGCAAGTGATTAAGTATGATTATCCGTGTAGAGGGATGCCTTCTCGCTTATGGCCATCCATAATCATTTATGATCATTTATACACCGATGACACAGAAACCCAGGCGTACCTCCAGGAGCAAAGAGACCCCTACCTACGTTTAGTGGCCATAAAGATGGCACCACTCTGGAAACTATAAAAGACAAAAGCAAACATCTCCAGCTACAACTTAATCTTCATCAGAGACACCATCCCGACAGACAGACAGACAGATAGACAGACTATATGGCCATAAGCTGGGCAATTAACACTTGACATTCTTTTCACTTTTTTTTTGCCTTGTCGTTGATATGCTTTAGGCACCAGCGAGATAGAGATATAGACATAGAGAAAGGGGAAAGGGAAGAGGGCCCCAGCACTAATCGTCTCATAAAAACACATTTTATTTGAACTACGTGACAAACAGAACTTGAAGACTGAAGTTGGAGACAGGGCAACAGAGAGAGAGAGAGACCAAGAACCGAAAGGTAGGTGTGGGGTGTACGAGTGCAGAGTTCTTTTGGCCGTGTGTCAAGTGGCCAATAACATTTCGCTTTCTAGCAGCCCACTTAGGGTTCTTGGCTTCGTTCTGGCCATAAGACTTTCCTTCCATTTTGTGTGTTTGCCTTTGTCGATGTCGGCATCAAATTCTACTTGAGCGCTAATTCGAGTCAATAAAAAAGCGTTTACAAGCAAACAATAATGAATGCTAGTTGCTGCTTTTGCTATTGCTATTGCTGCTGCTGGCCCGACTATTAGAAATTCTAGAAAACTGGCTCACAGCCGCACAGAAGTGAAAGAAAGCCGGCCGCTCACAGACGTAAATTAAACGAGAAAATGCCAGGCAAAAGCAACACAAAAATAAACTACGTTTTCGAAACTCTCAATAGCCGGTGGCTGGCGGGCTGCCTGGCACGTGTCTTTCTCTGGTTTTCTCTTTGGGAAATTCTTGGCGTAAAAGTAAAAATTCATAAAGAGATGAAAAACCCGTAACCGCTGACAGCTAAGCATAAATCCCGACAAAGCCCGAAAAACTTGGAGGCCTGCCCGAAAAAGGAAACGACCCACCAGCTGGCACAAACACCAACAAAAACAAAATCTAAACAAATTGAAAAGCGCACGCCAAAGTCGCATCATCATCATCGTCCAGAAGAGGCAGCCATCCAGTGGATAGGTGGATAGGTTGGAAAACTGGACCTGGAAATCAGGTCGGTCGTCGGTCGTTGGTCGTCGCTGGCGGTGGCGGTGGCGGTTGCCGCTGCGCTGCGCCTCCCACAGTCAAAAGATTTATGCCCCCGTCTAACTGTTCTACAATCTACTGGGACCGAAACCACCCAACCTCTAACCGAAAGCAACTTCCACTGTGTTCTACTCGTACCATATCCGTGGATCTGTGGATCTGTGCATCCGTGTATCCGTGTGTGTGCGTTGCAAATTTACGACTCAATCAAATGCAAATTGCAAGAATATTTGAGTTACACATTTCTTGGGAAGATGTCGTTTTGCGGGGGCGGGGGCCCACCTGCTGTTCTATGCTACAGGTGCAACTCTGCCACTGCCACTGCCTCAGCAGGTGACCCAATTCGTGGCAAACGGTTATAAATTGCGTGAAAATGCATTACGCAAGTACAAAAGGCTGTGAATGGTGGCAGCCACATCATCATCACCAGCAACAGCAGCGGCTACAGCAGCAGCAGCAGCAACAATGCGAAATGTGAATGTGAATTGGCTGCTCCAGTTTTTCCAGGCTAATTTATGCAACATTTGTTCACCTGGCAGGTGGAAGCTGTCGGCGCACGTAACTGTCAACATGGCGCAAACTAACTGTAAACTGTATGTGCCACCAGCCACCCACCACCCACCACACAACCATCCAGCCAGGCAGCCTGGTAGCCAGCCAGAGCGGCAACAACCCACCTTGCCACCGACTGCGCGCAGCTAATTGTCGACGCTTTTTGCATTTAAGCCAATTTGCGTTCACATTGTTACCAGTCTGGTGGCTGTCCTGGCCAGAGAGCGGCTGCCATATAAATTTCCATGCTCGAATAGTTGTTAAGATCTCTCTGGCTCTCGCTCTCGCTCTTGTTGCTTCTCTCTCTGGATGTATCTAGTATCTGCATCTCTCTGTCCCCTGTCTGAGCCGATTAGAATGTGCCATTAACCCATTTCCGAGTGGCAGTTTGGCTATTTGGCGCGAAAGATGCACACAGAATGTGCAATTTGAATACATGTGGAGACCCACACACAAAAAGGACAGACCACAAATGCGATTAACCCATTAAAGACGGCAGATAAGTAATGGATAAATGATCAGTGATTCGGTGATTTGGTAAACACTTTCGATGGCTTGTACGATCAGGGGAATAGCATCAGTCGGAGCGGAACTTGAGCTTTAGTTCTGCAGATATATCTGTTTAAACAGACAAAACACTTCTACTCAATGGATCTTCTTCTTCTTTAGCTGTTCCCTTTAGAAACCATATTTAGAAACGCATTTCCTTGACTTTTCCAGCTCTTTCTCCGCTTTCAATACTCGTAGTTTGTCAACAAGTTTTGTGTGTACAACAGGTTGACCAAAGGATGAATGGCAGGCACTTAAATACCTGGCACTCAAGGGGTTAAAAGCGGCTTACGGCAGCTAAGACAACAAACAAACAAACAGAAACAGAAACAGAGAGACATGGAAACGGAGAAACAAACAAGTTTGTTGCTCAAACATTGGCCTAAGCAAACAGAAGCAAACAATTCAAAGGAGACGGTGAAGGAGAGGGAGAGGGAGAAGGAGATGGGATTTGTTTGTTGGCCAGATGGATGGACTGATTGATAGACTGAATGACTGAATGACGGACTGACTGAATGACTGCCTCGGTGTGTGCTGGGGCTGCCTTATGATTTCGCCTTTTGCCGACGCTGCGCTAATTTGTTGGCATCCAATGGAATTGGCCAAGACAGGAAGGCAGCCAGTGCATCGTGGAAAACGTAGAACGTAGAAAACTGCAAGATTCTTGCAGACAAAAGTTGCCGACACTGTCTGCTGGAAAATTCCTGGTAATTCGCTGTTTGATTTATTAACCATCATTACCCACATTCGATTGCCGTTGATGCCCCGACTGGCTGCCGGCAGTGATTTTTCCAATGTCGATGCCGATGCTGCCGCTGACGCTGCAATCAGAATCAATATCTCAGCTGCACTTCCGGTTCAGGTGTTTGCCATTTGCCATTTGCCAGAGGAAGAGAAATCCTTTTGGCCAGAAACAGAAACAGAAACAGAGGAAAGAGCTGCAGATACTATGGACACATAAATAACCACCAAAAAGAGAGTCAGTAGCCCAATTGGCCAATATATACATTTATGTATATATATAGAACGAGTCACATTATATAATTTGCACTCGGAGATTTATGGCCAGACATAGTTGCCCATTTCTGGTGTTCGACTTGGAGCTGCTGCTGGAGCTGCTGCTCCTCCGGCCCGGCCGATTGCTTCCATTCTCAATGCGTCTTTAAAACGCAATAAATATTAAAGACATTGCCGGGGCACCTTCCGTCCTCTGCGTGCTGTTTATTCGCCAAAAGTTGACTCAGCCATGGCCATGGAATCGCACGAGTGGTACGACCACGAGACTATCTGCCGATAGGCAGCGCGAAAATGTTGCCAAGAAATGTTAAAAGTAGAACAGGCCAACGGCTCGAACCGAACCTATCCAAACCGAACCGAACCAAGCCGAGATGCATGCAACAGAACAGTCAGAGCACTGCCACTGCCACGACAACTGCAAGGCAGAGGAGTTGCTCCCAGTTCTTGGCTAACAATATTCATTGCACAATTATGCCTTGCATGATTCTTATACCACAGATCTTAATGCTTTATATAGACAGCTAATTTATGCAGTGTCTGCACGTCAGTCAGGTGAAAGATACACATATTGTAGAGCATCATAGAGAGAGAGAGAGAGGGGTTTCCAGGTGAAGCCGAAGCTGAAGAAATTCAGCCCACGCCAAATTATTTGCTATTTAGCCAAACATCAGCCTAGTTAGTGGAGCCACCGAAACTGGGTCGATGATATGCACTGGAATGCAGCTGAAACGGCAGGAGAACCACCGCCAAGAGTAGAGTGGAAGGCAGCATTAGCATTGCCATCAGCAGCATCTGCAGCCTGCATGCAGGCTGTACGGAATTTGGCCTAAACGAATTTCACTTTGTTTGAATTGCCATAAAACATCTTCGAGATAGCCAGCAGATCACCGGGCCAAAGATTAGAGTTCGTTTCCGACCCACTCACCTTTGATTTAAACAAAATCAACCCACGCGGTGCTTTTACGATCAGCAAACATAGAACAATTCTTTTATGGTCCTTCTGCAAATCTATTCTATGTACTATCTGCTTTATCGCATCTACCCAGGGGTGGTATCACTTTGTACATGGTCTGTTAAATATTTACGACCGAAGAATCCGTTTCGTGGTTGCAATTGAATGATTCGAGATTTTTTATTTCCTGCCCTGGGCGTTTTGGCAGTACCACATAAAAAGTTCCATGTTCTCGGGTTTTATCGTCATATTTGAGCGGCTCGTACATTATTCTCACTTTATATGCTTACAACGAAAATTCTGTTAAGACAAGGGTATTCCGCCATAAAGTGCAGTGCCGTTATGGGGTTTTCCTTAACAAGCTGGCAGTCCTCCCTTAGTTAATTTCTTCACATATAATTACCCATCAACAAGTGGGAGGTTTTTTTTTCGGGTGGTAGGTGTACCCTAAGGTCTGCTTCATGTTTGGTTTACAATCTTTTCCTTAATCAAGTTGGCAGCTTTCAAATACCGTTTCTTAGTTTCCCAAGAATTTTTGTGAAGTTTTTAATTTTTCTTGTAATTATTTTTAACACTCAAGTCCATCAGCTCTCAAAATTTACGATCTTGGGTTCTTTTTAGTTTCTCTATCTCTAAATGGCTGTTGCCCTGGTTTTTCAATTTCTTCATCTCTAAATGGCAATTACCATTTCCCCCAAAAATGCTGCCCATAAAATCGCTCCCCATCGATTCCGTTCTCGAGAACTTTGATCTTGACATAACCTTTTCCTATATTTGATTTTCCACATACCTTAAATGTTTGTTCTCGTTTCTTCTACTTCGTTGTAATCGACAATCCTCAGTCCGGGGCTGTCTGTGTGTGATCTGTAAGGCAAACAAATGCAAATTAGTTAAATATTTGCCTGCAAGCAACAACAATGGACTCGAAGAGAACACCAGAACGGCAGAGCACATCCACTCTGAGCCCAAAACCCACTTAAAGTACAAGAGGCGGAGCCTTGCAGCCTTCTGGCTGGAGCGTGTTATCATCCTCAACGATACAGATCTCAGCAGCTGCATCTGCATCTGCATCCGAGGCAATTGAGTTTAGTGTGACAACGTTTAATGTGAAAACGAGAACTAAATAAATAATTTTTACCACTGGGACAACAGCAAACAATGAGATGCAGCGATAATTTCATTATAAGAGAAAACTTAGAGGGAGATTCAGTCTGAAATTCAGTCTGAAACGAAGATGGAGAGGAAGATGGAGACGGCGATGGAGATGGAGATGGAGCTGGAGATCTGCGGCGTGCACAGATGTATCCGTCTTGACGTTGAGCGCTTATCTGGAGTTTGAATCGTCAGCAGGTGACATTGAAGTAATTTACTTGCTTTTGCCAGTTTCCACCGCCACTGCCACTGCTACCCACACAATTTATTTGCAACTATTTAAACGAAGCAAAAGGAAGCGAAAACCAAGAAGCCAGTGCGAGCCACAGAAAGCCGCTTTGGCGAAAACCAAGGCAAGATCTTGGCTAGTATTATTAGCCAACTAAGAGCTGAAGTTGAAGTTGAAGCTGAAACTGAAGCTGCAGTCAAAGTCGCCGCAGAGGAGTTGCAGTCACTCAGAGCACTTCTTTTTCTTCAGTTTCAGTCTTAGCCACGGCTTCAGCTTTTGGCCTCTTCTTCTGTTAACTTCTTGCTTTATTATTGGCTGACAGTGTCGTTGTTGTGGCAGTTGTTGTCGTTGTCGCTGTTGCTGTTGCTGCTGCTGTTGCAGTTGTTGCATTTCGCATTCCATGCTAGCGAAAGTTGACCTAGTCGACGATCGCGGTTTTTGTTTTTTGTCGCTGAATGGAGGTGGTGTGGTGGAGAAGCCACCAGCCAGCAGCAAAGAGGAGTTGAAGGAGCACAGTGCAGCGCAAAATTTGCTTATAAATAACGAAATTAAATATGGCCAAAAGCTAAATAACTCAACTAGCAACAACTACTTCTGGCCTGGCTTCTGGCCAAACACTTTTAACACTTTAGCGGCGCAGCGCCAGCCTCTCCTCTCCTCTCCGCAAATGAAAATCGAAATTTACCCAAAGTTTCTCTTTACCGATGCTGCTGTTGTCTTTTTTTTTTAGTTTTGAGTCAGTATTCTGGTTGCCAGCTGAGCAACAGAAAAAATGTACACAATTAACTATGCAATGCACGCGCCCGACTGCGACTGCGACTGCCACAGCCACAGCCAGTGCGATGTTCCCCCCAGTTTCCTAGAGTCTGTTGGTGGTGTTGTGGTCTCTTTATTTTGGCAACTTTCTTTTGGCAGTTTCAAAATGCAAATCGTCTTGATGATGATAGAGTGCCGGGCATTCTAATCAACTGCTGGATGGCTGCAACTCTGGCTGTGCGACTCTTACTTTCGATCTGTGGTGGTGGCCCACTGCTGACGTCAGACAACAAGTGGTTTCCGCTGGCGGCTAAAACAGAACAAACTCAAAGTGAAGAAGGCGGAAGCCTCAGCTAGAGCCACAGCCCAAGCCACAGCCATACCCATAGCCATAGACATTGAACTGTAACACTTTCTATTCAGGTCAGTCCGACCAAAAAGTAACTGAGAAATAATAATAAAATGCCATTGAATGGGTGTAGACGTAGAAGCAGCACAAGAAGAAGTACGGCTAGAAAGAGCTCGTGGTTTGTTGGCTCATAAAAGGCGGCCAAGTGCCAGACGGACATGCATGTGGCCAACACAATAGAAATGCCCAAAATGCCAGGCACGTTGTTCGGTCACACTCCCGTGACGCTTCTCCCTTCCCTCCAATCGCCATCGAAATGCCAACTAACTTAAGAAAAAATCCAACCTATTAATGTAATTTTTTCTCTCTCTCTGTCTCTCTCAATTTTTTAAAGATTTCCTATATTTCTGAACTGAAACACAGGCAATGTCAAAATGTTAACAGCTTTCAATGGCATCCACATCCACCTTGGCCGTGTGCCTGTCTCTGACTGTGTGTTTCTGGAAGGGGTCTTAGGTCCGGCGGGGTCTGAGGTCTGCGGCGCTTTCTTTTGTGCCCCAAACGGCAGATTTTTGTCACGATCCCGGCTCGCTTGCGCTTTTAACGTTTATTGGATTATTGTCATTAAATTTGTTTGGCTTTGGGTGCATCAGACGTAGGCCTTGAAAGCGAAACTCAGACGGAGAGAAACTCCACGAAGCTTATGGCAGGGAAGTCCTCGATATGAGTCAGAGGTTACCACTTAAGCGGAGGAGCTGCCGGTCTTGAGGCGACCTTGGTGTGAGGAGGTCACTGGAAACCGAATAAGTCTTCGAGATAGAACAGGAAGCAGCTCTGAATAGAGTAAGGAAGATTTGACCTGGAATTTTGCCAAAGGAAATGTTGTTCTAGAAATCTAGGAAGGAATAGTGTTTGGTTTGAGAATCTATTTGGTTTATTTTATCTTATCGCTGCCTTTCCCTGCACAATCGCATAATTTACTTCAGATTTAGTTGTAATAGCCTACGTAATATCTAAATCAACTCCAAATAATGGTTTTGGCTTAAATTACAGTCCCATGATAATGTCTTGGCCACTGCACCCATCTGTCCGTCATGTCTGGTTTCACAGTCCACCATCGTATTGTCCATCTGTTCTCATGGTTGCATCCTGGCATTGGCTTTTACTTTTCTTCCCAGCCGTGCCACCACCACACCGACAACCACCAGCTATTGGCGCTTTTCCTTTTTGGCATTATCATTGGCTTTGGATTGGCATTGCAGACGGACAAAAATATGTATGAGGATCCCAGCCACATATCCATCGGCAAGCCAGCTGCCAAATGTCAAAGTTTAAGCAAATACAAACGCCTTGGCATTGGCATTGGCACTGGCATTGGCATTGGCATTGGGTCTGGGACATTGGCATTGCGATGGCGATTGCCATTTGGTCGTGCCATGTGAGTCTCTGTCTCAGTGTCTGCGTTGCACCCCGAAGCATTTTCCTCTTCGTCCTCTGCTTCGTTTTCCAGCATTTAATCGGCGACAATCACAAATCTTTTGAAGCGGCAAAAAGAGGCGCAGGCGCAGGCTTAGGCATAGGCTGTTGCGGTGGTAGGCTGGGGGACAGGGGAGCGAAGAGGATAGGACGTTTTTATTTATGGCCAAGAAAAGCCAAACAAGCGAAAGTCAAATTCTTCAACGATTATTTTCTTGGTAATTTTCGGCGGCTGCTTCTGCCTTGGAATCGTTTGCCAAAAGTTAAGTGTCATTTTTCCGTCTCTCTTTCATTTTCGGTGGGGATTTCCTCCTGAGGGCGGCACATGCAACACAGGCAACAGGCAACAGGGAATGGAAACTCCTGCCATTGTCTCTGTCTGGGGTGGCTCTGGGAGTTCATTGATATTTCGAGTGCAGCCACGTTTTGTCTGTGAAAAGTGAAACTCTCAATTGTCGGTGTCCGATGTGTCTCTGTCTTTGAACTTGGCTTAGATTTTCAGCCCCCAGCTGTGTGGCAGATGCTGCACTTCGGTGGCTGTTGCTGTTGCCGCTGATGCCCGATGGCCGATTGTCGATTGTCGATTGCGGCAGGCGAAAACTTTTTATTTTTCAATTAAATCGCAATTAAAATATTACCGCTGCAAACTGCAAACAAAATACTTTCACACAATCGCAAATTATTTCGGGCAGCACTTCTGGATGAATTAGCCAAACTGCATGTCAGAGTCAGAGTCGGAGTCCGAACGAAAGCGAAGCCACCAATCAAGTGGTGGAAACAAGCTCGAATCGAGTATCCATCTCCACACGACTCGGATTTTGATGGACAGCCTCAATTTGGAGGAGAGTGTGCCGGGGCCGGCGCCGGTGCCGATGCCAATGCCTTGTTATTAGCCAGACTCTAGATAGATGGTAACGATCTCCATGTGATTGGACAGGGCGTATACGTATACGTATATCCCATGAATTATCATGAATATTACTACGGAAAGTGTGGGATAAACTGTACTAAAGATTCCGTTATAGATTCCGCCTCGGACACCCAACGAGGGAAATCCGATTTGTAGAAAGTTTTATCCATCAAATGATATCATCAGCCAGAAGCCAATTTCCTTTAATAATTTCGCAACCTAATTTCTTGTATCTTATCCATAAATAATAGTTTAGCCAGTGTTCAGATTGGAGCTCAACATTAACCCATAAAGGTGCCAAAAAGCCAAAAACGAAGGCAAAATGCAAAATAATTTCCACACCGAAATCTGAAAATCTGAACAGTTATGTTACTTCCCATCTGCCAGGCCATTGTTGGATAAATCTTTGCTAATTGCCGAGGCAAACAGACAATCTTCTGGGGACAGACGCAAGACCGTTGTATTAACTGACCCAAAAGTTGACAATCGTAAAATAAACAAAAATGGAAATTTGGCACACCAAAAAGCAACACCACAAAAGGCCAGAAACACACAGAACTGTTAACCCAAATGAGATTTATGCGCTTAGAACTGGGGAGAGTGGAGTGGCGTGGAGTCTTGGCGTGGCTCTGTAGATTGCCCGGCAATTGACAATTCTTGCGGCTATCCATCATCCCATCATCCATCAATTTTCTTGGATAAACTGAAACGGAAGCGGTGGCTGCTGCTGCCTCGAGGAGATCTCTCTATATCTCTACTTAGAATCCATTTGTGCGATTTCTTTGACGACAACTTGATTAGCCAGCCGACCAGCCAACCTGCCGGGCAGTCGCTGATTATTGTCCAGCCGCAAAAGTAATTTACTAGAAAAACTATCATAAAAGTTGGAAATCCATTGGTAGTTGGACTTGCGCCAAATGTCAAATTAAATCTATCAATTTCACAGCAGAATGAACGCCCAAATGCGGTGTGGGGTCCGGGTCCCATCCCTAGACAAGTTTCCCGGACAGACACACATTTCAAATTGCTTTGCTGACACCGTGTGGGGTGTGGCCGGTCGGACGATTTGTTGGCCGGGCTTTGGCTCTAAGGCACAACAGATGTTGTGGCATTTGATGTTGTTTGCCCCGTAATTGCTGTAGTAGAGGGTCTTGAGCAGAGGCTAATCAACGCTAACTGCAACAAACAAGCTGGACAAACAAAACGCAAATTGTTTTCCTGCAGCAGCAGCAACAAATATTAAATGCACTTGACAAATTGCAAAGCCAAAGGCAGAGCCGGAGTCAGAGCCAGAGTCAAACTCAGGGAACCAGCTAGGGATCCAGCCTGAGAGCGTGTTGAAGATTTTCTTTTTGCCCATTTGGCGGCAATTAAAGCGCACGCTTCGTCTAATCAACAGCGACTGGCAGGCTGCGTAAATGAATAGCTGCCAGAGGCAGGCAGGCAGGCAGAAGGCCGGCCACTGAAGGCTACTGCTACTGCTACTGCATGAGTGGTTGTGGAGTGTGTGTGTTGTAACTGTCATGTCATCATGACGATGATGCCAACTCTCTGGCCCAGCCCTAGTCAGGCCTGGGCAATAATTGCGGACAAATTTAAATACCAACTCCATGGTCATGTCCACGTCCGCATCCACGTCCAGGGCATCTGTCTGTGGAGGAACCCTAGCATATCCCAGACAGTAGCTGACATTCAATGCATCATTTCAGCCGGTGGTCTTGGTCGTTTGTTGGCCTTTCTTTGATGCACTACTGATCGTCATCACCACCAGGTCCACTCTTCTCAGTTCAGTCTCAGTCTCAGTTCCATTCCCAGTCTCACTCGTATGAGAGTGCCAGTGCCAGTGCCATTCCTGTTCTTCTAGTAGATACGGATTTTGACACGTTGCATTGTGGATTTCACACCACATCTGGGCTTAATTATTTTAATTGCCAGACTTGTGTTCGCTCGGTTTTAATTAAGGGTTTCCAGATGCAGCATAAAAGACAGGCCGGGCCAGGCCAGGCCAGGCGAAATGCAACTTAATGGCATTAAATGTAAATGCCATGGGAGCACTCACAATTACAATTTAAATGCGAATGCCTGTGACTAGTGGGAGATGGTTTTACGAGTATAGTATCTCAGAAAGGGTTAAGTTGCGTCTAAATGTTATGGCTAATTTATGGGTGAAGACTATAATAAATCTTCAAAGGCTTTGTGCAAAAGTTCATTCAGGGACCTTCAGAAGACGAAAAACGCTCTATAACTCTTCGACTCTATAAAAATCAAACTATTTAATGGCTTCGAGTCAAGAATGGCAGGAGCTTGGATGGTCTTGAATATTCAGAAAATTCAAGCAAAGTTCCAAGAGCTCGTGTTAATAATCTTTTTTATGGATTGTCTATAAAGAATTTATAAAATGTGTAGATAATTTTCTTTTAATGATACAAATATGTTAAGAAGAAATTCCTTCAATAGAGGTCCTAATTTTCACACGCCCTAAAGATTTTTATAATTAGTTCTGACTTTACAAATTCTTCAGGAACTCCTAAATGAATGACCAATGAAATAACATCCCCAAAAATTCCCCAAAATATTTCTGTTAATCTCAAGGTTACACGGAACAGGAAATAAAACTCCGATCCCTGTCTAGCCATCGATTGAGTAAACAAAAAAGAAGAAGAAAAAAACAGAATTCTTGCCCGATCATCACTGTTCCCGGTTTCTGGCCTGTCATTGTCATTGCATCGTATATGTACGATATTATACTTGTAAATGGTTGAGGCACACTCGAATGTTATGCGGTAAAAGTTAATAAACACTCACTTGATGCGGGAAGAATATCTTGCAACTGCAACTGCAACTGTAACTTGGACTCGTGAGTGTCAGAATTCTTCCAAAAAGTATCCTTTCCTTTCTGTTCTGTACGGTTCGGTTCGGTTCGGTTGAGTTCTTCCTCGTTCTTTCGGTGATCAATGCTGAGTCACGCTGCACTTTTATGATAAGTTTTATTCATGTATGTAAATGATCACTGTTTGTTGATTACACACATTGCACATATGTAGGGTTATAGGATTGGATGGGATTGCACTTGACTCTGGGGGTATTCCTTGTTGAAGAACTGAACTTCCTGGCCAGTGTCGCGCTTGAATTTGCTTTTGTTGGTCGCGATCGCTGCGAACCTGCCCGTCGAGAGTTGACCGAATAACTAAAGTAAACGTCGGGCTAATCAGTCGTTATATAAGTTTCTTTTCGAGGGGTTTTCTTTGCTGCTGCCACGGTGCTGCGCTGCTACGGGTCTACAATGCTGCTCTGGGCTCTGCGTGCGTTCGCCTTGACAATGGAGAGCGTTGTGAACCACTGTCGACGATCGAGCGCGAAAGAAAGCCACAATCCACCATTCGAGCCAAAACAAAGAAAGCCAAAGAAATGAGCAGCAAACACAAACGGCTCAAAGCCCCACTCTCCACTCGAGACGGTGTTTTGTGTTTGCTTTTGAGTCGGATTTGTGTTTTGAGCGTGTTGAGCGAGGAAAAGCGGATCGTGTCTGTGTATCTGTATCTTTATCTTTGTGTGCCTGCATTTCACTCGACAAAGACAGGCTGTTGCTGTGCCTGTGACTGTTGCTGCTGCTTCTGCTCTTTCCTGCCTCTCTTTGAAGTGGGGCTGCGTCTGCGTTGCTCTCTTGTGAGGCACATGTGGCAAATGGATTGATATACTGGGTCTCGAGCCTCCCCACCAGCGAGTCCATTCATAATTTCGATTACAAAACCCTCGAGCAGAACTGAGCGGGTTCAGAACGGGCACACACGATGTTCAATATCATTAATTAAATTGAAATCAGGGCAGAAAACAGAAGAAGTCGGAGCTAAAATATTAGCCAAAGAACTAGGAACCAGAGGAAAATCAATTTTGCCCATGAGATTGCACTTAACTGAGTTATTGGTACATGAAAATTATGATACATTCTCTGGCTTCTCGTTTCTCGTCTCTCGTCTTTCGACTCTCGTCTTGTGGTCAGGCGTTTGTTGTCGTGCGTTTTATGCTCCATAAAAGCTGTCCAGCACAACAGTTTAAACGAATTAGGAGCCCAAAACGAAGTCAACCTTATTGGGTTGATGGATGCGGAGAAAGGCTGTGGAGAACATCAAGCCAAAGAGCCACCAAAACACCCATTGATTGATCAATGCTACTCCGGCATTTAGCCGAAGAAAGTTACATATTTTAACTTATAATTTGATAACATTTCTATTAAGTCATTTACATGTTAAGCTCATAAATTGAACGATTCCATAATCCCATCAAAATTCATTTAATCCAGTGTAAACACAGAACAATCTGAACAAAAGACCCCCCGAAAAAAATGAATCAATTTCGAGCCAGATGGCAGCAGACCTTTCGCTTTCAACGAAAGAGCCAGGGCCAACACGATTTTGTGCATACTGATGAGCCGGCCCAGAGACAGAGAGATGATCATCACGATCTGGAGAAAGCCAGATCGAAGAAAAGCCAGCCAGAGAAAGAGCAACAGCAACAGCAAATGACAAAGCGACAATTGCTAAATGAAATGTCGCACAAGGAAGCGCAAATTGTAACTTTTGCACCATTGCGGCAATCAAATGTCGGCGGAAATGTTTACACGGCGAGCGTTGAAAATGCCCGAAAATGTTTTCGAAAGGGGTACAGGGGGTTCCAGAGTGGCGGAAAGGCAATTTGCATTTCACCGAACCAAAACCATAGCTATCTGTGTGACAATGACAGCTGCCTAATGATGATTCAAGTTGATTTGCCAAAGATTTGGCGGCTGATTCCACTGTATCTGTATCTGTAGCTGTGTCTCTAACTCTGTTTCTGAGGCTGTGAACAGGTGCATTTGTTATTTTCTTTTCCGAGAATCATTTGGTTTCATTTAGCTGCTTTCGTTTTTCGGGTGAAAATGAAAATTGCAAAACAAACAGCTGCAGAGGCACCATTCCAATGAGTCGCGTTCGCTGCCTCAGTCTTTTGTTAATGTTCATTTTTAAACCGACAAAAACTGACAATTTTAATTACAGCTAATTTTTAGTATTTTGCAGTTATTTCGTTCGGTTTTATGCACTTAACACGGAACATAAATCCGCCACAAAAAATCGATTGCCAACTGCCCCGCAGTCATGGGAATTGTATGTCTAGCCACAGCCACAGCCCTGCCTTTTTTCGCGGATATCTTGGATCCCTGGGTTGGGTGGTTCGTGGCCCCTGTGCAAATTCTAACAGCATCCGCTTAAGGTTTGGTTTTCGTTGCCTGCTGATTAAGTTGCTGCTTCCAGTGCTGCTGCTGCTGCTGCTGCAGCTCTTTCTCGTGGTGGTGGTGCAGTCCAGCATCGAAAATGAGCCAAAAACAAACAAAACTTTGGTGAATAAAGATAGACTTTGTGGTATACCGAAGTCTTTGTACACTTCTGGGAGGAAAGATGAAAATATATACTCAATGAAAGGTGCCGGAAGAACTCTACGGAAGTGATACCATCCATTCGCCATCCATGGATCCCGGATATCGCAAGAAGCTCTTCTATCAGAAAGTATACACGGATTTTGTATGATCCATTTGTTAATCGTATTTGTTTTATAAATGGAAACAGTTCTTTGTTCTTAAGGAATCCAATTTCAATTCTTTTCGTCCTTTTCCACATAATTTTTGGCTATTTACAGACCAGACCAAGCCCATCACCAATTCAGTATACCCTTCAATCTGATGCCATCCAATCCCCAAAAACAGAACAGGAACAAGAGCTAACGCTATTCCATTGTAACTGAACGGTTGTTAACAAGGGGCCCCCGAGTCCGAGAAACGAAACGAAACGAAACGATCCCCAGTACAAGTACAGAGCCAAATTGGGCGTAATATTATGCCCAGGCTGGGTGAAATATGAGCTGAGAAAATTTTATTTCGGCTTTGTTTCTGCTGGCCACAGCATTGAATTTGTGTATGTCTGCAAACCGGCACCCCTCCCCCCCCAGTCGCCACTCCTCAGTCACCGTTCAGATGTAGGCCTGGTCCTGTGTCAGCGCCTGCGCCTCAATTGTCTTGGGGGCCGAGAGTTGTAAGTGATCGTATTTAAGGCAGTTTTGGCCGGCTTATTTAATGCGCTCACGTTTGGTTGCATCATAAAAAGAGGAAAAAAGCCAGCCGGCGGGGGCACCAATTCGCGTACTCGAAGAGAACGCCCAAAAGGAGAAAGAACGGGTGAAATGGCGGGGTTATTCATAAAAAACGGCAGAAATACGCCAATATTTGCCCATTTCTTTGCCTTAGATTGCTAATCTGGCCAGCGAATTGTGGGCTTTCGGGGGCGTTGGCACTAGAGCAGCAGCGGCAGCGGCATGGCCTCTCTTTAGACAGTAAAATAAAACAATTCAATTTGCTCATGTTGAAGGGGACCTGCTGCCAAACCCAGCAGGGGCTCAACTGTACCCATAGGAAGTGGGTGGAGATCACCTAGAGACTGCTATTCTTAGCTCTAATTGGTCTGGCCCCACATGTTGCTAAAAAAAAAAAAACTTTAAGCTCCCGGGAAATGACTTTTTGATTTGGCCTTTCCTCAAAATGCCACCTTGGCGTTCGAACGTTCGGAATTTTTGGCACTGCGAAAAAAAGTATCCAAGAGATCTATCTTAAGTGTTTACTTCCTGCAATTTTAGAAATTTAGTTTTGGTTTTTCGTGGCTTTGTGTGTGACAGACAAGACACGTTTCTAATTCCGCGTTGTGTCTTCCTAAAAAAAAGAGAAGATAGGGAAACACAGACATTCTTTTGGCGGCTTGGTTCAAAGATTGCTTTGTGTTAGGTTAAACAAACATCGGGGCGGACTGTTACCATTTTTCTTGATTAACAATTGTTCGGCGAGCCAAATATTTAAAGCGTGAAATCGAGCGTACGACTGCGTACCTCAAACTATTTGCTTTACTCCAGATAGAAACAAATTTGGACCAGATACAATACGATACGAGTCGAGTACCATACGAGAGAGCATTTAGCGCAGAAGAGACCCAAAAGTTCTGACAAAAGGTGCGATTTGGTCGTGTGTAAGCTTTGATTGAAGATTGAAATCTCTTTTGGGGTTTCACTGTGAGAATTTATTTGTAATATTTTGAATGGCCAACGCCTTTTGCGCAAATCAGTTCAACGCCCCTCGAGGGGCCCTAAATGAAAAGCTAAACGAATCTGAAGTCCGTAAACGAAACCCGAAACCTTTGGGCCAGATACGAATATTGTAAAACACAGCGTTAATTAAAGCCGATTACCGTAATTTGTTTGTGTCCGCCGGGCATCTGGGCGGCAGTGCGGGAACCTTTTTTGAAATGCCACAGCGCTGCCTGCAGTCGGGGGCCCTGCAAATTTTCTTCATATTTCATAACTGAAATTGAATGTATCTTTATCTGTGTACGAGTATCTGAGGAATTTTGTTGCCGCTGCTGCCGGTGCCTTTGGGTGCCTTTGGGTTCTGTGTAGCCAAAAGCGCGTGTGACCCCAAAAAGAGAAATTTCATACAGATAAATGATGCAATTCTTGGACTTATGTTTGGGATTTGGGTTCGGTCTGGAGTTGGGGGCTTGGCCCTTTCCTAATTGACTAATTAACTTGGGGTTTAATAAAGCATTCGCTGCCTAGGGTTCGGCCCCAGCCAAGTGAATGATTTATGTCGCCTCTTGATTGATCTTTACTGGGAAATTTGTTCGAGCAGTTTTGGTTTTTGCTTTGACTCGGCTGCTCGTCGTAGGCCTCATTTGGCATTCCTCTTTCTAAAGAAAGCAATGTTTTTGAAAGATGTCACTGCTGCGGCATTCTAAGCCCGGTGAAAGTTGTTTTTGTCAATGGCCAAGAACTTCTTGTACCCTCCTCTGCTTCGCTGGTCTTCTGCCGCTCCACCTGTGCACTCAATAGTGCGACAAAATGGTCAACTGTCCGAGGCATCAAATTCATCTTCATCTCTCCAACTCGAACCCCATCTCCATCATCATCATTATTGTCTTTCGTCGTTGTCGCTCGTCGCATCATCAGCTCACGTTCTAAGTACAGATTGGCATGTGGCGATGCTCGGGCTTAACACAGAAATCATAATGGTAATGGCAATCATAATAGGAACAATAAAAAGAAAATCCAAGAATGGCCTTAAGAAAGTAAAAGACTTTAAATGCTGCTGTTTCCAAGATTTGCTCTTTTTTCTACTCTTTTTTTTTTAATGACATTGACAGACAAACTTGCACTTGTCCAGCCTCTAATCCGGATTGTTGGTTTCCATTTGGGCCTAAATATGTTGGGGTTCTGTGCCTTCATTCTTGATGATTATGTGAGTGAATTCCAGGTGGTCTCCTGGACTCTCCTTCAGAAAGGTTTCCCAGATTCACAGAGAGGCTCTCTCTTGGTTGATGGCTTTCCATGAATGCGCTGATCCACTGATCTCACAGCATGTTGTCCTATAAATATTAGCTAGTTTCCTTAACTAACGTTGTTAGTTAAGAGACTATAATTAGTCTCTTTTTAGGAATAATTCGTTTAGCTTTTTTGGAGTCTCTTAAAGTTCTTTCATTCCTTTGAATCGCCTAACAACTAGCACGCTTTTTTGGCTGCTTAAACTAATCTCTTGGTTTAGCACATGAATGCAATTAAAATTCGCACAAGAAAAACCTATCTCGGTCTCTTTCCGGCTTGGGGCTTGGGGCTTGCGGCTTGCGGCATGTGGCATTTGTCACGTTTATTCGACATTTTGGCCACTGTAAATTCTATTTAAATTTCTTGGCTTTGTTTTACTCCGTTTGTGGCTGTTACTGTTACTGCTGCTGTGCCTCTTTAGTGACGCTCGAAATTAGCCCAAAAGGCTTCAAATGCCTCATTTTGTGGCTCTGTGTTGTCACGTTTTGAAAACGAGATTGGTCCGGATTAGGCCGCAGACAGCCCTCCTCCACAGCCAATTCGATGGCTGACTGCCTGACTGCCTGACTGCCTGACGACTGTCTAACCGACTCTTTCCAGTCGGCTAACTGACTTGGTTTGACTCTTTGATTCATTTACGCTAATTAGGTGACACAATTCTCACCTAATGTGCTCTGATAAGCTGAATACTGTATACTGGAATGTTATGAACCGGAGAACCGCAGCTACAAAATCCCAAAGAAAATCCCGAGCTGGAAAAGCAAAAGCAACAAATTGTTGCCTGCCAACAATTTTGTGAAACTCATCGGCTTACCGTCAGCTAGTACCTTCCTATAGCCAAAGCCATAGCCGTAGCCATGACTTGGCTTGCTGCTCATTTAAATTTTACACACAGCTCCCTGGTTTTGGCTTAACCATTTTTGGTGAGTCTCTCTTTCGGTGGGGTATGTCTTGGCCATCGAGTTGTTGCCTGCTCCCGAAAACAATGGGCACTCGTATATCATGATAATCATAAAAGCCATAGAGCCAGCTTCGGTGGAGAGCCCCCCTCCTCTTGGTGGTGCTGGTGCTGATGCTGATGCTGGTGATTCTCCTGCTCTTGGCCATATATGTGTGGCCTCTGCAGTTTGGAGCAGTTCTGTGGAGAGCATGTAAAGCGCCGCACTAGACTCTGGTTACACGGCCCGTCTGGCCATAATTTGTTATCATATTAAAGTGCAACATGGACAACAGTTTTGCCGAACGCGATATATGCTGATACTCTTACTCCAAACTTGACCACACAGAGGCACTGTGGATAGATCCTACGATGTAATTGTGTGGAATTATAATAGGAATTTTCTCTAAGAATTCAATTTTTCCTGCAGGTGTCAAAAGATACGAGGATAAAAGTTCTTTGGTATGTTTCTATTTTCAAAGAAAGTAAATTATTCTGTTGAACACTATATAATTCCATCTCGTATATTAAAAGAGATTACATCGAAATTGTCAATCCAATCATGACCAATCCTTAATTAATCTTCTCTACAAAAATGTGCTGCACATTCCCTCAAGCATATCATATTTTTTCGACAATTAAAACTATTTATTTTACAATTTCCTAACATTTTCTTCACTCAATCCCATTGTACGCATGGCGGAAGTCTGAGAATTGTATTCTATTTTGTAGTTATGAGTCTTTATGGCAGCATTTGTTTGCCTGTTAGACTGTCCGACTAGGCCCAGATCGAGAGAAAGAAAGAGGCTTCGGGAGCTCGTTAGTGAGCCTGCGAGAGACATCGACACCTTGTATGGATTATTTGCGATTGCGATTGCGCCCTTTCGCCAATTATTGTGCAATCAATATTGCATAATCGGACACCGTGCAACGCCCCGGCCGAGGTGAACTCTCTATGCCGCTCTCGGGGATCTCCGGTATGGAGTTTGGAGTACTGCTGGCAGTTGCATATGTACGAGTAGCAACAGTGCAACTTACAGCTTACCTAACGGCAGTCACACTTGTGGCACATAAATCAAACTCCACTCAAGTCGGCTTACAAGATGGAGGAGAGGAGGAGGAGGAGGGTGGAGTGGTGGAGACAGGAGGGCGGCAGCAGTAAGTCAAATCTATATGCGGCAGATCGTTGGCTCTGCAGGAACCATTCCATATCATACAAATCCATTCTTTGGCTGCGTGTTATGCAAATGTCAGGGGGTTTGGCTTTGGCATTGGCTTTGGCATGTCGTGTGTGGCTTGTGGGCATGGTTAACTCCGCATTTCGGGCCATTACATTACTCGTAGTCGAACGTAGTCCCGGTGCTGGGGCTTCGGCTGGGACTGGGACTGGCACTGGCACTGGGGCTGGGGCTGGGCATGTAGTCAAGGTCAGTTTATGCCTCGCATGCATCAAATCAACTGCCAGCAATCAAACTCCAAACTGCAACTGCAAGGTGCCTCGCCCCAGACGTGTTAGCAACTCGTTGCCTCCCTGGAGTCTGGATTTCAGACTTGCAACAGCAACGGCAGCAGCAGCTCCCGATTCCCGGCTCCCGGACTCACTATGGATGTGTAGCATGCAACGTTTTGGGTGCTTGGTGGCCAGGATTGAATGCTTCTCACCTCGAAATGGAGCACAAGGCTATCCACTAGGCTCTATAGTTTTTCAAATTGCCTGCACGTCTTCTTTGGCATTGCTTTGAGAAAAAAATTGATCGCTTGTGATTAGCAGCGATTAAGATTAGAACAGAGGCAGCAAAGCAGCACACGAAAAGGAAGAAAACGAAGAAGATGAAAACATATCCCCAGACCGAGATCCAGACTCACATCCCAGACCACAGACGCCGTACCCACATCTGCAGTCAGAGCCGGTGCATTCGAGACCCGCGGTGTTTTGTCAGTTATGTGCAAAGTGGCCAAGAGCCGCTAACATTTTTCAATTAAAACGCCAGTAAAAATGCTCTCAGTGTAAGTGATCGACTTGGGAGTACCCTTCGGAAGAGTGTTTGCTAGCTGTGCAATTGGGAAGAGGACAGATTTCGATCTCTTCCCGTAGTTTCTTAGACATGATGGAAGATATATCATTTATTAAGGCATTGAAGAACAAACAGTGGATATATTCTACATTAAAAGATTCCTCTTGGTATTTTTGCGATCCTACAAGGACTACGCGTCGATCTTCCTACACCTGTACGATATTTATATACCCCAAACCCAGGTAAGGGATATCAAATAAGAAAAATGGCTAACAAGTTGGAGGCTCGCAGCTGCATCTGGATTAGATTATGGGATGTAGCTGCCACCGTTTCAGCCACCGCCACCGCCCGAGCCATGGCCTTGGCTAGCCATCAAAACGATCATCATAATCGGATCGCATCGCATCGTATCGCATCGCCATAGCCATCGCCATTGCATGGCGTCTATGTGGGTATGTGGCTGATGTTCTGTTAGGCCTGTCATAAAACTTTCACGCCGAAATCTATATGTTTCATCGGGGCTGAAGACTCAAATTATTGTGAAAGATTTCTGCCGGCTGGTGGCGGACTCTGATGAACTTGCCCCGCCATTGTATAAGAAAATTTCACGTTGCATTGGAGCCAGACGTGCTCCAACATCTGTCTCTGTTTCTTTTCTTAATCTGCCCCTCGCTCTCTCGCTCTCAGTTTCTCTGAGTGTGTGGTAAATTATTAAAAAGCCATAACAAATATAAAAGAAAGCAAACAAAATAAAATGTATTAATGGAGCGTCTACGCGTCAAGGCACGCGGCATTTGGCCAAAAGGTCTCTGTTTTTTTGGAATGTTTCATTTGCCGTTGACATTGTTTGCCTTTAATTCGTGCACTTTCTTCTGGCCACAGTCGTGGTCGCAAAAACAAAAGCATTAAAAACAATTAGCCCTGCTTTGCGACGGTCTGTCATAAAAGATTAAAAACGGAAAAGACGTTGAATTTTGTACGCGATTCGGCTTAAATGCCTTGTGCACACACATGTGTCATAGCATAGCACAAACCATGGTCTGGACATTACTTTTACTACTTACTGGCACTACTCTTCGTAGTATTATTATTGAAATTGTTGTGTTATGTAAGGAAAAGACTCCGCCGAACTTTGGATGGTTGTGCAATCCGCTTGAATCGTTTTAATTGTAGGATAAATTGCTTACTCTCTGAGAAGAAGAGCGTCCGCAAATTGCCGAGCGGCCACTTTGAATGGCGGTTTAATTTGGCTTAAACGCTTTAGATCCAAATTATGATACATGGATGATCATAGCACCACAAAATTGGCAAGTCATGTTTGTGTGTTTCATGTCTAAATATAGAATCTCATGCATAGATCTTCGCACAAAGTGCGTGGAGAAACTTCAACTCTTGAACACCTTTGGAAAGCTCTCACGCATTGGGGAGAGGCAGGAAAATGTGTTACTTTATGGAAATTTCATCACAATACTCAACATGACAGCTGTCAAATGAAAACCCCATTCGATGCGGGACACTGCAGGTTCTGAGGCCTCCAAAAATAAAAAGTAAAAGAAGATGCCTCAAGTGGCAAAAGAAAAAGTGAAAATGTTTTACACATACTGAAGAGCAAACAGCACCGGAAATTCCGAATTTATTTAAATGGGATGAGAACACAATTGAAAGAGATAGAGCGAGACCACGAAATGTGTCAGGCTGTGTGGATGTATCTTCTGAGCTAACATCTTCATTATTCTAGAGGTCAGAAGTCATTCGTCACGCGAGATACTCAAAGCACTACCATCCCAAACTCCAGTTCCAGAGCGACCGCGACGAATTGGCAGCAGCGCGGCAGTCGGCATTTGGCATTCGGCAGTCGGCATTCGGTTTGTATTATGCTAATGGCCAATTGTCATTTTGGAACCGTTAAGTCGACTCCTGAGTCGAACAATGAATTTTTACAGCGTTTCGCTAATTTGCGTGGCCCAAAGTGAGGTGTGAACGAAAGTGAATGAAACGAAAGCTATCAGCATTCCAAAATGAACAGACTGGAGTCTCTGGAGCTCTGAAACTTATCCATCCACAGATCACTCACTCAGTCCGAGAGCCAGGAGAAACGAGACCCATCTTAGAATAGCCAAGTTTGTCGGCAATTAAAATGCTTTTGTTGAAACTAATGGACCTTTTACTTTCGGATGGGATGGGATCGGATCGGATCATATCGGATTGGGTCGTGAGCTGTTTCTGATTTGATGATCTGTGATGATTGGATCTGTTTTGGCTTTTGTTTTGTTCTGTTGTGGCATGCAAATGATTTGTTAAATAGCAAATTTCCTTTATCGAGAGCCGAGTGTCTGCTACCGATCCCCAGCTACCACCAACATCCATACCCAATGAGCAAATCAAATGAGTAAGCGGAATTTCAAGCGATCTGCGTGGGGGGCAGGTCCATACAACACGTGTGAAACTTTGGGCACACGATTTTAGTGCTTAGACACAATTATTTTCACATTTCTATGGTTCGGGCAATGGCAAAAATTAAAGTAGCGTAGAACTAAAGCAAAGCCCAGGACCATGAAATCGTGTTTAATTTTCAGTTGGCTTTCTATTTGGTGGGTCTCCAAAAAGTGCTCTCAAGTTTCTCTTTCCGGCGTGGCAAAAGCCATTCTAATGGCCAGGTTCTGGCCAGGCCAGGCCATAAACGGCTTTAGTTTCTGTCGCCAGTTTTTAGATTCATTTCAAGGTTAGCGTGATGTGACACTTTCATTTGGCCAGCCAGCCCTAAGCCACGCGATCTTTTGTGTGTGTGGTCGTCGGACTGCGTTCTGGCTTTCCCATTCTCAGTGGCATTCTGGAACCACTCTCATGACCACTTCTCATAAACCTGTCCACATCAATATCAATTGTGGCTACTGTTTGACATCGATGCAACGCCGCTTAACAGCATAATTAACACATGTTCTTCGCACAATCGATTGCACACGCATCTTGTCCACGGACCAGTCATCCATGGACCCGACTAAATTGGTTATCTAGTGCGAGATGATGCTGCACTGGCTCCTCCGACCACTGGCGGGTTGACTGACCAAGTCGTTGCCATGTGTCTGTCTTTTTCATTAGCACGTTGTCCGGCCACATTTCGAGTGGAATTGGTGGGGACACTTTTCGAGAGGGGCTTGTCAATGGCATTTGTAAACGGCGGCAGCAGATCAACAAAACAGGTGACACACCGACTCGGCGGACTGGACTGAGACTAGCTCTATAAGCTGACAGTCAGTGGCGCAACCAGAGGAGGGGCACAGGGGCACAGGGGCACAGGGGCTCTGCAACTGCAACACCATCTGCCATTCGATCTACTGCTCGCCCACATTTATGGTCGGAGCAATTATAGCCTGTTTCTTAATTGAGTTATGAGCGTTTCTTGTTAGCCGAATTCCCTAAAATGTTGAAACTGTAACGAGGAAGTCGTTACCCCCCATGGGAATCGAGCAGCGGATTCTGGGGCAGTTCTGATGCTGTTTCCCAGAACTGCTCCCCCATTGGAACAGAATATAAGATAAAATGGCTCTGTGAGCTGTGAGCCGCGTTCCCCGTTTGTGGATCAATAATGCGACAGAAATGGTCTAATGAGTAAATTAATTGCTAGCCATGATCTGCTCGGACATTCTCCACTTGGTCCACACTAATTCGCAATAAAGTCTCAATTAACCAGTGAAGAGATACGCCCCCAAAACATGACCTGAACATCTGTCTCGATATCTAGGTTCTTACTATTTACAGATATATATTTGCAATCGCAGTCCGATTTTGAGTCCCGAATTTAAAAGTTGTCAAAAGAGTTCCGATTATAATCGTCCTATCGCAAAGATTTTGAGTACTTCCGAGGTTTTACAAGTTTCCGATTCAATTCACAAAATAGTCATTTCAATCGCCATTTCCATTGAGCAAAATAAATAAATAAAGTTATGCTGAAGTGCTTCGTGCTTTTTCTGAAGTATTTCGCAGCGCTTCTACGACGTAACGGACTTGGTGTTGCGAAACGTGCAAGGGGACATCCAGCCACTTGTCAAACGTAAATTTATTTGTCATTGTGCAAAGTCGTCAAGTTTTCTCGGGAGCGTTTCGGGAAAAGTGAAAAAAAAATCTACTCGTTATTGTTCGATCCTTCGCTGCAGGACGGTGCCAATTTTGAAAAGATGTCTGAAAAGATGACAGAAAAGATTCTCGCCCTCATGGAACCAAAAATTTTAAGCCGAATGCTAACCTCCATGAAGTCTTTATGACATGGTATTTCTCCGTAGGACGGTGACAAGTCTGCAGAGAGTGTCAGCCCAACGAGTTCGAAGGAGATGGCAAAAATGGTAAGCCAAATCTCAAGCTACTCGAACTCTACATTCTACGGTCTTTCTTCATAGGACGATGACATGTCTAAAGAGGCTTTCAACTCCATGGGTCTTGTGGTACCGCCAAAACGAAAGAAGGTATGGTCGATCTCTACATCCGTGTACAGTTTTAGATACACTCTTTCTCAGCAGAAACGTGGAAAGTCTGCAAAGAAGCATCGCAGTTATCCCACCCGTGTAGAACCGAAGGTGATGCGCGAAGTAGGTTTCGAAGGGCAGCACACCAATAAGCTCCATTACTTTAAGAAATATGTGCTAATGGAATTGGTGCAGAAAGAGTGCGCATCGGACTTTTTGGACATGGACGCGATTGCAATCCAAAGTCCGAAGTACTATAAGTATATCAAGAATCCGATGGATATCGGAACCATTATAAAGAGGATTGACAATCGGTACTACAGCCTAGGAGAGGCTGTGTCCGACTTTAATCTCAAAACTGCTTCAAGTTTCTTGAACCTATCGACCCGATTGCCAAAAACGCCTCGAAACTTACCACTTTATTCTTGGAGATCATGCAGAATCGGCCCATGCGACCGGAGTACCCTTCCGATGAGGATCCCAGGAAGGTGGGGAGGTTGGAATGCGACCAGGTCAATTGCTTGAATCTTTTGAGCAGTGTTCGGGCACTCACGCTCCAACTTGACCCGCCAGAAGTTCGCGAGGTGCTACTCGAAGAGCTCGATTTTCTGAAAAAAAGCTTATAGAGGGACCGATGAATCATTCAGCCTAGAAGTGAAGCAAGTCTTCCTCAATTTTCACAGCCCTGGCATAGGTATATACAAACGTGTGTTCAACAGTACTATGGGACATGCGTCGGCCTACTCCGAGCCACATTCCTCCGCTTACTCCGAGGGATCGAATGTGAAGGAGTACCCTGGCCCTGATTATTCTGAACCACATAATCGTTCAGTCTGCATACTCCGTTTGGTAAGTCCATGGAGGGGACCGCTGAGGACAAAGATCTTGTGGAATCTTTCCGCAACTTTTCCATGGGAGGGGGGAACCTGAACAATATCAAGTCGAGCATTATACTCGATGCTATAACCGACATCCAAAACAAAGGGGAAAGATTATCCGTAGAAGTAACCGCGTTGTCATCCTTGACGACACAGCGCCAAGATGAAGAAACAGTGCTCGAGAATGACGTTACCCAGCTGCAGATCATGGCCGATATCTGCACGTCGCCGAAGAATAAGCCAGTGGGTGGCCCTCTAAGGGAGCACCGAAGCCGCAAGCGAAGCTCTGATTCCGACAACAACGCTTACTGCAGCAAGAAGTCCTTTACTGAGGAGGAAAATTCATCTACCAAGAATAAGAGGTCCTTAAGGTATAGTGCAGTTCAGAGTCTAGTTTCAGCTGTGATGTCAACTTCATCTTTGTTCCCACCATGAAGCCCTCTACCGAGGATGAAAACTCATCTACTGAGAAAGGACAGTCTTCTAACGAGGATGAAAACTCATTTACTGAGAAAGGACAGTCTTCTACCGAGGATGAAAGCTCATCTACTGAGAAAGAACAGTCTTCTAGCGATGAAGAAAACTCATCTACTGAGAAAGGACAGTCTTCTACCGAGGATGAAAGCTTATCTACTGAGAAAGAACAGTCTTCTAGCGATGATGAAAGCTCATCTACGGAGGATGAACAGTCCTCTACCAAGGCTGAACAGCCAACTTCTGAGAAAGAAGAGTCTTGTACCGAGATTGAAAGATCATCTACTGAGAAAGAAGATCCTTCTACCAAGAACGACAATTCATCTATCCAAATTAAAAGTCGTCAATTAACAAGAAGAACAAGAAGTGCACTGTCTTAACGTCGACATTCCCCGAGTCCTCGGACTAGAAAATACTAACTATAATACTATGATATAATAATAACAATAAAGTATTACACGAAATGAATTTTTGACTCTTTCGTTGTCCGCGCCTGCACTTGCTTTCTTCATTTTTTTCTAATATTAATCACCAATTTCTGTAAAGACGGTTACAAGAGTTGTTGATCTCGTATGTAGATGCAATGAAAGCGCATCGTCGATTTTTACACACTTAACTCTACTTTTCACTTTCATTGTAAGCGCGTTAACAAACTGCGTCTGGGCCAGGCCTAATGATGGCTCATGCAGGTTGCTCTGGGGTTTGGCCATCGATTAAAGTCATTCACTCGCAGAGGCCCATCAAAACAAACAAAGCAAACAAAAATGCTCCTAAAGAGATGGGATATCTGAGATATGTGCTGGTTGCAACTCTCACTTTCCTTAATTAATGGGAATCGTCTCGAATACCCTACAGAGACACACAGAGCAGGGTATCCCAAGAGCTGTCTGACGAAGAATGCGACTGTCAGTAGAAGGGCGAACAAGGAACAGGGAACTGGCACTAAATTAAGACATTTACGACCCGGTCAGATCCGAATCAATAATGAAATGGCCATGCAAAATTCTAGACACAACAGCTTAGCGCTTAAGAGCCGCCTCGGGGAATGCCGCCGCACCAGGCAACGGTAAATGTATCTCTAGAGGAGACTTCATGACTGCAGATACTCGACTCGAGATTAGAATGAATCATTTCCAGCATCCTAATTGAGTTGCAGCCGGCCAGAATATTAGCAGACGCCTTGTCGAACTCCATGTCCATGTCCATGTCTGAGCCGATGTCTGTGCCTGTGTCGAGGTGTGAGACTATTTAGCCGTCTAACTAAGGCCAAACAGCAACGATTAGTCCCAGACTAAGACGAGGAAGTGGGCCTGGGACTTGGACCTGGACCTGGAGCTGGAGCTGGACGATGACGAAGGGCCATTTATCACAGCGAGAGAACTGCTCGTGTCTCGTCTCTTTGGGCAAATTAACCGTTCCCCGACTGACTGACTGGCTGGGTGACTGCCTGACTGGGTGACTGAGTGAGAGACTAACGGGAGACAGAGTGGCTGGTATCCCACTCCTGGTCTTCACTCCTCCACTTAATTGCCCCTTCGATGCCCCACACCGAAAGTGTTATGTGAGTCCCACAGTCTGACGGAAATGTAGTTCTCTGGGTCAATGCGAGCACCTGAACTAATCAGAGCCCCAGCGAGTGGGGCACGCGTGGCAGTTCTCTGGCAGTCTTCTGGCAGTCTCACACTTGTCAATGAATTCTCTCGGAGATGACAGCTTTCACAAAATAATTCACAAATGTTGCACGCACTGCGAAATCTTTTGAGCTGAGGGAATCACAGGGCATCGAGTTCGAACTGCGGCAAATGAATTCGATCTGAGAGTGACAAGATCTGAACCTTGGTTCGAAGGGTGCATAGTGCACACCCATGGATGGATCTGTGTATCTGTGAGAATTTGTACTCGAGCTGAACCTCACGTTCGATGTGGAAAAGGGTTCCATAAAACACAATGGAGCATCGCCAGTCCAAGTTCTATTGTTCTATGGCCATGGCTTGCACAAATTTTCGGCAGCTTTAATGTTTATTCATGAATTCCAACATGAAACTGCAATGCAACGAGGAAGAGACAAGTTCCCCGGCCTGCACATAAATCAAATTGGCCGAAATCCTCTCCAGCAGCAGCAGCAGCAGGAACAGCAACAGCAACAGAATCAGCAGCAGGCACATCCAAGGCAACATCCATATCCATATCCACATCCACATCCATATCCAAATGTCCCCATCCCCATCCTCCATCCATGGCCACAGCACGCAGTCATGGCCAACTGATTGAGCTGTCGCGTATTTGGGTGAGGTGAGATCGCCCAGTGTCTAAATGTCCATAGATTCTAAAAGATCGAGGTTGAGGCTGCGGCTGAGAATGGGACTGGGACTGGGACTGGGGATGAGGACGAGGGTATTCCTATTTCTGGCTTCTGGCTTCTGGCATTTGAATTTGAATTTCGTGTCTCGGCTGCTTAGGGAAATCTGCTGCCTTGGAGAAAACGGGGAAAATTTCCATATTACTTGTATTGCCATTGCTCTTATATGGCTCCAGATCTCTGCCATTTTCACGGACTTTTGTCATATCAAACGGGGTAAATGGTAAATGGCAAATGCTTAAATGCACAGCCCGAGGCCCGCCCACAGATTCCACATCCATCCTGGTCAGATACAGAGCTGCAGTCAGAGTCAGAGTCGGAGTCAGATTCAGAGAGCAACCATATCTCTGGCAGCAACTGGGTCAAATTCAAACAACAAAAGTGCATCAGTGGCCGCATCAGCGGCAGACCTAACGGAAGAAGATTATCAATTTTATTTTAGCTCATATTAATGGTCTTTATTTTACTGGACTAGGCCCAGTGGCGGGATATGAGATGTTTTCCGTGTAAGACTAGCCGGCACAGTGGTCCACTGTGTTTCTTCTCCCACTCTCTGGACAGGGAACACCAGATGAACATCGGTTTTTAGTTTTACCTTTATTGTACATATAATAATAAAAAAGAGTGTGCGGACGGGCAGAGAACATTCTAATCTTGGCCAGGTGCTGGCCAATGCATCAAGATGAGCAGCAGCTTCGTTCCGACCTTAAACTCGTCAAGAGCCAAGCCACAAAGCCGTATACATAACGTTTTCCGTTAGTCGATGTTCGTGTCCGTATTAAATAAAACTATTCGCGCACCATTAAAACGGCTTTTAATGTAGCAACATCCTTTTGTTTACTGCATATAGGTTATGTAATAAGGAAACTTAAGGATAGGATCATTTCATCATTGCGATCGTAAACGAAGCGAAAACAACTTTTAATTTTGTTAAGGCATATACTCTGCATGTACTATCCGAATCGGTTTGTATTGGCTAATAACTATATAAAAGAAAAGTTGTTTGCTTTTTATATAGGGTAACACATTAAGTAACTGAAACGAGAAGACGTAGATTCTTTAAAGGGGAAAATCATTGACATTGCCATTATTCTAGAAATAGAAGTACCGTAAAGACCTATGGACAGCTCTCTTAGAGGAAAAAATGTTGGATTTCAGTGTTTATCTTTGTAAGCATCCATCCATGACAGGGTTTCCTGCAAAAATTGTCTAAAAATTAGGTGTCTATCTAACTATTTATAAGATATTGTGAAGGGATGGCTTTTCGAGTATTATTGTAGTTTTTATTGGTATAAGAGTAGGAATATGTATCGGTGATTAATTCTTAATTGTTAATTCTTTTCGTGTTGTTTTTCCGGCGTGACAATCTATCGATGATGATCTCTATGCTGACATCGATATAGATATCGATGTTGATGGACTTGCCGTGCTTATAACAGCACCGTAGGGTTACAGTTTCTGTTAACTAGCAGCCCGTCACAATATCGATAGCCAATTATCTTTTTGTAATCATATTTTTTAATTAAAATATATCATCAATTGGAATACTTATTTTGCTTTTGTTTCCTTTGTTTTTTCTGGTATTGCCCCACTGTCCAAACCAGTCCAATACTCTGGGACACTTGCTCCATTACGAATTTAGCCACAAATAAGTGCATTGAATGAGCCTCAATCTTGGCCATGTTTAGTACCCTCCGTTCCTCCGGATCCCATCGTAGCCGTACCAATCCCCACTCCGGACGACAGCGGGCGCTTTCTTTTGATGCACCAGGCTGATGTAATGTTTTTGGATGGCAATCGATTCGAGTTGCATGCATATACGTACACATAACCATATCATCTGCCATAATGGCATTAGCTACTCTCTATGAAAGCGAAAAGTACAGTAGTAGATAGATAATAAGCAATTTAGCTTTCTTGGGGGACAGGTGGAGGGGGGATCATTTAAAAGTTGTTTTGCAATTGTCAGCATTAACTTGTCTCCCGATTTGTAGTTTTTTAAATATTTTCGTCAGTTTTTTCATGTTTGTTTTTTGGGTCACAGCTGCGTGTGCAGCCAAAGTCATTTGTTACATTCCCCACATTCGTGCTGAGCAATGTGCGCGGAGATGGCATTCATAAGCAGTATTTTTGAGCAGATCAGCAAAATATCTTGGCATTGAATGAAACGCACAATACGAGTCCAAACATTCCCAGCGTGTCGTGTGCCATGTGGGGAAATGGCGAATGGGAATGCTAGAGGATGAGATATTCCGCACATGCAGGCGGTCGGTCGCCTGGTCGGTTGATTCGGAGATTGAGCAGAAATCGCAGATTGCTAATGAAGAATCGTGTGTCTATGGCTAATTAGGCGAATAACCATTAAGGCTATTTGCGGATGCCATGGAAGATCCAAAAAAAAATTGGGTTTCTAGTGCAGAAATTCAATGGTCCATGGCTATTTATATTCGCCAACTGAAAACAAAAGACTCAAGCAACGAACTCGAACTCGTTCTCTCTGTGCGTTGCGTGGCCTGCCTGCTGGCCAATCTCTGTTGGCCCGGCTCTAGCTCTTTGTTGTTGGTGTGTGAATTTATGCATAAAGATTATAATATTTTCGCGGGCCTTAACCGAAGCCACCGCACCACTCAGCCGCTGCACACAGTTAGCTCTGACCGCGGGCACCGATACGTTCAATAATTCAAATAAAAAAGTAGCCAACAAATTTTTCTTCACTCTGATTTTGTAGACCACAAAACGCCCACCAAAAGTGCAACTCGGCTCCAGATTTCCCCCAGGGCCCGTGGCAAAATATATAAAATGCAGTCAGTAAACTGAAATTGGGTTGTGCGGACTGAGCCTCCTCCTCTTCGTGGGGCTCGTTTCTAACAATTTGCCTTGCAATTAGTCAAAATTATTGTGCAATGTTTACCCAACAAGCCACGAGTGACACTCCTGTCAATAAACAATTCATTTGCATAACTCTGGACACGATTTTTCCACGCTGCCATAACCACATCCATGAGGCCCATGTACCAATCTTTGCCGTTTTGTGGTATGTTCGGTAGCTGTGGGCCATCCACGGCTTTCCAAGTGCAAATCATCATCACACTTCTCCGGCAGGATGAAGATGCTAAAGTACATCCATGACTCTGCATATTCTGTTTATGCCTCTGCTAATAGAGGGTATAATAGCGGACTGATGAGGCGAGTGGAGATGAATGTTTGAACGTTTCTGTGGGTGGGTTCGACCGACCATTTTGCTGGGTTTGGGAGTAATATAAGGAAGGAATGTAGCAGAAATGAATAAGGAAAGAACTGGAATAGTAAATTATATTCGGAGACCCAAGATGATAGCCATTGAACTATCAAAGAGTGTCCCCACTTCGATGTGTATAAGGAACGATCGGTACCTTCAACTCTTGAGGGCAACAGTCAAGAGTCTAAGAAAATACAAAATTCATCAACATTTGCAGAGATTTGAGTGGTGTAATTGACGTGTGTCTGTCTTGCCTGTCAGTCTTTCTGTCCGCACCTTGATTAACTCATCGATTGCCAACTCATGAATGGCTGCTCGTTGGGCTAGAGCTAGAGCCTGCCCCAGCCACACGACGCGATTGACAGCCAATATTTCCAATTTTCCATAATTGATGACTCATAAATCATGTGGTACTGGCACGCCTCTGCAGCCGACCCAAGTTGAGGTTTCTTTCATCGGTTGATGGCAAACAACTGTTCGACTAATCGTGTTAGGGTTCACTTGAATGCAACAAGTAATCGAGTGATCAATGAAAGTGAGAGTCGACACACAGGGCCACAGGGCAGCAGGGTAACAAAAGCGTCAAAATAAACCATGACATGCGTATCGATTTGAATATGAATGCAATTGGTTAGAGAGAGAGACGGAGACTTTCGGCCAGAAAGAAATAAAAAGAAACAGTAACTTTCGTTTACGCTCTAACGGTTAGCAGGTGTCCGTCATCGTCTCATCAGCAGTCGTATATTAGAAGAGATCTTTTATTGGCGAGGAAGAAAGAGCATTCCAAGAAACCCTTTCCCACATTTGTCGTTGCATAACTTACGAGTCGAGTATGAAAGATTCGCATAAACTTTCATTTTTGTTCAGTGCGTGTGGAGTCTCTCACCGAAGGTCATTCACATGCGTACGAGTATATCCAGTTCTGGTTCTCTGGACACCAACCCCCAACCACCAACCTACTCCAATATTCTCATTCTTGAAACGATGTTCTTTTTACGACCAGACACGGAAAATTGAAAGTTGGAAAGTGTTTTTTTGGTTGACGGTGGATGGGTTGCGGTAGCTCTTCTGGTTCCATTTTCATTCCCATCAAGCCACCGAAAATTTAATTTAATTTATGAAAATGAAAGCCCTGCCATTTGGAGAGCTATTAAGCCCAGCACCTGGCCAAAGTCTGACTAATATTCTTAGCACTATTTTGCTTTGCACTGTTTTATGGGTCATTTGCATGTGCGATGAGTTTTGATGGCAAATGGACTTCGGAAATAGCGATCAGTGGCTGAAAAATGTGAATCTATCGTCTAACTGTAAAGCCATTCACTAATTTAGTCATTTATTAGGCTCATTTAAATGTTGCTCACTTCCGCTGGTCCCAAAAAGTAGGTCTACTCTGGATCTCTCTCTCTTTCTCTCGCTGCCTGTCTCTGTGGCTTGGTCTCCAGGTGATCAACAAATTGTTATTGATACCGATCGGGGCAAACGATCGCCTCCCGAATTGATGGCCCCAGCACTCACGTGCTGAATCCGATACCCGGTTCAGTTTTATGGGCTCCCTCCCCGGGCCGAAGATCGATCGATCGATTGTTGTCAAACTCATCAAATACATATTTCAAGTTGGCCGGCAACTTCATGGCCCCCGATCGTCCGTAAAGATCGCTTCAATGCCACATTTACTGCGGCCATTGAAGTTTATGCCCCAAACAGACAGTATGATATCTGAGATCAGTTTGCCACCTCTTTTCGGGATGGCTAGCTGGCCGGCGTTCTCTTGGTTCGGGTCTTGCGTTTCGAATTTTGGCTTAGAACTTGGCAAATACAATTATTCTTGCCGGGGCTTATGCTGGCCTCTCATTTTCTGAGGATTAGCGACCACCCAGAGTTAAATTCTAGACAAAAACCCGCATCGCATCACACATTTCTCAGAAAGGCGATGTTTCTCTAAGAACTTTTTAAGCCGATTGTGAATCAAGCGAAAAGCAAACGAAAATTGTGAGCATGAATGGAAATCCAAACGTGGCAAATTTGCCATAATTAATGGATTTCTAATTTCAATTAGCCAACGAAGAAACTCAGATCTATACTTACGAACACGATGCACCGAAAATGAAACGAACGATTCCCTTTCCCCGAAATCAAATGATTTGACCTGCTTGGCAAATTGCTCCTCCTCTCTCTGTCTGTCTACCTCAGCGGACCATCGAAAGTGGGCCTCTTAATTATGGCCGTAATTATGGACATTTAGCAGTGGTTAAATGATAGATAGTTGGGGGCTAAAATACCATTCCGCGCATGCCATGGCTCCAAAGATGTCAATTGGGGGCACCGTGAATGCAAACGTAGATGTGAATGTGAATGGATGGGCACCACAGAGCTTTCGCCCCGCAGCGGAAAAGGGATGCTCATGCTGATGTGGCATCCATAATTGAGTGGCAAGTAACACAGGGAAGAGAAGGGAGCGAAAAATAATAAAAATCAATTAGTGGAAGTGCAAGTTAATTTAAATTCAACAGAACTCGACAGAACTAGAGATGGAGTTGGAGGTGGAGATGCAGATGCAGCTGCAGCTGGAGTTCGAGTTGGAGATGGAGTTAAAGCTTCGATTTCATATCTGTACTTAAAAGGCACTTCTTTAAGTGCCACTTAAATGCACACAATGGATGGAAATTCAATTAACTCCGTCGGGGCCGTGTTGATAAAACCTGAATGGACATTTCGGTAGCTGTCGGTGAAGTCGTATAAAAACGAGGACAATTGCCACCGCCACCACCGCGGCGGCCAGAACCACCTCAGCCACAGACCCCGCCCCAGCCCCACAGCCCCAGTTGAAACACGGCCCGGCGTCTTTAATTGCCAAACCGATAAATGGCAGATAGCTTTAAGCCAAAACATAAATTGGTAGCAAACCCAGGAACCACTCACTCCTCGCTGCCAGATTGCTTTGCATTTGGCTAGCAGCTCCGTTATGTGGCTGGCGGTTTTACCGGTACTGGCACTGACGTCGGGTGACCCTTTGGAATGGCCCCCGAGCATTTATTTTGTCATTACACCACTCGGGTGGTCTCCACGCCCCCGCAGTACCGCCGGCCCGCCGGCCCGCTGTCCCGCAGCCCCCAACCCAGCACCTTCGCCCTCGTTGGAGAACATTTTTCTCTCGAAGCAATTACACAAAAAGCCGCTTAGTAAATTATTTACCAGCGAAGGGAATGGGACCGTCGAACGAAAGAGCCAGAGAATCGCATAAAGTTCTCTCTTCCGTGTCTGACCAAAAAACACAAATTGCCAAATCATTCAGCGAACCCTTCCACGGGCCCGACACGGGAGGATTAACATTTGTCCGGACCACAAATGAGCAGCGGCTTAAAGCCCTGTTCTACTCATTGGAGCTCTGACAAATCTCCACAAGAAATGCTGCCTCAGTTTCGGCTTTGACTTGCATAAATTTCAGGCGAAATTTTATCGAAAGTGTGCATCTTACTCCCGCTGCAAATGGTTAGGAGGAGTCTCCATCCACCCACGCTCCGTGGCTCTACCCGGCTGTGTACGAGTGCTGGCTGATTCCGATTCCTCGTGGCACGGCTTTGCATGTCTATTTAAATCTTAACATGCCGCTGACAAAATGCTTAGCCAGCAATGAAGACAACAGTCAGAGGAACAGCAAGAGGCACAGCCACAGCCACAGAACTGGCTAGGTAAACAGCAATAAAAAGCAACGGGAACGGGAACGGGAAGACGTCTTCTGTCTGGCCTGGAAATTGTGCCAGTAGTGTAGACATGGCCACATCTAACAGGAGCAGCAGGATCAACTCTTGTTCCCCATCCAAATCCGCATCCCCATCCCTGTTCATCCCTGTTCATCCCACCAATCCCACTAATCCCAATCCCAGCATCGTTTGTTTCCATGTTGTTCTCTTGGCTGTTTAGGCGATGTCAGCGCTGATACGAGACGCTGGCTGGGATCGGGTCATGCCAGAGACGGAGTCGAAGGAGGAACTGCGGCTCAAAGTTCATGACATTCTCCCTCTGTGTCTCCATCCCACATCCACATCCCAGCGATGTTGTTGTTAATTCTGCTTGTATGATGCGATGTTCTCATTGGGGAGATGCAAGATTAGCAAATTTGTGTTTGCTGATTGCTCAGCTGATTCTGAATTCCTCCTCCACACACTATCCACTACACACTACACACCACACTCTACATCACACCACACATCCATTAATCTTTCGATAAGCCTTTCGTTTATTTAATTATAGAAAGGTATTCGCTTAATTTAGGTGATGGGGCGTGTGCCCCATCCACCTTGGGTACAGATGAGCTCCCTTCGATTCAGAGTTCTCTGGATACCATAAATCATCTTGGATCCGTGCTAATTGATTCGCACGAAAAGAAAAGCAAAAGTTCTGCTCCGTCTGCTCATCCGATTGTGGGTCAAAGCAATTCCCCAAGTTGTCGTTTTTTGCTGCTCAGATTTATGGTTATTTGCATAGATCGCGGTTCTCGAATCTCGAATCACGAGGAAGGTGAATGTCATCTTTGTGCGTGAGTCGCGTTGGATTGAATCGGAGTTGGAGTTGGAGTTTCAGGAGGAGCAGGGGTTGGGGCAGAGCTTGGAGCCGAGGAAACCTGTTGAAAGCCACGGGTTGAAAGTTGGAGGATAACAAATGAGAATCTCGAGGGGTTAATGATGCCTGCTGCTGACTCTTTGGTTTCCTATTAGGCCGAACATCTATTTCTCCGAATGCCAGGCAATTACGGGCTATTAGAGGTTTCACTTTTAGCAGATCTGCGGCATCTTCCAAACGGTGAATTTTGCACACCGCGCCTCTCCCCTACGATTTGACGAACTTTCATTTCCTGTGTCAAACATTTGCAATTCGCCTGCAACTTAACATTTTGCATTATACATCAGGAACAGGAATAGGAATACGAATACGAATACGAAATCGGGTGTCACAACATTCGACATCATCTGAATCCGAGTCCGAGTCCGATTCCAATTCCAATTCGATTCCGAGTGATGCCTGGCCATCGCTCATCTGCCTGTCGCGCTGCCTTGCATTTCTTTGTGGCCGAAATCGTGACGGGAATGCGAATATCGAAGGATGCCAATGCCAGTGCCAGCGCTAGTGCCGATGCCGATGCCGGAGGAGAGACCTTGAAGACGGGACAACAGAGTCAAATGTGTGTCGAGTCGATCGCAGATGGAAGACTTTTGATTTAGTTGAAAGCCTCGTCCGCTTGACACCCGACATGAGTGAAATGTTCGCTTGGAGTCGGGGTCTGGGTTTCTTCTGGATATTCTACATTCTCCTCGGCTGGCATTATTTCATTAAATCCGTATGATTAGAATCACTTTCTAGTCCGCTGAGAAGTGAAACCACCGCACGACGCACTTTCGATGGCACGTGAGACAAGCAGAGTGCATTGGGAACTGGAAAGTGAGGAGTGGGGAGTGGGGACTGAGGACTGACCATTGAAGCCCAGAGAGAGAGAATCACTGCTGATGTGGAACAATGAAAAGATATGGGAAAGGCTCTCCTCTGCCAGAGGGTCGGACATCATGGAGAACGAAGCCAAGACATCGCAAATAAATGAAATGAAATGAAAATTGCAATAAATTTCACTCTTGTGTGAAGAGGAGCCGCATCTAATCACAGGCAAGGGCAGCCCTGGCAGCAACTCCCCACTGCAACAGCCACTGCAACTGCCGCTGGTGTCCGAAATGCAACGTGAGCCACATGCAACATGCACATGAAAGCAAAGTGGAATCCGAATCCCAGAAGAAAGAGAAACAGAGGCAGAGCAGACACAGACACAGAAGTCACAGAAGGAGAAGAGGCAACAGTCAAAGTGGCAACGGCCTGGGAATTGGGCTAATTGATGTTTAGCTGCACTTTTACCCGAAAACGTGGACAACGGCGGACGGGGAGGCTCCTCCTCCGTCTCCTCCTTGGATATACTCTATACTCCATGAATATCGATGCATATCCGATGCCCGAACCAGAGTCAACATCGTCAAATGCATATTACATGACTCTGGAGTAGGCCAAGACCAATACCAGTACCAGGACCGATCGAGATCCCAGTTCTTGTCTTCTGATCCAACTGCATCTTAATTAATCCGAGGATCGTCTTGTGCAGCGGAGGATTGGAGTACTGGAAGATCGGCAACAGAGCAGAGGGAACGTGTTTTAATTGAATACAATTAATTATTGACACATTTCGTTAGGAATTCAAGGCTCTGGCCCCGAGATAAGCGGAATCGTGAGTTGGCTTTGGAGCGGAGCGAATCGAAATCGTATTTGGAGGGAGGCCTGCGATGCATATGGAAATGCACTTTCCATGGATTGGGTTCCCCTGATTTTCCTTTTTGCATGCTAAACGCTGTTCATTTTATGCAAACTGCAGTCTTAACCCAATTTGTTGGGGGAGAAGCAGAAACCGAGAGGAATCTGCATTCTAGAGGTTTAATTGCTGGAGGAGATTCTTGGGGCACTGATCTCCCGCTGGAATCTGGAATCTGGAATCCACTCCATCCCACCTAACCGAATCGAACGGTATCAGAAGTGTTTGGCTTCTCTATAGGAATAGACAGAGGCAGAGGCCTCCTCCGACATCTGCTGACAGGTGCTGGCTGGTGACATTTCGCAATGCATTCAATTGGAGGAGACACCAAACAGAAGAACAGAAGAACGGGAGACGCTGCTGGAGAACGTTGACAAAGTCGCGCAAACATTTCAAACATCTGCTGCCTGTTTGCGTTGAATGGAGAGGATCAGAGGAGCAGCAAGAGAATGGGGAAGCGAAAGACGGAGAGGCAGAGGCAGAGGGAGAGGGAGAAGAGTTGGCCAACGGCTTACTTTTCTCACCCATCCGAGAGAGGCATCCGCGCAACATGGCCAACAATCGATTGGAATGCCTGGTGCGGGTGTCGTTTGGCTGGGGACACAGCTCCAGCTCCAGCTCCAGCCTCGCTCTCCTCCACCTCCACTCGGGTGACAAAAGCCGTACATCCAAGTCCCCATCCAGCTCCAGCTCCAGCCCCTGCTCCTGTTCCAGCTCCATCTCTATCACCAACAAGTGCCCGCTCCTAACGCTCCTAACGCCCCCAACGGTGCCATTTGAATATCAACATTTGTCATCGTGTGTCGTGTCGCATTCTCTTCCTCGGCCATCACCATCACCCGCTGCCAATCCCCAATCCCCAAGCTCCAGGCTGCAGCTAGGAAATGTGCCCAAAAGTAACAGAATCCAATTAAAGTCAAGTGGAACATGGCCAGGGATCAGGAGCAGCAGCAGCAGCAACATTGGAGCTTGTTTCTGGCCTTTTAATTGAGGATCTCTCATGTTGCAATGCAAATGTGGGCCAGCCGGAGGCCCATGCCCCTGCAGAGGCACAGTCCCAGTCCCAGTCCCAGGAGCAGGCCCAGACAATAAGCTACTTAAAAGGATTGCTGGGGAGCTGCGAAGGCAAAGGCAGCTGCAATTACTTTGCGGATCAATTTCCAACACTTTCCCTGAGGGAGAGGGAGAGTGGAGCAAGAGGGAGGGGAATGGGTATGGGAATGGGAATGGGAATGGGACAAAGGAAAAGCATTTCCTCGTAATCTCGTAAAGATCAGAGCAGACCAATGAAATTTGGAACGCGTTCGCGGATCGGGATCTGGATCGCGGATGTAATTGAAACGCATTACCGCCAAATGGCAGCCGCAGAATTTGGTCTCTGCCTCTGCCTCGGTCTCGGTCTCGATCTGTGTTTCGGTGGCTCTAATGGGCGTTGCCGCGGAGCAGAAAGCCAGAAAACACCGCGACGTCAGCCGCACCACAAAGACATCGAAAATGTAGGCGATGACAGCATCGGGAAACTGGAGACCACAGCTACGCACTGGAGCTGCTCTGGGAGCGGGATGGATGAGGGATGGAGCGGGGATAGTGGACCGCGACATGGCAGCAGCCGAAAGTAGGTGAAACAGCCGCTAACGAAGACCAAGTGGCGGATCGGGAGGGTGCGGATCGGAGTGGAGGGGAGCAGTGGAGGCAGTATCAATGGGAGGAAATCGGACATGCGCGACGCATTGGCAGCCAACACAGAAACAGAAACAGAGACAAACAGAGCCATGTCCAGGTCCAACTTCAGAGTGGGAGGCACACGACTCACGCACTGACCTGGAGGGGACCGGGGGGGAGGATCTATAGGGTTGGGGTTGGGAAGGGGGAAGTTGGGGACAGACAGCTCTGGGCTTATAAGGAACAACAATGCGGGGTTCGATTTGTTTGCGATTTGGTTAAAGCAAATTTACGGCAGCCGCGGACAGAGGACGACTCAGGAATGTCCATGGTCCCATGGACCACATCTCTTTCTCGATCTCCCTAGGTGGGCCAACACCCATGCACCATACACCATGCACCAGACACAAGATCGGAGTAAATGGCTCCGACACGAGCTGCTGCACTTCCTGCTCCTCAATGCGGTGCTTAAGCCAATCAACTGGTTGCCCACTCAACCACTCCACCAACAGCCACCTCCTGATCATCCCATGCAGCCCATGCATCCCAGGCAGATGTGCGTGCAATTAAGTGGTGCTCATGAGTGGTGCTCCTCATCTGAAGCCTCCCCAATCATCGTTCCTCTGCTGCTCTGCTGCTCCGGCTGCTCATTTGTCATATGCATCTCCCAGGCCCTGCCTAACGGTTCCACAAATATGCACTATGGGAATTTGTGTCATTAGAGGATGGGCACAGAGGATCTCCCTCCACTCCACACTCCACTCCATATTCATGGGCTTGGTCACGTGCAGGAGAAGTGAACGATTTAACCTTGACAGGAGACAAAAACGTGGACTCATCAGCGATCAATGATCAATGCTCAGCGATCAAGTTGGACCCATGGGAGGGAGAGAAAGAGAGTCCATGTCCAGGCAGAAACGCAGAACTAAAAACCGTTCTCCAAACATGAAATCAGCAGGTAGCCATAGTCGATAAGAGATCGAGCAATTAGTTGACAAGGTTTGGAAGGAGGAAGGTATGGATGGTATGATGGTGCGTCTTCGTGATCCACTGACGGTGACTCTGACTCTGACTCTGGCGGTGACGGAGATGGGCACGACGGCTCCATATTGGTAACATCGGAGGCAGAGGAGTTGCAGGCACCACCAGCATCAGCGTCAGCAGCGGATTCCTGCGATCGTGATGAGCGGCACGTTCGTCACTTGTTCCGCGGTTCAGTTCGGTGGATCAGTGGATCAGCGGATCAGCGGATGGATGGGTATGGGTTCAGCTCGGGAGCAGTGTTGCCTCGTTTGTTTGCTTAAGAGCCGTTAAAATGAAATGACTTCACAGCATTTCCACCATTTCCCAGCAGCCGAGATCCGAGAGCCGAGAGCAAACGACACAGAAACCGAATTCGGAATCGGATTCAGAATCAGAATTGAATGCGCAATTATTATGACTTTTCTCCTCTGCTGAGAAAACTCATCAGCGATACCAGGCGAGCCCGAGACGATTTTCCCCCGCGATGCCCGAGAGATGACCCAAATTCTGCATAATTGTTTCTCAGGTTTGTGGGTCGTTCTCCTGGGGTCTTCTTCCCCTGTCTAGTCCACTCTCTCGGTGGATTCATTCCTCGTTCCCAAACATATCGCACCAAGCACTGTAAATTCGCCCCAAAAGCGAGAAAGTCCATTATGTCCGGCGATCATTTTCAGGCGGGGATCATTTTCATTTGCGTGGCGTCGGCGTCTGCGGCCTGCAAATTATCCTGACACCCGGCTCCATCTCCATCTCTATCTACAGTGCAGACCATTCCAGTCCGGTTCTCTCTATCTCTCTCCCTCTTTCGGCTCTGCTCTGTTTGGATGCACCACAAGAGCCACTTGACCATCGTCCAGGTCGACACTTGCGTGTTTTTCATCATATTTCGGTTTCGTGTTGTGTTGGTGCTGCCAGCCACAGCGGCCTCCACTTCGTTGAGAAGAGAGCAAATGGCGAATGGCGGAGGAGGTGGGTGGTGGGCGATGGTGGGTCGAGGCGTTATGTCGACTTTGATATTATAGCCGCAATTAGTCGACATGGTCTCGAGTGCTATCGCAGGCATCTGGAGTCCGCCAGACTCCTCCGCCATCTCCCATTCCGCAGTGAGAGTTGGACCTGATTCCATTTTCCTGCATTTTCCTGCATTTTTTGCACTCTCGAATGTCTCGAGTCGGATTCTCGGCTCTCGAGTGTCGGATGATTGGGCACAACAAACACTGGCGTGGACGGAGGAAAGCCTCCACTCTCTGATGGTCTGGGAGTGACTCAGCCGTCCAAGCAGATGGGATTGGATTAAGATGGAGATCAACGTGAGACAAGGAAACTTTCGATTGCTCCAAGGCATTGCTCCATAAGTTTTCCGGAGGGTCAAGAGCACCTGAACGGAAAACTGACCGCAGGATGCCATTGAACCTTTCTCCTCCCCTGAGATTTCTACGCGATTCGCAGATCTCTTAATCGATGGGAACCAGAAGGCTAAAAATACAGCAGAGATGAGAAACAGTTTGAACGCGATGATTGGATGCCGCCATTATAATTTCCTGTCAATCAGTGCGGTGCGGCGACTGCGACGAGTGCCCCGCCCTCGTCTGTGCCTTCTACTGGGGCGTGGATCCAAGCACGCAATTAATTAGTGGATATAGTGGGGGGAGGGAGGTCGAATGGTACAAGGGTCAGATCTGAGACAATGCTACTGGAGCGAGGAGAGGATAGTCGCCAACCTCCAGAGGCTGCCCAGCGGAGCTCATCAAGCCACCTACGCTTACGGTACTTGGTCGGCTGCAAATTAATCTCCCTCTCTCTCTCCCTGTCTCTGTTTCTCCTAGAGCCACTCATTCTCTCTGGAGCACAAATTGGAGATCGGTGAACGGAGAAGTGGGACTGCGGAGCGGACAAACCTCTTTCCCGAGGCATGCCACACTTCTGCAGTCATTTCCCAAATGTTTGACAATTTATCACTTGGCGTTATTCGAGCGAATTTTCTGCTCGTCAAATGGGAGTGGAGGAGGATGGAGAGGGGACAGAGCTGCGGACACGGGCAGATCTCAATGGCTTGGCCCAGAAGTGGGTCAAAATGATTGGGAAGCCAGCGGCCGTTGACTGCCAACAATTTTAATTAATTTGAATTAAAATGTCTGAAATGCGGTCCGCTGACAGAAGAATCCAGCAAAGGAAATGAACTTGGACTTGGGCTCTTAGTCGGAGTTGGAGTCGGAGTGGAGCAGATATGCCGAAGAAGGCGTTGGCGTTGGCAGTTTACCGTTGGGGCTGGACGCCCGACTCACCTGAGCGGCCCTCGCCACCGTTGATAACTCCGTTCGGTTGTCCGTTTCCACCTCTGCGGTTTCTGCAGCGGACCAAAGGCCAGGCCAGAATTTTGATATTGAAATTGCTACCTTGGCTCGGACCAAACCCCTGCACCGATCACCGATCCCCGATCTCCGACACACGGGACAGGGAACAGAGGAACGGGGGAGACTGTTGCCCGGGGCCGTGGTTTGATAACATCAGTTGGGTTTGGGGGTTGGGGTTTGGGGTTCGGGGGCGAAGCAGCTCCCACTATAGGAAACAAAAGACAACAATTCCATTTGGTAAACGCTTTTCCAGAGAGTGGGAAAGCGGGAAAATGCAGCGCCAAGGAGAAGGAAAACAAGAATGAAAAATAATCCAATGTTTGGATGTGGAGCTGGAGGTTGGTTTGGTTTGCATTTGGTTTTCGTTTGCGTTTCAGTTTGCGTTTGGCCAAATGTAACTACAATTTAAATGCTAATCTGGCATCTGTTGGCGGTTGGCGGTTGGCGGCTGGCGGACAATGGCCCTGGCCATGGCCATGGCGGAGCATGGGCAAATAGCCCCGCCCCCTAACAGCCGGCTATCTCTGGGAGGGGAGGGGAGGGAGTGGGAGTGGGATTCGGAGGAGGTGTAGTCACACTTAGCGGTTAGAGCCGTGATTTGCATTTGCTCATTAGCCACCAGAACCACACAGAACCCCGCCAAATAGTGAATAAAGAAAGGAACATTTATAGAACTGTCTGCATCCCTGGATCCCACTCCGCCACTCCACACAGATCAGGGGCTTTATTTATGGTGTAATCTCTCTGAGAAGTTGACTCCTGACTGACTCTGGCTGTCTAATTAGTTTTCACGCCTATAAACAGCCGACTTTATTTGCGGATGGCGGATGGCGGATGCCTGCTCTGGATTCCCTTTGAGACTCGCCACAAAAATGTCGGATCTCTTTCCGAAGGTTCAACGGAACAGAGTACCGCTAGACGCATGCCACTCTGCCACTCCCTCCACCCAAAACTCTCCCTCTCTCTGTCCCTCTCCGGGAAAACCGCGACAGTTTCGGGGGGAAACCAGAATGGAAATAGAAACAGTAATACAAATACAAATAGAACTTCAGGCAGAAGTTGAGGCAGAAGTAGAAATGGAAGCGAAATCAAAACCGAAAGAACATTTGTAAACTGCCAATTATTATGAAATGAGAAGACAGCAACAACAGCCAGCCACATGAGGCATGGAATGGGGCACGGAGCACCGAGCACGGGGCACTGGGTACGGGGCAGAGGAACAAAGACCACAGCGACATCCGAGCTGGAGAACTAGATTCTACTTAGTTAGCCAATCTCCCGGGAGGAAGGGAAGGAGGGGTGGCTCCCCTCTGGAAACAGAAAGCGCGTCACGCCGAAATCCCGAAATTCGACGGCTCGTTACCATTCGGCATTGGAGGGTTTGGGCCTTGGCTCTGGCTCTGGCTTTGGCTTGAAGTCGGGTTCAATGGAGCGCCAGCAGTCGGAAGAGTGCCAGACAGACCCTCTTGGGTCTGTTCCTAGTTCCCAGTTCGCAGTTCCACTCCCAGTCCCAGTCCCAGTGGTCGTCTTCCTCCTATTGCTCTTCTATTTCTATTTTTTCGGCTCGCGTGCTGCCAAACCGCCAATTACCGAACATCAAAAAGCAGTTTCCCCCAGCTGCTCCGCCTGGTCCCCATCTCCATCTCCATCTCTGTCCCCATCCCCATCTCCGTCCATGACTTTGTATCTCTCTGTGGTCTCTGTCCCGGTCTGCCCAATAATTTGCTCTCTGGTTTGTGTGTGGCTTTGTTTATAGACTCTTTCTCCTCTCCAGACTCTCCTCGCCCTCCACTGGCCCTTCGCTATCTATCAATTTCCACTCCCCCACTTACAGTGGACACCCAAAAAGGTGTAAGCAATGCCAGGAATCCGTTGCCGGATCACGCAATGTCTGCGGAGTCGAATCCGAACAAATGGAAATGCAAATGGAGATTGGCAAATGGCAAATGAGAAATGAGAAACCCGCTCTCGAAGATGTATCGTGGCTCACGCTTTGATACAGTTTTGGCCAAGTGACACGCCTCCACTGGTTCCCATTCACGCCCTCGGCCGTCGGCTCTCGGTTCGCTGTGAGCCGAAATTAATTTAATTATATCGGGCATAATAAATAAAGTGAGTTATCCAACACGGTCTGCCCCCGAGGGCCAATTTGACATTTTAATCACATCGCGTCGCTCGGAACGAGTCGGAAGGAGTCCCATTCGGTGGCCCATTAACGAGGTGTCGGAGTAGGAGTGGGAGTTCTTCCTGAAGCGTGATCGCAGAGACGAGGTGGGACCGAGAGAATGGTTCCATTCTCAAGTCGGTTCTTGAGAGTTCTCCCACCTGAAGGCGGGGAGTGCTTGGCTCTCGACTAATTGCGGATGTTCTATTCGCATCGATCGCATGCGCATGATGGGATCGCTGCTGGTAATCACTATCATCGCTGATCATTATCGATCACTCTGTTATACAGATGTAAACATCAGCATAACCACCAACAATATCCACAATCTCTTCTGGTTGATTGATAACCCACTGATCCATAAAACTGCAGTTTCCTCGCTCGTTGCATAACTCCGGATGAAAGACCCAATCAAGATCATTTTCATTTGCATCTCGCCATCGCCATTGCCATCCCAGGCTTAAGGCTCATCCTTTCATAGTCGCCTCTGTTTGATCTCTGCGTAGGCAGGTCCCGCTCCAGCTTCAGCTCCATCTCCATCTCCCTCTCCCTCTCCATCTGCAGCTTCAATTGTAATGACAATCACGTTCCTCCGGCTGAAGCATCTCTCATCCCTCATCCCATCCCAGCGGCAATCATCATCTGCCGCTGAGATCTCAAATCCGGCGAGAGGTTTGTTTGCTAATGTGCGAAGACCGACTCGAGGACCGCGTGGGTCGACTCCGTCCACAAGGAGGAGATGAGGGATCTTCCGTCTTGCAACAAGCAACAAAGTTGCAACAGCAGCAGCAGCAAGTTGCTGATTATCTCATCTTTCGTGATTAGAGCAGCCTCTGCTCTGAAATCAACTTTATGGGGCAGAAGTATAAGCTCCAGTAGTATCCAGCCGCTCCGCTTTTCCAACTCCAATTGTCCCGCATGACGACGCCGAATTCGAGTCCGCATTGGAGGCGGAAAATGGAAAAGCAATTGAAAAGCCAGAATAGCGGCCAGTGATAAAGCCAAGGTCCATTTTCCCGGTGCAAATTATCGCGCTGAATGCGAATGAAATATTCGAGGCATCCTGTTTCGATCAACGACCGATCGACGAAGGAATTCAGGGGATCCATCCCGCGGAGGGGCTTCCAGCGGAGATCCGATCCGTTTTACTGCCGCCTTGATTTATGCAACATTTTCCGCAATAAAAATGCCAACAACTTGAAGAATTATTACATCATCACGTAATAGGCCTTGGACCTGGACGAGGTTGAGGCCTTTGGTCCGATCCGTCCCTGCCTCCTGCCTCCTGCCTCCGTCTTGGACTGGGCGCCACGCCCGCCGCCAAATTGCCATCTGATGCAGGAGCCCCCTCGCCGCCCTGTACCCTGGACTCTTGTCCTACCCCAGTACTCCCCGACTCCATTCACTTCGCTCTTTCGCGCTGTCATAAATCAGTCGCCTGCCTCGAGATGCCGCAAGAGGCAGAGGCATTAAATACTCGTACTCTCCTCTCAAATTGCTGGCCACGAACAGATGCCACAACAGCAACAACGCAGCAACGGCCATACGTACAGCAACAACAATGCCTCTGTTAAGTGTCGTGTCATCCTCAAAGATCCATCATAGCCACAGCCACAGCCACAGCGACAGTCATAGCCATGGCACAGCAGATCTTCAGCAATGAGAAATCTGCCTGGCACGTGTCCATCGTGGCAAGTGGCAAGTGGCCTCGAATTCCGAGAGTGGGAGTGCGGTGGGAGTGGAAGGTGTTAGAGTGTGCGGAGAATATCTCCAGATAGATGTTGTAATAACCCGGCCAAATTAGGGCTGTCTAGGAAAAAAGGGGGAGTGCAGGGCGAACAGCGATTACATCATGCCTGTCCAGGCACTTGTATTCCCATCCACCATCCTCCTCCGATCACCTCCTATGGAATGGCCATTCGGAATGGCCCATTGTGCAAAAACACCAAACACGGAAGTTGGAGCGTGTGCACTCCCCAAATGCCCATTTAATATAATTTCTATTATTTTTGCCAACTCCGGCCACTGCCGACTGCCGACTGCCACAAGGTGACAGTTACAATGCAGAAACAATATACAACAACTCCTAATGTCCTCTCCCGGTCCTCTCCAGATCCCACTCCGGCCAGAGCCAGAGCCAGAGCTGGACAACGAAAGAGTTCTGCGCTCTGTCCCGGTCCCGAGTGGGGACATTGCCACCGCGACAGTCATCCCATCCCATCCCAACCTGACTCCATCTCCACATCCCACCACAGTCCCATCGTCCCACAGTCGTAATCGTCGCAATGATCATCATAATCGTGATCGTTTTCGGGTTCGGGTTGGGGCTCGTCCAATGCTGTCCCGTCCTCGGGGATCCATTTTTGGCATGCGTTCGGCAGCGAACACTTCCTGTGGCTGTGGGAAACACTCGGGAACTTGTTCCTCCATGCGACGTGTTCTCCACGATCCCAGTTTCTCCTCCTCCTCCTCCTCCTCCTCCGACTTGTTCCCTGTCCATCCACCCACCCACACAGAGTCCGATTCCTGCACAAAGTCCATAGAAGTTTCGTTCCGATTCGACCGCGTTTGTAAATATTTTGGAACCCATTCACATAAATCAATTAGCCAAGTGTAACAGTTTCGGTTCGGGATGCCTGGGATGCCTGGGATGGGTGTATGGGTGGAATATATGGGTTGGGTGGCAGCGATGGTGTGGAGTGGCCACCGTCTTTCGCTCCACTTTGGGCTGCAGTTGCATGCAACAGGCGAAGCGGTCATAAATTTCGAAGCCGATGCCCCTTTTGTGTAGCTGCAAATGGCAGCGAAACTTCAAGATCTACTCCTCCTTCCCCTTTGAGGATGTGGAAATTTGTGCAAATTGATGAGAATATAAGTGGAGATATTGGGAGTGGAGCAGGAGCCACGAAGCAGGAGGTAGACCCAAGATCATTTTCAGAGCCCAGACCCGAACTTGCAGGAGGAAAAGCGGTCAGGCCAACGATCTATTGGCTTTGTCAAGTGCCGCGTTGGGGGAAATTGATGAAAATGGCGCCTATTTACCGGTTCGCACACCCGCAAGATGAGAATCTCGTCCAGGCAGTTTATCAAGTCCGCAGCTCCAGCCCATCTCCAGGAAGAACCCAGAACCCAGAACCCAGAGCGGAGTCCGACTCAAGGTCGCAACAGCCGAGGCCTGGGCAGGTGGAAGATGGAGTAGAGCAGATGGAACCAGAAGGAGCAAGAGAAGCAGCGGCAGAACAGGTGTTGCCTCCATTGACAGTTGCCTTGATTGGTTTGTGTTGCATGTCGCACGCCTCGTGCTGCTGGTTCCCCAAGTACAGCTCCTCCTCCACATCCACATCCTATCTAAGTGCAGATGCAGACCTGCCTGGCACACCCCTTCATTTGTAGAGACATAACCGAAGAAGACAACTGCATTTTGGGCTCCGGCGAAGACGAAGGCAGCCTCGAGTTGGCGACTTGGCAATCTGGTGTGCCAACGCCCAGAGCAAATATTGAGAGAATAGAAAATAGAGGATCTCCCATTTACCATCTCCATAACTTGCTGCGACGTCGTCGCTAATCGCAGACTCTGGGATTGTAAATTAAAAGTGGAAGCATCGGTGGCATGTGGATTGCATCACCGTTGCCCGCTTCGATGTGTCCGGCATTCAGCATTCAGCATTTAACAGTCGGGAATTTGAGGAATTGACGATGGGAATATGAAACCATCAATTTGCGTAGCGATCTGTCTAGTGGTCCATGGAAGGTGGACACTCGGAAAACTCTCCCATGCACACGCTCCCGAAGAAGGAGAGGAGCTTTCCAATCCCTCTGAATATGGATGCAACAATCGAATGGATGGCACCTATACCCATACGTGCCCATAATTCACATGGTGGATGCTCCTGATCCTCCTGCCGCTTCCAATCCTCCTCTAAGACCAAATCCAACTCCGACAGAGGCAGAGCAGGAGCAAAAACGCCAGCAATTAGAAGCAGAAGCTGCCGATGGCTGTTGGATGGTGGCTGCCGGTCGGTGATTGAGTTGCAGCTCAGGTGGTTGCTCCACAGCTCCAGAGCTCCACCGCTCCCCATCGCCCCATCAGTCCATCGCTCCTTTCGCGGCTGTAATTGATGGCGAGACGCGGGCCTTCAGGTGAAGAGTGAAACAGGGAGCGGCGGGTGGGGAGCTGCGACCAACGGCAACGGCTTCAAACAGGAAAATTCATATTACGAAAAAACTGCATCGCTTAAGTGTCATTATTGGGACCAGAATTTCAACAAGTCGCTGCCGTTGTCGTGTCTTCGGATGCAGATGGAGATGAGGATGGGGCTGGGGCTGCAGAGGAGAAGCTGAAGATGGAGCTTGCAACTTTCACCGCGCTCAGAATTCCTGTGTGCACTCCGAGCCACCGATCAGCTCCAATCCAAGTCGCAGACGGAGTCAAAATCAGAGTCACAGTCGGTGGAAGAACAAGACCCTGAGTCGGAGTCGGAATCAAAGCCAGAGCCAGACATCGGTCAATCTTCCATCCCCACTTCCATCCCAATTCCCCTCCCGACCGCATCCCCATCCTCCGAGGTGCGCCAATATCCGCTGGCCACAATCAACACCTCCGCACCGCCCACCGCCCCTCGCAGCACAGCGAGGTGGAGCCATCACTCAACATCAACCTTCGCCGCTCTACTGCCACATCGTTCTGTGGCTTTTCTTATCTGTGGCAACCTCCCCCGCCACTGCCAATGCCACCACCAACTCCCTGCCCTCCCTCTCCCCTTCCCCTTCCCCTACCCATTCCACTTGTTGTTTTTACACCTTGCTCGTTTTTGTGTGCCGGGTCTCGTGTCGAATGGATCCAAACTTGGAGTCGAGTGTAGACCAAGTACAACTCCGATGCCGATGCCGACAGCGACTCTGCGTCCCCGTCCAAGTACGAGGCTACAACGTTGTCGCCGGCTAAGGGCGTTAACTGGGTTAAACGCTCGTTGACAGTTTTATGCCACAGACCAGACCAAGCCACGCCACACCATGCCACGCCGGGGCAAGACCACATCTAAGACCAAGACGAACACCAAGACGAAGGCGTTGACAGTCAGTCAGTGGCACAGACCAAACGAGACACTTATTAAGAGTGAAAATTCTGATAGAATGGGTTTTTCTTTCTGCATAGAAAGCTGCAATTAGAAAGACCCAAAGGGCCTGAGGAGAAGGGTAAAAGGGGGAGAGCACAGAGGAGAGAACCATTGAAAAGTGAAACAAAACAGATCAAATGCGGTGAAATTAGAGGAATGGAAAGGAAAGGTCGTTACCATACCACACTCGAAGCAAGAATCGGATTCTGAATTAGAGTCGTCAAGTTCGTCGCTTGAGTCTTTCGTTCCTCTTCTTCCGATTCGGATTCGGGTCATCGAGTGACGGACTGCAGCGGCAGCTGGCGCCTTCGACGGCCACTTTCATTATGCGTGCGATGCGTATCGCCAATTAGGGGTCGATGGGTGTCGGAGATTCCTCTCGAATCTGCACTCTCCACTCTTAACTCCTTTGGAGATCGTCTGCAAATGGAGAAACTTCTCCCTGGCAGATAATGAGATTGCAGATTGATGACGCACATTTGTATCTTTGCGAGCCATCGCAATCCTTTCCCCGAAATTCTCGCACTGCATTCCGAGTGAAAGTAAACGAATCTCTGGCATGTCGGACTCCACCAGAAGGAGCGACGGGTAGTCCCGCTCCACTTCTAATGAGCAAACTTGAAAGGGAATCGTCGAGTCGGAGTTGCAGCTCTAGAGTGGAAACCGATCAATTTGCAAACAATTGAAGCAAGAGACGAATAAACGAGCTGCAAAAGTGAATTTCTGTCGATTGATTGCCGGAAACATAAACAGCGATCGTTGTTCACCCTCGCGCCCAGCAACAGCTCCTGCTCCTCCTGATCGACCTAGACCATGTCTCCGTCTTCCACTTGGGAATGGGAATGGCACTGGGAATGGAGCTGGGACTGGCACTGGCACTGGCACTGGCCCACGCGGCAATCAGCAGAGCAGCAGAGCAGCAGAGCAGCAGCTGCTGCTGGGAGAATGTGCGAAAATCGAAAGGAAATCTGCATGTCACTCAATTGGGCGGAGCGTGGAGTGGAGCGACACCACCGGAGAGTGGTTTCCCTTTGTTTTCTCTGCAAACGAACCACCGACCCGCGACCCCCGAGGTTGTCGTCGTCGTCGTCGCCATCACTTTCGTCACTGCTTGGCATAGTTTTCTCGGCCTCGGATCTAGAATGCAAACAAATATTTGAATATCGAAGTGACAGAAACTAGAGCACAGAGCACAGAACAGGGAACACGGCACCAATCGAACGATGGCCCGTTCAAGTGCTGGGCTTGGGGACTTCCTCCTAACGGTCTAGTGTTTGATGTATCTCTAAGCCATCCGGCGTGTGGCACTGGCCTTGATAAGAGGCCAACAAACTCCACACACACACAAACACCTAACCCGAGAGAGAACTGTAAATTTAAACTCTGTCCGACAACTTTTGGGCAGAGATTATGCCGAACTAATTCCTGGGAATTCGGGAGCGGGTCGGACTTCATAATTTTGGCAGCGATCGCGAAAGCCGATAGCAATTAGAGCAAAACTCTGCCAACTCCAATTACTCAATCAGAAGCGGAGGAGAAGAGTTCTTGGTACTGTCTTCTGACTGAAATGGAATGGGATGGGATGGCATTTCATGGCCCAATCGATGCCTGGCCATCAGCAGAACTGTGGAGGTTGGGGACTTTTCATTCACACGCCAATTCAAGTCTAAGCAATGCCAAGGCAAAGCCCGAATCCGAATTGGAACCCGAGCGGATGGCGATTGCAGACTTCCTATTCCTATTTCTATTCCCAAAGCTTTTCCGAAAGACATAATTTATATAATTTCCTTATCAGATTGATTGCCGCTGCTCATTGTTGGAATAAATTGTACGAGTATACTCGTAATTCCCTCAGAGGCGTTAATCGAACGCGGAGGGGCGTCAATTATGGCCACAAAGCGACAAAAGTCCCTCTCCATCCCATCGTAAATCGCCAGAGAATCGGAGTCGAATTCGAACCATCATCCACATCATCGCAACTGTCGTAATCGTAATCGAATGCAGTGGAAGTGCAGCTCCAACGGAACTGAACTGCATGAAAATGGGGGAAAATGGGGGAAGATGAGGGGAAAATGGGGAAAAGTGCGACGAGTGCAGTTCGCTGTGCTTTCGATGATGGCGCGGCAGTATTTAATTGCATTATGTGACGGAAAAATTCGAGTCAGACGAGGCTTTCTTTATGTTTGTGGCGCAACTGCTGAAAGATGAAGCGGTTGCATAAATGCTCGTATCAAAGTGGGATGCGACGCTTTGGGGCATGTATGAGTAAGGGCTATGCGAAGAGCACTCGTGGTACCCATCCCCACAATCAGTGACCCCATTCCCCATAGCTTGGAGCCCGTCGAAGCTCCCTCTCTGATTCGATTGTTATCGCGCACTTAATTAGGCGTGCGCTGAGGTAATGCTCATCGTATACAAGTGGAGATACCAGTACCCAGTACACGTAGTTCTTCTGGTGCGAGTAGTTACAACTTTGGTCATTAGAAAGCTGCAGGGTTCTAGCCAGCTCTCATCTCTCTCCTCTCCTGCTTCCCAGAAGAGCACCGCTTGTGGTTCGTGGCTCCCCTCTTTTGATGGACTCTCTTCTTGAATGATCAATGCACCTGCGGCACCTGGAAATTCCTGTACCCGCTGAGAGACTTCAATTTGGCATTATGGCATTATGCAGTGCGATTTCGTGCCTGGCAGTGGCAGTGGCAATGGCATCAGAAAATCATTTGCCTCGACTGTTATAATTGCATTTTATTACTTCCGACAAGCGGACCGAAGAACCAGAACTGAGGCTCAGACGTCGTGTCGTGGAGCGGAGCTTCAGGTGCCGGAAAAGCTTTGGCTGTGGAAAGTTCTTTAAGAGCACTGAAGAGTGTGATTTAAGAGCAGGTTTTCAAAGAGAAATAGCAAAACGCTGCTGCGGCTGGCGTTGACTGCGCTGCCTCATTTTTCTCTCCCATTGTCTGTTCTTCTCTATTTCTCTGAGAGAATGCTGACTTCGGTGCTAGTACATTTTTTGCACGGCCTTCGATGCCAAAGATAGATTCGGGGAGCGACTGCGGCGACGAGAAGAGTCGGGTTAAGAACGGTTATAAATTTTCATATCCGCGGAATGCGCGGCTAAACGGAATATTTGCATTAATAAATGCAACTATGTCACTCCCAAGTCGGCAGCGGCACATGTGTCAGCGACTTCCGCCCCGAGTCCGACTCCGAGTCCGAGTCTGAGTCCGACCTGAAAATGGTTCAAAATGTTTGTATTCTGAAGTCAAACCCGGCAACATGGGCCCCGTCGACATCAATCCGCGCAGAATCAAACAAACAAAACAGCAGGAGGCCAACAGATCAGAACGGACTAAAGCAGAGCAGAGCAGATCGGATCGGATCGCATCGGATCTGTCGAGGCCAGGAAGAGGGGAGCAGATGAGAGGGTTGCGGCATGAGTTTGGAGGCACTCGCTCATCCTGCTCTGTCAACCCACCAAATTGGTCAGCCCCATCTCGTCGGCAGTCATAGTCATACATATGAGGCAATGCCATTCACTTGCCGACATCGGTCTCGTCTTTGGCTTTGCCTGTGGCTCTTGACCAGGGCCAGCAGCACCAGCAGCAGCAGCAGCCAACTGCAAAATCATAATCATGTCAGCAAATTAGACTGACATGCGGCGTACGTGCCCCAACTAAAAGATGAAGAGGATCTGAGGCATAGCTGCGTCCCCATCCCCATACCCATCCCCAGCTCCTGCTTCAGAGAAAGCAAAAATAGATTCGCAATTGCTTTTGCCTCTGCCATGGGATGGGATGGTATGACATGGTATGGCATGGCATGGCATGGTATGGGATGAGCCAACATGGGCTGTATTGGTCTGAGGTTGGGATGGGATGGGTGAATGTCTCCAGTACGCCGTGTCATCTTCCAGTTCGACAACGGCCTATGGAACCGTTGAACCGTTGCTATTTCGTGCGACAAAACTCTGAAAATTTCTCACTGCCCGGAAAAGGTTCTGCTTTTTTTTTTGTTTTATGTATTCTTATTCTTTTTTCCAGATTTGTTTGTTTTCTGTTGCTCATCTTCTGGCAGACACATTTCCCAAATGCGCAGAATTCTAAGAGAATTAAGTTTTGCATAGACGGGAAGGGACTTGGGGCCGCACACGCGGAATGACAAAATCTCAGTCAGCGAAAGAAAAGAAAATTTAATACTCATTCCACGGAGAAAAGTCGGGGAGATGGGGATGGAGCCTCTTTCCATCCATCCATCCGTCCGTCCGGCTGTCCGTCTGTCCGACTGGAGCTCGCTGTTGACCATTTGGATGCGGCTGGATGGCCAGAAGATTTGGGTCACTTGGCTGGGGTCAGGCAACGGTTATGAAACAATTGCAGACAATTAGCCAACGACCAGAGCCAGAGCTGTGCAGATTATCAACGAGAGTCGTTGACTACGACTCGTCATCATCATCATCATCATCGTCGTCATCGTCATCGTCTCTCGAGCATTTTCACAACAATTTGTCTAACTGATTTTGTAATTTATGCCACCCAGCAGCAGCCGCAGCAGCAGCAGCAGCAATCGCAGGAGGACAGGAAAAACTTTCGCTTGGTTGCCGTCGTCATCGCCGTCGTCGTCGTTGCTGGCTCATAAAACTGCCTTTGAATTGAAAAGCGGCCAATAAAGATTGAACAATTGATGTGCGGCTTGCGACTCTGCGTGGCATTCACCTTGGCAAACAAAGGCCATCTATTACCATTTTCTCGCCCTGCGGTTGCCATTGATATTTCCACCGATCGAATCCAAAACCTCCACTCCAGCAAAACTCTTAACATTCCCCCAGTCTTGGCATTTGAACAACAAACGACGTTATTTGCATCGTTTTTAGATATTTCACTTTCCTTTCTTTCGCCTAGGTCTAGGCCTAAACGAGCTGACAAATTTGTGCTATACGTGCCCGGACCAGCAAAAGGGTTCTCTGAACTCTTCTCCATCTGCGATGCGCGATTACAGCATCTGTAGAGCAGCATCCAGAAGAATTCTCCCCCCAGCTGCAACCTCATCAATATGCTGTGCTGTGCTGCCCGCCATCGGCACCAACCAGATCTTTTGCCTGTGAATGATCTATTGGGGCCGTGTTCATTTACGGCCCGGCCAGACACAGTTGAGTCATGGCTGGAGCAGCATTTTAATGAAGCCTAAAGATCCACAATAAATTATGGGGAAATTCATTTAATTTGTTGTGGCTTCGATGGGAATCGGGTGTGGGGCGAAAGACCTCCCAAAGTTCTTAACTGACCAATTTGTTGCTCTCAATTGTGTTTTGAGGTTTACTGTGGTCTCTTTTTAATGCAATGAAAACTTCATTTTTCATCGAGTTATTTTGATAACTGTTTGGGAATCTCAATGGATACTTTTTAAGGAGGGGAGGGAGAAGAAACTAATACTAATTAAAGTGGGAAGGTTCAGTCTTTTGTTTCCTTTTTCACGGGTTTCCTTTGAAGTCTTGTATTGTCTTGTTAAATACTTATTTATTTCACCACTTTTATAAATCTATCTGATACCTAATACTAGAGAAAAGAGCCCTGAGAATTGAATAGTAACACTTATGTTTCTTACGAATTTAATTTTAAAGTTTTTTATAAATATTTTGTGTATGTAAAACCGAAATTTAATTGAAATGTGGGTAGTTTTCTTTTTACTAAGCCATTTATCAATATAATAGAATAAGAGGAAGAGTTTTTATAGAAGAGTACACTTTTTTCTACCAATCTAACCAAAATGTACGATCCTAACGCTGGGAATTTCTAAAGCACAGTTTGATGCTTTATTATATTGAAACTATTCCGATTCCTAGGTACGAATATGAACATCAGGAGTCACCATTGTTAGCCTGAGAAAGCTTGTCGCCTAAGTCTATTGTTTCCATTAGCAAAGCTTGCGGTTCAGGCCATCCACTATCTTAATGAAAACATATAGAACTGTCCGTGTATCTTTGTACAGTGCAATGAATGCCTTAAGCCTCACTCCCACTCCCAGCGCCACTCCGGGCAAGTTTGTCGCCCAAGTCTTTCGTTTCGGTGCGCACATTCCTTGTGGCTTTTGGGAGAAATCAAGTTTGCTTTGCCAAATCTTTTCTCCACATCCAAGCTCCACGATCCGCGCGTCCTTTTCATTATTTGTAGGTGTCTATTGGGTCAGACAAAATGCATTGGCAATATCACAAAGTAATGAGATATGCTCCCCTGATATATGGCAGGCACTTTGGGCTGACAAAATGAGCAGCCGGGCCATAAATATGCCATCCGACAGCCACATCTGGGCATCTGGGCACATCTGAGACGCTGAATGCGCCGTTGCCAAGTGATTTTCTCGCACTTATTTCCAAAGCTGTGCGCCGTCGACTTGATAAATTAACACTCTGCACATGCCATTTGTTTATTTGCCTAAATAAATCGCCATCGAACCTGAATTCGAATCTGAATCTAAGCTCCGTCTGAATTTGAATTTGGATCCAAATGCGCACCCAAAGCTCACCGCGCGCGCGGCAGCAATTGAAAATACAAAAAGAAAACTATTTCTTTTTTTTTTTTTGTTGCTAGAGAAAACTGTATGGAACCTCCCTCTGGCCTCGCGCGCAAACACACAATCAAATGAACATTTGGGTGCTGCTGAAGTTGGAGCCAATTTATGTGGCTAAAACCAGGATCCCGATCCGCCGGGAGTGGGTACTTGTTGTGGTACTGGTACTGGGACCTCTGCTGCATCGACTGGAACTTTGTTTATTGCCCCACTAAGGCGACTGACCCACAACATTAAATTGTAATTTGAGTGGGGCAAACGAACATTTTACGGCAAACTGCGAATTTCGCTTAACCGAAGAGCTCTGAGCTCAGAGCTCTGTTCGTTGCTTGTTTCTTGCTCATGTAAGTCAGTGGAGTCAACAAGAAATCGAGTAATTAGAATTTCCATCTGTGTCTACGACTGCGACTGTGACTGTGACTGAGACTCTTCACGCCCCACCAAGGTATGTCCGAGTGTGTTTTCTTCTCTCAAATGTGTGAGGAAAACGGTATTGCAAGAGGCACGCGACTCATTCTGGTGGTTTCGCTAATGACTCGACCATGTCATTGACCAGGGAGCTAGCAAAGACCCCGGGACCCCGGCAGCAACCCGGCCTCAGGCATGGAAATCGATTTGCCAGCAGCCAACAGACAATTGCATAATCGTTGATTATAAGCAAGCTGCATAGACACGAGACACGAACTCCAAGTCGAGCTGAAAATCAATTCGATTAGTGCGGAAATCAATCCGAGAAATCCAAGAAATCCAAGAAATGCATTTTCCATGCCAAAGAACCGCAAGGCCACTAACGACCCAGCTACCAGCTCGAACCAGCCTCCATATCGATCTTATTGCGAATCGCGATGAACTGCTTCTCGTTTCGGGTATTGCCTCCGCGTGCGTGATCCCAACAAGTGGCGTTATTTTCTAATTCTTATCAATTATGCCTTTCCCATGCAAAACGGGTGATGGGAAGGGGATCCTTGGCTATGGGATTGCAAATGTTCTTGCAGTTGCATTTCCGTCAGGCCATTGTCTGGCCATCCAGCAATTCATAAAAATTATGAAAAGAGCCAACAAACGGTGGCAGTGGCAGCATTGGCAGGAAAAAACTTCTACCCACCCAGATTGGTCCCCAAGGGCCGACTGGTGGAGTGGCCTGTTGGCTGTTGGCTTAGACGCCGCCATCTAGCGATGGTCCACCTCATGGTCGTCGTTGTCGCTGTTGACATTGCCGCGGACATTGTCAAGCCGAGCACTTTATTTGCTGCGCGTTTGACATAAACATTTGCCCAGCGGACAACTGAATGGCCAGGGCCTCTGTACGGCTCCTTATAAGAGTGTACGACACGCCGCCACTGGCGGAGCAACCAGAGCCGCAGGCGACGCAGCCGCCGGAGGAGCCACCGCCACCGTCTTTGTCATCGAATGTTGGCAATTTTTGAAATACGCATTGCAGAATTTATGTTATGCGTACCACAGTCCCCCGTCCTCCAACCCGGCATCCAGCAGTGACAAAAATATAGGAAAGACAGACAAAAAAAACGGCTGCCTCCTTCTGATCGAGGCTGAAGTCCAAGCACGGAAAGTGTCCAAAGACTTTCGCTATGCCAAAGACCAGGAGGAGGTGCGGTACGAGTATTAGAAAAACCAACAAAACAAAACAAAAACAAAAAAAATAGCAAAGAAGAGCCTCCTCTGGAGGCCATCTCTGAGGCTTTGTCTAAATTTGGATGGCCATGTCAGTGACAGCATTTGACTTGGCAACTTTTCATGTTCATGTTTGCCCACTCGGCGCAAGGAGTTCAAAGCATCAGATTCCAGATAATGTTAAACATTTCCTTTCAAATTGTTTTTCTGGCTACCATCTGCTGCCATCCGTTGTGGTTGCTATTCTTTGCGACTGCCATCTTTGGGGTGGTTTGATAGAAAATCAGTAATAATTATGACAAAAAAAATTATGGCATGGGAGATGAAGATTGCTTCAAATCTCTCTGGAGAGAGCTGCTGCTGCGTTCCATTACAATGGAATTTCTTCAAAAATTATTCGAATCACTTGCCAGACAGATAGCTTTGATAAAGAGGTCCCATTTTCAGTGGCTGGAGTAGGAAATTCCACAAGGCAATGGCAGGAATTCTTGAAATCTTTCAAGAAATATTTATCACTTGCTAAAAGTACTATTCGACCATCTTAAACGGACAATTCTTTTAAAGATAAAGAATCCCCTCATACATTCCGAGAGAATTTTATAAATACAACTTTCCAAGCAATTCCCTCGCCCAGAATCCGTGCCACAAACCTTCCATGCCACCTCCAAAATGTAGGTGAAATCAAGTTAATGAAGTTGTTTACCTGCAATTCGTAGCCTTCTTTTCCTCGCCCAATTAGTTTGTCACTTTTACTGCAGCTACACTTTGGTTTAAGCGGAGTTCAGTTAAGTTCAGTTTAGTTTGCTTTACTTTTGGCTTGGATCAGTTCGGTTTCACTTGGCCAATTTTCCACCTGGTAAGTGTGGCATGGCATTCCCATTCGATTGCGGGCGAGCAGAGGAAGGCTAAACGCTGCTCTTGATTGATTTGTATCAACGTTGATTAGGCCAAAACCAACAATCATGGCCACGGCTTGAGGTTGGCCTTGTTAGGCCAGCAAAACCAAGGCAAAGATGGCAGCCTGGTAGGCTGGCAGTCGGACCGACCGACAGACAGACACAGACGGTCAATCAATTGGCATTGACATTGACATTGACGGGCAAATTTTGTTTTCCGTAGGAAAAAACCCAAAGGAAAACAAAAGAAAAGCGAAATGCAAACGAGGAGTACGAGTATCTTTCTAATACGTTTATTTACCTTTTATAGCATCTGAAGTTTTGTCTCTTGTTACATTTTTTTCTCTTTCTTATTCTTGTGTGTGTTTGTGTTTTGTGTTTTATGTATTATGTTTGTTTCTGTCTGTGTATGTGTTCGTTTAGACCTAGCATATATATGAGCATTAAGTTAAGTTAAGTATTTAAGTATTAGCAGACAGTCAAACCTCTTAAACGAGCACTTGGCCAGTAGGGGGGGAGTCGTCAGTACGGTGCTCGCTTGAGAGGTTTGAATGGTTCGTTCGCACTACGGACTAAGGAGCTTTTTACGAGTCTTAAGCTGATAGTATGTCGACATATTCAGAGTAGTCTTAGCGGTAAGTCTTATAGAGGGGGCTACGGGGACGGGGACGCCTAAATGGTATATGGGCATATAAGTAAGGTATAAATATTAAGCTACAGCTGGAGCTCGGTCCCAGGCCCTTCCCTCGATCCAGTTGCCATTTGTCTAGGTTTCATCTTTCATCTTCACAGAGGAGTCCAGCAGCTCTGTGTTGCTGCCACATTTCGGATGCTGGGGGAAGGGCCTCGCCTGGCTCTTCGTTCGTTCTCGTTCTCGTTCTCTTCGTACATCTACTAACTAGATTATGAGCGGTGCTAAGTTTTGAGCTAAGTAGAATTTCATGCTAGTTCTTCCTTCATTTCATCTTCATCTTCACGTTTGTTGCTGTGGAAAGGCAAATGCTGCAGTCTTGCCTCCTGTCTCTTGTCTCTGCCTTCTCTTTGCTGATGTCGGACGTTCTTTCTGGGATTCGATTCGATTGCACACTCACTCCTGGCTCTCCATTTACCGCTTGTGTAACGCGCGCTTCTGCATATTGTCCCAGACAGCGATGACCGTCAGCTGGAGGAGCAGGAACAGTGCCCCGGCAATTATGAAACCTGTACGAGTATACAGACGGGTGTTTGTGTTGGTAATAGAGTTGTAAAAAGAGTTGAAGAAAATTTACGAGCTTATTTAATTAGCTGGGCACTCAGTCGACACATTGGAGCCGCTCTCTAGAGCTATGGGCTCTCGGGCACTCGGGCTAGATGGCGCGACGGCACGCGATTAGCGCAAATCAATTCGCCACGCTCGGCGATACCCAGATATAGCCCCAGACCACAGACCCCAGACCCCAGAAACCAGCCCCAGATCGCCACCGTGCTACGCTTTGCCCTGCCCAGAGATCACAGCCCAGAGAGTGAACTGGAACTTACCATAACCATTTATGCAAGTGTCCGATTTGGTGCCCAGTTCCAGTTGCAATTTGGCCAGGCCATCGATGGGCCCTGCGCCGATGCCGTTGCTGTTGCCGCTGCCGCCTGAATCGGCGCCATTGAAGGCGAACTTATCGGTGATTTGTATCGATTGCACCAGCAAAATGTTCTCATCGGTTGCGGCCGGCTGATGACTCACATCACGTTTTTGGCGTTCCGACTTAATGGCCAACTCCAGCTCGACTGTAAAAAGGTAGCAGAGAGGAGAAACGGGGGAAATGGAATGGAAAAGAGCCACAAGAGAGGCAGAAACAAGAAATGAAATATGTTTTCTGGGAGCTGAGCTGTGTGCAACCTGACCAGGGATGGAGTACAACTGCAATTGCAACTGCCACAGCAACAGCGAGTGCCATGCCCGCTCTTAGAGTGGTGCTGCATATCTCTGGTGTGCGATTATCCACTTCCCTTTTGAAGAGCCCCATCCCCATCACCATCGCCATCCCCATCTCCCATGGAAGCTGATGAAAGGTCACTCGGTGGCTGGCGTTGCATGTTGCTGTTGCTGTTGCTGTTGCTGTTGCAGCCATCCCTGGCACAGAGAACCGTTTACTTACCGCCATCGGTGCCATTCAGCACTGAACGCTTGCGCCGACCGTAGGATAGCAGACTCTTGAGTTCTCCGTTCTCATCGTTGTCGCAGATAACCGGTTCGCAGCGCGGTATGCAGGGCGTGACCAGGGCGCGGAACTGCACCAGCTCCGAGGAGGGGAACTTGAAGGCGTCGAACTGTGAGAGCAGCACCTTGCGATTGCTGGCCATCTTCTGCATGGCACTCATTATGTACTGGTCCGTGGGACAGCCGTTGGCATCGATCAGCGTGATTTCGGCACTGTCCGTCCCGTCCATGGCCACCAGTTCCCGCACAAATATCTCGTACGGACTGTTCGCGTCGACGATCTCGAAGCGGAGGGCCAGCGGGTCTCCCACCTCGGCGATGCGTTTCATGTCGCTGCCATCACGTGCCGTGATCTTCATGATGACATTCGGGGAATCGACAATGATTTCCTCGCTCAGCGTCGACTCGATCTCGCCGGTTACGCCCAGATCCACATTGTTCACCACCGTCTTATTGGTCAGATCATACTGGCAGGAGACGGCCAGTCCCAGATCGGAGGAGGTGACAATCATGTCATGATGCTGGATGACAATGTCGTTCATATACCGGCCGTAGGCACTCTGGCGGACATTGCACTCGAGGTCGTTGTAACGCATCTTCAGATCGAACTCCAGAGAGTTGTTCACGTTGACGGCACAGGATTTGGGGGCTCCCTTGGCATAGACCTTGCCGTCGAACAGCTTCGAGGTGCGAATCTTGGTGATCATTTCGCCAGAGCGGCAATCGATGGATACATTATAGCAGGCAGACTGCTCGTAAGTGGCCGCCTCTTCAATGCTCAGATAGGGCTCCGAGAGATCCGTCAGGGTGGCGCGACTGTGGTGCGAGAGGCGGCAGACATGCTCCCCGGTCTCGTTGTAGTCGTAGGAGTGGCAGCGGAACGGGGCGGTGAGACAGAGGTCGCGACAGTCGTCGATGCTCTGCACATTCTGATGCACCGAGTCGACGGTCTTCAGAATGCGACCCGAGATCCGCTTGAACTCACACAGCTTGCTGGGCTCCTCCGCGCAGTTGTTCTCCAGATAGTCGGCGCCATCGTAGGCCGCGATGTTCGCCTCGTCCGACAGCGTAATGCGATCCATGTCCGAGAGCTCGCACAGGCCAGAGTGCGCATAATAGTTGGCCGATCTTCACAAGAGTCACAACCAAGAGGTAAGAGGCAAGCGGCAAGAGGCAGATGCCGAGTTGGATAGAGTTAGAGAGGGATACAAGAGAGTGGCACAAGAGGGTGGCAGATGAATGAGTTGGGTGGGTACACTGCTCGTTGTAACGGGATTCCCAGCACTTACCGACAGGTGAACTCCGTCTCGCCCAGGCACAGCTCGATGCAGTCGCGCCTCGTGGCCACGCTCTGGCTGGCCTTGGCTCGCTCCGCCAGCCGGTAGCCCTGGACGCGATCAATGCACCAGGCCTTCGAGCAGGGTCGCACTCCGAAGCAGGATTTCTGTGCGTATACGGTGAAAACGGGATACTGGGAGCGCGAAAGTGAACCTGCGGATGGAATGGGATGCCAGATGGGATGTGGGTGTGGAAGATGGTGGAGTTCACATTTATTATAGAACATTTAACATACAAGCTTTAGGCAATAGATCGTGGTGCAGATTATAACCCACTGCACGGTTTGGCTTGCTTTGGTACTCACCTGGCAACTGATCGGCAGTGCTGCGGAACATGACACACAGGCCCGTCTCATAATTAACCGAGCTGCAAGATTCATTGGCCTGGCAGGCCTCCAGGCAGTCGGTCAGCATGAGGGTGCCGGGCAGCGTTTCCAATTGCCTCGATGGCGCCGATAGCACGTACCTATAGCCCATTCGAGATCGAATGGATCGGAGTGGAATGGAATGGAATGGAATGGGATGGTATCGGGGATTAGGAGGAAAGTAACGCACATAAATTCATGGATACCCGTTCGGGAGCAACAGGTTTTCTCTTTGGGTCTCTATCTCTCTCTCTCAAGTGGGTGGGTTGAAGTGTTTTTTAAATAATATTATAAATTGAATCTTCCTCTTGGGTTTGGAGGGGGGATCTCTTTCGAAGAATCCAATTGCCCGATGGTTGAATTATGTATTTAGATCACGAGGCGAACCAAATGGAACCCAATTTTCGAATTGTGCCACATTCTTTGAGCAGTCTTGCCACATTGGGTTGCACATATTTCACTTACTTTAAGATTTGAAACAGTATAAATAAACTAAACAAACTACTGCTTTGTCGGTTAATTGTTTTTTTATGTGGGGTTCATTGACCCAAAATGGGGTGCCACATCGGTAAACAATTGAATCGCTGAACTAATTTATTGTTAGCTTCTTACTTGGAAAACGTTTTGTAGGAAATTGAACTGAATCTTTTTTATTTTTGCTGCCAAGTGGTAACCATGAACTTTTCGATTACTCTGACAACCCTCGTCCGTTTTTTTACGATGTGTTTACAGGGAACGACACTGCCATCCCATCCTATAAGTCTCGCCTAATTTATGCCCCCTCGTTGGCTGGATCCTACTTTTTTTTTACCTTGGTCTCCGTCTCCGTCTCTGTCTCTGTCTGTTCCCCCTTGGGCAACTAATTGCCCGGAATTAAGATTTATGGCCCTGGCCTGGTGACACTTACCCTGTTATAAGCTCGAAGCCAATCATATCCGGCTCGCAGTCCTCATCGATCAGGCCAGAGCCTGAAGGTGTTGCGGTTGGGGTCTGGTTGGCAAGATCATCGGCTTTGGTCTCCACATTGGCAGGTGATGCCGCTACTGATGCCAATGCCGATGCCGATTCTGATGCTGATGCCGCTGCCGATGCCGATGCGGCTCCAGGTGGCGATGCGACAATCGCTTCCGCTGGTTCGTCGGATTGCAGCGTCAACGGTTTTGGTAGCTCGCTTCCGTTCAATGTTGCGGCTCCCGCTGTGGCTGTGGCTGTGGCTGCGGCTCCCACTGCTGCCGCGGCTGCCAGTGCCCCTGCTGCTGGTATTGGTGTGGCATTGTTGCGCGGAAATGTCTTCAACGGTTTCACCGGCCGCTTGGGCAGCAGCTTGCGTGCTGCCACCGAGCTGTCCACCAGCAGCATTAAGGCAACCAACACCAGGCAACATGTCGTCTTGGTCGTTGTCTTCATCATCATGCTGACTCGTTTCTTTGTCATTGACCGTAGCTGTAGTTGCATTGCTGTTCTTGCCACTGCAGCAAGTTCTCTGCTTCTCTGCTTCTCCTCTTCGAGTTGCTGTTGCTGCTGTTGAGGTTTCTGCAAGTCGGAGGGAACAAAAAAGGTGTTTTGGTAGCTTGGTTTTTAATTAGCATTTCAGTCTGTGCCCCGGCTGCCCCGTAGCCTGGCTTCCCACTCTCATGCTTATCTCATGATTAATTGCGCCAGCAGTTACAGTTAAGCTTTAATAATGGGTTTAATGTTGGCCCAGCAGCAGCCCCACCAGCCACCACTCGTATCTTGCGGCAATTGCAACTGCAACTTGAGCTTATGGTGCTATTGCTACTGTAAGTGCTCGCCTGCAACGCCCACCATCACGAAATGCCGTTGATTAATTGCAATGAAATGGATGCAAAATCAATTTGGTTGATGATCCCCCGATGCCCAGGCAGACATCGGCTTCTGCGGGTCTCTCGCTTTGGACCCTGCCACTGCCACCGCCACTGGCCACTGACTGCTGCCTGTTGGCTGTGGCACGCACAGGCCTAGGAATTAAAATAATGCCACTTAGCCGAACGCACGCACAGGAAGCCGAAAGATACTGCGAGTATAACCAGCAGCTGAAGATGAGGTGGTTTCATGCCAAGATGAGGCAAAAGTTAAACCCAAAGCTGTAAGCCGAAATGGTCAAGAAGAATTCTGATTGGGGGCCCCCTGATCACAATGCGATCGATACGAACAGAACAGAATACAGCACTGTTGAGATGCTGGTAGTTGGATCGTTAGTGGCTTTTGCGGTTCTTTTTCTTCGGCGGCATAGAAAATGCATTACGAGTAATATGCGTTAAATCACAGAGCTCCACTCGCTCTGGCTCTGCTCAGAGTTCTGTTCTGAGTTCTGTTCTGATCTGAGTAGAGCATGGAGCTCTCCCCATGCTCGGATTGATTTCCGCACTAATCGAATTCCACTACAGATCGCTGACTCCCGACTCCCGATTCTCGGCCAGCTGCTGCTCTCGTGAGTGCTCCAGCCTGCTGCAGTACCTCATAATCAGCGATTATGCAATTGTCTGGCTGCAAATCAATTTTCATGGTCTCTGGTCAATGACATGGCCAAGGCAATGGAGTGAGTCGCGTGCCTCAGAGTCTACAGAAATTCCTTGAATGGAAAAAACATTCTAATTACTCGGCTCTTCGAGCTCCCAGCTCCGAGCTTCCATCTTCGACTAGCAGCCACAAGTTGAGTCTGCAACTGAAACTGCAACTGTCTTGGCCTTGTTGTTGCAATGTTTTAGTTGTTTTTGTTGCTTGCCCCACTCAAATCACAATTTAATGTTGTGGGTCAGTTGCCTTAGTGGGGCAATAAACTAATCCTAATCCTTGCTGCAGTAGCTGCCCCAGCCAGTGGCCACTCTCAGCCATGGACATGGACATGGACATAAATTTCCATTTGGCAGTCGATGCTGCTCCTGCTGCGGCTCCTACTCTCGGACTCCAACATCGACTTGCCTTGGCTGGCATTTCAATTCGAATTGAATGGAGATTTATATATGCATGCTAGTATCGGGATGTTGGTTCATTTATCAGCCAGAGTCTTGGCGAAGGGGGGGCAAGTGTTTAGTAACCCGTTTCCCTCTTCTTTAGCATATTTACAGCCAAATTTGACAGTTTGTTTGGCATCTCTTTATGGAGTGTTTAGATGTGATGTGGGGGGGGGGAATGGGAATCGCCTCTTAAGAAATGATTCGACTGCCAGAGAGAAATGACTGGACTGTCTCTAAGAGACTTCACACAGGAGACTTTCAAACACCGGATCTGGTTCAATATTCGGGCTAATCCCACTCAGCGGAGTAGTCCGTCTGTCAGGGTGCCAATAAAACACTTTTATGACACCAATTCGGCACAGAAACGTGTTATTCCTTAATTAAAATGGTGATCAACGGCTCGGTTCGGTTCGGTTCGTTGTGTTTCAGAATGAGCAGGCAGAACTCTTCCACTTTCCGCTGTTGGTTGCCGTATGTTGGATGTGGGCTTGCGGAAAAGTGTGCCAGGGAAATGCCAGTCGAATGACATAACTGCCAACCGCAAGCTTATCTCAATTGAAGCGCACCTCAATGTAACTGTAAGCCATGTGTGGAAGCCACAGATGGAGGCAGCAACACCACTCGGGCCACTACCAGCCAAGCAACCAGCCAGCCAAGATATACGTACAACCAGCCTGGCGACTACGACTACCCGACCAGGCTATCTTCATTTCATGGCTGGCAATTTGAAAACTGCACCCGCTGGCCATTGGCAGAAGGCAGTAGGCAGAAGGAGTCGACTGGATGGCTGCTGGCTCGTTGATGCCTCGCTGGTTGCATGGAATAGCACACGGCCGCAATGTGGGTCACCTCGGAGTTATTTCTATAGAAATACTTTTTTGTTGGCGGCGAAAAATTTCTCAAAGTTAGCGACAAATCTTCAATTAATGGCCAGTGAAATTTCTCAAATATCAAAAGATCTGGCGTGCTCTGACCGTGGCCTGGCCCACAAACTTGTTTCCATTTGATGCGGTGAATCAAAAGACATCTCAACTGGAAGAATGAGGGAAAATCTCAACCGAAAACTTTTCATTTCATGGCCCCAGACGCAGACCCAGACCCCAGACCCAGACCTAACGGCAAGTTAACCGCACCAATTTGAAAGCCGTTCGAAAACCTAATCTATTCACCCAAACCATAAACAAACTCATGTATAAATACATGAAAAAAGAGAGTAAACTCTGGGGGAGAACATGATCTTGTGGCTCACGCTTTGCCCGAACATGCCACCGAAATCAACGAAGAAGAGCAGCTCTAACTGTGATAGCATTTCATCCAGATCATGAAAAGTCCACATGGATCAGTGCCGCCATACACATCGCCGGCATATTAATGAGCCGCTCTGCGGAATAGCAGCTTAGAGTATCGTTTACCCTAGGCCCATGGCGTAACAGGCAAATCAGTTTTGAGGCACGTAGACCCGAGATTTGTCAGTCAGAAATGTGACTTCATGGCTCAAACCGCAGTGGTTCGGTTCTTCGATTCTTCGATTCTGATGTCAATGGGGAAGTCTTTAAAGAAAAGGCAGCGAAAGTTTTACATGGTTTGACATTCAAGTCTTGAGGTCTGAGCCCCAGCTAATTGCCATTAAATTGTCGCATCGAACCGTTGCCGTTGCCTGACCCAAATCACACTGGCCACCACCAGGATCCCGATCCCAAGTGGGTAAATGAACAGAACAGCAGAAAAAAAAAACGCAGACTTGGAAAAGGAGAAGTTGAAGCTGAAGTTGAAGTTGAGAAGAACCACTCAAAAGACTTGACCAGGCAAAAGTTAATTGCCTGCAGAATTCTGCACATTTGGGAGTTGACGAGTTCTCTCCGTCTTGCACGCTTCCGGCATGGCAAAAATGCCTTCTTCTTCTCGGGGTTTATCTTGGAAACTGGAAACTAATGTGACATCTTTTCAGGCTGTTTGCTGTTTTGCTGTTGAATGTTGGATGTTCGCTGTTGTCGATCCGACGATCCGGCGACCATCTCAGTCGAACAGAACTGACATTCACCCAGAGCTTTCTCTAATGATCCATTGACCATTTTCGTTTAATTGATGGACATCCTGTTTGGCTGACAATTGACACCTTGTCAGGCTCGGCCTCGGCCTCGGTCTCGGCCATTGAATGTCAATTCAATCGAATTTTTCGGCAAAACGCGTCTTTTGCAAATATTTTCAACTGTTCAAACTGTTTCAAACACTTTTTGGTTTACCTTTGATTCAAAATATCGAATGCACTTGAATGTTAACCAAAACGTTTCAGTATTTCACTCGAGCTGACAGGACACGCACGAATTGGTTGATTAATTGTTATTTAATTCCTTTCCTGTGGTACTTTGTTTGATTTAAACTCTTTTTGTTTGTTTGTTCGTTGAACCGAAACTGAAATTGCTCGAAACTTTTGAACCGTCGAACCGCTCGAGCGCTCGCCGTCTGCACTGTCGAAAGTGGAGCGCCTAACTGCCTAGCATATGTTTTGGGTAAACGTTCTTATGTGACTTCGACTTCGAATGCGACTCCGTCTCCAAGTCCGACTCGACTGCGACAGCGAAGCCAGAATTCCAGATGCTGCGGGGAAATGGAGAATCGATTCGAATGGCTCTCACAGTTCGTTAGCTTCTATGACTTCAGCGTTTGCGTTTGCGTTTGCCACTGCCACTGCGACTGCCAGTTCGAGCACCTTGACACTGAATGCTGGCTGCGAAGGCCGCGGAAAACGTTTTCAAGCTGGGAAGCCACCGTAAGAGCCAAAGCCAGGTCCAAAGCGAGAGCCAATGTCGATGTCGAAGCCGGCGTTGGCGTTGGCGTCGACGGAAGCAGAAGCGGCATTGGCAGTGGCAGTGGCAGCATCGACTAACTAATGTTGCCTCTGCCACGGCCACGGCCGTGCCTCTGTCTGTGCCTCCGCTGTGCTCTCTTTGGCCAAGTAAACCGGTAAAAGACAGACGGCTAATGCCGAGCCTCTCTTAGCCAGCTCTCTTGTGTCGGCCATTCTCTTTGCTGACAACTTTCTTCAGCAGAAGCTTTTCTCGCAGCCAGCTCTTGAAGAGGCCCCAGCCTCAACAGAGGGCCTGAGACTGGGACTGGCTCTGGGTCTGGGCCCTCTGCGATTCTTGTTCTTGTCGGAAGTAATAAAATGCAATTATAACAGTCGAGGCAAATGATTTTCTAATGCGATTGCCTGACACGCAGCTTCAACATTGAATTGCACTGAATAATGCCAAATTGAAGTCTCCCAGCAGGTTATGCTCGTGGAAGAGTTAGATGTAAAGGTAGAGGCAAAGGTAGAGTTCATTTTCAGCTGCAGGTGCATTGATCATTCAAGAAGAGAGTCCATCAAAAGAGGGGAGCCACGAACCACAAGCGGTGCTCTTCTGGGAAGCAGGAGAGGAGAGAGATGAGAGCTGGCTAGAACCCTGCAGCTTTCTAATGACCAAAGTTGTAACTACTCGCACCAGAAGAACTACGTGTGCTGGTGGGTACTGGTATCTCCACTTGTATACGATGAGCATTACCTCAGCGCACGCCTAATTAAGTGCGCGATAACAATCGAATCAGAGAGGGAGCTTCGACGGGCTCCAAGCTATGGGGAATGGGGTCACTGATTGTGGGGATGGGTACCACGAGTGCTCTTCGCATAGCCCTTACTCATACATGCCCCAAAGCGTCGCATCCCACTTTGATACGAGCATTTATGCAACCGCTTCATCTTTCAGCAGTTGCGCCACAAACATAAAGAAAGCCTCGTCTGACTCGAATTTGTCCGTCACATAATGCAATTAAATACTGCCGCGCCATCATCGAAAGCACAGCGAACTGCACTCGTCGCACTTTTCCCCATTTTCCCCTCATCTTCCCCCATTTTCATGCAGTTCAGTTCCGTTGGAGCTGCACTTCCACTGCATTCGATTACGATTACGACAGTTGCGATGATGTGGATGATGGTTCGAATTCGACTCCGATTCTCTGGCGATTTACGATAGGATGGATGCATGGGATGGAGAGGGACTTTTGTCGCTTTGTGGCCATAATTGACGCCCCTCCGCGTTCGATTAACGCCTCTGAGGGAATTACGAGTATACTCGTACAATTTATTCCAACAATGAGCAGCGGCAATCAATCTGATAAGGAAATTATATAAATTATGTCTTTCGGAAAAGCTTTGGGAATAGAAATAGGAATAGGAAGTCTGCAATCGCCATCCGCTCGGGTTCCAATTCGGATTCGGGCTTTGCCTTGGCATTGCTTAGACTTGAATTGGCGTGTGAATGAAAAGTCCCCAACCTCCACAGTTCTGCTGATGGCCAGGCATCGATTGGGCCATGAAATGCCATCCCATCCCATTCCATTTCAGTCAGAAGACAGTACCAAGAACTCTTCTCCTCCGCTTCTGATTGAGTAATTGGAGTTGGCAGAGTTTTGCTCTAATTGCTATCGGCTTTCGCGATCGCTGCCAAAATTATGAAGTCCGACCCGCTCCCGAATTCCCAGGAATTAGTTCGGCATAATCTCTGCCCAAAAGTTGTCGGACAGAGTTTAAATTTACAGTTCTCTCTCGGGTTAGGTGTTTGTGTGTGTGTGGAGTTTGTTGGCCTCTTATCAAGGCCAGTGCCACACGCCGGATGGCTTAGAGATACATCAAACACTAGACCGTTAGGAGCAAGTCCCCAAGCCCAGCACTTCAATCGTTCGATTGGGGCCGTGTTCCGTGTTCTGTGCTCCAGTTTCTGTCACTTCGATATTTAAATATTTGTTTGCATTCTAGATCCGAGGCCGAGAAAACTGGGCCAAGCAGTGACGAAAGTGATGGCGACGAAGACCACAACCTCGGGGTCGCGGGTCGGTGGTTCGTTTGCAGAGAGAACAGAGGGAAACCACTCTCCGGTGGTGTCGCTCCACTCCACGCTCCGCCCAATTGAGTGACATGCAGATTTCCTTTCGATTTTCGCACATTCTCCCAGCAGCAGCTGCTGCTCTGCTGCTCTGCTGATTGCCGCGTGGGCCAGTGCCAGTGCCAGTCCCAGTTCCATTCCCAGTGCCATTCCCATTCCCAAGTGGAAGACGGAGACATGGTCTAGGTCGATCAGGAGGAGCAGGAGCTGTTGCTGGGCGCGAGGGTGAACAACGATCGCTGTTTATGTTTCCGGCAATCAATCGACAGAAATTCACTTTTGCAGCTCGTTTATTCGTCTCTTGCTTCAATTGTTTGCAAATTGATCGGTTTCCACTCTAGAGCTGCAACTCCGACTCCTCCGACTCGACGACTCCATTTCAAGTTTGCTCATTAGAAGTGGAGCGGGACTACCCGTCGCTCCTTCTGGTGGAGTCCGACATGCCAGAGATTCGTTTACTTTCACTCGGAATGCAGTGCGAGAATTTCGGGGAAAGGATTGCGATGGCTCGCAAAGATACAAATGTGCGTCATCAATCTGCACTCTCATCATCTGCCAGGGAGAAGTTTCTCCATTTGCAGACGATCTCCAAAGGAGTTAAGAGTGGAGAGTGCAGATTCGAGAGGAATCTCCGACACCCATCGACCCCTAATTGGCGATACGCATCGCACGCATAATGAAAGTGGCCATCAAAGGCGCCAGCTGCCGCTGCAGTCCGTCACTCGTTGCCCCGAATCCGAATTGGAAGAAGAGGAACGAAAGACTCAAGCGACGAACTTGATGACTCTGATTCCGAATCCGATTCTAGCTTCGAGTATGGTATGGTAACGACCTTTCCTTTCCATGTTTTGTTTCACTTTTCAATGGTTCTCTCCTCTGTCCTCTGTGCTCTCCCCCTTTTGCCCTTCTCTACTTCTCTTTAGGCCCTTTGGGTCTTTCTAATTGCAGCTTTCTATGCAGAAAGAAAAACCCATTCTATCAGAATTTTCACTCTTAATAAGTGTCTCGTTTGGTCTGTGCCACTGACTGACTGTCAACGCCTTCGTCTTGGTGTTCGTCTTGGTCTTAGATGTGGTCTTGCCCCGGCGTGGCATGGTGTGGCGTGGCTTGGTCTGGTCTGTGGCATAAAACTGTCAACGAGCGTTTAACCCAGTTAACGCCCTTAGCCGGCGACAACGTTGAAGCCTCGTACTTGGACGGGGACGCAGAGTCGCTGTCGGAATCGGCATCGGAGTTGTACTTGGTCTACACTCTACTCCAAGTTTGGATCCATTCGACACGAGACCCGGCACACAAAAACGAGCAAGGTGTAAAAACAACAAGTGGAATGGGTAGGGGAAGGAGAGGGGGTGGGCAGGGAGTTGGTGGTGGCATTGGCAGTGGCGGGGGAGGTTGCCACAGATAAGAAAAGCCACAGAACGATGTGGCAGTAGAGCGGCGAAGGTTGATATTGAGTGATGGCTCCACCTCGCTGTGGTGCGAGGGGCGGTGGGCGGTGCGGAGGTGTTGATTGTGGCCAGCGGATATTGGCGCACCTCGGAGGATGGCGATGCGGTCGGGAGGGGAACTGGGATGGAAGTGGGGATGGAAGATTGACCGATGTCTGGCTCTGGCTTTGATTCCGACTCCGACTCAGGGTCTTGTTCTTCCACCGACTGTGACTCTGACTCTGACTCCGTCTCCGACTTGCAGTGGAGCTGATCGGTTGCTCGGAGTGCACACAGGAATTCTGAGCGCGGTGAAAGTTGCCAGCTCCATCTTTAGCCTCTCCTCTGGAGCCCCATTCCCATCCTCATCTCCATCTGCATCCGAAGACACGACAACGGCAGCGACTTGTTGAAATTCTGGTCCCAATAATGACACTTAAGCGATGCAGTTTTTTCGTAATATGAATTTTCCTGTTTGAAGCCGTTGCCGTTGGTCGCAGCTCCCCACCCGCCGCTCCCTGTTTCACTCTTCACCTGAAGGCCCGCGTCTCGCCATCAATTACAGCCGCGAAAGGAGCGATGGACTGATGGGGCGATGGGGAGCGGTGGAGCTCTGGAGCTGTGGAGCAACTACCTGAGCTGCAACTCAATCACCGACCGGCAGCCACCATCCAACAGCCATCGGCAGCTTCTGCTTCTAATTGCTGGCGTTTTTGCTCCTGCTCTGCCTCTGTCGGAGTTGGATTTGGTCTTAGAGGAGGATTGGAAGCGGCAGGAGGATCAGGAGCATCCACCATGTGAATTATGGGCACGTATGGGTAAAGGTGCCATCCATTCGATTGTTGCCTCCATATTCAGAGGGATTGGAAAGCTCCTCTCCTTCTTCGGGAGCGTGTGCATGGGAGAGTTTTCCGAGTGTCCACCTTCCATGGACCACTAGACAGATCGCTACGCAAATTGATGGTTTCATATTCCCATCGTCAATTCCTCAAATTCCCGACTGCTGAATGCTGAATGCTGAATGCCGGACACATCGAAGCGGGCAACGTTAATGCAATCCACATGCCACCGATGCTTCCACTTTTAATTTACAATCCCAGAGTCTGCGATTAGCGACGACGTCGCAGCAAGTTATGGAGATGGTAAATGGGAGATCCTCTATTTTCTATTCTCTCAATATTTGCTCTGGGCGTTGGCACACCAGATTGCCAAGTCGCCAACTCGAGGCTGCCTTCGTCTTCGCCGGAGCCCAAAATGCAGTTGTCTTCTTCGGTTTTGTCTCTACAAATGAAGGGGTGTGCCAGGCAGGTCTGCATCTGCACTTAGATAGGATGTGGATGTGGAGGAGGAGCTGTACTTGGGGAACCAGCAGCACGAGGCGTGCGACATGCAACACAAACCAATCAAGGCAACTGTCAATGGAGGCAACACCTGTTCTGCCGCTGCTTCTCTTGCTCCTTCTGGTTCCATCTGCTCTACTCCATCTTCCACCTGCCCAGGCCTCGGCTGTTGCGACCTTGAGTCGGACTCCGCTCTGGGTTCTGGGTTCTGGGTTCTTCCTGGAGATGGGCTGGAGCTGCGGACTTGATAAACTGCCTGGACGAGATTCTCATCTTGCGGGTGTGCGAACCGGTAAATAGGCGCAATTTTCATCAATTTCCCCCAACGCGGCACTTGACAAAGCAAATAGATCGTTGGCCTGACCGCTTTTCCTCCTGCAAGTTCGGGTCTGGGCTCTGAAAATGATCTTGGGTCTACCTCCTGCTTCGTGGCTCCTGCTCCACTCCCAATATCTCCACTTATATTCTCATCAATTTGCACAAATTTCCACATCCTCAAAGGGGAAGGAGGAGTAGATCTTGAAGTTTCGCTGCCATTTGCAGCTACACAAAAGGGGCATCGGCTTCGAAATTTATGACCGCTTCGCCTGTTGCATGCAACTGCAGCCCAAAGTGGAGCGAAAGACGGTGGCCACACCACACCATCTCTGCCACCCAACCCATATATTCCACCCATACACCCATCCCAGGCATCCCAGGATCCCGAACCGAAACTGTTACACTTGGCTAATTGATTTATGTGAATGGGTTCCAAAATATTTACAAACGCGGTCGAAACGGAACGAAACTTCTATGGACTTTGTGCAGGAATCGGACTCTGTGTGGGTGGGTGGATGGACAGGGAACAAGTCGGTGGAGGAGGAGGAGAAACTGGGATCGTGGAGAACATGTCGCATGGAGGAACAAGATCCCGAGTGTTTCCCACAGCCACAGGAAGTGTTCGCTGCCGAACGCATGCCAGAAATGGATCCCCGAGGACGGGACAGCATTGGACGAGCCAAAGCGAGCCCCAACCCGAACCCGAAAACGATCACGATTATGATGATCATTGCGACGATTACGACTGCGGGACGATGGGACTGTGGTGGGATGTGGATATGGAGTCAGGTTGGGATGGGATGGGATGACTGTCGCGGTGGCAATGTCCCCACTCGGGACCGGGACAGAGCGCAGAACTCTTTCGTTGTCCAGCTCTGGCTCTGGCTCTGGCCGGAGTGGGATCTGGAGAGGACCGGGAGAGGACATTAGGAGTTGTTGTATATTGTTTCTGCATTGTAACTGTCACCTTGTGGCAGTCGGCAGTGGCCGGAGTTGGCAAAAATAATAGAAATTATATTAAATGGGCATTTGGGGAGTGCACACGCTCCGACTTCCGTGTTTGGTGTTTTTGCACAATGGGCCATTCCGAATGGCCATTCCATAGAGGGTGATCGGAGGAGGATGGTGGATGGGAATACAAGTGCCTGGACAGGCATGATGTAATCGTGTTCGCCCTGCACTCCCCCTTGGTTCCTAGACAGCCCTAATTTGGCCGGGTTATTACAACATCTATCTGGAGATATTCTCCGCACACTCTAACACCTTCCACTCCCACCGCACTCCCACTCTCGGAATTCGTGGCCACTTGCCACTTGCCACTTGCCATGATGGACACGTGCCAGGCAAATTTCTCATTGCTGAAGATCTGCTGTGCCATGGCTATGACTGTCGCTGTGGCTGTGGCTGTGGCTATGATGGATCTTTGAGGATGACACGACACTTAACAGAGGCATTGTTGTTGCTGTACGTATGGCCGTTGCTGCGTTGTTGCTGTTGTGGCATCTGTTCGTGGCCAGCAATTTGAGAGGAGAGTACGAGTATTTAATGCCTCTGCCTCTTGCGGCATCTCGAGGCAGGCGACTGATTTATGACAGCGCGAAAGAGCGAAGTGAATGGAGTCGGGGAGTACTGGGGTAGGACAAGAGTCCAGGGTACAGGGCGGCGAGGGGGCTCCTGCATCAGAGGGCAATTTGGCGGCGGGCGTGGCGCCCAGTCCAAGACGGAGGCAGGAGGCAGGAGGCAGGGACGGATCGGACCAAAGGCCTCAACCTCGTACAGGTCCAAGGCCTATTACGTGATGATGTAATAATTCTTCAAGTTGTTGGCATTTTTATTGCGGAAAATGTTGCATAAATCAAGGCGGCAGTAAAACGGATCTGATCTCCGCTGGAAGCCCCTCCGCGGGATGGATCCCCTGAATTCCTTCGTCGATCGGTCGTTGATCGAAACAGGATGCCTCGAATATTTCATTCGCATTCAGCGCGATAATTTGCACCGGGAAAATGGACTGTGGCTTTATCACTGGCCGCTATTCTGGCTTTTCAATTGCTTTTCCATTTTCCGCCTCCAATGCGGACTCGAATTCGGCGTCGTCATGCGGGACAATTGGAATTGAAATAGCGGAGCTTTTGCTGCTTCTGCTTCTGCCCCATAAAGTTGATTTCAGAGCAGAGGCTGCTCTAATCACGAAAGATGAGATAATCAGCAACTTGCTGCTGCTGCTGTTGCAACTTTGTTGCTTGTTGCAAGACGGAAGATCCCTCATCTCCTCCCTGGAGTCGGAGTCGACCCACGCGGTCCTCGAGTCGGTCTTCGCACATTAGCAAACAAACCTCTCGCCGGATTTGAGATCTCAGCGGCAGATGATGATTGCCGCTGGGATGGGATGAGGGTTGAGAGATGAGAGATGCTTCAGCCGGAGCAACGTGATTGTCATTACAATTGAAGCTGCAGATGGAGAGGGAGATGGAAAGGGAGATGAAGCTGAAGCTGGTGCGGGATCTGCCTACGCAGAGATCAAACAGAGGCGACTATGAAAGGACGAGCCTTAAGCCTGAGAGCAGACGATGGCGATGGCGAGATGCAAATGAAAATGATCTTGATTGGGTCTTTCATCCGGAGTTATGCAACGAGCGAGAACACTGCAGTTTTATGGTTCAGTGGGTTATCAATCAACCAGAAGAGATGGTGGATATTGTTGGTGGTTATGCTGATGTTTACATCTGTATAACAGATCGATGATGATCAGCGATGATAGTGATTACCAGCAGCGATCCCATCACGCGCATGCGATCGATGCGAATAGAACATCCGCAATTAGTCGAGAGCCAAGCACTCCCCGCCTTCAGGTGGGAGAACTCTCAAGAACCGACTTGAGAATGGAACCATTCTCTCGGTCCCACCTCGTCTCTGCGATCACGCTTCGGGAAGAACTCCCACTCCTACTCCGACACCTCGTAAATGGGCCACCGAATGGGACTCCTTCCGACTCGTTCCGAGCGACGCGACGTGATTAAAATGTCAAATTGGCCCTCGGGGGCAGACCGTGTTGGATAACTCACTTTATTTATTATGCCCGATATAATTAAATTAATTTCGGCTCACAGCGAACCGAGAGCCGACGGCCGAGGGCGTGAATGGGAACCAGTGGAGGCGTGTCACTTGGCCAAAACTGTATCAAAGCGTGAGCCACGATACATCTTCAAGAGCGGGTTTCCCATTTCTCATTTCCCATTTCTCATTTGCCATTCGCCAATCTCCATTTGCATTTCCATTCGGATTCGACTCCGCAGACATTGCGTGATCCGGCAACGGATTCCTGGCATTGCTTACACCTTTTTGGGTGTCCACTGTAAGTGGGGGAGTGGAAATTGATAGATAGCGAAGGGCCAGTGGAGGGGGAGGAGAGTCTGGAGAGGAGAAAGAGTCTATAAACAAAGCCACACACAAACCAGAGAGCAAATTATTGGGCAGACCGGGACAGAGACCACAGAGAGATACAAAGTCATGGACGGAGATGGGGATGGGGACAGAGATGGAGATGGAGATGGGGACCAGGCGGAGCAGCTGGGGGAAACTGCTTTTTGATGTTCGGTAATTGGCGGTTTGGCAGCACGCGAGCCGAAAAAATAGAAATAGAAGAGCAATAGGAGGAAGACGACCACTGGGACTGGGACTGGGACTGGGAGTGGAACTGCGAACTGGGAACTGGGAACAGACCCAAGAGGGTCTGTCTGGCACTCTTCCGACTGCTGGCGCTCCATTGAACCCGACTTCAAGCCAAAGCCAGAGCCAGAGCCAAGGCCCAAACCCTCCAATGCCGAATGGTAACGAGCCGTCGAATTTCGGGATTTCGGCGTGACGCGCTTTCTGTTTCCAGAAGGGAGCCACCCCTCCTTCCCTTCCTCCCGGGAGATTGGCTAACTAAGTAGAATCTAGTTCTCCAGCTCGGATGTCGCTGTGGTCTTTGTTCCTCTGCCCCGTACCCACTGCCCCGTGCCCAGTGCTCCGTGCCCCATTCCATGCCTCATGTGGCTGGCTGTTGTTGCTGTCTTCTCATTTCATAATAATTGGCAGTTTACAAATGTTCTTTCGGTTTTGATTTCGCTTCCATTTCTACTTCTGCCTCAACTTCTGCCTGAAGTTCTATTTGTATTTGTATTACTGTTTCTATTTCCATTCTGGTTTCCCCCCGAAACTGTCGCGGTTTTCCCGGAGAGGGACAGAGAGAGGGAGAGTTTTGGGTGGAGGGAGTGGCAGAGTGGCATGCGTCTAGCGGTACTCTGTTCCGTTGAACCTTCGGAAAGAGATCCGACATTATTGTGGCGAGTCTCAAAGGGAATCCAGAGCAGGCATCCGCCATCCGCCATCCGCAAATAAAGTCGGCTGTTTATAGGCGTGAAAACTAATTAGACAGCCAGAGTCAGTCAGGAGTCAACTTCTCAGAGAGATTACACCATAAATAAAGCCCCTGATCTGTGTGGAGTGGCGGAGTGGGATCCAGGGATGCAGACAGTTCCACAAATGTTCCTTTCTTTATTCACTATTTGGCGGGGTTCTGTGTGGTTCTGGTGGCTAATGAGCAAATGCAAATCACGGCTCTAACCGCTAAGTGTGACTACACCTCCTCCGAATCCCACTCCCACTCCCTGCCCTCCCCTCCCCACCCAGAGATAGGCGGCTGTTAGGGGGCGGGGCTATTTGCCCATGCTCCGCCATGGCCATGGCCAGGGCCATTGTCCGCCATCCGCCAACCGCCAACAGATGCCAGATTAGCATTTAAATTGTAGTTACATTTGGCCAAACGCAAACTGAAACGCAAACGAAAACCAAATGCAAACCAAACCAACCTCCAGCTCCACATCCAAACATTGGATTATTTTTCATTCTTGTTTTCCTTCTCCTTGGCGCTGCATTTTCCCGCTTTCCCACTCTCTGGAAAAGCGTTTACCAAATGGAATTGTTGTCTTTTGTTTCCTATAGTGGGAGCTGCTCCGCCCCCGAACCCCAAAACCCAAGCCCCAAACCCCAAGCCCAACTGATGTTATCAAACCACGGCCCCGGGCAACAGTCTCCCCCGTTCCTCTGTTCCTTGTCCCGTGTGTCGGGGATCGGGGATCGGTGATCGGTGCAGGGGTTTGGTCCGAGCCAAGGTAGCAATTTCAATATCAAAATTCTGGCCTGGCCTTTGGTCCGCTGCAGAAACCGCAGAGGTGGAAACGGACAACCGAACGGAGTTATCAACGGTGGCGAGGGCCGCTCAGGTGAGTCGGGCGTCCAGCCCCAACGGTAAACTGCCAACGCCAACGCCTTCTTCGGCATATCTGCTCCACTCCGACTCCGACTCCGAGTCCGAGTCCGACTACGAGCCCAAGTCCAAGTCCATTTCCTTTGCTGGATTCTTCTGTCAGCGGACCGCGTTTCAGACATTTTAATTCAAATTAATTAAAATTTTTGGCAGTCAACGGCCGCTGGCTTCCCAATCATTTTGACCCACTTCTGGGCCAAGCCATTGACTTCTGCCCGTGTCCGCAGCTCTGTCCCCTCTCCATCCTCCTCCACTCCCATTTGACGAGCAGAAAATTCGCTCGAATAACGCCAAGTGATAAATTGTCAAACATTTGGGAAATGACTGCAGAAGTGTGGCATGCCTCGGGAAAGAGGTTTGTCCGCTCCGCAGTCCCACTTCTCCGTTCACCGATCTCCAATTTGTGCTCCAGAGAGAATGAGTGGCTCTAGGAGAAACAGAGACAGAGAGAGAGAGAGGGAGATTAATTTGCAGCCGACCAAGTACCGTAAGCGTAGGTGGCTTGATGAGCTCCGCTGGGCAGCCTCTGGGGGTTGGCGACTATCCTCTCCTCGCTCCAGTAGCACTGTCTTAGATCTGACCCTTGTACCATTCGACCTCCCTCCCCGCCCCACTATATCCACTAATTAATTGCGTGCTTGGATCCACGCCCCAGTAGAAGGCACAGACGAGGGCGGGGCACTCGTCGCAGTCGCCGCGCCGCACTGATTGACAGGAAATTATAATGGCGGCATCCAATCATCGCGTTCAAACTGTTTCTCATTTCTGCTGTATTTTTAGCCTTCTGGTTACCATCGATTAAGAGATCTGCGAATCGCGTAGAAATCTCAGGGGAGGAGAAAGGTTCAATGGCATCCTGCGGTCAGTTTTCCGTTCAGGTGCTCTTGACCCTCCGGAAAACTTATGGAGCAAAGCCTTGGAGCAATCGAAAGTTTCCTTGTCTCACGTTGATCTCCATCTTAATCCAATCCCATCTGCTTGGACGGCTGAGTCACTCCCAGACCATCAGAGAGCTCCGTCCACGCCAGTGTTTGTTGTGCCCAATCATCCGACACTTGAGAGCCGAGAATCCGACTCGAGACATTCGAGAGTGCAAAAAATGCAGGAAAATGCAGCAAAATGGAATCAGGTCCAACTCTCACTGCGGAATGGGAGATGGCGGAGGAGTCTGGCGGACTGCCTGCCAGATGCCTGCGATAGCACTCGAGACCATGTCGACTAATTGCGGCTATAATATCAAAGTCGACATAACGCCTCGACCCACCATCGCCCACCACCCACCTCCTCCGCCATTCACCATTTGCTCTCTTCTCAACGAAGTGGAGGCCGCTGCGGCTGGCAGCCCCAACACAACACGAAACCGAAATATGATGAAAAACACGCAAGTGTCGACCTGGACGATGGTCAAGTGGCTGTTGTGGTGCATCCAAACAGAGCAGAGCCGAAAGAGGGAGAGAGATAGAGAGAACCGGACTGGAATGGTCTGCACTGTAGATAGAGATGGAGATGGAGCCGGGTGTCAGGATAATTTGCAGGCCGCAGACGCCGACGCCACGCAAATGAAAATGATCCCCGCCTGAAAATGATGGCCGGACATAATGGACTTTCTCGCTTTTGGGGCGAATTTACAGTGCTTAGTGCGATATGTTTGGGAACGAGGAATGAATCCACCGAGAGAGTGGACTAGACCGGGGAAGAAGACCCCAGGAGAACGACCCACAAACTGGAGAAACAATTATGCAGAATTTGGGTCATCTCCCGGGCATCGCGGGGGAAAATCGTCTCGGGCTCGCCTGGTATCGCTGATGAGTTTTCTCAGCAGAGGAGAAAAGTCATAATAATTGCGCATTCAATTCTGATTCTGAATCCGATTCCGAATTCGGTTTCTGTGTCGTTTGCTCTCGGCTCTCGGATCTCGGCTGCTGGGAAATGGTGGAAATGCTGTGAAGTCATTTCATTTTAACGGCTCTTAAGCAAACAAACGAGGCAACACTGCTCCCGAGCTGAACCCATACCCATCCATCCGCTGATCCGCTGATCCACTGATCCACCGAACTGAACCGCGGAACAAGTGACGAACGTGCCGCTCATCACGATCGCAGGAATCCGCTGCTGACGCTGATGCTGGTGGTGCCTGCAACTCCTCTGCCTCCGATGTTACCAATATGGAGCCGTCGTGCCCATCTCCGTCACCGCCAGAGTCAGAGTCAGAGTCACCGTCAGTGGATCACGAAGACGCACCATCATACCATCCATACCTTCCTCCTTCCAATCCTTGTCAACTAATTGCTCGATCTCTTATCGACTGTGGCTACCTGCTGATTTCATGTTTGGAGAACGGTTTTTAGTTCTGGGTTTCTCCCTGGACATGGACTCTCTTTCTCTCCCTCCCATGGGTCCAACTTGATCGCCGAGCATTGATCATTGATCGCTGATGAGTCCACGTTTTTGTCTCCTGTCAAGGTTAAATCGTTCACTTCTCCTGCACGTGACCAAGCCCATGAATATGGTCTGGAGTGTGGAGTGGAGGGAGATCCTCTGTGCCCATCCTCTAATGACACAAATTCCCATAGTGCATATTTGTGGAACCGTTAGGCAGGGCCTGGGAGATGCATATGACAAATGAGCAGCCGGAGCAGCAGAGCAGCAGAGAAGCAGAGGAACGATGATTGGGGAGGCTTCAGGTGAGGAGCACCACTCATGAGCACCACTTAATTGCACGCACATCTGCCTGGGATGCATGGGCTGCATGGGATGATCAGGAGGTGGCTGTTGGTGGAGTGGCTGGTGGTTGAGTGGGCAACCAGTTGATTGGCTTAAGCACCGCATTGAGGAGCAGGAAGTGCAGCAGCTCGTGTCGGAGCCATTTACTCCGATCTTGTGTCTGGTGTATGGTGTATGGTGCATGGGTGTTGGCCCACCTAGGGAGATCGAGAAAGAGATGTGGTCCATGGACATTCCTGATTCGTCCTCTGTCCGCGGCTGCCGTAAATTTGCTTTAACCAAATCGCAAACAAATCGAACCCCGCATTGTTGTTCCTTATAAGCCCAGAGCTGTCTGTCCCCAACTTCTCCCCTTCCCAACCCCAACCCTATAGATCCTCCCCCCGGTCCCCTCCAGGTCAGTGCGTGAGTCGTGTGCCTCCCACTCTGAAGTTGGACCTGGACATGGCTCTGTTTGTCTCTGTTTCTGTTTCTGTGTTGGCTGCCAATGCGTCGCGCATGTCCGATTGCCTTCCATTGATACTGCCTCCACTGCTCCCCTCCACTCCGATCCGCACCCTCCCGATCCGCCACTTGGTCTTCGTTAGCGGCTGTTTCACCTACTTTCGGCTGCTGCCATGTCGCGCTCCACTATCCCCACTCCATGCCTCATCCATCCCGCTCCCAGAGCAGCTCCAGTGCGTAGCTGTGGTCTCCAGTTTCCCGATGCTGTCATCGCCTACATTTTCGATGTCTTTGTGGTGCGGCTGACGTCGCGGTGCTTTCTGGCTTTCTGCTCCCGGAGCTCTATGGTGCTATCCGCGGCAACGCCCATTAGAGCCACCGAAACACAGATCGAGACCGAGACCGAGGCAGAGGCAGAGACCAAATTCTGCGGCTGCCATTTGGCGGTAATGCGTTTCAATTACATCCGCGATCCAGATCCCGATCCGCGAACGCGTTCCAAATTTCATTGGTCTGCTCTGATCTTTACGAGATTACGAGGAAATGCTTTTCCTTTGTCCCATTCCCATTCCCATTCCCATACCCATTCCCCTCCCTCTTGCTCCACTCTCCCTCTCCCTCAGGGAAAGTGTTGGAAATTGATCCGCAAAGTAATTGCAGCTGCCTTTGCCTTCGCAGCTCCCCAGCAATCCTTTTAAGTAGCTTATTGTCTGGGCCTGTTCCTGGGACTGGGACTGGGACTGTGCCACTGCAGGGGCATGGGCCTCCGGCTGGCCCACATTTGCATTGCAACATGAGAGATCCTCAATTAAAAGGCCAGAAACAAGCTCCAATGTTGCTGCTGCTGCTGCTCCTGATCCCTGGCCATGTTCCACTTGACTTTAATTGGATTCTGTTACTTTTGGGCACATTTCCTAGCTGCAGCCTGGAGCTTGGGGATTGGGGATTGGCAGCGGGTGATGGTGATGGCCGAGGAAGAGAATGCGACACGACACACGATGACAAATGTTGATATTCAAATGGCACCGTTGGGGGCGTTAGGAGCGTTAGGAGCGGGCACTTGTTGGTGATAGAGATGGAGCTGGAACAGGGGCAGGGGCTGGAGCTGGAGCTGGATGGGGACTTGGATGTACGGCTTTTGTCACCCGAGTGGAGGTGAAGGAGAGCGAGGCTGGAGCTGGAGCTGGAGCTGTGTCCCCAGCCAAACGACACCCGCACCAGGCATTCCAATCGATTGTTGGCCATGTTGCGCGGATGCCTCTCTCGGATGGGTGAGAAAAGTAAGCCGTTGGCCAACTCTTCTCCCTCTCCCTCTGCCTCTGCCTCTCCGTCTTTCGCTTCCCCATTCTCTTGCTGCTCCTCTGATCCTCTCCATTCAACGCAAACAGGCAGCAGATGTTTGAAATGTTTGCGCGACTTTGTCAACGTTCTCCAGCAGCGTCTCCTGTTCTTCTGTTCTTCTGTTTGGTGTCTCCTCCAATTGAATGCATTGCGAAATGTCACCAGCCAGCACCTGTCAGCAGATGTCGGAGGAGGCCTCTGCCTCTGTCTCTTCCTATAGAGAAGCCAAACACTTCTGATACCGTTCGATTCGGTTAGGTGGGATGGAGTGGATTCCAGATTCCAGATTCCAGCGGGAGATCAGTGCCCCAAGAATCTCCTCCAGCAATTAAACCTCTAGAATGCATATTCCTCTCGGTTTCTGCTTCTCCCCCAACAAATTGGGTTAAGACTGCAGTTTGCATAAAATGAACAGCGTTTAGCATGCAAAAAGGAAAATCAGGGGAAACCCAATCCATGGAAAGTACATTTCCATATGCATCGCAGGCCTCCCTCCAAATACGATTTCGATTCGCTCCGCTCCAAAGCCAACTCACGATTCCGCTTATCTCGGGGCCAGAGCCTTGAATTCCTAACGAAATGTGTCAATAATTAATTGTATTCAATTAAAACACGTTCCCTCTGCTCTGTTGCCGATCTTCCAGTACTCCAATCCTCCGCTGCACAAGACGATCCGCGGATTAATTAAGATGCAGTTGGATCAGAAGACAAGAACTGGAATCGCGATCGGTCCTGGTACTGGTAATGGTCTTGGCCTACTCCAGAGTCATGTAATATGCATTTGACGATGTTGACTCTGGTTCGGGCTTCGGATATGCATCGATATCCATGGAGTATAGAGTATATCCAAGGAGGAGACGAAGGAGGAGTCCCCCTGTCTGCCGTTGTCCACGTTTTCGGGTAAAAGTGCAGCTAAACATCAATTAGCCCAATTCCCAGGCCGTTGCCACTTTGACTGTTGCCTCTTCTCCATCTGTGACTTCTGTGTCTGCTCTGCCTCTGTTTCTCTTTCTTCTGGGATTCGGATTCCACTTTGCTTTCATGTGCATGTTGCATGTGGCTCACGTTGCATTTCGGCAACCAGCGCCAGTTGCAGTGGCTGTTGGAGTGGGGAGTTGCTGCCAGGGCTGCCCTTGCCTGTGATTAGATGCGGCTCCTCTTCACACAAGAGTGAAATTTATTGCAATTTTCATTTCATTTCATTTATTTGCGATGTCTTGTCTTCGTTCTCCATGATGTCCGACCCTCTGGCAGAGGAGAGCCTTTCCCATATCTTTTCATTGTTCCACATCAGCAGTGATTCTCTCTCTCTGGGCTTCAATGGTCAGTCCTCAGTCCCCACTCCTGACTTTCCAGTTCCCAATGCACTCTGCTTGTCTCACGTGCCATCGAAAGTGCGTCGTGCGGTGGTTTCACTTCTCAGCGGACTGGAAAGTGATTCTAATCATACGGATTTAATGAAATAATGCCAGCCGAGGAGAATGTAGAATATCGAGAAGAAACCCAGACCCCGACTCCAAGCGAACATTTCACTCATGTCGGGTGTCAAGCGGACGAGGCTTTCAACTAAATCAAAAGTCTTCCATCTGCGATCGACTCGACACACATTTGACTCTGTTGTCCCGTCTTCAAGGTCTCTCCTCCGGCATCGGCACTGGCACTGGCACTGGCATTGGCATCCTTCGATATTCGCATTCCCGTCACGATTTCGGCCACAAAGAAATGCAAGGCAGCGCGACAGGCAGATGAACGATGGCCAGGCATCACTCGGAATCGGATTGGAATTGGAATCGGACTCGGACTCGGATTCAGATGATGTCCAATGTTGTGACACCCGATTTCGTATTCGAATTCCTATGCCTGTTCCTGATGTATAATGCAAAATGTTAAGTTGCAGGCGAATTGCAAATGTTTGACACAGGAAATGAAAGTTCGTCAAATCGAAGGGGAGAGGCGCGGTGTGCAGAATTCACCGTTTGGAAGATGCCGCAGATCTGCTAAAAGTGAAACCTCTAATAGCCCGTAATTGCCTGGCATTCGGAGAAATAGATGTTCGGCCTAATAGGAAACCAAAGAGTCAGCAGCAGGCATCATTAACCCCTCGAGATTCTCATTTGTTATCCTCCAACTTTCAACCCGTGGCTTTCAACAGGTTTCCTCGGGTCCAAGCTCTGCCCCAACCCCTGCTCCTCCTGAAACTCCAACTCCAACTCCGATTCAATCCAACGCGACTCACGCACAAAGATGACATTCACCTTCCTCGTGATTCGAGATTCGAGAACCGCGATCTATGCAAATAACCATAAATCTGAGCAGCAGAAACGACAACTTGGGGAATTGCTTTGACCCACAATCGGATGAGCAGACGGAGCAGAACTTTTGCTTTTCTTTTCGTGCGAATCAATTAGCACGGATCCAAGATGATTTATGGTATCCAGGGCACTCTGACTCGAAGGGAGTTAATTTGCACCCAAGGTGTATGGGGCACACGCCCCATCACCTAAATTAAGCGAACACCTTTTAATTAAATAAACGAAAGGCTTATCGAAAGATTAATGGATGTGTGGTGTGATGTAGAGTGTGGTGTGTGGTGTGTAGTGGATAGTGTGTGGAGGAGGAATTCAGAATCAGCTGAGCAATCAGTAAACACAAATTTGCTAATCTTGCATCTCCCCAATGAGAACATCGCATCATACAAGCAGAATTAACAACAACATCGCTGGGATGTGGATGTGGGATGGAGACACAGAGGGAGAATGTCATGAACTTTGAGCCGCAGTTCCTCTTTCGACTTCGTCTCTGGCATGACCCGATCCCAGCCAGCGTCTCGTATCAGCGCTGACATCGCCTAAACAGCCAAGAGAACAACATGGAAACAAACGATGCTGGGATTGGGATTAGTGGGATTGGTGGGATGAACAGGGATGAACAGGGATGGGGATGCGGATTTGGATGGGGAACAAGAGTTGATCCTGCTGCTCCTGTTAGATGTGGCCATGTCTACACTACTGGCACAATTTCCAGGCCAGACAGAAGACGTATTCCCGTTCCCGTTCCCGTTGCTTTTTATTGCTGTTTACCTAGCTAGTTCTGTGGCTGTGGCTGTGGCTGTGCCTCTTGCTCTTCCTCTGACTGTTGTCTTCATTGCTGGCTGAGCATTTTGTCAGCGGCATGTTAAGATTTAAATAGACATGCAAAGCCGTGCCACGAGGAATCGGAATCAGCCAGCACTCGTACACAGCCGGGTAGAGCCACGGAGAGTGGGTGGATGGAGACTCCTCCTAACCATTTGCAGCGGGAGTAAGATGCACACTTTCGATAAAAATTTCGCCTGAAATTTATGCAACTCGAAGAACAGAACTGAGAACGGACCTAGGAACTGCCTTGGTGCCCAGAAATGGAACAACATCATTTACAGCACGAGCTGAAGCTGGAGCTGAAGCTGGAGCTGGAGCTGGGGCTGTCGTTCCTCCCATTCCTGACTTATTTGTGGCTGCCAGACACGAAGCCACACGAAAGTTGTCATAAATGCGATTCTGTAACCCATTTAATGGTTATCTAGGTTAAGGGCAAGTGGGACATCCATTGGTCTTGGAGCGAATCAATTGATTTGTGCTCATATGTAAATCGACATAATCAATTTCTTTTTCAATTTTCCAGCACACAAATCCATAGCTTTTGTTCGCAGACAACATTTTCATTTCGGTTGAATGCGGCTTGGGCATTGGCATTGGCTCTGCCTCTGGCCGGATCATAACTCTGGCTGGCTGGCTCTTGGCCAACCTGCCCAGTGATTTATGCTTTCGGGCAGTATCTTGGCCATATCACATTAACCATTACCAACTCCCACTAAAGCGAGGGGGTGACTCGGAGCTGGAGCTGGAGCTGGAGCAGGAGCCGGGCAGATGGGCAACAGGAGGCAATGTATCTTCGCTTATGACTGACATCCTTTTCGCTTTTGCCAGCATTGTATTCTTTTATTTTTTGTGCATTTTTTGTATTCAGTTTTGCGGTCAATTGGTCAGGCTCTGGCTCTAGCTATAGCTCTGGCAGAGGCCCTGGCCATGGCTTTGGCTTTGGCTATGGAACTAAGACACATGTGTGTGGAATCTATAGATTCCCGCTAGTTCTTGGGCATTGTTCGATGGGCTCCTCGGCGGCTCCATGCGAACGGCAGATTTCGGTTTTTATTTGTTCATTACTGGGTCCGCAGTCCACGTCGCTTTTAAATGAGTTATTGAGCAAATGGCTCCGAGCTGGTTTACCTACATACGATCCCACATTTCGGGGCTCGTTTGTTTGCCGTCCTCTGTGCGGTGCTGTGCCAGTTACTCGTACTCGTACTCGTACTCGTAGTTATCCAAGTAAACCCAGTAGGCCAGCTTCCCAGCCCACTGCCCACAGCCCAGGAGTCATCTTGCCGAACGGAGATGATTAAACCGAACTTTTGCATTCGGCTTGTTCCATTCTTGGTAATGGGAAGACTCTCCGTTCCCGTTCTCCGTTCTGCGTTCTCCGTGTACATATGTGGGTCAATGGCCAAACAATTTGCATTGTGCGCCGACCAAAAACCATTTGTAATTACAAAAGACCAATGATGACAAAAGGTCACACAGTAAATTCTCTCTCTTTATAAGATTCTATTTCTGGCTGCCATCCGATACGCCTTCCAAAGAAAGTTGACCGGAGGAGTGCGAAAGGGGATTATTTAAGGGTATGACAAATCTCCGCTTTTCTAATAGACTTTTGAAGACAAAAGCCCCTTTAATCGTATTAAAAAGAATTCGCAAAGCCTATGCCACAAATCGTTGTGTGAATTTCTAATTTTCCCATTCACACTCATCAGAAAGCCATTTGCCATTAAATCCATCATTCGATTCGAATCTAGGGTTCAACCACTTTGCCAAAGATTCAGTGGACCGCTCGAGCGGTCTGCGCTTTTGCTTATTCGCTTCAACAAAACTGAAATGATATTGACAGGACAAGAGAGCAATGATATTGACAGGATTAAAAGTCGGACAGGAAAGCAGAGAAAGTTGCCTTACTTTTCATTTGAGTGGGTGGGAAAAGGCCAGGAATGTGTGTGCTCGTAGGAGAAAACCCCATTGAGACACCAGACAGCCACCAGACACATTCCATTAAAATCCATTTAGTTAATCGCATTTGAAGTATTTCGTAAGCCTTCTAATTGAAGTTCGATTGGGCAGAGGGGTTATTACCTGCCTGATGGTTTCTTTGGTAGTGATTTCGTTTGGTTCTGTTTAAGTTTCACTGTACCTGCCAACCGAAATGTTATATATTTGCGTTTCGTACACCTAATGAGACTTAATGACACCCTTAATTGTTGTGATAATTAAACAAAAACCGAGAAAACAAACAAAGCCCGAAAACGATGAACAACTAATTTGATAATTTGCCTAATCAGTTCAGAAAATTTCGAGAAATTCAGCCACCACTCTTGGAGCAATCTTGGACCCCTTTGGGACTCTCCATTCATGAACTTAGATAAGAATATATGAATAAATTTAACACGCAGCCCATTCATGTCTACAACCGTTAGGTTTAATGGAAAAGCCACAACTTCTAGAGTGGATTTCTTTATCTCCATTCATCCATATATCTATCTCGCCGTCTTGGTAGTATGCAAAGTGTGCTACTGTGTTACTAACTGTCGGACCTGCTTAGGGGAACCCTTCATCGGGTTGGACCCGATAGATCTTTGTGGAACCAACACACTTTTCTAATTGGAATGACCCTTTCTGGGCGGCCCTTGGCATCAACTTTCTTTCCCAAAACTTTCAATTAAAACTTTCGGTTTTTATTTGTCACTCGCCAGCAAACCAGACCTGGTCCCGTTCTAAGTGACATTAGCTGCTTCTCATGTGTCACACGAGAAATGTCTGGGAAGGGACTGGGTAGGGGGCGGTACGCAGCGGCGCTCGTTCTGACCTTCAGGCGTACGTCTAATAAAAAAAACATGACAATAATAGCCCATAATCCGATTTTGGTGCTCTTGGCACGCACATATGGCTGTATATTATTTTTGGAGCTCTGTCCCATGGGAACCTGTTACATTTGAGCCTATGAAAGTGAAACGAAATCATTTTTGGTTCCCAAAGAACTTTAGGATTGGTAAGCTTGAGTGCGGATAGTTTATTTATAAAAGAAGCATGATCAAATGATCTCTCTATTTAAAAAAAAAATTTGTGTATCGCCGTTATTTATAATCTTTTATGAATTGCAAATAATAGCGTATAAGTAGCCCGCGGTTCGATCTTAAATACTCGTATTTATTTGGTTCTTAATGTTGAACAGACTGATGATAAGATGATGAGCTTATGTGGATATAACACATCTATACATTCATATTTACAGCTGACAATCTTCTTACAATCATCATCTCCTGCTTTCTGTCAAATGGAAGCTTGTCAACATTTAATCCAATGAAAGAGACAGAAATTTGTAGTTCCAAGTTACCAAGAATAAGCTGATGAATAAGTGTAGAAAATTCTGTTTATAGCACAAGAATCATCTTTGGATTCTCTAAATGGAAGAGTGTCAACTCCTATTAAAGCCAATAAAGGGGATTTACTTTGAAGTTGATTCACTGCCTCAAAGGTATAAATCAACAGATCAATCAGTCAAATTATCTGCCAGAATAATCTCATAAATAGAGTCACAAATGCTGTTTGCTCACTCAGACTACCTTCAACGCCCACACATCAGCATCGACACCCGGAGTCGCGGGCTTGTCTGCCACTTGTTGCCGCACTCGAACACACAGAACACAGAAAAATGAAGAAAAAAAGACAAGGAAAACGTTTTTTACATAATTTTATTGCCACTGATATGGTCTGTTCCCATAATCCGCAGACAGGGAGCACCGACACCGACACCCACACCCATTAGGCGCAATTCAGAGTCGAGTACACGAATTTTGGTTTGGTTTTGCTTGGAAAATATGCAACCTACCAACTGCCGTTAAACGCCCACGGGATTTGTCGGGAGTTGGATAAGACTAGACCTGTGGATGGAGTTGGAGTTGGAGCTGGAGTTGGAGCTGCAGTTGGGTCTATGCTTGAGGAGGGAGTTTTGTCGGAGCTGGGCCGACACAATAAATAATATGTAACAAAGTCAGGACCGCCATGCCGCCACCGCGATGCAGTTGCCTCTGCCGTCTCAACGTTGCAACGTTGCAACGTTGAGTTATGAAGTGGACTTGTGGCGCGTGCGGGAGTGCGGCTCCTAATCCGCGCAGTTCTCGAGATTTACACAGATCTGTGCTCTGTTAATTTCCGCTTTGGCTCTGACTCCGACTCCGACTCCGGCTCCGGCTCGGGGCACAACGTTTTGCGGATTAATGTGGGTCAGAGCGGTTGGGTCCTGAGATTTATGCCGAGCCGCGGTAATTGCACAGCGGTCTGACATTTATCATCGCCAGGCAACAGTTGATTGCGACTCAAATCGAACACTTTCTCACACGAAAGTGAAGCGCTGGTGGTGCGGGGCTGGGTTGAGTGGCCCAAGCAGGTCCCACAATTTTCACATGATTCTTTCCAATGCACACAGTGCACATAAATCACTGGCTTTTGTTTGTCTATTTTCATGCATTGATTCGAATCGATTCATTGGGCCCCCGGGCGACTCTCACTTTCAACACAACCCGAACCGAGACGACTCCGAGTCGATTGGATTCGACATAGCTCTCATCGACCCGCAGCATTCCTTTCAACGACTTGGCGTGGTATGGATTATTAATGGTCAAAGGCAATCGATATACTACATCGCTTTTGGCTGGATGGATGACCAGTGGTACCGTTACCATCTCCTGGTTGGTGCACCACTCTCCATGGCCACTTCCGCCAACAAACGAAAATCAGCAATCCCGACGCTCCGTCCTCTCCTCCGTCGTCGTCGTCGTCGTCGTGGTCGTCGTTGTGAGGCAATTAATTTTGCTAATCGCATGAAGAATTCTATGGCATATAAATGCCAACATTAAGAACACAACGGGGCCACCACCGCCAAAAAGCGCTGCTGGCCTTTAATTATGGAAACGGACAGCAGTTCCACATGACAGCCAGACCCAATGCTCGATACCTTCTTCCACGATCGGAGCCTGGAGAGCAGCATCCGCTGCGATCGGCCCTGTTCGGACCGTTCGAGCGATGACTCTCCGATGTTGTCATAAAAACAAAATGCTCTCTGGAACATGAAAATGTTCTATGGCCACGACCCGAGGCCAAGTGGAACAGGTGCAACCAGTTGGGGTCCTCACTGCAGTGAAGTACCTCCTATAGTACAGTACATGAAGTACTGTTTGTTGTTCTCTCCTGGAACCAGAGAAGGTTATGGATTCAAAATTAATCAGTGGGAGGATTTGTAAGCTGGCTTTATGGGAGAAAAGTCGTAAATCATGTCAGTCCCTGAGATAGTACTCACAGATACGGTAGAAGCAAAGGCGCTGCTAAACCTTAAGATATCGGAATAGAAGAACTCTCGCCAAGCTTACAGATGTGAATAATCAAGAATTTAATTGGAGAAAACGGCATGGTAGTAAACAGATAATAAAATATCCATCAAAAGTCTAATAAAAGCATAGAAAGGTTTAGTTTAATGTATCAATTGGATCTTGGATTTCTATCTAGCTCTGAGCAACGATCATCATCATGACGATGATGATGATTTCCTGGATGATTTCTACCCAGGTGTCTAAAAGCACGTTCGCTTCCCAGGAGATGGCTTTGACAAGTCAAGTCTTTCATCTTTCAATTGATTCGAATCAATCGATCCAGTCAGATACGAGTAGATGCACTTCGAGATGGGAGCCTCAATTTTGAGGCTTGGGGAATCGACAATCGGCAAGAAATCAAACAATTTCGCTTTCATTGTACGCAGCTCAATTTGTACAATATAATTTGGGATTTGGGGTCTTTATTAATGCAATTACCGCACGTTAAATAAAAGCCGCGCTGCGGTTACGTGCAACGTGACCAGATCGAGCAAACATTACATCAGCGGGCGCAATTTGGGGAAGCGGTCCCGTCGCAGGCCCGACTGCGACTGCGACGGCGACTGCGGCCCCATCATCAAAGAAAGCGCCCGCCGGAGGATTAGACATGGCTCAACTACGAGCAGTCTCCCGACCGGGCACACCATGGCACACATTTCGCTTTATTCCACCGCACTTAAGTGTAATAAAATTTGTAATAGAATAAGTGCAGCATTCGTCGGCGGTATCCGAGGTTCGTTCTCCATTTGCCATTTGCCTCCCGATGACTGGGGACTGGGGGACAGGGGACAGGGGGCTGCCGCCCATTCTGATGCCTTACATGGAAATGATTTTCGATTCAGCCAGCGGGCACATAGCGAATAGATGATGCCCTCCCTGCCTCCCTCCTTAATCTATTGTAAATCTGGAGCGCCAAGCCGCAGTGAAGATCATTCAGGGGCGCACACAGCAGCCGGATCGGATTAGATCGGGTTTTTCCCCTGGGAAAGCTAATCCTCCATAAGTCCCCCTCACCTCCCATCCCACAAGGTTTATGGCCACGCACCTGTATCCATTTCTATGAGGTTCAGAGCTCGAATGCAGCTGATAATCGACTTCCGTTAGCCAGATGCTGTTGACCCAGTTGTGGTCAGATATGTGGGTACTCCTCTCTGCCGTCGACTCTGAATTGGACTATGACCGGGATGGACATGGAATCTGTGGGCGGGCCTCGGGCTGTGCATCTTAGTATTCAGCATTTACCCCGCTTCAATATGACAAAAGTCCGTGAAAATGGCAGAGATCTGGAGCCATATAAGAGCAATGGCAATACAAGTAATATGGAAATTTTCCCCGTTTTCTCCAAGGCAGCAGATTTCCCTAAGCAGCCGAGACACGAAATTCAAATTCAAATGCCAGAAGCCAGAAGCCAGAAATAGGAATACCCTCGTCCTCATCCCCAGTCCCAGCCCCAGTCCCATTCTCAGCCACAGCCTCAACCTCGATCTTTTAGAATCTATGGACATTTAGACACTGGGCGATCTCACCTCACCCAAATACGCGACAGCTCAATCAGTTGGCCATGACTGCGTGCTGTGGCCATGGATGGGGGATGTGGATGGGGATATTTGGATATGGATGTGGATATGGATATGGATGTTGCCATGGATCTGCCTGCTGCTGATTCTGTTGCTGTTGCTGTTGCTGTTCCTGCTCCTGCTGCTGGAGAGGATTTCGGCCAATTTGATTTATGTGCAGGCCGGGGAACTTGTCTCTTCCTCGTTGCATTGCAGTTTCATGTTGGAATTCATGAATAAACATTAAAGCTGCCGAAAATTTGTGCAAGCCATGGCCATAGAACAATAGAACTTGGACTGGCGATGCTCCATTGTGTTTTATGGAACCCTTTTCCACATCGAACGTGAGGTTCAGCTCGAGTACAAATTCTCACAGATACACAGATCCATCCATGGGTGTGCACTGTGCACCCTTCGAACTAAGGTTCAGATCTTGTCACTCTCAGATCGAATTCATTTGCCGCAGTTCGAACTCGATGCCCTGTGATTCCCTCAGCTCAAAAGATTTCGCAGTGCGTGCAACATTTGTGAATTATTTTGTGAAAGCTGTCATCTCCGAGAGAATTCATTGACAAGTGTGAGACTGCCAGAGAACTGCCACGCGTGCCCCACTCGCTGGGGCTCTGATTAGTTCAGGTGCTCGCATTGACCCAGAGAACTACATTTCCGTCAGACTGTGGGACTCACATAACACTTTCGGTGTGGGGCATCGAAGGGGCAATTAAGTGGAGGAGTGAAGACCAGGAGTGGGATACCAGCCACTCTGTCTTCCGTTAGTCTCTCACTCAGTCACCCAGTCAGGCAGTCATCCAGCCAGTCAGTCAGTCAGTCAGTCAGTCGGGGAACGGTTAATTTGCCCAAAGAGACGAGACACGAGCAGTTCTCTCGCTGTGATAAATGGCCCTTCGTCATCGTCCAGCTCCAGCTCCAGGTCCAGGTCCAAGTCCCAGGCCCACTTCCTCGTCTTAGTCTGGGACTAATCGTTGCTGTTTGGCCTTAGTTAGACGGCTAAATAGTCTCACACCTCGACACAGGCACAGACATCGGCTCAGACATGGACATGGACATGGAGTTCGACAAGGCGTCTGCTAATATTCTGGCCGGCTGCAACTCAATTAGGATGCTGGAAATGATTCATTCTAATCTCGAGTCGAGTATCTGCAGTCATGAAGTCTCCTCTAGAGATACATTTACCGTTGCCTGGTGCGGCGGCATTCCCCGAGGCGGCTCTTAAGCGCTAAGCTGTTGTGTCTAGAATTTTGCATGGCCATTTCATTATTGATTCGGATCTGACCGGGTCGTAAATGTCTTAATTTAGTGCCAGTTCCCTGTTCCCTACTGACAGTCGCATTCTTCGTCAGACAGCTCTTGGGATACCCTGCTCTGTGTGTCTCTGTAGGGTATTCGAGACGATTCCCATTAATTAAGGAAAGTGAGAGTTGCAACCAGCACATATCTCAGATATCCCATCTCTTTAGGAGCATTTCTGTTTGCTTTGTTTGTTTTGATGGGCTTCTGCGAGTGAATGACTTTAATCGATGGCCAAACCCCAGAGCAACCTGCATGAGCCATCATTAGGCCTGGCCCAGACGCAGTTTGTTAACGCGTTTACAATGAAAGTGAAAAGTAGAGTTAAGTGTGTACAAATCGACGATGCACTTTCATTGCATCTACATACGAGATCAGCGACGTTTTTTACCCTTTACCCGTGAGGCCCTCCGGCTCCCTGAAATGAATCTGAAGTCACTAATTAGTGACTCAAAATGTCTATTTGTGGAACATTTTATTTGTTTATAGAGAAAATATTTGTACTCCGTTCTTGTATTATTGCTAATCCGAGGAGTCGCCTGAGAGCTCGTTGCTAGAGCAACCGAAAGAGAAGTCGCTAGAGTCGGAGTATGAGCTGCCGCAGATGAAGCTAGAGCTTGAGATATTGGATTTAGCACTCTTGGTTGGCGATCCTTTGTAGGAGTCCCAGCTGGAGCTAGAGTCTGGGCTGCAGCTGCGGTCGCAGGCGGGATCAGAACTAAAGCCGTGCCCAGGGCTCACCCAAGAGTTGACGTAATTGTCATCTGGATCTTCAGAGCGTGGTCTCTCGGTAGAGTCCGTGTACGCCAACCCCTTGGTCAGTATGTGTTGAATGGCTGAGTTGCAGAAACCGTTGAAGCTTCGCTGTAATTCTTCGGTGAACTGCTTATGGTTCGCAAAGTGGCCCTGCGACAGTATCGTTTCCAGAATGTCACACTTCGTGAGGACCAATAAGTAAGCAAATGGCATGTCCAGTTTACTGCTGAGGTCCCGAAGCTTGCTCAACCGCGCCCAGCACTGGCTCTGCCACATTTCCGGTTCCGCGACCCTCTTCTTGGCGACCTTGCGGCACTTCATTTCCAGAGTGGCGCTGCGGGGATTCCTGGTGGATCGGATCTCCGGTCCCTTGGGCCGATTTACCATGATCTCCAAGAAAAGATTTGCCGTTTGCATGCCGTTTATGTACACCGGGTCATCGGGTCCGAAGAATTTGAAACAATTTTCCAACATAATTCGAAAGTCTTTGACAGCCTCTGCATAACTCCGGTAGTACCGATTATCGATTCTCTTTATAATACTGCCTATATCCATCGGATTCTTGATCATCTCATAGTATTTCGGATTCTGGATGGGCTGCAAAAAGACCGATGCGTACCTTTTGTCCACTATTTTCGCAATCACAAAATTCTTGAACCAATTAAGTTTATTGGTGTGTCGCCCCATTCTTTCTAGTTTCGGCATCACCTCCAGCTCCATCTTTTGGTGCTCTTTTGCAGACTTGTCGCAGCTCTACGGTGAAATACAGTGTCATGTGGAGTACATGGGGTATGAGATTCGGCTTACCATAGTTGGGTTCTGGTATCACCTTAGGGCCTATGGGGCGGTAATCTTGTTAAAACTGGTTCCGTCCTGCAGAAAAAGAGTGCAATTTCACCAATTAATTGTTAATCTTTCTTGATACTACCTAAAAAAACTATGCAACCTTACAAGTTGACTTGATTTTAGACAATGACAAACCTAATCGACAGCAGGCTATATTTCGCATAGTTATTTGACAGGTAACCTAAGCGCCTACTTTGTGATTCTTTTGCCCCGATTTGCACAACCGATTAGACAACTTTTAAATTCATATATATATCATTTGCATTTACCTTTGTAGATCGATCGTCCACTTGTCTAGACAGATGTTCAGGTCATGTTGGGGGGGGTTCTCTGCGTATCTCTGCGCTGGTTAATTGAGTCTTTATTGCGAATTAGTGTGGACCAAGTGGAGAATGTCCGACCAGATCATGGCCAGCAATTAATTTACTCATCAGACCATTTCTGTCGCATTATTGATCCACAAGCGGCTCAGAGCCACTTTGTCTTTTTCATCTCTCATACTGGTTCGAGTAGTTCTGGGAAACTGCAGCTCGAGCTTGCCCCAGAATCCACGGCTGGATTCTCTTGAGATAAAAACTGCCTCAGTGCCGCATAGCTGGGGTAGTCTTAGCATTTTAGGTAATTTGGCAAACAAGAAAGACTCATAACTCTATTACGAACTAATACCATCAACTATTGTTTAGATGCATACATATATGTTATATGTGGATTTTCCCATCATCATCATCATCTGATTCGTTGCTGCCTCTTTTTATAATGAATTTCCCATTTGGTGGGCCTTTCAGCTGTTGGCCGCTTTGATCTGTCATGCTTCGGTTGGGCTCCGGCTCCTTGACTCGCTTGCACCTTAAACTTTCCCTCTCTATGCCCCACTGCAAGTCCTTCTCTCCTACACGCTGCAAAGATCGTTTAGGCATCCATTTTGGCCAACTCACGACTCCAGCTAAAAGGCAATTAATGAAATTTGGGTCCATGGCAGGTGTCGGTGTCTGCCTGCTTCGCCTTTGTGTGAATTGCGTCGCTTTGTGACCCAATAAAAAGCCCATTAGGAGGCCATCCCATCCCAGTCCCAGCCCAAAACCACATCCCATATGTGAGCGGGCTTGCACTTGCAACTGGGACAAAAGGTCTCTTCTCTTTGATCTGCCCCCAAAGCCAAAGCGTCTCGTTTACGTGTTGATTAATTTGTACGACGTTGAGAGCCGAATTCCACGCCCACTTTGGACCTCCTCCAGTCCGATGATCTTCTATGCCGCGCCACTCCACGCCACTCCACTCCACCTGGCCTCGACTCGCCGCTCAGGGAGCTCAGGTCTCGCTTAGTTAAGTGGCGGATCAGCTAAATCATTCTTGTGGGGCGGGGTGAAATTACCATGATAAACGAAATCGAATACACAAAGGCCAGAGAAGAATACGTATACCTTTTATTTCTTCTCTACCGCTTTATTGTCTCTTGATTAATGTTTATGTATAGGGCTAAATTTATTCAGGTTTTCACAGTTAGGCGATGAAAAGTGAAAGGACTATCCAGTAGCCAATGATTATATTGGTGGGTGTTCCCAACAAAAGCCAAGCCACCGATGGCCAAGAATAGGGAGCTGCTCGCAGCTGTATAGCTTTCCCTATTAACACCCATATAACCAAAACAAATGGAAAGTGTCACAGACACCAAAGTGACGCGCCAACAACCTTGAAACAGGTTGTTGGATTTTTATTTTAGTTTTATTTTAATTACATTTTAACACGCACATAAAAAGAAATACCATACCCCATGGAGAAGTGCGTAGAACATGTACGACTAAAATGCTATAAAAAGAGAAATTCTGAGGCATAAAGCAGAGTTCAATGGACTTTTCTCGACAGCAATTTGCATAAACAACTGACAAGCAGAAGGTCCCAACCCAAAACCCCATAACAAGAAGGGGCCTTCCAAATTATGATATTTTATCTATCCAAAAGTCTTCTTTCGCCGGCTTTCGTTTTCGAATTAGCGAAATCTTCGGGGTCAGCGACAATCATTGCCAAAAATTGTCACACATCGACCCGTGGCCGTGGCGTACCACGCGTCTCATCATTTCATTTGCGACGAAACCTTACGCAAATCTCCATCCACATCCATATCCACCACGAACTGACCTTAATGATGGCCGATGATTTTCGGCATGCCCGTGAAATTGCAGCCATAAAACGGCAAATGCTCAACCCCACAGCTCTCAGAGTACTTTGAAAGTAAAAACAAGAAATTAGCTGCTATTGGCAGAACAACGAAGAGGAGATGCCCTTTCATTTTAGTTTAGAAGGAGAATTATACTGGATTGTTCTATGAAGCTCTAGAGAATGAAAAATCCTACCAAAACCCTGCCTACTTCTTTCTAAAAGCAAGAGGAGAATTTATGTTAAATGATGGTAATTGCAGATCTAATTTCTACGGTTATCTTGTGGGGTTTGGGGGTTTCTAGAGTATCATTTAAGAATGCCGAACTTCACCTATTTTTTAAGATTATCCTCTTTTTGAAAGCGTATTGCCGAAACAATTCAAATTCGTGTACAAGGGGCAACTGTTGCTTTTCTATTGCTGTTGTTACTGCTGCTGCTGCTGCTGGCATATCAAACAACTGCGGCCCGTTGACCGATGACAGGACTTCTCCTCTTAACGTGCATTTATTTTCATTTTCGTTTTCAAAGAGCCCCAACAGCATCGGGAAGAGTGGAAGAGTGGAATAGTGCCTGCCCGCGAGAGTGCACCGGGAGTGCACAGCATGTGTGCGAATTGTAAATTACTCGACTGCCAGAGCAAGGCAAACAAACTCGCGAACACACCAACAAATAAACGAGCTGGGAAATTTATTTTATTTATTTCCACTCGTATTTCTATTTCTATTTGCGTTTTCCTTCCTTCATAACCAGATGCCCGCTGAATGCTATGGTATGGTATGGCCGATGTCCGATGTATGCATGATATTTATTTATGCATTGCCATGGCCATGGCCATTGCCATTGCCATTGCCGACTCTGGTCAGGCGCCAGTTTTACAAGAAAATCGAACAGGCCAGAAACAGCCAGAAACAGAAACGGAGAGCGGGCTGTTTGTGACCCACTTGCACTTGGGCCATGGCCATGGCCAAAAACGAAAGACTTTTGCCACAAACTTGCATGTCGCTTTGGTATTTTCTTTTTTGTTTGACCAGCTTCCAGCTCAAGGATGCCACAGCCAAAAACAAAAAACCAACTGACACGGATGCTTAATTAAGAGCTTATTTCGCTAGGTCCGCCGCATGCCGACTGCCAGAGACTGTGGGCCAGAAGTGAACGTCCATTTGTGTATTCATGTGTCCATGTGTCATGTTTCGATGGACATGGCAAACGGTCCCAAAGAGGGCACGGGCCCTGAAAAAAGTGACAAGTGCCTGACAAACGAGGACCGCGACACGTGAGACCCGAAAAAAGGTTGAAAAATGTGCATGCATGAGGGGAAATTCTCAACTTAACTCTTAAGCTCAATCTTTGCCAGATTGCGAAGGGAAATACATCACAGTAGACCCTGGAAATTCCGGTGGCATATATTTTAATTCATAGACTGCCTTTAAAGGGAAGAGAAATCCATCATTCATGCACAATTGTCTCTTAGCAATTTAGAGGATCCAACTCTCTAGATCTGGTGTCGTCTCTTCCTACTCATGGGCTTTCTTTAGCTTTAGCTGAAACTTTCGGCCGAAGATTGAGAAGGGAAATACTTCAGCCATGTATGGTTCTTTCTCCCGACTCCTCGACTGTGGGGTAACCACTCACCAGATCTCGATGGTGTCATCTCTTGCCATTCATGGGCTTTCTTTCAAGTGCAATCTGCGGCTCGGACTCTCGGACTTTCTTGTTTCTTTGTACCCCAGGCTTATCAGCATTCCCTCTCACTTTTACTTTGTCCAGTCTTTTCCCTAGTAGCCCGTTTTCTCTGCCCATCATTCGATGACAACAGGTTGTCAAATTCTTTCACAGACAGACCGCAGACCCGTTTGATTTGTGTGACAAAAGCTAAACATTCAAATAATTATGCACTTTTACAAGATCTTAGCTTTACAGATGGACGCTCTAGCCGCTTTCTAGGGTCTCAGTCTCAGGGCCGCCCACGTGCACACGAGTTGGAAATAGTTTCCCAGTTTTTCCGGGTCTATGGGTGTGTGTGTGGCACTTGAGGTTGTCATGTGCCTCTTCCACGGACTGTCGCTTGAGGACAGCTCAATCTAAGCAATTTTCAGAATCAGTTCAACTCTTCTCTTCAGAGGTCTGCGGGTCTGCGGATCTGTGGATCTGTGGCTGCTTCTCGGTTTGACCTCGTCCCACCCACACGTCTTGCATTATGTTGCTTTAATTTACGTAAATTGCACTTGCATTGTGCCTTATCCCATTCCCATTCCCATATCCACTCTCGGATCGGATCCGATCGGATGCCATGCCATCCATTCGCTGCTGCTCGAGTTAAATAATCTGAAAACAAATTTCAGTTCTGTTGCCTAACTGGGGATTACAAAATTGTTTTTAATGTGCATTTAACCCCGAACCGAAAAGAAGGTTGTTCCGCCCCCTGGTTCCTGGTTGCTTACATAAGATTAGTACGAGTACATTGTTTAATATTTCTATAATCTGGGCTGAGCAGCCTACTCCTGCTGCTGTTGGTGAAAGGTGGTAGGGCATAGGTCGGGCAAATATGAGAGAGCACGAGCAATGTTATTCCAATTACATTGCAAAATTAGTGCATCCCCAGTACCCTCCCCCGCAGCCCCCTTTTCTGCGAGGAGGCCATCCATTTTATGTTTTTTGTTGCACTCCCCCAACCAGCAGCAGCAGGGGGCAGCAGCGGGCAGCAGCAGTCATAAACTTGATTCTCATCCAAGTCGTGTGTTACGTCCAAGTTATGTCATTAATTTATTTTTTGCCTTTTTGTCGTGCTCTTGTGGCTGGCCTGCCAGTCTTGTGGCAGTTGCGGTTTGCCCTGACTCTTGTGGCATGCTCTCTCTCTTTCAGTGCGACATATTTGCGGCAGTCCCTGGTGTATGGTGTGGTCCAGTGCATATGGCTAAAATTAATGCCTAATGGCTTGTTAGAGAGGCAACAGCACCAGTACCAGCAACTACAGCCAGATGAGACCTAGACAAGGTAAAACGATGATTACTGCATGTTCGGTGCGCCAAGTTATTTAGACCAGTGTTCTCCTTCTCCTCGGCCAAGATCGGAGGCCTCGGCCGCCACATAATAAGCGGCCGGGTACTTATTGATTTTTACTGTTAGAAGAACGACTTGCTAACATGAAAGTCGTGTGAAACAACAGGCCAGGCCAATAAACAGACATCATAACCACGACAGGCACTCGCTAAGAGGCAATAACTTAGGGTACATGCGAGCACAACACATCCCCCCACCCCCACCACCGCCTCCATTCCTGGGCAGAGGTCGACCCTGCACAGGGCCCTCTATGATGATGATGATCTAGTAAAAATATGATCAACAAATTTGCATTGCTCGAACACGGGGTCAGTCGACCCTATGCTCTGCTTTGCTCACGGAATGGCCATCTCAATGGGCAATTGAAAGATTGGGATACGAAATGGTTTGTTGTCTTCATTACATCCGGCCCAAGTACCACCAGTTGGTAGGCCTTGCGCCGATCCAAGGTTACTAACCAGAGAAGATCGGTGCTGCCGCAGCGGGCGGTGGCCGGCTCCACTCGGCTCCGGTCTGCTCCTGCTGGGCCGAGGCCGGCCGCCTCCTGCAAGGAGTACTTATGGCTGGGCCATAAAATTGACGGAAGCTGTCTTCGGGGGAACATCGATGTAAGGCGGCCGGTCGGCCCACGGCGATTGGGGCCCATTTCAATTCGCTTTTATACGATGGTAATAAAATTTTACTCTGATAGACGTTCTTCGGCAATTGCAATTACCGAGGAGAAAGAATTGTAAATGAAATGGATGCAATTGCCATAAATTAATATGCTAATTCCATTGGCCAGTGCCTCATCTCCTCTGCTGCTGCTGCTGAAGCTCCTCTTTGAAGTAGCATTCCATCATCGGCATCGGCATTGGCATCGGACCGAACATTCGGAGGCAGCAGCAACTGCAACTGTAGCAAGCGATCCAATTAATCGGTATCAAAATCAGGCTTTCCACGAACTGCCAATTATTACACAATGCCAGAGAACCAATGCCAGGCGTCAAGGCTGGTGGCGAAAGCCTCACAGATCGGCTCTATCCGATCTGGTTCTGCGGCGCATCATGGGGCATGCATCATCATCATCGCAGTGCAGTGCACTGCTCTGCTATGCTGCTGTCTCTGTGGCCATGTGGTCATGCAAATTGGCGCGGCTGTCAAGTTGATTTGTCATCTTTCAACTTTGACAGGACGTGAGCTGCATGTAATTGCCAATGGCCGACAAGGACAGGCCACAGAAACTACAGGAGCCACTGATCCAAAGCAGCGGCCAGGAAGGGCCCCCAAGACGTTGACAGACGTTGGCAGGCCAAGCAAATTGGCGCAACACGCTCCACAGCTCCAGCTCCAGCTCCGGCTCCACATCTCTCCAGCAATTTGCATTTGCTGTTCTTGCTGCAGAGGCATCTCCTGGTCTGCTAGATGTTGCCACGGTGTCCATGTCCGTGTCGGTGTCGGGGCATCCATATCCATATCGATATCCCCGGTCATGGCCATCACATCACATTGTCCTGTACTCGCAATTAACGTTTATTGGCAACTGGAATTCCGATTGTTTTATAATTTTTTGTTGATTTATGAATCGAGCGAGTGAGCGAGCAAGCGCTGCTTTCGCCACTGCGTGTGCTCTCGATCTCATTCTGCCCCAATCGGCTAATTGGTTGTACATGCGACTGGTGTTCGAGAGGAGTGTGTGCCACAAATGTTGTCCGTACAACGCAGCTGTTGAAGATAATGTATCTTCCCGGCTGGACAAAATAAAGAGTAATCTCCTAACCCAAAAGAAGTCGACTATGGATTGACCTAAAAGTATATGCCATCGCACATATTTTCCTTTGGAAGTACTTTTGTTGCTACATTTTCAAACCTTCATTCAGTTATACTCGTACCCTGTGGACATCCCACAAGTCCTCCATGTCTACTCTCTCTACAGGGTATAGCCATTTGAAACGTGATTAAAGCTGTGCTCTCAACACTCTGTTTTTGGTCTGTTTTTCCGCCACTTAATTGGTACGATATTCGTAACAAAGCAGGCCAACACACAGAACTAGAACTAGGAGAACGTGGTGGGCATTTAAAGCGTCCAACGATAGCACACTAATGACCAGGCCGATATAGGGATTGGGATTGGGATTGGTATTCGAATAGAAATAGGGATAGGGATGGCGATCCCTGACGCTGCTGCCCACACCCACGCCCAGGCCCAGGCCCAGGCCCAAGCCCAGTTCCAGACCAAGCCTCTCTCCTCGGGCCTACGCAAGGGGCTCCTCCTTGTAGCGGTGGAGGCTGGAACCGAAACTGAAGCATCTAACGAATGTCGCAGACAAGAACAACCGGCAAACATCATCTTGATAATTGCCGAAAACCTCTGTTCTGCTCTGGGCTCTGCTTCTCGATGGTCGGTGGTCGGTGGTCTGGTTACCTCTGGCTGCTGCTTGGGTCTGGGCCTTTCGGTGCGGCTGCTGCTGCTGCTTGGCTACCATGCCACGCCCACTGTTTTCGGTGGAGCCCAAGCCCAACCCGAAGAAGTACATGCATTTTAAGGGCCTTACATGTCGATTTTGGACGATTGTCGAGATTAGTGGATGTTGCCTTTGGGGCAAGGCAAATGGCAAATGGAAAATAGAAATTGGCAACAGAAACAGAAACAGCAACAGCCAAACGGCAGCTGTAAATCTTCGGCTGAGGTCCAGGGTCTGAGTGAGTGTCAGCACATCTCCAGCCACGAATCTTGTTACCATTCACTGCTCCTTCTGCCACGGCAGGGCCTCGGCCATGAAGCTGTTCCAGCGCCCATAATCAGCATCCATGTAGCTGGCACCCAAGTCAATGATCTTCTCAGAAGGTTTTTCCGCCTTTTGAAGGTAAGATTTTGTCTTACATTATAGATTTATACACTAGCTCGAATATTGTTTCACCCATCGAAGCCCCGCTGTCTATTTTCAGTACCACTGGACTGTCAATTTTTTCGAGACAGTTTTTCAGCTTATTTAGCGTAGAATTTGTTCCACTCTCTTAACTCTCTTAACTGGTTCCCTTTTAGTTTTATTGTTCAGTAACCCTTCATGACCTTAGATGGCAGCAGGACTCGCCCATTAAGTACTCGTATATCTCCAAGAGAACATTTACAGCCGTCCTACATCACTTAGGCAGCTGTCAAGGTTGACTGGGCTTCACTGTAAATCAGACTGGGACTGGGCTTACATTTAGATATAGAGGGAAAAATCTAGGTTAAAATGGAACATAATACCCACAATATAACTTAATCAGTAGAATTTCCGCTGACAGTCGTTTAGGTACTCCCTATTCCAATCTAGGTATTGCCTTCCAGGAATAAACCTTAACAAATAGAGCATTGGATTCTTAAAATACTAGGTAAATTTTTAGAGATTGCAATCTCCTGTTTCAATAATAATATCAATGTTTGAAGATTAATGAACTCTTTCGCAATCTTCTGTATCTTGGTTCTGCATATTTTACCCATCAAATGTTTCTGTCTTTCTTGGCTTTTCTCCAGGGTCTATACCAAATCGATCAAGGGAGTTTCGCTCTCATCACTGGCTACTTCCACTTCCATCTGGTGGCTTGGCCGATCGAATCGATTTCCATGCAACCGAATGATGAGCCTCTGCCCGTCAAATCCGGCCTAACCCGTTGCCAAATGTGTCAAAGGTGACAGAAGCATCGAGAGGAGCAGCGGCAGCGGCAGCAGAAATCAGAAATCAATCTCAGATGAGCTAACAGTAAACGGAAAGATGGTAAACAGCCCCGGCCAAGCCGACCAGCTTTCATTCAAATCAATTTGTGCAGAGAATCGGCCAGCGTGCAATTTTCAGCCACCAGAGCCAGAGCCAGCGATGTGGCGGGTTGGCGGGGCGACGGGGTGGCTGGGTGGCTGGGAGCCTGGTAGGCGGTCAATGCACTTGGCCAAACAGCTGGCCTGGCCAAGACCGAGCCAAGACCAGCCACACCGATCGTCGTACGGTTCGCGCAAATTGTTTTCAGTCTTCGGTTTTCCCACTTGTTGCTGTTTGCCGAGAACAATCAGCAGCCTTGTGGTCAATGCCGCTCTGGGGTGGTGTTAATTTTTCCACAACTAATTCTTGGCATTATCCGCTGTTGCCGCAGAAGTCATAACCCAGGAAGCAATCGCCAATCGCCAATCGCCAATCGGCAGTCGGCAGTAGGCATTCGGTTGGAGAACTCATAATGCATATGCATATCAATATATTCTCATGGATGTGGACAGGGTTTCTCCATTGAGTATGTGTTTGATTAGATTTGATTAGACGGAAGAGGCGGTTAGGCTCTGCCTCCTGAGCGCCCCCTGATCACCGATCGCTGATCACAGCGGTAACTGTACTCATGGGAAATATTACGCGAGTATAAACATGTCATTTAGAGATCGTTTATTGAATGAGAGAGGACCATGATTTGTGCAGTGACAACTGCTATTCAATGGCTGCGAATTGTGGCTGTGGCTGATCCGTGATCACTGATATCATTGACACAAATTGTTCTCATGATCAATGAAAATTGAAGCTTCGATTGCCAGAAAGGAAGCATTTTCCCCAACCAATTTGACAGATTAATGAGCCTCTCCACAAGACAGCACATTTTCCGCACATCAGTGGATCACATCAACTTTAAGCGATCTCAACATGGGGATCAATAGATTAATCAAACAACTAAAATACACCTGCTGCATACTGTATAATTGGCCAGATGCCGAGAGATCAGCACCTCTCGCTCTTCCTCTGCCCGGTCGACTCTCGTAACCGAAAGAAAAGAAAATTTATATAAAATATGAATCAGAGCAATTAAAAAACCAATTTGCCACACGGTCAAGTGCATGAATCCTCTCTGCCTCTGGCATGACTCTAATAAATGGTGCACATGCCAAATTGTAGTTAGATGTTGTTGGTTTTTGCCAGAGCGCTCAGCTGCCGCCATAACAACATTTATAAGCCTCATTATGAAGACCAGAATTTCTTGTCATTGAGAACCGAGTGCCCCAACGTTTCTAGACTTTCACCGCGTGCGCTTAGAATGTTCGACAGCCTAGAACTGTCCAAGGGGGGGCGGAGCAGAAGGGGTACGTACATCTGTATGGATGTACTCGTCCATTTGTCCATTTAAACAGACCCGACAACTGTTGACGGTGATTTTGTTGTAGCCATAATTCGATGTTGATTTTTCGTTGTTATAACTGGGCTAAGACGCGCACACTGCCAGGCCGGGCTCATTGTGCGGCGGCGGCGGCTTTGAAGTGCTTTGCAGTCAAAGAAAATGGGCAAAAAGCTGAAATCGCAACAAGTGCGTTTTGGCCAAGTTTGTGTCTCGAGTCTTTTGTCTCTGTTCGGAGGGGGGACAACCCTGCTTGGAGTCTAGCTCTGTTCGAGTATTTTTGCATGGGTTTGTTTTGATATTCGAAATCAGTTCCTTCACTCGACTTTGGCTTTGGTTTCGGCTGTGGCTGTGGCTTGACCCAGTGACACGGGGAGCCCTAAAGACCGCGACTCGAATGCCGTGGCCTCTCTTCCTCTTTGGGCCAACTGTGAGTGACAGCCATCACACTTGAATACCGAATGGCCCACACACTTGCCGGCCGCATTTTCTCTTTTGTTTTTGGAAACGTTTGGAACGTTTTCATTTTCACGGCCCTCGCCGGTTTCGTTTTCATTTCGCTTTTGGGTTGAAAAGTCAACACAAGTGGCATTGAAAAGTGTTTAGGCCGGCACACTTAATGGAGGAGGCCTGCCTCTTCAGCCGACTTACAGTCTTACAGTCCAACAGTCTTCGGTTCTCACAGTCCCGCAGCCGATAGAGAAAGAGAGAATCTGCTCCCGGGGTGCGAGTATGCTTTATTTGTGAGTGACAAATTGCTACTGCAAAGTGAAACTTAATACGGGAGATCGAGAGTTGCATCCCGTCGACTGGAGGCCGCAGTGTGGATGACTCCCACTGGCAGTCGGACGCGGACCTGGACATGGACAGCGGACTACGGACTGCGGGCTGAAACTGAAACGTCCCTCATTGTGGCTCCAATCTGTAGGTGCAATCTGACGCACGTTGCATGCATTAAGCTATAAATTGCAAATGTTTTATTCTATGCATCCCCCTGGCACCGATGTGGCCTTTTTGGGCGGCTTTCCTGCCCGGCGGCCAGGAAAATTGAATTGTTTGTTGTTGGCTCACGAAGGCCGGCGGGGACACGCCCACATTGCGTTACCCAGTCTCATTAGTGAATATCGTGTTCGGTTATTTGCCCAGCGATGAATGCGGCAAGATCTAGCCAGAGATTGCCTTCCAGCAGCCGCAGCAGCAGCAGAGGCAGAGGCAGCATCGCATCCCATTCGAAGACGGAGACAGAGACAGAGACGGAGGCGCACTCGCATCCTCCCCATCCTTGGCTTGGAAAATTAATGTTCGCACATTAAGTTAAATGATTGCGAATATTAGGAAATATTGGCAAAGGAAAATATGTAGAGGGCAGGTGACAGGGGCAGGAGCATGGTGCACGGTGCATGGTGCAGCTGCACCTTCCTACGATGAAGTGGCATAATAAATTAGTCCCTGGCCTTGGTGGCTGTTATGTCATTATGTCTCATTAGCACTTCGATGGGATATTTTTGCCCAGGAAATTAAAATAAAGAGCAACACCCGAGTGGCGTTCGAGAGAAAAGCCCAGCCTCCCAGCCTCCACTCCTGGAGACGCTGCACTCCACTCGATTGCCGAAGGAAAACCCGTTTGCAAACACAAAAGAAAATGCAGTTTGAGTGGAAAGCCCCGAGTCTGAGTCCGAGTGCTTTGTGTTTGAGGTGCTCCATAAGTTATTCAGTTCCGCAGCCGATTGTTGGCAATTCGCTTAGAAATTTAATGAAAGCTTTTGGGCCCCACGAAGAAGAAGATCTCCTGGACCCTGGACCGCCTTCACTTTTGTTTTTTCTGTGTTTTTTTCTGCCACTAAATTGCCGGGGCAGCTGTTGCTGATGTTGCTGATGTTGCCGATGTTGCAGCTTGTGAAAATCAGCATAAAACCTCCTACATTTCACTTTGATCTGTTGCCCGTTTCGGCTCCGCTCACTGTCAACACATTTCATTTGGCGGCTCGCTGGCAGTCCCGGCAGGCCATTCATTTCTTCGTTCATTCGGTCACTCACTCAGTAAGTCATTCGTGCATTCGTTCATTCGTTCATTCGCTCATTCAGTCAAACCCTAAGCGTGGGCCGCCGTCGTCATTCAAATGAGGTCTGCTGCTGGGAAATTTCACTTTTCATATGCCAACCAATTTCTGTCCACGACCCGCTGAACTTTTTCCTGGCCCCTGGAAATATAAGCCACCCCCCTCGCCACCCGCACGAAGAGCGAAGGGGCAAAGGCAGCACAAAGGAAAACTGATATGGGTCACGGCACAGGTACAACATCATTCCATTATTTGAATGTCCGACATGGGCTACCGTTGCCTGAACCCCGTGGAACTGGCGCTGCTGCTGCTGGACGTGGACCTGGCCTCCGGTCCGTAACCTCTTGTTATCCAAGCTGATGTCGTAGTCGCAGTCGTCGTCGCCGTCGTCGCTGGTTGTCAATGTTGGCTGTCAGTTTTGTGTTGCCGCCTGACAGGCCTACAAGCCGGGAAAAAACCCGGCTAACTGGACATCACTGAACGGCAGCCAACAGCAGAGCACAGCACAGCACAGCCCCTGGCCCTGGCGAGCATGTGCCTGGCATTCAAAGATGATCTCGGGAACATCACCTACATCGCTCAACGCTCGCTTGCCCACTGGTTTCTGGGATTGTGCCAAATTCAAGCGGCTCCACACTCCATTAATCACGGCCAACCGAATTGGACAATGAATGGGCCGAGAGCTTTTCACAAATCATAACCGCAGAAGTTTTGCCAACCCAAACGCCACTGACACATTTTCGTGGCAACCACGACCGGGCCCGGGTGCCTGCCCCATCGGTACTCGGGTAATTACGAATGGGAAGTGGCTATAAATTAACCTTAATTGAATGCATTTGACAGAAGTTGTGGGAGCGTAGACCAGAGGGCCATTGAACTGGAGCAACAGCAGCAGCAGTAGAAGCCTCTAATAAGCCTTATTAGTAGATCCAAACCCTAATCATTGCCATTAGCCCATTTCTGCCGCTTAGCACTTCTGCTGGGGCCGAGCCCTTGCTTTGTTCCGCTTCCCAGAAAGTGAATCTCTTGGACAACGCTTCACTTTCTATTACAAATGCAGTCGGAAGACTGCAGCAGAAGAAGCACCGACCCGGCGGCGTCTTTTGTGGGGCAATGGCAAATTACTTCGATTTAATAACCACAATCGTCCACTCCACAGAGCGGTGGGCAGACCATTTGATCATTTCTCAGCTTTTACTAGGTGTTTATGGGTAGTCGTGACACAACACAATGCTTTGACCGCTCTGACAAATTGATGCAATGAGGAGGTTGGCCGGCAAAGAGCCTGATTGAACCCCTGACATTTGTGGCAAGTGGAATAATATTGGAATACTGGGCACTGGGGTTGGGTCAGGGAAAGCCAATCGACTGCAGAAAAGTCAGACAATCAATCAGGTGCATCCATTCCTCCTATTTTATTCACTTTCTTTCTCAATCGCAGGATGAAATTCTCTCTCTCTCTCCCTCTCTCTCTCTGTATCTGTCTCTGTTTTGTATGTGGAATTCCCAAATGAAATTCATATAAAATGTATGCTAATTTGGTTAGAAAGTAAATGCACATCGTGCATATCTAATTGCCAGACACCCCACCAATCTCCAGCCCCAGTCTGCCTTTTCTGCCGTTTGTGCAGAATGAAAGAAGCTACGATCCGAACAAGTGAAATTGGCCAAATATGGGCAGAGCAACTGCAAAGACTGCATAGACTGCAAGTCAAATGGGAGTCAAGTCACTTTGATATGTCCAACCAGGAGACCCAAAGAAAGAGTAGCGGATTTAGGGGGAGAGCTGCAGCCAGATAAAGCACGCAAATGTATTGGACTTGGCCGCCTTTGTTGGCCAATTGCCCATATACAAACACTTAACAGTCGAGCATTCGAGCCGAATATCCAGCATAAATTTGTACAAAAAATCTTTTTTCGGGGGGCACCAAACAGCTTGCAGCATTTACGGCAACTTGTCGCCGCCAAAAAAAAAAAGTCAAAAACCAACAAAGCGAAATTGTTTTTATTGTGAGCGCATTTAAGCAAATTAGTTACATATAAGACACTATAAGAGTGGAGTGTTCTGGCGAGGCCCCCTCGGAGAGCGGAGCTCCAACTGGAGCAGCGAACCTTTCACTGCTTTTGAAACCATTGGGGGTATTGTTCGGGGCTGCGGTATTGTTTGATAAAAGTGAAGATAGCATTCGGATTGAGAGAAAACATTCGAAGACATGGTGTAAACAGCATTCATATCTCTATTTGATCTAGTTTGAGCGATCGGACAAGCTGAAAATAAACAGCAGAGATCTCTATCGGAGACAGGAGACAGGACTTTGGACTCCAGACTCCCAAATCCCAGATCCCCCCAAGCCCAATCCCATTGTCCCTGGCTGACCATTCAATTCGAGAAGCAGCAGGTGGAACCACTGAGAGAAAATTATAGGCAAATGAGATGAACATTTAACAAGGCAAAGCTCGGAATGGGATCGATTTATGGCATCAAGGATGGCCTTAATGGATTCAAGGGAATCAAGCAGGAGTCCATGTTCGGAGTTTAATAGTTTTTTGGTTTGTCTAATGTTTGCCCATTAGATTGATTTCTGGCATTCTCCCTAATACGTATACCCCATGTACCATTGGGGTATCGATTCTCTCCATTCACTGCAGTCACTCCAGTCTCTTGTTAGCGAGCGATTATCGCCGGCTGCTAGGCCCACAATCATAAGTCGGGGTCTAATTATTACTTATCCCCCAAGAATCTCACACCCAGAAACACCCCAATGCCAAAGGCGGCTCCGGAGAAATGCGAGAGCCACCCCGCCCATTCGTACGCGCAGATACAAATGTATCTCATATGCTAATTAGATGTACTCGTACCCACTTAACAGACGCAGATATCTACAGATCCCAGGCGGGTAATTGTTGGTCAATGGCCACATGCATTTTGTGGGTTAACAGGTGACGTGGAAACGTCTCACTTGGCCAGAATACAGACTGCCTCTCTACTACCGAATACTGACTACAGAAAGCGGAAAACGGGAAACGGCAAAACAGAATTTCCCTATGACCGCTAGCCCCGACAGCAGCTGGCTGCCACGCCCACCCACTGGAAGGAGAGCAGAGCGGTGGTTGGAAGAACAAACGAATAATTAGCATGAAATGATTGCACTAATTGTTGCATGAGAAAAGGCAGCTCGCAGAGGAAGCGTTTCGGAGTCTGCTCGGTGCTCGGCCCCGTTTGCCTCGTGTGGCAGAGCAGCAGAGTGGCAGAGTGTGGGAACTGCAAGCGATCTTTCATTTGTTGTCTCATTAGATGGGAGCTTGGCCCTCGGGCAAGATTTTGGCTAATTTGGGCAGGCGGCTCCATAAATTATGCAATCTGAGTGAGCCGAATGCAGAGCCAAGAAGCCAGAGCCAAGAGCCATGAGACAACCTCTTTGAAGCGCCGCCCGGCATTCTCACATTTGTCAACACAGTTGCAACAGAGTTGCAGGCATTTTCATCTATGGAAATGCTGGACAAACCATGTTCTATTAGTCGATCCAGCAAGGGTAGAGTAATGGTAGGAAGGCGGCTTAAACGAGTGCTTTAAAGGGTATAATTCTTTGGGGATTAGCTTCACATGGAATCTGCTTACAAAAGGTGCAACTAGTTCCATAATAGAGTGACAGATCCCTAGTTCTGGGGGATATTTCTTTGACTTCGAATGGGATCTTCCACCAGTTCGGTTTGCAGGTGGTTTTCTGCTCGTATTTCCAATCCCAGAGCATTGATTGTCCCCAGGGAACAAACACTTCGACTCGGTTTGTTCCGATTTCTTGGACGAGTATTTGTGTTGGCTGCTCCCTTGTTTGATCTATGAGCGTGTCCACAGTTGCCACTTGCCATGCCGCAAGCACATAAATTCCCTCAGCTGCGGCGGCAGCGCCAATCGTTCATCGATTCACCACAGCCGCAGAAGCAGAGGCAGTGGCTCCAACGGTAGGCACCAGCAGATTGAAGATGGAAATGGAAATGGAGCCATAGAGCATCGATCCTCTCTCGTGTTCATTTGCACATCGAGCGGCAATTTCACAGATTTATCATTTTTTTATCGTGCGGTAAAAAAAAAACGAAGAAAAACTAAATTTATTAATATGCCAAGTGCGAGGTTGGCTATAAAATAAAACCTGTTCCAAGGCCAGAAATTTATGGGTCTCCCCGAGCAGGATTGTGAGCTTTGGGGTTGAGGCTCACGCCACCTCCGTGGAGTCGATTGGAGTCGAATCGGATTGAGCAGAGCAGAGTAGAGTAGAGTGCAGTGCAGTGGAGTGGAGCTGCCATGGGATAATATACTTTTACGCATGTTGCCGTTAGCCCAATTCACTTTTAACGCAGTTGCGTGGCACGCCCCCAGTCCTTGCCCCTGCCACTGCCCCTGCCACTTGCCTGTGGCCTGTCCCTGTCTGCTTTTAAGGCTAACGTGGGACTTATGTGGGATTAGACTAAGCGAAGAGGCATGCCTAATTGGCTAGATCTGAGATCTAGCGGAGCCGGAGACCTGGATAAGTTGTTGACTTATCGCGTGCCAAGATGCCATCGCCATCAGTTTCACTAGCGAGTGGTTTAAGACCCAAGAGGAACACCGAACCGAGTCGAGGCGACTCGAACTGCGACTGTGGCTGGAGAGGAGCTCCAGCAACCTAGGAGAGTCTTCTTGGGCAAATAAATTGCCAACAGCCGGAGGCAGAGATCTCTTTGGCATGCAAATGGCGATCAAGATCGCGATGTTTGCCCGGCCTGTTATGAGTCAATCAGACGCCTGCCTACATTGTCACCATCACTTGGTCTTCGAGTGCTGCTGTTGGTGCTGGTGCTGGTGCTGCTCCTGCTCCTGCTACTCCTGCTCCTGCTGGCTGCCTGCAGCGCAGATATGGAGGATGCTGCTGAGATTGGAAGATGGGAAGATGGGCGCTGGCGATTGTCGCGATTGCATCATAAAATTTAACGGCCCCGGCAGCCAATTCCAGGTCCCAGTCCAAGACCAAGACCAAGTCCAAGCCAAGTCAAAGTCATTGCATAAATTGGCAGCAAGGAGTTGCTATCGATGTGGCAGTGTGGCAGTGGCTGCTGATGGGGCTTATAAGGCGCCGCTTAGGCGAAAAAGGGGCAGGCACCAATCCCCAGCTCCAGCTACAGCTACAGCGCGTCCTCCATTCAGCTGTCCATTTGGCCGAGATGTTTATGAGTTGACGAGGACAGGGAGCCGGCCCTACCGGTGGGTCCTTCTCTCATAATTTCCCCCCTCCTCCCTCCACAGACCCTCTCCATCAGAGGTACACGCAATATGCATCATTTAATAGGCAAAGCAAACATCAAAAGGAGCCGCTGGGGTCACTTCTTTGTCGTCTTTGTGCGTTGCCAGAGCTGGACATCCGCCGAAACTTTCCTGACCAGCGCCGAGACCTGCTTGAACGCCTGGTGATCCTTGCTGTTTAGCAGATTGAACATCACGCTCTCCGCGCTGGTTATCACGCATCCAATGTCCCGCAGGCGCTCCAGAGCAAGGTCCCGGTCCTGATTGAGACGCGAGGCACAGCAGTCGGCGACCAGCCACACATCCACCTTGTTGTTGATCAGGTCAAAGGCCGTTTGCTCCACACAGATGTGGGTCTAGAGGAGGGGGAGGAGCGGATACGTTCGTACGTGAATCTGCAAGAAAGAACCTGCAGGAAAGAACCCACCTCCAGGCCAAAGAGAACCACCGTCTGCGGCTTGCCGCTGAAAATGTCAACCATATTCTTCTTGATCGGCTCCACGATCATGCTGAACTTGGTCTTTGGTATGTTGGCGCAGGCATGCTGAATGTCCAGCTCGGAGATGGTCTTGCCCAGCCTCTCGGGATATTGTTCGGTCACCAGAAGGGGCACCTTGAGGATCTTGCCAGCTGCCAACTGCAATGTAAATTCATTAGATTCCGCCCATTATCTTGTCACTTTTGCTGTCTCCTGCTGGCTTACCAATTTCTTGGTGTTTTCTATGAGCGCATTCATCAGCGGTATGGCCGGTTTGAACTTCTCCTGGATATCGCATTGCATAAACAGGGTTTTCTCTGGCTGAAGACGGTAAAGAGACGAACCGATCGCTTTTCTCATGCTTGCACGGACTAGTTTTTATTTTTGTGTAAATTTGAATCTGTTACATCATGTTTTAACTAAAATAACATTTGCTCCAAAGCATCATCTTTCAAATTTAGCGCGCAATCGACGCCACCTAGCGGCGGACCGAGTAGGCTACAACTTTCGCACTAGCGCGCTTTGATATTAAATAATCTACCAGAAATAGTATATTTATGGGTATTTTCTTTTATGCGAAATGGACAACAAAAGTTCGGTCACACTGAGCCGCGAACAAGCACACCGCATACCCTAGGGAAAAGGATATTATAGAATTGAGAGAATGTTTGTCATCCCAGGCTCCGTAGGTATCAGGATCGAGATAAATATATACAAGATAATATAATACATGAATATGTCTAAAAAATATCAATTTGAGAAAAGGTCTTTATAAATTTCGTTTTATCTTCATATAAAATTAACGAAATAGGGTATACAAAGGTATATCATTTCTTAAAATATCAGCAACATTGCGACTGTTTTTGTTTATATTTAAACCTTGTTTGTTTAAACCTTGTTTTAGTCAAAATACAATAAAAGCAAGGACTAAAAACTAACGCATCTTGTAGAAAATGTATTCATTAATGGCGTAAAATTATGTGGTCGAAACTAAGGGCTTTAGTTAGCCAGAATTATTAAACGGAATCTCTAAATTGAGCAATATGAACGACTATACTCTTTCGTTTGTCTTGACTTTTTTTAGACTAAATCCAACAAAAGCAGGTGTTTAAAATAAGCCAGTCAATCAGAAAATAGGTTCATTAATTGTATAAAATTATGTGGGCATGGCTAAATATTCTACCTAGGTAGTAATATTTGAGGGAACATCAAAATTGAGCAAGGTTTCCAATCATTGACGGAGAACGATTAACCCATTGTAAACTCAGGGAGTATTTTAATATTCCACCGAAAATAAAGAAAATTTTATACATTTTAGCGCAGTTCAGGGGAAAGATTCGTGGGGGTTTTTCGCAAGTTAAAAGGAGGGATAGCATGAATCTACAAGAAGAATTTACAATCGTTGATATTTTCCGCCATATACCTCAAGTAGTTAAACTTTTGCCGACAAAAAATCCTAATACTACATTGTATGTAATTCATGACGATAACAAACACGTGCGACGTTGTTTTGGCCATCGCCACCGCCGGCTAAGGAGAGAGAGAGAGAGAGAGAGAGAAAGTGACGAGACCACACCGCAAAGCCATAGAATTTATTAATTATTTAAGCCAAAACACCGATGTACTGATACTCAATTGGTGGCCAACAGGTGAGTTTTGCTCCGCAAAAGAGCCAAAAGTGAAGACAATTGCTCTAATTGGATTGTTTCATAACCAAAATTTACCTGAGCGGCCACCTTTGCTTCTCTCTCTCACTGCCTGCTGGCCTGTGGTGTGTGTGAGGTTACGATTAGCGGCAACCATCTGTTGAATGCGGCAGACAGCTACATGATAAAGCATATTGGCCAAATTAACAAGTTTTACACAAGTTCTTGGCACTGGACCAAGGCAAACATCCTGTCATGTCACAAACGCAAAGCAGAGCAGCCCAACAAATTGCAGAAGCATTAATTACCGGCCCGAATCATTCGGTGTTGCTTAATAACATTTGCTCTGATGATCTATGCGATTCATTTGCTGCCTGCCGCGCATTTCATTATGAATTGTCATCAAGAAAATTCAGCGTCAACAGAGCCAGAGGCAGCTGCAGCGGAGCTAATTCGATCAAAGCAAAGCCTTTATCAATTGGCAACGCAGCGGCAGCAGCGACGGAAGCAGAGCGACAGCCAGAACAGCGCCAGCGCCAGTAGCAGCCAATGTGCCAAGATGAATTAATCGTCGATGGCGCTGCCGCTGCTGTTGCCTCTTCCTCTGTCGTACACGCTCTCTCTTTTGACGCCCCCTGAATGGGGGGCCGTACGTAGCGCCCGTCGCCTCGCATTCAGTTGCTCACTGATCCGTTTGCCTGGCAGACGTCGCAATTCACGGACGTAGGCGGTCCCGTTCGATTAATAACTGCTCGATTCCCATTAATTCTCGGGCCACTGCTCCATTAGAATATTGTGACGCGCGACGCATCGATAAATGTGGGTTGTCCACAGCCCATAGAACACCCCATTCCAGTCTGCTCGTAGTCATCGGCTAATGATCCACTCCCCATTCCAGAAACACACATCTATAATATATATAGTACAAAACGAAGCGAGATGAGTCTACAATCGATCAAATACACTCGGGGCAGCCTGGAGATACTGGACCAGCTGCTGCTGCCGGTGCAGTCCAAGTACCTGCCCGTCCGCGGTGTGGAGGACGGCTGGAAGGTCATCAACAAGATGCAGGTGAGTGTGGCATGCACCATAGAGTGGCACACACATACATTAGGGGGCAACGGTGGCACATGCCATTAAAATTCTTATTGGTACATTTCTTAATCTGTGCCGTGATCGCGTCGTTTGTCGTTTGTCGCTTGTCGGTTGTCTATTGCGCTTGGCTATAAATAACGTAATTGAAATTAAAAATTTTTAAAAACGCTTGCTTGCTTGCCAAAAATAAACCTACTCCCTGCTCCCCACCCGGCCGTGTGGCCACCCGTGGGGCACGGCGGATAAGGGGGCTGTGGCGGAAGACCTCTTAGTACTGGGCTAATGGCCCGAGTGGCCCCCAAACCCCAAAGTGCTGCTCCTCCAATAACCAAGAGATAGATCACTTATGCAAAGAGCACGCGGACCTCTTATCACGTGAAGCACCCCACATAATACAATGTAAACTGTTTTCTTAATTTTTCGCAACGTCACCACCAGATAAGCAGAGATACGGCTATAACTAATCCCCCACTCGTGCTCTCTCTCTCATCTGTCTACCTTTTATTGCTCTTCTAGGTGCGAGGAGCCCCCGCCATTGCCATTGTGGGTTGCCTGTCGCTGGCCGTCGAGATCCACCCGGAGGAGTTCGACAGCAAGAAATCGCTGCGGCAGGAGCTCGAGGGGAAGCTGAACTATTTGGTTTCGGCCCGGCCGACGGCAGTCAACATGAAAATGGCCGCCGACGAACTACTTTCGCTGGCCAATGACCTGACCAAGGATGACAACGTCGACGTGGCGGCCATGAAGCAAAGGTAACAACGTCGCTATGCAAAGCAACCCAAAGCCAGGTGCAGCCAAATATTCCCATGTAATTAAAGATTCCTGAATGCCACCGAGGCGATGCTCAAGAAAGACATTGCCGATAATCGCGCGATCGGTGCCCACGGGGCCAAGGCCATTCTCCAGCTTGTGGCTGCGGCGGCCGGAGCGCCGATGGCCGGTCCAGTGCGTGTTCTTACCCACTGCAACACGGGATCACTGGCCACAGCGGGCTATGGCACGGCTCTGGGCGTTGTACGTCAGCTGAGTGAGCTCGGAAAGTTGGGTGAGTATCTTAGAGCATTCAAATCGCTAGCGTGACAACAATTAATCACCGAATCATCCATCCGCAGAGCACGTATACTGCACAGAGACACGGCCGTACAACCAAGGTGCTCGGCTTACCGCCTATGAGCTGGTGCACGAGAAATTCCCCGCCACCCTGGTGCTGGACAGCATGGTGGCGGCCCTGCTGCGAGCCAAGAATGTGGCAGCCGTCGTTGTGGGAGCGGATCGCGTGAGTGCATCACGTACATCGATCAAAATAGATATTTCATCTAAGCGTTTGCACCCACTCTTTGCAGGTAGCGGCTAATGGCGACACGGCCAACAAGATCGGAACCTACCAGATTGCGGTGGTGGCCAAGCATCACGGTGTCCCCTTTTTTGTGGCCGCCCCCCTGACCTCCATCGATTTGCATATACCCAGCGGCGACCACATCATCATCGAGGAACGGCCCGATCGGGAAATGACCCATGTGGGCGAGCATCGGATTGCCGCACCGGGCATCAACTGCTGGAACCCCGCCTTCGATGTGACGCCCGCCTCCCTGATCACGGGCATCATCACGGAACGTGGCGTCTTCCAGCCGGCGCAACTGAAAGAGGCGATTACCAAGCTGCTTGAAACATAACAGTCGCACGGAGCACCGAATTTGTTGTTAACGATTGCACTCCATACCCGAAACAGAAAAAACACACACAACACACCCATGCGCTCAGAATAGGCATTTTGCCAGCTGAGTTTTGTTTACAAACGTGTTCCCGCAAAAACGTAGCCCGTGCAATTAGCCGACCAGATGTGGGTCGGCCGCAGGGGCAATACTACGCACAATATACCTCCTACATATGTAGCCCCATTCCCCAGTTGTTGCCAGAGGGGCATTGTTTCAGCTTGCTTTAAAGCTGCTTGAGTGTCTGGCGCCCCTTGCCAGACACCACCTGATTTTCCATGGAATCGCAACGCCTGCTCCTATTACTGCCGCTGCTGCTGGTGCTCGGATTGAGCTGCTGTCGAGCCAACAGTCGCCTGAACGTCCAGAACAATCACAGGAACATGATGGTGCGGCTCGCCACCAATAAGGAAACTCGCGGCGGGGTCAGAGTTTTGAGGGAGGGTCGCGTCGAGGTGAGCTTCGACTTTGGCGCCACTTGGGGCAGCATTTGCAGCACCAGTTGGAGCATGCGGGAGGCGAATGTCGTGTGCCGGCAGCTGGGACTAGGCTTTGCCTCAAAGGCCACTCAGAACACGGAGCATGGGGACAACAGAAGGTATCCTTGGGGCATGGTGGGCACCCTCTGTCGAGGCACAGAGCGGCGCCTGGCCGAATGCACGCGGGAGTCGCGTTATCCGAACATTTGTGATGCCCGGAATAGGAATATAACCGTCGTGGCATGCGTAGGCCACTCGGCTGATCTCGAAATTGGCCTTGCCGACATTGAAAGAACCGCCCGCCTGGAGTCGGTGCCCATGTCGCGACTCACCTGCGCCATGGAGGAGCACTGCTTGTCGGCGGACGCGTACGTCATACGGCAAACGAAGCCGCATGCGGAGAGAATCCTGCTGCGTTTCTCCGTCAAGGCCACCAATGTGGGAAATGCTGACGTGAGTCCGTATGCCAACTACAAGGATTGGGTGTGGCATCAGTGCCACAGGCACTACCACAGCATGAATGTCTTTGCCACATTCGATGTGTACGATCTGAACTACAAGAAGGTGGCCCAGGGGCACAAGGCCTCCTTCTGCCTGATGGACACGGAGTGCAAGCCAGGCTTCTCCAGGAAGTACACTTGTGGCAACACCACTCAGGGTAAGTTCGAATCGGTTGTCGTCATGGAGCAACGTCTTAAACGAAATTTCATCTATTGGTAGGCATCTCTGTGGGCTGTTCAGACACCTACACCGATGTCCTCGACTGTCAGTGGGTGGACGTGACCCGGGTGCCGGTCAATCGGCGGTATATCCTGCGGGTTGCCCTCAATCCTGAGTACAAGCTGGGCGAAATATCCTTCGAGAACAACGGGGCCGAATGCGTTCTTGATTATACGGGCGTCCACGAAACGACGAGGATTTTCAACTGCCGACGTTCGCCATTGTGGTTTAAAATATAGTTTAAGTTGCATTTAAGATAGTTTTAACAGGTGATGTGGTATGAAATAAAATACAAAATAACTTACATCGTTTAGGTTGGGGAATCAATTAAAAACTTTCCGTATAACGAATTCCTCATGAGATTCGCTATATTCCATATTCGACTGTACAAATCACATCCCAAAAGATACTTCATTAATTTCCAATAAATAATCTCCGACCAGCCAGAAAGTATGCAATTATATGTACCTAGAAGCCTAAGGAGAATTCAGTGTCTAAATATTTGAACAAGGCTTTATATAAATCCAACACCAAAAGATTTTACAAACAAAATGATTCTTGGCAAAAAAAAGAGGAAAAAAAGAAACCTTTTACAGTTTCCCATACCGGGAATTGAACCCGGGCCTCCCGGGTGAGAGCCGGGTATCCTAACCACTAGACAATATGGGAGATAACAAACCAGACGTCCAGTTTAATTATAAGCTCAGTGGCAGATGGAAGAAATGAATTGCCGCAAATATGTCGGCCATTGTACGCCCATGGTATTTTCTGATTTACTGTCAACTCAAGAGCACAAATAGAGTTATTCTTCTCTGAGCAAAGTGAATGAAAGAGAAGGCAAAAAGTTAGTTAAATACGTTTATTGTTTTTGAATGTTCATCTCTTGACTTGTGTGTTTGTTTGTATTTCCTTTCGCTTAGAGGGTAGATTTATTTATGTGTGTATGTATGTATGCATGTAGTATGTATATCTGGTATTTACGATTTACGATTTACGATGCTCTATAAATATGCCTTTAATTACTATAGATAAATATTTCGGCGCTTGCTCGGTTTGGTTTTCCTTTATTGCTATAGTGCTAAATTGAGTGAGTGAGTCTGGGGCGGGGCGGGGCTGGCCTGGCCTGGCTGCTTGCTGCCTGCTGCCTGCTGATGGCATTTGTCTGTTCTGTTCTGTTCGATTCTGTCTGCTTTGAATGCGTTTCATTTCGTTCTGTTGTGCTGGTTATACTCGTACTCGTAGTTGTTCAATTCTATGTATGCCTTAAATTTGCTAGTTGTGCCTAAAATCAATTGAATTGGAACTAAACGTTGCACTTGGCCGCCATCCCATACGATGAGGCCAACAATTGCAATAATTATAATTAATTCTCAATATTAACATAATAAATTCTCCAATTGGTTTTCCTCTTTTCATTCGTTTCACCTCCTTTGTTTTTGCTAATTACAAAATGCCTACGCTACGTTTACACAAAACTTAGACACTAGCCGACATCGATATCTCGCAGGAATTAGCATTAGTTAGCGTAATTTGTTGTTAATTTATTGCATGACGACGAAACAAATATCAGTAATAACTTCCTCCCAGGGCGGGGAGGCCTTCGGGCCAACTTAAACTTAGGCAACAGAAAAATAGAGTCCAAGAACAATACATATGTTATATGTTATATGAAAAGCGTAGCAAAAGTGTGCGGCAATTAAAATTAGGAAAGTCGTATAAATAATTTTAAAATGTACACCTCTCACATACGAGTATGTACACGTGTATGCTTATGCTACGTACTGTATGTGTGTCTATGCATGTATTTGTGTGTGTGTGTTGTTAAGTATTTGTTTAAAAAATGCATTCAAGTATTTTCGAGTATTCATGTCATTTGCTTAACTGCCCTACAAAATGCTAACTAGAAGAACCTTCTTCTTCTCCTTCTTCTTCCAGTGCGTGTGTCCCCCGTTGAGCACAAACTACTTTACAAATATTACAATCCAAAGTGCTGCCTGCTGCTGCGTATAATAGGGTGATCAATTTTATATATATTTATATATCTAGGTATAGCATTTGCATTTAAGTAACATTATCTTTTTGGGGGTGCTATGGCAAACCAATCTGCGGCTTGCGGCTTGCGGCTGTCCTGTCCAGCGTGGCGTGTCGTCTGTCCAAGTTTAGTAAAGTGGTACAGTATTCTATGCATACCACATTTTCAATTAAGTAACGCTCTAGTGTGTGCTTAGTGTTTGTGTTTCTTTGTTTCGGTTTGAAAGAGTCTTTTTGGAAACATTTATAAAGATACTATACTTATGCGTGTTTGTGTGTGAAATCAGCTTGCAATTTCATTAGAAAATTTGATGTAAAAATACAATTTCAAAAGTGCTTCTTGCGCGTCAACTGAGGAGAGAAACCCATTTTGGTTTTTTGTTTTATTTTGTTTTATGTTTTTTTTTTTCTTTAGGTTGTGCTACGATGTGCTGCTGCTGCTGCTGTTGAATACCTCTATTTCGGGGTAAATTTGCGCATTTTGTGCTATGTTTCGACATCTACTACGATTGGCGTACGCGTAGAGGCTTCCTCAGAGACCAGTCTATGCTATCAGCTCTCCACCGTCGTGGAGGACACGCTGTGACTAGTGGTTAACAGATGCTCAGGAATGGGTATGGGCTGTGTGCGTGCCGGCTGCTTCTTCTGCAAACAGAAAAACAGCTTCTATTTAGAGGATATTCCAAAGAATGGTTCTTGGCATAACTCTTACCTTCCGCCTGAAGGGAAAGCATCCAGCCTTGTCCGGTTCGGGCGTGGCATTGATCTGCAAATCTGGCGTCGGGCACTCCTCGGACCCGAACACGTTCAGCTCGCGAAAACACTCCGTTTCCATCATTTCAGTCTGCCATGAAATGGACACCGAGCCGGTGTTGAATTTCGTATAGAAATTCGTGTCGGACTCATCGATATTGACGCCCTTCACCGTCGAGAACTGTTCAATATCGAGCACATCTTTGGCGTAAACGGCGTGCGGCTGCAATTGATGGGCAAAATGATTTAGTTTAAACAATGTCATATGCAAATGACTCGCCCGGCCCACTCACGTCTGGCACGAATGGCGGCTCGAGCATGCCAGCCTCCAGGCGGCGCCAATTCAGCTGCGTGGAGTGGAAGAACGGATGGGCCATCACATCCTGGGAGCCCATCCTCCCGTTGCGGCACCCGAGGCGCTGCTTTATCGATTTAGCTAACAGCTGTTGGCACATGGATTTGGCTTCATCACTAAACTTGCTCGAATACTTTTCGGGATCCTCCTGTAAGGGAAAGATGTTCGATTAGAGTCCTATGGTACGAGTAGTATTCGTACCTTAACGCGCCTGTCCACCTCCTCACGCTTGACCTTCTCCTTGCGCATTCGGAATGGTGCCTGGCCTTCGATCATCTCGTACAGCAGGCAGCCAAAGCTGAACCAATCCGGCGAGAAGGCATACTTCTCATTGTCAATTACCTCCGGCGCCATGTAGCCTTTAAATCGAAAGAGAGATTTGACAATAAGGCTTTGTTCTGCCCATTTCCATTGCCATCCAAATGACTCACCCACTGTGCCCACGCGTCCTCGCACCATCTCGCCCTCGGGTATCTCGACGGCCAGGCCGAGGTCGGAGATGCGCACATGACCGTGATCGTCGAGCAGTATGTTCTCCGGCTTGCAGTCCCTGTAGACGATGCCCTGCTTGTGCAGATGCTGCAGCCCGCAGGCCACCTCCGCGGCATAGAACCGGGCACGCTCCAGCTCAAAGCCCGGCTCGCCACCCATGTTGTAAATGTGGAATTTCAAATCGCCGCCTGCAAATGAAGAGTAATCATTTGATTGGCATTCCGATGGAAAACAATGAAAGGCCCCTTTCAGGGCTGACAGTCCGGTCCGGTCCGGGCCAAAGCCAAAGTATTATCTTTCGTTCGTTGTGGCAACAGGACACTGGCTTTTGTGTACAAATTCAATTAGGTCCGTGGCTTGATGGACGGAATTGAATGACTTCTCTGAGCGGGCATGGCATTGAGCGAGCAGCCTGAATGCAGGAATTTAATTAAAATCGCAAACTCAATCATCGCATGGATAGGATGGGATTACACATGCATTTGTTATCATATTAATGAACGAATGAGCAGAGAAAACGGCAGGAGCCAAGTGGACACTCATTTAATTGGCACTAAAGGACGCGGAATACATGGGGCTACACATGGGGACTGGAATGGTTAACAAGATTAACCGATTGAGTGTTCAGTCCAACACTTAATTAGACCCTAACTGCAGTCGACTGCCATTGCCATTTCTACCCACCATTCATGATGGTCAGGACCAGGCAGAGGGCGTCCTTTGTCTCGTACGCATAGGCCAGATTCACCACAAATGGGGAGTTGATTTTCTGCAGTATCTGCTTCTCGATGAGCACCATCGACTCGCCCTTGCGTTTCTTGATGCGTTTCTTCTCCAGCTTTTTGCACGCATACATTTTCCCTGTAGCCCGCACCTGCAAAAAGGCCGAAGGAATAATGTTAGAGGGTTAGACAGCGGTCAGTCGTTGCTTGTGGCCTACCTGACAGGCGCAGACCTCGCCAAAGCCCCCCTTGCCGAGGACACGATACATGCGAAATGTTTTGTAGGTTATGGGCTGCGCCTCCAGCCACTTCCACTGCAGATATCTGAAGGGAGAGCGAACGGGAAGGATTAGCGTGGCTTACTCGCTGGATGGATGGCTAATCCGCTCTTACCGATGAAAGTACATGGAGTTCTCGAACTCCCGGAAGGGTTCGCCGGCCAGGAATGCCTTCACCGCCTTGACGCACTGGACAAAGATGTCCTTGCCGCCGGAGTTCAGTTTGTTACGCACTTGCGCAATGAGATCATCGTTGAGCACGTCCAGAACCAGTTCGTCCGCAGATCCTCCAATGCCAGAGGCACCTCCACCACCTCCGACTCCACCTCCATCTCCACCAGCGCTGATCGCCTTCTCGGCGGCGGCATCGTCATTACTGTCGCCGCACTCGACACCCTCGTCGCCGTCGTCGGTGTTGCCACCGGCAGTGGCATGGTCATCCCCGTTATGGTTGCGTGTGTCCAGCTTCTTGTGATTGATGTTGCTGTTGCTGTTGCTGGTGATGTTGTTGCAGTTGTTGGCGGTGGTATTGTTGCAGTGTTCAGTCTCAGCTGTTGTTGTTGTGGTTGTTGTTTCGGTTGGATTGGCATTGCTGCTGTTGAGCAGCAGCTCCTCCCGTGTCTCCGCATCGAGTGCATCGCCACCGCCCAGACCGCCGCCATTGCGCAGCTCCAGCTGCGGCTCAACATCCAGGAAGCGCCGTCCAATGTCATGGCCCATAAATATGCGATTCACAATGTACTCGATTTCGTATCTACAAAATGTATTCAATGGTTACTCCAAGTCTCTCCATCAATCAATCAATCACTTACTTGACCACCTGCTCGAGAAAAACGATATAGCGAAAGTAGATGGGCCGCTTGTTCTCGCAGAACTGTCGAAAGAGCTCACGACCAATGGGTTGCTGATCTATCACGTAGCCATAGCTTATATCTGTTGAATATATACACGGTATTACTATATGCTATTCGGAACCAGGGGATTCCCCCCGGGATGGGCAAACACTCACCTAATTTGTCTTTCAGGTTGATGCATTGCGATATGTGTGGAAATTGTAATATTTTGCGCCATTTTTTACTCTTTCCCTTGTTGCTGTCGGAACCACCTAAAAAGATACATAGAGAAAAGATATACGTATCGATTAAGACTTTTGTCGACAATTGGTTTATACGCCCCCCAACCACCCAGCCACCCACCCACAAGCAATCAATGGGTACATGAACAATGATTTGAATGCCACTTTCTCTCGTTTCGGTTCGTCTCGTCTGACATGTGTGAGGGAGTGCAAAAGGTGAAACAAGAGCAGACAGACGGGGAATCTATGTACGTACGTGTGCTTTGATTGCTACATGGGATGCCCCACATCTGCTGGTAGTTTCAGCTTCGTTTGCTCTCTGGTTTAACGTCATGCTGGCAATTCTGTTTTATTTGCACTTCCAACGACCCATAAAAACAATATTTCGCATGTGAAATGCATAAAATGCAACAACCAGAGGAAGGGGCTGGCTACATCACAGATTTCTTTAAAAAAAGAGTTTTCTCCTCCACTCATTACACTAAATAAATCACTATATCCACAGTGGAGGGGAGAGGGGGGCGTCGATAATAGTAAGGCCATAAAATCAAACAAGAAAATTAAGTGGATAGCCGGACAGCAGGCAGAGTGGCCATAAATGTCAGAAGCAGTCGAAAATCCCAAGTATAAAATGTTGCCAAAAAAGTGGAAAGAAACAATGCCACAACAAAATAGTTGAGAATCCTGCAGCAATTGTGCCCACATTCATGTGTGTGTTTTCTGCTCGGGAAAGTATGCTACAATCCATTGCTCAAGGAGGAAACACACACACATAGCAGACAGTGTGCGCCGGATCACGGGGCGTGGCAAAACCTGGCAACACACATGGATATTCGACTCAGTAATTCCAACAGACAAATATCCACATTCGTAAGGAGTTGAGTAATCCCCACAGAGGTATGTACTACCCAAGGACCTGGACATGCAACACCCACCCACACACACACACACACTAAGACAAACTTTTGTGGCATTTGCAGCATAGCAGCAGCATTAGACACACTTATTTATGCTTTGGCAACAGTCTGTTCTCTTGGCCAAAAACTTTTGTTCGCTCTCTGGCAAAGGGGTAGGGGGTGGAGGGTGGGTCGGGAGAGCATTTAATTTAGTCTCAGTGCAATTATGCAAAAATAAACTCAAAAACTTTTGAAGGGCCGAAGCAGCGGCGGCAGCCACCGCCACAATTCAAGCTGTTGGATGAGCCGCCACCTGGAGGTTGAGGATGAGCCATAGAGGACGCTCCTCGACTGCCTCTTCCTTTTCGTTAAATGAAATTACTGGCGAAAAAGTTATAGGGGGGAGAGGGAGCGAGGGAGGCTAAAAGTTAACTCAAAGCGTAGACTTTTCAGTGGAGCAGGAGAACGGAACGCCACTCAGAACGGGGGCTTAACAAAGTTTGCCCAAGTAACAATTAGCTGACAGACGAAGCACTAAAGTAAATATCATATGTGTGTGCGTGTGTGTGTGTGGCGCCCACATGCCCCAGAATCGGATTATGCGATTATAGTGCAAAGTCTATGATGCATGTGCAGTTTATTAAATACACCAAAATGTCAAAAGGTTTATTTGCATGGAGCAGCAGCAGAATGTTCAGTGGTGGCTCCGAATAGGCTTTATTGGAATTATTTTATGTGCCAAATGGCTCCTAAATAAACCCTTTTTCGTCGGCTCGGCTCCTATTTCGTCGATATGCTTCGTGCTTTTAAATTCGCCCTTCCTCCGCTCGTTGTCGCTTGCTGCTCGCCATTGCGCGCCCAGAGAAGAGCTTGATAGAGAGGAATTCGCCTGGCAACGAATTCGCTCTCGATCGCAAAAGTCCACACAAGGTGGTCGCTCTCTATTCATTTCTGGTACAACAGCAAACTTCGTTCTTCTCTCTCTCATCAAACCGCTCTCAATAGTGCTAAGAGCCGAACGCGGACCACCTTGCATAATTTCATGATGATTCTTGCTTTCTGCTCTCAATTGCGCGCTTTCCTATGACGATTGGGAATTCGCCTGGTTACGAATTCGCTCTCAATCGTTTTTGCAGAAAATAACTGTCTGTCGTATAAATTAATCATTGAGAGAGATCTTAAAACTAAAAATAACTTGCCGAAAAAGAACTGCTGGCAAACTTTGAACTTTTTGAGACGAACACATTACAATTTCTTGAACTCCACAACCAACTCTAATGGCATTTTTGCTTCATAGTCAAGAAACTTAAGTTTTTTCCAATAATGCTATTATCTGATTGGCCTCGTGCTTCCCCCTTTCGCTCCTAAATGGCCATGAGAAACGGCAAACATTTGGACATCTGGCCTAAATGCCGCTCCCCCTGCTCGGACAAAAGGCACACAAGCGTCCGAAAAAGTTTTTTGTAAAGTTTTTGCAATTATTAGACGAGGCGTAAAAACAGAAACAACGCCACATTTCCAATGAGGAAAACTTGTCCATCGATGGGGAACGAAAAACGCAGATGGAAAGAGCCAGCAGACGAGACGTGCAGCGGACGAAAAGTCAAGAAAACATTTTCCAAAACAAATAAATCGTATTATGTGAGTGGTTTTTTTATTTTTATTATTATTATTATTGGCATGTGTAGTGTGTGTGTGTGTGTGTGTGTGTGGAGCGGAACGCGTCCAAACAAAAGTAATGGAAAAAGAAAGGCGGAAATGGCGCAAAGAAAAGTGCTATAAAAACTTATTAATGAAGCCATCGCAAGGCTAATTTGCGGTTGATGGTTTTTCTAATTAAAACCAATCAATAAGAAAAATTGCTTCCACTTCCGCAGTGTCCGACCAGGGCAATCCCTACCCCTTTTTGGCCAAGAAATGCAATTTGTCAGAGACTGACAACTGCAATGGCGCCCAACGTTCCAACGTTCCCTGTCTGGCTAATTGAGTGGCTGGGATACACCAGTGGATCCACACCAGGAGACAGATTGCCAGATGCATCCCCCACCCCAACGGCGGAGCAGTTTTATTTACGACTCAACAAGTTGTCACCAGATAATGGCCAACAAAGCAACTCAGCAACACAGCAACTCAGCAACACAGCAACAGAGCAACAGAAAAAGAAATTACAATTTACATTAAACATTAAACAGTCCCCTGATTTATCGATTCGCATTAAAAGTTTGTTGGGGGCCAAAACTTTTACGGCACACCAAAGCTCTCCTCCTCTCCTTTCCATCGTTATGATCAATTTTCCCACTTGGACGCCATGAAGTATGTGACATAATTTATAAGCGTCAACTTGCTTTCTCCAATCTGCTGTGCTCCACTACTTTCTACTCTCTACTCTCTCTCTCTTTCGCTATCTTTTATCATCTCATTCCCGCTTCAAGTGTAATTTGAGGTCATTTTTCAGCATGATGAACACTGGCCGAAGCCCGAGGAGTCGTCAAAGAGCAGCCAGGAGGCGGCCACCAACTGTTAGCCGCAATTATTTATTGTCTGCTCTCTCTATCTTTATTCGAGAAACAGACGAGAGTCCTGGCCGTGGTTGTGCTCCTGCTCCAAGGTTAAGTGCGTGCTAATAAGCTCACGACCAGGAATCCCCCATCCCCCTATCCATCCGAAAGACTTTCAATTTATTGAGGAAATATAATATGCTGCGATTAGGCCTGGCCTGGAATTGTACAGCATCACGGGAGGCACCTCTCGCGGGAGAGGATGTTGAAATAGCACAAGACTCAAAGGTCAATATAATAAAATGAATTAAACTTAAGTTTGGAAATTTTAGTACATTATATTAAATTTCTCATTGTTCTAACGTATCATATGTGCCTCTAGGTCCAAGAATGGGGGGAGCCGAGGTAAGAGGGGGACACCAACAAGAGACCCCCGCTTTTTCTGGGGCAAATTCTAGGGAGTCTTCTTTAAAGTAATCGGCTACAATGTTGCAAAGCTGCAGGTCCAAGCTGCAGGTCACATGTGTGCAAAAGGCACAACTTTTGGAGCGTTTACACCCATTTCTAGTTCAATCGAGTGGTAAGGGTCTCCCCTGTAATCAGATGTTGGGGCCATTGATTTATTGGCCCTTCAATAATCTTTAGGACAGCACATCATGATTGTAATCCTGGAGAATGTTGCTCAACATATGTACACGCGAAACGCTAGAGTTTCTAAGCGACGTTGCTCAACATCAGATCTTGCATTGCCAACATGCTGCGGAGAGTGCCTGCTTCAACGTGACATGACATTGTCCAAGGTCGATGTTCCTGTCGGATATTGTTGCTCAACCTCAGATCTCGCCTCATCAACAATGTGGCTCAGCAACGGAGAGAGTGGGAGAGAGCGAGCGAGCGAGACAGTGAGCCGTCCACCCACAATGTTGCCATGGCAGCCCAGCCTCTCTCGCAATGAAAAATCATTCAAAGATTTTAATTTATTTAAAAGTCAGGTTTGATTCTGTCTTAAATCCTACATACATATGTATATAGTATATATACTGACCAGATTTGGTAGCATCAACTCTCATCTGGCTCTTGAACCCCGCACTTAGCATTAACCCCTCATTTGTCAGCGTTTTTTTCGCTGTCTGCGATTCGCGGTTGTTCGGGCGGGCGTCCGTCGTCAATGCGAGTGCAACAATAATAAAACATTTATTAAAAATACAGCGGCAATAACATTGTTCTCTCCCCCTCTCTCTCTCTCTGTCTGTCTCCCTCCCGCGGTAATGCAAAACAAACAGCAGACACACAGAAATTCATCAGCGACAACAGCGTCAGCGAGGGAGGGGGGGTGGGGGGCCAAGTGCTTCGGGGGGCTTCCGAGGAACCCATTTACCTACAGCGAAGCGCACATTAAATTAATTATTACTGTTAAAAACCCGTAAAAATACAAAATAACAATAAAAAGCCGTAAAAGTTACGCCGTTCGGCAATCGAACAAAAAAAAAAACCCCCAACAAAAATATATAACGTTGATTGGCAGTCGACTCATAATACGACAGACGGGAGGGAGACCTTCTCGGAGAATGGTTGAGTGGGTGGTCTGCCAAAAAAAAAGAAGGAAAAGAATAAAGATGCAGGGGATACCCTTGAAGGGATTTTGTATAAAAAAAATCAATGGATTTCGATGGAACCAGTAACCATTCGTTTTAAAAATTACCCATAATCGAATTGACACACAACTTTTGAATGGCAATGGCAGAGGCCATTCACCACGAGCCGTACATGAATTTTAACGATGAAAATCCCAAAAGGATATTGGAAAAACCCATGACCATAACTGGTTTAATGGATAATCCTGTTTAAAATGATAGAAAGATGTATACAGATCGGAAATAGTTCAATATTATAAAACAACAATTTTTGGTAGGATAAAAACAGAAATAATTGTTTTTTCGCACTTTTCTGCCTTTGAGAAAATCAACTTAAACCCATAATCCCCTCATCGGTAAGGAAGGGTATTAAAGCGCAACCAAAAAGGAGAAGAGGAGGAGGAGGAGGAGGGGAAAATAAAAGCAGACCCTGCCACGTGAAGTGCATGTAAATGAATGTTTGATTGCGTGTGGCAACAGCAGCAACAGCACCCGCCACACGCCCACGCCTTCTACGTCTGTAAAGCCTCTTAAATGCGCATATCGTTTACCACCCACCCACTCCCCCTCTTCCACCTCCTCCTTCCCGCAAGGTCACAAGCAAAGGGCAAGGGCAACGCACTGCCCGGGGAGAATGCATTTATCGGCAGTCAACGAGTCGGGCGATTAACCAGCTAATTAAATGGGATATACTCACATAATGGGTATTCCAGAGGTAAGACGAAAACGTAATCCAATCCCAGCATCCCAGAATTAGCAAGAACATTTTCCACTACTACTCGTACTCGTATATGGAAGGGCAATTAATAAACGGCGGCGGAAAGCCCATTAAATGCAATTTATGATGGCAATATTCGCAGAGCGAGTTGGCATAGGGATGGATACGGGGAAATGCTCTCAAGACTGGCTGGAAGATGGAAAACCCCGAAAGTATGGCCGCCAGGCATAGTGCTTAATTAATTAACTTTTAGCCCCAATATTAGCATTGAGGAAGGCATGCAATAAAACACACACTCAACGAGAGACGACAGAGAGAGTGGGAGAGAGAGGGAGAGAGAGAACAAATGAATAGTGGATACAGTTGCCAGCCAGGGAGATGCCTCTTGGAAACTGAAGCGTTCGGATTGAATCATTATTATCGCCAGAACGTGCCACACGTTCGCCTTCTATATCTATCTATCTATCTCTCTCTCTATCTCTATATCTCTATCTCTCTCTCCCAGTGTGGCTTAGAGACCACTACCTCTCTTCCAGTAGAGATTGGTACTCGAAAAACCCTTTGGAAATGATTGATTTTCTTTAAAATGAAAAAAAAGGTTTCACGGCGTGCCTCGCTTTCTCTATCGCTCTCTCCCAGTGTGGCTTAGCGGTGAGAGTAGGTCAAAGAGAGACCTCTAGCTCTCAACCAGTGAAGATTGGTACTCGAAAAACCCATTGGAAATAATTAATTTTCTTTGTAAAAACTTCCAAAAAATATTCAATTCTCTAAAAATATCTTCATTCTGAAAATGAAACACCAAGAATTCTCTGAATAAATAGATTCCCGCTCTTCATTGAAATCAAACTCTGAAATACGAGAATATTCATTGAAATTCAAAACACAAGCAGAACAGAAAAAAAATCTATAAAAATCGCATCATCGCAAAAAAACATCCGCATCCATGCGCCACACCAAGCGCCTCAGCGGAAAGATACAACGAATGTGTGGCCCTCTCCCTCCCTCTCTTTCTCCCTGGTTTTTTTTGGACATCAAACCAATAGTTAAATTGGTCTGTTTTGGGCCATAAAACAGCCGGCGGGCGCACTTGCAACCTGCCCCCGTTATAAAGTATTTTATTGCCGGAGAGCATTATTAATTTGTTTTATTTCCCCAAATGGTAGACCCTTCTTTCGGCCCAATTTTCCGCCTGGTTTCCTTTGTCTTTCAGGCTTCATTTGCTCCAAGGACACCCAGAGGAAAATGGCCAACTATAAAGCAAAGGTCGGGGCCCTGTTAGTACCGAAATTTAAATAGGAAAAGTCTTGAGGGATTTATTTTTGGGTGGAATATTAAGCACTGGACCACTTCAAGGTTAAAAGGACATCGTTTGTGACTCGTTTATAAGCTGCATTCAAAAATGTCCGGAAAGTTCAAAGTTCTGTTTCCCTTTTTTTGCATGTTCCTTATTCCGTATTTGTTTTGCTACTTGGCCAATAAATGGGCATTAACCTGGCTAACAAAAACTAACAAAGAAAGAAGCGCGTACCTCGTCCGTTTATATGGGGCACATGTTGTCGTAAAACGCACAATAAACGAAGCGTAAACATCCACGGCAGAGCACGACCTTTCTCAAGTACTACACGGCGTATGCGTTATGGGCCCCCCGGCGACGTCACGACGCTACCTGTGTGCCCCAGAGACTGGACCGAAGTCTGCCCCAGTGTCTACTCTCTCTACTGCCCACAACATGCCAACCCAATCATCGCCAGATCTGGGCCCCATCTCCTGCTCCATCTGCTGCTCCTTCTGCTGCTCCCACTGCTCCTCCATCTTTAACGACCGCTCACGTTTCGACAGACGTTTGGTCCACGAGCTCTGAGGAATTTCCAGGCGCTTTCTGTGCCTAATGGCCCATATAAAAACTGATAAGCATTTGGCTCTGTTTTCGTTTCCAGCATTCTACGACACATTTCTTTTTCTTAATTAAAGAGGCGTGGCACCGGGCATGCAAAACTGTACGGGGAGGCCCCTTGGGGGGACCGTCACCGGAGAAAGCATTGTGCAAATATCAACAACACTGTTTGCCACGCCCACAATAACCACTGCGCTGCCTCTGCGGACCAGCAGCAGCCGCAGCAGCCACCGAACGAAAAACATTGCGGTTTGGCTTTGTTTTTCAGTGGAGCACAGAGGCCCATAGGCAGCGGCAGGCAAAGGCAGGGGCTGGAGCAGGAAGAGGGGTAAGGGCAGGAGCAGGGGTAGGGGCAGGCGTTGGGGCAGGGGCGGAAGCAGCCAAGCGGCAGCAGCGTTTCCAGAATATTTTCAGCGTTCCCCTACTTTTGGCGCAATGCGCCTGCTTCTACATCAAAATATTTCTATACCCTAAAAGAGAGAGGGTATCATGATTATCGGGAGATGTTTGCAAAGGTAAAATAGCCTAAAAGAGAGAGTATTTTTGAACAGAATCGAGAGACTTGTCCTTCTGAAAGCAAAAGGCAACGATATGCGCGGATTCCAAGTAGAAACTCTTCAACGACCGAGGAGTGCTGCTGCATGACGCGCAACAATTTCAACAGTGCATGTAGTAAAGAATATAAATTAATTGAAACTAATTTTTAAATCAAAAATTCTAAGAACGCAGCAGTTTTCTTAGAAATTATCTAATCGTTTTGTTTTCCAGGAAAACACCCAAGAAAAAACCCCACAAAAATAATTTAATATTAATTTTCATAGCTCTGGGACATTATATTGATTTAGGGATACTATAATATAAAGCTTTCTTGGTAAATTTTATACATAAGAAAAATTGTATGACTTCCAAGGTAATGCTATAAAAAAACCTATGGTTTTCAGTGTTTCTTTACAATAAAAAGCAGATCAAACATATAATGATATTCATACAAATATCAACGAATATATAATATAGTATATATAGAGGTGATATACAGTCGAACTTCTCTTTTAAGAACTTCCGTTTAACCAAGTTTTTTATATTTTAAGAATTTATTTCCAGAATACTGCAATGCTTTATTCGGCAAAAATGAGTTCCCCTTGAGATTTCGCTATATAGAAGTTCCACTGTATCTCCACAGTGTATCCCAGGCATAGATCACTGCAAAATATCTATATTCTCCAGCGTTTTTCCTATATGAGCTTGTAAAATGGAGATTTTTTTTGCACGAAGCGGGTATGTTGCGCCCCTACGTGACGTTTGGTGTAAATAAATGATGACACAACGGGTTGGCATGCAGGCACCACTCCCACCACTCCCTCTGGGGCTCTCTGGAGGGGAGGCAGCATTGTAGAGGTGGGTTGTGGGTTGTGGTGTTGGGGATTTGAAAATCAAATGAAATTGAAATGTTTTTAAATTCAGACGTAAATATTGCAAAAGCGAAAACACAATGCTGATTCCTTTGGCACAGCACAGGGAAATGGGGAAATGGAAATAGAGACGAAAAACGAAACAGAAATGTTGACTTTGACATGGGTCTCGCGAATATCAACTAAATGACAGCCTCAAAATATACACCATTCCATTGTATATATAGGAAAAATATCTTTAAATAGGGCTACCCCTCACCCTACACTTTTAAAGATACTAGAAATCCTTCCAGGCAGAATCCTGAAGGCATCTGCCGCATCTACTTGATGGCAGAACAACCTCCCAATCGGCTGTATATTCAAGCCGGAAGGAAACAAATCCATGTATCGTTGGGCTCTTTGAACACCTGGCTTTCGGGATAGCCTAGTTCTAGAGCAGCGAGCCTTGAGCGAGTGCACAAAGCTGAGTTCTTGGCGGAACTCTTTAAAGTCTAAGCACACCTTTTCTTGGGTTTTTCTCTTTCATTCTCTTGGGTATTCTCCCACTCTGAGTCCTCCTAAATGCGTTTAAAAAATATATCTTTTAGTTCATTCAATTGTCTCCCTGGCCTTTGTACGCTTTTTTCTCTTTGTCTGCGTGTCCTTGTGTTTTCCACTCTGCTACTTATCCTTTTTCAAGTGACTTTTCGCCCCACTCCACTGCAATTTTCCACTTTCAAGAGTATTTTAGCTCCTTGAATTTTCCACTTTACTCCTCCTTTTTTTTTTGTGTGTCATTTCAGTTTAATCAGCTGAACTTGCAATTTTCCGCCACTTTCCTCTCTCTCTCTCCCTGTCTCTCTCCATCGCTTTTCTTTTTTAAATAACCAGAAAGTTTTATAATTTATTAAATTAGTATTATGAACGTGCGATGGTTCTTTTCACGCCAAAGCGTTTTTCCTCTTCATTTTCATTTTCATTCTGTTAACCGCTTTTCCTGCCACAGTTTTCACAGTTTTCACAGTTTGCCTCTTGCCCTTATCCTCCCTTTATATATAATGCAACATTCAAGTGCATTTCTCGTTATAATAATTCGCCTTCATGAGAGGAGGACAAGGAGAACTATAAAATAAAATAAAATAATATAAAAAGAAGGAAAACTCATATCCTACTCGAGAAAATTGTCGCCGCTGCATGTTTGAGTGGGTGCATGTATAGGGTTTCCGTCCTTCCTTCCTTCCTTCACCCTGCCACGGGTATATACGGAATATAGTATATACGAAATGCTCCAAGGAGGAGGAGGCGGTGCCTTGCCACAGCCACTTCTGGGTACTGCCGCTCCTGTGACATTGTATTTTGAGAAATATTTCACGCCAGCTCCCAAGGATTTCCACTTAAACCCAGTCGTTCCACGAATTCCCCATTTGATGTTGGGGCACTTATAATTATTGTTTCTAATTATTTAACTGAAACTCCCTTTCGCTCAAAACTTGCCGCCAATTAAACTTATGAATCGAGTGCCGAGAGTGCAACTTTTTCAATTTCCTCCGCAAATAGTTTTCTTTTTTTTCTTCCTGGAAGGTAAAACCCTGCAGGGCTTCCAGCGAGTGGTGGCTGTATGGTGCCACATTTCAATTGACATTTCCCCCCAAAAAAAGCAAGCAGAAACCTGCTGAAGAAAAAACTCTGCTGAAAGTTTGGGCTTCAATTAAATGGCTAAGGCGACAGGCAGCAAGTTTCTTTTTTTTTTTTTTGGGGCACGATAGGATTGATTGAAAGTTAAGCAAAAGTTAAAGCAGATGGCAGCAGCGTAGCGGGCAAATTGGATAAGCAAACTAAAAATTAAGTACTTTGATAGAAGTCTCAAGGCAGGAAGAGGGAATGAAGACGGAAGGAAGAGAGGAAGGACCAAAAGGGGCTGGGGAAACAGCTAATGGAATTAGGAAGTAGAAAAGTTGTTTTACATTTAAATTAGGGTTAAATATCCTCTACAAATTGGACTGTGAGAAGCATCTACGAAATGTAGGGATAAACTTCTCTAAAAAAATCTAAAAAATTCGGAAATAAAGTTCTGGAAATCAGAGTTTCTTAAGAGGCTTCTGGTAGTACTCTACAAGTCCCACATTGGTCAGAAATTGGAATGATTTCCAGCTTTGTAGGCGACGGATTCGATTAAATGTGTCGCGCGTTATGCAGCAGCACCCCTCAGTCGGTTTTGGTGGAAGATTTCCTGGAATCCTTGGACTTTGTGTCGCTTAAGCCATGTATTGAGGGTGTAATCCTTCCATTTCAATAATAAAATATTTTAATAAAATATAGTTGGAATTTTAGACTCAAAATCTGGTTGTAAGCACAAAAAATATAAGGAACTTAATCGTTTTGTCTAGAGCGGAGCACAAATCATTGATTGTGGCTTTAGAAAAGGAGTTTTAAGAGGGTTTTCTTGGGAGAAAACCTGGAAAATATATTCAGATTGAATTTTCACTTTGGCAGAGCGTTCTCCTGGGGTTTTCTTATAGAAAAAACCCTAAGATAGCTTCTAAAACACCTCGTTTCAGTAAGCTGGAAATTTGAAAGCAGGTAAAAGTTCCCATTAAAGACCTTCTACAGCTCAAGAGACCTCTCTAGATGGTATTGTACAGCCTGGACAGCCCAATAAGTACTCCCAATTTCTGGCAAATCTCTTACTATCAATCGAAGCCCGAATCAAAGCAATCCCCCGGACTCCCATCTCTCGTTGTTTTGCGTTTTGTGGGTCATCGAAAAAGCAACAGCTGCGGCATTTTCTTTGGCCTTTCCTTCCTGTGTTTTTGCTTTCTCGCTGCTCCTCCTTTTTTTTCGATTGCGGAAACGGAAATTATGGCCAACACTCTCGGCTGTCTCTCTGTTTCCTTTTTTAAAGCACTTTCCAAAAGAGTAAAGGACGGGGGGGAGCTGGACGGGGGGCAAGGGTTAATATTGATTTTTGATTAAATTGGGGCTTATCTAAGGGAAATTGGCCACGCGGCCAGAACTAATTGCGGCCAAGTGCTGGGCCAAGTTAATAAATCGTAGTTAACCCTTGTTTGTGCCATCGGGCCAATTGGCCGACAAATTTGATTAACCTTTCGATGGAGGTACACACGAGCGTACGGACATGCCACACACACGAGCGGCATAAAATAATAAAATCATGCAGCCATGGGCTCTTCTCCCCCTCTCCATCTCTCCCTCTCTCGTTCCCAGCTCTAATTAAATGTACGCCCAAAGCGAGGCAGAAATTAGTCGAGCAGCAGAACCACCAGCTTTTTCACCGAAGCATTTTTCAAGCATTCTTAAATTTTTTGCCATTCACACGAAAATCGTTTAAATTTTTCTGAATTTTTTGGCATTTGAAATCGCCTAAAATTGTTATGGAAAATACTATACACGGCAATCCCCTTTTTTCGTGTACATGCGTATGGCATTTTGTGCTGTTGCATTTGCCATTCACACTATTTAAATTGCTATTCAAATGTAATTCCTGCAAGTTTTTATTGCTTCAAAATAACATTCCACCTTTTGTTTAATTTCGTGAAATATTCTCCAAAAAATACCTCAAATTTGTTGTAAATATTAATACCTGTTTTTCCCTCAAGAAAAAAATACAAATTAAATGCATTTTATGGGATCTATTTCGTGGACTTAAAAATTAAACAATATATTTTTTTTTTAAATATCATAACTTTTTACACTATAAAAACAAAACAAAAATAACCATTCCTAGAAAAGACTATAGACAGACTTTAATTTTTTTTAAATATTAATAAATTTATTTTCTTTAAGGAAAAAAACCAATTGAATGCATTTCAAGGGCTTTATTTCCTTGACTTACAAATGAAAGAAAATATTTGTTAAAAATATCATATACCCTCGGTGATTAATGTATCGTGCAGAACTCTCTCATATATTTATGCCCCCTTGCCATCTGTTGTGGCAAGTTACAAGCTCCAGGATGCTGTAATAATAATCATAAGACAAACAAAAGGAGAAGCAAAACAATAAACAACCAGAAAAAATGTAAGCTCTGACAAAGGACAGAGCCGCAAGGATGGCAAAAAAAATTGAGCAAAACAATAAAAATGAATAAAATGTATTTAGTTTAACCTTTGACCTCCTCTTCGACTCTCATACGCCGCGTGTGCCGCACAGATGAAACCCATTAGCGCGAGGAGATGATAATTTTATAGAATCCTGCTCTTTTGTGGAGACAACTGTTGTCAAGGACTTTGACCAATTTATAAACGAAAGAAGGACTTCGTCAAGGACGACTAAACACACATCAAAGGCCAAGAGCAGATGGCTTTTCAAAACAACAAAAAACGACCCACAAAACCGGAGATCAGCTCTGGCAAAATTTCGAGCTATTGTTCCGTGTTGTTTCTTAATTAAATAAAATAAAAAGCCTGTAGCCCGAAGCCTGTAGTCTTTGGAGAGCCTGTGAACCGAATGAAGGAATTGTAATGCAAATGCCTCGACAATCTCGAGGGTGCGGCGCCACAAACATTTGAAGCATGCCACAGAGCCAGAGAACTTGGAATTGCAAATTAGATCAAAGACATTGCACGTTCCTCGCCAATGGCCAGGCATTTCTCTCAGTATCAAAATGCAATTTCCTTAGAGCCAAAACACCAAAACAACAAAACAATGCTGCAAAAATAATCAGGCAGGCAGCAGAAGGGAATGCCAAAAGTTCTTTGCAAAAAAAAACAAAAACGAAACAAGCAAAACTTTTCAAAGGCGCGTGTCTCGCATTTCAACTTTTGGTTTTGGCCCAAAGTGTAGTTTGTACATAATTTAAATAATTCTGGCAGGCCCGCTGACAGCAGCACTGCTGAACGTGTTGCTCGTGTCGTGATTCGCAAGAATTGTGCGATTCATTTCGATACACTCCCTCCCCCCCCCACCCAGGCCCCTCCTCCCCTCCTCTGACGTATGTTGAATTGGTAAATGGTAATTGGTAAAACGGCAGCCAGAACTGTCGCTGACTTGCACATTGCACAGCTGTCAAAGTATTTGTCAAAATGTTGCATATTTGAGCGTCGGCAATGAATTTCACAAATGTTTAGCGCCAAGGAGGGTGGCAGGGGGCATTGAAGGGGAGCCCTAAAGGGGGTTACAGAAGGTCACAGAATACTCATTCAGAGGGATTGCTCTTGTTTTCTCCATAATCGGGAACATCTGTGGACTATTATTTTATGGACTTATCCATCCCATTGTATTCCAGCTTCTCTAAAAAGAAAATTATTGAACGCGTCATGCGGTAGCGGCCCTCGGTTGTTTCGGGAGCTTAAAAGCTTCGGCTTGGATGATATTCCCCTGAAAATGTGTATCCCTTTGATAGGTTCATCTCTCTACAAACTTTTCTACTGTTTCCTTCGGTCATTATGAAGTCGACTCTTACCCTGTCTTTCCCCAAATGTTCTGCTTCATACAGTTTTCAGCAATGATTATAGCCATCCGTTCTGGCAATAAAATCCCAAGAAGAGCTACTTGATTTGGTTTCTCCTTTCAGATACAGATACAGATATGCTTGTATCCATAAAAGCTCTTCTTCACCCTTCACCCTTTGATACCTCTTTTAATTTAGTATTCCAGAACATCAATGCCCTGGCTCCTTCGTTTTGTATCCCGATTACACTTGATTTTATTGTTCCGCTCTAAACTTTGGCACATTCCCAGATATAACACTCACACACACACAAATACACACATACAGTCGTCTGTTCGTGCCACCAATCTGCTGGCTCCCAAAACTAAAACTAGTTTCCCCATCTAATTGCTATTGGCTTTTATTTTAGTATTTTCTCTCATACTACTATTTTTTTTTTGGTTGCACGTGTGTGTGCTGTTGGAAAAGTATTTAGTTGCACAGAAAAATGTTGAACAACGAAATGTTGTGTGAGGCAAATGCACAAAAAGCAAGCACGAAAGCTAGAGACCAGGGTTTCGACCAGACGATACCCAGTAGATTCTACGATTTCTCTTCTTTAAAAACCTTTTTATATGTATAAAAGCGACAATTCATAACATTTTGAGAGAAAGCAACAAATATTTGGTCTAAATCTCGTCCAAATACTTGATTTTGGTTTAGTATTTTTCTGGTATTTTGTTTCAATCTTTGCCAATTTTAGTTTTGGTATTTTTCTTATATTTTGGATAGTTTTTCCAGTATTTTCTGGTATTTTCCGGTATTTTTCAAAATATTTCGGTAATTTTTTTTGAATTTCTACAAGTTTTTTTTTCGTTCTTTATTTGTAATTTTTCGGGTATTATCCTGGTATTTTTCTAGTAAGTTTTGATATTATTCTAGTATATTCTGGTATTTTTATGTATAGTTTTTTAATTTGCTATTTTTAATATGTTCTGGTATTTTTATTTGGTATTTTCTATATGTTTTGGTATTTTTTGTACAATGGCAATCGCAGATCAATGTTCACCATGAAAATCGGGGCAGTGTATATCCCCTAAAACCTACCCCTTGCTGGGTAACGCAAAGAAAAAAACACCAGAAAAAAAACTACTTTTGTGGAAAATGATATTGTTGTGGCTGCTACTCCTTTGCTGCTGCAGTGTTGCACACACACACACACACTAATATATGGTTGCTGCATTCAGCGTTGTACAACATTTTGTGTGTGTAATATATCGTTTGAGCAAGTGAGTGATTGAGGCGAACGACAGCTGTTGCCAGGGGACCAGGAATACTCTCCAAGAGATTCATTTCTCAAGAGCAATGTGCCACAAAGGGAGAGATGCTCTTATCAAATTGCTTGCGAGGAGAGCCTGAGCCTGTCCCCAAAAAGATTCATTCATTGCAATTATCAAAGTTATTTTATCAGTGGCCAGAGATTTGCAAATTTATTTATATATACTCTTAGTATATAGTATATGCTTTTTTTCTGTTGTATTTATTCTATTTTTGTGACGTTCATTAGTCGGGCGCATGTCTGAAATAGAAGATTGTGTGATAAGGCAACCACTTGGCCGGCAAATTGCTGATAACATGAGAGTCCCGCATTCCTGGGGCTTTTTTTGGGGCCAAACAATGAACCCGAACAGCCACAATTATTCTCAATCTAAGGCAATTTGGCAAAGAGGCTTTTCATTCATTCAAGAACAATTACAGATCCACAGATACATTTTTGTGTATAGAGAAAAGATATATATGTGTGTGTGTGTGTGTATGGGTGTATTATTGGGTGCAAAACAAATCAATTAAGGCTGCACAATTTTCGTTGCGAAATTGTTATAAATTGACACACAGCCAGCCAGCTTGGTCGTATCTCTATCTTTTAGTGGCGTTTGAATTATTTATGAATGAATTTTATTAGTTGCCCTCATTGGCGGCTCATCAGTGTCCGCCGGCTTGACATTAATTGCAGTCGAGTGGAGTGGAGCCAGTCCGTGTCTCTGCCATGAGCAAACAGTCAATTAAATGCTCTATATTTTGCCAAACATTTGATTTCATTTGGGGCCCCAGATACGAGCACTGCCACTCGTAGATAAATGTTTGCTTTTGATGGAAAAAACAAACACAGATGCCGCATTCCCACATTAGAGAGCCACAGAAACAGAGACAGACAGAGACAGAGACAGACAGAGACAGAGACCTGGTTTGGCAGCTCATTTGACAGCCTTACAACATGATCGATGTTTCGTTTTTTGGTTTTTTCTGTTGCTTTTTGCCTGCTTTAAATTTGCATTTAGTTTCGAGAGTTACAAGTGCTGCTGTTTGCCTGATTGATGGTTAAAAGTCTTCTAAGCGGGTTTTCGAATGAAAGTTGCAAGTGCAACCCCACTCTCTCTCTCTCTCTCCCTCTCTCTATCTGTATCTCCTGCCACGCACACACACACACACACACTTTCTCCCAGACAGAGACACAAATTAGCATAAGATACATATTTTTCGTCTAGATAAATATCCCATCATCTGAGGGAATAAACTTTTGAGTTCTTTTTTTTCTCTGACAGAATGCAAATTTGTTTTTCTTGAAACTTCTTCAACGGCAAATATTTATGCTAGAGACCAGAAAAAGACCAGCAGTTCGAATAAACAATCAAATTCAACAGCAAGTCAAGTGGCAGTTAATTAAAAATATAACCAAAATTGAAGATAAATATTTAAGGCTTAAGCGGAGTCTTTGAAAAGTCATTTGTTGTTTATTTGGGAATTTTTTGTTCTTACTAAATTTATACAATCTTTGTTTTAGCAGAAAATATAAAAGGAAAATCGGAATACCCACAGACAAGCAAACAGTCGAGTGGAAAAATGCATTGAATGAGATTTTCTGTATTTTTAGTTTTTTTTTTCTTGTGTTTTTTAAATATTTTTTTCCACTAGCACTATGGTATTTCGTTCTAGTATTTTTAAAATTTTCTTCTACTAGCATTATAGTTTTTATTCTAGTATTTGGTAATATTTTCTTCTAGTATTATAGCTTCACTTTAATATTTCACTCTATTATTTTCTGGTATTTTCTAGTATTTTTTAAATATTTTCTTCCACTAGTACGCAAGTATTTTGTTCTAGTATTTTGTAATATTTTCTTCTAGTAGTATAGCTTAAATCTAATATTTTGTTATACTATTTCCTGGTATTTTTCGAGTATGTTCGGGTAAATTTTCTAGTATTTTTCTGGCATTTAGAAAAAGTATATTTTTGTGCTTTATTCCATCATTTTTATTTAGTTTTTTCCAGTATTTTTCTGTGCGTATTTATCACGAAAACACCACCAGTTACAGGTAAATAAAAATAATACCAAAATCTCAAATTAAAATCCAAGGCTTAAGCAGGAGTTAAAGCGATGCAGAGTCCATTTGTTCTATATTTGAGGATTCTGTACCCTCTATATAGAATCCCTAATCTTATTGACAACCAAACAGCAGTAGGAAAACGCATTGACAGCCGTAGGAAAATGCAATGACATCAGTGGGGAAAATGTGGGAAAAGCAAGCGGAATGCAAAAGCACAAGCCAACAGACGACAACGCATTCTAAAGCGGCTTATATGACATAAGAGCATTCCCCCTTTGAGTGGGCCGTTACTCGAGAGGATATTCCGCATTCAATCGCATTGGCATAGCATTAGGCGGGTTGTAAGTAGTAATTATAATTAAATACGCATACTCAATGCAAAAGCTGGCAGGCTGTCAGGCTGGCTGTCGATCCCGGGCGTATACGCAATGCCTGCATTGCTCATACGCCGTGCGGCGCACGTGCAGATACAAAATGCATGAAGGGCTGGGCGCAGAGGGCCTGCAATTACCATGTGCCATGCACCACAATAAATCCTTCATTTGTAATTAGTGGCACATTCCGGCGACATTCCGACATTCGACTGCTAATTGGCGCCTTCCATTCATCTGCCATTCGGAAAAAGCATTCTGTGGGGCGTCAAGCGTTGGAAAAATCAAATAACAAGCAGATTTCCATCAAAGACAAGGGGGAAAATGGCAAAGACAAGGAGATCTCTGGAGGGACTGCAGCCATATGGCGCCAGGCAGCAAGGATTTACTTGAGCATCGCCCCAGTTTGATTGAAGGAAGGGTGGAAGGTCTCAAGTTTGATTGAAGCAATGGCGGAAAGCAAGCAGCGAATGAAGGACTGCGAATCCTGTTTACAGTAATCACAGCTTACAAGGGATATGCATATCTCTCCCCCTCTCTGTCTCGCCTCAAAATGCGCTAAATATCAGCAATCAAAGTGGTCGTGGCGCCTCTAAGCCATCACACACACACACATGAATATCTCGTACTCGTATTCTCACTCGTAATTGCTGTATTTATATCCTGATATCCAAAGCCATAAATCCTCTAACTGCACTTTGTTGATGGATGCCATAAAATCTATTATTTGCGACATTCTGCTGTTTGCTGTTTGCCAGTCATGTGTAATGCCTCGATAAACATGGATGCCGATTAAAGGTTGCTGCATGCCCCAAGATTAGTTCATGATTTAATATTTATTGTCGTGTGGGATTTGCCGCAATCGTCAGAGACTTCATTCTGTGGTTTGCCGCTGCTCTGACTTGAATGAATAGATTTCCCAGTCGTAAGATCCGTATCCAGGGATTGACTGCTGGAAAAATCATAGATTGATGGCTGGATGACGTCTTTACGCTTTCGAAACCTAAATATTCGATACTTTTCTGTCCTCCAGCAGTGAAACCATTCTCTCTAAGAGCGTTTTTATAGCCATTTTCTTTCCCAGTGTGGCTTAGCAGTTGTTTTTTCGTATTATAATGGACTAATTCTGATACACATTCAGTTTTTAAGCATTTTGCTCTATAAATTCATGTTTTTCGCCCATGGTTCCTTTCAATTATGGGAAATTTAAACACCAATTCAAGGGCTTTCACGTTCATTCGAGGAATTTGTATCTTCTGTTCGATTCTATGGATTATTTAGCAGACTTTTGTGCTCCTCCTGCCATCTTTCAGTGAAAAGTCTTCTCCACTCGTTATTCACTGTACTCTTTGCACTGTACTGTACCCAACTAAACGCATCCCACATCGTTTTGTATTTGAGTTTGCTATTTTCATGGGGAGCAGCAGTAGGCCGCATGCCACATGGGACGCCAAGTCAAACAAGCAACAAAATCGAACCAAATAAACAATGAAGCGACGCGTCGGTGCGTCGTTTCTGTTGCATCAGGAATTTAATTGAAATTGCATTTGCAATGCGCTCCGGAGTCTCTTGTCTCTTGTCTCCTGTCTCTTGTCCAATAAATACAATCAATTTTTAACAGCATTTTTTCCAGATTATTTTGATGTCATTGCGGATGTCATTGCGGATGACGAATGCGGTGAAAGGACTTGCATTTCTATTGTGCGGCGACAAATGCAATTTAAATGTAGAAAATTGTGAAAAATGGTAAATGGAAATTGTGGAAAAAGCCTCATCGATAGACAATAAATTTAGCTGTCGTTGCATTTTATAATTGCTTTCAAGCCTCGAGCGGCGGCGTTTACCTTTGGTTTCGTTGACATTTATTTATTTGCTTTGGGGAATTGTTGCCGTTTGCTGCTGTTGCATGTTGCTGTGGCTGCCACTGACAGCATTTCAAGTTTCTAGCACATTTGGCAACCAATGAAGTGTAAAGAGACCTCTGATGCTGCTGCATTTTAGAAATTAAAGCTGCTGCTGCTGCTGCTGCTGCTGTTGCTGCTGCAACATCAATACAATCCCAATCGGGTTGTTGTATGCTGCTCTCTGATGCCCGATGTCTGATGTCTGCTTAATGGATAATGGATGTGTGCGCCGCGGCATGCGATACGATACGATGCGTTGCCGTTGTGTATGCTGTCAAAAATTGGAATTGAAATTGATATGCGAAACGCGCGCGTGAGAATCGCAGACCTGCCATAAACCTGAAATGCTGTCATTTATATTGCAAAATTGCGCATACGACACGTTTGTCAGCGAGAGAGCCACGCCAACGGCAACAGCAACAGCAGCAGAACCGTCAGCACCAGGAGTAGAATTCATTTGAATCTAGTTCTATGCGAAACACCACTGCCCCCGGCCACGGCCCCATGCCACCTGCCACAGCGCTACAGTGGTTTGAAAGGACTGTGAAACGGATTTTAGATACATCTTCGGCTTGGAAACTTTTTCCACTGATGCACATTCGAATGACGAACAGACAAATCATTCGCTTCAAATGACACGAATATTCGGATTTTTTAAGATGAAATCTCAAAGAGATGTCCATCTGCCGGCAAAATAAAACCTTCATCAAAGACTTGGAAAAGTAATGTTTGAAATTGATTTATAGAAATATTTAAATTTAAAATGAATATTTAAAGAAAAGAATTAGAATAAAACACAAAAATACCAGAAAATACTATAAAAATATCAAAAAATACTACAAAATACCAGAAAATATTCAAAACTACGAGAGATTCATATAATGCAACGTAAAAATTCCAATAATATATGGAACGAAGACAGTTTTGCCATCCATCTTTCTCGCCCTCTTTCTCCCAGTGTGACAAAACTTTCGGGGGAAAACTCATGAACATTGCGTGTAGCAAGAAACATCGCAGTGGAACCACTACAATAAATCTTCTGCCCAGAGAAGGAACTGTGGAACCCCACACCAAAAGTGGGGGCAAAAAGTTAATCAAATTCCAATATTTTATAAGGCAACCCCGCACACATACAAGCATACATAAATCAGTGTACGTGTGTGTGTGTGTGTGTGTGTGGAAAATCCCTGTAAATTATGTCCGCATTTCAACACTTTAAAACCAGAGGGAAAAAAAGGTAAAAGCCGAAAGAAATAATCGTAAAAATTCTGCAAATAAATATTTATCGATTTCTGCATCACTTTCTCCATCGATGGCCCAGTGTACAGCAGCAGAACCGTCCTCGCCCCCCACTCTATTTCTTTCTCTCTGTATAACTCACTTTCCTTTCATCAGCAGAAAATTTTCAGAGCGACACTTACATTTTCATGGCAGTGAGAAGCAGAAGCATAAAATATGCCAAAGTTCCGTTTCTGTCACTCGCCTGTGCTGCTTTTTTTTTATGGCAGGGACATAAAACAGGAGCAAAGGAGGGGATCTTGTACATATATAGGGTATCCTGCCTTGAGCTACTCCCATGGGAATGTGCTTGCAAACTATGGGCATTCTTTAATGATGTTTCCCCAGATTTGTGGATCATTCACCGATCTGTTTGCCCCTCAATCCTAAAGATAACCAAGCCACTCTGGGAGAGAGCAACACAGATGTTTAGGCACACATCTCTCCGACTCCTGTGGGCACTGGAATTTCTATTAAACGGCCAAGAGACAGTGCCTAAAAGCAGAGCCAAACACGCACGCATTGTGCTGCGGGGTCATCAATCATACGACAGAAGGGAGCCCCCCGCGGATTCCCTGCTTAACAAAGACAAATAGGCAAAAGGCTCTCTGGGATGTTTTGACCAGAAGAACAGCTTATACAGGCAGGGGTCCTGTCTGTCCCGTCTGTCCTGTCTGCCCTGTTGTATTTGCGTATGCATTGCGCATACGTCGCGTTGCCTTGCCGACAAATTAATCACAATCTCTACCCCTGCCATGGAAATCCTTGGGCTGCTGGAAAATCTCCCATCACTTTGCGACTTTTGATGCTTTTGAATTTATGAGTCTGGCCGGCACGCAGCAATTTCCTTTCTCTCACGAAATTAAACATAATAAAAATTAATTAATGCTGCCAAAAAAACAGAAATATAAAACAATTTTGCATTGAATTTGGTGCTCCTTCCACGCGATAAACAATGCAGAGAATATATAAAAAATTAATTGTCAAAACAATCAATAAATTTGGTTTATGGCCGCCCGGGAGGCAGTCGGCTAATGGCGCTTAAGTCGTTATCCCTCTCTTTCTTCCTTTTTTCCCACTCCATATAACCCTCTCTTTCTTTCTGACCGTCTGTCGATCGACGGCGGCTGCTTTTTTTTTTGCTTCTTTATTCATACAAATATTTTTGGGCATCGCACAGAACAAATAACAAAAGAAAAGAATAGATTGAAATTTTGTGTATTTTTCTATATATTTTTTTATGTATTGTAATCCCCTCCCGCATTGTCTGGAAGGGGAGGTGGGAAGTGGCGTGTGCCGAAATCGCAAAAATTTCTATAGGTACAAAATAATTGCCTGGGCCACGTACAACAGCAAAAAGAAATGTATGAAACGAGCTTTTCGGAACATTGTCTGATTAATGAAAATAACATTTTATTTTCCAATCAAATATTCAATCGGATGAAGGGGAAAGTAATCCCCAAAAAAAACGGAAAACAGATTGAAAAATGAAGCACGCGAACGGAAAGATGGAGAAATTGAGAACAGAACAGGTCTAATTGAACTTTAAACCCTACAAAGTGTTAAAGGAAGTCGAGAAAGGGCGAGGATGGGACTTTTCGGAATAAATTCGAGAGACAAGCCACACTGGAAGAGAGAGAGGGAGACTTATAGTTTTGTTTTTGTGCATTCTGAATATAAAAACTTTTCGTGGCTGTATGAGACTTATGAGAGCGAAACTTAATCCCTTTTATAAGCTTTATTGAAACTAATAAAACTCTCAAAGTTGATGGAAATCATCGCCTAGACCCTTGAGTGCATCTACAGCTTATAATAAGGCCCCCTTTAATGCCTACGAATCCCATGAATTCAATATAAATCGAATAGTCCTGAATCACTTTTCTTTGATTTCAGCCAGAGCGAAGAATCGGAGACTAAAAAGAGAAAGACACAGAGAAAGAGCTAGGCGACAGAGTAGGAGAATCACTTAAACCTATTCAAACCAGAGCTCCATACGAATCTGCAAGCTGTGCTGCTCTTAACATCAAGGATCCCAACTGCTTGCCCTGCTTCGAAGAGTGCAAAAAGTGACTCATTTATATAAACAATGCAATAAAGTCACGCTTATAAAAATTAGCCAATTTTATAGAAAATTTATTCATTTATTGCATACAATTATTTTTCTTTTAAAATCGCTTTTAAAAAGCTATTAAAACAGCAGTTAACGGAAAAGTTATTGCTCTACGAAACGCTTAAGTCCGCCACTGCACAGGTTGGTTCGTAATATTGTTCTAAGTGTATTTTGGTCTGCTTGCTGGGCAGCGATTCACTACGAGATTGTTATCTTTCGTTGCTTCCTTTACGATTTACCGTTGGTTATTGTCCACTGCCTGCCCTGCAGCCTGTGCATGCTTATTCTTGTCCACTGCCTGTCCCATTGCTAGTGCGAGAGTGCTTAGGAAGAGAGAGACGACCGTCTCAGAGAGGATCAAAAGGGAACAAGAAGAAGAGAGCGCGCGCTGAGCGCTCTGCCTCTTTGCCTTTGCGGCTATGCGTTCGGATTAGAAAGAGAAAGAGCGACATGTCGCAGCAGGCAGTGATTGTCTTTGAGGAATGGTTTGGCTTCGCTCTGAGCATTGGAGAGCAGTTGGACTTTGGCCGGCGGCTTGCTGTTTGGCGGACTGCAGTGGAAACACCTACCAGACGAAGTGCAAAGTCGATAAAACTCTGCTCTCTCTCTCTCTCTTCCTCCTTTCCGCTCACACATCCAAATGCCACTCAAAAGGCCATCGATTTTTGAGTTCTCTTTGGCTCTCTTCTGGTTTTCAATTACAGATATTTGTCGGTATGTATTTGTATTGTGTTTGCATGAAATTCTAAAATATTAATCATACAACTCAGCGGTGGCTAGTGGTCGCCCCCCGTTGCGACAGTGTCCCCGGTCCCCAATCCCCCCCCTGTCATCGTGGTCGTCCCTGCGTTCATTAGGGTATGCATTTTTAAGCATGTTAGCGACGACCGCAGAGCGGGGCGTATATCAGGTGGGGCCCCCCTCCAGAGCTCCACTTTCTGTGTGTGGTTCCATCATAAATATTACATTACGCTCCTTGGGGGGTGGAGCCCGGCGAGCTAATGCTAGGGGTAGATGGCAGCAGATCGTAAATGAAAGACCCGCCACCTTCCCCACCGTTTGAGATTACCTGATGGGACATTCAGATATGGAAAGAGTGGATTCCCCACTCAATTGGATAACAATCAAAATATCAGCACAAAATATCCATTTCAATCAATTAATGAGCGACAGAGCGATGCAGAACGAACTCCGAGACAAAGACGAAGATAAATGATACACCAAAAGCACACACACACACAGAGAGAGAGAAATACCCCAGGAATATATTTGTATCTATGTGATTCTTGGATAAAATGTTAATTTGAATATTCCACATATTTCAAACAGGGGGGGAAACGTTTAGATATTCATTTGCTGACGCAGCAGCAGCGTCACTTAATACAGCATTTCCTTTCATTTTATTCGATTTTATTCCACCTCTCATTCTTCTAGAGAGACCCCAACGTATCGATGTTTATTTCGCTTATGATTATTACCGCTTTGTCTACGTCAGAGACGGGTCTGTGGGCTGTGGGCCTGCTACCGGTTTTTCTCTCAATTCCGAAAAGCAATCTCTTTAAAGTTCTGTGGATTCCCCATCATCTTTAAGGCAGAAATGAGGTTTGGAGCGTCAAAAGCTTGCACTTTGTGTCCTTTGTAATTAATGGCATAATAATAATGAAGGGAAAGTCCTTTGTTCATTGCCTAGGGGTTGAAAGGTCAACTTCTATTAGCCTTCAATGGTTTCAATCAGCATCTATGGCCCTGCAAATTGGCCGGGATTATTGAACGCTCTGAAAGGTGTCTAAGGGGTTCTATGAAGGGAGGCAAGGGATTAGAGCCGCTTAACAGTCGTCGTATGCTGCGAATGTTGTAGTTCCCCTAAGCGAACGGCTGCAGGGTTGTATTTCTGAAGAAGGTAAATCGGAATGAGTGCCATTTTATGCGAAAAGATATGTCCAGTAAATGCAGAGAAAATGTACTGCAAAACGAATGCCAGTCACACGTGAACGTAGGCTGTAACATACTTAAATACAACTCCCTCTCTATAGAAAGGCATTTGAAGCCCTACAAAACATAGAAAATATCTTTATAGAAAGCGTTTACCCTCTAATAACCCTAGTATCTGGCCCTCTCCCTAAGTTATTCCCTCTCTAGAGATATATGTGGCATCTACTGGGTAAAAACTCTGCGTAACTTCTCTAGAGACCCCCGTCCATCTGCATCTCTGGCACAATATTTGTATATTGCTTATGCGCGTCAACGTGTTAATGAATATTGTATATGCCCGTCAGCGGAAAGCTGCCCGAGTATCAGAACAGAACAGAACAGATCTGAACGGAACTGAATGTCAACACTCGATGGAGAGGAGGAGGAGGTGGAGGAGTAGAGCAGTAGGAGGAGGTGGAGGAGTAGAGCAGTAGGAGGAGGTGGAGGTGGAGTAGGAGAAGTAGAGCAGTAGGAGTAGCTGGAGGCTTGGAGTAGGAGTGGAAGCTAATGTATGGCCATGTGTCTGTGCCCCCAGCTGCTGGCTGCATCGACAATTAAGTGGCAGCAATGGCTTCTGCTCCGTGTGGCACTGTAATCTCTCTCTCTCTGTCTCTCTCTGCGGGTCTCTTTGCATTTCATGCCAATCAATGCGTCTTCAATTTGCAGAACAACAATCGTTTTGATTGCAATTACCACGCTGTGCCACAACAGAGAGATACTGCTGTACGTGCTCTGTTGCAGCACTGCTGCAGGAAGCATAGAGCACAAAAGACACACATCACAACCGCTTGGATAACCACAAATGTAATCCTCCTCCTGCTCCGGCTTCCATTTCTCTCCGGGGAACATTAGCATCTAGGATATCCCATCATCGTTGAGTGTCCAAAGGGGGGGTGGGGCCGGGTGGGGGGCTCCTAGTTTCACTCCCAATTAGAGCAAACACTCCTTTTGGTCTCTGGTCTCTGGTGTTTGGCCTCTGGCCTCATCCCCGTTCCGTTTGCGTGCGATAATTAACAACTAGATTTTTAACTGTTTAGCATACAACCGACAAAACATGGCCCGGGGCCCGATAAACAGAAACCAGAACACAGGAGCCGCAGCTGTGCCACTCGTTGCGTGTTGCACCGACTTGACCGCTGCCGGTGGGTGTCAATGAACCTCTGGGAATGCCACAACAGGCCAGGCCAGGCCCCAACATGGAACGTCTTTCTACTTGGATTATTCATGGAAATAATGCATCTATTAAAAGAGAGTATCCCTCCCCGTCCCCGTCCCCTCCCCACCCCCTGACTTCAAAAGTCACCGCCCAAAAACAAGTTTTATGGCTGCTGCTGGACGATAAGCTGCCGACCGACTGCCCACCGACTGCCGTCTTTAATTGTTCTGTTTTTTATCGGCAGAGTATTCCAGAGCTAAATGCTAAATGCTCTCTATAAATTCCGTCTCTTTATGGCTGATAACCAAAGTGCAAAAGCAACTTTCGACTTCTAGTGGCAGCAAAATTAAATTCTTCGCTTCAAATGGCTTCTGCCACTGCCACAGACAGTGCCACAGAAAGTGCCACAGCCAGTGCCACAGCCAGTGCCTGCCTTCTGCTGCTGTTTTCTGTGTGATTTCCCGTCTGGATTCCACTTTTATTCTGCCTTCGACTCTGGAGTCTCAGTTCTCATGGCCATTTCCGAGTCGTAGTCACATGGAGTCCCCGCTTCTTGGCGCTGGAGTCAAATGGAGCCCCACTTCTGGTGTAATCAGCATTTGGGGCGGACATTAGCGTGGCATTTAAGCGGATGGAGCTCCTCCTTGGCCACTTTTTAATGCCACAACCGCAATGATGATTAAAATATATAAAAACGAAGACAGCAGGAAAAAAAGGAAATTAAAAAAAAAATAAACAGAAAAAAATAAGAAAAAGACAGCGGAAAAAAAGAGTATAGAATAAAAAGAAGACAGCCGAAAAAAATTTAAAAAAAAAGAATAAAAATAAATAGTTTGTTCTATAAATCCAATAAAAAAACATTTTTAAAAAAAGAAGAAAAAAGACAGCGGAAAAAACAGAAAAGAAAACAAATATGTTAGCGGAAAAAATTTTAAAAAAATTAATAAAAATTAGCAGAACAAAAATAAATCCAATAAAAAAATATTTGGAAAAAAAAGAAAAAAGACAGCGGAAAAAAAGTTTTAAAAAATATTAATAATATAACATAATATAATTAATAAAAATATAAATAAATATGAGAAAAATATTAATATATATGAAACAAAATATAAATAAATATGGAAAAAAAAATTGTTAAAAAATGAAATAAATAAATGATATACAAAAAATACAAAATAAATGATATACAAAAAATATAAAATAAATGAAATAAAAAATATAAAATAAATAAAATAAAAAATATAAACAACTATACAAAAAAAAATTTTTTTTAAATATATAAAAAATATGTCAACACGGAGAGCTAAAAAACGTAATTGTCTGCACTTGGGCAAAAAACTTATTTAAAAAACAAACCAGCAGCAAAATGCATGCCATTAAGGAAACTCCTTTAAGAAAAATCTCTACGGAGAAAATGCATTCAATTAGCCAAAAACAAAAAACCAACAACAAAATCGTTAAGGAGCTGTTGTTAAAAGCCAAACATGCACTAGATTCCGGGGAGTGGCTCTGAGAGGAAAGGCCAGGGGCGTGGCTTCACCCGAGGGGCCAGCAGGAAGCAGGCAGGGGCCATGGTAGCAGTAATCTCAAAAGGGCCAGGGGGGTAGGGGCATGATGGCAATCTTCGAGTGCAGCTGCACATCGACATCATCGCATCGACAGACCACAAGTTGGGCCGATAAGCCGGCCCTGTGTGACGCACTGCCGCCTCCATCCTTCCTTCCAAGTGAGTGAGTGACGTCCGACGACGCTGCCCGACCCCATTTGATCCCCCCACACACATGGGAACGGGAATGGGAATGGCAATGGGAATGGGAATCTATCTACATATACTCGTGCTCGGCAGATAGGCCCCGCTGCCACATCGACAACAGGCCATACAATATGTGACAGGCGGAGACACACACAGAACGGAACAGAACACAGCCCTGACAATCAGCCCACTGATAGGAGAACACAAGAGAGAATTGCTTTCTGCAGTGCCATAGAAATCTGACAGACAAAGTGACTTCTATAAGCATTCGACCGCATATGAGCATTCCCTTTTTTTGTGAGGGAGGGGGGGGGGGGGCGGGGGCATACACATATTATTATTAAATGAATGACACATGGATACCCACACACACACACACATAGGCAGGTAAAACAATGGACAATCTATGAAAGTTGGATATTAAAATGTCTGGATGTCAGACTCGTATCAGAGGAGCCATCAAATGTCAGGATTTTGAGTGGAAATTAATGTGATATGTCAGTGGGATTTGGGGATTTGAATATTGTGTGCCATATTTCCCTAATATGATGGATGGAGTGGATGATTAATAAGCAAATGGTTCTAGAGAAGAGATCGTTCATCGTTGCAACTATTAGATATTTCTTTGCCGATAGAAATTCCTGGAAGTATATTTCTTTGCTTCATTTATGATGAATTTCAATGAAAACCTGGACAAAACAAAAATAATAAAGAAATAATTTTAATCGGCAAATTTTCAATAAAATCCACTAATAAATAAATGGTCCATTTATTATGGTTTATTATTTTTTTTTATTATTATTTTTACTATTTTTTTTATAATTTTTATTTTTTATTTTTATTATTTTTTTGTATTATTTGTTTATTATTTTATTTTCTAGTTATTTTTATTTACTTTTGTATTCTTTTTTTTTTTATCATAAACAAAACCTTTACTATTTAGAAAAAAACCATTCCCGACCTTCAGTATCTTCTACTTTTCTCTGCTTGGAGCACACATTTTTCCGTTGATTGATTTCTGATATAATTTTCCCCAACTAAAGTTCTAAAGTGCCTCTTCCGTAGATTTGTGTTTCGTCAGCGGCAAATAAGACCCAAATAAATGAGTAATCAAAGGGAATGTAAATATTTCCCCAAAACGATAACAATCATCTCTCTTCTGCTCTCCCCTCCACTCTCCCCTCCCCTTCTCTGGTCTCTTCCGCTCTGTTTGAAATTTGCATTTGCATCCGTCTCATCATCTGGCACTGGGGCGCACAATGGCCATGGAATAAAATTCTGCAATAACTTTTGCCAGTCAAAAAATAAAGGAGAACTTTTGGAGAAGAAAAGCTGGGAAAAAAGGGGCAAGAAAACAAGAGAAAATCCCCCTCGAAAGAGGAAGCAAAATAGCAGCAGAGAATAGAGAGTGGGGGGGGGGGGTTAAAACTTTATGGCAATGGATTTTCCTTCTTGTTGCCGGCGGCATTTGGTGGCGCGACTTTATTTTATGCGATCTGCCAGCCTCTTCGGCTTCGGCTTCTGCAAAGACAAATTCACTTTTTGACTCGTAAAATGTATGGCAAAATGTTGTATGCCACCCCCCTCCCGCCCACCATGCTTAAAACCCAACCCCCGGCTGGGAGGAGTCGCCTCTAAAATATTACATTACTACAAATTGAAATTTTGAGCACGTTTCTGTCATTTAAATCTGTTGAGGCGGCCAGAGAGACAGAGCTAGAGTATCTGGCAGATACATTTTGAACACAGACAGTCGGGGGGCAATAAAATAAATAACATTTAAAATGAAACATTTGATTGGGCGGCAAATGAAGAAAGGGCTACACACAGAGACAAACAGTTTCGAGGGGGCATGCAACATTGCAGCCGCAGTCCTGTTGAAGGTGACCTTTTAAGCTTGCAGCAAAAAACTACTTTTTTTTCGCGCTCTAATGCATAATTTTGCATAAATTTTCCACCACCCCCTAGCCACCCCTACCCCCCTCCTGCCCCCACTCTGAACAAAAACCTAATGGCAAAAGTTGACTTTGCTGTAAATAAACAGAACAATGGCGCCAACAACAACAACAACAACAGCAGCAGCTTCGGCACACAGAATGTGGCAGCGACACTGAACTTGAGGGAGGAATGTAGAGGGGCAGGGGGGGGTGTGTGACTTGCAATTGAAGTGTGACCTCGATAACGAAGTGGAAAGGAGAGGAGCCTCCAATAGAGAGCACTTAGGGCCCACCAGCACGAGGCATGAAAATGAATAACTTGCTGGAGCGCAAACATTTAACGCTTCATTAACTTTAGATAAAGCCCAGGACCGGCCACTAGGGAGAGGGAGAGAGGAAGAGAGAAAAGGAGGCAAGAGGCAAGCCCGTAACGTCCCCAAAAACCAAACAAAAATCCAACTTCAAATCCTTGCAATTGAACAGGACACCCATCGAAGCAAAAATCGATGACAAGGTGAGAACAATGCAGGCCACTTGGGCACGTGCCCTCCCCCGCCCCCCTCTTCCAGGGTTACAAGCACCCAAGGACCCACTGGTTGGCCTTCAAGCCTACTCCAAGCGTTACAATGTATGTTTTTTGTGTATCGACAATTGGGGAGTATCCACAGCCTAGGACACTGTGGCTTTAAAAGATGCAAAGACGACAATAATGCTTACATTTTATGTAGATTTTTAAAGATTATATCCGAAAGATACTCTAATTTGGATCCATGAATATGCAAATACAGCATTTCGAAAGGAATTTGCATGGTATCCCAGGGCTAGATTTGGCATAGAACCAAGAAATACTCCGAAAGAATGGTAGTCGCATAGCCACTCTTCCACTAGGGAACGACAATTTCGCTGTGCAAGCTTCTCCTAAGCGAAAGGACACACTTATTACAACTTCCACGAAACAAAAACATGTATAACACGGCACGAAAAGGGGCCTTTCCAATGAAATCTCACAGATATATCCATGTTCTATGATAATATTTAACAATTAAACGAAATTCATTCCAAAAATATTTCAAATTTCTTAAAAATTACACAATATTTCGTTGTTAGATGATAAAAGATGGGAAATGGGGTTGTATCTTCTTCCACAGAAGAATCAATCCAACAAAGTCCCAAGATTATCTTCTCCATTTTAATGCTTGTAACTCCTTGAGCTTGGTAAAACTCCAGATGGAATTGTGCTCTTTCTGCCAAAGAACTAATCATGGGAATTTCTTGGGAATTATCAATGAAAATATTGTTTAAATTCCTTCCTTCCTTCAACGAAACCAATTTTCATTCAGTTGGTCTTCGAATACCTTAGATCTGCATCATTAACTCATAATAATCGCATGTTAAAGTTATTTAAGAGCTCTTAAAGAGACATCTCGCGAGTTCTTCCGTTTCCCACAGCCCTTCCTGTGGTCTAGAAACTCCACCTCTTTTAGATATAGTAAGTCTACCTCCTTTCCTCCAGTAAACCAACGTTTACACAGCTCTCTAGAGTGATGGCCTCTCCAGAGCGGACTTGCCACCTACTATTTCCATCAATATTTAATTTTCTCCCAAAAGTAAACAAATTTAAATACAAAGAGCGTTGCTGTGTGGGAGTGGCACTTACCTTCTCTTGCTTTCAAGTAGACCGTATTGGCCACAATATTCTCTAATTCCATTAGTTCCAGGTTGGCGGTTTTTTAATGAATCCTTTGGCGCTCTCGAAATAAAACACTCAACGGCTGGGCTGTGGAGGGCTGCGGCTGCTGGTCTCTCCTTTTGATGTATCTACGGCTTTCGAGGGCTCCTTCTTTTGGGTGTCTCTCTCTCTCTCTCTCTGTCGCTGTGCGTCTGCTGGGAGTATCTTTGTATCTCTAGACTTGCAAATCTATGGCTTGATGGCTAATTTGGGGCCGTCGTCTATGGTCCGAGGTATGTGGCATCAGTGCTGCAGACACAGGCGTCATTTAGTTTTCAAGGAATCGGAATATCGAACACCGAGCGAATAATATTCCCCCCTTTCAAGTGTTTTTGCTTGATTGAATGTCGTGTGTGTTCTGTGTTCTCCCCGGACTGCGGGCTGCGGGCTGGCTTGTAGCTGTGTAGCTGTGTATCTTTGTATCTGTAAAGAAAATTGCAAACGATAAAGGCGTATAAATATCTTAGTTAATTGGATTTGACAAGGGATACCACACACACGGCCAGGGATAAGGATGTAGTGATGTAGTGGGATGTCCAAACAAATTCTATGCGGGTTTGTGATTTCATTTAAGGTTTTCCGAGAGGTGGAGGGTGGAGGGGGGGTGGCGGTAGGTTGGCCTCAAGGCAAAAACTACGGTTTTCTGATGGTGCAACAAAGATACTGCCTTTCGAGTGGAAGATGTTTTTAGTTGGAATTAAAATTTAAAGATTTGTTGGTGTTTTATTGAGAAAATGTATCTTTGTATCTGATATATGCATCATTCTGCATGTATCTATCCACAATCTATATCTTTCCGTGTCTGAGTCTATCTGCAATATGTATCTACCTGTTAAATGTATATCTCTCAGATTGAGTCTACTTACAGGATGTATCTTTTTGAATGTATCTTTTTGCTATGTATCTTTGTATGTACAAATGTATACCCTCAAATGTATCTTTCTACTATATGTATCCATCTGAAAGTATCTATCATATGTATCTTTTCGAATGTATCTTTAACACTTATCTCTCTAAATGTATCTATCTGAAAGTATCTATAATACGTATCTTTTCGAATGTACCTATCTTAATGTATCTAATTAAATCCATCTGAATGTATGTATCTCTAATATGTATCTACAACATTTATCTATCTGAATGTATCTATTATAATGTATCTTTTTGACTGTATCTATCTAAATGTTTCTCTAATATGTATCTATCTGATCGTATCTTTGCACAATATGTATTTTCCTGAATATATGTATCTTTCTGAATGTATATATTTAATCACGAGCATTCCTAACTATTCCAAAAGAATTCAGTTCTATGCTTACCGAAAATTCTCTAGCCAAAAAGTGTGTGGCCTTGCTTCAAGTGAAAAGTATCTTAAGTATAAGCCAAAAATAGTTCAAATTCAATTCATCAACTCGAACTTTTTCGATACTCGATGTTGTCTCGTGTACTTAAAGTATCAAATTCTCAATTCGCAGGCAATAAAAGAGCTTCAAGCCTGAAGCCAACAGATGTGGTACTGTTTGTGTGCCTGAAGCCAAAATGCTACTCAAATTCCATTTGATTCCTGGAAATCCTGTAAAAACAACAACAGTACAGGTTTTCCATCTTTCGCTTCAATGAAATTGTGAATATTTTACGCAAAAGACAGAGCACGCACATATGAAGCTGATATTCCCTTAAAATCTACATTTTATGTTTTATTTACATAAATGTAAGCCATAGTTTGTGGGTTTAAAATGTTATTCTCGCCATAATTTGGTATTTAACTGAAATTCTAGTATCTTTTGTTGTAATTAAATGTTGCTTTATTCGAGAAAAGTGAAAATCAACTTTTTTTCAAAGATAAATTGAGGTAAAATCTAAACAATATCCAATGAAATGTAATACTCTATGAGAAAAGCATCTGCCCACCCATCTGGCGGCTTATCCTGGGGCTATCCTTTGCCGACATGCAAAGTTAATTATATTTTCCATAACTTTCGAGCCACAGAGCCCTGTGGCGGCTTTTAAGTTTCAAATGTACGCAAATGTACAATATCTCTAACCACTCCATTCCATGTGTCTGCTCTCCTGCTGCTCTCTCTGGAGGTAAACCTGTACTGTTCTTGACGCGTACGTGTACGTGAGTACTGGTTTTTGTCACCTGTTTCAGCTCTCGTCTTGTGGCTGCCTCTGGAGTGGCACAAAGCCACAGCATAAAGGACTGGCAGGGGGCCGCTCTCTGCCTTCTGGGGGTGTCAGTAATGTGTTGTGGTCCAGCGACAGACAGACAGTGTGTCGCATTTATTAATCATGGCCGAGAGAGAAGTGGGCGCCCAAAAGGGCGTAGGTGCAGACAGAGACATGGGGCAGAGGCCTGACGTTGGGAGGCTGGGGCATGGTCTGGGGGGGGGAGAGTGGTGCTACGTGTGGGCATGTCGTCTCTTGTGAAGTGGAGTGTCACGCGAGCAACTAATAGCAAAATAATTGAATGACACCACATCTCTCTCTCTGCCTCTCCCTCTCTCCCTCTTTCACAGAAACCCAAGGGCGTGATGGCATTTTTTGTATGTTTCCCCCCGCAACACTTTTATTGGAAATATATTGTATTTTTTTTTTGTTGCTTTTGTTTTTTATGAGTTTTTCACTTAACAACTTTTATGTGCGTCACTCGATTTTTTTGGAGCTTCTTTTTTTTTAGGCAAATTTTTAATTAAAAATGAACTCATGATGGGCTCTGCCATACGCATCCGGGGATACACATGTGCTATAGAGATCTATTTGTTATGGCCATGTGCTACAGGGTGGCGGGGAGGGTGGGGGGTTGGGGGGAGTCGTCATGGATCATTGGCCGCTGCCGTGCGGCGCACATCAATCAGAAACCAAAAGCACAGCGGAAAAAAAAGTGTGGCCAGGCCGGAGAGCGAGTGTTTATTTTCATAACAAAAAAAAATCAAGCATAAAGCAAGAATGGGATGGAGAGGGATGGAGCGGGGAAGGGGGGGTGAGTGCCTGGAGGACAACATACGATTTTTTCTAAGTCAAAATTAATTGTTTCTCAAATGCGTAACAAAATAAATAAACAAATCCCAGGCCCCAAAAATACAACATGGAGAGGTGGGGCCCTGTGGAGGAGGAATGGGAGGGAGGAGGGGGGGATCCTTAAAGGAAGAGGGAATCCATAAAGACAGAGGGACTCTGTTTGGAGTAGGAAAACCGCAAACAGAGACAAAGATTTGAAGACTATTTCGACCTCCAATCGACTCCATCAGCAGTTGAAAGATGTATCTATGTATGTATCTATGTATCTATGTATGTATCTATGTATCTATGTATGTATCTATGTATCCCTGTATCCAAATCCACCATCAAGTATCATATTCTTTCCTTTAAAGTCCCCCTGGAGACCACCAAAGACCTTTAAGGCAGAGAAAAGCCATGCCTGCCAGAGAGATTTATAAGATTCCCCTAAAAATTCGCTAAATATTCTACATTTTTTATCGAAAAATATCTACTCTTTTATGCAGGCCGCGGTACTCTCTTTCGGTCGATCCCGCCGCCAATAAACATAACTTTTAGTGCCGTCCCATCTATAATTCAGACTTCGAATGGGAATGAATATATGCCCATTTCATTTATACAAACATTCATCCATCTATGCTTTTAGGCACGAGGCAGGAGGCACGAGGCAGGAGGCACGAGGCAGGTAAGTGCCTCTAAAACTGGGAGCAACATCATCATCGTCATCAGGAATGGGCGAGCAGATTGTAAACCAAAGAGGAAGAGAGGGAGCGAGGGAGAGACCCGCGTTAAAAGCCTCTTTATTGAACATTTACGCCATTAGGCAGGCGACTGGCAATATACGATAGAAGATGGGAGGGGGGACAAGGACATGGCATGCTCCAACATTCAAGGGTGGGAGGAGGCCGCCAAACGATGTTGTCAGTCATTCTCTCCCCGACTCCACTCGGGGGCCGTGTGTGTGGCTCCTGTATCACACGGTGAAGAGGAAGTGATGCCATTATGAAAATGTTACCAACTGGCGTCAATGAAATTAAGCAGCTTCTCTCTCGCGAGGAAGCGATAATGTGGGGTATTACCTCCCACCACCTCAACGGCATTCTGCAGTACTGCTTCCTGTGGAATCTGCCACCTTCTTCTGTGAGGCCAGCCCTGCGCTATCGGCTTTGGCTCTCTGTCGGCTTTGAAGTGGAACAAATTTTCCCTAACCGAAGGGACACATTCGATTAAGACACATTCTATCTATCTATCTATCTATCTAGAGCATCTAGCCCTAGAGCATCCAGCCCTAGACCATCTAGCCCTAGAGCATCCAGCCCTAGAGCTAGCCCTAGAGCATCTATAGAGCATCCAGCCCTAGAGCATCAGCTGTTGTGCCTCTTGGAAGAGATCTCTCGCCCACCTCCAAGTATTCCAATAGGCTTCTCTTTCAGGGCATCTGCCATTCCGCCTTGGCTTTCTTATGGCCTCTATTATGTGCCTCCTTGCGGGCTTGCACCTTTGTCACCTTGTCGCTGTGGCAAATTGCTTCTATCTGAGGCTCTTTGTTAGGGGCTCAGCCACTGGAGTGGGAGCAGCAGCATTAACTAGATTGTGGCTGGAAGCAGCTGCCGCTGAAGCCGTGGCCGGAGTCGAGGTTGGGGCTAAAGCTATTGACTTATTAATTAAGACAAAGGCACTGTCCCTCCCCACCGATGGAGGATGAGGGCCCGGCATCAGCAGCATCCCTTATCCCTTATCATATTTATGACAGTCATCGCTGCCACAGAGACAGGGGGACAGGGACAGGGGACACGAGAGAGAGTGGTGCCTTGAAGCACGTCAATTTGAATGCCAAAAACGATATCTTCTGGGTACATGGCGGTGGGTGGTGGGAGCCATTACCACGCCCCATGCATAGACAAGTAGGCAGATATCCACATGGAATGCCACAGACACGAGGCAGGAGGCACGAGAGCCGGGGGCCCCTCTGTCGGTCTCTGTGGAGTCGCCCCTGCATCCTGTGGCATTCAGTCCATTGTCTGTAGTCCGCAGTCCGCAGTCCCTTCTGCATTTTCATTTTTTGCTGATGTACAGGAAAAACATTTCAGCAAAACCAGCGACCACTTGGCTTTCATTTTGGCTTTTTTTTTACGTGCTTTTTTCCATTTTGCTCTTCATTTTTCCACCATTTTTTGGTCTCCAACTCGTTCTTCATTTTCCTCATTTTCAGTCCATTCTTTTTTTTCTCCATCAATTCTTTCCCTTTTTTCTGGGCTTCTTCACATTTTCTTTAAATGTTTTCCTGATTTTCTTCTCACTTTCTTTCCATTTTTTTCTGGTTTCTTCTCATTTTACTGCCGTTTCTCTGGTTTTCGACTCATTTTCTTCTCCAGTTCTCCATTTTCTCAGCACTTTTCTTGCATTTTATGTCTGTTTCCCATTTTCTATTCATATCTGGAGGTATTTCTCTCATGATTTTTACATTTTTTCTGCTTTTCTACTAATTTTTTGCTCCATTTCTTCGTTTTCTCCGCACTTTTCTTCCATTTTTAGCTCTGCACCTCATTTTCCTTTCATTTTAAGAGGGTTCTCTCATGTTTTTTTCCTTTTTTTCTGGTTTTCTTCTCATTTTCTTCACTTTTTCTGGTTTTCTACTCATTTTTCTGCCGTTACTCGGGTTCTATGCTATTTTTCTGTCCCATTTTTATACTTTTTTTCTACTCGTTTCCTTCTCAATTCTTAAGTTTCTCCTCACTTTTCTTCTATTTAGAAGTTTGCTCCTCGAATTCCTTTCATTTTTTGTGTGTTTTCCTCAAGTGTTTTTACATTTTATCCGATTTGTTCCTGCTTTTCTTCTCCGATTTCTTACCTTTTTTCTTTAAACTTTTTCTTCTATATTTTCACTTTTTTTTAAATATATTTTTGCCTTTGTTTTCTCCTCTTTCTTCTTCTTTTTCCTTTTTCTTTTTTTGTCTTTTTTTTCTTGTTTTTTTTTTATTTCTTCCCTTTTTTTTATTTTTTTTCTTTTTTCTCGAGATTTATGACATATTTTGGTTCCATTTTATTTTCCTTTAATTTGTTTTCTTTCTCTCCATTTTCCTTCCATTTCTTGTGCCATTTTCCAGCCATTTCTTAGTTTTCTTCTCATTTTCCTGTCATTTTTTTGGCCTTCCCTTTAAGCCCTGCCTATCCTGCATCCGAGTCGTGTGTTAATTTTACTCTGAATGCGCAATTTATTTGCGTTAAACTTGGACGTGCATGTGGGCGGATGTGCCTCTGTGTGCCTCTGTGTGTGTGTGTTTTCGTGGGTCTCCTGTGGCACCACCAACTATGGGTCTGCCACCGACGACTGCGACTGCGACTGCGGGGTCGTGTGGGGTCGGGTGTCGGGCTGCGGGCTGCGGCTGGGGTGCGGCGGCTTTTCTGGGCAAAGGATCAACTTTTAGCCAAAAACGCCCTGTGGCATTGCATGTTTTTTGCACTGCATTTGGCTTTTCCCCTTACCCTTCTCCTTTTCTCCTTTTCTCCTTTTTCTCTGTTTTTTCTGTTTTTCACTTTAATTTGCGGTCGTTGCAAAAATTTTAATCAGCTTTCCCCGCACACCACCCTCCCCCCTATCACCCTCTCACTCACTCTCTCTTTCATGTAGTTTTTTATGCTTTGTCTGGTTTTCCTTTATGAAGAGAGTGAGAGGGAGACAGAGGGAGAGGGAAAGACCAGAAATAGAAATGTGCAACGCATTTCTGTGGGGGGAATACAAAAGTTGCGCTCGATTCGGTGCTCCATGGACTCGAGACTCCGGATTCTGGACAATGGACTCTGGACTTTGGACTTTGGACTCTTGATATTTACTCGGTTAAACATTTTTCACCAGCGAGAAACGGAAACGCTTTAGGAAACGCTTGAGAAAGCAGTCTCTGTAGTTTATTCTCTGATAATTAACTGGAAATATTATTTCCTAGGGGTTTTAACCACAAAGAAATCCCCCCCGTCAGCCCCCTTCCCCACTTGGCAAATCCGCAATCCGTTTTGTATTTGTTTTAGACAACCACAAAGACGTTGTCCGTAGGTGTTGGCACAAACATTCGAATAGAATTAGCAAACAGGCGAGTGAGGGCCCTGCCAGAGACAGTGGCGTATACAGTGACAGCCACAAGTATGCGGCCGACAGTCGTCGTTTGCGGTTAGCCAGAAGCAACAACACACACACACACACACCAACACCGTCGATAATCGTTGGGAATGAACGGGCAAGAACAAGGTTAAGGCTGGTTTAGACCAGCATCGCCTCGTATCGCCAGGCAGCCATTCATATTACATTTTCTAGAGTCGTCAGCGGAAATTCGAGAAGGCTGCGGAGAGCGGATGATGATCCCGTAACCACACAAGTCTGCGTGGGTCTGTTCTGGCTTGAGGGAGGGGGGTTTAGGGGTACCCACAGGGGGGCGTAATGATGTACGGAATTGATAGGTATCGATTTGCCTATTATTAAGACCCTCGATATTTATCGATTTGTATCAATATTTGAACATTTACTTGTTCGATTAGAAAACAATATTTATCGTTTATTTTATCATATAAATTTCATCAAAATGTATCAATCGCTTCAATATTAATTGATTAAATCAATATTTACCCAATACATCGATATTTATCGATTGAAACATAATATCTATTACATCAATATTAGTCGATTACATCAATTATTATCGATTAAAACAATATTTATCGAGTTAATCTATATTATCGATTGCAACAATATATCGAATACATCCATATTTATAGATTTTATCAATATTTATCGAGTACATCAATGTTTATCGATTGCAACAATACATCGATTGCCTCAATATTTATCGATTATATCAATATTTATCGATGTATACTATACTTATCTATTAATCAATAGTTATCGATTAAATTAATGATTATCGATTACATCAATAGATATCGATCCCGTCAATATTTTTCTATTACATAAATATTTATCGATTACATCAATATTTATCGATTACACCAATATTTATCGATTGCATCTATATTTACCGACTACATCGACATTGATATTCGATATTAACGATACCAATTCCATATCTAATCCCCTGTCTCATCCAGAGCCATAAGATATCCCTTCTCTTTGATGTTTTTCAAATAAAAAGTCACCTTCTTTATCGATTTATACCCGACATAAGCGATAATTAAACCGATAACGATACTGAATCCCACATTTAACATCGACTTTGTTACCTTTTACCGATTTAGAGCTCTATATTCATAGGATTCCTTCCCTTAACATATGTTTTCGCTGTAAAAACAATCTCTCGATAAACTGTAGGCAAATTATCGATTCTTTCTCAACGATAACCTCGAAGCAGCATCCGCCGTTCGTTATGAGCTTAAAGACTTTGAAAAGTGGCAGAGAAAAATCACACTTCAGACAGGAATCCGAAAACAAGACACTGCCAATATGGCATGCCACCGGACGGACCTCCTGTCCTTGCCACTTTGCTTCAGCTTCGCTCCCTCCCAGGGAGGCAATCAATAAAGCAGCGACTGACCAACAGCTATGCCAAAAATGACCCACTTTTTGGCTTGGTGGACTATCGATGCAGCTGCCACAAGGGGAGCATTTTTTCTATTCCCACTGCCTCCACCACCGCCTGCCCTGTGGCATGACAAGAGCGAGAGTTTTGCTTGTTTCAGGGCACAGATTGGTCGCTGGAATGGAATGATGGTGCAACTACTGGGCACTGATTGCATCGCTCCTTCATCATCGTTGAACATTGATCAGTTTTTTTTTTACTTTCGCTTACAGCAATCCATCGAAGGCAGGCACACACACAAATCCCAGACGGACGGGACGGATGCCTCAAATTCCTGTGTCTCCTCCGGAGACAGAGAGCCAGATATACTTGAAGCTCGTTGCATACTTTGTGGCGCATCGGAGCGTTAGATTGCCAGTGTCCTGTGTGTGTCCTGGCGGCTCACAATCCCATGCCTGCATGCATAATTTTTTGCCCGCCCATTTTCTGCCCCTCCCCCTGACAAATGCATATGCAAAAAGGGTCCTGGGTGTGTGGGTGGAAAGCTCTTTCTCTCTCGTTGCTTATTCATGTATTTTCTTTTTCTTTTTTGATTTCCCCAAACGCTTTCAGCACTTGACTCCAGCTTTTGGCTTCTGGGCGGCCGCTGCTGCTTTTGACGTGTTCTCTCTCACGCTCTCCGCCAATTTATGCTTTAATAAATTGCATTTGAATTAGTTTTCCCCCATCCCCACAGGCCGCCAAAGTGGGGCGTGTCAAAGCGTTTCCGCTTAATTTGGTCGAGGGACGGGGCAGGCCCCCCCTGGCAAAGCATCAAAGAGGCAAATATTTTGAGAGCCATGAAGCGTTTTTCACCGTTGATTCTTGGAGACGCAAAGCCACAGTAAACGACCAAAAATATTAGGAAAAACAACTTTTTTGAACACCAAATCTTAGTCCAGTCGGAATTTTCCATCCGAAAAGTACAGCCATTCTCATGTAAGCGAAGCAAAATATTTATTTCTTATTTATTATTATAATATTTTTTTATTTTTATATATTTTATATATTTATATTTTATATATTTATATTTTATATATTTTTATTAAAATTATTATTTTATTATTATTATTTCGAGTATTTGTTCTTAAATGTTTTCAATTCCCTTAAAATATTCATTTGTGTATAGATGAAACCGATGAAAAATTACAATTTTAATCGTTTCAAGCTATCGGTAAAACATGGACATTCTCACGTGAACGAAACAAAGGGTTTCGGTATTTTATTGGGAATTTTTATCAGTTATTCCAAGATTCCACTAGTTGAAGATGCGACCGTATGCTATGACTGACAGAATTTTCGTAGCATGTCTTTAAATAGTGTGAATGGCAAAATATACCTAGAAGAATCGCTCACCGATGGTGAATGTGCCGCTTAATGTCTCCGAATAGTGTGAATGGCTCTATTTGACATAAGAAAATGTGAACCGGTGGGTAATGTAACGTTTAATACGTGTCAACCACCCTCCGAAAAGACTGAATGGCATAATCTAGCGAAAAGAAACGCTCACTGATGGTTACTGTACCGCTTAGTGTCTCCGAATACTGTGAATGGCACAATCTACCGACAAGAACCTCTCACCGATGGTAAGTGTATCATTTAATGTCTTCAAATAGTGTGAATGGCAAAATATACCGACAAGAAAGTCTCCCTAATGCTGACTGTACCTCTTAATGTCTCCGAAAAGTGTGAATGGCAAAACGTACCATTGATGGTAAACGTACTTTCATCCAAAGGCAAACATTTCCATTAGAAGAAATGTATGTTTGAATATTTTCTTGCCAGCGAGTGTGCGTGTGTATCTGTGTGTGGGTTTGAGGCTTTGAGGCTGTATCTGTGTCTGTGGCTGTGTGTGTGTGTTTGTAAAGCGAACAAGTTATGATTTATGCATGTGGGTCATTGCTGTCAACACAAAAGTGAAATAAAGCAAACATATTGCCCCCGAAACACGCTGCAACAATAACCAACGGCACACAGAGACAGACACACAAAGACCACAGGGAGAGAAAGAGAGAGAGAGAGAGAGAGGGTGCTGCAGCGGTTGCAGAGGAGGCACAAAAGGTGGGGCATAGCGGCTGTGCCACAAAAGGTATGACACGGAGGCTGCGGCATGGCAGAGAGGCTGCGGCATAGCCTTTGGGTTTCATGCCTCAATGGCCACCACCAGACAGATGTGTGTGTGTGCCCCAAAATGTATTTAAACTTCTGCCACAAAAATGATTTATGAATATACCATAAGACATAAGGAGAAACGGCCTCCCCAGCGTCGTGGAAATAAAGAGTAAAATTCCAGAGGAAAATGCATTCTGAAGCCTACATTCGAGCGTCCGAAGAGCCAAGGCAGTGCATCAATCGGACCTCGTTTGAGGCAAGGCCAATCGATAGGGTTTCTGGGCGGAAACGCCCAAAGTCCTAAACGATTTTTGGCCTCAAATAAAAGTCAAATAAAAATCTAGGGCCTTGATAGTCATGAAAATCATTCGAAGAGGCGACAATCCAAGTTTGCAGTTCCATAAATTATGATATTGTCTTCCCAGAGAATCCCGAGAGATCCTAGGAGGTGCACCGCACAGTTTTCAAGATATTCAATACGATATTCCATTCTGTAATGATATTCCCCACATAAATGCCAAAAATCATCAGGATTGCATAAACATTTCACAAATATTAACCATCTCTCAAATCTTGTGCACTGCACAATTTTAAAGATACAAAACCCAATTTTAATAATCCATTCTGTAATGATATTCGCCCTTTAAATTCCAAAATTCATTAAGATTAACCAATTTTTACAAGAAAACTTGAAATATTAAATTCCGCAAAAAGTTTTTGGCCGAAAAACCTTTTTATCTTTGGCTTTGAGTTTCATGAAGCTCTAATTGCCGAAACTTTTCAAGAGTCTTCCCACCTCCCGGCCCCGCCCTTGATATCAAAGTTCGGAGCGAGGGCGGGGGACAGTCGTTGTGTATCTTTTTCGCCCCCTTTTCCGCATCTCGTGACAGTCATTTCAGGGCACGTTTGCACACTTTTCTGCCACTTTGATGACTGCCTGCCTATCCGCCTATCGATTAGCATATTTTTTCGTAAAAATCGATTTATGCGCTGCCACAAAAAGCCATGAACGAGGGCCTGCAATTAAAGTCTCGTACGTTGGTGGAAAGCTAATGAAAATTCCTCACGGAACACGCATCATCAACATTTTATTCCCTCCCTTTTTTGGATTTTATTTTAAATTTTAATAAACATTTGGGGGTGTCTGCTGCCGCCTCCTGCCGCTGCTCCTTTGATCAGACGGCGGCACAAAGAAATAGATTAAAAGTCCATTAAATTACATTTGTGCCTTCGATATTGATGGCAATGGCAGCCTTCAAGTGGCTGCGGAAGGAGGGGGGAGCGTGGCAGGGGAAGGACGAAGTAGTCAAGGAGCCGTCGATTCAATGGCATCGTGAAATTTATGGTAGCCCAAGGAGGAAAACAGCAGAGAATGCAAGAGAAAAATTATAAAAGAACATACAAATAATGGCAAACATTAAGTTGGGAAGGAAATCGGGTATGCCTGGCTATCGGTTACCCTGTAAACCTGGGAGGAATGGATTTTCTTTCAAGAAGGAATAAAATATCGATACATTATTAAAGATAAACACATTGCTCTTGCATAAATATGTAGATTTGTGTTTTCGAGGACTCAAAATGGAATGTATTCCTTTTTGCACATTTTCATAGCTTCAAAGTTATCGATATTTATCGAAGAAATCGATTCTGGCTAGCTGCTCGTTCTCTAATTCGTTTATTTTTAGTGACATACAATACGATACTGATCGATATTCGATAAATCGACATATTAACCATCAATTTCATTCAATAAACCATCTTTAGATCGATAACCTCTTCTAATTTCAATGTGTATCGATATTCGATAAATCGATAAATGAATAATTAATAAATTCAATCAAAATATTTAAATCGATAACCTATTTTCACTTAAATGTTTATCGATACTTATCGATTTTCGTCAATTTCATTAAAAATACAAAATACCTCTTTTCATGTTAATGATTATCAATAATTATCGATAATTCGATACATATCTAACATTTCAATCAAGTTACTTTGAAGTTTCATACTTATCGATAATTACATACGATATTTTCGATAATTATCGATCATCTTGCCCCAGTTTATGCCAAAAAATACCCCCAAAACGCTACCCTACATCCCATTTTGCGAGGTAATGGAATGCTTTTTTCGGGGACTTAATTTTTAAATGTCCATGGGCTCAAACACCTTGTGCGTCCTGCCAAATGAGCAGCATAAACAATCTCATAGATAAAACACGAAGAAAGTAAAAGGACGAAAGAGGAGGAGAAAAGTGCTGGGGAAGAGCTACACGAAATCCCCCTCGAAAAAGGAAAGATATATGCGAGAGTGCGGGAGTCTCTGCCAATAGACGATGTTAAATATTTACAAGAAATATTTGCTACAGAAGAAGAGGGAGAGAGAGAGAGGGAGAAAGGGAGGGAGAGAGATAAATACCATGTGCGTGTCGTTTCGTGTTATCGGAGGTTCGGCTTCAAGTTATAAATTTGGGCCTTAACGCCCCCTTACCGCCCCCACAGCACCACCTCACTTGCTCTCGTTCTGGTGGAATTTCGTGGGTTTTCCCCCACTTTATGGCTGAACATAAAATATGATGGCTGCCCGATAGAGCAGGTGCCCTCAGCGCACTCCATCCATCCATCCTTCCAGCAGCTCTGGCTGCTGCTCCTTTCTGTATCGCAGTTGGCGCTCATTCACTCACCTACGTAATTGAATAGAGAGCACTCCCATAATGAAGTCGACTGTCGAATGGGATGCTAGTTGCTCCCCCACGAGCGACCACAAGGCCACCACTTGGGCCGGCAATCGCCTGCAGGCACTCCTAATGGGAGGGAGGAAGGACCAACAGCAGTACGGAAAAATGCGTCTGCGGCTAGCAGCCAGCGACCAAAAATGTGGGCTGCCTGCCATTTTCGATGTTTGCATCAAATAAATGGCCAAAATAAGAGGGGCAGGACGCCCGAGGGCCTAGAAGTGGCTGTGCCCCATCATCCGTTTGATTTGCGCTTAAAATGTTTGCTTTAATTGCAAGCGAGGAAGGATTCGAGCGAGGAAGGATTCCATTCGAATCTGTGTTCCAGCTTTGATTAGCTTTTAGATAAATTGCCTGACGGCACTTCATCATCTGGGGCTGACGAGAGTGCGAGATACAGATACATCTTCAAGGCTCTTGGGCTATTCAATTAACATGCCACACTTTGTGGCGTTGCCTTATTAATGGGTCGGGGATTATGAATGCGAGAAGCAATCAAGTGACAGACAGAGAAGGAAGTGTCCCACCATCAATAAAACGGAAATGGAAACCCGTTTTTGCCAGCATCTCTCGGCCGCACTTGAACTTGGCTTTGGGGGAATGTTTACGCTTCATTGGGCCATGAGATTTCATTAATAAAAAATGGCTAAAAAGGAAAATAGCAGCAGAAGTAGCAGAAGCCATCAGGGGGCCTCGAGGATGGGGCAGCATCAGGGGATGGCTGAGAGGTTGGGGGGCATGTGTCGGAGTGTGTCATGGAATCGGGTAGGGATTTAACTATTCATGAGTGAAAGTCGGAAAAGTGCCACTGGAGGAGGAGGAGGCAGAAGGAGGCAGAAGGAGGCAGACGTCGGTCTAAATGCCAAGAAAAATAAGTGGAGAAAACTGTAAGCGGCAAGAGGGAGAGCGGAGAGAGGGGAGAGCGGAGGGTATACACTTTACAGATGCTAGAAGAAACAAATAAAAGATGTGTGTACACTGTACACATAGCCGATGAATAGTGATTGGGATTGGGATAATGCCCCAGAGAGAGAGAGAGAGAGGGAGAGAGAAAGGGAGAAAGACTGAGATAAATCAAATAATCGAAAAAATCGATCAATATAAACAGAAGAAAGATTTCCATAATCTATCGATAAACATAACCACATCGATATGCATTATGATAGATATCGATACAACGAATATCGATGACGTACTGCCTGGTCATATATCGATAAATTGTGAATACACTGATACCTTGACAAATATCGATAAACTATGCCTATCGATAGATAAGGGTTACTATCGAAATAAATCGATTATTATAAATATCTCTATTATTATGCATTATTCGATTATTTTCGATTAATCTATTATTTTCTATGAATCTATTATGTTCAATAGATCTATTAATATCGATATGTCTATTATAATCCATTATTCGAATATTTTTGATGAATTTATTATTATCGATGTATGTATTATTTTCGATAAAGCCATTCTTTTCAAGCAATTTATTATCATCAATTATTTTCGATAAATGTATTATATTCGATAAATCTATTATTTTGGATAAATATATTAATATCGACACATTTTAATCTTTCCAATAATATCTTAAAATGAAATAAAATATAAAATTATGATTTATTTAAAAGTTATGTATGTATTTCCCCAAAATTTAAAATTCATTCCATTCCACTTTACATTCATTTCATATTCCCCACTGTTTCCCCCCTCAAAAACAGTTCCCCCCTCTGTCCCTCTCTCTCTCTATCTCTGGTTTTTTCTTTCAGTTTGTTTTGGGGGGAACTTTATGAAAAGAAGTAACTTTCGAAAAACCTTCATCCCACATCAAAATGAGATTCGGCAAAAGCGATCGGACAGACGGCCAAAAACGCACACGTAATATCCGACTGTCAAGTCCCTGGTAGCACTAACGGACAGAGTGAAAGCATTTAAGAGCCCATTGTACCCCCCGCCCCGCCCCCCATTAGAAAAAGGAGAAGTGGGAAACAGCATCAGAAATTGGAAAAGCGTGTTCCTATGGAAAATGCCAGATACAGGAGACGGGAGACGAGACACGAGAGCGGCAGAACAGATAGAAGATTGGACGATGAACAGGCAGGCAGGAAGCATGCCTCAATGTCGAAAACTCTGGGGGCTCTCGAGCTCTGGGGCCGTTCAATTGTAAACAGCGGCCAGCAAAAAAAAGAAAGAAAAAAGAAAAGACCTTCATTTTGGCTGTGAAAATCAGGAAGTTTGTTTGAAATCTGGCTATGATTTTTTGTTCGGGAATCTAATATCTGGCGCCTGGAGGCGACATTTTAATTGAAATGTACGCAGGGAGACCGAGACCCCTAATCAACGGCACTACAAAAGAAACAAAGCCCCTACGACATGTTAACAACAATCAGGGACAGGGCCCACAGTCAGGGCCGGAGTGGCAGGGCCCATCTCTGGGGCAGCTTATTACAAAACGCTTTTGGCCAAGACAAGAAGCAGCCAACAGCCAGCAATCACAATAACAATACTTGTTGGCAATTTTTATGCAGATTGCCAGCCAAAGGTTTCGTTTGGTTTCGTTTCGTTTCGGAGTACATAAAATGTCATGACCATAAACCCTTTTTTAGCAGACAATTTAAGCCAACAGAGAGCCAGAGTCGGCTCAAGGTTTACGATGATTTCAGTGGATTTTCGTATTGCGGCCACCACCGAAATGGCCAAACAACTTGACTCGGGATTCGCCTTGACTTGGAATTGGACTTGGACTCGTGTCTGTCTTTTGGCTTTTCATTGACCGGGCCCCTTGGCTTATTTATTCGGACATTTTCCATAGCAGCCCTGCCCCTCCTCCCACCACTCCTGCACAACCAATAGATAGCCCAATTACGCCACATTTTTGTTTGTGTGTTTTTTGTTGGAACCAACTTTCTCGGCGGCACATCGCAGGGTTCTTTCCATGGTGCATGAAAATTTAATTGACAAAAAACCAGTACACATCAACTATAGTTCGAGGGGGAGTTTTATGCGTGGTTTGGCACAAAACTAAACTAAACTAAACAACTAACTAACAAAGTTAGTCAATTGAAGGGCTTTTATGCAAACTAATGGCAAAAAACAAACCAAAATGCGGCGAAACAGTGGGATAACAGAGGATCTGTGGAGGATTCCCGCGACCAATTATGCCAATGAAATGTTGGTTCGTTGATTTTTTGTTTAAGGGATACATACAGAACAAAGACTAGTCAACACGTATGATTCGGTATGTTTTACGGTGAAATGTTTCATAAAAAATACACTCCAATTTAGGCGCAATTTTGAAAATGTTTAACATATGTTAAAAGTTAAGAAATTAGTATAGTGTAGAAAAATACCAGAAAAATACTACAAAAATACTATAAAAATACCAGACATATAATAGAAAAATGTCAGACATATACTAGAAAATTACCAGATATATACTGCAAAAAAATTACAAAAACACAAAAAAATACTAGAAAAATAATTTTAAAAAATTGTCAAAATACTACGGTGCCCAAAAACTTTAAAAATACCGGGTAATACTACAAATATACCAGAAACTAATCTGAAATGTCAGAACAATTTTACAAAAATACTACAAAAACACTAGAAAAATAATACAAATATAAAAAAAATACTATGGTACCAAAAAACTCTACAAAAAATACCGGATAATACTTCAAACTAACAGAAAATACTACAAATATACCAGAAACTAATCTGAAATGTCAGATACGAGGAGGAGCACTACTGAAGGAGCTTTCCAACGAGCATAAAATCGACAAGTTTCGGGTTCTTGGTGCCGTCACCAACAACGAGGACTTTGCCAAGATCTACAACTGTCCCGTTGTTAGTTCAATAAATGCACCCAGTCAATGCAATAGGACTGCATCGAAAGAGATTTTCAGCAGCCACCATTTTGTAGAGGATCTCGTGATCCCCTAATCGAACAGGCACTCGTTAATCTCGCTAATCTCTCTCCTACCGCACTCAGAGATAATTATGGATATCCCCGTTTCCCAAAATGTTATTCATTTGTATTTTAAGCGTATATTATTGGAAATCATGTCTGGCTATAATTGGCACGCTGAATATTCCTAGCACAATCTCCCCAAAATCGAATGTTCAAGCCCCACACCAAAAATCTTAAGCCCCCCAGAATTCTGCGTATAATTGGGCGCCACTCTGGCGATATTGGCTGCATTTATTATCCACAGGACGAGGGACATGGCAAGCAGCAGCAGCAGCAGCATTCGAGGGGAAAAACCATAATTGGGCCATGGCTAAAATAGACGAATAAATCTCGTTAATGGCGAGGGCCAGAGAACCCCTCAAAAAACGCAGTATTTCGTGGCCAATTTCTATGGTGGCTGATGGTTTCATTAGCCTCCTTATGGCCATGACTGCCACTGTATCGCACTGCCACTTTCTTCTCTGTTGACAAAACAATAAGCCACTAAATACTGTACACAATTCACATTTATTTTGGCTTATTTTATGGTTATTTATGCAAAAGCACTTTAAGCCATTAAAAGCCAAAATGGAAAGAATTCTGCAATTAATAAAAGGCAAAACATTATTACACATTTTCCATTGAAATAAAAGGAGAAAATGTTGGAAAATTATTGGAAAATTCATGGAGAAATCCTCCTTATATGACATTTCCCCAGAGCCTTTTCCTTGAAGAACGAATCCCAATTTGGACACATTTTCAGATGTTTTCTGTTTTTGTTTTTAGGCCAAACAAACCTTAGTATTCATTGGAAGTCCAACACAACAATTAGCTGCAATTAAAGTTGGGACAACAGCAAAGTTCTGGCCACTGGCATCAGAAGTTGGCCAAAATCTAAAAGGGCCAGAGAGAGAGAGATTCCGATTCTGAGGAGATAACACAAATTGAGGAGCAAAAGTGCACAAAATACAAGACAAGAGCAGGCAGGACTTTTCCAGCTGCTAATCAGAAAAGCAGCAACAGGGGGTGGGGGGGGGGGGGGGGGGGGGGGGGGGGGGGGGGGGCGAGGAGCACTTCAGGACCGAGAGCATGTCTCGTTTACCAAATAACCATCAGAGATCCTGCAAGATGGAATGGCAGTCTGCCAGCAGGAGGAGTCACATCTGTAACTCTGTTGAAGAAAAGGAGTTGCCCTGTACTTGATTACCCTTGGAAAGGGGGGAGGGGAGGGGGAAGAGTGAGGAGGGATATTCTGAAATTAGATGCACTTGAAAATCAATAGGGGATTCGGTTTTTGGTTTTATTCGGGCAAGTAAAGGAGAAGGATTGAGAGATTATTGAGAGCGAATCAGCATTGAATTCTATGCTGGGCACTTTTTTTTTGGGGAATATTCAATGGTATTTGATATGATGATAGATGTGGTATATACTGATGGTATACCGGTAGAGAATATTACAATTTCTGACTCTAAAAACCAAAATGAGACCGCAGAAATTCATAATTCCTGAATATAGGGAGCCAACAGGTTCAGAAAAAGCTTCGATCTGGCAATACTGTTGAATATTTATGTATGTGAAGGAATCGGAGTCGCGTTCCTTTCAAATATAGAGTCATGCAATACTTTTATTGTACTTTAGGACTTTTTTTTACTAAATTCTATTTTTATTCTATTCTATAAAATAAATCCCGGAAGTAAGATGTTTCCAAATCTTCGACAGAACAATTTTCTGGATTTTCGGCATAATTTTTAGATGCTTTTAGGGGCATACCCTCTCCCTATACCAACTACAGGGTACACAAATCTCTCCAGGAATTTAATTTAAACGCTGAAAAGCGCTGAAACTGAAACTGGAACCTAAAAATGAAAATGAAACCCAATTTCAAGGAGAACCCAGAGCGGGCACTTGTGGCGGAGGAGCTGTTGCTGGAGCTGGAGCTGTATCCCGATGCTGCAGTTGAAGCCGAAGCCGAAGCTGAAATAAATTGCACCAGAATCGCTGAATGCACACACAAGTAGCGTAATATTTTTGCAACGGAAGCTGCAACGGGACTGCCGACTGCCGACTGCCGGGGATGCTTGGCTGCGTTTCAATGGCCAGCGAAGGAGCAAGGAGTGTGTGTCTGTGTGTGTGTGTGTGTGTACACCCTCCCAAAATGATATGCACCCATGCGAGTACATACTCGAAAACATGTATATCCCTCCGGTCGGATGGGGGGGAACACCCTATATCCCTATGGCTGGCAAATAAGGGAAGAAATTCCTCGCAAATGAACACAAAAATGAGGGGTAAAAATGATGGTAAAAATTTAAGAAACTTTGGTCATACGAATGGTTGATGCCTCGTTATCGGAGATTAACAACGGCTTGAGGTTGTATTTCTCCAGGTGCCATCAGACTTCGCCTGGAGATACCCTGTAAACTGTAAAAATTCGCATTGCATGAAAATAAGGAAAACAAGAAACGAGTGAGCAAAAATCTTTTGTATGCAGCACAAAAGAAGCAAAAACGAAGGCACCGAACAGCAAACAGAAAAAAACAGAGAGGAAAAAAATGAAGCTAAGGGAGCAAAATGGTTCAAGGGGGAGCCGCATAGGAGTAAAGGGTGTATCAGGGGGAGAGACAACATGGCAAACAACTCGGTAGAAGTTGCCAGAAAGCACAGGGAACAGGAGCTGTAGGAGGAGGGGGAGGAGCAGAACCACAATCCCGAGATCGAATCCAGAAAACAACTGCATTGTGTATACCCTTGACGAGCATCAGGCAAAAATAAAGTGTATAAAAAAAGCCAATAACGAGATAAGGAATCTTTGCAGCGCAGCAAACTAGAGTCCCGTTTGCTCGCACAAGAGTTTCGTCTTTGCTGAGAGCGGGAGGGAAGCTACACTCGGAGAGCGGCATCGCAAAGCTTACGAGGAGATGCAAAGCTTGTGAAATGAAGTGACGAAAAGTGCCGATTGCCAAGGCTACTCCCATGCGCTGTTGTTGTTGCTGAGCGAATAAAAGGCTCTGCTGAGAGAGCAAAGCCATGACGCATTTGCGAGCGAGCGAGAGAGAACTTTGTGCAGATCAAAGACCAAGCGATAAGACAATTGTAACTCCACGACGATGCTCTCTCGAAGTTCAAGAACAGCAATCGGCGTCTCATTGATTCTCCGACTATTCTTGATCGGCACACAGAAGCTCGCTCTCTCTCTCTCTCTGTCTCTCGTCGAAGGGGGAGAAGGGTATACAAATTACAGCTTCCTTGCTGGTTTTTTTCTGTTTTCGGCGGCAGGGGGTTGGGGTAAAACGCCAGTGCAAGAAGTCATTGCCCTTTTTGTGATTCCATCTCGAGAACTCTGAACCGCAAAACCCCGGCGACGATTACTCATTAGAGAAGTGATTGCTTGACATGCAAACCAATTACCGATTGGCTTATACAATGCCAAATGCAAATGGCACAAAAAAAGGAGTGACAGTGACAGACAGAGAGAGAGAGAGATAGAGAGGGAGATTATATGATAATCATGTGATAATTTCTATTGTCCGGCCCACTGCAAAGCGCGTTCGCTGAGTTAGTCCGTGGTTTGGTTTGGCCTATTGGAAAATACAATTAGAAGACAGTTCGCAGACAAATAAAAGTATAAAAAACACACACACACGCATAGACAATTTGAAATTGCAATTAAGTTGCTCTCTAATTTGCATGGTGCGAAAATTATCATCGCACGACCCAGAGACGCAATTGGGGCACAGATATCGCCCAGAGATAGGGTCTGGCAGTGTGTGGGTGTGGCTTAACGGCCTATTGTGGCACATTTGTGAAACACTTTCCTTTGGTTTTGAAAGTGCGGGCTTATCGAAAGCTCGAATTGGTTCAAGGACTGCCGCCGAATGGAGGTGCGTGGATAATGAAAGCGATATCGGACTTTCTTCAATGATCAAACAGTTCCAAAAATAGTAGAAGAAGTTCCCAACAAGTCACACTGGAAGAGAGAGAGAGAGGGAGCTAGAAAACAAGCCACAAAATTCACGTTTTCTTCAGTTCCAATGATTCGAAATGGAGCTCTGTATCCGCTCGCTTATGGGGAAATTTGTACCATTTGAATCCACTTCATTCGAATGCAATCCACTTTGTGTTTGAGTTTTGATTGAATCACTCAATCATTTGTGCATATCCGTTCATTTACAGTATTCTTCCTTCCCAAAAATATCTTTTAAAAAACCCACAAAACTAGTTTCAAATTCTGGAAGCAATAAATATATTAAATTTATGATATTTTTATAGACTCAATTAACTATTCAAATATTAAATATTATATGTATTTAAATTATACACAATTTCTTATCAAAGGAATCCCCTAGATTCCCCTAGAGGCTGAATACTCTACTCAGAGATTCGACTGTCGTAATATTTGTTATATGGCACCTTTAATGGAATTTTGTATATATATCTATTGCTATTGTTGGGTGCGATCTCTCGCGCGATCTCCACAGTTTTCATTCATTCGTGAAACAGACGATTCCGCGTCAAGCCAGATTCCTCCCCATTCATGGGGCCAGAGGTGCAGCCCGATGGGGCAAAGAAAGAGACAAATAGACACAGAAACAGAAACAGTATTCTAATGGGATGGAGGAGACCTTGAGTGCGAGTTGAGAAACAACAGAATGGCCGCAGCGACAGATCTGTCGATGATATGCGGTCCCATCCCATCCCCATCCCCATCCCATCTCCTCCCCTACGCGGCTTTCTGTTTGCGAAATCGCTTTTTGTGTGAATTATTATTGTGTTTGTTGTTGGTTTTTCGTTTGTTTTCCATTACATAATAATGAGCGTAATTATATTTTTGTGTTGAAAAACCGCAAGCGGAAAAAAACACCCCGAAGAGAGGAAAAACAAAGCCATGAATAATGCGTTTCGTGTTTAAATTATTAACTTTTGATAATTGTAATTGAAAATGCGGCTCAAAAACAGTCCAAAGCCGCGTAATAATATGAATAATTAACAGAACATAGGCATAGGTCCAGAAAATAAATTGGAATGCGTACATTTAATGGAAAATGTTAATCCATGGGTTTACGGGTGGGAATTGGGAGGGGCAGGGTAGGGGGCCCCATCAAATAATAGTGTTTGCTAATGATTTGTGCATATTTTAAAGCGGAAATGTTGTGGGATTTGAAGAGTGGGTAATGGGGAAGGAATTAGAGGCATGGCTAAGTCACAGTGGGAGAGAGAGAAGCGGGAAGAGAGAGAGGAGGAGATCTACACTGGAATAGAGAGAGATAAACACATTTATAGCCGCTGAAAAGGCATCAACGGCGGGAAAACTCCCACTCTTTACTGCTAAGCCACACTGGAAGAGAGAGAAAGAGAGATCTACACTGAAAGAGAGATAGAGAGAAATCTATACTGGAATAGAGTGAGACAAAAAGACATTTATAACCTCAGAAAAAGGCATCAACGGCATCTTTACTGCTCAGCCACACTGGAAGAGAGAGAGAGAGAGCGATTCATAACCTCAAAAAAGGTACAAAGCCACGCTCAGCCGCACTGTAAGAGAGAAATCTGCGTGGGACCTAGCAGCAGGTCACCTTTTGACCCACGTCCTAACTCCCGACTCTTGAAACACACATGTATCTCCCCCCCCCCCCCCCCCTGGTTGTGGGCCCCACAGCACACCTGTATCCACATTGTATCTATTGCCAGCGGTCGTCTGTCGGTGTCTGCGTGCGTGTATGCGGTGTATCCGTGTGTGTCTGGCTGTCTGTCAAACTTCATTTGAATACTATGACGATGTATTATTGACATTGTGGATATGTTTTAATTTGGCATTCGGCGAACCACCGCCGAACCGCCGCTCCAACGTCTACCGCTGGGCTGCTTCCTCCGCCCGACACCTGCGGCTATAAATACAAGGAACAGCCCAGAAACAGAAACACAGAAACAGAGAAACAGAAATAAATAAATAAAAGCGGTTTCGTTGCTTTGACGTCACTGTGACGTCATTTGGCATACAAACAATGCATAAACATTCGTTTAATCATTGTATTTAAAAGTGTGTCTAAGGCACAGTCCGAAGCGCCGCCTTGTCAGAACCGAACCGAACAGGTTTTCCATCCAACATGCCCCGTCTCTGGCCAGCACCCTCCATGTTCTCTAATGAATGCAACAGATTCAGGTGTCAGTGCGACCGGCCTAATGGATGCCTGCCACAACTCCAGATACTATCATTATCTGTGTGGTCCCAGGCCTTATTTTATTTAAAGCTGAATGGAAACGGAACCAGGAAGAACTCCAAGTGGAATGAGAGCTTCAAAAGAGACAATTGGATTTATTTTCCATCGAAAACCAAAGCTGTTCTTCGACGAAAACACAATAGAAATACAGTATTCAGGGATATTTTCTAGGAATAATTCCCAAAGCCTTCAGCTAAGCCACACTGGAAGAGAGAGAGAGAAAGGGAGCACGGGAATATTTTCTAGGAATAATTAGCAAAGCCTTCAGCTAAGCCGCACTGGAAGAGAGAGAAAGAGAGCACAATTCAGCCCCGACTGGTAAATTCTTTTCTTCATAAAAATCCCCTCCAAAGATCTTTTTCTCCCTTAAAATAAAATAAAATATTTATCAAGAATTTTCTTACATTTTTCCAAGTATTTCCCAAGTCGTATGTATTTTTTTTTTTCTATAGATTTCCCAATCAATTTCCATTAAAAATGTGCAATTTATTCATTGCATTTTATAAGCCCAATAAAATATTTGCATTTATTACAGCACACAAATATTTGCCTGCCACTTGTTCCCATTTCCATTCCCAATTTAATTTTATTTGTATTTTTTTTCATACATTTCGTATAATTTTAAATGTTATTTTTGTGCTTTTCGTGCATTAAAAACTATTTTTATTATGGATTTGAATTTTAGTTGGAATTTTTGATGTAGATTCTCTGTTTTTTTTTCCCAGGCAATCCGCTCCGCTCTGTCGCCTTTCAGCCAGCCGATTCGTTGGCTCTTAGATTCGTAGATATTTTTTTTCTTATTTTATTTTTTTTTTTGCCATTTGCATTAATTACTAGCGACGCCTGGCGCTTTTAATTGATTTTTCAACGTAAAGTGCAAGCGATTTTCATGTAGATAAATTTGAGGCATTTTCTATACACTTTAAGAAAAACAAGAAAAAGAAATAGGCTTTTCGGACTTCGAAGAAAACGTTTAAGCAGTGTTGGTAATTTTAGGAAACATCGATAGATTTTTTGAGATTTTTCTCTTAAAAAAAACATGTGGAGTCCTCCTGGGCGAATGGTTTCTGTGTGTATCCCTTCGTTTAGGTGGAATTTTTACAAGAATTAAAACTTCTTAAAGGTTCCTTTTGCTTAGGAGAATATTTGTTCCTCAAATTTCTATCGAGAAAGTTCTCATTAGAATAATGATAATTTTTCAGAGATTAAACAAGAGAAGCCTTAGTTTTGGAGTTTTTTTTTTCTCGTAATAAAGATATGGAAGCTTCTGTGGCGAATGGTGTCGATGTGTATCCCTTCGTTTAGGGGAAACTTGTACAATAGTTCAAACTTTTTTATGCTTCCTTTCGCTTAGGGGAATATTTGTTCAGATTTTTAAGAGATCAAACAAGAGAAGCCTTAGTATTGAAAATTTTTTCTTGTAAAAAACATGTGGAATCTTCCTGGGCGAATGGTTTCTGCTTGTACCCGTTCGTTTAGGGGAAATTTGTACAATAGCTAACACAATAAGGGTTCCTTTCGCTTATGGGAACATTTTTACAGCAAATTTCTATCGATTCTCGAGGACTTTCAAACCTCAAAAGCAGTAACCCGCGAAGGTTCATAGAACGAAGGACCATACAGGACTTTTCGAGGCCTCAGAACTATAGGACTTATAGGACTTATAGGACTAATCGTACGATCTTTCAGCGCTCAAACAACAGAAGCCCAAGCCTAAGTTTTAGGACTAAAACTCGAAGAGACTCGGATATCCTCCAATCCACAAGAGTATCTGAATCTTCGACCACTTGGAGTAGATCTCTTCTTCGGAGTAGCCTTCCTTTCGTATTATTTCTGATTCGCTGGCTATCTCTCTCCATCTCCATCTCTCTCTTCTCGATGATCGTGTTATTTCTCGATCGCTTTGATCGCTGGCTGTGGTTTATGCCGGTACCCGTGCCCGTACCCCTACCCCTACCCGTACTCGTATTTATTATTATTATTATTTTTTCGCATTATTACTATTATTATTTTTTGGCACAAGGCTGTCTCTGTCTCTGTGTCTGTGGCGACTGGTTGTTGCTGCAACTTTATGAATGGCCGGTACGAAATGGTCGTCTGGTCTTTCGTGCCTCTGTGTAGTGCATAAATAAACAGAAGGCCGCCACCTCCTAACTTTATTATGTCGTAATTACACCGAAAACACGTCCGAACCGAACCGAATCGAATCGAGTATATGTAAAATATATATATTTCTGGGGCCCCAAGACGACTAATCGAACATGCAAACAGAAACACAAACAGAAACCGAAACAGAAACAGAAATGCCTTCACAAATACAATTTTTACATATTCTCGCTAACGAATTTATCAATCAATCGGCAAACGGCAAACGGCAATCGGCTATCGACGGCTATGGATGGTTGTATTTTTGGACCCGCCAGGAATTTCCACATTTTCCCTAATGACAGAAAAAGTGAACGATACGATGTGCCACCTGGGGGTCTGTAAAATCGATGAATGGCTCGTCCCCTGGTGATTGAATGGCTTTTTGCAGAGGATTTTCCCAGACCCAGAGCTATGCTTTATTTTCATTCCATTTGGCTCTGCCTGAAAGTCAATGGATTGCCGTTGATTGAATTAGGAGGCTCGAATGGGGCGACAGAGACGGAAAGAGAGTGTCTCTCTCCCTCTCCCAGTGTGGCTTGGCAGCAAGCTATGGGGTCTGTGCCTTTCAAACCAAACGATTTAATGGAATATGATAGGTTTTTGTTCAGAGAAATACTTCCTTTAGTGGATTATTTCTACAGATATTTTGCCTTCTTCAGATACATTCAAGTCTCATCCTTTTGTGCCCTTTATGTTGGCATTGGCAATCCGCAATTGCAATTATTTCATTTCCATAATTATCATTTTGATGTTTTCATCAACATTTAACCTCGAACACCTTTTGGCTGTCCGCTGGATCGTTTTTCGAGCTGCAGAGCAGAGCCAATAAAAGTGCTTTTAATTATAAATTAAATATTATGCGGCAGTGGAAGGCTCATGAAATCTGACCTGTCGACTGCAGCAAGCCCGAGGACCGGACAAAGCCGGCGGCCGTTAAGTAAATGTCAGTGGCAGCAGGCAGCAGGCGAATGTCACTCAGGTCAAGTCGAATGGCCAGGGCCAGCAGCTAAAAGCCAACAGCAGACGACAGCAGAAATGGGACTCTACCTCTGGTTCTGGCTCTGTCTCTGTTTCTGTTTCTGTATCTGACTGTGGCAGGCACTCAGGAACGAGACACGCGGTGAGGTACAGTTGCGTCCGGCGTGTAGAGCTGACATGCATATGCATAAATTTGAAAACGTTTTATTTACTCCGACGCTACGCTGGACGTTGAAATAACTGAGTCAATGTTTGTCCTACCCTTCCCCCCGCTCCGCCTGCCCCCCACCCATCTCCCGAAATAGCTGCAAATCGACCAAAAGAACGACAACTCTGGCCAGGAATACAACGGGAATGAGACCTTGACAACAATGGACACGTCATCGTTTGGTTAATATTTACATTAGGGATATTTTTTAAACTTATTTTTAGGGAAATATATTTGAAAATACAGGGAAATTATATTCAGTTGTTAATTCTCTGAAAAAGAACAATTTTTAAAGATTTTTATGATCTATTAATGAAAATTAAGTAATTTTCGAAGGTTCCCCCAATCCTGAAATTTGTATAGCTAAAAAAAAGACAAAGCTAGTGATTACATAATCGTATAAATGAAATTCGTAATCCTACAAATGTCGTATTATCGATTGTCATCGATTTTTATCGATAGTTTTATATTATTTTTTATAAATGGAATTTCTTTTCCTACAAATTTCGTATTATCGATTTCTATCGATTTTTTATCAATAATTTTCTATTGTTTATTATCAATGGAGTTCCTATTCCTAAAAATTTCGTATTATCGATTGTTATCGATAATTTTATATTATTTATTACAGATTCCTATTCCTGAAAATTTTTCATCATCGATTATTATCCATTATTTACCTAATATCAATTTTCGATTCAAACGATTCCATTTTTGAGGTGTATAACCATACGGCATAATAATCTATGCATTTATAGAATGGTTATCGATTAGTTATTGATTATATATCGATTAATATTTAATGATATATCGAATGTTTTCATTATTGATACTCCAATGTAATTTTTTTCGAAACGATGGATTTTTCATCCATTATTTATTGATAAATTATCGAAGTTCGATTGGTAATCAATCGATTGACAACAAATGATGCCTTCGAAATTCCATTTGGCGGTTTTTGGTGGGTATAACCCAAAAACATTTTCTGTGCATGTTGAAATCCTTTTCGCGTTGAAAAATGTTTACCCAGGCGTCTACTCCCCCCAGCGACTGCCTCGACATTCCGCACGTACATAAATTTTATTTGTGGATTTTGCTTAATGCAAATGCTCAATCATTTCGCGCCGTTGGGTGTCTGGAATTGGGGGGGGCGGGGGGAGGGGGCTCCCTAAATTGATGTACGACAAATGTGCCAAAAAGAATGTCAGAAAGAACGTCAAGAAATAACAGGTAAGACAGAGAGACAAAAAGGGGGAAGGGAGGGAGAAAGGTAAGAAGGGGAGACAAAAAAGGGAGACAGCCAGAGAGAAAGTCCTGTGGCAAATGTGTCAAAATTTATGAGCTCATAAAAATTGCAAGCTTTGAAAATTCGTTACGACCGAGGCTGATGACATTCGACAATTCGACAGTCCCTGCAGGACGAGGGGGGATCCTGTCTGTGGGGGGGAGAAAGAAACTTTCTTTTTTGCCACTTCGAGTGGTGCCCCCCCAATAAACTTGTCAAATGCAACTGCTGCAAAAAATAACCCAAAAAATATATAGAAAATCCCCCACACAAAAAATTGAAAGTGCAACCGAAAGTTTTTCCTCTCTGAAAGAAAATATGTTGCTAACAAGTTTACTGTTTTGTTGTTGTTTTTGTTGCTAATCGCCTTTCGCCCCGCTTCCCTTTCAAAGAGTGTTGCCAACTGCCACGCCCAGGGACAGGGAGAGGCGCCCCCCGCCTCTCCTTTTTTTATAGGCGTCGCCTGGCAAATTACCTAAAGGAAAAAGTTCAGTGTATGTGTGTGTGTGTGTGTGTGTGCTGTGTGTGTGTGTGAAGAGTCAACAAAAGTCCGTTTCGTTGATTGTTGCTGCTGGTATTTCTGCTGTAAAATAAAACAAATGTTGTGTCTGTCTGTGTGTACATGTGTGTGTCTCTGTGTGTGTGTGTGTGTGTTCAAGGGGGAAGGATAAACATAATGTCAACGTTTTAACAAAAGAGCGAAAACTTTATAGAGAGGGACCTACAGAGTGAGGGACCCACAGAGAGAGGGACCCACAGTGTGAGGGACCCACAGAGAGAGGGAGGCTGCAGGACGCAGAAAAAACAAATGTTTAAAAATTTATAACAATAAATATCAACAAAAGTTGAAACTGCAGCACAAATGAGGCGCCGCCCCACTGCAGAGACTGGAATGAAATGCTTTCAAGGACTGCCATTATCGTCCTCCAAATCCCCCAAATCCCACACAAACTGTTTTTTGTTGTTGAAAATCCGTGAATTTTCAGATTAAAGACTGCTTATACGGGGGACGTGTTTGGGTTTATATCGTTTACATATTCCACAATTTATTTAGATATATTCCACTCTTCGAAAGCACGGAGAAGTGTGTCAAGGTGGAATTTGAGGCTGAATGGAATTTTAGCAGGCTATCGTATGGGTTCTGTGGGCGAATGGGAACAATATTTACATATATCGAATAGTTTTATCATCGAATAAGCTATGAAATGGAGCTTCTATTTTCGATTAGTGCTCTCAGAATCATTTTAATGATTTTTATCAACCATTATCGATTTATATAGATAATTTATGATAATTTAAATCTATTTTCCATCGCTTACTGGAATTTCATTTATCGTTTTATCGATTGTTATCGATCATTTGGTATTTGGTATTATTTCTATCGTTTATCGACAGAAAACAAAACAATAGATAATTTTCCATCAAATAAATTTGAACATGGAGTTTCAATTATCGATTAGTGCTCTAAATTTCATTGTATTCATTAGTATCAACCATTATCGATTTCTCGATAATTTACGATAAAAAAAAATATTATTTAGATCGACTTTCCAATTCTTGCTGGAGCTTATCTGTAGAAAACAGAATTTTATTCACGCCCATGGCTTTTTCATCGATTATTTATCGATTTACCATGAATAATACATCGATTGGTTGCGCTTATAATTATCTAGAGTAGCTCTTATCGAATGATTAACGATTGTTATGAATTTACTAACGATCTCTGATTGAAAATTAATCGATTTTATGGATTTCCTTTCGATTTCTGATTAAAAGTTTATCGATTGTGCAGTTGTGGGTCCAAGTAACACAAAATCGATGCATTTTAGGTGTTCTCTAATAGTAATCCCTCGAATCCCAACACCAGATACACCCGCTGTCCCTCTGAGAAGAAGGAATGAATGCATGCCACCGACGAATGCACCACAGAATCGGAAAACATATTCCAGCTCTGAAAACTGTTACCCTCCCTCCTGCCATGATTCATGTATAGAAATAAATGACAAATGGAATTCTGTTTGGCAGCACAAAAGCAAAAAAAAAGGCACAAATATTTATGGAGAGAAGGTTTTTTTTTTTGTTTGTTGTTTGTTGTTATGAAGTGCATGCGCGGCGGCAACCAGCAGCAAAAGCCAATTAATGGAAGCCCGAACCGAGATAAGAGTTTTCGCCAGAAGTAGATACCCCTTCAACCCCTCGACCCCGTCACCACCCCAAAAATTGCAATTGACAATTCCACACATGAATGAGCGACCCCCCCATCTCTCACTCTCTTCCTCTCTCATCAATCAAAGAGTCTGGCAGTACAACGAGCTATCAAAAACACGATTATCGAATAAATGTGAATGAATATGTATGTAGGAGGTCGTATATGGTCGTGTCTTATCGGGGCAGACCCCGGGGAATAACAGATATGTATATTCTTGAATTCTTACCTTATTCTGGGGTTTTTACTCCGAATGTATCTGTCGATTGGTTGGATATAAAATATCTGCAAAAAGAGCATTAAAAAAAGATTGAAATTTGCTTTGATTTGATTACAATTCTCTCTGGCCCTCTCTCTCTCTCTCTCTCTACAGCAGCTTGGAATGAGACCACCCAGGGATTAAGGCTTAAAGAGCAAAATTCTTGGTAACCAAGGTGACTCCCCTCCCCTACCCCCCCTCCACCTTCCTTTTTATCCCTTTGCCTTGGCGCGGCCGCATTATTGTTAATGAATTCTACACGTCTGTGTGTATGGGCCGGCTGGGTCTGGCTGGTCCTCCGAGCCTGTTCTCCGACCGACAAGTTTTTTGCATAAAAATGTTGCCTCGCGTTCGGCGTACCCTTTCCGTGCCCCCGAGTCGAGTCATAATCAATTTGTAATGATGCTGCAGGGGCACGAGAAGTGGAAATGGAAATGGGAGGAGCAGCGAATGAATCGATGGACAGTATCATGGGGCAAGTAGTTTATTAATTGCTAAATGAATTTAGTGCGGAAAAACGTTTTTAAACAAAAAACTAAGGCAGTAGAGGGCTAAAGAAGAGAGCGGAGAGAGGGCGGAGAGCACTGGAAGGAATGATTTGAGCTTCTAGAGAGAACGAGAAGGGGGAGCGTGAATGAGGAAGGAATGAGCTTCTGGAAGTGTCGGAGGGGGGGAGTAATCGTGATGCAGAAAAGCCCGCGATCCCGTGAGAGCGAGACTTTGTATTAGTATCGCTGTCGCACTCTTTCCCAAAGAACAAAGCATGGAAGAGAGGAATGGCTGTAGTGTGTGCTCTGTCGCACTCACATCGGAGATGGAGAGCCGGGAGAAGGGAGAGCGGTGCGGGAAGAGCCAGGGACTGCAGGATAGCCAAAAATTCACTTAAACAAAATAATTTCCAAACATTTTACAGTTTTTTAGATTCCTATAAAAATGTAATCATTATTTTTTAATTAATTAGAGTTAAAATGAAATTTAATTTAAAATTGTTTTAAAAATTTAATTAATTTTTTTTAATTTTATTTTTTTTTTAATTTTTCTTAAAAAAAGGGTATCCATGCCTACGACATTAAAAATTAATATTAAAATTAACTAAAAAATTTAATTTATTTATTATAATTTAATTTCAATTTCCCTTAAAAACATGTATTCATTCCTTCTACCCCAAAAATTAAAATTAAATTTAATTAAAAAATTGTATTACTTTATTTTAATTTTATTTAATTTTCTTTTCTTTTAATTTCCCTAAAAAAAAGGTATGCATTCCTTCGAAAATAAAAATGAAAACTAATATTTAATAAACAATTTAATAAATTTATTTTAATTTCATTTTAATCTTCTTTTCTTTTAATTTCCCTTAAAAAAAGGGTATTCATTGCTTCGACCACTTTCGCTCCACCTCCTCCTTTTTGTTCTCCTTTTTAGCCTCTTTATTCTCGCTCTTCCTCTCAGTTCTCCCTCTATCTTTTCATCCACTTCTTCTGCTTCTCTCCTTTTCTCATTTGTTGCTGTTGCCAAGTCACCAAACATGGTCGAAACCGAGTGTCAAGGTGTTGGCCACATTGCAATGTGCTGCTTCTGCCACTTTCTGCTGCCAGGTTCCCGCGCGGGGTTCAATGCACAACTGATGGGTCCTCCCCCCACCCCCCCGCCCCACCCAACGGAAAAACGAGATTCACCTTTTTCTCTGGGTCCGTTTTGGCCGTGTTTTCGTTGCTAAAAGTTTCAATGACACTTTGCATAATTCTTCTGCTGATGGATCATGATGGGTGCGGACAATGGGGACCGCCCTCAAAGGCACCATTGAAAAATCATTCCCAAAAAACAGGGGAAAAAAACGAGAAAAAAGGGCAAGCACTTCCGTCAAAAGCAAAGGTGCACCGCACCGCCTTCTGGGGGGGAGGGGCTGCCTCGGCCTTTAATCAAAACTGAAAAACAAAGCAAGAGACAACAGTAAAAAGCGTTCGAGCGGCATAAGCCACCGAAACGGGGTGGGGTTAGGGGGCAGGGAGGGGGTAGGGAATCCTAGAAAAATGTCAAAACAACTTTTATTTTTTACGATGTTTCAACGAGGGACTGGGACTGGGCCCAGCAGGGATTTGGGGTGGTCTTTTGGGGGATTCGAGGGCCCCGGGCCTTGGATCTATCAAAAGAAATCACAGCCCGCCCACCTTGAACGGGCCAAGACGGCCCCCGCTTTGAGTCAAAAACTTTATCAAGGTCATTTACAGCAGGTTGGCTTCTGTCTGAGCCCCACACCCTCCCCTGTCCGACTGTCAGGTTTGCTGTCTTGTTGATTAGCCAGAGAAATTTCTTATCAAAACGAACCCCACCCCTCTCTAAGAGGATTGGGAATCAATTCTGGTGCTCTACCTGGGAGGAGGGGGGTCGGAAACTGCTCCATCATCCCGCATTCCCCATTGAAATTCGGCATTTGAGATTCCCTAATGAGGTGGAAAAGTTTTTGCTACACTACTATTTAACGGATTCCAGGTCATGCCCGTCTGTTCGGACGTGTCTGTGGAATGTATCTCCAATTAGGTGGACCTTCGTCAAGTGATGCAACATCAGACGTTCACACGTGACTGGCAATTAACAGCTGGTTTTCTGAGTGTCCGCTCGCTTAGGGGGAATTTTTTTGAGGGCTAATCAGCGTCACTTTTGTAAGGGGAGTATTAAAGCCTTGATTCTGTGCTATTTATGGAATATTCAGTCGAAATTTATTTGAAGGAAGACTTCTGGGCATTTTCATGACCTCTTCACCTCCACGAAATCGTCTTCTAGGTATGTTCCTGCCTCTTCTCACATTTCTCCTCAAAACTTTCCCACACACACGAGTTTTTCCAAGTCAGTTTTGAAGAAAAACGCTCCTAAAAGGCACCCAAAAACCCTACAAAAGAAACATCACATTTCCCAAGGGTGGCGCGGGGATTAATTAGATTTTGGAACAGAAATTTCGGTTCACAAAAAAGGATGACCCGGACAATGGCTTTGACAGGAGGTACAACAGATGGTTTGAACTCCTTTTTTTTTGGTAATCCAAGACCCACGAAAGAGAAAAATAAAAATTGATTTAAGCTGATTTTCAGGGGCCCATTGAAGGGGCTGTGTGCCACGCCCACTGCCGCTGTTGCTGCTGGTGTGGCAATTAATATCAATTCCCGTTTGGGCCATTAACATGGGCCAGCTGAACATATTGGCTAACAAGTGTCAAAGTCGCGCCAAATTAGAGACCGAAAGGCGACGACGAGGACAAGGATGATGATGACACGGCACGCGGATGGTTGGAGCGATGGAGCGATGGAGGGTGGGGTAGGGCGTGGCTTTGGACTGCGATTGGAATTAAGGATTGGTACCCCCCTTCTCTTTTTTGTTCGATATCCTGGCAAGAGAGCAGCATGTGGCCCCCCACCCCTTTCTACTTTCGTTTTTGGGTTCTCGGTGTCTTGCCCCCAATTGATAATAATATTCGATTGCGTTTTGTTATTTGCTTTTGGGGTTGGGCCCCTCCCTCTTCGATAGTTTATTATTGTCTCTTGGTGAACGAAGGGGAAGCGGAGGGGTTCGCCAATGGCCTACGTCACCCCATGGCCCCAACACTTGTATCCTTCTCTCTCTCTCCCCCGCTCTTCCATTCTCTTGTGACGCAAGCCCGTTTGAGTGGCAATAGTTTTGACAGTTGAAAAGGGCGCCGCATGGGGCACGTCATGTAGACACTTGTAGACACCACGTCATGGACGTTTTATCCGTCCTGCAGTGGATGTGCCCCTCAGACGACGACGACGACGACGACGATGATGATGCTGATGGCAAAGCCAAAAAGCGGAAACGTTTATCAGCCAAAGGCCCAGGCCCTTTAAAGACCTCGGGGTCGTTCTCTCTCGCTCTCGCTCGAACAGCGGCGCTCCTCCTTCCAATGACGTCCACAGACGACATCCACCATCCACCATCCACCATCCAAAGAAAAATGCAAAGGAGATAAGGAATAACGAGAAGAACAACAACTACAGCGCTAGGCAAATAAATATCGAAACACAATGAACTACACGACACGAGGGTCGGTCGAAAACTATTTTTAAACGAAAAAAATAAAAACCATTTGTCAGAAAGGGCGGAGTGGAAAGTGCTCGGGCTTTTGATTTATTGTTCAATTAAAATTAGTTCTTTCGATGGATTTTATGTTTATTTATAATTGGGAAAACTAATGGGAAAGTGGGGGAAATACGGGGTCTTTGATTTGTTTAAAAATTCCTTAACTATGGGAATTCTTTTATTAGAGTTTTAAGGTATTGAAAAAAAGGGGGAAAAAGAATGCTATGATAATTATTAATTATTAATAATTTCAACGAATATTTTGCAGTATTTCAAAGAGAATTCCGTATTCATTCGGTCTGATTTTTGGCAGAATGTCAGATAAAGGGTCTATAGAAAACTTCACCAAATATAAACCGAATAGATTCAAAATACGAATATAACCTCTAAGATTCTTTATGTTTCGTTTTCATGTTCAAAGAAACACAATCCTCCCCTCGTCAAAGGTCAATCGTAGTATGCGCATTGATGACAACAACAGAACGCGACGACAACCGGAAGACCGTCTAGCATAATGAGTTATAAATATACGTAAGCATATGCATGTATGTAAGAGTGTGTGTTGGTATTGTATACTCCGATGTATGTATGTGTGAGTGTAAGAACCGCAAACGTAGCTGATAAGCGGCTGAAACGCCAACGCATTGCCTGATGGGCTTTCACTTTCGATCGGCAGAAAAGAGTAGTGCAAAAAGCAAGAGAGTGTGGGAGTGTGGGGAGACGGCAACAGTGTAATTGCAGCAGTGGGAGAGTGAGCGAAAGGGGGTCTTGCTAGACACCACATAAAAGGCATTGCGAAGCGATTGGGATGGGGGCACTTAATGGAATTAACATGCAACAAGAGTAACAGCAACAGCAACGGCAGCAGCAACAAACGTGTGTAAATTACGGTAAAACACTTAAGCATTAAGTAATGCAGCTGAGTGAGAGCGAGCAGGCGAGCTAATGAGGTGTGACAATTATAACGGAACAGCTGAACAGAGAGAGAGAGAGGGAGAGAAAGATCCTCTGCACGCGGTTGAAGAATGCAGAACGCTGTCTGGGTCTGGGTCTAGGGCAGGGGCGTGGAGTGGAGTGGTTGCTTACCTTATACGACGTTTCTTGAACCGTTTTATGCGCTGTTCGTTAATTGGGAATTTTCGCAACAATCAGCTGATAAGGGAGTGTGCGTGTGTGTACGTTTGATAAGAGCAGCGGTACCGTTTGCACCTTTCCCTCTCTCTTGCTTTCTTAGTGCGAGCACACAGCCAGCATAAACAATTTTTGTGGCAGAAGAAGAGTCTCTCTCGTGGTTCGCCGTCGTCGTCGCGCGACAACGCCTAGAAGGCAATTTTCCGGCTTTTCAGGAACGCGGTGGCGGCTGCAGCGTCAGCTAGGCAGCGGCACGCTTTCTCGCTTTTGGCTTTGCCTTTTTGATTTTTGATTTTTGCCTTTGGATTCTGGCTTCTGGCTTCTGCTTTTGCTTTTGATTGGTTTTGAGCGGGCTGCTTTTGTTGTTGGATATACTAAATTTTTTGTGTTTTTCTTTTCAATTTGACCGCATTTGTCGAATTTGGTTTTCTTTTTTCTTTTTGTTGTTTTGCGGCTCTCTTTGGCCGACACACACACAAACACTGGCACAGCACAGCACAGCACTCACACACACACAGAACTCACGGGCGCGCGGCTCACACACAAACACACCGATACACACGGCGGGCAGCGAGAAGAAATTTTTACGGGGCCGAAAAAGCAGTTGACGAAATCGGCTTGATTGCGGGGGGACTGGAACACACGGCACACGAGTCGTTGACGAGCGGGGGGTGGTTCGGGCGCAATTGAACTTATTTTTGCATACGATTGCAATACACGCGTCTCATTCGATTTCTAGTAAATCATCCGCGATGGAGAAGTATACGGGACCCCGCGAAGTTGTTTTGCCACAAGCTATCGGATTTATCGAAACGAGCTTAGCCCACTGAACCCCCCTCTATTTAAACAGGAGAACAAGTTGAGTTGGACCGCAGAAAATAACGCTGTTTGTGAATTCTTCTTGTATATTCTTCCTTCATCTTTCCCAACAAACATAATTACGACCATATATTCCAGCGGAACTGCTCTAGAATTCTTCAAGTTTCTTCAGTTTCGTGAGAATATTTAAATACCCGCCCAGTCGACAATGGGTTAATCAGTATCAGTCCATATGCTTCGATTTTGATGTTCCGTCGAATATAACTAGCTAGGCAGGACCCTCAGCTCTGCCCACATAATTGTATCCGTTTAACGAACCAATTTTCTAATTGACTGGCTTATTTGCTATACTTGCTTTTATTAGATATTGTCGAAAAAAGGGTTTATCGAAAAAGGTCAACGAAAAAAAACGCAAGAAACTTAAGTGTGTATGGAATGTTGCTGGTCAACAGGTATGTGATATGAGTATGGGTCATTTGTATACCCTATTTCCTTTAATAATGTCCGTGGATGCAAATTTTTTTGTAAGAAAACCACTAACTGCAAAATATCGTTGAAATAGCTTAACAGAGACTGACTAGGTTCTGCCTATATGATGTTCTATAATATTCATTTCCCCAGGGTATGCAGAATGTTGCCCATGTTGCTGCTCGATTTCTCGGCACATGAGTCTGGCTCATACAACATAAAATTGTCAGCAGTAAAAATCAGTCTGGAATGAGACTCATTGTTGCTACCGATTCAAAAAGAGCGAAAAAGAGAGCCTTAACCGATTTGAAGAGAGCCAAAAGAGCTAATGACCGTTTTGAAGAAAGCAGTTCGGCCATTGATACCGATTAAAAATATACAAAGTTTGTTATAGCTTTTTTTAAATTCAGCTTTTTTTCTGCAATCTAGCTTTATTTTACACAAATTTTTTCAGCACTGGTTGAAAGATTCGAAACATTTTGGTCGCATGGTAAAGCAATGGATCAGGTAGGGAAAGGTAAATATGTTATATATCACCCAAAATTCATATAAGTATCGGCTGCCTCCCTTTCATGTAGCTCTAGTTCTTTACTTTTAACTGGCTGAGTAAATTAATAAATAAATTAATATTTTAGGAATGCACACCTCTTGTTTTAAATATGTGAATGTGAACGCAAGGCAAACCTATATTAGGTGTGGCAGAACAACCAGCTGTTCACCCACACACATGTTGCACACTCTACCTTATGATTAGGTGAGCATTTCGGTTTGCAGAGAAAATTCAATAATATATCTTCAAAAACAGCTATGATTGGACAAAGTTACAACAAATAAATCTAAGTTGTTTTCATATTACACTGGATTCCATGTATTTTATAACCACTCCACAAAAGGTCATCAAAAAGTCGTTGCAGCTGCCACTGCCGGCAGATTTTAGGTAACGCTGTCGCCTGGTTCCCGCTGCCGAACCATGATTTTCACGAGGAAAACACTGAAATTGCTAAATTACCGCCTGAAAAGCATTGCCGTCGCCCGCCTAAGTGCCCATCGATGCCTCCAGAGCAGCGCCAGCGGAGAAGTGCCCTCCGTGGAGGTGAAGTTCAGCAATGGGTGAGTGTCCATCCTCCCAGGCAGTGTCCCCACGTTCAAGATAACATCTTTCTCCTTCAACAGACGTAACATGAGCATCAGTTCGGGGAAGCTGGCGCGCTTTGCCAATGGCACTGCCGTCTGCCAGATGGGAGACACCGCCGTGATGGTGACAGCGGTGGCCAAGCCGAAGCCCACCCCCGGCCAGAACTTTATGCCGCTGGTGGTGGACTATCGCCTGAAGAACGCCGCCTCGGGGCGCATTCCAATGAACTTTATGCGCCGCGAGTTGGGTCCCTCCGAGAAGGAGATCCTGTCGGCCCGCCTGATCGATCGCTCGCTGCGTCCGCTGTTCAACAAAGACTACCGCACGGAGACGCAGCTGGTGTGCAACATGCTGGCCATGGACGCGGTGCACTCGCCCGACATTCTCGCCATCAATGCCGCCTCCATGGCCCTGTCCCTGAGCGATATACCCTGGAATGGACCGATTGGAGCTGTGCGGTGAGTGGATTAGCTTCCGAAGTAGAATTATTACTGAGTTTCTGTTTCAGAGTTGGCCTTTCCGATGGCGAGGTGCTGATCAATCCCACCCGCCGGGAGCTGCAGTCCTCGCAGCTGGACCTCGTGGTGTCGGCCACCAAACAGAACCTCGTCGTGATGCTCGAAGGCAAGGGCAATGTTGTGCTAATGCAGGACCTCCTGAAGGCCATAAAGCAGGGCACGCGGGAGGCACAGCTCATCATCCACGAGATCGAGCGCCTGCAGAAGGCCTACGGCAGGAAGAAACGCGAAGTGGAGTCCCCGAACCGAGTGGATCCCGAGCTGCAGGAGGCAGTGCGCAGCATGTGCGAGATGCGGCTGCGAGAGATCTTCCAGGATGCGAATCACGACAAGATCTCGCGCGACAACGCAGTCAACGAAGTGCGCTCGAATGTGATCGACAAGGTGTGGTCCTCCTATCCGGACACCGAGCCAGGGGTGATCGGCGAGGAGTTCAACCAGACGTGCCGCTCGATCTTCCGGGAGCTGATCTTCGAGCGGAATTACCGCTGCGATGGCAGGGACTATGATACGCTGCGGAACATCTCCTGCCAGGTGGACATGTACAAGCCGCTGCACGGATCGGCCTTGTTCCAGCGCGGACAGACGCAGGTCTTCTGCACCGTGAGCCTGGACTCCCCGGAGAGTGCCATGAAGCTGGACTCGCTGGCCGCCCTGGACAGTGGCGGTCTCAAGGCCAAGAATTTCATGCTCCACTACGAGTTCCCGCCGTACGCCACGGGGGAGGTGGGCAGGATTGGCCCGCTGGGTCGGAGGGAGCTGGGACACGGCGCCCTGGCGGAGAGATCTCTGCTGCCCACATTGCCACACGATTACCCCTTCACGGTGCGCCTCACCTCCGAGGTGCTCGAGTCGAACGGCTCCAGCAGCATGGCCAGCGTCTGCGGGGGATCCCTGGCCCTGATGGATGCCGGGGTGCCGGTGAGTGCCCCTGCCGCGGGAGTGGCCATAGGTTTGGTCACCAAGTACGAGAACGACGACACCAAGCACCTGCAGGACTATCGCATTCTCACCGACATCCTGGGCATCGAGGACTACATGGGGGACATGGACATGAAGGTGGCGGGCACACGCAAGGGATTTACAGCCATCCAGGCGGACCTCAAGGTGCCTGGCATTCCATTGAAAGTGGTGATGGAATCCCTGCAAAAAGCCACCGATGCCAAGTCCAAAATACTGGACATCATGGGCGAGGCCATTCGAGAGCCGCGGTGAGTGCCAAGAGATGCCACCAGGATCCTCCTGAATGCTCACAGACTTCCCTTCTTTCAGGAAATACCCAAAGGACAGCTGGCCCGTGAGCGAAACCATCAGCGTGGAGCCGCACCAGCGCTCCCAGTTGATTGGCCCCAGTGGCCTGCACATGAAACGCATCTACCTGGAGACGGGCGCCACCCTCACCGCCGCCGATGAGAGCCACTTCGCGGTGTTTGCCCCCTCCCAGGCGGCCATGGACGAGGCGAAGGAGCTCATCGAGGGATACATGGTCAAGGAGCGGATACCCGACCTCGAGTTCGGGGGAATATACACTGCCAAAGTAACCGAGCTGCGGGACACCGGCGTCATGGTCATCCTGTATCCCAGCATGCCGCCGGCCCTGCTGCACAATTCGCAGTTGGACCAGCGAAAGATAGGGCATCCCTCGGCCCTGGGCCTGGAGGTGGGCCAGGACATACAGGTCAAGTACTTTGGCCGCGATCCCGTCTCCGGCTTCATGCGGCTCTCCCGAAAAGTGCTCCAAGGCCCGGCCCTGGGCATTCCGCGATCCCTCAACAAGGCGGCCGGCGAGAATGGCACGTGATCCGAAAATTGTTCAGCTCTTTGGAGTCCTCAGGCATACGCAACTTTATTTTGTAGGCTATATAAATTTGTGTTTTTAAAACTTGTACGTATATCAAATATATCGTATATGTAGATGACAAAAGAACAACCCATCAGGGAATTCGGGCATTAAGTTTGCTACTTAAACGTATAAATGTTGGACAATCAGTTCAAGTAAATGATAATCTTACAATGTAAATCTTTGCGGCATAGGAATTCTCTTTTGGTGCGAAACGAAACGAAATTCAGATGGCATCGGGAACGCACAGCCTCTTAAACAAATTTAAGTAGAATTTTTGCCCATTAGAAAATGTTTTTTCTAAACCTAATTTAAGCAGGAATTACTTGGTAATCCTCTCCTCTCTCCTTTGGGTTTCAGATAATCACACGATAGTAGGAATCGGATATGCTGTACAAGGCCACAATGGGTGTTTTGGCATCGCTCAGATAGTCCACAACTTCGTCGTGTATCTCCACTATATAGCGTTTGTATTTGGAAAATCTAAAACAAAAATAAATCAGGCATTAGAGAGCATTCTTTTTGTGTGGTTTTGTGGCGAAGAATGCGCGCACCTTTCGATAACAAAATTAAATTCCTGTTCAGTCTCTTTCTTGCGTATCTCGCGCGGATTTATGGCACCCACAAAGGCATTGACCACCGCCGGTGGCAGCTCCACCACCAGCACCACAAACGACTCCTTCTTCATGAACTGGGCGAGGGTGGAGCCCATCTGTTGGGCCACCTGGTTCTCCAGCCGGCGCTTGTAGTTCGCCGTGGGTTTGTCGTGGGTGAGGAACGTGACCTGGACATTGGGCAGCTGGCTGTAGCTGTTCTTGATCGACACATTCGATGCGGAGGTGCTCAGGCCGTTGCCATCGCCTCCACGATCTCGGCCGCTGCTGCTGCCACCGCTAGTGTTCATGTTGGACAGCTGGCTGGCCGAGTAGTCCACCGACGCCCCATTCGCACTCTCGGCGCGCAGCAGCTTCTGTATAAAGTCCACCAGTTCTGCCCTGTTTACATGGCGCTCCTGGAAGCGCTCTCTTTCGAAGGAGCGCACGCGCAGCGAGCCATTCTCTGCCACCAGGATGACGTGCAGGGCACCCAGTCGCGCCAGATCCTGAGCCTCATCGCCGGCACCACTGGCCGTCTCCACAATGCCGCATCTGATGCCCACCGACCAGAGCAGGCGCATGATGTACGTGACATCCTTGAGCGGTGGCCGCGTGCCGCACACACAGATGCCCACATCGATGGCCCGGCAGTCCTTGGCATACTCCACGCCCACGGCAGCCACCAGCTTGTCCAGCGAGAAGGACAGGCCCGCTCCACTGAGCACACCACGCGGCGGAAGGGTCTGATTGTAGCTCTGCGCCTGCCGCTGGAACTCGTGGAGCATGGCATCGTAGCGCTCTCCCACCGCCAACACGGAGGGATTGCCCGAACGGTTCGGTTTCAGGTCGGCCGTCATTTGCCAAACGATTCCGCCGCTGCTGGCGCGTTCAAAGCTAATGGGCAGACCGGCCCAAATCTGAATAGGACACTGGGAAACAGAATGGAGATTAATGAAGTCCTCGGTCGTGTGGCTGCCTTGAACTCACGGTTACGCCCAGACTGTAGGCCAGCTCCACCACATTCTCCAGTTCGCGCAGTGCTCCGCGGGCCAGGGATGCCGCCTCGCCCTTGCCGCGCATCAGGGACTTCAAGGCGGACTCATCCACGCTGCTGCGCGAGCCCGTCAGCAGGAAGTTGGCCAACAGCATGTCCATCAGGGTCTGTGCCGAGGTGCGTGACTTCTCCATGATCACCGTGATGCTGGAGTGGAACTGAAAGCGGGAGATGCGCGACTCAATAAAATCCATGGTGCCCTCGAACAGGGCCGAATATTGAGATTTGGGAACGTTGCAGAAAATGAGAATGGCCCGCAGAAGATTCGTGTGGTTCATGCGGATGGCGAGGTTCCGTTCGCGCAGGCGCGGCAGTTCGCTGGTGATCTCGAAGGCCAGAGAGAGCAGTTCCGCGTCCACCAGATGGCTGCCGGCGGAGGGAGTGATGATGTCGAAGGAGCACTCGTAGTTCTGCTTCGGATGGAAGTTGAAGACCCGCTCCTCGCGGTACACCCGATCCACGCAGTAGCGACGGATGAGATTCACCCCGTTCATGGTGACATGGCGGGCAAACTGCGTCCTCAGGTCGCACGGGAGGACCACCACGCACCCGGAGTGGGTCATCAAGTGCACGGCATTGGCATTGGCGCTGGCACTGCAGTTCCGCGACGAAAGTGGCGACAGCAGCGGCGAATCCACTTCGATGGCGCCGTGTTTGCGGAAGAGGTTCACGACCTTGGCCTTGACAAACTCAAAGACCGGATTGAGGGACACAATGTCGTCGATGACGATGGCCGAGTTCCAGGACTTCATCGCCCGACTGCTGCCCAAATGGTAGGTGTGCTCGAGGACCTCATCGCTCTCCTGCTGCAGACAGCGGGCCACCAGATTCTTGTAGGCCTTGCTCTGGGGATTGGCCAGGGCATGGCGCAGCATTTCCTGCAGCTCGTTGGCCTCCAGTTCCGCCGGCGGCACCAGATCCGAGATGAGCAGCTCCTCAGCTGTGGGCCGCTGTGCGGGATCGTGGTTCAGCAGCCAGCGCAGCATCTGCAAGGGAGGTTTTTAGATGGGACCCCATCGGAAGGGTGGAATCACTCACCTTGACGGTCTTCTCGTATTTGGAATCCTTAAGCATGCCCTCGGGTATCGTTATGCAGGCATTCCTGAGGGCCATTATGGTCTGGGCCCGCTCCATGCTCGTGTCGAACGGCGGCTGGCACATCTCAAACAGAATGATGCCCAGCGTGTACATGTCCACCTTCTGGTTGTACACCGACTTGGAGGCATTGCCCGTCAGCTCGGGCGCCACGTACAGAGTGGTGCCCACTTTGCCCGTGCCCGTGCCGTCCTCGGTGCTGGTTATATGCTGCGTCGGCAATTGCGATGGATACTCGTGGGCCTGCAGGGCCAGAAAGCTGGTGGTCGCGAGCCCAAAGTCTCCAATCTTGATCTGATCGTGGGAATCCAAGAAAATATTCACCGGCTTGAGGTCCCGATGGATGATACCCTGCTGGTGGATGTGCGAAAGGCCCTCGGCGATCTCCCGAAACAAGCGCCACAAGCGATCCGTATTCTCAAACAAATTGTCATCGATGGCGGTGCTAAAAGAGGAGGAAATTAAAAGCGGATTCATGGGGGGATCCTCTGCTGCCACTCACCGCAGGGTGCACTTTTCACAGAACTCCATTTGGATATACATCACTTGCATGAGGGGACGCGGCGAGTTGGTTCTGCCTCTGGTGGAATCCTCATCGTCGTTGTCCTCGACATTGTCGTAGACAGCCACCTGACCATCCGAGTCCACAAACTCGATGCCATCGTCCGAATCAGAGTCCTCCACGGTGGGTCTGCCAAAGAAAAACCACATACTTTAAAGGGGAACGGACTGGAGAGGACTGATTCCTACATGTAGGCATTCCACATGCTCGAGGAACTGTCCTCCTCCTCATTCTCTGCCACGGCGATGCCCAGTTGCGGCGATTTGGCTGGCTTCACGCTCAATTCCTGCTGGCTCTGCGACCATTCGCCGCCCAGCAGTTTGTCCATTTCCGCTGCATCGGCATCGTTCACGCTCTCGATCCAACTGTTGAAGTACCGCACCACATTCTCGTGGTTCAGGCGCGACAGCAGCTCCACTTCGCGGGTCATCTTCTTGTACAGCTGGCGACTGCGGGCGGGCAGGGGTATGCGCTTGATGGCATACTCCCTGTTGTCCAGGATGTTGCGCACCTTCAGGACATCCCCGAAGGCGCCCTTGCCCAGATACATGAGGACCTCGAACTCGGTTCGCAGGCGGGACTGGCTCAGAGCCAGTGTGGGTATTTGGTAGGTCATGGGCGGCCCTGTGCGCTGTGCAGGAATGGGGTTCCTTTGCTGTGGCAGGAGCTGCTGGTGCGGATGCTGCTGGCCATTGTCCACATAGAAACGCAGGAAAGGATGCTCCAGCAGCTCCGAGGCGGAGAGCGTGCGATCTGAATTGCATCTGTAAGTACAGGCAGATTAGGAGTGGAGTGCATCTCAGGGCATTCCCTGGACACTCACTTGTCCACAAAGTCGCGCATCTCGTAGCTATTCGTTGGCATCAGTGCCTCCACCAGGGCGCCCAATGCTGGCAGATCCCCTTGACTGCTGCTCTGTCCGGCGCCACCAATCAGCTCCAGCAGATTGGGCACCAACGAGAAGTCCGTGCAGCGCACCGTTCCCGTGTTGTCCATGAAGACGGTGCTGTCCAACAGGTGGCTGTGACAGACGCCCTTGTTGTGGAGGAAGACGAGGGCGTCCAGCACGCCGCGGGCCACCATGCGCGCCCCGTCCATGCACCAGCCCAGCGAGGAGGAGATGCTGAAGACACTCGTGCCCAGCAGGAAATCCTGCACCAAATAGACGAGCAGTCCCTCCTTCCGCTTGATGCACAGCACACACTCGTATTGGATGAGATTCTTGTGCTGCAGCTGGGACAGGGTGGCGACCTGCTTCTCGATGGAGGCGATTACATCGTCGACGCGATGATTGCCAAGGCACTTGGGCTCGTTGCCCCAGTGGCATTTGCCGCTGCCGCTGCAGGGCTGCTCGATCTGGGAGTACTTGATGTTCCACTCCGTGATGTACAGCAGCTGGCCGCAGTGCATATCTATGCCCACGTAGGCGATAAAGCCGCGCTGCGAGTGGCCTAAAAAACAAACAAATAATTAATACTTTGGCTGCGACAACGAAACCATGACCTACCCAAACAGCAGCCGCGTTGTATCTGACGTCCCACCTTGTGGAAATACAGTGTCTCTGTGCTGCGATGGTCCAGGCACTTGTTGGGGTACATGTGGCCGCGGTAGTAAGGCGAGGAGTTCTCCGAGCTCTCCGATGAGCTGGCGTGCCGGTTGTTCGACTCGCTCATGCTGCGGCGGGGCTCACCGCGCCGCTTGGCCTCCGTTTTGAACATTTCCTTGCGGCGCTCCACCTCATCGATGAGGGTCTGTCGCTGAAGGGTTTCCTTTTGTATCTTTTTGTCCAGCAGCTCCTGTTCCCGCTTCTGTTTGTCCTGCAGCATTTGGTCGTAGAACGAGCCCTTGGGCGGCTTGTTGTGCTGCAGGAGGAAGGCCTGGACGGTCTGGGCCAGCTCGTAGATCATTACTTCGCCCCGCAACTCCTCCGATTGGGCCTTCAGCTGGCTCCGAAGTGCGTCCAGCAGCTGATCCGACATTCCCTTGGACTTCTCCAAGGCGATTTTTGGTGTTCTGCAAAGAACACACAAAAGACTCAGCATTAGCCAACTCTTGGGGCATCTCTAGATTCGCAATAATCGCACATTTTTGGGTACTTGGAGGGACATGTTACATGGAGTTTGGTGCACACATAGGCCTGCGTGTGCCCGTTGGACGAGTCCCGCAGCGGTGTCAACAGGATCTTAATGTCCGTGGGCTTCCATTGGTTGGGATCGCTCTGTGGACGCAGATCCTCTACGTCTGCTCCAAAGATGGACTGCAAATGAAAAACTCCGCAGTTATTTCGTCATTTGCCAAATGCGCAACAGCTTTCCCAACACGACCCGACCGACCGCCCCCCACCATCACGCCACCCACCTTTATGACCTCCAGCTCCTGTGTCTGCCTGTCGCGAAAAGATTCCTTCGCTGCCATTTGTTCATCAAATCTCAATTGAAACTCAAAACCCCCCTTGAATGGGGAGTGGAAATACTGCAGTGTCGGCTTTCCGCCTTGTTATAATTTTTGCGGCCGGTGAAACGTTTGTTCTGCTCTAGCAGCTGTTTCTCCGTCAGCTGCGCTATGCATCACTTTGTCTCTGCTTTTGATTTGTAGCAGTTGCCAAATGTATTCCAATTGGAATTTTAAACAATTTTATTGCTTATTTATTCCAACTTGTTGCTTTTTTTTTAGTTTTTATGGAAATTTTTAGAATTTTTGTAGTGAAGAAGTGTGACCGCGGATATTCTGATAAAATATACCGTCTGACCCTTAGAAATATACCCAAATATACCGTCTCTTTGTTAAAATATACCGCAAATATACCGACGAAAAAACGAAGTTGGCCCATTTGAACCCCTCTATTGAACAATTTGAGTTAAACCGCGGCTTTAATACTGACCAACATATCTTTCATCTAAACCTCTCTAAAATTGAAACGTTCTTCATATTCGGGTGTGTATTTAAGTATTTAGCTTACGACACTGCAGCGCCACCTTCTTCGTGTAGTACACCATGTGGTGAAGAAAGCTCAAAGCTATCTCAAGTAACGGTGCTTTGTTTGTGCGTGTTTTGTGTTGTTTTAGAATTGTGATTTTCCACGTTTGCTGCAATAATTGTATTGATTTTCGTTAAAAGAGTACCGTAATGATAAAGTGAACTCGGGTGCTAGTGGTCATAAATAACAACACGCCGGGGCAACCAGCAGAGGAGCCTACTGACGACACAGTGACATTCACACAGCCACAGGTGGACACATTCCAAAATGGCGGGCAAGTGAGAATTTCGGCTTTTGCCAGATCGCCTCCAGGCCCCGAAATTTCCGCTTCGATGTCCTTGCGGCCAACGAGAAAGAGCTGCCGGCGGTGCTCCATGCCATGTTCGTGGATCGGCGGGATGGTTTTATGATGCACAAAAGATGCTGCAGCGTGAATCACTGCGCCTGGTGCGTGGCTTTGTGTGGTTCAGGAAGCTGCTGGAAGAGGATCAATGCGGCGAGCTTAGAGACGCAGATCTCCCTCAACAACACCCACAGACAGCGATGATAGGATGACTTCCGCTTTGGTGACCACGGAACAGGCATCTAATCAGACGCGCAGCAGACCTGATCATGTGCTGATCTTGAGCTGTCCGTTGATGTATCCGTAAGTTTTCCTTTTTCTATAAATTATCAGATATGTATTCCTTTCATTATGTCTCAGAATTAATTTGAAAACAAGCAACAATATATTTAGAAAGCAGTCGAAATTTTCAGCAAACGAAATTACGCGTATTTGTTAATCAGCCAGAGGAAGGGGGACGGACGATCCCTCTTTGAGTTCGAAAGCGACGATGAATTCGCCGATAAGCAAGCGATGCCACCACGTGATGGTGGCCCTAACAGACACCAATCGAAGGTACCACCCCGAATTGCTGGAGGGCACCAGCTTAGACGACGAATTCAAGATACTGGATCGAAAATCCGTGCTCCTGCGCATGCCGATGGCCTCCAAGTCGCAGCAGGAAGAAGTACCGCGCTATTATCGCCACCTGGAGTTCGATGCGATTGGCTTCGAGTGCGAGCCACATGTGCGGGAGGAGCTGAGCGATCTGGTGGGCGACATGTTCCGGCAGCGCCGTCATGGCTGTCTCCTGCGCCTGACTCCGCATCGCACCAACAACATGAACCTGTTGACGCGCCTGCTGGTCACGGAGGTGGACAGCATAATGCTGCTGTATCGCTACCGCATCAAATGCATCAATGTGGAATACTTCGACCTGCGGAAGTTCGACATGGCCAACATGCTGCTGCAGCCACGTTCAGCGATGCATCCGTCGAGTCGTCGTCAAGAGCAGAGCGGCCGCACCTTGCACAGCACTCGGGAGCTGTTGCAGTGGCTACTCAACGATTTCCCCAACATCCGGAGCCGGTCCGTGGGCGACGACTACATCGACATTCAGTTTGTATTTCGCGATGGCCTGCATGCGGTTCGCCAGCTGCATTTCACCCTGTTCCAGGTCTTTGGCTGTGAGGACCGCCAGGACATGGCGGACTTCTTCAGGGCCCTGCCGCTGGGGAAGCAGAGCAACAGCACGCTGCTCACCGACTGCATCAAGGAGTCGTTCGACTTTCAGCGTCCCATCGGCACTTTGGTGATGTTCGAGCTGCCGACGGGACGAGAATCGCAGACGGCGATGACCCGTAAGCTGTTGAAATTGGCCGATGTGGCCTACGTGTCCATCGTCAAGGCCCACCATGCAGCCACCAATCCGAAGGCGCGAGCGAAGGCAGCACCAGCCTCACAGAGCTCCACGAATCTACAGAAAATCACACCGAGCTGCAGCTTCAAAAACTCCTTGCCGTCAGTGTCCAATATATCCAACTCCTTGGTCCGTCGCGGGGGGAAACTCTCGGGCGAGGACTACAACAGCCTCGGCTACTGGTACAATCGCATCGACTCGAAGCTGCTGGAGCTGCAGCTCAGCATGGAGGAGCATTACATGGCCCTGTATCGCCAGAAGGGCTTGACGATCTGCAGCGAACTCCGATCCATGGAGACCGACGAAAGCGCCGGCGATGGCCAGCCCCAGCCAATGGCCAGCAATCGGGAGCAGGAGACGGCCTGCGCGTACACGGAGCTGCTGAAACAGTTCCGAAAGCTGGAGATCGATGTGAAGAAGACCAGCTTTGCCTCCACCCTGAACGTCTACATTGGCACCAAGAACCACGAGCTGGCGGAGATGGAGAAGGCGTGCAAGCTGAAAGCCATTGCAAACATGAGACTCACTTTGATAGAGTTTATGAAGCCAGAGTCGGAAGCGGAACCACACTCAAATTAGGAGGATTACAGCCAGAAAGACTCGGGGTTTTTCTAGGGGGTATACATATATAATTTAATATACATTTATATATAAATACATACAATATTATTGTCAACAATATGTTTCATAGTAGTTTAAACAGATTCCCCAGCTGCGGCTCCTATCGTAGTAAATGTGTAGCTTGAATGCTAAATAGGCAATAATACGAGTTATACGATTAACACTCTCCCAGGGGGAGGGGGGTCTGCCCCGTCATAAATGTAAAGACACCCAAAGCAATCAACAACAACTAATCAATGCTGAAATCAATTCTACAATTCGATAGACAACAATTTTCCAATATTTTCAATATCTCATTACAATAATATGTATATGTGGGAATACCTATGTAGTTCTGCTTCTCTATTGGATATGTGAGGGTTGTAGGCAATGTTGGAGGCCAAAAAGGTAGCTGGATTTAATCTGGATTTGTACAGTTGTCACAGTAAATATTTTCTCTAAGAAAACGCTATATGATAGTCTACTATTGGGAATGACGTTGATTCGCTGTATATGTAAATTACCCATAAGCAAAAGGACTCATTCGTTGAACACGAAATGTTTTCCTGGGCAGAATCTCATTAAAAACGTTTTTGTCGAGGCACATCATAGTCTGAATGTGCTGCTTATGGTTTTAAACACAAATTGTGGAAATCAAATTGCAGTGCCACTTAAGACTACACTAAAAAACGAAACGTATCTTTAAAATTATATCGTATAAGCTTTAAAATTAATAGATCCTTTTCTAAGAACTAATCTCAGAGCTCTGTAAACCTGTCAAATGAGTGAGTTTCGAAGTATTTTCTTATGGTATTTGTTGAACAAGCAAAAAACATTTAAACTATTCAAAAGGTCTATCGATAATCTTCAAATTGGCAAACGACTCTGGAGCATATGTTTTCCTTGTAATTTCCCATTCGTTTCACAGTCTTTCGCATAGTCCCTGGAGCCCCAGAGCCCCAGAGCTGTCTGCCCACTGGACACTGTGTGTATATAAAAATATGACTTTCCAGGAGATCTTGGAATTCCAGCGAAATAGATCTCCTTTCCAGGTAAGTTCTATGTGTTTTATGTGTATCTTTTGGCTGGCTATAATGTCGTATTAGAGGAGTGTCTGTTTAAATGCTTTCATTTGCTGTTGGCCCGAAGAACATACATCCTTACACCTGAGCTGGTTTCGTTTGCCTTCCGAGTACCATGAGCAGCTTTTGTAGGAAGTGTGTGATGCTTACTGGAATACAAAACAAGAAAAACATCAATATATTAGTTGGATCTCTTGATAATGGATATCTCTTTCGTATCTACAGAGTATCTAGGGTTTTTTTGTTGGGTGCAAAGTAGAGTTTTTGAGGAGTGCAAAATCTTCATCAACCATCTAGTGCTGAATGTTTAAAATCAAAATTAAAACTAGGATAAATAGCAAACTTAAAAACCTTGGACGACGCCTTGGGGCGCACAACCATCATCAGTTTCTGTAGGGTTTGTGTCAGTCCGCCTGTAAGAGTTTCAGAGGTGGGAGTACAGCGTGAATCGAAATGAAGCCAGAGGAGGGAGAGCCAGAGAGAGGGGGACAGCGAGGTCACCGACTTACCCATGAACTTCTGGAACCAGATGGGCTTGTTCTTCCAGGCGATGAACACCAGATAGACGGGTATGCTCGAGAGGATCATCAAAATGCCGTAGCCCGTCTCCACGGGACTGGCGTACATGGGCACCACGGTCACGAACACGGTGGCCAGCAGGTAGACAATCGGGAAGATCAAGGGCACACGGATGGGACGCGGCAGATTGGGCTGGGCCCAGCGGAGCCACGGCAGGCACAGGACAGAGACGCCGATGCTCAACTGGAAGGAAAGGCGATATTAACGAGGGGATTCCCAGACTCTTGGCGGTTCCCCGGACTCACCCAGGTGGCAAATCCCACGTAGTTGATCAGCGCAAAGATGTCGGAGACGGTGAGGTACAGCATGGAGAGCAGGGCCATGGCCAGCACAGCTGGTGTCGGTGTGAATCTCTGGATCTGAATCATCGTTAGGATCTCGGGCATCTGTCCCTCGTTGGCACCGGCATAGAACAGACGCGACGAGGTTAAAAGAATGCCATTCACAGCTCCAAAGGTGGACAAGGCCACAAAGACTGCAAATCGAGTAGAAGATGGCATAAGTATGAGGAATGGTAGACCTCTAGGAGGCTATCCACTCACCGGGAATGGTCCAGGCCAACGCCCCGAAGGCTCGCTCCGCGTAGGTCACCGCCACCGCCGAGGAACCCATGACCTCATCGGGCGACAGGATGGTGTAGAAGGACACATTCGCCATCACATAGACGATGGTCACCAGGGTGCAGCTGATGGCAATGGCGCGGGGCAGATTCTTGACGGGATCCTTCAGCTCCTCGATGATAAAGTTCAAGTAATTCCTGTCAACAAATCCAATTAGCAACTGGCTCGGAGTCTGGAGACAAGTAAGCCGCTTACCAGCCGTTGTACGCAAACAGGCCCGAATAGAAGGACAGGGCCAGCGACGTGACTCTGGTGTCAGTGTTGTCGAACGTAAAGTACTGGACATTGCCCAGTGACAATTGGTACATGCCCGTGGCAATGATGATGAACAAAGCCAGCAGCTGTACAAATAAAGGCATTAGCGTAAGCCAGATTGGAAGCTTGGAAGATTGACTTACTTTGGCATATGTGAAGATATCCTGCACAGCGGTGGCCCATTTAACGTCCCAGCAGTTAATTAGGGTCAGCACCACTGTAAAAACGAAAGGAAAAAACCCATTAGACTAGTCGCTTGGACACGCTTGGCCAAAGATATCGCCAGGCCTCATGGGGTGATGTAATAGCGAGAGGACTTGCAACATCCGACAGTACCCGCACGTTATTTATGGCTCTGGCCATTGTGTCATGTGAACGCACTTGATTCCGCTCACTTAAATCAATATTAAATATAAGTAACAGTCACTATCTGCGCGAACAAGTTCGGTTTGGGTAATGGAAACTAATGTTTGATTAAAAATTGTTCAGCTTTAATGGTTCCATGGTACTGTACAGCAATTAAGTGAGTATTTTCCAGCTGTTGGAGTCTATAGAACATTTTCGAAGACTAGTCTAACACATTAAGCACTTAATAGATCTCTCTGAGTCGACTCTCCTGCTCCTAAAAGTTCCCTAATCCTTCTATCCCAAACATCACTCCACTTCAAGGGCCTTAAAAACATATTCTTGCCACTATTTATGAACCCAAACTATAGTTTCTTCTAATCTCCCTTGGAAAACAAATCCAAAAACCCAATGAAAACCCCTCACATTCCCCATAGACCCCGCTCCCAGACCCCCTGATAAGCCGCATATGGCAAACTCTTTCTGTTTGTTTATTTGCTTTGTTCTCAGGGGGATGGATGGATGGATGTTCGAGTATTTTAATGATTTTCTAATCTATGGGTCAAGTACGCGCCTGGCGAATATACATATTCACGAGTGCATTGAATACTCACATATGCAGCAAACGGCCAGGAGACGGGCCGAATCTTCTGGCGGGGAGCACTCTGGAAAGAAGGGCTTCAGCACATAGGTACTGAAGGTGAGGGCCACGATGGCCTGCGAGCAGGGACGCACGATCATGCACTCGATCCAGAGCCGGATGAAGGCCATGAACGGTCCAAAGGTCTCCATGATGTATGCATAATCGGCGCCAGACTTGGTGATCATCGTTCCCAGTTCGGCATAGCAATAGGCGCCCACCTAAGAAGCGATAGGGAAAGAGAAGCATAAATTAAAGAGTTCCACAAAAGTGTTAAAGAGAAGCCAAAGAGCCCAAAGGCAATGCTGCGTATACGTAATTTTTATTGAAGCAGAGGCGCGTGCGTTTGACATGGGCTTGTCATCATGTCCGTATCCGTATGGGGGAGGGATGGGTGTGGATACACGAGTGTGAGTGTGAATGAGTGAATGATTGGGTGGAGGAAGTGATGGAATTTCAATAATTTCATTAAGCAACGCATTGGCACGCCGCCAGCATTCGTAATTGAATGAAAAGGTCCTTCCTCCAATGTCTATCGACATTCATCCACTGTTCATTTCCACAGCTGTTCCTACAAAACTTGTTCCGCAGCCCCAACAGGTGTGCCCAGCAAACACCTATTCCCCATTAGCATATCAAATGATTAACTTAATATTTATGAACCTCTGGCGATGCTCCACTCACCATCGAGAAAAGTCCGGAAGCCACCCACACGATGAGGGCCAGGTTCACGCTGCCCGTGTACATCAGCACGCCCGTGGGTGAGACAAAGATGCCCGAGCCAATGATGGAGCCCACAATGACCGTGCAGCCGTTGAGGAGACTCATCTTGGCCTTTAGCGTCACCTCGCCACCGCCGCCGTCGCCGCCATCTGCATCTCCGTTGGTCAATTTGGTCGAGGCATCTCCATTCCCATTCACAATGGAGCTCTTCCGCGAGGAATTCTTGCGATTCAACGACTCCGTTTCCATGGTGTCGTCACTGGTACTTCAACGGTGGCTGCCTGAAACGGAAAGAACCATTAAGTCGAGGGCTTTGCCAATAAGATTCTTAAGTTTGCCAAAGGAAAAGGTCAGAGAAGGTTCTTAACTGAAGAGGAAATGGAAATGGAATAAGAACTATGCGGGTTCTTACGTTTATTACGTGAAAAGTTTAAGGGATGTTTATTATAATTATAACAAATAATAATATAAGGCTTTCCTCTACTAAATCTAGTCATACAAAATATTTTATGGAATTCTTTATGGTCCGTATCTTAAAATTGAAACTTGTAATATGCCTGTCGTCTTGTGATAATTTTCTATGATATCTCTACATTTCTTTACTCCCAACAAAATCGATTAACTGTGAAAGTATTTTGACCTTTTCTTTCCATCTGTTTTATTACACACGATTGTTTAGAACATGGTTTTATGGCTATATAAATTGAACGTGTTTAGATGTTTGCATATCTAATTTTAGCGAAATTTAAAAAACGATAAACTTTTCCCGGAATTCCCAGAACATTCCGTCTTTAATTTTGTTAATGAACTTGTCTTCATAATGTTTCTAATTAGTTATTTGTCTCCAGTGACTACTTTTCCGTCTTGTCATTGACTTTGAGAAATGGCCGTGCTAATTGTGCGATAAAAACAGCGATACAGAGACGTTCGGAGGCGAGTGCTAAATTCTGATTCTGTTAATTGTTTGAGCAATGTTTGGACGAGATTTATCTGGTGACTCAATTGTATGTTTGAGTTGCGTCTACGAATGTTTGCCTGCCATTTTCATAATCTTTGTTTGGGGATCGGTCTGCCACTCACGATTCTCTGTCTCTGCAGTGAAAGGTACGAACGAGTCTGTACCCAGAGGTCAGTAAAAAACATTGCTCTACTTTTACTTTAATGTTTTTTTCTCTGCTCTTTTCGATTTCTGTGTCCCTTTGCTTATGGGAAATTTGTACAGCGCAGCGAAACGTCATGGGCATGTGCCAGACAAATGGCTCAGGGGTTTTATTTGAGGGCGTCTCTGGCTGTGACTTTTGCTACTTTATTATCTGCAGCTCACAATGATGATGAGGAAGCAATGCTTTTGCGATTAAAATTTCGGATCGCAGTTCATTAAACCCAAAAGTCCGACGACGCCTGAAGATTGATTGATAAATGGGCTGAAAGGAAAGGCACGTGTAGGCCCATAAAGTCCACAAATGGGGAAAGACCTCATAAAGACCCCGCCCATCGATATCATTAGGTCACGCTGTTTGTTTTTGCGTACTACAGGGGTAGAGGTAGAGCCAGAGCCCAGACAGGGAGGAGCAGAGTGGGTGGGCGGGCACTTCCTCGAGGCGAAAGCAAAGGCCGGCTTTGGACACACGCTCTGCATAAATTAGCATGTCATCAGAGAGCCGAACACAAAGAGAGTGTGACTCAGTTATGGGAATAACAGGTAGTACTAGTACTGCCACTAGTAGAATTCCAAAACAAAACAAACAGTTGAATAAACTAATGAGCAGCCCAAGATTTATGACACGGAGAACCGGAGCTAATTGCCCATCCGATGTGTTCTTCTTGGCCAGCCAAGCCGAACGAAGTGGCCAAAAGCCGAAAAAACTTGGCATTCTCCAGTTGCAATATCACTTGCTTCACTTTCCCGACCACTAATTACCGATTGGCATTCGGTATTTGGTTAATTCCGGGTATTTCGAACGCAATTCATAGGAAATACCGGGCCTTGCATCATCTTAATCACTGTCTTAGGGGGTCTCTCCCGATTCGAACGTGTGAAAGGCAATTGCTGCCGTATGTCATTAGTTCATTGTTCATTAGCCGACTTTTTCTTTCCCTGTCGAACATTCACTACGGTGTTGGCCCCATTTATCCGCATTTCATGGTAGATACAATACATTATTGATTCCACATATCATATGGCTATCTTTCTCTGGCAAAATCTGTGGCCGCGTGCGTAAACACACAAAAACCAAAAAAAACCATTAATTTTGGTATAGTAAACAGAAATTGCTTGTTTTTGTTCTCTGAATTATTCAGATACATCAGTGTAGCCGAACAAATAGATGTGCTATCAATATCCCATGTCTATTACACGGAAAAAATGCAATAGCTATCAACAAATTGAAGCTAATTATGGTTGGCTTTTTAGGAAATTATACACTGAATTGTGGGATTGCTGGCGGTGTAATTACAAGTGCAATAGAGCTACCAGCAATCGCAGTCGACTAATGAGGGACTTTCAGATACAGAGCTGGAAGATACAGAAAGAGGGAGGAATTTCTGTTTAGGAATTCTTTCGGTTCCATAACAACGTGTTAATGTCTGTTCTTCTGTACTCCGAAGTCTATTCAGAATAAATAGGCCTTGAAACTCGTACAATAACATTCGAATTTCCTCTTATTTCGGGCATAACCTTCGATTTCTTTGACTTGAAATCTTCAAAGAAAACACAACTTTGTATTCTATCTGTTCAGCAAACAAATCTCAAGCAAAGCGACCATAAATTCTTATCAGCAGAGCACTATGTATACCGGTGGAATTTGGAATTTCTTTTGATTCACAAAAAAATAATAAAACACGAGGGAACCGGCTCGAGTCGCATGCCCGGCATCAACAGGTCCAACTTAATCGTTAATTTAAAACTAAATTTAGAAAAAATATACAAGCTCCGAAATGATTATAAACAAGTATATCAAACTTTTGTGGCACAAATAAATTTTTGTGAGCAATTAATGAGCATTTGGCCGGAGGCTTTTTTATGCATTTTATTTCTTTTTTTTTAACACAAACACTTGTAATAAACACATCTTTTAACCGCTTATTTTGTAGGAAATTCGTATCTAATGCTCGTGGAGAATGCTTGGGAAGATTAGAGGGCTTTCTGCTACCTGCTCAAGAGGGTCTTGTCACGCCGCTAAGAGAAACGCTACGAAAATCCACTACGACGGAGCACCCGAACCGCACGCCGTCGACCGATAGAGCAGAATGAGCGGGGCATCTTCGTGGAGGAAATCTCAGCCAGAGGTTAATCGTACGGGGTTGTATAGGTATAGTATATGTATTATATTCGTATACCCTACGCTCTGCTCGGCGACGAAGCTCCGGCCGAGGTGGAAGCTCTCTCGGAGGGAGCTTTGGAGGCTCGCTTTGAAGCTTGTTCCTAACCGGCATTTATTTTTTTGAATTTTGTTATTTGGCTCGAAACAAGTTTCTCGTGTTTGTTCCCTCTCGTCGTTGCGTTGCCGAAAAAAAAGGTTGTTCTTGTTTTATGCTCTCACCGACAGAATATTTACCTTTAAATGTGTTCGACGGCAAAGGGGGAAATGGTACACGCTGTCTTTTATCTAAAAGATACCCCGAAACCCAAGAGCAACTCTCATTAAGTTGAAGGTTTTTCCATTTGTTTGCACATGTGCCTGAGCGCTAGAGAACTTTGTGGAGAACTGTACTTACAGTGGGGCACCCTCCCTATATACCTATATCTTTGTTGACTTGCGATCGTAGGCAGACATCGCTTCAAACATGCAAATTATATAGAAACTACGCTGATTTTCGCGCGCATATTCAAATCCATTCCCAACCCACTTGTCCCGATCTATAATTGAATATATCCGCACTTGGGGCCGGCCACAGACACAAACAAAAAATAATTCAATTCAGAAACCGTCACACAATGGTGTCTCCGCAATTCCACGCAATTTCTTTGTAGAATTTATTTAAATAACTTTTATTATTGTTAAATGTTTGCCTTCTTTCAGATCTATAGCACATTACCCCAAATCTGTTGCTTCGGGCCATTCGAGTTTATTGACCACAGGCAAGACAGCGAAACAAAGGTTGATTGAGGTTTTCGATACGATACCGATGCTCTGATTCAGATTCTGATGTCGATGTTCATTTTTGATCTGTTCCGCAGCCGGTTTGGTTCTCAAACCACACAAAAAGTACCCATCATCGGGTTGCTTAATCTTTCGTTTATTAGTAATTTGTGTTTATAAGCTTGAATTAACGACAATTGACGGTGCGCCGGCAGACGTCATAGAATGTGTTTGAGATTCGGTGTGAAAGTTAATGGAGAATCTTGAAGTGTTGTGGCACTTGGCACCATTGATTTACTATACATTTGTTTGGGTAAATCTGGTTCCATTTACTTGCTAAAGTCATTGCTAATACCCCTCATTAAAATACCCCTGGACTCTTTTTTAAGGAAATTTAATACACAATCTGTGACATCTGTTTGCATTGACAAATGGCTCGGATAAGGAACAGCAAACATTCAAATGCTTATTCAAGGCCAAAAGGCTCACCAGCAGCTAGGCCTTTGACCCTCAAAAACACACCTTGCCCCAAAATGGGTGGCACACCCACAGGGTATTATGTTGCCGTACGTCGCATTGCGTTGGCTCATTAATTTAGAGATCGAGCTGCACTTATCGTTGGGCTCTGCGGCTCGGCTAGAATTTCAAGTGAGTGGAGTGTCACACGTTTCGTGACGTTTGTCACCGACTGATCCAACCGCTGGGGTCTATTGCATCAGACAAAATCGGAAATTGTTGGAGGTATTTACTATCTTTATCTGTGCATCAATATTATCCCAGATTAAACACGAACGACGGCGCCAAAGTGTCTGGTTAGAGCTTTCGGAAGCTGTGTGGGTGTGTATGGGAGGTCTGCCTCTGTGACGTCACGACTTAAGCAGACCTGTGACGCAGATACTATAATCCTTGCAGAACAGAACAGAACCCAAAAATAGCCTTGCAGACAGAATGTCATGGACTTACGCGCAAATCGAAATTGATTTTTTGTTGAATTAAAAAGGAACTGGCTCTCAGCACAATCGAGTTCTCAACATTTTCCAGCACTTTTCACAAGATTATTAATACAGTATTCTATTTTTTTTTTTGTTACTTTAACTTATCGAATGAGGTTTTTACGTTATACGGTGCGCTGTTGCAGAAAAGTGTAAGGCCTCAAGACCCGTTCCGTTGTCGTGGCCACAGTTCCCGTTAACCTGAAAGCATTCACTCGTGGGTTACAGCATCAGCAGCGGAGAGAACGAGCGCCAAGCCAGAGAGTTGGGTTGGGTTGGGTTGGGGTCTCTGTAGCTGTCTCTGATAAGAGGGCATCACGAGCTTGGGCACGGCACGACGAGCAGAACAGGCCGAAGAGCATCAAGCAGTTTGCAGACTCGTCCGTCCATCGTCCATCGTCGGACCACGTTTTTTGAGAACAGAACCTTTTTGCGTACTTCAAATTACACATTTCCTCAGGCAAAGGCAGACGCAAACCCAACCCCCAGCGCCATACGCGCAGGCATCCATCAAGGGTTCTTAGAGGTTGGTCAAGGGCATTGGCTCTGGCCTTTCAAATTATGCCTTCAATGTTTCAGGCCCCTTTTTTTTGTGCCATCAAATGCAGTACCTTTTGTTGTTTCGGGCAGAGAGCTTCGCATAAATCTCGGGTTCTGCCTTGCTCTGCTCTCTGGGAATCGCTTCATTGTTGGGCTCAAGGTCAGGCGAGTCCTTGTGCGCATGTCCTGGGCACAGCTTATTGTTCTGCCTTCAACCTTCATTAAGAATGCTTACACTAGAGCTGGAGTTCAGGATATTAAGATAATTATTTCCTTCAAAGAATTGCTTAATTCCTTTTTATTTCAATACTTTCTTGAAGGAATTCATCTTCTCCAAAAGTCCAGAGCCTAAATATTTATATAAATTAATATTTTAAAAATTAAATTAAATCAATATAAATTAAAATTGAATTGATTTCAGGAAATCTTAATTAAAGAATTTATAATTTTTTGTCCCAAAAAACAGTGTTAAGCAGCTGCGCCATATTTTTGCAACGGGCATTGCTGGAAACATGCCTAGCAGAGTTTTCTACTTTTAGTAAAGACATAAACCCAACAACGTAAGATGGCAGCTTTGCAAACGGAACGTAAGGTGTCGCCACTGTGACATGTAGTATAGATGTAGATATTGTGTAGGCCCAGAAAAATTTGGACGTTGCTATTTGAAAAAGCAGAAGAGAAATGTGCCGCCACTTCTAACTGTTAGAGTGGGGTGCTATAGGGGAACTTAGACGGGACCTTTGACCTTTGAGCAGGGCGGAATGACAGGATCTATATACTATACATGCCGGATGTTATAGGGGGATAACCAAGTAAGTCCCATTGCACTTTAGGAAGGAAACTGGGTTTTTGCTCTAGATTCTGGTTTTCATCTGTCCATATATCCTTTATTGGCTCATAGAGGCTGTCCCTGTGGCTGTTGCAAACATTTACCAGCATTTATTATACCCCTGGGATTTTCCAAAGTTCATGTTTTAGTTTCCGTTGCTGAAAAACACCCGATTGGCCCAAAATATGAGGCAGTCTAGCCTCTGGCAGCTTAGGATTATGAAACCGCAGTACAACATTCGTATGATGCTTTCCGATGGAATCCAGTGATGCGCGAATAATAACCGATTCAAGCTCTCAAATCATGAAAAATCATTCGTTCCTGCACTCCATGGAAATATGTTCAACATCACACTGAATAAATGCACAAAATGTATCACCGATGATAGTGGAAGGACTTGCCGCAGCCGTGTGTGAACCAGTGCCATGTGGCATGCCCCTTGTGCGCCAGCAGCTTTGGCTCCCGTGCGACCTGTTCATGCGTAGAAGCTGTATTGTTGGGCGCTTAAAAGAGATTGCTGCTGCAGTTGTAAATGCACTTTCCATCGCACAAGTAATGGGGTGGGGTGGTATGAGTGTGTTTGTGTAACATGTAACACGCATACGCACTGTTGCACTGTCATAAAAGGCTCCCGTTTCGGGGGTGGGAGGTGCCGGGGTATTGCGTTCACTTATTAGTTTGTTTTGCAGGAGGGTAAAATCAATCAATGAACAACTGACAAACACCTCTGCCACTGCCACCCCATCGAACATGCCCCAAAACACACACACAATTTGATGGCATCAAAGCTTCATTTGTGTGCGCCTCTGCCCCGTACCGCCACGGACCGGATGCAGGGCCGGCAGGATATGAACGAACTATGTCCAGCCTCTACGGACAGCAACGCATATTTTTCCATACACTCGTATGACAGTTTGTTTTTCACCCCCGTCCATGCCATGGCTCTGTTCTGCTGATGTTTTGCCTCGTTTTTTGCGTTGCGTTGCGCTGCGTTGTCCAACGCTTTTGATCCTTACGTGACTGTGACAATTGTCGCTGGCACCTGTACTCGTATCTGTCCGGCGATGGGGGAGTTGACGGCAGAAGATATATATGCGCTCGGATGGCGCCTGTTTTTTTTTTGTCATCTCGATGGCGGCAAAGTTTTCCTCCCCTCCCCCGCCTCGTAGAGTTGCAAATGCTCCATTACAGATGCTGGAGGGGAAAAAAAGAGAAGTTCCTATGCATTTTTGCTTATCGCTTCGTGCCTGAGCAAATTTTCGAATATATTTTCCCTATGCTGATCAATGAAGTGCGCACTTTTTGCCGCCTCTGTGAGTAAAACAAGCTCTAAGCTACTTACGGCAGACAGACAGTGGTGGAGCAGTGGTCCAAACTTATTCAGAAATCGTTGCTTAAGAGTCCTCCTCTTCCGTTCACTGTGTGCAGGAAGGATAACAGCTCGCTCTGTCTCTTTCGTCCCCTGAAAATTTATGCACTTCCTGACCCAAGCCGGAGCTTGAGAGCCACATGAGAAACGCAAAGGCACTGGCACAGGCACAGGCGAGCAGGAGAGCAGGAGATTGGAAGCATAAGAGGGACTTTCCACTGACAATGAAGTGCAAAGCAGCTTTTGATAGCCTTTCTCCCATTCGGAGTCAGGGTCTGGACTCGAATTGCAGTCGTCTGGTCGGTATTTATGCAAAGTGCCGCCTGCCGGGTTGCCGGGTTGCCTGCTGTCGGCTTATGTTGATTTTCATAGACTGAAATCAATTTTCCCCGGTGCGAGTCTGGGAAAATATGAGGAAATTGTACCCAAAGTACAATCAAAACTTTACTAATTACGAAAACTTGACGAAAAATCTTCTTAATACAATAAGTGCGACAATGCCAGGGCCTCCCACCTCCCCACCTCCCCACCTCGTACTATGTCCTGCTCGTATTACCCTTTCTTTTTGGGGAGTTTGCTGCCACGCCCACAAGCAAACAAACAAACAAACAAACAAAGAAACAGGCAAGTGAGAAATTAACTTGCGTTTTCAATTACCAAAGCGGCCAAGGAGGAAGGAGTAGAGAGTCCAGAGGCCAGAGACGGTGTGGGGGTGGGGGGCATGCTGCCGAGGCATCAAAGGATGTGGAGCAGACGCCTTCTGCTGACAATGCGAAAATGCAAAGAGCAAAAGCACTCGAAGCACACAATATTGAAAGCAGTAGCAAAAAAAGTGTGAGGAAGAGAGAAAGAGAATCTTTGGGGAAAAGAAAGCACTGGCGACAGCAGCCGTTAGAGCCATTTTGATTTTAGTTTCATTTCTTATGGCAAAGGGGAAAGGGGAAAGTTCTTCAAACACAGAAATCAAAATGGTTGGCTATTATTTAGGCATGTTCTTGCCCCAAAGGAAATATCGTATCGGGTGCTGTAAAACACGCTTTCGTTACCTCTTTTTCTTTTCGAAATACTCCTGAACTTCTTGCACTTTTTTCCAGTCATTTTTTGCACCTTTCCTCTCAAGTTGTTCTTCTTTTTTTTTTTTGTGGTTTTATTTGTTGAGTTTTCTTTTGTTTTTCCACAGCAATTTGCATTTCCATTTACCCCATTGCCATTCCTTTACGCAATTTGCATATGCCATTTGCACTCCGCTGAACAATTCGAGATGTTTCCATCATAATTATCAGAAAGTTTCTATACTTTCGCATTTGGATTAGTTTTCTGGCGGATGCTCCATTTCTGGACGCTCCTCTGGGGTGGTGGCACACTTCCTTTGACAGCATCGGGGGAGCGTTTTCCATTTGGCACAATCATTTGCGTTTTTTAATTTATTTAAAGTCCTGTGCGGGGGAGCTGTGTGACATCAAAAAGCCAGTCGCCATTTGACACTCGCGACTCCAAAGGATAAAGTTTATAATTTCATAGACTTACTCGCTCCTTGGCGTCCCGGCCCCAGTCTATCCTCTGCAGGGGCCGAGACAGAGGCAGCAGCGTCTTCAATTTATGCGCTGAATTAATTATGCACGTACGCTGCTGGATCCACCATTCGTGGGGAGCAGCAGACTGCTCCTCAGATCCTGCCGGCTCTCCGCCTGTTTGTCTGGTTAGTTTGTGTTTGGCGGCGGCGTTGACGGCGTATTTAAAATAATTGCTCGGCGTTGTCTGAGGCGGAGGCTGGGGCGGAGGCGAGAGTGAGACCCGCAATTCGTGTGAAAAGTTTACATTACGCTTTTGGCATAAGCTTATAATGGATTTGTTCCCGGGGTTTGTTGCGTTTTTTGCTCCTCTGCCGCCACAGAGTTCTGGTTTAAAAAGTTACGGATTGTGGCAAGAAATTAAGGAGTGGCAGGCACCATAATTGGGTATGCCTGCGCAGAGCTAATGTAAGTTATGGCTAGTTATAAGTGGATGGGAGGGCGAAGATAGATCTGAGATCTCATCTTAACGGGGAGTACTTTTAGTTGGAATTCTAATTAGTTAATTGGTTGGGGCTTGGAGAAGTATATCCCTCCATCATTATCTTCTCTCGTGAGCTGATTCCTTTCATTGGCTGCCATTGAACCAGTGGCTTTTATTCGACGCCGAAGCTCGCCTCCAGCTGCTGTCTGTCAAGCGCTAGGAGTCGCTTTAGACGGCTTTCCCGAGACAGAAACACATTCCAGCTCCAGGGTCCTGCGTGCGCCCCCCCCCCCCCCCTGAATGGCGGGGCGTCTGTTTCGGTTATTTACGCCAACGGCGTAACGTTGAAAGCAAATTGATATCATGTGGATTTGGCTTTCACTTTGTGGAATCAATAGGCGAAATCCTTTTGCCAGAGCCTGGCACAGACCCACTCTGCCGGCTCCTGCCGCCACTCGAGTTAAGCCAAGGATAATGATTATGTTGCGCAACGATGAGAACAACGAATGCGGGCTGGATAAGGGGTGGAAATGGGGAAAATGGGGGCTGCCCGGTGGCATGGGGAATGCTTTTGCATAGCCCACTTAAGGGAGGTGGAGCCAGAGAATTTGTAATCGACAGACAATCGACGTGAACAACATAATGGATATCGAACTCGAACTCAGACCACGCAGCCCCAAAAGCATACTTCAAGGCATTGCAACTAATTGGCTTTCCTTAAATGCTAGACAATGCGGCTCGGGGGCCTCCCCTAACCGCAACGAACTGGTTTTGGGGCAGGCCACATCCCACAACTCCTTAGCTCTCTCTCTCTCCCAGCGGCTTCTCCTGTTTGTCTTCTATGCCACTTGATTGGAAAATCAAACTAATTAAAAGATTTCAATTAAACGCCGAGCTGGGAATGCTTTTCACTGCCACTCCCATGGCCCGATAGCTCGATAGCTCGATAGCTGCTTCTCCTACCTTTCCCTGTTGGCCACTGGCCACTGGCCGCCTTGCACAGTAATTCCATTAAAATGGCAAATCAATTTCAATAAATTTCATTCCACAAAGTGAGCAAAAGGTGGGAAACGCAATTGCAAAAGGAGCAGCACACCAAATCTGTTCTGGACACGGTTTCTCCACGATTCTCTGTCGCTGTTGGGTCATCATAAAACTGTTTACATGCTGACAAATCTGTTAATTGAATCGCAAATCCAATTAAAACTTCAATTTTGTGCCACAACTTGTGCAGCTAGTGGCAAAAAGTTCAAGTCCATAAATGGCCAGCATGTGGCTAGGGGGCAAGGGGGCACGGGTGAGAGGGACGCCTTTTATGTTGTCACATTTTTGGCTTAGTCTTTTACTTTTAAACATAAAATTTATTCAGTTGAAACTGCATTAAAGCGTACAATTTCCTAATTAGTGTGTCTGGAATTTGCCGGCCTGCCTGCCTCTCCGGGTGGGCATTTCTGCACGCAAAAATAGTCAAAGCGAAACCGCAAGCAGCGCATAACTAACTCAACTGCTATATTCGGCCCAAACCGCAGGGCCAGTGGCCCCACTCGCACAGCTCTACCCCCCAGAGTCGGCCCAGACCCCACCAGTCTCGCATTTCCTTCCTGCACTTCCCTCCGCCACTGGTCTAAAAAATAGCAACATATACAATTTCAAATACAGCGTGGAGATGTGCACGTACCAGGCACTCCCCATTAGAGATGCGAAAATTTATATAGCTTGAAAATGGGAAAAGAACATATTTTTATGTATTTACAAAAAAGGGAAACAATAAACATTATTCTAGAGCAAACAATAATTAATTAAATATAATATCTCCTCATTTCCATCTATGGGAGACAGAAATTCAACAACATTTCAATTAATTCCAATGGAATCCTCTTGCAATGTCGAGATGAAATAATCATGGGCTACACTTAATGTAGCCTTGAAATTAGACAACAATTGGCAAAACATGATTGCAGGCAATGGAAAATGCATAAAGCCTATAAATTATTATGTAGAACAGCAATCCGATATCCAATTATAGTCCCACAAACAAATTTCTAGGCGAATATTGTGCATCTCAGGCACCACACATTCCGATGGTATTTGGTTTCCATTTCGGGTTAGTTTTTGGAGAGTGCCGGGGCCGGGGTCTGGTGCCTGGTGTCGTTGCCGGTGCCTGGTGCCGATCCGAAGCCCATTAAAAGTGCATTTAGTGAGAATTTATCAGGGTGCTGAAAGGTAGCAACCGCAGGGGCATTTTCAACAGCGTTACAACTTCAGGTAGCTACAAGTGTGCGTGCCCGGAAACGGAAATAAAATAATTCCGGTGCCACTCCACGACAAACGGCAGTTGCAATATCAACAGGAAGTCCCCCTGCCTCCGCCCTGACACTTTTATCTGTATTTGTATCTCTATCTGTATCTCTGGGCCTGTCTCTCTGTCTGTCTCTATTTGTGAGTGTTTGTTTGTTGGCTTCTGTGCTTGGCGTTTTGGTGCGAAGGTTTTTACTGTTTATGCAAATGCTTTGGCCCACGACTGCTTTAACCGAAAACACTTTAACCACATTCACCTTGGGCTTGAGCTTGGGCTTGGGCTTGGGCCTGGGCGGTTGCTTGTTAGTAGCCATTGAAAGCAGAACGAACAGACAGCATGCCCCCTTATCCCTGATCCTGTCTCTGTTCTTTGGGCCCACTCCCACTGTACTCTGCTGCCCAAAAGGCCGTAAAATGCCTGCAAGTTACGATGCCATGTGGCCCCCTGGCTGCTGTTGCCGAAAAATGTTTCATTGCTGCGAATGGGAGTCCTCTGCTCCAGACACCTCTGCCACACCTCCTCGACTCGACTCGCACTGTTCATGGCTGCATGGGTTTCTATTATGTAGCATATCGTAATCTCACTCGAGTCAAAGGTTTGCTGCTGGCTGCAGACACCCGAAAACAGCAAACAGGAGAGCACACAACCCGCAGTCCCGCAGTCCCGCAGCTAACACTTTGTAAATAGTCATCGGCGTGTTTATTACTGAGCCGTGCCGCCGGAGCGGAGTGTTCTGCCGGAGTGTCTGCCCCATCCTGTCCGTCCGCCCGTACTCCTGTGGTTGCCTGTTAGTGTTGCCAAGTAATCGTTGTTGCAAAAGATTTTCCACTCGTGCGGGTGCACGAGTGAGCAGCGGCAGAGGGTTCGTGCGTCTGTGTGCCTGACTTTTCCCCTTAATGAAAGTACATTTTAAACTTTGCATCTTCCTGCAGCAGAAGGAAATCAGCATCCTTTAGATAAGAATTAAGTAAACCATTCAGGTATCAAAATTCACAACAAAACCAGGAACAACAAGATGCTTTCTTTTCAAGAACTCCAAACTTTAGACCAAAAGCAAAGAGCACTTGGGACACTAAATAGTAGAATTTGGATTGCTATTTTTTTCCATGAAATAACAATTTAAATCTAATTTCCCACCCTCTATGGAAAACATATTTCATTTATATTTCAACTGCTATAAATTAGCTATGAAATTTAATTTTAAACATTTTAATTTCAAAGCTAATATGAAAATAATCATTAAAAAAGTCATTCCACAAAATATTTAATCTGACAATATTTCATATGCACATTTCCATTACGATTTCCAGCGCATACTGGTTTATCTAAGAGTCAAGAGCATTTTAATGGGTTCTTCATCATTTCGGCACTCCAGCACTCGGCCAGCGAGCGGGCAGGCAGCAATTGGTAACAGCTACTTATGGCCACTAACTGCACTAGTTCCGGGGCTTGTTTCGGGGTCTGCTATGCCAACAGTACAGAAGCAGGAGAAGCAGAAACAACAATGGACACGGAGGCCACCAACTGGCGGGAAACAAACATTTGCCCTCTCACGAAATTTATCGTTTGCATAAATTTGCTTTATTGCCTGGCTCCTACTCCATGTTCTGTGTGGCCTGTATGCCTGTGTGAGTGTGTGTGTGTGTGTGTGTGTGCGTGTGGTTGTAGGGCCAAACGGAAGTGTAACTTTCGCTGCCGGGCCAGACAAGGCCAACAGAAACAGTCAGAAACAACAACAACAACAATGAGTCAAATGTGGCGAACAAAGTTTTCCATTATTCAATTTAACTAATGAAACTGAAAATTCATTTTACCACATTAACAAACACACACACACACACACATACATAGAAGGAGCAAAAGAGAAAGAGGGGCCTGCAGCAGGACACCAAAGGACGTGGCAGGAAATGTGACTCGCCTCCAGTCAGGACATGTGTGCGTGCCGGTCTCCGGTTATGGCCTTTCCAGAGGGTGTTTTGATTTTGGAATAGACGTAGAGAAGTATACGATGACGGATCAGCCCTGTTTATACTTATATTTTTCTAATACTGTGAGCTAAAAGAAATGACTGCTGGACTACTACATCGTCTAGCCTTCGGAGCAAAACCATTTCTTCCTAAAGATATCCCCAACAAAAACTCAAGAACTTGTACGAGTATATTGATTATGGAATTGAATAGAGTATGCCACACTTCGGTTACTCAAGACAGCCTTTATTGTTGTATTTGTATTTGCTTGGCCATAAAACGCGAAAATTTATATTTATAGAGCCCGACATGGACGGGCCAGAACGACCTAAAGGCGCCGCGCCACCCTAACATTGTGTTGGCCTCTAAATAATTAAGTCTATTTTTAGGCTCTACGCTCGGATTCGGTAAATGGCATGCCAGGAGAACTGTAGAGATTCCTTAATGGACGGAATGACGATCATGCAAAGACCAGGCCCATATTTGAGCGATTTATTACCCCAGAAGATACATATAAATTTTATTGTTGCGATTAATTATAATTTTAGTTCAAGCTTTAGCTTGTATTTAGTATAGATTGAAAATCATTGGTTTTTTTTTTGACGTCCTAATCATCGTCGCTCTCGGTAGATTCCTCCTCGAGGGTGTCTTCATCCGATTCATCCGAATCATTCTCCTTGGCTTCCTTAAAGGTGTTGCTTGCGGCGGTGTTGGACTGGCCCCCATCATCCTCGTAGTCCACCCCGTCCTCGTTCGGATCGCTGTCATTGCCCTCATAGGCAATGGCAGCATCAAATGCGACGAGTGTTTCGGTATCCACCGAGTCGTCCTGCTGTTCTGCTGCATCCGCGTGATCGCCATTTCCCATGTCCTGCCGGATCAATGCTGGAGCTGTACCGACCACCTTCAAAGCCGGCTGGGGCAGATTGGCAGACAATCGCTTGGGCGGCTTGCATATTGGCCCGGTCTTTGGCTCAGCCTCTTGACCAGCCGTATGACGATGACGATAATGCGCGTTGTCGCGGACGGGCGGCGGGCTACTCCCCGATCGGGGGCTCAACAGAGGATTGAGACTCGGCTCGATGGTGCGCTCGTAGTCGGTGAAATTGAATAGCGGCGGCAGGCTGCGGCCATTTGGCAGCAGCTGGTACGGATCCTGGCGCAGTTCGTCGAAGAAGGGATGGGCACAGCCCATCAGCGGACTGGCACGGGCATTGGGCGTGTAGATCAGCAGCTTCGACACCAAATCGATGGCCTCAGCGGGGGTGCGAATGCGGAAGACCTTCGACCAGGGGTGGGGCTTCAGCTGCGGCAGCTTGAACTGCTTGTAGTGGGGATTCATGTCGTGCAGCTGCTCCGTGGTCGGGGTGCCCATCACCTTGACGATCTCCACGATCTGGTCGACGCCCGAGTCGCCCGGAAAGATCAGCTGTCCGAGCAGCAGCTCAGCCAGGACACAGCCAGCACTCCAGACGTCGATCTTGGTCGAGTAGTCGGTGGCCCCGAAGATCAGCTCCGGTGCGCGGTAGTAGCGCGAGCAGATATACGAAACGTTCGGCTCTCCAGACACCAGCTGCTTGGCGCTGCCGAAATCGCAGAGCTTCAGGACGCCCGTGTCCGTGTCCAGCAGCATGTTCTGCGGCTTGATGTCCCTGTGACAGAAGCCGATGCTGTGCAGGTAGGCCATGCCCCGGAGCAGCTGGTACATGTAGAGCCGCACGTAGTTCACGGGCAGCGTCTGCTTGGCCCTGGCGTACTGGCGCTCCACCTTGTAGAGGGTGTCCGGTATGAACTCCATCACCAGATTGAGGTACACCTCGTCGCGCTTCTCGCCGCTCGAGTAGAAGAAGTACTTGAGGCTCACGATATTGTCGTGGCGCAGCTTACGCATGATCTGGAGCTCGCGATTCTTGAAGCGGCGATCCTGCAGCACTTTCTTGATGGCCACCTCCTCGTTGCTGGGCACTATCTTGGCCTGGAAGACCACCCCGAAACTGCCGTTCCCAACCACTTTTGTGTCCGTGTAGCTGATCTCGCTCATTGTGTCTGCTCCATAACCATTAGTGGCCACCACTGTGATCACCTTATTGCTTAAGCCGCTGCTCTTGGGAATCGACATGCCTGGATAGTTTATCGCTCTTTGTGTGCTCAATATAATCGAATTTAATATTTCTTAAAAAAATATACTCAACGGCTGGCTGAGTTATGAAAGTTCTGTGGAAGCTCACAGATGTTTCCATCAAAGCCTGCTCGGGTTTCACAGTTTTTCCTCGGAATAATAGGAAATGTAAACAAAACTGTAGTCCGACTCTGGTACAGTGGGATTAGACGCGATAAGCTACAATAAATATTGCAAGATGTACGCTTCTACTTCTCTACTTCAAGTTGCAATTATAATGATGATCAGATCGTCCAAGAACTGGAATTTTCGTACTCTCTCAGACTCGAGGCAATGACATCCTAAAGAAGAAAATAACAAAAATTTAGACATCGATTGATTTTCCAGTAATAATCGATATATATCTTTTGGATAAACCAATAGCAGCAGGTCAACCAAGAGACAGGTTTCTACTTACTTTCTACTTATGATTTCCATACGCTGATTTAGCTGCTGAAAATTTTCGTTGATCTGAGTTTTACTAGTATTATTTATATTCATCACGAGCTTTTCGATATCATATTTAAATGCTGTATTCATGTTACGAGCTATCGATCATCATTCAAACAGATATCGATAGTTGATCAAACACATTTTAAAAAATTGCTTGCATTTAAGAGCCAGAATATTTATTTAAGGAATCCAAAAGCAATAATGCATCTGTCGTTGAAATTATTGAAATCAGCATATGCTAAAATGCCTTATAGATGGCCATCGTCTGAACGAGTTATCGATTATTATTTAGACAGTAAACGATAGTTGATAGAATTTTTTTTTTTAAATGTATTGCATTTAAGAAACAGATTATTTATTTAAGGAATCTAACAGCAATATTGCCGCTAACGTTGAAATTCTTGAAATAAACATATGTAAAAAAAATGCCTTGAAGCCCAAGTAATCGATAGTAATCGATCGTTATTGATCGCTTTGTCCAGGGACTCTGCGAAAGCTCTCATGTGAAAGCTTAACCAAGTCTAAAGAAAACGCGTAATATATCGGAAAGCTAACGGAGCTGGCTTTGTGTGGCTTGAAATGTTGCTTTTTAGAGTTTTGAGTCTTCTCTTAGCAGAACCTCTGCATAAATGGGGTTTTCCCATGCCGCCCAATGCTGTGAAAAGAGTCGCCTTATAGATTTAAGAATTCCTTATTCCGCCCCTTAAATATTTCTACATAAATTCATAGCCTCACACTTTACGCCAATGGCGTACTTATTTGAAACGAGTTAGATGAACTCCCTTTCCCCGGGCACTTAGCACACGTTTCGTAGGAACCAACTTGAGCTCTAACTTATAGTTAGAGATGAGCCCCAACTGCTTGAAATTGCTTTTAGCCCTCTTGTGATTGTGATTGTGCGCTGGCATTATCGTGTCAGTTCCTTTGACTATCTTGGGGCCTCTTGAGCAGAGCCATTCATAATTCGTGAGGAGGATTCCTTTGTGCTGCGTAAGTTTGCTAATTTCTCCTGGCCCGTGCATTGTTGTCCACGGGACACGGGATTGGGGACGCGGGACCCGGGACTTTCGACTTGAAAGTTGTGCTGTCGCCTTTGTCTTCTCGCATCTTGGCTTCTTATCGCTGGGCTTTGGCGGGCTTTTTCGACTTGTCTTATTCTCTGGCCGGCCACTTGCTTATCAGAGTTGGCTTTTGTTACGCTTTTTTACTGTTTCGTTACAGTTGAAGTGGCCCTGAGGGTGGCATAACCCCTGGCCGCCTTCCACTTACCGCTTGCCCCCTATTGAAATGAAATTTGCTTTGCTTTGTGGATTTTTTTTTATAAAATGTCGCTTGCAGTTTATTTCTTTATTTGTATTGTATATATTAGATATATATATGTATATATATAAAAAAGTGACACACTCATGGTAAAATCTTGTTAGAGACATTTAATCGTATTTATTTGTTTACGTTTACACCAATATGAAATAGATTTTTGTGTATATGGTTTTTTTAATCGATAATATTTTTTCATATGCATTCCATATTCGTAACTCTAATCCGATCATAATCTGTAGTTTTATTATATTTCATTTGATTTGTGTGTTCTGTTTGAGGGACACGACAGGACAGGACAGCAGAGTTCAAGTGGGGACAGTAAAGGGTCATTCAGTTTGTTTGATATTTACACGGAGAGTGCATGACGGACGGACAGATAGATAGAGCAGACATTCCCATTCACAGAAAGGTTGAGCACTTAAATTAGCTGCCAAATGATTAAACTAAACTAAATTGGGCTTAAAGTGTATATAAATACAAATATGGTCAAAAGTTCTCCCTTCCGTCCTTCCGGCGTTACGCTTACACAAATATTATTGAAATTATTGGACGTTGTTGGCATAAGTAAGTAAGTAGTTTTCGGGGGCAATAGCCACATAACCATACAATACACATACGAGTAGGTAGATCTATAACTAAAGTATCTTTTTCGTGTTGCATACATAGTATTCGAATATTTTATTATTATTTAAATTACATACATAGGCTATTACATTTATTTGGCTATTGCTTCTGCTGCTACTCCTCCTACTCTCCTCTTCAAATGCAGTAAAATTAAATTTTACATAATTTTTTCTGTGTGTCGGTGTGTGGGTGTTTGTGTGTGTGTGTGATCTTGTGTAAGAGGCATTATTTAAATGCGTATCAAATTGGTTCTTAGTAGTTAATAAAAACGTATATTTAATTTACTTGCAGGAGCACACACACCCACACACGCATACACACAAACACCCACGCACACACAGATACAGATACAAGGAGAACAATAAAATTTTATATTTATCGCTAACGATTTCCGGGCAAAGTCGCTTTCCATGTATCTCCCTCCCACTCACTCTCTGCTTATCTTTGTGTGTGTGTTGTGTGTGTGTGTGTGTGTGTGCGCCTGGCAAGCATAAATACATGTTGGGGGGGCTGGCCCCAAAGATTCCTTAGGCCGTCGTTCCATCGCCTGTTGTCTGGCTCGTGCGCATATTTTAATAAATTTTATGCCGCTGAAATGTGCCCCGCTTATCATTAACGCACAATTTATTTTTGCTTTTATGCCAGACCAGCCCCCTCGCCTCCCCTGCCCACCCCCATTTGCTGTTGTTTATCTGTGAGATACATTTGCTTTTTTGGCTTTTTGATTATTCGCATCTTAAGCTAACTTTGTTTTTCGTTTCTCTTTATTTTCCATTGCATATTTCCTGTTCCTTTTGGGTTTTTAGAGTGTTTCCTGGCTTAGCTGATTAACTTTTTTATTCTCGTTTTTTTTTTGTAAATTTTCAAAACTTATGTACAATTACACACATAGAGTTACATATATATATATAGAACTACATTATCTATTTACATGTTGGCATAATGTGCACTTAATTTGCAAACGAAAAGAGTCTCTGCCCAACTTTTGGCCCCAACTTTGGCCCCGGCGGCTTTTAAATGTTGTTTATTGTTGCCTGTCGGTTGTTGCCTGCTGGTTGTTGGCTGCTGCTGCCTCTTGGTGGTGCTGCTCCTGCTTCTCCGTAGCACACTTTTGTGCAAGAGCCCGCATGTAGTTTCCATTTAACTTTCCACTTACATGTTGTGCGTGTTGTGGATGTAGTTTATTCTTTCCTAGAGCCATGCCTGCTGCTCCTGCTCATAGAGTTGTTGCTGTTGCTGCTGCTGCTGTTGCTGCTTTTCCTGTTGCTGCAACCAAAGTTTGCAGAAGGCCGTGGGCGGCGGATTCGAGGAGCTGCCACCGGGTCCTACTGCCAGGGCAGGTACGTTGTTGTGGGCGGTGGCGGGCTTTGGCTATTGCAAATTAAATTTAGCTAATTCTCACAATTCTGTGCTCATTTCGCTTACAATTGCGCTCTGTTTTTTGAGGTGGTTGCAGTTTCAGTTGCAGTTGCACGTTTGCGGTTGCATGAAACAAAATGTTGAAAAAGAGAAACGGAAACGGAAGAGAAGGAAGAGAAAATATTTGCACATGTTAGGAAAAGTTTTCTTGTTGATTCGATTTTCACATATATGTATGTAAGTTTTGCACGAGTGACTGTGTGAGTGAGTGAGTGTATTTGGTTATGCAAGTGAGTGTAAGTGTGAGTACATGGTTGGTTTTGTGAGTCGGGATGGTTAGTGGGCTCTACAGTGCGTATACGTTATGTGTGTCACAATTGTGGTGCTATAAATTAAAAGCAGGCCGCCTTTACGGCCTTACTAAATCCAGTTTTTACGTCTTGGCTGTCCTCCAAATTGAATACTTTTTTTTTATCATTTTAGTCGGCGCCACAACACAAATAATTACTTTATTTAATCATAAACCAAAAGAAAAACCGAATAAACAGCGAACAAAAAGTCACTCCACACATAATGCTAGACGGAGTGTGCCCCACCGATGTTGAGTTTTTATATAGCCATTCATAAGCTTATCTCCTTCGCCCACGGAGCTGAAATGTGCGTCAAATTTACGATTGCCACTGGCACTTTCCACATTTTCAGCACTTTTCTTTCCTTTCTCTCGTTTTTCTCTCTATTTTGTATTGTTGTTGTTGTTGCTGTTGCTGTGACAAAAATGCGTAAAGTTTTGTGCTGCGTCCTTTTGTTGGTTGCCCCTTTTCTCCGGTTGCGTGTGGCCTAGCTACAAGTCGCGATGGGGCACAAAATGGTCGAATCGCTGTGGATCTAGGGGGTCGAATAGCTAGGACAGGCTAGGGGGGGCCACAGGGAAATAAGAATTGTCGTTGTTGTAGCAAGGTCGAATGCGCCGACCTTTTGTGGAGGTCTCATACTCTTCTCAAGAGCGAGTTGGTGTGGTTTCTGGTGAAGGTGAGACATGAATACTCAAAAATAGCTGGGAAAAGGGTGTGCGAGATCACAATGATCATATGGTAGGCAGAAGAACGCTTCATTTGAGTGCCTTATTTAGGGATCGATATGTATACCTTCATTCCTTGCTTCCTATTCTAAGAATTTTCTGGAAAGTGTATCTAAGTTTTCACATATGACCCCTAACCGAAACAACATTCCCTTTCAACTGTTGGAATATTTTCCCTCCAGTCGCCGCCACAACTTTTGTTTATTTGGCTCCAAAGTATTTCTATGATATGAAATGTTTGCCTTTTCTGGCGCTGGCTTGTTGTTGCGACACCATTGCGCCTTTTTTTTTTTTGCTTTCATCGCTTATTTTTGTTGTTGTATTTTTCTTTTTGGCTGGGTTATTTTTGTTTTGTGGCCTGTTGTTTTGTTGAAATTTGTATTTATGGAGGGATGGAGGCACAGAGACATGGTCCTGGCCATCGAGCCGGCAGAAATATCATTTTCCCGGCTCGCTCTAGCCCGGGATCGTATATTTTAATGTCTGTGGCAGAGCGTGTGTGTGTTTGTTTTGTGTCCTATCATATTTTCATATATATACATTTATGGGGATGTGAGTGGGGGAGGTCTTTGTCTTGGTGGTGCCCTGAAAATTATGTATATTTTCAGCACTTTCGCTTGTTTTGTTTCTCGCTTATCGAGTTTGAAGGTCATTTACTTGCAAAACCCATTTCAAAGGAATGTCCGGGTGTACTCCCCGAACATATGAATGTTGGTTTGTCTGCTCGCCTGGCTGGGCATTTAATTTGTTGTGAAATTGTCATTTTGTTGCTTCACTGGCTGCGTGCAATGCGGCGTATGGGTAATATTTCTGACTGAACGACAATGTATAGCCTACTTTTTGGGGGAGTGCCTTAATGAGGCGCACAGACACACGTACACAGCGGAATGCTTCTTTTGGGGGATGAAATTGTATCCAAGGGTCGAGGCCACATTTAAATTGACATGTTTAAAGTCAATTTGCCCCAAGTTTGGCTCGTAAACAACGTGGCAGAATCTGCCTACCGCCCACCACCCACCACCCACCATCCACTCCAATGACATTAACCTATTCATTTGTAAATAGGCTGTCGAATTTCCTAGTACCATTCGCTTTCGCCCTGTCTCCTCCAGCTTACATAAATATTTGTGCGTTCCCACTGTCTTTCGAAGCGTGAAAACGTCGAGGCAGTCGATGCAAAAACGGAGGCAGACTCCGCCAAGATGGAGGCAAACAACGGCGTACGCATCGCAGTCAAATCAAATGTAAATCCAAAATGAAAGCAAGAACCGAGTGAAATTGAAATGAAAATGAATGTTTGCCTGCGAGAGGCTTTCCCATTGTTGTTCGCCCTCCCTCGATTGTTATCGTTGCCGCCTGCCACCCCACAACCCCACAGGCCCACTCGGGGCAGGGGCTTTGCCTGGAGGCAATTGAAAATTGGCAGCTGACAATGCGAGAGGGGAGGCGGCGACGGAGGGCAAAAGGCCAAAAACTGTTTGGGGAGATCCCACAGAGACCGGGACTCCTCTAGACTCCGATTCCAGAGCTCCGCAGGCCTAACGGGCACATTAATACATAATTTATAATGTTTTCGTTCCGTTTTTGTTTTTGCACACTTAAAGGAGATGTCTTCTGTGTCTTTGCTGGGGATTTTTGTTTTAAATTTGAACGGATATTCAATAAAGGTTATGCGTAAGAAGGGATGTTAAAGTTAAATGGAATTAAATAATAAGCCATCTCACAGGGAGTTCACATTGCACGAATCATCTGGGGATTCTTTCAAAACGAACAGAATAAGGGTTATGCATACGAAAGGATCATCTCATAGATTTCAGTATGAACAAAAGGCGATGCACAGGAGGGGATGAATGCATGAAAAGGAAACTGAAATAATAGGCAATCTCTTCTTCAACATTCCCTAGGTTCAGTTCTAGCAAAACACTTTAACACAATGTCCTTTATACATAGGTTCGATTTAAGCCAACTGCAACTTGGGGTAGGGTCTAAATGGAATGCAATTTCCAGCTAAAAGGGGTAGTCACTCTCATTGTTTGTCGATGTGGCATGCAGGTCAAATAAGTATCTGAGTAACTTGTCATGTTAGCTACAAAAAGAAACGGAAACAGAACACAAAACAGGTAGAACGGGTAGCATTGTTGCCCCACATATCAAGCGGCGAGGAGTACAATCGAAACCGAAAAACAAACTGAAAATAAAAACTTACCGTCGACTACTTTGGATAATTGGCGATAGGATTATCTCTAAGCTGGAGGAAATGTTTTGATTTTGTTGTAAATTCGAGTGAAAGTTCGTTAGAGTTGTTGTTGTCGATGATGCTGCTGCTGCTGCTGCTGTTGCTGCCGCTGTTGTTGTTGTTGTCGAGGTGCTTGGGGCAGCTACGTTGGACGGGGGATCGCTAGTTGGAACATTCGCAATGGTACTGGTATTGGTAGTGGGATTGGTATTGCTACTGGACTTGACATTCGTATTCATATTGGTGTTTGTATTTGCGTTCTGTGTGGGACAATTTAAAGTTTGGTCTGCTGTGGTAATTGGGCCTAGCTGCTGCTGCTGATGTTGACCATTGTAGACATTCGCATTGCAATTATCGAAATTAATATTGCCCGCCTGTGTTCCTGCCACTGCCGGCACTGTGTGGCACTGCCTCCCGTTGTTGTTGTTGTTGATGGCGTTGTTGTTGCACGTATTGTTATTGGTGCTGTTGTGGCTGCCGGTTGGCGACATCAAAGGTGCGTCTGCATCAAACATATCCTCAGCCTCGGCTGCCTCATCATCATAAATGTCATCTGTGTCTTCTGTCTCGTCATTGGTGGTCTGTGCCGCATCCTGTTGCATGGCCTCCAGCACCATCATGGCCTCGTCTTCCTCGCTGCAGGAATGCGACGACGAGTGCGTCCGTATCTATTTCGATTTCGGGTGTGTTGTCGCGTGGGTGGGGGGCATTCGTGACGGTTTCGAATTCGGGGTTCGGTTGGTTCGGTGTGAGGGGGGTTTTGAAAATACAAACAAGGTTTAGCTTTCTTGCAGGACTGGGACTCGCTCTAATCAGGCTCCATTCTTGAATAGTTTTTAGCACAACTTTGCATGCACTTACGCGACTATAGTTAAGCACAGTCCTACTCATACAATATAATGATATCAGGCCAAAACTTACTACTATCATAACAGCTATGGATATAGACACAGACCCTGGTGATTAGAGACTCGGAGACATGCACTTCATGCTTAATTATACGACTATGTAAATCATAAATAACACGAATATCCATTGACAAAATCAACAAAAATGTTATGCTATTTCGAATTTTAATTAAATTACAGGCACCCACATTTTCCCCCATTTTCCCCCATTTCCCGACATTTTCCGCCATTTCTATCTCATTTTCTGCTTATAAATTTATCATTAGCGCCGCCGGCGCAACCTGTCCCGATACACAATTTTAATTACACACAATGAAAAGCAGCGGAAAATATTCGTATAGCAACGGGAGCAACAATGCCAAATGCCAATGCTAATGGTAATGGGAACAAAAGTCCGCCTGATTGCACTCTCTGCGGAGAGGCCAGTGGCGGCGGGTCGGTGGTCGGTGGCCAGCAGCCAAACAGCTGACCAACCGCACCAAACGACGCACACAGGTGTACGAGTACGTGGGGCTGGGGCCCAACCCAATCGACATTCGCCGTATGCCACACGCCCTGCGGTTTGCTCTTGATTGCACGGCTGATAGCATAGAGCGATTGCTTTGTTGTACCACCAGCTGTAGACGTACATAGCTGTATCTGCAGCAGGGGTTAGTTACCGCACATCTAGTGGGGACTGAACTTTAAATTTCCTAAAAAAAACAACAGTTTGTTCAACACGAGAGGACTTCTATGGTGTGCCTTGAATTTCGGAATTGAATGCTCCAGTCTTTGACAGCACTTTTCATATAAGTTTCAAGAAATTGCAGACAGGTATTCCAAACTCCTTCAAAGTGTCGGTAAATTTCAACATTTTGGGATGAATGATGTACTGAATATTAATCATTATCGTTTAACTATGAGATATATCCCTTTTTGGCGTATGCTAAGGTCTCCGGTTAGTAACAAACATTGATGTATTTTAAATCTCTACTTCAGCACTCAGATTCCTGTCAAATTTGCAGTCATGATTGTCTAGATTGAACCCCAACTTAATTTGGATAGCAATCTCTTATAAAAGCATTTTATTGGCATTTTGTTTCACTTCTAGAATTGATTATTATCTCTCCACTCGCCTGGATTATTTCCATATTTAATTCCTGCCTCTAATGCTTATTTAACCGCTATTCATTAGCCTTTTTCAGGCTTAATTTAGCCATAATTTTCTCTGAGCGCTTTGAAAATATTTAGTTAGTCAGCCTGAGGGAAAGAACGTACCAAAATTAAGCACCTTGTAATTTGCATTTATGAAATGTATGAAGCCATTCATCCGGCAGACATGTGTGGTAGCTAATCGCATTGAATCTCACTTCCTCCAGCGTTTCAGCCTCAGACTCAATACACTTAAAAGCTCATTCACTTCCGCTCAAGACACGTTCTGCCTTGGCCCATTGGATGCCTTTATGATTCGAAGTTCTTTGGCAAAAGTCACACAGATACACACAGAGGCAGAGATAGAGATAGAGATAGACACAGACAAAAAGGGAAGATAAACAGGCGGGGAAACAGGGGAAAATGGCTGCCAGGTAGTGCGAGATCGACATATTCATTTGTAAATGAAATCAGACAGGTGCACAAACATACTCGAAGACCCTAAAAGGGAACCTATGGGTATCTATGGGTTCGGGCTTGTGTCTACCCTGCACTCACTGAAGCTTAAAGCCTTTGTGTTGCTTCTGGCTTATGCTTTTTGTAGCCAACTACAAGTTTGTGCACACACAACTTATGTGTACAATATCTATATATATATATAGATATATTTTGTGTGTGTGCGGATGAGCATAAGGAAGGCTCAAAACTTTGTTTGATTTTCTATTAATTAAAATTGCATTCAACTTGAAAATCGTATTTGTTGCCTCACAGGAAACACACCACACAGACAGACAGACAGAAAGCAGGGAAACAGGGAAACAGGAAAACGGGGAAACTTATCTATTATGCCCCATGCCCCAGCCAGGGTGGGCTGTGGCACGCCCATTTCCATTCAATAATGAACTTTGAATTGTAGCCTAATGGAAACACGTACAAGATTGCTTAAACAAACTTGACGAGAAGGCAGCATTGGCCAAAGCCCAAACCAAAGGAATTTAATTAATTTTCTTCGCCCCCGTTTATGGGTGTGTGTGTGGATGGGGCAGGGTCCCATGTTAAACACGCCCTTGGCGTGCCACCCACCCAGACAGACGCTAGAGTATAGACACGCTAATGCATCAAATTGTGTGGCATAAATGTTGGCGAGTGTCAAACGCCCCCTTCATTAACACGCGGCAGCTAACGGGGAGGACAAGGCTACTCCGTTTATGGCATTCAATGTCAGGGCTCGTCCGACCTCGTCTAGCAACTGTCACCGTCAAAGATAATTATTACCCAGCAACCTTTTGTCGCATCTGCTTAGTTCTCTTGTTTTTTTCCAGCGCCCCGGGAGCTTCAATCCTTTTTCCCGGCCATGCATAAAACATTTGAAATATTTGTGTTTGGGAAAAAAATGTGGAAAATGCATAAAAATATAGCAGGAATGCGATGACATATGCCGCCCGTAGGCGAACGCATACAAAAGAGCGCTTAGAGCCGCCATAAAAAAAATACGGTCGAGTGTTTTCCATTCAATACGTCCGTCTACATTCTGCATCCTGCATAATTAAATCATCGCCGGATTCCGTGAAAATAAAAATATTATTTGTTCAAAGTTTTCGCCTTTGTTTGAAGTTTTTCTACATTTTCCGCACTATTTGTCAGGGAACAAAATGTTTTCTGCCAATAAATCAATTGGCAATCACAAATATTTTTTTATAATTATTTGTTGTAAGCCCGGTTTTTGCCCGAAGCTGTGCGAAAAGCCGGCTCCGTTATTGTTTCAACGTTACATTGTTGTCTAATGGTTTAAAATTTAATGGATTTCTGCAAAGGTTGTAATAACGTTTATTGAATCGGAATTGGAATCGAAATCGGAATATGTGTATATGCCATTTCATCCTTTGATTTGAATACGTTTTTTCCGAATTTAGGCTTTAAATTATAGGGGATTAAAGTTGTCTGTGTCCTTTTTCTTTTGTGAATAAATCTTTGATGAAGTAGTTATGCACATGAATAATTTTCTTCTCTACTAATTTGAATTTGTTTAATCGAAGAAATACGAATTGCATCTCAGACGTTCCATTTCCATTTCCGCTTCCCATCTTTAAGATCTACTCCTGGCAAGCAATTTCCTGGCCAAATCGCTTTAAGCCAAAGCTTTCCTCCTACTTTGCTGCTTTTATTGTTTGGCAATTGTGTTAATCTAACATTTGTTAGGTATTTGGCTCGCTCCGCATGGATGTGCGTGTGGTGTGGCCCGAAGGCGGCAGGACCAAGAACATGGGTCAGAACAATGGGTATAATAACAACTGCAGGCGTTTTACACAGGACGAAACCCTCATTGGAGGGTGACATCCTTTTCCTGTAACCCTTGAAACAACACCAGAGCAAATGGCAGAGACAACAACAATCGAAACTTTTGCCACATTAAATCAGTAAATTTATTGACTTAACTGCTTTTCGGGGGGCGAGCCGAGGACATGCCACGCCCTCAGCCCGAGGGCACCCACAATCCACCCACAACATTCTCCACCCATCGTCTAAGGGACATCGTTTGAGGGTTGTCAGCATTGGCGTTTGTCTCTTGGCCGCTGGCTGCGCACTTTGCCACTTTGTTGGCCTGGCCAAGATGCTGTCCATGTGTCCTGCCTCCTCCGTATCCCCGTGTACTTGTGCTCATGTTTGGCTTGTGCCTTGCCCCTTGCTGTGCTGTCATAATTTTTGATTTGCTTGTTTTATTTGATGTCCTTGCTGATGTCGTTGCCTTTGCCAGGCGTTGTCAGGCGCTGCTTGCTTCTCTGAGTTTCAGTTTCAGTTCCAGTTCTGGGTCTCCGTCTCTGTCTCGGTCTGGGTCTCCTCTTCACTAAGCTGCTTCCCAGCTTAGGAAAAACAATTTTGCAAAATTTATTTTATAGCAAAATTATGCCAAACATTTCGAAAATGTTTCTATGTACTCGGTGGCTGTTGGCTGTTGGCTGTTGTTGTTGGCCATTTGTGACACACGCACACACACACACACAGACACATATGGCTATATCCCGTTACGCACACACACACACTTATTTCTATATATGAGAGTGGGTCGTGAGATCCAAGGAGCTGCTGCCTCTGCTGGAAGCTGGGCCAGAATTTATTTTAGAATTGTAAATATTTTTGCTCTGGCAGCTACAAAATTTGTGCCATCAGCTTTAGTTGAAATTATTTGCCCAAAAGTTACCGCCCCACCGCCCCGCCCCACGCAGATGAAAATCTTGTCTGTTATATAAACTCGGATAATGTAGCGCAAATAGTTGCTTATTATTTATTCCCTTTTATTGCCATTCCTTCCTCCCGCACTGCTAATGCTTCAGCCTTTTGTCTTGACTCTCTGGACTCTGGACCCTGTGGGGGGTCTTTATGGGTCTTTTACTTTTGGGTAATTTATTTGTGCGCTAAACAAAAATTAGTTGGAATATTTCAGTTGTTAATTAGGCATGCGTGAAATTGGGCAAAGTTTTGGCCATAGCATACTTTTGAGTTGAGGCAAAGTTTTTCGGCTCAAAGATCTGATTGGGGGCATGTTTATGGCTGCTGCTGGTTTCCTTAAAGTTTGCACAAAACTATTCCATTGGCATTCGTGTGCCGCCTAGTCAAAGGTTCCGCCAGGACTCCCGGGAGTACGGAGTATCTTTCTCACGCCTTAAATTTCAGTTAATTAAATTTCAGTCTATCCCGCAATTCAGATACCAAAACGAGTGCGGGGAGTGTGAGTGTGAGTTTATATCCAGACATAGACTAGCTTTTTGATAACACAAACTCACACAGAGAGAGCGCGTGGGGTTAGAGGGCACTCATGAGGGAGTGTATAAGAGATAAGTACGCTTGTAGAATGGGGACACAGACACACAAGGGGCTGGGGCTGCCTGCCGGATCTCTCTCTCTCTCTCTCTCTCCAAATGTTTACAATGAGTCTTACAAAATAATCAACATAAAAGCTTCAGTTACTTATTACACTTGCACAAAGGCGCATATACTCGTACGAGCTGAGCTTCGTTATAGAAATACAGACCCGAAAAAAATCACAGAAAATACAATTTTGTGCTAGAAAATTAAGTATACGTCATGCAGTCAAGAGACGACTCTTAAAACTAACTTTATATACGAATATACGAGTATGGGAGGGAGTACTTATGTGTAGAGATACTTATGGTAGCTACTATGTACGCTTCAAGTGAACTAAGTGCTCTTCTCGAATGCGATAATGCCAATAAAATACGGGATTCAATTAAAGGGAGACGCGGCGAAACACAAACTTCAACTCGAAAGAAAGGAAATACTTAAAAAGTTGGATGCAACAACAGAACATGCAACAAAGGGAAAAAAAACAACACAAGTTCTAGGGACACAACACAACACAAGACAAGACAACAATATGAGGAAGAAGAGACAACGAAAAAGACAACGACAACGACAAAGACAAAGACAACAACATCGCGAACGAGAACGAGAACAGCATGCGACAGGTTTACGGCTTACACGCAACATGCAACGGACCTCAAATCTTACTCACAGTTTGCTGCGTGGAGGTGACATTCGATGGGGCAACATTCTGTCCATGTTGCAGATAGACTAATGGACCGCCAGCCACCGACGACGACGAAGACGATGGCTGCCTCGATGCCATCGATTGCATCGACTGTATCGACTGCGGCTGCTGTACAATGGGCGGCGTTGACGTTGACGGAGCGGCTCCTTTGTCAAACTGATAGTACATGACATCGTTGGCGGGCGCCGAACCGCCGTACAGAGGCGGTGGCGGTGGCGGCGGATCGGCTGTCTGGGAGCCAGAGATGTGATATGCGGTGGGCTGCTGCTTGGGCGATCCCCCAGGAACACCACCAGCACCAGCCGCAGCCGCAGCTCCAGAACCAGAACCAGCGCCCGGCCCCGACCCGGCTGGCATTTGCGGCATCTTATAGTTGTAGATGTAGGGACGCTCGTACTCCGCCCCATGGATGTAGGACAAGAAGAGATCCGACTTGGCCGGCTGCATCCCATAGCGGCCCGATGCTGTGGCCTGCCCAGAGCGCTGACCCGGGGGACGGCTATGCCCCGAGCTGGTCACGCTGCTGCTGGCGTAGTGCAGCGGATAGCAGCTGGCATTGGCCAACTGGCCGCCGCCGCCCCCGCCCGTCAGGAGCTGGGTCTTGGTTATGCTCTGGCCGGAGAGACGTCGCGTGGGGACCCCAATGTCCGACTTGGCGTCGCGCCTCTTCACCTGCGCCGCACTCGTCGAGGGTCCCTGATAGTAGTACGGGGCCGCCGGATTGCTGGGCCACTCCACGAAGCTGCGTTGCCTGCTGAAAGCACCACCACCCCCACCAGCACCTCCGCCACCAGTTGATACCATGAGATTGCTGCTGCTGCCGCCGCCGGTGGCCACGCCGGCACCTGCCATCGATCCCGATCCCATTCCCGAGCCCCTGGCCAGGGCATTGTTCAGGCTGAACTTGTACTGGTTGTTCTCAAAGGTCGTGTAGTGGAGCAGGCGATTGGCGTGGCCAGCCGCCGGCGACTGCATCGGGTTAGTTGCGTTTGTTTGTGGATTGGGGTTGGAATTGGGATTGGTATTGGGAGTCGTGTGACCATGGCCCGAGGAAGAGGATGCATTGTGGACCGGCGCCAGGCCGCCCGCACCGGCGCTTGTGGGATTAGTGGTCGATGAGGAGGAGGCGTATTTGTAATTGGTCTTCTGCTGTTGCTGCTGCTGCTGTTGCCGCTGCTGTTGGGCGAACAGCGAGCGCTGCTGCTGCTGTTGATTACTCACAGTCTGTTGCATGAGGCTGTTGTAGCCGCCGTTGGTGCCGCCTCCGGCGCTGCCGCCCGACTTTCGATGGGATCCGCTCGAGGCGCCCGATGATTTGTTGGTGCCATAGCGTGTGCTGTCACTGGACCTAAGAATGGTGGGATGGTGTGAATGGATACAGAGGGAAAAGAGAAGGATTAGGGATGTATCAAACTGAAGTGTCTGATATCGATAAAAAATCGATACACTCTATCGAAATATCGAAATCAAATATAGGTGAATTTATACATTTATCGCATAAAATATCGATAAATATCGATTCTTTCCTTTCAACAATTCCACTTACCTTTCTGAAGAGTAGGCATAATCCTGATCGGCACCTAGACCCGAATCCGTGTGCTCGTGTGAGACACGCAGAGCGGAGTTCTCCAATGGACTCAGATTCGAACCAGTGGGCGAAATGAAGTCACCCATGCTCATGCTAGACATCATTCTATAAAGAATGTGATACTCTTATTCCGAAGCCTGAGTAGGACTCCCCCTGGTAAGCACTTACCTAACCAGTCCATTGTTGCGTTCACATTCTCGGGATGATATCGTGCTGGCCGATCGTATGGATCCGTTCTTGGGAGCATTTCCTCCCGCGCCGGCGCCACCGCCGTTACCCTCATGCGGATGCGAACTTTGGTAATAGAGCCTGAAAGGCGGCTCAACTATAAGATCCAGCCGCTATAGCTATCGGATCCTTTTTCTACTCACCCTCTGATGCGATCTACGCGAATCCTCGCCTGTCCGGCACTGGCGGAGCCGCTGCCATTGGTTATGGTGTTGCCAGAGCCCGTGCTCTTGGCCCCCACGCTGCTCTTGCTGTTGCTCTTGTGGATCTTCAGATTGGAGTTGGAACGCTTTGAGGTGGTCTCCACCACTGTGTAGGGGATCTCCCGTAGCTGCTGCTCCGACATGCCCTCGGTGTCCACCAGATCGAACTGCAGATGCTTGGCCAGCTCGCTGTTCCACATGCGACTGCGCGACTCCGAAGGAGATCTATGGAAAGAAAGAAGTTAGGATTGAGGATCGTCTAGGGGAAAGGATCATCTTTTTTCACTCACTTGTTCTTGCGATGCCTCCTTGATTTGTGGTGCGAGTGCGTGTCCGAGTGGCTGTCGTTGCTGTGCAAACTGCGGGCCACCATGCTGCTCTTGGAGACTGCCGCCTGCTGGACGGAGCTCTGGCCAAGGCTGGCCTCCGCCTGTCGTCGTTGCACCTCTCGCCACTGCGTCGTGGAGTCGATAAGCTCGGCACTTCCACTCCTCATCGAGGAGCTGCGATGTCCGGAGTAACTGCGTCCCCGGGTGCTGTCGTGATCAGAGCCGCCGGCCGAGTCCCGTCGATGCCTATGCGAGCGGCGGTGCTTGCGATGATGCGAGCGACCCGATCGCCCCGAGCGACCTGAGCCTCGCGAGAGTTCACTCTCATTGTCGGAGGTGCGACGATGGCGATGCTTGTGTCTGGAAAGGGAATCGTAGTTCCTCAGAGACTTTACCCCGAGGATCTCCTCTGGAGACTTACCTTCTTGTGGATCTGGAATCATTCGAGGAGTGACTCTCCACAGAGCTGGACCTGTAGCGCTGCTGCTGATGCGAGGCGGATGAGGAGCTGGCCCGCTGCTGTCGCTGGTGGTGCGACGACGAGGACGACTGCTGGTGGGGATGGTGGCTGGTGCCATGGCCATGGCTGTGGTGCCCATGATGGTGGTGATGATGCGCCGTGCTGGCCGATCTCACGGACCGCGGACTCGACGGAGTGTGGCCGAAGAGCGATCTTTGCTGCGACCTGGGCCATGGGGCACTGCGCGTGCTTCGCGGCGAGTCAGGTGTCTGGAGGTTGCCACCGCTGTTGTTGTTGTAGCTGCTGGAATTGTTGTTCTGTTGCTGCTGCTGCTGCTGCTGGGGGGACTGCTGGTGGCAGGGTCGGATGCCCAGGCTGGTGGGAATGCTATACGTGGATCGGTAGGGGCTGTCATAGTTGCTAGAGGGGGAGGAGGAGGAGTTGGATAGTCGGATAGAAGAGATGGGGGATCAGTCTCGCATTATTTTGCCATAAATTTAAATTGTTTAACATAAACGTTGATTAAAGTCTGCTCTGCGGCATTGGGGGCCATTTAGGCTGTCGGAGGAGCCAACGCTATGCAGAGGATCGCCTTAAACCCAAAGCCTGAACATCGAACTCGCATCTCCAAGTGGAACTCCAACTCCGACTCCATCTCCATCTCCACATCCAAGATCGACACAGACAAATAATGCGCGTGTGTAAAATTGAGTAATTGCCGCACTGGCAATCAGCGGGCAATCATTTCGTACTCTCAGGAGTCGTCGCCATTTGACTTGGACTCGGATCCAGAACGTGCCTCTGAGACGGAGATGGAGATGGAGACTGCGGCCAAGACCGAGACCGAGACCGAGGCGTGCCTAGTGATTTATGCTCCCGCTTCGTTTTGGTCGTTTCGATCTCTCAGACCTCTCTGAGCAGGAGGCAACTTGATTGGCCTGTCCCGGCTGCCTGATGTTTGGGCTTCTCTTTGTTTGCAAATGATAAATGACGTGAGCTATTTGCTCATCCCAATCCCCAGTCCCCAATCCCAGTTCTTCCAAGGAATTGCCAGTGCTGCTGCCTGTCCACCGATTACACAGCCAGAAACACTTTGTACGGATCGGGATCGGGATTGGGATTGGGATTGGCTTCTATTACCTTATTTAGACCCTCACCTGAGCGTGTAATTTATGCACCAGCAGAACACTTACACTGACAGCCAACAGCAAACTGACGGCAGACAGCAGACGGCCGACAGAGTGGGAAGAAACTGCTGTCTAATTCGAAATGTGTTCTAGGATCTGTTCAGTGTGTAGTGTCCTTGCTCTTCCACCACACATAAATCTCCTGCCATGACTCAATCTATCTCTCTCCCTCTCTCTCATCTTCCGCTTCACTTAATCGCTGGTTCGCAACATCCTGGCAACCGTTTCCGTTGCCCAGAAACTCAACTAATGGCTGGGATTTTTATTTGTCTATATAATTTGATGTGCACAACCATAAAACATTTAATAAATGTTGCGTCTAGACAATGTAACTGCCTTCAAAATGCCAACTAAATGGATTTTGAACACGAAATTCGAAACAAAAAATCGAGTGCCCCGCCACATGCAATGGGTGGCACTTGAACGAGGACAATGCCAAGGAGTTAGCCACCCATACCCACACCCGCACCCATCCTGTGGTTCTGTCAAACACAAACATGAAATGTATTGTAATGGGGGCAATGGGAATGATGAAGTGTTCTGGCTGCATTCCTTTCAGATTGAACCCGGCGAGACAATCGAGTGAGCCGCGCAATTGGATGCTGCCAGACACTGCTCTGCGGCCCCCAAAAATGTGTTTGAAAATTAAAAACAGATCAAAGGGAAAGGCCCTCTCGAACAGGACCCATGAGAGCTCTTCCGGCGGCGGGAGCAGCCTCTAAAAATTATTACCACAAAAAGCGTATCCCAAAAAAGGACAACTACGTCAAAGGAAGTAGCAGCAAGAGTAGCAGCTGCTGCATAAATGGGTAAAAAATACACTAAAAAGGCAAGTACTGGAGAGAGTACTCTCTCTGTGCACAGAGGAGGGGGAGGGGGGAGCGAGCAATGGGTAAATCAAAACTTTTGTGCATGGAATGAAAACAAATGATGGACATTCGGGGGGTACTCACTTGGAGATGTTGCCCAGACCTGGCTGTGGCAGCGGCCTGTTGCCCATGTTGATGCCTCCTCCTGCACCGCTGACGACTCCTCCGTTGCCAACGACTCCGCCTAGAAGAGCTCCGCCACCTCCAGCTCCTGCTCCTCCTCCTGCTCCGTTGGTGCCTCCGCCTTTGTGGCTGTTAAAAAAGTCATCAATCACGCGTCTGGGCTGGCGCTTGGAGGGCACGCGAGTGAAGGCTGGCGGGGATCGTCCGGCGGCCAGTGCATCCTTCTCCGTTTGCTTGTCCGGGCGACTTTCGGGTTGTTTTCGGGGTGTTGTTCGGGGGTTTGGCGGGGGGTTGGTTGTGGCAGACATGCGAGTGGCGAGTGTTGGGCACAACATAAAAGTAGGCATAAAGGCGTCCGAAAATATTAACAACACAAATGGGAAAAAACGGCCAAAAAACGTAAGCCAAAGGCAGGCGCAAGGGAAGACTTGCTCTTGATGGTCCCGGCTAATAATGAACAGTGAACCATAAAAAGGTTGTAAACCAAAAGCAACCAAAAGAATAAAAACGAAGAAAAACTTTCATTTGTTTCACAAATTAAAAACGCCAAGGCCCTTCCTTGGATCTCCCTCCGTCGTAAAATGGGAGTCCGAGCCAGAACCAAAAATTTTCGTCTATCTTTTTTGGCTAGAACTTTCCCTACGATACACTTATACTACACCACACCACATACTCTCTCTGCTGTTGGCCAAGTTAATAGTTTCGTGGCCACGTGAACTCGATTTGGGGGCAAGAAAGTTTAGCGCAGCAACTAAATGGTCAGCCGCAGTCACCGCAAATGTCTGTCATAAACATGAAGCCAGGACTTACTTGCCTCCAGCTCCAGTTCCAGTTCCAGGCCCAGACCCCCCATTCGAAGCCCAATCCCCTGCCACATTCGTCATGCACAATTTGGCTTGCATTTGGCCAGCCCCCCGTGTGCCCCCCTGTGCCCTCCTGTGCTGTCCTTTCCTGCCGTGGTTTAGAGCCGCATTTCACAGAAAGTCATTAGTGGGCTTTGCACTCGAGTTGCTTTTCGGCCGAATGCCTGCTGGCCCTTGCCCCGTACCTTGTGCCTTGCAAGGCTTCCTAGATCCGACATTTTTATTGGACTTCCAATTAGTTGACCATCCAGCGATGGCGTAAAGTTGATCTATGTATGCTGGCCTCCACTCCTGCCTACCCTGCTTCTGTTTGGGGCAGAGATGATTTCTAATTGGAGCTGCATGAAATTCGAGGAGCCCAACACATGCGAACTTGCTTCATTTTCTCTCTTTCAAAGGAAAACTGAAAGTAACCTGGGAGTAACAATCGACCAAGTGGTTATACCCTGGAGCTGGTCGTTGGAAAGGGAATGTCCAATTAAGGCAAAAGATTCCAGCAAACGGAATATCAGAAGGCATTTCATAGGCAAATTATTCCCCTACATAAACTACATTTCTATACCCTTTAAGCTAAGCCTAAGCCTTCTTTCATTACACTAATAAGTATCAGCAGTACCCCCCCTTTCGATAGCCCCATCTTTTGATCCTCTTGAGAACCAGTGCCCCGTCCATGCAGCAGGTCATCTGTACGAGTATGCAGCTGCCACGAAATCCACTTGAGCTCTGCCTCTTAATGAGCTAATCACATGGGATGCACTCGAGGCGAGTCGAGTGTTTGGTCCATTGGAATTTGTTACGTCTTAATTGGCTGCGCTTTCGGGTTTCGGCCAATAAATTAGCCAGAGTCCAGCTCGGAGCTGACATGGTTATGGTTTCTTTGGATTTAACAACTTTATCTAATGGCCATGCCATGACGAGGGCGGAGCACATGACTGCACCCACTTGTCGGGCCGAAATACTTCCGGCATATATATCATCAGAAGGAACTCTGCGCTGTGCCTGTGAAGGTGCGGTACGGTACGGTACTCACCTGTGCCTGAAGCGCGATCCCAGTTGGAACAAATCGGTTGCATGCGACTGGGAGCTGGGCAGCGGGGCGACGCGCACCTGCCTGAAGAACGCATGGTGTTCCACGCAGCATCTCCACAAGTGTTTGCACGCCGATTTGCGAGGCGTCTCGAAGCCGTAAGTGCTGAGCTCATTCTGTGGAGGAGGAGCAGAGGGAGGAGGAGGATGCGGGAAATGCAGTGTGTGATAAGCGGAAAAGTCAAGTCACGACGATGGGCCATGGGAGCGATGGGAGCGACGATGCCGACAAAAGAGTCCAAAGAGTCGAGTCGAGTCGGTTGCCAAGTGAAGGCAAAAGGCAAATTGAGTGAATGAATGCCTCAGCAAAAGTTGTTTCCACTCGTTCCTACCACTCAATGGTTCTTCCCCTTTGCAGAATGTAAAGTGTGAATTTCCCCCCCAAAAAAAAACCCGTCCAACAAAAATCAAGTCGAAAAGGAAAAACGTTAAAGTTTCGCCTTTTGTGCGCGTCAACTGGCTGCAAAAAGTTTTTTGATTATCAAAGCGTTAACACCCGAAAGTGTACAAGTTTCAGAAGCTGCCCCATTCGGTGTCTTCTATCTTCTATCGCCGCTGCCAGAGCACCAAGCAGCTACTTGTTGGCTAACGAGTCTTCTAGCACTTTACTCCGCTCCTGGCGCCACTTGATGCCGCTGACAGCCAAAAAGTTGTCGCCCAAAAGGCAGCAACGGGGACACAAAGAAATTGGCGACACTGCAAAATGGGAAATAAGAAATTGAAAACAGCTGCGAGATGTGATGGAGAAGCATGGATACCCTATAGCGATCGCTTGAATGCTGATTAATGGGGACTTCTATATGAAAATGATTGATTGATCACTTGACAGATATTTATGATAATTCTATAACAGATCCGTAGGGTTTGGTAAACGCTGTTTATCCATCTTTGAACCTTTAGTGCTCCCAGATAAATCCTATCCCATCTAATCCCTCTTGGAACCCAAGGATAACTGCCATTCGAGCACTACCCTTTTTCCATTCCACTCTTTATACGAACTGCAAATTGTATGAAGCACTTGTCGGCCAACAAATTTATGACCAAGATGGGGGGATCTGCATCGTCAATTGTGGCCATTGTCGCCCTACCCCCAGTCCGGCTTTCCCATTCGCGCCCATGGCCTTCGTCTCCATTGTCGCGTTCGGGTGCGTGAAAAATTTACATTTTTATCGCTTATCCTGAGCATAAAATAGCGTCCTTTATAATAAACTTTGGCAATGCGCGGCCAATAGTAATGAGCCACCGTCGTCTTGTTGCGCAGCACGACAATCCCGCTCGGCGTGAGCCCCAGGAAGTACTCCACGCTGTCCTCGCCCTGTGGGAGCAAAGAGAAAGAGAATTGAGAACTTTAGTGAGAGCGAAACTTTGGCAAAAAAAAGGCAGGCGCAAAAGTTTCTTTCTGGCCATTGCCAAAAAATGTGTTAACAAGAGGAAAGTTTTGCGCCCATTAGTAGCAGGCGGCATTTTTATGGATACGTCGAGCACCGAACGCCGAACGCCTCCCCGTAAGAATAACCGAAATAAATGTAATTTTAGCTGTTAATTAAATTAAAAAAAAGGAAAAGAAAATAAGGAAGGGGCATGGGAAGGGGTTGGGAGGAATAGTAAGGAAAATCCAAATGAAAGACGGCTGCCTGGCGCCGCGATAGTCAATGATTTGTGTCTATAAACAAACACAAGGGAGGTGGAAGGTGGGGCGGGAGGTAGGGCACATACCACAATCATGTGGAGTACAAGGGTTCATGCCACATGCCCCCCCCCAGACAAACACAGCTGGTGATTTATTGAGGTTTGATACCAAAGTAAAGGGCAATAAAAAATGCAAATGAAGTGCCAACTTACGCAGCACAAAACCAGGGGATCGGGCAGGGGTTAGAGTCTCGTCTGAGACACACACACACACACACCCCAAAATCGGGTGGTTTTTTGGGGTAATCATTGCCCTCTCCCCACGTTTTGGGGTCCAGAAATGTGAGCAAATGATTTATAATATTTGCCATGAAATGAAATTAAACTTTGCATTTCCCTGCTGACCCCTGTTCCACCCGAAACCAGCTGTGGTTTTGGGGTCTATAACTTACCAAAACGGGATGCAAATCCACGCCGTACATATCATGCCATTTGACTTTGTCCAGATAGTTCAGCTCGGCACTGGATGGGGACATGCCCTTGAGCTGCTGGTGCAGCTCGGAGACGCGCGTCTCCAGCTCGTTGCTTTGGTTGGGCAGCAGCCGGAACTCGGAGACATAGCCCTTGGAGTGGCGTCGCTGATCGTAGTCCCCCAGCTCGGCTGTGAATGATTTATAATATATCAAAGATGCTCCTCTTCTGACAAACGAGTGTGTCCTTCCCACTTACATTGGACCACAAAGGCACCCAGCTCGGCGGCCAGTTCAAAGGCCACTGGCAGTCGTCCCTGAAGTACATCCTGTTTGACTTGCAGAAAAAGTTGGTATCTGAAAATTGACAAATTTCATTAGTCAAAGGATGAAGGACCAAGTTAACAAGCTGACAAACAAATCCTTGGGCATAAAATTATTTGATAATCCCCCCGCTGCCACCCTATTCCATCGATGTTTGTCCAAGGCAAACACAACCGGAAAACTTGTTGACTTTTTGGGCGTAACATCAAAATCATGAAGCAAATAAACAACAGACGGAACTAGTCACAAAAACAAGAACCACAACAGGATACAGATATGTCGCAAAAGGGATGGGCAGGGCAGGGCAGGGCAGGGCGTGCTGTGTATCATATTTCACAATTATTTGCAAAGGCCTGAGTTTCAAGTTGATGTTTGCCTTAATCCTTTTCGGTCTAGCCGGCTGCTGTCCTTGTTTGACTCTCTGATAGGGGAGGACTAATATCCCTCTATTTATCCATTGGAATTTTCAACTTTGTCGCTGTCGAAAGTCAATTGCCGTTTATTGTATTGCCGCAGACTTTGTATAGCTAACATAACAAAATTCTTTGGGCCGTAGTCCCAGTCCGTAGTGCACTTCTGCCATAATGCATTCAGTGGCAATTGCATTTGCCACATGAACCCATAAACCCATGGAGCCGTGAACCCTACTTTCCCATACAGCTTTCCACTTGGCTACAAGTGCATTTCGATGCATTTATATGCGCTAATATTAGCGCAGCAGCAGCATCAGCATCAGCATCAGGGCATAGATTTTGATGATGTTTGGCCAAATGGTGGGCTCCGCTCCGCTCCATCCTTCCATCCTCGACAATCCACTCGCCACTCTGCCGCCGCCACCGCCGTTGCTGCTGTCTCTGATGATGATTATGGGGAACGTGTCGTCGTATAAAGTGCAAATATTTGCACACACCAAATGCTTGATAAATGCAGCAATCGCCCCCAGACACCATCATCGCATCGCGCCATCGAACGATGATGAAAGCCATGACTATGTCCCTGTGTATCCTGTCCGCCCTTTCCTATGTCCACATATCCCTTGACAGGGCTGACCAGCATAAACGTTTGCGTTTGCGACATTTGGCATTTTGCACACCAATCCGCTCCCAGGGTCCATCCATGCAACATCTGCATCCCAGTGGCTGCCTCTCCTTTTCAATTGAGTATTGCGTTATTTTAATTTATTTTGCTCAATGTATGTGTGTGTGTGTGTGTGCATAAATGCATTAATTTCATAATGCATTATCCATTAGTTAGTCGTGGCCCTGGCTCTCTCCTTAACTGCATCTCACTCGTCCATTTGCTTCATTTATTGTTAATTGCATTATAATTATGCGTCTGTTAACAAATTAAATTTCCTCAAATTCAATTTGATGAATATCCCAGGCCAGGCCAGGCCACGCCAGACCAAAAGTTGCGCCACATTAAATGGTTTAAATAATTAATTTAATTGAGGATTCAGCACCGCACACTCACCTGGTGATTTCCTCCAGGAGCTTGCAAGGATCGGCAGCATAGAACTTCACACCGAAATACAAGTCGTATGGATCCGATTTGGGTTTCAGCTGACGGGAGATGCGTGAGGCAGGGTCCAGCCAGTGCTGCGGGAAAATTAAGCACAGGAAAAACAGAGGTTAGGGAGGTCGAACCACACACAACCATGCACAAAACTGTGTGTGTCTGAAGGACAACAGACAGGTGCTTGAAAGCGAAATTATATAATTCGCCACCCCCCCACCCAGCGATGCAGAGAGAGACTCAAAGAGTTGCGCCTCCCGCCTGGGGCACGGCTTTTTGTTCTCATTTCTTTAGCGCTCGTTGCGCCTGAATGAATTTCAATGAAAATGAAAATGAAAATGAATTTCAAAAACCAATATGTTTGCACAGCGGAAGTAGAAGCAGGAGTCCTGGACAACACTGCCTGCCTGCCTGCCTGCCTTACCGTTTGATTCTCCTCGTCGATATAACGTATGCCGAAGTATGAGGTCTCGATTAAATTGAGCCTGGCAAAGACGACATCCAGCAGAGCCTGGCCCGGCAAATCATCCTGAAAATAGACAAGAAAATTGCTGTTAAAACACAGGAGTATGGCTAAGGGAGAAACCAAAGGGAGGGAAGTGGACGCTGACTGGGATGAGTTGGGTCTGAGAGCAAGGAAAGCACAGACTGGGCAAAGACTGGGCAAAAGGCAAACACTGTGGAGACACTGGCAAACTGTTGAGCCATTGAATGGCCACAGCCATGGTCCTCGGTCCTTGGTTCTCGTTCTGTGCCCTCGTTCTCCGGTTGGCTAACTCTCTGCCTCTGCCGTCTGCCTCTGCCGTCTGCCGACAAAAGTGAAAACTTCCCGAGTGACAATTATTCAATTGGAAAATTGCTGCCTTTTTTTCGGTGCTGCCCTGCCGCTTGTTTCTCTTTCTGTTGCCTTTGCACTTTTCTTTTGCTGTCGCTGTTTGCTGATAAAATAAAATGGAAAAATATAATAAAAAAGGAAAACAGAAAGCACAAAATAAAACGAGGACCAAATGCGGCCGTCGCCAAAGCAAATAAGAAAATGTTCCCTCCAAAAAGCAAAAGCCAAACAATTTATGGCAAATCGAAGTGTGGACAAAGTCGGGCAATCAACAATTTTCTGTTGGTTTAATTTAATTTGTTAAAGCTTTAAAATGCCAATTCCCTTTTTTTCCCCCTCTCTCTCTCTGTCTAGTGGCAATAATAAATTGAGTTGATTCTCTGGGGAGACGACTGCCCAACTCCTTCTGCTCGGCTCGGCTCAGGCTGCCAAAAAAAAAGGTTGCCGCAGCTGCAGGACCGCAAAAAAGCGCCCAAACTATGGTCTATGGCCAGGGGCGTACTATTGTTAACCGCAAAGGCTCCTGACACGCCCCTGCCCGACCGGGTCGAGTCCGCCGGTGGGGGATGCTCCTTCATTGTCTGCCACGTGTCTCATGTGGAGCAGCTGGCGCTTCAACATGTTGGATTCTCTCTCTTTTGGTGGCTGTTTTTACACCCATTACTCAGAAAGTATCCTCAAAGAGTATAATCAATTCGTGTAGGTGTATGACACACCCTGGGGGAGTCTCCCACAGAGTAGCTTAGCAGTAAAGAGCGAGTTCTTGTGCGGTTTTTCTGGGATGTACTCAAAGGGAAAGCAATATATCCCCCAATGTCTCCCGGTTCACCGTAAGTTCTCTCCTGAGTTCTAATAAGATCAGAGTACTATACCATATAGCTGCCATAGTAAAAATCGATCGAAAGACGGGTTAATTTGTTTCTTTATCCATTCACCCAGGGTATCAAATAATTCGACAACCATATCCATCATTCCTTCATTGTTTTTTGTTGTGGTTTCCCTCTCTTTTTTTGGCACTGACCAACAGACACTGACTTTTGCCTTTTGTTGCTGGCGTTGCTGTTGCCATTGCCTATGGCATTGCTGTTGCTTTTCCGTTCGACCCGTTGCCATGTTTTATTTATGGTATTTTTGCCTGGTCAAAAGATCCCTTTGGGGGCCACATCCTGCACACACGACGACGACGACGATGGGCAGGGCATCGCATCCCTTTGCATGCATTCCATTCCCAGTCCCTCTACCGTTTTACTGCTGTTGCGTCATAAACTTAATGGCTGGCAAGTGTGAACAAACTGGGATTCGGCCAGAACCGAGCCGAGCTCCGTTTTGAATTTATGTTAAGCATTTTCTGCTGACCCAACACGAAACACAAAAGGACTGGCATCGAGATGTTTAAGCTGCCTTTTGGGAATTAAAACTGCCAGAGAATTGAGTTCAAGACGAAGGCGACGGCGACGGCGACGGCTAGGGCGATAGTCTCTATATGACAACACGTTCTCACAAAAGTTCCCTCACACTTTCGAAAGGTCAAAACGAGTTGATTTTTGCATATGCTGATGGGGCTCTCTGGGCTCTCTCCAGGGACATTTTTGTATGCGGGTATGTGTGGAAAAACTAATTGCATTCGAGTTTGAGTTGACTGCATTAGATGACAGTCGAGACGAGAGTGGAGTGCAAGGGGCAAAAGGGGCAGAGGAAGGGGAGGGGAGTGACACAGTGACAGTGACAGTGACAGCAGAGACTAAGTGAACGTGCTTTTGGAGTTCCTGAGCAGTCTGCTGCGATGCAGTCCCTGTCTCCCTCCCTCCTATGCAGTCTATGGGTGTACACCAGGACCATTCTATGTCCTGCAGTCCATAGCCATTCTGCTGCTGTCCTGCCATCCTGCTGCCTTAAATTGCATTACAAATACGTGAACGTGGGCCAAGGACATTAATACAATGGTCCGTAAAATTTCCTACACAAGAGCATGTCCGTGCCCCTGTCCATGTCCTTATTGTTGTCACCAGTTCTGTGCTCTGTGTTCTGTTATATCTTTTGTTTGTTTTTGGTGTTGTTTTATATGTTGCTGTTGTTGCAGTTGTTGTGAATGCTTTTACCATAAGACACAAGCAGAAAAGTGCATTTTAAAAATGCATAAGAACCGTGAGCGTTCATCATATTGTCGGTCTGCCGTTTTTACTTAGTCAAAGCTCAGACAGGACGAAGAGAGCGGAGGAGGAGCGAAGGAGGCGGCGGCGGAGTTTGAGGCTAATAATGTATGTGCCCCGTAAATGGAATACTTGATGAAGGTGAGTGGCAGAGTAATATAATATCCCTTAAACATGTGCGGAAGAGAGTTTTTCCCTCCGAAAGGAGCTTCCACCATCGATCTTCATAGATTGGAATAGACACGTCGCTCCCCTTCATCGAAACTCAAACTAATAGAGAGGGACCGACGGACAGACCACCCCTACATAACAAGTTTCCATCCTAATGAACTACGCCTCAGGCATGTCGAAGGCCCGAAAGCCTTTCCCTAACGTTATGGCTGAAAATCAACGTGAAAACATGTAAGGGACCGCAATGGCCGGCAATTAATCACAGAGCGAAAACTAGACAGAGCTGGCGGGCGGGGCAGGGAAAAACCCGGAAAAACTTGTGCAAACAAAAGTGTTTAAGTCCCAAAAGGTTTTTTTTCTGCAACCACTCCCTGACTCTATCTCCCTCACTCTCCGACAGAGTTCAATAAATTAGATTTCGCTTGAGCCAGAGTGAAGCGAACGAACCAATGACGTAGTAGATGATGTCTGGGGCATCAAAGGATGATGTGGATGCGGATGCGGATGCGGATAGCTGGAAGCTCGAAGCTCGAAGCTGATGCTGACAGCAGCGAAAATTGAGGAGCGGGCAACCCTGGGGTCGGATGTGGCCCAACGATGATTATGTTGATGCTAATGATGATTAGGTCTTTGGCTAAAATGTCTTAATCAAATTATGCTTACTTTGATGTTCGAAGGAGTGCTTGCTGGCTGGCTGGCTGTGTGGCTGCCTAAAGGACATCGAATCCTGGCCAAGTACACTTAATGAGCTTACATTTTTCCCTAACCAGAAGCGCCTCCACACCATTCCTGTCAGCTGTTGGCAGGCGGCGGCGGGGATAGAAGAAGTTTTTCGCCATGCAACTTAATTAGAGGAACGCCAAGTGGTAAACCGGAAAATGTAGCACACATGTCTGGCCACCAGCATTCCATTTCTTTCCGTTCCATCCCCCAAGTAGCTCTGCCATCCTTTTGGGGCGACGACACTTTTTCTGTGCGGGGAAAATCCCTGCTAAAACGTAATCAACGTCTTGCCAAAACTTTAACTACGTGACTAACCCAATTCTTGCCTCTTGCGTGTGTGTGTGTGCTGAAATCTGCTGCATGTTGCCCCCAGACTTTAATATAATTAACACTTAGTTTATGTTCTCAAAGGGTTACACTTTTGCCCTTCTTCTTTTGGCATTATGTCAGCTTATTTGTTGCAATTTACAGCGGGGAAAAGCTCAGCGAAAAGGGAAAAGCCGCTGCTGCCATGAGGGTCAGGTCAGATGGTGATGCTACTCAGCATCTGGCTCTGCCCCAAAGATGGTTCCATCTACCATATACATATATATATATATATGTACGAGTGTGTGTGTCCTGGCTGCAACTCTTCTCGTCTGAGGCTCTCTTCTCCGAATTGCATTGTGCGTATAATTGCGATGCTTGGCTTAAACGTGCGCTGACCTCTGACAAACACACAGATACACCCAACACATACACAGATACAAAAAAAAAAATAAAAACAGAGCTGCATTCGTTTGTGTTTATAACGGCATTATGAGTCTTAAGCTCAGAGCAAAAAAAAGCATTAAAAACAGCAGCACAAACAAATCTAAAACAAGAGAGAAACATACACGGAGAAGGATAGAGATAAACATAGAAAAAGAGAGAAATATACAGAGAAAAGGAGAGAAAGAAAGAAAGAAAGTCCCAGAGAGAGAGAGAGAGAGAGACAGTCAATGTCACAGACAAAACGGCGACAAAATGAAAGAAAAGCAATGGCAGAGCAGAGCCAACATCGTGTTGTTGTCGTCGTCGTCGTCGTCGTCGTTATGCACAAAACCCAGTCAGAGAATCCAAATGCTAAAGCAGATTTATGTCCATGCCGTCGCTCCTTTAGCCTCCTTCGTTTTCATCTCTTTGGGAACGTACCGCCCCCCCCGCACGCGCCTCTGGGGCTCATCCCCATATTGGCGCATCTTCCACCTAACTGAAAAACACATTCAACAAACGAGATTTGCGTAATTCCTGCAGCTCAGCCTCCAAAGGTTCGTCTCCCGTCTACGTATCTTGTTTGCTGTTTGCTGGCTGTTCTCGCCGATGTTGTTTCTGCTGTTGTTTCGGGGAGATGCCTTTGCTGAAGGATACCCTATGAAAACAGGTGGGTATAATCGGAAATTGCTAAGGGAATAGCCAGCAATCGAAGGGGGAGCAAGACAGGAACTATAACGAAGAAAGTGCATATTCCCAATAACATATTCTTGGTACAAAAATATGAGAGGCAATCCAGAAGATGCCAACGTCTCGACTCTGAGAACTCTCTTGATCAAAACTACAGCCAATATTCACATAAATCCAACTCTTTGCTCCTCTCCCGTAAGAGTATCCATCTGTTTGGTGCCTTCGCCAAGTGTATTTGTGCTGCTCCTTGTTCTGCAGATGCCTGCAGTTTAGAAGCGACGTCGGCTGTCTGTTTACGAGAGTTTTATTTCGCATGCCACGCCAAACGGGCACAAAGCCTGACAATGCTGCATGTGGATGTAGACGACGACGACGACGACGACGGGCTGGGTCTCCTCCTCAGCCTCAGCCTCAGCCTCAGCCTCTTTGACTCCGACTCTGACTCAAAATCAGCATCAGCATCAGCTTAGGCATCAGCTTTGGAGGCATCTCCAACTTCAACTAGAGCTGCCTCCTGCCCCGTGATGCAATATGAGTTGTGTGTCGCCCGTCATCGTCACATAGCGGCACTTCTTGTACCGCCTTTCCGATCCCTCGTGTGGCATGTTTTGGCTGCTTTTTTTTCTCCAGACTTTGGCAGTTCTTTGGCTCGTTCGTTGCCCCGTTGACATTTGTCGCAGCTTTTCCGCACTCTGCTCACTTTTTTTGCAGCCTTTTCCTGCGGGATGCGCTCTTTGAGCAAAGGATAGTTTCCTTTGCTAGTGCTAATCCCAGCCCTGGGCATGGCAATCAATATGTGGCACAATGGCGGTGAAATATTGCACGTGCAACTGTTCAACATGTCTCGAGCTTTTCCGGCTGGCTGGCAGAGAGAGAGAGCTACGACTTCCGCCGCGGTGGCAACACTTGCATTTTCCGCACGCTGCACGCTGCACGTTGCACTCTGCGGAGACCCTGAGCAACGTCTGTGTGGCAAATGCTGGATATATCATTGTGTTTGGCTGGCAAATATTTCTGCGCTGCTCCGCGCTTATCCTCTCGCACACAAAAAACTAAGACATGGCTCTAGACCCGGTCTCACCTTGAAATTTCTTTGGCGCTTTTGTTAGCTCTCCCATTCAAACGCTTGGGCAAACAAACAGCACAAACAGACAGACAAACAGTGCAAACAGACAGAGACAGAGGGGCAAACGGAGGGGGGGCTAACTGACAGCGACACAGGGCGCAAAAGAAGTCGAAGAAGTGAGGCTGAGGCTGAGGCTGAGGTCCCGTGGACCACCAAGTGAGTGAGTTATCTGATGGCCGTCAAGTTAGAGCTCTTTCTTGGTCTGATCTCCCACCCGTTCGTTCTGGCCACCCGCTGAACCGTCTGTCTGTCCAACCGTACGACGTTCTGTATTTGCGTTTAAAGTTTTTTTGATTGAATTGTTGCAAATTGTTTGCAAATCTATTTCGTTTGGGGCCCCGCAGCACCAATCGTACTCCTCCATTGAACAATTGGTTTTTGTCTTTGTCCGTCTGTGGCGCGGGGGCTTTTGTGGCCACGCAGATATCCAGATATCCAGAGCCAGTTTCGACTCGACTTGACACTGAGTTATGGTTCTGACAGCTGCTGCAAAAGGCAACACACACACAGAGGAAGAGAGAGCGGGAGGGGGGGAGACTCTTTTGGCCAGCTTTTGGATTTCCATTCTATAGCCAGTTTTTGAGCCACAAAATTTCGCTTGCCTTTTGTTAATCCTATTACCGAACCGAAGCGCAACTTCAGCAACAGATAAAGTAATTACCCCACACAGCTGCCCCCCAAAAAAGTTCCTCAAAAAGGGAACAAGGGGATGCTGACTTTGGCAGAAAAAAAAAAGGTAAAGGTTCAGACCTTTTTCGTCTTTATTAATACACTTTGGACTGTGAGGAAGAGAGGTGAGGTTTCCCCCTCTCTCTCTCACAGTGTGTCTTAGCAATCAAGGGTGAAAGACAATTTCCATGCCATCTCTGAACATTTCCGTTTCGATTTTCATTCCGATTCGATGGTCAATGTCCCGGCAGTTTCCTTTCTATATCCCGGCCTTGGCTAACATTAACTTTAAGCATCAGCCAAATCCAAGCCGAGTGGGACACAGGTGTGGGTGCAACACTGAAATCTAGACGCCAGCCAGCATTTATTTAGCCATTAAACACGCTTCATGGCTTTTGCTTATTTTCATTTTCATTATCAATTGGAACGCGCGCGGACCGTGGACCGTGGGGGGTAGCGGGAGGCGGATGGGGAGCTCGGTGGGGTGACTGTAAAAAAGCTTTTAACTTAATTATGTTGGCCATAAACTGCAGGTTTATTTTGGCCGTAGAAATGACGCGATCTGCGCGCCGCTTGGCGTGTGAACACTGGACACCAGCGTTCGACTCTAATTAAATGTCGCCTGGGGGCATGGGGGCATATGACCAACATTTTGTCTATTCCACAGACCTATACTTATGTATATTCGGATACAATTTAGAGATACATTCATGTGTGTATTTGGTATATGGCAATTTGTTTCAGTTGTGCCGCTGGGCTTGGGGGCTGTGAAGTGTTTGCTCGTGAAACACTCGAGTCCAAACCATTTTCCATTACCATTACCATTTCGGCCATGTCATTGTGTGGCCAGTATGTGAAGTGAATTGTGTTTTTGGGTGAATGATTTACATAAATTCTCGAACGTTCAAACGGCCGAGCGGCCATGTGTTTGCACTGAGAGATCTGATCCGATTTCAATCCCAAATCACAGTCCCACAGTCCCTCCAGAGTAGCGCACCCTGTATTGACAGAATCAAGCGCTGGTCAAACAAAACCCACACACTATTTGGCACTCTGGCAAGTGGTGGTCAGAGCTCTGGGGCACCGTTAAGAAATAATTATATAACCACTTCAAGTGCTGCCACAGTCGCAGTTGGTCTGCTCTGCTCTGCTTGGCCGCACTTGAAGTCTTGTGAAGTCTGGGCCGTGAATTTTCGTGCCCGACCGCTGCTGCGCCCTGGCCAAATGTCATTAGCATTGTAAGCATGATAAATGACGCCACAAGACTCTAAGATTTTCTGGTCTACATATGTATGTATGTATGTGTGTGTATTTTTTTGAGCATGAAGTCGTCAAAAACCATTTGTCACAGTTTTGCCAGAGCTTAAGGCCGCGACAGAGGCTTTGTCAACTCCATTTTTCAAACTTTTGTCTCGAAAAACTTAAAGTTCTTGGAATATGTATGTGAAAAATTACTCGAAAACTTGAAGTTCTTTGAGTTCTGGTATGTCATCGGCATTTCTGACTATGGCAAAGATCAAGTTTTAAGCTATGGAGTTTCTGTGTGTACCCGATAATTCCAAAGATTCGGGAATATCATATCTACGCAGATCCCGTATCTGATGAGATGATTATTATTGCCAGAATGAAGCATATAAGTCCCTGTCTTGCGCTCTATCCCAGTGAGGCTTAGCAATTAAAGTTAAGTTATTTATTTGTACAAAAGATTGATATACAAGTCTCTCAGCTTTATTTCCTTTTGTTGCTTTATCTTGTTAATCCGTCCCTGAATTTCTGTGAAATAAACTCGCAAAATGTAATCCCCTCTCGGATAATGCATACCAAAAAATCACTCATACGCAACGTTTGTCACAGCTCTCATTATGGCCATGAAAAATCGATTACGACACTTTTGCCCAGACACCAAACGCGCGCGTTGCACGGTTATTGCAGCATGGATGGTGTGTGATGTGTCGCGGATATACGAGTCGTACCTCTCATTGGCTAACTGAGCTCCGCTTAACCCGGCTGAAATGAAAAACGAGTCGACCGCAGGCACCAGTCAGTCAGTCAGTCCCCCACACTCTTCCACTCCAATCACTTGGGTCGTCATTAATGGTAGGACTGCAGCCGTGCGGCGGCTTTAAGTGCGTGCGCGCTTAGTGCCATCGGCAGCCGTCAAAATCAACACAGACAACTACAATGACAATGCCAACAAACGGCACTGGCCAACGAAGCTGTGAATACCCTTTCCAGAGGGATTTCCTTTAATCTCCCAGCTCTGTGTTTGGTACTCCACCATAGACGAATCTGCAATCTTCGATCCTCGCAGGTAGACTGCTTGTCGTTTTGTGGTATCGTTGCTGCCAATTTGACAGACAGTTGGGGCAAAGGCAAGAGCACTGGCTCACTAGCTCCGCGCGGCTCCATGCGCTGGCTGGCGTGTAAATAAAATTACGTTTTTGAGGCTGGCGGCCACACGCATTTTCTCTCCTTCCTCCCCCCCTCCCCCTGCTGCTCTGACAGTTTTGCATATCTCTGGCTCTGGCTCTGGCTCTCTGCGGCACTTTGAGTTTTCATTCATGGCAAATGTCGTGTTGTTTTTTTTTCTGTCGGCGGCGAGTCTTTTATCAATCATGTGCCTGAGCAGCACACGGGCTGCGTCTACGTGAGTCGCCAGGGCAATAATTACAAGCGATAAGTTGTTCGGGCCAGTGGAAACTCATTAATAATGACCCCGAGGGCCTGTGACAACGACAACGATGGTTGGACTGTTGGTGTCTGTCCGCCCTGCGGAGCACGGGGCACCTATGTCTAATGCACAATTTATGCCCAAAGTTCAGCTCGGACTTGCAGCCGTTGAGCTCTTGTAAAATTATTATAAATCTCTTGTTGATGAGCTGTGATTATTAGCGTTATACGTGCTCCAATTTTTGTAAGCACACTGCCACATGCAACACAGCAGGCAGCTGGCAGCAGGCAGCAGGCAGCATGCAAGTGTCATTAGTCAGTTCCAGGAATGGCTAAACTAGTCTGTCGTCGTCGTCATGGCCCCCCTCTTTCTGGTCGATCAATCAGGTACGGAACCACTCCACTGATCTGCCGTGGGCGATTCACGCTCAACTGGTCCAATTACCTCATGCATCCACAAAACATACATACGAGTAGCCACATATAGGCCTCGGTATATGCCCCTCCACTCCCCTGCCCCTTTGTGTGTCCGTGTTTTCGTTTTCTTGGGCCGGCATCTCTGCATAATTAACTGACGGCCCTTTAAGTCACTCGGTAATTATGTCGCAGACCTCACAGGGTTCTCGAGTTGACAAGAGCTTGCCAGAAACATCTCTGAGATTGTTCGACAATTTGCATGAAACTTCAACCTTCAACTCGATTATCTTTTCGATCTACACAAAAGTTCATCTCAACAGAAATTCCTTTTCAATTTCATGGCAATTTTGTAATAACTGATTTATGTCTTTCGATTTATGTTCTTTACAAATATTTTTCAATTAAAAGCCAGAGATACAGATACAGAAATATGCTTTTATGGTTTAAGTTTTCGCATAGGTTTGCTGAAATCAGAGACACCAGACATCAGGCCACCCAAACATGCCACAGCCGCCCCGGCGGATGTGGATGTGGAGAAAAATCACAACAATTTATTTGATTTGCCCGCACAATGATGCCAACTATGAGTGTGGGGCATGCCGCATCAGCAGAATTCTTCACCCAGCGAGACAGACAAAAGGCGACAACGAGCGACGAGACTCTTCTTTCAGATGACGACCCATTTAATTTGGCAAACGTGAGCAGTTTTAAGCCAGAGAGGCAAAGCAGGCCAAAGGCAGACCGGCAGGCTGGGAAAAGCGAAGGGAAAACACCGTCACAGACATCTGTGCTCTCGCTTTGGCTCTGGCTCTGGCTCTGGATCCATGGACGTGTGAATGATGACACTTTGCATGTGTTTGCCCAAGTCACAAGGCCCTGGCACTAAATATTGATGAGGGTGGTGTGGGTGTTGGGGCTGGTGCTGTGCCGTCTCCTAACTCTGTGTGGCACGTTCAAAGTATGCAACACTTTTTGTCATGTCACAAAATGTTGCTGCTGATGATGATGATGACGGCGTTTATGGGGTTGAAAGGGAAAGAGTTTCCCCCAATGTTTACCCTGAAAAATAGAGAGTGCCCGGAGGGAGGGAGGCACTTACCTTGATCTCGTGTATAAACTCGGTTTCATCCAGCAAATTAATGCGTACGGACATAATCCGCGATGGCCGACACAGGCAATTCATGGTTTTTCCTTCACTCTCCACACGATAAAAGATTAAGTATACGTCGCGTCGCCTTGAAGATTGTCTGACATTGTCTAAAGAAACAAGAAAGAAGAAAGAAGATAGAAAGTGGCAATTAATATGTGCACATTAATTAATAGATATGCTTTTACTGTGGCAATTAGCAGGAATGCAACTTGCATTTGCAACTGGTTTACAGATGCAGATGCAGATGCAGATACTGGTTGGAAATGCCTCTAACATCGAGGAGAAGACGAAGACTCTAACTAGCTCTGGCAGTTATGTGTCTGCGTCTGTGTCTGTCTCTTGGCCTAGGCCTAGGCCTTGTTTTAATAACTCTTTTGGCTTGGCATTTATCTGAGCCGCAGATCAGCAGTCAACAACCAACAGCCAACATCAGCTGCGGCAATGACAGTCATCGCAACTGTCAGCGGTTGCCGCTCCCCAATTCCCCCATCCCCCTCGGTGAGGGCATTATCATTATAATTTTATAATTGCGGTTGTTTTCCAGCGATAAGTTTAATATGCATGAAGTAGGGAGGAGAACCGCAGAGAAAGAATCACCTACGAAGGCAACAAAAGCCCCTCCTCCTCCCCTCCCCACAAGAACAACACCAACAAAAGTCACTTAAGCGGATTAGTTAAAGGGCGCTTCTGTCCCTCTCTATATTCGTGGCTGTGTCTGTGTGTGTGTGTGTTTTCGGTTTGTGTGTGTGTTGCCTAAAAGCAGATTATGTCATTAGGAGTTATAGTACAAGGAGAGGGGGAGGAGGCATCAGCGACCAGCTTAAAGTTTGCCAAGGGGCTTTAATGGAGAAGTTTTGGAGCAGTGCCACAGCGTAGAAATTAGTGTGGAAACAGTGGAAACTATTGTAAGTGGAAAAAAGTGTAACACTACTGAATGTTTTCCTACACATGCTTTCCATTAACCTAATGACTGAAAATCTCAGTCAAATTTCCTTGTTATGAAAACTAGTTGTCCTCAAAATTCAATTGTCGGAGTCCTCGCTCAAAGGAAATCCCAGGCAATGCCTACTGTATCTACCTCTTTGATATCTCATGAAAACATCAGACAACAATTCACCGACAAAAACACAGAGACAGAGCGAATAAGAGAGACGAAGGGGCACAACAAGTAGATCTCTGGCAGTGCCACTGCAACTCCGACTCTGAGACGCATGTGGCTGCCTGCCTTTTTGTTGGTTGCTGCAACTACAAAATAATTAATGTGCATTCGCATAATGAAAAGCAGCGAAGGGAATGGGTGAAAAAAAGACCAGCAGTAAGGGGGGCGGGGGCGGGGGGTATGGTTAACTTTTCACACATTTCACATGGCCAGACCTCAAGTTTGTGTTGTTTTTGCATAGTCTGTGACTTGTAGTTATCGCCGGAGTCATACAGAGTCATAGTTGAGGTTGCAGCCTCTTTTCCATTTGCATTTTGTGTGGGGCTTTCATTAGAGGCTGGCTGGCTGGCTGGCTGGCACATTTCACTGGAGCAGCGGCGCTCATTAGACTAATGAAATATTATGCCTAATTAATGGAAAGTCGACTGGGGCTGCCAGCTCGGTTGACTGACATATGTCATACATCTGTCTTTAAGTTGGTCACTCTGTCAACGCGGCTGCTGCTGCAAGGGGGCTGCTGCAAGTTGCATCAATTAAAATGCATATTTATGTGAATGACAGCCACTATGAATGTGGAAAAAGATGGAAATGTTTGAGCCCCCTCCCCACCGCCCACCGCCCACTGCATGTAATTTTAATTGCATGCAACAACAAGTTCATTCAACTTGCCACCAGAGAGTGGGACTCGGATGGGTACCGGGGGGGCTTTCCACGCACCCACCCCCGGACCAGAGTAGCCGGTTCCACGCACAGGCGGAAATTACAATTTAATCGTAAATTTCCCTTAAATTTAATGCCCCTCCTGATCGTTAAGCTTTAGCGCTGGGAATCATATGTTTTTCTTAAATGGGAAACAATTTTCACGGCTATAAACATATTAATTGGTTTTCCAAAAAACTCTTTCAACTTTCGGAATACCCCGCCATGCGACAAACCTCTTCGAGAGTTGAAAAAGTTTACGCCTTGAGAAATGTTCAACAAATGCCATAACTTTATGCCCCATCCAAAAAACTTAACCGCAAAGGGAGGAAGGAAGGGGAAGGCAAATCCTGCAAAAACCACACATATGATAAATATGCCATTGATCGATTTTTGAGCAGCATTTCCCGTCCCCTGACACTGGGAGAAATTTATCGCCTGGGCATATTTATAGCACCATATCTTTACGCCCGAGCCCTGTGTGTTTACAGGACATCATCAGCATCAGCATCAACATCGGTTACAGATTCATGCTTCAAGCTCCATGTTTCAGCTTCAACTTCATGTTTCAGCATCCAGCGACACCCTCATAATTTCTTTTCCCATCAAATTTATCACAGCAACAGCAGCAGCAGGAGGCGGCGGAGGAGGAGAAGCATCAGCGGGTGGTAGGCGTGACTTTTCCCCCATGCTTTTCCGGGTGGGGGATGGGATAGGATGGGCGATGGCTAAAAGAAAAACTTGCCTTGATTTGTGATAAAGTGCGTGTGGCATTTGGCCGACCCGACCTTCATCCCCCCCCTCCGCATTGCCTATTTATCAGACGCAAACTTTGCTTTCAATTTTCCGGGGGATTTTTACTACTTTCTTTCCCGCTCTCTTTCCCCTACGCTTCCTGCAAAGCTTTTCTACTCATTTCTCCTCCTTTTTTTTGGGTGCTTTATTAATAATATTTGTGCAGACTCCAGACTCCTCGTACATCCTTCTATCCCTATATCCATAGACTGTCGCACATTACTCTCCGCTCCCCCTACATCATCATAAAGCGCTCCCTACTTGCATTCATTTCTGCTGCTGCTTTGCTGACGGGCGTATCAATAACTGAAAATGTCTCAAACAGCATTTTGTCATATTTCAATGAATCCGCACTCCACTCCTTCGCACTCCTCCCTGGCCGCATCCCTCTCCGGCCTCCTTCTGTGTATCCCTTGGTTCCATTTTATGTATTTGCGGAAGTAACACCCAGGCCAAGGCAAAAGGCAAACAAACTTTTAGCACATACATCTGGCAGCAGCAGCAGAGTAATGTCTGGCATTGGTCTCTCTACCTCCCCTCTTGGTTTTTGGTCTGGTTTTCTGGCTAAAACGAAATTATTTATTACCAGTGTTGCTGTTGTTGTTGCTGGCTGGGGGAGGGACTGACTGCTGACTGCTGGCTGCTGTGTGCGTAGATTCTGCTGCTGGTAATGATGATGAAAAACGTGAAAGCATCGAAAAGTGCAAATGCCAAAAAAAAAAAAACCCCCAGAAAAGGTGAGACGGGGGCGCCGCAAATCAGAAGGATTGCCCCAGACATAGTCGCAGACCCCATGGCTCATGGCTCATGGCCCAGAAACCTGAAACCAGCCCAGACCCACACTTTAATGATGATTAAATGCGCGTTTGGGTTTTCCCGCATTAGAGGAGTATCACTCTCTGCTGCTCTCTCAGGCAGTGATTTTCCCTTTGGGTGTTCCGTTTTTTAGCTGGTTGATTTGACTATGAAATGGAGCTTATTGGTTCGAATGGGGGGCGTGGAGAGGGTGGTGAAAACCTCTTCAAATGAGCTGGAAAATTGAAGCCAAGGGCAAAGCGTTGGGCAGGAATTTCCATGCTAAATAAACTCCTGAAGAAAACTAGCTCTGGGAGTACTCCAGCACTGAGTGGAAGAGTTCTTTGCATCCCAGAAATTTCTTGTATAAATATTTGCTTTAACCATTCTATGACTCCTTCTCTCTGCGGAGATCTGCGTGCATGAAATTACTTAATATTTTTTTTGTAGTGGAGACGACTGACTGTTCGCGGCCTCGTTTCTCCATCTCTAGCGCTAATTTCTGAGAATTGCTTGAGCCATGGCTCATTCCTGCAGATGGAGAGGAGTGAGCAATATGCATAGCCATAGTCAGGGCACGAAACGGCATGGACATGGCCACAATCCGCAGGCGGGCATTAATTTTACAGCCACATATGAGGGGGGATGAATGGATGGTTGGATGGATGGGAGAGGCGGAGGCAGTTCGGTTGGGGCGTGGGCACGGCTCATACCTTGAGGCATTTGCAGCAATTAACACGGTCGACGGCGTGTCTTGGCGCCCACTTTGGCCCGCCACAGCCAGAGCCACAATCAGAGACGCTGTGGCAGTGGCAGCGGCAAGGGGCCTCAGTCAGAGTTTCTTATTTTTTCACTTATTTTTGGCACGTAATGAGCTTGGAAACCCATTGGATTGTGTCCAAGACGCAGGCAGACACAGGGACAGGCTCTAATTGCATTGACGCTTTTGCCAAAGGAATGACATTGAGAGGTGCATGCCACCTGGAGGCTGGAGGCACCGCACCGAGGTGCACGCCGCCTGGACCTGATTGAGTTGCAGTTAATTATGCCACGGTGCCTGACATTTCGATGATTTTAATGATTTGTAGCGGTTTTTGCCGGGCAAATATTTCCCGTACATGTGCCACAGGGCTCCCTCCTTTGCCTGTTGGGGGAATACTGTTCACTCCTCTCTGGCAGCTGGCTTCTGGCTGCTGGCTGCTACGACAACGCGTCGAGAGCAATGACACACAAGATTTTTGTGCCGTGGTGCTGTATGAGTATTTATTTACAGTTGCCGACACAACGATGACGTTGCCTGACGACAGGCCCAGTGAGTGTGTGCGTTAATATTTAAGCGGTTGCATGGGAACTTGTTAACACCAACGAGGTAGCAAGCAGCACACACACACACGCACGCGACCGTGCCACGAGACCAGACCAGCGCGAGACTCAGCCACAGCCACAGCCCCAGACAAGCGCCAAGGGAGAGACAGAACGATTGGGGCAGCATGTTGTACGGGGGAGTGGCAGCTTCCATGGCCAGGAAGCTGCCTCGTCGCTGCTGCACAGCTACGTGAGTGATTGTCAAGTGCTTGACGCTGCAGACAAATGAAATTCGCTTAAAGTGCGCGCCCCACAGTCGGCAGGCACTGGCACGGGCACGGTCACAGTTGCAGTTGCAAGTTCGCTGCTGTTGCGGGGATATGCCAGGCCATGCGCCGATGTCTGGTCTCTAGGACAACTTGAATTGCTGTCTGTGCAATGGGGGGGCGTGACTGTGACTAAAGGCTAAGGTTGCCAGCGCGGAATACCCTTTTGGAAGATCGATGAAGGTTGCATGACTTTGAAGGACAGATCGGAAAGGGATTGCTTTTTCTAGAGAAAGTTCTCTTCATCCACAAGGTATGTAATCGATGGATAAGTAAAGAAAAACTGAATGATAAGACTCTCTTTCCCTTTTTACAGGGTATCCCAATCTCCCGGTTGCCTGAAGTTAGGGCAGAGGTAACATCATCATTCTTGCACCACAACATCCCTCCCCCGTCGCCCTGGTGTATTCTTTTTCTATAAAAAAGCGAAAGAAATCTTCTGTTTCTGGGCTCCTTTTGTGGCAGCCACAGGGGGGAGGAGCGGGAGCATGCCTGGCAGCCTGTGAAACTGTAAAATAGAATCAACTCATTCGTCATGTTGCGGAAAATGCATTTTATTTTCTATTTTTCTATTTGGCCCAGGCACATGCGTGAAAATTACTTTATTTTTAATGACTTCCAGAGACCGAGAGAACGCCTGCAAGCCTGCAACCAGCTAAATGGGACAGTCGCTGCGGCAACTGAGGATGCAGCTGGGATGTTGCTGGATTTGCATAGCCAGCGAGTGAAAGATACAATGAGAAATCTCGGAGATGAGAGTTACTGCTGTGAATTGTGGACTGCGGCTTGTGGGTGGGTGCTGGTGCATGCTCCTGTGTTCTGTGCATGTCATTAACTTTATGAGTGCTTAAATGTGGCAGCAGCAGCAGCACCGCCCCCACCCATCTCAAGGTAACGGAAACTGCAATTGCAGTTATGAGGCCAACCCAGCAGGTAAATTACCTGTGCCACAGCACACTCTCTTCGTTCGTATTTCCCCCAGGGGAAGCATGACCTTTTCTCCACGTTCTCCACCCTTCGATTTACCTGCTGGAGCTGGTGGGAGCAATTCGCCCAAGTGTTTCCACTTGCTGCCCCGAAACAATAAACCAGGCCGAAAACATTAAATTTTGTCCTACGCAACGCAAATAGAGAATGCAAGAAAAAAAATGATATAGAACCTGTGGAAGTACCTCCTGCCTCTGGTCCTGGTCCTGGTCCATGCCACACACGTGTTACAAATTTGATATGAGCAAACAAGAAAGAGAAAGGTGCCACGTGAAGAGGAAGAGAAACAGATAAAGAAAAATACCCCTCGGTGGGGTATCAGCTGCTACATTCACTGCTTCCGCCTGCCGCCTTTTGGGGCAGCAACGACTGAAAGGCATTTTTATATATGCGCGCTGCTGTGCCACAGGAAAAATGTCGTAAAAAAGTTTTACGATCAAACATTGCACTTTATGTGCTTTTATGTAAAATTACCGTACAACATTGGCAACATTGTCAGCAGAGCTGTAAAAGTAGCAGCAGCAGAATATCAGCAATAGAAAAGTCTCAAAGCTGAAGGCTACAGCATGGATGGAGGTGCCACCAGGGAGTGTCCCCCTAAGCCACGGAGGCAATCAGGCAAAGTTCTCCACATCCATCCATCCATCCGTTTATCCCTGGCTCCCTTTTGTGGTCGGGGGGTAAATCCAATTTACTTATTTGAGTGACTGTTCCTTTGAGCCTCTTTCTATCTTTTATCTGCTGCCAGCACCAGCACCAGCACCTGCTCTGCCCCTGCTCCCTCCATCAGCTGCCCCACTTAGATGCCTTTCTCTTTCTGCAGTTGCAGAGATCTTTCAAAGGAGAACCTACTAGGCGGCTGCTTGATACGTTATGGCTTCAATTAGCCGCTTAGCTTTAATTGGTGTCTTGGCCCCCTGCCAAAAGCAAAAGCCCTCTTTAATGTCATCGTTTTATGGCCAAAGAGCTCACACATCATTTTGCATTAAAAACGCCCTGCATTTATGGCCAAGAACACAATTATTTATGGCTCAAGCAGAGACAGAGCGAAAGAGAAAGAGAAAGGGCTTGTGTCAATAAAATTAATGTCAAGCGAAAGAGACACCCGTCAGGGAGAGGAAAGGTCTCTGGAGAGGGGGGAGATGCCACCATTAGCACACATTTATGCTGTCAGTAGCCATAAATGTAGTCTTGGCCAAATCAAAAGTGTCAAATGGCACAACCAGAACCAGAACTCATTTGCACATTAATAAGAAAATTATTTAAATTTATCATTCAGATGGAAACAACAGCAGCAAATTGGCTCAAAAAAACGTTTATTTGTGGTGCCAACAGGTTTCATTCTTTGTCTCTCGATTTGACCCATTTCTCTACATTTCTCTACATTTCCTCTCCATTTCTCTTGAGAGAGAACTCTGTGTAGAAGTTCAGTGAACCGAAGAGAGAGACAAATGTTAAATGCGGGTCGGGTCACAAAATTCAGAATCAATTTGCATAATTAATAAAGTGGAAAAGGGGCATGGGACACCAAATGAATGCTTTTCTATATAAAAATAAATGTTCCTAGTGATAATTGCCGCAATTAGGAAATCTGATTAGATGGCTTTCCAAGAATTTTGATAAGACTTTCGATGCTTTAGATGTTTCTCCCCGTTTTAAAAGCCTATCAATCGCCTTTATAGACTGTTTCGTAAAACTCTTTTTCACATTCGTTAGCCAGGCCACAGAGCCACAGATCCGCTGAGCGGCTTTTGGGCAGATGGTTTTTTGGCAATTGCTTTTTTGTTTCCATCTCTTCTATGCACTTTTTTCCACCGGCTCTTCTTTTGAGAGAGTCCACGCCACGTGAGTCGCACAGGAAACCCCAAAAGGTAATCAGGCTTGAGGGCTTAGCGCAGTTTTTTAATTGGGGAAACATGTCAACTGTCAGAAATGGCAGGCAGATCCGATGGATGCCAGATCCGATAGATGCCGGACTGCAGCAACTTTTTGTGGCATTATGTGATATAAGCTTAATCGTGCAACATCCCCGCTGCAGTGGCAAGCTGAAGTACAAACTGATGAACGGCAAAACGATTGGGAACAAAAACTGTTGGCCAAACACTTCCGACACTCTGACTCGCCGTCTCGCTGTCTGCCACAGCGGTTGATGCCCCACAGCCTGGGCCTCTGGGAGTCTCTTTAGGGAATCGGGTCAGCAGACAATGTCAGCGGCAGCATTTAGGGCCTAAAAAATGTCCATCGTTAACGTATTTAATTGCATTAAACAGGCGGGGGAAACTAGAGCAAGTGCTAAAGGATTTCGATGGCAGAGGCAGGGCGAGGGGCAGGGGCGTAGGGCGACCAAATATTTACAGACGGCTGGATCCCATTTCGTTTTGGTTTCGGGGCTTTGCTCCTGTTGCGGTTCAACGATTTCCAGCGCTCTCTTCTGCCATAATGAGCCCCGGTTTGCAGATGTATCTGTATCTGTATCTGTGGGGATTTCGGTTCCTGGTTTTGTAGCAGTAGCTGCAGCCTTCTGGCTGTGGCTCTCAATTACAATTTGTATGCTGTATGCTGCGGCTGTTTGCGGCACTCAAGTTGTTTGGGCCCTTCCGTGTTGCCAGAGCCCGCAAACATCCCGCTTCCACTCTCACTTCCCTCCTCAGCTGGCTGTTTCATGAGGCCATGTGTTTGAGTTAAGCGTTCGTTTTGCGGTTTTTTTAATACACTTTGCCCCTTGTGTAGCACGGAAATGCAAAGTGAAGCCAAATGAAGGCAAATTGATTGACACACTGAAATCTGAATACCTGGCAATCGCAGGGCCCAGCCCCAGCCCCAGCGACAGCCCCTGAAGTGTAAATAATCGACAGAGTCGAGCGACTCCTCTTCGTGTTGTGTGGTTTATGCGTTTTACTTAATTACCTATTTGAAATTTTAATGTTCCTTTGATGTGGCAGTCATCAGAACAAGAGCAGAGAAAGAGAAAGAGAGTCCTCTCCATGCCCACTCCTCCGCATCCGCATCCGCAATCTCCAATCCCCCTGCCATTTGGCAGTGTATCTTTTGATGTGGGCGCTGCTCGTTTCCTGTCTGTCTGTGTCTCTCTGTCGCGTGTAGATAAACCTCATTCGGGCCGGGTATAAATCAAAATGCAATTTGTTCTGGGCCAAAAAGGGCAAAAGCTAATAACTAAACAAACTACGGCGTCGTCCACTAAATCAACCAAGAGACTCACGATAAAAACACAGACCACAGACTAGAGACTGGGGGACAGCATTCTTTCTGTTCCTTAGACGATGATGATTATGATGTAGTTGTTGTACTGCGGATGCTGCTCTAGGGATCTGTTGCTTGTGGATGTAGGTAGAGCGTGTTGCCCATAATTTATTGGCTGACAAAACAAATTCATTATGAAATGATAAGCCCATGAAAATTGTCATGTTTAAGGGAGGAAATGATGACGATGATGATGATGATGCGCCAACGAAGCGTCGTCGGCTTTTCCAAAGAAAGAAGTTTGCATAGAACATGAGGCGCTTTCAACGTGACATGAAAAACGAGTTGCCGCTCAATACCCAAACAAATGGCCAGAGAGGGAGGCACAAGACACACCTTCTCGGTTTTTGGCCAGAACTTGTGTCTAGAACTGTGGCACGTGAGGAATGCTCTTGGGGTTAGATATGCCCCTTTGACAGATACTCGTAATCCTGTCACGCAAATCAAACTTTTATGTTTTCCTGGGACCTGCACAAACCTTTTCAAGGGTTCTTTTCTGATGAAATAAAACAGAGATTGCAGAAGGAATATGCACAAGGTTGTATTTCCCTTTTAATTATGATTAATTTTGAATAGAACTGAAAACCCAACACTTTAGAGAGAGAACACTTTCCCAGCACATTTCCCAATGTTTTATTTCCAAGAAAGGTATATATAGAAATTCTGTGAACACATTGACATCTCCAGTCAGATCTCCACTCAGGTGAAAGCCATCCCGTAGCTGCTGACGGCAGCAGTTGGCCTCTAAACAGTTACACAAGAGAGTAACCATACACCTTGGCCCTCCATCTCCATCGGCTTTCCATCTGCCGCCAATGTCAATGCCATTTCCATTTAAAGGCGAGAGAGCGGAGGCCCATCGCACATCTCACAACTCCCGACTTCAGGCAACAGCTCATAAAATGCCGGAATGACATGAAGCTGACAGGTAGTAGATTTTCAGCCTCAGCCTCGCTGATTGCGGTTGCCACAGCTGCTCATCATCAGAGCAGAAGCTCCAAGCGGCAGCAGCAGCCCCAACAGCAGCCCCAACAGCAGCCTCGGCAGCAGCATAAAAAGGAGACGTGGACGTTGCAGCATTACAAGGCTTTAATAGACAACCGCGCAGCGCAGCACAGCGCAGCGCAGAGCTGAATAAGATTAATGAAGCCGTTTAAAACGCTTCGGTTGTTTATCATGCGGCATCCCTGAGAGCTTCTCTCAGAGATTCTCTCTCTCTTTTTCCAGCTGGGGCTGCGGCTGTGGCTGTGGCTAATGTGCCAGGCTATGTTCTCTGCCCCATTCCGCCAGCCATTAGCCGGAGAGATGCCGACAGGGCCTGCAATCGTGGCTTTGAGGCTGAGGCCGTGGCAACAGGCTGATAGCTGGTCATAGCCTTATTAAGTCGCCATAAACCATAAGCTCACGTTTGGCCCCAGCAGCGCAGCGAAACACAAAAATTTATCTAGGGAAAAAAGAAAAGTAACTTTTAATAAAGGTCCGTCCAACATCTGAGACTAAGACACCGACTCCTCGGCCTCCACCAGACTGTGCCTGATGCTGATAAATGGCTGTGGGCGTGACCCAGCGAGTCTTTGATTAGCCAAAGACATGACCCAAAAAAAAAGACAGGAGACAGGAGAGCGGGAGAAGGATGCCAGAAGGCCACGACTCCCGGGGTTCAAATGGAAATGACATTACAGTCACTGCAATTAAACTCCTGCCATCGGATGCCGCTGCCTCTGTCGCCTGCCGCCTGCCGCTCCTGATGTTGTGTTGTATGCCTGATGAGGCGTGCAGCATTTTGATGGGGCGAACACGTTAAAGCTTGACAATATCTTGGCTTATTCTCTGGATTTTTTTTGTCCCCGCTCCAAGGTGGAGGTAGGCGGCTCTGGCCTGCCACTCGAGTGCTCGTATATTTTATTGGGTCCTAGAGATCTTTTGTGGAACGATAACAAGTTTTTGATTTGTTCGCCACAACCGAAACGGGTTATGATTGACTGACTGTCGGACAAGCGACATTGGCAGGCGGATAAGCCCCCAACGAACGGACTTCTCAAGAGTGTGCCACAGCCAGAGCCAGAGCCACAGCCGAGACCAAGACCAAGACCCAGGCCATAGCCGGCCATAGCAGGGGCCACAGCATAGTTTGTTATAAAATTAATGACCCTCATTTTGTATTCAAGTGTTATCGAAATGATTGCCAGTACACACGTACACGGAGCACATGGCTCGGAGCGGAGGCCTATGGATAAAAAATGGGCTTGGCTTATGGATTGCCATTGCCCCCAACAATAAATATACAAAATATTTTTGTAGGCAAATCGAAATTTACATTGAAATTGATTTCTTGGCAGCCAATTAAAATGTTATTATGAGAACGAGCCTCATTAAAAGATGAGTGCAAAGGCTTGGAGCATTTAAAGGATCCCATCCTGATATTCGTATGCCATTTAATGAGGATTTTGTAGATCCAAAGTTAGTTAAAGGTAGAATTCCAGGAGACCCTTCTACTACTCCCATTTCAAGGTCACTGAGGGCCGTGCTTCATTCTAGACCACGTACCACAGGGCGGATGAGCGCTGGAGTGGGTGAGCGTTGGACTAACAACCGTTTCGACACCTCATTTCACCGGCTGCAACATGTTGCTTGCCCCACTCGCAGCCAGCTCTTTTCACTCGCGCAGCGGCACTTGCCCAGGCGTTGCCTCATGTAATTTGCCAGCCAGATAAATATCTCTCCAGAGCCTTATCACGATGTCTTAAACTGCTCGGGCTACATGGATCGTGTGGCAGAGTGGCAGGGGCTGAAACTGTTGCTGCAGCTGTTGATGGGAATAATTTATGTGAAGGTTAGTTGCAAGCTCACACGAAATTGCCAGCCAGCGCCTGAATGGGGGAGTTGCAAGTGGAGGTGGTATCCAGGCTGTGCAGCATTTACTTTCACAAGTCAGCACGTGAGGCGGCAGTGGTGGCGGCAACGGCACATTGTGGCAGCGTTGCCTGACCCCATTTTTGGTCGTAATTTGCTCGGAAAAATCTGAAACTGTGGCAAGCCAAGCATTGCAGGCTTACACTTGCATTCATTAACCAACAAATTGTGTGCCCCAAAAATCGCTTTAAATAACATTTTACTGGCCCGCGTTTTCATTATTTTATCTGAGTTTTTCATCTACATCGTACTCCGGTCTACGAGTATTGCCGGTCAAGTTGGCAATTTGGCAAAAGCGTGAAATGGACAGACCACAATACCCAGAGATCTATGGAGCTATAGAGCCATAGCCACAACCACAATGGACTGGGTTTGGGTATGGGATTGCGGAGTAGGTGCAATGGAAGCGGCACGCTCGTTGCCTGATCATAAATCTACAGGTAGACAATAAATGCAATGATCTGCCGCACAAACGCCACCCCCCAGCACTGCCTCTGCCTCGACTGCTCTGTACTGCTGCTGTTAACTTTATTTGTGTCGAGATTTGCACTAGAAATGTCAGCCAGGCACGCCATTTGCTACCGTGTAAGTGGGCTGGCTTAGGCCAGAGAGAAACTGTAGATAAGAAAGTTCTATCGATGGACAAACGATAATCGTTGAGGCATTTCTCATTTATCTGCTGAGACACATAGGGAGAGAGGGAAATCCACACTGCATCTAGCAGATGGAAGCTTTCTATTCACCATCCAAGAAGCATTTAAAGTCTCGTTTTAGGGGTGGCCTTCGTTTGTGATTTCCCCTCTAAGACACTCAACTTGAAGATATTTCTGTGCTTTTGTACCCCAACATATAATTGGCTTGGCATCGGCCTCATAGACTGCAGCTAATGGGCAGTCTGAACGGTAGACAGAGAATAGAGGTCATAAAATTATATGCCACTTTTATGAGCTCCAAAGTTGGAATGTTGCTCCTTCAGTTTAAGAGGTTTGCTCCGCCTAGAGGATATCAAATCTACCATTCGTTCTGTGCTCTCAGACATTTGTGTTTTGTTTTCTTTGGGCTGTGGTGATTCATGTGCATTGGCCGCTGGACATAAATCAAACTTCAAAATGAAATGCAGCAGAATGAATCGAAATGAATTGTGCAAATGTCTGAACGAGTCAGAGTCGGATCGGAGTCGGAGTCCGAGTCGGAGTCCATGCCCCTTGGGCAATGTCCAGACGTGGACTGGGAATGGGAGCCCGCTTTGGGGGGCGTGACATGTACGCACCTGTGAGTGATACGAGTATGGTGGTAGGCCATACAACAGGTAGCTGCAGCCACAGCCACAGCTCGAGGCAGGAATACCAATGAGGCAGGCAGGCAGGCGGCCAAAGGCGGGCAATGGCGGGTACCCTGATGTTTTAAGTCGCACGTGCTTTATGCTAATTATTTTGCTGGAATCGGGCGTGGGCTTAAAACCGATTCGCACCCCGGGAATCCATGGCCACAGCACCAGCCAGCCAGACAAACAGACAGACATCCATTTGGAATATATCTTGAAACTTGTTTCGTTGGCTAATTAATCCGTTCACGATTAAAATATATACATTACGATATCTCGCACTCTCTCGTATGTGTGTTTTATTGCTTGTAAATTTTCCAGGTTACAAGTTCGTGTTACATGTAATTAGCCAAGAGACAGGCAGACAGACAGCCAGACAGACAGCCGTACACCACCGCGTATGCTCAATGTCTTTCTTGGTGCAAATTAACATCAGATGTCAGCTCTCCGACTCTGATTAAAGTCAAACTGTGCAACGAACTGTGGCAACGAGAGGCAGTGTCAGCTTATGGTTAATCATGTGCCACAGTCTCTTTGCAGCACCATCTTCCAGCGCATCCAGTGGCATGTCTGTGCCTTGGTCTTCCACGGAGTTCAAGTTCAATTTTTGTGTGGACTGCTCGCTCGCTAGCTCGCGTTGCTTTTAATTAAAAGTAATGCCCCGCCATTTAGGCAAAATGTTTTTCCTCTAGTTTTCCCTCTTTTTCGCATTCTCTGCAGCAATCGAGCTGCCGTTGCTGCTGCTGCTACGACTAGCGGCAGAGGAGGTGGAGTTCAGGACACACCCATCATGGCATTAGGGGCATACCATTCTTTCACTGCGGGTCTCTCGCTCTCTCGAGGTTATTTATTTGATGGCTTTGGCAGCTAGACCCGGGATCGGGCCAGAACCAACCACCAGATTGGAGTCCGTCAGTCAGTTTTTGGTCAAATCACAGCGGGCGTCGGTTGTGGGCATTGATTGTTGTTTCTGGAAATACTGAGGGAAACTGAAGGGAATGGAGGGGAAGGGCAGGGCAAGCGAAGGAAACTGCGGTAACCATGCCTGAATTATGCTCGGGGGCAAGTTTAATGCTTCAAATATGCAAAATCATGAGTCTGCGTTGATTTTAAATTGTATCATTAAAATGTAAACCCAGCAGCAGAGGCAGAGGCTGAGGCAGCAACAGCGACAGCGGCAGCATAATGAAAACCAAAGCAGACTCCTATCCTCCCCACTGTGCGGTGTGGTCCATCGAGAGAATATTTGTGTGCTGTGTGTATTTTTTCCGGCTTGTTCATTACAAATTTTTGATTGAACCCAGACGAAAGTCCCGTGTCAGTCAGCCGACCGCCCGACCGCCCGAACGCCCGTCGAGTGGTAGATCAATCAATTTTTTCTTTGTTTTGCGTTGCCGTAGCCGAAAAATAAACAAATTAAACATTTTCTGGTATTTCTGGCCATGGTAGCAATTATGTGGCCCGCAAGAGTACGAGATATTTCACTTCTTTTTCTCTATTTTGTGGTCATGCTGTTAATTCAATTTATTTTTGGGGATAATTAAAGAAAGAACGTATCGGATGGTATCGCTGGTTTTGTGTTTGATTTGTGTTAGAGATCCAGACAGGCGGGATATGTTTAATGAATAATTAATTGCCCTCAGAGCCGCAGGGCAACAAGCTTTTGGCATTTATGAAGGTAGACTTCTTTCCTTTGTCAAGCGTTTTTTGTCCCTCTTTATTTTTCTTTGTTACAGCAACTATTCAGTTCATCAATTTCTCATGTCAGAGCACTCAATAAACGCAATGAAAATTGGCATTGCAACATTTGTGGTTCCCATTTCCATATGCAAACGACAGTTGTTACAATTTATGGCCCGACTGCAGCACATAACAATTTCCAAATAATTGTTATGTTTGTGTGTGTCTTGCCATTTTTGCGCAATGCAAATGGAAATGCAAAGAGCTTTGCAAGCGATTCAAATTACTGATATTTTTCATCGATGCATTTGACACATTCGAGGCAGCGTGCAGCGTGCAGCGTGCAACGTGGAAATCCATACACTCTCCATGACGGCTCTCGAGTTGGCCGGAACTGAAATGCAACACGTCTGAGAGCAGCATTCATGCAATCCCCATCGCAATCTCAATTCAAAAAGTTGCACAGCTATTAGCAGGCTCTCCCATTGTGGCACTGCTGTTGCATCTACTGGCTACTGGCTACTGGCAAACGTTTTTCTGTTCATGCCGTTAAGTCATTCTTGAGATACTCGATGGCTGATTTTCCACTCAAGTATGGACTGCATTGTTGTTGCTGCCGTGGCTGCTGCTGCCAATTGATTGCTTGAGTCATAGACCGCAACGGGTTTGCGATTTCAGACCGAAACGGAAAGACTCTTGCCTCAGGCCAAAGCTCTTGCGGGCCTAGAAAACAGAGGGACTTTTTTGGGGCTGCGGCACAAGTGGCGTGGCGTGGCATGCATTCGGCATTCGCCCCAGTATGCCTGTCGCCAAAACCGGAGCACCAACAGCAGCGGCGGCGGCAGCAGTGGCAGTGGCGGCGGCGGCGGCAACGCCAACAAATTGCCACTCTAAAGGTGTTGGAGTCGCTGTCGGCGCTGTTGCCGTCGCCGTCGCCGTTGCCGTCATCATGTTTGTTTGTTTGCCTTTTTTTGGTTATCGCTGACACAACAATGGGGGCCACAAGTAAACCCGGGACCAGGCCAGGGCGAAACATTTGCCAGAGAGGCGCGGAAGGAGACCGACAGGGGGGGTGGCGTATACGTAATATTTGATTTTCTATTGCAAATACATTGGCAATTTGCGGTCTCGGAGTTGATTGAACTGTCAATCGGCCGGCGGACATTGCGATATAGTTTCGCTAATTTCGTGCATGTCTGCATTTATGACGGCAAATCGGGCCATTTGCCTAATTAAAATGCCCCCCAGTACCGCAATTTACCCCCCCAGAAACGAAGAGGGGGAGCCGAAGACTGGAACAGCGACTGGGATTTGCATTATAAATATTTAAAAAGGCTTTAGGCTCTAGCAAATGGCTAATGGAATCGTGATAATAGCAATGGAGGGAACACGCACACACACATGCATACGCATAAGGTAAATGACATTTAATTGGCCTACACTCCGGTATAGTCGTAGGGGCGGAAACTGACCAATTGACATACATTTTTAAAGAGCCATTCGCCCCGCGCAAAAGTAATTGCCACATTGCCGGGGCAACAATTTTAATGCCACAGCAAATGCGCGGAATCGATCTTCAATAGGGGAACTCTCCTGCTGCCGCATTTCCCATAGAGTTTATTAAATATTCAGACTCTTTGCTTTGGCAAATTTATGATTTCTTTTAGGTTCCCACCTCCCCCTCCCCCTCCCACCTTGCAATAAAAAGAGGAATATCCGAGGGAACGGGAATAGCATCACGTTCTCCCGGCGAATGAAACTATAAAATTACACCAACACCAACACCAACAGCATAGACCAGACCCCAAAGATATCTGAGACGACGGGCAAACAAACAAAATCATAAAAAAATGCCGCACTTTTCTTTGGTTTGGCTGTTGTTGGCTCTGCGAAAAAGATTTTGCAATTTATGTATTTCGTTTGGCTAGCTTTATTTCTGTATATATATTTTTTGAGGCATGCCGGGCAATTGTCTGAGTGAATCACAAAATACAAAAAAAAAGCAAATAAAGGAAAAAAAATTGAAGATTGAAAGTTTCACTTCAAGAGTCGACCGTTTCGATACCCCTTAAAATTAATAAATGATTAATTGTTTGGACTAATACCAATGGAAACCAATAGCTGTTATGATATTTTTAAAAACGTAGGCACTCTTTTCCCTACAAACAAGGAAAGACAGAAGTCAGAACCAAGATTCTCTGGATTTTTTAGGCTCACAAACCTCTGATCAAACCCATTATATCCTCTCCTAAAGCGCAAAAAGAGGCAAAAGTTGCGCAAAAAAAAGCACAGCACAGTGTGAGAGAAGAAGACGGCGAGAGAGATACGGAGATGGAGAGCAAGAAACTTTTTATTACTCAAAATCTAACGGCAAGCCGAAACGAATGGCCGCACTTTGACTCGTAACGGTGTAGAGGGGAGAGAAAGAGTAAGGGAGAGCGGCAGCCACAGCCACAGCGAGAGTGAGAGATGGTGGCTGAGTGGTGGAGGGGGAGAAGGGGAGTACGGTCCGTGTCAAGGTTAAGCGTCTGTCGGCACGAGCGTAACCAGAAATGCGGGTCAATCGGAGATTGTAGAACGCTGCCTACGAGAGACGGAGGCCCCAATCTGGAGCCCATCTCTCCTTTACACTCGCTGGCAAAAGTATTCGTACAAATGCGTCATCGTAAATCTTGCACAAATGAAATTTTCGTGGCTAGCCGCCGAAATGATGGTGCAATTTATATTCATTAGGAAACGGGCATCAGATCAGTGGGAATATCTTTTCCCGCAGATTCCATGGATGTCGGACCATGGACCTGCCAGCCGTGACTAGACTTTAGTGTCTAACTGTTCTGCGATGAGGTAATGATCAGCAGGAGGCAACTCCCATAAAAAGAGCAACATTTATGGCACTTATTATGGCATAAACTTGTTGTCATAATTTCAATTTTCTTGGAAAGATCTAAGGCGGATACAAGTCTAAGATCAAGCTAATTTTTTTGAAATTTTAGTGGAAATTTCTTGGTCTTACAAACACTAAAATGTGCTTTGAATCAAAGAAAAATCGATGCTCATTTTTTCAAAAGAGATGCTCCTAACGGGACCCCACTTCCTGTATTTATTTGCATCTCAACTAATAATATACCCTATATATGAACCTATTAATATATTTCATTAAAAAAAGAGAGAATTCCCTGTTCCACTCTCCCTCAATCGGTTGTTTTTTTTTTTTTTTTTTTTTTTTGTTGCTTGGCTAATTTAAATTTATACTGCTCGTAAAATATTTATAAACTTTGAAGTTCGAACTGCTGCCGAATGTTCGTGGGTGGCGGCGGGCAGCAGGAATAAATCAAATCTGTCTATGCGATAACTGCAAACTTTCAGCGAAACCGAACAGACTCCAGTCTGATGTGTTTGGTGTTGGTGGTGGTCCACAGATCGCACCCCCCGACCCCCCTGCATGGGCATTGGAACATCATTAATCATAGAATCTGGAACCCGTTCGTTCTCTGGCTCTGCTAATTGATTTTTCAACTGCATTCGAGACACGTTTTGCCTGCCTTTTCCTGCCCAAATTAGAGACGAGTTTACACTTTTAATTTCGCATCTCTCCGCAGTCGAGCTGCCCCAAAGCGAAAGTGGCAGCCACGCGGAGATTTGTTCAAGTGTTCTGGGAATTTCGTTGCCTCTTTGATGCTGCTGGACACAGACGTCGACCATTAGAGAGTCCGAATCCAGCAACTAATGAGCATTTGAGTAGCTGAGAAATTATTGATTGGTCTTTATCTTTCGCTTCGTGCTGGGCTTTTTGTGTCTTTCGAGAGAGATATTTGTGGGTCATCTCTGAAAGATGGATCACTCGTTGGGCTCTGAAACACCATTCATTAGTACGACTAATAGTGGCTGCGTGTCTTGGGGCTATTCCAGATCTCATATTCGGGGGATTTCCTTTGTGCGGCCCTACAAGAAAAGTTTTCCATTTTCCATTTGGTTTAAAGTCAATGCCGCATATTTTAACAGGAAATCGTTAAGCGAACAGCGAGCAAGCGGCATGCCCCTCCCACATAGGCATGTATGCAGCACAGCAATTGCTGCCACAGACATGATGGCATTTGAAATGGAAAAACGCTTCTAGAATTAGAACTGTAAACAACATGTGTTGAAATGCCTAATTGATTGACTTGACTCGTCGCGGACTCGTCTCTAGACACAGATACTGATCCACCTGAAAGATACATACATCTGGAAAACAGGCTTTGGGTTGGAAAATTATGGCATTGGCATTCAAGGCGGCATTTGATGGATTCCTCAGGTCTCTCTCGCGCGCAACGTTTGATGAATGGATGGATCATGAGAGTCCATCGTGTGAATCGAACCAAAGACTTCGATTAGTTTAGTAGTTGATTATCTGTGGCACTGCCACTGCACGCGGAAGAATGCAATTAAGATATTTTTAATGAGGCAAACTTATTAAATCAATTTTGTTCAACCTGCCGTTCAGCAATTTATTACTTAACTGCGTTTTTTCTATGGCCATATTTATGACTTTGCATAGAATAGAATTCTGGCTTGGCTTGGCTCTGGGTGACTCTCTGGCCGGCTGGCCGGCTGGCTGGCTGGCTCTCAGCCTTTTGCCAATTACAGCTAACAACAGCAGTTCCAGACAATGGCCCGTAAAACATTCTAACACCAATCTTCTATCGGATTCAATGGCTTTCTGGGACTTGACTCTTGGGGCTTTACTGGCGAGCGAGCGAGCGATCTATTCCGCAGCCTTTTGCTTAGTTGGCTGCCAACTTTCCAATTGGCAATAAAGCATGCGAAACCAATAGCATTACTTCTCTCTATCTCTCTCTCTCTGTGTTCTTTTTAGCCTTCTTTTGCTGACCACAAAACGTTGATTACCAGACGAAGATACTGGCCGAAAGAGCAGGAAAAAACAGAGAACATTGGCATTTTCACGCGCCCTCCGAAACCGCAGACACAATGCAGCAGAGGCAGCGCAGCAGCAGCAGCAGAGGCGTTGTAAAATGACCAAAAAAGGTATCGGCATTTTGGGCAAAAAAAAAAACCAGGCTAACAGAACCAGGCCCAGGCCCAGTCCTAGAGAGGCTAACGGTTGTTGTACAGCTAACGAGATCGCTTGTTTCTGGGCCTGTTTCTGGGTTCTCCACGGATCTAGTGCTGCTGCTGCTGCCACATCTTTCGTGGAACAAAAACCAAGAAAATAAACAAAAGAATCAGCCAGAAACAACATCTACCGGCAGCATCCCAGAGCATGTTTTTTTTCTTGTAGTTTTATTTTTGGATTGTAGGAAAAAGCCTGAAAAGGCAAAGACTTCACTCAACGGCAAACGCCAACGCACCCAACGCACCTCATTCCACCAAAAGTTCCCAGACCAGACCCAATTTTGTAGCTGTATCCCGCAGATACGATACACACAAACAACAGACTGGAACGGGTGCATCTAGCAGATACACGGATTCATTTGCATGTGGGCAGTGGGTCAGTGACTGTCAAAAGAGAGACATAGAGAGAGGCAGATCCACTGAGAGATCTATCAGTGGACGAATTCGGAACAGTTCTCGCAGATAATCTCTCTGACTGACTAGTCATTGCCTTTCCCTCTCTTTGACGATCAATCAGTGGATCCCCCCGTCCATCATTGCCCCCTTTGGGGCTTTTCTTTTCTACAAAAAGAGCAATAAAGAACTACATACCTTATACAAATCGATTTCACCCAGTTCTTTCAGCTCTGTAGTTCTTTTTTTCCCTCTCCATTCTCCTACATGCTGCAGCATATTTTCTTTTATGGGCAGGCAGGCAGGCAGGCCGTCCGTCCCGTGCTCATTCGTATTCCACCAAACCCATACCCATTCCCATTCCCATTCTCTGATGTTGTTTCCCCCCCATAAAAACTCTATTTCTATGCATCTACCTGCACTGAAAGAACCCCCAATATTCGGCTGTCCAAAGGCGAAGCCTTCTTCCTGGAGGATTGCGTGCCACATGCGCCTGTTCGCGTCCGCGTCCTCGTCCGCTGGCCAGTTTGCTGTTGTCATAAAAGTTGCCACTTTATGACTTACTTATGGAACAAAAAGAAGTGAGGAAAGAGAGGTGAACACACGTTGAAAACTTTACGTTTAAGCCATCTCACCGCGGAAATAGACTTAATGATCAATTAGCTTTTCGAACCGCGTTGCCTGCCGTTAGCTTCCGACTGGAATGAATGCCTTGCCCCCATACCCCATACCGCATGCCACATGAAGAACTGGGAGCGGTCCCATCGAGGAGGAGACTCAGGAAATCTAATGAGCAACTATGCGTCATTGCAATTAACCCAGAGCTCTAATTGGGGGATGGTTAAAAAGCATAAGGCATAAAGTGTGTATTTTAAGGCCCATTACAGATGGGCTTCCTGTCTGTGCGGGGAAAACAGTGGAAAATTGGAGGAGCAGCACTAGCACTAGCACTAGCACTCGCACTAGCAATAGAAAATCAAACAGTGAGGGACTGAAGTCAAAGTCGAAGTCAAAGATGTAGAAGTTGTCAGAAGTTGCCGTATGATGATTGCGCAAGCGACACATAAGCGGCGTCGATGCCAACTCCCAGATCTTCTCCAGAGAGACTCCCCAGAGGAAGAGGCAAAGTCTGGAGTCACTGGTAACTGCTTTAATTGGAAATAGTTGCAACTGCAGCAGCGGCTGAGGTAGCCGTGGCAGCTGAGGCATCCACATCAACATCGTCAAGTGTTCTAGTTACGTGGCTGTCGTTTGCTTTCAATCTTTTGGCTCCCCGACTCTACGGGAATTGCATCACGCAAAGGCAGAAGTGAGGCTGCTGCCAACGGGTTTTCGCTTCAATCTTCTATCTGTTGCAACTCCTTTTGGCTACTTTCTAAAGCCAGCAGCAGCAGCAGCAGCAGCAGCATCCACATCTCTTGAGTCACACATTTCCCCTCCCCACCCCACTTCCCTCTTAGTTTTTCTTTTCTATCTTTTTCTTTTTTTTTTTGTTTAGCGCCCAGGTAACTGTTCCAATCTCTACTGCTGCCGCTGCCGCTGCCGGTGCTCTGTTCTGTGTTGCAGTTGGGAAACTGGTGCAACCTCCTTTCCCTCTCCTCTTGCTGGCTGCAGCAAATTTGCAGTTAGTTTTACTGTTGTCCGTCGTCGTTGTCTTTGGGCTTTGATTTTGTTGTGTTTCCTATGTATGACATTACTTGTTCGCCTGTTCTTTTTTTTTTTTTTACCTTATTTTCCCCTCATTTTCTTTTGCCTCAAATTGGAAATTAACGTGCAACAACTAGGCTATAGCCTAGCCATGGACGTTGCATGGCCCTTTGTTCTGTAAAGTTTTTACAGAAATTAATTAAGTGCCTCCGACTCTGGTGCGGCAGGGGATTTATAGAGCTTGTTAGGAAAGTTTTCTTGTTGCTAGTTTTGTGTCACATGAGTCCAAATGTCTATAAATTCGCCAAAGCCATCAAATTAGCTCGTAAACTTTATTGTTTTTAGTACATAATATACCCACTATATATAGTATATTCTCTATAGTGTCGCTAATTAAAAACGCGGATACATTTTGTTGGAACATCCATTTGACGACAGAGATGACAATCTTTTGGATGGCTTTGCTTGAGCGCACAAATGGGAATCTTTTTGGAGTTGATTTACGATGATGGGAACTGATGATTAGCGATGAAGTATTGCAGTATTCCCCCAAAACATGGTAAGTGCTGCCCCTTTTCCCAGCTACCTCAATCAATGCCCCACTTAAAGCACCGCTTATGGCCATCAAAGAGTCATTTACAAAACGAAAACCGAAAGAGTTCTTGTCAAATGTTTAGCCAATTTCCAATGACAATCGACGGGAACAACCCGGTTGACAGCTGCTGTTGCGCCTCGCTGATGGATTGGAGCCCCCGAAGGCGACCGCGACTTGTGGCTGTTGGCGCGATTAGAGGCGGCTGAAAGGCTGATAGGGTTAACTGGATGACGCCTCTGGCTGCCGGGCTGCCGGGCTGCCTGGCTGGCTGGCTGCCTTATCAGCAATCTGTCAGTGGTGCCACGAAAGCAGCGACTGTGTGGCACTGCGGAACATCATCATCAGACAGCCCCCATGCCATGCCACGGAGTGGCGGCTGCTTCAAAGACTTGCGCGCGACATCTTCCGACTCTGGCTGCGTGGTCGTGGCCGTTTGACGTTGAATCCACAATTTACAAATTACAACTAATTAAAAGTTGATGGAGGCAAATGCGTGAGTGAAATCAAGCGCAGACGATAGCTCCATCATCTCCACCGCTCTCTCTCCTCTCTCTCTCTCTGAGTCTCCGCCATCCGGAGGAGCTAGCGATTCCCTTTTGCACCGATAAGCAAATGAGGAAGTCGCAGACGCAGACGAACGGAGCGACGCGGCGTGGCGCGGTGTGGCGCGGCTCCCGTCAGTAAATTCTTTGAAAAATGTTATTTATTTTCAAGTCATTCCGCGCGGCCCTTGTGGCTGAAACTCGTGGGGTACTCGCTGGGATCTGTTCTGGTTATGGTATGGTCTGTCTGCGTCTGGTTCCGTCTATCTGATGGCTATCTATGTGGCATGGGGTCTCTCGGTTGTCCGGCAACATCCGTTGCACAAAATAGTTGTACAGGAAATGTTTTTCCCATCCGAGAGGTGCAAATAAAAAGTTGGCAACCCGATAAAATGTATGACAATGTTGCAGCCCCAGCCACAGTCACGGACAGACCCATTTGATACTCATTCGCAAAACATTAGGCCCTGAAAAGAAATGGCAGCCATATCCGAATCTAATAAAAGTATATTGCCGACAAATCTCATTCATAGATGAAAAGCAAGTAACTTTCCTGAAATCCAAATCAAAGTTCCATGGAAACATTCAAGTTTTTAAACGGAATTCAAATTGTGCTTTTCCCCGAACTGATGGACTTTTCGAATGGCAAAAGAAAAATAAATAAATGCGAATAAGGCAAATATTTTCATTGCGATTTGTGTGGGAAAGAACCAAACGACATTACTATGACAACGTCATCATGATGTTGCAACAGCAGCAAAAACTTTAAAAGCAACAAGAGAGCATGGTAAATCCATAAGCCGACGCCTTAGATACCCTTGCTCTCTCTTTTTCAGCGTCGCTTAGCAGCAAAGAGTTTGCTTTTACCTGGACTCTGCGTTAGCGATAGATATAGTAATGTTGGGAAATCTGCATACAACAGCCAGAATGAAGCAATTGACTTCTAGAGCCAACCCACAGAACTTATCCAGAGGACACATCTGACCACATCTGAGAGTGGGGTTCTAGTTTCATAATTAAATATTGTCAACATGTACGATGGTGCAATGTTGGGGCTCCTGTTCCTCTTGTTATGATTCAATTCTTGAGCAAACAGTAGACCAGATACGAGCAGGAGCCAGGCCAGAACCGGACAGAGACAGGGACAGGGACAGAGACTGCGACAGGGACAGCTGAGAGACTGAGTGCAATTTGATGAGCATCTCTTGTGGCCTGACAACAGGAAGTGCGAAAACTATTAGTGGCACTTATTTATTCATTAGAGGCAGTTAGAGACACCCCAACAGACAGACAGACACACACACACATATACACGGGGACACCACACAGAGATACAGATACCGAGAATGTTAGAGGAGTGGTGGAGCCCTAACTCTAATTATGCAGATCGTTGCAGGAGGATGATGATGGTGGCAGCATCATCAGGATGCAGGCACACGCTCTCCGCACAGAAATTTGCATAATGTTGTTCTCTATTAATACGTACGTACGAACGATATAGGGTTAAATGTCATTGCACTTTGGGTTTCCGTTTCATATTTCATCAACTCAAGAGATACTTGTATCTTTGGCTGCTTACCTGTTTGATATCTTTATGCGGGTATATCTGTGTATTTTTTTGTTGGATATATTTGTATTTTATTTGTTGCGGCGGACAGTGCCTCATCCGTTTATCAGCACACACAAATCAAAGCAGATCCCGCACGCACACACAGACACTTCTATCTTGTAGATACTTCGTATGTTGATTGTATGCAAAAAATGATATTTTAAGTGGCGGAGAGCTCTCCTTTGGTTTTATTTAGCGTTGCGCCACATGGGAGCCATTTCCAAGGAACACACACACAGATACGGCCGCACACACACACGCACACAGAACGAGAGCGAGAGCGGGGGGGTTGGGGTTGGGGTTTGGGTAGCAATAATAAAAGCGTAAATGCTTATTTATTTGCAAGTCGTTCTCGAAAATGCGCTCTGTTTGGATAATTTATGAAGCCCAAGCACACGACGACAGGCGGCAGCAGAAACAGCCCCCAAATAAAACCCGCGCGGCGAAATTGAACTTCGTTTGCCCCGTATTTCTGTTTGATATATCTTTCCGTTGAATGGTTTTTGTTATGTTTTTTTTTTTGTTGTATTTTTTTGAAATAGGAAATAAGGAAAGCCTTGTAGCTCGACCGCTATAAAAATCCCCGGTGATTTGTTGGCAAAAGGTTCGTTCTGTTCTCAAAAACACACAAAATATTTGATTGCACTTTCGATTGTTTTGATTGCTTGTCGATTGTCAAATGGTCAGACGGGGGGTCAGAGTTCAATGGAGCTGTGTGCCTCTGACTGTTGCGACTGCACTGACCGAGACCGATGCGGCAACTGTCGTGTCCGTTGTGTTCAGACCATCAATCACGGCTTCGCCCGAATGCAATAGACCCGATAAAAACCGCTGAGGTTGCAACCGATCAAGCGGCGCGACAAAAACCGACTCCGAAAACCGACACCGACACCGACGCCGATACCGAAACCGAAAACCGACTCCACTGAAAGCCGAAACTGTAAACGAAACGAGAAGCCGCGTCGCCGAGTCCAAGTCCCGTTTCTGAATGCCGCTCTAAGCGTGCGTTGGCTCCAACGTTTCAACAGCAACTGCGAGGCGGCGCGCTTGGAGCTGCCGCTTCCGTGTAGCAGCCCCACGTGGAGAGTTTTCAAATGCCGGCTGTCTGTGTGGTGGTGTCTCTGATGCTTGAGAGTGTGTGTGTGTGGAGAGTTGGAGCGCAACACGGAGCACATGGCACGTGTGGGATGAGGCAAGAGTCGGAGATGTTGAGATGTTGATCTCAATGGAAGTTGAAGTTTGAAAAAAAAAACAGAGATTGGACTAGGGAATTGATGGAAATTGTAGGTAATTTTTAAGGTAAGATGTTTCGAATTATTAGGGAAATATATGCATATTTGACAGCCATATAACTTTATAGAGATTTCTAGGACTATCTCGAAAATTCAGCGAAAAAATTAAATATTTGAGTCTCTTAAGATTTCTGCCCATATGTTTTCAGGGCTATGTTTTCAGGTCAACATTAGAATGGCAAAAAAATATGAATATATTTTGGGGTACATTCTTCTTTTAATAGATTAAATCTATTGAAAATCTACCAAATTTTTTTTTAGTAATATTTTTGGGAATATAATTATTGTATATCCAGAATTTCTTGGGAAAATATCTTAGGTTTTTTTTTTCTTGAGGAAGTCTTAGAAAAATCTTAGAATATATATAGGAGTATCGCCTTTTTGTTTAGGGATAGCTGCTGAAATCCATAATAGAAAAATAAATAAAAATAATAAATAAATATTAAAATATACAGATAGTCGATTGCAATGGGCTTTGGATGATTTTTAGCCTATCCTTTCCCTTCACTTTGTTCTTATTCCGTATTCCATACCTTCATTCCTTCCCCTCCCTTCCTTCTCTATTTCAGAATTCACTTCCTTCTTTATCTACCGCTTCCTTCCCACATGTTACGAAAACGTCGAGCAAAACAAACTGTAAATTGTGGAGACTTGGAGAACATGCGCGCTGAGAGCGTCCCAAGAGAGAGCGCCAGAGAGCAGAAAACGCGGGAGAGCGAGTGAGAGCAAGAGCAGCCGGCAAAAGGGGGCTGCTATATTGAATTATAGAAGGGGAGTGGGGTACTACGACTGCGACTACGACTGGGGTTAATTCTTGAGCATCTGTTTTATATCAGGAACGCCGCTGAGGCATTACGGAGCAGATAGATACAGATACGGATACAACTACAGAGTAAGCATCTATGGAATGCATTAAGTGCGCTTGTAGCTGTCAATCATCCTAATGCCATGAAACCGACGCGAAATTCCAGACGCCAAGCCATAGAACGATATGATCCTCAATGATCCCCCACACAAAAACCGATTCAATCGTAACCCATGAACGGAGGAATGTTCATCTGTAATTTTCAAACCGCAAATGTGGTTCTCCCACAAGACACACAGAGAAGAAAAAAAACAACTCCAAAAGTACACAATGGACTATCGATCAGTGGTCATCGACTGTGGACTGCGGACTGTGGAATTTCCACAGAAATATTTATCTACGCTAATTCCCGAGCCTAAACTTGTGTATAAGTGTAATAAAACCGCATCATCTGGCTGCAATTTTCGCTGCTCGCGTGCCAGCATCAGCGTCCCAACAACAACACAAAGAATCCCCATCGCCCATCGCCCAGTGCCCATCTTTCGCTGCATTCGCATGAACGCCTTCGAATTTCTCATAGAAAGAAAACTTTGGTCTCTTGAGGTCCAGAGGAGATGGTCTGTGGTCTGTGGCGTTTGGTTTATGGTTTATGCGCCGCCGTTTTTGGTCTATTAAAATGATTGCAGTATTTACGTAGCGCTTTTCTACCATAATTTGTATTTGCTATGCTCATCATCATCATCATCATCATCATCATTGGGCATTGGCAGCCTCAGCCTCAGCGTTATCCTCATCCTCCTCTCATCTTTGGGGGATTCGTTTGCATTGAATGGCCCATCCACATCCATGGCTGTGGCAGCTTTGGTTACCACAGACCGGAGTAGAAGTCGGAGTAGAGCCCCCAAGCGTTTGACCCTTCTGTCTATGCTTTTCTATTGTTTATCTGCAACAAGCCAGGCCCATAGCCCAGGCCCAGGCCCATGCCCAGGCCCATGTCCATGTCCAAATCCAGGCTTAAGTTACCTCCCTCCCTCGCTGCCCTCTGATGCGTTAATATTTCTAGCCTTTATCGCCCGGCGGCGTATTTACAAATGATTATTGATCGCTTAATACGAATTTCGGTATTGCTTGTGTTTATTTGTGCAGCTTAGAGATACTCGTACTCGAACTTTCCGTTTGGTTTCACATTTCTGTTTGTTTTTTTGCATAAATATTTTTCGCTCTGTGATCAATTACAGCTGCAGCTCTTCCCCACTGAAAGCCCCACTCCCAGACGCTAGATAATGTCGTTGGACTCAATTGTGAAAGTTGATTGTTGGAAAACTTTCCGTTTCATATGATGCATGGGAATACGAGTACGAAGACGAATACGAATATGAGTGCATTCAAACACCAATCCATTCTCATGGCAAATTGCAGAAGAAGATGGATTTCAAGCTTGGGGGACATTGAACCAAGAAAAGGTTGCGTGGCCTTAAACCAGTTTAGCGTGGCACTCTTTTTTGTTGCAACTTCCGTTTAGGTAGAACGCTGGCAATTTTGACAGATTACACGGCAGCGCCACAGCCTTGGGGCAGCCACAAGCCCCAGGAGGAGAGGGACAGAACCTTAATCAATAGCCCCAATGCAGGCGATGGCCATTGAACCATCATAAATTGGTGGCCCAAAAGCAGATACAGATACCGGCCTTCGCACTGGGCCTGGACCTGGACCTGGCCCAGAGCCGCACGCCCTGCTGCTTTCAATTACGTGCGCGAGCTGCCAAAAAAAAAAGAACAGAACCAAGCAAATTTATGGCCCGAACCGAACCGAATGCTGGCATTCAAGAATCTGCATTTAAAACACACAAAATCCGCAGACGTTGCCAACGATTAAGCACCGCAAATCAAAAGCAAAAGCCGAAGCCGAACCCGAGCAAAAAAAAAACACTGAAATGGAAACCCGCAAATGACAAATGTTGGCACTAAGAGTTTTGCTGGGTGGAAAATGCAGCCAGAAACACACACAAACCCCCCCAAAAAAAAAACCACAAATGGGGAAAAAACAAGCGCAACAACCCGAAGAGCAAACATAAAGTGTTGAATGCTGGCGGAAATCACTTGAAACCGAAAATAAATCAAAGGAAACAATAATGGAGATGGAGAACCGCAACGGCAGCGGCAGCGGCAGCCAGAAACAAAGCAACCAAAATCGAACTCAGAGCGAGAAAAGCGAAAAGAAAAGCGGAAAATAACGCTGGCGGCTTCCGCAGCACACAAGCTTTTCCGCCCACACACACACAAAAGAACTGATAAAAAGAGAAACGGAAAACTGCAGGAATAATAAAATGAAATGAAATCAGAAATGTTTTCCGAGGAGAAAACAGAACTGAAAGCTGAAACAGTTGTAAATGCTGAAGAGTAATAAACGAGCGAACGGCATCAAATGCCTGACAAACACTCAGACGACGCGACCCGGAGGAGATGCCAGGGATGCCGCCAGGACACAGGACAGGATGTCCTTGCCAGGCCAAGCATGTGATTTATGAGCCATTGTTCAATGTCAACCTGGACGGTGGCCAGCGCCAGCGCCAGCGTCTGGTCCAAGTCTGGCCAGGTTTAATTGGTGTGGCGACCAGAACAGAACAGAACAGAACAGAACGGGACACAAATTACGATTACTCACTCTTTACTTAAAGCTGATAAAGCAATGCTCGACACGGGGATACCCAGCTGCAGTTTTTGGGCAATAAAACAGAGCGTTCTGATAGGCACATACCTGGAAGTCTGCGGAAAAGCCATGCCAATAAAATACTTTACAATAGCGATTAGGAAAGTTAGGAGAACTGATTCGTATGGTTATGATTGTTAAACAAAAGATAGGGATGCCATAAAGTTAATGCAATACCAAGAACAACAGTTGGAGATCAATTGAAGAAATATTAGTTGACTGCTAAGCCACACTGGGTAAGACCAATCGAGGGGGCAGAATAAATCAAGGCAAATGGCTTTCATATTGCTGATTTTTGATCCTCAGGCATAGATAAAGATATCAAGTTCTTAAGGACTCCAAAGACTCAACAATAAACGAAGAAAATCGAACCCTTTCAGCAGCTATCAAAATACTATCCCCATCAAACCCATCAGATTACAGGTCATAATTAGAAAACACTCCTCAAGGCTTAATCTTCGGTCCCCCGGGGGCTGAACGCTCGATTGCCATTTAAAGGATTATAATTTCTGCATTTGCCCAAAAACTAAAAACTTTAGAACCCCCAAACTTTGCAGACAGTTTTTGTGCCATTTAAACTCCGTTTTCAGCGGACGGAGACGGAGCAGCAGGAGGCCTGGAGCTGGAGGGAGCGGGAACTCCGTTTAGTTTTTATTTCACCGTGCGGCATTTGAATTCAAATGTGCTCTTAAATCGGCTTAGTTTTGCGAGCAGCTTTTATGTTCCAGGCGGCTTAAATTAATGCGCCAGCACGGACTCCCAGGCGGGCGAAACAAAAGCGCACAGAAAGCCCATCACAAAAAAAAACAAAAAACTTATATATGAAAGAAAAGAAAGGAAAGCAAAACATCGCGCAGGTCGGGCGCCATGGACTGAGGTCTGAGATTACAGACAGAGAAAGGTGATTAAATAGTGGAACGGATTTCAGCGGTTTTATGGCTTAGTTTATGCATGGCAGTGATTGAATTTAATTGATTTGAAGTTTCCCAGCCACTCCGCTACTGTAACGGCTACCCAATGCTTCTGCTACTCTCCTCTACTGACGTTGACAGTCATTCACGTTTGGATTCATAATCTAATCAACGCCACTTTCACACCCACTTTGGGTGAAATCGCCGCAGAGTGCTCTGGAATGAGCTTGTAAACATTTCAATTTGCAATGTTGAGGCGTGTGGACGAATACCCTTACTCGATGGGAGGGTATATCAAGAATATGATGAGTACGAACTAGTATTGGATTGGACCCAGGCGCTAGATACCTCGTAGCTCTAGCGCTGAAGAGAGAAGAATAGAGGTGATTCCCTCTCTTTGAGTACTGCTAAAGTACTCTGTAAGAGAGAGAGAGAGAGAGAGAGAGTGCACGAGACTTCAGAGCTATAATAATGCTGGGATTGCAATAAGACTCTGAATGAAAGATGCTGAAATATTGAAAACAAGGGTATCTCTCTTCAATAGATGGTAAATCGAGTCTATGAATTATATAAACAGATATAAAAGATGCACGTACCATACGTATTTCTTATCAAAGTCACTTTGCGTTGGAAAAATTAATAATTGGCACTCTAATTTCTGGTTCGTTTCGATAAACAGGTAAACACTTGATATAGTCATCTATTTAGGACCTATGTACATACATCCTATATTTATACTCGCATAAAACTCCACCCCATTTCTGGTTAAAATTGTTTGATTTTTAGTTATCTACGACGCACTGGTACGTGCCACGTGCCACATGAGGGATGGATGTGCCAGGGGCAGCTGAGGCCTGACGAAACAGAGTATCTTCCAAGTGCATTAGAGGAGAGGAGGAGGGGGGGGTGGAGCCCAAATGGTGCTGCGGAGAGTGGAGTGATGTAAGAGTGGATGCAACAGCAGCAGCAGCAGCAGCGATGCGTAATGTACTTCGTCGTAGTTTTTCCCTGTGTCTGTGTGTTGTAGCCATAAATTTTTATGGGTATCATGAACCAAACAGCGGGTGGCGGTTGTTGTTCTTGGTAAAAGTGGGCGGGGAAACGGTTGATTAAAGTGCTGATGAGGGGGCGGGCCAACACAGACAATGTGGAGGTGGAGCAGGGCTGGGCAGGGCAGGGAGTGAAGCAACATGACGCCCCTGATTTAGACTTCAATTCCTAAAGATGCTGCACAGATGAGACATAAGATTCCTCAGTTGGTAACAAATCAAAGAAAGATTAAACCGTTTGTCGAGTGGGGGTTTTTTCAAGAGGTCCCATCATCAACTCATTTACTTCCTCTAGTCCCATGATCAAATACCCATCAAAATTGCAGAAATGCGAGTATTTATGGCCAAAAATAAACCATCATCGAGCCACCACCTCTGACAACAGGTCATCATCAATTATGCGATTGCAAAAAAAGTTAAGAGTCCGAAATGAACTGAAGTGCGACAGCGTATATCTTTTTGTATATAAATAAAACAAAAGGTGCCTCTGCACTCATCCTCTGTCGGCGTGAATGAGGCGTCGGACAGGTCTGTAGTCGCTAGTCGGCAGTCGGCGGTCGGCGGCGTTGGCCACTTAATCAAAAAGTCAGAGACATGAGCAAACATTTCGCTCTTTCTCTCTCTCTAGTGATAACAGCAATTAGCGGCATTACACAGCAGGTGAGGGAAAAGCCCTCGACTCTATGAGGCACTCTCCACTCGGCTGAGAGCCGTACTTAGAAGCGATTTACTCATGTGTTCGCTTTTGGCCAGAAACAGATAACGGAAGAGACGCCAACACCGCGCTCCCCGGAACAATAATTGCCTGAACAAGCTGTCATGAGTGGCAAATGAATTAAAAGCCCCCACCAATTAAAATAAATAAGTTAGTAATAGATATTACGCAGAACGAACAGGGGACCCGAACCGCACGGCACCGCGAATCCATCCGCAAGAATAGTCCAACGAGAAAAGGCCAAGCGGCTGGCCGCGAATACGCAGCGGGCAAAAAAGAAAATCTAATTAATTTCTCGTGATAAAAGAAAAAATAGTTCCGTGCTAAATATGACTCAGAGAAAAGTGGATATTCTCGTGTCACTGGGTCTGATCTGTTGGCTGAGATTAGCGACAGCAAGCGCATTGGATCTAAGACATCTGCAGATGAATTTGGGTAGGTCGGAAGGTCCTTTACGAGTCCTTGGGACTTGGGATATTATGCAATTGGTGGACAGGGATTACCACTAATCGAATACAATTATAGCAGGGGCTTTTTATAAAATTTTCTTCAGATCATTCAAGAACATTTTTTATCCAATAAAAAATATTTAAAATTATAGAAAACTAGAAACAATTTTTTTATTTATGGTTCTATAAAATAATTTCACAAGAGCTTTTATCTACTAGTTCTACGAGGTTGACCTTAGAACCTATATAATTTCATAATAACTTTGTTGATTGCATCGCTAGCTGATGTGAAATTTCTATATTTTCCTTATATAATGTTATTTTTCCCGTTTATCCGTACAGCTGGCAATGGTTCCATTATGCTGGCTTCCTCTTCTAACCCAGACGCTTACAACATCACAGTCAACCTCACGGAGTCCCCATCTTTAAGCACTTGTCCGTCGTTGGCCAATGCCGATTCGCTAACCCAAACGGAGCTGATCGCTCGCCTGACCGACAGCTGTCGCTACGATCGCCTGGAACCACCCACTACTCTTTCGGATAGCGGGGATTCTGACCCCGTGGATGTGTACGCGCGATTCTACATATATGTGCTGAAGAACCTGGACTCGAGCGACCTGCAGTTCATGGTGCAGGGACTGCTGCAGTTCCGCTACGTGGATCCTCGATTGGCATTCACCAACTATGCGCCCAGTCGTAAACAGCCCGTGATGGGGCAGGCGATTCTCAGGCAGTCGCTGTGGGTGCCGCACATCTTTCTGGCGAACGAGCAGAGCTCCACTGTGCTGGGTACCAACGAGAAGGATATGCTGACGACCATTTATCCCGATGGGACTGTGCTCATTTCGACGCGGATTCAGGCGACGCTCTACTGTTGGATGAACTTCCAGAAGTTCCCATTCGATGAGCAGAAGTGCACCACCATCCTGGAGAGCTGGATGTACAACACCTCGGTGCTGCAGCTCCACTGGGAGGTTACGAACCCCGTCAGCTTCGACAGTCAGCTGCAGCTGACGGAATACAATCTGATCGGATCGCTGTACAATGAGTCCATCGTAGTCTCAGACGAGTTTTCCATGTCCCACGGTGCATTGGAGGGAAACTACAGCACCCTGAGTTTCACGGTGTTGCTGACCCGAGAGGTGGGCTACTACGTGATTGACTACTTCTTGCCCTCGATCATGATAGTGACCATCTCGTGGGTGACCTTCTGGCTGCAGGCCGATCAGACCCCGGCTCGCACCACCCTCGGTTGCACCACCCTGCTGTCGTTCATCACACTCTCCCTGTCGCAGGAGAACAACCTGTCGAAGGTTAGCTATGTCACAATGTCGGAGGTGTGGTTCTTGGTCTGCACCATCTTCATCTTTGGCAGCCTCGTCGAGTTCGCCTTCGTCAACACCATCTGGCGGCGCAACAACAACCTGGAGCTGAAGAAACGCACCACCAAATACATTGTCAAGTCGACATTTGTCCCAAATCTGAAGCGCAACCGCCGGGGCTACAATCGCAGCCAGAGCACCATGAGCACCACCAGCATGGACAAGGGCTGTAGTGCGAACAACACCGTCATCACCATTGAAACCCCCATCATCATTGGCAATGGCGGTCTCAGTCGCGAGAACTCCTCCGTAAGTCTTGCGGAATCGGAAATGGGCTCTGCCTCGACGGCAAATCTGACCGATTCAGAAAAGGAGAAGCCTGCCCAGACATTCGCCACCATGACACCCAAGGAGGTATCCCTGTGGATAGATCGCAAGATGCGTTTCGTCTTTCCACTGGCATTCATATTGTTCAATGCCCTGTTCTGGACTTTGGTCTACTGCCTGTAGGTTTTACATAGGAAGAGGAGCAAAACTGTGATCCATCCAATGCCTCATTATGAAATAGAATTTTTGTTTAAGTCCAGTGTAAGGTAGTCTGTATTTTCTTCTAATAAATTATATATACTTTGATAGACTAAATAGCATTTCCTTCCTGGGCGACTCAACACCTCCACCAAACTTAAGCCTCACGCACGTACAAAACTGATAAATTTGTGTCTATTAAGGGGCAGCACATAAAAATAGGAGTTGGGCCAACACACAGAAGGAGTCTCTGAAGGAGGACTGCCCCACGATATTTGTATCAATGAAAAAATCATAATGCCAGCACGCCCCAGCCGCAGCTCCCAGTTGCTGGAGCGTTTTCTCTGCTCAATTTTTAATTAATTGCCCATGATGATGGGACTGTTGAAAACTCTTGACTCCGTTGCTTCTGGTGTCTGTCTACGTCTACTGGGAGATGGGGAAGGAGAAGCTGGTTCTGCTTCTCGGGGATTGTTCTGTTCTGTGGACTCCGGTCTTGTCTTGATAAATTAACAGCACATGCAACACTTAAATTGATTTTAAATTGCCTTATAAATGAACTTCAATTCGCTGGGCCATAAACAATGTGGAAAAAGTTGGGCATTTTATTGCGATCGATCGCTAGCTAGATGCCAAATAATTTCGCTTTGGCCAGTAAGAAGAGGAATTAATTTCAAGTGTCCATAACTCAGATCGATTCGATGCTGTGGCAGACAGCCCTGCCAGCCCAGTTTCTTCCAGATCACCGCATTATTATGCAAAGCCAATATCTGGCCATCAATCTCAGTCGCCAGAGCCACAGCCACAGTAACTCTCAAACTGTTTCCCGAACTCGTTTTGCCTCCTGTCTGGGTCTGTTCGCCTGCCTTCCACTTTCGGCCGCGAGGTGTACATAATGAGATGTAATCTGTCAAAATTAAGTGTATCGCTGGACCACAGTCTGTCCAGGACAGAGACAGACCAGACCACTCACCGCCTGGCCACAGCCACCGCCTGCCCCGCCTTTATCCCTTTCTGAGGAGGCCAGTTTCATGAATTCGTTTCGTTTCGTTTCGCTGGTGGATGCAACTTTTTGAGGCTCAACAAGTTTATTGAACCCCTACAGACCCTGGGGCGAGGGCTGCTCGTGGTGTTCCAGGTACCGGATATTCCCATGTCAAACGATAAGCCTCAACATATGATAGATGCCCCCAACAGCTGTTTGCTGTGTTCTTATCAAATGGCACCCGTTTATGGGCCTAAAAAACCCAAATACTTACTCGTACGAATGAACTACCAGAAAAGAAACAGAACTCAAACTCCCCCAAGAATACTTTTCTTTATCGATTGCTAGGCTGGCAGTCAATAATGGGTCAGACTGGTAGCAAAACCCTTCACCAGAGTTCATTTACACGCCGCTTATTTGTTTAGCTTAACTTCCGATTCCCCAGACCTGAGACTGTGACTGAGCCTGAGACTAAAACCCGGAGGAGGTCTGAAGCCCAGAGACTGGAACTGCGCCTGAGAGACCCAGAAGGGAATTGTGAGAATCGCCTGGGCCTCCTCATCGTAAATGAGCTGCATAATAAGCAAGTGCTTCAATTCGTTTGTTTCCCCAGTTTTTTCTCTTGTTGTTTTTTTTTTTTTTGCACATGAGAATTACAGACATTTTCATTTATTATTATGTGGTCCGGCCAGCCCCGTCGGACTGTGTGCTCTGTGTAATTTGCAGTCACTTGCGACCGCTGGGGGGCTTAGGCTGGGGCTGGTGCTGGGGCTGGGTCTCCCATCTCTGAACCATGGAAATAATGCCACCGACTACTCCAACTTCAACCGCAGGCGAGCAGAAATTATATATAAATGGGTAAATTAATAAACTACTGAACGGAATGGAATGGAACAAAAGAACCAACACGAAAGTCGGACTCGGACTCGAAAGTAATGCGTTAGCTAGTCTTTGGGCTTAGGTTTGTAACTTGCCTTGGCTATATGTGATGGAGGAGTGGGTGTTATATAATATGGTAATATGAAAGATAGTGATGCCAATGCCAATGAAAATATAGTGTAGTTTTAAGCTACTCTGTACATCCGTTCATCTCAAACTATCTCCAATAAGTACAACCAGATACTTTCCCCAAAAGACAAATGTATCCCAATCTTGCTTACAAATAAACAGCAAATATCCCATTTATCTTGTGCGCCCAAGAGATCTTCTTGGCAGCAGCTCTGATCGGAGGAGGGCATTGTGTAGTCGGGGGTGCCCAGCTATCCCCGGAGTTAAATACTCATTGCATTAGTGGGTTTATTTTTAGATGGTGGGAAAAATTCTATTTCAAGCCGAGCGCTCAACTTACTCGCAGATTGCCTATCTAAACAGAACAACAGGCGAAGCCAGCGACCGACCGGAGAGACAAGGGGAGCAATGTTTATTGCTGTTAGTTTTGGTTTTGGTTAGCCAATTTTTGTGGTGTGTTTGAAGCCTGTCTCTGGGTCTGATTCTGGGCCTGGGTTTGGTTCGCTTTGCTTTGGTGTGGTTGAGTTCCATTTCCAGTCCAGTCACGCTCTGTGGGCGCTGGTTCAGAAGTCAAGTACGAGCCATTGCCGTCCGCGCTTGGACAAGGCGTGCGAATGAGCTCAAGACCCAAGACATGGACTTGGAGGTGGATGTGGACAGCGGACAGTGGACAGCGGGACCAGCGGTGGTTCGGGGCAGCAATCGATTTTATGACTAATAGATGCCTTAAATAACTGGCCAATACTGGCTAATTTGGCCGTAGCCGTGTGCAAATTTAATGCACATCATGGCGGAGGCATTAGCATAAGCGCTCGCCCAGCAGATTAAGTTGCCAGCCGGCTGGCTGCGCACCAAACCGCATGGCTAATGAGAATGCTACGACGTCGTGCCCACGTCCACATCCAGCGCCACAGCTCCAGCTCCAGCTCCAACTCAAACTCCGGCTGCAGCCGGAGAGCCAGAGAGAGATCTAGCTTCAGGCCCACATCCATGATGGGGTAGGTCCCGGTTTAAGGTATTTATGTACATGCTGCATGCCACAGCCTATTAACAAATTGCAAACAAAACTTGCGACCGCACAGTAGCCGCCCAGTTTGGGTGGACCACTCGGTGTACCAGCAGTCGGGGAGTGGGCATGCATACTAAATTATGGTGCTAATAAGGAGATGCCCTTACAGCTAATTTAATAGAATGCAAACGCAATGCGTCGATGCACTTGCAGTGCTGGTGTCGGTGCCGTGCCCCGCTCTTCCGATTCCATCGCCTGGAAACTGCCTTGACCCATCCATGATCTTTCGCGGGCCTGCTATGACGATGGCGCCGAGCGATTAGGTGCATGCAACCGCCACTAGCTACAACAACAACAACAACAACACCTGGTGGACCGGTGGCGCCTTATACACCGCAGAGATTTGAATCATTCACTTGGCTTAAGCCTTGGAATCGCCTGAAGCCAGAAACGTTTTGCACGTTTTTCCAATGAAGCTGCAAAACTTGGGCGCCCCCCTTGCGGTCATAATTAATGAAAATTGCCGCAACACACTTGAAGAAAAATGTGAGTAAGTATCCACATAAGCCCAAACCACTTTCGTTCCGTCCCGTCTATCATAATATTTGCATATCCTCCTTCTGGTAAGCCATTCTTCACATTTGCATATCCTCCTTCTGGTAACCCATACCCATTTGCTGTGGATTATTTCTCGCTGTACAATGTGCAACTGGTTTATGGCCAATACCACGCCCTAGGGCTGCAACGATCGATGGCTTGGCTGGCCATTTAATTTGGCAAATACTTTTTGCAGGTAGCCATGTGACGACCCTCTCCCTGCGAGTGTATGGCTGTAGACATGGCTCTAGGGCAGCGGTTATTAATTAGTATCTGCTTATCGCCGGCGCACTCGACTCGTACATTTGTCATAGATATGTGGTGCCCCGAACAAAGGTGCTCTGTCCACAGTGCGCGGAAGGTATCTGTCTCTCTGTGTGTTCATATATATGGCGGGGGTGTGGCCGGGTTTCACTGCGGCGACTACGACGTCAACGTGGCCCGATCTTATCGAAATGTGTTCGGTCGCTGTGTGACATTATCTGGGACTGGAACTGAGTCGCCAGTTTGTGGCTGGAGCTGGATGATATGCTGGCGCTCATCCGTAATTTATGGCCAACTGCCGGTCCAGGTCTTTAAGCATCTCCAAAATGTTTTCGACCGGCTCTTTAGCCATTCTAATTTGAGGCCGTGTCATGGCTGCCACAATGGCAATGCCACAAATTGATTCAATTTAGTTTGGTTTTAATTAAACACGATATCGATACTGTAGAAGCACAACACGAGCTGGCCCCTGAAGTTGGCGCCACCAAAGTTGCTCCACAAGCCAACAGCCACCACCGGCATCGGTATCGGCATCGGTGCAATGTCAGATGATAATCAAGTACAGCATCAACCTGCTGCGGTTATCGCGCCAAGTGTGCACCAAGCAGCATCCGCGACACACAAGTAGACACAGACCTAGATCCAGACTCTGAATTTGAGGCAGGCGAGGAAATCATTTACAGGTCTTTTGGGGAGGCACCGAATGATGATAAGAACGATCTCACTATGGATTGCTAAGACTGTTAAGTTTTAGAAATAAGTAATGCAGAAACTTCATTAACAATAACAGAGAAGTATAGCCATTGAATGCTTTAAAATTTAATAAATTAAATCCCTGCGTACTGTGGAAAGAGCAATAACTTTTGACTGCTTAAAACATGATTAGATTTTTGTACCATTGAGTGTATCTCTCGGATACTTTCTTATTCTACTGTCTGCCCATTTGTGAATGATTCAGAGTCTTTGGCAAGTCCCGTCTCTCGTCTGATAATGCATCTGCTTCAGCTGCTCTGAAGCGAAATTTTTGGGCTTCTATCGAGGCATGATGCAAGAAAAAACTTTTGCAGCATGCAACTTGGCGACTTGGCCATTACTTCCAGCAAAGAAAACACATACACGTGCACTCGCAAAAGTTAAGTACGCGGGCCAAAAAAGCAACATGGAAAAAAATTAGTTAAAAGATAAACGTGGCACGCCAGAAGCGCGCAGCGCAGACAAAGCCAAAGAGCAGGGCCCTGGCCAAGGGCAAGGACGGGATTGGGAATGGCTTCTCGAGTGGTAGTGGGAGTGGAGTCTGTCGTGCTGGCTTTAGCTTTGTCTTGATTATGGGGGTACCATAGCAGCAGCAGCAGCAGCAGCAGCCAAAATAAGATACTTGCGGCATAGCGCTGACTGTATATACATTCTAGGCAGCTTTGTTGTAGCATCTTGTTAGCTGATGCCGTAGCTGGAACTGGAGATGAGAGTCTCAGCTAGTCTCTGTGTCGCCCCAATGGCATCGCCACATCTCATGTTGCACAATGGCTGGAGCAGCCAAGGGGGCAAAATAATTGCTTAAAAGGCGCATTTTAAATATGGCCAAATAGCAAAGCGAACACACACATTTCTGTAGAAGCTAATTAAATACAAACACGTGCCCACATAACTCAAACCGAAGCATGGATTCCATTCCATTCCATTCCCCTCATAGCCGTAGTCGTACTCCTCCTGGTACTATTTTCCATCATAAATACATTTGGTGGCATCTTTTTCTTTTTTGGGGCAGGGCCGACACAAAGACGGCGCTTTGTCTGGAGCAAGGCGAAAATGTTTTGTGTCGTCTTGCCGTTTTTAATTAAATTCATAAATCAGCACAGCACCAACATGAAGCAATGTCGAGGCGCAAACGAAAACGAGGACAAGCCTCAGAAGAATAACTATAGACCGAGTGCACGAGTGTATCTGTGAGCTGAGCTAACCTTGCAAATAAGTAATTTCTGTGAAAAAAAGAATCCCAAGCACCACTCTGGAAATTGTCAGCCAGCCATCAGCATCATAGTCATCGTCATCATCTGCAGCCGCATCCATTGGCTTTGACCAGATGCTGCTGCCTCTACCGTCGTCAGCGGAAGCTCTTGAAATGCGAGAGGACGCGCTCATAATTTGTCTTAATTGAATGCCCCGCGGTGGCAGGGTATGGGTGCCCCCGACTGACAAGACTTTGTCTGCCGCTTCTCCAGATGAATGTCAATAGCAGCAAAATATTTGCCTTTCATTGTTCATGCAAATGCAAATGCAAACGTAGACAAGAGCTCAGAGTCGGCGTCGACGTCAGAGTCGGCGTCGGCGTCGGCGTCGGCTTTGGCGTCTTCAACTTTTCACTTCATAATGGAAAGTTGCGAAAATATTTTGATTAGTTTGTGTCGTCATCCTGGCAAACTCCCGTCATTCAGTCAGTCACTCATTCAGTCATTCTCACAGTTAGAGTCCTGGGCGCTTGCTGCTAAAATAATTAGTCTGCTGAGAGCATTGTTTGTTTGCACTTGGGCCGAATCGAAACTTTTTTGTCTACGAGCGCGCACTTTTTGGTTTTTGTTTGAATTTCGAGGAGTCGGCGGCGGCAGCCATATTCCCATATTCCCCTGTTTGCCCTTGGGCTTTCCAGTAATATTTAAGACCCTCTGCCCCTGCCTGCCATTTAAATGTATCTCAGCCAAATCTCATTTGAATTGAGACCAACCGCAGAGCCAGCTTCATATCCGTCCTCAACTCTGAATACGAGTGTATATATGTAGAATAAATGGCCAAAAGCCGTACAAAAACAGCAAACCGGAGAGCCGGAATACACATCCACAATGAGACCATGGAGAGGCATTAGAACGCGTGAAGCACGTGGCATGTGGCACGTGTTAGGTGGTAAATTCCCCAATTCCTGTTCAAGTTGTTAATGGCAACAGTTGTCAAGAATTTTTGGGCAGATACGGGAGTATACGGGAGCATAAATAAATCCAGACAAAAGCACAATAAATTTCTCTCAAATGAAGAGGCATGAAACGGGGGCAAGTGGGGGTATCTTGTATCTTTGCACCTTATCTGCTGACAGCTCCTGGAAGTACTACTCACACGAGTAGTATTCCCAGCAAATCAAGCAAACTAAGTGGTGCTTATACGAGTGTCTATGAAGTGCATGTGTGTGTGTGTGTACACATACATATGTGGGAGACTGTACGGTAGAGCTCTGGCATTTCTTTGGTTGCATTCACAAGCTGCATTTCAATTCAAGCGGAAGTCAAGTGCTGCCCAAGTGGGTGGTTGTGGCGGTGGTGTGTGAGCTCTTCCGAAAGAGTTTCCATTGAGCCCCGAGAATGAGGCGTGTAATGAGGCACAGAGCCAGAGACAGAGCTGTGAAACTGTGCTAAATAATTTCATTAGAACGAGCGCATAAAAGTCAGTGCGAAACTAGAGCAAGCGCCGCGCCGTGTCATTAATGATGCTGCCTCCGCTCCAAAACGAATTAAGTGGAACGATGCGACGGCGACGCCTTCTAATCACGGCACAAAGCTTTAAAATTAATCATGCGACTGGTTGCACCGTTGCAACATTTGTTTAATGGTGCCCAGAGTCGAGAAGACATTTATTTCGGCTAACTGAAATTGAAATGCCACACGCGCTGCGAGGCGTGCCACTTGTGTCTCCAAAGTTCGGCTCAAGTGATGAACTTCAAAGAGTCGGAAAGGCAGGAACCATACGATATATTCGACTTCCATATGCTCTGATAGCAATTCGATTTTCAATGAATCAAATCGAAACCCCAGTTCAATGAATAATCAAAGACACGAGTATATCCAAAGTCTGTATACATATAAATATAGAAATTTAGATTACCGATAGTTCGAATTGTGACTGGGGCATTTAATGATCGATGGCAAACCATATAGTACGAGTATTCTAGGAAGTTCTAAAATGTTCCCCTTCTCAAAGATAAGATAAGAAAGATAGCTGACTTATTCCAGCAGATTCACGATCGCATTTTCCAACCCCCTATGTCCCGCCCCCCCACAAAAGTCCAAGAGTTCTCCGCACATGTCTGACGGCAAAGGCAAAGGCGAAACTGTCTTTCTTTTGAGGCAGAGTTTGTCTTACACTTGTCCTGTCTGCCACTGCCTCTGCCACTGCCACAGTGCAAGTTGTCGCCAAAGTTTTTCAATAAGCCTGCACTTCTTCTTTTATTTGTTTGCGGCTGCAAAGTTTCTGCAGGTCTGGTCTCTGGGTGGAGAACCTTTTAAGTTAATAAGGGAAACAGGAAAATGCGATGCGTTTGGGCGGGGCTTGGGCTAGGCCATGTCCCCTGTCATTAGCGTAAACATGGGGCAGAATTAAATACACAAATAAATATGACCGGTGTCCAGGCAGTCAGCCAACGAGCCATCTATCAGACAGTCCATCAATCACGGGTGAAATACAACAGCTGCTTAGCCGGGTGACAAGAATTTGATGGCCAATTGTTTATGGCGAATGTGTCAATGGCCCCCTCGCTGATGGTGTGGTGTTGTCGATGGCGAGTTTATCAATCAGGCGGCTCGGTGCGATGCAATGCCCTGCCAATCGAATTCAATTTCAATTCTGCAGCAGATTGCAATCGAAGCCATAAAAGCTGCATCAACAGGAGAGGCATCAGCAGCAGGAGCAGCAGCAACGACAGGCGGAGGAGGAGGAGATGTGGATACATCCACACGTAACTGCAATTTGGTAGCTCGCCCCAGGGGCTCAATATTAATGAGTGGCAGCATGCAAACCAAAACCAAGAGCAAGACCCGACCGGATCCAAGTGCAAGACCAAGCAAAACTTAAGGCAAGACATGGGGACTGTTTCTGTTTTGGCCCTGGTCGGACTCCTCGACTGCCCGACTCCTCGACTCGACTCGGCTCGGCTCGTTTGCCCGTTGGTACGTAGCACGGAAGCCGTTTCAGTTTCAGTTGCAGCGAGCGACTCCACGCTCCCTCTGCAACTCCTAATGACTGCTATTACATTTATCGTCTCGGCCATTACAATAAAATAAGCAAGAATTTAGCAATTATCCAATTTGAAAGTAACAACAAATCAGCGTGCAAACGTGCCACAAATGACAACAGAGCCACTCTTGCCACTCTTGCCACTCTTGCCACTCTGCCACTCTTTTTTCCCTGCTCTCGTTTTGTCGTCGTCGTTGATATTGTTTTGTTGGCACTCTTTGGGGCGATATGGTTATTGGCAACAGTAACAGCAGCAGCGGCAGCGGCAGCGGCAGGATTGTTAACTGGGTCAGTTACACTCCCCGCCAGAGAACAGAGCACAGAGCACACAAAAGGCATATCAAATGCTGTTACGTGTCCAACGACAGCATGCAGATACACAGCTCTTCCCAACAGTCATGCAGATACAGATACAGATACAGCTAGAGAGGCAGAGACAGAGGCAACGCTAGACAGCCAGACAGCCCGGCTATTGCATCCTTTAGAGCATTTCAATTTCCACACTCCTGACACTTATCACGAATTGCGTACATAGGTTTTTTGCTCTCACTGTTCCCGCTGTAGTTGTAGTTGTTGTTGTCGTCGTTGGTGTGTGGCAGCTGCATCGAGTTGATGAAACGAATTCTTGCCGCTGTTTGCTTTGAGCCTTTGAGTGGAGCTCTTGGCCATATCCTGGCCATATTCCAGATGTATCCAGATGTATCCACGTGTGTCCTCCGGTGTCCGGCACGGGTGTCCCTTTGTGTTTGTACAATGCCTGCATCCCTGGTCTGTGGCCCTCTCACTGAGAGGCAGTCTGCACTGCCAATATTTCATTATGATTGCTGACACTTAAAGCCACATCAATGCTCCTGACTGGCTTTGCTCTGCAGCCATTGAGATCCTTTGTCTCTCACTCAACGACTGGCTCAAAACTCAATTTATTTGCTTTAGCTGATGGCAACAGACCCTCCACCAGACCATCTCTACCACTCACATAGAAATTCTTTGTTGTGGGCTTACGGCCTGGCCTAAAACAATTAATTTACCTTTTGTGTTGGAAAAAAGACCAGCTTCCTGAAAAGTGCTGATTGATGGCGAGGGCTGTGAGGAAGGTGGGCTGCATAAATCAAAATTGAGTTAGGAAAAACTTGTACGTACAGAGAAAACTCATCAGAATATACCATAACTCCTCTGATATGACTATAGATACTAGAAGTATTTCAAATAAATATTTGAGAGTTCTATAGCTTCCTTCGTTGATCGCCTCTTGGCCACCAGCAAATCTCTTGCATAAGCCCGGCAATAGCTGAAGCCCTATACTTCCGCTTTACAGTAAATAATCGTAATAGGAAGCCCAACAGCTTTAAAAGCAAACTCTACATGACTGGGAATAAGCCAATTCAGACACGTTTACACACCAAATGAAATATGACAATGATAAACGAATAACAAGGTCTAACCGAAGTTCCCCAGAGCTAAAATGCAGCTCATGATGCACCCAAGTATGATATGTATGATGATTTCTCCCCATCATCATGATGATGATGATGATGATATTATAGCTGCTGGAGCTTGTCACATACTCACTCGTACTCTCCATTGACCCTTAAAATGTTGTGGCGCTTGCAAGCGTCAACAAAGCCATAAAAACTCGCTTTTAGCCAAAGAGCTCATAAAACACGAAAATATTTTTGCTGCTTACTTGGACACTTGCCAATATATAGAAGGAGGAGATAGGGTGATATATAATATAGTATATGGTATGGGTTGTATATACATATATATTGTCGGTGCCAAAATATTGTCATAAACATTGAGGGTGGCAGTCCTCTTTAAATTGCGATAAAACGTTTAAGCGCATCAAATAATTTATGGCTGCCTGATAAAAGAAGACACTGGAGGCCAGTTGGCCTCATATATAAATCAAGATTTATGCACAAATTTATGAATGGAATCGCCACGCCCCGCACCTCGGGTTGGTTCGTTCTGCAGCGTACAGGTGTACAGGTTGGTTGGTTAATTGGTGTTCCCTCTAGACGAGGAGGCGGAGAGGGTGGAGATCGTTGAATGCGATTTCCAATTAACCAGTTGACAGTGGCAATCGTCTATCGTGAATCGTCAGGCATCGTCCATCGTCCAGCAATGTCCATCGTCCAATCGTCCATTGCCAATTGCCCATCATGGCTAGTCAAAAACAACTCAATCAAACTCTGTCCGAGCAGCAAATGTCATTCATTAAACTCAAACAGAACAAGCTCCACCGAAAAGTGGCCCCAAGGCATAGTCGAGAAGCAGAGGAGGAGGAGGAGCCGCAACAGCAACACCAAGGAGAACAACTGTGGCAGGCACGACAAAACTGTAACAAGGAACTGTTCTGGCCCAACAATGTGCAACAGGCAGCTGCCTCCGATGCTTGTTGAGCAACTTTCTAAATGAGTGCTCTATAAATCACGACCAGAGTACAAGCTCTCCTGTTGCCTGCTGCCTTCTGCCTGCTGCCTGCTGCCTGCCGCCTGGTGGTGTTCTGTGGCGACCAGAACAAAAATTAATTTAGTCATACTGCTGGACACTTGCTAGATTAATGGCGTTCCTGGTTTAGAAAGTCTTGGAACTGAGAAACCTCAGCGAATCCCACTTGACCCCTGGGAGATGGAGAACGACGCGCCGCGGCGCTGCAGCGGAGCGAAAGAGGAGCCCAAAAAATCAATGGAGCGCAAGTTCTTTCTCGTGGGCGTGGGATGGCAAACATGGGCAGATTGTGTTTATTCGGGTTTCCGCGGCCCACGTGCCTGCCCTGCCTGCTGTGGTGTGTCCCCAACAATAAGAACTTAAATTTTTATTCATGGTCAACAATGCGGAAGTTGCGGTGCAGCGAAAACAAAAGAAAAATTCACTGCCGTTCAAAATTTGCATTTTGTTTTGCTGGCAGTTGGAGACGGGAGACGGGAGTCGGACCTGGAGTTGGGGTCGAGAATTCTGGTCATGATGCGGGTTTACCGCTTTAAGCGAGGGCGCTGTAGATGCCTCAGGCAGACTTCAGGCAAAGGCAAGAATAACCGTTCTCTGGTTTGTAAATATTTTCATAGTTCCCATTCCCACTGCCATTGCCATTCCCGTACCTTCCAAACCAACATTCGCTCGCATCATCTGTGACTCCGTGTATAAACGAGAGACTTAAAGAATGTTTTCGATTAAATTCATCGTAAATAAAAAAAAAGTGACAGTCTGCGGACTCATTGAAACGCAATGCAATTGATATGCAATTACATTTAATTGCATTCGGCTTCATTAAATTCATCCATTTTTCAATTTACGAAACGGAAGAACACTTTTAAATAAAAGTACGAGTACGAGTATGTGTGTGGACCGAACGGTAGGCGATTTCTGTCATATCTTTTCATCTGTTTATCTTTTGCATTCAAAGGAAATTCACTGATGGCCCAGCGGCACTTGAAAGCGTTTTAACATTGCCCTTGATCGAATCGAATCGGATCGGATCGATTCTGTTTTCCTGGAAGCTATGCCATTGATTACTGGTTGTTGTAATTCCTTTATCAATCTCTCTGCCGAAACATTTATCTTAAAAATTGAAACTGCTGACCGCACTGATGCCACTGACATTGAAGCAAGGGCATTTCCACTTATAGATACATTTCAATCTGCAGTCTGTACACAGAGCTTATGGACTCAGTCCCTGTTCACGAACCGAGCCAGATTCGCACTCGTTTATTGCATCTGTTTGTTTATTTAGCTGGATGGCTGGCATTGTGTTTCAGTTTCAGGGATCGGCAATGGCTATATCCCCCCCTCCTACCGTCTCCGTCTCCCACTGTCTGTCTCTTTGACGCCGAATTGTTTGCTTTGGTTGGATGTAGCTGTTGCCGCCACGGTTACTGCCATGGCTGCGATGTCGTCTGCGAAGAACAACAAACAAGCCGTGGCAGATTGTAATTTAATACATAAAAAATTTGCAACACAAAGCGCTTAAATGAGGTGTTGCAAGCTTATAGTTGCCTCTGTCCCATCCCATCCCCTGCTGGTCGGGACTGGCCGCACCCGGGCAATGGGAACGTTCTCGGGTTACGAGCGGAAACAATTTGCAATTTGATAGAATTTCGCTTGCAGTCCGTTTTTAATTAAGCCAACGTCGGCTCAAGTGTTGCCACAGAGACAGAAGTGAAATGCCTGCATCCCTTCCAGAAGGAAGAAGTTGACACAGTTATGTGCCCGAGCAGCAAAATATTTGCATAACTTTCCAACTAACACGAAGCGATAGTGATAGGGATGAGATAGGGTCCCGTAGGATGTAATTTGTCAGCTTAATTATTAACATGGCAGCGGCATTTATGTTTATGCCACTTTGACTGCAACCCGGACAGGACATGGACAGGGGCAAGGCAGCACATTTCCCTACTAATTTAATCAAACACGCTGCGTATGAGTAATGTTACTGACGGGGCCCAGAGTGCCTGCAACTGCCACAGCAACTGTACAAATATTTGCAGCATATTCTGCAGAACTACTCGTGCTGCTGCTGCTGCTGCTGCTGCTGCCTCCAAGTGGCAAAAGTGACATTTGACTGCGGACGTAGTACATTGGAAACCTCAATTCAGAGACGCAGGACAGAGGGATAGAGGGACAGAGGGGCGACAACGACAACGACAACCCATTGAGACGGGGCGTCGGTCGGCGCCCCGGCAACAAAGTTTCAAGTGTATTAGATACAGTCTCGTGGAGAGGTCTTCCCACTCTTCCAACCTCCTCTTCAGTTGGCAGAAAGCGACATGTTCATAACTGTAAAGTATTTGCACTGCAGGCATAAATGTAATTTCATGGTGTGTCATTTTCAACCCAGTTGCTCCCAAAGGAGCACCACGGAGCCATGGCATGTGCTCCTCCAGATGGATATCTATGTACTACACATACATACTCATTCGTATGTATGGCAGATATAGATGTATCCATACGTTCAACGGATATTTGTTGGATGGCAAGCGAAACATTTAGATTTTGCTTTCCTTTTTCCTTTCCAGCATGCAGATCTACAAAGGCGGGGGGGGCCTTGTGGAATGTTGCACGGTATCCCTCCTTTGCCCTCCCATTGCTCTACCAAAAGATTCCATTTCTTTTCATTTTCCTATTTAGATGTGCGTACTTTTTGGAGCATAAATTTCATACGGAATTTTCAATATAAATTGCTACGCTCTAAAATGTATTTGATGCTCGTCTTATATGCAACTGCAATATGCGAATATGATACCAATTAGTGAGCATTGTTAGAGCAGAGATGGAAGTTGCCTTTTACATATTACCCTTTTCTGTGTCATACCTAGGTCTTGGCAAATCTTGATTGGTTTTCTCATGTTGAAAGTGCCTTTAAAATGAAATTGCCTTGAGCCTGACATGCTGATATTAACATTTTTCTTTCCTCGAAAGATGCAATAATTTGTGCCTGACTTGAATGTTTTTGATCCAGTATTATATTTAATGCAAAGCAGCGATGTAAAATGTTTAAACATCTTTAAGATGTTACTTGCTTTCCTTCATAAAGACTTTTATATGTTTTTCCAACAAAATAATCATTGATTGACATTTAACCACATAAATAATAATAATAATTCATCGTTTAACCCATTCACATTCACATTTATCACAATGCCTGTCACTTTAGGTATTTAAATAATTCGAATTATTCAAATATATAATTGATAATAATTTTGATTTGCACTAGACGTCGGAATATAATTAAAATATCGATAAGCAAATGCCATTTAAGTTGCATATCATTTCAATGCTGATTAATTGACGGCAATGAATGTGGTGGGGGGGGGGGGGGGGGGGGTATAAACGGGGATTTTAATCAACTTTTGGCTTCTGGAAGTGAAGTGAAAGACGAAGACGAAGCCACAAACGTTGGCAGAACTTCAATTTGAGTTATGTTAAGTGTGTAATAAAGTTGATGCCACGCTCGGATGGAACAATAAAAATTTCCCTCAGTTAGAAAATTAATGGCACACTGGAGGGCGTTGCCCGCTGCCAAGCCATCAAGCAGCCAGCGAACAAACCATCGAGTTTTCCCAACCCACTGGGAGGAGTACCACCCGGAATACCACCCGGATTTTACAGTACAATTGCAAAAACTGTCGCACTGTCGCACTGTCGGGTGGGTCTCTGTTTCTGTCTCTGGATATTTATTACATTTTAGCAATTGTAATTGTAATTGTCATTGTTTGTCTTGGCGTCTGGCAAATGTCGTTTAATTGCCAACCAGTTGGATGGGTGGGCTAAGGGTAGGGTGGAGGGGGAGGGGGAGGGGGAGCTTTGTCGGGGGTGGCACGAAGACTTCTGGTTAGCTGCTATGACGGGGTGCGAAAGTCGGTTAGTCAGACCATTTAAAAATAGACACGCTCGAATGCCTAAATAAATAAACAAAGTGTCGGGGTAGTAAAAATTTATGAGCCCCAATTGAAATATTGCCATTTCAATGGCAAACGATAAAAACCGAAACCCGAGCAAAAGATAAAAAACAAGAAAAAAAAATACCTAAAGGGGAAAAAGTAAAATTTGCAATTTACACAAGAGTCGAGGATAGGAGGCCCTTACTCCCCCGAGGAATGCGAGTAGTTTTTGCTTTCATTACTTGAATGAAACTGGGTCGCAGCGGCTACAAATGTATCTCGATTTCATTTAGATTGAGCCTCGCAGGCACCACGCTTATCGCCAAATGACAATCTCCAGAGAGACAAACACACACCGACACACAGAGAGTGAGAGATACAGATACAGACAGATGAGAGCGAAACCATGAGACACTTTTACCAGCCTGAGCAAATATGGAACTGCAACTGCAACTGCAACTGGAACCAGATGTCTATCGGATTGCGTTTGAAGGTAAGTTCTTTCACTTTTGATTGGACCTGAAAAATGGGTCAGTCGGATGGCTGTGGATGCGAAAAACTCTGTGCTTAAAGTTCATAAAGTCGCTTCGGCGAAAGCAATTAACTTTCGCACAAATAGAAAAGAAAACTCCAGCTGGGAAAAATCCATTTCCCGCTGAGTTCAATTCCCGAGACGTTTATGTTCCATTTGATTTGCTCAATGTACTTTCTTTGACATGAGCCAACCTTTGACATGAGTCAAATGAGACCCGGCCCTAAGGTTGGGGCTTTCATCTTATTCATTGTCGGGCAATAAATAGTCATAAATCTTATTATGGTTGCGTTGCAGTCAGAGCTCAAGATAAATCTCAAAATAAATTAAATCAATTCCACAAGCGTCACGACTCCGCTTTGGCCTCAAAGTGTTTTCAATTATAATCCGAAAATGAAAATGAGTTGCCAAATCGTTAATTAATATGCTCGGCTATCGATGATTTGGCCATGCCGAAATATTCAGCCATGCCAAGCCCAGGTCTCAATCTATCAATCGCTCAAATTTGCTTTGATTCAACATCCACATCGGCAAAGTATCTTTTGCATTCAAGTAGCAAATTATCTCGTCTCAAGTTGTCAGCAGCAGCAGCGGCAGCAGAACCAGCGGAGCAGCATCTTTTGTCAAGGCGGAACTATATATATGTATCCCAGTGTAGCTTTATCTATCCATCTTTGAATATACTACGAGTGCGAGTGCGAGTACGAGTACGAGTATCTTATCGAGGCTGAAGGCTGCTGCGGCTGAGGCTGCGGCTGCTGTTGCCTTCAATTGCCATGGCATTTCATCGGCATCATTACGGGGGCAAGTAGGAAAAAATCAAGGCAAGATACATTCGACTGTTCGCTGTTCTCAATTGCACAAGTTCGAGTATCTGGCGGAATGTTCCCGCTTGCTTGTTCTCTTATCGCAGGGAGAATTACTGAAATTGCGTTGAATGAATTGAATTGATGGTGCTGCAGACATGTCGTAGTCGTATACCAGAGCTTTGCTCTGCTTCCCTTCATTTCAATTTTCGCTGAATTTAACTGAGAAACTGCAGAGCAGAACTTGCCTTCCCGTAATGGATACTTTCTCTTTGATACGAGTATGACCCCCTCTTTCAATCCCTGACAATTTGCCAGTTATATATTTATTTTGCATTAAAGTGCAGCGTTGCGTGGGCAGCTCATTAAAACTGCCTTTGTGCCCAACCGTCTCAGACACTGAAGGACCCGGGGACCTTGCCGGGACAAGGGCAAGCAAACACAGACATAGATTTGTAAGGGGTATCCCTTGGCGCCATTGTATGAGAAATTCTTATTAAGTGATCAATAATCATTTTGTTAGAATGCCAAAAGCACTTACCAGTTTAGTTCGGGCCAGAATAGGGCAGTCCGGGCCGAGTGAGGGCTGGGACAATGCGGCTAAAGAAAGCTCAGGGCCCAGGGCCGGGCTAAAATAGAAACCAGAACCAAATTACAAACAATTTACATTGCCTGGCCTCGAGCTTATTTTGTCTCTCCGCTTGCCTCTTGGTGGTCGGATTCTGTTTCTGTTCTGTGCAGTTCCTTACCTGGGACACGCCCGCATTGTTTTGCTGCACTTTGCTTTGGCAGCCCAAAAGCGTTGCTCCAAATGCAATTTTCAAGCGTTGGAATTTGGGTTAAATTGCAGCAGATAAAATACAATCCAGCCTGGGGGCGCCTCGGCTTGGTTTTGCATCCAAAGGAGTTTCGCCAGTTGGAAAGTTAGAAGCAAATCATTATTATTTCTACGTGCCTGAACGGGCACTGGGTCTGGGTCTGGGTCTGGCTGTGGCACTGGAACTGAATGCTGACCAGAACGGGTACGGGTACGGAGCATCAACATCACACCCGACCACTGAAATAATCAATTCAATTAAAATGCCATGCAACTGCAACTGACCAAAGGCAAAGGGTTCCAACGAGGACGTATCGACGACGACTGCGGCTCCTGCGCCCGTTCCGCAGACCAAAAACTGATGATGATAATGATGATGGCGGCGGCGCTCCGTAGGGCCTGGTCTCGACTCTGGACGGGGCAGAGTCCAAGTCAAGTGCCCCTCCTGTCCGCGGGCTCATGAAAAATTCATTCATAGTGTGGAATTTCGCGCTTAAATGTAAAATAGTTTTTCAAACAAGTCGAACACAAAGCGCATTGTGAGAGCTGCCGACAAGAAAGCTCCCTATGTGTCTGTCTGTCTTTCCGTCTGTCTGTCTGTCTGCCTGCCTGTCCGTCTGTTTGTTATGAAAGGATGCTGAGAAAATGTACCATGAAATCCCCCATAGCAGACATAGGTGGGCTCCAAGCTCTGTCTCCGCTGCTCCAGCTGGAATCCCAAATGTAACACAAACCGGGGACCGCAACTGGGATTGGGAATGGGAATGGGATTGGCAGCTGCGCTGCTGTTTGCCGTTTGCTGGTTGCTGGTTGCCGTTGCCTTTAAAAGCCAAAAGAGTTAAAGTAGCGGCATTACGACGCACCAACGCGATTAGCATAAATGTATAAATGCATACAGAACACGGGGAAGGCAGCTCCTCTCAGCTACAGAATTGGGAATACTCTAGTTATTCGTACTAGCAGTTACTACAATTTCTCTACAATGTAGAGCCCGAAAACGTTAACAACAAAGTCTACCGACTCGTTTGGGCTTTGGGGTATAAAGCTAAACATTAAAAGCATCCAAGGAACGTTACGCATCGCAGAGGCGCGCCTTAAGCTGAAGATACTTGGGCGCACAGATACTTATGGCTTAGCCAAAGATGCTGCGGGGATACGTGTATGGGTCGGGCTGTAAGCCGGCTCATAGGCAACTCCATAAAGATTTCGTCGCATTTAAAGACACCTCAAGTGGAACAGCAAACTCACACACGCACACACCGACATATGTAGATGTGTATCCGCAAACACTAGAACACACACAGGGACAACTTAATGCCGATGCCGATGCCGGTGAAGTCATCTCCGTGTACGTGTTTAACTACAGACAAGCGGCGACGACTCCGACCTCCCTCTAAGATGGGGACTGAAACGGAGACGGTTACAGAGCCGAAGCCAGTGCCAGAGCCAGAGCTAAGCAAAACCCATTTAGACAAAAGCCTCCCACGCTTCCTGCAGGAGTTGCCTCTTAATTTCCCCATGGCATCTGTCTGATGATAATAGAAATGGAGAAAGTGCTTGACAACGCTTGGAAAGTCGCGACGCATTTGTTGGATTTCCACATCAAACAACAGAAAAAACATATACATATGTCTGTGTCTGTGTCTGTGGGAAAGTGTCAATTAATGTGAACAGAACATTTCAATGGCCACAAGGCATACGAGGCAAATTTTAATTGCCCTTTTTGCCTAACTGGCCATAATCCAACAGACAAATCAATGACTGCGCTGCGGGGCCATTGCGATCGCGATGGCAGGCAGTCACTTTGAGTGGCTTTTTAATTAATTTCCAAATGTATTAAATTTTAATGAATTTAAACGCAATTCAACAATTATTGGCAGTTGGTTGTTTGGGTTAGTGTTGGCATTTAATTTATGCAATCCCACCGGCACACAAACGCACTGAAACGAGCATCGAGCATACGCAACGTTGCACAAATATTTATTAGCTATTCCAACTCCAAATGCAAATGGAAATGGAAATGCAAACGAATGCATCGCTTCTGCGAACATCATCAATAAACGTACCTTTAGCCGCCATAAATACTACTCAACACTAAATCAATCATACGCAATGTGGTGCTAATTGATTGTACACACAATCGTCGAACGCATGCCCTGGAGTTCGAATTGAAAGTTTCTCTAGTGCAAACAAACAGAAGATTACCTCATATTTAAAGCGGGGTTTTCCGATCTGGCACATTGAATATGATCTTCATTGAATGGATTGAGTTAAGCTGTAGATAAGTATCCACAAGTACAATCATTGCTAGTATCTTTTCTGCCAGTAAGCACTCACACCGCGAGTTATCGCTTCAATGGTACTCTCATGGACCCACTCAGGCATAATCCCAGTGCCCCATTAAATACTTACGGCAAAACCCTCCAACATTATGCACTCGAGCGGTTCAACGAACTAGCCAGCACTCAAAAGGAAAGCAAAGCCCTTACTTCCATGATTCAATATCAAGTTGGCAACTCGAAACCCACTTGGAATTAAGTATGACTGACCTGCAGGCGGCGCACCTCAACCTCAACATCAACCTCAGTGCCCGCCCGAATGAACATCAGCATTCAGCGTTTAGCATTCAGCTGTGTCCAATGCTAAGATCAATGCCACTCCACGTTGCCTCTGCTAACTTCCTGTTGCAACAACCACTACTACCCTATATGGGCACATATATATGTGTGTATACTACTTGCAAGTATTTGGGAGAGTGAGAGGTATGCCCAGGACAGTTCTACTTCTACTGCTTCTCCTTTCTTTATTTCATTTTTTTAAACACTTCCTCATTTCATTTTGTGCCCTGGCATTCGGCATTCGGCATTTGGCAGCTATTCTGTGTCAATTCCGGGCACTGTGTCTGAGTGTCATCCGAGAGCGAGCCAGCGCCTGTGAAATGTGAAAAAGCAGGTGAATGGGATTGGCTTCGAGCGGGCTGTCTCTGCCGCTGCCACTGCCACTGCCTCGCTCGTCTGGCTGGGTGCCAAGTGTAGTGCAATAAACTTGCCATTCTGAATGGCTGGCAATCAAAGATTTGAATGCAAGATACGATGACATTTACTCGCACATTCAATTGCGCTTTTGATTTGAATATTTACATGCTCCTATCCACAGTCCTGGTCGTAGTCCTAGCCCTATTCCTGGTCCGAGTCTCTGTCCCTTAGGCTGGGATTCTTTCATGTCTTTGGCTTTATCCTTTCATGCTATTGACATAACCAAATTGGCTTTGCCTTTGGTTTTGCTAGAGGGGAGAGTGGCGCGGAGCCGGAGCCGGGCCCTAATTGATTTTCAAATGTTTCCTAAACATCTTTCAGTCTCGGCTTTGTCGTCTTTATTTAAATAACTTGGCAAGTATTACGAGTATCTCGGAGCCTTGGCATACTTAGCTGCAGTTATGCATTTCAAGCATAAGCAACTAATTTGCCTAATTGATTAGCCATGCCAGGGCACCTCAAGAAGTCTTGACTTGACTTGACTTTACTTGGCTCCCCTTCGCCTTAACCCAGGTCTGGGCTTGTCGCTTGGTCTCTCTGCCTTGAGTTTCTGTTTCTGTTTGCTTTGTCCGTCAACATCTTTTGAGTCGAGGCACTCAGGCGCAAACTGTTGCACTTCAGCCCCAGCCTTATAGTCGGCCAAGAGGAGTTGCATACACAGCATGCGAGTACGAACATGCCTTCGCCTTCTCCTACTCCTACTCCTACTCCATCTCCTACTCGTACCCCCTCACCGGTACGTATACGTACCCCCATTAATTGCAATCAATTTCGCTGTCAACACACACTCCAAATAACTGCAGGATATTTATTCATGTTGCGCTTCCCTTCAGCAACCTTTTGCAACTGAATAATTGCCTTATGACACATTATCATTATTATTAAGGCTGCCAGAAGCCACGGCAAAAGTTATCATTATCATTCTCCTATCGGCCCCGGGGGCCGTGGGCCCAGGAATTAGAGAGTCAACAATGAAGTCCCCCATCCCAGAGAACTCATAAATTTATTTGCAGCTGGCAACATTATATAATTATTTTGCCATGGATTGGATTGGACTGCTTCTTGAGTGCTTGGAGTGCGTGGAGTGCGTTGCTTCTTGTTGTTTTTAGCGGATGTTGCCGCAGGTTGTAACTCTTCATCTTGCTTCATCTGCTGCTGCTGCTGCTGCTGCTTTTACAGAGCCAACATTTTTAGGCCAAGAGCAGTAGGAGAGGAGTGAGTCTTTTGCGTGTATTTCATTTTAAAGAGCAAATATTTGTGGCCTGGCAACTGCTTAAATGGTAAGAACTGGGCAAAAAAAAAAGCACACACTCGCACAAGCACTGAAACCAGTAATGAAATTGTGCGGCACTCGTCATTGCGGCACTCATTTTTACATACACACAATCTACATACATATATGCATATATACTCGTTATATATAAATACACATGCATTTGTATAATTGCATTGGCAGCCTATAAAGCAATGCCCCTGAGGACGTCAGGGATGGGAGACTATAAATCGTCAAAGTTCTCGCCAAAAGGGAACTTATTCAAGTTAAGTTTAAGGGCGGGAAACCACAGAAGAAACCAATGATATTTCTTGTAAAATTTGTATAGAAAAAAGAAGGGAAGGAACTTAGGTTATCAGAGCTGTCAAGACATTTTTATCTGATGAAAGTTTTTAGCAGCGGAGAAAGGCTTTTGTTTTCCATATATAAGAGGGAGGTATAGGTAAAGCATAATAGAACATACACTCTCAAACAAAGACACAAATAAGACAGTGATCGAAATAGAGAAGGCATTTATGAATAAGAGAAAATCTGGCCAATTCTAAGAATACTTTCCAAAAGTAAAACCCAAATCAATACTTGAATTCCATTTGAGTACAATTTTGATTTAAATTGAACAATCAAAGGCCTTCCCAGGCTAGAATTCTTCACGATAGGCTAGTGTTCCCTGGGATTGCAATTTATATCGCATCAGAGCCCCAGAACCTTGCAGTTTGTGCATCTCTAGGCAATACAATATTATTATATACTTGCAAAAGTTGTGCACTGTAAATATTTGAACCGACCACCCGTACTTTTTCCATGGCCATGCGAATGGGTGGACGGGGAGGAAACCGCAGAGCATGCTTGACTTTGGTTGTGGAAAAAAAAGCTACGCAGTCCATTGGTCTCCCTCTACCTCTTGTCGTCACTTTTCCGTTGCTTTCCATCGCTTTCCCTCACTGGGACTTTTATTGATGGTCGCGGCAAGTGCTTTAATGGAAATTTAAGTATCATCGTTTAAAATGAAGCAGAAAAGCGCAAACGAATGGACGACTCCCTGCCAGAACAGAACTGGACCAGGAAAAGGCCATCTCCGAGCAGCGATAGGGCCCGCGACCCTTGAAGCTTTGGACATTGCGTTGCCAGGGAAAATTATTATTATTTTTTTTATTTTTAGTATTATAGCCTGGTTTTTGGTGCACATTTATTTCATGCAACATTTACATCCACTGCACATAGAAGTTATGTACAGGCCCGCTCGCTGTCCAGCAGTGGACATTGTTGAGAAAGGCGGCATGTAAAAGGGGAGCGACAGGAATCACATGGCATTAACCAGAGCAAACAGTAAACTAAAATATGCAATGCCAGCGGTGGCGAAATTTGATGGCAGCCAGAGGAGAATCGTGTCGTGAAAATGCCATAAAACTGAGCCAGGTAATGGTAATGAGCTACAGAGAGCCCATTAAATATGCAACAATTAAAAGTGACAGGCACTCAAACAGGAAAAAAAAAAGAGTCTTTCAAAATTTGTTGCCCAAAATGAAATGGAATGCAAGGCAAGGCAAATATTTCAAAGCCCAGTACAAATTTATGCCAAGCTGCTTAGCTAACCCGATGATGGTCGGAGGAGTGGGAGTGGGAGTGGAAGTGGGAGTGGGAGTGGGAGCACCGTAAGCACTTTTAACACCCTTTCTCGGAGTAACTTTTGCATTAACAAACCAGGCTCGTAAAAAAGACAAACAACTCATGAAAAGTGAAGCCAAAACCCCAACCAAAAACCTCCGTCTAAACCGATTTGAGAATTTATTTAGGCAACCACTTTCGGGCTCCACTTTTGGCAGCTTCGATTTCCCAGGATAACCTATAAATCCTTCTCAAAAAAAGGACAGCCTTTTTAGGCTCGGGACTGACTGTCCATGCTTAAAGCCAGATATGGAAGAAGCTTTTAAATTTTACAAAAATTTGAAAATAGAAAATCAAGCATGAAAGGATGAATGGGAAAATATTTAGGAAATAATCTCAACGTACAGAGCAAGCCAATGTATGAATATTCCATTCAAAAAGCCTTTAATGAGTCGTTCTCGCAGACATTTGATAACAAAAATGTATCCGGCATGTAAATTAAATATATATTTTTGTCAACCATTTTTTGCCAGTTTGATCTGTTTGAGCTATTAATTTATCACATTTACAGTTGATTTAGCAAATAATACGAAATTAATTATAAATCTCTGCTAAAATACATAAATTAATATCGAAAGCCAAAGGGTGGGCGCGACAATATCGTCATTAACAATTAATTATGCAGATAAAATCTATGAAGGTGTGTGAGTACATGAGTCTATTAATGTCCATAAAGAGGTGAAAGTATGGGCGTGGCTTTAACGGTATTCTAGTGCTTATTAATTATGTGGAGAGTGTGTAATGGATGGGTCTGTAAATGGAAGCGATCTGCATAGAGAGGGGATTGGAAGGACACATTTAAATATATTTAAAACTCTTCATGTTCTTAAACCAGACGGTCATTGGCCCTGAAACAAACAACAAAAAACCCCAAATGATTAACAATGTCTGCAACTGGTAGACAATTTTAATTATAACGCAATGAAACCAAAAAAGGCGACTATTACATTATATTCCGGTTTCATTTGTTCCAAGGGCGCCTTTAAGTTGTATTTCCTCCCACCCTTCCATTCCCCATGGCACTCCCACACCTTGTACTCTCAAAACAAAAAAATATGATTTATGTGTTTAATTTAATGTTCTTGGTGTTGTAGTCCTCGTCGGCGGAGGGGCTTTCTTTTAGAGGACAGCTACAGCCCCACTGCACGGTGTGTGTTTATTTGTCAGGCGACAACGGGATAATAACAGAGAGACAGCGCCAAAAAGAAGATGTAGATGGAGATGGTGGGTATCCGGCAGAGAGCGATTTCCTTTGTTGGTTTTAACGGCATTTTGCTGTTTTAAAGGCATTAAATTATCTTGATATTGTTCCCTTTTTATTTTGATACTCCCACCTCCCCCTCCTGGACCCCCATGCGGACATAAAAATGAAAAATGTGCGGCGACTTAGCTCTACGGTTTTCCTCGGTGTTCATCTTCTTCCTTTGGTCTCTTCCGCTCCTACAATAATTATAAATAATTTGTCCTGTTGTTGTTTTTGCAGGGATGGTTCGCCCGTGTGCAGTGCATTAATAAATAAATAGGCCACAGGGCAACTATGAGATCTGTTTTTGCCCGGGGGGCACTCGTTTCCTTCAATTATGCAAAATGAGAACAAAACACGGCCAAATCAAATTTCGAGAATGAGAGTGCAGAGAGGGGATCAAAAGCACACACACTTGTAAAAACATTAGGGGCACACACACATACATTCACGTCATGCAATTACCATAAGCCGCACACACACAGACAATCTCTCTCTCTCTCTCAGGGAGACCATTGTGCCAGAAAACGAAAAATAAGAAGGAGCCAAATAATAAAGGAAAGCTTCTTTCAAGGGTCGCAACAAGGGATACCCTTGTTTCCATGGCACCTATAGTCATCCGATTTTTCCAAATTGTATCAGAAAAGCCTACTCTAACAGGGTTTTAGAGTTTGGGTAGTGCAGGCGGGCTCTTTTTCCATGTAATTGTTTTGCCTTCTATTTAAAGAATTTCCGGAATTCCGAATGGTGCCCCTGCCACCCTTCAGAATCTACAGTGCCTCATTCTTTTGGGGGGACAAGTTAAAACTGGGATTGAGGATGTAATTGGATAAAAAGAACGCGACACTTTGCCCTAGAAAGGTTTCAAGGATGAAGGATATGGTCTTGGCTTATCAACCGGACAGATGAATGCCGATCAAGAATATGGTGATCGTCCCTCATCTGCATTGAAAACATCTGTTGGAAATAAGAACTCCCTCTGCTTTGTAGGGTATTAAAAACGCAGAATCAAGTGCAAATTTTTGATAATTAAACATTCAGCAGCGCCAAAATGCTTAACACAAGCACAAACAGAGAAACAGAGTCGAGTCGAGTCGAGTGGGGCCGCCGTACCCGTACTGCCACGCCCACCCGGCGGGAGGTCCGGAACTGGGGCCCGGCAATGTAATTAACACACAAAAATTGAAATCTGTTGGCTCACACACACACGAACACACATGCAGAAACTGCCGAGGAGACGATGGCTTCATTGAGGTCTAGGAATGTCTGCAGATGGTGAGAGGACGGAATGCGATGCCGAAATGTGTATAAGTATGTGTGGCATGGCCGTGAGTGTGTGTGCGTGCTTCTGTGCTTGTATTGGTGTTTACATGCACGAAGTCGCAACAGCATCCTTTTTTGTGTTTTCGTAATTAAAAATCAGCTGCAGGATATTTTTCGCCCAGATACTCGTCGTACTCCAACGAAATTACAGCCTCAGAACGTGTGCGTGTATACGATACGAGTAAAAGCAGCAATTTTCACAGGAGGCAACATGCCCCCTCCCTTTCTTGTAATTTGACTGAGGCCCACTCCCACTCGGCACCAAAATGATGAAAATTGAAGAGTTGTCATGGAAATCTCAAAAAAAGTAAGGTCTTTCGAGAATTCTTTGCAGTCTTCATTTTATTTTCAATTATTTTGATGCGTTATATTTATATATATTAATTAACTAATATTTGAGTGACTTTTTTCCATGCCATGACATGCTATATTGCACTTTATTTATTGCATTATTTATTCCTGCCTTTGCCCATCTTGCTTCTGACAAATTGGGCTTTAATGCGCAATACTCGTGGCCAACAACTTGCAGAGGTATATCCCAGAGTATCCCCTTCTAATAGTCACAGATACTGTCAATGCTAGGGCAGTACTTGTTATGTTAAATCTTCCTATTCCGCAGTAGACATTAAAATTTACAATCAACAATACGCGGGTGCACAATCCATCGGGCTCAGAAATAAAAAGGTATTTAAGATCCTTTCGGTTAAAGTGAAAAGTTCTCACCGATGGAGGCAAATCGAATTCGCAGTCTAGTCCGTAGAAGCTAGATGTTGAGGTACTTCTCCGGGCCGGATGTAGGGGTCCTTTCAGAATATCCAACACAAAAAAACGGCGTGTTCTCTGCCTGTGTCAGTGAATTGTGCGAACATCGGAGCCTTTGCTTGCTGAAGTATAACACAGCAAACGACTCGTGTGAGGCCGCGAAACCTTTTCAGGCAGACTCGATGACGCGATCAAACAACTGAACTGAGAAGCTACCCAATCTCCATAATTTATACTTGCATTCGAAATAAATAAAGCTACATGAGTACTTGTATCTCTTATTTTAATTAAGAGTGACAATTTTCTTCTGAGTGACTAATACTTTTGTTACGGCAATTAAAAATACCTGAATATTTCGTTTTTTTGCAAAAATTATACATGACATCATCAGAATCCGTAGATCTGAGCAACCTTATAAGCCCAAACGGCATCGACTCTGAATACCTTCCAATATACCAATGAACCTTATACCACCTTCTGCAGAGCCAAAAATCCTCCAATATCTTAACTTAATAAAATTCTATGACCATTGCGTGTAAAGCCAAGCTACAATATTTTGTACAGCGAAGGAAAAACATTATTGAACCTGCGAGCCTGTAAATACATTGCATTGATATATGTATGTGTCAGGCATATGCGTGACCACTATACGGTGGTCCAATCCATAAAATCCACTGCCGACATTCCATTCATGGCTGCTGAATGCAGAAGCTTAAAATAATTAACCGGCGAGACTTCGCTTTGGGCAGAGATAAGCGAGGGTTCGTCGAGTGTTTAAATATGCTTTCATATGGTTTAAACGAATAGTCTGGCCGGACAAACAGACCCATCGCTGTGCAGGGAGGGGGGAGTGTTAGCATTAAAGCCAAACCATAAGCAAATATTTTCAGGCACACATTTCAGGTCCGTTGCATTCGGCGATGGTCGATGGTCGATGGCCGTGGCCCTGCTGTGTACTCCGGATGCAGCCCGAATTCAAAATTTTTAATTTATTTCCCAATCATTTATTTTATATTAATTAAATATGCGGTTTTGATACATACATACATTAATATTTACGTTGGGTGGAAATCGGTTTTTAAGCTGGAAAAGAAAACATTGAGGGTTTTTCCCTTATTTTTTTGCCCTCGTTTTCCCTTGTGCGCGGAAACCACACACCAAAACAGAAAATCAAATGAAATGCTTTGACAAGCATCTGCTGTGGGGAGCCGTATCAGGGGCGTGGTTTTGACAAATTGACTTTGGCAGCAATAATAACAATAATAATAGCAACAACAGCAGCAACAAGACCGATTTTTCAAGTACTATATTAATATTTATTCCAAAACGAAACTTGAAATGCAAATGACAGATTTATTTTTCATGCAGTCGTTCCGCAGCTGTCAATCATCATGTCGAAGGTGTTGATTGATGTCTAGACGGAAGCTGGGGCGGGCCCCCTAAAACCAGAGAATAAGAGGGAGTGAGAGGGAGGTTAGCGGAACATTTCAAATATTTTTGACAGCTTTGAATTTCAGATTTTCGAATTTGAAACTTCCCACTCCGAGCAGAGCCTTTTGAAAGAGAGTCTGCCACTGTGCTTCGGTGGTCGAAAATGCTTGAATGAGTTTTCTCCATTGAGGGAGCTACTAAGCCAGCCAGCCAGCCAGCCATTCATGCGAGCATTTGACATGCTTAGAAATGCAATGGAGCATGTGCAGCTTCTATCCTGAAAGAGATTTCCCCCTCCCATCTCACGGTGGTCCTTTTCTGGCTATGAATGGCGCTCTGCGGTCGTCTGGCGCTCAACTTCAAGAGCACCAAATCGCAGTAAAAATTGTTATTAAAATCTTAGCCTACATTTCATTGTTTGCTGCCTCTAAAAAACCACAGAAATTCAAATTTTAACACGAAAGGATGCAAAAGACGATGTTTGCGACCATAAGATACCCATTACTTTAGATTACATTTAAATTGAAGTCGGCAAATGCTTGAAAATCTGTACGAAAATTTAAGAAAAGAGACAACTATATCATTTAGAGGTCACTATATTCTATATGATCTATATTCTAGATCAAACAAAAAGTGTTTTTATTTAAAAGATTTTTTCAGGAACATTACAACAAATGCAGTCGATCCTGGTGAATGGCTTGTTACATAAATCTCCTGGATACAGTATAGCCCTGTGCTATGACATGTACTGAGTGCAGGAACAGAAAGCCTAAGCAAAAGCACGCGCTTACACATTTTGCACCTGTGCTCGCCAAGGTGCGAAATGTGTAAGCGCAAGGCGAGCTTTGCCTTTGTTTTTGTTTGTCGAGTACTGTAATTTGTTTGCCTGTTTATTCATGAGAGCGCCGCCGCGCAGGCAGCAGGCAGCAGACAACAGGCAGACGCTAAACAAATACGGACTCACTCACACCAACGAAATTTACCAAGTCAAGACCCTTTGCCGCCAAAAAATACGGATTGAAAGGATGCGAAAATCCACAGAGATTGCTCAATGTCGTCGATGCCAGGATTTCGGCCACACAGCCAAATACTGCCGCCGACATCACAACTGTGCCAGATGCGGTGAAAATCATCAAACCTCACAATGCACACGCCCCCTAGATGCACAGCCAACCTGCATTCACTGCTCTGGAAGCCATATGGCCAGTTACAAAGGATGCCAATGGTATCAGGAGTTTCTACGGCGATCAATGGGCTCCGCAAAGAAGGCAATTAATACGAACAGGACGGGTCATGTCCCCTTAAATAATCAAGTGGCATATGCTTACTCTACCACACTTCCTGGAGACCAGCAACAGTTTCCTACCTTGCAGTCTAGTCACAAAAAGGGGGCTAATAGACCAACAATACAGCAGCACCAGCGAAATATTGATCAGCACCAACCTTTGGTAGGCACTAGAAGTAATACAGGAGCCTCCTATGCTGCCGTAGCAAATGGTAATTCAAATGCAATACCTGCTACACCTGCTCAGCGTCGTTTTCATAGTCTACAAGCGCATCAGCCACAAGGATTGAATAACCAGCAACAGAATTCATATGAAGTTCATGCACTGCTACAACAACAGCAGACAAAATTTCAACAATGGCAACAACAGCTCCAACAGCAGCAGCAGCAGCAGTTTCTTATGTGGCTACAGCAACAGCAGCAAGAACAGCAGCAGCATAATAGTCAAGCCAATCAACGCCTTGAAAAACTTGAAAAAATGGTTTTTGAATTGGCCAACACGATTAAGCAATGGGCTGGATCTAATCTTCAGCTCCAGAACAACGTTTCAGCATCTCAATGAACCCACTAAAGGTTCTCATCTGGAATGCTAACGGCATTTCAGGGAAAGCAAAAGAAGTTGAGCTCTTCGCGCACAAGAATAGCGTTGACATTCTTCTTTTGACGGAGATCAGAATTAAAAGAGGGGCAGCTGTAAAAATACATGGATATGCCTTCTATCCAGCCTTCAAGCCATCGCGGAATAATAATAGCGTTGGTGGAGTTGCGGTTTTAGTTAAGACTTCGCTTCGTCATTTTCCACAAAGGGTCATTGAGACACGCAGCATGCAAATGTCAGCAGTAAAAGTAGCCACAGGACTGGGCGATGTGGAGTTCAGCGCCATTTACTGCCCTCCCAGAGTCAGGATTGAGGAAAGACATTACATCGATGCACTCCGTGCTTGCGGGCAAAGGTATTTGGTTGGTGGTGACTGGAATGCCCGACACTGGCTGTGGGGAGACACTTACAATTCCCCTAGGGGGCGAGAGCTAGCGGAAGCCATCTCTGCTACTGGCGCTAAGATCCTTGCAACTGGATCACCAACCAGGTACCCATATGTACTCAATCACACGCCGTCCTGCATAGACTTCGCAGTACATCATGGTATTCCGGATTCTCGAGCAACAATAAGTCAGAGCTGGGATCTGGACTCCGACCATCTGGCCTTAGTCATCAGCATTAAAACAGATGGCATTATAGAAAATCCAAGCCCTCATCTAGTCACCAAGCACACTGATCTGCTCGCATTTAGGCAACATTTGGAGAGGTCGATTCAACTGAACGTCACGCTAAACTCTGAGGAAGATATCGAGATGGCTGTAGATAATATCACAGAGAGTATACACATGGCTGCTGCTGCCTCAACGCCCTCGCATCCTCCGACAAGCGCCGCCTATGGAATAGTTCTTACAAGAGAGGCCAGAGAGCTTTTGTCACAAAAAAGGAGACTTCGCAGACGCGCAATCCGATCTCAAGACCCATGGGACCGAATTCTATGGAACCGGGCTGCCAAGCAACTTCGAAACACCCTGAGAGAACTTCGAAGCAACTTCTTTGAACAAAAGCTTGCTTCCATGGATTACACCGTGGATGCTGGATATTCGCTTTGGAAGACCACTAAGTCTCTTAAGAGACAACCGTTCAGACAGATTCCCATCCGGTGTCCCAACGGTGAACTTGCTAGAAACGAAGAAGAGCAGGCCAATTCGTTTGCACATCATTTAGGGGACAGGTTCACCCATTACCAATTCGCCACGGAGGCGCAGTACAAAGAGACAAAAGATAGTCTGCAAACACCTCTACAAATGGCCTTACCCATTAAACCAGCCAGGGCTGACGAGATTGTTGAAGTCATCAAGTCCCTACCGAGGAAGAAGGCTCCTGGCATTGACAGAGTGTGCAATTCCACACTGAAAGCATTGCCTAATCGGGCGATACTCTACATAGTGCTCATTTTTAACGCCATGTTAAGGATGCAGTTTTTCCCTAAGCAGTGGAAGATAGCAACAATCCTGATGATCCATAAGCCTGGAAAACCGGAGGATGACCCTGAGTCGTATCGGCCAATAAGTCTTTTGTCTTCCTTATCTAAGGTATGGGAGAGGCTTCTTGCCAATCGTCTTGGTAGTATAATCAAGGAATGCCGTATCTTGCCGGATCACCAGTTTGGCTTTCGGGAGGGACACGGCACAGTGGAGCAAGTCCACAGATTGGCAGGACACATCCTACAGGCCTATGATGATCTAGAATACTGCAATGCAGTCTTCATTGATATGCAGCAAGCCTTCGATAGAGTTTGGCATATCGGCCTATTGAGCAAAATTAAAAAACTGTTCCCAGCACCATACTACGGTGTCCTACGATCATACTTGGAAGGACGTCAGTTTATGGTCAGGTTCAGGAACACACATTCAACACCTTGCCAAATGAGAGCTGGAGTTCCACAGGGCAGCGTCCTTGGCCCGCTGCTTTACTCTATCTATACTGCAGATCTACCCTCCCCAAGCGAGCAACATATGGAGGCCCCCCGTAAGGCTCTGCTTGCTACCTACGCGGACGATATAGCACTGCTCTACAGCTCCAAGTGCCGCCTTGAGGCAGCAGATGGTCTCCAAGAGTACCTCTACTCTTTGGCAGCTTGGTGCAAAAGATGGAATTTAAAAGTCAACCCACTGAAGACCACCAATCCATGCTTCACCCTGAAAGCGCTCATAGACCACACCCCACCCATAAAGTTTGAAGGCGTAACTTTGGACCAACCAGAGCAAGCAAAGTATCTCGGTATCACCCTTGATAAGCGTCTTACTTTTGGTCCACACTTGAAAGCTACGGCTCGTAAATGTGGGCAAAGAATGCAGCAATTGCGGTGGCTGATTAACAGAAGAAGCACCATGTCACTGAGAGCCAAAAGAGCAGTTTATGTACACTGTGTAGCCCCGATCTGGCTCTACGGTGTGCAGATTTGGGGTATAGCTGCCAAATCGAACTATAAACGGATACAGGTCTTGCAGAATCGCGCCATGAGGCAAATAACGAACTGCCCTTGGTACGTGCGCGGCTCCACCCTACATCGGGATTTGAATCTGCATACAGTAGAGGAGCAGATTGGAAGGCACACCAGCAGATACAGTGACAGGCTAATTAGACACCATAGTATGCTCGCCAGACGATTACTACCTGCCAGGCCTTTGAGGCGGTTGAAGAGATTGGGTTTTGCCAAAACTATTGGCCAACTCTAAGTTTCCCTCCCAATATTATAATATTATATTTTTTGTAAGTCCTCTCGCATTTAGCATTAGGTTTGGCTACCCCAATATTATTTACCAGTGATGTTAAGATACGTTATATGCAATGTACGGATTCAACGCTTAATAAAAAAAAAAAAAAAAAAAAAAAAAAAAAAACTCACACCAACAATAGCGAGCTGCTCTCCCACACGCCATGACACTCATGCTTTAAATAATTCATCTCCCTTCCACACACACACATGCGACACATAGCAGCAGCAGCGGTAGCGAAATTGAAAGCTTAAACGGTCGGAGAGAGAGAGCTTGACATCTCTTGCAGTGCTTAAAAACTGTCGAAAAAAAACCAAACCAAAGGAAGTCTGGGAAAGGGAAGGCAGAGGCAGCACGAGCCCTGGAAAGCAAAGGGACCACGAGGCTGGGTAGAGTGCCTTAAATGGGTTGCAGGATTTTCGGGGACCCACTGAGGGAATGCGGGAAAGGACCTCCACTCATTGGCTTTCGTCGAGCGGTTATCCTCTTGGCTTAACCCCATAAGGCCACAAAAGATGTTTAGCTTTATTTATGTGACGAAAATGGTATAAGGGGAATAGAAACGAAAGTACTCGTGAAAGCAGGTCAGGGGTCCTCATGGATTATCCTTTTGAGGAAAAAATCCATCCACTTGAAACATTTTGCTGTGCTGTGTAGGACATTCGTTTACATTTCCACTCAGTAAACTGTGAATATTGGTTGTTTTTTTTTGGAATGAAACAAACTTTGTATTATTAATTTTTTTGTAAATCTTCCCCAAGCCGAAATGTTAAAGTCCCCTTAATTTTAATAATAAGAAGTTCGAAATACTCTACATATCCTTGCAATTTCCTTATTAGCCTTCACGGCTTTACCAACCGACTTTAAACGCCCACAGACCCAACCTTTAACGCACCTTACCTCCACTTTGATTCGTTTCCAACTTTTTGCATTTTCGATGCAGTAACTTGGCATAAAACTTACAAAAAGGAGTAAAGCACCAGGCCAGGCTCGTCTCCTCTCCTCTCCATACAGAATTCAATTAAAAACTTCAACGCTTTTGTGGTGGTGCGAAAGGAGCAAGGGAAGAAGAGGGTGAGAGAGGAGAAGGAGATTGAAAAAATCATAGAAGTATTTTTGATTTTGTTCGCATATTTTTGTTATTGGTTGAAATTCTATACCGCCACCGCGCTGTGTATCTGCCTCTGTCTCTGCTCTGCTCTGCTCTCTCAGGGGGTGAGGATTAGTGTCTGCCACCAGGTACGGTTCCAGTTTCAGTGTTAGCTTCTGCTACGGTACGGTTCCAGCATCAGTTACGGCTTCTGGTATCCCTTTGCAAAAACTTACACAAACGAAATAATCCAATATACATATTGTATTGTGCGATAATATGCCTCGTCGGTAGAGAGGGCGAGCCAGCCGGAACGATTCGAAACTGAAGCTCTGGTCCATGGACATTTCCACTTTCCTTCTTTGTTTTTTCTGTCCCCCCTTTTTTGTTGAGTTTTTGTTCTCTTCCTTCCCCAAACAGTGTTTTGTTTAACAATGCTATCAGGATTCCGTTGAGTCGGTATGGGGATCTCTGTATCGAGTGCGTTCATTTAAATTTTTTGCAATTTTTAGGCAGTTTTATGCATGGCAAAGCCAAGCAACTGCCGTACAAACTGAATGGAGGGAAAATCATTTCAATTTTCCAGAAATTTGCATATGTACGAGTATATGCTCAGATGTTGGGGAGTGGTTATATTCCACTCCATCGAGGTATAACAATTGGCAAAGCAAAGACTTGCCAAAGATTTTATGGAGGTAATAATATCTCCTTTCTTTAATGAGAAGTTCGCCCCATCTGAGACGAGGGGTTCGGTTCGTTCAAACGAATAGCAAATAAATTTCCATTGCTGACTAAGTAAATACAAATTGTTTATGCTTGAAATAGCGCAGAGCAGAGTTTCTTGAGAACCCAATAAATTAACTGGCAGATAAACGTAATTCGAGAAGAATACTTGAAATTGAAATTGTCACAAGAGATGGGTGGATTGCCATTCCCATTCTGATTCTGATTCCCATTCCCAATTTAGATTCGATTTCAGAACATTGATTTCAGGCAAAGGTCTCAGGATGGCCGACAGCGAACAGCTGCTGGTGTGTCACATCTTGTTCTGTTTGTTTCTGCCAACTCTGCATACGAAAAATAAAAGATAATGCTGATTGTAAGTGCTGGGGCGGGACCGGGACCAGGAACTGGAGGCCCGTGTATTCTGTGGTCCATAACTGCTTCGCTGTTGACCCCGAAGTGGGCAAATGGCCAGAAAGAATGTAGCAACTGCTGGCGCTAATGTCACCGTCTGGGCCTTTTTGGCAACTCTTCAAGCCATGCCACTCCCAGTCCTCCCAGTCCACCAATTGCCAATCGTACGTGGAGGCTCGCTGTTTATTTTTATGTGACAATGACCATGCAAAGTAAGTGCACTTGAGTCGGACTCCACAGTCCACTACAGTGTGCTCCACTCCACACTCCACACCCCATCCAGCTGGAAGTCGATCAACGGAGTACACAGAAGGATGTGCATAAAAATCACTGAGCTTTAAAATTAACGATGCATTTCGCTCAATTACGGCAGTATAAACAACTCCATTGGCTCCTGTTCCCCTGCTACTGCGTGGAGCTGGTGCTGCCGCTGCTGCTCTGTACCCCCAGTGGGGTGCTGGTGCTCCTTCCGACATTGGATGTGTGCGAGTTCTGCCCTCAGTTCCGCTTTGCAGCCCTGCCATAATTGTTTGGCTAGAAAAAACAACAGCTCGCAGATGCCAATCAATGAGAAGCCCGCTATAATGCCGCAGATGTTGCCAATTGTACCTGGCAAACGGGCATAATGGTTGGTGAGATATGCAAAATTGTTACAGCCACCCCCAAAACCCATCCCATGCCCATTCCCCATTTTGAATGGATAGGGAGATACTCACTGAAGGTCTCGTACCAGGCGCTCTTAATAATCTGGCGAAAGTATTGAATGTGCGTTTCGGCAAAATAAATTCGAACCACAGTCATCTCCGACTGAGAGGATGAGTTCGAGTTGGCGTTGGCGTTGGCGTTGGCTTGGCCGTAACTGTTATTGCCAGTAGGTCCAAGGATGCTTCGCCTGCAAAATGAAAAACTTTTACGATCTCTTGGCAAGGAGTCAACGTGAACCCCCGGGAAAGGGGTTGAGCCAAGGAGTGATTCCATATGGAAATTGAACTCAATTGAAGGCGCAGCAGAAGCACAATTTGCACCGCCATGAACTCATGTTTCCAGCGGACTTACGGCGGGGACTTCGATGTGCTCGGCAGGGCCAAAGTCATGGAACCGCGCACACTGTAGCGCGTCTCCGAGCAAGAGGCCAGACACTGCGGACAGTAGAGGGCATCCTGCATCTCGTGCTCCAGGCCAGTGACATTCTCGCGACTGGTGATGACATTCAACCATTTAACTGGACACGGGCACATCGCATATACATAAGTAATGCAAGTACTCGTATATTTCAGATTGAATGAATTTCAGATTAACTCACAATCGTAGCGTTTGAGGCACTCGACATGCTGTAGCGTGCAGTAGAGCCGACTCTCATTCCCACCGATGTACCGCAGGGGCAGTGAGAAGGGAAGGCACTCGCACAGGCTGACAACACTTCGTGCCCGGCAGGCGGAGATGCACTTGCTGAAGGTATAGCGACGGGCAAAGATCCATGGCATTTCGTCCTCAAAGAGACACTTGCGCTGGTAAATCCACGAAAGAGTGAATGATTGATTTGGTTGGCCGATTGAAGGATACCTACCACCGACTTACTCATCCTGCGGGCTTCTGGCACTGTTTCAAAGATCTTGGCCTTTATGGGCAGCAAGGTGTTCACGCCCGTCTTGGCCATTCTTTCGGCCACTCCACCGGAAAACGGATCCGGATAGCTATGTGGCTCATAAATGGAAATCTAAAACAATATTCGCTTGGGCTATCCATATAAAGTACGAATGTTTCTATACCCCTTACCGTAAAACCCTTCTTTGGATTCTCTTTGTAGAAAATATCGCCTGGCAGTGACTTTAGAGTCAGTACAAGGCCCATTTCGGGTCCAAAGTAACGCTGTCGAAAGTCCGGCTTGTTGACATACCTACAATGATGTGGTTATACGACATATTTATAAAAGATTGTGCCAACGGTTCGGCGAACCTTCCATCATAGTTGAACGTGCAACAGTAGCCATGACTTGTGAGGGTCTCCTCGAACTGCTGGAGACAATCGAAGGTACGTCCTGCAATCCGGCAGGATACAAACATGTCGCTGCAGTTGGGTGTGAGGAGATGCATGCGCCTTCTCGTATTGAAGAAGAGCTCATTTGCCTCGACATCGAATTTATCGAGAAAGCTCTGAAAGCGCAGCGCATTGTCAATATCCGTTGTCCCATGGGGATTGTAGAATAAATTCAAAAATTCCTTCAGCTGATCATAGAAGAAGCTAGCGTCGCGCTCCTTGGGATCCTTGCCGCTCCTGCAAAGGATTACAGGATTGTCCGTAAGTCTTTTATCCCGAAACAACATTCGACTTACAGCTCTTGGGCATAACGCCAGGCAGCCCGCTCGGATATGCGATTAAAGGAGCACACGGATATCGCCGGGAACTGCACCTTCCAAATGGGATAGAGCGGATGGTAAATGGTGGTGACCAGAGTGTCCTGGACCTCGTTCTTGTAGGTCCCCCAGAGGAATGCAATTAGAACGCTCAGGGCAGTTATGTGGAAAATGAGCCAGAAGAAGCTGCGGGTGGTTAACGGTTTCGGTAATGGCTAATGCTAATTGAAAAGGTTGCTGCTGGATGGAGCCCCCCACTGCCCACTGCTTACCGCTCCTGAATGCGACGGCCGTGCTCGACTAATTTGCCATAACAATGAAAGGACAGGTTCTGCAGCAAATCCTTTAAAGCGGCAGCAAATGGCAATTTTCGCGTATCCTCCGCTGAAGTCGCGGCGGCGACCATGACCGTCGTGTTCGTCACAGCCGCAGGTGCGTGTCGAGTGGATTTGCGATGGCATTGCGGTGGCTCTGGTCCTGGATGGGGTATCCACCAGGCAGCGGGTGGACCCCACGACCAGTCGAACGGGCAGTGTCTCCTTTGCCATCGCTGTTCCGATTGCAACTGTTGGACGCTACTGGAAACCGTATGCTCCTGTTCCGTGTCGGATACTGGATCCATTGTCCTCGCACCCGACTATGCCGTAGCGTACGCTTTCTGGCTCATTTTAATGAAAATTTCGCAGTCATGTCGTGCGTGTTGTTGTAATTAGGCCTTGTGTTCCAACTTATTGCCAACAAATTAACTGCGACATGGCACGTGGTGTTCGTTCAGCGTTGCAGGAGTGGGAAATGCCAGAGGAACTCACTCCCTCTCTCCCTCTCTGTTGAAGTACTCGAGGCATTGGTCTCCTGCTCTCGTCTCGATTCGTCTTGGCAATTCCCCTTAATTGTCAACAATTTAAAATGAAATTAGTTAAATGCGCGTTAAATGTCAGCCAGCGGAAACATCATCATCATCAGCAACAGCAACAGCAGGAACAACAGTTGTGTCCTTGTGTATTCTTTCCACAAAAAAAAAACAAAAAAATCATGTTTTCGCCGCCCTCTCCTTTGGATTATGAACTGGGCGGGCAAATGGAGGACACGTGTTGGTTCTGTACATAGAAATTCAGATTTGTTCTGACTAAAAAAGTGGATTATAGGCCTAGGGCTTGGTCCTTAAGAACACATTTTTAATGATGATGAGCTGCAAAGCCTTGAATTAAGACTAAATAATTAAATCATTTGAAAACAAAGCAAATTTTGAATTTTATACCACAAAAAACTTGAATGATTTGTTGTTGTCTTTATTTTTGGAATAAAAGCTTAAGCATGTGGATTACTTTAAGTGGATAAACGAATAGCTTGTACTTCATTCCATTTGTTTGACTCTACAGGGTGTCTGGGGTCTCTAAAGGGGCTCCTCAACTTCACGGAATACATGCCGCTCTGTCATCAAGCTGCAGCACTTGAATGCGTTGATGTAAGGGTCGATTCACCAAAGTCTTACTGATGATTGATGCATCCACATGCACATGACACAGGGTGCAGTGCAGTAGACAATGCCATTGAAGCTAAACAATGATATGCGGATGGAATGCATCAGATGGCAAACCAAAGAAAGATCTAGTTTCTTACTGAAGTATCGCTGATTGATCTAAGAACATTCTACACGCCTGAAGTCCAATCCATTGCATTGTTGACGCCAAGAAAGGCAATCTGCCAAGACAAATAGTTTGATAAAAAGATAGCAAGGGAGGATGGACTCGTGTCAGTAGGGGGATAATTCATGAATGAAGATGCATGAAAATTCAATGGTTGAAACATATCGACACACCCGGAAATGGCACATTTTCAACGGAATAAAGTGAAGGATCCTTCAGATTGGTGACAAAGGATTGTGCGACAAATTGCTCCCAGGTGAGTGAGAGACTACCACCAGAGCGGGACGAAAGGCAACAGCAGCCAAATTAATCTGCAAATAAGCAGGAGACAGACCAGGAGGCAGGCAGGGAAAGGGACAGCAGAGTCAGAGGCAAAGATAAACGCACAAAGCGCAAATATTCTGGGTATGAGGTTGGCAGCATGGGCGTAGGACTGGGAAGGTGGTATTCTTTTCTCTTTTTGAGGTAGAAGCGGAAACGGAAATGAAAAATGTGAAAAATGCAGTGCGCAGCGAGTCGCGAAAAACGAGAAAACGACAGTAACATTCAATGGAGAGCGGAAACGGGAGGGGGGCGAAGCGAGAGGACCTCCAAGAGGCACTGCAGTGAAAATTGCAAATGCAAATTGTCTATGGAGCCCATATGTGGACGTGGACCCCTTCCTGTGTCCCCCCGCATGTGCGTGTGCGTGTTCGTCCGTTGCACGTTGCGTATAAGCAACATCGATGCCGACTTGCCTTTTATCTTGCCCTCACCTGTACCTCAGGTCCCCAGTGCCAGTCTCCATTTACCCCACTCCCTAGGCCCCCTGCAGCGTTCATCTCGGCGCCAATAGTTTGCCGTATCTGTTCGCGGGGATATATGGCGCCGTAAATCTGTCATAACCAGACAAAAGCTCAAGCCAAAACGATTTCTTGCCTGCTCTGGTGCGGCAGCTTCTATACGCAACAGAGGGAAGTGTGTTCCATCCACAAGGATGAGCTCTCCTAAATTGATTATCAATATTTGTTTTATTTTATTAATTGGACTATGCAAAGTTAATTAACTTTTACTTTATTATTAATTGAGATTTTGGGATTAACATATGTTATATCGTACAAAAAGACTTTTTGGCATGGCATCAAATTCACAATTGAGCTCTTATTGCTCCAACATTTCGTCCACCGGCCCGAGAATATTTAAATTTTCATGGAAAACCGCCAGGAAAAAAAACAAGCCTAATCAATAAGTCTGGCAGCCCCAAAAAGAGACATAGCATACTTGTAGGCGCAAAGTTAGCCCCTGACAAAAGCTAAATGCTGCAAAAGTGGCCGGCGACAGAAAACGTTTCTTTTCAAAACGTAAATTTGTGCTGAAAATGTTTAATGTTGGTCTTTGGTATAAATTTAAGGTCACTCGGTTCAAACCAGTGACAATTAAATGAATTGTTGAACTCAAAAATCCAGTTCTGAATTGCACGCACCGGAACTAACTCAAGTGGTGATTTAAGACCAAGTCAAGCCAGTTGTAAGTTCTTATCTCTGATCAGATGACATGTTAATCAGATAAAATAAAATGAGATTAATCACATTACAGCTTTTTTAACCGTTTATTTTGCTGTAATCATATTTAACACATTGCAGCAGCGAAACACAAGGTATTAAACGATGTCGCACTCGAATGATATTTTGAAAATCCCCATAAAAAGTGGAGGCGCAGTCGAAAAAGGATACAAATCTTGGAGGTATTTCAAATACACTCTCAATTTTATGAAAATTAGACAAGATTTGGTAGATCTGGTAAACGACGATAGTAGATTGGTCTTCCATTTGTATCTTGTAGGTCGCGATAGTTGTTGATCAAAGGTCTGGAGCGTGAATCTCTCAGGTTGAACAATCTCTCTATAAGTCGATACTGCAGCTCGAGAACATCTGGGAACACAATCCAAGTAACAGCCTCAGCACAGTCCGGTGTAGTCAGCGATCCTAAACAGAGGTTAAGGAGAGTGGAAGATACCAATATCGAACTATTTCTGGGACTGGGTGTGGACTAACCATTATAGGTGAAGAACTCTCCCGTTACGACAGATCCCAGCAGCTGTGCAACCTCCAAGCGACCATTTATTGTGGCATTAGTGTTGTATTGAACTATGCGGGGCACCCGATTGAAGATCTTGGTGAGGCCGGAGTTCCTGGAGTTTTGCCTCCTTCCGGGGCGGATCAGCACGCCGAGCACGGCGAGGCCATCCCGATGCTTACTGGCCTCCGAGGTGGTGGCGTATCGTGTATTCTTGTGAACGATATGCATCTCCACCTGTGCTTTTTCGATATTATAGTTCACCAAATGCTCCACGCCACTGGAGTTCCTCGATCCCCAATGGAAGTGCACGCTCTGGGCCTCAAAGTCGCCCGGCAGAAGAGCACCATTGATGTAGGCACGCGGCCCCAACTGGGTGGGTGGTATGACCATGTTGGCTGTTCAAAATCAAGTTCAATCATTAGCTCAAAGGATCATTCAGTCACTCACCTGTGTGGCCATTGTTCATCAGGACAAGAGGCGTTTGCAGGGTTTCATTATAATAGTGAAAGCGAATGCGTGGAACATACATATCCTCGGTCTGTGGAACATTTCCCCAGCTGATTATATTCCTCGTTCTGTCAAGATTTCAAACTTACTTCCTCTACATTGAGAGCAATAGGTGACTGTGCCTGTCCCGTCTGACATAGACCCTCCCAGTCATCGCCCTGCTGATCGTAGTTATAGTCTCCGGCTGCCTGGTCTTCCGCCTGATCGAGCCTTATGGCAGTCAGATATTCCTCAGATATATCTAAGGGAAAGCTATAGACAACAGATCTGAAGCAGAGGCATCATCAATACGTACGAATCAAGGCGTTGGAGCAGGTGAAGACCACAAGCAGAAGCAGGCAGCCGAAAGCAGGCAAAGGATGATACATTTTCTAATGATTCCTGCCCGTTCTGTTCGCGCAGGAGATTGCAAGAAGACTGTAAGTCTCCCAGAGCCAGGCAGGACCATTTATACTGGCAGCAGCGGACCAACACCAGCATCAGCCCACTTGCATCAGCAATAACTTCTAAATGGGCGTGTATATAAGGCTGGGTCTGATAAGCGCAATCATTTGCAGTCTTGCCGCACGGTGGCACCTTTTCACAACTAAAACTAGAAAAAATGCATCCATTCTTACTAAAAACACAAGACGTCCTCAGAATAATACTAACAAGTATTCCAAATTCAATTCGTAAGTCAAAGAAAATTATTTCATTCAGAAATCCAATGTACATAGCGATCATTGTTTTGTGAGGCTTTTCTTCAAAATCCTGAAAAGGCACCACTGTGCAGCATCGCAGCAATACTCTAATCCGCCCATGGGCTCAATTTACGTAGAAGCTTTGCAGCTAGAAAACCAGATAGGCAAATAATTGAGTTTTGCCGCATCCACAGCGTGTAATTAATGGCCACTTCATTTACCGGCTTTTGGTTTGATTTATAAATAAATAGGAAAGAAGAAAGGAGAGCAAGCTTCAAAGACTTAAGCATTTGATACCCTTGAAGATGCATCGGTTTATAGTTCAGAGTACGATCTTAATCTGAAATGGCTGACCAACAGGCTGTAGCTGCAAAAATGGTATAGTGATACGATCTTCAGTTTCAGAACTGAAGAAATAGTCTGCATAGACATGGATGATAAATTACTTGTATACTTTATGAAATCAACATAATGACAATACCCTCTGGAAGGGTATAAAAAGAGAGGAGTAACAAATTGCATTGGCAATTATCCAGCAGCGCGAATCAAACTACAAATTACTAAGGTGTCGGATCGAATGGAGAAGGAGAACGAACTTCATTTCAGATCAATACGTGTCTGGGTAAGCTTTTGGCTGTCACACTGTCGGAGAGTCATTATATTGTAACTTCCCACGTGACACAATGTGGCACGTAAGCTATTTGGTATCGGTAAAAATTAGGGCTCTATTTGCCTAAGTACTTTTCCGACTGATAACTCTTGGAGGTCATCAATGGAAAATTTGTTGAATATAGTACCATTTCTAGGAATTATATTTTTATACTTAAATTTGTAGTTTAAGCAAATGTAATAACCATTAGTGCAGTTCCGATTCCGTACCGATTAGTTTCTGCTTGGGTAACTGATCTTGGGTAACATTTATTCTCAGTATATCTCTGACTTCTGCCTCGGCTCTGGTGTAGTAATTATTATCGCAGCTTAAAATTATATTGTGATTATAAAATAAAATCCAGATGTCATACCTTGAATTCTTCATAACTGATAGCTTTTCAGGATAAGTATGTATGTAGTACATATATTTACATTAGGGGTGGGCTATTCTCTATTTAGACTTCTGTCAGAATAAGAGGCATAATGGTAATAATATTTAACATTGAAGCCATCCTGAAGAACACTTTAATGTCGTATTAAAACAATCTCCAATTTATTACATATACCCATAATCCAAATCTCTTTAACTGACATTAACTTCGCATTTAGTATGTCTTCATCCTGTAAAAGTGGCTTTATAGGAAGATATTCGGTTTCGTTCAAACAGAAACAATCAACAGAATTTGATTTTAAAATTCTTTTATCCTTTTATTGTAAAATATGAAATAAATAATAAAAATAGGTGTATTTTTCGCTCCCATCTTTGGTCCTCTCCTCCAATGATCATTACTAGCCAAGCAAATTGTTTATCTGATTCGGGCTGGTACGATAGTACACGGGCCGGTTATTCCTGGGCTGAATGTTTCGATAGTTGTTGACCAATCTGTAACCGTCAGAGCTGCGTAGGTTCCAAAACCGCGAGACCGCTGCAAAGCTTATGGGCAGGGGCTGGGAGAACACGGTCCAGGTAACAGCCTCCTCGCATTCGGGCGTCGTCAACGATCCCTTGTACGTGAAAAAGTCGCGGGTGTTCAAATTTCCGAACACTTGTCCCAATGTTAGGCTGCCCAAAATTGTCGCTTCCTCTTTATATTTTTTAATCTTTGGAAGCTGGGCAAAGATTTTGTTCAGACCGGGAAAAAAGGCATCTGGTGTCTGAAAGCCAAAGGGTTATGTTTGAGTTCACTTGAGGATCAAAACGTTTCTAGGAAAACATACTTGGACAATTTTGAACATAACTCCAAGCACAGCGACGCCATCTTTATACTTTAATGCTTCGGGGAAATCGGTGTACCTTGAATTCCTATGAACAATGTGCATTTCCACATCATAGCGGTGATCTTGGATCGAATGCTCGGATCCACGCCAGTTCGGCGATCCCCAATGGAAATGGAGACCCTCCGCAATGTACCGACCCTTGAGGAGCCCTCCAGTTATAAATGGTCTGCTGTTGTCAAGCGTCTCTGGTATGTCCATGTGAGCTGCGGAGTATCAGAGTGGATTAACATACGTATGGAAATGTAGAGACATGACCTACCCGAATGCCCGTTGTTCACCAAGGTGAGTGGAGGTCTCAGCTTTGTGTCGTAGTTCCCGAACGTAATCCGCGGCATTGCTACTAAAAGCGACTGGCAGAAAGCATGAAGAAAATTTCAGGTTATTGAAATGAATTTCTTCCATATATATGTATGTATCACCCACCCCCTCAAAACCATTAACTCTTATAATACGAAAAGTGTGCGTTAAAAGAGTTTCCAATTTGTCTCATTCGGAAGCAATTTGTTTGTACTCAAGACTTTAGTTTAAATCATCAAATTAGCGCTCAATGCGCAAAGCGGAAACAAATGGATGGTTATAGTCTTTTGGTAACTTCAACTATGAGCTTAAACATGTTAAAACACATTAAAGGGATTGGAAACATCTCCAATGTTTGCTTTTACTTGAATTTTTCTAATGTTTACTCAACTGATATATTTTTACAGCATATTTCTTGCAACATCTAAGAGAAACAGTAGTGTTTTTCTTGCAGCATTGCATTTTTTGTGGGCTTGTTCATCAACCTTTTTAGAACTTAGAACTCACTTTTTGAACGGCCAATCTTATGGGGGATTGCCGTAGTCCCGTCCGACAAGTGCCACCCCAGTCGTTTCCGTGATATTCATAGTTCCAATGATGCACACGATGATCGTCATCATCTGTAAAATCGATATTGAAGCAGAAACCAGGTCTGAGACAAATTTCACTTTCGTTCAACCGATAAGCGGCTCATAATCCTATTAGCGCAGACCATGAATAAGTTTTAAATTGGTTTAGATGTAATTTTATTCGACATCGATCGACTCTCTCATTTCTTTGGTTGCTCTCCAAACAAGGGCATGGAATGATTAATTATTATTGATTGTTAATGGGAAAAGAGTTCGATTTGGAATGGTGTCCAGTAGATTTTACATTTCTTTTAAGATATGTCATTCAGTTTCACTTGGAGTTCTTTCCAATGGGATTACCATTATGCGGTAGTTGCGGCTTGTTGGTATAGGCAAGCGGCAGCAATAGTAAAAGTTTTTGAAAAATTCTCGATTCTGGCATTGTTTTACAGATTTGCAATCTCCCGATTGTTCTGTTTATGGTTCTTTAATTGATGCTGGGAAACGGAAACGCGCGTGCTTGTCTTTGTCTCGGGTCGCTTTCAGTTTTGCATAATTTCTCATATGCGAATGCGAATATGAATACGAATACGAATACGGATCTCCCGGTGAATACTATAACTAACGGTGGCAACTGCTGCTGCTGTCGCTGGTGGTGCGGTCGTCGCACAACTGAAACGGTTCCCCCACATCTCGATAACTTTTATAGTGTCTTTAGTGACGACTATGCCACGGTGCGAGTAGCTGGTGTATGCCACCGCAACGTCTCGGAATCGGGCTCGAATCGAAAAACCTAAGTGGAGCGATTATTAGTGGCAAATCAAACGCCAAACAGTAGCAGCAACTGGCAGTCTAATTGCAGTCGTTTCTTTTCGAAATGATAAATGATGGATTACTTGAAGTCTGTGCAATATTTATGGGGCGAAGGAAAAACATTTAATAAACGCTCTTGAAAGAATGGCCCGGCCCCTATGGAAATGCGGAAAACAGATCTTTGGGAGAAGTTGTCTGGGGTTCAACATGGCAAGGCTGTACGGTATGAAAAGTCCCTTTCCTTTCCCTCATGCCACATTTATTTTATTAGAAAAAAATTCAAACTATTTGGGGAGATATGTTGCTGACCGACATTTACATATATGGTAATGTTTGATAAAAAACCATTAAGAAAGCAGATGTTGGATACGAAGTTAATATATGTACCCTTGAAGTTGAAAGACTAATAAATTTGTATTTACTAAACAGTAATTTTTTGGGCTGCAGGGATATGGGATATAACATTACTAAGAGAGCTCTATTGTGTATCGAGCTGATTCCAAAAAATTAAATGCCAATAATATGCCACTTTTAAGATCTGATCTCGGTTCAATGTCCTTTGCAAATTTTGATATGCCTTATTTCATATAAATGAACGCTATAAGGAATCCCCTCTGTTGTGACGACATTAAAGAAAGTAGCTGCAAAAATTAGCATTTTAATTACAAACCAAAATCAAAGTTAGGGCTACACATTGGCCAGCTTTTCAGGGTCACTTAAGTCCTATGATAAATATGATTGATAGCTTTTTACCTCGAGGGAGACCCTCTCTCATCAGTTCCGCACACTTCGCATATTTTGCGTAATAACTTCTTTGAAAAAAATTTCGTAATATCCATAATGTTGTGGCATCCAATGGGAAGCGTGCATAAGAGGCGCCAATTAGGTATAACAATGGGCCAAGCATTTGTCATTACTACTTATATTGGACACACAATTATGAGCGGACAGAGCTGGAGAGGAGTCTTTTAGTTTCACTTTTCAATCATCGCCGAATGAATGAATCTCCGAAATGTTTCTGCGGCAATAGAAAGTCGCTTAGCATTTTAAGGCATTACATTTAATCCGTATTTCGCATTCTATTACTAAAAATTAAATATACATACACACGTACTATAGTTAAGAATACATTATATATATAAAAGGAGCATTCAATTAATGCAACTGATTTTGATTAATGTTTTCATATTCTATCTGCTTAAACAAAGCAACGTAACGTAACAATGCCTCCACAGGAAAGCGAGAAGCACGGTTCTATGCACCCTATTGCTTTAACACTAGTAACACTAGTTTCATTATCATTTTGGGTATGGTGAATTGGGTTATTGGTCAGAGTTCAGTGGCGAAATAGATACGTTTGTTGGGTCAGAAGTCGCCCACCGTATGCGAAACGAACTCGAATTGGCGCTCCACACTGCCGTCGATCTCCATCTCTAAGGCATCGTCAATGAAGTGCATCTCCACATGATCGCGGAACGCGTTGAACGACACCTGGCTGGAGTATAGCTTGCCGCACATGGGGCAGGTCTTCTCCATGGCATCGGCAGCGTCGGCCTTCAGTTTTTCCTGGATAATATTGATCCTAGACGGTGGGGCGGAGGCATGCCCATTGTAGCCATTGAGCGTGTCATTGTGCTCGCTGTGGTAGAGTTTGAGCTCGTTGTTGAGACTCTCATCGGTTTCGAGGCTCTTATCTGCCATTTCTGGCTTCTTGGCTGCCTTTTGGGCGCACTCCCGGCAGGGCTGCAGTGCTGTGAAAAGATAAGATAACAATAACTATAAGTTTTCCATCGATGATGAGACGAAATACGAGTGCTTACCAATGCGGCTCTCCAGCAGCGTGAGGGCGGAGCTCAGCTCCTGCTGCTGCTTCAAGGCCTCCCGTCGCAGGTCCTGCAGCCCATCCATGCAACGTTTGGCATCCAAATTGGCATCTGGTTCACTGGACGTCGTTTCCTCCACGGGCAGGCCGTAGGGATAGCCCATCTCTGTGTCGCCGGCCCCGAAGTCGTCCAGGACTATCTCCTCGAGACTGATGTCCCTCAGGCCATCTGAGATCATCTTCTGGCGCAAGTGCGGATTTGGCGAGTGCTGTGTGAAAGTCTTGGAGCGAATAAGATTCTGATTGGCACGCGAGTCGGGTGACGCATCCTCGGCCTTTGCCGGGGCCTGTGCCAGCAGCAGCTGCTGTTGCTGCTGGTCCTTGGAGATTTGTGACAGACGCGACCACAGTCTGCGATTCTCGTTCGAGACCATGCCGATGTGCTCCTCAAGCTGCTCCTTCTGGCGCTGCAGCTCGGCCACTTGTGTGCGCAGGGATAGCGAGTCGTCGCCGCCGCCGCCACTGCCCGGCTGGACACCACTGGAGCCCTTGGCGTTGGCCTCGCGCAGCCGCTGGTTCTCCTCCTCCATGCTGGTCACCCTCCGCTGCAGCTGTATGCATCGCTCTTTGATCGTCTGCAGGGCCACTTGCAGTGCGTAGTTCATTTTTTCGCTGGATGTTGTGCTGGAGCTGGAGCTGACGGGGGGGACGGTAGTTTTAGCAGCTGTTGCCTCCATTACGCTTTACCCAGGTCCACATGCAGTTTGCACACAAATCTGCCACTTGCTTTCCAAAAATTAAATTAAAATTAAAATTTCGCTCGATTTTCCTTTTGTTGCGTTTTTGCTTAGTGTGACCGACCAAAATATACAAATATAAACATAAAATATACCGCCCGACCCTCATAAATATACCGAAGTGTACCGTCTCATTTTAAAAATATACCGTAAATATACTGACGAATTATTCAAGGTCCATCTTACGTATTCCTCGTTTTTTATATTCCGTCAAATATTACTAGCTTAATAGATCCCTCAGCCCTGCCCACATAATTTTATCCAATTAATAAACCAACTTTCTACTTCTCTGGCTTATCTTAAATACTTGCTCTTACTGGATTTCTTTACCCATTCTTCAGCTTTGAAAATGAAATTAAAAAGATTGATGAAATTTATAAAATATACCATTATATACCGATATACCGTAAATATACCACCAACTTAATCTCGACTCCAAAATATAGCGAAAAGTATATAAAATAGATCACAGTGGCTCTAACATATCGTCCCAAAACCATTGATGTCGGCGATAGTTTCACACCACTAGCACAGCTGTTTTTGTTTACCTCTGCGCGCATATTATCCAATAGCTTTTAATTATGCTTTTCGGGCGGATATTAGTTAATAACTTTTATAAATACAAGAGAAAAGCGTTTCAAAGTGTGTGTCTCAAAATTACACGTTCTATTTCAACCCGCGAACCTTCCAGAATACTGTTTTTCGGTACCGACAACTTTTCACTGCCCAGTCTTCAGGCCCTTCACAAAAATTGCAGGTTTTTAAGCGTTTGTAAAAGAAAATCTGAATAAACTCTAATACTTTGATACTTCGTAGTCACAACTTGGGCGTGGTTACATCCTTCAAGAGTCCCGCCAACTGTGTGAGAACCTATGCAGAGCGGGAGAAACTCCCCTTGCAACGGTGGCCTATTACAGAGGACCAATGCACGGACTACGACCTGGGCGTTGTGGTATCTTTTGGTCACATGATTCCAGCTCAGATTATTAATGCCTTTCCCCGGGGAATGATCAACGTGCATGCCAGTCTGCTGCCTCTCTGGAGAGGAGCTGCACCCATCATCTATGCAATTATGAAGGGCGATGCGAGAACAGGAGTATCAATTATGAAAATTGAGCCACATCATTTTGATATTGGTGCTGTAAGTGATTGCATAAAGATAAGAGGAACTTCTGTGGACAATATACAGTAACTCTTTTTAGGTGCTGGCTCAGCGTGAAGTGCCTATTCGAAGGGACATCTACATGCCAGAGCTGCATGCCTCCTTGTCTCTTTTGGGAGCCGATTTGCTGGTCGATACTGTAAACAATTTATCCGACAGGCTTAAAAATGCCAAGCCACAGGATAATGCGACTGCCAGCTATGGTACGTTTTATACCTTTTATCATAAACTCGAGAATCCGATATGATCTTTATTTTTGCGCAGCTCCAAAGATCACATCCAAAATTACAGAGATCCTGTGGACAGAACTAAGCGCCGACGAGCTGTATGCCAGGCATCGAGCTCTGTATGGCTACAAAAATCTTACAACAAGCTTTCTGGATAAGCAAATACAACTCCTGGAGCTCCGGTTGCCTGAGAAGCACCTGACGGTGCAGGAACCAGGCCATTTCAGCTACCAACGCTCGAGGAAGTCCCTCCTGATAGGTTGTGCCCAGGGCACACAGCTGGAAGTGCTGCAGGTGCGCGTGGAAGGACGCAAACCAATGAGTGCCCAGGATTTCAGCAATGGATTTCTGCGGCAAGCGAGATCGTTGCAATTTACACACAATAAACAAGTTGCCTGTTGATAACAAAGTAGGTTTTAATGCACAATTTGACCTAATATCTATGCCAGATCGGAGGGTTTAACCTCCTTGGCTTCCGACTGCTGCTGTGTGGATTTCTGTAGTAGATTTTTTGTGAACCACATGGGACGTGGCTTTTTCATTTCCACAATTCGTTTGCCCTGCAGTTGCTCGGCAGTCTGTTCGGCCTTCTCTCCCTCGTACAGCACAATAACCTCCTTGTCGACGGGATCCAGACCGAGCTTCTCTTGGATTTTCGCCTGCATCTGCTCCGTTTCCTTCAGCACCTTGTTGTAGCAGAAGGCTGTTGGAATATACTTAATTAATAGGAATCCCCTTAGATTTTCCTTGCAACTTACGACACAGCACACCCAATTCATGGTCATGCCCGCATGTCTGGCACGAGCGGATGTTTCGCTTCACTTTGAGCGGCTTCCACACGTACTCAGGATAGCCGAATTTGCGGTTCAGACGCTTCTCCACGGAACGCCTGTGCTTGGGCACGGCCCAGAGCATTCCATCGCCAATCAGCTCCTTCAGACTGAATTCGTGTGCTCTTTTGTTGCTGCTGGTGCTGCTATGTTCGTGCTGGAAGCCGGCCAGGGCCAGCGCTGGGAATTGGAGCAATATTTAGCTTTGTTTCGCCGCACTTCGGCTGCCACTCACCTGGTGGATGTCCGCCATATGGCAGGAAAAGACGCTCCAAACTTCTAACAAAGTTTGTAAGTGATAAAATCAAGTTTTTCGACATTTTTTAAAAATTGTTGGATTTACATAAACGGATAGGCACCAGTGTGACCGCGGATTTATCGTTAAAGTATACCGTCCGACCCTCAGAAATATACCAAAATATACCGTCTCATTTTAAAAACTGATGAATTCATGTCCTATATTACTCGATTTTGATATTCCGTGGAATATTTCTAGCTATCTATAACTCTCAGCCCTGCTCACATAATTTTATCCAATTAATGAACTCTTTTTCTACTCTTTTCTGTTCAAACAGCTGTTCGGCCGGCCCTATCGAAAAATATACCTCGTGCTACGTTAGCGTCTTACGTTCTTGCCCGCTTGCGCTACGACATTTCGCACGTTGCTGCATCCCTGGCCAACAGCTGGCCACTGTTACGTCAAAATAGAGTAGTGAAAAGGTTAAATTAAATAAAACTATAACAGACCGCGACACTCGTACTGCATGTGACATCTGCTTTCAACCTACGTGTGGACAATGATGATTACGCCCAGTCTTAGTGTGAAATAATGGCCGCGTGCTAGGCGGCCCTTATCATCACCCAGCGAATAAACCTTTGGCACGGGTCAGGTCAGGAGAGCCGCAAAGTTCCCACGATTGCGTCCATACAGTTGCTCTAAAACTGCACGGCGGATGTGCAATTGTCGTGTGCTTGCATCCGCCTAAACGCTGAACGCTCAAGTTCAAGCCGAATGCAGATCGTGTCTTGGCTGGCTTGCGATCGGACTAAGCCCGAAAGCCCGAATTCCACCACGAAGACGAACGACTCTTTCACCACAGTTGGCGCGCAGGCGCTCAAGCCAGCTCTCGGGTGGCTCCAAAGCCACTAAAGCTCCACTTTGCTGGAGCTGCTGGAGCCAGACGCAAGCCAAACGCGCTTCGCTGCCGCCTCATATAAAAACCTTTGCCTCGTTCCGCCGTAGATCTAGCGTTTGAAGAAGTGTAACTGACAGTCGACCGACCGCTTGTTTCGGGCGTGAGTGTGAATCGATCATCGCAAATATCCTGCGAGTACCCAAAAAAATAAAAATAAAATAAACCAGAACCAGAATAAAAACCAAAGGAAGAATGCCCTCAAATAATCAATGAGCTGCACATCCTCCTAATTTCTGTGTGTTTTTGTGTGTGTGTCTCGATCGTTTCTTGCACCTGCACTTCCTCTTTAACCAAACAAAACGAAATATATAAAAGAAAAAACCAAAAATTAAATACAACAAAATGGCCTGCATGAGCACTTCCGGTCGCGTCGTGTGCGGTTCGCGTCGCCAGCAAACGCACAAATTCCTGTGCCAACTCTTTGGACGACATTCAGGATATGCCACGGCGGTCTCCAGTTCGGGTTCGGGTTCGGGTTCGGGATCCCAGCTGCTGCCCATCGCAAACACACAACAATACCAATTGGTGCGTCGCTTTCATGGATTAAGCTTCAACCTGGGCAAGGATTATCTCGATTTGCTGGTGAGTTCAATGTTTGGCTCGAATCGGATCCGGACATCGGATCGGATAGCGGGGTCTGTGGCCAAGCCAGGCCACAACCCGTTAAGCAGGCGTTGGCCAAAAGTGCATTGGCAGCGCGCGCGCGCTCTCAAGTCGATGCCGTGGAGGCGATGCCTTTTTGCGCATGCGCCACGAGTCCGCTAATGCGTCTGCGTGACTTTGGCTTTTGCCTGCTGCCTGCTGCCTGTTGCTGCTGCCACTGCTGCTGCTGCAGCTTGTGGCATGCCTTGTCTTTGTCCGCTTTTCATTTCGCGCTGCAAAAGCCAAAAAGAAAATGAAAGTGAAATTGTTGGCCATTGCTTTTGTGCAAGTAGCGTGAAAAAAACCAAAGGCCGAAGACAGCCCCAACAAATTCCAACAACAACTTGTGGCAGTAGCGCGCCCACTGTCTCGCTGTTGTTGTTGGCGGAAGCTGCCGCATTTATTTATTATTTTGCTTACACTTTTGATACCCTTACAAGAGGTATTACGTGGCGTCTATAAACGAAGAAGAAGTGCCTACGTTAGATCATATTTATGGAGCATTCTCTGTCTGTTAACAGATTCAGTGATAAATCACCTTCGGTTTGAAAAGCAACACTTTGAGAGATACTTCAACAGATATTTCAATAGGGTCCATCTCAGATGCTAGAGTATCAAAATCTTCGCTCATTGAAACCATATTTTCTTCTTGTTTTTGCCTTTTTAACGAAACGCCTGTTTCTGTGTTTTTTCCTTGCATTTTTGCAAGGTGAAGTCTCCTACTCCGTCTATCTACGAGTATCTCTCTCTCGGCTGCTTGTCTCCTCTTTCTTTACCCCTAATTATGTCTCTTTCTAGTCTGACTGCCCGTTTGTCATTAATTTTTTTTATACCGTTGACAAGTCTCCGTCTCTGTCTCTTGTCTCATGTTTTTCTTCCTTGCACATTTTCTTGTTATGTCATTTTCGTTAGTTACATAGAAATATTTCTGTTTATTGCTACCATTTATCAATATTTATGGGCACTGCTTGTTGACTTTTCGCGCCTTATTTTATGGGCGGGAAACAGCTGATTAGACGCAATGCTTCTGAAACTGTACGGAAACTCTGACCTGCGCAGAAATCTGAAGTGGAACCACACTGCTGTTCCCCCATTTTTCGTGTTTAACATCTGGATTTGTGTTTGCTTATCAATTGGGAGAACGATTGCTGATAGGAACGCTCAATATTTAATTTGTTTTGTTTGAAATTGCATCACTCCGCAACAGGGGGAAAGCTGGAAACAACAACAGAAAAGTACTCTGTGAAATTTGTGTTATCTTAGCAGCAATCGATTGGGAAGGGAGACTCAGGAATACTCTAATCGGAATTACGATAGAAAATTACTATAGCTATCATTTCATTATTGTTTACTTTTCTTTTTCCCATATGAATGTTTTATGCTTGGAACATCGTATTGTATAGCCTCTTGTCTGCCATTATATGTGTAACTAGAGGCATTCCAGACCATTGTTATTGAATGTTCGAATTGTTAATGGTAGTTAATCCATTCACCTTGAGATTAATTGCTTACATGCCCGCCTTGACTATGGCTCGAACCACAATTAGTGCATCAGTTTTCCACTGGTTTTTAGTATTTTTCTTTAGAGTTTATATAGTTTTATGGCACGCCATTTATGTATGTATTTCTCCTCCCCTCCTCAAGCGAAGGAGCCCCCCCCTTCCCTGACAAGGCTTTGATTAAATTGCTTTAGCATTGCGAATGCAATAACTATTTTTCTGTGCAGTATTGTAGGCCTTCTGTAGGCATTGGCCATAATGCAATGGTTATCCATGTGCGGAATATCTGTGGCCACATTTCAAGGCCCTGGCATAAATATTTGCCGTGTGCAGGATAGTTTTCAAAAGGTGATAATGTGTTAAAGGGTTAAGTGCTCATTAAACCCCACTTTTAATGGTTGATCTTTTTTTTTTGACACTCGGCAGCTGAGTACGGCCCTGCTCCGGGGGTTAGCGGGTCTCTAGATCGCCCCGGAATAAAGCCAAGAATTAATTATATTATTGTTTATTATTGTATATTAAATAAAAGACGTGTGCGTTTCATTAGGGTGCTGTCTGGGGTGCTTTCGAATATAAAAGATAGACAAAAATTGAGGAAAAAGTAAATAATAATTTTGTATGCAGTTGACGTTGGTTTTTGTGTTTCAAATAAAAATTCATTCAACGCCAAATTGGTTTTATGCCCAACACACAGCCCCACACACACACACACAGGCACAAAGAGAGAGACACAGATACACACAGATACAGCTGGAAACTGATACGTTCATCTATCATAGGTAAACAATAAACAAAACGCAAATAGAAAGCGCACGTCGCAGCGCAGCAGCAGCAGCAGAGCCAACACAGACGCTTGGCCAAGAGACGCTTTTGGCCAAAAAAAACGAAAAAACAAAAAAACGCCAACTAATAATAGTCTGCAATGGCAGAAGCAACGGCCAACAGCAACAGAAACAGCTAACAGCTAACAGCCATAGAAGAAATTCACTTTTAACCGTTTCTTTGACTTTCTTCTTCATTTCATTTGGCCAAAAGCAAAGAGAGCTCTGCTCTCTGCCGCACTCCACTCCACACTCCTCACTCTCTGCCTCTGCCCCTGTCTGGGTATTGTCTTGCGTCTTTATCTATGCCCCACACGAATTTGGCAAGCAACTTATTGGCCAGGTTTTAGTATTCGTTATCGTTGACTGGTATATCTTTTGACTCGAATTAGTTTCCAAAACGCTATGCCCCTTCTTCCGCCTTCGGTATCAACTTTTCACTTTCATTGCGAATGCGTGAGATGAAGTCAACCTGTGGATTTGGACTCGGACTCGGACTCTGACTCGAGTTTTAACGCCAGCGTGTGAATTTGATGGGTTGATACTCTCTCAAGGTAGCGACTTTTCAATTAGATGCCAGATACTTCCCTCTAGATGGAATCCCGCTTTGATTTGATTGATTTCCGTCGATTCTTCTCTCGTGGTTTTTATTTTTATTTAATTTGAATGCTTTTGAGGGTTTGGTCTTGTGAAAGTGAAACCAAAAGCGCGACCTGTTTTCATTGAAATATTTTTGTTTTTTAGAAATTTCTTGTTATGGGCACGAAAACGTTTGACTTGAGCCATGTGGTATTTTTGATTGAAATTATACTAAAGGGGAATTTAGTCTTAGGCCATACAATATTTAGTTAAAGATCTCCGAAATTTTTGATCATTTAAGAGCTTACAGAACCAACTACATTTGTGGCTTATAAGTCCCACAGTGTATTCCCCTCATTCATTCACAATTTATCACTTGTAATGTTTCACTTGTGTGAAAGCCATTAATTTGAGCAGAAATATGTGGCAGAAGCTCTCACGTATAAAAGTAGCCGAATATGCTAAAAGATACATCTGCCGTATCGTAAATCTTTGTCTTCATTTCTGCAAACAACAAAACACTTTCACTTGCGGCCCCAAAACCAAAACCGAAACCCTGACCAAAAAAAACCAACAACGAAAAAGAAACGAAACCCCGAATTTCTAATGAAAAGTTCTGAATAAATTTCATATGCATATGCAAAATGAATGGAAAATGGTATAATTGTGCATTAAATGCATTGGGTGTACGATTACGATTACGATTATGGTTTAATTGGATTTTCAGCTGTGGTTGAAGGGAATCGAAAACGAAATTGGTTTTTGGGCATGCCTAAGCGGCTTTTGGCTTTGGCTTTGGTTTTGGCTTTGGCTTTAGGCTTTTGGCTTGGGTTGACTTTCATTCAACCTGTCCCTACACCTGCAATGGCTTGTCTTTTGATCGTTTGGTGCTGCTGCTGGAACTTTTGGCTCTTTTGCCTCTTGGCTTTGGTATTTTTGTCGGTTCGGTTTGGTTCGGTTCGGCTTGGGCCCCGGTACTTGCTGACCCAATTCCATGAGAGACGCATGCGTTTTGGTGTTGTCCTAAACTGGTTTCTGTGGTCTCTGCCTTCTGCCTCACTCTCTCGGCGTGTGATTGGCGGCGTCTCTCGGCCAAGTCTGTTAACTGTTAATGATTTCGGCGTTGTTTTCCTTAACAACAAAAATATTTCGAATTTCGATTTGAAAGCCAAAAAGAAGCGCCGCCGCCACCGACACCGCCACCGTCTAGGCCACGGAAGAAACAAAAGCATGGAGCAAGAGCATTGCATAACGCCGGACCAAACCCACAGATCCACAGGTCTGCAGATGGATTTTCTACTGGATGTCAGTCAGCCCCACATTTCATCAATGTCGCTCACCATTCGGATATCTCTGTATAATTTTAATCAATAATTATTGATAATTAGCATAAATTTGTGTATCTTAGGGAAATGAATTTCCCACACTGATTGGCTGCTTTGTGTGTTCGGTTTCTGAGTGCAAATTGCCATTAGTTTCGGTTTGATTTTGTGGACAAAAGGTTGCACCTTAATTAACATTGGAATTCAGTTGATTGCTGTGTCCCCCATTGCCACATTCCCCCAACCCCACTCCAACCATCAATACATCCAAAAGATACACTATTCAAAATTAGGATAGTGCACGCCTTTAATTTGCGGCACGCGTCGTGCTTTTCCATCAGTTTTTCCACTTGGGATTTTGTGATTTTTCCTGTCTGCACATTTTATGTAATTTTTTTTGGAGTACATTCATTTTGGAGACCCGCCTGATTTACACTTTGTTGCTGTTGCCATTGCAGGATAAACTTGAATTTTTCTGGTTTTCCCCCAACGAACAGGTTTCCAATTTGTCTGGAAAAACATTTTTGTTTGGGTGAAGTTTTTTTCTTTTCTTTTGCCTTTGACAGATTGCCATAATTACCGTATCCAATGAACTGCCAGTATTTAATTTATGGATATTTTCGTCTATAAAATAGTTCTCGCACCATTTTCGGCCTTTTTTGCCTGCGCTTAGAAGTTCAAGCGTTTTAAAACGCATGCTATTGGGAGTCCAAGCGTCTTAAAACGCATTCCTTTGGGAGTCCAAGCGTTTTAAAAGTCTTCTCTTGGAAGTCTAAGCGTTTTAAAACGCATTCGCTTAGGATTGAGGCGTTTTAAAACGCAAGCTTTTTGAAGTTGAAGCGTTTTAAAACGCATTGGCTCGGAAGTTGAAGCTTTTTAAAACGCACGCCAATGAGTCGGCTCAAAACACATGCGGGTCTTAGACGTTGAGAGACGCGTGTGCGTTTTAAATCGCCCACATGTAGCCGCTGCATTAGCCGGTCACACGAACTAATTTCAATTGTAAATCGCATTGCGTTGCGTAACATTCAAAGTGGAATTTAAGGTGGTTTGTGCATTGATATATGATGGCGGAAAAATGTAACTTAACTGCCAGCTAAAGTAGTTTTTTGGGAAAACTAGTTGAGATCCAGTCGAAGATTATTAATAGGAGATAAATAGATGAATGTGGGGAACTTTGAAGGCTGATTTGATTGGTGCAAGAATTTAAAAAAAAAAAACAATTTATTTAAATAATTTAATTGAATAAAGTGGAATCCCGCGATGGTTTTTCGAATATTCATTCGTGTTAAGAATGCTAAAGAAAGGATACCTATTCCAAATAAATAGGAATTGATTTGAAAGAATAGATTTCTTTCTTTGGGTAATTTCTTCTTCTAAAGATTAGATTCCAAGAGTATTGGAATCCTTTCTTGTTTTTCTTGGGAATGATGAACGAATAAAGACCCACTTTTATGTATTAATACTGGGGATTCTCCTCATATTTACCTTTGCCATTTGTTCATCGTGTTTTTATCTTTATACTTCTTTAAATTCGCAGCATTTAGTTGCCCAATCGATTACATTGAGGGTGCAGTCCGTACCTCCAATAATTGCAATTGTCATAGTTTCTGATGAGCTCAATTTTGAACGCAATGAAACCGTGACGCATTGAGACATCCATCTGTCAATATGTTAGGTACTCGAAGATACGCACATCTCTGGGTGGGTGCGGGGTACTGGTGCCTCAGAAGAATTCCTTGTGAATACTCATAGACAAAGATTACCCAGCTTTTGGGGGCAAACACTCCCCAGCACTTGGCATCCACACTCACTTGAGCTGCGTGAGCGGTGGCATGGTGGCAAGGTGTCTGTTAACACGCATGTTAACCACTTTGCCAGCAACAGTCGGTGCCGCTAATGAAGGGAGAAGGCGGTGCCCTCGGCACAGCAACGGCAGAAGAGTTCGAAAATCGAACAGAGAAATTACATACCGCATAAAATCGGCCATGGCGAGCGATTGCCCCCCCAGCACACCCCTGTACCCCTCGCTGCCATATCCCCCAGCCATTTACTCATCCAGCCAACGTATCGTTATGTCAGCCACAAATACAAATAAAAGATACAACCACAGCAGCGACATCAATAGCAACAGCAGCAGCAGCAGCAGCGACAGCGACAACGACGATGACAAAAAGGGAAAGTAAGTCCAAAGCGTCGACTTCGACTTCGTCTTCGACTTCGGCCCTCGGCAGAAAAAAGAGAGGTTCACTCACTTTCTTGACTGTGTTTCTCTGGCTTTTGGTTTTGGCCAATACGTTGCTTCCGCTACGCCATGGGCCCTGTCTGTCATAGCCGATCAAGGCAGCATTAAATATATATTTCTAAAGAAAGGCAGGAGGCGGAACATTGATTGAAATTAAATGTTCTTTCTGGCCATGCCTGATGATCATTATAATTGGAATAATTCCAAAAATTAATGCTTATAAATAGCTTAAACCCCAGTGTAGGAGGTCTACGATCTCAGGTGTTGTGTGAGACCTCCATTAAAATAGCAACATGCAAAGGCAATTGTCTGAAGCAAAACAAAAATGGAATACCATATGCGGAATACAAATTGCCCTAAAAACCAGACAACAACAAAAAACTATGCAGCAAACAAGAGCAAAATTATAACAATAATATGAAATAACAATAAGTAAGTCGTAAAGCCATCAATAACGAAAATTGTTGCAAAATGTTCCAATTTGGCCGTTTTTTTTTTTTCGATCAATCTGTGACATCAATCAGCGCGCGCGCTCTTTGGATTTGCCCTGACACTTGAGTAGATCGTTAAATACTTTCAACATTTCATCTTCATTTTCAATTGCAGCTTGAGATGAGGCCATCATCCCATCCATCCCATTTGGGAGGGGGGGATGGATGGCGGATTATATCGTGGGAGCGCCTTGAGGCGCTTTTTTTCTCTTTTTTTTTTGGCACTTGTCTTCTCTATTTGCATGCCTCTTAAGCCGCACACTCTTCGTTGAATGCTGCTGCAATTTTCTTTGATCGCTGCGCCCATTTTTTCCACCATTTTTTCGCCAATTAAATTAACGGCTCCAAAAACAGTCGAGTATTTAAATGAAAATTGGCAGAGGCACAGCAGAAATCAGCAGCAAATAAACGTAAATTATTTCTTTGTTGCCAAAAGATTGTTATTATTATTATTTCTCTTTTTTTGTTGTTGTTGTTGTTGTTGAAATCAATGTGAAAGTTGCTGGCCTGCTGATCGGCAGCGGCCTGCCTGCTGCCTACTGACTGCTGACTCTTTTGCGGTGTGGCGGCTTTTGCGGTTTAACCTTATCAATCGATTGTAGTCAATCTTTATTGGCCAAAAAGAGTGAACTCTTTTGGGGCTCTTTTGGGGGATTAACTTTTTAAAACTGCCGTTTGACTGTATCTTTTTATTCACACATAAATCTGCTATTAGATACACGGCTACACTGGCATTCGGTGATACTTTGAGACCCCTTTCGTTAGGCAGAGGAGGATTTGTTTCTTCAAAAATTAAACTTCAAAATTTGAATAGAAAAAGTTTATTGTGACGAGGAATCCTAGAGGATGCCTTCAGGCTTTCACAAAATATTTCAAAGTGAGATATTTCCTGCAGTCCTCCTTCTCTGCACTGCCTGCACTCTTCTAGATATTTCCTTCTTTCATATAACTAACCCCAAACCAAAACCAGCCAACTGCAACGAATCATATAGCACTTCCTACATGGTTAATGTTTGTGTATTTCGCACGCAACAATTTACCAGAAAAATCCAAGAGCTTATAAGTTTTTGATGAAGATCTGCTCCAGAACTGAAGGCATACTACAATACTAAATTGATTCATAAAGGTTGAACTCACGACTCAAGAGACCATAGGTTTAGAGACACTTAAAATCCGTTCGGCTTCGTGTGGCACCTGCTGTTTTGTGGTAGGACGCCGAGGCAGAAGACCGACTATAAAAACCATTTAAAAATCATTCAACGTATGCGGGCCACAATTATATGCATTTCTGCACGTTCGCCAAAGAAATGGTAGTGTAATTTTCTCGGTTTTTTTTTGCAAATATTAACAAGTGCGAGTGCGAGTACGATTACTGGCGGAACTCTGTTGGCCATTGGCCACTAATTTTAATTTGGCGCACATATTGAAAATGAAAGTTTCCACGACTCGCATTTAATTGGATTTCTTTTGGAGGGGAGCTACTGCTGCCACTGCCACTGCCACCGCTGCTGTTGTAATTGTGATGCCCTCCGATTTTGTAATACATTTCTGTAGGGGGGGGCCTCTCTCGCTTTCTACACGGCTAAAAGCTAAGCCTCAACCGATGTTTATGACATATATTTAATATGAAACTGGGTCATTTACAAGCTCTTTTGAATGGGCTGGGGGATGGTCAACAATTTGGTTGGGTATTTTACGATGTCTCAGCGGAGACCCCCAAAAACGATCATCAATGAAAAGAAACCATCATCGTCGAACCCGTTTTTGGGTCCATCGTCCACACGTGTGCGGTAAATCCGGAGACCAATCAAAGATGATGATGTAGCCAAGGGCGCTGAATGGTTATGGCCACTCGTGGATGATGATGGTCATTGACTGCTGTGATGCAGGACCCACCGTCAAGTGGGTCAGCACACCACCAGTACGCGTAATCCGTTCACGCCCAGGGCCCGCGCCATAGACAAATATTAGATGTAAGAAACGTTCGCCTCCCGTTCCGCCTCTGTGTTGACAAGTTGGCAACATAAAATTTACATGTTATCATGCCTGCATTTGAGTGCGACTCTTATTGACAGACTGACAGATAGACAGAGCCACAGACGGACAGAGCGACTGCTTGAATGCACAAGAAGCCAAAAGGCAATTGCATCATTGCATATAAATTGCTCCGGAAAGAAAAAAAAAGCCAAAGCAAGAGACACATTTCGTGGCATTTCTGGGCATTTCGTGGCAACATGTTGCCAGGCAGTTTAGCAGCGCGTGCGGCTTTCGTTTTGGCTTTGATTTTGCGGCCCCCCAAACAAAAGGACTTGGCTTTAACAATAGCGACTTTGGCGACAAGGTCAAGAGTCGCTGTGCGAGGGCGTCAACAATAAACTTCAATTAGTTGGCCATTTACTGCTGCTGTTTGGCTGCTGCCTACCGCTGTCGGGCTTTTTGGCTGCTGCAATTTTCCAGTTATTAATTTCGGTCGTCGGGCAAGGCGAAACTTGTTAGCCGCAATTTAAAGTTGTTAACTGACTTGTTTGCTCCTTCAATTATTCACACTTTGTTATTAATTACAGCATTTATCCAAAAAAATAATGCAGCCATTCTAAAATCCCTGTTCTCTCTCCGTATCTATGTTTCACAGCAAAACGCCCACAGCTGCAGTCAGAATCTGAAGTACTCGCAGTGCTCGAAGACGAATCTGAGGCAACATAGCTCGGTGCACACCCAACAGCCCGCCGGTCCTGTCCGAGAGATCCAGATCGATCCGTACATCATACTGGACGACGAACTTAAGTACTTCTATGATGATGTCAGAGATGTAAGTGGTGTCTCTGTGATGAATGGACCTATTCATGGGAATCATTTTTTCACTAAACAAAACCTTAATTATCTTAATGTATGTATTTTCAAAATGAATCAGCTTAAAAAGAGTGTATTTTTGCTACACTTAATATCTAGTGGAAATTTGATTAGAAAATTGTTTTTTTTATTAATTTTTTTTTATTAGTTTATTTTCTAACCCAAATATTTATATTATTTGATGATAGAAAATAAAGTTCAATGCTAAATACAAAATTTAAAAGGTTAAAAATTATAGTTTAGAGTTTTTTTGACCCTGGATGGTCTTTCTTTTGGGATGTTCGTTTGATGTACATGTAAATAGTATACGACTTGAGGAAGAAACAAAGAAAAATACAATTTTTATATTGGATATTAATATTAATATTGAAATTATACCATCATTTACCTTTTTAATGTTGCTAAATATGTAAAATCCTGAAATACAATGAGTACTATGAATATTATGATAAAAGAGCTCAAGTTCACATTTAGTAAACAAAAAAACATAGTAACAACCAACCTATTCAAATCTCGAATACTTAGGAATAAATTAGTTGTTGTTTCTTGTAGATTTGCCTTGAAAAAAATTCCCATTACCGCATGACATATATTTACCTATTTTGGGTTGACAATCTTAAAGATAAATAAACAAACGTATGGATATCAATAAATAACAACTAATTCATCAATGTAGACAAAACGGGATCAGATATTTCACTCATCTGTTAAATACGTCATTGATTAGTTGGTTTTTTTGCCCCAAACATTCCAAAGGGGATTTTTCTTTCCGAAATACAAACAAACACAAACCCAAGAACAAAGAATAATATTTGATGCTATATTTGGCAGTTGCTGCAATCGGGAACTTCCCAGCCGGAGCTGGACACCATCGCCAGCTACTACTTCGATGGCCAGGGTAAGGCCCTGCGGCCCATGGTCACCATGCTGATGGCCAAGGCGATAAACTATCATTTGAACAACGAGTCACAGTAAGTGTTGTTTGTGCTTCGATTTGGGTGTTCCATGTAGCACAGTGTACATAATTAGCATGGCTTTGCGAAATGTGCGCATTTTTTGGGCCAAATTAAAGCCCCGACATAGACATAGCCGTATGTAGTCGTATGTACACATGTGGATGGGATACACTCGTATCGGAGCCATATTGAATGGTAATGTGTGCTCTTTACAAAATACTATTGTGCCCCCTATCGCCTTGACAGCCAATTAGTACACAAACAACGACAGGTCGCTCTCTTCTCCGAGATGGTACACTCGGCCAGCCTGGTGCACGACGATGTCATCGATCAGTCGGACTTCCGACGCGGCAAGCCCAGCGTTAACGCTCTGTGGAATCATAAAAAGGTAAAGATCTTCGATTGCACACACCGCATGTCGGGCTATATGTTTGCCAAAATCAAATAAAACCAAGCAGCGATCAGCAAGCAGCAAACAGCAGCCAACCGCAAAGGCATTCATCATGCAGCTAGCTCCCAACTCTGACTTTGACATCAATTTGTTGCGTATTTCGATTTGAAGTGTTTATTGACTTTGTCAACATCTTTGCCGTCTTGCATCACTTTGTGAGGCCTCAAAATCAGATGCCTCTTCATTAAATTTAATCATAGCCCTCATACCCCGCCATAGGCCACATTCCAGCCTGCATTTACCCTTTCGACATGTGTCTTTCAAAAATTGAAATGCATAAATTAATTCCACACTTTCGAAGAGCAGGGGCATCATTCAACAAACCGTCAAGCAGCTTTAATTTCTTGTCTTTGATTGTATCTCTCAGACTCACATCTTAGTCACATGTCAGTGGAGTGGATAGCGTCTTTTGATGATATTGTGCTGCCTTTACTGTTAGCTGTTTTAGCTCTTGCCACAGTTAACGGTTTTCCTTTGTCCATGTTGCCTGAACTTTTGTTATATGTATTTTTCTCTCGTCTCTCGTCTTTCTTCTTCAGGTCACAATGGCTGGTGATTATATCTTATCGATTGCCTCAATTATGATAGCCCGTCTCCGCAGCGACGATGTGACGATCGTCTTGAGTCAGGTAAGAAAAATGTTGCATTACGAAGACAATCCAATGACGAATACCCAAAGGGGGAACTCCTTTTTGGTCGGGATAAAGGTATTTTCCCTGAAAAACGATGAGTCTTACAGATGAAATCTAGTATTCCCGAAGGCCAGAGCCTAAACCTTAATGAAACGATAAACATTAACTTGTTAACCATTTAAGGCGGGAATCTTTAGTCAGAGAAGGTATTGATTAATGAAGCAGATTGCTCGAATGGTAGTCGTATATCAAAGAAGAAGAGTTCCGCCTTCTTTAAGTTTTTAAGTTCTTTAAAAAATGCATTATCAGGAAACCCTTTTAAAAGCCCCGGCACTCCAACCCCATGATATTTAAAGATTCTCAATAATTCCAGGCTCTAAGTAAGACATGGACTTCCAAAGCTAAGAATCAGAGCTTCCTCATATAGCTGTATACTCTTCCCGGAAGTATAGGCCGTATTCTCACCTCCCCTTCCAATATTTCATCATCGATCCAAGTTCATTGTGCTTTTTGGACTTTAAGTACTCAACCCTAAAGAGTTTTGCACCCACAACCACAAAAATAAGCTAAATATACGAGGTACCTCGCTCATTTTTTGCTTCTAGTTAATTGCCGAAGCAAACACACAAATACCCCCCGTACGAGTAGTGCCGATCGACTGTTTGTCCAAGTCGTTTGGTGTGGGCAAAGATGCCATCAAGAACTAACCGAAAAGAAAAAAATCCCGGATTCGAATGAATTTTGGTTAAATCTACAGATCTGTGTGTTGTGTGCGTTTCTGGGAGTACGTAATCGAATGGGGTGCCAAATTTCACACAATTTCTGGGCAAACAGGAGAGTACTTTTGTCTTTTGGTACACGCGTTTTATACAAAAAAATTATGAAAGTTGCTTTAGCGGCTGTTCGGTTACAACATTAAACAGAAACCAGTCAGTCCCTGAGGGGCACACATGGGGCAGCACAAATCATTCGGCCTGCCACTTCCTGCGTCCCTGGGAATCGGCATTCATCCAAGGTTTGCCCTTCGCCGGAGTTCGTGCAACTTTGCAACGGCATGGCATTCACTTTTCCATGTTTCGCTTTGTTCAATGCAAGTTCTTGCTCGTCCTTGCTGATATAAAATTCCGCACAAATGCTGAGCTACGGGCATTGTGCAACGTGTCTCTCGCCGGCACTCACGTAGTTTCTATAAATTTCGAATTAGTCACACCTGCCAATTTCACTTTCGGCCGTGGCCGCGTGTGTGAGAGAGAAACTAGATCTGCTTCGCACGGATGCTGAGGTGTCTCCACATGCTCGTATGTATCTGCGAGTATATCTGCGAGTATATCTATCGCATATTTACACAATCGACCGAGCCAAGTTAATAGCCCGAGCAAACACTATAAACTTGCCTACGTTTTCGGGCTACACATTGTCTCGGATCTCCATATCCATCTCCATCTCTCCCCCTGGTTTTCTCAATTCGCCAAAAAAACATGCGTAACATCTTAGGCTGGAACCAAGAGGTGTGGCCAAGGCGGCCGCTTTGTGAGTGCTCGAGGTGCTCATGCATATGCCAATCTAGGAATTATCATACCCGTGTCTCTATCGGATCACATCTCAGATCTCATTAGCATACCAAACATTCAGTGTGGATCCCACCAAGGGATCAACAACGAAACTTTCTTTAGTCTTAGAGACGGGTCAAGACTATTTATATTTTCTTGCAGGAACGTGTTCTATAAAAATGTTACAGGTTTATTCCAGTTAAGCAGTTTCATATTTAAATTGCAGCTTAATAAATATTTCTTAGATATTTATTGCTATGCTTCTAATTTTCATAGTACCCAAAAAATTCCACCTCTCGCCAATTGCTAACCATATTTTAAGCATATGGCAATAAAACCCAATCCAATCTCTTCGTTAACTATCAAATATAGTATCCAAATGTTTTGTGTTGGATATTCTTCCACCTTTTGCTATATTTCTTTCTATTGACAAACGACTTTTGGCAGGTTCTTCTTTCATCTGCTACGACAATCGACGGCATATACCCATGTATTTTTGTCTTTTCTTATTAAACATTCCGTGCGCGTGTCTGAATAATTTCAACGGCTTCTAAGACGTTGATTGCATTAAAAAAAAAGAAGAATAATGATTAGAATTTCAGTGACTCTTAATCGAGTGGATTTATGACTTTTACTGGGTATTGGGTTAAACCAGTCCGTTAAGTTTGATTGTTACGCCCACGGAATGGCCAGACAATGTCAGATACAATTGTACTTCAAAGAAAATGCGACCATTTAAAGGCACGCATAATGATTCGTATCTACTTTGCTAATTTCATGACCATTTCGCATAGAAATCTGGCCACATATGCTACATTTTAAACGTTTCTGTTTATTCTAGTTTAATACAAGCCCCCAATCTAGCGGACCATTTGTTTCTTATTTTATGTGAATTTTCTTTTAGCCAATATTTCCTTTGTCGAAAAAGAAAATTCCCATGTACGTGCCACACGAAGAGTTGCTTCGGGGCAAACAGCTTTTCTTTACGGCTGCCTTGAGGCGAAAGACTCCGTAAACTGCGCTCGCGTTTTGCGGTTGAGTGAAAAAATGTGGCAAACCCAAGGCATTGGCCGGGTTTTGGCAGCATTTTGACTTTATTTGGTGGCTAAGAAGGCGGCTCTGTGTTAATTTGACGCGTATATGGCTCGAAATGCATTTTGTTGGCCGCGTTGTTGGAGCTCACGCACTTGTCGCTCTGGCTTGTGCGCTGTTTGTGTTAATTAACATTGAAAGTCAGGTAGCAGGCAGATTTTGGCCAGAAACTATTGGCCAGCTATGGCTGCCTCGCCTTGAGCTCCTTGGAAACACACAGCCACAGATCAGAAGCGCCCACACAGACGCATACGCATACGCACACGCACACGCACACGCACACGCACACGCACTGTAGGCCGAGTGTTTGCCAAAGATTTTGACAAGTGTCTGCTAGATTTTGGGGTCCGAATGAATGAAATTGCCTATCGAAAGCGAAATGGAAGGGCGTGCCAACCAGCCATCGATTTGTGTGCAAACAAAATTGGGCATAGAAATAGTGGACAGGTAGGTAGTATCTGAGAGCTGAATGAAACTGTGTTTGCCAGAAATATTTGGCACAATAGTATTTGCTCTTTGCATTTGAGGCTCCGTCCAAGCGGAAGTTACGTACCATACAAAATGGCTGCGCCCCTACAGCATGCCTGACGGAACACCGAAAATAGCCACAAATTTTGCATTTTATTGTGGGAATCTTCATGGGGATTACAGAACAATCGAACGTGAAGCGATAACCATATCTTTTGTGACATATTTACGAGCCATTGTGCGGAATACTTAAAACACCATTTATTTGCAGATATTAACCGATTTGGTTCAAGGCGAGTTCATGCAGCTGGGCTCAAGGGAAACGGAGAACGAGCGTTTCGCCCACTATCTGACCAAGACATACAGGAAGACCGCATCGCTGATTGCCAACGCACTGAAGGCGGTGAGTAATCGTTATCGGCATGCAACCGTGCAGCAGCGGCATGCAGTGTAGCCTCTGTGTTTGTCTCTGTCTCTGTCTCTGCGGATAATTCAGCGATTAGTGTGCACGCATGCCGTTGTCATTGTTCCCATTTGCACCGCACAGCACCGCCGATTGCAATTGACTTTGAACCTAACCCAACCCCGCGCTCTCTTGCAGACCGCCGTCATTGCCCAGGCCGATGATAATGTGGCTGAAGTGGCCTTCCAGTACGGACGAAACATTGGCCTGGCCTTTCAACTGGTCGACGACATGCTGGACTTTGTCTCATCCACCGAACAGATGGGAAAGCCAACGGCGGCAGACCTCAAACTGGGCCTGGCCACGGCTCCAGTTCTCTTTGCATGCGAAAAGGTGAGTACACGGGCCAGCGGTAATTACCCCTAGATAACTTATAGATACAAAATGCTTGAAGATATTTCCTTATTGCTGTGACAACAGTTGATCGATCCAGTGTGGAATAATGCAAACACCAGAGCAGGTCTCTCTGTGTGCGCATGCATCTAAAGTGCCTGCCCGGGCATGACCGGGTCATGCCAGCGCAGCGATGATATCATGTGTGGTGGGTGGGTGGTGGCCGGCTGGAGATGCGTCTGTAAGTCGATTGCATATGGGACCGATTAGCGCCTGCGGCCATACCCATTTGCTATGCAGCCCGCGATTAGCGGACGCGTGCGATGCGTTTCAAACAGCGCGCTTTTAAACGCCAGTAGCCCGCGGATGCATGTGCGTTGGCAAATAGTAAAAGCCAGACAGCAAAAAACCACCCGCCCAACCCACGCTGAGACCTTGCATAATTGAAATATTTGGCATTTCTCGCCTCTTGCAGTACCCCGAGCTGAATCCCATGGTGATGCGACGCTTCAGCGAGCCCGGAGATGTGGAGCGGGCCTTTGAGCTGGTGCACAAGTCGCACGGACTGGAGCAGACCCGCTTCCTGGCCAAGAAGCACTGCAACGAGGCGATACGGCTGGCCCAGGAGCTGACGGAGTCGCCCTACCAGAAGGGCCTACAGGTCGTGGCCGACCTAGTCATCAACCGCTTGAAGTAGAGCGTAATGAATCAGAACTACAATTTAAATATACTATAATGGAATTACAATATGTAGGCTAAGAGCGGGCCACACTCGGTGTTCGGATTAGGTTTTTGCCGGCACATAAACGAATAACGTCAAATTGTAAAGAAGATTTATTATTTAGTTTTTAGGCATCTGTTGTTGACACTGTAAATAATTGCATAAAAACAAACAAAACAAAAACAAAACGAAAACAAAAACAAAAACAAAATAAACGGCAACGTTTGCTGTACATAAAAACGAGATGTTCATGAAATTTTTAAAGAAATTTTATATGCAATGTTTTTGAGAGAATATATTTATACGAAATACTATGTGTGTGTGTAAAGCCAACAAGCAAATTGTACAAATCTTTCTTCTAAAATGGAAATGAATCAAACCCAAATGGAATCGCGAATATGATTTAGCTACAACTTTTGAGGGAACTTTCCTTCCGGCTACGCTATTTCTAAGGGAGAAAAAAAAATCATATATAGTCAATGCAACAAAGAAGACAGAGTGCAGAAGGATATTTATAAAACAAAGACAGCCCTAAATAATACGCAAACAACTAATGTTCTATTTATGCTTAATATTTGTTTAAGGCATTTCGTGCCTAAATGGTTCAATGGTCATTGCCTGCACTCTTCAGATCCCCCCTTCGGACAGCACAAAAATATCTTATTTAAAGTCTTTATTAAATTTAACGGAATTAAATTGAATTTTTGAACCATTCGCGCATGAAATGCACATATACAATTTGTTGTACATGTAAAGAAAAGCCCTTCCCCTCCCCTAAGAGGATTATATGACAAAACAACGCTGCCCAGTCTTAATTTTAATAAAATCTTATTTTCTGCAATAATAATTAATAAGAGATTCAAACAAAATCGGACGACAAGAAATATCTACAGAATCGCATGAAAAAAGGAAAAAAAAACACTTCTATATAATATAATTTAAGTTTTTATTTTAATTTATGCAGCAAAACCTCAATTAAGTCAGTCAGCAACTTTTGTTTTTTTGTTTCGATAGAAATCATTAAATGGTTTAGGGCTCCTTTACAGCCTGCAATACTGAGGTAAAAGGAGAGAACAAACTAAAACCAAATCTTGGGTAGAAATCAAATTAAAATGGGTGCTGAGGACACGATTTGGCCCCCCACAGGTTATAGAGTGCGAATGCTGAAACGGTGGAAATGTTGTTGATATTGATAACTTTAACTACGATATTTGTATACCTAATGAGATGAATAAAAATTCGATTTTGTAAAATATTTTTGGGAAACAAATTTATAAGGGGACAAACCTCTTTAAATTGCTTCATTTTGCTCTACAAAATAGGATTAAAGCTTAAATTCCTGATTGTTTTTCACACAAAGATACTTTGCTATCAAAGAATCATTAAGCACACATGCCCCTAAGGCAGCCTGCCACACTGTAACTATTCAACATATTGGCCCAAGAGCCGACTGGGGCAACAAAAACAACAGCCATGGCGACCTAGTGGAATAGTTTTGGACATGGCCCAAAGTGCTTTATGTTGCGACGGGCAGGGACTACGAGTGCTGCCTGATATCGGAATTGGGTCAAACAAATAAATGTGTTTGTGCTGCCACAAGAGGGAAATTGTAGCCGACACATTGGGGCGGATGAGCAATGCGATATGGAGTTGCATTTCAGTTTAAAGTATCAACAAGTTTCGGATTAAATTGCACGCAATGCTGCAGCAGCTTTAACCTGGATAAGTAGACCCCTTCTAGTATTGATGACTCTACGAACTTTTAGCTTTTATAGAACAAAGCATAAGGGAATTGGGTTAAGCTAAGGCAGCCGTGGCACAATTTTTGCGCAATATAAAGTAAATATATTTTACGTCCAAGTCTCGTTACTCTACCAGACAGGCAAACAGGCCCAAGGAACCGGAGCAAGCAAACAGAAAGCCAGGTTGAAGCGTGCCTAACAGGCAAAATATTTAAATGGCCAACGAAATTAGCAGTGGTTACGCAAAAAGGGGATGGCAATACCGACCCTGCCCTGTCCCACCCTTAGACGACAAACAGCAAGAACAAAAACAACTTCAAGGACAGTTGCCCGACGCTCACGTGCGGCCCAAGTACGCCTTAACCTAGGCTATAAATAGTCAGGCACGCTGCCTAGACAACCGGATTGGAGGCCCAGCCGTACTCCGCCGTGTCCCAGCAGTGCCTGGCACGGATCAGTGCAGCCAATTCGGCGGTTAAACGGTTTGAGTCGAGCACGAGACTGTTTCAGTAACGCGGCATTTGCTGAACGCAGCGCTACTTCCGTTCTTCCAGCTCCCAGTGGAACGATCTCAAAGTAAACCAAGGACTGGAGGCATCACAGACACAATGACGACCAGCGATGAGATGGGCATGGGGGGCAACTTCTGCCACGACCACATCCAACATCCCCTGATGTGGTGTGACGAGAAGAAGCGTCTCGTGGAGCGCAAAAATGCGGAGGAGAGCCTACGCATGTGGCGGCGGAGAAAGGCGGAGGAGTGTGCCCGCAAGGAAAAGGACAAACAGGAGGTGGGTAGCAGTACAAAAACAGAAAACGGTGTCACACAGTGCGTATGTGTAATGTGCAGTCGGTTGAAAGATGTTAGAGATTTCAGGAAATAGAGAGAGTTGATCAAAGCTTAAAGTTTATCTTTAGTTAGAGTTCGGAATGCTTTATATGCTGACATCCTAAGAACTACAAACATATTACTTTGTGGTCTTTAGTGGATGGCATTCCAAAGCTATGAACTCAACAAAGGAGGACACTAAGGTTTTTCCAGAAAATTCAGGAATTCAAGAAAACTTGAATACAACTTTGCCCAAGAACTTCCAGAAAGAACCTACGACAACCACACAAAACTTCTCGAGCTTACACCCACGCGATTCTAGCGACTTGAACGGAGTTCAAAGACCTGCCCCAAGCAACATGTAATACATCAGTTTTTCGTGGATTTGGTTCAACAAACCCTTTGACAATTTTGACTTTAGTAATCAAATCATTTCGCCAGACGAATGCCTAACCAGAAGCAGCTTGGCTTCGTACTCGTACCTTGCCTTGCGTGACTGAATTCCTGTCTGATTCTTCAGCAATTTCAGAGTGTGCATCTGTGCAAGCCCCCGAACCGAAATGTGGGTGAAAAAAATCAGTGAAAATGCAAATCGCGAGACGTTGCAACTATAACAACAACCTACAAACAAAGTAGTTGTCGGGCCTGGCCTGGCGCCAGGGCACGGGGAAATGGTGGCCAATTTCCGTAAACAAACAGCGGAACACTCGGGGAAGAGTGACACACTGAGATGGGCGAGGAGGCAGGTCACGTCGCGTCGAGTCTGGAGCCCGTAAATAGGCTGCCAACAAATCGATAGAGCATAACTCGGTTTTGTAATCAGTGTCTGACTGACTGAACACTGGAATACATTACGTACTAGGGAATTTATTTAATTGGTAACACATTAAGTACTGATTTACGGTGCAAATGCAGGCTGGAATACATTAGCATATACCAGGGAATTGGCTTCATTAGTAATATTATATGTGGTTTAAGAGGAAATTCCAGACTGCAATTAATGTATCTGATCCCCACCTGCCTCCTTCCAGTACTACGACCTCTTCCTACAGCATTGCCCTTGGGGTCGACCGGGAGGGGGAGCTCCCAATATAGAAGTACGCCGCAAGGATATCACAGCCGTTGGTCTTCATTCCACACCAACCGTGGCAAGTAGTCCCTCTTCAGCTGATTCCCAAAGCACTACGCTAATCGAAAAGTGCATCCCCCAGACCACTGCTCACCGGATGAACTCCCTGCAGCCGTGTCGCTACAACGACTACTTTTCCGTGCAGAAAAAGTGCCCGAACAATCCGCTGGCTGCCTATCACCATCATCATCATCACCATCCGCCGCCGGCTCCGCCAGGGGGTCGTCTGGGCCATGCCCATTCCGTACACCATTTACAGGAGAGCGGACCCCGGAGCAGCACCGTGACAATCTGTGAGAGGGAAATCCCCCACAAGCATGGCGCAGGAGTGGGCGTTGGCCTGGCCAAGAATGCCAATGGTGAGAGTCTGCACATCCAGCTGAAAGAGCATCCTTCAATGTCGTTTCGCAATAAAGGACACGTGGATATCGAGCTGCGGTACAAGCCCTCGCCGCCCTGCAAGGGTAAGCCGCTCCTCGAGAAGATCGTCGTCAGCGAGAGCGACCAGCGGTGTCCGCTCCAGGAGAAGCTTGCCTCGCAGAAGAAGCGCCTGCAGGCGAAGCTAGAAAAGCCGGTGAGCGGCATTTATTATGCATCCAGGGGCGTGGCCTTACTAATTATATATTCTTTTCTCTTGGTTTAGCCCTGTAAGGAGCCGTGGGGCAAGCCAGGGCCTGGGGGCAAGCCCTGGCGCAGTCCCAAGGAAGTGGGAAATACATTCATGAAATCGTTGGTAAGGAATCCACCATCCCGATCTCACCTTTTGGGTAATAAACCTCTTTCTTACAGGGCTGGACAAACAAGGAAATGCTCAAGGAACTTGATCAGGACAATCCTGTGACTCCGGCGGAGAAAAACACATTCCGCAAATCGAGACCCAACAAACCGCCGAAGCCGCAGCGATGCTGCGAGCACTGCACCTGCACCTGCCCCGCCATGAACAGCCCGCTGAAGCCGCCGCCGCCGCCGCCTTGTAAGAGGGCGCTGCCGCCTGCCCCACCCAAGATGGTGCACCACCTAAAACCGGAGGACTGCAAGCCCATCAGGCTGTGTCCACGCATGGCCCGCGGTGACACCAGCACAGCCACGCCCAATGTCAGCGCCACCAATGGGGGCAACGATTGCAACGGCGAGGGCGGGGGCGTGGAGCTGGTGCCACTTCTGGCGCGACGACGGGGCATGCATCGGCCGATCAGCCTGTCCAGCACGGATGTGACCAAGAGGACGCCCTCGCATGATAGGTACGCATCCAAGCACAAGCCCAAGAACAGTCAACCGACCCAGATCAAGTGCATCAACAGCATCATCAAGAACATCGGCCACATGAAGCGGCTGCCCAAGAATCTGAGCTGCAAGCTGCAATGTTGCAGCTGCGATTGCCCCACAGCCACGGCCACGGGCTGCTGCCTCAAGCGGCTCACATTGCACATTCGTTAGGCATTCGTCCAGCCCATATTTCCCCCTAGCATACCCCCCACACTTCCATTTCCGTTTCTCATTTGCTTGCTCTGCGCCATATTGAAAAGAAAAGATAGCAAAACAATCCGCTTGCCACTTACCCGACCCCCCGTCTTTTAAGTCTATCATTTTGCATTGTTAATGGTTTCTCTACCCCCACTTCTTCTCGGCTTATTCAGCAAAAAGAAAATATCCATTGTAATCCAAGTGAAAGTATAGCAACCAAAAGAGCAAACCCAATCTCACCAAAAACCAAATACCAAAAACAAAACTAAACCAACAAAAACCAAATCATAATACCAATCTTCTATGTATCCCCGTGCAAAACGAAACGAAACGAACCGATCCAAACCGAAAATCGTTTACAATTCCAAAAACCCTGAAAACCAAACCAAACCAAACGTTAAAAACGAAATGAAATCACTTTATAACCAACACCAAACAACCAACCAACCAAAATTGCTGCCCACCAACCCATGAACATCATCTTCCACATGCGATTCGATGCAGGATTCAAACGGCCGCCGATATGCGCTATCTCCACGACTTGAATGTCCAAATATCGCAGAACCGCCGCTCCGTTTCCGTCTCGAAGCAACTGGACCGGGACCTGTGCAATCAGCATTTCGACACCTTCGAAACGTTTTGGGGACGGCCAGGACATGGGGCCCGCGGCGACCACATCAACAAATTAAAACTGGACAATCTGCTGTACGGCGCCAGCGAAACCTCCTAAAGCTCTTGGTCCGGATGATGGGTGCTTAGAGACATGGATAAGGTTACAGACACGACTATGGACACTGCCTCCCCCCACCCAACAAACACTCATGTCCATTCAGTCCGCTGCGTTGGGGCATTCGTACAGCGTACGGCTCGTAGTTTTTGTGCTGCAAATCATTTGCCCAGAAATCAATCGATGCCAAGGTCCAGAGGAACAGGAAAAAACTATTTCCGTATAGCCGATAGAGAAAGCAAAATAGAAAAACTTTAGGGTTTTTTTTTTCGTGAAATTTTGCCAACTTGCAGCAAATTGTAAGTTGACCAAAGTTTTGAAAATGTCAGCTGGGGCTCGCAGTATGAGGGGGGAAAACTAAAACGGTTGAAGGTAAGGAGCGATATAGAAAATCACATTTCATTGTTAGCAATTGTCGTCCATTTAGTTAGTTTTATAAATTCCAAATAACATCTAAGCAAAGTCAAGCCTTAGTTCGGCTCTGTCGATCATTCAAGCCCCTTGAAATTTATCTCATAATTAGATAAATTTTTGGAAAAGCTTTTAATTTTTTTGATTTTTTTTAATATCAATAAATTACTTGTTCGTCTGATTATGTATTTATTTTATTTCGAGAACCTTTAGATCTCGCAAACATGATTTTATTCTTTTTAAAGTATTTACAATCTTTCAATTAATCTTTCAAAAGACTTTGCGATTAGTTTACTAATTATAATTATAAATAGATATGTAAAATATGAATACAATGTAAATAAAATAAATAAATGTGCATTAAAAAAATGTAATCTTTTTACTACATTACATTATATCTATACCACTACCTACCATACATATATATAGTGATATTCCCCATAACGGACAGACCAAAAAATATACATGTTCTTCATATATCTACATTTCTTGCGTGTAACAACGTAATTTTACACGTCTTTTACATACATCATGAAGCAGGGCATCTAAAACGCCTCAAAAGTGTCTGTGTCTCCACTAAACATAACAGTGGACTTAAAACTAGCTTTGCATTGCACAATACCTCTACAACTGTACTGCGAGGAACAGTCACTCAGTCAACAAATCCCCAACTTTAAAACTCAGCCACCACTTAGCTATCAAAGAAAAGATTTTTTACTCAAACCGCAAAAAAATCTGACAGACACCGCAAATGTCGAGTCACGTTCTTGTCATTTATTATTTTAGTTTTATATTAGCCCAGAGGATATGGGCTAACACAGAACACATGATATCTGCACTGTCGCTGGAGGGTGGATAAAACACATAAGCCTAGCGTGGGGAATAGTGTTGGCAGCTTAAAGCGAGCTTGAAACGTTTTGGCAAATGCAAATTGTAAAAGTTTATAAAATAAGGTGAGACTGGGTATCCTCCCAGACCTCTTAATCCGCGGCAACATTAAGGGTGAATGATGTTACTGCTCTTTCATCTGGTTTAGTGAAAATGGGCGAAAACATTTGTAATAACATCATAAAACACGGTAGCCGGCTAATTTGATTTCATTTTGCAACTAAACTTGGCCAAAAACCGGGAACACAAAGCCATTTCAAGGTTGGCTGAACCCGCATACGACCGTGCCAAGAACTCGTACTCTCAGATGCGCTTAATTAAATTAAATTGTTCCTACAACTTGTCTTCAAGGCGCCCAATAAATAGATTATGTTTTAATTAAAAAAGTACGGAAATGTGCGACGTCGCTTGCAGTACAAATTTAAGTGTTTGTGGTCGGTATTTCTGTAGTTGAGAAAACATTTTTTTCTGAGGAGTTCTTATGGGCCAAGAAAGTTGGTTAAGCAGGCTGGCTAATTGCAGGCATAAGAAGCATATATGTATATGCGTAGAAGGCAAAAGGCTAATGATGATGACTTTCGACCCCAACGAGTTGGAAAATAGACGTGAACCAGGCCTGCCAAGTAGAAAAAAAAACCGACGGAAGCCCAAGCGAAAAATCAAGAAAATATTTGCGTGCACCGTGAACAAACAAACCGGAGACTTAGCCCTAGGCCCATCTGTCCATTTCACCCCCTCTCTATGCCAACACGTGTGTTTGCCGTTCTTCACGCACGCCAAAAAAAAAATGGGAATGAAGAATAAGCCGCCATGGCTTTGATATCGAGGCAGTCTGTGCCACCAGAAATATACAAACGGATAGCGCCCGAAAAAAAAAACAGATTTCGCCCAGCATTTAAGTTTTTAAAGGGGCATGAAAATGGTACAGAAATCTGTTGGAGATTTCCCAATAATGGTTGATTATGTTTGGAAAACGCTTATAAGTGCAATTAAAGCGAAAATATCTAACAGAGAAACGAAATTCATTGATTTAGAACGCTGTACAACAACACCAAATCCTGTTCAGCTTCATTATCAATTCGTTTGCGAATTATCCTCATTAATAAGGCCGAAACAATGGCTATGTAACCACATATCAGGTTCATTTAATTGAGCAACAGAAAATGCTCTAATCACGTGTTGAAATGAGCAACAATACCTGATCAGCAGATATCTCCTGTCAGCCATGCAGGTAAGGTACGAGTTCCTTTTTGTGTGGGCTGCGGGTGTGGTGCTAATTACTGAAATAGCCTTAGACACTGTACGTTCTGTCGAATGAAAGCCTAGAGCAATAATTACAGCAAATAAACTGGTGAAATTAGAGCTAGCATTGCGCAAAGAGTTGCTGCAGTTACGGCTACAAGGCATTGCGGAGTTGTGCAAATGGAAGCATGGGAACGAAATCCCCAGCTGAAAGACTGACCAGCAATGCATCATATTTCTCTTTGTGCTGGGATGAGGCATGTCCCGGCCATGTCCCGGGCTGAAGGGAGACCCAACAAACGGTCACGGACTGCTGACAGTCCTCCTCCATTGCCTCACGCTGTTTGGCTTTGCATCAAATTTTGAGCAATTTGTCTCAAGGAAATTCTTGAAGCTCCTTCGAGCTCCGGCATTTTGCTGTTGACTCTGGGTGAGCCAACAATGTCAGTGCCCGATGCAAATATTTGGCTAACATTTTTTGGCTATTTTGCTCGACTAATGGGGGAAAATTAACTATGCCAGCTAGGAGGAGTTTTCCATAGTTTGCATATGGCTCCAGGCAACTGCTACTGCTACTCGTGCTCCTCGTATGACAGAAGGAAAATTCAATTCATTTTTTAAAAGGCGACAAAAACGGGGCAGCAAAAATTGAATTCTAAATGATACATAACATGCAAATTGAATTTGTGGATAACAAAACGTTTGGGCAAATACATTTATTTGTATTTAGTTTGTTGCTCTCCCCCTTCTGCCTTTCGGCTGTTGCTGTATGTGCCTGAAACCGATAACGTTTGTCTTCCATTAACAATCCAAACACCAAAGCAATAACGAGAGGGAACGGATAGCTAAGTGGCTCGAAGTTTTGGATACCCTGGATCCTTCTAATCCTCTGTGACTTCTCAGTTTCTTAGCCGATAGATTCCATGGCAGGTATTCGTTATAGTAGCCCAAATTCCAGAGATTCGGCTTGGCAGTGTAAAATTATATCTAATGGAAAATTATGGAGTTGTAATAGACATTGTTCAGGAGTGTAAGAGAGGCTCTCACCAAGACTCAAGTCTATGTTGATCTAGCCGGTTACGACTTATGCTGGCAGCCAAAAGAGGGGTATTTTCACAGTTGATCTTGCTTAAAAACTTCAATACTGCTCCTGATCAGGAACCACCCATCCCTGCATTCAAAACATCTAGTCCATACCCTAATACCCACTTCAAGTGTAGGCAAAAAACACAACACAGCAGATGTATGAATGTGTTTCTCAGTGGTACGGTTACGTATCAGTGTGAGGATGACTCTTCTTTCGAGTCGGTGAGCGGCATAATAAGCTTTGACATAAACTGTAGCATACTTTTTCGGGATTTGCATTTGTCACATGCAAAACAGGGACTCGACGCGCTTTATGCAAACGAATGAATGAATACAAACGAATACATGGCAGCGAGACAGCACAAAAATAATAAATTCAAATCGAAAATCGAATGTTATCCTCTCCAAGCTTCAAGTTGTTTACGTCCGCCCTCGCCTTGCCCTGCTGCAAAGGGAGTCTGTGGCTGCTCATCGAATATGCTGATTTGTTGTGATGTTTGCATTTTCACGTAATTTCCAATCTTTTTTCTGGTTTGTTTGCCAAGAAAACAGACACACAAACAGTTTGGAAAAGTGTGCAAAGTTGCGAAACTGGTGGATGCCAGCCAGCCCCAACAATGCCAGACATTTTGCATTGTTTATTGAATTAGTATCGATGACGTGTCTGAACATGAACACACAATGGCGTCGACGACCGTAATATCGTACGTTCCGACTCGCTCGCTAGTTATGGCTAGGTGGATTTCCATGTGTATATGATGGTGTTAGGTGGATGTGGAACTGCCACGTGATAAGTGAATGATAAATGAAGCATGATATGTGCATTCTGACACTATATACTGCATATCGCATTGAATTTGTATCAAATTAAATGCAATTTTAATGCCCTCGAAGCTTATAGTATTTCCAGTCATTTTTTCTTTTTGTTATTCTTAAATGCTTATGATTAAAAGATTGGAAATTTTATTTCTTTTCCTAATATTATGTTGGAAATTTTTATATTTTTTTCATATTAAGTCGAGGAAAAATAAAAGCACTTAAATTTTATCCAGATGCTTTAAATGGAGGGCAATATTTGTTTCAAGCCTCTTACAGCATATTGTACATGCATATATGTAAGCTTTCAATCAGCTTCAAGAAATGAGTCGATACAGAAGTGTCCGTGATGTGCATCCTTTCAGTTACTCCTCGCCCTTAAAATTCTTAACCACTTCTCCCTCACCTTTTTCTTAAGGCTGGGTTTTCCCTTTGGTTTTATGCTACCTATAAATAAACTATATCTTGACACTGTGTCAACCATCAACAGGCTTGTGGCATTAATCAATTATTTATGCGAAATACTTTATAGCTTGTGGCAGACACTTTGTGCGTTGACTTCCAGAAGGAGTCGTCTCTGTTTCTGTGTGCCCTAGAGACCAACGCAATTACCAGACTTCATGCATACGTGAGATTCTTTTTTTGCGAGCTGTAGTTGACTCAAAGGGAGACAGAAAACGACACAAAAAATGCCACAAAATTGTATTTTTTTGGTAGTTCAAGTTGTATTTTACATGCAACATGGTTCTCTTTTGTCTGGTTTGTTCATCGCTCTGGCTGATGTGTCAGTTTACATGTGTTTACATGTCCTTAAACCCGCTCTCTTACAAAATAATATACCCGCCCGCTGTGCTTACGTCACTGACAGCCCAGGCGGCGGCGGCACCTTGTTCTTCGTGTGTCCTTCGCCCGGCCGATTGCCACTACAGGCCGCCCACATGGATGAGACTGAAATTGAGGGTCTCAAGGATTTGTCGCCTGTACACACTGTAAGCTACACTTGGCATATATCCATACATATCTATATGCACTACCTGTATGTATGTTTCCTTACAGATGTGTGTGTGTGTGCCCCTTCCTTTGTTACTTTCACGCGCATTTGTGAGCATAAAATAAAAATTGCAAGCCCAGCCACAACTGCCGGTGACATTTTGCATTCGTTTATTTTTCCACTACTCCTGTTTTACCTTTTTCTTTAACTTTCCTCACGGCTGTTTGGTCTAGCACAGAAACTCCCCTCACCGTCTGAGATTTCGCCCACTCAGACGGCAACATATTTTAAATAATTTAAGGCTTGTTCCATATCAACGTGTCACTTGGGCAATCGCACACTCAAACATTCATCAAGCGGCCTTGTGAGTGCACTTTTAATGCCTTCATTTAGTATGCATTTGTTGGCCAGTTGAACCCCTCTCCAATTTTAACTTAATTAGTTCCCGAAAATAAACTCTGCAAGAACAAAAACTATGTTTTGGGGAACATTTATTATGGGGCTGTTAATTTGGGGTAAAAAACTTGCACTTAAAGTCAATTTGATTAACAATAGAAACTTTCCAGAAAGCAGTAGGCCAAGACGCAGTCAACTTGGCCAATTGTTTGAGCAACCAACCACAGCCACTAGGGGCCCTAGACGGAGCAATTTTCTGGAATTTGTGCAAGAAGTTTGTGCTTTGTCCGAAATTAATTAAAGCCAAATTATGGGGCATAAAAAAGGCAACCGATTTGCTTGGGTAAATTGTGCCAGCGATAAGAAGAAAAATTCAAAGAGAGAGATGCACAAAAGTACTCTAGAAATTTATTTTATCCTCTTATTGATTTTATCATCAGAGCCAGAAGATTGGCAGACAAATCGCACATATAAGTCAATAAGTAACAGATACTCCATTCAACGCTTTTAAGCAGCTCCATTTGGCCTCTAAGTGTCGGCAATTTCTCTATGCCAGCTCTGGAATTGACTCTAAGATCTCTCTATACGAGTAGATGCTGCTGATGCTTCTACTTATGCTTCTCTCTGGGTGATACTCCTAATGCAGCTCCTAGCGCTCCCTCTGCTCTGGCATCTGATGCATGATTATGGATGTTGTAGATGTACTGCACTGGGAAAACGTTTGCATATGTCTGGAGCTGCATTAAAGTAAGACATTCCCACACACTCTCCAACGTGCAACACTTTGACATGTTCACGTGCTGCGATTTTTCCTTTAAGCTTGCAACATGAAAAAAAGAGAGAACGGAACGCTGCTTAAACCGGTAAATAAACAAGAATCTGTGACACGAAATGAGCTCGTGGCTCATGGCACACTCTCAAAAGAATATCGCCGAGTGTGTGGTGTGGTGTGGTATGGTGTGGCACGCCAGGCAGTCTTTAGTGCGCTGCCGAGCAAGTGCGAGTGGCGAGTGGTGCAAGCTTTTGCAGGAAATGCATTAAAAGCGTGTCGCCCCGAAAGAGCAGTTGGCTCTGAGTGCAAGTGTCTATATGTTAGTGCGTGTGCGTGTGTTTGCGCCGCTTACTTATCAGCTGAAAGAATGTGCATATGTGTTGAGAGGAGTACGAAAGTACGAAGAACTAACACCCACTCGATATTGTTGCCCCTTAAAAGACTTTTTCATAAAGAAACGTTCCAGTCTCCATTAAAATCTCCTTCCCTTAAAGCTGCTCTACATTATAATGATACAATTATTCTGCCATCACTTTACCATTTTTCTCCCTCCCAAGAAACCCATTTAAGCATTGAAAATGCGGCAAGCCGAGCAGACGACGCGCTAAGTTCAATTTGTGGGACGCCGTGAAACGAGGCGTATGCGCATTATTACTTGGCGGGTCACTGAAATATGAAGGAGCTCGAGAGAACTAGACGGCCGACTGCCCTGGACGACAGATGCTAATTTTCCAGCACTGCAGCCACCAAAATTGTGCAACAACGGCAACCAGTTATCTGCTGTATAACGATGCGTTTTTCACCGACACTTTTTTTAGAATTTTCCCCAATAACTGGACGAATAAAAGTGGTATCGATTTAAATTTTAGTCTCAAAACGTATAATTAAAATGACGAAACATACGGAACGTTAAATGTATTCGGTAGAAAAAAAAATGTATCGTGCAACAGCCGCATAGTGAAAATGAAAACCGGCGCACGCCAAGTCGACAGCGACAACACAGCAACTTTAATTGGACTGTGGCTGGATGGCTGGCTTGCTGCTGAAAAATCATAAACATTTCTTGGAACTAAGCCAAAATTGGGAAAAAAAAACCAAAAAAAAAATCCAGCGTACCCGAAAAAAGAAAAGCCCAAAAACGGTACAACAAATGACAAAGCAACTGCAATGAAAATGAAAGCCAGGGCTTAAATGAAGATTGACGTTAATTTAAGCACCCTCATAGCTCTGCTAATCAGCACGGGCAGGACGACACACACACACACACATACTAGTGCATGTTAGGCTTCAAAGCCATGCTGCAATTATGGCTGACTTCCGGCCATGGCATATATGCCACCCTCTACCACCTACTCCTCTTTTTTTTGGGGAAAATTGCATTAGCATGGCATACACTCACACACACTATCACACGTGGCAAAAGTGCTTTGACATCTCCCTCAAGATGTCCGCCCCCCTGGCGACCATTTGCATTAGCACGCCGATGACGTCATTGCCTTATAGAGCACATTCGCTTTTCACAGATGACCTTCAATGGCTGCAACATGCCTGCATTCTGTACGTATGTTACAAGAAAAAAAAACTAGGGAAATTTTTTCCACATTAACATCGTCAGCTGCATATTTCTGAGGTTTTTTTTTCGACTACTCATTTCTTAGTTGCTTTTTTCATAATTTGTTTGCCTTGACTATTTGCCTTGTTGCGCATTTGGCTGGGATTTCGGTACAGTGCTGGTGTGTATGTGTTGCAGTGTATCTTTGTGTGGGGCAACATATGTTTGCCACTGACAAACTCATCAAGGCGAGCCGCAATGCCAAGAGCTAGACTCGAGACGGGGCTCTGAGAGAGCTAGAGCAAAAACTGCAACTGAATCAGAGATTTGAGAATGGTTAATATTTTATTTAATTACTGCATCTCCCACCAGATTGTATGTGCTCGTAAAGTCCTATTTGGGCTTTTGTGATTGTGGCTTGACAACCGCATTTCGGTACGATAGGCATCTATCAAGGTTGCATTGTCAAGGTCGGATTGATGGGGCCAAGGCAACACTAAGAATAAGTACTTAACCTATGGCACTGAGAAGAGTTCTGCATAAATTATAGGTTAATTTGGCAAATGAATAAGCCTCACATTTCCCTTCCTGCTAATGCAATTTTCGTGCTCTTTATTCCTTTCATATTATTAATGTATTCGCTTTCATTTCCCTCTCCATTCATCATATATGTACGTATATGTATTCCTAATGACCCAAATGGCTTTCACGATAAAAGTAAATTACTGATTGGCAAATTGGGTAAATTTACGCCAATTTCATGTGATATTAATTGCAGTGGCAGGCCGCACACTTTATCGCACAGCTGTAACAAATTGGTACACCTGTGCCGCCATTAATATTGCTACCAGCAATTTGTTTCGGACTCCCCCTCTAAATATATGTCGCCCATCTAAGGTTATCCGCAAATGCCTTGTCATGGCTGCACGGCAGCTTATCGTTTCCTGTTTTTCATACCAATGAAATTCCAGAGCGAATAACTTAAAAATTTATACTTTCATTTGCCATTCGCGGTCGCGCATGTGTGTGTGAAAATTCGGATTGCGTGTTTGGTTTCATATTTGATTTGCATTCAAAATCGAGATGGCATTTAAATTTTTAATCATTTTTGCTCTCCCGATGCTCTTTATGGTTCAGTTAACCTTTAATAATTACCGTAGAGGGTAATGTGAGTACGTCGCAGTCATTGGAAGTTGTTGGCGGCGTCGTGACTCCTGAAATATTAACGCCTTCCGGAATAAATGTGGCAACCGGAACCGTGGCAGCCGCTAGCTTCCGCTGCGTGCCCTGGAGGCGTAATTATTAACACTTGCCTGCCCGCAAAAGAGAATTTTTTGAGTGACTGGCCTGAAAAATCTTAATCATAAGTCTGGGAAATGTAGGTGAAGTGCATATCTACTATAGATTTCAGTTGTTCTCGGACAACTTTTTTAAATCGGTTGCTTAAGGACTCTATAAGCTGAGAGCAAACTTCGGCTAGCTTGGGGTTAAATGGGCTTAAAGCTGAAGAAAAACAGTGTCCTCTGTTCTCTTATGTGCTTCTTTGGCGCTGGGATCTTTGCGGCTTGGAAAACATAATCTGAAAGGGGTCCTGCTACCTGGCACTTCCACTGGGACGCATGATGGAATTTAATTGGCTTTTAATTACGGGTTGATTCGGGGCACTAGAGACAAGGATTATTAATAGTCTTGAGGGATGTTCTGATAAGCCCCCATGGAAAATGAAAGCAATCGAGTCGATGTATAGCTATAAAGACATATAAAAACTCTCGTTTCCAGTTCCACTATAAATTTTGTTTACAGCATCGATCGGTAATCGGTGGTCATAACTCAGTTGTTGTTATGTTTAAATTTAATTTATTAAACATAATTTGAATTTGAATCAGGCCAATTATGACTCATTTGTCTTTTAGGAAGAGGAAATGAAGGGTGTATTAGTGTTGTGGCAAGTGTATTTGTAACAATTATAATTGAGCTCTAATTGTGGCCACAGGCAGATGTCAAAGGAAAGCCAAAGGAAACCCCACGGCAGTCAGTTCAAACATGGAAATATTCCTGTTGATTGCGGCTTGCCAAATAAATGGCAGTCATTCAACGTCATTGTATGTATGAACATTTAATTAACATTCACACACGGGTGTCGGATTTATTACTGGCCAAATTTGATTTGTAATTATCAAGCATACGACACGTTGGCTGTGCCGGGAGCAGCCCTGATTCAATCAATTAAACTATTTTCATTGGTAGCAGCTAGAAGAAATTCAATTACCTTGGACCCCACATCAGTCACTCTGCCAATCAATCAATCAATCAGTCAAAATTGAGTTATCAGCAAACCCACCGACTGTGAGTAGTTCGGCATCAATCAAAGTCAGCAAGTTTTTGCCCAACAGAGGAGTGTTGACGGTTTTGGTTACGGCTAAAGGTGGCACCGCATATTCGGTTTAGGTGGCAAATGCAACGCCACCGCACCGTAGCACACATCGTGCATAAATTACAAATTAAATGCAGGGCAAACACCGATCTCGCAAAACAAACAAAAAGTGGGAGCTATTATGCTTTACGCCAAGGTTCGACAGTGGGATACCTTTTCCGGGTAAACTGTTCATCCAAATCTGTACGCTAATCGCATAAACACCCCTCCTGTTCTAACAAAATTGTATCTGGTATCTGGTGGCAAATAAGCACGGAAAGCGACACAAAATTTGCATTAGACTAACGCGAACACCCCGAAAAAGGGCACGCAAAATGGAAGTGCGTAATGGCCACCGCATCGGCTGTGGTATTAGCCAACTGCAAACTGCAGTAGCTGCAACTGGAACCATGGCAACAGCTCTGTAGCCTTCAATGCCCATGCCACTGGGTGGCAGCCCACAAACAAGTGCGAGTTCAGATCCAACGGGTTTTCGACGCCGCAGCCCTTGCCCCTGTGTCTGTTGATTTGCTGCCGCAAATAGTGCAGAAACAGAGCAGGTGGGGGATGCAGGAAAAATGAAGGACATTTACCATTCAGCGCCTCCGCAAAAGTAGGCACTGAAAATCAATGAATTCATGGTTTCGCCAAATAGCAAATTCCGGGAAATAGTTTAGTGGCCGACTAATGATGATTCCCTGCTAATGACGTAAGGCCACGATTCACAGCACACGTGACGCTATTTGTTTGCCCGGTTCTGACAGCTTCTGTGGTCACAAGTTTATTGCCTTGCGGCCAAAAAGAAAACCGGAAAATCGCAGGCCAGTAATTTCAATCTAAATTCAATGGGAGGATAACATTTCTGGCATTAATTTCCTTTTTTCAAGTTTATTCTCTGGCTTTCTTTATAATTGAATGGTGGACTGTTGGCGGCCCTTTTTGGCCAAAAAGTAGTAAAAGCAAGCAGCAAATGATGCATTCAGCATAAAAACAAAAGCCCAAACAGGCTTAAGCACCTGCAGGAACAACAGCAGCTGCATTGAACATCAGCGAAAACGAGGTTAAAACGAGTTAAGCACTTGAGGGCCCGAACCGGCCGTGACGTTAACTGAAACTGAAAGCCACAGCCGCCAGTTTTACCCAGTTGTTGTTGGAGTTTTTGTTGTATTTGTGCCCTGTGGGAAAATTTTACGAGTTTAATGAAACCTGAAGAGGTAAACACGGTTAAGGTTTTTTTCTGGGGAGTGGTCAAAATGTAATTACACACACACATACACAACAACACACCAACTCAACCACACGCACACAGTCTGGAACAGAACTGTTGACCGCCGCGCAGGTTAATTGCATCAAAATCTCAGCAGTTCGGTGCGAAAAGGCCAACAGCATCTCTCCCTCTGACGCCTTTTTACTGTACTCGTACACTTTTGCCCTTTGATTTGCTCCGGGCTTTATGTAGAGGAAGTTTGCTTGTGTCCACAAACGATGGCGATGGCGATGGCGTAACATCATTACATTCAGTATCTCGCTGTCATCAACCCCATCAGCGATGCATCACCGAGCGCGCGCTCGACTAATGAAGGGAGAAGGTACGCACCCAATTTACCAGGTCTACAGAAGCAATTAGGGCTATGGATGCTGTCTGTACTTTTCTTCTTAAAGCTGCGAAAAAGGTTCTATGCACTTAGCCCCTGAAAATCTGCCATATCGCGCTTCTCAGTGCGACAGACAGACTTAAATATGCGTGACCCAGGGGAGTACAAATAAGTTGAAGCTCTTCATACTATAAGCATACCTTACTCGTAGACACCAAAATATAGTGATCGACTATCATTTTTCTGCATGCAGTGTTCCTTTCTATTCGAATAGGATTAGGGCCCACAGATGGTTTCTTAAGTTCTTTAGGTTGATATACCAAAATGAAGTACCCTCTAATAAAGCTTCTAATAGTATTGTAAAACTGTGGTTTTATAACACCCATATCCCTGTTCAGAGTAGCATTAATTTACCATCAACACACCCACGAACAGACTATCATTTCCCGAACACATTTCCCCTGCTGAGCAGGGCTGAGCACTACTCCAACCGGGAAGTCCCTCAACAATCCCGTAACACTGCCCTAGTAAAACCTGACAGTAACTATAAACCCAGTTAACACACACAGACATCCCTCGCTGTCCTTTGCATACGCCACTTGACTGGGGGCTCCCACAATTTGTAGACAATTTCGTTATACGGACCATAAACGCAAATTCCCGATGCTCGACGCCTGTGTAAATAAAATTTATAATCAGTGCCAGTTCCACGACCCCCAAGGAAACCCACAAAAAAGTAAAAGGACTTTCGAACAAGACTCTGGTGGGGCTCCTGCTGGCTGAATGGCTGCCAGGGATCGGCAAACAGAAAATGGCAAATGTTGACGCCTTTATTGAGTTTAAAATGCGAATGGCGTCATGGTAGGATGGCATCGAGTTGTTCGTAGATGACGAGGTGGCTTGGCTTTTAGGGGACTTTCTGGGCTGGTCGTAAGTAGTTGACATTGGCCAAAACACGTTCAACACCCCTGCCTCGTACACGAATTTCCAATTAGTCTTCATTTTAAGTAAATTTCCCACACAGTTCGTTTTTACGGGCCAATATTCAATGCGCCCCTGGAAAATTCCCTACTGCCAGTTAATATCCTGCCAGTGGGCACTATCTCGGCCAGAGTTACTGCCACCGATACTGTCCGCTGCCTGTCCGCTGAATTTATGTTCCGGATTGATATTCGAATTTCGAAATAAATGCTGTTTCCAGGGCGGCTTTATTGGCTTTTGGCTTCTGGCTGATGGCAATTTTCGGCAACTATTTTTGCAAAAAAGAATCCATTGACAGACGGAGAGTAGTTTGTGTTGTTGGTGCGGTTGCTGGTTGTAATGCCTGTCGCTCAGACATGCCCGCAAAGGCAGCAGCAGCGGCCGCTCCATCGATTCGGATCTGGGCAAACGGTTTAAAGCTCCAAAGATCCGGGTTGATGCATGTCACTCACAATGTTTGCTGTTGATGCAAAGAAATGGCCTTTTAAATATTTCCATTGGATAGTTTCATCCAATGTTTATAGCTACATAAACGTATCTGGCATGCTGGCACCCTCTTTAAATTATTTTCCCACCACTCGTATACGTATTTTCTGACATAATTGAGACCCAGCAAACATGTCAAAAAATCATCAAAAGAAAGCATTACCGAACATTGAATATGAAAGCCAACAAGTAAACCTTATACAACTTTGTAGAGTCGACAACAACTACGAAGAGTTATTGATGGTAACATTTCTCGCTCTTTATTTCATTTCATTTTTATATTTGTAATAAACTCGCAAAAGCGACAGAAATTACGAGCCACGGCAAAGGGGGAGGGAGAGTTTTTGGCCGCGAGCCAAATTTGTAGAGCCATCCAGAGATGAGACAGGCCAAAAAGGAAGGGCGACCATGTGGTGGCAAAGCGCTGTAGACGACGGGAAATGAAACCAAGCCACGAAATATGTTGACTGCAATAGCGGACTTTCCTGCAATTTATGCCAACGCAATGAGCAGGACGACGAGGACACATTAAGAGCCGTTGAAGCTGTCACAATTTAAGAGGAGGTCTGAAGCGAATACTAACGAAAGAGGGGAGGGGGAGGGGGTCGGGTCTGCAGCGAGTGCTAACGTAAGTATGGCACAAAGCGGTCTAGAGCGAGCGATATTTATCGAGTGGGTCGAGCGAGAGTTCGTGAAAAAGTGAGACCAAAAGGAGCATTTTGTAAGGACTTGAATTTTGTAAGGAACGAGTTATATTCAACGAGTGTGTTTTGAGCGAGTTCCTCCATAAGATTATCTCTAATGAATGAATAGAACCGAAGCAAGTGATTACAAAGGAGTACAATTTCAGCGGGTGCCAACACAAAGGCACTGCCAAATGGGTAATATTATAAAGGAATAAATCAAGACATTTTGCCTGCACTGGACACCGGGGGCTGCGGTCACGCCCAGGTCCACGCAGCCTCGCCGCATCCGCTGCCTGTACATTATTAATGCCCCGACATAAACCGCCGCCTGTCCAAACTTTCCCACAGTCTTACTTCTTCGTGTGCAAGTTTCTGAGTGTGTGTGAATATCTAATATACTTAGTTTGTCAGCTCCTTTGACCGTTTCAAGGCCAACAATTTGGGGGCCTTTGTTTTGCACTGTGTGCCTAGACCCCGAAAAATATGTCAGCCCAAAGAGAGCAACAATTTATCATTCCAGCATGGAGGCCGAGATTGGTCCAGGACCTGCACCTACTTATGTACTTCTGTGTTTCTCTTTCTGGTCAGTGTCTCATCAGGCGCTGAAAGCAAACGCCTGGAGCTGTCAAACGCAAATGTTTGCCTGATGTTCGGATTAGCATATAACAAGCCAAGGACACGTAGATATATCTGTGTCATCCCCTCTACAGAAATATGTACGGGTAGGAACGAGTGTGTCTGAATACGTGTCCTCGCACAGCGTCAGCTGTGGTTCCTTTTTGTAAAAATATTTCTTTCATTTCATGTTCCATATATAACTTCCAGTATCCATACCCAGATGACGTTGCTGTTATTACGCCTGATTTTACTCTCGGGACAGATGCACAAAAAAGTTATGCCGCTTTTTTCCCAGGTGCCTCTCGGAAGTGTTTGTTCAATTATGAGCTGGAGCAAAAAAGTGTTGTTATTGCTGACCGCTTCGTGGTTAAATTTTTTAAAGACAATAAAGAATCGCATAAATATTTATTCAACTTTTGCAGTTAAAACGAACAGGGATTCAGATGTTATACAGTTAAAAGTAATGCATATTTTGATAAAATAATGAATATCTAAAAGTCCTTTTAGACGTGACATTAACATTATCATTATCAGATGTATACAGCTGTAGATATATCCTAAACTCTTCCCCACTTGCTTCTTATAATTAATACGAAAAAGGAGTGTTTCAGTGTGAATACATTAAAGTTTTAATTGGAAACCTCGCCAAACTTTTGGTGTAGATTTCAACTTTAATTGATTTTCACCTGACTAGCTAAAAGTTTCAGTGTCGGCATTTCCTTTATGGGTATCTGTTAGCCCAAGAGAAAGCCTGTCTGTGTCTACGGGTTAGCTCAAAGAGTAGAAAGCCGCTGGTATGCTGGTACACAACATTGTCGCCCTATGCGCCGTAAGCCTTTTCTTGCACGCTTATTTTTATGCAAAAAATATTTACCCATTTATGTTGACTGCAACACTTTTAGCTATTGCCGGACGGCCAGCTCCTCACTCTGCTCTTTGTGTTTTTCCGACTGCTCCTGTTACTGCTACTGCAGTTGTCACAGTCCTTCCCAGCAGTTGCGATGCCGATGGCTCAGTCCTGTTAGCCTTTCTCCTTGCCCCGCTCTGCGGTCGCCCACTGACCGCCACGCCCACACAAGCGACACATTTTTTGGGGGCACTCCGACTTAGATGGAGAATTTATGTAGGCTGTTGTGCCAGAATTGTTATTAATAGCCGGCACGATACATCCTGACTATAGCCATGGAGTGTCGGCTGTGGTATGGTGCACCTCTGACATTTCTGCATATAAATTTTGATTGGGGTACCTAAAAACAAAGTTATGTTTGAGGCTGAGATCAGGTGACTTGCGTCCAAATATACAGAAATTCTTTGGGGTAGGAACGAGAAATATTTGCCATATCTTTAAACTTGCACTCAGATAACTTTAAGAGCGTGATTAAAACTTCTTTATTGATAAGTGTATTTAGAAAAAATCCAAAGAACAAAATATCCAATCTGCAACCGATTTGAAACATCAATTCAAAGTTCAAGTGTCCTGAAGGACAACAAAACACATACACAAATACATCCAGAAAAAAACAGAACCAATGAAAGGGAAACAAGTTGTGTGGCAGGGGCAGTGGCACAAACAAATACGCGTACGAGTGGCAACCAAAAGACAACCGGAAAGTAATGTGCGATAAGGGATAAGGGGAACAGCCGGATCCGAAGCCACACAACAAACAGAAGGCAAATGGCAAAAAGACAAACCGACACAAACCTCAAGCAACTCAGGCAGCCAACGATGAACAATGAGATTTTTCTCCAATTCCAGACAAAGAGAAAAAATACGAATTACCTCTGAATTATTTACGCTGGAATAATTCTCGAAAATGTACGAGTACTTCATTTGCTGCGGCCCCGGGTTCAGTGTTGACTTGGCGCCGCATTTAGCACGAAATTTATGTTGCCCTGTGTACGGATGTGGTTGGTGCCGGGATCCCGCTCCAGGGAATCCCCATGAGGTGACAGAAATCTGTCTGCAACAAAGAGCACACAATTTTTAAGTCGTCACGGTTGGGACAATTATTCAAAAAGTACTCAATGCCAAAATCTGGAGTGTTTCTTAAATTAGCCGGAAGAAAGCAATGGCTCTATCAAAATATTCTGCACAGGGAATACTTTTTATTTCCTTGGATAATGTTAATTGAAAGTGATCTTTCGGAAAGATCGGTTCTGCTCCAGTGAATTCATCTTTCACTGCAATAAATATTTATGAACCCATGGCTAACAAGAGTCATAGAAAAATTGGAGCACCACACAACCTTCAGAATGATTATGCTTATCATTATTAATTTTGCAACTGAGCAAATTTCCTAGAAGTACTCGATATCCTATGATCCAATAGGTATGAGTGAAATCCCAACAAAGTGCCTGAAATACTTTCAAAAGGCTTTGTCAACCTGTGTCTACCCCATAAGTACGTGAGATGACAGGCATGGGATAGTCAGAAGAATACTTTGAGCATGCTTGAATAAACATCATATATTTACTTAGTTTACTTTGAGTTCCTTAGTCTCTTTTGGCTCTGCAGAAGAGCCAGGAGGGCACTATGCAGGCAAAGGACAAAGGAACTAAATGCAATATGAAATATGGAATGTGCTGTCGGGCCTGTCGAGTAATAGTTTACTCTACGCCACGCGGAAATGGAACCATCTCGCATACACGAAATATTTTGGGGTAGTAGGCAATATTTTGTTATTGTTAGAAGGCATTGTTCGACCTGCCCCATGTGGCAACATTATTCAATGTCTTTTGTTACCTTGAACGCTGTGTCCTTGCCGCAAAAGCGTCCTTGGACTGCAGTACTTTCATCGCCATCGCTATCATCCAACAAAAGCAGGTGGTACCGACAGGCGATATGCGACGCGGTGCTGTTTTTTGTGGCTCCATTTAGTTGCTTTCTAATATGAAATAAACAAAGCTGCGGAGCCGCAGCCAGAGCCAAAGGCAGTGCCAGAGCGAGCTGCAGCACATTATCCTGATCCTGTGCAGAGAGGTGTGAAATTCAATTTCGCCAATTCGAAGCAGCCATTGTGCTGCCACTGGCCCTTTTTCGCTTTCACTTTTGCCATTGGCCCTGGCCCGACTGTCCGTTTTCATTATTATGGCCATTTGCCGTGACTGTGACGGCAACGGCGACGGTGATGCTGATGCTGATGTTGCTGGTGCTGGTGACTTCTGCCCTGAACCTGGACCTGGAGTAACTGACAGATTGCTGGCAAGCGCTTGAACCTCAGGCACAAATTAAATTCCAGTCTCGTGCTGCAGGAAAGAGCAGCAAATAAAAGAAGTCAAATCAAATAATTGAAATGTGTGTGTGTGTGTGTGTTTGTGTGTGAATAGTTGGCTAGTGGCTTAAAAATTCATTAGAGCCGCATACATTGATGCCACGTCCAGGGCAAAGTTCAGTCCGCCTCTCACTCAAGCCCCAACCCAACGAACTCAATCCCAATCGAGATGCCAATCCTCCATGCAAATGTCCAAATACTGGCAGGCTCCTTTGGGGCTATAAATTTCAAATAAAAGCCGTCGATAACATAAATTATAAAATTAGTTTGCCAATGCGTCTAGTCGTCGGCCACTGGACCTGTCTCGTCTCGTGTCGATTCGTCGTCCCCCGACAGCAAATAAAACCCGAACTAAATTTGAAAATTACCGAAAATTTAGTACATTTCAGTGTCTTCCTTTGACCCTTGAGGCAAGTGTAAACCAATGGCAAATTGAGCTACTTCTGCTTCTGCTTTGGCATTCAATAAATTCAATTTACGCCAAGTTGAGTAAAAAGTAGATCCATTAGGTTTTTTTTCTTTCCTCATTTTCTAGTAATACTATAACTTATGTCACGGTGAAGACTTTACGGGTCCTTGCAAACAATTTTACTATAAATTTTAATTAATCATTCAGCTATTTTCTGCTATTTTTCCTGGAACTTTTGCAGCCTGCACTTTTAATTAAAATAGCGACAATAAATGATGTCTCGAAGCCAATTAAAATGTGATTTCAAAGCAATTTTATCAGGGATTATTCAGCACTCAACGGACCGTGTAGCAAGCACTTGATAGCTCTCCAGAAGGCGAAGCACAAACGGCCAGAGGACAAGGGACTCCTCCTTAATCAGCGTGGCGTGGCGTGGCACGGCGTATGCTTTATGTCATGGCCTTGATTTGATTAATTAACAGTATGCCACATGGCTGGAGTTGTTCAGGCGAAATGCTGCTTGTCTAATAGATATCATTCACTGTGAAACACTTTGAATCACTCACTCATTCGTTGAACCACCCACGCACTTGAGGCCTGTGAATGCGGACAGCTGCTGGTCTGCGGTCAGCGAGTGCCCAGGCGGTGTATACGTAATGTGTGTTTGAATAATTAAAAGGGCTGGACTGGGCAAGCAGAAAGGTCAGAGTTCATGGCTTAATGCTGTAAGTGATATTTAAAGAAATGTAGGCGAAGCCAGAGGGCATTCATTAAGGCGTCCAGCAATCAACGGCAACTGGCGTTGGATTAATGTGTTGGCCAATTTTCAATTTGGGCGCGACATTAAGTCCAGCAGAAGCTGATTCTGGGAGAGGGGGAGAGGCTGGAAAGTGCACCGAGTCAAGGCGCGGCCAAGAAGCCAGCTGGAAAACAGAAAATGGAAATGAATAAAATTAAAATATGAATTGCACAACGCCCCCGTGTAGCGCGATGAAACACAAGAAGTGCAAGTCCGACAAGTGGGGAAAGTCCGCCAGTACGGGCAGTAGTCCTCTGTGCCATTACCATTGTCGTTGCCTTGTTAATGACATGAAAAGCCAAACAGGCAGCGAATAAAGGATAAAGTTGCCTGCAACTGACGCGGACAGCCATGCAGCAATTAAACAGCAAGCCGTTATCGGGAAGGAGTGGAGAGCAGGCTCCTTGCATCGGAATGGAGGGCAAGGGGAAATTTTCTCTCAGAAAGGAGTCAAAAGCAAGCAGCATGAGTCTGTTTGGTGTGAAGGTGGGAAGTAGCCAGCTGGGGGTCATTTATAGCGTGACTTCTGGCACAAAAGAAACTGGAGAATTCTTTCTCAGACACTTTGAGTCCTGGCAGAAAATGCTGTTAATTGCTAAGTGATTGGATGACTATTATAATGGCCAACGATTAAATGCTTAAAGTGTACGAATTGCCAGACAAGCTATCCAATTTAATCAGACTTCAACTTGGAATAACTAACCAGGTGAAAAGTTCCCTCACAGTTGCACCGTCCCCATCCAATACATTTCCTCTCCCACTTTGTGCCTGTGGCAGTTGCAGGGGAGAACTTTTCTTATCTGCCAGGAAATGGTATAGCCAATTGCCAGGAGCTATTCCTGATGATTCCCACCCATCAGTGTTCCCGGGTCTGTGGCTGTCATTAATGAGTGGAGATGCAGTGGGTGACTGGCTGCAGATTCAGTTGGAAAAGCCATCATTTTGCCGCATGCAAGGAATGGCTGGCCGGCATATTACTGACATTTCTCATTAGGTGTTGGTGGCACCATTTTTGTAGCTCATTCCCCCCTGTTGCCAGGGGCACGCCAGTACCAGATGCACCACCGCATGGACAACTACACCCTTCAATCTCTGGATCTCGTTGCATTTGTTGGTCAACAAGCTCTTGGCATCAGAAGCATTCATTATGGCTCTGCTTTCCTTGGCTCCGCCTGGTTCTGTTCGGTTCAGTTTGGTTTAATTTGGTTTGGCTTCTGTGAAGCTGGGTCCAGCCCCAGCCTGCCATTTATGATGTTTCCCTCAAGGACAGCAAAAGCAGACAAGCAGGTCTGCCGGCGACACGCCCACAGAAATGATGCCTTCTGCTTTCCGGACTCTGTGTTTCTTTTTGTTTGCTCTGCACACAAAGTGTCATAAATTAATACGAGGTTTTTTGGATGGTTCTGTGGACCCATGTGGGTGTTTTTGTATCCCTTGTGCTGATTTTGTTTCCAAAAATAGTAAACATTATTTAATGCTCAAACGTAAAATGACTTAACAAATATTTTCATGGAATTTAATTTCGTATTTTGGAATAGAATTTAAGCTGTACTAGACTTAATGAAATGGAATAGAAGTTCGCATCAAAGAGTAAACGACTTGAACGGAGCTCAAGGATGCGAAGGATGCGAATGATGCTCGAATTGATTCTGATGTGAACGGATTCCTATATTTCCATCATCGTCAAACAGGCAAAAGCTGCGGCCAAAAATCCTTGAAACCATTTCATTGTTATTGCCTTTGTCTTGGGGAATACCTCAAGTGCCGCTTGACTAGTCGCTAGCCATGCTAATGAAGCAGAGGAGCAGTTCAGCCGTGGAGCACTGGAGCATCCCCCTATGATTCAGACTTGGTTTTAATCAAGCGCCTTGCACTTTGGTTTTGCCCTCGTTTGTGGCATGCCTCACGACTTAAACCTTTTGACATGTTCTGGGTTGCATTTAGTTGGATATTTATGGCAGACTTCCTTTTTACTCGCTGGCGCGACGCGTAATTGCGCGAAATCCTTTGCTGACACAAAACGTTCATTTCGCTTTCAATTTTACATCACGAATTTGTTTGTTAAGCCTCGCCCTAAGCTTGGGGACTCTACTCCGCTTTCCATTGGGGCAGTCGGGTCGATGCCACATCCGATACCCGACCACTTTTTCTGTTTGACACGACGATATGTAAAATGCGTGGCTTATCCGGATTACTCAACGCTGAGCGCACAACATTAGCACAACTCAGTGGTTGTCGCTTTTTTTTATTTTATATTTATTTTGTTGGGATAACAAAAATAGCATTGCAAAAGGTTAAATCCTGGGGGTGTGGAAAAAATTTATCGCAAAATGGAATTTTAATTTGTTTTACAAATGCATCATTTATCAAGGACAGAAAGATCAGTGATTTGGTCTAGATTTACTCATTTCTACTCCGATATAAACAAAATCTAACTATCAGCAACATTTATGAAAGTTTTCTCACAGAAATACAATGTTCCCCAAGTGTATGACGACGGCACATTAAATCCCTCAATTCAGAGAATGAAAGCCCTCCCGGAGAGACAAATATTTATGGCCCTGTTGAACTCTGAAATAATTCTCTCAGCCAAGGCCCTACTTAGCCATTACTCTTTTTGCTCTGCTCCAGTTTGTCAGAGACTTTCGCAAGAGTCCTTGCCAAGGAGCGGCATTGCACTTGAAAAATGAGCCTCATTTATTCAATTGTTTTGTACCGTGGAATGAAACGAAATGTATTCCTTTTTGTTTGTTTTATTGAAGTTTATTACTAAAAATTAAATGAAAATTTTATTGGAAATACATGTACCATATATAATACAATTATTATTAGTGTTGTAATTGCAATTGGAATAACCAGCATTTCTTGTAGCGTAGTGTGGGACTTGCAACGGAAAATCATTAATTTCGAGGTGAATGTCAAATGATATAATTGCATAAAATGTGGTCCAAGCGGACAAAATATTTGACACATTAATTGGCAAAATGTCAGAGACGATTTTCCTTTTTTAATACAATTAAATGGCAAATCCGATTTACCGATTTCATTAAGCATCGAATTTGTAATTTTTATGCAAATTATTCAACAGAATGGCGAGCTTTAAATACACAAGCTGCTTTGGTTTTGAGGAACTAACATTTAACAATCTTGTATGTGTATATTTGTTCTGTTTTGTTCACACTTTGTTTTTGTTTGCTTTTAATATAGTGGAAAGCCCTTAGATCTAGTCTCTATGTATGTTGTATATATCATATGCATTGTTTAAATATAGGTTTATAAGTATTTATCATTTAAAATGTTAGTATTATGTTAATTGTAAATAATTAAAAATGGAATCGCATAAGTGCTCTATAAGAAAATCGCATAGAACTTTCATCGTAATTCACTTTGGGTTCACTAAACTCTCTCGATACTTCTAAATAATTCTAGTAATTGGTTTTTTTTTACCTACGTTATTCCGAATTGTGTTACACTCGTCAATCTGCTAGAAACATCTCCTCTTTGGTTATCAATGGATTCCCTTTAGTATTACATTACTTTTAATATATAATTTAGAATTTCATGAACAGTGGAATGAAGATTTGCTCGATTTTCGTTTTTCGTTTTTCGTTTTCCGCTATGATAATTCGTATCACCTTAAAGTTACATACATTTGCATAGGTGCTAAATATTTTCCGTTTTAAGCGCCTATCATCTTCGGCCAGAAGGAACAACATATAATAGAGTATCCAGCAAATATTACTTGTACAAAGTACAAAGTCACAGACCCCAAAATAAACGCACTGTGACTTTGACATTTGCGTAATATTTGTGGATCTTTATAGAAATTATAAAGCATATACTTTACCACGATTTATTTCTACGTTACTTTCGTTCTTTGTTCTTGTTCTTAGGTTTAATGTATTTATTAATGTTTATGAACTGTGAAATTGTAATGCATTCAACGACGCTAATTATATGATATTTATATATTTAACGTCTCAATGTGATTGCATTTCTTTATGTACTTTTGACAGCTGGCATTTTTCTTACAGACAATACTGGTTTTCTTTCTCTCAACATTTTTTTGTTCATCTCTTGTTATATCTAATTAAATTTTGGCATTATGTTTTATAGTGAATACGATTTAGTTTAGGTTTGCATTTGCATTTTCTTCTATTTAATTCTTTAACATTTAGTTTTGTGGTTTCAAGAGTTTTATCATTGTTCTTTTTATTCAGATATTATGGTGCATTTTGGGAAGACAGTCAGAAATACAAAGCCGCAAAGTATTAACAGTAAATATATATTGCAACATATTCATATACATATTTAATTCGTTTTGGAATCGTATGAGTTTATAAGTCACATCAAAACAGGTTCGAATGGTTGAATTTTCATAGAAATTTTCTTCTTTATGTTTTGTTTAGTTGATTAGGTCCCGTTCACAGAATTTATTTTTCGTATGTTTGTTTTTGAAACTCAATATAAATGCTAAACTTTTGAATTTTATACATGTTCTTAGTTCAAAAATAAGTTCATAAATAAAAAATTAACAAATGATATTGTGAATCATCTGAACAATTGTTCAACCTAACGCCTCATGTTCCAGAGATCGACGGCTGTGGGCCAGATCGATAGGAAGGGCAGGGTCAACAAAATGACAGAGTAGGCCAAATGGGTGCCAGAATTACAGCCATCCTCGGTGCAGCAATATGTTTGGGTCTCCCAAATTTCTAGTCAACAAAGAAACAGGATAATAATACAAAATTAGCTGAGGTTTTGGCCAACAAAAATGGTTGACCACATTTAATTTGAATGCGGCTTTCAAATGAACGTTTCACAAATTATATTGTTCAACTAGCAGAATTAAATTGATCACTTCGGTTCACCCACACTCACCTTTCTCCACACACTCGGTGGCACAATCGCGAACGGTCGACAGCTCACTAACGTATTTCTGAAAAGAAGGTCAATGGAAAATATGTAAATTTCATACAAAACTGACATTTGAAATCGCATCCATAAAAGGTTAATTAAATACCAACAAAGTCCGGTTGATAGGAGTGTCTGTTGGTCAACATGGTCAAAACTGTGTGTTTGTTATTTTATAACCGGAAAATCGGACATGTATATGCGCGTTCATGTGAATAAATATGAAATTTGGTATTGATTTTTATCAATTAAATATGAATATTTTATTAACTGCCCTGGACCGCAAAATACTGTAGGGACAGGTAAGCAGCGTTGTGGTTTTTATGTACATAAATATAATTAATGGTAATACGAGACGTTTATCTTGTCTAGTTTGTAACGATATTACAAACAAAGTATTCGCATAATTATATATACATATCTTGAAATATATATCTTGGTGTATTTTTGAAGGTGTCTTTGAACGCTTTAAGCTTAAAATTCACAAACACCAGACATGTTTGCATACAATACTGACACACAGTTGAATATTTCTCTTAACTTTGTGATTTTATAATTAATTTTACACTTAATTTGTTGAGAGGAATTGCATTTTGTCACAAATTGAACGCAATTATCGTCACATTAAATAATTAATGATGGAGAATAAGCCATTTCAATCGTCAGTACTAACATTTTCGTTAAATGGCATATCACTTCGCTTGAAATCTCAAAACAGACAAATATATACAATATGCTGGCCTTAAGATAAAAATATAAAAGCCACAGACATTTGTAAACATTTTTATGAGCATAATATAAAACTTTGAAAACAAAACAACTTTCGGGGTGGTATCTTACCAAAAGACTTGTCATAAAAGAATGTTGGACGCCTCAATATGTGTCCTGGACTCGTAATTATAAGTAAACTATAAGTAAAGTACTTTGCTGACTCAAGCCGATTCCAATCAATACTAAAAACAGTCCTCAAACAAAACCCCACTAACGAAGTTGCCCCACTTTGATGTGGGGACAGAGCTTGTATAATTCCGTAAGAGTGCTCTAAAGGAATTATTTATTTCACTCAGGGATACCCAACATATGGGGGCCCCCATTGTGGGACACATTCGAAGTGTCATCAAGGATTTGTGTATTGTGTTCTAATCCAACTTTTGATGCTATTTTAACGACAGATTCGTGAGCTCACCTAGGAAGCTCCAAGGAGCTCTACTGCAAGGAAATACTCATAAAACACATCATACAACGACCCCGTAATGTACTTGCAACATCACCACCACCACTGTTCCCATACCGAAGTAAGCCCACACCCCATGAGCTGCACAAGCTGGTTTTTAGCATATATATACTCGACATTAAAGTTTATGGCAACATAAGAAAAGGACACTAAACACACAGATGACATGAAGATAGTAGTCGGCGGGTTGCCAGAGGGACATAAAGTGCTCCAGCACACACTCACTCGTGCGCCGGAACGCCCTATTATAAATCTTTTGTTAAACTCTCGACTAAATTGAAAAATGCGGCTCCCGTAAGTAGGCAACGCCAACGCCAACGCCTTACGGTCCATTAAGCAAATAATAAACCTGTTCAATAATTACCCAGCGTGTGTGCACTGAGTGTTATCCTCCAGCCACAGCTCGACAACAATGCACCTACACCTGCAACCAGGAAGTTGCAACCAGCAATACCTCTACCTACACATGTACGCCCCGGGAAAGGCACTGCAAAACACGTGTTCACAACACGAGGCAAAAGACAGGCAAGCAAGCAGTCTGCTGAGGCAGCTTATGGGGCACTCTAAGCCGCTTAATCGATTCGAGAGTCGAGAGGTGGCCGGAGCTACGGCAGGGGCTAGACAATGTGCAACAATCCGAGGCCACGAGCCAAGCCATTCCGCAGCACTTAACGACTTTGCGTGCTCATCGTCCGTTTGTTACTGCAACAGTTTCACGACACTTGCAGCTGGCCCCAGGATCAGGACCTGGGATCCAGGACAACCACAAGACTGCAGTAACCACCGCTAGAACATTGGCAGCTCATTGTTTATGTAACAGGTCCTGCAATAGCACCAAACCCATGCAACCCTCCCAGTTCTTACCAAATGTTGTCTTTTTAAAATGGAACGACACTTAGAATATTCCAGTGATACATGTTGGCTCCAAACATGCCCTACTCTGCGGATTCGTTGGCATTGTGCAGCCCTTATGCTCGGCGCTAAGTAACCCCACTGGTGCCCCAGGGGGCGGCGAAAGGGTAAGCTCATTATGTTATGTGATGCCACAAATTGCGTCTGCTTGTGCGGCAGGCGGGCTAAGTAATGCGGCTAATGTAGATAATGTGGGGATAATCACATGAGACAAACATTGGGGTGCCATAGAGCGGACATAGGAGCTATAGGCAGTGGTTTCCAGTATCTCTTTAAGGGTTGCAAGCCTCAAATATTTCTGAGTTACTCATCTGATTTACCACTGACATTTCAGTGAACTTCAGCAAACCTCTGTTCCAACGCTTTCTCTCTTCTATCTTTCGCTTCCCAAATTCAACTTTCTACAAGAGAAATCCTTCCTCACTTAGAGACCCGCCAACGATTTATGCATTTGGCCTAGTTCAAAAACGAAATGAGAAAAAGAAATGCCTGCCTTGCTGCCGTGAGGGCGTGGCTATGGTCTGTCGAGCGCGTCGAGCAAAATGCAGCTCGGCAAAATGCAGCCCGGCGTGTTATTTGGTTGTTAGGGCCAAAAGTTGTACCCAAAAGAAAACACGACACGAAAGCGTTGAGCAGAGCAATAATCTTGAGACTCCCAAGGAGCGGTGCCACAGCCAGTGTTGCTCTTGAAAATGTTTCGGCTGCCCCCTGTGTGCTACTTTTACTTAAGCTAGTTATATCATCACTGTTTAGTTCTGATTTGAGCCCAGTCCTCACTCAGGCAGCCAGCAACTGATGACGACGTTGATGATTTCAATTTTGCATGCAAGTGACGGCTAGCACAAAAAAAAAACCAAAAGATGTAACAGAAAACTGGTAATGACAGGAAAAGTACTGCAATTGCAAAAAGAGAACATGAACGGATAGACTTGGTGGTCGAACCTTTAGATACCCTAAACGATAAACCTTTCCAATGGTATCTTATGACATCTTTTATTTTCTGTAGTTGGAGGACTACTTTTTACCAAAATGGCATAATGGCGCGATTTGCCTTCTTCTCTGCAATACAAACATCTTCCCCAGAGCTTAGTACCTTCCTCCAAGGTATCCCAACTAGAAATAGAATGGTGGCAGTGAGTGCGGTAGGGCACTGGTGGAAAATGAACGGGCCACAACGTCATCAAAGCCATCAGTGGCAATGGCAACTTTGAATTGTGTGCGGCTGGTGGGGGAGGAGTGGCTGATGGCACGGACACAGGTTGCAGGCAGCATTCGCCTCATCATGGCAACGTCCTTAAGCCATTTATGAAATTTTCAAGCGTCTGTGGAGCAGCAGGAGGGTCGAGTCGGCGCCAGCTTAATCTTGAAGAGAAGAAGATGATTTGCTTAAAATACTTAGGCATGCTGCAAATCATGTGTGCTCCTTGTCTGTGTGTGTCTGTGGACTAATGGCGGCCTTTCCTTTTGCCTGCCCCGGAATGATGCACAATTTTTCACAATTTCACTGTAATAACTCAATTTGTCTGTAGCATGAAGCAGGATGCAAATTCTTGGGTATTCTATAAATATCTATCAACATTTTTAAGAAATTTACTAAAGTTAAAATGAGTAAAGGATTGTGCAATCCAAGCGAATCTACAAACTTTATTCAGAACTAGTACCGTAGCGTATGCTATGGCTGGAATTATTCATAATTATAGCCTTTGGTATTCAACCACTGCCATCCATTCCATTCCAAGTGCCGACCATTCAGATGTCCCCTCGTTAAAATTTATTCGCCAAGCTCAATAAATCCTTTCAGAAATGTGCCCCTGCCTTGGCCATCAGCGAAGCTGGTCACGAACTCAATTGTGGAATCCACTCAAATATTTTTGGAGGCGCCACAGTTGTGACATTAATTACGAAATCGTGACTTATCAAATGACAGGCGGCATCTGCAATGGTGGAATTCAATACGTCTCCCAAACAAATCAATTATTAATGTCTAAGGAAAACAATTCCATCAGGGAACACTTTAATTCAATTTCAAAATGAAATAATGCAAAAAAGTGTGAAAATTCCAATGCATTCAGCCATGTGTATGCGAAAGAAAAGTAAATGAGGTGCACTCAAAGCAAAATGAAATTGAGGCGTTTGCAAAATGATCAGGAAACAGGCTCAAGGAAAAGTGCAACGAGAAGCAGAAAATGCAAGGGAAACTTTTGAACAAGAAGAATGAACTCGGGAAGAACTTTTGCAAGCTTCATGAAACGATTTTGTCTCATTCCCCCACTCGTATGATTGTGCTAAGCATTGCCTTCAATTATTTAGGCAAAATGGTACCCAGGTGTTGTGACAGGCGTAAAGCCATCTCTTCCGTTCCCTCCACTTGGGCCTTGAGCTCTCGCTTCAGTTGCTCTATTCAATGGGCACAGAAAGGACGAGTATATAGTATAGTGTGTAGCCTGCCCCCACAGCCACTGTTGCAACTCCTGCCGCTCCATTATCAAAATGCAATTTCATCAATGCTGGCTTTGAGACCTCAAAAAATCCGACCAACAACAAAAAAAAAATGTAGAAAAATGTCTGAAATTTGATTTCCCTCTAAGAGTGAACGATGCACTCTCTCAGCTTTCAGCAAGAGCACCCAAATTCCCATTCCCCAAAATCCATCAGAATCCTCAGCCAAATCCCAGCCATCAGACAGGCCAGTCATGAGGCAGGCATCCAAGAGGCAGGCAGGCAACGGCAGCCAGCAGAGTCAAGATGCACAAAGCGAGCAGCCTGCAAACGCTTTTTGTGGGTGCAATTTGTTGTTACATGCAAACCATGCCATGCCATTCCCAACACCAACAACTTGACAGAGAGCAATTTTAAATAAAATGACGCTCCATCCACCGAAAATTCATACCGAAACACATATACATATATGTATGCATGCCTTTATGGGTATATATTTTTGTCCGCGGGGCGTATACGTAATGCAATAAACTGATTTAGCTACTGACTAACAACCAGGGCCAGTCGGGTTGAGGTTGAGGTTCATATAACACTTATCTGGATACCAGCCACAATCAAAAAGAGATTTGTTTAAATTTGATTTTGAGGTCGTCGTGTGTGTAGGTTAAAGTTCAACCAAAGGAGAGCTGGTGTTAGACAGAAATTGAAACCAACCTTTATCTGAAATTAATCTATAGGACTGCAGACTTTTTTTAAATTCAACTATCGAGAAGCAGACTATCGTGTAATGAAATTACAGTCGAATAAGACTAAGGCAGAGTTCTCAGCTTTAAGGCTTGTTCTAAAGTCACTCTTCCTCTTTTATTCGAAATAAGAGCCTTTTAGTAAGGACAGTCTTGACCATTGTCCCAGCACTCAACCTCTTAGAAGTATATTTTTATGAGGAAATATTTTTTGCACATTTTTTGCCTCTTTGCATATATTTTAAACAAAGCAAAAGTAATAAAAGTTAATTGCATACTCTTAGAAAATATGCAATATCATCGAAATATTTTTATGACCGACTTCTCAATGGACTGGCAATTTGATTTCAAGGAAATATAAGAAAGCAATTTTATAATAAGCCAACATGAGCCGTTCTGGAAAATAAGCATAAGACAGTACCAGAAAGGTTCGAAGCTGTCCAACATAATGTCACATAATCTGCCAAAGCCCAACTCAAAAGATGACGCCTCATTTTAGATGATATTCAATTGGTTAAGCGAATATAACCTTCATCATTGCCTGGTTTACCTTTTGGCCCAAGTCAAAGCTGTTGACCCACATCGCCCTTACCTTATAGACAAAAAAAAGGGCAAAACGCTGATGACTTGGCAATACAAAAGTGCCACAAGCAGCTGCTTAAGAACAACCCCAGCCGGAATGCAAATATCTTGTTAGGTTTTTCGTTTGGGCTGGCAAAACGATTTGTGTGACATGCAATAGGTTTTGCCTGAGTGCCGATATCTGTCAATGGCCAAAAAAATACAAATCTGGGCTAACGAAGGGGCAATAACAGCAGTTGCATTTGCGGCTATCTGCAGTACATAATGGTCACCATTGAACCGACAGAGTCGGTCACTTGCACGGACAATCGGAAGCCGGATGTATTGTCATTTATTTACAATGGCATCGCCAGGCGTGTGCGAAAAGCTGCGACTGGCCGGCACACTTATCTCACAGCCATTATGCCGATACTTGAATGCCTCCAGTGGTGTGGCATGTGGCAAACAATGGCAGCTGCAATTGCCACTGCAGAGGAAATACTAGAAGAGAACAGAGGAAGCACCGCCACACAGACAGCTGCTACAGAAAGCAAATATTGTACATAATCAAGTGCACAACCGATAAAAACTACAAAACTGTATAAGACACAGATAAGAAGGCTGCATTTCCCTTTTCCTTTTCCCGAAGTCCTTGCGGACACACTGAGACTGTATCTCCCCCTAAGCGATATCGATTGGGGAAACTTCCACAGCTTAGCGAGGCTAAATATGTATTGCAGCACGAATGAAAAGATAGATAAGTCGAGGCTTCATATATATTTTTAGAGCGAACGATTTAAAAGAAAATAAATAGTTTAGCAATCTGGTTTTGATCCAAGAACAAATGAGACTTCAGTCTCTTACTTTTGGTTTTGCCAAAGACTAATTTTATATCAGTACATATTGGAGTTTTGACCTATAAAGTTCCTGAGCTCAGCCTATTCTTGTCAACTGACATTTAAAACTTGAACTTGTGAATATATATTTTTAGTTTGAGAAAAATCAAACCAAGCATGGCCCAACTATCATGTTGTGGAATGATAAATCGAATTGCATGAAAGTGTTCTGACCTTATTTTAATTGCTTCTATACATTCTAGACATAAAGAAGACTACCACGTCCTTACATTTTCATTTATACTTTCAAAAATAGTTTAGCTTATTCTTATTTGCCATGAGTCTTGAAACATTTTACAAGTGGTCGTGTTCGACTAGATTCCGGGCCTGCTGATGACTGGCATCCCGTTCGAACGGCTGCATGGACGTTTCTTGTGCAGCTGCCGCTGGCGTCATGTCAACATGTAATTGACACCGAAAATAACAGTGTGGGGAAGCAGTGTAGTGTAGTATGCCCTCAAAGGATGTGCGAGTATGTGGTTCAGTCGGGGCAAGGGTAAGCCATTAGTGGATGCTACGGTCTCTTGTCAGAGTCAAACTGTGCAGTTGAGCTCATGATTCGAGAAACATGATGATGCATGACGCAATATTGCATGTTGATGGGGTCTCCAAACAGCGACAGTCCTGTGTGAATGACTGTAATGCAGGTCTGATGTCTTGGGTTACAGAGTGCCATTAGAAAAGCCAGAAAAATAGTTTCAATTATCTGATATATTTCAGGGAATATTGATTTTCATAGAAACTCATTTGCCAAATAGTTTTTCAGATTCTTTGTAAAATATTCATAGTTAACGATGAGCGAATTCAATAACGTTATTCAGTTTTGCCAAACTGCACGTCCTCCAAGTTTTGTCTACGTGAGCGAAAACGACAAACTTTGCTTGCATTAATTTGCGTTAATTCGGAACGATGCCGAAAGTTGAACGTATCGCCCAGACGGCACAGAGAGTCAGAGTCAGAGCCAGAGTCAGAGCCAGAGCAGAGACCAGGACCCAGCCACGCCACCTACTGTAATTAAATTTGATAAATGACGGCACTACGACCTCAGCCAAGGCCCCACCCACACCACCATCCACAGCCCCACCCCGTTGACTACCCACAACGATACAGCCTCCTGGCAGGCTGGCACGTAGCCAGCTGGCGAACGGCTTCTTGGAGAACTGCTCAAGTGTAAATGATCTGCGATTGCCTGGCATTCGATTGGATTGTGCTAATTTCATCGAGCTGTTGACGCACGGAGCACGTTGACAATTATGCGGAAGCCTACTCGGAACCCCTACAGCCTAATTTATGTCTGCCAATTTATCGTAGGCAACTGTACCTTCTTCTGCCTCCTGCCTCCGATCCGAACGAAACCTTTGGCAAATTAATTTGCAACAAAACTTGATTAATGTCGGGTGTTTATGCGGCATTCGGGGTCCGTTTTTCCGTCATGTGTTTGGAGTGGGGACATTTTTCCACATGAATACCGAAACGGAGAGGAATCGGTAATTAATTACTCACGGACCGCCGCAAAGTATGCCAAAAAACCAACCATGGACTGCGTATACGCCATGTGACCCAAAAGGCTTGAGAGCTCAGTGCGGGTTTCTGGGCTTGTCTGCTTGTGTTTGTGTGCTTTAATTACAGAGCATTTAAATTCGAAACAGATTTATGGGAGTTAATTGTTTTATAATTGCCGCATTAAATGCAAAACGACTGAACATTTCTCCGCCTTACCTATGTTAATATGCAAATAGCAAGGATTCAGATTGTTTCGAAAACTATTAATATTCAGATATAGTGCCCAAGTTGATGTTACATGATAGGTTTCCTGCTGATGCCATGTTATTGTTGGTAAATACATATGAGTATATGGGAATGACATCATTACGCCAATGAGAAATCCCGCAAATTTAGACATTAGTTCAGTCGAATTTACAATTATATTTCCATAATTAGGGGTGCATTACAAACGATTTTTTCCTAAAAACCATCGGTAAAATATGCATAGTGCAGGACCACAGTTTACTAAACCAAACATATTTGTACACGCATTGAAAATTCCCAATGGTAGATTAGCCCATAAATTCAGAGCTGACCAATACATAAATTGCATACAAAGGATATTTTCCAAAGTCAATATTGGTTTTCAGACCATGGTGATTTTGTGTTTACTTACCGGAGTGTTTCAGAATGTTTATTTTCAATAAAATTTAACTACAAATTCATGTGTTTGTTTGCTTATTTGATTCTGGGAGCATGAAATGTTTTGTTAATTTCCCTGGGGCTAGTTATTTATGTACGAAAGTGCCCTCACACTCATATCAGCACCTTTTGTTGACTGTTTAGCTTCATTTTTCAGGCGAAAATATTTACAAAAGTAAACTTATAGAAAAAGACTTTAGATGGGACACCCCAAGGGTCTCTGCTGCACCTATGGGCAATCAATCAATTATACAATCAATCAACCCCAAAAAGGACGAGGCTCATCATCCCATTCCTTGTCATCATCATGGGCGTATGAAATTCCCAAGTTTTTCCTTCAGACAGACTGATAAACGAAGGCACTGAGGGACTGAATGACTGATTGATTGTTGCTGCGTTGCATTAAGTGAAATTAAAGTGTTAATTTGACAATGGCCTTGTGCGATTGTTGGCAGTGTGGATGTGGATGGCAAAAGAAATTACCAAACAATTGGAAACTTTTTTCGGCTCGGGTCATGGCGGTTGCCCTTCGGAACATCTCAACCGTAACAAAGTGCAGAGTCACCCACATATACATAGATACACACGTACATGTGCGGCATACAGCCAGATGTGTGTTCAGGCGTTTTCCACTTTCGTGGCGGAACTTTCACGACAATTTTGTTTTAAGAAAATGTTCTAATGAAATTTCCGAGCAACTCTTGCAGGTATTTCGTTATTTATAGTTTTCGTTGTTTGGTTTTGTAACCTATTTTTCATTAGAGGCTAAAACTTTCCCACTGAATCACAGCAAAGTGGAGGAATCTCTTACCGCTAATTAATTTAGTTTGTTTCTTGGTTGGTTTTCGATTGACATGTGAGAGGAATATTTTATATGGAAATCACTTTGTTTTCCTATCCCTGATTCGGGGCCTGTCTCCCTTTTAATTGATTCAATTAAAAAAGTTTAAATTGTCATAGATTAACGGAAAAGTATGGCCCCAACAAGGCAGATCCCAGTCTGAAAAGTACGGCTATGGCCCCAACAAAGTGGATTTGGATGATAAATGTCGATCATTTGGGACGACGGCCTGGGACAAACACACAGAGAGAGTCTGGTGGAGAGAGTGACATTCGAGCGTTAAAATTAACGAGTGTCACAATTTACGTGTGTGATTTACGACATCAAATTTTCAACTCCAGCTGGCAACCATTTTGTTGGGTTTTCTTTTTTGCTGTCGCGTCCCGGCCACAAGGTCGAACATGGAACATGGAACATGGAACATGGAAAACCACTTTGTAATTACTATATAAAGGCATTTGTTTGCCGCACTTTTATTACTTCATCCTGTCGCTGTTATTGTTTGTCGTTTGTCAGAGAACCAAGCGTAAGTCCTGGTGTGCCGCTCGTCCTCGTTAAAATTAATTAACCCTGTACACATTTTTTCATTAACCAGAAATATGAAAGCATTCAAAGAATGGCCTCTCTAGCAGGTCTGTCCTTTGCATGATTAATGATGCGCTTTAAGGCTCAGAGATACATTTTCGAAAAGGTTCTGCCATTAACGAAGATATACTTATTTCTTTAAACTGTTTCCGGGAATGCCCCATAAGACTTTTTGAGCAAGAGAAAGTGGTTTCTCAGTAAAACATGCAGTCATAGCTGACATGTCAAAAGGTCCTTGATTTGGATTAGCCAATACTGCCCAACAGCAAGCCTAAGGCATTCCACATAAATGTATGTACACATTTAACATACGGCCACATTGCATGACATGGCCATAAAATATAGCAAATTGTGTGGCCATATTATCCCCCATATATTCAGGCTCTTGAATGCGGCAATTTATTGTAATTTGCCCAATTTATGTTGCACACTCTTTAGGTGCCATTCACATATACTACTCTGCATCAAGACACACACATTCAAACTTGTCGAATACGTGCTGGCATCTGCTAGGCATCACAAAGCTGCTTATGGCAGGGCCGTGAGGCACAAAAAAAGAGACAAAAGAACCGACATGACACTCAGAGTTTTGCCACGCAGTTGACACTCCAGCGATTCAGAATTCCAAATGCATTGCGCAAAATTTCATTTCATTTACAGTGAGAAAACTTCTGCAAAACTTACCCCTATAAATCAACCGCAGAGAATCGCTAAGTGTTCGCTCAAATGAGCTACCACTGTGCACACATACCATGTATTTGGTGTCTGCCATGGCACAGCAATGCTGTCAATTATTCTTGTTGCAGTTGCAAAGGCAAAGCAGCTTCCCGCACACTCGCACAAAGACAGACAATGGCATTGTGTGTCGCTGCCTCTATTCAAATTATCTGCTTCTAAGGGGTTTTTGTGTGCGCGTAAATCATTTCAAGTATGTGCCACACCTAAACACCCACACTCATCCTCGTACTCATACCATTTCCATGCTCATATTCATATTTATCTGGAGCTGCAGGGAAGGGGAAAATAAGAAGGCTGGAGCAGTATGAGCATTAATCATAGTGCTTTACTCTCAATCATCTCAACTTTTATGGCTCTACGAGAGTGGCTTCATTTGAGATGAGTTGCAATTTACTCAGCTCTCATATTTACTAGATGATGGCTCACTCAATCAACTGAAGAATCGACTAACATCAGCTGGTATGTGGCTGAAGAGGCTTCTATTTTTCAAACATTGTCCACAAAATAAGCAGTTATTCAACTGAACTCACATTCACCCACTATACCACATTATTTTCGTTGTTTTCCTCAGTTGTTCTATCTAAAAAGAATTTAGTTGCTCTTCTTGTTTTATAGTTTTTCCTCTGCATTTTTTCGTGTGCCTCTCCCTGTTTGGCTTTTCCTGCCTGGCATCTGCTTTTTTTTCCACGGCATTGCAATTCTATTATCTTGTACATTTCTTTTTACCATTTTCCAGCGCCAGCGCCTGCTCAGCATTTTCTGTATGGAACTGCAGTGGTAGCCGCTTAACTTTTGCAAGGTTCCTTTTTTCCTGGCTAAAATCTTTGAAATATTTTAATGTGTTTTGGCCAGATTTATGGAGAGTATCTCCTTCTACCACTCCAACTTCTATTTCCATCTTTCTCGCCTCCACTTAATACCATGCATTAGCAGTAGCCGCCTGCAAATAATGCGCTATTTTATATACTCCAATCTCTGCGGTTTGACTTTTGAGCCGACTAACGAGGGGCTGGAAAGCGGTTGGTTTGATCCGGTTGGGGGAGCTGGTGGTTAAAGGGCGTGGCAGGCGCTACCATTAAGTGGCTTTGGCTTGCAGCTGATAAATGATGCCAGTTGGTTTTTGGCCATAAACATTTCGGTGCCTGCTTTCGGGCCATACAATGAAATATGATAATCGCCAGCCTGGTTGAGGTCCATAAATCCTATCGACTGCATAAACAAGCCCAACAAAATGTAGTCCTTTAGCCGTTAACTACTGCTGTTAGAAAAGCAATCAACCTCAGAGATGGAATTGTGAGCACGAATATGAAATATTTGAAATGAATAGAGAAAGGGTAAGCGAAGAAAAGAGTCTTGAACTGAGAAAGATGAAATCCCAAGAGTCTCGTTTCAATAACTCATAATTTTGAGGTCAGTAAAAAACCAGGCACCTGCTTTCAGAAGCAGGATCCCATTTATGGCTGCCAAATGTTTAAAAATATTTTCTAAATAAATTGAGAACTCTAGAGTTATCCAACAGTGGATGTGTGACTCAAATAAACAGAACTATATACGCAAATTTTAATTTCAAAAGTTTCAAATTCCATTCCACTAAAATAATTATAATAATAATCAAATAGCAAAATTCCATTCTGACAATGGAAAACATTGCAAATTAATTTCGTTTTTACGCGGCGATTACATTAACCCACTCCACTCCGCAAATATAAATTGTAAATGTCCAAGTGAACAAATTCCCACTCGTCGGATGATGGATGATGGATGTTGGTGGAAAATACCAAATGAAATGATCGAAATGAACCATTTGGAGGAAGCGCAGCTTAACCGGAAGTATACAAATATTTCAGGGGCCCTCAGCCCTTGGTCCGAGGCATTAATAGCTCAAAGTGCTTGGGCGTCCACAGTGCAGTCCTTCAGGGAGGACACACGTAAGCACAAATTCCGCGCCATAAATCACGGATAAACAATTTTTGTTGTTGCTTTTGTACCTGCGCAGAGGAAAAACACAAAATACGTATAAACTTGAGCGAGAGCAGAGTTGCGTAACTGGTCAGGGGGCTGGCGGCTGGCGGCAGGCGACAGGGGCAGAAAAGACCCCAGAACGAGGTCAGGTCCGAAAAAGACAGAGCAGGAAAAAAACCAAATTCCTACGACACAAATCAACAGCAGCTAAATTGAACGTCAACATGACTTTGATTGTTTGCTGCAAGTGTGAGTGGCTCCGTAGTCGTATCCCTGGATGGATATCAGGCATCACTCGCCGAAAAGGCAAACAGACGGACCCACCAGTACCGGAGCCACTGCCGGAGCCACTCATCCACACACGTGCCGCACTATGCCACATGCAGCAGGCCAACCAGGAATGGGCCAGGCAGTTAGCCCAGTCAAACACATAGTTGGAATTTCTAGCCCACAATTCAAAAGCCAGCCAACAGCCACAACAATCCAAGTGCCCCCATTCTGCACCCCATCCAACTCCCCCTTGCACAACTATCAAAATTTGCTTCAAATGAATGCGAAACGCTGCTGCCATGCCATAGCCGTCGGCTTCAGTTGGCAGCTGTTTCCTTAAAGCAAAGACCAGATCCTTCAGCAGGACCAGACCAGACCCGACCAGAGCTAGACGGGGGCATATGAAATGCGAAAATATGCCAAAATGTCATTCACAAGCATGTGCAAAGTATGTCGTCTTCTGTTGAAAGACCCAAAAAACCATGGGATCTGAAAGGAATTGGCAGAGAAGAGGGACAGCAGATAGTGGAGGAATTATGGGAAAAGAGACACAACACCTTGGCAGGCAATAATTCATCAGAGATTCCATTCTGCCGTTTTAAAGTGTTTGCTCTTTGCCAGTGTTGAGTGCTTTTTGGGTTTGAACTAGTTCTTAAAATTTGAGGAATGTTAAAAGATTTGTTATGGCTTTAAACAGAGGTTTTCTCTCTCAAGTTTAGAGGTTCTTTGCTTGTTTTATCTGTCCTATAAAGTATAAAATGGTATTTGCACAAAAATAAATCGCCTCAAAAGTGTCTATTGCCATATGTTCTTTTAGTTTTTCCTGCCTGTTTGCTCCTCATATGAGGCAGTTCCTTAAAACTACATATGGTTGCACATCCCAAAGCCTGCCAGCGTGTTGATTTCGAGTGCTCCAGTCTGTGTGAGTGGAAGTGCAGCCAAGCGGTAGTAAAACGGTTTGCCTTTTGAAATTTTTCGACATTCACAAAATGCGATGCGAGTTGTTATGCATTTCGCGCTCTTGTCATGCACTGCCACCCATCCTTGAATGGGGGGAACAGGAAGCACCCCTGAGGGCGAACAGGTGCCACTTTTCACTTTCTTTTTAATCGATTTAGTAGCGCTTTAGTTTCGTGGGTCTTAAAGTTCCCCCAGCAGGAGGAGAGATATTTAGTTCTTTCATTCAAATTGCGTTCGTAAAAGTGGAATTTAGTGGAAAACATCGCCGGACAAAACATGCCAACCCCACTTGAAAAACTTCTAGAAACTGAAAAAATTATGCAAAATGTCTTGCTCTTTAGTACATTTTATTTGAAGGATGCCAATTACCTGACCCAACTCAGCCAGCAGACAGTCACACGAGTCCCAGTTGTCCTGACCCGAGCAAACCACATTAGGAAAATAAGATTCCCACTAGCGAATACCAGCTAACTTTTCTTACTCGTTCTTCCCCTCAAGTACTGTAGTAATCATAATTTTCGACTTGCAAGAACCACTTTTTAAAGGCTTAACTATGATTAATATTAATTACTGTTCTGCCAGAAGGCTGAGGTCTGGGATTTTTGTAAAAAAAAACACTTTCATTACGCCTAATGAACCACAGAGGACCCAGATGGCAAGGCAATGCCCCAAATGGCATTGAGAGTGGTACAGGCTCGCACTCGTAAAAACTGCAGCAGAATTTCCCATTTACACAGATCCGTTTTATGCGTTTTATTACGGAATATGGCCACAGCTCTCTTCCCTTAGCATTTTGGCTTACAATGTAGATGGCTTCGTTTATGGCCCCACATGGCATGCACCGGCAAATGGGGAGACGGATGGACGTTGATCAAGAGAGTCTCAGAACCCAGGAATTTCTATCGAAATTGTAAATTTTTTCAACTTGTCGCCAGCTCTGAACTTTAAGCGAATTACATTATACACTTGGGGAAAATACATGAAAATTGCTTGGAGACCAAACATTGGACTCAACCTCATGGAAGTCATGGGAAATGTGAGGAAAAAGAAAAAGTTGTTGTGGTTTTTGACAAAAGTTTGAACAAGAAATTTCATATTGTCCTGATTGCCCTTTCACGGGGGGGTGGGCATAACCAGAAAGGTAGAAAATTCATGTGAGAAAATCCCTTTTAATTTGCCAAGATTTATCTCAATTTGATAAAATGGTGTTTAATTAAAAATTTTTATAGTGGAGCTACAAAATGGCTTCTAAATCAAGAGTATTCCAAACTTCGGCTTACCAAATCTATTCTTAAACTTTATTCAAGATTTATTTATGACTGTGTCTCTGTTGTGGGTCAGTTGTTGAAGCAAATATTTTGATTCTCACTGCCCGAGGGACCAACCTCACATATTGTTTAGTTTTACCAAAAAGTTGGAAAGTTTGAGCCTTGGCGACGCCAGGCACTTGATTGATGGGTGATGGTGGTAAAAATTTTCATTTTGGCTTTTCAGTTGATTAATATGAATGGCTGTGGAGAAGGACCAACCGAATGCAGCCCCGACCAGCAGCAGACTGTCAATTAATAACCCCAGACCCGATATCGATGGCCAATATGGCAGTACTTCCGCGGGAAAGTGGAAAATGCCCTCGACGGAAGCCAGCAATTTGCCAGGAGCAATGTCGAGACGCGACGCGACTCCAATCCGAAGCTTTAAGTGACTGCAGGCGAAATCTAATATAAAATTTGACGCTCTTTCTCCGCAGCTTTGTTGCCGGGCGAAAGTTTTTCTCTGTTTCTGGGTTTGCCCTCCTTTTTTTTGGTTCGTCCTAGGATGTCGCTGTCATAAGGAAACTAAGGATTTCCGTTTTGGCTTTGGTTCGTAAGCCGAGCATCAGCTTTAGAAAAATTTCAGTGGATGTTGTCACACAGACAGAACAGAGAAGGGCAAAAGAATGTAAAAGAAATGAGTGGGGAAAAATTATGTAAAAAGTTTGTTCGTGCACGTTTAGCCACGCCCCCTGGTTATTAGTTGGTCACAGCTGCATGCCCATCACAAGATGGGGGGACACACGTTCCAGGGCAAACCATTTTTCATTAAGTTTTCGCGCCATATTGCTGCCTCTCATAAGTTATATACAAGAAATATATTTTATTAGTGTCTTGGCAATTGTCTGTCTTGCCAAAGAAATAATATAAATTTCCAGCAATAAATTACACGAAAAAGTCGCTTTTTCTTGTGTGTGCGAGAATGCTCAATGAAGTGGCAAAGTAACTTTGACAGGAGTCGAGCACATTACTTCATCCAGTTCGGATAGGTCCTGGCATTTTCCCCGGCACCTTTATCAACAGCACCAGCAGCTCGTCAGTGGCACAGCATTCTTTATTTGACAGGAGAGATATACAGTAGAGGAAGATTCAAATTTGCATACACGCCGTATGCGCAACATGGCCAAACATCACTTTCCACACACATGCATATGTATGTAGTCATTTACATACTCTTACATATCTCTGCTGGTGAATGTGTTGTCTGGAGAGCTAATAAAACTTATTGTCATCCACAGTCTGACCCACTTTCCCATTCATTTTGTTTTTGCCCATTTTTTCGGTGGGTTCTTTGGCTGGTGTGGTATTCCATTGTTCGTTGGAATAATTTGAATTTTAGAATAATGAAGTCACAAAATGTCAGTGCGCGTTATCAAAATCATTTATATGCGAAAACAACTTTTTGGCCCTGGCAGCTCCCAAGTGCCGACTGCCAACAGGCAACAGTCGAAAGCAGGCCAGACAGCCAAACAGCCAACTGCCAGTTGCCAACATTTTAAATCGCTTACAATGCTTCAAAATGAATGCAAAGAAGTAGAATAGTTGCCGGGCCAACTGGGAATGTGTACTATACACACATATATGTTTGTATGTGTATTCAAATGTGGCAAAAATAAATGAATTATTGTTCTTTGGTGTTGGCCAAAAACTTTCTCTGTGTATATGTGTGTGCCAGAGAGCTGGTAATGGAAAATCCTTAAAGTGCCCGAAACAGAAATCAAGCTAATCTCTGATGAGGCAGAGAAGGAATCTCTGATTATTAAAAAACTTTTTTATTTGATTACAAAAATTCTATGGAATAGAGCTATATACAAGCATTGTTCCATCGCCACCAAAAATATACATAAGACATAATTGACAAAAATAGAAGAGCCAAAAAGTGCCTTGAGTCTGAATTACAAAATTCTAAAGAATAGAGCTACCTAATTACAATGTTCTTCTTCTGTAAATCAAGGACATTCCGCAGAACATTTTCTTTACATTCCTTGAAATAACCATCATCAAAAACTATTACCTACTCACGGACGTACACTCCTTTGTTGTGTTCATATAATTATATCAAACTATCCCCCATTTCGGGCAGAATCAGAGCCATTTAGACCGTACCACTGTCAAAAACAAACACATTATAATTATAATGATGATCAAATAAAAGTGGAAATTAGCCCTTAAGTTAGTTAAGTGGAGTGGAGGTAAAAGACAAAGGAAACTACTGATAAATAATGCCATACAAGGCAAAAAGTGACAGCCAAATTTTCTAAAAGACAACGGGTAATGAGGCTGGGACGGAAAGTGGGCGAGTGGAAGGTCCAAATGAGAGTTGGTTAACAGGGAAAGATGTCTGTGGGTGGCTAGACCCCGAAGCTAGTCAAATAGAAAAGGCAACGAGAAGTGAAATGGGTTTGTGGCAGGACTAAGCGTCTTAGTTGTCCCCCTCCCCGAGGAAGGGGTGAAAGTGAAGAGCGCGACTCTGGTCTCAAAGCCGAAAGCCCAAAGCCCAACAAAGAAAAGGCAAAAACAGATGGAAGAAAAAACTCAATTGCCGCACAAACCGAGCCGCCATTGTTTTCTTAATTGAGTGCCTCTGCCATTGTATGGGGGGTGTACGATAGTATCTGTGTGCTGAGTAGGTGCTGGTATGGGTGTTCATGTTTGCTTAAGGACTTAGGGGAGTCCTGTATGTGTGGGTACTATCTGCTGGCAGGGCTGCTTATCAATTACATTGAATTTTTCCAGGCGCAACTTGTTTTCTGTTGACTTCTCCGCCCCCCTCACCCATTTGTCGTACCAATCAATGGCTGCCGGAAATGATGGCATAGGCAGTCACTTCAACATTCACTTCCCTTTCCGCTGGTCGCCCTTACTTCTCCACCTCTTTTCCGATTTGACGCTGATTTCACAACTTGCCGCACGGAAATTGCCAGCCCCCATTTATGGCTTTATTACACCCCACCCACCTCCTGGGCCATACTCCTTCTCCTCTTCAGCTGGGCACCGCCTGTACTGCATTTGAAAAGACTCAACATTTTCTTATCCAACCATTTGCATTGGCTCCTCAGTTTTCGATCCTCTTCAATGTCGAACTTAAGGATTCGACTGATTTATTCCGTTCACGTACCGCTCACTGCACACTTTGATTGCCGCATTGGGATGTAAATCTCGGCCTCTAAAAAGAGACCCAACCATTCGGGCCAATCCGCCAAAATCTGGCCCACGTCAACACGCATAATCGGGCTTTTAATTTCGGGCAATAAAACCTTGGATGCCTTATTTAATGTCACAAACGTGGAAAAACTCTTCTCTCCGGGATTTGACACAAAGTTTGAAGGAGAGAAAAAAAATAGGTGTTTTTTCAAGTTCTCAAGAAAGAAACTCCGAAAATATTTGTACTAATTAAGAGTTCTATTACTGAACAAACATACGATAAAATTGGTGAAAATAATTGTCGGGAATCCCCATCCGTTAAACACAACTTTTCCATCATTAAACATTATGATATTCAAGCCCCACCTCAACAAACTTTCATCCACGAGTATCCCCAAACTTTTGGCAAAGTTTACGCATAATTTTTAACGATATTTTCCCGCATTTAGCCTTCGAGTGGTGGTTGCTGGTGTTGTCTTCGAGCACTTTTGTTGGCCTCCACGGATTCCAAATACGTTTCCGGCCAAACAACTTTATTCAATTTCTCATATTGCATTGGCATTGGTATTTTATTAAGCTGTTATGCTCTGAGCTCCTGGATATTAAGATAAGACAACTTCCTGGTAAGTTTTCTTCCTGAATATTAAATAAATTTCGAGTGTTTGTTATTAAAATTTTATGGTAATCTGCGGCAAACGATTGATATTTCTTTGCCAAACAAAATTTTGACGGTTTTTATTTTCGCAAACAATGAAAATATTGCACCCGTTTTCGCAAAAAAAAATAAAATAGATGACTTATTGATGCAGTAACATTGAATTTTCATAATTACAATTGCAATTTTTCCTCGCAAACAACATAGGGCTGCAAACGATTTGGTTATCGGAACGGAAAAAAAATCACTTTATGCGCGTAACAGCCCAAATTGAGTTCGTTACCAACAAAATAGTTGGAAAGTGTGTCAATGTCAAACCAAAAGGAAGACGACAAAAATTGACAAGCCATAAAGGTACGATAAAAAGTCAAGAGAAAATATTCCAATGACTTCCGAACAAATTTATTCCATTGGTCAACACGATTGTAGTCCATAAATAGTCGTGTTAAGTTGAACTATTGAATGTTTTGTTGTACCCCAACTGCTGCATCTGGAAATCATTAGAAACATGGGAAAATCTGATCTTATCTTCAACACAGCATTCAAAAATACCTGAACGATCTGGAAGAAACCAACCAAAACGTACGATTGAAAGTTAATCCCGCTGTAGTCATTAATAATCCTTTCAGTCGTGGTTTCGAGCCTGAACAGATGCTCGAAGGTTTCAAACAGGGAGAACAAATATCGGTTCTGATCAGGTTTCAAGGTTTCCACATAGCCTATTTGGACATAACCCCATGGCCTTCAGGTTCTACGAAAAGAATTGCCAATTTGCAAAACTTAATAAGGATTGAATGAAAAACAAGACTGTTGTGTTGGGCCTTTTGGGCACTAGGGTAATGCACAGCGTTTTCAATATTTTCCTAACAATTGCCGTAAGATTCTGAACAGATAAATAAGACCAAATCCGAATATGTATTATATTAATTTTTATTCTTATTCCATAAAACTGTTGTACATCAGTTCCATTTGTTGTTTCTTTTATTGTACACATATTTGCACCATTAAATTGTGCCACTTTACGCAACATAATAAAAGGAAAAATGCCAACTTTTAAGTGATTTTCGGGGCGTGTTTGTTCCGGGTTCCCCCGAGTAAACATTCCTAATTGCAACAACAACATCGACAACGGGGCAGACACCAAACAGAAGTGGCGAAGAGCTCGAGGAATTTACAGCACGGGAAAATGAAGACAAAATATTTGCATTCTGTTTTTTTTGGTTTCTCTCTTTTGGCCCCCCGTGGTGGATGTGGCGTGCCTGGTCGGCCAGTGGCCTATATTTGAGTCCGTTATTCAGCGTTTTGGTTTGGTTTGTTGCGTTACTCCCAACAGGCACGTAGTAGCACCAGCAGCCGCCATAGGGAATGCTTTATTTATGCAGCAAGGAATTCCAAATGCAGTTCCTGCAGTTCCACCAAAATGGAAAACTTTGATACTGCAGTTCTATATAGAAAAAATGTGTACTGCAGTGGCCATATACGTGGAAAAGTGTTTAGCCTACAATATATAGAAGCTCGGTTTCAATTAGTCAGACGTCTGATCTATTTTGGATTGATTTTTGTAGATTATAAGGGCATGATAATATATGTATGTCACTGGCAAAAGAAAGCATTGTCATTGTACTCTTGATTGCAGATTCCTGCTCAGCATCAGCCTCCCTATTCAGTCGTAACATCAGCCATAGCACCCTTATTCCTTTTCTTTTTAAGGGTAATCAAGCGTCGCTTTCATGAACAAAACAGAAAAAAAAAAATTAATTGCGTGCCCAGGCGTTGGCTTTTCCTCCATTCCCATCCTACCACATGCCATTATTTTTTGTTTTCCATGAGGTCAAGGGTTAAATACATACACACATGCAGTATTTGTTTACGTGCTTGAGCCGAACCTCAAACAATGAACGACCCACACCCATTGTTCCAAGATGTAGAGTATGCTCTATGAATAGCAGAGTTTTTGCTACCCTGGAGCACTCATTATTAAAATTATAAATTATGCATTCATTCCATGTTGTTACACTGCTCGCACTGCATCCCCCCTCTGGGCACCTTCCAAAAACTGGTTACCCAACTAATTTGAATATAAATTTAACTCATAAATATATATAAGGCGATTCCAGGCAGACGGCGCCATGGTCCTGTAACTTTTTTTGGGAAGAAAAACACCAACTACTTGGCCAAGAACAAGACGACATCAGGTCAAGCAGTCAAGACAGCAACCGCCCCACAAGAACTACAATAATACCAAGGAAACACTTCAACTTTTATGTCTGACATCCGTAGATGATGAAAGAGGAGGAGCAGAAGGAGGAGGAAAAGTCATTAGGAGGAGCCGTCTTTAGTCAGCTGGTTAATATTTAAACAAAAGTTGGTCTCCTCTCTGTACAGTCGCGTGTTGCAGCATATTTTTCTTGCCTGTCCACTTTTCGGGGGCGCTCACTGGAGGGCATCCTCATTAACATTATCATTAACATCCCGGCATTCTGAGGCCCTTTAGTCTTGCGGCTTGGCATAAATTATGCCTCTAATTAAGTGTCTGTGAAGCTGTTAATAACGGAATGAATGGCAATTATCAGCAGAAGGGCAGCACAAAAAAAAAGAGAAAATAAAGTTAAAAAGAATTACTTGAGCCTTGACGGGCTCAAGCGTTTTCTTTTGTCATTTTCTTGTACAAATTTCAGCTACATTTAGCAGATAAAGAATGGGATGTCCTTCTAAATTTATTGGTTTGTCATTTAAACCATTTTAGCGGAAAATGGTTGGAAAAAACTTTTTCTTTTTGAAGTCAAGTCATCACAATGTTTCAAAGTCAATCAGTATACGCATGACCAAGGGCGTACCCAGTTTCGACCACAATTTTTACCATATTTCCGGACAACATTTTCCATAATTATCCAATAAATATTAGTATAAACATATTGAATAACTCAATAATTGTTAATCATTCAACATTATATGAAATAGGTCAAAATATGCCAAAATATTCGCATAAATGATGGCAGTCCATCAATCGAATGTTCACAAAATAAATTGGAATACAAATTTGCTACAAATACACACTTTTGGGGGTACAAAGGCAATGCCGCAATGTTGTATAAATTTGTTAAATTTATGCTCATTTGCTCCCAATTCCAATTAAATGCAGTTTTCCCAAGCGTGCATAAAATAATGTTCTCATGAATGGAAAACGAGTGAAAAAATATAATGAAAATCTATTTTAATGAGAGCGAACAAACTGCAATCAAAATCGCATATATTAAAACAGCTCTTTCCATATTTCTCCTATTTTAAATGTGCCTTTCTCCAAAGAGCTCCCAAAATAGGATCCGTCGACTTGTGATAAAATCATGTGTTGATTTCCAAGAAAACTGTGCTCCGAGAGAAAAACCATGCTAACTAAATTATTCCCACGAGATGAGGGCGTTACGGGTGTGGCCGTTGAAATGAGCAGGACGTGTTCCCATCGAGCCCCGCAGAAAATAACAATTTATGGGTCTCCTCCTCCGTTGGAGCAGTGTGGTATAAGGGGCTGCACTCGGAAGGCAGATGGCAGCTGTGCATGGCAAGTAGGTGTTAAATATTTAATGATTACCAGAGCGCAAACAGGAGCAGCCCCAGAGCCCCATCCCAGAGCTGCTCCTCCGCCTGATCTGGCTTCTACTCGGCGTTCCTCCTGCTGCAATTCGTTAAGTGCTCCTTCCTCTTACGCATACAGACACTCGGATTGGGACACGGATACGGCTACAGATACACTGGAGAATCGAGTGCATACAATATGCCACAATTTATGCGCACAATTGCGCTGCCACGCCCATCCTGTAGGCGGCATACGTGCTCTATGCCCCCCCATGCCAGAGATCGTTCGAGGGAAACCAAATGCGACCGCAAAACTAATTGAAATTGCCAGCGCAGGCAGTTGCCATTAGTTTGTCTTTTCTTGGTGGAAGGATGGATGGATGTAGGCAAGCCGGGAGGCAGCGAAAGGTAGGGTTGACAGTTGCGTGATTGCTGCGAGTTGGTGTAAACACTTGCGGCCAAAAACAATGAGGCTGAGCGACGGTTGTCTTACACCAACATTGCGTATTAGTAGCTCGAGCACGGCGCGTATACGTAATGGATTTACATGGACAATGAGCTCAACCCTTAAGCTCCCTTGCAGGCCATTACCTGATATTAATTAGTGGAGGAATTAGTGGTAATTATTTGCTTAAAGAGTTGTACATTTTCATTTTTTCGTTACAGCCCTCTTTGTGGATATAGCCGGATGGACAAGAAGAAACGTACTGGCAATAAATACGTGTAAATTTGGGAATTAATTAGGGAATCAATTTTGTGAAAAATTAATTTATTTCGTGTTCTGGTTTTAAACTCTTGTTAATAATAAAAATACTCGTAATTCCGTTTTTAACCATTTCCTTTTAAGAACAGACTTTACTTGTCTTTCCAGACGCTGATCCTCCCTGTTATTGGAGCAAAGCATTGCTTCTATTTTTATAAGCAATTTATCTTTGTTTGTTCCCTCCCCAGCGAGAGAGCCAACAAAAATGTGACAACAGCAGAGCTGCCAACGTGCTCTGATGACAGAGAATATATATATGGCCAATACGGAGATAACACAAACACACAACATGGCAAGAACAATAAAATGAAAACATCAACTCGAGAAGTCATCAATGGAGCAGTGGAGTGGCGGAAGAGGTGGCTGTTTGCCTGGCAGGATGGTCTTTTTTTAGCCCGGACAATGACAACAATGAGCAGCAATGAATCGAAATGAATGAGTGTATAAATAAATGAATGCAACGTTTCAGTTTCGGTTTGATTTCCGAACGAGGGTGGGACCTTGGACTTTGCTGAGAAATTTCCACGAAAAACCTATACATATATGTAGAGATCCGACTTACCACGCAATATTTCTCGCTCTTCTTGGTGCACTCCTTCAGATAGAGATGGGCAATGTCTTTGGTGTAGTTGGTGCAGGGCGTGATGGAGCCGACGCCCTCGTTGTACTGGCCGCACATGTGGCACTTGAGGCCGTCGGCGACTCCGAAGCTGCCGGTGCACAGAACAATGGCCACCAGAAGGGCAGCGGCCACCGTGGCCCGGCTGGCCCTAAACAGAGGTGTGCCACCCGTCAGGCTGCTGCTGGACATCGATGCAGATGCAGATGCTGATGGGGATACGAGTAGTGGGGATGCTGGATGCATGGACGAGGCCATGTCCTCGTCGAGATTTGTTGACATTGCTTCTTGGTTAGAGCGCGACATTTTCATATGAGTTCTGACCTTTAACACAAAACACACACACCGCACACAAAGGACGAGTCGACGGGCAGACTGACGAGTGACAAACAGTATGCGTGTGCACTCAATAAAATTGCAGTTTCTTCGTTTTTTTTTCGGCAGCTTTTGTTTCTGTTGTGGTTACTAGATTAATATATGTACAGTATACAATGTACAATGTATTTGGCTTTCGTCTTTCCTGTGTGGTTTATCACAAGCTCCTGCCAAAGGTCAATGTTGGTTCTTTTTTGTGTGTTCCAAAAAACTTGACTGCAAATGAAACTTGATCTTTAAAGGAAACTGCACACGATGAAGACGAAAGCTAACACTCCAAATGTTTCGATATACTTCAGAGCAGTCCTGAGAGTAAGCTGATACTTGAAAGCGCTGGACTGTATTTCCTGAAATAAACTATTGGACAAAATCCATCTCTCTATTTCTGTTAATAGAAATAAGATTTTCACTTACGAATTTTTCGGAAAACAGACGGAAATACAATATTGTCCTGTCACTAGAGGAATGGTGTGTTTTTACGACTAGCTAGTTTTCTGTGAAACTGAATCAATTCTATATTAAATGGTAATCAATTTAGGTGGAAAATTCTTTGAACTTTTAGATGAAAAAGAAGGAACTTCAAATTGTATTCCTATAAATTCTTAAAATCTGTGCAGATAAAGGACTGCACTTTCTGTGAAAAACTAATCAGAAATTGACCAGAAATTGAATCTTGACCTGTCACTAGAGGGATAGTTTGTTTTTACGACTATCTAGTTTTCTGTGAAACTGAATCAATTCTATATTAAATGGTAATCAATTTAGGTGGAAAATTCTTTGAACTTTTAGATGAAAAAGAAGGAACTTCAAATTGTATTCCTATAAATTCTTAAAATCTGTGCAGATAAAGGACTGCACTTTCTGTGAAAAACTAATCAGAAATTGACCAGAAATTGAATCTTGACCTGTCACTAGAGGGATAGTTTGTTTTTACGACTATCTAGTTTTCTGTGAAACTGAATCAAATCTATATTAAATGGTAATCAATTTAGGTGGAAAATTCTTTGAACTTTTAGATGAAAAGGTAGGAATTTCAAACTTTATTCCTGTAAATTCTTAAAATCTGTGCAGATAAAGGACTGCAATTTCTGTGAAAAACTAATCAGAAATCTTTGAAGAGAAAGTACTTTGAAGTTGCTTTCAGATGCCGCATGGAAGACATCGACTTAAATCACAAAAGCTGTCGATGCGTGGGCAACTTTTGTGGCAGCAGCATCCTGCATCATGCAGCAGCACCTTTTGTTATACTTAGGGCTCCTGGGCTCCCTGGCAGCATAGAAATGTTACAAATTGCCAAATGCTGCCACGCCCTTTGTTGGGCTGCTGGGGAGCTATGGAGCCAGGCCCAAAACCCATAAGCATGGATGCCACGACCACACACGGCCGCACGTTTTTCACAAAACTCAAAAAATTGTTTTCAAATTGCTTTTGTTGTTAGTTAAATGCGTGTCTGTGAGAAAGGGAGAGAGGAAGAGAGCCAGTGGAGCCAGGGGAGCGGTGTGGCACTGAGGGATGGTTAAAAGTTCTTCTATACGCTTTCTGTGTTGAGTGTTTTCCACGAAATTTCCGGAAAATACATGGAAAAGTACGGTAGGGTAGGAGCCCAAAATCGTATTACTGCCTCCTCGCACAATGTGTGTACATTTTGCAGCCTACTTTGCAGCCAGCTTTGATTTGATTCGGTGAAATATGGATGATGCCTGTCTACCACACCGACAGGGCACGGGATCAATTCGGGTTTTGATTTTCTGCTATTTCGAAATTCTAGACAAAGTATCACGCATTCGCCACGTTTCCCCGCAACAGCCAATTAACGAGGCTTTTTTTGCTTTTGTTTTTGGATTCTGTTCTTTTAATTAAACGAATGAATGCCATGGTCCATCATAATGGGCGATGGATGGATGGCCTTCCGGATTCTGCTCTTTTATGCCAAATGAAATATATTTTTCTCATTTTTGCATGGCACAGTGCAGCCACACAAAAACACCAACATTGACAAGATCTTTTCGCAGAGATTATCGTAAAAAAAACACAGTTTTCACTTTCTCGTTGAGGTTTCACAAATGTTTTTAGGGCAGTCTCTATTTCTATGGATATTTTTCTTTCATATTTTATTCGTGGAAATTCTCTGCGTTTTTAGATAGATTTTACTAGTTTTATCTTTTATTCACTGTTCAGTCTTTTCAACTCAAAATTTTTCCATATTTTCTTTGTAGTTTCACAAAAGTTTTTGGGGGGGAATTTTTCATGTTTCAGACACATTTTCAATCTATCACATTCTCTTTATAGTTTAAAACATGTTTGTGAAGTTTTTCTATATTTAAAATACATTTTATATGTTTTAGACACATTTGTCATTGTTTAAACGTTTATCCATGTGCTCACTCTTCATTTTTAAACACATTCACTGACCGTTTTTCTAAAATATTTGATTTCCAACTGATTTTAGCTGAGTCCGTCGAACCGTGCGCTTCGTCAGAGTTGAAAATGTTGACTGCAGCGGCAGAAAGCAGAGGAAAGAAGAACCGTGCCACAAAAGGCATAGGCAACGGCGATACTCGGGCTTTTTGTGGCAGCTTCGGGTCGTCTTCGTATTGGTCCAGTGGCTCAATGCTACTCAAACTGCTTTATTCTGCATTTTTGGTGGTACAGTTTTAGAGCTTGAGGCATTGAAAGTGGTTAATTCTGTTAAAAACGAGTGAGGATTGGTACACATTTATTTAAGAACTATTTTATTTCAGAATCAATGTTATGGTGTAAAAACAGATTATAAAGAAATCATTTCATGATAGAGAGAGTCGAAAACAAAAAAAAAATGTCACTGAAAGGAAGAGAATGGGCTGGAAAAGGTTATAAATCTCAGTTAAAGCATTTCCCGATAATATAAAATCAACACAAGGGCTAATTAACTTTCTAGAATAAGCCGTATAACATCATTCCTTTAATTTAACTGAGTTTAATTTATTAAAATAATGAAAGAAAACAAAAAAGATCTGAAAATGTGCTGCCTCTACAGTTTGAGACTCGCAACACCAGACTGAACGTTAAACTGCTTTATCCTCCTACGCATACAAACCCACCGTTGGGTACTGCTTGAAAACGAAGAAACTGCTTGAAAACGAAGCAACTGCTTTGGTAACAAAGGATTTGAACTGTTCTCACTAAAATGCATTGATTCTCATGAACAACTGTTCTCACTTCACTATTTTACAATGCAGCTATTCCCAGTACTACAAAAAACAAAGCGCGGGTTTTCCGATGCACGTTAAGCAACATTTTGCATTCGCACCTGGAAAATCCCATTATTTATTTTTCATATGCTTGAAATCGGATTGCCTTATCAATCGCCACAAGCAATGTCAGTGGACCCCAATCCTATGATTTATGGGGCAATTTTAAAATATATGTCTTTCAAATTTATTGGGGGAATTTCTGTGACTATGCCAATATGATTTGGCTCGTTTTAATCCAGTCAACGTAATTGCCGACCTTACAGTAAACACCCGGGTAGGGGGCCACAGTGCAGGGCTTGACGCTCCACGAAACAATGCCCACCTGTTGACCATTGTAGAGGAGAGGCCCGCCCGAGTCTCCGCTGCACTGTCCCATGCCGCCCTCATCGACACCACCGCAAATGTGGTAACTGGGATCCGTGGCCCCATTATGACGAGACGTGCATTCCGCGTCCGAGTAGACTTTCAGATTCACCTCCTGGAGAGTGGTCTGGATGCTGCCGCCAGTCTGAAAGGAGAGCAAAATTATTATTTTGATTTTCTAGGGAGAATTAAGGATTCTTCCAATCCAATCTCAAAACCCACCGCATTTAGACCCCAGCCAATGAGCACTCCCTCGCCACCTTCCTCCGTCTGAGGAGTGGAAAAGTTAAGCACTGGGAGCGTAACGGGCGCCACATTGATATCATCGAAGACGAAGGGTTCCTGCACCATCAGTAGCGAGATATCGTTGGCATAGTTATTGCTGGGATTGTACAACTCATGCTGGATGATCTTCTTCACACCCACAACATTGGGACCCGCGGAATTGATCTGTGTCTGTCCATACTGCACCGTAAGCTGATCCGCAGTGCGACCGGCTGTGCAATGAGCGGCAGTCATCACAAACTGCTTGGAGACGATGGATCCACCGCAAGAATGCGAACCGGTCGGACCACGCAACGATATCTGAGAGAATAACCACAGTAGTACACAACTCATTTATCCGTCATCCATAAACCTTACCACAAACGGATACCTCTCGATGCTGGAGTCCGTGCCATTTACCACACGCCCCATGGGAGGTGCAGCATGGCCAACGCCGACAATGGCCAAAAGTACAAGTGCGGCCAGGTGAAGATTTTTATGCGACAGCATGGTAGAACGGAATGTGTTCTCTGTCAATTGGCCGCCCTATTATATAGAGCTCTTTGGCCATTACCAATATCGGGACTGCGAACTGATTATGATTATTTATGAGCTCAGATTACAAGAGAGCGACGAAAGTGCTATCGCTGCCAGAATGTACGAGTATCTCCAGTGATATCAAACGAAGCTTTATGCGGTTATCAATTAAACGATTTTAATCAAATTAAGAACAATGAATAAAAGTAGGTATAGCTTTGGAGGATTCGACCATCCGAGGAATGTGTTGGTTCTGATGATGGTGCGCTTAAAAGAAAGAAATTACAGGATAAAAAACTTAACGTTTTAGAGACAAACAAAAAAAGAATACAATTAATGTTAGAAAGAAGAAGGCCATCAATGTTAAGGCTAATACCGCTGCTCCACAAGGGCACATTCGTCAAATTACGTTCAAATTTTTCATAAGTGTTAGGACATAGTACATAATGGATTTCTGGTATTATTCGTACATACAATAAAATAGTTTTTTTTTGGGGGAAGCGTTACAAAAAGCTGCTGTGGTTCTATTGTACATAGAAAGCAATTCTAGTATAGATATATCTCTGTATATAAGTATCTGTATACAAGTATATAAGAAGGCTACGTGACTACGCGATGCACCTCTAACATCGGTCTACAAAAATACTCTAACAAGTGCGCTCCAGGCGCCTGAAAAATTGCTCATCATTTTTATTTTGTTACTACTACTGTATGGTACAGCTGTGTACCGTGGACAGCTTCTGTTCCTCTTCGTCCAAGTTCTTGGCGCTCAATATACTCTTAATGCTCTCCGCCTCCTTCATCCAAAACTCCAACTAAATAAAGGAAAAATTATCATTATAGCGGATCAAATTATAGAAGATGCACCAACCTGTTGCAATAATAGATTGCGACGTTCCCCCTTTGGTTCATTGTTCACGAAAGGCACCAGAATGCCCAGCGCTGAGGTATACGACTCCAGAGCTGCTTCCAGCTTCCGCTCATACAGATACAGCTCTCCCTTGCGTCCGATTTCTAGTCCTGTTTTCAGGGACGGACTAGAGTTCGACAAGGCAACTGAAATGGAATTGGAAAAATTAACCATAAACCCAAACACCATTAACCGCTTATCCTCTCATACATAGCTGCTTGTATCGTGCATCTGGCTCTAGCATCTCCGCCACAGTCGACCCACTAGGCTGTGGCTCTGCGGTTTGGAGAGTCTCTGTGGAATGTTCGGCTGCAGCTGCAGCAGCAGCCTTTTGTTGCCGCAGTGCCAGCTGTTTGTACTCATCCTCGATTATACAGTTCTTGATCTCCTCAGCGCGCTTCATGTAGGTCAGAGCTCGGTTGCGCAGGGCCTGCCGCTTGGGGGCATCCGATTCCTCCGTGATCAGCGGCACAAAATATTGCAGCGCGCTGCAGTATAGATAATAAGCCTCCTTGTAGTTGTGCTTCTCATCGTATTCACACGCCTGCGTGACCAGATCGATGGCCTTCTGCAGCGTGTGCTCCGTGGGAAACGTCTTGAGATCTAGAAACGGATGCGCAAAGAAATCCGCAAAAGAAATGCGTGCCATTGGTTCGTGGGACAGCAGGCGGCGCAAGAGATCGTGACACTCGTTGCTGATGCGAGCATTTGGTGGCAGTGTAATGGGTTCGGCAGTGCGTATCTTCAACAGAAGCTCCTCAATGGTCCGCGAGCTATAAGGCGCCTTGCCGAACAGGCACTCGTACAGGATCACACCAATGCTCCAGAGATCCGCCTTGACATCGTACTGGTGCTTGCGCACAATCTCCGGGGCCATATACAGCGGTGATCCCTTCAACTGCTGATTGATCTCGCCCAGCTTCAAGTGCTGGGCAAATCTAAAGAGAGACACTTAAAAGTTTGAAAATATGGCTTAGGCATGGTTTTCCGTGTGGTTACCCAAAGTCAGCTACTTTAAGAGAGACATTATTGGCTCCTCGTGTGAGGAGAAGGTTCTGGGGCTTCAGGTCAAAGTGGGACACATCGTTGGCCCGCATATACTGCACGGCGGCGGCCAACTGGCGTAGAAAATAGCGGCAGGTGGTCTCCGGCAGGGCCTTCTTGGTGCGAATAAAAGCAGAGAGGTTGCCGGCATTGCAGTACTCCAGCACAATATAAATGTTTCTAGGGGGAATACTCTGTATGAGTAATGGCATTAATAGCGTTCATTAATTCTACTTGCGTACTTATCGTCCCAGAAGAAATCCTGCAACGTAACAATGTACTTGTGTTTGAGGTCCCTGAGGAGGCGTATTTCCGTTATTAGATTCTCTCGTGAGGTTTGCGATAACGTTGACATTTCCACATATTTGATGGCATGATAAGTTCGCTGCTTCTGCAATAGAGATATAGTAAATTTTAATCAGCTAATTGATTGACAGTAAAAGTGTGAGCCCCACTTTGTGGCGCGCTTTGTAGACGGATGCATAGCTGCCCACTCCAAGTTTCTCGAGAATATCATAGTCCGTGATGCGCGGCAGTGACATGTGGATGTGGTCATTTAATTCAAGTTTATTTTCAACTGTTTATTGTGATTGTAGCAACCGTATATTTTTTAATTTTGGGTCAGCAGCAGTGTGACTTAGCCCACTTACGCCCCCTTTAGTTAAACAGGACAACAGCTTGGGTTAAGCCGCGGAATATAATAATAATAATTAATCTTGTAATTATCCTTCCTATCCTTTCTCTTTACTTAAAAAAGTCCACGTTGTTTTGTACGTCACCTGCGCTAAAATTCTTTAAGTGTCATAATTTTTCATTGAGAGTATCTTTATACCCACTGGTCTAAAATGGGTTAATCGTTCCTGTCCATGATCAGAAATGATATTCCTCTATTACGACTTTCGAATATTATTATTCATTCGAATAAATATTTTAAAAGAAGCACCCATTTATATATGAGTATATTTAACTCACTATAACCACATCTGGATTACATACGCATCCTTGTCACTCAATAACTTTCAAACAATTTATATTTGGCGCGAATTCAGTCGATAGTATCAGCATTTGCATCGCTACAATTGCGCTACACCATTGGCAACCTTATGTTGGCGACAGCATGTGCCCGGGAATGAGCAACATTCTGCTACCCTTGGGAAAGGGATATTATAGTATTCAGGAAATGTTTGACATCCCAGGTTCCAATGTAGAATTTAGTCAGTCTCCGTTTTAAAGATATCACAATGCAATTTTGCACTTTATGGTCTTCTTACAGAGATCAAGAATAGGTATCGGAATAGAGATATATGTACAAGAAACTAATAAGGTGCATAAATAGTTCTAACAGTGATTGAGGGTAAATAGGGTATAAATATGTCCATATGTTCACTTACGTTTTATGCCGTTCACAACCGTCTTATAGTTTAACCATTTTGGCTTAAAACTTATTTTAGACACAACCCAATAAAAGGGAGTACTTAAATTTAGCCAATCTTGTAGAAAATTTATTCATCAATGGGATAAAACTATGTGGGCATTGCTGAGAGATTTAGTTAGTCAGAATTATTCAATGGAATATCAAAATTGAGCAATTTCCTTTTTCGTTTGTTTCGATTGACCTATTTCGCTACTTGTTTTTTGTTTGGCTTATTTCGCTAAAACCTCTTTTTACGCAAAATGCAATAAAAGCAAGTATTAAGAATACACCAGTTAAATATAAAATTGATTCATCATCCGTATAAAATTATGATGACATAGATAAAGGCCCGGTTGACAACATTTAAATCCTTGTCGCTCACATTCAAAAAAGTTCGATTTGGCGCGCACCACTCGGTATATTTTTCAAATGAGACCGTATACTTTGGTATTTATTTGAACCGGGTAGAATCTGTAATAACCGGTTCACAGCAATGAGTCCCATTCCATGCACAAATGTTGCGCATTCCATACACAAAAGTTGCAGCAACATTTACTTGAAACCCGTATTGTAGTCAAGATAAAATACTTACAAGCAATTTAAAGATGTTAGAAAATAGAAAATAAATTCATCTGTGGGATAAAACTAAGTGGGCAAAGCTGAAAACTCTATATAGCTTGAAATATCCGGATTTGGCAATACCCGGTTCGCAACAGATGAGTCCCATTCCATACACAAACATGTTGCTAATTCCATGCACACGTACCCTGGGGAAATGGATGATATAGAATTTTGGAAATGTGTGTCATTCCAGGCTCTAATTAATGCAGAAACTAGATAGTCTCTGTTTTAAACGATATTTTGCAGCTCATCGTCTGTCTACAGAGACAAAGAACTGGTACTGGGATCAGGATTTATATACAAACACCTAATCAAATGCATGAATAGACCAAAAAAATGCAATCTAAAACAAGGCCTTTATTAATTACATTTGAAAGCAGCTTGGAAAACAGTATCTTTATATAATATTCACGAAATAGGGTATACAAACGCTCATACCCTGGTTGACAACAAATGAGTCTGCAAATACCAGCAACATTGACGTCACAACCTGCGACTATTGAACATTTTTGTTGAAATCGTGTTTTTGTCAAAACAAAACACATGCAAGTACTTAAAAATAGTTAATCTTGATCAAAATTGTTTCAGCAATCATATAAAATTATCTGGGCAAAATTAAGAGATCTATATAGCTGGGAATATTCGACGGAAGAAAGATTAACCAAGAATTAGTCGTCATAACCGGTTCAGAACAATGAGTCCCATTCCATGCACACATACCCTGGGGGAAATGGATGTTATAGAATTGAGAAAATGTTTGTCATCCAAGATTCCGTAGGTATCAGGATCGAGATAAATATACTCAAGATACTAATAATGTACTTGAATATATCTAAAGAATATCAATTTGAGAAAAGGTCTTAATAAATTTCGTTTGATCTTCATATAAAATTAACGAAATAGGGTGCACAAAGGCCTATACACGCATCATGTCTTCAAATACCAGCAACATTGCGACTGTTTTTTTTGTTGAACTATTTTGCTTAAACCTTGTTTTAGTTAAAATACAATAAAAGCAAGGACTAAAAACAAACCAATTGGTAGAAAATTGATTCATTAATCGTATAAAATTATGTGGGCATGGCTAAATTTGCTATATAGCTGGTAATATTCGACGGAATATCAAAATCGAGGAATATGTATAGTACAACTTCAATTCGTCAGTATATTTACGGTATATTTTTTAAATCATATGGTATATTTTGATATATTTCTGAGGGTCGGACGGTATATTTTATCGATAAATCCACTGAAAACAACGTCGCGGATCGCGCATTTTTCCCCCGAGTTAAAAAAATGAATTAATCACCATTAAATGCTGGTAAAAGAAAAACGGAAATGTTACTAATAACAGCAACACGAAAACGCGCAAGAATGTGCGGTTGAACCACTGTGATCCGTGGCAGCGACACGCAGAAAAGTAGCCACTGCGGCGGCGGCTAAAAGTCTAACACAAAAAAAAGAAGAGAAAAAAGGAAAAAATTAAACAAGTTTTCGTGATGCGGTGGCCGTTGGAAATTTGCGTTTAAAGAGTTAAGGCTGCGCCCAGCCAGCCGCGAGAAAAAGTGCAATCAAACAATTAAAAAAAAAAATGATAAACAAAATCCGCGAAGGAGTCGATTTTAAAGCTGTAATTGTGTCGTGAGAGTGATGAGTGTGTGTGCGTGTTGTGAGTGCGTTTTGTGTCTGTTCTCTGTGTGTGTAAATGACTGCTCAAAAGAAGTGCTGAAGTGGCGGCAGAGGTAGCAGCGACGGCAGAGGTATTGTTAGCCAAGCCCAAAACGAACGCGAATAAAGCTAGCAGTACAAATTAAGTATATATGAAAAAGTTATAAACATAAGAGTGTGAGCCAAGCAGTACTGCACTGAAACAGGAGCAGGAGCAGCGACATCACAGCACACGCACAGGGAGCGGCATCTTTTTTGGGGCTGAAGGCGCAGACGGACGGCGGACACGGCGCAATGACCGAGGAATTGAAAGTGGTGCTGCGACGCAGCGAACAGCATTCCGGTTTCGGGTTTTCGCTGCTTGGATCAACTGGACCGCCACATGTCATCTACGACATTGTGGAGAATTCGCCGGCAGCAGATTGTGGATCGGTAAGTGAATGACTCCATGCAGGACACCACTCACCATAGCCCTAGTCCAATCGGGTGTGTTTGTGTGTGTCACTGGCCATATTCCCGTCTGGGACTGGCGCACTCTCTCCCGTAAAAGAGCGAAGAAATGACTTCATCAACCACCAAGCAGGAGCTCCTTCTTCTCACACCACTCCCACTACTACTCCTACTTCCCTTTGGGTTCACTTTTGGCATTGCAACATTTTCCTTTATGTCTTGCCCCCAAGTGTCCCTGCCGCTGTCCAATGTCTGGGATGGGATGATGGACGCGGCGCGCCCATTTGTGTGCCCTCTGCCTCTTGATAAGAATATTTTCCACTTTTTTATGCTGTCTATCTGTCTGTCTGCCTGTCTGCGTATGTGAAAAGCATTTCAATTTGCAAAGCAACAAATATGTGGTTCTTCCTCTGTGATGTCATCGCTGTTCTCTCCCTAAGCTGGTCTTAATTGGAGAGGAGGGATGCCAAGCAAATAGATCCATTCACACACACACACACTCGCACAAAAAAGTATAAAGATAGAAACACTCTCTGGCTCGTATCAGTTTTTGGTTTTGTTTTACCGTTTAATGTCATCGAATCGCAAATGTTTGGAGCGGGGTCCAAAAGTAAACGCAGAGAAACAAAGTAACGCAAACAGTTCATCTGGAGGGGGGCGGGTGGAAGTATGTCTGTGTTTAATGATACCCTAACTATGATGGGTGATATATGATGGCATGTGCCTCGGAGGGAAGGAAGCGTTTCGTTATTCTTGACTTATTGATTTCTGGATTTTCAAACTCTTAGGCAATGAAAAAAGACGAAATTGTAGACATTTTTATGATATATTAGGTGATCTACAATCATGAAAATTACCGAGAAAGTCATACGTAAGCACATGAAAAATAATGGTCAAATCTGACGCATGCTTTTACTTTGGTAGGTCCCATTCTTTATCATTTTGATTTTGTTTGATTAAATTTGAGGGAAACGGCACTTTAAAATAATAATGGATAGAGAGGATTCTTTCGTGTTTGGGTGTAAATTAGATATGGACAGATAGATAGCGTTTGACGTAACTCTACCCATGATTCATAAAGTTTTCACATCCCATGCATCTGCCGAATCTATCTTATCTGACTATTCTAATGGGTGTCACATTGCGTGGAAAAGTAAACAAAACTGACTGCAATTTCCGAGAATACATACGAGTCTTCCTCCCCCAGAAAAACTCAACAGCAGAGTAATTACCGCCGCCCAACGGATATTGCTGTAAAAAGTAAAGTTACTTTACGTGCTGGACATTTGAATTATTATTAATTTGTCGCGGGGCAACTCTAATTCAAATGAAATGAAAGAGGGAGTCGGAGACGAAACAAAATGCAAATGCAGGAAAAACATTTATTTTCTTCTAAAAATAAAACTCTCTCGCACACACACAGACAGAACAAAGGCAAAACACACGGGGTACACTTTATAATTATAGGACGTGGCAACAATCCGCGCGATGACATGAAAACAGAGGTCTCTGGCTGGGCTCCTTCGACTCGGGTTTTGGCTTTTCAGAAACATCATTGTAAAGTGGAGTTTTTTTTTTTTGTTGTTCCCCAAACAAACCAACGCGTTTGGAATTATAAATTGTTAAAATTATTAAGTAATTTCATGCAATCCACAGAAACGAAGCAATGTCCCCAGGTATGTCGGAGAAAGAGGTAATTGTCAGCGGGCGGAGGCAGCGCAATGCAGTGGCAAAGTATATTAAATAGAAGGTGTGGCCCAGGCAAGGTCATTAACATACAAATTCGTCATCGTCTCATAGATCCCGCACTCATTCAGTCCTCAATACAGGCCAATCTCTCGCACGTACCTTCCTCTTAATATACCTTGTGCAGCAGCAAACACACATACACACACACACACACGTGCACCGGCACGCACTTTTTCAATTTCTTATCGCTTTCGCTTTACAACTTGTTGTTATTTTGTTGTCGCTTTGCTGTTGGGGTTTTACTTTGTTCTGTCTTCTATCTGCAATCTCCTCTCGCTTGTTGTCTTTGCTGTTGTGTGGCGCAGCACTCGGGGTACCCCTTACGCGTCTCGCAATGGTGGCATTTTATCTCTTTCATTTAATGGCAAATAGAACCATAAACTATGCGCTTTGATCGACTACAGGGTACAGAGGGTACGTTTTACTATCTAAGATTAGATATGGTATGTAATAATTATCCAATTGAGATGACCATCACAATAAATGTAATTGTCTTAACTACGTGCCTCAAATTTGGGAAGAATATCTTAATTGTAGATAGCGTGTCGCCTCCATTATCAATTAATCTTCGTGGGCATCAAAAGCGATCTCTTCCGAGTACTTATAGCATCTGAAAGTATCCCCAGGTGGAGATGCAAACGGATATGGCTTAATGGGTATTAAAAAGTCGACCCCTTCGGGCGTAGTGCCTTTTATTTATATGCCGTCATTCTGGTTGCGGGACAATTTTATTTTTCAATGAATCCATACACAAACGCACACACACACGCTCTCTCCAAGGGTGTGTTTGTCCATGCTGTCATCAGTTGTCGCCTTCTTTCTCTTTGCTTGCCTTTTGCCTTTCCTTTTTCTCTGTCGCGTAGACTGCAGTCGGACTCTGCTGTTGCTTCTTCCCTTCCCTTTTTCTCATTTGTTGCATTTGTTGCTCGTTTGTTTGCCTTTTCAGTGCTTCTCCAACTGGAGATTCCAGAGTGACAAACGTCTTTCTGTCATGCCTGGTGCCGTCTGCCCAGTGTGACAGACGGCAGACGGTGAATGGCAAATTGTCGCTTAATTGCGCGAATAAAGTAATCCTAAATAATGTGGTCACTCTTTCATAGCATTCCTGAAAGGAATTTTGGATTTGCAATTGATTAATCTATAGCACATTCAACTCTGTTTCGGGAATATTATTTTTTATATAAATTTCAAAAACAACACACAGTATTTATTGTTCTGTATAGTTTCCACGCGCAGCACACATGATCAATTATCATCAAAAACTGTTTGTATTTTTTTGAAATATTTTTGTCTACACATGTGTTTGTTTTGTCATTAATCTTTGAGGGTCCAACAGCACTTTGTAGATAGTTTTTTCTCTCACTCGCATGCCCCTCTGCTATCCTTGTCTCAGACCGCCTTTGATTTCAGCTGTTTATTGTGTACCCTGGAGACCCTACAAAAACCGAACAGTGGGTATCCATTAGTCCATATATTGAACCATACTTGTTAAAAGTTCTATTGCGAAAGAGAGTGCTTCCTCCTTTCTTCTTCAGAAACGAAACCTTTATTAAAACGACTGTGTGTGGCCAAACCCCATTTCGCCTGCCCAGACTTTTTCGCAGTTATTTCTGCAACCCCACCGTTTGCCCGGAGCCTCTTTTGTTCTCTTGGTTTCGGTTGGTGTGTGGTTTTGGCGTGGTATCTTGTGGTTGCTTGGCTTGCTTCTGGTTCTGTTCTGGTTCTGAATCGTTGCAAAATTCTAACGTTTTGCTTAATTACTCGTTAACTGGAAATGACAAACGACTTTTGTTGGCTCTCGGCTACGCCTGCTGTTGGAGGGAACAAATTAATTGCCACCGACACACAGACAACAGAAGAAGAAGAAAAACAGGGGAAAAAAGTGTCTCCAAGCAGTTTATTGATTTTCTAGAATGTGGCCTGGCCCCCTCCTCTCTCTATCCATCTAATACCGATCTCACGCTGGGGCAACGGCGGACATGGACGGGGTCCATCGCCTGGAAAATTGTGGCTAATGACAATTGAAACGTTAAAGGAAACGTCCCATCAGACAGAGTTCATAGTCGGCAAACTTCAAGCTCTGAAAAGCACAGAAAATAACAAGAAAACATTCTACAGCAAGTACTAATAGTGGTATTCTTTTGAAATGTCAAGAGTTCTTTTTTGCTTTTGACTTACATTTCTCTTTTGCCTAGTAGTACCTTTCTCCTGCCCTGCCATGTTCGGTTCAGTTGAAGTCAAAAGTGCAAAAAAGAAAGAAAAAAAGTAGAGTAAATTCGCTTTAATTGAATTACAACAGTATGAAAAATTGTGCACGCGTTTATTAAGTTGGTTTTTCTTCTTTTTTTCTCTCTCTCTCTCTGCTCTCTACCATTTCTTCTACTTGCGAGGGTGGTAGAGACCTGAGGTGTACCCTGTGTGCACGCTGTGCGGCTCCAACGCTGCGGTTCGTTGCACGCCACGGCACAGCGAGCAGCATACAGCCACTACAACAACAATCAAAGAAATAATAAGAACAATAAGTGCATAAGGCACTCAGTGGCTCCCGTGGCTTCGACTCAGGCATGCAAAAAGTGTAGTAGAAAGCGTAGTGCTGCTGAAGAAGTAAACTTTGCGCTAAGTCCGAACCATTTATATTTGGCGTCTCGCTCACACGCTGGCCCGTTCGTGTGTGCGTCCAAGCATTACATAAGAAAAACGACCAAAACAGAAGCTAAACGATGGTTGGAATACCCTTGCAGATCGAATACCACACCCGAGTAGACTAGTTTCCCATAAGCGAGCGGATACCTTTGTTTCAAGTACAAACTAGAAGAAGAAATAGTAGTACACAACTCTCTGCAAGAGTATAAAAAGTAATAAGAAAAGCAACAACGGTGCATCTTCACCAGCGTTGCCACTTGGCAGATGTCTGTCTGTCTGTCTGGAAATTGAGTGGCAGCACTCATCGCATCTCATCTTAACCCCACCTTGCCTACCGGAGGCGCTTCTGTTGTTCTCCTCTTGGAGTGTTCTCCTCAATTAGACGGAAAGTGGCCTGGCGGCCTGCCGGCCGGCCGGCTTGGAATTTGCTCTCTCTCTTTCGTTTTTGTGGCCCACATTCGCAGCAGTGCAACCAAAATGCGCACAGAAATTGCAACAGCAACAACAACAACAAGAGCAACAGCCAAGGCAAAATGCAAATCAATAGCAAAAATAAACCCTGCTTCTAGGCACGGGCCCCGTTGCCTCGACTGTTTAAAATAAAGTCCAAAAAAGCAAACGAAAACGCAAAAGCCGCTCGAATCCTAGAATGTGCGATACACACAATGTTTGTGTGCAAAAACATTTCTTGTTTTCTTGTTTTTGTTGCCGCACGGGCTCTAGTTTGTATACAACCCCCCTCCCGTTATTAGAGGAGTATACGTGGGGTATATGGTATTTATGTGGGAAACGTCTAACCCCATAAAATTCATGGTTTAATCTATTACCAGACATAGAATCCCTTTTTTTTCTATTAATTGTAATTTTGTAATATTTTCTTAGGAAATCCCCTTAGAGGGTATTTTTTTAGTCGCATTGCCATTCCCTCTTCTTTGTTGTTTCTGTTGCAGTCATTTTTATGCGTTTTGCACAAATTGCAAGACAAGGCCCACACAAACATTTTCTCTGGATTTTTGTGTATAAATATGGTAAATATCGTAAATTCCATGGCAGTTTTCGTGCTAATTTCACTCCATGTACTTTTAATATTCGAAGATTTGAAGAAGAGGGAGGAATATCTTAAGAAACTAGTCTTGTTATGCAATCGATACTAAGCCTTGATGCTGGAGTGAAAATTGAATTAAAGTAAAAGCAAAGAATTGTCAGATGAGTGACTTGATACATGGTTTCTTCATTAAGTTTCCCACAAAGTAAAATATAGGGCAACAAATTGAAAGCTTGATTGGAATTATAGACAAGAACAACTGGACAGAGAGAGAGAGAGAGAGAGTGAGAGGGGGGGGGGGGGGGGGGGGGAAGAACATGTGGGAAGAAGGCTTCTCAAGTTGCGGTAAATGCGAAAGCAATTTCCGATTCAAGTTCCAATCAAGTGACAGCAGCGGCAGAGGGCACAGGGCATAGAATCACTCAATCAACAATCGCCCGTAGTTTCTGTGGCATTTCGCACATTATTAAGTATCACAATAGGTCAGGTTCCAGGCCGTCGCAACACCTATATAGCATGTACCCCTCCCCACCATATTTGACATTTATTAAGTGTTGGGGGGGTGGGAAACACCACAGCGATAACATCACCGTTTCAGAGACTTCCGATTCCCGCGATTACACAATCATCAGCCAGCACCCTCCACTCGAGAGGGAGAGCGAGTAGCATGATAATGAAATAAACCATTCATTCCATGCTAATTTGATTCTCTTTTATTTCTTGTTTTTTTTTTGTTCCACGGCGTGCGCAAATATGAAAGGAAATCCACCATAAATGTGGGGGAACCAGGCCGGCAAGGTCGTTGGAATATTGAATAAAACAACAATAAAGCAGTGCCAAAAGGAGGGGTGCTTTGCTATCGACCAGGGTTGGCATAATATGATTACCAATCAAACAAAGGAACAATAGAGAAGATAGAATAGAGGAAGAGAATTACTAGAATTACATGTGTAATTCTGTACGAAAACTAGCACTTTTCATAGGGTTCCCTAATGACTTTGATTCGTTCTATAAATTTCCCACAAGTGAAAGGACACGGTCAGAGACTCAGCTGTTTTGTACTATCATCAATCCAATTATCTGCTAAAATCTCCACTGAACACATTTCAACATCTAATACCGGGTGCGATGTGATTGATGTGTCGGACACTCTCCAATGTCCACTTTATGGGACACTGAGAATGACACGAGAATGCAAATGGCAAAAGAAGTGGCATAACCATTAGTCCAATAACAGAGCTTGTTTTGGTTTGAGTGAGCCATGAGTTTACTACTCTAAATGTCTACCTCTGCGGCTGTGGCTTTACAAATTTTTTTCCATTGCCCATGGAGGCGTTGGGTGCTTGGGATTATCTGCGCCTAACATTGATTTTTCTGCCCAGCAGCAAAGTGGGTTAGTGGGTTTTTCTATTACTGCAGCCTGTCAACGACTCTGCCAGCACCAACAACAACAACAACCACAACCACCTCGACTTATAACGGTGAAGGTAGTGCACAGGCACAGAGGTCTGTACTTGAATAGGTCGTCGTCGTACTCGTACTCGTAGAGTCAATCAATTGCCTTGTTTACCCGCTATATTAGTGAGTGGGCGTACGGTTGTTGCTATTGTTAATTGATATTGGAACAAGTCGTCGTCGTAGCGTTGTGTCAATAAAACGTCATTGAACACACGTCTATATACGGACATCTATATATAAATATTGTATCTTTTGTGGAACACTTCCGAAATAATAAACCGAGTAGCCGGAAAAAATTGATATTAATTGCTGCTTCAAGTGCTCATTAATTGATAGTCGAGTGTGAGGGAAATACTAAAGTATATAACTATCAGGTTGTCAATGGGTTAGCATGATTATTGTGGCATTAGGAGGGGGTTACAACTGATAAGATTTCCTTTATTTACTTGAATGTTTGCCTTGTTTTCTTTCTGTTTTCCCAAGTAGCTTCTACATGCATTGTATATGTATGCCCAGGGTTAAGTTAATGTCCAGGTCTGTGAACCCTAGTCTCGTGCAAGTGCACTTTTCTGGCATCTGGCAACGCCCTCAAAGTTCCGTAAGCCCCAATACTGTGTGCGAGCCTCTCGCAGATAAGAAACAAATCGAAGATGGGCGATGGGAATGTGACGTAGGAAGTGCACGTACAAAAAAAACCCTCTTCAAAGTGTCATTGGAAAACAAATCAATTCAAACCAATTTCAATTTGTGCTGCAAACGTTGCATCCAAGGGTGGAAGAGAGGAGGAGAGGGGTGATGCGGGGGATGGTGGTGGCCACCGAGTGTAACTGATTGATTTAACTTTTAACCGGGTTTCTGCCTGCTCTGCTGGTTGACTCTACTGCTTGCTTGACTGCTTGCCTGCCTATGCCTGCTTCAACTGCTTTGCTGACATTCCCCCACGAAAGCGTGAAAGTGAAATGCAAAAGGAGTGTATGCGTGTGTGCCGGGAGCGGGGAGAGAAGTGTGCACCTGCTGCTGCTGCATTGTGTTTGTGTTTGTAAACTGCCTAATCGAATATCCGATGAAGATGATGGAGAGCGAGAGCGCACAGCAGAGAGAGTGTGTGAGAGAGAGAGAGAGAGAGCCTTCACCTTTGCTGTAAGTCATTAATCGTAGCTTGTTATCGCAGAAAACATGTTTTTGAGTGCCTGCTGTGGTACTCCATGCTGAGGTGCTGATAGTGCCAATGGGGGGGGGGAAGAAGGGGAAACATCAAATTTGCATTACGGTTTTGAGACTTTCTTTTGGCTAGAAATTGCATTAACCCCCCCCCCCCAAAACCACTCTTTGCAGCTCTTACCACCTCCCATTGGGGTTATATAATGCACTTTTTTATTTGTATTTTTTTTTTGCGAAAAACAATTAAATTAAACACAGTTTTAATTGAATTGCATTGCCGCCTCCCACAAGAACACAGAATCCGTCTCTCTTTGCATCAGCTCTCTTGGGCGCGCTCTCTCTCTCTCTCTCTCTCTCTCGCTGTCAGTTTCGGTTGTGCAGAGACAGGTCGCTGCCTGCTCTGTCGTGCAGACTGAACGTGCTCGCGCTTCATGCTCAGCTGACGCCTTCGCCTTCGCCTCTATCTCCTCCGTCCTTCCGTCTCCACCGTTTCGCTCGCTCTTGTTATAAACGAACTTTGGAGAGCAGAGCGCATAAATTAGTGCGACTTTTAGTTTTTAATTGCGGCCCCTTTGCCTTCGCGGCTGCCAAGTGGAAACAAACCCTCGAGAGGCCCAAGAGGCGGCAACGCTTTGCTCCCGAAAAAAGCATTAATAATAAATAGTATAATACCCAAGTGAGGGAAGCAGGAAAAACTAATTATGCAATAAAAGTAATGCTGTGTTCCTGCTGCCGCTGCCTCTTCCACTGATGCATTTTGCATGACATGGAAGATGGCGCCCGGCGCGTGTCACATTTCGCTTTTCGGGGTACCCTCTGTTCTAGGGAGTCCTCCATTTATTGAATAATCCATGCGGCGGAGCATATTCCGCCCCGGCCACTGGCTGTGACGTCTCCTCCGGTGTGTCTTCGTCCCTCTTCGTTCTCGCTTTCTCGCTTCTACGTCAGCAAGTAAATAAGGCGCCAATGTCGTTGCTGGCGGTGGACGGAGGGGGGGCCCACGTTGTGATTTCATGTTATTTTCCTTGTTGCCATTGCTGTTTTTGTTTTCTGTTCACTCTTGCGTTGCCGTTGAAGGCCCATCGAGAAGAAAATTAAAAATAGTTTACAAGTGCCGACAGTCGACACAGCCATAGTGCTGGATGGGCAGGCGGGACAGACGGGACAGACGGCGGCGTGCAAAAACCGAATACCCAAAAAGAGAAAATCAATAAGCTTTTGTTGTCGAGTGATTCGATTACGCCCGGAACTAACACGAGACATCCACATCCCCCTTTTTGTTGCAGGTTGAAGCCGGGGATGTCATCCTCAAAGTCAATGGAACCGATGTCCATCGCTATACAACGAAGGAGGGTACGTAAACTTGTAGCTAGATCATCAGAAGAGAGCTTTACATTTCCTTATCTTTTATGATAGTTCTCAAATGCCTGCGATTGTCCGAACAGTTGGTGACCTTGGAACTGAAGCGAGGTAAATGGAATCGAAAGAAATGGCGTGTATAGAAGTATTCGAATCATTTTCTTGGTATCCCTTAGATCCTAAGCTCAAGGCACGCATTAAAGAGCAGCTGGCCAACACACAGAGTCCACACTATGTGGATATTGAATCTCCCAACATCTACGACTACAGCAGCAGCCACAGCGCCAATTCCTCACCCAACCATCGTCCGAACAACAGCAAGGTATCTTCTCCGGCGGCGGCCAGCGGACTGCGCTTCAAGTCGCCCACACACTTGCCATCGCTGCGGCAGAACTCCTCGCCGCTGCTGGCCAGTGGATCCACCACTACGACCACCCACACACACAGCCGCAATTCCTCGGCCAGCTCCACAAAGATAAAGGTGGTGGAGACCACCATTCAGACGACATCATCAACCATCACCACAAGTGCAGCGCCAACGTCGCCAACGGGCTCGGACGCCACCTCGCCCACGCACCGACCCTCACGCATTCCACAGGCGCGAAAGTGCCCGGCGCCCAAGCCCGTGCCCGTGCTCCATTCGCCACAAAATAAGCGGCCACGCTCCTCGCAGATACCCACAAAGGCATCGAACGGCAACGGCAACGGTAACGGGAGTGCACACAACTCCCAGCTGCCACCGCAATCGTTGCAGCACTCGAACAGCTACAGCGGCAGTCCCGTGACCCGGCCACGGATCTCCACAGAGCGCGAGCCGGACACAGAGAGGGAACCAGAACCGAATTCGGCGCCACCGCAATCGGCGAAGGCGCCACGCTTTGAGGCTTTCATGATGACGGGAGATCTGATCTTGAATCTGTCCAGGACACCACAGACCAGCAATCACCTAACGACCCAGGCCAAGAAGGTAAGTAAAATAAAGAGAAACGCATGCGATCTCTTTGCTAAAACCTCTCATTTTCCTTTGCAGGTTGACAGTCTGCGTGACTCGCCGATTCGTCAGGCCAATTCCCGGATGAATGGCGCCCTAGCGCCACGAGCATCGGGAGAATCCTCGCCCACATCCTCTTCCTCGGTGGACTCGCCCACCAACACCAGCTCGGATTCGGTGAAGCGTGAGGCGAAGCTGCAGCGCAAACAACAGCCGCAGCAGCAGCAGCAACATCAGCAGCAGCGGGACAGCATCAACAACAGCTACAACCGCAAGGATTCGCTCACCAACGACACGCTGCTGATGTGCGAGGAGCTGGAGCGCGATGAGGAGGGCGAGTATGTGCTCGAGGAGGACAGCAAGCATCAGCGTCAACGCCAGCACCAGCAACGCTATCGTCAGCAGCAGCAGCAGCAACGATACGAGTACTACCAGAACGATGACGAGCTGGACGAGGAGCAGGAGCAGGAGGTGGAAGCGGAGGCGGAGGCGGAGTTGGAGCGCGAGGAGGATCAGACCCACTACGACATCACCAACATAGAGACGTACCAGAGCGGGATGGGGCGTGGCGATGAGGATGACAGCGACCGCCAGTGCCTGGTCGAAGACGATGATGACGATGACGATGCCTACGACGAGGAGGAGAACGATGCCGGCGACGAGGATTACTCAACCAATTCGCTGGGCTCCGGATCTACGAAGCAGCGACTGCGCGCCCTCAAGCAGCGTGCCGCAACGCGACAACAGCAGCAGCGCAATCGAGATGCCGTCGATTGTGCTGCCCGCATGCCCGGCTACTCTGCCTCGGGCTCCACCTCGTCCACAACGGTCAAGAGTGAGGCGGCCGGCGGCATGGGCATTCCCATGGGCGTGGGGCTGGGCGCAGCCAATACCTCGCAGGACGAGACCTCCTTCTCAGTGCCAACATCGCCCATTTCGCTGTCGACACCCCTGATCGACAAGGAGACGGCCAATTCGGTGCCCACCAGCCCGGAGCCGAGCTCTTTGGCTCCCGAGTCGAGTAGTGGGGCTGCTGGTGTCGTTGTTGTGCGACGCCACCACAACGGGCATGTGGTGCGCAAATGCGATGCCGCCGGCTTCCGCACCAGCAAGTCCGAGGATCATCTGCAGCAGATCCAGCGCGAGGGCATTGCGGCTGTGATACCCATCGACATTGATGAGGATGTGAATAGTTCACTCAATACGCTGCTGGACACGCGTCAGGACTCCGAGGACTCGCAGGTGAGGCGTCGAGTCGAGCGCACCATGTACTACATCCACTTCAATCGCTGGATAGAGCTCTAGCCGCCCATAGATGGCCCTAGGCCATAGATGAACTACGTCGAACTTTCCGCCAGATCGATCTTCCCCCCCCCCAGCTACCCCCCAGCAAAAGAAAAAACACATACGGTTCCACGTCTCAGTCTATCATTTAGTAATCCGTATAATACCCGCCAACCCGTTGAACCCCCCTCTCGTTTGAAGTGCTTTGTAGAGTTCAGTTTGCCGTTAACTCTGGTTACTGTAGCTGTTGTCGTATGTGTGTATATATTTGATTGTAAAACCATTGCATTGTTCTATAAATCATATACCATATAACATTCCCTTTGAGTTTCCCCATCCCGACCTGTTCCGTTCCTTTCATTACTCGCGTATTTATACATATCACTCGTTACATTGAACTTTCCTACTTGGAACATTTCCATTTGTAGTACTTCTACTTGTACCTCCATTACTCGTTATTCTATTTCGACTTCCGTTACCACTCGTTAGTTTGTTCTTTCCTATTAGCCACATTCCAATACTCGTTATTCCATTCCATATCCACCCGTTCCCTTGATCTTTTCTATTAAAACCTTTCATTACTTGTACTTTCACTTCTACCTCCATTACTCGTTGTTCTACATCCATACCATTGCCACTCGTTACTTTAATCTTTCCAACTTACTACTAAACAACTCTGTCTATCTTACTCTCTTGTTTCGTGTTTCTTTCTTTTCGTTTTCTCTGTTCTCCGTTCTCTCTTGTTTCTCATATTTTGACTCTCTCTCTCTCAACTATCTCAAATTTGATATATGCGCAATTTATTGTCCACCAATGTGTGAGCTTTCTAGTCGACGGCCACCACTGCATCGTCGGTGGCTACCATTGTACACAACTCGTCGGCGTTGAACAACAACGAGAACGAGAATAGCCGCAACAACAACACTGCCGCAACAACAACAACAACAATAGGGAACAACAATAGCAGCGAGACCGAAAACGAGACCGAGAGCGAGTGCGAGGGCGAGGGCGAAAGCAGTGTAACGACAGCAACGACTGCCACGAGAACTAACAAGAAGATGATCGGGAGCAACTGCAGCAACAAATTAAACTATATCCTATGCAAAAAGGTTGCCATGCTGCATAGTTGGCATGCCGATTAATGTCATCTTTGACTCTTTTTTTGATTTGTGATCTCTCTTTTTTGAGTTGCCAGTTTTTGATTTCTTTGCCTGCGCTTGGAACAGTTTTGTATATGTAGAAATTTGATTTAGACTAAAAGATTTGCGAAACATACTCTATATCGTATGTGGATCCATGAGGAAACGAAACACCCATAACACACCAAATACTTGTCGTACACGTACACCTGCTGCATACCGCATACCACAGACACAGCCACAGCCAAAAAAAAAAAAAAAACAAACAAAATAGAGAACGCTTCAAACAAATAAAAGCCACTTTTGCATTGTTTAGGACTCCTCAGAGTGAGATTGGGCAACGGCAAAATGGAAATTCGAGAGCTACCAAAAAAACGAATCTTGAAATGACATTCCGTGAAATTATACTTTCGTCTACTAATCTTTGTTTTTGTGTTATACCTAGGCATCGGATCGAGATCGGATTGTGTGGACCTATAATGCACCACTGCAGCCGCATCAGCTGCAGCAGATCCAACAGCAGCAGCAGCAACAACAGCTCCATCAGCAACAGCAGCAACAAATAATATTGCAGCAACAGCAACAACAGAAGCAGCAGCAACAACAACAGCAGCAGCAGCAGCAATTCTACGGTCAGCAATCGCATTCAAATTCACATTCAAGTTCCATTAGTTCGTCGCCGCAGCATTCGGCTGCCGGCAGTCCTGCCTCCCCCACATCAGTGTCCTCGTCGGTGATGTCCTCGTCGGGCTCAAAGGGTGCCCTCGGTGCCATGGGTGGCAATGGTCAGGCAGCGGACCAGCAGCAGCAGCAGCTAGAGCAGCGAGAACAAGGCGGAACAGCCTCCCTGCAGCCGCCCTCCGGCATGTCCGGTCTGCTAGCCTGTCCAGGGACTGGCAATGGTGGTGGTGGTGTTGGTTGTGGCAACGATCTGAGCGTCTCAGAGGCCATTTCGAATATATCTAGTCCCGACTACCAAGACGACGATAACTTATTGAGTTCTCGCGATATTCTAGGCGGCATGGTACTTAGCGATCCCAGTGACTCGGACTCCACCATACTCGTCTCGGATGGGGCCGCCCTGCAGCGCCAGCAGCTCAAGCAACAGCTGCGTGCCCAGCAGCAGCAGCAGAGGGACAGGGACAGAGATCAGTCGGAGCACAAGGTGGTCATCCAAGTGCGCGGCATGGACAACAACGGCGGTGGCGGTGGCGGTGGCAGTGCGGCTCGGTCCGAGGACGATGTGGTCACGCTGACGGATGAGCAGCCGCATACAACGATGTCGTCGGGGGCTGGGGCTGGGGCGCAGGGCACGCGAGACGCCTCGCCACCCGTCTCCGATGATGGCAGCGATGTGGAATCGCTGCACTCCTACCATTACTCGCCCAAGGCTGTGGACATGCCCTCGGCCATACGCCTGGCTAAAAGACTGTATTCCCTCGATGGTTTCAAGAAGAGCGACGTCTCCCGGCATCTCAGCAAGAAGTGAGTGTCGCCCTAGGACACATTGTGGAACCGATTGCTCATTTTGGATTTCGTTTCAGCAACGACTTTAGCAGGGCTGTGGCCGATGAGTATCTAAAGCATTTCACCTTTGAGAAAAAGTCGCTGGACCAGTCGCTGCGCGAGTTCCTGCAACAGTTCTCGCTCTCCGGCGAGACCCAGGAGCGAGAGCGGGTGCTAGTGCACTTCTCGAAACGTTTTCTGGACTGCAATCCGGGTACCTTCAACTCGCAGGATGCGGTGCACACGCTGACCTGTGCCATAATGCTTCTGAACACGGATCTGCATGGGCAGAATATGAATCGTAAAATGAGCTGTGCGGAATTTGTCGACAATCTGGCAGATCTCAACGATGGCGAGAACTTTCCCAAGGATATACTCAAGTTGTTGTATCAGGCCATCAAAACGAAGCCGCTGGAATGGGCGCTGTAAGATCAATCAATCTCTTTAGTCAAGGAAATCCATTAAATTTGATTTTATTCTTTCAGAGATGACGATGCGGGTGATCTGCAGCAGCGGGGCAACAATGCACTGGGAAATGTTGGACAGAATCCCTTCCTGGATGCACCCGAAGTGGCCACCGCTGTGGAATACAAGAAGGGCTATGTGATGCGCAAATGCTGCTACGATAGCAGCTACAAAAAGAGTGAGGAATACTGGGATACGATTCTAGACGAACTTCCTTCTTACCCAAAAACGTTACCCTTTTTACATTGGCAGCTCCCTTCGGCAAGCGCTCGTGGAAGATGTTCTACTGCACGCTGCGTGATCTGGTTCTGTATCTGCATAAGGATGAGCATGGTTTTCGCAAGAGTCAAGTGAGTAGAAGTCACACCCGTAGACGGCACAGCCCTAATTCTTTTGTATCCCACAGATGTCCGACAATCTGCACAATGCAATACGCATACATCACGCCCTGGCCACCAAGGCCAATGACTACACCAAGAAGCAACATGTGTTCCGTCTGCAGACATCCGATCAAGCCGAGTATCTCTTCCAGACAAGCGACTCCAAGGAGCTCCACTCGTGGGTCGAGACGATCAACTACGTGTGCGCCGCCATTTCGGCGCCGCCACTCGAGGGCGGCGTGGGCAGCCAGAAGCGATTCCAGCGCCCACTCTTGCCCAGCAAGCAGACAAAACTGATGGTGGCAAGTATCTGAATGGAGAAGGGTCACAATCAAAAGATCGCTATCTCATTAAATGGGTTTATTTTATATTGCAGAAGGAGCAATTGGAGTCGCACGAGGTGCAGCTGGCGCAGCTGGAGCAGGAGCTCAATGAGCACAAGAAGGGGCCGATACCCAGCAAGGGCTTGCCACTGCAGAACTACAAGGAGAAGGAGAGCTATTTGCAATACGAAGTGAGCCCGCCCGCCCGTCCCATCTTGTGTGTGTGTACATTGTAATATTTGGTTTATCCTACAGCTGCGTCGCTACCGCACCTATGTGAGCATACTTAGCGCCAAAATGCTAGCCGATCAGCAGCAATTGGAGCTGCAGGCGCTGCAGCCCACGCAGGCAATCCTTGACGAAGAAGCCGACACATTCCCTGTGGGCAACAGCTGCTCGCCCACCACGCCGCCAAGTATTAACATTCAGGAGCAACAGCAGAAGGAACAGCAGCGGCAGCCACATTCATCGAACAGGTACAGTCAGCAACCACGTGCTAGCGGCAGCAGCTCCTCATCCTCCGGCGGCAATGTCCAGCAGGACATTGGCTGACGCGTAATGGGAGTTTTCTCAGCTTGTGTGGTTTAAAGCGATCGCTTCGATCCATTACTGTTTCCTGTTTCCCCGTTTTCCCCGCAATTCTGTTTTGTTTTGTTACTTGTGTTGTTCGTTCCACCTGCCACCAGAAGATATCCCCGGTTCTCAGTGCCTTCCCATTTGCTTTGGAATAGGCTGTTCTGGGACTGTGTTTGCTGCGGTGTCTTCCTATGTTGCTGGCGTTACTGCAATGTTCTCACATTTCTTTAATTTCTCTAATTGTGTGTGTCTGTAAATATATACTGTATATTTCGTGTTGTGTTTTTTATTCTTTTCGACGTTGCTTTTGAGTTTTGCCTTGCCTTTCATTATGGTCCCAACATATATACATATGTACCATCTTCGATCATCTCTAACCATCTGTGAACTCTGTACAAGCTTTAATTTTAAATAGTTTTTAACTATAACAATAATACAGAATTCAGACTTGAGCGTTGCGTTTAGGCAATTAAAACCATGTGGACATAAACATAGTTCCCTAATCTAATTAGTTGTTATGTGGTTTTATTTTGAGTGCAACACCCCACACCCGAAACCCCAAACCCCACAAATGCTGTGAAAATTCGAAAGATTCATCAAACCTATACCGAGATTCGAAAGTCAAGATGCGCATAGTTAACTATAGAGAACTAATGTTTTTTGGTAGCACTTGTAGCTATAAGCCCGAACTTTTGGCGTTATACATGCATACTATATAGAAATATACATAGATTTAGAAACGAAGAAATTAAGAAATTATATTAAAAAAAAAAACAAAACACAAATGTGGTTCATTAGTAGCAGACGTTTATGCGTTTATACCTAAGCTAAAAGCATACGAAATATACATACACATACCATAGATGATGAGAATACAAAAGTATTACAAGAATTTTACAAGAAATGTGCACACATCAGATAGAGATACAATTTTAAGTAGAACGAAACAAAACAAGCTTGTATGATAAGAGAATCCCTGGAATCATCTCACTCTACTCGCCTCGCTGGTTATCCTGGTTAATTGATTGATTGATTGATTGATTGTAGACCCACATCCATGCATCCACAAAACAACACCTACACTGATGTACCATACCATGAGAATCATCCTAACCGAACCGACATTTTGTGGCCTCTAAAACGAACAGCGTTACTCGTTACTCGCTACCATCCGTTGTTACCCCCGCCCGCTCAACTCGTTACGTTCCGTTGAATTAATGCCGGTCAAAACCAAAACAAACAAACAAAAATAGAACCCAAATGGAAGAATTCTTCAATCTTACAGATGGCTCGATGTCTTCTGCTGCTGTAGCGTGCTCTGGCGGCATTTCCAAAAGCCTTTAAACGAGTAGTAGACTCTTGCCTGGAGGCTAGCGATCCGCGGACAGCAGTCCAACGAAGGTGCTTCTCTCTCTGTAAATGACCCGACCTGTACCTACTAGCCTGTCTTGAATGTGAGCAAGCTATGGGCTACATATATCTCAATGTTTTATTGCTTACTCTTCAGTGTCTAGCTTGGCTCCACATCTTTATATCGAACATTTCAGAACCTCTTTTGTTCGGTGATTTGCTAATTTTGGTTTTCATTCTAAACTTACAGAAAGGAGAAAAAATTCGTTTAATTACTTTTCGTTTCGCTCTTGATTTCGATCATTTCAACCCTGCAACACACAAACAAACACACACACATCCGCCTCCTGGCAGTCGGTAAGTGCCACACGCCCTAAATGTAACATCCACAATTCGACTGTAACACTTTTTATATTTATTCTCTCTCTTATTCAGAGATGATGCAGTGATGCAATGCTCATGAATATAGAATACTCCGAATATGCCACGCTGCGACTTAACACCACACCACACACTCGCATAAACAGCACTCATGCAGCAGGGAGCGGGAGCGGTAGCGGGAAAGAGAGAGAGGCTCCAACCACACACGCACCCCATCACACTCAAACACACTCACGCGTTCCGGCTGTGCCGTGCCGTGCGGCACCCACTCAACAAACACAACAAAAAATCTGCCAATACATTTATCCTACTTTACCGTTCGAATGATTCCAAGTGCCGGATCTTAAGGTTAAGCGGAAGATCAATTTGAGATGATTAAGACTACAAATACGAACCCAATTTGTAATCGAATTTGTTAACTTGTATGAGATGGTTTTATGTACTATGTAATCTGAGATGGTCGTTCGCAAGAGATATTTGGCATTTCGATTTAGATTTGTTTGCCAGGGATTCTGCTGAAAGACCGTTAAAGAACGTGAGGGCGAATCGCTTATACACATAGATTATAATTACGAGAATTGATATACAATACTTACATCATTACCTATGCTATCATTATAAATGATAAAAATAAATTATAAATTATTGAACAATTTCGCTACACACACCACACACACACACACACACACGCGAACAACTGAAGAACAGTAACATTAAAACGATGAGAGGATCAGAAGATCAGAGGAGCACATTAGCTACCATTATCATAAGCAATAATCGTACATATATCATACATACATAGCACACATATGCTTCACATATATGACTCGTTCATTGGCCTTTTTGCGATAGATTATCCTATTTGATCTGTGTAGGAAACACAACAACAACTTACTCCAATATTATGTGCGGATGAGTAATATTTATTTGAGCAATTATCGGTTGATTACGCCACATGTCCATGTAGCTAGAATATGAAATTGATATTTGATGAGGAAACAATAAATCTAAAGAACAACAAAACATACATATACGAGTATATAGTATATATATTATATATTTTTGAATATATTATTACGAGTATATTATATTGTATTGTGTAATTATGTAAATGCAAACTGTATAACATTGTTTATAATAATTTTTAACAATTCTTCTGGAACGGCAATAAATTCGAAAATACCAACTAACTGAAGCGAACACTCGCTCGCTCGCTCGCCCGCTAAACCAAGCGCCTAAATGTATGCATATTGTATATTGATTTAGTTACAACATTTTAAACGGCTCTGCGAGGGCAGCCCCCAACACTCACTCACTCACTTAGTTTTAAAGCAATACGAGTACTATCCATAACCCTTTGAACCCAGAACTCCAAAAACCACACCGACACACACGAGCATTCTCATCTAAGAACTTCAGAACATATTACGAAAAAGGGAAACAAGAACGCGCATTGTAGAGGCGGTGATTTTTATGTGAACATTTATTACTAACTGATAAGCTTTGAGTAACTTTAGGAAAGCCGTTATACTATACAGATACACATATATATACATATATATGTACATATATACGAGTTATATATAGTATACATGTATATGCTCATGTGAGCAGCCCAATATGAATGATACATTAAATACTTCCAAAAACATTAAGCTCCTACTGTTTGCTTTTACTCCGTCTTGAAGGTGAAGGATGTGTCGGTCTCAGCCAGCATGTTCTCGAGACGTAGGCCGAACTTCAGACCCTTTTTGTCCAGATTCACCACAGAGGCCACAATGCGATCGCCAATGCTTAGGTCGCAGTTCTTCATGTGGCTCTTGTGCAAGAGGCCGTCCCGCTCCACACCAATGTCGACAAAGGCACCAAAGTGTGTTACATTGGTAACAGCACCTGGAAAATATAAGATAAAGGATAAGTCGAGGGTAGAAGAGTACGTGGGTCGATTCTCACCGGTAACCACTTCACAATTGCTGAGGTCTTCGATTCGTGTCAGTCCCTGTTTGAACAGCGGGCGCTTGTCCAAATCAGCTCGATAGTCCTGCAGCAGCTCCCGCTGCAAGGCCACCAGCAGGAACTCAAGCTACAGCCATTCCATATATAAATATAAAATACTCAGAGGCAATGTTTTAATGGCTTACCCGATCCATGGGCAGCTTGTGCTGCTTGGCTATGCGATCCAGTTTCGTTTTCGAGGCGGCAAACTCTTTGATGCGTGCTATAAAGCTAGCCTTGCCTATATCCGACAATTTCAAGTCACATTCCCCAAGGATACTGGAAAAATTAAGACAAAATAAAACATTTCCTAAATGTAGTACAAATTCTCAATTCAGTTCAATTCAATGCCGCCCAAACAAACGATCGCTGAGCTGCAGCGTTTGTATGAAGAACGCTGGATCTATCCACCGAAAATAAAACCGCCAAAGATCAAGATTATAGCCTGCGGCCGGGATCCTTCGTATGGCGGAAAAAAGCCTGTGGACAAGCCCTGCTGGGAGAAACCCCTCTCAGTTACCAACGAAGCCCGCTTCGGCCCGTGCTGGGAGTATCCGCCGGAGCGATACAAGCGTCGTCCTTTGCCGCCACCTTGCCGGGGAGCTACTATACCACTCGATGTACTGGAGCCCACATTCGATCACTGCGAGACGCTTTACACCATCTATGATTTCAGACTGGAGCAGTGCGTCCATGAGCAGATTCTTCTGCTAGAGACGCAGTTCAAGGAGCTGGAGAAACAGCTGGCTGGAGCCAAGGTCTTGCAGATTAAAATGGCCGAGACAATGCGCTATCACGCCATGCGCTATCGACTGCTGGTCGGAGAAAGTTGCTGCACCAATATCTATCCCGAGTACCTCAGTCGAATGACCGCCGAACGATCGCTGTGCGAGTTCCAGAAGGCCTACAATGTCATTAACGAGTCCAAGTGAGTCGTAGTCCAGAATTCGCTATATGTGGCTGACCATTCTCTTTCAGTGACCAACTATCGAAATCTCTGTTGAGCATTCGCCAGTCCAAGAAGGAGTTGGCGGTGCGTTTGAGCAAGCTGGATCGTACTTTGCAGAGCCCGTTCCTACTCGAGCTGGACCACGTGCTGCAGACCATCGATGACCTTAACCAGTACTTCTTCGGTGTGGCAGTCAAGCTTCTGACCTGGGCTGAGCTTATGGACCCCAACAAGGAGTACTCCATTGAGGACTATCTGGCGTTGCTCTCGAAGAAGCGTGATTTCAAGAGCTTCCTGCGTGCCGGAACAGAGCAGTGCACCTGCAAGCGCTGCAACAAAAAGGACCCACTGACCCCGTATTGCCCTTCGTGGTGCCGGAAAGAGGACTCCAGTGAGGATTGTGTCAAGCGGCGTACGAATAACTATCTCTGCAATATTGGTATCGCTGCCAAGCTGACTCGCAGTGACAGCAAATTTAGCACAGAGTCCAGTGACACCTCCAGACTGGTGAAAATGTCACAGAAAGTTGAATAAAAGTTATGCCTGCATTGCACTTACGTTTCGGCCACTTTGTAGCTCTCAGGATGGACCCAAGTGCAGTCAAGTGGATTCTTCAGCCGCCCTCCCACGCTCAGCGGCTCGATGCGCACGAAACCAGCGCATTGTACGAATGACTTCTCGCCTATAGTACGCACCGAGAGCAGATCCTTGCGGGACTGGAAGGGCCCCTTCGCCGTGCGATACTCTATGATCTTTTCGGCCTTCTTCTCCGACAGGCCAGCAATGTGTCTTCATGGGGGGGAATATTCAAGTTAGAATAGTTTTCAAGAGCAATGATTTGTCCACCTACTTGAGCACACTCAGACTGGCGGTATTTAGATCCACGCCCACATAGCTCACGCATTCGGAGACAACGTCCTTCAGGGACTCCGTGAGTGTCTTCTCAGACACATCGTGCTGGTACATGCCCACGCCCAAGTGGCGCGGCTCTATCTTCACATACTCACTGAGGGGATCATTAAGACGTCGTGCTATGGACACAGCACTCCGCTCGTTCGTATCCATATTGGGAAACTCTTTGCTGGCCACATCGCTGCAAGAGTAAACCGAGGCTCCGTTCTCGTTTACGATGCTGTAGCGTATGCTTCGGCTGTCCAGAATCCCGGCATGGAACAGATCAGTCAGCCAAAACTCCGTTTCGCGGCATGCGGTGCCATTTCCCAGGGCAATCACTTGGCAGCTGTTCAAGAGGGCAAGAGTAAACTAAGCCGTAAAGTTCGACAATTGATTTACAAATACTTACGTGTGTTTGCTCAGCAGCTCCACCAACTTTTGTTCGGCTGCTCGCTTGTTGGCCCTCGCGCCATGCGGATAGATGACGCCTGTATCGAGCACAACGGCCGTCTCGGATATAATGGCCAGTTTACAGCCGTTTGTAAAGCCTGGATCGATACCCAGAATGCGTTCGCCCTTGAGAGGCGATATGAGTAGCAGCTGCTTCAGGTTCTTGGCAAAAACATCGATTGCCGCTTTCTGTGCCTTCTCCTTCAGGTCGGCGCGTATCTGTCGACACATCAAAGGCTGCACTGAAAGAATCTCATGGTCAACATACAGAACGGTAGAGTAGAGTATTAAGGCTTACATTTCTTCGTGATGCACTCTTCCAGGGCTCTGTTAAATATCTCTCTTCGCAGTGGATACTGCAAGCCCTGGGACATGTACTGCTCGGAGATGAAGCGAGAGAGATCTCTCTTTAGGTAATCGTTTGTATCCATTTTTACGGATAGGAACTTGTGCTTTTCAGCACGATTGATGGCTAACATTTGATGGGGTCTAATTGTCTTTATGTCGCCCTGAAAATTAAAGTAGTTCTCAAACTTTGAGCTGTCTATCTTCCGGTCGGCAATGGCAGTGCTCTTGGTCGCTTTGCTGCCGCTGCCGCTGCTTGCCTTGCTGGCCGCCGAATCCTTTGTCTTGCTGCACATCAGCACAATGCGGTGTACGTTTTGCCTGAAAGTATAAGTGTCTCATGAGTCGGTTGATTGGATCAAAGCCAGAAACTGTGGGGGGCACGTACAATCTCCTTAGCTCTTCCAATACATTTGTATTTTTGCTGATATTGTGTATAATAATGTTGCAGATTCCATTCAGCACCAGCGTCTCGGTGGCCAAGGCCTCATTGCTGGGATCCACAATGGATGAAAGCTTCACTTGGGGTGCAGTTCCATATAGCAGACGATCGGCATAATCCTCCAGTCCCAGTGCCTTGGCACGCTCGGCCAGGGTGCCCTTGCTGGCCGGCTTGTAGGGGGCATAGAGAAACTCTAGCTCCTCGTTGTTCTTCGCGCACATCAGCTCATCCCGAATCTCTTCATTTATCACATTTTCGCGCTCCAGCTGCGTGACTATGTTCTCGGCCTTCTTTCGCAGATCCACAATCTCCGTGTAGGTGTTGCGAATGTCACGCAATCGATCCGGTGGCAAATGGTCAACCAAATCTCGCCGATAGCTGCAGAGATATAGAGTTATTTGTAAGCAGAGTGCATGCATATATTGTTTATATCTCTGAAGGTACCGGCATATGAATGGAATGGTGTTTTCGTTCTCAAAGAGCTGCACAATATTACGGGCTGCTGTGGGCTGGATATTCTCCGTTTCGGCCAGTAGCTCATGGATGTTCCACACCTTGCGACGCTCCCAGAAGGAGCTTCGTCCTGTGGTTGTGCTGGCAGCAGCGCCGTCTGGTTGCGTCAAGGATCGGGGTGGTGCTGAGGCCGCCGCTTCTGTCTCAGGGTTGCTTTGGTTGGGGCAAGCATTTTCGACGTTGGCATCCTTTTTGCCGCGCTTTTTCTTTGCCGCTGGAGCGTCAGCAGCAGTGTCCCGGGCTGTAGGCCACCGCTTTCGCTTGGCACTGTGTGGGGCCGGGAATATATCAGATATCAGATAGATATTGATCATATTATTACTTACACGCCTGCCGTGGCAGCGGCAGCACTATCTACAGCCCGAGCCTGTTCGGGCCTGTACTCGTCGGTATCCTTGGATTCTGAAGTCGCATCTTCGTCGGAATCAGATATCTCAATTACAAGCCTTTTCCTTGTCGCAGCTTGGCGACGCGGACGCGTCGACATATTTTAAATTATTAAACAAAACAAAAGTCCGATGTTGTGATGGTAGTGAGATGGAGTATGGGTTCGATTTCTTTCCTTGTCTGTACTCTATTCGTTCTCTGTGCGAGAATGATCTGTTACATAGTTCTTTATGTACTTAATTCCACAATATCAGCTTGGTTTTGTATTAAATTTCACGGCTCAATTAAAATATAGCCGAGTCCGCGGAAAGTGTTGGCTGGAAAATGAAAATATCGTCTATCGATTAGTAAACAGCTGGTTTCTGATAACTGCGAGTTCTGGCAGATTTTAGTTAGTTTTAGTTTAATTTATCAATGAAAATGCTGAAATATGCATTGCTCAGTGGAGAAATGCAGCGCAACAGGTTGCTGCGCCAGCTCTCCGCACATATATTCAGGCGCAGCTACAGCAGCAACATCCGGAACATTGGAATTCTGGCGCATATTGATGCAGGTGACTGTTTTGATTGATATTCGTTATTGCACCAAAGCTGATGAAGTAAATCCTGTGTCCATAGGCAAGACAACAACCACCGAACGTATGCTGTTCTACTCAGGCAAGACCCGGTCTCTGGGGGAAGTGCATCGGGGCAATACGGTGACCGATTATCTAACACAAGAGCGGGAGCGCGGCATCACGATTTGCAGCTCGGCCGTGACTTTTCCCTGGAGTGGGAATCGGTAGGTGCATTCAATGGCATGGTTCCACCAATCTGTTTTACTGACATCTTGACTGATTTAGCATCAACCTGCTGGACACCCCCGGACACATTGACTTCACAATGGAGGTCGAGCAATCACTGTATGCCGTGGACGGTGTTGTCGTTGTTCTGGACGGCACGGCTGGTGTTGAGGCCCAAACTGTCACCGTATGGACGCAGGCGGACAAGCACAAGCTGCCGCGGCTGGCATTTGTCAATAAGATGGATCGTCCGGATGCAGACTTTGACAAATGTGTCAATGATTTGAGAACGAAGCTGGAAACGCAGCCTGTGTGCATACAATACCCCTCAAAAAACCAGGATGGACTCTTGAGTATAATTATGAGTTTACTGCGAGTGCTGGACTTCATTCAAACCTTCTTTCCCTGCAGCCATCAACGATGTGATCACATTGGAGCAGCTAACGTGGCAGCCGAAAGATCTGGGTCGCAGCTACAGCAAGACGAAGCTGGAGCCCTCTGATGATCTGCGGCAGCTGCAAGAAAAGCGCAATGAGCTGATCGATCAGCTATCGGGACTGGATGACGAGCTGGCCGATGTGGTAATCAGCACGGAAAGCTTTGACAACGTCAGCAATGCACTCATTGAACGAGCCCTGCGCCGGGCCACCTGTCAGCAGAAGGTCGTTCCTGTGCTGCTGGGTTCTGCCTACAAAAACGTTGGCATACAGCGTTTAATGGATGCCGTGAATGCCTATCTGCCAGCGCCAGAGGAACGCAACCAAATATACGACTGCTTCGGGTAAGAATTTAGCGTCAGAAAATGAAATAGTTTTCCGAAATTTGTCAACTTTTGCAGAAATGAAGTGGCTGGCAAAGTCTTTAAGATTGTCCATGACAAGCAGCGGGGCCCTCTGACTCTGGTGCGCATTCTACGCGGCGAGATAAAGCGTGGCATGCGCCTTATCTGCTCGCGGGGCCAAGCGGAGGTAGTGTCCAAATTGTATGAGCCCCTGGCTGACGAATACCGCGAGGTGGGCGCCGTGCAGTCTGGAGATGTGGTCATATGTGCGGGTCTTAAGGTAAGCTTTACAGTGGCCTTACAGTGGGCATAGGCTAACTTTGTTCCTGGCTAGTCAACAGTTACTGGAGATCTGCTGACATCTAGTCAGACAGCCCTGAGGAATGCCCAGAAACGTTTAAAGCAAAGCCAGGGCACAGTTTCAACAGATGAGGATGAAGAACTGGACACCGACGAGCTGTTTGGCATTGACCGGCAAATACCAGATGCCGTATACTTCTGCTCCATTGAGCCCCCCAGTGTGTCCTCGCAAACGGCCATGGAGCAGGCACTGAGGCAACTGCAACGGGAAGATCCCAGTCTCCGCGTCAGCTACGACAGTGTCACCGGCCAGACAGTGCTGGGCGGCATGGGTGAACTGCACATGGACATCATCAAGTCGCGCATTCTGAGCGAATACAAGATCGACGTGGATCTGGGTCCCCTGCAAATAGCCTACAAGGAAACCATCGAATCGCCTTCCCTCACTACGCTTAGCGTGGAAAAGGAGATTGCTGGCAGCAAGCAGAACGTTAGCCTCACCCTGGAGGTGGTCAAAGACCAAGGCGAGCTCTTCAGGTTTGTCCCACTGCAAGTCCGAGCAAGTCGAGAGCTGATCTTACGTTTATCTGTGTACCCAAAGCTTAGATAAGTCACCGGAGAACCTGTCGAACCTCAATACGCTGCGTCCTCGCACTCTGCAGGTGATAAGAAAAGGCTCTGTCAGCGCTCTGGAGCGTGGACCCCGAGTGGGCGGTCAAGTGGTGGACACTCAGATCCGATTGCACAATGCAATCATTGGTCGTGGCACAGCCGACTCCTTTGTGATGGCCACCGCTGCTCAGTGCGTCCAGAAAGTAAGGGCGAATTCCGTAATCTCAGGCTGACAGTTTGTCAAGTGAATCGTTTGGCCATCTTTTGCAGCTGCTGAGCACGAGCGGTACCCGCCTGTTGGAGCCCATTATGGCCCTGCAGATTGTGGCGCCCAGCGAACGGATTTCGGGCATAATGGCCGACCTATCCAGACGACGGGCCCTTATCAACGATGTACTGCCCAAGGGTGAAAGAAATAAAGTGAGTTGCTGCCACATTTCAGATTTATTCCAGGCCCTTTTGACCCCCTTTGGCTTATTCAGATGATTTTGGTGAATGCCCCGCTGGCCGAGCTTTCCGGTTACTCTAGCGCCCTGCGAACGATTAGTTCGGGAACAGCCAGCATGACGATGCAGCCGAGCGGCTTCAGCGGCATGAACGCAGTAGACGAATCCCTGGCAGAGCGACGTGTCCAGGGTCTGGAATGATTTGGCTCCCCTTCCCCCCCCCCACTAAATCCCTGGCAATGTTATCTAATTGTATTTTATATCGATCATAGCTGGCGGTGTGTCTAGTGCTGATTTGAGATCTGCCAATCCAGAACAAAGCCTTGTCTGTAGTGTTCGTAGAAATTGTATCGTTTGAGCAACAGAAATTTTGGGGATTCCATCAATGTCGGACGTACAATCGTAAATTATTTCAGAAAATAAACTTTTTACAATATTAATAAGAATTCGCTCGGCAAGTAACAGACATTAAGTGTTGACTGCGACCTAAGGACAACATCATGGCCTTTTCCACACAAAGAGAGTTCTTCCATGTGCCCTTTAAGAACACCACGACCCCGAACCGTGAATGTCAGACGTGTGTTAAACTGAAGAGCTATCCATCAACGATCGATGATCGGTCCTGGTCGGCAAACGAAAACCAGAAGTCGCGCTTCGTGGCTGAGCTGGTGGCCTGCAACGTACCTGGTGGTGTTAGTGGTGCTGGTGCTAGTCGTGGCGATGATTCGCGTGGAACTAGCAAAGCTGGTCAGCAAGTTGCGGCTGCCCCTGGTGCACGCGGATCCGGACGCGTAAGCGACGCTGGCGCACAAAGAGGCGATGGAGTCGGGGGATCTGGAGGATCCGGTGTCCATACCGGCGCTCCCTCAAGCAACGCTAGCAGACGCGGAAGCAAAGCTGAGCTACAGCCAGCTGGCTCTGGCACTGGCTCTGGTGCTGGCGCTGGCTCTGGTGGACGCGGAAGCAGCGCTGGCGCTGGCTCTGGTGGACGTGGAAGCAATGCTGGAGCACAACGGGGCAATGGGACCGGAGGATCTGTAGGATCGGGAGGACCTGGAGGATCTGGAGGACCTGGAGGATCCGGAGCCAATACTGGCGGTCCCGGAAGCAGAAGTAGCGGACCCTTGGTCATGCGAAGTGCACCCACGGATGAGTACGGCAGCAATCTGGTGGTAGGCGACAGCCTAATCAATGCAGCCGGTAACACGCTGAGTCGCATGGAGAGTCTGATGATCAAAAACAACATTCTGAAGGAAAAGCTGGCCAGCTCAAACGAGCAACTAAAGACGGCCAAGGAGGAGTCAGCCGAAATCAAGCGTATTATGGGCCAGCGCTACGATCCAGACAAAAGCAAGGCCCTGAAGAGGAAGGTGAAGGAGCTGGCCGACGCTAACAAGATCGATGCCAAGGATGAGCAGGAGCTGAATGATTTGATGAGGGCCATTGACGACATGAACAAGGCCCACGATATCCTCGAGGCGGAAAATGCCAACCTCAAGCGCCTCATCGAGAAGCAGTCGAAGCGCTGCAACTTGGAGAGCGTCCAGATCGAGCCTGAGAAGAGCACCGACATACCCTATCTGCAGAACAAGATTGAAAATTTGGGCAAGGAACTGGTCCTGCTGCGCCAGGCCGAGGACGAGTACATGAAGGCTGCAGGCAACCAGTCTGGCAGCAAGTATTCGTTCTCGCCCGAAAAGGACGTCGCCAACATTCAGAAGATCTTGGCGGAGCGAAATGCCCTGCGCAAGAAGGTCAAGGCCCTGGCGATGCTCAACGAGACGGTCAATAAACTGAAGGACCAGGCCGAGACAGCACAGCATGTGAATGACGACCTCGAGGATAATCTTCAACAGAAAAATCAATATATCAACGACATGCAGCAGGAGATGGAAGACATGCAGAACTTCTACGAGGGCGAGGTGGACAAGGCCAAAGGAATCGAGGAGCTGCTCCTGGTGAGTACTACGCGAGTTCGGACAACCTTCGGCCTCTCGTCTCACAACCACCTTCCGCTCTTCTAGTGCCGCTGCAACGAGATGAAGAAGCAACTGGCAGTCGTCCAGACCACCGTCCAGAAGGCCGAATGCAACGCGATGGAGATCGATGTGCTGCGCAACGAGCTGCGCAAGCGGGACGCTGCCCTGAGCGCCTACGGCATCCAGTACGAGCAGCTGATGGTAAGTACAGAGCGTGATCGGATCAGGGGTCATTGGAAGCCAGGCTAAATGGATCTGATTTTGCTCGTTCTCTAGACCAAGGCCAAGCTCTTTAGGAATGGCGGCTATCGCTATCTTGACAAACTGCCGGAACACAGCAAAGATAGTGAGAATGGGTATAATAGAGATTGTCCATGTTAGGAGCCGCACGCGCCAACAATAGCCCAGTCCGAGAATTCAACCGACCAAATTTCTAGCCACCTAAGATCGAAATCTGATTTGTAGTTCTATCAAATTAAATGTGTATTCCGGTTTATCCAAAAGACCATCCAAAAGAGCGCGCAACGTGAGAGGAAGGTCGCTGGAGCTTCTCTTCCGTTTCTATTCTCCCCATATCTCAAAAGCAGTCTCCATAGATCCATAGATCCACAGATCCATTGATAGATCCATAGCTGCTTCCAATGATTTTCCTCTCCGTTGCTTTGAGTTTGTTTTATTCGTAAACTAACCCACCTGCAGAACGTCGTCTGTGAGCTGAATCAGAAGTACGGTGACCAGCGGGCCGAATGTCAGCCACTTCCAGAGAAGGCGCCAGCTCCTTGCGGTGGCGGTGGCGATATGGACGCTGATCTGGCCATCTACACGGAAGCCACTCTGGACCACATCATGGGCGAGATGTCGAAGCAAGGGGACAGCTTCCAAGAAATGAACCAAGCCAACTATCCTGGTGGCACACAAATCAATACGCTGGAAGACTGCACCCGCGAGTTGAATCGTCTCAGGAACTTGCTGAAGAATAAGGACGGCCAATTGGAGGAGCTGATCGATGAGAACGAGTGCCTCTGTGAGGCCGCCGAAGAGGACAGAAGGAAACTAAAGGAATTGGACAAGCAGGTCAAAAAACTCGACAATGAAACTAAAGTCATGGAGGAGGGCTTCAGAGAGAGCATTGGCCTCATTAAGGACATCGGAGATGTGGCCGAGGAAAACGAAATGCTCAAGAATCAAGTGAGCCAGCTCAAAGACAGCGAGGCCCAGAAGCTCTTCGATGATCTAAGCAAGCAGCTCGAGGACTGCAAGAAGAGGGCTCAAGAGCTCGAGGAGAGAAACAAAGCTCTGGACTCGGCCCTCAAAAAACTGGGTGGAGATCCGAATGCCATCGAGAGAAAAGATGAAAGCAAAGAGGCAGCAAAGGAGGCCAAGACACCTGACGGCGCACAATTGGATGGAAAGCCCGGAGAAGACAAAGAGAAAGTTACAGGTCAAGGAAAACTTGTAGAAGACGAGAAGAAAGAGGTTGGAAAGGACGGAGAAGCTGGTGGAAAAGGAAAAGATATATCCGGAGAAGATGATAAGAAAGAGCTAGGAAAAGACGTCGAAGACAGTGGAAAAGGGAAACGAAAAGTCGAAGAAGACAGTGGAAAAGGGAAAGTAAAAGCCGGAGAAGACGATGAGAAGGAGCTGAAGAAAGCCGGAGCTGCCGATGAAAAGGGAGAAGGAAAAGCCGGTGCAGACGATAAGGAGGGACCGAAAAAAGCCGGAGCAGCCGATGAAAAGGGAAAAGGAAAGACCGGTGAAGACGATAAGGAGGGGCTGAAAACAGCACAAGAAGCCGATGGAAAAGAGATGGGAAAAGCCGGAGAAGACGATGGAAATGGGCAAGGAAAAGCCGAAAAAGACGATGGAAAGGAGGCAGGAAAAGATGGTGGTGCCGGTGAAAAAGAGAAAGGAAAAGCCGGAGTTGACGATAAGAAGGCGATTGGAGCTGCCGGTGGGAAAGGAAAAGCCGTAAAGGAGGCTGTCGTCTCGGACACAGATAAAGGTGGAAAGTCAGAACCGGGATCGGAAGCAGCATCTAAGCCCGGTGGCGGTCGTAATGCCGGAAAAGATACTGGCAATAAGCCACGACCCGGAGGAAAGGGCCAGAAAATGGGCTATAAAGGATCAGACATAGAGGGAGCAGAAGAACAATTCGACGATTTTGTGCGGAACACGGTTAAAACTCTGTCAGCTGGCGAGATCGACGGCTGTGGGTTGGAAGTGGAGCTGCGCAAAATCCTCGACATGTTCGTCGAAGAGTGTGGTTTTTGCTTTTGTAAGTGCAACATACCCAACAGTCGCTTCTACGCCATCTGCCACAAGCTCTATCACCGTGGACTAACCTCACTGAACTTCGCCGAGCTGGCCTACATCCATAAGCGAATCTATGCTGCGGCCGAGTATATTCTACCGGGCTGCCTGTTCAACACCCTGCTTCGCGAGGTGACTGCAAATGAATGCCCCGAGCGAAAGGTTTCCACCCCCAACCCACCACCGCAGTCGAAGTGCTTCTGCGCTCCCAAAGAGGGAAAACTATTGAAAAAGGGTAGGTCCAAGCGTTAAATCAGATCAAATCGACTTGGATCGAATCATCACCGCCTTGTACTTTTAGTGATGCGCTTGGAGAGCGACATTGCAAACGCCAAGGTGTGTCTGAAGCAGCTGAAGAAATTGCCAAAAGTCTTTTCTCCTCCCAAAGGTCGCATGTGTTCTGGAGGGGACTTTTCTCCAAAGTATGTATCTCCAACAAATAGAAAAGTTTATTCATAACAGCCTTTTTGCAGGGAGCAACAAGATGGTCGTTTAAAGAAGTTTAAGGAGCTTAAGGTTCGTATACACTAGAAGACTATTTTGTTCTGTAATCTAAATAATCCCTTTCAGAAGGAGGAATTTCTACATAACTAGATGTTATGTTCAATCACGTTGTTACTTATTTAAGCTTTGAATCTACAATGCAGTCCCCATTACAAAAATCAGTTGTGAAAGTTAGTTGAAATTATATTATATAAAAAGCAAAAATGAACCACAACTGGTTTTAAATTACTAACGGTCGATAGGTCAATCGATAATGAGTCTTTCATCAGATGAACCGATTCGCTCATTTGAGCCTGTTTAGGTTGAGAGGGTGATAGTTTACGATATATACTTTTTGCTATATTTTGAGGTATGAACATGCTATATTTCGGTGTATTTCTGAGGTTCAGACCGACCGTATATTTGATCATTTTCATCAATCTATTAAATTTAATTTTAAAACCTTTTTTACGCAAAATGCAATAAAAGCAAGTATTTAGAATAAGGCAGTTAAGTAGACAATTGATTCATGAATCGTATAAAATTATGTGGGCATGGCTAAATGTTCTATATAGCTGGGAATATTCGACGGAAGAAAGAATAACCAAGAATTAGTCGTCATAACCGGTTGATAACAATGAGTCCCATTCCATGCACACATACCCTGGGGGAAATGGATGTTATAGAGTTGTGAATATGTTTGTCATCCCAGGCTCCAAAGAAGGCAAAAACAATGTAGTCTCTGTTTTAAACATATTTCAACGATATTTGTAGCTTATTTTTTTCTTGCAGGGACCAAGAATAGGTATCAGGATCGAGATATATATATACAATATACTAATAATAAACATGAATATGTCTAAAAAAAGTCATTTTGTGAAAAGGGGTTTATTAGTTACGTTTTGTCTTCATATCATATTTACAATATCATATAAAATTCACAAAATAGGGTAAACAAAGGCCTATACTAGGGCTTACACGCAACATAGCGACTGTTTTTTTTTGTTGAACTATTTTGTTTAAGTCTTGTTTTAGTTAAAATACAATAAAAGCAAGGACTAAAAACTAACCAATTGTGTAGAAAATTGATTCATTAATCGGATAAAATGATGTGGGCATGTCTAAATCATCTATACAGCTGAGAATATTCCACGGAAGATCAAAATCAAAGAATATTTTAGTAAAACTTGAATTCGTCAGTATATTTACGGTATATTTTTTAAATCATATGGTATATTTTGGTATATTGTGGGTCGGACGGTATATTTTAGCGATAAATCCACGATTTTTATATAATTAATTAATTAAATTTTTTACCATGGAGAAGCTTGTGTCGGCAAAAACGTGCCTCAAATTCTTGCAGGTAACTAGTTAGATGCTGTACATGCTGTCACATTTGCATCCTTACCACTCTTTCATTCACGAATTCAGGTGATGCCGCAGGCGGTGAGTTCGGGTGGCCTGGGGGTATTGGCACCGGCGCTCCAGATGCAGCAGGTACGCCATCGACAGACCAAGCACTGGAAACCGGAGTTCAAGAAGTTGCGCAGGCAGAAGTTTGTGAAAATTGAACTGCCTAATTTCCGCGAAAAGCCGGAAGACATCAGCAAGGAGGAGATGCGCAGCCGTATGAAGGAACGTGGTGTGCTGCCGCCCCGCCCCTGGATGGAGCGCCCATTTCACATCAGTTGTACTGGCGGCATATTCGAGGCATATGTCCCACCTGAGGGCGATGGCAAGAAATCCATAATTTCCTCCAGCGGAGCCAAGCAGAAACTGGAGTTCCTGGAAAAGAAATCAAAGAGTCTGATAGCCGTACGAAAAATACGCTCGTACGACGAGAGCTTCAGCAGCGACCAGTTTGGAGCCGAGGCCCAGGAGATCTATGTAGCGGCCCACACGCTGATGGCGGCCAAGGAAAAGTATAAGATACGTGAATACGTCAGCGAGCGTTGCTATCCCGAGATGATGCACAACGTTAAAGACAAGACCATACACTGGCGATTCCTGCAGTCGCTGGAGCCCCCTCGCGTTGTGCATGCTCGGTGCACTGAGGTCATCACCAAGGAGAACCAGTTTGCCCAGGTGACGGTGCGCTTCCACACACAACAGATGCTGGCCATCTACGATCGCTTTGGTCGCCTGATGCACGGCAGCGAGATCCTCACGAAGGATGTGCTGGAGTACGTGGTGTTTGAGAAGCACATTTCCAACGAATACGGCAAGTGGAGGCTGCACGACAAGATAATTCCCGACTGGCTCCCAGCCAAGCAGCCGTCGCCCATAACCTATCGCCTCATTGAGGACGTGGAGGAAGAGCCCCCGAAAGAGCTGAGTGCTGGCGAGGAGCCCAAACCACTAGAGGCAGGCAGCGAGCAGCCAAAGGAGCAACTGCAGCTGGACACCCCACCTGAGCGCAGCTCAAAGCCAACTCTGGCCCTTTGATTGTATTTTCTCTGGGTCGCCTGGCGACTCAGACGACCGCACGTTAATGTTGTACAATGATCTTGAGCTGAGGCTAGGCTAAAGAAACCTTTAATTTTTAAAAATGATTTTGCTTTGTTTTCATTATTTCTTTATTCACCAGCAGATTCACATTTTTGAATTATTTTTTAGGTCTCTAGACCTTTTTCGTTTGTTATATATAGCATAAGAGTTTGAATAGTGTATAGAATAGTTATGATTACTTCACAGAGTAAGGGCTTGAAGGGTTCGAGCAGTACTCCATACATACGGTTTTGGATATGAATCGATTATAATTTCCGCCGCAGCCGCTGTAGTAGAACACCTTGCAGCTTTTAGACCTTGGATCGTGATACCAGCGCTTCTGGATACTGCGGCAGCCGCCATACGAGAGAGGCTGCGTGCAAAGCTCTGTACAAAATTATCTTAGTCTGATTTAAATCTTAATTTTGTTTTCACTTACTATTCCGGTAGAAAATGATGTGCGGACTGAGGGCTAATGCCAGACAATGCAGCAGGCTCACAATATTCAGCATTAGCTTAACCATCGCATGAGGATTTATTTTGTTAACTGATTGCTCGACAAGCGGTCAACAGGCTTTTATACACAGGCACCCAAAAAGTGCACTTGGAATATCTAATGGGAAATGTGTTTCGGTTGAAGGCCATCATAATCAAATATGTGTATAATACATAAGTTTATTAACAGGTGGTTAGAGGGAAAACTCCCTAGAGTTCCATATACTAGCACCTACCCCTCGTGGCTAAGTAGCTTTATGCATTCGAATTATTAAGGTTTTTATACCTACATTTTTATTGGAAACATTAGAGTAGCATCTGTTATAGCTTAAAAATTCAAATCGAATCATAATTAATTGGTTTATCCAATAGCTACTATGTATTAACAGTTCATTTTCTATCATAGGATATGTCCTTGTGCGTGCAATAGTTAAAGCATTGGGATGCACTGGAGAATCGATTAAAGTTGCCCCCACAGCCGCTGTAGACGAACGTCTTGCAATTGTTGGTCATCGTATCGTAGAACCATCGGGTGTGTGATCCATGACATTCGCCATACGCACTAAACTCCATGCAATTATCTGTAAACAGTTATCGTTGGGTTCATTCAAACCTTTATTTAATTTGCACTTACTCATCCGCTCGGCAGCCTGCTTTCGGGTTAAGGCTGATGCCAGACACAGCAGAAGGCTTATAACCACAAGATTTAGCATTAGCTTTCCCATCGGTACCTTGTCAACTGATTGCTCGACAAATGGCCAACATGCTTTTATACACGGTCGACGAAAACGAGAACTTTAAATATACATATGTACATGTATCTATATAATGGGAAATCTGCTTAAAGGCAAACACATGTTTCGTGGTAGTATGCATTTCGATAATATTTATATTAAATTTGTTTATTAGCAGGTGGCTAAAGGGGTATATAGTTTTGCAAACTCCATAGTGTTCCATCTATCCATGTGGAGACTAATGCTTGATGGCTTCTAAAACTGATTAATTAAAGATTTCTTCAATAGTTATTATCCCTCAATGGTTCATTTTCTATCATAGGGTATTTCCGGGTGCATGCAATAGTCATGGCATTCGGATCGACTTATGAATCTATTAATATTCCCACCACAGCCGCTGTAGATGAACGACTTGCAATTGTTGTCAGTGGAGTTGTAAAACCATCGGCTCTCCGATCCACGGCAGTAGCCATACGCACTGGGCTTCATGCAATTCCCTGTCAAGAATTATGGTAGGGTAATTGAAACCTTTATTTTTGCAGCTTGCACTTACGCAATCGTTCGGCAGCATCGCGTGTGCTCAAGGCTAATGACATACTCAGCAGAAGGCCTATAACCACAATATTCAGCATTAGCTTAACCATCGCTTGAGGGTTTATTTTGTCAACTGGTTGCTGGACAAATCGTCAGCAGCCTTTTATACACGCTCGACGAAACCGAGAAACTTTGAATATATAATTGAAAATCTGTTTCAGTTTTCTCTTAAACGGTAAACACTTGTTTCGTTATTGTATGTATTTCGTAAATAGTTATATTACATAAGATTATATGTATAGCTCCATCCTTTTTCACCTAAGGCTTAAAAGATGTTATCCCTCATCCATCAATTTATTCGATCTCGGGGTAGTCCGGATTCAGGCAGTAGTCCTGGCATCCGCCTTTTCGCAAAAATCTATTATTATTTCCACCGCAGCCGCTGTAGGTAAACGGTTTGCAGGACTTCGATTTGGAGTCGTAATACCATAACGACTGTTTATCATTGCAGTGACCATACTCCATAGGTTTCAAGCAATTAACTGTCAAGAAATATCCTAGTAAAATGAACAAAAGGGCACAAAAATTAAACTTACTTAGCCGGTCCGAAAAGTTCATTGGATATCGGAGTGCTGGCAGGCCCACCAGCAGCCCCAGAAACACAATACTCCAGATTAGCTTAAGCATAACTTAAGGGTTTATTTGGTCAACTGACTGCTCCACAAATGGTCAACAGCCTTTTATAGACGGCCGCTGAAATGGAGCCCTTGGAATATCTAATGGGAAATCTGTTTCAGGCAAACACTTGCCTCGTTAAAATATTTACTAGATAAGTAAGTTAATTAAAAGTTACTAAATGCATATACCATATATTTATACTAGTTTTCCATTTTACATATACAGAGGATATAATCGGTAGCAACTGACACTCTTTGCTGCATCTTTGATAGCTGAAGATTTCAAAACAAATACGGTTTATTCAATAGATATTATCCACCAATTCCACATCCATCTCTTTGTACATGGGAAAACTTATGGAATCCCTAGCTAGTTTCGTAAAAGATATCCGGGTCCATACAATAGTCCCAGCATTCGGTTTCGCGCTCGAATCGATTGTAGGTTCCACCGCAGCCACTATAGGTGAAGGGCTTGCAGGCGTTGGCCGTTGGATCGTAATACCATCGCAACTGTCTTTCCTTGCAGCTGCCATAGTCGCTAGGTTCCATGCAAATCTCTGTAGAGAAGTATCACAGTTGAATTATCAAAAGTGCATCCACTCGTAGTTTTCACTTACTCTTTCGGTGCTCAAGCAACTCCTTTTTGGTTGCTGATGCCAGACAAAGCAGCAGGCTTAGAATCGCAAAATTCAGCATTAGCTTCACCATCGCTTGAGGGTTTATTTTCTAAACTGTTTACTACAGAAACGGCCAACGGGCCTTTATATACGGACACTTAAAATGTGAACTTTGGATCTCTAATGGGAAATGTGTTTCAGTTTTGTTTTTAAGCGCCAACACTTGCCTCGTTATGGCATGTATTTCCAAAATATTTCCATTAAATATACATAGGCTCTGAAAAGCTTTGAAAACTGTTCCATCTATCCAAGTGGAAGATACACACATGATCTTAATGTAGAAATAACAATTTTCCACGTTTTATATGCATATGTTTGTTGTATATTTATACAAAATGTTTAAAGCTAAGGGCTTATGGTTGCTAGTTATTGTAGATTACATAGAAGGCTCATGGTCATGGTTGGTCATGTGGTGGACATTCATTCAACAGAGAGAGTTCGGGTATCAATAAATAGTGCAGATATATATGTACATAAGCATTTCAGGACCAGTTAAAAACAATGCCAATTCCATTCACGGGGAATAGGGAATCCAGGAAGTATCACACAAAACTGCTGCTCGGCTCGTCCAGGTAGGCGCACCGCGTGCCCGCCGCCGCCTCCTCCAGCGTCTTGCGTCCAATGTCCAGGGGAATTTTGCTGACAAAGGCCGCTGCGGAGACCACAGCAACCTTTGTCGTGGGCGACGTTGGGACCTGTTTGGTGGGGGAGTATTTGTTGCAGTAGATTCCGGCTGTTTGCGGCACGGCCACTCCCCAGTTGGATGGCTTGATGGGCAGTACCTTTGGCTTTGGCGGCAACGGTGGCGGCGCTTTGGCAAATTCAATTTGATCCTGCGTGTCCACAGGCAATTCAGTCTCTTGCTCCTGGTCCACCTTCATGGGAGATACTTGCTGCTGGCTGCGCGTGATGGAGAGGCGTGGCGCCGGCTGCGGGATCTCTGTGGGACTGGGCGGGACCTTGCTGGTGACGGGACTCAGGTTAGCCCGCACCTTGCGCAGCTTGGAGACGGCTGCATTGAGATTCTCCTTGTTCTTCAGGAAATCGGGCAGATCAAAGTTGATCTCAGTGCCCCGCTGATCCTCCAGGCGCGCCAGTTGTGCCCGCTTCAGGCCCTCGAGTAGTTCATCTGTGAAATCAGAATGGAAGGGAGTGTTTAGTCTAGCGGTTCTCGTTCAAGGGGCACTGCAGGGGGCTACGGCTACCCACCTTGGTGCTCAGCTACTCGCTCGGTCACCTGCAGCTTCACGCCCGCCTTCAGCTTTGCAATGATGGGCTTCTTGGGATCTGCTGCTGCCGCCGCCGCCACCAGAGAGGAGGAGGAGGATGGATTGGCCGTTGTCTCCTCGGAATGTTGACTGCTTGTTGACTTCTTCTTCAGTTTGGGCAGCTTGCTGCCAGGAATGTTGTCGCGCTGCTGCTGCCGCCGCATCCTCTCGAACAGGGAGGAGGAGCTCTCCGAGGGCGCCTCGTTGGACTTCATGGAGCATAGATCGCTGGGCTGGGGCTTCGACCTGTCACTGGCCGCCGCCTCCGCCTTGCTCTGCAGCAGCTCGTTGAACATCTTGTTCGTCAGTTCGTCCAGCTGTCCCTGTGCGTGCGCCTGTGCCGTGGGCGGCAGTGGCTTCATTGGTTTAGTCTGCTTCGGCGGCATATTACTGCCGCCGCCGCACTGAAAATCCGACTGGAGCAGAACAATGCGCAGCCGCTGGCCATCGGCCATCGTCACCGGTTGCATGAGGTCGAGCGGGGCCTGAGTGTCGCGCATTATTACCTGCACGTTGTCCATTTTGTAGTTGTACTTGGTCAGTATGGGCCTGATCACCTCGTGCAGCTGCTTCTTGGGCTTGCTCTTCACGGAGATCACCTTCGGGTCGGGCAGATCCAGCTTGAAGGCCACTCGGCGCTCGATCACCACCTCCTTGCCGGCCAGCAGCTGCGACGACTGCTGCAGATCGATGGACTTGGTGCTGCCCTGGAACACAATGTCGTAGTAGGGATACACGAGGTTCCGCTTCTCCAGCAGCCGCTCTACGAGCTGTCCCACCGTCTCCCCGGGACGCGTCTGCACAATGGTGGTGGCTCCATCCGTTAGGATCACACGACATAGAGAGCACACGCTCTCCGCACTGGCGCCATGGCCGCCGGATGCTCCGGCATCGAACGACGACAGGGAGGAGCGCGAGCTGTGCAGATCACTCAACGAATTCTGGCCCGACGCAATCTTCAGCGAGGCGCTGGACAACAGAGTCGGTGGCGGCAACGGCGGCGCTGGCATCAAAGAGCTGCTCTGCAGATCGGACATGATCTCCGTGCGATCGCGGGACTTGCTTCGCGTCTTGCGGTGCCATGGGAGTAGGCTCTTACGGCGGCGATCCTCGGCATTGCTGACCGACTTCTTGAGCTGCCAAAAGAGAGAAATTAGGGAACATTCTGGCAATCAATCGTGGATGCAAAACACTAACCTTTGAGGAGGCAGCTAAGTGAAAATTTGTCTTCAGCAGCTCGTCCAGATCGGCGCCGCTGTATGGCAGGGGCAGGTTCTTCTGCTCGGCCTCCACACAGCTCTTGTAGAGATCGGAGCGTATGAAGCGCTGGTAGCTATCGAATTTCATCAGATTGAAGATCTGCTTCTGGGCGGGAGCAAAGATGTCCGGTGCGGCACTCGCGAGCTTCTCCTCCGTAAGACTGCGGGCCTGGGAGTCCACGTTGACGGGATCGCTGCTGCTGTTCGCCAGATGCTTCCCAAAGATATCCCTAGCCTGAATGGCCCTCTCCGCCTCCGATTCGAGCAGGCGATAGCGCTCGCAGGCGGTCCAAAAGTAAATGTTTTCCGCCGAGAACTCCTTCTTGAGGAACTCGGAGAAGGTCTGCATTCCGGCGGCATCCTGCAGCATTCGCTCGAAGGATCCGCCCCAGCTGCTGGGACTGCCATTGTCTGGTAGGTTGTCAGCGGCGGCGGCTGTCTCTGCGCTGACCGATATGGCGGACGGTGGCGCCGGCGTGGTCAGGATCTTGGGCACCTGCAGCAGGCTCAGCTGCTGCTGGCTCCGTGTCGACGTCTTCAGGTCGTCCAGCATCAGGGTCTTGATGTACACATCATTGTCGGAGGCGTTCATCGAGGCAGTGCGTCTCACCAGCGGCGATGACGACTGCTGCTGCTGCTGCTGGTGGGGCTGCAGCTGCTTGGCCCCCTTGTCGGAGCGCGGTGTACGGAATGAAGACTGACCCCAGGCTCGTCGGAAGGGCGAGGCATTGGCGGGCAGAGCACGGTTCTGTGTTCGTACGAAAAGAAAGAACATACATGAAAATTTGAGACGTTGTTTTTGGTGCGTAATAAAGTAGTTAAAAACAAGTATAGGAAGTGGAAGAACAGAAAACCGAATTAACAGACTACAAATTGTAGACACACGAGTGAGTAATCCACTCCAGTCCACTCCACTCCATTCCATCTATGTACAGGCCTCTGTCATTATCATGGTCAGACACAAAAAACACGATAAACTTTTGAACTTTCAAGTTAGCTCATAAATTTGTTTGTGCAATGCAACGCATTCAACAAGCAGTCCCCGGTCCCCAGTCCGCAGCACCATTTCCCTCCCCCTTCCCGGCCCAACAATTGTCTGAGTTCCAGTTCTGTAGAGCTATGCTGATGATGATGATGCCCTTCCCTTGTTGGTTGCCATTCCATTTACTGCACTTGCAACGAACGATAATCGCTTGTCAGAGATGAGGGAACCCTCCCATACCTCTATTCTATTTCGTATTTGTGCATTTCCCACCGACTTTTAACGATAGCTTTTTGTTCCCAAAGATTAATGAATTCCCCAGCCGAAATACCCATCGTTTTCGTTTGTTCTCCAACCTCGGTTTTCGCAGAAGTCATAACTCACTCGGGGACTCCGAAAAACCACACATTCGTATGAGTATTCATTCGTGTGTGGATACATAGATAAAAGAGAAAATTTTGAAACATTTCCGGTTGGATTTCAGTCTAAACAACAATTCATTCAAACATCCATCCATAAAGGGGCAAAAGCAATTTTCATTCATTAATAGACAACCAATTTGTGTGGCCTTTGAGATACGTGGGACATACGGGCTACCAATTTAGGAGAATACACAGATGACGGTGCAAACATATATAATAATAGATTGAATGATATATCACATGTGCACTTTTAAATGGAAGCTTTCTCCGAGGCCTGATTGCGAAAGAATTCCAATTGCGCATCTTTTAAAGTTTCCACCAAAGATTTCTTGTGACGCAACAAACATAAAAAATGCTATGATAAGAGCAAAATATTCATCAAAAATGCAAATGTGGGTCAAAAAATATACAAAACTCTTTGAAACTACTTAAACTGCACTTGAGATTCTGTGGGGCTTTGGCTGGGCCCCTCCTCAACAGGCAATTGTTGTTTCGGGGGTCACAAATCTTCAAAAATCTCCCAAAGGGGAAACGGAAAGAAAAGACTAGCCTTGAGAGTCGCAAGTTTAGATACCCTCACGGATTGAAGTTATAGTTTTTTGTTTAGATTCGAAATTCGAAGCCTTTTCTGCACTAATTTTCGAACATCCCCTGGAGACAACTAGCCAGAGTGGGACAGACATACATACACCTACATGGGACAGATGTACACATTCACCGCTAGAGTGACAGCAACAATGCGACAGCAGCGAAACCAGGCATAAATCAGCGTTGATTGCCAAACAATAGCCATGGATGGATAGGGGAGAGCGGGGGTCTGGCGAGGGTAACCATTCAGTAAGTAGGAAATGAGCAATTTGCCAAAGAAAATAATTAAAATAAATAAACGGCAGCCAATTCACAAATTGTCGACTCCGCGGCGGCGCAGCACAGACTCACAGAAATCGCAAAGAAAACAAAGAAGATTGGAGAGGAAACTAAAACTAAAACAAAAACCAAAACAACATTGAATTTAGGCAGCGAAAACGCAATGCAACGGCAGCGAAAACGCAAGAGTTAGCAACAATTACGGCCTCCACCGCCAAGAAATCACACAAAAAGCAAGAGAGAGAGAGGAGGGAGGGTAGAGGGTGGGAGAGAGTAACTTCTGCGATCGAAGCATGGGATACCCTTGAATGTGCTTAGTTGCTATGGAAGCTATTGGACAGCAGATTTATGTAGAAACTTATAGAACTAAAGAACTGCACCAAAAAAGGGTATTTCCAAAGTTTCGATGAGAAATCTTTGAGAAGTTTAGAGAATAGAACAAAAAGAAGGCTTGAATGCTGATCTAGCAAATCATACATACACATATGTACATATGTATATATTTACATAAATACATACATATTTATGTACTTTATGGGATCGTAAATCCTTTCTTCTCATCTTTCTGCTTTGGCAAACATCTGGTCAAAATCATAATACCCGCGTGCAACAACAAACAGCTCCGCCACCACCACTCCTACAACAGCCGACCAGGGCCCGGCATATTTCTACGCTTCAGTGGACACTGACTTGGACATTTCCCGGTGCTGAAATGGTTGCTACGACGACGATGATGATGATGATGATGATTGTGATGATGGTGGCGGTGGGTACATTCACATTTACATGGCCTCTCTTTTGCCTCTCTTCATATTAGAGTCATCATCTCATGGGCGTAGACTCCGCGCTCCAGCTCTCGGCCCCGCCGACTGCTGTCAAGCAAGTCATTGAGCCAGCCGCCTATAAGTTTGCATTCAGCGGAAAACAACAGAAGGGGACAGACTAGGGGGACAAAACAAACAAACAAAATCCCACGAGTAAATTATCTTCAATGGCTTACGGCTCAGGTTACCACTCTTTTTATACTTATTTTATTTATCCATAGGATAATTTCTCTATATACAACCCAGGCGGCTAATCGCACTGTCGATGGCCACATGAACTTGATCTCCCTATCTGTACATATATTCTATATATGTACAATGTAAAGAGATTGCCAAGCTGTCGCCTCTTGGTTGGATGCAACTCTCGGGGTGGCACTTAATTAGCAGAGCTCTGGTAATTGGAGCCTGGAGTCGGGCCGGTCGTCGGTGGAGACACCGCAAAGAGCAAATATTTGATGGTCTACTGGCCATGAGGGGAAAATTGTGTGGCACTCAATGAAGGGTTTCTGTGTGTTTGTGGTGCTCGTATTATAGAGAAAGCTGGACAGGAATCCCAACAACGACTCCGATTAATCCGCTCCAAGTACCTCTCTAAATTATTTTGGATGTGGCTCTTTCTTTGTTCAACAAGTGGCTGATGGTGCGAGTGGCGCTATCGTTCATAATCTAGAACAACTTTTCGATTGAAGGCGTCAAAATATCACGTTCTACATGGTAGTATGTATAGTACGCCAAGCAAATAACACGCATATCTGTTTCTTGGGAAATGTTTCGAGTATTCGAGGCGATAAACAGAGTGAACTCATGGCAAGCAAATAATATATGATATCAAATATTATGGCAAAGGTCTTGGAATTACACGAAATATGTACATATGTATGTAGAATTTCACAAGAGACCCAGTCACAGTCACAGTCACAGGATCCTGTTGCTGTTGTTGTTGTAGTAGAAGTTCCCCGAAGTGTGCCAGAAATTCAAAGAATTACTGATAAATCATACAGCAAACCCCTATATGGTTCACACAATCCATATACATACGAATACATATTCACATTCCTATATGCATTATGGCTGTATGGAGTGGCAATACAACAATGAAAACGAATCTTATCTGAGGAAAGGCGTCTCTGTGACAAAGGCTGATTGAAAATAAAATGAGCACTGGTCGTCGGGTTGGTGGGGGCGGTGTTTCGGGGTACGGTTCCATTAGGAATGCAAATGATAAACTAACCATAAGAGTTGTTAAACCCGTAGTAGGTCTGCCAGAACCTACCCGGCGATGGATGTGTTCGCGGCTTTTGTGTGTTCTCTATGTTTTATTTTTAATTTCAGTTTCTTCTTTGGTATTCCAAGCGGGTTCTGCCAAAAGGTGTGGTTTGGCGTATCGTGGAATTGGCCAAGTTTGTGTGTGTGTGTGTGTGCGTGGTTAATGCAAGAAAGCGAAAACGTGCCTTTTTTGTCACTCTACTTTTCCACGATCACATCAGTCGTTGGAGCTGACTTCACTGTACACTTTTGCTCTTTGGCTTTATAAGACGAGTAGTAATGGCTTCATTCCATTCAAACAACACACATATACATATGTATTCATTTTTTTCACACACTTTTTCTTGCCCTCTGCAACAAAATCCGCACCGCGTCACGGAATTACCGCGTCGTACTCGGAGCCTCAACGATTCAAACTTAATGCGATCGAAAATCTGAGGCATTATTTTAGCCGTTAGCCCGTACGACCAGATACAGATACAAGAGTGAGCGACGAGATAAAGAGGGACAGAGATGGAGACTTATTGAGCGAGTGTGAGTGACAGAGAGGCCAGCACACAACAGCTGGCTGAGTGCAGAGCCTATAAAAGAAGGGAAGGCAAATACGATCTCCAAGGTACTTATTTTTTTCATACAGTCTGTACAGTGTATCTGCCCTCAAATCAGGCCTGCAACTACCACAGCAAAAAAATAAAAACCCTCGATGGGTCGCGATTTATCAAGAATTTACGTGCTTGTGAATATCGGGCGTCGACCCAAAACTTGTTTATATAATGAAGAGAGTAAAAAATTACAGAAGCATTTCAACTAAAAAAATAATGTTTATCGTAAGAGAGCGCCTTAGCAATACCTCACCCTATTTTTACAGACCTTGCCGTTGGCGATCAAGCTTCTCTTCGAATTTCGAACTACGAGTTTCGAACTCGCTCTCCCGTGACGCATTTTGTTCGCATGTAGCAGCTGCTGCGCTGCCGCTGTCTTTGCTTTAATTAAATGGCCTTTTGCTTTGTCAATTAATTAAGCCACTAAGCCCCATTCATTTTTTTGTGTATTTTTGCTCAATTTAACACAAATGTTTTGTTTAGGCGGCAATTCCAGTGCCCATATAAGTATGCAGTGGAAAACGCTTAATGAGGTAAAAACGGTAGCTGTGCGAAAAATTCCGTCTATGCGAGTGAATAAATTGCGCTAAATATAGCCAAAAACGCGTGCAAATAAATTAAACGATTCGAAAATGTGCTGTAAACAAAGAGCTAGACAATTGGAATGGAATAATTAAAATGCCGCCCCAATGGAGGAAAATGCCCCACGAACAATGGAATGCGGGCGGCTGGCTGTTTCTGCTGCGCATTTGGTTGATAAATTAAGTAATTTGCAGATATCCAAAGGCCTGAGAGAGGGCGAGGGTGCGCGCCCAGAGATACGTAGTGAAAAGACATGGAGAAAATTCTTGCCTGCGTGTGTCGATAATTTCACTGTTATTTATGATTTGTTTAGACAATTTCCACGAGCAAAAAACCGAAAGAATCATAGAATAATTTTCTCCAATTTACGCATATTTTTTCTCTGGTTTTTTTCGCTGTTTTCGCATTTGTTTCGATCCCCCAAAGTGCAGCCAGAATTTCACATATATATTTTGTTGAACAATTGCGTGTGTGGTTGTGCATTAAATTAAATATATCCGGCATTCTGTTGCTTCTGTTTTTTCCCCCCTTAATTTTATGGTACGGCTATGCGGGTCATATGCGTGTTCTGAATATGCTCCAGGCGGAAGAGAAGATACAATTCGAATTGAATTGTGTTTGTTCAATGAATTTTTACAACTGCCCGAAAAACTCTTTTACGACCGAAGACTGAGGATGGGGGCTGGGCTTGGTATAGAATATTTACTTAATTTCTTTATTGATGAATGGAAACGGATGATCGTGTAGGCCGCAGCACTCACGACGACTCATCCGAAACGGGTGTATAAATATGTGAATTTTGAAAAGTGAAATGTGGCACGCGCTGCCAATATAAAATAGCTACCATTAGAAAGTCATTATGGCAAACAATGTTTTTGAGTACTTAGAGTGGGCAGACCCATCAAATATGAATGAATCAGTGGGTGTTTTAAAACCACGAGGTGTTCAAATTTAAATTTGCATATGAATGATGCAATCAAAGCTATGGGGAAAGCAAAAGATTTCCTTGAAAGATAGGATACTAAAAAAATTATTGGAATCTTACTGATTATCAATCAAATATATTATTTGTCCCATTTTGCTGCTACAGCTGTTTCCTGCATGACAAAGACCTGATCTGATCCGTGACACATGACGCGCGTCATGCGGCACTGCCCTCGGTTGGTTTGCGATCTGCGCATTGTGGGAACAATAAAAAATATTCTTATAATGAAAGATACATTTTTTATGGGCTTTTTCCCTGTTCGATTTGTACATTTGATATATCCTTTCTCTAAAACGGACATCTTTTAAAGCCAAACAAATATTCTACTCTTCATTCTAGGTAATCGTTACGAAAGAGCCCTTAAAATCGCACATAGAAGGAATTATCTCACAGACTATGGGGTACCGTGGATATGCGTCTTTTTTTAGAGACAAAATTACCAAAGCCTTCGATGAATATATATTTTTTTAAAGTATCTCCTTTGAGCAGACAAAATTGCTCAAGCCCTTGCTGTATTATTTTCGATAGGGAAACCATTTTGTTCTCTTACTTTTCCTTAAGTGGAAAATACCAGATTTGTCCTCTCTTGAGCGAAAATCTAGACCAGATTAAAAACGCAAAAGACCTCCCAAAAAAGGAAACAACAAATCACAGGCAAAGGATCATCATGATTGAGTAAAGTTCTTTCCTCAATTAAAATTCCCTGTGATTTTGTCCAGAACACCAGCCTCCACTTTGAAGAAATCGATGATGGATATGCGATATTTACAAACAAATGAATTTTATTGTGCGAAATACTCGTAAACTATAACTAAATGGCGTAATCTAAGGTGCAGCGGCGATAATCCAGAGATCCAACGACCCCGAATGATCGCAAAATAAACACATTCAAGTCTTAAGAGTACAAAGATCATGGGGGAATCTTTCGGGAAATTGGATTTGGCAGGGGTTCCCTGGAAGCCAAGGTGCCACCATATGGACGTCCGTATCGGTGGCCCCATATTCTAGGGAATTGATGGACGACGACTCGGGCGTAAATAAACACTGCTTCCAGTGAAATAATTATCAAGAGTAAGAGCGTAAACAATGGAATAGATTGCCGCCAGCTGGTGGACAATCGATGCGAAGGAGATGGATATACATGGATTCATTCATGACAGTGGAGGAGTGCTGTGTGTGCATTGAGATCTAAAAGTGACTCACGCGTATGACATTTGTGGCATCGCCCAGGACGGGGGGCTTGCTGAAGTCCATTTGCTGCACTGCATCCGGATCGCTGAGCGAGCGGCGGAGACCCGTCGTCACGGAGGCCCGTTTGGCGTGAAAGGAGCCCCGCAGGAAGCGCGCAAACTCGTAGGCCGCACTCTTTCCAGCCTTGCAGACGGCTCGCGGTGGCGTCACCTTGAAGCTGGGCAGCAGTGGGGCATGCATCTCGAAGGAGGAGTCCGGGGAGATGTTTCGGCTGTTGGAGCCGCCCGACTGGGATGTGATATTCGAGCTGGCCGAGCTGATGCCGTCGTCGTGCTCCTCATCATCCTCCTCCTCCTCCTCGCCCTCGGAGCCAGTGGCACCCGTTGCTGTGGCTGTAGAAAGTGGCACGCAGCCGAGCATACGCTCCTGGTCCTGCTCCTGCTCCGCCTGGTGGCTGGGACTCACGCGCAGGAGTACGGGCGAACTGGCCCTGCTGTCGGCCTCGGGTTCGCTCAGCTTGCGGCTGCAGGAGCGTCTCTTGGCCGCCGAGCTGAAGAACTGCAGCACACGTGCGGCACTGCGGCAGCTGCGACGCTCCGCCTGGACACGGGCCAGAGCCATGGGCGGTGGCATTAGATCTTCTGCTTCGGCATATTTTCGGGTTGCCAAGATCTGCTGTTCCTCTCGCTCCTTCTGCTTTAGCTGGTGCTCCTCTTGGGGCTCTCTGATGTTTATTTGTGGCGATGCACTGCGTCGGCCGCTGGCACAGTGATAGATCTCCCTCGCCTTGCGGCAAATGAAGGGGGAACTGCTCTTGGCCGGCTTTGACTTCGCCTTGGGTGTGCTGCTCGCCTGCCGCTCCTCAAACTCGCGCACAAATCGCGTCATATTCTCGCGATCGAGCTCCGTGAGGCAGCGATGACGATGATGCTGTTGATGTTGGTGCCCTTTGGGAGTCTGCTGGATCCGCTTGATCTCGAAGCTGCTGTCAAAGGTCCCCGAGTCGTTCAGCTGACTCAAAGACTGGACAAAGCGCTCCACCATGCTGGCTATGGATTCACCGGCACTCGTATCGGTGGTGCTTTTGCTTTTGTTGCTTTTTATTATGGGTATTTTTGTGGAATTTATATTGCGATTGTTCATGTCTCCGGGCTAAATGGTACGTGTAATTGGGGGAAATGTTAAACACACTTATTCTTTATTTTCTGGCAATTAAAACGCAAAGTATTGGCCACACGTTCGCGCTGCTTGACGGTTCGCATTCGACTGAATTTTCCTAGCCAAATGGCAATCGAAAGGTAAACTTTTTTGGCGAACGAATGGCGTCACACATACACACATGGAAGCAAGTGGAAATTCGAAAGGGGGAAAAGCCATTTCCATCTGGCATGCAAATTGGAGAACTGTTCTCTGTGGTGCTTCCCAGTGGCTCACGGGGAGTGGGCGCCTGCGCACTTGAGACACAGCCAAAGCCATCAATGGCGACAGCCATAGCCACGTTCACAGATGCCATTTGCCATTTCTTGAGGCTTTTTTTTATGGCATTAAAGAGTATTAAAGCCTTTAGTGGGAGGCTGCAATGCTCCTTAAGAGTGAATCATCGAGCGGAACCGGCTCCAAAGAGACCTCTGCTGTGCCCTCTGCTGTCTGTTCCAGGGTATTCCAAGCTTCGATTCGCTATCTTGGCTGTGTGTTTTATAGCTTTCTGCTTTCTTTGGGGCCTGGCCGAGACTCGTGCCCGGCATATCGAATGAGTCGGAATGAGTGGAGGGAGGCAGGGAATGCAGACCCCAAGCTCCGAGAAGGGGCAGAGGGACTGGACTGAGAGACTCTGGCGTGACGGAAATTGTCACTTGGGCTGTCTAATGGAAGCCCCCTCCTACTCCTCGCATTTGGATGGTGTGCGTCACTTAATCGTGGCCATAACGAGAGATGCGAGTAAATGTGCAATTTGCTTTACGCAATCGAATGTGTGGGATGCCGCTCACGAGGTTTCCCCCGTGTCCGCAGAAAAAAGAAATGAAAAATCATAATCCAAACAAAAGAAATTCGAATCGAAATTATCTTGTTTATGGCCAACAAATATATAGAATAAGGTCACGAGTTCTACGCATAACCAATAAAAAAAGAAAAACAGGCCTCCCAATAGGGTAAATAGCCGAAATTCCTTATCAATATTTGGGTATCAAAGGTAGAAGAAATCCACGTGTAAATACCATCTTAAGAACATAAAGGCTTTGACCCACTAAAACCTGTAGGAGAGTGCCTCCACAATCGTGACCAAAATGAAAAAGAGGGCACCATTTCCAGAGAAATTTGAGGCAAAGTCGTGGCCTTATCACTCGAACGAGGCAGCCCCGCAGTCCATGGGGGGATTACGATTCGGAAAAATCTCTCGAATCACCCCAAACGTCATGTAGTAACTGAAAGCTCGGGCATTGTTCCCTCAAACCACGTCATAAGCGCTGCGATGAGATGCTATGAGACGCAGGCAACAGCCATCCATATTCCCATTTATTTCTGACTAACTTCTAGAGAGATCTCATCCGATCGAAACGGAATACATCAAAGATCTCTCCCTCTCTATCTCCCTCTCTTTCTTGCGCCACAAAAGTGTGACATCATTAAGACAGGAAATCGCCACCGGCATCATTCAATACAATTGCATTTTTCTATCCATCAAAAGTGGCGCTTCGTGGAAATTCCACAGGAATCAGATAAATCTGGTGGGGTGGTGCTATTCCAATGAATGTCGAATATTGGAAATTCTGGGGGTCTACTATTTTTGGCGTTTAAGTGGAAATGGCTCTCCAATTGTTCGATCTTTAAGTGGAATAATGCCTGCGTTTACACACCAAGCGAATAAATAAGACCCGCTCGTGGGGCGCTGTCGGTTCTCTCGGGCAGGGGAGCGGCTGTCTCATGGGGCTGCGGAAAAGCGGAGGATCACTCGATTTGGCAGGCTATCAATTCTGGCTAAAAATTCCACAAGAGGCTGGCTGGGCTGGCGGATACTTTGCGTTTTAATTGCACTTCTGTTATTTTTTTTTTGGATAATTTCACTTTTTTATTGTTTATTCTGCGGAAAGTTTATAAAAACACACACACACAGACACACACCACGCACCCACCCACGGGGTCATTCATCAAATTTGTCTAAGGGGAAATTACCGCCGATTCATAGGGCAAATATTTGCCCCAAACGAGTATTTTTAGATGAAGGCGTTTTTGAAGCAGTTCTCTAGCGTTTTCTCAGTGTTCCCCAATAAGCTCTGCGCGTTTCCAAAGCGTTTTGGCATAGGCTTTTGCGCGATTTGCAAGCGTTTCCAATGCGCTTTGTACGCGCTTTTCTAGCGTTTCTTCTTTGTATTCGTGCGTTTTAGGTGCGTTTTTCTAGCGCTTTTCCATATGTTCTGCGAATTAAGAGTGCGTTTTGTCCGCGTTTCCCTTGTGTGCTTTTAATTTCGCGTGATTTTAGCTATGACGTCGATTGGGGAATTTTATTTGTTTGATTATTTATGATTTTCTACCCAAGGCAATTGTTCAGGAATGTTTTTCAGCATAATGTTAGGATCGTAATTAAATGGAACTTTTTGCACAGAGTTTATAAAACGAACGGAATTCCAGGTTTCATAGCATGTTTGTTTTTTTTTTTTGTTGTTATTCAGCGAGAGATCTATTTTTGGGACTAGGCCGCCAAAAGTTCAATTGACTGCAAAAATTGAACTTGTTTTTGTTTTCTTAAGGGAGGAGAGGCGATTGTTTTTGTGGGTTTTTGTTGATTCTGATGGATCCGATGGATGGATGGGGTCTGGAGTGTGTGGTGTGTGGCTTGTGGGGGAGGAGGTGTGTGTGCGCCTGAATTTTTAGACATACACAAATTCAGGTCTGGGTCGTCGTTCAGTCGGTGTAAATATTGGCCGTTTATTAATAACTTGCGCGACTTTAGCAGCGCGCGTTGCTGCTGATCGGAATGAACTGCGCTCGGCGACTGACTCAGAGTTTGTGAGTCCGTGTTAATGCTTTGCTCGTTGTTAACTTGGCTCTTGGTGAATGCCAGCCAGCTGAAACAGCGACTGAGCAGCAGAAGCAGCTGTCTGTCTGTCTGTCCAGTGGCCGAAGGGAGAACCACAAGCGAAAGAAAGAGACAGAGAGCGCGTGCGCGCGCGTTTTTGATCGCCACTTGGCGGCGATGGCACTGTCACTGGAACAGGGGCGGTTTACAAAAGCGGTTTCCACTGCTTTCGCTCTGTTCTACAATATTTTTGTTGTTGTTTGATCCATTAGTCATTTATTCACTTGGCAGTAAAACACGAGAGCCAGCAGCAGGGTGGAAACCGATCCGATCCGCAGAGTCAGGTGTTTCTCTCCCTCCCTGCGAATGCACTTGCCACCGATGGTTGTGGCGCAATATTTAGCTCTGAAATTGCAGGCAATTTTATGGATACACATACCCTGCACCTGGGAGTGGTGTTGGCTATGATGAGTCACTTGAAAACTGTTGCCAGGCGAAAATACTGTGTGCTAGAGAGGGGTTTTATTGATTTTCAGGAGTATTTTACATCCATTTAAGGCTTTGTGTGCTGCCTAAAATATATGGACTCTTTTTTATATTAAATGTGGTTGTTTTTTTCGATTTTTTATGCCTTTGTTTCACTAGGACACAGTCAATAAATTCACACAAATTTTCCATAAGCGAATGGAAACATTAGTTGACCCTTTTCCCTCCAAGTGCGATTCGGCAGGCAATTTTATAGAGTGGATATTTTGAGAAGTACGGCAAAAAGTTACTCCAACCAGTAGATAGAACAGGACTTCTGGGATACATTTATGGTACTGGCTGAGAACTGAACATCCAACAAGTTGCTGAGGTGTTAGATAGCATACATTTTTAATACATTCCTTTTAGATGCATTTTATTCTGAATTCTTAAAGGCAAAATTCTGCTTGTCACTCCACCAGGGATATTAAGAGGAACTCTGGAACCTATTGCGACAATATCCCCTAATGGATGATTAGGGTGATTATTGTTATGAAACCTATTTTCAGCAAAGGAAAACCCATAAAAAGCAGCTGCTTATAAAGCAATAAATCGATCCTAGATGATACATTTCATATAAAGACACTGTGGAAATGGTTTCAAGAACTCAGATTTTCTTAGAAACTTTTAATATTTTTTGCAGTGATGTAACTATTTGGTGGTTTAAATCAAGTCAAATCTTTAAAAAAATTATGGAAGTGTCACCCCATTTGTAAGCCAACTTCTTGGAACAAAAATCAAAACAATTTTCCTTTATTGAACTTCATACAATGGTTCAATAATAGGAAGGGTAAAGACATATCGTAACTTATTCAAAATGATTTGTGAGACATAGAAAGGATCTCCTTTAGAAGTATGCAGTTTATTATGGTATTCATTCATTAATTCCAATTAAGAGATCATATGACACTCTCTTCATAGAGCATTCCCTCGTTCGCATATGTGGACCCCTCGCAGCCCTTGGCTCCATCTATGTGGCTTGTCTGCTTTCTGGGGTTTTTTTTCTGCGCAACTTTCTGACAACACAACTGCTCTTGGTCATATCATCAATTGGCAGGTTACGTGCCTGGAGCGGAGCCCAAGGTGTTTATTGTTAGCAAAAAACAAATGTCTGACGTACTTTAGACAGCTTCATTTAATTTCATTCATTCGTTCCATTCCATTCCTCTTTTCTGTGGCTATCAAACATCCTCAAGAAGTTGTTTTTCTTGGCTAAATTTAAAGAATTTTAAAAATAAATAATACTTCGTTGTTTTCTTTTTGGGAGATAAGGAATTATCAAAAACCGAATGACTCTTGGGCTTGGGGTTCGTCTGTGACAAAAACATTACAGTGTGCTCTGCTTGCCACACGAGTATCTGTATCTATCTATCTACGTGTGGGTATCTTTCAGTGGTTACTATCTGGTATTAAGAGGGCTCCTAATTCCCACAGCGTCAGCTGGCAAATACGTTATGGAATACATTATGTTATTTCGGTTTCTGGTTTCTCTGGTAATGGTAATCGAAGTCACAGACAGAGGCCGCGGTGTCTGCGCCCTGTGGCTTACTGTTCTACAAACAAGAATCAACCTGCCAGATACATAGATACTTGATAACAAAAAAAAACAAAACTAAAGTCAAATGTAGGTTCATTTCCCATGACGTTAACTCTGGAGGCCACTGGAGCGGAGATCAGGAGGGAAGCAAAGTAACGTTCATTTGAGGCATTCCCCCAGTCCCTCTCTCCCTAACTTCTTCTCATTCCCTTTTTTGATGGCAGCACGAGGGTTGTTTGCTTCCTTCCTTTGCACCTGTGACGGCATGTGCCACAGAGTGTGCTTCGTTACCGCCAAAATGCCGACAGACAAAGAGTCAACCTGTTGGAACAGCCGGCCAGCCGAGCAGATCTCGCCCCGGATTGCGTGCCAAAGAATGATACGAGGGTAGGCAGTGGTTGGCACTTGAAAAATACAAATACTGACACGACAACCCAATATTATTCCATTGGGAGTTACATGTTCCTGCTCCCTGGAGCAGCTAAACCGACTTCTGTCCGAGAATTTCACAAAAACAACATACATGTTGTGTGCATGACGCGGTACATTGACGCTGCTTTATAGAATCGCAGATTACAAAGAAAAAGGACCAGTCGGAACGTTTTGGTAGAGGCACACCCGCTCTAGGCAGAGATCTATGCGCTCCACCTAAGATCTAAGCGATTGAACTGAATTCTCCCACTAGTTAATGCCGTAAGTTGATTAAGAATACTTCTATACTCCACACATTTTCATGTATTTTACTTTATCTAGGGCGATAATAAAAGTATGGTTTCTTATCAAAAATAGTTACATATATCAAATGTTCAAGGAACGTGCTCAAGCACAACCTACATTCATGCATTCTTTCTCAATTATTTGTTTTTCTAATTATATTTTGTTTCCAAGTAAACAGTTTTCGGGTGAGTTGTGGGATAGGAATCAAGATTGATAAAACAATGAGACAGAACGGCACGGCACAGCCATAAAAGTAAGCAAAGTGTGACGAACACTCCACTAGTAAAATTTCCCGAAATAGGAGTTGAAGTCACCCCCGTCTTTAGGGGTTACCTCTAGGTATAATTATAATTAGACCTCTTTTGAGAGGTCAAACCAGACATCATTCATCAGATGCAGATCTCAAGAGATCTGTGAAGTTGTTTATACTATATATTTGCGTATATATCATTTCGATGTGTGCTTACCGGATTCTCCTCCGAGTACAGACCGCAAACGAGTTCTCGAAATGACATTTTTGCATTGAGCTGGTTCTCTTTTTTGTTTTTTAATCAATTGAACTTGCAATTTGTACACTTTTGTTGTCTTCTTTGTTTTGTTTGTAATTTATATATGTATTGTATGCACTTTTGTTTTTTAAGGCACTTATTGTATGACGCTGACTGTTTTGTTCTGTTCTGGAGCTCCTTGAACTTTCCACTGAACTTTTTATGGGACAACTTTTCGTGTAAATATATAAAATAAATAATCGAATAATCATCGAATTCGTACGACACGGCGGTGGGCACAGCGAAAGTGAAAATGAAAATGAGGCAGAAAAATCGCGTGTTGTCAAATCAGAAATCAAACTAAAATTACGAATAAAGCACAGACACAGACACACACTGCTATAATGTTCTGTACAGTATACCCCACGTAAGCGCTATCTGCCAGAGAGTGGGAGAGGGAGGGAGGGAGGGAGGGAGGTGTGTCTGCGTGTGTGTGTGTGCAGGCGAAACGAAAAGGTCAGCACCATACATACATACATACATCGATGCCGTTAATTGCTTTAGATTGAATTAAGCTCGACGTTCCGCCGTCCCATTCCCATTCCATCCCATCCCATCCCAACCTCTATCTCTCTCTCTCTCTCTCTGTCGTGACCTACGCGCCACACCGCCTCTGACGTCATGCACAATTTATTTTTAGCAAAAAAAAAAAAACAATCATACGCGATTTCCGCTCTTATCACACATCGAATTATGACGCGTTGCTCCCTTACCGTCCGATAAGAGCAAACAATCGAAACGAAGTCACAGCCACAGCTCCGATTCGATCCGATACGATCCGATCCGACCCGACTAGAACGTTGTAACAGTAATGGCTATAAATCCATAATTTTGTTCGTCTATAGATCTTGAATCATGGACATTGGGAGCTCTCTGCCCCATCACCCATTGGCAAAGCGGGCACTGCGACTACTGGAGACCCGGCGGGCCGCTGACAAAGGAAATATTATTCTGACACTAACGCCACAGCCGACTCTGGGACCGGGACTCTGATTGTACGAGTACTCCCGCATGGCTGTATGGTGTATCTGTGTGTGGGGAGAGTTCTTGCCGCTTATCTTGGGGGCCCCAGAGAGTGGAGCGAAGCGATAAGCTCTGGAGGGGAAGAAGCTCTCAGGTAACAGTTAGCGGACCAAAAGCGTCCAGGTAAACATATTTTCTTTGATCTGGCCACAGGGACGGTTCAGAGAGATACGGGGGTGAGAACAGCGGCCCATAAAGGCGGCACATTTTATACATATATCTGTTCTTTAGCCTCGTTTATATATAGTATCTTAAACTACATATATCCCACTTTTATTATTCTTTTGCGCCCTAGAAATGGACATAGAACCCTACAGTTGATAAACCAATAAACGACAGGTCCATTGCATATATTTACGATAATAAGGTAGATCGTTATACAATATATGTTTCTGCGTTTACAGCTCTCCCATATCTTTGAAATTATGGATGCCACAAGATTTCCCAATTGAGAGCCTGCACATAGAATAGGGTACTCTAGCTTTCATATATATTCCATAAGATCTAGGCGTCAAAGTGGGCGGACACATGCTGTACGACTGCCGTGGATAAAGATATATAATATATTAAGAAATCATTCATCAATCCCCCAATTCCAATGCACTATTTGAGGCTTGTATAGGACTGATCCCGGTGTTCCAGATAGATTAAAAGAGGGACGACCTCCATAAAAGAAGTAGCATTAAACGGTTTCGTAAATCTGTCGTATAGGTCCCCGCTGGCACAGTAAACCCTTAACATAATTCATATATATGTAAATCAGAAGTCTCTTAAATTCTTTACGATTTAAAGCGGAATACCATCACCATTTCCGCCTACAGATTGGAGAGTGATACGGTCCCAAGAAAAAATAATATAAAAATGTTATCACTCACCCCCAGATCCGGTTCACTGTTGGTAGCTTCTAGTAGGCACTGTGTGGACGAGGATGCGGACAAACTCTGCCGATCCTTGGGGGGTTTATGTAGATTCTGTAGGCTGGCCCAAGTGTCCATCGGTGGCTCGATGCTGGCCACACCGGCCGACGACTGAATGCTGTCAATGGCCTCGAATCCCAGGGAGTGGCGGGAGCCTGGCTGCCCAAAGACCTGGACACTCAGCTTGTGCGGGGTCGAGGGTGCAGCATCCAGAGCCAGCGAGCGGCGTGGCTTGCGCGGCACGCACGAGGGATGGACAAACATGTGTGACGGCTCGTCCAGCGATGGGGCAGTGGAGTGCAGGGATATGTCATCCATGGAGGCAACACCAGCCAGGACACGCGGCGAATCGTCCACAAACAGATTGAGGACGTCGTCACAGGATCGCGTGGATGTGAGATTTGTGGCCGGGCTTTTGATGAGATTGAAGCTGGCCAAAAGATTCGGACGACGCAGCGAGGCGCTGTCCGAGGGTGACATTTGATGAGCAGCGGGATCGGGCATGGCCCTGACGGTCAATCGATTGTCGGGCATCCCCACAATCCCCTGCGGACGGGCTGGGGCCGGATGAGATGGTGCTGCTGCTGGCGCATGGACTGCCACCGCTGCTCCTGCCCCAAGAAAATCCACGACCAGAATACGATCGGAAATGTTGGTGCAGTCGTTGTTGAAGCCAATGCCCGAGTCCGAGTTGGAGGTGGTTGTGGAGATCTCGCTGTGGTTCGACGGCTGCGGGGAGTGGGCTGCAGCACCGGCGGCCGCAGCGCCTGCAGCTGCCTCATACTCCGGCTGATGGCTGCGGCTGGCCGGTGGCAGGATGCGCATGGTGTACATGCTACGGACAAGATTAACCACGTACTCCGAGTTGTTGGGAAACTCCAGGCACAGATTCGATATGGGATCCCTGGTGCACTGCAGCCGAAACTCGTGCGCTCGCTGCAGATGCTGGCCGTGGTCGATCAGCTTTGTGTCGATCACAAACACATGGCAGCTGTGCGAGATGCTGATGTGTTGGCCAGCAGAGCCGCTGCCTGCATTTGGCTCGTACTCCTCCTCGATTTGGGTGTTGTGCACGGCGCTGGTGACCAGGCCAAAGAAACGATTCTCGCTCTCCGACGAGGAGCTCACGTAGTTCAGTCTCGATGAGGCATAGGTGGCCAGCACTCCGCCATTGGCGCTCTGCAGCGTGAGGCTGTCCGGGGTGATGCACATGAGCACTATGGTGGGCTGGCGCTTTTCCTGCCGCAACTTCCGTATGCAGGAGCGCACCGTCTGCAGCTTCGAGCTGTGCGAAATCTGCTTGGGCATTTCAATGGTGCCCAAATAGCCCACAATTACGCGATACTCCAGCGCCGCACTACCCACGGCCCGAACCATGGCACTCACATTGGCCACATCCGCCGATTTGCCAGTGAGATTCGCCAACGGGGCGTCCTCCAGAACTGGCCGAAGCGTTGAGTGATCTGTGGGCGGTGCTGGCTTTGGCTTTGGTTCCACCGCATCCGGCGGAAGCTTCTTTTGTGGCGAATTACGCAGTCGATGCATCTTCGACTTGTGATGCAGGAAGCGCGGCTTGTGGCGCAAACTGGCGGCCAGCAGCTGGCCCCTGGCACTGCGCTGCATTTGCAGCGTGGCATTGGCGTTCTCCTCGTCCGAACTGTCCGAATAGTAGTTCTCGGCTATCTGCATGCGTATGCTGCCAAAGGAGTTGCCAATCAACTGGACCACCGTCTCGTGCGGCAGCTTGGAGACGTTCAGGCCGTTGACCGAGATGAGGAAGTCGCCGGATCGCAGGCCGGCCTGCTCGGCGGGCGAGCTGCTGATGATGCACGACAGACGACATGGCTGTTGTCCCGATATGGTGAACCCAAAGCCATTGTAGCCCCGCCGCACCTCCACGGGGCGGGTTCCATTGTAGTTGTAATTGGGACGCTTTTTGCGGCGCCGCTGCTGCTGCTGCTGGACGGTCGAGGTGGATGCCGTCGCGGTCGAGCCAGATGCCACGGCTGGCGATGCTGATGGATTGCCTGACGCTGGCGCTGCTGCTGCTGCTGCCCCTGCCACAGATGCTGTGCCCGTTATGGGCAATGGCGGATGATGGTGATGCATTGCGGGTCACTGAAAAAACGGTAACAAAGTGGTGGATCGTGGCACACATCTTCAGAGCTGCTGCTGCCGCCGCTCCATTCTCAAACGCACCTTTTTCATTGATGCTGGTTTCGTCGTGTCCGCTCTCTGGAATGCGGTTTGTTGCTGCCCCTTTTTGGTAATAGCAGATGGTGCGCTCTCGCTCGCTCTCCTGCGTTCGCGCTATGTAATCAAATAGCAGCAACAACTACAATACATACACGGAGGAAGTGGCAGACCAGGCGGATCTTGTTACACTTTTTCTAGTGATTAACTGATCTGTTATATGCCCAGACAAAAGCATTTTCACATTTTCACACTCTTAATAAATCCTGGCTGACAATCTTAAGCGTTTTAAATGCCATTTAGTTGGTTAAAAACAAATTTGAAAGACGCCTAACGCGCAAGCGTAGCGTATAGTAGAGGTGTCAAACCATCGATGGCACTATCGATAGTATCGATGGTTTTTCTACTATTCATGATACTATTGAGCTCTTATCGGTCGCTTCCCCATCTCTACTTTGATTTTGAAAAGTGCAGTGGTGTCAACCAAAAAACTTGAAGATCCCTTTATTCATTCAAAAACATAGCCAACTCATTGCAAAAGGTTCTGGCTGTTATTGTAACTGACAATGCGAGTGCCATGGTTGAGGCATGTCACATTCTTTGCTTGAAATATAGTTTTAAAAGCCTTTTCTTACCTTTTCTGTCAAACCATCGATGGCACAATCGATAGTATCGATTTTTTGAATCAATCTATTCAAAACTATCGAGTGGCGAATTCAAGTTCTATTTTACATATTCCTCGTTTTTTATATTCCGACGAAAAATACGAGCTCGATAAGTCTCTCAGCCATGCCCACATAATTTTATACGATTAATGAATCAATTTTCTACTTGACTGGCTTAAATTAAACACTTGCTTTTATTGCATTTTTCGTAAGAAAACAAAACTCCTCTAACGCGCAAGCGTAGCGTAAATAAAACTAGGTATGACAAAATCAACGATATAAATGCCAATCGAATCCGATACCTTTCGTTTGGGTGTCATCGCTCATCGCTATTGTGTTGTTGTGAAATACATTTGAACGAATTTTGGTTTATTTCGTTTTTCCATTCGCATTCGTTTAAAATGAGTTCTCCTAACAAAAACGAACTTGCGGATATCGATGCTATTGTGACAGAAACGTTAGAGGCTAAGCCATTACCTGCAGAGCAGGAGACTACCAAAAGGAAGCAGCCCACAGAAGGCGCGAAAAATGACGATGAAAGCAGCCCGGATAAGCGTATAAAGTTGGATGACAACACAAAAATCAAGGAAGAACCTTCCGATAATGAAGCAATAGCTCTACCCATCAAAACAGATCCAGATCCCATGGCTGTTCCTGCAAAAACAGATCCAGATCCCATGGCTGTTCCTGCAAAAACAGAGCCCGGGTCCAGCACGTCTGACGGTGTCAAGATAAAAGCCGAACCAGTGGATGGAGCAGCGGTGCCAGCGGCAGCCCGCACAAGTAGCGCTATAAAAGTAGAACCTGCCGATAGTGGAAGTACCACCCCAGCGGTTGTGGTAAAAACGGAGCCTACCCCCAGCAACGGCCAATCAGCAAATAATGTACCAAATATTGTGTCCTCTAGCACCACTCGCAGTTCATGCTATTTTGGCATTCGCTGCTACAGGTAAACAATTCCAAACAGATATATCAACCAGTCTCCATACATTTAATCCTAGACGTAATCCACTTCACCGCATGGCTGAAGCTCATCCGGGTGATGCGGACTATACGCGACCCAACTTTCCGGCACCACCGCTCGGCACACCGAGGTGTCCTTTTGGAAATTTATGCTACCGTCGCAATCCTGTGCACTTTCAACGGATGTCACATCCTCCAAATTGTAAGTTAGATTCAGAAGTGCAGTAATATCGAACGGAGTTAAACTGCAGTATAGTTAATTCCGATCAGAACATACGGAATCGTTTGCGTCAACGGCAGACACACGCGCGGCAGGCGGGCACGACCGGGGATGACGAGGATAGCGACGAAGAGGAGGAGGATCCATTTGGAGGAGACCATGATGATGATCTCGAATATAAACCAGGCGCAGACATAGACGAAGATGAAGACGAGGACGATGAGCTTGAGTTTGATAGCCAGCGCATTAATACTGACGACTACGATTAGGATGGTCTGATCAATGTTTTGATAGATTTTTAAAATGTTATATTAAATTCTAGCGCTAATCCGTTGATAATAAAATTTAATGTAAATATTTAAGTGATTACATTAGTAGAAGCCCTCATCGACATTCTCTGCAGGCTTTTGGTCGAAATTTGAGCCCCAAATGGCTGCCTCGCCACCACGTACTTTAACATTGTAGCAGACATTCTCTGCCTTGAGGACACTGTCGCATAGTGGTAATCTTGCGCCACAACTCCCGAGCACGCTGCAAGTTCAAGCTGATGTAACTGCGAAAAGAGAAATATAGTTTAAAGTGGATTCCTTATATATTTGTGCATCACATACCCCGTGTAAAACACCTGCAAAGTGCTGCAGGTCTCCATACAGGTATCGATGTCTCCGCTGCCCAAAGAATTTATGCATCGGCGCATCAATTCGCCGGTTAGGTCGGATAATCCCAGCACGTACTCTGTGGGATCAGCTTTGTGTCGATCACAAACACATGGCAGCTGTGCGAGATGCTGATGTGTTGGCCAGCAGAGCCGCTGCCTGCATTTGGCTCGTACTCCTCCTCGATTTGGGTGTTGTGCACGGCGCTGGTGACCAGGCCAAAGAAACGATTCTCGCTCTCCGACGAGGAGCTCACGTAGTTCAGTCTCGATGAGGCATAGGTGGCCAGCACTCCGCCATTGGCGCTCTGCAGCGTGAGGCTGTCCGGGGTGATGCACATGAGCACTATGGTGGGCTGGCGCTTTTCCTGCCGCAACTTCCGTATGCAGGAGCGCACCGTCTGCAGCTTCGAGCTGTGCGAAATCTGCTTGGGCATTTCAATGGTGCCCAAATAGCCCACAATTACGCGATACTCCAGCGCCGCACTACCCACGGCCCGAACCATGGCACTCACATTGGCCACATCCGCCGATTTGCCAGTGAGATTCGCCAACGGGGCGTCCTCCAGAACTGGCCGAAGCGTTGAGTGATCTGTGGGCGGTGCTGGCTTTGGCTTTGGTTCCACCGCATCCGGCGGAAGCTTCTTTTGTGGCGAATTACGCAGTCGATGCATCTTCGACTTGTGATGCAGGAAGCGCGGCTTGTGGCGCAAACTGGCGGCCAGCAGCTGGCCCCTGGCACTGCGCTGCATTTGCAGCGTGGCATTGGCGTTCTCCTCGTCCGAACTGTCCGAATAGTAGTTCTCGGCTATCTGCATGCGTATGCTGCCAAAGGAGTTGCCAATCAACTGGACCACCGTCTCGTGCGGCAGCTTGGAGACGTTCAGGCCGTTGACCGAGATGAGGAAGTCGCCGGATCGCAGGCCGGCCTGCTCGGCGGGCGAGCTGCTGATGATGCACGACAGACGACATGGCTGTTGTCCCGATATGGTGAACCCAAAGCCATTGTAGCCCCGCCGCACCTCCACGGTGCGGGTTCCATTGTAGTTGTAATTGGGACGCTTTTTGCGGCGCCGCTGCTGCTGCTGCTGGACGGTCGAGGTGGATGCCGTCGCGGTCGAGCCAGATGCCACGGCTGGCGATGCTGATGGATTGCATGCCTGGTTGAGGCATGTCACATTCTTTGCTTGAAATATAGTTTTAAAAGCCTTTTCTTACCTTTTCTGTCAAACCATCGATGGCACAATCGATAGTATCGATTTTTTGAATCAATCTATTCAAAACTATCGAGTGGCGAATTCAAGTTCTATTTTACATATTCCTCGTTTTTTATATTCCGACGAAAAATACGAGCTCGATAAGTCTCTCAGCCATGCCCACATAATTTTATACGATTAATGAATCAATTTTCTACTTGACTGGCTTAAATTAAACACTTGCTTTTATTGCATTTTTCGTAAGAAAACAAAACTCCTCTAACGCGCAAGCGTAGCGTAAATAAAACTAGGTATGACAAAATCAACGATATAAATGCCAATCGAATCCGATACCTTTCGTTTGGGTGTCATCGCTCATCGCTATTGTGTTGTTGTGAAATACATTTGAACGAATTTTGGTTTATTTCGTTTTTCCATTCGCATTCGTTTAAAATGAGTTCTCCTAACAAAAACGAACTTGCGGATATCGATGCTATTGTGACAGAAACGTTAGAGGCTAAGCCATTACCTGCAGAGCAGGAGACTACCAAAAGGAAGCAGCCCACAGAAGGCGCGAAAAATGACGATGAAAGCAGCCCGGATAAGCGTATAAAGTTGGATGACAACACAAAAATCAAGGAAGAACCTTCCGATAATGAAGCAATAGCTCTACCCATCAAAACAGATCCAGATCCCATGGCTGTTCCTGCAAAAACAGATCCAGATCCCATGGCTGTTCCTGCAAAAACAGAGCCCGGGTCCAGCACGTCTGACGGTGTCAAGATAAAAGCCGAACCAGTGGATGGAGCAGCGGTGCCAGCGGCAGCCCGCACAAGTAGCGCTATAAAAGTAGAACCTGCCGATAGTGGAAGTACCACCCCAGCGGTTGTGGTAAAAACGGAGCCTACCCCCAGCAACGGCCAATCAGCAAATAATGTACCAAATATTGTGTCCTCTAGCACCACTCGCAGTTCATGCTATTTTGGCATTCGCTGCTACAGGTAAACAATTCCAAACAGATATATCAACCAGTCTCCATACATTTAATCCTAGACGTAATCCACTTCACCGCATGGCTGAAGCTCATCCGGGTGATGCGGACTATACGCGACCCAACTTTCCGGCACCACCGCTCGGCACACCGAGGTGTCCTTTTGGAAATTTATGCTACCGTCGCAATCCTGTGCACTTTCAACGGATGTCACATCCTCCAAATTGTAAGTTAGATTCAGAAGTGCAGTAATATCGAACGGAGTTAAACTGCAGTATAGTTAATTCCGATCAGAACATACGGAATCGTTTGCGTCAACGGCAGACACACGCGCGGCAGGCGGGCACGACCGGGGATGACGAGGATAGCGACGAAGAGGAGGAGGATCCATTTGGAGGAGACAATGATGATGATCTCGAATATAAACCAGGCGCAGACATAGACGAAGATGAAGACGAGGACGATGAGCTTGAGTTTGATAGCCAGCGCATTAATACTGACGACTACGATTAGGATGGTCTAATCAATGTTTTGATAGATTTTTAAAATGTTATATTAAATTCTAGCGCTAATCCGTTGATAATAAAATTTAATGTAAATATTTAAGTGATTACATTAGTAGAAGCCCTCATCGACATTTTCTGCAGGCTTTTGGTCGAAATTTGAGCCCCAAATGGCTGCCTCGCCACCACGTACTTTAACATTGTAGCAGACATTCTCTGCCTTGAGGACACTCTGTCGCATAGTGGTAATCTTGCGCCACAACTCCCGAGCACGCTGCAAGTTCAAGCTGATGTAACTGCGAAAAGATAAATATAGTTTAAAGTGGATTCCTTATATATTTGTGCATCACATACCCCGTGTAAAACATCTGCAAAGTGCTGCAGGTCTCCATACAGGTATCGATGTCTCCGCTGCCCAAAGAATTTATGCATCGGCGCATCAGTTCGCCGGTTAGGTCGGATAATCCCAGCACGTACTCTGTGGGATCAATGAAGAACTGAAACTTCTTGGCCTGCCCCTCGCCGCCTTTCTCTTCGTCCACATCCATTTCTTCGACAGATGCTCCCTCGTCTTTGGCTTTGCTTGGATCCTCCACGTATTGCATCACCGACTGCAAGGCCTGCCAGTCAGACACAGACTTGGGTGTCTCGTCGTTGTCGTCGCGGGACAGATACTCCATATAGGTGTATGCCTCGATAAACTCCTGCAGGCCTGCGGAGTACGCATTGCGGAACTGATACACATCCTGGTCACGCAGTTCCAACGCTATGGCCCGAAAGTTGACATCAATCAATTTTTGGAGACGCTTCTGGGCCTCCTCCAGAATCTTCTCCTTGTTTTGCTTACGCGAGTCGATCGAATGCAAGGTGAATATAATTCGCTTGGACTCGATGGTAATGTCGCGACTCAGCTTCACAATACGCTCATGGCGATCGTGTTTCGTTGTCAATTCAATCGAATAATTTCGGAATGCCTGAACTATGGGATTGTCCTCATCCACAGCAACCTGTCGCTTCTTATGAGCATTGCCACGTTGGTTACCTCCAGCATGTTTCGGCATAGTTCTGAGATGGTTTTGTTTATGTATAATTTAGAAAACCGGCGAAAATGAAAAATCACACATAAATAATGCTAGCGATGTGCTCGAAGCGATTCGTTTTCTATCGGGTGCAGCCCATCTCCAAAAGGCCAGGGCTGCACTGCATTGTTATTGGTCGTATGTTCGTGGCAATAAATAATTAGAATTTATTTAATTTAAGACAAACAATATGCATGAGCCGGCCAAGAAGTCCGTCCACCTGGGCACCGGAGCCAGCAGCACCGCGGAGAAACTTTGTTTCGACAAAAATGAGTTCATGAAGGTGTGTTATTGCCATTTGAATTGGGCTCCTCTTACTACTAAAGTTCTTCCGAGCAGGAAAATTTCTCGGTAGACGAATTCCTGCACAAGAATCGCAATGCTCCCAGCTTGGAACAGCTGCGGGACAACCTGGGGCTGTATTTAAAGGGACTGCGATCTGCCATGATTGATCTAATCAATGAGGATTACGCGGATTTTGTGAATCTGAGTGCGAATTTGGTGGGACTTGACCAATCCATCGAGACGATTCAGCGGCCCCTGGAGCAGTTTCGCAGCGACATCGAGAGCATTCACAGTCTGATTGAAGAGAATGTGACGGAGCTCAGGGCGCAACTCGAGGAAAAGCGGAACCTGCGCGAAGCCAAACGAAGTCTGCAGAGCCTGAAGAAGGTCTATGAGACAACCGGCAAGCTGCAGGATCTAATTGCCCGGAAACTGGATGGCGATCAACCCGCACAGGCTGTCGACCTGGAACGCGCTGCCCTCGATCTCATACAGTTGAAGTTTCACGAGAAACATTGCGCCAACCACCTCAGTGCCGAGCAACAGACGAAAATCCAGCAACTGGAGACGCAACTCCATCAGCATTTGCGTCGTTTCTTCAACGATGCACTGGGACAGGCACGAAACTCGGCCCCAGAGCATCTAGAGCGTTGCCTGCGCATCTATATAACTCTCAATGCCTGTGCGCAGGCAGAGTGTGCCTTTCGCGAGGATGTTGTGGCGCCGTACATGAACGGAATCATCGGCGAGCAGCAGCTGCAGAACTCGCCTCAGGGCCTGGCTGGCATTTACAGCAAGATACTTAACTTTATATCGTTGCACATGACCGACCTGCTGCGGCTCACCCTCTACTCGGACAAGCTGGCGGGCTTCAATTTTGTGGTCAACAGCTATTGGTCGGACGTGGAGCAGCGACTGGAGATGCACATGAACTCCATATTCGCCCCGGGCAATTCTGAAGTGTTTTACATCAAATACAAATGCACACGGGATTTTCTGGGCAAAATAGAGGAGCTGCTGACCAGCAGCGGCGAGCAGGCGGTGGCCAGCTACCGCCAGCACAAGCAAACGAAGAGCTTTGAGGCACGTTGGAATCTACCAGTGTACTTTCAAATATGCTTTCAGGTATGCTCTATAAAGCCTTTAAGTTTGTAGATAATTGTATTCTTTCATTCCGAAGGAAATTGCCGGGCAATTCGAAGCCAAATTGGAACCCGTTTTGCAGGATTCCACTCTGAACAGGAATTCCAATGGAAATGCCTACCAATTGTCGACATTCAATGCCGCCAAAGAAGCAGTGACCCGTTGCTGGGCCGAAGGTATCTACCTGCCCGAAGTGTTTCCCAAATTCTACAAACTAAACGTACAGATTGTATTGCGGCTCTCCCGCTGGATTACTGATGCCATCGCCGTCTCGAAGAGCAGCGGCTTTGCCAAGTCCTACACTCGCCATCAATTGCTGATTGCCCTGCACGCGGACATACGGAAATTGGATGCATATTTGCCCGAACTGCAGCAGCTTATTATCCAGTCGGTGCCCCAGCAGCAGCGAACAAAGTTGTTCAACGATGTGCTGGGCCAATCCATAGCCTCCTTGGCCGATACACTGGGTGCCCATCTATCCAGCATACAGAAGACCTTGGTAGAGTTGCTGATCGGCGAATGCGAGACGGAGAATGTGCGTCAGGTGAATGATTTGCCTCGTTTGTATCGCAAGACCAATCGAGAGGTGCCTTCTCGTTGCTCAGGCTATGTGGAGCAGATGTTGCGTCCCCTCAAAGCGTTTGCCAGTCAACACGAATCCCAGTTGGGGGCTCTAGTGGTGGAGCAGCTCCTCTCAGAGGTAGCCAGTCATATCACCAAGGCGTAAGTTGTTCATCTCCACTAAAAGAAGCACTCTCTTCATATGCGTTGTATCCCCACTTTTGTAGCTACTTTAATGTGGTCAAGGATGTCCTCACATCGGTGCAGAAAACTGAAGAATCTCTGCGACGTTTACGGAATGTCAAGAGTGGTGGTTCTGCAACGCAGACGCCGTCTGGAAATTCCGCTAGCATGTCGGATGATGATAAGATACGCCTGCAGCTGCGTGTGGATGTCACCACCTGGAGTCAGGAGCTCTCCAAACTGAATTTCCAGGCCACGCAGTTTGATCAACTGCTGCAGCTCACAAATATGGTTGAGGATAGCATAAAGCTAAAGGAGGGGACGACGGCCTAGAGGCCTAGAGGCTGCCCATAAAACGTACATATACTTCACTTTATTCTTGTTAACGATTTCTAATAGTTCTTTAGGCACAATTAGTGTTTCAGTTAAGACTACGAATTGTATATTATATATATGTATAAGTATATAATCATATATGTATTAAATGCAGTAAATTTCACGTTTCGTTTCGTTATTTTTGTAAATACAGGCAAATGTAAAGGCGCGAATATTTCCCCTTCCAGTTGATTATTTGCTGTTGGAATGAGACAGAGAAAAACAAAACAGAGATTGCAGAGTATACCATAAGTTGAGCGGCCAAAAAGTGGCTGCATAAAACTAGAACTTTGTTAACGAAAATATTGCATAAAACGGCAGGCAAAAGGTGGAATGCATGCATGCATAAATCAGGCACTGCGAATAAGTAAATGTGCATAAAGAAGGAGTAAGGAGTTGAGCGGCGCAAAAGAACGGAAGACAAACAGGGGATTAGCAGGCTCAACAAAAACAAAAGGGTTGAAAGGCCAACCCAACATTACAGTTTGAGCTCCTCGGTGTCGGGCAGCTTGCGGAAAAACCATTGCACATGCTCCTCGGTGACATCCGACAGCTGGGCGGGCTGCCACTTGGGCTGCTGATCCTTGTCGATCAGTAGGGCCCGTACACCCTCCTTGAAGTCGGAACGGTCCTCCAGATGGCGTACGGCCAGCCGATACTCCATAATCAGGCACTGGGTGAGGGACAGCTGGGAGCCAAGCTCCAGCTGGCGATACGTGACTTTCATCGATGTGGGGGACATCTTGCACAGGGTCTAAAATAGAAACTCGAGCGTGAATTAAGTGCTAATTTATGTGAGGTCGTTGCTAATTGGCTGGGAATACGCGCTCTACAAATATTTATGCGCTAAAAGCGTAACGAGGGTCGATTTTCCCATCCAATTAGCAAGTGGCTTGTGCTCAAGTACTTACTGCCAGCGTCTTCTTGGCCCAATCACTGCCATCGTTCTGCAGATTCTCGAGTATTGCCTCCACCGAATCGGCTGAAAAGTTCTTGTTGATCTGCTCCAGCACTGGCTGCAGCGAGAAAGGTTTCTCCGGCTTCGTATGGAACTTCTCCAGCAGCTCTGGCACATCATCCGCATCGGGGCAGTTGAGCAGCGCCGTCTCGAGTTCAGGTATCTTGCTGCTGTCGCAATAGTGCGTGGCAATGCCCGCATAAAAGGCATCTGCACCGCGCAGGCGATAGCCCGTGAGTCCCAGGTACAGTCCGAGTTTCCCCTGCAGGCGGGGCAGAAAGTATGAGCCGCCGACATCGGGGAACAGGCCGATTGCAGTCTCGGGCATGGCAAACAGTGTCCGGTCTGTGGCGACACGATACTTTCCATGAACACTCAGACCCACGCCACCGCCCATGGTAATGCCGTCAATGATGGCGATGTAGGGGATCTTGTAGTTGCCGATCAGGGCATTCGTGGTGTACTCCTCCCGGAAGAAGCTCTTCGACTCATCCGTGGGCCCAGCATCGACCAGGGCTCGGACGTCGCCACCCGCACAGAATGCCTTATCGCCGGTGCCTTTGATGATCAGCAGGGATTTGGACTTTTCGCACTTCTTCAGATGCTTGTAGATTTTGCGCACCATCTCCAGATTGATGGCATTTAAGGCCTTGGGCCGGTTTAGGATGATCATCCCCTTGTTGGAGGACTCCGTGGCCAGCACGGAGGAGGAGGACTGTCGCGTCGACTGCTGCTGCTGGGCCATCATCGGTTGGACTTTTGCTGCTATCGCTGCTGCTGCTGCTGGTCCGCCGATGAGCGGCAATTGGCTGTAGGTGCGTTGACCGAACGTGTAGACCAACCTTTGAATTGGATTTTGCTGTGCGCGCGCGCGTTTAAGTTTCCGTTTATTTATAAGCTTTATTTTATTTTGTGATTTGCATTACTTACCATTTTTGCGTGTGTTTTGGTTCTGTTCTGGCAATTCCCGTCTCCGTCCCAAGTTCAATTTGAGTTGCGCAATACGCGAAAAGCTCCAGGCTCCCACACAGCTGTGGGGCCGTTCCATGGGGTGGCCAGACCAACCCGGAAGTTAAACATCTGTGCTGACAGTTGAGCTTTTTTTTAAGCCATGGCACATTTCAAGCCACTTTCTTTGAAACTTTTGGCTAAGCTTTGGCACTTTACCACAAAATATATACTTACATTATATCTCAGCAAATCGTTAGTACGCAATTAATGTAATTAACAATCAAACAATTTCTATATTCGCATATGCCTGAAATAATTCGCCTAGCCAAAAGCCACTATCTGGCAGCGCTGCCGCAATTCAATTCGCGAACTGCCAACCTGTTCCGGAAAAACAACAACACTACTATGTACTTATCGCGAATAAGAATAAGGAAAACAAGAAGCAATTTTTCGTGTGTAGTTTACCTTTATCTTTATCTGTCAACAAATAAACAGTGAGTAAACATTTGTAATTAGCACGCCCCGGACGCTAGGCCGTGCTATCGGCAGTTCAGTTCAGTCAGGGCCAGCCAGTGGCTCGCAATTGCCATTGCCATGCCCCAGTTCTTCAAGTTTTCGAAACTGCGAACAAAGCGACGTAGTTCATCCAAATCTGATTTTGTTTTCATATCCCCCCCGACGACACCGCTGCAGATGAACTATGACGGCCTGCTGTCCAAGTTGACGGAGGACAAGCTGATGCTCTTCGATGCCGGGGAAGGAGCCATTGTCGAGGGCGGACGTTGCAGACAGGATGTGCCTTCACTGCCACTTGTGGAGGATGGTGCCATCGAAGAGGAGCAGGCAGCGCCCATACAAACGATTCCACGCACCGTGTTCGCCGTGCCCCGTGCTCCATCGCCTTCCCCCGTGAGCACATCGAGTGCGAACTTGAACCTGAAAGCGGAAAGTGCTGCGACAGCGACACCTCAGCGTAAAATATCGACGTCATCACGTTTCATGAATGCCTTCAGTCAGCTATATAGCGGCGGCAACAATTCAAGCTGCGGTCACGTGGAGCAGCAGCAGCAGCACCACCACCATAGCGAAGACCCCGACCTGGCCGCCAATCGTACGCCAACAAAGGGCATGGAGTCCAAGCTGGTGGCCATGTGGCACAATGTCAAGTACGGATGGAGTGGCAAGATTAGGCAAACGAGCTTCTCCAAGGAGCAGCCGGTGTGGCTCCTCGGACGGTGCTATCATCGACGATTCACGCCACCCGTCAGCATGGAGAGCTCGACCACAGAACTTCCCAGCGGTGCTGACTCAACGCCCGACCATGCCACATCCGCCTTCGATAGCATACCAGCCAGCTCGACCACCGCCTCCTCGTCCCTGTATCCCTCACTAAATCCACAGCAAATCGATGAGATTGTTGTGCCCCAGGAGCTGGGCATGGATGCGGTCGAGAATCAGGTGGGAGAACAGCCCTGGGAGGAGGGCATCGAGGGCTTTCGCCGCGACTTTTACAGCCGCGTTTGGATGACCTATCGCCGTGAGTTTCCCATCATGAATGGCTCCAACTACACTTCGGACTGTGGATGGGGCTGCATGCTGCGCAGCGGCCAAATGCTGTTGGCTCAGGGTCTCATCTGTCACTTTTTGGGGCGCAGTAAGTGGATGGCAAATCACTCTTTAAATTAATTCTAAATGGATTTCTTTTACCCAAAGGCTGGCGCTATGATTCGGACTCGCAGCTGCATTCCACATACGAGGATAATATGCATAAGAAGATCATCAAATGGTTCGGGGATAGCTCCTCAAAGAGCAGCCCCTTCTCCATACACGCGCTGGTGCGACTAGGCGAAACTTTGGGCAAAAAGCCAGGCGACTGGTACGGTCCTGCCTCCGTCTCCTATTTGCTAAAGTGAGTGCAGTGCCATAAATCGATCTATAATGTTTATGGCATGGTATTTTGGACTTTATTATAGACACGCCTTGGAACACGCCGCTCAGGAGAATGCAGACTTTGACAATATCAGCGTTTATGTGGCCAAGGATTGCACGAGTGAGTATCAGAGACAGGCAACAAATTTAAAGCTGAATAGATAGCAGCCATCGACAAATAGATACGGAAAACCCTCCGTGACTAATTGTCATTACTCATGGAGGGGGCTGCCTGCCAGATAGCGTCACATTCATTTGATAAGCGTATCTATCTATCTATCTGCCTTTCAGTCTACATGCAAGACATTGAGGATCAGTGTAGCATTCCGGAACCAGCCCCCAAACCCCATGTGCCTTGGCAGCAAGCCAAGCGACCGCAGGCGGAGGCGCCAACCAAGCAGGAGTCACATCAGCAGCACTGGAAATCTTTGATTGTGCTCATACCCTTGCGCCTGGGCAGCGATAAGCTGAATCCTGTTTACGCCCACTGCCTGAAGCTGCTGCTGAGCACCGAACACTGTCTGGGCATCATTGGGGGCAAGCCCAAGCATTCGCTGTACTTTGTGGGTTTCCAGGAGGACAGACTCATCCATCTGGACCCGCACTACTGCCAGGAGATGGTGGACATCAATCAGGAGCACTTTTCGTTGCATTCCTTCCACTGCAAGTCGGCGCGCAAGCTGAAGGTCAGCAAAATGGATCCCAGTTGCTGCATTGGCTTCTACTGTGCCACCAAAACGGATTTTGACAGCTTCATGGAGAGCGTGCAATTGGTAAGCATTCCCATGCCATCCCACTATCAGTTCCCTCTATCAATATTTGTACGCCTTTGCAGTATCTGCATCCCATGCGCTGTGCCTCAGGGGCCACTGTGGATAAGATGACTGGCAGCCAGCACCAGCAGCAGCAGGCGTCGGAACAGACCGAACAGCCCATGGAAATGAACTATCCGCTTTTTTCGTTCTCCCGCGGCCGTTGCATGGACCATGAACGCGACGAGATGAGCGATTCGCTATACAAACCGCTCATAAAGCAGGTGGCAGCTTTGACACAAGAGCTGAATGCCGGTGCCCAGCTCTTGCCGCCACATCATGGACACTTTGACCAAGACCAGGATGATAGCGAAAGCGAAGAGTTTGTGCTGCTGTAGGTCGTGTTCTGTGTTATTTATTCAATATTTGTTTGCTATTGCTCGTTTGCCTAGAAAAACCCAACAGAAGCCCCCCGGTATCTCAAACACAAAGACTTTTTTTTGTTATACATTGTACGCATACACACATATAATATATCTGTAGTATCTAGTGCTTGTCCACACTTTAATCTCTCTTTTGCATTGTCTCGCAGTTCTCTGCCAAATGTTCCAAGCTTTTTCCATGTGTTATAGCAGCCCAAACCGATCTGTGTACCATATGATATGTGTGCGGTGCTTGTCTTTATTTATATTCTTATATTTATACATGTAATTCGCGGTATTATTATGTTTAATCACGAATGGAATTGAATAGTTTTCTTAGATTACACACATATTTCCTGGTTAGATCCTTACGTTCTAGAAATTAGTTAAATTATATACCATGTAAGTGTCCCATCCATCATTATTGTTTTAAAAAAGAATAAGTGTATATATCCTCACGGAAATAAATAAATAAATTATCCTAAATATACATCAAATATATATAAATACTGTGTACAATTGATATGCGGGTGGAATAAGTACTTTTGCATTGCATTGCCTCTAACTATACTATGAGTATCTCTGGTGACCTTAATCCTAGGATCTAATCTGCTTCTGGGACTAGTTGTCTCTGAAAGAACCACACAACCGCAGTTCCTGCTCAGTGTTAAAGTATTTTCTTGCTAAAAATTTACCTTTCGGTTACCTGGGCCTCTCGCTCTAGCCGCTTCAGCAGCTTGGACAGATTCTCTCGTGCGGTCGTTGCCCTTGCGCCGTTGATGCTGATCGCCGTACGATACGCCTCAATGGCCTCCTGCACCTTGTCCCATCGATGATAGAGCACACCCAGATTCGAGTAGTACAGCATATTGTGTGGATCCAGCTGAATCACACGCTTATAGAGCGTCTCTGCCTCGACATAATGCTTCAGCTTGCCCAAGACATTGGCGCGTATGAACAGGATGCTCATCTCGTTGGGCAAATGCCGCAGAGCCTGATCCGAGATGCGCAGAGCATCGTCATACAGCGAACGATTGTCGAGCATGGTTAAAATGTTGGCCCAGGCCTTTGGCTGCCGAGGATTCAGCGTCACGGCGTGCTGCCAATGATGCAACGCTTCGGCATAGAGCTTCTGCTCCAAGTACAGATTCCCAATGTTGTAATAGCACACGGCAAAGTTCGATCTATACTTGAGAGCCTTCTCGTAGCTGGTCCTTGCCTGGTCGTACTTCCTTTGGGCCGATTGGACAATGCCCAGATTCATCCAGGCGGCGGGGAATGCGGGAAAGACCTGCAGGGCCATGCGAATATACTTTTCAGCCGTCTGCAGCTGTCCGTGCTCCCGGTAGAGATTGCCCAGGTTCATCAGAGCTGCCTCGTACTCGGGATACAATTCAATGGCATAGTGATAGTGCTGAAAGGCCTTGGTATTGTTGCCCGTGTCCGTGGCCAGGCGAGCGATGTTGTAGTGCACCTTGGCGTTGTCGGGGCACACCTCCAACGCGGACTTGAACAACTGATCCTCGTTGAGCCAGTCGGTTGCTCGCTGACGTGTCCGCACCATCATCACGGCAAAGAGGAGCATCAGAAGTGTCTGCATGACAGTGCGCCAAAATGGCTTGTGGCTGTTGTAGTCGTACCAATGGAGGAATCCATAGATGGACAGCAAGCAGAAGCCGATCGAGGGCACGTACAGCGTCCTCTCGGCTATAACAAAGCCCACGCGAATTATCCCCGAGGCGGGTAGAAATGGAATGATCATCAGGCCCAGGCCAAGCATCATGCCGGGCAGGCGGCGAAAGTTCATCAAGGCCGTCAGCAGGATGGAGTAGAACCCAATCACGCCCTGCAGCCGCAGATCCCAGATGCTGGTCACCAGCTTCACACAGCCCAGGGCCCAGTCGTAGCACAGCCAGTGGGGGCACAGCATCAGCCAAAGGTTCATGACCAGCAGATACTGCTGCGAGAGCACGCGCGTGAGGATGTGGTCGTTGTGGGCAATGGGATTGTCCACTTCCTTGAACTTGGGCGACTCAAAGTTCTGCCACCAGAGACGAGCCGTCAGCAGGGCCGATGTCCCAAGGATGTAGACAATGTAGCTGATGCGCGTACGCAATATCCTGCCCTGATCCTTGAGCGACAGGTGGTAGAACCCGTTCTGAAAGTAGTCCATCAGCACACAGGACATGGGTATGGTCACGGCCGACTCCTTGAACAACATCCCGACCGCCGTGAGGGTGAGTATCAGGCAAATGCTGTGGGGACTGTGCTTCCCGGTATTGGCCACCGTCAGCAGCAGGCAAAGGAGATGGATCATTCCGAACATAAGCTCTGCCCGGCCAACAATCCCTGACACTGCCTCCGTGTGGATTGGATGGGCGGCAAACAGAGCTGCCGAAATGATGGCCCACCGCTCGCCGTTGATTTCAACCACATAGAGCGATCGGACCAGTCGCCACATCAGCAGCGTATTCACACAGTGCAGCAGGAGATTCAAGAACTTCATGTGTGCCGCCGTCAGGCCCAGGAGTGCGTATTCGCAGTGGAACATCAGCGTGGTCAGTGGTCGGAAGGATTTGTGCGAATCGGAGCTGAGCAACGAGGCGCCCCAAAAGTCGTGCGTGAAGATGGCCGTCCAGTTGGTGGGCAGAGCATTCACATCCTTATTCTTCACAATCGCCACCGTATCATCAAAGACGAACTCGGCTCCACTCAGTCCGCCGCACCCGTAGCAGACCAGGCAGATTAAAACCAATATCGACTGGCATACCATGCTGTGGAGCGCGGTGCTCTGGCCGAGAAGACCGACGCTCATCGTTTTCATGTTTCAATTGATATTTTTGCGAGCTTTAATTCACTTTTTAATGGAAATTTACTGTTTGCGGCGGTTTGTATACATTTTTTTTGTTGTGGCTCTCCCACCCACACAACGCACAGTGATGCCAACTTTGCCCAAAAAGAGCTAGGCTATCAAATGATAGCTGAATGCTAATAATTTTAACGAATTTAATGTTTTGTTCTCTCCTACCCTTATTTATTCTATATCTCTTTCTCTAACCCTTAATTATTGTACATAATATTTGTACGCAGTTCCGGTAAATTTTACGGCTAAATTTGGCTATAAAGCAAGACTGTCAACACAGTCTTAATTTTCATTCCCATGTTAACGTCGACATCAGCTGTTCCACCTTCAACTGCAAACAAATCTGAAGAAAATTAGTTAAAAATTTGTTTATTCATAAAATGTCGGAGGAAATTCTGTTTGACTGCCTGCACGCCGAGATAGTCAACTATTGTCTAGATAGCAACAAGGTGGGTGAAAACCCAATTGAAATATCATTTCTTAACTTTCTTCCGCCTCCCAGGAGCACGACCTGGCAACATTGGAGTACATTGGCTTCACCACGGGATATCGTTTGATAGAGCGTCTTACGCGCGAGGTTGCCCGATTCAAGGATGAGCTGGATACCATGAAATTCATCTGTACCGATTTCTGGACCCTCATCTACAAGAAACAGGTAGACAACTTGCGGACGAACAATCACGGCATGTATGTGGTGCAGGACAAGGCATTCCGCTTCTTAACTCGCATCTCGCCGGGCACCAAGCAGCTGGAACACGCGCCCAAGTTTGTGGCCTTCACCTGTGGCCTGGTGCGTGGAGCCCTCAGCAATCTGGGCATCAACAGCACCGTCACCGCCGAGGTGCAGAGCATACCGGCCTGTAAATTCCACATAGAAGTGAACAGGAGCTAGAGTATTAAAGGGCGGTGTTTTATTTTGTTTACAATTAAAGTTACTATAAACTAGATTAGGCTATTTTTTCATAGAACGCCACGACATTCCGGTCAGTCCAGTCGAGGCGTTCCCGCAGAATCCACACATCGGTGGGAAGCTGCGGCTGAATGGGATTCGGATCTGTATGTATGCCAACGGCTGGCTGTGGCCCTATTAATATCAGCCACTTGCCACGATATATTCGCAGGTAGTTAAGGAAAGCCCGACGATTGTTAAAGTAACAAAATAACATCGCACATGGTGGAGAATCGTTGCAGCAGTTGCTCAAGAAACCCGAGTTCAGTTGGCTTGGATTGGCTGCATCTTCCACATAGTTCAGAGGAATGAAGCTGCGCACGGAATACTTGCTCTGCCACCAATTGCGATCGACTTCCAGGCCATGCATGGAGATTTTATGCTCGCCAGCAGCTGCAGCCATCAGCCATTCCAGGAGCCCACTGCCGCAGCCAATGCTCAGAATGCGCTGGATGTTGTGCTTGGCCAGAAAGTGATTGTAATTCTCCAAGTCCACCGATGTGGGCCATATCCAGAGCAGCTTCCGCTTCAGCTGCTGCTCCAGCGAAACGCCAAAGGCAAGCAACTTGCGCCAACTGCCCGAAGCACCATTCGTTAGATAATAGATCTCACGCAGCGACTCGAGTTCCGATTGCTCGTCGAACATATTGAATACTGATTTTTGGTAATACTCGAATACTCTTTTCGCACTGTCTTCCCTTTCTTCCGATAGCCAGCGATCTTGGCATTGACGTCGGTGCGCGGCGGCGGCACACGCGGAAATATGGCGAGCGGCCAACTAAATGACGGTGACGGTTTCGTGGGCATCTTTCCCAGCACTTAACTAATCACTAATAAATCAAGGGCCATCTGCCAAAAAGGGCAGCGGCGGCAGCAACATCATAATTAGAATATCATTAGAATTCGATCAATTTGTGTGTTCGTTTTCATACGAATATTTGAAATTCTTGCGCCAGTGCATCTCGCTAAAATTGGAGTTGCTGTGGCCCGGGCCACGCTGCTGCTGACGTTGCTCCTGCATTGCGGCAGCATCTTGACCCGTGGATACCTCCTCCTCCATGGTCAACTCATTCGAGTACTCTTCGTTGTCCAGATCCAAGATGATCTTCCTGTAGAGCTTTACATTTTGCTTTTGCATTGCATCTGGCAGGGGCTTGGGGGCGGTTGTCATCACTGGAGCTTGCTGCTGTTCCAGCTGCACTTCGGGTAAGGGTGGGGGCAGCAAAACTGGCTCCACATTGCCCACGCTCTTGATCACGCTGTTGTACCGCAGACTCTCCGTTGGTGTACCCTCTGCAGTCTCTGGCTCGAGTGCCCTCGGTGGAGTTATGATTTCCACGCTGCTCTCAAATGAGACACCTGGATGCATGGAGCGAAGGTGGCGATGCATGTTATCCCGACGATTGACTGTGACATCGCACTGGGTGCAGCGATAGCGCTCAACAGTCTTGTGTTGCCGCAAATGGCGGGCCAATGCATCCGCGTCGTTGTAGCTCTTGCCACAGAGTGGACAGGGTTGGCGCTCGCGCAACGCGTGACGCTTCATATGCAACCTGAGCGTGGACTGGCGCAGGAATGACTTTTGACAGACTTTACACTTGTGACGAGAGCTGTTCTGGTCATGCTTCTGGCGATGCTGATTTAGATTGGCCTTGTTCTGAAAGAGTTTGGCACAAGTTTCGCATTTGTATGCAAAGCCGTGATCTGTGTGCGCCACCAAATGATCCTTGAGTGTGCTCAGACAGCGGAAAACCTTGTGGCAGTGATCACAGGCGTGCTGCTCGTTGTTGTGAATGCGCATGTGACGCTGCAGGACGTTTGGCTGCTTAAACTTTTTGCCACAAATGCTGCAGGAATACTTTGAGAGGCTGACGTGATTGTTCTGGTGATACTTTAAATGCGAGTGGGTGGCAAATCGCTATTGGGGAAAGGAATCATCCAATTATAACAATCGGGAGTTGGAAAGGCAAAAACTCCACCCACTTACGCGGTTGCATTGCTTGCAGCAGAACTTCTTGAGCAAGTCGTTGCCGCAGGTAAGATGGTAGTACTGTTGGGTGCGGCTGCGAAAATCCTTCTTGCACACGGTGCAGTGATAGCCCTGATCCGTGATGGTAATCCGTTTGTCTGCGGTCCTCTTGGCATTTGAGATTTTCTTTGGTGAGACTGTTTCTTTGTTGGTGCATTCCAGACAATCGGAAACATCGGCCACCAGGCAGAGGCGACACTTGGTGTGGCCACAGCTGTCGGTGACCAGGCGATTCTGTCCAGTTGCTTCGCAATCGCATCGCGGACATTTACCCATCACATTTATGGATATTTATTTCAAACAACGAAAAGTGCAGCGCATGCAGTCAGTCTCTTCTTCTTGAAGGGGAATCAGCTGGCTGCCAGCCATTCAAAGCGAAACGTAAACACAGGCGGAAGTCGGGGAAAATATGATTTATATTTTAACATCTTTAAGATTAAAACTAAATGATTGAGAGAATTGTCTTAAATTATAGCAGTAGAATGAGCTGAGCTTCAACAAAATTTTCTTAATCTCTTAATCATCCATGCCCTCCAGATCCAAGCTAGCAACGTGGCCCGGAAAGAGGTGGGCCTTCTGCATGGGGACTTGAACAAAATAGCGCTCAGTGAATTTTGTATTGCGGCGGGATAGTACTTCTTGGAGTATCGTCTTGTGGTCAACTTTCTTCGTGATTAGGAGACGCCGAGATTCCCCATTGCCATAGCTACCCGAACGTAAACCGTATTTACTCGCAATCCTGAAAGTGGAGTCAATTGATGTGATTTTTAAATGGTGGTGGAACAGACTTGAGGATTAAACCATATATTGTTATTACAAGACTACTATGAGCAGAGATGAGAACCGACCCCACAAAACAAAGTACCTCAATTACCAATTACAAATACGCGCACGATTTCCAAATCATGCCATCGATGTGGGCACTTACTTGTGAAATGAGGCACGCTCTTCCTTGGAGAACGTAGGCTCAAATTGCATATCGCGCATATCATCCGATTTGACATAGTTTTCAATCATTTTGCGATAGCCAGCAAGATTTACATGCGGCTTGTTACAGCCACCCAAGCCAGTGCGATTGCTCTTCAGCAAATATCTAAAAATGAAGTTAAGTTTTACAATGTCGATCACACAAAGAATTTGTTCAATAGTACATACCCAACGGGTTCCTCGCGTCCCTGCTTTTCGCGTCCCAAGCCACCGCCCGTCCAGCCCATGAGACGCATCATGCGGTAGCCCTTGTTGGTTTCATCCAATTTGGGATCGCCCAGGCTATCTGCAGACTCCTTCGTCACATTGATGTTCACACCATTGACAGTCTTCTCGACTTTGATGGTTTGGCGGGTGGCGTTTAGCTGAATAATTTTGAATTTGTAAGTCAATTGACGCCGATCTTGTAATGCTTTTGAATACCTTGATGCTGTAGCAGTGTGTTTGGAGCAGGAACAATGCCTGTTTAAATGCTGCAATCTTGGCCGCCTTGAGGGTTTCACCTTGGCCAACTGCAATAGCCTCGTTATTCACAAGAATCTCGGAATATTTCGTCTTTTCAGTGGATTCGGGCTCTTTGCACGGACGCTCCTCGTACTTAATTTGGCTTATGGTACACGAATTGCGCAAACAACTCCGTCCGCCGGCTAGGTATAGTATGAGACTGCCAAAACGTAGGCCCTCGAAGAGATCAATTGGTTTTCCGCCGCCAAAACACTGACGTTCTCGACTGTATGGATTGGTGCTACCCCGCTGCTCATCCTGGCGTTGATTTGGCTTTGTTGAACCACTGCGCCCTATTTGTTATTTGGAATTATTCATTAGGAAGAATGCGTGGTCTCTGGCTCATATAACAACTAGTAATATAAATAATTCTCTGCCTCATCAAATCGAATTAATTCTTCCGTCTACCTTTGGCGCGCTGCTCCGCCGCATCCGATGCGGAGACAAATGTTCGCTTCAGACGCTGGTCACGCTTCCGTCTAAACTCTTCAGCGATGTCTTTGGACAATTCCGCCACCAGATGCATCGTTTCGCTTGGGTATTTGCAGCCGAGGAATTCCATATTGACAAATGTCTGAGCCAGGCACACCATGCGGTCCTTTTCAAAGCGATCCTTGTGGGCGACCATAAAGCTGCGCCGCAACTCCCAATGCTCCTCACTCTCATATTCCGTCCTGTAGTCGTCCACATTCCAGTCCAATGAAAATTCTCCGGATCCATAGCCGGCGTCAGATTCTTTAGCCTTATTTTTTTTCTGTTTTTTGGTGGTTATAGTATTGTCAGGGATTACTACATCGTCAGACACAGTCTCAATTTTTTGTTTCTTTACTTTTGAAGCCATTTTTTACGAAAATCGTATGTGTTTCCCAAGAAATTTTTCACGCAAAGATGGTAGCAGTGTGACCGCGGATTTATCGTTAAAATATACCGTCGGACCCTCCGAAATATACCAAAATATACCGTCACATTTTAAAAATATACCAATGAGGTAAGTGGCGGAAAATATTATTTTTAAACTTATTCAAGAGTCGCAACACAACGGACCTTTTATAGGTCCAAGTGAGCTTGGGGGCGGGAGGCTCTTATCCCCCCCCCTCCCGGCTACCGCCCTAACCTAACCTAACCTATTCAAGAGTCTAAATGATAAGAACAAAATTAAATCAATTTTTCAATCAAATGAATCGATCCCCCTAAAAATGAAAATAAATCATAGATATAGATATGGCGCTGCCATATTCTATTTGCATTGCAGCGGTGAGGGCGAGTACGAGTTTGTCCCGGGTGAACCTAACATAGCCAATGATATGTAACTCTTTTCTCAAAGCATCCAGAGCTTACGTCCGTGCCCCCACATTGAAGGAAAATCGAGACGCACAAGCGAATCCTGCAAAAGGAAATGCCCCAGAATAGTAGTTTACTTATTCTGCAGTGTACATACATATATGTATTTGGTTAGCATTTCTTTTAGATTTGTTTAATTCGTTGTTATTTCCAACTTATGTATGTTCGATGTTGTTTATTATGCATTCAGCATTCTGTATTTATTTTCTTTCGTTCTACATTTTCTGTTCCTTCTTTCTTGTAACATTAAATCTATTCCTTGAGTTTCATTTCGTTTTCTTAACGAATCGCCGCCCCCTAATCAACAGCACTGATAGATACAGAGTGTATGTATTTTTCTTTTCCTATTAGAATGCTTTTAAATTTCGATATCGTTCTTAGTTATTATGAGACAAAGTCTTTGCCTTTTGTATAAGTCTTTTCCACCCACTCCTTTGCGGGGAGCAACATCTGCGAACTAACACAGAAAAATACAAACAGAATATAAGGGAATAACAAAAACCTGGACCCTCTTTCAGTGGCATGTTCTTTGGATCTGCCTTGGGCTCCTATCCTTCCTTACTTATAGACTACCCAACCATGTACCCTATATCTGTATTTTTTTAGTCTTGATCAGAGTCCTCATCATAACAACTGTCAATCGGCGATGGCTCCGAGTCGCTTGCAAATAGCTCTTCTAGATCCTGCATCTCCGTCTGAGCACCCAAACGTTGAGCGACTTCCCTCAAAATGACAATCACAGCCTGGCCCAATGCCTTCACAAGCTTCTCCTTACTCCGATTGTAGCGACGGCGATGTCTGTAGAATGGAATAAGGAGGGTGATTATTATTAACCAATTGATAGGTAGGCATACGCTAGAATAGTACCTGTAGTACTTATCCCTCTCGCTGAGTTCCTTTCCAGCCGGACGCTTGCGAGATTTACTATCTTTGGGCTGTACAGAGCATGAGTTGTTTTGGTTGTTGTTTTCGACAGATTGCGAGAGTTGCATTCTCTCCAACTCTGGTGGAGTCGGAGTATCGTCCTGGTTTACTTCTCCATCGTTCTCGGTATTAATGTTCGGCACCTTTGTCGGTGTCTTAGGATTAGGAACAAATGGTACGACCTCCACCACCTTTTTCGGGGGTTTTGGATAAAGTTCAGGTGGGAAGACGACCTCCACCGCGCAGTCGTCCGATAAATTTTCTGCATTATTGTATTCTGTTGATTGTGGCTGCCGGAGTTTCGTTCCGTCCCATCCTGGAAATGAAGGAGCCGGAATATCGTCCTGGTTTACTTCTCCATCGTTCTCCGTATAAATCTTTGTTGGGGTCACAAAACCCTTCACGCCCTCATCGTCCTTGGAGTTGTCCTGTTTACGCTCCTGTTTATTTGGTGACACCGTCTTAGGATAAAAATCAAATGGGCTGACTTCCACCACCTTTTTCGGTGTTTTAGGATTTTGAGGAACGATTTTCGACTGCGCTTTCTGATCATTCTCCGCATTCTGCGCATACGAATGATGGTCATTCTTCTTCATCATGAATTTATGCATCTCACCAAAAAACTCCCACTTCTTGTTGAGTGATGCGATGATCTGACTGTTGATTGGCGTACTGATGCCCTTCTTCTCCACGCGATAGTCATGCACAAGGGCCTGCCATTGCTGGCGCAATTCATTCTCGTTAAAATCACCTATCTGGGCCGTTTCCTTAAAAGTCCTGTAAAGTGTTTAATACAATGCGAGTGTAAGATTTACGTACATTTGACCCATAAAAAGCATATTTCGCACACCCACATGCACCATTCAATACTTTTTCCATTTGACACAGCTTATTTCGTACACTGTAAAGAGTATAAATCCGCCCCACTCCCTTCCCTGATAAAAACCCAGTATAATAAATGCCAAGAAACTTACTTCCAGGCCCGATCGCTCCGCAGCGAGGGAGACTTGAATAAATAATCCGAATTTATGCACTTCGTCACCAGGCTGCGTTTCTGCTCTATGGTCCCTACAAATGCAGAAAAAAACCAAAAAATGCGTGTATCAGAATCGCGGGGGGAACTCGGATGATTATCGTGCAACTTACAAGTTTTCGAGCCACTTTTGGCGTATGTATGATGCTCCATTTCATTTATTTAAAGCGAAAATTAACCAAAAAAATTATGCACCACCAGCAAAGAATTTTGTAATTTATCGATTCTCAGAAATATACCTTGCGTACCGATAGAAAAACGAAATTAGCCCACGTAAGCCCCCTTTATTTAAACTGGATTGAGTTAAAGCGCCGAATATATTATTAATAATAATTCTTTTTTTTTTATATCCATATAGATCCCATGTGGTGTGAATGTCAAGTAAAATAAATTTAATGTGAAAAAAATATGTATATAATTTGTGGAATATCTATCGTATCGAAATTCCTCTAGACAGAATCAAAGGCGATCAGGACCTAGGAAAAATAGGGTTAATCTACAAGAAGAATTTTCAAACAATGTTCTTTTCCGCGGTTTAATTCAAGTAGTTATCCTGTTTAAATAATGGGTTAAGTGGGCCAAGTTCGTTTTCTTATCGGTATATTTACGGTATATTTGGGTATATTTCTGACGGTCAGACGGTATATTTTAGCGATAAATCCGCTGCTGCAGCCTTTTCGTCGTGTCGTGTGTGTTTTTAAGTTCCTGGTTTTTAATTCATGATTTTTTGGTAATTTCATTATAATTTCGAAAGGACTAGAAAAGAGAAAGTTACTAACAGATAAAGTGTCTCCATAGCTGCCAGTGAGCAAGCCGACTGCAACAACGTTCTAGACACACAGCAGCCAAAACTGCCAACATGAGCATACCCAACGAATATATTGCGAAAACGGAAGATGTGGCGGAACAGGTAATATTTCTTAAACAGTATTTTGAATGGAGCACTAGAGCCGGGGGTGTGATACCTAACCAGAAGGCGCTCGCACAAACCCCTTGACATCGGACAGACTGGCCGTGGACTAACCATTAAAGGGGGGCTCTGGCAGCTGCATGGAAGAAAACTGCCAACGTCACCCAAACGCGGCAAATTGTGTAGTGCTCAACTGCAGTCGAACCGCTGGCCCTGACTATGGGAGGTCTATGTGCAAGGTTAACTCAATCCGACTACCGATTTAAACAGAAACCCATCCTGCTCATCAAGCAAGAAAATGATTCCTATTCGCAATTGTTGCGTCTGCACCAGACAAAAATACATCCATATGCACGCACACACACATGAGTTTGCGAGAGTGTGCGAGTCGCTTCTTGCAAGTGAAAGTGGTGAGAGTAAGTGCGTGAGTGAGAAGCCGACGCCGACGCCATCGGCCAGGTCGAGAGTTCCGTAATAATCTTTGAGAAAGCAAAATGGTTTAATAATGCTGCATACCAACGCCACTTGGTTCTGTGTGTATGTGTGCGTGTGTGTGTCTTGTATTTTTATATTCAAATCGCACCGAGAGCATGCTGGGGAGCTGTTCACATAGGCCTGAAAACCCGTTAGGCGCGCACACTGATAGGATAGTGGAGATCGGCGGAGATAGAGAGGGCGAGAGACACGTCACTGTCTTGCCAAACCGACATTTTCCCCACAAACACACATGTATGTGTGAAAGCCCCGCTCAATGAGTGGCATCGTATATTTCCCATCTCTTATCACCCGTACACTTATCAATCCTCCAACTGTATTTAGCTATCACTAAATGAACAATCATTTCTCTCTCCACGCTCGCCATCCAGGTTATCAAGCGCGGCAAGAATGTGCTGCCCACGGTGGCGCGGCTCTGCCTCATCGCTACCTTCTTCGAGGATGGCCTGCGCATGTACTTCCAGTGGAACGAACAGCGCGAGTACATGGACATGAGCTGGGGCTGTGGCAAGTTCCTGGCCACCGTCTTCGTGCTGGTCAATCTGCTCGGCCAGCTGGGAGGCTGCGGCATGGTAATGGCTAGATTCAAGGTTGACATCGCCGTTGGTCTGCTTTTCTTCATTGTTGTTCTACAGGTAAGCGAAGCAGAAACTCCAAAGGAAAGCTCCTTCTAACCTCGTCCTTCTCTGTTCGATTCCACAGACAATAGCCTACTCCATTCTGTGGGACTTCCAGTTCTTGCTGCGAAACTTCGCCTTGATTGGAGCCCTACTGTTGGTCCTGGCCGAGGCTCGGATCGAGGGCCGCAGTTTATTTGCGGGCGTGCCATCGATGGGCGATAATAAGCCCAAGAACTTCATGCAGCTGGCAGGGCGCATTCTGTTGGCGTTCATGTTCATCACCCTCATCCGGTTCGAGCTGAGCGTATGGCAGGTGATCCAGGACATTATCGGCTCCATTCTGATGGTGCTCGTGGTGCTGGGCTATAAGACGAAGCTGTCGGCCCTGATCCTGGTCGCTCTTCTTACAGTTCTGAATTTGTATCACAATGCCTGGTGGACCATTCCGTCCTACAAGCCACTCAGGGATTTCTTGAAATATGACTTTTTCCAGGTAAAGAAAGAGCAACCAGCACATTCTTTAATGAATCTTAATTAATTCGATATAATCATTATTACAGACACTTTCGGTTATTGGTGGCCTGCTAATGATCGTGTCCTTGGGCCCTGGCGGCGTATCCATGGACGAGCACAAGAAGAAATGGTAGAGGCGTTCGCGCACACTCCCACGGAACACTTGTGCAGCAATTGACTTTAACCGTGTTTTACTCTTTCCGAGAAATGTTAGTTAGGATTTACCATAAAATGGGACAACAACAGGAGCAACATCAGCAGAGCAACAGCAGCAGCAGCACAGCAACAACATCGGCACAACACCTTTAAGAACTTGACAAATATTTGAATGAAAAGGGACTTGACTTCAGCAATACCCTCCCCCCGCCCGGCTAGTCCACAGGGCCCTGACCTACCCACATCCAACCAACCATCATTCGCACACATTCAACGACAAACTTCGTCTACATTTAAGATCCTTTTTCTTTTTGTACATAACGAAAATGCAACTAACAAATATGGCATATGTATGGCCCACAAACGAGAGACATTAACTGATTTTGACTATCCATCCTTGTCAGCAAAAATCCATATTATTCGCAGATTTTTTTATTCTAATTTGTACGCCCTAATCAATAAGTTGTAATCTTGGTGTTTGCGTTTTGTTGTTTAATAGAGGGTTGAATATGATGAAAACGATGTATAAAATATGATGAGTGTACCAATTGACAATGATTTGTTTCTTTCGTTTATAAGCAAAAGTGTAATAGAATTAAATTGTAACGTTTTAATAAACATAATGAAGAATATTTTTGATTTTTAAACTGAATGGAATTATTTGAAAGCGAGAAACTACGATAGACTACCCTGTGAATGACACGAAATCGATAAGTCGCATCCATTTTTTGTTATTTATTTATAAAATTGTTTTATTTTTGTACATTACAATGTCTTAACTCTCTGGGAGGCTATTGGCTATTGGCTTGAATACATATATTTAACAGAATGTCCTTCCTCGAGCTCGGATTCGGGCACTCGCAGCAGATGCAGGGACTCCGCGTCCCACAACCTTCCTTGACCTTATCCCGAGCAGCCGCGGCACCCGCAATGCACACATTCCACAATGCGACCCTCCTCGAGCTTGGACTTGGGCACCCGGCAGATGCAGTTTGTGCCAAAATTCGTGTCGCGCGACTGTATGCATCGCAGGCAGCAGAGGTTCTCGTAACCGGACTTTTTCCACTTGGCTATCAGATTGCCATCGGCGATCTTCTCCTTGAGGCAGTAGTCATAGAGCTCTCGGCTAATGGCTTTGCGTCGGTGGAACAGGTCGTAGATGTAGCGCGTCTTCTGATGGTGGATCTTGAATATGGGCCAGAGGGACTCCGAAATGCGCTTTCCCTCGTGTGGTTCTGTTTCCGCCTCGCGCATCTTCTGCTCGATCTCCTCGAGTGTGGGCTCTATCAACTCCCATCCGTCTGGGGGCGGCTTGCGGCTCCGGCGTACTTTCGGCATACTTTTCTTAGATTTTCTTTATTAATATTTTTATGGTGCCAAAATTTGATGTGATGCCGAAACGTGTGAATGGCAATAATAATAATAATGGAACAGGGCCACACTAATCTGAAATACCAGGGCTGTATTGTCATACTGTCTGGGAATTGTCTATTTACTCCTAAAAATTGGCCATTTTCTTTAAGCCTTGTTTTAGCCAAACCACAATAAAAGCAAGCACGAAAAACTAGCCAATCTTGAAGAAAATTTATTCATCAACGGCCTAAAATTATTTGGGCAGAACTAAGGGCTTTATTTAGCCAGAAATATTCAACGGAATCTCTAAATTGAGCAATATGAACGTCTATCGTCTTTCTTTTTTTTTTTTGTTTAACCATTTTCATTTGATTATTTAATCGGATAAAATGTTGTTAACATCGATGTTTCTCTAGCTCTACTAGGAATTTACTCCTCAATTTTAAAACAATTTACGCCGGTTTTCACAGCCTACAAATTATTTTAGGTTTGAGTTAATTTGTTACAACTTTATTTTTGTTATCTGGAAATGGCGATTGCGTTGCAGCCAATTCCAGCAAAGGTAAAAATTATGATTTATGTACAAGTTTCAATAACTTTGAGAATTATATATCTGTTTCGTAGGTAACACCGATCAATGTGCGAGTCTTTGAACTCCCGGAGTTCATATGCGTGCAAACCAAGCTGATCACACCACGCTACGCGCTGGATAACAAGATACTCACAACCCGCATAAAGAAGCCATGGACTCGGAAAAAGAGTGCTATGCCCGCCCCGGCGGCTAAGGTTGAGCGCCCACCTCTCAAGATAGTGCCACTGCCCAGCCGCAATTACCCGCAGAAGACACCGGAGACTTGTAACCCAGTCCGCGAGCGCGCTGTCCAGACGGAGGAAAAGCAAATATGCGATGTGGGAGTGCAATGCGACACAGACGAGTGGGAAGAAACACCAATGGATACCGAGAGAAAAGAAGAGTTGTCAAGTGGCGAGGAGGACGAGGAATCCAAGTTCATCACATTTGTGGGTGAGAACACATTGACTATCCGGAACGGAATGATGGAGTGCCTGGTCTGCGGCGAGGTGGCCCGATCCCTGGAACAGCACAAGAGTCACATTGTCACGCACTATGGGCCGAAAGTACTCTGCTGCCTTTGTGGAGAGTTTGTTGATCACGAGCGTCTGCTGCTCGGACATAATCTCACCTGCCGCTCCCGTCCATCGAAGAAGCCTTCGATTTTCCTCAAGTGTCCGAATATGTTTTGCAATGTTGTGTGCAGAACGCAGCCACAGCTGTACAAACACCTAAGCACACACGACAAAGGGCCCTTCTATCGTTGCCTGGAGTGTCGTCTGCATTTCAGGACTGCCATGTCCTTTCTTCTGCATCGCAAGAAAAAGGAAGGCTGCAACAGGGCAAAGGCCCTGTTTCTGTTTGACAAGCATTCGGCCTCGCGATGGAAGGGCAATCTCAAGCGATGCACCGTCTGTCTGAGGAAGTTTAACGATGAGCGCTTGTGCGGCATTCACAGGTTCAGGTGCATCCAGGCGCATCACAGACAATTGACAAAGAAACTCTTCAAGCCCTCATCATTGGCCTAAACGATATTTATTTATGTAAATTAATAACAATAAATCGAAGCACTTATGATGCCTGCACGCCGTGCGCTTTCTTCAATCCTTGGAACAGCTGTAGCTTCTCCAGATTGATCTCTTTCAGCGTTTGGACGGCCAGCTCCAGTTGCACCTTCTTCAGCGAATGTTCGCTGGCAATGTATTCCTCGATAAACTTCAAACTGATGTCGTCGGCAGCAAAGTCCTGCTCCGTCTTGCCAATGGCCGTATGGATTTCCTGCTCGATGCCCTGCTTCTCCTCGGGCCTTCGCAGGAATCCCCGCAGCTCGGAGAGTGCGCTCTCATCGGGCGTGGGATGTAGAGCCTCTAGCTTAGCCAACGTTTCCGTATATTCCACAGGAATTTTGTGAATTTTATAGGTCAGCGCAATGAGCTCTACGGCATTGTGTAGATAGTCCCGCCGGATCATGTCGTACAAGAGATCATCGATACACCGATGCCAGGCATAGAAGAAGGCCATGGGGCCAAAGTGCCGGGTGGAACGCAGCAGATCGAACTGCTTCGACTCGTTTAAATGCTCGAAAACTCTCGCAGAGAGATTGTGAAACTCGGTCTCGTACGGTTCGTATTGGACGGTGAGCCTGTCCAGCACGAATTCATATTTGTGCTCTTCCAGACACTTGTGCAGTAGCTCCTCGTACGCAAACATGCGCGGAGTGTAGGACTTGCGGCCCTCCAGTGGGAAGTAAAGCTGATTCATTCGCTTGGTCGTGTCCAGCGAGGCGTAGGCCAGGGTTCCGTCAGTCTCGCGGACCACCACCTTGCGCTCCGAGTGGGGCAGCCCGAAGGTAATGTCCGTGAACACGTACTTGGTGGTGGCAAAGTCTTTCAGTGCCGGATCCTTGGCAATGATTCGCTCCGTGTCTTGTTTGATCTTCACGATAGGCGGCATCTTCAGCAGATGCTTTGCCTTCTCGATGATCTGCAGGAACTCCGTCTCCAGCTGCTCATTGGTCATAAACTTGGTTTCGCTCCTATTGTCCTTCACAGTCCTCTTCCGGAACACCTTGTCCAACTGCAGTTGCGTCATGGACTGGAGCAGGCGCTGGGTTTCGCTATCGGTGAAGAGCGGTTGCGGATCCTGGTCGTATTTGAGCGTGGCGCTCTTTGCCGGTGCGCTGGAAACTTCTCGCCGGCACTGCTGAAGGCCTTGCAAAGCATTCAGCCGGCGCACGTACCTCAAAAGGGACATTTTAATTAAATTCTTTAAAACGGCAACAAAATACACGAGTCGGAAATTCAGTGCTTGGCAACGATTTACAGCACTGTTCCAGTTCATGTATAATACCTGTGGAAACCGCGATTTGTAGTTACATATACTGTAGATGTCGAGTTAACTTGATTGTTTGGTCCATTGCGATTCTATTAACCCACTGTTGACCAGTGGGTGCTCTCCACGAAAATTAAGAAACTTAAATCTTTAGAGCAGTACAGGGGAAAGTTTTTCAAGTAAAGATGATGGATAGGATGGACCTTCAAGTGACTCAAGCTGTTATCCTGTTTAAATAAAGGGGGGGATAAGTGGACCAAGTTCTTTCTTCATCGGAATATTTACGATATATTACGGTATTTTTCCGAGAGTCAGACCGTATAGTTTATCCACTGCTTACTTGCATTTTAGCTGGAAAATTGAAAATTGCAAGAAAAGCATTCATTAAAAGCGGGTAGAATGGATAACGCCGATGTGGGCAGCGCTTTTGTTGCAGCGCAAAAGCGGCGCTTCTCGGCCAGCGAGATTGCACTGAAAGATGCCGCACCCATGATATCCGTTGTCCAAGACTACAGCCCCGAGCCGAAGACAAAACAACGCAAAAAAGGGGACTACTTCCAGGAGCACCACTTGCTCGGCTTTTGCGATGAAATTCTATACGAGATTTTCAAGCACCTGGACACGCCATCCATAATGGCCCTGATGCAGTAAGTCGCGAAGGCAAGAGACTACTTCAATACACTTATTTTGTCGTTTGTTTGGTCAGCTGCTCGCCGCGTTTGGAGAACTTGCTGCTGGATCACCGGTTTTGGCACGGCATCGATCTCAGTAACGGCCCCCTGCCGTTGGGCATATTGGAGGAGATACTGGGTCGTGCCACAGAAAAGACCCACACAATTAAAATTTGCGGACCGCCATCGTCGCAGCATGTTGCGGGCGAGTTCCGGCAGTTCACCTGCACCCTGACCACCGTTTTTCCCAAAGTGGCCGCACAGCTGAAGGTGCTGGAGCTGCAGGGCGTCAGCCTGGACTTTGAATATGTGAGTCAGATAAAAAAAAGTAACATTTACTTATAAATGGCTTACTTTTCAAAATGTAGATACGGATTACACAGTTTCCTGGCTCTCTGAAGCGTCTCAAGCTCAAGGACTGCAGTGTCAAAGTTGGGGATCAGGGCAAGAGCATATTCCATACGATAGAGTTGCAATTGGTTAACCTGGAGGTGAGTGGAGCAGATTATAGCTCTGAGAAGCTCTTAATGTATTCACTTGCCTCGTGCAGGATCTCAGCATCGAGGATAACAACTGGTTTGAGCCATACTACATCATGGCCCTCTCCAAGCTGCCCTCGCTGCGACGCCTCAGCCTCAAGGGCTGCCAGATGCTGTGCAAGTTTGTGCCCTACGGTAGCATGGCGGCACGATTTGGTTTTATGAAGCTAGAGGTTTGTCAACGTTTGTCATTGATATTGGTCTCTGTTATGAGAAATCTATTTCAATTCGTTCAACAGGTGCTCGATCTGCGTCTAACGCCCATAAATAACTCGGATCTGCAATGCTTCAGTGCTATTGAGAACCTTAAGGAGCTACTGCTGGAATCCCCACTTAATCCGCCGTCGGAAGCGGCATCGCCTGAAAAGGTGAACAATGGAAATGACGAGGCTGCCACATCGCAGTCGGAATCTCTGAAAGTGCTAAATGACGACGAGCCGTCCACATCTCGCGCTGCTATGGAGCATTTGCGTGCCTGCAAAATGGCACGGGGCAACGACCCTAACGAGCCTGAGTCCTCCGATGCGCCTAGGCCATGCCACGAGATATTCCACTCGGACCCCAGCGACGAAAGAACGGATGAACCAGCGCCAGCGTCCAGTGCATCATGTTCGGGAAAGCGAGTGTGTTTGTCCTCCGAGTCCGAAGATGAGGATACGTCTTCGGCGTCAGCGTCCTCGTCAGACAAGTCCGACAGTGCAGCCCCGCGCAGCAACGGCCACAGCGGCGGTATCGATCCCAATGCTCCCGTGCGGTCGCCTCTAGTGGTGATAGCCCTGCCAAGTGTTGCCGCCGTGCGCCAGGGCATGCCACCGGCCGCGGATCAGGCCGACAACGCTGAACCAGACGAAGCTGGGGCTGGAGTTGGACCCACACCACGCGCCTACGTCTACGTGCCCGGGGGCCAAGGCCCTGGCGAGAATCCACAGCCCAACATGCAGTCCATACTAGATCAGATGGCGGACCATTTGAGGTCCTGGCGCGGCAATAATCCGGCACACAGCCGCTTCCTGCCACGACGCGATCAAGTGATCTACATGAACCCGCAGGCCATGGGAGCCATCAGGGAGCCAATGCTTGTCATGCACTCAGCGCGACGGCGTTCGCTGGCGCGTGGCAACTTCGACCAGGTGGTTCACCATCCAATGTTCTGGAACATGCTGGATCCCCTGGACAGAGACTATGCCCGCCGTCTGCGTCACCGCCAGACATCCAATCCAGGCCCACCACCGCAGTACTATGTCTCGGATCGGGCCATCTACAGTTTTGGGCGAGCAGCCAGACCCGTGCAGCCGGACGTCGTCTGGATACGCAACATCAACCGGTCACCGGACAACCGCCTCGAGCGGATATCACTGCGAAACTATCAGCACATTACCAACCACACACTGGAGCATCTGGTACAATGCTCGCCCTTCCTGGTATTCATCGATGTGAGTGGCACGGGCGTTACGGTGATTGGATTGCGTAAATTCAAGGAATTGAAGCCAGAGTGCGAGGTAGTGGCTGCGCATTTGGATATTGATGAGGATGTTAAGCCACCGGAGGAACCGGAAGAAGCAGAAGAACCTGAGCAGCCGGCACCACCAAGCAATGCACCGGATGATGCACCCGACGAGGAGCAGCCAACACCATCGCCTCCGCCTCCATTCGATTTCGACGATGTGGCCTAGAAGAATTCCTCAAACTAGGATACACAGTCCGCTCCAACCCTCCCATCAAATTGTGTTTGTATTTTGTTGTACGAGTATTTTCTTCGCCTATGGCACGTCCTGGCTTAAATACTTTTAGTGAGACGACGGAAGCATGGCCAAGCCTGAAAAAACGCAACCACAACCACGGCTGTCTACAAGCAAGTGCTGTAGTTCAAGCCCCTCTAGTATTACGCCCCCGCCCTACCATACACACTAAACGCTCTTGTACTATACGTCAGGCTCGAAGAAATGTATAGCGTCGGGCCCGAATAAATGTATAAACCCTATCATTTATAGTTAGGCATTAAAACACGTGAACAATCCTTTGGTATGATGTAACGTTTATTTGGTAGTTTTATGTGTAGTTTTACGTGTGAAACATATGTGTATATCATGTGTAATGCTTATTTGGTATCTTCTTTGGAATAGTTGGGGCAAATGCTTTGAAATATTTTGTATTTGGGTATGTGTAGACATATGTATCAAGTGTAATGTTTATTTGGTATCTCTTCTGAAATTGTAAGCAAGAAAAGCCTTGTAATATTGTAAAAACTCATGTGTTGGAAGCCGGTATTACATTGTGTAGTATAAGTAGTAGTGTAGTAGAAACCAGAGTGTGTATGAATGTGTAAGGTATGTAAAGGTTCTGTATTTATTTATCGGCGCCATTGGAGGACCCTTCGTCTTCCACCTCTTCGGCATCCGACTCATCCGTGTCATCAGAGTCTGTTTCCGACTCGCTAGAGCTCTGGCAGTCGGCTATTTCGCCTGTGAAGAATATAATGGCCTTAGGAATTACACGCTCCTTCAGATAGAAGCCAAGTTCAAAGTCATTCTGCAATATGGCCTATAAACGATAAAGTTATATAAAAAGTTAAGCCGTGACGAAAGAATTACTCATCTTACATTAATATCACAGTAGGTTGGATCATCAATATCCTTTGGTAAAGTTGGTGGATTGAAGAATTCGAAGAATGTTTGCTCAGAATCTGTTCCATTCGAAGATGGTTTAATCAATCAGATCAATCAGTTACGTTACCCTTTCTTACCATTGATCATATGGTCCTTGGGCTGCTTCCAATTAATCTTGCATCCCTCAGTCTTGTAGATCTCAGCGCCATCGTATGAGAGCGGATCATCAACGTCCGGTTGACAGTTGAGGTAATAGGTCTTCACTAGCACATCATTGCTGAAGTATTCGTTCTTATCAAAATGGAATTGCACATCAAATTTAACCACCGGAGCGCTGTGCAGCTTGGTGCGTATGTCGTTTAAATACTGTGGTAGAAAAAAGTACAAACTAAGTTGTTGGATATGCAGATTTGAATGGCATTAAGCACTTGAAAAACAACAGCTGCCTAGTACCCATGAGAATTTGCAATGGAGTACTGAATTGCTTAAAACAATACAGACGATGACCATTTGGTTTTCTGAGAATTCATTTATTGACTTCGCGGGGGCTTACATTTCTGTCGCAACAGCCAGGCCTTCGTTTGACTCAGAATCAGAATGCGAATGATGAAAGATCGCATTCCTACAGTAAAGGGATTGATTGCCTAAAGGCCCGGCACTAGATTTCTCGTATGTTCTTAGAATTAATTGAAACATGTGTAAAATAATATTGCCTATTGAACAAAGGCAGGAAAGGAGCTGCACCTTTGATTACCTTTGAAATTATGGAATTGTAATCAGAATTGAATTCTATAAATTGGAATAATATGTAATCCCGTAGTCAGGTATGTCAATAAAGTAAATGTCAGTTATAATATTCATTAAACATCAGCTATAGTTTTCCTTAAATGTCAGTCATACTTTGCCTTAAATGTCATATTTTAATATATAATTTCGTATTAATACTCACCGCCAAAATCTTTTCATCTTTCTTGCTGATAAACTCCGTGTATGAGGCCTTCAGCACACGCAACCAAAAGTTGGTCACGTTCTCATTAGGCGTGGAATCGCCATGGTTCTTCTTTTTAAATTCCCTGAGGAAGCCACCAGAATTATGTAGGGAACAGAGACTAGGATTGGGGTGACTGAGGGACTTACTGCAAGATCTTCTTGCGCTGATCAAATATCTCGTTGTGCTTGCTTTCAAATTTCTTCTCCATGTTGTAGATCTCACGCTGCAGCTCCACATCCAGTTGGATGGTCTGGAGATAGAGCTCTTTCATTTCAGCAACGGTCATTTTTTCTTCCTCGCTATATTTTTCATTCTGTGTAGCACATCCCATGTAGCATTCACCACAGATATCCTTCCCAAATACTTACCATCATTTGAGTCTTTTGCGCGGCGATGCATCGGGCCCTAGCCGATTGCGATCGGGGATTACGCAAGGCTTCCATGCCGACAAAAGATTTAGTTTAACTAATTATCACTTTCACCAACTATATTCACTTGAAAAAGTTTCAAACAAAATTTTCACTTTTTATTTTTCGACAATTTTTCTAATTTTTTTTTTTTCAAATATCTTTTTTCCTTTTTTTAGATTGTGCTGGCTTGCCTGCCGAAACTCGAATGAGAATATCTATACTGGATTTGATACACAAGCCTATTTAAAAATGTCAAGGCACTCTTTGTCTCCTAAATTCACAAAAAATTTTTCGTGTTTTCATTGCCATAGAGTTGCCTATGATATAGTGATCCGATTTTGTTGAAATCTTTGTGAAACTATGTAAAAACTTATATTTACATAAGTGTAAAAGTTTCGTTGCAAAATTCTTATTCAAAGGAAATATTTACCATTGTTCCATAGTTCCATGATTACCTTTCTAGGGTGCGATGTCTTAGAATTCCCAACTGGTTCTAGTGCATGGGAATTACAGAGGCAGCTTCTTCGGGGTGTTAAATCACTCTGGTTTCTCTTCAATTGTCGAATAAATCTTTCGCCTTTTACTAAAGATTTCCGTGGAGAGGGACACTCTAATGAGTCTAAACTAAATTTTTGCTTAGTGCCTGGTGATATCTGTTGCCGGGCCATAATCAATACATGAAAAAACAGGACCTCAAGTAGGGACCAAGGGATGGTTTTGATTTTTGCTGGATAAAAATTATAGATGAACGATAATGGAACATTATTCTTCATTAAAGAATTTTCCTGAAAATTTATTTTTAGAATGGGATTTTTTCTCTGAATTGATGGGGGCTTTTATGCTCCTTCATGGCTTTAAGAACCCCTTTCGTTTTTGGTTGGTGTCATTGAAATGCAGGCCATGTTTACTGTCAATTTAACGCACATTTAATTTTTGGTGCTGTTCCTGTTTCTATTTTTGGTTTTTCCTCATATATTTCTTCGAACTTTTCATTTGGCATGTAATTAAGTGTGGCTTGGGGGTTGGGGGCTGGTGGGTAGTAGAATGCTGGTGCAGGACCTGGTTCAGCTGCTTAAGTGTATGCAAATCACGTGCTGAGTGCTGCCAAGTGTTCAGAGTCTGTTTAATGGGCCGGACCTAGCTTTCGGTTCTCCAATTCTCAAATTCTCCATCTCTGAGCTGTTGTCTTTTGACGCCCCATCGGACATTGGAGTGGACTCCAGCCTAGTTATAATAATGTGGAGCAGGCTTAGTGCCATATGTCAGGGTACAAAACTACATAGAAATGAAAGCAAAAAATAAGTACATTTTTGTCGCTTAGGCAAACATTTCAAAATGAAATTATGAGTGTGGGGTGGTGTGGGGTGGGGTTGGATGGCAGGAAGCGGGGAAAAAGTGCAAACAAATTTAGCCAAGCGGAAGTCCAGACACACACAACGGGGAATCCCACAGCAGCAGCAGCAGCAGCAGCAGCTTGGCAGAGTAGGGTGGGGGGAGATCGCATTGTTGAATGTTTGCTCACAAATACACATGAAAAAGTCCATGTACTCGTGCTATGGGGCACGCATGTCCGGCCAGAGAATCCGCTGGACTGGCCCATACCCATAGTACTCGTAGTAGTCGTCCATTCCGCGTTGTCCTCATATTTGATATTATTAAATTTTTCCCCTAAATACCTCTGGGAAATTAAAAAGAAATCATAAGGCAAATATCAGCAGTAGAGGAACAACAGATGATGACTCTCTCTTTCTCTGTCTCGCTATTGGTCCTGTGCCCAGATTTATGCTGCCCCTTTAAGTGCTCCAACTTGGAAGTTGAGCTGTTTCTGGCATTTTCAATTTACATTTCGGTCATTCAATTACAAGGTGCATCAGAATTTAGCTACATAAGTAATATGGAAGCCGGTCATCATCGCCATCGCCGTCACCATCAGCATCAGCATTCAGGGGCATCATTGCCATCATCCACATCGTCAGTGCCAGCAGCGTCAACATAGTTTGAATTTAATTAAAACCAAAATTAGTAAAACCCTGAACGGGCCAGGCCAGGCCAGAGCCAGACCAGACCAGACCAGGGCAGAGGTAGAGGCAGTGTGGCGGAGCCAGGCCAGGCCAGACCCTGAACCCCAAACCCAGAGTCAGAGCAACAGTTACTTGGCGCTGGGATTAGAGATGCTCTAGCTCATGCAGCTGCTTCTTCTTTCTGGCAAAAGTGCATGTCTGCAGAAAATCGAATCAGCAGCTTAACGTCCGCATCCGCATCCACATCCGCATCCTCCAAACCACCACCGTCTTCTATCCTCCTGCGTCCAGGTGGAAAGCCCAACCTTCATGCCAAAAATATCTACAACAAAAGCATAAGATGTAGTGCAGCATTTGATGATGAAACGACGTGTTAATTAAGGTCATAATAATTCAACTTAAATTGAAAACTTGCCCGGCTTTCGGGCCACCTCCCACTCGCACTTGGGGGCCCCTGTTGGCCAGGGGCGGGGATGGATGGGGATGGTGCTATGCTGTGGCATGAGGGCCATCCTCAGCTTGCAGGCTAAGCTGATTGCAACAAATTATTTTGCACCTTGGTTGAACTTTCCTTGAGCTGCAGACAGCATGGCGTTGATAAACGAATTTTGTTAGTTTGCTTTTGCTTATTTTAAATGGAACTAGGGGGCGGTACAAGGCGTTGAATACCAGAAGAGGACTCTGCTGTGCTGCAAGAGGCAGGTGCCGTCCGAGTCTGAGTCTAAGTCCGAGGTCCAGGTTCCAGGGTCCCGGACAGGGGCCAATGTTGCCTTTGGTTTTGCATAAACCAGACAACGCATCTAATAAGTTGCAGCTGTTGGGTTTCCATTCGCCCCCCCCCAATAAGAACTTTAAAGTTTGCCGCCTAATGCCTCAAAGTGCGGAATTGTGTTTGCCATTAAATGTTATTATTTAAGGGATAATTAACAGTTAGAAAACTGTGGAAAATAACCTCCAGCGAGTAGCGCATTTGCATATCGCCACTAATTGGCTTAGACGGCCATTGCTTTTTTGGGGATAAGAAGTACAGTGCCATCAAGCGGCAGTGGAGTGTCGATCCGGTGGAGTACGCCCTGGCAGGCGACGCCTTTCAGGGTGCGTGGATGCGCTGCTGTTCATAATTAACATCCACACACCTGCAGTTTGTCTAATTCGAATGCTATTCATAAGCCACACACATCACAGATACGCACACTCACAGATACGCACTCACATGTACATAAAAGAGATCCTTGCCAGCCGCAGGATAGTTTGGCAAAAGCTTTCCTCAGTCTCACCCTCGCTCTTACGCTTCCTATCTACCTCTCCACCCAACCCCACCTCTGGCTGAAAACTTTTTACTAATTTACATTCATTACACACATTTGCAATAAAACTAGAAACGCTCACACACACATACGCACACCCATACCATACCATATAGATTCACACTGAGAAAAACGAAAAGACGATTCAAAGATGATCAAAGAATGGCGATACTCCGAATGATGCGAAAAGAAATTTCCAAAATTCTTACGAAAGGACATTCATAAGGAATCTGTGGCTAAAAGAGAAAGGGAAGGACAGGAACGAATAATAGTTTGAAGCCTTACAGAATATTTATCAAATATTTGATTTACAGAAATAGGGTCTATAGCAAGAGGAGCTATGGAATGATACGAAAGGTTATCGCAAAAATATTGGATCGAAATGGTGGACCCTGCAGAAGTGCGGTAAGACAAGAACATATGTATTCTCTGGAAGAATAATGGAATAGTCCTGAATCAAGATCAGATCGTTGAAGCGAGTTCTATAAATTCCTATTCGACGAATCTACCGAACCTACAGATATTCAGAGCTATTCAGAGCCATGTTTTGTATCTTAAGTGTCATTGAATTGTAGGATATCATCCAAAGTAGAGATATAAATTTATTGACAAATTTTTATCTCAGTGCATTTATAGCAGTGGATGAGTGAGAGTTCACACACACACACACACAACTATATACATTGATATTCTACATGCTTCATTAGCGTGTAAGCGCGGTAATAATGAAATTTCCTTATGGCTGCATTTCCAGCTTCCACTGGGCTGGGTGGGTGGCTGTGCGTGTGGCGTCCTGGGGGGCAACTGCTGCTGCATATTGATGCAAAGTTTTAGTGGCGCAAAACTTGGGGCAATGTTCGCCAAACCCCCCCACCTCCTAAATGTCTCTAGCCGCAATTTATGTTGCTTCTGGCATTCAAGAAACGCTTTAAAGCACTGTGTGGAAGGTGCAACATCTGAGGGCTTCCGCTGCGGACCTGCCTGCCAGCCTTTCTGCTGATTGCCACCGAAAAAAGGCACACACAGAGACACAGACAATCGAAAATTGTTCATCATTTCGACAATCAAATCAGCAAAAGAAGACAAACACAAGACAAACATAAAGCAAATCTATACAAATTTGTCAAAAGTCAGTCAAAAAATGAGCAGCGGAAATGATGGCAGAGAGCTGGCGGAAACGAGGCGCCCCGAACCAGGGGTATGGGGCAGGAGTATCAGCAGAGGGCGGGTACTACTGCTGCACAGCTGATGCCCTGCCACATGACCTCCACCATCCTACATCTGACATTTTCCTGCCTGCCTGCCTGCCAGCCAACCTGCTGTGCGACGGGAAGAAATTAAAATTGCATTACGGGGCAGAGCAAGAGCCTCAGGATGGAGCTGCTGCTGCTGGGTTTCGTATCGGATTGGATAGGGTTTACTTTGCTCATGTGTTTGGCTGGCTGTTCCATAAATATTTCAATATTTGTGCACATTTGAAGCTGCTTAGGCCACGCCCCGAAAGGCATGGCGGGGAGGCGAGGGTGTGGGTGTGGAGGGGTTTTGAGTGGGCGCCAGTTGAAGCAGGAAATAGTTTAATTAAAATTCCTTTGGCAATGTCATTAAGGACATTACATTTTGTAGCTGCTGCTCGTGCTGCTCCAGGCCCCAATTTCTCCTCAAGGTGTGTATTATGGTGAGGTCTGCAAGGACGAGTGAACATTTCAATAAGGCAAGGACAGCCTCAGCACACCCAAGGACCCAACGGAATTTCATTGTTTTCGCATGCAAATTTGCATCTGCAAAGCCGGCGAAAAGTCACAAAACAAAAGCTTAATAGAGAGATCCTTTAAAGAGCCATAACAGCATGTAAATGCCCGTCAACACGCCCCATCGATAGTATTTGTAAAAGAACACTCCTTACTCCTCCTCCTCCGCCACCCTCTTCCTCGTCCCTCCTCCCATAACGATGATGAAAGGCGAAACTGAAAAACAAGAGCATAAAACCTAAATGCAAATATCCAAAGGTTCGCAGCACCAAACAATTTATACACATTGCATATAAAAAAGGCGAATAAAAAGTAGGGAGGAAAATAAAAGAAAACAGGAACAAAGAAAAAAAAAAGAAAAAAATGGACAGGGAAAACAACAAGATTAAAATGAAAACAATCATGACAATCAGAGGACCGCAAATGTCAAATTAAATTATCAATAAATTGCCACCAAGGAGTGGAGCCATGCCGGACACAAAATCGTCGTCCTTGCGCCTGCCACTGGCCACCAGGACAGCACATCCATCCCAGGTCATCCCTATACCACCCCCAAGCATCGATGAGGGGGCGTTTTGTGGCACATAATGAAATCATTTACAAAATGAAAACAGCAGAAGTGGCAGCAGCAGCATCAGCATCAGCCATTGGGAGATGGAAAGCCACAGAGCGAAGACTGTTTAGAATGCTTTAGCCTGCGGGTGGACAGTCCACTTTCTCCCCTGATCCTTGTTCTGTCCATTCCGCCGCTGAAGCGAAAAGCAGAAAACTTTGCACGCCATTGAGTTGACGGGGCTCTCTCCGGCTCTCTGGTCGAAAGGAAAGGCACACTTGCAAATCATAAAACAACAGACGCGAAGAAAATGTTTTTTAAATCTTCATAAATATTCATTATGAGGACTGGCCGAGAGATGGAGCTGACGATGGGGCAGGGCAAATAGTTTGGGGCAGCCTGTAAATGTCCGAGCAGGGCCATTGGCCAGCCAAAAGGAGGAGAAGACAGAGCAGGAGGACACTAAAAAAAAAAAAAAAAAACAGTATTTCAACGAATCAATGGATCATCGAATTATTCATTCGAAATCAAGAAAACATGGTTTTAAATCAAACTACTTATTGAATATTACAAAAAAAAACAGAAATTCGTAGCTTGAAAAATTGCTCTTTTAGTAAATGTTGTCGAAACTAATATTCCAATGAATCATTAAAAAAATAAAACCTTTTTTTTTCGGTGTAGAAGCACCAGGAGAAGCATGGGTCATCATCAGGAACCGGAGCTGGAGTAGGGACCATCAGCAGCGGCATTACCACGAGTAGGGCCCACTCGGCTGGGGCGGTAAGCTTCATTTTGCAGATGGCAGTACATGAAGTTTGTCAGAAAACTGAAGAAAAAAATACAAAAAAAGAAGAAAGAAAACCAAAAAACAAAAACAGAAACAGCAAAAATAACAATAAAGTAGCTTGAGGAGGGAGCATAAGTAAACGGGAAAAAGACTGGCGAAAAAGAAAAACATTTTCAGGGGTACGTATGACGGCCTTGAAGCGTGAAGATGAGCCGCGCTGAGCCAGACGACAACGACAACGACAACGTCAGTTCATGTCCATGGCCGAGTGGTCAATGGAACCGGGAGCAGCCCACGTATTGGGAGCGGTAGCGGGACAAGTGGGAAGGAAAGCAAACAACTATAAATAACAGGACACCAGGAGCACCAAACAGAAAGAGCCGGAGTAGATGGAGTAACAATGGATCCCGCGGAACCACAAAGCTGTCAATTAGCAGATTTCCTTTCTTAATTTAAGGATTTTTTCAAGGGATACACCATACCGAGAGGGTCCCCCTTCCCCCCAGTTTTCACACATGGATGGTCCGAAAGAACAATGGACTGCAATGGTCTGCAGGAGTTGGCAGCGCCTTACATTATTTCGTTGCTTCATATGTCATAAAATCAAGTTACAGAAAGACTTTTTTGAGGTGAAATTATGCACTTTATTTGAAGTCCTTTAAAATTATATACGTATTTGATTCTCCCAGATTCTCAGATATTATTAGATTCGATTATATTTAGGCAAGGCAATATTTAGTGCCTTGTCCTGCATACTACGAGTATCTATTAAAATTATAAAATCAAAGGTTTGCTAGTTTTACCTTGCCGAAAAAATAGAAGAGCAAATTTCCCTACAAACTTATATTGCGCTCTTTTAGGCATGTACAAGCTTTTGCAAGCTTTAAGCTTTGTGTGACATTGAGGGAATTTTGTGGCGCGCTTTCAAACTAACAAAAGGATCAAGATAATACAGATGAAGCGAATTTCCATTTCCAAACTATTTTGCATTGATTAAACCAGAAAATTTTCAATTCAGGCAATTCTAAGTTTATCTTGAGTCTCATTGACTAATTTCCTTTTGCCGAGGGGACATTTTATCTTCGTTTGAAAGTTAAATCCAAAAGAGCCCATCCATGCCGTTATATCTACCATAAGTGATAATAACATAAAGAATTCAAAGATTAATTAAAATTTATTTACCACAAGAAATTTCTAAAAATTTTAACAAATTAACATTATTTCCTCTTAGGAACTAATTAAATTTTGTATGCTTTAGTGCTGGTTTTTATTAAGATAACAGTAATAATAAATTGTAAAAGAGGTCTCTTGTTAACAGACTGTAAGAATCTTTACATATCCCACAGGGATATTTTCACAGGAAAATTCTCTCTTTTTGAAAGGTACATTTTCTCTTTGCGTGGCTTTTCATTTCGTTTTTAGGTTTCCACCAACAAAAAGAGCAGCAACAACAACAGCGAAGACAACAACAACAGCAACAACAGTGGGTGAAGAGGAGGCTGTAATACCAATTACATTGGGCTAGTCGCGTAGGTCCTTCGTGTGCTCAAAGGACTATATCCATTGCTCCCATCAGGGGGTGAGAGTGGGTTGAATGGATGGCGGGTTCGTGTGTGCCCTTCCCGCTTCGTGCTAACTGTTGAATCAACGAGTGGTTGCCGAAGCCCACCCTCGTGTCGTCATTCGTGCAACGCTACCGAGGCAGCCTTCATCATGCAACCTTCAGTCTTCGTCCGAACGCGTAATCTAACGGTTGTTGTGTGTTCTTGCCACATGCCACACTTGCCACACTCTCCAGAGGCCGCCCCGCTTACAAAGTGTTGAATGGAATTTTTGGGAAAAATATACAGATAATAAAATTTGAGTGCATTTTGAGATTAACTCTCCAGCGAGATATATCTCTCCGATAAACTGTAAATTGTTTGTGTTTCGTGGTGTGCGAAAATCGAAGGGATTTACGGATATTTTCCATAAACAAAATCGCGCTTCGTTAATTCTGTTTCTGATTCGATTTTGGGTCTCTCGCGGCGCTCGGGCTCCCGACTCCCGATTCCGGACACCGATTCCATGCCGCTATTATCACCGTCTCCGGGCTCCACTCTCGTACTCTCTCTCTGTGCAAATTGTGCCACATAGAAAATCGTGAAATTGAACACACCGCCGGCCACGCATCTAGCAGCCGCTCCCTCTAGCACCTTCGCCACATTGAAAGCCACAAGACGAAGATTTTTAATTAAATTAAGAGAGTGAAAAATAACAGCAAGCCACAACAGCACCGTTCTGCCAACTCCCGGCTGCTAATGCAAACAATCAGCACAGAAATTAAATATTTAAATATTTGTTTATGCGGAAATTGTGCGGCATTTTAAATTAGGACGCTCGAACGGAACCGCCAGTACCAGTGTGCCAGTTGCCAGTTGCCAGTGTTTCTATCTGTGTGTGCCCCGTGCCACAGTGCCGCAGTGTGAATGTGTATGTGTGTGCGTGTCGCAGCCGGAAAAGCCATAAATAAAGCTAAGCACACATAAACAAATAAAAACACACACACAAGCGCATATACGCATATACGCATCGAGAGTGTTGGGTCAAAGACCGTAGAAACCAAAAACTAGAGGGGGATTATTGTAAGAGGTAAGTCGTGTCACCTGTTGAAAGGGGAGCTCCCTATCAGAAACATCTTATGCACATTCACAAATGAATTATTAGACGAGGAAAATATCCATCGAGTTTATAGAAATACCGAGAAGCGATATGTGGGTAGCCTGTAGGAAATCTATTGCTATTCGTATTATCATGATTTTTATCTTGTTTGGAGCATCTTTTTGAGGCATCTTAAGCTGAAATATATAACATTTGGTCTATCTTTTAGATCGATTTATAGTCGGAACTAACCATTGAAAAATATACAAAATAAGATCTTATAAAACTTGCTAGTTCTATGATACAATTTATATTTGAAAGAAAACAACTTTAAATAATGTTCATAGAAAAATCAAAGTACATGAAAATGATTTATTAAATGTTTCTATTTATTATTTTCTTGGGAAAGTCATGACTTTAATGCATGAAATGATATGAAAATAATATCAAAAGGAAATTAAAGGAAATATAATTTGTATATATGAATATGAGGATGATTTTGCGCTTGTGTGTGTTATATTTTTCGCTTCATATAAAAGGAAATCAGCGCGGTATAGAGCCGTATTCCGCAATTTAATTGCAGTCATTGTATTTTTATTTTGTTGCACGGCATCAAGAGGAGCACTTGCTGCATATTTAATGGCCGGACTGCAATCATTCAGCTGCATAATTAATATAAAATAAAGCCATGCGATTTTCACAATCAAATCACTTCGAATTGCACTTTTTTTTCTCTCTCCCTCATCCTGTCCGTGCTTTATTGTTTGTATTTTTTAGCAATTAATTAAAAATATGTATGAATGATGTGTTTTTCGCACATCACTTGCTTGCCATGTTCTACCATAGGGGATATGGTATCCCCCTTCGATTCCCTTATCCATAAATTGTCAGTCAGTGTAAAATTGAAGTTTATATAGACACAATTATGCGGCAAACACCCTACAGAGAGAGAGAGAGATTGCACATTGCATAAATCCGATATCAAATGAAACACTTGAAAATGTGACAATCCACAGCTCGTTTGCTCGTATAATATGCCATTCCAGATTAACCGATTGATATCTCCATGAATTATGGATGGATGGGAAAAACACACACTTGTTATACACATTTATGTGGTGGAAAATCTATTCTGATTGAATTCGAAATGTTCATTATTTCATTGAAAACAATTTGTTTAAAGCGGATTTCTATCAAAGTTAATTCTTATATATATTCTTATATTAATATTGTTTATTCAACGTTCGGTTAAGATTATGATTGATGACGTTAGCGGCTTAAGCGTATTCTAGATGGGGGCTTATCTTAATATTAATACACTAATGAGTAATGCCACAAGCAATGTTTTAAATTGAACGAATGAAATTTATAGGAGGGAGTGGGAGAGTTTGGAGAGTTTCTTCAAAAAGTACTTTAAGGACGGTTCAAAACGGGCTTAAATGATTTGCTTCCTTTCAGTCCGTTCAAAAGTGATTGGAAACTCGTTCCAAAAGGGTCTTACAAGTGGAATTATATTATTTGTAAATAATTCTACAATGGTTCTTAGGTCCAAATCCTTAAAAATGCATCCAAAAGCCATAAAGTTTAGGCTACATAAAGTTTAGTACTCGCCTAAGAGATGTGAAAGTGTAATCGAAAATGTTTCAAAATATTAATAAGCTCAAGAAATGTGAATCTTAATTTATTAAAAACAAGTAGAAATATGATTTTAAAAGAGTTACCATAAGAAATGTGTTTAAAAACGAACTCAATGATTGAATTCACATCAGAGATGATTAAATAAAGGTTGTGCAGCATCAAAGAAATGGAAATTCAGTTGGAAATTCCCCACAATTTCACGACCAATACAGGATCGGTGACACATTTGCCCGAAATGGTCGCACGCTCATTGAAAATGGGGCTGTAAAAGCAGCCGGAATGTACATGAATCTTATATACGCGATTGCCACGTATGTATCTCTACATTCGCATACAGAGAACTTTTATTTAACGAGAACTTTAATTTCCGCTTAAATACTGCGGCCAGCAGTTGGGGCTTAAAAATGAAAGACATATCAATAAATAAGTATGTCCAGCATGGCCCGTGGGGGCTTGCATCAACACACAGATACGAACGTGTGCACACACCAGCGACCATGCACCATGCACCATGCACCACACGACACACAACCATCCATCCACACCTACAATAAATAAGCCAACGCACATAATGGTTAAATAATTAAAGACGCACGAAAGCCACAGCAATCAGATGTATCAGATGCTATAATAGTTAAAGTCATTTATATTTATTGAGCCTGCATTCGTAGGTGGACAACGCTTAATGGTTGACCAGATCCCCAGCACACACAGCCCGTAGCCTTTGGGGCAATGTGTCCTTTATCCTTTCTTGACCCAACTCCAACCCCAACCACATGCCCCATGCCCAAACCATCCAAAAACACACAATTCAATATATGTAAACGTAATGGTTGGGCAGGCCACTCTATTAACTTTCAATTGCAATTCGAAAATTCCCCTTCCACATCCCCAAAACGCAAATTCTCAAAACGCATTTCTCATGCATCGAAGGGATAGCAGGCGTGGGCATGGGCGTGGGCGTGGGCATGGGCGTGTCCCGTTGTGGTAATTGTTTTAAAGCATTCATACATAAATTTGGCTAATTAAACATGACCACATACGCGCACATACCCCATCCCGGAATCGTAATACATAAATATTCCATAATAATGGTATAATGTAAATAGTAGTTCTCGTAGAAACAGACCCACTAACAAGCCACACAAAACACACACAGCCAGAGCCAGAGAGCCAGGGCCAGGACGATGTCCAGAGCCCAATTGTGCCCACACATATGTGTTTGCCTATTGGCATCGATAGAACAGAACAGAACGAGTAATAACAGCCCAAAACATAATTCATAATAACAATAAAATGAGAGAGTCTGGACCGTGGAGCTATGGAGCCAACTGCAGTTGGCTTTAATTCAATTTTCTGTGCATCGATCCTGCCATCCTATTACGTACAATTTCTGGTCGTGATTCGATTGTAGCTTCTACCGACTGCTCAGGCAATTGATAAATGACAAATATAACAGGGCCCTCCACTTGGATTACTTAATTCGTCGCTATCCATGAAATCCATAATTAATCAGCATGTACATTTAATTACAGTCTTCATTTGTACAGAGATTAATGGAGATGCTCACCTTGGGACTGGCCTCTGAAATGTCAATTACTTTGGCATATGTACATTTAGTGAAACTTCGGTGGGGATTACAATAAAATGTTTTATTAAGAAAAAAGTTGTATATAAAATTTATTCAGGCTTAATGCTTTACTCGAGAGAAATTGGATAATAATTATAATACATAATCTCGAAAGAATAAATCCATCCTGCGGAATGAAGGAGACATTCCACTGTACCACCTCAAATATTACAGAAAAATCTTCCTTTGATACAAATTGAATGAAGGCGAACACAAAAGACACAGAAATTTCATTCACATATTGTAACTGTCATCCATATCTCAATTATTTCCGGAACGACTGCTTTATCATCTAGAAATTACCCAGAAAACTGTTGACATTTCTGTTATCTTCTATTATCTTTGCATTTCCCCAAATGGTTGCTCTGGGCAAAATATTCCCTTCCACAAATATCATACAGATGTTCATTTACAACTGCTCCAGCATATTTTTCTTTGATATACTCTTTCATTTTGCAAGGTCTTGCCATCCTTCAGACGATACTCCTTCTGTTGACCTTACCCATTTTCACAGTTCGTTTTCCTTTCCAACAATCACACGCCATCCATGGTTCATAGTTTTCTCCCATTGTGTTTCCTCAATTTTCTCCCCTGTTCCACATTTTCAACTATTGACTAATTAAAAAAAAAAACGAAATCAGCAGCAGCAGCAGTAGGAGGAGGAGGAGCAGAATGGAATCTAGATGGCATAATAAGCAACTGCTTCTGTTTTCTGTTTCAATTTCTCGTACTGTTGCTTTTCCAGAAGTAAAGAAAATTCCTTGCCAAATGGAAAAAGCAAAACAAACCCAGGGAATGTCCGCAGCGCGTTGTATACGTGTTATATACAGAGAGAGAGGAGAGCCCTAGTAGATTTTCTCGTATTTTTCCAAATGACCCAATAAATTTGAGCTCATTATGACGCCGAACCACGCTCTTCGCGCTCCTCCTTTGTTTGTGGCCAGCAGAAATACCAAAAAATAAATAAAAAAGAAAGAATGAACAGAATTGGTAGAAGAACCAAGTAAGTAAAATAAATGTGGCAGCAATCGTAGGGCGAGAGTGAAAATAAAAATGAGCCACAAACAGGCAGGCAGGCACAACGGGGCCGGTGGCACGATGGCACGGTGGCATGGAAGGTAATTGCTATAAGCAGGGCCACAGTCCGAGGGCATTCAGAGTTTCCCGGCGCATAATGAGCGTGAAAATAGTGAAAATATGAAAACGTCTTCGGAATCTTCAGTGGGTCCGAACAATATTTGATTTCCTAATGGCTAATTCCGCTGGCAGTGCACAAAATTATGCCATGCTAGCTTGTTTTATGCTCACGAATAGTGGTCATCATTGGGAAGTGGGTAAGGGAACAGGACTGGTCTTCGAAAGCATACCAAAGACTAAATAGGAAAATGATTTCCTATGATGATATTTTGAGCTTACATTTGGAACTCCTAAGAACAAATGCCAAAAGAGCTCCATTATAAGCGAATTAAAAGAAGAGACACACATTGAGTTTTTAAATGGAACCTTCCATCTGTTTTATTAATTCAGAATAAATAAATTAACCATTACATTGGAGGGATTGCAAAATTAAAAGTAGGTTCTCGACTTCTTAGATCATGAGGGATTTTCTTAGTATTCAAGTGAGATGTTGCAGATTCCAAAAATCACCTTCTGCCTTGCATTGAACTGTAGCTCAGGAATGCTGGCCATCATCTATCGGAATCTAATGCCGCTTCATTGCACATTGTACGAGTACGAGTACGACTACGGGTAGGAGTATCTCTGCTGCTCGAGCTTCAAATTATGCTGCAATTTGGGTTAGCCAGCCTGCGTCTGACCGAAATCCATGCTTAGGCGCTTTATTACGGCTAATTAGGAGGCTTCTGGAGTGGGAGAGAGAGTGGGAGCCAGAGCTGGCATTTCATTCCCGGATAGCTAATGCCGTAGCCACACACACGGACGGACACGACACTGACACACTCGCTGGCACAATTTTAGGCCCACATGCGTCGTCTGTTTAGTCATTCGAGTGTGCACATTTGAATAATTAATTTGTGCAGTGGTAATTTACACGTTGGTCGACTGGCTTTTTGGTTGGCATTCGGTCCTGTGGCCTGGCAATGGCAACTGGCTCCTGGCTCCTGGGGCCCCGTCGCTGCATGTTATTTGATTATTTTCCTATGCCTATAGCTGCAATTGCATCTGGATGCGGCGTAGGGCAGGGAAAGGCAGCGCAGTGCAGGGCAGGGCAGAAGGTACGGTGTGTGGTTTTCGTATGTCATGGCATATTTATGACATTGGTAATTAAATTTAATTGTTGCACTTCTCTCTCTCTCTCTGGCCATGCCCACGGGCCAACCATCTACCCATTAAACCATCCTACTATTTAACCATATTCCACCACCACCGCTTTACATTTCGTTGCGGTCATGGGGCCATAACTTAACCCACTAACGCCCGCAGTACACGCATTATAGTGTTGGTTATCCTTGGATTGGTATATATTTTATTTTTATTTTTTAGCTTTTTACGCTAGGTACAAAGGGGTGTACTGTTTTGAAGTAGATGTTTGTTACAAGCAGAGGGAATCGATTTCTGGGGGAATCGATTTCTGGTAATAGAAAGAGAAACAAATGATCCGCTTAAGACTCAGAAACGAAGTTTTTAGAATAAGTTAGAAGAAAAAGGAAAGATTTTCCACTCCAATCACTATCATATATTTTTTCTTATTTAGTTCTCAGAGAAATTGTATTCAAAATAATCAATAATCTAATAGGGTATCTTGTAGTCGTTCTGCGCTATTTTTCTAATTTTACCTGTTAATTTTTGTTTAGCTTTTTAGCTGGCCTTCGGCCCCTGTCAACGGCCATTGGCTTTTATTTGAGGCATTTGTTTTGTTCGCAGTTTTTATTGTGGCCCTTTGTCCATTACCGGGCCGACGTTTGCGTGCTGCTTCTGATATGATAAGCTCAGTGGGGGAGGTACCTTCCAAACCCATGCTCAAGCCCTCTCCCTCTTGGCCAGCTGTCGGCTTAATTGCAATGCTAAACGCTAAATCATAGCCTCACGTGCACCACGTAATTAGCTTAAATTGTAAGCTGTTGTTATAGCACTGACCAGGAGTGTACGAGGACTCATTAGCCATAGTATAGAGAGCGAGAGAGAGAGAGAGAGAGAGAGATAGAGTTGGTCCTGCAACAGCCACACAAATAGGTTCCCTCTGACCCCTCACGTGTTGATTAGTTCAAAAATAATAAATTGCATAAATTGCACTCTTTTGTGAATGTCCTCTGAAATAGGATTCCATTTTCAAATTAAAAATATATTAATTAAACATTAGACAGCATGAAACATGCATTCTACAAAATGTTGTTTATGGAAAATGCATCAAATGCTCCACTTCACACATATTTCAGAGCTGAAGCATTCGAGGTGACATTTGTGGCTGGAATTTATTTACAGAATCCTTGATGGGTCTTGGCACGTAGTGATGTGGGGGGAATCTGTCCATCAGTATTGCAGATACTCGTATCATTTGAAAGGATGACAGTCTGAATGGCTATTAAAAATGTCTGTGGAAGAGTCACTACACATAAATATGTAGATGGGAATCGATTGGAGTTGAGAATTCTAGTTTGAAATCAAAACAAGGCAAAATAATTTATTTTTGGTAAATGAAAAGAACCCATGCTTCATCTAGTGGGGTTTGAAGTAATTTCATTTGAGTATTTCGTTATGTAGAGTCTAATGAAATCGCCAACAGAATTGTTCAAGCATTTACTGAGTTCTAACGAACTAAAAGGTTCTCTAAAAATAGACTCTTCTGATTTGATTTTTTAGCTGCAAATAACATTACCTTCAATATTTATTCAAAATTTCTTTGATTTTGTGGTTTGTACATATTTTCAGACTCTAATAAAATAAACTAACAGAATTCTTTTTGGTTGTTTTAGGGGAATTGATTTTGTGTCTAAAAGCTGAATTGTTTGAAATAATCTTTCGGAGCTAACTTCGATACTCATCGGCTGGTAAATTGCTTTTGTTCTTAAGACTGTTATAAAATTAGAAAATGAAATTATTGAACCATTCTCGATAGTCTATGAAAACAATAGTTCTTCATTAAAATATTTTTTTCAAATTTCATTTGATTTCAGCTTTAAAGGTGGGATGGATTAGGATACTCATGTACTAGGTGTCTAGGAAAATATTATTCCTGCTATAAAGAGATTTATAAAATCAACAGTGAAAATTATTGAAGCATTTTCTGATAGTAAAACTACTATAACTAGTTGTTTTTCCCCCAATTTCGTAACGATTTTATTCTCCCAGCAAAAAAAATTAATTCAAATGTAATTTATTACCGTGCAATGAAGCTGCAGTCTGCCGTAGGCTTTTCCCCAGAAATATTTACTGCATTATTCGAATATAATTAACATTTACAATCCGCTCACCTGTTGGGGACAATAAACCATATCCCTGCCTCCGTCTGCCATGCCATTTGTGTGGCATTTCCTAATTGTCTCAGACACAAGCCAAAAACAAACAAAACAAACGAATAGTTCTGATTAAGTTCGATTTAATTATGCAAACAAATACCATATCTAATGGAGTGTGCTATGTACATACATATATATCCCGAAAGCAGGCCCGAAGGATTCAGTTTGTTGTTCATTTCAAAGTCAGGAAAAAAAACTCTGAAAAGGAATACAAATAAAAACGACAACACTTTTCATATCTCTCTTTTTTTGTTTTGGTTGTCGGTTGACTTTATTTTTGGTTAGGGGTATTCGCCCGCAGGAGCCAAAATAATTAAATACAAAAAAAATACAAGAAAAGCGGTGGGGGAAGGGAAAACACAAGACAGAAACAGTCAACAGTCGAAGCGATTGAGCGGTGACGGTGGGGGTGGGGCTTCGGGGACAACAAGTGAAATGGAAAGTGAGGAAATGCCCGCCAGCAGTTTTTGACAGTATCCTTGACTTTTGTTGGCGTTTTTAAGACCCTTACACCCCCCATGGAAACCCTAAAGGCCCAACCACCCATCGATGGTAATGAAAAACGCGCCCTTTGTGGGCTCCCTTAATGGGCGCGGGCGTTTTGCCAGAAATGCTTGTCGTGCCCCAGTTTGTCGCTCCTTCTTCTACTGCTGATGTTGCTTTTGCTTTTGCTGTTGCTGTTTGCCGTTGCTCTTGTTGTTGCCACATACCTTGTTGTGCCTTTTATTTTGCGCCTGGCGCCGGACAAAAACTTTTTGAGTAAATGTCTTTGTCAGCAGGTGTAGCAGGCGGCTGGTTTTTCCCTTTCTCTTTCTTTTGCTTTCCTGCCCTTTGGGCCGTGTCCTTGCTGCCGCATGCCGCATGCCGCATGCTGCCTGCTCCTTGCAGTTTCATTACCCCAAAACAAGAGATTTTTGTTTAAACTTGTTTCAGGTACGAAGGAAAAAACGGAGCAGTAGGAGTAGGGGTAGCACCTACCAACAAGAGCAACAAAAAACGGAAAAATAATACTTTGCATCATTTATGCGGTCTTTTGGCGTTTGTGTTTGCATACCCTTGAAGAGGGTGCTACGATTTTGATCAGATAGTTGAAAAGGCTAAGAACGAAGCCTTTTCTGACATGTAAAATATTATGTACATATTCTTATGCAGCATTGGCATATGGTAATCGGTAAGGGTAAGATTTTTTTACCACTCGTATATCATATATTCGTAGATGTCATGGGAATAATAGAGCAAAAAATAGTTTCTTGTAACAAACATTTATTAAGTTCTAATACAAATTAAGCTTAATCATGTTCAGATTTTAGTTTAGCGAGCTCTGGAAACATAAGATCATAATAAAATAAATATTTCTTATAGTTGTCTTGAGAAAAATTAAAAAAAAAACCATTTGTGGGAAAAACAAGATAAGTAATCCAATTAGATGTTTATTGTGATCTTTTTACTTTTCATAGATGTATGTATGTACCTCCCATTTGAGCATTCGATCAGGAAAGGGTATCCCAACATTCGTTATCTTTTCTCGTTTGGAGCTTTTGTTTGCACAAAAGTGGCTCTGGCCCTTTTGGCTGGCGGGCGACCTGTTAAATGTGTTTATTCGAAACACTTGAATTATTTAGACACGTTTGACTGGCATTGACTTTGATTAGGCCATACATATTCCATGCATTCATAAAACCTGCTGCTTAGACAGATTTTAGACAGCGTTTTATGGGGGATACACACAGAGTATGCCACCAGAGTCAGCATTAAATTTAGCACACAATTACCAGGTTCGCAGATAAGTCGATAAGCTGCTGACGGAATGGCATCGAAATCCAAGGCGAAGGCGGGGCGGAATGAAGCTCATTAAAATGCAACGAAATGTCACCTATCTGAAATTGAAGTACAATCTTAACGCAGCCAAACAGCCAATTATAGTAGCATGGAATATGGCGTAAATTTCAGGATAAACATCCTGCAGGAGAGGCGCCCACAAAGGGGCGAAGGTAGACCAAGAATCTGCTAAATTAGAGTGCAAGCTTGTTAACGACAAAGGATGTCTCATACAAAGAAATAAGTACGAGTATATGTATGTACGTTTCCATTGGGTCATTGGAGGTCACTGCCTCCTCCTTAGACGTTTGCATAATATGAGAAAGATTTCATTCTTCTATTTGGATTTTTTTTTTTGGTTAGTAAAGTCATATTAAATGGGAAAGGACCAGTGCCGCAGAAGGGGAGGCTGATTCTCGTTCTCCGGCTTCATCTTCTCTCTCTCTGGTTAACTGCGAAACATAAGCCCTGGCCCATAGAAGGCGATAAAAATGGCTTGGCTATTGTGTATTGCCAGAGCTGCCGCTTTCTGCACCATATTGCCAAGTGTGCCGTGGCCATTGCCGTTCCTGTTCCCTCCATTCCGTGCCTTTCATTCGGTCCCTGTGCCATTGTCTGGGCCGGGCCGGGCCGGGCCGGGCCCGTGCGTAAAGTGAACAAAAATTGTGGGAAAATTACATTTCAAGTAGATGGAGAGGCATTCACAGCCATAGAGCAAGAGCCATAGAGGGGGGATGGAGAGAGAGTCCAGAAATCCCGACTTAGCCTATTAGCATTCATATTAAAACGAAAGTGGAGCCATATTGCGTATACGCAGCCATGTACCATCTTACCATATACAGAATGTGCGTAATTCCATGGCTCCATCTGTGTGTGCGGGTGTGTGTACGCGCAAAGACGCCTACAATCTGTTATTCCGGGTGTTGTTGATTTTTTTTGTGTTGTGGGGGGAAGGCAGCACTTGGGCAGATTTAAGGATTAACGTCAGCTCATCTTCCGCAGGACCCTGGCCATCAGAATACTTTGTGATGTGCGCCTTTGCATCTTTTCGAGCCAGGAAGCGGGCAGGACAGTTAATTCCTTTTTGAGTAATACGCATTTCTTCCTCTGAAGAGCCAACCCAAAATTGCATTTCCTTGGGTGGCCCAAATTTTATGGCGAGGCAATCTCTAATCCCAGGAACGTTTTAGTGGGTTTTTTGACTTTGGGATAACCGCCAAGGAGAACTATTCTTTTGTTCACTAATCCGTACAGAATACAGTGGAATTTTAGAAAGGTTCAAAGTATTCAAACAGGAAAAACATGATGTTTTTTTCAGCCTCTGCCATGAAAGTGGGAGATTGAATAATTGAATAGAGAATTCTCCTTGGGAGAAGGACCTTTAACCAGGAGCAAACTATCGCAATCAACCCGCACTTAGCTGCATCCTGAAAATGTTGCTCGAAAGGAGGCCTAAGCCAGGTGTAGATTGGCCCAAATCAATGGGACAAAGTCGCGCGCTATTAGCTGGGACAACAACCACTTGGCCTGGCGGTTGACTAGGTTTTTGTTTGCGTGTTTTGCTTAGGTGTTGCCGCTTATGTGGCTTTACCTCGGGCACTTAAGGGCCCTCTGGATGTGAGCGAGAGCGAAGAGTGGAGTGGACCGAGCATATGGTTACACAAGGATACAAAGTGGTCAGCGGACCCATTACATCGTCAAAAGTGCTTATCTACACAGTTGTTCAGTTGTTGCCTCCGTCGTCTCCGTGTTGTCCGCCATTGTGGATTGTGGTGGGTGTTGCTTTGGGGTGTCCGCAGCTAAATAATGCGCTTAATAGCGCTTGCCCACCTCCAAAGCACAAACAGCGAGTCAGAGAGAGAGAGAGAGAGAGGCAGAGCCAGACACGGACATCACGCTCGGCGTTTTTGCCATCTGAATGTGTCAGTGTGTTTCTATCTGTGCCATGCTTTTGTCTTTATGCCATTAGGCAGGCAAACACTACCCTCGCACACCCACAAGGTTCAACCCACATGCAGGAGGCCAGGAGTCACGTTTGTAGCCCGGACACATAGGGCCTTTGTTGCCAGGTCGATTAGCATATCAATATGCAGCACACCCATTCTCCCTGCTCCATGCTCCAAGCTCCAAGCTTCAGCATCAGCTACAGCTACAGCTATAGGTCTCTGGATCTCTGGTTCTATTCAGAGCACCACGCACAAGTGACACATCGTTATGCGGCCTGATAAACATGGGTACACCCTCACCCTCACCCCCCCATACACATTGCGCATACGCCACGTTGTCAACGTCAAGTGCTTGAGAGTGCGACAAGAAACTTAATGAAATGAACGAATTGAATAGTTGAGGGCCTCTCTCTATCTTCCTCTCTGGCTGCTTCTGCTGCTGCTCGATATTGAGTTTTATTTTATTATATTTCCCTCAGCTATCAGCTCCTTGTGGCCTCATCCTTTCCAATGGATTGCCATTGTGTGCGGAGGCAACACATGCCGCCATTTCGCAGCATAATATCAAATTACAATGACTACCCATGTGGATCTCTGCCAGAGTATGGGTTAGCAGTCCCGTCCTCCCTCCCGCATTTATTGCTTGGCACACACCTTTTCTATCCATGCACCACACCATGCAGGAAGGTGGTATTCCTTTCCACTACCATCCTCCCGGTTCCCCTGGGCTGTATATGTTTGTAAACTACTTAATGGTGTGTAAATTTGCCGACGCGCTTCGACGCTGTTCGGTTTCAATTTTGCGGCTGAGAAAAATTAATTTTGTTGCTTTCTTTCCCACTCTCGCTCTCTCTCACTCTGGCTCTTCCTTCCTGTCTTTGTTTGGCAATTTTCCATGTGCCAACTGCGTATGCGTAATGGATTTCTGCAATTAAACTCCAAAACAAGAAGAAAATGTTACTCTTAGGACCGAAGATTGAGATACTCTAAGATAAATATCTCTATAAATATGATCGAATCTTAAACCAATTTACATGGGAGCGACTTTAAGAAGAATAATATACTCGCATGTATGTGTATACCTCCTTCTCTAAGTTGGAAAATTCTTGTCGAAATTAGAGAGCCATCTGTCAGTTCGTAACACAGACATTTTCTAAACCAAAATACTGCCAAAACAGTCGAACAAACAATCTGAAAGATGGACAATAAGTCAGTAAGTCAGTCAGTCAGTTAGTCAGTTAGTCATTCATTCAGTCCGTCAATACCCAACCTCTAGGAGGAAACTGCAATCCTGAAGTGTACTCCTGCCTAGCAATCCCATGAATTATTTGGGCCACTCGAAAGCCTCCCTACTCTGAGGCTTTTCTTTGGGAAATTCAATTTTACCATGACAGAAATTACATGTTATCCGAGTTGACTCTACTCGTACTACTCGAAGGGAACTCCAATCTGCTCGAACAGACAATACCAGAGCCAAAAGCAGATTGTGCCTTCTCTAGCCGAAAAAAAAACGGTTTACGTACCAAATAAATTTGCCATTAGATGGGGTGCAGGGAGGGGGCACAAAATTTACACGATTTCCAGCCAGGCCAGAGCACATAAACAATGCAGCTGCAAGTCGACCTGAAGAGAGAGTGACACACACAAGACCGAGCGTCTTGCAACAGCACCAACAACGACTGCTGCCGCCATGCAACAACGGTGTTGGTGTCGATAACGCCTGGCGTGAATTTACGATGAGCATACATTGAAATTGTCACTTGGAATGGAAGAAATGGTGCAGGAACAAACCTGAAATGCAGTAGAAAACATCCACCTGTGTGGAGTACAGTGAACTTTCTGTGGTCTTCACCACAAATGGCTTTCCAGGGATCACAAAAGGAGTCCTAGAATATCTATTTAGCCTGTAGCCAGATTTGCGATAAACATGCTTTGAAATTGACTCTTGGAAAGAAAGAATGGGAGATGAAAATGTATGGGGATGAAATGTACAATTTACCAGAGTCCTGGAACAGCTTTAAAAGCCTGTCCTCACTGTGAGACGAATACAATGAACATTTAGCTATCCCTTACGTCCCATGTAAATGATTCCTTAAACGGTCCAGCCTGAGTGAAAAGAAGGCTAGAGCTAATAGAAACTCATTCCAAGGATCCCATTTCTCCTCAGGCCAGACCCCACTGTGGCGGCTGTGCGAAAATTGAATTGGTTGCCCTGCTACCGTGTATTGGCTATAAATTATCACTTGCAGCCTGACAGGGAACCAAATATAGGACCTGCAATGCAGCCAGGACAACGCTACGTATACGCAATATACGAGTACGTACAAAATAAATACAAATCAAATTGGTAGCAAAAGCTTTTTCCATTTTAAATGTACATAAAAAATATATCGAAATATAAGCTTCAAGTGTGTGTGTGTGTGTGTGGGTGCGTGGGTGAGTCCAGGAGCCACTGCAGAGGATCGTTTATAATCGGGAAAAACCAGCAAATTTCATATTGCCTCAATGGCCACAGAACCTTCTTTGTCTCCGTGTGTGTCTCTGACTCCAGCCTTTGTGGCCTGCGTGTGTGCAAAAATCTTTGAACTATGAAAAATTGATATTAGCTAAAAATACTTTCAGTCCTTGTGGCTGCATAGCCATGTCCATGTCCATGCCCTTACACACACACAGCCCTTTTGTGTCCTCAGTCCTTAGGACACTGGTTGTTGTGGTTGTTGCTCCGGCCACTCCACAGCCACATCCTCATCCACATCCTCATTCTCATTCTCATCTCTGGGAAACTCAGCTGGAGTGTGTGCACAATGATTAGACGTGGCTGACACTGGCCACATTGTACAATTTACTGTGATTCTTTTGGGCCGCCTGGGGACTGCTGACCCTCACTCCAGGACACACTTTTCGGGGATATGTTTGTGTGTGTGTGAGTGTGTGTTTTCTTCTTTTTTCTGGCTTGCTTATTTTGGCTGAACTTTATTTAATAAAGCAATTTGCGCTTGGCTGACATTAGTTATTGTTTGAGCCCTGGGCCTGGGCCGGCGATGTCTGTGCGGGCACAGATAATTTGTGGCAGCCCCCAATGGGGCAGCATTAAGGGAAATAGGACCAGTAGGAGGGCTTCAGGACACTTGGCCTTATACTTGTCGACCAATTGCCGCAACTTGTTAAGCAATTAAAATTAATTTGCATAATAAAAATAAATAAATGATTGCACAAGTGCCATAAAAATATATGTATATAGACTCTTGCACTCCACAGGGTTAATTGTTATTAATGGCAGGTGGAAAATTCTGGGGAATCAATCAAGCGGGGGAGCAGGAAATAGTTTTGGTTACTGGGAATCACGCACGGCCAATTTGTTGGGCACCAAAATTTAAAGAATTTTCCGCGCTTAACCATTGAATGTGGCAGCTTCCGACATTCCTTCCCGTGGCCTCTGTAGTCAACGCCTCTGGCCAGGCGTTGCACCTTTCTGCATTACAAATCATTGTTCAGGCGGTGGCAGGGAGCAGAGGGGGGCAGAGGAAGAGGAAGCTCTTTTTTCACGTTTGCTTGCAACGTTTTTAAGCGCACATCCGCAACGGTAACGCCTGCGGCTCTACACTTTTTGGCCCTAACACAGGCACAAAGATACATGAACACATATATAGATACATGGACACATGCATACGAGTATAGATACAGCAACACATCCACACACATAGAGTTACAGCGACACGAACCGTGTTTTTCCTTTTGTTTTGTGCGTTTTGCCAAACTGTCAATCAATAGAATTGTTCGGCACTTTTTTTGCACGGCCCACCGCAAAGCGCCGCCGAACCATGCAGCCCCCGTTGCCCGTTGCATGTGGCAGGCTATGGGGGCACTGCCGTGCAGCGAGCAGCGAGCCGTCAAAGTCAACGTGCATCATGTGGCATGCGCCCCAGTCCCACATACAGCCCAGGCCCTGAGTACCGGCGCAATGTTATTTTTCGCTTTGTGGCTGCGCTTTGGCTGCCCGTTACGACATTTCCCAACTTCTGGAAACACAACAACACATAAAAAACTAGGAAACGAAGGATACGACCCAACGAACCGAAGCTTTAGATATCCTTTTGGCGTGATGAATGCAATGGAAGCTATGCTTTTTCGAATTGGCTGAAAAATGTTGGATTTATGAATAGATATATGTCTTGGAGGGTGTTCTATATAATTTTGTAAGCCTATGGCCTATCGGCAGATGGGACTTTTTCTGGCTAGATATCTTGAACGTCATGACTCCTATTCCCACTTAAACATTCTAACAGACAAATTGACCAACGGATATGCCTATATCCGATCAACGGTTAAAGCTATTCAACAGTAGCCAACCCTTGGCTTGCTTTTTGCACATACTGCAAACTTTGGCTCAAAACTATAACACCTTTGCATGGAGCAGAAAAAAGGGCTATAATTGCTGAAAAAACTGGCGGTGAAAAAACCTGCCCAACAAGTGCCACTGATGGATGAGGGGTCAGGTCCGAACAGTTGGCCAAGTTGTGTGTCTAAATTTAAGTTTTTGCAGGGGGTACTCGCACTCGGTCTCGTATTTGGCCAGCCATTTAAGGGGCCCCTCTCCACCACAACCCCAAAGTCTGCGGCTCTGCGCTCCTTGAGCCTGAAAACTGCTCGTTAACGCTCTGGCAGAGGAGTGTATCTGATGGAGAGGATGAGACGGCTGTAGATGGAAGATGGCGGATGAAGGAGAACGACTTGGGGCCGCAGGCTGCGTTTTGCATGCGGCTTTGATTTTTGTCTTTGTTCACGTTCTTCCCAAGTATGGAGCCCCCCAAAAAAAGCCGAAAATCAATATATCCCAGTGGCTTGACGGGTGCCTTGTTTTTTTTTTCTCTCTCTCTGAGACCGTGTGTATGTGCCCGGCCGTGATTTTCCTTCTTTTTCTTGTGCGGAAGTTGCCTGTCTGCCAGGCTGCTAAGGCATGCAAGGACACAGCCCCACATGCATTCATTTCCAGCTCCTTTTACACTCTTTTGCCCTCCCGCTCTCTCCCCTCTCTCTGTGCACATATTCCCATGTCAGTGTGTATGAACCGCTCGTGATTATGTCTAATAGCTGTCCAAGTCGATCAATGTTCCCTGTACTTGACAGTCGAGCTAGGCTTAGCCTTGACTCTCGGCTCTTTTTCGATTCAGCGATTCTGCTGATGCATAATAAACGAGCTGTTCATACTCCTCCTCGCTTAATCATATAATAATAACTTAAGTAATGGCCAGAGTAAATAAATGAATCACTAATGAGCCGAAACAGTTTCCTTTTTGGCCCAAAAACCACAGAAAAACAGAAACAGAAATGAGAAACAAGAAACAAGAAACAGAAACGAGCTGCGACGCACTAAAAATGCGCCATTTACGACAATCAAAATGATTAAGTGCGGCACACAGCCTTGGGGGCTGGAGAGAAAACGCTGCGTATACGCAATAAACACCACGAAAAAAGAAAAGGAGTGAAGGATGGAGTGCACAAGCGGAACGCAAGAAATATTACTGGGGCTGGCAGATGGGGCTAGTGGGTGTTGCCCCAAAGATGTTTCCATACACGATACGCTAATGCATCTCACCGATTGGGAAGGTAATGAAATATTCAATCGGTGAAATAGGACCATTCATGCGAATACGTAAGAGAGCTGAATTCCAAGATTTTACCGAAGGGAAATGTGTGAATGACAAATCTTATCGACGGTGAAACACTTACGGTGAAAAAGAACGGTGCTAAAGGATATATGCAACCTCAAGAAAAAATAAATGCAAATAGTGTGAATGGCAGAAGTTATCGACGGTAAAAGTCCGTCGGTAAAAAATGAATCGTGAAACAGTTAAAGAAAACACAGTGTTTTTTGTGCGTCGGCAATTTCGTTAATATGGACTCCCTTAAAAATTCTGTAAAGATGGTAAAGAGAATGGAGGAAAATACACTTTAACGGCTACAACAGGTCCTCGGGGAGTGATTAAAATATAATAAATTTCACTTGGAAAAACGAAGAAAGACAGCGGCGCCAACCTCAATGGGAGTCGAGGAGCCCCCGGAACCGAAAAGGAGATTAAGTGGTTGGCCAGCATAAAAACCGCACATGCAAACCGAACCACTCACCCATCCACCAGTCCACTGGCCACGCCCACCCATATGGACTCGCCACTCAAGTGAGGAGCCGTGTCCGGGCCTGGAGTACTGGGTCCAAGGGGTCCGATGCCGGCAGTGGAGCCCACAAAAGTGTGAACATAATTTAACATGCAGCGGCGCGCCAGTTTTTGGGTTTTTCGGTTTAGACAATGTTCAAGGATTGCCTCGGGCCGTGCCCCAAACCCTACGCTTCCGTTCCACCGATCTCCCCCCTTGCGCCTGTCAGTCAGCCTTTGTGGCGCTTCGAGCACAGGCGTTTGAGTGTTTTGAAGCCTTATGTGAATTTGATTTGCGGCATTTTAATTTATGAACATGTGAGAGAGCCGCCTGCCGTCGAGTTACCAAACATTTTGCCAAAAACATTTCCTGAAACAAGTTGTGGTTTTCGAGGGGGTGCCGAGGGGCAGTGCAACAGTCCGCCACCCCTCTTCGAGACAGACATCCTTCTGGATGGAGAAGCCTTGCCCTCCACGGCCCTGCCCCAGCTGTCTCTCGTGGCACAGACGCTTTTGCTGCTGAATGCCAAATCAAGCAGCTGCCATTTTTGTGTGCTTTAATTTTTCTATTTTATTTTTCACTTTTTTAATATTTGTTAAATACCCTTACGGCAGGAGTTTTAGGATTTTTCAGAAGCGGTGATATCTACAGACGAAATTTCATGGTTCTTTCTGTGAAAACTATTTCCTAACTAAGCGTAGATAGTTTCGTATTTTGTGTAGCACTATATCTAATATCTTTCATGGAAACATGTCAGGGTATCTAAAACTTCGTCAACTTAAACATATTTTTCCTTTCTTTAATATCATCGTATTACTCTCTTTTTTTAGCAATCCTTGAGACTTCTGCCAATAGAAATTCTGGGTTTCTGGTTTTTGTTGTTTTTTTGTTTGGTTTATTTATCCAAGGCGGGTGGCATGGATGTCTATGGATGTGTGCGTTTTGTCGGGTTATCAGTGCTCGCATAAATCTTTTATCAACCAGTCGCAGCTGTGCGCCTGTGCTGGGGGCATGAGGGAGCTGACTCTTGTTGCTCCCTTTGCTGCTGAAGCGGCAGCTGCCTAATGAATACGCACAAAGTTGCTAATGAAGCAGGGAAGCCATGGGAAGATGTGGAGATGGGGAGAAGTTTTTGGCCATACGCATATGAATATATACATACCGAAAAAGCAAGGCAAGGAATGATAAAGATGGGAAAGACTAAGGCCCCCTGGTCTTATGGCTGATCTCATGCATATGCGACAGATAGAATAATTATACACTTGGGCATGGAATGGCTCTAGGTTGGGAAATGGCAATGAGATTAAGGCTGAGACTGGTAGCAGAGTCTTGGCTTAAAAATGGAGATGGGAGCTGAGTCTGGGATTGAGAATGGAGATGGAGCTCAGACCTGAGACCAAGTCTGAGGCGTGGCTATAACAACTTTCTCATGAATCTCTAAGGAGGGGCTCTGCCCATAAGAAATGCTAATGTGATAAGTCTGCAGATAAATTAAATAAAAGTGCGACAATATATGTAAAAGTAAATTAGTTTAAAGCCTAAACAATACCCAACTGAGAAGTAAGACAAATAAAAGAGGTTGTATGTAAAATTAGTTTGAGTAACTTTTAAAGATGAATAAATTATCTGCAAAGGTATGTGCTATTATCTGAAACATTGTGCATTGATAATATTCGATTTAAGGAGTATCTTAAATGTTACCAAAACACACAACCAAAGAACAAACATCACAATCAAGGACTTCCTTACATTACCGCCATTCCTATTAAACCCTTTGACTTTTGATAAGCAAAACCGAGAATATGAGCAAAAAGTTAATTTAATTAAGAGCCATTCGATTTGTATAAGTTTTGTGCTTATGCAACTCAATCATTCGTTGTTGTTTGTTTTCAATTTTGTTCCTTTTCTGTTTTTTTTTTGTTGTGAAACTTTGTGCAACGATTACCCACAGTGCAGCCGAAAAAAAAGGTAGAAAGAGGAACAAAAATAAGAGAAGGAAATGCTTATTGTGGTCGTTACAGGCATTACGGGTCCTGGAGAGGGGCGGGCGGCAGCTAATGGTAAATAACGATAAATAGAAGAAGAGAAAAAAAGTAGTAGAAAATTGCTTTGGCCAAAGGCAAAGTCAATGAGGCAATCCGCAGTCTGCAGTCTGCAGTCCGGAGACCGAAAGCTTAGTCCGAGACCTGGTTCGAGCCGGAGAGCACTTCACGGCACTGGCTGCTGGCTGATGGCTGCTGGCTGCCTCATTGGTAGCTACAACAAAAGCAAATTCTAGTGTGCTTAAAGCGTAAAATTGTTTGTTATAAAATTCAATTGCAGTTTTTGTTGTTGCTTCTGCTGCCCGATGCTGCCTGATGCTGCTCTTGGCCAAATGCAATCGGCTGACCAAGAGGAAACTTTGCAAGTCGAGAGTTGACTACTTTTGTCTTGCGCCGTGATTTGCCCAAGTATAAACTATAAGTTTCCCCATCGCGGGCCGGGGCCAAAGAGTTCTTTGCATATCTTGTTGGCAATTTCAGAAAATCAGAAATTCAGTACAAAAGAGGAATAAACAAAACGCAAATTGTTGGCTGAAACACCAGATTTAATCGGAGAAAACTTAGAACGAAGTATTGAAGGAAGCATTTTTTCTGCCTCAGTGCTGCACAGCTATATGTTATACAATTTTCTGTGGAAATGGTTGTGTTTTCCATCAGCGAGTCATGTGGCATATTACGTTTTATGGTGACGACTTTGTGGTGGCTGTGAGGCATGAGGGGCATAAGGTGATTGTGGCAGAATCAGAAGCAGAAACACGCAACCACCCGCTGCCTGTTGGAGTCATAAAAAGTGCGTAGCCGGCAACAGGTTGCCAGGGGCGGTGGTTATATAAACCACTCCTTTGTCACAGCCACGGCGAACCGAAGAGTCTCAGTCCTTACAGCTGTGCTCACACGATACGTTTTCCCCCGATCATTTATGAGCAAAGGAAAAAAACCGGATGGCACATGTACTTAAAGATGCTAGTGAGATGTGAGTGTTTGTTGTATGATAGAGCAAGATACATAGAAAAAATTGCACCTGTGCAATAGGTATCGTGTAAGAGCAGCTTTACCTAATCAACAGCTACATAGGTCTATGCCTTTGGCTCTTGCTCGCTTCGATGTCTCTTTCCAGAGTCGATTTGAGCGTGCTCTGTGCTCTCCTCGTTGGTTAACAAATTGCGCATATCAAATTTGCGGAATTGTCTCTCATAGCCTGCTCCCTGAGTGCTCCTGAAAATTTAGCTAAGCCTCGACAAACTAATAGATTCCGTTGCCTTGACGGGACTCATGTCTCTGTCTCTCTCTCTTTCTCTCTGTGGCTCCGTGTGGAAGTCAGTTTATGGGCAAAGTGTTTGGTAATGGCTGCAAATGGTAGGCGTTGCCAAAGACTGTCAGCTAATGCCACATTTCTGCGCTCCTTGTCTATATGTGAGCGTACATACAGACACGTTTGTATGTTTATGTATATTTTTACAAGCGCTTTGCGTGACAGGAGACGCGGGAGTCCTACATTTACATATCAGCGCCATTAGAGCCGCCATATTAATGATTTTATAGTGTAATAACGCGTTATCACGCCGTCACTCACACACATAGACGCTGTGTCAGGGCCACCACCATAGATATGGCTAATTCATTTGTTTCTATTTTCCCGGTTTTCCACTGGTTTTTCCTTGTCTTTTGTTTCGATTTTTGATTGAGTTGTTCTCCCATAATTCATGAGGACAAACCATTCAAGCGCGTCTAAAATGCAAAAATGATATTGATATGGATTGCAATAATGTTGGCAGAGCGTGGTTTTTAATAGGACATGTAGAATGGGGGGGATGCTAAGAGGATATGTGGAGCGAGGCTGGCGGTTTTCGGCGAGGGAATATGCGGGCGTCTATGCATTAATAAACATTTGATTTGTGATTTGTTGCGCTGCATTATGCAAATGTGTGTCGCGCATAAATTGTATAAATCATTTCGCCGTCTGCTGACTTAATTAAATGTTAAAAATTTTCGGAAAACCAACGAAAAAAATCCAGCACACCAAACACGCAAAGGAAAAAAGATTGAAATTTTGTTGTCCACCCGTAAATGAATGACAATTAATGAGTTTAATGAATGGTTCGGTCCGTCAGCGGCTCAAAAGTGACAAAATTCAATAAATCAATATGAACACAAAGTTTATTTCTGAATATATTATGAATACGGTGGTAAAAGTGTTGCCCACTTTTGGAAGGGTCTGAGAACCCGTTCACCCGGTCATCGCTGGTAATGATAGACTTGGGCAGCTGGGGCATGTTGCACGTCTTAATTTATAAAGTAAACAGGAAATTAAGCTAATGATTTTTTCGTTTACCTTTATATAGATTACTTAGCAGCATTAAAAGGTTAATTAATGATGGAAGCATTTTATTCCTCAAATTTGTATTGTCAAAGAAACCATAAATCTTAATGGATTTTACAAGGAAGTCACGTCTGTTTAGGGGGCTTTTTTAAAGATAATAATATTTAGAATAAAATTATTGTTGAATATAAGGGTAACTCTCTCGAATTTACGCGAGAAGAGTGCATCCTTCGCATACGGTAATGACAATTCCAAGACCTGGTAATGCTCGTAGTTTTCGGTGAAGGACTCAGTCACGCAATGTATCATATCAAGCGCCATTTTGGACCGGTGGTCGGCACGCACACATTCAAAGCCGACCAACGTTCTACAATTGTATTTCCTATGCACATGAGATAGGGCTGTGCCGACCGCTGTTTTAAACGGACCACTTAAATTGTTAATCACATACAAATGTACCTAATGTAGCTGTAACAGATCCAGTTGAGAGAGCGGCACTGTGTTGTGGCATGAAGGCTGATGTCGAGACGGTATGTACTTGTACAAGCTAAACTTCCATTCATGCCACACACGCGTCCCTACTTATGAGTATCATCGGGAGCGCATTTGTTGCTGCCTTTTTCTGCTCCACTTTTCACCCGTGGTTGTGGCACAGCGGCAGCGGCACTGTGCTGTTCTTTGCCGTTGCCAGGCTACAGCTGTGCCAGGGTCTGGTTTGCTGCCTAATTCCTTTTGGCTCTATTCACTCGAGTCCGCTAATTGCTATAACTTCCACTCTTCAGGTCCGTTCCATCCGTCTGGATATCTGTCTTTCCGTTGGTCCTTCTGTCCTCTCGTCCGTCTGTCTGCTTTTCTCTGGGTATAGTACGTTGATTGCGTTGAAATAAATGAGTTTTCATGATAACCGAGCAAAAGTTGTGCCAATTATAATGCCTGGGTTCCTCGGCTATCGCGTCTGGTGCTTACGGTGGAAAAGTTTCGGCTTTTGTCTAATTTATATAATGCCATTGCCATTTAGCATAAGAACCAAATGAATTGCTTTACAAATTGAATGGGAATTTGCGTCCTCATTATGATCATCATTCAACATCATTCAAAATATGGCAACAGGGGGGGGGGGGAAAAAAAAATAAATAAATAAAACCGAGTAGAATGCACAAAATTCCATAACCTAAAACCAGAAAATATCAGGGGGTCGCAGGGCGCACAATCTCTTTTTGCAACCTGATGCGTTGCGTACATTTTGTGTGCCGCGATTTTAGCATTTGTTGAATCAGTAGTTGGGGATGAGGATGAGTTGAGTCGAGAGAGAGAGAGTCGAGAGTCGGGTTTCGGGGGAAACATTATTGCGAAACATTTCTCGCTTTTAATCAGAATCTCCGACTACCACGATGATAAATGTTGCCCTGGCAGCGGCCACCAACAGAAGGTGGAATCAACAGAAAACCAGGTCGGGGTCGAGGCAAGGAAATATTCATAATTCAATGCTTAAACCGCAATTCATGTTCTCGTTTTTTTTTTGTGTGCTTCTTCTAGTTTTAGCCAGTTTTTGCTTCGCATTAATATCGTTCTGCAGTTGGCGCCGCTGCAGCGTCAGATTTACCTGAGAGGTAAACCCTAAAAACGCTTTTGCATTTTCATAAATGTTTGGCTTTTGGCTGAAAATATACCCCCAACGCTGGTAAGGTTCGCAATCCCTTCTGAGCACTTTCCCACTCAGTTCGCCCCTTGACAGACCCCAGTTGATCTGCATATTTTACTCGACCTCTTGGCCCAGGCCTCAACGTTGTTTTTATACCCGGTACTATGCTATGGTATGTTGTGTTTAAGTAGAGATTGAAAAAAAGACCGAAGGTAGCAATATTTTCTTGCACGGAAGCAAGTAGATTAAAGGATGCACTGCTGACTCCATCAAAAGTTAGATGCCGAAAACTATAATCCAACGATACTTATGGAAATTCAGCACTCCTTAGATCAGTTCTTTCAATTTTAAGCTTCTTTCAAACTCCACTCTTGATAGGGAAAAGGCTTAAAAACTACCAAAACTCAACCCAATCTCATCATTAATACATACATACATACATCACTCCTCCTTCCAGCGCTATTTGTTTGACGAAGAACCTTTGCTATCTATAGCATTAAAGAAAGAAGACTTCGCGCAATGTAAAAAATTGTATGATAATCCTGAACTCATTTCAAAAGATTTCCAAGGTGTCCGATAGCCCATACAAATCTGCCTTGTTCTTGTTTTGGCCGGGCTCAAACCACCTCCAAATCCAACTCCTACTTCACATCCAGCATCAACCATCGTTCAATGTGGCCGCTGTTGCTGTTGCGGTTGATTCACTTTTATGCAATAAAATTGAAATTAATTTTTAGTGATTGCGGATGCGGTGTTTCAGCTTCTGTTGCTGCTGTCTCATGCTACTGTTCCTGCCACAGCCGCTGCTACTGCCTCTGTTCCGTCCGCAGTCGCTGCTGTCCCCTCCGTTTCAGCCACAGCCTCTGCTTTTGCTCCCATTCTTGCCCCAGCCGCTTCTCTGCCTCCGTTCCTGCCACAGCAGTTACCTCTGCTCCATCCACTGCTGCTACAGCGGTTTTGACACTGCACTGTTGCGGCCTCTGATTGAATTGTAAATTTTCTTGGCCCACCATACGAGCACGACAGGGTGTGAGCCGGGCGTGGGGAAATACCGACTCATGCATATTCATTCAATCACTTGTATTGTTGGCCCATTATAAATTGATAAAAATAATAATGCTGTTGAAAATTTTCCGCTTTTGTCATTTTTAGGCCGCACTTGTCGTCGATAGCAATTAAAACAGACGTCCGACCAGGCCAAATAGCCATCAGGTAATTAAATTTTCGTTTATTTATTTAGTTTTCATATCAATTATTACACTCAACAATTTGTTTGTCGATAATAAAGAGGCCTTCGCTTAATATTTATTCCAAATTAAATGGAGTTTTGTTCGTGGCTTAAATTTACCAAAAATACTATATACTCATAAATGGGGATATTTGTATGTATGTATGTATAGTACATATGTACATATACGTGTGTCATTCATGTTGTGTGTGTGTTACTGACAAATGCGATGGTGACTACCTGACAGCAGGGGATGGATATTAACGTGCTGCTATATTAAGTGTATAGAAATCCATCTCTGGGCCCGTGTTCAAAAGTGAATTTTCATGTCAATGTCTCGTTTGTCATTTAGCTAAACCGCACACCACAGCGCACCGTCACCCCTCCTACATATATGTATGTTCATAATATAGAGTTGTCAGTTTACAGGAAAATATCATTAAGCGTACACTCACGTTCAAAATAATATTCATGCATTTAACATGAAAGGCCGAAAAATCGACGATGACGCTCATAATTGAATGATGAACTTGGTCAATCATCTCTCTGTCTCTCTCTGCCCGTCGTCTCATTATCGATGGCAGACAATACATTTTAAGTGGCCCCAAGGACAATGTGGCCTCGGACATTGAGCCTAATTTTTCCACAATTAACTCAATTAGCCAGCCACAAAACTTGGCCGCAAAGCATTTCCCTTGGTCAATAGTTTCTACACAGCAAAAAATAAGTATATAATAAGTCTTTAATGATTAAACCCTTAGCCGAAAGTAAAAATAAGTAAAAATTCCATTTATTATTATGAATCGTATTTCTCTGTTATTTTTATACCCTGTTCATGGACTAATTAAGAGGCAAGTGGGTTTTTCCAGTGTACTTTTGAGCGTATATCCTGATAAGGGCTAATAAATGGCGTCTGGTTTAGCCAGCATCTTTTGGACATTTGCCATTATTCATGGCCAGGAAATTGAAATGTGTGTTATGAGGCCTTCGCCACCCAAAAAACTAAAGCCACTTCAGGTTGAGGTCCACTTTCAGTTGGCCAAAAATAAATTCGGTCAAAAGTGTCGTTTATCTTCGAAAAGTGGCTGCCCTTCACCTCTTTTTAGTGGCGAAGGCAAAGAGTTTTCAGCTTTAATTAAAAGCAGCTGTTGTATCCTTAGTTATCGCTGAACTTTGACCAAGTTTTCTTCAACCCATTGTTTGCACTTTGGACCCAAAGAAGGGGGCATTTCTCCGTGACATTTTCTACTCAATTGTTGAAGATGTTTTTGAGCTGTTTTTCCTGCTAATTGAAAGCGTTTGATAATGAAATTTAATTATGATTATCGTTAGGTCTTTGATCTAATTTCGATTCCGGAAATGGATCCCTTCCTCGTCTCAACGATAAATGGATGTTCAGCATTGTAATCCGGACACTAATACCATAAGATTGTTTAAATTGTTTGTGCCATGAAGTGAAGAATAAACCAATATTTGACCAAAATGCACTTAAGAGCATATGAAAATTTTAATTTTCCTGTACATTTTGCAGAAGTAAATTCTCCTCTCATTTTTCCAGCAATTAGTTAAATCTATGCAAATATTATGCCCTTGGACAACAGCCAATCCATCCATCAATCATTCAATAAATCAATCAATCAGTTTGGGGTGGCAGACAATTTTGGTCAAACACAAACAAGGACGAAAAACGTTGCCAAAGTGCAATTAAGGTCGAAAGCTCAAGAGTCGCTTTTGGACCATTTGAAAGTAGAGTCCAATTACGCTACCGGGGGGAAAAAAACAATGAGAGAGAGAAAGACAATGTGTACTCAAATTTGCAATTCTATGAAATGCGATCCACTCCGAAAAAAGCAAAAACAATGAAGAGAGCGAATGAAATAGTAATGAAGAGTGAAGGCTATGGTTTCAAGGGAAATAGCAGCTGTTGGTTGTTTAAACGTTAGAGGGTAATAGCAAGTGTTATAGTGATGATAGTGAGAATAGACACGAGAACTAATTAAACGATTCATTGTTATCATTTTAAGATTATTTATCAGTTATGTTAAGCATTTTAATAGTTAGATAGGAAGGTACTTCCACCCTTTTTCGTGCATCGGACTGTCAAAACAAATGTAGAAAACCAGCCCTTGCGCATCGCTAATAAGCAGTGCGTAATTTGCAGATCGGCATCTTCAGATCTGAGTGAGAGAGAGAGAGACAGAGGCAATGAATGAACAGTTTATGCAAGGTATATTTATAAAAGGTCATACACCACTCGTATGAATACCTCACCCTTTCTTACTACATACTTTATGTACATCGGAACTCTTAAGCCCCACTCCTCCCCACGAGTAGGTCGTTAATCAATTCAAAAGTGCAGCTGAAGACGGATCGGATCCAGAGCGTCGTTAGTGTTGTTTTAGTGGCGCAATTTATAATTCCCGACAATCTCTTTAATTAAGCGCAAAAGGAAAACTGCAAACATTTTCTTCACCTTGCTTTTCGCACTGGAAAACTAATGTCAAATGTCAGCTGCTATTATTTCTGTGGCACCTCGGGGTAACTATTAACCATATTTCACATTTATTTTCTTCCTGTGGTACATTTTTTCACGAGCGTTTCTTGTTGGTCTCCCTCCCCCACTTCCTCTCCCATCTCCCTTGCTCACCTTCCAATGGGTTTCTGTATGTTTTTTATATTTTTTTACAGTTTTCCACTTGATTTAGTACGCTGCAATGTTTTTATTAGTTGCGAAATATTTGCAGCTCTCTTTCTCATGCTCTTTACTTTTTCCGTTGTTTGCTATTTGCTGTTTTCCATGGTTTTTGTTGTTGCTTTTGGTCGCTCTTTGTCGCTATTGCGTTCTTTCTCCTTCCTTTGTCGCTGATGTTTCTCCCCCTTTCATTGGTAATGTTCCCGTTTGTCGTTTGTGGTGCAATTAGTTGTTGTTTTCTTGCTGTTTATTTGGAGGGCTCTCTTCTTCTGCCTCTCTTATCCCCTTTTTGAACTTAAGCTAACGGTTAATACTCGTACTCTTTCTTGTGTTGGTCGCTCTAATTGAGCCTGGCATTTTGTCCATTAATCAAATTGGATTCCACCATTCGCTCTCTGCGACCATTTAACATCATCTCTTTCTGTCTTTCTGTCTGCCTTTGTCTGCCTTTGTGGATCTTCCTGTTGCTCTCATAATTCCCTTGGTTTGTTCTATCTGTATGTATCTGCATGTCTGAAGAGAGAGTCTGAGCGAAGAGTTGGCACTTAATTAAAAGATTACTTGTGAAAACTTTTTGGCAGAAAACTTAATATTAGCAGAGAGCGTGAGGGGGTGGGAGTGAGTGGGCGAAGAGCAATGTTTACTTAAAAACTTTAAATAAATAAAAGGAAATTGCAAAGCAAACACATTTGGGTACAAACACTCATACAACACACACACCACACTCACTATTCTCTCTTACTTTCTCCCACTCTCTTACATTGTCGACAAAATGGCAAACGTTGAACTTTGATGATTTATAGCCCTTAAAGTGGGCAAGGGGAAGAAGGCAATGGAGTACACGGTGCCTGAAGAGCATGAAGAGCATTCTTTGTAGCCACTCAAACACATACACTTACACTCAAACTAAACTCACAGTTAGCTACACTCTGCTACAGAGTTTCACATTTAATTTACTACGTGTCAGGCATACGCTTGCAGCTTGACAAATACGAACACAGCAAATTGGAGCAGAGAGTGCGGGAGGGAGTGGAAAAAGAAAACTAGAAAAATCAGATAGAGAGAAAGAGAAAAACATGGCATTCACACAAAAGTTGAGTAGGTAAAGATCCCCCCACTAAGCCCCGATCCCACAAGGGAATGGATATTACCGCAGTCCTCTCCCCCCCCTTGTGACTCTATTTGAAGGCTTTGATTATATTTAGAGACAGAGGCTGAGACTGAGGTTGAGCCGCAAATTATGGTAAACATAAACAAGCTTTGGCTTTCTCTCGCTTCCGCCTTCCACTTTTAATGTACTTTTATTTTATGTACTCGCAAAAGTTATACACACTCCACTCTCTCCACTCCACTCGCTTTAGTCCTTTCCCTCCATGTCCGTCTTGTTCTCGGTCCTTGGGCTTTGGATAAACACAAATTTCCAAAGTTTAATTTAACGTTAATAACGTTATTTGTAATTTTTATGACGTTCCCATTTCCCCATGTTTCCTACTTTTTAATATGTTGTGTCGCGTATGATATGAAAAAAAATGGGAGAGAGAGAGATGAGAGCTTCTGTGTCGAAGTTTTGGATACCCTGCAATTTTGTAGCCCCGCATCGGATTGTCTATAGGAATAATGGTAAACTAAAAAAAAGACTGGAATATTTTGCTTTAAGCACTTGGCTAACGACCAATCCATGTCCAAAAGATCTGTCTACAATCGAAAGTAGACTTTAGGAAAAGTTGAATCTAAGAAAACCCTTAGGCGAGACGGCTCGATTCGGCTCAAAGTTAAGGCACCCTCTCCTCAGGGTATCCTTTGAGTAATATAAAAAATTATGCATATTCCAGGAGTTTTTGGCTGGCATTCAACTTTGAACTCAAAGGCACTCACTCCCACACATGTATTTAATTATCAAGTTTACTTTTTGTGAGTGTGAGTCTGTGTGTGTGTGTGTGTGCATGAGGCTTTTGTAGATTTAATTGGTTTTTTGATAAAAGTCAGCTTAGCATGCTAATTAATGTGGCTTTGACTTTGAATGCATGCATTTGCCAGGGATATGGGATATAGAGTAATGCTCAAGGTGGAATGGGGGTTAACTTCTATCCGATTCTGGCTTCTGTTCAGCTCTAATCGGATACGGGGGACACAGTGTGGACCCAGGGGGGACATGGAGCTACAAACAACGACAAAACAACGGAAAAGTGTACAAATATTTTGCAGCTTTCAAACACAAACATAAGGGGAAAAGTTTTCTTTGGCTACATTCTCAAACCCCGTGCCACACCACGTGCCCCTGATCCCCGTTCCCTGTTACCCGTTCCACTTCTGCCTCCACTACTTGCAGCACAACTTAAATAAATAAATTGTTTGGTTGCATCAAGGATATACGTATACGCAGTGTGGCAGCATGTCAACACAATAAATGCGAATGAAAATTGCAGCAAAAGTTTTCCTATTTTTGGCACACGATTCTCCCGGGCGGGTGGCGTTGGGGGGCGGAGAAGTCGGATGTTAGGCGGGGTATCTTGTAATGTGCAAAAAATAAGACCCCCGTGTCCAAGTTGCAAGCAGTAACAGCAACAGCAACTCGAGAGCGCAGCAACTGGAAAATAATTAAATTCCTAGAAGCAAGTTATAGACCTCAAGACTTTTTGCTCCTTCGGCATTCGGTTCGGTGGGTTGTGTCTTATGGCTCTAATTTCATGCAAAATGTTCTTCGTGCCGTACACCCACACCCACACCCACTCTCTCTCTCTTTCTGTTGATGCCACTAAAAGTTATGCCCCCAACTTATTGCCGCTTTCCGCATGGCTTTTGTTTCCTTGGGCCTTGTGTGTGGCGTTGCGTCGTTGTTGTGTTGTGTGGTGCAGTGTTTGCTTTTCTTACGGCTTGTCAGTGGCTCAGTGGCTCAGTGGAGCACTGCTGGGAATCATTTCGTTCCTGCCACTGCCACTGATGCTGCTCTTCCTGCCGTTTTCTCTGCTTTTGCTGGTGCTGCAGTTTTCTTGTCCATAGCGGAAGGAAATGAGCAAAAATGACAAAGTTAACGGATGTGCACAAAACACAACGCACTCTTACTCACACTTACTGCCCCTTGTACTCGTCGTCGTCCTTCCCTCTCCTTTGCTTTCCTGTCGTCCTGTTCCTGGGGTTCCTGGGGTTGCTCTCTGCTTTCCTGTCCCGTACGGTGCCGCTCCTTTGTGCCAGCCCCAATGCACTTGCATCCAGGATCCAGGATATGTGTGCGGAAAGTACAAAATTGTACATGCATTTGATTTATGTTTCTCTGGTTCTGTTTCTGGTTCTGTTTCTGTTGCTGCCTCTGCCACACCACCATCCATGTCATTGGTTCAAGTCCCATGCCACAGAGCCACACGCCTCCCCATGCTCTTGGTGGCAAGTAAGCAAATCATAGCCTACATTTCCGCTGTTGTTTATTTGGGTACACTTCTCTTTCTTTCTCTCCTTCTTTGGGGGAGTTCTCTCTGGGGACTGCACTTCACTTCACATCCCTGGATTACTCGCAAGTCGAAAAGTTTTTTGTCTTTTCCCAACAAAACACGAAAAGTCGCTGTGTTTGGTTAAGTATTGAAGTGCAATATTTATGGCTTTAGGGAGAGTATACCTCCTCAGTGAGGAACCCATCCCAATTATCAGACGGTTGTGATTGAGTGGAAGTCAATGTGGAAATATAAAACGTAGTTGTTGAGATAAAGAACCCACTAAGAATATGTATTTTATAAACAGGAAAAACTATTAATAATATAAAAAGATAACCATGAAACCTATAGAAAGTTGAAGTGTTAAGAATACAGAATGAAATATTAAAGCACCGCGGGGGAAAAAAAACAGGAGAAAAGTATCCTTTGAAACAAATGAAATTATATTTACAATCCTTCTATTTTGTTTTGGTTCTCTTTTGTTGATTCACATTTTGAAAATTTTCATTTATCAGCAGCGTATTCCCATTTTCAAACCTTTTCCCAAACCCCAGCCCCAACCCAAACCCCAACCCATTTCTGTGGCTTGTTCTAGCTTGCGTCTCCTGGCCATCCCGTGTCAACAGGCAATTATCATAAAAGCCTGGGGTGGGGCATCGGCAACGGAGTCCTGCTACAGCTCTGGGATCCTAGTGGTACTACTAGGGTGCTCCAAAAGGGGCCCGTTCGCCCGGTCAGGTACACAGAGCGACAATTACGAGTATGCTAAATGCTTTGCCACTGAAAAATGTGGCTTTAAATTGCATGAAATCATCGCCACATTCCGACAGTAATGAAATTAGTCCAAACAAAAGCAGCAACCGAAGGGCAACGACTTCTATCGCTATCGAGGCCAATTAGATTAGGGGAACCAAAACAGAACAAAACAGAACAAAAAAAAACGAGGAAAAATAAAAGAAAAACCCTTCGCACCGAGAGCAATAAAATGTTACTACCAAGTGGACCCTTTTACCCCATTTTCTCATTTTCATTTCCAGACGAAAAATTTTTTTGTTTTTAATGTCAAGGAGTTGTGCAAATTTTTTGTAAATATGTTTAAGTGTACCATTCGTTTGGTCAACCTGGTGATGCAGCTCTTTACGGTGGTAACTCTGATGGGGGGATTCGATACAGACATACAGATTATCCCTGAAATGCCATTCCCTTCTGCCATGTTTCTTTCTTTTACAGACTGTGGAGATTGTTGCACTGGTCTACTTAATAATGGTGTTGTATTCGCAATGTGTCTTAGGCGGCGAGTACTATCTCTCCGTGATTTTATACGTCTACTCTCTACCAGTCATCACTGTTCAGTCTGTGGTCTTTGTCCTGTGTCGTTTGTGCTGGTTTACCGTAGGGCTCGATCCAATTGTGCGTATATCTAGGAGGCCACCCTGGCCTCGTGCTCCATGGACACCTACTGAATGGCCTGTTTTACAGGCGATGACGTTTAATCTGGCCAGCGGCATGGTGTGCATCGGCTGCAGCCTGACCATGCTCGTGGCCATGATTTTTCACTGTGGCAACGAGTACCAGTACATGTTCTTTTTGGCCGGAGGATTCGGCCTTCTGGCTGGGATTCTGCATTTGGTGAATGCCTTGATCTGCAACAAATACATGCCCCGCAAGGAATGGTACGGGTATTTACTTGACAGGCGTCGAGTGCATTCTTGACCCAATCGATTGACTAAACGGTTAAATATTTATGTGGTATGCCTTCCCCCTCTCCCCTCTCCGCTCTCCCAGGACCTACACGAAACCCTCGAAACAAGGCAGAAAAAGGACGGAAGAATCAATTTTGTATTTGGTACCGTGATGACTGTAAAATGCTATGGGGAATAAGTGGAAAAATTCTGAAAAAGTATACATGCAGATTGAATTTTGGCAAATAAATTGAATGTGTATGATTTCATTTTATTTGTTATCAAAATCTGGGCAAAATGGATTAAAATATGAGTGGTTTTCTCTTATAAATATAAGAGGGTCATAGAAGAGTCTTGAATATTAAATTAAAGAAAGAATTGTGGAATGGAGGATATATTGACTGAAAGAGCGCCAAAAGGTACAGTCCTCGAATAATTGTATTATTCTCTTAATATTGATCAAATGATTACTGTTTAACAAGTGAATAAATTTCAAGTTAAGCTGATTAGGGTATAAGCAGGCTCAAATTTAAACTGATTTGAGTGTCCATTCAATCTGATTGAAGCTAAAGACAACTTTAATCAACTTGAATGTTTTTGGATGCCCCCGAGCTCTCTCTTCTATTGTTCAATGCTTAAAGACTAAACAAAAACAGTTTGAATATACAGCCAAGCCCAGTGCCGTGCCATACCAACCCCATTTCCACTTACATTTCCAATACCAAGCCCATTCTCATCCCCATCCCCATCCCCTATTCAACACTGGGTTCTCTCGTTCTTTGTGCCGATTGTTTGTTATTGTTACTTATTATCGGTTCTCATTGCTGGGGAAGGGACGTCGTGGGAGGAGGAATGGAGACCGTCTGGCCAGCGGCTATAATCAATATAATATTTGGCGACCTTTGCGTGTTAATGGCTTAAATGCTTAAGAGCCGACTGTCGACAGCATTCACAAATTCATGTGAGAAATGCTTTTGGGCTTCGGGGCTGCCTTTCTTTTGCGCAGCTAGAAATCGATAAATTGCTTTTTGACAATCATCAAAGCAAGCAAAAGCTGCTTATAAGTACCACTCGGTATACTTGGATAATGAAAATGGATATGTGCACATACATACATATGTATATATGTATGTATGTATGTGTACGTTTTGAGGACTCACACTTCAATCAATGCCGGAGAGTGACAAACAGGGAATTCTATTCGCGATGTGCAACGTGCATATTCATAAGCATAAAAGATTTCCATATTGCGAGATGGCAATCAAAAGGATAGACAGGAAGACAGACAGTCGGGAGGAGCTCCCTACTCATCAGATGAAATCAGATGTGTGGCATGCAACTGCTGTCATGTAAGTCTTTGAGTTGATGCTGTGGATGATTCAGATGATGTTGCAACTGTCAGTCAATTGCTGCCGCTGCCGCTACTCATCCTGCTGTTACCACTGATGATGTATGCAAAACTAGCTGCCAGGCAATACAGTGATTCAAATATCTATATGCATGCATGCATATGTGCCGCCAATCCAATGGGATTGCTGTCGCACTCATTTGATGACTTTGATGAGACCGGGAAAAGCGCATAATGTGTTATAGCGATACAGCAGTAGCTCTCTACTTTGAAAAAGATTTGATGGCAAAGAGAACGTAGCGAAGCCATTTTCCACAATTAATTAAATACTTGCCGGCTTGATTAATTGCTCTACTCTCTACCTGAGTGATTGCAGCCACTTGGTGGCTTAATTGGAGTGCTGCCGGTGTCATAAATGGGCAAGCAGAACGGCTTGACAGCGATTTCTAGGAGACTTATCAAGGAAATAACAGAACATGCGTCATTTGTCTGAGAGGGGGTAGGGGGCAGCCCTGACAGGGAGAAAATGGAGAACAGCAAATGTAAAAATATTTGGCACTCTAAAGTGCAGCCAGAAAAATGCGACAAACGTTGAAGAGCCATTTACTAGGAGTGCCATACGAAAGGAGGAGGAGGAGGTATAGTACCAACAAAACATGGACGAAGCATACAGTCGATATATAGACCCTAGCGATACCTGCTTTTCGAATTTGCTTAGTGAATGAACATAATTTTTTTTGGTTTAGTTCTTACTAGAAACTTTTATTCTGAATTATTCCCCTTTAAGCTTAGGCGTCCGATGGCATGATACATATATTCTCTAGCTCTACAGATAAAGGGTATACAAAAAGAGTAACAGAAACAACAACAGTCAAGCGCGTGTCTGTTGAAAAATGGCGGCAAAAGCTGGCAAACGAAGCCGAGACACAGACAGACAAGACAGTCATACGTCGCGTCGCCGGTGCAAACAAAGAGTCCGGAGCTCCGACTGATGAGGCAGGCAATCGGAATGAAACCCAAGCACTAGAAGTGTCGTCAGAGAAAGAGAAATGGTAAGAGAACGGGTGGATAGTGGCAGCGAAAGGGGGAGGTGGAGAGGTGGAGTGACTGACATTGAGCTTCAGAGTAGAAGTAGGGAGCATCACAGCGCGTTGGCTGGCGTTGACGACAATTGCACAATTCATAATAGCTAACATGGCACTGCCACACAGAGGCACACACACACACACACACACACACTGAGATAGGAGCCCATCCACACATGAGAGCGCTGGAGAGAGTAGGAGCTTCCATTAAACATCGCCATTAAACAGCAGAAACTGTTGCACACTCCAACGAAGGTACACTGGAAGAGATGGTAGAAGAATATTAACTTGTTAACGCTTAGACGAGCATCTCTCACATAAATACATAGTCGAAAAAGTGCTGCTTGAGGTTCCCCACCTGGCTCATACGAAAATATAATCTGAAGAGACTTCAGCAGCGTGTATACCAATCGTAAAGTGCACACTCGGGATACTCAAAGGTCTATTGAGTGAATAGCCATCAAGTCGGAAGTGGAGGAAAAAGATCTTCTTGAAGATTTAACTTGAGCTTATAGATGAGGTAATGACTGTAATCTTGTGCTTTAATTATACAAATAAAGGTTGAGGTTGAGAGGTTAATGCAGGGAAAGAGTGCCTTTGAGTGCATCCCAATTAATCCTTTCCGCGCCTTACCGTGGATGTCAGTCAAAGAAAATCCAATTAGCTAATGAAGATGGGAAATCTGACGTGTTTATTCCTTAAACAAGCCACATTTTCATATCCTCAGTGTAGAGGCTGGCTGTATGCTGTTTACCATTTGAGATGCACTGGAATGGCATGCCATGGAATGGGATGGGCATCGGGCACTTGTTTATTCCGTTCACTGTTCAGCAACACTTTCACTAATATGCGAGGGTGCCGAGTGCCTAGTGTCTGCCTGGAGATTGCAAATTGCATTCTTCATGGAGTGAAAGAGCAACCAGTGGCAGTGGTAGGGCCAAGGGTCAGGAGCGAGTCCAAAGCCCAGGAAACACACACAGTCCTGCACCCATTCGTTTCGGGCCGAGTGCCGTAAATGATTGCGGTAATAAGCATTATGCACAGACTGGCATGTACGTCAGTCTGTCCGTCCGTCAGCCCATACACTCTGACAGGCCTTCCAACTCGCTCTCGTCAGCGTCAAATTAGGTTAGACTCTGGACATTAGTTGTCTGTCCTTTTCTCGGATCGCATCGCATCGCATGGCATCGCCTTTGACCGCCAGCCCTGTGACAGGAACTCAACTATTTTCTTTGATGGCAGCACGGACTGCTAGTCGGACGGACGGACTAGCCGTTTTGATTAAAATCGTAAATTGCTTTGGTCAGCGAAAGGTAAATAAATTGAAAGGGGGATTATTTTTGTTTGCATTCCAGATGTTGCTCGTTTTTCCGCTTTGATGTAAAGGCGGACGGACCCCTTTCGAGCAGTGGTGGTGGCCGGCTAACTGGTCCAAGATTAAGAAAGCCAATGAGCTGTCGAACATAAAGAATCCCGAAAGCACTCAACCAAGTGTGTCTAATGTGTCCTTAAAGGGTTCAGAGGACGGTGGTTAGGAGGCTGCGCCTTTTATGATGATTGATATCGGTGGCCTTAAGAGGAGTGTTTGCAGTCCTCATAAATAGAGCAATTGGCCGAGGGAAAAGTTATAATTAATAAGGGGAGCAGCCACTCTCTGCGTTCCCCATGCTGCTCTCCTGCTTTCATTCTGTCTGTAATTGCTGGAAATTAGTTAAGTAAAGTTGGCAACACAACAATTGGCACCCCTTCCGACGACCAGGCGGGGGGCAGAGGAGTGGCTTCGGGCCAGGTCAGCGCTTGGCCAGCAAATAAAAAGGCCATAAAAGGGTCGTAAAAAGGGAGCATTAAAACCGAGAGAGAGCCAGTAGCGACAGCAGTAGCAACAGCAGGGAACAACTCAAATATTAGCTTAAATGCAATGCACATTAAATTACTCGTACCAACAATAAAACGTACGAATAAAACAGATTTTCTGCTAGTAAAACAATAAAAAAAGAAACAACATTGACGGGCACAGCAGGCGATGGAAATGGAAATGGAAAAGGCCCTACTGCCTAAATCATCGCCAAACTGGATATCCCGTCGTACTCGTATATGTGGGGAAATGGGGGAAGGAACCATCCACAAATTGAGCAAAGATGAGTTTTTAATTCGATTTTAGAGCAGGAAGAAGAAAATGGGGGAAAGGACCCCGATGGAGGGACGTGCAGATTGTGCACGTGTTGGTGTTGGTGTTGGGGTTCGCCGTTCGTCCCTTCCAATAAGTCGATGGTCCCAATGTCAGGGAAATATGTCTGAGTTAATTTAGAAGCAACGAAATTGTCAAGTGGCACGCGTTGAAATATGATAGCGGCAAATGCAAGAAATTCAAAATTGTACTTCACAGAGCCAGAGAGAGAGAGAAGAGAGAGAAAGAGAGAGAGAGAGAAAGTGAGAGACAAGTGGCATCATAAACATATCGCCGACCGGCCTCCGGTTTCGGCCTCGTCCTCATTTTGAATTCTTGGGCTCTATGACCGGGTCCCGGGTCCTGCTCCTGGTCCCTGTCCCATGTCCAAAATTCAATTTAATAAAAAGGGAAAACTGGTAAAGGAGAGAGTGAGGAAAAAGGACAGGCAAAACAGGCGACTGGCGACTCAAACCGATACACACACATAAGATTGTCCTTTACGGTATACCCTGTAGATGGGGCATTATGGGATACAAAGGATACACAAGCGATTACTCTTTAGGAATATTAATTGAGCCGTAATCTAGAGCTTTGCTTGTAGTTTTATCTGAGGTCTTTATGAGAAGAAAAGATATGCCAGCTCTCTTCAATCTATGTATAATTATTTCCACTTTCTAAAAACTCTAATGGTCTAAAAACCTAAAAGTATCTGGTTATAGGGTATTCTTAAGTGGTATGTTTCGGCTGTAAATTTCTTTCTTGAGTTCTTTCTTTTTTTGGCAGAGGCTCAGCAGTGGGGCAGCGACTTGTTTATGCCAAGAGTGCCACTTACTGTGGCTTACCCTGCCTGCAGCGCGAATGAAGAAAATTTTCAAGTTTTTTTTTTCATCTTTTGGCTACGGTTATGGCTACGACTACGGCTACGGCTGCGGCTTGCGCCACGACAACGACTCCGGCTACATCAGCGTTTAAGGCTACGGCTACGGCTACTTCTACGGCTACGTTTTGTGCTGTGTTATTTTTCTGAAAAAGTTTAGTTAACAACATTTTGGGACGCTGAACCGGGTGGCTTTTCAGTTTCGGGGCCCCTCTTCTCGGACCTGTACCCCGAGCTCGGCGGCCGCACAATGACGTTAATATTGTTCGTGATGGAGCCCCGAAATGGAGACAACAAAGTCATCATCATCAGGATGATGTCGAGATGCGAATGAGGTTGAGACGTGTGCCGGAATATGAGAGAAACTCTTAATTAAATTCCAAGTTCATTTATAATAAACGTCCGGGCTGGCCGCAGAGATCTGCAGGGGAATCTCTTGAGTCAGCCAGCTGGAGGAACTTTCACAGCGACACATGTTCCAGGATTCTATTTCTTTTTTTTTGTTCGTGCAAGCCTGGACACACACATGTGTTTTGGGCTTGGGTTGGGATCTGGATTAGGGTTTGGGTTTTTGGGTAGTGTGTGGTTGATTGCATGGCGATAAAGTTTTATAATTGTTTCATTTCCCCGGATTTAAATTGCAAATATGAGTCTTGTGTCTTTTGGCGGGGCGACCGGGGGCCCAACACTAAATTATGCCGAATGGCAAACACGCGTCGTCGACCCCCGAAAAGACTCACTTCATTACCGGGAGGAGACCTCCGCTCTGTGTACCGATGCCCGGACCCAACCCACTGCCCTGCCGTCGCACAGTAGATTTAACCTAATTAAGAATGTTCAACAGGACACAAGGCAGCCAGCCAGGCTTCGAATACAAATGAAATGTCGGGTGGAAGGGTGCCAGTGCCACTGCCAGTGCCAGTGCCAGTGCCAGGAGTGGGGAAAATGGGTGGCACACACTGGTGCACGACGGAAAAGGAGGGGTAAGGAGCGTGCTTGCGTGGGATCTAAGCACCCCGACAGGCTGCGCAAAATGAATGAGCTGCCGAGCAAATCTGCTGTCGTGTTTCTGCTTTTCAGCCAAAAGGTTGGGACTGCAGGGGCTACATTGCCATTTCGATACCCTTTTCTTTAGGGTATTATGACTTGAAAAAGATGTTTGTTGTGAAGAAAAGACATTTGTGATACTGAAATGTATAGATAATGAAACAAACGTCTTCGAGTGTAGCTAAAATCTTTCAGGACCATGTCCAAAGACTTACAAAGCTCCAAATATCCATACCAGAAAATTCCAAAGCATCTGCAAAGAGTATCTAAAGCTTCGGAACCTCGATCCTAACCTTTCCGTTTTGGCTGCTGGCAAGACGAATGTTAATTCTATTTAAGCGCATACACAGATACGCACAAATACACACACAGAGAGAGAGATAGAGAGAAAGAGAGAGAGAGGATTACGCACAAACACAGATACAAATACATAGAAACTCCTACAAGCTGCTGCTGCTGTTGCTGCCTTTGGCATTCAAAGTCAGAAAGATTGTCAACGTTTTCATTTTAATTCAAACAAATGTTACTAATGTTGTCATTGTTGTTGTTGGCGCCCAAGCAGCTGTGGGCGGGGCGGGGCGGGGTGGGTCTGCTGCTGCTTGTTGAATATTTTATCGTTTGACTTGACGCCTTGGCAACACTTGGCTACCATCATTTCACCCGCCAAAAATCCTTTCTCGTCACTCGCTAATGGGCTTAGGGTCCACGGGCCCAGAGCCAGAAACACCCGTTGAGCCCGTACCAAAGTTGAGCTTTACTTTGGTCTTCAATTTGCAATTTGCATATTTGGGCTATATTTTGATGGCTTGATTAAAAACCAGTTTATGCGAAATATGGCAGGGGGATGGCCCCCTCTCTGGCCTACACGAGTATATATGTACATTTATTCTTCCTTTATCGCCTTATATCTCTGTGCTCTCCATCTCTTTTGCCTTGTGTATATTCCCTATCTTTTGCTGTGTGAAAATATTTATGCAACTGAAAACTGTGTCCTGTATTAAAAGTGCGAAAACAATGACCAATGATGGGCCCGCCTGCCCTCTTTTATGCAACATGCAACAACTGCCTGTGAAAATATGATCTTTATTATTATTTTTATTATTCTTATTGTTACAGTGTATTTTCGGTTTATTTTTCTTATGTTGAAAACACACCTGCGTTGTGCCCACAGTTTTTCAACACCAGGAAGAGTAAAGTGGAAATCGCATTCGGTGACAATTGTTTTTATTTCTGTTGGGGTTGGGGGTTTCCATTTTTTACCTTCTGTTTTTGTGAGCTGTTACTCGTATTTTCTTGACAAAATTTGCTTAAACAGCGACAACAATTTGCAACAATATTGCCCATTGTTCCGGCCATTCTGTGGAACGCTGGTTATCTTTAATCTGTTACCATGAATTTAAATTGCTTTATAAGCGAAAATTGTGTATCCTTCTGCTAGCAGATAAATCTGCTTGGAGTGGGAGATCAAGTAGTGCTGGTATTCTTTGAGAGGCTTTGTTCAAAGACTTTCAATACCAAGAAATCTTGCTTTCATATCAAATTTCTGCCTTCTTTAGGACACTTTACTGTACACAATCGACTGATTAAAGGGCTTAAACTTGTTGACTACAAAAAATGAATGAAATAACCAATGAATATAACAAGAATCGATTTTAATCCCACGCACTGAAGTTTCTGCAGAAACACTTGAACGCACGAACCTCTCACATTTATCGCCAGGACCCTACTCTTTCCGGTCTTTCCATTTTCCTTTTACTTATTTCTTTTTTTTTGGGGTGGAACCACTTCAATTGAATGAAATCCAATTAGCTTTTTGTGTGCTTATCAACGCGTTTACAGTGTAACGCCGGACAACAGGAGGCAACAACAGAACAGACCAGCCGTCGAAATAGCATCCGACATTTGATTGTCTCGCCTTGAACTCTGTCCAGAGTCCTAGGGTCCAGAGTACAGTGTCCGCTGTCCCACTGTCCCACAGTCTGGTGTCCGCTGTCCTTCACTCACTGCCCATCCAGACACATGATGAACTGGAAAAGTGAACCAAAAAAAAGGAAACGCGTTGGAGACTCTCCCTCTGCCCAGAAGGGAGCCCCCAATCGCACTCTGAACGTGTCGGTCGGCGTGAAAAACAGCCGAAACCCAAAATACAAGAAAAAAAACTATGGGGATGTCTGGCTGCAGCTGACGAAGCCAGAGATACCCTTGAAGATCAAGAGTGATTCTCCCAGCTACCAGGACACATTTCTCAAATAAACGTAACTAGCTGTACAAATTTCCCGTAAGTGAACGGACTATCCAGTGGAACGAATGCGCTGTGCTGTCAGATATATAGATCCCATTTGAATCAGCGATTATTCTTAGAAAAGTCAAGTTTTTGCCACAAAGAATGGAATTTCGATTAATTCCTCTAAAAGTATAACATTTTTCTTCGATCGTGGTTGTTAAAAAGTTTTAGTTTTGATAAATCCTATAAAATATTTTCTGCATTGCATATTTCTCTTCAAACACATATGTTAATACCTCTCTGAAAGGGCATGGGAAAAAATAACAGAAAAATATTTTGGTACTACTCGTATCATTTTCAGTTTACAGACAAATGTGTGGGTCCTGCGTCAGGACCTATCTACGGTCTGTCTGTCTGCGACTGTCGCTGGCACTGCAGCTCTACTGTGTGGTGGGTACTGCTGCTGCAACCAGCTGTGTGGCAGGAAGCGTTGCAGGACTCCCTCCATCCAGCATATCTTTTCACGCTTCGCTTATTTTGTTTGGCGCCGCAATTCTTTTTTCGGCGTATGCGTACTGTTGTGTAATTTTTTTGTGTTTATTTTTTTTTTTGGAGAGGTTTGAAAAAATGTCAAGTTTTTGGAGCCGCCAACAACATTAGCAAGTCAAACAAAATTTTCTGTTTGCCCAGCAGCTGGCGGTGGTAGAAAAGCGCTGGAATATAATTTGAAGCAAATTTTAATTAATGCCAACAGCAATGCCGTCAGCGGGGAGGCAAACAGAGTGGGAGAGACAGAAACTGGAGTTAACCGCATGGCAACATTTGGTCAGAGAACAGAACACATCACGAGGACATCGTCAGCAGCACGGGGCCAGGGCCAGGGCCAGGACCAGGACCAGGACTCCTTGCTGCTGGCTGCTGCCACACCCAACCGCAACACCGTGTAAATCCCTTTATCAAATTAATGAGCTCATTAAAATTCGTTTAGCAATTACAGTTTTAACAATTTCCGTAACCGCCCACCGCGCCGCATCGTCAATATGGTCGACCGAAATGAGAGGAGAGTTTTTTTCGTGGAAAATGCTGGGGCATCAAATCGCACAGGTGGTGGCGACTCCAGGAGGTAACCATTGAAGCCATTGCACGTGCGCAGGGCATCTTAGGGAAAGCAAGCGGCGGCAAGGGGTGTGGTTGTGGTTGTGGGGTCTGTGCGGCCTATATTATATCCATAAAAATCATAATAAACTCTGAAGTGAAGTTTTTTCGTCCTTCTTCCTGCCAAAGATTGTTATACACTGAGAGAGCGCCTCGCCTCGTCCCCCGTTTGTTAATAGCAAAATCGTGTGGCTGCCAAAATAAAAGGGCATAAAAAATGCTTTAAAAGTAATAATAATTGCATTTAGCCTGGTTTGTTTTTCCACCGCTCAAGAGTTTTGGTCCTGCAGGAGCAGGATTCACTCCAGCTGCTCAATCGCGGGTGAAACAATAAAAACGAAATAGCAATGTAATAATTTATGATGGCATCATTAAAAGCCAACAAACAGTCGACTCGACGGATGGAACGCACCGACGCGACGGTCTTTCTGCCCAAAAAACTTTTGCCATTCGAAAGTATTAGAAGGTGCTTTTTGGTGGATGCCACTCCTGCCTCCTGCTGCCTGTTACCGCCTTTTGGCAACGCGCTTCACTGGCTCCTTCCTCCTTCAATGCAGTGTAATAAAAATGTTATTATTTCCATTTTATTTATTATGCTTTTTACGAAATTTATGACGTGCGCATGCTTTGATTCATTTTTCAAAAACTGTTTGTAATTTTCATAAAATGTTTGACGCGCGTACATGTCCACGGACAAAGAAATCCTAAGGAATCTTCCGATATCCTTCGAGTCCGATGATTAATTGATTGCTGAGCCAAATTGCACATAAACCATAACTGACAAATTTATATTTTATTTCATACAGAATTATTTTGCCCACTTGTATACGCGGCACCGTCCAATGTCTGGGCCTGCGTCTTTAAGGTTCGCTTTGTGCTCGGAAATCCCTTTTTTAGGGGTCCTTTGTGGCCCGAGGCTATTGATTTTTCATCCCTTTGTGGCCCTACCCGACTCCTGCCTACTGCCCTTTGTATTATTTTGCCATTTATTGTACATTATGCAGGCGACTAATATTGACATTATCTGTGTCCCGCTGCCTTGTTTCTTTTTGTTTCTTTTGTCGCCCTGTCACTTAAATCAAAGGCGTAAATCCTTGTTTGCCTCTTTGACTCTTCCATTTCTTTGAGTGACATAAAAAGGTGGAAAATCAGAAGGAAAGTATAATATGTTCCCTGCTTCACACAATGCACCACAAGGGCACAAATTTCCCATAAATGAACGGATGATTGAATCGAGGTTTCCATTATTTTGGAAATTATTGAGAGTATGGCTGGTATGGTTTATCCAGCTCTGGTATCTCATTTCTCTCAGTGTACCTCCACAGGTTGATCATCATTTCCACAGAGGCAAAAATAAGTGAAGTGAGGACAAAGACCACGTATGCCAGCAATCAGCATGTGTTTTCTTCTCTTGCAGCAGCAATTGGCCAGAGAATGTTGATTGTTTCTTGCCCCAAAGGCACAAAAGCTCGTCCTACATACCACTCTCTCAGCAACTCTGCTGTCCCTGGGGATCTCTCAGGGTATGTCTGCTCTTTTGTGCTATTTATGGTATTTATTTGATGGCTTGACATATGGCCAGCGTTCTGTTGGCTCATCTATTAGGCAATTCCCTGGCTGTTGACCCCCGGTCCGTGGTCCGGAGTCTGGTCTGCGAGCTCTGGGTCATACATCAACTGCCAGAAGGCAGCAAGAAGGAAAGAACTGCTGTCTGGGTGCGTAGATTGCAGTTAGAGACGGAATATATATACGAGGCTATAGTAGGGGGTATCCATGTGGATGTCATCACCACCAACAACAACAACAACAACAACAACAAGAGCAACAATATGAGGAGCATATGAAAAATTGCATTATTTGCTTTTCCACGTTGTTAGGTAGGTCATCTCTCTGTGCCTCTGTGTATCTGTGCCCCAATGCTTGGATGTATGTGTGGAATGTATCTATGCTTGTGTCCGGGTCCTGTCTGTGTATCTGTATCTGTGTGCTGACATAGCATGACTATGCATTTCATTTGATATGAGAACCTCGCCGCTGCTGCTCCTGCCGCTGCTGCTTTTGGCGTTTCTTTTCGCACACACAATGATGAATTATTGTGCCAAAGGTGACTTTCATTATTCCCTTTGCATTTTACATCACCCTATCGCACACGCCCCGATACAGCGTATCTATGCAGAAAATTGAATTCCCGGTTGATGGCTGGAGGCGGTCCTTTTGCGATCTGCCCACTAATAATGCGCTGTCACGTGCTGACGGCTCGTAGAGAACCCTCATACCTACACAGATTTTCACAGAGGTCCTCTACCTATGGGCCTTACATTTCTAACGTTCTTCGAGCAGAACTGGCCTTCCATCCGCCCACATTTTTTCGTGCAGAACAGGACCCACAACATCCCATATATTTTGCAAGCAGAACAGCACTTCACTCTCTCACATTTTCCACAGCATAGCAACCCCCTTCTGCTTTATAGCTTCTCTCCCTCTCCAATACAACTTTCTGCAAATTGATTGTATAGATTTAATATTAAGGATTAGACATCAATGCACAGCTGAGCAGAGCAATCCCTGGAACTCCATTGGGGTCATGCATCACTCGGAACCATTATGTTATGTGTCTGGGAGGCGTGTTTCTAGCAAATAATGAAATTCTGTTTGGGCTCGGTATATCACCCAAACACATACACATATATCGAGTATACATATATGTACATTTATACTCGCATGTGCGTGCTTGTGTTCATGTGTTCAAATTGCATTTTCTGCAATTTTCCTAAACAGAAATTCAGTTTAAAGAGAAATACGAGCTAGGCCATGTTTTTCCAATGCATACTATCCGCTGGTGTTTTCTATTTCTTTGGGTTTATTTTTAGATGGTTTATGCTTACAGAGTCTTACTTTGTTTTTATTTTATTCTCTTCGGTTCTTTATTTTTTGTATTTTTGATATTTTGCGTCCTGCCTCCTTGCTCTGGCAATTTGTGGACGGAATCGCCGCAAAAGGCAATTTTCTCTAGCTATTCCTGTGCTGCATCTTTTATAGTGGAAAACTTACAGTCACACACACACCAGGGATATACATACATACACACAAACATGAGGAGAAACCGCTTAGACGTTAAGGAAAATTGAATTTTTAAAAATTGTCCTGGCAGCAGACTCGAGCGGAAATATGAAAAGCTCCAAGTCCAACTCTATCCCACGGACCTCAGCCATGCTCCAATGCTTCACTGCTCTCGGCCGCCCAATCCACTCACGAACAGAGATACACACACACACACACACACACTGCTTGTTGTATCTATGTGTGGCGGCTGCACATCATCAACTTGTTTCTTTTCGGCTATGAGGAAAATCGATGCGATGCCAGTTTCTAGAGTGTTTTCTTTAGCCATTTTGTTGTACTCTTAAAAAGAGTAGAGAATGGATCACCACGAGTGTATCTCAAAGATGGTAAAGGTTATACGTGTTGGAATGAAGAAAGGTTGTCTGCTCCTTCTGCCTGCTAGCCCAGCTTCTGATTGGCGTCCATTGCACATTGATAGCACATTGAACGTCCTAATACAAAATACAAGAACGTTTTCTAAATTATATCAAAATACGTATTTATAAAGCTTAAACTCTCGTATATACCCTTTCTTTGTAGTTTAGTTTGTTGTCCCTGCCCCTGTCTGGCAGTTTATTGTGTTTGTCCCGGCTTCTGTCACTCCCTGATCTAACCCCTTCTCGACCCCTCTCCCTGCCACACATATCTCCAGTTGGATTTTGTTTAATTCGTTGTCAGAAATATGGGTCCATTGTCCGTTGCACATCCATTGCATCCGCTGCATTAGACTTCGCTTCTAATATTCGCTGCAATTTGTTAACCAAGTTCTCTCTACGCTTGTGTTTTTCCATTTTCTATTTTACATTTTTCTCTCCCTTGCCGGCACTACCCACTCCCACTTCCACTTCCACTTCCACTCCTTACTCTTTCAATTTGTTGCTGGTACTTTTTTTCTTTCGGTTTTCAATTTATTTGGCTGTGCCACGCGCTCTTCGCTTTTGTTGCATATTTCATTTGGCGCCTTTTAGTTATAGCCATTGTTGTGCGCCTGTGGAATATTCCACATATTTTGCAAGTTGATTTTGTTTTTATTTGTATTTCTATTTTGCAAAACAGCTAGAATAAAAAAAACATAAAACCCCGCTACAAAAAAGTGATAATAAAAAATGTATTTCACATGTGGGAGGGGATAGAACAGCTTGTGGGTGGGTTAGTTTTGTGTTGCAACAATAGTTTTTGATGCTGTCAAAGCATCTTCCTGTGAAAGTAAATATTTAGAAAGTACTACAAAAAGGTTAGAAAAGCATGCAAAAACGTGAAGGATATATTTTAAATTGTAAGTAAAATATTGTGAAAAAAAAACTAAATAAATATACAACTAAGGCGATTAGTGGTGGATAGGATAAAGAGAACAGATAACCATAGCCTTGAAGATAGAGAACCTCTTCTGGTAATCAAGGAAAGCCCTCGTTTAAAGGATACGTAACATATTTCTATCGTTCTGCGGCGATTGTTCTCTGATACATTAATTTTCGTAATCATCATCTTTACAAACCGTAGCACCTAATACCCCGTAAATAATGCCCGATTATTGCCCTTCAGTATTGAGCCCTCATGCGACTTTCCACATTTAAGGCACACACAAAAGGCAGATTATAATGCATCGGGTGGTCGGAGCTACGATGTGGTATCGTACAAAATATGTTTTGTCAAATTTGGCAGCATGGCAGCACTTACTCAATTATGTTTAAAGTTTCGTTTCATTAAATACGCTTTTGTGCACACTCTGGAAGGCCGACAACAAAACAAAAAAAAAAGCTTTCAACACACACCCACAAGCCAAGGCTTTGTGGCAGCTCCAGCTGCAGCATGCAGCGTGCAGTTTGGAAAAGTTTGCACAAGAGCTGGGGCAAGTGGCACAGATGGTGCTGCTACTGCCTGTAGGCTAACTACCAAACAGTTGAGCCTATGGGCCATACACCACACATACACGCTCACACACACTCGAGTTCTTAAAGCTTGAGCGTCTCTTAACCCGTAGCCCCTCTACCTCTGCTACTCACTTAACCCTATACTCTCCCCCTTCTCAGGGTCTCTCTCTCTCTCTCTTAGCCCCACACACACATACACAAAACACAGGCACTTTAAATGCAAACGGGCGTAAAATTTTAATTGAGACTTATACACTTTGCCCTCATAAGTATGCAATGGGATTTTTGCTTCTTTTTCCCCCTCGTTTTTCCTCGTGTGGACAGGACACTTAATGCGGCAGCAAGCGCAACCTTGAAAGTGTGCCACAGACAAGCCGCCCCCATTTCTAGCTCAATGGAAACCAATTTGCGAAAACAACAAGAACAATGCCAGCAAAAAGGACATCAATCAGTGGGCGGCGGGCACAAGGTCCTGCCATAGTACATATATGTATGCATGTAGAAAACGTATGCAAAATTGTTTTGCCATTGCAGCAGCAGCAGCAGCAGCTGGCACTCGGAATTGTTTTTATTGTTGCATGCAACGGTGGGCGGCAAGGTGGATAGTGCAAGGGCACAACAAAAAGTGCGCATCAATTATTTATATTGAATATTTTGCCTTCGATTAGAGACTGCTTTCACCATTTGCCATTCAATGCAAATAGTACCTGGCAATGAAGAACGAGGACAAGGGATTCCAAATGGAATTGGGGCACCAATGAGTGGCGGTTCTAGACAGTTGCCACACTTTCCCCTTTCTGGGTGTGTGTTGTGTGTCGGTGTAGCCCTTCACGTTGGGTCCTTGTGTTATGGCATTCTACAAATATTTGCGATTGGAGTGTGTGTATGCGGCTCGCTCGGCGATAAAGAAAAGTTTGTCGAGTCCCCTGACCCATATGTCTTTCTGCATAAATGTCCTTTCATTTCGATACTTTGCACAAAGGATACGCATTCGATTTTTCACTCTCTTTTTTATTTGCTTATGCTGGCATGCAGCAAACAGCAGCAGCAGTAGCAGCGGATACGGTACAGTAGATTGTGGCATGCCCCACACCGCGCACACACACACACTTTGAGCTGTGGGGGTGCTGTGTGTATTGTGGGCGTGTCCTTGTCAGGTTCACGCATGAATTGCTACTTACTGGCCAGGATGCCATGCCGCATGCAGCAGCAGGGGCAAAGAGGATACGAAAATTGAATTTTGTGGTAAAGTGCAATTTGGTTAGGGACAAGCACCCTTCAAAAGCTATCGATGACCGCTCTCTCCCTCCCTCCCTCCCTCCCCCACTCTTTCTATTGATGATCGAGCGTTAATCGACTTAGTTGTTCCGACGCTTTAGTTATGGGCAAAACTCTGACTGGGCCTGGGCTTTGGCCTTCACGGCTTAATTTTCGATGCAATAGATGCTTCTTTTGTGCACTGCATTCAATTTAGTCGCGTATTAAGTTTTCAAGCTGCAGCTTGAAACTTGATAAATAAATTACTACTTGGCTTGGCAGCTCGGCATCTCGGCAGCCTTACACTCTGCGCTCTTTCCCCAGAATTATTGCAGTCAATTGACGCGCAGACACCCCAGACGGACAGACAGACAGACAGACAAACAGACAGATGGACCTACGGAATGGAACGAAGGACAGGATGGACGATGCACTGCGATTTGCAGTTTTTCTTCTGTTCAGTTGATTTGTTTTGGTTACCTTGTAAATGTGAAACTTTAGGGTTTATTGGACCATTGAAAATGTGGGTAAAAAGCAGAAGGTTTCTTCTTTCTGCGTTTCTACGAGTTTGGAATCGATCTAGCTATGGATCTGGATTATATATGAAATTATCTCTGGAATGCTAATGCAGTTTGAGATAATTTTGAAATCTTTCCCGTCGCCTTTTCGCCCTGACACTCGAACAAACTCTTGTTTCCCCAATTTAAATATATTTAAATTTTAGAAATGAAATTCGATAAATTACTGCTTACATCAATTATCTATTCATCTGTAAAAAATCATATATAAATATTATATAAATATTTTAAGCTTTTTTGCTTTCTGTTTATATATTTTGCATAATAAATAATAATTATTATATTATTATAATAGGTAATAGGTATCCCATAGTCCTAATAAGACCAAAGCATGCCTTCCTTTTTTTAATTTTCTTTAGATTTTTCTTCAATTTCGCTGAGCGCAATGCAAGAAAATATTTTCATTTCTCGTAGAAGCGATGCAGGCGGACGTAGCAAACATTCAGCGAGGGGTCCGGGTCCAGGACCAGGACCAGGTCTAGGTCCAGGTCGATGCGTCACAGTGTCGGCTTGTCCTGCCTTTTCCTTGGATCAAGTGGAGTGGAGTCGAATAGAGTGGAGACCAGCAGCCAGGCAGCCTTGTCGTTTGGCTGTCGCTGGGTCCTGGTTTATTGGCCTGGCGAAAGTTTTCCGACGTCACTTGAAACCCGGGATACAGATCCAGAGAGAGAGAGAGAGAGAGAGCCTGAGTGTCCTGGCGGGCGATTAAAGTTTGTTCTGAGCATCTGCCTCGGCATTAGCTCTCCGGATCTGACTCTACCATCTGGCAGACTGACTTTGACTGACGGTTCTGTGCAGCTAATGCTAATGCCAGAGCTAAGCCCGGGGCCAATGGCCGGAGGAATAGTTCCATTGATTTAACTACAGAACGAAAATTGATTTAACGCCATAATTCAAGCCAACTGCCATCTGACTTTCCATCAATTTAACGCATAATTCCTGATGGACTTAATCGTAATTGATGATTGATTGCCGTCTGCCTCGAGCTCGCGAGGAAATTCTCGAGTGTTGCAGCAGCACCAGTTCTGCCCCACTCCTGGAGCTGCCTTTTATGTATGGATTGTGCCCCATGAGGCGTATGCGTATCGCTCGAAGAGAGGGGGGGAGAACACTTTTGGCAGAACACCATTTAGCCGTAATACTTTGTAATTTATTTTCGCTTACCTTAATCGAATGCTTAACGCCGGCCATCGTTTACCTCGTCCAGCCAGATGATACAGCCAGTTGGTCGCTTTTCGGTCCTTCTGATCCTTTTCATTACACTGCTTCGCATAAATCAATGTCACGGTGGAGAATGGGAACTAAATAGCGGATTTAGACGAGTGGAAGGAACGTTACTGTGGGTAAAGATCCCCCCATGATGTGGTCGACATCAAAGCCTGCCGAGAGTCCAAGTATTTTTTAATTTTAATCAAATGCCTGACAAACCACAGCACCCCATACTCCTCCTCCTATCTTTCTTTCGTCCAATGAATGTCTGGGGCAACGGCAACGGCAACGAGTACCCCCTCGCTTTTTATTTGACTTGGACATTTCAATTGCCGAGCAATTCCTTAATGGCTTTCCCCCTGCCGCTGCTACCAGTGTCCTTAGATGTAAATAAAAATGCATTGCGCTGCCATTTCCTGTGAAAGCCAAAAGCATTTGATGTAACTCATTTCAGCTTATGCAGCGGCCACGTGACGACAACATTTTTGCCAAGTCCACCCGTCTAGCAGTCCTCTTTTCCGCTTTCCCTGTTGTCGTATTTATATTTGCATTTCCATTTGTTTATGTGTGTGTAAAAGGGTTTTTTTTTTTGAATACTCTAGCATAGGGTATTGGAAGCTTGAGGCGTGATTTGCAATGAAGTCAAGGAGATTTTTACGAGCCCTGAAATGGGGTATCTTTTCGGAAAAAGCAGACGAAACTGTAGAATGCTAAGAAAAAATTCTTTAAAAAAAATAACAAACTGCCTTTGAATATAGTTTGAAATTTTCCCTAGGATTATGACACCTGCAAATTCAAGGGTATCCAAAGCTTCGGCTATCGTCCTTCTCCTCCTTTCGTCTCGTTTTTTTTTGTAAAATGTTAAGCTTTTTTTTATGTTGTACTGGAACGGCTTTTATGTGTTTTTCTTCGCCAAAGCTGTGTGAAATCAATGGAAGCTGGTTCCATCTCCCACCCCACGATGTGCCACTCCACTCTGTCATCTCCGTTCTGCCCCTGCTTCATGCTGTAGCATGCCCCAACTGGCCGCGTTTTTGTCTGTGATTGCGCAAAGTGCGGCGCTGTCCTGCTTGATGCGAAAGCGTTTTATTTAAATATATATATGTACACATGCAGTATGTGAAGGTGTGTGTTGAAATATATATGGTATATGTGTATGCATCCATGGGTAGATGTAGGTGGCACGGGGTGCGTGTGTTGTATAGTGGCAGGTAAACCGTAACGGTTTAAATCTGCTTGTCCAACACTCGGCTTTCATGCCACACCATCCTCAACCCCAACACCAACACCAACCCCATCCCTTTGGCAGAGTCCCGTATTTGTGTCAGTTCCGTGCAGATCGCTTACATTTGGCATAAAAAGGGCTCCGCTCCGCTCCGCTCCGCTCCTCCCGAACGAAACGAAACGAAAAAAAACAACCAACAGAAGAACCATGTTAAAAACAGTTTTATGCACTGCCAGAACGAGCTGGAATAAAATAAATACAAGTATGCTGGCTGGCTGTTGGCTGCCTTCAATCGTGTGGCATCGTGCAGCATGGAATGGTCCTCATCCTGCTCCTCATCCTCATCCTCATCCTCCTTCTCGTCCTGTGTTCCTCGTTGGCAAAACGCAAAAGTGCCCACGCTTCAATGCGTGTATCTGTCGCAAAGGCCGAATGCTTTAAAAAAGTGATTTTTACAAGCCACACAATTTCACACACACTCACACTTCCACACATAATAACACAGATATGTACACTGAGGGAAAAGTCATACGTTGAGAACACGATACTGACTTTAGATTTCTTGACGGAAATCCGCAATCGGCGGAGATAAGCGGAGATGAGGTCGACGACACCAAACTCCTTTTCTTATTGGATAGCGGGAACAGCATAATTGATTCAAGCATTCGTGGCGTCTCGGTGAGACGTTCCTCCAGACGCAGTCCCTCGTTCCGCCCACCAACCCCATCACTGCCTCATAGGGGATACATTTTGCAACCTTTTCAGTGAGTTGGCACACCAGTTGCCAAGTTTTTCGTACCCATTCTGTCTTTGCTCTCAAATCGAAATCATTTCAATGTGATAATATTAAAAACCAGCCTGAAGGCCTTGTTGCTCTGTCTACGACCTTTACATGTACTTTAGGCTTCATCTTTGGCCAAAATTTTTGTAAATTAACACATAAATGAATCTTAAAGACTGTTTATTCCTACTTGGAATGGTTATAGCAGGAATGTATGCATTTTTCTCCAGTGTACCGGACACATGTAAATTCGTATCATATGCTACAAAAAACATAGTCCAGGACGGAAGCAAAGGGCGTGTGGAGGGTTCTGGTTTTGGCCCAATGCATCGGCCATCGTAAAGTACACAGAGGGCAAAACTTTTTTTTGGCTGAATAGTCAAGTGAAGTGCTCGGAGCCTTTGGCTTTGGCTTTAGCTTGGGTTTTGTCGATTTGCAATTTTCGGCTTTGGCCAGAATCGTTTTCCAGTTAATGAATGAGTCTCTGAGCTGTTATTTTTTCCTGTGGCTGGCCCGCTGCCTTCTCTGTTTGCGGACCTGCAATTGATGGTGATTGAATTTTTTGATTGATCGCCTGACTGATTGATTGAGCTGCGTTGAACGGCAGCCAGTCAGGCAGGCCAGCAGGCAGGCAAGCACACACTTGCATTGTGAAAAGCCAAAAGGTTAAAAACTAATAAAAACTAACGAAACAAAGACCGGGGGCCATGGGTACAGAGGTTCACGGGTTAATTGAAATGCGGCACCGTGCAAATATGGTCGAAACACAATGCCGCCGGCTCCGTGCGCTGCTCGGGCCTAAAGGCAGAGTCGCTCTTCGAGCCACCTTTGGGGAATACACTTGCAATTACGCTAAAAGCAATTCCCGAACCAGAAACACAGAGGCAGGCGAGTGTCTTAGTCCCCGTGTTGCCAGACCCCAAAGTGTTGCGCCAGACAAACCCTTAGACTCCGACAAACAAACAAATAAACCCATTTTCCCCGGCTCTAAAGCCCTGGCCCACAAATTTTTATTTAAAGCATTTTACTGTGGATCGTGTTTGGCTACAGCGTTTTCCTCTATCCTCTATCCTCTATCCTCCATCCTCCATCCTCTATTCGGATGTCGTACAATCAACTTAAACTAAGATTACAGACGCCGCACCGTTAAGCCTCCTGGAAAAATGTGTGCCACAGAACCACTCAGAGACGACTACTCCGACTCCGAGTCTCTCCCTCTGGCCACCACGCCCCCCCCGCAGGGCGTATACGCATGCTATTTGTATTTAAAATGGGATTTACCTGGGGTTTTGTCACTTCTTTTAGCGGGGCTTTTAATTTGATTTAATGCGTCTACGCGTGCCGCGTCTACAGTTCGTCCTCCTGCTCCTCGTGGACTCCTCTTTGCTGGAATGGAGACATCGGCTGTGTGTGTTCTTGCCCCGGGGGAAATGTGAGGTGTCAGTGCCACCTTCTCCCAATGTGAGGTAAGAGTTTCCCGCATTTCCCCAGCGAATTTGGGCAAGTGAAAACTTGTGTTTTTGGAAAACTATGTACCAACTCGATTGCAAATGTATGCCAGTTGTTGTCGGCTGCCTGCTGCCGGTTGCTGGCTGTGGCTGTGGCTGTGGCTCTGGCGGTTGTTGTTTTGGTTGGTTGGGAAAAATGCAAATTAATTTTCCGCAGGCTTTTCGCTGCGTTTACATTAAATATGAGTGCTCTTGCTTTCCATTCGTGGTGGCCTCTATTTCCAGTTTGATTTCAGTTTATGTAAATGTTGGTTCTACCAGCATCCTTGCTGATGCCGCTGCCTCTCGCTGTGCCACCAGCAGTTCCTTCCAGCAGTTAGATATTTGTAGCCGTCGCTCCACATCAAAGACAGGCAAAGCACATTTGCGCCAGCGGCTAGACTTTGAACTTTGGGGTTTTCCAGGAAATGGGAAAGTGGAAAGTGGAGAAACGGAGAGCCAGACGCCAGGAGTCTTTGCTCCTGGCTTAACCGCAATTAAAACTGATTTCTTGTTTGCGCTGTCTTGCCGAATTTGTAAATCAATTCTATGCGTATTTTAAGCAATTAATTTTCTCGTATTTTAATTGACTTTGTCGTTTCCACCACCCGATTGTTTGCATAATTGTATTTCTTAACAGGAAACACACACAAAACGAAGAAATTGAAGCCAGAAATGGAAAGTGGTGGGGACTCGGGGCCACAGAATTGTGCCATCGTACAGTATTTTGTGTGTGTGTACTTTCCCTTGCGGATGTGAGGTGGATACCATTTCATATTGGAGTCATTTTCCTGCCACTTACTCCTATGCTCCTTTGGCGTTTCGTGTATATGTTATTTTGCTTCATAAAGTTGACCTCAGTGGCGGCATGAAAATAAATAAATTATTGGCTTTGGATGGTTTGGGATTGCCTGCAATATGCTTACACTGATTCTTTTGCGTTCATGGAGATGTTGCCATCTCCAATAATGACCGGAAATGACCAGAACTACTGGAAGTAAAACAGCGTTGATTTGTATCTGAAACTCAAGGGGGATGCACTTTGCTTTAGGCTAATTTCACAACTGCAATTGAAAATCAAGACTTCTGTACTTATACCATTTCCTTTTGCACTGAGAAAAGTAGGAGGTTGCCCTCTACTGCCAGAATATTTTGTGTTTCGTTGCAAAATGGAACTTTTTGTTGAGTGCATGCCGATGAGAAATGTGTAACTCTTCCCACGCATTAGACGCACAATAATCGATTATAGGGGCGACCATTGGTTGTGCAACTTTGCGCCTTTTGTTGACTGAATGCTTGATTCAATAATTACTTGCAATACGTTTTCTAACTCGCAATTCCCATCTTCCTGACCTTTAGCTTCATTCTATATAATTAACATAGCTCGAGGATAACCATAGCTCGAAGAGAATGTGGTCCGATGGCGTTGTACCGAAAATTGGAGAATAATAAAGTGATTCCTATCGAAACTATCGAACTATCGAAAGACGAGCATTTCATTGATTTTTAGTGAGAAAAAACATATTTATATTTATTGCAGATATTTGATATAACATAGTAATTAGGTGACAATCAAAAATATAATCAAAATATGCGTAATTCTTTACTTGTTTATCTCGGATCCTAATCCCAATTGCTTCACAAATGTAACCACAGAAAAGGCTAGTTTGGCAACCTGCAAAGAAATTAACAGTCTATAGGTCGATAGGTATCTCAATTTTCTTACCCTGATGTTGGTGTTCAAGCATATGGGAAATACAGATCCGGCGTTGAAGGAGATCGTCCTCTGGGCATTCTGCAGGAAGTAAATCAACGAGGATCTATATCTGCGACTCGAGCCCTTCCAGTTGGAGTGAAATATGGCCATGGCCAAGGACTCACAGTCCTCCCTGATGAGGTCGCAGGTGTAGCAGAAGGGAAATGTCTGAAAAATCTGAACGACTATGTACGCGGCTATAGCCAGTTTTGCCCAGGTGTCAGCAAAAAAGTAAAGATTGATCAGGGATATCCCCAGGACTAAGCCGACCAGCATGAATTGCACTAAGATGGTAGGTTCGATTACAGGACGTATGACAGAGGCGTATCTATGCGAAAATACAAAAAAAAAATCACTTACAAATTCAATAAGTTTACCCTCATTTTTTTACTCTAGAATAAGTTTGTGGTCCTCGATGCAATTCTCGAGCTCCTCATTGTTTTCATCATCAGTCTGACTGGGATCCAAGCAAAGTTTCTCGACTCTCTGCCTGAGGAGCTTAATGTGGGCCCGTAACATCAGACCGTACAGAAGGGGGAACACATCTGTCATATAGGTTTGGATAACTATGCCAATTATGAACATTAATTCCAGCATCGAATCAATCCAAAGGTTCCGTGTGCTCTCGCGCCAATCAATGAATGGATTGTAGATATTCCATGGCACCACACCCGAGTAGGTTGCCGTAAGAAATGTAGATATGGTGTAGGAGATGAAGATAAACTGGTAGATGAGATATGCAATGTGGCATCGTGCCACCCAGCGATGCACTTCGCTGCGCTCTGTGCTGTCGATGCAACGCTCGTCCATGCGGCCAAGGAGCTTCTCGATTTTGTAGAAGCGCCACATATAGAGTCTGAAGAAAAGCAACTTCAAAGGAAATCCCATGGTATTGAGTGCGACCTGGAGCACGGACAAAGCTTCACTTGGTGAAAGGGTTTTCAATTCCACGAAAAAAGTGATGAAGACTCCAATTGGCACATAGACAACGGAGACAGCTACTATGAAAATCGACATTATTATACTGGAGGCTGTCCATCCTCCTTGTGGGGGTATCCATCCCATTAAGATCATGGTGTACTTCATGTACTTGAATGCCTCTGGCGAGGACATAAGATTCCCCGGAGTTGGCTCTTTCAAAAGGTTAAACATTTTTCTGCTTCGATGTTACGCGTATGTGACTAGGTTTCGACTGGGCCTATGCCAGAACTGCGAGTTAATATTTATACCACAAAAGTGGGAGGTACGTTACATGAATAACCTTTCCTCTTGGATGACATTTGGATGACAAATGTGTAACTCTTCCCACGCATTCTATTGCGCACTGTTGTTAACACAAATTTGTGCCTATGCAGCTCCTTGAATTTCTAATAACATAACCACTTTAATTTCGCCATTAAGTAGGCAACAGTTTTTCGCATTTGACCGTCGTTCTAGCTCTGGCTCTGCCCCATGGAGATGGTTGGTGTCTTTGCAGAATGATTAATATACGTAAATGTATGCCTTCGGCATATACATAGCGTCAATACGTGTAGTATGTTCCACATGCCACATGGGGGCATGGGCACGGACACTGGCACCCCATGCCACATGCCACAGGCAGCACTGGTGGACTGGTGGCCATTGTCTGGCGTGTGTTCGAGTTAATTTATAGACTTATCAACACTTAATCACCGGAAAAATGGCATAGCGCATGTGTAAAATGTGCTCAGTGCCACGCATGTTGATTACTGTGCCGCGTCCTCTGTCTTTGGGCTGTATTTCACACGGAGATGAAGTCGGAGCCAGAGTCAGAGATAGGAACACAGTGTGGCACAGGGGCAGTGGCAGAACCAGAGGCTTAATAGTTGTTAGTTAGTTGTGCGTGCCATGGCTCGGGCTCGGGCACGGGCTCGGGCTCAGGGTCTGTTGCTTTGCGATGTTGCCGCTGCGTAACACATTTGCCGTAATTTATACTTTATAGCCTCGAAGTCAGATATGAAAAGTCTCATACAGCACAACAGAGCAGAGGCACACACGCATAATATCTGTGAGCTATATATTTCTCCTACAGCTGCTGTTTCAACATGTTGACTTTTATGCCATTTTCTGCGGTTACCAAGTCAACTGTGGTCAGGACTTCGTCCCAGATATTTATGCATGCATATAAATAACAAGAGAGAGAGAGAGCGAACCCGAGCCCCCTGTCTCCATCTCTGACTGCGTGTCGAGCTTATGTTATTAGATTTACGGCATGTGTGGTGGGTGATGCCCATAAAAGAGTGCAGACATTCAAATAAACGGCAAAGAGTTCACTGCATAATTAAAGCGGCAGAAGGATGACCTTCAATCAAGCTATGACAGAGTTCATTACACACCAACCATTCCAGCCATCGCATCTAGCCATCCTGCCCTCCTGCCCTCCTGCCCATCTTTCCATCCGAAAAGTGGCAACCAGGGAGCTGTCTCTGCCACGTAGAGAGATTGTGAGACAATTGGCCAAGACAATTGTCGGGCATATTGATGCCTGGCGTTTGCTGATTCCAAACACACGCTCTCTGCGCTATGCCGCTCTGTCGCTCCTCCGTCTAATGATTGCAACAACGTGACGCATAAACATTTTTCTGCTTCGCACAATTTTGTCTATGTTTTTTTTTTTTCACTCTTCTTTGGCTCTGACTCTTACTCCTGCATTGTGCTTAGCCAAGTTGAGGCTTATTGTTGGCCATTTGGGGCACGTCATGTGTGTGTGCATAAGGCCCCGACTGATGAAGTATTGTCTCGGAAACATAAACTGATTTGCTTAAAAGCGTGTCTGCCAGCCGCTTTTCACGTAGCAGGCAGCAGCAGCAGCAGCACTTTACGTGCCTCGCATTCCACCAAATCCCTATAGCACATGAATTGATTTACCTTTCGGTAAAACCTTATTAAACTTTTCCCCATTCTAAACGTGTGCTAATTGCTTTTGTGCCAAAAACCGAAACCCACACGCCGAGCCACGCCGCGCCGCGCCGGTAACATGACCACTCATCCAAAAGAACCGCGTTATGAGCCTACGTTTCGAGAGAGGAAGCGGGCGGCCATTAAAAATTGATTTATTTTTAATTATCAGTGACGTGCGGCGCAATAATAAATAAACGTGGAAATTTATTGCAACGTCAAAAGCGACGGCGGCCTCAACAATGGCGTGCGTCGCATCGCATCGCATCGGCCCCGGTCTACAAACATGCTTCATATTGGGTCCCATATATGTTATACAGACGTACACATCGCGATGTGTGGACCTGCATTGGGGTTGTGCTTGTTGGAAAATATTTAGAATCCTCCCACAGGTTGGTTGGGGCGGTGTAATGGCATTTGGAGAGGCACGATGGATCCATGTGGGCGCCCAACAACCAGGCAATTCGAGTTTTTGGCATATTTTACAAACACTTTGCCCATGTCGGTGCTTGTCTAACATGATATACCCTTCTGCAGAGGGTTTCCTGATTTCCTGATGAAGATTGCCAATTTTCGGTTGAACGATACATATATATATTTATATATTCCTGAGGAACAGGACAAAAGAATCAATAATTCGTATAAGGGTATTCGAAATGTTGGTCTTGATAATCATATTTTCGCTCATGTTTTTAGTTTTTCTTGGTGCTGATGCAGATGTTGCTGTTGCCTTTGCTGCTGCTGCTGTTATTATTATTATTGTTATTGCAGCTGTCGCTCATGTTCAAAAATGCGGCAAAAATTCTATTATCATAGCCATTGTCGCGCCTGTCGCGTGACAAGAGTTCGACCAACAACATTGTCACCATCAACAATTTTTACTAATTTATTAACTAAGCCCCCGCCGGCCCTGTAGCGAACGACAAGCGGTGCAAATATTTGTGCGACTTCATGTGGCATGCTGCTGCACTCGTCTGTGGCACAACCGCAGACTGTTAATGAAAGCTCTTCGCCGGGATTTCTCTAGAATTTTAGGGAAAATATCAACAGTCGAATACGTATGCGTCGAATGGCAGGAGTATTTTTTGGCAATTCGAGATTTCTAATTCCCCTGCGATTTGCTCAGTGCCATTCATCAATGCATCGTTTTGCAATTTACGGGCACATTCACAGTGCACCACCGCCGCACCCATTGTGGCTGGCCCTTTTTGCGGCTAGGACGCGTTTAATGAATTTTTCATGTCATCATGGCCATGACCATTGCCCACTTTGAATTATTCACCCATTCGCCTCTCGCCTCTCGCCCCTCCTCCCCTCACCACACCAACGCTCTACGTTGAACGTTCAATTGTACTTACCGCATTGCAATTCAAATCAATTTTTGATTTGGCAGATTTGCATTTTTTATTCATTGCTGCAAAAGAAATTCCTATTTTTGTTTGGGAAAAATTGTAAAATTTATTTTCATCCAACGATTTGCAGCATTTTTTGTGGGGGGAAAGTAAAGGATGGCAATGGTGGTACGTAACGGGGAGAGTAGTTGGCTTACAGTGTGTCTGAATCTGAAGATTTTGAAAGATCCAAGCTTTGTGTTTAGAAGTATTTTAAACAGCTTTAAGATATTTAAATATAGGTCTAGATACAAAAAACAGCCGAGACATCTTAATAATAAGAATCCTAAGATTACCCTTTCATGCTTTTTATATTCAACGAAATTCTTAAAAGTTTAAACCTTTTTCCAAGTAAAAACAGATTCCAGTTATCGACTTGATCAACAAGGAAAATGAATGAAAGCAGCTGAAAGCAGACCACTTCATTGGAGAGTAATCGGCTAACTGGTATTCCATAGTCGAGACCCTCGACTGAATTGCATCTCCCACACTCTCCGACTCTTTGTCTGTCTGTCTGTCTGTCTGTGTGTGGCTATCTCGTCATCTCTTTCGCTGGATGCCATGTACCACCATAAATACATATATTTTTTTTACATGCCAGTTTTTTGCTGCGATCCGGTAATTGATACGCTAAACTGCATAACGCAGATTATGACGTTAACATGGAAATGCATAAATGAATCGCAGCCCGAATGAATGGCAGTCCCAGTACCGTGCCCCGAAACCATCCACTATCCATGGCCAAAGAGCAGCAACATTGCAACAAAGGAAGCGTTTAAATATTCAATAAAAGAGGGAAAATTACTATTATTATTATTATTTTTTATTACTGTATATTTGTGAGCACTACGAGTATATATTTGGCATTAAATTTACATGGATATCATGTTAGTTATGAATTCCGTTGAAATTTAATTATTCACATTATCTGCTAATTTTTTACACAATTGTTATTATTTGATGCTCTGCGTAGGGGGCAATGCTTTTCTATGTATAAAAAAGTTTGAAAAGCAATTTAAAAATGAAATTTATGAAAGCCGAAACGAAGAAATGGCAATTGCTCGTTGGACCAAAAAGGTAATTAGAATTCATGACACGCTTTATGAAATATCACACATACGCAGTGTGGCAAAGACGTTGTGCTCGCACTGGCCTTCCCTCTCCCTCTCTCTCTCTCTCTGTCTTTCTTTGGAATTTGATTTACGATTTTCAGATACACACACACACACACATACACACCCGCACAAGCCATGCAAAGTAATTTATGACAATTTTCCTTGCCACAAAAACTGCGAATTGCAATCAAAGCCGAAAATGGCTAAGGCCAAGCCAGAAACTCATATAAATGTCAAAAAGCTAACGATGGATGCCTTTGGCTGTGCTCTTCTCTGCTCTGCTCTGCAGATGCATTAGTCGAGCACTTGACTCGTGGGTCTAACCATTTCTTCTCAGTGTCTCTCTCTCTGTTTCTCTTCCTCTCTGTCTCAAGACGCCGCCGCCTGCATTGGCATTAGTAGTCGCCTCTAAACAAAGACCGACCCTCGACTCTAGTCGCCACCCAATGAGGCAGCCTGGAACAGTGTCACGCTGTAGCTGTTGCTCGACATACAACTTTTGCATATAAAATGGGTTCTGCTTTGCTGTTGGCCTGTGCCGTGTATTTTAATGGCGTGAAGTCAACGGCGCGTAAATAATAAAAAAAATTGCAAGAGAATGTTGAGCTCGAATGAAACGACAATAGGATACCCGGTAATCAGTGGAGGCCATGAGGATATGGAATTAGATGGAAATAAGAGCGACAAATATAATAACCATCGTATATTTGTCTGGTGAATTGATAGATTATATTCGTATATCTAGTTCTAAGTATGAACAGGGTTTTTTCTTGATCTAGCCTGGATATTAGGTGCCTATATATGTACTTAGAAATTCAGAGCACTCGTATCACCAATCTGTATGCTTTATGAGATCCCGTCTTGCTGTTACATCCATTTCCATCACCGCAACATAACTTTGGAGCCCACTCGTAATGGGTATACAAAGTAGAAAACATCATGAGGCATCTTAATAAATTACTTTGGGGATTTGGGTGCACAATTTTTAATATTGCCAGGCCGCGCCGAATGGGGTCCAGGGGTGGGGTCTGGTCTGGTCTGGTCCCTGTGCCGCAGACAGCGTCATCGCTGATGTAAAACCCTATACACCCGCACACATATACAGAGAGAGAGCGAGAGAGTGTGGGTGCACGACAGTTGCCTGACATTTCCAGTTTAATGAAATTTATGCAATTTTTCTTATTTGCCAAATGCACTGCGGCATTCGCAGCTCGCCCGCGGCGTCAGGCACACGCCAAAGTGCAATGCATCAAGCGGGCGGAGTCCGGACTCCGCTCGAATCACCCTCGAACCAGGGGGATTAGACATAAAACAAGTAAGGGCTGGGCTGTACATAGTACATGTGTGAATCACCCACCATCTACTTGGAGAAAGTATTCCTATAAGCACTCATATTCGGGCAACTTTTTCTTCGGAAAATAATTCAATTCGACAGCAAGGAATCCAAATAAACTCTGCAGCCCGAAACTTTTGAGTGAAGGGATATATGTGAGGACTCAAAACTTTCGAGCTGAAATCGAAGCCCTAACGCCAGGGTCTTCGAGTGCGTACTTGTTGCTAAAGTTCATAAAGGTGGCTCGTGCCTAATAATGATTATTTCTAGTTCATTTTCATTTAGCGCCATTCTTGCGGGCCCTCCTTTTGTTAGAGAAGGGTCCCTGGCTACAACGACGACATTATATTTTCATTGTTGGTCAGCCAAGCGGAAAGGCTTTGACGGCCGTGGACTTCGGGGTGGTCTTCGGGGGGACTTCGGGGTGGCAGCCAGCGAACCATTTCCTCCGCTCAATCCTGGCCTGCTGCTCCTGCTCCTGCGGCTGCCCCTGTGTTTTCTGGCTTATGCTTTCAACGGATTTTGGCTTGGTTGCCACACAAAATGAAACAAAATGTCGTCAGAGTGTCATTTGGCTTCGACTTTGGACAAAAAAGAGAAAAAGAATGAATGAAGGCAAAAAACAAAAAAAAAGGAAGGACGGAAAACCGGACAGAGAGAGAGAGAGAGAAAGCCCGAAGGATGAAGGCAAGAAATTGCAGCTTTAGCGGGCGTGGAAGCGCCTAATGTGCTCCTAGCTGCTAAAGACCCGGCGGCAGTCGAGTTAATGAAACCAATAAATTAATTTTAATGATTGCACAGGACACACAGGGACAGCAGCAGGCAGACAGGATCCCTGTACGGACAAACAGTGAAGCGTGCAGTTTGTTGCGTCAGGGCTCTCCCTACCTCCCTAACTCTTCGTCTCTCCCTCTCCCTCTGCCCCATTGGGGCGTGGCACTTGTGCCATAAGTAATTGACAAAATCTTAATTAGTCCTTGGCATGTCCATTGAATGGCTTCTGTTAGTTGTCGAGTTTAATTAGCGTTAAATATTTGCCAAGCGTCTTCCGACTTTAATCAAATTAAAAAGCGCCATACCTCTCCTAAAATCCTAAATCGAATGAGCCCCAATCAATTAGATATTTAATCAAATTTTCATTAACTGCCCAAAATGTGCCTCCAATTAAAAAGTCCCGAGTGTCAACTTTATCATTTTGGCGGCTTTGCTTCTGGACGAGTTGTATCCCTTGGGAGAGGAGGGGAGAGGAGAGGAGAGTGTTGCTTGCATGGAAAACAAACCGTAATCAGTTGAAGAGTGGAGAGTACGCTCGAGAATTTCCACTTGCACTTGCCAACACAACTGCCACTTGGAGCTATAAACTGTGAAGAGCCCTTCCGGGCCACCGCCACCACCACCAGCACCAGTAGCACCACCAGCACCACCAGCAGTAGCATCGGATGAGGCAGCTGCCCCATCGAGTGTCCTTGAAATCGAATACAGCTGCTGCTGCAAGTGCTGCTCTAAGGGCCTCTTCCTGCGTGTGTGTGTGTGTGTATGTGTGTGTGTGTGTGCAGTGCTTATCCTCTCAGAGCCTCGACTATCTGTGGTGCCAGGAGTCTAGAGGAGTTTGTTCCTGCAAAAATTCTGCATAATTCGCAGAGCAAGTGCATCGACATTTGGATGTCGATGTCTCTGTCTTTCGGTTTGGGGACAAGTTGAGTTGAAATTGCTTTAATTAAAGTTCAGTTTAAGCGTTGGCTAAGGAAATCGATTGCCAGGCCAACCTTCGGCCCCCTGATTGGGTCGTGGAACAATCGTTTAACCCTGTGGGTCCTTGAGGGTAATTCTGCTGCCATCGTGCTGGTAGTACGTTACGTTCTGTTGTCAAAGTGTCAAAGTGTAATCATGCCTTGTGCGAAAGAGGCTTAAATTAATTTAATTGGCGGACACTCGAAGTAAATTAAAATTGCCCGGAACGATTTTATTTCTGTTCCATTTCCTGTTGCTCATCCGTCCGTTGTCCAACGTTCATGTCCAGCCATTAAAGAGATTACAAAAGGGTCAAAGGGATAGCTGCGATTGCGATTGTTCATAATTGTTCGGCGCCTGCGGCCAACCATTAGACATTGAATTTTTCCGTTTATCTTTCTATGCTTTGATACCCTATGAGAAAGGGTACTACGATTTGCCAACCCTCGAGGGCATCATATAGAAGCCATAGAGAGTATCTAAAGCTGCGACTCTCAATGATATCCTTTCTTGCTTGATTGCTTTTGTTCTGCTTGCTTCAAGAGTGTCATTTTCCATTTCCAAATCGCACTGACACTTGCGCAAACATTGACGCACACACAGATACCCCGGCTCACATGGATACTCTCACGAACAGCATTTGGACGGCAAACTAATTAAATTTTGCTGGGCTTGGGAATGACTTGACTTGACTTTGGCTTTGGCTTTGGCTTGGCGCTTGGTGTGTCGGATATGGGCAGCCAAATTGGCGCCGCAAATTGGTAATTACCCAGGCTGAAGTGCATGTCAAACACGTAAAAAGGCGACAGAGGGCAGTGGGCAGTGGGGGTGGCGGTGGCGGTAGCGGTGGCGGTGGCCAAAGAAAGGCTCCTCCTCTCTGTCCTTCGTCCTGGGATGCCTCTGCCGGCTGCACATTGTGCAATTAGCCAACAACGAGAATGACAATCAAGCAAACGATGGTCCCAACGATGGGTCCACGCAAAGCAGCTGACGACGCGTGTCCTTAGTGTTCTCTCAATGTATCTGTGTGTGTGTGTGTGTGTGTGGGCGCCTTGTTGGCCGTGGGCGTGGTCAGATGCAGTTGAGCTGCCTAATTACTTGTAAGTTGGTGAATTTGCGGCCACGACATTTCAGAGCAGCAAGCAGAGAGCCGGCAGCCGAGAGCCCGAGCAACTAAATTGAATTTGACGCGCACGGCCACTAGCCACTGGCCACGGCTCCAAGAGCAGCGGTCAATTGTTAACGAGTCGTAGACATGGCCCAGAAGGGCAGTCGCAGGCAGGCACCGGAATGCGGGGGCCACGTCGCGTGTACAGCCCTTCCTGTTTCCCGTAGAACGACAGAAGCAGTGAAACTTGCTGATTGCCAGAGTGTAATTATTTTTTAAGCACTTTGTCTGCCAGTGAAATTAGACCTAACTAAGCCAATCTCTTTTATTTCGTTCCTTTTGTTTTTTTCGGGTGCATTTGAATAGCACGAAGATACAGAGAGAGATACACAGAAAGATACAGAGATACAGATTTGGCTTTTGGGTCGTCACACACGGCGGTTGAGGCGCGTATGTCCTGCGCTCCTCTCCTGTCCTTCTCCTCTCCCCTGCTCTGTGCTGATCTCGGCTTTCATTTTTCGGCAGCTTTGTCCAATTAGTAACCGGTTTTTTTTTCGAGCGGTGAGGTCTACGGTTTCAATTCTTTTATTGTGCTCGTTATCCTTTTTATTCCGAACTCCTACTGCTGTTGCTGCTGGTGGCATCTCCGTGCGCAAATTTGATATCCTTGTTACAGCAAATTTCTGTACAATTATTCTGTCTTGCGTGTGCCACCACCTCGGTTGGTCCTTACCCCCCCTCTCTCTCTCTCTCTCCCTCTCTGTCTCGTTCGCCTGACCAAAAGCGAAGCGAATCGAATGAAATGATATTTATATGCTCCACAAAACGTCATTGCAGCCCCCCTTCCCCTTTCCCCCTCTCATTGTCATTGTCCTGCGCCAATATTGTCGCCCTTTCGATTATTTATGATCTTTACTTTACTCGTACTTTGCCCTGCAGTGCTCCCCACGGGCCTGTGGCCAAGTTTTAGTAGTCATCGTAGTCCTCGTTCTCGCTCTCGTCCTCGTCCTCGGCTCAGTAATAAATTTATGCTTTTTTATTTCCTCCTGTCATAATTTTACCCTCAAATACACAGAAAACGGAAGAGAGGGATGGAGATTGGGCAAGAGATGGCAGAGAGACGATAGCAAAATACTTGGCCATTTTTCCCTCGAACGTTTCCTCTCGCATTCCTGAGAGTCTTCCCCTCACCCATTATCCTGTCTGTCGGCAGGGTGTGCGGTTGGTTCACTCCTTTCATGCCTGTCTAGAATTTTCCAATTGATAAATTATTTTATGGCAAATACACAAATTTTCCCCATACGCATGTTTTGCTTCCTCTGTCTCTATCCCTCTCTGTGCCATTTCTTTGCTGCATGTGTGTCTGTGTGTTATGTGTGCCTGTGTGTTATGTGTGTGTGTGTGGTTTTGATACCCTAAAAGAGTATACAAGGATTTGGGGCGTATTATTTTAACGTATTGGATAGACATATGAGGCATAAGCGTTGAAAAATTCAAATATTTTTCTTTGTTCTTGAGGACAATCGAAGAAAGCTTTGAAACATATTTATACATATTTTATACATATTTTATGCCTCCTTTATGCATAATTTACACCAAACATTGATCAAGACCCTGTCTCTGAGCACTGAATCCATCGCTTCCTTAAGGGTATACAAAGCTTCGACTATTCAAAATAAAATCTCATTTTCCTTTTTGTTGTTTAGTGTGGCTTGGTTTTCGATTTTCATTTGGGGTTTTCTTGGTGTGCAGGGTCCTGGAGTCCTGCGTTTATTCGTTTATTCCTATGCGTAAGTAATATCCTTGTGTATTTTTGCGTATTTCCTGCCTTACCCTGATGGCCGAGTGGTCAACCCCCATTCGGTAAGACTCCATCCAGAATACACAAAATCAATCATATTTCCTTTCCTTTTTTTCTTTGCTCTCAGCTCTCTGACAGAACGCTCTCTTCATCAACTTCCTTTTTTATTTTTTTTTTTGTTTCCTTACATCAGAATTTGTTGCTTCGCTCAGCCCCAGACTTTATCATCGGCTTTCGTTTTTGTGCTCCTTTCTACCTATATCTTAAAGGAATACAAATTGGAGTCGATTTATGTAGCATTTAAGTCTGCTTTTGCTGTGGCTTTCACTTTGTGCGGTTCCTTATAAATATGCTACATTTATTTTAATAGAATTGTTTATGGTCGCAGTATTGGCAGCGCCAGCCATGGGGCCGCTCATTGTGGGCAATGTGCCCCATTCTGTGGATACCCATGAATGCGGCGCTGTGGCACTGCCAAAACATGTTAAATAGAGAAATTGCAATAAAAAATGGCGGAGAAAATAGCGGCAAAAACCGCGCCAAATCAAAGCCAACAAATCCAAAATGCGCACACAATATTTTGCGGGATTATTTCAGTTGGCTTGATGTCACTGGGTGGGTCGGGGACGGGGACGTGAAGGGAATATGCACTATCCTGGGAATCCGAACTAAAAGTTCGGGCTACCATCCAAATTTCTGTTAATTTGGCAGCTTGTCCTGCGTCCTGGCATTTGCTCGTTCCTCGTTTTTGTGACCAGTTTTTCATGCCTCTCTGGCTGTCGTTTATATTTTTTTACGCTCTGCTTGAGTTTTATTTGCCTGTGGAAAAACGCCGTAGAGAAGAATCTGTATATCTGTATATAAATGGATATATGTATATACGTATACGTGTGTGTTTATATCTCCCTGTTTTTTTTTGGTAGCGGGCTATATTCTGTGTGCAGATATGCAAAACGCTGTGCGCACATAAATTTCGGTGCTGGGCCACGCTTATTTGCATAGGAATTATGTATTTGGGCATAGCGGCTTAGCTGCTGCATTACACACAGATACATACACACACACACACACACACAGATGCACACACCGCACAGGACTCTCTCCTTCGCTCTCTCTCCCTCTCTCTCTCTCTCGTTGTGGTCATGTAGAAAACTAACGCATATCGTTTTCCTTGTATTTTGCAGCTATAAATTTGCAACGCCCCAGGAAAATACATTGCAGCAAAACAAGCAATTAAATCGGAGCAGGCCCCCCCCCGTATACCCCGTAGCATACCCGTAGCCGAACCCGGGACGATCCAGGGACCAAGGACCAGGTCCTGCTGCTGTGCTATAAACCTATTTTGAATAATTAAAATACCGTAAGTGCTGCAGTCGAAGAAGTTGGCCAGAAGCACAAGCACAAGCAGAAGAATAAGTTGTTGCACAAGAAGGAAAAGTATAGGCCAAACAGTAGCAACAAAGCGAGGACGAGGTAGCAGCGGGCCAGGTGGCCAAGAAGGAGTCCATACTTGCAACACAATCTGCGGCCGTGCAAAATCGTGTGCAGCAATGAAATAATTAATTCAATGCACCTGACTAAGCCTTGTGGCAGCAACAGTAGCAGCAGCAGCAGCAGCAACAACAGCAACAAAGGAGGCGCCATTGCAAATACATTCCATTCCAGCAAAAGCAGCAACAAAATGGCGAGGATAACGCGAACAATTAGCCCACAAAGACACCATATCCACCAGAGGAGCCTGCCCCACACACTGCTCCTGGCCGTGGCAGCCATCGCTCTGTTGCAACTGCAGCACTTGGAGAGCGGTAAGTCAAGACCAAAAAACCAAAAACCAAACCAAAAAAAAAAAAGAATGATATCTATGCCCCATTCTCCGAGCAATTGCAAATTCAATCGCGTGCAACAGAGCCAAGTCAATCAGCAAGTCCAAGTGAGATTTCCAGTCCCCGTGCCCGTCCCCGTCTCAGCCCCAGTCCAAGTACCAACCGCAAAGCCATTCGATTGACAATCCACAATTGGTGCCACAGGAGGTGGAGGAGGGATGGGATTCCCAGCTCGATGACGGAGCTTTGTCGGCCGGCGAATTAATCTCACGGATGAATATTTCAAAGCGAAACTTGAGCAATTAATTTCGCTAATTGCTTTTCTTCGCTTCGTTTTTGTGTGGCAAGAAGGGACGTTGCCTCGAATCTCGGATTCAGCCACCCCCCGCTTCAACATTCACGGGCTTTTGCATTTAAATGCCCCGGCAGTGCATTTTCAAGGACTCAACTTTTGCCTGTGCATAAAACTCAATCTGACATTTATGCGAATGTCCACGGAATCAAATAAGAGTAATGACATTGCCAGAGCTATAGCCAGAGGGGTGAGCAGAGGGGCCAGTAGCTGGCCAGTGGGGAACAGACGATGAAGCGTCTTGGGATCTGTTCGAGTTCGGGGCTCTGCCCCTGTGCCACTGACTGTGGCAGTGCAATGTCCTTTGGCTACTCAAACATTCCAGTGGCTATTAGTATTCATATCTTGACTGAACTAAACTGAAAGCTTAAATTCCTCTGGCCATTCTCTGGCACTCTCCGCCTCTCGTCCTCTCGTCCTCTCGTCCTTTGTGCCATTCCGAAGGATGGGCACGGGGGGCGCCTCAGTTTTTATCTAGCAACGTTTGCATGAATTTTCATTTCGTGCTAGAATTGTTGAAAAAGATGCAATTAAATTTTAGGGCCAGGGTGTCAGCAAAAGAAGGGGAGACACACAGCAAAAGTTGAAGCAAAAGCAGAAGGAGAAGCAGAAGCAGATGGAAATGGAAATGGTCATGGACCCAAGGAGGGTCTCTGTCCCTCCCAACATGGTATATATAGGTATATACATATACTATATATCTGATAGATATAGAAAGTGCGCGCAAAAAAGCTCAGCACGAAATATTCCAAGTCCCTGACAGTGTCCCCTCCTCCTTTCACTCTTTTTCTTCGTTTGGGGATGCTCCATCTCTGTCGCCCCGTTGTGCGGTTGCAGCTGCCGTTCGCTCGGTGGCAAGAACGCATTATTAATTTATTTTTCAACTTGCAAGATGAATAAGCAAAGAGCAAAAATGCGCTCTGCTCCTCAAACGCTGCTTCGGGTGCAGCCAACCAAAAGTTCCCAATTTAAACGTCGTCCTAACGCCAGACAGTTCCACCGCCACCTTGCCACCCCCTTGCCCTCCTGCCCCTCCCCCCGCCCAACCATTGTCGGGTCATTTTGCATGCAGTTTGCAGGCAAACGTGGTTTCGGGACGGCAGATGAACGTGTCTCGAACGGACTTCAATCTGCTGTCCATCACTGTCTTCGATCGTGCCTCACCGCAAGGAAATAAAATCCAAAAGTGAATAATGAACCGCAAATAACTTTACTTTGTCTTGCTCTGAGAGCGCAGCTTGCAACTCCCGCATTCGTTCCTGCCACTTGCAACTCCCTTGCATCCTTTTATACTTTAAAGTACTTCTGCCACACTCTGTTGCTGTTTTTTAATACCCTTCAAGGTGGTTACATTGATTTTCACGTAAGGACTCTTCTTAATCATATAAAAAATATTTGCTCTCGAGCAAGATTTAGATGTGTTTCCATGGAAATTGTCTCCAGATTTCCATGATTAGAAATTGGAAAGCCCTAGATCGGAGAACAAGAGAATATATTTCCAAAAAGAAATTTAGTTAGAGAATTGGTTTTTGTGCGAAGATGAAAATATATGCATAATCCATGAAATCATTTCAAAAATCATATATCCACCATAGAAACAATGGTCTTTCAAGAGTATCTAAGTATTCGGTTCCAGATTCTATCCTTCCTTTCTTGTTTTAAAACTGCTGCAGGACGTTTGTCTGCCCCATTGGGTTGCATCCAACTACAGCTCCTGCCACAGCAGCAACACCAGCGACTGTGAGAGCAGTCACTGCGAGTGTCAGTAACAATTAGTTTGGTTTGTACTCTAGTTAACTGTCGTTCTCTTCCTGCGCTTTGCAGTGGAGTCCTTTTCGCTGTTTCAAATATTTGCATTTGTGGCTGTCGATTCGCTCTCCATTTTCATTTTTTCTCGTATTTCGCGAAGCTTTTCCTGCATTTTCCCCCACAATTAATGAAGTGCCAAACGCTTGCTGAATACTCCCTTACATAGAGAGCTCGTATTGGTGACTAATCTCCATCTTCATTAATGCAGAATATGGGGATATATTGTGACATAAATCACACAATCAAATTATGTATCTACATGCCCCGAAGGTCCATTCGTGAATGGGGTTGCTTTGGGTTCTTCTGCGGTCTTCGGATTAAGATTCATCTGTCCAACTCAACTAATCAATTTGACATAGGTAGAGAGGTTGCCTCCGCAAAAACTTTCGCTCTGGAACAACTTTCGATATTTGAGGAGAAAACTTTTCCCACTCAGATAACAAATTTTCCCCAAATGCGTAAATACACATATACTCTGATAACACTTTCCCCCATTTAAACACGCATATGTACATATATAGTATGTTGCATATATCTGGGTATAAGTAAGTGAAATTTATTAACTGCATGAACCACAACCGAAATGCAAATAAATCAGACATTGGCCATCAGGTGTGGCAATCCAAAAAGTTCTGGGGTTAAACATTGAGGAGGCAGAAAAAAAGGGGAAAAGAGCAGCCGCAAAAAGGATATTGACGAGTGACAAGAACGATTGGAGTGGAGAGGCTCTTGAGTTGGGGTGGGTAGGGGAGGGTAGGGATTGGTTATCCAAAAGAAGGCTATAACATCCATCAACCCACTGGTTGCTTGCCCCTCTCTCTCTCTCTCTCTCTCTCTCTCTGTCTACCGCTTATCCTCGCACTTTGGTTGTGGCAGTGTCAAGTATTTGCACTTGAATCGCGCGCTAAGCAAAATTTACGCGCATTTGTTTGTGCGACTCCAGAGAATATGCTCCCCAAACTCAAGTGAAAATCGATGGCTCTACATACACGTGTATCTGTGAGGTGGTGTATGTGTGTGTGGCACTGCCATTGTTGCTTGGCCACAATGTTTTCTTTTCCGCCTCCGCTTCGTTTCGTTTCACTCGGCTTTTTATTGGTTTCGTTCGCTTTTCTTCTAATTTTTTTTTTGTGTTTGGTTTCTGCTGTTGCCACTGCCGCTGCCACTGTGTGTCCTGTTTCTGGTGTCATGAGCAAAGGAGCAGCATTTGAGCAAACAAACTAGACCTGCCACCACATACACAATCACACACAGAGAAAGAGAGAGAGAGAGAGAGAGAATAAAACAGGGGAAGAGAGCGAAAGAGACACTTAAAGCTTTCATCCTGGAGCACATATTGCTTCATCTCTCTTCTTGTGGTTTACCCGGGACCCGGACAGGCATCAAAACTGTCGACAACATCAACGTCAACGGCATCATCATCGCCACGAAGCTCCGGATACAGCTTCAGCTCCATGTCCTTCAACAGATACAGCCCCTTCTTCAGATACAGCTTTTCCTTCAGCGCACAGCCTACTTTTCCAACAACAGCTTCACATCTACTTCTCGGGCTATAGCTCCTTCTGCAGCTTCAGCTCCTGCTGCTCCTCCATCATTATGGGCTTCGTCTGGCTCTTCACAAAAATGCACACAAAATCCTCAACTTTATCTCGTCAATAACTTAAGTGCCAGTCAGAGGCTGTGGGCTGTGGTCCTTGATCAGGGCCTGGTTCCTGGTTCTGGGCCTGGTTTTTTGTTCCCCCCAAACAGTTTCACTCAGTTTATTCCGGCTCATCTCCCCTCACATGATGCCGCCTGTGGCTTCAGCCTTTCTACCCTCTCTGCCACTTTATGCCACAATTCATTTATCGGTAAAAATTTGCTTGAACTCTGTTTTAGCACGTACTGCGGTTGCATGTGGCAAAAGGCTTGCAAATGATTATTTTATTGACAATTAAATCATAAACATAAAAGCACAAGCACAAGCATGAAATGGAAGAAAGTGGAGGGAAATTTTATTGCCATGAATGTCAAGAGTTGACATTAGTCACAGAGAGGGGGAAGGAAGGCTCTGCCTCTCTCTTGCTGTATGGAAACGTTTCCAGTTTATTGCAGCATTTAAGGCCAGAGATGGCATCGCACTCAAACGCAGACATCAGAAGGGGTGGCATGTGTGGCACATAGGCTGACAGTGCGGACTTGTTGCCACGTCTGACCAAAGCACTAGGTCTCTTATATCCTTGCAACAGCTGCTGCATGTATGTGCTTGCCACATGCGAGTCGTCGTCTGGTTCATCAGAATCATCTTTGAAACGGTTTGGCAACATCATTTTCCATGCCATATTAAAATGTTGATTGCTCTCTCCCGCTCGCTCTCAGTCTGGCTGGCAGTGGGGCAAATGAAGAAATTGTGTTGCCTCCGATTAACGTGTCTGCAAAGTTGAACTTGCAACTGCCACTGCCGCTAACTTCTAACTGGAGCTGATTGAATTTTAACTGAATGTCAGAAAAAGAGAATGGGCAATGGAAAAAAGCAGCAAGCAGCAAGGAGCAAGGAGCTACCACTCTGCACAGCAAACCATATTTAATTTGTGTGCAAATGCTCGGCAAACAAGTTTCTAATAAAATAAAGTGACTCTCTGTCCATCTCTCTGTCTGACGGAGGGGATCCCCTGCTCGTGCTCCTGCTCCAGCCCTGTCCCTGGCTCTTCCCTCAACGGGTAGTTTCATTAGAATTTCAGAGCGGCCCTCTCATTTGGGTGTACGTACTACTGTGCTGTTGGCTTAAACCAGAAAGCCATTTCATTATGGTCCCCGCCTAATGTCGGGGGCCAACGGCTGAGCAATTTTAATTTTGCAGCGCATTGGCTTTGGCTCTGTCAAGTCTTTTGTCTCTCTCGGACTCTCTCTCGGAAGGAGCACTCCCAGCAAATTGACATGGACTTGCAGTTGGACTTAGTCCTGGATAGTGGACTGAACTCCACTTTGGGAGTGGGGAGTGGTTTCACTTTACTCCAATCCTTTTCTTGTTATTGTTTTGCCTGCCACTCTTCATGAACCCGCCTAAGCCGCATATGAAATATGCAAAAAATCACAACTTAAAGATGAAATCTCGACTAGAAAGTACCCAGTACTACGCAAATATCCAAAGGATCGTCTTGAAGAGGGTTGAAATGTGTTACCGATAATCCGATTGGAATAATTTTGTTGTGCAAATTCTTCTCAATTACCATACCCAACGTTTTCGGAAGGGATCAGCCATTAGAGGATTCAACGATCAAGTGGATAATATACCTTTGTACTATAAAATGTATCCGGGAATCACACACAAAAACTTTGTTTAGCTCAGGTTTTGTCTGGAGTTGCGAGGAGTTGGCTACAGGGACTGGGACGCTGTGACACAAACAGATGCAACAGCAGCTTTGTCTCCTGCCCTACGCTTAAGGTGCTGCACGGAGGGCGACTTGTGGCCATAGAGATGGGTCTAGTGGGATGTCCTCCGACAACCGACATGTTGCCAAAGGAGGTTAAAATATTTTTGCAGCTTTATCTTTAGACATTTGTCGAGGGGGAGGAGCAGAGGCAGCAGCAGCAGCGGGTAGAAGGCGGGCTGTCGTAATGCAGCGACGGGATTTATCTGACATTGAGTGCAGCTCAGAGGCCACTCACCCACTTCAGGATGGCCGCCACCCTGCTGCCTCTGGAGCCTGTGGGGCAAACAGATTGCCCCCGTTCCCTGGCTCTGAATCCCTGGTGTGTCCCCCGCTCGCTAGACCTGGTGCTGAGCTCTGTGGGTCTGATGTTTTTCCCTTTCCCGAGTCTGGAGTCCGTGGTTGCGAACCTCTCTCTGGACTCTGGAGTCTGGACAACGGGGCAGGCCTTGCTCTCCCTCTCTCTCTCTCTCTCTCTCTCTCTAGACTCTTGAGTACGGGTGTTGCCCATGGGATGTGGCCATTTTACGGCTGCCCTGAAGTGTGCTGGGAACCATTCAGATGGGCGAACTTGTAGACTTGTAGCTGCTGCTGCACTTTGCTGCAGCTGACGGTGCGGACGGTCCAGGCACCTGGCAAATGCTTCAAATTAATTTCACCGCATGGGGAAATTGCCTGGCATTGTTCCGGTGTACTCTCAGGGCATCAGGAAATCGTAAATCAAGGCCCAACGAGCTGCCAGAGCCGAGGTCCCGGATCTCTGATTTGAGGACCACCACAAAAGTCCTTCCCTCATACGCTCGTCCTGCCCGTTTTTGTTTGCCTTCTCCAAAGCGGGGCAGCCGTCTTATCGGCGTCTAATCTCTTTATGATAAAATGTTTATATTGGCGACAATATCAAAAGCACTCTCTGGCCACAGTGCCACGCAGGGGAGGCTGTTGTCGGGGGTAATAAATTCAGAATGCAGAGTAATGCCACCGCAAACCCTCGGCACTCGGTGCTGCCCAAGTTTCCACGCTGCTGCCATATGAAAGATAAATTCACGGATAAGAACTTTGGCCAGAGAGAGAGAGAGAGAGAGCGCTCTGTGAAAAGCGGATTGTATGTACAAGCTAATTTAAGTTCGACGCCAGCTGTCGCCCCGCACAGGGAGCGATGCGTACCCCAGGATTGGGGTAGGGCCTAAAGTGGGAGTCAGAGAGTCACAGCTGTTGTCCAACCGCACCAAGCGGAGCGACTTTATTATTATTATCCCCGGCGCAAAAGTGGCAATGGTCCAGGACGATGGGGCCCTGGACTCTGGACCCTGGACAGAGCTTTGGCCAGCCAGCGCGACATTTGTCCAGCTGCCTCGTTTCATATTCAGGAGATACTTTTTTCATCATTACAATTTGTGTGCGAGGCTCTATGAAAAAGCCAGAAATCACAAAAGTGTGCAATGCCCCATGCCCCATGCCCCATGTCCCATGCCACTCGCTTGCTCTTTCAGATGCCGTCTCTATGTCCAGAGTTCCAGGACTAGTCCATCAATTCTGTCACAACTTAATGGCAGGATAATGCAGTGGAACTCTAATGAGCGGGTAGGGCATTCAGCCTTCGGCAAGCTGTCGTTTTAAGGAGCATCTCTTTTCCCTTCCCCACCCTTCTTATTTCCTTTTTTTTTTTGTATATTTTCCTCAGTTATTTTTCATTTTTCTTTATGCCTCGCAAAGTTGCCCTGTCCTGCGACTGGTGGCAGGAAGAATAAAAGAGAAAAAGAAAAGTGGAAAACAAAAGGCAAGCGCAAAGTTTTTCGGCCTCGCAGGCGAAGCCTGAAGATGAGACAGGAGAAGCTGAACAACAGACGAAAGTCCGACTTCGACTTTGGTTGACAGATGCAGGAGGAGGATGGGCTTGCTGGGCTGGGAGCAGGAAGGAGACACCCCAGGACCCGTTCCCGGGAAACGAAGCACGCCTCATCAGCAGCTCATCAACGACAACGTCTAAAATTTCACATCGTCGCATCGTCCTATCGTCCTATCGTCCTATCGTGGCAACTTTCTTGCCCGCTTCTGCGTTTAAATGACTTTAAAAATATATAACAAAGTTTGAAATTATTTCTCGAGTCGGGGCTAAAATGAAATTATAAAGGGATTTTCGCTGGCGGACTGCAGCTGTCGTTTGGTCGCCGGTGTCTGGGGCCCATTTGCCAGGGCTTATTAACATTGGAAACTCATTAATATTGTATTCTTTTCCTGCGGCACCAACTCCAGCAACTCCACCGAGCGGTCGTGGACTTAACTCGTTCATAAAAGTTTGGCAAATTTCATTGAATTAATTTCGGGTACCAGGTGTCGGGCCACAGACGCACAAAGTGTCAAATAAATCAAACAGTTGTTCGCTGGACGGGGTCCGTGGCGTGTGTCCAGCATTCAGGATCGAGTGTCGAGCAAAGGTAATGATTCGTGCAAGGGGGCAGGCCATGGACAGGGGCCATGGACAGGGGCCCTGGACGCAGGGCGGTCACTCACACAATTGCAACAGACTTGACAAATACGCCGCATGTTTTATTTATTTGGTTACCCTTTCGGTCCTGCCACCAGGGTCCCAGGATCGAATCGAATCGGATCGGATCAGATCGGGCTCGTGTTTAGTTTACTAATTTGCAGCAGTAAACATTTGCCGAATGTCCCATGTCCCAAAACCGGGTGACAATTGCTGCCTGCATTCAAGTGTCAGCCAGAGGAGGGTAGTGGTTGGGGTTGGGGTTGGGGATGGGTTGGCCTCTGCCCATATGGCAGGACACTTGATGATATTGACATTAAGTGCAACAACATACACACACACACTGCAACCCCTGAAACGCTCGACGCAGGACCTCATATACGACTCGTAAGGGGTGGCTGATGCTGCTGCTGCTGCCTGGCGTAGGTGCTCATCGTAATCTCGTTCCGTACGGTTCTGTGTGACAGGAGGACTGCCATGAAATGATATATGCTTCTATTGTCGCAGTCCTCCTGTCCTCACCTAACCCAATCGCCTGGCAATCCGTGGGCCTAATGAACCATAACGCTTTATCGTCGTTTGGCCTGTTCTCTCGTGGGGACACCGAGAGACGAGAGACCCTGTCTTTGCGCCTAAGTGTGCGATTGGGATTTAATTTGATTGCTTCAATGCCTCACAAGTGTCTGCCTGTGTGTGTGTGCCTGCGAGACGGAAAGAAGGGTGCGAGAGTGTGCGTTGGATTGGTTTTTGTATCTGTGTGTGGAAGAGTGTGTGGCATTATCCTCTGATTTACTGTGTTATTTGGTCTTACTTTGTTTTACCGCTTATTGCTTATTACTTTTTCCACGACTCATGTTGCGTGCTTCTCTGTGTGTCAGTCTGTCTGTCTTTGTCTGTGTGCGTATCTGTGTGAGGCTTTGTCACACTCTCTATCTCTCTCTCTCTCTGCCTCGCTGTGTGCATTTTTTATGTGGCACCCTCCCGTCATGCATTAACGATGCGATGACAAACGAAAAAACTCATGCTAAATCCTTTCTGCATTGATTGATAAAGTGCCTTATGCGAGGATTACCGAGGACATTGATTTACTATGCCTCTCGGCTTTACTCTTTCCCTTTCCCTTTCCTTCGTTTACACTTAATACTCTTCCTTCTAGGGGTAAAGCATGGATTTAGTTGATGTTTGAGTTGGAGGGGGTTTTGGTGCACATTTTAGCTAATTGCACGACAATCTGGTGCGATTCCACTGGAGAGTGACCAGTCTGCCCTGCACCTCAGTCTCTTGCCTCATTAACTTGCCAGAAAAGTTGTCGACCTCAAAAGAGAGGTGTTACACAGTCGCCCTTCTGGTGCTTCTGCTCTTCTACTGCTCTTCCTGCCTGTGCATTTAAAAAGTTGAAAACTCACACAGAAACATTCCTTCTGGTTGAGGTGTTACATTTTATTTGAAAACTTTTCTACCATCACAGGATTGCAGCTCGCTTTTTGGATGGCTACACAATATGGTTGCATAAATATTGCCCAAGCTTACCTTTTCGGGCATTGTTTTGGGCCATGGTCATCCGATTGTGAAACCCAGTTGGGTTCTTTGGCCTTGCAAAGTGCCAGTGGAAGCAGTGCTCTTTCCTCTGGAATTACCTCTGGTCGTGCTGCCTGCTGTTGCCGCCCACTGCTGCCTCTGTGGCAGTGTCAATTAACGCCTAAGTTGTAAACAAATTTCGCCCAGTGGCCCGCTGCACTCATAAATTGCAGTTAGAGGATGAAGCAGTGAAAGTTCTGGCCCCAGCCTCAGCTCCAGCTCCAGCTCTGGCCCTGCTCTCTGCTCAGTGGAGCATGGATCTACAAGACGTCGAGACTCTAGGACCAAGTTTGTGCCAAGTGTTAGCCAAAGTATGCTTTAGCTAAATGCTGTTAGGTGGCAATCCAGGGTGCAGGGGCTGAGGAGATGACGATGGCGATGGCTGTTTACTTCTGACTTGGCGTTGGCCTGATTAATTAGCCGAAGGCAAAGCAGCGGCTGCTCCTTGACAAATTTGAGCGCAGTCGCGAGCTAGATTTGTTTGTAATGAGAAAGAGTAGCCAGCACGTGCACGATGGCCCATCGCCCATCATATTTCACAGAACGAATGGTAGTTTAATCAGCCCCTAATCCAGGGACTCTTCAGATAAGCCGCCACTGGGGGCGCAAGATTTTCAGCTATCCTAAAGTTTTGAGTGCAGTTTGCCACAGATACTGACCAATTAACTAAGGATAGCGCACCGGCCTTATCCATGGCTCAAGAAATACACAACCCCTAAGAGCAACCCTCGACCTCCCATGCTCCCATCCTCGCAGCTGCTCCTTGGACTGCCAGGAGTCACAAAAACTTTGACACACAGACTTGAGAGAATTTTAAATCAAATCGGAAGAGAGATTATATTGCAAATAATACTTATGAACTTATTATCTTGTTTGTGTTTTGTGTGGCCTGGCCCCCAAGAAAGGAGCAGCATAGAAAGGAGCTGCCGATGCCCCAACTGACCTAACTTGCCCCCGAATGTTGCTGTTCTGTTGGCATGCAGAACACGATTCCGCTATCCGTGCTCCGAGCTGGGGATAGAAATTTAAGCCATAACTTGGCCCCAGTGCCGCAGAGTTTTGGCTTCGATATTGGTCTTTGGTTTTTGATTTTGTTTTTGCGGTTGGTCCTCCGCAGCTCGGGTCCCCCGAAGTCCTCTCTCCTCCATTCACGGATTGTGCCAACTTCGATGTTTATTCTGTGTGGTACAAAACTCTGTAAATAAATTTCAACGAAATTGTATAACAATACAGCAAACGGGCCTCTAGGGTGCACGGTATACACGGGGCTTTCGGGGATACGCGCAAAAACCTCGACGAGAGGGACAGGGATACGGATTGGGCCAATCCTATCAAATTGGGAATCACGGGATAAAGGCTGGCATTTGGCAGATGGACTAACATTTCAGCGTGCGCCTGCAAATTCCTTAAACTTTAAGAGTTGCGAAGAAATTATAAAAGAGCCGCTGGTAATTGTCCGCTGAAAGATCTGGGCAAACTGCTTTTCGTTCTTCCTCTGCTGTGTACTTAATCCAATAAGGCAACAACAGTTTTCTTAAGTAATTTGTTACCCCCTTTTGCATTTTCTACACCCCCATCCCCCCATCCCCCCTACAACCCATTGGCCATGGCTTTGTTGTGCCGTTTAGTCTGGCAAATAGCAAACAATTTTCCTCTACTGTTCGGAACGGGACAGGGAAATTCTCTGGATCCCATGTACCTCCCCGGCCCATGGAGCCACCCTCATTCTCGGAACTCTCTGGCATAGTTGCTTCAAGTATTTTTCAGCTTTTGTTTGTTCTCCCGACTGGCGGTTGCCATTGTTGGAGTATGGAGCGCCAAGGCTTCAGGGGGTTTCCCATGGGCCAGTGGGTGGGGAGGGGCTGCTACTAGTACTCCTTTTATCCGCTCCTGGGGGCAACCGCATCGCTTTGTTGCAACAGCGTCAGTGTGGAGTGTGGAGTGCTGCTCCGTGCCGGGCCGCCCAGGCTTTAAGCGAATCAATCAGATGTCGGTTTTAATATAAAATGTTAATTGAAAAATTTTCAAGCTGAAACTTTTGGCTGCCTCTCGATAAGAAATTATACAATTTTCCACCCCCACCCCCCCAAAAAGTGGTGCGGGGCTTGGGTGCCGCAAAAGTAGAGGGAGAGAGAGAGAGAGAGAGACAACAGAAAATTGTTTTTCCGACTGGATTCGGGTACGTACTGCTGTTCGGCTCTTATTATTGCTTTTTTATTGCGTATTAATTTTGCGTGCTTAATTTGCCAAGAGCGGGTGGTGCCAGAGGCAGCGGCAGCGGCATGGGCGTTGACAGGGGCAGGGCCTGTAGCATGTGGCACAGTGGCGTGCTGCCACGCCTCGATGTGCAAAGGGCTAGGCTTGTAATTGGTGCTGTTGCTGCCGCCGCCGCCGCCGCCGCCGCCGCCGCCGCTGATGCTTTTGCTGCTCATTTTAATGACAAGAAATTGAATTTTAATTAGTAACGAGGAATCTGTTACGCATCAGTTTGTATGTAATTTAATTTCTTAATTAAAATGCGAGAGCATGTCTGCATAAAAACCAATGGAGGCCTGCCGCCTTCGTATATAAAAATAGGGACTGAATTACTGCTGAAAATATTACCATTTTAATGGTCCGAAAAGACAAGTGTTATGTTTATCAATATCCGCTCCTTAAAGGAGGGATTGATAGGGAAAAGGGAGGACACTCCCAACATGATGCTGGATAATTGGCCAGCACTTCAGGGAGCCTCGGAAAATTGGCCTTTGACAGGGTAAATGTGAGTTAAATATTTAGAGAACAACTGAAATCTCCGACAGGCCAGAGATCTTCGACTATGGTTTATCTTTAATAAAATTCCATTTTACAAGGATAAAAGTGTTTCCATATTTATAGGGCAGCTCCACACCCACTTCCACTTCTACTTCTACTTCTACTTCCACTTAGCCATGCCCATGGCCGACAGGTTTGGAGTGAATTTCCCTCGTGGGATACAATTGCGGATGAGGTCAGGTTTCCCTTTTCCCACTTTAGCCAGCTGTCTTCTCCTGACAACATTTTCCACTCTTTAAGTTTTTGCCTGCACAATTTTCGGAGAGTCCTGCAGAGATTCCCCCGCCAAAAAAAAAAAAAACAGGGCAAAGAAAAGCCCTGTGCCACTCGCCGAGTCAGCGAGTCAGCGAGAGCATTGCACAAAAAAAGAGACTGCACCCCGGCACATACATAATACACGTATCTTAGTGTCTGGCACAGAGGAGTAGTGGGATATGAAGCAGCAGCTCTGTGTAGTAAGAGGTAGAGGCATGCAACATTTCTTTTTTGCTGCGGTCTACATAAAATGCATAAATTATACAACGTTTATGCTGTTCTGTTCCGCGCCATGCCACAGGCACTGTTCTGCCCTTGCCTTTTGGCACTGCCAACCGACCGACTCCACTGTGGCAGTGTCTGCCGCCCCTGTGGCAATGTCTGTGTACCTCTCTATCTGTGTGTGTGACAGGTGAATTCTGAATTTCAAGAGAACAGGCTTAAAGCAGGAACAGTCTTCCGGCCACGTTCCACTGCACTCCACTCTCTTGGCCACGCACTACATACAAATTAGGGTTAATTAACTTTGCTTTTTAGACAGACTCGAAGGCGTTGCACTTGAGAGAGCGCCATCTGTTCCTCTCTCTGATGCCACTAATTTTCGGCCCTACAGTTTCTGTTTCGGTTGATGCCGCAGCTGCAGCTGTGTTACACTTTTGTGTGACGCCAACTTTGTTTGCCAAACTTTTTATTGGCACATATCCTGCAGTTGCGGCGCACTGCAGCCGCTGTCTGCTGCTGCTGCTGCTGTTGCCGTGTTTTTGTGTTTGTGGCTAGAAACTGGGCTAAAATTAAAATGTTCCCCGCTACCCGCTCCGCTTGCTGCCCGTGGAGTTTTTGGTGGCACAACATTAGCATACCACCGCGTGTTTGTTTGTTTGTGTGTCGCAAGCGCCACACTTGACGCGCTCGAAGTGCAGCGAAACATCAGAGAAGAGAGAAACACCAGAGAAGCGAACCACTTGCTGGCAATGGCAACCGCTAAGTGCGGATGCGGATGTGGATGTGGATGCTGAAGCTTATGCTGGAGCTAATGCTGCCACGGATGCCATGATGTTTTTCGTGCAAAGAGGAAACCCGCTCTTCCACGCGTCGAAGCCATCGATAAAGCAGTAGTATCGCTGGCTGTCTTGGCAATTTGTCCTAGCATTAGCCGCCTGCTACGCTCCTTGCCGAATTATACTCTTGAGCATCATTTAACAGAGAAAGCGATAAATTAAATTACCCGGCCACCAAAACGACAGCCAACAAATTTGGACTTTCCTCTCTGTTATGCGGCCTGTTTGGCTCCTCCTAAAAACGAACCAAACGATTTGCCCCACCCACTCACCGCCTCATGGTCTGGGGTCCGGGTGGAACGCTTAAGTCATAAGTAAGATCTACACACTTGATAAGAGTTGGAATTCAACATCCGAGACGAGCATTTCCAAAACACTAACTCACACAAATGGACATGTACGTGTGCCTACTTCACACACGTGTACACATAGATACACCCACACAGGCGCACATGGATACAATCGTACATACACACCCGCACATATCTATATATATATATCCGGGGAGCATTTCCGCTTTATTTTTGGCACTGACTCCCGAACCTATTCCAATTCATTTGTTTTCTCTTTGCCTTTTAACTGCCCTACATCATGTCGCCGCCGCTCGTTGCCATACACACAAGAGGGTGCGGGTGCGGGTGTGGGTGCGGGGGGCATTCAATGGGGCAGGAACTGCCAGAGTGCTGGGGGGAACAGAGAGAGAGAGAGAGTGGAGCGTGCTGGATCAACCCACACTCTAAGCACTTGGCATATAAAGCAGCAGCAGAGGCAGAATCGCTTGGCCTGGCATAAAAAATTTATAACTTCGATTATTTCCTTTTACACTAAATACTAATAAATTAAATTGTTTTTTATTTCTCAATAAATTTTTATTATTTTGCTACTTTTATACTTCATTTCGCTTGTGCCCCGCCGCCCCATCGGATGGAAGGTGTCGATTTAATGGCCCAGACGCGTTTGATTCGACTACGGCTTCTGCCCCTGCCACTGCCACTGTTCCGTTTCTGCTTCTGGTTACGGGTCCCGTTGTGGCGGCAGGCACTCTCATATCCCCCGTCTTCAGGCTCGTTCTCAGGCTCGTTTTCGTTCTCTCGTTGAGGGTTTAAGGTCAATTTTTGATTTCCGCTCTCAAATTGCTCAACGCACACACATACACGCATCGGCACCCGCATCCGATTTGCACTTGGCTCTCGCCTCTCGTATATGAGTGTAAATGTATCTGTATCTGGGGATCTTTGCCTCTGAATCTCTGTGTATCTGCACGTGTGTGTGTGTGTGTGAGTGGGAGCATTTCGAGGGGCGAAACTTTGATTTGTGTTTCGTGCTTCATTTGATTCGAGTTGAACGGTGCGGAGTGTAGTTTCAGGAGCCTGAGAGCCCTTTAATGAGTTGACGCTTTGAATATGAAAAGTTTTCCCCCCGGCAGAGGCTGGGGTTTTTCCTTCAAGCTTTTCCTGTGAGAATTTATTGCACCGGTTTTAGTGTGATTGCTAATTTGTAATTTACGCAGTCTGCCCACGGCCTCCTTTTACTACACGAAAACATTTTCAGATGCTTTTCGACAGGAACACAAGGACTTCGGGCAAGAGTTTGTTTTTTGTGTGCCAGTGTGTGGGTCCGAATGGCCGTAAGTGATTCATTTGGTGTCGGGGCACTAGCCAGGAGTCCCGAACTTGACTTGGGTTCCTCTCTGTTGCACGTAGGTCATCAGCAAATAATAAACATAAACAGTTTATTGTCGGGGGCGCTGGGCCAATAAAACCCGGGAAAACGGGGCTCATAAAATTACGCACTGAGGTTCAAGTGCAATGGCCATTAAATCCACACCCGGAGTCTGGCCTCCGGACTCCGGACTCTGGACTTCGGACACTTGTCTGACCCTACAAACCCATCAGTCATGGCCATAGCTACTCCTCTTCGTTCTGCCGTGGGTGCTTAGCACTGAATGTCCTGCCAATTGGTCTTTCGGCCCCCATCTTTGACCCCGATGGCGAACTACCAATAAGTCGCAACACGCTTCGCATCAATTTTCCATTTTCCATTGAGATTAGCATAAATCGAGGGCTCACTGCCTCTCCTTTTTTATACATTTTGCAAAGCGCTCGCAACAAAATTTTACGCTGTTTACACAGTGAAGTGTGCATGAAAGTGACGCTTATGAACAAGTTGACAGCGACTGGCAGAGGGCCTGGCTCGGGCTCTCCCCAGAGTCGGTTTTAAAAGTCGTAAACATGCACAACTAACAGATTTATTTATATGCGGCATAAAAATGCACGAAGCTGGCAACAGCAGAGCGTCAGAGGCAGCAGCAGCAGCAGCAACAGCAACAGCAGCACCAGCTGTACATGCCACACAAAGGCAGCACAGAACAGTACAGAAGAGAAGAGAACCCGGGGAGAAAGCCAGCGAAACGTATAATAAAATTGGCTGCGAAAGTGTTTCAGGCAACAAGGATAAAAACGTAATCCGCGCCGAGTAAACGCCAAATGACTAACAGAAATGGAAAAGCGTAAGCAGCAAACGCGGGGAGGCAGGCGGGGGATATGTGCCTCAAGGCTCTCAGCCTTTGCCGCTGCCGCTGCCACACTGCCGCTGCCTCCACCTAGCCCCCTCATTGACAGTCAGTGAGCAAAGGGGCTACAAAAATCTTAAACTGACTTAAAAAGCATAAAATGCCATGCAACGAACAACGAACAACGAACGACGAAACGACAAGTTGCCTGGCATGTCAAACGGCTTGGCGGAATTTAAAGCCAGCCCCCAGAACACAGAAACAGTCCCCAGGCCCCAGTCTCGATCCCTGTTCCACTTCTACTACACTCTAAAAAAATTAAAACCATTTCCATGAAATATTGTATATCCAAAGAAATTACATTAATGGAAAATCAAGTTTTCAAAGTACAATCAATCATTATTGGATTTGAATATGTATATCAGAGTAGATGAAATCATCTCTGATGCCATTAGGTTTATATACTCTTGATCAATAGACAAGACGATATACTCATCTCTCGACTCCCTCGACAAAACGTTAGCTATAACTTAGACAGAAAAAGCCCTCCACAAATCATCAAGAAATACCCATTTTTTCTCGGTGTATCAATCCCTGTACTGAGCACCCAATCCCATTTCCATCTGGCAGCTCAGCCAGGCAACCCTGCCTGATGTTGCTGCCACCCTTCCTGCCATGTTGCCGCTGTTAACTTAATGGTGACAAGTGTCAAAACAGGGAACAGAACCCTAAAACCCACTCCCAGAGAAATGCCAGGTCAGGCCCTGTTGTTGGTCCTCGTTCAATTGCCTTTCGCCTTTTCGCCACCATTGGGTAAATCGCCTTAAATCGCACATTTCAATCTTTTTAACGAACCTTATCGATATTTGCATGGAATAGGCCCCCGCCACGCAATATGCTAATGAGATAATGTCGGGTGGACCTGAGCGGGGCGGAGTGGAGGGGTGCCCCCCTAGTTAATGGGTTTTTGCATGCCGAAATAGGAGAAAAAATAACAGGCGAAAGAAAATCCAATTCATAGATCATCTGCCTGGGCATAAACTATGGCATATCATGAAATTTGTATACGACTAGGGGAGTGTGTTGATTTTTCATGCTGCTCCTGCAAACACGCACATATGGCGCCGCATGTTCGATGTCCTGGCTACTGGGATACAGGATACTGGAATACTGAATACGGGATCCCCTCTTGGATACCGGGTTCCCGGGCAGAACTACAAATTTTTACTACTGCAAATTTACGACACGAAAGCAAACAATTCGCCAAATGAAAATTCCTGTGCAAAAAGAAAAACACTAACAAAGAGAATGGAAAAGTGCGAAAGAGAGAGCGAGAGTGCGAAGAGTGGCAGGGCAGGACAGGACAGGACAGGACAGATGTTATTGTAATTTATGCATATACATTTTTGTTCTATAAATTCCATTTCATTTTTACCATATTTTGTTTTATAAATTGTTGCAAAATGTGCAAAATTGTGTCCGTAAAGAGCCCGAACCCATGGAGCGAGAGGTTAATAAAAATATATCAAATATATATATTTTTAATGTTTGTGTTGCATTTTCGCTGCTGGAAAGAAAAATTCGATTCTGTTTTTCAAACAGCCAATGCCGGCAAATTGATTGAACTGGGAATAATGTATGTGGCACGTGAAATGTTCGGTTTATTGCATTAGCAACAGTTCGCCCGGGTTGGACGGGGGCAGCTGGGGCAGCAACTGTGGAACAGCGCTCGTCATCTTTCGCCATCATCTTTAGAGTCATTAACATTGCCAACGCCATCCGTGGCCATCAAGAGCGCATTTCTCTACACCCCGTTCCGTGCCATGCCATTTCATGCCACATCCTCCGACATCCTTCGACATCTGCGGTAAGTGGCGCCGCTAAAGCTCCTCCCCCCTGCCATCACTCCCACTTTTGCGGCCAACTAATGAGACTTTGCTGTTCGAGCGCGTGCAGACAGGAAAAGGTCCTTTGTAATTGCCATATGTGGTAATGGCCGTAATTGGTTTTCCTATTAGAGATTTAGTGACTTTTGTATTGGCCGTCCATTGCACATATCCGCTCTACTCTCTAACCGTACTCTCTCTCTTCTCGTACATGGCTCCTACATGGCTTTCATTAAATCTTGGCCGAAACTTGAATGTCGCGCGAGTCACAAACAGGGAATTCGTTTTAGCCATTAGCCGGCGGGGGCGGGGTGGGGCTAACAAGTTAACAAGCGGGAAAGTCGCCAAGTCTAACACGTGACTTCGTGTCATTTGCTGAAATTTGGCGAGTCTCGACAGTCTCCTGCCATCCCCGTCCCCATCCCTATCCCAGGAGCCACCGCCTGAGGCATGCTGCTGCTGTCTGCGGATATTTATATTTTACTTCTCTCTGAAACTGTAATTAGATGAATTATGAGAGAATTCCTCATACACATTTGCATGTGTGCGCCCTTTTCTGTGTCAAGGTTTTTCCGCACACGCATGGCGCGCACATTCCATTCTCCTGCCGGAAGCGGAAGCATTTGCGCCCAAAAGTATGCCACGTAAACGTTATTCTAGAGCTTCCCCTCCAAGTGGAAAATTTCCGCTTCTCTTGTTACATTTTCATTTAATATATTGAGGCGAAGGACTTTAAGAGCAACCGAGGAGACCTCTTCTCTTTGCTGCATTTGACAATCTAATTTTAATTGAATTTCATTTCATTTTATTGCCTCGGCCGTAATTGTTTCTCGGCAGTGTCCTTCTCCACTCTGTGCTCAGTGCTCAGTTCTCGGTGTTCGGTGCTCGGTGCTCAGTGCGATTAAATTAATTGCCAAAAGTTGAGCGGAAAACAAAAATTAATGCATGAAATATGCTGCTCCAAACAGAATATTGTCAGGGGAAAACGGAAAACCCAACAAAAGCTACAAGAAATTGAATTATAAGAGCACTCCAACTCTCAGGCTCCCAGAATATGTATTGTGGCAGGGGCAGTGGTGGTAGTGGTACTGGGGCATAGCAAGCATAGGAACATTTTTGACTTTATTTGCTACAATTTGTATAGCCCCAAAAATACTTCAAGTGTGTCCTTGATGATCGTTCAGACCCACGGCCCCGCTGCTGTACGAGTGCATACTCTGTTTGGGTTTTAAATCTAATAAAATTCAATACAATTAATTTAATTTAAATTTTCTTAGCCAAATTTAAGAGAAGGCTACAGTCCTCTGGCAGGACTACGACGTGCCTGCGTGCATAAGTATATTCTCTGTCTTTCTGCGAAGTACAAACAAAAAAAGATGAAAAACAATACAAAGAGGCGGCTTGAGAGTAATTTGCTGCGGTGCAGAGAGACAGAGAGACCTGTAGGCGATTGCCATTGCCATAGACATAGACACGGGCCAGGGCCAAAGATGGGCGGCCACAAACGAACTCACATGCGAAAGGCAGAAAGCCATTGGCGTTGTCTGGCTCTGGGATTGCCTGGGTTTTGTCCTGGACTGGGTTCTGGTCCTAGGTTCTGGGTCGTTCTGGGTTCCTGGGCTTTGAGGTTTGTGTGGGGTTTTGTAGTACGAGTATGTCTGAGCCGACAAAAAGCGTAAAAGCAAATTGAAAATTTAACCTCAGGTTAAAAACGTTAGCGACAGTTGAGTTTAACGGCATTAAGGCCGTGCTAAGCTGTCGGTTGCACACACTCCCACACGCCTACGACCACATACGCCTACACAAGCACACACACCTCCTCGAACCTCGAACCCCGAACCTCGAAACCCGAACACATGCTCAGACATGGCCTGGAGTTTTAAGCCAACTCTCAGGCTCTCAGATCTGTTGTGCCCCTGCGGCTCTGATTCGGATTCGGATTCTTATTCTGTTTTCGCAATTGTTGTGTTTGGCTTTCTGCTTAGGCGGCATCTGCTTTAATGCCAAAATCGTGTAGTTCATTACGCAGCTACAGCTGAAATGACAGATACAGATACGCGCGAAACACAAACACACACACACACACACAGCGAGAGTGTGAGAGTGCGCGAATGGGCGGTGGGGGGAGAGTGTGTGCGAGCGGGGGTGTACGCTATAAATTTCAAGAGCCATCAAGATGATTACTTCCTGCCATGGCACATAAAAAATAAGTTGCAGCTCACAAAATAAACAACTAACTATGGCACTAAAACTTGCTCATATCCTGAGCACATCCGATGCGAGGCAAACGCATATGAGAGTGTGAGAATGTGAGAGTATGAGAGGAGGCCGCAGTCTTCTTTCAGTAGAAATTATCACATAAATCAGAGAGGCAGCAACAGAAACAGTATCCAGCATCCAACATCCAGCATCCAACATCCAACATCAGCTATAAACTCTGCCGGAGCTGCCACGAACTGGAAGGCGAGAAACAATGAGCAGCCGAGGAAGCAGGGCCAACTTACAAAAGAACAACATTAAAAGTTTTTCAATCGCGTAATGAGAATCTGCTTTAAAACTTGCGACAGCCGGTAACAGTGGCAGCATCAGCAGGAGCAGCAGCAGCAGCAGCAAGCAGCAACAATGGGCTACAGCTACTTGCAACAGGGGCACACACGTAAATTGCCAAGTATCTGAGAGTTGAGACTTAATTGACGCAAAAATGTACACAGACTTACGCACGTCTTCTCTTGCAATTAAGCGAAAGGCAGTAGGACGAGCAGTCGGTCTGGACGCCCAGTCGGGTTAAATAATGCACGTGGCATGCAGTTGCAGTAATCATCCTTGAGGCACCCACCCACACACACACACACACCCACACCTGGGGCACTCCACCTGCTCTCCCGCTCTCCTGCAAAACTAAACTTTTATCTACTGTGAAATTCAATTTAGTTTTTATTTCCGTTGCTCTGGGAACCACCGCTTGTTGATTATTTCAGAGCTCCGTCAGAGTCCTGGAGTTTGGGTTGGAACTGTCTTCAGGGATAAGGCTGGCAGATAATTAAATGCAAAATATTTCATATATTTATTTCGAGGCTTATGCAAATAGTGCATAAGCCTTGAGCCCGCAAGATAGTAAAACTTTGCAGGCCCTTGCCCAGGGCTCATTATAGCATTTGCATATAAACTCGTATACTCTTTGGAGGCAACTAAGTTTTGGCATTTGATATCCTTAAACCATCTTGCACGCAACACTGTTGAATGGAAAATGGAGAATGGAGAATGAAAACTGCCAAGTCAAGCTGGGGCAAGGCGGAAAATGGCCGAATGGCGAGTGGAGAGTCGACAGAGTCGAGAGAGTATCAATATCAATAAAAATCACACTTTGCAACTTGAGCGATAAATTCAAAGTGCCATTCCGATACTTTAATCCCAGGGACATAATGTCAGCTTGATGACGACGTGATTTCATGCAAAGCATGTAGCCAGCAGAAGTCCCCAACAAGGGTACGGCCAAGAGACTCAGACCCGTACACAGCACCGTGTATTCAGACCCATACCCATATCCGTTCATGGAACCCAAGGACTGTAAACAATTGCCGGGGTCGTCTAAACAATGTCCCTGTTGGGGGAAAGCGTGTGGGGGGCAACTAAAAGGGAAAACTGCAAAGGAAAGCTGGAAAATAAAAAGTGAGGCGGCGGCTGCCACTGCCACTGCCGCTGGTAGCAAGAAAAAATGTGGCCCAATAAAATCAAACAACAGACGTGATGCCCATAGCCCATAGCCCATAGCCCATAGCCCATTGCCGAGACCGATCCCGATGCAAAAGTGCGAGAGAATCAATTGTGTGTTGACATTTTTATCAGCGTTAGGTCCTATCCCGTGTCCTGAGTCCTGAATCCTGGCTCTGTGCGTGCATAGGCATGTCGTAAGCTGAAAATTTTCAATGGGTGCGTGAAAATCAGTGCCAGGAGAGAGAGATGTTGACCCTTTTTTCGGGTTAGATCAAACGTGCTTCGGTGCCTGCGGGTTGATGGCTGTGTTACGACCGAGCGAGGAAAGGTGCGACCTGCCTAAATTATATATACACGGGATCTTTCTCTCTCTGTGGCTCTATGTGGCTCCCTGTTGTAAGTTGTTTATGGCGCGTAACGTGCGATTGCCTTTATGCTAATGTCAAATGCCTCCATGCTGAATGCACGGATGTTCTGTGTGCGGCTCACGCGGCGTATGCGTGTTTTGCCTCTCAACTTTGATTGGAATTTCGGATTGGGGAATGGGAATCCAAGATATGTCAGTGCCAGTGAAACTTCTGTCAAGGCAACCGTTTAATTGTGCATCATAAGCCGCTTACTTAATTATGGCAGCCGTGGTGGCTCTTGGCGTAATTAAAGACGAAGTAGTTTGAGATTCGTCCTCGTGCGACGTCTGGCCGGGAATCGAATGAATAAAATTATCAGGCCGCAGCACAAAGCCCCATTCCGAGTAACTACTTCGGGGGCACCCATAATGAGACTCGCTTGTGTGTCTGTGTGACCTAGCAACCGCTATGCACTCTGCGTGTGTTCGTGCGTGTGTGTGTATGGAGGGGTATTAATGTCAAAGACAGACGACAGGTCGATGTCGATGGCGCAAGCCAGCTCATCAGCGGCATTCGACTGAAGAGGCAGGCAGGCAGCATCATCGCCGCTGCCTGCGGCAACTGTGGCAAATACTAGTGGAAGTACGTCGCTGATTGTTGCCACCGCCTGTGGTTGCCGTAAACTTAACAGCAAACAATTATATACGTACACACAGATACGCACATTCAACACGCACACGCACACACACACATGCGAGTGCGAATGCGTATAGTGGGAAAACAGCCGCAGGGATTGAGCCTCTGCCGTCTGCTCTCCGCTCTCGGCTCTCCGCCGGCGTATAGATGGGTGGTGTATGTAGGCCATTGTTGTTGTCCTTGTAACACTTAAAATTTAGCACCAATGCCGTTTGTTTGCTTATCTCACTTGGCATCAGATATTCCCCCACACACCCTTAATCCCCTGCTCCCTCCACCATTTGTATACCCTTTGGGAGGGTATTATGATGTTTGAATGGAGTATGTTTGGCATGCATAGAAGAGCATCCATGCATTTATAGCTTCCCAATCTCAGACTTATATGTTTATAAGACCTATAGATCTACAAGAGTATCCGAACCTTCGGCCCTCAAAGATGGTCGGCCTCTTAATTCGTCTTCTCCCGGTGCTCTGGGTCTCTCTTTAGTTCAACTGCTCTCGGGCTCGCTCGGTTAAGTCTAGTTTGCTAACTATTACGACATTGCTGTGTAATTAATTTTGAAGGGGTGAAGGGCTGAAGAGGCTGGCCTGTCCATCCTTGGTCCCTTCATGCCAGCCATTATCCCCTCCACAGAGAGGAGGATGCATACTTTATGCCATGCACTTGCCAAGGCTTTGTCCGTGTGACATTACAAGGTTAATTTCAGCTTAATGTCACCAGGCGACTAAGTTATGTGGCCACTTACATCCATTCCCCACCACATCCCCTACTCTCCCTCCACCGCCCTTTGAACCGCTGCGTTCTTGGCCCTGGCGCATTTTTCATACATTTTTGCTTTGTCTGCGGGGCGCGACGGGCCCTGGCGGTTCTAGAGCTCTAGCTTTGGCCTTTGTTGGAGTATTTAAATGGTTTGTCTGTCCATAAAAAATTCAACATGTCCTTGCCACACACACCCTCCATACCTTTTACCCCACACTTCTAATGGATGACAGAGGCAGAGACATCCCGCATGTAGACATGATTGAGGTAGGTCCCTCCATAGGAGCTCTGATGGCATAAGTTTGCAGTTCCCTGAAAATGTCCATATACATATTTATGCAATCAGTCAACAGCCATTGATCTGAGAGACATATGGAGAGGAAATGCCAGCCACTGGTGTTGCACGATTCACCATTCACCATTCCCCTCCCTAATCCGATTTGTTTCCCTTTGTGCGTTTGGCCCGTTTGTCGCCATTGTGGCACTTCTGCCGCTGCTCCTGTTCCTGGGTTTTTTTTCACACTTTATGCATTCTATTTGCCACACACATAGAGCAGTGTGTGTGCAGGCGTGCATGCCACTTCATTCTGTTGCAAAACGAAACGAAACAATGCGGCAAATGTAAAAACAACAACACCAAGGGCCAAAGAGACAGACAGACAGACGGACGGACGGACAGTGAATCGCATTATATACGGCGTATACACGTACACATATATATCGTATATCTGGCAAATCGTATTCACCAGACCCACAACAACCGCGCTGCTGAAAAGCCTGGAAAAAGCCCGGAAAAACCTCCTAATTAAGTTCGCATACAGCGTCGGTGCTTGTCTCGCTTTGGTTTCCCCCCTTTGTTCTCTCTGTCACACTCCTTCTCTCTTTCTAGCTTTGATTATACCTCGCTTTTGTGTTCTCTCTCTTTCTAACACTCTCCGGCAATCTCTTCTTCTCTCTCCCTCTCTCTTCTTTGTATATTTCCACATTTTTGGGCACTGCACTGCGACCTGAAAATTAGGCCACGACCCGACTCAATAGCCGAGTACGTGCACTCCACTCTTACCTACATTTTCTTGCCTTTTCCCCACACACACACACACACACACACACACACATACAAACGCATGTACACCTACCTATACACATTTCCGACTAGAAAGTGTAATACATTTTTTTTCTCCCTTTTTCCCCTTCTGCAAGGGAGAAAATTTGCATACACGCATTTTTCAAGCTATGCAGAATTTGCCGGTTCCCAAATTGTTGGCTGCATGTCCGGTAAATTCCCAGGGGTTTTTTCACTTTGCTCAGCGATTTTTTAGACAATTGTTTTGCTTTTTTTTTTTTTGACGAGCCCTTGATGGCCTAGACCTCTAGAGTGGGTTCTGCCGGGAACAAACGAGTTCCTTCAACATCAAGAATTTCCCTGGTATTGCAAGTTTGTTTCGTGGGGGCTTGAAGTTTCGCTTAAATTCTGTGCTTACATAACTTTCACCGTTGCACGTGCAGCATGTCGCAGGGCTGGTGCTGCCTCCACAGTATTAAGAATAAAAGTTGCGCCTGGAACGACGATCTCTCGAGCTGCGCGAATTGTGTGAATTTCATTTGACGCCACCTCGGAAATTACAAAAATTTCATTTGACACGCAGAAATATTTAATATGCACGAGATGTTGGAGCAGAGGCAAAGGCAGTGTCGCAGTGTCCTTGTCTGAATCTCATGATATATTCAAATTCATTTCGTTGGGCATTAAACGGCAAACAAATAGCATGAATTTGCAGCATTTTCTGGGCACTGGGACACAGCGACAACCCACTGGTTTCGTTTCCGGGGCCATCGGATGGGGCATAGTCGGATTTGTAGCCCCAAGCAACGCTCCTCCGATGTCCTTCTCTGTCCCCTGCATAAATTATCAACGAGCGAGAGAGAGGGAGGGAGATTTTTATCATTCTGTTTACCGAATTCAATTTCATTTTTATCGTATGCAATTTACATGCTGCCTGCTGTCCATTTTGACATCATGATTGATGTCCTATGCCGGCGACAGTCAATTATCGTCAATCACGAAGCTACCAGAAAGCACAAAAACGAGAGCAATCAGAGAGAAAGAGAGGGGGAGAGTGGGAGAAGTGCGTATTTTTTGTTTTCTTCCTGCTCCATTCGTTCCATCATTCTAGGCTGACTTGCAAGAAATTTGCCACGGCTCCAGCTCCTGCTCTGGCATTACTCATACGCACTGTGGTAGGGTCCGCCTGGGGGCACAGGGGAGACAGGCACAGCACAGCAAAGGTGATACTTTTAATAATGCAACCCGGTAGCAGACAGGAATTTGGCAATACATTTGATTACTCCATCTGGCCGAAAGGCAAACGCAAACGCACACACACTCACACACATACACATACACATACACAGGATCTTTAAGCCTTAAAGGCGCCCCTCCGCTGGTTTATCGCCAAATTGAAATCATTGCCGTCATTTGGAAGCCATTACGTATGATATATGCGCTAATCTGATATGCAGGGCCACCCCAACCCTACCCCGACCCCAATACACAAATCGAGTGAATAAAAATGTCACCAAAAGCGGCAACAACAATCAAAAAATACAATTTATACACGAGATCCTGCACAAAGGACCCACGAAATGCTCGCCGCCGGCACAAAAAGGAAACTAAACTCGATGTCCTTGCCTTAAAAGCCCTCCGACCCACGCAGGCTCTGTAGCATGAGTGGGTGAGCGGGGTGTCTGTATATATGTGCGTTTGTGTGGGGCTGATGTCGCGTAGTGTTGCATGCAACACACTCGCTAAGTAGCTGGCGGATTGAGGGTGGCCGTGTTGGCACGGCGCGTGATCCTGCGAAAAGGTTGCCAAGGCAATTGAGTGTGAAAATTTTGTAGGCATAAGCGCTGCCCCAGCCCCAGAGGCAAGGACTGTGTGGCAGGAACAGAGGCAGAGGCAAAGGCTAAAGCAGAGGCACATAACATTTGACTAATGCACGAGCAAGCACTCAAATGCCGTGTCGATGCCCTCCACTCTCACCCACTCGGAGTTGAAGGTGAAGGAGCTGACTGGAGATGTTGCTGGAAGCTGGTAGCTCGAAGCTTCCGCTGCTCCGCTGATGATGAGGCCAAAAGTTGCTCTGACAGCTTATGAGCCGGGTCAAAGACCAGCAACCAGGTGTGGATCGGCAGCCAAGGCAACGTTAAAGGCGACGAAACCGTCGACAAGTCAATAAATATGCTTTGCGATATTCATGGGCGACATGTGCCCTGAGACGAGGACGAGAACGAGAACAAGGACATGGCCCGTCTCAATCACGTGGCGACGCCTCTCATATGTTGTCATCCCACACGGCAGAGCAGTAGGGGGTGGGGTCTGGTGCTGCTGCTGTCCCTGCCAGACATTAGAACATTGACATTGATTTGTTTTTTGTGTATGCCGTTCTCGGCCAGCGCTGGGGCAAAGTTTGCGCCATTGCGTCTCACTTATTTGGGGAGGAGCTGGGCCGGGCCCCGGTAGTAATACGCTTTTGATTTGCCCCGAAATTCCATTTTTCACAATTTAATGCGCATTTCGCTACGTGTTGTCGTCACCGGGGCCATCTGGAACGTGCTCCGAGCCACTGGGAGCCACTGACAAACACAGAGAATCAGAGAAAGCTTTATATATATATATATATATACATACGATATATATGGAAAAGAATGGAAAGGAAAGGGAAGCAGCTCCACGGTCACATCTATCATAGCCAAAGCATTTGTCACGTGAGGGACAACGTGATTTCATTTTCCTGTCGCCATAAAGGTGACACATTGCATTCGTATTGCCTTGGTCCATTTGTTTTGTATTTGTATTAGTATTAGATTATATGTGTGTGTGTGTGTGTGTGTCTGGTAAATGATATGCCATCAGACTTGGGGGGAAGGAGAATCTCTCTTGTGTTGAGGATGGAGAAGGAAGCATCAGCATCCATCTATGGCCGATCATCAGGGCGCATGCTTAATAAATACTGAAGCATATCTCCGACCAACAAAAAACGAGGAAAAGCACTTGCAATTTATTCAACGCTACGGTCGGGCGAGCGAAAAGCGGTCGGTGTTCTATTGATTTTCATGGGTATACAAGCCGGATAACATGTTGTTAAACCACAGCAGCGCGAGCAAACAAATTACCCACAGCAGTTGGCCAAAAATTGTTCAACATAACTTCAGATTTTATGGCCCACATGTGTGTGAGAGAAGCGGTGGAGATATATTCAGTGGGTTGTCCAGGCTGGCAGGCAGGCAGCACACAGTTTACTATCAATTCTGTGCTCGTGTTCTCTGTGGCTTGGAAATTAGCGCTTCACTGCATTCCTTTCCCACACCAAACGAGACTTGGAGTTCCGTTACTCCTTTGGCACCCCTCCGAAAGCCTGGCCAACAACGACTTGGGTTTCGACCAACGTCTATAGCTTTTCGTCTTTCGTCTTTCGCCTTTCGCCTTTCTCCTTCGTCGTTTGCGGCTTGGCCAAGTTTCATGTCAAAAGTGCACTCCATGAATATTTCACTTGCAATCACATTGTTTTCCCGCTAACTTTTTAGATTGTTTTAACATGTGGCGGAAATGGGCGTGCCAGTCGGTGGGATACGATAGGAATGGAAAGGCGGCCGAGTCCTGAAGGGAGTGGCATGTAACGCAACGTAACGGTACAACAACAGCAGCAGCAGCAGAAGCAGCAGTATCAAAGTTTGGTTTTCACTCAATTTTGGCAATGCTTGCCACAACCTACTAGCCTTCTCACTCTCCACTCTCCGCCATCTCTATCCTCACTTGGTTTGCTCCGTTGGAAACAGTTGGAAAACTGTGTGTGTATGCGCAGTGTTCATGTGTGTTCATGTTGAGGTAATCCCTGATTCCCATGCGCTAAATTTGGTAGTTCAACTCGGCTCAGTTCCCTATCGCCAGTTTGCCCTTTGTGCAGCGAACGGTTTAATAGTGCACGGAATTTGGGTATTTCCCTCCACCATCCTACACGTTAGAATGGGGTTTTTCGTTTGGTCTGGCCGATATATGGGAGATTTATGCATCCATCTGGTGGCCAAGATAGACAGACAGACGGATGGATGGATGGATGGATGGGTGGAGGAACAGAGAGAAAGAGTGGTAGATGGAGGACCGGCATTCGCTTGGCCACTTTGGGATAAGTAGCCGCTCAAAAGATATTACGTGTTTGCTCTTGGCAACTGCCGGGAAATGCACTTGCTTTTTTTCGCTTCATCCCCGCTGAGTTTTCCTCAGGATAGCCGCAGGAGTTCCTTTGCAAATGCGTCCTGGATTTAAGTTTTCTTTAGCTTTCAGCTAGTTTTCGCAACTCCACGCGGCATTTAATGAATTTTCCCATTTTTCCCAGCTTCCACTTTGTCGCTGTTCCTGTTTCTGTTCCTTCTGCCTGCTCCCAGGGTGCCTCCAGGGGGGGTGGGGGTGCATTTGCTCAACAAGCTGCCGCCGCCGTTTCATTTGTCGCTCCATGTTTTGCAGCTCCATCACCGGCATGCCACACGGGACGGACGGCCAGGTGCTTCGCCGAGCACTCGAAATTACAACAGCAGCAGCAGCAGCAGCAGGCAGCCACCCAGCCAGCCAGCCAGCAGTTGCAACTATTTTTATATTTTATGCACTTTGCGTGCTACCAAAAATTTTGTTGGCATTTTTCGTTTTTTTGGCGCCAGCCTTTGCCCTCTGCTCCCCGAGGAGTGGATGGAGCAGTGGGCGTAGCTGAAGGTCAGTGGGCGGATTGGACCTGCAACAAAACCGAATAAAAACTTGTTTGATAATTTTCTACTCAAATTGAATACTTGCAACTGTATGTGCTGGAAACTTTTCTTATTCTCTGCGAATAACTTTAATGGAAAAACTTTGAATATCAAACCGCAAAAACAAAAAATACTCGTACTACTTCTAGAGAATGGAAAATAAGGGGCGCGGGGGGGAAAAAAATAGAGCCCACAGCGTAGAGCAGACCCCACAATGGGCACTAAAATTGGAAAATTGAAATTGAATTGTACACACAGACATTTAGAAGGACAGGGGGGGGAAACTGACCAGACGGAAAAAACGAGATTCCAATTCCAACTTCCAACTGGGCCTCGGTTCAATGAATGCATATTTACCCCTGGGATCCCTATGAATTGGATAGGACGGAGGTCCAATCAAATAAATATGCAGAAATATGTACATATGTATTTCTACTATGTGGCACGCTCAAATTAGTGCCAGGCAGAGACATCGTTATCGGTGCTGCTCTCATCCACACAGACGTGGCACATATCAGTGCCCAAGTGGCACAAAGTCATTTAGTTTATTAGCACTCGAATGGCGAATCCTGGAGTCCTGAGTCCCCTGACAATATTCCGCCTGCCTGCCGGGGCGAAACCCTTTGCAGGAGAAGGAGAAACTTCAAAAGAGTGTCACAAGGCGAACGTCTCCGTAGTAGAGAGAAATAGCTCTGTTCGAATGGCATTATTTCGTTATTATCCGCATCAAGGAGTCGATTGACAGGAGCACAGGCACGTGCTGCCAACGCCTTTATCCGGCTTGCAAAAATATTGTCACAGGAAAGGAGCCACAGCACCGAGAGCCAGGATACAAAAGAAATTATATTTACAGGCCAGCACCAGCAGCAGAGACGCACAGGAGGAGGAAAAGCCAGTGAAAACAAAACACAAATGGGCAGGAGCCGGTCCCGTCCCAAAAAAAAAAGAAACCGGAAAAAAGCGGCAAAGCAGCAAGCAAAAAAATCAAATAAAATGCCAGAAACATGGCATTGAGGGAGGTTCCAAGTCCAAGTCCTGCCAGGTCCTGTCTTGCTTCCTGTCAGCCTCCCACTTGTGTGGCTCCGCTTTGGCCAAGTGCGTGCTGGCTGACTTTTGGCTTTGCCTACTTTCCCTTTCTACTTTCTCGTCCTGCCTCACGAATGTTTCCACAGCAGATAAATACAACATTTGACACTTCATTATTGTGCCCGCAGCGTAATCGAATCAATTCAATTCCAGGACCTTGGCCTCTGCTCGCCACGTCACCCGGGCCTTGTCATGGTGTCAAAAGTGCTTGGCCGGTCCTACTTGTGCTGCTCGGCTCCTCTGGCGAGGCTGCTGCCTCTGCCTGTCCGCATCCTGTGACCCATTGTTCATCGTTTGGCAGAGCCCCACGAGCTCCAGGGCTCAAGGCAGCTTGCCCTGTTGACACATTCGCTTAAACGTATTAAATTGTTTGCCATAGCCTCTCCTGCTTGCCATTGACGTTGGAGGTTGGATGTTGGATGTTGGACGTTGGACGTAGCTGACGCACAATTTTTCTGGTTTTTGCTGCTGCTGGTGATGCTGCCACTGCCACTACAGCCACTTGATGGCCCCACTGTTTGCTCGTAGCGGAAGTGTGTCCCGTGTAGTCGTAGCTCGTAATCGTATCTCTGTGTCTAGAGCTGTATCCACATTCTGCTTTGTCACACCTAAAAAAAAGAAGAATATAATCGATTACCTTGTAACCGGATATGAGCGTATCCGCTGGCATCTGGGAGTCCCGTCGCCCCAAAAGTGCTACGAATGACGGCTGGGGCAGGGTGTAATTGAGTTTAATTGAGGCCGGCCGCAATGCGAGGCTATTTATGTAATAATCATTGTTTAATTACAAAACCAAACAAATACTCGAACACTAATGTTGGGCGCCCTTGCCCATGCTGAGGCATTGGCGAGAGGCCTTTGATGTGGTCGCCATGGGGATGCATTAATTATGCATGACACACGACAGGATACGCAAATGTGTGACTGAGAGTCTATCAGAGAGAGAGCGGAAAAGGAGGAGAAATGGAGGTGTGGGTATGCGTGTGAGTGGCTGTGTGAACAATCGAATTAATACCGGTGCTCAGCAGATGAGCGGCCCAAAAGTATGCTTTAATATTTAAGTGCATTTTAACACTTTGAGCCCACACTCGCCCAGAGGATTCACTTACACACACACACAAATAAATTCTCTTAGGCAATTAACTAAAGTCTCTTTGGCCCCCACACAAGAAGAGTAGACAAGAGTTGCAATGAGATTGACATATATAAAATTGATTAGGAAATCAACAGCAAGTGCATTAAATTACTTACCCACTTCCTACCTCCTCCTCCTCCTCCTCTATCCCCGAATCCTGTCACGGACTCTTGCCACTGCGTAAATTTGACAACTTTCATATGGATGGGCATAATAAAATGCACTTTATGAACTTTCCGACATTTGACAAATATTCTTAAATGCACTAAACCAATTAGAGCGACTAACACACGCACGCACACCCTGTGACATGGACACACCATCATGTTCATCCTGACGATGATGGTGATGATGTCCTTAGTGTGTGCACAAGCTCGTAAAACCCCAGAGCATCTGTGTGTCTGTGTGCGTGTGTGGGACGTGAGTAATAATATTTTGAGTAATTTGCTTTATATATTTTAAACGAAAATACCAAAAAGCATTTCATATTAATATCCTTTTTCCCCCTCTCTCTCTCGCTCTCTGTTTATTTTGCAGTGTCGGCCCAAAGCATGATGACGAAGAACGAGCCCATGTTTATATCACGTTCGGAGACCTTCAAGTTTATCACCGGCGAGACAATAGTGCTGCCATGCGAGGTGGCCAATACGGGTAAGCGATAATGTAATTCTTTTTACAACCCAGAAGTCTCTAAAAGTTACTTCTCGTCGATGCTAAAAATTTTCAAATATTCTCAAAAATCTAAAAGATAAACCATTTCGGGTAGTTTAACTGAAATTCTATACCGACCACGCCGTTTGCATTTGAATTCTGCGGTCGAAGGACTCCTAAACATATAATTAAGCCGGCATTATACGATGGTCGGCCTGCCCACAACTATGCATTGATCCCATGGCTGGGAGACTGGTCTCCAGTCTAGGTCCATTTCGACCACAGAAAAACAGAATGGATTTCGGTAGACGGCGGGACGGGAAGGGGGTGGAGTGGGGTGGAGAACGGAGGACCGTCGCCTCCTGACGAGTGTCCGATCCAAGACATGTGTGTAGTGGTTATGGCGTTTTTGTTGCGGTCTTTCACTCCACTCAAGTCGGTCCCGGTCCGGCAATTCCAGTGGGTGGCAGTGGCAGTGGCAAGTGGCAGTGGCATTGGCAGTGGCCATGCACGTTTTTCAATTTAAATGCGGTCGTGTGTGCGAGATTATTTGTACATAAGCAGGATTTAGCATAAGCAACAGCCGCCTTTCGACCAGGCCAAAAGACGGAGCGAAATGGAACGGATCGGAACGGGGCTCAGATATAAGAAGAAATAAAATATAAGAAGAGGAAAGTCCAAGCACAGGCTGTGAAGATGGTCAGAACAAAATGCTACATAAAAACTTGGACCCAAACACTTGGAGCACATTTTATGTATTGTACGGATATATGTGAAGCTCGCAGATACATATGTGCCCGAGTGTTGGGGCTGGGAAATGGGGGTTGGCTGCGGTCGAAGCATTCCTTTTATATGGAAAAGAAATACAGAACAAAGAATTTCATTTGCGTTTCTCATGCACTTCATTGCCTCTGACAACGGCGGCAAGGAGGGCACCAAGACGAGGACCAGTGCCAGTGCCAGTTCCAGTGCCATTGCCAGGACCAAGATGAAGACGAAGCAGACACTGGAGATGCGATACATAGACAATTTTCTGCAACAAAATTATAGCTGCGGGCATTTGGGTACTAATAATAAAAAAAAGAAAACACAGGGCAGAGAAAAGAAGCGAAACGAAACGAAAGAAAAAGAAAGTACAGAATGAAGCACAAGACAGTAAATATAAAAAGAAAGCATCAGGACTGGGGGGGGAAATAAATTGCCTGGGCGTTGGTTAACTCTGGGATCGGGAATGGGTCGGAGTCGGAGCCGCCCCAGTTTGTCCCCGACTAATGCCGCATTATGCTAATAAAGTGCCCATACGACAATTTCATTACAGACATCTCTCAGAGAGACCCAGAAGAAAGTAGCACCGAAGCGCCTCGTGGCTTAAACGCAATAATTAAAAAGTGAAGCTGCAGCGCGGTTTCATATTTTTAATAACGCATGCTTTATGAAGGAGATCCCCCTGAAAATATTATTAGCTTTCGAAACGATTGCCAGAGCAGGTGATGCCCTGCTCATCGTGTCCCCTTTTTATGGTCGTTGCCCGTAAAGTGTAAAAAATAATTGATAGAATTTTTAAAACCCCACTAAAACCGAGTACTCCACGGTAAAATTTATGCACATTCTCATTTCGTTTTATGCATGCAAGGCTCGTTAAATTCGAAAAAGAATGAACAAAATCCACGCAAAGGATGAGTGCGTGTGTCTGTCGTCGTTTACATATTATATGAAAACGCCTTTAAACACTTATTACAGAGCTGTGCACTCCTAAAGAGTAAACTTTTGACTCGATTGTCTCTGCCGCTGCTCAGACAATCAAACAATCAGACATACACTCAGACAGAACGATAGTCGTCTTCCCCCTCTCACTCTCTCTCTCTCTCTCGCTCTCGCTCTGGATAAACAGTGAAACATTTCATCATTATCATTTCATTTCATTTGAATTTTTATTTGTTCTTCAATGTCTGGCACGCAAGAAACTTGTGTATTTTTCTGTTTGTTTTTGCTCTGACAGCTCTACTGATGGTTCTGCTGACGGTTCTACTGCTGCTTTAAATAGTCCTCCTGCCGCTACTCTTTATTCTACACTACTGCTTATCTTTTCCCTCTACTGCTTTTTCTTCTCTATCGCCTGGGGTTTGGCAACAACAGAGTATTCGCACTTGGCCAAACAAACTTCAATCGACAGAGATACCCTGTCTGCTGGAAAGAACTGAAAAGGGGGTACATCAACTATGATATTCAGCTGCTAAATTGGTGAAAAGTTTAAGTGGGGAAAGCAATCACAGGACACTGCCCCTAAAGCCCCAATGAAACTCTAAAATTACATAAAATTCTCAATGACGCAAGCTGCAAATGTTGCGGAAGGGGTCCCAGTCTTCTCCATCCCAGTAGATCAGCCCACTTTTGGCCTGGCTTTAATTTGCAATGTGGCTTATATTTTTAGGCCAAAGAAAGCACAAACAAAGAGACAAGTCTGTCACCAGTTTCGGCCTCGTTTAGACTCTGGTCGTTTGCTTAGGAAATTTTCCTGTTAATCCTTGCAAATCAGTTTGTTTTCTTGTGCTTTTTGTGGCAAGTAAATATTATTATATAATTTATGCTTTTATGTTTGTAAAATTCTTAAAATATTCATGGGTTGCCACTGTCGTTTTCTATCATTTGGTTCACTTACTCGCACTCTGGCACTCATCCAATAGACTCGTTTGATTCGATTCGACCTCATAATATTTTCATTGGAAATCCACGGCGATTCGGGCTTTTAAGTGCTGCCCATTTTGAGCTCTTCTAAATCGGCTAATTAATTGCTCTGGCCATTTTATCCACTGCTCAACTTGTCTGCATGCAAAGCCTTTTATGCTGCCGGAGTGTAGTGTGAATTTTTCATTGCGGTTACTGCGGCAGAAGCAGAGGCAGGAGTACAGTTGTACAGTTTTACAATAGTACAGTAGTGGCAATGTGGCAGCAAAAACATTTAACAACTATGGCCACTACCACTGCCACGGCCAACTGGCAGTTAGTAATGTTGCCGTAACTGTAAACTCGACTGCAATAAAATTCAAAACACAAAAACCCCGTCATTGCGGCCATACAAACGCTCATTACGCTTTGATGGAGCTTTGTCGGCGCTGCGCTTCGGAACTATTGCCCAGAAAACGGAAATGGAATCGTACCGCAAAAGTTGAAGTTGTGCAAACAGCAGAACGTGGGTCCCACAAGTACTCCACGATACGGATGGATTGGATAAGGATGAAGCGGCACAGAGGGAGTGGCAGGGACAGGGGCAGGAGGCAACAAAGTTTCAATATTAATGCCATTTACAGTTCTAATTTCGCTTTTTACGTACTTGCAACATACACACGAGCACAGGCACAGGCACAGACACGCACACGCTACACTTAACAGACTCGCACACTCTCAAAGTTCCACAAGAAGTTGCAGATAAGTCTCTGCCTCTCTGCACACCGCACCTCTCCGCTCTAGTTTACTCTGCGGCGGCTAAGCCGCAACATCGTTTATCTTCGGGGGTCATCATCTTATAATATTGGCCTTTCCGACATGCAATAAATTGCGCTCAGACAAACAACATGTCCGTTGGTCGGCCTTTGGTCCGTTGTGGAAGCAACTACACTGAAAGAAAACATGGCTTACAGATCGTCCTAGCTGGTCAGAACGGGTCAAAAGCTGGCTGGCCCAAAGGCAGACCATTACAGCCATATTGCGCATACGCACAGTATGCCCAAAGCAAACAGACAAAAGCGCTGCAACAATGCGAACATTGGCCATATTTGAATCGGTTCTACAAGTGTGTGTGCGTGTGTCCGAGTATCTGTATGGTTTGTCTGTAGATGTGTGTGTGTGTGTGTGTGTGTGGCTGTCACTGGGTGAAGTGTAGAAAACTAAAAGTTGGCTTTCGGGCTGTAAACAATGGACAAGCGCTCTCTCTGTAGCAGGACGTGCGGTCGGCCATTTGTCCAGGACGGAGGCCTGTGTTTATGTGGAACTCCGTGTGCATGAGCCCGAAATGCTTTTACCGAGCTTCCGCCCCATGCCTCATCCCCATCCTCCATGCCACCATTTCTATGCCCCAGACCCAGGACCCTAGGACCCATCTTCATCCTGATTCCCATTCTGCTGCTGCTGCTCGGCTTCTCGCTCGCTTAACGGCGCAATTGTTTGCATGTATTGTTGTCGTAATGCTTCAGCTGCCTCTCCCCCTCCCCTTCCCTCTCTATCTCTGTGCCTGTGTGCATCTGTGTGTGGGTTTCTATTTAGTTTAGAACACTTAAACCGGAAATTGAGGCGTTTCGTGTTTTGCTTGTTTTCGTTAGATTGTTGTTATTTTAGTTAACAATTTATTTAGTTGCTGTGCCTCTGCCTCTCTCCCAGCAGGAGAAGTGGCACACATGAACCGGACTCCTAATTTATGTGGTCTTGCCACTGCCCCCAATGGTTCTTCTCCAGCCACTGCTACATCTTGTCCTTTCAAGAACAAGGCTCCACTGTACTCCACAGTATTATTAATTTCCTGCCCAGACACAGCCACAGCCACAGGCGCAGACTCCATCTCCATCTCCGATTTTATTTTGAATTTTTTACATCTTTTTTCTGGCTATCCAACAGACACACTTTGATAGACATTCCTCTGTCATTCTGAAGCCTTTCCAATGTCATGCATGGACAGTGGTCATGGGCAAAAGGAATTTTTGGCAAGAAATTCCATGAAACAAAAGACATGCAATTAGGCAGGGCGAGAATTAACCAATTTTCTAATTCCCATCTGCATTGAAACCAAATAATTGACAAGCTCTAATAATACTTGCAAACCAGAAATGAAAACCAGAAAACCTTTCTCCAATTTGCATATCTTTGAGACAGAACCTGCCCCGTTCGGCACTATGCCACCAGGATGCCATACACCAACGATGTTGCTTCATTCATAACTCAATCAAGCGGCTAATATGATATGACTGCACTTTGCAGGCAGCACGTACATGGCCCCCCTCTCTAATGCCCGGGTCAGGATGCATGCAAGGGTTCCCTGGTGTTGAGCCCACAACTCAATGCCCGCACACCGCCCCTCTCCCCAGTGGGCCACAAGAATTATACTTTTCCTACGTTGCAGAGTCTCTGGGACAACTACTATACGACTCTACCTCCGACTCGACTCGACTCGACTATGCCACACACGCTAACGACAGCAGGTGGTGCTCGTTTATTTATTTGTTTTTGCAGTGCACTGCGCCTGCATTGCCCCTCCCCTTCCCCATCGCCTTCGCCTGCCATTGCCTCTGCCTCTGGTCTTGTACCTGTGCCTCTTCCTGTGGCACAGCCTGTGCCGCCTCGTTCTTGGCTCGTTGGCTTGTTGATGTTGTTGAACTCATTGCAAATAAATACGCTTTTTGAATGCGCATGTAAATGACTTCATAAGCATTTTATTACAGCCGAGGCGAGCACCTCGGTCCTGCCTTCTACTCGGAGTAAATGTTCATCTGTGTGCATGCGTTTCGTGGTGAAATCAATTTAAGCGGGGAGACACGGACACATACTATATACAACATAATTTTCCCGTACTCTTGATTTTTTGGCTTTGGTAAAATTGTTTTAATTTTTAATGAACGCCTCTCGCTCGTTGGCGGCGAGACACGGAAGTCATACATCATTAGTAGCAAAATCCGGCTGCTTCAGTACACAGTCATTCGAATTTCCAATACACTGACTCCCACAGCTCGTATGCCTGGCACAGCTGCTGCCCCTGGCCCTGCCCCTGCCGCAGCTCCAGGCGACTCTTCCTGCTGCCTAACCATTTCCCTATCCGTGCTCATTGGCGTTGCACGCGCGCGGAAATTTACATCGAGCAACTCACATAAATTGAAAAAGGAATCACAATTAATGAGTTCGATGAATACGCCATTGCCATTGGGGCTATGGCTGGGGCCTGTTGTATGTGTACGTGTGGACGCCACACACTCTCTGGGAGCTCTTTCTGTGCGTTTGTGTGGCTGTCTGGCTGGCATCCTTCCTCCTGCGTGCCTCACTCTGTCAGTACTGGCAGCCTGCCCGCCGCACTGTTGAAAGCATCCGAGTGTCTGACTGCCTCTCATTCTGGCATATGATTGCAAATGCCGCACATTAGCGGATATCAAGTGGGTGTTACTGAGTGCCTGTCTGACTCTCGCTCTCTCTTTCTCTCCCTCTCCCTCCTTCATCCAGCCACAGCCGTTGTTCATGCCGCCTGTCTGCGGTTTATGCCTCCAATTCTGAGAGTCGCTGTGTGTTGTATGTGTGTGTGTTTGCGGGTCCATGCCAAATTGAATTTCTAGCCTTTTTAGATCCTTTGAAGCGTCCTGTAATTGAGTCATTTGAATTCTGAATTTTCAATTTGCGTTGCCACTCCCAGTGCCAGTGCCAGTGCGAGTGCCAGTGCAGTGCATGCCACTCGAATCTGCCATGCGATTTAATAACTCTCGAACACTCGAACATAATTTTTCAATCAATTATAATCTCATTTCTCTTTCAATCTCTTTCAATCTGATTGCAGACACCTATGTTGTGGCCTGGAAGCGGGGTATCGCCATTTTAACCGCTGGTTCCGTGAAAGTGACGCCCGATCCACGCGTGCGCCTGGTCAATGGCTTCAATCTGCAGATACGTGAGGCCCTGCCAACGGATGCCGGCGATTATATTTGCCAAATTGCCACGATGGATCCACGGGAAATCACCCACACTGTCGAGATATTGGGTAAGTAGGGCGTACCGCTCCCATCACCACCCCCACCCCGGACTGACTTTTCGACATTGTGGCATTGTTATGCAAAATATCCACACCACACCACAGCACCGGCATCACGTCCCCGCCTTGCAAAAGCAGCATAGTATCCATCCCACCCACAACGATAGAGATTGACGTTCCATGGGATTTTTATGGGGGGGGTGGCGAAATTTATGCGGCCTCCCCAAATCACTCGGGCCCTATTGTTTGGGGGCAGGCAAAGCCACATCTACCTCTCGCTCTTGTCGCTGAGCCTGATGGAGCTGCTGCTGCTGCTGCTTCGGCTGCTGTGTGTTGGTCAAATTAACATATCCTTAGATCCTTAGATCCTTGGTGCTTAATGCTTTATGCGTCCGGGCCACTCAAATATGCAAAGTAGATTCGCTGCAATTTGGCCGCTTTACGGCCCCAGATTCAATAGAGAGACGAGCGGCGAAAAAATCAAAACTAATCTGCCATTTGCCCCAGAATTGTGGCCCATCTTTGGATCCCAATCCCAGCTGCAGGCCTGCCTGCCCTCTGCCCTCTGACCCGCCAGAGCCGTAGATGGAGACAGAGAGCGGATGCAAATTGCTGCTCCTTCTCGCTCACAGCAGTCCTCTGCGCCCAAACTACTTCCTGTCGGAGACCCATTGTGCCTAACAAGCGTGCGACTTCGGCTCTGCTCCGGCATTGGCATTAGTACTGGCTTGAAGCTTTGTTTCTGGTTTTGTGCCTGCTTCAGACCCGACCCGTCAATCCCTGCTCCTGCTTTTCGTTTCTTGCTGCTTCTCCTCACTCCTCCCTTCTTTTTAGCCTTGTGGCATGCGTCTTCGCTGGGCTTCTAATCAGCAATGATGAATAATTTACATATATTTCCCCCCCAATTACAATTTTGCCCTTTATTTGCATACCCCTGTGTGTGTCTCTCTCTCTCTCTCTCTCTCTCTCTCTCTGTGTGTGTCTGTAATATGTGTGTGTGTGTCTGACTGCCACGCCTTCTGCATTGCTAACACTTGCCTTTTAACTCTCTTTTCTTGTGCTTTCCGCCTGCCTGTGTGCGGCGCATGCAAATTGCGATACAATTCCCCAAATCTCCGAAGTGCGCTGAAGCCCATCTCCATCTTTCTCTCCATGGACTCACTCTCTTCCGTCCGGCCTTTCTGCCCTTACTCCACTCTATCTCCCACTCCTCTTAACTTTATCCCCCTTTTCTCCCAAACCAATCTTCCCATTCTTCCGCCTTGTATCCTCCTTCTTCCTTCATTCGTATCTCCCTTTGCTCTCAGGTCACTCCTCCAATTCTCTTACTCTGCTCTCCTGTGAAGAGTTATAAAATGATTGAGAAATAGTTTTATTGATGTCTTTAAAGCGGCCTTTAAGCCCCGATACAGATACATGGATTTTTTTTTGCTTAAGCATTACTCGGGAGCCTATAAAAAATGCGTATTTATTTTAGCAGCGGCAACTTTTTTCATTTGTCATTGAAACTTGGTCCTGGCTTGTGGTCCTGCCAGCTCCCACATCCAACGGGGGTCCTCCTGCTGCTACTCCAGACCATCCTCCATCCTCCTGGTTGGGGCGTCGGCGTCGCCGCAAGCAAACATTAAACGAAGACTCGTCTGAAAAGAATGGGGTTCGGGGGTTCGGGGGTGATGTGGTGCTTCCTGGGGGCGTTTGGGCCACGGCAACAGCAACAGCAGCCACGGACAAAGAGTACGAAAAAAAGTCGATTATTGAAAAGTTTTGTTTATTTTATGTGTTTATTATGCGCTCCGTTTGCCAAATAATGATCATGGCCAGAAAATATTTCGTTTATTGAACTTTCGCAGCGCACGTAAATTTCTCGGCCAGTTTTTTTCCCTCGCACCAAACGCCGAAACCCCAACCACTGAACCCAACTCCATTATTGTCAAAGGAGAAACAAGGAAAAATAATGCGCTGTCGAAGTTTTTATAGGCTCAACAGCAGACAGCCAACCAACCTTCCAACCAACAAACAAACAGCAATCCTCACTGCTGTCCGAGGGGCGGCACCCTCCCAAACAGAAAAAAGTGCGATCCCAATCCCGAATCCATGTGGCTCAGAACTCCAGTCCGTATATAAATTTCATAAAGTTTGCCGCTCTCTGGCATCTCGGCCTGGCAGTTTTTACGAGCGTAAATTACTTTCAGTTTGGCTCACACTAAAGATGAAAAAATAATGTGCGCTCTTGCCAAAGTTTCGCACTTGGCCAGCGACGTCGCACTTACAAAGACATTAGCTCCGGCGATGGCCAAAAAATGGACCAACTGGATCCAGTCGATCCATGGAGTCGAAGCCAGAGTCGGCGTCGGCGTCGGAGCCTCTGCCCGGAGGCAGCGGCCGAGCAATGCCCAAAAGTTTGTCCGTTGACAAATCTTTTAATATGGCCCAAACATTAATATCTGTGCACTGTGTTTTGTTCTCCCTCTCTCCTATGGCGCCGACATAATTACAGGAGAATCACATGCCTGGCTCTCACCTAACCCCCAAACGCTGCAGCTTCAATATTTGATGTGTCCGTGGATTTTCCTGTCAAGGTTGCTGGCCATCCTTGCTGTGGTTCTCTGTCCCCCAACTGCTGACTGCTCTCCGCTGACACTGTTGACCAAGTGTCAATAGAAGGCAGGATAACCGTGTCAAGGATTCTTCCTGCCACCCAGGCGTTTGCTTCAGTTTTGTGTTGGGATTCGGCTTAAAAGCATTTTTATTAATTCAACCTGCGCTGCGGCATCAGTGGCAACAGCTGTGGAAGCTGCAACTGCAGCATTATTCATACGACATTTAATAAAACCAATTAGGCCTTCAACACCGTCCACCCACAGTCCAAAATCCATCCATTAGCCAGTGGCACTCGGTGTTTGTTGCCACTCAGTAGGGCATCGCATCGATGCGTTGTGGTACAATTCGGTTTGGGGCATGTGGCTCACCCAAATCCAACCGCAAAACATTATGTTATGCGGTGGCAGTCGCGGTCAGCCATTGCGGCAATTTGCACATTTTTATCAGAGCCACAGCCATAGCCATCAGGCATCAACCATCAGGAATCAGCCATTGGCCATTGGCCATCTGATACATGGATTTTTAAATGCATTTTGTGCGTGACTTTAATGCGCATTGTTGTGGCGTGCTCGGGGCAGTGTGGGTGGTGCATCTCCAATTAAAATTAGCCTGCACTCGAGTAGGATTACTCGGTAGTTAAAATGTCACCGAATATGGCAATTAGAAAGCTAATTACAGGACACCGCAAAAGTCCAAGGTACGGTCTCCCGTACACTTAAAGTATCGATGACAATGAAAGCATTGAACCGGAAGCCATAATTATTGCATTGATTATCGTGTCGTGTTGTTTTGTGTCGTGTGGTGTTGTGTTCTGTGGTGTGGCATAGAAAATGAAGCCTCATTTCTGTGATTTATATGCACAATATGCCAAAACAACTGTTCACGGACACCCAGGCGGACACGGATCCGGAGACGGATGTGGTTACATAGGACACAGGCAGAGACAGGGCAGTGGAACGTACGAGTAGTGGCCGTGGCAGGTGCTGAGGGGCACGGTCAGCCTTTAATTATGGGCAGATGGCCAACAATAGTTCCATACTGCCAGCACAATGGGTGGAACAACAATGTTTGTACACTAACAAAAGATGCTGTTGCAGAGACTGAGGAGTGAAGAGAGCAGTGAAGCAAAAGGGAGAGGTGTGCCATAATTATATGCCACAAGAAGGATAAACAAATGAAACACACACATGCAACTCTCCATGCAGACACGCATACAGGCAAAGTTTCTTTGGATACTTGAGACAAATTACCAACACACTGCAAAACCAAAGCGAACTTGCACCATCTGAACATGCAACAGAGAAGGGAAAGGGAACGGTGGCACAACTGGCACGACTGGTAGGACTGGCAAAGGCTTGGTCTTAGCCAAGTGAACCCACAATTAAATGCCAAGCTCTTGGATCCGTTTAAGTTCTCTGGCAATAAAGTTTATCGCCCTGCAACAGAATATGGATTTAAATTGCTCGGCAGTCTTCAGACTACATAGACTACAGGCTCGAGGACCACTTAAAGTTTTCCCAGCTCAAGATTCAAATGGATGTGTGTGTGGGTATGGGTGGGCGGTGTCTGTGCTCAACTTTGAATGCCACAAAACCATGGCCAGAAGTTGAGAGCCGCAGCCTAGCAGCCATTCCAACACACACACACATGTGCATACATACATATATACATATAACGAAATCAATATGAAACAAACTCTGTCAAAACTGCCCGCAACCGACATTGGAGTTGCCTCCGCATCGACATCGGCCTCTGCTGCTGCTGCTTTTGCTGCTGCTGCCTCTGTTGCGGCTACTGCGGCAAATGCTTTGAAAGAGCTGCTTATTAAAATTTTTGCCAGCTGCCCGCAAGCCACCAGAACCGCCACCACCACCGACAGCGCACCACCAGCACTGCCACTGCCACCGCAAGAGCTTTCTAAAGATTGAGACCCATTAAGCAGTCGTCATCTGCATGACATTACATGCCGCAATCCCACGTATTACATGCCAGCCAGTAGTCAATCCAAATCAATTTCAGTCCCTGCCCTTACCATCGACTGCTCGTATTAAAAGAGCTTTCGGCACAAACTCTCGCATTCGCATTCGCATGGAGATGGGTATATTTATTGAATTCAATATGCGATCCACTGGCGAGGATAAAGTCCCACCAAAGCGTGAAATTATTGAAAATACGAGTATTCCAAAAACATACACAGATATCCATATCCACATATCCACAGAGACAGAGGGAAGGATAGAGAGAGATGTGGCCGAGGGACTAAGCTTCTCTGTAGCTGCCACACAACCACAGGGAGATATGGGAGGAGCAAGCCAGAGCCTGCCTTCTGTGGACTATCAGCCATCGCCGAGAGTCCTTCCCTGACTGCGCCTTTTGCCAGCCTCATGATTTATTATAGTCTAATGCATATTTTGTGGCTGCAACACACTAGAGTATGTGGAGATACGGTATGCCGCTGCCTGTGCGGCTGCCTCAGTGATCAATTGTAATTTTCTTTCGAATGCAAATATCCTACAGAGCTAGGAGCTCGGGGCTCAGAGCCTTGCTTTGCCTATTTGTTTTGGCCAGAGCAATCGAATATATTATTTGATATATTGCAAATCATATGTGATTCGAAAGAATTGCATCAATAACACATGTTCGCCGGTCCACTGTCGTGGTCCGAATTGATTGCATTGGGTGTGAGGATGCCACGATACAAGTACGAGTATCTGTCATAATTTGATGATAGCCCAATCAGATACACATGCAGTCTGCTGCAGCAGAGGAGTTCAGTTGGACTCTAATTTGATATGTATATCAAATGCATTTCTCTGTGGATTTCGGTTGCTGTTTGCTGAGCTGTCGATGATACTCGCCCTGAGACGGAGACCACATTTTGAATAGGAAATTTGACAGGCAAACTTCAATAAATAAGGAAAATAAGTCGGATACTGGAGTGGACATATCAACTATTTATAGTGAGTCAAAGAGGGAGGGATCCAGCTGATCCAGAAACTATTGAGATATGCGGAATCCATTGTCTGCGGTTTCATTCTCATTTAGGGAATAGGTAAAAATATTCAATCCAATGTCTGGTATAAAATTGGAATGAAATAAATAATCTGAAACACACTTTTATGTTTCGGAAAGCAGAGTTTTCTCTACGGGGGAAAACAATTCCTTGAACCTCTACGAATTTTTGCTACAATAAAGTATCGCCTGGGTCCGCTTGTTCCCTCAATTTATGTGCACCCCAAATGAACAAAGGACCCAAGAGCTTTAAAAACAAAATAAAACAACGAGAAAGAAAAAGAAGCGAAAGTAGAGAAGGTACGAGACAAATAAACGCAAATTCACGAAAAACTCAAGGCAAACAATGGCAGAAGTGGAAACAGAAACAGAAGCAAACTTTCCCTCTTTTTTTTAGTGGCCCCCAAAATATAATAATGCATAAGAAATGTTAATAAAATAGAATGAAGCCATCGACTGTGGCATTGTCCTTGATTTTTGGGGCTGGCTGTCCGGCGACTGGCGCACAGCAGACATAATTTTTAACAGCTGTAAAATAATGCCACCGCAAGTATAAACAAATGCCAGAGTCCCGAATTAAATCAAACTGTGCCCCAGCGGTTCTACAGAGGAGTCCTTAGCCAGGAGTCCGTAGTCCTGAATCCTGAGTCCTGCGTCCAGAGTCCGTTTTCCAGAGACGCGTAAATGCCGTTTTCTCTCATTCAATTTGCATTTGGGGCGCATTTATTTATTCAAATTGTGTGATGTCCTTGTCCGGCCCCAACTTTGCATAACATTTGGATGGACATGGGGACACTGGGACCGGGGGACCCAGGGACCAGACCCAGACCCAGACCAAGACTCCTCCAAATGTTGCCCCATTTTCTAATGTGTTTTTTCTCTCTTCTTGCTGTTTATTTGCCCCGACAGTGCCACCGAGGATTCATCACATTAGCACCGGCGGACATTTGCAAGTCAAGAAGGGCTCCTCGGTGCGCATCGAGTGCTCGGCCACTGGTAATCCAATGCCGAATGTGACCTGGAGCCGCAAAAATAATATTTTGCCCAATGGTAAGATTCAGCATAAATACAAATATCCATACAAAATCCAGCAGACAAAAGGATACCCCGGCACCATCCATGGAACCAACCAAGGAAGAACCATTCACCGACCAAGAGGCCACCTCCACGCAAATTAAAACCATAAAGAGCAACAAAAGTCAACGGCGACGGCGACGACTCCCAGAAATGGGAGAGCAAAAGTAAATGAATATAGTCGTAAAAGAAACTTTAAACAATTTCCATAAAAATGAAAAGTCAAAGAAATTATACGAGGAGTGCTCTCCCTCTCTCTCACTTTCTACGGATTGTGGAGCAGCAGGAGCCGGCCATTCTCGGCCACAGACTCGGCCGCGTCCTTGTCCGCCGACCGCTTGGGCTGCTCCTTTATTATTAAATATAATGCTCACTGTGTGGGCGTGTGTATCTATATGCCTCTCTCTGTTGGTGGTTTCCTTGTTTGGCTACTGGTGGTCCGCTGGTGCGGTGGAGCTGTGGAGCAGGGGATCGGTGGGGCAGCGAACAACGACGGCATCAGGACATCACTGTCACTTGGCCGCACGTTGATTCCCTGTAATTGGCTCTGTCATTTCTTGGTCTTCCCACAAAACCACCCACAGCCCAAACACAGCCCCGCCCCGTGCGCCACACGACCTTATTGAGTTGCATTTTTCATGCGGTTTTCATGGTATACTTTTGCAGGCGAGGAGAAGCTCCACTCGCACGTCCTCTCCATCGAGAACGTGGACCGGCACAAGGGCGGCGTCTACATATGCACGGCGAACAATCGCGTCGGCCAGCCCGCCTCCAGCCAGGTGGTGCTCCATGTCCTATGTAAGTATTCCCGACCCCACTCACCCAATCACCCACTTACCCACCCACCCACTCACACAATGGAATCGAAAGGCGAAACAAATTAATTTTTTCCCGTACTTCAGGGGGTGCGAATGTGTGTGCGAGTGCTCGGAGTTTCGCTGTCAGTTCAATTTATGTCAAAACTGATTTCGATTTCGAACGGGTATTGACTCTCGATGCATGCAATCGTGGGACCCAAGTGGACGGGAGGGATTTAATAGGGAAAGAGGCACAGAACTACGGACGTGGCACACACACACACACACACCGTAGAGCGGCGGGCACTGCTTTTATTACAGTGCCGTGCACACACTTACTCGACATTTATTGGTTGACTCTCACAATTATTGAAATGCCTTACGGGTGGGTGGTATCGACCATTCTGACATTTATTAACAATTTATGTGTAATTTGGCGGACAGTGGCGGACAGACAATCCCTGGAGGACGCGAACAGGCATTACATGTGCTAATTACATGGCGCCCATCTCTATTTACACTCTCTGGCCCTGTGGCTCCCGCCGATAGCTGGCCATCGGGGCCATCGGGGCCATTGGGCCATTGATTTTTCGCTTTTCGCTTTTGGCCCCAAGACCCATGTCCATGTTATTAACTAATTTCTTAACATTCTTTCTACCCCACACGCTCACCCCACGAAATACTCACCCACCGATGTACAGATTCGCCAGAAATCGCAGTGGAGCGTCCCGTTGTCTTCTCGGGAGAAGGGCACGAGGCCATGCTGGTCTGCATCGTCCATGGCGAAACACAGCCTGAGGTATGTTTTAATTAAATTTCATACATAAATTTTCATTAACGCGTTTGTTCACTCGGAAACACGTACAACACGCCCCTCACCACTGGTGGAAGACACAGAGAAAATCCTAAAAATATACATAGATAAAGATAAAGATATATGTATGTATCCACATATATTTGTGCCAGCATTCTCCAAAGTGTTTTTCTCTGGGAGTTTAATTTTGCAAATGTACATGAAGACTTTGCAGATGCAGCTATAGATATAGAAATTATTATTCAGATTCAGACTACGATGGATATAAATAACGCTCGATTTAAGTAACATTCCTTGGATTTCTAGCTATGATAAAGATATGGGCTAACATATGATATTGTATGTATCTTCCCAGTATGTCTGGATTCCTTTCGCACATTGATATGATGCCTTTCTTTTCGACTTTGGCACTTTCAAGTAGCACAAATAGACTCGGCCAAAGATATAGATATCATTATCAGGCCGTGAATTTGGTCAGCATTCCCTGAATTCCTTTCTCTTTGGTCTCCATTGTTCGAGAGCAGAGAGCAGAGCCAGGGATGAGCAGCTGCCATACAACGCATTAATTAAAAGTCTACAAAGGCAAATTGAAGTGCACTACAAAGTGCAGATAGGAGAAAGGCGCCGGGCATAATTTTAATCAAACATCGCTCACAATAGTCCCCAAAGAGAAAGGGAGATGGCTCCAGACACAGTGAGAGTCAGAGTCAGAGGCGGAGGCGGAGAAGAGGAGTGGAGTGGAATGTCGTCTGTGTCTCAATGCATTTTTCGTATATTTTTGCAGTAATTTTTATCCCACTTTTTTTTGTCATTCTCTTGCTCTCTTTATTCTCGGTGTTTATTTTTGTGCTTTGCGCCTTTTGTCGACATTTAAATTAATACGCTTGGCTATAATTCAAAGTAAAATTGCGGAAGTTGCCAAAGCGGAAGTGAGAAGCGGCGAGCTGCCGAAAAAAATGAAACAGCAGGAGGAATGCCAAAGAACTGGAAAAGAAAACCCAAAATGACATGGCGGCACACACACACAGATACACACACTCGCGCAAGAAAAAGAATGAGCGACAAGGCAGAGAATGAAAAAAGGATATACGAGTGCGAAAGAACGAGTGAGAGCTACGGCCACAAAGGAATGGCAAATAATGACTTGCGACCGCAAATGTCAATGCTTAAAATTATACAGCTCCCGTTTCATTTCACATTGTTTCGTTTTGGCCATACCCTTTCAAAGGGTATTATTCGTTACACGAGATGCTTGGAACGCCGAGAATTAATCCCTTTCCGCGCTATAAATAAATTCTTGATGTTACTTTCTGCAATAAATTATCGAAGGTCAAAGGACTGCTATATCCTGTAGCTACCATACTAAAAGTCTCTGTTAGAAACGCATCGCATGCAAAGTTTATGACAATCCGATCATCATATCACAAAATCTCCCTATAAAAAATTAACCCGCAAGTGTATCCAAAGCGAGGTCCGAAGGCTCGAGGCCACACTTCCTCTCCCATTTGCGCCTCGTTTTTCTGGCTGTGACTCCCGCCGTGACTGGAAGGCCCGCCCATTCCCCGAATTTCGACAGCGCATTAAGTTTTTATGCTATTTAATTTTTAACATTTTCGTTTTTTGTGTGCTTCTCGCTGCCCCTCGTTTTGTGGCCGCAAAGAGTTGACTGCTTTCCAGGGAAAAGAAGAGCGTAACTATTTATTTGCCTGCCCAGCCAGTGCCATAGTCAGAGTCAGAGCCAGAGCTATGGCTGTAGCTTTATATTTGCTCTGTCCGAAACATTTCATTAAAACCCACCCGTCTGCACCATGTGCCCGGCCTCCTGCTTTGCATGGTGCATGCCACTGACGGCAGCGGTTGACGGCCCAACGGCGGGGCGTGGCAGTTAGTAGTCTTTGAGAATGGCATTTCCGCATGCAATTTTTACATTTGCCGTCCGCTCAGCTCCCACACTCCCATTTCCCAGCAGTTCGTCATTTTTCTGAATTTATTTCATTGAGTTTTCCTGGTTTTTTTATTGTTTCGTTTTTCGTAACCCCATGGCTAAGTGTATACAATTTAACGCTTCCTTGTCGTTATTTCTGGGCTGGTTCCCCTTTAACGAGCCTCCCCACCCACAAGTGTTGGCTGGAAAAAGCACTCCACGTGCCGCTGCATATATAAATTCTCAAGTGTGGCCAGACGCGCGAGTTTTTTGCGCCGATTCTCCGGTTTAGGAGAAAACTTTTTCCCCCTGTTTCCCCTGCGAAAATGTTAATTAAGGAATTCAGCGGCATGTAAACCCTCCAGGGCAAAGGTCAGTTTAATTAGCATGGATCAAGGGTCGAAAGTAGGCGAGTTTTTCCAGCAATGTTTTAGATTTGAATAATCAAAGTTACATGGGGATTAGAGTGGATCAAGTCTAAAAATAGTGGGCCATCCTTTGCACTAATGAATGCGACAAGAATGTTGAAGTGAAATGTTGCATTGAGGGAATGTATGACATATCGTTGTCCAGCCGCAACGAGCATTTTTAATTATGTCTTGTCAACGCGGACTGGCGGCTCTGGATTGTTGGGTAAAAACCGCAAACCAGGCAGCACCGCGGCAGCATATATTAATTATTTAGCGACCGTTGAAAGGCACTCGGGCGGTCACCGCCGAACACTCGAACACCCCGCACAGATGGTCAAACACACATGGAGATGCCTCTGGTTAGGGCACTTATGTGCATATTTGCATATTAATTACGCATGGCACCGCAACCCCAAGTCTGGCTGTGGGATATTCATAAACCATTGATATTGTCGATTTGTTGCATAATGAATATCATAAACAAGCACTATGCGCTGTCCTGTCCTGTCCTGTCCTGTCCTCCAGGCCCCCCACTCCACTCCAGAGACGTGAATGTAACCCCCATGCAACACCCAATCTCTGCTCATGCGACAGCAACAAAGTCATTAGAGCAATTGTCATTAACATGAGCGATGGCAATGAGACAACATCATTATCAACTTCATCGGACGGGGCCCGATGGGGCAGGGTGTTGCGGAGTAGGGGCAGTGCGGCATTGTCAACGACGTTGTCCCCGTCATCGATGTCGGACGCATTAAACATGCAGCAGTCTCTGACAGAGCCATCAACATCAGCATCAGCATCAGCGGCTAACAGCATTAATGGGGGGTCTGTGTGTGGACAGCCCCTGCGCCAACCCTTGGCTCATCCAATCACAACCCCTAGCATAGGACAGCCACTGCACTTTATGCACTTCCATCATCACTCTCGACAGGGCTGTGTCGAGCCGTGAGTGAGTTAGAGCGGAGCAATGTTGCTGCAATGGTTTTTAATTATTTTGCAAATTAATTTCCAAATTGGTAATTTTCTTCACATTTGCACACACGCCCCAAAACACAGCAGCAGCGGCAGCAGCCTCAGCAGCTGTAATGAGTTTTTGTGCGGCGCGACGAGACGGAATGAGTAGTGAAAATTTGCCTATTAGCCTCGTCGCAAAGTAGATGTTTAGAGGAAGCCGTATAACAACCTAATTAGAAGAAACGCTCGAATGGAAATTGTGCTGCAACACAGTTGCAAAAGATGATGATAGAAATAGAGAGCATGTACTGGAAAATTTTCGTAATTTTATTTACCGAATAAAGGTACTTAAAAGGTGTTGTATCTATGACTTAAGGCTTAGACAGATTTCACAAGCTATATATATATATATGGCGACCGATGCACTAATACAAGTACTGAAAGAAATCAAACGCCAAAACAAAAGTCACTTCGTTGATGCTGCAAGTATGAAATAAAAGAACATATTATTGTTTAATAATGCCTTATTTACTTACACTTTCTTGAGTCCTTAGAGACCATACAGAATCTTGTAATGAGCTAAAGATCTAGAGGATCCAAAGAGAACATAGTATACAGTCAGTTTGTGGCGGCTGTGAAGCATAGATATCCCTCCAAATTTTTGAACGTAAATTTAACATAAGCAACTAAACAAGAGTCAAATTTGACAAGTGACAAGTGGGCCGTGATGCCTCTCTTTTGGATTACCCTAATGGAACACATCCATGAAGGGGAATGAGGCCTGGTCCGGATCCAAGAGGTCAATCAGGAAGCACACAGTGCCAGCCACTCCCTCGAAAAGACTGTATGGACGATCGGGCATACGAGCCTCTCCCTGGAAGATGGGGCTGATCAGCAGCTCCATGAACTTGAGAGCCCTGTAGTGGTACATCATCTCGTTTGTCAGACGGAAGAGCAGCAGAAAGACATAGCCACCGCTGGCCACGCCGTGACATATACCAGGTCCCTTGCGCAAGACTCCCCTGTTCCAGACAAGATCGGACGCCAGACGTATGGCGTTCAAGTACTTCTCCTCGTTGAAGATCAAGTAGGCCTTGGCCAGCAAGTAGACTGCCCCTGGGGCGCCGTGACACCAGTGGACCAGGCGCCGCTGTGGATCCCTTCCCGTGAGCAAGTCCTCCATGGACACCGGGAAGTTTCCCACGCTGTCCTGAAGCTCAACGAAGAGGTCAATGGAGATCTTAATGTCGAGTAATACATCTTTCGGGGCGGAGATCGGTATGGTCCGGAACCAGGGACTATCGAGCAGCATGTGGAAAATGCCGCACATGCCATGCGCCGCTCCCAGATACTGGGTGCCATGATACAGATAGGCCAGCGGCGTCTGGCTCTTTCGGATCTTGCTGTACTCACGGCCACTGGCTATGATCATCTGGCAAATGGAGATCACGTCTTCGTCGGTGATCTCCTTATGTCCGAGAACCTCGTTAAGCCAGTAGCAGCCAGATAGATAGCCGGCCCGTCCCACCATAAAACCGTCGCAGCCAGTTTTCGTGTGCATTTTCTCCAAGCTGGCCGGAATTCCTGTCTTGAAGACAGCCAGATCACTGGCCAAAGTTTTAGTGTCTTCGACTGCCATCGAAATGGCTGCGGAGACGGCATAAATCCCAGCGTTGCCACAGACGAAGGAGAAGCACTCCGAGGAGCGCTTCAAATAAGGCTTGCATTTCTCCTTGGCAGTGCTCATAAAAGCGACGGCCTGCTCCAACGCATCTGGGAACATCGGACGCGTATGTTCCGATTTGTACAGTTTCCAAAACATGAAGCTTACCCCAGCATCTCCCACATACAAGTCGCCGCGATCGTCTGCCACCGTATCATATTTCTCCAAAATGGTCTTCACGTACAGCTTAATCAAACTTTTGATTTCTTTATCACTGACCGCTGTCTGTCCTTCGCCGGGGACAAAATCCGGAAATGGATTTTGAAGATAGCGACGACCCAACATTTGATTTGTATTTTTCGGACTTCAGGAATCAGTTTTAAAAAGGAACGTATTTTATATAGTATTTAAGAAGCCTACTCGATTTAGATCCCATAGTAGTGGAGTGATTTCCATTCACACTCCTAACTACTGGCTGATATGTGATTAATTCTTCATTATCTAATTTCTATTAGCATTTCCATGGGTGAAGCTTGGAGTAGCAGGTGCCTGAGGGCCAGGCCCTGACCAATTGCCGTAGGCAACAACTTAAGTCAAACTGTGGCCATTAGTGGCGACACCAGGAGGAGCAACAGCTCCAGATACTCCCACATCAACAGCACCAATGACACGCAACTGAAGTCGACTCCAGGGTCTGTTCGTGTGTGCGTGCTGGCGTGCCAACTTGGCGTATGCGTAATTCCCACATGCCTCTTGCAATTATTTGTTTCTCTCTTTTCGGGCAGCTCCACACGCAGCTGCTACGCTGCCGCACACACTGCCACCGAAGCACACCCATCTAACAACACTTTTCCGCCAGCAATTTCCGGAAGCCGAGACTCCGGGCTCCATGCTCCATGCTCCATGCTCCATGGAAGAGGAAGGTATTGCATAATAGATTGCCAGGCAGGAATACGAGTACGAATAGGGGAAATGGAAAATGGAGAAGCACGCAAATTCTTTTCTTCCCTTTTTGGCTGATTAGTGTTGATTGGTATTTCTCGCTTTGCTGCTCATCAATGCTAATTTTTTTTCGTTGCTGCTTTTCTTTCTCTCTCTCTCTCTCTCTCTCTCTGTTGACTCATCTGAAGTGGCAGCAGCTCCAAAGTTGGCCAAAGTTTCTTCTACGTTTTCTTCTTCGCTTCCTTTCGCCTGTTCACGTGGCCGTGCAACAAAAGCATTTGAAAATTAAGCGCAAGTGCAAAAGATTGATTGGCGCAACATTTGCGTGGATCTATTAATGAAGTGCACACAGAATCAATTCGGGCAATCAATCCCCCGAATTCCCGGCAATCAAAGTGCTGCTTAATTAATTCGGTTAGCAATCTCCTGGAAACGGTCGAAAATATTAAATAATAAAATAAAATAATTTCAGCGCTCATTTTTCTGCCACGTCAACACTTACGCCTCGTTACGCACGGTTGAAGGAATGAATGCCATGGCGCCATGTAGATGGTGGATTCGCATTCGGATGATGATGATGATGATGATGATAATGTCTGTGGCCATGATGGACACAGGTCCCAGACTAGAGCTTAAACAAAGGGGGAATGCGGAAAATCAACAGCAAGAACAGAAGGCAAAGGCATGAAAAACGCAAACATCAACAATTTGGACAAATAATAGGAGAAGGAAAAAAACCTTTATGGCATGACGGCATAGCAGCAACAACTGCACATGTATGAGAGAACACCCCCTTCTGTGTGGAGGGGTGGATATGTCTCTCTGTATCTGTGTTTGTGTGAGCGGAAAATATGACAACACATATGCACCACTGACAGCCATTTTAATGGAATATGCTGCAAGCCAGTGGCAATGTTAACTAATCTAAAAGAAGACGGCTGGGGGCCCAGAACCAAACAGATTTCTGTCTAGACCCCACAACTATTTATATCTGTATTTCAGAGTCCTTCTCTTTCTCGTTTCTCTGGGCTATCATAATTTTTTCATCTATTTGTTTTAGTATTTTTGCCTTTGTGGAGATTGGAGATTGCCATCGAGCACCTGCTGTTTTTTCTTCTGCTTCTCCTCCCACTGCCAAGCCCCTGTTAATTCGTGCGTTCTGTCCTTGCTTATCTGCAGAATGCCTCTTGCCTTCTGCCTCCCGCATCCTGCCTCCGGTATCCTGTCTGGGACCTGTCAAAGCGGCGACAGCTCGACGGGCTGCAGTGTTGGCAAAAATGCTCCCAGCGACTTGCGCGCTCAATTCATTTACAAAACACGCACGGTCGTCCCTTCGTCTGTCAGCGGGCCACAGTCGGAATCCGGGCCATGGTGCGACGTGGGCTCTATCCTCAGTTTTCTGCTTCCAGGATATGTTTGCACAGGATTCGGGCACAATTGACACACAAAACATGTGCTCCGGAGTTGGCCGGGAAATATTGTATGTAACAAACAAATAGGGACAAACGATGCGGACCCAAAGATGGGAAAAGATCTTCCGCTGGTTATGACCAGGCCAAAACACAGCAGTCATTAGAGTTGTGCGGTTTTGGGGGGGTTCTGTTCGGGGGAAAATCTGTTGAAAAATCTGAACTGTGAAAGAAAATCAATACTCATCGCCTTGCACGTCGATCTGGTTTTCAATTTCAACAGGAATTACGCTTAATTGACGCTCAAGTGACAGCAGCACGAAGTGGAAGTACCCGCCACAAATCGTCTTAACTTTCACCTCAGCTCTCGACCCCATACCTCAGTCTGATGGTCCCTCAATCCCACAGACATGCCCCTAGAACCAACCTCAACCGCTTAAACAGAAAGGTACAAAGACACGCACACACAATGTCGGTCTTAGAGCTACTTATACTTAGATACACTCTCCTCATTCACTCATTCATTCACTCAACACACACACACACACACACACACTCAGAATACTCTGAAGTTGTTAGCAAGTTCGTGCTGTTGCTGTGGCTGTGCTTGTGGCTGTGTTCGCTGCGATTGACCAAAGTTTTCAATTATTTACAGGTAATTTGGTTCAAAGACACCATGCAACTGGATACCACGGAGCGGCACATCATGGAGACGCGCGGATCCCGGCACACGCTGATTATACGCAAAGTGCATCCGCAGGACTTTGGCAACTACTCCTGTGTGGCCGAGAATCAGCTTGGCAAGGCACGCAAGACTCTCCAGTTGAGCGGAAAACCGAATGTAGCCGTTTTTAATTCACCGCCAATCAGTCAGTACAAGGACAGGTAAGTGAATCCTTCGACATCCTTCGATTACGGTTGCGCGGGACACGTGCCAAGTTCGGAGGAGTTTTTCCGGCTAATTAGAAGTGAGGGTCAGGGGTTCGGGCCATGAGTTACGGTTACGTAATTGAGAATTAAATGCAAAATCAGAAACAAATGTCAGGATTTTGTGGGTTGATTGGCCATTAGACATTGCATTCTACACAGAGATGATGCACACATCGCACACTGAGTGACTTTATTAGATTAATTTCGACGAATGACACAGAGAGACGCCCAATGGATGGGCAGCCCTATGGGTCGCTCAGTGCGTATACGTAACGAATAAAACTTTTAATTGGATTAGCTGTCATCAAACACACACAGACACACACACACACACACACCCACCCATAAGAGGGGCGACACAGATACAAAGAGCCAAACCATCAAGAGAGAAAGAGACACCGAAAGAGAGTCGAGAGCCAGTGAGGAAAGCGACAAACAAGCTCACATCTCATGTCACAGTCGAACAAACTGGGAGACAGCCCAGTCAGTCCATCAGTCCGTCTGTCCGTCTGTCAGTCATTCATTCAGTCAGTTAGATAGCTTTACACTCTCTCGACAAATGGGGAAAATGGGAGGCGAGTGCCATTGGCACCTTTCAATAATTCAACTTGAATTAAGCCCCATACCCGCGAGAACATTTTCCAGCAGAACCACATCTGGAAAATGGAGGAAAAAACTCCAAGCAAATATCGCGCAGAGCAAGTACTAGTAGCAACATTATAATTTCGGGGGGAAGCAACGAACTAACTTTTTGGGTGAAAACTAACTAACCAAGCGATAGACATGTCAACTTTTGCGCTGATTTCATTTCATTTCGTTTCATTTGGTTTTGATTCGCTGGCGCTGCCGCCGCCGGAAACTGCTGCCGGCAATTAAGCTACCAAAAGACCCCCAAAAAAACAGAACCGAAAGCGATTCTGTAGCTGTACGAGTAGCTATAGACTGGCGCCAGTCGCCGTTGCCGTTGCCATTGCCAATGCCGATGCCGTTGCCGGGCTCTTCAATTGTTAATAATCATTTTTATTGCTTACTTTAGTTTTATGCTATATGCGAAAAAGTTTCTCTGATTGGCGTTTTATGTTTTTATTGTGCGTCAGGACTTGAAGTTATTAGTCGCATGGGCCAATAATCAGGCAGAGAAAACAGAAAACAGAAAACATCGAGAGCAAAACAGGAAGAGCAGGGCCTCCGCCTTCCCTTTGGGGCGTAGGCTTGTTTATGTCCTGAATGGGGACGGGACCCAGGAGCAGACCCCATCCTGTGCCCAATGCTGATTAGCATTCAAATTGTGTGCCGAGTTTATCGCAAAGCAATGAAGTTGCGCCTTTGTAATGGAGGATTGCGACAGCCGGGCTCGGCTCCTCTGGACCTGATTCGGATTCTGGCATCCCATGAGCTACATCTTGTAATTAGTTGTTTACTTGAATGCCAACAGTTGCTCTGGAGCGTGGAGTGTGCCTGTGCCTGTGCCTGCCTATAAATAAGTTTGTCCATCAGCTTTGATGACTAATGAGCTTAAGTAGTGCCGGTCCTTGCGGACTCTGCTCTGCTACATTAAAGCCATCGCTGCTGGGGGGATCGAACTTTAAGCAGGGGCCAATGGCCAAAAATGCAGTTGGCCAATCCCCCGACTGGCACAATGCAATGCAGGAGAATGGCAGCAGTGGCGCAGAGTGGGTGGCCATATAACTTCATTTACACTTGAACTGAGAATGTGGCAGGACTCTGTTGGCTTTTCGGTTGAATGGACGCATTGTGCGACCGGCAGGAAGGGGCCCAGACGATCGTTATAGGGTGGTGCATGGGGCGGGGGTCGGGGGTCGGTAGGGCAAACAAGCAGCCAATAACAAAGGGGAGGCGCCCGGCATTATGTTAAGACTGCAGCAGCAACAATGCGGGGATGTGGCTCATACACGCAGTATCTTAACCCCGCCATTGTCCACATCGCTCCATTGATTATGTTGTTGTTGTGGTTGTTGCTGCTGCTGCTGCTGCTGCTGCGACTCGAGATGCCTTGCTGACATGGCTCCTTGCTGGCGCGCTTGCTGTTGACTTCGTCTTCAACAGCTCAAGCTTCGGCTTTCAGCTTCCAACTTTATAGAAAATTTAACAATTTCATATTGATTGCAGCACCCGCCCTAAAATAAATCCCCCACCCAGCAGCAACTGTTGCACGCGATAACTTACCCACTTATCCCTCTCCTTTGGCAGATACAACATCTCCTGGGCAGTCGACTCGCACTCACCCATCGAGGAGTACAAGCTGTCCTTCCGCAAGCTGCCACAAGGACATGAGGTCGTTGGCAATGCCATTGACTCGCAATCGTCTTCGTCGTCGTTGTCGTCATCGCAGTCCTCCTCCTCCTCCTCGTCGCAGATGTACGGCTCTGGTCTCCACTCGCATCACATGGGCAGCAACATCGGCGGAGTCGGCGGCGCCGGCGGAGTTGGAATGGGCAGCTATGCCGGCTACGGCAATCTGATGCACTGGGGACGGAACGACTGGCGCAATGTGGTCCTGCCGGCCATACCCGTGTCGCATCACTATTCGCAGGGCATGAGCTACATGGTACGCGGCCTGGATCCCGATCAGCACTACGAGGCCACCGTGCAGTCCAGGTGAGTGGAACAGCCAGCCGCAACTGCTGTTATTGTTGTTTTTGATAGCCGAAGCAGAACGTTGCTGCCGCATTCTGTTGGGCTCATTAGCAAGCATTTGCATATTAATAACTGCTAATTTTCCTGAGCTGCATAATTAATACGGGCAAATGGTCTTCGATTGCAGGAATCGTTACGGCTGGAGCGATTTGACCAACAGTTTTGTCTTCTCCACATCATCGAATGGTAAGTGTCAGTAATGCGACTAATGTCGCAATATCTCCATCTATCGAAAATGCCAGCCCAGCACTTTGTGTATAATGCATTTTAAGCCTTGGGGCTTATATCCGGCACCCTGTTACGTGTGGCACAACCAATGAATACCCTGAAATGAATTTCGATTGTGAATGCAAGAGTTCTGTGAGGGTATCCCTGCCTCGGCTAGCCGATGGTCAACCGATTGAAATCCTTTTGGCTTTGTATTTGCTTTCTGTTGCTGGTTGCATGCATAATAATTTGGTATTATGCGTTGCTTTTCCCCCGATAATCCACAACAATCACAATGATGCGGCATCGGCAGAGCAAACAAAAAGGGAAAATCAGAAACGGGGAAAAATCGGTGGCCTCTGCTGCAATTTAATGTATTTAAAATGTATTACTGAAGCGAAAGGGAGCGCGCGACAAGTGAGCCGCGAAGTGGATGCATTTACTGCGCTTTCATTTCGTTTCGTTTCGTTTCGGGGAAAATTTAGCAATAATTTTCGCACTAAGGCGCACTCGCACACACCTTAATGCACAGCACATGCACATGCCTGTCACAGCTATCTTCCATTTTCCATGCGCATATCAAGTATACGCACCGCTGGCAGTTATTTTGCCTGCCAGTTGACAAACTCTCGCATGGGCAAATCCTGCATCCATCCTCTGCAGCCCCTGCATCCACTGAGACTGTGTGTGTTTTTGTGGGCATATTGGGTCCACTAATTGATGGGTGGCTCGAGCGTGCAGTCTTGACTTTGCATAATGAGGGTGAGGAATCAAATAAGCGCACAAGGCATCGCTAATTGGATGTGCTGAAAGGTGGAGGAGGGAAAAGGAGAGAGCAAAGTGCGCAGGACAGGATCCCTTCTTGAAAGTCGCAAACAAAGATGCAGTGCATCGACCAAGACATCCCCTCCCACACAGCACGCAAGACCCCGACGGCAGGTGGGTAGATTTAAATGCGCAAACGAAAACCATTTATATGCAAAACTATTGTTGCACTGCATACAAAATGACTACGGCAATGCCACAGAGCGATAGACATGAAAAGCAGTGAAAGAGAAGCAGAGCGTGAGCGAGCAGGGCGGATGGGGGAATGGCAACATAAAATGTGGCGCGCGCGGAAAGCGATTTTCCATGCAAATGACGCACATTTGCCCGGCGTCAGGCCAGACCAGCCCAGACCAGGCCAGGCCAGTGGAGGTGCAGGAGCCACCACTCCGTGTGCCATCTTTTGGCTGCCATGCGAAATGCATACAAATGCAAATAGTTCACAGTTCAATGCCGCCATTGCTGTTGCTGTGTCGCAAGAGCGTTGCCTGGCAAACAAACGCATAAATATGCAGTCAGCAGCAGCAGTACGAACAATAAAACAAAAAAACCAAAAGAAATATGCAATAAACACGCACATGCCGCCGCTATGAGATGCTCGCAGAAGACGACTGCAGGCGGCAGCATGTGGCAGCGACAAAGCGATGCAGCGAAAATTTAATAAACCAAAACGTGAATGGCGCACACATACAGAGATCGCGATGGGGAACAATACAGACGCTTTTCCGCCCGCTGAGACGGAAGCTATCGATGTCGCTAGATGCAAGACGTGTTGCTTTTGACAGGTTACACAGACACTCTCTATCTGAGGCAGCATACTTCATTACGCGCCATTGAAATGGGGTCTGAAGCCTGCATGCCCTCCCCTGCCGAGCAATCAACTTGCATTCCCTGCCACTGCCATGGCTTCGTTTTGTGGCAATCCGATGGCTGTGCTTTGTGCTAATGAAAATGACTTCATTATATTTTCGAAACGTAAACAATTTACGCAATTAGTGGCCGAGCATGCTATGCAATAATACGACAACACCAGAGCACCAGAGGAACGCAAGAGCAACAACAACGGCAGGATACAGCAGCAGCAGCGGCCGCAACAGCCGCAACAGCAACATCATGGCGTGCAATCGAGCAAAGCGGCAACTAATGAGCGCAGAGTGTCATAACTACAGAACAATGCCAGCTATATGTATGCCATACAATAGCTGTGGCACTAACCGTAACAGTAAAGGACAGAGCCAGACCCAGACCCAGACCCAAAGACTCTGCCAACCCAGACAATCGCAGAATAAGGGAGAAAGGGCAAGAGACAGTAGCAGAAATATTACCAGTTCATTTACCTGTTTGCTACGTGTGGCCAGAGCGACTCCCGGGGTCAGACTCCGGCCACTAAAAGAAAACGCCAATGGAGTGTGTTGTCACAGATCCCTCCCCACAGCCGGGGATCCAACGTTTCGCATATGCACTTCAAAGTCCACCTCCTCCACGCATTTATGAGGCTGGTTTGGCAACCACCTGAAGGGAGGTAACGGGTGCAAATGGCATTTGGGAAAACAATAATACCCTGGCATTATGGTGGGTCGATTGCATTCCAAGATGCAGCTCAACAAGTATGTATAGAAGAGAGCTACTTTACGAACATGAGGGAAGCAAAGTTTTCTACAGGAAATGCTGGCGCTTCATTAGTTCTTACAACTTTCCTTTTATGATAGTTCCACAGTGAAAATATTCCATTGCTCATAATTATTGAACATTCATTGGCCAGCTTAGCGAAATAATATCCTGTCTAATAGCGTAATATCCTGTCCTTTGGGTCAGCTGAAGGAACGCCAGAGGGCATATCTACTTCGAGTTGCCGTTGGCTGCATTCCGTCCGCTCTTCAAGTGCATTTAATTTTAACGAGTCCTCTTCTGTAGTCGTTGTTTGCACCCGTAATGTGCTCGACGAGTGGCATTGTACGGCTGTGCCCTTTGTTTTTCCTGGTGTCCTGTCATTGTCGTTGCCATTTCGGTGCGTGGCGGACACTTGGGTGGGGGGAACAGCACAAGGGGCAGCGAAATAGACTCTACTAAGGTATGCAACTATTTACATCATCTATAGCGCTGGGTAATAGTAACGACAGAAGAGCACGAGAGGGTCTGGAGAGTGGCGGGCAGGCAGACTTTGCAGGCGGAGGGTCAGAGGGCATACACACTCGTATACCCCGGCACATAGAGACATAAAAAATAATGCATTTTGTGCACGCGAAAAAATACTCGACATAAAGCAAAAAAGAAGTTAAATAAAATTACAACATAAAGTAAGGCAACGAGTCTGTCAGTGTGTGTTCTGAAGTGCGCTTGTGTGTGTGTGTGTGCTGCATGGTTGTGTTTATATGTGTGTGAATGGCGGACGTTTGGCTAGAAGAAATATCAGAAAATGAAAGACTCGTTGAAACTTGCGTAAAACTTGCTGAAACTGCCAACTGAGGAGCGCCGCAGCAGCAGCGTCAGCAGCAACGGAGAAGCAACAGCAACGGGAATAGCAATAACAGCAGCAGCAACAGCAATGGTGGCAGCAACATGGGGCAGCAGCAGCACCAACAACAACGCCAAGCATTCAAACGATGACAAAGTGGACCCTTACTGCATGCCCCTTAGAATGCGTCGTAGCCGTCGCCGTCGCCGCTGCCGCTGCTGGCACTGAACGTCTGCTCGAAAACTTTCAATTTACTCGTCCTAGTCCGACGGCCAACGTATCTTCTTGCAACACCACACCATTCTCATGGAGGTGCCCCGCCTGCATCTGCACCCCCGTCCCCCTGTGCGTTTGAAGCTTTTGTGTTGCCGCTGGGAATACTTTAGCCGAGGCCCCCAAACAACTGCAGCGTCGTCGTCATCGTCGTCATAGCCATCGTTTTTTTTCTGCTTTTTTCCCCACTTGCATGTAAGTTGCAAAAGTTTTTCAAGGCATATATACCTCGTACTCGCACTCGTAGGAAAAAAAGAAACAAAGGAGGAGCTGGCAGGAGCAGGAGCAGGAAAAAGAAATGAGAGGAAGACCCGCCCGGCAGAAGTTTGTAGTGGCAGCATAATAAGCACAGGCAAAAATAGCACCACGCTCTCGCTCGCCTCCGAGATGTGTAATGCGAATTCTCAACGTGAATGTTATGTTTATGTAAAGTGCAGGTCCCACAATGCCATGCCCCAACACGAAGGCGAGAAAGAGAGAGAGAGACAGGGAGACAGGGAGAGAAGGCAACTAGGAGGCGACACTGTTGCTGAAGTTTCAACTTGCCACAAGTGCCGAGTGGCCGTGCCCATGCCTGGACCTGTATATGCACATACATATACGAAAGAAGAGGTTTGTGTTTGTGGAAACTGCATTACAATGCATAAGGAACCAGAGAATTTGCTGGCCAGAGCTAAGCTTTAATCGGGGCTTTAAGGGTCGTCGGGGCCCAGGTCCAGGACCCCAATGACAAATCCGCTTCCAGCTATAGAAAAAAATACAAAACTAAGCCATAGAAAGGGGGGACGCATGTGGTCCACTTTGCAACAAACGAGCGATGTGTGCGTGCGGAGCATTGTTGAAATGTTGCTGCCGGTGCCGCTGCCGAAAACTTGAAAATCCGCGGTGAGCCTGCCCCAACGTGTGTCCTGCAGCAGTGGCAACTTTTGCTGAATGTGTAATAAACTCGCTGTGCGCCCCGCCCAGCCCCAGTCCCAAGTTTCGGATGCAAACTGTCCGCAAAAGCATCGGAAATGCTGCGCGAAAAATCGGATTTGCCTGCTGTACTTACAAACACCAGCAACGCGATGCAACGGCAGCAGGAGGCAGATAGCAGGATTTTCCACCACTGCCGCTGCTGTTGCTGGTACTGGGGCTGCCTCTGGAAGCATCAGCTCAACAAATCCATGTCCGTGACTGTGACTGCCCCCCATCTATGTCGATTGCACTCGGCCATTTGTATTTGTTGCCGCACCGCAATGCTATTATGTGAAAAGCGCGTTTCGTCCACTGTCGAGGATTGTAGGGACAGTCGACGAACGAGACAGGACCCGACCCGTGACAGGGCCCCGGCCAGGTGCTGAGAGCTAGTCACCGCGGCAGAGCAGACCAGAGAAGAGCAGCCCAGGCCCCGCCACTGCGGCGACATCGATGGCCAGGCGCTTATTTAGCTGCACAAACGAGAAATCACAAGTGACGTTACGGTTTTGTGCCACCGACCGCAAGCAATAAAAGTCGCAACGACAACCGAATCGGAATCGGAATCGGAATAGGACCCATGCGGACCCAACCGGGCTGAAGCGGGTGGCAACATTAGCCGGACAGCCACATGGTCACGAATGCCGGCCGACGCTGCTCATCTTTCCGTCTCCGCTATCACGGGTCTGTGGCCGCGTCTGTTTTCATTATAAAATTGTCGGCGTTCGGTGGTGGGACCGCAATTGACAATTTGCTTTTATTTTATGTTGACAGTTGGGGAATTTATATGGCTGGGCATTGCATTTGATCGTCGTCGCCCGCTGGCCATTTTTCTTAGCCGCTTTACCGCTGGCCGCCGACTAAATGGCCAAATGAATGGAGAAATATGAGCAGAGAGGCCGATTGGATAGTGGATTTCGAGAGCATTTGAGAATTAAAGGTGTCATGTTCCGAGGCGGTGGCGGTGACGGCGACGGTGGCGGCACAGATGCCTGGATAGATAAGCTGTCCTGGTTGCTGGTGGCCAAACATGAGTGCAACATGCAACCTACATTGATACCACGTCCGGCATTCAACTCTTCCTCCTTCTATCGCTCGGCTTGGCAGCTCCAACATCCGATGTTGCCTGTCTATTAAAAGTGTCAGCAATCACTTGTGGGCGGATGCTTCTGGTCCTTCCCACCTCTTGTTAGAGGCAACGAAGCCGGTATGCCGGCATGCACGCCATTTGGTAGGAGATCTGTTTGCTTTAGATAATGTCGAACCATCTGCCAGGCAGGATATCAAATATTTATAAGTTTTGCCCGCCCAGAAATGGCAGCTCGATTCAAAAGAAGAAGCAAAAGCAGATGTAGATGTCCCTGGCATCCTTGGCGTTTCATTAAAATCGCACTGCGACACGACGATACCTTGGATATACTATATATGTGTATGTACATATGTACATATATATATACCACATGCACGTATATCTGGAGCTTTATTTACGGGTATATTTGTGAGAGGAGAGGCGCCTTTGAGGCGCCGCTTCGATCGCCTGAATGGCCAAATGCTCATTTGTCATTATTGACAGATGTTGCACGTTGCCCGTTGCCATTTTAATTGGCGGCTTAAATGAAATGAGCTGCCTGGCCTGGCACCAGGAATGACCTCGCTGCTCAGTGACTCCAGTGAGTCCAACCGAGGCAATTCAGCCCATCCAACACCCAACATCCAATCCGCCCAATGACTTCCCAATTGATTGGCCATCTGCATTCGCCGTCTGCAGTCGTCTGCGCCAAAAGTAAATCCCAGTGATTGCAGATTGCACTTTAAGCGTTAATGATTTATTTTCCCGCATGGATTTTATTTAAATGTCGAAGGATGCAGGACGGATGCGAATTTCATTTTGTTTGAGCACAATGGGCTTTCCACTCCCCACGCCATCCCCTTCCACTATCCACCTTTCACCTTTCTATCCAATACTATCGCTACTTTCAACTATCCTAACTTTCAACGACTCTGCTCCACCTACTAATTGCAGATGGACCTGTCGATCTGTCCACCTTTTTGAATCACGGTCTGTCAGGTTAGTCTCTCTCTGTCTCTCTCTCTCTCTCGAACTCTTTCCCTACCTCTCTGTCTCTATATCTCCAACTTGCTCTCTCTCTCTCTCTTTCTATCTCTCTATTTATTTCTCTTTTTCTATACCTATCATCTCTATTTCTCTTTGCATGTTCAAATCTGCATGATATTTGTATTTATTTTAAAATACCTTGTACATAAAACTCGATATTTGTGCTAAGCTGGTCGGCGAAAAAAAGCAAAGCCCGGAAATAAAATTGGAAAAAATCAAAACAAATTGCATACACCTATGGATGGGCGTGTCCGTGTGTTTTTGTCCGTGTAGTTTAGCAACTATTTTGCGTGCCATTTCCGCCACCATTTCCCAATCCTCGATCAACAACAGAAAAACAGAATAAAAATATAAAAACCAGAAAATCAAACGAGTTTTAATGCATACCCCATTGAAACTCCGCTTAGTCTATATGGGTTTCTATATACACACATATATACACATGCATACAGAGGTAGTCATGTGAGAGAGGTGGTTTTTGTACATTTCAATCTGTTCAGTTGCATGCCCAAACAATTTGTTTTATGGCTATAGCCTCTCCTCCAGGAATATTGAAATGCATTCCCAATGTGATTCTATATAATTTCACTCTTAATGACACCGAAATGTTTGAATTTCTTTATTTATAGATAACGAGATGCGCGATCTAAGTGTCACCTTCTATGGGAGCAGTGCCATCAATAGGCAGAAACTGGGACTCCTGGCCCTGAGCTCGGCCACGCTGATCCTCAGCCTTGTTCTGGCCTAAATTCGATTATGATTTGCTTTCGACTTAAGTTACGGATCTCACCGCCAATAGCAGTAAAGCGTATCGTTTGGGATTTTGATTTTGCGGAATGCAGCAGAAGGATACACTCTAGTCGTAAATGGTAGCCTAAGGAAAGATATATATATGTAAACATAATTATAGACATTCCTGCTACGATTTCTCATTCTTCGATTCAAGATTCTCAAGCAACAAAACAAAAAAAACGAAAAACCAATTTCAAATTTAAATCATGACTAACCAAAACGGAATAAGGAACCATACATTCTACGTGTAACAATCAATGTAAAAGAGCATAGAACTGTTCAAACTAGGAACCATTTATGCATACGGAAAACTAACGAATGAATACACCCATAAGAATACACTCATACACACTCACAAACTCAGTCACATTCGCATTTGCAGACCATTCGAGCACTCAGAAATCCAAGTGTACATAGATTTTATTGCATACTTTTAGGCTTAAGCTGCACCAAAGAAATAATATAATATACAGTCAGTCGTAAATGTATATGTATATGGATATGTATTTGATCGATATAATACACATACATATATACATATATATAAATAAGCTTCAGTGTGTGCAGGTGCATCTGTCACAGGCAAATGGAAAATGCAAAACTGCAGCATTATGCAAATAGTTAATTTAATTAATCTATAAATTCATAAACTAATTATCGGATATGCAATAACCGCACACACAACACACTTATTTTAGTTAAATTAATTTGTGAAAAAAACACAATGTTAAAATCAAAACAAAATCGTGCAAAAAGATTCCACTAATTTGCAATATTTTGAAACAAAGCGCGCCCTGCCACTTACACACACAAACACAAACACACACACACAGGCAAACCAAACGACACATTTTGATGGCTTAAAGCAGTTAGCAGACAGCATTTTTCTAGCTTTTTGCAACATTTGTATGTACGTAGGACCTAAGTAGCTTAATTGACCGCATAAAAGCAAGTAAATTAGTGAATACAAGCCCATTGATTCAATCGTGTAAATTAATCAACTGCAAAGGAAGTCGGAAAACTTCCAAGTGGATTGATTGATTTCCAATTATCGCATAATGTACATACAGAAAATATAGAAAATCTGATTGAACCGTCGCCAGGAAGCAGCAGGCAGGAGAGATGGATGACATATGGATGGGTAGTGGCAACGGCAACGGCAACGGAAACGGAAGTGCTAACTAGGACACAAAAAAATAGCTGATAGTAACTTTATTCAATATCCGTTATCCGTAAATACGAGTGTAACCAAACAAAATGTAAGTGTTTAGATCCAATACCAAACACCGATACAGGGTGTGGCCAACAGGTTGTTTTATGTAAATATAGCAGTGCACCCACAAATATTTAGCCTCACATGATATATATACATATATATATTCGATTCGATATTATTGCTTCAGACGGCAGATCGCGCACCGTTAGTGTTTGGTTTTTCCGGCACCCTGTATTATCGTTTTTAGCAAATCGAAAGCCAAGCAAGAAAAATACAGCAACATGTATTGTATGTGCAACTTAGTGGATAAGAAAATACATATATTACGAGCATATACATACATATATTGAAATTATAGGAAGCCCAATGCCAGGCCAGGCGTACACATAAGACACATGATTATGTAATAGCATTGATTTGGGTGTGTGAAAAAAACGTAATTTGATTTCCAAGTAAACTCAAATTATAAGTACACAAGAAGATACACGGTCGGCTTTTTTAGGATTTACTGGCAAAAGAAACTAGAGAAGAGTCTAAAATTGATATAGAATTATATAAATATATGTGTAATTAATAAACGATGTCGTGCAATTCGCTACAGACAAAGGCCACAGAGTAAATTGAATTAACGTCAAGTCATAATCTATGTTTATGTGTATGTAAATGGATGTGTAATCGAAACAAAAGATACCACAGATATCTCTCCACGCACTCCACTTACTCCACCCACTCTACCCAATCCACCCCCTCTCCACCTCCAGTTCCACTTCCGATACCACCCACTGAAAAGATAATGCTTTTGTCCAGCGATAAGGTAGCTAAAGGTAATCGAGGATATGTATATTGTATGTACACCTGACTATATAGAGGCGACGCCATAACTCGTACTTGAATGTGTAATTTACGGTTTAGTTTAGTTATGTAATTGTATTTAGTTAATTCCGACGCGACCACCACCATCGTCGTACGATTCTACTTTAATCTAAACATAATATTATAATAGCCAGAACACACCAGAACATCATCTTCTGTATTGAATGTATATGTGACTAGAAGCGTATGTGTATGTATATTTGATTATTTTGTAAAATTTTTCAAAAACTATAAATAAAGTCTATATTAACATATAAATGTAAGCCCGAGGCTATGCTCCTCAGCCTCCTTCTTCATCATAATTTATTCATCCATCCCCCTCGCCCCACTGCACCCATTCAGAGAATCCATGTATGTAGTTATCCACTTCTGATACCTGAATTACCTGCTCCCCCACGACGACGATGATGATGATGATGCTCATCAAGCTCATCTCATCTCCCTGTCGTCCTGTCGTCCTGCCGCCTGCTGTCTGCAGTATAAATACAAACACAGATGCAACTTCAAGATGGGAAATGGCTGAAACGGTAACCATAACAAGATGGGCTCCGAGTCGAAAGCGAGTCGAAAGCGAGTCGGAGTGCACGCGAGTCGGAGTGGCATGCATGGCCACAGCAGCTCGAAGGGATCTGAAGTTGCGTAAATGCAAACTTGGTTTATTTTATTTACTCCAGCTCCAGTTGTCATAGCCCGCCTTTTGTATGGTCTGCGACTCCTCCAGGAGGATGCCAGTGTAGACATTTAAGTGGGGAAAACCCAGACTCCCCCCTTCCCCACTCCCCACTGCCCACCGCTTCCTTCTACCATTTCCCATCCATGTGATGGAATGGAAATGAAAATGGAAAAGTTTTCATGTTGCCTCTCAGTCACTGTTGGGACGAGTGGCGGGATGGATGAATGGCAACTGGTTACACAAGCTCTGCCGCCTGCCGCCTGCCGCCTATCGCCTGCCTCCCAGCTCGAGGAAAAACTTTAAATGGAAAATTTGACAGTCAGTCATAACGGTATTTTAAATATGATCCACATCACACGTGTGTGTGTGTGTGTGTGTGTCCCAACACCGAATTCTGAATTCTGCTGAAATGCCTAGGTGCCTAGGCCATGCGGAATGTTATATGAGTTTTGCCGAAAACTCGAATTCGCATGTGGGGAAAACCAAAATCGAAAGTGGTTCTAGTGGGGCTAGCAAATTGAAAAGTTTCACCAGCTAATGAAAAACTCCCGTGCAACATCCGAGAGGGAACGTGCCAATGGCCTCAACAAATCGCCGGAGCATTACGGCCACGTGCTGCCTTCCAACGAACTGCATTTGTTTAATAATTTGCTTAAAAATAAAACCAATGCCAAGGCAGGAGGCACACGGCACTCGGTACACGGCACACGGCAATTGCAAGGTGCAAATGGCATAAAATTACCGCAAAGAACCAGCGACCCAATAAGCAGCTTCCCCACGTGTCGTGCCTGGAATGAAAGTGAATGGAAAGTAAGGGTGGGGGGAAAGTGTGTAAAATGTGAGCGAGGAGAGTGGGGTGGCAGCAACAGAACAACTGCCAAACAAGGCACCAAATGTACGTTCCATGGATGTACATGTGTGCGTGTATGCTCCTCATTTCCGGCCATTGTTTTTGGTCCGTGCACAGGAGTCTATGGCTCGGCTGGGGCTGGGGCTGTGGCTGTGGCTGGTCTGGTTCTAGTTCTGGTTCTGGTTCTACTTCTCGGTGCTGTTCCCATTGCCATTCTATCGCCTTCCTGTTGTCGTTTGAGCTGCTGCTGCTGTTGCTGCTGTTTTCACGTTATGAGCTACTTGTTGTCCTGGTGCCTGGTGCTCTCTCTCGCATACACACATGCCGCACACATCCGTAGGCCTGTGCTGCATGTGTGTGACATGTTTACATAAAGTCCTTTACCGCTTCTAATGCATTATGGCAACAGCACGAATGGGTCTCTGCCGTCCTGCTCATATGTATGGTGCATGCCCCGTACCGAGACCGAAACCAGGAGACCTGACTGAATGCAACAACAGAGGGAGCAGCAGCAGCAGCAGCGACAGAGGCAGGTTGAAATATCGCAGACGCATCGCACACACACACACACACACCAGTGCATAAATATTTGCATATGAAATTTATTATGCTAAAAATAAGCCAAGATTTAAAAGCGACGACGCCTCGTCGGAGCTGACGAAATAGGGCCAACTTGCACTCGCATTCGCACTCGCACTCGTAGAGGGCCAACAGGAGGCAGCCGGAGGGGGGGGGGGGGGGGGGGGGGGAGCTGCATAATGAAGGCAAGGCGCGGCACCAACAAATGTCATGACAACTCTCACTCGAGCAGCCTTCACACCTGCCTCACCCATCCAGGGCCTATTTATGTGGCACGGCATCGTCTTTTGCCTCTGCTCTGTCGGCGGCTCTGGCTCTGGCTCTGGCTTTGGGATCTTTTACAATTTGCTTCCCCTTTGTACGGCCGGAAGTGGGTCACGTATGTACACCTCAGTCTCGCATTCCGGCCAAGACAAAGCGCTGCAGCCTGTAATTAAGCCCGCGATGATGCCGCCGCCGCCTTCCAACTGGGCTCGACATTTGTTGTTCAAGTACGCCTTCCTCCGGATGCCAGAATTGGGGGAAATTAACTTAAATTTTAAGCTGTAGCTGAAGCTTGAGCTGGAGCTGGAGCTGAAGATTTCGAAAGCTTAATTCGCCTCGCAGTTTGTTAAGCGAGGACTAAGACGTCTGTAATGCGTTTAGCGACAGGCATTTGCATGCTTTTAGGTGCGCCACATCATCAAAAAACAAAACAAAACAAAAGCCAGGCCAGAGAAGAAAAGAAAAGAAAAGAAAACTCGTGATAGGCGAATGCTGTGTGCCATAAAAAAGTGCCAAGCAGCGAAATCCATTTTCCACAGCCTGGGAGTTTGAAGGATTGTTTCCCCAGTGCGCCCACTGCCTCGTGCCTCCTGCCTCCTGCCTCCTGCCTCAGTGTCTGGCGGGATGACTGCCTTGCGCCTGACTGTTGACTGCCAGACGATGGGCACGTGGACGTGGGCGTGGACGGGGACGGAATGGACTGGAGCTGTGCGTGTAACAAGTGCCACTCAAAAGGCTCGCTGGAAACAATGAAAGCAAAAAGCACTTAATAGGCTGCCACAGCGGCGTTGACATGGCCATTTATATGCCGCAACTTGGCAGCGTTTTTAATTCATAATGCACATCACAAAGAAAGAGGCGAAGAAGGAGGGGTAGGAGGAAGAAGGTGGATCTCTGTGACGTGCCCCCGAACAGGATGTTGACTGCCAGCGGCAGAGCTAACAAACTTTCCGACACTCGCTCTTCTAATCCAGGCATCCAGGGATCCAGGATGCTGAGGCTGATGCTGTCCCCCCCGTTTGAGTGTTGCCTGTCACCGCGATGTCTGACATGTCTCCTAGGGCAACCTGAGAGAGCGAGATAGAGATAGAAATTGATTTCATTTTCAAATCAGATCCAGATCAATCTGTGTTCAGCCTGTGCACCCACCCGCCGCCGGCGCCATGTCAGAATATTCACTGAAAATTTAAAGGCATTCTTCTCGAATTTACGCAAACAAATAGACATACATATATCCATTTCCATGGTTCAACTGGCTGACAGCTCAAGAATACCGCTGTAATTAACAAAATTAATTATATATGAAAGCTTTCAACAAAATGGTTTTTTAATTTTACGAATGAAAGACTTCCGACATTCTTGTTGACCATTTCCAAAGGATTTTAAAGCCGTGCCCACGAAAGGGTTGCCATGTCAATCTTTCGCCCTATCCGCGCTCTCTGCATTCATATTCTCTGCCAATCCATGTTAATGAAGCCGAGGAAGAAGTCCTCGAGTGAGCCGAAAGTCAGAATGCCCTTAATTTGGTTGCCTCGATGACGATTATTCATAAAATTGCTCTTGTCGTCGGGAATGAAGCGGACGGGTCCTTTGTTTGCTCTTTAAATTGGCACATCGCTAGGTACGAGCATGTATACGTAATATCATTTATAAATACGCCTAACAACGTGCCCCATACGTATTGATGTGCGGCTAATGCGACCCCAGAGAGTGACTGGGCAGCAACAGTGGGAGCACGGGCGGAAGCACTGGCGGAAGCAGAATCACCAGGAGGAGCGCTAACGAGCTATGCCTTGGAGAGGCCGGTGCTCGGCTGTTGCAATTGTTGCCAGAGCTGAATGCCAAAGCAAATAGCAGTCGAGGGGCAGCTGAAACTAAAGTCAAATGCAGACAAACACGAAAAAAAAACGTATAAAACCTTGCAACAAATAGCAAGTTTCAACGGGGCAGGGTCCACGTCTGGGAGAACTGGGAAGGACCACGATGAGGACGAGGACGAGGAGCAGCCAAATCAGAAAATCCGATTTGCATGGATTTGTTGGCTTCTTTTGTTGTCGTAGAGTATCCTTGCCACTGACGCCGATGCTGCTGCTGCTGCTGCTGCTATTATGCTGCACAGAATTGTTGCTGTTGACTTTGTTATATTTTTTTTTTTCTTTTTCTTAATGTCTGCTCAATGAAAAAACCGAAGCTGCTGTTGCTGCTGCTGCTGGGCCAGTGGCAGCTTCGGTTGCTACTGCCTGTGGCACTGCCTTTGGTGCCGCGCTGAGTTCTGTTTGTTTGTTTGTTTGTTTCTGCTAAATTGTGTTTTCCCTGTTCATTCATTCGTTTGGCTTTCCCATCCGTTTTCTGTTCTGTTCTGTTGCTGCGGAATTTTTCAGTGATTTTACATGTAAGCATCCTTGCGAGCTCTGTGGCATGTCCACAATTGAGGCAACCACTGCGAGGGCCTGGCAGGATGTTCTGCTGCTCCTGTACTCCCGCCTCCACCCATCGTCCATCTCGAATCCCTGTCCGCTTTTATATGTTTACCCGCTTACATTTTTGTTTTCTGTCTCCCTCCATCCTTTGCGTTCTCTCTTTTGCAGCTTGGGGCAATTCCCGTGGAGTAAGCGTCAACGAAGTTGTCGTTTTGGACCGCTACATGCAACCCATTGCTCAGTTCTCGGTCCTTGGTCCTTGGTCCTCGGTGCTCCTCTTGGACTTCTTCTCGGCTCCCAGTTCCCACTTGCCAATTGTTCGATTCTATTGCACACTGTTGCTGGTGGTCCGTCCATACATATATGGGTTCTGTGTCCTACAAGGATTTTCCATGTACAATAACGTAATCTACATAATTTTCTTTCAGTTTGGTTTCTCTCATGTCTCCGTTGTCAACATTTCCCACACCGTTTTTCAATTTTTGCGGCCACCATTTGACTTTGGCTTGTCCTTGCCGAGGACGAGGACGGGGACCCGCCCCACTCTACTCCCCTCTACTTGTTGCAGGACGGATCCCCCCGAATGGTCTTCCCACACACTACTTTCCCCATGTGGCAGCATGTGTTTGCCTTCCAGCAGAAGCAGTTCAAGTTGCAAGAGAGCACCGAAAAGGGGCAACTGCCACAGAATGCGTGCAGCAGCTGCTGCGCCCCACCATAAGCCTGCACTCCACTCCATCCATGGTCTACTACTCGGCAATCGCATTATTATGCGGGACATTGTGGCCAGCTCTCAGCGTAACCATAACAGCAGTAACCGAAACCGCCCCCCAGGAGGCACCACATCCTCCACACACGCACACACCACACACGCATAGACCACACACGATTTCAGCCATAATCCATCATAAGTTAAAATGCCTAGCCTAACCCATTTGCTGCTCAGATCATTTTAGCTGCGGCTTTTCTTCCTCCTGCTCCTCCTCATCCACTCTTGCACTCATCCACTCAGTGGTGCCCCCTCGCTGCTGGGTAGCCAATTGTTGAATGAAAATCCATTTCATTTTAACATGCCGGCCAGAGGCCACAATTAGTGCGCATCCACTGGGGAGCGCTTACTTAACAGAGAGCCCCAAAGGGGTACGGACTCTGAGCCCCATCGGAGTACTCCGGGTCCGACGGGTCCGACGGGTCCGACGGGTCCGGGTCCTGAGCCGGACCTCGGGTCAACAGGAGCAGGACAGGATAGCCCTCCTCGGATGACGGCCTGTCAAGCGCTTGTTTCCACACACAGAGAGAGAGAGAGAAAGCGTCCGAGTCAGAGTCAGAGTCAGAGTCCGAGGCACATGGCATGCATGCAACGTGGCCGTCGACGCCATCGCCGTCACCATCGCAGTAGCAGTGGTGGCTGGTGGCTGGTGGCTGGTGGCTGGTGGTGGCTGGTGGTGGCTGCCACTGCCTTCTTCCTGCTACGGGATATCTGGACGTTGTCAGGCAGCTGCCAGCTGAAGTGGCATTAACTTCTCTCTCAGGCTCTCGCTCTCTCTCTCTCTCTCTCTCTCTCCTTCCTTTAACGAATTGTGGGGCGCTTAACTTTTAATACTTATTTCTATTCCATTGCTACTGGTAGCTTTAATTTGCCTAGATTTGGCCTGTGTCTATCCCCGAAGCAAATCGCTTAATTTAGGCGCTGCGCAAATTGCATACTGGGCCCTTCAATAAGATGTGGGGCACGGCCCTACAAAGTGCAACAATTTTCTAATTACAGCCACAATGTGAGCGTGCGTGTCGCGGCCGAAGCCACAGCCCCAGCCCCAGCCCCAGCCGCAGGAGGCGGTCGGTGCATCACGCAATCGTGGGGGACCTGCGACGTGGGGCATGAGGCATACCTCTGCGGGTATGCAACAAGCATTAAATTAATTGAAAAATCAACAAAAGTAAATAAACTTCCATGGGGCCACAGAGCGGGTAAAAGAAAAGCGGTGAAAAACTGCAAATTAAGAAAAATTCAGCACACGACACAATCGAATAAACAGCTCCTCCTCCTCCTGAACTACCAAAGGAATGAGCGGCGCAAATTCAGGTCGGTTGGTGGGGCACAGGCACATGCAACTGCAAATTGAAAGGAAGTGTGCCCAGCGTGGCGGGGCATATCCCCCATTCCTCATCCCCAAGTGGAGCCACAGCCGCAGCCACCCACCCACAAGGACGTGAGGTCAGGCGCCCGTTCATTAATCAAAACAATTAACGAGGCCGCATTTGCGCGACATTTCCTTTTTCTGTCAAGTGAGGGGAAAGCCGTGTCCGTATCCGTATCCGTGTCCCGCGTCCCGTATCCCACGCCCCGCACGTAGCCTAAAAATAATGAGCAGACATATTTAGCGCCCAAGGATTATGGACTCGAAATCTACGGGTATCCGCAGATGTCGTCCTCACCGCCCCACCCGACGGGAATGGGGGTACGGGAAGCACCGCAAAAACCATAACAATAACCAATTTGTCAAGCACATTGACCACATCCACAAATTCTGGCAACGCCTTCGTCGCTGCCCGTTTTCCGGCCACTCCACTCCACTCCTGCTCCACCACCTCCACCTCCACCTCCTACTTTTCCTCTCTGGGCCACGCCGTGCCACTTATGGCAGGAAAACATAAATTTCATGCCAAGAAGCTCTCGGCGCTCCCCACTCCCGTGGCACATCCCGAGCGTAAAGAGCCCCGGCGACCATTTGACAACCAGCCCTCCCAATCCATAAACCCTGGCCTGCTCCCCTTCCCTGCTGCTCCTCCTGCTGCTCATTCCTTGCTGCCAGTTATGAGAAATGGCTTCCATTGCTGCCCCATGCCACCGCCACTGCTATTGCCACTGGATCTTCCCCAGCCTGCTCCTTCTGCTCCTGCTCCTGCCTGCTTTTCCCACTGCTGATGTCAGAGCTGCACTTCCCGTTCAACTTAATTTCTGCTGTCCGCGCTACTGAGCCAATAATCTGCTTTGCTTTGGAGGATAGCGACAGTACAAATAAATTATGATCTCCGTTCGAGGGACAAAAAAGGCGAGCTGCACAAAGGATACAACGGATGCCTTGAATGTCCTCCTCCAAGGTCCTCATATGGTGGAAATTCCCCATCCTTGTGTCCAGGCAGCTCGAAATTAATTTTAAAAGCAATTCCTGAACATTTTGCACACTTTATTTGGGCCTCGATTGTGTCTGTGTCTGTGTCTGTGTCCGTGTCCGTGCCCGCCTCCTTTGTAGGGACCTCGCCTCGACCTGATTGCAGTGGATAATCAAAGAAAGCAGACAACAGACGGTGGCTGGCTGCGACAACGTCCACTGAGGTGGCAACAACAAGGGCCACCGGGCAAACGTTGAGCCAGCAGCAGCAGCAGCTCTGTTGTGTCCTTATCCTGGCGTCCTGGCGTCCTCGCGTCCTGATGTCCCTGTATCCTTCGACTGTCTGCTTCGTTTATGCAACAATTAAAATTCGCAATGAGCGTGATTGTAAATTAAGAGAGATAAAAAATATGTCACATGTGCGGGTTGTTTGTTTTGTTGCGAGTGTGTGTGGGGCGTTTGTGTGTGTGTGTGTGTATCGTATGAGAGTGTGGCGTGAAATATGCGGCAGGCTTTTATTTATGATTTCCGTTGATAAATGGGATGTCCCTCCTTCTGCACGGCTCCGAGCTTGGGTTAATAAAAACAGAAAAAGAAACAGAAACAGAAACAGGCGAATTTTATCGAGAGCATGCAACACGATGGCGAACGGCGAACGGCGACTTCCTGTTGAATTTTTTAGCAGCAGGCAGCAGCCTTGACACCTGCGCGCTGCAGGTACGAGTAAACTCCACAATTAACTGCCCCACTGCACTTGGCCCCCAGAACTTAGTTAACTCTCCAGCAAAAAAATGGTCCAAAAGGTAGTGAGTGCTCGTACTCCATTCCGTGCTGCTTCCAAGTCCTGCTCCATCTCCAAAATCTGCTGCTGTGTCCCTATCTGGACCTGCATCTGATGGCCGCGGGGCAGTCGTTTTCTTTAAGTTTTAATTATTTTGCGAAATGCGAAAACGAGAATTGCATTTCGAGGCAGCTCAAGACGCGAAATGCGAAACTGCAATCCTCTGACCCCGTTGGCCATCTCTTCCTCCACGCTGACCCCTCCCCTAGGTTTTGTTGCCTGCCCCTGCCCCTGCTCTGCCCCGGCGTTTGCTGGCGTTTATTTTATTTACCCAGCGCCATGCAATCTCAACTTGCAGCCTTGTAAATCAGTCAGTCAGAGCCCGAGAGTGGCGTGCTCGTCGTCTCTTGGCAAAGGTGGGTCCCCCTGCTCCTCCAGCCCCTATATTTGTTTTGTTGTAAATCACAAGAAGCAACAACGAAACGAAAATGTTGCAGGCTGCTCGGCTCGGGTTGCTGTTGCTGTTGCCGTTGCCGTCCACCACTACACATGCCACTTTACACCCAACGTAAACACGATTTTCATTTGTATAGCATACACCAGGGCGCCGGAGAGAGAGAGAGAGAGGATGCCCCGCTCGCCTACTTTCTCTCTCTGTGTTATTTATGCAGAGCAGAACTCTCTACACCTCTCACTGCCTCCCCCCATGGGGCACCATCCCACCCCGTATTGCCATCGAAGGCAACGCGGATTGCTTGTTTCTCTTTTTACCATATTTTTTTCCTGCTGCTGTTGCTGTTTAACAAAGCGCATAAATTCGCTTGCAACTGTGTCCTCGCCTCGTGTGGGGTGCCCACTGACCTGCCCCAAAGACCCGCCCCCTGCTGATCGGCCCCACAAAGTGTTCGTTTCGGCTTGCTGCGCTTTCTCATCTGCCTCTTGCTTCTTGCCTTCCCTTCCATCCCCAACCCTCTCCACCCCACCACCCCTCTCTGTTGCCACCGCTTTCCCGTGTTTTCCCGGTCTGTTTGTTTGCTTTGCCTCTGAGCTGGTCAAAACGATTTTTGCCTTGGCTCGTTGGTCCGTCCTCCTCCCCCCCGAACCACCGCCTAAACAACCCTCTCCCTCGCTCTGTGTGCCACCCATAACCATATGCAAAATGTTGCTTTTTCCTGCTGCTGCTGCTGCTGCCCCTTATCTGTGTCCCTGCGGTAGCCCCTTTCCTTCGTGGCACCCACCCACTCGCTAAATATAATAAAAAATAACGCTTGCAACTTAATCTCTGACAGCTCGTTACCCGTTTGCCTGAGCACGATATTCATGAGCTGCTAAGCTCGAGTTACAGTTACTTGGGCAGCAGCAGCACCGCCAGCACCGCCACCACCGTCCCCTCTTCTGTGTGGATACGCTGCACCATCGCTCAATTGCAGACCACAGCCCTGTGGCAGTGGGGCAGCCGCCTTGAGTGTTTGTCACAGATTGCCATTGCTATTATTTCACCTGACGCTCAAGGGGCAAATGTATTTATGCATTTTCACAATTTTCCAGCGCTCTCTCTCTCTCTCTTTCTCTCTCTCTCTCTCTGTGCGACTTTGACATTTCGATTGAGTTACATGAGAACCCGGAGCCCCCCACTGGGTGGACTCACAGATATACCATATAGCATCTAGATATGTGCTGTGCTGCGTGCGGTGTCGGGTGGCAGAAGCAGAACATTTTCTGGCCGACATTTAATTTATATAATTATCAACGGTGGAAGTGCCAAAGGGGTCAGAGAGCTGCACACACGATAAGCGAGTTTCGGTTGAGAGACCTGACACTCGCCGCTCGCCGGGGCACGATAAGAGGCACGCACACACGCAAACACTCACACAATTAGCGTTGACTAATACAAGCACAAGCACAGATACTCGCACAAAGATACAAAGATACTGTCTGACATACACACGTGCCCGCGACTCGCAGCCATTACGCATTCATTGGTCTGCAGGGACTCCATTGTTGCGGCCAGCAGCTGCGTGCTGCCAAAACCAAATGAGCAATTGACTACCGGCCACACCCACACACCCACTCGCACAGCCACCCACTCGCACAGCCACCCACTCGCACTGCCCACCCCACATCCACTGAGACCAACCCAACCCGAAACGACCTTTCCCCGGCGAGAGGGCCTTTTGCATTATCTCTTGGCGTTTTAATGTGTCGGTTTGTAAATAATTGCAAAAAACACATAAATTATGTATTTTAATTTACATTTATTTTGCGCAGTTTTCAATGAAACTGTTACTCTTGCATCGTGCCACATGCCGCACTCCTGCTGCCTACCGCCACCGACAGCAATGTTAATTTATTGTTGCATTCCCGATTCTTCCGCCCCTGACATTAAATAATTGTGCATTTATATGATTTAATTTGCGGCCACTGGCCAGCGGAGCGGCAGAAATGTGCCACAAGCTCTGACTAATTGCCACGGCTATGGATACGGCTACGGCTACGGCTGTGACCCGTGTTGCCACACACGTTCTGTCTGCGATTCGGTTTGGATTGGATTGGGGTTACTGGGTTAGCAGCAGCAGCAGGAGCATCGCCAGATCAATTGCTGAGCCACAGGCTGGGGAAGAGGACAAGTAGGAGCCAGGAGCCACACAGCCACGTTGCCACAAACAATACCAAAAGATACCTATATCTGATATCCAGCCAGGAACTCGAGTAAATGTATGATGAATGTGCAACTGCACTCTCATTGCCTCCTGCATCTCCATGAGCCTGAATCGTATCGGATTTAATTTGGATATTTGCCTGGACATCCCCAAGAAGAAGCCGCAACTGGAGATTAGCCTGGAATTTGGGGAATGGTCAAGATACGATCAATCGAGCGGCAGGAAGGCGGGAAATGAAGCGTGCTCACTTGAGGCCACTCGGACGGACAGGATCGGAACGAGTGCAAAATTACTTGCAAACAAATAGGTATAAGTGGAAAGTTTCTCAACAATTTTTCTCGTTTTTCCTGCTCTTATTGCTGCCGACGCTGCCGCTGCCGCTGGTGCTGGTGCTGCTGTTTTTTGACGCTGCCACATGTAAGCCAGGCCAAGGCAAAGGCAAAAGTCGTTAAAAGTTTATGAAAGTCAAACAGAGGAACGTGCTGAACGAAGGGAGCCCCCGAAAGATGGCCAGGACGAAGATGAAGCTTGAGAAGAAGCTAAAAAGCTGAGGAGAGACAAGAAATTGTTATAAAATAACTAAGCGCAACGAAAACGTGGCTCATTGCTTGTTGGTCAGCGAGCCGGCCATGTCGATGTGCATGTCCCTGTCCCGCTCAATGTCCTTGCTGATTATGGTTTTTCATTTGCTGACCCGGCCCATCACGGCCCGGAAAAACAGTCTCCAACAGTACTCCACTGCTGCTCGGATTTGATGTGCATTATTTCAACGTTTTGAGTACATTCTGAGGGTATGTTGCATGTTCAAAAACATTACAGAGATTGGTGGTATTTGTGATCCTAATATTAGTTTAAAATAAAAGATATTTCTCCAACAAACGAAAACAAGAGACAAAATCCAGAACCCCCTCAAATTTAAACCGAAAACTTTTTTGCGAGTATTGCTGACTAATTTCCATTATCTTTATAGGGTATCTTGAGCTTCAATCCATTATTTTTAGTGTTTTTGCTGGCATGCTTTAAAAATGTTTGCAATTTTTTATACAGCGCCACAATGCTGCCAATGTCAGGATGGGCAGGCCACAGGAAGAGTGGGTTCCCTCGAAAAGCAAACAACAATGACTCGTCGCCGGGTGATGGGGGGGTTTGAGGTTCTCCAATGCTGAGTACATTGTCAAGCGCCATTTTCCGCTTGCAAAATGATTTGATGGCAGCGGCACATCCGCTTCAAGTCTCCTCCGTCTTCTCTTCCGTCGCCCTTTGCTCTTCTCCGGTCTCCTTCTGGCTCCCCCACTTCACTTTACTTCCGCTCCGTCGGGGGGTCCGTTCCGCGCTGTTTGCGCTGCATGCCATAATCCTTCATATTGTGCTCTGCTGCCATGTCGGTTTTTGCATTATGACTCCTCTTCTGTCCAAGGCGGCGGCGGCGCCCCAACATTATCAATTTGTGCGCTCAACTTTGTGTTTAACTTTTGACTTTCCACTTTTCTTGGCCATCAACTTTTCGCGAAATGCTCGCCCGCGATCAATGTCCCACCTGGCAGTGGCCCTGAGGGCACTCTCCTCCACCATTTTCATCCATTTTCATCCAGGGGCCACACCCATTTTAATTTGAACTGTCAAAGCCGTGCGTCGGAATCATAAATTTTATTAAGCGCAACCAAGCGACCATTCTGGAAACTGACCCCCGATCTGCTCGTGTACACCCGTACACCCGTACACCCTCCGGGCGCTGTCTCTCTTCTATTAGCCGGACTGCACGGTTTAATAAAAAAGTTTCGGGAGTCGCTTAAGTGGGTCGGACAGAGGGTGCCGAAACGGGAGCTGAGGTTGCGGTTAATACACAAGTATGTATATCTCTATATACCTGGAGGTGTACGAGTATATACATATATATAGCTACGTATATCTGTTCTCTCTGTTCTCTTTCTCCCCCGTTTTTGTAAACTTTTTTAATGCCCCGCCATTTTATGGAGAACGAGAGAAAATGAGACGGGGTGGGACAGTCTTTTCGAGGAAGTTTTTGGTTGCCTTCTAATAGAGTCGTAATAACTTCATCATTATTGACGCATAAAGTAAAATTTATTTATGCTTGCTGGGCCGCTTTTCGCTTTAATGCAATACATCCATCCATCCATTCCAAGACATGCTCTGGCATCCCATCCATCCATTCAGAGGCCCCGAAATAAGACTAAATAAATGCTTTTATGTGTGCGGGTCGCCCATCCTGCCTTCTGGCGCGCCCTCCTGGTCCGGGCATAGGCATGGATTTTTATGGAATATTTCTGGACGAATTTTTTCTCATTTTATTCCTTTACGCATTTAATGAACTATGATGAGGGTATACCGGTGGCTGGTGGCTGGTGGCTGGGTGGCTGGTGGCTGGTGCCTGGTGCCGGGTCCAGCCAGACGCCGCCCCAATTCCCAATCGAAATCAGCACCCTTTTCGATTTTATTGAACTTTTTTTATTAACTTTCGCATCAGGCGAAATTTATTGCCTTTTTGTTTTGGGGATGAGAGATAGAAGGTCTTGCCCGCCCCCAAGGATACTCCGTCTTAATGATAATTTCTCAGAGCATTTGAAGGAGAAAGAAGCTAGGGAATGCTTTGTAATTGTAAAGAGACACACACAGAGAGAGAGACAAAATTTTTGCCATTTATTTATGCATATTTGTGGAAGGAACAAAGGCGCTACGCCACGTCCACACACATACAGAAGAGGAACCAGAGGAGTGCTAGGAAATACAGAAACGAAACGAAACAAAAACCCCAACAAGACAAACTTAACTAACTGTGAAATTTCTTATTGTGATTGCGTTTGTCATTGCGTTAGTTTACAACTCCCTCTCTCTCACACACACACACATGCAGCCAGAAAGACAGGTGTGTCACCCACACTGACAGCCGCTATGTGCCACACAGAACTTTCCATTGCAGCAAGCAGGCAGCAGCACAGCACCGCTCAAAGACATTGACTGCACCATTCGCCAAGTTATGAAAATCTGTGCGAGAATTCTCTTAGCTAAAGCGCATTGAACTGTGCAAATTGCGAGCAATTTAATTTTTTTCGCTCTCTCTTTTCCCTCTTAGAAATCATGCTTGCTGCATGCTGCATGCCACTGCCACACCACCTCGTCGCCCCTCACACGTTGAAGCGAGCTCTCACGCAGCTGCCCCGCGGGAGGTTGGGAAAACTTTGCGTAATACCAAAAAGTGCTGGCAGCACATTTCGAGTGCAAACTTTATATTAGAGTTGAAGTGCCACATAGACACAGATACACACACACACACACACACCACATACACGTATACACTCACACCAGCACACAATCCCAAGCAAGTAAGTAGAAAAGTGGCAAAAGTGCAAGTACGTGGCTTGGCTTGCCTTTGGGGTCCAGAGGAATACTAGCTCTGTGCCTCGTACCATTGCCACTGCCGCAGCCCCTGTCCCTGCCACTGCCTCGCGTTATTTATGAGTTGCGTATGTTATAACGAACTGCAGCAGCAGCAGCAGCAGCAGCAACACAAAAGCGCAGCAGCACAAAGCAATGCCCCAATATGACAACGAATACGACAACGACATGAAGATGTTTGCCGGGGAAAAAAGTCCTTCGACGACCAGTTCTCGCAATTACAGTGCACACAAGTCATCGACTTGCTCAAAAGTTCAGCCAACTTATGATACTCGACAGCGCATTTTCCCTGTTCGCATTTTCCCTTCATTCTTTTCTTTTCTCCTTTTTTTTGTGCATCGAAAATATTGCAAATTTCCCCTTTAGCTCTCCACAAAGCTGTGTGTCCCGCGTGGGGCTCTGCCATGGCAACTGGGCCTCCCATCACCCATCACCCAACGTCCTGATCCTGCCACCTGTGCCACCTCTCCTCTGTATGCCGCCGCGTGTCAGCCGCTAACTAGGTGGCGTGGGCGATGATGTTGCATTGGCGCTTTTGCACCTATTTTTCATGTGACTCCGATGAGACCTCCTTTTCCAGCTCCGGCTCAGAGTCCGTGAACGTGGATGTGGAAGTGGACCTCCCCCTGCTCCGCCATTTACCTGTCCCTTTGAATGGATTGACGATGACACGCAATGTTGCGTTTTAAAGAAATTAATACACTTTCCGCTGTTTGCCCGCCCAGCGTTTTCCACGGTTCGCATTTTTACCCCCTTACACCATTTTCCAATTGCACGAATGTCCCCCTGTATATATATACGTATTCCCCCTGCTCGTGTTGCTTTTGTGTCGCGTTTCTGTTGCGTTTGTGTCGCGTTTCTGTGCTCAGCGATTTGGCTTCAGGACGTGCAAATTTAATTGCATAATTTCAGATTTATTTTTAATTCAACTAGCGGTGCAACACACCACACCCACTTTGCCCCCTCTTTTCCACCTCTTTGCCCCCTCTCTGCCACCTCAGATTGTGTGTGTGTCCCCTGCTGGCTGTTCCTTAATGGTCGTGAACAAAACGCTAGCTACTTGCCATAATAAGGGGTTATGCGACGAGATTCAATAAAAATGAATTTGCAAAATGTGTTCTCGTTTAATGAGCTGCACATGTGCGTTTTTAATTAATAACAAAGCGGGCACAAGCTTGTACATACAAATACAAATACAGGACCGATGAGCGGACAGGAAACTTAATTTTTATATTCCTATTATTTTATGGGTTATATAATATTGGATTAGGCATGCCTGGCGGGATCCAAATATCACGCTACACTGCTCTGAACATAAATGAAACGTGTTGATACCCTTACTGTGGAATGTTACCAGGGTTACTCCGATTATTAATTTTGATACGATACTTTGTGGAATCAAAGACAATTTTCTTGTGCTTCGAAGGAGTTTTTCACTGGCACGAACCTGTGAACGATTGTTAGCATCGTTTCGAACCTACTATCAAAATCATAACACCCCTTTTAAAGGGCATACGATATCCGAAATACAAGAATGTGCTCATATTCAATATTGGATTACTCGGGCTAATTAGGAACCGAATGAATTTCCAATATGGGTATATATATTTTGGCCACAATCGGTCCGAATTTCTGGCACACAGCATGTCAGTCTAATTGCCCATTGCCTCACCCTGTGCTCTCTGTGTGTGCCCTGGAAAATCAAAACAAAATTTAATCATGTTAATATAATTACTAAAAATTAAGCCATAATCAACACACGCACGAAGCAGGAACAGGGCCAGGACCGGGACCAGGACCAGGAACAGGCCCATGGCAAACACCTGCCAGCAAAAGGCAAACAACAAATGGCAGAGGACTCTGCTTCCTTCCGCCAGAGCTGAACATAACACCAAAACGACCCAAATTATTTTTAATTCCCCGCTGGATAAGCCAGCAGTCGAGCAACCGGAAGCCGGGGGATTGGGCCTCCTTTGGAGGCCTTTGAGCGTCTGCTTCCACTGCAATTTATCCTAAGCGACCGGCAGAGTCGCGTGCTGCGAATATTAACGAAATGATTATGGAATTCATAATTACACAGGAGCACAGCTGTAGGTATGTGTCGGTCCCATTGTGTATTGTAAAATACGTCAACACATTTGCTCAGCCAGCCCGCTCGATCCCCGAAGAGCCGGAGCTCGTCAGACAATCTCTCAGCGGCAGGAATGGAGGGTTGTGGATTGAGGGCGTTTGCCATTGCCCCACATGGCGCATACGCAATTTCCAATGCTTTGCCAACTCAAATATTTGACGCATACAGTGCGTGATTAAATTAAATGCGAAGCCAGGACGAGTTGGAGGCCAGGCCGTATGCCAGGCGACACAACTAATTAAAAACGCCCGAACAATGGCGACGTGACCGGGACCGTGAAAGGAATTTCTCTGCACCGAAAATTCAATTGGCATCCGAGGTCGATGACCCATTGAACTGCTCTGCCGAGTGTGTGTAATGGACTTGCCGCTGCCGCTGTCGCCGCCCAGAGCCGAGCCGCATAATGCGATTATTGTCCCTGGTACATATGTACCATTCGGTTGGGATAATTCAATAAATTGCAATTCCATGCTGCTAACTCGCCCCGTGGGGATTTGCCTGCCAAATCAAATGCACTTAACTAAACTAAATGTTGCCACTCAGCCGCAAACATACAAACGCACACACAGAGACTCGGGCGGTGCCACAGAAATGCGCCCCGAAGTAGGCAACGATATGCTGGCAGCATAAATTTCATTTCGTGTGGAAAAAGGGAAAACTGTTAAAAGGGACTCGACTCGCCTCCCATTCCGAGATCTGCCTTTGCTTGCCTCAAACGCTGCTCCGAAATAAGCTGAAACTGAGTTTGAAACTTTTTTAAGTTAATTGAAATTTGGTCCAAGGGCCCAAGATGGTATGAACTATAGTTATACCTTCGAAACCGATGTAAATGCACGATGTGGTAGAGCCTTGTAATCCCTGCGTAACCACCTCTAAAGGGTATCCCCAAAAAAAGGTTTGAATTCTAGTTTTCGTTTGATCAGAACCAGGATTGCCTCTGCCCCATTCCGGGCGGATATTTATGCCCATGCGTAGGCCTCGAAACGGCAAGACTCGGACTTGTTGAATGGCCTACGAATATGTTTTGGCCATTTCCAATGGAGTTTTTCCCCCCTGGTTTTCCTTTTGGCATCCTCCTCCTCCTCGTGCTCGTGCCACAGAAGCGCCAAACAGTTTAGTCAGTGCCGGGCAATGTGCTTAAGTCTCATTTATTTTTCATGACTTGGCCTATAAAAATTGTAATTTCATTACCACCGACAGGCGGTTGCCAAGAAGGTGAGAGCGGTGGTCCGTGTGGTGCTGGTGGGGGCAGTGGCGGTTAGAGGGAGCTGGGGTGCTGGGGCAGGGTCTTGAGCAAAAGTGGCAAGTGCAAAAATTGAAACACACTTGAAAAATGGAAGGTGGCCGGAAACACAACCACAAGCTCAAAACACCCGAAAGGTGTCTACTCCCACTGGTCCTGCCACATCCCGTCTCCCCCTCCCCTCTTTCGCCCTCTTAGTCTCTGTGCCTGGCTGCTACCTTTTTTTATGAATTTTTAAAAATGTTTCTGTTTTGGCGGCTGCCCGCGCTGATTTCGCAGTCATGGGCAGTCATGGCCGTGTGGTCGTCGTAGGACCCAAATGCCCGGCCACTTGTTAGCTATTTTACGTTCCCACAAAGGCCCTCTCGCTATCTGTCCATCCGTCCATTCATCCGTCCGTCCGTCCGTGTGGGTTGTGGGAGAGTGTGGCCAAGGTACTTAACTTAAATGCCATGCCACACAGTCCTCCACTTGCCCTGGTCCTGGTTCTGCTGAGACTTGGGTCTGGTCTAGTCTGGTATTCTTGGCCAGTCGACATCAATTTAAATTGAATTTTCAATTTTACCTGTGGGCTCGGGGTCTAAGGATGGGTCTAAGGATGGGTCTAAGGATGAGGAGGATGAGCGGCTTGTGCCTTTTGAGTTTCTTTGGAAGAGCTTTGGTATGCAACCCAGACGACCGACAATTTATGTCTTGAATTAGTCTAATGTACAATTTAAACCGAAACTTTTTATCTGGGGGGGGCACGGCACGGCCACTCAATTCAACCGCATGCCCAAAATGGCATGGGGTTAGGGCGCGGAAGGGCAATCTTAATTGATTAGGCCCGACATTTAATTAGCAGCGAATATTTTTGGTTCCGCTGCGGCTTGCCTTTTGAGCACATTCATCATGCTTTGATGGGTTCTGGTTCTGGTCCTCCTCCAGGTCCTCCTCCAGGTCCTGGTGCTGGTACTGGTGCTGGTCCTATGTCCGCGCTTCAATGTCACCAATTATGCTAATTAAAGGTGCCGTCAGCGGAGGTGGAAAGCTCAACAAAGCGCGCAAAATGTCTCTGTTTATGGCCCAGAGGGATGATGGGGTGCCTGATGGATGTGGTGAGGGGCAGGAATTGGTCGCCGGTAAGGGGTGGTTATTTTTAAACGACTAACGGGCAGGCTCAAAAGGGCTAAGGCTTATAAAAAGGGCTAACTAGCTGCTGGCTGGCTGGCTGGCTGGCGGGCTGCCTCGGGGGTCTGGGCGTGACAATTGACAGCCGAAGCGTAATTATCAAAATATGTAGAAAATGGTAGGGCTGCTGCCGCTGAGGTAACAACCTTTTGGAATTGACAAATTAACATAAGAATGGTTAGTCAGGTGAGCAGCTATACAGTTGAACGTTTATGCAGACAAAAGGGGGATGGAAATTGGGCGGAGATACATATATCCACAAATTGCTGAATATCTTAAGCCTTCGGGCGGTAACGAACCTGTTGATGAATCAAATACGAAATACAAAATTCAAATTTAAGGCAAGCCAGGAGCAATTTCAGGGAACCCTGGTCGTTGGGCGTGGCCTTGCACATTGTCTGACAATGCTTAACGCTTGCTGCACTAATTCAATTAAATATTTGTCTTTGTAGTTTCCCAGCGGCACGCACAGGCACACAGCCGCCCTGAGACGAAAAGAAGAAAAGAAACGAAACGAAACGAAGAAATATGATGAGGGCAAAAATACCCAGACACCAGAGCCCATACCGCTCCCTAGCCCAATACCAGTTCCGATCCCTGACAAAGGCCAAAGACAAAGAGAAAGCCAAGGCTGCCGGCGAAGGATAAACAGCTCACCGTAGTGGCTCCCAATTCCCGATTCCCGGCTAGGACATGGTCCTCTTTTGGTGGAGCGGAGCGCCCTAGCGCCATAACGCAAATATTGTCGAACGTGAAGCTTTCACTGAAAAAGTGAGAGCAGGCATAGGCGGTGCCGAAGGAACTCGAGCCCTGCAAGGAATGAATTTATTGCTTTTGGGAATTTTCCACTTGATGGCATTTAATGCGATTTAGTATTTAAATGAAGACGGGGCTGAAGCTGGGAGCTGGGACAACAAAGACGATAAACTTATTCGGGCGCATTAAATTAATCTCAGCCAAGGCAGCATCTCCTCCTGCTTATTAAGTATATGGCAATGATAATCCTGCCCGTGCCACTGCCCGTGCCCGTGCCCTGGACTTTACACCCATCTCTCTGCATGCGGATTCAGAATTTGAATGGATATGTTGCAGCTCCAATCGATGGCTCCTCGATTACGTCGTTGACTGTCCAATGGCTCGGTGGCAGTGGCTCGAAATAGTTTTCGCTGATTGAAAATTGGAACTAGACACGGTCACACACGAGTGCCACCAGGAGGCCCACACAGTACGTACACCCAACGCCCGCCCACTGCCCCACTGACTGAATGACTGACTGACAGGGCAATCTAAAATGTTTTGCTCGCTGCACGTGAGTGCCCCTCAACAGGAGCCATCCATGGGGATGAATGCCGCACCAGCGGGAGTCGCATCAGCAACCAGCCGGGGGATAAGTGCTAGTCCACCGCATCAGCCCTGCAGTTATACCATACATTTTCCACCGACGGTTTTCAAAGAATAGAAAACCATTTTCAGCAACAGATTTCATGAAAAAAAGATTGGACGAACAATTCAATGGGTTTTCGGCTGTGCATTTGCTTTAGATTTTTGGGTCTTTGGTCTTTGGTCTTTAGATGCACCGCTGCACTGGGATCCGCTTCTGCTGGTGGCGACACTTGATGGTGTAGTCAAGTCATTGCTATCAAAATATAATTGCCGGTGGAACGGCTATCGTGCAGCAGCAGCCCCACTTCACAATTTCCATCGCTTTTAGTTTCATTTTCCCAACGGGGAATGCCAGTGGCGTCTCTCATTTAAAGCTTTAAAGTAAATATTTAAACAATTGTTCTTTTTGTGTGACTTTTTATTATCGGATAGTGTATCGGCATGACAATATGTTAGTTGAATAAATAAATAAATAAATAAGTGGTGTCGCAAAAAGTGTAAAGCGCATAAATCGAACAGTATCCTAATTATATGTGTAATATGCAGATAAATATGTTGCTATTTGGTTAGCAAATAAGCCAAATCCGAGCCGAGTCGATTGCCCATTGCATAATTCAATTAAAAACCGCCAGCATTAACGTTAACACTGCTCACCTTTCGTTTTCGATGGCGAATGCAAATAAAAGCCAAATAATTGACTTTTTGGCCACAAATAAATACTAAAATTAACTTAAACTGAATACCCGACACAGACACGAAACTGGAAACTATGGAAGCTAAAAACTCATATGCAAACTGCAGAAAATATAATTGTAATAAAATTAACAAAATTACTGTCTAAATTGATCCACCACCGGAGTACAGAATAAATAATTGATATTCGATATTTGTTTAGAGAGCATAACGCATAACGCATAACGCCTAAGCCTAGGGGGAGGGTCGAAAGTTTTTTAACTTTTCCCGGGTTCTGTTTTGAAGAGAAAAAACTTTCAAGGAGTCCTATACGACTAATCGTTTGCCTTAGAGTCTAGTATTAACATTTTGTTCGGTTATTAAGTTGTTCATAGAACTTACTTTTGATATATCATAGATATATGGTTCCTAAAATTACCGCAACACCTTCATGCCGCCAACAGTGGGTGCACCAGTGTCTGGTGTTGTTGCAGTGCCTCTGAGAGGGAGCGTCTAGTGACTCGACCTTTAACCAAGTTTCGCCTCAGGCTACTAATGGTGGTCCCTCACTTTTGACGCCACTCCTCCTGGCAGCAGCAACACACACTCAGACACACACACTCACACACACATGTGGGTGCAGGATTATCCACTGCATGGGCAGGCAGCATTTGAATAAAGATGTCGGCAGTAAGTCAAACATATGCCTGCAGCGATGGGCCAACAGCCACGCCCAGCCGCAGTGCAAGATTAGATTTACATTATGATGGATTGCGCTTAAAACCTGTGCCCTTCGACGAACTTACCTTCGCCATGGGGGCAATGGTTTTAGCCTACGAGCTAGAGCCAAACTTAATCGATGCACGAACTTACCTTCGTGCGCTATAAAGATTGTGTATGTACAAGAACTAGGACCCGCTAAACCCACAAGGCTAGTCGGGCATAGTCGGAGTGTGGAATGGGACTTGGATTGGGACAGGTGGGACTGATGGGAGAGGTGGCTATGCTAGCAAATAAATACCCTTAGAACTACGCGATCTGGATAAGAGTCCTAGTCCTCCTCCTCTCTACTGGTTGTAGGGATGGCAGAACTGATAGACCAGACGCTGCGACCGCTCCGTTTTCTTCATGATGCCCTTCTTGTAGTACTGCCGGATGGAGCGGGACAGCTTGTCGTAGTTCATGGCCGGGCGATTCTTGCGGCGACCCCACAGCTTGGCCACCCGCACCGAGTCCTCGATCTTGAAGATGCCCTTGGTGCGATCGATCCAGCGTATGGCTGTGCCGTTCACCTGCGGCGATGACAGCAGCTCCTTGAGGAACTGCCACAGATGGATGTGGGAGCCGCCGCCAGTGCGTCCGCCACTAGTGCGCTTCACAGGAGTGGAAGTCGGTGTGGCAGCTGTCACTGCGGGAGTGGAAGTGGAAGTTGAAGTGGGCGTTGGCGTGGGTGTGGGGGTTACTGTGGCTTCCACCTCCATATCCTCATCATCTGTTAAGGGGAGAAACGAAACGAAAAGAAATTAATCTCAAGAGAACCGCCAAAGCATCCCCAATCCCCCACGCACCTTCGCTGTCCTCATTGTAGTCGTCCAGGTTCAGCATCGGATAGCTAGCTGGCGGCCACAGATCGAGGCCTGGCTGCTGCTGCTGCTGGTGCTGGATCTGGCTGTTCGGCTGATCGGCATAGGCCATCTTCCATATCTCCAATTGGGCATGTAGTGTGCTCCCGCTCTGGAAGGAAAAGAAAGCCGAAAGTGATACATTTTGAATGGGCACACAGACAGACAAACAGACAGAGCATAGAGCCTTAATCCCGGCTAGATCTCAATCTAGACGGCCTATCAATTGGAAATTCTTATGCTATCCAAGTGCATAAATAAATCTGCACTATCTGCAGTCTGCGGAGGCAGCCTCCGCAGACAACAGACAAGCAACATCTACAGCAGCAAGCAGCAAACAGCAAACAGCAACATCAACTAGCAACAGCAGCAACAAAAACCACATGAGACTGCGACAACGACTTACTTTCACCTTGCAATGTCGTTGCTGGTCGTTGGCTCAGTTCGAGTGGAGTGGAGTGGAGTGCTGTGCTGCTACTGCCAGTCCCCAGAGCCAGAGCCAGCGACAGAGACAGAGACAGAAAGCCATAGCCATAGTCATCTGAGCCTCTACGCGATGGTTGGCTCGTAATCATCCATCCAAGTGCTGCAGTTTCACCAAACAACCTTCACACATTCTTTCACCTTTACAGCCATGACCACGGTTACTAATTTTGTCGACTGCTCGGCTTGGCTGGGCTTGTCTCCACTCCGATTTCATTTCGCTCGCGCTCTCCCGATCACGTTCGTTGCCCAAGTCTTTTGTTTCGTTTTTTGTTGCAGTAGCAGCACCATCGGCCTGGGCCTAAACGAATGTAATCATTGATATATTTTTGGCAAAAGTCTTCGGACTGGACTGAAGCTCTGGAGAGCGCATGTGGAGTAGTTTTTACTCGTAGAGTAGATGCCGCAAGCCTTTGCCTAATTGTTGGCGGCAACAGGTTTCGGGGTTTTGAGTTGTTTTTGAGTTTTGCGTTTTGCTTTCTGATTTCTGATTTTGGCTTATTCAAGTATGTAAGCTCCCGTGGCCTGCTCTGCTCTGCTGTCTTGGCCTGCTCTTCTGGCCCGCTCTGGCCTGGCCTGGCCTGGCCTGGCCTGGCCTGGCCAAGAGCCATGACGTCAACACCAGTTACGAAACTTGTTTCGTTTTAGTTTTCGTTTCGTTGTATTTTGTTTTGTTTGCGTTGTTTTCGGTTGTGTTGTTGTTTTGTCCATTCCATTCCATTCCATTTCGATTCGTACGCGAAATTTGATTCAATCGCATTGATTGGGCTTTCTGCTTTCTGCTCTGGGCCTTTTGCCTTTTGCTATTGCCATTTGCATTGTGTGATTGTTTTACATGGTATCGGGCAATGCTTTGTGCTGATCAATTTTGTAATAGATAGTTATTTTGGCACTCGCCTTGCCCAGTTAAGTCATAGCCTTTACAGACTGCTACTACAACTACGAATGATGTACATGGTGCACCATAATGATGGTCGACCACTACTTACCTCTGGCAGTCGACGCACGAATTCCTCTTCGCTGAGTAATGCCAATGCGGCGCCGTCTTCGGAGAACTTCAGCTCCAAATTGGCGGCCGGCGGCAGCTTGAACTGTGCCAAGGTGGATCGTAGCCATGCGTGTACTTGCGAGGGTGTCCATGCATTTGGATCTGCAAATAGTTATGAAGAACCATGAGGAAATCTGCATACCAAAGCAGAGAGGCCATGGAGACTCACCCTGCGATATTTGCAGCTCCATACAGATGGCATCAGCTTCCCGCTTGGCATGCTCCAGCGCCAGCGAAATGACAGGCTCAAAGTCCCCGCGCACCTCGGCCAAGCCGCCGATGAAGGATTCCAGGGCCAGTGGCCGCAGGTTGTGCTTCTTCTGGAACGTCGTGTCCTCCAAGCACTCGCGCAACAGCTGATGGTCGGGCTTGGTGTCCGGCTGCGCCTGCTGCTGCTGCAGCAAGGCGTTCAGGTCGATGAAGCTCTCAATGTCCGAGTCCAGCGGCTCCGCCTTAATGCTCTCGCTGCAGGAAGAGCGCGGCGAGGGTGTCTCACAGTTGGACTCTGGCGGGGAGGGCGGCAGGATGTGCAGCTCCTGCTTGATGCTCGAGGCATCCAACGAGGGCGAGGGGCTGCTCAGACAGTCGTAGCTGCCGTGGAACTTGCCGTAGCCCCCGCCGAATGAGGCGAACTCCGACTGAAGGGGCGAGGACTGGGGAGAGGGGTACACGCTGTGTGGATAGGCAGGAGGAGGGATCAACTGATGGCCGGAGGAGGCATAGGCCAGTGCCGGCTGCTGCTGCTGCTGCTGCTGGTTATCCGTGGGGCAGTCCCAGGCGCATTCAATCTTGATCTGTGGCGCGTTGTACTGGTACACCGTGGTGGGTATGCCGGCGTCCTGTGGCAGCAGCGACAGATCAAAGTTATCCGCATAGGCGGAGTACTGGTCCGGCGGCGTGAGGGCCTGGAACGGTTGTGGCTTCAGATGGGGACTGTGCGGCATCTGTTAGGGCGAAAAAAAGAAAAGAATCACGAATTAGTAAATGGATTAGGGACATCTTCTGTCTGCTAAGCGGCGCCATCTTTCCTCGATGGCGAATTTCGAGTATCAGCAATTATCAACCGATCGGAGCTGCCAAATTGCGGCCACCTGTCTTAATTATCACGCCCATGAAAGTTAATGAATTTCTGTTACTTCTCCACTGGTTTTACGAGCGTGTGGCTGTGGCTGTTGCTGTGGCTGCCGCCTTTCTAATTCGTACTAGCATCACCAGACGACCTACCTGGCGAGCGCCAAAAAAAGTATGGAAATTTTTCGGATTCTGACTGCTATTCTGATTCTGATTCGGTTGTCGATTGTTAATTGTTGATTGTCGGTGCTTAACCTTAAGATTTCCAAAAGGCGGGCAAAGGTCTGCAAAGGCAACGGCAACGGCAATGGCAACGGCAATGGCAATGGCGGGATGTGAATGCGAAACCGACCAGACAACAGCAGGAGACGTACTAAGCTTCGAGTGGCATTGATTTTCTCATTTATCAAGCTGCGACTTGGCCTGTGACGCCACAAAAGCCAACTGCAAAAAAACCCAAAGCCCCAGCTGTGGAGGGGGGCGTGGTCTGGACAAAGGGGGAGCACCAAGACTAGAGCAGGGCGAGATGTGGGGGCAGAGCTCGGTGTTTGTTTGTGTGCTTTTTTTATGAGCAGCCCAAACAATGACTAGATCGAAATCAAAGCGTTCTCTTGTCGCTTGCTTCTCACAGAGATTTCTGTCTGTTTTACTACCTTCCTCCCTCTCGTAGTCTGTTTTTTTTTCTTCTCTTTCGCTCTACTTCTCCCCCTCTCTTTCTCACTTTTTCACTATAATTTGTAGACTATAGCTAGGGTGTTCCCTACCTTTGAGGAGATGCTTTTAAAGCCTATCATTTTCCTAAAGAATACATTTATTATGAATGGTCCATCGAGAGCCTAATCCTAATCATTATGCTCTTCAGTCTTCCTAAATCCATAAAATCCCTTATCGAGGTCTTAAAACAAGTCGAAAACATTGGTTCTTGTATACTTTCAAAATATTTTAAAAAAGATACAAATGTTTTTGAATCCCTTTCTGCTTTAAAGAACGAGAGAGTCCTAATCATTATGCTCTTCAGTCTTCCTATATCCATAAAATCCCTTATCGAGGTCTTAAAACAAGTCGAAGACATTGGCTCTTGTATACTTTCAAAATATTTTAAAAAAGATACAAATGTTTTTGAATCCCTTTCTGCTTTAAAGAACGAGAGATCTCATAGGGTATCACTAGTTTCGCCCTCACAATGGTTGCCTTTTCTTCTGGTTTTGTTTCATACTATTTGTTTGATATTCATTTGCACACAGCGTCACAAAAGAAGGCAATGCTAATATATGGCCCGAATGCGCTACCAATTTCTACCTCGGAGAAACTGGTTTTTCATTAAGCAACTCGATGCAGCAGCTATCTGCTCGTATCTCTGGGGAGCTCGGTGTGTCACAATGCTTCAAGGGGGGGGAGAGGCAGAAGAAGGTTGCCATTCGTAGGCAGAGGAAGGCTGTGGGCTGCGGGCTGTGGTGGCAGAGGGAGGGGGCATGCATACGCTATGGCTATGCGCTGTGCGCTTATTATTAATAAAACAGCTCATACTGGATTTTCCGACAAGTACTTTCGGTTGGTGGGCACCAGGCAGAAGGGGCACCAGGGGGAGGTGAGAGGTGTGCTGAAGGGATGGCTGCCATTATTGCCCGTTCGACGTTCGCCATAATTCTAACTAGTCACGATGTTATTACAATTTCTATGTTTTAATTGTTGGGCACCGGGGCGTATGAGTGATTTGAGTTCGCTTTTCTCGCCTGCCCGATAATTGCCAGCGCAAACATTTCGATTTCGCTGTGCGGACTGCCTGCCTATACCCCTTGCGTAATCTCCATATTATTAGAGCAAGTATCTCAGGCCTGTACTTAGCCTAGGGTACTTCACCGCAACTCTCAAGCCCAAAAGAGTCCCCGAGGAAAACCGAGGACATACATGATTCAGCAGCGGCAGCAGAAGCAGCTGGCTGCTGGCTGCAGCCGATGACTCAGTCGAAAAGCCATAAAATATGTGATTGCCTGGCAAAAACTGCATAATAAATTGAGTGGCCAGATACAGAGACATAGCCAGGGGTTCTCTCTCCCATCTACCATTTATGGACCATTAAGGGCGACTCTGGCCACTAAAATGTCAACTAGTTATTACATCTGCCTGACTAGGCACAACATTTTCTATGCATTTTTTAATAAACTATTTTCATATTACATTTTATGACTATTAACAGTTCTCCCCTCTCGTCGACCACCCTATGGGTTGCAGCCATAAATTTTGCCAGAAAAAGGTCTTACAACTCAATTTGAGCCAGGGTTTGGCCATTAAGGAGAAGGACAGAACGCAACGAAGAGAGCTCTCCAAATAGGTGATGCCAAATAATGTCTATAAATATTCTCTCGGCTCGGCGCTGAGGCAATAAAAGTGAAACAGAAATTTGCATTTTGACCGGACTTTTGATTTATTTGCAATATCTTTACATTTTACCCCTAGACCAACACCGAGACCGAAGGCAGAGACCGATACAGAGACCGATACAGAGACCGACACAGAGAGACCCACTTCCTCACAGCTGTACGAATTAGATCACTCGGGTTATTCCACATGGATCCTACAGACAATATTGTATGGTATGTATGTGGATTTCCTGCTGACTTTGAACAAAAGATCTCAGCGATCTGAATCATGTGGTGTACTCGTCAATTTTAATTAAATCTTTTTTTGTACAGAGAAATACTGAAAAACAAGCTCAACAAACACAGTTCTGGCGAGAATTGGAGTTTCCAATTGCCCGAAAGAGGGAATGGGGCGAAACGCGGACAAAAGGCTGTTTTTGTGGCCCGCTTAGCCAAACGCTTTCGGCCGCTAATATTTCATTGGCATGTCGGACATCGGGCATCGGGCGTCGGCTGTCAATAAACGCCTTTGTCATGGGCGGACAGGGGTACAGGGCGTTGCAATGGTCATTTAGGAATCATATATCGACATATAAATAGCCGCCGCACAGCCACCAACACCCGCACCGCACCATTGAGTCGACCCAATCAACGTCACAAATTGGTGGGTTCTCTGAGCCGGCGAGCGTTTGTTTTCGCGTGTTTGGCCATCGATCACGGTGGAGTTCCAGCCACTTGGCCACTTCGCTGTGGTGTGGTGTCAATGCCGGTACAAGGGAACAATGGGGCCGGGGCCAGCAATTAGGATATGGCCAAAACGATTGTCAGGTGTTGGGTTGTACGTAGTAGTATTTTTAGAAAAACCACAATAGCCGGCGGTTCTATTTATAAAACCGTTTACAAAAGTCACAGAACAGCGATACACTCGTACACTCGTGGGTGTCGGACTACAGAGAGTGTGGGTATGAATGGGAATGTGAATGTGAATGCGAATGGGAGTGCATTCCGTGTTCCTCTGGGCTTTCCACTTGGCCCCAACAACAGGATCCAACACTCACTCGATTCGATGAAAAGCGCTCTTATCGAGGAAAGCAATCGGCTACCGGACAACCGACTACCGCTACTGCTGACTAATGCTTAAATATCAAATCTGATGGAGAGAAAAGTATACATATGTTAACCACAAAATTCATAAACGAGTGTGGCCCTGACACGCACTGGCACCAAAAGAATCGAATGCCAATTAAATTATGGCAATTTCGGGCATCCCAAAAATGCCACAGAAACATCAGAGCCTGACTCATGCCACACACTACACTGCCAGCAGAAAAAAACTGACGAGATATAACAAAATAAATATTAAAATTCCAGCAGGCGATAAAATCATGTTTCCAGCAGATGAAACAAAAGAAAACGAATCAAATTTGAGGCCAAAGCGATGTCCAAATCGAATTCCAAGACGAAAACACGACTCTCAGAGTTAGTGGTGAGGATTTGAATTGGATTGAATTTCCCAAAATTGAAAAAACCCTTACCTAAAAATTAGCAACAATAATATTTAAGCAATGCGAGACAGGGAGACAGGAGGAGAGGCAGGGCGAGAGGGAGAGAAAAAGTAATAAATTGGAAATAGCAGGCGGGCAAAAGGCAAGAGAAAAACAAGTTTTATGTATGATTTTTGTGGCTGGGGCCGACGTCAAACGAAATTCATTAGAACAAGTCAAAGCCATTGCCAAGAATGTGGCATATTCTCCTCATGTGGTGTGTAAATTGCGTGTATTTGTGTGTGTCTCTTTGCCTAATAATAAAATCAAGTTTACGTTTTAAGAACGACAAAAAGCATTATTAAAAGCGGCGATCAGATAGCAGTCAGCTTATGGTCGTGTGTGGTGCGCCGACAGCAGATAATAAATCGAACGAAATGGCCAACGCCTCGGGCGAGCCTCACGACCCGATCTATATAGATATGGGTACGGTACGGGTGGGGTATACCATATAACATGATCTTACACGGGGCGCGGCCCAGGCACATAGACAAAGGAAACCTTGGAGCGGGACACAGAGTCGGAGTTAATGTCGGAGTCGGAGACAAAAGGTTGCCTGCCCCCCCTTGGTGGAAGTGAAGGGTAAGATATAGATATAGATATACTATATAGTTGTGCGGCTGTCCAGAACAGTTGCAATTACAGCTCTGGACAGCCTTGGGGCCTGACATGACCATGTTCTCATGCTGATGTTGATGTTGAATTATGGCCAAGTGGTATTTAAATTAATTTATATGTATCTTTGAACCAAATAAAACGAACTATGCAAATGTGTCTCTCTGTGTCGCTCGGATACGGCCACAGCCACAGCGACAGCCGCAGCCTCAACCTCCTCAGGTGTTCAGGTCGGGTATTGGGTTCTGGGCTCTGGGTTCTGCTGGGTCTCTGGCGACAATTGTCAGGTAATCTGTTCTAATCGCATTATGGCAATGGAGCTCGCAAAAGCCACGAGCGGCGAAGACCAAACCCCTTCACCGGCCACCTCTCCCTCTCTGTCTAAATCCATCTGGCTCTATCTCTTTCCCACTGTGGTGGTAGATGCGCAGGCGCAAATTGTTTGTTTAATGAATGTTCGCTTTATTCGCTGGCTTAGGGATTGGATATACTGAGGAGGAGTGTGTGGCGTGGCGTGGCATGGTGTGGTGTGGTGTGGGGAATGGGGTTATGGCAATGTTGAAGTGCGCTGTCAACAGCATAAGCACACAGATACAGATACAGCCACAGACAGAGACACAGACACAGATAGATACAGCCAGAGATAGAGATAGAGATACAGATACATATACATATAGAGAGATACAGCCAGCAAATCCCCCGAACAATATCCACGTACAATCTACGAAGTACGAGCACTTTGGATGCGTGGGTTAAGCTGTCAAAGAGACAAGACTTATTTCTGCTTATTTTTACATCGTTCGCCTCTGCCTTCTGTTTGTCTCTTTCATTATTCTCTGTATCTCTGTATCTTTGTATTATTGTATCTGTGTTTGGTGTTGGCTTTTAGTAGCTCTGTCTGTCTGTCTGTCTCTCTGCTGGTCTGCCTGTCGTGACGGCGCAATTCTGTTTGCAGTTCTTGCCGTTCTTCGGTTCGCTTCAGCTATTTGCATTGCATTTAATTGTCGACATTTCATGCTAAATAAATTGCTGCTGCAAGGTTAATAAATATCTTGACACAGCAGTGCTACAGTGCTACAGTGGTACAGTGGGAATGGGTGCAACATTTCAATTATGCTAGATTCTTTTTTCCCACCTCATTATACATACAGTGGATAGGATAGAATAGGATAGGATAGGATAGGATACGATAGTGCATGTACATATCTCTCTTAAATATGCATATCTTTCATTACATGTTGCGATCTAGAATGTTCCGGGATGCCGTAGGGAAACCCCTTAATTAGCACTCAATCGCATATCGGACTGAGTGTCTTTTGCAGGATTTTCACTTGTCAAGCTTCGTGCCTCAGACTCTACGCAACCCAGACAAGACATCACATGAATGGCACTTTGGGGGAGTCGCCGGAGTCCGCAGTCTGCAGTCCGGAGTCCGGAGTAGCCCATCCCACACTCTTGACAGGAATGCGCTTACGATACTCGCAATGTCTAGGCACTGAACTCCAAGCCCTTCTGACAGTGCCACTAGTGCTGCTTCTAGTGCTGTTCCTTGAAACTCCTCATTATGCTTGGCACGCACCGACAATTATTCTGTACAAAAGACGTTGCAAAGCCAAGTCATTTTCAATTTGCATAAAAGCCTGGGCTCCAGAGATATACTGCTGTGCTGGGAAGACCGCAACAGCAACAGCAACAACAACAACAACAGCAGTGCTGTTGCAACCACAATGGGTCTTGTCTTAAGAAGCCACACCCCAAAAAATGCCAAACCCAACGATGATTATTGTATAATCCATTTGATTGATACTCAACAATATTAGATATATGGCCAAAGGGCTGTTTGCTGTTCTGTAGGGAAAGATACATCCATTGAAAGGGGGAAAGGGGGAAAGCGAAGCCAAACGAACAACTTGAAGTATTTATGTCAGGCCCCATCCTCCCATTCCATCCCCATCCATTCCATCTCATCTCATCTCATCTGATCTGCGAAAGCGCCTGCATTTATAATTGCTGGCAGTAGTATTTATTTTATTATGTCCATAAATATAATGAGACTGGTTGAGAGTCCAGAGAGAGGGGTCGCCCAGGGGCAGGTGGAGAGCGAGAGCGAGCGTCTTGAAGTGCATTTCTAAATGCTGTTCAGCGTCAACTTCTGTGTCAGCGATTGGAAAAGCGCGAGAAGCTGCAACAACGCGGTGCAACATTGCAGCGCGGAGACACATTTCCATCAAATCAATCAAAAATGGTAAATACAAGTTTTTTTTTTCTTCTGCATTTCTACAGTATTTTCTTTTATTGCAATGCTGGCAGAAGCAGCAGCAGCAGCAGCGACAAAACGTCAAAGACTTCAGCCTAAGTAGGTCCAACAAAAAGTATCTGCTGCTGATGCTGCTGCTACTGCTGCTTTAGCTGCTGTATCTGCTGGATTGGAATGCACTTTCCGAGTGAAATGCCAGGCCGACATGGCAGCTCTTACTATTTGTGCTATTGCTCTTGCTGGTGCTGTTGTTGCTGGCTGCCACCGTTTGTTGTCATGCCATAGTTGACAATCATTTAGAATCACTTCTGGCAAAATGAAAGCATCTTTTGAAAGTTGCTGCTGCTGTTGCCACTCGTACCAATGCCAGTGCCAATGCCAGTGCTGCTGCCACTGCCGCAGCCACTGCTTTTGCTATTGCTGTTATTGTAATTAAAGCGAAATGCCATAAGACAAATGGGAAAATGTAACTGCCAAGTGTTACAGCAAGCTGGCCTTAAGCCAGAGAGGGACACGGCGACTCTCACCCAGTGACACGCATTCGCGAGATACATCTGCCTGCCGCCCACACGAATCGGGCTGCTAATTAAAACGCTGCCACAAGGCAAGGCATCTCTCCTACTCGTTGCTTTCCTATCAGCAGCACACGCCGTCGTACACGCAGCTTCGGCCCCATCAAAAACTGCGCATAAAACTCGAGCATACCACAGAGTACGAGTGCTGCTGCTACACAGCAGGGACTGGATGAGATACAGATACATTTCGCTGGCTGATAAGGGCTGGCAAAAGGTTATCAACTGTCAGCTATCATCGGGCCGCCTGTAGTTGCTCTAGTGCTCTGGCCCCCATAAAAGTGCCACTCTCCGCCACAGACACAGACACAACAACAGCCACAGATGCAGATACAGTATCTTCTCGGTGTATATTTCACTTACCTCACTGCTATTTGCCAGGTACATCATTTTCTCGTACTCCATTTCGGTGCGTGTGTCTGCCTGTCTGGATAATAACAATTCTTCGGGCTCCGGACTGTGGCTGCTGTCTTCCAGATGTATCTCTGTAGCTCTAGCTGGTGCTGTAGCGCTGTATGTGTATCTTTTCGCATGCAAAAATCAACCTCAACTGCGAAAGTCTCGGTCTGTCGTTCGGCCGTCTCGTTCTGGCTGTCGGGGCAGGCGGCACCTCCCGCTCTAACCGTCTCTGTTCGGCTCTTTCACTTGTTGCTGTTTATTTTGTATTATTTTTTGATTTTTTTTTTTTTGATTTTTCAAAAATTGTAAACTAGATTCACGATGTTTTTGTGGCTCTTTTGGCTCTCGCTCTTGTGGATTTTCGTTTTTACACTGTTTCTGTCTTTTGTGCTCATAATGAGCCACAGATTCGATTAGTTTTTGATTTAACTACGATTTTGATTTTTGATTTTATTTCGGTTTTGATTTTAAGTCTAGGCTTTTTGTTTTGTGGCATTCGTGGGACGGGACGGGACGGGTATTCACTGCATTTCGTTATTAAAATTTCCACTTGCAAACTTGTTGCTCTTTCTTTCTTCGCACTGTTGCTGTCTCTGTCTGCCTCTCTCTTTCTTTCTCGCTCTCTTTGTACATATATTTATATTATATCGATTCAATCCGTCCGCTGAGTGAACCGTTCGCCGAGTCTTCACGATCAATTCTGTTTGCACGATCGGCGGTCGTGCCTCGGCTTACTTACTTACCTCATCCGAAAGCTTAAACTGGTTTCAAAGCTCTCATCTGTGTACAAGCTCTTTTCAAGCTCTCTTCTTTATAAGCTTACAGCCATCAAAAGTCCATCAATTTCAAGATGAAATTTATTATTTCACATAAAACGACAGAAACAGAAACCGCCACTGAAAATGCAACTGCAACAGAGACTGGCACTGGCAGTGGAACTGCCACTGATACTGCCACTCCCACTGCCACTGCAACTTTGATTGAATTGGAGGGCCCACGCCCACTATCTCTCTGTCCCTCAGTGTATCTTCCCGCATGAGGAGTATCCATCCATCTGTATGTCTGTCTGTGCCTGTCTGTGCATGTCTGTCTGTCTTTCAGTGGGTCTGTCAGCGCATATACTGTTTGCGGGCTGGATTCGCCGCGGGGCTACTGCTGCCACGCCAAAGAGTGGATAGAGCTGGCCAGCCAGTCCCGACAGATGTGTACACTGTGCAGATACTTTCCGCAGTCAGTATGTGCGTGTGTGTGCGGCTCTACGTCAACTGCATTATCATTTCCGCATCCGTTTGCAGCAGACCCAAAGACGATGCCAAAGCCACAGCCACAGCGACAGACTGCGGCGGTAAAAGCGAAATACAATTTCAAAAATCTGTTTGACATTTATATTTCATTGCACAATGACAATTCTGCAATTTTTTGTTGATAAAAAAACTACTGTCCTCTCAGTCTGCCTCGAGGCAGTGGCGGACATTGACTCCTCGACTCCATTATTTCAATGCCAAAAAAGGTTAGCCATTAAATTCTTAGATGAAAGAAACTGCAATGGAAATAGCCATTTTTTATGGTTCGTGGATCACTCCAAAACACTTAAATGTGAGCACAGAAGATATCAGCTGACTATCACATGCCTCCCGGTATCCTGCCGGTGGTTTTCCACCTTAAATGCTCCTTTCCGTTCAAGCGATGGCCTCGCGCCGGGATGCCGCCAATCGTCGTCCAGCTGGAGCCGCGAACAGGAAGTGTCGTCCTCTAAATTGAAAGGCATGTCAACAGCGACTGCCACTCAGGCAGGACTCCCGCCGATAGCCATCCTTATACCGAATATGGTAGGCAGCGAGATAGAGTCGTTCGCCCGCGAGCCCCAATCGTGATGTGATCACAACAACTGACAGCATCGGAAATGGCCACACACCTTGATGAACAGCTGGATGCAAAGACCGTTGCGTTTAATGGCCAGCTGCGAACCGCCGAGGGCCCGGACCCGGCTGTGAATGTCCTGATGGGACAGCCATTAGCCCACGCGGACAATGGCCGCTGCGTGTCCAGGGAGAGAACGTGCTGAGGTGGCAGGACGCTCAAAGAGCTCGCAAAGCATAGCTGAGCCAGGCCCTGGGGCACCACACGCAGTCTCGATTAGATTGGCTGCATCCCAGGAGCAGCATGGGGAAAAATAGTTTACTTATTTCACAGAGAAGGAATGGAATGCTGAATGCAAAAGGATTGATGACCACACTGGCCCTGGATGGGGACAGAAGCCACCAAGCATCATTTAATCAGGCCTATGCATGATAAATCAGGAGCTAATCGGGGGACAGGTGAGCCTTCATTTAATGGAGTGGACAGGGGATTGCATTGTCCGAACATTCGAATTAAAAACTGCATTGTTCCCAGAGACGGGTTTAGTTGACTCTCTGTGTAGCCTGTCGTTCGTTCTCTTATGAGTCGAGTCCTGATAGATGCACTCTTATTCGGGGAGGAGCAGAACAATGTGCAGTACATGGGCTCCACTGCACTCCACGCCACACCCATTGGGGCGTCACACAAATTGGACTTAAATCAAAGCAAGGATTAATGCGTTAGTCCCACAGCATTGACAGGGAGGTGGAGCCCCAGACAGTCGAGTACACAAATAGACACCCAGATACAAACACAAACACAGACACACAGCCACAGCCCAGTCGGTCGAACACCCATTGAATGCACGAGCTGGGGCAGGAAGTGGGGCAGATGGTCGGCCAGGAAAGGAGAAGGAGGAGAAGGAGGAGAAGAAGATGTAGCAGGAGTAGTGGGGTAAAGACATGAGGCGTGACAGCGCATGCTGCCGGATGGTCGGTCAATGAGACACTTCCGGTGTAGGAGGCCACAGCATTGATGTAAATGAATGCAACGTTGCGACGCTTAAGCCGGTTACAATGCCCAGTGCCGCAGTGCTCCGGAAACGCTGCATCCACAATGGCCAAGTCGGAATGAGGGTGACTTCCCCTGCCACAAAAAGACAGACAGACAGCCAGTCAGATGGAGGAGAGACAGGATCGCTGAGCAAACTGTTGCATGCCTGTTGCCTGTTGGATACTCGAGTAATAGACGTCTCTCTGTTTGGACAATTCCCTCTAGAGTCCTTCGGCATATCGTATGGCTGCCACACGCCAGAGATCCAAAGAGTGGGAGAGACAGATCCGAAGTGGGAGGGACACTCACCATCTGCCCCACCAGAGATCCAGTGAGAGAGGGAGTGACAATTCAGAGTCACCAAATCCCAGTTAGTGGGATGGCTTTGTCTGAATCGCCACACGAACGCGAATGGAACGCGAATGGAATTGTTGCGGTGTCCGTTCACATGGAAATCCGCTACGAGCACCCGTAATCCAATGCTCCGCCACAGGGCTCCAGGTCTGCTCAATATGTGGCTATGTAAATAATTGCCACCGTCACCATCAAGCGGCACCGTTTGGCGATTTTGATTTCGCCAATGCCCCAAAGGGTATTTTATGCGATTCCGTGATGCCCATCGTAATCAGGGCGGCGCGACTCCGATGTATCCTGAAGCTGAAGAGAGAAGGTCGCCGCGCACTCAATGAGGCGACGCGTTGATTTCAAATAAATAAAAATGTTAATTTTAAAATTCTTCCCGTCCTTGTTGTTGGGCCTCTTGCTTCTGCTTCGGCTTCTGCCCCCCGATCCCCACCCTGGAAATTACAGTTATTCGCTGTACGTGTTTAATTATTTTTAAATCACACGCAGCGCGGAGCTGAGGGTCACACAGGTTCAGGAGCCTGGAGTGGAGACAGGACCACGACAGGATGTGGAACAGAGAACAATTTTCACAGTCAAATCACGTGCCGATTGTCAGCTATTCCTGGGCCCAGAACTGTCCGCTCGAAAGTGTTATTTCCGTAGCCAGGACTCTTAATTACACGGACTGTTTCATGTGGTTAAATTTGCGTGTGCGGCTTGTCCCCTAAGGACGAAATGTAAATAATAATTATGGGCTCTTTGACGGAGAGCGAGAGTGAGGGAGAGAGAGAAAGCTTCTGCACTTGACGCAACTTCAATGCATAATAAATAGAGCAAATAATAACTTTAAGGCCCCTGCCTCGACCACAAGACAAAGAACTTTCGTTTGTTTCATTTGCATAACTCTTCGGACAAATATATGTAAAATGATGTCCTCTCCCTCCCCCATAAAAACAATCAAAAGGCCAAAGGTCAAGCCGCATAGAGCGCAGGAAAAGGAGAAGGAGAGTGGGGCTCCATTGTTGATTTAAGTCAAAATTTATATTTTCACAAACAAAAGTCGAGCCCCGCTACCCGGAACAAAGTGCATTTGACATTATGCAAATGCCGAATCCAGTGACCGTATCCCTGAATGTCCCCTCCGTCCGGATGGGACTTGATTAATTTGTTGCAAGTCCTTAGGATTTCTATTTGAGTTTGTGTTGTGATTGTGATTGTGTGTTTCCTGCCCGCAAAATGGAAACCTTTTGTCAAATGATGATTTTATTGTTTTTGCCATTTATTAATTAAAATGATGGACGAAACAGAGCATTCTCTTTGACTTAGGAAAGGACTTTCACCGTCTTCCTGCACCAGTCTTTCCATCTATCAACCATCCTGCCACAGCAGAGACATCATCATCGAATCATTTGTATCTCGTTTCAGTTTCAATCGAATAGTTAATTGCGAATTTGCGGTTCAGTGCTACCAGAATCCTAAAAGCTAACAAGGTTGAGTGCCCGCACCAGCCAGTACGAGTCGAGGCCTGCTCTTTTCAAGAGCTGCCGCCAACTCTTGCCACAGAGGCAAGGCCAAGATGCTCCTCAGTCTATCTCTGAGATACATTCATGTGTCTTTTTCTTTTCAGCTCGGATTTTATTTCAGATTTTTTCTGCCATGACGTCAATGACAAGTCACTTGAACTCAAATCGTAATCATGTAGAGCTCATTTGCCTAGAAAGCCGAGTGCAGTGCTATTGAAAAGCGGGCTAACAGGATAACAGGTGGCCTACTCCAGCCTCCTTCCCATCAACATCATCATCGAGTAGTCGTCATCGTCATCGTGATCATTATTGGCAACGATAAACATAATGGCCATTTGTGTATAATGTTGCCAAGATTCAATTGAATTATGGTGCTGCTCAAGGGTCCTCGTCCTGCCAAACGATAGACAGCGCCAGCGCCCCGGACGATGGCAAGACAATCGAGCAGCAAATTGCGTAGCCCGAAACGGAATGGAATGGTTGACTCGGCCTGGCCTCCACTCCAGACTCCCACAGTCCTCTTTTATCTATTACCCATTGTCTTTCGCCCCAAATGCAAACGGCATTCGAGCATATTGAGCATCGTCTTCGATGTAGAGAAAGAGAGCACTTCTTCTGGCTGTAGCTGTAGCTGTAAGCGCCTTAGCTTTGTTCGCTCGGTCGGTCTGTGTGTCCTGTCTCTCTTGTCTCATAACGTGCAGCCGTGTGCCGTGTGCCGTGTCTTGTGTCCTGTTTCCTTGCTATTTGCATGGCCCGTCCCCACGGCACTACCCCATCGATGCCCCTCTATAGTGGTGCGCTTCAGTGGGTTTTTGTTGGTCCCAGCAGCGGAATGGTATGTTAAATCCTTTTCCGAACGAATTCAATTGTGCTTGTGCAATTTTTGTTTGATAACTGCAAGGCAAGAAAAGAAAGATTGGGAGTGTCTGAGTCCTGAGTCTTTGATTCCTTCTAAATATGTGTGTATGGGAATCATTGTATGAAACACTTCATGCGATTATGAAAATGCCTGATTGCACCTTTTGAGCGAGCTCCGTTCTGGCCAAGCAGTAATGCTATTTACGGATTACCCACCCAGGCTCCAAGGACTTCCCAAGAAACCCCAATCCCACTCCCAAGACCCAGCTCCACCTTCTTCTGTTGCGCAAAGTTGAGTGAAAGTTTCAGCCAGAGAACAGCCAGAGCTCTGGAAGGATGTGCGAGAGCAGAACTTAGCCACAGTCAATTAAACTTGATGCGGGGGAAAAAACAGCGTCCGCAAGCAGCTACGTAGAAATCTAAATAAATGGCGAAAGTAACAGCTCAAGATGAAACTAATACGGGGGAGTTTTCGCGCGCAGGCAGACCCCGGACCCCAGCCCCCGTTCAGCGCAGTTCCTTTGCTGCTCCTTCCTGTTGCTCCCTTTCTTCATGTCATTGCACGCGTTATCCTTCAAGCGCACGGAAAGAGCGCAGGAGAGGAAGCTCGAGCTGCAGCGGGGGCAGCAGCATGAGCAGCTGCAACAAAATTAAATAGAAAAGTAAAAAATAAACTAGATTATCTCCACGTAAAAGCGAATCACGTATACCCTTTCCACAGCGGGCGGCAGTGGCTGGCCAACTCTTCCACAAGACCTGCAGGATTTCCTTTCAAGTTTAGCAAGCAGCTCAACCAAATCGGACTGCCCCTCACGCCGAAGCCATCGTGGAAGTTCTACATAGATAAATGCCAGCGTATACTTTATATATATGTACATGGATGTATAAAAACTTATATACGAACGAGAGTACATGTAAGGGTTGGGTGGCCTGACGTTGCATCGAAGGTCCTTGCAAAGGCAAAGGGACATTGCACTGCTCATTGAACTATGGCCAAGTATGTGAGTAAGCAAGCAGCAGGAGCAGGAGCAGGAGGTGGAGCTGGAGCTGGAGCTGGAGAGTAGCTCCTGGTGGCGCCTCAGTCTTTCAGCTTGTCCGCTTATGAAAATGACAAATGCGCTGCTGTTGCTTCCTTCTGCCGCTCCTTCTGCTGCCCCTGCTGCTGCTGCTGCACTTATAATTAAAATATGCAAATGCCGGCCCGGAATGTCAGCGGCACTGCTGCCACATGTAAATATTTATGCAACCGATCCAAAAGCAGCAGCAACAGAGGCAGCTCCACCTCCTACTCCATTGCACACACAGCAAACATTTTATTGCCGCGCTCACTCTCGAGTTGGCATAATTTGCATGTAAACGCGCCATTTTTCTTGAGGTCGCCGCCGCCTTGGTGGCCATTTCTTTCCCCACCGAACACCGTACACCGAATACATAATACAGAATACCATTGCCATTGCCACTGCCATTGCCCGTTTAATTATTTTGTTTGCCTGCTGCTCTCCCTATTTATGCAAATGCAAATGTTTTCGCATCAATTTTCACGAGACTCCGGGGCTCATTAAGCTGGAAGGATCAGGCCTCCTCCGTCTTTCGCTTATAATTGAGTTCGAGCAAGTGTTTTGCCGCTCAATTGATTGCGCATATGCCGTGTGGTCGGGCTGGGCCGGCTGTCTGTTGGTTTTGTTTTTCGATATGGCACCATAAATCACGTCCATGCGGTGTGGCCTTAATCAAATTAACCAGTACACATGTAAATTAACTTTTCATATCAATTGCAATTCAATTAATTAGCATGAGGCATGCGAAAATGTTACCAATATGAAATCTGAATGGGAATGGGAATGGGCGGGGAATTTCCGTGAGTCCTGGGACTTGCCGCTGCCTTAAAGAGCCAGAGAGAGACCAATGAAATGGTCATTAAGCCAGGCTGTATTTTTATTGCACGCACTGTGCAGTGATCTTAAAAAACGGGCAGGACCTGAGGCCGCCGCCGCCAACACCTTGCGACGTGAGAGGCAGCGGAACGTAAACGTAAATTACAATTAATTACATTTTAATGACGCTTGTTTAATTCAGCGTTTACAATTACATACACAATTATGGGGCACGGTGGGATGGGGCCATGTGGCATGTACCACGGCGGGAGAAAAGCGCGTTAAGATGCAGGACAGTCGGTCATTACCCCATCCACCCAGTGGCACTGTACTGCACTGCACTGCACTTGGCTGGCTGCCATTTTTATGCACTTGCCGCCATTGAATTTAACAAATTTCCTCCTCGCTTTCGTTTGGGCCTTGGACTGGCCCATGGCCCCGCCACCATATTAACGAGCAGAAAATATTTTCGGCGGGGTGGCCACCATTCGTTCATTCTCAGCGTAATTAACTCGGAGAAGAGCGGAGTCGGAGTTGGAGTCGGGGCCGTGGTCGTGGCCGTGGCCGGACTTTAATTAAAGTGCGAGAACAGAGAACAATCAAAGGGAATTTAAACACAGAAGCACCGAAATAAATGACAAACTGAAAGGCGAATGCGGACCAGCCAACCCAGCCAGCCAAAGAATGAACCATCCACAGAGATCCAACGAGCATTTTCTCTGAAATATAAGCACATTAATTCAGTAGTCGAGTAGAGGAGGAGGAGGAGGAGGAGCAGGAAGAGGAGATACATGGGGAATAGCTGGAGGGCAGCAGCAGCAGGCGGCAGGCAGCAGGAACGGTTGGGAAAATCAGACAACAGGCAAATTAAGGTGCGAATCCATAAACACACAAGTGCGAAGCTATAAAATGGCGGCGGCAACGCTGGTAAGTATGCTATGCTGTCTGCCCGCCCATGGGGCGTATGCGTATTGCAGCACCAGCTGCTCCTGCGGCTCCTCGTGCCTCCGTGTGAATTGTGGCCATTGTGGCAGCAGCAATACATATCAAACGAAAGGCAAAAAGGAGTCGGACCTCGGGGAAGCACGGGGCTCCAGCAATAAATACGCTTCAACTATTTGGCAATGGCGGCTGGCATCCGGGTAAATTTAAAGATGTTGTGGAGGCCAAAATGCCAGACATTAAATTGCAATTTATGCCAATGAGTTCTTAATGTACCACCAACAACAACAACAACAACAACAGCAGTAGCAGCAGCAGCACAACGAGCAGCAGAAGCAACAGCCAGAGCAATTGGTTCCCCCCCTAATGGCCGCCAACTTGGTTGTAATTTATTTGCAAATTATTATTAAAAGTTTTCGCCCCGACTTTCCGAGCACCAGTCCATAAATGATTCGCACTTAGTTCGCTGTCAGCCACAAAAATACGTACAGCCACAAGTCGCGGTTGGCCATAAATCAGACAAAGGCCTCAGTATCCAGGGGCTGGATGACCATCATTCCGGAGTCCTTCCTGTCCGCCTAGCTGTAATGTGTATCTGAAGTGGAAGTGTGTCTTGGGTTTTCGATATTAACACGCTCCCAATTAGTTGCCAATTAGTCGGCTGTAGATCTGGCGTCGTGTTTGATATATGTATATGCACGCTGATAACTCTGACATCCTCGTGCGAATTCAATTAAATTCTGTGCACCAGGCTCAATTTCAAAATCACATTTATCAAGCCATTAGAGTTGAATAATCGCACATGGAGGATGGAGTAGACGTTGGCACTCGCATTAAAAGCAGTTGATAACGAAATTTGCCTACCATTATAAGCAGGCAGTGCATTGACGACATTGCCAGAAGACTGAGAAGCTCTGAGGGGAGTGGGTCTAAGATTGGGATCCCTGGACCAGGGCATTGCCTGCAGCTGTGGATGTGGATGTGGATGTGTATGTGTCTGTGGCTGTGGCAGCAGCAGAGCTCATAGATGAGAAGCTCAAGCACCGATGAGTGCACTCGAGGGTCGCAGACAAGCAGCGCCACTGAACCAAATAAGGTGGCACAAGAATACGATGATGATGACAATGTGGAAACGGTGGAACGGGGGAACGGGGGAACGGGCGAACGAAAACGACTGCGAGGAGGAGCACGACAAAACCAATTGTTGGCCCCGGCATAATGCATGGCAGCAATCGCATTAGAAATAGTTGAGAAATCAAAAAGATTATCAGACAGAGAAGAGAGCGGAGTCAGGAGAATGACTAGAGCCCCGGCACAATGGCGCACGCCGTACAATGGAATCAATTTCAAGTAGATGAAAATCCAAAGAATTTAAATTGTATTCCACCGAATGCAACTTTATATAGCAGATCTACCTCTTCAAGGTGCGAATGTTAGAAGAAGGGCTTTTCAATATCTCATCACAAATGAGTGGCCCTATTGCTATTGTTGGAACGATCTCCTGCCATAATTGGACCTAATGCCCAAACAAATAAGTTACCCGCTCGCTTCAGACCAACAAAATTCAAATCCGATTGCAAACTTTTCAGCGGAAAATTGCATTCGCTGCCATTGTGCGGTTTGAGGGCCGAGACCATTATGATAAATGCGCCCAGAATCAAATGATGCTGAAAAGTACGCCATGGTTTATAAGGCAGGCAGACAGCAAGGAGCAGGAGCAGGAGGACCAGAAGCAGGACCAACATTCGATTGCCTGGGCTGGGATCCAGATCCGAGCCGACGACTTGCTCTGGTTGCCACTGCCACAACGAATTAGCGCCGTAAATCGCATTTAAATCGTTAAATTCCCCCAGCCAGAAAGTCACTTTACATGCAGACAGACAGTGCGAAGGAGCAAGCGAAAGGGATGGCGCGACGACAGGCCAAAGTCAGAGACAGAGACGGCGAAAGTCAGCTCCAAAGGATGGGTGCTGGGGGATAGAATTTCCCAAAGATTTTGATCCTATCAACTAAATTGCATTTGGCAGTTTTTGTGTGGAGAAAAACTTTGGCCGCTCACTGTTCAGCCATCATTTCTGTCAAAGCCACGAAAAAACAATGAATCTGGCAATAGATTCCGCTTGCATCGGTCCCTTTCAGGACCTCCAAAAATTCATAGAGATGGAAATATTTTTTTTTTTTTTTCCTTTTATATTGAATTTTTACTCAATAAAAAAAGCATGTATTAAATATAGAGAAATATAAAATATTTAGGTTGTTTTTGCTCGAATGGCGGCACGTTTGCCGGTGACAGCCTGGAAACCTGATTTGATACTGGCCACAGAGCATCTAGAACCGCAGGATTCGCACTGGAGGAAGAACAGGCGTGTGTCTTTCTGCAATATTGTCTCGGGGGAACGGCAGGTGTGACACGTCACGTATTCCTTAATGTAGCGACGCAGTACGTTTTCGATCTGTTTGGGCTGGAAGCGACCCTTTATAATGAGCTGCTGGTTACCGTCCATAGAGCCGCTTGTACCCAACTCGGCCAGTAAAAAGTCAAGCAGATGCTTGGGCATACGATGCAGCGTCTTTGCAATGTCCATGAAATTGGCGAAAGAGGTTTTCTTTGTGCCCACGCGCAACACCTGAGGAGGTCGCATGACAAATTTCGGCTTACGTCCAGCAGCCATGTCGGGATTTTTGTCAAGGATTATTTCGAACACACGCTTTAACAATTCGTCATAAGTATAGTCTCGATCGGAACCTGCCCAGGTCGAACTGTTGTCTTCCGCATTTTCCTTGTCGTCGCCCTTATCATCATCCATTTTGTCGGCGAACAACTTATCCAAGTCCTTCTTCTTGCTCTTTTTCTTCTTTTTAGCCATGGAGAAGTCCATGTCCAAGTTGATTTCCTCTTCCTCGGGCTCCTCCGTGAGCACAATATCGTGGGAGCCAAACGTTGGCACAGCGGCCTCGATTTCATCCATATTGAATGGCTTCTTCTTCTTTTTCTTCTTTTTACCAAAGCTTTCCAGATCTAAATTATCTTCCAGCTCGGGCTCCCCGGCCTCGATCGAGCCATCATCCTGGGGCTCCTCTTTCTTTCCTTCATCATCGAGACCCAATGCCGCATCTAAGTCGAAGGTGGTCTTCTTCTTCTTCTTCTTTTTCAACAAAGTGGGATCAAAACCGTCTTCCGCGTCCATTGCTCTTATAGTTGTAGTTAAACTTAGTTTCATTTATTCAATTTCACATTGACATTTCTGGTTAGCGTTTAAGCGTTGCCACCTGGCTTGCTGTTGCTCTTTTATCGAGAACGATCGTAACAGAGGTTTGTTGGTGTTTTAGCAGACCACTGCTAACTGCCTCTTTAGCTCAGTGGTAGAGCGTTGGTCTCGTAAACCAAAGGCCGTGAGTTCAACCCTCACAGGGGGCATGCATTTCTCTAGTAATCATTCTTTCTTTTTTTTTAATTTTTTTTTTATTATCCGATGATTTTATTATATTTTAGGCCACACTGCACCAACTGCCTACTGGCTGCTGGTGGCTGCTGCAGTTTCCAATCGATTGCTCCATGTTCGCACTTCATACGATAATGTTGAAGTTTTCGCAATTTGCGGCATTGGAAAGTTGGTCCATAGTACCGAGGAGTACCTCAAGATTTATAGAACATTTTTTTGCTCCTGCTCTCTCTCTCTCTCTCTTTTCGTTTTCTGCTGCAAAAGTTTGTGTTTTTATGTTTTTTTCCTGACTTTGGTAAGATTTATGCGGCAGGGCCAGAGAGTCGCCAGGAGTTTAAGTGTACTGTGGCGCATGTTTCGATAATTTGCGTGATTTCTGCAGCACTCCATCCGGCCCCAGAAATGAGCAATACGAGTGTATGAAAGTGGTTTTTGGGGGCACCACCACCACGGGGCCTTGCCAATGCGGGGGGGGGAGTGGTTGGTGCATCATTAAAACTTGCTGCCACTACAAATGTGGGGCAGCTGGCGTGGTGTAGCGTCCCCACTGCAACACATTTTAAATAATTTTATAATGATTCTGTATTTATTTCAGCTGGCAATTAAAACCGACTTGCCGCATAAAATATTTACTTGCAATTAGAGCAGCTGCCAGCAGGCCACTCAAGTGCAGCGCTCAGTGCTCAGCTCTCGCCTTCAGGATGGGATGCCAGTGGGGGATGCTCAGCGAGGAGTTGGGGACAAAGAGTCTTTGGGGGGTGGGCGGCGGGGGCAGTGTGGGGTCGCCATGACAGACACTAATTATGGATTCTGCAATTTGCGACGTGCAGCTAACCGCAAGACAGCGACACAGGAAGGATATGCCACAGGACACACCTCGTCGGCGACGCCGTCGTCGTTTGCGGCTCTTCGAAGAGGGGATTGTCTTGCCTTTGGTCCAGGGTACTAGGAAGGGGTAGTGCACGGGTTTGATGACGTCAAAATTAAAAGTTTCTTCGTAGTTTTCCCACACATATATCGTCCTATATATGGATAAGGAGTAGAAGATACTCCCAGAGACACGTTGCAATCGCCGGAGCCATTAATAAGAAAGTTTTCGGGGTAGCTGTAGCCTGCCTGCTGGTAATAAGCAAATTGAGATGACAAAGTTTATTGTTGATTTTATGGTAACACACACACACACACACAGAAGGAGGGAGACGGAGTGAGCGAGGGTCCCTTCCTTTCGTTCTTTGGGGATCAGGAAAGGCAACCCTAAATGAGTTATTTAAGTAGCACTCGCGCCCCAGTTTAAATGCGCTCGTAATTTGCCTTTGTGGCATCCAAGTTTTCCCTTCCTTCCACATATAGGGAAGGCAGGCTGTGTGGCATAGAAGTACATGTAAATGGAAATGTACACACATACAGAGAAAGAGCGAAAGGGAGAGGAAGGGAAAGGGAAAGGGAACGAGAAGCTATTAATGCGCCTCCTTACGAGTCCTTGTCGTGTACAAAATGTATAGCACACTTTTGAGCTGCTGGGTAGAGCTTCCTTCTGGGTCTTTGCGGATGTATTTTACTTGGCTAAGTACGTGATTTGATTAGCGCCCAAAAATCCCAGCTTGTTCTCTGCACTTTCGAGGCCAGAGCCTCGAGAACGAACCGCGGCCCGTGTCCCACTTATCGAGTGCCACATAAGTGGGACTCAAAGTCGAAAGGATTTGTGAAAGGAGAAGGCAAGGGCAGCAAAAGATCGCCTGTTGATGCTGCAAATTATAGCAAACAATTTCACAATTCATTTTTCACTTTGACGTTGGCCACCGGCCAATGGCCAATGGCCAATGGCCGATGGCTGGCTGCTGCTGCTGCACTGCCACTGGAATGTCAACAGCGGAATACGTGAGCAAACATAGAAATGGCTGCCATTGACACGCAGACAAACACACACGAAAGTAGCGATGGAGAGGGAGAGAGTGCCATTGCAGTGAGAGGAGTCCTGGGAAGACGTAAACGAGACATTAATGCTATTACGCGTCTGGGTGTATGGGTGTGTGGATGAGTGGGTGAGTGTCCTGTGGGTGTGTTACTGCGAGTGTCGCTTGTGTAAAAAGCAACTAATGAAAACGGAAATAAAAACCGCTCGAGGAATGCTGATGACTCTCCAAGGATGGTATTTAATATGCGTGTATACATATATGCGCGTGTGTGTGTGTCTCTAACTAAAGAGTGTGTAGGGGAATATGTGGCGTGTGTTTGAAAGGCAGAGGCCCATGAAGCGGAGGAGCCTGCCACTTGCCAACCCATTTCGCACGCGCACCCAAGCACTTAGCATCAATTTGGTGGCTCGTCCATAAGACTCCTCCCCTCCAAGGAGTGGGAGTCCGTCCGTACGGGACAGGAGTAGTAGTAGCAGTCATGAGGCATACACAGCCAGCTCGCACAGCCGCAGACAACTAAGTAAAAGCATAAGTAAGGCACATAAATCAAAAATTCAGTGCCGCCAACATTGCTGCCTGTCAGAATGGCACGCAGAAATACTCACTCAGTGCCAGGATCCAGCTACCAGCTACCAGCTACCAGTCCAGGTCTGGGTCTGGGTCTGGCTCTGGGTCCGAGTACGCGTTAAAATTCCTAGCAATGTGCCAGTCCTGCCCATCGGGCAGTGCAATTACCAGACAAGTACACAGAGGTAGCAGCAGCAGAAGCCCCACGCAGGTTCCTTCCCTGCAAAATACAATCGAAAAGGCAGCCAGCGTGAAATATTAAAGCTCAAGGAGCATAACTGCACTGAGAGAAACATCCCCCCATTACGGCGGCTTCTGCACCAGCTCCTCAGAGTGTACGAGTAGATGGCGTACATAATGACCAGGACTGTCGACTAGGACCATTCCTTGGCATCTTCTTGAGACGGCACCTGCGGAATGCGGCTGCTGCCGCTCGCTGGAATCTCTAGGAAAAATATTTCTAATGCTGCTACTCCCACACCCACTACTGTTCCCACTCCGGCTCCTTCTCGCTGTCTTATCCCCTAAGTCATAGCCATAACTCTCCCGAAGTACATATAGAAATTTGCTGTGGCCAGACAGGTGTGTAATTTATTGATTATTCCGCTAGATATGCTCGATGCCACACCCGCTCATAGCCCGAACATGGCTTCCCACTGCCCCGCCCCACCCACTCACTTGTTTAGACATTTTGTCATCTTCAATTTGTGTCTGTCATGCCTTGGGAGAGTGTGCCGCCAGGACATGGGGCACAGTATGAGGCAGGCAGGAAGGCTCCAACGTTCAGTGTTCGGTGTTCGGTGTTCGGTGCTCGGTGCATTTCCGAAAGTGGATTACAAGCTGAAGGCACTTGTAATCGCTGTGTTAAGCCAGAGAGACAGCCACAGGGAGATAGAGACGAGAGGAGGCCGAGGCAGGAACTGGATGCTATTGAACTGCTTCCTTTGGGCCACCTCCTCCTTCCTCCTTCCAGGGCCCGTTGCCACACGCCTCTGGCATGGCTGGCATCTTCATTTATTTGCCCTGGCTTTGGCTACGAAGCCGAGCGTTTATTGAGTTTTAATTGGATAAGTTATAGATGCTCATGTTGCATAAATTCCGCAAACTCCTTTGTTTTGACACTGCCACCAGGCCTGCCAGATAGGCGACTAAAACCAGCTGCATCGCATCTCACTCTGTGGATTGTGCGGTCGTGCGTCATCTTCCAAGGAACGTGCAGCTCATTACCTGACCAAAAAGGGGGAGTGTCTCCTTCATCTGTTCACCGTTCAACACAATCAATAAAAGTTGGCCAGGAATCTCGTTTAATTAACGCCAACTATGAGAGGTGCGGAGCGGAGCGGAGCGTTGGCTGGGGTCATTTTCATTATATCGAGACGGGCGAGGCGCCTCTTTGATTTCCATATAACAAAAAAGGGAAAACCGAGCAATAAACACACAAAAGAAACTCTGGGAAAAAAAATGGGAAACAAAGGAAAACATTTTACTGGCTTGTCGCTGCCTTTATTGCCGCCTAATCGGAACGGACCCCCATCCCCATCCCCGCCCCAAAGTTGTGCTTTTTCCTGCTGCACTCCAAGAGGGAGCATCATCAGTCATGCTACTTCATTATTATCGCTGACACTGCTTCTTCTGCCTCTCCTCCTCTCCAGACCCTTCCCTCTCACTATTCTCTCCCACTGTGTTGTCGCTTATAATTCATTTCTATTGTGCCCTGCCTGAAAGTCCTTTTTGATCCAGCAGACTTATTTGTCTTGAGGAAACTCGCAGTAAAATTGCTTTTCCTAGTACGCGCTCGCTTCCTGTTGCCGCTTGTTGCGCTCTGGCTGAAGCTGAAGCTGACGCAACTTTCCCATTGTCTTGTGGGGAAAGTCCCGGTCCCTGTCCCGGTCTCGGTCCCTGTCCTGGTCCTGGTCCCAGGAATCGGTGTTAATAGACGCTGTTGGCTGCTGGACCGGGGTTTCTTCCTGCCTGCCCCCAGTCTCGTCGCCTCGGCTCTCTCCATTTGTCGCTTTTGTGCTGATTGTCATTGCGCCCGGCTTCATTTTCTTGTGATTAATGTCGTCATTAACTGCAATTAACTTTTTTAGTTGCGATGTTGCGACAAATCTTTGCCGTTTTTCCCTGAACTTTGGTCGCCAACTTGACTGGCATGTTGAGCACTGTCAATTTGTGTCCATCCTCAGTCGATACCACATCCTCAACCATGTCTTCGGCCGCTGCCGCATCCGTGCTCGCATCCCCACTGCCACATCCACTTCCAGTGGCCGTCATCAGTCATGTGTGTGTCCAACGTCCAGCACCGGACAACTTAATAGTTTTTGCCCTAATTATTTGTCAAGCATTCTGCTAATGGCCTGGGTCGACCGACACCCACGCAGTAGAGCAAAAACAAACAAAAATTTAAGGAAACTGGGTAAAATTTTCCTCATTTTGGCCTCAGCGAATCCACACATGCACTCGAGAATCAGCTGGGAAAACTGTTGCCAAATGGGAAATTGAATAGAAGTCCTCATATGAAACAAGGACCATTTGCACAAAGGATTCGAGAGTTCCATAAATGGCAAGGAAAATAGAAAGATTATTTCTTTGCTTCTGTAATTCCCTCAAGAGGCTTTACTCATCAAAAGCCTCATTGAAAAGTTGTCCACAAATTTCAGTACATTTGCGGAGTAGATATCTCCACACGATCTGCTTTCGACTCTAAAAGGTTCGATAAAACAGTTCTTTCTAATGAGAATGGAGCTATAGCTTCAACTGAGAATTCCTCAAAAGACTGAAAGTGCTATCCTACTTTGGATCTCTCTCCGCAAGCCCCATTTGAAAGTTTTTTCACGACGATTAAAGTTCTTGGAGAGAAAGTCATTTTTTCTGACTTCCCTTGAATCCCCAAAGAGGGTCCACAAATCGCATCTGAAAGCTGCACCAGGCTCGGCTAGAGTATAAAAATGTCCTGCTAAGTACAAAATAAAAGCACTACGTGTGTGTCCTGGTCCTGCCTGACGTGCACTTGCATGGAGTCATAAACTCGCCAACTTCCCTGGGAGACTCCGCAGATTGGGGCATGCGAAATAGGAAATGGGGCACGGTACGTTCGTATGTGTGTGCTTGTTACGTGGACGCACGCGTGTCCCACTTCCAGGCGGAGCAATCTAGAATTATGCTACAAATTTTATAATTTCACACCTACACCACGACAGCATCATCCAAAACGGAAATGGCTCGTAAAACAACGGCAAACGGCATTGAGAAGTTTTACGCTCTCTCGTTCTTTTTCTTCTTCTTTTTTTGATATTTTCGTACTTTTTTTAGTACCTTAGCGGGGGGTATTTTGACTGTGACCAGATGTTTGTCAGGCAGAGACGACTATAGGGTATGCATAAGTGTATTCTTGATTGCTACAAAGGTGATTCCTCATTGTGAGAGCTTCCTGGCAGTCAAAGTATCTTTTGTTTTGCCGTACAGATTGGATGGCTATATGGTCCATGGATGCCATGGTCAAATGCTTATTCCTGCAACTGCCACATGAACTATGTGTAGGCGCATCTTCAAGGGTATCAACAGTTTCGTTCCTGAAGCTATCCCACCTTCAAGGTTTTTTCTTTTTTGGTGCTACATTTTAGTGCCTCTCCACACACACAACACCGCCCCCACCCCCACTCAAGGGCCCGCACACACACACGCACTACCCCGCAGATGGGACTGGCTTGCATTTTTGTGTTTTAACTTTCTTACAATAAAGTGATGTTATCTTGTGCTGCTCTCCAGCTACTTTGCGGCTTAGGCAACAGGCGTGTAGGCGTTGCCTAAGGGGTGGATATGGGTGGATGGGTGTGTGTGTGCATGGCTGGGGGGGTTGGCGTTGGTTGACAGGATCTAGGGGAAATTACTCTGTGCTTTATCGTGCATATAAATCTATTTGCTCAGGTGTTTTTAGCTGCTAATATGTTTGTGATGACTTTATTTTGCGTTTACCGCCAGCTTTGCCTTCGTCTGGCGCTCAGGCTTTGCTTTTGCCAGCTTTCTTTCTTTCTTTCGTTTCGTTTCTTTTTATTTTTTTTTCTTGCTCCGGCAGTTCCATTTTTTTCCGGGTTTTGGCTTTTTCCCACCTTATTTAGATTGGCTGCGGGGTGGCTGTGGCAGTGGCGTCGGCGGTGGCGGCGGCGGCGGCGGGTTTGTGGATTGTGGCGGAAGCTTAGCAGTTTTTTGGTCGACTCGTGCTCTCTGGCAAAAGTTGTAAAAAGGTTTCTGGCCGGGACCAGATGCGCTGCCGGCTTAGCCCCACGGCATAGTATTCCCGGCATAACTTTCAGCCTTTTCGGGCATCTGCTTTAATAATTTTGCACAGCGCCAATGCGGCGTATGCGCAATTTGGTTACATACGTGACAGCAGAGGCTGTTCTTGCTCAATGGCATGGGCGACTGCAAATTAAAACGAGCCCCGGCATTAAGCTAAATGTTTAAAGCACTTAACCAGCACGCATGCTGTCATCAGGCGGGATGAAATATTCATTGAAGAGAGACCTGTCCCTGGGGCTAGTCGTGAGGCCAAGCTTTTAAGCCTTTTCATAATGCCTTAACTACAACTAGAGAAGGTACTCCGCACACACACACAGACACACATGACACACATACATGGCACACAATGTTCTGTCGTCGCGACCACACAACATTTACTCAAGGGATTAACTGCAAAGATCTTAATGCCTCTATTTCGACGGTCTTAAGTAAACTTCCGACGAGGCCCAAACCCCGACCAACTAGAACACCCTCCCACTCCCACCATCCAGGAGTCAAGCAGCTTCTGTTCTTTTACACCCGCCTCTCCTTGGTTTTTGGCTTTTTATTTGTATTTGTATTTGGCTTCGTGTTTGTTTTGCCCACTGGCAGGACCTCCTTTGGCTCCTCCTGTACTGCTTAGATTCTGGTTCTGACTCCGAATGGGATTCCCATTCCTTCTTCTTCTCCAGCTAAGCCTCAAGCAGCACTTCCGCATCTTTGTTTGTCCTGTCGTTGTGGTTGTTGGGTCACCGTCACCGTCACCCCTACCCCTACCCCTACTTCTATCCATCCCATCATATCCCTTCCCTGACTGAGGCCACATATGCACATTGTCAGAGCCCAAGTACCACTAATATTATTTACATTTCGTTAGGTTCTGTTCTGCTCAATAGATAAACACGCCCCACGTAGCCCCATCAGCTGCTTTCAACCATCCCATCCCATTCCCCATGACTTGGGGGATCCTTGGGACAGTGCCGGCGGACACAATTACAGCAAATTAAGTACAAAACTTTTCCGGATATTCTTTTAGCGCCGTTCAATAAGCCAAAACTTTTCCGAATCGGAAAATGGAATATAATAAAACGTTAAAATTGAAAAATCATATCATGACAGGAGGAGGAGGAGGAGGAGAAACAACAGCATCAGAGAATGGACAGCCAGATGACGCCCAGGGCTCTGCCTGTGGGGCGAGTGGAGCTCCACGTGTAATTGAAAAATATAAGGTATCGTGGAAATCTGATTAAAATTACATTTAAATAATAACAACAGCAGCAGCACCACCACCACCACCTCCACCATCGCCAACAGAAAAAAGAACAACAAGGCCAGAACCGCGCATACCGCGATGTGGCGTCCGCCATGAAACTTGAAATTGCAGTTTGTACACAGGTAAAACAAGTGAAAAGGCAGGTAAAAAACTCTACAAAACTTTACAATTGCTTCTCATTGAATTTTGTATCGATAGAAAAGGGAAAGGAGAGAGAAAGGAAAGTGGGAGAAATGGAGCGACCAAGACGAAACCTAGCACAATAAACCAGTCCGATTGTTTTTTTCAAGGCACAAATCGAATCTCTGAGATCTATTGATAGGCCCCTTCAAGATGGACAGAGCAACGAATTTTGCCCTTTCAGGACCAGTTAGAACTATAAAACTTTACTTCAGAAATAGCATGCGCGTAAACTTAATTGGCGAAATTTGGACACGAAACGGTCAAGGTCCGATATCACAGGAGTGTGGATACCAAATTTGGTTGCTCTGGCTCTTATAGGTTCTGAGATCCTTGAACTCATATTTTGCAATTGGCAAAGCCGACCATGAAACCTGTGTGTTAGAGAGAGACAGAGCGACAAAGAATGAAATTGTTTTCTTGATTCTGGCTATAATAATTATACGATCTGGTTGAGATTTTACACTCTAGAACATATAGTCATCCTCTACGATTCTGCGTTTTTGGTTTTATCGTATCTTTAAAAATGTGGATGCCAAAGATTTTCGTCCTTTGTGGGGGCGGAAGTGGGCGGGGCGAAGTTTTGAAATATTTTTGTAGCAGTGACATATCACAGAAGTCTGGATCCAAAACATCGTTGCTCTAGATCTTATAGTCTTTGAGCACTAGGCGCTGAAGGGGACGGACGGACGGACGGACGGACGGACAGACGGACAGACGGACAGACAGACAGACAGACAGGGCTCAATCGACTCGGCTATTGATGCTGATCAAGAATATATATACTTTATGGGGTCGGAACTGATTCCTTCTGGACGTTACACACATCCACTTTTACCACAAATCTAATATACCCCAATACTCATTTTGAGTATCGGGTATAAAAATATACCATTCAGGCGCAGTTTTGTATTTGGGCAACAAACCAGGATACGTAGGACTTTGAAATCCATTTTGCTTATTTTTTGTGCTCATATTAATAATAATATGGCCTTTAATATTTTTGTACTCACAACCTTCGACATTTTTCTTGAGAATCTTCCGAAGCAATCATGTTTATTAATTGAACCATTTCATTATGAAGTTCTTGAACAGTCCGTTGAGCATTCGTACCCATACAAAGAGCCTCCCTCAAGAAACCAGCACCTGAGGTAATGTGCACCCCAGACCACTCAAAACTGCACTCTCTCCACTCATCTGCAAAGACGTCGAGAACAAATATACTCTGCAACGTCAGTTTGTACGCATCATCCAGTACATCGATGAATCAGTAGAGATAGGTACTTCGACCATAACGATACGGTTGGAGAAGGAATTCATTCGTAATTGGATCAAATCGTAATCAGCAAAGATCAAAGTTTCCCAAACGATTCAAGGCAAAAGGAACTACAATTCTGTGGCTTAACATTTAATAGTATATAAATAAAGATTGATCTGATGATGTAGACGGTACGCTTAAAAGCTATTATTTTGATTCCAGAATGGGTTGTATTGTGGTATACATATTAACAGATGTATGTAATGCAAATGAAACGAAGAGCGAATGGTACGCCCAGCTCAACTGATTTTGTTGCGCAGATAGTACTTAATGAGTTGTATGCAGACCTCGGCATCCTCCGCACTGTCATGACCGGCCTCTGCAGAGGGCAAAAGTGCATTAAAGAAGACTATTTATCATACATACATTCAAAATTCTCACCATTCTCCTGTATAATGCGCTTCAGGTTCTCAATGCAGAGCGTCTTCAAGGCACGCTTCTTGGGCGGCCCCATTTTGTGGGGAAATAGCACTGAGGTGTCCACCACAACGTCATGTATGATCTTCAGGGCCTTCAGATCGCTCTCCAGACTATGGCCCACCAGCACAGTCTTGGCATGGAACATCGACATTAGCACGGCCTGAACATCGCGCAGAGTTCGCGTCTCCTTGGCCAGAATGGACTCTGTGATGCCCGAATAGCTGCAAACAAACATAATGCGTTCAATTAGTAAGCGAAATCAATTTCAGACGCCCAGATTCGACATCCTACGTTGTGTTGTAGTCCACAATCAGGTTGTCTGGCTTCACCAGAGCATCGTATACCGTCCGCCCATTGATATCCACCACGGTTACGCGCGTCAGCTCGATGCCATGCGTTGTGTAGCACATTTCACAATCCAACGCAAAGATGTCTTTCTTCGTGGGCACCAAGTCTTCGCTTCTTTCGATGGTCTTCACAAAGCAGGTCAATTTATCTGGATCGTAGTAGTCGCTGACATGGTAGTTGCCATAGGTGCAGCCAGGTGTGCCGGCTGGCTGCTGACAACAGCGATGCTGATTGTCTGTGAATCCTCGGCGGTAGCCCGTGCTCTTTGGATGATAGTTGCACATGTCGGAGCCCTGACTTTCGTATATGATTAGATTGAACACTTTGCCGCAGCGGCTGCAGTAGCGTTCCGTTTCGTTGGGGCGACGATTGGGACGGCAGGCGCGTATGACAGCCGTGCCGCGCTTCGGACCAGGCCTTGGATAGCCGTTCTCCACCAGCTGCTCATCGGTGAGGCACAGATCGAATACCATTTCATATGCCTTGACGGCATCCAAGGCATCGAATGGTTCGCCATTGCCAATGGATGCCAATTTGCTAAGAGAATTTCACATCTAAGATTATCAATTGATTTGGGCAGAAGATAACATTGCAACCTACTTCTTCTTTTCCACACTCCAGGACGTGGTCAGGGCCCGCTTGCCACCCAGCATCATCTCGTGCGATACACACTTGCTGGCCACACTCGGCCGATTCCCCGCCTCGATGGCCTCCTTACGCAACTTGTTGATCGCCAGCAGGCAGCTGTTCTTGTAGATGGCCGACGTGTTGCACTTCTTGAAGGCAGCCAGCTCCTCGACCTGCGCCCGCTCCCAGGCATCGGCCAGCTGTGGATAGATAATGACGCACTGCTTCACCATCATCTCGTAATACTGCATCCGTATGTTGTAGGATATCTTGGAGCTCTGCGGCTCCAGCACTGGTGGTTTCTGTGCACTAGCACCGCTGACTACGGGCGCTGTCTTGTCCAGGGCAGCCGTCGGCTTGTGGGCCATGCGACCCGCGCCCTTGAACGACTGGGCAGGCGTAAAGGCGGGTTTCTTTGCGGCCTGGAGCTCCTGGATCTTCTTCTTTGCCCGAGCTATAGCCACAATATTGGCTACAGGGGCAATACTGCGAGCTGGAAAATAATGGAAAAACATTATTACTTTGTTTTCAGATATTGAATTCCAAGTGTTCTGCTTACCAGAACGCACTGGAGGAGTTAGGGCACTTCTTGGTATCAGAGGTGTCAGGTGTGAATTGGCCTGGGCCTGCCGCAGTTCTTCCTGTGCCACTCGGACACGCTCCTGAGCCTGCCGCAGCTCCTCTGCCGCGGCATCGCTACGCAGTTTCTCCTGGCGCCGCAGCTCGGTGCGCCTGTCGAAGATCGCCTGCATGGCATTGCGTATGTGATTGGGCTTTTGCACTGTGGCTGGAAGAGGCGCCTTGTATTTATCCGCATTTTCGTGGGCCACACGCCGCTTTTGCAGGGCAGCCGTTGCTGCCTCTGTGAGGGCATGGATGTCCGGTGAGGGCGCATTCCGTTTGAGGGTGTTCTCGGGCGTTGACTCCGCGTTGTGCATCTGTGCAAATTGAGTCTCGAGCTGATCAAAGATCATCTCACACTGGCGTACTATTTCTCCCTCGGATGTTTCCATCTCAAAGTCAAAGTCCGATTCAATGTCACTATTGGGATTCGCCTTGGATGTTTTTCTGGCAGTCTTTTTTTCTTTTGACGGCTCCGACGGCTCGCTGGCTTTGCTGGAGGATGATTTCGACTTGGAGCTAGAACTGCGAGCCGTTGAACTGGACCTATGGTGCCTCTTCGACGAGGAAGATGACGAACTGCTCTTGTGCTTGCTGCTGCTGCTGGATTTTTTCTCATCCCGATGCTTGTCGCTGCTGGACGACTTATGTTTCGAAGACGATGAGGAGGAAGACTTATGCCTGGATGAGCTGGAACTGGATTTGTGCCTCTCCTTGGATCGATCTTTATCCCTATGCGATGACTTCCTATCCTTTTCCTTGTCCCTATCACGCTCTCTACTTGACTTGTGCTTGTGTTTGTGTTTGTGGGTAGCGCTACCGCCCGTTTCTCTATCGCTCTTTGGCGCGTCATTCAGTTCCCCCTCTTCCAAGTCCTCTGCTTGCGGCTCCACTTTATCCTCCACCACCGCTGTGGATGGTTCATTAATAACAATCTGCATTTGTTCGTCAATTTCATTTGCGAGATCGGCTTCCCAGTCGCCGCTCGCCCCATTTGTGGCGGCCACCTGAGCAGGCACATAGGCAGGAGCACTGCCGGCAGCAGCCTCGGGCTTCTTTTTCGCCGATGAGGCATTCAATGCCGGCTTTTCTGGATGGTACTCTAGATTGGCCTTTTTCTTCTTTGGGGCGTACATTGTCATCTCCGGCAGCGGCAGGGTGAGCAGCTTCGGCTGAGCCGGCTTGTACTCTGGCACCGGCTCGGCAGGCGGCGCGGCCTCAACATCATCTGCAAGCCACAGGTCTTAATAGGCAGTACATTTACAGCCATGTACTCACCTTTTTTGGCGTGGTGCTTAAAATGACAAAAGGGACGGTTGCAGGTTGCCTCGGTCTCGCTGTCGAAGTAGGGACAGGGAAAGTCCTTAAACAGTCCCGTCGACGGCAACATGACGGCCACCAGTTCGCGTTTTGTTTATCTAGCTGCTCGAGTAAAGCAAGCGTCCCGTCCTAAATTGGCTTTATATTCCTCCAGCGCTATCTTTTTCGCTCATTTCGTCAGTGTGTGTTGTTTGCGGAATCAGATGTTTGAGCTGCCAGATCGTGTGGAGTTTTGTTGTTCTTTTTCCTGGAATATGGCAGCTCTGTCCCCAGCTGTTGCGTGTGCATAAAATATAGAACCCCAGTGGAAAAAAAAAATATATTTGCTGATACGATTCTAAATGTACTCCACACCCTGTTTTGTTTATATTGAATAATGTAAAAAACATGCATAACTAACAAGTGATAAACTGTTCCAAGTACAAGCTCAAGGTGTTTGTGTATCTTTGCGTCCTGGCGTGCCATGTAAATTCGTCACTGGGTAAGCCGCTTGTAAACAAATGATGTCCGCGTCGAGTTCACTGATTTTTTAATTGAAACAATAGTCGACTTTACTGACTTAAGTGCGCAATTGTGACATGTTAGCTGCATACATCTTTTAACCCTTGTCGTCTAGGAATTGCATACCATTGCGCGATAATAGAGTTCAGGTACAAATTTCAATTTTTATTTTTATCTTGATGTGACTGTGCGTGTATCCGATCAGGGCTGGCTGTTTTTGGGGGGCGCCAAATTCCCCACGGTGATTATTTGTTTTTTAGGCTTCCAATACCAAAGGGCGCCTGGGTGTCATAACATCCTAAAGCCGGCCCTGTATCCGATTGATTGTACTCCTATTTCGTCTGCCTGTCTACCTCCCAGCGCGATTATGAATAATCTATTGACGTTTGACGATACATAAATATATGTGTGCTTATCTGAGGTAAACAGGGGAGTGCTGGTAGCCTCCCCCGCGGCTGGTGGGCGCTCTGATAAGAGTTGACCGGCGAAGAGGTTTGCTTTTATAGCATCGCCTGGCCACCGATTAGTCGTACAACGGCACTCTGACGATTCGGGTGTCACCGGGCACAACGCAAACACTTTCACCATCCAAAAAGGTCCAAAGGTCAGTCAGTGTTTTGTGGCATTAGTCAGGGATTGGCGTTACGTTGAAGTGCAATCAAACAGAACGTTGCGTGAGACAAAGTCTACGTCTAATCCGCCTAAGGTTCGATTTCACCGAATTCCAATATCATAAGAATGGACTTTGTACGTCTGTGCAGAACGAAGATAGTCTCTCGCTGCTCACATTTTTGGTACTTTGGACCGCCGCAAAAGCAAAAGTTTTCGATATGATCCGAACTTGTTATCTGGTTCATAGGCATATGTATATTTATTTATTGGGGCTACCACACGCAAAGTCATCCTACTAACCAACTAACACTCGCATACTCTCCACTCCACAGATAAGCAAAGCACTTAACCACTATGGATCGGGAAAGCCTATATTTCATGAGCAAGGATGATAAGAACACCTTCGATTTCGATGAGTCCCTGCCTCCGCTTCCGCTGCCGGAGTTGCGAGATACCTTGGAGCGGTACTACACCTGCATCCAGCCCTTTGGCACCCCCGAGGAGTTGGCCCAGGCGAGGAAGTCCATCGATGAGTTTCGGGACGGAGTGGGGGCCGAGCTGCACGAAAAGCTCAAGCAGCGGGCAGCCACAATGAAGAACTGGCTGGGCACCTGGTGGGAGGACTATGGCTATCACTTGCTGCGCCTGCCTCTGTTACCCTACCAGCTCATGACGATGGCCAGCCAGCTGGAGGTGGTGGGTGTCCCAGAGACACCGGAGTATATGCTGAAGGTAAAGAGTCCACCGCATGTTCTTTTTTCTTTTTTTTTTTTTTTTGTTTATTTACGAATATTTCCACTTGCAGAGCTTCTCACGGATAATATTTCACACTCTGGAGTTTTGGGATCTTACCCGCAAGTCGGCCATTAAGCCGCTTTCCTCGAACGGAGGCAAGATCAAGTACTCCTCCGCACTGTACAAACGCTTCTTTTCCACATCTCGTATTCCCGGCGTGGAGCAGGACCACATCGAGAAGCACTTTCTCACTAAGGATGAGGGAAACACGCCAACGCATGTTTTGATTGGCGCCAAGGGCCGTCAATTTATCATCAATTGCGTGCATGACGATGACACAATTCTCACTGCACCCGAAATTCTTGTAGCTCTGCAGCGTCTGCGCAGCATCTTGGACTACGAACCAGAGGGTGCCGGTGTTCCGATTCTCTCCCATGACGACAGACCCAGCTGGGCCAACAACCGTGCTCGTCTGATGGAGATATCCGATGCCAACAAAGAAACCCTGAAACTGGTGGAGGGGGCTTCCATGGGCATCTGCTGGGATGAGAACACCCCCCAGGACTACGAGGAGTGCTCCCAATTGGGGTTATATGGAGACACCCATAGCCGTTGGGCGGACCACGCCAGCAGCATCATCGCCTACAGGAATGGACGTTACAACTGGACGGGGGAGCACAGTTGCTACGATGGCACCGTGAGTGTCAGCTTTGCCACATTCATGCAGCTGAGCATGCTTGAGGTGCCAGAGCCGGATTGGGGCCTGGCCGAGAGCACGCAGGTAGTGGAGCTCCAGGAACTCAAGTTCGAGCTGGACGATACGCTCAAGAGCGAGATAACACGTCTGCGAAAGGAGAAAGACGAGAGGGTTAGTAGATAGAGGAGGCAAAAAAGGGACTCTATTTGTAAACATTTGCTTTTTATTAGGGCATAGATATCACAGCGACTTTTACGGTGTTTGATGAGTACGGCAAGGACTTTATGAAATCCCAAAGATTGCATCCAGACTCCTTTATTCAGGTGGTCATGCAGTGGACCTTCCACCAGATGCACGAAGAGTGAGTAGAGTGGACGATCATTTGGATGCCCCAGTTGAAGATAATACGGGTTACCTTGCAGAATTGCGCCCACCTACGAAACCGCTTTGATGCGACAGTATTACAATGGACGAACGGAGACGCTACGCTCCTGCACTGGCGCCGTGGCCGAGTTCCTCAAGGCTTCCGCTGATTCGCGCGTCAGCGATCTCGCCCTGGCCAAGAGCTTTCGCACAGCCGTCGACGATCACAAGCGGGCCATGGACGAAGCGCGCAAGGGCAATGGCATCGACAGGCACTTGTTTGGCCTGTGGTGTGCCGCCTACGAAAACAAATTGGACATTCCCGCCTTCTACGACGATCCGCTGTATGCGAAGAGCGGCGGTGGTGGCAATTTTGTGCTCTCCTCCAGCACCCTCGGCTTCACGGCCAACGTGGGCTTTGTGGCACCCATGCTGATCGATGGCTATGGCGTGTTCTATTCAATTACCTCTGGAGCGTAAGTTCTTTATTTTATTATAAGCATAACTCCTGATAATGGTTTGTCTTTGATAGTGTCTTCATCAATACCACTGCCTATCGCGACAGCATCAAGACGAGCGCACGAAAGTTTAATGACACCTTCAAGGCCTCGTTCCGCAGGATAAGTGTCCTGCTGGAGCAGCTGGCCAAGGAGTCCAAGCTGTAAACCACCGGCTTAAGGGCTTAGTTTTAAGTGGACAAAAGAGAGTACCATACCTCTTGCAACATTTTACAATAGGTAGTCTTGACTATACCACATTTCCATTAGCAGTACATTCTTATATGCGGATTAGTCGTTCGCTTAAGGGAAATTTATACAGCGAATCATGGAGAAAATCATTCCTTGAATGCGTGCCCTCGCGAAACGCGTATTATTCTGTTTCATCCGCGTGCCTATTCCCCAAATTGATAGGACTCTTTTCGTGCTTCGTGTTAACGTTTATTTCAAATTCAATGTTTGGATTAGTTTACGCAAATACATTTTCGCATGGTAATTTTCATTTTCATTTCGTTTCACTTGTTTAAAATGCGTCTAATTAAGCGAAGGCGCCCAGCCAACTCCACTGTACTTATTTCGATACAATAAGCAAGGGCGGGTACTGTACTCCGCAGCTGATGATCCTAGATCCTACATACAAGTTCAATTGAAGCTTGGGCTTGGGGTCTAGTATGTTTCGATTTCTACAATTATATATGGGGATAAAGTGTGTGTAACTTTTTTAGTGTTCGTTCAATTACGATTACTTGCGTGTGTGTGTGTGTGTGTGTGCTTAGTGCTGCTAATTACAAATGATTTTCCACAAATTTCTTACGTATGTTTCTACAAAAAATTTAATTCAAGTCACAGACTTAAAGCCAAAAGTGCAATAAAAAAATCAACAAAATATCTATTGGGGGCAATAGGCAGCAGCCAAACGCTGATGAGCTGAGTTCCGTCTAAGGGGGTCTTCTATCCGAATTAGTGCTGCTGGCGGTAGTAGCCAATGTGCGGCGGCGGCAGCAGGGCGTAGGCGGGCAAAGGAACTGAGTGCCCAGGGGCGTGGCGCCCGCGCCTTTGCTGCTGCTGTTGCTGCAGCTGCTGATGTTGAAGATTGGCGTACACTCATTCCTGCCCAACAGCCGGCACAGGCTGGAGGTTCTGTTCGGCTGCCGCCAGTGCCGGAAGGATGGGATTGCTATTGGCCACATCCTCCTTGGCACCCGCAGCCGCAGCCTCTCCAGTGGCCGGCGGCTGGAATGCAGGCCGCTGTACAAACATGTTGTCAATGATGTGGTCAATGTTGTCTGTGTGCCCGCCCTCCTCCTTGGCATTGGTCGTCTGGTTGGCATTTGGCCCTGCTAATCCTCCGGGTCGCGCCTTATGCTTCTCGGATGGCGGTAGAATGGGAATCGCATTGGTGGGTCGACGCTGGGGCAAGGCAGCGGGTCGGCTGGTGGTCTGGACAGGCGGCACAAAGTAGGTTGTGCCCCCGACCGTATTGTAGTTCTGATGGAAGTTCATGGACGGTGTCGCCTGGCCAGCCACCGCAGCTGGCGGCTGCGCCTGGGCCGGCGGCTGTGGCTGTGGCTGCGTCACCACGGACGTCTGGGCCTGGGCAAAGGCCACAGCTGCCGGTGTGGTGGGCAAGTAGGCGGCACTCGCCGGATTAACATAGGGGGAAGCTGGGGGTACAGTCACCGAAACTGGGACCTGCACCGGCACCGGCACCGGCACCGGATCCGTTCCAGTCACATAATAGGGTGCCGCCTGTGCCTGGGGATAGGCTGCCGCTGGCGGGGCATGTTGCTTTGGTGGCGCTGGCACGGCCGCTGCTGCCGGTCCCAGTTGCAGTGTCTGGAGTTGGGCTTGAATCTCTTGCTGCTGATAGGCAAACTGCATCAGGACATGGGGATCCTGTATCATAATCTGTGAGGGCTGCTGTTGTTGTTGCTGTTGCTGCTGCTGTTGAAGATGAAGCTGCTGCTGCAGTTGTTGTTGCTGCTGCTGCTCTGCCAAGTGCTGGGATGCCTCCTGCTGGGAGCGACGGAGACTGGAGTATCGTTTGGGTGCAGTCCTTGGCTCTGGGACTGCCGGCTGTGCCTGCTGCGTTAGCTGCAGCTGCTTCTGCTGTTGGTTCTGGTTGGCCAGAGAATGCATCTGAACGCTTCCTACATGACTGGGGTCGTTGCGCTGCTGCACCTGCTGCAGTCGCTGCGACAAATTAGTGGTCGAAAGCTGAGTCTGGGGCGCCGCCAGTGGAGGCGGCTGCACCTGCTGTGGGGACTGTCTCGGCTGCTGCTGCTGCGGCGGCTGTTGCTGGCTCTGCTGAAGAATTGGGCCATCCGTCGACTGCCTGCCCTGTCCGTTTGATCTGGGAGTAGATGGCTTCTGATGAGCACGCTCGTTGCGCTGATCCACATGCTCCTGCTCACGGTCGCGCTCGCGCTCACGTTCTCCCCGGTCTCCCCGCTCATTACGCTCACGACGGTCGGGCGGGGGACCACGATTTGACTTTGGCTTAAACTCCATGGGATTCTGTCGACCCGGACCGCCATTCACGCGCCCATAGTTGCGGTTCTTTGGCTCACGCTCCCTATCCCGATCTCCACGTTCACGCTCGCGCTCTACTTCCTGAGCTCGTGGGGCGGGATTCGAGACGCTCGCACCGCCTGCACTTCCACCTCCGCCTCCTTGTGGTTTGTCGGCACCGCGTTCTGAGCGGCGATTTTCCTTCTCCTCCCGGAAGGAGGAAGTGCGTGGGCCACGCGGCTTTCGCTCATTTAGTGCCGGGAAGTCCTGAGGTCGGGGTGGCTTGCGTTCCTTGTTGCTGGCCTTCAGATACGCCTGCTCGTCCTCCCAGTTGCGAGAGTACTTGCTGGGGCCACGCGTGTACCTTCTGCGACGTCGGGCACGTGGTGCACAATCCTCATTCCGTATGTCATAGCCATAGGAATGCATGAGCTCCGAGCGCGACTTGGGGGCCTGTTCGCTGGCCTCGAACCTATCATGGGACCAGCGGTCGCCACCAGAGGCCGGCTGCCACTGCTTCATGGTCTTGGAAGCCTGCGATATGGCTGGTGGCTGTCCACTGGGTGTGGTGCCCGAGGCAGAGACCCCGTTGACTTCACCGTTTGACTCTGGTGCTACCTGAGAGCTGTTCTCCGTCTCGGGGACCAGGCAGCCCTCGGTTTCGGCCGTGCGGTCATCGTGCTCATAGAAGGTGCCGCGTTTCGGTATGTACTGCGGATTGCTGCGATCTTCGTCGACTTTCTTCTGCGCCTCGCTGTCGGCCACAGATCTGTCCTGGCAATTGTCGTTGCCGCTGACCGTGCCGCTGTGCCTATCATCCTCGGTGGTCTCGCTGCCCACATCGTCCTCATCCGTCTCCGAATCCTCCTCGCTGCCGCTCTCGTCGTCGTCGTCATCGTAGTCCTCACCGCCCTCCAGATCGCTGGCAGTGTCGTACTCGGAGTCGTGGGGATGGGAGTTGCTCGACGGCTCCTGGTTGGGGGATGTCCCCAGTTCGGCTGTGCTGCTGCTACCACCCCCCGCTTCACTGGCATTTGGTGATGAGACGGGTATATCGGTCGGCGGAGCCGCAGTCATTTTCTCTACTTCGGCCATCGCGAACAAACTCTTCGATTTTTTATACTTTTTCTGATACCTTTCTCCTCCGTTCTAGTCAACACGGCTTGCACTCAGATACTCACAGCTCACGTGAGAGTCCCTGAATCTGTCTCAGTGCGATCCTTCGATTTTGTTTAACGATAAATTTCGGGGAAAAGTTTTCGCGAAAACAACGCAATCAGAAAATAGAAAGTGTCTAGGGTTACCTTTCTCCTTGGCTGCCTAGGGTTGGGAAAACTCTTAAGTAGGAATGGCAATCTTGATGAGTCTGGATCCAGTCGATAGAGTCGATAGACAAATCAATATTGAGAAACTGCCGCCACCAGCAATCAGCTGTCGCGACTTATCGAAGCGCTGCCATCTCAATTGGATTTGTGGGGGTGATTTTCCCGTGGACTGCCGTTTTGACGACCTGCGGCGCCCCCAGAACACCTCGGAGGTGCTCTGCACGTGGCACAAGAGCAAATCGGACCATTAATCCGACCACAGAGCAGACCATCGCTGAAACTGGCCTGGATACCTCCCCAGCGCTGCCGGTGTAATAAGAAATATTTTCTTTGCAGACATGGACGCCTTGAGCACCCAACTGAGAGATCTAATACTGAATACCCGAGTGCCTCTGATCATTGACCAGTTCCCGATCGACTGGGAATGCTTCAGGGGATCGCTGCACGACTGGTGCGAACGCTTTGACAAGGAAGCGGCTGGTCCGCCGGCATTCGAGCTCATGTCATTGACGGACTGCAGCACGCCGCAATGGGAGCGAAAGCGGATGAGGGTCAACGACATGAGCATGCAGCAGTTTCTGCGGAACTACGGCTACTTGGAGGATGACCAGACACATTGGGCGGCCTATCAGTACAAGCGGGCCCATGAAGTGCCAGCCAGCTGCTTGAAGGGCATCGACTTTTCCTGCTTTGGGTTTCCGGAACACCAAAACGATTTTACCTTCTGGCTGGGATCGGAACAGGCCAATACGCCCTGCCACTACGACACCTTTGGCGTGAACATTGTGGTGCAGGAGTACGGCAGCAAATCGTGGCTGCTCTTTCCACCCGAGTCGCCGCTGCAATCAACGCGGGTGCCCTACGAGGAATCTAGCGTGTACTGTCTGGACAACTTCTATGCCCCTGCGCAGGATAAGCTGCCGCGCTTGCTGGAGTATAGCGATCAGGCCTACCAGTGCACACTGCAGCCAGGCGATGTTCTCATCGTGCCCCGTCACTGGTGGCACTATGTGGAGGCGACGGCGACATCGCTCAGTCTCAACTACTGGGTGCCCCTCAAGGACGACATGGACCTGGCCCTGGACGAGTTTCTGGTCAAGCACATAGTCGAGAGCTTTGTCAAGGGCGAAAGTGAACAGACGAAGCAGTATCTACTGAATCCCAATCAACTGGAGGACGTATCCTCGACGCCCAGCGAACTGTTTGCCCAGTTCCAGCAGGCCGTACAGAATGCCGAGAGCGAGGAGCACAAACGGAAGCTGTGGGAAACCGATTACTTGACTCAATCCAAATTTAGGGAGCTCCTTGCTAGAGTGCGTCTCACCGTTCGGCCCCTGGAGGTGATGCCCAAGGAGGAATACAAGCTCCTGCTGGAGTCCAACTCCAAGCGACTGCAAGCAGAGACGAGAACTGCTGCTGCGAGTTCGCCGATCAGCTCCACATTAGAACTGCTCATCAGCAGTATGTGTGCCCCGCGCACCATTGCGGGCATGAAGCGAGAGTTCTTCCGGAGACTGAGACAGGGCGAGGCGTAATAGCACTAAAAACTTTTATTGTGATACGTGATAATTTGTTGCATATATGAGATTAAAATCCAAGAAGCCATCAACATGTATGATACAATTGCAAGCAAACGAACGAACGCCGGAACAGAAACAGAACAAAGAGCATTAAATGCCATGACCACCAATCGCCGCTTCTCTACGATCCGGGACTCATCGAAGAGACCTTGGTTAAACCACAGTGTGGGTATAAATACGGGTTGGATGCGGTTTACCATCCTGGTGGCTTCTGGTTGGGATAGCCGCCTTGCTGTTGGGGAGCATAACTGCCAGGATAGGTGCCATAGTGCCCAGGTGGTGGTCCTTGTGGATATCCCCCCGGATACTGAAAATCTGCAAATGAAAAGCATAAGTGGGAATGCAAATTCCATCGATTATCAGTACTTACTGCCAGGATATGGGAGCGTGGCGTATGGATTGAAGCTCTGGGGCATCGGTGGCGAAACATACGCTGGATATGGCATTCCTGGCTGGGCGCCATATGGCACTGGCATGCCATGTACCTGGGAAGGATACGGCATATTGGCAGCAGCTGCCGCAGCCGGTACGCTGGGAGCAGAACCAGCTGGATTGGATGGAATGTCTGTCGGATGGGGGCGAAAAAACAAAATGTTTTATTATCAAACTGTGATAGGGAATGACTGTACCTACCGCTGCCACTGCCCGAGGTGGAGGCATAGTGCGAGGGCAGAGAGGGCGTGGCCGGGCAAGCTTGTCGGCTCGACGCTGTGGTTAGGTCCTTCATGAGCTCCTCCTTTTCCGTTTTGCGGGCAAACACAAAGTCGGAGATCTTGTTCTGGAATACGACCAGCAGCTGGGTGAGGTCGTTGTAGAATTTAGTTCCCTCCTGGAGATTGCCGGATAGCTCAATGTAGCTATCGTAGGCCGTGGCCAGTTCCTGGTAGAGGGTGTCGCGCGAGCTGCCACAGCTTCCAGTCTCCGAGACAAATGCTCCATGGGCGCTCTGAATGTCTGCCACCAGGGACTGCTGACGGTCGACGCTCTCCCTCACCTGCTGCTGCAAAGGATTCAGGACCTGGCCAATGCGCGACAACGACAGGGCGGGCTCGTCGATAGCCCCATCCTTCTGCAGAGCAAGCAAGAACTCGTTCTTCATGTCGAACGTGGCCGACTTGAGCTCCGACTCGATGGCATCGCGCTCGGCTTTGATGGTCTCCACATCCTCCATCAGCTGCTTGAGCCGCTGCACGCTGGAGCAGTTTGGATCCACGCTGCCGCTGGCCGAAGGCAGCGATTGCTGGATCTCCTCCGGGGACATAGAAAGCAGCTGGATGCCATTCTGATTGGATTCGAACTTCTGGCGCACAACCTTATCGGCCTCGATGGCATTGTTGATGACCTCGCGATACTTCTTCGCATTGGTGCGGAACATCTCCGTAAGCTTATCGGAACTGATGCGTGTCCAGCGCTCTTTGAACTGTGCCCGGAGCTGATTATCCGAGTCGCGCTCCTCGTCGAGCAGCCGCTCCGTTTCGTCCAGAATCTCGCGATTACGATTGAGTAGATCAGGCAGTTCCTTCAGCATTGTCTTGACATTTTCGACACCTCCCTTTTGGCGCACCTCGACCGCCTTCTCCTTCAGGGATGGCGGCAGACCGCTGTTGCTATCGGCTGTCTCCACAGCCGCCGGAAGGTTTAGGCTCGCCAGCACAGCATTCAGCGTCTGGGTGGACTCACGGAGCTTCATTATCTCCACATTGACAATCTCATTCTTGCGCATATCCGAAGCGGTCAGGGCACGATGCAATTCCACGGGCACGAGGTTGGTGAAGATGTCTCGGAAATTGGATGCCATGGGAGAGGCAATGCCCAGGGGCTTTGCCAGCTGTGCTTTGCCCGGAGAGGCGAGCGTGCTCAGCTCTGGTATCATCTCATTGTAAATGAACTCGTTGTCCTTGGTGGACTCGGCCAGGTGGCGCTTGGCGCGACTGAAGTACTCGTCCAGGTAGGTCTCGTTGCCGCCCCGCGACTGTGCCGCCTTGAACAGATCGATGGCGTTGCGCAGACGAGCGATCTCTTCCCCAATCTTCTTGGCCGCACGACAGACGAGACTCTGGTAAAGCTGTGTCAAAGCATGGAATCCAGCCTGCTTGCCGGCCACCGTGGGTATCCACTCCTTCTCCCACAGACTGCGCACCGACTCCTTTTGCATGGCGCGCAGAACATCCGCATAGAACTCCTCGCCCTGGCAGCATAGCTTCGCTATGATCAGATTGTTCATGTTATCTGCAAAGAAATTGCAGTTGTTATTCTGCTCGGATAACCCATGGGTTTCAGTTACCTTTGATGGCCTTAAGGATAAACACCTCCTGCGCCTGGGCCACCATCAGGGCCTGCATCACTACGAGTGTGTCCTGGCTGATATCGGGCGTCGGCTCCGATGGCACTGCGGCCGGCGTGGCTCCCTTCAAGTACTGAAATATCCCCGCACTCTGCTGCAGCAGTTTGATGGCCATCTTGAGGCCCTCATCGTTGTCCAGCTGCTGGCTGGCGGCAATGCTGCTCTGCAGGGCCGCAATATTGAAGAGCACACAGACCTTCTCGTACAGCAACGATGTGTGAGCTACAAAGAGAACCAAACCGAACAGAACCGCAAGAGAGTTAATTATGAAATTCCACAACTGAAGATGAGTCACTACTCACTGAGGCTGATTTTGCCACCGAAGATGGAGCCCTTGTCGAAGGCATCTTTCCACTTGAAGGGGATCTGCAATTCGCTGACCGATATCTTTGTCTCCAAAGCGCAGATCTGATCGTAATAGCTGGGCAAACAAAAGCGAAAGGCGAAGAACAATTAAGAGACGACGTCATCCGCTGAGCTTGTTTACGTCTGCCGCAATCACAAAGACACACACACACACATAGGTGGCCCCACAGTGTGTCCGAGTACTCTTTCTCCTATCATGTGCGTGACTCATGCGGAAACTCCAATAAAACCCCCAGTCACAGCCCCCGAAAGTACTTACGCATAGACAACCTCCAGAGAGGCCTCGTATTTCTCAAAGAATTTCCAAATCGCCGTATTGCGTTGTTTCGCAAACTCATTTACAGCCTCCGAATATTTCGCCTTCTCCGCCTCCGAGGCACCATTGTAGGTGCTTTGGATGAGATTGTTCAGCGGCTTCACAATGTCCACCTCCGATGGCTTCTTCAACGGCACACTCAAAAACTTCGACATTTCTAGTTTCACACGGACACGAGCCTAGAACAATTCAACTTTCAACTTATTTTATTTATTTTATTTTTTTAATTGAAATCGGTCCCTGGTCAGTGTGACCGCGGATTTATCGATACCGTCCGATTACCGTCCGACCCTCGGAAATATACCGAAACATACCGTCTCATTTTAAAAATATACCGTAAATATACTGACGAAGTCAAGTTCTGTTATGCATATTCCTCGTTTTTGATCTTCCGTGGAGCATTACTAGCTATATAAAACATTTAGCCATGCCCACATAATTTTATCTGATTGATGAATCAATTTTCTACTTAACTGGCTAGTTTTTAGTCCTTGTTTTTATTGTATTTTGACTAAAACAAGGACTAAACAAAACAGTTCAAGAAAAAAACCGTCGCAATGTTGCTGGTATTTGAAGTCATGATGCGTGTACAGGCCTTTGTATACCCTATTTCGCTAATATAATTTGAAGGTCCTGTTTCTGAACTGTTTTTAAAACGTAATTCATAAAGAAATTTTCTCAAATTTATATGTTTTAGACATATTTATTCCCGTGCCAAATCTATATGTAGAATCCGGGTATATGGGACGGAAATTATTAAAAAAAATTTGAATAAACAATTCAAGCGGAACTTGAGAATTATTAAAAAAAACTTTAAATCAACAATTCATGCAGAACTTGAGAAGGTAATTTTTGAAAATAACATAAAAAGCGAGTACAAATTGTTTGATTTGCACGGATTCCCAATTGGATAGGGAGTTGCGCGTCAGTTGATTTTGACCTTAAAGAAGTTGGAGAGACCATATAAATCCAATTTTTTCCAGGTACAAGTGAGCTGTATAAATAGGGTGCCTTAAATGGGAACTAGACATTCGTATTCAGCGATTAGTTCAAACCATAATGAAGCTCTACCTAGGACTCCTTCTGGCCGTTGTCTTGCCGCTTCTTATATCTGCAAAGAGGGCGGATCCCCCACTCGGACCTTATGCCGAAAATTAAAAGAAAAGATTATAGAACTTTCTGTACCCTTATGTCATTAAAATGAACAATATGTGAGCTTGGCTTGGTCATCCTGAATGTATATAAATCAAAATGCGCGCCAAACAATCGATTAGTGCTAACTCCAGCAACTCAAGAGACAATGTCGCCAGGTGGCGCCTAATACCACAGCCGTTACGTTTGAACATCAATTTAAATCAAGCACTAAGATTAAGTCATCTTATTATCTTAAGCACAGCGCGTATGCCTTGGACAGGAGTCAAGCTGCTCCCAAACAGGTACGTTATGTAAATACAATTAGCTGCAATGTTGGTTTAATTAGTTAGAATTTCGGAATTACATAATTACAATCAAGATTGCGTGAAGAACGAGTTCTGCGGATCAACTTCTGAGCTTATGCCCCGCATGCAAACGACTGCGCTCGGAGTAGATCTTGTTATTGTCGCATATCGTGGACTCGCTTCAGTTTGGTTTGGTTTTGAGTGGTATGGTGTGGTGTGTCTGTGGCTGTGGCTGGGTACCTAGGACTTGGTCGTGGCAACAGTTTGAGATAATTATTTTGATATGACAAGCGGAAATGGCGTTAACATGTTGCAACTTCTGCCTCCAACAACGATACTACAACTGTGTGCCACTGATAGCCAGACACTTGTCCGTGCTTTTGGCTTAAGAAATGGCACATTTAGACAAACGAATGTTATCCGACATTTGATTGCGGTAACTGTTATCTGCATTACCGCCTAGTGGAGGCCAACAAAGCAATTTCCATTGATGAAGGCCATAAAAATTCAATGCCTTGCCGTCGGGCCCAGCCTCAGCCACACGCGTCCTGGCGGCTTTCGACAGTAATCAGTTGACGGCATTTGTCATAAAAGTGATTTATGTGTGTTTCATTCTCTGGTCTGTGGCTACTACAAAACTACAAGTCATTAAATCTACTTAAGCCGCGCACTCAATACGACAGACCAGACCCTCGTTCTCGTACGTACGCATTCTGATGGGCATACGATACGGGTGAAAAGTTCAACGTACGTGAGTCAGCAGCAGCAGCGGCAGCCGGCAAACGCAGGAAGGCGTAAGCCGCGAAAACAATTATGCGGCAGAGTCGCCAAAAAAAACAACAGAAACAGAAAAAAATATGGGAAATTAAGTGAAGAGAAGAAAAGCCAAACAACATTATTTATGCGGCAGTTTGAAGGTGTGCGCCACATCTCCCATTATATCTGCGACTTTTTGTCGTTGTTAAGATTATTATTATTATTATTCTTGTTACTTATTACGACCTGGCGCTGGGCTTATAAATATGTATGTATCTGTATCTGAATTTTGAATCTCTGCCAAATGAGATATTGCGCATGCGCACGATCGCCTCGCTTCCGTTTCCATTTCTCGCCGGTGCAGATCTTTCGCAAAGGGTTCGTTCGCAGTGAGAGAACACGATCAGGCTTATGTCTTATGGCTTATGGCTTATATAATTAGCAGACGACTGCGGTGCTGGCTCAAGAGTCTCGTTCTTCGCCGTCGCCCAAAATTTGCCAGACACTCGCCCCACCTTTTTGTGGCTCACATCTACCTTTGTCAAAGTCAACAAACTGAACAGAGAACAGAGCCCAGACAACAGACAGCAGACAGTACCGCCTCTTTGTCGCTTCTTTGTCTGATTCAGTGGAGAGGTCGTGGAGTAGTAAAGACCCTTGAGTGCATTTAAAAATCAGTCAATATTTATTTATTAAAACAAAATCGTACATGCACTTAAACCTAGCATTGATATTTGCCATAATTTATTGCTTTCCGCAGATGCTTAGCAGCTAAAATGCAGTTCGGAATGGTCCGTCCCCGGTATTGATGCAGTGGGGACCATGGACCATCCCGACGCTGTTATTGTATTCTTTGCGTTTATAAAAATAGATTTCACACGCCCAACTGTTGGACAGCAAATGCGGTCGAGTATTATACAAGGACTGCCATTACAATCCTAGTCGAAACTGGACGGAAGTGTTCTAAAGTAGAAGTAGAAGTTAAATAGGGGAATAGGAATAGAAGCCCGCAAGGCGGGGAGCTATGGGCTGATTAGATTATGATATGATGTTGTGATAGAACTGCGGCTTGCTCTGGTGCTCCTTGATGACATAGAAGCCCTTGGGCTTCCCATTGCCGGCGAAGTACTTGTGGAAACTCTGCTTGCTGACCGCCTGCGAGGGGGCATAGTATGTGGGCGACTTCGGTTTGAGGGACTTCTTGTACTTGGACTTGCCGCTGCTGGTGGTGATTGATTTCTCCATGGTCTCATTTTCCCAGGGCTTGCGCCAGGTTGGTATATTCTCGATGTCCAGCAGCCGGTTGCGGTCTGATGCCGAGACGTGGGCAAAGTGCGGCTTCTTCTGCAGTGCCTGCTTCAGCACCGGCAGGTTCCAGTGGTAGATGCGACCCGGCCGACCATTCGAGCTGAAGGGAAATGAGACCTGCAATTGAAAAACTCACTGATTAGACAACATTACGCACGGACAGGACTGGACTGGACTGGACTCGCGACTCGCGACTCGTAGACTGGCGTCCCATAAATCAGCTCGGGACACGGAGTACGGACTGGCTGGCGTCTATATTAGGCTCAACGGTGATCAGTGACTAGTGGCTAGTGGTGGCTGGTGGCTGGTGGCTGCTCTGTGGGACTGACTCTAACAAATTGCATTTTTAATTGAAGCTCGGAGTTGGTTAATGGCTTGCATATTAATTTCTGGTTCATGTGGCATCACTCCAAAGAGCCAAACCTCCAGCAGGAGTCGTGAGAGCGTAATAATTTTCGTGCCTCTGTTCGGGAAGCATCCACATGTTGCCTGCCTGCTGGATGTTCCCTGTTTTCTGTCCCACATCCACTGACATTGACACTTGCCGCATTAATTCTGCACACACAACAAACCCAAGCCCCAACAGCAACAGCTACAAGCCAAAAGGCAATGTTTTACAACTGGGAATGCGGCATACACTTGCTCGACTAAGGGATACCCAGTGGACAGACAGAATGACAGCTGGAGAGCAGAGAGGGAAAACCCTATGTCAATGCTATTTATAGGCCTGCCCAAGATACCCATTTTGGGAATACAACAAATTATGTGGAACTGCAGCTTGGAGAGGGAGCTGCAGTTGCAGTTGAAGCTTGTATGTCGGTCGGCCATCATCAGCAGTTCAGCAGCTCAGCAGCTGAGGTCCAACTTTAGTCTTGGTTTTACTTACAAGTATTTCCCGTCTATATGGGTGACTACCATGACTGCACGTCTCCATGTCTCCCATGTCTGTTGCCATCGGCCCAAATGGGTAATCCATTTTCTGCTTCTCTCTTTCGACATCTTCTTTGGTTTCTACTGCATCTCTCTATCTCTCTCTCTCTCTTTTGCAATTTGTTTTATGCGCATGCGCGGCCGATGTTTATCACCAGTTGCCCAGAACCAGAGTCGAGAGTCAACATCAGAGCCAGAACCCAGAACCCAGAAACCCCCAGCCAACCCATGTGGCTTGGCTGGCCATCCATCGAGCCAGTTCTGGCCAAGAGGGAGACGCGAGTGCGAGTGCGAGTGCGAGTGCATTGCTGGCATTGTGTGCGTCTATGGTGTAACCTAATGGAATCCCGTTTACCTTTTTCCCGTTAGCTTTCAACGCCGACGCCTCCGTTGCGGTTGTGGTTGCCGCTGCCGCTGCTGCTGCGGCTTCTGCTGCTGCCTTGGCCGGTGCTTGTGTGGCAGATCTTCTCGAGGCTGCTGCCACTGCCGCCGCTTCCATCTTCTTGGGTGCGTTGCCTTTTTGGCTGCTGCTGCTGCTGCTGCTGCCGATCGGTGGTGCATTGTGTGGCACGGCATTGGGTCCTGCATAGTAGTGCATATTTGGCGGCAATTTGATGATGAACATGTGTGAATCATCGCGCGAGGCATGGCGTCGTGACTCAACGGCCAAACGTTTCCGGTTGTGGCTGTTGGGAGCCTTCACCTTCATGAAGCCCATTTGGCTGCAACACAGAGGGGAAAGAGGCAAACAGAGAGTGTAACAGAGGTTAGCCGCCAAGCAGAAGATGGTTGCAGGCAGAGAGCGGGAGAGAGGTATTTCCATGAATATTTCATTATGTAATTTATGGCCTTAGTGCCGGGCACAAAAACAGTGCTTTAATTAAGCCCAAAATAAGAGGCGTGCAACATTTGTCCCCCTCCCCTGCCCTGCCTCCACTGGCTACTCACCCGAGGAGCTTCTTATTGAGGCCATGTGCGCTTCTGGCCAGCTGCTTCTTCTGCTGCTTGGCCCCTGTTACAGCCACTCCTTGTTGCAGTTGCAGTTGCAGCGTCTGCTGGTGTTTGTCCTGCTGCTGCCTCTTGATTTTGTGCATGTGCGCCACATCCTTGGCCAGTGCCGAACGACTGCTGCTGCTGCTGCTGCCCTGCGCCGCGGCAGCTAGACAAACGAGACAGCAGAATCTGAACAGAAATAAAATGAAATTACTTTTATGGCTGTCGTTTTATACGCTGGCATTATTTGCTGTTGTATTTTATGTGCGAAATTCTAGAGGGGATTAGGCTCCATGCGGTTTTGATTGGACCCTGCTGACCAGGCACCAGGCACTCCATACCACCAGCTCCCTACTCCCGGCTTCTGCTCCTGCTCCTTCACAGGGTTCAGGGTCAATCAGTCGGCAAAGGCGGCAGGCTTTGACAAGTGGCCCGGACTTCAGGTCTTCATTATGTTCCCTTTTTTTATTTTAGCTCTTTTTTTGTCGAGGGGTAAAGTGTAACCCAAGAGATGACTTTAACAGAGGGGCCCGCCCTCTTTGAAATTGTACACCTTCGGACGCACGGATGGACACTGCCTGCCCCAGAGACCAGTGGGGGTTTTCCGAGGAAGAGGGGTTCCCGTTCTGGTTCCTCTGGTGTGGCAGTGTCAAGTAATGATACCAGCACGGAAGAAAGCGTACAACAAAGCAGATAAAAATGCAAATAAGCACGTACAATTACAGCACACTAGTGATAGAGTAGGAAAGAAGATAGAAAGAGCTTGGTGAGGGAAATGGAGAGCGATCAGAGATGGAGAGCTGGGAAATGGGAAACCCATGAAGGCGTGAGAGCATTAGATGAAATTCCAAGCTCTAACTATCTCCCAGGGTGTTCCAATCACTGATACGGGGGCCTGAGAAGGATAGTATATCAGTAGTATAATGTACTACACTGAGCGAAAAGACTACACATAGAAATGAGTTAAATAAAATGAAATGGATTTACAAACATTATAGTATAGGTTATCTATCTAACAGAAAGATATATCCATAAGATATATTTATACGTTTTTAAACCTTAAAAGCCTACGCACTATTCTGGATATTTTATCTGGGTGCAATTTTTTCCCTCAGTGTTCGATTTACAGCACTCCGAATGGCATGCCATGGAATGGCTTAGGTCAGCGTTTGACAAACTGTTCCCAGAGAACCATCGAGAGCCTCTTAAGAGAGATCTTCCCATTGGATACTTTGTCAAGTCAAGAAATGTTATTGACCGACTAAGCAGTTGGCTTTTAGCGTCTTCGTTTTTAGTTTTCCGTTTCTTTTTTTTTTTCGAGGTACTTCAATCGCCTCTTGGCTCTTGGCGGTCTCTGGTCGACACAAATTATAATGGAAATTGGCCAAGTTTTATGCAATAAATGTAACCGAAGGCCACAAGACGTGCATGGCATTTCTGAGCCTCGGTCTCGGTCTGAGTCGCGCACTCCACATAATGCATGCAAAGAGGAGCCTTAGAAGAAGAAGCTGCATAAATTCCAAGTGGGAAGACACAAGGCACACAAAGGAAGCCATGCCTCTGGGCGGGATTAGAGGCACGCTGATGGATGGTCGGGCCGGGCCGGGCCGGGCCGGGTCGGAGCTCCAATCCTCTCTCCTCCAATCGATTTTTGTATGTTTTTGTGCATGGATTGCAAATCCAATCGAAAGGCGCTCAAATCAACACGTATTTAGCAGGGGCCACCACATGCTGCTGCCGAGGTCCAGACCCAACTTCATCCAAACACCCGAGGCAGGGACTCAAACTCCGGCTCCGACTCCAACTCCTGCCACATGGCCTTTGTATCCTCTGTGTCTGTGTGTCTGTGGTTTTTGTGGCCATTTTCATGTTAACTTCGAATTGATAAATTGCAGAATAAGTGAATGCATTTTTGTTGCTGTTGCTGCTGCCGCTGCTGTCGCTTCTGCTGTCGTCCTGCCTCCATCCCTATCCCGTACCACTACAGAGTGCAACATATGCGGCATTTTTGAATTATTAATGAATCGCCAGCACAAAGGAGCCCGCAAGCCATACACACAAACAGCAGGAACAACATGGAACCACCGACCTGGGCAGCCACGGGGAGCGATGCACAGATTGCGTGTTGTGTTGGATATTTAAAGACAAATTTCAAAATTACAAAAGGGTTTCGTGTGAAAATTCGATTGGAAGTAGGAAACTTAGTAGGTTGTTCATTAGAATTCCATGAATCCATTCAGTCATATATCATTACAGCTCCGCCAGCCATCAACCTAATATTCCCACATAACAAATAAAAATTTTGTTTGTCAAAATTGAAAAGTTGAGAATTTTGAGCGAATACCAATAAGATACAATGGGACGCAATCTGAATATACAAATCGATTTGAAGAAGCTGCTGGCAAAGTCCATGGCCGATGGTCCAAGTGGCAGTCACCATGGCCACTGGCGAGTGCCGTGCGGCAAAGTGAGGTAAGTGTGAACGGGGCTCTTGAAGCCAGGACGGATGGACTCATGTCGCCCCCCTTAGATATGCCGTGCATTATACCATGAAGAATGGTCTACTCACAATTCTACACATAAGGAGGAGGAGGTGTACTCCCAGCCGGTTGAGTCGCATTGCAAAGCGTCTCCGGCGGTTGATGCAGGCAAAGAAAACACCACAAGTGACCTTTAAGAATAGAGGCACCAAAAAGCGTGAATATAGTAAAGTCCAGAAGACCAAAAGCAGCCAAACCCTTGATCCAGCGATGATCCAGAATACCAAAGGCAGTCAGACTATTGATCCGGTGATGATTCAGGAAACCAAAGGCAGCCAAACGATTGATCCAACTATGATCCAGAAGACCAACGGCAGCCAAACTGATCCGACAACCATTCAGGAGACGAAAGGCAGCCAAACCCCCTGTTCCTCGATGAACCAAGGGACTAAGGCCAGTCAAGCACCAGAGTCTCAAACGATTCTGGAAACCACAGGCAGCCAAACATCTGATCCGATCATGATCCAAGACAACAAAGCCATCGAAGAAAAGTCCATCGGTAGCCAGGGACAGGCTCCGAATTGCAATACCATATCCACGCAATGGATTCCTAATACAGGAGACAGTGGCAATCAAACTAGCCCGGATATCTGCTGTGTGGGCATCCAGACAGTGCGGGGAAATAACTGCGTGGCCGTGCAAACCACGACTAATAACCGATCCTTGCACAGCCAGACCACGACCACATACGTTGAGGCAGAGGTACAGAAGCCGCTCTTAGATGCCTTGAACGTAATCCACCAAAACTTTCAAAACCTAACTGGCCTCATCGAAAACGACATGATGCACACACTCAATCAGCTGATGGAGTTCACTCTAATGGAGGTGAAGGAGCTACGATTAGAAGCCGATCGGCACAAAGAGGGGTTAGTAGAGCCACCGACCACACCCACGCCGTCGTGCGAACAGATCGGGGATACACTTCCAGTGGAAGAGCCGGGGTGCGAACAGATCGGGGATACACTTCCAGTGGTGAAGGCTCCTTCGGAAAAGGCGGACAAGGCTAAGGCCAAATGCCAGATGAGAAGGTATTAAACGACTATTTACACTTGAGTTTAAACTCCATAACGATACTCATTCGATAAACATAACCATAAAAATTCCTCCAATCAACCGAATAGTCTCCACTCTGCTCTTAGGATAGCCTCTGAGTCTGCAAGGAAGCGTCGTTTTGGTCTCAGCTATACCAAAAAGCTTGTAAAAGCGCCACACTGCAGTCAACCAAGGCTCTGGATGCCCATCGAGTAGGTGACTCAGAGGCGACCCAGTCGACACACAGTAATCCATAGATTTCCCTACCCTTTCCCAGCTGCCATGAGTACAGCACGCAGACCGATGACTTGGAGGAGCTGAAGGTCTTGTTCACCGGCACAGACGCATTCACCCAGACCGAGAAGAAGCGGCGGGGCTGGATGAATTTGGTATATAACTAAAAAGGAAGGAAGCCACGGACACTGCCGGACCCTACTCCTCCTCACAGACAGACAGACAGACAGACACATACAGACACCAGACTTACCCGAGCAACCAGGCCGCAGCATATGTCCTCACCATTGTTGCACTCATATCTCTCGTTGAACTTCTTCTTTAATTTTTTTCGTTTGGTTTTGTCACTTTTTCGTTTGCAAGTTAAATCAGAGACGACGACTCCCAATCTGTGCGGCTGTATTTGTGGCTGTGGCGCCAAACGGCTGGCCAATGCATCTATGAGAATCGCGTGCAGCTTTGGGATGCGGAATCCGGGACCCGTATGATATATAGCCAAAGAGTTCGCAAATAAACCCGCAGACACGTCCGCACACGATAAAATCTCGCAAAAGACTGAATGGACGAGGCCGGCCAACGTTGCCGAAGCCACCTCTCCCTGGATGATGTTGGGTATTTCAGCTTTGTGGCAGCTCGTGCATTGTGGCAATGACAAAACTTGTTTAGTTAAACCAACTGTGGGAGGCACACTCTCACCTGAATAGCCCCGTGATCTGATTCCCCTTTACAAAATGTTAATTAGTTTACAAATAAAATTATAATGTTATCATGAAAAAGAAGTACAATGCATGTCTTTAAGATTGAAATTAAAAACTATTAATTGGAACTGATTTCAAAAGTTTTACCTCTTATGAAAAGATGAATCGATAAAAAAGTTGTATTTTTAAGGTACTATTCGAGGATTTATCAACGTAATTTATTCATATATTTCATCTAGGAATTTGTTCCTCATCTATAGCCTTGCTCTTAGCTTTATTTAACCAAAAATTATTCGCTGAAAAGTTGATATATTTTAATCTTCGAAGATCCATATGTATTCCAATATCAAATCAATTTTTCGTAGGTAAACCTTCTTCTGTATTTCGAGTATACGAGCATTTATAGGGCATACATGGATCGTTCTTACCATAACACCTCTAGGGACTTTTCTTTCTTCTTTGCCTTTGGGTTCGGTTCGTGGAGTGGCTTCGACTTTGACTTCGACTTGGTCTTGAGGAGGTTCGGCTTTTTGTTTACGTTCCCGTTCCGTTCTACCGTCGTCGGTATTTTGCATACCACAAACAACAACAGCACAAAAGTCACGCTTAACGACTGTGACGTCGTCGCGACTTGGCCTGGCCCATACTCTCCCCTCCTCCTGCTTCCACCCTCTACCTGTACCTATCCCACTCTTCTGAGTCGGGATCGGGCCGGCTTCTAAAAGCCAAACCAAATAATAAACATGCAAGTGCCGCATGGCGTGGCATAGAAAAGAGTGGCAGCCGAAAACTCGGGGAAAACTCGGGGTGTGACTGCCAGAGACATCTTTGACAGGGGAATCATGGATCGGGGAAGGGGACCAGCCACACGGAATCCAGGAGTAGCCCCGACAGTCGCTTGTTAGCTGATTGATTATTATCCTGGCCATGGGAAACGCCTCCCTCGAAAAAGGGGTTGCAGTTTAATTGAGATTTATTTATGTTACGAGTTTTTTTGTTTTTTGCGGAGCCAAGACAAAAGATTTGTGGTCCTCATCCAGGTTCCATTCCCACTCCCAAACTCAGCTCCCGCTCCCAGGCTCACATCAACAGCCACGTCCATAATAACGAGCAAACAATGCGCAACGTTCCTGGGTTCTGGCAATATTTGGACAGTGGGCAATTGAAGAACTCAACTCCAATTGTGTTGCTGCTGTTGTTGTTGTTACTGCGGTTCGAACACCCTATGAAAGGATAGTTCATTATGGTGTGTGCTCTGGATTCGGCAAACGTCTATCTGTGTCTAAAAAATCTTTTCGAAACTCTTGTTGCCAAAATTGTAAATGTATTGCCATCACATTGGGTTTTAAATATTATACATATATCGCCCATAGAACGTTGTAACTGAAAGGAGTTTCTAAGGTTTCGGCAATAGATGATCCAATTTTAAAGCCAACTTTTTTAATTGTATTTCAATATTCTCGTAGTTCTAGGAATTCTATACCTTCAAGGGTATCTTTTGTTTCGACCCCAAAAACTGTCCTTTCGCTCTTGTTATCGCCAATGTTGCTGTTGCTTTCAATGTTGTTGTGCGGTGGCCAGAGAGGCACTTCAGCAGCAGGAGCACAAAGAGTCGGCCAACGGTTTGGTTTGGGTTGAAAATTGGGCGGACGCCGCCTGCTTGTTATTGTCAATTGTTGGCTATGAGTGGCAGTGGCAGTGGCAGTAGAAGTTTCTGCTGTTGTTGGACAAGTTAACAGATTGCAATTGCAGGTGATGTACGAGTATGTGTGCCTGTATCTGAGTCTGACTCTGACTCTACCTCTGATTGTGGGTGTGGGTGACATTCTAACTGTCTGCTCTATTGCCTGGAATGTGTGCTGTTCTCTAACCCCAAAAACCAGGTCCCCATTGCCCATTGCAATCCGTTCAGTTTCATTGATTTTGGCCTACGATTTTGAGTTGGAGGCTAAGTGGCATGTTGCGATCTACTCATACCGCAATTTGGAGCAGGGCTGGGGCTGCAATCTGGCCTGCTTACTGCTTTAAGTGCTTGAATCCCAATTCCAGGCCCACATCCAAAGTCCACGCCCCCCTTCATGTTCAGGTCGTTATGCCCAATTAGGCAACGTTAAAGTTACGCTTTACGTTCGTTCGTTCTATAAAGCGTTGCCTTGGAAAACTTTCACTTGAACTCCTGGGACAATGGCTGACAATGCGCAGACTTGTACAAAAACAGACACCCAACAAAAATGGCGCAGACAACAAAAGTGCAACAAAAACAACAGCTAAATGGCGTCTGCTTCCTTCCGGTCTAGCGCCAAATGATTGAGTTGGGACCCACACAAGAACGAGCAGTCCCAGTACCCAGTATCCATTCCTGCATTCATTCCCTGGGATGCCCCACCAGCAAACATGGGGGGAAAAAATCGAAAAGAGAGAATTCCTTTATGTTAGTCGACGACTGTTCATAAAGCTGCCATAAAAAAGCATGCCGAAAGCCAATCATTTCCCAGAAGTACCTGACTTGTACTTGCAAATTTTTACAAGAGTCTGCCAATGATTAATGTCAATAGATGCCGGCAAATGCCTGGAAAATGCTGAAATCATTCAAGAAAGCTTGAAAGTAGAGAGCCACAGAGGAGGGGCTATGTGGGTCGTGAACCTGCACGTACCCCAACCGAATAGAATTGAGGACAGCGGCAGCATCTCTGGAAACGGCAACAGCCATGGGCCACATCTATGATCCGCAAGCGTCGTGTGGGAGCAGAAGTTCAACTGGTGCTGTTTCTGGTCAAGTGATCGCTGTGCAGCGGAGGATAACCTCGATAAGTTGAAAATTGCCCAGGCAGGCAGACCAGGCAGACCCCATGGAGGCTGCAATTATGGGGCTGCTGCCATGAGGCAGCAATTTGGTGGGGAGCGAAAATCGGGGCACACCTCCATGGGGCACACGATAATTAGCCGATCTAATGAGGAATTTGAAAGTGGCAACGCCTGCTCTTGCTCCTGCAGCAGCACACACCCCGTGTGATATGACAAATATACCATTTCGTTTTTAGCCATGCCACACATGTCCGTCCAGCATTTTCACCGCTGTCCCGGTCGGCGGCGGCCTTTTCCTAAGGTCTCTGTTAGTTAAGTGCCACGTCACCCGCTGGGCACCGCGCATGCGCAACCAATGTGACAGACAGGTGAGTGGGACGCGGCGGTAATCGCGCTTGAGTGACGAACTGGCATCGCCATGCAAAGCCAGGAAAAACCTTTGGCTTGGGAAAAATCGTCTCGGGGTTTGAGGTCTAGAGCACGCGATTCAAAAACTAATGGAATGCTGCTCCCGGCTACCACTCGAGGGTCATTGTCGTCGCATGCAGACTTAAAGAGCCATGCAGTTGTCAATTTCGCGTGGCAGCGGCGGCGGCGGCGGCGGCGGCGGCGAGCCTCTAATTCAATTAACAGTCAACCCAACTTGATGCATTCTCGGCCCCACACACAGCACAGCCACTAAGACACCAACAACTGCTGAATTCCTGGCGACGGGCGACTGCAATTTAGGTAACGGCAATTCTGCATTTAAGCCATATTTGGCGGGTTCTGGTAAGTGTCTCCGTCTCCTCCTGCAGTTGCTCCTCCAGTGATTGACAGCCGCAAGAAAACTCGTGGAAATTGAGGTGTTGACGGATTGTCAACCGAAAAGGATTTGGCAGATTAATACCATACAGTAGCAACTCCACGGCAACGAGGACAAGCTGGTCACCCTCTTTGGAGTCATTCAGGCCCTGGTCAGCTTCGTGCAGCTAGGACAGGATGCCATCACGTCCATACATGCGGGCGGCATCAAGTTCGCCTTCATGCAGCAATGCTATTTCAAAAAGTTGTGGCTCCAAATTCATAAAAAAAAGTTCCGTTAATGATATATCCAACAAAAAATCATTTTCTTATATATGCGCCAGTCCAGAAAAATATAAAATATATTTTCAAAATCTTGGAAGGATGGAAGGTTTTGCCGTATGCCAGTTATTCCACCATCCGTCTGGGATGTTCCTAAACCACACGTTTCTTTGCGATAGTTAGCTGATGGTTTTCAAATGCAACCCTAAAAAGCAATGAATGGCAATAAAAAATAGTTCGCGCCTAGACATATTTCAAATTGTAATTCGAATTTAAAATCGTTGAAATACAAAGACAATACAAAATGAAGAGACCAAAAAATGAGCACCAGGAAACAAAGCGAGTGATACTCCAAACCAATTTCCAAACAGAGCTGCTGAAATTTATATTTATATTGCTGCAATGATTGCGGAGAGTACCGGGTACGTGGTTCGTCAAGGGGATTTGTTACCAGAAAACGTATGCCCGCCCTGTCTAGACGATGCTGTGAATGCATTTAATTTTAAGAGAACCCAGGAGCAGAGCCATTAGCTCCATGTCTCACGGGTGGAGAAGAATAAAGAAAACCACTCGTAACGATCAGGAAGACGAGAACGAACAAACCCAACCGTCAGATGGAAGAAGCGATCAGTCAAGCAATTTTGAAAGCGATTCAAAAAGGATAAGTCATAATTTCGACACTCGGCAGAAATTGATTACGTTAATACACGGCAAAAGTCAGTCTCTTAACGTATGCAAGCCATAAGTGCGAGTGAAAGGCACATAGTGAGTGTGAGTGAGATATGTTGGCATATGTTGATGTCGATTAACCCTTTTCAGGCCCGTGGGGTTTAAAATTTCCTATTATAATACGAAGAGGTGAAGTTTTTTTTATAGTTTTAATTTTAATAATTTTGAAATTGCAAGCAAACGTTGCTTCTGGCTTTGCATGATATTTTTTGTTAAGGTTGTCGGCCTCAACCATTTCCCGATGATAGACAGAGACCGATTAACACATTGTAGACGAAAATTGAATAATTTTAGCACAGTTTTGGTAGATATCGTGGTCTTTTTTTAAGTTAAGATAAAGTATAAGACCTTCAAGACTACATTTTATTATTACTATTCTTTTTATTATTTTCCACACTTAAATCAAAGTTGATATCCTGTTTAAATAAAGGGGGCCTTAGTGAGCTAAATTTCGATAATTTCGATAACATCAAATTTTAACAATTGAGCGAAAATTTCTAGAAAAGAAGAAAATAAATTATTAAAAAGCCTCAGAATTGGTGTAAAAATGACGTCGTTGGATCCGGCGCCAAACAAGACATGGGAATTATCCCTTTACGAGCTGCAGCGCAAGCCGCAGGAGATAATCACAGACAGCACGGAGATAGCAGTTTCACCCCGGAGTCTCCACAGCGAGCTAATGTGTCCCATTTGCTTGGATATGCTGAAGAAGACAATGACTACTAAGGAGTGCTTGCATCGCTTCTGCTCGGACTGCATTGTGACCGCACTGCGGTCCGGAAACAAGGAGTGCCCAACATGCCGGAAGAAACTCGTTTCCAAGCGCTCCCTGCGCGCCGACCCCAACTTTGATTTGCTCATCTCGAAGATCTATCCCAGTCGTGAGGAATACGAGGCCATTCAGGAGAAGGTGATGGCGAAGTTCAATCAAACGCAGTCCCAGCAGGCCTTGGTCAACTCGATCAACGAGGGCATCAAGCTACAGTCTCAAAACCGACCACAGCGCTTCCGCACCAAGGGCAGCGGCGGAGCCGGAGGAGGAGGCGGAGGCAATGGTAATGGTGGTGGTGGGGCAGGCGGGGTTGGGGGTAGCGCTGTTGGTTCTGGCGTGGGTCGCAATGCCTCTAATCAATTAAATGTCCACGATACAGCGTCCAATGACAGCAACAGCAACACGAACAGCATCGACCGCGAAAATCGGGATCCCGGGCACTCTGGAACTTCAGCAACTTCGGCGAATACCAGCACCTCCAATGTGGCGCCTGCCACCTCATCGGCCACTACTGGCGCCAGCACATCCGCCAACCGTATGCAGGTGGACGATGCCTCGAATCCTCCCTCAGTGCGGAGCACACCTTCGCCAGTTCCATCCAATTCAAGCAGTTCCAAGCCCAAGCGTGCTATGTCCGTGCTGACCTCGGAGCGGTCCGAAGAGTCTGAGTCAGACTCTCAGATGGATTGTCGCACAGAGGGCGACTCCATCGACACGGAGGGCGAGGGCAACGGTGAACTGGGCATCAATGATGAAATCGAACTGGTCTTCAAGCCGCATCCCACAGAGATGTCTGCCGATAACCAATTGATTAGGGCGCTCAAGGAGAACTGCGTGCGTTACATCAAGACCACAGCCAATGCAACTGTGGATCATCTCAGCAAGTATCTGGCCATGCGCCTGACCCTTGATTTGGGCGCCGATCTGCCGGAAGCATGCCGCCTGCTCAACTTTTGCATCTATGTCGCTCCCCAGCCACAGCAGTTGGTCATTCTGAATGGCAACCAGACGTTGCATCAGGTCAACGATAAGTTCTGGAAGGTAAGTAGCCAATCAAGCAGCATGTATATCATAATCGAATCTTTTGCTAATCTTTATCCTTCTTTGTCTCGATTTGCAGGTGAACAAGCCCATGGAAATGTATTACTCATGGAAGAAAACCTAAGAGGGGTACTCTAAGAGCACTTTAGTATTAAGTCGTTTATTTCGGAACTAGAAATATACATAGTTTTGTAGCAATAGTGCTCAACAAGAATATATAAAGAACTAAACTAAATAAAAAATACATTTACTCGTAAGTCAACAGATAACTTTGTTCGTTGTTCTATTTGTGATGCGAATTTTTATGAGGCATTTTGTTAGCTAGCACTTATGCAAGTCACAATTGCATTGCTTGTCGCTGAAGTTATGGGACGCGTTTCGGTCCGTTGCACGGAGACACGAAATGTGGGTGAGTTAAGATTAGTGTGATGTGGAGATTGTGGAGGGCATCAAGGCACTGCTAACTAAATAGACGACGAGGTTTAGTGCGGTTCTAAAAGGTACCATTTTGACTTTGGTATGTACGTAGTAATATGAACACAAGAAGCACCAATTGTAGCTTGTGGATTTCCCAAATATATCATTTCGGAACTCGCCGCATCTTGTCCCGTATGGCGTCTCGGAAATCTCGAAAATCGCTGCTGGCCTCAATCTCGTTGCGGCATTTGCCCTGGATGCGATAAAGACCGAGACTTATGTCCGTACGTTGACCGCTGAGCATGCGTTTGGACAGATCCTGCTCCAAGTCATAGGGAAGCCCCAAATCACAGAGTTCGTCCACTTCATCCTGGGTAAAAGTACGTTGTTCCTCCTGCAGAAATTCCGCACACTTTTCGTAGATTTCCAAATATTGTTCAGCCTCGTTTTTGTCGCCGGACCGTCTCAGCTCCATGAAGCGGCGCAGCAGCTTTGTGGCCTCGGCATCTAGTAGTGTTTCGTGGACACTGTTTGTCAGCGTGTAGATGCGGTGCACTTCCTCGACGGTCATGTCACTGCATCCGCAGAAGCACTTGACCAGTCTCACGACCTTTTCCTGTTTTTTTTGCCATGATTAATCAACACGTTGGCGCTCTGTCAATTGCATATAGACGTACCTTATAGGAACAACTCGCCATATCGAAACTAATGCTCAGTATTCCACCTTCACGATAAATAGAGCCTACAGCTATAAACTGTATGCAGTGTGAATAGGAACAAATACAATATGTTTGCAAGAAAATGGATTTGCAAATATCTATCAGCACCAGTGCTGCCAACTTTTCAACAGGAAATATAATGTTTGTGACTTGAAAAAAAGCTTAAAAGTTTCAGAAAAATCGCTTAATTAATGGTTTTAACAAGTTTTTATTAAAGTGATACTTAATGTTTTTAACAGTACTTCCATTAACTCATTTAGCTCTACGGGATTAGCCGCAGTTGGCCTTCAAAAAACGACAGATCTGACGGGAAAAAGCAAAATCGGCAGCACTGGTCAGCACCGGCACGCTATCGCTTTTTCACGGGTATATCGATTGAGAATAGATTTGAACCATATGTGTAAACAAAGTCTATCCAAAACCAAGCATCTGGACCAAATTCCATTTCAATTTTCGTTTGCGGGGGTTTTCCCTTTTTTTTTTTTGTTAAAAGATAAATCGAGTTTAATTGAAGTATATCACAGCAAAAATGTTTTTCTAGCTTGAGAAATAATTTGTTTGTACGTATTAAGATAATGGATAATGAATTCAACAACGGTTCCAGACGTGTGCAATTAAAAATACTAAACGGGTCTCTCGACCATAGGTAATAGGATTCAGACTTTATTGCAAACATGCACTTGTCAGCTATAAATGTGAATATATAGTTAAGGAATATGAAATGGAATTGGGTAACTCCTACAACTTTGACTTGAGCGCCTTCATGAGCTTCTCCAGCTTGAGGGCCTTCTGGAAATCTCCGCTAATCTTTAGCTTGCCAGTCATGTAGGCTGGTGCTGCCTTTAATTTCCCCGAAAACATGTCGAAAAAGTTAGTCGAGTTCATCGTGAGCGTTGCGTCGGGAGTGGCTGGTGGTGTGCCGGAGCCGCAGGAGCCTGAACCATTTTTCAAGTCCAAGTACCAGGTTCCCTGCTCAGCGCCGCTAATGTTGAACTGGAAGACGGCCTGCGTCTTGGAGACAATCTCGGTAGATAGAAGAGATTCAATCTTCTGGAAAAGTTGAGGTATTTTGCCGCTATCACTGCCTGCAGTGGGAGTGGATGCACCAGCTGCAGCAGCTAGTGTTTCAGCTGTCGCTCCCTTGGCCTCCACAAAGAAGTCAACCATTAGGTTGTCAGCGTTCTCGGGGACGCAGGCGTAGCGCTTGAGATCTTTGATCCCGGCTGCCTCAAGCACTTCATCATCGACAAAGAATTGACCAGTAAATTGCTTGGGCTCTCTCGACAGAATGGCATACGCGGCATCAGCCATGATCTCGGGCTTGCGCGACCACTGGGCCGATTCAGAACCAGTAAGCATTTCAATGGCAGCAGTCAGAATAGCAGTGCGGGGCCAGAGCGCGTTGACGGCAATGCCATCGTTTTTAAACTCCTCCGCCATTCCCAAAACACACATGGACATGCCGTACTTGGCCATCGTATAGGCCACATGTGGACCAAACCACTTTGGCAGCATGCTCAGCGGTGGCGAGATGTTGAGTATGTGGGCGTGGTTGCTCTTCTTCAAGTACGGCAGGCACTCCTTGGACACCAAGAAAGTTCCCCTGGTGTTAATGTTGTGCATAAGGTCGTACCGCTTCATATCTGTGTTGGGTGTGTTGGTCAGGGAGATCGCACTAGCCTGAAAAATTTGTAAAAATCGTGGTGATATGCCCTCTGATTTAATAGATAGTAGTATCATATATACACACATTGTTGACGACAATGTCGATGCCCCCGAATTTGGCCACTGCCTCCTGAATGGCGGTCCGAACCTGGACCTCATCGCGAACATCGACAATGCAGGGGTGGGCCCGTCCGCCGGCTTTCTCGATCTCCTCGGCCGCTGAGTAAATGGTGCCGGGCAGCTTTGGATGTGGCTCGGCTGTCTTGGCCGCCACCACAATGTTAGCACCATCACGAGCCGCCTTCAAGGCAATTTCCTTGCCGATTCCTCTCGAGGCTCCCGTAATGAAGAGGGTGCGCCCTGCTAGCTTTCCCGAGTTGATCATGTTGGGTGTGTGCTAATTTTTAAACCGTTTGCTTTGAAAAGTAAATACACTGTCACCGTTTCGCGTCGAAAAGCCAGAGAAAGTCCAAAGTGCAATCAGATTTGATCCAACAACAGGTCCAACGACCAGGCAGCGGCCGGCAGCAGCATAAAGGTTCGGGTATAGACAACTTTTTGCTGCTCTGCTCTCGCTCCGAGAAATGTTCTACAAAAGAGTCGCATTTGACGATAAAAGATTTTCTATGTGCTCTTCTTAAAAGGAATATTCTAGTTAATTTAATTAATTAATTAAAACCACGCATTCCTTTACACTTCAGGTAAAGCCAGTCAGACCAATTATGGGGAAAGTAAATACGAGAAAATGCGAGAGAAATATATGCACCTATTTTTGTAGGAGATCTCGAGGCAGCGCAGCGGCAGATCGTCATTTTCGAGTATAAGCAACTTTTTGGTGCTCTACACAGGTCATTCTAGGCAATCTATCGTCGATACGATGTTTAATAGTATGACCATGCCCATCTCACTCGATATTTTCTTCGTTTATGTTTGTTTTCTGTGAAATAAAAATTCCATGAATAAATTAAGCTAAGAACCGATGAATTCAGCGTAGTATTCAAATTAGCTAGTCATATAGAAAACTAATTCGTCATTCGGATAAAGTTATGTATTCAGGGCAAAGGTTTCTATCTAGCTAGTAATATCAAATCGAATATAAAAAACGAGGAATATAGTTTCCAATCCTTGACGGAGACCGATTAGCCCATTGTAGACCAGGGGGTATTTTAAAATTCCACCGAAAATAATGAAAATTTAATAGATTTAGCGCAATTCAGGTGTAAAATATCGTGGTCATAGTTTTTGTAATTGAAAAAAGGAGGATAGGGTGGAATGGATCTACACGAAGAATTTACAACCAGTACCATTTGTCGCCGTTTCCCTCAAGGTGCTCACCTAATTAAATAAAGGGGGCTTAAGTGGGCTAAGCTCGTTTTTATTTACAAAACACGACTTCATCGACGAGACAACAACTATAACAACAATTAGTGATGTAAATTTGAATAAAAACATCGATGTCGATGTCCATCGATGTTATCAAAATCAAACATCGATGTTGGATTGATACATCGGATTTATTCTTCGATGCATCGATGTATCGATGTTTGAAAACTTTCCCATTTGATTATATTATTATTATTGCGTTATTATTATACAAAAAATCTTAAAACTAAAAAATTGTGTTGTCGGAAGCTGGGTTGTATTCGGTACATAAACCGTCTACAGTTTGGTCGTCGCAACTAGAACTTGAACCAGTTGGACTGCGGAGTGGGTATCCTAGATAGGGTTCACTTACTCTGTGCGGTGGTTACATTTCATTTCATTACTTGGCAGCAATAGAGTAAATAGTAGTTTATTGCTTCACCCTTTTTGGTGGGTTCGAGTTTAAAAGTGCAATTGTCTATTCTTAGTTGCTAAGGTAATTTTCGTGTCGTCATATTCATTGACATGAAGTGACATGGACAATTGTATTTATGAGTATTTGTGTATGAGATTGTACTGTCTATTCTGTAATATTAATAAGGTATATGTCTGTGACTGAACAGTACCCTTCCCAAACACACAACGGGTTGCCTTCGAATGATGTTAACGGCGTTCGCAGTTTCATATTTAAACAAATGTATACCATCTATAGTAAATTTGATTCATTTTAAGTCAAATATGTTTACTTACTTTGGCATTGCTGTGTTGCTGCTTACAAAAGACAAATGATATGAAATTAAGCTACCGATGTTTTGCAAAACATCGATGCATCACTGAACATCGGTATCAGCAAAAACATCGGAAAATATCAGTAAACATCGGCAGAAAAACATCGATGCTCGATGCCTCGATGTTTCTTACATCACTAACAACAATCTTCTCTTCTTTAACTTGGCAATTTCTAGCTTCACATAGGCCTCAAAAGTTAAGTTATCTCGTAAAATATAAAAATGGCTGCCTCGAGAGCTAGGCGCAACAATGCTGGAAACCGCATAGCCACACTTCTGGACGAGGAAGAGGAGGATGATTTCTACAAAACCACTTACGGTGGATTCCAGGAGGAAGGAGAGGACAGGGAATATGAGTGAGTCTCCCGCCCTTGGGATAAATCCGACCATAATGTCATTTCAAATCCATATTTAAGACAAAAAGACGAAGAGGACGATGTGGTTGATTCAGACTTCAGTATTGATGAGCAGGATGAGCCGGTATCCGACCAAGAAGAGCCGACGGAGAAGAAGCGGAAACGAGGCGGCGTCAATACAAAGGCTTACAAGGTGCGATTCCCCAAATTTCGTACATTTATATTGTTTTGTAACAAGGCTTTCCTTACAGGAGCCGCCACCTGCTGCCAAAAAGGAGACAAAATCCGTACCGGCACTGCATAAAAAGCGTGGTAGAGGCGGTATGGTCAAACGTAGAGTGCGGCCGCGCTTTACTGTCCTCGACTCTGGTCGCAAATCCATACGCACATCGACGGCTATCAAAACACAGGCCACAAAGAAACGCCTCAAGGAATTAGACGATGCACGGAAGCGCAAGAAAAAGAAGGTTCGCGTTGAGGATTACATGCCCACACAGGAAGAACTCCTGGAGGAGGCAAAAATAACCGAAGAGGAGAACATCCTTTCCCTTGGTAAGTCTTTAAATTATATGCTGAAGCTACAATAATTGAGTATTCATTCGTAATTGCAGAGAAATTCCAGAAAATGGAATTGGAGAAAAAAAAAACACGTCCCACCAAGCGCACTTTTAATGGGGCTACAATACGTTACCATTCGTTGACCATGCCTGTGATGCGGAAGCCCACTCGGGGAACTACCTTACCGCATGATCCAAATGATCCAGACTCCAAGTGTGAGCGCACATTCGTCACCATCGAGAACGACTTCAACGACAAGGTGTTCCAATCGATTAGCCGACCCAAGCCTCCGCCCAAACCCACTAGAGGCATTTGTCCCATCACCAGGCTGCCAGCACGCTACTTTGATCCGGTCACACAACAGCCATATTACAGCATCCAGGCCTTTAAGATATTGCGCGAGGCCTACTACATGCAACTAGAGACACAGAATGGCAACAGTGATCAGCCGGAGATGGTCAAGTGGCTGGAGTGGCGCAAGATGGTAAAGGAGAATCGTGTGAAGACATTGTCTGCGGCTCAGAAAAAGAACGGAGATACATAGAACGGCTACCGTGTTTATTTATTAACATTTTAAGGTAATTCATCATGTACAAAACGGGGCACAAATTGGAAAACAGCGATTCTTCTATAAAACTTAACATCCAACTACCCAACACATATTCATATATATATTATATTATACGAGTACTATTCTATCTCAAATTCGTGCTAATTGTGTCTCTGAAAGTCACGCTAGTCACTAGAGTTCGTAGGCCCGGTCGCCATTCTGTGATTGTTAAATAAGTGTGTCTTCGTCCTGTCCCTCGAACACCATTAAAAGTGAGTGCTGCGATGGGGAGCGACCCAGAGTTAGACCGCCCAATGAGCCATCCGGCGAGAGCAGACCCGTCTGCAAGCTATTATTGTCCCGGTAGCCGGATGTGGAGGATGTCTGCGACACCGAGTCCCAGGATATCTCACCAATTGCCTTGGGCTGGGCCTGAGGCTGTTGCTCCTCTTGGGATAGCGATGTAACCTTTCAAATTATTTAATGTAAGGTTACAGATTAGTATTAGAGATTTGGGATCGGCTTACGATGCTTGGTGGCTCCATAGGCGTAAGCCGACTGCGCTTTAGCCTGAAGGTCTTGCGACTGGCAGCCTTCGAGCGCTGTAGACGTGAACGTGTATGATCACCCGAGCTATCTTCGGCAGGACTCTCGGGCGACAGCGGGGTGGTCGATGTCTCTCCCGAAGAGTGCCTGAATTCCACAGACGAAACGAAGCGCAGCTTTGGTGGCTGGGCTTTAAATGGCGGCTGCTGAAGCGACTGAGAGTGCGACATGTGCGAGGGCAAAGCAGATACCGTCCCGGAAGTACCATGGCCTGAACCACTGGGCGCTGCGCCAACCAGTGTCGGCGCTGATCCTGCCTCTCCATCCCCGCTCTGACTCTCGCTTGTTGTGGTGTGTGGATCTCGTCCCGTTGAGCTGCTGGACAATGACTCTCGCGGCGGGTGCAGTGTTTGCTGTGACAACGTATCGCTGGGCGTGCAGATGCCGCCGGAGCCGCTGCGTGAGTCGATTGGTACAGCGGAGACATGCGAGTGGGTGGCCTGGCCGGTAGTTGTCCCTGTGAAGATAGATATAAGTGAAGGTCTTTGCTGGGACTTGTGGGCATCTGCCGCACTGGTGGCCGCCGGTGTGTCGCTCTTCTTTTGCTCGGAACTCTCGCGATCTGTGGAGACTGAAACATAAGCGGATGTGTGGAAACTGTCAGCGGCCACCACATAGACTTACCATATCGCTTCTCCTCCAGTTCGTCACGCAGGTCGCGCAACTCTCTGGCCAGCTCCAACAGCAGGGCTCCCTTGGACTTGATGCCGCCTTGTGGTGGTGTTCCGCGCAGACGCTCTCTAATGATGAACTGCATGTGTCGCTCGTGATCGCCGATGGGAGGCTGTGAGATCTGCAGCAGATGGGAAGCTACAATCCGTTCAAACTTCAACGTTTAATCCTTACCTTATGCATAATAAATGGCAATAGAACAATGTAGAGTGGCGTGCGGTGGGTGACTACGAACTCCATGAAGCTCCATAGATCGGGAGCAGCTTCGTTTCGTCTGCCTAGATCCCGCATCACCCGTACAATGCGAGGCCACTCGGTAGACAGGCGATTCTCAAAGCAGATGCACACGATGCGCAGGGCCAAGAAGGCCGCTTGATAGAGAGAGCCGGAAATGCGTGCTGGACGCTTGGCATCACGGCTGCCGGTGAAGGTAAGAGAGCCGGCTCGCAGATCTCCCGTGACTCGATTGATCTGGGACACAGCCTGACCTGTTCGTCCCGCTGGGGGACTCATTGCATTGAGGACGGCGGTGAGCAGGAAGGTTACATCGGTCATCTTCAGCTCGCCAACATCCGAAACGCCGCGTCCCGAACAGACCTTCAGACACAGCGGCATGATCAGATGCATCAGAAATCCCTCGGCCTTTTCCTGCGTGGCAAACTCGGCGCTGCCTCCGCATATTTGGACAAGAGAAAAACAGTCCACGGGGCTGACCACCTGTAGGGCCACCAGACGCACCACGGCCGAGCAGAAAAAGGCCGGCGGATTCTGAGACATGAGCGCTGCCCCTGCACTGGAGACGCCCTCGGGAATGCCAGAGCCGGGCTCATTTACAATCAGATTCTGCACGGTGTTAATTAGAGTCTTCATCTGCTGCCAGTGCAAAACATAGGAATGCCGGATAATCGTCTCGTGAATGCCTTTGAGTAGTCCGGCGGCCGCCTCCCAGTCCGTGTTCCGTCGAATCGATGGTTTCTTCGATATTTTGAGGAACACCTTATCGATACGCCGTAGTATAGTTACCAGAGCATTGCGCAAGGTGTCGTTTGACCATTCCGCCCGAGGCAGCACAGCCTGCATGTAACGTTGGAGCCCACGACAGGCCATCGACTCTGGATCATAGGGTGATACCTTTAGCAGCGAGTGAGCGATGTCTGCGAGACGTATGTGACACTTGGCGTCCAGGACCTCAGTAGGCTTCGTGTCGGCAGGCATCTTCTTTGCCAGCTCTGCCAGACGGGCCGTGGATTTGGTTAGAAAATCCGCCACAACGGAAAGCAGCACATCACGAGGTCGCCGATATTCAGTGCGTATCATTTCGGAATCCTCAGCAGAATCCATCATATTCTTGGTACGCGCATCTGTCACATACTTTGGATGCGACTCCTCCTCAAAGTCAAGACCAGGTGAACAGGGCGGTCCTCGGCTGCAGTTTCGTTGTGAGGATCCCTTGTGCTCGGGACTGTTGCGATAGGGTCCATTGTAGCTCTTGGCCAGGCCTTCGCAGTTGTGAACCATGGTGCGAATGGCCACAGCCAATTGCAAGATGATGTCGCGTTCGGACTTGCCCTGAAGTGGAATGTAGCTGGGCGATTGAATCTGTTGCAGATAGCAAGGCAGAATGGCCTCCAGAATGATCTGAAAGAGCAACACAATGCAATGAAGACAGGATTGGGGAGACTTTAGTGAGTACTCACAAGCATTTGATAGCCACGAGTGCTCTCCGCCGAGTAGGAGACGACCATCACACAGAGCGTGATGCAGTCCAATACCGTAACATCGTCATCTTCATCATGATAACAAAAGTCAATCGCTTTCAGGGGTTTGGGCTCCTTGACCAGCTCCGCAATGTTGAGTGGATCTGGTGAAGGATCCTCCAGGCTGAGCAATAAATTGAAAAGGCAGCTAGACTGCACCTTATGCGCCTCTCCGTAGGTGCCATCCTCGTCCGTATCGAGTATGGCGGAAACGGAGCCGAACATTTGCAGAATGAAGGGCTTTCTGTTGAGGAGGTAAAACTGTTTTACAGCGTATTCGATGGTCGTCGTGATTAGTTTGTTGGTTTGATGGAGGGAATAAACTTGCAGCAGTGTGGGCATAATCATAAAGTACCCATTCGTGGAGAATATGTTCTTAAAGTTGAAAGCAGCGTTGATGAATGTGGCCATCACATAGCGCATTATGCATGAATCCTCGGCGTGGAGGATGGAGGCGCCAGAGAGCACATTGAGGAAGAGCTGTATGTCCGCCGAGTATGCGAAATTACCAGCCATGGCCTCGAACATGCGGGCTATCAGACGAACCCACATAAACTTGTGCAAAACATCCAGGCCGAGCAGCACCTTGCCATACTCGCCGCCGTGGTGCAGATCCAGGTCCACCTCCAGTGCCTTCCGAGGGAAGGAGGGCAGCTTCATTAGCTCCTCGTGCAGGAAGACAACACGTTGCACCACCATGTCCACATTCTTGAGAATGGCCCAAGTCAGATGCACTTTGCCGATCTCAACGAACTTTTTCGACAACTCCTGTTTCTGCAGAGCCAGGAAGGACTCTTCGGGACGCATTAGCATTAGACGAACCTCCGGATACTGCGATCGTTTGAAAAAATACAAGTCCCTTATGTACCAATTGGGATTGAGGATTTTGCCTAGCATACAAGAATGAAAGAAAATTAAAATGAGCTGGAGAACTTCAATTAAATGAAAACTTACTGCTCTTATAATCCACTAGACAGTAATGGCTAGTATTCCTCTCATCAATGGGATAATAGTCCAGGGCCTCCTTCAACAACTGGCAGAACAGTGTATCCTCTTGTACTGGAAATTGCGAGGGTATATTGTAATCGTCATCAGCAGGTCCGTGTACCACAATCTTCTTGGCAGCAGGCACATTTGCGGTAAGCAAAATGGAGGCATCGCACTGCTCCTTGCGCAGAATTTGCTTCAAATCCTTGAACATAATGCCGTGGACAGAGTGCACAACCATCCAGAGCACAGACAGGGCTGATCCCACGAGCTCCTGCTTCAGGTCGTTGGACGAGCGCACATAGAACATGATGTATCCAATGATAGAGTTGTAGAGGGCAAAGGCCGCCTGCTGGGGCAGACGTGGCACAAAGCGTATGAGGTGTCGCAGCAGCTTGAACATCTGGTCCTGTCGATCGCGGGTCAGGCGCTCAAACACATAGCGCAGGAAAAGAGCCGATTCCTCGACAAGGCACACCCAAATCACCTGGTAGGCAATCTCGTAGACTGCATTACCATCCGATCCAATGGCAGCATCGTCCAGGCAGCCCACAATCTGCATAACGGACGAGCACAGTACGGAGGGAAAGAGCGAATGGGAGTGATGGAGGTGCGAAGACATTCGTGTGCCATCGAGTTCCTCTTGATCCTCATGGTCCTCCAATTTTTCCATGCCAGGTTCGTGTGAGGCTTGCTGACTGATCGGTATCATGGTGATTAGGAAGCTGTGCCTCTCGGCTCGCTGTTTGTCCCGCTGCTGGCGCAGGGCATTCCGTATGGCCTCCGTCTGCTGCATTTTGCGGCTCTTCGTGGCGGTGACCAGGGAGCGCTGTAAAGTAAATCAATTATTTAGTGGCCATAAAGGATTCCCTCCCGTTTCCTACATAGCCCAGTGTTACTGCAGCCTTCTCACTCACATGTCTGTCTTGGTTGAGCGTCACGTCCATATCTTTGGTCTGCTGCACGGGCATCCAGGGGGGATCCACCACCGGCAGGCTTTCGATACCAATTTTCGGCGACGGCAATGTGAATTCAATGCCGCCCGGTGGCACCTTAAAGGTAACATCGTGTGCGTTATCCTCCATGCGAGGCCACACATGGAAGCGGCACTTCCAGAGCACCAAATAGCGCTGAATGGCGCCAATGCGTATATCCGGATCCCTGTGCTTCAAGGCTCTTTGCATGATATCGAAGGCGAAATTCTGTGCCTTCACGGAGCCCATCAGGAATACGGCAGCACTCGATGTGGCCGTGTCGTGATTGGTCTCCAGTAATAGCTCCCAAGCGGCGGGCATTGCCTCAATCACCATCTCCTCGGTGAGGACAACGGCACCCTTCAGCAGGGTGGCCAGTGGAAAGTGAAACAGGTTGCGTATGTGGACCCGAATAAACTTCAAGATCGGTGGTTCCTCCTGCAGCTTTTTTTCCTTCTCCTGGCGGAAAGCCTTCGCCAGTTTTTCCGCCATTTCCAGGTCAGGATCATCGCTGATGCTACAGAAACGAGAACCAAAATGAGGTCTAGACTTGTCTTACAAGATCATTCCATACCGATCCTTGCGGGACAAGCTATCCTTGCGCTTGGACGGAGATGTCTGCGTTGAGCTTTGCTCGGATACTTTGCGCGTGGAGCGGGCCCGCGAGGTGTGCGGCTTGCTGGAGCTAATGACTGTGGGCTCCACCGTAGGATGGTCTGCATCAAAGGTAAAGCCGAATTCTTCTCCATAGACCTGTCAGGGAATTAGGGAAATTCCATTAAAGAAAAGTTCCGTTTGAACACCAACTCTAATCTCACCTTTCTTGTGGCTTTTATTAGTCGTGTGCAGGACCGCATGTGTCGCTTGTAGCAGAACGGATGACAATATCCCTTGTGGGTGCAGTAGTAATTGTAGCTGGACATCATCTCGATGACTGCCTTGAGCCAGGGCATATTCTTTGCCGTATCATCGTTTTCATTGGAGTCCGTTGGCGACTCGGGCTGCTGGTCGTCGCTGAGGATGCCCGGGGACTCCTCACCGCCACTAATCATTCCCTGTTCCGAGGTGTCACTGCGGTCAGAGAGCGACGAGACCTTGCGTCGGGATTGCGTGTTAACTTCAAAGAGGATGGGAAGGGGTGTGAATATCTGGAGAATAGTTGTCTATTGGTTATACTTACAATCAGTTTCTATTTCCTTGCTGTCCTTTGTGTTGCGACGCAGTTTCAGGGAGCGACGCTTGAAGGATCCGCCCGTGGTCGTTGCCGTGCCTCGGCGCAGCAAAAACGGACGCACTGCAGACGCAGCAGCAGGGCGACGAGGTGCTGGTGGAAAGGATAACTTAGTAGGGGAACGTAGGCGTTCAGTTTGATTTGATTACCTTCTTCTCCCTCCTTGGTTAAGGTGGTGTTGCTGCTGTTCTCCGACTCGTTGTCTGGCTCGTGGAGCACAAACGAAATCTTCCGTTCCGATTGACCGGCGCCATCGTTTCCCGCTGCGATGGACTGCAGGCTCTGGGCCGAAGTCTGCGAGTGACCCATGGAGCTTAGGGCCATGGACCAGCGACGATTCGCCTCGCGGTAGACCTTCTCCCAAGGTGCTGGCTTGTCCCGATGTATCAGCTTCGATGTCTTCGGCAGCATTATGTAAGTGTCTCGCAAAAAGGCCGTAATCTCGAAGAGCAGTACGCAGGCAATCAGTTTCAGCGAATGCGGACAGTCATTCCCGTGCGGATTCACGGATGTCTCATCAAGGAAGTCCTCCTCTTCGTCCTGCTGCAGCAGCTCCCTCTGTTTCTCGGGATCGGTCAGGCTGGCATTAACCGCCTCGTACTGCAGTCGCTCGGTGAAGAGTATTTCCTCTAGACGAGCGCCCACCATCTCCGCCCATTGGTGAAACATTTTGCCAGCGGCCCGCTGCAGGATGTGGGTACGCCGGGCACTGGTCTGGCTTACTTGCTGCTTCAGCTGATTGACATTGATGTTGGCCCCCGACGCCCGATAGCTGCCAACGTTCTGCTTCATCCAGGCGGGCCATTGACCCTTGTTGCACAGATGCACAAAGTGCGCGCATTCCAGCAAGAAAGTGGCGCGCGAGACCAAAGGAGCTTGAGGCTAATATGGACACAAAGTTTTAATATCAGTTTGGGGAGTCATCAGGATTGAGTCTGCCAAGTCTTACCAAATCCAGGACGGCAGCCACCAGCTGGGGATCGGGAAACGAGCCGGGTGCACATGTCTCTAGGAGGAAGGAGAGCCGCAGCATGCCCACTCGCACTGGCTCAGTGGGCACGAGCTTCCGTTCCTTGAGAATGACCACCTCGGACTCGCGGGGTCCGTCGCACATATCCGAGGAGCTGCGCCGACTGAAGTCCGCTGTCTCTTCGATGCCACCCACCTTCTTCTTGCCCTTCACAATGCCGCCGAAACGGTTCAGCCGCCTCTCGACGCGTCGCTTGGCGCGCTGTATGGAACGGCCAATGCCATCGCTAGACCGTCCCCGCTGTATCTTCAGCGAGGCGTGCCTCATAAATGTGGAGGATATCTCTGGATTCAGTGAGCCAATCTCCAGATCAATGGACGATGCCTCCTTGGGCGTGCCGCGAAACCAGCGCACCAAGCCGCTGAGCCGTCCCAACGAATTGCGTTCCGAGCTGGACGTGGAATCGGAGAGCAGCGCACGCTCACTGTGTCGTGGCGTCAGCGTCGGTCGCACCCCGGTGGTGCGACGCCGGAAGTTGCTCAACGGCGATTGGCTGGTCTTGTAGTGCTCTTCGCAGGTCTCCGTCTCCAGCAGGCTCTGCAATGACAATTCGGGGGATTAGTCATAAATATCAGCGCCTTGGCCATCACTCACTACCGCGCAGGCCGATGAAGTGCTCCGTTTCTTCAGCAGCAAACGGCGCTGGGAGCGATTGTCATCGTTCTGGATGCTGTGCGTCACATTGGACTGTGGAATGTGTCTGAAAAGAAGGTGGATTACAGAATCAATCATGCTTTATAGATTTATGAATACGGATCTCACCTTATCACACGAGTGGTCTGGGCCGTCGGTCCCTTTTTGTGGGGACGCGGTGTGACGGCTAGTATACCGCTAAGGGCCACCATACGGAATGGTCCACCATGAGCCCCCTTCACGTAGGTGACGAACTGACGGATGTCGCCATATAGGGCGATATTCTCTGGCGATTTCAGATCTTTGCTTGCCTCCACAAAGCGGCTGACCAGCGGCTTGAAGACAGCGCCAACGACTTGGGACTCGGCGCCGCCGTTCATGCCACCACTAAAATTTGTCGAATAGCCGCCCTGACCTGGTACGCCGCCAAGATCGGTGTTAGCATTTTTATATCCACTCTGACGTTTATGAGCTATTTGCATCATTTCATACATACACATATATACAACGTACGAGTATTGGTGGTGACAGTAAGGAGGAGTAAGGAAGGAAGGACAACTCAAAAGCATTAGCAAAGTCGTGGCATGCAAGAAGAGGGAACAGCGGGGCAAGAGGGTCAAGATACAAGCCAGTCCAAGAGCAAACCAAACAAAGGATAGAAAGATAGGGGAGATAACAGGAGGCAGGAGGCAGCCCAACACAAAATGTCCAATGGAACTCAGGAGACTTGTACGATTTTAGAGATTGGGATTGGGGTTTTTGGGTGCGCCTACATTGGATGCAAATCCAAGCCAGCCCCGCATTTGCAGTTTTGCTAAGAAATTCGGCTAGCTAATGGTTAAAAACGCAGGACACTCACTTAATGGCGACAAAAGGGAGCTGGGATCCACACAGAAGGCCAGGAAGGCATGGAAGTAGTCAATCAGCTCTGGGAGTGGCGATGTCTTGACCATCTCCTGCATGTATCGCTTGGTGCGCTGTCCGGCCTGGCGCAGCATTCGTGACAGGATCTTCTGGCACTGATTGCGCAGAAAGTCAGCCGGAGGACCGCGAACACCTAATGGATTAAATTAATGTGAAGATATAGAAAATATATCTGGAACTACTCACCGTCATTGCATCCATGTGGACAGCCAAGCACCTGGAGAGCTCGTCGTGTGATGCTCATGGATATCTCATGAGCATGCTCTCCCAGCTTCAGGACCCCCATCTCGATGAGAAGTTCGCAGATGTTCAGGCCCGCTTCCAGGACGCGGAGAGAGCAGACCAAGGCCGGATCGCGCTTAAACACATTGCTTATGGCCAGCAAGATGATCTCGTAGTCAATGCCGCCATCCCGCGTTATGTAAAAGGAGGAGCCGGGTGCCTCGGACTCATCTACGCCCGTATAATCGATGTGCGAGTCTGTGTGGGAGCGCAGCATTTGGCCACGATACCGGGTAGTGGAGCTACCAGCGCCGCCACTCCCATTGCCCCCGCCATTTCCACCCATGCCACCGATGCTGCCACCATTGCTCAACGCATCCAGCTGGGAATCAATGGAACCCTGTCGATATAAAGACATTAGATTGTATAAAAGAGATATATGTCCATTGGATATTTACCTGTCGCTTGATGTAGTCCGGCGACGGTGTCGGAGTGTGTTCTGTCACCGTAATGATGGGATTCCTTGGATAGAATGCCGTGGAGCGTGGACATGCCACCTGCGAAGGTCTTGGGGCCTTGGGTGGCTCTACGTATCTGTAAAATCTTGCATTTTGTAGCAGACGTGCGAAAAGTTGTGTGTGTGGCATTAGTCAAACCAAAGTGCGGCAAGCTTAAGGGTCAAAAGAGAGGAAAAGCTGGGGGTTGGGGGTTCGGGTGGTGGTGAGAAAGAGGCAGGCAAAGACAGGTGGTGCCAGAGGTAAGCAGGCATAAAAGGCATACATTTGAAAGTTGCGGAAGGGGTGATATAGGTGTTGAAGCACTTTGATAGATACAAATGTGTACACAGATTGAGAGATCGGAGGAGGTTAAGAATTATCTGTTTAGTGGACGAAAACTCACCCGCTATCAAGCAGACAGCTGGTTGATCATAAGAGAAAGTTGTAGTACATAAGGTATAGAATATATAGTAGCATTAGCTTAAGAACACAGAACAAGTCTCTGAAGATTATGAGAAATTGTTGAGAATCTATTGGAAGTGTGGGAGTGTTTTTTTGTGTTCTGGTGTTCTGGTGTCATAGGCCTGTTCCAAGAGTCGTTTATGTTTTTGAGGTGGGCTTACAGTGGGAGGGGATTCGTGTAGTTACCTGAGACTTGGCATGGATTTTCCCTTGATCAGGTTACTGGCTGGTTCGCGACTGATCATGGATGCAGAGCGTGATAGTTTCTTCTCCCCCGTGTCCAGGCTGCGATGGTACTCCTAAGGGGATTGAATGAAAGCGTAACCATTAGGGGAGTATATAAGAAAATGTGATAATAAGTACAGTATGAGTAAAACAGACAACTCTCAATAAAGCCAAACAAACAGCAGTGACATTGGGGGCATATTCATACGATTATTGAGGTTATGTATGGGTGGGTCTTAGGCGTGGGTGGACAGGCAGGAAAACACTTATTGTAAGAACAGTAACAGCAAACAAAACATCAGGTTTGGCTTGGGCTTACTGCTTGTTGCAGTTGCAGTGGTGTCTTGCCATTGGCAGAGTTTGTATCGAGCCCTACTTTTTCCAAGTTCTTCTCCGATTTCGAAAACATTTTCGTCTCGACAAAGGTCCGCAGATCGGACATCTTGACGCGCTTCTTTTTTTCGCTGCCGCGACGCTCTGAGCTGCTGGGTGCAGTGGGGGGTTCTTCTGCAAAGGAGGAATTTTTATGAATATCGACCAGAGTTAATCTTCAAAATGTGCGTACCAACAACAGCTGTCACTGTCGGCGATGGTTCTGGTATTTCGATGTAGTCCTTCACCACAGAGCTGCCCGGACTGTCGCGACTGTTGCTGCCGGGACCCTGATACAGCGATATCTCGATTTGTGGTATGGGCAAGGAATTGGAACGCTTCCGGGGCTGATTCAAGGTAATGGCCGCCTCCTCACCAATATCACTGAGACTGCCATAAAAACAGTGAGAAACGTATGTCTATATATGTATGTATATCAAGAGGAACGTTTGGATATTCTTACCGATTATATAGATATTGCAGGCTCCAGAAGATGCCCTCCTCCTGCCAGTGCGAGATGAAGAGGCAACGCAGCACTGCCACATCGAGGAAGGTGGCTGCCGAAACATCTGCCTTGACACTTTCGGACTTATCCGAGTCCGTCTCCTTCTCGATGGAGGCACTGCGCTTCTCCTTCATCGATGCCCCGCGCATCAGCTCCTGCTGATCGAACTCGAATTTTGTGGAGGGAATTTTGTCCTTGTCGCGCGAGTTCATGGACTGTCGACTGCCTCGACGACTCTGCGATTGCTGCTGTTGCAGAAGGCTAGCGTCGGCCTGGAATAAAGAATATATAGCTTATGTGAGGATAAGGTATTGACTAGTTTCCTTACCGTAAAAAATGAATTATCCATGAGTTGCGGCGCTGATGGCAGCCTAAATATTACGACACGTTCGTCTTCCACGCTGGAGGCCTCTTCTGGAATGGTCTCGGGGAAAGCAAATTCCTTGGGAGAAGATACCCAAGAGCCCTAGATGAAATTCGAATGCATTAGTGGATCGTCCTGCCATATATTCCCCACCGGTTTTACCTCCTCGTCCTGCCTTCCATAGTCAGAGATGCCGCTCTGTGGTGAGTCGGCTTTAGGGGACATTGCATCGGCACTCAGGGAGTGCTTTCGTGTGGGAAACACATCGGTGGATCCTTTGGGAGTTGGCGCACAGAGCAGATTGCGGGCCTTGGGCTTTACCGGAGCCGTAAAGCACGGAGCTCCCGGTGCGCGATTATCCCACATGCCTTGCCACAGCTTTATGCCGTTCTCCAGGCGAAAGTTTTGGAAATCCGATTCCTTGAGGTGGCTTATGATTGGTGCAAACAGATACACAAAGAGCTCAAAGGGAAAGGGAAAATTATGGAAATTAGACGGTATTTGTCGTTAGTACTTGGCATTGCACTTACTGCAATCGTTGGCACTGAAAATAGGTACTGCTCTATGGGCTTCGACTTGGGCTCCGCCGGAGTCTCGCCCAGACCGAGCTCCTCGCCGCCCTCGTCGTCGGCACACTCCTCAGCCGCATAGAGCAGGATCCACTGCATCGTGTATAGCAGTTTGGTCTCCACAGGCCCAATGGCCTGCATATCCTTCACCCGATTGTAGAGCAGGGCGGCGCAAGCGTGCATGACATGTGGCAGTGCGCCCTGCAGCAGACGCCAGCGCGGAATGGCACCCAGGGCCTTCGTAAGGGGCGGCGAGAGACCAAACTGTATGTTCTGCACGAGCACTTTCTCAAAGGACTGAAATGGACATGGATCATTAGTTAAACATGCCAGGATGATAAGTATTCTCTGCCACCTACCTTGCAGGCTTCCTTCGACTCCTTAGCATCGATATGTTGGGCGGCGGGTGAGAAGAGATTTATTATGAGGTAAGACTGGCAATACATGTTAGGGTTATGCCAAGACTATCTACAGTATAGCAAAATAATGGCTTTCAAACACAAACATAAATCTTAATCATAGGCACAAGAAACGCACAACATCTACAATTGAAAGCAAAAGGAAAATGGGGGGCTAGTCAACTCAATGTACAGAGATCTGGGTGATCTGGGATCTTGGAGATTTCTTCCCTAATTCATCTGTAGATTGGGCTAACAAGGACTAGAGCTAGATAAGGGGTTGTATGTCTGGCAGAGACATTTATAACTTACATGGTGTCCCGGTGCATGTTGACAAAACTACATTCAGATTCAGACAAATTGCGAAAGATTTTACAATGTTAATTTGTACAGTTTGTTGTTAATGTTATAGTGGTTTGTCGTTTGTTTTTTTGTGGGGAAAGGCACATAGTAAACAAATATTATAGGTTAACATACATATACGAGTACGAGCACTGGAAATGTTTCTTTCGAGGTGATTGGGTGACAGCCTATAAAGCGTTGGGTTGGTCGGTCCCCTCAGAAACATTCCCTGTCTGTTAGTACGAGTATATATTGAAGATAGGACTGTTCTTGTTGTTGTTGTTGTTTGGTTTGTGGAAGAAGGTGGTCGTGTTAGTATCTTAGTTATAAGAAAGTATATCATATCGAATGCAGGAAAGAATAAGAATACATCAAACATCAATGTCAAGTTTTTTGGTTTATCAATTTTGTCCTTGAATTTAGCTGAGAAAATCAAAAACGAGAGAACATCGAATAAGGTATATATTTTCTGGTCTCGAATTGTTAATGCCAATTAGGGTTTTTTGGATTATGTTACACAGTCCATCATCCTTACAACAAACACGCATAGCGAATTTACAGCACAGTTTTCAGAATAACTTTATGGGGCACACCACACGCACACCCTCGGTGTGCCTGCCCTTCGTCGATCATGTGGCTCGCTCTCCGAATTGGACTTTGACCTTGCCATTCGCTGGGCACACCACACATCGGACACTCACCAGGCAGGTAGATTCGTGCAGTTTTCCGAGCTTTGGCCGGATGAATGGGGCTATTTGGCGCCACAGGAATGTCTGGACGGACACCGGCAAGCCCAGGTCCTGCAGGCCATCGTCCTGGTCAAAGTCAAAGTCATCGTTATTGTTGTTCGCCGCATGACTGTTGTTGTTCGTCTGCAGGTTGTTGTTGTTGGTTGTGGCTGTTGCCGTTGCGCCGGCATTGGTGGTCACCATGGTGGCCCGGCTGGAATGGCACAAGCACAAGGACATACACAAATCAATTGGCATGCAACAGCTGCGCCGCTGATGGCGACTCATTCATGAAAATGTGGCATTAGCATGCCAGCAGCAGGGGCAGCGCAACAGGTATTTGCGTGCGCAGGCTCGTCTGTTGCTGTTGCTGCCCCCACAGGCCACGAGTAGGTCAGTGCCACATCCCCATCTACCCGCAACCCAACCCCCTGACCTCCTCTCCCAATCTCTTGAGCCGCACAGAGATTTCGGTCCTTCGCCAGCTGGTCCTGGGACGCTGCGCAGAACGCAGACTCCGCCGCAGCGGCGAGAACGAGGCGACTGGGTTATAGATACAGAATTGGGTTTTTGGTATACATGCTAATTTGGGGCAAAAATTTTCACAGACTTATATAACGCTTGAGATGATGGGTGAAAATTGTGGATTTTCCCATTTTAATTGATGCTCAAAGGGCAATTGTTTAGCACTTGGCACACACTCAAATCAAACGATGTCTTTTATGCCAACATTTGGCTTGATTGGGGCCGCACCCACGTTAGAACCGCAACAAAGGGCTTGGCCTTTGGACGTTTACTAATTGCAAACGGTTTTTATGGATAGCTTCCGAGCACTGGTGTTTATCCAGCACTTTTCTTACTTTTGATTTCAATTTGTGTGTAGTTTTCCCCTACTTTTCCTCTGCAGTTATAGTTTTCAGAATATTTTCCATGTACCTTACCTTGATTTACGCGTGGCCAGTTTCGATAACGTTTACGGCTGGAGCGTTCGGATGCAACTGAGACGAGCGTCGTTAACTGACGAGGACTCTGGTCTCTGGGCCGTGCTCCCCGTCGTTGTTATCCTCGTATCCGTCGTTGCCAGTGCCGACAGCAGCAGCAGCAGCAGAAGAAGAGGCAGCAGTGCGTATACAGGATATTCCCATACATACAGAACCACCACCCGCGCTCCATGCTATGGGAATTCCGAAAAGGGCTGCCCCCACATAGAGGGTGTCTTTGCAGGGGATGCCATTTATGGGAATCCGCTCCTTGACTGCATCACCCTGTTCGTTTGGCACACTTGTCGATGATAACAAACGTCTGGGGGTGGATATTGCGTATACGTCGTAACGTCCGACCAGACACATTTATGTCGATTTATGTACGGGTATCATTAAATGGCATTGCCATTGTGTTGCCATCGCCAGGCTTCGAGGGTGCGTCGGTCGATATCAATGTTGTACTTAAGCGGCAGTTGAAGTGCTGGTCGAAATGGGATATAGCAAAATACAGCCGAAAAGGGACACATAAAAGGCAAAGAAAAGATAGTTTCTTTCTATGGTTTGTCCTGGTCGGCTCATACTTGAAATGAATACTATAGGAGGCAAAAATAGGAGAAATCTTTACTTTAATGGCCACCTTTAATTCTACCCTTGTTATTGTAATTCCTCCGAACCCTAGTTGGTCAAACATCCCCAGTGGAATGGGATGGATGATTTATCAATGAATGCGCACTTTCATCTGCGCAGGAATGCCCTCAGCCATCGGCTGATGATAACAGCTGTTTGATTAGGGACTACACTCTGGACCAAATTTGAAGGCAGCAATTACCCCCAAAAGGCAACAGGTGGCTGGCTCCAAGGAGTAAAAACACAAACAAAGCCAGGGAGGCTGCGCGGCCAAAAGCCGAGCCGAAGCATCAATAGAAAGAGAGGCAGGAAGCCAGACACACAAATAGAGAGAGAGAGAGAGTGAATGGTGGGAGATGGCCGAAAGTTGGCCAACAGCTGAGTCCCAGAACTGGGTCAAAGAAGGGCCCGTCTCGAAACCAAAGGGATTGAATGTCAAGGACAAGGACTGCGACGAAGACGAGTCATGTCATGCCAATGGACCGTAGTATATAGTGTTAATTGTTTTTCCTTGCCAGATTTTGAGCCTTTTTAAGTGCCTTTTTACCCTTTGGACCAGGCTGGGACTGGGGTTCTACTACGACTATGTGCCCCGTTTTGCGAGTATGTACCCACGCAAACAATTCCGAACGAATACGGGTATTTGTTGCTGTACATTTTTGCTCTGAATACATTTTGTGTATCTGTGTCATAGTTTATATAAATAGCACGCATTAAACTGTTGCAGAGACGCTGGGACGGCCTGCCTGCCGACTGCCTCAGTGAGGGGGCCAGTAAGGCAAGGCGCCTTCTATGTAGATGAGAGTCCCAGCACTAGCCCCAGCCTCAGCCCCAACGAACGAGAACGAGTGGGAGCGAGAGGGGTGGTATATTGGGAACATTTTGGAAAATGTATAAATATTGAAAAGACTTTCAGGTGTTGCGACCGACAAAACCAGAAGGAATCGGCCATTTAACACCCCCGACCGACTGACAAAACATTTTCTAATGATAACACGCAAGAAAGACCTGAGAAATAAGTTTCGGGGTTTGCGCCAAAAAGATGATCAGGGTCGATGAGTGTATAAATATATGCATACATATGTGCCAAAGACATGTGTAGGTCTCTCCTCCCGTCCGCCTCTCCTCCCCCACTCCGCCGTCCGCCCGGATGCTCTTCCACTAATCTATTGCGCAGTGTATCCCTACAACGAATCGAATCGAATCGTACATATGTTGCCCAAAATATTATCTGCAAAATCATCTGTAACATCGAATGATATTCAACACTATCCGGCTGGGAATGCCACTACCGATTATTATTTTGCCTTCACGAGCGAAACAACAACTAAAATTCACCGAAAAAAACAACACAAATTCTTAAAAATAGCCTGTTTATAGAGAGCACAACAAACAGCTCCATGGGAGAGCCCCGACATATGCATATACATATATCTACATATAGTGGTCGCTGCTGGGAGAGTGAAAGAGCATTGGCGAGGGCATTAGAAAAAGTTCTCAAGATGAAAGTAAATTCTTGCCATCCCATCCTACATAGCCACATATCCACACATCCACACAGACATGCACATAGATAGGTCTTCCCATGTGGCATGGGTATGTGTGTGCAGGAGAACAGAATTTCGTCATTTTGTTTCGCTGTGCTGTGCTGTGCTGTGCCTATGCGTGTATCTATGTATCTATGTATGGGTGCATATCTATGTGTGCGTGTGGCGATATGCTGCTTGGCTATCACCTCAGAATTACCTTGCCGTACTGCCGCTGACGAATAACGTTCAGTCGAGACCGAGCTCATCCGCGATACAGTTGCTTTTCGCATCCAACAGACAAAATGGTGAGTGCATATACCAGCCAGAGACTCTGCACATATTAGAGATACATCTAGGCAGAAGATAGAATATTGAATGGAATTATCCCAGCACCAACTAATGCAAAACTCTCGCAATTTGTATCCTCCTCAACTCCATTGACAGGCTGATGTTCCCAAGCGTGAAATTGAAAGTAAGTTGAACCGCACAGAAAAAGGATTATCTTTAACCTCAAACCACAATCGATCAAATAATAAACCAAACAGTTACTATAAATATTAAATCATACGGGAATCGGCAACCACAGAAAGGATTAAAACGCCATATAAAATGTAATATTCAGCAATCACTCGAAAAAAACTCGTTTCTTCTGTGATCAATCTACCTATCACAAATTGATTGCATAATGTGCGCGTGTGAGATCGGGGATACACATAATATAGATACAACAACAAAAAGTACACAATAAAAATCAGTGAACATATTTCGTAATCACTTGGAATATCACATATACGAGCCTATGTACATATGTATATGTACACATAACGTGTTGCGGAAAATTTTCATTCAGGAATTTCTATATGCATCAATTGTGCTATTTTCATCACCGTCGAAATCGCCATCGCCCCGATTGACGGCACTTAAACGATGAACAGAGAAGAAAGAAATCGGAACAACAGAATGTTGCCAACAGCGAAAAAACCCCAAAATCGGATCGGGAAAATCTAGTGCAAAGTTATGTTTTAAAAGAAAATACAATGGAAAATCGTGTGCGTGTGTGTGTGTGTATGTGTATGTTCGAGATCCCAAAGGCGTATAGCACTGCTGCTCGTTCAGAGATCTAATTTTGGCTAAGTTATTTCTCGAGATTTATTTTCGTTCAAAACGCACGAAGAGAAATAGAGGAGAAAAATATGTAGCTGTGTGTGTGTGGATATGCATACATATGCAACCATACATATATACATAGACGATGGTGAAGGCGTTCGTTCGGTTCGGGTGTCGGATTACGTATACGTAGTGTGTTCTTCGTGTTGGCAATGCTCCCAGAAACACTCATACATGCACACACATTCACTGGCACGCACATATAGGCAGTAACTAATGCTCTCGGCCATGTCAAAGATTTTCATGATGACCAAAAATGTGCGTACCAGAAATTTCAGGGTTACCACATAGTCGACCCCATTAGCGAGAGGTGTCGACGCCTCCCCAGCCCTAAAATATTTTTAAATCAATCAATCAATAAATAAATAAATAATCAACTAAATAAAAATAATAATTCCAATTTGATGCGATTTGCGTTTGCCTTCGATGTTGATGATGATGTGTGCTAATAAAATGTATGTCTTGTGCAGATGTCGAATTCGTGTTCGAAGTCATGGGTTCCGCCGGCGAGGGCATTGATGCCGTCGATCTAGGCGATGCTCTGCGTGCCCTGAACTTGAACCCCACCTTGGCTCTGATCGAGAAAATGGGTGGCACCAAGAAGCGCAACGAGAAGAAGATCAAGATGGACGAATTCCTGCCCATTTACTCACAGGTCAAGAAGGAGAAGGAGCAGGGCTGCTACGAGGACTTCATTGAGTGCTTGAAGCTCTACGACAAGGAGGAGAACGGCACCATGATGCTCGCTGAGCTGCAGCACGCCCTGCTGGCGCTTGGTGAGTAGCTGCTAAAACGCAAACCCACAAAAGACACCCACTTATTTCCACTTTACTTGCGAACCGTTAGGTGAGAGCTTGGATGACGAGCAGGTTGAGACTCTGTTCGCTGACTGCATGGATCCCGAGGACGATGAGGGATTGATCCCCTACTCTCGTAAGTATTTGTGTAGCAGTCCCCTCTGGCTGAGGCCCCTCGCCCAAGGTCAATGTGTTACTCTTTGTTAACGTGAATCGTAAATGTTATTTGTATTTTCCACATGCAATTCGTTTTCTCTGCGCACAAACCACTCACTCTCCCAACCACACTGCACTATGCACAATGCACCATTATGAAACCACCTGAATCCCGACAAATGTGTTCTCTGTATGCGTGTCCATGTTTCCATGTCCACAAACAAAACCAATTCCCGAATGGCATCCGTGTTTGCGTGTCCTGTATCCCGTGTTTCCCGTGAATCGTCGATCCGATACGCACAGAGTTCATCCAGCGCCTGATGAGCGATCCCGTCGTCTTCGACTAAACAGTAAGTACTGAAAGTATTGTATTGATGTCTGTCCACCCGATGTCTGATGATGTCTTGATGTCTGGACGTGCACATGCAATCGATAATGTTGATGATCGCCTGCTAATCCACTTCAATCTTCTCTGCCCCTCTACTCCACAGCATTCCTCGCCAGAATGTGTGAAAGACCAGATATGTTGAAGTGAATATGAAATGAATGAAATGAGTTGTTGAGACCGACATCCAATCAACAACAACTGAAACAACACCAACAGATTTTTAGCAACAACCATTCTCCATAGATGTTATATTCATCGCTAACTCTCTCTATCTCTCTCTCGTATATTATTTTAATTAAATTTTACTTCTGCTACTACAACTGCAATTGAACTTCAAGATAATATTATTTTTTAAAAAATAAAAAAAATTTAAATTATAAAATAACGAAAAAAAACTGAAAAAAATATTAAGTTTCTGTGCACATTATTTTGTTGCTTTTACAAGCCCAAAACAATAGTTAATTATTATTCCTTATGAGACGCAAATAAATCGAATAGCAAATACAATAATGTTTAGGAAACTGCAACCTGCTACCTGAAGCAAAACGAGTCAGCTGCTACCTGCAGCCACCCTGAGGTCACCACTTCAGAGGTTACCACACTGAATATTTGAAAGTGAAATAAGTCCAATGTATTTAAATAAACACTATGAATAGTTTGTGAAGCCCCTACCAAATGGGACAAGCACAATGATAATTTATTCATTTAATTATGGAAAAGGTGGATTTGGATGAAACAGTGCAACAAAATGGAGGCTGAAAAGACTGAGATAGCATGAGAGTGACAATTAGTACTGGTGCTCGTCTCCAGTCTCGATTCGTTATGTTATCCAACACACAATCGAGCATTTCTGCCACTGCTCTGCTTCCAGTTCAACTGGAAAGCCAAGCTACAACAAAGCATGGGGTAGCTGAGCCCCATTTTAATCTTCTTATGATCAGTTCAGTTTTTTTCTAAGCAGTTCCTATGGAGCACCACTGTGACCACTGTGATCCGGCACATGTGACAGCAGGACAGGCATAGTCAAAGCAGATATCGGCGGGCGTGCGAACCACATCATCAAGCCACACAATCTGCCCTGCTCCAATAATAATCGTTCATATATTAAATATGAACTTAATATGTTTGAAAATAGTATGAGCGCCAAATGAAATGAAACGAAAAGCTTGGCCACTTTATTTTACTTACACTGGCGTTATGTCTATGTATATATACATTAAATATACATTACATTACATGTTACATGACATGAAAGTTTTAGAGTGTTAACAGTGAAGTAACATCAAAAGCTCTCTCAAAGCTCCGTCCTGTTAGAAAATTTCACCGTATGGAAAATCAGTTGAAAGCGAGATAACAAACCCAAAAGATACAAAACAGCGAACGTGAACGTGCGGTGTGCTGTGCTGTGCTGCGCCTCTCAATTTTGCAATAGCAAAAATCCAAATAAAATAGAAAAGTGCCAGTGAAGTGATTGCACACTCAAGTCCCAGTCGAAATACGGGTATATATTATATATAGTGCAATTTCTGTGACCGATTTTCAGTGCGCTACCCTCGAGGCCGCAATAAGGAAGGAAGCATTCCAAACGCTGCGATACATCGACAACAGGAAGAAAAGTGCACGGTGCAAAAGTGAAACACAGAATATATCAAAGATACACACGAAAATCGCCCACATATAAAGAGTGGAAAGTCCTTTCCTGTGAGTGCAGCCACCGACCGACAAGGAGGCATACACAGATAGAGAAAACATACACACACAAATAAACACACACACAGACAAACACTCGGTTAACTTTCAATATGGCGGATGTCATGGAGAAAAGCTCTGTGTTGGATGCCCAGCCTCCATCTCTGCCGGTCCAGCCGAAGCAGCAGCTGCAACAGGAAGCAGCACCACCAATACAACCTCCAGCACCACAGCAGCAGCCACCACCACCCCAACAACAGCAACAACAGCAGCAGCAGCAACAACAGAAACCAGAGCCATCCAAGCAGGTGCCTGCAACGGGCCCAGAGCGCGCTAATCAGGAGCAAAAAGGTGAGGCCCCGGACACGGATACGGACTTTGCACAGAAGTGACTTCACACCGCATTACGCATACGCATACGCATACGCCGTGTTTGTCTTAGAAAATCAATTAGGCAAAGTTCACGGAGAAAAGGGGCACGGCCCGGCATTCTAGTTGCACATTGGATATATCTCTCAATTAGAGGGTGTAGCGTGTGTGTACCGGCACACCCCAGGACATTGATGGCTACGATTACGATTATGTCAGGCCAACATGCACTGCCAGCTCATGTCGTATTCTCACGTAGGAAATTATGCAAATAGATTTCCCAGGTTTTGTTTTTTGTATGATCTGTTTGCTCAGCCGCTCTTTGAACCCGCTCGCGCCGCAACGCAAGGTTGGATGGTGGGCTATTAAGCCTGTCTGAAGAGGGCTCAGCTCAGTCTCAGCCGCTGAGGCCACCAGGATGTTGAATGCTTCATTGTTGCGGGCATGGGCATGGCTCTCCAGTCGGTTTAACGACCTACAACTGTGACGAGCCACGAACCACCCACCCACATGGCGGCTGAGTGCAGCTTTTAATTGTTCCTAATGCTCTGCCCGGTGTCTAGTGCATAGTGCCTTTGAGCTATACCCTTACCCTTACCTCCCTTTTGACCAGCATTGTGTAGGTATCCATCAGATATAGATATAGATACTGCCCCAGCCGACTGCGATAAAAGTTATCAGCCATATGAGCTCGTGCTGCTGCTGCGGCTGCTGCTGCTGCTGCTGTTGTGGTTGCTCTGCATTTGACCTCGTTTCGAATCAAGCCTCATACATACATACATATGTACATATGTATGTGGTGGTACCATACCATCTCCGATGGGGTTGATTAGCTATCAAAAGAGTGCAGGAATTCGCTTTTGTGCAGATCTTTTGTTAGGGTATCCCGTGTCCCCCACACGACGTGGCCGCTGCTCTAGTTCATTTCGCTCTCATCTTGCGGTTGTTTTAAAACATTTGAGGTTCGCACCCGCGAACACCCCTGCCTCGGGTGATGATTAAATCAAATGTTCAAGTCAAGAGCAAACCGGCTCTGTTAAATAATAATAACACTGGCGGCGGGCGGGCATTGTTTTTGTTTAGTGCGGAATCAGTAATAAAAGAGAAAATATACGACGGGCGAGTAGTAGTAGTGTGCCTGATTACTATCAGCGTTCGTTCTCATCCCCAATGAAGTCACTCGCTCTCCCTCCCCCATCACTCTGTACTGAGGGGTTTCAGGGGGTACGGACGTACCCTATATATATCATCTAGATTGCACTGAACTGATAAGCAGGTGAATTGGCTTTCTTTCTGCGAGTGTCGAGAGTGCTTAGCACTCTGCAAAAGTGGCTTGGTTCGGTAATCATAATTTTAAAGATCAAATACAATATTCATCGAGTGACGTAATGACCGCGATATCTTTGCCATGCCCCGCTCCTTGACGTTATAAATAGACAAGATTCGTTGCAATTTCAGCCACCTCTATTCTTTGGCTTTTCAATTAACATGAAACGTTGCCAGCTGAGCGACGCGACGCGACAGTTTCGTTTCGTTGCGATTCTCATTTGCAATGTTTGTCGTGGAAATTGATTTTCCCTTCTCTATCTTTCTCGGTTTTCCCTCTTGCTTTACCTTCCCTCCCGATTGGGATTGGGGGCGTGCGCTAGATATTCTAGATACTTTCTGTGGCACAGAGCCTCAAGAACTCTGCTAATTGTTAAGGCTTCCGTTTTGTGCTTGTCAAAAAACGTGAATGAAACAATTACCAAAATGTTTGGTGCCATATTTGGGATGAAGGCCACGCCTTGCTGTGCAGACCAATGAAGCAAGACAAAGATTTTGGGACACTGGGATTCGCTTGGGCCCCGCCCCCCCCCATATATGGTTTTTACGAACAAATGGTTTGCTATTGGATTTTCAACCTATAAATGCTATGGATCTGATCGGTTGGGTTCCGTTCTCTCTGTGAAAAGAGGGTTCCACATTAGCATGCACATGGTGCCCCAAGAACGTTTGTTAAGCTGTTACTGTCCCTGGGCCTCCGGCATATTAATGTGCATTTTGTATCTAATGGATGCATCTCCAAGTTTAATGCGAGGAATGCGCCATGCTCCCCGGTCTTGATTAATTAATTATAAATTGAAAAGTTTGATCAATAAAATGTGTAGCAAAAATTAATAAAAACCCTGAAGGATCCTTTGAAGTCTCTTGGGGTGGGTGCTGCCGAGCAAGCAGAGCCATCGTGCTGTTGGTACGGTGTTTGTTTAATTGTTTCCCCCCCCCCATACAAAGTGTCGCTTGACACGCGAATCCCCGGGTCCGTGTTGCCCTTTAATTAAAGCCACAAAAGAGTTGTCAAATGGCTTCGGCTCGAGCCAGAGCCAGAGCCAGGCCGCCGGGAGAGCTGCCACTTCCAATTCCAGTTCAATAAACTCGGCCAGCCTGGAAGACCTGCTTTGATTTCGATTTTCCTCCTCAATTTTATGGCCATTGCATTTGTGCACTTTCGCCTGATGGAACTCGTAAGTAGATGGGTAGTCTTCCAATTCCGACCCGCTGTTCGATATGCGATGTTCGCTCTTCGGTGGTGCTCCGGCGGTTGAGTGGTTAGGTGGTAAGGTGGTTACCCAATCCCAATCCTATTGGCCAATACCACTTTTGGCAGACGCCGCATAATTTGTTGTTCTGGTTGTAGCCGGGCCATATTCGTCGGCGGCATCGCCTGTTTCGGTGCCCCGACGAGTGCGTGCGGCACCACTCACACTGACAATTGCCACATTTTGTGGAAGCAATCAATAATCGAAGTGCGTCAAAGATACAAATGTTAGACAGCTACGTTACCCAATCGCCCAGACTATAAATACACCTAACCATATTCGACACGAGGCGGAGGAGCCTTCTAGGATGGGTCCTAGTCCCTAGTCCTAGTCCTAGTCAATAAAGCAATAATTCAGGTGTTGATTAATTGATGAGCTGCTTCTGGCTCCATTCGGGTTTCCCTGCCACTGCAGAGCGCTCTGTTGGACCTGGGCTCTGATTCATCTTTTGCGTCGCAGAACCAGGAGTCGCGTCTGCCTTAAACATGCGCAGTTCGAGGCAGGCTTCGGCTTCGGCTTCAGCAACCACATGAGGAATTCCTCCCCCGCAGCCGCAGAGGAATGTTGGACAGAATAATCAATGAGTGCACACAGAATTGACCGGCGCGGGGGGAAGCCAACCAAAAAGAGGGCATGCCGATGGATACACGCTCAACGTACCGGCTGCATCCCTCAAAAAAAGCAAAACAACGCAAGAAGAGCTTCAAAGACAACTGTAACAAAAACAAATCAAATGGGGGTGGCAAAAGAACCACCCCTTGTTCAAGCAGTCGGCGGCCTTGGTTTGCGTGCGGGTCTGGTCTCTAAATCCTATCTCTCTTTAAATTTTACTTAATCTACAACGAAACTTAGCTGGGGGTTGTTTCTGCTAATTCTATTTAATTTTACTCTAGTAACATAATGATGCATTCTGATTCCCCTTCGGTATTCTGGTAGAGATGGTAATTCTAAATTATTCTGCCTTTACGGTTTTCTTGTAGCTTTAAAATTGTGGATACAGATTTTCGCCCTTTTGTGTAAACCTGATTCCATGTGATATCACAGGAGTCTGCACACAAAATTTAATTGCTCTAGCTGTTATAGTCTCTGAGAACTGGGCGCCCAAGGTGGACGGACGTACAGACCGGGCTACTGATGCTGGCTGTTACACACATCCACCTAATAGGACAGAAAATACACATTTCAACTTCGCGCCTACAGGCGGACTTATCAAATTATCGGACTTTCTTATCGAATAAATATCGAATGTGCGCCTGGAACCAACACGCCATCTAGCGAAGGGAAGACGGCGTTACTACTGCACATCAAGTAGCATACGCGAACTTTCGCTGCCGTCCGTCTGTGGCGCCACTGAGCCAATCACTGTGTTCCATTACCACCCGCTGGTGTCGTATAAATGTTAAATGCTTTTAGGGCAAACAAAATCAGTACTGGAAAATACATGAACATTTCAAAACTAGCGCGCGGGAAGAGATCCACCCGCTCTTAGATTTAGCTCAGATTTACGTTTAAACTTGTATATTTATCCCACAGTTCTATATTATAATTATATATGTATATATTGTCAATAATTAATTCCATTGCAAATATGCAATGTATCACAATCAGCAAACATCTTAATAACATATAAATATCTCTTTTTATTTCAGGTATGTACTCGTACGCAGATATCTGGAATATATTGTACAATTAATTACTTGAAATGGCTTCACTCAATGGTATGTTATGTCTATATTTAAATTAATTAGGCCAAAGCAGCAACTGCAGAACAAATTATTCGACTACATCTGTATATACGGGTACTCGTATGTGCATGCATCAACATCAACCCTATTCTGCCCACTACCCTCAGTACCTAAGCATAGCCCAACCTAAGCAAAAGTAAACACTTCTCTGGTTTGTGTCTGCCAACACATAACCTTGACAATCGAATTAGCAAGCAAAGAACAGAGGGAGGAACAGTTATCCCCACTAGGGCAGACATGTGAGCAGTGCGCGGGGGAATCTCGCGTTGCGTTGCTTTGCGTGCTGTCTGCCGCTAAATAGTCAACAATTAAAGGGAGAACCGTGGAACCTATGACAACAACACCTCGCAATGGTGCGTGGCAAGCGGTGCCTGTAGCTCCCCCATATATAGTACAAGAAACAAATATAGCCAGCCCTGATTCTTTATATATTTCTTCGTACTTTGCATTTGATTGTCGTTAGCTGAGCATTGCACAAATGCGCTCCGCACCCGGTAGGAGCCATTAAATTAATCAAGTCAAATGAAATCTCCATATAAAATCAACGCTGCCTTTACTACGAGGAGTACTGCTCCTGGTCCTGTCCCTGTCCCTGTCGCCCCCCGTGCTCATTGTTGGCGTGTTGAATTTGCATTTTTCCCCGGCGCCCCACTAATAAATAAATTTCTATGTCAATCGAATAAGGCAAAGGCGTCGTCTGAGCACGTCCTGGCTATAGTTTTGCTCTGACTTTGCTAAGGTATTTGTGATTGCCTTCTCTTTGAACTGCGCAAGGACACTTTCTGTTTATGCGCCGCCCCAAGAAGTTTACGAGCAAAGAGAGAGAGAGAGATAGAGAGGGGCTCCAGCATTGGGGCATACCATATACCCGTATCAAAACAAATTCTAAGTATTGTAATTCGAAATTTTTCAAAGCAAATAAAAGCAGTCGAGTTTTAACACTCGCGCCAAACACAACGCAGTCAGAGCTGGCTACCGCGACGCGATATTTTCCACAGGGCAATAAATACCCAACTAAATAAACATCTAAATAAATTATAGGAAAAATCTATAAATAAACTCAAATTAATAACAAATCAACTTGTGAGCTCAGGTTAAAGTCAGTGTCGTCTTGGAACAACTGCACCTGTTCCGTTGGGTGGGTATCGTATCCATCAGTGCGGTGGGCGCAAAGTGCAAAGTGCATTAGCCTTACTTCCCAGTAGGCCTCTAGTGCGAGTACGTGGCCAAGTTATTGCCCTCTGGCTAGAAAAATCGATACAATTGCATGTCTCTTGGTTTATGGCGAACCGCAACAATTGATAATGGGTCCGTGTCCGCGTCCGTGTCCGTGTCCGTGTACGTAGACGTATCCGTCCTGTCTGTGATAAAAATCGCAACTGCAGTGTGGGAACGGAACAACTTTCCACCACAAAAATTCAATTGCCAGCAGGCAAAGTTTGTTAACAATATTTTCCTGGCGAAGGATCTAATTGAAAGGTGGCAGGCATGCTTAGAAGACCTAAATAGAGAGGGCACAAGTTTGGTTTTTTATGTGCTGCGGTTGGAAAATGCCTTGGCATTCCTGCCCCGCTGATAATCAATTTGGACAAGACCATTTGGCCACAAATGACAGTTCTTGCCATTGTTGTTGTTGCGATTGACATGAACATTGTGTGGAATTTCAGTCGAGTCGAGTCGAGTCGATGTCAGCCAAGAGAAACAAATCATTGCGGCCCTAATTTGCAGTTGACTTGCAAAGACTTCCTTCTTTATTTTATTTCATTTCATTTCCATTGTTTGAGTATATTGTATGGCCAGGAAGTTGGGCTCGAATCTGGGCTCTGACTCGACACAAGTCGGAGCTGCCGCTTTAGTTGCCACTCGGGTGTTGCACGTGCTGCTCCATGGAGGTCCAAGAGTCAGCAGCTTAAAATCGTTGCTGTTTGTTTGTGCAGTTTTATCGATTTACCTGTCAAATGTAACACACAAAAAACACAGAAAACCCCCAAAAACTAAATGCAAAAGTTTTCGGTTCTTTATAAAGTTAATTGCCAGGTAGTGCCTAGAACCAGACCCCAGTCCCAGTTTCAGCCATAGCCCCAGCCCAAGCATTCCTCCCGATATGAGTGATACCGATGCGGTGAGTGAAAGTCGTAATATCTACAAACTGCACTTAAATCCCAGCTAGTCGTAGCAATGAAATATCACCCAATTGCCCATGCACAACCGATTTACGGACTGATTCGCCTGCCAGGGAGCATAATTTGAATACAACTGGGTTATTAATGATGGCAATACGCGAATTCGGGCGACCTTGCATACATCATTCTGGGGGCCAGACATGTCAGAGCCAGAGAAAGAACCCTTTGCGAAACAAATCAAACAGCGATTTGCTCTCGTTTTCGTGGTCTGGCTGCCCCGCCGACTCATTTTCGTGGGGCCGGGGGGCTTAGAACTGCCGAAACTTTTGTTGAATCAATAAGCCACAAAAACAATTTGGGTCACGTTACAGCTGGCAACCGACATATTCATGACAAAATTCCCTATTGGTAACCGAACCGAACCAAACCGAACCGAACCCTGAAAGCCCACCAGGACACCAAAACAATACTCGTAAAATGTAAACAAATGCAAAAAGAAGCCATCAAATTTGAAAGGCTCCACTCAATACGGAATTTATTGATGGGTCCCTGCGGCGAAACAAGTACATGCACATGTAGCACCAGTACTGTATCCTGTAGCTAGTGTTCCTTGCACTCCCACCCGTAACTGTCGCCCACGTAGGATATATGGCCATACATATGCAAATGATATGAGCCACTTGGTGCTGGTGCTGCTGCTGCTGCTGGCAGTGGCAGTGGCCGCCAGTTTGGAAACTAGAGACCTGCCAGGTATTGGGTTACCCGACACTTGCACATTTCTGCACCGACACCGCAGGCGAGAAGTTCGAAGATGTACGGCACGGCAAACGAGAGATCCCAGGAGCGTCCTGAGAGCGAGCGTCCTGAGAGCGAGCGTCCCGTCGCCAGCAATCGGCGTCCCTCTTATGAGGCTGCAGAGCGTTCCTCCAGAGCCATGGATCGTCCATCCTACGAGACTGCCTCTGCAGAGCCAGCCCCTGTAGATCGCTCTAGGCAGCAGCTGCGTCCTCAGACGAATGCAGAGTACTCCTCCAGCAGTGGAGCCATGGATCGTTCAACCTACGAGACCTCAAACGTAGATTATGACCGCTCCAAGCAGCAGATGCGTCCGCAGTCGAATTCAGAGTACTCTTTCATAGATCGTTCGGCTTATGACGCAGCCACCGTGGACTACTCCAGGCAGCAGCAGCAGCGTCCACAGAGCACGATTGACTATCCCACCAGCTTTGGCACCGCTAAAGAACGCACCCTTCCGCACAGCAATCCCCAGCAACAGCCCCAGCCCCAACACCCACCACCCAAGCATAATACAGAGTACGTGCGAAAACCACAGAACTATGTCTTGCCACCGCAGATGCGTCCACCTGTGGGGCCGCCGCAGCAGCGTCCCCCCTTTGCGGGAGCCCGGCCGATGGTCGGAATGGGACCACGCCCATCCATGCCACCGCCAAATATGGGGGCCAGGCAGATGCCTCCGCCGTTGAGGAACACCGAAAGCAAGAGCAATCTGATAATGGGTCCGGCGCAGATGAGGCCGGGAATGCCGCCACAGCTGAGTCTGCAGCAGCCACGTCCGCCCAATGCAGGAGGACCTCTTTCGCCGCCCGGACAGGGACCTCCACGGCCGCCCGGCGGATTCCCCTGGACGCCATCTGGAGCGCCACCTGGCATGCCGCCCGGTGCACGACCTCCACAGAATATGACGCGACCTCCTCCGCCGACATTTGCTCGCCCGGCACCGGGCCAGCCGCTGCAGGCGCCATTCCGACCGACCTTCAATCAGCAGCCCATGCAACAGCTGCAGCAGCAGCCCCCACATCAACAGGCCCCACCACAGCAGCAGCAGCAACAGCAGCCACACATTCAGCAGCAGCCACAGCCCCAGCCTCAGCCACCGCCACAGCTACGCCCACCATCGTCAATGGGGGCACACAATGACGATGACGATGACGTGATCATGGGTCCGGCCGTGACTCCCCTCAAGACGTTCAACATGAAGGCCGACCCGATGGGCTCGCCCCTGCTGGAGGACACAGAGCCACCCTTCGAGACGAGTCGACCAACAGCACCAGCAGAGGCCCAGAGGAAGGGAAAGGGGCCTGCTCTTAGTAAGATCGAGTGGGAACAAGCTCCCACCCCCCCATTAAGTGAAGCCATTTGCCAGTTTATTCTTTCAGCGGAAGTCCCCATATCGTAACATTAGCATAACTCGACTAATTTATTTATTATCATTGCAGAAGGCGACAATGACAGCGGCGTGGATGAGTCCACACAGGAGAAGGTGAGTTGTCGTCGTCGTCGGTGAACTAGTTGGCCATTTGGCCATAAATGCGAGTTGGTTGCGTCTCCATTAATTGAGAGGAAATTAACTGGAAACTGGCGACAAATTAATTTAATTCAGTCGACGTTGACCCTCTCTTTCTGGTCTGTCTGTCTGTCTGGATTGTCTGTCTCTGTCTCTGTTCACAAATCATAAATATCTGTAAAAGGCAGGCCCCCTGCTCAACGGTTCAAGCTCCACGCTCCATTAGATACCATATAGTACTGTGCCCGACTTCTGGCGGGGCCACAGTTGAGTGGATGGCTCCCAAGTATCCAAGATCCGAAAGTTGGCTCGTGTGTTGACGCCAAAGTTCAGACTTAGTTTTGTCTTGGCAGACGGCAGTTCGACGCGCCGGAAAAACCCGCAAGAAAAGTGCGACAACAAAGTCATATATTCGTGCCACCAACTCGAACGTGAACCACACACAGGTGCGAGGCAGAAGACTCCCCAAAGGAAGGGGAAGGCCAATACTATTGCCAAAAAGAAGACCAAAAAGAAAACACCAAAAACCGATTTACGAGTAAATGCCTGGTGATATCTGTGCCCTGTGTCTGTGCCTTGTGCGGTAGATAAGTGCCAAACACGAAACGCGGATTGGGGCCCTACCGCACACACAAATATTTATAGGTATTCCGTATTCCGTACTCCGTATCGGGGCTGTGGTGGGGCTTGTTGTCTCTATAAATATCAAGACATATGCAAAAACGACACGAAGTGGCGACAATCGATAAAACAATGCATAAACTATAAGTCCTTCGTACCGACATCGACATCCACAATGGCATCGGCATCGGCATCACCAGGCAGCCAAGCAGCAGGCAGCAGGCAGCGGGCAGCCCTGTTTCCAGAGTCTAGTCACAAATGGCAATGGCATTACGTTGACAGCTTTGGCCAGCCTGGGAGTGTATTGTGACAGCAGAGAGAGTCTTAAATAAGAGATGAACCTAGTCAGAGTGCCAGTCCGAGTACCCATCCGAGTGAATCCCAAGATGCATCTGGTCATCTTGGCCGATTCGAAATATTTTATTGTAATCAACAACGAAATTTCATTTGAAATGTTGCCGTATTGTGACTATGATTCTGTGGTTGTATCGTGATAGGACCGCAACGGACCCATTTCACCCAGTTCCCCGGTCAAGACGCCCACATCGACCTCATCGAAGGCTGACAAGTCGGGCATATCGCGTCCACCGAGTGCTACGCCCTCGAACAAATCCGCATCGAAGTCGCGCAGTGCCTCGAAGAATCGCTTGCTACTCAAGACCCCAGAACCCGAGCCAGTAAAGAAAGGTAAGTCCCTCCTCCCATCCCTCCTCGAATGATTTTCAACCGACCCCTGGTCGCAGTTCCAATGAACAAAGTACAGGTTGGACATGCTCCTTCGCCGAACCTGAAGGCGGTACGCTCCAAAATCGGTTCGCTGGACAATGCCACCTACAAGCCGGGCGGCGGCCATGTGAAGATCGAGTCCAAGAAGGTCGAAATCAAGGCTGCGCCCCGCATCGAGGCCAAGAACGACAAGTACATGCCCAAGGGCGGCGAGAAGAAGGTATGTTGAGGGGGCTGGACACGGACTGAACCACAGGGAGGGACCGTGTGTACCAGACTGGTGTATCCTCATAATCCTCTGTAAATTTCTCTCATCAACAAATGGCTTTTAAAGTACTAAACGATCTGAATCAATCTAGATCTAGCCAAAGAAACGTAAAGTATAGTACAGTAAACAGTAAACGGTAAAACGTAAAGTAAAAAGTATTGGCAAACAAAAATTCAATTTCACGCTCGATTTGCGATTTGAGAACATACATATACATACTTACTCGATTCCCCATTTAGATGGGAATCGGCAGCACCACCGGTATCTTGTATCTTGTTGTAGGAAATGCAATTACCAATCCACAGCGACACTTAGCAACATAATTCCGTTGCCTTTTTGGAGCATACCCATATCCATACCCATACCCATAACCATATGAATACATCCATCCGCATTCGGTGTTCCAGAGCTGGGCGCGACTCTGACATTGACAGCGGGCTGCAATTGGGCGTTGGATAGGATATCTCTGTTCGATCGATACTTTTTGCGTAAATTGACTTTGGCTCATAATGGTTCTACCTTGTATCTATTTACAACTCACACCCACGCCACCACCACCACCACCACCTCGCACCACAAAACCACCGCAAATCCGTAGATAGTTACAACAAAGTTGCAGTGGAACGCAAAGTCGAAAATCGGCTCGTTGGAGAATGCGGCCTATAAGCCCGGCGGCGGCGATAAGAAGATCGAGACCCTGAAGATGGACTTCAAGGACAAGGCCAAGCCGAAGGTCGGCTCCAAGGACAACGTGAAATATCAGCCAGGCGGCGGTGATATCAAGGTATGTGTCCCGCTCCTAGAACCTTCCGATTTTTCACATTTGAGTTTGACCCAGAGACGCGAACGAATTCTCCTATTGATTTTTGTAGCGGTTAAGTATGATTTCCGATTGCTTGGTTTTTTGGATGCTCTTCTCTCGTTTTGTTACCGATTTTTTCTGACCTGGCAACGCATGCAGTTGCTCCTTCAATCCACAGCAAAACAGCAACAGCAAACAGCAACTGGCATGCGGCATGACGGGGCAGGTGGGCATGTGGGAAAGATGCATGGGGAAGTTCTCTTAGTTTTAAAAACAGCATGCTGCAAATGTTCTTCAAAATCTTCTTCAAAGTTTTCGGTGTACACAAGAACAGATCCACTAACACCCCCTCCACACCTACAAACATACATTTCGGAGTTAACAATGTAAAAAAGTCTGAAACACTTTCCAGAGCCACTCAAACAGAATGTCCCACGATAAAAAGATAAACATCATCTATGGCGAGGGCTCCAAAATTGTCAACCAACGCGCCTGCCAGATGAGCAGCGAGCGCCTGGATGAGAATTTGTATAACGAGGAGGAGTTGTAGCTCTCCTCCCTTAGCTTGGGTAGGTAACAGTAGGCGACACCACCTATAAGCCAGACACTCGGTGCTAAACACACAATACACCCACATAGCATAGACCCGCATTGATTAAACAGTTCCGTTCCGATTTGGGTTACGTCCAGAATGCCAGGGACAGCGTTCTGTTTTTAGTTCCTAACCAAGAACTTCGAATTGACTGTATCTTATTATTTCGTTCACATTGATTTTAACGAACCGAAAACATACATATTTAAAACATATTTTTGAAAACTGTATTTTGCTTTTAACTAAACCATTTAACAACCGTATTGAAGGATAACCAACCCAAGGAAGTAAGTAGTCGTGATTACACTCTTTATTCTATCTGTCCTTTGTGTGCATCATACTACGTATATGATACATATGTATGTGTGCTTTTGTATGAAACGTTTGGATGCATAATTTGTCCATAATTTTTGTTATTTTTTGAACACTTAACCCACCGTCTTTTTGAGATCCTCAAGGCACCCCCAAAATACCCCCAAGTAGAAATCGTAGCATATGTTTTTTGTGACTTTGTTTCCGTTCTGTGCTCTGCTGTTTCTGTGTTTGAAAGTTCTAAGTTTCAGTTGTGTCCTCGATTGGCTACCCCCCCCCGATTCGTGTTGTGTTGTCGTGTGCCCCATAAAACATATAATCCAACCGCAGAAAACGAAATTCTCCATACCCCGCCCCATAGATGAAATGCATCTGAATCCAAATCGAATTTCAAGTGTGTTTTTGCTAATCAATTTCTGTACGTTGCCGGTGCCGGTGCTACCCTTTCAGATACAAACGCAAAAGATAGAAATTAAGGCACAAAGCAAAGTTGGCTCTTGGGATAATGTAAAGCACAGGCCCGGTGGCGGCGAGAAGAAGATTTTCGATGATAAGGATTATTTGAAAAATGTTGAGCACTCTGCTGCACTGACAACACCACCAACACAGGTAAACTACGTGTACATAAGCCATCCATCCGTTCAGTAATTAATTCAGTAACTAGACCTAGACTAGAGAGACCTCCTAACGTTTAACCTTTAACCTTTAGTATTTAAACTGAACCTTTACCCTGATTTATTCCCATTGAATTTTTAGTTTCTCGTTAAGGCACACCCCTAATAAAGTATTCAACAAAAGCGTACTCTATAAATTATGGATATAGTCCCATTTTGTGTTTACTTTAAGAAATTCATTTTTGTGTAATCTATATTTGTATTTGGTTGCATTTGTGGTTTACACCTATCATTTTTACTGTCAGCCGATAACCAAGCACCCCACAGCACCCGAAAAAAACCCACCAACCAGAACACCTAACACCTCCCAACACACCCACAACCGCTTTCAGAGAACTCCTCCCAAGAAAAGATCAAACCATTCCGCAACTGTACAAATCAATAATCAATAACTAATGAGAACTAACATCTGGACTTCTGAGTACTCGTAATTCTTGGCACTTTCAGGTCTCGAAGTATGGGTGGGCTTTTCTTCTGTTTTGAGTTTTGTGTAACTCTTCATTTAGTTTCGATGATTTTCCATACTTTCATTTATATTTATGTACATTTAAAAATGAATTTCTTTCAAACTCAAACTGAGATTCATTGGCGATCAAATCGATGACAAAATTTGCTAGCAAAAAGCGTCCCACATGCCACTGGTGCATTCCAGAATTCTCAAAAAAAAAAAAACACCGCATTTCTCTAAACTATTCTCTTCTCTTTCTTTCTCTGTCTCTCCCCCTCCGTTTGCGCCCTCTGCCTACCTACCCGCCGGCTAACCGTAGTTTGAGGCGCAAGGGCGCTTGATTGCAACGATCCATCTAGAATTCGGCCTCTGTAACTCAGACTGTGTGTGTAACAATATATTCGAGTCGCTTTTTAAATGAACAACTCCCTATAGTAATAGCTTTAACAACCAAACGATACGAAACGAACCGAACAATAAGACATCCATTAACTACTCGTACTGTACCTAAGGCCAAACACCAGTAACTGTTGCAGGACTAAAACACAGAACTACTCAAACGAAACCTCAACTCAGTTCAACACTCAACTAAGAAAAATCTCGAATGAGTTTGCAAGAGTTTCTATTTTAAATTGTATACTAAAGCCCCGATAACTATACACTATCCATCGGTTGAGGCTATACTATACTATCCCCATGGAACGTGTATACTTAGATGATGATACATATAAGCCGATTCTCTCCCAGGGGCGGACACACGGCAGATGGTGGCTTTACCGATCCGATAATTGAACTTTAACCAAAAGAAAACCTCCTGCTTTCGGGTGCCGCCCCTGGGTCTGAGAGGGCTGAGAGAGAGAATGTTTGTTAATTCCTTTAGTATTATATAGAGTATATCCCTTAACACAAAGTATTATTTATGGCAAAATGGCCAGCAATTTTATACTATATAGGATAGTACAAATTTTAAACAATATTTTTACTGATCCGCAAATGCTCAAAGAACCCCCCAGAAACCCCAGAGACTCTGACCTTAAGGACGGTTTTGAAAAGGCTGCCCAGCATTTAAAATCATCTAACAAAGAAAGTGCTTTGCTCACACACAGATACAAATACAACACACACACACCCATACACATTGCATACATATATACATACACTTACATCATCTTTGAATTCCAATTAATTATGAATTGTTAAGTGTGTTTTCTTCATTTCTGTGGCTTAATGTTTCTCTTTCGTTTATTATAGGAATATATATACCAATTTTATTAGGCTAGTCCATACGAAACTAAGTGCATTAATTCGAAATCCGTATACATGTTACGTCCATTAGAGTTATTTATCATCCACTGCTGCAATCGTACTACTACTTTAAGAGTATACTCTCAGAATACGAAGCGGTTTTAAGCAATATAGAAACATTCGATCATCGATCAAAGAGCATCCTCCGTAAGTGAATGTGCGTTGCGTGTTCTACCCTGAGATGTGTCCGCTGCATAGATAGATGATATTGCCTATAAATATATTTAACAGTGCTGTGATAGACTAACCGATCCGTTAGTACCAGAATCAAATCTGATTTGCCATCTATCCATTCACCCCAAAACGGTTTCATGTGCAAATTTGCTTGACCAGCGGCCCAGAGCCCAGAGCCCGAACTCCCCGACTCCACCCTTTCTATCCACGCTCCATGTTCATGATCTAACAAGGCTTTTGGTTTATGTTTGTAATAGTTTCCCCCTTTTTTGATTTGTGCAATTATATATGCATTCACATTTATATTTTTATCTTGAACGCAGAGTCCACTACCATCCATGACGGCTTCTGGCGCTGATGAGAATTTAAATCAACAAAGCTAAATGCTAAGTGCCGAAAATGCATGTTGAGGTTGAGCTGAATCTTTTCTTTGCAATATAGGAATGAAACCAATCCAAACCGAACATTGAACATTGAATATTGAACAAGCGCTAATTTGAAAAGTATATCTTAAGCAAACAAAAATGCCTGCACACATTGGCAAAATCGATGCAAAATATGCAATAATCCACACCCACATCACACCACAACCAGACATGTAATGAGAGCCGGAGCATACGGTTCGATTCCAACTGATGCACTGAGATACAGATGCATCCACACCACCAGATACCCACATCACATAGAAGCGGTATTCAAGAATCAAGAGTATATTTGACTAGTTGAGCAGTGCACTCTTTATCATACAGATACAAGACATAAATTATATATCTCAATGTATTACGAAAACCCCATATATACATACAAATATATATACATTTATATATACATAAAAGTATCTAAATATTTAAGCGAATTATACAAGAAATCCAATCGTAAACTGTGTGTGCTTAGTTGAAAATGTTGAACGACACTTAAAAGTAAAAGTAAACGTAAACGCAAACGCAAACCCACTTGACGACTACCCTTAATGTTAATCAGTTGAACTATTCGTACTCGTATAATACAAGACCTATGACCTATCCGATTTAGATACTTTTGCGAACAGCCCAACCCAAAAACCGAACAGAACAGAGAACTTCAACCGAACAGAACCGAAAAGAAATGAACACGTATAAGCATATTATTACTATTAATTTGTATCTTATTAGTAAAGCGCATCATTCTCACAATTTATTTACACCCTGTTACAAAATGTAAGATCAATGGCAAAAATTTAAACATAATAAAACCGACAAAAAAAACGTTTTTTCATTTACCAAAATTCTGGCGTTGTTGCACTTAGTTTTTTGAAAATCTCAACAGCCACCATTTAAGATAGACATACAATACAATCGTATATACTCGTAAAATATTTGGAGAATCTTAAGTAAATTTGGCAAAGCCACGCCCACGCCCACGCCGCAAGCGTTCCAACAAAGCCACGCACGAGCACACATCTCTACCTCATTGGATGCATTGGTAATCGAGGCAACAAACAATTTTTGAATAAATTTTGATTAAAACAAATTGTAAGTTTCCATCTCAATCCAGCTATGACTTTTCGACTACTATTCAGCTTTCCATTCAGCGGTGAATCCATGTGTGAATCGAATTAAAATGTTGCCTATTCTATCCTCCCATCCCGCCCCCACAGTACTGGAAGGCGCCGCGCATTCAACGCGCCACCACACTGACCTCGTCCATGTCCCTGCCAGCCGAGTGTTTGGTGCTCTCTGTGTCCATGCCCTCGCTCAATTCGGAGCCCAAGCGTCCCAAGAGCGCGGGTCCCAAGAAGAAGCCCAGCCAAGCAGTCCATCAGAAGCCGTTCCGCTTATACTGAACCGCCGCCGTAGCCGATACGATGATGCTGCTGCTGCTGCTGCTCCTCCTCCACATGTTGCACGAGACGACACACCACATCCAAGCACTACGAGATTTGTGCACACGTTGATACGAGTATCGAGGCACGCACTTCTATAAAAAATACCATTTGAGAACAAATTTTATGAAACTGTTAATTGTTTAGAAATCGAGTTAATACTACAAAACGAACCGTGGCATTTATAAACAAAATAAACGATAAACTGAGAGGCAAAGTTAAGCACAAAACAGAGAGTCCGACGAGTTGTTTCTTTAAATAATTACAGTAGTTATATATTTCTCGTAAGTATTAAATCAGGTTTACGCCCTTCGTTTACAATTCATTTACATAAGACATTCGATTCGTTAGATTTTAAATATAGTTTATGTATATATAATTCGTAAAAAAATTGTCCTGGGATTTCATCTCATCTTCACGCATCTTTGAGTGTTCTTTGTTTTGAAAATTGTTTGCTTTTGTTTATTCGATCTATTTCGATTCTTTTGATTCTTGTTCCTCTGTTTTGTTCGAGTCGCGTCGTCACATTTAAATGCAGTTTTTAAATTCCATTTACATAAACCATTTTGCTATCCTTACGCCGTAAAAGTTGTTTAAACATTGCCTTCTTTAAAGTTAGGATAATAAATAAGTAATTATAAAATAATACTTAAACAAAACAACAGTTGGTTACAATTTCCAAGCGACAGAAGTGTCAAATGAGCGTCAAGTAAGCGTGATTATGATAACGGTTCGACGAGGGTCGAGTTGTCGAGTAAAAAAAATGCAATATGCTTAAATATCGTATAAAGGATGCTTTATCTAAGAGCTCGTCGTCGTCACGCGGGGATTGGCGTGGACTTTAGTTTTAGGAGAGGGCTTTTTTGCTTTAACTCTTGGCTAGATAATTATATTACATTTAATGGGGGGAAATTAGGAGATATGATATGCGAAACGAAACCAATGCTTTGCTTCATTATAATTTTCTCGTGCGCTGCTGCCTGTTACAATTAGTTCAAATACATTCGATTCAATTGACTAGATTTCTATAGCTGATTTAGATACATTAGATTGATTTTCCTGTTCCTGCTGGTGCTGTTTTCCGGGAGGGAATCGTTTTGCTGTCTGTTCCACAATAATACGATACAAATAATTTTGAACTTAAACAAAGAGTGTGGCTCAGTAGTGCTCAATGAAAGGAGTTGGTTGTCTGTTTGTCTGTTTTTGATTCGTGTTCACTTTAAGGTAGATGAGGGCGCTCAAAAGGTGTGCTTTCTGTCTGTGTGTTGTATGTGCTACTGCTTCCGAGTATTCTCTCTCTTTGTGGTCGTTACAAAGCAATTAACTTGCTGCTATCTTATTTACATAACTAGACACTTTCGCTGGCGTCGCTTTAATGGCTCTGGTCTGAGTACGGCACGCACCGCTTCTTCGAACACCTAAAATGCAACACAAGGGAAAAAGCGATAAGTGAGATCATATGCTCGTGTGTGCGTAAGTGGGTGCGCCCGACGCCACTCTGATGACTTACTTGCTTAAGGCCGCGCTGCGTCAAGGCGGAGCACTCCATGTATTTCACAGCGCGTATTTTATTCGCCAGCTTCTGACCTTGCTCGCGCTTTAGCGGCGTCAGACCCTGTTCGGCCAGGCCACTCAACGTCTCACGATCTTCCCGCAAATCGATTTTAGTGCCTGCAATACAATACGCCACATATACAACTCGTTCTTGTGGGAATGGGCAGAGCTGCCATGAGCCATGAGCTGGCAACTTACCAACTAGAATAATGGGCGCGTCGGGACAGTGGTGCTTTATCTCCGGATACCATTTCGAGGTGACATTTTCGAATGACGAGGGACTCGCCACGCTGTAGCATATCAGGAAAACATCTGTCTGTGGGTAGGAGAGTGGACGCAGGCGGTCGTAGTCTTCCTGTCCCGCTGTATCCCAAAGTCCCAGCGAGACCTGTATTGTGTCCACTTGCATGGGTGCGGAGTAATTATCGAAGCTATGCGTTTAAACAATGGTAAAAGTTAGTAATGATCTCAATCAGTAGGTACCGGAAGAAGTATCGGATATACTCACACTGTAGGCACATATTCACCGGGAAAACTGTCTGTTGTGTAGGAGATTAGCATGCAAGTCTTTCCGACGGTGCCGTCACCAACGACAACACATTTTATGGGCCTTCCGGTTGACATCGTGAGTCGTGACTATGTGTGCTGTGCGACCGGCAAAAGAGTAAGAGAACGAACACAGAAAGACGTGAGTATAAGTGTGCACTCGTATGTGAGAATGTCTTTCCAATGAATGCGTGCGCGCTTAATTCAATTAATTAAGTTCTACTTGAGGCAATAAACTTTGTTGTGGCAAGCTCTGACCACATACCACATACCACATACCACATTTCTGAATACATACTTTAATTGCCTTTAGGGTCTACAGAACTGAACTGCTGCACCAGCGACTAACAACCTGGCCTACACCCGTATATCTCTGTGTGATCAAAAGGCTGGGCGTTCGAAAGGTGTGTCCCACAGCCAGAACAACAAACATAAAACGACAGTCTCGTTTCTGCTCGGAGGAGAGACTCTTGTTTTTGCAAATAAAATTTACGAAAATAGATCATGATGCGACACTCGACTGCGCCACTCATAGAAAATAATGGGAACAGCGAGGAAAACACACAACCAGAGCAGAGCAAATGGCAACAGTTGCGCTGCGCCAGAGGCCAGAGAACACACAGAACCAGGGCCCTCGGGAGCCTCCAATGATGCATGGGTGGAGCGCGTGGGGGAGGCGCGTCGACAGACGAGTGCGCCCAAATGTTGCGGTGACGCGGAAGCCACCGCACCGGCAGACGCGCACTGATAAAAATAGACACAATTAAGATCTAATAATGCAGGGTGGGCGGACGGGCGTGTAGGGCGGCGCGACTGTCTGACGGCGCCTCCGGTCTGACATGATTTAACCACAATACGGATGCCAATTCAATTAAAGTTCAAGTGAGACATTACGCCACATGCAACGCCTGGGCACAGGGCGGGCCGCCGCTTGCCGACACTCGCGCGTTCTTTTGTTGTGGACGCCCATGCCCTGCCCCGCCATCCATTGTTGCAGTCCTTGCCCCGAAGCAGTAATTGCATATTCACGCAAATGGAATGGGATTGTTTGGTTACCGTTTTAACCTATCCTTTCTTTGTCTGCAAACGGGAGTTCAGCGAGCGTAGTCGAGGTCCAAGAGGAAGCGGCGACTGTTTTGTACTTTGCTTATATCACTGGAATTGTTTGTGTACTCCACGAATACAATGCGCTGGCACACGCGCCGCACTTCAAAGATTACTTTCCACACAAATTGTAAATTTTTTTACTTGTAAATATCTGTTTATTGGCAGCGCAGAGTTTTAAAATGTATTTTCTTTTTTTCCCCACCAGTGTGACCATGAATCATAAGTGAATGAAGAAACTTAGCCCACTCAACACCCCTCTGTTTAAACAGGCGAACAGCTTGAGTTGGGCCGCGGAAAATAATGCTGTTTCTATATTGTCATTTACGATCCATCCTATCCAAGATGGAATTATACAAGGCGGTCTTGTCGGAAGTGCAGTACATGCTTGCTTGTTGTTGCGAAAAGATTGTTGATATATTCTTAGCCCTTATGTCCCGACAACAAGCAAATTACATATTCCAAATTATATTATATAAATAGCATATAAAAAAATATCAAAGAATTTGAACTAATATTTATATATTATGTAAAAGAACATTTTAATATAACTAAAAATGTTGAAGCAAAATTATGAATGGCTGCATAATATATATATATATATTACCATATAAGTAAAAACAAACACGATGTTTTTCCAAGTTTAATCTCTTTCGCTGAGTACATTTTAATAGCCACTGGTCTACCATGGGTTAAGATTCTGTTTTTTTCCACACAAACACAACCATACAATCAACACACCCTTTTCGCCTCTGAAGACGACAATTTCAACGTTGCCCAACACTGCACAGTTGTTTTCGCGGTGAAATGATTAGAATTGTTTATAAACTGTTTCCACGCGTGAACTGTTCAAATTCAGCCAGAAGGACTATTTGTTTAACAGCTGCTAGGCATGTGGAAGAAAGCAAGGACAGTGGTGACGCTCCCACAGTGCTCGTGGAGAAGGATTCTCATATAACATTGATCGGCCTGAATCGGGAACAAAAGCGTAACTCCATCGATGCACTCACTGCACAAAAACTGGGCGAAGCCATCAGCCAGTTCGAGGCGGATGATACGTCTCCCGTGGGCGTGTTGTACGGCATTGGTGGCTCCTTCTGTGCCGGCTATGATCTGGAGGAACTCCAAGCAGAGGCGGATCGTGGCAGCCTGAACTTTCTGTTGCGTCATGAGGGTTCTGTGGGACCCACACGGCGGCATCTACGCAAACCCATTGTGTGTGGCATTAGCGGCTTCTGTGTGGCCGGTGGCCTGGAGCTGGCCCTGCTGTGTGACCTGCGAGTGATGGAAGACACAGCTGTTCTGGGTTTCTTCAATCGACGGCTGGGTGTCCCGATTAGCGATGGCGGCACAGTGCGTCTAGCCGCTGCAGTGGGCTTCTCGAATGCCCTGGATATTATTGAAACGGGTCGACGTGTCTATGCCCGTGAAGCGCTGCGCATAGGTCTGGTGAATCGAATCGTTGCCACGGGCACAGCCCTTGGCCAGGCCGTAAATTTAGCCTTCTCGATTGCAAAATTTCCCATGGGCTCGCTGATGCACGATCGGAACGCTGTGCTGGAGAATGCGAATACCTATAACCGACCCGGTTTCTATGCCGGCACTTACAATGAAGTCATGAATGTGACATCCGAAATGGTCACGGACATGCAAGAGGGCGTGAGGCGATTCAAGACCTGTGAGTGGTTGATCTAAGGAAGAGCTCTATATTTTATTATCCTTTTTCCATCTCTGAGCAGCTGAGGAAAAGGGACCCAAAACCGACTCGTGGCACATCAAGGAGAAAACCATTCCAGATTGGGAGAAGGCCGAGATCGAACTGGAGAAGCAATTGAAAAAGACGTGATACGAGCAGAATCTGTATATAGGTGGGATATTTTCATATCTTATTTCATGGTGCAATATTTAGGTTGTGTTTACACGATATCTGATATATTTATGTTGTTATTTTTATAAAACGAAAGCCTTTATTCACGTAAAATACATTTATTTAATGATGTATGTATGAATGTAGTAGATCGCCTAAATCGTTTACGACTCCGGTGCTTATTTTCAATATTCACAACAATTACAATAACGAATTTTCATTTGAATTTAAGCCTAACTACCAAAAAGAGTAAGAGGAAAAAGCACAGAGATTTGTTTTCCATTCCAACATTCACTTCCCAATTTGTTTACACATATACAAAATACGAGTACGCTAGGCCTAGCATTAAGTAATCGCTTTTACGTCTCCCCCTCCCCCGTTCAAGGGGCTCATATTCATATTCATATTGGCTTATGTCTATTAGAGTGTTAACGAAAGGAATTTTTGTATTGCACTTAAATCGAGTAAAGCAAGAAACGAAGCTCTATGCAAAAAAGGCTGCTCTTGTACAAACTAGTGTTAAAAATCGACTCTGATCTAATTTTAGTTGCTTGGGTTTTACATTTAAAATATTACATCGTTTACGGCTACAAATTTACACCTTCTGCGGCTACCCGGCTACCCGACTACACTTAATCCAAAAAATTTGTCATACAAATATTGCACAAAAATGGATCGGACTGTGACACCCATTATGCATATGCACTACATATGTTTTTTGCATATGGCAAAACCTTCAATCAGTGGTGTGGTGGTACGTGTTCATTACGCTCACTAAAAATACGATACGGCATCTGTTCAGAAACCTAAAGATCATACATACACAATCATATCATATAAATACATTATATACAAAATGAAAAGGCAAATTTTCGCTAATCGGTCGGTCGGTCGTCTTCGTCGTCTGTCGTCTGCCATTTGGTATAAAAAATATATGTATAGCATAGGCCAAAAAAGCAACTGCTGCTGCAATCAGCTGGCGACATTTTGTAGAGCGCAATGCAATGCACAATAAGGATACGGATACGGATACGGATACGATACGTTGCGATATACACACACATTCTCATAGACCCTGCCTCGGAAATTACTTTAGTCGCTGTGTTACATTTGCCAGAGCCACGGCAAAGGCTTGTAGGGCGGAAAAGGGATACTGGAAGTCTAATGTGTAGGCATTCCCATCGATACGACCAAATTGCATGACCTAATGGTGCGGTTAGAGCAGGAATTAGTTGAGATATTCTTAAGGAAAGTAATGTTCGGTGCTCACCTGCTTGCCACGGAACTCAATTTGGAAGTTCTTGGCCGACTCCTGGGTAACGCGGCCACCGAAATCCAGCTGATACACCTGACTCATCTCGTTCCACATGGGGGCCTTGTTGTGCATCACGAATTCCCGACGCACCGGTGCCGGATTGGCACAGCTGGCACTGCCATTCGGCTCGATCTTGCCGCGCTTCAGCTGTGGATAAGAGGACTTCCCTTAGAGTTGATTTGGATTTGGATTGGGGGCTCTTGATCTCACCTTCTGACGCAGCTGTGCCTTTTGGAATGTCTCCAGGTCGCGATACTGCTTGCCATTGCCCCCACCGTTGTTGCTGCTCTCCTCTGCGCCAGAGCCGTTCGTCTGGTTTCCCTCATCGTCCGAGCTCTCGATGATGCTCGGCTTCTTGCGCTGCCTGCGATTGAGCAGCGGAGAGTTGAGAATGTGGCGTATGGGGGAATTGCTCTGCTGGCGCTTGTTCTTCTTGCTGGCCGCCGGCGAGGCCGGAGAGCTGCGTGGCAGACGCTGTGGCGTCGAGGGTGGCGTCAAACGACCCTCGTCCAGATCCCGCAGGCGGCTGATTATGTTCTCCAAAGTTGTAAGAGCCTGAAGAGGATAATATTTGATAAAAGGAATACTCTTAAAGATGGAGGTAGTCCTCCTACCTGGGTGTGCAGCGACACAGATGCCTTGGCTTCCACGGGCGTGGCCTCTACGGCACCGCAGGCGGCGGCTCCAGTTGTTTCTAGCTGCTGCTGCCTCTCCAAGGTGCTGGCATTGCTGGATCCATTCACCTGCCCCTGTGGCGGTGGCTCCTTGCGACGCCAGCGCACCTCGGACAGCTGCTTGACAAAGCTGAAAGTGTTATCCTGCTTTCGTCCCAACACTGGGGTGGAGTTTTCTGTCCCGGCACCATCTTTGCTGCGCCCGTAGCCGAAGCGATGCTTTCGCGTGAAGAGCGGAGAGTCCGTGAAGCTGGTGATGACATCGAAGCGTTTCTTGGTCGCGGGCTTTGGCTGTGTGGCTGTGAGTGGCTGTGTGGCAGGCGGTGCCTCTTTCGCGGGTGCCTCCACGCTGACCACAGCCGTGATCTCGTCGAGCACAGCGTTGGACGTGGGCTGGCACCGCTTGCAGGCGCTGCTGGGGTTCATGTTGTTGCGGCACTTGAAGCAGAGCGTGTTGGCTGCACTGCTGCAGGCACTGCTGTCGGAGATCTCCTGGAGTTTCTTCACCACCAGCTCGTGCTCCTTGCTGGACAGTTTCGTTTGCAGCGACAGCAGATCGCACGAGTCCAAGCTCTTGGACTTGCCCGTCTGCTGCAGTTTGTGCCGTCGCGCATCTTCCTGCTGCTGCCGCTTCCGGCGGTTGCGTCGCTTGTCCACCAGCACCAGACGCTTGTTGGGCGCCTCCTTGCGCAGGGCGGACAGTGCCTCGTCGGAGGGCGTGATGGCCACGGAGTCCAGGTAGCCAACGCTGCAGCTGCGCGTAATGGAGTCGGGCATTGCGGGCGCTATGGAAACCACCGTGGGCGTCCGCTTCATGCTGCTGCTGCTCGTGGTGGGTGTCGGGGACTGGGTCTCCTCGTCGATGTATAGCATATCACGTCGCTTCGATGTGGATGTGGATGCGGATGCATGCGGCGCCATGCACTTGACCTGCCTCGCATCCATGCGCTCCAGATTCAGATTCAGATTGAGGGGCACGGGGTTCACGTGGCTATTGGCTGAGCGCACGGGTTCCGACATCAGAGCATTCTTCACCTGAACCACATTGTTGGCATAGTCCGCATTGCTCGAGTAGGACATCAGGGTGGTCTGCCCGGCGCCCGGCACTGCAGGCCTCTCGAAAATAATGTCCGAGGGTGCCACCGCGTTCTTGGGCGACTGGAGCGTGGGCACAGCCCCGTCGCAGTAGAGCGGCGAGATGGCGTGCCGCGACTGGCAGCTGGAATTGGAGCTGGAGCGGCTGTAGCTGTTCTTGAAGCTGCTTATGGTCTTTGGACGTGTTAGATTCTTGCCGCTGCCGCTGCCGTTGCCGCTGCCGTTGCTGCTGCTGCTGGGCCCCGAGCCATTGGAGGAGGGTGCCTGATGCAGCAGCACGGTGGTGGACTGGCAGGCGGCGGCAGCAGCAGCGGCTCCTGCTTCCTGCGAGTCATTGGATGAATCATCATCGTAGCTCTCGGCCCGCGCCAACGGACTGAGTCCCGCGTTTGAGCCTCGTTCCCCGCCTCCTCCGCCGTTCACCGTCAGCGAGTTCTTGTGCCGCGCCAGTATTCGATTGGGGCGTGGCGACATGGGTGCAATCAGTGGGGCAGACGCACCCTCCAGCAGGCGTCGCTGTGGCATCATCGGCGGCTTTAGGGCGGTCGCCACATCTTGGGGCGTGGTCACATTCACCTGCGGCACTGCCTCGTGGTGGTGCTGCTGGTGCTGCTGCTGCTGCTCGTCTTCGTCCTCGGAGAAGATGTTGGGATTGAAGCTGGGATCGGGACCAGGTGGAAAATCGTCGCGTAGCTCGGTGATCACCAGCGTCATCTGACGCGGCTGCAAATGCAGAAGGGACGTCTTATATGTTACTTGGCCTAAATTGGCTGGGACGGTTTTGGCAAGTCCATGGATCTTGAATTTCGTTCCCCAAATGTTGGAGGTCACCTCCACCAGCTTGACTTCCTGCTTAAGAGATAGAGGGATCAGTGATTGCATGTGCCTGGTAGACGTTGGATGCCCCTTACCTCCGGCAGTGTGTCCACGTAGGCCAGCTCGTCCAGGCTGTCCGGATCATTGCCTCCTGCTGCTGCTCCGCCTCCTCCTGCTGTGCCCACACGCTCGCCCGCTTGGTTGCGACGCTTGGGCCGCACTCGCTTCTTGCGCGGCGTCCTGGGCGAACCAAAGCGCGATGATCGCTCCTCGAAGTCACTGTCCGAGGAGTCGGTGCGTCCGCTGTTGCCCGTTGTGGTGGACTGACTGGAGCCCGACGAGCTCTTGGCCTCCGCGGAGTATTGAAAGTACAAAGAAGCATCTAACAAAAGGGAGTGAAATGAGTTTAGAAATGAGTCGGAAACTGGGGGACTCGCACTCACCATTCACTTGTGGATCGAATATGACAAACTCCGGGCGTATCTTTGAGGTGCGCTTGCCCTTGAGCAGCGGCACCAGACCCCCCAGATACTCCAGGTAGAGCGTGTAGCAGGTGCCCGAGCTCAGATTGGAGTCATCGTCGTGCCGGATCATGGTGCAGTGGAGTCGCGTGGAGCAGAGCGGTGGTCGCGATACAAAATCGCGCAGCGACTTCAGATCAGGTACACAGCACTGCAAAAAGGGTGCATCATAGATCATAAATCACTGAAAGAAAGACAAACAGATGATGCACTCACTCGTATCGTTTGAGCAAACAGATTGCCAATTAGAGACTTAATCCTAGAAGGCAACGGCAGCAGTGGCAGCAGCGTCTCGGAGCCCACGCTGGCCTGAATCTCCAGGCGGCAGAGCAACTGCAGCGAGGCCACCCGCCGCGACACCCAGGCAATGTGCACCTGCGTTCCCGTGGCAATAAACAGACGCTTGTCGTTGTGGCCCCACGTAATGGCCGACACCGGGGCACTGTTGCAGGGTATATGCGCCTGATACAGACACGCCCCCGTCTCCGTGTAGAACTTGACCAGATTCGTGTAGCTGGCGGGCGTGGTCGGGTCCTCCGATGGCTTCAGGCCATGGCCATCCATCCCGGTGCGCAGGGTCCCAGCCACGGCGAGCAGTTCGCGGGAATTGCTCCACTCCATGACCATGCCGAGGGCGCCGTTGAGGCAAGTGTTGATATGTGCGGGTGAGACGTCGTCGAATGACTTCAACAGATAGATATATCCATTCTGGAAGCTAACAGCCAGCACAAACGAGCGTTTGGCTATGGGGAAAGAGAGAGAGGAGATTATTGGGGATAGTCCAGAGAGGGAGAGAGAGAGAGATATTTTCCCGCACTCACCCGCATTAGTCACGCCGGGTTCTGCTTCTTCGCCCTCCTCCATTTTGAACTTCTCGCAGGACCAGGCCATCGAGGTGATGGGCACATCGTTGGAGAGCTGCACCTGCGACACCATCGCCCCATGGACATCCATGACGATCACCTGGCCCTGGGTGGTGCCGAAATACACCTGCTGATCGTCGGGCGTCCAAATGCCGCAGGTGATGGTCGACTCCAGGTTCAGCATGGAGGACCAATAGCGCTGTCCCGCCACAGAGCCCACCAGAACGAAGCCATCCTGGTAGCAGATGAGGGCCATCCGTCCGTCGTGCGACCAGGAGAAATGTGTCACTGGCGTGTTCCGATCGTTGATCAGCTCAATGGACCATCGGCCCTCGTACTTTATCCACACAAAGATGATGCCCGAGCTGTCGCAGGAGGCCAGCTTCTGGTACGGCTCGTTCCATTTGACCAGGATGACCTGCCAAAGGGGAAATAGAGATTAGAAAAGAATTGATGGCTCGTACCGGATGCTCCACTTACATCCGATCGATGGCCGCGCAGATTGTAGTTGGTCCGAAGCGGATAGTCCATGTTCTTGCGGCAATGGGAGGTGGTAAAGGTGACGCCCACAATGCCGCGCACATTGCCCGTGGCCAGCCATCCCTCCTGGTAGTAGTTGGTGCGATTTAGCTTCCAGCCCTCATCCTGGAGACAAAGAGAGGAGTGCCAACAAAGGCGATGAGAACACGATGTCCGCCACTGTTGGCAGCTGTTTTTAAGCAGGCGCCAATTGCAAGTCAAGTGCTCGCCGGAGCCTGCTTTTGAAATGGATTGCCTCCGCCGCAGGCTCAAAGTCCAAGCTCCTGCCCTGTCCCCCCATTCACACACACACATTTCCACAATCGACAGTTTGTGCCACTGCCGTTTGCCGTTTGCCGCTTGCCGTTGGCTGGGTAAATATGCTCCACTTTTGTGACTGCATCTACTTGTACCTCTTTCCCTCTCTCTCTCTCTCTCTCTCTCTTTCTGCTGCCTTCTATATACTCAGTCGTTTGGCCCTTAGACAGCCGCGGGCCAGGCGGTTTTTACTCAATCAGTTTTAAGTACCATGTAAATGGCAGTGGAATTGGGTGTGCTCGATATGCTCGATATATTCAGAAGAACACTTACATTTTTCTGCTTACTGAAGAGCCAAGCCCAGCCTCTCACTGACCCGAACTGGTATTTATCCCCGCTCGCAAATAACCAGCAAACACATTTATCCAAGGGATCTACGGAGAAACAAAAAAAACAAGCGCACCTACTTGCTCTCTTATCTCTCACTGAGCCGAACACCTTTTCTACCTTCGCTTTGTGTGGCTGTCTTTGTTTCGTGCTTTCGGTTGAGCACGATTGAACACGTCTGTCTCACACTAAAAGCTTTTTGTTCGTGGTGTGTGGGCGAGTGTGAGAGACAAGCAGCCGATCTCTTTGTAAAGCTAAGCTCTCGAGCACAAGAACACATGCACATACATGCATACATACGAAAAATACACTTTGCCAGCCTGTGATCACAAACAGAATCGAAAAGGAGACGAAAAAGAGAGTTTTTGCTTGGAAGCTCCGTCTTCATTGCGTATGTAAAAGCACGAAAGCACCTTAAAGAGTTGAGAGGTGCTTGCGAGCTCTGCTTATAATTTAAGATTTATTTATTTGAACAACGACAGGCTTAATCATTGGACAAAGCTCATATTCCGCCAGTCCTGTTCTCAGTGCCTTCAGAAAGACTGTAAAACTCTCTGAGCTGCTCGAAACTTTCGAATTTCCCATTACCTGAAGAAACATCAGCCATTCAAGATCCGCTTCAGACTTTCTCTACAATTTTGCAGAGAAATTCAATTTAAAAGCAAGTCTTTCAAATCTTAATTACACATCTGTTCTATTTTGCTCACTTTGGAAGGACTCAACCGACTACTGTTCTGAATTGAAAACCCCCGTTTCCTGCTCAATGCAATTAAGGTGCAAAACAATCCCGGCAAACAATCCAATTAAGGCATACCTCAATCATCATTTCAAAAGTTTCCTCCCTACCTCCCCCCCTCCAGAGAAAGCGGCAACCGGCAGACAGCAGTCGAGTCGAGTTTTCATTCTAAAACTTGTTCTCGGGCTTTGCCCCCAGCTCCTTCTCTTTTTCTATGCTGCGGGGTTTTCTTTGGAAAAACTCTTTGACTGTTTATCATCTGCAGCAGCCGCAGCCGCAGCGGCAGCTGCACTCAACCGCGGCTCCGGCTCCATCTTTTTCCATCTGCTCCTGGTGCTGCTGCCTTTCCATTGATTGTTTTCCCGGCAGAAATTGTAGCCTACATTTCAGCGTTTGACTGGCATAACTGCCGACAGAGCGAAAATACATTTTCAATTTAAACGAAAATTCAGAGGCTTTCAGCATTTTGCCGGGGCTAATCCCCGACTAAGCTAAATGGGCATTTTTTTGGACAGGGGGTGGGGGGCGGGCGTGCGTCAAAATCCAATTTGCGAGACGCATAAATTAAAATACCCGCAATCGCAGCACAAAATTGTAATTTCCGTTTTCGGACGAGCGGTCCGGCGGACCAGCGGTCATTGGTCATTGGGCCCCAGGGGGGTGGACCTTTCATTGATTTCTGACCCACCCATTGACCATGTTAATTGCTTTATTAGCCCGATTGATTGATGTGCATATGCTCCTGCTGTCCGATGTCCTTGCAATGGTAAATTCAATTATATAATTGCTGGCCTGCCGGTCGTCTGCGCCTGGGCCTGGGCCTGGGCCATTTGTACGCACATTTCCGATTGCCGAGTGGCATCGACAGGCCGTTGAATGGCCTCACATTGCCATCATCATCATTATGGCCAGAGAACGTTCTTTCCCCCCTTTCCCAATGGGCTAGCAATTATGAAAAGCCATTCAAAGTTTCTTTGTAGAGTGTTGTTAACCTTTCATTGAAACACTTGAGCGGCAGCCACGGATGATGATGCCTGCCATTGACGGAATGCATTCGAATTCCAATCGATTCGTGCTCTTGAGACACTTGAACCGTTTCGGAATGGGCCTGGGCGAGTGTATTTTCGTGCATTTCTGCAACACTTTTGCATTTGCATTTTAATAATGCACAACTAAAATGTGTGCACACATGTAAACTTTTATGGCACACTGCCTCTAATTGGAGCAGAGAGCATGCCCCACAAAGTGGCCTCCGTTTGGAACGTCGGGAGTGTGCTTAAAGCCATCGAAAATTATTTAAATTCCCATGTTTCCCATTGGGGCAAATGCAATTTTCCATCATCAAATGCCATAATTTCATTTCATTTATGTAATAAAACAAGAACCGCAGGAAACATCAGGGCAGCCCTCGCCCCCATCAATGTCAGAGCCAACGACAAGGAAGACACGACACGACAAGACGCGGCTCGGCTCGGAAGGCAAGGCGTTGACAGCCTCGCACTTTGGCCATGTCTTTGGCTTGTTAGTGGCTGCTGGCTGCTGGCTGCTGGCTGCTGCCTGCTGTTGCCCCATGTCTAAGTGGCTACTTGTAAGCTTGTTAACAGTTTTGCCAACGCCAGCAGCCGACATCCTGCCTACATTCGTTTAGGAAACGCTCAAATCTCAAATGTTGTGCAATCGCTCAGGCCAGAAAGACGCCAGAGAGAAATACCTAAATTTATGGCCACAAAAACACACACACGTTGAGGGGGGCCACAAACTATTATCGGATTGCCTCTGTGTCTGCATCTGATTATGCTGCAGTTTCTGGCTGCAGTGGCACGCATTGGCTGTGGCTGTGGCTGTGGCAAGTTGCGACTCTCCATAATTTATGTTTCAGCCATTTGCCACACGAAACTGCAGCCGTGTTGCCGATGCTGTTGCTTCTACTCCTGCTATGCTCCATTTCAAATGCTGCTACTTGCTCACACACACACACACACGCAGCATTTAATTAAAAAGCAGGAAGGAACTGCGGAAAGAATCGACTTTAAGATACCTATCCTTCAATTTTGTATAGATTTGTAATCATATTTCATTGTTTTGTGGAATTTCTTAAGATTTTTTGCACAACTGTGCCAGACGTGTCGTGCGTCATATTGGGGCGCCTCTCGCTGTGTGCGTTTCTGACTGCTATCCGCGCGTCACAAGACACCACCCACCACCCAAATGCGGAAACGAACGCAACGAAAAGAGAATACCGCGAAGAATCCGCAAACAATTACATGTCGTGTGCATGACGCGACTTATTAATGTTGTTCCTGGGCGGTTACCAACACAAAAACACTTTCAAAAACTGTGTCCACCGCTGCTTTATGGAACTGTACGTAACGGAACACCTTTTCCATGGCCTACATCTAGCGAATATACTCTTCAACGCCAAAAACGTACCCTGTACACAAAATCATTTTTAATCCAAACACCTGACTGCCAGGCCAGCCTGTGCCACACGTTTTGGCCACACCGTGCCGCACTTGTGCGCATTAACCATAATTGCAATCCATTATGCATGGGCCCTCCCTGCCCCTCGGCCCCCTTCCGGCGAATTCGCATTCGCATCAGCTTCATTATCATCATGACCCCAGATATTAGAACCATCTATATTCCCTGCCCTGTCCCCCCGGCTAATGGACAAAGCTGCGGCTAAACGGACAAATAATGCGAAATGAGCATTTCATAAATGAAATATAAGCCTCCAAACGGACACAAAAACATGCAAGAATTAGAGGTCCATAAATTAACAATTTATAAAAGCCCCCGAAACAAGCCCGGGAAAAATGTATCTCCCACGGAACAGAGTTCAAAGAATGAATAGCCGATGAATAATTCAGATCTGACCAATCAAGAACCCCAGTGTTTGACAAAGTCAAAGAACTCTTTTGCAAAGCACGCACGCTATTTATATATAGTATACATATATTCCCGTGTGCTATATATACATATATTTCAGGCTATTTTTATGACTTTTGTTGGCCAATTTCGAAAGGGTTGGATTGGGTTGGTCGGGGCCTGGGACTGTCGTCCGGGTCGTTGACAAAGAGTTCAAAGAGTTGGCCGCCTGGAATGATGGCCAGATGATTTCAGGTCAAGTGCAGCAGCAGCAGCAGTAGAAAAATCAAGCATATGGAGAACTATCTTCCCTGTTCGACGAGAGCTCTGGCCCTGCTCCCAATATTCGCTCTCTTGGGGAAACGAAAGCGAAAAACGACGCGGCCGATGGATCAGTCAACACTTGGAGCACATAGCAGCCCAGCGGCCAGCAGCACTTGGCGCTCGGCACTCGGCACTCGGCATTCTCGATTCTCAGTTGCCAAAGTTCGTTTGCCGCGACGCGTTGCAAGATCTCTCGATCGTTTCGGGGCGCGTGTTTGTGTCTAAAAATGTGCCACCAAAAATTCACAAAATAAAAAGGCATCCCACAAACTAAACAGAACTCGAAAGGGGGAAACCAAAATGTGTGCAAAAGTATTTTGCCTGCTGCTGATCTTTGCCTCTCAGGCGCTACTGAGGGGCAGCGATGCCAAGCGTTTCTTTGGCGTTGGCCAGCGCATCGAGGGGGATCAGCTGCTGCTCAAGGATGTCCAGCACTCGCGTCCTGCTGGCATCAGCGAGCAGCCCCGTGTGGTCTTCAACTACGAGATACCGGAGCCCATCACCTACATCGAGATCGTTTCGGAGGAGGTGAGTCCGAGTTCTGGCGAATACCCAGACATAGAGTGACCCTCGGGGCTCCGTTCGTTTTGCATATTCCCGAGAACCAAGAATAGATACGAAAAAATAACAAAATTGTCGCTTTTTCGTCATTGCAGACGACAACAAGTTTCGGTCTATATTTATATCCAGTATGTGCCCCGCTGGGTCCACTGTTTACCAGATCTTTTTGGCTCATCTTATTCTGTACCTGGCACCAGTAGGGGATGCTTGGGGTATACCTCATTTATATGTAACAGGCAGGCCATGAGAAAGGTAACTGTAGAGATTGATGCTTGGTGGATCCCTTAGGATCTTAGGCTGATTGCTACAAATGTTTCCTTTCCACACGCTAAAACAAGCTTGAGTTCAGGTCTCTAAAACCCTGTAGAATCACGTAGCTTCACTCGGGGGCTTTCGGGATCAATAATTCAAAAATTCAAAATGGCGGATCCAATAATTCCGGATTCACTTAAAACGAATAACTCCCCGGCCTTGCTACATCTACATCTGCCCCCTTTAAATAGATCTTTTGAAGAGAAAATAACTCGATACATCTTGAAAAGTGGCATCAAAAGCCCCCAGTGACGAGTATCAAGCAAATCCGATCAATTTTTCAAATGAGTTTCCACCATGTTTCGACCATATTGGTTTTTGGAGGTTTTTTCTGACCTTGGATTCGTGTTCAGGGCCCCAAAATACATAGGGATAGGATACCTTGGACAGCCGCACACGACACTTTTTTTTGTAGGGCTGTGTAATCTATTTGAATACCAAATTCCATCATAGTCCGAATATTAGTGTCTAGAATAAAGAGAACGCAACTCTTTGGTGCATCGCGCGTCATGCAGCAGCGCCACTCGAAGCGATAACAAGCTTCGATTTGGTGTAGCCTGTTCTTCTTTTTCGTATATTTTCATCCCGAAAATGTTTCTTTAAAAAACCAAAAAAATACATATTCCACTCCCACAGAGTACAGATATTTCTTAGAGGTATCACGCAGTCGTTACCCTCCGTTATACACCCAAAATTTGTTGTTTATTTCCATTGCCCTGAAATCGAATTGGATTATGAGCTGTGTGCTGTTTGCTCTGTGCTGTGCACACGTAACGATTTTCAACAGCCAATATATAATGGCATCTGTGGCCCGATAATTGAAAGTAATAATAGAGCCCAATAATACATGTATATTATTCAAGGAGTGGGTACAAAAAACATGCCTTTAACTAATTTGAGGCTAGAAAAGTACGGAGGAAAATGTTAAAATGTGGCAATTTTGTGGCAATGCCAAAAAGTCAAATCGGATTGGCGGGCTAATGAGGTATAGAAAGGGGCGGGGGTAGGAGTGTGCTTGTTATTTCTAGAATATACACACATAAATCGTGAAAATCATGTTAAATGCATTTTCAATTTGAGGCACATTTCTGAAGGCAATTATGACGTGAGTTTTTCTCGAGAAAAATCGCGCGGCGGCCTGTAAACATCTCGGAAATCGTGGCAGCCGACGATGGACGTGGACATGCCTGATTGACTCTGCCCCAAAGTGGATTGAGTGTCTGATTTCTGTACCCCCCTCGCCACACCCTCCTATTCCTTTGCAGAACATATACGCGGAGGTGAAGTTCAGCTATACGGATCATCTGGTTGTGGGAATGATCAGCGTGTTGGGCAACAATCAGAGCCAGGACGAGACGCTGCCCCTGCCGCTGCCCACGGCCGCCTTCGATGTGACCATCCTGGTGTTCGGCTTCAACCACACAGTTCTGAATGTGAATCCCTCGCTGCTGATCAATCGCGATCGACAGTTCGAGGGCGAGATGCAGCCCTACGAGGACTACGACGACGACGACGAGGACGATGGGGAGTTCGGGCAGGTGAGCAAAGAGCTGACAGAGCTCTATGACAACATCAAGCGAGACGCTTTCGAGGTGGACATCGAAGAGGAGGACGAAGAAGCGGAAACAGAGGCGGAGACGGAGGGTCCGGGCTCGGGGGCCAGTTTGGAGTTCGATAACATCGACAAGGTCATTGAAATTGGTCACAGGCAGCCGGGTAAGTGATGATTGATGATCCCTTAACACGATCTATATCTATCCACTTCTCAGGCGACCAACTGGTGTACGAGACCTTTCAGACCTCGCCGAATGAGTCGTCGGTGGAAACAAACCACACGGTGGTGTTCTACTACGTCGACAGCGACTCCATCACCTACGTGAAGTTTGTCATCTTCGGGGTAAGTCCAGGCCAGTGCAAAGATCGGACATGGTTAACTCTTTTCTTTCCTTTCAGCACTATTCCGACAAAAGCGGCACGGATCCCAACTATGTGCCACCTGTGGCAGAGTACAGCCATTATTCCAGCTGCACTCTGAAGGCCGTCATCACGGACTTCAGCACCGTCTCGCTCTTCGTTCAGATGTTCGTTTACGGCTACAGGGCCCGCGAGGCTCCGACCACGTACGAGCCGTTCCTGCCGCCCCCGCACTGGCAGCGGCCCCCGGATGACCCGCCGCTGACGCCCCTGCAGCGCATGCAACTGCTGCTGATGACGGGCAAGGCCACCACTGCCGCCGCACCGCATAGCACGGGCATCGCCGACAATGACGAGGATCTGCTGCGGACGATGCGGCCCGAGGACATGCACTACGAGAGGACGCGTGCGGAGGACCAGCGCGAGGACGAGACGAATGCGGCCCTGCCGCAGCTCGATCGGGGCTCCTGGGCCCTGATGTGGCTGCTGCTGTTGATCCTGCAGCAGCAGCAGCAGTAGTGGAGGTGGGGGTATCGTTAGTTAATCCATTGAAAGCTTTATGAGTAGACTTTAGTCCCAACATTCTTTGTATTGTATTTTATGAAATAAACTCTTGGCCCAAGCCAAACCAAGCGAAAGTCCCCCGTGCCGGTCCGCCGGTCCGCCGGTCCCCTGTTCTCAAAACAAATTGAAAAAGTTGCCGCACAAAAGTAGGTCATGGCGTCCTGACCCCTGCCACCCCCCCCGACTGGCCGCAACCCACATTCAGCGGCAAAGAGAAGCAAGCACATATTAAGACACCCTCGCCCTCGGCCCTGCCCTGCCTTTGGCCATAAAACAACTCCCTTGGCAAATTATCTGCGTCGGCGGTGGTTGATTTGGCATTGGGAAAACAAAAGGAAAAACTGTGTGGAAAACGCCAACTGACGACAGCAGACGACCAGAGCCACAAGCCCATCCTTTCCAAATGTGACTGTGTGTTTATTTGCTTGGACATCAAGTCGGAGAGAGAGGGAGACCCAAATGTGTCCTTTGCGAAGGCAATTTATGTGCCTTGTATTTTGTTTCCAAAAAAAGAACAACTGCAGAGGAAAATGTAAATGAAAACAGAGGAGCTGCAGAGCAACAGAGCAGCAAAGGAACACAGCAAATAATCCTTTAAGCGTTCAAAAGTTGAGAGCAATTTACGAGAGCCAATACATGGGCTGTGGCTTTGGCTCTTTTCTGTTCTGTCAAAGAAATCTAATAACTTGTATTTCAATTTCCGGCAGTCAACTGTCCAGAGGACTTTACTCCTTTGTCTCGTGTCCTTTGCAGATGGCACGGCTACCTGGAGCCGGACTCCGGGGCTCCGGAGATGGCCTGACATTCCGGCAAAGCGCCTGCGAGAATGCAACAGAAACAAACACCGAAAGAGTAAAATATGTCACAGACGGACCACAAACAAAGGACAGCTCAGAGTGAGAGAGTCCAGTCGGGGGTTTGAGCATGTGAGATGGAGACCTTTACCGCAGCAGGCGCCTCCCATTGGGGAAGCAGCAATATTTATGCTTTCATTTACAGCTGAAATTTCAACAGAGTTGCCGAGGAGCCGCACAGCTTGGACAAAAATTGAAAAAGTACCGAGTGTGAGAGCGACAGCGACAGCGAGTACTCCTCGTATTACACAAAAGTGGTTATCCTTCAGACATATGATTCAGGCATTATATATACATATATATATATACGATATATGATGTCTCTGTGTGCGCCTAGGCGTGGCATTGTAAGCCGTAAGGGATAAGCAGCGCACAAGTGTCCTCCAAGCCAACCCAACCCTTAGCCAGAGACCGAGCCAAGCCCCGGCATAAGGGGTGACGTGAGCTTTTGTCAATAACTTAATAACTTAAAATATGGTTTAATGCTCACGTAACAACATTTTGCCACTTGTGCCACGAGCACACATACACACACAGAGCACACGGTTGGTGTGAAAGGGCTTCTCGACAGAGCCACAGACAGAGGCAGGCCGAGAGTGGGAGAACCTTTGCTTAAGGGCCTCATCCGCCGCCTTAACCCAGCCAAAGCCAAGGAAGGACCAAGACCAAGACCAGAACCGACCGCCAGACAATGCCAATGCCAATGGCAATGGCAATGCGGATTGGGAGTGGAAATGGGAATACTGGCAACTTTTTTATGGCTGTGCGGTGCTCTCTCTCTCTCTCTCTCCATGTGACTTACATGTGTATACCTACAGGGATACAAAAGGATACACCGTACACGATAGTATAGCCAAGCAAAGCACAGATATCCTTGTGCGTTTCGCCTCCTGGCTGTGCGCACGTGTTCCTCCGTTTGATCCTTTTTTAATGCCCGCCCAAAAGTTGTATCGATTTTTATACATTTAATTCTCTCTCTCTCTCCCACTCTCTATCTCTCTATGTTGTTATGCTTTTTCCCCTTGGCTGCCTTTTTGATGCCTTTTAAATTTAAAAATAATTAAAATTACAGTGCGTTTCAGGGAATTAAATTAAGGGATTTTCATGTTAGAAAAAGGATTGCTCGGCACCATGAAAAAAGGATAACTATAATCTCTAGAGCACAAAGAACCAAACCCATGTCAAAGGTTAACAAAGCATTAAATATTTATCTAGAATCAATAATATTCTCAAAAAAAAGGTCTTTTATTTTAGATTACAAAAATATGAAAGCCAGAAAAAAGAGAGAGAGAGAGAGAGAGAGAGAGAGAGAGAGAGGGAGAGAGAAAGATAGAGAGAGGGGGATTTGTTGCTCAATTTACTGGCAAATAATTAAATTTTTTTACATCATTGCTTAACACCGAAAAAAAAAGATTTTTAAATTAAGGCAAACAAAAAAACACTCTCTGGAAATAATAAAAAACCATAGAAACCAGTGGAAATATTTGAAACCAAGGCAAGGGATTTGTAAACTAAATTTTGCACACGAAAAAATTATTTTTTATATGAAGGAAAGCAAAAAAAAAACACTCTGGAAATAATAAAAGTCTATAAAAACTAGTGGAAATATTTTACACCATTTAAACCAAGAATTTTTGTTCATTATATCTCCTCCTATTATTACGTATAACAATTTTATTTTATTTAACATAATTTTTATAATTCAACAAACATTATTTTTTGCCTCCATTACCTTTTAAAATTCTACTCCTCAACCAAACTTTAATTATTTTGGGAATATATTACAATATTTTTTTTCATATCGAAATCCCTGTTATTTTTCTACGTTTTCCCATGTTTTTTAGGCCTGAAACGCACTGTATTTCCTTATATTTTCCATTACCACAATTTCGTTGTGGGGACAGCCGCTTCAGTGCATCCTTTCTGCACGTTTTTTTTTGCATAATGCCTACGCAGCGACCCGCCCATTCTCCATCCATTCTGGAGATGCGGAGACAAAACTCAACTCATTAGCGTGTTGCCAGTCCTCCAGTTGTTGCACTCCTGCGGTGGGAGGGGGAGAGGGAGGGGGAGAGGCCCCTTTTTGCCTGACAATGGGACCATTGGGCGTGGCATGTGTGGCACATGCTGCTCGGTGGATCTGTGTGTCTGGCTGACTGGTTTCTGCATTTGAATTTGCATTTTATTAAATTTCAAAAGCTCTTCTCACATGTAGCCCAGCCACCCATCCATCCGTCCATCCCACCCACTCGAGGGCTCACCTGAAGAGGCAGCGGCGGCGGCGGCGGCCATTGTTAGACAGGTGGGTGGCAGTGGGAGGCAGGGGCAGGTGCAAAGGTTGCACACATTGCATATTTATGCACTTAATAACGCATTTTAGCATGCTCAAGTGCAACTCATCTTTTGTAACATTACAGAGAGAGAAAAAAACATAAAGGGGTGAGAAATGCGCACACACACGAGAGAATGGGAGAATGGGAGACGGAGAACGTCTCACAGAGAATGAAAGACCTAGGGGGAGAGCATCGCAAAGAGAATTAGAGGGAGAGGGAGGTCCCTCACCTCTCACAGAAAGTGGAAAAGCAAAGGGGCAAGAAAATCTCTCTGTGAATCGAGGACAAAGCGCAATGAGTCTCCCCTGAATCTGTGTCTGAATGTGTCTCTCTTCCAGAAGAGAAGATGAGCAGGAACAGAGAACTGATGTCTCCTCTGTGTCTGTTGCTGACAAATGGAGCATGAGCGCATCGCCGCTGACATCCATCCTCAAAATGGATGCATTCTGCATCCTCAATCTCTGGGCGGCCGCCTTCATTGTGGGGATGGAAGGGATGCGAGTGGACGTGGATGCATCTGGATGGATGGCTGCACAAATGGCATCCAAATTGAAGTGCATGCAAAGCGGGCCAGGACTCGCATTCGCATTCGGAAAGTACTCTCGTATATGTAAATGGCGACAATTAAAATCGAAATTACTTTTGGTCCTCCGCCACGAAGGGGCTTCGGAGAATAGTTTGGGCTGGGGGTAGGTTGCATAATTGATTGATTGATGCGGCATGCAACAATTGAAGGGAAATCATGGTTAGCCAGTGGCAGGGCGGTGGCAGCACGGCAGCTCTGTGTGTGCGGTCAATCGCATACAATTGTTGGCAAGTGGCAGGAGTGGCAGGCGTGGCAGGAGTGCCAGAAGGAGGCACAAAACACAGAGCATAGAAAAACCACAAATCCTGGGACGTGGCTCTCGATCGAAGCCAATGCAAACAAACAGAATGCTGGGTAAACCAATCAATGGCACAACTGAAAGCCACAGCGTCACCCAAGTGTGAAGGACGGGGCGTGGAAAGCCGATGGCCGGTGGTCGATGGCCGAGAGTGCAGATGGCTTTCGGAATGATTGAGCCATGTATGTGGTTTTCCCCGTATTGTTGTTTCAGGCATGTATACGTCCAGGCCAAGCACTGCAGGAAAAACAGGTTTCACCATCAACAAAAAGTTTTTGAAATGTGAAAACGAATAAAAGGTAAGCCTCTAAAAGAGCAGGTTTTTTACTTAAATTTCGTAGAAAAAAGGTTCCAGCTGTTTGAATTACAGTTCTTAGAACCAGCGGAGGATTATTTTCAAGGATTTTGCTGTGCACTCGGAAAAAGGGGCATACTAAAAATAAACACACGCATATTTAAATTTTATATTTTTTTTTAAATAAAAAAAATAGGGAAATTAATTGGAACTCACTTTGGGTTGAGTATAATAATAATTAAATGTAATAATTATATATAATAATAATTAAATATAATAATAATTTAATATTATAACAATGAAATATTATAATATAATAAGAATAATTGAATAATTCTTAAAATAAAAAATTTAAAATAAAAATAATATATTCGATTTTTCGAATTTTTTCGATTCGAATCATCATATAAAAATATATAATTAAAATACGGATTTTGTTTATTTTATATATGAAATTTATTTAAATCAAATATTTTCACACTTTAAATACTTTTAAAAATTTTTTTGAATCTTTTTTCTTAAATCTAAAATTATTAATCTCTGCCTCTTGAGCGCGGATCAGCTAGGATCCGTCTCTGGCCCCAAAATTCAGGCAGAAGCCAACGCGAAACGCACTCATACTGATGCTGTGGCAGAGACTCGGGCAGAGACCGCTACAAATACGCACTAATACTAATACAGTGGCACTCTTCTCCCTTCAGAATATGCATGGGAGAACTATCGTGCCCCAGGCTTAGATTGAACCCGATTTCTCGTTGAATCCCTCAAACGAAACGAACCTTGTCCTGCGCTCATTATACAGAGTTCTTTTGTCTGGGTTTTTCTCTCAGTGTAACTGTTAGACACATTAAATTACAGTTGTTGGCCAAAGACAGGGCCAAGAAGAGTGCCAAGAACAAACAATCAAAGTGCAGGACAGGACAGGACGGGACGGGACGGGACAGGACTCTCAAACTTGAATCGATGGATGGCTGGCCGCCCGTTCGATTGTTTGAAATTGCACTCTCTTTCTCTCTGTGGCTGTGGCGCCACTCAATGGAACCCGAGACACGACACAGGGCCCCAGTCCGAGACGGTGGTCCTTGGCCAATCCGTGTGCTTTGCTCCTTAATTGAAACTGTCAGCGGCAGGCCTTGGCCAGAGACATGGCCATAAATCAGTTGCCAGGCTCGAAGCGCCACCAAGCCAAGTTTATTTCGAAGCGAAATGTTGCCCCGTGCCTAAACAATTAAAAAGTTTTCAATTAAGTTTGCCTGCGAAACAGAACAGCCAAATTGGCACTTGTAATCGGCACCTGTTCAACAAGCGTAACAAACACAGCACGGTCCAAGGGGGGCGGCGGGGCAGAGCCTGTTGCCAGGGGCCTGTTTCCCTGTTTAAATAAGCCCAGATTGAGTGGAAGGGGGCGGGGGTGCGATGGGGGGTGGCACTGTGTGTGACACACTACTACAGGCAGGCACGTAATACATTTATTACGCGTGAGCACGCCGTTCCCCTGTCAACGTGAGTGTGTGCGTATGTTTATGAGGGTGTGTGTGCGCACACTGAGAGAATAAGTGAGTGTCCAAGGGTAAGATCCCAAGAAATCGTCATCAAATCATGCTTGGGATACGATTTTTATACCAGGAGTAAGTAAAAATGTGTGAAGATAATACCTACTTTATGTCAAACCAATATTTATGCCGTGTGCATGATCGGGAACATTGATGCTCGACTCAAGACGGTCTATAACCGAGGATCGGGGTTGTATGCATGATCTGGCACATTGATGTTCGATTCGAGTCTCTCGATAAGGATTGTATTTTTCAGGACAGCCCACAAATTAAAAAAAAAAATGATTATCGACCAATTAGGTTAGGAAAAATATAAATCCGTAGATATATATATCCTGAAAATTGCGTAGTTTAACTGAGAAAAAACTAGCTACTAACTAACAAATTTTTAAAAGTTATGTCCCTAAAATTGTGGTAATCGTATGGAAAATATTCAAGTTTTCAAAACAAAGTGAGAGGTACTTTTATAATACTGTCTAGAACTTACGTTTAAGACTGAATTAATATCGAAAGAACTCTATATTTAATTTAATGTGGGTTTTATTGCTCTCAATAAACATTTATTTCGCTCTCTTTCTGTATTTCTTAGATGATTCGCTATAGATGATTACTCGTTGTTCTCCGATGTACTCGTTGTAGCTCCTATATCCTATATCCTATCCTATAAGTAGCTCTGATGTAAATCTAAAATACTTGTAAATTCGGTAAAGTGTAATTTTGCAAGGCTGAATACTTGAATCTTTCTCCCAGTATCTGATGTTCCGAGCAAATGAGTTTTCGGCAAGAGGATTCCCACATTTCATTGCATACTTTCAGGGCTGCTGTTGATGTTGTTTCTGATGAAAGTTGGGCCAAACTTTAGCTTTAAGGCAACCAAAATGACATGAATCTCTGGAGCTGGAGAGAGGCTTCGCCTGCATACAACAAGAGCGTGGAAGCGTGTCGAAAGGTGGCAACAGCTCGGCATTTTTATGAGCGCCACGAAATGAACTAAAAACACGCACCACACGGCGCAGAGCCCTCGGTTACTATGGGGATATTGTACAGAGTACACGGTGGTACTTGGTACATAGGAATAATGGTCTGCTGCACATAATTAGCCAGCGACTGGACTAGCCGGGAGGGATTCGTTCAAGTGGTTTTTGTGGTCACTGGCCACTCGGCCAGGCCACTCAACTGTTGTCGTCGTCTGGGCAGGGCACAAAGATTGAAAAGAACTCAATTATTTTTTACTGCGCGTAATTAAAACTGTGCAAAAAGCGTACAAAAAAGTGGAAACGGATTGTCCTCTGTGCGTGGCAGTGGCAGAATGGCAGTTCTGTTGCAAATATTAATGATGTTAAGCTCTCCTCCGACTACTAATGACGCTGCTTCCCTCTGGCGTCTGGCTTCATCCAGCAAGTTGGCAAGTTAATTACGCTAAGTGAACCGTTTCAGCCAGGCCATCATCAGCAGCTCTCCAGCATCCAGCATCCAGCATTCAGCAGCGTCTTTAGCTTCAGTTTCAGTTTCATCTTCAGCTTTTCCCGAGCACAATTGTTATTCTTTTTTGCATTATTTAAAACTTTCTGCACACATAAAAAAGTTGTAGCCCACTTCTGCGCTTGGCATAAATATGCAAAATACATTCCGACTCGATTCTGCTGGCGGTTTAAATGCCATTCCGCCAGATGTACGCCTGTAAATGTCTCTAAAATATTAATGGATTTCGTAATTACAAGATCATTGTCAGGCACAAGCCACAGTTGCCACAAGGGGCAAGAATTTTGCGGGAATTATTGAAGAGAAAATTACAGGGAAATCGCTTTCTACTTTTTGGATATTTTGTTAATTTTTGGGATGATATAATGATGTAATTTTCAAGAGCCGCTCGTTGAATGAAGCAAATGAGGCATTTGCAAATTTCCCATAAGCGAAAGGACATAATTGTAACGACTTAAACGAACAGAGCAAAGTATTATATATAGAAATTATAAGGAAAAATGTTGAAAATTACAGGAAATATTCCAATCTTATACGAAGTAATACCATTCGCCGTTTTGGGTGTAAAGTCTTGAAAGAATATATTCCCAGGCGAAATTCTACACAAAATTCATTCCCATTATTATACTGAAACGCACTGTACTTCCACGCAGAGCCACAATCGATTCTGGCCCAATAATGGCCACAAATTAAAGAAAAGTGGAATGTTTTCCCCACTTCACACATTATGCTCATTAGAATTCATTTGTTGCGGATTCTGCATGATGTGATGTGTCCTTCAACGTCTGGAGATGGCGGAGGAAAGTGCCTTTGCCTTGGTGGCATGCCTCAAATATATTTGTGGACATGTGTGCGATGCAGAGACAAGCAGCAGAGCTACGAGCTATTGCTATTAAATTTCCATTTGCGATTTGAGTTGTGTGTTCTTGTCCGCTGGCATGTCAATTTGTGGCACAGCCCTTGGGAGGCCGATGAAGAAGACGACTCCATGGATCCATGAGGGGGTTGGGTAGAGCCCACAAATGAGGGACGGGGGATGAGTATCCACTCGAAGGATGTTGTTCTCTGGCCAATAAATCAGAAACAACGCGATGACGCACTCCATCATCAATATTCTATTGATGGCGTCGCAGTTGTTAAAATATTATGATTCCCTGGCAAATTGCACCGCTCTGGACTCTGGAGAGTGTTTTCTCGCTTGTTTTAATATGCAGATGATTTATGGCCAGTGGACAGGGAAATGAGGCCAGCACCCCAATGGCCTGATAGTCGAAGGGATGGAAAAAAGGGGGAAAAGGGGCGCCGGGCAGGAGAGAGAAGTGCTTATCGCTGGTAAATTGCCGCCAGGGCGTAACAAGGCATTAAGCTTGTGGCTTGGCGCACTTGCAACACAATCGGAATGGAAATGGAAACGGGAAATGAGGAAATGGCAAGAGCACGCGTCGGCCTCTCCGACAAACCGCGACACGTGTCCCGTGGCCACACACACAGCCCTCCCCTCCCCCCCCCCCCTTCGATTTCCAGAGACTGTTGAGAACGAAATTGAAAACTGTTAAATAAATCGCCAAACGAGTTTAAGGACGCCACAAAAACAGAAAGGAATCGAGAAACCCAAGATCCTGTTGCTGCTTCGTTGCCACAAAACACAAAAGTATCTGTATCTAAAGGAGGCAGAGAGCCATCACAGGGAGCACACAAGGAGCAGCAGGAGAAAAACCTGTAACAGTAGAGGGATATGAGGAGGTAGCTGCGAGGAGGCCACCGACAGAGACAGACGTGATTGGATTTTTATATTCAATATAAAAAGGATTATATGGCATTTGTTGTGCGCGCCTTGGAAGTTCATAATGATTGGAAAAGTTACAGCCCACTCAGACAGTCCCCCTCTCGCTCTCCATAAAATCCACCGATCGATTGCCCCACGGCGGCAGGAGGGGGCATGTAAAATCAATTGGAAGCCTGAAAAGCGGCCAACGTGGCCAGAAATTAATGCAATGTTGGGGCCCGAGTCACGGCCAGGGCCAGGGCCAGCTCTCCCCTTAAAAGTCTTCCGTCTTAGTTCTCCTCTTGGTTTAAAATGTCCCCATCGTTTAATGGACATTGTCCAGTATTTATTGTATTAAGGAAGGACACCAGGGGGCCGTTTGGACCGCACTGTTAATGGCTTTTTGGTCTACTATGGGCGGGGCGAGGCGGTAGCACTTACCTCGGGTATATCATCTGGCACCTTTCCCATCCATGACAACGATAGTATCGTGCAGTCGCATTTTGTGTTGATGTTCCGCTCGAAATGTAAATGCATTTTATGTCCCCAGATATATGTCCAAAGTCCCCACTAGTGGTTGCTCGGTGGCTTGTCCGTAGTACTCCTGCACGGATTCAGGCCACACACATGTTGCTACAACAGAGAGAGAGAGAGAGAGAGATTAATGGGGGAGGGCAAAGTTTCATTATCGTTTGGTATAACATGCCAATAACTAATTTACGATGAAAGCCAATTGGAGTGGGGCTTTGGCCACCGCCGTGCTGCTGCTTCCTTATCAGCCAGACGCACACACACGCCCCTGCCTGATGGAGTGCTGTGACGGGGCATATGCTGTGAACCCCAATATGGAACATCTCCCCCTCATTTGAAGCACACTTTCCGGGGCACACTAATTGGTGTTAGTGGCCAAGTGGTGGCGCTGTGTCCTATCTACCTCTGGGGTCTCCGTCAGACCGAATAACCCGTATAACCTGCGGATAACCCACGGATAGCCCACGCTCTCCCCGGCACATGGCTCATAAAAATGCTTTCTAGCAAACAGCTCGGAAAACTTGTGCGTTTGTCTGCGATCTAAAATAATAAACGGGGGAAAAAAGATGGAAAAAATATGATATATAAAACTGGGAGAGCAAAAACGCTGTCGAGAGCTGCGTCCTTTTGTGTGTACATTTTCTCCTCATTTAAATAATTTAAAAAGTTTTCAGGCAAAAACTCAACCGAGTCGAGTCGAGGGGCAGAGCAGCGGAGCAGCAGAAGAGCTGAGGACAAAGCCAGAAGCCAGCAGGAATGATATGTTGTGGTGTGGCGACTAAAGGATATCCTGTACTCGCAGAAGATTATATTTGGCGGAGTTTTGGTATTTTTATTTAATGGAAAAGCACTTCAGAGAGAGACTAAATAAAGCCTAGGGTTTGCTGAGTTCCATTGAAAAAATAAAAATTAATTTAATACAAATTAAAAATATAATATAAATTATAATAATATAATATAAAAATAATTAAAAAATAAATAAATAAATGGAAACCCATTTTCCTGTATTTGTAGATAATATCTTCAAAGTGTATGAAAATATTTTAAAATTCAGAGCCTTATATCCCAAGAAATACAGAAGTCACAGCTTCGGGATAGGATTATCAGATCGGAATGATTTTAAGCAAGATACATATATAAATATAAAAAATTTGAGCCCTATATCTCAAGAAATACAGATATCATAGCTTTTTTTAAATATTCGTGATAGGAATTTCCGATCAAAGATATATAAATATTCAAAATAAATACTAAATCTTTAGAAAGAAAAATGCTCAAAGATTTTTCCAATTTCGGGTTCAAAGACCTTTAAATACAACATTTATGGGCCTTATCTATGTACAAAGGTGCAGACCCTCCTTATAGAGGATATCACAGTCCTATGCAGAATCCTAGAGCCAAGAAATGCTCGGAGCAGGGTACGACAATGTTTCAAATTATGCCTGAATAATTGATATGGCTTTGCTGCTGGATGCATGGATGGATGCCTGACGGCTGTGTTGTCTCCTGTCTGCTGTCTTTGAGGGTGGTCCCTGCTGGATGACTGCTTGACTCTCTCTGGCTTCTGGCTTTATGTAGTACAATATTTTTGGTCTAGCTGGCAGCCAGTCAACATTTGTTTGTCTTTGCCCAGGCATCGCCTCCAGCCTCCAGAGCACATAGCACACGCATTCGCTTCAATTAGGTCGTGTGCTTTGTCTGATTGAATTTGTCATGTGATACACAATTTTTGATTGCGTATACGCCCCCGAGGGCGGGCCGTCATCAACAAAGGCAGAGCCGAGGCGGGGGCCCTGCCGCTCAGACAGAAAGGAATAAAACTAATGGAATCTCGAGAGTGGGGAAGAGCTTTTGCCTGCTTAAATATTGATAAAAAGCCAACTACATTTCGCGAGGGTCCTTTGAATTCCATTTCAATAACAGCGACAGACAGGAGACGAGGCAGCAGCCGTGTGGCAGCGTGGCAGGGTAGCACTGTGGCAGGGTAGCAGTCGGGCGAGTGGAATGCATTGTCGAGTAGTTCTCGAGATGAATGATTGCACATTTGCCCCAGGCCATATTTTTGGTACGTGTTACTTTTGCCACTCTGCCACACACAGGCTGGCTTTGTGCAACGTGCCACACTTGCCACTCCGCCCTCCGCTCTCCGCTTTCATGCGACATTGAGCACTTTTAGCAACGTGCGGTTCACGGCCGCTATAAGGCTGGCAAGCAGTGCCACAAAAGCTGTCGAAATGCCAGTCAAAGGATTCGGTGGGTGGGTCGGTGGGTGGGTCATTCTGTCTGTGCAGGTGGGCCAATCGACGCCCGAGACATCATGAAATATGCATTTAGCCATCAACAATGGTTTAAGTCCTGGCATTGGGCACAGGCAAAGTCCTTTATGCCGTGATATCAACCAGAAATAACCAAAAATAGTGCTGGGCTTAATGTCAATAGCAGTTTTTATTGATTTAACGTAACAATTAAATGCAGTCAAGGGTTCTATTCAAGTACAGTCGAGACCTGAAACTGTGGCAAAAAGAACAACAAAAAATACTAGACTCTACAGTTTATATAAAAAACTTGTGGGTCCTCGTAGTAGCCCCATATTTTACTCAAGAGCGAAGCGCTTCCCCCATAAAAAAACAACGAGTCTCTTGATTTCCGTTCATGTCATTCGATATGAATGTGGCCGTTCGCTTATGTGACATTTTTACTAAGAATTAACGTCATTGGCTTCAATCGACGAGTCTGCAGGGGTGTATAAAGCGTCCAAGCTGTCAATTGTGACAATATTGTTCTTTTTCCGGGGCTCAGTATCCCATTACAAAATACACAGTCCCGGCTTTGCTATCATATAATAATATTATTGATATTTAAATCTGTTTTTGCAACACATGTTCTCTTAAAACACAATTTTCATTGGAAAATTGCACACAAATAAACATGGGAAAATTCCACTTGGAGCTCAAGAGAATTATCCACAAATTGCCAGGAATTTATCACACCTTCCACGCAACTGAGTTCGAATTACGGCGAACTCCGGGACGGACGGTTTCCGAGTAAGAAATGGGCACCATTCCAGAGAACAGAGAATTTCAAGTGCAAAATCAATTAAAATCCGTTTAGGACAAGGCAAATAACAATTGAAATTGTTTAATGAATATTTCCTAGGCCATTGAGCCCGGGAAATAGTCTGTTTCCCACACACCTCGGGGTGGAAGGATTTGCTTTTGGCTTTGCCATCAAAAGTTAATTATGTGGAAAGACAGAGCGAAAGTTTAGTTGCTTGTTAGTTGCTCCCCATCCCCAGCTTACTGCCGCCCCGAAATGGGATTGCGTATACGCTCCATTGTACGCCAGTCGACTCCCCTCCGCTTCGCTCCTCCCGCTCCCCTTCTAAGGCGCTTAAATACAGTTACAGTCGCTTGGTGGCAACTTTTGCTGTTTTGCTCTTTTGCGCTTGTGAGCATAATTTTCCACGCAAATGTACATATATTTGGCCCCCACTTAATCCCCGCTAAAATCATGATTTACTTTTTTTATCCTGCGCGCATGTCCTGCCATCATGTCTGGGAATTAATTGCGGCAATTTGTGGACACAGGACAGCATTCGAATGCGAGTGCACGCATTTGTTTTATTTGCAAAAGCTTTTCATTTACCTAAAAGGCGCTCTGGCTCTGGCGCTGGCGCTGGCCATTGTTTTTCCAACTATTTTTGTTGTAGGAAAATGCCCTTGAACCGCTCTCTCCCTCCTTCGCCTTTTCCCTGTGCGCATATCGTATAATGAAAACGCAGTGAGGCATGCAACAAGACCTGCCACAAAGTACAAAAAGTACAGCAGAAGGAAGGAACAACTTTGTGCCCGATTCGAGAGTAGCGAGGAGTCCTTCCGCAGGGCCCCTTCGTGCCGTCGTGGCCACAGGAAAATGTATTATTTAGTAGCATTTATCGGAAAAGGATCTAAGGTCCGCCTTGTGTCTCGGTTTCGGTTTTGGGTTCCGCATCATTATGTGTGCCCCAGTACTCGTGCTGGGGCTTTGTTCTATGCCGCATGCCACGCAACCGGCGAGATTGAAGCAAGTTCAAAGCACACTCGGGCCACAGGACACCCCAGTAATTGCCTGGAGTTCCACAGCCTGTGTGGCCACTGCCCGTGGGGCATGGCATTCGCATTAATTAGCCGCACGCCAGCGAGCACAAGAAATGCCCTCGAAACGGGGGACAACAACTCGGGGGGGGGGGGGGGGGGGGGGGGGGGGGGGGGGGGGGGACATGTGGCACTCGTATGTAGATACCCGATACTCAGATTTAATTCCCAAACAATTGCTACAAAAATGAGAGCAAAAACAGAGTGGTGAATACATGAAATATTCCTGAAATAATAAATAGTCTTGTTTGAAGGATGTCTACTTAAGCATTTGTTCCATCTACAAGTCTTTAAAATGTGTTCAAATGTGGCCTTTTCCTCGACTTATGGGAGCACGAAAGGGTGTATCAATGGGTGTAATACTTAGCACTTTTCAGGCATACCCCATTGGAGGGATTTTTGGTAAGGGTCTTCTATCTTATAGGAGTGCAAGAGCACATAATTACCTACAAAAAGTGTAAATCTATGCAACAGAAAAGGTAACAGGCTCATAGGCCTCGATAAAAACCTTTTGACTGGTTCTGCTACCTTCATTCTAGGTTCTAGATGAGGGGTTTACCAAAGACTAGCATCGCAGGAGTCCATATGGCTTATTTTCTTTCTGTAATTAGTTCCTAGAATCAACAAAGTCAGAGCTAGACTAGAACAAAGACCAGCTTTTGATTGGGTGTTAAATATGCAGCTGTTACCCTGTCGTAGCTTATCATTTCTGGATAGTTTATTAAGCAAAGACTTTAAGTGTTTTCCGAAACAGCTTTGAGCAGAGGCAGACTATTCCCAGGGGTTCCGACATGACGTCCTGCTTGATTTGTTACAGACTGGAAAAATCCTGGGAGGGTTAAACCTTAGCTTACAGCATGCCCTCTAGGACACAAAGAAAGACGTGTCATATATTGACGTACACCCCCATTCCTCTCAAGAACACATCGATTCCAGAGAAGCAACAACTATTGTAGGACATGCACTTGCATGCATTTAATTGGCAAGATTTTGCTGTGGCTTCCTGTGGGGACTCCCCGTTGTTTAACCCCTTACCCAAACGAGTCCCCCTCAATCAATGAAAACCAAAAGACAAGAAAAAGCAATAAAATTTTGCATAAATGATGAAATAAATGAGAAGCCAAGAAAAGCAACATTGACAAATACTCGGGCATCGGAGGAGCGTGAGAGAGAGAGAGAGAGGGTCTCCGCAGAGAGGAAGAGCGTCAGTCACCGACTGAGAGTGTGTGTGTGTCTGCGGCTGTGGCTGTGGTGGTGTGAGAGAGACAAACAGCTCTTTGGGGTGCTGGGAACCGTTAAATGTACGAGCATGTTGTTTGTGTGCGTGTGTGTGCACTGAGCTTTAATGGAGCAACGGAACGATGGCACTGGGGAAATGCCGTATAAAAGCTGACGGGCGAGGAGAGCGCCTCCTTCCATTTTATCCTTCAATTTTTCCCCATTGTTTTTGTGTTTGCTGTTGTTGTTGTTGTAACTGCTGCTTGTTTATTGACTTGATGCGGACGGGGCGCTACCGAAACCAAAGCCCCCCTACACCACCCCACCCAATCCGCTGTACGCTGAGAGGGGGGTGTGTCGTATAATTTGTTTCTACTTTAACCTAACCCTCCCTGGGCCCCCACCCCAACCTTCTCGCTCTTTAGTCCCGTCCCTGCCATCCTCCTCTCTCCCTGCCCCACCCATCGACTGGGAAAATTGTGCGCCTCACTGGCGCTACTGCTCTCCGTTGCGTTGTTGTTGTTTCTGTTCTTGTTGCTTGTTTTGTTGCCGGGTGCGTTATCTTTTTTCCATGTTGATAGTTCTCTGGCAGAAGGAAGGGTATTTTGACTTGAAACTGGAGTTTGCAACGCAGAACCGTGGAACATAAGACACCTAAAATGTATGCCCAAAAAACCCATTGAAAAGGACCCATCTTCATATTCCACAGCAGATAGATACTTTCCCAAGATACTTCCGTATATTTATGTTCAAAAAAGTCCCTAAGTTGAAGAAATTTTCATCAGAATTCCCTCCCGAAGTCCCAGTCGCTAAGATAATCCACGGAATGCCTACCATTTTCTGTTTACTCTGCCAAATAAATATACATATAACCATATATCACTGTATTTTGTGGCTGATATAGGAAAAAACGCTTGAAAACCCCTTTCTTTGTGAGGAAATCTTGTTGGTTTCCGAGGATATTCCAACACAACTTACAGAAAGTTAAGTTCAATGACAATTTATTGAGTTTATTATATTGTAAAACGAAGTCTACAAAAAATGGGATAACTATATAATATCACACATGTTTCTATATATTCCCTGAAAAACCATAAATCTTCTAGGGCATTAAATATTTCGATTGCCCCACCTTCCACCCCCTCCCCTTGTAATACAAACAATTTTTTCATTATTTGTTGCTGCTTTTCTGTTGCTTTTTTTCCTCTATTTTTTTATGTTTCTTTTTTCTCTTGTATCGTCTGGCTCTTGTTCCTTCTTTCTGTTGTTCCTTCTTTAGTTATGCAAAATAATAAAACTGCCCGCCAATTCAGGTATCGGCAAGGTAAACAACAGCCCCGCCCACACACCATTGCCGCCCCCCCTGTATGGGTGTGTGTGTGTCGTCAATGGCGAAAATATTGGCAAAACATTCAACAAAAAACAACCGCAAGCCGCCGCCGCCGTCGTCGTCGTCGTCTCGGCACTGCTGCACTTGAACTTGCCACAAAACAACGCCCACCCACTGCCACACCCCTCTCCACAAACGTTACAAATTATATAATGAAAAAAAGAAGAAAAAATGCAAATTGAAGATAAACAAAAAAAAAACGAGGGGGAGCGGCAAAGGCCGCGGCTCTACTTTTATAACCCTTACTCAGTGAATTTATTTATGTAATTTATACAATATATTTTGTACGTTGTTTGAGCCGGGCCGAAAACGCTTTCCACCACTTTCGCCACAAATCGTATATACCCCTAAAATCTTCGAGTACGGGGTACAAAAACAGAGAAAACGAAACGCAACGCTCATTGAAAAGAAATAAAACAGAATGTAAATGACCTTGAGGGCTGGGGCGGCGGCGGCGGTGGCACACATTCCCGCACACACACATCCGACCCCTCCCCTCCAAGGCCCCGGACGCCCACAAACTTAAAAATAATTTCTCAAAGAGCAGTCGCCGCCGAGGGGAAGGAGGAAGCAGAGCAGCAGCCAAGAACAAGAAGAGGAGGAGCATAAGGAAGAGCAGCCAAGAACAACAGCAATACATTGGCGGTCATGCGTTGGCGTTGGCGTAGGCGCCGCGGCCGCGGTTGACGCCAGCAGCGCGGTCATCTAAATTATGCAAAAACTGAGTAGCACACACACATATGTACATGCTAATATATGAATAACGGTTATCGCTCCAACTAACGGAATTTCAATTTCAGCACGCATTCGTATTACAGGGCGCCCCTCTCCCAGCCGTTGGATGAGCCGCTCGCTTTTTTTATGGGCGCTTATGATTGCCTCTGCCAGAAATGTGCCGTTCCCTACTAGTCCCCGCGGACTCGTTTCAGCCACACACACACACAGCCACTGGCATACAGGGAAGCGTGCCAATGCCAATCGATTTTCACTGTCATTGCTTCGGTTCATTTGATGCGGGGATTAATCGAAAACGTGCGTGGGCAGAGCTTCCTCTGTAACTGCTAAATTCCAGGCATTTTTAGCCGAAAAAACACACACAAAAAAATGTGCCACAAAAGCAGCGAAGCGCTAAGCAAATATAGCCAAAGTGCTGATAATGGACAGACTTTAATTAGAGGCTAAAACTAAAGGGAACTTCGTTGGAAGGGAGGGGAATGTGTTGTTGTGGTCGGCAGCATTGTGTCGCCACAACAACACTCCCACACCTCCAGAGAGACGTGTCTGTTGTAGGCAGGCACCGGGAGCTATAGCCATAGCCAGAGCCCGGGCCCGGAATCCACCCCCGGAATCCATCCCATCCCTGCTGTAACGAATGATTGCCACTCCATGGAGACAACGAAATTCCGGCACTCACCTGTGCTGCCGCTGCTGCTGCGGGTGGTGTCCCTGTGCTTCCAGGTATCCACTGCAATGCTGGACGCCAATCTAATTATAGTTTTTTTCCAACCGAATCCCGGATGCAGCCTAAGCTCCGCTCTTTAGACGCTCTGTGACGTGACGTGTGTGTGTGTGTGGTTTTCTTTTTGCAATTGTTAAAGCAGACGTTCCGTTTTTTCGTTCGCTGCTCCTCTACTACTACACGGATGGCACACAGACGCGCGCATGGCACACACTCACACACACTCGCGTAACGCACATGCAACGGTTAAAATTCCGTTGGCCACGGCCAGCACACAGCTTTCATCGACTTCCGAACGTAAACTGTGGCCATTGGATTGTCGCCTCGCCTCTCGCATCGCAGGAAAAGTCGGAAAATTTGTCGGGGAAGAGCGCGCCTGCGCCTGCCGATTCGCACATTTTCTTATCACTGAAGCTCTCGAAAAACTGACGGAATTTACGCGCTTCTAACCGGACGCCTGGTTGTTGTTATTTCGGGGATATTGATTTTATGTACTTTAACGCTTCTGCCAGCAACATTTAATGCGTGTGCAACTTGGGGAAAACATCCAGTGAAGCAGCAACAACAGCCGCAACTTGTGGCACTACCAAGAAGGACGATTTCTTTCAGAAATTCTAATAAATCCAAATAATTTCAGCTGCCTGCGACTTCCGCTCTAACGAACCGCGATTGTTGCGATGTATATCGACACATCGATTGCGGGTCACGGTCTGCTTTCTGGCAGCGCTGCAACCTTAAGTGCAGTGCTATCCAACACTTACGCTGATTTCTCTTTGCAAAAATAAGTTAGAAATTTCATAGAAATCCATAGAAATGCAATTGTTTGGAACAGGCCGGTCGGGTAGAGAATTGATTGAGAATTGGGACAAAACTATCTGGGCATTGCCAAATGTTCTATATAGCTAGGAATATTCGACGGAATCTCGAAATTGAGGAATTGGTCGTTTTTTTCAATCGGTTATGGCCCGGTTCACAACAATTCCATACATTCCATATCGATACATCGGTTGCGGGTCACGGTATGCTTTCTGGCAACGCTGCAAGCGTAAGTGCAGTGCTATCCAACACTCGCGCTGATTTCTCGTCTCTCTGTTCATAATAAAAATTGTCAATAACTTTGCTCAGAAAGTGGCTAAGGCGCTGCAACTAATTCTTAAGAGCGCGACCAGGTTGTGCAATTCGTGTGTGTGTTTCTGTGTGTGTGTGTGTTCGTCTAGTGTCCAGCGTACTCCTGGCCGTCTGCTTGTCCGTGCGGGGAGAGCAAAAGAATTGTGCAATAGGCATTCCCCTCCACAAAAATCGAAGGATTTTGTCGTCGCGAGAAAATGTGAAACGTGAAACTGCAGCCAATACCCCAAACAGCGGCAGTCGACGAAAGTCTATCAAACATGTGCTTGGTGGAGCATGCGGGGGACCAGCAGAAGCAGCCTTCATCGCCAGTGACGTCTTCCACAACATCATTCTGCTCAAATCGGAATCGCAACAACAATCCCTCCCCCTCCATTACCATAGTAAACAGCCAGCAGCAGCAGCACCACCACCATCATCAGAGCCTGCGTAGTGGCGCCAGCACCTCCACTCCTACTACCACCACCACATCGCCGACCTTCAATGCGAAATACAGGCGAAAATGTTTGCTCCTGCTGACGCTGCTCCTCTTCCACGGTTGCTTCAGCGGCCTGCATCGGGCCAGCGCGTACAATTGCACGGCGCACGGGAGCCGCTGCCAGAATGACGGCCAGTGCCAGGAGGATGGCCAGTGCCTGTGCGCGGACGGGTGGCAGGGGCCCGAGTGCCAGTTCTGCGGTGGAAAAGTGCGGTAAGTTCTACTCAAAATGAAAGGGAAGGAAGAGATGAGCCTGGGGTGCTGCTCAATGATTCATACAAAATAAAAAACACAAATCTGCGTCAACGTTATCCAATCAACGCTCCACACTCTTTCTTTTTTTTTTTTTTTTTGTTTTTGTGGCCTATTTGTGTCAAGCAACGGTTTGGTTTTTCTCGTTGAACGGGTTCTTACCTCTCTCTCGCAATCTCTCTCCCTCTCTCTTTGTGGACCCGCTCCGAGCGTTCTTTCACCTGCTTTCTACGACCACCAGCAGAACAGTCGCGTCGCCTCCTCCTGTCACTGCCAATACGGATTATTTAATTAACCCGCTTTTGACTTTGAACTTGTCCGGGGAGATAGACAGGTTTTCTGTCTCTCTGCCACAGTTCGTTCTCTTGGCCAGGCTAATATGATATGATGATGTACATATATTATAAATCGTCATAAAGCTTATGAAATGCTTTGTTTATGTTTCAAAAGCTGTTTGTTCAGCAAACTCGATAAGAGAGAAAGAGAGCTTCCCCTCTCCTGTTACTATCTTGACATTAACTAAGCTCTGGGCGCTGTCAGCGCTTTAAAACACCTGCCCTGCGGCGTTGCCCGAATGATGGATCCGAAAAACATGCGCACCCAACCATTAAGGTCGTTTCACCTGCCGCAGAACTATGCATTTCTGATCTCCCAGACCTGCTTTATGGGCCGCTCCCTCCAACAACTCCCGTGCATTGCGATTTACTCAGCCGATAAGCAAAATCTTCCTCACTCGCTTATCAGCCGCGCTTATCGCTGGGGGAGAGAGTATTTAGTTGGACTCTCCCACCGCCCACCTGTCGTCTGTGTTTGCACACGATTCGCATTTGAATGGGCTTTGGGCAGCAACAACAGAAACTCTGCTGGGTTGCCCCTCCTCCTCCTCCTACACTAATGCATTCCAAGCCATTGCACACATGACAAAGTCTCCTGCTGGTCACCTACACACGCTCTCTCCCTACGTTACTCTCTCTCTCTCTCTCTCTATTACTCTCTTTGTGCGTATGGCTGGGCCATGTTAGGCGCTTCAGTGCCCAAAATGATTCATTGGATTTACCAATGAGGGTATAAATATATGTACATATGCATACCCTACTGACATTGATTCTTGTTATTCAATGACTAGAATCGTCTGCGTGCCCGATGTAACGTGAGCAGCAGCATTCGAGTTTGGGACACCCGAAACCACTTTCCCCCACTTGATTGTTTAAACATCTTGAGAGAGTCTGTAGGACACGTTCACCCGAGTGTAGGGTAAACCATTCCTTGAGTTACATTTCGCGTGGAATGAGAGACGAGCAAAAAGAAAGCAGTTATTTTTAAGCGAATGTGAGTCGTAGATGAGAGTCGACTATTGAATGCTCTCACTGGGTTACATGCAGCGACTGTCACTGGAACTGTCACCTGTCGCTCATGCCCTCTACTCAGCAGATATTTCTATTTATAATCTCCATTTTTGCATGTGTGTGTGTGTGAGCTGCAGCGTAAGGCTAGGGCTAGTGCTAGGGTTGGGAAAAGAGTAAAGAATGAATGGTCACCTTTTGTGAATGAGAGAGAGAGGCGAGGCACACACTCAACAGTTGAGAGGCTTCAGCTGTGGTCGGTCTCCCTCACTCTGCCGCTTTTTTCTATCAATCAATGGGGTGAGATTGCATTTGCACTGGCCGGCGAATTCAATTATCTTTGAACAGAGACAGCGGCTGCGGCAGCGGCAGAGGCAGCATCCATTGAAGAAGGCATTGCGCATGTAGTCGCCTCCCATTGAATCGATTGCGGAATTGATTTATCTTTTGCCACATCGATTACGCTTTATACGGATTCATTTCACATTACCCCCCACCACCCCCCTACATCTGTCTCTTTCTCTTTCTGTGCCTCTGTGTTGCAGCATGTACCATCCCATGGGGACCATACACGATGGTTGGGGCAACTATTCGGTGAGTGTCAAGTGCAGTTGGCTTATCGATGCCCGCCACCCGCACTGGGGCCGGCGACATAATGCCAATTCGCCAAGAACATCCAATATACGGATTCACCTGCGGGAATTTGCGACGGAATGCGGCTGGGATCACCTCTACATATACGACGGCGACAGCGTGGACTCGCCCCTGCTGGCGGTCTTCAGGTGAGTGATAGACTAGTCGTGACCTCCTCTGTCAATGTCTGACCTTTATCCGTCTCTCTTTCTGTTTGCAGCGGCCTCATGTACAGGGGGAACTTCTCCATACGACACGTGCCGCAGGTGATAGCCAGATCGGGCACTGCCCTGGTGCACTTCTTCAGTGACGATGCTTACAACATGTCTGGCTTTAATCTAACCTACAAAATGAATGGCTGTCCCACGGATAGCGATGGTAGCTATAGCTTCCTTGCCTTCCATGTACTCCGATTGATTCTCTCATCCCTTTTGCAGAGGTGGAATGCTCTGGGCATGGCAAGTGCCGGGATGGCGACTGCATCTGTGATCCCATGTACAGGGGCGAGGCCTGCAATATGGCTGCCTGTCCGGGCAATTGCTTGGAGGAGAAAAACCAAGGCCACTGCAGACTGGATCAGGAGCGGTAAGTCCCCAGCGTAGTCCCCATCCAATCCTCGTCCAAATACTTATCCGATCCGTTGCTCTGTCCTTAGCTGCATCTGCTACGATGGCTTTGCTGGCGATGATTGTAGTCAGGTCAGCGCCCATGGCGCCTGGACCACTGTACATCCCAAGCATTCACCGGCGCCGGCGGGCAGCGCCTCCCATGGCGCCACCGTCTGGCGCGACACTCTGCACATTGTGGGCGGGGAATCGTATGGACGCGGCGAGCTAATGAGTACCTATGACTTTAACGGCAATGTGTGGGAGACTGTACATCCGGAGGATGGCGGCGAGGTGCCCGACAAACGCTATGGCAGCTCCACCGTCATGTACGGCGACAAGATCTTCATGTACGGCGGCGTCATCAAGGGCCAGGGCATCTCCAACGAGCTGTGGGCCTTCGATGTGTCGGCCAAGACGTGGGAGAACATCACCGTGCGGACGGACGCGTGCAACGTGACCACCGGGCCAAGTGGCATGTGCGGGCCCCTCCATGTGGTGGGGCACACGGCCACGCTGGTCCCTGGCTTCGGGGACAAGAACAACTATCAGTATATGGTGGTCATATTCGGGCATTCGCCCCACTATGGCTACCTCAACACGGTGCAGGAGTTTAACTTCGGATCACGTGAGTGGCGCATCGTCCAGACCTCTGGCTTCGTCGTAAAGGGAGGCTACGGACACAGCGCCGCCTACGACTTTCTCACAGAGAAGGTCTACGTGTACGGCGGCATTGTGTCGGAGAGCGAGTCCAGCCAAGTGCTGAGCTCGCGGCTGTACGCGTACGAGCCCTCGACACGCATCTGGAGCCTGCTCTCGTCGGCGCCTAGTGCCCGGCTGCTGCACACCGCGAACTTTGTGAACCATGGCCTGATGATGGTGTTTGGGGGAAACACGCACAACGACACCTCCACGAGCTACGGCGCTAAGTGCTATAGCAAGGACCTGCTCGTCTATGACGTCTACTGTGATTCGTGGCACTTCCATCAGATGCCCAGCTACCTGCAGGCAGATCTGGCTCGCTTTGGCCACAGTTCGGTGGTGTTTGAGGACGCTCTCTACATCTACGGGGGATTCAATGGACAGCTGCTCAACGACATATTGCGCTACCAGCCGGGATACTGCAGCTATTATACCAAGCAGGAGAAATGCACCAGCGCCCGGCCCGGCATCAAGTGCATCTGGGATGTGCAGAAGATGCGCTGCATTTCGATCACCCAGGTGCAGCGATCGGCCATTTACGGCCGAGAGCAGTACGACTATGTGGCGTGCCCCTCGAAGAGTCGTCTCACCATGACCTCGGAGCTGCTGCACGACGTCCTGCGCTGCCAGGAGCTGGGCAACTGTCAGTCGTGCGTCTCGACCGCCTTCGATTGCACCTACTGCGGCAATGGGGTGTGCAGCAAGGAGCGCTGTCGCGAGACCACCTCCGTGGCGTCCGTCTTCCTCGAGCTGTCGACGACCCACCAGTCCGTGCCGCAGGTGCCGGCATCGACAGTGGGGCCCCCGCTGAATGCCAAGCAATTGGTAGCCTGTCCCGTGTCGGAGGAATTCCTCATGCAGTCCGTCTGCGAGCAGCTGCACAACTGTCGTGCCTGCTCCTCGAACGCGGCCTGCAAGTGGGACACAGAGCAGAATCGCTGTCGCAGCCATGGATCGTCCTCCACAGCCGGTGGGCCAGTGTCCAATCGCACGCAGGACGATGTTGTCTGTCCGCCGGCGTGTGCGACGCTGACCAACTGCCAGAACTGCACGGAGGATGAGTGCATTTGGTGCCAGAACGAGCAGCGGTGCGTGGATCGCAATGCCTACACGGCCAGCTTCCCCTACGGCCAGTGTCGGGAGTGGACCACCTTCACTGCCAAGTGCCGCTCCTCCCCGGTGACGGCACTGAGCATCGGCACCACCACGGCCCTGTCGAGTGCCCAGTGCGGCTACTACAACAGCTGCCAGCAGTGTCTCGACGATCCCGCCTGCGGCTGGTGCGACAACGGCTCCAACACGGGGCTCGGCCGATGTGTGGTGGGCGGTGCCCTGGCACCCTACGACGAGACAGAGTGCGCCCTGAAGCACTGGTTTTTCACGTCGTGTCCGCGCTGCAATTGCAACGGCCATTCGGTGTGCAACGATCAGCAGCACTGCGAACAGCCGTGCAACAATCTGACGACGGGCTTGCATTGCGAGAAGTGCCGGACGGGATACTGGGGCAGTCCCATCAACGGGGGGAAGTGCCAGCGCTGCGAGTGCAACGATCAGGGCGTCTATTGTCATCCGGATACTGGCAAGTGCTACTGCACCACCAAGGGCATTGTCGGCGATCATTGCGAGAAGTGTGACTCCCAGAACCATTACCATGGCGATCCGCTCAAGGGCTCGTGCTACTACGAGCTCACCATCGACTACCAGTTCACGTTCAATCTGTCGAAGAAGGAGGACCGCCACTTCACCCAAATCAACTTTCGCAATTCGCCCGGCAAGCCGGAGATCGACGCGGACTTTACGATTACCTGCAGTGTGCCGGCCAAAATGGACATTTCGGTGAAGCGAGCCGGTTCGCCAGACATGCTCATTTTGGTGGGCGTCAACTGCTCGACGTTCCGCCATCGGTTCCCCAAAACCGAATATCAGTTCGGTCACTCGCCGGATGACAATAGCTCGCTGACGACATTCTATGTGTTTGTGCATGACTTCCAGCCCCCCATCTGGATTCAGATTGCATTCTCCCAGTATCCCAAGCTCAATCTGCAGCAGTTCTTCATTACGTTCTCCTCCTGCTTCCTGCTGCTGCTCCTCATGGCCGCCGTGCTGTGGAAGATTAAGCAAAAGTATGACATGTTCCGGCGACGACAACGTTTGTTTGTCGAAATGGAACAGATGGCCAGTCGACCGTTTTCACAGGTAAATCAATCAACTTTTGACGGCCCTAATGGACACACACTCTTGACGCATTCTTCGATTTCGTTATAGGTGCTCGTCGACATTGAAAACCGCGAAAGTATTGATCTGAGTCTAACGCTGGAGGGCATTGGCCATATGTCCAAGAAACGCAAAAAGGTGGGCGAAACGAGACTGCCTCAAATGGCTTTATTTTATTGACTATATTTCGTTCATATTCATAGGAATGTCCCAGTCCCATTGCCTTGGAGCCTTGCTGCGGCAATCGAGCGGCTGTGCTCTCGCTTCTAGTCCGGCTGCCCACGGGTTTGAATTAATTTGAATGCTTTAGACCTGAATCAATTGATAATCTGTTTCGTGTTTGATAGGTGGCCAATCCCAAGCGCCGACGGGTCAATCGAATGGCCTGGCCGTGGCCAGCGCTTTAGTCACGCTCGGGCCGCGTCGTCCGTCGATGGAGCAGCATCCCAAGGAGCCAAAATCGAAACGCAAGCAGAGCCAGCACCCGGAGAGTTGTACATAATGTAACAATAACGCTAATGCATACCTATATAATTCTAATTAATTCTATAATATAATAATAATGATACAGATAATAATTTTGATAATATGTAAAACTAGCGATAATAGGTATATAGCGCATATTTGACCTTCTTCTACGAGTACTAAACACGCGAAGGGCATGGTGTGCATGCTAGAGCAAGTTGATAATCCTGCAGTTATTATTACTTTATAAACGATTAGACTAATAACAACAAAAGCAAAACAAGAAACGCGAGAAACAACAAAACAAAAATAATAGTAATTTTTATAGCAGAAAGGACATATTTATACACGGTTATATATATATACAATTTAATGATATAGTTGATAGGTCGAGTAGCGTTGCAATAGTTATAAATGTTTAATTTATTATTTATACCGCATATGTGAGAGTTCAGCAGCAGCAGCAGCAGCCGCAGCTGCAAGATTAACATTATTGTATGTATTTTTTTTTACCCTAATCACAATAGCTTAAGCGTGTTGTTAGAATTTATTTATGCAAATTTATGTGCGCCACAGCACCGGAAGCAAAGCAAAAGCAAAGCGAAGATAAAACAAAAACAAAAGACATTTATTTGATTTCTGCAAAACACAAAAACAACAAAAAGTGATGAACAAAATCCACATAAAAGAGACAGATCCGATTATACAAGGAGTTAAGAAGTTAACCGATATATATATATATATATATATGCAATACTGTGTTCAATATATAGGAATATTGTATTTTTTAATTGTTTTGTTTTGTTTTTAGTTTTTCAAATCCGTGCAAATATTTACAGCGCAAGACATGAGTGGAACAAGAAACGCCAGAGAGCGAGAGAGAGGAGAACGGAAAGAACAATGCAAAATGTAGTTTGTAAATACAAAAAAGAAAACATACGTAAATTAATACCCGCTAAATAGATAGTAGTTATACATATACATATTACTCTTGGTAGGAATGAAGAACGCGACCCCTAAAGTCAAACAAACAAAACAAATCAAACGATTATATATTTTACACGCAATCTAGATAAAAAACCAACAAACAATTGAAATCACAAACTAATCGTAAGGTTTCCACTAAAAGTAACCAAACACACACACACACTCACTCACTCAGAGAGTTTTATTAACTTGATAGTTCAGATACAAAACACCAATTTACTAGACGCAAGCTCTGCTGCATCAACAGCCAGAATGAGGAGCCGCCGCAATCGTTAGAATCAAACAAACAGATCTTTAACTATCACTTAGAGCAGGAACAACACAAACTTTGAACTCAATCTCCCACTGAGATCGCTTCGGGTTAGGCCAAAACAACAACAACAACAAGAAAAGATATATTTGTAAATCGATTAATCTTTTTTTCGTATTATTATTATCAAATGTCCACTTACGAAATTTAATTTCAATTGTAAAATGCGTTTAGACACTTATAATACTATATATAAATATATAAACACTTGCCACAAACGGAAATCCAATCCCAAGATGAAATAAACACAAGGAAAATCCAATCCCAGATCAAGGCTTGTTTTTTGGGGCAGCAGTAAACAATATATATAGATGAAGAATCTTATGTACCAACAAAGAAGAGGCATTCCAAATGTATGCAGCTATTAAGTTTTGGTTTGTGGTGACATTGATGTGCGTCTCCTACCCCATAAAGTATATACATATGTATTCTTGATCAGTATCAATAGCCGAGTCGATATAGCCATATCTGTCTGAGAATGACCGCATCTAGCAGATTGCTGAATCTGAGTCAGATCGGATCATTATTATAGCCAGAAGGAACGAAGGAACGTCTAACTCATTCTCTCTCTTCCTCATTCAATGTGTGCCCTCTAGCGGAGGGGAACCATGCTAACTGAGAATCGTGTATAAATGTAGAGTAGCGGCCGTAGAAGCTACTCGCAACGTTCCCCCTCGATTAAATTATATTTTATTAATTTGATTATTATTATAGCAGGGAAAGGAATGTATTTTGAATAGTTTCTACTTTATTTAAGAGGAAATAGATTTTCATTTAAAGCTTATAAAGTTGGATAATAAGATATACTTATTCTTAATCAGCATTAAAAGTGGCAGGAAAATCTTCTGCAGATTATGTTGATTTGGAATTTCTTCTTAGTTCTTCCGAAGACTGTGTTATCCGCAGCTTTGAAGATGTAGTATGTAACTCGATGATACATAAGATCATTAGAAATACTATCACCAAAAACTTTCATGATCTAATGATATTTGTATAATATTTTTCTACTAAGGTATTCGAGGTGCAATTATTATGTCTTTTATTCGAAACATATTTTCCTTTCCAGCCCATCCATATCTTTGATGATAAATCTACTCAAAAATAAATCATTATCTATAATTTCACAAGTAATGATCATGATTAAAAAATATTTACACAAAATATGACGAACGAAATATTGCTACTACTAGGGTATTCGATTAACCATTATCTTATCACTATTCTTGCTGTGTTTTTTACAGTACTCGTACATTGAAATACGGCTGGCCCGAGCCCCCATACATGCACAGAACTTTCACTTTCGCCGTCCGCCCCCAGACATCGTACGGTAGCCGCTGTCTTGGGGAGTTGGAGGCGCGGCCTGTATGGCCTGATAAACAATGTAAATGCGATATGTTGTTGAATCAGGTCGAGGTTCGATTGCAGTTGAAGTGCAGTAAGCCAGTAATTGGGGGGGCTTTGGGAGGCGGAGCTTTCATGCCTTGCCCTTTTTTTGAGATCTTACAGCCATCATACATGCTTGAAAGCGGATGCTGCGATTAGGGTGGCCCGTGGCCCCTTCCTAGTACCCTGCTTTCTTTCATTTTTTGTTCGTTTCTTTCTTTCTTTATTCCCCTGCTTCGCCCCTACCATCATTGGCAATTTGGGTGTCTTTTGTGTCACGACGTTTCCAGGCGGCACCACCGCACTTAATTTAATGATGACGATTTTATTAATGAAATTAAAGAAGAAAGCCGCCCGTCAAAAGCGTGCGAAATCCCCTGCGAGGCGGAAGTAGAGGCTGCAGCCACACGATCATACTTATTGGAGACGATCTCTGTCAAAACATCCATCAAGGGTAAACTGCGCCCTTGATAGGTCTCCATTGACGTACAAAAACATCGAATATGCGAGAGCATATGCACCTATCGTTGAGTCAGCAGCTATCGTCGTCAGGTGCGGGTAAATTTAAATGGTTTTACCCCAATGTTCAGCTTATTCTGACAAACGAAGGCTATCACGCACTAGGTTAAGTGAACTATTACGATCCATAACAATGACAATCAGCATATTAACTGAACCGAACTGAACTTTATGAATCAACTGTGGAATGCCCGAAGTCGTCCCAGAACCCCACTGGGGTGGCCACTGGACTGGAATTGGAGCATGAATAAGTGGACAGACTTAGGCTCCATCCATCTACGCAGCATAATCGCATTTCGAAACTCCCAACAACTGAGCGACTGTCCAAAAGTCCAACCCAAAAGCAACGACAACAATGTTAAGGTACGCACGATACGGGTAATGTTAATGCGTCAGAAAAAATATTTCAAATTTTCGGTAGAGTTTGAAGTGCTGTTTTTTGGTGGAATACCCTAACAACAAGTAGTGTTATCTATTTTAGAAGTTTGTAATGCAGTAGAGGAAATATCTCCCACACTCTAGGGCATAAGATATAAGATCTGGGTGTATATAAAACTAAATGAAGTGAAATGAAGTTTTTTGGTAAAACTCAAGGTATATGCACATAAGAAATAGTAGCCAGGATCCAATAGGATACTCGTACTTGAGTAAACTACTGTAGTATAGTACCGATAGTATAGGAATATTGCTATCAAATGCTTACAGAAAAGGCTCTTTTACCAATATAATGTCATTATCCATCTACCTACCTCTCATATTTATTTAAATTATATCTAAATCGAAAAACTATATCATATTTCTGCCCTTGTTAGAGTATCCGAAGCAACGAGTGGGGCCCAAAAGCTAAGCTTTGCTCCATCGCAACCCAAACGAACATGTTGGATCCAACCTGAGCTCCGCTTTTGGCTGCTCCGCTTGCTACTAGGCCACGGCGATGTCTTGCAAAAGCTCAAATGCTTAACGGTTGTCGTCGAGGTAGCACGCGAATTTGAATTGCCGTGAAAGAAACCAAACGAAACGAAAGAGTCGTAGAGTGGTAGAGTGGAAGAGTGAAGAGAAAAGTGTCCGCCCCGAGAGAGTTTTCAAAGTGCTGGTCGTGGCCGTAGAAATTCAAAGTGAAAACCAAATTTGGCACAAAGTTTGTTCAACAAAATCCCGGTGTATTGGTGTGAGTGAAATTGTGAAAATATCTGCAGGGTCGTAGTCGTAGCGACCGCTAACCATCTGTGCACCTGGATTAAAGCACACCGCAGCGCCCCCTAGCACCCAAACAGAAATTGAAACCGAAACTGAAACCAATCAAATAATTTCACTTTTTATTGGATTAACCGCCGCCGAGAAGACCTCTCATCTCATCTCTAGCTTAGATTAAACAGGTTTGTGCCCCAGTCGAGACGCAGTCGAGCCGCAGAGGAGCTAATTGGCTAATAGAAACCGAAACTCAGATCGTAGCTTTATGGCTGTCTCGTAAACGTGTCAAAGGTGCAGTCAAATATTGGTTTAGCCACAGACCACAATTGAATCATTCAGTTAGGCCTACCCCACACACATGAACTAACATGTCTCACTCGGAAGGTGCTTCTCGGAACTATGGAATGTCCAAAAAGTGTACATTCCATTCTTGAAAACTCCGAAAATTTGAGTTTAGGGACCCTGCATAAATCCCTGCATAAAGTAATACAGCAAATTTTTGTCTTGATCTCCTTTATAATGGATATTGAAAGACTCCTTTTAATTTTTCATCGAAATTTCAATCGGTAAATCGGTTTCAACTATTATTTTATCAAAAACCATGCAGTACTCTAATATCCGATGAAGTACTTGTAAAATTTATAGCAAACTATTTTAGAAATACTACATTAATATCTTATTTTCAATCAAAACAATAGGAGAGCATCCGAAAAATGGTAGTTTGTCTCAATTGTTGATAAAAATGTAAAACTATTCGATATATATACGATGAAAAAGGAGTTTATATCAAATTACAGTAAAATTCATAGTTTTTGATTTAAAAACAACCTCAATTCTACAATTGAATCTTGCAAAAACTCTTTAATTCAATTTCAATTGTGTTTCCGAAGAAGTACTGGCCATATTATGAACAAATATCCAAAGCTGACATGCTTCGGAAAGTAATATTTTCTGTGTATCGTACACTTTTGTTACGCACCTTACTTTTACACTCACCTAAGGCGCTAATTTCATACTCAAGGTGAACTCTTGGCATTTGCCAGAGATCGCATCGCATCGGATGCCATATTCTCAAAACTGACACTCGAAAACTGGAATGAATGAGTTAAGCTGTACAAATATACATACATGTCTACATATTTACATATTTACGTATCGAATTTTTGCGCATTACGAAATTATGTCAGGCCCCAGTACTACAACTATGACGATGTACTGCGAGTACACTCTGAGTAATGTACGCCTTAGGCCCACACTCAAGAGTTCGACACGCTCTCAGTGTTTAAAACGGGCTCTTAAAGAAGTAACGACATTAACTGCGCAAGACCTGGCCAAAAACCGCTAGCCGTAAGCCCGAAAAAAACACATTTCGCAACTGAAAATAACTGTAGCAGAAAAGCCAACCACAAATAAAGAAGAAAAGAAAAGAGTTTTGCAAAGGGAAAATGGCCAAAAGTACAAGAGTACTCGACTACAAAGTGGAGCAGCATAAGAGGGTTCTTTGGGGAAAAGATTGATCGGATTATAGGAGGCTTGACACCCGAAATGCAATCGGAAATCTCTCGGTTTCCATAGTCAAAAGGAAATATTTTTTAAGTACTCAATGCAAATGAAAAATTGATCGGATTATGGGCTTAACTCCCGTACAACATTCCTCTCCGCACCCATAAGCCAATCTTAAAGCTCTCATTGCCACAGAGTGGCCACCCAATCCGTTGCTTCTCGCCAACATTTGACCCTATTTCACCAATCATTTAACTTTACACTCTACTTGCTGTGGGCCTGGCCAAGCATGTCAGGCAGGGTCAACTCCGCGTCAAGGGCCCAGACCCACCTTCGAACTCCCCGCCACCAGCCATTAGCCATTAGCCACACTTGCCTCAATGACAAACAATAAGCGCGTTAGTACCTGCTTAAGCGGGTCTTAAGCCAGAGGTTTTTGCATTTGCGGTGAAATCTTTTGGAAATTAACTGGCGTTCGAGGCGCGCCTAAGTTTTGGCCCAAGTTCAAGCCAGCAACGGGGCTTTCCTTTTGCATTTCATTTTGCTGTTGGCTCTAGAGTGAAAATATGTATGTTTCCACGGGCAAACACTGGCCTCGTTTGGCCAGAGAACCGAACCCATTCAACAGCCAAACCAGCCAAAAAAAAATAGAAAAAATAAACTCCAGTTTTTGGTTTTTCCCGTCAGTTCCGTGTTGAAATTTCATTGTGGATTGTGGATTGCGGATTGGCCAGGTGTTTGCCAAGTTTTCATGTTTTTGGCCAAATTGCAAAGGCGGCCAATGGTAATTTATCCCATGATTCATCGAACGAACAGCAGACAACAATTTTCACCCAAAACGAAGAAAGAGAAAAGTGATTTTCTTCGTAGTTGAAGCTCAGTATACTCTAATGCATAAATCCATTAAGTTGCCTGAAAATATTGCAAAACCTTTAGAGATTTACAAGTTTTTATCCTGAAAACAATAAAGAATGATATAAAGATCCAATAAAAGTAAAGGAATTGTGATTGCAAAAATATTATGGTTTAAAGATTATTTTTGAGGTAAAAACAAAGCTTTTTTGGCTATAAACTCTGGGTGCTGATCAAGAAAATATAACTCATTTAAGGAAAAGAAATGCATCATATTTTTAATGTGAAAATCTCTGATAAAAGTCATAGGACCCTCTTGAAAGTTATAACAAATTAACGAAAGACTTAAGCGGCAAACTCTTTCTGCTCCTCACTTTTAGAGGCTCATTTGCGGCCTCTTTTTTTGTTGAATGCTGACCAACGCATTATATAATGTGGCAGGCCTAATGAGGGAAAAGTTATCCTCCATTGTCATTAAAGGTGGAAAAGGTGAGGCTGTTGAGTGGAGATGGATGCAAGATAACGATCCCAAATCTGAGACATTTTCAATGGACCGGAAAACCCGCACACACACACACACCTAGACTCATACACTCATGCGCAAAAAGTGAATTTTAAATAAATAAAAATAAATGATGTTGAACAGAAAAAATGTTAACTGGTTGGCGATGTTTCGGGCTGCCTTTTGCCGATTGCCGTTGTTTCTGTTGCCAAAGTGAAAGCGCAGCGGCGCGGCGTCAGCGTCGAAGTCTGCGCAGATTAATCACCCGGCATACAGTAAGGGAGCTTTCCTTCCCCCCCTCCACCGCTCCATATGTTAGCGGATTCCATAAGTTCGTGACCCCCTCTGAACCCGAAGCGAACACACAGTCAATGCCTCGCCACTCTTCCCAAAAATGTTACGCAATGGAAACGCTTTGAATTCTTTGTGCCCCGCCCGCCCCAAAAGCAGATGCAAATGTATGCCAGAAAGCCGCCACAAACAAAATCGAGACACCACGAGTCCCAGCCCAGCCCAGCCCAGTGGTTGATAGTGAAAGTGCTGTATGGTCTATGGAACGAGCAGATAAACGAGTATATTGTATATGGAAATTTGTGGATTTCTCAGGGGCCTCGCATCGTGTGACGTCAAACGTGACGTGCCACCACATTACTCACGCATTGCACTCTCTCTCTCTTACTCTCTCTCTGACTCTTTCTCTGTATCTCTGTCTCTTTTCATCCTGCAGCTGCCACACACACACGCACAACCGAAAACAGGAAATCTCTTGTATTTTTTTGGCAACTTTTTTTTTTGTGGATGCCTGAATATGGCACACTATGATCAACGTTGGCTGAAACTCTTCTCCTGCTGCCTGCTGCTTGCAACGCTTTTGGTCCTCCTGCCCGTCACACCCGCAGCGGCCAAGCGGACAAATGGTGAGTATTCTGTTTCTCCCTCTCCAGGAGGAATTTTTGGTGAAGTCAACGACTTCTTCTTTTTCGGATGGAGGAGAGGCGGCCCAGAATCATCAGTCCCCAGTCATTGAACTCTTTTTGCAGTGTGTTTTTGCGAATCTTGCAGATGCATCATTAGCCCACACACGGGTGGAGTGTGGGGAAATTCGTGTAGAACTCAGGCATTAAAGTAGGTGCTAAATATAGCACGCCATGGCATCATTAAAAAGTGCTTAGAGACCAGGCCTAAAGCACTCACGTACTCGGTACGCCAAAAACCGTTAAGACTCTGGTCTAGAGCAAAAGGGAAACAAAGGCGAAAAGAAACTCGGGTTCTGCTGCAAAACAGTGTGTCAGTCGGTCAGGCTAGGGCACACAGACCACAGACCACCGACGCCAGACCGCAACCCGCATGAAGTGGAGCTACGAGTACGTACAGGGGGCACTGCCACATAAGTGCCAGTTTTTTTGTCTTTGATTTCGTTTTCGTTACGCTTCTGTCTGCCTTGATTCTTGCTTTTTTTTCTGCCAAACTGAAACCCCAACGAAAGACTCAAGCGACAAACTTGATTTCTGGCTTAATGGTGAGAATAAAAGACGTACGTCCGTCCGTCTGTCCATTTGCTCTAGAGCTCTCTTGGAGACCATTGTTTTTGTCGCTTTGATTATTTTCATCATAGACCGAATGCCGAACGCCAGCTTTAATTGCCTTTGGCTTTTGTTTTGTTGCTTTTCATTCATGAAAAACATTTTCATTTTACTTTTTTTTTTTTACTCCAAATTGATGGCCGGACATGGGTACGAGAGGTGCTGCCAAATAAATAAAACTTTCATTCAATTTCTAGCGAAATTTCCAGAAAAAAAGAAAGACAACAAAACCCACAAAAAATGATGCGACTTTCGGCAGATGGAAGATCCGAAGCAAGCCGGATGTGCGCTTCGAAAATGAAAAGAAATCTCTGATTAAACAGAAATTACCGCAGAGCCCTATCTGCGTTGTACTTAACATATGTAATACCCTCAAATTGCTCACAGAGATATACCTCTTAAATGATTTCAGTACACATTCGTGGAAGAGGAAACAAATCTCCTAAAAGTTGAGCGATTAAGAAGACCTATGGCATATGCACTCTTAGATACCTATGGGTATAGATTGCTACAGGTTTAGATATAGGAAGTATGCCCCTTAATGCATTCGACAATTGCATAAGATGCCTTCAAATGTATTTTTGTATTGAAAGTGCATAGGAAGTGACCAGGCAACCATTGACGCAACATAAATGGGTCTGTCGCTGTCGCAACCCCAAAGGCAGTGTTGCATGGAGGAGGAGGGGGTAATGGGGGTGGATAATACCCACTTTAATTGCGTAATCGCTCACTGGGCAGAGACCAGAGAGACAATGGGGCCTGAGGCTTGAGGCTGCCTGCCTCTTATGGTGCAGAATGCTCGTAGCATCCAAACAACCCAATCCGAATGCCATTTGAAGCGAATTGCTTATACGCCTCGTGGACACAGGCGATCAACCTGTCCTCAACAGAGCTTCACCCTCCCCCCTGCTCACCTGAGCCCTCCTCTGACCTCCTCCTCTCTATTCGTAGCTCTCTTCACCTCGCTGCTCGCATACTAAACGCGAAGCTATGCCGCTACTGGCCCTGAGACGAGCCACAAAAATGAAACTACAAAAGCAACAATTAAAACAGCAACAAGAAAGGGAAGGCAAACTTCGTATTGAGAAGCGTTTGAAACCCTAAATACCCTACAGATATCTGACACGAGTTTGATCGACAGTGTACTCCGCTATGAGCCTACACTGAATTCTGTGTGGAATATCAGAGACGTTTTCCATAGACTTTGGTTTTTTTTACCGATCGAATAATAATGGATATTCTGATGTCTTAAATTCTTTTTAGATTCCATTATCTTTCGGAAAGAAGGCTTGTTTTGTTTGTGCTTTCCAAACATCTTCTAAGAACAGATGATACCCTCTTAAAGGGTATCAAAAATAGCAACAATTCGAGCAATGCCGCCGTCGTTCAATTTCATTTTGTATAATTAATTTCAATTTTGCAGTTTTTTTATGGTTTCTTTGAGGTTTTGTTTTTTTTTTATTATATTTTTTTCGAGTGGTTTCGCGCACGCGTCACGCAAAGAAATAAAAAGTGAAATTGTCGTGACTCCGTGGCTTGGGATTCGGCAGTTGAATAACACGAAAGTATGTCAAAAAACCCTTCTCCCTTTCTTCTTCGTTTTTCACAGCGAATCTTACGGCCTGCCAGCATCTGAGGAGATCGGAGACGCGACGCGCCAAGGCCCTGCAGCCGGTGGGGGCATCATCCGTACGGATACCGCGCTGCCAGAAGAACGGAGACTTTGATACGATTCAGTGCAGCAATGAGCGGGCTGGAGAGGATTGCTGGTGCATCGATGAGTACGGCGTGGAGTTGCCCGGCAGTCGGAATGATACGAGAGCGGGTGTTCGCTGTGCCGAGCCGGAGAATTGCACGGCCTCCGCGTGCCGCATGTTCTGTCCGTCCGGATTCGCCAGGGATCTGGAGACTGGCTGCTCTGTGTGCCGCTGTCGGGACCCATGTGATGGCCTGGAGTGCCCCAACGGACAAACGTGTCAGCTGCAGGAAGTCCAATGCAAATCCGAGCCGTGTCCGCCGCTTCCCACGTGCAAGAAGGCTCGCTCTTTGGCCAACTACTGTCCCGCCGGACTCCCGCTCTCCATCGATGACAGTGTGAGGCCCTTCCTCTGTGGAGTGGATTCGGGCAAGCCCCAGTGTCCACCGCTCTACCAGTGCATGGTCGAGTCGGGCAACGACTACGGCGTGTGCTGTCCGAGTGCCTTGACCTTCCAGAAACCCGGCCTCTGTCCGGCTCCGGACCAAACTAAGTACACGGCAAGGACAGGCTACATGTGTGGATCGCCGTGCAGCCACGATCTGGAGTGCCGCAACCTGGAGAAGTGCTGCTTCACGAAGGGATGCCAATTCAATTGCCAGCAGCCCGGAAATGTGACAGGCTGCCACCAGGCCAAGGCCCTTGCCGACATCCTCTCGATCAACGAGCGCGAGGGCCGTGGCTATGTGCCCGATTGTAATGGCCCCGGCGGACAGTTCTCTCCGAGGCAGTGCTCGAGAAACGGCCTTGTCTGCTGGTGCGTGGATCCACGCACGGGTCACAAGATCAAGGAGACCATGGGAGCGGCCATGAATGTGAATTGCGATGGCTGGGAGAATATGATCAGTAGATCTTACGCGAGGAGCTTCCAGATGGAGCAGTGCGACACCAACATCTGTGCGGCTGTCTGCGAATACGGATTCAAGGTGAGCAATGGATGCATTTCCCCAAACCCATTCCTGACACCAACTCTCCCTCTTCTCTTCCCCGTAGAACGATCACAACGGGTGTCCCACGTGCGAATGCTCAGAGCCCTGCGAGGGCTTCAAGTGCTCCATGGGCTCCCACTGCGAGGTGGCCACTGATCCGCTCTGCGAGTCCGGGTCCTCTCTGTGCGCCTCCTGGCCTGTGTGCAAGCCCGATCTGGCCTACTCCAATCCCTGTGATGTGGGCACGCCCCTGTCCGATACGGCCACGGGCGAGGTGATGTACTGCTTCGAAGAGGAGCAGCGCCAGGGACGCAGCTTCCAGCCCACGGCCTTCTTTGAGCCAGAGCCCGAGGCGCTGACGAAGCAGGGTCGTGCCATGAGCAACCGCATCATGTGTCCGGCGGAGTACAAGTGCACGAAGCTCCATCGAGAGACGGAGAGCGTCTGCTGTCCGCTGCCGGAACAGACCACAGCCCCAGAAGATGCAGCAGGAGCTCGTCAACAAAGCAGTAAGTATATCCCTCCTTATCCTCTAAAGAAGATATATCTGATATTGGTTTTCTTCTTTGAAGTGTGCGAATATCTGAGGGACTTCTCGGAGCGCATGGAGGGCACCGAGGAGGGCATGCAGCTGGCTGTTCCATCGCCCCGCTGCAACGACGATGGCGACTACAGGGGACGCCAGTGCCAGCTGCGAACGATCCGTGTGACCAGAGCCGAGCAGCGCAAGATCCTCGAGGAGAACACCATCCGCCGCATGAGAATGCTCCTGGCCACCGCCCCCAAGCGGACTCGTCGCGATGCAGAGGCCGTACTGAAGCTGTACCGCGTGGATGATAGTGCCCTCAAAGTGCAGGTGGCGGCTCCCGTGATGGGCCGCAGTGCCAAGGTCATCGATGTGGGGGCCGACCGGCAGCAGGGACTCGGACAGCTGTTCGAAACGGAGTTCAAGAAGGTGGCTTCGGCCGCCAAGCGACCAATAGAGTCCGAGGATGATCTCGTCGAAATGGAGGTGGAGCAGTGCTGGTGCGTAGACAGCTTTGGCACGGAGATACCGCGCTCGAGGGGATTCAATGTCAGCGACGACACCTGCCAGCAGCTGCGCGAGGAACTGGACTGCCTGGATCTCACCTGCCGCATGGGCTGCGAGTACGGGTTCGCTTTGGATCAGGACACCCGCTGTCCGGCCTGCCAGTGCCGTGATCCGTGCGAGAATGTCAGCTGTGGCCAGGGCAAGGAGTGCCGCATCGTGGACGTAAGCTGCGAGGGCGAGTACTGTCCCCCGGTGCCTGCCTGTCTGCCCAGGAAGCCCGGTCAATGCCCGTACCTGGTGCCACCGGGACCCGATAATCTGGATGCCAATACGTGTGCCTATGAATGCCGCACCGATGCCCACTGCGAGGGATCGCGACGCTGCTGCTCCAACGGCTGTGGCACGCAGTGCGTGGAGCCGCAACTAAAGACCGCCTGCCAGCACCTGCAGGGGATCCAGCTGCATCAGAGCTCAGAGCTAGGGATACCCGCCCGCCAGATGTCCGTGGCACAGTGCGATCTGAAGAGCGGCAAGTGGGAGCAGGTCCAGTGCTCCCCCGACGGCCACTGCTGGTGCGTGGATGAACAGGGAGGGGCTATGCCCGGCACCAGAGTGAAATCTCCCGCGACACCGGCCTGCCAGGTGAACTCCAGCTTCGCCTGTGCCCCACTGAGTCCCAAATGCAGCCTCTCCTGCGAGAGCGGCTACCAGGTGGATGCCCAGGGCTGTGCCACCTGCCAGTGCCGCAGCTTCTGCGACGAGGTGAGCTGCGCCAGCGACGAGGAGTGCCAGCTGATCAGCGTCGAGTGCGTGGACAGTCCCTGCCCCAAGATGCCCATCTGTGTGCCGCGCCGTGCCTCCGTCTGCCCGGAGGGGTCTCCGCTGCAGCAGGGCGACCTGGATGTGAGCTGCGGGCCCCACAACGAGCACGAGGCCTGTCCCACCACCCACTCGTGTCAGTTGAATCCCGTGAGCAATCGCGGTGTCTGCTGCTCCAAGACGCGCGACGTCTGCTTTGAATCGATGGACAGTGTGTGCCTCTCCAGGAGCACGTCGACGAGGAACAGCACACGCTATCGATTCAGTCCGAAGGTCAACAAATGTGTGGCCGTGACTATCGATGCAGAAGCTCCAGCCTGTCAGACAAAGAATCTATTCCACAATGAACTCGCCTGCAATTCGGTTTGTCCTGGTAAGGGAATCCTTTCTCTGCAAATATTCCCGGAATAATTCCAATGGTATTCTCTCTGTTTCAGTTCTTACCCAATGCGAACGCCTAAAGCTGAAGAACAGCCTGGCTGCCCAGCGCACTGGACACTCTTCGGTGTGGTTCCAGCCCCGTTGTGATCCCATCACAGGCCACTGGAGCCCCGTCCAATGTTTGGGCAAACAGCCGCAGCCATCAGCCATTAGACCGCCCCAAACGGAGATCGTGAGTCGCGCCTTTGCCAGCAGCAGCAAAACCGTGGTGGAGGAGGAGACTGCTGCCAGCCCGTATGGCGTTTGCTGGTGCGCGGACAAGAAGGGAGCCCCACTGAAGGGCACTCTCACCCGAGAGATCGAACCCATCTGCAATAGCCGCCAGGCACGCAATCGCAAGAACTTTGACATGGGTGATCCGCTCATGGAGCAGCTGATTGGACAACTGACCCAACTCAATGATGTGGCCAGCGAGGATCTCGACTTTGAGGAGCTGGAAGCCAAGATACTGCCAGCCTCGACGGCCAGTGCTGCCGAGTCCAGTGTGACCGAACGGGTCCTGGAGTTGGCCAATTCCCTGCTCGACTCGCAGCTGTCCGTGGAGCAGCCCGCCCTGAAGCCCATGCAGCTGAAGACCACCCGCTGCCGGGGTCTGGCCAACACGGCCACCTTTCCCGTGAGCTGTGACGAGGCGGGCGCCTTCCGGCCGCTGCAGTGCAACGGACGCAGCTGCTGGTGCGTCGATGCGGCCGGCAATCAGCTGCAGGCCACCCATGTCTTTGGGGTCGGCGATCGACGGTGCACCCATGTGCCCATCGAGGCGGTGTCCATCGAGCTGCACATGACCAACAGCAGCGGGCGGAGTGTGAGGAATGCCTACGACACCATTCGCATGGAACTGCAGCAGCTGCTGGGCGAAGCCGTGGAGAATCTCCGCGTCCAGGAGAACTTTGATGGCTCTGCGATCGTCCGCTTCGAGCTGCACAACGAGTCCAAGGTGGATCTGGCCTTTGCCATCGAATCGGCCATCACGGCGGGCGAGTTCCATTTGGCTGGCGGCCACTTCCGGCCGGATCTGACGCGTTCGCACTTTGTGCACCGCAGTGCTGCTCCGGCCGTGGCCCAGGCAGCCACCGCCCAAGACGAGTCCATCCAGCTGGTGCTGTTCATCATGGCCACCAGCTCGGCCTTCCTGGTCAGCGTGTTCGTCGTCTATGTGATGCTGAAACGTGGCAGGAGCAGCAAAGCGATGCACTCCTCCTATCCGCACGGCGACAAGGCTGTGGACTACTCGGCCCCCATATTTGTGCTGGCGGCCAGTGGGATGGAACCCCATGGCATGGAGAGTATTAAGGGGGCCAAGGCGTAGGGCTGTTAGGCTCTTGTTGGTTGTTAAGATACATCTACATCTAGATATATATCTAAATCAATTTGTACATAAAAGTAACAGAGATCAGAGCTTAGGATTTACCTTTAGGGCGGGTTAGATTTTCTTTCATTCTGCCCCGCGACTAAGCCAAACGGGTAGCCCCCACTATCGCTAACTTATCGAATATGTTCTAGAACCCTAAGACGATTAATTTATGAATAAAGCTTTAAAATCGAACATATTTTTGTATTCACTTTTGATGGATAAGATAATACAGATACATTTCTACTAGTAATTATCTACTCTTTCACATTTCAATGGAATATTCCTGAGGCTATGCTTCCTTGACAAAGTTAATTTAAAGAGGGATACTTATTAAAACCCATAAAACAGACTGAGGAAAACGTGAAGGAAGCAACATCTTAGTAATTTTGAAGTTAGTTAAAGGACTAGTTCATAAATTCTTGAAAAAAAGGAATTTATGAAGGAAATTATTAAGAAAAATTATAGCTTGTAATTGAATTCTTCTATCTTCAAAACAATGAAGGAACTGTGTATCTAAGTGAGATAAAAATGAGTGAATTAGAGACATATATGTACAACACGAATGTATCTCATTCTGTGTAGAAATAATTAATCCTAGTTGACTCAGAGCTCCATAAAGCCTTAGGCAATACATCGATTATACCGAATACTTTCTAAAAATTTGGAAACTCTTAGTTTAATAAACCCATAGACCCTTCAAAAAGGAAACCTTTCTATTTGTCAGCAAACAAGTTTTGATTTTTAATGTTTAATAATACACATTCCGCGTACTCGTATTTGTATAATCGTATAATGATCGATGATCGTTATCATTACGGTGATTAGCTTCATGAAACGTACGTCTATCTTTCGTACAACTTTAATCCATATTCAATTCAATTTTGGCTTCATTTCTCGTGCAATTCGAACTCAGTTTTGTTTTGCATTTCGCATTTGTATAATTGTGTGTGTGAGTAACTATAGGTATATTTAATCTGTTCTTCATATGTATGTCGTATATGTGTGTAGTATGTGTATATTATATATCAATATCGTAGCTTTATGCTAAACCACAAGCGCCAGGCCATAAAGAGAAACCTGAACAGCTCTTATTCTCTCTCTTTGTTAGTTAATATTCTAAAAAAATTGTAAGAGCTCTCCTCTCGGATAGAAAAATGCAATACTCATGGGGTTACAATTGGAAAGTTCTTTTGATTAGCTTGTGGTTTTCTCTTTTAGAAAAATGCATTGCTTATATGTGTAGATCGTTTCGATTAAGAGTAAAACTTAAGAGTTAGGCTGTGAATGTTAGAAAGTGTAATGTTCTACCCAAGAAGACTTCGGGCTCCATCAACAATATTGAGCAAATCGGGAATACTTTTTACTGTTGCGCGGCTTAAGCTATATAGTGTTTTTTTCTTTGTTTTGCATGCAATTCAAACATTTTTAATATCGTAAAACTCGTGTATTGTATTGTAACGTATTGTGTGCAATATCATCGCTAAACTTTGGGATGAATGAGTTGTAGAATGATTGATGGATGGGTGGGGCATTGCCCGGAAGTTTTCTCTCGATTTTTCACTCTAATATTTGGTTACTTTTGTTAGTTGCTATTCTTCATAAATAAATGGTTTTTTTTTTTTTGTGTATAAATCTTATAAAAGAACAAAAGGGTTAGCGGCCCGTTGCCTCACAATAATGACGCAGAAATTTGGCCCTAAAATGTAGGTATAACAAATGAATCAGGAATCAGAAATCCGGAATCAGAAGGAGCTGCTGCTGCCAGGGATGGACTGAAAGGATTGAGTTTTTGGATTTTGGACTTTTCTGGACATCATCTCCACTTCATTTACTTCGCCTGGGATGCCTACTTGGCAGCTCCGCCGGCTGCTCCATTGTTGTTCCGATTGTTGTTTTGGTTGTTGTTCGCATTCCGGAAACCGCCGAACGGTATCGATGCCCGCTGATCCTCCATGCGTCCGCTCTGCACCTTCATGATCAGCGAGAAGAAGTCCTCATCGGGCACCGTGGCCCCACGTCCGGCCTGTCCACCGGCCTCGGGGGCCTGCGGCTGTGGTGCCTCTGCATCCATTGTCACATTTGGACGTGGCAATTCCGAGCGCTGCTCCTCCAGCCTTGAGCCCTGGCAACGCATCAGCATGTCGAGGAAAGCCTCATCCGGCTGCGCCGCGGTGGTGGCGCTCCTGGTCAGCGGCGGATGGGCCATGGCACTTGCATTGCCCGATGATGGCGACTTCAGGCCAGGCAGATTCGTGGGGTCCACAAACAGAGAGTTCTGCTGCACCAGCGGCTTTCGCGTGGCTCCTCCTGTGGCAGCTCCAGCCACCGGCGGACCATTTGGATTGATCTTGATTGAGCAGCGCTGGTCGTCCATGCGCTTCGACTGTGATCGCGATAACATCTCGAAGAAGTCATCGTCTTTGGCCTTTGTATTCTTGTTGGCAGCAGACGCCGCCCTCTGCTTCTCCTCGTGCAAGCGCTTGCCATCCGGCGTGATTTTAATCAGATCCAATTGCTCCATGCTCTGGCGACGCACGCGTATCTGAAGAGGAAGGTCAAATCGTGTTTAAGGAAAGCTTATCACCTTTTTTTCCCACTCACCATTCGCCCCTGCGAGTTCTCTGATCCGTCCGACTGATGTGAGTGATCCGAGGCACTCGAACGCTCATCCTCTGTGGGACTTCGCTCGGTTTCTGGGAGGCCCAGAAGCTTGCGCAAATCTGAGATGTTTACACGAGCCGTGCTCTCGCCCACGGGGTCGTGCAGCTCTTTGGCCAACTGTAGATGCGATTCGGCATACTGCAGCGATCGCTCATTGTTGCCCATGGCAGAGTGGGCATTGCCCAGGGACCAGCAGGCGCGGGCCTCGCCAATGCGATCGCCCAGCTCTTGGGCAATGGCCAAATGTCGATTGTGGAACTCCACGGCTGTGTTGAATTCGTGGAGCAGGGTGTAGGTGTTCCCGAGACTGTAGCATGACTGGGCCTCCACCTCGCGTTCGCCCAGCTCTACGGCCAGGGCCAGGGTGCGACGATAGTGCTCGGCGGCGTCCTCGAATTGCCCCAGGAAGATGTGAGAGTTGCCCAGGTTGCTGTTGGCCCTGCGCTCGGCCGCCCGATCGCCAAACTCTCTGGCGATGCGCAGCCGCTCCTGGTGATGCTCGATGGCCGCTTGAAAGTCGCCGAGGAGGTAGTACGTGTTCCCCAAATTCCCGCACGCCCTGCCCTGGGCACCGCGATCTCCCAGATCGCGCATTAGCTTGAGGTTCTCCTGGTAGAACTCCACGGCCTTGGCCAGGGCCTCCTTCACATCCTCGCCGAACTTTCCAGGATTCCGCTGTCCCATGTGCTTGCCCTTGGCGTGGTAGACGTTGCCGAGATTGTAGAGGGCTCTTCCCTCGGAGAGGCGGTCGCCCAGCTGACGGGCGAGGGTCAGGTGTCGCTCACAACAGATTGCCGCCTCGTCGAAGCGGCCCATCACCTTCAGGGTGTTGCCGAGATTCCCGGACGACTTGGCCTCGCCCAGCTTGTCGTTCATGGATTTGGCCAGCGTCAGGTCGTGATTGTGGTACTGCATGGCCTTGGAGTAGTCGCCAAGGTAGAAGTAGGCGTTGCCTAGCTGCGAGTAGATGGCTGATAAGGTGCGAAGATCCTCGGTGCCCGCCTGAATGGCGGCCTGAAAGAAGGCCACGCCTGCCCGACAGTCACCCGCCTTGCAGAGGCGCTCCCCCTCCAAGGCCAGCTCCAGGCACATGCTGGAGCCCCCATCCGAACCGAGATGTGAGTTGGAGTCGTGGCCACCGCCGATCCCGAGCGTGGATACGTTTTCCGCGGACGCGGAGAGCGAGGACATGTCTGTGATGTGATGCTACTGATGCGACGATCTCAAAATTAGGGAGCTGTCCACTTTACACTTGCTTCCCCGGGGCACACACAATGGCTGCAGGTCTTTAGCGGGCACCTTACACAAGCGGAGAGAGTTTGGGCCCGATATTCAGAGTCGAAATTGCTATAATTAATATCTTTTGTACCGTTTTGGGCAAATTATTTCGTTAATTTCATTCTGATTCACTTTTTAGTGTGGCCAAAGTTTGAAGTGTTGTTTATGTCTGAAAAGAGTGATTTCATTAAAGTCGTGACAGCATAAAACGCCGTACAGTACTTTTATGGCATTCCGCAGCTGCAAGATAGCGGACATTTTTTGTTTAAAATGTACAATATAACTTAATCGGATAAAATTATGCGGGCAGGCCTGAGGGTTCTAACTAGCTAGTAATATACGTAATATCAAAAACGAGGAATATGCATGATGGAACTTGAAAAATTCCTCAGTATATTTACGGTATATTTTGAAAATATACGGTATATTTCGGTATATTTCTGAGGGTCAGACCGAATATCCAATCGACAATCACACCGGACGCCATCTTCTTTTCCACGCAACGCCGCAAAAAAGAAATATATATATATTATAAATATAAGAATATAAGTTGTGCTCGAAATTGTATAAATTTGCGGTAATTGCTTAAACCAATTATAGAGCGTGTCGGTTTTTAAATCAATATGAGCACACCGCCGCCAGATATACTTTCGGCTGCGGCGTGCAGAGCATCATCCTCAGCAGCCAATGGCAGCAGCAGCCGTGGCGGTGATAAGGAGCGCTCCCGTTCCAAAGACCGCAGCCGCGACAAGGAGCGTGACAAGAAACGAAGGTGAGTGTGGGCCACATTTAGCCGTGCTGTGCTGTTATGTAACTAACACGTTGCCTCGCACAGAGACCGGGACAGTAAGGACCGAGACAGTCGCCGGCGGGATAGCCGCGACAGGGAGCGCGAACCACGCGACAGAGATCGGGATCGGGACCGCGATCGTGACAGGGAGCGTGAGCGCGATCGTGATCGCGATTCCCAGACGAATCGAAGCCGGTCCCGGAATAACGAGGACTTCGACAGACGTCGGAAGCGTTCCCGCAGCAGGGATCGAAGTGACCGCAGCGATCGCAAGCGGGATCGTGACCGTGACTCGCGGTCCAGGCGTAGCAATTCTCGTGGCGGTCGCGAAGACTTCAGTCGGAGTAACCGGCGGCGGTCACGCAGTCGCAGCTACGAGCGGCGGAGGAATGATCGGGGGGGCAGGGATCAGCAGAGAAACAGTCGCGAGAGGGGCAGCCGTGAGCGAACCCATGTGAACCCCTTCGACACGTCCAATAATCGCAGCTCGATGAACCGTGAGCAGGAACCGCGTATACCCTCGTTATTTGACCGGCCGCAGCACGCGCTGGACACGATTCGGGAGGAGCCGCGCGAATCGCGATTCGATCTCTCACAGACCCTGCTGGAGCTGATGGGCAACGCGGGTGGCAACAAGGGATTCGCCTCGTTCTTCAACAATCAAAACAGCAATGACTCAATGAGCAATGGTGCCCTGGACAATCCATGTAAGTGCCGATCGATTAAGTTTCTCGAGTCATTGAATAACTTTCGTAACTTCTGAATCCTGCAGTTGACAGCGCAGCGGAACGGAAGCGCAAACGCAAATCCCGATGGGGCGGCACCGAGAACGACAAGACTTTCATACCGGGAATGCCCACCATTCTTCCCTCCACGCTGGACCCCGCCCAGCAGGACGCCTACTTAGGTAAAGCCAACCTTCATGCTGCCTCCGAGCGGCTCATTTTCGTAGCTCATTTCGAAACTAAGTTAGCTCGTAAGCACTGCGTAACTAGATTCTAAGTCTAATGACAAAAACAAATTAAGGATGAGCAGAAAACAGAATAGTCCTCGATAGAGCGATCCACAAATCAGAGATGTGCAGACGGGGACGTGCAGCTGGCCAGAGAGAGCGTAAAACCACAACCTAAATAAGAATCAAACATCCACAACAAATTGCATTGAGCGAACTATAATAATCTCTCGTTCTCTTTTTGAAGGGGATTCCGGCGTGCCACACACAAACGATACGAAACGAAACGACGTGTTCCAAAAACGGCTAGAATACATATAATACTTGCAGAGATTAATCAAAACCCAAACCCAAATCCAACTCAATTAATTAATTAATTTGCTTGTAACCGCTCACAGCATTTTCAGTTAGTTTAGGAACGGATACACAAATGCGATAAAAGCGCCACTCTCTAGATACCTTATCCCCACTTAATACGATATCTTTCCTCTTCTCTAGATAATCCAGCATTTGACGTTTACTAATGTCGAGGTTGCACTCGATTTTCTTCCTTCTTTTCTAACGCCTTTTACTTACAGTTCAATTCCAAATTGAGGAGATCAGCCGCAAGCTGCGCACCGGCGATCTGGGCATTACACAGAATCCGGAAGAAAGGTTTGAACACTGTTATCTCTTTCTATCTCTCTATCCATGCTCCCACGACCAGAAAGCCAAAGAACATGCAACACTTTCCTTCCCGATCAGAGCACCGCCAAGGGGTCTACTTGTCTGGAAGGATGCGTCGCCGGGATCTAATCTTAACATGATTTGTACAGGTTTCATTGTAGCACTTGATGCATTTGGGGGGTGTTCACACATCAGATCCATACTCTATAGTCATTATTTATCCAGTATTAAATTCTAAATTTCACATCATTTAAGGGGTTATATCACTCTCAATCGATACCCCATCTTGCGGAGTGGCATAGCCCCCGAAATGGAGGCCACGGCGAACGCTAGCTAAATGTTGAACTTAACTTACAAAACCTTTAACTTTTCGGGTGAATGAGTGAATATTTAGTATACCCCGAAGGTTCAAAAGAGGAGGGACTGCTTGGAGGAGGCTAACCTTTGTAGCTATTTTTGTTGTTGAAATGTTTTTGTGTAATGATAATAATGAAACTCTTCAAGGGATTTTCCGATTTTAGAGACAGCGATCAAATCGTTGATTGATTGATTGATTGGCTGATTGATTCGATTCCCAGCAGCAAAATGTAAATCGTAAGCAAAAAGCGCCTGGCAACAAATCGGAATAGAACTCTACATGATAATAAATTCCAACTCTTTTTCTCTTCCACCAAAGCGAATTTCGAATTTCTGCTAAAGAAATCCATGAGAAACTTTTACAGAAGCTCCAGCCAGATCCGATCTGATCCGATCCGATCCGTATAGGCCGCAACCGAATCGAACGAATTAATCGAAATTCTTCTTTTCTCAATTCCCCAGCGAATAATCTCTTTCTGCTAATCAAAACTTTGCTAATGAAACCACTTGATTAATGAATTCTGATTTGCAACTTACAGCATACGATATATACGACATAAACGTTAATTCTTAGTAGTAATTACGATAAGATCATTAAGTCTAGCTCCAAGAATCAATCCTCTAGCATAGTCGAAACAGTGCAGTCTCAACAGAACCGTCTCCTTTTTTCTGCTCTGCTAACCCACAGATCTCCATCGCCCGAGCCCATCTACAGTTCTGATGGCAAGCGCCTGAATACACGCGAATTCCGCTACAGAAAGCGGCTGGAGGAGCAGCGTCACCAGCTGATTGTCAAGATGCAGGCCGTGAATCCAGAGTTCAAGCCGCCAGCTGATTACAAGTAAGTCGAGCGTCTATCTTCTTTTGGCATCGGTATTTCTTATATCGTTTTTTCAGACCGCCTGTGACCCGAGTCAGCGACAAGGTCTTGATACCGCAAGAACAGCATCCAGACATCAATTTCGTGGGCCTGCTGATCGGTCCGCGCGGCAACACGCTCAAGGCTATGGAGAAGGATACGGGGGCCAAGATCATTATACGCGGCAAGGGATCGGTGAAGGAGGGCAAAGTGGGACGCAAGGATGGCCAACCGTTGCCGGGCGAAGATGAGCCGCTGCATGCGTTCATTACGGCTCCCAATCCGGAAGCGGTGAGGAAGGCTGTGGACAAGATCAAGGATGTAATACGTCAGGGCATTGAGGTGCCGGAGGGGCACAACGATCTCCGTCGCATGCAGCTCCGCGAGCTGGCCCAGCTCAATGGAACGTTGCGGGAGAACGACATACTGCGCTGCACGTGCGGATCCACGGACCACAAGTCCTGGCAGTGTCCTGACAAGCCCATTATCACCAACACCATTGTGTGCACCTCCTGCGGCGGCACCGGACACTTGACCAAGGACTGTCGCAACAAGCGACCTGGTTCGGGCGCTCCGGGCATGGCCTGTGAGGATTCGCAGGCCAAGATTGACGAGGAGTACATGAGTCTGATGGCCGAGCTGGGCGAGGGTCCACCGCCGCCAGCGGCCAAGCCAGAGCCACCGGCCGCTCCTCAGCTGCATCGAGCGAGCTACAGCATCTTTGACAAGAAGCCCTCGCAGATGCAGGCCATCCAGTCACCACCTAGCTCCTCGTCCCGTGATCACCAGCGCGATCTGGGCGGATGGGGAGCGGCGGCGCATGAGCATGGCATGGGAATGGAGCATGGTATGGGAATGGAGCACAATATGGGAATGGAGCATGGCATGGGGGGCATGGAACAGCACAATCTGGGCATGGACCTTGGCATTGGCATGGGCATGGATCACGGGATGTCCTCATATGTTCCGGCCCCGCCCGCTGCACAGGCCACGCCGCCAATGCCGCCACCCTTGATGCCGTGGATGAGCGCTCCGCAGCCGCCGCCGCCAGCCACCGAGCCGATGAATCCACCCATACCAGGCACATTGCCACCGCTCATACCGCCGCCACCGGGCACCAGTGCACCGCCCATGCCGCCATGGGGTAGTGGCTACAGCGGCTGGGGGGGCGGCTATGCGCCGCCTCCACCACCGCCCTGTGGCCCACCACCCCCACCCTTGAGCCTGTCACAGCCGCCACCACCGCCGCCGCCATCCATCTGACCACCTCTCCCGGAGCCCTAGAGCTGCCAATAAATTGTACATCCAATGACGACAGTCCTCAACCGTGTGCGACTGTCCCTGCAATCAATTAATATACACCCCCTTTGACTTTTTGCTTACTTTACAACATAATCGAGATGGCCCTACAAAACTAATTTGTATTTTATGATGCTTCAATAAAGGACGCAATTATTATACTACCGGATCGGAGATTTCATCGAGGAAACGAAGGAATTGATTCTATCGATTCCTTTTCTTTATTAGTGGAGTCTTTTGTGTGTGTTTGTGGTGAATGTTAAGGTAGAAAATATCTTGAATAAGGCCTAGAATCTTATTAAATTTAACCGTGCTTGGAGAAGTACTGTTTGGACTCCTCCACATCGGGCTTGATGGTGGCCGGATTGGTCTTGGGATTCCAATTGGCCGGGCACACCTCGCCGTGCTGCTCCACGAACTGGAAGGCCTTGATCAAACGCAGAACCTCATCCACAGAGCGGCCGACGGGCAAATCGTTGATCGAGTACTGACGCAGAATGCCATTGGGATCGATGATGAAGGTGCCGCGCAGCGAGATGCCCTCCTTCTCCAGCAACACATCGTAGTCGGCCGAGATGGTCTTGGTCAGATCGGAGAGGAGCGGATAGTTCAACTGGCCCACGCCTCCGTTCTTGCGGTCCACATTGCACCAGGTGAGATGGCTGAAGTGCGAGTCGACCGACACGCCCAGAACCTCAGCGTTGATGTCCTGGAACTCCTTAATGCGTTCACTAAATGCAACGATTTCGGTGGGGCAAACAAATGTGCTGCATGCGGAAAGAGTCAAAGGTTACATGTTGCTGATAAACGGCAATGGCAAACGTCTTTTTGTACGTACAAGTCCAACGGATAGAAGAACAGCACCAGATATTTGCCTCTGTAGTCCTCTAGCTTGACCTCTTGGAAGCTATTTCCCAGCACGGCCAATCCCTTGAAGTCCGGAGCCGGCTGCTGCACGCGAACGGTGCATAATGGAGCAGCTACGGGCGAAAAAATGCCAGTCATACACTGAATACGAATGTTGTGGGTACTATACTCACTCTGATGCAGGAGGCGGGCGGCCTGTTTCTGCTGGCCCAGAATGCTTTTGCCAAGCAATGGCACCTGAAATGCATAATAAATAGATAAGTACGTTTTATTCGAGTCAAAGTTGACGCCGGCCCCATTTCATTACGTAATCGCAGGGGCATGTTTTTGGAATTTCATGGTCTGTCGCTGCTCCACTTACGTTACGAATCAATGCGCGTCCGATGAAAGACATCTTAGTTTGCAATTCACACAAAAAGTAATTTAGCTCGCTTTACTAAAGTTAGTAAAGTTAAGTATTTATTTACCGGCAATGTCCAGCTGATACCTGACCAGTGTGACCGCGATATCGATACCATATACGGTCTGACCCTCTGTAGCAATCGTTCCTATTGCTCAATTTTGATATTCCGTTGAATAATGCTGACTAACTAAATTCCTAAGTCCTGCCCACATAGTTTTAAAATATTGATGCATATATTTTCTACAAGTATAACTACTTTTAAGTACTGCTATTTAGTGTATTTTTACTAAAACAAGGGTTAAACAAAAATGTTTAACAGTCGCAATGTTGTCACGTCACGTTGCTGGTATTTAAAGACTTGTTGGTAGTCAACCGGAGGATGGGCATTTATATACCCTATTTCGTTGGTTTTATATGAAGATACTGTTTTTCAAACTTTTTTAAAACGTAATTAATTAATACATTTTCTCAAATTGATAATTTTAGACGTATTCATGCATTTGATTAGTTTCCTGTATAAATATCCTGATTCTAGACTCAGTAAGAAGACCACTAATTGCAAAGTTTCGTTGAAATAGCTTTAAATCAGAAAATGCATTCATTGGAGCTTAAGATGACAAACATATCCTCAGTTATATACCTCAGTTCTGATACCTTTTCCTTAGGGTATCAGAAGTTCCTCATTCCACGAAAAGAAGATATCCCAAAAAGTGAAAAAAGCATACAAAAAGTCCCCAGAAATATACCAAAAATATAACGACAAATTATTCGCAAGTGACGGCTTCAAAAGCTTTCTTTGGATATCGAAAGCACAGCTATGGTATCGATATGTCGGGCGGCACATTTGAAAACTCTTTGAGGGAAAGTAAATTTTAGCGAATCTGTATCTTGTTTTTGCTGCTTACTGTCCCTGGTTGCTATTGTCCGAAGTGGAAATAAGGAAATATAATAGAAAGTGTAGCAAAATATTTACCACGCACTGAACACGCCGCACAATGGTAATGAGCTGCTTACATGTCCATATATTTGCACTACATGTGTTTTGTTCGCCGTTCGTTAATCTACTAAATGCCCGAAATCGGCTCAGCATCAGACTCACCCTCACCCTCTGCCTCAGCCTGGTCCTCTCGCATTCTGGAGGCGCACAAAGGGAAAGCGCAACGCGCACCAAAAGAATGCCCCAGAATTTGCTCTGGTTTTGTCTTTTGGTTTGCGGGCAGGCACAATGAAGGATCTTGATACTTTTGTGCCTTGCTGGATGCCGCCGGGTTCCATGATCCATTTCAAACAATGAATAGGCATTCGAAATCCCTCAAAAACTCACATACGAGTACGAGTACGAGTAGAGACATAAAAATGGCAAATATTTTTGCATATTTGGGCCTAATGTTGGCAAAACATCTGACATCTCGATGGAAATACGCCCACACACAGCGGCCTTTCCCCTCCCAAACAAACACCAGCTGCCCGGCCCGGCCCGCCCCGTCCTTGATCATGAGCTGAATCCATCTCTCCCCTCCTGGGGAGGGGCAGTGGGAGTGGGGCTCTTACTTTCCCGCAATTAGTCAATTCCCATGTTTGCAATTACATTCTACCACCCTCCACCATTTTCCACATCCCTCGCATTTCCCATCTTGCTCGTTTGCCTGCCTTTTACAATTTTCGCTGCTTTTCATCTGTAATTTGGCGCAAATTACGCGCTCCAAGTGGCTCCCAGCCTGTATCCCTGTCCCTGCCCTGTCCTTCCGCCCGTCCATCCAGGCGCATTTGGTCGTTAACTTGTTTATGTGCCGGGGAGGCAGCCTCTGGCTGGGGGATGCGTTAAAAGGCAACGCTAAGTAATTATGTGCAGCTTCCTCGGGCCGGTCCGAAAATTGTGTATCCCGTGGGGCACTGCTGCCCAATCTCCCAACCGAGTGATTGTGTTGACCTGGTCCATGATTTAGCGATTCTTTTGCACTGCACTGCACAGACAGACAGTTTGACTACTTCTACCAATTAAAATTGCACGTCGCTTTGTCTGGCCTCTGCCCAGATTTTAGAACTCGGTGCTCGGCTTGGTATTCACATATCGCTTTCAATCCCCCGGCCCGCCCGCAGGATTTGCGCAGATTTACATAATTTATACAAACACCACTTGAAGATGTGGTCCTCGTCGCATCGGGCGTTCGTGTGCCATGCCATAGGGATCTCCTGGGCCGGCAGCGGCAGGCTCAGCTCGGGGATTCTCTGAAGGCGTTGCCGACATTCACACGCACTTTCAAAGCTGCTCAGGTGCCGCTCGGTCTCTGTGTCTCTTTCTCCTGTCGCAGCCTCATCCGCAGCCTCAGTCCCAGTCCCAGTCTCATCTTGTGCTCATTGTCAAACAGATGCCGTCATATTAGCACAAATCTGCTTACGTTTTTGTTTCCATCTCGAGTGTGCTCTCACCCAGAGATTGGCCCAGATTCCGAGGGCTCAGGGCGCTCTTGATTTGTGACAATTGTCACAATGCGCCCCGGCTTAGGCTCGAGGTGATGAGTGCTCCTGTTCGGGGCAACGCGTAATCCTGATGCAAATCTAGCTAATGTGATTCGTATCAGTTCAGGAGAGATAACCATACCAAGGATCCTCAGTCTTCTCTCTCCATTCTCTCCCCATCTTCATTTCCAATCTTCGTGCAATTTCTTTCTTTGATGCTCTTTTTTAACACTTTTGTGTGTTTGGAAATTCGAGATGTTTGCCAGTTAATTAAGAAAGTGTGCACGACAATGTGGAGACAATGCATTCGTGCATTCGGCATGGCCAAAGTATCGCATTCGTGGCGTGAGAACTCGGTTCCGTCTGGGACACTTCACACCTGCATCCCCATCATCCCTGTCGAGGACAAAAAATGTCTGGAGTTCGGATCACCTATAACCATGCAATCATTGGCTCTGGTAGGTGGTATATTATTATTATATTTGAGGAGGTTTCAATGTTGGAAGGAGTTTCCTCCTTGAAGTAATACATTTTATGTGCCTGGGTAATTGAATTGAATTAACTATAATTCATACTAATTTGTTGTAGACAACTTTATAGAAAACATTAAATAACAGAAACTTTGATGAGGCATTAAAATCAGAATTTTTAACGAGAGATTAACGAGCGATATGATAGACCATTGTATACCATTGAAGGGCTTAAGGAAGCATATCCGACTCCGTAGAGTATATATATATAAATTCCTGATCAGGATCATTAGGGGAGTCGATGGTGCCCTCTCAGTCTCTTTCTCTTTTAAGGTATTTTATCAAAATTTATGTTTTTGTGCACTCGATGTGTTAGGTATGAGCAATATATAGCCAGATTTGTGGAGAATGGAGATCGTAAGAACTTATCAATCATCATTGTGTATCTGGGTTATTTCCTTTGTAGAGATATGTAGATACAATACATATCCCCCCACTGACCCATTAATCTACGTTACTAATTAACATTACCTTTCAAGCAAGTATGGAGGTATTATATATCCGTACATGGATTAATTTACGTATTCATTGCATTTCCTATAATGTTGATAAAATCAGCCTTCATCATTTTCGTACACGGATATGTACTGTTACTCATATGTATATCTGCCCATAGCCATACACCAACACATTCATTCTGGTTTGGCCAATACCAAGCCCATTCACCGAGAGATGCATTAAAATGGCGTGAAAATTATTGCCATTGATTTCTGCTGCTGCTGCTGCTGTGCTGCTCTTGTGGCTGGCTACAATTTCCCCACCTCTCTCTTTCAGGCTTTGTTGTTATTGCAGCACACAATTTGCAGCAATTTGAATACATTTATAAAAAGCGCTCTCGACCATTAATAATAATTGCTCTGGTTTAAATTTTAATGGCAATTGTTGGTAAACAAACGCACACGATAGCAGCAGGGCCAAGGGGGTTGGCGACTGGGTGGATGGCGTGGCTCCAATGGATGCCAATGGCGCCCCTTGTTAATTTATATTTATTGCAATGGAAAACTATATAGCATCGATGCAGCAGCGAAAAACAGCCAAAATGCATTTGCCATACGAGTCAGGGGAAAAGCACCATTGCCAGGAAAAAATAATAACAATAAAGCCTTTATTGGGGCAAACCCTAGTAGATTCATCAGTTCTATAGTGCTACGATTTTGATAGACTATAATTCGATATAATAAAAATCAGTAGCTATGTCTGTCATACTAAGAAAGGGACTACGTGGGACCGGATACTAATGCAAGATCAAAAAATGTAACATTTTAAATGGAAAAAGAATGTTTGGACCGCAGAGCCTTCTAAAAATAGACTGAAAAATCCCCCACTGCCATAGGAAAAACTTTCCAACTCAAATGTAGGCAATTTTAATTTAATTTAAATACAAATGCCCATCCCCTCTACCTCTCTGTCCTTATAGGCACGCTTTTCCTGGAATGGCTGTTGATTTTCAAAGCAATCGCAACAATTCAATCACTTTGATGTTTGTTGCCCACAAAACGAGCGACTCTCCTGCCTACCCGCGGCACGCCCCCTAATGTACCTCCGTCTGCCCCAACCACCCTCTCCATCAAACTGAACGTATGTTAACGCCCAGTTACAGACATTTAAGCGCCATAGTCGTCGCTTTTTAAACATCAATGCGATTGCATTTACCCCGACCACGTCGCCAGCTCCGTTCGCAACACCCTCGACACTCATCCATCCATCCATCCTGCGGACAGGAGCTGGTGGCGGCAGCAACATGTAATTTCTTTAATGGTTTTTCCCTCTAGCCTCTCGCCTCTCGCCCGCCCTCACTCTCCAGTGCCACAATTCAAAACGAATGTCCCAAAAATAAACAAAAAATCAAATTTCAAATGAAATAAGGTGTACAAAATGGAAGAAAACGAACACTGAAAACAAAAGGACGACTGCAGAGGTGTAGAGCGGAAGGGGCACAGGTGGTCATGGTCGGAAACGGAAGTAAGTTGCCACGCAATTAGTTGGGGCCAGACAGGGCTCAAGGAAATTGCGAGTTGGAACACTTCTCAGAATAGTATGATCTATTTTCAAGTAGGGGGAAAAAATGCAATACATAATATCATTTATTTTATTCCTACTTTTGTTCGTATTGAAGAATATTCAACAAAGAGAACAACGCTGATAGAATGGTTATTAAACAGAAAGAAATGAGTGTTTTAGAAGATAAAAAACCTCATGGAATGACATACAAAAATATGTATACCACTATAACTATTTGATTATAGGAAATAAAGCACTGAATCTTTATAGATCTAAGGTAGTTAATGCCTGTGTTAGCAAGAGAAATTGGTTATTATAATTGAAGTATATCAAACCGTAAAATGTTTACAATTTAATTACATTCCCAGCTACTTCAGCGACTCCTGTAGTAGCAGTTCCGTGGATGTGGATGTGTTTGTGTGCCTAAACGCATTAAAACACTTCATTATGCCTAATCCTGTGTGATATAACAAAAGCCAGACACGCACGACTCTCAAGCTTCGGCCATGCCCTTGCCTCAGTCCACGCCGAGGACCAGAATCAGGGCCAAGTCCCGGCCCCGAACATATGCCACTCGAGTACACTTGAGCAACTTTATTAACAGGCTGAGGGCTGTGGGCTCTGAGAAGGGGTGCTGGCACTAAAACTAGCATCCGGATCGGGGTTCGTTATAATGGGATGGCAGCAGCAACAGTAGCTGCGGCAGAGGTAACGTTACATTCGCTCGCATTTGCATGTAAGGAATCAGGGCCTGTCAGAAACCATAAAGTGTATAAATACCTTGTTTAAAACTATATGCGAGTATTTACCCTTGCCCCTTGCCGGGCACTCTCTCTCTCTCCCTCCCCCTGACATTAGGAGTGCGCGCACGTGACGTGAGGCATTCAACCACTTTGATTTCCGCGTTGTTTGCCGTACATTTTACGCCTGATTACGAAACACATGGAAGATGCGAAAGGGTCCGATCTGATTGATGAAAATCTCACGGGTCGCCGTCATTAGGGGAAGGCCTGCCTGCCCACCGGCCTTATAGGAATAAGTACAAGTATATCCATAAACATATTCATTTAATTTCATTTTCAACTTCCGCTTCAACCAAGTGAACAGTGGCCATGTTTAGCCAACAGATCGGAACGCCCTCAGCTGTGCACTTGGCCGGGGAGCACGACTATATCTGGCCATATCTATATCTATATCTAACTAAAGTTGAGCACATAATTGCCGGTAGCTCGGACTCAGACTGGCGCCAGGCGACTCAGCCTCAGCCTCTCTCTCCTGAAGTGAATTATTGAAATCATAATTTTTGAGATCTGCCCCTGCCAAGGGTTTACTTCGTTCCTCGTCCTTTGTGTAAGTGCCTGCAATGCAAATTTGGCTGGCCAGGAAGGGAAGGGTGCTGGACCTGGAACCGCGCATATCTTAAGCCGATCTAATGCCGCTATCCAGGTATCACTGCTACCGTTTGCCCTCCTCTCCGTCCGTGCGTTTGGCTGCTCGTTGTGTTGGCAACAAATTGGATTACAATTAAATTGCATTTACATCAACAGGCCTTTGTTGGCCCGGCCCTCAATTAAAAATTTGTTATATTTTCTATATTTGATATGGAAACCTTTCGATATCCAGCTGTGTTTCGGCCGAGATTCACAAGATAATTAACGAATGGCGGCCATCGAAAATAATCTGAATACTTGGGTGTTTGTATGGGAAACAATATCATTACGGGCTTTAGGATGGAACTTGGAGGGTTGTGGGCAAAACGCAGTGAAATGTTAAGAACTTTATCTTTCGCTGAGAACTGAGAACCATATCAAAAAATATAATAATATCCAATACGCAGTATAGATACATTTTTATGTTAGAAGATCAATAAACTGTATCTGTATGTAAATCTACATATCCTGGCTTTCCAAAACGGATCTTATTTACAGAGAACTGTCGGGGTTTCTTTAGCTAATCCTTGTCTTATTAATAGTACTTCAAGTTAATCTGAGAAAAGCATTGGTCCCTGGCAATCACCTAGTACAAATCCAACCATAATGCATCATCATTAGCCAAGTCGAAGCACTCTTTGGGTCCCGGGAATCTATGTGGCTCTCTTTGTGCCGTGATTGCGTTGGCTTTTAACATTCGCCCAAAAATAATTGAATTGTTCTTCGTTATTTATTTTATTATTTTGCTTGTCTCTTATTATTGTTCCAGCTTACTTTGGGCACAGAGCAGAACCGCACAGACACACAGAGACAGACAGACAGCACTATCAGCCAGGGTCCCAGCCCCAGCCCCAGCCCCAGCCCCAGCCGCAGCTCTATGAGCCATTGTGCCAGACCTCTCAGCTGGAGGTGTGGCTGGGCGGCTGGATAGCTGGATGGTTGGGGACGTGGCTATGGGGTGTATCTCTAGATGGGTGGCACTTTTGCGCCATCAAAACGGCGCGTCATAAAATACGCGAATTGCATTTGCCATTTACGATGTGATTCCCGTTTTATCTTTGTTTTTCCCTCTGCCTTGCTATTCCTTGCTGGTTGAGTTGAGGCTTTGTGTGGGTAGAAGGCGGACTCCGTGCTGATTCCTTTGGGGATTTTGCGCACAAAGCAGTGCGAAATTGAATGTGGGATTTGACAGAGAGATAGAGGGGCTCTCTATACGAGTATGTGCTGGGTGGCTGGGTGGTTGGGATGGCTGGCTGGCTGGCTGGCTGGTTAGGTGTCTGTAAATGGTGGGAGGTAATTTTATTGCATTGCTTTTTATGATGTGGCGACAAATTGATATTTCCTTTTGACCAGAGTCGGCTGAGACGGGGTCGGGCGGGGCGGTGCGGTGCGGGTGATTCTTCTTCGCCTTTGAAGGCCAATTGAGCTACACGGGTGCAGCAACCGCAAGGAGGCAGGCAGGGGCAGGAACACTCTGCAACACACGCACTCTGGGCGGTCCTCTCGGGCCCCCGTTGAGCCAGGGGTCGTCTTATAAAATAATTAAGTCTTAGCTGCTATTTGCCGCTCTCCGAGTGTATGTCTGTCTGTTTATCGGTGAGTCCTTTGTCCTCCTGTCGGCGGTTTGTCCGTTTGTCTCTGTTGTGCGTGCGCATCCTAGCGTCATTAAGGACTTTAGCGCGATTTTCGCAGTGTTTGTGCGCGCCGACATCGATGCCGAGCACCGCACGGTTGCCAGGATCTCATCTCCCGTTAAATTTGAAACTTTTACTTTTCATTTTCATTCGGATGCCGCGCCCATTCAGCGATTTTTTCTTTATTTTTGTGCTGAAATCAACTGTAAGTTAATCGCATTAATCCGCGATCGTCTTTCAAGTGGGTCCTGTGCGATCCTTTTGCCGGCAAGCATTCAGTTGCAAAATTAGGCGGCACACAAAAGCCAGGGGCATCATCACGATCTGCTAAGGGTGGTGAGCAGGGGGAAAGGTGAATGAAGGGTTCTCCATTCGTAGGGAACATCAACATCAACCCAATAGACTTTGAAAGGCACAATAGAACACTGCCAAGATGGCTTCTCCATGCATATTTAATTTGTATCCATGTTGTACATGTCGTATGGGTGACATTTGAATTATGTTTCGAATATGTATATTTCTTTAAAACGAAACTGGCCATAAATAATATAAATATTCAACAAAATACAACCCTTTTATATTCGATCTTGTACACATACATACATTCCAATATATAGGGAAACTGTTTGAAGTTCGTCGCTTTTTTCATCTTTTACATAACTAGAAACTAGTATTTATGTATATCTAAAAGTGTTATCCGTCCAGGACTGATACACAATATATTTATATTATCTATTTATATTATCCAAGTACACAATTATGATTAGTTTTCCTCCTTATTTCCATTTCACAGATCGTTTGCGCCCTACCCTCGGGCCAAGCAAATTAAACCAATAATTTATCTGTCAATTTTCCGACGCTGTGCTGGCCACAGAGCCATATCGGATTCGTCCCTCCCCGGACCTCGGGGGCTGGTTCTACGCCCTTGATTTCCAAGAGTACTGCCAGGCAAAAGGATTCAATTCGCACAACAATCGTTGTTCTCTGTCTCTCTCTGTCTCTATCTCTCTCTGTTGTGAGTCGCTGTCGGGCTCTACCAGCCTCTTCTCAACAGATTCCCCCGCCTCAAGCCCGATTCTGCTGCAAATTGGTAATTTTATACTGTTGGCGGTCCCTTTGTTTGGTCTACGGACGGTGGCTGGTCGGATGGTCAGGCTCGATAGCGTTCTCTTGATTGTGAATAATACAAAATAATTGTTTAAAATCAAAACCGTAAATGCTTTTGGCCATTGTTCGTGTTCTGTTCTGCACTTGTTGGTTTAATTAGAAATGCTTGCAGACCAAAAGGGAATTATATACTGGCCAAAGTTTTCCCTTTTCCCCATTTTCCATTTACCATTTAATATTTTATATTTAGATTTCAATTGATTGCCTGCTCTTCTGTGCTCTATATACATATGTATTTTGGTCTCTTGAAGGAACGTAAAATGTTCTAACACTCGTAAAACTTATGCGCCCAGAAATGGCGCTCAATCAGGGCGGCCAGAAAGGGATACATATATGGAGGTATGTATATCCGGGCGGTAGGCGGGGAAAAGCGAAAAAAAAAATCGGAACGGAACGCAACGGAAACGGAAACTGTTGAAATCATAAAATATTACCGTTCGCAATACAATTTATTTAAATCAAAGTCTAAAGCGTTATTTACGAGCACTGTGGGGTTGGTGGGTGGTTGGTCGTAGGTGGTTTTTGGGGTGGGTCCTGCTGGCTCTGGTTATGGGTTGGTTCGATGGGTTTTTGCTGGTTTTGCGTGTGTTCCGCCTCCACTTCGCGCTCCACTTCTGTGCGCTTTCATATTTCCATGCCATGCCCGCCCCGCGCCATTGTTCTGCATTCTGAAAGAAGACAAAAGCCAAGCCCCAAAAGCGAAGGAATAGCGCGTCACACAAATTTAGCTGACTAATAGCCGCAAATAGCCAAAAGGATGATAATGATGTGATGGGTGGGTATGGTATGGTATGGTATGGTATGGTATGGTATGGTATAGTGTAGTGTGTGGGAGGTGGTGGGGCCTACAACTCCATTTGCTTTTAACCATTCCATTCTATCCATTCATTCAGTCATTCATTCATTCTGGTTCCTGCCATGTCCACTCCACGTTTATTGTTTCGGCATGCTTTTCGCCTATTATGCAAAATGCTATCCAAACAAACAAACAAAGGCCACCTCACCGGCCATTTGCTGAATGTGTGTGTGTGTGTGTGTGTGTGTCTGTGTGTGTTTGAAAATCGAAACTTCCAAAATTTCCAAATTCCGAAATGGAAATATAGTGTGTCTCGGGAGGGTGAGATAATGTTAGTTTTGTGAGAGCCAGCTTCAATTGCCAAATTAATTGCAGTTAAGTCGAGCAAGCTCTTCTCCATCGCATCGCATTGCATCGCATCGCTCTCCTCTCTCGTCATCCAAAGCTGTGCTAGTGTGGGTCTTCGCTTGTGTGTGTGTGTGTGTGTGTCGGGCTCGTTCTGCCTGCTGTGTGGCTCGGAAAACTAAAGTGGAGTCAATGAAAATTGCAACTCCCACTTTGCTCGTACGTCAATTAGAGCCGCTTTCTCCTTGGGCCCCTAGCATGCACAGACACGCTCAAAAACATACACACCCACACACACACCCACACATACACACTGGCAAAGTTGTCTGCATTGCTTACGGCTCTTTTACTTTCTCTCTGTCCATCTCTTTCGGCTTTCTCTCTATCGGTTCTCTCTCTCTCGCTCTCTGCACTGCTTTTATTGCAGTGCAATTTGTTGTAGAAATCGTTTTGTCCGACAGTTGAGCAGTTTGTTATTTCTTTTAAATGTTCCAAGCAAAAGAGCTTTTGGAATTTTTGTGGCTTGCCCCGGCCAGTGGTCAGGGATTGAGATTAATGGGTTCTCTCTCCGGTTGTTGCCGTGTGTGGGACGGTGTGGGTTCCAGGTGGTTCCTGGCCCGCTGCCCTTTCATATTCGGCTCAAATGCAATGCAATCAATGCAAAGCGAAGTTCACTGGGGAAAGAAGACAACCACAAACGCAATTTCCATTGGAGGATTGGGGTCCGAAACGGAAGTGGGACAACCTAAGCCTAAGTGTCGGAAACTATTTGAACCCGGTGACTCCCCCCCTTTTATCCGCATAAATACTTACACAAAAACGAATCAAAACCAAGCAATGCACAGTGGGAAATTCGGATGGGAAAATGTGTTACGGATGCCCACCCTCCCACTGGCTCGGAAGAGTGTAGGGTAATCTATAGGGTATGGGGTGTAGGGTATGGGGCATAGGGGTTGCCGTGTCATCACTTGGAGGAGACGCACTTTGGCAAAAGCAATCTTCTAAACAGGATAAATGTAATTGCGCATGAATTTCTACGCATATTTCGGCATCGCTGTCTGAGCTGGAAATGTTTCAACTTTTATCTCGTTTTGGTCTCAATTCGTTTTTGCCGTCGCTGAGTGTTCTTCAGCGCCAGAGCAGGCCAAATCGGGCCATCTCATTGGCCCCTGACTTGGCCACGCCTTCCCAGAGACACAGGGCGAGAGAAAGAGAGAGAGAGAGAGAGACACAGAAAGGGTGAGGAAGAGAGTGGAGAGAAAGACTCTCTCGCTCTTTTGGCGTGTCTCTCTCCGTGTAATTGACTCGCCTAATGTTTTTTTTTTGTTTCGGGCAAATCGTTTGCAACACTCTTTGAATGCTTCGTGGTTGTCTCATAAAAAGCGAAAGCATTTAAAAATTCAATTTGCCTCTCTCTCTCTCTCTGTATCTCCATCTCTCTCTGTCCCAGTTGCGCTCTCTCCGCCTGCAAAGTTTTCATCTCATTTCCACTCCGTTTGTGCAGCGCTCAGTTGTAAAAATGGCCGCCTGTATATGGTGTGCACATGAGGGAGGTTTCTCTCCCCGTAGAGCGGAACGTCGTGGAATGGAACACAGTAGTGCATTAAGCTCCGAAGATGTCCGGCAATGGGAGAGAAGAGAATTTTGCTTGAGAAGTCGTTTTGGGTCATATGTAAATGTACTTCAAAGGCGATTGGAAGTAGGGAAGGTCCTTATTAAGAGGTAGTGCTTTCATATGGAAATTCAAATACATATGTGGGATACAGCATATATTCGATATATGCTTTATAGAATCTGAAAACAATAATGAATGGAATTTTAAAGCTATTTTATTTTTGTATTATAATAAAATAAAAGACTGATAAAAGACTTGGTTTTTGTTTAGAAATTTTTCAAATGTAAAATTTTAGTATGGATCAATGGAAATTTACAAAATACTAGCATGTTTTGACTATCATTCAAACTATCATAGATGAAATAGCAAATGGAATAAACCCCACCCATGATATGTTCTGATGGCTGTATGAATATTATATGAATTGAGTTTGTTTTGTATAATTCTATTGTTCATTTATTTTGATTTTAAGCCTTTTCAATACCCTAAATCCCGGAACACCCGTCACTTGATCCGCGTGATTCGCTTTTCGATACAAATGCATCCACTCAAACAGTTAACCGCAAAGTTGCAATCAATTAAAACATGTATTCCCCAACACTTCTGGTCAAAAAAGTTCCCATCTGCTGTGTGCTGCTGCGTGGCGGCAACAGGAAAATTTCAATGGCGCCACAGAGCAGCACTTGACCTCTGTTAGGTGGCAATTGATTGATTTTATATTGGCATTTCAATAGACACACACTTGCACCCACACTCACACCCACACTCACACCCACATCCACACCCACATCCACATCCACACCGTGTATACGAACGAGTAGCTCGAAAGTCGAGCCGAGTGCGCCCTCACTTTAGGCATGTTCCAAATGCCAAGTGTTTCCCTGGCTCGAATGGAAACTTTGCTTCTTCTATGCCTTCTGCTGCTGCTCCTCTGCCCCTGCCCCTGCCTCTGCTCCTGGCTCTGCTCCTTCTTGGCAATTTTCAAGCTTTTTGCTCCTGCCACAGAAAAAGTGTCTGTCGATGCGGTTGCAGTGCAATTGTCGAAATAAACGAAAAGAAGTTCCCAGTTGCAAGTGGAATGGAAATAGGAAGAGCAGGCAGCAAAAGCAAGCAACAACCCTGCCAGAAAGAGAGACAGAGCGAGCGACAGAAAGAGAAAGAGCGAGAGAGACTGGGTAAGAGAGTGCGAGAGAGAGAGAGTGGGACACACCCTCCCAGAGGGGTAGCAGTACAGACACACAGGTATATCACGCTCTCAGCACACGCACTTTAGCGATGGCTCTGGATCTCTCTCTGCGTGTGTGTGTGTGTGTGTGTGTGCTGTAAACTGGTGAAAAACCATTTAGCGCAAAGACCAAAAGAATTTCCAGAGCTGGCAGCCAACCAACCACCTCAGTGGGTTTCAGTTTCAGTCGAGCGACGCGACGCAGCAGCAGGCAGAGGCAGCTCTCCGGACACAAACACGGACACGGACACGGACACGAGACCGGGGGTTAAAAATCTAGAGACTGAAACAATAAAAATACTAAACGATCGCTTTCCCACACACACACAAACACACGTACACGCATACACCAATGCATAGACTGAGAAACAGGCAGAGGACACGGAGGACTGAGACCCTGTCGAGGACTTTTGCGTCTGTTAACAGAAACATTTGAATTTAAATGCGAAACGTTGATCAAACGGTGCAGACGTGTCTCTCTGTCTCTCGGTTGTGCTCGCCAGCGGAAAATCTCCGTTTTCCTCAACAACCACAGATTTTCGTGGCACTTGGCCCGCAGTTTCATTGAGTGAACTATAGACTGGTGGAAAAGATAAGATTGAAGTGTGATTAAATAAATTAAGAACTAAGTTACCAAAAATAAGTGCCATGTCTTCCTCCGAGGCTGAAGTCGATATCAGTGTGGTGTCCAGTCCCGAGCCGAGTCCTTTGGGTGCCGCCGGAATGAGCAACGGCCGCGATAGTCCGCTGGAGCGTTCGCCGGCTCGTTCCGCCGACGGTAGCACGCCACCGGCCACCCCAACGCACCGCTCCACGCCCAACACAGCCGCCGGCACGCCCACATCCTCGTCGGCGGCCACAACGGGCCACTACCACCACAGTCCCAATGGAGGCGCCGTGCCGCCGGCGGTGTTGCACCACCATCTGCAACATCATCTGAGCACGCTGGGCGGCCATCCGGTGGCACTGCATCATGCGCTGCACAGTTTCGGCCATCTGCATTCCGGACATCCGGTCACACATCCCGCACTGCTGCAGCACGCCCTGACCCCCACAGCCCACCACCAGCATATACAGCAGCAGCTTGGGGAACGGCTCAGTCCGCCGCCCAAGTCGCCGGAGCGGAATGGCTGCGAGGAGCTGCAGGGGCACAGCCTGAACAACAACAACAGCAAGACATTGAACCACAACAACACTTGCGCCTCGGCTGCGGCGGCAGCGGTGGCGGCGGCCGCAGCGGCCTCCATTGGGGCCAACAGCAACGACAGCAATGGGAGCAGTAACGGGAACAAGGCCACCACGGGATCGAACGGCTTCACCAGCTTCTCCATCTCCAGCATCCTGAGCCGCAGCGAGCCGGCCAAGAAAAACGGCGCCTCCACGCTGATAACGCCGATCCCGCAACTGCCACACCCGGGTCCTGGCGGGCCCCAGGACGCAGCCATGCTCTCCAGGTAGGTCCGAGAAGACATTTGAAAACATTCGGCCAGGCCAGCTACTTAGGCTCAGCTACTCAGACAAAGACCCAGATTAGGATCCTCTGAACCAACCTGAAACCAAAAAGTCAAACGTTCTGCTTCAATGAGGCTACAATTTCACTTGTTCCCTCAATCTTGGTTGGGCCAATTTTGTATAATCGTCAGGGACAAAGGGAGGTGACACAAATCTCTTCGCAGGAAAGACACAAAATAAGTAGCTGGGAGATGCGATGGACCCGATAAGTCCGAAAATATGTTGGGTAAATGTTATACGAGACATTAAGTAGTTGCTGAAGGATGCAAATGGCTGCAGGAGTCTATTGTTCGATTAGATTCGATTCGAAAAAATCGATTGTGCGGCAATCGCCATTAGCTGACCTCGAATTTGTCCAGAAAGGCGCTTAACCGGTCGGACATCGATTTAGGGACCTTCGATCTGGCCAGCATATCGAGTTACATAACCATTTGCGTAAATGAAATTCAATGCACAATTTTTGTTTTTGTGAATGAATTTTACCGAATTTTACTGACTGATTGACAGACTGACAATGCTCCGGTATCATATGCAAAATGAATGAATGAACCCTCAGCACCGAAAGTGACCTACAAACAGGGTCCTGTTCCTACAGCTGTTTATGACCCAAAACTGCAGTTTATTGATAAAAAAAAAAAAAACGAAGAATATGTGTCTGGCATGTTAACCCCACTTAGTCGGCTTTCAAAATTCTGCATACCAAATGAGAGATCGAATTTCCATGCAGCTCGATTAAGGCATGTGTTGAATTAAAAAAAAGAGAACACAACTTTACGAATGTGTTTGCACTTTTATTTTATGAACTCGGATCAGAAATACAAAGAAGACAAAAAAAGTGAGGGGACTCGACCGAGGGAGGACTCACTCCCTCTCGTTTAGGTCTTCCACCGTTTTTTTAATAATGATCATTTTCATTTCATTTACGCGTGCTCGCGCCGCTGATCTGGTCGATAAGGAATGTCAGGTTGTGCGAGGGTCGCTGCTTCTGCGGCCCGTGCTCGTTCTCGGCTTACCCCAATTAAGGATCCGATCTCGCCCTCGTCCAAGTGTCGACTCCTGCTGCGCTTGGCGCTTGCCCCAGCTGACGTGTGGCTGCCTCTGTGACTGGCTTATCGCTCGATCATAGAACTTGGGCTCGGTTCGGTATGATTAATGCCTGGCAGCACAAATATTGCTGAATGATCGTTTAATGGCTTGAGGGGACTTTCACCTTGTGCCAGAATTATTTTGACAGTTGCGCTTACGTTTTTAATTAGTCGGAAATGCTTTTTTTGGTAGCTCTCACTCTCTCTCTCTGTCTGTCTGCCTGTTCTGCAATTGCGTTTACTTAATTACGCTTTACCTTCAGCAAAAAGCGGGGAGAAAGGATGGGCGGGGAAAAGCATTCAAGAAGAGGTGTAACCTGATATGCTTGTGAGTAGACGGGAAACAAAAGGACCAACGGACCAAACAGAACCAAACGGAAAGGGTGCTCTCTGTCTCTCACCCTCTGGCATTGTTCTTTTCTCCAAGGATGACGCAAAAAGCAGACGATGACATTATAATTACATACATACACACATACACAATCACCAAAGTAATTACAATCCAATTGCAATGGCAATCGTAATGGGAACGGATAAAAAGGTAACAGGAATCAGGACCCAACCAATCCTATCTGTACAGTCGTATCTGACGCAGAGGGGATTATCGTAGTGCGGCATTTAGTGGTGGCGACTGGCGTTTGATTCCCGTGCGCACTGCTCGGCCTTATCTAGATGATATTTCTATGGCTGTGCCTTAATCAAAACATATTCCACAGCTCTGTCATCAGATCTAGATCTGAGGTTTGACTTTCCCTCTGTTCCATCCGACCGGGTCGCGTGTCATTTGGTCGGGCTTCCCATGGCGTTGCCGGACAATAACCGAATACTGAGCACCCAAAAAAGAAACTAATTTCGAGCTCTTCACAAATGTCACCATTTTTCATGATTTCATATTCCATGTACACATGTATATTTTTTTGTGGCAAGTAGCTCAGACTAAGCCGCTCTCCAGGCACACGAATATTGGGCGATATTTGCACACTAATCCTGTTTAATGACAAAAGCATTTGCCCCTGTTCGCTGTCCGTTGTCCCTGCCCCTGGTTCATTCAAGTGTTCAATATTTTGCCTACTTCTGCGGCTAGGTCGAGTACCTCTCAGTACCAGCACACCCGTTCGAAATGTCAACGATGTGAATATACTACCACTCATATATTCGTATTCGTATTCATTGGGATATGGGAGTCCCGCACAGGAGGGACCAATTAGAGTGCGCAAATCTGCTATGCATGAACGATTCCTAAGCGGTTTCCAGGCCCCGCCGGGCATAGAGATCACTCTCCTGTACAGTTCCATTTAAATTTATTTATTTAAATTAATTTCTGTAATTCGCTTTCGGGGATTGTGTCACAATTGTCTACCCTGCCGTACCCTGTTTTGATGAAATGTGCGGGTTAACTCTGCCACAGATTTAGTTAATTCCCGCTATTGCCACAATTTACTTGGAATCCACACTTGAGCCATTCAGCAAAATCACTTTGAACTTTACTCAGATCTCTATACAATGGGCAACCTCACACTCAGCTCTGCTCAGCTCAGTCCGAGCCGAGCCGAAGTCTCTCCGTCAACATCAAAGATTCCTGGCAAGATGTTGAGAAAAACCCCAATCGAGACGAGCCGAAACCCTAACCAAAATGGGGATGGACCCCATGTTGAATGCCATGTTGAACAACTCAATTGCATAGCACACTTTTATCCCTTGGACAAAAGGTTGCCCAAGACGGAGAATTATGACAGCTGAGGGCCCAAAGCGAGAACCGCAAACAATTCATTAAAAGCTAAATAACAGCAAATGCATCACAGCAGATACTCCCCCACCGCGCCCAGTTCTGACAGCTCTCGGAAGTGGCTGCTGGGTGGCTGGGGGGCGGCCCCGCAACTCCAATTTAAAACATGGCCGTCCACTTCCGCCGCAGAGTGACACCCGAACGGAGGTCGGTCGGCTGTCCGCGGTGGCCGCAGTGGCCGCGGGCACATTTATTCCGTATTTATTTCATTACGGGAGTCAAGCTCTTGATTTCTGTAATTAGTTAAGCAAATAGCTACAACGCTTCTGTGCTCTGATTTTCCATGTTGTTGTTGTTTCACTTTTTCTGTGGGGAAACAGCCTAAAAATTAGCCCAGTAATTGAGGTAATTTCTTTTGTCTCTTGTCGTCTGGCTGCCTCCAGGCCCAGGCCCAGGCCCAGTCTGACAGATGAGTAACTTGAGCAGCATTTGGTTTCTTCTTGCTGCTTGTTTGGGGTCTGGCTTCTGGCTTCCGCCAAACTAGCCAAAAGGCAAAGCGGCTTTCTCTCAATTGACGCTGTAAACATGAAGCCCATTAGAAGTGATTTGAGCTGGCAACTTGGGGGAAGCCCTTGAAGCGTTTTCTCGGGGGTTGGGGCAGCAGTTGGGGCCGGTTCATAATTTCCCTGGGCTGAAAGTAAACTTAATTGAAAATCATTACTGCCGGCGCGAGAGGCAAGAGAAAAACAGGGCTTAAGGGAAAGAGTGGGCAGCTCTGGCTATTGATTTCCACACCTGATGCACCCTTGGCCGCAACGAAAGAGGTCAACTAAATGTTAATGTCACACACACAGACATGCTCGACTTGCCTCCCCTGGTTGCATTGTCTGTCTGAGTGGGGTTGGGTTGCCCGTAAAAAGAAATCACAGTCTGTGCACGGGTCACTTGCCCAAACGGTCAAAGTTTGCATTGGCTAGGGGCAGGGATTGGGTGGGAGCTTAGCCCAAGAGAACGTTATTGTAAAAGAGGGGAATGTGAGAACGAAAAACGGGCCCAAGACCAGAGAAAGGGGTAGCATTTTATACTGGTGAGAATTGCATTCGCATTTCGTGCAGCTCATGCTAAACGAAACACCAAAGTTCATTGGGTGCGTGGGAAGAAGCTTAAGGAACGGCAATGAGAACCAAACCAAATACCATTCAGATACAACCGTTGTATGTGCGAGTATCAATGAATCAATCACAACAGCATTCACTTAAGACATTGGCTTCTGCCTGAAACGGTCTGACATGTAAACTTTGATTTACTTCCTCTCCCAGGACCTCCCTCCCACTAAGAAATGTTTCGTATAAACGAATCTGGAACACATTATAACGTAAAAGTGTTTCGTCTAACGAACTTCTGGGTCGATGCCAGCATAAATAAATAAAACGTATTTATAAAGATGCTTTTAAGCCAGAAAGTTAACAAGGTTACACACACACACATCCAAAGGGGGAGGATTGGGCGAGAGCCAAATTCGCAGCAGCTGTTGCCAGTTATGGGGTTGGTCGTCGCCATTTAAGGGTCGCCCTTCCCCTCTACCCTCGTCAGACGAGCCGACAAACTTTGATTCTTCAACTTTCTTAGCCCCGAACAACTTTTGGCCGTCGGCAAATGCTCCGGTAAATGCCTAATGGCCTAAGAGCCCGTGCCCGCATCTTGGCAGCTATTTTTGGGCCCTGAATATTTATCCTCTGATTTTGCAGCAATGCTTAGACTGCATAATTGATGGCATTATTAACCAACCAACGTCTTGCGTGTGCGCCTCTTCTCTCTTTCATTACAGACTGGGCTTTATTTCGCAATGGGGAGCCCTGGCCGGGCGCTACGCAGCCCTCTGTCCGCCCGGCTGGCCCTGGGCCCCACAGCGCCTGCCGTTCCACAGTCCCACTCATGGTAAGTTGATTAAAATACTAGCCAACGGAGTTAGGAACCACTCGGAACCCACTGAAGCGAACTGAACACTGAGGCAATTGCCACATGCCACTGAGGATTAGTCGCTTCCCCCCCCCGACCCCCTGACCAACCGTACACTAGTCGTTTTCAAGTTTTGTTTTCGTCAGGAATGTGCCGTGTCAGACATTCTTCAGAGTATTTCGTTGCATTCGATTCAATTTAATTTGTTTAGTCAACGCCAGCGGCCTAACGACTGGTCTAATGACTTAAGGAATGTTGCAGGTTGCCCCCAGAAGCAGGCTACGTAAATGTCTTAAGCCAAAGAAAAACGTACACTGAGAAAAATACACTTAAACCCTAACAAGCAGAAGATACTCTCGAATGGGAGAGCACAATGATTGAGAATTGAGAATTTAAAACAGTATAATTTTTTGAGGTTTTCCTGAAGAACTTCACCCATAAAATCAAAGGCTCTTTAGTGGTTTGTAAAATCAAAATTGCGCAATCGTTTTGTACCCTTTCGGGTGTCTTTTTTACAATAAAAAAGAATTTTTTTAACAAAAACATTAATTTTCCTTGATTTTTAAAGGCAGTCCTTGTTCTTTGTTAGGTTTGTTTTTGTCAGATTTATGGCAATTTTAAATACATATTTCAAACAACTCAAGCAGAATCCTCGTTTATTTCGCTCAGTGCAGCCATGGAATGTAGAGTACAGCGGCAGCTTCTTGCCTACCCGCGGAGACCGACTGCATTAATCGCCATTTTCAATTAATTGCAATTTGTAATCGAGTATCGAGTTACGGACAAAGCGTCTGACATGTTTTGTTGCTGTGGCTGGGGCTCCTCGTTGGCAAAGTGCAACCTGCAACAAAAGCAGCAGCAGCAGTGGCAGCAGTAGAGTAACAGTAGTTTAAGCCCGTTTAATTGGCCCGTTTGGTATTAAGAGTCATTGCAATTACATTTGTTCATGTAAATTGGCCTTAAGTTCATCACCTTCATTTCCGCTCTTACTCCGCCCCGGCTCCTGCCCTGCCCCTCCTCTGACTTCGACTTCGTCTTCGTCTTTCTCTGTCCCCTGCTCCATGGAATCCTTTCATGGCAAATTACAGCAATTTAAACTTTTCAAATGAGATCAAAACTAAAAGCTTCGATAAAAAAAAAGAATCGGCCAAGCCGACTGACAGCCATTTTAAATGGTAATTTAGCGCCCAGACAGGCACCAACACACACACACATATATATATACACACACACATAGAAAAGTAAGGACCGGATATGTGGTGCGGCGCTCTCCGCGTCTGCGCTTTACGTTAGAGAAGCAATAACAAATGACACGGACAAAAATATAAAAAGAAGCAACAAAAATGGAAAGACAAGTGTGAGGTTAAGTGTTGCAGCTTAAATCTGTGCAGCCACACAGATACACAGATACACACACAGAGACAACATCTTAGAACAACCCTTAGCCGAAGCCAGTCGTCAGCCTTCGTGCACACCATCCACCACCCACCACCCACCGCCCACAAACCCCCAACCCAAAGCCGACTGAAGAGACTGACAAATCAACTAATACAATTTCTGCTCTCCCCAATGTGCTCGCTCTCTCAACTAACCCCGCTCTCCATCTCTCTTTTCCTCTTTGCAGACAGCTCCTCCACAAACACCACTGAGAACCCCCCCTCGCCCACCCCCATGAGCCCCAGCCAGAGCAGCAACAACAACAACAACAACAGCAGCAGCACTGCCAACACGAACGGGTCGAGCCAAGCCAGCAGCAAGTCGCCCCCGCCCGGAGTGGGTGTCCCGCACCACCACCCACTCTACCAGCCCCATCAGCAGCACCAGCACCAGCAACAGCAGCAGCAGCAACAGCATCCACAGCAGCAGCACCCACAACAGCATCCACATCAGCCCAGCACGCCCACCAGCAGCAACAGCGGCAGCAGTGGCCTGGCACACCATCCGCACCATATGGCCGGATCGCATTCCGGGTACATGCTGCCCACCAGCTCCAATGAGTCGGACGACGATGGCGAGGAGATCATCGAGGAGGACGACGGCACGGATGGACCCTCGGACAGCTCCTCGCCGCATGGCGATGGCAATGGCTCCAAGCGCAAGAAGAAGACGAGGACCGTGTTCTCGCGGGCGCAGGTCTTTCAGCTGGAGTCCACGTTCGACATGAAACGGTACCTCAGCTCGTCGGAGCGCGCCGGTCTGGCCGCCTCGCTGCGCCTCACCGAGACCCAGGTGAAGATCTGGTTTCAGAATCGTCGCAACAAATGGAAGCGTCAGCTGGCCGCCGAGCTGGAGGCCGCCAACATGGCTAACATGGCGCATGCGGCCCAGCGCCTGGTGCGTGTCCCGGTGCTCTACCACGACGGGACAACAGCTGGCTTCGTTCCGCCACCGCCGCCACACCACCACCCGATGCAGTATTATGCAGCGGCCGCCGCACGCAACACCAGCCCCCCGCGGCCGCCGCTGTCGTCGCTTGTATAGGGCGTGGGGTGCCTGGCGGCGCCCATGTCGCTGATGAAGCCGCCAACGCCCACATCAATGGCGCTAGCAATGCCCCCGATGCCGCCGCGCACGCCTGCTCCACTCCTGCTGAGACACTGCTCGATGGACGCCGATTCGGATGAGGAGAAGGAGCAGATGGCCTTGGACGAGGACGATGCCGCCATCGATGTCGAGGCCGATGAGGAGCACGAGGCTGAAACGATGCACGAGTCAACTCCCATCGGGTCATCGACTCTAGCTCTGCCATTGCCTCTGTCTCTGCCACTGATGGAGGTAAGCACAAAGAGCGGCAATTGCCTGGAACGCAACGAGAGTCTGGGCACCGGCTCAACTCAGTCGATGGAGGCCACTTCCACTTCCTCTTCCGCTGCCGATTCTGCCGCAGATGCGGATAAATCGATGAACCAGAAGGCTTACTGAGACGAGCCGGGCCGAATAACCGTGGCGAACAGTCCACACCAATTGGTTTCAACGCAATCCAAGTAAAGGCTTACCCCAGTCCCCCTTGACATCCCCTAACGAAATCTATAAAAGTTTTTGATAGTTTGTTCCTAAAACTCTTGTAAATACTCACTTACTGTCAGGTGGGGCGGGACGGGGCGGGGCTAATCCCGCACAACTACTCTACTATTCTCCTACGCCCAGTAAACGTAAATGTAAATGTGTCTCTTGCTCAATAAGATTTAGGCTTGTAAATTGTTCGTGCGTTTTGCTTTTAGCGTAGCCAAGACCCCCTCCACCATGTACATATACCATATATAAATATACCTTATATTAAAGGTGGGGTGTGGGCAGTTCTGAACCCCTTTTGTTTCTGCTTCGATATCTTTAAATTGCTGGTCAAGTGTAAGTGCAGCTCGATATGCTACCATGATTGTTAGTTAAGTGTTATTCGTAAACAGAGAATGGATTGATGGGAGGCGCAATGTGTCAAGCAACTACCAAATAATTAGTTAAATTATTTCTAATTTTAATCGAATGTTAAGATAATCCAAAACTAAACAGAAACCAAACCAAACTCAAACAAACAAACATGAAAACACACATGAAATGCTTATAAATATACATATAACAAATTATACATATGAACAAAATATTAATAAAATATATAAACATATAGAAAACACACAGGAGTTTTAATTTTTTAAAATTTGTTTGTGATAAATATTTCTCCAATCTTATTCCGACACGGACATCAGCTAAATGATATGTAAATACCGTTCATCAGCTTCACACTAAAATTAACCCTTTGTTCAAATCTATTCGACCCCTCTCAAGCATCTGTCCACATGTACGTTCCGTGTTTGTATCGGATCTTCTCGGTATCTGTGCCCATCTATGTATTCTATGGCAATTTGCTGGCATTTGTTATAAATGTTTTTCCATAGATTCATCCCGGCCATTTTGCCTTTGCTGGCCCCCACTCCATTGCCATTAAAGCGGCGGCAAACGGTTATTTTCGTTTAATTGCCAACGGAAATAAACGTGGGTGTACTCGTACATCCATATCCATGTGAATACGAGTATATCTAGATGGAAATACCAGCAAAGCAAGGCAAACATACGCGAACTCGGCAACAACAATGCCTGCAACAGCTCTTGCAACAATTGCTGCGATGCATGATGTTGGGGCTTTTTATTCTTGTCGGCATACCCCGTACTCGTAAATGGCAAGGGTATTACAAATTGTTGTTAGAGCATGTAACAAGCCAAAGACTGCGTTGCAGAACGCTTTAGGCGGATAATTAGTGTCCTTAAAATATGGAATAATCCTTTTTTTTAAGTTAACAAAACTAATTGATTAATGGGTATTTACAGTGGGAATACCCGAGCGATGGCACTCCTACTGAATTTTTTTTTGGTGCTCGTTGTTGGGGCAGGCGTTTTAAGTTGCCATTTATTGTGCAGTTTGTTGCAATTTAGTCGCGTCGGGCCTCCCCACTTCCTTGCCCTTTGGGCCGTTTTGCTATTCGAGATTCGCATCGCGTGTTAAATTGCAAAAATAAATTGCAAATTGTGCACTGGGAATAGCTGGCAATAAAAATGCATCAAATGCTTTTTCGTTATGCCTAACAAGTGCTGGGGGAAGGGAAGCTGGAATCACCTACCCACACGGAGGGGCTCACATAATTGCGAGGCTGTAGATACGGCTGGATGGATGGGGATGTACGTACGAGTATGTACATAATTATAGGCGATTGTGCGGAGTGTGGCATTTCACACGACTGCGCATAAATGGCGGGCGTTAAAATCGATTTGTTTTTATTGTTTGAATGAATATTTATTATACGGGCGTAGTACTGAACAGATCCATTTATGTCTGTTTAATGCGCTTATTTCACAGCCAAGCGATTGTTTATTTTGTGGCTAAATCATTGGCCAAAGGCTGACTTTAAGGATTGACTGGATCGTCGAAGCTTGTAATCAAATGCTGGCAATTCCAAATCATTCGGGATTCACCTAAAGCTGCTCTCGAGCATTAGACAGGCCTAACAATTGAGGAATCCTTTCCACTTTTTGGTTTGGCTCCAAAATGAATTTCCTCACAATGGGGCAGTTCTCATTGTCCCTGACCCTCCTCTGTTATATGTTTGAAAGGGCAGGGGCAGGGGTTCGAGGCTGGCTTCCTATTTGTATTTCTGTCATTTTATGTACAAGCCAACTGAACAAATTAGGCAACCTTTTATTTGGCATCCCCTTTGCCAAGCTCCTGGCCTGGTCTGCTCTGCAGCAACATTTTTGTATGGATGCAGTCAAGTGCTTGAGCATTTTATTTAAGCGCATGAATGGATTTGATGGCTTTTCTTGGCTGAAGGCAACCGGGCCCGGGCCCGGGCCTGGCCCCGAAAAAGAGACGAGAGAGAAATATATTTCAATTCATTTCATAAAATGCCTCAAAATTGTAGCAAAATTATAAAAATTGCTGGCTTTCCAGGGCAGGTTTCCCCAGACAACGAGCACTTTGGTTGGCTGCTTTTCGGCTGCTTTTCATAAATGGTAGCTTCTCTCTCTCTCTCGAATATTTCTGTTGGTCCTTTTGGGCCACATTTGCTCATATGTAAAGTGAATTGTTTGGGCGGATTGGGGGGGAGGCGGTGTGAGTGGGTGTTTGTGTTTGTGTGGGGACTGCTGCTGGCTTATGAGAGCGCTTTTTTCGTCCAGGCAGAGTACAACTGGCACAGTGGGTATGTTAGTTCTGAGAGCCAGTTTGTGGGGCACCATTACCCTATCTTAGCATCGTTTCGTATACCAAATAATATCTGATACAGATAATAATTATACAGAATTATTTATTTCTAGTTTTCACACATTTTAAATGAAAAATACCACGAAATAATTTATTTAGCTGAAAGAAGAAACAACTTTTGAGGAAAGCCCATTCCCTGTTCGACTCTAGTTCTCAAATTTTTCATTGGCTTTTCATTTTTCTTTTTTTTTCCTTTTACTTCTGGTCTTTTTTCGGTCTTTTTGTTAATTTCATTTTCCGTTCTCATATGTGAAGTGGCTTTTTGCAAATAACAGAGACCCGTGTGCCGTAGATGTGAATGTGGATGTGGATGGGGAATGCCCAATTTGGAGGAGTTCCTCCCTGGGTGGACTGCAGCTGGGTGGGGGTTGCTCTGGCGCTTTTGGTATATGCTGTTTTGCCTGCAGTAATTTCTTAATTAGCTTTCGAACACAATGTGCTTATATACCATATACCGCTCGTACATGCCCGTGCCCCTTTCAACGGCTATATAAGAGTGTTTTGGTAACACTTTTTGCTCCTCCGGTTATGCAGAGGAGTCTGGCGATGGCTGCAGTTGGCAAAGCCAAGCGGCTGGGTACTTATTTTAATTGCAGCCTTTTTGGGCATGAAGTGGCGCAGCTTAGCTCAAAGTTTCCACCTCCTCCCCTCTCCCCTCTCCACTCTCCTCTATAGCATATTCCAATGAGAGAGAGTACAGTAGAGCAGGATTTTTGGCAGCCTCTAAGTACTCAAAGAAATGGAATTGACTGACTGCAGACTGACTGTGCATCTGTGTGTGTCCCTCCCCCTTCCACGGCCATTATGTTTATCTATTTTGGCTGACAGTTCAATTAAGTACAATGGGCACAACAGTAAAGTTACGCTTAAAAAGGCACCCACTCGCACGAGAATTGCTGTTTTTTTGTGTCGTTGGCTCGGACATTATTATGCCTGTCGCTCTTTGTACTTTATTATCCATTTAGCACATTTATTTTATCTGTCCTCGCATGGTCAGCCCTGGGGTCCTTTTTTATGGACTTTATTTTTTAGCAGTTGCGGTTTGTGTGCTGTGCGAATGTTTCTTTGTATCTTTATGACAAGTCCATTTCGGTGCGTTTTTGGATGGGATGTTTTGGTTGTTTCAGCAAGCCACCCCTCCTGCCTGCCGTCACTATAATAGGCTCATCAACGTGGCGTTGTTTTTTATTGTGACGCGTACGGCTTTTATTTGCGATGTAGGTGCTTTAATCAACCGACAGTTGTGTAACGACGGATGTTTTATGGGCATGGTATGTAGTTCCTGCCTCCCGAAATAATGCTGCAGTTGCAAGATGAAACTAAGCCGTTTAACAAGTAATTACAGCACACACAGGCACTTACCGGACGGAGTGGCATTAGTTTCCAATTCCAATTCCAATCCCCATTCGCATTCGCATTCCCATTCGCATTCGCATTCACAATGGCATAATCAAATTCCATCTCATTACGCGCCATATTGTTGTAAATTAATGCAATAACATACAAACAATGTTCCCATAACATCGCACTCGTATTACGCACTCTCACACACACACAGATGCGCACCCATACTCGCAAATAAAGTTGAAAAGTGCAAACAGAGGAAAGTCGCGGGCTAATTACGAGCCTTTCGCCGATCAAATTACAGATCCTACGAGCATGTATCAACGCCGAAGGAGGACTCAACCGGAAGCTCCTGTTTGCAAGGCGTCAATTGTCACACACTTAGACGGGCTGAGGACAGAGGACAGAGGGAGTCCAGAGAGAGAGACCCCTTGTACCGCTTTTAGCTAAATTCGAATCCAATTGAATAACAATAAAATTTTGTACTGTGCTGTTTGGTTATTTGATGCCCGCTCCATTGTGTGCTCGTCGTCGCTCTCGGGGCCCACGGCACGGTGTACCTACAAATTATGTAGGCCGTGACAGTCCTCCGATCCTGGGCATTGCACTGCGTAACAGGAAGTCAACAATGCGAGCTCACAGCAACGAGTTGTGGCACTGCACTGCTGGCATTGCCACTGCCATTACCACAGCCAGGATGTGTACAGGATACAGTGTGTAAATGATTGTAAAACGCTTTTCAAATCACAGCACAGCACCAGGGCTCTAAGCCCTGCCTGCTTCTGCTGTCATTGTTGACGGGCTGTTATGTTATTTAATGTCATTTAGCCTGCGGCCAAATACACGTGGAGTAATGTCTGCTGCCCTGTGGAGTACACTGAGAAAAAACGCGAGACTCAAGTTACAACAGAAGCCCATTGAAGTGCCATTCCTCGAAATAGGTAATCAAAAATTATTTAATTAAAGACGGACTTAAAAGACTCTAAGAAAGTTGTTTAATCAACTACAGATTTTGTCCAACCTAATAATTATGAGTATTTGCTACAAGTCCTTAGTCCTTAGGGCTAATAGTCCCAACCCTTGATCTAGGCTTGGATTCCTCCTTATTTTATCATCTCTTGCTCAGGAAAGTCCTCGAGAATTCGGTTTATATAAAAGAAAAAGTCCATAAAATTTCTAGGATTATGAACCACAAGCATTTATTTCAAGCAACAGCAGAGGCAGAAAAATTCAACAAAGGCAACAAAATTCTCTATTAATAAAAACATTTTTGGAAAATTCATGATCAGGGAGAAAAATATTTAATCGAAATATCGAAAAATCGTGTAAGAAAATAGACTCTACTTTTATTCCATGCATAATAATAATTCTTCATGATATTTGACTCTGCCATCGATGATACTTCCGAGCTTCAGAGACCATCCAACCCGCTCCTACCACAAACCCTAGCCAACTCGTTCGCTGTTTCCCTGACAGCCACCGGAAGGGCTTCATTACAATTACAGGCCAAACTCCTCCAGAAATATCCTGTCCGACTGCCCTGCCCTGCCCTGCTCTGCCCGGCTGGGGGTGTCATGTGAACAAAATAATTTTAATTGCAAAAAATTGAACAAAGTTTGCGCTCGTTTGGTCCATTTGTTGTTACTGTTTGTTGACGCTTCCAATCGGGGCCGCTCGCCCGCTTCTGGTTAACGGCAAGTGGGTATCATAGCAGGCCCGTAATGGCTACCCCATGGAGACCCCCGGCCCCACCCCAAATCGAAAGAATAACATATTTATATGAAACTGCCGCAAGCGCACGTTCAGGTGACGCCCTTTGCCCGGGCAGTTCCATATTGAAAGCGAATGGCAAATGGAATGAATCGCAAATGAATAAATGGCATCAACAGCTTTCAGGGAGCGGCGGAAATGGTGTGAAAATTACAGGTTATGCGACATGTTGAACAATTTTCGTGAATTGACTTCTGTAAGGGTTGAGGGGCGGCAGGGAACTCCGTAAATGAGTTCACATGCAGAGTGTAATTACACAACAAACAGGCCTTAACTCCAAATACACGTTATGTATGCATATGTACATATATGGACTGTATATGTAGGTGCTGGCTGGATCGAGTCCCTCCTCAGCAAATCTGGGAACAATCCCGAGGCGCGTCCAAGTGTGAAATGGAAGATTGTCTAAGCCGAAGGCTGTCCTTGGCTTATCCGATTCCATTTCGTTTCATTTTTTTTCGTCCTTGTTGACAGTCAAATTATGGAAAGTTCTTTCGGATAAGTCCCTCGGGACCCTACTGATAACTTAATGTAATTTATTACCAGAAATGCAAAACACTTGAACTGTGTCATGAATAATTCCAAACAGTTGCCGTTGCCTGTTGGATGCCAAAACTCTCGCCACTCTTGACAAAGGTTGTTTATCGGACTGCCGAAATCTTTTTGCGGTTTTAAATTACCAATTTTCAAACGCCCAAATTGGCATTTAACCAATTGCAGACATCGGGACCATCGGAACCCAAAGCGAAATCAGGCACATGAACATGAACCCAAAGACCGAACCCAAAGCGATTCCCCAAGCGTAGTCCGAGCCCGAATCTGAGCCCAAGACAAGCAACCCACTTATCATATTAAACTATGGACAAAAAAAACCCAGCAACCATTTAGCAAATGTTCATCCAGTGCCAACCCCCACAACCTGTAAATGGGCCGGGATGGGTTGGGTTCGGTTTGTCTGGGGGTGGTGCTGGTGGTGGCGGCAGGCTCTCGAATACAACCCAATTAGATGAACGGAAAAAGCAGCAAGCCAAAAGCACTGGCAACCGAGTCAGTCAAAACAAAATCAAGATAAAAGCGAAATTCAATCTGTCAAAAATAGATTACAGACCAATTATGTGCTCTTTAAGAGTGTACCCCACCGTACATGACAGCAGGGGAGTGTGTGTGTGTGTGTGTTTTTCCCCCCCCGCCTGCTTTCGACCCATCCATCCAGCCATCCCATCCATCTATGTATGGCCATCAGGCAGAATTTTGTGGCGTGTAATTGTGCCTGCCTGCCTGCTGCTGCTGCTGCTCGGCAGGGAACGCCGAAGGACGAGTCGTCGGAGAGGAGGAGGAGAGGACTGCTGCTGCTTTTGTTTGGGGTTGCCTGATTGGGCCGAGTTCATTTAATCGACACCAGGAGAGAGCAGCTAGACGACGAGTGAGTAATTTGCCATTTAATGGCATCACAGAAGTTCTGTCATACTCCTATCACGGCAAATGCAAGATGACAGGCTATTAAGAGGCAGAGAAGAGGTCCCAAGCCGTTCATAAAAACCAGCCCACATCTGGAACTATGCTGAAGGTTAGCTTACTGAGGGACAGTCCCTAAAAACTGGGGCATCCCCTTCTGTTGGGGCACTGCTCTAAATTCTTATTACAATAATCCATTTCCCTAATTCCTATCTTATTGCCTGACCGACCACACCACTCCCTGGCGAAGTGCAATGAGAAATCACGACGTAAAGTTAAGCAAACATCGCATACTAATCCGAGGGATATACACACGTTCGCCTTGGAAGTCCCAAACCAATGTTTTCATATGATATCAGCATGACTATAAAAGCACACACACACGGAACCCATCCCATCCCATCCCATCCCATCGCATACTTTGTTTCTGCGTCCGGGACCAATCTGCCGTCTCGCCGAGCAGTTCAACTGATTTCAGTGTGGGTCCGGGTCTGGCTCTGGGTACCAGTTCAATTCTATTCAATGCCTGGCATTCTTTGTGTGTGTAAAGTACCATTTAAGGGTGATAATCGTTCGCCATTTGAGGGTGCAAAATGGAAAAATCATTGAAAGCGAACATCAGAGAGCGCGCGAGGGACTGGGGTAGAGGGAGGGACTGGTAGAGTAGCAGCGACCAAGATTAAAAGTGCATTTAATAATAGAGCAGTGGCTAGAGCGGGGAGCACGCAGGTGGCCCCGGGGAATACCCGACTTACATGCAACATGCAGCAGGGCGGCAGTGCGGCCCGGAGAAAGCTCAGAGTGGATTATAATGAACATCCAGTTGAGCTAAATGTCTCAATAGAAACCTGCAACCCAAGTAAGAATGGCAAAAGCCGCAGCCAGGGACGAGCCAACCCCTCGTAAAAAACCTAATGATTTAGAATTATTTGATTGCGTGGGCGGTTTGTTGGTGGTGGGCGCGGCGACGGTGGATGATGCCACCCCAGTGGCAGTGTCAGTGCCAGTTAGCGACATATGTTGCCACATCCGCAGGCTGACTTATGTCGCTATAACGTGTAAAATTGTTATAATTCCTGTGGTTGCCAATGTCTCTGTTCTCGTTCCTCCCCAACCTGGTTGCTGCACTCGTAATAAATTTCATTTTAAAGTGCACTTCCCCCCGCCTGACTGGTTTATCCTGCCTGGTCTGCGGGACTGGGTGGGGTTCCAATTAATTTGCCGGTCACCCAGACCGGGCAACTGTCTGACAAATCAAAGATATTCCTGGCTTTGCTTTCCACTCCAAATTGGAAAGTAATTAATTTGTATTTGTCAATGAATGTCTCTGAATGATTAATTGCCCAAAACTTCGATACAGGAGAAGCTTGCGGTCGATTTGATGTTTGAACTCATTTGTGAAGAGGGGGAAAAACACTGTGGAATACGGCAGGAGTTTATGGCATCAGCATAATCTTGGATATGTGTAGACATAAATAATATATATATAGAATCGTCCATACTCAAAGATCAGCCCTGTAGCAGAAACGATCGATCTTCAATGTTCCTCCCTCAAGAGCAGACTGTGTCTATCGTTTTCTGTTTTCTATAGATCTTGATCAGGGCCAAAGATATTCACCAATCGACGTTGTATTGTACGTATCTGCACCTGCCTGTCCTTGGAGCGGCAGAAGGGCGCTCTATCCAGGGATTCACCCTCACAAAAGCAGTCAAAGGATTTGATTTGGTTGCCTGCCTGCCTGCCTGGGAGTCCGCATTCTCACCCCCACTCGTCCAATGACATTTTGATTTTGCGCACTTTTTGATTGATGACAGGCAGTGCCCCGCCTTCGGCCCGCCCCCCACATAATCATAAATAAAAGCTATCAAAAGTGTGCGTCTTTTTATTTCTTTTTTTTTTCGGCGTGACTGGTGTGTGCGTTCGGGCCGCAAAAAGCTGGAAATGGGAAAAGAAATCAAAAGATATTTGCGCGCCTTTTGGCGCACGGCTTAAACAAAGGGACAATGGCACGAGAGCAAAAGAGAACAGCTGGGCCAGGGCTTTTCTTGCCGGGTCCGACGCCAGAGCCGGAGCCGGAGCCGTTCAATTGTTTGCGCTTCAATGAAACCGGCAAATGCAGATTTCTCTGAAAAGGCAAAATCCCTTAAACAATAGCTCTGACACACACAGACACACACGTGCGGAGTATTTTAGTCTAATGAAACTACCTCCAAGGAGAGCAAGGCCACTGCTGGAAGGATGTGCTGGATGTGGGACGCAGGACGAGCATAGTGCTCGCAGGCAAATGACAAATGCGTCGAGCACTTGCTGCACGGCGCTGAGCCGTGCGGGACCCTCAAGGCGGCTCTCGGCTCGGCTGCCACTTTTCGCTGTCATTAAGTAAATAGAATGAGACGCCTAGATAGGGCCAATGTAGGCGTTGTTGCCTAAGTGATTAAAACGCCGCACAAGTGCAATTTGTCAAAGACGGGCTCCTCCTCAGCCACGATCCCAGTCCCAGTCCCAGTCTCAGTCCCAAACCCATCTCCATCTCCAACACAATCTCCTTCTACCCCATCCAGCTCATGAATTGTGCGCCTTTTTTCACGCTAAAGCAACTGAAAAACCACTTTGGCCAAATTGACAACGGCAACGTCGGTCGGAGCGACGGGAGAGGAGAGGTGAGGTGAGTCCTTCCTGGTAACAGCATTTCGCCAAACAAATAACAGCCTTGACAGACACCCATATCCCCCCCCCGTCGAATGCGACTCCCGCACGCGTTTAAGACCGCGAGTGCGAATTCTTCACTTCAATGCGCCATGTTCTGGCTTTTTGTCTGCGCCGAGATCCATTAAAAAATGCACAAAGTTGTCGGGCAGGTAGCCCCGAGGCTCTCTCTATAAACAATGCAGTTGCCGCATAATGCCGTACAACAGGAACGGCACGGCAGAAAGCGGACACAAAAAAATACACCCAGGCATAAAAAAAGGAAAGCAGGAAAAGACCTGGCTCAGGCTCCCCCGTTGCCTTTGGGCCGACTTCTGTTGTCATTTTCTTGCCCTGCGCTTTCGTAATTCATTTGCCCAAAGAGTGGCCTAGGCAATTGTTTTATGGTTGTAGTTTATACCCTCACTGAGGGTATATGGACCTATACCCTGATTAAAACATGGAGAAAGAAGGAAATTTGATAGAATTCAGCGCTGTTAAGTCCATAAATGCTAATCGCAGATCACCATACAACTTCCATGATATTTAACACGAGAGATGTGTGTTTCCATCTATAATTTTAGTAGTTACTTGTGGATTTAAAAATATATACCAATAGTTTTTCTTCGAAGCTTTAAAATATTTTTCATACTTAAAATAAATTTATCTCATATTTAGATCAAATATATTCCCTTAAAGTCAGTATATAATATTTATTTTAAAGTGGTTTTATTTGCCTCTGAGAAAAGATATCCAACAGCCATCACTATCCAATGAATGATTAAGAGTATTAACTTTCTCGGTTCACCAAAAGCAACCTTCACTCATTGTTTATTTAGAGAAAGATGTCCATTGTTTTTATTGCTTGCTCTAGCGGAAATATTTCCCCGTCAGTTCTGCAACAATACGCATACGCCGTGTATATTAGTTTTAATTAGCATGCAGCGCTGCAGGTAATTTTTTTTGGTTTTCATGGATTTGTTCCTCTGATTTTTCGGGGCGCTGCCTATGAATATCATCTGGCTGGCAGGCACATTCCTCAATTAATCAGCAGAAGGCATCCACCAGCACCCAGCGCGCAGCAGCCAGAGAATCTTCTCCGAGAGGCGGGCAAAAAATGCTAACACAGCTTTTCACTTTGGGATATTGTGAGCCGACACGCCCGAACCAGCTTGCTTATGCTCCCCCCTTTCTTTTTTTTGGCCAGGACCAACTCACGTCTGATTTGTGTGCCTTTTTTGCGGCCTTGCTTAGATTTCGTGGCGCCGCACTGCAATGCGTCATGGTTGGCTTCATGTTCCGGGCCATCTACATTCTCCTCTCTTTTTTTGGTGCAAATGCAAAGCCCAGCAAGCAGCTTACTTTCATCAATGGTATTTTGCCATTTTTCAACATTTTCGCTGACAGCTTGCTCCAAAAAAAAAAAAAAAACTGCAAAGGAACTGATGTGGAAGGGAGGCACACAAAAAAGGCCAACAAATGCCATAATATGAGCCAGCGGCAGGCCAAGGCAAAAGAATTGGCCAAAACGCCGCTGGGTTCCCAGATTTGGAGACTGGGACTGGGTACCGGCCCGGGGATTGGTGCTGGAGCTCGGGAAATGGATTTGATTTATGTACATAGCTGCTGGTATCCTCATACAAAACACAGAGGATCAAGAGTCGCCCAGGCAAGGGTATGCCCGGGCATTGGGGAAACGCCAGGTGAATGCTTTTTTGATAGACTCGAAATGGATACATGTTACAAGATGGTAAAACAGCCCCCTGCTGCCGCTCTGGCTCCGCTCCAGCCAACCATTGGGAGTGCGCCCACAAATTATTTAGGAAATCTGCCACTCATTCAGAGTATTCCATTTTCATTTGGCTGCCAGTTCGTTGACATGCCAGATGCCGGGCCACAAAAATTCGAGTATGCTTTTCCATACTTTCTTTTATTTGTGTGCATTTTTTCCACCTATCCGTTTCCAAATTTGAAATATTTTTTGTGTGCTTGGCGGACCAATAATAATTTGCATCGTACGTATTTCGGGCCATTTTTCTATGCCGCAGGAACAGGATCGATGTCAGGACACATGAGGACACCGCAACGTGTATGAAATGCAATTCTTAATGACATTTTTCGCCGTGCGTCATACTTTTTGCAGCTTTGTTTTTTGCAGCGGTTTTCGATTACAAATTTTGTTTGATGTGTGGCTCTGTGCGGCGGTTTTAGATGCGGATCAATTTTAATTAAAGAGCATATTTAAAGCCCAAGTCTCTGCATCATCCCCCATCCATGGCCCAGCATTTTCCCATTGATTATAAGGAGTGTGGTAATCCAATCGAACAGTGCTGTACCCTCCTTTCCTTTCATTTCATTTCATAATTTCATAAAAGGATGTGCCCAGGCGTAAGACGAGCAACAGACAACTCCGTCCCCCTTCTGCTCCGGCTCCCCCTGCTGGTGTGTTACCTTAACCATCAAGTGGCCATTAAGGGCTTAAAACCCAACAAGGACGGCCATTAGGAGCCAGTAAGTCTATAATCAACGGCTTTTTGACGCGTCTCGACGCGTGTGTGTCGATGTTATTGTGGATGATGTTGTTTGCTGTCATCGCGGGGCCAAGTGCAATCAGCCCGAGGCCGGGCTACGCCCACTTATTATATGGCAACAATTTGTAGGGCTGCCGAGAGTTAGAGCGGAAAAACTCAAGTGGAAAATGCCGGCTAGGCCTGCCCCTGATCCTGTCCTCCTGCCACGCGCTCGCGAGCGTGCGATAATTATGTTGCCATGCATTTGCGGCACGTGGCGGCAGGCCAGGCTCTACAAGTATCCATATCCTCACCGACTTCCGCTTGCATAATTGCCACAAATATTTACCCCATATCTGGGCTGCATCGCGGGTAAATATGTTTTTCGCCCGCTGAAGTGCCACTCAAGTGAAGCACGCACCGTGAGAGAGAGAGTGAGTGAAGTTTGGATGGATGGATAGGCCTCTTTCAGGTGAGTACGAAGCGTAATTGAGACCTTTTTAGTCCTCCCTGTTGTTTTTGTTGTTGTTGTTGTTAATTGCATTAATGTGCGTAATTTACAAGTAAGTGGGTGGCGGCGAGTCCTTTCTAGGGCCGTGTGAAAACTTTGCCTCCTACTTGGCCCTGGGATATTTATGCGGCAAGGCGAAACATTTGGCCAAGCAATAATGCCGAAAGTGCCAAACGGAGACTCGTAAATTGCACCTCCCTCCAGCCTCCAGATTCCAGCCTCCAGCCACCACCAACAAGAGTATCCTGTTCCCATTCCCTGCCACAAGTTTCGGGCTAAGGACCACTCCATTCCCCCTCCTAATAGCAGCAGACGAATCCGCATTGGCCCCCGGGGAGCACACAATTTCAATAAATATTTCACTGCATTAGCTCGATGTCAGATTCTGCTGAGGGTCTGAGGGCCAAATCCTGGTAGCGCGTTACGTCAAATTGCTTTTTGTTGGCTCGGCAATAACGTGCATTAAATGTTTTGGCCATTATCATTTTTGGCCAACATCATCGCCATTAGGGCTGCTCACTCTAAGCCAGAGACTGAGTCAGTGTGGGAGTTGAGACTAGGTCGGGGAGTGGGAAGTGGGGCTTGAGGCATCCCCACAGACTTCCATTGAGCTACTACAAATCGAAAGCGATTCCTATGACAATGCCAGGAGGCTGCCAGACAGCTGCAATTGTTGCACTCTCTATGCTTGGGGCATGCATAAGAAAGACGCAGTGCGGATAGTTCCCTTTGGGCCAACAAAGAAACACCTTGATTGCTTCAGCTCCAGCTGCTGCTATTAACTGCAGAACGAGCTGGGCTGGCCTGAACTCAACTGAAACGGGCCAGGCTGAATGCTTGTCGAGAGCTTTCTTTCATTTACTGACAATAAATTTTCATTTTCTTGGTAAATCGTTCCGTTGTTTGTCGGCTGCTGCTGCTGCAGTTGCTCCTTTCTGGCGTCGATTGCCTCTGTCTGCCACACATATGCCCGCATTTTTGCACCACAACAATTTGGTTGGCACAGCTCATTGTCTTCCGCCTCAGCCAGTGTCTGGGCCATGGCTATAGCTCCAGCAGCATTGCAATTGCTCACAAGTTATCCCAAGTGGAAATTTTCCAGCTTTGCCTGCCACTGCCACTGCCTTTGCCACTGCCACTGCTGCTGTTGCTGCTGTTGTGGCTGGGTGTCGTTATTCAGGGCTGGCAAATCGCAATAAAACAAAAGTGATTGTCAAGTGAATGCGTTTGTGCTCCCACATCACTTATCCCCCCTCCAACACGGTGTGGTATACATATACATATATGAATGTATGTGGGTGATATTCTCCCGCCATAATATGCAATTCATCATGTGCGCTCTCCTGTGTAATTCGGAGTGATTAAAAATGTTATTCAAACGCTCTTGATTGATGGATGAGAGTGATCATAATCGCTGAGTTGAAGACTGATTCGTGGTGTAAAGCGCACAGGGGAGAGAGAGAAATTGATATTCGATTGTAAGTAAAAATCCGCAAGGAAAAAGGGGTCAAATTTTCAATTGCTGCCGTACTGGCCAACACACTCTTTCCCCAACTGAAAGCCGGAACTGACTTTGTCACGCTTTTTATAATGCTTAATAAACATAATTTCGGTTAAGCAACTCTTTCCGCCGCAAAGCCACGCCACACGCAACATTTCGGCCAAGAGTCAGCCAACTTGGCCAGCAACACGCACACACGCACACGCATACGCACAGGCAGACAGACAGGCAGTTAATTAAGGGTGTGAACTGGTTGAGTTATGCGTGGACAGGACAGGACCCCCACCACAGGCCCCCTCCATTACCCTCCATGTACATAGAACATCCCCACACACACACGGCTGCCTTTACTGCCACCAGGCCCTTCCGGACTTCAGCCAATTCCTGTCAAGGCATCAGCATAAAGGACAGCCAAATGGGCAGTAAATAATTCATTAGCGGCTTTTAACAATACATTTTTGTTGGTCAGACTAAACGACCTTTCCGACTAGAGACTAGCTCCGTTTCTACACTGAGGAAAAACTAGAGCTATGAACTAATTTCCAAATCTTGTTTAGGGAACTTTTCCTTCCTAAAAATATCTTTTCACGGATACAGCTAACTAAAGGCGGACCCTACCGAAGAGAGCTTTCAAAATCGTGTATAATTTAAATCTCTGGGCGTTACTCATCTTACATCTACATATATTGGCCTTGGTTTTACTGTGTCTGAAAGACATCCCATAGAATCCTGCTTAAGAAACCTTAAATTTATAATAAAATAATCTCAATAATCACACTAATGGAAACTTCTTTATTCTTAGCAATCATCAAATATAAATGAAAATCTGCGAAAATATTCAGGACTGATCACAATTTCTGTAGCTCAATCTTCATGTTTTTTCTCAGTGTAGATGTCTATTCTTTCTTTTACTTTTGTGGGTTTTTTTTTAGTCGGGCACTTATTTTAATGAAGTGGCGCATTCGCTGGTGGCGGTAACTAATTAGCTGCGCCGGCTTGAACTTTGAACTGCTGGCTTCATTAGAGAAAGAATTTGACGGTTTGTCTTTCGCCGCATTACTCCGATAAGAAAACGATAAGACAGAGAGCGAGATCATCGATTGTAAGGAGGGAGTAGCCACCTGCACATTACACTAATACATTGTTGCTTATTTTCGGAACATTTCGCAGTGGCCTGCAAATTAAAATGAAATAACTCTTCATCAGGGCCCCAGCCCCTCGCGGCACACGTGAGTCGAGGCCCGAGGAGCCCACAGGCAGGAAATGTGCTATAATTGAAAAATGTGGTAACAAGACGCTTCGCAGCCGAACGAGCCTCCTCCTCAGCTGTGTGGCACCGTGTCGGGCCTAATGAATGCCTCACTTTTTCCACCGTATTTTTTTTCGTATTTTTTGTTTTTCGTTTTGTTTTTGCATAACACGCGAGGACTGTGTGGCATGTTCTGGGAGGGTGATAAATGCTCATCAGGCTTTAAGGCTGCGCTGGCAATTAACTTTTACAATGTTGTTGAAACGTAATCAAGTTGTCAGCGGCAAAGAGTCAGTGGCTGAGACGCTGACTTGGATCGCATATTATACTCCTAATTACCCCAAAAAGTTTTCTCAGCGAGCGCGAATTCCCTAGGCCGGGACGCACCAAGCAGCCGGAAGGGGCAAGTGGCTGCGGGGGCTCTGAGAGGGCGTCGCGACAGATCCACTCTCATTGGCTAATCCTGGGGGATCCATTCGACTAATGCCCTGCTAGAGTTTCCCCAGTCCTTGGCTCGATTCAAATGTCTCTCAGTTGTCATAACAAACTCGGGGGGGGTTTCCATCAAGTTCCCTCAAGTTTTCCCTGACGGAGATGGAAAGCATTAGTCGGCGGCCTCCCCCCCCAAAAGTCTTAAGTTACGATTCCAGGCAGCTCCAAGAATTGACAATAAGCGGCATAAATTTTAAAATTTCATTTTTATCGCATTGCGATTTTCTTTTTCCTTTCCTGTGCCTTTCTCGTTGGTTCTCTTCCCCCTTGGGTGTGTATGTATGTTTTAAGCCACATTTAAGATACTTGGCTGGCATTATTGACTTTCGAGTTGATAAAGTGCCATAAATGTCACCCCATTAACAGAGGAGGCAGCAGCAGCAGCAACAACAACAGAAACGACGACGAAGTGGCAAAGGTAAAGCCAAAGGCAAAGGTAAAGGTAAAAATACGCGATGAGTTCTTTACGCTCTGGGGGTTGGAGATATATATATATATATGTATATCTACTTATAAAGAGACAGCGACAGAGAAGGGGAGAGAAATAAATGTGTGTTTCTGCTTCAGCTCCTGTGGCTGCTTCTGCTACTCGTACTGCTTGCCAGGATAATGCGCCTCAACTCAATTGGGAATTTCGAAAGTAAAGTTGAATTTCATGTTCGGCTGCGGCAATTGTCACAGATGGTTTAATTGAAGTAATTACATACGAAATCCGTCAGGATTTGCTCCCTCCTCAAGCTCTTCTCTTCTCTCACCTCACCTCTCACTGCTCCCCTGTCTCCCTCTCTGATGACACTTTTCGTTTATTATTTTATTATACTCGTATTATTATATACTAAGCAGCAGCAGCAGCAGCAGCATCGCCTCATCAACAGCAACATCATAATCCAGCCATTTGGGGTTCGGCGGAAAAAGGGTTAATTGAGTTGTTGCCTTTTGTTTTATCTGCTTTTCCGCCGTTTGCCTTCTCGACTCCTCGACTTGCGGGCTCTCCTAATGAGCTAATGACAACTGCGTGTAATTGTCAGGCAGGAACAACCACAAGGACATCCATAAGGGAAAAGTGTCGCAAGTATTTATTGCCGAAATTTTATGTGCTTTTTCGGTTACATTTGATGTGGTTTTCCATGAATTTTGAATGGAATTTTTCCAGGGGCTTAAATCCAGTTGAACCGGTCCAGTCACATGCAGATGTTCCAAAATGGTTCTGCTAAAGCCAGAATGTCATCTTCAAGGCTGCCTAAATATATATTCAACTGAACCGTAAATATTTGTGTAAACATTTTACTCATCGTTTACCAATAAAAAGAGTCACTAAAAATGAACAATGACATCTGGATAAACAATGAATGATTTGCACGGTCTATAAAAGGGCGTACCACAACCAGAGCCAGAGACAGTTATCATACATTTACCAAAAAGATGCTTAAGTCGATATTTCTGGTTGCAGCCCTCCTGGTCGTGGTACAGGCCACCATTCTGATTGAGCCCAAGCCCCAGCCGGTGGAGCCCTGCAGCACATGCAATCTCTACCTAAGAGGCTACACCTGGGCCCTCGAGGATTGCACCTGCCGTGTCTTCCAGAACGCTTGCCTCCTGGGCGAGGAGAATGCTCGCAGGGCGAAGGCCGGAAAAACCCGTAAGTTCTATTGAATATCTTGTGTCCGTGTCTGAAATATCTAAATCATTATCAATCGATAGCTCTTGTCGTTGTTTCGGAGAAGTTATGCCGAAGTTTTATTCCGAAGAAGTGCCTTATTGGACTCCCAGTGGTGGCCAAGTTCCCGAAACCAGCACCATGCGGCTGCAATGGCAAACCTGGCAGCCTCGTCAACCAACAGTTCAAGAATCTCTGTGCGCTGAAAAAATACTCCTCTGAAAATTCAAGGCGTAAGATAATTTCGAAATTTCAAAAAACAGTCTTCTACAATATGTGTGATCATTTTACAGCCTACATCAGCTACACAATTGGAATCTGCTAGGAGTCTTCCCCGATGGAAGCATGAACTACTTGCAACATAGACGAATCCCATGCTGTTTTGTTCTTTAATTTTACCTTATCACAAACCATTTAACATACAAACATAAACGAAGTAAATACCCTGCACTTAAAAAACTACTACAATCTACTACTTCAATCTACCATAATATTCCCCGAGGTTTGCTGCGATTACCTACATTTAGGTGTAGTCTGAAATGGCACTTATCCCTGCCTAAAATTGTACTCGTATTTGTAATTACCTGTTTTGAGTTTAGTCAAGCCTGTTTTTGGGCGAAAAAGATGAAAAAGTAAAAGCTTTCTTTCCCATTCGAATATTTTTCGGTTCATTAAGTCAAACATGTGGTCGCCTGAAATTTTTAGTGCACATTCTGCAAATATTTTCAAGTTCATTGTTGACGGACTTAAGCATTATGTACTCATCGCGTAAACCCCATCTGGACAAATAATATATTTCGTTTATTATAAAAAGTCACGGAACAAGCCGTTTAAACACAATCTTAATCAGTTCATATCCATAGTCTTTGTGATCATTTCATTGCAATAAAATATTTAGCATTGAATTAGTATTTCTTGTTCTTGAATTTCTGCAAGTTTCTTACGTAAGGCTTTTGATTCAAGAAGAATCCAAGCCAGTGCCAGAGCCATAACCAGATGCGGAGCCAGAGCCGAAGCCAGAGCCGGAACCAGAGGTTGAGTCTGAGCCTGAGACAGAATGATAATTTTATTCCAACCCGATGCTATACATTTTTAAGCCTCGTGCCCGCTTTCCAAAAACTCTACAATTCCCAAGCCAGCTGCTTGTGGATGCAACAGAAAGCCAGGCTCCATGGTAACTGAATGGTTCTTGGAGCCTGTGCCACCTATTGAAATATTCAGCTGAGGACAGGACCATTAAGAAATTGTTCATTAAAAATATATACATAGTATTCACATATTTCTATACTATACTATTTCTTTTCTCCCCAGACCGAATATCGGAATAGGGGCTACGTACGAGTATAGAGCGCTATCTCAAAATTTCAGCACCCTCTACCATTCCTTATCCTCTGAAATGTCCCTTTAAATGATTTCTTGTAATATTTACCAGTATGTCATATCGTTCGATTTGTAAAATTGTTTTTCTTTTCTCCCATCCTATATTTGTTTTCTTTATTGTTAATATTTTAAACCTTATTTGTCAGATAATTGTTAAAATACATATTTAATGAAATATATTAGATCATTGGTAAATACGATTCGTATTGTGTGCTCTTCCTTTGGATATGCCTCGTAGAAATAGTCAAAGAAAGTTGGCCAATTTACCTCTTGGTTACCTTGAACGTGACAGTATCCAATTGATAAGGTCAGTTGCCTGATGTTACCTATAAATATCGTATGAAAAGGTATTCTTCAGAGTACATCTGGTATCGATACAGTATATTTACTTACAAATTAATCAGCAAAAATAACCGAAATACCCAAACCACCATCTGCTCAAATACAACTTTTGACCCATTTTGTAGCCTATATAACGAGCTACCAGAGGGAGTATACTCAACAGTTTCCGAGTTTTCTCAGTCGATCATCATGTTCAATCTTAAGTTATTCGTCCTGATTGCTGTGGCCATCTGCCTGACCCAGGCCTGCTGTGTCACCGAGCCCGAGACGCCCAATTGCGGATGTGGAAAGCCTCAGTGCAGATCCTGCGGCTGCGGTGGCGTCAAGACATCTGGATGTGGTGCAAAACCATGCCGGAATCCCTGCCCCAGCTGCGGCGGCTCCAGCTGCGGCTGCCCCAAGTAACCAGCTCTACGGGAGTCCTGCACTGTCTATCTACAGTCTGGGAAGTGAGGAGACCTCCCAGCTGAATTCCTGCTTGTCAAATGTTACGTTTTCCCCGTTATTAAAGTGTTGCAACCTCTTAGAACTTTCATCTTTGATTCCGGCTGTCTTTCGTACTTTGTGCGCTCGATTGTGAAGCGTGGATGGATGGGAGCGCTTGAATGAGCAGACAATCATTTTCATTGCATTGATCACTTTTTTATTCATATCCGTTCACTCGTTGGCAAAGTAATTTCTTTGTTCTTTCCCAGCCATGCAGCTCAGCTCCCTCGACGCCCCTTCAGAAAACTGAGAAACAAAAGAAAAAGTAATCATATCCGGACTCCCGCTGCACCCGTCCCCCCGCACATTTGGCGCCACCATCGTCGTCGTATACTTTGCACTTTTCTACGTGAATTGCTTTTTTGTTTTGCTCCTCTTGTTTCCTTTTAAACTCTGTTTGGATCTGGTACTCGTATTCCATTTCATTTGCTTGGCCCTTTAGCCCTAACTTGGTCGCCGACTGGATACCAGGCCCATCCTCGCAACCGCAGGACATGGGTCGCATCTCCTCCTAATAACCCTAAAAGCCTTATCGAGTCATTTAGTAAGAAAACAAGCAATTAAAATGATGAATATGCAATAAATGTGGATTGTATATGCAAACACACACAGAAACACACAGACAGCCGCTAAAGGACAATTCCTTTCGCCCCCTTCCACCACCCGTCAATACATTTTATATGCTAATGAGCGGCACACATTTACGGGGATCTACAGAAAAAAATGTTCAAAAAATTCGGGAAAAAATAAAGGAAAAAGGCCGAAACATACATTTGCCTAATGAAAATAGCGCCATTAAAATAAGAAAAACAACTTTAGATACCGAAATTCGAAACACGGCGAGTTTTGGCAATTAAAAGGATACGAATGATACAAGGTCCTTCTCTCAACTGTCCTGCTGCGTCAGCCCATGAATATGTACGAGTGTGATAGAGTAGAGGGACAGGGGCTATGCCCGTACACTATGACAATGATCGTCTAGCAAATTAGAGATTAACACGCATGTGTCGTCCTTTTTGTGTGTGAGTCCTTTTTGGAACTGCTGGCTGGTTCATTGACCGACCGGCGGATGGCAATAAAAGTAAATGGCTTCGAAAACTTTTGACGGAGTGCCAAACTGGCGGCCAGTTTTATAACTTAACGAATTAGAGCAATTTGAGAAAAGACTATAAAAACGTCAGGGGCTGGAAAACCACAGAAATATGTTGAAAATTTTTGAAAATTTTCATGGCGCGTGCTCGAGGAAACACTCAGGTAAATGGGGCGCACGGGGGTTGTCTGCCGGACTGGCCCGAACTGTGTGTTTAATAAGCTATGACGAGCGCAGAGAGCAGGCGCATTGAAAATAGCAGGGAGGATCCATATCAGTGGAAAATTAAATGCATTTTGAGGAGCAGGCAATCAAGGGGTATACTTAAAGATGTGGAAGTGTAGGAGGGGATGACACACCCAGGCCGCTGTTGTACAACATCTTCGTGGGCAAACATATTAATTAACACAGACACAGACACAGAAACAGAGGCCTATGCGCCTGTCATATGTCCGATGCGACGGGTCAAGTCGGGTCAGGTCAACAACTTAATTATATTGCCCCGACACCGACATCGCCACTAGCCCCGGGCCTCTAGTGCACTCCGAGTGCTTCAATTATAATTACGCGTGCATCCATACGTATTTGTATTTGTATTTGTGTTTGTGTTTTGCATTTCCAAGTCGAATTTATTATTATTTGTATATGGAATTGTTTGACTGCCGCGGCCCCGCCCAGCTCTAATTTGATAATTGCAATTGCGTGTGCAGTCAGCGGCTCGTTAGCCAATGTCCTGTCAGGACATCGGCTGATGGGTTAATTGGCCTTTAATTTGCTGCAAATTTGTTGGCATTGCCGTAAGCTTTCGTGTACATATATTGCCAGTTATTGGCCTCTAATAGTGTCAACATTGTGTTAAATCTACATTTACAACTATTTGTACTCCTATGTCTGGCCACTCAATAATATATTGTAATTAAACTCCTCCGTCGTCCCCCTTTAAATGATTTGAATTAGTCTTAGCTGAGGTTATGAAAGCCAGAAATTATCCCCTTTCCGGATAAAAACCCTCTTTTTCGAATTGGCAAAGCCAAATAAAATGGCTGAGTGACAATTGGTTAAATGAAATTGATTGATGAGACAGTTGGAATGTATCTAAACTTTGACAGATTACGCAGAGAAGGTTGTGCTGTGGTTGGGCAGCCACACAACCCCCACACCCGACCCGGATAGGGATCATCATCATTTAGAGTGGAGTGGAGTGGCACGAGTCAAACAAATATTGTGACAGAAAAGGGGTGCGGGCCAAATGAGATACAGAAACTCGAACAAATGTAAATGCCCGGAAATCGCTGTGTGTGCGTGCAGCTTATTGACATTAATGTAACAATTGTCAAAGGATTTATTAATAGCTCAGAGGGGTTGGGACTCAGAGGACAGGCCAGGGTGCGGCTAGGCTGTTGCTATCAATCATTTGATTGATATTAATGAGCCGAAATTTGCATTAATTCAACGATGATCACATGTTTTGCAGCTCTGAGAGTGGAGTTTGGTGTCGTTTGAGTGTTCTCTGCTTTAGAGATTTGCCAAATGCTTGCATAAATTTCAAGCATAATTAAGTTTGTGGCGTACGAATTTCCATTACCAATTCGGATGTAGATAGAGGCAGTGGGAGTGGAGTGGGAAACAGAAAATTGAATTCAAAATATATTTGCACACATTTTTTGGCTGCTGCCTCCAGCTCTCGAATGCCAATAAATTATTTCGAATTTTCCACTCACAAAAAAAAAAATTCATTCCATCCTCGAATATCGAACAGAAAAGAAAAACTCAAATGTAACAAGAAGATCAACAATAAAGCCACAAGAATACAAATTACCAGGCCACAAAATGTCAGACAGCCATGCCATACACATACATACACACACACACAAACACACAAATACAAATACATATACTCAGGCATACACACTTACCCAGCCATATAAATGCACAGTTTGTGATGCATATAAAAAACGGAAAGCAAATTTGAATTTTTAAATTAGTTTTGTTAACTTTTGCCGGCGCTTGGCTTGCTGTTGTTGTTGTTATGGACTTACTCTGGTCCTGGCTTGCTGGCTGGCTGGCTGGGAAATGTTTAACGACTCGTAAGGAAATTGCAAAGTAAAATGTCTTCAGGAATTTCCACATTTCAACAACGGCATGGCAGCGGGGGCGGATGGGGCGGAATGGAGGGGGCCGACCGAGCAAACGTAATAAAAAGCAAAAGGAAACCACCAACAACTACAGCATACAAAGGCAAAGAAAGCCACAAGATGGCGTTGAGTGGGTGGATGGAAGTATGGGCGGATGGGAGGTTGGGCCAATGGATGGGTGGTTGCCTGCCTGCTGAAAATGGCGAATTAAATTTGAAATTGCGGTCGGTTGTTAGACGAAAGAGAGCGGCATACCAGACCCAGTATGCAGGAGCGAAAGAGAGACGAGAAAATGTCACAGCAAGTTGAGGTAAAAGTTGCGTCTGGCATTGCTTTTGTTGTGTAAAATATGGAAAAATGTCTCCTTGGCTTGGATAATGTGAGAGGCAAGGTAAGGTATGCAAGGACTGCTTATGCATACCAAATATGTGTGTCCTGTCCCTTCCCAGCTCCAGCCCCAGCACCAGCCCCAGCTCCAGCTCCAGTCTAGGGACAGCGACAGGTACAGGGACAGCATATGAAGTGCCAGCAAGTTTATTTGTTTTGTCAGTCGCTGCACGCAGCTTGGAGACCTCATTCATGCCCCCCGCCAGTTGATGGCTTGGAAAATAAGCTCAGAGTCCTCCCAGACTTCTTTCTGCCTTTGTTTTTTTGTTCTTCCAGCTCATTCGAAATGCAAAGCAGCACTTTGGAAAAAAATTAAAATTATATTACGTTTGTGCCACATTTCGTCAATATCAGATAATCATTTACATCAACCTGTCATACAATATACATAATTTCCAATGAGAGTTAAATTATCCTTGCTGTCATTAAACATTCCTTGCCTCTAACTATAATAAGTTACATTTAAATAAATCAGACGGTGATTGGGCCAATAGAATTAGCCCAATAGAAACCATAAAGAAATGTACCTAAAGGTTTTATTTATCGATTTGGATGGTATGCATGTTTTTTATAGTATATTTTTCAATTTCAATTTTCCATGATGAATAAATAAATTAAATATATCGAATAAATAAAAAATAGTATACACAGAATATATGAACTATGTGACAGGTCCCTGATCGCAGCTGCCACTCGAATTCCCCTGGTCCTTAAAGTACACATTCGGTGTCTCCTTGCGTGTCACTCCAGAGATAATGTCCGCTATGATCTTTGGTTGCAGATGCCACTCAAGGTCCCCTGGACCTTATGATTCAATATCTCATTGCGGACGGAAGTGGCAAAAAGATCCCTCACGCCTTCTGCCAATTTTCCATCGTATTGGACATGTTACTGCCGGACGACATTCGTCAAGATTTTCTTCAAATCAAAGTTAAGTTTAAACAAGAAAGTTTTTGTTGTCGTCCACAAATATTGCATTTGTCACAAATATTTTTTAATTAATTTGAAGTACAAATCGTGAAGTAATCGAGAGCATTTGTGTTCCCTACAAACTAATAAAGTGACATCAGTTTAACAATAAATTCTGGCCAATGAACAAAAAAAAGTACGCAAACGCAAGCACACAAAAACACCATCGCACACACACAGAAAATCTCATGAGCAGCACAAAGCCAGCGAAGACTGTGAAATTTATTTTTCCAAGTAAAATTACTTGTCGCTTCCGGCCAAAGAGCCTGCCGCATGGGCATGGGGGCAACTACACTTACGAGACGAGAGGGACTGAATATGTGTGCACCAATACATGTGTGAATCTGTGAGAGAGAAGAGAGTATCTGTTAACGGATGAATACACAAATTAGACAAACAACGACAAAAGCTGTGGCACACTCAAAGTGAACGCCATGTCACGAAAAATATTAAAATTAGCATTAACATCTTTCGTTTGTATGTTGTGTCCTGCATCCTGCTCCTGCTCCACTCCTGTGCTGCAGCATGTATTTTGCCTTTGGTGCAAAATGTTGCAATCAAAAATTGGCTTCCCCTCCATAGAGGGGCAGGGCGCAGTGGCAGCCAAAAGATGAAAGGACTAGACTCGAAAAGGAAGCAAAACTTTTGATGCTGTTTGCTGCTTTTCACATTTCCCTGTCAACATCGCTCTAGACGGCGTGTGTTCCCTTCCATTTAAAGTTTTATTTTTATTTTTTTGTGTGTTTGTTTTGTGCTGCTTTGATTTCAGTATGGGTCGAGGACATTGCTGGTAGGGTAGGGATCCCTACCCGTCGCTGCTCTCCACATGGCTATTGCTCCCTTTTTTGTCAGTCAATTTCGCCGGATTCCAGTTGATAGAAACTCTGATTGGTTCTCGGTTTTTTGGTCAGTGCAAAATTATCATACTTATGATTTGATTTTGGCCCCTGACTGACAGCCATCCAATTCTTGCACAGCAAACTTTATAATCACGACGAAGTTGTGCCCTTGCTTTGCATACCAATGTGTAAGGTTAAAACTAATTAAATGTGCCGCCAAGTAGGCAACTTGTTGTTGCTGCCAGTGCTCTTGGATGTTTGTTTTGCAGTCCATTCCATTTTCGCTGTGGCACAGATTCAGATTGGGGCGACGGCTTGACAAATGAATGTGGGTGTCAAAGGGAGCTTTGATAACTTGGTAGCAATGGCGGCTCAAAACAAATGGCGCCATCAATTCGAGGTGTGGCCTGGCTGCCTCGTCCGTCCAGGGAAACAGCGAAACAGGGAAATGTACAAACTAATTTTCATGCTCGGCACGCGCACAAATACACGGAAAATCATTTGAGGGCGGAGGTGGTTGATTCAGTTGGCTGACGCTGACTGGCTGGCAGGCTAGCATATTAGAGTAATTAAATGGCAAACGCAAACTTAATTGGAATGGCCATCGGCCATGTCCGTCTGTCTGGTCTGTCTGGTCTGTCTGCCTGTCCGAGTCTTCGAGCTGGCAATAAAATAAAAAAACTCGCCATAAAACTTAACTTGAGCTGCAAAGCCAGCATTTTCCAAGCATTACTCTACAGTGCGTGTGCCTATTTATTTAACAAATTAGCATAATTGTTCACAAAATAAAATTCAACTTAAGTACAAATGATGGCCGCTCTGGCCGGGCTAGCTGTTAATTAACATGTGGGTGCAGGCGGGACAGGACAGGACTGGACAGGACTCCCGCAGCGCAAATTAGTTGCGAGTACGCCAATGCTAATTGCGGAATGGCATGTCGGTGGACAATGAAAAGCTCGCCGTGTAACTGGCTGTTGGCTGGAAAATATATGAAAATTGTTTTGACTTTAGATAAGCGACAAACTATGGCCGGAGTCAAGGATGGGCAGGGCAGGGCTGGGCCCGGGCCTGGGCCTGGTCCTTGGGCCGGGGCATGCCGTGATAGACGCGACGCAGCCCTGAGCAAACGAAACGACAATCAAATTTATGACTTGCATTTGAGGAACGACAGCAGACAGATCCTCCTTCAGGTCACTTAAGAGCCACTTGCCGGGTTTAATTACGAAACTATCAAAATGGGACCAGCTGTTCGAGTGGCCAGCGAGATCTCATCTTTCCATCCTCCGTTCGCCTGCCGGGAATCCCTTTTGTCATTCTTCGACTCAAAGAGTGGCTGGCGCTGGCGCTGACTCCGACTTGTGACTCTTTGTGAGTGTCCATCTGAGATAAGCTTTGTCGCCAGTTTGTTGCAAACACGCAATGACAACTCGGCTACCTATGAAGTTGTCTTCCCGCTGTTGTCGCTTTGTGCTTTGTGCGATTTTCAGTGGCAGATACGTACATGTGAGTGTGTATATAAAAGCAATTTTAAGTAGCAACATCACACACAATGACAAGTGCCATCATCATCATGATCATCATGATCATCATTGTGATTGTCATTGTCCAGGACTCTTGCTTTGGCTCTCCTTTTCATTTCGGCCTGCCCTTTTTGTTTAAAGTGTTGGCCGGCACTCAATTGTCCTTGTTTGCTGTTCTGTCCTGTTCCGTTTTGTTTGCCATTGAAAAGTTGAGTTGATGTTTCGACGACGCTTATCGTGCAAACAATTTAACAAATGGCTAATATTATTGAGCTTGATAAGGCAAGCCAACGGAATGGCTTGGCTCCAATCGTACTGTATATTAGCTTGTTTAAAAGTAGTTGAGATACAAGCAAAAATAGCCAGGAAAATAAGAGGGCGAACTAAGAGAGTCTTAGAAGGTCGTTTGGTAAAAGTGGCCCAAAGTTCTTGAGTAGGGTAGAACTTCAGAATGATTCTAGAGAAGAATACCCTGAGAAACTGAATACCGAGAGTGGAAAGTTCACATTTAAATTGAATATTTTCATGTTTAGGCTCAATATATTTACTACAAATTTAATATAATATGGTCTAAGTTTAAATTAAAGTGAATTTGATTTAATTTTACTATAATAATCCTTAATTTAGCTCCGATTTCCAATATCTTTGGCACGAACCCACGACGAGCTTTTATTTCGCTCAAAAGCTTTTTAGTTGAGCTTTTAGGAAAACCACCCCCAACCCAAGCCATCTCCTCACATCAAGGAATCACGCGACACCCTCCTCGCACACACACATGCCCGCACATGTGTGCGTACGCACACGCACACTAATTCCATTAGCCACGCGCACACATGGGCGACTGTGCGTGTCGGAAATTATGCTGAGAACCCTCAGGAACACTGGCGAACATTATGTTCGCCTGGTTCGAAATCTACCATGAAAGAATGTGTACGAGTATGTGACAGACAATACACGTGTCTTCTGCCTACACATGCAGCAGGGGATGCTTCAGTGTGCGATGCTGTGGCACGCATACAAGAACGAGACAAGACACGCAAGCGTAAGCGTGCGCCCAGAAGTGCGGTCCTGTATGCGAGAGAGTGAGTGGTGTGCGAGCTGCGACCTTGAGGCCGAGTCGTCGCGCACTCAATGAACCAACCCTTAGTCAGGAAGAGGGAAAACCCACCACCACCGCGGTGGCGGCGCCAGCAATGTAAAGACGTAGTAATGCGCCCTTGGCTCCGGTTGTTCTGGGCGCCTGGTGGACTAAGGTTGCTCCTAGTTACGACGTAAATGTTAACCGGTTTTGGGTGTGACATCCGCACTGCTCTCGCCTGTTAGCGTTATGTAATGGCCTCGACGCAGGCCCAGCAACGTCAGTGGTAACGTCAAACCCGGCCCAGCTGGTGGGCGGGCAGCAGGCAATCGGCCGTGCCACAGTACGGTTATACTCCGCCCCGTAGATACGCCCTAGTTTGCGGAGTGGACCGCCCGCAATCCGTGACATGCGCAGTGGGAGCGAATCTGGCACGGGCTGCCTGCTGACAATCCTGTTCGCCTGGTCATCCTTGGGCGTTACCTTAAGAAGGGTTAAAACCGCTGATGGACACGTGTCCGTATCTGTCTCTTTTAATGTGCTGCTGCTTCTGCTGCTGCTGCATCGGTTCTGGCCCGGGTTCTTGGCAAAAATCACAAAGAACCAGTCGGTACCGTTCGGCACCGTTTTGGACCCACCCAGTGCCCGCACTCGCTAATTGAAACGCTCTGTATGGCGCAGTGGTTTGGTGTGGCCCACCCACTTGGGCGTAGTCGATGTGTCACGAGTTGAGAGATACTCCGTCGCGTGCCTCGGCAATTTGATACCCGGTACACACTGACAGGAGTCTGATAAAAGATTCTATTAATCAGGGATTGTAAGGAATTTAATTGTTATTATACAAAAATTATGAAATAAAATCGATTTTTTTAGTTTTGTTGTTATTCAAATCGGAAAGTACATTTTTTTTTTAATTGTGCAGAAATTCAATATTTCCTTGCACTCTGATATCACTGGGTACCAGCGCAGCCACGTCAATAGCACAAAACCCACCCCTGAAGCAAACTGTGACAATGTCAAGCGAACACACCCCTCACACAAACACACTCGCACACCAATACATGCAAATACTTTCGCTTTTTGGCTGCTAGCTCAGGAATGTGGCCCCCGTGCTTTGCGGCGCTGTGCGCCTGGTGAAAAACTTAAACTGGAATTTCCTTTCGTTTGACTGTAAATTTCGTATGCCCGCAGCAATTTCAGTACGGACAGTGCAATTCGAAGTAACTGTTCAAAATCTCGCTGATAGAAGCTGTTGGCGGAATAGTCGAATGATTCTGAAATGGCAAATTCTGTACGAAACAAAGAAGAAGTACAAAAATTAAAGACTAAGCCGAAAGAACTTAAACTAAGCTGGCCTTTGACGATGCTAAGATTTTTGATAACTATAAATTCAATTTAAATTTAAAATATACATTCAGTTTTTGGACAAACTTGATAGAACGCTACTAAAAGAAACGGCAGTGACGGCAGATTTTTGAAATAAATATTTGTATTGTCCCAAAGATTTGGATTTTGAGACAGATCCCGAATTTGTACATGATTGGAGTTCTACGTGAGTTTAACATGACCTGTCAGCGCCATCTGTTGGGAGTTATGAGGTATGCCCACCAAATTCCACCCAAAAGTATGCTATGAAGTTCTGCACTGTGAGTATCTGAGCCTGAGTGATAGTTGGCGGTCTTGGCCTGACACACACCAAAGACAGAGGGCGAACGCATTCCATTTGTATATAACCAGCGCTGGATGGCGGCACTCAGATCAGTTTGAAAATCGTTAACTCTTCAAATTTAAATTTTTTGTTTCATAAATTATTTATGAATTTGTCAACTCGATTTTAATTCATACCAAAATAATATATATTTGAAAATTCAGATAAATAACTTTGTCATATAACCATAATAAGATAGCCAAATGGCAATCCAATTACCCAAAATGAAGGTTCAATCCAAATGATTAAACATCTAATTAGCATGTCGCCTTCAACGCCTGCGTCCCCCTGTCAAATACCAATCGAAACAAAGTATTCGAAACATTTCAGAGGAGAAAAATATATGTACAAGTCCCAGAACTAACGCCATTCAACAGGGGAACTGACAAATAATCTAATTAGTCGCCAGTGCGATGAGTTTCCACTGTCAAAAGATGAATTCGAGTAATCTCAGCGCCCCCCAAGGAAACTACTCGAAACGCGAGCAAGAAAGATAGAGATGGTGATATGGACAGGGGGAGCGAGAGAGATGGCCACATTGTGTCAAGATGTCAAAGGGAAAGGTAATAAATTGCTGCCACCACCAGCCACCATCCAGCAGCCCCAAGTCGGCAGCTGGCGAAGCTATATCTATAACGATATACTTGCGGTCCAAAGATGCTGGAGGCCTATGTGGAGGCAGCGCGTGCATTTTCAATTTCCGCAGGCGGCATTTTTCAATACGAACACGAATATTCCTTGGAGAGCGCCCGGGCTCGTCTTGAGATGTAATTAGTTGGATACTTCATTAACCACAGTCGACAATCAACAAATGAGTAATTAACTTGCGCCTGAGACTCACTCGGTTCCTCGTGTGCCGTTAATATTTCATAATTGAGCAATTTATTTTCGCCTCTTTGACAGGATCAAAGACGGGGCCGACCCCAAAGCGCCGCACGCAAATTTTATGCTCAGTTTAGTCGGCAAAGAACGCAGCGATAGTTCCGTTCCGGTCCATTCCTGGTGGGTAGGCTTTGTGTGTGGCTCTTGGGGGGTCACGTTACTAGGACCTACCTTTGGGTAACTTTGATCTTTGATTTTTTTGGGCTTATATTGTTAAGTGGCGTTAATCTACAAAATTCTTCAATGCATAAAAAAGGGACAAACTTTTCAGTAAGGCAACCCCAATCAGACCTGCCTTTCCAACAGCTAACCCATTCCCCTATGATGCCTTTGGACACTCTGGTCTGGTACATCTGGTCATAGAAAGAAAGACCAATGTGATTGATACAAATTTATTGACATTTTCGTATACATACACTTCTGATCTCGAAATCCCATCAAGCGGGAATCTGTGAAATATCATTGATTCTTGATAGCACACTCTTGAGCAGCATAGTTTTCTATTCTATCAGTGTTTTCTTATTTATATTTTACATTTTCTTGCACTTCTTACTTTAAAGTATTTTGAGTTCGAATAAAGCGTTGTCAAACGACTATTTCCGGTGGTACCTGCCGTAGAATTTAAATGATCCAATCAAATGAAGTATCTGTTTGTTCTTGTTCTCTGGTTGTTTCTGTATCTGTTTGACAATGTCAAAACACCAGACGCGACAAGAACTTGTCATAAATTTGGTTTGATTGTCGAGAGCTATGCCAAGAATCTGGAGTGGATATTTATGCCTAGACAATTCTGTGGGGGACTGGTGGCCCTGGCCCAGGGGTAGCTCTACTCCGGATCGGGGCATTCAACGAGGCGTGTGAGTGATTTGTGGGGTTGGGGGAGAATGCCAGAATGTTGCGCCATTTTATGTATGTGATAAATTAATTAAAATTAGACAATAACTACAACGGGAAGCCCACTAATGAGCTGGAGACGATCGACAAGGGCAACAGTGGGGCAGAGCCATCATCCCTCTCCCCAGCTCCCCTCGGGTCTCTGTCTCTCTCCATCGGTTGCAAGCAGATCTTGTAGAACATGTCAGCGCAACAAATTTCAATTAGTTCACGCTTCACTTATTCGACGGCGGCAGCAGAGCACTCATAAAAAGAAAGTGCCGCCCCTGAAGGAGTCGGGAATGGAAATGGGAATGGAAATGATACTGAGAGTCGAATTGGAGCTGAAGCACATGGCGGCCACGCAACATAATTAATTCGTACAACTAAATTTATTGTAAAACGTTGATTGTGTCTTTAATTGGGCGTGGGGTCGCCACCCAAAAGCCCTTTAGTGCCTCCCCGCACTATCCTCTGGGAATATTGCAATGTAAAGAGCTGCAAAGAGCTACAAAGAGGTCTCAGAAATCAAATGTTGGGTTATTTTCGGGTGCCCGCACTCCGGTTACATGTTTTCTGTCATAGATTAGCCGCGGCCCTGCCTCCTTGCCGCCGAGCACATAATTTCACACTCCCCCCATCCACTCTGGCTGGCTGGTTGGCTGGCTGGTTGGCTTCTGGTATGAGCATCTGTTGAATGTGTGGATGCAGATACAGATACAGCTACTTATGGGAGTATCGCCCCACCACCCTCCTCAAGTGTGACAAATGTGAGCGGAGGAGTTCAGAGGAGGGGCTGGCGGAGCTGGCTGCGCGTGTTCGTATTTTGTATGTGTTTTCCCTTGGATAAACTGCATATTACTTATGCAGGATGATTTACTGGGACGCGTGACAGATTTACAAGTTGCATTTACTGCATTAATTTATCATAAATATTGTTTTGGTTGCCTCACCATAAGCCCTAAAGAGCTTGGATTCCGAATAGATGGGAGACGGGCGATCCCCAAGTTCAATAAGAGGAGGATCATCACACCTTGGACGGGCTGTCACATCGAGGAAACAATTACCGCATGGCACATGCTGGCATTTCCTGCCCCAGCCAGCCTCTAATTGCACTTGATGTGTATTTATAAAAACTTTATTCATTTGGCGACACATTTTCGCCGTTTTCTCTGGCCATAATGATTATGAGGCGTTGACACAAATATCGCATGCAGGCGACTCGTGTGCAGTCGAGGCAACATGAATGTTTGCCATTTAATTAAGATACGATTCGATACTGTTGAATATAATGCTTTTATGACTCTTTAATGCATTCTCTAAATATTACATGAATTTCAATTTAAATAATTTTGGCCTCCTCGAAATTAGTCAGCAGAAACGGGCCCCGAAATTTGTATATTTATACATATATGTATATCTTTCATCGAAATTGCAATTGCCTGGCGGCAGTCGCCAACTGAGCACACTCAAAATACAATAAAAAGAAGGAGAAACGTATTCCGAATCTATTGTGTTATAAAGCAAAGTATCGTTTGGGCAAATCAGCGAGAGGCAGAACCGAATCCCGCACGACCCGAAAAGACATTGTCTCTGCGGCTGTGTTTCGGCATGGCATGGCATGTTGCATTTTTATGTGCCATGAAATTAATTTACGATTACGACAATTTAAATTTTTAAAATCACACTAAAAATATGTTAACAACCCGCCATCTCCGCCGTCGCATTGTCGTCCCAAACGAAAGTGTTAAAAAGCCTGAGGAGGAGACAGACCTCCTCCAACTGTGGCCCGGGATTTATGTATGGCTTTTGTGGGTTTTTGGGGGACGGAACGATGTTCAATATCGAAGTGTTGACTTGAGTTTATGTTTCATATTTTTTGTCTGAAGTCATTTAATTTCTATAAACAGACAGGGCAAGTCAATGGTTCTAGGGGTTGCTCTGGGTCGCATCTGAGTACGACGCTGATGATGATGTGGCACTGACGTTTATGTGCGGCACTGTCGCAGGCAAAGGCGGAACGGAACTCGTTCACGGCTTATTTGGCAGCTCTTTCTGGGTTGCTGTGAACAACATGTTTTAAGTGCCTGTTACTTTATGAGCTTATTAAAAAGGAAGTTCTCTGTTGTTTTCGGGTTTATTAGGCCAAAAAACTGGCCCATAAATTGTCCTTCAATGGCCAACGGAAGAAGCTCAGGTGTGCCAAGCGACAAGAAAGTGCACTTAACTTAGACCTAACACCAAGCAAGCACGAACATTAATCAATTTTAACATTAATTTTGATTCAAAATTCCTCTTCTTTTATGCAACTATTATTAGACATCAAAACTATCCACACAATTGGCTGCGTAATCAGGCATGCAGGCCCCGGCTCTTCCAACTGAATTCCACTCGGGGGCCTGTCATTACCTTCTATAGCAGGGATTTGGCCAGTGTCTGATTTGAAAATTATTTATTCATGGCAATCAGAGCAGGCAGCAGTAGAGGAAAGGCAATTGTGTTCCATTTCTCTTAATATTGCTCTCGTCAAATAAACAAATCAAATCATGGTGTTAAGGCAAATGATGGATTGACATCAGCCAACTCACTCACACACACACAGATCTTTCTGGTATAGAGGTGTACACTGACAAAAAAAAATGTCTTAAAATTTGTCAAAATCAAGAGAAGAAATCTTCAAAATCAGTGGCTTTCCAATGGGTGAAGAATATTTGCAACTTAAGATATGATTTTAAGGAATTCTCATTGAATAAGACTCATTAAACTCTACCATAAGGTTCATCAATTGTTGCTAGAGGATGGTAATAGAATTTTCCCTCCCTTAAGGTAGATTTAGGACAGCTCTATTCGGCTCGTAGTGCTCTTATCTTTTAGGTTCTCTGGCTGGTGCTTGCAAGGAACTGTCTTTCTTTCATCATATCTATCTATCAATCCTTTACTTTGTTTTGACTCGACTTGGAAGAATTGACTTTTGAACTGCAGTAAAGGATCACTGGAGCCATTTCGAGCCTCAGGATGGCAGATCCGTCCCTAACTCTTACACTTTGTTGTTCTGTCTCTTGTTGGCCTTAGTTTTCGCACAGTGTAGGTGCACGGCGGACGGACTCAGTTAGTCAGCCAGCAAGCCAAACATTGAGAATGCTACAAATCCAAAAAATCCTGTCCGGGTGGCAACAATGCCAGCAAGGGCGCGGCTCGCTCTCGAGTAGCAAAAGCAACCGAGGAACAATTTTTGCAGCATGTCCTGGATGTTTGTCCTTGGCGGAGGGGCCGTGCCAGGCGCTGCTTTTGTTGCCGCAGTGCCTTTAAAATTCGTTTGGTTCCGTTCCCTTCTTGCTCTGCTTGGCCTTTTTTGCGAGCGCACTTTATTTTTATTTTCCACATTTTTTGTGAGACCCGACCTGACTTGGCACAGAAAGAACAAAGCGAAAACATACTCGTACAGCGGTGTACAGAGGGGGGGGGGCGAATGCTCGAAAACATTCATAAAATATGCATTATGCAATCTAAGCTCGTGTGAGCGTTGCTAAATATTTCATGCATGTGTATTGTACAGCACACTCACACACTCGCGAATGGTGGTATTGTGTGGTTTATGATTTTGTTTTGCCGCTGAATATATTTATAATCATTAATATCCCCAACACAAAGGCAAATATCGAAATTAACAAATTTCTTTATGCCCGAAAATATTCCACGCTCCACCGAAGACAAATGGCCGGAGCCGCAACAAACAAAATAAAAAACAGAATATGCCAAAATATATAAAGCTGGCAGAAATTCCCAAATAATAAAAACATTAAATACAGTTTTAAATAACATGTGCCGTTTAACACATTGAGCCGCTGCGCATTTATTCCATTTTTAATGCCCTTTCCGTCCGACTCTGCGCATAAATTTCATCTTAAATTGCGCGCGCAGACCCACAGAACAGAACAGAACAGAGCAGAGCAGAGCAGAGCAGAACAGCAGCCAAGAGGAAAAGGAAAAGCCTTCCATTCCCCTTTAGGCTTTTTGGTTGGGAAAAGCGAACGCCGCCCACTTAGCGCCGCAATGAATGCTGCCGCCTTGGGTGGCTCCCTCTCTTCCACTGTGACTGTCTCTGTCTCTCCGAATTTCTCCCTTTCTCTCCCTCTGATTTTAGTAAGAATCTCTGCCAATTAGCATTTGTGTGTGTGTGTGTGCTGGGATTATTACGGTGGCCACTCGGCGTTCCGCTTAGTTTAATTTGATTTGCCTAAGCAGGCAGCTTTGGATCTTAATTTCTGTATTTCGAAACTATTAAATTATGGCCAAAACGATGTGCTCTTTGATCTGTATGCCAAGAGTCGGCGGGAAATAATGTCTTTATATAAACAGATTGGTGGCAGTACATATACTTTTATTACTGGCCGGACCAATCCACGTCTCTTTGTTCTGTTCTGGGGTCTGGGGTCTGCGGTCTGGCCTGCTGTCTGTGCGCCTCGTTTACGGTCTTTTAATGAGAATTATGTGACTTTAATTTATGTCTCAATTTTGCGCATATTAAAATCTTTATTTTGTGATTCAACTTTCAAGATTTGGCATGCTGGTGGGGAAATTTTAAATATAAATATAATATTTTGAATAAATAAATTCGATTAGTTATCTGAGAACCTAAACTAAAACCATTGTGGCACAATCCTGAGTGATCTTGACAATAAAAATTATGATTTCTGCTCTTTTAAACCTTCTGAATTTCTGGGAACGTTACTAACCTCTGGTACTAATCTACCATTTGATATATTCTTATCCAAAAAAATGTCTAAAATTGTAGTTAAATATTATTCCAATAATTACTCAAAAAGTAACCAAAAATATCCTATCCTATACCTAACAAGCATGCATACCATATAAAAAATCCCAAACATTCATATCTTAAATTTCTTGTATCATCTATGCATCTAATGCATATGATGATATGCATATCTGATGCACACTTTTAATTGTTTAGCCAAAAGAGAAGAGTCGGTGCGGTGCTGGTGGGGTGGGGTGGCTGGCAAAAGGCAATTGTTATGGCTAATGACTGCAGCTTTCAAAGTGTATATTTTAATCGCTACACATAGTGTCATGCGGGCATATCGTCCTGTTCTGGCCAGAGAATGTCCTGCTGGACAACAAGGGCGGCGCTCCAATACAAATTCAGGCCACCCCCTGCTCAGCTCCTCGACCTTCCCATACAATTCTCACCCTCAGCATCACCCATACAGAGGCATGCTCAGAGCTCTGTGTAGAGCAGACTTAATATCTAAAGCAATTTACAGTTATGAAAATAAGAGACATATCCGCAAAACGACAAGCACAGTAGTTTGCCACCGCCACCGCAACGACAGAAGGAGCAGAGTGGTGTGGCAGGGGGAAGGGTCCAGCAGCATCAACAACAACAACAAAGAAGAGGACGAACAAGAGGAGGCGGAGGAGGGGTGGGGACGGAACCGAGAAGAGAAACTTCTGCTAACGAAGTAAGTACCCTAGAGGACACTTAAGCGTGCGACCCAGCCCAGCCCAACTTGTGACGGGCGTCATAATGTCGCCAACATTTTTCGAAATTACACACAAATGACAAAATAAAAGGTGCAAAAAGTCTGCAAAGGGACCAAAAAGCAAAAAGCTGCAGGGGAAATCCCGAAACCCGCATATATAGTGTATCCCACTCTTGCCCTTGCTCTTCTGTTGAGTGAAAGACTGCCATCTCTCTCGCTCTCCCTCTCTCTCTGTCTCTCTGTTGAGTGAGTGCGTTCTCTCTGGCGGCCATGTTGAAAACGTCAAAGAGCAATTCCTGAATGTTGAGTGAGACTCGAATTTCTCATTGGCTGCACAGAAAGGGGCGTGTTCAGAGAGACCTTCGTTGCGCAGTGAGTGAGAAGAGAAATCGAGAGAGAGAGAGAGTAATGGTGAGTGTGTGGTAGGAGGAGGGTGGGCGGGGAGTGGAGTGAAGCTACGCGTTAAATTGTGGCTGCCGAAATGAGGGTTAAATCGCGTGCATAATTTAGCAGTTCATTTCATTCATTTGAGTGCAAGTGCTGCTCAGAGAATGTGTCGCCGTCTAAACGCTCTTTCTGTGTCTCTCGGAGCGACAGCGGGAGTGGCAGTGTGGGTGCGGTGTGGGTGGATGGGTGGTTGGGTGGTTGTCTTTTTTGAGTTCGGGCGCTGGCGCAGTGGCGACGACGTTGCAAATATCTACTGCCGTTTACCGCTACAATGACAAGCATTTATGGCAATTAACACTTTAGCTGTTTATACGCTGATGCTGCTGTTCTGCTGGTGGAGCAGTGACAGCGGAAAAGCTGCTTCAGCCATTGCCCATTGCCTTCGCTTCCGCTTCCGCTTCCTCTCTTTGTTGTTCTTGTTGCTGTTTCCGTTGTGCACGCTTAATCGTGTCAGCCATTAGAGGCACCAGACCCAGACCCAGACCCAGACCTAGATCCACTTCATTTGCCTAAAATCTAATTGCATTCTCCATGCAAATCACGTTCACTACTTCGCGAGTTTTTCCATCGCTCTCTCTTTCTCTTCCTCTGTCTCTCTCTTGCCTGTTCGTGTTCTTATTCTTGCTGGCCAATTCCGTTTCCGCTTTTGCGTTTAGTGCAAATTCAATATCCTGCATAATTAATTTGCAATTAGCACGTTTCTGTTTTTGTTTTCATTTCACCAGCATCGCCGCTGCTCTTCGGCTCTTCACCTCTTCAGCTGTCCAGCTCTCCGGCTGTACTGGTCTTCTGGTTGGCCTATGGGCGGTACATATAGCCATTGAAATTTTCTAATTACGTGCACAAGCTGAATGCAAACTAGTTTCAGCCATGCTCCCGCGCCTGGCCTGGCCTGGCCCCTCTGGACACTTGGCTGGCTCTGGCTCCGGCTCCGGCTCTGGCCGCCGGCATTTCGGCCCGGAACACGTGCGTTGAATGTCGATGATGGCCTGCGAAATGGGTTGGCATATGAAATGAGCTGCAAATTGATGGAGGAATTAGCGCAGCATATTTAATTTGTGGCAACAACAACACGGCTCGCTTGAATGAGTGTTTGCACGCCCGTGCACCCTCCCGATGCCGAGGGATGGTGTCCTAATGGGCTTTTAGGTGCACATTTTTAATGCAGACTTAGCACAGATTCGAAGGATTATAGGATCGACAGGTGTCGAGATAAATGTCACGAGTACATCTGTGGAGAGAGTCGAAAGTCACATTTCATTTTGTATATCGTAAATAACCAATTCGAACAAAATTTAACAAAAAAATATTGCGTCGAAAATGCTTAGACTGCGGCGACTGCGACGCACCCAACGGCAACGGTTTTATGGGGGGCTCGAGGAGGAGCGAATGTGCTGGATCTGCCTGGAAAGTGACGGGGAGCCGCCGCAGCGTTTGGACTGGCTGCATCCGTGCCGCTGCCGCGGCAGCAACAAGTGGGTGCACCGCAGCTGCCTGAATCGCTGGATCGATGAGACACAGCTCCTACATCCGAATCGGCCGATCGCGTGCTCCCAGTGCCTCACAGAGTACCTCATCGTGGACACGCCGCTCTGCCGATTCGATGCGCTCCTGCTTCGGATCGACGAGGTATACGGGATACTGTGTCCCAGCGTGGCGGTGGGCACACTTTCGGCCACCCTCTACTTCTCGGCCATGACCTTTGGGGCCCTGACGGTGATACAGGTCATTGGCTACCGCAAGAGCCTGGCGCTACTAAACGAGGAGACCACGCTCCTGATTATCGTCCTGCCGATGATTCCTGCGGGGCTTCTGCTGCTTCGCAATGTCAAATTGGATGAATACTTGTTGCGCCTCCTACGCATCTTCCGCAGACGTCGCGTGTCGCCAGAGAATCTGGATGAGGGCGGCGAGCTGCTGCCTGGGGCCCCGCTCGACGACAGCTACTTCGATGATCTGCCCCTGGATCCTCCGGCCATGGGTTTAGACTTTCAGGACCCCGACTTGGCCGTCTTTCACCATGAGACACTCCGCAGACCCTCTGCCAGCTTCATCGTGGCCCTCAGTCTGCCCAGCGTTTCCGTGTTCCTGGGAAACACCTTGTACGCGAAGGTAGACGACAGACTCCTGGGCATCATCCTCGGCGCCATAACGTTTTTGGGCATCAAGGGAATGGCCTCAGCCTATTTACGGCATTCCCACGTGCAACGTGTGCGGGGTCGCTACGTGATGGATTATAATAGTGAGCGGCACTGATCGAAATCGAGAGTGTTTAATTATAAGTGTGCAACAACACATCGGCAACAGTTTAGGCCGTTATGGTAACACAAAAATTAATTTGGTGTATTTATTAGGAAAATCCGAACTAACTATTATTGTCAAGTCTTTTGGGATCCCTGTTTTAGCTCTAAGTTGATGACAATTAATGCCTAAAGAATGAAAGTATTTCGCACAGGTCCTCTAAGGACGAAAGGTATTGAGGTTTAGGCATAGATAGAAAGAAAAACCATGTGAAAAGACGGCAGGATGAGAGAAATATATGAATATATGATGAACCATGAATTACTAAAGATAATCATTATGTTTTAAAGAGGCTTCTCTTCCCTTCCATTATTACCATTATCAAAACTCATACTTCGAAATATTCGTAAGCCAATACGAGTCACAGAATGACTGAATCGAAACCAAACTAATGAATTATTCAAAATTGAGCTTAGCGAAAAAGCGATTTGCCAGCAAAATTGGATAATGAGTTTAGTCGGCAATCCAGCAGCTGTCTGCTCTCCTCCGCTCCTGCGCTCCGCTCCGTTCTACCCAGCTGGCTGACTAATTTATGTATTAACTTTGAACGCTCATTAGTTTAATTAGTCAAACAAATTAACGTGGGGGCTTACGGCAAGTGGAGTGCAAACAACAAAATGGCCGAATAAACAGAGCGAGGCGAAGAGAGGCGTTGTCCTGGGAGGAGGAGGAGGAGGAGGAGGATGAGGGGGAGTGTGTCGAGGTCTCCACTCGAGGCGAGGCCGTACCGCTCGCACTTCATTAAATATACAAATACAGCGGACAATGGCACACACATACGTATGCACATGGGTTTAGGGCGGCAAAATTGACAGTGCAGAAATAAATTGAGAATAATTCAATTAACGCATAATTATGCAGATGGCCGCGCACTTGTAGTTTTAATTGCATTTGTCGCGAGGTCAGCGGCTTTTCGATCTGCCCATCGATTTGCTCGCCCCTCCTCTCCTGCCCTGAAGTACAGTATTTGCCTTTTAATTAGTTGTAAATCTTGCGCAGCCTGTTGAGAGCCAAAGAATGGTGGGCGGGGGAGAGGGAGGTGGAACTGCCGCCATTGCATGCACTATTTATTTTAACAAGAGCTGCTCATTTAATACTTATTTTCACTAATTAAATGGAAGAGTAAGTAAATCAGAGCAGAAGAGAGAGAGAGAGGGCGAGACAGAACCCAGAGAGAATGAGGGGGAGCGAGAGAGCATCACACATGCGACAGCCAGAGCAATTTTCCGCTTTTCCGCAGCGTAAAAAGTTTGATGTCTATGTAAACAGCGGCTTTTGTGTGGGGACGGAACGGCATACATATGTACACATATATATGTACGTGTGTGTGTGTGCGTCTGGCGAGCTGCCAATTTTCCTGCCCCACTCACACACACACACACAGCAGCCATGTATTGGCGTACATATGTATGTGTATGCGTGTGTGCACATACTAACGTATTCCGTATAGTACGTCGGGGCTGTTTGAGCGCACTTAAATAATGAATAATGACGAGACAAGCAATTAAAATAATTTGCGGTTTTACCGTGCGTATGCGCATCATTTAATTTTGCATCTAAAAGAGTTAAGCACTTACCCACACTGAGAGAAATCAGCAAAAAGAAGTCCGCATAGTAGAGAGTGAAATTAGGTAGAATTAATTTCGATTTCAAAATAATCGAAATATGAAAATATTCAATATAAATATGGAATAAATTTGTTTTAAATAAATAAATTAAATTTAAATATTTTCATAAGAATGTGAAAACACTTTCTTTGTAAAATTTCCAATTGCGGGGGAAATCTATGACATTTTCAGGTATTTTTTTCTCTGTGTAAAGAGCGAATGATGACAAGAGATTATTCTCTCAGCGATCTCTTTTCTTTCCAAATCCACAGGCATTCTGTACATAGTCTTGTGCATGTATTAATGTACATACATACATACATACATATCCTCGTAAGTCCTCCCATCAATGGGGGCCAATTAAAATGAGTGGCTGCCGCTTTGGATTGGTGCTGGTGGCGGCGGCGGCGGCGGGCATCTTAAAACTAATTAAAACGAAAAACGGCATAACAAGCTGCTCATTAAGTATCTCGTTCCCGTTCTCCCACTCGTTCTGCGGTTAATTATAGAAGAGCGGGGCCGTGCAGTGCTAACGAGTGACGAGGCGCACAATAAAACGAGCAGAAAAAGCTAGAAGAAGACGATGCTGATGGAGGGGATAGAGGAGATAGAGGAGAGGATCTAGCTGCCCCCCTCGCCACATTGACTTCCCTTTCCGCTTTCTATCTCCGCTGCCCACCCATCCAAATCTCCATCTTCGCTCTGCTGCCGTTGGAGTTCATTAAGCAGCATCCTCCAGTCCGGTCCGGTCCGCCCTGCGTCCACTTAACGATGTCACTTATACGCCCCATTGTGCGCTCAAACCCAGCCTCGGTCCAGCCAGGCCAGGGCAGGCAGCGGGGAGAGCAGAAAGTAGAGAGGAGCAGAGCAAAAGAGCCTATCCGCCTTCGGACACCCTTAACCCTCACTCACCCCGCACTGAAGGCCACTGCTGCGATGCGTATAAACCGCAAATTGGATGCGATATTAAATCGTCTGTGCCAAAGCGCATATAAATTTTTGGTTCAATTTAAAAGAATCTTTTGCCGAGAGCGAGCAAGCGCAGAGAGAGAGTGAGAGTGAGAAAGAGAGAGAGAGAGAGGGTAAAGAGAGAGACCCAAGTAGAGTGCAGCAATAGTTTGTCTACCGTCTCCCTCGAGCACTTGCGAGTTTTACATAGAAAGAAGTGTCGTCAAGTCAAGTGGCAAGAGGGGGGGAAGCGGGGTGACCAGATCCAACAATGGTCAGCTCTGAGTAGCCTTTAAGATGATTTACGAGAGAGAAAACGAAAGGAAAAAAGCAAATAAATAAACCAACTAATTAGCAACATAATTAGAGAAGCATGCAAATTCTAAAATTCAATTAAGCTGAAGAAAATCTGGCAGAGCAGTGTACCCTCTGCCCCCATCCTGCATCCACCATTCTCCATCCTCCATCCATCCGCTGCCATAAAGGCACAAAGCATTCATGCATATATGACTAGGAACCACCCAGGCATAAGCGACCAGAGGAAGGAAAAGGAAACCACTCGCAACATCGCAACAGAGGAGGGAAAGCAAATAAAATATAAAAAAGTTGGGGATCCATTTCGGAAGCAGCCGAGCGCATAAACAAACAAATTTTGCGCTAAATAATTTGACAATTACTCACATCCTCACATCCAGAGGGACCCCAGATACACCCACACACGCCTTTGTTCTCCTCGGGCTTACAGCTATTACAGTTGAGTGAAGAACTATGTAAAACAGAGAGCCGAAAGACAACCTCTTGCTCTTCCTCTTCCCCTTCCTCTCTTACTCTCTTCCAATTACGGCTCTCTCTCGCTCTGCGGCTCTGGCTTGCTGTGGCTTAGACTCGGAACAGACCATTACATTTGCTAACGAGTGCAAGGCAAATTAAATCATTAGATGCTAGTAGAGATTAGGACATGACCGCCCTCCCGCACGGAAAAGGAGGAGTCAAACCCACTCAAAATGTCCCAGGAACCACTCAACTCTGGCAAATGGGGGCGTGTAGTGCCGCCAGAGAGAGAGAGCTACAGAGAGACAGACAGAGAGAGAGGGAGAGAGAGAGGCACTGTGCTGTGCACTCGAAATAGCCCACCACCAACCGACAAACAGATTTGTGTGTGCTTCCCCATTTAGCAGTTGACTTGCCACAGGGACACTCAACGGAAGCAGGGCAGCGTCGCATCTGCTGGATTATCAACCCGACACCCGAGCAACCCTCATTACGCTCCCGGCTCTCGCCCCGTGCAGTGTGAATCGTCGTCGTACCCGGATTACGCTCAGGATAAGCGGATAGCATCGCCAGATATTTTGTGAGATACGCGCCGGCATCAGTGGACAGTCGATTGGCTGCCATCAAGCGGACAAGACACACATCGCGCAACACCGCAGTGAACCAGCCGTGCCACCCGTGCCACCCGTGCCCCGTGCAGTGTTTTTGAACAGTGTATCGCAAGTAACAGCAAGTGTATTGAGAAACGAAACCCGTCATCCAACATGGTCATGTTGCAGTCGCCGGCGCAAAAGGCCAGCAGCGACAATCAGCCCACGGCCGTCGGTGGCCTGATGAGTCCCAACTCCAATCCGGATTCGCCCAAGTCGAATACCTCGCCGGAGCTGGGGAACGTGGATGCAGGTGCAGGCGGTGGAACAGCCACTTCTACGCCTCCAAAGATACCCAAGTTTATCATCAGCAGCGCCAGTGGACAGCAGGCGGCGGCCAAGCAGCAGGAGCAGGAGCTGCGCTTCTCCATCGAGCGACTCAAGCAGATGAGCAGCGAGTCCGGCAGCCTGATCAGCCGCCTCAGCCCCTCGCAGGAGGACTGTCCGTCCGACAAGGACAAGACCAACAACAACAACAACAACAGCCTGACAAACCACAACAACAACAGCATCAATGGGAACCAATCGCGTCTATCGCAATCCCCGCCAGTATCAGGAACACCCAACGTTGTGATCAACACCAACTTCTCCTCGCCCGCTCAACAGCGAAAGCTGCTTGAACTGAGTGCCGTGCGGCAGTTGGCGCGCCCCGAGCCACTGCAGCATCCACACGCGGCCCTGCTGCAACAGCATCCGCATCTGCTGCAGAATCCACAGTTCCTGGCCGCGGCCGCGGCCCAGCAGCATATGCACCACCATCATCACCATCACCTCCACCAGCAGCACCAGCCTCATCCGCACTCGCATCCGCATCAGCATCCACATCCGGCTGCAGCTGGAGTGTTCCATCTGCGGGCACCCAGTGCCACTAGCAGCACCACTGCCCCGCCCTCGCCAGCCACATCGCCTCTGTCGCCGCCCACATCTCCAGCCACACATTCCGAGCAGCCGAAGAGCTCTCCCATCGCAGCACCAGCCAATCCTCCCGCACATTCCGCCCAGCCACAACCACAACCAGCCCAGATCCTCTTAAGCAGCGGTCCGCAGCCGGTGAGTCCCTTGTCCGCCAGCGACATGGATTTGGAGCGCATTAAGCTGGTGGCTGCTGTGGCCGCTCGCTCCAGCCAGGCCCCAGCCCCGAGCACATCTGCGGCAGCCTCCAGCTCCACTTCCAACTCCGTCTCGCCGGCTGGCCGGGATCTGAGCGACTACGGCTTCCGAATACAGCTGGGCGGACTGGCGGCCGCGGCGGCAGCTGCGGCGGCCACCTCACGACAGATAGCGGCCGCTAATTATGCGCGCAGCGACACCAGCGAAGAGCTCAATGTGGATGGAAACGACGAGGACAGCAACGATGGATCCCACAGCACGCCGTCGGTAAGTGTTCGAGGGGGGGGTGGAGAAACACATTTGAATCTTTGTTTAAAGAGGCACAGAACCTGCTTGAATTCAGATCTTGTTTTTAGTTCCATTTAAGGGATAACAATAAACTTCAGACAAGATTTATATCTTAAGAATCTTATTTGAGTTTGAAATTAATTGAGATTGCTATAACACTTAGAGAAAAATGAATAAAAATGAATAGTGCGGTCTATATGGAAGATACTTTGAAATAAAATAGATATGAAAATATTTAAAATATATTTAATTTAAAAATGAAATATAACTATCTTAAATATATGGTCAAATATTTTTATATCAATGTCAAAGTGTAAGTCTGGGTGCAAATATTTTTGAATAAATTTTTTAATCTTCTCTGGGTACATCTAAAGATGTAATAAATTGAGGAGGTTTTTGTTCTTATCATCATATGGCTTATACTTTTCCAGTACCTAACTTAACTATATATTTCTCATGTTTTACAGGTCTGCCCCGTTGATCTGACGCGTTCCGTGACCACAAGTGCCACACCAAATGCAAACTCCGCTTCTACCAGTGCCTCCAGTGATCGTGAGGCGGCCACCAAGCGCCTGGCTTTCTCTGTGGAGAACATACTGGATCCCAACAAGTTCACTGGCAACAAAATGCCCGCCTCTGGCCATCCCTTCGGGCATCCACGGCAATGGAGCTACGATCGCGATGAGGAGATGCACGAGCGTTTAGACGATGATCAAAGCGAGGATATGTCTGGTGAGTGTCTTATCCTATAAGTCATATATTTAAACTGGGATTGTGTTCACACTCGATAAATTGCAAATCACTGAGGAAGCTAAGTAATCGTTAACAGATTTGATTGAAATCAATTGGAATTCAGGGCACATCAGCTAGCAACTCGATCCCTCGAGTGTCGCTGGGAATCCGTACGTATACATATGTACACACGTATGTATATCTGCCATATAGAGAGAGCAGCACAGACAGACACAGAAAAAACGAGAGGAAACCACCTGCAAACAGTTGGGTTTTGCTCTTCCTTTGAAAAAGTTCGTTCTGCCTCTGGATGGGGTAGCGACCCCATGTGGGTGGTGGCATGTTATATTTATACTGCTGCTTGTATCGTTTTTAGGTATGTTTTGATTTTGAATTTGCCTTTGCCTTTGCCGGCCCCACTCCCACACATCTCTGCCATTTCATCAGGAGGGCACCACCATTTTGAAGCACTGGAGATTTTTGTGTTGCCTGCTTTCAGGCGCAAGTCACGTACCATGTGCGCTCTGTGGGGGTGTGTGCTTGTGCTGCCCATGAAGGCATTTATATTTTGCGTATATTCAATGGAAAACAAAAGCACATATACCGGAACAGGCAGCTAAAATGAACAAAAAATCAGGAGGTGCACACAAACTTGTTTAGACCAGAAAGGATATGCTCTCATATCCAATAAGGATTTTCAATAGAATTGCTTTTAATTGATTGATTGATGTTTTAATTGGGGAAAAGCCATTGCTTTCTGGAAAAGTTACATTTCCTTTTTTGCCCACGCCCCGCCCCGCCCCACTCACTCTCCCGCTCACTCTCTCCTTCCAATGTTTGTCTTGCTGCGGATCAGGTTCCGGGGTTTCCAATGCCTTTTTTCGGCTGCCTCTTTCCTTCGGTTTCTGGCTAAAAATTTTTGATGAAAATTAATTGATTTTCATGCTCGGCTTGCCGCAAAGAAATTGCTCAAATAAAAATTTGCAAATTTGATTGAAATTGTTGTGGAATGGGGGTTGGCGGGTGCTAAGCTTTTGCCAAAGCGCCAAAAAACGGGAAAAAGAAAAGTCGCTGGATATGGGTTGGGGGTTGATGGAGCTTAAGCTCAAGTTTTGAAATTGACGGAGCGGTTTGTGTGGATCTGATTATGAAACGGTGGCCTGAATCGTTGACTTAATTGGTAATGGCTTGTGGTTATATTCGTATAATGGAGAAAAATAATTGAATTCCATGCGAAAGTTGAGAGAAAGAGTGGTCGATCGACATGTTTGGGCTTCCCTTACTCCATTCCCTGTGATCTCCTTTGAAGCCCGTTTTGGCTGTTTGACTTTAGCCAACATTGGAACGGGTCAATATACATACTATGTATGTATGTATGTATGTATATAGTAGTCTGCCAATTAATTCACTCACTTCAAAGTGCCATTCACACAGCAGCACACGCACTCACTCACACTCATTTGATGGGACCCTTCGTTAAGCGCTTATGTACGGAAATTATAGCACACAGAAAATGGCGCACACCAGCATCAACAGCAGCAGCAGCAGCTCCACCACCAACAACCTCATTATCAACGACACATTATCGGCCATTGCTGGTTGTCCTGTTGTCCTGCTGTCCGTTGTCGGCTTTTGCTGTTTGTGCATTTGTGTTTGTGTTAATAAAACACAATTAACTTCATCAATGGCGGGCCCTCCGAGGGCTCCGCTCCGAACATAACTGCTAATAAAAGCGGCTGAAACGACCCCAGCCAGGAAGTGGCGTAAATAGAGAAGAGGCTCTGCTCTGCTCTGCTCTGCTTGTAGGTAAACATACGAATGGAGGGAAATATAGACAGGCAGACAGCCAAGGCAAACTGGGCAGACAGACAGGCAGACACAGGAAAGGCAGGGCAGGGCAGGCCAGGGGAGAATTTACGGACGATAATGATGTTGGAAATAATTATGTTGCTCCGCCATGGCTCTGTTGCTGCCAGTTTACAGTCAACCCCGGACTTTGCGTTCTATCTGTGTGTCTGTTTGTCTGTGTGTCTGTGTGCACATCACGCATACGCACTGTTTGCGGGCTTGTATTCAACGACTGTTGGTTGGTTGGTTGGTTGGTTGGTGTTGGTGTTGCTGTAGTCATTAATTAGCAAGGTACTTAATTACCGCACATTCATTAGGCGCTTCAATGGCCGCTGTCGCACATCCCCCTGCCTTGCCCTGATTTTATGGCCTATTGGGAGGAGGTGCTAATGCGACTCTGCTTCTCTCGCTTCGGCGTAAGATTAGCGTAATTATGCGGCCTTTTGTCATTGCGACTAATTAGATTTTATGGCACATTCAGCTCCCCCTACCGCCATCTCTCCCTCTCGCTTACCAAATGCAGCAGCAGCAGCGCTGGTTAATATTTCATAAATATTACGCATACTCATACGAGACGGCATGCAGGTCTCCAAGGAGACATTCATTCCGTTTTAGGCGCAGGAGCGGTGCGGTAGCAGGCCGAGTAATTTGCATTTCATTTAAATTGCAAAACAAAAGTGAAGCATAAAACTAACACAAACACAAACTAGGCGATAACTGAGAGAGCAACAAAAATAACACGACTGCCGTGTAGATACGGATACGGATACGGATGCATACGAGTGAGTGTTGCCTGCATAATCCAGATAGCCAGACCAGACCAGACCAGCGTCGAAAATGCGCCCCAAAAGTCATATGAAAAAACATGCGATGCGATAACTAAGTAAGTTGCTAAGAGGGGGAAAATCCGTCAGCAGGGGGCAGGGGACAACCCGGGCTCTGTGCCAACATTTAAATGTGGGCGGGCATGGCCTGGCAGCAACCCCCGACACACACAAAAATGTAAAATGGCTGCGAGAAACTTTTATTCTTTTTCAGCAGCACTCCATTTGGCGCGCTCTCTCTTTCTCTCTGTCGCTGTCTCGCTCTTGTGAATGGGGTGGTGGGGGGGCATGCATATGTATTAGTGTTCGCACTCGGGGGAGCACTCTCTCTCTCTCTCTCCCCATCTGTATGCGTGTTTCTGTCGAAGGAAGGCTGTGCCGTAGCTCCATTTTAAGCGACAATTTTGGAGAGCCTGGCGTGGTTGGAGCTCGCTTTTACGAGTATTTTCCGTCCATCAGCAACTCATTTATTATTTTATGAAAATGGCAAAATGAGACGACAAATGCTCCCAGGGGTCGCATTGGCCAGACGGGATGCGATTACAATGATTGCCACTGCCACAAAGAACTTCCAAATTTGTAAGCCATTTTCTGGGGGGTGGTGGGTAAATTATGCGCCAGTTTGTGGTAATTAACACTCGGATTTCATAATTAAGTTTAAATTGTATGGCTGTAACGCCATCTCTCCTCTCCATCTTTCCATCTCTCCATCTCTCCACTCTCCACTCTCCATGTGTCTGCTCCAAAATTGCTCCATCGAGCATTCTGTCTGGGCATATGAGCCTTTGTCTCTCCCTCTGTCTGCCCCACCATATCATCAAAATTGCTTATGAAGTGCTTCTGGCCATAATTATAATTAACTGCAGTCATTTTGGAAATGGCAGATAAGCAGAGTCCACACGATTGTGGAATGTAATGATGATCAGCCCTTTATGGGGGCCATCGACTAAACGATGTTGTAAGTCCCATAAAATATACGGCCCATGACTCCAAGGGACTCGAAGTGTTTTTGTTGTTGTAGAAACTTTGAATCATTCTTGGCCAAAGTTAAGACTTGGCTCTCAATTACATCCCCACACAAACCATCACAAGCCCCTACCAGATTCTGGCTTACTTGCCGTAAATATGCATAATCCTTTCAGTATAATTAAACGTAGCTCTCACAGTCAGCTGTAAATATTGAACTTTTGCCTGTCTGGCCAAATGGCTCTCCTTCATGCCCTCTCCCTGCCAGACATTACGCATTCGCCATGTTGCAACGTTCAGTTGAATGGCCATCGTAATTAGGCGCACTCTCCCTCTCTTGATCTGTCTCCCCTCCCCGCTCGCTTGCGGTTGCAACGCTTATTAACCAGCTGTGGCCAGGATGTAGCTCCCCTTTCGACTTTTCCGCGTGTCTGTTTGCCAGCGCATTAAGCCTCCCGTCCGACTGCCAGCTAGTCGGCTGGCTCCCCTTTCGTTCTGTGTGTTTTTGATGCTGGTAATTCAATTGACTCAAACCAATTGTGGTCAGGGCCAGTCGTCGACTCACATCACATTCGGTTAGGTATTGATGAGGCAGCCGGACGATAGGGCAGTCTGGCAGAGCATCTAATGTGCCATTAATGCATATCAAAGTGGCTGCAAACACTCCACAGCCCATTACCAGCGGTAATGGGGATCCGCCCTCGTCTGTCTGTCGCTGGCCGCTGAAAATTCGTTAAATATTAAATGAAGCGTTCACGTAAATTTTCGGTTTAATTGGCGCACTGTCTGTGATGCTGTGGTGCGCTTTTAGGCGCATCTGCATCCGCTCCCCTCTCCGCGCACCACTGCCTAATTTCATGCAAACATGGCCAATCATGTTGGCCAATTACCGGGGCAGGGCCATGCATATTCCATGCAGACGAAAAAACATCTTTGATGGAGGGTTGACACTTTTCTCGACCCTTTTTGTCGCCTGACTTGCTCAAGGGTTTGCCTCAATCGCTTTTCTCCCGCAGCGAAATTTGTTAACAAGCAAAGTTTTAATGGCCTTAAGCGCGGTTCGGGGTTGGGGTTGGGCACGGGTATTCGGTTTCTTAAAGATCTGCTGCATCTGCTGTAAAGGCAAGAGATTCCGCAACAGATACATATACGGTGATACGGCAGAGCTAGTTGGTCAGTGGGGTTGCGGGAGCTTCCTTAATTGAATTTTGATTGCCGAATCGATTGCAATCAACTCCGATCCAATCCCAAGCCTCTGCCCGGTCCATCAGCCACTCACATGTGCGCCGAAAAATTCCAATTAATCCAACAATGATGCGGCGGTGGTGGTGGATCCGAGGTGATTGATTTCATTTCCGTTTGCCAATCCTGGACACTGGCCCTTGATGGATGGCCACTCGCTGGCCGGGCCGGCCTGTTGACTTATGCAAAAATTATCATCCGCTCTTTATCTCTCGTTCTGTCTTGCAGCTCAGGATCTTAATGACATGGATCAGGATGATATGTGCGATGATGGGAGCGACATTGATGATCCCAGCAGCGAGACGGACTCAAAAAAGGGCGGCAGCCGCAACGGCGATGGCAAGTCTGGAGGCGGCGGTGGCAGCGGAGGCGGTGGCGGCTCCAAGCCTCGCCGAGCCCGCACCGCCTTCACCTATGAGCAGCTCGTGTCGCTGGAGAACAAGTTCAAAACCACCCGGTACTTGAGCGTCTGCGAGCGGCTGAACCTTGCCCTCAGCTTGAGCTTGACTGAGACACAGGTGAGAATCGCTTCCGTTCCCTATAAACGATATATTTTGTGCAGATCCACATGTAAAGCATTTCGTTTTCGTTGTAATTTTGTTCTCAGGTGAAAATTTGGTTCCAGAACCGCCGCACCAAGTGGAAGAAACAGAATCCTGGAATGGATGTCAACAGTCCGACCATTCCGCCACCAGCGGGCGGCTCCTATGGACCCGGTGCCTATGCCAGCAGCCTGCTCTACCCGCATGCCGTGCCATACCCACCCTACGGCCCCTACTTCCACCCCCTGGGCGCCCACCATCTGAGCCATTCGCACTCATAAAATTGCAAGATGCAACAGCGATTGTTGCAGCTATTCGAAAAGCGAGGGAAGCCTCCCGAAGGAACCCGCACCGCCCCCAGTGGGGGGGCAAACAGATGAATTGTAAATGTCGAACTGCTTTAAGTGTGTGCTTAGTACTATCCCTGGTTTGTGTTATTTCCATGCATTAAGTTGTGCCTGTACATAGTTCGTGTAAAAATACTATACTTATATATGCATACGGTATGATATGCTAGCGCTTAGAGAACCTCGAATGCCATATCTAGAATTAAACCATAATATTAACACTGTAGCGTTTAAGTGGCAAGCAAAATCAAAAAGAGAGCAAACCAAAAATTGCATAAATGTCAAGTGAAAAATAAACATTTTAAAAATAACCAAAGCGTATCCTTAAATCAGATTGCCGAATATCCATTGTACGCACGAGGGTGCGAGGGAAAAACAATTTATCGCAGAGCCGCACACAGACACAGACACGGACACGGACCCGGGCAGGAGTCGGCTCCGTGTGTGGCAGAGGCGTGTGAAATGACAGGACAACAATGCTAAGTCAAGTGTAAAATTTTAAATTTGCTTCTCATTTGCTATGAGCGGCTCAAGCACTCACACGCACCCAAACACTCAGTCACTCACTCACTCACCTCACCAGGCGAACGAGCGCCCGGCTATTCAATTATGTGGCAAACGAATGCGAATACGAAATTTCTTAATCCGATTTGTGTGATACAATGCCGAGAGTCCGGAGCCGGAGCCGGGGCCAGATCTTTAGCTGGGCGTGCGAGAGGTTGTCAAAACAGTGACAAGCAAATGAATAAATTCACGCACGCACACCTCTCTCCTGCAAACACACACAGACCCATTGATATTATAATCGCCAGGAGCGGGCCAGGACCGCCACTGCCTGGCCAGGTCTGAGCCAAGATGCGTATAATTGAAACAGAAATCCATGCATGGCCGATGCCAGCTCGATGCGGATTGACTGCGCGAGTGCCGCTGACAGCGACGGCGGCAGCGATGCACAAAGACTGAGAACTGCCAAACGGATGGCCGGGCAAAGCCCTTTATATCTATTGCCATAGCCGAAAAGTACTCTCTCCTGCATCCTGGACTTCTTTCTGGTTGTGTTACTCTGAATTTCTTTTGGTTCCCCACTGCATTTGCTCGCTAAATAATTTATGAAAAATTTTGCTTTTACATTTGTTTAAAGCTTTTGCTTAAGTACTTTGCAATTAGTCGCCCAAATCCTATTTGCAACGAGCACTAGCACCCACACATGCATGCATATATGTATGCAAACTCGCGTGTGTGTATCTGTGAATAAGTTGGTGTGCGTTAATTTCTGTAAATGTAAGTCGCTAAATTATTCAGCTGCAGACATGTGAGCAAATGCTGCTGCACGCCATTCAAACGGAAGCACATAAGAGAGCCCCTGCCACACAGTGGGTGGAAAGGGGCTGAGAGGAAGCTTGTTTAATTTGCATAAAATTAAATGCTAATTTTAGTTGCATACACATTTTGGCCCAGGTAAGTTTTCGATGAGGGGGGCAGCGGTACGACAGGTGAGTGTGAATAAGAATTCCCTTGAGCATTGCAGAATCGCAATGAAATCGAAAATGTAGTGTTCGAATATGCCAAAATATTTAAGCTTAAATTATGCTGTAATTACAATAATTACACTTTGAGAAAAGAGCCATAAATTATTATATTTATGCTCGTCCGTTTACGTATTATAAGTACTAAAAAATGGAATATAGGGATTAAAGATTAAAGATAGATGTTGATACATGGATAGATAGCATTGAGGGGATAGATAGTCGCAGGAAAACCCGATATACTACAAGGATTTTGTAAAACTATATTGTATATATTGTTTTTGTATATATAGAATTGTGGGGATAGATATTCGTAGAACTATCCGATATACTATAAGGATTTTGTAAACATATATTGTATATTCTTCTATTTACCTGTATCTCTCAATCCCTTATATCACAGAGATTAAAAATGATCTTTGTTTCACCTTTCCAACTAAATATAAAATCACTTGATATTTGATATTTGCCAAGGAGATGACTAAAGAGTCAAAGTAAAACTTCGATTGGTAGAAGTAAAAAACTGTTGTTAAAATATCAGATTATCGAAAGTCTCAATAGTTTCTGACATAAAATCGAATGTTTTTCAATCATTCACGCAATGAGCTTTCTTCTTTTGGTGTAAAATTCGGTTCTTCTTGAAGCATAATCATTAGATTAGAGTTAACCCAAGCCTGTAAATACAATTTACTGACACTTAGGAAATGTCTCCACTCCACTCTCGCTCCCACGCTAACCCTGCCAGGGGCGTTCGGAAAGTGGGGTTCAAATCAAATGTAACTCAAGTGGGTTCACTTTTCCGGCCCAAGAGATAAACCCTCTTGCTGCACGCCCCTGTACCATACCAATACACAAATCAGTGAAACGATAAGTTAACGGGGGGCAGGACACCGTTAAGCTACCCTTAACAAAGCCCAACGCCTTGACTCAAATCCAAGACAATTGCTTTCCAATCCCGTCTGTATGGCCACTAGCTGGAAGTGGGGGAAAACCGGAAAATTGTTGGAAAATCAAGGCGCGACATTCACGCAATTAAGATGTTTCCACTCCCTGCCTCTGCCTCTGCCTCTGCATAATCCGAGCTGAGTTTTAGCGAATTTGAATTCGATTTCGGATGCCTGTTTTAGTGGGCTTCCTGGGTGGTTTCCTTTCTGGTCTACGCTCCGCACGAGGGAGCGCTCCTTCTTATGCGCCTGAATTGCTCCAGATTACGCATACATCACATCATCATCATCGTTTCGAGTGTATTTTTGTTTGTTTGTGTGTGTGTGTGTGTGTGTGGTGTGAGCCACATTTAATCTGCACCATTGACTCTGCTGCAAAAGACTCTGCGTCTGTCCGACCCACCCTTCCATGCCACTGCCACTGTCATCCTCCCCCAGTGCTGGTTGGTGCTAGTAAATTTTATGCGAATATTTAGTTTGTCTTCTTTATCAGTGCGGCTTTATCGAAAACTTATTGTGTTTGTTTAATTGAATTTGGATTGCTGCTCGACGGCGACAATTTCGCGTCTGAGTGCGCTCCAAAACCCCCTGCCGAAGTAGAGATAAATGGAAAGCTGCAGAAACAGACCCCGAAGAGCCCCGACTAAGGACTGTGGGCTGGGGGGTGAGAGTGGGGACTGCGAACGACAGTCGCTTGAGCAGCCAAGCTGGATGTCTAATTGTGAGTGGTAGATAAAGTCGCGACTTAGTTTAGTTCATTTAGTCTGCCATTTGCTAGTGCCTCCAGCAGCACACAGCGCGCTGCACCCTATCCGATGGCAATTAAAATTTAATAAGTATGCCACGCCCACTCGGATGCATACACATGCGGGCTGGGCACATATAAATTATGGCCAGAAGTTGACATAAACAAGCTCCCAAGAGTCCTTTTGCCAAAGTTATATGACAGATTTGCGCAGGGCATTTTTGATGAAGAGTCCGAGGGGGCGGCGAGCGGGTGGGCCAGGGGGAGCGGCCGGATACGCTAAAGTGTCGCCAGGGAACGGGTCCTGCACATGTGTCTTGAGCCAGACCCGCTCGCCGGGGTGGGTTTTCCTTCGCCTTTGTTGTTTTCCAAGCGAATCACATTTTGATGATTGTCAATGTGACTTTAATGCCATTTTTCAACTTGACACACGCCGCGGCGGGGCAAGAGCCAACGAACACTGCCACAGCCGGAACACTAGCCAGTAGTCAGTAGCCGGAGCCGGAGCCTGGGCACGTGCAAAAGGGCTGAGACAGAGACACTGATCGTAATGCTGACATCTGTGGATTAAATTGCAATTTGTGCTCATGTAATATTGAAGCTGAGCAGCTTCCGAGCGAGCTACAGCTCTGGCAGTAAGTGTTACGGGTTTTTATTTTTTTACCATTGCTTGCCCCGGAACTTAACCGAACTCTGAGCTGTGAGCTGCAACTGGTTCTACTTCTGTGTTTTCCAGGGCTATTAATATTTGAAATTGCGCATGGGCAATAAAATTCTAAACTACCTTTGTGCTGAAAATTATATGTCGATTCTTATGGTCGATTAACGGCGGAACACTGACAAATAGGAATAGAAAGGAGTTAGGAAATAGGAGCATTTTGGAATCAACTATAACATATTGGAAACTAATTTTAGTTTTCATTGCAGGTTCCGCCCCGTTTGACACGCCTCTCATCCGAAAGTCTAATAGTGTTAAAATATATATTTAATATATATTTGTTTGGAATTAAGTATCAGAATAAAATCTACTAAACCAGGCCTACACCATTTTATCGCAGAGTGTAATTTAATGAAAGGAAAACCATATAGGTACTAGTGTTATGTATATATAGTATTCCTGTGTTCTATGTATAGTGTAACTTTGTGTCGAATAAAGTAAGATAATCTCATTTGGAAGACCTTAAATGGTAACTCATTTGAAATCGTTTCTCACATTTGTTTTGCCTACTTGACTGCGCAATTGGCTTACATTTAAGGAGCACGCGTCGTCCATTCATCATCATCAGGATCAGCAGCGGTAGCAGGAGCATCATCCGCCCGGACCAATCACCTGTCAAGCAGAATTTCCCTGTTTGAAATGCATGGCAAATTCAGCGAAATTAAACGTGTGTCCGTCCTTGCCCTGAACGAAGCAACGTTGCCTCATCTGCCCAAAATAATTCGCAGTTAATTTCCCAGAAAGCGTAGCGAAATGAGGCACAAAGGCCAGACAGGCCGGTCCACGGGCAAGTCAGACCCGTACAAACCACCGCCAGTCGGGCAGTCCGCCAGTCAGCCAGTCGGCCAGTCGGCCGTTTTTATTTGGTGAGAAAACATTTACGTTCTAATTTCTGGGCATTTGACTGGGCTCTCCATTCCGCACCCGTACCCCCATCCCATTAGCCCGCGCGACCAAGACCAGTTGCATGCCAATTGGTTTGCAATTTGGCGCGCTTAGAACGGAACGGTGATTGATGAGGAAGGGGCAGAAACAGGGCTCCTGCGGAGAGGAGGAGAGTAGCGGGGGTTGTTGGCCACAAATAGCGCACGCGTAGCAGTCCGTGGCACGTGGCTCAATTACGCGGTTAAATGCATTCAAATTGAGTTGTTTATACTGTGGGCGTGTGCCTCGGTCAACTGGGGACCCGGATCGTGCCACTCCCACTCCTGTTCGCCTTCCAGTTCCGCCTCCCTCGGCTGCTGCTGCTGCTGCCGTTGCATACTTATGTGGGGCGCCGCTGGCAAATCAGTTACAGTTGTTGCCATTGTTGAGCCACGCGGCCGCGACGGGCATTGTTCACAAATTGTGGGCAAGTGCTGGTGCCCCCGCCCGGCCCGTCCCATCTTTGTCAGCAACAAACATAAAACTATCAGCGTTCGGAGAGGTACAAAGTGGAGAAGAGCTGAGGCCAAGCTGGTTGATTATTTATGTCACTGCTACCCTTTGCTTTGGCACTTTCTGCGCAAATCCTCTTAAGTGTGACATTACAAAGCCAGCACATAATTAAAGGAGACGCCGCCAGCAGGCAGACATTCGCACCCGTGTTTTCCGAGCCCCAGGAAGTTTTGGCCAAGAAAAACAGCAGGGCCAGAGTGGGGAGACTCTGGCTCTGGCAGACAACAAACTACAGCAATTATAAAACGCGAATTGCGGCAAAGCTAAGCAGCCGCAAGGAGCAGTTCCTGTTTGAAGAAGTATCTTTTGATGTTACTCTTACAAGGATTAATTTATTTGCATTTACTTGAGGGTTCACTCGCTTCTCCTTAAGGTTCATGCTACATTTGGCCTAGACCATCATCGGGACGCTGTAGTACAGGGGCATCAATTTATTTAATTTATTCCAAGGCCATAGAACACAATTACGGGGCAGCATCACCTTTCATGTTCTCCTTCGGTTTCATTTGTTGCGCTAGATTTTTCTCAATCACATACGGGACAGGACAGGACAACACAGGACCGTCGTCCCCAAGGGACCCCCTCCAAACGGAAACTAGTCCCCAATCTGGGGGGCAGACACAACTGCGGTGGCTCTCGAAATGCCCAAAGACGAACAAAGAGTCCCCCCAGCCACTCGGGCACAGGACATTTGCAAATTGCTTTGGTTTTCTGGAGGTACGGCTATAATGAGGAAATCTGTTTTAATAAGAACGAGACGAGACGGGAAACTAAGCTTTGGGTTGGCCCTCACTTGGCAGTTTTAAAATGAGCAACCCGACCGGCAACTAATTGTGAGCCCAGGCTCTGCCCCAGTCCTGGTCCGCAGCATGAGGTGGGCTTAACAAATAGCTGCCTGCCTGCCTGCCTGCCTGCCTGCCTGCCTGCCTGCCTGCCTGCCTGCCTGCCTGCCTGCTCCCGTTGCCACACCACAGAATGAATGGAATGCGACTCATTCCGGGGATGTTGCTAATGTGCTCGTTAAAGTTTTACGCTGGCAGAAAGTGAGCAAAGGACTTGCAGGATGCGCTGCGACACCTGCAGGCGGTACACGCATCTGGTCGCCATGACAATGCCCCGCGCATCAATTTGATTTGCCAAAATTGCCAAATAATTATTGCTGGTTGCTATTGCTGTCAACTGTCAACCCCAGAGCGCAATGCCTATCTGGTCCTGTGAGGATTTGGCTGCTGGTTGCCAGGACTGTCGTGTCGCTAATGTGTTAGCCGTTGCTAATTAGTGTATGGGCTTCAGGTCGTTATATCTATTGGTTTTTACTCACATATTTGTTTTTCATTGTTCGATGTTCGATTTCCGGGCAGCAGCGTGAAATGGGTTTGCAGCCCCTGGGCCCAGGGCCCTGGGGCGGAAACTAACCCTTTGGGCTGGCTGGTCCTGAACCGAACGAGCGTACGCAATTCAATTTTAAACTAACAACTTAATCCTTTATTCAATTTGAAACCCATTAAAAGGACATTGCTTATCCTTTTAAGTGAATGCAAACAACTTTTAATGTAAATAAGAAAACGAGATCGATGCCAGAGAGAGTTTGCCAATCTCTCCAGCAGAAGGAGACGTAGAAGCCACAGCAGGAAAAGCATTTCCCCAAAGGGAGATGGAAAATTAAAATGCAATCGGTTACCAGGTTCGATTTTGGCCGAACGGCCAATTGACATTTGCAACCGCACTTAAGAGCTGGCAGTCCCTGGGCCTGGCCCAGACACGGAATCCGGAATCAACAATCCGGAATCCTATGGCTCTCTATGTCCGGACTATGTCTGGAGTCGCACTCGAGAACAAATCGAACTGTGTGTGTGTGTGTGCGATTGAATTCCATTTGAATATTTCATGCTGCTGTTGTGGTGGCAGAAATTTTAAATCGACTCAAGTCAAGTGTACGGATGCCGAAATCAATCTCACTTTGTGTAGCAACCAAATTAACATACGCCCCCACCCTCTCGAGAGTGGCAGTGGCAGGATGGCAGTGTAAGTGTAAGCCACTTGCCACAGAGTCAGTTGCATTTGCTACTTAGTGTCCCATCCACTCGGCTTTGTCTCTCTGATTTCGATTCCGATTCCGATTCCTATTCCGATTCCATTGCTGTTTCTGATGCCGATTCTTTTGCCCGCCTCTGCTCGGCATTCGCCTTCTTAATACCTAGAAGTTTACTTTTTTAAATGTATTTTATATTTGATTCCTACCGGAACGCACCACCATCAGCACCACTCCCACACCGTCTACCCCCCGTCGCCCCACCATCTCCGTCACTGATGATGAGACACTAAGTAGAGTTTGGGAATTTCACCATGTGCACTCTCACGTAATATAATTTACCCTCCTCGGCCACGGCCATGAAGAGTGGAAACTTAGTTGCAAGTATTTCCTTTTCTGTTTCCAGTTTCCTCTTTTTTTGTTATTTTTTATTTTAAGCAGTGCGCCTTTTTTGATTGCCTTTTGTTTTTGCTATTTCCCATTGTTGTTGCCCGTAATGGGCGATGCTTGGGCGGGGACAGGAAGGAAGGCCTCGGGATGGGTTTGGAGTATAAGCCCAAAGGAATTTTCGAATGGCTAGTGCTTAGGCACATTGTAGCATCTTGTCTAGGTAACATTTTCGAGCTGAAAGTTGGCCAAATAGAGAATGGGAATAATGGCAGCATCGGGCTGTGCAGAGCTTACAGAATTGAAAGTTTGAAATAGGAAAGTGTTGAAATAATTCCACTACTCATGGGATACACTGAGGCTACACGGAAACTGACGGCTGTTACAGGGACTAATGCAGTTCAAGAGAAATAGATAGCTCGTTGATGGAGAAAAGAAAAAGTTAGTACAAATCAGATTGTTCAGAATTTTAGCTACAGCCAGAGATCAGTTAGTATTTACCCGTGGATAAGGTTTCTTTATGATCCTCAAGACTCAATTGTATTCATATATTTTGTTATAATTCTTGTCATTTTTGGTACTATCCCCTTAGACCTTACAACCTTCCGAATCACTGTCCGAGCTGTCCCCTTAGAGGCTGTGTAAACAACAATATTTGGACACGCGACGAGTCATCTCCCGGAGAGTCACTCGAGAAGTCCACTTGAGCGGAGTCTCGAATGCCTCGAAGTTGACAGATTTTAGAAGGGACAAACAGACAAACAATCGGGCAAGCAAACATCAGCGGGTAGAAATGTCAGCGAGTCAATGCTGAACAAACAAATAAATGTAAATAAAGGGATATTACAAAAATATTAAATGAAAATTAGTTCTTAGACCGGGACAGACCGCCACCTGCCGTATTTTCGGACTGCTGGGGCTGAAATCTTGGCAAATGTTGCCTGGAAAGCAAAGGCTCCTTTGCTCCTTTGTGGGCTTATGCTCACTTATCCCTGTCACAGCTGTACAGTGGCCAACGGACAGGGGACACAGTTGGCAGGACACTAATAAGCAGCCAGTCAATCGGGTCGAGTGCCTGAGCTTTGGCAATTTTCCGGGCCACCTTCTTATCTATAAATGGCCATAAGCCACGGCCCGAAATGTTTGTCCTTTTTGTCCTTTTTTTTTGGAGCCGAGCCGCATTTCAGCAACATTTTTTTCTGCTGTCTTTTTTTTGGTCTATCATTAAGACCCGAATTTCAACACATTTGTGCGCATAATCCCTTAAGGCTCTTTAAACTTTACACACTTTTCAGATGCCGACGATGTCCACCTTTCCCCCAAAACACGACAAAAAATTGTGCAGAAAAAGAATCAAAATAAATCCTTTTTCATAGGAAAAAACCAAACGAAAAAGTGTCGAAAAGGTTGTAACATCAAGACTAAAAGGCGCAGGCATTATGATGGGTCTTGAGTTTTAATTGAGTGTGTGGCCGGAAGAGTGGGAGCGGGATTGGGGTGCTAGGACTCCGACAAAAGGTTGCCCCAAAACTGTGATAAAACAATTTGCAATGTCCTGCGTGTGTGTGTGTGCGTGTGTGTGTGTATTTTGTGCCCAATTAGAGTTGCAGCAGCGGTCACTTGAAGGACAGCAGCCTGGGAACTAAGGCAAAAGTTTCCCGACTGTCCAAAACTTTTCCATTCACGCCCCAAGTATGAGTAATTGAATCCCATTCCCTCTCCCATTCCCTTCGGAAAATGCTAATTATCAGCTTAGGCGCATTTTTCAATTAGGATTGCCAACTTTCGCCCCGGCAACAAATTAAATTAATTAATATGAAAAACAATTGCAGGCTCCATACTGAAGCGAGGGGAAAGGCAATCAGTGGCCCTGCAACTGGAGCCGGCGGCGCCTTGTGACCAATCGAAAGGTGGTATGTAAACGGAAGCGCACTAAATTCGAAGATGATAAAAGAGATGCCGACTCGACTGCGTGACACAATTGTGCCGGCATTTGCCATGCCCGTACCACGTCCTGTAATAGGACCCCTAATTTACGCCACAGCATGCCAAATCACAAAATTAGTTATAGACGGGCAGAGTCAGAGTCGGAGTCTGTTCGGGCAGGGGAGGGCAGGCTGAAACGCTGCTCACAAGTCAATTAAACAAATAACTGGGGAAGATTTCACCCCGGGGCCCCCACCAGAATCAGAATCAGCGCCTCCGCAATTGATTTATCAGTCGACAAACAAAGCAAGGAAAGGCCCGTAAAATGATCCATCCGCTGGAGGCAGTCCTGTGACTGGGGTTGGAGCTGGGGCAGAGGCCTCTTATATTGTTGACAGCTCGTCAGCTAATTACACGCCACAATAACTTTAATAACTTTGCAGCCCATCTTCGCTCTCCTATGTCCTGGCTCCGCCCTGTGTATATATACATATAGATTGTCATTATCAACACTTCGGCAGGCTAAACATTTTAATTAACTCGAGGCAGGCTCTGTGGGTTGTTGTGGATCTGCGCCTGGAAGTTTATGACTACTTAACCGCTGCTCATTTCACACTTGCCGGGACAGGACTGAAGAGTCGGAAGAGCGCTTCATTGGGCCCTCCTCCATCGCTTCCCCCCCCCCTAATCGATTTCGGCTTTCATCGCAAAGTGCCAAACAATGTTTCATAATTTTAACGCTTTGCCCGGCGGCGCAGCTTCCTGTCTTGCCTTTGGCATCACGGTCTGGTCTCCGGTTGCAGCCCCCATCGTTTTTTCTTGCAATTTATGACGCATAAATAAACGGAATTTCAAACTAGAGGCGCCAGCCGTGTGACTAACAGCGAGCCAAACACACACAAAAAAGTGCTCAAACTCATTAATTTAAACGAGATTTGACGTGAGCTTTGATAAAGCCGCAATTTATATTCGCCAACGTGGTCGAGATGGTCAGAGGAGGTACGAGGACGAAAGGTACGAGAAGGATACTACATAGACTACATAGAAAATGTGTCGGCCGGAATTGGGGGTAGCAATCTGCAATTGCCGGGTTTAGTTTACGAGAACAATGGCCGGTTTAGTGACATGGCGGACAAGACAAAAAATTATGATTTTATATGCAAAGCTCACTCACTGCACTGAGAGAAATTCAAGTCAAACAGTACATGCAAGCGAGGTTTAAGAGTGTTTCCATCTCTGGAGAAGGTGTAAGGGAATCGAGCTTGTTTGGCGTGCCTGAAAAACGCTATCCCTCAGGTGAATCCCACTTCGCATAACAATCCTTTTTGATGGCATTCTTTGGCAATCCTTTCTGATATATTGAGGATGTATTATACAGAGAATTAGCATGGTCCCTGGTGCAAAAAGTATCAGGGACCCTCACGAAATTCTTCTCAGTTCAAAAGTTTATGTCTGGATCATTTCTATATGTATCTCCAGACGTAGCCACGGAATCATCGACTTCTTATGTGTGAAGGAAAGGAATAGCAAATGCCATAGAGAGAGAAGAGAGTGTTTCTTTACTATTTCCTGTATTTTCTTTGTCTACTCTTTATATCCTTGAAACTCATCGAAAAATCATCTACCAAGCCTGTCGAAATTTGTTGGGAATTCCCTATTCCCCGTGTTCTTTCAAATGAGTTCTTGGTTTTTCTTAGGGTTTGCTAGTCTCTCTCAGTGTAAGCCTAGCTAGGGGCGGAAAAAATGTTCTCCACTTATGGCCAGAACAAAAGGCCAAGTTACCAGCTATGTGCACTAGCTGGGCAGCGCCATTTTGGATAGCGCACTCCATTTGCAAAACCAATTAATATTCCCTTTGTTTTTTGCGCTTTTTCGGCTAAAGCGTTGCCTTGTGCCCAATGGCACATAAATTTCAACCAAGTTGTTGTGGTCCTGTTAGCGCATCTCGTAATCGAGTCAAGGCGAGTGTAGAACGTGAGAGAGAGAGAGATGGGGAGCTGCTGGAGCTGGAGAAAAGCCAACAATTTGCATGCATTTAAATGATGGGCGACAATGCGGTGGTAGTCCAGGACGGGGCCTAAACTAAACTGGTTGTGGTGTGGGTATGGCCAGAACTAAATAAATATTTACGCACATGTGGCCAAAAAATGTGAAAGAGACACAGCAGCAGCAGCAGCAGCAGCAACGGCAGCAGCAACGAAAATGCCAATTTCCAAAGCAAACAAACCAAAGCCAAAAGCAATCAGAGCGAACCGATTCGAGCGAGTAAAAGTGAAAATCAATTTGTCAAATCGAACAATTGAAATGGGCACGAAAGGATTACACATGCGACCAGGAGGACGAGAGCTCTGCTCTGCTCTGCTCTGCTCTGCTCTGCTCTGCTCTGCTCTCCTGTTTGTGATGCCGAGAGATGTGTCGAGTGCCTGTCTATATAAATCAAAATATTTCACAACGCAGCGTAAACAAATTTGTTTCAAGAGCTCGCAACTCCAGTTCTCCGCGTCAAAGGGTTCGCCCTGTGTTTGTCAAGGCTTTGGTTGCCTTTTGTCAGCGATTTGCTTTACGATTCGTTGCATTCGCCATTAGTTGCGCCAATTAGAATAGTGCCTGGCACTCTCCCGAAAGTTGAGAAATTTGAATTCTGCCACATCATTTAATTTTAAATAATTTAACAAATGATACACCTCACTGCACCCCTTTCCTCCTTAAATTCCGTACCGCTCTTCAATTTGGGGGGTGTGGAAATTTGTAAATTATTGCGCTGCATTGCCAGCGGCTCGACACTTCTTGTAATTGCACTCACAACCCTAACAGTGTCCTATCCCAACCCGATCCAACCCATCTCATCCCATACGATCCGTTCTACCCGGCCGTGTAGCACGCGAATTTAAATAATCTTTTGTTGTTGCCTCGCAGCCAAATGATAAATTATTAAATTAGCTGTGGCAGCAGTTTTGCATGTGTATTGTATCGCCTGCCCTTGGTGGTGGGTAGGGCTGGGGCAGGGTCTCGTCCTGGCTGTGGCAGTGATTTGTGCGTGCCTCAACCGAGCATGGAATGGCAGCCCAATGCAGTGGCAGTGGCAGTGGCAGTGTCAGTGTCTTTTGTGCCTTGGGTAGTTAAATTGAATCGTCTGGGGACAAGTTTCTAATAGAGTAAAAGGCAGTTGAGAATTGTCTCTCTTCTCTCTGCCTGCTGCCTGGTATTGCCCGAGAACATTTTATTTTAAATTGCCGGGCTGGTTTTTGCTAATTTGCCTTTTACATCGAACGACCCGACCCAGCTACACTTAGCAGAATGCCAAAGGAAATCGAGTTGGGGTCGACTTGGAGTTTCCATTTTGTTTGCATGCCTAAGTGAGTGCCAGAAGGGAGAGATGCCTGCCAGATGCACTGCAGAATTTCAAGTAGATGGAAGTCGTAGCTGCCACTTTTTAGAAGGTACTTCCTGGGAATCCTGGGTACCAAATCAGAGTAAGTTTCTTTTCCATTTGGGTTTCCTCTTCCACCAATTTCATTTTCTCTTCCATCTGTAACTTTTCTCCGAGTGTATATCTCTATTTTGTGGGGTCCCTGCACACTGGCACCCATTTACCATGCCAGCAGGACAATTTACAATGTGTTTTGTTCATTATAGAACTATTCCCGTTGACCTCTACGGCCCGCCCTGGAAAACAGAGCTCAAGGCGCAAATCAACGCACTCAAATGTGGCCGCCGTCGCCGCCTGTCGCCTCTGGCCCTGGCTCTAGCTCCTGCTCCTGCTTCCGAATCTGGCCACATGAAGTTTTTTGAAACAAGGGTAGCTATACCCCCGACTGGGATGCTGTGGCTTGGTCCTTGTTGGACCTTTTTTTGTGTGTGCCGCTTGCCGCTTGCCTGCCCCTTGGGGGTAGCTAATGAATAGTTCCTGTTACCGTTTGCCGGGATTCAGATTCGAGCTCGGATTCGGAGGCGAGCTATTTTCAAACACATTTGTTGTGAATTACATTGTTTGTTTGAGTGTCGACTTGATGCACTTTAATTGATGTCAATATGCAGCGATTTTTTCCCTCTCTGTACCGAAGGGGTGGGGTGAAGGGGGGGAGAATGGGTAAACAATTTGGTGGATTGCATTCTGGTTGTTAACAAATATTTACACTTTTTATACGAGTATATAAACGTGTGTACGTATATCTGATAAGGGCATATGGCGGTATTTGGGCTTCCGGATGGGGAGGGGGGGGTGGTGTAATGGGGAGGCACTTGGGCCGAATATGCAAAAGTATTTGCGCATATTAAAAACTAATTTCAAGAGTCAACATGCCAATAAAAACAACAAAGTCCTACCCGGGAGGGTGGATGTGGATGTGGATGCCAGCAGGTACTCAAGACGCACCCCTTTTAGATGCCTGCCGCCAGGGGCGGCAAATGTGGGGGTGTGGGGTGTGCACCCACAAATTAGGGAAAAGGCACTCGATTCTGATTCCGATTCCGAGACTCCCCCACAGCCGGCGATAATTTAGAAAATATGCTTAGGCGGACTTTTAAGGGTTGCTGTGGATTGTGATCCCAACGACCAACCAAAATGCGGGCGTTCCTTGGAGGATGGCTCGAATGGTGGGTCTGGCTCTGCTTTTGGTTACAGCTTTGGGGTGGACTGCACAAACAAAAGCCAAAAGTTATGCCGAAAATGATATTTTTCATTATTAAACACAATAATGTGGTTATTATTTTTATGATTGCGGTGGCCCGACAGCCGACAGCCGACAGCCCGCTCCTGGCTCCTGGCTCCTGGCGTATTCCTTGGGGAAGGACGGGCTGCATTCATTCGGTTAGTTTGTTTATGTTGGGCTTGTGGTCTTTGGGGATTTGGGCACGCTTAATTTTAAGTGCCCCGTCGAAATGGCTGAAACGGCAACGGCAAACGGCGGAAAAAAAACGAGGAGCGGGCTAACACAAGCAAAAGCGCAGCATGTAATGAAATATTATAGCTGCTTGACCAGGAGTAAGAGCATCAGGAGCAGTTTGCTCTCTTGTAAACAAAGGAAAACATTTGCGCCAAATGGTTTTTCTGGTAATTAAAGAGGGGCGATCGATTGGAATGGGACGGAACGGAGCTGTTCTATTTTAAAGTATTCCTTACAACAAATCATAGCACGCTCCCTAACCGAACGGCTCATGGCAGAGAATTATGATCCATAACAGCAGCCGGATTCGATTCTCACGCCTAGAGCCGACGCGACGCCTCTAATAAGGCAATTAATCAATATAATTACCAGCGATTAATCATAAACCCCAGATGAGTTTTCCCGGCCTCATCCCCATTCTCTTCCAAACGCTGGCCCACCGTTGACAGTTTTGGGCGTTTAGCAGAAACTTTAAAAAACTAAATTGGGAATGCCAGGCAAATAAATCAATGCCCCCGGCCCGACAGGATATGCTCACTGAACTGTGAGTGTGGCAGAAGCAGAAGCAAAGGCAAATCCATCAATCCCCCCAAAAACTGTCAAAGCCACAAAGCAACATCTAACAAATTCCGGTAAATCCTTGCCGACCGTCGAGAGAGTTTTTTCAGATGCTGGGAGATCTGCTGCTTAAAAATTAAACAATCTTTTTGAAGGTTGCTCCGACGACACCCCTTCAATGCCTGTCATACGCTTAGCATCTCATTGACCCGTGGCAGCCTCAGCCTCAGCCGCAGTCCCAGCCCCAGCCCTAGACGGAGAAAGGCAGCCAGCTCCTAGTGTCAGCTAATCAGTTTAAAACGCTGTCATGCCGCACTCTCCCTGTGTCTCTCCGTCCGTGGAAATGGGTCCGTCTGTCTGTCTGTCTATGTGGGTTGCGGCACATTTTAATTTGTAATACGAGTAGAAATTGGGTGTAACTTAGACACGCAGCCATGGGATTCGGGTGTGGATTACACCCATCTATGTAGATGGCTGCTCTCTCTTGAGCTGCCACCTGGAGTGTGAATTTGAGTGTATGGAGAACCGGATCAAACCGCAAACAGACACATGTGTGAAAGTGTGACTAAAGACTCCATGGGAAAACGCCTGAGAAAATGCCGATGAAAGGTCCCAAATAAGGGACAAAGTAGTCTCTATATCTATCGATCGAAATAAGTTAGCCGTGAATAATCAGACAAGTGTCCGTGGCATAAGAGATCAGATGAACTTTGTGGGGATAGCATATGATATCATATATATTATATATACTCGCAAGCAAAAGCGTTGAATATCGGTCCCAAATTATGCCAAATCATCGTAAATACACTCAAAGAAAAATGCCATACCATATTTAAATTAAATATTTAGTGTTTAAGTAAGTACATGCTAAATTAAATAGATTTCAATTAAGCATAAATGTATTCAAACGTCTGTTGAATATTCCATTATTTCTGACCTAGGATCTATTCAACATTATTCTCATTTGTCGAGGGTTGTGTAAACTCTGATTTGTACAAATATAGATTGGAATAATGGTTATACCTTCTTTATATTCCACGGTATAAAAATAAAGTGAAACCAAATATCCTCCTCGTTAGTAATCTGTCGATTATTCTATCGCCAATCCAGGAACTTTAATGACAATCCCAATTTACCAATGACAGGACAATAAATCACTGGCAAAACGACGCTGTCAAAGACCGAGTGACAAGGAAGCCAAAAAAAGCACAGTAAACCAGCGAAAATAACAATAAAAACAATGCCAGAAAACAATTTCCACAAGGACAGAACCCCAACAAGCTGCGTGGAAAGGAGTCGGAGAGGCTAAAGCAAAACCCCTGTGGATGCTGATGCTGACCAACATGTCAGTGGCGGAAGCGCAACACGAGGCATACGAGAAGCCCCCAAGCTCATCAGCATCAGCATCATCGGAACTGGAAGTGGAACCGGCATCAGTATCACAGGAGAGCGAGGACGCCCACACACGAAGGCCGGCCTGGCACATTGATAAAGGAAAGGTGTGGAAACGTGCGATTTTGTAATTGATACTAAAAAGCCCTTAATTGGCACCTTAACGCTGCTGATGCTCTGACAAATTCCCCCAAAGGACCGGCAACAAGGGGGCTGGGCCCCGGCGTTGACATGCGTGGGTCGGAGCAGGACACCGATACGGACATGGACATGGCTTGGCTCTGGTTGGGGGTGGACTGGGGGTGTGTGGGCCGCCACCAGGCATGGTAATGTAATCCAATGCCCTTTAGGTAATAGAGAGCCCGCAATCAAAGGCGTTGAAAATCGGTGCCATATTATGCCAAATAATCATCCTCATCGTCATCGTCATCGTCATGGTCGTCGGCAGCAGCAGCCATCAGCATCAGCATCATCAATGTCATGCGACCATGTGAAATATCAAATCCCGATGAAGCTGGGAACAAATGGCACTAATCCATAATTGTCTGGGCCGTTGGTCAAGTGGGACTTGAGCCAATAAATCTCATCAGACTAATTCGATACGTGGCGGACGAGCTCTTCTCTGACTCGACTCCGTGTGCGCGCTGGTCAGGAAGGACTCGGAGGCGGAGGCGGAGACGGCGGCGGAGATGGAGAGAAGTCTGCGGTGACTGGGCTGGCTGCCACCCTTGTGGTTTTTGCTACTTGTTTGCCAGCCTGTTGTCATTTGTTAACATTTCATTACATTTATTCCACACTGGACACAATTCCATTGCAAAGTGGATGAATGGATTTTGCCGTTTGATATCGCCTCGAGGATGAGTACTCTCCCGTGTCCCGTCTCCCCCACCTTCTGCCCATACCCCTGCACATCCCCACAATCTCAATCTCGCTCTGTATTTGCTCTCGAACCAATTTGTTTTATAATTGAATTTGAAATTGAAGATGACATTCGGTTTCCGATTGTTTGGCGTGTGGTGCAGCAGCAGCCACAGGCCAATGGGCCACGCCTCCTGGTCATCCCCCTGCTGACCCGACCCGACCCGACCTGACCTCAACTGTCTATGTGTTTAGGTAATTGTATGCACAGATCGAGTGTACTCGTATCTCTCTGTTTGTGCCTGACCAAAAATTCAATTATGTATAAAATTTCACAACCATTTTCCGGGATGACTTTTGGAAAAACGCAATTTTCTATTTAATTTGCTTTCAAGTGTCATGTCGGTTGCTCTCTCTCTGGTGATATGCCCAAGTGTTAACCCCGCATACATGAATGCCCACCGCAACATATGTATGCACGTGTACTTTGACCTCGAGGTGATTCGGCCTCTGGAAAATATTGTTTGGCACGCCGAACGGTTTTTGGATTTTATTCATGCATCATTTGATTTTGCGGCTATTTCGATTGATTTATTCGCATTATCACCAAAGACTCTATACATTTTATACATTTATTTCGATGTTCAAATTGCCTGTGTTTATATTAATGGCTTTCCCAGCACTTTGAGTGAGTCCAAAGGGGAGTTGATGTCATTTGCGATGAGTACTAGTATTTAACGCAATTTAAGCTTGAACTTTACTAGAAATTAATAAAGATAAATACCAGTATGTACATAATAAAAAAAAAAAAAATAAAACAAAAAATATTCACATTCAAATTAATAATAAAATAAATCAATCAGTAAATGTTGATTGTGACAAGTGCTTGAAATATAAGTAAAACTTGCAGAATACAAAATAAATAAATATCCTCGGGAACACAGCTTTCCTCAAGGAAGTTTCGTACTGTACAGTCTTCCCTCAGTATCTTCCAAGTGAATTCCCATCGTATGCATTTGTATCTCAACATCTAAGAGTAGTAAGTAGCCTCAGTTCGAAATCAGGGTCCCATCATCATCATCATATGCAATGCAGTAGTAAAAGTACTTCGGCTGGATCCGATTCTCTTTCATCCGTGTCGCAGTCTGGACCAGACACCAAATTAGCATACATATCATAAAGCAAATTTGATTTCTATCATCCATCTGGCCCCATCACCCAGCACCCTGCCCCTCCCCCTCCACGCAGGGCACAGAATAGAGGCACTCAGCTGTGCGTCAAGCACTTAACCCGCTTTTAGCAATAAAATTAACTTTCCATTGAGCGGGGTAGCGGGGGGGGGGGGGGGCTGGGATCGAGGAGCCAGCAGCAGCAGCACGTACAAGTCGAGCATATAGGAAATTAATGGTTTAAGGCAAAAGTGTTTAACGAAATTGGCTGACGGTTGGAGTACAAGGCAGCGGGAGACGTAGAGCGAATCACACATGCACAGTGTGCACACGATAAACCTTGTAGCCTACTCTAAAGGCAGTAAATTCCTCGACTATCTCTGTATTTCACTTTACGAGTATTGGCGCATAAAAACCGAACCGAACAGAACAGAACGGAACAGGAAAAGGAAAAGGAAAGATGCGAAAAGGAAACGGCAACCCAGATCCGATACCTCTCTCCCATCCGAACAGGGAAGCAGCAGAGCAGTCCCGGAGTCCCGAAGTCCTGGAGTCTGACTGGGACAGACTGGGACAGGGGCTGGCTCAATTTGAAAGAGAAGCTGTGCTTAAGAAGGCGTGTAATTGAAACATTCAAAAGACAATTTCCAAGTCTTAGCACAGACACACTTAATGGACGCAAAAGACATGGACAAAGTTAAGAAGTGAAATGCGAAAGAAAAATGGCACAGAACAGTCGGGACAGGGGGAGCTGCATCAGGGGTTCGGATGCGTGGCAATCAGGCGTGACCGGGGGTCAAATGGATTGGCATGGCATGAAATATTCTTACGTATTTTACGTTGAGCTCTTTTTCCTCCCAGCTGCCACCCAAGCACTCCCACTCCCACTTCCACTGCCGAGTCCCAACGTACTCGTGAGGTAGACAATGCCGGCCCGTGCGTTAATTAAACAAACAGCCAATAAGATTGATGGCACTTTGATTGAAAAACAATTGATGCAACTGTGCGGCCACATTAGCATGATATTGGACTCTTGGCCCGGACCAGGAGCGGGACCATCAGCATCAGCGTGTGGCTCTTATCAGCTGACATGCCAAAAGTTCAGCATCGGATGGGACGAAAAAGAGTGGCTCTCTCCAGGCCGGGGATAGCTTCTAGCTTGTCCAAAGTTCGCATAAATAAAGTCCAATATCAATAGAGACACCCACCCAAGCGAACACTCGTGTACATATATATGTATAAGCTGATTGACAGCACACTCGCAACAGGGTCCATCGTTTCCATGGTGTTTTAATGGATTTTTGATTTCCACAACGAGCTGCATTTTCAGGGGTGGCTAGCTGTGTGCCATTTTTTCTTCATTTGTTTCTTTGTTTATCGCTTATGTAAACAAGCCTCATCTAGCTATGGGACACCACTTGACACTGACATGTTGCGACTGACTTTGGATGCGATAGTTCGCTGCGGTTTGATTGGGTCAGGATGTGACGGAAAGTCAAGGAGTACGGTATTCCCACGATTAGTAGACCCTATTGGATGAAAAAGATTATACCTTTTCTGTGGTTCTCTAGAGCGATTCTTCAATTGAAAGCTTGAATGTAAGCAGTGTGTATTGTTTTTAGATTCCTGAGACCGAGAAGAGTTTCGAGTTTTTGTTTTTGGATTCTGGGGGCCGATACTTTCCAGCGCTGTCCAAGTCATTGATGAGCGATAGCCCAAAAGAAAACTGAAGTAACAGATGGTGGTTCTCTTTCGAATTATAATACAACTCTAACTCACTAAGGTCAGAGTTTAAGCATTTAAACACATATATATTTTTTAAACAATTTGTGGCGAATACATACTATTACTGATTCATCAAATACACACTATAACATATACAAACACTACGGAGATCATATGTACATATGTATATAATCGAGCGAGCCCCCAGCTAAAATGTAGCCCTTCGAATATTTGTTGACATTACTGAAATCCGCTCACTTCTCATACATTATTTCTAATCCAAATATGATAAGTAGATATATGTTTGATTTGGTTTCTATCCAAAAATTCGTTATTTGTTTTGTGTTTCGTGTAAAAAATTTGCATGCTCCAAGTCTTTTGTTTATCTTTCTGGTTTCGTATGTGGTATGTGCTATATAGTATATACATATGTATGTATGAATGTACATACAACATATGTACATAGTTTATGTACGGTTTTAAAGACTTAAACTAAAATATTAGCTGACGTTAGGTTACCGAAAACAGATGTGACTATAACTACTAACTAACTAAGACTCTTATATCTAAGGCTTAGAGCTTAGGCTTAGTGAATGGTGCACTGCAAATAATAACATAACGGAATATAACATAATAATATAAGCTCCAAATTTAGCAATAGCTGCGATTACTCTCTTACTTATTTTTGTTTGACCATTTTCGCCGAAACTCTTTTTAGGCAAAATTCAATAAAAGCAAGTATTTACAATAAATTATTCAAGTAGAAAATAGGTTTATTAATTGGATAAAATTATGTGGGCAGGACTGAAAGATCTATCTAGCTGGTAATATTCCACGGAATATCAAAATCGAGGAATATGGCTTCCAGTCCTTGACGGAGAACAATTAACCCATTGTAAGCCAAGGGGGTATTTGAATATTCCATCGAAAATAATGCAAATTTATTACCTTTAGCGCAGTTTAGGTAAAAGATAAAAGACCACGATTTTTTAAGTTAAGAGGAAGGATAGGATGGATCTACGAGAAGAACCTACAAACACTATTATTTTCCGTCATTTACCTCAAGTCGTTGAACTGCTTAAATAGAGGGGGGTTAGGTGGGCTAAGTTCGATTTGTTATCGATCCACTTTTTGGCGGCAAATATTTATTTATATTTATTTTACGTTCTGTCGCAGAAATGGCTGAAATTGGCAAAGCCAAAACTCTGCAAAACACTGGAAAATTCGTTAGCGAAAACAGAACTGAAGGGTGAGTGTTAGGATTTAAGGGAAAAGTGCGTTTTATTAGCGGGTTTTCCTTCAGCGATGACTTTTACAACGAGGCAGGCTACCGTCAGTCGCGGGAGAATGATAAAATTGACTCAAAATATGGCTTCGATAGAGTCAAGGATAGCCAGGAGCGCACCGGCTATCTCATCAATATGCATGCGGTAAGAATTAAACCATTAAAGGCATTAAAAACCCTCTTAAAACAGAGAGTTTCCCCATACAGAACGAAGTGCTGGATGAGGATCGTCGGTTGATAGCCGCCTTGGATCTGTTCTTTATCCAAATGGATGGATCCCGCTTCAAGTGCACAGTGGCCTACAAGCCCTATCTGCTGGTCCGACCCGATGACAACATGCACCTGGAAGTGGCACGCTTCTTGGGCCGCAAATACTCCGGGCAGATCGCCAGCCTGGAGCACATCTCCAAAGAGGATCTGGACCTGCCCAACCATCTGTCAGGCTTGCAGCAGAACTACCTGAAGCTCTCGTTCCTCAACCAGACGGCCATGACGAAAGTGCGCCGCGAGCTAATGGCCGCCGTGCGGCGTAACACGGAGCGGCAGAAATCTAACACGTACTACATGCAAATGCTGGCCACATCCCTGGCCCAATCCTCGGCGAATAGGGAGGAGGGGCTGGGCAAGCGGCAGCAGGACTACATGGACTGCATCATGGACATACGCGAGCACGATGTGCCCTACCATGTGAGGGTCTCCATAGATCTGCGAATATTCTGCGGTCTGTGGTACAACATTCGCTGCAGGAGCGGCGTGGAGATGCCTCACATCTCGCCGAGGCCGGATATCTTGGACAGACCCGAACCCGTGGTCCTGGCCTTCGATATAGAGACCACTAAGCTGCCGCTGAAGTTTCCCGATGCCCAAACGGATCAGATAATGATGATATCCTACATGATCGATGGCCAAGGATTTCTGATAACCAACCGGGAGATTATCTCCTCGAATGTGGACGACTTTGAGTACACCCCAAAGCCGGAATTTGAGGGGAATTTCGTGGTCTACAACGAGGACAACGAGATGCAGCTCCTGCAGAAGTTCTTCGATCACATCATGGAGGTGCGTCCCCACATCATTGTCACCTACAACGGGGACTTTTTCGACTGGCCTTTTGTGGAGACGCGTGCCGCCGTCTACGACCTGGATATGAAGCAGGAGATTGGCTTCTCCAAGATGCGGGATGGCATCTATCTGAGTCGCCCCTCCATCCACATGGACTGCCTCTGCTGGGTGAAACGTGACTCGTATCTACCGGTGGGCTCTCAGGGCCTCAAGGCGGTGGCCAAAGCCAAGCTGCGCTACGATCCCGTGGAGCTGGATCCCGAGGACATGTGCCGCATGGCCGTAGAGCAGCCCCAGGTGCTGGCCAACTACTCGGTGTCGGATGCGGTGGCCACGTACTACCTCTACATGAAGTACGTGCATCCGTTCATCTTTGCCCTGAACACCATCATTCCCATGGAACCCGACGAGATTCTGCGCAAGGGCTCGGGCACCCTCTGCGAGACGCTGCTCATGGTGGAGGCCTACCACGCGAACATCGTCTATCCCAACAAGCAACAGGCGGAGCTGAACAAGCTCTCCAACGAGGGTCATGTCCTGGACTCCGAGACCTATGTCGGCGGCCATGTGGAAGCTCTGGAGTCTGGTGTGTTTCGGGCGGATATCCCCTGTCGCTTCCGACTAGATCCCACGATGGTGAAGCAGCTAATGGAGCAAATCGATGGTGTCTTGCGTCATGCCATCGTCGTAGAGGAGGGCATACCCATGGAGCAGGTCCTGAATCTCGAGGAAGTCAAACAGGAGATTCTCCAAGGCTTGCAGGGCCTTCACGACATACCCAATCGTCTGGAGCAGCCGGTCATCTATCATTTGGATGTGGGTGCCATGTACCCCAATATCATTCTCACGAATCGCCTGCAACCCTCGGCGATGGTCAGCGATCTGGACTGTGCCGCCTGTGACTTCAACAAGCCCGGGGTCCGGTGCAAACGCTCCATGGACTGGCTGTGGCGCGGAGAGATGCTGCCTGCGTCGCGCAACGAGTTCCAGCGGATCCAGCAGCAGCTGGAGACGGAAAAGTTTCCATCGCTCTTCCCGGGCGGACCGACGCGCGCCTTCCACGAGCTCTCCAAGGAGGACCAGGCGGCGTACGAGAAGAAGCGTCTGTCAGACTACTGCCGCAAGGCGTACAAGAAGACGAAGCTCACAAAACTGGAGACCCGCAACTCGACCATCTGCCAGAAGGAGAACAGCTTCTATGTGGACACGGTGCGCGCCTTCAGGGACCGGCGATACGAGTACAAGGGTCTCACGAAGGTGGCCAAGGCCTCAGTCACGTCCGCTGTGGCCTCGGGGGATGCAGCCGAGATCAAGGCGGCCAAGGGCAGAGAGGTGCTCTACGATTCCCTGCAGCTGGCCCACAAGTGCATCCTGAACTCCTTCTACGGCTATGTGATGCGACGAGGTGCTCGCTGGCACTCGATGCCCATGGCGGGTATTGTCTGCCTCACGGGATCGAATATCATCACCAAGGCGCGGGAGATCATCGAGCGGGTGGGTCGTCCCTTGGAACTGGACACGGATGGTATATGGTGCATACTGCCAGGATCCTTTCCGCAGGAGTTCACCGTGCAAACGAGCCACGAGAAGAAAAAGAAGATCAACATCTCCTACCCGAATGCAGTGCTCAATACAATGGTCAAGGATCACTTTACCAACGATCAGTACCACGAATTGAGGAAGAACGAGGATAAAGAGGGCGAAGATCCCGCTCCCCAGTACGACATCCGTGATGAGAATTCCATTTTCTTTGAGGTGGATGGTCCCTACCTCGCCATGGTCCTGCCCGCCGCGAAGGAGGAGGGCAAGAAGCTAAAGAAACGCTATGCCGTCTTCAACTTCGATGGATCCCTGGCGGAGCTCAAGGGCTTCGAGGTGAAGCGTCGCGGCGAACTGCAGTTGATCAAGAATTTCCAGAGCTCCGTGTTTGAGGCCTTCCTGGCGGGCAGCACCTTGGAGGAGTGCTATGGATCGGTGGCCAAAGTGGCCGACTACTGGCTGGATGTCCTCTACAGCCGCGGCTCCAATCTGCCCGACTCGGAGCTATTCGAGCTGATTGCCGAGAACAAGTCGATGTCCAAGAAGCTGGAGGAGTACGGCGCCCAGAAGAGCACCTCCATTTCGACGGCCAAGCGGCTGGCCGAGTTCCTGGGCGAGCAAATGGTCAAGGATGCGGGCCTCGCCTGCAAGTACATCATCTCCAAGAAACCCGAAGGTGCTCCCGTCACGGAGCGGGCCATTCCGCTGGCCATCTTCCAGTCGGAGGCCAGTGTGCGGCGGCATCATCTCCGTCGCTGGCTCAAGGACAACACCATGGGTGACGCGGACATCAGGGATGTCCTCGATTGGAACTACTACATCGAGCGATTGGGTGGCACCATACAGAAGATCATCACCATTCCAGCGGCCCTGCAGGGACTGGCCAATCCCGTGCCGAGGGTCCAGCATCCCGACTGGCTCCACAAGAAGATGCTGGAGAAGAACGATGTCCTCAAGCAGCGGCGCATTAATGAGATCTTCACGAGTCGCCCGAAACCGAAGCCAGCGCTGGAGGACAAGCAACTGGAGCTGCGGGACATGGAGGATCTCGCGGGCAAGGAAATAGAGGACCCCACAGGCTTGCCAATGGTCACGAAGAGGAAACGAGTCCAACTGGACGAAGGCGAGGAGGAGGAGACGCCGCAGGCCACTACCTGGAGACAGGCTCTGGGCGCCCCACCGGCCATTGGCGACACCCGCAAGACCATCGTCGAGTGGGTGCGTTTCCAGAAGAAGAAGTGGAAATGGCAGCAAGAGCAGCGCCAGCGCTCGCGACAGGCCTCCAAGCGGGTGCGCAACGAAGAGGCACCGATCCCCAGGGCCCCCGGAGCGACAGCCACTTTGGGAGGATTCCTGAGGCGTGCACAGCGCACGCTGTTGGACCAGCCCTGGCAGATCCTGCAGCTGGTGCCAGTCGATGATCTGGGACACTTTACCGTGTGGGCTCTCATCGGAGAGGAGTTGCATCGGATAAAGCTTACGGTGCCCAGGATCTTCTATGTGAATCAGAGGAGCGCTGCCCCTCCAGAGGAGGGACAACTGTGGCGCAAGGTGAACCGCGTGCTTCCCCGCTCCCGACCCATGTTCAATCTGTATCGATACAGTGTGCCCGAGCAGCTCTTTCGAGATAATTCCCTGGGAATGCTGGCGGATCTGGCCACGCCAGACATCGAGGGCATCTACGAGACGCAAATGACGCTGGAGTTCCGCGCCCTCATGGACATGGGCTGCATCTGTGGCGTGCAGCGCGAGGAGTCCCGTCGCCTGGCCATGCTTTCCACCAAGGAGCTGGAGAGCTTCAGCATCGAGCAGCTGGAACAGCGGCCCCAAACGCAGGTCCAGTACCTGGCGATGGCCAATGCGCGGATGCGGAAGATCTACTTGTACCAGCACAACACTCCGACGGCCAAGAAGGAAATCTGGTCGCTCATACTGATGCCCAGCAAGAAGGGTTACATCTTCGCCCTGGACACGGTGCGTGCCAATCAGATGCCCAATCTCGGGCAGATGTACGCCGCCGAACGGCTGGCTCTACTCAAGAACCTCACGGCGGCGGAGCAGGAGAAGATACCAGCCGAGGATTACACCTTTGAGGTGGTCATCGAAGTGGATGTCAAGCAGATCTACAGGCACATTCAGCGTGCCCTGACCACCTACAAGCAGGAGCACCAGGGACCCACCATGATCTGCCTGCAGACGGCGCTGGAGGCGAGAAAACTCTCGCTGGCCATGCCCATTCTGTTGGAGTTTCCCCAGGCCCAGATCCACATCTCGGATGATGCCAGCCTGCTCTCGGGCTTGGATTGGCAGCGGCAGGGTACCAGGGCCGTGTTTCGGCACTTCCTGAACCTCAACAATGTCCTCGATCTGATGCTGGATCAGTGTCGGTACTTCCATGTACCCATTGGCAACATGCCCCCCGACACAGTTCTCTTTGGAGCGGATCTGTTCTTCGCCCGCCTTCTGCAGCGCCACAATTTTGTGCTCTGGTGGTCCGCGAGTACGAGGCCGGATCTGGGCGGACGCGAGGCGGACGACAGTCGACTACTGGCGGAATTCGAGGAGAACATCAGCGTGGTGCAGAACAAGGCGGGCTTCTATCCGAATGTCTGTGTGGAACTGGCGCTGGACAGCCTGGCGGTGAGCGCGCTGCTGCAGTCGAACAAGATTCAGGAGATGGAGGGCGCCTCCTCGGCCATCACCTTCGATGTGATGCCGCAGGCCTCCCTGGAGGAGATGATCGGCACTGTGCCGGCGGCCACTCTCCCCAGCTACGATGAGACGGCCCTCTGCTCCGCGGCCTTTCGCGTGATGCGTTCCATGGTGAACGGCTGGCTGCGGGAGGTGTCCATCAATCGGAACATCTTCTCCGACTTTCAGATCGTGCACTTCTATCGCTGGGTGCGGTCCAGCAATGCCCTGCTCTACGATCCTGCCCTGAGGAGATCCCTCAACAATCTCATGCGAAAGATGTTCCTGCGGATCATAGCGGAGTTCAAGCGCCTGGGCGCCACCATCGTCTATGCGGACTTCAATCGGATTATCCTCAGCTCAGGGAAGAAGACAGTGTCGGATGCCCTGGGCTATGTGGACTACATTGTCCAGAGTCTGAGGAACAAGGAAATGTTCCACTCGATTCAGCTGTCCTTCGAGCAGTGCTGGAACTTTATGCTCTGGCTGGACCAGGCCAACTTCTCCGGGATCCGTGGGAAGCTGCCCAAGGGCATAGATGAGACAGTGTCCTCCATTGTGTCTACCACCATGCGGCAGGAGAGGGATAGAAATCACGAGGAGAATGACGACGACGACGATGATGATGATGAGGAGGAGGAGAACAGGGATCCCTCAGCCAATGCTGACCAAGAGCCAGAGGCAGAGGATGAGCTCGCTCTAGAGCTCAATTGGACCATCGGGGAGCGGCTGCCCGAGGAGAACGAGTGCCGGGAGAAATTCGAGTCGCTCATTACGCTCTTCATGCAGTCTCTCGCCGAGCGGAAGACCACGGAGCAGGCCATCAGAGACATCTCGCACTGTGCCTTTGACTTTATCCTCAAGCTGCACAAGAACTATGGCAAGGGGAAGCCCAGTCCGGGACTGGAGCTGATCCGCACCATGATCAAGGTGCTGAGTGTGGACAAGACCCTCGCGGAGCAGATCAACGAGCTGCGGCGGAACATGCTGCGACTCGTGGGCATTGGCGAGTTCTCGGACATGGCCGAGTGGCAGGATCCCTGCGACAGCTACATCATCAACGAGGTCATCTGCAAGGCCTGCAATCACTGTCGCGATTTGGATCTCTGCAAGGACAAGCATCGCGCCATGAAGGATGGCATGTGAGTGGAAACCCCATTTCATTGCTCTTTCGAATCCCTTTTAATTGAATGATTCTTTCTAGACCTGTCTGGTTGTGCGCCCAGTGCTATGTGGCCTACGACAACGAGGAGATTGAGATGCGCATGCTGGATGCCCTGCAGCGCAAGATGATGTCCTTCGTACTGCAGGATCTGCGCTGTGCCCGCTGCAATGAGATCAAGCGCGAGAACCTGGCCGAATTCTGCACCTGTGCGGGTAACTTTGTGCCCCTCATCAGCGGCAAGGACATCCAGACACTGCTCCAGACATTCAGCAAGGTGGCCACCAACCACAAGATGCAGCTGCTCCAGCAAACAGTGCAGCAGGCCATCGATACCCCCAGATAGGGTTTTGTTTCGTTCTTCGTCTTAGATTAAGGAAATCATTTGTATCGATAGCATCTAAATATACGAGTACATAAGCGTTATAAGAGACATTAGGGCTAATAATATCCCACATCTTTCTGCCTCAGGACTTATAAATCAACTGAGCACCAATATATATATCTGTAGATCTTCAATATATCTACCTATATGCAATCGCTTCTTGATGTTTTCCGGATTTATTTGTAGATGTAATCCTCTCCTGTCGGAGCACACTCTCTTGCTAAGCAGAGAAAGGGAGAACTTAAAAACAATTTAACTAATTCACACGAATATATCTGCGGATAGTTTAGTTGGCGCTCTGGGTGATGGGATCAATCTTGACCTCGGGGAACGTGAATTCGGGGAACTTGAGCATATCGGTCTTGCCATCGCTGCCGAACTGCTTGGCCACACGGTCCAGTTCCGTCTTCCTGTCGCGCTCAATCTCGGGATTGGAATCGACCAGTTTGCCACCGCTGCAGTAAAAACAGAGATGATAACGAATGGATTCTATGGAAGACTTTTCCCATCTACACTTACGTGCTCTTCTGCTTGTACTCGCGCACTTTGTCGAGGAACAGCTGCTGGATGGGATCGGACACCTTGTTCAGGGCTGGGGCAGCCAGGCCAAAGTTCCGGCGAGCCTCCGTGCGGAGCACACGCACGCCAGTCAGAATTGATTGCGACAGCATCTGCAGGTAAATAGAATATCTTAGAATTGCGCGAATTTCAGCTATCCTCTCCTATGTAACCTTAAAAAGGTTATGTAATATGTGGTGTTGTTTTGCTAGTTCACAAAGCTATCAAAAGCTTTCGCTAGTTATAGTTCACAAAGTCCTTTAGAACACACCTTCCAGATCCTTTTCTATATTGTTTCTATATAGTTTTTACCTTTTATTCGTTGCAAACTTTTTTGTTGAAAAGTGATTGACAGTGTGACCGCGATATCGATGAAGTATACGGTCTGACGCTCAGAAATATACCAAAATATACCATGTCATTTAAAAAATATACCGTAAATATACTGACGAATTCAAGTTCTATATTCCTCGATTTTGATATTCCGTGAAATAAAACTAGCTATATAGATCTCTCAGCTCTGCCCTCATAAGTTTATCCAATCAATAAATTTATTTTCTACTTGACTGGCTGATTTTAAATACTTGACTTGGATGGTTTTTGCCTCAATTTTGGTTCCTCAACAACAATATATCGTCTCATATGATGAAAAACCGAACTTAGCCCGCTTAAGCCCCCTATCTTTAATTAGTTACACTTATTGAGGTAAACGGCGGAAAATATCCTCTGAACTTAAAAAAACCACGATACCTTTAACCTGAACTGCGCTAAAATTATTACATTTTCATTATATTCGATGGAAAATTGAAATTCCCCGTTAGCTAATAATAGGTTAATCGTTCTCCGTCAAGGATTGGAAACCATATTGCTCGTTTTTGATATTCCGTCGAATATTACCAGCTATATAGTACATTTAGCCATGCTATTTTATCCGATTAATGAATCAGTTTTCTACCTAACTGGCTTATTTTAACCACTTGCTTTTATTGCATTTTGCATTTTAGCGAACATTTTCAAACAAATGAAACGTTGAACTGAAAAGGACATTGTATCCCGGAAAAATTCCCTCAATTTGAGAAAATTTCCGACCACAAAATAGAGAACAGGTCCCAAAAAACAAAAGAACAAGTCCCAATCAAATATACGGTCTCACCCTAAAAAATACCGAAAATGTATCATATTCTTCAATTTGTATCTTCCGTGGAATAATACTAGCTATATAGATCTGTCAGCCCTACCCACATAAATTTATATGATTTATGGATCAGTTTTGTACATAAGTGGCTCATTCTAGATACTTTCTTTTATTGTATTTTGCGTAAAAAAGGTATTAGCGAAAAAGGTCAAACAAATACAGATCCTAGCAGCTCTACCACGCAGCCTTGGCTCTTTTTTTCCAGCGAAAAACAGGGCTGCTTTTTGAATCGTAATCGATAAGAAATCTTTGTTTACAGCTGTGACGAGAGGCGAAGAAAAAAATATATATTCTACTTTTCGCTAGCGAACTGACAAAACACAAGCAAAATGGACGGCGAGGGCTACACGCGAGCCAGACGGCTAGAAGAATTCGATTATAAAGACAAACTGAAACTCATCAATGCTGTTCAAAAAAGGACTACTATATGGGATGTGAGGAATAAAAAACATTTCGATGGCAATGCGCTGAGGAGCTCATGGGAGGCTGTGGCCTCTGAGATGAATAGAGATGGTAAGTTAAACTGATTTTAATTGGAATGTGTAATTATTCATATGTATGTTTTTCAGTCTTTACTTGCAAAAACGCTTGGAAATCTTTGAGGGACAGCTACCGCTACCATATGAAACTATCTGGAAAGGGGACTGTCAGGAGAGGAAGTGATGAATGGGACCCATTGGCTCACAAGAACCCAAAGGAAAACGACCGTGTAAAATGGCGGTTTGCTCCACACATGGAATTCCTGTATACATATCCGCAGAAACGGTATGTATTATGGATATTTTACTTATAAATGGATTTTTATGTTGCGTGTTTTCTACAGTTCCACAGCAAATATTTCTACCGTTTTTGTGGGAGAACTCGTTAAGCCGGATACTACTCCCAGTCCGCAAGTTAAGCGCAACAAGCAGCCAAGTCCCAGTCCGCAGGCAAAACGCAGTATGCAGACTAGGACCAGTCTGCCAGCTATGCCCGCTCCCACGGCTAGGCCCAGTCCTCCGCCGGCTAGGACCGCTCCTCAGGTTGTGCATAGGTCGTCGGCTATGCCCGCTCCCCAGACTAGACCCATATGCGCATACTGGGATTCGGAATTAAATAAATTGTCTCCAGAGGATGCAGAGGCAGTGGAGCAGAAAATGACGAGGCTTCTATGGGCCGAGACGCAGGCCTGTAGACTTAACGTCTACATGAAGGAGGAAGAGGATATCGTGTACACTATAGAATAAATCATATTCATTAGATTAGAAAATTTGTTTAATATCTTTGGACGCTAGGTAGCAAAATGTAATCGGTATTATATTGCAGGTGGAAAAAGCGACTATGTACAAAGTGAGGCATGTCGACTAGTCCACATTTCTCCAAGTTGTTCATATGGGATTTTACCCATGAAAATTGCTAGCGAAAATTAGTTGGCTGTTATGGGCCGAGACCCAGGCCTGTATATTGGTAAGTATACCAGGTAGCGAAAATTTAGAGAAGAAAGAAAAGATCTACAAGGAGAATTTGCGCCTTCCCTCTTCCAGCCTGTTCAAATAGAGATTTTTTGATTTAGGTACCAGGTAGCGAAAATTTAAAGAAGAAAGAAAAGATCTACAAGGAGAATTGGCAAAAAGTATGTTATTCCGCGCCTTCCCTCTTCCAGCCTGTTCAAATAGAGATTTTTTGATTTAGGGTTAAGTGGGTTAAGGTGAACTTATTCAGTTCGTTCACTCATGAGCAAAACGCAGCTCTTTTGGATGGTTTTACAACACTTGTTTTTTTTTCAACACTGAACGACCCAACAAATTCCACGTCAAGAACCGGAAAAATACGACTTTTTGTTTTTAATTTGAATTAAATTGAATATAACTCAGTCGAAATGGTGAGCCTGCTGCAGGAAATCGACACAGAGCACGAGGACATGGTCCACCACGCCGCTCTGGACTTCTACGGCCTGCTGTTGGCAACCTGTTCGTCCGACGGCAGCGTCCGCATTTTCCACTCTCGCAAAAACAACAAGGCTCTTGCCGAACTCAAAGGCCACCAGGGGCCCGTGTGGCAGGTGGCATGGGCGCATCCCAAGTTTGGCAACATCCTGGCCTCTTGCTCGTACGACCGCAAGGTGATTGTGTGGAAATCGACAACGCCCAAGGACTGGACCAAGCTGTAAGTGAAAACGCAACGCACACAGTTGCACATAGGCATGACGTTATCTTCTAATGGCTGCCGCCATCGTTTGCCACATTTCAGCTACGAGTACAGCAACCATGACTCCTCGGTGAACTCTGTGGATTTTGCCCCATTTGAGTACGGTCTGGTGCTGGCCTGCGCCAGCTCCGATGGCTCTATTTCGGTGCTCACCTGCAACACGGAGTACGGGACTTGGGATGCCAAGAAAATACCAAATGCTCACACCATTGGAGTGAATGCCATTTCGTGGTGCCCGGCCCAGGGCCCAGATCCGGCATTCGATCAGCGCGCCAACTCGCGCAATACGGCCATCAAGCGTCTCGTGAGCGGTGGCTGCGACAATCTCGTGAAGATCTGGCGTGAGGACAATGATCGCTGGGTGGAGGAGGAGCGTCTGGAGGCCCACTCCGACTGGGTACGTGATGTGGCCTGGGCGCCATCGATTGGTCTGCCACGATCGCAGATAGCCACGGCCTCGCAGGACCGTCACGTTATCATCTGGAGCAGCAATGCTAATCTGACTGAGTGGACATCCAGTGTCCTGCACACATTCGACGATGCCGTTTGGAGCATCTCCTGGTCGACCACCGGCAACATACTGGCCGTCACTGGCGGCGATAACAACGTCACTCTCTGGAAGGAGAACAGCGAGGGTCAGTGGATCCGCATCAACTACGAGTCGGGCACCTCCATTCAAGCAAAACAGCAGCCCCATCATCCACACCTCTCACAGCAGCAACAGCAACAGCAACCGGGACAACAACAGCAGGCGACTGCCGCTCTTTCCGACTCGGAGCACAGCTCCAATCTATCCAATTCAAACTTGTCCAATTCCCAGCTCTCCAACTAAGGAGCCGTCTGCCACGATCCAAGTTAAAGTCTCTGTACTCTGTCAAATGTTATCCCTACCTACACGCATACAATATACAAAAACCTAATATGCCCTATTTGCTCCACGTGCATGGGATCGATCCATTTATGTCCAGCGATTAGCATTATGCAGAAAAGCGTAGAGCGAGAGTGGTTGACGACCTAATGTACTCCGCTTTGTAATTAATACGTCTGCTGCCAACAGGAAAGTAATCACGGAGCCAAGACAGGGTGCCCCCATCCGAAATTGCATAGAATTAACCTCCTTTTTGTGGTACATTGACTTTCGGTTACGTTTACGTTCACGTTCCCGTTCCTCTGATAATTAGTCATAGATTAGGCTAGTACATGCTCTGCGGGTTTTAGCCCTACCTCTTAAGTGCGAAAATTGAAAATCCATGAATCCCAAGCCCCAGGCTTGGCCTTATTGTTTGATACTTTGGTAAGTAATTTTTCATTCATGAGAACGGAAGCCACTCATTTCGTGTAAATTCAGGACACGTGCCGCGCGATAAAACGCGAAACATTTTGTAGGGGCTTATGGCTTAGTTGGTGGTATGGGGTATGAGGTGGTGTAACCACTAGGAATATATTTTGGCACTATTTGCTGATGTTATCTTTTCAAAACATTTATTTTGGTTTATTTGTTTCTTACTGGAGTGTAAAACTTGCCAAGCCACTTCGGCTTGTGGCTTTCAAGTGGCTTATTTATGGGAAAGACAGAATCGAAGCGATACTTTCAAGCTGTGGAACCTTCCGAACTTGGATGATTCCTTCAAACTATCAATTAAATGGAACAAAGATGGTTTCTCCCATGCATAAACCTTTATTGCAGGTAGCTTGCATCTGCTTCTAACCATATTCCCCATTAAATATGATTTTATGTTCTGAATTTTTCGTTAAATATAAATAATTTAGAGTCCTATAGACTAAGATGATTGTATACTTCAAAACTCAAGCGAAAATTAAAATCCTATTGGGTTCTTCTGGAAAAAGTCAGAGAGATTCCTAAGTGACTAATCGAAAAGGTCATGGGGATTTTCATTTCAAACAATTGAAAATTGCATGTCCGGAATACTCGCCTCAGAATGCGAAGCCAAAATAATTGCATTTTAATAATACAATGAGCGAAATGCGATTAAATCGGTCAAGTTTTTAATTTGAATTCCAATTAAAGAATGTCACTCACTGAACTCCGAACCCCCAGCCATAGGAGAGGTCCCCACAAGTTCAGTGCTCTTGATGGGCGCAACAGCAGAAACAGAAGTTATTAGAATAATTTAGCAGGTTGCATAGAGCTAAATTCCTGTGGTAGGTACTCCTACCTCCAGGCCTTGTGCGAGGGTGCCATCTACTGCCGAGGGAAGGGATGCCCGGGGCTGATGTAAGAACTACCCTTATATGTGGTGTGGTGCGGTGGGGTGTGGGGCACTCACACTAATTGTGGGTCACTTCGCCTAGGTGCAATATTTGGAGAAGAAAAACAAACCCGACACCGAACCGGAGACCGAAGGAGCACCGACTAGCACTCGTGCTCGGTGATGTCATGGATTGCGTGCAGAGGACCCGTCATCAATAGTCTCGGACCACGGACTTGAGCAACTTTTTAGAAGAAGTTTTTTGGCGCTTTTCGAGTACCATACGAAACGGGCCGTAACCCATAATCAGAGCGGTTTAATCGTGTTCTCAAGCGAACCTGCCACCCGCTGGGTTCCCCATCGGCACCTGCCTCCTCCACTCCTCCACCAAAGGATCCCATCCATCCCTCCTCCACTGACCGCAATGCTTCGGTGGCCTGCATTGATTTTTTTTCGTCTTTCTAGGCTCCCATGTTTTCGGTATTTTAATGGTCTCCTCTGGAACTTTCACTTTTTGATGTGCGTAAATTTGCATATTTGCCGGCGGTATACAGGGTGCCCCAAAGTGTTTCCTCTTTTCCTCCTTCAGCTGTCTCGAGAGTTGAATAATGAATAAGGTCCGATGATGATGACGCCCCGACTAATGACTGTTTCGTTCTTCTTTTGGCATTAGATAGGTCATTGTTATCGTCATATGGGTCTTTTGGGGTTTGAGAGTGGGAGTGGGGTACTGGCTATACTCTACAGCGTGCCTTCGAATAGAGGTATTACTGCATTTCATGTTCTTCTAATGAGAGACTTGTTAGGGAGCTCTTTTAATGGCTCCATAAACCATATTTGATGGTCGTCAATATGTATATGCAGATAGAGGTCGAGTGGGTGTATGGTTTTGCAATAAAACTGTGCGAAAGCCAAATGGAAATCGGTCGAATGTGTGAAGAAACTGATAGAGCTGACAGAAACCTGAAAGAATCTGGCTATTTGTTATGGTCTATGGCTCTATTATGATATAATCAATGGAATGACCAAAGAACTTTCTATATGTTAGGGCTAACCTGAAGAAGACACTAATGTTAGCTATAATATTAGCCCATCATGGCCATTATGATCCTCCTATTGCACATACATACATATATCTAAAATGTACTAGACTTTAGAAAAGATCTAGAAAATTACACCTTCTTGTGTATAAAACGAAAGTAATTCAGAAAGTTATCGTTGTATTTTCTTAGGTACTTACTCGGAAGAGATCAAAAATATCTAAGCACCTTAGCTCCGCATCCAGAAATCTTTGAGTATATTACGTTAAATGATCCTTATTCTTAGCATTCCCTTGCGAAATTTTAGTTCTCTAATCACTTAGCACTCTGCACTATTCATCCAACATAATGTCCACTGCCTAATGGACGACAGCTCTTGGCGAATTCCTCAAAAACTCAAACGTTCTAATTATAATCCTCCCCCTGGAAAGGGCCTCAGGTACACCCGGCCAATGACGTCCTAAACCTAACCACGCATGAGTTATTATAATATGTTCGTGAGGTTTAGCATTTCGTAGTTGCTTTTATGTTTTCAGGAGCTTGTTTTTTGCGCTGTTTTGGCGCCGGGGGCAACATGACATGCAGACCTTAGCAGACCCCCACATTGCGTATACGTAACGGAGTCGGAGCCGCAGTCAAAGTCCAAGGCGCAAAAGACCCCCAAAAGTGTCGCCAATGCAAAATCAAGGTGTACATTAGCAAATGAACTTGAAGGAATCGTTATAGTTGCTTTTTAGCATGTGCATTTTCCTGCAGTGGCACTCGAGCTCGAGCGGCGAATGATAAATTGGGAAAGTCATGGAAAGGTTATTTGGTCAGGCCACACGACTCTTGCTGGCGAGGAGACAAGGCTACAACAAGTTGCGGCTATCGACGCGGCAAGTAGTTTTGACCATCTTGCATGCAACATTCGGTAGCCTCCACTGGCGGGAACGGGGGGGCTCTGTGCATGTCCAGGAACGCACGGCAACAATATTGCATGTAGGGAAAACCCCCTACCATTCTGCCATTCGGCGGAGTGCTTGTGTGAGAGTGTGTGTGCAATTAGAGTCCGGAGCCTAATATGAAATTAAAGGACTTAAATTGGCATTTCTTCGAGAGCTCTGGACGCGGTCTGGCCCCAGGTTCCGTTCAGAGTTAGTCGTATAATCAGCAAAATTGTGATGACCTCTAGGCATGAGTAAGCCCTCGATGAGATTTCGTGAGAAAATTATATATCGCCGGGGTCGGCCCTAGACGAAGGAACCCCACCCCACCACAGTCGGCTCCAACCAATTAATCATCAGTTAAGACCAAAAACATGACGCTCGGATTGTCGAAAGGGAATTAGTTCTTTAATTACAGGCAAAGGGGATCGAGGAGTTGGTTCCGGAGAAGTTGGTTCCTCCGATTCGTTGCAGTCTCTGATTTCGTGAGTTTTCTATATAATTTTCCCGGTACTTTTCTGTGTGTTTTTTTTCTTTTGTTTTTGCTGCTGCCAGTGCCAGAAAAACATTTATCAATAATGTCAAGAATAAAATATCTGAAGTAAATCTACGACTTTTGCCGCATGAGGACTAGCCGTCGGTCCAATGGCGTGGACTGCTGCCTCTTTTGAATAATAATTAAACGAAATTTATTTGTACACATAAATATTCTACAATTTATTATACAATATATATTATATGCAAAAAGGTATATTTCAGATTTAGTCTGCGGTGGCTTCGGTGGATTTGCGTAGATTCAGAACAGTGGGGCAAAGGCAGGGAAATCTAGGATAAAAGTGAAAGTAAACATTAAAAGTTAAATGAGGAACCATCTTCAACAGATTGTCAAAGAACGGGGTCCCCATGGAAGACACATAAAACGGAGGAAGACAGAGGAAAAGATCAGAAAAGATTCTCATAATGGGACTTAAAAAAGAGGAAATATCAAGAAATAGTTCTGTCTTTTAAGATTCTAACACTAAGATAAAGATACAAAAGCTATTCAGAAGATTCTTGTTAAGGCAAAAATATGGAAATGTCTAATTTTTGTAGATACTTGATGAAAGCACTTTTGCCCCTCTTTCTATCATTCATTCCACAGTGCCTTCACTAAGTGAGAAATGTATCCAAATTACTCGTATATCCCCTCGATTTTTGTGAATATATTCTTTCCATGGTTTCCATGGGGGCTCACGGGCCTGTGCGATGTGCGTGCCAAAAAATGAATTTGCCGCGATGTTGCGCGTTTAGTTAAGGGCAAATTGTTTTTGCTGTCGCTGCGATTAAAACAATCGTTTATAAGGAGATTGGGCGACGAGATAAGGAGCACAACAGACCACACCAGAACGGAGCACAAACGAACCCAAACCGAAGAGAATCCAAGCGAAAAGGTTGACATTTTCCCACTACAATCGGACCTGGCGGGAAACCCAAAAATAGACTCAAAAAGAATTTGTGTCGGAAAATTGGGAAATATTTCATGTCTGGAGGCCAGGCCAGAGCTCTCCAAAGTGTTTTCGCTTTGCTGTAAATTATTGACAAAGACCCTCCTTGAGAGACAGTGGAATCCTTTCGAGGGCTGCCCCAAAAGGGGTGCACATCCGTTTCGCTGCGCTGTTCGATATCCACCCAAATGGTGATTTGTGAAATTGGCTTTATTTTGGGGGCTAGGGGGCGTGGCCTGTAACCTTTTTGTTGCCTGCCACACTTTGCAGTTCGGTTTGCTGTGTGTGTTGCAAAAAGCAACAAGCGCCCACTCATTTGCGGCTTACTTTTGTTGCAAGTTGCAATGTAATTAGGTGCATGCACCACCACAATATAATCAAGAACAGGGGACCTCAAGGGGGTTTCGAAGCCTTTGATACCCTAGTAAACATAGCTTTCACATTCTTACGATAAAATTTAACAAAATTAACAAAAACGAAAGTACAATAACATAACTCAAGTACATAGTATATATAACATATAAAGAAATCATGTCGCGACAGAGATCATTTCTCGCCTCATTCTTGACCACCGTCGAGCCGCCGAAGACTCAATCCACTGAGAATGATTTTGAGTTCAGCTCAACCTCGACCTTGGAGTTGTACAAGAGGACCAATGCTCTGAGGGAGGTCAGCCAGCATGATGGCAAAAAGATCGTTGAGGACATAGTCAACAATATATTCAACAGCAAGCAGGGCCTGGCCAACCTGTCCAGCTCGGAGTGCTCCGTTGAAAGGGAGATTCAGGAGTCCGTGAAGATGGACCCGCGCCTGAAGCTCTGGTACGATACGCTGCATGACCGCACCGAGACGCAGATGAAGATCCAGCGCAAGATCGGCCGCAGTGCCCATGAAATGCTCATCAATCTGCCCACCTCCGTGGAGCAGCGGGACAAGGGCACTGTTCAGCGCTTGATGGATTACGCCACGCGCATGAATCCCACATCGCTGGTCCAGAAGAGGCCCGTCGAAATGCCTGGCTACTTTGATACGGAGCGTTGCCATGACGTGAATAAGTTGGTCGAAACACTACCGCTGGCCGAAAGACAAGGAGAAGCCAACGTGGAGATTATTGGACTAACCAAGGCCACCAAACAGGAGATACTGGGACCGTTGTACAATGCGAAGCACTCCCACCCGAATGAGAAGGGAAAGTGGATTGATTCCGAGCTGCTCGACGAGGGCATCGAGAAGAAATGCAGCGACATCAAGCGGGTGCTTCAGCACTATCCGGACGTGGATCATCTCGAGGTGGTGGGCACCAATATGCAGGAGGTACTGAACCTCGAGTACCATGGCGGCGTCAAGGATATTGAACGCTTGTCCACTGATACTATGTACAACATCAGCAGCACTACCCAGGAGCTGGGGGACGAGGAGCAGGAGGAGGAGCAGGACGCAGAAGTTGAACAGATTCCAAAATATGCCCCAGAACACATCCCTGCGGTAGCTCTCAAAATCAATGATGAGGTATTTTTTCAACCAGAACGACGTAGCCGGGACTCTGTGATCTATGACATATATTTCGAGTGTCATCCATACCAGAACGTGATGAAGCAGGTCCTTCGCTTGGAGAACGTGGGCCGGCAGGTCATAACCTGTCAGTGGGCCAATGTGGAGTTCTACAAACGCAATCCGCAGTTTTTGGGTCCTAATCTTGAGACCTTCTTTCTGGAGCGCACCAACTTTGCCCTCTTTCCGGGCGAGGTTCATGAAACGAATGTCCTGTTCCGGCCACGCCGGTGCCTGGTGCAGAAGCAGCGCTGGGAGCTGCGGGTATTCCCCAATGTCTTCTGCAATTATCGGGACACAATCGTCTTGAAGTTGCACGGCAAGTGCCTACCTGCACCGGAGTACACACAGAAGGTACAGAAGCAGATGGACCTTGTGTTGAACAAGTCAAAGACACAGATGGCCACAAAGTTAACAGAGCTCAAGGCCACTCTGGTGCCTCTCATCCAGCCCCACGAGCTGCTCTGCCCCTACGAGCGCATTTTCGACGAGCGTGAGATCTTCAATTCCCAGAACGTGGGCTACCACTGCGATCGGTTCGACGATCTGGAAACACTGAAGACCCTGTACCAGTCCTTGAAGAAGCCCCGTGAACCGGCCTGGGATCTGCGCTTGGAAACGATCAAGAAGGTAATCCTGCGCATCGCCGAGGTAGAGCAGAGGGAGGAGAACTTCAAGAAGCTCGTTGAGGTCAAGACCTCCCTTAAAAGCGGCGCCGGGGACTTCATTCAGACCCCCATCCTGTTCCTTGGTCACAGCACCGAGCAGGATCGATCGCGATTCATTTACGTGCGAGGCAGCATTGGCAACGGCCTAGAAGAGTGGGAGGAGCTAGTCTTATCCCTGGAACAGAGCTCTTACAAGTCTGAGCTGGCCTGTTTCTATGCTAAAACCATCGAAGAAGAAGAAGAAGAGGAGGAGGATTCCTTTGCGGAAGAGGAGCTGAGTCCTTTGCTGCGAAAACTCCGCCGCGACAATCCCCAGCTTTATGTTCTACTGAAAATGCGCTCCAAGAAGTACTACCGGGACGCCCTCTACATGCTGACCTATACCCATCTCTGCGACATGGCCGAGAATGTAGTGTCCATTATCGAGAGCACACAGTTTGTTTAAGCTACTCGTACATACACAAAAAATGTGTTTTGTTTATAAAGATGTGGCTTTTCTTATAATATTTGGTATATTTTTCAAAGTCCAGCCGCCTTAAGATTTTGACTATAAAGAAATACCTGAAATACTTGCCCTATTAATCTGGGAGCTATTATTTTCCCTGAGAATTCTGAGACACTTTTTATCGGGATGTCATGGGGAAAAGCAAACGGAAACACTATGCATTCTTTTTCTTGGGAGATCTACAAAAAATTACCTTGTATTTCTCAAGTAGCATTTTAAAGGCTTAAAGACTTTTGGAGGAATGATATTTAGAAACCAATTGTTCCTGGGCCGATTATTTTTAACGTGATTCACTGATCACTGTATGTATACATACATTTGTATAAAGTCACAAAAAGATTTATACACAATTTAACAGCAACAGATAGCGACTCCCTTAGGTCAAAGAAACCCTAGCATACATTCAAAGCCAGAAGTTCCTTTCCAGGGTGTAAAAACTCTCACTGAGTGAGCGACGCAGAGCGAGAGTAGCAGAATAATGGCCAAAATAACTATTTGGCTTTAACTAGTAGTTGCTTTTGTTGCTTTTGGTGCGTGCTAATGTTATACTTTATTGTTGCTGTTGAAGTCACACACCAAGAGGGAGTGAGGGTGAGCGTGGGGGGGGCGAGGAGCGGGCGGTTCAAAACTCTACGGACCCCAAAAAGTAGGCTATGCAATGGCTCTAATGTCTTCGTCATTATTATAATACACACACATGCAAAACCCATACACACACATACGAACTCGTGGGCCCAAGCCGAGGACGAGGCGAGGTCGTGCCAACAACAATAAAAAATTGCACGAAGGTAAAACTAAACAAAAAACGACAGCAATACTAGTGGAAATATTTTACGGGATAGTCGAACGAGGGGTTACCTCTTAATCGAATATATTTTTTGGACTTAACAAGCACAAGACCTACATAAAGGGGAGCCTTAGAATGTTGGAAGAAGATATACCCATTGATCCAATTAGAACGTCGATTTTTTTCCTAATTCGGACTGTGGTAATATACCAATTGGTATGATTTTTAGCTGATCAGCACTGAATGCTCGTAATAGATAAACTTAGAGTCCTACACCAGCCTTGCAGTGTGATTGTGTTGAAAGAAAGCGTTAGGAGAAGTTGTTGCCTAAAAAACCTAGAAGATTCATGACTTCAGACACAGAGATACAGAGACAGGACACACCATATTGACGTCTGCGGATTGGAAAGAACCACGCTGTTGATTCAATATCATTCGGTATAAAGAACAAACATCTCCTCTATGCTGACAATATACCCTTGGTGTCCCAGTCGTACCGCGTACAAAAATCCATCTTCGTTAACAAAAACTCGCTCACGAAACAACGAAGCAAGTTACAAGTGCGTTGGATCCGACTTACTAGTATTCTCCCCCCTCGTCACACCCATACGGACCAAAGGTACGTACGAGTATAATATACAAATTATATGGAGCTGGCAAGTTCTGAATCTGCCTAGAGATTTTGCGCCTGAACTAACCCTTGCTCCTCCCCCTGAGGCCCCCACACACCCCCTAACATTAATGTAGTGGATGGAATACCCTTCACCTGCTCTGGGGATCTCTTAATTATGCATGCATGTGTGTTGTCTGTCGGGATGGAATCACACTTCGTGGATGCCTGGAAATCAGCGCAACGCAACTATTTTTGGGGAAACAAGTACGGGTACGGATATGGTGTGGGATGCGTCTTGAAATAAATTAAATTTTAACCAAGAAATCTGCTTTTCTAAAGGGCTACGAAATGAGTGCAATATATTCTTATCAGCTTCGTTTTAAACCATTTCAAGTTCAAATATTAATTTACTTGAAATACTCTTTGGAGCAAACATCACCAGTTTCAGTTCTCAAAAGATAGAAAGATTCGAAGCAAACTTCTTCGACTTGTTTAAAAGATTTGTATTCCCTCACTTAGCTTCCCAAATGGCAATTAAAATAAACCTTTTTGCACTTCAGTTTCTCCTGCATTCTCTTATCAAAAGGGTATACAACAATTGCTGTTAATTTGCGTACGACTTGGGAAAGGGGTTCTGTGTTTTGCTGAGCAACAGCAAGGTGAGAAGGCAGGGGTGGCAAGGGGTGCAGGATTCAGGGTGGTACTGGTGCGCCTTCGAGAAGCGTGCGCGAGCGCCAAGTAGCCCGGCGAGTCGGCAGCGACGTCGAACCTTAACTTAAGCCCCGTGTGCGCCGCGAATTCTTCACTTGCACTCCGAACGCGCAGGCGACTGGTTCGAGCTTTCAAGACCCTCATCGGGAGAGACCATCTAAGGGAAAACAACCATACCAAACCATACCAAATACCCATACAAGTTGTACAAATTTTAAAGGATTTTTAGTGGCCCGTTTGAGCGTCAACGCCTTCCGTGCGGTTTAGTTTTGTTTCGGCCTCTCTACCGGAAACAATTTTGGTGTGAAAATTTGCATAAAATTGCCTCGCAAAAACAACTAAAGAGTAGAAGAATAATCCACTAAACAAACCGACTTGAAGCCTCTGGGCAGTTTTTCAGTTTTCAAAGTGCGTGAGAAATTCCCTGGGAGAGGGAGAACAGATTCGTTTGTGTGCCGTGATTTTATATAACACCTGCGAAATCCATTCCAAAACTAAGCTTCGACCTCAGACTCGATTTCGATTTTGGCTTTGTCCTTCGACCCCCGACCACCCACGCGAAACCATCCGAAATGCAGCCCCTGAAGCGCTTCACACAATGCGGCAGCCTGACCATGCTCTTCGGCGTCTTCATCATCCTCTTCGGGGTCAGCTCCACGGCATTGACCACCTTCGGAAAGACCAATAACGGGCCGCCGCCCACCCATATGCCCATTGGTAAGTGCAAAGAACGGGGAGGGGGCTTCGGGCACTTAAATTTGATTTGGAGGAATTTGTGCGAAGGTCAAGATTTGAGCTGGTTAAATCGTGATTTTAGGGGGAGGCTGAAACTCATACCTTTTTCGAGCCTGATTATCTGAGATTTATTGAAATTTAAACCTAAGGGTAGTATAGTTTTATTAGAAGAAGGGGCACTTTCTATAGATCTTTAAGAATGTTCCAGACAATAATTAAGTTGAAGCAATATTCAAACATAAACATTCCCTTAAAGAATAAACATAATTATGCTATAGAATAAACCCAACATTAGAGCCCTTTGGATTGCCCATAAATCCGTAATTAAGACTTTCAGAATCATAATTGCCATACAAATACTAGTATCCGAAAGCGAATCCATTATCATTCGATTGTCTTTGAATTTCCCCCTTAAATAAATGGAATAATAATTATGGCAGAGCGCCAAAGCAATTGAATGACATGCCCATAGAACAGAAACAGCGGCACACATAAATCAGGAATTGATCAAACAAGTCACTCAAATGCAATGACAACCCACGCTCCCAACCCAAATCACGGACATTAGTCGGGGGCATGAACCAATAGGTACAATACTATAGTGTGGCAGGCAGTGAGTGTGTGGCTTGGGTGGGCAATGTGTTAGAGGTGGAGTTGGTGAACTAGTAGATGGAATAGATAGGCTTAGTAACCGATAATTTGTGGGGCAATAATCATACAATTAGTGTGGAATTAGTTGAACAAACTTTCAACGTTTAAGCTTCTCTTAATTACATTTGATTTGATTTGATTTGATTTAAACAGTCAAAGGACGCGAGTGCAGTGCCCATGATGACTGTACAGCGATAGATCGCACCAGCTGTGTTAAGGACCCCAACGACTACAAAATGCGTTGCCTTTGCGGCGATGACTCGGCACCCGCGGCTGGGAACTGCCCGGATGTACTCAAAGGTAAGATATTCTAAGGAAAATGTAGAAGAAAACCATTCGAAATATTTCTAAAGGTATATCCTAATTCGAGCATGGGATAGATTCGATTATAAGATTAAATATTGATCAGTTTGGGTTCTTCAAATTGTGAATTAATTTTGTACATAACTATTTTAAGATCTATATTCCAGATATACTTCAATTCATTATTCAGTTTGTATTCAATACGAGTACTTCCTCTAGTTTGTAACAGTTCTTTCTGGTTGTTTTGGAATAGATTCCTTTGGCTAGATTCTGGAAATAGAACAGCCAACAAAACGTCAACTAATTGCTAAGACATGCACATTACATTTATTATTTAAGAGGCTGCTGTTGCTGCTTTCTGTCCTCACCTGCTTCTGTGTCACTTTCTTGATGTGCCTCAAGTGGCAGGTAGACAGGCAGTCAGGCAGGTCGTAGGGCGATGTGTGATGTCCAAGGCGCCACCTAAATGAGAATTAAACAAAGCATCCATCCAGATGGATATTACCAGAGCTCCTCCTCCTCATCCGACACCACCCCCGTACTCTCCTTGGGCCTGTGTTTGCCTGCTTTTTATTTATTTAGTTTTCGTGCGCAATTCACACTTGTGCTCCTCGGCTTTTGGGCTCCTTGGATACTTGGATCCTTGGGTCTGCGCCATTGTTCCCCCTTGGCTTTCTTACTCTCTTCCACTGCATTCAGGACCTACTTGGGTGGACGGAAGGGACGGCCTAAAACGGAGGTCTTTCCTTTATGGCAGCGCCATGTCGAAGAAGGGATTTATGTTAGGATGTCGTGACTGGAACCGAGAGAACATCCAAATGGTAATGGAAATCGCCGCAGTGCCAATTTGTGACATGCACAGAAAATGCTGAGCAAATTGTGATGATATGCATTACCTCGTATATACTCATACTCGTACGATATTTGCATGCTTACAAAGTAGCCAGTGCTAGGAGCTAAGGAAAAGGTTCCTACAAACATATTTAAAACAATGAATACCCTATTCCCTTGACTATATAGAATGATGTACTGCAGGCTTACCAAATTGTTTGAAATCAGTATTATTAAGGGTTTATCTTAGATGAATCGATCCTTCCCTTTCGAATACAGGGATAACATATATCTTGCAATTTTTATGTAGATATTCTTTGCCTTACGGATCAATGTTTTATTCCAATTTAAATAATTTCAGGACTGCGCCACAAGTGCAACAGCAACAACGACTGTGAGGACGGAATGGTCTGCCAGTATGAGAATAGCAACCGCACCATCGGCGTCTCCAAGTTCATGTCGAGCAAGACCAAATTGTGTCTCTGCGACAATGACAACGGCTACGTGGAGGACATACTCCATGACATCTGCAGTGGAGGTAAGTAGAGGAGTAGGGCTGTACATAATGACAACTCCCAATGAATCCCTTCAAATTGCAGCCAGTCTTCAGGGTCTGGTCAATATGTTGATGTCGATCTGCTCGCTGCTGGCGCCCTTCGTGGTGTCCGCCCACATGCGGAAGCATTTCTAGAAGCCGGGAAGACGGGACTTACGACGAATCGAATCGAAGCTTGGCGTTTATCTCCCTTTAGTGATCCATCAAATGTGCCTCAGTAAAACCAATTCAAAGAGATCATATCCCCCATCGCCCTCACCAAATAAAAAGAAGAAGGAAAGGAAAGAATAAAGATATATGTAGTTACAATCGCCATTAGCCTAAAGGTCGTTCTATTGTATAAGTTTCATATATACCACCGTCAATTTTATTCGCTTCTCACCCAAGGTCGCGTTATACAATACGATATACAGAACAATATATATTATCTGATAATGGTTTTCTATAGATCCCATAACCAACCCCTAGTCTGTATTCCACAAATTAGTAAAACGAAATTAATTCTACAAAAACATTAACAAATGTCTGCACAATTTTATTGTAATTTTATATGTACTCAGATGTGTGTCCAACAATTATAAAAAAAGAAAAAAAAAAAAAACGCATATATTCAATAAGCAACATTTTCTCACTGCACTGTGAATGGCATTCAGATCGCTTAACATCGCAATTACAAATGTGAAACATTTTAATTTTTGTATGTATCCAAAATGGAATAGCTTTACGAGCTCACAGCCCACAATCAAATCAACGAAAGAATTCGCAATGAAAAGAGATCTATCCATATATCAATACCATAATATTTGAGGTCCTGGCAGCTTTGATTTCAGCTCAAAGATGCCTCGCAAGTTATGAACTTTTCCCCATTGAAAATGTTTTGTCCGTAGCAGTTATATATGATATTATTTAATAATAAAAAGATTAAAACCGCTTTTTTTACTAGTTGATGATGGATGGTAAGCGACAATTGAGTGTTTAGAGCGTTCCCTTTCATCAGGAGAGAATAAAATACGTTTTGACGAATCTCTCTTGGCAAATATTCATAAGTCGGTGCTTTACTGCATGTTGCTGGAGCGCAGGAGCAAAGATTTACCTGTCTTTGTCCTTTAATATTCGAGATACGTATAAAAACCTATCATAGAAATGATGATATTACAAATATTTTAAACCAAAGGAAAAGGACCAAGACATCATCGATTTTGACTACACTTTTTTATTACATGAGCACTTTTTAAAGACCATAGACTCACCAGTGAAAGGGCAGAATATTCGTAAGACGGTGATTGAAGGACTGATATGACCAGCAACAAATTATTTATTGGGAATTTTTTTTCAGTTGAGTTGAACATTGCATATTTGGTCTATTAATTTGGTCCTAAATAGTTATTCGGTATTTAGCTACATTTAAATCGCATCACTAGTGAGATCATTGAGTTATTTTTGTTATCATAATTATCAAAATATTAGCCTCAACGTTTTATGTGTTCTAGAACATAACTTTTCTCGGTTCTAGCAACTTTCTCTTTATACCTTTCTCAAACTATTCCGTATTCAAGGATGTACGACCAGTGAAATGTGTTCCATTGAACTGCGCTAACCGCACTATCAAATTAAACGTTATCTAACCTTAATCGATACCTAATCGACATTGATTAAAATAGATTGGTGTATATATTACAAGATGTTATTAGCATGTAAATATACTTTGTAATGCCAACGCCTTTCGCTGTTTACTTTCAAATTTCTCACCTCAAACAAAAACAGAGAGAAAGACGCAAAGAGAGAAAAAGAGAGTGCAAGCTCACCAAAGCTCAGCTTGGAAGCTTGTCGCAGCCAATTACACGCTCAATTGCCGAAGGAAAGCTATGTTCAATAGAAGGTGGGGCAGTCTCTACTGTGTTGTAATGCATGTAAAAGAGGGCGAGCCGAAGAGAGGCTGGAGCAGAACGGACGTACCTTCTCTTTAATATAGCTTTGACAACAGGTGACGGCCGAACCGATTGGGCTCCAAACAACAGTTACGCTTGTGTACTTTACCGATTCAGCTGGCTGGGTCTCAGCGGTTGCGCGAAAGAGACCGCAAAGAAAAGGAAACGAAGACAGAACGAAGATCGACCTGCATCGGAAGCGAGTGAGAGTGTGTGCGTGTGTGTATGTGTGAGGTTTTAGTGCATTTGCATAAGAATTAGGCGGGTGCCAAAAATACTAGTCGAAATAGTGTGCGCACATAAATATTCAATAAAATAATATTAGAATGCGCTAGAAAACTAAAGTTTGACGCGGGCCAAAGTCAATGGAATCGCGTTTCCGGTGTCATTTGATCGAGGTGAAACAATAAAACGTTTGGGCCACAACTGAATAGAGGGAAAAAACCACAGCAGCTGGCATTCCAATTGTAATTGGGGTATCAACGCCCCCATCACCGCTCCCAAGGGGTAAGCCCATGAGATATTTCAGATATGACATCAGACTCTATATCGTACAGATAGAGATAGAGCCATCGATACAGCCTCAGACAAAAGACAGAGATAGCCACAGAAACAAGACAGAGACAGCGACTGCAAGGGAAATTCCCGTTTCGAAAGTTGTAAATATATTTTGGCGATCTTCTGCTTTTTCGCAACTTTTGTTAGCCTCCCAATTGACGCAATTTGAATGGTCGATTAACTTTTAACATTAACCGATTACCAATTTGTTTATGACTCCCTCAAAGCCGAAGCCACATGCTAATTCGCATTGAAAGACAGCATAAAATGTGCTAATTTTATAATCCCCTCAATGAGGTGTCAATTAAATGAATCATTGAAGATCCATACGGAAATTCGTTTAGACCAAAGCCAAAAATATTATTGTGTACATTTTTACTGCTCTTACTAAATTCTGCACTTAAAAGAATACCTTACGTGGTGACTATTCGAGAACTATTTGCACGCGGCCGGGGAAATTAATTAGATTACGTGACGGAACCCCATGAACGTGCTCAAAGCGTAGATTTCCTAAAGTGGTCGATTAACTAACGTTTAAGCCAAAGATGCAGTCGCATTTCGTTTATATACCATGCAAAATCAAGTGACTAAATGAGAGTCCCATCACTTTATAGAGAATGAAACCCCCTTTATTAGAGCCCTCCCAAATATTCTGAAACGCACTGTCGCCTCGTGTGATAATGGATAGTAGCTGTTTAAACTGGTTCTAGGTAGTTTTTTAGTCTCAGACAAAGGCGTCGCCGTCGCCTGCATGCAACAAAAGATATAAAAACCTCAATGACAACGTCTTAAGTTATTTTAATGTTTGATCTTTATGGGATAGATAAGAATCCGCACTGATTCAAGTTGTGGTTTTCTTTGCTGCGTAATCGGCGGAGAGTGAAACGCGTTTTGCATAAAAATCGCAAAATTATCATAAACCCGAAATCCGCCGCATCAAAACAATAAACTCATAAATATTCAAATCAAATCGAACAGAAGCCGGCAGCAGACATCCCACTTGGGACCTGCCTTATAAGACAACTCAGACGGAGTTGGATACAGATTATGAAACCCCTTTTAGAAAGATTTGTTCAAAGTTAGCTTGACCTGCGTTTGACCAAACATTGATGACTGATTGTTTTTTTGGAGGATCCCTTAAATTACAGACAGAATTCTGAGTATAGGAAATACGAAAATAAACGATCCATGTTTGGTCAGAGCCCATTGGCATGCTTTGAACATTAACAATTGAGCCATTCACGTAGCACTGTCCAAAATTGAACTCAATATTTTGGGGGCACTGTGGACTTGGTTTTTAGCTCAATTTTCAGGAGAAGAATTATCGACACAGCTGCGGGCATCAGCATAAGTCACATTTAAAAGCCGGCATCCACTTATTCAGGCTTTCAAATTATTACCAAAACTTTTACAGTCACGTTTCGCAATTTACTTTACGGCCATTTAAATGAGAACACTTTCGGAAATTGAAAATAAAACTGAAATATGGAATTTTAAGTGGCGGAAAACTTTGTTACCTAAACAGAGAACAAACAGAGAAACCAATTTTCGATCAAGGAAATTATCAATTTTGAATTATTAATTTTGTACCAATTTATAGACAGTGTATTATATTACATTCGCAATTGAAAATATGTGGAAAATAAGTTCCTCAATAGCTCAATAAAGTATGTACGTAACGACTTAATCTTGCTATAAAAATCAACTAAAATGCACCTGAATGCGAAGCCCAGAGCACAGCTGGCACGTGTCTATCGCTGTAGAGCAGGCTGCCATAGCGTATACGTAATTTTCACATGATAAGCCACACATGCTTGCATCCCCCGAAAAAGCTGCTTCCCACCGGCTCCAATGATGTGTTACCAATTACAGCTTTCGACCATAAAAAGTCTAGAAACGGCTGGAAGATCGGAAGCAAATCGCATTGGATTGGACGACAGTTCGCAGATTGCTTGGCTCTGTACAAATTACAGGGTAATCAGCCACGCCCAGTCGCTCTGCCTGAGCTACGCCCCTTGTGGCAATTTTCCAGGGATGTGAAACATATTTTGCAATTGGGCCTGTAATTTGGGCCGTAAGCCAAACGCTCGAAAAAAGTGGGAAAAAAGTAAACAAAACCACCAAACAATTGTAGTTGGCTATTAAGTGTATAACTTCCTGTTAGTCATAGTTCGGTAGATTAGCCGGATAATAATGTGATTACGGTTTTCTCTACAAAAAATATGCTAAATATTAGTTTGTAAATTGTTGGCATGTTGAAAATACTTCAGGAGTTTTTACGGTTTATTTTATAAATTTAGTCTCAATTGTGACACCGATCGGTCTGTAGCTTCCTTTCTGAATAACATATATATAATTTTTGGAAACAACTTTGAGGGCACAACTCTGTTGCACACCTGTCTGGGGCATTCTTAAAAAAAGTACCTACATATACGTAAATTCGTGTGAGTAAACTTTAATTAAATTCGAGTACGGGTACAATTAATACGTTAGGGGGAAGCTTTAACTGAAATGCAATTAACACAAATTGAATAAAACGCCCACCACACCCCCGCTGTCAGCCTCTCTCTCTCTCTCTCAGTCTCTCAAAATAATAGTTAAAAATAAAACAAAACAAAGGAAAAAGCATTTAGAGTGTTCGATTATGTATATGAGGAGTACTCGTTTATTCAAATAACTTGAGCATTCATGGCATTATCTCGGGCGCCAGCTTGTTTGACAACATCCAAAATCAGCTGGAATTTCATCAACCGGCGGGATATACCTCTACCTTTTTGCCTTTGCCTCTCCATCAAGATCTGGGATCTGAATGAATGGAGGGAAACCTGTTGCCGGCGTCTTGACGTCTCTTTCTAAGTAAATAAATATGTTTTGGCCAATAAACTACGGCCAGCTGACTGATTATACTCGAATCGTATTCAAGTCATTGGACTGCGTTTAGGAAACGAAATGCACAACAACAAAAAACCCCAATAAACAAAAATAAAGCCCCGAATCTTTTTTAAAACGTGTAAGACAGTGGGGAAGGTGTGTGAATCGACTAAGGGAATACCCAGTAAAGTTTTAGATAGGGAATAATGAAGTGAAAACTGTAATGGACTAAAAGATATAGGTAACATACAATATCTATGGCTGGCATTGGATCTAAGGATCTGTGTTTCTTTCCTTTTATGTTTAGATCTGTGTTTCCGAAATCTTTACCACCACTCGATCTACCATCCTCAAACACCTCACAATATACTGGGTAGCAGAGACCGATACGGTACGCTTGCCGTTTCGTCTCTGAACTTGGCCAGACTCTAAAGACAATGTTATTTATGGCCTTTTATCATATGAAGCCCGTTTCAATTAATTTAAATAATTCCATCTGTCACAGCTTCAGTGGCTGTCTAGGAAGCTTTTTGGCGATGTCTGTTTGAATTTTGATGTTCATCTTGAATTCCAAGTGCAATGCCTCAACAAATGCCATAAATTAGCAATTTTATCGCCATAATTTATGAAAATAACACGAACAAACCCAATCAACTTCAGCTAAACGGCCTATAAATAACTCCCCGACCCGAGGTCCATAGAAAGTTTCCACCCAAACTACTATTAAATATGCATTTTTTCTAGTTTTCCCCATCGTTATGCGACAACCTTTTGAAATCACATTGGGGTCGATCTAAAATGCATTTACAAATTGATATCTAAATATTTACAAAAATATTAAGGCACATTTTATGTTTAGCCTCAATTCTCGCATTTCCCTTGGAAACCGCTTCGACCCCAAGCTGTCACCGAAAGCAGCATTTGAATATTATGCGTCTCTGTGTCTATGTATTTATTTATCCATGACATTTTTTGGTATCGGCTTTTGTTTGCGGCTTGGCCATATCTAGAGAAGAGGCTCCAACCCCATTCTTTCTCAAAGTGTCAAGTTCATCTCGAAAATGTTTAGAATGCCTGCGACTAATATTTCCGAGGTAAACAATTAATTGTTGATGTGGCATCGATGGCAGGTGGCTTTGCATGGAGTGGATTGAGTGGAAAATGCTGTAGTCATGAAATATGGTTCGATAGAGGAGCAAGGAATCCTGGTGCGAATTCTGATGCGCATGTAAAAATTTAAAAACTGATGCAAAATGTAATTGCTTCCCTAAAGGGCTACCTAAATTAAAGGCTGGGCAGATTTCCAGCCCGGCTTACAAATTACCAAGAAAATTAACCCCGTACCAGTCGAAGTAAAGAATCGAAACGGAGACAAAAGAAACTAAGCGAAAACCCAGGTACGAGCACTTGTCTCTTCATACATATATGTATACCTGTAATCTCTATATGCAAGACCCGATCATCACGCATTTATAGAGTGATTTGGTGTGCAGCAGAAGCAGAGCGATCCAGTCGAATCTGGTTTGAAGAAGTTAACACTTGGCAGACAGATCTGCCCCATCCTCCATGGTAATCCCCCGACTAGAACTCGTTTGAAAGCCAAAGAAATGACTCAAATGAAATGCACTCCAATGAATGGAAAATTTTAAAAAACAAAAACTCAAGAAACACCCCAAAAAATCTCTGTATCTCTGACTCCTCCCACGCCTCGTGTGTGTTTTGGGTAACTTTCCATTGAATTTTTTCAGAAATATGAGAGAAAATAACAAAACAAAATAAGACAAGTGACAAACGCTCACGTGTTGGGAGAGTGTCTCGAAAATTGCCGAGCCACACAAATAATTGCGAACTAATACGAAAAGAATTTACAACTTCCTTTCCATTCAACCGAAAATCTGAAATTCGAGCACTTAGTGCCGCAAAGCGGAGTCGAAAACACGCAATGGGAACCGAACCTTATATCATTTTTGGGTCTTTGTAGGCACTCACCCTTGCTCCCTACTCCCTGCTGCCTACTGCCTTTTTCCATGTCCATTTTCCCTATGCTCGATTATCTGTTTAACGCACATCTCCGATTATTGTAGGTAAAACGACGATCAGGTGCGGCTTCCCAAACCCAAACCCAAACCCAAACAAAAACTTAGTTTGAGACCCGAATCGACTCGGATATTATAGTGAGAAACGATAACGACGATGACGACACAACGAGACAACAGCGAAAACAAAGTTTTGATTTTTATAAAAGACAAGGTTCGGATCAAGTACAAAACAGTTTCGTTCGAAACGTTGCCGTGTGAAGAGCAGAGCCGAGCCGACCGAGCATTTCCGAGACAGATTCAGTGCGTCTAGAAAAAGTTACTTAATAATCGTACCCCCCTCCGCACCCACCAGGCATCCAATATACAGATGCAACACCTCTGACTCCGCCAGTACCTGGCGGCGCGTGCTTCTGTTGGATCGTATAAACTTTATTGTCGGAGGCGGCACTCGTAGACGTTTCACCTGCTGTCAGCCCCCAGAGAAGCCTTTGTTTTTGAGGTTTTTATTCGTAACTGGGACTATAATTAACTGCAAGTTTGTCGGCAGTCTTTGTTTCCATTTGTGGGAACTCCCCTTCGCACACTAATACCCGGAATGATGAAGTCCAATCCTGCTTCGGACCACGTCTACCTCAACGATGGATTCAAGTGCTCAACAATCAGCATCCATACCAACCTCAGCGAACAGAATGGAGGCAGCAACAACAGTGTGGGATCTCAAGGATCCAAGGAGTTCATATGTGAGTTTTACTAAAAAATACCTCCTAATAGAAAATTGTGTCTGAAGGGATGTCCTTTTAAAGATATAAGTTTATTTTGTTTACATGTGAAATATTTTAAATAGGGAATTGTGGATGATTGGTTCTGTAATTTATTTAAATTGATTAATAATCTATGAGATTTTGTATACGAAATTATACGGAATTATTAGAGTGATTCGAGAGGTTCATTAACTAGTGATTTGCTGTGAAAACAAATTAAAGTAATTGAACAATTTTGGTCATTTAAATTGTTGTAAAGGTTTTTTAAAAAACCTATCAAATTTGCAATAATTTTCTGTGATTACACAAAAAGAAAAACAAATTGTTATGCAAATTATTAAATACAAAAATAAAATTGGAACCATTAGCTAAAGATGTTGTGATTAGTTCCTTATCCGGCAGCTATTAAAATTCTAGATTCCAATGAAAGGAATTTTTTCCCAGGGAAATGAAATGTTTTTTTTGTTTGCATTAGGCATACGAAACGTGCCGTCCGTTACATCCAATTGTTTTCCACGTTTTCTCACCCGATAAATGCGGCCCAGAGACCTTGACAATGAAATTCTCGGAGATCATGGAGAATTATAGAAAAAAAAAACAAAAAAAAATACAGTTAAATTATAAATGGGAATGAACAGATGAGATATACTATGTAGAGTGGGGCAGATAGTAAAAGGTGCTCTGTAGTACGTGATTATGAATCACAGTCGAAAATGAAGCCAACGACTTGCCAGAAAATAACAAAAATAAGCAACAAGTACGATTTCATTGTTGGTTTTTTTCGCCATGGCTCGCAATTTCCGGCTAGAAAGACCTCTCGTTAACCTCTGCTCTCTCTCTCTGTTTTACCCTTCAGTGACCGAGGACGGCAAGAAGGTGAAGCCCTCGCGGAGTACGGTGGAGTGCACCAAGAGTTGGCTGCAGGAATGCAGCAGAAGGACCTTCAACCGCAAGACCCTGCACAAAAAACTGCCCATTCTTGGGTGGCTGCCGCGTTACAGCAGCCAGGATGCAGTCGGAGATTTGGTGGCGGGAATAACCGTGGGTCTGACGGTGATTCCCCAGGCACTGGCCTATGCGGGAATAGCAGGACTCCCAGTAGCCGTGAGTAATCTTTGTCGAAACTTCTTTTAATAATGATCTAATACCTGTTTATTTGCCTTCTTAGTACGGTCTGTATGCCTCCTTCTTGGGATGCTTTGTATACATATTTCTGGGCAGCTGTAAGGATGTGCCAATGGGTCCCTCGGCCATTGTAGCACTGCTGACCTTCCAGGTGGCCCAGGGATCGTGGCAAAAGTCGGTGCTGCTGTGTCTGCTGTCGGGGACTGTGGAGCTCCTGATGGGACTCTTTGGGCTGGGCTTCCTCATTGACTTCGTCTCGGGCCCGGTCTCGTCCGGCTTCACCTCCGCCGTCTCCCTCATCATTCTCACCTCCCAGATCCAAAGTGTGCTGGGCATCACGGCCAAGGGCAACACGTTCGTGGAGATCTGGACGCAGGTCTTCCACAACATCGAGCACACGCGAGCCGGCGACACAGTCTTGGGACTCACCTGCATTGTGGTCCTGCTCCTGATGCGCTCCCTCTCCTCCTGCCGCATCGGACCCGACGATGAGGAGCAGTGCTCGTCCTTGCAGAGGATTGTGAACAAAGTACTCTGGATTGTGGGCACAGCGCGCAATGCCATTCTGGTGGTAGTCTGCTGCCTGATGGGCTACCTTCTGCACAGTGAGGAACATGGTGCTCCATTCCGGGTGGTCGGCGACATTCCGCCCGGCCTGCCCAGCGTACAGTGGCCTCCCACCTCGCTGAGCGCCAACGAGACAAGCCATGGCGCTGCCGAGAGCTTCGTGGAGATGGTCCACAGCATGGGCTCCGGCCTGATTGTGATCCCCCTGATCTCGCTGATGGAGAACATTGCCATTTGCAAGGCCTTCGGTAAGTGATCCGCACTTTCTAAAGTCCTTGGCTCTTTTTTAATGCAAACTCTTTCAGCCAATGGCAAGTCGGTGGACGCTTCCCAGGAGCTGATTGCCATAGGTACGGCCAACATCTTCAACTCCTTTGTCCAGGGCTTTCCGGGAACCGGAGCTCTGAGTCGTGGGGCTGTCAACAATGCCAGCGGCGTCCGCACCCCACTCAGCAATATATATTCTGGCGGTCTGGTGATGATTGCTCTGCTCTTCCTCACTCCGTACTTTTACTTCATACCGCGTCCCACACTAGCTGCCATCATCATAGCGGCAGTGGTGTTCATGATCGAAGTCAAGGTGGTTAAGCCCATGTGGCGATCGAAGAGTAAGTATATTGGAAGATTAAAGAAGATTAAACGTTTAATGTAACATGGAAATTTTTGCAGAAAGCGATCTGGTGCCTGGTGTGGGCACTTTCGTTGCCTGTCTGGTGCTGCCACTGGAATGGGGCATTCTCATCGGTGTCGGCCTGAATGTCATCTTTATACTGTATCATGCGGCGCGTCCTAAACTCTCCACAGAGCTACTGACCACACAATCGGGCATGGACTACATGATGATCACGCCGGATCGATGCCTGATCTTTCCGTCCGTGGACTATGTCAGGAATCTGGTGAACAAACAGTCGATGCGGCAGAATGTGCCCGTCGTCATCGATGCCTCGCACGTCTATGGGGCCGACTTTACCACAGCGACAGTCATCGACTCCCTGATCAGCGACTTCAATCAGCGGGGACAGCTGCTCTTCTTCTACAACCTGAAGCCGAGCATTTGCGCCATCTTCGAGCAAGTGTCCGCGGCGCAGTTCGTTGTCTATTACCAGGAGCAGCAGTTGGACGAGCTGCTCAAGGAGCGGAACTACACACAGAAGCGCTCGGAGACGGCCTGAGCTCGCAAATACGTGATACATTTAGATTAGTTCAAATTAATAGCGTAGTTATTTATGGTATTGTAAATAGTTCATACGAAACTTTCTTTAGTATTAGCCAAAGCACAAACACTATTAGAAATTGTAAGCCAGCCAAATAGTTACTGTAATTAACTTAACCTTTAGATTCAGTTTTGAATGAATTAATCGATCAAATTAATTATTAATTTTGAATTTGACATTAAAAAATTTAAATAGTCGCAGAAAGTCCCTTTTCTATTGGTTAGTGCTAGAATTCAGTTGAGAGTACTTGTGGTGTAGTACTCTTTTGAAATCGTTTCTCATTTGTATTTTTTAAAACGATTTAAATTTAATCATCTGGTAAGACTGCCAGGAACTCTAAATAACATCCAAAACATTTATGTAACTTCTTTACGAGTGACAATTGTTCAGTCTATTGTTGGCCAAACGCAGAGATCGACGACGATGAACTTGAGACTGTGGAGACTGTGTGGGAGACATCAGATCTTCTGGTTTCGGGCGCTGTTGTGATTGCCAAACGCTCATCCTTTCTTTATATTGGATCATAGCCACGGACGCGTATATATGCCACAAAGACTTGTCGTACTCGCACATCTTCTTCCATAGACTACTAGATTTTCTGGCCACTTGCTTGAAGCTGTATTTGGGATGTTGGGTCTTGATGCTGCTACGGCCTGAACTGTTCATCCACATTATATATGCGTTTACTGGTCGTTTGGGACATCGAGACCTCTCCATTCTTTAACAAAATATACAAAATCAAGAATAAAAAAAGTAAATTTTGTTTGCAACAATACAATATGTATGTGTATTGGTTTTTAGCTTCAACTTGTTGTTAGTCGTGTGTTCCCTACGAATGTACGATCTACTGAAATGTGTTCGAGAATCATATTCAAAGTCTTCGGAAAACTATAAACACAGCCTACTGCGAAGACAAGAAATTATCTATTTTGAAGGTATTTCCAACGAAGTTCTTATGTTGTTTGTGGGTTTCGAACAAGTATTATTAAGATCTGATGACTATATACACCTAACATAGCTGCTTTATAAAGAATGGATGTGCAATTCTAGTGTATTTCAATAGTACGAAATATTAATCCCCCAGATAATCGTAGATCAGTTTTTTACCCCAATGTAGGCTGTGTCTATGATTATCCGATCCCTTTGAATATAATTTTCTATATTTTTCAGTACGTTCTCAACATTCATGCGGAAAACATCACATAGCTCAACCAAAACTGTAGACTCACAGCAAATTTGCTTGCAAAAATTTAATTAATAATATTGTAACTTTTTGGACTCCACAGTAGGCTTTTTACCAACGCCTATCAACCAAACTGTAATTTGTTTACAAAATAAATAATATTCTTCCGTTTCTGCCAACAAAAATTAGTAAATCCTGCAATCAATCTGCAAGCATGTCTCCTCCACCTAAACCTAAACGTCCCGCTCCGTCATATGTAATGTGGATGAACGTACAAGGACGTCATCGAATAAAGATGGAGCATCCCAATTACAACGTCTCCCAAATGGGAAAACGTGCGGGCGAGATCTGGAGGAAGATGGACGAGATGGAAAAAGACAATTGGAAATTGCAAGCTTCTATTGCTATGAACATATATAAGAGGAATTTGGCCATCTGGAAACGCCTAAGAATCAAGCAGCGTCGTTAAGTAGAAAGCCAAAGTCCACTATTAAAATTCCTAGTCTCAATTAAAGCCATAAGTAAATTCCTTGTAGGATTTAAATGTTACATATTTTGGATATTACTAAAGAAACCAAGCACAAATTCAGAACATTATATTTCCTCAGTACAACACACAGCATAGAAACAAAGTTCAAAAGTCGCTAGCTCTAAGGCCAGGGGAAGGAATTGAGGAGATAAAAGCACGTTTTACGCATGTATAGTCATCCGACTTGGATTACATTTATCGGGAACGAGATGGTCATGTTCAGGAGCTGGAGCGATTCAAAATGTTTTTTGGATATAATTGGCCCTTGGATGGTATACCATTCAGGCTTGATTCAAATTGATATTCAAACGTAACGGCTGTGGTAATAAGGGTACAGAAACTTCTATAGCTTGTTTCATCCTTAACTTTTGTCTCCACCATCCGGGTATGGGGGTATGCTCCTTATCCGCAGATACAAGAAGCGGCAAGACAGCGCCCAGAAGGTAATGAAGAGTAATTGCTGAATACGAATGTCAAGTTCCCTATTTATACAGTTCGTTTGTTCTTGGAAGAAATTTTTTTAGACAAGATCCAATAAAAGCAAACATTTAGAATAAGCCAGATAAGTAGAAAATAGGTTACTTAATCGGATATAGTTATGTGGACGTGGCTAAATGTTCTATATAGCTGGTAATATTCGACGGAAGATCAAAAACGAGGAATATGTAAAATATAACTAGAATTCGTCAGTATATTTACGGTATATTTTTAAAATGAGGCGGTATGTTTCGGTATTTGTCTGAGGGTCGGACGGTATATCTTATCGATAAATCCGCGGTTACACTCACTAATTTTTTCAACTTTTGAACTTTTTCGTTTAAACCTTTTTTTACGCAAAATGCAATAAAAGCCAGTATAAAAAATACACCAGTTAAATAGAAAATTGATTCATCAATCGTATAAAATTATGTGGGCAGGGCTAAATGTTCCATATAGCTAGTAATATTCTACGGAATATCAAAAACGAGGAATATGTGTAATAGAACTTGAGTTCGTCAGTATATTTACGGTATATTTTTAAAATGTGACGGTATATTTTGTTATATTCCTGAGGTATATCTTATCGATAAATCCGCGGTCACACTTTTTTTCAACGCCGTCGCTTGTGTGAGTGAGCTGTGAATTTTTCGTGTAAATAAATATAAGTGGAGCATATTAAACGTTAAAAATAGTCGAAATGGGCGGCCATAACGATAATCAGAACGGAAACTCCAACGGCCACGATGATGTAAGTAGATATTTTCAGGAGTTGAGATTTTTCAGTGCGTGTCTCGGCGGACGCCATTTTGAAAATTACGCATGTGCCTCCAAGCGAGGGAGAGAGGTTATGTCTGACCGTGAAAAAATCAATAATTTGCCTATGTTCCTAGGATATTACCGAGCCGGAGCATATGCGTAAACTGTTCATTGGTGGTCTGGACTACCGCACCACCGATGATAACTTGAAGGCGCATTTCGAGAAATGGGGACAAATTGTCGATGTGGTGGTCATGAAGGATCCACGTACCAAGCGGTCGCGTGGTTTTGGCTTCATCACCTATTCGCACTCGACCATGATTGACGAGGCCCAGAAGGCCCGTCCGCACAAGATTGACGGACGTGTTGTCGAGCCCAAGCGTGCCGTGCCACGTCAGGATATTGATTCGCCCAATGCCGGGGCCACCGTCAAGAAGCTGTTTGTCGGCGCCCTCAAGGACGACCATGATGAGCAGAGTCTGCGCGACTACTTCCAGCACTTTGGCAGCATTGTGGACATCAATATTGTCATGGACAAGGAGACTGGCAAGAAGCGTGGCTTTGCCTTCGTTGAATTCGATGACTACGATCCCGTGGACAAAGTTGTGTGTAAGTAGAAAGGCATCTTTTCATTCTGTATACTAAGCAGCCGGCACACCCGGAAAATTTTCAATGTAAGGGCTGTTAGCCATCCACCCTGTATGTGAAGTTGATACACAACAGCCTCAAGCTAGAACAATCCACCCTCATCGTTACAATATCATCATCATTCCATATTCTTCACAGTCCCAGCTCCGCATAGCAATGTTCGATGTGTCTGTGCGGCGTTTCATGACTGTAAAATGAAAACCCAGCCCGTATTATATCATTGTTGCTGGTGCTTCCATGCATCAGCGATGAAAGAGTATTTGGCACACTATACCCATCACATACACTGTAAATGACCCTTTGAAACGCCAGAACCACCCTTCAAGGGTACACAGTACTGACAAACTGTCTGGCATGATCCCCACGCCTGAATAGTTTCCTTTTAAACGCTGTGAGATGAATGATAGCGTCGGCTAAGCTATGTTATGCGAATGTAAATCAAAAACTATTCTGTGTAACACGCAGCCTCGTTACACTCATATAAAATCTATCTCCATATGGTTCTTGATGTCCAATTAATACACAGTCCCAGCTCCGCATAGCAATGTTTGATGTGTCTGTGCGGCGTTTCATGACTGTAAAATGAAAACCCAGCCAGTATTATATCATTGTTGTTGGTGCTTGCGTGCATCAGCGATGAAAGAGTATTTGGCACACTGCTTCCCAGTTCTCGAATGCAGGATTGATTGCCTAATCAATTGCTAATCAAATACTAATTTGGGTTCACTCTCACTCGACTATTTTCAGTGCAAAAGCAACATCAGCTGAATGGCAAAATGGTGGACGTGAAGAAGGCCCTGCCCAAGCAGAACGAGATGGGAGGCGGCGGCGGCGGCGGTGGTGGGGGTCGCGGTCAGGGCGGTCGTGGGGGCGGAAGCCGTGGATCCAACATGGGCGGCGGTGGCGGCAGCTACGGCAATCAGAATGGCGGCGGTAATTGGGTAAGTGATTCGATTAAATCCACTTTCTAATTGCATTATAAATTGACTGACGTATGGATATTTTCTGCAGAATGGCGGCGGTAATTGGGGTGGTAACCGTGGGGGCAATGATAACTGGGGCGGCAACAGCAACTTTGGCGGCGGCGGCTATGGAGGCGGCGGCAACAGCGGCTGGGGAGGCAACAACATGGGTCCCTGGGACAATGGCAATGGCGGCAGCAGCTACGGTGGCGGCGGCTCCAATTGGGGCAACGGCGGTGGGGGCAACGATTTCGGCGGCTACCAACAGAGCTACAGCGGCGGTCCCCAGCGCGGCGGCAACTTCAACAACAACCGCATGCAGCCCTACCAAGGAGGCGGAAACTTCGGCAACAAAGCAGGTGAGAGAAATCGTACCGAATGAATCATGTTAAAACAAATAGACGCACTTGAGAGATTTACCACACAATACCCTGACACCTAACTGTTAGAACATCGATAGAGTTTGGCAGTTAGCTTTAAGAAAAACAAAAAAAATAAACACTATACTGTGAGATAAACGGACGTTGGCTTTCGCTATGTGATGCGAGTAGAGCCTCGTTACGATTTTAGTTGTATTTCGTGTAGTCCGTCTGGCGGATGAGATGATCAGCAAAGTAATTAGTGGAGAATGCTTACACGATCTTATGTGATCTGGGTTTTCTTTTAGGCGGTGGCAACCAAGGCAACTATGGCGGCAACAATCAGGGCTTCAATAGCGGTGGCGGCAACAGCCGCAGATATTGAGGGAGAATACCAGACGAGGTGAGACACCATTATCTGTTTACTTAGTTATGGCTTACGAAAGTAAAGTAAAGTAAAGTGAAGTAAAAGTCGGTCGATTAACAAGCAACCAACCAAGCAACCAACCAACAACTAATACTATCCAATCCATGGCCAATCAATCCATTAATCTTTCGTTTGATTCTACAAACGTGTATCTGTTCTTTTGTTTGTTTTTATCAACATAGCGAGTAGGCCTTTTAAATTATCGCCATTTCTTTGGTAGTTTGTAAAAGAATTTGGGACTGAAAACGCAAACCTGAAAACCAAGCAACATTTTGTTTTTCCTAAAACGAAACGAAACGAAACCACCAACCAAGCAATCAGCCAATCTATATGAACATTAATTAAGACTTGTATAGTATTTTTATTTTATTTTATAAACGTATTTAGCAAAGAAAACCAATACCAATACCATTACCATTACCAAAAACCAGCAATTAAGAATTCTCTTCGTATACAACCTGTTTTAAATAACGTTTCTCATTTATCGACATTTTATAGGTGATAAATTAGAAGTCGCTCAGTATAAACCCAAAAGTCACAGTCAAGTAAACGATACGCAATTCAATGAGTATGAAGAAGTATGAAGAAGTTTTCCGAGCACCACAAACCATACCAAAACATGACAGAGAAGAGAAGAGAGTAATCAGGATCAGTGCAGAGCAGAGAAGTGGATGAGGATGAGGCTGAGGAAAGGAGAGCAGAGCAGGAGAAGAGCAGTGCAGTTCAGAAAGAGAAAAGAATGAGATGAGATGAGAATGAGAGATCAGTGCAGCAGTACAAGTACAAGTACAGAGCAGAGCAGCAGTGTGTGTGCATCGATTGATTACAGAGGGCACAGATTGAATATCAGACAAGGCATTATTCAGAGAGAGTCGAATTGAGTCGAGTCGCACACACACAGCATGCACACACACAACAAGCAGAAGTACACGTACACAGCAGCTGGCCAGGATTCGATTCGATTCGATTCGATTCGCTTCGATTCACTAATGCTTATTGCACTTGATGATTGATTGATTACCTTCTATGAGACGCATCTAAACAATCCAATACCCCATAGAAATATATACTTACTTAAATTCAAACCATTTGTAGCAACAATGCAACAACAACAACAACAAGAACAACAACCAGTATAAGTAACATTGTAAATTAGATGAAAAGCGCGTACAAGCGAACATTTGTATATCCAATCCACACAATTTTTTACCATCTCTTTACCGTCTTTACCTTACCACCTTGTTACCGAGACCCCATAAGTGCAATCAGCTATGTAAAACTTCAAGGCGGCAGCCGAGAGGCCTCATTATTTGTACAATTTCGAGTATGTAGCAATCTGTGCTGTGGCCTGCCGCCAAACATTTCTGATAATCAGTGCGCAGAACACACACAAAACAAACTTATGAAAATATGTATTACATTTTACGACTTTCACTAGGCTTAAGTTGTCATAATCTTAAAAGAGTGCGGCGCGGCGCGGCGGCAATGGCAATCCATCCTTCACAGCTGCCCCTGCCGCACGCCGCCTTAGCGTTAATTCACGTGTACGATTACGAGTACCACACACCACATTCAGTTTCAAGCGAACTGCTGAACCGAACCGAACCCAACCTTAATCGTAACCCTAACCGTAACCGTAACCGTTCGGTGGAATATCTTAGCTTTCTTGTACGCATAAGTGACGACATGGAACTAACTTATCTCCAATGTTTAGTTTTAATCAAGCAACAATTAAATGTAATCTACCTTTTAGCAATCAGTCTGTATGCAGTTGTCGTCTGAGGTCAGCGCAATTATAATTAACGAAATTTTACACTTTAATGTAGCGAAATACAAGATTCGAAAATACATAAGTATATACAGCAAATGAATGATGTAAATTCGAAAAGAAAAAACCCAAAAAAAAACCAAACAAAAAAAATAATGTTTAGCTAAAGATTTTTGTAGTTTTTGTGTATATATTTGAAACGTTGTAGCAGAGCAGCAGCGCGTCAGCAGAGCGAAGCAGAGATCTATCTATCTGAGCAGAAGTGTAAGTCTGAGAGTTGGAAAGTTGGATTGAAGGAGATTTCGAGAGATTCGAGGAAGGAGAAGAAAGGCAAGCAGCCAGCAAATTGTTAACGTAGCGTTCGTTGTCGGGCGGGCCATTTCACATCTACTTCATTTACTGCGACTCTTCTTGCTATTCACTCTATTTCAATCTGGTTTCAATATTTCGTTCGTTTATCACAATTTCACGCTCTTCCCACCCTCCCTGTAACATCATGACATTTACAACTATGTATTATTGTAATTTTTGTTGCAAGTTGGCTGAAAAGTAATGCGAAGCGCTGAAAAGACGGCCGCCCGCGCTACTAAGCAGCCACGGACCATCTCCACCCTTTGTTTGCAATTCGATGATGGGGGATCCGGGATCCGGCCCATGGGGTAAGTCTCCTCCTTCCAAAACAGCACAAAAGTTGTAATTTTCAGATTGGCTTCTGGGAATGTTCGTTCAACGCGCAGCCTCAGGAGGAAGGGAAGCTGTACGAGTTCGTTCCCCTCGAGGTAGCTGAAAATATGACTCATTTTGTACGTATTTGAATATTTTTGTTTTGTTTTATTATTTTACCTTCCATAATAAAGAAGTACTGAAAACCAACTTGCACTTGTTTTAATATTATACACTTTTTGAATTTAAATAAAAAATGGCCTTTTCTCAACGTTGCGCCTTACAGCACATTTTGCTATTTTGCGGATGGTATATAATATACTTTTTCAATTTCATCAATCTGTTAAATTTTATTTTCAACGGTATATAGAAATCCAATAAAAGCGAGTATTTAAAATAAACCAGTCAATTCGAAAATATGTTCCCTAATTGGATAAAAATATGTGGGCATGGCTAAATGTTCTATATAGCTAGCAATATTCTACCGAAGATCAAAATCGTGGAATATGTATAATAGAACTTGAGTTCGTCAGTATATTTACGGTATATTTTTAAAATTGGACGGTATATTTTAACGATAGGTCCGCGGTCACACTGACGTGCAAAATCAGCTGTTAGCCGCTCTAATTTTGTTTTTCCGGGGGCGTAAATTGACAATTTAATGTTTTGAACGGCTTCGAACGCATTCCGACATGGACTCTACTGCCACACGTACTGTGACCTTTGTGTACAACTACAAGGACCATGAAAACAAAGACTGCGTAGCCCAGCTGGACATCAAATTCCCCTTCGATCAGGAGAATCTGGAGGAGTGTCTGACGCTGCTCCTCAACCAAATGGATCCCATGATGCGGTATCTGGGCGAGAACATTAGTAGGTATTCCACGAAATGCAGGCAGAATTTGGTGACAGATCCATGATCTCTGTTGTAGATTTGGAAAACCAGCTGCAGGACTTTGTCGACACTGAGCACCAAAAGTTCCTGGACGACTACGCTGAGAAGCTAATTGCACAGGCGGCCAACGAAGAGCTCGACTTGGAGGCCATTGTGCGGGACACAGACCGGCGGTATAAGGACGAGCTGCTGCAGTTTGCCGATCGTGTAGGCCCCAGGGACGAGGATATATTTGCGCAGAGTTTCCACCGGCTGGTGCACTCCTCTTCGTTGGAGGAAATCCTCAAACGGGAACGAGCCTACGCCAAAGTAATAGCAGGAATGACGGAGCACATGGACAGCGAGGTGGAGACGCTAAACACGAGCCAGCAGCAGGAGATGGACAGCCAGATCAATCAGCTGGACATAACCACCACCTCGGAGGACATCAACAACCTGCTGGCACAGCAGTACACCACCCAGAACTTTGTCCGCAAGCGCTACGAGTCGGAGCTGGAGGCGAAGATGGGTCACCAGAAGAACGAATACCGGGACTGGATCACGAGTCAAGTGAGCCAAATGTTTCAGGTCTCGCCGGTGGCCACGCCGCTGGGCAATCGCTCCTCGATGTTCGTGTCCCAGCAGCCGTCGATGGAGGAGAGCTTCACCATACATCTGGGCTCGCAGCTGAAGCACATGCACAACATCCGCATTCTCAGTGCCAACGTCACAGAGCTCTGCAGTCCCCTGCATGCCGAGGAGAGCTTAAATGGCCTGAACATGGCCCTAGGCCTCTATTCCAGCTCGCTGTGCGGTGTCGTCGTGCTGACGCCGTCTATTCAGGCCGAGGCCAACAAGAATATCATTAAGAACGCCAACAGATCCACAGAGTTTCACTTTGAGCAGATCGACGTTCAGCTGGAGAAGATCGAGAAGCAGATCCGCAGCCTCAGCACCACCGATTCGAACAGCACTCCGAGCACTGCCAGCAGCAACAGCAGTGCCGAGGGCAGCGCCACGCCCTCGCCCACCAAAAAGCACGTGCCCCGACTTAAAACAGGAGACTTCTTCATCACCAAGCACTCGAATCTGTCTCAATCCCATGTGATATTCCACCTGATCTCGGACGAGCCCATCAACAGTCCGAGCGAGATTAACTCCCGTCATCCGGTGATTTTGGGCCTGAGGAACATCCTGAAGACAGCCAGCAGACATGACATCACCACGCTGACGATACCGGCTCTCTTGCGCCACGAGATGAGTGAGGACATGACAGTGCAGTGGTGCATCAGGCGCGCGGAGCTGGTCTTCAAATGCGCCAAAGGATTCATGATTGAATCAGCGTCCTGGGGCGGCGCCGAGCTAAGGTCCGTGCTTTGTGTTAATCGATCGCCAGCCTCGCATTAATTGGTTTGTCCTTTTTGCAGCACTTTGCAATTGTTACTGCCGGATGACATATCGGAGAGCCTGTTCACCACGCTGGCGGGAATGGTGCCCAGCGTGTTTCATGTGGCCAATCCGAAGATACTGGTCGACACCAGCAGCAAGTCGTAGACTGCGTACGAGAGTACATTCCTCGAAGAACATTGAAGAAAAGACTACTTTAGTTTATTTGTATGAATATACAGTTTATTCAGATTCAGAGTTATATATTTATGTATATATATGTATGTATGTACCTATATATGCTTCGGTATTCGTCGCCACGCTCAAAAAGTTGTTTACTCGTAAATTTAACACACTCAGAATTCTTGTGTAAATGTTCCTGTATCAATTTTTGTCAATAATTCAATTGCAACCTTTTGTTTTTTGTTTCTCAATTTCCAAACTACAACACTACTGCTCGTACAATGTGTAAGTACATATGTGTGTAGGCATATAGTATATATATGCAGCTATGTGTTAGGTATAGGTATCATGTGTATATTACTTCCAAATGGTTTTTATCCTTTATCTTTGGTTTCTTAGACCTCTCCCCATCTATCGCTGATGCATTGTCTGCCCGTGTGTGTTGTGTGTGTGTAAGTCTGTTCGGTTATCTTTAATGATTATTATAATACGGTGTTTCACTGAATAACTCTGTTCTGTAACTTGTAAATATGCATTTTTGAAATATATATGTATATATATATAATATGTATTTATATCTAAACAACTGTGTTCTGCGGTATATTACTATATTTGAAGGTTCTTCGTTAACAATTAATTAGGTTTCCATCGTCAATGCTGTGTTCTGTTGTGTGTTCGCTGTTTAACTTTTGTGGTTTATTTGGTGTTTAGCCAAGTACGTTGTCTGCGGTGTGTATCGTTATTATTTCGCTGCTTTGCAGTAATGGGAGTAGAGGCTCAGAAAATAGTATTCCATAGAGGGTATTCCATAATGCGTATTTTGTTTGTTCGTTCGGCTTACGAGGGGTTTGGTTTACATAAAATTAGTGACGAGTGTTTTAGGTACAGGAACGGACCGCATTGAGTGTTTTTCTTTTGTCTGCGAGCGAATATCGCTTGGGTTGTGGGCTTCAAGGAATTGACATAAGCAGCATAAATCATCAGTGTTTAAATAAATTACATGGCTATAGCCGTTTGCCGTTTGCTTATAGATGAGCATTGGAGCCCCACAATCCTGGGGCTTGATACAGCGTAAATTATATTAAACTCGAACTATAATTTATTGCTTCTGTTTGTTAATTTTAATAAATACTTTAAAATTACATCCTGAGCACAGGGCTGTGCTCCGCCAGTATACATTCGTGTCGTGGTGTTGTGTCTCTATTTGAATTTGAATTTCGATTGATTTCTTGCCTACATTGAAGAAAAAAGTCCACTACGAGTTACAAGTTGCATGCCAAAAGGGTGGTTATGATGAAATATCGTATTCTATATATTGTATGTAAGGTTCTTTAGCTTGATACTCGGCGCATGCCTTAGACTACGTTCTGTATGGATAGTATATGCCTACATATATTTTAGTTAAATCAGAATACAGATTAAAAGTTTACTAAAATTGAAACTATCACAAAAAAACCAAATACTTTATCAAAAGTACGATACAAATGAAATAAATTAGAATTATAACTTTGAAGATTGAGTATGTTCGTCCGGCTTGGAGGACTGCTTCCCCCATTACATTTGGCTCTCCTTGCGCCACTGGAAGGTGCCCGACTTGACGCCAATGCTGGAGGAGCCCTGGTTGCTGCTGGAGGAGAGTATGTTGTTGGTGCGTCGGATGAGCTGGGAGGCGGCATCGAAGCGGCTGCGTATGAGCCTCATTGCCGGATTGCTGGACACACCACTGCGCTTACTTTTGCTGTTTTCGGGAGACACAAAAAGGATTAGTTTTCGTTGTTGAGGATTGCTTGAACGTCCCTTGACTTACCTAGAGGAACTGGGCTGGTTTTCCTTGAGATTTCCCAGTATTATGCGCATGTGCGTGTCTCGGGCAAAATGATTGTCCGGCAGGGAGGCCTTGGCTGCGCCACTGCTCGTGCCGGCTCTGTCGTCATCCACGAATGCATTCAGCCCCGGCAGCTGGCCGGGAGAGCTCAGTTCGCTGCTGGGCGAATGCGGTGGCGTGGCATACAGCGGCGACATGCACTCCATGTCGTACATGTCCGCCTCATTGGTCATATTGGAAGCTATTCGCAGATTAAAGAATGAAATTCGTTTGTGGTTTCTGTGGTTCTGATATTCTTACCGAGCTGATGCTCGCTGAGATCGGGCAGCATCTGTGAATGCCGCTGGCCACCGCCGCCGCCGCCTCCGCCACTGGACTTGTGACCCGATCCAGAGGCATGCTTCGAATTGACCATCAGATTGTTCCGCGAGCTCAGTTTGCTCTGTCGCTGCAATTGCTGTGTGAAGGTAAGCGGCGCCTGCTGCAACGAACAAAACCCATGAGATTCGAAGGCCGATCGCCGATGGGCCACGTGGCCTGTACTCACATCATTGCTGCTGCCCGTGGACTGACTAGAGATGACGCTCTTGCGCTTGTGCAAACTGCTCGTGTCCGACTGCATGGTGTTCTGGTAGAAGTTGTTCGAGCTGTGCGTGGAACTGGAGGCGTTGAGCACGTGCAGCTGGCTGCCGTTGTGCACCGTCGCCGTGGTGGCCGCCGAGCAGACCGACGAGGCGGAAGCGTGGGCCGGATAGGGGGCCAGGTTCTGGTGCAGGGGCAGTGCCGGCGGCTGGTCCGGGGAGCGCAGCATGCTGGCGTGGGCATGGAACTTGGGTTCGTTGGGATTACTAGCATCGTCTAGGGGTGGTAGGGAGAGGTGGAGAGGGGCAAAGCATTAGTAACAGAGCACAAGGATGCTCCTGCGTTTGGTCTTACTTTTGGTGTAGCTCTCGAAGATCTTGAGGATGCTGGTGCGACTCGACTTGGCCGCCAGCTTGATCGGCGTGCGTCCGCAGTGGTCCGACTTGTACGGATTGGCGCCGAACTGCAGTAGAGCGATCACGCACTTCTCGTGCCCCTCCTGGGCGGAGATGCCCAGGGCGGTGGCCCCCTGCTTGCAGGCGTGATCCGCCAGGGCGCCGTAGTAGAGGAGGATGCCCATCACGTCGTGGTTGCCCTGCCAGGCGCACGAGTGCAGGGGCGAGCGCGCCTCCAGGTCCATGGAGTTGACATCGGCCCCGGCCTCGATCAGGGTCTTGACCATGTCCGCGTGCCCCTGCCAGGAGGCCACGTGGAGGGCCGTGCGGCCCTCGCTGTCCGGAATGTTCACATCCACATTGGTCATGTCCAGCAGGTACTTGACGATCTCCAGCTTGTTCTCCAGCGCCAGGATGTACAGCGTGGTGCGCGAGTCGGCGTCCTTCGAGTTGACGTCGCAGCAGAACTTGAGCAGAAACTCCACCGTCTCCATGTGCCCCTCGAGGCAGGCCAGCCGGAAGGCGGTCTTGCCGTCGTGCGCCTTCTGGTCGACAAAGCTGGAGTGGATGTCCAGCAGGGCCTGGACGCAGTTGAGGCGCCCCTCCTGGGCGGCCAGGTGGAGGGCCGTCTTGCCCTCGTTGTCGCACTCGTCGATCTTCGCCCCCGACTCGAGCAGCTGCATGCAAACCTCGTGGAAGCCCTCGAAGGCGGCGTAGTGGAGCGGCGTCCAGCCCGCGTTGTCGCGATGCGTCTCGTCGAGGCCGCGGTCCAGCAGCTGCCGCACCGTCTCCACGTTCCCCTGGGCGGCCCCAATGCTCAGCACCGTGCGGCCCTCGGAGTCCATGCAGTCGATGCCGCATCCCCAGAACAGCAGCAGCTTCACCACCGTGGCATGCCCCGCCGTGCAGGCGGCCCACAGGGGCGTGCGTCCCATGAAGTCGGCCAGGTCCGGGTCGGCGCCGTTCTCCAGCAGCAGCTCACAGACCTCGGCGTTGCCCTCGAAGGAGCTGACCAGCAGCGGCGACATGCCGTCGTTGTCCAGCTGATCCGTGTTCGCCCCGTGGTCCAGCAGCGTGGAGATCACCTTGCTGTAGCCCGAGGAGCCGCACAGGGCGGCCACGCACAGAGCACTGCGTCCGTCCAGATCCAGGTGGTTGACATTCGCCCCGTTTTCGAGGAGGATCTCCACGATGTCGTAGTGGCCCATGTAGGAGGCGGCAATCAGGGACGTGCGACCCTGTCGATCCACCGAGTTCACATCCGCTCCCGACTCGATCAGCAGCTTGAGGATGTCCTCGTGACCGCTCCAGGCGGCGGCCCTCAGAGCAGTGCGTCCCTCCTTGTCGGCCAGATCTATCTTGCAGGCCGGCTGGGAGATCAGAAGCCGCACCACGTCGCTGTGGCCGCCCCAGGAGGCGGACCGCAACGGGGTCCAGCCATCGCGATCCGCATGGTTGACGTCGACGCGCTTCATCCTGCCTGTGCCGTCGTTGCAGGGCTGCGAGAAGCTCAGGAGGAGCTTCACCACCTCCAGGTGGCCGTTCCTGGCGGCGATATTGAGCGCCGTCTGGCCATTGTAGTCCTCGATCTCCAGGTCTATGGGACTCTTGCAGGCGTTGAGGGCCCGCTCCAGCAGCTGGTGGTTGCCGTCGTTGGCCAGGATGTGGATCAGGGCCTTGCCCTTGTGCAGTTCGATGTGGTGCGAGTCGGAGAGCTGGTGCAGCGTGCTGGACGCGTTGTCGTCCTGGCTCTCGTGCGGCGGCTCGCTGTGCTCCGAGGGGCTGCCCGCCCGCTGGGTCTCCAGCAGGCAGCTCTTCTCGCTGGAGAGCAGCAGGTCGGCCAGCTCGAAGTCGATGTTCTGCGACTTCTCCGACAGCTCGGGCGACATCAGCGAGGACTCGCAGGAGTTCTGCGCCTCGGCGTTGTTGATGCCCGTCTCGATGAGCAGCTTCAGCATCTTGGCGTCCGTCGGCAGGCTGGGCTTGAAGAAGTCGCACAGGAACTGGGCGAACGGCTCGCTCAGGTCGTTGGCCAGGAACCGCTCGAGCATGGCGCGGGTCTTGGGCAGGAAGTTGCCGTCGTACTTGAAGTCGTGCTCGCACTGGGCGCAGCAGTTCATCGGGTTCGTGTAGAAGCAGTCGCTCAGGTTGAGCCGCGACTCCAGCAGCATCAGAATGAGGTCCATGTCCACGTGGCGGCTGGCCAGGCACTCGCCCGCCTTGATCAGATGGTAGGCGAAGCGGCGCACCGTGTTGGCGCACAAGGTGTCGGCCACCAGCAGGTAGTACATGGAGATCATCACGTGGCCCTCGTTGACGTCGCAGATGAACTTCTTGGTGGCGAACTTGACGTCCACCAGCCAGTCGGCGAACGAGTTGTGGAATATCTTGAGGCGCTGGGCGTTCGCGTCGTAGGCGAGGATGTTGCGCATCAGCTGGAGCCGCTTCTCGAACTCCTGGCAGTCGATCGCGTAGTTGTGGGTGCGCAGGCAGTTGAACAGGAAGAGCTTGTCCACGTAGCCGGAGGAGGCCAGCAGGACGTTGAGCAGCGGCCGGATCTTCATGTACTGCTTCTTGTTGAAGGACTTCTGGCAGATGTACAAGTACAGGCCGTTCAGGGTGCACGGGATCAGCTTGATCTCCCGGAAGCTGAAGAAGTTGTCCTTGATGCCGTGCAGCACCTTCTCCAAGTAGAGGATGCAGCCGTTCGACTTGATGTACAGCTGGTGGAGCGACTCGATGATCTCCTTGGTCAGCATGATGCTGTCCTTGAAGTCCGAGTTCAGCCGGTTGATGATGTACTCCTGCACGTCCTTGACCACGTGCGACTTGCGCAGGTCGTCCAGCGTGATCTTCTTGAAGCCCGTGAACATCCTGGTGATCTGCTTGGTCTGCTTCTTGGTGGTGCACACGAGGAACAGCCACTTGGGGAACAGGTGGATGTGGTTCGACAGCAGCTCCGCCACGTTGCGGCTCTTGTGGACGGCCGCGTTGCAGCGTCCGCCCTTCAGAGTGGAGATCAGGTGGCCCTCGTTGATGTAGTTCTCGTCGATCGAGTCGATCAGCAGCAGCAGCGCCGTCTTCGGCGGCGTCAGCTCGAGCAGCGGGAAGAGCAGCGCCTTCTTGAAGCACTCGTCGGGGTTCGTCTCGATGTTGTCCACGCTGAGGCACTCGAGGATCTCCGGATTGGAGAGCAGCAGCTCGTAGTACCCGTCCGCGATGATGGTGCGGCAGCTCTTGGTCCTCGGCAACGGCGGCGGCAGTGTGTTCGTGTGCTTCCTGGGCTTCTCGGCGAGCGCTGGCGGTGCCTGGCGCTCCTCCTTCTCCTGCTCCTCCTCCCGTTTGCCATTCACCGGGCCGTTCTCTGTGAAATCAATGAGCGGCTTGGCCGCCTCAGCCTCTGCCGTCTCCTGCTCCTTGCCGGGCGTCAAGTCCTTGTCCGCCTCCGGCTTGTCCTCCTCCTCGTTGTTGGCCCCCGCCTTGTCCTCCTTGATGGCCGCCTCGATTTCGCTCTTCTCCTGCTCTGTGCCGAGATCGGCTATGTCCTCGCCGCCGCCCTGCTGGATCGCCTGGCCGCCGGCCGTGCCACCGCCGTTGCTGATGATCGCCAGCTTCGAGGGGGAGAGCACGCCGCTGCCCAATCTTCCCCGTTTGATGGGGATCTTGGACTTGGTTTTGCTGGGACTGGCACCGACTGGCCGACTGGCAGGTGGCTCCTTCAGCTCCTTCTCGCTGCCCATGTCCTTGTCCTGCTCGCCGCGCTCCCTGCCGTGCTTCGGCGGATGCGTGCCGTAGCTGTTGGCGGCCTGCTGATCGTCCGGCTGGTCCGGCAGCGGAGCCGGCTCCGATTGCTGGCGGGTCAGACAGCTCTTGGCCGCCTTGTTGATGGTGGAGGTGCGCTGCGACTGGAAGTGTCCCGAGTCCAGGGCCTGGGGGGCGTCGCAGTCGCCGGCCCCGCGCTTCAGCTCCTCGATGAGCAGCTCCTCGGCATTCGCGCTGAGGCTGATGTTGTTCATGGCCTCGTCCAGCTTGAACTCCTGCTGCTGGGCCTCCTCGCGCAGGAAGGAGAAGCCCTCGTCGATGATCCGCTGGCTGTCGTCGCGGCTGATCAGCGAGGCGTGGCTCAGGAGCTGCAGGACGATCTTGCGCATGAACAGCGAGAGGCTGTGGCACTCCGGGTTCTGGGACTCGATCAGGTAGCAGGCCAGCAGCTTCCTGTTGAGGATGCCCTTCGTGCCGGAGTTGCCCTTCATGATGGCCTGGCAGATGGAGGTCTTGCCGGAGCCGTTCGAGCCCAGGACCAGGCACCCGTTGTAGCTGGAGCTGGAGATGGCCGCCGCCTTGGCCCGCGCCGAGACATAGCCGGAGGAGGAGGCCGCTGCCCCGCCCAGGGCACCGCCCACCGGCACGGGCGGCTTCTTGCCCGCCGTCCGCTGCTCCAGGCACAGGGCGATCTTCTTCAGGACCCACTCGCGATGGATGTAGACGGTGCTCACGATGCGGCTGTTCGACTCCAGGCCGCTGCTGTGCATCAGCCCGTTGACCTCCTTGTCCGGCGAGACCTTGCGCTGCATCAGCGCCTCCAGATTGCCGTCGGTGTCCTCCTTGGCGCCGCCCGCCGCCTCCTGGCCGTCCTCCTCGGGCGCCGAGCCGCCGTTCGTGTCGCCGTTCGAGTGCTGGGCCACCTCCTGGGGGAAGTTCTGCTGCACCAGATTGGCGAAGTGCTCCTCGCGCGCCAGGTTCGAGAAGCTGGCGTTGGGGCAGTCCCGCCCGCTGATCTCCAGCTTCTTCTGCAGCTGCGTGGTGTCCTTCAGGAAGTTGAGTATCCGCCGGTCCTCCAGCTGCTGGTTGGCTGTGGCTGTGGCTGTGCCCGTGCCCGTGCCGCCGCCCAAGTGCTGGTTGCTGTACTTGGAGCCGCCCACCAGGGCGCTGGTCGAGGCACAGCCGACCACCCCATCGCCCTCGGCGTCGTCCTCGTCGGCATCCAGGTCTGTGACCTGCACAGCGTTCCCATTGCGGGCGCTGGCCAGGCGATTCGAGTCCCGGTAGTTGGAGAGCTTCGCCTCGGCAGCAGTCGTGTGGCGACTCCGCTCGCCGCTCTTGTAGCGATCCGACTTTCGCAGTGGCGTGGCATACAGCATCTCCTTGCCACCGCCACCGCCCCCGCCGGAGGAGGCCTTGTGGTTCGCCGGCGTGGAGTTGCAGTTGCCTATGGAGTTGGCATTTGGATTGACGATGCTGGAGGCCTGCTGATGGATCTTCCGCACGGACTCGTTGTACATCGCCTGACAGGGCAGATTTTCATAGATGTCATTGCGCAGATTATCGTTATCCGTGTGCTTAGACATTGCTGCTGTTTCTGTTTCTGCCGAAGAGCTGATTCCAGCTGTATCTGTATCTGTATCTGGAGGATGCCGGTAATCCGTTTGCTGTCTGCTGGCTGCGAAAGAGGAGGTTAGTAATCTGCTTAGCCATCATTCAAATACCAATACCATGAAAATTCACTGGCATCGTACGTCTATCCCATGCCACTAATCGAATCATATTTGAGTCGAATAAACGTGTATTATTCGGGTGATAATTTGTTTAAATTGTTTAAATATTTCATAAATATTGGGGATCATATAGAATTTGTTTACCTTTTTTTTTACTAAAGGCTGAGTATAAAATAATAATGCAATTTGTTGTTTGCTGTTAATTTTGGAGCAACTTTTAAAAAAAGTCACAGGAAAAAATTATGATGATTAAGAAAAAAAATATTAAAAATAATTTTTAAAAAAGTAAAAAAAAATATAAATAAATATAAGTAATTTATTTATTTTTAATAATACATATTGTTGTTTGCTATTACTTTTGGAGCAACTTAAAAAAAAAGTCTAGAGAAAATATTATGATGACTTAAAAAAAAAACAACAAAAATAAGTTAAAAAAAAAAACAAAACAAAAAACGTGTTATCAAAATATAACATTCTGCTGGACTTTGCTACCTTTTCACATAGTTCTAGATCTAAAATATTACGACAATACTGCTGTGCCTTCGTTGGGGCAGAGAAAGCCAAAAAAAATAATGAAAAGACGTAAAAAATAATAAAATTACAAGTTTATCATCTCACTCTCTGGATGCGCCCTCTCTACTGCTCTCATTGCTCCGAAAAAGTGTCCAAGAGAATGTCTGAGAGCCCGAAAAACCAAATACATGTCGTGAGCATGATTAATTAATTAATGATCGACTCGAGAGATGCGTCCATAGGGGTAGCTGTTTTTGCTGTTGTTGGACTACTTTTAAAACTACTTCAGAAACATTGAAAATATCATGGAGGAAGAAACTCTCAACCTTCAAACTCTGAACCATCTTTAAGCTCTCTTACAACAAAACCAAATGGAGATCTTAACGATCTGAGACTCTGTTTACGATAAGCATCGCCATCTCCCTCCTTAGTGGCATTATGCCTTGAAGATAGCGCAAATTACCTTTTCTGCTGGCGTCTATGCTGGGCTTTTAGTGGGCCATTACTTGAACTTAAATAGCACTTTCCTTTTACCATTTTTTCGCTTTTCGTTTTTTATACGACTTTTTTTTAGCATCCTGCAAAACAATTGACCTGATTTCTGTACATTTTTAACCCTTTGGCAGCAGGCTCCTCCCCAGGCATTCACCCCACCACCACACACACACACACACACACGCACACACACATACACACACACACATAGACACACTCATGCATACAACATGTCATCAGTTTTTTTTTTTTCTGTCCTGCGCTTGTCCTTACGCGCAGTATCTTTTGTTCTCGGGTTTTACCATGCCATACCATAGAATATCTCTAAGCTTACGAATGTACGAGTACGAATAAGCGTACGAATACGAGTGTGTGTCCTGAGGAGGATGACTAGGGTGTGGAGGCAGGGAGGCCGGGGCACGGCTTTGCGGTGCACCAAGCGAAAAATATGTTCCACAAAGGAAGCTGCAGGGCAAATACTTGAGCGGAGGTTCCAATAGTTTCCATCTATCAACCAAATCTCCTTCTTATGCCTCAGTTCCATGTGCTCATGAGATTCTAGCTCACGTTAACGTGTGACTGTCCATTGCCATTCACTCGGGGGAGAACAAGAATCATCAGCTGATTATGTCTGCAGGCAATCCTCACATTTGCTGGCTATATTTTGTCGCATAACACTACAAATTTCTGTTCTACGAACCCCTTGAGGCGAATGGTCTCTGTTTGTGGCATTCGGAGCGTATATGTCCGTTCGCTTATGGGACATTTGTACAGCGCATTTTTCTACGAATGTTTCCTTTTAGAAGCCACTACCTTAAATTCTCATTACACCCGATTTCCATCATATTTCGAGATATATCCTCTAGGATTTCAGAGCTCTCTCAACCATGAAACCAGGAACCAGGAAAAACCTACACTTTTCCTTTATTTCGCTCAGTGTAAGTGACTTGCCTCTGTGTAAATAATGTCTTTCATGCCACAAAGTTTTTATTTTAAACTTCAATTTAGCCGTTGAGTCTTGTCTGAGGAAGCAATGGATGGTTGCTGGAGGAGTGCTGGATGGGTGCTGGATGGGTGCTGGATGGGGGCTGGGTGGCATGGCGCATAGGATGTAATGTAATGGGACTTTTGTAGGTGGCAACGAGCAACGACCAACGGCAATGTAACTAATGATACATACATCCCTTCCTGCACGGCACGGCGCAGCACGGCACGGCACGGCACTCTCTTGTTGTCCAACTTTCGCCATAGAAATGGAGCAAATTCAGCACGTTCTGTGCACTCCAACGAGATAAAAAATCGTCGCAAGTGAAATGAATGATTTACGTCTGCAACCTGACGACGGCTGCAGCCGGACCGCAGCGGAAGGGTGATGCGAGGCGGGAAGGCAGGACTGTGTGGCAGATTACCATAATGTTGGCCCAGTCAGCTGTAAAATCCATTGATTGAGCGTGTGACAGCCACCCGGACAGCCACCCGGACATCCTCCATCAGAAGAAAGTCAAATGGAACCCAGCCCCCGGTCTGGTGTGGTCTGGGAGGCGACACATCAACTTCCTGACCCGCGACGCGTCCTCCGCTGTGGCCGCTTAAACGTAATTATTGAATGGATGGATCCTGGGATGCACGCCACATGGAGGCAGCAACCGCCACCTCCAACGTTATTTGGTCGCTCCAACAATGGAGCACGTACACAGTGGGTTTTGGTTGTGGTTGTGGTTCGTCTTCTGGTTCTGGTTCTGGTTTGCATTCAAGTATCCTGCAATTTGCACGTTTCTCTCTCGATTCTCTGTCCTTTATGAGGCCAAATTGATTTGCGATTGTAATGGAAATGGAAATGGGAATCGGAAGGGTACGGAGACTGGCTCTGATTTGGGGAGTTTTAAAGACTTTCCAGCACAGAAAGTGTGCCTGCTAATTATGCAAGTTTTAATGGCAGAAGTGCGTGTCTTACAATCGAGGGGCAGTCGTTCGAGTGCCATTTCCACAGCAGTTTTCCCCCTCCCCCCGGTGTGGCTCTCCTCAATTAATTTGCAGCGATTTTCTTGTAGTTTTGTAAAGTTTAATTAGATGCCCCCCTGCAGCAATTACGCTAATTAAACACGGACTGCTAATCACGCATTGTAATTGGCCAGAGAAATTCGCAGCCCCGAGGCATCGAATGGCAGATGGACAGAATCGGGACAGGGCATCGATCAGCATTTCAACAAATTGCCAGCAAAGATTTAATTAATAAAGGAACTCGATTTACACACAAAGTGCCCCGTATTATTTATGTGGAAATTTCATTAAAAATCCGCATGGGGGCCACACACACACAGACACATCTGTGGCTGCCTATCTGCGTCTGTTTCTGTCTGCCACTGGCAGCTGCATGAACTTGAGCAATATGCGGCGTGGGAATATTTTGCCAAATGCCAGGCACCCCCCCACACAGTAAAAGAAAACATGTAAATTTTTCGACAGGATAGAGAGAAAGAGAGGGAGAGAGAGAGAGAGCTGGATGCTGGAGCTGTGATTTCTGCCAGCAGGAAGGACCAAGATAGACCGCACCGCACCGCAAGTAAAAGGATGTTAGTGGTCCTCGGATGTGGCATGGGGCGGATGTAATTGAAATGTTGCACCCACAGACAGGGCGTTTACATCTGCCGCTTGTGAGTGCCTCTTGCGTTTTCGGTCTGCTTTAATGTACATACCCTGTACTCGGGGAGTACTCGCACTCTTACTCGTACTCGTAGGAGAAACCCGTTTTCGACTCTATAGAGGCTATGGATATCTTAGGATATACTCATTTTGCGTATGTATTTATATTGAATAATTATTATTTTTGATTTTTATTGAACAACTATTATTATAATTGTTATTCTTGATTTTTATTGAATAACTATTGTTATAATTGTTATTCTTGATTTTTATAGAATAACTATTATTATAATTATTATTCTTGATTTTTATAGAATAACTATTATTATAATTGTTATTCTTGATTTTTATAGAATAACTATTATTATAATTGTTATTTTTGATTTTTATAGAATAACTATTATTATAATTGTTATTCTTGATTTTTATCGAATAACTATTATTATAATTGTAATTTTTGATTTTTATGGAATAACTATTATTATAATTGTTATTCTTGATTTTTATAGAATAACTATTATTATAATTGTTATTTTTGATTTTTATAGAATAACTATTATTTTAATTGTTATTTTTGATTTTTATAGAATAACTATTATTATAATTGTTATTCGTGATTTTTATTGAGTAACTATTATTATAATTGTTATTCTTGATTTTTATTGAGTAACTATTATTATAATTGTTATTCTTGATTTTTATTGAATAACTATTATTATAATTGTTATTTTTGATTTTTATGGAATAACTATTATTTTAATTGTTATTCTTGATTTTTATTGAGTAACTATTATTATAATTGTTATTCTTGATTTTTATTGAATAACTATTATTATAATTGTTATTCTTGATTTTTATGGAATAACTATTATTATAATTGTTATTCTTGATTTTTATTGAATAACTATTATTATAATTGTTATTCTTGATTTTTATTGAATAACTATTATTATAATTGTTATTTTTGATTTTTATGGAATAACTATTATTTTAATTGTTATTCTTGATTTTTATTGAATAACTATTATTATAATTGTTATTCTTGATTTTTATTGAATAACTATTATTATAATTGTTATTTTTGATTTTTATGGAATAACTGTTATTTTAATTGTTATTCTTGATTTTTATTGAGTAACTATTATTATAATTGTTATTCTTGATTTTTATTGAATAACTGTTATTTTAATTGTTATTCTTGATTTTTATTGAGTAACTATTATTATAATTGTTATTCTTGATTTTTATTGAATAACTATTATTATAATTGTTATTCTTGATTTTTATGGAATAACTATTATTATAATTGTTATTCTTGATTTTGATTGAAAACCTATTATTATAATTGTTATTTTTGATTTTTATGGAATAACTATTATTATAATTGTTATTCTTGATTTTTATTGAATAACTATTATTATAATTGTTATTTTTGATTTTTATGGAATAACTATTATTATAATTGTTATTCTTGATTTTTATTGAATAACTATTATTATAATTGCTATTTTTGATTTTTATGGAATAACTATTATTTTAATTGTTATTCTTGATTTTTATTGAGTAACTATTATTATAATTGTTATTCTTGATTTTTATCGAATAACTATTATTATAATTGTTATTCTTGATTTTTATTGAATAGCTTTTATTATAATTGTTATTCTTGATTTTTATCGAATAACTATTATTATAATTGTTATTCTTGATTTTTATTGAAGAACTATTATTATAATTGTTATTCTTGATTTTTATTGAATGACTATTATTTGGATTGTTATTGCTTAGTTATTATTTTTGATTTGTATTGATTTTTCTTATCGGGTAAAAAAATGAAAGTAAAAGCTTTGAATAAATTTACTTAAAAAATGTTTGGTAATAAATGTTGTCATATACTGTTCCAGGATAACACTTAAAAAAAAAAAACAGTGTAGCTAGTGTATTTTTTGTCGCTGTAGTTGTTTGAGATACAAGACCCGCTCTTTACAGGGAACCTGCTCGTCGAATCCCCACTCGACAGCACTCTTTTTTGTTTGTTTTTTATTGCCGAAAGGATGGCAGACAGGAAGTACTCCATTAATTTGTATTTGCATACATATTTTGGTTTCGTTTCGCATTTGAGTTTTTTTTTCTTTTTGTAAAATTCGCTTGCGCCGTTGATTACGATGATGGTCTCCATGGAGGCATGGACGCATTGTGGCATGGGCGGGACGGGGCGGGGCCAGTGCCCCGGCTCATGTTTAAGTAATAAGTTTTCCGACTTGTTGACTCGTTGAATTATTCACGCCATAACTTTTCGTAAACAAAATATATTCCATGCATTACAAATAGTGCGCAGACACGGATAAATATATGCATATTGGGATAGGGTTCCGTTCCGCTACCATACCATCTAGAGATACTGCATGGCCTGCTGTGTAGGACTCATCAGAGGAGGCGACAATCGGGAGAGTAAACAACAGATCAAATATTGCATCAAACTGTTTGCCGAGGGGCAACACAGCAGCAGAGTCCAAAGCCAAGGTACAAATCCAGCCAAATTTGTTGTACGTGCAAAAAACAGCAGCAAAAATCAGCTCAGGGGCGACACCCAAAAGAAGCACTGAGGAACGCTTCCGTATCGATTTTCAAGCGCTCCAGCCCCCCTCCCCCCTTGGCTGCAGGCGATGACAAACGAGTACAAAAAATGGGTAGAAAAAAAACTTATAAAAAAACCCATCAAAATCAACAGCAACGAAGGGGAAATACCCTTGAAAATAGCTCAGAAGATTAAAAAATAAATCCTCAAGAAGGATCTCCATCTTTTATTTTACTTTTCCGATGGGTTTTTTTAACGATAAAATCCATCTCAATGATGGAAAATCATTTGAAATAGAGCCCTCAATGGGAGGCAATTGATTCCTTGGAAAACTTTGGATTGAAAAACTATACAAAATCTTTACGATAACATCGAAAATCTCATCGGTGACTTTTGCCATTCACCTTGTCCATTGCCATTCACAGGTAAACGCCTGAGACTGTACAGATTGGTTTTTTTGGGGTATTTTTCAGGGAACAGCTTCAGTGTTTTAGAGTGATTAAAAAGGAGGCATCCCTTTGGCGCCACTCAATCCTTAAGCGATTCCCGAACTCCATGTAGCCCCCATCCTTCAAAGGGTATTCACACAAAGCACAGATCCAGGCAAATGCTCACCGAGTTCGGCTTTCAGATGCGCTTAATTCTGTAATACAATGGCGGCCTCTCCCAAGTGCTCCCGTCCCGTGGGCTGCTGCTGCCCAAAAAACCTGGCATTGTGTTTAGCGATGCTGTAAATTCTCGGGCACCGGATGCGGATTCAATGCGGGCATCCAGCAGGACATCCAGGACAATGCCGTATGCCAGGCAGAGCAAAATGGGAACAGGATGCTGTCGGGATGCTGGCACGATGAGGTGGCCCCAGGGTGAACGCTTAATTAAACCTACATTTTTCATGGCTACATAAATGCATTTCATGCACAGGAAAATATGAAAATTCCGCCAGAGTACGAGGCGGAGCAGGCAAAGGATCACGTATATAAATGCCAAGATTAAGCCTGACACCGCCCTCATCATCATCATCGTCATCATCATCATTCTTGGCAAAGGATTTTCGTATAATATGGCATGACTGCCTCACGGCGTACGGAGTGCCGTATCCTTGCCCTGCTTTGCCCTCCTTTGGCAGGCTTCCCTCAAACTTCCTGCTTGCTGCTGCACTTTCCATGCATTTTTCAGCACTCAACAGACGACACACAATTTCGGGGCCAAGAGAACATCTGAAGTGGCGAAAGAACACTCTTCACATGTCGTGCCCATTCCATTCCCCTTTTATATCCTGCAATTTCGTGCCATTTCCAGAGTTATGATACATTTATTAACTCCCAAGCAGGGCAACTGCCAAACGTCGATTTGTTTTGGGGATAAGCTCTAGGAAAACTATGGTTTTTTCCTGCTTAGTGGCAGAGGAAAAACCCCCAAGAAAAGTGGGCTTCAATGCAGGAATCAATGAGGATTATTTGGGTTCTAGAGGGGTGTGCTATAAAGTTAAGTAGAGCCTCTGTTCACGGCAAAGCATCGCCTGAACAACAGCCTGAATATTTTATTTTGTTCCGAGAAAAACACGACTTTGAAGTCCCTTAGAATTATTCTTAATTATGACTAAATGTAATCATCATCGTATATCATCGTATAAACCAATCATCGTATCATTCAGTCGACAAAGTCCAGAAGTAAATCACATCAAATACTGCAGTCGAAGGGCTCTTAAAAGGATTTAAATTTGCAACTTAAGGGCCCAAGTGGGTTGCAAAACAGTACCTCCTCGAAACAGCCATTAAATCTGCTTCATAAAGCAACGAGAAGTTCTAGAAGATCCAAGAAACTATAGAGTTGCATTCAACAGATTGTAACTGATGCTTTAAATGTTTTCTTTTGATTATTTTATACTTTAAATCGCCCTTTAAAATCCCAAAAAGGGTCAGATATCCATAAATATTCATTAAAGTTCCCGCGACATGCGGCAACGCCTCTCGGTCGGTGGGAGTTTTTGCCTGGAATCCTCGCGTACCGAGCTTCGACTTGGTGTCGATTCAGACACTTCTGCCCCACAATAAAATGTTCCGCCTACTGGTTATCTCTCGTTCCAATTTACATTTCAGGAAAGATAATATTTTCTACATTTTTGCAGTTCCGTTTACCGTAGTCTTCTCCGGTTTGTTCTTATTTATTTTATATATTTATTATTGATAAGCTCCTCTGGCGACCCCCCCGAGAGCCTTGCCATAAATTGAAATCTCGCAAAAGCAATTCAATAAACATGGAAATTGAATATTTGATACGGAATTGGATTATTCCATATTCTCTCTGTTTATTGAATTGCTTTGCTGATATTCCAATTTGTGGCTCCGTTCTCTCTCTCTCCCTCTCTTTGTTTTTTTATCATGCAGCTGCATTGTATCTCGGTTGTAAGGCACAGCCCCACCCCTCCCCCCTTGAGAGACGACTCCCTTTCGGTTGTCTAACTATGTCAACTGCCATGTTGCCCCCCCCCATGTTGCCCCTTGTCTTTGGTGTTGTTCCATATTGACATCGTTTTTTTTTCGACAAACACTACAATGACCCCGATATCACCTTTACATCTGCTCCACACACTTGTCACTTGCCTCCCCCGTTCCCCCCTACCCCACTAGCCGCTTCGTGTGCCGCATGTGCCGCTTCTTGTGGCATATGCAGGCACACGCACTTGCCTTTTGGCATTTCCGTTTCCTTCTCGACTGTCAGCCCAGGGTTTCCTTTCCTTTGCTCTGGTCTCTCTTTCTCTGCCTGTGTCTCTTCATGTTTCTGTGTGTCTCCATGTCCTCCTGTGTCCCTCTCTCTTCATGTTTCTCTCTCTGTTTGTCTTTCAATAACTGCGTGTTTGGCCCAACCCCCCACCACAGAACCGCCAGAAGCGACAGAGGACCTGGCCCAAACGAAGCAGAAGCGTGTCCTGGCCCCAAAATGGAGCACAAGGAGGCAGATATTTGGGTTATATGCCATGTTCCATGTGTTTAATCAAATTAATATACCCTGTGGGGGAGAGAGGGGGTACAGTTTGTCCTGACTGCTGCCTGACGTTTTACAACCTTGTCCTTTCATTCGTTTATTGATGAATGAGTGGGCGTGGCAATGGATAAGTGGAAAACGATGCCCCCCTCTTCAGATGGGCCTCGTTTTCGCTGTGAAGCCATCTCCAAGTCCCCAACTATGGAAAACTGTTCTCCGAACAGCAGATCCTTGGGCTTTCTGCTTCCCTTCTGGCACTCAGTCCCCCCACCGACGAATCCTTTAAAATTCCGTCTCCAGACAGGCGAATCCTTGTGGCATTCACTGTCCTTCCATTACGAGTCCATTTCTCTGGCAATCTTCTTAATTGAACTGAAAACTGTCGAAATGTTTGTCTCTGTCTGTCTGTCCGTCTGCCTCGATGGCTGAAAGGGCATTTCCAAGTAGCTTTTCCGAATGGAATTGATTTTTCCCAGAGGCACACAAAGGCCAAGGGTCAGGTCAATTACGAGTGAATGCAGGAGCACGTGGTCGTTGTCTGGAGTCTCCTAAGCTCCAGGTTTAATTAATGTTCGTTGTGATTGCACACACACAGACAGACAGAGGAAGAGGGGCAGCCTGCCTCGTCTCTGTCGGAGACGCCACCGTTTCGGCTTTGATTTAGCCCTGCTGACACGTGCCCCTGCCACACACACACACACACACACAAAAGAAAACTGGGCGTGGCTTGTGCGTGCACATTGGGTTCAGCTTATTGCCGCTTAATTGCTGCATTTCCGCTGCCACTCCGGACACGGGGCACGGGGCACGGGGCACGGTCAAGTGCACCGCACATCAGCGGAATTCAAGTTGACATCAAGCGAGCAGCCACGTGGATTGTTGGCTTGAGTTGAAGTTAAGTAACCGGCAACCAGGCACCCAGGCACAAAGCCAGAGTGACAGCCAAATGGCCAACAGGGAAGGGAATCCCAGCGATCCACTGGAGGAAAAAAGACATTCGAGGTCATAAAAGAACTGAAAAACGGGAGTTATGTGGAGTTTAAAATGTGATTAATATTTCCTATACAATTATGGTTTGAATGTGCCAAAAAAATACAAATAAAGCTGCTTCCAAAAGGAGGTTTTACCGATCAATATCGGTCCCTATTTCGCCGAAGATATGGCAAGGTTTTAGCTCTCTTTCCATTAAGGCAGTTGGGAAGGCCTATATCTTTCATTCACTGCTCTTTAAAGTTTGTTAAAAACATTTACCAATAAATTGGTCCCCTTTTTGATAAAATAAAATATTTTCCTGCACAATTTTCATTAAAATATTTATCCAGCCACACAAAGCGCTTCTAAACTCCTCTGGAAAATCGAAAATTCTCCCCTTTTGTTGCCAGCTTTAACTGCAGTTTAAATTGCCTGTCACTTGCATTTGTTGGCCGAGAAGAAAGCACACAAGTTTCAAGGAAAATACTGCCACAAAAGCAAACAAAAACTATCCCAATCGGGACAGAGAGGGAGGGGGAGGAAGAGTTAAATTTAGTGTTAAATATTGTTGGTTTTCTGTTGATGCCACACTGTGGCAACTGTGTGTTTGAAGTGCAATTAGGGCAAATCGAAGGCCAGAAGTTAGATTTATAGATACAGAGATTTAGCCGGCCAATTATCCAATATAATCGCATATTGAATGAAGCAATAATTGAATCAGTTTTTGGCAGTTAATTAAATTTTTGCCTGGAAAAAGTGGGGCCAAAATCCATACATGGAGACCCAATTTCGGGGCCCACAGCCATTGGCTGTGGCAATTTGTGGTAACGATGTGTTAACCAGCTTCAAGAGGCAGATGCCATCGAAAGTTATGGCCTAAGTGGAGCTGCCGTCGTGATGGATTGATGCTAATTCCCGGAGCAGCAGGTGCACAAACTCGTATAAGAGACTGCTAATCGAAATCGACAACAACACGCCCAAATGAGCAACACATGCCACAAGCATGCCCCACATTCCACTGTGGAGAACCTTCGGTGGCAGCAGTAGACGAGGGAGGGCCATCTCTAGTCGAAAATCGATTCAATTTAAAGCCAGAGCCAATCATTTTAATTGAGAATTAAATATGATTCCTCTGGATAATGGAGTGTGCCCGATAAGAGGCGACTCCAGACAGCCTCAGAGCTGTCGGAAGTGTCTCTTGTGCATCCATCATGACCCTCCTTTTCTGCGTATCCGTTTCGCCCCTGCAGCTCTCGAATCTCTTGCAGATTAGCTCTCGAGAAGCCGAAGCAGGCACGGATACGGATACTACTCAGTGTCAATCTCTGTGAGGATTTCCATGGCTCTGCCTGTGTTTCCACAACGAAACGAGTGCCCCACCTGGTCATAGCAGGGTTTCCAGAGGAACGAGTGAGACGAGGGAGCGTCTTGTGGAGAAGCTAATGATGAAATTCGAGCAGCTCTTTGAAGAAAACGAATGATGGATGAATGATGAGCATACGGCCTTTATGCGGGACCATCTTTGGGCTATGCGGGCCTTCAAAATCCATAGACTACTACAAGGAGCTGCAGTGGCAAGGCACAGGCTACCACGACAGCCAGTTGCAGCTTTGGCGCCTTGCGGCACGCCGGAAAAAGGACAAATTGAGCGTTTCCCCGTCACGAATACTGCCTTCTTTCCAAACAGCCACAGAGTATATCCTCCCCGGAGACCCTGTTGCCACTGCAATACGATGCCCGGATGGACGAGTTCCGGCTGCAGCGGCAGCACGCCTTTGACGTCGAGGGCATGGAATGCCTGGGATGCCGGAAACCTCTTGAATGATACCGGGTCTGTCCATGATCAGCCACTGGAGCCGTTTTATCAAAGGCTATTCCATCCACCCTGGGAGGCAGCCATGAGCTGCTGTCGAGGAGCCTCCTATGGCGCCTTTTGCGAAAATCTGGCCACAACCACCTCCCCAACCATAAATATTCCCCACTTATCTTCGAGCACGACAAATACTCGACGGAACAGCTGTTCTTCATCAAAGCAGCACCAACAAGAGGCAGGAGAAAGGGTGTCCACTCCTCCACTCATGAGGCCTTCACAGAGATCTTTCAGTGCGAGGCCATGTACAAGGCACACACGTGTTGTTTATGGCAACAAATCTCACAAAAACAAGAACGATGGCTCACTCTCTCTCGAGAAAGAGATTGAGTCATAGCCCATAAGGACTGAAGGGCAGAGCGAGACAGCGAGACGTGGGTCACGCTTTCGATTCGGCGGCACCTTCGGCGACTTGCGTGGACACAATGTTCCCATAGGCGAATGGACACACTAGATTCGTGCCGATCTTCCCTGTTCTTCAGTCTTCCAAGGAGATATCTGCATCGGAGTCCGTATTGTCTTTTCCCCTGTTAATTTCCCACTTAATAAATCCTGCATTTCGTCAGAGATATTCGTACGTACAATTGTTATTCATGATTTGTGTTACTTTACGGCTATTCAACTTCTCCGGAAGTTGGCGCACCGCTTGACCTTGCGAAACACTGTGTGGCACTGCGATAAGAATAACAATAACAACAAAAAACAGGGCATAAATTACAGACAGCGTTCCTCCATTAGCATGCAAATGCAGCGAGCGGGGGAGCCCGAGCCACGCCCAAAAACCCGCTCAACCCCAGAGCCAGCTGCGGCGGTGCCACAACAGATGATGGCATATGATGTCAGCGATGCCCCACGCACAGCAACAACAACAACAACGGGCATGAGAGAGAGAGGGAGAAAAAAGAAGGTGGCAGGGGCGACACTCACATTTATCGCTCTCTCCCTTGCTCTCTCTCTCTCTGCATATTGCATATTTTATTTAATTTATTGTCGCATACATTTAATTTAATGGCAATTTTATAGGGGAGGGGGGGGGGGGGAGTGGGGTCTTGTAGGGACCGGGGCACGTGTTGCATTTGCATTTTTCGCGCGCTCAAACTTTAGATTGTTGCAAATTGAAATTGTGTCAGTGGTGTGGCAGCGCCGTTGAATGATAGTTGGGGCATGTCCGGGGCATGTCCGGGGCGAGTGTGTGTGTGTGTCTGCTGTTCTTGATATACATTTCACCAACGAGGCAGAAGGGACCACCACAATCGGTCACGGCACAGTGACCCACAACATTGTGGGAAAAGGGAGTGTATTTTCGGGGGAAGAATATCATCTGTACACTCAGAGAATGTGGGGTAGTAGAGGGAAACACACCCATAGTATTTGCATTAAATATTCGTTGAAGTCGCAGTCAATTTCAGAAAGCCCTTGGGTCCACCACAGCCATATTTTGAAGCGGTTTTTGAGCCCAAGGTAGAATCTCTGCCTTTTCACTCCTTCTGCTACATAAATTTTCCCCCTTACTTCCTTCCCTCTTTCGGAGCGTCCATAAATGTATGAAAAAGTATTTTTAATAAAAATATAAAACACTTACAAAATGTATATAATATATATAGAAATATTTAATTTAAATTTGCCAAAATACAACCAGTCGACATGCCCAACAGGATGATCTAAGAAGACCTCTACCCTAGAAACCTGGACAGATAATTGAACCAAAAATTATCCCCCTCCAAATTCTTCAAATTTTATTTTTTAAATCATAATTTTTCCTGTGATTTTTTTATAAGTTGTTCCAAAAGTAACAGCAAATAACAAATTTTAGTATTATTTTTTAATCAATTACAAGGCCATTACTATTAAATAAAAAAAATCCAAAAATTTAAATATAAAATATATATTTTTTAAATAGGAAATATTAATTTATTTAAATATGAAATACATTTTTTTTAAATATGAAATATTTATGTATTTAGAAAAATAAATAAGAAATATTTGTTTATTTAAATTTGAAATATATTTCTTTTAAATATGAAATATATTTCTTAAAAATATGAGCACTTTCTCCTTACAATTTCCACTCTCGTAGCAAATCGCTTGATATTCATTTTAAAATCTTGGCACTAAATATTAAATATAATATGCCCTTTTCCCATAGTTTCCTCTCAATCTTCAAGACCCCTACCTCACCTCCATTTCCCTCCTGTTTCAAGCAATATTCAACCACTGTTTGGCCTAAGAGTTGTCTGCTCTTTTTGTAGGGTTTCAATTTCCGTATACATCCAATATATTTCAAAGAAATGACAGCCGCGGGAACACCCCACACCCCCCGCACCACTCCGGGGCCCACAAATTGGTCACTTGATACACATTGAAACGCCGCTCGCCTCTCCAGCTGCCGTTTCTGACTGGATCTGTTCCGCGTTTCACGTGGCTCTGGCTGTGGCTCTGGCTTTGGCTCTGGCTTGGACTTTGGCTAATTAATGCGAGTGTGCGGCAGGGAAATTAAAATGCTGCTTAACCAGCGCCACTTGCAGCTGTCAGCGTCATCGCCATCGCCATCGCCATCGCCGTCCTATCCTCCACACACGCGACATGTGCCTACACTCCCCATCTTGGCCTCAAACTAAACCCAGAGACGGAGACGGCGACAGAGCCAAAGTCAGTTGGCGGCTTACGGGCAAAACTTGTGCCGGCCAGAGCACTTTGCATAATGCAAAAGCCAGCTCTCTGAGGCTCTGTCTCTGGTCTCTTCTGCCCAAAGCCAAATGTGGGTTAAATGCTTTTTGCGGCTTGTGACCGCAGAGGCAGAGCGCCAGGAAGTCGGCTCACCGCATCGCCAGGTCGTCCCGAGTGGAGTCCACGGCTGGATTTTCCTTTTTTTCGCCTTTGTGTGTGTCAGATGGAAAAGTTTTTCATTTAATTGAAGCACTCAACAAATTGTGAATGCAAAGACCTCCCCCCACCGCCTTCTCCAAGTCAAAAAACCAACTAAAAATAAAGTCAATTAAGTGACAATTAAGAGCAGTTGACTTCTCCGAGGCGGAGTGCACTTTGTGGGGCAGATCTATGGCCCGTAATCTATGGATGAATGCACCCGCCAACAGCCAACGAACTGCTGCCGAACCTTATCTTTACGGCCGTGATATCAGTGCAAACAAAGGAAGTACAGGGCGGATTACGCATACGCATAGCATGGCCCCTTCCGTGGCTGCGTCATAGACTGGTATTTGGAATCAATGGCCCCCCCAGCAATCATCAGGCGGCTTTTTCTGGGGGCCAGTGGGCGATAGCTGCAATCAAAATGTTGGCTAAACGAGAAACAAGTTTATTGGCCGCTCGCTGGTCCCCCCAGTGGGACGCATGCCACATGGAAGCCAATGGCCGCTTGTTTAGTGCTAAAAATTGTTCATAATTACAACCGAATATCCGCCTACCGCGCACGGCTACGCCTCCCGGCGACCACTGTCTGGCGGCCAGTCGTTGACTTAACTATGTCAATTCGATAAGATTTCCCATTTCGATTTCCATTTGGCATTTGGCGTTTGGCGTTTCCATTTTGCATCACAAAGCATATACTCGTGCTCGTTTCCATGGCAGATACTCGTCTGTGGACCCGGCACTTTGGCCACTCAATTATTTACGCCGTCACTTTGTTGCCACTCCAGGGGCCACCAGGGGCCAGGGAGGGGGGGGACAGGGTACTGGTCGACCGACTAGATACTAATTGGCAGAATGCACACTACAAAACCAGGAAAGGGAAGGACAGTTCTATTAACGAATATGGTTATACCCTAGGGTCCACTGGGGAGGATGGCAATGATTTTGATTTTCCCATAAGCGAAAGGACATACTCTTTGGGAATGACACAAAACGGGATCATTCGACACTCACTAAATGATGCGGTATTTATTATTATTTATTTACAAGTTAATTGAAAAATTTAATTTTAAATATTAATTATTAAATAAAATATTGAAATAATTAAAATTAATATTAATTTTAGGTGAATGAAATTCAAAAATATTTTTATTTTGTTTAAAATATTAGAAATGTTAAAATATTATACAAAATAACACAATTTTTAAATTTATTTTTTTTTTCATATAAGAGTTGTATTTTATTTATAAAATAAAAAGAGTAATACAATTTGTTGTTTGCTATTAGTTTTGGAGCAATTTATACAACAGTCAACAGTCAGAAAAAATTATGTGGATTTAAAAAAAAAATACAAAAAAAATGTGTGTTATTAAAGTCGAAGAACTTGGAGAGGATATTATTAATTTTTCCTGACTGATGACTGCTGTATAGGTATTATTAAAAATAAAATAAACATAAAAAAATATGATGATTTAAAAAAAAAAAATAAAAAAAATGCGTGTGAAATACGATTTTTTGGCTCCATATTGTATTGCTTGAAATAAGAATTTCCCCTGTTAAATCCCAAGAACTGTGGCATCCATCATCCCCTATCTCATATGTTGAGGATGCCTCTTCCTTCCTTGCCCTCTAAAACAGGGTATCGGCACACACACACACACACACACACACAGCCAGCAAACCGTTAGGTGGACACGTGGCGGCATATGCGTAATGTGACGGCTGTGCCTTGGGCCTTGGTTGCATGTTAATGCGTTGGCAAACAACATTAACGCTGGGTGCCGTCCCGTTCCGTCCCGTCCCGCCTCGACATGACCATAGACACCGCCACAGAAGGCTCCACCGCCTCCGAGCCCCTCCATCAAATTTAATGGCATCGATGCGATGATGGGCGCACTGCAGCAATTTGCCAATTTGCGGTCCGTTGCATTTAATTCTGTGGCGAGAGCGGGGCCGCGGTTGTGTGGGTGCTGCAGCAACGTCTAATATTTGCAATACTCGTATACACATAATTTTCACCACGGATATGACGAACCAGCAGCAGGATCGCGATAAAGAGTTCTGATTAAATAAATGGTGGATTCATCAGCAGATAAATAAAAGTAAATGAATCAACAAGTGGAATGTGTAACAACAAGATTATACGAGTCAACAGAAGTTGTTCCCAACTTCCGGAGGGGCCCTCAAACTTCTTCCATGATCATCCGCAAAGCTGAAGCCAAGCCAAGTGTCGGGTCTGGTCTGTGTGTTGCCGCAAACAATTAGCCAAAAGTGTGTTGCCCATCACTCCCTCTTCCAACAAAACCAAACAATTGACTGGCGCCTGGTTGGGTAACGTTGTGGGCGTGGCATGCAACTTTTGGCTAGATTGCTGTCACGCTTCGTTTGGCCATCCATGCCTCATTTGTGGGGCTTGTCCATGCTTCCATTTTGGGCTGTGGCAGGGACCTTGTGCCACGCTAATTAACAGTTGGTCGCCAATCGAAGAAATCTCATAAATTAAAGCGGTATTTTTATGGCACTCCACGAGGCATGGTTTATATATAGATTACAGGCCTTGCGCCTCTCCCCCTTAAAAAGCAAATAGAAAAGAGGGGCAGCCCCACAGAGTACTTAAATGTTTAAACAATTTGAGTTTTTGTTTATTGTAGAATTAGCAGCGTGTGCGAAATGTGCGCCACGTATTTGTTCGATTTTTGTTTAAACAAAAAAACAAAAAAAATTGAAGAGGCAGGAAATCGCCTCGAAAGTCCTCCCTTTCGGGGATTAATTTCGTATTTTAATTGGAACGAAGTCGGGCTTCAGTTCCGTACAAAATGTTGGACAACTTCATTTAGGGAACAGAAAGCAGAAAGCAGAGTCCAGAGAACAGAAAACAAAGCAATTATACGTTCAAATGGCAGACATATTTGGGTCAGGCCTGCTCCTGCCACTGGCCAACAGGAAAAGCCCATTACAATTGTTTGGGAAAACCCAAAGTGGCAGGCTAGAGCAGGAGGCCCGAGAAGTGACCGGAAGCCACGGAGGAGAGGGAAAATGCGGCATAGAGTGCAGTGCGGTGCTGGCTGTCATTCTGCATTTTTAAAATGCAATAAACAGTCGCTTTTCACATGAGTCCTGCCACATGAGTCAGCGTCTGTGTCAGCGTCTGTGTCAGCGTCAGGGTTTACATAAGGACTTGCACTTCCACTTGCACTTCCACTTGCTTTACATTTATTTTCTACTTTCTCTGCAAAAGCTATGTCGAAGAGTCAGTGAAGCCGTAAATTAAAGAGCATTTGCTGTCACTTGACATCGCCATTCATTCGTTCATTCATTAATCAGGGATCCGGCGGGGGGCCACGCCCAGCAGACGGAAATTGAGAGCACCAGCAGCACTCCGTATAAATGAAAATCCAAGAGATGGCAGCAAAACTTAGATAAATGGTCCCCCTTCGCCGTAACCCCCCTACGCCACTGGACGGTAGGGCGGCAAGGGGCACCCACACATGGTGGCACTTTCCATTGCGTAAATTGTCTGTGGCTCGCATGCCATTCGAGGGCCCTGCCACCGATGATAAATGTGTGTTGCACAAGAGATTATTGCATGGGGAAATCAATCGTACGATGGGGGCTGCAGGGACACGCCGCAGGTGACGTTCAAGTGCCTATCAACGACTTGTTAATGATGGTCAATGGTTCCTTGGAGATGTGGAAGCAAAAGGGAATAAAACCTCAAGTATTCACGAAGGAATGAATCAGGCGGGAGGGCGGGACTGCATTCTTCTTGTGGTCTTTAAAATTGTGGGGTTTGTTTTTGAATTTGAAATGAGAATTATTATTTATAAAGGAGTGTTTACAATCAATTATCATCTTCTATCATCTAATTTGAAATAAAATTAAATTATTTATCGTCCGAAATACGAAATCGCTCATGCCGTACGCAAAGCCCGTGTTTCCTTTCGCTTATGGGTAATTTCAACATCATTTGATGAATGTTTTCCAGTGGAACACTGCCCACAATAATCCAGCAAGCACTTTGGACTTTGGGTTGTCTTTATCTTCCAGTCATGACCTACAGCTGTGGACTCAGCCACGATTCGTAGATGTTTCCTTATCGCAAGGTGCTCCATGACTCAGGCAGTTGACTTCCGACTAGAGATTATTTAGTTGCACTCTTTAGATGTTTAAGTTGCAGTAAATTAAAGCCCTGCCCTGAATGAATCACATAATTTTCCAAGGCTGCGATTCTCTATGGCTGGTCCTAGACCATACCATGTGGTATGCCACACTGGCCCCCGCAAACAAATTAGCCTAATTGCGTAATTTATGAAATATTTAGCAAGAGCTTAACGGCCACATGCTTTCCTCTGTGCCACCGTCCGTGCCGCTGTCATGGTTTCATGGCATTGGGGAGAGGCATTACAAACAAATTCGCTTTCACCTCACGCCTTTGCCGTCAGACAGCAAATCCCTGACCTTTGCGGCCCCCAGCTCTCCTCCTGCCTCCTACCTCCTCCCCCGTTAATTACAACACACGATCGTGCCCCACAGCCTCCTCCTTCCTGCCAGCAGCAGCGGCCGCCTAAAAGACCTCATGCCTTGCCTCATCCCATGAGGGCGGCTGTCAAATTTGGGTCATCCACTAAGTGCAAGTGCGAGTGTTATGCAAATTATGACTAGGGATGCCGATGCTCCCGTAAAAAGGACCTGCTGCAAGGTCTCCTGGCTTCTGCTTAGTAGCTGCTACCAAAGCCCCTTCTGCTGCTGCTTCTTCTGTTGCTGTTTGCATTCATCTTCGGGCAAATGGAAAACTAACTGAAGAACGTGAAAAACTAACACCGCACCCATTTGACAGACAGGCAGACAGACAGGCGGACAGACAGGCCGTTAGTTAAACTGAACGGCACTTGCCGCTGGCAGCCACACTACACTTTCTTTCTCTTACACTTCGCAGTGCCCTTGCAGAGGGTATCACGAAATGTTCATGTAAATGTTCTATAGCGTTTATGTGAGAAATAGGCTGCGGGATGGTATAACAAATCCAATTTGTATATATTTTCCTTCGTGTCCATCCACAAATCCCTGCCCAAGCAACGTACTTTGTTTTTGGTTTCCTGGGAAAGACTTGTGCGTATTTTGTTATTGGCTTCTGGGCAGCGACGGGCTTCTTCCAAGGCAGTGACGAAAAAACGAAGCTGAGTCGGCAGCGAGGCCGCCGTCAGAGACGAAGTACAGACAGAAAAAGTCGTGCAAATGGTCGTCGGCTCCGAGAGAGTATTAAAAGCTTCGACCCGAAAAATTTTCGTCTCTCTCTCTATTCTTGTGTGTGCTTCTTTCTCTCTTTCTCTCTGTCCCTCTCTCGTGTTTAATTTAGACGCTAGAACGCTGCTGTTGGCAGCTGACGAAAGCTACATTGAAGATACTTAAAGAGGGTGGGACACAGAAGGAGATAGTGAGGGAAGAGAGAGAGAGAGAGAACGAGCAGAGATTATGCAGCGGCAGCAGCAAACTTGATGAAATGCTCGCATGGAAAGCCTCCGAAGGAAATATCATTCTTGTTGTTTGGGGTGCAACCGCAGATTATATCATAACATGGGGCACCGGCACCGGCACCGGCACCAGAGCTCTCCGTAGTCGTTGTGGCTGCCTTCTCTCGCATGCCTCATGCCTCATGCCCCATCGGCCATTGACCATGACGGGAGAACGGCAAAAGGCGAGAGGAGAATGGAGAAGGGAGAACGGAGAGGAGCGCCAAAGCGGAATGTAAATAAAATACAATAGCAAGAGGAGCTGCGTAAAAAGTGTGCTTATACTTGTAAAAACATACATATGTATGGGTGTGTGTGTATAAACTTTCCCCCTCGTTCCACCCACCCCTTTAAGTACCATGCCACCCCCCTCCAACCCATCCACATCAACAGCTCAAAGGAGAGAACAGGAAGAGAAGGCGCGGCGGAGACCACAAGTCAACAATCTCATAATCAGTTAAATTACAGACAGCCAGTACACCAAAGGGTATGTTACGACTATAGGATACCCACTATTTTATATTTGGAAACGGAATTGGAACACAAACTTCCAAATAAAAGCATTTTAAGGGACATTTCCACCACAGAAAGTTCTTATTCCTAGAGAGAACTTATTTTATCTTTAATTCCTATAAGATTCGGCTGATTTTCGATGGATAGGCAGATTATATTTCAATATTATAGCCCTTGATCTTAAAAGAGCCTTAAAATTTACATTCTATAGAATTTTGAGGTACCTTTGGAACCTAAACCTCCTAAGTCTTCCTGATCCTGACCGAGGGACATGCCTCTATGGTCAAACAGAAAAGTATAGACTACTCCTTTTTGAGGAACGCGTTGGGCTTCGAGCAGCTCCCGCACCCACCGTATTCGCCAGATTTGGCCCCCAGCTACTATTTCGGGAAGAAATTTCGATCGAATAGTGAGGTCCTCGCCAAAACTGATGCGTATTTTGAGGGTCAGCCACAATCGTTCAATAACTCACACAATAATGATCCTAATGACATACATACAAAGCGTCTGTTCTACCAAACCACTATGTACAGGCGCTCTCTACTCTACTCTCAGACCGGGGACTTATTGACCGATGTGTTATGTGTAAAACAGTGTGTACTACAGCATTTTCCTAATATTTCTTAGGCGGACTGAAGCCAAACATAATTTTTGTGTTCTTAAAATATCATCAGAACATGACACTTCCATACGACTTTAAGAGTCTAAGAGATCCAGATGGTGGAAACGGACACACAACATTAGTGGCTATTATGGCTGATGTAATGCTTAGACGTCTTAAGTTAGTGGCTATAAAGAATGAGAGCACCACATAGAGTATCCAGAATAACACCTAGATACTGGACTTCTTCTATCTGTGAAATATCTACCGCCTTTTGTACGCCACTTATAAAAACAGAACCCATCAAATGAGAATAGTCAAAGGAGCCCCCAAGACAGGGCCTCGTTTTGCAATCGATTTTCCTTAATGAACTTCTTTGGCGTGACTGCATTGAGGCCTAAGAGCCCCACAAGAATCGATAAAATCCGATGGAAATTGGTTGATTGCAAGTTGCAACAATTTACACGCCACCAAAACGCAATAATCAAATTTATCTAGATTCTGGGGCAGAGGCCAAAAGGGCAAATCGACTGGGTTGAGTGTGTGTGTGTGTGTGTGTGTGTGTGTGTGTGTGTGTGTGTGTGTGTGTGTGTGTGTGTGTGTGTGGTGGCATTTGTGGGGTGTGCCCCATGAGGGCGTCGTCATAATCATGATCGTCAAAAGACAAAAGGCAGGAAACTGCCGGCCGGTTGCTTGGGTTGACCCATTTCCAGGTTGAACCTAAAAAAAAATACCTCTTTTTGGCCATTGCAATGAATTAATTATTTCCACTGACATGTGGCAGGGCTCGGACTGGGACTGGGGCTCTCTTTCCCCCTGGGGTGCGTCCAGCCGTTCTGCTAAAAATAACAAAAACAACGAACACACTTGACGGCTGCTGCGGCTTTCTCTCTCTCTTCTCCCTCTTTCTCTGCGAACAGCAGGGCCTTTGAACTATTTGTCATGGAGGTTTTTTTCGGCTTGTTTTTTTTTCTTCTTTAGTTTTGTCGCTGCTTGCAATGGCCACAAAAATAGCCAGCGCTGCACACAAATCTCATTTTGGGGAGTTGCCCCGCCCCGCCCCACCACCGCCGTGTGCTCTATTTGCCGCATAGAAAGGAGAGGCACCACCAATTAGTGAGAGTCGTATTACAGATACCCTGGGTATGCAATGCTTCTGGGATATTATGGGCAACACTTTTCATTCAGATGAAATATTCCATCCATAAATCGTATATCATCCATAATTTCAGGAAGTATTGGAAAGTAAATTTTTGAACTTTAAAGCAGGTATTTTCCTTGTTCTTCGAGGATTTCCACATAAAAGATATCGAATCGTTCGTGGTGAATGGTCTCTTTTCGTGCCAGCCCCTCGTTTATGGGAACATTGTTTACAGCGAACCTCTTTCGCATCAACCTCTTTACCCCACCTGGACAGTAGGGTACGAAAACTCCAACAAATGGTACTTTTGTGCACTTTTCTTGGTTTATTTATCGCTGGTTGCAATGGCCACGAAAATAGCCCCGCACAAATCTCATTTGTGGCTAGAAAAATAACGTTGAAGCAGAGCCTGAACCTACCCGAACATTACAGAGAGTCGTGCCACAGATACTCTATAAATTGGAATCTATACTTCTTTATCCATCATAGGAAAAAAAGGGCAATAAAATATGTAAAAGAACTAAAATCTCTTTAGGAGTCCCTGGGGGGTGGAGGAGGCTCCAGTTCCTGGATTGCTTGGAAACGTTCCAAAAAAGCGGGAAATATTTAATGCGGTCACCGGCTCTTTCACAAGCCACAAACTATTTTCGAATATGTCTATCCCGTTCGTTGCATATTCGTTGAATATTCCCATATTCATTTCGCTTTTGGTCAGCATTCATTTGGGGTTTGGGCTGCTTTTTTTTTTGTTATTTTTAGCGCCGTCTAGAGTGGAGTGTGCTGTGCCCAGCACTCTCTCATTGTGAAGCATCCTTCAGACGTCGTTTCTTATGTAAATTTTCTGTCGATTTGTACTCTCTGTTTTTGGCATGGAGATGGAGATGACGACGACGACGATGATGATGGCTTTGGAGTGCGGGACTGCCCGGGGGCTCCACTCCGCTCGAAACTAATAAAACGTCAAAGCAATTTTGACAACATGCAACTTGGAGATCTGTAAAAAAAAATATGTACCATCTTGAGTCCCCCCTTCCGCCTCCTCAAACGGAAAACTTTGCCGGCAAGTTTTTCCATCCTCTCCACTATTTTCTTTGGCAATGCTTTCATTTTGGCCAGGCCTTGGGAAAAACGAAGAAAAACAGATGTAAAAGCGAGGTCTGTCTGTCGGTAGGGGGCGGCAACGGGCCATGTCTGGTCAGAGTTTAAGCCCGGCTTAGGCTCTATCTAACTGGCATATCAGCCATAAAACTAGACATTAAAGCCGTGTGAAAATTGCCAACTCAAGTGTTAAGCTGCGAGAAAGAAAGATGGAAGAGAGACAGAGACAGAGCAAGAGAAAGAGGAGCTGCACAGTGGAGAGTGATCCAATGTTTATGCGGGGCGTATACGATGCGTAGAATTCACGAAATCGGAACTGGGCTTTGCCAGAAATCCCTACTGTTCGGCTCTCGACTAAAAGAATTTATATAAATACATAAATATATAATCAAGGAGTTGCCTTCTAATTTCTCTAAGGAATTAAGTTCTTTCCTGATCGATTTTCATGGATTGATGTTGCAAAATAAACTCCGCATAAACAGGGAAACCGCGAAACAGGACAGCAAGCAGTAGAGGGACAGCGAGAAAGCAGTGTGAGAGCGAGTGAGATGCAGCTGGAGATATCACAGCGAGAGCCAGTGAGACGGCGACTCCTGGGGCCAGTGTTGAGTAGGTGTTTTGGGTGATAAGCAGCGCCTCGTCAAGTGCTCATAAAAATGTGTTGCCTACCTGTTAAGGCCGCATTTCGACACGCCCATTTCTGTGAGACATGGGTTAAGTGCGGTGTCATTAGCACACCCACACACCGGGGCACCCACACTCCGGGGCACACTCGAAAATTCAAGTGAAGTTCGAATCAACTCCGCTACAAGGTTGTGCGACAGTACGACAATCGTTTTATGGCCTGGCCCTAAGCGCCATTTCAGCTTTTCACACTTCTCCGTTCCGCTCCAAGGATGACGCAGCCCTGTAACCATGCGTCCCTATCCCTGGCACTGTAGGACAGTAAATGCGTTAAAGGACCTTCACAAAAAAACCCCTGCTGCCGTTAATAAAATTATGAAATGTATTTGATGTGACAGCCACCACATAAAATTATTCCCTTTTTTTCCCTTCTCCCTAATTTTTTTTCTGTAAATTTTGTGTCTCAATTCAATTAATTTTTGGGGTTTCGGTGGCAGGTTCGGCGGTAAGTGCCTTGCCCCAAAGTGGCAGCGTAGGACCAGGACGCAGCACCTGCTGTGTGGTTAAATTTTAATGCTGCGGTTTGTGTGCGATATCTTTCGATGGGGTTTGGGTAAATGAAATTTTAATTGCCATGCGATTACTCGTTTTACTGTTGTGTAAATTCTGGAAAGTACAAGACGAAAATTCAACCGAAAACTTGTGCCCAAATGCTTGACAAAAGTGCAACGAACCGTGGCCTGTGCTGTGCAACAAATTATGAAAAAATCCACCGCCTCGGTCTGGCCTGGACCGCAAATGCAAATTTATGAAAAGACCAAAGCAGCGAGAATTAGGAACAGGGGTCCAACATCAGCTGTCGGCAGTGCTCTTGAGCTTGAAAAAAATGTATGGAGAGGCAGACACACACACAGGAAGAGAGAGAGGGGGGAGAGGGAGAGACCCTGAATGGAAATGGAGCTGGGAGTCAGACAGTCAGACGGTAGCGGAGGGGGCACTGGAAACCTGCTGATGGACAGACAGACAGACAGACACAAACGGTTGAGTAGAGCCTCCGGTTGAGTAGTAGTGTGTCTGGCTCTGACTCTGACTCCGGCTCTGGGTCTGGGTCTGCTTCTGGGTCTAACAATTACGTGAATGGCGAAAAATGTCGAAAAATGTAACAAGCGAACCCGTTAAAAGCACACAGAATGCCATCGCAATTTATGGCACAAGAGAATCATCGTCAGAATCTTTGTCATAACATTGGGGATACACTCCACCCAGTGCGGGGTAGTATGGTGCATTCATGAGGTTGGTAGATCAGATAGATATTTTCATAGGAAGCAATAAGTAGTTTTCTTTGAGTGACATTTCAGGCAGATATTTCTTTTATTCATCATTATCCATCATTCTTTGAAATAAGCACTATCCTATACCGATTTGAACATCCTCACAGGCCCCTGCTGGAACAAAGGGTATATACCTTGTTTCCGATTTACATGGATCCCGAATTTTATGCAAATATTCAAAGTATTCCATAAACTTTATCCTCCCTTCTAAACGAGTGCCTCCCTTGGTTGGGGAAAAGGGTATAAATGGGGGGGATAAAGTCGTCATCAAAGAGCTCTCTTCTGGGTTTTCCATCTTCCGATTCATTGCTAGTGAATGCTAGTGAAACTTTAGTGGGTATTGTTTTCGCTGTTTGTTGTTGTTGATAGCAACCAGCATTGTGGCAGACGCTGCGTCTCGTTTGCCGACTGTTGCCTTTTGGCGCTCTTCCTCTCCCTCCCTCCCTTCCTCCCTCTCTCTGATTAACTCATTCATACATTCAGGATTTTCCTGCAAAAAAAAAAGAGTGTGGGGGACGGACCGTGGGGCATTGTTGGAGGAGCCTTCTTCATCTCTTGCTCTCCACAGCAGCGGCGGCAGCGGCCCTTTATTATGATTATTTTTCATTTCAAAAGTTGGCGGCGCAGAAAAAAAACGGCCGCCATCCAGAGGAGAACTTTGTGTGTAGTTGGCTGAAATATTTAAAGTGCGGCCAACACACACACACACACACACACACACACACACAGCCACCCACATGTTTATGCACACACATACACTCATGCATATTCATGAATTGCCTTTGCAATTGGTGCGTAGTTTCCTATACCCTGTACGGAGGGCCTTATTCGTTTTAGGAGGTGTTTGGCATTGAAAAAGAATGAAGGCAGGCATCGAAGCAGGGCCTGCTTAAGAATGATTAAAATAATAAAAACGTGGCCAAAGTTAGTGGATTTTTAAATTTGTATTTTCATCATGTTTCGGAAATATTCATTGCAAGGGTCTTACTCTGCGGGCTTTCGCCTGAGCGATAATTTGTAAAATGCATAGAAATCTTAGACCAAATTGATCGAAATTATATCTCTATTTCATGCTCTACTAAATCATACAGCTGCCACGAGACTTAAACAATTATTTTTTAAATTCTGCAATATTTTACAGCAAATGGAAAACAGAGAAAAAGTGGTTGACTTTGCATAAAAGTTTCATCGATATCTTGAATGCCTCACAAACGTTAGATCTTCCAGGGTATCTGTAGCCTCGAATCCCAGAGCCTCAAAGATGCTTCCCCTACTCGTATTTATGCCGTTTGTTGTTGCTTGTTCTTTGGCTCGTTTAACTTTTGAGCAGCAGGCGCTGCAGCAGCAGCAGATGCGGAGGCAGCAGGCGGCATGCCGGTTTTTCTTTCAGCTGCAACTTTAATTGGAGATCGCTGAATGCAGCCGCCACTGCCTCTACCGCTGCCACTGGCTGGCGTTGGCAAACGTGTTTTAATTTATTTCTTTTTGGCAAATTTGGCATTCGTTTCCTACACGACTTGCAGCGAGGGAGGTCAAACCATCGTTTTGTTAGGTGTCTTACTAACTGTCTTCACTTACCTCTTTGTGGCAATCAGTTCATGGCGGCAGCGTCGGCGACCTCGGATTATCAGTGGGCTGATAAGAAGCGTGGTGGGTGGTGGCTGGTGCAGCTCCTTTGGTTGTTGTTGTTGTTGTAGCCACCGCTTAAGAGGACATCCCCTTTTGTGGCAGAGTTGCACAAAAGTCACCCGCTTGTGGCAAAAGCGAAAGAAATTAAACGATAATTTTTTTTGTAAGGGGGCGCCCTCACCCACACTCGCACACAAACACACACACAATGACAAAACACTCTCGCACACGCACACACTGAGAAGCGAGCGAGCGAGAAAACACAGCACACACTCCCTCTCTTTCTCTCGTTTTGTTTGTTCTGCTTTTGCTTTGCTTTTACTCTGCGTTGCACTCGCCGCAACGTTGCAACATCATCCACATATTACACTTGTGATGCTGCTGTTGGATTTCTTACATCGAAAGCACTTTCATGTAGCTGTTGTTGTTGTTGTTGTTATTGTAATCCTCTTGCAGCAGTTGCGGCTTGGCTTCTCCCTCCTGCCACTGCCCCTTATTATTCTCCTTTTTCAGCTGCTACCACTGCTTTGACGACTTATTCTCCCATTTGCTTCACACAGCCATCCTGCGTGGGCAAAGGATATTTTTCTTTCTTTGCTTTGCCTCGGCTTGGCTTGGCGTCGCGGTGGCGCCGCCTCGATTCTGTTGCACGGCTAAATTCGCGCACATTCAATTTCGAGCACGACAATTGCACACGGATCACGACCACGACATTTCAGGCACAATTCTACTACATTTTTATTTATTTTAAATTTTTTGCGAGACGCAGACCGTTGTTGATTCCGACCGCTTTTCCAGTGTGACCGCGGAGTTATCTTTGAAATATACCGTCACACCCTCGAAAATATATACCAAAATATACTGGCTCACTAAAAAAATATACCGTAAATATACTGACCAACTCAAGTTTTATTACACATATTCCTCGTTTTTAATATTCCGTCGAATATTACTAGCTATATGGAACATTTAGCCATGCCCACATAATTTTAGGCCGTTGATGAATAAATTTTCTACAAGATTGGTTAGTTGTTAATCCTTGCTTTTATTGTATTTCTTGTAAAAAAAGGTTTAAACGAAAAAGTTCAACAAAAAAAGAGTCGCAATGTTGCTGGTATTTGAAGACGTGATGCGTGTATAGGCCTTTGTACACCCTATTTCGCTAATTTTATATGAAGATCGAACGTAATTTATTAAGACCTTTTCTCAAATTGATATTCTTTAGACATATTCAAGTACATTATTAGTATCTTGTATATATTTATGTCGATCCTGATACCTACTGAGCCTTGGAAGACAAACATATTCACAATTCTATAACGTCCATTTCCCCCAGGGTATGTGTGCATGGAATGGGACTCATTGTTCTGAACCGGTTATGACGACTAATTCTTGGTTAATCTTTCTTTCGTCGAATATTCCCAGCTATATAGATCACTTATTTTTGCCCAGATAATTTTATATGATTGCTGAAACAATTTTGATCAAGATTAACTATTTTTAAGTACTTGCATGTTTTTTGTTTTGACAAAAACACGATTTCAACAAAAATGTTCAATAGTCGCAGGTTGTGACGTCAATGTTGCTGGTATTTGCAGACTCATTTGTTGTCAACCAGGGTATGGCGTTTTTATACCCTATTTCGTGAATATTATATAAAGATACTGTGTTCCAAGCTGCTTTCAAATGTAATTAACAAAGGCCTTGTTTTAGATTGCATTTTTTTGGTCTATTCATGCATTTGATTAGGTGTTTGTATATAAATCCTGATCCCAGTACCAGTTCTTTGTCTCTGTAGACAGACGATGAGCTGCAAAATATCGTTTAAAAGTTTCTGCATTAATTAGTGCCTGGAATGACACACATTTCCGCAATTCTATATCATCCATTTCCCCAGGGTATGTGTGCATGGAATTAGCAACATGTTTGTGTATGGAATGGGACTCATCTGCTGCGAACCGGGTATTGCCAAATCCGAATATTTCAAGCTATATAGAGTTTTCAGCTTTGCCCACTTAGTTTTATCCCATAGATGAATACATTTTCTATTTTCTAACATCTTTAAATTGCTTGTAAGTATTTTATTTTGACTACAATACGGGTTTCAAGTAAATGTTGCTGCATCTTTTGTGTATGGAATGCGCAACATTTGTGCATGGAATGGGACTCATTTCTGTGAACCGGTTATTACATATTCTACCCGATTCAAATAAATACCAAAATATACGGTCTCATTTGAAAAATATACCGAGTGGTGCGCGCCAAATCGAACTTTTTTGAATGTGAGCGACAAGGATTTAAATGTTGTCAACCGGGCCTTTATCTATGCCCACATAATTTTATACGATTAATGAATCAATTTTCTACTTAACTGGCCAGTTTTTAGTCCTTGCTTTTATTGTATTTTGACTAAACAAGGTTTAAGCAAAATAGTTCAACAAAAAAACAGTTGCAATGTTGCTGGTAAATTAGCAACATTTGTGTATGGAATGGGAGTCACTGTTGCTAAAGCGAAACTGCGGCGAATCGGGTATTGCCAAGCTATATAGATTTGCCCACTTAGCTTTATCGCATAGATAAATACATTTTTTACAAGATTGCTTCTTTAAATTGCTTGTAAGTATTTTATTTTGACCAAAAAACGGTTTTCAAGTAAATGTTGCATCAACATTTGTGTATGGAATGGGACTCATTGTTACTAAGGCGAAACTGCGGCGAAAAAAAATGTTGGTCAAGACCAGTGTGACCCTCAGAACGGCACCAAAATATACGGTCTCATTTCAAAAATATACCGCAAATATACTGACGAATTCAAGTTATATTTTACATATTCCTCGTTTTTGATCTTCCGTGGAATATAACAAGCTATATGGAACATTTTGCCCTGCCCACATTATTTTATCCGTTTAATGAATCAATTTTCTACTTGACTGGCCTATTCTAAATACTTGATTTTATTAGATTTCTATATAACGTTGAAAATGAAATTTAATAGATTGATTAAATCGGTAAAATATTTCGAAATATACCTTCGGTTCAATTTTGACCTCAAAAAATACCGAAAAGTATTAAAAATACCGTAAAAGGTCACCCTGTGCTTTACACTATTTTGAAAATAGCACTACTAGTGTAAACCTGAAACAGAAATCCTGGAAAAATACCAGTGCTGCAAGCAGTGCACCGAGATTGGCGCGAACTTTTGAAAATGTACACATGTAAGCAACTTATCAAATTTAAATTCTCGTTAAAATGGATACGTTGATTTAGAGTGTAGTTGAGATTCCAGTCCAAGTAAATAACAGCCAAAGCAAAACCTTCACCCAAAATTAATATAAATCTTTAAAAAATCACACTAAAGTGTTAGTCGAGTCGAGTCGATGACCCGAATTTCCGAAACCATTATATAAGCAAAGTTGACTTTGACACTATTCAACAGCGCTGTGATGCTTCACTAAGGCCTTCTTCGTCTATTAAGTCGTGTTGGGCAGGATAAATATCTATGGGTGGGATCAAGTTTAAGAATGTAGAAGGTATTGACCGTAATTATTTCGATCGAATAAAAACACGGCGCGCAAAATAAAATAGCGATATGCTGCTATCGTTTCCGGTGGAAAACGACTGAAGTTGTCAGGAAAATATGCGATAAATATTTGTCATTAGTTGCCCTAGTTCTAAGGAGAATATATTCAATACTCAAATAACCCTTTGCGAAGGTATAACGAGGGGCATATGAATGAGATAATCATTTCCAGTTAATCAATCGTTCACTGTCAGCGATTATGGGACAAGTTCTTGGGAAATAACTCTGCAACGTTCACGGATAATGATGCTCTTCGGCAGAAAAGCATACGCAGTGGGTTCTGATTGATAACCTTTACACTTCGCGATGTCAGCATGCGGGGGTTGTGGTTGGGCTGGGGCTGATAAGACATTGATTGGTATGTAATCTCGTTTGTCAATTGGTAATATGTACTCAATTTACTTCTGATAGATTCAAAAAATTGGGAGCCCCAAGATATTAAACAGGTGGGAAGGAGTTCAACAGTCAATGGGTTGACAACAGCGATACCTATGTACTAGCTCGGCAAGTCTATCAGTAAATGTGTTAAAGGTGTGGTTTGGGTACAATAGTCAGTCGGCTTTCGAGTTTCTTGCTCTGCGCAACATGGGCTCCGGGTTCCGTCCAATATATAAATGGATCGTATTCTGTTGTTTCTTTGCGATTTGTCTAGTGTTTTTGCCACAACAAAAGAGCGATGGTCCGTCACCGAAATTTAGAGCACCTCAAGCAGTGACAACAAGCCTAGACGACTCCGAAGACGCGAATGACTCAAATGCCTTTCAAAGCGATGGGACCGATGGGATCGATGTGAGCGATGTAACTGCATTGCCGTTGTACTTTGTGGAGAGCTCAAAATGCAAGATTCCGTATGTGGACCCCTTTGGGGCGGACGCAATGGCCATTTACAAGCCTATGGTGTACGAGCCCTGCTCTAACGACACCGCCCTGGTGACCCCGATCTACGATGTGATCAGACGGCGCTATGTGCTGCACATCAATGAGACTCTTGCCTCCCAGCTGCTCAATTCGAGCGAGATTGAGTACAATTGCTATTACCAGGAGATAAAAGGTAGCTCGTCTGACGGCTACGACAGGTACTATACGCGAAGGGATATTTGGTTTGCCTCGGAACCTAATTCTTGTCTTTAGCGTGGATCGCAAGTACTTCTCCCAGGACTATGTGGTGCCGGTGCATGTTCAGGGCTTGATTTTGGGCTGCCATCGGATAGACAATACGTCGCACATCCTGCAGAGCGATGCCTACACGCTCGTCCAGTACAGGGCCCCGCCGCCAGGACTCTTCCTAGAGCCATCGAAGCGGAAGCCGTCCGTCATCATGTTCGGCATCGACAGTCTATCGAGAATCAATCTGAGGCGCACCATGCCCAAAGTATACAACTTTCTCACGCGCAGTGGATGGTACGAGCTTCAGGGATACAACAAGGTAAGTGACTAAGGACCATGGCCGTAGCAGCAACTAATTGGCCTTCCAGATAGGCGACAACACGTTTCCCAATCTGATGGCTCTTCTGGCCGGCTATAGTCCCGAGTCGGCCAGGGAAAATGTCTGTGACTGGGAAACCCAAGGCTGTCTGGACCAGATCCCCTTCATCTGGAAATATTTCAGGAACGCCAGCTACCTGACGGCGTTTGCCGAGGACGAGTCTGGGATAAACACCTTCAACTATTTTAAGCCTGGCTTCAAGGAGCAGCCAACGGACTACTACGTCAGGCCTCTCCAGAAGGCAGTCGAGTCGGATTTGGACACATGGAAGTGTGCCGAGTGCTCGCGGAGATATTGCATTGGTCGCCGGGAAACGAGCAGTTATGCCTACGATCTGTGCAAGGAGTTCGCCAGGCGGTACGTGGATGAGCGACCCATTTGGGGCCTGTTCTGGTCGAACAGTTTCAGCCATGACAGTTACCGAATGCCATCGAAAATGGAGGACTACGTCCTGCAGTACATGCTGGACTTTGAGGCTGATGGCGTGTTCGAGCAGAGCATTGTGATATTTCTCTCCGATCACGGTACACGCTGGGGGGATTTAATGTACTTGGAAAGTGGCTTTCTGGAGTCGCGACTTCCCTCAATGTTCATCTACCTGCCGCCCTGGTTCCGCGCCCATTACCCCGAATATGCCCAGGCCCTGGAACTGAATCAGCATCGGTTGACCTCCAACTATGATCTGCACAACACTCTGAAGCACATCGTAGAGATAGGCGGAGATAGAGATACCGAAGGCCGGAAACCGGAGCTGCCCAAGTCCCACGATTGCCCCAAATGTCACTCGGTGTTCTATCCCATGGACGAGCATCGGTCATGCGAAGATGCTGGCATACCGGAGCACTATTGCACCTGTCTGCCCTACAAGAGGCTTTCCGGCGACTGGCCCCTTCGCATCGCTCCTCGGGTCATTGACCGCATCAACGAATACCTCAGCGGCAGAAATCTCAGTGCAATTTGTGCCAATTTATCACTGTCTTATGTACACGAAACCGAAATTCTGATCCCCCTCGATCAGAGCTTCCACGATGATATATCGCTCTCCGAGACTGCCGTATATCGCACTATGTTCAAGGTAAAACAGAACAGTGCCGATTTCCGGGCCACAGTCGTCTTCAATAATGTTACAGAAGCTTTGGAGGTCAATGTGACGTCTATAAGTCGCCTCGATTCCTATGAGGACGATGCCACCTGCATCGACGACAAAACCGACAAATCGTACTGCATTTGTCTGAGCAATCTCAAAGAGTAGCCTACATAGATACCTTCTAGGCACATTATTGTTCCACAAGTGTTGTTTCCTGTCGTTAACAAAATAATTAACTAATTGAAAATCAGATATTATCTCATATTTTTATGACTACTAGAGCTACAGGAAGGTGACATATGTACATAAATACATATACATATGTACATCGACTATCTAAATATATCATATCTCTAACATGATTAATCAGGCAGGCCGGTATGCGGTTTTCAATTTCGAAAAACATTTCCGATTCAGTTTTGAAAACGCAAAAATGGGTGCTTCCACAAAACGCAAGTCGCAAATTTAATAAGTGATTAATTAATGCAATAGCATTGAATTGAAAGCATTACTAAACTAAACTACATTACTAAACTATTTTTTTTTACCTAAGCTTAAGTTATGTCATCCAAATCGAATGACTATATAATTGAATTACATGCCGTCTTCGGATAAATGTTTGTTTTATAAACAACTCAGAGTTTTTTTTGTACCATATACGAGAATAATATTGAAAGGCCTTGTTAAAAAATCTACTATCTATGCGAAAAGATGCAAAATTATTAATTACATTTTTGAAAAAAAAGCTTGTTTAAGTTTACAGTTTTTGTTGAGCTGTATAATGTTTTCTGTATGAATGCTGACGACGTACTGAAGAAATATAGAAAATTATAGCCAAAGGGATCGGATAAATATAGACAAAGCCTAATTTGGAGTAAAATACTAATATACGGCTATCTGACTGTATCTGAATTGTATCACAATTACGTTGCCATTAAACCATAGAATATTATGACCCACAAATCTGTTATATTTTAACAAATTCCTTTTAAATTCGGACTTTTAGTTCGGACAATATACCATAGATCGCAGCAGAATGTGCATCCTTCGATGAAGATTTGTTGGCACACAGGCCCATCCGGTGTTGTAGGTGAGGAAAACGAAGCAGATGCCTCAGCGATGTCTAAAGATTGTGCACATCACCTTGATAACGGAATTTATGTCGGGGCCCATAGGTAAATTGATTGCATGTTTCCATTCCTGGTATTGGACAGCCATTGCACCGGTGCAGACTTTCAGAACATCGAATCTTGTGTTGGCTAGCCATCGGACATATAGCCCTCAGTGATTTTGCAGTTACTGCAGTTAATCGAGCCAAAGACAACCCAGCACGCATTTGGTGTCCATAGTAAAGACCAGAGAGATAGACTAGAACTGAGGAAAGACTCCGTTGCCAGTTCATCTTCCGCCATGCAACTGATAATCACTTGAGCTCTGACTGGGAAACAAACTTTGTGTTATCAGCCGATCCTATAGATGCCTTCTCTGGGTACTTCAATAATCATCTATTGTAATTAACTGATTAACTAGCTCCCTGCAGTGCCAGATCAGAGCACAAAAATGTTCTGGGGAATACCGTATACCGTGCGTCATTTAATTCGTCCAACCCCAAGGTTGACACAGTTCCTCTACATTCACAGAGCCTTGGGATCATACTATCGGTATCATACTATGGAATCTATATATTAGTCAAAACATATAAATTACCTATAGAAACAACATATATTTCCTCACAGTAGCTTCTTTTTTTATGGAATATTCCTATGTGGTCGGAGATGCTTAAATTTGATCAATTTTATAGCACACTCTTCAAGGAAGGGTTTATTCTAAGAATTAAACGCTTTTTTTTCCTCCGGGGGCTTTCGGAGCTTTTTAGCCATGTTCCAAACACAGTTACAAACTTAACTTGATTTTCGCAACAAAAGCTTTCACGCTGCCAGGCTTCAGCAAACGACCGTTAATCGTGGGAGTAGTACTATTACTAGTAATAATCGTAGTATGCGTCGCAGCAGAAGGTGTCCCCTGCTTCCCGTTCATTAAGTCCTAAGTTTCGGCATGGTAATTCTCTGCAAACGTTTGACACGGCTTTTCCAGTCGGCCGTGAGGTTGCACTTGCGTTGTTGTAGGTGAGGAAAACGAAGCGGGCGCCTGTGGCTTACAATTTTGGATATCCACTTGGGAATGGGATTCTGGTTGTTGTCCAACAGAAACATTGGAATGTCAGCGCGATGAGCATTCGAGCACCCCCAATGCACCTGTGCAGACTCTTAGAGCAGCGATGTGTCCATCAGATAGTTGTCGGCGTACCCAGTTCTCGATGGTTTTCCAGTTTCCGCGGTTGGTTGTGCCGAGGTGTGGTATCAAATTGGTATCAAAATTAAGGGAAGGAGGCAGAGGGGCAGGCCAAGTTGCTTGTGTGGGCCATGTAAATGGTAAAATTCGTTTCGACTTTGACTGAATTGAGCACAACCATCTGTGGTTGCTGGTTTGAAGGCATTTGCAGAACATGTAGAAAAAGGCTTCGAGAATCGAACTATGTTCGCATTTCAAGGAACCTAAGAACCTAACCTAAGGAGCCTTATGCTGGAGATGATAACTCAAACCATCGTGTGTGGCACAAGCCCGAAAAAATGCTTGGTGTGATATTTATGCACAACTTGATCAGGGGTGACATAGACAGCCCTGATCTGTTGAGCCGCATAAACTTCACGATTCCTATTAGACTGACTAGAAATTTTATACCGTTGTTCCTTCCACTTTGTAGATCGAATTATTCCTTGCATGAACCGTTTAGGGTCTTATGCTCGGGTCTCCCTCTACCATATTATATCCACCACTAATTCTCTTCCTCTTATTAAATTACTCATCCTTACACACCTTTCTATTAATTAGTAATTGTAGTGGTATTTGTATTTTGATTGCATGCTTAGTTTCTTAGTAAGTTTAGTGCTAATTTTCCGCGAATGTTAGTCTAATAGCTATCTTTCTTGCATGTTCGCGTTCGGTTCGACTACGCACCGTGCGTCATGCGGCAATGCCCCTCGGTCGGTTGGGCGGGAGGAGGGCTGCGTTTTGCCTGGGATCCGCGCGTAACAGCCTTCTGCTGGTTTCACACGGGTCACTTGACGGTGCAGTAACTGCATCGCCTCTTGAAAGATGCAGTCATTGCATGTCAACGTCCAAGATAGTCTGCTCAGCACACAATCAGCCCGAGCGCTTCCGAGTACTACGAAGATAATGACTCTTATAAACAATAAATGTCTACACATTATATTACAACTTATAAAGAAATAGACTAAGACGTAGAGAGAGAGACGCACGTAGATCATCTTCACAGCTTGAGCTGATGACCGCTTGATACATTGTCTAGCCTCTAGGTGTTTCGCACATATTTTTTTGGGAATTTCCTAATCGCTCTGAGGTCTCTTTTTTGTATTACTTATTTTCTTGATTTTAAGAACGAACCTAATGATAACCTGCGTTTCATGAAATTTCTGAAACCACGACAGGCATTCCTGCTCTTTCCTCTACTCTTATTTATCTGTCTTTCGCTTCTCACTCCTCTCCGCTCCTCTCCGCCAGCATAAGTACACTGCACGACGAAGAGTGTGCAACGTAGAGATAGCATGAGAATGGGTCCCGAATGTAGATCATCTTCACAGCTTAAGCTTAGAGTGACAACTGATGACCGTTCGAGAGATTGGCTAGACACTAGGGATTTTCTTTATCGCTCTGATGCCTCATGCGTTATCTTTCTGATGTTTTTCAATAGATGATGCGAGATGATTTTTGTTGAGAGATGATTTAGTAGACTTATATTTATTCAGGCAGTTTCGTATATGGCCTTTCCCATATTGCATCTTTTATTCTACTGCGTATACCTTTTGGTTTTAAGAATCCAACAGATGACAACGTGCGTGTGGCGCCAGCTCAGAAATTGCAACTTTCACCGCCCCCCTTCTTCCATTTCTCAGGTCATCGCTGATAGCCGTGCACATGCAGTTCAAGATAGTCCTTGCCCCGGGCCGAGTAGGTGGGCTGCCTCCTCCCACCCTTTCTTATCTGCGGTTATTATCAGGCATCGCCAAGTGGTTTTCCGGCTGTGGTGTTTACTTTGCCGGGGCACGTATAATAACAAAGGGCTTGTCTTTTCAAGCTGCATCCAATGAACTTTATGTGGCTTGCATTTTGTCATCAGCACTCATAAAAACCTATCTAAAATTAAATCTAAGGTGCAGCAGGAAAAATCAAATAAAAGGTCGCACTTGAAACCACTCGTCTATTCGTCCCAACATTCATTAGTAGGGGGAGCAGGACGGATAACAGCAGTCTAGCGATCTAGCGGCCAAGCGAACGGGTAGCAGCAGTCAGTTCCAGGGGGCAAGGCATATAGATACAGTAGGAGAAAATCTTTGGTGGCCCTACTAGCAGGTCTAAGCTACTAGACAGTTGCAGGCACCGACAGGCATTCACATTGGCAGGGGGAAATTATTTGGCGGCTCGAGATACAGATACACCATCGTCTCATTGTGACTATATGTACATATATCCTGTGTCCTGTCGTACCAAAAAAAGCGAAAATCTTGATCTTGTTCAAATTTTTAATGTAAAAAGTTACATTGGCCGTAAACTCCGAGTAATGCCGATCGACGGACTGGCGAATATTTTGACTGTGAATTGAATTGACTGAGAACTGAAGAAATGCAATACATGTAAGCAATATATAAGTAATAAAGTTACATATGTATGTGTGTGCAATTATGCAAGGAGTGCGTACATGGTTATATCTAATTCAAAGTTATTTGTATCGTTGCAGCAGTATGTGAAGCCATCGACAGCCGTGTTGGGCAAGAATATGGGGCAGGGCACAGTTTCGCAAAATTTTAGAGCATTTGGACGTTCAGGCGCGTATATGTTGTTGTACGTGAGAAAGATGGCCACCGGCTGGTTGGTTGAAGTTCTCACCACCTTGTACATCCACTCAGGCACGGGGTTCTTTGTGTCATCTCCCAGGATTATGGGACGAAGGACGGGGGGCTCCGAATCAGTCGGTAGCTTGAGGGTGCCAACAGCACCCGTCTTGATCCTCAGCGAACCACCTCCGTGGATAAGACTGCGCACCCAGCGCTCGATGGCCTCCCAGTTGCGGTCGTTGATGGTCTTGAACTGCGGCACCACATTCACGTACTTGAAGGTGGCGCTCATCTGGTCCTCGTACAGAAAATCTGCCGAGGGAGTCAAATGTCCGCGATTGATGACCACATCCCGGCTAAAGGGAATGTATGTCTGGTTTTCGCCGAAGATACGCCTGAAGGCACCGTAAATACTGCTGGGCATGAAGGTACTGGCATCCGCCGGACTCAGGACGTTATCTAGGCTAAAATAGACGGGGGGACGCGCTGGAACTGTGGGATGGGAGAACAGCCTAGCCTGTTAAGTCAATGCAGCTGGGAGAGATCATTGAGTACTCACAGAAGGTTTTTCCGTACACCGTGTGTGTCGTGAAGAGGGCCCTGACATTGGTGCGATCGTAGCAGGCGCGATACAGCTCCAGTTGCTGGTTGTTGATCGTGTAGCCAATGGAGTACATTGTGGCCGGACAGGATGCATCGGTGACGATTGTGGCAGTGGCGGGCATGGGGTAAATGCAACTCATCGGCAGCGGTGGGTTGAAGTTGGTGTCCGGCTCGCAGGTGGTCTGTACGATGTCGTCCGGCTGGCAGATCATGTGGAGCACCTCGCCAGCTTGCACACTCTGGATCAGCTTCGGCGCGTAATTTCCGCTAAGATCACGGTTGGTAAATATGCGATTGGTGCCCTCAATCATGGGCCGCGACAATGGGCAGTCGGCGTTCGCCTGAAGGACTATTATGTCGAGGAAAAAATGTGTCAAATCGAACAGTCCTTAAGAGTTCTTAATGTTACTCACCCAATCCCAGTGCAACGGCGATGCAAACCAGCAGATATTGTAGAACCCGTGAGGCTTTCATTATGATTGTTGAATGCTAGGCTCTGCCTCTGGAATTTATACGATCGGATCGGACGAATATGTTCTATCAATACATGTTCTTATCAGTCTTCTCAGTAGTAGCTCAGTAGCAATCAGCTTAAAGCAAGTTTTAATAAATCTCTAATTAGACAAATGTTATGACCTACAATTATGAAACAAATTAATTAAGTAAATAAAATATAATAGAACACCCTGGAAAACCCCAAGCATGGCTGTAGTACTAACTATTACGTATAAGACACAAACACCTATGACTCAAACTGTTTATAATAAAATTAGACCTTATACATTTATGACAACCCAAAACCTATTTTATTTTGGAGTAATAAAAGATTATTCAAATGTTTCAATACTAGTGAACAGATCATTTTGGTTTCTTTAATGGAGTATATTATATTTGGGATATTTTCGAATAAATTTGACAGCTTTCATTCAGTGAACTTTCGTTGATAATCAGATGTTGAAAATGGTGGCATTGCAGCAGTAGGTAAAGCCAGCGGCTGCATTGTTGACCAGGGCCATGGGGCAGGGGACGCTAGTGCAAAATCGTGGGGCACTGGGACGGCGTGGAGCATATATGTTGTTGTACGTGAGGAAGACGGCCAGAGGCCGGTTGGTTGAGGTTCGCACCACCTTGTACATCCACTCAGGCACGGGGTTCTTTGTGCCAGCTCCCAGAATCGCGCGATGAGGGACGGGGGGCCGGGCAGTATTCGGCAGGATGAGAGTGCCAACAGCACCCGTCTTGATCCTCAGCGAACCACCTCCGCGGATGCGATTGCGCACCCAGCGCTCGATGGTCTCCCAGTTGCGGTCGTTGATGGTCTTGAACTGGGGCACCACATTCACGTACTTGAAGGTGGCGCACATCTGGTCCCCGTACAGATAATCTGCTGAGGGAGTCAGATGTCCGCGATTGATGACCACATCCCGGTTGTTGGGAATGTATCTCTGGTTGTTTCCGAAGATACGCCTGAAGGCATCGTAAATACTGCGGACAGTGAAGGTCCTGGCATCCGCCGCACTCAGGGCGTTATCTCGGCTGAAATCGGCGCAGGGACGCGCTGGAACTGTGGGATGGGAGAACAGCCTAGCCTTTTAAGTCAATGGAGCTGGGAGAGATCATTGAGTACTCACAGAAGGTTTTGCCGTACACCGTGTGTGTCGTGAAGAGGGCCCTTACATTGGTGCGATCGTAGCAGGCGCGATACAGCTCCAGTCGTCGGTTGTTAATCGTGTAGCCAATGGAGTACATTGTGGCCGGACAGGATGCATCGGTGACGATTGTGGCCGTGGCAGGCATAGGGTTATTGCAACGCAACGGCAGCGGTCGGGTGAAGTTTGTGTTCTGTTGGCAGGTGGTCTGTACGATGTCGTTCGGCTGGCAGATCATGTGGAGCACCTCGCCAGTTTGCACTCTCTGGACACGTTTCAACGCGTAATTTCCCCTGCGATCGCGGTTGGCAAATATCCGATTGGTGCCCTCAATCATGGCCCGCGACAATGGGCAGTCGGCCTTCGCCTGAAGGACTATCATGTCGAGGAAACAATGTGTCAAATCGCACAGCCCTTAAGAGTTCTTAATGGTACTCACCCAATCCCAGTGCAACGGCGATGCAAACCAGCAGATATCGTAGAACCGGTTGGGCTTCCATGGTGATTGTTGATTGCTAGGCTCTGCCACTGGCATTTATACGGCTCTCGAGGCTACCGGGCCGTTCCTACTTTATTGTTACCGGGCCCCGCTCGCGGGCACGTGTCTACATTCAGTCCCAGAAGCAACAGAAGAAACAACAGAAGAGACTATTTTTGGCAACACATTCTGACCGCATACATGGATACATGGAGGCCGGGCCTAAAGTGCTGAAGAGGCGTTTTATTATTTTTCATTGTGCTCCGCACTTGATGTGCGGCTAGCCCTAGCCTGGCCCTAAAAATATTTTACACTCGGATATGCACTGTAATTTGTACTTCCATTTTCCGGCTCTGACATTGGCAACATTTCCTGGCCTCTCCTCTCCTCTCTCTCTCTGGGTCAACATGAAAGTGTGTGCACTTCTTTTAGGGTTTCGGTTTCCCTTTCTTACAGCCGCTTTCCGGCAGCCAAATGAAATTTTATTTTCCCGAATATTTAGCCAAAACTATTTCGCTGCATTCTGTGCTCTCACATGCAAATGCACATTGGAAAGCATATTTTTTGTGGCACAGTTGAGTGCGTTGCAAGCTCCAATCCGAGTGGTGCACGTATGGCAAAATCTAAGGAAAGCAGATACAATTGCGGGGATCATAAAAGGTTACTTTACAAATTATCCAAACCACTTATTATGAAACATGCGATCAAGATTCTCGCCTTTCTTCTGTAGAGAGAATATACAAGTTGGATCGATCTAATTTGGTATTCCTTGGTATTCGCAATTTTAGCTACGATCATACGGAGAGCAAATATTACAGAACATTCTAAAATTTCGTATTACAGGCATAAATTCTATTCAATTCTATTTGTGGCGCTCGCATCGCTCCCCAGAGAGAGTGGGAGGATATAAGGATAGGCTTTTTAGTATTCGATAATATTTAGAACATACTTCAAAGATATATGAAACCTTCGAAGCTCTCGTGTACCAGCAATGTCCTTCAATTTTATCACATTGTCGCTTTACTATTATCTTAACCGCAACTGTATATCAGCCTTTACATTTATTCGAGTACATATATTTACGATGTGCTGCTGCAGTTAATGGGCATGTAAATTCTCAATGGAAGGCACTCCTTGAGCTGTGGTTGACCCAACCCGAATTCACTCTGATGTACCTGTTCGAGTTCTGTTTCTAGATCACATAATGACACAATTATGCCAGAATCAGAACCAGAATCACCAAAATCGCCAGGGCCAGTGACAGTAACACAGCCAGACAGTGACTGAATGATTGTCTTCTAATGTCTGCCATTGTCTGGCCATTGTAGTATTTGTCGTTGGATCTAAGTGGCCATGTATTTTAATGTGCATTTTGTGAAATGTTTAATGCGCGGCAAAGTATTCTAGGCTTTTGTCTGCCTTCCGCTCGTAGAATGGTCCTGATGGAGGCGTAACGCAATTTCCGCAACTTACGAGCAATTTGGCGCTATTTGGGCACTTTTAATGTATGCTCACAGAAGCGAACCAAATTATGCCATATAAAATTTGCGACTCGAATCGTATGGTGTGGTGTGGTGCGGTGTGGTGTGGTGTGGTGTGGTTCTGTGTTTAGGGAATGTAATGGTCAATAAAAATAAAAGGGGCAAAAGCGGCGAAATCAACAAGCCGACCACAAACCGAAACATAAATTAAATTGTGCCGCACTGCAGACGGTTGATGGTGATGTCGGAGACGGGGTTCCCGATGGGATAGACTCATAGATAGGGCGGTGAATGGGTGTATGGGTGATGGCTGATGGGCTGCAAGTGCTGGGCCCTATTTACAATGCCATTGAGTTGCGTGTTTACAGCACAATTACAACTGTTAGATTTTATGAGAGCCCAGCTCATGTCCGGGCTGCTAAATTTATTCTGCACTTTTATGAGCTCCCAGTGGCCCCCAAAACTCCCAACCCCTTGCTCCGCTTCGACTTCACTTCCTTGGGTATTCCATCAGTTCCACACGCACAAAACAATTTCGCAGGCGTGTGTATTTAAAAGCAGCACAGCCATGCCCCTCTGAATAATTTATTTAATGTCTACTTTTAGGCGCAGCCCACAACACGGCCAAAAGGCAAAATCGCCACGGGCTTGGGCTTTATTGCACTCGCACGCATTGAAAAGTGGCAAACTCCCCCACAGCCCCCCACAGCCTCCACCGCCCCCACAATCGCAGCTTGAATTTAAATGGCCCAAATGCGAAATGGGGGGTTGGTTGTCGGCAATTTATGAGAAGCCACCGAATGACCATTAAAACTGGCAGCAAGAGTCAATTTTGAATGAGGCATGAATGAATCCAAAGCGTTTAGTTGCTTTTTGAACTGCCACGCGAACTTTTACGATTTATGAAAATTGATTTGCGGCATTCAGTCGTAAGAACATATATTTAATTCGAATTTAAGCGAAGAGGATAATCAAATGAAATGCACAGGAAGCGATGGTAACAAAATGTAGAATCGAGTCCGAAAAATATACGGTTCTATCATCCTTACTGACTGGGTAACGGGTATAAAAGTCCCGCTCGTTTCATCAAAAATTTGTATCTCAATCTAGTTGGTTTATCATTGGTCTATCATAGAAAAAGAAATACCTCTGAATAAGATTTCAGGCAATGGCCAAAACTCCTTTCGTTGCTGTATCGCTATATTTTTCATATGGTTGATTCTTGAAGTGTACATTTAGTTCCAGTAAATATTTGGGATTGTCCATCAGTTAGGGATTAAAAGTGGCTGGGTTGCAACAGAAGGTGAAGCCATCTGCGGCAGTGCCTCCCAATTGCAGGGGACAATTGACGACCTGACAGAAGGATGGCGCTGCGGGACGCTGTCGGGCGTAGATGTTGTTGTAGGTGAGGAAAGCCACTATGGGCCGATTATTGGAGTCGCGGACGATCTTGTACATCCAGAGAGGCACCGGATTGCGGTTGCCGCTCAGGAAGACCTGCCTCTGACCGTTGGCAGCGGGCAGCGTGAGGATGCCGTTGGCACCAGTCCGCACATTCACGAACTGATTGCCCCGCACCGAGCTGCGCACCCAGCGCTCGATGGCCTCCCAGTTGCGATCGTTGATGGTCAGGAACTGTGGCACCACATTCACGTACTTGAAGGTGGCGCACATCTGATCGCCGAAGAGGAAGTCCGCGGAGGCGGCTAGGTGGCCGCGGTTGATGATCACGTCCCGATTGTTGGGTATGAAGTTCTGGTTGTTGCCGAAGAGGCGCCGGAAGGTGGCATGAATGTTGCGCACCGTGTAGCTGGCCTCGTCCGCCCCCGAGATGACACCATCGGAGCTGAATCGCACACAAGGGCGTGTGGCATCTGCAGGATTCATTTTGAGCAAAGTTAAATCAGAGTCTGGTTGTTCTCTTGTTTCTCTACTCACAGAAAGGCTTGGCATAAACCTGATGCTCCACCCAGAGGGTTCGCACGGCCCTCCTGTCGAAGCAGCTTCGATAGAGCTCCAGGAACTGACCCCTGCCAATGTTATAGCCCACACGGAACATGGAGGCTCTGCAGCGGCGATCTGTCACCGGGATTGTCACTGTCACAGGCGGCCTCTGGCATGTCATTGGTAATGGGGGCACAAATGATGGCCTCTGGCCCCGCTGGCAGGTGACCGGGCGAACATCCCTCGGGCTGCACCACAGCTGGAGCGACTCTCCCACAGCGGAGCTGGCCGTCCGCTTCAGCATCAGCTGGCGATTGCGAAGACGAACCATGACAATGCGAGTCGTTCCCTCGACGATGGGCCTGGTGAAGGGGCACTGGCTCTGAGCTGTGTGTGGCAGAAGCCATATCAATGTTTAACTCAGGTTGGGTTGTAAATATCTGTGCGCTTACCCAAGGCACAGAGAGCCAGCAATGGTAGAAGACGTTTCAGCATATCCAAAACTCTCAGCGTCGCTGCAATCCTTAGTCTTCGGGCCTATTTATAGCGATCTCGGGCCAAGGCTGTAGCTATACCCAGCGTTTGTACAGCTGTTTCCCCACTAAAAGGGGCTCTTTTGTTGTAGCTTTTGAATGGTTTCCCGTATAGGTGTTCTGACTGGCGTGTGCGACCCACAAGCCTTTAAATGATGGCAGGCTTACATAAAGAGTACACAAAAAATGGACTCTAATGAACTTTCATTCATGTTCTGCCCGAATGCAACTCAATTTTGGGTTTAATTACATTCAATTTCGGGCGAGGAAAAGCCCCCAAAACATGCTGTAGTAGTGGCTGTAGCTCCCCCTGTGGAATAATGTCAACTTTTGTGCATCTGTTGCCGTGCTCTCGTATACGTATCCGCATTTGCAGAGCAAATGAAATTAGTTATTGGCCCGATGCCACAGCCCGACCAAACCGAATCACTCTTCATTTGGCATTTGGCATTTGCCCTCTGCCCCATGATTTCATTATCATTGTTTGCTCCTCAAATAACATTAGTTCGGGCTTTGGGTTGGTTTTAGCATTGATTTTGGCCATGTTGCGGCTGCTGATGGTCGTGTTGTGTGCTGTGCTGCCTGCCCCTAGTCGATTACATATTACAGACGGTTGAGGTGACTTTTTGGCTTTCTATGGGGGGGGGGGGGGGGGGGGGGGGGGGGGGGGGGGGGGGTGGGTGGGTGGGTGGGGGGGGGGAATGGGAAAGGTGCAATAAAAAGTGTGCCACAGATCCGTATACGCAAAGTATATATTTCTGGGCTCCACTGTTGTTCCATTGTGGTCTCGTCGAATATTTCATAAATTTATATTTGCCTGCTAAATCCCTTAACGACTGTAAGCGTTTTCCCGTTTATATGGCATACAAAATGGCGGCACAACTAATACATGCGCATATATAACACCGACTTAGGGCTCAAGTCTCAAGGCTAAAGGCGAAACGTGCAAACTTTGCATGCGAGCGAGTCGGGAAGCCGGTATCCTGCTCTCGATATCGGAATCTGTGTGCGAGTGTGGACGGCGAAGGGAGAGGCAGAGACATTTGACTTTTACGCGCAATTGAGCTTCAGAACTCGGGATCCGGAATAGTTGCGCAAACTGTAGCTGGAGTAGCTCTTAGGTGCAGACCTAGGACTGCCAGATACGGCGCACTCAAGCCGCAATACATCCCACACCCACTGCCATCGCCGTTGCCGTTGCTTATAAATATTTATAACAGCCCACTCGACACTCACTAAATTATTAAGTTAATGTGTCGCGCTATTCAAAAAAGGTACCAGCCCGAGCCCCTCCCGGCTTGGGGAGCAATAAAATTGCTAAGCTCCGCCCAGCACCCGCCATCTCCGGTTGAGCAAGGATGAAATGTGGCCAACACTTTGACAATTTCACGCGGCTTAGACAGCGGCCAAAGCCATTAGGAACATGAGACGTGTTCAACCGTGCTTTGATGTGTCTGTCTCTGGGTTGTTGCAACTATTAATAAGCATGTTAATGTTGCGCGAAATGATCAGCGAAATGGGAAAAGTTTTACATGCCCCGGAACTTGGCCTACGACCTGGGCCTAGGACTCATACTAAATGGTTCCCCGTTTCGAACTGCAATTATAAGGCCACCGGGCGACATATGAGCGATGGAAAGTTGGGCAACTTTGAGACCATAAATCAGAGATGGGTCTTAAGTGGGGCACTCTGAAATATGGCCGGCAATCTCGGTGGAGACTTATGAAGTTTGCAGATATCAGGGATCAGAGATGTCTGCCTGCGGTGGCATTTGGAAGTGTATTCTGCTCGCCATGCCTTGCTTTTATGTCCCGAATGTGTCACGGGTCGTATACGTTATATTGCATATTTTCAGCATTTGTTTGGCCATTGTTCGGCTCCTCGGCTGCTCGACTGCTCGGCTCTTTGGCTCCTCATGTAGACGATATGAGCATGAATTTCGGACCCCAATTGCGGTCAACGGCAGGTGCAATGCTGCAAGCCACTCCACGCCAGCTCTCTCTTCCGCAGCTTGACGTTTATTAAATTTTTCCACAACCCCGCAGAGGATGGTCGAGCAGGAAACGGAAACTGGTAGAGGGGAAGTGGGGAGGGAAGTGCACTTTATGCTTCACTGCGTGGCAGCCTTAAACTCCTTAACAGCGAGAGTCTTTAAGAGGAGCCTCTACCTCTTATATTGACTCTGGCCGCTTGAGTAAACATTTTCCATGTATTTTACTTCATTTTACTGTTTTCCACTCCGTTCGCTTTCCGCTCTCACTCTTCTTCTCTCTCTGTCTTTATTTGATTCACTTCTTTTTTTTTTTTTTTGGGTGGGATGGGAAATATCATCATTAGGACTACACATGCGACGACGTTCAAAGCGAAACGGCTCCATTACATTACAGTTTGCATGGCCCCAATTTTTGGGGCAATTATTTGCTTTGTAGACTGCCAAAAAGGCTACCACCACCAGCAGGCGGGACAGACACGGCCACGGCTGCTGTTCAGGCACGCTTCTTCTCAGCAGCTCATCCGCCTGCCGCCTGCCGCCTGCCGCCGCCTGTCGCTTGCCGCTTTTACACAATTTCCTTCCGCTTTGCTTTCTCTGTGAAAGTATTACGATGATTTGCATAATTTTAGCGCACCTACAGCAGCCGCAAAATGAGGCCTAAACCACGAGGGGGCTGGGAGGAGTGAGGGTGAAGAAGGGATCCTTGCCACTTGCCAAGTGAATCCTCCAGCGCATCCTTGTGAGCCCTCTTTCTGGTCGCTTTTTTTCTTGCCTGTTTTTTCGGCTCTTCTTTATCTGCTTTGCCTTTACGGGCCTTTGTTGAGGTGTGGGGAGCAGAGGCACAGGCAGAGGCAGAGGCAGAGGCAGAGAAGGTGGTTTCGGGTAGTTCTAGGGTGCTTGTGGAGGGTGGTTGTGGGTGGTGTTGTAGCCTACATTTTTGTAACTGATGTGCTGCGTTGGCTCTCTGCTTTGAATCCGCTTCTTATCTTTGTGCCTGATCGAAATTGCTTTTGTGTGGTTGCTGGTTGCCCTTACCCGCCCCTCTCCTGTTGCTGTATCTGTTCTTGCTGTTGCTATTTTAATTTCAGTCATGTGTGCAGCCGCCTTTGCCTCATGCCTCATGCCCCATGCCCCATGCCCCGTGACCCACCGAAAATTCTTTCTAGGCACTTTTGCAATTTTCTGCCTGTTTTGGGTTAGATATTCATATCAGCCCTATACATATTATGGCCATTTTCCGCTATAACTGTTACTGATTGCCGCTTTGTGGCATGCCACAGCCACAACGTTTTTATCATCCTCCACTCCGCCACTCAGCCACCGCTCCACTCCACTCGACTCCCACCTCTCGATTTTTGAGCACCAATTGAAATGCAAATTGGTTTTTGCCTAGAATGATTTGAAAATAATTCAGTTGGTTAGCATTTTTTGCTCTCCTTTTTTTCCTGGGGAGGAATGGCAGAGGGGGGAGCATTCAAACTAATCTGATTTACTAGCGATAATATCTGGCTTTAAATTTATGCATTTCATATTAGAATCTGATTTTGAGGTCAATCAAATGGAAGCAAACTCTTTGAGACTTGAAAATTTGATCGATCTATGTACCTAAAAAATAGCCACACAAAACCAGAACTGGAGGCAGAGGCAGGGTATTTGTTGCAAGGCATTTTGGGCTCAAGGCCAGTGGAAATTGTTGCCACATTTATTATCGTTTCGGACACATACTACATACATACATATATAAAGCGTTTTAGCGCTTGTCGCTGCCACATGGCGCTTCCATTTCCTTGTTCATTTTCATTTGCAAATATTTATTTGTACATTTCCTCTTTGCACTATTTACCCACTTCCGCTGCACACACAGATACACCGAGTGGCCGGTGGGGTGGGGGCCGGTAAAAGGGCTTTCATTTTCACTTTCCACAAAACTTACAGCAGCCCAACCAACACACTCACGAATGGCTGACCCAGACTCGAATGCAGCTGAGTGCAAATGCGAAAGCGAATCCGCCTGCGACTGCGACGTTTTAGTTTTAGCTTTCATTTTAGTTTCGGTTTCGGTTTAGGTTTAGGTTTGGCTCCTACAATTTGCTAAAACCCTGCCCTGCCCTCAGGCGATATATAAAGTAAGCCAAAACCCAAACCCCAACCCCCAAACCGCTCGCCGCCCAAGCAGCCTCCATAAGATTCGAGCGGCGCTCACCACGTGACTTCTGGTGATGCATCTGGCTTTTCCTCTAGAAATAATCAGTGGCAATGATTGGCGGGAAAATATAAAATGGAAAATGGTACGAGGATTGAGGACTATCCGCTTGGATGCGTCCCATCTGCCAATTGATTAATTGTCTTAAAAAGTCTTGAGCCAGCCATCTGTCGAATTAAAGCCGGCACAGATTTCATGTTTTAAAAAGTGGCGGAGGCAGTGTGCCCCTGTGCCCCATGACCATGCCAGGGTTCACGTGGGAAATCAGTGCAACGGTGTGTGCCCTGTGCCTGCCTGGGGCTCTGGCTCCGGCTCCGGCTCAACCTGGCTCGGGATACCATTGCCGCTGCTGACGTGCACATCATAAATTCTTAATGGTCATACACGCATCCTTGGATGGCATTCGGTTGCAACTGCAACTGCATCTGCATCGGCAGAGGCTGCAGTGCAATGCGGAATCCAATTCGAATTGCTTGCAATCACAGCGGATGTCAGGAATCACATCGAGACAACTTCATGTGCATTGCGTGTCTGTTAAATTAATAAATAATTATTCGTTCAATCTGCCTCTCGCTGTATTTTTCGCATACATTTTTACGCTGCAAACAATATCACTTTATTCGTTGGTTTCCTATGCGGGATTTACGCGCACACCTGTCCGCAGTTGATCCAGATTAATGGCCTATTTGGACGTTATCCTGCCGTTCACCGATGCCTTTCTTTTGTTTAATGATAAGCATTGCCCGAAAATCCCTGACACTGACAAGCTAATTAATAAATTATTTTGCAAGCAAATTAATTAGATTGTGGCCGGTGGTGAAAAGGCAAGTGAATGGTCATGCTGTGGCCAGTAAATGTCTGTGGAAAGTCGGCAAATGTTTATTCAATTTGTACGAGTTGGCTACTCGTTGGCGGCTTTCGAGCTCAAATTGCGACGACACTGATTGATGTGCGGTATTTTGGTGGTATTTTACAATTCAGTAGGTCCTTTCTGCTGTCTGTTCTCTCCATACATATGTCTTTTCAGGACATAGGGCTCCACAGATCCAGTCGAGTGTGCCTGTGAACCAGCCTTGGCCCGGCTTTGCTTGGCTTTTGTCTGGACACGCGCCTGCCTCGTCTGTCATCATTAAAATAATTTATCATCTCTGGATCTAATGTGTTGTTGCTCTTCATTGTTCTTTTTCCAGGCTTCTTTACTCGCAAAAATATTTTAATTAAAGGAAAGTAATTATTGGCCAATGCCTTTCTTGCATGCTAAAGCTTTTCAGTTAATTAAAATAGTTTTTTTTTTGTTGTTTTTATTATTATTACTATTGGGGGAAATGGGAAAGTAGTTGTAGAGTTTTACGACAGTCGCGTAAAATATGAATTCCGTCTGCTTTCAATTGCAAAAGCAGAACAAAAGGGAAAACAAAGCAATTTCTGTTTAAATATCGTTTATTACTTTGTGCTCAACCATTAATTAAGGACAAATGCTGGGCGATTATTGCGTGTTGTGCCGCACCCGCACCCGGGCCCGCACCCGTGACCTCCTCTGACCTGTCGCACCCCTTCCGTGCCGTCTCCTTGTGGCATCTTGGCGATGGGGAGCCTGAATGCGGAGACAATTAATTGTTGCGCTGTGTATTCGGTTCGCGCTTTCAACATTTCATCTGCAGTTGTCAGTTACTTTTGTCGTAAGCCGCACTCCGACCCTACCCTACCCTACCCCCCGTGCTGCCACCCACTGCAGCACGCTTATGATAAATGAGTTGTTTTTATAATGCGGTGTCGACCTGCCCTGCCGCCTTTGTGTGTGCACCGAGAGCATTTAATCCTTTGGGCTTTCAGGCATTTCAAGCGGCCCGGCCCATTCATTTAGTTTCCATTCCCCAATGCAGGGCCACTTGGCGAACATTGGGGGCATAATGAGCACCCGAACACGGCACGGACATCTACGGGATCCAGACTCCGGCTGACCCTTCCTTCCTCGTTCCTCCTTCGTCCACCCAGCAGGAAAAGTTCGCTTGGACACAAGTTCGCGGCACTGCAGAAAGTTGCAACGTGCATGTGCCGGCCACATTCAGAGAAGAGAAAAGTTTACCACTTCGGCTTTGCCAGCATGGGAGCACCCCAGCACACCAGCACCTGCGTCCCGTCCCCCACAGAATTTATATTTATAATACCGAGAATACTGCGAGGCGAGTGCTGGGAATTCAGGTTGTTATAAAGCGCTTCAACACTGCCGTATTCTTGGCCAATTAATGTGTCAAGGGCCACCCTTGCGATGATGCGATGAACGCGATGATGGGTGCGGTCCGCTGGCAGGCTGATTGGTAAGGTCAGCCCGGCTGGACCGGCCTGGACTGGTCTTATTTATAGTCAGATCAGAGCTGTGTGCATATTCGATTAAGCAAATCCCAGCAGAGAAGCGTGCCACAACTTTTGCAATTTATTATTTTGCTTATTTTGTCAACAGAACTTAACGGAACAGAACAGGACTGAATCCCCAGCGGAACAAAGCGGACAGATCCCTGACAAGCCGCCGCAATGCGACCAAATCACATATAAATTATCGCCGTCAAATTGATGCCTCTGGTCGATTCGGGCCAAAAGCCGATTTAAAACTTAACAGAAGCGAGTATATGCCACGAGACGAGTGTATACATGTGTATTTATCACACGCGGCCAACAGCAAAGCTGACAGCATTAAATATTTTATTTTTTAAGTCTTCGCCAGAACCCACTCGGAGCTAGATGCTGGTTGATGCTAGCAACGGCATCCTTTCCACACAATTCCATCCCATCCCATTCAAAAGTCTTGTCTGTAAGCAATGAGCCACAACTACGAGTAGTAATCCGAATCAAGGAGCTTTTGGCCTTCCACCTACGCTGTGCCTTCGTCAAATCCGATGAATAGCTGTGACGTCTCCAAATTTGTTGAGCTTTTCATTATTGAGTGACAGCGGAAAAAGCACGGGAGATGGCATCATAGGAAATGGAGAATTTCATCTGGTTTATTTTTACATAATTTTATATTCGCCTATGATATATGTTTATTGGAACTCTCTACCAGGGCGTCTCCAGTGTGATAGTTGGAAATTTGTTGCGTTGAGCGCGAGTCCAGTGCACCACAACAGCGTACTCAGAGGAAGAGTCAACAGGTTGCTCCGGTGGTGTCTCCAGTCCATTGCGTCGCAATTTATACACGGCAGTTGGTTGGTTTACAGCTCCAAGGCGCTTGCCAAGGTACAGCCTCTTGGCACATGGTCGCACATGGACGGTCTGTGATGCCCGTCGTTTCATTATATTTAACCGAAATCAGGAAAAGTATTGAGCTAATATGTACGAGTATTTTTGTATGTCTGGCATGTAACTCCTAACAAATCGTGTGTATATGGGTACTCGTATTTCGAATAAAACATACAAGCGGCTAATCCCTCGGCTGTTGTCGGGGATTAGGACTGTCTGTCTGGGAGAGAGGTGGAAGGTGTAGGAGACATTCCCATTCACGGCGTTGTCATCGTCAGCGTTTCGCTGATAAATCTAAAGAGATTTGTTGCCCATCCATCAAAGTGAGCATTCTTATTATTCAAAGTACTTACACTGGTGCTCGACTCTGCCGGGCAAGTGCGTGTCCTGCTGTTGTGTTGTTTGCTGTGTCTGAGGCAAGGAACAACGAGCAACAGTGGCAAGCAAAGCAAAGATAAAAAGTAAGCGCCACAAATAGCGCACTCACACATACAAAATCCATTAACTAAAGTGTCAATTTAGTGACAGAGATAAAATGTCACACGCACAAACCCACACGCACACATCAGCCACCGATACAACACACAGATACACAGATACACAGATACTCGACTCATATATGCCACTGCTCACTGCTCACTGCTCTCTCTTCTCTGTTTTCCGCTTTCCGTTTGCTTTCTTGCAATGCGTAAAAGAAAGAAATAACGGACGGAAATCAGGGAGAAAAACGATACGAAACGGGGGGTGGGCATGGAAGGGGGGCGGGGGAGAGGGGTGGGAAATAGCTGAGCACAATGAATGACAGCACTTTGTGTTTTTCCACGTTTTTTCCTCGATTTTCCCTGCTGCTGCGTGCCTTCGTCCTTTATTTGTTTGCTCATGTCAAAAGATCTTGAGATAAAGTTATCCTTATCGGTTCTGTGTGTTCTGTTCTGTGGGTTATTGTTGGCTTTTGTGGCTGTGTGCGCGCCTCTCTTTTTGGGGTCAAATCACCTGTTACATACATGTCACATTTGGTTGTCTCGCTGTTACATTGCGTATACGCCGCATGGGGCACATATTTTTTAATAACTGCAGGGTGCTTTTCCTTTACCCGGGAATCAGTCAAAGGCAAGCCACGCCTGTGACTGACAGGCGAGGAAAAACCCCAATCCGAACCTGACAAACCACAAGTGAAAATTGTTTCTTGGGGCAAAAGTTGCCTTTCTTTTTGGCGGTTAGATGGCTTTGGCGTATTGTCTTGCAGGCATTTTGTATGCGCCATTGCCACGGCACCCCGCAAAGCGCCACAAAGTGCCAGTTGCTACGGCAGGGGGAGTGCAGAGGCAGATGCCGATACAGATGTTGCCATTCCCAATAGCAGCTCATCTCAATCCATTGCCTGGCAATCGAGGATGCGGTTCGTGCGTGCCGTGCCCCTCGCGCTGCTGAGAATTTTCTACGACTAAGCAAACATTTGCTGCTGCTGCACACATAAGTACGTATACGCTTTGCAAAAGTTTCGAGGATGGTATGAGTAGAGACTACAGAGTGTGAGGCATTTGCTTTTATGCAAAGTGCGCCAAATTGCATAAATTGCATTGAAATTCAAGAGCTGTGGCCACTGATAAATGACAAGCTCGTGCAAGTGCATGTTGCGCCACCACCGGAGGGAGGGAGGGAGAAAAAAAGGCAGGAAGTCACATAACGATTGAAGCTTTTATGTGAGAAAAATGGCACAAAAGGTGTCTGTAAATTGAGAGCAACTTCTCGACGAGTTTTAATTATTACCTTCTCGCCATGCAGCCATCGAAGGACACTGCTCATAGATCCTTTCGCCTGAGCTGAACACTTCATTAGGCCTCTGACTCTCGGCTAGCGCGTACATATCTCCATAAGACACGCATATTTTTCATACTTTAGACAATCCACAAACAGAGCGTAGCTCAATTATTCAAAACGGGAAGCATCGGGCAGAGGACTGTAGGGAGATTGGGGCTGCGATACGGGGGTGCGATAGACACGGGTACTCCGTTACACGACATTGACTAATGTTGATATGTCGTCGTTTTTTGTTGCCACAGAGGAGCGTGTTCTCCTCTGTTCCGTTCTGCTCGGATCTGTTTCTTTTTTCTCTTCTCTTCGATGGTTTAGTATTTTTGATGTGTGTGCAGTTGAGCTTTGGCGACGTGCGACTCCAGCGTTGAAGGATGCTCGGATGCTGGGACACTAGCAGAGGCTACTCGGATGCTCGGGAGTCCCTTTTGTGGCAATTGCTGTCGCTCCTGCCAATTTGCTCCTAGGCTGTTCTGTGCTGTGCGTTTGGGCCTGTGACAGGAAGCGTAGGCTTCTATTGCCATTCTTTCTCTCTCTGTCTCTGTCCCTGTCTCTGTATGTGTCTGTGTCTGTGTGCGTGGGTGTATTGACGTGACACATGGTCGTAAAGGATTTTCTTTGATGATGTTATCGTTAATGGTGCATGGTCTCAGCTTAGCTCCGCTCGGTTTCAGTGTTTCAGGACTATGGCAGATCGTTAGCGCTCGCAACGGACTTTTTCCAATGTCTCGCTCTTGAATAATGATGCTGACACCCCACCCCACACCCGACCTCACACCCGCACTCACACCCATCAAGTAAGTCTCTTTTAAAGAGAGCTCTGACTTAATTTACCCCGCAGGATTGTGCTCGAAACAACAAAGCAATACATTTTAATTAGTCGCTGGGGCCCTCTGTGCTAATTCCACTGACCATTGCTAAGCAAATAAGCTGGTTTCTTGTTGTTTTGTCATGTTTCTGGCCGCCCCTGTCACAGTGGTGTCGTAGTTGTTCTTGTTAATTGCCTGGCGGCCGACGTGGGCGGGACTTGGGGCATAAGCAGGCCCTGACGCCACTTGGCACCTTGGAATGCTAATGAAAATAGAAGAGCCTGCCTTGCCCTCAAGTTCTAGGCTTTCTATAGTTGGCTTACCAAAGCTGCCTATCTCGGATGTTTCCATAAAGCACCTCTTCTTAATAATGTCTTATTTAATTCAACCGCAAGACATAAATTCATCATGAAATGAGTCTGGAATTCAATTTCCTGCACTCTGGGCTCTGCATTCGCATTCAAATTCTTATTAAATGATATGCATTTGCCCCAGAAATGTATATACTTCCTCCTACAGCAGCAGCAGCAGCATCAGGCAACAGAAACAATAATGTTTGCAACATTAATTTCAAGATACGGACACTGAGAGTAGGAGATAGAGAGAGAGAGAGAGAGAGAGAGAGATATATCTGCCTCCAAGCAGCTGGAAACCACAAAAACCTTTGTTGACCGCACCATTAATTAACAGAGAAGAGGAGCCTCTGCTCTGCTCTCTGCTCTCGGCTCTGGGGTCTGGTCTTGCCTCAAAGATACGAGTATGCCCCAAAATATTAATACGTATACGCAGTGTATGTGTGTGTGTGGTGCCATGAGAGTGTGGGTGGGTGCTTGTGCATAAATCATTTTAAAATTGGCAGCAGCACACCTCAAATTTGCATTGCCATACATTGCGAGTCTCTCGTCTCGATAGGTGTAAAAGTTATTGAGTTGATGGCGTAATTTATATGCCCGGTGGTAACGCCCCTTCGCTGTTTTCCGAGCTAATTAAGTTGAACGTAGTCGAAACGTAAAAAAGTACGAGGAAAACGAGGAGCCAAATTGTTTGGGGCTGGCTGTCTGCACAATTAGCTCAAGCGGTTGGTTAATGCGAAACTTGAATGGTTAAATGGAAATTGCGAGGAGGCTTGTTCAGCAATTCGCAGTCGTGTTTAGCCGTGCTGTCATTGTAGTTGCAATTGTAGTTCCATTGCTGTAGAACATGAAGTGCACTAAACAAGCGGACTGCACAAATAACAATTTCGGTTTTACATTCTACATGCATGCATGCATAAGGAGGCACTCGCACTCTGGGGGAAGGGCGCATCCTGCCATTCCATGCCATGCCAAGCCATGCGAATATCGTAAGTGGAGTCCTGGCAGTGGTTCTCTTAGGGGTGGCTCTCTTAATCGGTTTTAGTACACATAAAAGCTCGCTCTCTCTTCTCTTCGTGCTCTTCTCTTTGGTGCTGGCCGAAGTTATGCTCTCGTTCGTGGGTCGTCCTGTCGATGCCACGAAGAAACCCTAGGCCAACGACAGTTCAGTTGCCCCCAGTTTGGTGGTTTGTTCTTGAACGTTTCTAGGAAATTATGCCAGGACTTAATGCGTAAACTATGTAGTTTATTAGTTGGGCATGGCCTCTGGGCCAAGCGCAGATTCCCCATGTAGCTGGTGCTGCTTCAGCTGTTGCTATCCATCCATCTTGTCAGCTGCAAATACTCGTACAACTGTTTGGTCCCCAGTTGCCAGTTTCGCCCCCAGAGATGGACTGTTTTTATTCCTGACACGTGACAAAATGTTGCCACTACGCGCTGCCCCCAATTGTTTTCCTTCCTTGTTAAGTTTTGTGATATTTTGCTTATAAATAATGAATGCATACTGCACTGTACTGCTCCACCTTCAGCATATCTCTCAATCTCTATCTCTCACGACTCCGGGGGGGGATACGGTACGGCTCCTGGCGGTATCTGTGTCTGCACAGAAGGGGTCACGTTCATGGCAGACGTTTCACACCAATTACTCGCAATTTGCATACAACAGAACCGCATGCAAATGACACACTGTAAAGTTATCCACGTTCTGGTTCCCCGTTCGCATTCCCGTCGGTTGTGCTATTGCCCATGCATCTCAAATGTAATCAACGAGAGACCAAAACCAATGCAAAGTTTTGCTCCCTCAACAGACAGACAGACAGACAGACAGTCCACAGACGGACGAACGGACCGACAGCCCAGCCCAGCCTGACGTTGACTCTATTAAGTAATGAATTAAGATGCGAATCGAGATCAATTGTTCGAAAACGCTGGAGCCGGAGCCGGAGTGGAAGTGGGAGCCGCAGCGCCGAAATGCATTCGGCAAATTGCGAAAGTTTTAACTTTGTCATTGGTTTTGCTAGGGAATTTAGTGAGTTGCTGTCTGGTACTTATAAATTAATGATTTTCCCCGCAAAGTTTCGGGACAGTCGAAGTGACGGCGCCAATAGACTGAAAGCCCGTAATGAATGCATCAGTATAGTGGCAGAGTGACCGGCGACATATACCCTCCCAGACTGCTGGGATTTAATTGTGACCCCATTTGCTTCGTTTAATTAACAGCCGAATCACACTCTCTACAGACGTATTACGGATTAGTAATATGTCTTGGGTTGCGCTCCGGCAGCGGCAGCGGTGGCGTATGCGTGACGTATCATTAGCCAGGCCATAAATAGATGTCGGGGCGACGAAATTAATTTGTTGTACAGCTGTAGGTAGTACGGTTTGCTGTAAGTGGCATTTCAATTTCACTTGAATAATTTATAAAGGCAAATCCCCTAATTGACCCAGCCAGATGCGTGATACCCGTACGGTGCCTCGCGACAGGACGATGTCATAAGCCCGGAGTTCAACAAGTGCGAAATGAAATTTATCCCTGACTTCGGTTCGTCGTCTTGTTTGGAATATAAACATGCTGGGAAAAAAAGAAGAGAAGAGAGAATTGTGTGCTGTAAACAAGCGGATAAGCCGCTGCCACTTATATACCAGACAATACATACATCGCATGTGCATATAATTTAGAATGCAAATAGGGAAGACATCGACAGGGCTGATACCCAGTACATCAGTAAAAGAAGGAAACTATACAATTTCAAAGAAAACCTCTTGGATTCCCTAAATTGAAGCATCGAAATTAATTGTTTGCTTTATATTGAAGATTAGCTGAACCAAAGAATAAGAGATTAAAGAGCAGACAATTATTTGATCAAGAATCCACAGATTATATCCTTTTAGCGAGCTCTGTTTAACCTGTTTAACAAAATTCAGACACAGATAAAAGTATTCTTGAACGAAGTAAATCCACAAATGGAAACACTGTCCATGTATACTTTAAATCAGATTCCCCTATCAAAACATCATAAATCACATACCTCTCCTATCCTATAGATTGTATTAAAAAGATCAATCTTAAATCACAGATATCTAACCATATTCAATTACTCTTTAATCCTCCGCACAACTACATATCTCCAACTAATATATATTTTCCTTCAAAATCTCCACAGATTCAATCTACAGATGAGTAACAAATTGGTGTTCGTAATGGACCTTTGTTACCCTGTGGAGTATCGTGTGGAATAGGTCGTGCCAGGGATCATTTGCATACACGATATGCCAAGGCGGAGAGCAAAGCTGTTTTCTGTTTGCTGTTTGGTGTTTGTCGAGGCAAAGTCGATTGTCGATATGCCAAATTGACATTTAGTATAATAAATTGTATGCCATGCCTCCACATTGTTCTCCTCTTGTTGTCGGGGTTGGGATCCAGGGATCCAGGGATCTGGGGGAGTCGGGGAGTGGATGAGCGAAAAGCGGCAGATGCCATTTTGTATTGTAAATTATATTAAATATGCAAGACAATGCTTTCATATAAATCCTCTAAATGAATTTCAAGCACGCAAACACACGCGCCACTGAGCAGAACATACACGCACACATCCAAGTGCGCACACTGATGCACACACACACAGATACATACATATATAGAATTCTTGGGAATGTTGTATATGTGTATATTGAGGCGAATGTTGAGCAATTTTGTCCGCTGTTCTGCACGCGCGTCACAAAAAACTTTCGAGCTGTTTATTGGAAATTAGTTAAAGCATCCCCCTGGCAAAGAGAGTCCTGCGCTGCGTGTCCTTGTGGCCCTTATGGCTGCCGTTGCCTCTGGCTAGTTAAGCTTCCTCCCAAGAGCACAGTGGCCATGTGTTCAGTGGCTTAATTTCTAGCGGGTGCTCGTAAATCTCTGCGGAATGCTGAAGACTGTTTCAAAACATTTCAAAACCCAATCACGTTCTGCAGTGAAGAAAGTTTCGACTTCCTATAAACACTTGAAATGCTTTGTATTATGTCGTAAACGGAAATGGGAAACAATTGCATGGAATCGAGGACGAGAGAGAGAGAGCGGGAGAGTGCTTCTTAAATTGATGCGCTTAACATTTTGTGCGAAATGCACACGTCGAAAAGGTGAGCCGCACTACATGTCGTATACTTAACCCCCAGTCTGTGCTCCCGGCCCCGTACCCCCCCCCACTTAACCCATTGGCAACGCCACCGACGAACCGACGAACCGACGGCTTCGAAATGGTTTGGCATGGCCCATTTGTTGCTGCTGCTCTTTGGCACGCTGTCACTTTGAATGCTTTACGCTCGATTGAGTATTTATTTGATTTCTCATTTGTGTCTGCCAGACGACTATTCTTTCTCTCTATTCTCACTCTTTTGCTTCATTCTCGTTCTCGTTCTCGTTCTCTTTCTCTGATTCGTGCTACTGCTCCTATGTTTTCTTATTCTTGGCTCTTACGTGTCGCATTGCTGATGCCCCCGCCACGAGTGTGTGTTGTAATTCGAGTTCTGTGGCCAAAAGTTAGCCACAGTTGATTGGTTAGACAGGGCTTTTTGTTCTTGTCCTGTGGCTCGTCGCACTTCGACTGCGATGCGATGCGATGCGATGGCCGTGTTCGTGTTCGGTTTGTATGCCAGTTGGTAATTTTCCAGTAATGGACGCGTCCAAAGTTAATGAAACTTCTGCCATGTTCCCCGTAAACTGCATTAAAGCCAGAGCTCTGTCGAGAGTTGTTTGTTCCTTGTTTCCATTTCGCACCCACACTTTTCAGAGAGCTCTTTTTTTACACACGATTCAGTCCACTCTCTTTTATATATATTACCTCCCATTTGTTGCTGCTGCTGCTGTCGGTTGTAAAATGCACTAAATATTTTTCAGCTGATATAGTGAGCAATATTGCGCATACGCCGCGGGGCCATAAAATACTCAACGAAAGGAGCGCCGCCCGAAACAGAGGGACACAATGTATCCTACCCATCTGCACCACTACCAATGCTATCGATGTTGAGGTGGATAACAACTTTAGCATACTTTATGCTCGACGGCAATCATTTAATCGGTACACGTGTCCTGCCTGCAAATGGGCCAGACCAGATCAGGCCAGGCCAGGCCAGGATAATTGCTATCGAAGGAAACAAAAACCAGCCAGTCAATAGACGAGCTCCTCCATCAGATTATCTGCGTTTCGGTTAGGGCCCTCGCTTTACAGTTTACTGCCAACGGCAATTTGCAGCTGAATTCAATTCGTTTTGATGGGCAAAGTGATTTCTTTACTTGAAATATTTAAGTGGCCCTTAAAGCAGATATCGATAATTACACCCTGGAACGCTGCCAGCTCTCCAGCTTCTTATCTGTTATCTGACGCCAAACTACAGTTTGAAAACTGTTAAACTCTCTGTTGTTTCAGATCTGTCAACAGGCAAGACCCGGGCTGGGGCTGGGGCTGGGGCTGGGTCTGCGGATTGGCTTCCTTTTCCACCATAATACTCTTAATAAGCATCTCTCGGATCTCCGTGAATCTGTCACATTTGCGAATGCGATATTAAAAACCTCGCATTGCCATGGCAACGACAAGGACAGCGACATAAGTGACAGACAGCCTGCCAGGACCTGTCCCGCTCCTGTCATCTGCGATGCGAATTCCACTGACGTGTCTATTGCGGCAAGCCATTGACACTGATTTGCAGCAGTTACACGGCCCGGACCGAACCGAATGCTTTTCAAAGGGAGAGTGCGACCATTTTTTCGAGGCCCAAAGGCTTCCCAACATTTCCATTATCGATTCGGTTTGGTTGGGGGAGCCTGAACTCAATAAAAGGAAATAAAAAGTTCTTCACACACAAACGAACCATATTTTTTGCCGGCAATTAAAATGCCAGTATTTCAATTTGATAGAATTAAAAAGGCTTTTGCTGTTGCATTTGTGTTGCGAAACCAAACCATCCCCCACCCCCCCCACACCCACAGAATAAATGATTTTTACGTTGCAAAAATGCATTCTGGTTGACTTAATCGAAGCGAAATCTCTTTCATGTAAAACATTTACAAATATGACCAACTTTTGGCTCATCTCGCAGCTGAATGCGCTTCTGTCTTTGTCTGTCCTTGCCAGTTGTTGCTCCCCATTCTCATTAGACAAACATGGGGCTCCCGCCGCATACTCGTAATCGGAACCCCACAAATGTCAAACAATTTCTGACAAATTAGTTGAGGCGCAGCTGGCTGGCACGCACTAAAATTTATATTTCACATTTGACAGAACTTACTTACAGTCGGAGGAGAGAGCTGCTTCTGGAGCTGCTTTCTTGGGTGGGAAACAATGCGAAATGCGAATTGCGAAATGCGAATGCAAATGCAAATGAATATGCTCTGGCAGCTGCAACTGGAGCTGATGCAAATGAAATGCAATCAGTTTGTGTATTTTTCATATGCATATCCCGTACCGTAGCTCGGCTCAAAGCAAGCTGAATTACAAAAATTCTTGTGCCATTCCAGTCAAGATTCCCAAGGAACTGGCTTCAACTTTTTCGGTCAGTATTTGAATATTTAAATTCGATTAGAAGGCAGGAATTCCGTTCAGTTACGTTCACCATTTGTCCGCTGTCTGCCGTCCGCATGTCCAGTGTTTCTGGGATCCTTGTTCTTGCGGCAGCTACACACGTGTGCCCCCATATCCTTTTAGCATCGGCACCTCTTGGGCATTGCTACGATTTGGTAATCCAGTTTTGAGCTTGTTGTTTCCGTATACCAATCGACTTCTGATTTCACTTTGCTGCCATCCCTCGATGCCAGTATTCGTACCGTAAAGTGTTTCGTTTATGGCGTACAATCAACGAATACTTTTCAATATTTAACTTGTACATTTGCGGATTTCCGACCCAGAAGGCGTGCCGGCAGAGCTGCTTCGATTTGTTTGACTTTTGTGCCGAAAACCCTTTGAAACTCTGGTTGAGTGGCTCTCATAAATTTCTCTTCAGCCGTCCTATTTACACGTGCCATATAATTTGGAGCCCAGGATTTATGGGCCATGTGCCACGAGCCGTTTTTCTTGCAACCATACGTACCAATTTGTTGTCATAATTCATTGACGAAATTATTAGGAAAATGCCGAACGCTTTGCATTTAATTGGCACTCTGGGCAAGTGTGGTCCCCTTGTTGGGTCTTGTTCCGTTCCTGTTCCTGTTCCCGGCCCGAGGGCTGTGTGTGGTGTGGTTCATAAGTGGCCTTTATCTTACATGCAACCAGAACTAAGGGGTGTAGTACAGAGCTTGTATAATCTGGCAAACAATGGCCAAACTTTAGCATAGAAGTCATTGGCCCGAAGGCAGTTTGCAAAAATGTTCCCCAGTCTGTGGCTGCTTCCTCTATCCAGTGCTCCAGTGCTCCAGTTCTCCAGTTCTCCATCTCTCTATCACAATTTCCGCTTCCTTTTTTCTGTGTTCCTTTAAACTGTTTTTGACTGTTGTTCTGAATAGATCAAAGACACAATGGAGGAGGACTTGAAGAATTTGGAGGACTTCTCTGCGATAAGCATTGGAACCTACTGCCGTTCCACTTGTAGATGAAATTAGTTGCCGCTGGGACGGGGACGAGGAGGGGAAAACTTTCAATTTATCAGGCTCACACAATGCTTTGGAAGATCCGAGATGGTGTCGTGTCTGTCGTAGCTGAATATTTGAGCTATTAGCCAGCTCGAGACAAGACAATGGCGGCAAGTCGGTAGAGACAATAAGCAACTACGAGTATTTCTGCTTTACTTTTTCATAAATTATTCAAAAGGACAAAAGGACTTCCATCTACAGTCGGAATACGAACACTCGTAAATGCAAATAGTTGAGCATGTTTTATTACGACCAGCTAAAAAGATGGCGTACAAAAGAGCGCGCGAAACACGGAGACACTCCATTCGGCGGAATTCCTGCTGTTCTTTGTGGACAAATGCATCTTAAAGTGGACGGAATGGGAATCTATGTCGGGAAACTATATAAATCTTGAATGCAATCACGTAAATATAGCATTTATCCATTTGTATTCCAGTTTCGAGTCCCTTTCTGGACTTGATGCGTTGTCCACTCGTACATATATTTGAAGAATCTCATTCTGCACACCTTGCTAACCGAAGGAGTGCATTCAGGGACTCACTCACTCGCAAACATAGCTCATCCCATATGGTGCATAATGACCACAATAATGGGTGTTACACGTACCTTCCAAAGCCCACACCTGGGTTAGGGTCTGCTTCGCCACTTTGCTCCCCCACATTTTTCCCTGATAGTGTCCGCTCCCCCATTTTGCACTTATGTCTGGCATGCTTTGCTACTTTGTTGCTTCCTGGCTTATACCCTTTCAGAGGGTGCAATAAAAAGAATGGAGACACAGAAAGGAGGCGAGGATAAGGTAACCAAAATAAGTGTCCGACGGAAGGCCATCTTCCTCTGTTCCTAAGATATTTTAAGATATTCTTGAGAAACTAAATGGACTATTAGTACTATGTATCACCCCACATAGGGATGAGCTATGGATCTAAAAGAGTAGCAACTGTGTTTACTTGCAGATTTCCTTTCTCCTTTGGTCGGTTGCTGTGTATTTTCAAGTGGGTTAAGTGATTTTCAGCTCAATTAACAAAGAGCAGAGCTTGTCCAATGGGGCGTATGTGCACTCTTACCGTTGACCGTCAAACAAAGTTCTGTCATATTAACAAACTCTAACTCGTACACCACCCCTAGTACTCTGGGCCGGGACGGGCGAGGACTTAGAGGCTGACAATCTGACAGTCTGACAGGCTGTCAACCATAAAACACTAAAGGCCACTTGTGGGGTTGTTGCTGTTGCTCCGCTGCTCCGAGTCGACTCTCCTTGCAAACTTGAGCGAGAATTGCTACTAAATTGCAACATCAGAGTTAACTGCTCTAAACTTACGTGACATAATTATGCGTTTGACTAAGGAGGCACAACACAACGTAAGAGCCTAGAGGAGGTAAAGTGAAGTGAAGGCAAAGGCAAAGGCAGGAGCTGGGGCGGGCAGGCATATGGCCGCTTGGGAGTGTCTGTTGAGTGCTTTTGCCATCGTTGGAGTCCTGTTTACACATTTACTACGAAATGCATGCACCACGCAAAACCCAGAGCCCAGAACGTGCAGACAGTCGGCCAGACAAATAGACAAACAGTCAGCGGGGCAAACGAGGCACGCAGCAACAGCAACAGCAACAGCAACATCAAGAGCAGGAAATAACAAGAGAGAAGCAACCGCAACATTGAGTGACACGACAATGAGATACCCAGTATTCAAAGGAGACCATTGAATCATCTGAAATAAGCAGTGTCTTCACTCAAGAGAGTGTCGAGAAGTCTCTCTCAAAATTACGGATGAAAGAGTAATTTTTGTAATTGTGGATTTTTCTTACTATTAATAGGCTGTTGATTTTAATCAAAAGTTGCATCATGGGGTCCTCTATAGGACTTATACTGGTATACGTATACTCCACACGTCAGGCTAAATACAGCCATAACATACCATACTCCATAATTACGGGGTACAAACAGCAGCAGGGCAACAGGAAAACCCCTTGGTTCGTGCCTGGCTACATTTACATAAGTGTGCGCCCTTCCTCCCCACACACACACACGCACACACACACACACACACCATACGCTCACACATGGCCAGCTGTTTGCTAGCGGAAGAAGCTTAATGAGCACACACATAGGCACAACCGTTTTGGAACCCATAAAACAGATTTTTATTGCGCTTAAATTAACTTGGGAACACGCACAGACAAATTTCAATGAACTGCTCTGCAAAACGGCCAAGCGGCAAGCGGCATGCGGCAAACGGCAAACCTTTTGACTTGGCCAAAAATCACTTCAAGGTCGCTTAAATGGGATTCCATTCCTGTACCCTGTCATATTGCCAGAGCTGTCTGGTCTGGGCCACAGCCATTCCGTTGAATCGGTGTGGGTGCAAAGTACACTGTGTGCCAGCCATCCAAGTGGGAGCCGGCGTATGTCGCCTAACCCCGCCCCGCAAACACACACAAACACACAAATTGACATTAGACACATGCCAGCCAGGCATGGCTCGCTTGGACCTGAATCTGGGCCAGACCCGAAACCATTTTGATTAACGACATTGTGCACTAATGTCAAAAGTCATTCAATCAGCCTGATGCCAACAAACCAGAACAAACCAAGAGAGTAAGCCCAAGTCGACTCGAGTTCACTTGGGCGTAGTGGAGAGGAGTAACAGGAGTAAAAGGAGCCGAGTGTTAGTCCATGTTTCATTCATGGTTTCACTGGCAGCCGCATTGTATTCTGCGTTGACAGTATCGATTGATCATTGGCACGTGATTGAATTCAATTTGATGAAATACTTTAGCCAATATGTCGTTTCGTCACCGTGCTCGTAGCCAGCGATTGCGTGGTGTTGCGCAAATTTTTAACGATGTGAATTTTTTCGCCCTCCAATAAATAAATAAAAGCATTCTAAACAGAAGCGATGATGTTCGGTTTTAATGGCTGACACTCTCAACCATGATGACATTATAATAAAGCGATTTCAAAAAATTCCACAGATGACAAATCTGTTTGCCAATTTGCACGAGGATGGGTGGTGCCGTGTGGTTTAATGCCAGCAGAGAAGTTAAAATGTTGAAAGGCTTTTGGGGAGGATCCCATCTAATCCTCATACGGTGCATTACCATGCCTTCCGGCCAATCCATTCCAATTAGATGTCGAGCTCGTTATGCACCAGTTACGCGATTGATTAGAACAATGCCATCAGCTCAACTTTTCGGCTCGCTCTCATTTTGAGGTTTGCACATTCAGCAAATCAGCGAAAATGCACAGCCATCGCAAATTCAGATTGGGGGATGGGACGGGGGGTTGGCTTCAAACTAAAAACCAATGCCACAGAGCCGCACCACAGAGGCCACAGGGCCACACAGCCCACAGTCGTCCCACGCCCGCAGCCAGCCGAACCAGATGCCTTCAGAACGGTTCCATGCAAATCAATTAAAATGGACGGAGCGGAGCGGTCGATGCTGACCAAAAGTTGACAGCCAGCCAGGACGAAATCCGCTTAAATGTTGTTACTGTTTGGCTCTTCTTGCTGCCGTTGTTGTTGTTTGTGTTTGTGTTGCTTTTGGCATTGCAAACAACCAACCAACAGACAAACAGACAAATGGATATTATCTTTTTATCTCCTGGGTTTGCCATTATTGTACTTCTTGTTGTTGCAAATGGGGCAAAGCTTTTAGAGGAGCAACAGCCGATAGCAAACAGAAGTAGCTGTAGATGGAGCTGGAGCTGTTAAAAATTCCCTAACTTTCGCAGAGAGCGGTGCGCGGAGAGAGCCAAGTTTTATGTGCGACCAACGTGGCGTATACGTAATGTGCTTAAGACTCGAAATTTAATTTGATTTTCCAATTAAACTTGCTCCCCGCTTTACGAGCCGGCATGTAAAATGCGAAATGTGCGAACCTGTACATCTATACTACATATATATACAAGTGTACATCTGTTTGTGGATACATAGGATCTGTACAAAAATATGCAATTCTTAATTGAAAATTGATTTCGCCTGGAAGGCAAAGGCAGGCAGGCAGGCAGGCAGGCAGCCAGCCTCAAGTGCAAATTGCTTCATTTGTATGCAATTTGCGGGCTTTGCCAGTGCGTTTCGGTCTTGGTTTCGTTTCGGTTTGGTTTTTGGTTGCAGTTGCATTTACGGTTTGTTTGTTTTTGTCAGCCCGTCTGTCTGTCTGTCTGTCTGTCTGTCTGGCTGTGCAACATTTTTACCGTGCTGCTCCTTCTCGCTTCCATTACCTGGCAACTGTGTTTGCCTTTGAAGTCGAGCATTTAATTTAATGAATTATTTAACTCAAACAATTTGATGCGATGCGGCATCCAGTGGGGGCCCTAATGCCCAATGACATGGCCTGATTCGGAGCAGGTCCTGCCCCTGCTCCTGCTCCTGCCATAGCCTTGACCAACGATCATCTCCGATGGGCCTGTGCCAACAATAATATCAATCATTGCATACATTAGGGAGCATCCGCAGAATGCACGACAGGTTATGGGCTTTTAGCATTACCTATTATTATTATTGTTATTATGGGCTGTGACATGAGACCAGAGACCACCAAATGACAGGTCCCTCACTCTCTCTCTCTCTCTATCTCTTTCTCTATATACACATATGTATGTGCTTGTGCCGACACATCCATAGTTAAATGAGCAATGGCTGTGCATATAGAATGAGGAGAGACTCGAACTCCATGTTGACGTGGGGATAAACATGCTGCGGCTTGTCGCATGTAATTTATTCAAGGAGCCTGTCGGGTTGGGTCCGTATGCCCATGGACCACACCACAAAAGATGTTAATTAAGAAGCCAAAGTTAATCGATTTGCGGCCATCGCTGGCCAAACATGTTGATTGCTGCGGTCGTCTTTAATGTTGTTTGGGGCCAGGACCACTGCGGCTTTCGTTGGCTCTTTGGGGCATCCTGGGCATCCTGGGCATCCACATCCACATGGTTAGCAGATTTTTTATTTGATTGGAATAAAACGTGGCTTATCCCAGTCAAAGGAAAACTTTCTCTCCCTTCTTGTCCCTCAGCAAAGCATTGCTTTGGAAACAAAAATCGAGGAAGGAAGGAAAATATCTGACTGTCTGACTGCAAGTCAAACAAAAAGACCAATGCAGCGAAAGCACATGGAAAACTGCACAGTAAAAAGCAAACACTCAGGCGGATCTGCTTTTTATTTTATTTTTTTTTTTGGTTTTGGCAATTGTTGCATTGCATTTTCCCACAGATTGCAACAAAATTAAAACGTTTTAGTTACCGGAAATTCACTAATTCCAAGATGGCGACCTGCAAACTTTAACTTGCACTGTTTCCGCTTCCGTTGCTGCCACTGGAGGCCACCACCGCCATCGCCGTCTCAGCCGCTGCTTTCTTTTCCGTTGCGCCATCGCTGTGCCATTTCTTTCGTGCCGTGCAGTGCCGTGCCGCCACTCGGGAGCTTTTAATGTTTTATGCCTGATTGAGTTTCGCTTTTGGTTTCTTTGCCTGCTTTTGTTTTGCCCGCCCGCCGCTTTCGGCTGGACATTTCTATGCGATTTCCGCCTTTGTGGTTTATGTTTTGAGCATTTCTGTTATTAAACTTTGGCAGCTCCTCCTCAGTCCTCAGTCGTCGTCCTCTCCAGCCACTTCATTTGGCTTTGTGCTCCGGGCCGTTGCTAAGTAATGAGATCGATTCGATGCTTTTTATTCCCGTTCCCATTCCCGTTCCCGTTCCCATTCCCACTCTGATTCTGATTCTCTTTCTCTTTTCATTTCATTTTGTTCTGCTGCCCACTTGTGCCACATTTTTAATTGTTTTTTAACGTTTGATTATTTGAAATTCAAAGTTGGTGGCTTTCGTTCAGTAATTGATTCGCGCACTTTTGTTGGTCATCGTTGGTAAGTGATTTTCCATGCCTAATGGTGGAAAATCGCATTCAATTTGCGTGAGTTTCTTTGAAGATTAATTAGTGGTTTGCAGAAAGTTCAACTGCCCCGTACACTGTCCAGTGTACATCCATACCCTTGAGGTATCGCATGTGAACACATCATGTACTCAATTAGTCATTACATTAGTCGGCCACTATGTATCTAATTGATGTATTTGCCCGGCAACGTTTTGTTTTACTCCAAGTTGGACAGCTCCCCCTCCTCCACCTCCTTCCACCCACCTTCCCCCCACCACACTAATTTGTTCGGGACGCTCGCCTTTGGTTTATTCATGCTGCTGTGCTAAATAAATAAAGCAATTTGTAGCAGAATCACGTAAATTGTAATCTGGCAAATAAATTGATTTGCTTGTTAAAATCGCTACCAGCGAAGCCAGCACGAAGGACTAACAATCCCGACTGCTTTGATGAAACTGGAGCACAGCCCCCGCTGGCGCATAACTGGCTCAAAAATATCATCATCCATTATGCACTGCCTGACACTGCCTTTGTATCCAAAGAGGTCATGGATTGGGGCATCACCATCGCCATAGGCATCGGCATAGATACTCCCAGCTCTCTGGCCAAAGACAAACACAACAAAAGCCCCACAAAAAACTGTGCCCAGAGAAAACAAAACACAGAGAGCTTCTCTAAGCCGCCTGTACCTCTGACACCGACATGCATGCTCGTCGGCCATACTGCCGGCGTATGGTATGGGCTTGGGGTTTTATTTTTATCGGATCTGCGGCACGAGGATGCAGCTGGAAATTGATTTGTTTGCCTCTCGACACCTGAGGGACGGCATTGGTATGTTGCCAAAGCAAAATGCTACTCAAAATTCTCCCCAAATTGAAACTGGATTATTTATGGCCCGTACCCGCAACCGAAGTTTATTGCAATTAATATAATTTATGATTGTTAATTCGTTGCATACCATGTGCAAGCGTTTATCTCATTACGTCTGCTGACGCTTGAACTGCATTTGGATCCTGAATTATTCAATGAAAAATGCCAAGGCCTGGCAAATATTTGCCCATCAGATGTCGACGTGCCGTACGGTTGCTGCTGCCTAAAATGAAATTTATCTCGGGGAATTTGATTTTAATATTAAATGTGTCTGAGGGCAGGCATTCCTGGATTACCTTACACAGATATACATACATATGGCATCCATCCCATATCCCTATTTCCGTATGGCACGGGCTGCCAGGTCGGTAATGCCCGACTGCACCGCAATCCCGGCTTTAGTTTATAATGCCTTGCTTTTGCTTACTTCTCGATGCGAACTTTTCGGTTCGGTTTGGTTTGGTCCTCTAGGATCTCCTGCCCAGCCCAGCCCTTGCCTGTCTGCCTGCCTGTCTGTGGCTTGGACTGTGATTTACAAGCGTAAAATAGCAGAAGCATAAAATATTTAACTATTTTGTATCGACTATCCCGTGTCCGCCTCACTGTTTCAGTATCTGTCTGGCACATGTGTGTGTGTGTGTGTGTTTGAATTCTCGAAGCTGGCAGAATGTTTCTGTGGCTGTTGTGAGGAGGCTTCATGCCTGTGGGTTTGCGGGTTTTTCCATGCATACTCGTACTTTTGAGCGCTCTCCACTCCGTTTGCCTCTCAATTCGTATTTGCATAAATTGTTAATGAGTTGTTATTGTTGGTGGGCCCCCCAAACATCGCACGAAATATGTGTGTGTGTTCGTATCGAAAGTTTTCCTACGCAAATATTATTTTAATCGAATGTCCTTCTTAAAGCCGCAACGAACCCAAACCACAGCCGTTTTCCAGTCATCAAGTAATTACATATTTAAATTTCCACGACCATTGCAAAGGTCCTGCCACAATGGCGGTGCGAACGCATTTATTAAATTTTCATTAAAATTTATAGTTACCTCATAAATCAGCAAATTAATATTAGGATGTGGGCAAAGCGCTGGAGCCGGCGAAAGGAAGGTCGCTAGCCCATTGTGCATGGCACATAGCACGTGGATAAGCATAACTCATGCTCCCCCATGTCTGGACGGGGTCATTCATGGAGTCTGTGTAAAATTTGCGACACATTCAAACATTCGAAAATATTTCGCCAGCCAGACCTTGGCATGTGACACATTGTACGAGTATGTGCGGCATTTCGCTTTAATTTGAAGTCGACTTTTCCGCATCGACATGCGGTTTAAACTTTAAAGAGCCGCCAGCTTCGGGGATCCATTAGACGGCTGTTTCTGGTCTCTGCCTGGCCCTGGCCCTGCCCTGGATTGGCATGTAACGTGCAAATAACAAATAAATGGCCAACTAAAACCAACATCAATCAGGTCATGTTTATGCGGGCGTGCAGAGCTTGAGCCTGGACTCTCTGGACACAGACCCTGGCCCGTGTTCGGTGGCTGCCTTGGGAGACGAGTCGCCTCTCCACGCGATGCTGCGATGCTGCAGAAGCCTGCGCTGTAATGCAATAAGTTTGCGTTATTGATGTCGCTGTCAAACAAACAGAACGACAACAACAACTGCAACAGCTTTAATAACATTAACACAGTCTCTACCAACAGCAGACCAGACGTACTACTCGTAAGCCAAACTGACAAGTCACTCCTTTGTTAAGATTCGGAATGACCTCGTTGTGTGTGTACAAAGGAGTTGAAGGAGTACAGAGTAGGAGTACGTAACTTGGCGAAATATTCCAGCTCGTATTATTTATGGTGCGACTAAGTCTAGTCAACATTCGCGAGCTATGCCACAGCTCCTTGGCGAAGACTTGAATAGCAAAAGTCCATTTAAGATTGTATGTATGTCTTTGTAAAAGGGAATGTTTGAATCCTGCAGGTCTTTAATACAAATTGAAACTTCTGCTGCAACAGATAACTGGTATCCACGTACCTTTAGCTTAAAGATGCCAAGGCCCACCGGGTAGCAGCCGAAGAGTCACGGCGGGGGGGACATCAGCTAATGATAATACCAACGACAATGAAAATTAGGCATATTTTGCACCAGAAATCCCCATGGAGCTTGAGCTACACTTTGGGGACCAGCCTCTGTCGCATGAGCATGCGGCAGGACTTCTGCCCACCCGTACCTGGACAAAGAAGTGTTTAAAATTGATGGAAAATATTGTAAGTCCCAGTAAGTACTCGCGGTACTCGAAGAGTTTAGGGATACTAGTTTAGTGGTGGAACCAAGAACGACTGGGCGATCTCCCCGAGTTATCCCCATTTATTATCCGTATAATATAATATAAGCAAAATTTTCTACACAGGGCGGTATACAACCAAAGGCGACGTCTGTCAAATTTCATCTGAACTATTCAGCCATAATTCAAATAAGAAAGTACGGTACATGGTTGGAAGAAAAGCTCAATAGGTGGCGGTAGCGTTGTGCTGCTATCGACATTTACAGTCTTTAGACAAGTAGAGTGTGAGCGAATACACTATATGAACTCTACTGTCAGTGCAAGTGAATAGGCAACATTAACCATGTGAGACAACTATATGTACATGGGCGCGAACCTAGAGTTTTTTAAATTAGGGAAATTTTTGTATATCTGTTTTTTTAACAGAAATTCTTTTAAATTTGGCTGGTTAAATTAACTTAACAAGTTTTTATAGAAAATTATAGCCCGATTTTCAGCAGCCCACAATTATGGTGTAAACAGGTTAATTTTAATGTTGAAAATCGATTTTAAGGATAGAGTTAAAGTGTCGACATAACCATCTTACTTAGCATTTAACCAAACCTTTTTCTTAACGATTTCCTCGGTGACGACAACACCATCTTCAGCGTTCTTCTTGGCCTTCTCGTCCTCCTCCGTTGGGTCTGAACAGATTGCCATTATGGAATGACGACAAACAAAGCGAAGACAGCGCAGCGATCCTTTCAACTTGTTATAGGAGCCGTAAAGTAGCTCCTTGATGCTCGGCTTTGCAGATGACTCCTTATCGTCTGGGTTGGGGTTGTAGTTTTTCACGAGGAGCTGAAGGTCCCAGAAGCTCAAATCGGTATCGCCACCCACCGCCAGCATATTGTTTTCAGTGTTTACAGCAATCGAATTAATGACGGACGTGTGATGTTTCAGGGTGCGGACCATCCGTCCGCTGTCCGTGTCCCACACAATTATGAGGCAATCGTGGCCCCCGGAGATCAGGTAACGGCCGCAGTTTGAAAATGCCAGAACAGTGATGTTGTACTTGTGGCCACGGAAGAGACGCACTTGAAGGCCCTTTTGAATGTCCCACATTCTCACCGTGCAGTCGGCGGAGCCTGTGGCCAGGTACTTGCCGTTTGAATGGAACAGACACACCTCCATGTCTGCCAGATGACCGGCGAGCTGGAGAAAGGGCTTCTTCGTGCTGCTATCCCAGAGTCGTACAATGCCGTCGTCCGAGGTGCCGGCAAAGATGAAGCCCCGCGGGGCAAACGCCACGAAGGTGCACAGCTGGTTTGAATAGACGGTGGCACAGGTCCAGGAGATCAGGCACCACAGACGCATCGTGAAGTCCCGCGAACTGCTCAGCAGGAAGCGGTTCTGGGGGGCAAAGGCGAGGGACAAGACTGGCTCCTTGTGGCCGCTGAGTGTTTTCTCGCCCCTGCGGCAATTGGAGTCCACACTAATCTTGTCCAAGCATACGGTGACACGGATATTGTTGTTGCTCAAGCCAATTGCCACCATTGACAGGTCGCCCGATGGTGTGCAACAGAGAACTTTCGCATCGCCCCCCCCGGTTGCGAAGTTGAAGATCATGGGCCGATTGTCTCGATCCAGTGGAAGACAGTGCGGCAAGTCAACCGAACTGTTGACAAGTGGCTCCAGCTGAGGCAGCCCAGGCAAGCTCGACTCCTGGAGCGGGTCCTCATCATTGTAGCTGCGAATGACGAAATGGCGTAGCAGCTTCTCCTGCTGCCCACGCGTCCAGTCTGTCACGCAATTTATGTACAGAAGATAGGTCGGACAGGCCATAGCGACCTCCACAGTGTCCGCACCAGCGAGCAGCTCCAGGGCCCTTCCCGGCAGGTCATCCGGCTTGCGAATCAGCTTGAGCTTGTCGATGCGCCGACTGTACGACTCGTCCAAGTACGTGGCAGCCTCCTTCAAGAAGGACGTGGCCCTCTCCAATTTCTCTCCCATAACCATTTGCAGGTACGCAAAGGACAGCATGGGATAGAGCATCAGGAATATTTCATATTTATGGTAGCTGGGAACAGCGTCGACGATTTTCTGGGTGCAACGGAAGACCTCTTCATATTCAAGAAGAGTCTCTTCGTTCTTAATGCCGGCAAAGTGTAAGAGTTCGCCTGCTGGACGGATGGAATTGCCCTCGTAGAAATCTTTGCCACGTTTGTACACTTCAATCCGCTCCATGGAAGTACGAGCCTCACTATTGCCTGCGAAGCCATTGCTTGATTCTTTTTCTACAGTTGCCTTCACTGATAGTTCTACAGCGTTCTTTATATCATGGAGAACTTGGAAGAACTCCGACGAAAAGACAGAAACCTGGTCGCGGTTCTGCTGAAAAAAGGTTTAATTATACATGTATGTATGTATATTAAGCGTTAGAAACTTACTTCTGGGTTGATCTTTCCTTTACCACCTATTTTTTTACTGGATGGGCCTTTCACTTTTGAATTTTTCATTTTAATTGCTTGTTTTCAATTTTTCCTTATATGAAAGCACACTTTCTGACATTCGTGCAGGGCTGTTATGTCGATAGTAGTCGAATTGTGCGATATACGACTAGTGTTGAAAAATCTTCGAAAACCGCGCAAGCGCAGCCAAGTTCACGTTCAGCCTCAACCATCTCAATGGCACACAATCGACTCATGAACTCGTTCCTTACAAGAGTGGTAGCCATCCGCCGATGATGTTACTCATATGTATAACTTAAACAGTGGCGGGGCGATAAGCAGCATGTCCCTCTGCCCACGCCCACAACCCTAACCCAAATCAGAGAGTCTATAAAGCCCATTTAAGTGTCAAATCGAAGGAAACCATCACCTGGGGATAATCATGTCGCTCTCGAGATTCAGCAGCCTCGCGATCCTAGCTCCTCGGAGTACAGTGCAAAATAAGGCAAGAATGTCGCAGATGTAGCTGAGAATCTCGAAGAAGGTCTTGTTCTTGTCTTGATGCGACTGGAAGTGCCAGGCATGCACGGGTAAAAGGCATCGCGCAGCACGTAGATCAGGCCGTGGAGCTCTACCTGCCGTAAGCCAGGTAGGACAGCAGGAAGTCGTAGCACCCGAGATTCTTATCCAAATGTGTTATGATGCAACCAAGAAAGCGCGCCTTGAACCAGACGGCACTGCCACCGGCATTCAGTTTGTAGTGATTTCATCCTTCTCTGCCATTTGGCTTCAAATTATGTGCCGCATTAGTAGAGTCGTTGGCAATGACTGCGGCGGTGCTTCTTGCAGGAGGAGATGCAACTTAAGCTGGACGATGAGCCGGAAGCAAGTAGGCGTGGCGTTATACGATGGAAACGTAACTAGAGAGAGATAGAAATAGAGAGTTGGGAGCCATTAGACGGTTGTCGGTGGGCGGTGTTGACAAAATACGCCATAAAAGACCTCAGTGCTCGAGCCCGTACCAATGTACGAAGTACGGTGGACTGGAATTCCCCACTGCATTTCCTGCCGAAAAAAGTTTTGCTAATTTTTTTTGTTCCCCAAATGGAAAACAGAAATTGCGCCCGCGGTCAAGAGTCAGACGTCTTTTTTTTCATTTTGTACCACCCTCTTTTTTATTTCATTCAAATTTTTTTTACCAATATTTAAGTGGTGCTGGTCCCAGGTCCATGTCCAAACGCACCGCTGCTGGACTCATCCAGTGACACTCTGTGCCACTTGTCGACAGTTGTCCAGCGCCCTATACCCTATAGGAAGGGACATACGTACTAATGTGCGAGGGAAGTAGACATCCATTCCATCTAATATATATAAAAAACGAGGGGGAACGTTGTGAGTTGCTGCGGACACCGCAACTCTACGGTTATACCCGATACTAAGTCAGTATAACTCTCCTCCAGCAGACGCCGCTAATATTAAACGACACGACAAAGAGTGCGTGCGAGAGAGACAGAAAATCAGTCTGAGCGTGACGTCGGGCGCTGCGTAGCCAGTGCAAATTGATTTGTTCCTTTTGGCTATTCCTTTTGTGAATATCCCCAGATTTTCGTCCTTTGCGGAGGCGGAAGGGGTTGTGGCGAAATTTTGAAACAAACTCGTCTCGGTCCGATATGTTAGGAGTGTGGATACCAAATTTGGTTGCTCTAGCTTTTATAGTCTCTGAGATCTAGGCGCTAATGTTTTACTCTAAGCAAAGCCACCTATGCTACGTGTGTGTTAGAGAGAGACAGGGCAAGAAAAAATGAAATTGTTTTCTTGATGCTGGCTATAATAATAATACGATCCAATTCAGATTCTGCAGTCTAAAAGATATGGTCATTCTCTACGTTTCTGCGTTTTTGGTTTTCTCATATCTTTAAAATTGTGGATGCCACAGATTTTCGTCCTTTGTGGGGGCGGAAGTGGGCGGGGCGAAGTTTTGAAATATTTTTGTAGCAGTGACATATCACAGAAGTCCGGATTTAAAACGTCGTTGCTCTAGCTCTTATAGTCTTTGAGCACTAAGCGCTGATAGGGACGGACAGACGGACGGACGGACAGACGAACAGACAGACAGACAGACAGGGCTCAATCGACTCGGCTATTGATGCTGATGAAGAATATATATACTTTATGGGGTCGGAAACGATTCCTTCTGGACGTTACACACATCCATTTTCACCACAAATCTAATATACTCCAATACTCATTTTGAGTATCGGGTATAAAAACTGCATCTGGCTTGTGCCAGAGCCTGGAGGCCAGGCTAGACCATAGAAGTCAACTGGACAGGCGGCCAATGAGCAGTACTTAATATATATATATATTCTGTACTTGAACATTCCCATCTGCAGTATTCTGCAAAGGTTATTATTAAAAATCTAATTGGGTGTGTTTTGTTTAAAACCCATAATTAGTACCACATGCCATTTGGACTATAAAATGCTGAATTCAGCGCTGCGACGCTTAATAAAATTATTTCAGTGATCGCGAATCGTAATTAAAATGTGCAAAAGCGAGTTTCAGCCCAGCCTCCGATTTATCAGCATCCTGTTAGTGTCGATCCTCATACTCGAAGTGAAAGGAGTAAAATATGAGTTCTTGATCGAAGATGAGAAAATATTCACTTCGTGCCCAAACCAACCACCTGGGGTATTTGGTTCGGATGGACTGTTCGATTTTTCAGAGTTCAAGGCGACCCTTAATTATGATTTATTAACCATTGGAGGAAACATTACTTCAAAATGGGACATGGATCAGACGGACCTGGTCTCGGTAACTTATCCGTTGATCCAATAGGGCGTTGATCCTACAGCAATACAATACCTATGATTCCAGTTCCAAATCGCACTGTTCCACTATGATCGTGGTAATTGGCAGCCCACCATATACATCATCACCGTCAAGGACTTTTGCAAGGTCATGTACGACAAGAACTATTACTGGTACACCTATTGGACAAAATATGTGATCAATAAGAAGGATGTGGAAAGCCGCTGCTTCATGCCGGGTGTATATATACAATAGCTTCATATTCCTGTCGCCCTAAAACTGTAACCGTCGCTAATCCGCTTATAAATTACAGACAAAGCTACTTATGGAGGAATATCAATTGAATCTGGTGTTGAACATTGGCAGCGCCGTTTTTTCTGGACTTTATAAAGCCATATACACGATCGAGGCATACAGTGTGTCGGGCGTTAGGCGACCAACCAGTTTCTGTTTCGAGGTCAGAGGAGAATTCAAAAAGGTTAAATAAACTACAATTATTTAAAAAACTTCACCAATGGAATCATAATTTCTTTACACCTAATCAACACATTAGCGCTGTTACAAATAATAAAAAAAATAATATGGTATCGCCTTTGAAGTGGCAGTAAATCAGACATCGCTTTACATATTTGCACTTCCGACCAACTACCAACCAACTTCCACCATCATTAAACCTATTGCAATTTACTTATTGGCTTACTCTACATACCCTGTCTAGTCTGCCCATTTGGGCCATCTACACGCATTTTATTTTTCCCGGCCATGGCAAATTTATTCAACTAATTTTATGCTCTCGGCAACAATTTTTCCACTCGAGCGGGAGATGGAACGAACCATTTTCCTGCGACTTCCGTCAAGTCGGCTTTAAGCCAGGTTGTCTCTCGGCCGGCTCGGCCGAAGCGTCGCCTTACGTAACATTTGCAAATTGCAGTTTTACTTCTTCGCCTTTGCGGTATTGGCTTGCCTTCGCCTTCGTTGACTCGTTGCGCATACGCCGTGTGTGCAGCGCGGCTGGTTGCATGGGAGCGAAGCGAGGCGAGACAGCTCGAGAGTCGACTCTTGGGCGGCCGTTGTGCAAGCTCGTGACACAAATTCTTTGGCGCATTCGATGGTTTGGTTTGGTAATTTCGGCTATTTGCTTGGTGTTGGCGCGAAAGGCAGCCGCCTGGCCAGGCAGCAGTCAGCAGTCAGCAGCCAGTGGTCGCTACCGGTTTTCTGATACACCATCGCGTCTATGGTACTTTTCAAATGCAGTACGAGTATTTCCATTTTGTCCAGCCCGGTCTGTGTCTCGGGCTGCTCTGGAAACAAATCAAACATCGAATTCAGAAACCGCCAACGAAACACGATCAAAGCGAAGGTGAAAAAAATGTGCTTCAAACTTTCTTTTTATGCGCCACTTTTAGCAGTCATTTCTATGAGCAAACATTCGTAGTTGTCGCTATCGTTCCATTCCCTCCTCGTTCGTTAGCCGCTTCATTGATTTTCATTTACACCGCAGACACGCCGCTGCCACAGACACTGACACAGCCACAGCCACCACCACCAAAACCACCACAGACTTCGCTGACATCCGTGCCGTGCCGCCCGTAATTGTTGCAATTTAACAACGGCCTCTCCGATGAGGTAACCCAGCAGCAGCAGCGCCCTGTCCCCAGAGTGAAAGAGCGACAGGGCGTCTGTTTTGGCCAGGAGAGTCGGTCTCTGATTTGCATTTGGGGAAATGATCGAACTTTTTTTTGTTGCCCATTTGCATACCAATTGACTGCCACTTAAAATATATTCGATTAACCAGCCTATTGTAAATGATATAAATATTTAGATTTGCCTTTATTTCTCTATCAGCGGCATTGTCTCTCTCTCTGCTGCAATTTGCGCAAGACATGCAAACGCTTTCACTGACCCGAGCGGGGCCACCGGAAATTGACCTGCAACCTGGTAAATCACTTTGTTTTGATTAGACTTTGATTTATATTGATGGATCCTAATGGGATTCGATGCATGACACAAATGCATCGCCCAGCTCCGACATGTTTGGGGCAAAGTTCCAGCATTATCATGAGTAATTTTACCATTTTATCCGTATGCGATTCTCTAATTTTGCTTGATCTCTTCGCGGCACGTCACGTTGACGGAAATGTGTGAATTATACGGTGAGTAAATGGCAAAAGTTTTCACTCACCACACCACCAAGCAAAACTCTAGCTATTAACGTTAAAAGTTCATTGCGGTTTCGTTTCTAAATCTTTAGTTTCGCCGCTTTTTATTAGCTGTTCAAAATTACCATTACCTCACATATAATATACAGGCGTACTGTACGGGGGCTTTCCTGTCGATGGGTACTCCATGCTCATGTATGTATATGTACTTGTGTCCAACGGTCGATAATCGTCTCAAAAGTTCATCAGTCTCTCCAAAAGTTCATCATTTGTTGTTGTGCTGTTGCTGGTAATGCGATTGTTAGACGTTGTTTTTGGCCTCTGTTTCGGTGTTACCCATAAGAGGCTTAGGGGACTCTTAACGGTATCGTGCAATGTCTTAATTAGGCCTCACAAAATGCCATGAAAAATTGTTAAATGAAACTCAGTGGGCGTGGCCAGAGCTACCGTAAATTAATGGTGTTTCCATAATCAAGGGGATTAGTTTGCGGGAGAAGTTTACGCTTACTAATCGATGGGGAATGCACATAAATTTGAAAAGATATTAGGCAGGTGTTGGCATCTAATACTAAGTAAAGTGGGAATTTATCAAACGATCATCAGATATTAGGAAAATATTATAAATTTTACTCCTAATTTGATAAAAATGTACTGCAGTGCCTGGAGGTTTTTTACCAGTTATTTATTCTCAGCGAAAAAATTCCTATAAACTAGGTGCGCAGTCATAAAAATCAGTTATTCCATACGAGTATTTTGAGTACGAGATGTACTTCTGTGAGAATGGAATGGATAAATGTTGAAATAGAATGAAAGTGAAAATGTTTTGGAAGTTATTGGAAGAGAGATAGAACCGTATTATTGCACCATGCAGAACTGTTATCCATTCTAAATGATTAAATAACCAAAATATATCCACTATTCATAGCACTGTAAAAACTTCAGCTAATTTCTGTGATATTATCAAGCCATTGCATTTATTTCCATTCCCCTTCCCCCCAACAAGTTCGTTGGCTTGGGCTCTGCTTCACTTTTATCCGACTCCAGTGCATGACTATAGTCATGCATGTTTTTTATCTATACGAAAAATAGCAATATCAGATGGGAATACAGGCTCTCTCACAATCACCCTCTCTCTTTCTCGCACTCTCCCTCTCTCGCTATATATCTGCCTCTCTTTCTGTTTGTCTAACTATCTCTTTCAGTTGAACGCTGCACAGTGCTCTCGACGCTCAGGTGTTGTCGCATTTTGGTAGCTCTTGGGCCTGCTGCGCTCGTCTTGGGGTTTCAGTTTCGTTCATGACTTCGGCGCGTTAGGAGGTAGCAGCAGCAGCAGCAGCAACGACTGTAACATCCACATCTTTAACCACTACATCACAGCACTTTGAGGCTCGGCTCTTTTATTACGTGTGCATTATAAAAAAAGTAAAATTTATAAGTCCAATTACGTGTTTACCTGCGTGCGCTCATCGTCGTGTCGTTGGTGTTGTCGCTATCGCCGTTGCCGTTGCCGTCGCAGTTGTCGTTTTCGTTGCCGCTTGTATGTCCAATCCACGTTTTGGTTAGCCAAAACCACAGCCAAAACCAAAACCCGAATAAAGTTAAAACAGCTGTTTGCGCTACAGCTGGGCAAAAGGCCAGCGAAGACAAAAGCGAAGCTAAATAGCAACAATAATCGCGCGCGAGTCGCGACTAACATGAAGTTCGGTGCCTAAGTCTTTTGTTTCTCCCAGCATTGTGCACATTCGCAAAAGAAGAACCAACTGACAGCAGAGCTGTACAGAAACACGAACAAATCGAATTAAACAAGACTGTTTTAGTAGCAAACACAAAAGGCAAAAGGCCCAGTGGAAACCAGTTGTGCAACTACAATTCAAAATATTCCCAAGCCTTTTACTAGCCCAAGCCCGTGCCCGTGCCCTGCCCCCGTGCCGGCTCCCCTGAATCCAGACCGCAGAATCCTGTCCCAGCAGCAGCCGCCGCTCTACAGAAATCGAAATGGCACCGAAGAAAGAGGTAACCTTGAGCCAACAGCAGCAGCATCAACATCAGCAGCAGCAGCCTGTCATGGACTTTGAAAGGATTAAGCGTCACTTCAGCTGGTCGGACCCCAGTGCCATGTGAGTCAGAGCTATGGGTATTATTCGTAGCTGTAGCTACAAGTTTTTACATCACCATAAACAGCTGCCTTAATGGTTCCATAAAGTGGTCGTTAAGCCGAGAAACCCCGAAACGGAACCGAGTCAACGAGTCAGCTAAAGCAATTCGTTCAAGAAGAGATCCAGCAGATCCAGCGATCGACGATAGCCATCTCTACTAATCTTATGAAGTTCGTTGCCAAAATCTTTCGATTGTCTTTGGTTTGCTTTGTTTTAGCCTCAGGCCAGGCGGCCGAAAAGACAACAAAAACTGGTTGGCTTTGAGATCGTGTAGCTCAAGAACATTCGGTTTCCGTTTCGTTTCGATTCAATAGAGTTGTGTTTTATTGCCGATTGACCGATTTCTGAACAATACTCGTACTCAGAGCAAGCCAAACTTGTCTTGCATAACGCTAATCGCACGTGTATGCTGTCAACGGAATTGAAGTTATTTTTGGAAAACAATTTTGGATTTATTGATGATATTTACGTATAAAGACAGGGAGAAGGAGAAAGATGATAGCATTCATTAATTGAGGGAGCTTTAGAGAGTGCACATGTATATATGGAGATGCAGTGACAGTGAATAACACTTGAATAGGGAGTGAAATATTCAGTGCATCGGCCAAGGGTTACATGATGATTGGGGCTGAGGCTGAGTGAAATGCAAATTTGGATAACTCATCGGTGATAATGACAATTGAAAATATTTGCACCGTCCAGCTCGGTGTGTCCTCGTGCAATTGTACTCATAAGTATTTGTTTTCCCTGTCTTACAACATTTTCTGCACAAATTCCGCGTCATGCTTATTAAGCGCTGGGCTTTAATTGCACTTACGCGGAGTATTCACATGCTAAGCAACAAAATCAGCTAAAGGTAAAATGTGACGAGTGAAATTTGCCATTATATAAAATACGCTTACGCTAACGCTATAAAGTAACAAATTTATAACAAGTTGTGCACATGCGCTGCGCCGCTCTAAACGAGCGATGAGCCACACCACTGAGGCCCCTACCCAAACGATTAAAAATAGAACCCCAGGGTCGCCACAAGAGGGTAGAAGGGTTCAGCTCAGCGTTGGGCAACGGCTGGCTGGCTTTCAGCACTTGGTAATTGCTAATTTCAATAATTTCCTAAAAGCAAATCTTCAGGCAGCTCATCATAAATAGCAAACAAATAATGGTTTTTTGTGCGAATTATCATTCATCATCATCGCAATCGCATTCGGCGACAATTGGGCGCCGATCCCGGACTCCTGTTGCAGCAAAGTGGATTATAAAACATCCGGCAAGATGCCGATGTGTGAAAATTATTTGGCCATAATTCAAAATTCAATACAATTGTATTTCCCTTTAAAATCGATGTATGCGAAACTTTCCGGTTTATGTAAATCTGATTTTTTGTTATTAATATATGCAGAGCTTCTTCTTTGATTTGGCTTAGTTTGTGAATGATATAATATTGGCAACACCCAAGATACATACGAGATATGCTGGACAAGGGTGTAGTCATGGCATTTGAGAAAGGGTGATTCGACATAGGTCGAGGCTTAACAGAGAATTAACCCTTAAATTATCCATTGATAGTACTTTCCATTTTAATGGAACCACTTTATAGCTCTTTTAGCCCCCTTTTCGTACATCACTGTCAGGCATCAGAAATGTTTGCCAAAAGCCAACATCACATTAGCATCGAAATAGGGTTTTTTTTGGGTAAGGTCTTTAACCGAACGACTGCCTTGTCTAAATGAGTTAGTCTGTTGGTTTTAGCGGTTTCTTTTGATGGCCTTCATTATACAATATCCAATGCTCAATCGGCTGCGTCACTTCCGCATGAACTAGTTCAGTTGTGAATGGCAGGGAAATATTGGGAAATCACTATGGTTGTGTTGTGTTTTTCTTGAGGGACGGGACCCCCCACCGGCTGGCGTGCCATTAATTGTTATTATTGTACCTTTTGGCTGATTGCCGATGATGCATGTTGTATGCCCGTATGCCAAGCACGCCCCCATACTGACCGAACGGGTGAAACTGTTTTAGCGCGCGGTTGGGATAAAAATTCTAATTGCTGTATAATTAAAATTCCACAATCATGAAACCAGAAATGAAACTGGACAACAGCGCATCTGGTGCTGGGCTGGAAGTACAATAATTTATAATTAATTAATATAGCTTTTTATTTTGTTACTTGGAAGTCATTTACATTTTTTTTAAATCTTTTTACCAACAAAAATTTCCTGTGTTGATTGGTGTTTAAAGCTTGAAATAAAGCTTATATTATCGACGTCGATGTATCACGTATACGATACGACTACGTATGTAATGTCGCAGACAACATGTAGAGTACAAAGCTTTTCGGCTCTGGTAACTTTGCAGCAAAGCGCGTCGTCTCTGTTATCTTTGAAGAATAGCTTTTTGACTCTGTTAAAATTCGGCTCAAGCTTTAATTTTTTCAAATTATTTACGCACTTTGTAGACTCGACTGTCATTAGCCAAGTGAAGTGCGTCTTTGGCAAAGGAAATGGCAATTTTATTGCCCAGAGAGATCATTATACCTATAATATTTCTGTTGACTTCGGAGTACTCCGCTCTCTGTTCTGCCCTGCTCTCTAATTGACTTCAAAGTTCAAAAAGCAAATTCTGTTATTGTATGCCTTGGGGGAACACTTTTTTGGTCATATTCTTGAAAAATGGTAGAATATTTTAGACAGAGCGTCTAGAACTTTTTGAACTTTAAGCGTACACATTAACGTAGGTACTATATTTAGATATATTTGCTTGCCCGTATGTTCTGTGCCCTCAAAGGCCACAGAACTACGCGAGAAATGGCGATGTCATCTAAATAAAAAGAGATACACACACGTCTCTCATAATGCCTGACAATGGAAGATTTATATCCGCAATGTGAGAATGTCAGCGGCTTTTGATTTCCTGAATAATCTTTATGTTCAGGCCCTCGCCGCCGGCGGCAGACTTTAGAATGTAATTCTGAGTTATAATAAATGAACTCAATCACGTATGCTTCCCAGTTAATGTCCTGAATCGCCCCTGTCATATAAATTAATGCCGATTCTTAGGGCCTTTGTGCCGTGTTTTCTTTGGCAACTGGGGGACAATGACGTCATTTGCGGTATGAACTTTTGCCAATACTTTCACCGCTCCGCTCGGTTGCAAGAAGCCATATGCATTGTCTTAGAGCGACAGCAGTTTTTGGTGTATTTGCTCATGGCATTAACAGCAATTTGGCCCACCTGATAATTGGCTCGAAATGTGGCTGGGCCACAGTCCACCAGACCAACAAACAGCATTGCACAATGCGGGCCAATCAACCTGGCAGAAATCTGACTCAAATGCCGTGCATTGTGTGCCAAAAAGTTTTCCTCAGATAATTATAGACGGATACACATATATCCCAAACGTTGAGCCCACTCCGACGTTGCTCGGCCAGCTTTCGGTTTGCATTTTATTCGGCTTTCATGCTGCTTGTATCTTTTGCTCATTTGCCAGTTTACAAGAGACCTTGACACATTTGGGGCGTGTGTGTTTTTGTGGCTTTGGCCAAAAAATCTTCACAAATTATAAAAAACCAGCGACGATCTCCAGCCCAGCCTCATTCACATCAAAAGCCGAGTTCGCTTCAAATTCGAAATCTACCAAAAAGCATTACAAAAACCAAATGGAACGATTGCAATTTCGTAGATCTCTCTCTGTTAATGGGGCGTCGACAGCGTCTAATTGTAATTAATTAAGCCAAGCCGCTTGCATTAGCAGCTCTTTTGCATTTGCCAGGCCAGACGCTAAACACCAGTCTAGAGTCTGAGCTGAGCTCCAGCTTCGCGTTGCGTTGCGATGCAACAATTGCATAATATTTGGCGAGCACCAAAAAGAAACAACTTTTGAGTCACCGCAGCTCAGCTGCCGACCCACCCAGCGCCAGCCCCAGAGCTGGAAACTGCAGCAGGCCCGGCACGCGAATGAATGCGCCAATCTAGAGAGGAGAAAAAGTCGTGAGTGTAGTCGTGAGGAGAAGACGATCATTCGCTTGGAAAACTCAGACGTGAAACTTGATTTTTTCCTGATCTCAAGAGTACGTTCTCGATTTTCAAATGATTTTCAATACTTTTTACTTCCCCTCACGACTCCATCGCCAGTTTAGGCGTAAAAGACATAAAAGAAATAGGTGATTAGGACACAGCACGAAGGCGAGACGAACCCGAGCGAGTGGCGAAAACGAGTTTCAAGCGAAAGGGAAATTTTATCGCAAAGTGCAATCCGTTTTATGAGCTTGAAATTGCCGCCGCCGCCGTCTCGATGCAATTAATTTAAAGCCAGGCTGTTGCTGTGGCTGTGGCTGTGGCAGTGGCTGTAGCTTCTGTCACTCAGTCCAGGTCCAGTCCAGCGCCATTCCTCTGGCAGCTTCCCAGCCAACTTCCTCGTCCCAGTGGCGACCTTGTGCCCGTTTTCACAGCAGCATAAAAAAAGTAAGAGAGCCGAAACAAAACCGAAATGAAATTGTCTGAATGAATGTCCATTGGCCACTGGACTGGGAATGGTTGGGGGCTATAAATGCGCAATGTAGCAGACAAAACAATACAACAAAGTGTAGATTTGAAATGTGCACATCGTGAAACAAAAGAGGCTGAAACAGACACAGAAACGGAGACAGTAAGTGAAGCTGTCGCGGGTGAAATTGATGCCATGGCAAACCCTCAAAATGTTGTCAACCAATTTCTTTAATGCTTTTTGGACATTTTCGCTTTTTCGGGTTGTTCAGGTTCGGGCCAAATGCACTGGCCAGGCCGAGTGGAGTCAACAAACTCGTCCAAGGTGTCGCTGCCACAGCATGACTTGCCTAAATCCGACAGCCTCTGAAACAAAGCAAAGACAAAGACAAAAACTTAGAAAATTGCAAGCAGACTCTTTTGGTTTGTTTGCTTTTTTATTGGTAACAAAATGTGTGTTGGCTGATCTTTGTGTCTCAAGTGCTGTTTCTCTGTGGGCGCATCAGATTAATATATGAACTAAAACATCAGCTATGTACGTTAAGAAATTGGCAGACTACGTTTACAAGAGTCCCGTCTCGACTACACAAATTGGTACACCATGAGACGGCAGTTTGCTTGTAATATTAGCTTGAAAATCTATTTGAGGCATGCTTTTGATGATGAGCATTTTGAATCTTAAAGTTTATCTAGACAGTTGCAAGTTGCATCATATCCAGGCCTGGTTAATGATGAGGAGCCGTCTGGCTGAATATCAGTTTTCAGGGCTCATTAGCACGTTGCCTGTCGTCTTCCGAAAACCATGTCAAGTGCGACGGCAACGCATTTTGTTTATTTTTTTATATTTATTTCTTGATACATATGCACGCGTACGGACGGATAAGCTGAATACATGCTTGTACAAATGCGTATATTACTTGTATTTTAACAACAATTATGTCCATTGCAACGACAACGAGGATGTTTACAGGCACATCAGTCAGCCAGCCAGTCAGGTGCAAAATCGCCTTTATGCCAGCCATTAAATCTGACAGACATGCCAGGTCGGATCAGGCCGGGCCGGGCCACGAGGCGTATGAGTAATCCCTCCCTGAAGGAAGCTCAGCAAAACAATACCCTTCATATGAAATACGTGTACTTACTGATTCGGCAGCTGGATAAGCCGCTGTTTTGGGTCTCGGGACCGCATATAGCAGGCGACCTTGTCACTTAATTGCCGTTTAATAGCACCAGGGCTATGCTCGAAGCCAGAAAAATGTAAAAATCCATACCAAATATCCAATTGGTCAGCGTATCGCGGTCTTTGCAGCATGTGCTGTGTCCATCGACCATCGACCATTGACCATTTACCATTTACCAGCTGCTTAAAATGTTCGAGCGCGTTTGGTTACAACACTCTTTCCGATCCGATCCGAACCGATGCGATCGGTAGATGGATGGCACATTTGGCCAGCACTTTGGGGCCGGCAGACACCCACAGCACGGTCGATCGGCCGATCGGTTAGCTGTGCATTTTCAATGTCAGTATTGCGCAAATGTGAATAGTTTCTTTGGGTTTGTGGTCAGGTTTTTCGGTTTTTCTTACCCCAAACGGCAAACGCCCTTAGTCACGCCCTTAACGCCGGCTTGTTAATTTTTGGGATGACATTGAAATTGTGCAATGGGCAAACAACAACAAAATGTTTTAATATAGACATGTTTATTGATTTATTGTTGGACAGACAGCCGTCCATCACTCGTCTCGTCAATTCTTCGACCCAAAGCATTCTTTGGCACATTAATTATAGTAATTAAGGCATTTAATTTCGCCTTGAGCCAGCTGCGAAAATGTGTACGTATGTCTCCCTCTATTCGGGATGAACTTTGCTCTACTTGGGCTCTACCTACAATCACTTACATAAGCAAACCACATTTTTAATTAAAAGTGCATGGGAATTTCAATGAAAATGCAATAGCAATTACAATTTATGAAATGCGAAGCCAAATGAAGCCATTACCCCGATCCGAGAGAGTGAATGGTGAGTGGCGAGTCGCGGTGGCTGCTTTTGCAATTCTTGCCACTCGCAAGAGCAAGAGCCAACAGAAGAAGAGCTTCCCCATGCGCCGCAACGCGTTGAACGATAGCCCGCCCTCAAGGTCGTCTCTCGGATTACATCAGACTCGATGCACAGAAAAACCCCAATAACCTGGGCCTGGGCCTGGGCCCGGGCCCTTTTGTGCCGCATGGTTCCCTTCCCCAAATAAGCCCCTGCTCAAGCGTCGAAGGTGAACGAGCTGGAGCCAAAAAATGCTGCAGCGGAACGCCAGGAGCGAAGCCAACAAACTCTGCCTCGCCAAAAAGTCGCTCACTCGCAGTCGAGTCGCGTCGCGTCTCGTCGCGCTCATTCCACAAGTTGCCACAAGCGACTCAATCCCGTACGAACGAAATGAGTGGAGTGGCCTTTTGAGTGGGTTTCGACCGGGCACACAGGTGTTTTTTTTTGCTTTTGCTTTTGCTTTGGCTTCGACTCGGGCTGAGACGTCGTCTAGCTTTCAGTTGAGTTTCTGGCAGCAAGGCAACCGCAAGTCCACAGTCTACCACGCGTCTAAAGTCGCGCATAAAACGCACGTGCAAAAGTGCAACAGCTTCGGTGTCCCCCACACGTCCGCTCTCTTTCACTCACGCTCTTGGCTGGTCTGGCCGACTGTCCGTCTCTTTCATTGGCAAAGTGTAAAGTGCAAAGCTAGCCCCCAAAGCTAGCAGCGTCGGCAGAGGCAGAGGCAGCATCAGTGAAGCGGGGCTCCAGCCACAGCTCGGCCACCGACTCGAAGTCAGTCTTAGTCGAACCTTTCAGAGCAACGCAAGTGTCTCCGAAGTCTGCTCTCCCGTTGTCGCGTGGTTTTCTGTGTGTGCCCCGAAAGTGTCGGGTGTCCGACTAAAATATATATATATTTTGACGAGAATTGTTTAAGCGGAGGGCGCGTGTGAGCAAAAGCCAAAGGCGATCTATCATTAATTCGTGCGTTCGTGCCTTAAGTCTTTCGTTTGGCGAGAGCAATCAGCGCATCCTACGCTTTTGTGCCCACTGCTCGAAGTGAAAGAGAAGTGGATTATAGCCTCAACAAAAAACGACAAATTTTGTGCCAACATTTGCACAGTCCCCCCAACCCCCAAAATAAAAAGAAAAACTAAACGACGACGTTGACGAGAGCTTCGTAAATCTATTTAGAACGCGCATTGTAAGTGTAAATTTGCTCATCAAACAAATGCCTGGCACGGAGATTTGGAGTTTGTCGAGCTTGACTTGGGCACAAAGTGCTATATACACGTTTCAGGAAATCACTTCTCAAACATTCGCAAAAGGCAGGCAAACAACGGGCTGTGCCCATGGGGATAAGGCAGAATTCTATACAAAATAATATTCAAGCAAACAGAAACAGCAAAAATAGAAAAACAGAAAAACAAAAATCAATTCTTCATAAAACAAATGGCTGCCGCTTTGTTGTTGTCGACAATTACTTTGTTCGACAACTTCCACCACGATGATGATCATCATCATCAACGCTATCCACAATCCTCAATAAGATTTCCACTCCCCCATTCCCAATCCCATTCCCATTCCCATGCCTTCATCGGCTTCTGTCCGTTTATAATGTTCAAACGCATGCGTTCTGCGACCGGCATACAAATGTCCGGAATGAATTGATATCGTCGTCATCGGCTACTCAAAACGCTGTTAGAATGCGGACTCCGATGAAGCCAGGGCCCAGCCAGCTCTTGCTACATATTTTCGTACAGCAATTTGTGGTGTATGTGTCCATAACTTCAGTGGCATTCAGTGCATTCCACAGGGAATCGCATGATGTGTCATTCGCTCAGTTGGCCATCAGTGCGGGTCCGTCGACTCCATCGCCGTTGCACTTAGCTTAATTTTCATTTTATTGATTCAGTCCGTTGGCAGCGGCCTTAATCGGCTTAAATGCTTGCGCAGTGGGAAGCCTTTCAAATGTATCTGTTACACTTTTTGTACCCCACTTTTGTAGCTTGCGCTAAAAATAGTCAGTGCTAAGACCTAGCTTTTTTAGAGGCCCCGCACAGGCATGTAGCTATATGATTATCTTAGATAATCGCATCTATCATTCCCCATTCTGTGGCTTCAGTCTGCCCTTAGCAACACAATAAGTATCTGGACACACACACACAGAATGCAACGCAAACGTGCACTGAGAAGAGGTCATCGAGAAGCCGAGAGCCGTAAGAGAGTCGGCCAGTCTCTGTGCTAGCCAGTACTCGTATCCCTCTGTGCTGGCGTTTGCAATTTCGAGCAAAGTTCAGCGTAATTAAGTGTTGTGACTTTTTGCATTTTCATTGCACAAGTGCACAGAGAGTACAGCGATAGAGCGATACAGATAGACAGATACACAGATACTCTGATTGTAGTGAATCGTAATAATAACAATTATAGCAGAGCAGAGCAGAGCAGAGCAGAGCGGAGTGCTTATGTCTTATAATAAAATGCATTCATTGTCAGATTTTGTGCACCCCAGACCCAGAGACCTTCGCGCGGGCCCTGAAATTAGTTGTCAAGGTCTTCTCTCTTTCCACTCTCCACTCTCGCCATGTGCATTTCCGAACTGAGCCGATCCGAAACTGTGCAGCGATTTAAAGCTTAAACTTGAACTGGTATTTTTCGTCTTTGGGGGTTTTTCTGTTGTTTCTGTAGATGTTTTTTCTGTTGTTTTTTTTTTGGGGTCTTTCATTCTCTGTATATCACGTCGCGGCTATGCTTTGAGCAGAGTTCAAGGTGCCCCAACAAAAGTATGATGAAAACTGAACTCAGATCTAGATGCGGCCATAAAAGCGGTGCGACATTTAATTAATATCAAGGCACTCGCTGCCATTAACATAAAGCTTTATATAAATGACTGTTCTGCCAGTCTACTCTAGAAAGATCACTAAGTGATCCGATCCGATCCAATCCGATACGATACGATCTGAATCGAACCGAGCCGATTCGATACGATTCGATCGAGTAATGTAATGTTAGATAATTACGGACAATTTGCATTGCTTTAATCGATATTAAATGAACGGTTAATATTTCCCCTCAGTGACGGGGGGCATAACCAATTAAATTGAACTTAAACCGAACAGATCTCACGGCTGCAATGCAATTTGTTGGTCACATAACGCACTCGATAATTGAGGGCTGGTCGACTGGTTGGTCACTTAATGACTAAATGCCAGGGCCTAATCGCTCAATAACGTCAACTTAGATGATTGAGCTACCTGGTTAGACTTAGACACAGAGACCGACAGACAGACTTAAGAACAATGTATTTGCACTAATGGAGAGAGCACCTACATGTATGTATTCATAAAGATGTCTATTAGAAAACGCCCCAGAAGGTTGCTACCTCCGGGGAAATTTGTAATTCAAACTCGTGGACATTAAATTTTCAATGGAACATTTCATGACAGACACAACATTTGTTGGTGTTCACGCGACCCAATTGGAATGCCGATATCAACATCATCCCCCTCGTCGTCCTACGAGTATCTGGAACTGATTGTGCAATAGCTACATGGGGGACATGGGAGGAGGAGGAGGAGGCGGAGGAGGAGGGATAGAACAATTGGGAAAATTAAGTATTAATTGAGGCAATCCAATCGGACATTCTCTTTCGAGTTTTGCAGGAATCGTTGTCGTGTTGTTAACTCGATTCGATTTGATTCAATTCGATCCGGCACTCCAGAGACTGGTTTATAGATTACCTAGACCAATCGATGGAATTGATTAGGTTCGGCACTGTGTGGCCTACCCTGCTGATGACTTCACACGAAACTCAAACCAACTTAAATCAAACCAATCAATATCAATCCACCCATCGGGATGGGATTATCTAATGGCTGGCCATATGTGGCCGCTAGTGCGGGTGAGTGCTCGACTATTGATTTGGGCACTGAAATCAGCCAGAAAAGTCTTAAGACCTGTTGCAGAACCAGTTGCCCGACAACGGGTTTGCCATTTGCGGCACTCAACACTGGCCAAAAGACCAACTCGACTCGAAGAAGTTGCAGCCACAAAACTGTGTCGCACACAAGTGCAGCGGGCATAAACACGCCGGCAGACAGACAGACGGACACGCAGACATGCATGCAATTATGTCATCGGAAAAGCCAGTCGAAGAAAATGAAAACGCTTCGGAAAACGCAGCACAAACTGGCCTGCTGCGATGAGATCGAAAGTACTCGGCACTCGGCCATAAAGCCGCACTTTGTACTCCCTGCCCAGACGGGAAAGGAGTTCCGTTGAGTGGCATACTGCCAAGGCAGTTCTAATGGGCTCTAGGCTTTGGGCCTTTGGAGGCCGCTTTAATGTCTCGCACATGACTGCGGCTCTGGCTGTGACCGCTTGCTTAATGCCACACACGTAGCTTAGCCATCGGCATTAAGCAGTCTCTTAAAATCACAAAACCATAATGGGTTTTCCTGTCTGCAAAAATAAAAACGAGTAATCTGTCCAGTCACAGCTGCTGCTGCTGCTGAAAAGTCGTTCAGTGGTTGCATTGCCTCATTGAAATTTAAATTGTATTTAATAAATTTATTCATGCATTGTGTGTGCCACTGCCTGTCCATACAGCTGGTGGACGGAAGGCTTTCATGCTCAAGCGATTTGCTCATTGCTCAATATGCGGTGGAGCCTCAGAAAGATTTCAACTTGTTGATTCTGCTAATTCATTGAACCTCTTGAGACTCGCGAATGAGTCACACCTGCCCGCTGATGCTGGTTTTTTGTGTTTTCACAATTCAGACATTCGATGACGCACGTGGTAGAAAACTTTCCGTTGCATCGGAAAGGCCCCCGGAAAGCCATTGCATTGCATGCCACCACGACTGACCTTGTCACGGCAACGCACTCGGCATGCAAACTACAGATCAGCAAAACCTCAACGATCCGTAGTAGCGTTTTGCTAAGAACTTTGCTCGCTTTGAAAGCTGAAACTTCAACAATAAAAACCATTTGGAGAGCATCAGGCAGCCAAGCAGGCAAGAGGCATAGTCAGTCATGTCCAACAGAAACAACAGAATTCCAATGTCAAATGCGTACATTGCTTTTGGGCTCAATTATTATTATGATTATTATCATTGTTGTGCTGACTTAAGCGGCTTTTGGCCTGACTGACTGACTGCCCGACTGACAAAATGCTCAACGTCGAGCCGTTCAAGAAATATTCACAGTTTTCTTTGAGCCATGGATCATATAATGCCGTAGTCATATAGCATGACTTGGCATAACTGCTCGCACAACAGAAGCAAACACCGCAAGGTGTTGATTGTATAATGATGTCTGGTGTATCGAATCGATATGACCGCATATCGAACGGGGACTTAGCGGGGAATTCCATTCAGTTAGTACGAGTAAAGCTACTTTTTCTACTACTCTTTCCTCTTTCTAGAAGCTCGTTTCAAGGGCTTTTCTTCCCACATTCTCTCGGGTAGAATGGTAAGCGCTTTACAGAGTCATTGATAAATTCTCTACACCCTCTTACACTCTTACACCCGTCTCTACAATCATCATCAATGATGACTGATCGAAAAAATAAACAACCTGCGTACAACGTGACGTATGTGAAATGTGCGAAGCGATTTGAAAGAAATGAAATGCCAGATGCCCAGCTCGACAGACTCCCAGATCCAGCCAATGCATAAATCAAACAATTTATGCTCAAACATGATTATTATTTATACATTTCAGCATTACATTGTGTGCCTGAAACACATGAAACACACAGACACTTTGCAGACACTCGAGCAAATGCAAGAGATTGGTCCGACTCTGGTGTAAAAGTAAAAGTAACTACCGGTTAAACAAAGGCAAATCAAAACATACGAAATAAAAACGTTGAACAAACGTTAGCAAATCAAACAAATAGCCACCCACTCACCAGCAGCAGCAACAGCAGCAGCGCACCACCAAAAACAAATACAAAAAAATGCTGATATCAACGTAAGTAAATCCCGCGGATGAACGTGCAGAGATTACGGCCATAAATCGCAATCAGTGTTTCAATTTTGACCCACTGATGTTGACCCACTTGGGTGCCAGTCAATCGCCCGCCGGTCTATCAGTCATTTCCAGTCTTCCAGTTGTCCAGTCATCCAGTCATCCAGTTTCCTGCTGTCAACGCCCGATCTCTCGGCTTTAACACTTGTCGACCCATCAACATTGCATAATCCCTCAGCGAGACGGCTTTTGATTTGACTTTTCCAACGATTCGCTTTGCCCTTTTATGTCTTTTCTGCTTTGGCCATATCTCTTGTGTTTTTGTTTTTGTTTTGGTTTTGTAGTCGTCGTATCGTATGTATCTCCCTTTTGCATATTCGCCAGCGACCGCATTTCTCAGCGGGGCGAACAAGTTTGTAATTATGTCAAATACCAAAAGGCGCTCTCATTGCATAATCCAAATAATCCCCATAGCCATCGCGAATTATGTACCTCTTCTGGCAGATACATCTTCCCATGATTTATGCTCTTATCCAATGAAGCTGAAACAATGCCCGGCCTTGGTTTTTGCACTTCTCTCCCGCTCGTTACTCAAAATAATGTGAGAAGCCATTGATTTATTTGGCAATTGACAAGTTTGCCATTTCAATGGCTGCTTCCTCGTTGGCCTGTCAGTGGGAGCTTGGGCTTAAGAATAGAAGCCCATAATTAAATGCCATTGAGGCAGCTCAGACCGACAACAAAAGTCAATTACACGATGTCATTTGCATCTTCCGCGTGTGGAGGCGACTTGTATGGAAATGCCTAAGAGATGTATTGCTTATCAATTCTCTGGCTTCTCCGAAGTGGATTGGAATTCCCCGCGAAGGCCCAACGAAAGAAAGAACCAATTGTACGTTCCTGTGGGATCGGCGTGCTTAAAATTCAGCTCATCATCGCAATTGCTGCGTGACAGACTCCAGAGGCAGAGCCAGGGGCATAGCCATAGCCCATAGCCAGGAACAGTTTAAATCCGAGTCTGTCTGTTTGTCTGTCTGTCTACTTTGCATGCCTCTCCATAGGCTGATTATATGCGATTACCCGGCTCAATCATCAATGAAATGGCAACACGAAAAGCCTTCTCCCTAACGTGTTACATAAGCAAAAGATTTAACAGTCTTTATCTTGGGATGACCTCATTGGCACCTCTGTGGGAGTCGCACTGAACTTTGTCTGTCTGTCTCCGCTCGCGGCTCTCCTCTCTCTCTCAATTATATATGGGGTTTGAATTCTAAAGTCCGCTATTTGCTCAATGAGTAAAGTGCAAAACAAAATATAAAATCTGCCAGTTATGGCCCACGGAACGTTCAATTTATTGATTATTCGAGGAAATATACTCTGAGAAAATGACAACATAGAGATAGTGGGTTTCATTTTTAAAAATATACTCATACATATCTTTGGGTTTGTCCCTTAAGTGCCTTTCCATGGAGATAACTCACAGATGTTGACTAATCTCTCACAAATTCTCACGCTCTATCTGTCGTCTGGGTTTGTCACAACGATGTTGCAAGCCAACGCCAACATCCACAAAAAAAAAAAAAAAGACCAAAAATATGTGGCGACTCTGTGGACACATCGCTGCATGCATAAATAGCGCTCTAATAGTTAATTAAATTATCAATAAGCAGGCACAGACCAACAAACACTATCAACATGCCCACAAAACTCTCAGCCATAAATGTCAAACGCACCCAACTCACAAAAAGAGAGGAGACAAAAATGTCGGTTTGTTTGTCATTATAAAAAACTACTTGGCCTGACCTTGTCCATTGTTGGCTTGACGGTGCGCGCGCACACACATTTATATTTACATTTACATTCACAGATACAGATGCAGATGCTCAACCCAGCACACAGATACACTCTTGCACAGATAGACAGAAATTTACGCAACCTACGAGTGTTTGGCTTTTGGTCGCCAGTGACTAACTTCGACTACAATAGTACTCGTACGCAAATCGAAAGACTCCGACAACGAACTTGAAACACATTTCGTCAACGAAATTGCAGCATGACTATTTCTGAGTGCGCTTCGCATTCAGAATCCGTTGTGGCCCAGCCCCAAATATTGTCATGGGGGGACGCATTATGCAAATATTTGATAGGCCGCATAATAAAGCTGCTACTTAATTTTCACTGCAAACTCGGCATCGACTGTCGAGGATGTTTGCTCGTCACTCGAGCGGTAGGCTGGCCATTGCCGGCCATTGGGCAACCGTCATATCATCTCATCTCAGTTCGGATCGGATCGGATCGTCTGTCTCGTGCCTTATACAAAATGCAAATATTTGCGGTCGATTGAATATTTATTTTAACGAGAAGTAACGCAACGCAACGCAAGCGATTAGCAAAAATAAGTTGGGGTTCGATTGTACCCAAAAATCCAAACGTTTTCGAAAGCGACAACAAAACTGATCGACTGCGCTCAATCAGTGACCTTGAACTAGTTTCCCCCCGTGTTTATTTTTTGGTGTGTGTATCTCGTTTCTCGTTTTTTTTTCTTTTCTTATATGACTTGCTTTTTGGGCACTCCGATCCCCGAGCCCCGGGAGAGTTCGTTAATGATACGAAAGGCCCGCAGTCAAAATATGTTAATGAGGTGCGAAAATGATTAATTGCAGGCAATTATGAACTTTCTTCGCCGAACCATGGCTAACAATGCAGCTAACCTTGACCCAAAAATTGGCTGAACAAAGTATTCCCCCACATGGTTCGGGCCTCCGATGTGCAGCAGTGTAATGCAGGCCAAAACTGCAAGGGAAATTGCATAACGGCTCAGACCAGACCACTGCAAATGCAAACTACAAACAGTTTGCATATTTGCTTAACGGCTGGCCTGGCCAACTAGGTTCGCGGCTGTGGCTGAGGTGGTTAAGCAATCGGCCAAAGGCAGAGCTAGAGCTGGTCCGACCAGAAAGACCGTTGAGGCTTTAACAAGTTTACTTTACTTACGAGTATAGCGATTTGCTTGGTAAGCATTCACTTCGGTGTCCGACTTTGTCTTGCCAACTTTGCCAAGCGATCACATACTGACCACCACTGACCACTGGCCAAGTGGCCAAAAGGCGCGTTGGGCAAGAGAGACGAGTGTATCTGTTGGACCAACTATATGCTCGTAAATATTGAAATGAAAAGTGTTGCCAAGCCGGGCTCCATTGTTGCTACTTCTCTCTCTCGTTTCATGCTTTTTTGCAATGTGTGCCGCTGACATAGTTTTCAAAGCGCCAAACCACTGAAGCATACACCAGATACACGAGCTGATACACACTGAGATACTGAGATACAGATACTACTCATATGCGACCCCCCGATCGTTATGCAAATGCAAAAACCAGCAGCAGCAGCAGCAGGAAGCAGTCAATAGCCAATATAGAGAGACACAAATAACTAATAAAATATTCTAAAATACCGAAACGAATGACCTGAACGTAGAGTCGGAACAAGTTTGTAGTTTCGATGGTTATTATTAGAAACTATTTTGAGTAATATATAGTTGCAATTACTAATTACAACGATTTGTCTCCTTGCAGCATTCCCACAGACTCCGCGATGGCGGCCACAAACAACGATGGTGGCACACAGCCACAGAATGCTGTTTCGGCCTGGGGCCAGCCCGCTGCCGGGCCACGCAACACACAGGCCGCCGTATCCGTGCGACATGCCTTCAAGGCCTATGGCAAAAAGAAGAACGCCAACCAGGTGCTGAATAACCTGAATATGACAGTCCCCAAGGGAACAATGTAAGTAGCAGTCGTCTGTCCTCTGTCTCTGTCTTCTATAAAAGTGAAATGTTGACAGCTTCATTTAGCAACTAAATAAAATAGAAACGGCGAAAGTAATTAACACATCAGAGCATCGAAGCATCAGAGCAGTGCCCATGGGATCTCGAATATATACTGTATACTGTATATTTGATCGACTCGAATTAGACGATCGAAGCAGACGATTTCCTTGTAACTAAGATTTGATTGCATGCCACGAGATTTTAGAGTATCCGTCAGAGGTCATTTGGTTACGCTCGAGCTCGAGCTCGAACTCGAACCTCTACAAGTAATTGCGGCAATTATATGGCTAACCAGTCCAGTCCGGGCCAAGACTAGTTTGCGCGCTCGTACTGTACTCGTATCTATCTTGTAATTGAGACGGCATTTTTGCATGATAATTCGATGCGGCTAACGAGGGTCGTTAGAGCACTTCGCCACACAGATGCCCCAAAGAAGTGATCCCCATTAAGGCTTAAGAGGCTTCCTCTTCTACCCGGCTGACGTCAATATCTGGTCCCATTCTACACGTTTTCACAATTAAAAAACAAATGCCGTCCGCATGCAAAGACAGCCATTGATTTGCTATATCTGGAAATAAAACCAATATGCAAAGCAATATTGATCGATTATTGGCAGGAAAACGATACTCAGAGTTCGATTTGCTTTTGTTTGTTTGCCTTCTACATATATCTCTCCATCTCTGTCGCGGCACATGTGCTTAATTGTGCCCGCCCCTAAGATCCGACCCGCTTCATGAATTTTTTGGCAAACATTTAGGGGCCATAAATTTCCAATCGTAAATAATTCATTTTTTATTTTGATTTTTTATTTCTGCCTTTGGCATTGATAGTGCCCGAAGCTAAAGCCCGAAGTATTGCTAAAATATTGGTGTGCCGTGACTCTGATTTCGGCATTCTTAATGATTTATAAGGCACACTTAACCATCCAGCTATCAGGGCTTGTGTGTATGTCGTAACGGAGTTTTATTCTACGACAAACAAAACGAGTATTATGCTGCAGTCTTGACCCAGTTAAAAGTTTGGTTCGTTCAGCTTTGACCTAGGTCATGTCAGTTGCCGAGTCAACGAACTGCACGCAGCGGCAGCGACAACGGCCAGCAGGCCAGGTCCAAATGGCTTTTGGGCTTGTTTTCAAAGTCACTGAGGACTGACGATTATGCCAATTAAAGTCTGCCAGTCTGCGACTATCCTCCCTGGGGTTATATCAAATGTTGTTTATAGCCAAAGTTTAATTCGTTAAATGGCGCTGCGTGTTAATTATAATAATAAATCCAATAACAGGCCAAAACGTGCGACCTACGTGCCGCAACATTTTGTCAAAGGCCGAAAGTCCCAACGAAAACAGACGACAAAATAACAATCCGATAATCACGATAATCATCGCCTATGAACCTCATCATGATGATAGCCCGTCTGCGTCTGCCACTCCACAAAAAGAGGCGGAGTCGCGTATCTGGCTGGGGGAGGTGGGGAAATGCTACAACTATATTTCTTACTTTTCAAGGTGAACATTTCGAAATAATTCAACTTGAACTGCGGGAATTAACATTGACATCGTCGCTGACATGCCACGAACGTTATACATAGGTTATATATATGTACGATAATACGATTATATGTATATATCCCATGTTTGTGACGACAGTTTTCGTGCTGAATTTGCGAAAACAATGCTTTCTCGCTGTCGTTCTCTAAACGATTTAGTATCCATTAATAGTAGACTTAAAAGAGTGTATGTAACTTCTCTACCGGCTGATGTTCGACCTATAGAAATCTAGAAAACTTAGAGAATAATAGGTATAGACATGATCTACAAATCTACCAAATATCATACTGTTCGGATGTTTTCTTTAGCACCTCTATTTTGGTTCATTTCTCATCCAAATATCTTTATGCTTCCTCCTTTAGTTATGGCCTACTAGGTGCCTCTGGCTGTGGCAAGACCACACTTCTGTCCACCATTGTGGGACGCCGCTACTTGGACTCCGGCGAGATTTTCGTCTTGGGCGGCAAGCCAGGCACCCGGGGATCGGGTGTGCCTGGCAAGCGTGTGGGTTACATGCCCCAGGAGATTGCCCTCTACGCAGAGTTCTCTATTAGGGAGACCATGATGTACTTTGGCTGGATCTTTGGCATGGAGACCAAGGAGATTGTGGAGCGCTTGCAGTTCCTGCTCAACTTCCTCGATCTGCCATCGGAGAAGCGTCTGGTCAAGAATCTGAGTGGCGGGCAGCAGCGTCGCGTCAGCTTCGCTGTGGCTCTCATGCACGACCCGGAGCTGCTCATTCTCGATGAGCCAACTGTGGGTGTGGATCCCCTGCTGCGTCAGAGCATCTGGAATCACTTGGTGCACATCACAAAGGCTGGCCAGAAGACGGTCATCATTACCACACATTACATTGAGGAGGCGCGACAGGCGCATACAGTAAGGGATCTCTTAAGAGGTGTATTTGTAGATCTTCGCCTCATCTTTGCCTTTATTCCAATCCTTAGATCGGTCTTATGCGATCCGGACATTTGCTGGCGGAGGAGTCGCCCAGTGTCCTGCTTTCCATCTACAAGTGCATCAGTCTCGAGGAGGTTTTCCTGAAGCTCTCGCGCATCCAGAGCCAGAAGGGGGACGTGACCCATGTGAACTTCAGGTAAGTCCCAGCCGGTCAAAGTAAACGTGTTTAACCCCTCTAGCGTCGCACACTCTAATCCCCAAACCGTAATCTTCTCCATTTGGCACTCCACTCGCATGTTCGCAATCTGTGTTCCACCATACACCATCCACCATCTCTGTGTTTGTGATAATTTGGAGTAGTAACAACATCTCGTTGCACGCAATGGCCTTTGGCAGCAAGATGGACAAGCCCAGCTCCAGCCAAGAGGGAGGCGTTGTGGGCCTCAACTTCCACCAGAGCAAGGAGGTGCTGATCAATGACAGCAATGGCTCCATCTACACGGTTTGTTCTCCTCTTTTCGGCCGATCTCCTTGCTCATTTCTGCCTTTTGCCCCAATGTTAGCTCAACCAGGAACCGTATAGCCCACCGCCTTCCAGGCGCAACAACAACCCCAATGATGAGGAGAGCTGCCAGGACTGCTATGCCAATCTCTGCAAGGTCACCTCGAAGGGCAAGATCCGTGCCCTCTTGACCAAGAACATGCTGCGCATGTGGCGTAATGTGGGTGTGATGCTGTTCATCTTTGCCCTGCCCGTGATGCAGGTGATCCTCTTCTGTCTGGCCATTGGACGCGATCCACAGGGCCTCAATCTGGCCATAGTCAACGGAGAAATGAACAATACGGTATGCCAGAGCTACTAGAAGATGAAGATCTCCCAGTTCGGAGTCACAATTCTGTTCTTTTAGGAGACCTGCTTCTGGGAAGACGGCTGTCACTTTGCCAACCTGGGATGTCGCTATCTGAATCACCTGAACACGAGCGTGGTCAAAACGTACTATACGGAACTAGAAGACGCCAAGGCGGCCGTGAGAAGAGGCGAGGCCTGGGGTGCTGTCTACATCACGGAGAACTTCACGGACGCCTTCACAGCACGCGCTGCCCTTGGCCGCGAGGCGGATGACGAGACGCTGGATCAGTCCGAGGTGAAGGTCTGGCTGGATATGTCCAATCAGCAGATCGGCGTCATGCTGAACCGCGACATACAGCTGGCATATCGTGACTTTGCCATGGGCCTGCTCGGACAGTGCGGCAACAATCCCAAGTTGGGCGATGTCCCGATTCAGTTCAGAGATCCCATCTATGGCACCATGAATCCCTCGTTTACCGATTTCGTAGCACCCGGCGTGATCTTGACGTAGGTTTTTGCTATAAAATATATGAGAATACAATTAATATTTTATTTTATTGTTTTATAGAATTGTCTTCTTTTTGGCTGTTGCTTTGACGTCATCTGCATTGATTATTGAGCGCACTGAGGTAACGAAGAGATGCAAATATATATAGCCCTGCATATATTAACTTCCTGGATTCATTTCAGGGCTTGTTGGACCGTTCTTGGGTGGCTGGTGTTTCCCCTGGCGAGATCCTCTTCTCCCATGTCATCACCCAGTTCGTGGTGATGTGTGGCCAGACCACGCTGGTGCTCATCTTCATGCTGGTGGTCTTCGGTGTGACCAACAATGGTGACCTGTTCTGGGTGATTGTGCTGACGCTTCTGCAGGGCATGTGCGGCATGTGCTTCGGCTTCCTCATCTCCTCCGTTTGCGAGCTGGAGCGCAATGCCATCCAATTGGCGCTGGGCTCCTTCTACCCCACCCTGCTGCTGTCTGGCGTGATCTGGCCCATCGAGGGTATGCCCGTGGTGCTGAGGTAAGCGTCTCTTCAAGAGTCTCCAAGAATCCAAGTACAATTCTTCTCTCCGTTAGATATATTTCATTGTGCCTGCCCTTGACGCTGGCCACCTCATCACTGCGCTCCATTCTCACCCGTGGCTGGGCGATATTCGAGTCTGATGTCTACATTGGCTACGTGAGCACGCTCTCCTGGATCCTGGGCTTCCTGATCCTCACGATGCTGGTTCTGCGGGCGAAGCGCGGCTAGAGGAGTCGTCTGTAAACCGGAGTACATAATTTTAGATCGCGTTTAGTCGTCATTGTCGTCCCTTCATAGCTCTTAAGATAGTTTTCCCCTAGTTGTTTATTTTATTAAATTCTCAAACACTCTACCCCCTCTACCCCTTTGCTCCTTTATATGTATCTCTCTTTTTCCGCCCAAATGTCATAAATTATTTAAGCACACGCAGCTTTCCTTAGCTTCTACTTCGCACTGCACTCCGAGCCCTATAAGTAGTCGTTTAAGTCTGCACATTTCGTAGTTTAATTTGTAAGGTTTAGGTACCTAAATGAATTGTTGTTGCTGTAAATATGTTTTGTGTCACAAATTAAAAGAAAAAGTCCGTTTGTGAGCGACCTAACTAGACGTCCATTATTCGCAATCCTCTGTTCTAGACCTTCTCTTGTTTCCAAAACGGGCAATTTATTACACACACACACACACACAACACTAATTTTATATATTTTTCAATGGACTGTGATTGTTCTTTTTTACATATTTCACGCGAAAGCCTAAAGAACAAAAAAAAACAAGAAAAACAAACAAAAACAATATGGTGGGTTTTGTTAATAAAATTAAGTAGTTTAAAGCATTTTTGTATGGGTTTAAGTTTTTTAAGTTAAAACATAATTAAATACAATAATGTTTACCCTAAAGAGTATATCCACATATACGAATACACATATTTCAGGAAATATTATGCTAAAGGCATAAGTATTTCACAACGAAAAAAATCGTAAGATAAAGAACAAACAACGAACAAGTGAAGCAAAAGTCCTTATTTAAGCATGACCAATCATTAACTATGTGAGCGCAGTTATGTATAAATAACAATAAAAACGTGAATAAAAATCTATATATCAATCTTTTCATTGAATTGAGAATAGTTCTCAAAACGCAAAAGCTCGTCTTTGGATTGATGTTTTATAGTTTATAAACATTAACCAGTTTCCCGTGTTAGGCTTCAGGACAATCTCTACAAGCCAAATATTCGCCATGCAGAGCACACACATCAAATTTTTGAACACACCGGCAACGAAGGCGTGAAAACTGCCTGTATTATTCTTTTCATTAAAAGTATAGCAAAAGCGTATAGATTTTCTATTATTTTTTAAGTATAATACTTGAGGGAAAATTGTTTTTGAAAATCTCATTCAAATTTTGTTTTATCGATAAGCCGCGCGCATAACAGAACATAACAGATAACATGAGGATAACAGCAATATGTAAGAGTAACAGGCCAGCTGTGCCATTCGATTACTGACTATCGTAGAGATGAGCAAGCTGTCACGCGTACAAACACAGTCACAGTATGACTAATTCACTGGCTAGAGTCTTAAATTCCCAACAAGGCTGCCCAATATAAGGGACAAGGAATGTATGTATTGCGATTCCATTTTCAATGCATTCTATGATGATAGATGTGGGAACAGCAGTGACTTAAAAATACTCGTGACAGAGGCTACCCAGCTACCCAGCTGTTGCGCATCTCTGTTATGCGCGACTATCGAAACTTCCGTCGACTATTGTACATCCCTAGTTTCCGCAGCTAAAAGCAAAACAAAATGCAATTTTATTAAAAACAAACAAACAACTTTCAACGAAATGGACAAAGCGAGGTCCAGCGTTTACGAAAAGTTTACTGGATTTGTCGACCAACTACGCAACACAGAATGCAGGTGGGTTGTGGCTTTTGTTGCGTTGAATGTCTCTGTTGTGTGCTGCTGCATCGGATCGAATGCTTTGGGGGAGGGGACCGGCAACAGTTTGTTGTTCATTATGCCATCTATATATAAGCATATATTGATTCGATTCCACTGTCAAGGCCATGCCCGAAATGCGGCATCGCCCTCAGTTTAATGAACCAACAATTCCAGCAGCAAAAGCATTATCAATAATATCTTTATCGAGCGCATCCGCTATGACGTCATCGCGCATACCTGTGCACTTTGTTAATCTTCCAAATCTTTTCACAGCCAAAAGCAGAAGATCACCTGCTTCCAGCAGATAGCAGAGTGCATCATGTCACCTGCACTGGCGGGGCACATAAACTATTCCGCCCACTGCGGCACGGCCACCAATGTGCTTCTGCTCTTCTGCGAGGATCTCGACTCTAAGGTGCGAATGAGTGCCGAGGAGAACCTCAACAAGATCTTTCGCGCCCTGGAGAAGACGCGGGTCAGCCGCATACTGATGGATTTGTATGGTGAAATCAAAAGGAATGGTAATCAAAGGTAGGAGGATACCTAAAACCAACAGTCAGCGGAATCCTATAATCATTTACCTATTTTTTAGATCGTTGCGCATTTGCTTGAATCTATTTTCCTACTACGCACCTCACATCAAAGAGAAGCATATCAAATGGTATGCAGTACGGCTGCTGCAATGCATGTCCACCATATCGCAGCGCAAAGAGACCCTTCTCCAGGAGACGCTCTGTGATTTTGTGAAGCATTTTGGCCGCTATGTGCAGCAGGGTCTAAGCGACAGTGAAACCTGCAAACTGTTGGAGGTGGGAAGCAGCTGCAAGCATCGGTCTATCCATGGAACTATTTACCCAACTGTCGTATTTATTTTTGTAGACATTTCTGGACAACATTGGCGCAGATTGTGCAGTCAAGCGCCGCTGTTCGGCACAAAATTGCATCAGCCTGATCGAGCATGCACGCCACAGAAGCCTCATGGCCAGGCATGGACTCAACAAAGTGATGGGTAAGCGGAAATGAAGCGCCTGATGCGAATGCAATAATCCAACTGTAGGATAGCCTTAGTTTAAGCCGGAATTGAATCCACTTGATGTGTATTGCATTCCCGCTAGGACTGCTAATTTGCAAAAGTATTTTTTTCTCAAAAACTGCCTTCATTTATTATTCATGTTGGGTTAACTAATCCTTGATTTGGTGTCAAAGAGTTTTGCTTCTATTACTGGCCATTTAACGCCTCTCCTCCCCTCTAAAAACCTGTACTCTCATCTATAATGAAAAAGATGTTTAAAAAGCGTGTAAAATTCAAAATTCTAAAGCCGAATCTACAAATATACATATACATTTGTATATGGTTGGATGGTTGGCTGGAAAAATATTTTTAATATTCTAAAAAGCCGCAAATCCATGAAAAATACCATACCAACAATATACAAAGCAAAATACAGAAAAAGTGAGAATAGGAGTGGAGTCCATTCAAACACTGGTATTGTGAATGCATTCCCATCCATGAATATTCGTTTTGTCCATCGTCGGCGGCGGCGGCGGCTACGGCGGCGGTTGGTTTGTGCCACAATAAAAGGGTGTAGACAGTTGATATAAATTATATTTGTGGATGGCTCTTGGTTACCTTTTGCCATCATCCATCGATGGACGAGAGATGTACATCGGGTGTACATCTACTTTTATTGTTTTTTGCTGTGCGGAATTTGTTATGATTTTAGACAACGATACTTGAATGGGTTTTATTTTAGCATTTGCTGACTGGCGGACTGCGGCAAATGCTCGTTTCCAACTGCAGCGTGCACAAACAAAAGTCATAGACATGTGAAAATGCTAAAAAATTGCGCACACAAATCATTTTTTATTGAATTTCCCTGCAAATATTATTGGCAAACCTTCGCCCAGAGGAGAGGTAGATGCACCTTAGTTACAGCATTTATAGTTTTTTGTTTTGTTTTTATAGCAGACTAGAGGGCGCAAATAAAGTAACTAGAAATAGGAATTCGAGTGGCCAGTGCATCTGAAATATAGAGAAATACCATATATATATAGGTACCTATAGTTTTTGAGTATTAATTGCTTACTCTGTTGCAAGAGTGTTTGCTTGGGTCTGACCTCACTGGGAGTTTCATATGAATTAAATTAGAAATTGACTTCACCTTTTGCTCTTTTCTTGTCCAAATGTTTACCTTCAAATCAACTCCTTCAACTCCTGGTGCTGCCTGGCGCTGCCTGGTGCTCCTGGTTCTAGTCCTGTGTCAACTGTATGCCACTTCTACGCAAAGGCAATGCCAGCACAATGCCCAGGCAACTCTTCAGCGCATCCTTATACAGTCTGGCGCCTCCTTTTATGGTCGCCCATCATAGCCGGGAGTACTTGTGCCCCGGCATGCCCCAACAAACAGACACAAAGTACGGCCCAGCCAGGGCCTTGCCCTCAGCCCTCAGCCTCCGCCGCTCATCTCTGCCGTCTCCGTTTGTTTGTCTCTGGCTTTGCTCCATCTTCTGCTCCCTGCTCTTGCTTCCTGCTCCGTGCTCCCATATAACTGCCCTTAGACGAAATGAAATTTATGCACTTGGACACTTCCATGCAATAATTCATGCGAAATTGAATCAGATATTCATTCCTGTGCAGCTTTAAAGCGGATAATCAACGTTGTAAACAAATGCAGGCGCTCTTTGCAGCAAACCCAGCAAAAAAGCAGAAATGCAGAATTTATGATGCGCAGCTAAACAAAAAGTGCAAATTATTTTTCATGACAACTGTGGCAACATAAATAGCCAAATGTCCAGGAATTTCCCTTTCGAAATGTATTTCATAGTATACCCATGACAGGACTAAGTGAAGCCCCCAAAGGAGAAGCTTGAAGCTTTCGATTCACTTGCAGATAGAAACCTCTAGAATGCGAGTAAGTAATGGCTTTTTCTGTCATTGGTCATCACAACTTCTGACTCCATTGTCGCATATCCATCACCATTAAGCACCTGAGTGCGTGCGGGTGTGTGAGAAAATATTAATTGCAGTCCTTAAACGTGCCCGGCATGATCGTTCCGTTTTGCGGATGCCTCCTCCGCCAATTTTGAAGAAAGTTCTTGCGGCTTTTGCCGCAATTAATTGATACACATGAAAACAGGCCGCAAGTTGTGCTCTGGTGGCAAAGTCACTTGGCTGCCGCTGCCGCTGCAGCCACCGAGGGCCATGTAAAAAGTTTCGCCAGCTAGCGGGAGAGAGTGAGAGAAGTGTTTTCAATTTTGCGCCCCAAAGGAAGAAAATGAAAACTAATTGAGTAACAAACTTCCAACATGGCGTTTTGTGATTGGTGGCGTATACGTAATGAAACGACAAATAAGGAGAGACAACACGAGAGCCAAGAGCCAAGAGATGGAGCAAGAACAGAACTCTTGCTCCTGCTTCTGGTGCTTCTGGAGCTTCTGGTGGTTCTGGGGTGCGGAGTCTATAAATATCAGATGGAAACTTTTCAACGAGATAAATTTAATTGGAGGCAATTTGTTGCAAAACATATGAGGGAAAACTTTGAAAAGAACACGAAAGAAAAGTATGAACTGCTATTGGCCAAACCGGCCAAACGCGCAAGTGGGTAAAGGTATCGTATCTATCTATCGACGGGGGTATCTTTGGCATCGCTTCTGTATAAGCATCTGTATCTGTTTCAGTGTCTTTGAGCAAATTGGAATTGCCAACGCATGCTGCGCAAAAAGAAAAGTTTGAAGAGCATTTTTAATTTGTAGCAGCAGCAGCAGCAGCCAACCCAGCCTTAAGTTTTCTCTCCATTAACTAACTTATCTCCTCTCTCTGCTTCCATTATAGAGCTCCTTCTGACGGATCAGCAGAGCAACTGCGTGCTGGGCGCCTTGGGGCTGTTGCGTCTGCTGTTGCCGCAGCTAATACGCGGCCATTCTGCGGATAATCATGACGATGCCGAGTCCCTGGTCGGGCAGCAGCAGAAACAGCAACAACACCAGGCCACGACCTCCGACTGTCGGCAAATTATTGAAATTTATGATTATTGTCTGCACCTGCTGAGCACGCAGCCCACAACGAATCACGCCATTATAAATGCCACACTGGAGGTCATCAATGGCATACTCCAGGCCCTGGATGGAGTGCCTGGGCCCGGGCCTGGTCGTGAGCCTGTGGCGGAGGGGCAGTTGAGTCTGGGCCAGAGTTTGCGCCAACTGTTGTGCAATCAACAATTGCAGCACAATGAGTATTTGCGGCGAAGGAAATCATTAAAAAATCAAATATTCCAATTGAAAAATTACGAACTAGCGACAAGTCAACAACAGGAGGAGCACCACCAGCAGCACCACCAGCAGAAGATGCTCAAGGATCAGCAGAATGCGGAGACTGCAATGCAAATGGAAAGAAATTCAAATGCAAAACTGCAGCAGCATCCCCAGCAGCAGCCAAAGTGTCAACAGCAGGAGCAGGAGGAGGAGGAGCGGCAGAGGACCCACCACCAGAGCTCGTTGGGAATTAATGCTGGGGAAGATGCTGCCACGACCGAGGCAGCAAGTTCCGTTGCTGATGAAGGTATAGCAAATAAGGCAGAATGCAAGTCGGGACACACCAGCATGTGTGTGTGGGGATGTGTGGGTGTGCAGTCATGTGGAAATGTGACATGCTGACAGAGGGACGGACCAACAGACAGACAGACAGACAGACAGGCATACGGATGGACAAACCAACAGACAGACCACGCCGAAATCAAGAAAATTGAGCAATTGCACTGCCGGAGAGAGCGTAAGAGGGCGAGCGTGGGGGAAGCGGATGCACACCCACACAATGCACATATGAAAATTATTAGTGCATGCTTTTAGGCGGCGGCACATGCAGCAGCAACGAGGTCAAACCAAATTTGCATTTGCCGCCAGCGCAATCTTGCACAAATATTTACACAAATTGTAAGGCTAACCCATGTCTTCTGCCACTCTCTTTTCATGTCGTTTGCGTGTGTGTGTGTGTGTGTGTGTGGATGATGATGATCCTTTTGGCTATCAGCCGAAAAAACGACGCGCTGCCACATTAGAAATGCCGCACGCAGCATCAGCGAATGCGTTGCCAGCAGCAGTTTGGATGAGCAACAGCAGCAGCAGATGGAAGACGGCGACGACGAGGATGATGATGATGATGACATGGAGCTGCTGAGCGCCGAGTGCGATGACTTTACAACTCTGTCGCAACTAAATGAACAACAACAGGCAATGTCAGCGGCATTCAAATTGTCCGCAACAGCAGCAGTAGAAGGAGGAGGAGGAGGAGGAGGAGTTACAGCAGCAGCGACAGAGGGGAACGATAAACTGATTGATGTTGATGCCGATGTCAGGGGGATGCCCAGACCGCAGCAGCATCAGTCATCTCTGCAGAATCTACTAGCCGGCAGCGATGACAAATCCCAGCATTTGAGTGACATCGACAATGAATCTTTCAACAGCATCGATTTCGAGGCCGAAATCACAATTGCTGGCAGCAAAGAGCACCGGCAGCAGCAGCAGCAGCCACCGGAGGGGACCACATCGGAGGATGCGATAGAAACCGGCGATGCAACAACAATTGGCACATTCTTTAACAATCTGTTGTCGCACTCCAACGCAGGTGAGGACTATACAGCGTATGACTATGCATTACCTGGATAAATATTTCATTAGACGTCGGGTGGATCGCTTCAAAGTCAGCGAGGCATCTGCGAAACTATTTCCATTCAATGTTATTGCATTTCACGGTTTGCCGCAGACGCGCCACCGAATTCTATTTACCTCTTTTTTCCCCACCCGCCCCGTCCCCTGCTACTCTCGTATTGTGATGTACAATTCCACATTTATTTGCAATTTTTGGGCTATGAAATTATTTGCATAATTGCGGCAGCATCGGGTACCGGGAATCGAATCGAAGGACAGACGTGACTCGGAGGCAAAACCAATTTCCATGCCATGTTGCCCCTCTCGTCGAATTGCCAATTTCACTTGCGATTTAATGAAGCGTAATTGTCGTTCCTTCTGATGCGCCTGATGCTCCTGATGCTGATGCAAGTCTCCACGGCATCGGGGGTCGACTGAAATTAGGCAATTCGTGAAGCATTGGTTGCAGCTCCCACTTGGGGAGGCTGCCTGCATACATCATTTGTCGCTACATTGAATGCGTTGCGCCTTGCGTGCAAAATTTTGTCTTTTCTGTTGACAAAAGAACAACAATAAGAGGAGCGGCAGGAGCAACATGGGAATAACAAGAAGATGAAAGGGTATTCCCGCAAGGGCTATAGCTGTTGAAACTCCTGAAGCTCCAAAGCACAAACAATAGTCTTTTGATTCATCTGTTGATCTTAATATAAAATGTGGGATAGGTTTTAAGCAGGAAGATCTTTTCATAGACGTTCTTTTGGGAATCAGAATACCTTTTCCAAGAGTATTGACAGTTCGATTTGTGGTGCTACTATTTGCTCGAATTGCAGTTGACGTGTCTTCTGATTGCTTGTCCTTGACTTAATTTATTTTAATATTTAAAACGTTTACTTTTCTTTTCCAAACACAAGAGAAAATCAATTTTATTGTGAGGATGCTCCTCGCACGTGCATATATATATGTGTGCCACGCTTTTCGCCCTGACCCATAAACACGCTGGAGGTGGTCCGCAGCAAAAAATGAAGGGGAGAGGAAGCCCAAGGAGTACCGAACTAAGAAATGCAGACATGATGCCAGACCCATGTCCTGTCGTTAGCGATGGGCTTGGTGCGGAGGGGTGGTGCGCTTGAGGAGGGGCTGGTAATAAACAAAGGAAATGTACTGCACTGAGCCGGAAGTACTAATTAAGCGAATGAGTTGTGGGCGGGGCGGGGCGAAGCGGCGGAGTGCTACCCATGTAAAGATAGTGAGAGCGGGAAAGGGGACGGGATGGGATGGGATGCGGCAGGAGAGTGAGTGCATATAAAAACCCGCATCTACTTGACGTAAATGTTGGGCTTAAATCCGGCATTTCTTGTAAATGTGTGTGCGTCCGTCCGTACGGGCGTCCGTGTGTGTGCGAGGGATGCGGATTAAGCTTGAAACATGGCAATGCATTTGCTCGTACTCCTGCTCCTCCTCCTGCTGCTGCTCCGCCCACCCACTCGACTGCACCGCCAGGCCCAACCTTATTGCTGGTTTTCTTGCGCCGCTGCCGCCGCCGCCGCCGCTGCCACTTGGCCAGAGCATCACACTGCAAGTTGGCAACAAAGTGGTTAAGACAAATGGGTTACGTGATAAAATGCGGTTACTCAAATTGCATGTATGCAAGCTTACATGTTGTGTCACAGTATACGTATACATACACGTCTATACGTATACGTGTGGTATGGGGGTGTATCTATATCTGTATCTGTGGGGCATGGGTTTATTTAGCATTGCCAGAACCGTCAGCCAACCAGCCAGCCAGCCAGGCTGGAACGGGCCAAAACGAGAGGAGCCAGACCCAGAGCCAGAGCCAGCCATCAGTTGCTGCTGCACTTTGCCTGGTTCGCGTTTAGCTGTTTTTTTCTTACGTTCTGTTGTTTCCTTTTGCCCCATGTTGCAGTTGTTGCAACTCCTTCTGTTGTTGTTATTGTTCTTGTTGCTGCTGTTGTGCACTTATGCGCTATCAGCCTTTTTGCGCTGCTTTGCTTGTCCGTCCGCTGTAGTTATTGCCGGTTGTTTGTTTTTATTTTTTTTATTTTTATAAATATGTACACATATGTATGAATGTATGTTTATCTATAGATATAGCGACAGTCGGAGCCGCAGCCGCCCATCTTCATCTACAAGAGAGTGACGATCTTTAACCCCAACAATTGGAATACTCTACTGATGCAAGTGGGGGAGATAGAGCATTAAGGCTTAAAGATTTAATCAATCAAATCTTGAAGAATGGGCTGTCTTGGAGGCAGATCCTTTGACACTCTCCAGGCTCTATTGTAGATAGTAGTCACCCACCATCTTACTGTAGAATACTTTGCCTTCTTCGTCAGTGACTTCAAAAATGAGATGTACGCTCATACAGATGTCGCCGATCTCCTTCTCCAAGTGTTCATGGTTGGTCCGGATGGCCCCCACGATCTTCACGCTGCGACGACCTCCCCCTTTCGTTCGATCGAGTTGAAGACCGAATCTGGATCTTGAGTGCAGCTGAGAGGATGTGGCTCTCTTCCACAGTTAGCACTTCGCCCATCAATAAGGTGTTCTTCATGGGAGCAGCCAATTTTTGGCTTGTGGAGATTGAAGAAAATGATCAACGACTATAAACTATAAAAACTATATATAAACTAATCCAACAAGATAATCAAAGTTGATCTGAGAAACTAGAAAGTGCATTCGGTTTTCCATAATGTCACCACTTTTCCACACGGATACCCTATTTTCATAAACAATTTTGTACGCCTCATGCTCCTGCTATTGTTTTTCCGCCTCTATGTGTGCCTGTGTGTGGAACTGTAAAAAACATTTGCATGTGTGGCTCTCCGTCTGTATGTCAAACATAAAGTAGCCGCCCTCTTCGCCCTCAATTACCCAACAGCAACCAAAAGAGGGTGCCTCCCACGCCACCCCCCCAAATCCTGTTGCCGCGCGTTTTCCGCTCTTTCCCAGCGCTTCCTACGCGGTTTTCGTTGTCGTCTAGTTTGGGGTTTTCTTTTTTTTTTCTCCCTTTCTTTGCTTATGCGTTTCAAAGTTGTATTTCCCTTTTTCGTGTGGTGCCATTTTTGTTTTCATTTTAAACGTGATTCCCACAATGGAGGAAAAAACTACTCGACAGAAGTTGGAGAGCTGCCGCTGCCGTTCCCGCTGTTGCTGTTGCTGTTTTCACTTTTACGGAGGCGAAACTATTAAAGCATAAAATGGCAGCCAGCCCCCGTGGAAAACCCCCTTGGAGCATAATTACATACATGCATGAAAGTTCCATAAAACTGCAGGGAAACACTCTCTGATTTTTGCTGCGGTTTTATGAGCGCAACGCCACGGCGCTGCCACGGTATTGCTAATTTGAAGTACATTTTGAGGGAGTAACATTTAGATCGGAATGAATTTGAGGGACTCTACACTTTCAGAGATATGAAACTGATATGTTTATCATCAGTTTCCAAAACTATCTGGCGGAAACTATCGCAGGAGAAGATCCGATAGCTAACTAGTCTTGAAAACAGGATCTGCAAGTTCATTGAAGGTCTAGATCCAGCCCGTAACTATCCTTCTTTTCTCCGTTACATGAGGCTATCGTCCGCGGTTTTACTTACTGATCAGGCCACACATATGTGTCTATGCCAGAGCCATGGCCACAAAGTGCTCTTCTACTTCCGCTCGCCTCAGTTCCAGCTCGCATTTGGAGTTGGAATCGGTGCCTGTTCTAATTTTTACAGCGCTTGCATGCGGCCGGAACATCCATTAGAACAACAACAGCGGGTGGAAGAGAAAGCCACAACAAGTGCATCTAAAAGATGCAGCAATTTTTAACCCACTTAAGTGGTCAGTGGGGGGGCATGCCCTCGGCACTCCACACTCTGTTCTCTGTGTACTTGCTATGGAATTGCAGTTTTCAATTAATTTCCAATACAGACGGAGAGAGAAGAGTTGCCCCGCGGCGGGGCAAGTTAATAGAACAACATAAAAAGCAGCTAAGGAAAATAGTTTTAGTGGTTTCAGACCCACACACACATATACAGACACAGACATAGTGCAGTGCAGCCTGTCCCTCCCCCAATTGTTTACAAAGTTTGCAATTTTCCAGCAGACGATGCGCCTGGTAATTGGCCCTCTTCGTCTCCGTCCCGAGAGGTGGGTGTAGGGTCTTGGGTGGAGGAACCGCAAATTAGCCAACGCCATCGCTGGCATTAGTGTCAAACCCGACTTATCTGCTAAACTTTCGACTGGACGCACTAACTCAGAGGCTTTTGTGCTCTTCTGCTTGCAGCCTCGGAGTCGGTCAGTAAGCTCTTTCGTCAATCAAGTGTTGGCTCTAAGTCCACGCCCTCCAAGTCGACGCCCGCTGATAAATCGGACGCCGTCTCGACGGCCTCACTGACGCTCTCGCTGAGCTCCTTGGCCAGCAGCAGCATCGGGCCACCGGAGCGCCACTCCTCGATTGCGGAGACACCCACGACTGCGGATGACTCCTGTTCGATTACCGCCTCCTACACGGCTTCGACGGCCCTGATGATGGATGCACCCGCCGTGGCCCATCAGCCAGAGACACCGCAACGCCGCAGCACGCCTAATGGTAAGTCACTTGCTGTCGCACACAATGGAGGAGCTAATTAAGAGTCCTCTTCCCACCGCCTACTCTCCCGCCAGCTAATCCCTTTCTAGTGGAGAACTCGCCGCTCAAGCAGACCATTGTGGGACGTGCCCTGATCAGCGTGAAAATTGGCAGCATCCTGGAGCAGTCGCTGATTTACTACACAGCCCGCCTGGTGGCCGCACGATTCCTGCTCAGCGGCCAGGCAGCGGCTTTGCAGCAGGACAGCGTGAGTCGTGTGTCTATTAAGAGCCTCTCGCTGGCTGTGATCGCTCAGTGTGTGCGTCTGACGCCGCGTGTCCTCCAGCTAAGCCTGGAGATTACCGAACAGGAGCTGGAGCTCCTGGAAGATGCCAGCCAGGTGGGCAGTGGCGATAGCACGCAACTCTCTAGCCCCCAGAGCAGCAACACCTCACAGGCGGAGACGGACAAGAAGCCGTTGGACAGTTCTCTGATCCAAGCGGAAACCGAGGACAACCAGCTCTTGCTGGACATCAAGGACGATCACTTTGGACCCAGTACTGGTCCGGCCTATCTACAGCAATTATCCGCGCCCACGCTCAGTCGCAGTGCCGATGCAGCGGTCCTACTTCGGAGCATCTCCGCGGCAGAGTCCAGCAAGAAACCCACCGGCGGGGACCACCTGTCGAAATCGGAGATCGTTGGCAGCGCCTATCGTCCCACAGTTGCCGCGCAGGATACGCCACCGATGAGCCTGCCGCCACGTCCGCCCAAGCGAACCAAATCCATGCGCAGTCGGAAGGGAATTAGTTTCGAAACGGAAGCGCCACCACCAGCCTCTGGCTGTCAGGCTCTATCGGATGTGCTGCTCTTCCACGATCACTGCGATCCGATCCTACGCGGTGGCGTCCAGCAGGTGGTGGGAAATTTCCTTCAATCCAGCGGAGCTGGTCTCTTTCTGGAGCTACAACGTGGTCTTAGCTTGCAACACTTGCTGGCCATTTTACTGAAGGTGAGTTGGCTTGAAAGTGCTCGCTTCTTAAGCGATTGTCGAACAAAATGTACGACTAGCATCGGCCCACGGGCATTCGGAGAGAGTTCCTTTGATGGGGCTCCTCCTGCTCCGCCTTTGCCTAATGGTAAGCCACATTACATGTATGCTAACCCGCTTTTGTATATCTATCTGACTATATCTTTGTCAGAGTCCGCCCTTTACTGCTTTATCTCTCTGTCTTTTTCCTCTGGCTTGTGCCCCCACAGTATATGCATAACGCATACGCCACGTTGCACGATATGCAACATAAATGTTACTCTTGAAAGGGTATGACTATTCAGCTATGAAGTTGGAATCGGTTGGGGATTAGCTATATTTTTTGAACTACAGAAACCTACGAGTAGGCGAGCAATATCAATTCTTGAGTCGACGAATATTTCAGAACCAATTTAAAACTTTGGAAAAGAAGAATTTATAATTAAATTTACACTATATTTTGATACTTAATGAGCGGAGTAAATAGTCTTAGTAATTTCCATATATTATATCTTTAAGAACTTTATTCTACAATGCTCCACGCACAACTCCTTACTGATTAACCAATCATTATAATAATAACCAAATAATACCTAACTTCAAACCTAATAATAATAATTTATAAATAATGATATGTAAAGTCCCTTATGTTTTTAAGAGTATCCAAACTGCACCTGTGCGTTGCATATTAAGTTTCACATTTCTTTGCTCTCTTTTTTTTGCACCCCTTGCCGTGTGCAAACATTCTTCTATATCTATAAATATGTGTGCCCCCACCTTTTCGCTGTATGTACTTTTTTCTATGTTAAACCATCAAGCTAACATATTTTAACACATGCAGACAAACACACACACACACACACACAGACAAGGATACGGACACGGACCCGGACACGTGTCCATATCAATGGCTGTTGCCTTTTGAATATTTTTCCAGTGACTTCAACCTCAGTCGGTGCCTCCCCTCCCTCTCTGTTTCTCTGTTCTCGAAGTTGCAGTTGCAGTTGGAGCTTAGCCGAAGGCATTCTGTGTGTGGCTGTGTGGCCGGGCCGTATGGCTGGGTTGTTTTTCATTTGAAAATAAGAAAGAAAATTCTTATCGCCTTTGCAATGTGCAAGTGCAAATGCCCCTAAAGGGAGCAGCGCATAGTGTATCCGTTTCGCCATCTCACTTTCTACTTTCTACTCGTACGAGTCGCACATTCGGATCCTGCTGCTGCCCCTTTTGGGGCATGGTATGCAGAATGTGCGCATAAGTTGCACATTGATTTCTGTCTGGGGATTGGTCGTGGCTGAGAAGTTGGGGTTCCGATCCGGGGACTTATTCCAGGGCTGGTTTCTTATTGAATTCAATAATTTAGTGGCCGGCACCGAACATTTAAATTGCTGCTGGCTGTGTGGGCTCTCCCCAAAAGTGCAATTTGATTATGCAATGTTGTTGCCCGAAAAGTATATGCAACCAAATGCACGCGCAGAACGGAGTTGGAGATGGGGAATGGGATGGGATGGGACGCAGGACGTGCCAGATGAAAATCACATTAGATGCCTGCCGTATAATGGCCGAAAATCCGTCTCAATGGCACTTGCCAGCATACAGAAGTCGGAGGCAGACCAGACCCGCTTTCGACCGCTGGAGATAGAGAGATAGAAAGATAGAAAGATGCTGAAAATAGGAATAGAAATAGCAATTGGGAAGATCTTCCCCAGAGCAGGCCAAAGGCGAAGTAACTTTGATAACAATAGCCCTTTGGCCCAGGACCGGGTCTGGAGCAAGGAAAAGCTTGTTAGAGATTCGTTAAAAATGCACACACTCTCAGATGGATGCCCGGATGGTGGATGGTGGATGGGGGTATGGGGGTATGGGGAGTGCTGCTTTGGGGCAGCTGGGCAGCCACTGTGTGATTGTGGAAAACTTTTTGCTTGTGCAAACAATAAAACACAAATTCGCTTAGCCAACATCTCGTTTTGCTGCCACACAAAACCATCTTATGCCTGTTCTCGTTCTCGAGACCAATGTACTATAAAGAAATTTAGCCAAAAAGTTTTCTGCTTTTCTGCTTCTACCCCACTTATGTTGCAGGGCTTTGAGGACGAGATCCACACAGTGGTTATACAAGCGTTGAATGCATTCGATAAGATATTTCCGCATGTGGTGTCCAAATATTTGACAGCGCCGCCATGTCATTATCATGCTCATCAGCAGCAGGAGCAGCAGGAACAGTCCCAGGCAGAGTTCGAGCTGAGGCAGGAGCTGGAGCTGGAGCAGGAACAGGAGCTGCAGCGACATTCAAGTGGACAACAAAAGCGTCCGGGCCAGGCGCAAACATTTGGCCAACAAACTTTTGCAAAGGGCCTGGATAATGCCTTAAGCAGTCAGCCACAGCAACAAAGGATCCCTAACGATGGCAATGTCGATGCTGGGCAGCATCCCGTTGCTGCTGCTGTTGCTGTTGCTGTTGCTGGGACATGTGCCAACTCCAAGTCTTCGACCACTCATAATGATGAGCTACTGGCTGCTCTTTTGAATGATTTCCAATTGCAATCGACTGGGCTGCAAAAGAATAATGGCAGCTGCAACAGCCAGTTGGGTAATGAGCCCGGACCTGGAAGTGGACCTGGAAGTGTACCTGGACCTGGACCTGGACCCTTCTGCGTGTTTGCCATCTCACCCAAATTGCTCTTGAACAAACTCCGGCTCTGCCATCACAATAAATATTGGTTGGTCCAGAATAAATACGCCGAAGTTATTTCGAATTTAAATTACGTGCTGCTGCGCTCTTACTACGCAAATGTCCGATGCGGTTTCGACAGCGGCAGCAGCAGCAGCATCCAGCAGCATGGGGGGCAGAAGGAGGAGCAGTACCCCCAGTCCCAGCCGGATGCCTGCCACTGGAGCAAGGACGCGCACGACGAGGACATTGTCTGCACTTATGAGGTAAGCAGCTAAATCGTCTTATTACAGCCAGGCACGCCGGCTTGTTTATTGTGCAGATTATTCGACGAGTACCTCGTCCTCGTCCTCGACTCGTACTCGTGTGTTTTCCCATGCTCCTGCCCTGAAAAGCAATTCAAGTGCAGGCCCCCCGGGGGGGAGGGATTCCGGCTCCTCTGACAACTCTTATTGAACATTTGTGCACTCAAGTGTGTGGCCGGGCTCTTTGTGCATTCTGTCAGCGAGTGTGTAGCGCATTCTACTGCCGCTGGCTGACTGACTGGCCGACTGACAGTTGGAGGGGGTTATTTGCGACCCTTACACATACATTTGTTTATTTATTATTTTGACAAAGCCAAGCAATTTGCTAAATGGCAAAAAGAGGGACACGATGCACAGAAAGTCGTCAAACAAGTGAGAAAAAACGATTGACGAGGGATCAAATTGAATGTTGAAGCAGCTGTTAGACGGTAGGGTTTCTCCGAGATGAAATGAGATCTCTCTGTATCCACAATGGAAGCTCCAATAATTATTCTCTAATCAATCAAGATATATCCTATCGCAAGCCGCTACAACCAATGCAAAATATCGTATGCCATTAGTTTGAAATCCCATCAATGGAAAGCCACTTAAAGTTCTTAGCAGAGCCTAAGGCAAAGGTATTTCCAACTACGAGTATGATTCACTTTTTCCGCACTTTTTTGTGGGTTGTTGGCCGCTCCCGCACCTGCAAGTCTCTCCCCCCCTCCGAGTCTCTAATGATGTCGAACCAAGAAGTGGGCGAACGCGAACCGCATCTGCAGGAGCGAACCAGAAACTGCCAAACTGCATAATGAAAACTTGGCTCACTTTTTGATTTACAACGTGCAGTCGACTAACTCAAAAACACTTTTGCGATCCTTGCAGGCGCTATTTCTGTCTGAACTTTTCCATCTGCTCGGCGACGATGATGCCCGGGTGCGGGAACATGCCGCCTGCTGTCTTTGCCGCTTTATAATGCAAACGGCGCGCCAGGAGCAGCAGCAGGAACCACCTACCGAACCGCCATCGAAGGATGTAACAGAGGAGGACAGCAGCGGCATCGAAATCGATGACAACGTCAACGCCGACGCCGACGCCGAAACTCAACAAACTAATTTCAATTTGCTTTGGGATTTTTTCGACTATCGCATATTTGGCAGCATGTCCGTGACGTTGCGTAATTTATTCCGGGCCAGTTCGACGATTGTGCCGCCGCTGGCGGAGCTGGATGCATTCGGATTGGTGGGCCACAGCAGCACGGCCGGGTTCCCAGAAGTTGTGGGCACATCCATGCTGGGCCCATCGTCAGGCATGGCATCTGCCTCCGCATCGGCAACGGCATCTGGAGCGGCCGCCTCCGCGGCGACGGCCTACTTTGATGGCCTGGCCGAGGGGCATGTTTTTGCCCTGGCGATGCCACGTCAAGTTGCGCAGGAGGAAAAAGTTTTGGCCAAAGTTTTGTATCGCATGACAAATAAATTGATGACGCTGAATGATAAAAATTTGCAGGTAAATATTTGTGTGCCACAGCCAATCGAACGGAATCGAAACGAATTGAATGGGAGCCGAAGAAGGCGATTCCCCACATCTCTTACAACCTTAAACTTTAAACTTCTGCCGTCCTGGGTAATTCTCTCCATAGTTTGGCATAATTTACGCACTGCGGCTGCTGCTGAGGCACTTCAATTTTGTGGACTACCGAGGGGCCTGGCTGGAATTCAATTTCATTGAGATTTGCATTAGTTACGCCTACTACAACAATGCAACGGCTGCGGACTTGAGTTGCCAGAACGATTTGATTGATGTGATGGGCAAATTGGTGGCAGGTGAGTGCAGCACTCGAGTAATCACCGATCCGGAAGGGGTTACGTCTACTACTACTACTACTATGTACGGCTCCGTAAGATGTTGTACTTCGTTGCGCACTCCCCCGCAAAACATGTGAATTGTCAGACAGATACGAGTATGTGGATACATGTGAATACATGTGGATACATTTGCGTATGAATTGCTGACTGGCATGCCTGATGATTGCTTTTGCATGCCTCACTGCACCCTCGATATTTCCGATATTTATTCGAATTGTTCGACTGGGCGGACGACGGCGGTCTGGACCGGACCGTAGCACTTTGCGGCGGTCGGGCTCGTTTGGCTAATTTAATTTTACTGAAATTACAAGAATTGTAGTTTTTAGTTTTGCACTGGACTGCATATTTAATTGCATTATGCTGTAATGTATGCTGTGGAAACGTTTGCATAAATCATTTTAATTAATTGTTTGTCATTAAATAGATTTGCATAAATATTTTCATGCTGCGGTGTAAGTGACTGCCACGCCGCGGCACGCCACGCGTGCAGTGTATATATTTTTTTCTTCTATATTATTTTTAAATTTAATCAAGAAGAACGCGAAATTAGCATAAATATTTTTAAATTTCCGTTCTACTAAAAGTTTTTGTAGCACTCGCTTAAAAATACTTGATATATCGTTCAAAAAAATTTGCCACAGAAAAAATAGATGCATGTTTTATTTAGTTTTATGTGTTGTTTTTATTTTGATCGAATGGTGAATGCACTTTTCTGTATACAGATTTCAGAACAAACACTAGATAAAACAGAGAAAAAATTGATGCAATTTTTTATTATTAAAAAATAGAATCTATGAAAAAGTAGCATGCCCCGAAAAGTGACAGACAAAAATGGATCTCTCTTATTTGCTATATCAAATTTTAGATGGGATTTAATCCTCAGATTAATAGAATATAAATAACCTTCTATTTATTCATAATTAATGATGAAGTTGGTGGCTTTTTGGACCATTTTTCAGACCATCCTTCACCACATGTGAATTGAACTTTACTTTATATCAAAATCAGTTACTATTACTACACTATTTGAGGCAACAAAAAAATGAAATTAGCACGAAAAAATGTTGCATTTAATTCAATTTTGCAATCAACAACAATAGCTGCATTCAGAGCCTACAATTTGCCCATAATGCAGAGCCACTTTTTAATTAAATAATTTTCAACAGCATCATTAACAAAGTGCTCCCCGGCAAATGCCGACAACTGTAACAACATCCACAGCAATAATGCAGATAGTGCGCTAATAAACATTTCAATTCAATTTACAAAAATTTCACATGCGAATAACAACAACCAACAAAAAAAAATACAGCAAAACACAAAACCAAACTTCAACTCAATTTCATTAGTGGCATTTCACACAGAACCCACCCTCCCAAGCACCTGCCCCACGCGGTGCGGTGGGGCAACCGACATGCATTACATGCATTAGAATGCTTTATTTTCGAGCCGGAATGGGGCACAATGTCTGCCGCTTTATTATTTATCATGCCAGCCGCGTATTTGCTATGCACTAATGTAATCCTCCATAATCAAAAAGTAATTAAATTATTAATAAACCATTAAATGTTAAACAATTTTTGTGTCAGGCGCCACTGCCTGAATGGGAGGCCCATTCCCTGTCCCCCTCCCCGTCCCCGTTCCCGTGGCTCGCAATAATTTGCATTTTTGTTGATTGCATGCCTTGCACATTGAACAATTTCGAATTTAAGCCATGATATGAGTCCTGAGTCCTGCTGTTTGTGTCCGCATTGATTTGAAAACTAAATCGCCAAATGTTTTGGCGACATTTTCGTGTGTCGTATGTCGTGTATGGCGTGTGTGTTTTGTGATAAGTTTTGACAGTTGCCAAAATGCTTGTAAACAGTTTTCAATTTCCCAGAAACATAACAGCAACAATTGTTGGGGCAGGGCCGGGCCGGGCCGGACCGGGCCAGGCTTAAAGCCATCGCGACACACCTGCACACAGACAAAGCCATGCGGATTGTAAGCCATAATTCATTACGTATTATGTCCGGCTTAATTCCTTTGTTTTCAATGAGCTTTGGGCCCGTTTTTTCCCGTGTGTGGTTTTTAATTTAAAACACAAGCATTCGTGCAACGCCACTGTGTATCGGGTGTGCCCTCTTAATTGGCTAAATGATGGCCTCAAGGGTTGATTAAAGTAACATGAATATTATTGCACATGGAAAGTCAAAGCAAACAGAGAAAAGGTATATTGTATTCTTCTTTATGCAGGGTTAATATAATATTAAATAGTTCTTAATGCGTACTGTGCTACTAGAGTGATAAAATAAGATCACAGCTCTCCCATAGAGACTACCGAGACTTGCAATGTTATTATTTCGATCACTGATCACCTTGTGGTGGTTTTTCATCCGCTTATAGCCATTTCATATTCACATTTCGTGACCGGGTCCAATCGGGCTTTGGCCCCCGGCGCCAAAGCGCAAAGCGGAAATAAAAAACCAGGCAATCGTGCAATAAATAAATATAAATCGGCATCGGAAGAATGGCGTCGTCTCGTTGCAATTGTGTGTGCGATTTTCAATTAATTAGTAAATGTAATGCAAACGGCTATACCCCCAGCAATCCAATCCAGACAGACCCCACGTGGGGCTGAGCAGTTGAGAGGTTGAGGGGCCCTTTAAATGGCTCCCTCAACACTTAATTTTTATAAATATTTATGCGCATACAGTTTAATTTATTTGTAAATAATCATTTTTTGCCACGGCACTTCCTTTGCACAATGCGAAAAATACAAAAATGTATATGGCATTGTTGACACATAAATTGAAATGTTGCGTGTCCCACAGATACACTCACAGTTACAGATACAGATGCACAGATACACAGACAGATGCAGACACATACATTAATTAATGCATATAAATCATGGCACACTTTGAAGCGTTTTCCGCTCGTTACCTATGCAATTTTTGCTTTAATTTCACATTATTCGCCCGCCGCCTCCTGGAAGCCTTCCTGGCGTCATGTCCTGTCCTGCCTGTCCTGGCATTGCCATAGCAATGGCAATCCCCTGGAATCGCATACACACTTTTCAATTGCAAATCCATTAATGCGTTTTTAATTTTGTGAGCTGCAATTACGCGGCATTTGTATAATTTTAAGTGCTCGTTTGCATTTTAACACAATTAGCCAGAGCGGGATCACTTTATTTGCCATTAATATGCCTCGAATCCACTTCCGTTCTTCCGCTCCTCCACTTCCAGGTGCCATGTTGAGCTCAGGCGAGCTCAAGGCCTCCCATCTGGACTTTCTGCTGCGTCACAGCACCAAGATGCTGAACATCTACTATCAGCTGGTCGCCAATCAGCGCGGTGGCGGTGGTGGCGGCGGAGGGACCTCCTCCAAGACGCCCAAGAGCGAGCTCTTCTCCCTCGTCAGCAGCGGTGGGGGCGGCGGCAGCGGCAGCCGGGATCCGGCAGTGCTCCAGGCTCTGGGTTACTTTGGTGGCGATTACGTTTACATGAAACTTTACAACATTTTAAGAGGTGCTAATGACAGCTACAAGGTAAGTCAAGCCACGGACCCAACTCGAGCCACTGCCATTAAGTCGCTGGTGGCGCTGAAATGGCAAAAGTTGCACGGCACGTGCACGTGCACTGCAGCTCCGAGATTTGCAGCTCCGAGCATCAAAAGAGAGAGAGAGGAAGAGAGAGCCCTCGGTTGCACGTACAGCGCAATGCACCGTTTTATATGCAACACTTTTGCAGCACTGTGCCGCAGCAATGGCAATGGCAATGAGTTGTAAAAATTCAGCCCGCGACGAAATGCAGCTTGACTTTTGCCACTCGCAGACAGCACTCCCCCCCACTGTGACTTAATGGGCGGGCTGCATTAGTGGCCCATTCCCACTCTTCCAAAGTCCCTCGGGGGGATACTAGATGGAAGAGGAAAACTAACCAACTCTTTCATTTCTTTTGCCTGCAGATAACCATAAATCACGAGGCAGGCAGCTTATTAATTTGTCTCCTCAAGACCTGCCTGAATTCATTGGGCCTGTGCCTTGAGGCGACGCCGACAGCCGCCGCGCCGGAGATAAAATTAATCGAAGAAATACTCCACTATTTGACCAAGCTCATAAATTATGCGCCCGCCGAGTGCGTTGCATGTCTGCGGCAACTGTTGAAATATTTATTTGCCCAAAATTATGGTAGCCAAGTGCGAGTGCAGCAGCAGCCACCGCCGGCCACCACCGATGGCGGACGCGGACACCACTCCACATTCGTGCGGCCCTACTTTGCGGCCAAGGGCAAGGGCCATGGCGCAGGCTCCACATTTTGGCCAACAATAAATTCAAAGCCAGCAGGAGGATCAGCAGGAGGAGGAGCAGGAGCTACAACTCAGCCACTAATTGATGCATCCCCACTCCAGGCACTGGGCATGCTGTTTGTGCAGGGCCTGCAGCCAGCCACTCCGCCGTCGGGCGACTGCGTTCGGCTTATAAAGCTATTCGAGCCACTGGTCATCTACTGTCTGACGGTGAGTACCATCAGCAAAAGCAGGAGCTGGAGCAGGAGTAGGACCTCCAGCGATCCTGGCCAGCGATGGCTAATTAATTTTAGTTGTAACCAATTTGTTTGATTAAAAATGCACAGACACGAACACGAACCCTGCCCTGGCTGTGCAGCGGTCCCTTAATCTGCATGTGTGTGTGCGAGTGTGTCTGGTTCTCTCTGTGTCGGGGTCGGAGGGCATCCATTGATATTTTATTAATGGCAAACATTTGCCCAGCACTAGTATACCACATGTTCCTCTTTGTTCCCCTCTCCGGCAGCTCTTCATGAAATCCAATGCGCTGATTCAGGCGCCCATTTTGATGCTCCTATCGCAGCTGCTGGAACTGAACGTTACCTACAGCATACTGGACTCGAAGAATGTGATATTCGATCAGATACTCAGCAATCTGGATTTGATTGAAAGCGGAATAGATAGGTGGGTAATCAGTACCATCTCCTAATTAGCTCTTAAACCTTATTTCTCTGCAGAAACGCCTTCATCATTGTTCCACCCATGCTGAGATTCCTAGTGCAACTGACCCACAAGAGTGATCGACCCCTGATCACGATCCCAAAGATCATCAGCATCACAAACAATTTGCTGGCCAACAGCGCTGTGCGCGATGTGGCCCTACTGGCCCTGAAGACCCTGAGCTACGAGCTGTTCTTCATGCACAGCCACCTGGACGAGACCCTGGACTGCGAGAGCAATAACTCAGGGCGAGCCGGGGGCCAGAGTCCGCTGACAGCGGCACCCACGCCGGAAACCCGAGAGGCGCTGCTGGCCCAGAGACGCGAGCTGGACACCCAGCGGGAGGTGGTGCTGGGCATGCTGGAGAAGTTTGTGGAGTCGCGACCCAGTCAACAGGTGCTGGCCCTGCTGCTGCTCTACGAGCGCAGCTTGCAGCAGCTGGAGAGTGCCTCCTATCGCAGTGCCCAGGACGCAGATGCCGTTTACGGGCTGCTGTGTCGAGCTCTCTGCTCGCGCCACTGGCGCCTGCACTCGGCCGGGGATCTGCGGCTGCTGGAGAGCTGCTTCCGCAACAATGGCAACCATGTGCTGGCCGACAGCAAGGGATTCTTGCAGCTGCTGCAGCTCTTCATCGAGCAGGTGAGGTGCAATATTCATGCAACTAAAACTTGACAAAGCACTCAGCCAATCCACAGATGCCCGTCAATGCATCAATTACTGCATGCATTAAGACTTTGTCAGATATTCTTCTGCTGTGGCTCTGGCTCTGTCTGGCCTCGGTCTTTATTACACAGTCTGTGTGAATGTCTGTGGCTCTCCGTGATGTGTGTGTGTCCTCGATTGAACTCATAAATATGCGTAATGCCTGCTTAAATATACATACAGGCCCACACTTTGAGGCGTCAGGCAATTTGTAATATTTATGAATGCAGACAGAAACTTAAAATCCAGTCCGACATGCAAATGAACAGAAAATTGTCTCTCAGCCGAGGCCAATCATCGATGTGGCACCTGGGCTGACTGGCTGACTGGCTGCCTGGCTGCCTGGCAAGCTGCCAATTTGTAATGACATGTGAGTGTCTCCGGGCCCCGAGTTCTGAGTTCTGAGCTCTGAGCTCTGAGTCCTGAGTAGTCATGAAACAGGTGTCGTCTGGCATCCACTTAATAACATAATTGAAGTAATGCCACAAATTACAACACTCGTAGTTTGTACTCAAGGGCAGCATTGATCTCATTGACATGAAGTTGCTGTATGCAAGTAGATGCTTACGTTAGGTGACAAGCTTTCTACTTCCGTTTCCGTTTTGCATCACACTTATCACCCAGGGTATTCCCCAGCGTCAGTTCTGTTCTGCCCATCCTATGGAATAAGTTTGTTACCCATAGACCCATACACCACCTGTTCGGGAGGGGGGCACGACACTCATCATGCACCATACCAGCCCATGGCTACTAGCAGCCAGCTCATCAACGATTTGTCATTGCCTGTCCGCCCACGCCCACGCCCACGCCCTCCGCACTATGCCCCACGCCCATCCAAGCGTCCAACTGGTCGCATTTACATACACACGAATGCACTTAGTTGCAGTTACGGGGCAATTTTTTATTTCGTTTTCGTTGGGTCTCTGTTGCTGCCTGCCTTGGCCTGCCTCCGCCCCTGCCCCCCTGCAGGCTGCCTCTCTTCCTGCTGCTGATCCATGTGGCGTTGTAGTTAATGTGACACATGTCGTATACGTGACATTTTTAATACCTACGCTTCAACGCCGCACATTTTCAACTATTAATGCGCATTTAAGCTACACATGCATTAACTGTCGAGCTGCCAGCCAGCCAGCCAGCCAGCCAGCCAGTCAGCCTGAGAGTCAGCTGCCTCATGGTTGGGGCATGCCTCAGGGCAGTGCAGCAACCAGCAACCATCATCCACGAAGCCACCATCTACCCTTCGGCCCAGTCAGCCGTTATGCTACAGTTAAAACCAACTTAATTACACAGTCTCACTCGCACAGGCTCTGGCTCTCGTTCCATGCATCCCTCTATGTATCCATGCATCCATGCATCCATGCGCGTGGTTGTAGGCAGTCGATTGGGGATGTGGAGCCCCCGCCCAGCCCACTTGACTCTCGTGGATCCACCTGTCTGTCTAACAGTTACACTGTTACCTTGCCTCCCCCGTTAGCCGCTGGTCAGAGAGAAGGAGTTCCAGCCTTCCTGTGTGCTGACTTTCCCTGGCTCTCCCGCCGGCTATTCAACTTCATTTAACTTGTAAATTATGCGCAAAGCTTAAAAAACTTTAACTAATTATCGTTTATTTAATTTGGACGCACTTACAAACAAGAGGCACAGGAGGCAGGACACAGTCGGGGCAGAAAAATTAACAGAGTTTCATGCAGTCTTTGCCGCTCAGGTGGCATGAGTAATTGAGTTTTTCCTCTTCTCACGATTTCTGAGTGCTAGTATGGGATATATGGCTATGCGGCGTTTTAATTGAAATTGAAAAAGCGCCACAACTTAAATAACATTCTGCGCGCAAACATTGACTGTGAGAAAAACCATTTAAAATGTGCCACAGCCTGCGAACGGGATGTGGCACATGTGGCGGACTGCACCAACCTTCTAATTATCACGAGGAAAATATGTTGATGTTGTTGCGAGGCAACATTGTCGCAAATTTATGCAAAGTTTCACACTTTACTGCACTGGCGGTCAACAACGAAAGGAGTCATCAGCCGCCAGGGAACTTGCAAACACCTATCTCTCTCACTCACTCACTCTGGCTATCCGTTTCCCTCTCTGTCTCTTGCAGGACGTTGGCAACTTTGGTGATTTAGCTATGGCCATGGTTATGCTGGCAAATGTAATCCTTAAAACCGAGGAAATTTATTTAGTGAATCACATAAAACTTTATTTGAAAAATAATCCAACCGCCGAGCGTCGTCTGCAGGCAGCAGCCGTTGCTGCCGCCGCCGCCGCCTCAGCCTCAGGAGCATCCCCATCAACAGCCATCCACCAGTGGCAGGACGAAGCCCCATCGACATCTTCGGCGGCTGCAGCTGCCAGGGCCGCCGCCGCTACTGCCGCCTCGTCCCGTTCGGCCATAAGCGAAATTAACTATTTCGCCAAAGTTTTAAGCGAGAAACTGCTGGCCTGCCTGGATGCCCTGCTCGGAATGGGCACAAACACCGATCCTCCTCCATCCTCCGGCGTGGCCGGGCACGCCTACTGCCAGTTGGCCGGGCGCTTCGTTAACGCCCTGCACAATGTTTGCTGCCGCTCACGGCACAAGGATGCACTTCAATCAGTTTTCCGTTTGGTTTTGGCCGAATCTGAATTTCTCTGCAAATACTACAACCTGCTGCTGATGAGTGCCGCCGGGGGGCAGGGGGGTGGCAGTGGCGGTGGCTCCGCATCGCTGGAACCGGTGCTATTGGCCTGCCTGAAACTCGCACTGGCCATGCGTCTGGAGGAGCCGCTGGTCCTGCTGGAGCAGGCCGCCCATCTGCCACTGAAATGGAACCTGCAGCGTGCCGTGCTGCGCGAAGTTTGTCGTGCAAATGTGGTAAGTAGGGGGCAGTGGCGGGTTTGGAGAGTAAAGTGAGTTGCAAGTGGAAAGAGTGGAAAGAGTTGTTCACCCCGGATGAGTGTGGAGGGGGGACACACATTAGTTTAATTTGAATTTGGCATACGACAGGGTGTCTGTCTGCCTGTCTGTCTGGCTGCCTGTAAGCCTCAGTGGGGGGAGGAACTCGGAATAACTCCCCCACAAACACTGGCAGTTTTTCCGGCTGACAGTTGTCGCACTCGCAATTTTGCGGTTCACCGCGTCGGGTTTTTGGTTTCGAGGTCGGCTTCCGTGTCCTGCCAATGACAATTGGCCTTTAAACCGTAGGCTTACTTTAAGCCCGACCCGGGCCTGGCCCGGGCCCAGGTCCGGTCCCAGGCGCAAGGCTGTGCATAATTTTAATTGATTGCCACTCGAACATGCGCCACTTGTTGGCGCCATTAGCCAATGGACCGACAACCAGGCACCCAGAGGAGCGTCAGCCTGCGTCCCATGGCCTTCGTCAAATCAACTTTCCAATTGTCCACTAATTGCAGGCCCGCGATTGGAGTCCGCAACAAGTGCGCTGCCTGTTCGCCGGCAAGTATCTGAATTTCCTAATTGCTGACCACTTGGAATTCCTTTGCGAGCTGTGCCAAGTGCGTCGCGAGTGCGGCTCGTTACTGCAGGTGCTTCTGCTCCGGAACGCGCACCGATTGAACCGGGTAAGTTCTTTGGATGTTTTTGCATCATTGCATAATGAAGCCATCTCAATGCCATTGTGTGCGGTGGGGACACCCCATTTCCCATTCCCATTCTTCCCATTTCGATTCACTCAGCCATCAATTCGGATCGTTCTTCGTTTGCTGGCGCGCCTTTGTGAGCCCGATGTGGGGGAGCAGGACGCCTCGGGAGACGCTGGCGGCGATGCAGCTCCCACGCTGCAGGCCCTGCAACTGCTGAGTCGCCTCCACCAGCTGCACGACGGAGAGCGGGCCCAGCAGCTCCCCATGGAGCGACTGGCCCGCCGCCTCACCGCCCAGAGTGGCCCGGCCGCCCGCGCCATCATCTATGAGCGGCTACTGGACGGAGATCTAGCCGGGGGCGAGGACCAGGATGCAATGCGAACCCTGCTGTAAGTAATTTCCCCCATTATTCATCAAGAGCAAGTGCTTCTATGGCTCCTGCGGAGCCATTTAAATTCAGTTCAATATACACTCGCACAAAGGACGGGGTCCTTTTGATCCGAGCCCTTGGCGGGAGAAGTGCTGGGAAGAGTACTCAGCGTTCGTTGAAAGCAACTGCCATTATCCCAGCGTGCTTTTATTTATGTTTCATTGCATCTCATCGCAGTCTGAAGGACCTCGAGTGCCAGCAGGACAATGAGACGACAACGGCGACGTCGTCGCGCATAATTGATGAGAGCTGGCTCTTCGCGCAGGTAAATGGGACAAGCTCTTGGCCATTATGCCACTGCCACAGCTAATTTGTTGTACTCTCTTCCGTCGTCTCCTTTTGACAACATTTTCCGCCCCCAACAGCTAATCAAATTTGCCACCCAGCATGCAGATGCTCCTCAGCAGCAGAAGCAACTGATGCTCCTGCTGCTGGAGATCCAGTCGGAGCCGAAGCTGAATCGCCTGCTGCGTAGCCTGGGCCCCGAGCAGGAGGCTCGTCTGCTGCGCCACTCCCTGGCCGGCTCCCTGTTCGCCATGCTGTCCGTCTTCCGGCAGAAGTGCATCCAACATGCCCCACACATCAACTACATGCAGCTACCGCCGCTGGCGCGTGTGTCCTGCTGCCTGCTGATGGGGAGGGTGGCCAACACTAGGCCTACGTGCCCCGCGGCGCCACCCACTGCCGAGCAGCTGGATGTGGCCCGGGCTGTGGCCACACTGATGGACTGCCTGCGCAGCATCGAACACACGGCCCTCATCTACATCGATGCGAGGGTGATGGAGAAGTTTGTGGGCGAGCATCTGCTGCATCAGGAGCAGGTGCCGGTGCTTCTCGAATACCTAAAGTGGCTGGCGAGGGTGGCCAAACAAATTCTGCGGAAGCCAACACGACAGGAGATGGAACAAGACGCCCTGGGCGTGCTGCTGGCCACCATGGATGCGTTGCTGCAAGAGCCACGCGTCTGGCGAGACCTCAACGCCAGCTCGGAGTCTGCCCTTCGCTGCGAACTGCTTGAGGTTCTCTGCCACTCAGCCCGTTGCATGCTGCAGGAGACCATTTTCTATCAACGGCATCGTCTGACGGCAACCAAGGCCCCAGACCCAGCACCGCAGGCCATCTTCTTGGCCAAATTGATTGAAACGCAAATTGATATTGAGTCCCTCGACAGCGGCAGGGTTTTGGCAGTCGGTTGCGAGGATGCACGCCTGCAGTTCGCCGGCCATGAGCTGGCCCCGGTCCAAGTTCCATTGGTAAGTGACATTCTCTTCTGCTCATTTATCAGTCTGACCCGACTCTGCCTATCTCGTGCTTTCCTGCAGACGCTGCTGGCCTCCATTGGCATCGCTCTGCTACGCACGCACCAGTTTTATGCCTACGCGGTGACTCCGCACGAGCTCATCCAGCCACCGGAGGAGTCACAGAAGCAGCAGACGCAGCAGCAGCTGCAGAAGCAACAGGCCGATGGCAAGCTCTCCACCATTCCAGTGGACAGTCTGAGCGATGTGGATATTCTACGTCAATTTGTCAAGCGGTGAGTGTGTTGCAATCAGAATGAGCTCTGACTTAAGTGGACCCTGGGCCAGGCTTCACTGTAGCTACTGTAGCTAATTAAATCAGCTTGTGGCTTGGATCTCACCTTAAGCCATTCCAGTTATGATTTTGTCACCATGCCCCGGCATGTTTTGTGGTCCATTGTCCATTGTCCAACGACTGGTCAACTGTCTGTCCGTCCGTACACTCTCTTATCAACGGACTAGGAGGCTCTGTGGCATAGAAGATGGTGTTTGGGTTGTCGTTGTCATTGTGTTTGACAGGAGCAGCAGGAGCACGAGCAGGAGGAGTAGGAGTACGAGGAGCAGCAGCAGCAGTATGAGCAGAAGCAACGCAAACTTGCTGACAATGCTCTGACAGCAATGACGAGCGCATGGCAGCTACTACATGGAGCGATGATGAGGACAACGACGACGACGACGACGACGACGACTACGGCTAAACCGCAACTGGAAACATCAACATCCTGTTGTTCTATTACAAACACAGGCACACAGCACAGCATTGCACACAGGACACACATGTGCTCGTATGTGTTGGCCGTAAGACTTCATTGTCATCGTCATTGTCCTTGGCTGGGCTTTGCTTGTTTTGCCTCGTCCTTGTGTCGCCTGACAGCTTCCACACTGCCGTTACTACCGCCACTACCGCCACAGCGATTGTTTCGATGCCAGTCGTCATCATTACGCTGTCAGCAGCGGAATCGTCATCAGCCAGGAATTGGGCGGAATAATTGTCCATGGGATAGATGGATGGTTGTCGCTGTTCGCTGTTCGCTGGTCGGTTGTCGGTTTCCCCAGACCCTAGACCCTAGACCCCAAAGTTGACTCCCTTTAAAGTATGCATACTCCAAAGCCAATCCATTTTTGGATGCCTGACAAAAGCACAAACATCAAAACCACATCAACATCAGGAAAGCAGCAGGAGCAGCGGCGGCGACATCATCGGTGCCGAGGATGATAACGACAAAATCCCCCAAAGGGCTGACAGAGCGGAACATCAACAACTCTATTAGATGGAACTCTGCGAGAAGCAGCGTAGACAGCATGCATTTTGGCCTCCGCAGAGGGGCTAAAAGCTTGGCTAAAAGACATCATAGCACAGTGCCAGGCACCGGTACTAGGTACCAGGAAGAGATGCCATCACCACGGAGGACAGAGGCTGCGGACGAGGACGAGGCAGCGAGCGATATAAACAAATTATGAGCAAAGTGAGATAAATGCATGTGTGCGTGTTTCAGATGGCTGCCAACAAAAGGCACGTCGGGGAAAGGCAGGATGCGGATGCGGATGCGGACGGCTGCCTTTGCTCTAGAAACATTGTTGCTAATTGCACTGAAACCGCCACACAGTCAGCAGCCAGGAGGGAGCAGGGAGCAGGGAGCAGCACCATCAGCACTCCAGGCGAAGGACCTGCCTGCATTAGACATGCCTGGCATATTGGATGAAGTTTCCAGCCATCAAGCCTGCAGCCGTCCAAAATAATCGAAGATTAATTGACATTTTAGGCCTTCTACTACCATTTTATATCAGAGTATTTTAAATATTTCAAGAGCTCGGGCTAATTGAATTAAAATTTCAAGCATTTGCTGAAAACATTTTATGCAGAAATTTTCAATTAATTACATACACACTCGTACGCATACTCAGATGCATATATTTACGTTGTGTATGTGTGCACATATGTGCACACACGTATTGGTAATTAAATTGACACTTATGGGAACTTTCCCCCGTGATTTCTACCCCCCTTTGCAGGCTCTCAATCTTTGGCTTTACCACACGGCAGCAGTTCGAGGAGTACTTTATGACTTTCCTGCTGCTGATCAACAAGGTGTACGACGAGCACATGGTCGATCAGCAGGAGCAGTTCCAGATCAAGCAGGTCTGCCTGCAGGCCATCATGGAACTTTTAATGACGTACAAAACTTTTCCCATTGTGGGCCAGGCGGCCACCGGCCAGTTCCATCACACGACGCGCTGGCAGCGCATCACTTGTGACAGCATTAGGTGAGTCCCAGTCCCAGTCCCGGTCCCTGTCCCTGTTGTTGTTGCCACATGGTGAGGAGAGGCGAAGCGGAAATTTATGAAAATTAAAATTCAGAACGCAGTGGGGAAAAGTTTTAAATGTGTAAATGGCAAAAAGTACAAATTAAATGCGAACGACAAAAGTTTAGAGTCTGTTGATTTCGCCTCACTTCCGATTTTTCGGTGTTCCTGTTGCTGTTGCTGTTGCTGTTTTGTGGCGCTTATTATTTCGTCCCAAATGAGAGCGAGTATTGCGAACAAAAATCCCTCAACTTCAACTTTAAATGCGCAACTAATTTGTTAACATGGAAGCGGCCCGAAACAATTTGGGTAACAAGTTTTCAGATGCTTTTACAATGTCTGCGCTTTTAATTAAAAGCGAAAAAAGCGTCTTTGTGCCGGGACGAGCATTACGGCTATGCTATATGATGGCATGTGTCGTGTCGGGAGCACATGAATTATGAAAATAATTTTAAAAGTTAACGAGTGCCAAAAGCTCCCCTTTTTTTTGTTTCGAGCACATATACTCGTATGTATGTCTCGTGGTCAACGGGATTCAATTGCCTTTGGGGGAGACGCTGCAACAGCAGAGCAAAAAAAAACAGAAAGTAAGCTAAAAATATCAGAAATTTGTCCGGCAAACCCTCAGGAAATTTGTGACATATATATTTTCCGTATTAGCCAGCAGAAATTTCTCCTTTTTGTTGGTGTTTTGTTGGGTTTGTTGCTGTTTTGTGTAACAGAACACTGTCGCCTGCTGTTGACTTTATAAATTAGTTTTTAATTACAAGCAAATAGTTTTTACTCGGGTGGGCCTGGCTTTGACTTTTCCCCTCTGTCGGCGTACGCGTTTGCGCGTCTGGGCTATTTAATCGAAGGCATGTGGCAATAACTGCTGGGCTACACGCATCCCTCAATTTATTTAAATGCCTTTCGCAGCCTGAAGAAACTGCACAAAGTGCAGCTCCTGGTGGACGCATGCAACGTCTTCTATCAGGCCAATCTGGAGCGGCAGCTGGCCCGGGACAATGTGATTGGCACACGCAACTTTGCGGCCAATCAATACGATCTCAATTTCAGCTGGGCCCAGATGGAGGCCTATGTGGGAGGAGACGCGGATTCATTGGGGGCCGCCACTTCCACGGCCTCGGCGGACATTAAGCCCGCCGCCTCCTCGTCGTCCGCCTCCTTTGATGCGGATGTGCCTGACATTGCAATGCGCAACTATCGCCATTTTACACAACTGTCGGGAATTGACTTTCGCAGCAGCACGCAGATGGTCTTTGACGTACTGCAGCAGATGATCGAGGTGAGTCCTGCGTCCGAGTGGATGTCAGCCAGAGTCGGGCGACTGTCACGTCCCGCGCATTGGCAGCAACTGCCACAGCGGCCGCTGCGTTCCGTGGAGTATAATTTGATTATGCAAGACATTACAGCGGCATGCCAGACCGAGTGCCAGGGCCAGTCTATTTTGAGTGATCCTTTGGGGTCTGCCATGGTCCTTGCTGTCCGTGATTTTGCTGTAATTTAATTTGTGTGCAAAATGTCTATGTCCATGTCTAACTATTGCTTCCTCCTTGCGGCATTGTGCTGCATGCATTTCCTTTGACAGCTCAACCACATCCTGGTGCTGCCAAATTTGGTAAAGTTTTGCGAGATCTGCGAGAGTCACGACCAAGTCAAATGGATCAAGGACCGCGCCCTCCGACTCCAGGAGCAAGTGGCAATGGATGATACGATTTCGCATCAGGTGAGACCGCAGCTCCGCAGAAGATTACCCGTACCGTGTATTTTCATTGTTTCCACCTCTAATGGCACTACCTTTCTCTCCAGCACATAATCTACTTATTGTGCCGCAGCCAGGCGCTCCTTATACCCAGCCTGAGCGAGCTGCAGGCCCTGTGCTCCTTGATTGGCAACGTCTACCTGAAGAGCACGCACTGCTTCATACGCATCGCCACGCTGCAGGGCCTGATCTGTCTGCTGGAGTGCTGCAGCAAGACCAACACGGCCATGGGCAAGCTCAGCGAGGAGCTGGCATTGTTGCGGGCTCTAATTGTGGGCTACATCAATCGCCATGGCCTTATTGACGAGAGGTGAGTTCTTGGAAAACGGGGATATGGTATACTTTTGGTCCCCTTGCCGTATTAACGGCCGCAGACGGGGCGAGAACCAGGATGCTGTGGATGCACTGCATGCCCAGAAAGGGATTTACCTGATGCCGCCACCGCTCATCGGATTGCCTTTAAGCGGACGACCCTATCCGAGCCCACATTCTGGCGCTTCCACCATGTCTATATCTGCTCCACAGATTCACTCACTAATGGCAAAAGTTCTCATCTCGCATTAGTTACCTCTGCTCATCGGCATCTGGGTTTTTGTGGTCTTTGCTGTCTGCCACTTCTACCTGGCAGCCTCTGCAGCCTGGCTGCCTGTTTAGGGTGTTATCAAAAACTTTTCAAGGACTGCGCCGGAAGCTGGCAGCCCCAATGCCATCCCTCCTCTCGCCTGTAAAGGATATGTCAGAAGTGGAAGTTGCAATAGCTCGACAACGTGCAGAACATCGATGAACCATGGCCCCATTGAAACTTTGGTGCGGCTGCTGCTCCTCCGACTCCTGCCGGCTCTGTTCCTGTTCCAAAGTCAAGCACAGCTTCTGATCAATGGCACTATAGTGCTGTTATTCTTGTTGTAGTTTATGTTCGCCAACGAATTCTAATTATTGGCTCAGTGGCGCAGTAGCTCCGGCAGCCTCTGCTTCCGCGGCTTCTGATGGAATTTCCTATATACAGCACTTCAGTTGCTTTGTTTCCAATCCATTACGTTGTTGTTATTGTGCGGCAGAAAGTTCTACATGCAACTTCCACATGCATGCCATCCTTGAAAGAAACAAACTCAAAATTCCAAGCCCCGAAAATCATAAAACTTAAATTGCGTATATGCACAAGCACACGTATACGCAGCGTATGCCAAACCAATATGGCCAAAACCTCAACGAAACGAAAATTGTTGACCGGCAGCAGCAGCGACGGCAGCGGCGGCATCAATGTATTGCCTACCCGTGAAAACCGGAGCCGCAGGAACAAAGCAGCGACGTCAGTGGCAGCAACCACGGCAGCTAATCATCAGGGCCGTTCCGTTCCTGGCCTAATTATTTTGTAATTTTCAGCGCCAATAAGAAACGGAGGGGGGGGGGGGGTGGCGATAGCATTCCTGGTCATTGAGTAAAGCCCAATAGCCGGAGCCGAAGCCGGAGAGCCACAGAGCCAGAGAGCCGGAGAGCAGCAGCGGATGCAATTCTGCGGCAGTCAGCCTTGTAATTAATTTAAATGAAAACATGCAGTGGGCCAGGCCAGAGGCGAGAACCAAGGCCCACGGCCCAGGGCCTTCTGCATTGATTGCTGTCTGGGGCCAGGGCCCCGGTAGGCTATCGTTTTGCAATCGCCCCAAAGACTAAACGGTTTCCTGTCTTCCCCATTTCAGCCCCCTGCAGCTCAGCGATGAGCACACGAAGCTGGTCTGGACGCTCAATTACAGCCTGATCGAGTGGACATCGAAATTCGTGCCGCAATGTCATCTATTGGCAAATACAATCATTGCGGCCAATAATTTCCTGAAGAAGACCAACAACGAGGAGCTCTATCTGTGTGTTCTGCATGTGAGTATTCCGTGGACATAAGATTGTAGATTGTAGAGTGTGGATAGTAGTACAGCAGAGCAAAATGACTTAGCATGCCACTTAAACGGTTGTCAGCCTTGTCTAGCCAGCACCAAGCCACTTACTAGCAGTCAGCCAGCGGGGCAGCCGCGGCAGTCATGCAACAAATCTCACTGCCATTGACCGAACTAAACGCTCGAGCTCAACCATTTCCCCCGGCGACGACGCCATCCACCATCCGCCATCCGCCATCCATGACTTGTTCAACTAAGCCGGTGACGGGGTCGGGGTCGGGGTCGGGGACAGGGACAGGGACAGGGCAACCCACGTTGCGCTTAATTGGTTTTTTGATTGACAATTTTCAAAAGGCACGGCAACCAAAGCGGACCAAGCTGTCAGGCAGGAACATAGGGAAAAAAAACCAAACCAAACCGAACTGAGAACCAAAAACCAACGCTGTCATAACTGACAGAGCAGAGCAGGAGCTCAGAGCAGTGTGTCGCACAGCGATTGGTAGGAGCAACAGCCAAATGTTTATTGGCCAGACCGGAACTCGCACATGTGTTCCATATAGACAGAGAATGGGGAATGGAATGGGGTGTTGCATAGGGCTTTTGGTCAACTGAAGCGTTCTCCAAATTGAGCGTAATGAAAAATAGTAGAAAATGTTGTTTTAAACGTTGCGTAGTCGTCCTCTCCTCTCCATTCCTTCCCATTCCACTCCACTCCGTTGTCTGCCTGCCGCGAAAATATAGAGCGAGAATGGGGAATGCATATAAAAATTCCTCAGTAATTTGCTAGCATTTAATATAGAGCTGGGATTTTAATTGCAGTTTACGAGTGGGTGGGGCCGTATCCTACTGAACGACAAGTAATTAAAAACTGTTTTTTGCACTGCATACTTCCGGTCGGTCCGATGTTCGGGACGAAAATTAAATTCGACTTTTTAAGCAATTTATGAAATTTGCACGCAATTCAATTGTTCCATTTGCTGTTGCTCGTTGTTGCTTGTTGTTGTTGCTGGTGCTGTTACTGCTGATGGTCGTAGTGGTGTCCTTGTTGCTGCCGCTGGCTTTTGCTTTGATGGCCACCGAGAGTGAGCCAGGATGAAAGTGGCCAAAAAGTGCGGCGGTGGCGGCGGCGGCGGCGATGGCGAGAAAGCTCAATGGCGCGCAGCGACAACAGAGGCAATAACAATAACAATTTGCCACTCAATTAGCGTGGCCATTACTGAAAAACCCACTTAAGTATGCAATGATAAAAATTCAAAAGCGAACCGAGCAGAGCAGAGCCGCATTGCTATTTCTATGAGATGCTCGCCCCAGCCCCACCCATCGCCCCATGTAGTACATACAAATAAATGTATATATGTATTGCTTATTGTATTTATTTATCTCTTTGTTGTATTGCTATGCCCCAGGGCCTAGAGCGCATCGTGGTCAATAGTGGAATACCGTCGACTCCTGCAACTCTGCCTACTCCGAGCGAGGCCATCGGAAGAGGAGGAGCCATTTCTGGAGGAGGAGCACCAGTTGGAGCCGGAGCAGGAGCTGGAGCTGGGGCAGTCATCGATTCTGGAGTCGGAGTCGTGGTCACACCACAGATGCGACATAAAATTGAAAAACTTGCACTCGAATTGCTGAAAATGGAAAATGAGAAATTTTCGATTCCGGCATTGAAATTGCTTTTGTCCTGCATGTATATGGGTAAGTCCCGATACAAACAGAAAAACAACATAAAGAAAATAACAATAATAATACCAAGATCAAATAAGTGGGCGCGTCGTGGGGGGAGGACTTTGGGGGACCTTTTGGGGAAAAACAAAAGCAAACCCAAGAGGGGAGAAAAAATATTTTGTAATTTCATTTAATGCCGTTTCGGCCGCGAAAGGGTTCGGTTTCATAAGGAACCATTCTGCCAAAAGACTTGGGGGTGCACAAATTGTCTCCGCATGTGAATTTTTGGGGGGTGGAAAATACTCTACAGAAAAGAAAAGATTTTCGTTTACTTAATTCTGGAAAGACTGCGTTGATTGGAAACCCAAATTTAAAGAGAGAGAGAGAGTCTCCCACACACGAAGTGGGCGGGGACTTGGCGAAATGTTTAGAGTGCCCTTCATTTGGCAGTTGTCTCTGTTTCGAGGATTTTAAAACTATTCCCCGTCCCTGGAGCACTTTGTGTGTGTCTCTCTGTGTGTGTTTGTTTGCGGGTCAACAGTTTGGCGCTGATGATTATGGGCCCCCGAATACGATGTGTGTGTGTCCTTGCCGGACGAGGCACGGGGTAATTGCCGCTGCCCACTAACTGCCACAACACAGTGTCGCCCTGTTGCACTACTCCTGGCTGTACGTACGCGTACGTATGAGAATGAGTCTGAGTATGAGTACGAGTATATCTGCTGGTGCCCGACCAGCAATTATCCCTGTTGCTGTTATTAGCGCAATTCCAGGACAATTATTATCGTTTCAACTGTCGCACACAGGCGGTTAGGCGTTCAGGCGTCCAGGCGCACACACGCCTGCCAGCTCCCGTCATGCGGACCGATATGGCTCGTTTCTTAATGCTAAAATGTTAGCCGGCCAAATTTCGGGGGTCAAAAGTTTAGTTTTTGGGCAGAAAATAGAGTGGAGTGTAGAGCACATTTTTGGTTAAATTTTTACTGCATATATCCAGTGGATTTTCTTTAAAAGAGTTCTATATGGAGTCGCTAAACGCTCCAACTCGCAGAAATACTGAGGAAATCAAAAATCAATAACAAAACTCCTGCGTTCTATTAGTTAAAGACTCAGTGCGTTTTTCCATTGTTTATTCCATTAGCAGCAGGAGTTTGCCCACGACTAATGTTGCAAAGAGATGCCTATAGAAAGCCGCTTAGAATCGTTTCATTAAACTATTCAGGCCAATCGACCCTTATCATACCTCTTCTCCTACTCCTACTCCTACTCCATATCTATCTCGCTGTAAGTTCTATTTGTGGAAAAATCCCAACGCTGAACCATTTTAAAGCCAGACAAAAAAGAGAATGTCGACTTGCTTTTGTTGTTCCTTATATTCGCCCATGGATCGTGGCAGAAGGAGGACCTGTACAGGCCCTAACTGATGGCCATTCAACGTCCTATGCGTGGCAACTTAGCGCAGCTTTCGGTGCGGAGGAGGGCCACGGCCATCGTTCCTGGCCAGAAATTATGCAAGCCGTTCGCACAAATATGTCGAAGGATGCCCGCGGCTGGATGCAGGCACGTTGTGTATTTGCCGTGCACTTTGTCAGTCCGCAGGATTGCCGACTCCCTAGTCCCGGTCGCCGTGGCCACACCACGCAAATCCTTTGAGAAATGTCAATGTTTGTGTAGTAGACCATTCGCGATTCCTGCTTCACTCCCTAAATGGCGGCAACTGCTCCCTCGATTTCTAGGCCCTGCCAACACACAAATTTCAAATATGGCCACGGCGGAGGCCCGAGCTTGAGCTCGAGCCCGGCACCGAGCGAACGCATCCTACCGGAAGTTGGCCATTGCGGGGCGTGGACGGTGGACGGTGGACGGAGGACGCTGGCGGGGAGCATTCTTTTTTCGCTCTTTTTCCGCCTGCCTGGTTGGTTTTTTTTTTAAAGCGTTTTGTGCTTCACGCGAAAATAAACAAAAGACCGCGTCGCTGAAGACAATACAGGTCGCACTGCAAAGAGAACGAAGGAAAAGCTGGAAAAATGGGGAAAATGGTGAAAAACGGAAAAATGGCGGGAAAGCAAAACAGGGAAAGTCGAAGAAAAAACCCCGTATATATATTTGCACCCAAAGTTGCAAAACGCAATAATAAATATTTGCGGCAATATTGGTCACTCGGTTGGGGCGCAACTTTTTTCGAAAGGCGAGAGGACACCGCTTTCTGGTTTTACAGACTAGAACAGAACCTTTCTTATGACCCATACCCATTGTTGGATGGATGTTACTATCGATAGCAAAGCAGATTCCTTTCACGTTTGAAGCAATTTACAAAAGCAATTAGCGTTTTCTTTCCGAACAAAAGAATGCTGAACTAGCACGATGCATATACAGATGTTGAAATACCCATCTGTAGTCTTTCACATTAGTTGCAGTTTTAAAACACTGAGACATTCTCTAACCCCTCGAAAAGAGTAAAAATTACTCCGAACTTTCAGATTCTGGTGTCTTAGAAAACAATACACAAACTATCAAAGCCTTCTAGAGGCTGGAACAGCACCTTGGGATCGCAGTAACAGATCTATCTTTCACTTAGGAATGGAGCCATCTTCTCCCACCAAATTACTGAGTATCAATAAGTCCTCATTGATGGACTCGTTGGTATAGGTTTACCACAGTTTTTTTTTTGCTATTGTTTCACTGTACGAGTACTCTTTTTTGTTGTACCCCATTGTTTTTTGTTGGTTTTTTTTTGTGCTGCCGCTGCCCGCGCTTGCTTAAACGAATTTTAGAGTTTGTTAGGTTTTTCCGTGTATTTTTTTCATGCATTGCCAGCGGCATTTGTGGCGCGCATAATTGTGGCCAGGCGCCGGACGATACCGTGCCGCTCCTCGTGGGCTCAGCCACTTGGCCATACTTCATCCTTATTCAAAGCCTGCAACAACAAAGCCAAAATTGGCAACAGCCAGCCAAACAAGCTGCCCGCAGGCCGACAGCCACGGACCAACAATGTTAAGCTGCAAAACAAAGGCCAAAAGTTGCTGCGGCCAATATGGGGTGGGGGATGAGCGGTGCGGGTAAGGTGGCAAGGTGGGGGAAGGTGTGCTCTGCGCTGCGGTAGTTTGGGGGCGTTGCTCCCATTGTAAATAATTCGAAGCCGCTAAACCACACTAAGCAGCACACACGGATCCTGGCACCCCATCTGAAGTTTGCCATCATTTTTCACCTGTCTGAAAGGTACGCAGCACATTCGTTTGGTGACCTTCCTCCCGTCGTACGGGAGGGGGGGTTTAATCGAACAACTCTAATCAATGGCTGTGGCTGGATTTGGCCTTGGTTCCCGCCGAATGCTACCCGAACATTCTCTGTTCAATTTTCGATTCGATGGCCATGAAACAAAGTTTGGCGCAATCCACACGAGTATATCAAAAAGCGTTCCTTTTTACGCTGAAAAATCCATAAAATTTAAATGCAAATTTATGTATGTGTGTGTCCTGGGGAATCACTGAAAAGGAGAGAGGTGTACAGCAGCAACAGCAGCCATAGAAATGGCGTGTGAAATACCGCAAGCATGTGAATAATGGCCATCGGCATGTGCCTTGAAGGCTGCTTTGTTAATTATAAACTTTCACTTTCACGTTGGCACTTCCTACATTTTTGTGTTCTGTTTTGCGTGCCTTTAGGGTCTGCGGCACAGCTGGAGAATACGGAGCTGTCGAACGGGATTGTCCAGGACGATCCGGAGATAATAGCCCAGCAAAACGATAAAGTCGATATACTTTTGCATTGTATTAAATCATCGACTCGAGATGCCGCCTGGATTTATGGACAAGTGCTGTGCCAAATTATTCGTGATTTAGTGCCACCGAATGAAATATTGACGAAGGTCATAAAGGAGTTTCTGGCCATAAATCAACCGCACGGCGATGTTATTGCCATGATTGTATATCAGGTGAGTAGTAGCCAGACGTCTTCCCCCATTCCCACTCCATTTTAAGCTCTAGCAAAAGGTAAAGACGTTTCGCCCAGCAGCCATTCGTGCGTAGTGGCCTCGCACACATCGCCACAGGCCAGTGCCATTGCCACCGCCACCGCCACAGGCCACTGCCACTGCCACTGCCAGTCTCTGATATGTGGATGTAGGGTTCATTTTATGAGTCCTCCTCGACCAGCTCCCTGGGCTCTGTGTCCTGTGCCCTGTGCCTGGAGACCGGAACGGAATGGGGCCAATGCAGCGCTAATGCCTCCTCCGGCCGCAAGTCGAAAGGGTAAAATGATTGCCGCCAGCTGCCAACTGCCACTGCCACTGCCACTACCACATGTGTGGGAGTGCGTGTGCGTCTGTGGAATTTTTGGTAGCTTGAAAATTAATGGAATTCATGGCTACAGCTTGGCCCCTGTCCAGCCGGTCAGTCGGGCAGGTATGTGGGTCAATACTGCGAATGCGAGGCGCCTCCGACTGCGACCACTGTGGTGCCATAAAATTTTTTCATTAGGTTCAAGGTTGCCTTGTCTTGTGGGTGCGTGCATGGAAATTAATAAAAGCAAGCTCGGCCCTCGGCTCTCGGCCTGCCCCTGTCCCTGCCCTGGATCCCGGATCGGCAAAAATTCGCACTGTCACTGGCAGGCAGTCGGCCAGCAGGGAAAGCGAATCCCAGGCTGCGGAATTTCATTAGCCAACTTTTCGCCACAAAGTATGCTGAAGACTTTTGCTGCCTAACGCACCTTTTGAGGAGCACAATAAAATTTAATTTCCGTATTGTAGGGGGAGGGGTGCTGGCTTTTACTTCTATTTAACCATGTTGTTGTCAGCCACTAACCCGTTCTCCCTTCTGCCGTCTCTCATCTTGCAGGTCTTTCGGTCCGCCATCGACTCGTCGTACCTGCAAATGCTCCAGGACTGGCTGATCTGCACGCTGCCAACGTTCCTCGCCCAGCCGGAGCAGCAAGGTGTCTGGGGCCTCAGCGTCATCTTTTTATCCGCTTCCATAAATCTGCATTTGATTAAACTATTTCCGCTGGTGCTCGGCGTCGGGGCAGGCAACTCCTCCTCGCAGGCGGCCGTGTCTACAGCGGGAACGGTGGTGGGAGTGGGCGTGGGAGCGATGGAGTCGGCGAGGGGCATGTCGGGCTCATCCACAGCGCCCCGTAAATTGGGTCAGCACGAAATTGCATTGTTCGTGACAGCTGCACAAGATTTCCATGCGAAATTGAGTGGCGAGCAGAGGCAACGCTTCCGCGAGGCCTTCAGCAGCTTCGAGCACAGTCAAGTCTATGGCCGGATGCTGCAGAGCCTGTGATAGGGGACCGACAGCGCCGACAGCCGACAGGCACAGCCACAGCTACAGCACAGGCACAGCGATAGCGATAGCGATAGCATATAATCATCCTGCACTATTTGCCAGGCTATTTATCTTACGTTTAATTCCAATCGCAGCATCGAAATGAATTGCAGGGGATACGGATTCGGCAGCGACCAACTCAGCGGCTGCAAAACTTGCGCCAAAGACAAGCGCAAGCGTGAATAACTAATTGCCCCAAGGAGGACAAAGTCCCTGAGAAAGTTTAGCCGGATGCCCTCCCTGGCCAGAGCCGGATATGCAGCCCTTCTTGGGTTTTCTGCTGGGGCTGCTTCTGCTGAGCGCAAAAGTTTTTTAATAGTTGGCGAATACAAAATTAATTTATGCTTTACATTATGTGTAACTAATATTTAAATTATTGCAAACGAATGCACGGCCCGCACCATCCGTAATCTGGCCGAAAGTTTAACGAGGCCACTAGCGAGAGCGACCCGCAATTAATTCCTGTGGTCGCGGCTTCGACAAGGAGCCCCGACCCCGGACCCCGGACGCCGGTTCCAGGACGCGCACAGGACGCGCACGGAAATTATGTTCTTGTCAGTTTTTGGGCAAAGTTTATCATTTATTTATCATGACGTTGCTTGTTAGGCAAGAAAGAAGTTGGCCGGCGGACGCGGACCGGCTAGTGGCCATTAGTATGCGGGCCCAAACCAATTCCTGGTTAATTCCTAATCAAAATTACTTAAAAATTCCATTATGCAAACAGCTCTACCCCTCGACACTGATCTTAACCAACCACTTGTTTGTCTCTTGTCTATTCCAATTATAATCAATATGATATCTTTTCTTGTTTAATAAAATACTAAAATGACAAAATTCCAACCTGTGTCGAATTATAATTTATCAAATGGAAACCCGGTAAGGCTTGTGCCATATCTGATTCATGAAATGCATTTCAGCTTCAGCCAAACTTCATCGCCAAGTACTTTGCCAACTAACCGAGAAATTTGGATTGCGTATTTGGATGCCATTCCGCACTGTATGCAAATCTGTTTGAACTTTTGCACTTTTACCTGGTGGCGCATGTAACGATGCTCCGAACAGTTTTCCGCTCAGCGTTTCGTCTGCTCCACAACAAAGAGTATTCAAGTTGACAAAATGTTGCACCCAAAGTATCGAAAAAGAAGCTCGGTACATGGCAAAGAGCAAAAAAACCAAAAACTTTTTAGGAATGACTTAACTTGTAGGTGCCTTCGGATAAGAAAACCCTTTGGTATCTTTTCGGATAGACCATGTAGTAATTTCGAGTCTTTAAAATAGATCTTAACTTAACTTATGCTCCCAAACTTTAGACATTCTGCAATTCCTGTCTGATCTGCTATAGAAATGTGATTTTTGTTGATTGTAGGATCCTCTGATAGATCCTTAGAATCGAAACGAGCTCGTTTTACTTAATATTGCTATATATCAAAGCCCCATTGTGAAGGCCCTAAACTCCCCAAATAGTTAGGAATCAATTGTTTGATGGCTCTACCATTTCCACTGCAAATATTATATGAAACGTCAATAAGCCGTGTAGTGTACTCTTCGATAGTTCTGTTACTTGGTTACCGATGGCTAAAACCCTTCACTACCCCCCTGCACTACATCTGAATATACCCTCCCGCCTAACGGGTATCCCTTGAAGAAAATCCGCTGCATGTGTTTTGCCCTCTGCCGCTTTCCGCCTTTCGTCCTCGTACGGCTTGTGCACTGAAATTGACAGATAAACTTTTGTGAGTGCGTGGGTTCCCCGTACAATATGTGTTTGTTGCGGTGGGACAAAGCAGGAAGATGGCTTTGTGTGGATGCAAAGCTTGCCGGAAATTTGCCAGTTCAACGCGAATTGACAAAAAAAACCGGTTAAAAAGGAAGTTGCAGCACACCGAAATGAACTGCAAAGCTGTTCAAAGTTGTTTTTCTGTTTTGGCGCGACCGCATTATGCAATCGAGCACAGCACACGGTGGGTGTGTCTGTGCATGTCTCTGTCTCTGTCTCTTTCTTTTTCTCTCTCGCTATCTCTCTCCGTTCTGTTGTTTCTCTGATTCCAAGTGAGTGTCAAGACAATGTCCCCCTTGTCGCCATTATGCCGCACGCCAAGAGGCAATTTGGCCAATGCTCTGGCCATAAACTGCAACATTCCGGCTATCAGCATTTGGTTACGCTTCATTTGGCCAAATAACCGTAACGGGCCAAGGCACAGATTGCGGCCCCGGCCCCGGGCCTGGCCACGGCTTGGCAGCCGTTCGAGCCGCGTGCGACTGACCGAGCACAGGTGGGCCCGGCACTCGGGCTCTCCGGGGCTCCCAGTTGCCATGACCTACGCACAGAAGTCCAATGACTCAAATGGAGGTCCTGCGAAGTATCGAGCTTAGAGCGTGTGTTCCATTGCTCAACGTTCCGCTCTCGCAGGACGCGCTCTCTGCTGCTGTTAACCGAAAACTCACCACCTTTCGGAGTCGCTCTCTTCGATGGGGTTCTCTTAAGTCCTGGGAGCGGCTCTCTCGGCTGCCAGGAGTAGGTCAGTAGTGTAACATTACCGTTTCGTTTCGTTCCATTTGGTCTCTGGACTGGTACCCGACACCCACGTAGACTCCTCCGTCGGTGGAGTGTGGCTGCTTTGTATGCAGGCGGCATACACGGATATCCCACAATTTCTTAATACTCGGATGGCTTTAAACAGAACAGAGAGCGGAGGATGTGGGAGTGTGGGAGTGCGAGGAGGGGCCCAACGACAACTGTTACACTCACAGTTATGATTATTGTTATTATGATAATGTCAGCAGTGGTTGTTGTAATTCCAGAATTGTTTGGCTATTTGCTCGGTGTGGCAATGACTTATCCAAAGTTTTGCCCGGCCAAGTGTGCGCTTTTATGGTGCGGCCAAGCAGAATCGATCCATTGATTTTCCTGGTTTTCTATTTGCCCAGCGAATGTTGACACCTGTTCCCCCAGTCCTGCTCCCAGTCTGCTCGGTTCTGTTCTGTTCTGTTCTGCTCTGTTTCTGTTTGCCAGCCACACCTTGGAGCTCATTTGAAATTTTGATTACATTGCCATCAGGCCGAAGAGGAACCTGTCAGCGACTGATACGCATTAATTACTTTACTCTCGTACTCTCGTTCTGTCGTACCTGGTGTAAAAAGCAACGCCTCGACACTAGACGGAGCCGCTTATTAAAATTGAATAAATTATGCAAAAGTGCGCGTGGCAGGCGGTGGCTGAGACTGAGACTGAGACTGGGGCAGAGGCAGAGGCAGAAACTCAAGCCAATACCCGCCACGATCCACTAGATGGACACGGCATAATTAATTCAGCTCACACGCCGCCACCCGCGCCGTCGCCATCGTTGTGTCGCCTCAAGGAACCAAATGCAATCAACGTCTTGAGCCTGCTTCCTTGGCCAAAGTCAAGGCCCACATAATGTGGGCTTCAAGTGCTGTTGGCTTTAGCTGAGCAAACCGCACATCTTCGAGTCAGGAGTCCGCAGTCACAGACCAAGGAGGCCAGGTGGTTCTCAGAGGGAGCAGTTTATTTCAATCTTTATCGATGGTTAGCCAGAATTTTTGAATTGAATATCCGTTACAATTATTCTCGATTTTTCGTATCACCAAGTGAACATTCAAATGCCAGTGGATAAACATTTATTTTGGCTCTTAAATGCAATAAATTAACACGCGATTGGGGTTGTTAAATCTTGAATTGTTTGCACACAAAATGACTAACATATTTTCTTACACATATAGCTAGCTGCATCGAGGATTATATACGGGGGAGATACATATAATATAATATATTTGTGCACCGAATATTCCTGTGCCATAAGTATAATATCCTTCTAGGACACGAATACAATCTACTAAGCTACGGTGCTATGTACAAGAAAGAACTTAATTCTAGCCAATCGAAGAGCGCTCATAGTTCTGTGCCCGATGATAGCTTTGGTCCCTTGGTCGCTAATTAAGGGCACATGTGTCCAGATCGACAATCGACTTCATCAAGAAGCCGATTCCACTGGCCTCACTCAATTGTCAGCCGTCGGTCAATCATATCGCAGGATACTGCTTTCCTCGGTGTCGCTTACATTCCCGTAGTGGAGGTCCTGCCACAGGACGTCTTGCGAGGCGGCGGCAAATCAGATGTGTAGTTCTGATATCGATGCGAACAGTTAATGGCCTGCGGAAACAAAAATATCAGAAATAGACAGAGACATGGGAGGAAATGATGGAAAATTGGCAAAACTTAATGCTTAAAATACATAAAATACTGAACCAACTGAACGGCAGATTCTGGGAACTCTGGGACCAAGTTATTTGATTAATGATCTGTTTTGATGCACAGTCATAGTCACTGCAATGGGGACGAAGCCGGGACGAAGGCTATTCCCTTGTCAAGGCCTCGCTTTGCATTTGAATTATTAGATTTGATTCAATATTCAATTATTTAAGTGGTTTGAGGTGTCGAAATGCCGCCAGACAAACGGCGAATGGCCTAGCAACCAGAACAGAACTGGTACCCAGACCCGTTCTGGGACCCAGACTGGGCGATTGGGATTTTGGATTGGATTGAGAGCGTTGGGTGGGGGGTGAGAGTTTGCATATAAATGATTTATGAATTTGCGCTTTGATTGAACTGCCTGAAATTGTTGATTAGTGCCTCGTCATAGAAACAACAACAGCAGCCATCAGCCATCGGCGGTCTGTGGAGTCTCCATTTGTACGTAGAATGCCTCCAGGGAAATGAGGCCGCCCCGGCAGTGGGGCGGTGTCTGGTATGGGTTCAGTTTTGCTCATTATTTGATTATATCAAATGGGGTTCAAAATTATAAGGGAATATATTAAACTCAAATCTAAGAACTACAAAGGTGCAATAGGTATTTGAGGGTGAGTTTAGCTAAAACATATGTACAAAATATCCAACTATGTCTTACTGTAATAGATTCGAAAGTGTTTTCTCCTTGCTGATGCTCTCCTGATGCTGCATTATTCAGGGGTTTTTGGATGAGGAAGGACAGCCAACTCGAGCCGACCATCTGGAAAGCAGACACAGACACACGCTGACATATGAATGGAGATTTGACTAATGGACGTGCCGGGCAGATGGGCAATTAGTCAGATTGACACTCTGCCCACCGACCACGTGGATCTGGAAAATCTAAAAAGTTCAGGCTCCTAGCTGATAGCCGCTAGCGCCAGGAGCCATGGCATGGCAAACAACAGTGTGCCAATTTAATTAATGTAATTAATCTAATTTAATGACTTGACAAACACATCAATTAGCGAAAGGCAAAACCAGTCCAGCCCAGCCCCATGACCGGAACACAATTTATATGCAAAGTGCCAAAAGCTTTGCACAAAATGAAGAATTTTTCCCCGAAAAGCAGACTCACGCACCGTAGCAGCGAGGAAACAAATTAAAATATTAAAATTAAGCCGCAAAATGATTGAAAGGAAATGTTGTATAAGTCTCGCTCGCCAGCGGACAACCGACAACCGACAGTCGACAGTCTTGACGGCCATCGATGACTCCAATGCCGCAAACAGGACCAACTCCTGCGGCTCCTGCGGCTCCTGGCTCCTGTTTTGTGTCTTGTGTTTGTCCCTAAAGTAATTAAAAGTAAGTAAAGCAAAATCAGGCCCTTAGCGCGGGTGGAGTACAGTGTCTGCCCAGTGATTTGCGTCCCGCAACGTTTTTTGTGTTTATGCAAATGGCCGCTGACCAAAAGAATTAATGCGTCCCGAAAGTGAGTTGAATTGGAATGAGCCCAGAACTGAACTGAACTGAACAGAGCTGTGGTCCAGGTCCCTGCTGTCTCTGAGCGGAGCATCACCGGATGCCAATGTCGGCCAACGGGCGTCAATAAATTTGCATAGAATGCTATGAAAAAACTCCCCCAAATAAAACAGAAAACCAAAATAGAAATGGAAATGGAAAGCCTGTAATTTCGTTTTCGTTCAATGTGTTGCTAATTTGAGACAGTATTTAAGTGAATTCAGGGGAATTTCGGCATGTATCACGGACATTTTTTCTCTCAAGAATATACGTACATATGTATGTTCCTTGGAGTGTGCAATCGTTTTTCAAACAATGCAGATATTTGCCTTGAATGCCACTTCGATGCATTTCACTAAATGCACGAAATTAATGATTTCAAATTCAAAGAATACCTGTTGTTTTGTTGCTAATTGGATGCTCGTCTTAAATGGAAGACTAATGTAGAGGAGAGCTTTAGAAGCTGGAAAATATATGAGTTTAATAAAGGAAATTTTGTAGTGAATTTTTAAAGAATATGTCGAAGAAGTAAATGTGAGATGTTTTCCCGACACCACTCCGATGGACTTCATTAAATGAATAGAATGAAAGATTTTCTATATTTCCAGACTGCAATTACACGGAATTCTTTTCTGTTCACGACATGCCCGGCCGACGTAGGGAGCCCGGGAGATCTCTTTGTCTTAATGCACAGCAGCTGCGAAATGTTCTCGAATGGAATGGTTCGCCCTGTTGCCGGGTCTTTATAAATAGAGATGGACGGTCAAATGATGATCTGCGTTGATCCATCCAGTTTGACGGCCATGCTTGACTGCTGGTTTCGAGAATTTCGCTATAAATTTCACCTATTTATAACGTAATTTTCCGATGGTGATTCCGTTGCCGTTGCTGATACTACAGCCAATGATGCTGTGATAAAGGCCAAACAGAACTCGGCCCACGCGGCGTATGCGCGTTTTTCGCACTTAACTCATTAAAACAGCCTGATCGCCGAAAATTAATGGGGAAACGCGCCTCCAGTCTTGTTACGGATTCTCGCTGCTTTTGTTTCTTTTGTCTGCTGTTATCGTAAATTATTTAATTGCATTTTAGATTTTTGATTTCGAATTAAAACTTTGCCACATTTAAAATCTCATTAGGATGGGGAATGGGTGGATGGGAGAAGAATGGAATTGCGCTTGGGCGGAAATGAACGTAAGTGCTTCGGTTCGGGATCTTATGGAGCAATTCGCAGCGGCATTTCTCTCGACCACTTAATAAATCAATATAAAAATGCAAACTGGGTTGAGTGCGATGGCTCTCTTAAAAATTATGACAAATAAAAAGTGGCATAAAATGAAAGTGCAACTGGGAAACAATGCTCTGAAAGTGCCGCATTCAATTCATCAATATATTGACTGAGCACTCAAATGCCAGGCCATTGAAGAGCCCTCCATTGGGGGCGGTGCAGTGTCCGTGTCCGTGTCCTCGCTACTCACCTTGTAGAAGGCCTTGCGGAAATTCTCAGAGAGAAAGGCGTAGAGCAACGGATTGATGCAGGAGCTGCTGTACGCCAATGTCTGAGCACAAATCTGGATGATGATGGAGAGCAGGCTATCAGCCTCATAGACATCCAATGCCTTGAGCAGCAATATGAGCTACCAAATAGAAGAGAATAGATATTTAATGATTGATATTAGGGGGGTTAAGTTGAACTATAAATCGTACTTGCACAGGCAGCCAGAGCGAGGCAAAGGCTATGACCACCACCACGACGAGCCGGGTGACCCGCTTACGTCCTCGCTGCGACTCCTTGGACATGCGCACGCCGCTGCCCTGTCGCCAGAGACGCGTGATCATGCGCACATACAGTCCGCTGATGATCATCAGGGGCAGCAGATACGTGCTGATGAAGAAGCTCAGCTGGAAGGTGCTGGCATCCAGCAGATCGTTATCCTTAAACCGGCACAGGGCATAGGTGATGTTGGAAGTGTTATCGTAGTGAACCTGCAAAAGGCAATCATCGTGTAAGCATGTATCGAATATTGCGCATACGTCATGTTGTCTGTGACAGTTGCATGGGAGACAACAGGCAGCCAGACAACAACCCCCGCAGCCAGACGTCATAAATAAAACTACGAGTAAACTGTCAAACGAATAGTTCGGACAACGACAACTAACTCGCAATCTGACTTTGTTTCTCTGTCGCTGACATTTGCCTGACAAATTGTACTCGTACGTTAGCTATGGCAAAAGGGAAGTGGAACCGAGAATGGTAATACGACTGGCTCTGGTGCTGGTACTCGGATTGGGAATGGGATTGTTCCAATGGCTGGGCTAGACAGCCGTGCTGACGCTTAGGAGAGTCATAAACTGCCTGGCGTATCGTAAAAATATTTTGCAGCTTTTGTACACAGCTTTTGTTTACAATCTCTGCTGATTTCTCTTCGCTCGTTGTATGCAAACATATAGAAAATTGTATTTAAAAAATCTTTGCCTTAATTTAATGCTGAAAATGCTTACAAAAATGTTTGTTTATTACCGCACTATTGTTGTTGTTACACTGCACAAGATGTTGGCCCACAAATTGAGTTCAAATCTGCGCAGCGTCAAGTGGCCAAGGCTGCCCGTCCGGCAGAAGACAAATCATCAGCATCAGCCCCGCAAAAGCTGATTTATGAGTTTATCTTTGGCCTCTTTGTATTTCAGATTGATTGACTTTAGATATTTGACAATGGTTTTTAATGCATTAATGTGGTTCTTTGGGAGATCTCTTCCCAGAACAGCTGTCAGTCCAATGGGACGTACATAGGCAGACATATGCGCTTATGATTATTAGCTATTGATTTCTAATAAAAAGATAATGACACACGCAGTCAGACCCACACAATGGCCATAAGTATCTCCATATCTGTGTACTGCAGACCAACAAATGTAATATGGAAATAATTAATAGCAAACTGTTAATTAACATGTTGATCAAACATGACTTAATTATGCCTTTTTATCGGAGGCCTTCTTTGTATGTGTACGAGTTGTACGAGTATGGATGGATACCATACCCGTGTGTATCTGTATGAGGAGCGATAACAAAGCAGAGCACACATGAGTATTTTTCCAGCTTAATCCTTAGACAAAGGCCAACACATAAGCAAACAATCCAGCGACCCAATGGAGGTTTTCTGGGGGGTACGGGCATACGTAAACAAAGACAAACAGAAGGAAGCGTGAAATGCCATTTAATAAAATATTAGGTTACAATAACAGCCTCTTCTCCGCATCGGTATCTAGAGCAGCCAATGGACCATTTCGTAGATAAAATAGCTCATCGCCAAAACGACGATAAGATCCGTTTAATTACCCACGACTCTTTCACTATGGAAAAGAGATTGGCCCAGTCTGAGGCGTGCGTGTGGCAAAATAAACCACACAAAAAAGAAAGAAAATCGGACTTCTAAGTCGAAACAGTAGATACCCTATCCAGAACATGGAAATATGAAAGCTATGTGATACATACACGGCTGTGCTGCATAGCTCTGAGTATTTGCATTTGACCAAAACGCAAACACCCCCCTGCAAGAGTATACAAAAGTTGGTCGCGTGTGATGTGGGATTTGGTTTATGGGCAGTGCGGGAATGGGAGGATGGGAGGGTAAAGATAACTTGATATTTGAATGGGTGAAGAGGTGAAGAGGTGAGCATGGAAATGGTATTGGGAATGGGAATGGAATGTTGACCGTATGTGACGTCAACAGGAAAATACCCAAGTGCAAAGCTTTGATTATGTGATGTGGCATATTGAATGCTAGCCCAAATGGAGGAATCGAATACACATAGAGAGCCGAGCTGCTATAATTATGATAATTTGGCGGCCTCTCGCAGAGAATTTAATGAAATAATAATTGATATGATGACGGACGGAGAGCAACCATATGCAAACAGAGCAAAATGTATATTTGGCTCATAAAAGTGTGGCGTTTATTTAACAATTAACTTGTTCTTCGCACTCTCCACATTGATCATAAAGCCATTAGGGTCCGGAGGTTGAAAACTGCGCATCGGCCGCGTCAAGGTCGCGGCCATGGAAGACATTTATCATACGCAGTGTGCAACCAAAGTTTCCAAGTGCAAAGTTCTCATAATGGCCACTTGTTACGACCTGCCCTGCAATGATTTATGAACATTTGAATGGGCGAAAGCCACACAATGCCTTACAAACAGCAACAGTTGAAATTGTACAGCCCCCGAAGAGATTTGGGATCTTCGGGACTGCCTGCCTACGCCTTGCCAGTTGGCAAGTGTTTCTCGCTGGCTATCTGCTCTATAATTAAAAATTTATGAATTTAAAATAGCGAACTAGTAACAAAAACAATTCGGGCGCCCATCTCGCGCACTGTAGCAAAATGTTCAATATAAACACACAAAGCACAAAGCAACATAAAAAGAGGCAAGCAACTTTAATAGAAGGCAAGTAAAAGCAAATGATTTGCATCAGGATTTGATCAGGAAAGGGGGGGATTCGGAATCGGAATCGGCAGACCATCTATGTATATGTATATGTATATGTATCTGTATCTGTAGTACAACGGCATTGACGTGTAGCTCTAAGAATCTAACGAGGTGACGATGATGGAAAGCAATAAATTTGCCTGGCCTGTGTTCTTCACAGCAAATTTAGGCACAGCAGGCCCCCAATCAAGTATTCCGCTTTGGATTTGTACCTACCATCACATCGTGGGCAAAGGTGACCGGCATGGAGATGGTCAGCACCACAGTCCAAAGGGTAAAGATGGCTATCATGGTAATGTGCTCGGTGCGCAGCATCCGGGAGCGTATGGGATGCACGACGGCCAGGAAGCGATCGATGGACATCAGGACCAGCGTGTAGATCGAGGCGAAGGCCGTCACCACAATCAGATACTGGGTGGTGCGGCACCAGAAGTTGCCAAACGGCCAACGCTGGGTGATGTAATCGGTAGCCGTGAACGGGATGCAGATAATCACGAAGAGGAGATCCGATACGGCCAGATTTAGGATCAGTAGATTGGTGGTCGAGCGCATGTTCTTGTTGACCACCACCACCATGATGACCAGCAGATTTCCAAAGAAACCTGTCACGGCGATGATCCCAAAGAAGAACGGCACCAGCCAGCGGACAGTGTCCTCGATGGATTTCCGATCCTCCTCGGAGAAGAAGGGCGACGGGGTGACACTCACGGCACTGCCGTTCGTGATATTCGCCAATGATATCGTTATGTTCTCCATTTTGCAATTGTAGGTCCTTTGGTGTTTCTAAAGATCTTTACATTTCACTTTGATGGCACTTTGATGGAATGACAGAAGTTGGAGGACATTTTCAATTTTCCATAGCCTTTGTGCTGCGGCAATTTCAATTTCAAGTTTTTGTTTCGCTTTCACAGTTCATCGAATTCAAATAACAAATTTCCAATTAGGAGATTTTCACAAAAGCAGCCGCAAAGAAAATTCAATTATCATCCGCAGTATTCCCACGACACGAACAGCCTGGAACCTTCAGAGCCCTACTGCTGCACGGAGCACTTGCACGGCGACCGGGTCGGAATCGTTCATTCGTTTCGAGGTGGACAAAGGCAATCACACTCGCCCCACCCCACACTGGGAGGGAGAGCAGAGAGCAAGCGATAACGGTAATTGTAACAAGGTAAGACAACAACCAAAGGACACGAGCACACAAGAAAGAAGATGGCGATTGAGAAGGCAAAAGCAAAGGCCACGGCAAAGGCAAAGGCAACGGCGAAAGGTAGACGGCACTGCCACGTGCAAATCGGCGCCGACGCAGCCCAAAACTGTGTCGTGTCACACCCTGACAACGGGCACCGGCGCGGGCCCCTCGATACGACACAATACGATATATATCCGCACAGTCCCCAATGCCGAGTGGGGGGACAGCGACATCCACGCTGCACCTATACCATAAATTCAATATGATGTCTTTCTCCGTTTCGGCCCGGTTTCGGTTCGGTTTTCTGTTTTCTGTTTACGGTTTTCGCTTTTTATGGACAAAACTAATGGCATAAATTTTTGTGTTGCCAAACAACACGTTCCACCGGCGGTCCTCTCCTCAGTAGAATTCGCAAAGAGATACTATCATTTCACTATGGCAAACACTATGGATAGAAGAATCCACAATTTAATTTGGACTTTTTGTTTCGTTTGATTGATTCCACTATTTGGGCCAAAAATCAAAAATCCAAACTGCACGCGTTCGTTTCCAGCGCTCTACTGATTGTTGGATGGTCTGTGCCACAGATGACTACAACGACGCTGCCGCCGCTGGCAGCCGGAGCAGCGGCAGAAGCAGCGACGCCAGGAACACACGGCGTATGCTTTATATGGAAAGAGTACTTTGGGTGGCCATTGCTCTCCGCCGCAGCTGGATGGTCGGATTGTTTGCTCTCCACTGCCCCAGCAGTTGGCCTGGGGATCGTTAAGAGCTACAACAAATGGTCGCCAATCTCGACTGGTTCTGGATTCCCGCTTCACGCTGACACTGTTGCCATTGTGTTGCACAGCTTGAGGTCCGCGTCCGCGTCGATGTCGTCAGCTTCAGCTTCAACGTCAACGCCTACGCCTACGTCTGCCGCACAGCTGGCGTCTCGGCGAGCGTCGCTGCTCTGCGTAGCAGTTCTTTAGTACTTTGCTTAATTTCTCTGATTAACTGGCAGAGGGGGAAAAAAAGTAAATAAAAAGCAGAGGCACGCGTTCGGTTCACGCCCCTAGGAAGCACTTTCTCCGCCCCATGGCTTACATAATGTCTACTGGGGCTTATCGGCCTGCTCTTATCGCCCCACTGGCGGTGGGTGGTGGCAGGCTCTGGCCCAGAAGCGACTGGGTTAACACCGTTTACACCGTTGGACGGACGCCGGGGACATCATGTCACAACATTATATAACCGCAGAGCAGAACCGAACAGAGATACAGACTCTGTGTCTTGTCCTAGCTCGAAGCCTCATTTACATGCTTTTTATTGCCACTGCCAGCACACTCACCTGTCACCTGCAGACGCCGAAGCCAGCGCAGACGCCAGAGTTAGCGTCACCGTCACCGTCAGCGTCAGCGGCAGCTGTGGCCCCATCAAATCTGCGGCCGAGCTGCTGTCTCCCGGCATTTGTCTTGATGTGGGGCATGCCTCGGTGCGCCCCTGACGAGGACGTCGCCAACCTGATGAGATTAAAAGCGAATTAAGCGCCATGAACAGCAACAGCAACGGTAACGGCAACGGCAACAAAATGGTGAAAAAAGTAAACGAAGTCTTGGCAAACAGCAAGCGGCAAGCGGCATTATGTTTATTTAATGCCTGCGACTGTGAACTTAATGAAGTCTTTAATTCTTAATGCAAGTTCATTGCTTATTTGAATGGCCAGCGAGGTGTGAGGGCATGGCCGTGTTCATGCGGAAGTAGGATGGGGATGGAGATGGTGAGGCCGACATCTTGATTCATTGCATACTTTGCGGGTGCGAAAAATTGAACCGGAAATGCCGGAACAGCAGACCAAAAAACTGGTTGAAGAGCTGGTTGTTGTGTGTGCCAAAACACACAACTTAAGCTTATTTCAGATCAATAAATACCATGCATAATTTCCACTTTTAATGCTCGTACTTTTAAAATTTATTTTTGGTCCAAGTATTACGCACAACAGGTGTGTTTCAGCAGCTGGATTGGGATTAAAATCCTCTCAGCTCATCATATGACGACCAGCCATTGCCGCAACAGCAACAGCAGCAGCTTGTTGTACAGAAACACGAACATTCCACACAAAATTGAAAGCATTCTTCCAGGCGCACACTTAAATTAGCATCTGAATAAACTGTATGGCAACCAGACATAAGCGCTTCAAACTCTCGAAGCTCGTACTTAGAAAACTTGCTCCCCTCCCCCCCAGCCACCAGTTCATACCTCATCCAACAGGAGCAACAATTTTTGTGATGTCAGGAAAACTTTCGACGTGATTGAAATGCTTTTTAATTTATCATCAAAATCATTTCATTGCGTCAAAAATGTTTGGGTGCCGTCGAAGTGCACAAAAGGCTTCCACATCCATCCATCCATCCATCCACCTACATATATGTACATATATTCGTATAAAGGGAAAAGCAGCGAACGAAACGCCCAATCTTACGGGGACATTGCGCTTAACCTTTTTGCGTGGGATTGGTTCATTTTTGGCATAATCATGCGACAGGGATTACAAGGCTCACCCAGGGACGCAAACAGTGGATCAACAGTGGAGAAAACTTGTCAAAATTGATGCGACTACAACTGATTTCGACCCCATTCTGACAGTTTAAGGTTCCCATCAGCATTAGGCTTCAGTAAAGTTTTAAAAGTAGCCTCAACTTTTGGTCTGAGGGACGCGAAAGGTCCCATGGTTTCGCAGTCAACTTGTGCCGAAAATGATGGATTATCGCCTTTTTGTGCTAACGTTCACATGTTTTTATTTACCAGTAAGTATATATCCCAGTCACACACATACATACGTATACAGCTTTCAGTTTTGGGTGCAGTTTCCATTCCCCAGAAGCCTGACCCTTTTTGGGGGAAGCTGTCGCCCCTGAGGGACGGCGCACAAGAATTAATAAATGTAAATCCGCATGAGAGTGCCCCAAAAAAATAAGCAACGGCGATACTTAAGCCACACAAAAGACCACACTAATCGCTTTTTTCTGTTGTTGCTGTTGCTCTTAGCTGTTAGCTGTAGGGTGGGGTCCGGTCCGGTCCGGTCAGGTCCGGATCCAGATTCATCCGGAAAAGGGAATGGAAATGGGATTTGGATCCCTGCACCAGAAACAGAACCGAGAAGAACCAATGGAGAGCCGGCGACATAACTTTTACACAGCTTTCGCTATTTAATCATTCAAATTGACTTTTTTCTTGCCTTGCCTGATGGACGTTAATTTTGAAATCCCTTTTTAAATGGCGCTCCCTCTGAAGCACCCACGTCCCCCACATTCACCCTTTGGCTGTTCCGCCTCCGTGGGCCGGTCGGTTGGTCGGTCCGTAACTTCGCTTTACGCTTGCGGCTTATAAGTTTTTTAGCCTTCGCTCATTTCATTTTTTCACGAATATTCTTTTTGTTTTGTCCGCTGGCTCACTTAGAATGCGCTGAGTTTGCATTTGGCTTTCATTTTACCATTTCACCATTTCACCGAGCGCGCCTTTCCCACCGTTCCACTCTCCATTTTTTTAGTTTTTTAATCAAGATGTTTTAAATGCGGCCACCCACGCCAGTCCAGTGAATGATGGATTCTTTTTTGTCTTCGTTGCCGCCCTCTGGTGAGTGGGTTGCCGTGGGGATGAAGCTAAAGTAAACAGAAAGTTGGTTCGTGGGTTCGGCAAAGATTTATGCAGATAATAAAATGAGTCTTCAAATGAATAATCAAGTTTTCCATGGCCCAGGCACAGGCACAGGGACTCGGACTGGGGCGTATCCCTGCTGCCGTTCATCTGTTCATAATTAAGGTCCGTCCTTGAGCCGAGCTCTGGCCACTCAATGATAGCGCAACTTTTTGAAAGCAATACAAAATTCCTGAACCAAACATGGCCAAAGCATTCGAGTCAAGGACTGCACCATTTTAGCTACCCGCCGACGCTGACGGGCATCTTAAAGTGGTCTAGGAATTTAAGCAATTACCTGGTGAAACTTTATAGAAAATGAAATTTTCTAGTGCCTCACCGTTTTATTACCAGCGCCATAGTCAGAGTCCAGTTCTGAGTCCGGGCTATTGTGTCCTGCAGGTGCAGGTGCAGGACAATAAAACGCCGCAAACTGCGGGGCGGCCATAACTTTACAATAACTAAACGTCGCTTCCGCGAAAGTGAAGCCTGTTGTTGGTACGGAGGTGCGGAGGGTCGGTGGGGCGGTGGACATGGCCACAGTCAAAGCTGCAACTTGTTAGACCTCCTCCGACTGGAGAGGTGGGGTTTTTTTTGTTTTCTTTTTATTAAGTTCCATGAAAAATGTGATTTTTACGCGCCGCTGCAGCTGCCACAGCATTTTCCATTGTGAGGGAAATAGTACTCGGCAGTCGCAGTCCCAGCCCCAGTCCCAGTCCCGAACTTGTCAGTCCTCTGGACACACTTGTTGCCTTTGTTGAGATACAAAATTAACTTTTACGCTTTATTACCACAAGAATGGTGAAACAAAACAAATCTTAGGTTGCAAGTTGCACTACCACTCCGTCTCTTTCGTCTCCTGCAACTGCCACACCATAGACTTCTGTTTTGTTTCTATTTTGTTTGGTTTTGCCTTTTTGTCGACTGCATCCGGAGGCCATCAAAATTGCCGGAAGCGCGCGCCGCGCAGTCAGTGGCATTGTCATCAACTCAATTACATTTGCGACTCCTTGCCCCGGCAACAATTGCAGAGAAGGAAACCCAGTCGCGGCCCCAGGCCCGGTCCCGGTCCCGGTCTCGGCCCCGGTCGCAGTCCCCGTCCATTGTTCCCTGACTGATGACAGAGCCTTCTAAACAAGCCGCACAATACGCACAGCGTCGCTGGCTTTTATCTGGCCGTTCCTCTGCTCCATTGTGTCCCGACTCGTGTGACGAATGCGACAGGAAGCACCCGGAGTCTTGATAGTCGTCAGTCCCCGGCACAGAAAAAAGCCATCCAGCAAGGGAAGAGTTCTGCACCTTTACGTGTACATATCTATGGCGCCATAATTTACTGTTTCCCCCGTCTGCTGGTAATCTATGGCTGCCGTTGCCGCTGCCGCTGCTGCTGGCGCTGCGGTTGCTGCTGCTGCTGCGGCGGAAATGTTTCACAGAGATTAGCACAACATGTCAGCATTTTGATTTACCTGCATGCCACGAGATTTGCCTTGCCCCAACCCCAATCCCAAGGAACATTCAACCCCCCGCGCTAAGCTCTTCCCGTGAGAGGATGAGGAGGCTCATGCTCCTGCTACTCCTCATCGAATCAGTATCGGTATCGGTATCGTTATCTCGGTATCATTAGCCAAGTTTATGTTTGCTTCTCCATTTCCAATGCAAATTGAAACGACTGTGATGCTGCGAGGGAGCGGCAAGGGCTCAGCACCAATTGATTCTTGAGCGGATTATCCAGGCAGAGATATGTACCGGTATGCACCAGCTGTGTGCCCCGTCGCAGCCAGCGTTGTGCCTTCATCTTGTTTTGTTGCCTGCTGCAGGGCTTCATGGTGAGTCGAGGTGGCATTGAGCCCCTCTCCACGCCGAGGCATCGTTCCGTTGCAGTGCTCAGCTGTCCGCTTTTGCGAAGGAGTCTCCACTGCGTGATGTCGTTGAGGTAGCAGCTGTCCAGGATCACTTCCAGCTGGGACACATTGTCCGTGCGTCTGGCATGCAGACAGCGATAGCCATTCTTCAGAGTGCCCATCGCCGAGAGCTCGTTAAAGTGCGCCCTGATATGAAGGATTCTTTTGATGAAGAGTCACGAATACCGAATATCTGTCTGCAAACAACTCACTTTAGTTCGGGGCTCACATGCCGCAGATACCAATCGAAGCGATGACACCGGAGCTCCAGCTTCAGCTGTCGGAGCAGGTCCTCGTCCTGGTTGGTGTGAAACAATGGAATCTGCCTGGCCGCCGGCTTGAGTACGTAGAACATATTTTTGTACTCGTCCAGCCAGGAGTCGGCTATGATTTTTGAATTGCTGCGGGACAAGGAAGAGGAAGAGGGAATGGGCGATTCAATCAGCATGCGATAGGAATGTTCATATTAAACGGATGCTGCGATGAAATAAATTGAAAAATACCAATCGTCGGTGCGCTCATTTCACACCTAAACCCCAATCCAATAACCCCACAACCTACTGTAGATAGGTGGCATGGGCGGTGCTCGATTCGTGGTTAAACTGCGGCGGGAAGTCGAAGGCATGTCGAGGGCGAAAGATGTGTCCGATTCGACTGCAGGGCACGATCTCAATTTGTCCACCGCAAAGCCACAATTTAATGGCCAGCTCGATGGATTCGCCGCCCCAGATCTGCAAGAGAGACAAAAAGCCAGCTAGCTAGAGAGGAATTGTTGTGGCTGCAAGCGTCACTCAGGGTCACTCAGGGTGGAGCAGTGGAGCTGAGCACTCTGCCATGCTGTCTTGCTGCCATGGCCTGACATTAGCAATTAGCGCAGTTGCCACAAGTTAATTAGGTCTGCGCCCTCAACCCTTGCCTCGAGCTCACCTTCAAGTTTGGGTTGAAGCACCGCAGCTTAAGGAACCAGTCGCGTGAGATCATCAGCACGCCCCCGGAAAAGGCTGGACTCTTGAACGGCTGCTCTGGGGCCTCCTTCGCGGAGAGCTCGCGCTTCAGCCAGTGGAAGTGCAGGTTCCAGTCGAAGCCACCCTTGACCATGTCGTTGCCACTACTGTAGCTCAAGGTTGCGGGGTCAATGTGGTCAAGCAACGGGCTGACCGCCAGCGTCGCGTTCAGCGACAGTCGATCCAGCAGAGGCTCCAGCCAGTCCTCGTTGACCTCGCAATGACTGTCCAGAAAGAGGAGGTAATGGCCGCTGGCCGCCTCGGCTCCCCTATTGCGGGACCAAATCATGCCCTGGCGCTGCAAATTACGAAGGAATATGAACGTCAGGCGACCCCGGGTGGCATACATTTTTTCCATCAGCTTCTGGAGCTCCTCCAGCAGAGAAACTGAAATGGAAGAGTGGAGGAATACTCGTATTCACAGATTCGATTGAAGACGTTCTGGGAAGACGTACCATCCTGACTGGCATCATCTATGAGGATAAGCTCGTGGAGATAGTCCTCCGGCGTGCGACTAACTAGGGATATGATCGTTCTCAGAAGCATGGAACGGGCTTCGTTGTAGAAACTGATTACCACGCTCACATTGGCACGAGAGGAGTGTGGCAGGTTGTAGGTGCGTTTGGAATCACAGCTGTCCAGGGGAAAATAAAGATGTGAATACTCTGGAGACCCCCAGGCATCCAATACTCACCTTTCGTGTCGAGTTCTGGGCAGGCTTCGTATTGCCCCCACTGTATCACTCAGCTGGAGATTGTACTGGTAATTCGCCCCCGGTTGTTTGGGTGTGTGCGAAATGAACTCTCGCCATCCGAACAGACGATTCTCTTTGCCAATACCTCGATGTAGTAGCAGCTAAGAGAAAGCAACATTGTAAATTAGACCAAAATATATCCCATATAAAGTCTACTCACTCTGCCAGTGATGGTATCCTCGAGGACCCCATTCTGCAGGAAAACTATGAGAAACACAAACTGACAGATCACAAAGCACAAGGCACAGATCATGCACACTTGCAGCCGGTGATGGGGTATGCAGCCGGACATGGCCTATATGGAGAACTAAAGCGACAACACATCGCGCCGCAAACGGCCCCGTCACCACTCGACGCGGAAATCAGACCGAAACTAAACCGTGTACAATTGGGCTCTCACGGTTCGCCTCCAATGAAGTTCCACTGCCTCTGGCACCGCTTTCTCGTTGAGCTTCCAATGTCTTCACATGTGTAGTTTTCTGTTGTGTTCTTTTCTGTTGTATTTTTCGATAGCACTGATTATGTCGTCACATGCAGAGAGTTGAGCGATTGTATCGAACGGCACATTCGTGACCTGCTCTTCCCCCCACCCCCACCCCACACAGTCGTATCGACCGTGTTCTGTCACACTTGTCATTGATAAATGCTCGATAAGTTTGTCAAATATTTGTGTGCAGCTCGCAAGGTGTTAATTGCAGCACACGGCAACAATCTATTACCCATGGGCTGTCATGTCCATGGATGGGGGTAGACAGGGGGATTGCCAGGGCGCTTCAGACACCTCAGCAAACGCATGTTACCGATAGCCATTGGCATTAGTTTCCATCAAACATTAACAGGTTTTTTTTTATCCAAGTGATAAACGAACTGCGAGTGAATGATATTGATACATGTATGAGCAAAATTTGTCCGCGCAGGGTACGTGCGGGATAAAAGGTATATTCGGCTACTAAATACTAGATCAAATTTAATTCAAATTTTTCTGCATCTAAAATCGATTAAAACTTGACCTTGAGCCTTGTTAAGCTCTTTAATTACAACGCAAACGATTCGTAATAGTATGATCCGCTTCGAATCGAGACTTGTGTGGATACAGCTGTACAGATCTGTTTCCAGGCCGAGCGGAACAATTTTAAAGTGACACTGCGACAAATAAGTTCTCCAATAATTGTAAGAGGATGTCATTACCTAAACCAAATGTAAAAGAAACAGTATTTATCACCATTTGTTCCTTATACACCAATAAATGGTATGCCGATTTCCAGTCGACATATCATCTAACTCAGTAATTTTCAAATGATGGTGTGAGCATAAAAGTCAAAAATGTTGACGAACATTAATGCTAATGGACTCTTCAAGGGTATATTTAGGCAGGGACTGAGAGGCAGAGGAAACACCTCTCATTTGATTACATTATTTTTGCATTATAATTGCATTATTTGCCCTCTTCCTGGAATAAATGTATGTATGAATATTTTGCAATTCATATTTTGCTGGGCAAAAATTAATCGACTGTAATGATTTGCGCTATTTTCCCAGATCCACCTTCACCAAACTGCCCACCCATTAGCGTTCTGATTTGTTTTATGTGCCTTTCATGAAAGTAATTGCTGTTGATTCGAATGCGGAACATAATAATGTGATAGACCTGCAAATATACATAGAGTACAGACTATAGACTGTTCCGTGGCAATCAGTTTATGGCAAATAAATTGATGCATCGAGGATTAATATGGAGATGGAGGCTGTACACCCAAAGAGAAGTCAGTGTCAGATCGGAGTGAATTAAATTGGCTACCAAATGGCCAGCACTTTCATTGAGTTGAGATTCAGTGGTCAGGGCTCAATGGTCGCCGGGCAGTGACTGAACCCGTCGTTGCCTCTGACTCCACCACTCGCGCATATTGGCATTCCCTTTTTATGGCCTTTTGCTGCTGCCATAAATATTTCAAAGCCCAACGTCGCTTTGGTTGCCATGCACACAGCACAGCACAGAGCACAAAGAGGAGAAAAGGCAATGGTAACAACTGCTATCCACACACTAGACCATTGTCCATATTGGTCAGTGTCTGTCCGTGCTCCGTGCTCCTTGCTCCGTGCTCCGTTGTTTGTTCCTTTTCTGACCCTCTCGGGCTATCCTTTTGCGGGTGTGCTCTCGCTCTGATGTGATTTTATTTAAAATTGTTAGGCAAAGCGGAAGTAACTCATTCAGTTAGCAACAAAATCAGGCGCCCTGTTTTGTGCCCCTACCCTGCCTCCATTCTTCCCCCATCCTGCTCGGCTAAATTGGAGTGTGACTTCCGCATTGCATTAGGGCTATACTTAGTTGTTAGTGCTGTAGCTGTAGCTGTGGCTGTAACTATAGCTGGAGCTGTGGCTGCCGTCCAGTTGCTGATTGACTTACGTGCCTCTCGTTTTCCTCTCCGTTTTCGGTTTGCCGTGGTAGATTTTTTGCCCAGTTTTTACGTGCAGCGGAAATGCATTTTTCCAGTCACGTTTCCTCGGGCCCAGACAGACGCCGGGCCAGAGCTCCAGCTGCTGTTGTTGGAGCTCATCCAACCCACGCCTGCAGTGGCTGCAGGTAAGACATACACCTCCACTGAGTGGAAACGACATTCAAAGATTCTTTTGTTTTCGGTTGCCTGGCAGGGGAATTTATTAAGCCGGGCGTGATCTATGCTCTCTGGCTGTGTGAACTAAAGTGCCTTGTAATGGAGGTGGATCTTCCTTCCGCAGCCGTCTGCCTAATTGTATGCCAGGTCGCGTATGCAGCTTAGCAATTAATGGAGGCAGACGAGCCAATTCAAGGGCTCCCAGGGAGACAAAATTCGATATTCAATATGTTTTCAATTTGCCGTTTTTCTCGTCCTTTGGTTTTTTTTTCTGTTGCCTTGCCGTTGGTCGTATCAAAGGCAATCGCAAAAGCCGTAAAACAAATAAAAATAAAACGAAATTATGCCAATAAATGAATTATAAGGCACACGCACAGCGCTCCACACTCCACGCTCCACGCACTACGCACCACGAGGCGTATACGCAACGCTAGTCAAAGAAGCGGGGCGACAATGCCTAAGTGGCATGTAAATGCCTGCCAGAGTCTATATATGCGTGTGTAGCAGCGCGGGTGTGTGGCCATGATTATTATATGGCCACTCACACATATGCGTGTTTCTGTGTGCGTTATGATAATGTTAACAGCCTCCGACAGAGGCACAGGAACAGGAACAGGCTCACTGGCACTGCCTCTGGCTCAGGCTTCTAAAATTTTATTAGCAAGCGGCTTATGGAACTTTGAAAATAATAACACAAGCATCCCAAAACCAGCAACAGCGAGAGAGAGTGCCCCTCTCCCCACCTCTCCCAGTCCCACTCTGTCTTACTCTCTCGCTTTCACTCTCTCTCTCTTGGTGGCCATAAAGAATATTGAGGAAATTGCTTTCTTTGCACTCGAAATGTTCCACAGACCCAGACCCAGAGCCGGCCAGAGTCTGCCGCTTAGCAGGGTGCACTCATTTCGAAATTGTTGCGTATTATCGTAAAATTTTACGCACACTCAGCCAACCCACACACACACTCACAGACTCTCACGCTCACACGCGTTCCAAGGACGTGCGCACACATACAAATGCGTTCTGTGGGTAACAGTTTTTCCCGCTTTTCTTTTGTTTTCGGCTCTCTTTTTTTTCATTTTGCAGACGACCGCATTTTTCTTACCAAATATTTCCATATCCGGCTGCAGTTCCATGTGTGTGCGAGCCGTGCGTTTGTGTTGGTTAAAAATATTTACAAAAACAAAACAAAAGATTGCGATTTGTTTATTGTGCCGCCATTTTATGAACTGTGGTCGCGCTCTTGAATTATTTAGTTTAATTTAACAAAGTGCTCTTGCCATAAAGTGATATGTGGCTAATTCGCCCGGGCCTCCGTCTCCCCAGTCCACAAAATTTAGGGGAGAAACATTCGTTTCAGCATGAAAAAAGCCTAGAAAGGAAGACTTACTTTGGGGGTCGAGGCTTTAGATTCCCTGAACAATCGCCGTTCGTTTCTATTCCAGGTCTCTCATATAGTGAATCGAAAAAGTCGTCCTTCTGGTCCAAGCCACGACACCCTCTTTGAGTGTACAAAAAGAAGAAACGTGCACATGGATGGAAATATAATTTCAATGATTTTCCATTTCGATTTTAGTAGTGGAGACGGAAGGTAGATGGCCAAAGCGAAAAACCATTTTAATGATGTTTACACAGCTCCCATGCACCTGTCAACATCTCCCACTCCCCTCTTCTCTCTCTCTCTCTCTGTCACTGTACATGTATATGTCTGCCTCTCTTGCAAACCCACTAAGCCCCACCGTCTGTCGCTGCCTGTGTAACATTTTGCGCTTTATTGCGATTGACTAGAACTTTTCACTATGCCCGACGGAGTACTTTAGTTGATGACATTATCGCTGCAATACAAAAGGTTTTTTCCTGCTGCCACTTCATTTCTGTGTCCTGTGTTTGTCAAGTTTTTCTTTTATTTTTCTTCTTTTTGTTGGGGGGCCTTGGTTTTCTCAATGAAGCTGGGAAGGAATCCCCTGTCTGTGCCTGTGCCTAAGCGTCTGCGCGTTTAATGCTTCTTTTGGGGAACTTTGATTCGACGGCGCGCGGCTGTAGCAATTTTTCATTAATTTGATTGAACATCAGCCGAGCAGGCGAAACGGAAATGAGGCAGCACAATTTAATGTCATATTTTCATTTGATCTTCAGGAACTTGAACTTGGTTTGGGGAATCGGAATCATTTACAAAAACGAGGCAACGACCCCTCATGAAAGCCAAATAAATTGGAATGCTCTAAACATGAAGCTCATTGATACACAAACTTGCATCATGTAATGCCATAGAAGCCATGTGCTAAGAATCATTTCAATTTATTAAACTTATATATGCATTGAAATGATTAGAATATCTCTTTATCGATTCCCGAAAGTCTAACCGAATTCAGCTTCTCGCTAATAAACCGCTTCTGATCGAGCAGCCGCACATAGACATCGGCAATGCTGGCCTTCGGACAGTTGTGCCCCAGAATATTCATGCCACAGAAGCTGTCCTCATGGACATAGGGCAGGCCAAAGCTACGCACACATTTCTTGGAAGTCTGGGTATTGACAATGCAACTGGTGTAGTTCTTGATGACAAGGCCGTTGGTATCCTGGACCTTGCCCTTGCATTCATCATCCATTAACTGGGCGACTCGACTTTTCCTTAGGTGGGTCTTGCGGCTATTCCACGCCCACAACTGGACGGGATCCGTCGACTTGACGTGCTGTGGGCATATTGGCGGTGGTTTCGAGAACTGGTCCGTGAGCTCCGCTCCCAGCTTGATGAGAGTAAGCAGCTGCTCAGCCTCTTTCATCGTGTAGTCACTTGCCGGACGGTTGCTTGTCGCATTATGGCTAGATCCATCTAACAGTTTTATGGATATTGAAGGTAACGGAGCGTCCAAGAGGCAGGTGCTGACCGTGAGCACCTCGTTCTTGTTGACAAGGATCCCATTGCAGACAACCTTCCCACCGGCTATTATTCGCACCACATAGTCATCGAGCGAAGCATTTTCATGGTCTGCCTCCACGGTGGTCGATCTGTGTACATGCTCGAAGCCATAATGTCCTTTACTGTAGCCGAAGTGGGGCATCCAATCCTTCCCGTGGTAATTAAGAACGTGTTTCTTCCTATTGCCCACTTTTACTATTTTGTCAGACTTGCATACTATGATCAAGGCATTGACCAGGAGGAGCACCTTCCAACTCAACATCGCTGCACTCTTTATCTGCATCTGCTGGGCAATAATAGAAATACTTTTCACTAGTTACGAGACCAGACCAGATTGAAATGAACAATTGATTCGCTTTGCTTTACATCAAGGGGTCTAGAACGAAAGAGCCAAATGTTTCCAAGGTAAAAACCCTACCAAAGTAAAAACTCTACCACTGAATACCCATTAGAGTATATTTGTACCCACTTTGGGCTCAGATTATATCCTTTTCCAAGTCGGCGTCAACAATGAACTTCATTTTTTCGCCCACAAAGTCTGCTGAATTGAAGACAATGTCATACACGTCGACCCCAAGGGGCCGGGGACAGTTGTGACCCATAACATTGATGCCACAGATCATGCCATTATAGATCAGCGGATTGCCATAGGTTTTCTGGCACTTGGACGAGTGCTTGGTGTTCTTTATGCAGATCATGGTGTCGCGGATCACGTTGCCGCCGGGATCATCCATGACCTTCCGGCATTCGGCCAAGGGCAGGACCTCAGTGGTCTGCGTGTGGATGGTGCGCCGGGTGCGTATGTAGGTGGTCAGCTGCACGACGAAGCGGGGCTGCAGCGTGGTGTCGCACAGCTGGGCCGGGCTGAGGGTGACACTTGAGTTGCCGGCAGGATTGCTCAGCTCCAGGACGCTCAAACTCGTCTCACTATCTACATTGAAAAACTCGCTGGAGTTCTTTTGGATTATTGGCATCACCTCGTCCGCGTTGTGAAAGGTCTTGGCAGTGAGATCCTGTACCTTCACATCGACGAAGCAGGTGGTCGCCGTGGCGATCAGCCTCTCGGTTATGAGGGTGCCCACGCACAGGAACTGTCCATTGTTGTAGATGCGTACGAGCAGCTTGTGCAGTGGCACCGTCATTCCCATTGTACCCAATTTGATCTTGGGCTCCTCGGATGTGCCAAATACCGGCGTAGCCTTCACCTTCGGATAAAAAGGAATTATGGGCTTGTAGTCGTCCTGTACCCGGTGAGTATGCTGGGGTGCATATTTGTAGAACAGAGAGCGGTGGAAGTGGTACGTGGGCTTCTTTGTCTTTGACCACACCGTCAGGACAGCGATCATCAGCAGAAATTGCAGCAGCAAGAATCGGGACATTGCCATGGCCTGACGAGTGTCCAATAACTGGTACAAAAACGATGGTCTCTCCCCCTGTTTGTCTAACCAATCACTTGGACACGCTTTTATTCGTTTAGTAATGCTTGATTAACTTTTTTATAGCAATCAACCAAATATTCATAGCTGCTCCTCCTGAATGGCCAGGGCAATAGCCGAAAGGGTTGTCGTCTGGACAGACTCATTGAAGGGACCCGTGCCCGTGAAGGCCCTCAGTGCATCCGTGGCCAGCTGGATGAACTTGATGGTGTGCTTGATGGGGAAGTATATGTCCATGGTGTCGGTGTCCTCCACCTCATCGCAGTTCTCGCCAAAGATGTTGATGGCGGCCAGCTGATTTTCTATGATCAGGGGATCCCCGGGTCGGCTGCTGCAGGCCGTATTTAGATTGTGCTTCAGATTGCTCACACAGTAGTATTCTGGCTCCATGATGAATTCGTTCAAGCCCATCATCTCGTAGGTGGTCTTGCAGCGATCCATATCCACCACCTTGGTGTCGTAGAGTGTGATTTCGTACTCGCTGGGATCCAGGAAGGCCATTTTGACGCGGTCTCCCGCTTTGGGTATTCCACGGTAGAGCTTGATATACTTATATGTATCGCGGGGCAACTTCTTCGCCAGGGAGATCAAGGCGATGTCGTTTGAGGTGCCGTTTTCCTTGTGGCCGGGCATGTAAAAGGCGTTCACCGCGTGAGGCGTCGTCGTGGTTGCTTGCCCAATGTCCACGCCTGTCAGAACGTACATATATCTGGCCTTGTACTCGCGCACCGGCTCCGTCGTTGGGGGCATGAAGCAGCGTGCCGAAGTGATGATCATTCGGCGCGATATCAATGCCCCGGGACAGAACACCGTACCTTTGTAGTAGATGTGCATGTAGTAGGTTTTGTCCACACTCGCATCAAATTCGGCTGTCCTCTCTACTGTCCTCTCCTGCTTATCGCGCGCCTCCAGGGCCTCGCGATTGTAGTCCACATGATTCGCTTTGCTGTGACTAGGATTGTAGTAGACGGGTCGGTGGTAGTTCTCCTTATACTGCTTCAACCTTGTGGCATTGATTTGCAGGCATTGCAGGCCCAGTAGCAGCAACAGGTAAATGCTTTTACACCACATGTCCGACCAAGATTGATATGCTTTCAGCGCTGCAGATCTCCGGCCGCATGCCATCAGCCATCAGGCATGGATAAAGAGATTTGTGGAACTAACAAAATTAGTTTCAATGGCAACGGGGGGGGGGAATACTGATGCGGAAGCAGCACCAGCAGCAATATTAATTAAAATCTTTGTTGAAAGCCATGTCTCGCCTCTGGCAACTCGTTTCTTTTCCTTTTTTGAAGTCTGGCATTGTTGTGGCATTTGCATTTTTTCAAGCATTCTTTGGGCGCCGTAAGGACAAAGAACATCGATGGTCGTCATTCCATATATCACAAATTGTAGCTGCACATTGAATTATAAGCCAGGCATCAATGGCTGTCATTTAACTCTTGCCTTTTGCAGACATCCTGGATCCTGGATCCTGGATCCTGGATTCCGACAGTAGAGGACCGACCGGACATGAAAGGCTTGAAAGGTATACGCAAGATGAGAAAAACCAGGGAAAAAAGCGACCGCCGTAAAACGAAGGACATAGATAATTAATTTGCTTTGATTACAGTTGTCTGGGAATGGGATCGGGGCAAAAACTGATTCGGAGTCTCTGGCTATGAAGTGGACTCGACTGGCAGACGGAAATTGAAGTGTTTCTAATGTATGCGGGGGGTGGAGGGAACGGAGGGAAGGGAAAACGGATGGGCCAAAGGCTTTTCCATCTGGCCGTGACGCCGACAGCAAAAACTGACAGCAGAACCAGCCCGTCGGCGGCGTCAGCGGCAACGAGTGCGTCTAATTGATGGGCATCCAAAGCCAAAGGAGCTTGCTTCCATGCAAATGTGGCTCTGCATTTTCGAGGCCTGCTTCTGCCACTGTCGGTTCGGGTCGGATCGGATCGGGTTCGCTCATCAATTATTTAAAATATGTTACACTTGGCACATAACTTGACTGACAAGCATATGTTCACGGGCCTGCCTGTAAGCCGAGTCAGTGGCCATAATAGCTGGTCATTATGTTTATGGGCTGACGCACGGGAGACACGGCGGAGCAGGAGCCAGCAATGAAACTGGAGTCTGCCCTCGCGCCCACCCACCACACACCTGCCTGACTCGGAAAAAAGGTCTAGGGCCCACACACATGCTGCAGGTCCACTGCCGTCGCTGGCCCCGGTCCTTGGCCTTATCCTTGTCGAAATTTATGCGTACATGCCCGGTTGAAAAACGTGGCCGACGACAACCCCTCCTCGGGTCATTTATTATTAGCTGTAAAATGCGTGCCGGCCCCTGTTTTGGCACCGACTTTAGTTTGGACTTTAGTGCTCCTGAGAGCCGAGAGCCCCCCCTAATAAATAATCTCCATTTGCAGAGCAGAGAGTCGAGGACACACAGAGGTGTGAAATCTAAAACGAAACCTACTGATAGGGATGGCTTTGCAGACTGTTTGTTTCTCTCTCCTTAAGTAGCTGAAAATACAGTCTATGATGCCCCAGTCCAAGGGCTCATCCATGGGAGGGCTTACTGTTCGTAACTGTTTTATTCTGATGCTGTCGACGGCAAATTAAATGTCACTCACACGCCATGTAAGCCGAGCAAAGATTTTGCAGCTCATTATGCAGCATGACGCAATCAAAAACACAAGCTTTGCCACACGGGGGGCTAGTATGGCGAGTATGCAGTGTGGGATGCTGAGCTTATTTGAATTTACAAGTTTGCCAACGACTAATGGCAAATTCAATTTCGAGCAGAGAGAACGCTTTAAAAGCAATCAAAGGCAGAGCAGTATCAGCAGCAGGAGCTGCTCCATGGCTCCATGGTTCCATGGCTGCATCTCAGGCTCAGATTTGGCTGCAGGGTCAGCTGTGCATTCGTCTTACGGTCTTTGGACATGGACTCGGCAAAGAGTGAGTTGCAATGGACACGAACTGCCGCCGGGTGGAATGTGGCAGGAGCAGCAGCAGCATCAGCAGCAGCGGGAGGAGCATCTAAAGCTTCAGTAGCGGTAGCGGTAGCGTCTTTGATTGCACTGCAGCCTGGCCTCGTGGTGGATGGTGGTGAATCGAGGTGGTGTGTGTTCTTCTCCTGGCTGTCTTCTACTCAAGCACAGTTCGTTGCACATTTGAACATACCCTCGGAAAATAAATGCAAATTTAGCCATGGCAAACACACAGCCACAGCCACACATCCGAGCACATTGGCCATAGACATGCGCTGTTCCTTTTGTTGCCGCCGTTGCACATTTCCCGAACGCGTTCGATCCCCTACACTCCACTCCACTCCACTCCAATCCACTCTACTTCAGCTTCACTGCTGTATTCCACTATATTCCGCTTTGGTCTGGTACTGGTCGTCTGCCCTGCTCTTTCAACATATTTGTATAAATTTTCGATTTTCTGCTTCAATAGTCTCCCGGAGTTGTACTGCTGCTCCTCCTCATCCTCCTCTTCCTTCTCTAACCCCTCCTATTTCTCGCTCCTCTTCACTTTGTTTATGTCTCAAGAATTCAATATTTTTTCAAACTATTTCTCCTGTTTTTCTCGCACATGCTTTGTTTTAGCTCTATACATATATATGTATATATGTATATATAGAGTATTACTAGCAGAGGATTGAGTACCGACAAACACACACTTTGTCCGCAGCTGGATTGTCTGGATGCTCCTTTCTTATCTGTGGTGCCGTTGATAATCCTGACGCACCTTTAAGCTGTATATTTTTCTGTGTTCGATTGGCAGACGCCAGGGAAGCTGAATTTACTTTCCATTCTCACATTTTATATGCTCATTAAATTTTATTGCCCAGATATACATAGTTCCAAGTCCCTCATACAACATAGAACTCGTTTGTGTTTTGGCATCTACGTGCTTAAACGCTGCCTGCCTCCCGCTTGCTACTTAATGGCTAATTAGTGGTATAATTTACACCTTAATGACTCTACAACAATGCCCAGGCTGCTCTTTAAGCACGAGGAGAAGGAACAGGCGAAGGAACAGCACCAGCCAAGAAGCCACAAGCCAGAGGCACCCTAGCAACAAGGAGCTAGCTATCTGCTCGTAGTTTAATCCCAGCACCTTGTATGCCACACCCCCACTCCAGGCTCCCGAGGAGCCTTCAGCCCAGACCGTTCCATGCCTACATTTTATCGTAGAGCTCATATGGATGTGTTTTGCTTTATGTGCAAATCAGCGTCCATTAATAAAGACAGCCAGCGAAATGTTACGCATTCGCCGCGTTGCATTAATCACAGCAAACGATATACATGAGAGTATGCCTCTGTGTTTCTATCTGTATATGTGAGAGTTTGGCTCTCTGTGTGTGTGTGTGCGTATGCATGTATTTTGTGCGTAGTCCTGCTCCGGAGCGTGTTAATTTCATCGCAAATGCCTTTTTCAGTATGAAAATTTATGTATGCCATTTTAGACACTTTGATTTATGACCTTAACTCCGAAATGAATCGAGTTTTGTTGGATTATTCCCACCTCCGCTAGACTTTGGCTTTAGATGGTAAGCGAAAATTTCAGGGGTTTAATTTGGTATCCAAAGAGTAGGAGCATATATTCGTTGCAGTAGATCCATCAATTAGTTGAATATCAAAAGGAAGTTTCCATGCATTCAAAAGAATAAAATCTTGTCAATATGCAAACTTAAATGATATTCTTGGCAATTAATCCAACTTTCGCAAGGCGCAAGGTCTTCAACAAGAAAGTTTGGTGGGTTCTCAGACATTTTTGTTATAAAAGATCAACTAAAATTCTTATGCACATTCCTGATCAATATTTTCTCAAAAATTGTGCACTTTCTCTAAACTTCTAGTACCTATAGCATTTACAAGGTTTAGTTTTTATTGTAGATAAATCAATTCAATACCTTTTAAATATTTCACATATTTATATATATTTTTCAGTGGATCAATCAATTATGCCAAAATATATTCAAACATTTTCAGACATTTTGCAATGCATTTTAGATCTTGAAATCTTATGCACATGCAAAATGAAATTCCTTTTCAATATCCCACCCAAAAAAGTAACTATGTATATCTGATTGACTTGCATGCGAGACGAGGCGAGGCAGCAAAATGTTGTCACGCACTGTCAAATACGAAATTATGGAAAATGACACAGCTCGCACAATGAAAACACACCTGACAACCTGCGTGCACCTGGCAATGCCCTCCTCGCCGAGCCGGGGATGAACTGTGGCTCAGAGGAGCACCGTGGGTCGCCGTGCAATTTGCAAATTGCCATAAAGCTTGCAATTGTGTCAAATATTTTAATGCAATAAGAGTCACAGCGTGACAAAATTCACATGGTGAATGGTGAATGGCAGAGGGTGAATGCTGAATGGGTGCATTCAAAGCACTACTCTTTACTCTCCTGGTACCACGCTGCGTCAGCGCTGGGGATGACATCAGCAGTCGCCTGACCAGCTACATGATTGGTGGGCTTTAAAGCCAAGTAGCTATCGCAGAACTTATCGCCTTGGCAATTCCGGCTAACAGATCAATTACGGGGGAGCATAAATCCGTTTGGAACCACAAAATCTAAACGGCAGCCACAAAAATAAAATAAAATCCCCAACCAAAACTAAGGCAACCAGCGGCTGCTGTCGCGACGGGCAATTCAATTTTTTATTTTCTATTTCTTATTTATGGCTCTTCAAAATATATATACATATCCGGCGATATCCCAGGAACGGGGACAATCGGCAAAGCGTTAAAAAACCAGCGAAAATATTACAACATTTTAATAGCGAAAATGAAGATTTATTGCCCACGACGACGACGAGGACGGATGACGGCGCGACGCTGCCAAAATGTGCCGCAAAAAAGTGGAGCGCTACTAAAAAGCGCTCGAAAAAAAGGAGCAGCTGACCAGCAAAATACAGCAACAATCAAACTTGGAAAACTTTCAAGTAGTCGACTAAAGAAATGGATCTTTAATTCAAAAATGTATTCCAATTTAAGCCAAGTGCGGGATGAAATGGATTTTCCTGGTGTTCCAAGTGGTGGAATTTTACTTAAAACCTGGCCATAATAATCAGGTAGATATACCTTTGCTGCCGTAAAATGCCCAGGGTGTCATGAGAAGTGGAAAAAAGTGCAAAGTGTAAAAATCGCTGCCGCGTCACGTCACGTCAGCCGCATGATAGACCAGTCAGGGAGTTGGCCATCGCTTCCCGGTCTCCGGGCTCGGACTCGGACTCGGACAGTGGGCGTGTTCAGCCTCTGTGTCCCTTATCGCCATAGTAGCTGTTGCCCCATTGTATTGTTGCCGCCATGTGGCACAGCCTGTTGTTGTTGCTATGGTCTGTGTCTGAGCCAGCGCACGTCGCACTTTGTTAGCTGCATGCCAAACCCTGCTACCAAGAGCGATCCCAGTAGCGGAGCGGGTGCCCCATTGTTTGCTCGCCCACTAGGCACACACAACTGGGCGTGTCCAATCAAAATATGCAAATGTTTTATCCGTAAAACGTCGCTTTGATGGAATTTCGGCACATTTCGCCAGCTTTCCTCCCAGTTGCTGCCGACTGGCGACTGTCGGCTGCTGCTGCTGCTGCTGTTGTTTGCTTTGGTTTGGCTTGGCTTGGTTTGCCTTGTTTTGGCTGTTTTGAATACCTCTCTTTTTCCGTCTCGCAGTGGCAGTGGCAGTGGCAGTGTGTTGGCCTCCAACAAATTAGCAGTAGTTTGCCGGGCCAGGCGCTAGCTGCCTGCTGCCTGCCGCCTGCCTGCCTGCCACACGTCAATCAGCGAACGGGCCACGTTGCCTGATTTATATGCATAAATTTTCGCGTGCGGTTTGAGCCACGTTTACGACGCTTTAATTTAATGTTGCCAACATTTGCGCGTCATTTTTGGTCAACCGTTTTTCAATAGTCATTCCCGGTAATGGGGGTGTGGCAGGAGCAGGAGCAGGAGCAGATGTGGAAGCTCATTACAGAGGAGCATGATGACAAGGGTGGGGTGGGGCCTTGGTGAATAGCTGCTGCCTCAGTCATAATGAATGGGGGATACTTGGCCGTGCCTTTTGAGGACTACATAAAAAAGACTTGCCATCCGATTACAACTAATTTCGAATAGCAGCTTCTGGCTTTTGAATTGTTAGTCGAATTTGCGGTTTTTGTGTTGATTTCCTGGCACATTCGTGCACATTCGAATTATAGCCCATTGCCCATTGATTGCACTTCCAGGAGCCATAGGACGGCCATAGGACTGTGTACGGTCGCCATGTCCTACCCCTTGGGGGCCTTGGACCAAAAATTGGAACAATGTTTGGGACGGTGCGGCATGGCCATTGTAATTACGAAGTAACTCAATAAACAGTTGTGTGTTTTGCTGTTACTGTTGTACATACATGCAAATTGCAATTAGTTTCTGTGTTGCATTTCGTATTATTATTGAATTTGGACTAATACGCAAATACGAACAACCAACTTCGTGATTATCGTCATATACATCATCATAGCCGTCATAGCCGTCAAACCCGTCATCTGCACTGACCTGTGACTCCGTCAAAGGTGCTCGAAGGTGGTCAAGTTATGGCATATGAAATACCGCCATGGACTTACGCTACAATCGTTTCTTCATGGGCTTACTTAAATACATTATTGATTTGCAAATAGTACGTCGGTAGGCCCTGCCACCAGAACTACCATTATCACCTCATTAAAACTGGTAAGCCCGCCCACGCAGACACACAGACTTCCGTTCTGGCTGAAATGAAATTTATAATGACAGCTACAGCAAACAAACAGACCAACAAACGGCACCCTCCTACAATTATGGCCAAAAGTTGTACGATGCGGCTGAAATATAATCAGTCCTGGCTTCTATGCTGCACATATTATATACCATACCACATATACATACATATATATTTATACATGTGTAAGCACCGATCATGCAGTTCTCACCATAGTATATTTGTTCGTTTGTTTGTTTTAATTAAAATTACACAACCATGTCCGTGTCCGTCTCGGTGTCCGTGTCCCTGTTTCAGTCTTTGTTCTATACCCTGGCATCCCGCTCTCCGTCTGGCTGTCTGTCCGTGTATTTTCCTGCTGTTTTAATGCTTTTTTAGTAAATAATTTATATTCAATTTTCAAATAAATTACAAACAAAAATAGTTAGCAAACAATCTCCAACGACAATGGGCTGCATCACATTCAATTGAGATGCAAAAATAACCATTAAAACACAATGCAATATTTAATGTCGTTAATCTCTGATGATTTGGTTTTTGGAAATATAAACAATTGATGTTTGAAGACTTGTAAATAGAGTTGACAGCTTTAACAGCAAGACCATTAAAATGAACGACCATTGTTCACAATTTAGAGACCACACTGAGGGAAAACTGACTACGAATAGAATAGGTACAGTCTCGCAGGTCTGGTTGAAGTATGGGAGAGAGCACCGAACTCCACCCACCGCTTGGCCAAGACTCATTCTGCACTGCTCTTCTCGCACTGCTTTTCTCTCAGTGTTAAAATAAAACAAAAAACGAAAATTTGTGTCTGCTCCATGGGACAGTGGCAGTGGCAGTGGCTGTGTCCGCCGTTGGCTCCATTTGGTGGCTGGCTGAATGCACGGCAGGATTATTATAATTGTGTAAGCCATTTAAGCATGACAAACACACAGTGTCACACACACATTAGCATCCCGGAAAAGTGGAGGGAAAATCCCCGCAAAAGCATTACTTGGGTTAGCCCTGGGCTTCCCCTCACGACTCTCGCTGTGTGAAAATGGGCAGAGTGCAAGTGTGATTGTGATGTGTGGCTGGCTCTGATATTGGATTTCCATGTCTGTGGGTCGCCTCAAACCACCGAAACCACGGGCCAAATAGAACCTCCAACTGAAAATGTTTACAGAGCTTTCAGGTGCAGTGTCCAAGCTGGCGAATTCAAGTGTCAAATTAGCAAAACTTGGCCCGCACTTAAATATTAACTCTTACTTAAAAATGTACACAATCCGCCTGGTTACCAATTAAACTAAAGTGTTGCGTTTTTGCCAAGCACCGGGCAGTGAGCAGTGAGCTCCGAGCTCAATCCTTGGCCGCAGCATGCACAAAACTTCAAACTGCAGCTAGATAAACAGTCCGAGAGCCACGGAACAAGGAATGGATGTTGGCCATCCATCGCCCCATAGCCCACACAGGCGCAAATATTGATAGTCTAACACAAAAGTTTTATGCACTAAAAGAACGCCTAGGATAGTGGTTGTAGGTGGAGATGGAGATCCCATCTCCCATCACCCATTTCCCAGTTCGCAGTTCGCACCAAAGTCAATTTTCACCCAAGTCGACGTTAGTTGAAAAGTTAGCAACACAAAGTGCCGAGGCAGAGGAGGAAAAAAACCACCAGGAGCAGCAGGAGCTGAAAAAGAAAATGAAAGCCGAAACGAAACGTAAATTTTTATCTGTGCGCGGTGCAGTGCAAAAAGGTTTCGAGTGCAAAATAAAGTTACTTTGGCAATGCGATGCATCAAACCGCAAAACAAGATAATTTCAACGGTAAATAAATCACAGCCACGAGTGGTGCAGGGCGGTTAAGGTGGGTATACTCGTAGTGTTCCACAGGATAGTGTTAAGGGGGTAGGTACACCCCCCCCTCTAAATGGTTCAGTGCCCTACCTCTTTCGAGGCAAGGCGAGGCCAGTCGGTGAGTCGGCACAAGTATGCACTACTGCGCTCTACTCCCCGAAGTGAAACAACTGAAAAGTTTCAGGGAGAATGGCAGGCAAATCCAGACCCAAATCATTCCATTACCCCCGGAGGCAACGGCAACACGCGCATGTTTCGCAAAAAGCTGATTAGTTGCCATTGTGGCACCGGCAACATTGTGTTGCATTTGCATTCCAGGAGAAGATCCCGAGCTCCCAGTAGGGAGCGGTCCCTGAATGTGGCCTAGGTGTTGGTAATGCCTGCATATTCAGGGCACGTCAGAGGGATGGACGGGACTACATTTCTGCACTCTATACCAGTTGTGCCTGTGCCTGAGGCTGGCTTAAATGGAACTACAGATTGCTTATTGCAAAGAAAACAGCGATTTTTATCGAATATTTAATGTAAAGATCGTAATAAACTATCGAAAAAAATCAAGAAAATCATGCTTAATTTTGTCGTCGTTGCAGCCTGCTAATTTGTGCCATCTCTGATCAGAGAAACTTTGATTTAACTTCAGTTCAAATCGAAAATGTCCGCAGGCCGCCCACTAAACGCCCCAACCGTTTAATCCGATTAACTATGTCACGCGCGGACCTAAGCTGCTTAAATTGCGAATCGCCATTCTCATTGAATATTAACCAAAGGTGACCGGGACTGATTATTATCTGTAAAGTTTGCAGTTAGTGGGGTATTATGCAGGTCCGAGGAAAAACTGAGCCACTGGCTGAGGCTAAGCACTTGAGTGGAAGCAATGCCCTGTGGCACCGAGAAGTGCCGGCCTGGCAGGGCAATAAATAAAATGGCCTTGCCACCGAAGGTGTGTGTCACACCCACAACCAAAGCCAGCCCACTCACATGAAATTGCAACTGCAGCAGTGGCAGTGGCAGTGGCAGTGGCAGCTTAAGCCAAAGTTGAACTTTAAGTAGATGCCACCTTAAGTCCGCTGCAGCTGCTGCACAAAACGGAGAAGCGTAGCATATTACTCGTAGTCTATATAGACTCTCGACTCCGACCCAGCCCCTGCTCTGCCCTGCCCTGCCCTGTCCCAAAAAAAAAGCAAGCAAAACTTTTCCATTATTTTTATCTGCTTCACATTTTCAAGTAGCAAAAACTTTGATGCTGTATGCAAAAATGAAATCCGAAAAACAAGACCAAAAATTAAGTAACATTCTCTCTTTTTTTTGTGCACATGCAAAGCCAAAGCTGATTTTCATATAGCCCTGGCTAAGACCCATCTCTGCTGCTCCCCAACCGTTATTGCTGTTGGCCGGGCCAATTCAAGGCCCCCTCGGGCTGGTGTCTTTGGCATTTTATTTAGTTTGTTATTTGTCCATACTTAAGTGTGTCGCCCCCGCCCTCGCCCTGGTTCTGGTCCTGTATTGGTTTTATTTGAAAAACTTGTCGTATGTCGTCCTCGAATCGAAGAAGCCAGTCAGCGATGCCCAAGACAATAACCAAGACACAGATACACACAAACACACTTACACTGATTTCTGGTGCCCATCCTTGGGGGCTGTCTCCGCATCCTCCTACTCCTCCTCCTCCTCGGTTCGATCCGTGTAAGCAAAGTAAGTTGTTGAGTAGATTACGTTTTTGTTACGTTCGCCTGCCATTGTCTTTAAGTTTTTGCTGTCTTTTATGGGCGAGCAGGAGGAGCAGGTCCTCAGGTCCCCAGGTCCCCAGTGACCCTGTAAACTTCAAATTGCTACAAGTGACAAGCCATGGTCCTTTTCACTACCATATCCCACCTCTCCCTCTCTCTATCTCTCGGCAGGACAATGGTCAGGTGAGTGTGTGTGCGAGTCTACAATCCCACAAAGAAATTCACAGATAAACAAATCCCAGCCATGTCTTGAGTAATTTAACAACTTGCTTTCAAGCTTTTGTGGGTTGACAATGACACGGTTGCCTCTGTTTTGGCCTTCACTTTCTACGGCAAACGATACCTATTGTTTGGGAAAACCTGATCTGTTAGATCTGTCAAATCCGAAGGTAAATAGTGTTTCCATTGATTCAAGAAGATTGCTTTGTGGACGTGCGTAGTCCATCAGACCATTAGAAGATCATCTAAATGAGGTCTCCATCTAGTACTCCTCTGTCCAACTCTCTCTCCCTCTAGCATATGGGTTTTCTGGTCTGTTGCACTCATCGCAAATATTATGTGGGTTTTTCCCCGTTGCAAAATGAGGGACCTTAATCCCTTGGGGCGTGCACAGGCCGTGCCCTGCCTAAACCATATTTTATGCCACAGTCATGTAAGTACATAATTCAACAAAATGTTAATTTAATTAAATTATGAATATGAAATTTTTGGTGGCTGCCTGGCAGTGCCCTGCCCTGCCCTGCCCTGCCCTGCCCTGCCCTGCCCTGCCCTGCCATGCCGAACCTTGCAGCAGGACCAAAGAACAGGACCATATTTTGAATGGCACCAAAAACTCAACGCGCTTCGACTAAACAAATTCATTTATATTTCGCACACGGTGTATGGCTGGATACGCTCTCTGTCCCCTCCCCCCCTCTTTATATGGCATTTCCGAATATGCAAACACACAAACATGAACTCAATAACCGAGCCGTGCGATATGCTATGCCATACAAAATGTTTCCCACAGCCGCATGTGGCAAAGGCAACCATGACCAGCAGGAGCAGGAACAGCAGCCAGTGCCGGAGCCAGTACCAGTGCCACATGTTGATTTTTCAAACTGAAATTATATAATGCAATGCATGGTAAACAAGCCGCGGCACACATACACACATGGCTGCATAAATAAACTGGAACTAGAGCTGGAACCGAAAATTCGAAGAAAACAACATCATTAAAGTAGTAGTCTCTGGTCTGGGCACGGCTCATGGCAATACAGTCGTCGACCAGTAAACAAACCCACAAACCGAGACCCCAAAAATATATATTGAGGGAGTCCCACGGAGAGAGAGAGAGAGAGAGGGAGAGGGAACGCACTGGCTAATAGCCGGGGAAATCCGAAATTACTAAAAACCAAATGTACAGCCGCATTATAAACATGCAGCGAGGCAACTACTAAAAATAATGAGCCAGCTGACTGAGTGTTTGGTCAGCACAGCGGGTGCTCCCTACCCTACCTACCTCCTGGTTTCAGTCCCTGATCCAGTGTTCAGAATTAATGAAATTTTAGATTGAAAAATGCGAAATTCACTTGAAATTTGGATAGCGTGGCAGGAAAATGTTGGAATAAAATCAGCAGCAGCGGAGAGGAGTTACCATGGAATTGAGTTGCTGAGCCAGGCCAAAAGCAATCGGTGCGAAATCTGCGTGGCCAGCACAAAAGCGAAAACACCCAGAGACCAAAAGACCAAAAGACTGAAAGGACCTATCATAAATTCAATTTTTTTATGTGGCAACTAAGACAAAATGCCAAGAGTTGACATTAAGCAGCAAGATGACGACGACTGCTCGGACTCGGACTCAGACTCGGAAGCCTTCTGCTCCTGCGACTGCTCCTCCAACTGCAATGACAGCGATGACGACAAGTGGGAGAGGACCATCAAGTGAAATGCAACCGAGTCTTCAGATTCAATGCGCGTGACAGAAACCACAGGGCTGTCAGCAGGCAGCTCCTCCACCGCTACATCCTTGCGTTGGGGATGGCGATGGCGATGGCCATTACCAGGCGGCAGTCGCAGTCATTCTCCTTTGATATGGAACTCTGGTCGGGTTGGGGTTGGGCTTGGGGTTGACAACTGCTGTATCTGTAGCTGTAGCTCTAGCTGTAACTGTATATGGCAGCGTCCTTATTGTGGGCTCGCTACCTCCTCAGTGGCTCCTACCGCTCCTCCACTGTGCATTTGTAACAGAGCTTTTCGTAAATTGATCCAATTTATGCTTATTTTATGGCAAATTACGAGTGAAGTTGCCCAGGGACTACCGACACCGCCGGGACTCTTGGTGAAGCGACCGACTGCCTGCCTGCCTGCCTGATTAAAGCAGTCCGTAAAATATCCATATCGTCAGCTAAATGTTGTCATATTAATGCAAAATTGAAGCTATTCTGCTGTGCATCGATTTCCCAATGAATTCACTTTTAAAAACTGCAAGAGACAGCGACCTCTGAGGCTATGCATATATTCAGCGCGAAATGAACTAAACCAAACTCCTAAAAATATAAATAAAAATCTCTGGCCAATATATGTATATTCTAGAATTCAATAACTCTCAGAACTGACAGCGTACATCATGTTTTATTGGAAAAAATCCAATGGATATGCAGCTGCCACAGCCAAGCTTGAAAATTATTCAAAGAATCAGAAGTTTATGCCACGATTGTAGGGTTTCCGTGCTGCACCATTGAGGGTGATGGAATCCGTATATATACCCCATCGATTCCAGCAGCCACTCGAGTCGTCGTCAGGCGTCAACTGCTGATTGTTCAGCTACTTTTATCCACACACACAATTTGCCTGCTAACTTCTTTTTATTGGCTTCTAAATGCATCGCTAAATCCTTTGTGCAAATTGCCATATTGTTGGCAGCTGCCTTTTGCATTGCTCCATGGTATGTCCTTGCTTGTTGCATTGTTTTCGTATAATAAAATTAAACTTATGCACTCTCTCTTTCTCATTCACTGGGGTGATGTTTTCCAGCCCCACATACCCCACAGCCCCTCTCACCCCTTGGGGGGCTCACTGGCGTGAGCATTTGTTAAGTGGCAAAAGATTGAAATGAAGGCAAACACATGTGCACTCCGAGAAAATAGAAACCAATTTATCTGTCAATGGAGAAAATGATGATGGAGGTTGCATGTATTCCATTAAAAAAAGGTTTAAATATTTAAAGAGACGATCGTATTTTTTAACTAAAAAATCATCGAAGGGGTCATTCAAGAATCATCTTCTTTCCAATCCAGGTAAAATCCATTAATTATAATTATACGTATTTCAACTGTAAAACCATCCCTTTGATCTTCAAGAACTATTGCTCTTTTTCTCAGTGTACATATTCGTGTGGAAGCTGACGTGCAGATTATAGGTTGTCCGTACGTATACGTTTGTCCGAGGGTGTGTAAGTGAAATGAAATGGAACGAATTGGTTGGAAAAGGGGTCCTGGCCACTTGGCAATGGGTTCTGGGCGGCAGGGGGTGATGGGGATGCATGGGGCTTTCCGAATGCAAGATAAAGTTAAAAGGGGCGCCAACGCAATTTGCTTGGGGTCAGAGCTTTACTGCAATTTCGTTGATAACTTATGCCATTCAACAAATGAAGTTGACATGCCCCATCTCCCATGCATCCATCCCATCCCCGTCCCCCCCTTTGGCGTGCATTTAATTTGAGAATATAACTTTGACCATATTAAATGGGCCCCCGCTTACACATGACACAGCATCAGCATGTACTTGGTTTACATTTCAGCCACGTGCACTCTGGACCTTCATCTTGGTAAGAGTACTTCCCGTGCTCGTGCTCGTGCTCGTACTTGGACGGCCACCGCCTCCCAATTACCTAATTGAAAGCCAAGTCAACGAGTAAAAGCCTGGCTCTAAGTCTGATTCTGATTCTGAATCATGATCCCGTGCCGACTCTGGTCTCCTCAAGGCTCTCCGTGTGAGTGCATGCTGCATACGATTATAAGTTTCTGTTCGGTTCGGTTCAGTTGTGCTCTCGGCACACAGCACAGACTTTTGCCATTTCAATTTAGTCTTTGACATTCCCGCTCTGTGTTAAATGCAAATTGAAAAATCATCGAACAGCCCTGGCTGGCTGCAGAGGCGAAGCTCGTCCAACAACAGCACTTGGCTGCCGGAAGCGTTTTGCAGCCGCCCCAAACTAATATTGAGGCAGGCGCGCAGCAAACTGTTTCCGTTCAAGGGATGGGGCATGGGGCCACGGCATGGGGGAGCAGCCGTAAGAACTGGAGCAGGAACTGGGAGATTGGAGATGGGCGATGGGATTCCGGAGCAAGTGCCTTGAGCGGCATCAAGCGCCGCAGTTTTTGGCACGCAAGAGCGTACACGGTTTTGGCAGAGTGATGCTCCCTCCCGTTCCTTTTGCTGTTGTTGTTGCCAAAAGTCACTTGTTAAACAGCGGAAACGGAAATGCCAACAGTCGCACAAAGGCAGCACAGGACTCAGGGCACAGCGGATAGACGGAGAAGCGCGGGAGGTACGGCTGGCTGAGTGGCAACATTTTGAAAAGTGTAAATCAAACTAATTGAATGTTTTTGCTGAGCGCACAGCCGGTGCCAAAGCTACAGAAGCGACACGCCCCGCTAAACATGCAGGACAAAAAAAAAACAAGATGATAATGCTCAAGTCCAATGCTGTGCTGATAAGAAATGCCATTACATTTGCTGCACAGGCTTCGGGGCGCTCTAGTCCGTGCCCTTTGACACATTCCGAATCCACAAAAAAAGAGCACATACGCCATGTGTGCGGCTCTAATTAGCCATAGAGGAGTTCCATTGAGCGCCCCTTTCAAATGCGATTGAAGGGAGATTTGTTTTGTGGCCCTAAACCATCCTTAAACTCTATTGGCAGGTGAATAAATAAACGCAAAACTCTTTCAATCTGGCGGTGCAATCAGAAAAACAAATGATGCTAAAGAGTGCATTCCGTTTCGAGGACGCCGCAGAGGATGCCAGCTTCCTTGCTGCCCCGTTGCACTTTGCAGCTTGTCGGGGGCAGCAAATTGCCGTTAATTTAATGAGCATTTTAGCCATAAAATCACTTGGCACGGCTCAATAGCCACGATGCTGGCAGCTGGCACAATTTATTTGACTGTTAATTAGAAATTTAAATTATGCGCTTAGCCTCTGCCCCACAGGCAGACCCTCACCACTGCTTCAGGGCCCCACTCTCCACTCTCCACACTCCACACTCCACACTCCACTTTCCACTCTCTGCTCCAGACCTCCTTCGCCATTCTCCATTCGCCATTCAATTGGCGCTGCACAAAATTAATTGCAGGCAATGGCGGGTCGTATCCCCTTTCATCCTTGGAGCCTCTGGAGCCCCGTTTGCTCCATGGCAAATTCGAAATAATTTATAATTTGGCACAATTACGCTCAGCCGCAGGCTGGCAAGCTACTTGCCTGCTCCTTGCCGCAGGCCTGGGCCATGGACTGGTCTGGTTATCCGCCATGGCTGCACTGTGCACTGTGGACTTGGGGGACTGAGAGCTGAGAGCTGAGGGTTATATGGGTCATTTGCCTTCCAATTGCATTTTATTGATTTTCGTTTGTCTGAGGATGCGTTCTCTGGAGCGTCGGGGCGGCGAGGTGGCGAGGCGGGGTGCTGGCGAAGATGTAATAAACTTTCACTTGTTTTGTCGCCTGTCGCCCTGCCAATGGGAAAGCGGAAATCAGTGGGCGCCGCGGGGCGTCGGAGGCGACTCTACTCTGGCCAGTGGTAAACACACATTGCTCATAGCCAAGCATTTGGCACACTGCCCCAGCGACAGAGTCCAGAGACAGAGACCAGAGACCAGAGTCCTGGCCGGGATTGTCAAGTGGTTTTTGGCTCGGGCCCGAGATTTGGCTCGGCTTTTGTGATTTCTTTTCTACGGGTCCATTGTTTGTCCCAAAAATTGGGTCAATAGCCCTTGGGTGGGGGAGGGGAGTGTCGATGGTGTTGTTGGTCTTGCTGGTGTTGCTTCTCCTGATGACGATGATGATGATGATGACAATGATGATGAGCAGCCTGTGCCAGCAGACTCTCCAGCTATTGTTTCAACTCCTGTGCATGTAATTTCCTCTCTATGCAACTCCGCCTGCTACAGGCGACTCTCCTCAACTTTTGTTGCTGCCACACTGATTACTGCTGCTTGTTAGTGCGTTTGGCTGTGCGGTTTTTATGCTCGTTTACATGCATGTATTTGTATCTGTTTCCCACCCTCCCACTCTTGCACATTTGCCAAAATACATAGCATTCCCTGGCGGCAGAGGGTATTACGATTTGGATCACAATTTTGCAACGCCACCAAGGAAGCTTCTCCGATCCTGTATAGCTTTAATATCAAAGATTGGTCGACGACCATTGATTCAAAGAAAATTCAACCCATACTCAAAAGGGATCAAGGCTTTAAAATCAGTTGAATAAATCCCATTGTGGCCATAGCAACATCAAACCTGTAAGGGTATCAAAACCTTCGTCCCCTATGCCACAACCTTCCCCCCTTGTTTTAGCTTAATTTGCAACTTGTTAGCTGCCAGCAAAACCGTCTCATCCCCCCCTCCCCGGCCATCAGCTTCGTTCCCGTCAAAAGCTCATGTGCAAACAAATCAAACTTGAAACTAAAGCTTGGCCCAAAACATTTCACAATAATGAGCAGGGCTCCAGGGGCCGAAAAGGAAACTTCCCCCGTAACAAGGCAACAAGTGGGAGCACCATACCAGCCCGTGCTATGCCCCTTTGTGGCATGGAATCAGCTTTAAGCTGCAGCTATCTGCAGCCTTCACAATCTGTTTAGCCTGCCTAAGATAAAGATAGGGCCAGTGTTTGCCAATTCTTTTCATCTGGATGAGAGAGACAAAGATCTGCTGGCAGACACCGACACCCCACTCGAAACCCAATTCAATTCTGTGGCAGAAGCAGGAGCACGAGCAGGAGCAGGAGCAGGAGCAGGAGCTGGAGCTGAAGGAAGCGTTGTTTAAAATGCGTAACCATATCCCATGAATTTATGCAGTCAACTGTATAAAAGGCGTAAAAATGTCCAAAGACCATCAGGAAGCGGGTTCTGGCTTTGGTTTCGAGACCTTGGGAGGTTGGGTGTCTGTCCTGGCATGGCCTCTTCATTTATTTCATGCTCCATTGCACTGCGATATGTGTCAGAGAGCGGACAATCAAACGCAGTGAAACCACAGAGGGTATACAGTATCAGTATTATATTAAACTGGAGCTCCGTCCCCCCTCGGCGTCTCCATTGGAGACTTGTTTGGTCCGTCGCATCATTGCCCGTTGTTTTTATTCAATTACCAATTCGAATTTCGTCTCTGTCTCTGTCCCTGTCCAGTGGGTCTCCGTCTCCGACTCCGACTTCGAGCAGCTGCAGCAGTTTGTCTTGCCAATTGGCCGACGACTCTTCTCTCGTTTCGCATTATTGTAATTCAGCCAGCTCTCAGTTTTAAATTGTTTGGAAGCAATAAAAAGTTTATCAAGTGTAAGGCTGAAAAAATAGCGAAAGCTGCGCAGGCAGCCCTTGACTTTTGGCACTCAGTGTTAATTGTTTTGGGTCAAGCTTTAAGTTTTTGGGAAATACACGAACACACACAAAAAGGGATAGCGAGGTCGGAAATGGTGCCACATTTCAAAGACCTGCCAGCGTAAGCTCTTAGAGCTTTATTCAAGGCAAAAGTAATACAAAACAATAGTGTTTCCCACACAGATACACCCAAGCAAATACGCACACAATCGCCCGCCAGAGAAAGAGAGAAAGAGAGTCACACAACAAATAAATCAATTGGCTTTGCCTAAAACGTTTGAAATTGATTTCAAGTTCTTCGGCCCCATTGTTTTTATATGCAACAAAGGGACAATTTTTCATTTCCAACGACAACAATAAAAGCAACAGCAAGGTCTCATTCACATCGACAGACACACACTCACACACAGCCCCACACACAGATGCACAATACAGAGAACGACACACACATGCGGTCGATCCCTGGGCATGTAAATTGGCCGCATTGTTTATGAGCTCTGTCCCTGGCCAGGCTCTTGGTCTGGGTCCTTCTCTACTCTAGGCCAAAGCACATGGACCATCTCCCAGAGACCATTGATTGTCAATTCAGTTTAAGCGCCAGCCATAAATTCTGCAAATGAGCAGAGGCGGCCAGCGGTCCATAGGTCCATCGGCCCATCAGCCCATCGGTCCAGCAGTAGACGCAGCCACCACCATTCTTCTTAATTTAGTGAAATGCACAAAAACAATTTTCAAATTGCTGGAAAGACACCCACAGTTTGGGAGAAACATGGGATATAGATTGCAGTAAGGCTCAGAAATTCCTTACCGAAACAAGATTGTGAATAGATTCTTTACCGGTCGCAGAATTTCTACATTTCCCGAACGTCCTTGAAATTCCGGTAGAGTAATATTAATTGTAATACAAATAAAAGCAAAACCTACCATCTTACGAGACTTAAAATACTTCAAAAATTAGCCTTTTAATTTTTATATATAGCACTTTATAGCTCTGTGACTCTCCTTCTCCTCTATTATTGACTAAGGATTTGTTCTGCGTAGTGTTTTAAGTGTTTTGTTTTCACGGTATAAAAGTTTATCAAACTTTTTTCTAGAGTTCCCGTTCTGTTCTCCCAAACACTTTCCCAACTTCCAATGAAGTGGCGTCAAAAGCTATCGCATTGCATTTGCCCTGTTTATTTGTTTGGCGCGTTTTTGGTCATTAGATCTGACACCTGGTCAACGGGCAGAGGCAGTTGGAAAACTGTCAACTGCCTGTCGTTTGTGTTTGCAGTTTGCTTGGCACAACATTTTGATTACGCATACGTCGTGTGGACCGAAGCGTAGCTTCCGGCTTTGACAGGCGCATCAAATGTGCCATAAATAAAAGTAAGCTGGCAGCCATCACCAGTCGATGTCGATGGACGATGCATTCGTTGGTTGTTTGTCTTCTGGGGCTTTGGCTGTGCGGCGGATGGGGTTCTGGGATTCCGAACTGCAAGGATTGCAGGATGCATGTGATATACCCAACAGTGGCAGGTGAAGCACGGCATCAGATTCCCTCCAATCAGCAGATCGTGCGCATTATCAACCACTACAAACGGCTAAGCTTGGAGCAACTGCAGCAACGCGCTGCCAAGAGGAAGCATGACTCTCAAGTCAAGGATTACAGCTTCATAGTCAAGCTAAAGGTTCGGAACTCCGTTCGTTGCAGTGGGGCCTTGTTGGCGCCACGCCTGGTGATCAGCTCCAGCAGCTGCTTGAGAGGAGTTCCTTCTAGTCAAGTGCATATCCTCACCAGCGGAGGGAGCACTCACCCAGTGGCTAAACTTGAGTGGTTCCGATCCAGCCCCGAGGTAATCCTAATCACCCTGGTGACAGCAGCCCCGGGACAGCCGATTGGACTGTGCTCCACGACCCTTAAGATGGGCGACAATGCCTCCATGCTGATGGCCAGCAACGACCTCAGCTTCTTCGGACGTAGGCACAGCCAGGTCGTGTCTAACCAGGCCTGCAAGCTGACCTTTCTGCAGGAAGAGAGCGTCTACATCACTCCCAATATGCTGTGCCTGCAGAACTCCCAGAGCCCAGAGAAGTGCGTCACAGAACAGGGAGATGCCTTATTGGTGGACCGTCAGCTGTGCGGATTGAATGTCTATGGATCCCGCTGTCGTGCACACTCCCTAAATGCCGATCTCTATATTGATCTGGATAAACTACGAACTCTGATTAGCCATTTCATACAGAAGCTGCTAGGTTGAGATATTGAGGCGTGAGAAATTGAAATTTGAATGCCATAAAGTAATTTTGTATGCCCCTAGTCGTTGGGTTAGGAATGGGCCAGTACTCTCATCATTATGCTGCCAATGCGCCTGCTGCTCGTACTCTGCTGGACCTCAGTGACAACCAACCAGGCGGCCAAGCAGCCCATTCCCCAGTTGATGGTAGGAGATATGCCGGGCAGCGGACAGCCCTACCAGATAGTGCGTATCATCGAGTACGTGGTGCCGCATCCCTACAGGCCCCAAGGTGGACAGATTGAGAACACAACGGCGGCGGACAGCCTTGAGATCTTTGCCCCCCACCTGGAGAGGCAGTTCAACAAGAACCCCAACACAAACACAGCTAACCACGCGGAGCAGACGCTCGCCAAAACTTTCAACATCATAGCCAGAACCAGCCCAATAGTAGCCACTAAATTCCTAATTAAGATATACGCGATGGGTTCGAACACCCCCTGCACTGGAGCCCTGATCTCCTACCGCCTGGTCCTGACCTCTTCGCAGTGCTTTCCGCCCAATCAGACTCCAGTGCCAAAGGATTATAAGGTACAGGTCACCCAGAATGCGCTGTATGAGGTGAGCAGCATAATTCTCGGCCCCTCCTCGGGCCTGGACCGGTATATGGCTTTGATGGTGCTAAAAACATTCGTCGTGGAGCCTGAAGTGCAGACAGTCGCCCTTTGTGATGCTCCCCCCAGGCGGGCGGACACTATCATCATGCACATGTCGAAGGGGTCTCCGCACTTTCTACGCAGCCAAATCATCTCCAACCGGGCTTGTAAGAGCAGCTTTGCCAAGGTAGAGAACGCCTACATCACAGAGTCCATGTTTTGTGCCCACAACTCGAACAAGCGTATGGACTGTCAGACGACCAAGGGGGATCCGCTGGTGCACCGCGAGCGGTTGTGTGGCATCAACATCTACGGACCGAGCTGCGTGGATGGGGCGACCAACGGGGATCTCTATGTGAATGTTTTCAAGGCCAAGGCCTATCTGCAGACCATGATCGCGCGCTACAATTAAAGAGCTTTAAGGATGGCAAATCAGAAATAAATCTATTGAGCACGTCCCCTGTGCACTCTGCATTTGGTTGGCCAAATCAAATCAATCTCACTAAACAAACATGGAAAGGCGAATGGGAAAAAAGCTGGAAAATTGAGAGGGTAAAACGCCGCCTTTTGTCAGTCGCTGGGAAAATTGAAAGTCGCTGCCCACAAAAATCAGACAACATTTTTTTTTTACATTTTATTTTCTTTCAATTTGCGGCTAAAAAAAAAATTTAAACTGCAGCCATCAAAATGCCCTGAACTCCAATGACTATGATGTATGTAAATTTGCGCGAAAAAAACGTCAGGAAAAATAGGGGAAAAAGGGGTTTGTGTCTGCACAAACAATACCGAAAGCACTAAAAACATCATGACAGGAAAAAGGTGTTACTCTTGGCTTGAAATTTACACCAAACACGAGTAGTAGAAGCAGGAGGAGCAGAGCAGGAACAGAGCAGGGAAAGGCAGGGAACGAAAGCTGGGGAAAACCACCCGAAGCTTCACCATCGGCTTCTGCGCTAAAATATACAATTTTGTCATGAAATATGCACATGTCCGGCGCGCGGCAAGGACGAAGAACCACCTCCTCCACCCACTTGACTAGCACCACTTTCAGGGGACAGCAGCAAAATATATTTAAAAAGCAACATGCATAAATAAATTAAACATTTAAAAAACCAAACGGGAAATAATGAAAGGAGTGAAATCTCTGGGGCTCTACGGATCTGCAAATGCGCTTCTAGGAGTGTTTGATTAATGGCTATTTATTATGCACCTTTTATCTTATCCTTCGTTGTATTTTATCTCTGTGTATCCCTATTAATATTATTTGTCAGTTTTGGTTGCATTTGTCTTCCGTTTCATAAGTTTTCTATACCAAAAAACTATCCAAATATTCCAATTAGCATTACTCTGTTTCTCTGTTAGAAGAATCACCTATTATTTGACAGTGACCTCGAACTGCAGAGTATTTAAGCCAGCATCCTGGCTAGGTCCCCAATCGGCTTCTGACTTTTCCAACAGCCGCGCCCACCGTTTGACATTAAAATGCAGCGATGCCTGTCGAAAATGTTGCCGGCAACGTCAACGCGAACAACTAAATTTATGTACATAGAAATTAATATTAAAGAAAAACCAAACAACATGGTTTTGCACATTAAAAAAAAAGGATTCGCTCTCTATGTTGTTTAAATATTATTAAAACTTTAGACTTTCGGATTCGTCTGATGATAAAACATAAAAAACAATAAAACAAATGTTTTCCATTTGAGTCGAAAATGAATTCCCCAGAGCTATAGATGCACACCACACCATCCCTTCCGCAAAACCACCCCCTGCGACCCACCCACCACAAATATTTATTTGTTTGACAATTTTTATTGCCTCCTTTCAGGCGCTTCGGACGCTTCCGCCTCTGCGGGAAAAAGTTATCGTGAAAAAATTCAAAAGGCGTTAAAATGATTTCGGGAAACTTTCGCCTTACGTGACTTTCTTTATCCCGAACGGCGGCCGGCGACCAGCGACCGGCGACCACTCGCCGGGCCTACATATTGCGCCATTTCCGAGGCAGGCGAATAGGTGGCCTAAACAGCAGCAACAGCGGCAGCCACAATAGCATTTGGGTCAGAAGATGGCAGAGGCTGGTATAAAATAAAAGTTTTCCACTTAAGGTTTATGAAAAGTTTAAACCCACACGCACGCGGGGTCTGTGGTGGGTCTGGGAGGGCTCGCACACACATTCACACCTACCGGAGGGAAATCGTCAAGAGAGAGGGCCACGAAATACGGAAACGGAAACTACGGTCGAAAAATGATGGATACGCGTGGCCCGAGCCACGCGCACCGCCTCTTCGATCCCTCGCCAATACAAAACAGACTCCAGAGAACAGCCGGCCGGCAATGGCCATAATACCCTCGGACTCTGTCGAAGATTTTTCTCAATAAGAAAGCGGCCACGTCGCTCGGCCGCTCGCCCCAGCCCCAGCCCCAAGCCCAGCCAAACCATAACCACTTAGGGCACTCGAAGTTTTGCTTGAGGCTCGGGGGGAAACTCCCCGAATGCAAATAATAATGTAATTGCCAGCAATTTTCCTCAAGTCTGTTTACCTTTCGCTTCAGCTTTGTTAAACTTTTATGAGATTTTGACTGAATTTTAAAGCATTTACACCTGCCCTACCCAGCCCCTGCCGTCGCAAATGACAAATGAGCAAATGAATTGAACGGAGGCCCCGAATTGAGATTGGGGGTGGGGCAGAAGCAGAGACTGAGACTGAGACTAAGACCCAATTTAAAATCCCTTTGGCTAATTGCATGTCGGCGGATGCGGACACGGAGGCGGCCCTCTAATTGAGTGCAAGTCAGGCAAATCGCTTAATTAGCACTGACAATCTAAGCGGACGAGCACCACTGAAAAGGATATGCAATTTGCACGGACTGAACAGGACAGAACAGGACACTTTATATAGGTCTGGACAGGGTAATGGCAGTGGTCGTACGGCTTAATGCGTTATTAATTAGCTGCAGTCGAGTGGCATTATGATGAGTGCACCACGAGAAAAAGAGGACACTTCTCACTGTTTAAAAACATTTACATAAAAGAAATGAATGTAGGTAAAATAATATTGCATATTTTACAAACTTCACGCTCCGTCAGTGGAGGCTCCTGGCTAAGTGGTAGGCTGGAGTACGTTTTGAGGAGGCCACCACGTGCCTTGCAACGTGCCACCAAGGCCAGCCACGTCGCCCGCTGACTTCACATAGATTTAGGAGTACATTTTTCTTGCGGGCACAGCAAATCGCAAGTCGCACAGCATCATTTTGCCCAGTCCAAAACGCACCACACACCCGACAGAGCGGGCGCTACGTGCCACGGCCCACTGTCACCGTGGCTGGGGCTCTTTTGTATGCCACATGTGTCCACGCGGCAGGGGCACTCACACACTCGTATTCGGGAGACACGCATAATGAGTGTTATTTATATTTAAGCAGCTGCAAAGGAGACACAAATCGTAAATAAAGCGTTTTAATTTATTAGCCAAATGATAATTTCCCGACTTGGCCGAACAAAAAGGGCACCAGCAAAAGTGCTATGATAGTGGAGGCCATATGGAAAGACGCTCGCATTCCCCACAAGCCAATCAATCAAATTAGCCCACAGCCCAAGGCCGTGTGGCAATTGCCTGAATTGATTCGAGAGGGCCTTGGGGCAAGGTCAGCTCAGCCTTTGACTGCTGAGGCAGCAGAAGCTCGGGGACAGCCAGACGGCTTCAATCAGAGTAGGCGTAGAGATATCATTGACCAAAATGAAAAACTAATTGAGTAGAAGTCGACAAGAGCGGGGACAAGCCATAAGTTAAATTCGGGTCAGCCTGCAGGTGAAGAAAGCTAATGGCCCTGAGCACAGCCGATACACCTGTTACACATTCTTTTTCACCCAGAACGAGACGCAGAAAAACCCTCTGGAGGTGTCTCAGCGATGTCTTTCTGCCTGCAGCTTCAATATCCATTAGGACTTGGCTCCCTCCCTTCTGGGGCTTCACAAAGCGTATTATGATAATTGGAAATTATATATAAAAATGATGACTTAGCGGCCAAGGGCCTAGAGACAATCATCTCCGGCCAAACTAGAATTTCTGCCGCACTAATCTGATTATTAATGGTATAAGTATAAGTCTAAGTTTAAGTATAAGGCATAAGAAAGGAAGCTAAAGATGGAGCAGAACAAGACGTAATTGAATACTAATGCAATCAATTAAAGTTAAACTACCCCGCACACGTGCCACCGAGCGAAGGCCGAATGCAAGGGGAAGGGAGGGTGAAATCAGATCTTGGCGCTGTTGCAAATGTCGAGACTTACGTTATAAATGGAATTGCATGTCTGGAGACAACGCTATAGCGCTAGGGGGACTGCCACCGACAGACTAGAGGTCTGACTGACTGACTGATGGCCCGATGCTGATGAGTTCAATCAAGTTGTAAACATGATTTCGCATTCTATTAATGTGCTGCCGTCAGTGCTGTGCTGCTATTCTCAGTAACTCAATACACAATCAACAGCGTTTTAGAGTTCATTTGGCGAGGGGTTGGAACGGAGGGGCGCGACGGATACTGGCACGATATAAAAAGGGAAATCAAATCATAAAAAATAATATGCCGCTTTGTAGCAGTCAGTGGGGTGCCAGGAGGGACGCAACAGGATTTCCTGCACGTGTGTGTGTGTGTCTGGCTCTAGGGAGAAAACTGTTTTCAAAGAACTGAAAAGTAGGGGTATCTCTGGGAGCCGAAGCTAAACATACCCTTAAGGATCCTTCCTTCACACAGCGAATATTCAAATAAATAGTAGTTTCCCTAGAAACGCATTGACTCTGCTGCCAATTGCATTGTACATTCTTTCTTCTATCCAAAATCATAATACCCTCTTTAAGGGTAAGTACACAAAAAAAAAAATAAAATAAAAGGAGAATCAACATCGAGAAGCCCTTACCTTTGGCATGAAAAAGGAGACGAACGGAGGACGAGCGCAGGACGGGCCCCTACCCACCTAGCAATCCCTTGTCCTTCCCCGTTTGCTCGACTTCAAATTGATGCAATTTATGAAAATTTTTGTGCGCTCAATTGCAAATACAAGTGTACCGGAGTACAATCTCTGTCATTTTTATGCACTTCCCCTAGTTATGCCAAAGCAATTTCTCTCTTTTGGCAAGTTTGCTTTCGTTTTCGCCTCAGTTCGTATCTTGATTTTCTGTCTTTTTCGCATTTTTCTTCGCCCCACTACCCCCTGCACTTTTTGGCATTCGTGCATTGTGCGGCAAATTAAGCGCATTGCAAGTGATTTGATTTGCTTTCATATAGAAAATGCTTCAAATTTCATTTGCCATTCCGGCAATTACTTTAAAGTTGCCCCGAATCAGAGTCGGGAGTCGGGAGGCGGCAGGCGGGACTTTGGGTCTCGGGATCGGACCTAAAAACGGGGAGCGATACGAATACGAATACGACTGGGACTGGGAGTGGGAGTGCGAGTGCGAACGAAAAGTAATTCCCGGCTAATGACTGTCATTTGTATCTGGAAATGAAATGTGCGCCACTCCTGACGGCGTTTATTTATTTTTATGGCAAGACTCTTAACCAAGGCCCAACCAGAGGGCACAGCGCGTGTCTGTAATTACACTCAAACATTCAAAAGTTCCCCCAAGAATTATGGCATTTAATAAGTTTGAGTGTAAGCGATGTAGGAGTGCAGCAATGTGCCGCCAGCCAGCCACTCGATGCCTCACACAACCAGAGCATACTCGGCGTCTCGTCTGTTGGGGGCTGGGAGCTTAACCTCAGCCAAGTGGAACTGCACTTTGAGTGATTGTTCAAATAATTTTGAAAAATTATATCATTACAAGTACTATTCTACGCATTTTCAATGAGAAGACGCTTTTAGTGAATAACTTTTATAACATTGGACTTCTTCAATTAATGAACCACTCCACCTTACTTTGCGTAGAAATAAAAGTCGTCAGCCTCACATTTCTATATTAGAGCTCCGCCAAGAGCTCTTTGTAGAACAATACCCAATTTGAAGGACACTTCATCCCTCAATCTTTCGTGTTGATAAAATGTACTAGCAAACGTCCTCATTTCTGTGTTAATACTCGAAAGGCCTCCACAAACTTCGAAGATAACACTCTTGGGATTCCTTGGTAAGATTGTTTCGCCAATCTGCTTTCCCAAAATACGATTTTAACTCCCTAAAAGGTTATTCTTTTCCAGGAATCTATTAAATATATAATTCTGTTTTGGAGTCCTTCTTTAAAGTCCTTCCATGATGAACTCTTCGATTGTATAAAGTAACTTTTAGCATCTCTTATTAATCTTATTATTATAGCTTATTAATCCTCATGGAAAATTTAGCTAATTTACGATTTTGGTAATTAAATCTATAGAAAATATATTTAAATAACTCTTTAGAGTCCTCACGTTTGAGGACCTTGAGGTTCAGGTCCTTCAAGTATTCAAGCCCAATAACATTCTCGTATTTAGCAGACAAAGCAAGTCCTTGACAGAGAAATCCGAGTGGCAACAGAACTCCACATATCACAGCAGAGCTACAACATTACAGACTTCTGTAGAGAAAGCCCTCAACAGTAAAGGTCGCTGTAAAGAACCATACCAGAGCTGCAACAGTGCCATGTTACGGCTAACAGAAGGGAGGCTAACAGTCTCCCCCTGATTTCTCCTGTTCGAAAGCTACCCCGCTGGAGGGGGATAGCTGTTTACAGAATGTTAGCCTCTAACAGTCCATGTCCGCCGCTAACAGTCTCTGCTAATCCTCGTACAGCCTCTGTTAATGGGAGACCTGTAGCAGCCGTCTCTCTGTTTCCGCATGGGTGGAAAAAGTTTCCGCTTAGCCATCGGGAAGTTCATTTAGCAAATGGAAGTTTCCCATTTAGCCGGCGGGCTGCTGGTGCTGAGGATGAGAATGAGGCGATGGAGCAGTGGCTTTTAACCCCTTTTAAAATAGTTTTAATTGAATTTATTGATATTTTAGAAGGGAGCGATACGTATACGTAGATCCACATACTCGTGCGAACTCGTACATAGTATGTCAAGAGCAAACCCAAAAAACAGATTCAACCGGGGACTGGGGACTATGGGACTGGCACTTGGGAGGCCCTGGGCGCTGCCAAATGTTGGAACAAAAAACGCAAAGTTTAGTTAACTTTTCATCGGGCTAATAAAGCGTACGTCTTTTTGGCAACAAAATGGAGGCATGACTCCAAATCAATGCCCCATCTCATGTCTTCTGTTTGTGTGTCTGTGCGTATGTATGTGTGGTTACGACTAATGAATAGAAATGTCGTCCTTCAAAAGTTTTCGGCTGAGAGAAGCTCTCAATTTGCGGCGCCACCACTATTTCCTCCCTCTGTATCTATGGGTTAATGAAAAGCTGATTTCTCAATCACACACACACACACACACACGCTCATGTACTCCCTTCGTACTCCCACACACATCTTTTAGCTTGAAGTTGACTTTGAGTTTTTGGCTTTTTGAGGACCCAAGGAAGCGTGGCACAAGATTTGCGGCTCACTTGGAATGCAAAACTTAAATGCGTGCCATATGAATCGTTAATTGTGTGGGCACACCAGCCACCAGCCCGAACCCATTCCGGAAGCGGATACGGGCTGGCGGTGGTTCGGTTCGGTTCGGTTCGGGCTGGTCCTGGCCATGGTTAGGGGGTAATTGGTGTGAAGGATAAAGGGCTTTTGTAGATGGCGGGGGTATTAGTCAGTCGCAGAGTTTGTGGCAATTTGTGAGTCCCAACTTTTGGTGGGGCCTGAATTCGATAGTCAATTTAAGAAGTTTTGTTTTCTCTGTTCCAGATCAAACGGTAATATTTCCGCTTAAATGGGGAAAGACATTACGTCTAAAATTAAATTATTAAGATATCTAGGTCTAAAGATAATATTGATATAGAATATTCAGTCATAACCAAGACCGACCGGAAAGCTTCTCGAATTTTGCAACAATTCTCAATATGCGTATCTTATTAATAGTAATAGGGAATTTTCAATCGATTCCTCTTGGGCTCTTTGCCGCACAATCGTTGCTTTGTAGTAGAATGGTCTTAGAACTTAATTTCCTTGGTTTTTCTAGGGGAATTCCCAGCTGTCCCACCATCCACAATGGGCTCTGGAGTCTCCACATCGTTCAGGCTAATTTCAAAACCACAACATACCTTCTTAAACCGCAAAAACATTCCCAACTTACGATATTTTCCTCTCTTTAAACCTTTGCTCAGATTTCTATCGACGTGTACGAGTTTATTCCCAATTTTAAAACACCTCTTTTCCTCTGCGCACCATTTTTGCTGCTTTAATATTTATTCGCAGAGCAATGGCAAATATTTTTGTGCTCATTCATAAAATTTGACATTAGCATATTGCATTTCCATTGCGTTAATGTGACAAAATGACAAATGAAGTTGGTTTCGCTCTTCCAGTCGCATTTCGCATTCGCAGTCGAAAGCCGTCTGTCTCCGTGCATTTTTCCCACACTTTCTGCCACTCCCTGTGGCTCCCTCTCCCTGGCTCTGCGTCTGGCTGCCCGGGAAGTTGCACTTGAAAGTGCATTTGCATTTTCATCGGAGCCCTGGCACTAGCACTGGCACTGGCCCTGGCAAAAAGCAAAACACTTTGACAAGCGTTTACAAACTCGCCAGCGCGACACAAACCCCACCCAGCAACAGCAACAGCAACAAGCCAAGGAGCTGCCATGGCAACTTTGAAATTGATAAATTGATTTATGCAAACAAAACAGATAGAATAAATATCAGAAGATGGGGACAGAAATCTTTATATCAGGGCCCCATGGATCCGCCGTGGACGAGCATGAAAAATGATGATGGGGGGAAGCGAATAAAAAACTCACACACCCAGCAACCGCATGACGCAGACACGGCATTTCACGAAGTACGAGTACCATTAAAATACGTACAAAATCAATTAATAAACAATATGAAACGAAATTGGGAAATTGTTTGAATGTCCGCCACAGACACGACCCTCGGCTGCGCCTCCTCCTCAATTTAAGTATTATCGTGCCGCCCCACCCGCCTGCCTTTGTGGCTATTTCTGCTCTCATTCAAAATTTTTATGAAAGCCATTGCTTTTTTTTCTTCTTTTTTTTTTGAGACAATGCTTTAAGTCACTCGCACGCGGGATACCCATTGTGTGTCGGAGGCTGTTACTGTGGCTGCTCCTGATTGACTCACGCCCCCTCACGTAGCAACAGCAGCAGGAGCAGCAGAGGCGACCCCAACGACGACAACAACAACAACAACGTCAATTCCAAACCATATTTTCGTAACAATTTCAATTTTTGCGCAAAAAGTGGCTGTTGTTCTGCTCACACTTTGATGTATGCACTGAGAAATGAAGCTGTATGAGAACTAGGTAGGAGACTGGGAATAATCAAGGACCAAAGTGAATAGACCAGCAAAGCCATATACATATATTCAATATATACATATTCATATACATATTGATAATTTCTTTCTCTCAGTGTGCCCTATTTTGTGTCCTCTTACTCTGGATATCAACGTATGTGCTTGTGTTTTGTGTCCTTTGCATGTGCACTGCGACATTTAAACCGTAAAGACAAATAATTCAATATGGCATACAAGTCACGTGCCCCTTCTGTTATTGCTTTCTGCTGGCTTTGATTTTGTGCAGTCAACGGGGGCCCCAGACGATATAGCAGATGCGAGGGCGGCAACACGCCCCAAATACGGCGAAGTACACAAAGCCACAGACACACCCACAGACATGTGTGTATGCAGATGTTCGGCCAGTGCCTGCTTAAGCAGTAATCATTATAAACTTAATTAAAATATCGACAGACAGAGCAGTTCTCGTGAACGACACCAGAGCCCCTGAGAGCGGGCAATGGTTTCTTTTACGAGTAGAAAGGCAAGCGGCAAATATTTAAACTGCCACCTACGCGCACTCGCACCGCACACACAATTGTCTGCGAATTTATATAGACACACAGAGATACTCCACACACACACGCACACTCATGCATACAAAGGGGGTACAATCACAGGTAACGGCTACATGTGTAAATATTTACAAAACGCGCCAAGCGTCGACAAACTGACGCCAGCCGCCATCTTCACTTTTGCCGCCATCTAGCGGGCTATACACTTGTTGTTGTTGTTGTTTTTGTTCTTGTGGGTATATAACTCTTTCGTCGCGACCAGGAGCGGGGCGCCATGGGCGCCATGGGGAGGCCTGTGGGGCCAGGATATTAGTTAAAGTACCTGCTCGAAATTCTAGAATAATTCAAGGCAATGGATATACAAATAAGATACAAACAAATGATATTCGTATCATTTTTTGTAACAAGTATAAATATTCATGAAACCATTATAAGCACTTGGGCTTTCATTTCTTATAGATACCCATCTGATACAATTTTCGACTTCAAAAGCAAAGGTTATTCACCTTATCACGCGTCCTGTGGCAGCGCCCCTCGGTCGGTTTGAGTGTCTGCCTGTGATCAGCACTTAACAAACTTCGGTGGAGGTCTTTACTAGGTCATTAGATAATGTGAAAGACTATAGAATACCAAGATGTCGCATGAGGAACAAATGCTTTTTCAATTTTCGTTTGATGCTTCACGGTACGGGCGCGCGGGGCTAGTACTTCAATTCTCTTTTACGCTACCTTCGCCTCCGAAGTGCTACTCGGCTTCGTCAATGCCTCGGTCAGCACGAGCTCGAGCCAACCCAGAAATATGCTTGTAGTTGTGTATATGTGTGTATGTCCTAGGTCGGCCCGGCCATAAACCGGTTTCGCCCGCAGCATATACGGCTTTTAGCTTCACACACAAGCGCACTGAAAGCATGTCAGTGATTGCGTGCCGAAACCGTAGGGCAGCGTGGTCGCTGATGTCTTTGGCGCGGCACAGTGGGGACTCAGCCGAAAAAGTCAAAAAATTGTATGAGTGCTTTAGATAAATTTAATGTACGCATCTAATAGAGAATTTTCCAATCGAATTTTCAAGATAGTTTAAGTTTAGGAGATATAAGCACTCAAAGTTTAACATTTTTTCAGTGTGCAAATATTTATTGACTAACTAACTAATTTAGCAAGCTGAGACGGCCAAAGGTCCCACTGTGCCGCTCCAAAGACATCGGCGATCCGCGAACACCGCTTCGACGGTGCTGTTGCCGAACAGACGAAACCGATGGGCAGCGGTGTCGTGGTAGAGACGAAGTACAGGCGAAAAGGGAATTGAAACCCCGCGCGCTCCCTCGTGCCTTTTGGGTACTAATGTTAGGACCCGCCATAGAACAGATTTTTGGTCGCTCATGCGACATCTTGGTATTGTATAGTCTTTGATAATGTGCAGATACATAAGTAAACGGGTAGATGCAAATTATAATAACAACCTCTTAAGGAGCACGGTTTCCACAGCTCAAAAGGCCTCAAAAACTTGACACACACTTGATCTATGGAATCCTTAAAGTACTCAAGGCGTACCACATCTTTCTTCCTCTATTCACAATCCTTTCAAACCCTCTGACAACTCCGCTCCTGGCTATCCCCATACTACCACGAACCCAAAACACACGGGTTTATTTATGCCATTCGATATTTATCGCTGTTCCCCATGTCCCCCTTGTTGTTGTTGTTGTTGTTTCGCTCTTGCCACCGCCACACATGCCACATGCCAGCACTCCTTGTGTGTATGTGTATGTTTGTGTGCTTGTGCTTTATTCCCTTTTATTATTATTATGCTGTCATTTCTGTTGTCGCGACATTGTCAGAGCGCACGTCGTGTGCGGAGCTCAAAAACAGACCAGACCAGACCCATTGCCTCGGCCGTATGTCCTGTCCCCGCCGTGTATCCCTTTTATGCCCGCATCCGAGAAGGGGTTAAGCTCCCTCGTTTATAAAAATCGTTTCTGTAAACCTTAATATTCCTTATGCCTAACAAAGTGCCCCCCAAAATCAATGTGTTTTTAGTGCTCGAAAATTGATCTTGATATCCGTTCGGAGTATGTGGCGGAAAATCACATCTTGAGTTCTGTTTCAATTGCCCTCATATACAAATCAATTTCTTAAGTTCCTGCTATTCCCAGGCTTGTCGAATATGCCTCATAATGTCAACAAGGCAATATTTCACAACGGTCTCCGACGATGTCTGCAAGCTTTATGCTGTCGTCGCTGTCGTTTGTCGTTGGGGGTGGCTGGGGCCACAAGGGTGTAATAAATTTCTAAAATAAAAAGGAGCCACATAGCACATACATAGGTTCCTTGTATACATAGGTATGGTATTCATTCCGGAACTTGTGGGTATAAATCTATAGATTAAACAAGAGCTGCCAGCATTTCAATATTCACTTTCAATAATCTAGTCAAGAGTTATAAAAGTACAAAGAAAACATGCAATTTCCCTCCCCATTAAAGTCAGAGAAGAGGCCACAAGTGAAGGCGCCCCTGGGCCTCACCCTTATATAGAACCGAACCCCTATATGCATTGAAGCCCACCAACCCCCTTCTGGGCGAGAGAAGCCTCAAAGGGCGATACGTTTAAGCGCTTTGCTGCTTGCCTCTGACTTTGATATGCAGCCATTTGAGTGTCGCTTGATGCAGTAGCAGAAACAAGAGCAGCCATAGAGAAGGGCTGCAAGGGTACATATATAGTCGTACGAGTATGTGGAACAACCCTCAGGGCTAGGCAATCTCCAGTCTGTGGTCTGACAGTTGCAGTTCCCGCATCGCATGCCTAGAAGATACTGACGCTGAGGCCATGCCCTGTACATCAAACCAGATCAAATGGAAATGAGATGTTCTGGCACGCGCAACGGCGCTCCATTTGGACATTAGTTGTAGTGACTAATTATATGTTTTAGGACTAATTATATCTATATTTTTCTGTTGGCTTATAATTTGCGGTTAGGCCCTGGATAATTACTATTATTTTGCCGACCATTCGCGATACTTATGGAGGCTATATATATAAGATTGCCATTACCATTTTTGGGCATATTTTCAAAATGTTCCTACACGTAATTCTTTTGGATGCCATCCTGCTGCTGGCGATCGTTGGCCATTCGAGTGCAGGGACCTACGAACTTTTGGTGGCCGATGAGAAAATCTTCAGTGATTGCCCGAATCAGGCAAAAGGCACTCTCAATCAGCATGGCATGTTCGACTTGTCAGACTTAAATAGAAGCATGAATGCGGACGGTGTAAACATCGCAGGAAGCATGACGTGCGCGTGGAATATTCAACCCGAAGATCGTGTGGAGGTGATGTCGAGGGCTCCTCGTAATGCCAACTTCAAACTATTCCCACCATATTATAGATGTCCATTACCCTTCTCTATTTCGACAGAGGCACCTGGCAGTCCACCGTCTTCTCCTTGGTGTCGAAGGACTTTTGCAAGAGCATGTACGACGAGAAGCAGTATTGGTACAAGTTCTGGACCCAACACTTTACGAATTCCGCAGATGTAAAGGATAAATGTGTCCTTTACCCTGGTGTAGGTGCCTCCCTCCATTCTGTTTGAAAAATATTTCCGAATTTCCAAATGTATGTTTTGTGTGTTTCTGCAGACGAAATTACAGCTGGAGCCGTTTATGCTGTCCTTGAGGGCCTCCACCTCGGGACCATTCCGGAATGGACGCTACAAAGCCCGGATCCGCTTCAATGCTTTCGATCAGAGCGGGGCCAGTCGCCTACCGAACATCTGCTTCGAGATTATAGGCGACATTTACAAAGTTTGAGTTGTTTCCTGTTTTCTTTTGTTTTTTATACTAAAAATATGTACGAAATTTATTATTGGTGTGAAGCGTACAAATCATAAATCATATTCATATAATATATGTATATAGAATGGTTTATATATACACTCAATCCATCTTAGGGGCTATTCTGAACTCGGCTTAGGGTCTAGATCCTTAAACAAATGTAGCGTCGTACTCTTATTATCTACGGACTACGGACCAAGCACTCATCACTCATCCATTGCTTGTATATGATTGCCAGCGGTCGTTGCGTGGTCGATAGGGCTAAACTTAACTAAGACACAGGAGATCGTTGAGGCGTTCTATCGTTGAGGCGGGCAGCAAACGCCGCCGCCCGATCATGTCAGATGGGACGTGGCCGTGGTCGCCGACTTTCCGGTAAAGAACCGACTTCCGCCAGTCTGTGTGGTGAAGAGCAATGTATCCACCGAAGGCAACATTTGATTCGAGCGCACCAGCAGCGGCACGTTCACCATCGACACCGTGGTGGAGGCGGCCGACACACTCGTCGTCCCACTCACCGACAGACCCGAGGAGGGGGAGCTGTGCGACGTGTGGCTCAGCTTTCCCTGCGCATTTAGCGTGAAGGCTGGGAGATAGTAGTTCCCAGAGCGCACCGGTCCCGCATGCGAATTGCCATTGTTGGAGGAGACGGCAGTCAGCTCCATGGAGGCAGGGGATGAGAACGGCGACGACTCGAGTGAGGGGCAAGCTAGGCGATCGCTGGGCTTACAAGGCACTGCAAACAGGAGAAGCGAGAATTACAAACATTTTTCGTTACGGGGAGGATCATTTTTAACTTACAAAATTCTTCATCTGGGAGCAGCTCGTCGGGCAGCTCGTTCTTGATCTGAAAGTGCAGGGCTGCAGCCGAATCGGAGATGGCATTGTCCGATGTTCCCATTTCCGTATTGGAATTGGGCGCATCATACAGTCCGCACTCTTCCATTTCTAGGGCCTGTTCCATAATCAGTTCTTCGGCCGATGTGAGACTGAGGCCGTGCAGATCCAAGAACGGGCCCTGTGGATGCACTGGTTCCTTCTTAATATGCGGCAGCGTGGGACAAGCGATGGGCTCCATCAGGGCCTGGAGTTGGGCTTGCTTCTGTGTCTGTGGCTTCTGCTGCAGCTGCTTGGGTGCCGGCTGTTTGCGTTCGCGTTTGGTCTTCGCTTGCTTGGGGGGTGGAGGCGGCAATGTCACCAATACAGTGGTTAGCTCCTGCTGGGATCCTTGTGAGGCCTTTGAGGGCGCCGGGTGCACCTGTTGGAGTGCAGTGCCCGCCGGCAAGGTGATGCCCAAGGCGGCCAGGGTGGCCTGCTGTGGCTGCTTCTTTTTGCGAGCCTGTTTCACTGGCGGTGGCGCCGTCGCAGCTGCTGCAGGACTGGACTTGGCTTTGCCATCCGTTGAGGCCCCAGGATCTCCATCCCCATTCGCTGCGGCTGTTGCTGCTGCCGCTGCAGCTGCTGCGGCGGCTTTCTGTGCCTTGCTGGTGGTCGACTTTTTCGAGCAATACGAGGGAATGTTCTCGAGGTGTTCGCCAGTTTTGTGGTCCACCTTGTGGCGGCGACGGGTGTGCTTCAGCCAGTTGGGGAAGTTGGTAAAGTCCCGCGGACAGTAGTTGCACTTGAAGGGTCGCATCCCAGTGTGGATATTCGAGTGCTGCTTCAGCTTCGAGTTGCTAATGAAGCTCTTGTCGCAGACGGTGCAGGCGAAGGGGCGCTGCTCCAAGTGCACCAGATTGTGCACCTTGAGGCAGCGCTCGGTTTTGTACATTTTGCCGCACTTCTCGCAGCGATAGGAACGCGTTTGGGCATGGTACTTCTGATGGCGCTGCAGATGGGAGCGTTCCTGGAAGCGTTTCTGACACTCGGGGCACTCGTACGGCTTCTCCGATGAGTGTATCCGTGCATGATGCGTCAGATTGATCTTCTGCACAAACTTTTGGCCGCAAATATCGCACTGATACTTCTTGTTGTCGCTGTGAATCTTACGGTGCATCCACATGCTTCCCAATTTGAGGCTAAACGAGGGATAAGCGAGCCGATTAGAGTGGGATCTGGGGCAGAGCTATAGCATGGGTACTTACCATTTGCCACAGTCGGGGCACTTCTTCCAGGTGTCCTTGCGTCCCTCGGTGCGATGCGTCTTGAGGTGCTTCTTGAGGCCGGCGAGCATTTCAAAGTCGCGCTGGCATTCGTTGCACTTGTATGTCATGCGCAGGCGATGGCCGGCCGCCTCATGCTTGCTCAACTCCTCGGGACTCTCCAGCAGCAGGCCATTACAGTCCAGGCACTTGTGAAGTGGCACAGGATCCACTTCGAAGGGTTTCGCATTGCCATCCGTCGATATTGGCGGCGGCATGCTGGACGCTTCTCCGGACGTCGTCGCCACCGGCTTCGGCTGCTGGAAGATGGTAAAGGCTGGCGGCATGTAATCCGACTCGCAGACCTCCACTTTGGTTACCACATTGAGTGGCTTGAGCTCTGGCAGCGGCCTTTCCTCGAGCGGCTCCTCCTTGAAGACCTTCAGACGCACTGCCGTTGCCGCCGGCAGCTTGGGCTTGCGTTGCATCGGCTGGGGCATCAGTTGCATGTGCATCTGTTCCGGCGACAGCTTCACCGGCGTCGTGCAGGTCGAGGATGAAGTCTTCTTGAAGGGGGAATTGGTGAAGGCATTCGGCGGCTCTGGCCGCAGGAAAGTCACATTGAACTCGGAGCTGTGATTGTCACTGGATAGATCACGGGCCACGATGCTAGCGCTGGGCCCCGCCACCAGGTCATCGCGGCACACGTCGGCGGAGAGATTGAGCTCCGTGTTGTTCTGGGCGCTCTCGTCGAGCACGCGCCAAAAGTCCGTGGACGAGAGGCTGTTGCCGTTGACGAGGCTCGCGGAGCTGATGGTCACGCAGGCGGATAGATCAATATCCAGAGACTCATCCTTGATGCTCGATATCGAATCGAAATTGTTAATGCGCAGCAGGGAGCTGAGAATCTCGTCGTGTGCCGCCTTGGTGGGGGTGCAGTCCCCGCCATACATTTTAGGCGGCAATTTCTTGCTTGGCGCCTCTTCTTTCATTCTCTTGCCTTTTCCTTTACACTCCATTCGCCACTACGTACACGTACAGGTTATGCGGTCGGCGTTTTCAATTGCCAAACTGTCTGATTTCTGGCTGTCGCTGGTGAATTTCTAGCACTGGCCCACTTTCTACTGTCACTGGGTCCTTGATTCACACATTTCTGGTTGTTTTCCGGGGAAACGTACGCACGAATTGCACAAAAAACATTTAATTATTGTGAAATGCGCCTCGGCTTTGTTGTTTTTGTCACGCTTACGATTCTTGAGTCGCCATTTTGCGCTCAGTGTTGGAAAAGATGCTTCTCTGGCAGGGCTGCTTTCAGCATCTATCGATAGCGCGCATACTATCGCACGAGAGCATCGATAACAGCATCGATATTGAGAAGCTGGTTGTGACAGCGTTCAGCTGTCGCGATTTATCGAAGCACTGCCATCTCAATTGCGGAACAAGACAAAGTATTCTTTATTTTAGATTTGTGGGAAGATTTTCCCGTTAACGGCGGTTTTGAAGACCTGCGGCGCCCTTTGCCGTAGCTGTGGCCCACTACTCCGCCCTGCCTCAGCCCCAGGCCACCCCGGAGGTGCTCTACACTGACTGTTCATCAACAAGTAAATGACACAAGAGCAAATCGGGCAACACATTTCAAACCATTAATCTGACCACAGAGCAGACTATCGCTGAAGTATGACTGGAAACTGGGACCCACACTGGCTACTGTAAACACCATCGTCCTAAAGCCAGCCGTGCAGTCAATGTGGCGCCGACAAGGACGTGCCATACATCCCACTAGCTACGACCGGTAAGCATATCCGTGCCCAGCTGTCTCTTCTATTCAGCTGTGTTCTAAAACGTTTCCTCTTTTAGCTCCCAACATTGTCGTGCATGCCATGAAGGCGAGGCGTCTGCTCTTCTCGACATATGTCGGTAACCATTAGGCCATCATTCGAGCCCGAGTCGATGGAAATGAGCGTGTAGAGCTGGGAGGAGTCACGTCGCTGGCCCTGGACTAGCAGTCCCATATGATCTAGTATGCCCCTGGCAAGCGAATCGATGGAATGAACAAGTAAACAACGAATATGGGGATCCTTTGGACACATGTGTAATCCCCTGATCCCACTCCACAGGAAAACCCTTGTTTCCATGCACATCTCGCATGCAATCCTCCCAAAAACCTCTCTTTGATGATGACGACCAGTATTATGTCACTGATTTTTGTGGCTCAAAGATAATCTTCATATTCAGTTAACGAAATAGGGTATACAAATGCCCATACTCCGGTTGACAAGCAACAAGTCTTCAAATACCAGCAACATTGTCGCGACAACTTTGCGACTGTTTCTTTGTTGAGCTCTTTTGCTTAAACTGTGTTTTGGTCAAAATACAATAAATGGGAGTACTTAAAAGAAGTTAATCTTGGAGAAAATTGATTCATCAATGGGGTAAAACTAATTGAGAAATTTAGTTAGCCAGCATTATTCAACGGAATATCAAAATTGTCACTTTTTTTGCTTAAACCTTGTTTTAGACAAGGAGTCCTTAAAATATGCATATCTTCTAGAAAATTTATCTATCAATTGGATATAATTATGTGTCCAGATAATGAAGCTCTAGCTAGCTAGTAATATCAAATCGAATATCAAAATGGAGGAATATGGATTTCAATCCTTGACGGAGAACTCTTAGCCCATTGTGGACCAAAGAGGTATTTTAATATTCCACCGAAAATAAAGAAAATCGAATAATTTTAGCGCAGTTCAAGTGAAAGATATGGGGAGTTTTTTTAAGTTCAAAAGAAAAGTGGCATGCAAACTTATATAACATAATGGTTTTCCGACATTCACCTCAAGTCGCTGAACTGTTTAAATAGAGGGGGCTCAAGTGGGCTAAGTTCGTTTTTTCAATCGGTATATTTACGGTATATTTTGAAAATGAGACGGTATTTTTCGGTATATTTCTGAGGGTCAGACCGTATATCTTATCGACAAATTCTAGTGTCTAATACTAAATATGGCGTCCGGCGAAAACGTTTTGATGGAAGGTAAATTTTATTTTTGTGTCAAATAATTGCCGCAGTTCTAGTCTAATGTGCAAATAACTAGTCAGCAGCTAATCGTTAACGTTGAGCATAGCATACGGAGTGTTTTTGGAAGAAAAGCAATAAAGATAAAGCGAAACGAGAGATAATCACGCGGCAGTGAAAACCACAACATCGAGTACAGTTTATGTAAACCGCATGGACTAACGTAAAGGTTGACTATTTTTCCAGGTCGCCGCACACGCTCCGGCCGAAAGGCCACATCACCGCCAGCACCGGCTCTTGCAGTGTCCACAAGGACCTCCAAGCGCACATCCAGGCGACACGCGCAGGTCAGTACACCCACACAGCAGACACACAGCCCACAGTCACCTCCTCCTCCTGCTACAATTGATGAGAAAAAATGCATGTCTTCATGCGGATGTGGCGTTGTTCCATTCGCATATGATGCCCCACAGCACATGATTTTCTGCAAGGGCCAACTGATGTAGCAATCGAAGCCATCGCCACAGCATTGCATTTGATGTCCTAAAATATTTTCTAATCATTTTCAATACGCCTTGCAGGTAAGCGTTTCTGAAGAGGAAGAGCCCGAGCAGCAGCTGCCACAAACAGTCATCAGCAACGAAACTGCCATGGTTTTGGATGAGGAGGACGAGGACCAAATGCGCGAGTCCTCGCTCCAGGAGGCCCCTGTCCGAGAGCAGCATTACGATGAGTTGGCCCATCTCCAGCACCAGCTGGACGATGATATCGAAATGATGGCGGCGACAGAGACCGGGGTGGACGAGAAGAGTTCCTCCTTTCCGTTTGGCACAGTGGCCGAACAGCATTCCGAAACGAGTGATGATATCAAAGAGAGTCGTGCCGAGGGTGGCGTAGACACGCTGCTAGCCTCCCTGGCCGGGGATAATGCCAATAGTTTGCCCTCCGTTGGGGGCAACGATGAGAGTGACAGCAAAAAGGCCGCTTTCGATTACAACGTGGAGGCCTTGGAGCCCCATGGGGAGAAATTGAACTCGTCGGAGGACTCCAGCTTGCATCATGCCATTGCAGAGAGTCTGGGTGATGAGGCCGACACCAGCAATGCCACAATAGTCAACACAGAGATAATCTCAGAGGATGAACTGCCTCCACCCACCAAACCAGAGATCAACGATGCCGAGGAGGTCTCCGACGAAGAGCTGCCGGCACCCCAACGCGCCGAGTTGCCCGCCGATGCGGAGGTCATATCCGAGGATGAGTTGCCTTCAAATAATAACAACAACAATAATAACAATAATGCGGGTGAGCCGAAGACTTCGACAAAGCGCAAAGCAGAAAAAGAACAGGCGGAGGAGGCCAAGGACAATGCGGAGCAGAAGAGCAGCGAAGCAGCCAGCACAAAGGAGAAGTCCGTGGAACAGTACAATCCGGGAAGTCCGACCACAGAGAGCAACGATGCCCCGCCATCGGAGAAGCGGCCCAAAGTAGATGGTAAGTCGTCTAACGCTGATAGAAAACCATTTTCCTGATACTTTCCCAAACAGACGCCGAGCACAAGGAGAAGAAAAAAGACAAAGAGCGTGATAAGGAGAAGGATAAAGAGAAGGAGAAGGAGAAGGACTTGGCCGAAAAAGAGAAGGAGAAGGAAAAAGAAAAAGAAAAGGAAAAGGAGCGAAAGAAGTTGCCCGATCTCGAAAAGTACTGGCGGGTGGTCAAAGACGATCCCACAGACTTTACCGGCTGGACATACTTGCTGCAATATGTGGATAGTGAGGTGAGTGTGCCACAGATAATGTACCATAATTGTTATTAAACTCTCATCGTGCTCCAGTCCGATGCGGAGGCGGCACGCGAGGCCTACGACACATTCCTTTCGCACTATCCCTACTGCTACGGCTACTGGCGGAAGTACGCGGACTACGAGAAGCGGAAGGGCCTCAAGGCCAATTGCTACAAGGTGAGTACCCCCCCAAAAACAACACACACACATTTAAATCTGTTTCGCAATTTCTTGTATGTACGCTTACAATTACGATTACAATTGAAATTCCATACTGATATTTGTTGTTAAATGCAATTTATTATGATTATTATTACCGAATAAACAACAAAACGAAACAAAATATACATTCAATAAATGCAACCATCTACAAAAAAAAAACAAAACAGTCTAGCCGTCAGTTTAGCCTCCAGTTAGGGTCTGCTTCGGGAATGAGACTGTAACACTATCTGGATAGTTAAAACACAATTGATTTGATTTCTGTTGCAGTTTCATTCCCTCAAATTCAACAACACTTCAATATATCCTTGCAAAAGAGCATTATCCTTTATATTTGAGAGGTACAGAGGGTCTGCTTCTGTCTTGCTCGGTCTTGTCCATCTATTAACCTAAATGGAATACCCACCCTTAACAGATTCCATGAAAAAGTAGTCTGCTCTACCTGTTTCTTTCCTTGGCTTACCGTGTTTTGCACCTTTAAAACTTGTTTATATACCCAAGAGAAAATCTTTTCTTGTTGAATGCTAGCTATTTGCAAGGGTATTCCAAAGCTTCGGCCTACCGTGGCTTAAGTCGGGATCTTTTTGTAGCTTCAACGATATCCTAGCAGTACCGTAGCAGTATCCTCACCGTTTGTGTCGCACATAGTCACACACCCGCTCGTTGTCCTGTAGCTTAGATCAGTTTAGACACCACACCCTTTGGTCACCCTTTGACCTCTCTGAGAGCGGCCTGAGAGAAAGCTGGAAGACTGATTCGACTAGTCGAATGCTGCTTGCTCGTTTCGTCTTTTCTTCTACTGCCACTCTACTGCCTCTCTTCGTATCGCATTCGGTCGCATTACTGTTCCTCCTACTACTACATCCTCTTCAACACGAACTGATAAAATAGTGTTCTGATCCTCGATCGCATCTCGTGCTCGTACTCGTACTCGTACAGTCCGTAAGTAAGTACAAATGGCGTTTAAATGAAATTTATTAAGTCTCAGTGTGAAGTTTTTTTTTTTGTATCTTAATCTTAAACGGAAACACGGAAAAGTGTTTTGTGCTCAAAGTGTCTGTGTGTCTTGTATTTAAAGTCGCCTTAAGTTAGCTCCTAAGCTCGAAACACCATTCAATCTACATCCAAAAGATACGATAGATAGCCCTTAAGTGCCAACAGCTACCACAACCGTTGATTTATGAACTATACAAAATTTCCTATATTTCTCCTCTGCAATCGATCAAAAAATAAAAAATCAAACCCAAAATTGTTCCCGAAAAATGCTTAAAAATCGAGTAGGTGTTTGAGCGCGGACTGGAGGCCATACCGCTGTCGGTGGATCTATGGATACACTATCTGACGCACGTGAAGCAGAGCAGCGACGAGGAGCAGTTCATCCGCAGCCAATACGAGCGGGCGGTGAAGGCCTGCGGCCTGGAATTCCGCTCGGACAAGCTCTGGGACGCCTTCGTGCGCTGGGAGAGCGACTCGAAGCGCTATCAGCGCGTCATACAGATCTACGATAGGCTCTTGGCCATACCCACACAGGGCTACAATGCACACTTCGACAAGTGAGTGAGAGCCGCTTCCTTGTGGTTAACCATTAACCCATTTCTTTGATTGCAGTTTCCAGGATGTGATCAATCAGCAGACAATTACCGCCTGCATTGGCCATGAGGAGATCATACGTTTGCGCAAGGAACTCTACGACCGGCTGCACAGCAAATCGTCGAAATCCTCATCGAAGAGTAGGCGGGACAGCGGCAGCAGCAGCTCCAAGGAGGCAACGAAGGGTGAGCGGGAGAAGAAAGAGTCTGGAGGTGGAGGTGGAAGTGGAAGTGGAAGCAGTGGCGGGGCTGGTAAGTCGCCAAAAGATAGTAGTGAAACACTTGTCGATGAATCAGAAAGTACCACCGATCTGACCGAAAGCGAGTCATCGCCCCCAGCTTCAAAGCCGGCGTCTCAGATCGATTTCAGCGATCTTAGCACTCTCACCGAGGAGGAGGCGACCGTCATCAAGGATAAGGTAATATCCGCGCGTCGCAAGGTCCACAAGGCAACCATCGGAGCGGTCACTGCTCGCTGGTCCTTCGAGGAAGGCATCAAACGGCCCTATTTCCATGTGAAGCCCCTAGAGCGAGCCCAGCTGAAGAACTGGAAGGAATATCTGGACTTCGAGATCGAGAAGGGTGATCGCGAGCGGGTGGTGGTTCTGTTTGAGCGCTGCCTCATCGCCTGCGCTCTGTACGACGAGTTTTGGCTGAAGATGCTCCGCTATCTGGAGTCGTTGGAGGATCAAAGCAGTGTCGTTGAGCGCATCCGCGATGTCTACCGTCGCGCCTGTCACATCCATCATCCGGACAAGCCCAGTATGCATCTCATGTGGGCCGCCTTTGAGGAGTTGCAGCTGAACTTCGATGGCGCCGCCGATGTTTTGCAGCGTCTCGAGCAGCGCTGCCCCAATATCCTCCAGGTGGCATATCGTCGCATCAATGTGGAGCGTCGCCGCGGCTCCTTGGATAAATGCCGCGAGCTCTACCAGCACTATATCGAGAGCACAAAGAACAAGGCCATTGCCGGCAGCCTGGCCATCAAGTATGCACGCTTTCTCAACAAGATCTGCCACGATCTCGATGCGGGTCTAGCTGCCCTGCAACAGGCCCTGGAACGCGATCCGGCCAACACTCGAGTCGCTCTCCAGATGATCGATCTGGCCCTGCAACGGCCGACTGTGGACGAGAAGGAGGTCGTGGAGATCATGGACAAGTTCATGGCTCGCGCCGATATTGAGCCGGAGCAGAAGGTGCTCTTTGCCCAGCGCAAAGTGGAATTCCTCGAGGACTTTGGCAGCACGGCGCGTGGCCTGCAAGATGCCCAGCGTGCGCTCCAGCAGTCACTGAGCAAGGCCAACGAGTCGCAAAAGAAGAGGTAAGGAGAGCCAAAAGTATTGTGGATCATTCTTTAATAATAACTTTGTTTGCTTTTCCAGCGACAGCAGTCCCAGTCGCAAGACCTCCTTGGGCAGCAAGGACGGTGCTGCTGCACCAGGCCCATCCTCGGCCTCGGCGGCTGCCTACAACAACGGCGGTGGTGCGTCCGGAGCGGCGGGGGGCCCCAACTACAACTACAACTTGGCGGCCTCCGGCTATTACGGACAGCCGAACAGCGGCGGCGTTGGTGCTTATCCGGCGCAACAGCAGCCCCAGCAGCAGTCCTACGACTCGTTCTACAACCAGTGGGGCTACGGATCGGGCGGTGGTGGTGCCAGCGCCGGTGGCAACAGCGGAGGGAACTACAACTATGGCCAGTGGAGCGGCTATGGCAACTATTACTAAGCTAAGTCCCTCAAAAATGTAACCCTAAGAGCACCACACCCCCGCACACAATCCTCGGTTTAGATGTTTGACCTCCTTCGATCCCCTAACTCTAATTTTATATTCAATTTTAGCTATTACATACGACTATGTACCATATATCGAGCATGTCCAGAACTAAATTTTAACCCAATTGATTTTTATCTTCACAAAAAACAAGTTACTTTTCATTATGTGCGCGCTGATAAATTTGTTGCATCTTGATTGTTCTTTTACTCACCCACACCCACACACCCCTACACACACACACAAATACAGTGTATGCCCCCCGCTCCTCGAGTATGCGTCGAAATAAAAGATATTAACTATTAATCGGTCCAGTCCACCAAGTTTCCATGTATTTCTAAGAGGTGATTCTTGAAGAGAGTCACAAGAGATTCTTGAAGGGAGTCACAAGAACTACATTAAATAAAACTAAGCAATTTTCAAATTCTGTGAAATGCTTAAAAAAAAAAATATTAAATATTAAAAAACTTAAAACTTAAAGATTGGGCCGATACCAGGTCACCTCCCCGCTATTGCAGCCCGTGACAAGGAGGGGCTCCCGGGGACTGAACTTGGCGCAGAGCACTACATCCTGGTGCTCCGTGATGCGTGCGAGCTCCACCAGCTGGCGCGGGCTCTGCTTGACCTCCTCGAAAGTCTTGTAGCTGGGATAGTCGCAACAGTCGGCGCTGTAGCCCAGGAGGCGCACGCCGTTGCCGTAGGGCGAGCAGATGATACGGCCGTCGGCGGAGAAGCCCGGCTCCTTGATGAAGCCCGGCTTGGTGTTCGTCTCGGAGGCGTAGTACAGGAGTTTCTTGGCATTCACCATTATGGAATGGTCATTGGAGTTCAGTTCTGGTGCCATGGCCACAAAGGGGACTAGACGACGTCCGATATCGACGCGCACTGTGGTGCCGTTGGTGGTGACGCCAATGCTGCCCCCGCTGCTGGTGCTGCTTCTCTCTGGATTGGTATCCTCGGAGCTGGGTAGAGAGGCAGTGGCTTGGCGTTGGCTGGCCGCCGCCGCCTGACGCAATGGTAAGACTCCACTGCTAATGGCATAAACAAAATTATATCCACTCACTTGGTTGTTGGCCTCACGCCCACGATTCTGGCGCGTGGCACGCTCTTGGACGGTTACCTCTGCTGCCCAGATGTCGGGTATAAAGCTTTCTCGTCGCTCATGCAGATGCCGTGCGTTTGCGGCGGAGCCACCACGGCCGGCAGTTGGATTATATCGGAATACCTGCAGGCCGCCGCGCGCGATGCGGCGTGTCGAACGCGTCGGAGGCCCGTCTTGACTGACGCTTCCTTCTGGAGCCGTTGCTGGAGCAGTCTCGGACACAGTGGCTGCACGACCGGACGTGCTGGATGGGTGGCGTCTTTTTAATTTTCGCTCTAGCACCTCCTCCTCAATCTCAGCATCAGCCGTGGGGGCCTCCTCGTTGATGTCGTGTATGCAGGTCCACTCGCTCTGCTCGTCGCAGCTCACATTGCGCGTCAGCATGCAGCGGCAGTGCGGATGAATCTGTAGGGCCATTATCATCTCGGCATCGTTGTGCTCCGGAAAATCTGTGACCAGCTCCACGCGGTTCTTCTTCTGGCGCCGCGAGAACACATGATCGTATTTGGCCGCCTGTGGTATGTACTGATCGCCCAACTGCATGAGACGATAGATGCCAGGCTGAAAGCGCAAGAGATTACAGCAAGAGTCTCCCATCAATGCCCATTCAAGTACTCACTCTGAAGCCACTGAGGTCTTTGTGCAATGTGGTCAAGTCCAAGTGATGGATGATCATGATGTAGCCACCGCTGGTGCACAACACCAGCTTGTCGCCCGTCGGGGAGATGCGGCATCTCATAAGGCCGCTGGCATGGAACACACGCTGCGAGATCAGGCCCTGTTCAGTGTGCGAGGCAATATCCCAGGTGAAGATGCTGCCATCGAAGCCGGAGCTGACGAGCAGCTTGTCCTTGGACGAGTACTCGATGTTCTTCACCCAATTGGAATGGCCATGCAAGACACGAAGCTTTTCGCGCATGTTGCGCAAGTCCCACAGAGCGACGGTAAAATCATCAGAGCCCGTGGCAAAGAGGCGATCGTCGAAGAACCTAGGAACGGAAGTGTGTGTGTGTGTGGTAGTGCCTGCCCCTTGATGCACATATGTAGACACCACATGCCTGTGTGTATACTCACTTGATACAATTGACGCTGTCAGTGTGGGCATCGGGTACCTTCACGATTTCCTTCTGTGTGATGGCATCGAACACCAAGACGCACTTCCGCTCGGTGGCGGCCACCAGCACGTTGCCATCGGCATTGAATTCCAGATTAAAAATCGCCCCAGTGTTGCGTCCAGCCTCGTCGGGACGCAGGTTGGCGTGATAGCTGTTAAACATATTCATGCTTGTATATACGCGGCGCATCACAAAGTTCTCATCGCCCCACGAACGGAAGCCACTCTCGCGCCGACTTAGATATTGCTCCATGGTTATAATCCACACGCAAGGATCAAAAAAAAAAATTAAAAAATTGTTGGCCAACAAGAAGTGTGCCGACGGTAGTGCTTGATGGGGCCACTGGGTGTCGCTTTACGATTGGCCGACGAGGGATGCACTGACAGTTCGTGACGAAACAAAAATACAATCGCGGTTTTCACTACAGCAGAATGTGAAATATAGCACCTTTTTAATTCAAAATATTAGGTTTTCTCTAGAAAATGTGGCACTTTGAATTGTTTTCTCAACTCTAACACAAAATCAATAGCCTCCTTCCTGCTGCTGGAACTGAACTAGAACCGTTTAACAAATGGCAGACTACCCAGGGCTACGCCACCCCACCAGGTCACCCAGAGTACGGTCACACTTGCTTCTGTGAAATAAACAAAACGCAAATTTTACTGCAAAAAAAGAAGCAATTAAGAATGTAGTTCTGTCGTTTTTGAGCCAATTGTGAATATTTTTGAAGCGCGAGCAACATGGATAGGTTTGCATTTAAGATCGACGCAGCGCTGAAAGCGAATCTGTACAAGATCTGTCGTCTCTGCGGCATCGATAATCCAGGCAAGGTGCCAATTCTGCTGCCCAATGAGGCAAATATTATAGACCTGGACGATCCTAGTCTGTCCCAAAAGGTGCTCGAATTGGTCGGCTTTACGGTAGGTAGGGACACGCCCAGTCGTTAGTTCGATTAAACAACGCCCTTTGCAGGTGACAGTCGACGACAAAATGCCGCAGACAATGTGCAGCCTTTGCGTGGATAAAATCAATGATTTTTACGAGTTTAGGGAAATGTGCTATGCCACGAATAAGCAGACGCGCAACCTGCTGGGCCTCCAGCAGATGGAACCCCTAAAGGTGAGCGCACTACTACCGAATAAATGTGGTTTTTGTGAATGGGTGAATAATTCTTTTTGCATCAGCTCGTGGGCAGCCAGCCCGTAGTTAAGGCTGAGCCGCAGACGACGGTAAAGCGAGGACGAAAACGCAAGACGGACGAGAGTTTTCTGAAAACTAAGATCTCTGAAGTTCCAGAGGTAAAAAAGGAGCCCATGGCATGGCGAAAAAAGCAACGACTGCAGCAGACGCAGCAGCAGCAGCTGCTGGAAACCAAAACGGAGCCAGAAATGTAAAATGAAGTACCCAATTATCCAATCAGTTATCTTATTAACCAATTGATTCTCCCCCCGCAGCAAGAACGAGCCTATGGACACGGAAAGCCGTATCCGGCTGCCAGGGAAAAAGGGCCGCAAGGCGATATGCAGTGTCTGTGGCGAGAAGTTCGCCAGCAAGGATCTGGCCGACGAGCATAAGAGCGCGGTGCATGTACCCTCGATCCCGCGCTACATTTGCAACGCCTGCAATCAGACGCATCACAACCAGGGCAACATTCGGTCCCATCAGCTCTGGCACAAGCTGTCGAAGACCCCCTACAAGTGCCCGCTGTGCGACGTGAATGTGCCCAACAACTACGCCTTTTCCCGCCACCTGCGTCAGCATACGCCACCGACTCCTGTGCAGCTGCTTGTCCTCGATCGCGAGTGTCCACTGTGCAAGAAAACATTCGTGACGAACTTCTTCTACAATACGCATCGGTGTGCCATACGCAAACGCAAGTGTGGTGGCTGCAATCGAGCCCTCAACACAGAGGTCGCCTTTATGCGGCATGCCCCCTTCTGCTCAAAGATCTACCTTAATCACTCGAAGCACATTCTGCCCGAGGCAGCCAACACCGAATCACAGATGTGCATTAAGAACGAGGTGGAGGAAGACTACCACATCACCAGCGATTCCCCTGCCTCTGCTATACCGCCGGACTTTATGCTGAACGAGCATATGCAGCCGGTGGTGGTGATCGAGCGCCTGGCCTCTCCTCTGCTGCGAGCCTCAGCAAAGCCGCAAAATACGCTGGGGGCCAGCAAGAGCAAAAATAGCGAGCGAGTTTCCTCGAAAAACTATTTGAAGCGCGTCGACGAGTTGCTGAAGAACACAATGAGCACGCTGGTGAGCATCAAGCATGAGCCGGAGGTGCATATAAATGATACAATACCGGCAGCCGCCGTGCAGCCGGAAAACGAACCACAGGCCGAAATGCAGGAGGAGGAGGAGGAGGAAGAACAGGAACCCCCAAGCTTCAGCGATTTCCATGCAGCCAACGATGACAGCGATGAGGAGGAGTCCGAAGCGGCGGCAGTGGCCCCGGAACCTGCTGCAATGGCTGCCAGCATAGACGACAATGTGCCCAGTGTGTCCGTTAAGCAGGAGCCTCGCGATGAGGCCTACGAAAAGCAGTCGCCAGTCAAACAGGAGCCGCTGAAGCTGAAGCTAAAAATCACCAAGAATCATGGCAAGCTGAACTCCTCGCTGATCGATGACCTCGACGAGGCGGGGCTGAGCAGGAGCAGCAAGAAAAAAAAGAAGCGCAAGCACAAGGAGCGGGAAAAAGAAGCCAACAGTCAACCAAAAGCTCAGGAACACCCGATAGTGAGCATCAAACAAGAGCGTCTAGACGCCGATGATGTGCCCGATGGAAATCAGGCGACAGATTTCCAGCCACAGGCCACTGTGATGACGAGCATACCGATGTCCCATCTGGAGAGCAGCTTCAACGACAACGACATAGCGGCACAGGACGAGCCAATGCCACAGGAGTGCCCGGAGCCCGAGGAAGATGTTAAGCCCAATCGCATGGAACTGGATCGCCTCATGCAAATCACGCATGTCGCCAGCGGTGTGGACATTGCCGAAGAAGCCATGCCTCTGGACAAGGCCGTTGAAGCTACCCCCGATGAGCCACTGCTCTCCGATAAGGGATTCAAGTCACCGCCCAACGAAAAATCTGCCAAGCCTACTGCCCGTAAGAGTACTGGTGGCGCCAAACGCAAGCCTCCAGCAGAAGAGTCGCCGCGAGAGACGACACCGTCGCTGCAGATTGTGGCCGTGGAAAGTGTAGAGGCCGTATCGTTCAACATGCCTCCCAATATTTGCATTAAACCAGAACCTCGTAATCGCGGCTACGCGGACGATGAGCCCGAGGGCGAGCCGACGGCGGAGATCAATCATAATGAGAAGATCGACGAGGAGAATGCCTATATAAACAGCCTAGACTTTAACAACATGGCGGTGAAGCAGGAGAAGGACCTAGACATTTCCGATCCGACTGCAAATGGCTCTGAGCCGGAGGCCATGCACCTGAGCCACAACGGCTTGGAGAGGGGCAGCGATAGCGAGGACTCTGATGGCGAGGACAGTGCTTCTTCGGCCGATGAAGCCGAGGAAGCTATGGAGGAGGATGAGGCCGAGCGTATATATCGCGAGATTGAATTGCCTTTACTAGAGCCGGAAAATCAAGGAGAAGCAGCCACCCAGCAGAGCGAAGAGAAAACGGAAGAGTCCATGCAGGTGCAGGAGGCACCGCCCGAGAATATGGAGGTGCAGACGCCTGTGGCCACGCCCGAGGTAGTGGGAGGGGTAGAACTGCCCAAGGAAAGTCTTGAAACAGTTGGGGAGAGAGTGCAGCCACAGGAAACTCTCGCAGCAGATGCTCCAGTGGAAACACTGCCGGAGTTGGAAACTCTGCAAGATTTAGCTGCCCTGCTGGAAGATTCAGAATTAACTGGAGAGGTAGATCCGCCGCAGGAAGCTCCCAAAGAAGTTGGGGATACAGAGCCACCCCTGAACACTCCAGAAGTTGTTGGGGAGACACAGCATCAGTCACTGGAAAGTCCAGAAGTACTTGGGGAGGTAGCACCGCAACTGGAAACGCCAGAGGAGCTAGAGCCACCACTATTGAGAGTGCCAGAGCCAGTCACCAGTTTTAATTTTGTAATAACCAACATCTGCAGCCAAGCGGCAGAGACTCCACAATCCGCCAGTGGTCACAGTTCGGCCATCCCGAATCTTAGTTCTCCCCCGCCGAACCCAGAGTCGCTGGAGAAATCGGACACTGAGCGCGAAAGCCCCGATTGCCAGGCGGACACCCTTCCAGAGATTAGCCTCAATGCACCCAAAGACATTGAAACTCAGGCCTTGCCACTCAACTTGGAGGAAAGCAGCTTCATCTGCGACGAAGAGCAGCAGAATGTTCTCAACCATGAGCTCTCCGAGCAGCAAGCGCCCCTCGGTGGGAATGTGGAGCAGTCGGCAGAAGCCGAGGAAAAGCTCTTGGCACCAGTGGAAGAGGAACTGCTGCCACAACTCGAGGAGGAGCTGCCCGGGCCGTCGTCGAGGCCAAACGAAGAGACTGAGAACCGCATCAATGAGCAGCAGCAGGAGATGGACCTGGAGGGGCAACGGCAGCCGCGCTGTCAGGTCGAAGATGACTCCAACATCAACGAAATTGCCGAAAACAACAATAATGCCAACATAGAGCGCGAACTGCAGGACGATGCGAATGTGCCTCAGGAAAACGTTACTCCCTAGACTTCACCTTCAACATTATATGGAACTGTACGCTCTCAAGCCATCACACCATCTCCCATCTTGCACTCCCAAGAAGCTGTACATATGATTAATATCCCATCGGAGGATGGTTCTTGGAAGGGAAACATTTAAACAATAAACACATACTAGGTTTTAGAATCCACTTACAAGCAGAATTAACATTATGCTAGCTTTAAGTTAGAGATACAACAATTAATGATATTAATTAATGGCTTACATAGTAGTAGACTTGTATTTTAATATCAGTAATGCAGTATATACATATGCATATTGCACAACAATGCACTATTAGTTCTGATTTATTCAGATCGAAATTTCTATTGGAACCGCTGCATGAACAACAAGACTCCCGGAGTCCCCCAGGCATACAGTTTAACTCAATTTTTTTTAAAGTTATATGCATAATTATATTGATGAATAAAAGTGTACATGTTTGTTTCTTCGAAATCGTATATCCCAAATGTATGTTGTATCAATATTAAGGACAGGATGGCAAGCGAATAATGGCCGTACATATATCCAGTACACTTCAAAGATTTGACAATTATTGCAAATCTACTGAAGTTTAGACGTAATTTTTATTTTAGCAATGACTTAACCCATCACATTAGTGTTGTTTCGTGTTCAGTCTCAACGTTCGTCCTTTTAAGTGAAAATAGTTCGAAATTATATTCGATTGACAAAAAACTTAAGTGCCGCGAATCGTAGAATTTAATTAAACTATTTTTTGCACTATATATTTTAGGTTCTAGTTTAAATGTAAAGCTAATGTTAGTTTCTTTTGTTAATGTTTTGTTCGTTTTTGATTTTTATAAATTAGAATATTAAATTAAATTTTAAAAAATGGATAGCAATAATGATGCCAAGAAGAAAATGAGCTCTCAGTCAGCGGAGGCGGTCATAACAAATAGCTCAACGACAGAAAAACCAAGGCCTGATCCTGATTCCATTCAGCCAGAAGGCAATATCAGGGATGGGGAGCAGCCACTCGCAGGAAAACAGGTGAAAACATTGTATGGAGGATGTCTCTTAATGGTTTAAAGTGTATTTATTTCTTTTTTATTATTACGGTATTGAATTTATCCAAATTTTTCTCTTGGAAAATTTTAGTCTATATATTTTTTGAATTAATTACAATTAAATATTTAGAGAACGACCCCAACTCTTCGATAAAGTCTATTAGGATGGGCCTGATACTTTTCTTTCACCTTGACGATTTCATATTTAACAGATCCTACATTTAAATCTTTATGGATAGTTTCCGTATGTACCATGGTGCCCCAGTGATAGTTCTCAGTATCTTCGATTGAGGCTCTCTAATGCAACCATAGTTTGGAGCCATATGTCCAAATTGGCTTGAGAACTGCATAGTACAAAAGTAATTTCAACGCACGTTTATAAGCCAATGTAGATTACCAGCTCTAAACTTCACTAGATTTCTCTCCGCTTGGATGTATTTACGTCAAGTGAGCTGTCTATCCAAATGGACTCCGAGGTATGTTACTTCTGTTGTTTATGGAATGTTGATGTTGTTCAGAGACACTGATGAGCAAGTCTGTTTAGGGTAAGGGTGACATGTTTGCACTTTTGCTCGTTTACATGTAGGCGCCAGTTTGCCAGGCATTTATCCAAGGCCACGAGATGAGATGATAAGTGTTGGGCACTTGGAGCGACTTAGGATGTCAGTACTATCCGCAAATGTCGATGTTGTGTAGGACTGTTTGTCGGTATATCTGCTATGTAGATGGTATACAGCGTCGGTCCTGGGGTACACCTGTTTCATCTGGATGATATTCAGACACCAAATCTTTGCATCTTACTGCGAAAATTCTTTGCTGTAGGTATAACGCCAAGTAATAACGATAAGAATTAATAAGGTATAACAAATGATAGCAATGGATAATGCCTGATGCGACGCTTGATCAATAATCTTCCAGTATCTCCATGAGCCTTACTATCGGGATGATTTTTCGCATAGAAGTTGTAGCCATTGAGATATAATATCTTTTGTACATAATATTAAAACATGGTTTTTTCTTTGAGGACTCTGAATACGTTTGTGGATCTATCTAACACACGGAATAGATCAATCACAATGATAAGATCGATTGCAAGAACAAAACAAGTTAAAGACATGAATTATCTGTTAGATGTACACAACTTTATTACATAAATTAATGGCTTATATATTAAGTATATGTATATGTAAGTAGTATGTATTCAGATACGCATAGATCGCACAGAACATCATTAGACATGCGCACATACAATAAAATACAATACAATATTATTAATTCTGATCCATATAGATTTCTGGGGCTCATACAAGCTTATTGGTTTAGTAATTTCGAAAAAGTTATGAAAATACACCGTACCGAACAGTATTCCTCTGTTTAAATATTACATATTACACACACACAGAAAGAAGGAAAAGAAATGACTACAAGTTTGCATTAAATGCTCTATCTATCTATAAAGAAAATACTTATTAGTTACTAGACGCTCCATTTTCAGGATTTTTGTTGTATTAGACAGCTTTCGCTTTACGTGGAAGCATTTTTTTGGGGGAGTGGTGGTAATGCATTGAATTTTTGCAACTATTAATGGAGTTAATTATTGAGCAACTCTTTTATATAGAATTAACTATTAAACATTAAACTTGCGTATACTCGTACGTATTTGGAGCTGTCTCTCCGACATTTTGGGTCCTAAGCACAGTGGATTTTTTATAGTTTTATAAAATATATTCTGCTATATTCATTCAGTTTTACGGTTTGCTCACTTTATTTGTGGATGGATATCCCACCCGATAAAGTCGCAGTTAAAGTCAATTTCTGATGTTTTCACAAGTCACAAAGGTTGTTTGGATTTTGGTGTTCTCGAGTTGTTTTTTTTGGCACTGATCAACGTTTGCATTTAATTCATTTACATGCGTATCGTACATATCTATGTATATATATATATATTTATTTATATATCGTGTTTAATTGAGCAGGTTTTATGGATATGCAAATGTGAACTGGAACAACCGAAAGCGGGCGCAATGCCGATAATACAGACATATATAGTATTTACCATCTGTTAGTTTTTTTGTTGGTTTCGCGTTTGCTGTAAAATTAAATTAAAGAGGTATGGAAATTCACTAAACAGTATTTACAGGGTTTTATCATCCAAGGATAAACCAAAATGCCAAAAGCACATGTTGCATTATTGCTTATATTTGGAATAGTGTCTGCCACATGAATCGTGTGTCGTGTGTCATCTGCTGCTCAACTTGTGTCTGCTGCCTAGTCCCACTCGCCGTCGTTGTCCGTAGACTCGCTCTCATCGTCGTCCGAATGCATGGCAGTGCCGCGCGCCGCCAGTGCCCGTCGCAAAGCATCGGCCAGGGCATCGGTGCCGCCGGCGCCACCATCGCTACTGATGCGTTGGCTGCCCAGATCCCGTTTATCGGCCGGCTTCAGTACAATGCCAGTCCGTATCTCAGTCATCAAATCGCTGCGCGAGTCGCCGCTGCCGGTGCTCAGAGCAGCCGTATCCACTTTCTGTGTGAAAAAAGCATAAGGGTTATCCTCTCTGATCTTCAGTGGTTCGGTTTCATCCTCACTTGACTCACCTTCAAGACTGTTCCCTTGCGAATGGCGTCCATCAGGGCGTTGTGTGATTCCGGAGGCGCTTCCGCCGCTACCGGGGCCGGGGCTCGTTTCACTGCTTGAGTAGGTGCTTGTGTGGTCGTGATAATGGGTATCTCTCCAGCAGGCATTGGCGGGGGTGGTGGTGGTGGCGCCGATGCCGGTGGTGGCGGGGGTGGTGGAGGCGGCTGCAAAATACAAAACTTAACATCATCACGTTGCCCCTGCGATGGGTCCATTTTTTGGCTGCTTACCGCAACGGCGGGTGCGCTGACAGGTGGCGGCGGTGGGGCACTGCCGATGGGTGGTGGCCGGATGGGTGGTGGAGGTGCACGCATGGCGCCCGGCACCGTTGTGGGCACCGGGGGCGGCGGCTGCCTGGCCGGCGGAGGAGGCGCGGTTCTTTGGTTACCATTCTGCGACTGAAAAGAACAAGCAGAAGATGCTATAAGTAATCCAAGTTTTGGTTCCGTTTCGCTGCCGGCACTCACTTGGTTATGGCGGCTCGGCACCGGTGGCGGCATGTGGGTGGCGCTCACTGGCGCTGGTTCCGTCGGTGACTTCTCGCTCTCCTGCTTGACCGTGGCCAGCACATTGTTGCTCTGTATGAAGTCGTAGATGAAGGCGCGAGTATCCCGATCCTTCAGCTCCATCTCCGAGACGCCCGCCTTCACAAAGATCTCGTTCAGCATCTCGTCGTCCTCGTTGCCCGTCAGATCGAAGCCCTTGTCCGCATCCCAGCCCACATGGCTGATGTGCACAAAGTTCGTCGGCTGGCTAATGTCCGCCTTGGTCACCTTGCGCTTCTTGTCCTTGCCATGGCTGCCCAGGCCGAAGTTGCTCGAAAGGAAGTTCTTCGTGGGCGCTGGCGTCAGTGTCACCGAATTGATTTTGTTGTTGCGCAGCTGGACGGGCCCGCCGCCGTCCGTGGCCGTCATGCCGCCGCTGGGCTGCATGGCCGGGGGACGCATTGGCTCGCGTTGCACCGGCGGCACTGGAGCGTTCGGGGCCTGCTGGCTCTTCTGGCGACTGCGCTTCTCCTGGCGCTTGCGATTGCGCGTCTCGATGGTGGCATCTACGATGCGGAAGAAGGCGTCGCACTCCTCCTCGGAGACAAAGTTCAACCCCACATGACCGTCCTGCACAGAAAGAAGGATTAGTTTTCCAGTTTTGCAGTTGATTTTGTTGCCCACTTACGCTGCCCTCGAAGGTGAGCAGAAAGGGTCGCGACTTGACGATCTGCATGCCATCGTAGATCTCGTGCTCCCAGATGAGCTCGCTCTTGATCAGGCAGTAGGCGCGCAGGAAGTACGACCGTATGGCGCTGTCCTTCACGAAGCACACCACGCCCGTGTGCTTTTTCTTCCAGTGCGAATGGGCATTGCCTTCGGTCTTGTAGATCTGCACCACGGCCGTGTTGAGTGTCTGAAAAAGTGGAGCAAAAGCAAGAGATTGCGTTACCATCATCATCGATAGATAGAAAGGCCTGTCTATTGTCCCCCCCTTGGGCGATTAGATAATCTCTGGCTCCCTCCAAACAAAAGAAGTAACACCTTCGGTTTGCGCCTCATTTGAATGCAACGTCTGAAAACTGTGCACACGGTGAACTGTCGCGTTCGAGTTGAAAAACCCATCTGACTTTCGGTTTCGCTGCCACAAGCAACAAGCCATAAGCCACTCTGGGGCCCTACGCAAAAGCAGCGCTCATTTGAATACCGATTAGCCATCATCCCCATGGATCCCATCATCGTTTGGCATGGCCAGCACGTAGCTCCATTTGATGGAGCTCTGCCTGCTGCCTGCCCCCCCACCAGAGAAAGAGCGACAGTGGGCACTAGTCTAGCCGAGACCTCTTCACCGGAGTGCAACGGATGTGCATAATGTGGCTCTGTGCGATTGAAGACATAATCGTTGAGGCTTTCGGGCAGGAAGTGCTGGCGACAGGAGGTGGTCACAGAATTGTCGCATCTGAAACCCTTTGCCAAAAGAATACTAGAAAAAGTACAGATTGGCGCCAGAAAAGTCAAGGCCCAGCCCAGACTTGTAGGTTCTGTTCTCAAGGCAAGGCAGGGCAAGGCTAGGCCTCTTTCCCTCTCATTGATTGATAAAATTGTGTGATTTGTAGCAATAACATTTGACATTTGCCACTGGCCATGGCCCCCTGTACTGTCCCTGCCTTTGAGGGCACTTTCTGCTAATTGATTCCACTTTTGTCGCCGCTCTGGGCAGTGCTCCAAAAGTGTTACGTGCTGCCTGCACTGCACATTATGTACAGTCCAATGTAATATTATCAATTAATGAGCAATACCCAGAGATGGATGGATGCCGGAGATGGGGCTGGCTGTTGATGGGTGTGACCTTTGCAGCAAATAAAACGCCGAGATGGGGATTATGTGAAATGTGAATGTGAATATGAATGCTCTCCAACCCACACACACGCACACCCATCTCTTTGCATAAGTATCTGTGTCCACAAGTGCAAAAGTGTAAACACATTTGAATTTTTATTGATGGCTTAGCGGCCTCTGCCTCTGTTTTGTATCTGTATCTGTATCTGTGGATTTGTGTTTGTGTTTGGACAAAGCAGCGCTTGTAAAAAAAAAAAAATGATGTCTTGCCTTCTATGTAAAAGCTGGCTGTTTCTTTTTAAAAGCATAAAAATCGATGGCAAGCAAACGGCAAAAAAAAGCTGGCCACTGCCACTGAACTCTGGCCGACAGGAGGGGGGCTAAAGCGGTACGACGGTAAAGGGGTAGGGTACTTTAAAACGGGGCAATGGCGAGCATTAACCCATATGGGACCAAAGCGATAAATACATAGTACGCACTGTAGGGGACGTGTTAGACGTGGACTCGTAATAGGTTCCAAAGGCACCAAACAAATCGGTGTAATACCCCTTCCTAGGGCTATGAATATTTTGAGCCACAGTTTGTCAGCGCAGATTTTCGATTCCATACAGTATATTCTTGATCTCTCGATTGTATCTATGAAATTATTCTATTCTTTTTGGCAGAAACATCGTACAGACTTTGGTTCTCGGAAGTGGCAAAAAGTATAGAGAGAGAGAGAGGCTAAAGATCCCCAGGAGTGAAGAGGGTGCCCACGCCGGTATTGTATACGTACACGTCTTTCTTTGTAACGATCAGTAAGCAAACGTTTGGACTGGCAAACGCCTTGAGCTTTCCAAAATTTCCACATATTTAATCTAACAAAATTTAACAGAATTTTACTCTAGGGGGAAAAAACTACATTTATTATTCAGAGAATTTAGACAAAATCGGAAAGATAAGTGACTGGCATTCTAGGGTGTTTACAGCTTCGATCATCGATTGTACATTTGTATACTATGTGTGTTGTTTGTGTGGTTATTTATTAATGCAAAAATTTATTTTTAACTTTTAATAAATATATATAAAGAGTATTTTCGGGCTATTTTTAGGGCTCTATAAAGATATACCCAAACGAGAAGCTCGTCTATGAAAATATACAAAATCCCTCGAACTTAGTAGCGGTTGACCCCTCGAACTATCTTTAATGGCTACAACTAAAGCAGAGTTCAAAACGTACATCAATTAGAAAGTCCGGCTTTCGGGAAATGTGCAAAATGTGTGATAAATGAATGAAGTGCAGGTATAACAAATAAAACGCGAGCAAAATGTTGCGACAAACGACAAGCCATAACAACAATAGCAGCAGCCTGTCTCCCCCCCCCCCCCCCACTCTCGTCCCCCGCGCCAGCGGTTAAGCTGGAGCTTTTCGTGTTATCAAACGATCAATGAATGGAGCCACAAGCAACAACGACTATGTCATCAACCCAATATATAAACCGCATATAAAAGAGGGGGACTACTTTTGGCCAAGTTCAAATGCAATTTTCCCAATGTTTTGTCAATGGAAAGTTGGTTCGAAATTGGAAATTAGCAAAGCGTGGAATTACAATGCGAAAATGAGCAATGTTTTTCGTGTTGTGCACACACCACACCATAATTATCCGCATAACAGTGCACGTTAAATGGTTAAAATATTTCCACTTCTTTTTTTCTACTTTGAAAGGGGAGTTCTTATCGGGACTTGGCATTGGCCAGTGCTTCGGCGGATGGATTGATAAGATATGGGTATGGGTATGGGTATGGGCACCTAACGAACGACTTATCGCCCGGGCAGCCATGAGAGCATGAGCAATGTTTTGCGACTTTTCGGTTTCTCTTTCACTTGGCCCCAGAAAATTGGCCAATGAACATAAAAAAAAACCAAGAAAACATCTGCGACTGGTCTTTGAATTGGCATTGCTATTAAGGGGTTTTTCTATTGATTAATGTCCAAGTAAATGGAGTTTAAACATCAATTAAAACTTTGTAAAACTGTTCAACAACATTATTGGGAAACTGTTTCCAAAACAGAGATGCATTTTGGGCACGTCTCTTAGTCAACAGTTTGATCTCTAAGCACACTAAAAATGGGTGCAAGTCAATATCAATGCTTTTATAGAGAAATATAGTTATCAGAGCTGATAAAAGACCCAGTCGATGATAAGTAAATATATATAAGAGCAACAATAGCTCATAAAATGGAACCTCAACACTCAGATATGGGGAAATGATGAGTTCATTGAATGTCTGCCTTTTTTTGTTTGTTTGAAAGGTGAAAATGGGTTAACAGCCATAGGATCGGCAGGTAACAGCTGTGCCCCGATATAGGGTTACAAAGGTGGGTTCTGAGAAGCATTCGGATTGTGGCACATGACCCTCGTGGAATGGGCATATATCGGGCGACACTTGAGCCGCAGGAAGTGCTTCATCAAGCTCAATGGCTAAGCCACACAGAGAGGGAGAAAGAGAGTCAGAGAGAGGAGGCGTGGAGTACTGGTACTCTGTCATTGCTTAATTATTAATCACATTCATACATATGTACGTATATCCGTATATGTACGCATTATTCATCAAAAGCCAAAGCCACTCACTCACCTGACACTTTCTCCCGAGCATCTTGAAGACGGCCTCGTTCTCCTCCGGATTGAGCATCGTGCTGCTGGCATTGAGCTTGGGTCGAGACAGCGCTGCTGCCTGCTGGCCGTCCTGCGACGTCCTCATGATGCTGCTCATTGATGCGACAGCTGCCCCGCTGGCCTGCGCTGCTGCTGGCTGCTGGATGGCCAAGGATGACCTGGTTTAGCTGGATAGGATGGGACACACATATTTCATTTACATTTCATTCATTGGTGGGCGAAAACAATACGCAAATAACGGCAAGTGGCTACTTGTCAACGGATGAATAAAGGGCATACAATACACAGCACACACACACACACACACACAAAACAACACGAAACGAAACAAAACGAGATATAATTTTAATTTAATCATCAAATCACGCACACAGAGACAGAGGGAGAGGGCGACGGCGAGGGCGCTGCTCTGCTGATGAGGTCGAAGCCCAAAAAAACTGTGGAGGCCCAGAGACGTCGATAACAATACGAATGCACAGTTATTGCGAAAAGACCAGCCACTGGATTTGTCGCCCCATTCAAATGAAATATGAATAGTGGAAAATGGCAAGAAGACCGAACCGACCGAAGACACACGGAGCAAGAGCTGACTGACTGCGGCTACGGCTACGGCAATCGCTGCTGCTCGAGAGGTTGAGTCACAGGTCTGCGAGTCAGCCGCAGAGTCACAAACACACAGCAAGCAGCTGCCTACCGTTTGGTTAATGTGCTCTTATCTTTGGCAAAACCACTGATTAGGTTTGCGCATGTATCTGAAATTCCTATGACCTGCAATGAGTGTGTATCGCAAAGTGCGTGAACTGTTTAGCAGGCCAACAGAAGGGTTTCATGGGAAAAGAAGCCACAGACTCTGCCTCTCGTGACAAGAGTATTACTAGAGACACCAACACCTGTCCGCTCTCCAGGTGGGGTCGAAATTTAAATAGCTGAAGCAGCGCTGGCGCTCGCTCAAGGTCTTTCAGCCCTGCCGTCGCGCCCCGCCTCGCCCCACCACGCCACGCTAGTCATCGTCTGTTCCCCCACCGACTTGTTTATGATGTTTCGCATATGCACTTTAACAATTCATTGATTTTTTGCGCTTATTTTTATGCACTTTTTGGGATTTTCATTTTTGGACTACGCACCACACACACTCTCGTTTGCACTCGCTGCGGTTCGGTGCTGCCACTTGGATCGCCTTGAGGGTGATTTTATAGCTTGTTTCACGTCGTCTGCTGCATTGTATATTGTCGCCAGACGTTTCACTTGTGCATTTTTATGCCCCCAAGTTTTCCGAGTTTGTTTTTCTCACAAGTTTGTTTATTTGGCACTATATATCGATAAGAAATCGAACTTAGCCCACCCAAGCCCTCTTTATTTAATTGGGTGAACACCTTGAGGGAAACGGCGACAAATAGTACTGGTTTTAAATTTTTCTTGTAGATCTATCCTATCCTTCCATTTAACTTACAAAGTACCCCACAATATCTTTCACTTGAACTGCGCTAAAATTCTTCAAGATTCATATTTTCGTGGAGAGTATTCTAGTAGCCACGGGTCAACAATGGGTTAATTGTTCTCCGTCCATGATCGAAAGTCAAATTCGTCGAGTTTGATGTTCGATTTGATATAACCTGCTAGCTAGGACTTCAATACCTGCACACATCATTTTATCCGATTGATAGATCAATTTTCTCCAAGATATGCATATTTTAGGGACTCCTTGTTATTGGATTGTGTCTTAAACAAGGTTTAAGCAAAAAAATGCAACAAAAAAACAGTCGCAGTGTTGACTCTTTTCTTGTCAACCAGAGTATGTACATTTATATACCCTATTTCGTTAATATTATATAAAGTTACTGTTTTCCAAACTGCTTTCAAAAGTAATTAATATAGAAATGATCACATATTAATGCATATGATTAGGGTCTTGTAAATATATCTCGATCCCGATACCCATTTTTAGTTTCTGTAAGAAGACCAAAACCTTAAAAATATTGTTGAAATACCTTTATAACAGAGACTGACTAGTTTTAGCCTTTATTGGTGACAAACATTCTCTCAGTTCTATAATATCACTAACCATACAGTATACTGGGTATAATATTGATGCGCTTTACAACACTGGTAATCACCGTTACTTGACAAATTTTTTCGTGCTAGCCGCGATTTTTCTTTATTGTGGATACACGGAGCTTATAATTGCGACAAATCATTCAATTAATCATTAGTTGGTGTCGCTGTGGATCTAATTACTGAACATAACAAAAACGTGCAAATCAGAAGCAAAATGGGTAAATATGTGTGTGAGAAGTGGGATAAGTGCGGCTAATAATTCTTACCATTTCGGAATCAGAGGGGACTGATCAGAATTCAATTTTCGCACGTCTGAACTCAATCTACGGGAATCTTAACGGAACATCGCCGCGCAGCGTAACAGTCCTTAAACCTAATTACCAAAAGAAACAGGTCGACAAGAAATGCTTGTACGTGGACGCCAACAACAATGCGGAGAAAAAAGAGGAGGATATCGGATCCGATCTGCAATCGGATGACATTATTATTAAGACATGCATATGCAAGCGTCCAGAGAAGGCCCTCGAGTGTGGTCGCTGCCACCAGTACTTGCATGGACGCGTTGCCACAATATGCGAGAAGCATCCAGCTGTAAGTTCTTGCCTATATTTTCCTTTGGTTGATTATGTTCTAACACCCCATGTGCCCACAGGAAGCTTACCTAATGGACCTTCGCCAGTGTCCCTACTGTTTGGCAAGCGCCAACGTAATCAAGGAATCTGAAAAAACTTGGGCTCAGATCCGTCAGATTGAGGACGCCATACTATCCGATAGTGATCTGTAAGCCGAGTTCGATACTCGTCACCAGCAGAATCCATTTACATTCGAAAATGTATATCTAGCAGTCAACTTAAGGTGTTGAAAATACATCTGTATCCAATTAATTAATGTGTTTTTTTTTCGTGGTAGAAGTCTTTCTTTGTATTAATGTATGTAAAAAAGCATCGGACACCCACGAACCCACATGCCAGGCATCATATTTTCATGCGACTTAAGATGACGGAAAAGGGAACATGGCCTAGCTGGGTACAGCAGCAACGGGAGCACAAGAGCATCCCAACCAAGTGGGTTACCGCCAAGTTAGTGCATTTAATTGAAGTGCTGTTTACATTTGTATGCCCTTCTTTTAACAGAAGAACTGTAAACGCCTAGATCACCTTTTGACGGCAGGATGAGATCAGCAGAAGCATTGTCAACTGGCTGAAACTGGCTTGGCGGCTTCCAGATAAGTCACACCGTGTTATTCTATATATTATGCATAGTCTGTGTGCTTCTTTAAACCCATCTACCATCTCAATTACAGTGCGGCTTTAACGCGTAGATTATAGAGGCATCGCCCCATTCAAATGAGAGAAGATTTGGATTTGCATATCTTTAAAATACTGGTTGTTTCTAAACAATATATATCTCGGCTTATCAGCGGCCGATCCGAGATGTTGATGCTTTTCGGCAGTCTGGATCCTCGCGATCCTATGACAGTTGGTCCTTCACCGATCTGGCCCTATTTGTCTGAGATATGCCTTTCGACAGTATGGAACCTCGCGACCCTTCTATTCTATATATTATAGTATCTGACACATATGTATATAAAAGAACAGTGCTTCTTTTAAGCAAGCGTCTTTAAAAAGTGTAATTTCTAAAATGAATAAAGTAAACGGTATGCGAGCCCAAAAGCCGAAAATGATAGAGTCCACAATTGCCAGCAATTCTAAAACCCATACATAAAAATACTGTACGAAAATAATAAAATAATAATGATGCAATCAGATCCAGGTCGGCAATCTGGTAGATATGGTAATTTTTTATGATTGTACGTTTGTATGTTTCTCGAATCTTCAATATTGTGGATGCCACAGATTTTCGTTCTTTTTTGGGGCGGAAGTGGGCGGGTACTTGTAACAATGACATATCACAGAATTCTGGATATAAAATGTCGTATAGTCCATGCGCACTAGGGCGGACAGAAGGACAGACAGACAGGGCTCAATCGACTCGGCTATTGATGCTGATCCAGAATATATATACTTTGTGGGGTCAGAAACGATTCCAAATCTCATGTACCCCTACACATTTTGAATATCGGGTATAAATAGTATTCGAGACTTTTGTTAAAACCACTAACAATATACTGTATATAATATCCATTTCCCAGGGTATGCAAAATGTTGCTCAGTCCGCGCAATGTTGTGAAACAGTGCTGCTCGATTTCACGGCACATGAGTCTGGCCCATACAAATTGAATGTTGCCAGCAACATAGCACGTAAGAAAACGTAGCACAATCGTTATCGATGCTGTTAATAATAATCGAATACAAAGTATCGATGCCTAAAACGAACCATCGATAAGACTTTTTTGAATAGTCGATTAATTTTACAGCTAGTACCAAAAATGGTCGCGACTTGAATGTGGCGCAACTGCGAAGTGTCAAATGTAGCAAGTACGTAAATATGATGTTTCCTTTTCATACGACGGTTATAGCAAATATTCCCAATTTGAAATTTGCCGCCGAGAAATGTGAGATCCATGGAATACACGTGAGGAAAGTTGTCCCAGCTTGCCTAATTATGTAAAATATTAGAAAATACTTCAGGCAAAAGACTGAACCTTCAAAAGGTTCTGTTATACCTGTTGATCCTGGAGTCTCCAAATTATTTCGAGTTCATATTTTGCAACAAGTGCACAAAGAAAGCTTTAACTTTCGCTTTTCTCGTGCTCCTAATTGGCTTTTGTCCTGCTGGTTTTTGCCCCTTGCTGTGTTTTTTTTTGCTCCGCTGTGCAATTAAAGCTGATGGCGGTCCTGGTGGGCCGGCTCTGGCTCTGAGCCGGGGACGAACTGTCTTCGTGGCATGTGGCAAGTCTTCGTGTGTGCTGGCACAGCTGATAATTGCAGTAGCAGTGCCACTGCCTCCTGCAATAAAAGTCACAATGACGACAGCTCACGACACATGGCCACGTCCTGCTCCATTCTGCTCTGCTCCCAGGAGAAATCCCCTACCGTGTGTGTGTGTGTGTTCGTGTTATTGACGGCCGGCGGGCCCTCTCCTGTGTATGTCGTGCCTGCCGTGGCACTACCGTGTAGTTATTGTTGAATTCAATTTGCTGTAAATGTATTGTTGGCTCGGCTTGTGGTCGCCTCTGTTGTCTTTGGTTACAGCTCATTAACAGCAGCAGCAGCGGCAGTCCATAACGAAAGCCAACGCTGATACAGCTTTCGGTTACTTCGTAAATTTACACTCTTGCGATAGCATACAGTACAGTGAACGTTGGCTATGGTGGCGGATTGCTGCAGTGCTCTGCATTGGTTGGTCAAACATCGAGAAAGGTTGTGTCTGAAGAAATTCAAAATAAATAAATAATGGAATCAGATAGACAGATACCAGACATCAGATAAAAATCATTTTCTTCCTAAAACACATAGCAAGCAAAATAATTTCGGTTGAAATATTCCCTAAAACCACTTATTGACTTAATGGATCTAAGTGAAAAAATGGTTCTGTGCCACATAGATAACTTTTTGCTTTAACAGTAGGCTATGTCTTCGGTTATCCGAAGGCTTCAACACATTCGGGAATGCACGTCTAACAAAAACTGAAAGCTAAGAAGAAATACATATTTTTGCAAAATTATTCACTTTTTTAATAGTTGATTTTTGACATTTTGGTGAAGAATGGAGGCGTCTCGATGTCCCAAAGGACCTGCGAACGCATACCTAATGTGGATGAACAGTTCAGGACGTAGGAGCATCATGAGCATCAATAAAATACAAATAAGAAACAACTTCAAACCTGAGTTCTAGTCTATTTTCTGTAACAGACCATAAAAAAGTGTAAGCTAAACTTTATGCCGAGATTTCAACGCTGCCAAAGAGAATTTAACAATAAAGATACACACAGAGCTAATAATGTGCCTAAAGGAATCTGCTTCTATTCAAATTTCTATGATTTTCTAGCTCTGAGGTCCGAAAACACTTTCCACAGCCTAAGAGCACATCGAAACGAATACAATATACAATGTACAAGCAACAATAGCCCACTGTTGGACGTTCCTCACAATGGGGCTTACCTGTAGAGTACATATGTGTATGTGTGTAAAAGCTCAAGCTCAGGACTCAGTGCTCAGGGCTCAGAGGCCTTAATTGCCAAGCCGGCTGGGCCCTCTGCTTGTATCGCCTGGCTGCTGGCTGTTGCCTGTGCCTATGCCTCCTTGGGCCTTCTCCTGCCTGCTTCCCGGTTCTGTGGCTGTGGATGTGGCTGTGGTTTGGATTTATGCTTGTTCTACATGCATGTTGTACAAACAATTTAGCTCTAACTGTGGCCCACACAACACAAACACTCATACACCATCGCCATCTCGTACCAGGCCTGACGATTCGTATGCGGGCTGGACGACCTCCATTTAACACCAAACGTGTCATTTGTGGCCATTTGCCGGTGGTTGCCATTCATATTTGTGTGTGTGTGTGTACTGTGCTGCTTTATGAGGCTTTGGCTGCATTTTGTGGTCTATTAAGTGGCTCGCAACTAAACCGAAAAAATACATATGCCATCATCTTTATGCGACTTGTCCAACAAGGCGTATGATCGTTATGCCTCAAGTGAGCAACAAGCGTTGGTAACCACATAAATCCCTGGTAGTCATTGAATGGCCCACTAAAACGCCAAAGTGCACTGCGGAACTGCTTGTCAGGAGTCTGGACTAGAGCTGGCGTCGCCTCCGGGGATATAAACTAAAGTTCATTAAAAGTAAAATCTTTGAAACGCATAAGGGTTGTGGCTAAACGAATGTTGAATACTCTTCAGAAGAGAAGAGTTCTTGTTGGAGTGGAGGCTTGAAAATACAAAAGTTACTCTCAGTGAAAGTTCTGAGGTATTGTTCGTTATGGCAGGACTTAACTTGATGGTTCAACTTGATCCCCGCCGTAAGGGCACCAATTGATCCATTATGCACACACCGTCTCATCCCCGACGAATCGTAATGCCCCCAAGCATGAAGAGTATGTAATAAAACAAGTAAGCAAGAATGGAAAAGAGGAAAGCGGAGCTGTGGCAACCGAGTCCACAACCAAGATGTTTACGACGCTGCTTGCGAGGCATGCAACAGTGGCAGAGGCCCCGGCAACCTCATGAATGTCGACGGCGTCGCCTACGCCACAGATAAAAGCGTCCAAGAAAACTTTTGCCCCCTCCAAAAGGAACCCCTAAACACCCAACAGAAGCAACAGTAAGCCAAGGCGACAGACAGACGCACACATGCACGGACCTGTCTATCTGAACCTAAGCCTCCTCCAGGTTATGTGAGTGTATTAAAAGTACATAAAAAAAAGGAACAGAACGGAGGGAAGAACATTTAAAAAGGAAGGATGGGAATAGGCATGATTATGGGGTGGTGGCAAGTGAGCAGTAGGTCGTCGCACAGATACACAAATAAACAAATTAATAAAAGGCAAATAATGAAACACAACAGAAACACGAGTCATAAATTAAATAGAAACAGCGAAAATTACTTACCCCAAAGGCAGCAACCAGCGGGTGCCTTAAACAGCAGCAGGAGCAGCAAATCAAAAAAAAAAATGTCCTGTCCTCCTCCGTTGCTGCTGTCAATTTTTCGTAGCATACACACAGGCGCGAGTGTCAAAAAACTTTACTAAAAGAAATGAATGAAGGATGAAGATGGCTGTGCCATGGAATGGTATGGTTGTGGGATGTACGTGGTAGGAGCTAGTGGGTGCCAGCACGAATAATCTGCTAGCGATTTATTTGTTGCTGTCGCCGGCAACAGAATCGGAGTCGCACTCGGAGCCGGAGTGGAAGCCACTCCATCCCCTTCCCGGCTGCTATTTTGGTTACTTCTTTTCCATATTTCTATTTCTGCTTACTTTCAAGTAATGCCGATGCCCATGCCGATGCCCATGCCGATGGCCATGCCGATGTTGATGCCGAGCAGCTGCCGTTGTCGGCAACGTATCACACAACAACCATCGGTGGCATCATGGTCGGGAGTCGGTGCTCGGCTGTGGCCCGCAGTCGTGCGTTGTCCTTTGCTCCTGTCGGTTGTGTCCGCGCACCGGAGCCTGGCTGGGGCCTCTCGACATTCTCCGAATCTCCGAATCATTCTGGCAACGGGCCGTGCACACACCTGTGCGCTATCACCCTCCACCGGAGAGTAAACGTAAGCAAATTTGCACGTAAATTGCGCTAAATTATCTGCAGCACAACAAAAATTTGCCTGGCGCGGATTTCATCGCGTGTGCCTGTGTGCCTGTGCCTCCATCCATCCAGCCATCCCTTCCAGAGGGTACTCCTTCCCTAACCCCCGGCCCTGTGTGTGTTTGGAGTAAAGTAAAGTAGAGTACACGAGGAAAAGCAGGAAAAACACGAAAAAACCGCTAAGTGTTTTACAACTCGAAGGCGTTAAGTTGGCCATCCCGGGACCAAGTCTCTCCGGAGCCCAAACAACAACAAGTACAATAAATTCGAGTACGATGACGGCAAACAAGAATCTGTGTAAGCAGTTTTTGCCTGAGGGCCTTAAATGCCCGACATGGCTCTAGTTTGTCAACACTTTTTTGCCTAAGTATAAGTACTATCTCTTGTGTGCTTTCATGGTTCGTTTATTGAATTTAAAGCAACTGTGAACTATTCTTGATAATAGTGAAAGTTATCTTGGAAATGGAGACTAAGATGGCTAGAGCACAAAAGAGAGAAAAAACTTTCATTTATGGCTCATAAAAAGTTTCATTTGTGAAGAAATTTAACGAACTATTCGACCTTTCTGTTGGAATACAGTTTATAATTATGGCGAAATTTATGACTTTGCTTAATTGACTATTTTCTGATGATATTTCAAAGTCCAGCTTAAAAGAAAATGTAAAATTTGTAATCTAAAATCCAGGGAACGCTCGTATTCCTTCAAATTTCCCTTCTGCCATCTGCCAGACATTCGCTTTAAGAACATCCCACAGGATTTGCTGAGTTAGGCTCTTGAGGTCTCCGTATGGGATTAGGCCCGCGGCAGTTCAGCGAACTCCCACCACCTCAAGGTCCTGGCCACTTGTCAGCAGGTGGCATTACTCCATGGCTGGCCACATTTTATGGTTTGTCAGCATTTACATGTCGTCTGTCCCCTGATACGTTTTTCCACCCCGGCTCCTGCTGCGGCTCTGAGTGTATTGTGTGTGTGTCCAAAGGCCGCGACATTTGTGTTGTTCTACTGTTGGCTACGCATAAATTTTAATAGTTTTCCTATGCCCTGGCTGACAGTCTGTCTGCAACTATACCACTCCACTCTGTTGTGGCATAGAGTGTCTAAAAATAAGGTCCAGCCTAGGCTTATCCTTGCCTTGAGCTGTTCAAAATGGAATTATAAATATTTCACGTACCAAAATATAGACATGACCGACTGAAAAGGTTTTCCCACACACACGAGTAGATCTCAGGTTTTTCCCCCACACCCACACCCACACCCCCATCCGCACCCACTCTGGCTCCTACTTGGACACCCACTCTGCGTCCCCCACAATGTCTCTGCCACTTTCTCTGCCTCTCCTCCCACACACGGGGAAGTGGGAGTAGAAGGAAGGAAGGTGGGTTATTTATTCGCGCATCAGGCACTCGTGGGCCTGTTTAATCATAACGAAATGTGGCTCACCTGGGGGGTGGCGTTGGCGTTGGCGGTGGCGCTGGCTGGGGGAAGGTGGAGCGTGTGTTGTGGGGCCTGAGTTCTGGTTTGGATTTCCATTAGCGCATTTCATTTTAATTAAACTGGCAACTGTCACGTAGCCGGGTCCGTAGCACATCGATTTGTTAGGCATTAGCCCAGTAATTTGCCTGCCTTCACCCTATACCACTCCCTCTCTCCCTCCATTTCTGTGTAAACCACCAACTTTCCCTGTCCTTGTCTGCCTTTTTTCTGATTTGGTCTTACGAAACTATGAAGAAGAAGTTGATAAAGTAAACTTTTCCAAAAAGTTCAAAAGTTTTCCGGCAAATTGCGGTCGGCCAGAGGAAATGCTCTACCACACAAGATGATGGCAACTTTCGGGGAGTGCAAGTGGAATTTGTGGCCACAATTTCAATATTAATTTCAGCTGGACCGCCTCCTTCCTCCCACTCCTCCTCCTCTAGGGCTTATTCCGCCCACCTGGGCATGTGGATAAACATCGACATCGAATTTTAGAAAAATAACTTCCAGCCCCAGACCGGTTATCGCTTAACAATGTGTAAACGAATTATTTTCAATAATATTTTGTAGTAGTCCCGCGGGCAGAGATTGTTCGAATAGTTTGAGCAAAATCTTTCGGGGTTTTCCCCCAATGCATATGTACGTGTGTATGTTTGGGCGCATTGTATACACGCACAGACTATAAGGAGCCGCCCCGATGACTCTCAATTAAACGTATTTTAAGCGTTATGTGCTCCACCACCAAAGTACTGGAAAAGTTTTTGTGGGGGCGAGTGCCTTCACTTGGGAGCCAGTGGCCGGGAGCCGGGGATATTCCCAAAAACTTTTTCAATCGATGCCACAAAAGCAGCGCCAGGCAATTAATGCCACAAACGGGGAAAAAAGAAGCACCAGCAACAAAAGGGCATGGAGTGATTCGACAATAAGATACCTGGTACTCAGAGGTGCTAAAGGGTTCCCACAAGGGTTTCTCCATTAACACGATCAGTGTCCGCAGATTGTATCGATATATTGGATAGTGGTTGAGGCCATAGCATTATTTTCATACTCATCGTATCGCAAAGATCGCCGACAAATACACCCTCGTACTCTTCTGGCAATGGGTGTACAAAAGTGAGAACAAAACTGCGAGTGGAAATTGGCGTGTTTGTCTGCGTTCGTTGTTGTTGTTGGTGTTCTTGTTGCGCCTCCGGCATGGGATCAGGGGCCATCATAGAAAGGATTGGGGGCATCGTCTGCTTTTGAAGTAGTTCATTAAGTGATTGTTTGATTGATGGTGCCCCGAATGAGTTGTCTGCATCTCCATCTTCATCTGATTTGATTTTCATTGCTCAGGACCGCAGTTGCCCTCTGGCTTCATTTGTTTGGTTTTTAATTGGCCAGAACAACGGGGCTAAATAAGCGGCTAACGGCGCTGAGAGGAGGCTGATAATAGTACGGTTCTGGGCAATATTCGACCTTGCATGGACTTGCAGCAGAATGGAGTGGGAGGAGGCGAATTCAGGCACCTCCTTGCTTTTGTTTTGATTGATGACCTGGCTAGAACTAAATTTGAGTGTTCGCTTGTTAAGCTTATGCTCTATATATATACTATAATGGTCCTTTGTCTGGCAGTTGATTGAACGGTATTTCAATTAGGGGAAATTGGCATCGTTTGCGGCCAGAAATATGTTCGACAGGTCGATGGAATAACCGCCCAAACGCGACTCTTTTAACAATTCACAATTAAATATTACTTCCTCCCACATAATCCCATCAAATGTTGAGTGAAATGGAATGCAATTAATAATTGAAATTAGTCAAATATTGATGGACAATTGGTGGTATTCATTTCTATTTGAATATTAACTTCGATAAAGGCTTTTGTTGGTTAAATATTTGGACCCAAAACATTCCATTTACACACCCATTAGCCATTGTTCAGTCATTTATAGCATTTGTAAATTCAATTAGATACATGATTAGAGAGACACGAAGCGGAATTTCAGAGGAATGTCTCTATCTATTCGGCAACCATCGAAAATCATGTCACATTACGTATACGCCACGCACGCCAGTGACTCTGCACAGCGGCAATGTATGCCCAGCTAACTAGCTGCCAGCAAATAGACACAGACATAATCGTACACGGTCGTACGGAGGGAGATACAGAAGGACAAAGGATACGAGGCCATTGTATGGATGAGTGCTGAGGGAAAGGAAATCACCCATTCATAAACACATCTGTCTCCCCCTTTGCTCATCTGTCATCTGGAGTTTGGTTAGTCAAACGTTTGGTTACATTTCGCTGGCTAAAAATACAACTGGCAGGCAGGCAGGACTCTGCTGTGTCTCTGTCTCTGTGTATCCATAAGATACACACTGCGGAGCAGTGGATGGGGGTCCAGGTTGGTTGGCACTGCCACTGCGCTCATCTAATTATAGCTTCATTACGGCGCTGCCTGATGGCGGACCCCGGTCGAAGGACAAACGCTGTCCAAGTAGGCCATGTGCCACCTATGGGGCTTCGGCCTAGACATATTATTATCCAGCCAGTTGGGTAGCTTTCCCAGCTCCCAATGCGTCTGACAATGCCTCACTGCCAACAGAATCATCATCATCGTCTGCATTACCGGAGGGCGATAATAATGAAGAAAACAGCGCGAAATTGCAGCCATTAGTTGGCCCCAAAAAGCCATTGAAGAGGCCCAAGAGTGTTTACCACTTGGGCGCTGACATTTTTCTGGAATAACTGACACCACCCCGCCACCCTCCACACATGGGCGGCACAGCATAGAGACCCAGTGATTTGATTGTATTTGATTTGCCTTCACTTCTCGTGTGATTTTTCGATTCTTTTCTCTTGTTTTCGGGGCTCGTGTTGACGCTGATTGAATACAAATACAAATACAAACAAATGGTGCTCACCTGCATGTAAATAAAAGCTTTAATACATCAACAAATAATGGCATGTCTAACAGTCACCTTGCCACCCAACCACCCATCCAGCCACTCCCCATAGCTCACACTCACGTTGTGCCCGCACATCCGTTTCCGTTTCCCTTTTTTTTTTTTGGTTTTGTTCAATGTTGGGACCAAATTCGATTTTCAACATTTTACACTTTGATTTTCGGGGCTGTTTTGTTGTTTTTATATGCCGATGTCCTTGTCATTATGTGATTTTGTATTTTGCAACAATAGAATTTACGTGGGGGAGGGAGGAAGGGAGGTAGGGCAGGCGGTAGATCCTTAGCCCCACCTTGCGCAGGGCTCTGGCCTGTCGCCTTGAAAATTCCCCGTAGAGCATTTGACTTTAATGGCGTTCGGGATTCAGAGTGTATTGACATGTTATGATGCGTGGCCAAGAACACACACACACACTCAGGCGTTTTATATGTGTATAGATCCATATACTTTCTCGTATATAGCTTTATATCTGCTGCGTGCGTTGCCTGCCAACACACACACTGTCCCGTGCCGTGCCGTGCCTTTGTCTTCCCTCAGGAACCAGAGCCAAAGCACAAACCATTGCCGGACCCCGATTCGATCTCTGTTTTACTTCGAACCCCCTGCTGCAATATACCCCTCATATATTAATTCAATCACTTTCGCTGCATGCCCCGTTTTATGGACAGTTGCCGGTCCATTCTGCTTCTGACCTTATTATATTCGGTTGAAGCACATTTATGAGTTTCAGTTTCGGTTTTTGGTTTCAAAGATGAAACTTTAAATTTCCTTCCTGGCGTTGGGGTTGGCTCAAGGAAATGGCCCACAAATCGTAAACGAGACAAAGGACAGGCGTCAAGACCGTCGGGATGCCGGGATGTCGGGATGTATCTATATCTATATCTCATCCCTGCTGTAGCGGCATTAGATGCTGCTTCTGGCTGTTGTTGTCTTGTCTATATTGTTTCTTGTCAGCTTGAATTTTTCGTGATTTTTCATGTGCACACTGCCGCGCCGCTGTCTCTCTGTCTGACTGTCTGTCCGTCGAAAGAAAAGCAGAGCTGAGCGTTGTTTCTGTTTTTCTTTCAGTTTTCCCACTCAATATCCTTGCCCCAAGCAATCTACTCTCTCTAGGAGGGATATGCTAGGGATAAACTATGGTTATGGAAGTGGTTTGGTTCGAGGGGAATGTGAATGGGGATGACCTTTGCTGACAATCGGTTTCCATTTCGAAATCGCATTATATATGCTGCATCAATAAAAGTTAAATTGTCCTCCGTCTCTCCGCAAACTGCGGGACTGCGAGAGCATCAATATGGGATTTCATATTTGTCTGTTTAATATTTCAGCTTGGCCGTGAAAGGGATATGGGGCATATCCCACACAAAAAAAGGACGAACTCTCTCCCCGATGCGATTTGGGTGGCCCAAATAAAAACGAAATTAGACTGTGTGGCAGCAGCATCGGGCTGATTGAATCCCGAATCGAGTTGGCATTGTGCAGAAGTTGAACAATGATTCACTGCACTCGACTGCTGCTTCGCAGATAATAAATCATCGATTGAAAACCATTTGCCAACTATTTTTAGCTAAAAACTTTTGGTGTGAATTGAATAATTTATGGTTTTCCGTTTCTGTTTTCCTTGAAAAAGTCATGCAATTACATTTAACTACAATCATTTTATCTATTTCTGATCATATTTCAATATTGTATTGTACTCCTGCACTCCCTACTACTTTTTGGTTTATTAAAAGTATATTTATGGCGAAAGTGCGTGGCTAGACCTTTGGACACGTTCCACTTGAAACTGTCTGGCAGACGTAGAGCTGGATGGAGGCATCCCCTTATACAGGCACACATACGAGTATCCCCCGCAGACAGGAGGTCTATGACTTCTCCTCAGTCTCCTGTCTGATATTTAATAAATGAAATGAGAGCAGCGAAAGAGAAAGTTTAGACATGTAAGTGATTTGCTGGCTCTTTAAATTAAATTTCAACTTTTGGCCAACTTTACCATCGAAATGCCATCAAGCTTGATGTGAATTCCTGGAAGAACTCTCAAAATCAAATTCAATCTGTGAAAAGTGTGTAATTGCGGGCTAATGGGTCGGGAAAGTTGGCCCGAAAAAGACATCACCCAATCCCAATACCAATCCCAATCAAATGTGTTTCTGTTTGTGTGTGTCTGTGCGGGGGGTGGGGTAAATAAAATAGGTAGAAAATTGCTGGAATATTAGCCAGGAAAATGCCATAAAAATGTGCTCGCATTTATACAGTCGACTGTGCTGGGGCGTCCCATAAAAAGGGACTCCCAGGGACTCGAGAGCAGAACAAAGCCAGTACCAAGTCGATTCACTTGCGTGCCCTTACACATCGAAGCGTGGCATTCTGGCTCGCTCTTTTTGGGGGCCAGTCCCCTTAAGAGACAACGGCTGTGGGACACACACAGATACAACATACCGATACATGCATGGGTATAAATGCAAATGGCAATTGACTTTCATTGCGGATGTCGGGTGGCTCGTACTCGTAGAAGGTACTAGGGCGGTCTTTGGTGGGTGAGCCCAGCAGGCACAATGTCAAATTCAATCGCCAACGAAGGTCGTGCACTTGGCAGGAAAAGGCCAAAGCCAAAGCCAGTGGCAGAAGCAGAAGCAAAAGCAGTGGCGAAGGCACGGAGCCATCGACATTTACTATCGACTTAGGTGAGTGACTCGACTCCGATTCCGATGCCGTCTCCAAAACGGAGACGCCTGGCTGTGCCATGTACGTGATTCAATGCTAATTGTTGAGGCATTGCAGCAGCCACCTCTTGGGGCAAGTTTCCACTTCTACCTTTCCATTTCCTGTTCGACAATTTTGCGCTTCGTTTGTCAATGTCCTCGTCGTCGTCGTCGTCGGGCGGAACTTTTGAGTTGTCGTCGACTTCTTGGGGCCATACAATTAATTAACGCTAATGAAGGTGCCTGCCTCCTCCGCCAACTGTTTATCTGGCAAAGTTCTTGTTTGTGTTGACTGCCAACAGGCGAGGGCGCCGACAGGGTAGTATCTAATCGCTCAAGGTCCTGGTAGCCGTGTGGCTGCAGGTTGCTCAGCTCGCAGCCAGCTTGCTGCAGTTGCAGTTGCAGCGGATAACAGACAAAAACCAAAGCCAGGCACTTGTGCCAAGAGCAGGCTGACTCACCGCCCATCTTTCCACTCCTGGGCGGCCCCCACATGCTCGCTGAAACAATCAGCACAAAAAGTAACAACAATTGTGCAAAATACTTTCCTGTGTTTTTAGTTTTCCATTTCCATTTTTCTACTTTTCGCCCTGCCATCGCCAGAGAAACGAGAGTCCCACCCACTTCCCCTGTGATTGGGATACCCTATACTGTTTGATTCCAAGGGTATTTGTGCTTTCGAGGTTTTAATGCTGGCAACGAATAGATAGAAGGGTTGGAATAATTAATGGAACAGATCACTGCCTACCGGGAATGAAAAACTGATCTATCTGGATGCAAATTTTATGCATTAAGTTTCAGTCTCGAAGATTTTATCATTATATCATCCCAAGGCATCAACTGTGTCTTCTTTCCTCACATAGATGTAATTCTGATCATAATACATTCAGCTTTTGCTGTGGGAACAATGGATCTGCAAGGGTATCTGAATATTTGTCCCACGAAGAAAGCCTTTTTTTCCTGTATTTGTTGTGAGTGTGGTGTCCTTGATAAGGATGCTTCTTTTCTATTGTTAGCTTGGCATTTCACAAAATGTTCTCAACGTGCAGCAGCGCTCTCTCTATCTGCCCGGCTCTCTCCTCTTGCCATAAAGCCAGCGGCTTTTGAAGTATGTTTGTATGTGGCATGACTGCACGTGCTCCTACGGCCTGCCACCCATCTCTTCCTCTCTTCCCCACTCTCTGTCTTTGTAGTTCTTTCTTCTCATCTCTCTCGCACTGGCAAATGATTTGAAATGCAAAATCATGCGGAAGGCAGCCACAAGGCGGCAGTGCGGCAGACGCATGAGAGGAGCGCCAGCCACCTGCTCGCCTCTGCCACCGCTGCCGCCGCCATCTGGGTGGTCCAGTGCGTGTCCTGGTAGGTCCTAAGCACACTCCAACATGCACAGACATGCATGAAAACATATGTACAGCCAGCCACAAGTTAGACCCGATACGAGTGCCAGTACACCCGTGCATGCCAAAAGAGTACATAGTACACTCTTCGCAGTAGCTGGACGGCCAGTCGTGCGTAGTTCTTACAACTTGCTACCCTGTAGCACGAATAGGGGTATATACACGATGATACACAAATGATATTTTCTACGCACGCACTTCTCCAAAGGAAAACTGGTCTCCCCTATTCCACAGAGAGCAGCACCCTGTATTTCAATTAAAGCGTAAGGGACACGTTTCAGTCGTTATATTTTTGTGTCTGTCATTCCAAAACCTCTCATCACGAGAGTCAGCAGGAAAGCGATGTGATGTAAATTTATTTTAATACAGCCTGGTGCGTGTGTAAATTTGGTCAACCCAACGCCAGAGCCCCGCCAGAGCCCCGCCAGAGCCCCGCCAGAGCCACGCCAGAGTCCCGCCAGAGCCACGCCAGAGCCGCGCCAGAGCCCCGCCAGAGCCACGCCAGAGCCCCGCCAGAGTCCCGTCTCTACGCCACTGGTAAGAAGAGGACCCAGGGCATGTGGGCAAACAATTTTCACACTTTTTGGCTTTAACCCAGGAGTACAGTACATAACCGTAACCGTAACCGTGTAAATGTTATAAACAACCCGCCGGAAGCAGGGTCACATGCATCATGGATCGCAATTGGGAAGCCCGAGTCCTGCTTCTCGGTGTTCGGTGTTCGGTGCTCGGTCCGTGTTCAAATATGCTCAAATATTCAACAGTTACGAGTACGAGTCTGATTCTGACTATGAGTATGAGCGATGGATGGAAGCGCCCCGAGATCTACTGCCATGGCATGCAGTTACAATGCAAATGGCAAACTGCAGACACACACAGAATCCATATAGCATAGAGTTTTCCTGGGTGATGGCTGTGTGTGTGTGTGTGGGAGGGTGCGGATAGCAGCATCAGCAGAAGCGGCTGCGGCTGCCGCTGCAGCAGGCATCGAAATTAATTAAAAATTGCATAACCGCCACTTTATGGAAAGGCAGAGGCTGGCAGGGCTGCAGTGTGTGCTCCGCCCTTTGCCGGGGCGCTTCTTAATGTCTGACCCAATTTCCGCTAGACAAGAATGCAATCTAATTAGCGGAGGGAGTCCTGGTATACAGATAAAATTACTGCAAATTTAAGAAATTTATTTGCCATACGATATGGCCTCTCTATGGATACCACCTCCCTCTCTCCCCCCGCTGGATGTTTGCAAAGTCCCTGACTTTACCATACTACTGCGGTTATTGATAAATATACATAATATGTTGCAAAAGTCTATTGAAATATATGTTAGGCCAGGATTTGTGGCGACTTTTAGTCTATAATTATTATGTACATTTATTAATGTGCGGTTATTGGATTCTCATAATTGTATATCATTGACATTTGGCATTCATGCATGTTTGAAACTGTAATTCCTATTTTCTGCCTGCAGGCGAGGAGGAGGAGGACTCGGAGGCGGCCTTAAATTGGACGAAAATTTGGCTCAAATTATGCAGTTCATTATTCAGACAGGCAGGGCTCGGAACCGGCAATGCCACAGGAACCGCAGCAGCAACAGCAGCAGCAGAGGCAGCTGACCAAGAGCTGGAGCAGCTGTCAACGCTGCTGTCTGCTGTCAAGCCTCAAAAATGCCAACCTGAAAAATGCCAACTAAAATGCTCATCTATTTTCGGCCCAAAACTTGTCCGTCTGTGTGTGTGGGAGGGTGCGGGGGTACTCCTATCTGTGTGTGTGTGTAATGTAAGCCAAATTTACAAAAGAATGCTGGTAGAGAATGAGTAGCGCGTATTTGAGGCCAGAAGCAATGCAAATAGAGCTCCTAATACTGCAATTTAAAATGTAAATGCGAACAAGGCCGAAAGACCAGACCGCTGATGGCCAGCATATGAATATGTATCTGTGTGTGTGTGGGTGTGTGTGTGAGGATAAGGAAGGCAAGAAGGCACAGGCAAGATGGCTAGATGAATAATTGAACTTTCACTTCCGCCCCGGCAGCCTGATTGCCTGATAGCCTCCAAAACCCCACAGAACGTATACCCATGTGGGTGGTGTATGGCGGGTACCTCTTTTCGCTTTACGCTTTTCATTTTTCTTATTTTTCTTTTCATTTTCGTTGAGTTTCCTTTGTTGTTTGATTTGGCAAATGGTCGAAACATAAGCGAAACAATGTTAACTCTGGTTTTCCCCTCGGTGATCCCCCAGACGCGTCGGCAGAGGAGAGGCGACCTTGTTTCTTTGCTGCGGCTGACCGCTGTCAATTTATCTTTGCATATTTCCAGGCGTCCAATTAGTTTCGTCTCGCTGCCATTCGATTCGACTCGATTCGTTTTCCCATTTCCGCCTTCCGTTTGGCCCCCCCCCCTCGATACACCCGTTCCCCTCGTCCGATTTGTCCGGCGGTTGACAACAGTTTCAGACCCGATTTCATTCCCTCCGATCGGCCTTTGTTCCGGGGGGCTTTGTCTTAAGGCTTTTAGCACTCAATTAAATCGCTTTGCGGAGGGTCGTGTATTTATGAGTTTGCTTCCTTTGTCCTGTCTTATGGATAATGCTTCCAATGATAAATGACTTCATCTCCATTGGGTCACTCCATTAGGACGAAGTGCGTGTGCTTAAGTGGCATTTCGGGCCGCAAATCGATTAGCGGAAAGGATGAAAGGGAGAAAAAAACCCCTTGTCTTCTTGTATAAATTAAAAATTAATTAAATCCCAAGAAAAGCGGGTACCAACTGCCATTCGAAAAGTAATTAAAGCTGACCATCAATCTGTGGGCGAGACAAAACCCACGCCAAAGCCTAAGCCAAACCCAAACCCAATCCCAAGCCCGAATCCAAATCCAAGCCAAACATAAACCGCAGAACAGCAAGAAAAAATTCGACAAATTCGAAATGTATTTGTACGGCTTTGTGTGGGATTTTTGGAGAGAGCAAACACCATCGCTTGTGCGCTCAGCTGTAAGCAAACAGGCCAAATTCAAATAAGCAAAGAATAAGTTAGAATAAATAACTAACAAGCCAAAGTCTCGCCGCAACTCCTATCCCAACTGCACCCCACACAATGGGCCACACAACTCGCAAAGGAGATGATTCACAGCCAGACACAATGGGTGTAGAATTTCGACCCATGGAAACGACACAATTTGGATTATATCGTAATCGTCGAGAGGGAATCACTAGACTAATGCATACATTTCTTTTGATCATTGATTCATTTAAAGTTGGTCTCATTTTACATCACTTATGAATAAGATGATACCTTGAGGAGATGTCCGCTCCTTCAGCTTCAGCTTATCCCTGAATTTAAACACATAAAACCATTTTTATCGTATGCCCAGCATTTGCATCCACTGTACGCTCGGCTAACTTTGAAAGGTCGAACGAATGAATGAATCCCAAAGGTAAACAGGCGCTGCCAAATCCCAGATACTTTCACAAATAAAAGTCGCTCGAGGAAAAGGTAAAGATGCGGGCAAGATCTGGGTGGATGCTCGCTGTAAAAAGGAAAAACATTATAAAGAAATATCAGATAATATGGAATGCGGGGAAGCACACCACACCTGCTGCATATGATGTATTGTGCCACGGTTTTTCCTTCCAACAACCTCTGCTCTTCACTCAGACAAAGGCTGGATCCAGAAAACTGGGCCCTTGGTGTGGGCCTGAGCTGGGCTGGGCTCTCGGGCTGGGCCTGTGTTTCCGCTCTGGGGTTGGGGCCCTGGCGAGGCTGTTGTCGCTGTCTTGCTTTCGCTTGCTGTTATTTTTATGACGTATTGACAATGCGTTTGACAAAAGCACTTGGCTCCTAAGAGGAGGAGCCAGAGGAGACTCGAGGCAAAGTGGAAAAGCGCGACTGCCAGGCTTTCAATTTGTTGTTCTGTATTGATTTAAAGTTCACTTCAGTCGCGGTCGCTTTGTGACTGAGTGTCATACACACAGTGCCGGGCAGAAACCACATAAAACTCATTTCCCTGAAGGTACACAGAGAGAAATAGAGGTGGTCCATCACCCGAGAGACCCTCTCCCCCCTACCCACACATACATATGTATGGCACACATGTACGACACAAATAAATAGAACTCCCTTCCCTATTTGGCTGCTGAACTTTACTTAGTTTGTCTAACATGGGAATTACATGAGCTGAATCACCCAAATGTTTGCCTACTTTCATCCACAAGTATACCCCTCGGCTCTCAAGTATTTGCCAAAAATTCGTGTGGCAGGAGGCGGTGGCGGATGCTGGCATCGATTACGCGGCAAGCAAATTGCAAAATAAATGTACATAATTTGAAAATTGACATTTGCTAATGATAAGCCTCTGCCGCTGATGATAAAATATAGCCACGACGACGACCAGCTCCAGGAGAGAGAGAGAGACATCGAGCAGCAGGCACGAATGGTATCAGCAGCTGCTTCCGTCATACCAACGGAAGGAAGTCAATTTTAGGCCCAAAAGTGAGAGGCAATTTTCCCCTCACGGCTCTCGTGCATGGTAGCTGTTTATGGTAAATTAAACCAATTGAGTGGGATTACGTCTAAGACACTACTCCACCTCCACAGCCACAGCCGCACCACCCCTGGGCACTTGGAAGTGTTTTCTGTGTGGGTTTCAATTTCATTGTCTGCCCGGCTTTGTATTTACAGAGCCTGCGGCTAACGAAATTTATATACCCATGGAATGCCATCAAAGGCGCAAGGTGTTTATGGGCTTAGCTCCGACTCTGACTCTGCCACTGACTATGGGGGTCTGCTCTAGTCTGCCTGGGTCTGGGTGTGTGCCTGCCTCTGAGATTTGCATGTTCTACAAATTGTTCCAAGCCACTGAAGCTGCTCCTTTGGGTAGATGAGAGGGGGGCCAGCCCTGCGCTGCCTGTTCTTCCTGAATGGCAGATAGAAGACAAATAGCCAGCACGTTGCGGTTCATTTAACTGCCACAACAAATGCCAAATTGATGCAAATGTAAATGGAAATCGAATTCAGAACGCGACAGTGGAATTCCAAAACAGGAATCAAATGTTGAGTGAAGCCTTAAAGAAGTGCCCATACTCTATCATGATGAATGGTATCGGAGTTAAAGCAGATCCTATAAATGATGGAATTTCTCTTCCTATTCCCATCCCGTGAAACCGTGGGTTGTGCCCGAGAAAATCAATAAATTCCAATGCCCTCTTAACCGCAATAATGTATAAAAGAGCGTATTATGCTTGTTTTATTTAAGTATCATTACTAATATCTATTCAGAATAAAACTCACTTACCCATTCATCACCATTGAGAGAATGGCTCGAGACTCGAGTTGCTCTTTTCAGGGCAAAGGCATTACAGAAATATGACTAAATCAATCATTTATCTTTTCAATTGCAGGACTTGGCAAACGATTGGCCATAATAGCATTCATTGAATCCGAAAGAGCAAATGTCGGGCCTCATGTCGTTCCCATTTAAAGGCCACAGCTGCATTGGCTTTTGCCACTGAACACTAGCACTTACTCGTATTCGTACTCGTACTTGTACTGGTACATATGTACTATACGGATTGTGGTCCCTACTATGACGCTCTTACAAAGACTTACATCCACGGCAGCCAGCACGGCCAGGACAATTCTCGAGGGGAGCTTTAGCAGCAGCAGCAGTAACGCCATCAGTAGGACAAAGGAGTCACAGTTCCAGTTGCAGTTGGAGCCATTCACCGTACCGATGCCATTGCTGGAGGCTTCGGCATCACATGCCCGATATTTGAATTTCATTGCCGACGGTCTCGTGGACGACGGTGCTGGGAGTTCAGGAAGCGGCGGCAGCGGCAGCAGCATCAGCAGCAGCTCGGTCACCATCGAAGACGTTGTGTCTGGCCGAGGACAGGACATCAATGCCAGTGCCGCCGCTGCCGACGACGATGCCGAGGGCAGCACACATCTGACATTCGTCTTCGTCAAGTGTTTCATTATTGGTTTCATCATACTGGCCGCCATCCTGGGCAACATGCTGGTGATTGTGTCCGTTATGCGCCACCGGAAATTGCGGTGAGTCCTTTCACTGCTGTTGTCCTCTGTCCGCATTGTGGTTGTGTATGTGTGCTTGTATGCAAGTACATATGTCTGACCGACCGCTTGTTTGTCGCCTTCTCATTAATTTATTGCTCGAGTATCAAGTGGTCCATGTTAATCGACTGGGTTTCAATTTCATTAAATTCTCTTCGATTGCTCTCGAGTAAATATATATATTTTATTTGGTGAGAGCTTTATTCAAGTGACAAGTTCTGAATGATGAATTTATTGTAAGCGTATTTCCTTTCCTTCAGTTCTGTCTTGATTCTTTCACTTCTGTTGTTGTTGAATTGTGCGGACTACCCGATGTGACATTGTCAGATATAGTTGTCAAGGACATGGCCTCTGTCCTTGGCTCGTATTTCGCACCTTCCTGCCGAGTGCTGCTTCGTTTGCGATGTTGACCGCGATGGGGTTCGCCTCGTTTTGGTGTGGCCATTAATTTGTCATCATTTATCATATTTTTCCAACCATTTTTGCGTGTCAGGCGAACAGAACTCGTCTTGTACTCGTACATTGGATTTTGCTAGGCGATGGATGGGGCGTGGCTGGTTGATTCCTTTGCCCAGCGACAGAGTCAAATACCTAGATACGGATACGGGCGTAATTACATTAGAAATGTTAATAAACAGCGAGCATAAAAATATGGCTGCCTACTTAAGGGGACGCCATTGCCATTGCTATTGCCATTTACTTTATGTGCGGCCATATAATTTGTCAAATTTATGAATTGAGCGCCGCCTCCACATGAGATATGCCTGTTGGGGGTCGCTTTTCCAGGTGGTGCGCCTTGGGCTTCGTCATTCTGTACGTGTTTTAGCCGCAAATTCATAAGCCCAACATCGCTGGCATTTAAACAACCAAACATAAAACACTCAGACAATAAGGATAGGCTGGCCAGAGGAGGAGAAGGAGGAGGAGGAGGGGCTTCGAGGCGACAATGCTGTAACCTAACCCCCGGTACGTTCAATGTCAAGGCAGAAGACTATTAAAGCAGACTCAAGAAAACGTTGCCATTGCCATTGCCTTTGCCTTTGCCTCTTGGCAATGCCTTGGTGACATGGCACACACACCTGACATTTGTGTGTGTCTCTCTCTATGAGGCTGAGGCTGAGACCGAGACCAAGACCGAGACAGAGGCTCATTTAGCCTGCCAGGGACAGGCAATTTGGGACCTGACCCTGACTGCGTCTACGAGTATTTCATGTTGCCATTTTTATCTCGACGGTTTGTGGGTCCTCCTTTCCTTCACCTTCACCTTCGTCCTCGCCCTCGCCCTCGCTTTCGCTTTCGTCTTCATCTTTTTGCCCCTCCATTATTGTGCTCATTGTCATGTGCGTTTTCCGCACCATTTTCACCTTTTATGCCTCGGTACACAGTTTAAATCATCACGGCAAATTAGACTTAATTACGAAACAACATGTATTCCCACTTAGGCCTCCTCCATCTTCTGAAATATGTTGTACTCGTCTACGCACATGGCCTCGCATGGGGATAGACATATCCCATGAGAGATGGACAGTTACACGATAAACCTCCATTATAAACCGAACAGGATTCCCTGACATTCAGCAATCAATAAATAAAGTGACAAATTAAAGAGCAACTTCCTTCATGGCCACGCGGGCAAGGTCAGTTTCCTGTTTTCCTCCACTTCCTCTTTCTTTTCCTATTAGCTGCCATGCCACTGGCACTTCCATCGACGGACGGCACAAAAACTGCCAACTCATAATTGTAATCAAACTTGACACCTATCAACCATCCTCAACCCAATCTCCTCCTTCTCCTCCTTCTCTTCCTCCTCCTCCTCGTTCTGTGTCTGACCTCCTCTTGTATTGTACGTCCACCCACTATTTAATCGGCTTTCGAGCAACGCCTCAATAACATTTTCATTCTCCCTTTGATGCGGCTGTTGTGCGCTTTGTACAGGACTTTGCGGTGGTTAAAGCTCGCCCTCAACCGGTCGGTTGACTCCCTTTTGCGGCTCTGTACTCTTAATTAGGTTTGTGGGCGGCAGTTCAATGTCCGGGCGAAACGTACACTGTAGCTGAAGGAAGACGAGACCCATAGTTAGCCAGTCTAGATTTAGATATTGATAGACGATATAGGTCAAAGACAGTGTCAAGCAACGACTCGGCTTGAATTTCACTTCTGGCCTTGGTGTGAGTACGAATGCACGAAAGTTCGCCCTCCGTCATTCATATTAAATTATTTCAGTCTGGTTTTTCTTTATTTTCCTTCGTCAAAGATTCATTGGAAAAGTATGATTCACTCTTGGCTGTAAGTGGGTTGTGTGTGCTGGAAATCTGTTCGGACGGCCCTCGCCGATAAACGTATTTGCCATCCGCCATGTTGCGTATACGCCGCGTGCACATAATTGACTTAACATTTTGCGGTGCCACGCAATGCTGCTGATTGTCGGTGGAAGTTGTGGCGGCGTTAAGCTAATTATTAATTAACCCATTAAACAATGAAATCCACTCTGAGAAGCGCCACGCCAAGCCACATTCACTGGCGGTCACACGCGGCGAATAAGCAATGTGAGTGCCACGATGGTGCGGGTGTGGATGTGCGTCAAAGTTTTCAACTTTAGAGCCCCAAGTCTGAGGAGACGATTAGCACTAAGAGCTGAGTGCCACTGAGAGCTGAAAGCTTAATGCTCAAATTCAATTTGAGAGCAGTTTGAGGAGCAGTCTTCGAGAAGAGTGGCTTCCGTGTGTGTCCTTCCGCCTTTCGCCTTTCGCCTAGTCTCGTGCGTCTCTCCGTCTGGTCGTTGGTTTTACGCTTTCTTTCATTTTTGCAGCATCATTACCAACTACTTTGTGGTTTCACTGGCCGTGGCCGACATGCTGGTGGCCCTCTGTGCGATGACATTTAATGCCTCCGTTATGATATCGGGCAAATGGATGTTCGGCTCCATCATGTGCGACATGTGGAACAGCTTTGATGTCTACTTCTCCACGGCCAGCATAATGCACCTCTGCTGCATATCGGTGGACAGGTGAGTGATCCAGAGTTTCGCACATTAAAAGGAATAGGAATCTAATTCAAGTTTCCATCCAGGTACTATGCCATTGTCCAGCCACTGGACTATCCGCTCATTATGACGCATCGGCGGGTCGGCTACATGCTCCTGATGGTCTGGCTGTCGCCGGCGCTGCTCTCCTTTCTGCCCATCTGCTCGGGCTGGTACACAACGAGCGAGAACTGGAAGTATCTCAAGTCGAATCCTCATGTGAGTAGAGCACTTTAAGAGGGGGCTATAATGAATTTGATTGCAGTCTGCACACTGTAAATGGAAGAAGCCAATTAAGTAGGTGAATCAATGTGGGAAACCACTTTCTAAGTTCATTCAATTTGATATGGGTTACAGATTGGTTTGAAGTTCAATTTACCGTGCCCTTTCCTGCTGTGCCCTGCCCTACCCCGGACTGCTCTGTGCATTATTTATTCAATTTTCTAGCACATCAAACTAATAGAAAATTCTAATTCAGTGTCTGTGTGCGGTATCGACTTTGCATGCATTTTGCATCACATCACACGAGCGTGTGCGCGCACAAACACCATAGACAGATCCTAGCCCCGGGCCCTGTATCCGTCTCAACGGAAATTGATTTATGTTTCTCTGTGGCCGAAGCAGTTTTACGCCTTTCAGGCGCTCAGCCGACAGGTAGCATATTTATTACTCCATTTTATTGGTTTTATCCTACCTACCACATGCTTCGACACTCGGCCCGGCCCAGTCCAAATATTTGCCAACTTCTGAGGGTGCCGATGCAGCCCAATCCCCAATCCTCCGTTAGCTACTCGTCCTCCAGGTCTCATTGCGCAATAAAAATGCTGATGGAGAAATAAATGTACATAATTCTATTTGAGCTTTGCATTGGGTATGACTTTGGCACAGGCTGTGCATAATTTTCGCGTCCTGTTCCTGCCTGTTTCTGTCTGTTCTGTCTGTTCTGTGCCTCACCTGTCATGCCTCCTTCTCTGCCTGCCCGCCTGCCGAAGCTCCCCAATGAAAGGCCTTTGCATACATTAGCATTCGAGTTGGGCTTTAATTAGTTTTACTTGTTTATGCTAATAACAAGAAGGCAGGAACATGGTGTCTGTCGGACGGGTGGAACTTCGTCCTTGCCATAAATCTGATTAGATGTCTTCTGGCTGGCCTTTTGTCCTTCCTGGCAGCGCCGTAATGCACGCTGTAATTGAGTTTTTATTGCCGCACTTGGCATTGCAATAATCGCATTACGCATACGCAACGTTGAGCAGCCGCAAGTTGCATTACATTCCATTACTGGATCGCGGGTGATGTGGTACCCGACCACGTCTACAGCCATTTTGATTTGTTGACATTCGAAACGGGCTCTAATTGAGTTGGCTCTCTGACTTGCCCTTCTCTGCTCTACTCTGCTCTACCAATTTGCCAGATATGCGAATTTAAAGTGAACAAGGCGTATGCCATTGTCAGTTCGTCGATGAGCTTCTGGATACCGGGAATCGTGATGCTGTCGATGTATTACCGCATTTACCAGGAGGCCGACCGGCAGGAGCGTCTCGTATACAGGTAACCGAACATTGCCAACATTGGCCAAGTGGCCAATTCATTTGCCCAGCGGCAATTAACGCTAATTACTTGTGCGAGCCAGGTCCAAAGTGGCGGCCCTCCTCCTGGAGAAGCATCTGCAGATTAGCCAGATACCCAAGCCCCGGCCGAGCATTCAGGTGGAGCAATCGACCATAACGACGATGCGGAGGGAGCGAAAGGCGGCCCGCACTCTGGGCATCATAATGAGCGCGTTCCTCCTCTGCTGGCTGCCCTTCTTCCTATGGTGCGTACAGTACACTTGATACAGTTCCCAATAATCATGTAATCTCTCCATTTTCTCCATTTTTCGCGGACAGGTACATCGTCTCGTCCCTCTGCGATAGCTGCATTACTCCGCGTGTCGTGGTGGGCATCCTCTTTTGGATCGGCTACTTCAACTCGGCATTGAACCCCATTATCTATGCATACTTCAATCGCGATTTCAGGGCTGCCTTCAAGAAGACGCTCAAGGTGAGTACGGGTGCGTGGTGGGGATGGGGTTGGGGTTGGGCGTGGGGGCCATCTATTGAGTAATTTTTACCTGTTTCCGACATTGAGTTATATTCAGTTCAATTCCGCTATTGATTCGGCCCCACCATTACCACTGAATTCTCTGCACACCCGTCCTAGACTTAGTTAAGAGCTCCAGCGACTGCTGCAACGACCAAGGACGGGGACAGCCACACGGCCACGGCCACGAGAATGAGAATGCGAATGCGAGTGAGAAGTACAACAGCCACATCGAGAAGAGCCACCGCCATAGGGGCGCACATTTTGGTAGCTACGAGTACCTATTGTATCTCCTGCAGCCACATTGGCCCATAAGTAGTAAGCCAAGTAGCTCGACTTGGAAGCGTAGAAAGAGTAGCGTACTTATTAGATATTGCTATGGCTGCTTGAAAGAAAATCTCATCAAATTCTATTACATTTTTGCCTGAAGAACAATCTCTGCACGTGCTCTGTCTGCCTCTTTGCCTGCTTTTGACTGCCTTTGACATACTCTCGCTCCTTCATATCGAAAGCCAGCTCCTGGCTCCGGGGTTCTGCCTGGAGTCGGTCTAACGCTTTAGCTCTCTAATCGCTCAACATCTTGCTTACCTTTCTCTCTATCTCTCTCTCTCTGTATTTCTTCCATGCACAGCTGGGGCTTTCTTTGCTGATTCGTTGCCTCATGCCCGACAAAAGCTAAACGCGCCCGAGTATGCAATATAAAGCATAAAATGTAATATTTAAATTAAAAGCAAAAGCTCTTCTCCACTTGTATATGTATGAGTATGCACACTAACACACTAACAACCTCTCACACACTCACTTGCCCGCCACCAGCAGCCGCAACAACAACAACACCTTCCACACACACACAAAAATGTATGAAACACAAATGTCTGATGATGAAATGTTATTTATCCTGGCTCTTTTTTATTCCTTGTCCCCTTTTGTGCCACACTTTGACACAAACACACGCACATGCACCCACACAGTTACCCAAAGGGTCGCACACAAACACACACAGGACTATGGTCATGGGATCCCTTTTTTCTACGAATATCCGGTCTTTCACTTTGTTTAGCATTTTTATACCCTTCAAATTCTAAGGGCATTATGATTTGGTAATCATCGTTTTGGTTTCTACTGAGTATGTAGATATATGTTTATGATTCTTGATCATATTTCATGGTCGACTCGATATAGTCATGTCCGTCTGTATGTTTCATGTATATGATCAATGATCATCTATGCTTTTCCTGCACAGATCTATCTTAATCTGCAGTCAATCTGCAGTCCTGCAACTCTCTTCTCACTTTCTGAAATTCGAACTAATGCCAACCAAAACCAATTAGATCCACAGAAGAACCCATATAACGAATCTGCAAGGGTATCAACTGTTTCGCCTCCCGAATGTTGTCTTTCATTTTGAGTTTAGCATTTTTTCTGTGTATTTTTGTTTGTCCTTTTTCGCCATTTTTGGGTTTTTCTTTGTTTTTTGTGTAAAACCAAATTGTCACAGACATGTGCCGCCGCCACCACTCGCTCACAAAGTCTTCATCTATCCGCTTGCTCTCTGCCCCTGCCTCTGCCACCCCTGTCGACTGTCGCCCGCCTGCTCGTTCGTGCCTCTCGTCGTGTCCCGTCTAGTCCCGTCCCCAACGTCGTTTGCCTATGCTTAACCTTTAAGTACTGTTACTACATATACTCGTCCAAAGTAGTAAGCCACGTCTCTGTGGCAGCTCTATTAACTTATAACACATCTAATACACATACTATATCTGAGGACTATGCCCTGGCCAGAGTTCCAGGGACTGCTCCTTCACCAATCTCATTGCGGACTTGTGCGTATGTGTCTCTGCTTTTCTCTTCCCCATAGAGCTGCTGCTCCTATGCGTTCATCGATTGTCGCCCCAGCCACCGGAGGGGCGGCCGGGATCTGGACTTTGGCGGCCCCAGCAGGAGGGGGACCAACGGAGCCAGGGTCGGCTCGGGATCGGCCGAAATGCCCAACTGTATGAACTCAACGGCCTCCTCGGAGATACACATGGGTGTAATGCGAGCCCGCCAGTACGCCGTCAATGTGACACCCACCACGGATGCCCAGCAGCAGTTGCATCCTCTCTACACCAACTAGTCTCCCTGGAATGCTCCTCCGCCTCTGTGTGCGTAGTGTGTGTACATATATGATTGTGTAGTTGTCTCTAGGTGCAAAGCTATTGCCAGATTGAAAAATTAATCACAAATTCCCACACACACTGCATCGACAGGAATTTCCAGAATTTAAACAAAAGCTACAACAAGAACAAAACGACAATCCCACAGATAAAAAGTCAGCCTTCAAAGGGTGCAACAGCAAAAAAATCACCAGGAAATAAAGATAGAAATATTTCGACATGAAAACGAGCAAGGAATTCCATAAAGCATTCAGTAAGCATTCAGTTGACATTTAGAGAAACACAAGTGAATATACGAGTATATGTAAAATATGATATTGTATGTTTGATATACGTATATATAGAGCTAGTTGTTTACCTATAGAAAATATGAGGATGTGGAAAAGGAATGCAATTACAGTAAAAAACATAAAAAAAGACAATTTTAGGCTTGAATGAAAGTAAAGCAAATATTTGGTTAGAACTTGAATTTAATTTGATATTTCTCAAAGAAATGATTTAGTTTTGAACTGTTTTGAACTCCTTTTCGTTATACATTCGAATGATCTTGTTCATAGAACTAAAACCAAAGAAACATACATACTATATAGATGAGTGTCATATGCTATATAACCACATACTATAATCATTCAAATATGCATATATAGAGAGAGCCCTGAGCAAAACTAACATAATCATATCCATGGGGTCTATTAGCCACTCTGCTCTGCTCTGTCGTTAGTACCTAGTAGCTGCCGGACTTCAAGTCTCTCACAAATGTTGTATGTAGTGCAAAGCCACATAAATAAGGAGTATACTCATATGAACTATAGCTACCTTTACCTCTACCTTTATCTTTACCTTTACCTGCTGATGCAACTGTCGATACAAGATACGAGATACAAGGTATTGTATGTAGATGCAATTGACATTCATAGAACTGTTCTGTAGACCTCTCTAGCCCCCCATGCCAGCCGTTGTTCTGTTGCCTAGACAATCTTACTGAAAGCACACACAATACACTTATCGCTCATTCTGGGCCAGGTTTACTCTCGCTTTCGGCCACAACTGTAACTGCCACGCCCCTGAGCCACACGCCCAACCCGAATTTGTCATCGCCGTTCGCCGTCGCTCGTCGCTCGTCGTCCCCATAAATCAAAGGGAGTTCAGCGGGGTTCAGCATAGAACAAACAAGAAATTGGCTGGAATTGTTTGTCTAAAATATTAAATCGTTCCAAATACGAATACAAGCAAACGCTCACTTTTTTCCTGCGATTCAAAGTCATTATTTAAAGCGCCGGCTTAAGAGCTCACTGCTGTCGACAAATTGGCAACCGTCCGGCCCTCTCTTTCGGATTCGGAATGACTACGGGGTATATTATAGGTAGTATTTTCCTTTCCCTCCGTGTCTGCCCGTCTGCCCGTCCGCCCGTACGGCAGTCTTGTCAATATTTGCTTTATTTAACTTTCGGCGCTTTTTGTTTAAACTGAAGAACGCCACGGCATAAGTTTGCCGTCAGCAACGCCGATAACATTCGAAATGTAGCCAAATATTGTTAGCTAAATTAATGTTAAATGAGCAAACGAAGGGGCGGGCAGGGATAGAACGACTGGGGGATACTCTCAGCCAAAAGAGTTTTAATTATTTCATTGCCGCATTGCTACTGTTGTTGACTCACGTGCCTGATTGCGATGTCGTGTAAATGCCAGCCCGAAAGATTTCCAGGTGCATTGTCCTGAGAAAAGCATTGCATCCGTTGAGGAAATACAAAACATACGAGTATACCTGATTAAATAAATATACAAAAAAGTGAGCCTAAAATAGGAAGCAATCTTAGGGTATCACCAGGTGTACGGCACACGTGTCGGGCAGTTGGTTAATCAACTGCTTCGAACGGCAAAAAGCGTCATAAACAATATGTAGCTATACGATTTAGTTGAACAACAAATTGGCATGTCAACTGACGGTAGGAGGCATGTGACTTTTCGTTATAAATAAATAAATTAAGCAAACGCTGGAGGAGAAAATTAAATAACTAAATGATGATAGCTGCTAGTCGACTCATTCCGTGATCCAGTCCCAGATAAGTTTCGCACATCCCAAACGAAGAGATATGATATCTCATGTGGACAATGCATGACTTTGCTCCAGCGCCTCTATCCTAACGTTACTGACTGATTCATTTCGTTTCTACATTTTATTGTACCTTTATGACAATGCGTGCGGCTATTTGAAATACAATTTACCTAAGCTTTGACCGTGTCTGTAATTGTATATATGTATGTAGATCTGTGTGTGTAGAAGATTGAATCCCTAAATCTATCGTGTGTATCTTGTGTGTAGCCAATAGATGTCACACAAAATAATAAATAAAGAATAAACAAGAAGCCAAAACAGAATCGCTATCAAATAAATGTCCAAGAGAAACGTTGAGCTAAAGCTTACAATATTTTGTAATGAAATTACAAATTGTGAGCAATAATAATAATGGTAAAATAATTGTTAAAAATACTCGTATCCGTGTGTATTATTGATGTGTACAATATGTGGTGGGAAAGCATTAAAACCGGAGAACGGCAGACCACATTATTGCAATAAGTAATTACCAATAAATGTGCAAACTTGTAGAATTATACGTAACTCTGTGGCCCTGTGGCCCGTTAAATATGTAATACAAATATTATTGTACGTCGAGGAAACGTGGTAGCAAACGGGTACGAACATCAGAATGTTAATTAATTTGTGGAAAATACGAGTATATACAAATCTGTTGGTGGCTGCGATTGTCGATTGTGGGTCAATTTTCGGAATCGGAGCTGAGATACCTTCCAAGTTTCACAAGCGAGAGAACCGAGAGACAAACTCTCTCTCGCGCTCTCTCGACTTTGGTAAATGTTAACAAGCGTTTTGTCAGTGGAAACTATATTATATTATATATATATTTATTATACAAAGGGAAATGATATGCATGTACATATGTATGTATGTATGTATGTATGTATGTATGTATGTATTGTATGTGGTGTACCCGTGTACGAGTACATTCAAGAAATGAAGCAATTACAATCGTATGGAATAAAGTAATAATAATAAAAAGGTTCAAAACATCAATTGTGTTGTGCTCTTTCATTCTTTTCACTCTACTCGTTACACCCATCCACACGAAGATCTTCATTTCTGCTCAGGTAGAGATGCGACAGGTGGGGCAGAGGCCGTGTGGTGCCCCTCGTTATGAGTGATTGTTATTGCTATACGTATCTCTAAACTTTTTTTGTATTAACTGATATGCATTGTAGACTCTAAGAAATTTACGGCCCATCATTCGTCCGACGATAAGCCAAGCAGCGAAACAGAAAAAAGCAAAACAGGGGAAAATAATATTAGTACAGGAAATTGATTTGAATTGAATCGAATCGCTCACCTTTCTTTCGCCGCCTTGAAGGACTTCTTGCGCTGCTTGAGACACACGTCCTGGGCGGCATCTGGATTGGGCAGATCGCTGGGCGATATCATGGTTATGTTATCCGGATGGCAGAAGAGGGCAATAGAGTGCCTGCCCCGAGACCGTACCGACTCCTGTTCAGGCACAACGACGCGGTGTTGCTGCATTCAAAATAGATCAAAATCCACATTAGCTGCGAACATTTATTTAGTCCATCGGTTGGGCAAGGCTCACCAAGGCGGGATAGCGATCCTGGGTCCAAGTGTTCAGGATTTGGCCGCAGTTGACCAGAATGGAGCCGGGCAAATGGCCAACGCGATGCCATTTTTCACTGCCGGGTAGCTTCACCTCCAGGCCACCCTCCGAGTCCTGGGCCAGCAGAGTAAACGTGCCGTAGTCCACATGTGGTGGGCAGGTGATGACAGCTCCGTTTCCAAGCTTGTGCTCGAAGACCTGGCCATTGGGCCCGTCCAGCTCATTGAGCTCCGCTTCGTCGCGGGGATTGTTCTCGGGACGGAAGTCCGGCTGGTTGGACAGACAGCGCTGGTAGCTGTAGAGGCAGCGACCCCTGATGGAGTCGTTCTGGCCGGGCTCGTCGTCCACGATCGGGGGGTAGTAGAGCATTCGCAGGGAGGTCATGTTGTCGTGGTCGCCGGACAGCATGTGTGAGTGCTTTTCGAGGAAGAACGTGGACGGAATGTCCAGGGAGACGGCCAGCGACTGCAGAATGAAGCTGGCCAGCGCCTTGAAGTCCGTGGCCAGTGTGCTGATGTGGTCCGCGAATCCGGGCAGCGGCTCTTCTGGCAGATTCTTGGCATTCAGTGTGCAAATGTTGAATGCATGACGCAGCTCGGGGGCACCGGGCTTCCCGGCGTACCGATCCTGGCCGCGACTCACATAGCCATGCTTGTCGCCATCTGTGCGGATGTAGTGCTGCTTGACGTCCGGCGGTAGGTCCACAAAATCATCCAAATGATCCCAGGCAGTCTTAAGCTGAAAGCAGACAATAATTAGAGCTCGATATTCGCTGATGTATGATGGCGTCGCGTCGCTTACCTTCTCGTCGGATATGCCATGGTTGACCAGCAGAGCCATACCCTTCTCGGACAGGGCCTTTTTCAGCTGGTGGCCCACGCGATTGACCACAGACTTGACAGGCACCTCCTCAATGCCTGGAAAATACAACAAAGGAGAAAATAAGCACGATTAGCTGGCGTGGGAATGGCCAGCGGAACCTCCACTTAATCGTCAATTGTTTTACGAGTTCTTGGAAATACAAGTATCACCGCTAGCTGGCAATCTTAAAGTACGGGTAATGGCCGTGTGTTTATGGCACACCTACACACATATATGGAACACCTGCCATAAATAACCGACTCTCGGGCACTTGAATGCTTTAAATGATTTGAATGTCACGGCTTGCCCATTGAGAAGCGTGGCTGAGCAGCTATCCACGTGCCGCTTACCCAACACAACGTAAGCGTCCCGTCCAGCAGTCGTATCGCCTTAGACAATCATCGACCAACCCCGAAAGACCCCACAGCTGGCGGCACACTTTCATTGCCATGCCACACAAGAAGGCAAGAAAGCAATAAAGGTAGTAAATGCAATCAATTTCAATGCGAGCGGATGGCGTTACCGATAATGGCCACGACAGTGTGGCAGTATGGCAGTGTGCGCAGCGGAAAATTAAATAGAAAATAGAAAATGCAAGGAAAACCGCAGCGGAAGTCCATTTCGCCATTCAGCACGCGACCCTGCCGTGCCAGAGCCCGCCCCAAGATACTCGTCACTTTTTTATCTGGAAGTGTCTGCTCTTCAAGATATCAAATGTGGGGTTTTCCCCATGACCCGACTGGGGCCTTCGCCAGCCCTCCTCCCTCTGCCTTCTACTTTCGATCGCTATGAATGAATGCACGGTGAATGCAAAATAATTATGTCCATACATATGTATATCCCACCTATAGGGGGTACACACAGGGCGTGTGGGACATCTATTTTTAGGTTCCTACGTTAGAGCTGGAGCTAGAGCTTCAGCTAGAGCTTTCTGCCCATGACGCACTCTTTCACATACTCGGAAGGCTGATAAGCGATTTCAGTATCAGAATTTCACAGTTAATAACAATTACGTTGTGTTGCGTTCCAGCTCTTATCACTAAGTGTACTGTCGCCAGGCGGCAATTGCTGGAAAGTGCTCTTCCCTTCCACTGCCCGCTTACAGATGGGAGGCATTGAAGGCCCCCCAGAGACAGAGCCCAGATGATGTTCCGAATAATGATGATGATGATGATGATGAGGCACAGGGAGGTCAGTCGGGCGATGAATTGAATGAATTCAATTGACGACACTACATATCGCCTTTCGTTTTCATTAGAAGTCGGTCCTGTAGTATTTTTAAGGTTTTATAATTCAGTTTTTGTTGTTTTTTTCTGGTGTGCGGTTTCTGTTTGCATGCAATTCAATTAGGCGCCAATTGGGATGCGAGTCGCTTTTCAATTTGCCATTTTCAATTGCCACAGATGCCACATTCGCGTACATGTACATGTAGTACGAGTTGTTAGTGCTAACTTGTTGCTAATTTAGCTAATTGAGTCAGTAGAATAGCAACTGAATACGAGTAGTTCCCCCCTCCAATGGGGAGGCCAATTCGTTTGAAGATCATCTCGGCTCGCAGTCGTGGAACGCAGCCAAAGAGCACTACACATACAAAAACAGAAATTTCTCGACTCTGTTTGCTTTCCACATGCTTTTGGCATGGGTATTGGTACATATTTTCTGTTTACGTATCGTACAATTCAATCGTTGAAAATTGATTGGCTTTTATGCATTTATGGCCAGCCATTAACTTTCAGTCGTGCTCTAGGCATTCCCTTTGTCTGTAATTCAATTGCTTCCATGGTTCTAATAAGTTCCATTCAAGGTACATATGTATGTATCATTGGAAAGATACAAATAGATTTAACCGCTCGCCAAGCGAAAAACCCAAATATCATTGGCTGGCAATTTTTAATTCAATATTTATAGACCTATTTGCTATCGAAACATATATAGTATACGGCTATTATGGCAGCAATTTAGTTGCGGAATTTTGCAGAGGAGTATGGCCGTGCATTGGCTATAATTTATTTATAGCAAACTGAATTGCGGGCCAGGAAAAGTGGTTTTCCCTGCATGGGGCAGAATGGTTTGCAGATGTGCGGCCAATGGAAATAATAATTCCAATGGCATTGAGAATACAAAAGTCAACGGCATCGAAGAAGGTAATTTGTCTGGCAGGCAGTAAACAGAATACAGAATACTACTCATATTTGTACCTATCAATAAAGCTTAGCATCAATTTGGAGCCGCAAAACGTTGAGTGTGAAAAATAAGCGCAAAATGATGGTTGAAGGCTTCCGTGCTGCTTGGCCAGCTGTCAGGTCTGTCCGCGAAGATCCGCTGAGAACTCAATTCATTCTGAATTTTTTGGATCACATTAACATAGGGTCAGGAGAAAACCCGCAGAAGTCTGGCCAGCAGCAGAGAGACGAGCCAATACCAAGCGCCAGACACGTCAGCTTCAACAACCGAGAATCAACAGGTTTAAGCTGGTTTCAATCGGTTGCAGAGCCACTTAATATGCTCGCAGTGTTGGGTTTTTTTTTGGTAGTGTTTTTATGGCATTTATTTGTCAAGTGGGAAGTGGCCCAATGCGGTAGCTGAATCGATGTCTGATGACGTGCCAGGGATTCACTTGACCAAATGCGTCAGTGTCCCCAAAACTGTGCACTGAGAGAATTCCAGCCGGGAAATACTACCCAAGCAAACAAACAACTCCCCTTGTCGACTGGCCTCCAGTGCAGGTCTCACAACACCGCACAATAATTTTCAACAAAATCAGGTTTCGTAACACAAATAAATGTAAATACACGCACTGTGATGATGCGTTTTGTTTGAGTTTCCGCACTGCTCGCATGTCGCTCCATTTTGTGGGACCAGCGAAAAAATTCCACAAACCACTCCACTCTATAATCATATACATATGTACATATATACGAGTGTGTATCGTAGTTCAAAAACCTTTCCAAGTCGGAGCCAAGCAAAACAAAACTAAATAAAACAAGAAATATCCAATTGAAGTTCCGATGACATCAAAACACATCGAGACAACGATTAAATTGTTGTTTGGGGGTCAATGGCTCTGATCTGTGATGGTTTTTCGGTGCTTGAAAGAGATAGAAGGTCAATAGTGATTGAGACAGGGGTACTTCTGGTCCGTTCTATCACAAGAACCAGCCATCTAGAATTGCAAGCTCGACAATCAACAAAAATACAGACGAATTACAAATATATCCGTTTCCTGGAATCAATGTTTATTCATTCCCCGAATATGAGATTGTTTTGTACGATATCTATGACGATGACTGTAAAGTCTTCGGCAATACCTAAGTATGTATATATGTAGAGATTCTATGGCAAGAGGGTCTCAGGTGCAGGTGTCAGTTGCACAAGTCAATAATTACTTTCAATTAACTACGACGTTGCTTGAACTCCACAAAAACACCACGAAACACGGCGGAATCAAATCACTGCAATTAAGGGAGAGGAGAGCCATGGACGGATCACGCACACCGCACAGTCACCCAAAACAGTGGACAGATGACTCAGTCGGCAGCGGCAGCAGCAGTAGCAGCTGAGATTGTAGTTAATTACCGGAATGCTACGAAGGCTATGAAGCTCTGAACTGCCTTGAGTCCAGAGGGATACCACACAATTGTGGAATTTTACTAGAATGTTGCACTCGACGTTCACGTGTTAATGGCCATTTCGCATTCAGTGACTCCATTCGCTTATGGGACATTTCTACAGCAGTATTCAACGAATGGACTAGAATCTGCCCCTGGGAAGATGTAGAAGTACTCACCACAGTGTGCCAGATCGATGATCGGCACTACGCTGCGCGACAGGAGCGTATCCAGTTTGTCGTCACTTGATTTTGTCTTCAGCATTTTGTTTGCGGTGGTGATGCTGTTGTCGATGAGGGTGTGGGTGCGTGCTCGTATCTGTATCTGTCAGATGTATGGCTTTCCTTGCTCCTTTACTTCTAGAGTTCTTTGGTTTCAGTTCTGGCGAGCACTTTATCTGGAGAGCCCCTGGAGACAGAGCCGATCGATCCCCAACCCCAACCGGAGAGGAGTGGAGAGCACAGTGCACTTTCAGCGCCGACGACTGACTAAATAGAACTGAATGACGAGGCGAAGAGAACTTGATTATTATTTTGGTTATTATTCGTTTGCTGATCGGGTTGATTGTGGATTTTCAGTTTTCAGGCGAATATAAAAACAAATACTAAAATCACGCATTCGAGGGTTTATTGTTTTTGTTTTTGTTTGAGTAGATCGTGTGTTTGTGTTTGGGTTTTTTGTGTGTTTCAATCGAACGAATATTCTGGCGGTCGGTCAGGCATTAGTGACGCCAAAAGAGGCGGCAACTGGTGGGAGACACCCACCGAAATCGGAACGGCCGGGGGACTGGGAGTGGGAAGGGCGCGTGTCGGATCGATTCGATATAATGAATTTTAGTAGCGATCGGGGCGCGCTTCTTCAACGGACTGACTTGGCTCTCTCTTTTCAACGACTGCGCGCTGCCGTATGCCGTATGCCGTATCTCACCTGACAGTTGAACGATTCTGCGTCAGTTTACGATTATATTTTGCAAAAAGCCAAGCCAACAACTGATTGTGTGTGTGTGGGGGGGGGGGGGGGGGCAGTACTCACTGTACACTGTACTCTGTCTCTGTCCCTCTGTCTGCTTGTGCGTCGCAATTAGATAAAATTTAATCAAATCAAAATTTGTGATAACTAAATTAGCACTTGTACTTGTGTGTGTGTCTGTACTCGTCAGTACTTGCGAGTACATTGCCAACGAAAGGTGAGACTATCTCCACAGCCAAAGAGCTCGGTGCTCAAACACAGGTAGCACCGTACCAGTCTGAGTCTCAGTTCGCTTTTGCAATATTTGCGATGGCCATTAACGTGAACGTGGCTCAGGTACGCAGTCTCCTGTTGCTGTGTGGGTATGAAAAGGCTGGCAAACTACTCTCCCAGACACACTCACACACACACACACGCACACTTATGCCATGATATGTATCTGGCAGATCTCGTTTAACGGACTCAGGTGTGAGCCTTCATGCATTTCACCCCTTGGCACGGCTTAGCTGGCCAGCTGTTTTTTTTGTAGAGCGTCTCTGCCTCTGTCTGTTTCTGTTGCCAGGCGGGCTGTCGGCGGTCGGCTGTCGTTCAGGAAATGCCAGATGAGCCACAGCCAAAGAGCAAAGTCTGGGCAAAGTCTGAATCTGCCCTGCGCGTCTCTGAGTCGGGGATACGGATCGTGGATCGTGGGTCGTGGGGGAAATACGAGCTTGTATGAAAGGCCCCGCCGATCATGAGTAAGCATTTGGTGGCAACAGCATGAAATTTCGCCTTGCCTTTCAATGCAACACGAAAAAAAACCAAACAATGTTTATTTTTTACCCGCCTATTCAGCTGAAATTGTGATTTATATCGCAGTTTTGTTTATTTTATTTTTTAAATCTTGTAGGGGCTTACAGTGGAAACTCGCTTTCTTTTTTCGCACAGGTTTCGCTTTTCATCGAACGAACCCCAGGCCGCGGATTAGTTAGTCAATTTTTGTATCTCTTTCTGGTGGTTTTTTTGCACACTTTCCATCATTTTGTAACACACTCGCGAATTTAACCTAGATGCAGATACACAGATACACCTGAACGACGCGGACGGGTGCAGAGAAACAGAAAGAACGCTGAAAACCAGGCCAAAAACTTCCGCTCGCTTTTTGGCACGCTGTTACCAATTTGGATTTAATATTTAACTGAAACTCTGAAAGAACAGTGTTTTCAAAAATAAATATTTTGAGGAACACACAACTAGTCGCGCGGCGGGGGAAAAAGTGGTGAAGGTATCGATACCGGTATCGAGTCCACCCGCACATATGATAATCGCGTTGCCAATTGGAAAATAGAAAAACATTTTGGCAAAAAACAGCCAAATTAATTTATCGTAGTACAGCAAACGTTTTGTTTAATTTATTTTCCTGCATTTCAGATTTGTTTACAAGCCATTTAATTATATTTTTACTTAATTGCAAAAAATTGGCAAATGCAACCGTGCACTTGTATGTCGATATTAGGTTCTATCGGATTCCGATGTCTTCTATTCAAAACCAACCGACAACCAGGCGCGACGCGAGAACAAAAATTAAAAAAATTTGAAAAATGGTGAGTTTAAGTTTATTTATTGTATTAATGTGTAAACTTTTAATAGCACGGTTTTATTATATGTTCTTATTTCTTGATCGTCGTATTCGAATGAATGTGTGTTGTCCTCGACAAGTATCGATATATCGAGTACATTGGTATTTCTTATAATACTATCGATGAGTAAATCTTAAATTATAAACTAATATTCATATCTTACAAATGTTTTTATTTTAATATTTTTTATACTTTCAGATGCCTCAGGCGATATATTTTGTAAATGGTGGCCGAGGACGCGGGTTTCGTTGTTTGGATCGCAGCTGCAGACTCTTTGGCGCGACTTTTAAACGCGCAAATGCGAAGAAGGTGGAAAGCACGGAATAGCCGAGGATTTACTGTTATTCGAAGCCACTGTAGGCAGACGCACAAGGCACTTTTCTCATACAACGAGTATGGTTCCAATTGCTCAATTTCTTTATTCCGTCAAATATTACCAGCTATATAGAATATTTAGCCATGCCCACATAATTTTACCCAATTAATGAATCAATTTTCTACTTAACTGACTAATGTTTAATACTTGCTTTTATTGGATTTTGCTTAAAAAAAGGTTTTAGCGAAAAAGGTCAAACAAATGAAACGTAAAAAAACGTAAGAGAAAAATCGTTCCAATTGCTCAATTTCTTTATTCCGCTGAATAATGCTGCCTAACTAAAACCCTTAGTTCTGCCCACATAATTTTATGCTATTGATGAATCAATTTCTACTTGATTGACTACTTTTAAGTACTCTCTTTTATTGTTTAGTGTATAAAACAAGCTTTGGCAAAAAAGGTCAACAAAAAAACCGTGGCAACGTAAGTGAGTATGGAATGCGCCGTAAGTGAGTATGAAATGTCACGTCAACCGGAGCTTGGGCGCAGGTATACCCTATTTCGTTGATATATGAAAAAACTGGTTTTCCAATAATTAATATAGAAATGATCTCAGATTGTTTTGTTTTGGACATATTAATGCATATGATGAGGGTCTTGTAGATATATCTCGATCCCGATACCCATTCTTGGTTTCTGTAAGAAGACCACTACCTTCAAAATATCGTTGAAATACCTTTATAACAGAAACTGACTAGTTTTGGCCTTTATTGGTGCATTAGATGACAAACATTTTCTCAATTCTATAACATCCATTTCCCAGGGTATGCAAAATGTTGCTCAATCCGCGCCATGTTGGGGAACAATGCTGCTCGATTTCACGGCACATGAGTCTGGCCCATACAAATTGAATGTTGCCAGCAACATAAGACGTAAGAAAACGTAAGTGAGGATGGAATGTAAGGGAAATTGTTGAGCTGAAAAGGACATTGTGGCGGGGGAAAAATCCCTCCACGAAGAGAGTATTTCACATCAGAAAAGAGCAGGAGGGACCTAAGTTTCCTCTATATACTTTGCGACTGGAACTCATGAAAATTTTAAGTTTGGCGCCTAAAAAAAGCTTTATAGAAAAGCTTTGCCGAGAACCGGCGTCGTTTCCATCATAAATGTATGAAACAAAGAAGATAATTTAGTTGTTGGCTGCTCGCGCGGCGGGGGAAAAAGTGCCGAATCGAAAATGTTGGGGCGGTTAAGGTTAACATTCCTCCGATCTCTAACATTTAACAGGGTCTTGTGTATGGAATTTAACATTGGTTACAGACGCATCGAGGGACTTAATTATATTACTAAAATAAAAATTCTTTTCAGCTTAGGAAATTGACACTAAAATGTACTAAAAGTTGCACCAAAAAAAACAAGATAAATTAATTAATTTCATGGGAACAATATCCAGAGGCAGATTAAGTACGGATTATCAGCTTTGTAACATTTTGACCGTACCCTTTAAAAATTTCTATCATGGAATCGACAAGAGCAGAGCAGCAAATGGCAGCACGATCGCATCCGATAGAAAATTCAATGTGTATTTCGATAGATCGACAGCAGACAGTGTTATAGTATTCAGCTTTTTTCTAGGACGTATTCAAATAAACGAAAAACAAAAAAAATATTTATCTAATTTTTATTTGAATGGCATAATATGATTATATGAATATCAGAATAAATTCTTGCTTAAGTTTCGTTGCCTCCTTGCGATCGCTGGCCGTAGGTGTCAGAAAACTTTTTCTGAATCAGCTCATAGGCATTGTAGATTCTGGGGGTTACAAAATCGAATATCAGTTTGTGGATATTCAAAACATATACTGTAAGACTCACTTCTCGTCCGAAGAGTCCTTTGCAGACTCCGTTTGGTTTGGGAGAAGATCCCCGGGCGAAATCATCGTCGAGTTATCCGGATGACAGAAATAGGCAATGGAATGTCTTCCTCTAGAGCGTATTTGTACCCTCTCAGGTACAATGACACGATGTGGCTGTAAAACAGGGTGAGGATTAGTATGAGTATGCTATTGGATAATGGAAGTGTAGGACAGTACCAAAGCGTGATAACGTTGCTTTGTCCAGATTGATAAGATCTCCCCGCCATTTATGAGAATAGCTCCGGGCAGATGACCCACACGTTCCCATTTTTCGCTTCCAGGTAGTTGCACTTCCAAACCGCCTTCAGAGTCCTGAGTCAGAAGGGTAAACGTGCCATAATCCACATGGGCACCGCAGCGAATGGCCCCCTCGCTCTGACCAGGCTCATCGTCCACTATTGCCGGATAGTAGATCATTCGAAGGGTCGTCATATTGACATCATCCCCGGAAAGCAGCCCCGAGTGCTTGTCAACGAAGTCGCAGGTGGGCATCTCCAGGGCGGAATGCATTGCCCACAGTATGAACTTGGACAAGTTATGGAAATCAAGGGCCAGCTCCGTGATGGTCTTAGCAAACTTTGGCAGTGTCTCAGCCTCCGCTGGGAGTTTGTTGTCGTCCAGTGTGCAAATATTATACGTGTGTCGCAGCTCTGGCGTCTTCCCATCGAAGCGTTCCATTCCGGGACTGACATAGCCGTAGTTTGTGCCATCTTTTCGTTTGTAGCGGTCCCGTACCTCAGCTGGCAGGTCCAAAAAGTGATCGAATTGATCCCAGGCAGCTTTGATCTGAGCGGATTTGAACAGTAATCAAGATGAAGTGTTAAAAATGGGCTAAGAACGAACCTTCTCATCGGGTATGCCATGATTCACCAGTAGAGCGATCCCCTTCTCGGAAAGAGCCTTGTCCAGCTGTTGCCCGACGCGAGTCTTCACAGATTGTTTGTATACTATGGAGCTGTAGCCGCATCTCATGAGTCCATCCGGAAGTGGGGCGCGCTGACCACAATTTGCGAGATCTATGATCGGCACTGCATTGCTCGAGACAAGCGTATCAAGCTTGTCCTCCACTATCTTACTCTTTATCATTCTCAGTAAATATTAGTACACGGAGATAAGCCACACAGTGAGAGTATTAGTCGAGCTGATTCCGGAACAACCGACTTCGATGTGATCAGGGCGCTGTTCTCTGGCCGAGTGACTATGCAGTGCGCCTGCAGTTGCTTCCTTAGCTTTCTCTATGGTGGATTGTATACAATCAGTATATACTGATATACATATCAGTATACTGATAGAGGAGATAGATACACAAAGAAGTGGCAGTCTTAGTCATCTCTATTGATAGTGTTTATCTCCCGATTAGGATTTTCAAATAATATAAATCGTTGTTGTTTTTTTATTGTTTGCAAATAAAATATAAAAAAAAAATAACATTTATTTATAAAATGTGCATGCCAAAGACAGCGAGAGACAGGACCGACCATCCATGGTGTTGTCGGAGGACAGGCAAAAGTTCAGAAAGGAGTTTTGCCATTTGCCATTTGCCTGTTCCCTGTTTTGTCTTTGTCTTTGACTAACAATGCATGCCAAGTCCATTAAGTAATAGCTAAACTACTAAACTATAATATTTGGTTCTACGGAAACACTACATACAATACGAGTACTCGTACGGGTACTCCCAATACATCGAACGCTAAGAAATTGCATTGTGCAATGGCGACTGTTTCGATCAAATATAAAATGAGCCGTTTTCCTCAAACTAACGAAATACTACGAAACAAGCTTACAACAGACTACAGTGTGAATAATATTCATCTTGACCTATGAATCTATAACTAGGAGGGAAGATCGATTCGAAAGTGGAAAGGGGCAAGCGGGAGGTGAGAGGTGAGAGGAAGAGGATAGGCAGAGGGATAGGGACCATAAATGATAAATGTAAATATACAGATTAGAGAAGCTCCTAATCCTAGTCCTACTCCTTTTTCGCCGTCAGCTTGGCCTGGGCAGCCGCCTCCTTCTTGTAGTTGTGCACATAGAACGAGCTGAACATGTAGGTGAAGAGCCCAGCGTTGAAGGTCAGCAGGGCGGCGATCGACTTGGGGAAGTTGCAGTTGGGCTGGAACTGGATCTGCAGCGTGTGCACAAAGATGATCAAGAATTGAACCTGCGAAAGATACGAGTAGATTTATAGATTCAGCCGGAACGTGGTTCCATCACTCTAATAGGCACTCACAATCTGCAGGATGGTGATGTACTTCTTCCACCACAGATACTTCTGCACCTTGGGTCCCATCGCCGACAGCAGGTAGTAGGCGTACATGATGATGTGGATGAAGGAGTTGATGAAGCCCAGGAGAGTGCCATGGCCGCCGGCAAAGTACTTCACTCCAATGAAGGCGCACACGGGCATCAGCGAGTGATGGTAGAGATGCAGGAATGAGATCTGGCGCTGTTTCTTCCTCAGAACAAAGAACACGGTGTCCAGCAGCTCGGTGATCTTGGCAATGTAGTATAGCCACACAGCACCGGCCATCTAAAATTCAAAAATCGATTGTAGATTCTAGGTGTAATTCTCTCTTTTAGAAATAGTTTACCCTCATGGAGATGGGATCCGTGGCATAGGGAACGGGCTGGCATTTGTAGCTGTAGTGTCCGCCCCAGCCGCCCTTATAGCCCTCGTAGAACAGCACCAAACTCAAGAGAACCTGCACGGCGTTGTAGACCAGCAGCGTGTTCTTCAGCTCGAAGGGCTTGCGATCCCGCATATACCGGGGACCGGCATACAGACAGAAGTACAAATAGGCAGCCAGGATCGTGAACAGTGGTCCGGGGGCATTCGAAAGGAACCAGCTCTGTGAAAAGTATCCAAAATTTGGCTATAAATAGGCACTAGTCCGCTCTGAAGGACTCACCTTTGTGCGCAGATCCTCGTGCTCCACAAAGAAGTTGACCATCCGGTCAACAATAGTGTTCGTCTCGTTCAGTCTGACCGACATCTTGCCAACTGTAAGTGAAGAATAAATCATGAAATTATAATCATCCATCCAGTGCCTGGGGGGATAGTAAGTCAAGTGGGTCATGCAGTATAATTAGCACCTGGGGCGACCTTGGGGAGAGCCAATAGAAGATGCTACTAGCCGTAGTTCCTGTTAATTAGCGGTGCACACACAAAACTAATGCTACCCAAGGCAAGGCCTCGCCCACGCTCCAGCAGATCGGAATATACTTAAATACATATACATATGTCTGACATATGTATTTGCTTGATTACGATGATGGCAGTGCGAAATTTCAAATTGATATAATCATGTAATCATCAGGCAACGCGCCGCAAAGTTCTGGAAGCCAATAACCCGACGAATATTGCACTTCTGTTGAACCAGCAGAAAAAAAGGAAATCCGACAAACCCTGCGTTTATGTTCATATTTGATTATTACTGATTCGAATTTCTTTCGAGCTGGAACTGCCGCATCAGCAATTAATTTGGCTTCTTTTGTGCCTCCCAAGATTATGATGTACATTTATTGCTACAGGGCATTTAACGGCAGGCCCCCGGCCAAGGGACGCAATGTGGTTTACGTGCACAGAACTGGTTTTACGGCTGCTACGCTTTAGTTTCGTTAACTTGGCCAAATTGTCGTTCTCCCTCCTCGGCTAGTTTTTGTTCAGGCTGGGGAAATACCCAGCCTCAGCCTTAGTCTCAGACCCATACCCACACCCATGCCCGACTACAGCGGCAGGACAGTGCCCAAGGACGGCCCATTCAGGCACGTATGAATCATTAATTTTATGGCATTGTCTTCAAGGAAGGGAAACCAGTTCTCCAACCTGCGGGATGCAACCAACGGCTGCTGCAATCTCTGTGTGTTAATGGTTATGGTTAGTGGGTCTCTGCTTGATCAGGCCCGCCCAAAGCCAGACCAAGTTCTTTTGCCACTTCCTAGACCTGCCTCTGATATCAATCATTATTTGGCCATAATTGCTTCAACCCCAGGAGCTGCATGGCTTCCCATGGCTGGCATTGCGTTGGATCCGCTTGCTCAATCTCCGATCTTGGCCAGACAGCTGCCCCAGTTTGGTTCTACCCCTGTAGGCCTTTTGGCCTCTAACCTCGCTTCTATGGGAAATCCTACTAAATGGAATGCTCTGCTTCGATTTGATTCTCTATTTGTTATTTATTAATTATGCACCACCTGCCATCACCAACTCCGAATCGCACTCCAAGTGAGCGCAATCGCCTCGAATTACCGTTTTCTGTTCAGTCATCGCTCTTCACCAAAATGCATTCATTCAGTTGGATTTTGCGGTAACGAGAATTTCGACCAAGTTGTGTGCATTATTTTGAGGGCCTCTTGTCAATTGTTGTTGCGGCGAGGCCGAGCAACATTTCTCAGATTTAGGCAAATACTTTTCTTAACCATTAGGGAGAGCCTCCATCTAGTCACTGTATCTATACTAGTCGGCAAACTAAAAAGTCGACTATAAATATGTAACCTAGACCGGATACGTATATAATTCTACATTTAAATGCAAATCGCATCAGCCGGATTATAAACTGGTTTTATTTGCCTCACAGATATTATTATTTAATAAATAATTTAAATACTAAGTAGAAATATCTGTGAGGAGACTGCTCCACTAACCTGTTAATGAAATTTCAACTGCAGAAACCCCACTGGAAGCTCAAATAAAGTATTATCTAAGCACAATATTAGAATATATGTACGATCATCGCTAAAAACTTCCACCGGTTTCCGCAAAATTCGTGATTTATTGGCTGCGAAGAGGCATGAACTTGACTTTGACTTTGGGTTTTGGGGACTTTCATCTGCGAAGTTCTTTTATGACCAGTTAGCAGTCATAAATATCAAGATAATAGTTGTAGAATTCAAGTTTTATCACAAGAGGCCATCACCATCTGCCCTGCCCCAAAACTGCTTCCTCCCCCTGCAGCACTCCATTCGCTTCCCCAACAAAACATGCGAATTCAAATTGCTGTAAAATTTTGCATATTTATTTGTCTATTGATTTTCAAACCGTTCGATCGACGTTCGATGTCCACATGCAAATTAGTTGGGACTTTGTGGCCGAAAAACCCGAAAATCAAATGTCAGAACTGTTGGGTCATTATTATTTGGCAGATTAGTTTTTAGAATTTGATCCTGACTTTCAGAATTCCCACCCATTGGGTTTCTGATGACCTTTGTCTAGTATTTACTCATCTATGCTCTCATTTTGAATATTCTTTGACACAATATGCGAGTATTTCGCAAATGGAGGCGTCTCTGCCAATGTCGGACTCTGTTGGATGCCATTTGCCTTCCAATTAGCGATTGTCAGGGAGGCGAGAGTGCGTGGCAACGGCAGGGTAAATATGAAATGAAATAATGGAATAATGGAAAGACAAATAAATAGAATTCGACTCCCAAATGAGCTTCACAGCCCTGACGTCACATTCCAGTTTATTATGCGATAATCAGCCCGGCTATATGTCGGCCGATAAATTCTAGACACGCGTCGCACTCGCGGCTGTATAAAGAGATTTGCACGTTCTTTTTTCTGTCGTCAAGTTGGCCTACCATTTTTGGTTCGTGGAGCACATGTGGCGTATGCGCAATTTGTGGCTGAATATGTTTCCGATCCCCATCCCAATCCCAATCTGTTTATATTTACAGCCTCTAGAACACTTAGTTCTGGATGGTCGAGAGGTCTCATGGGAAGCCCTGAACGTCAACAGAAATGGCTAGGAATGTTGAGGAGAAACAAAAGACTAAACCTGAACCTGAAGCCGTAGCGGCAAGCAGTCTCTGATCAATCGATGGAATAAAGTTAACGCAACGGCAATAACAACGGCAACGCATTATTGTAAAATCTCTATCAAGGTCGTACGTTTTGAGGAAACAAAACGGAGCAGCCAAAGAGCTGATCTCTTGCATTTTCGAGCAGCTAGAGGAGGCAGCAGCACCATCTCACTTCTGGGCGTGGCTCTGCGATACAATCAAATATTCGGCGCGGAGACTGAGAGGCGTATTATCTCTGCCTATTGACTGACCGCCAAAGAGATTTCTACTTTTATTTTATGCAGATTTGTGGGCTGTTGCCTCGACTATTTTGCATTAGCCTTAGTTTCAGCTCTGCTCTGCTCTGATCTGACCTTGAACTAGTGTTAGTGGTGTGAGTGAGTGTTAGCCGCTGCAGGCTCATAAATTAGCTAATTTAGCCACACAGACAACACCAAGCTGACGGACTAATCGCGACTAACTTCCGCGTGGCGGCTGGCAGCAGAAATACCACCAGGAATGTGACTCGCTCTGGACATTCCTTCAGCCAATTAAACGGAATCTGTAAAGTTTCCACTGCGATATATTTCATAAAAATGTAATTGAGTCAATTATTGTGATTTGAAATATGCCTAATCAGTCGGTCACTATATGAGCGAGTGTGTACTATGTAGGTTGTCTAGGTCTGGATTCCGTATTCTCGTACAACAGCAGATCAATCCGATTGGCAGGTTGTGCTAGGCGTGAAACAGTCACAGCCATTGCCATAGGAACACAGCGCCAATGTTTGTTTTCTGAGTGCTTCATTCAGTTATTGGATTATTTAAATATTAGCAATTTGTCAAACTTTATAAATATGCAATTAGTTGCAAATATGTCTGGGTTCTTACACGAAAAACAGGTTCAAAGTTCGTTGGCTGACGCATATTGCAGTCTGAATAAATTACGAGCAAAGCAACAACTAGTCGATCAAAGCACTCGATTGAAAATAATTCTTATCACTTGCACTTCGATAGCCAATCGCTACAATCACTTTCAGCTGTGATCCATTAGAGGGGCGGGGAAATTCGATACGTGGGGGAAACTACTGCCTTTAATTGACAAATATCTTGTGACAATCAACGCTTACATTTTCTCTAGAATCACTAGAACTATTAATAATGTTAATATTTGTTTGTTTGTTTATTTGTGGCTTTAATGTCGTTGCACTTGCTTTTTGCAAAAAATCATTTGTTCCCTCCCAAGGGTGCACAGATTGAACCAGTCATGCATATTCAATATATGTGCCTACGGGTATATAGAATATTCGTACTCGTATTCAAATCTACCCATGTACGACATCTGACCTCCAATATTTGCAATTGTCATCACATCACCTTACCGAAACATCATCATCGTCCACATAGCCATCGCCTTGTTCTGCCTCTCGATTTGTTTACCTTGCCATTATTATCAAATCTCTTTTTCTATGGCCAAACTTTGAGGGTGATGCTGGCTGCTTACTGCAAGCTGCTGTCTGGTTGGGCAAATAAGTCACTCTAAAACCCACTCGGCCGGAGGAAGCATTGAGAAACCCCGCAAGCAGGTGGGAATTAGATGGGTTTCTGCTTTAATTGTTGGTGTGACCGACGACGCATGTGACCCCAATTGGATTCATAATATTAAAATGTAATTTGCCATGTCAAAAAAAAAAAAAATTGTCACCCAAGAGGCAATAAACATCGCCCGCGTTTTTCTTTTACCGCGGACGCCGAAGTGCGAACGGATGTGCAGCAGTAACCATTTGTGTACCCAGATCTCCCACCTGTACCAGAGCTGGGTGTGATATGAAGATAATTTTGCTTGACTAACTATCTCTCCGGTCTCTCCGGAGTGTCACTCAGAGTCACCGCTGGGCTGGCAGTTTTGTTTGTGCCAAGAAAACAACAATAAAATCGTAAATCAACAAATTGTGCGCATGCGTGAACGTCAGCGCTGCCTCTGACGAAGGGCAAGTCCAACCAAATTATAACCAAAATATTTCTCTAAAGAATTGGTAACTTGATAACTGTCTCGTCTATGGGAAGTGTGATATGTGTATCAGTGTGCCAATGTTATATACCAGACTTCCGCTCTATTCTTATCACATCACAACTTCTCTCAAAGTATAAACGTCAATGAACAGCTCAAGTTTTTTGGGGGTTTTTCAGGCATTGTACGAGTTTTGTTTGTGTATCTCTTCGTTTAGCACATCTTCTGATTTCTGTTTGGGCCGCAATTGCCACGAAAAGTGTAACGCAAAATTCAGGGCTAAGGGAGATCGACGATGACATAACACATAATGCCCCGTGAAATTGGGCAGTTTTCTTTAACGCGTATACTGCGTGTGGTATGCGGTGTGCGGTAATGCAACAGCATCCGCAGTGGCAGTCGCAGACACAACCTGACGCGATATTGGCCTGCTGCTGATGCATTTTATCTTCATCTGCTTCATCTACTATAACGTACAGAATTGATCAATCGTTGTGCGATTTACATATGAGCCCCACATTAGTGATGTGATTGACTTGGCTGGCTGGCTGGCTGGCTGGCTGTCTGGCTAGCTGGCTGTCTTGCCGGGATGCCACTGGCTGTTTCTGTGGCTGGGGCAGCATCTTCATGGCGCAGCGGAGTATTACAGCTCGTTTTGTAAGCCCGTTTTTTCCTCCGTCTCTCATTTTTTTTTTTTTGAGGGCTGGCTGGCTTTGCCTGTTGGCCATCGTCATGTTATTTATTTATACAATATTTAGTCTGTATTTTTCTTTTGAATTCGTCCGTTCCCGGGTGTTTTGGTTCGCTTTTCGTTTCGCAATGACCCCAAAAATGTCTCAAATTGTTAACAGGTTGCTGGTCAAAACATGTGGCCAGGCCAGGAATTTGTTTATAACCCAAACGTGTGTGCATAATTTAGCATAAAATCTAGACACAATTCGCCATTGTTCGGGATGAGTATTATTCGGTTCTTAAGCACTTGCCTTTCGGTTACGAAATATTGAATGGAATAAACTTCACTTTCCGCCACAACGCGCAAGAACAAACACTAAACTGAGGAATTCTTTCTGTTATCCTTCGAGACAATATTTCACACTCGATTCCAGGCGATCAGCGCGACGCTGCTGGGCACAGAACACAGAGAATAGAGCACAGAACAGAGCACAACACGAGGCGGCAGATCTCGGCCAGCTTTACGATTTCCCAGCGAACACTTGGCTGCTTTGCTGTTGAGGCGCCGTTTTCAGACTAAGCGATATCCGGGCCCTACAAGCCGTCTTCTATGCGCCGCAGACACAGATACACGGACACGAAACCGACCAAAAGCCAACACCAACAACAAACAGCCAACAACACCAACACCAACACCAACGACAGAGACGACGGCGACAACGATTCGGATTCAGACTTCGATTCGAATGTGGATTCGGATGGGACCCGATCTCAGCCGATTGCTAGCTCCGATCCGACCCAAGCTTGCGCGCGCCATGTTCCATCAGATTTTAGTTGCTTCGAAGCGGAGCGGGAGCGGTGGCTGGGCACTGATTCTCAGCCATTGCATGTTTTTGAGGGCCTGTTCTAGGATCTGCGATAAGAACATCAACCGTCAGGTTAATTGTCGCTAAAATCGATAAACACAATGCATTCCAAATCAATAATTATAATAATAAAACAAGCGCCTCTTCCTATAATAAAACTATTTTTATATCCAAAGTGGATTGTGCAGTTGGCCAAACCAAATCGTTAAAATGTATCCACTAGATTTATCTGTGGGCCTGGCTGGGTCTGGGAGCCGGAGCCCGTGCGAGATTGTGCCTTATGATTGTGCAATTAAATGGCCCCAAGCTGCCCGAAGCCAGCGTCTGTGGGGCTGACGAGAAAAGAGCAGTGGCAGCCAGGTTTCCACTGGCCACTTGATGCACATTTTAGCCGCGTCATTCCGCACACTCGTAGTAGTAGCAGTCACTAGTGGAAACTGCATTGTCTGCTTTAGTGCGAGTACCCACATGGTAGTAGGCCATGGTGAATGAACAGTAGCTTGAAATGGCTTGGCAGACCCCAAAAGCAACGCACCCGTCCCAGCCCCAATGACTGCCTGACATTTGCCACCAGGTCCCCCCATTTGGGCCCACTGCTAATTGCTCAATCGGAATAAAGAAGACAAAGGAGTGAAAACCTCACAGATTTAAGCCTCATTTAGCTGTGAAGCTCCACGCCCACGCCACTGTGGTACTGCAGCTCATAAAATCATAAAGTTGTATCAATTCATTCACAGATTTTGGGTTTCGGATACGACGGATTCGACGGAGCTTCATTTAAGCTTCCGCAATTCCGAAGGCCAAAGGCCCGCCGCTTTGGCATGCCCGACGCGTGCCCGTATCTTATTTGGGGGGTGTTGTGCTAGCGGCTCATTTCAATTGCTAAATATTTTTGGCAATTTGAGGAAGATTCTACGCAGCGTTTGTTACGTTAACGATACCCGGACTGAACCCATTTCAAGGCGTGCCAAAACGTTATCAAAGCCAGTCATCGCCAAGAATCGAAATACCTATTTCCATACGCATTTTCGGGCCCAATCAGTTTATCAATCAGTTTATTGTTTCACCATCGATTTCCGTACATGTTCAATACGAATTTTCACTTTGTGTCGAATTCAATCGCGTTCAAAGTCAATGTCGGCGCTGGCCTATGGCGGAAACAAAAGACTTCGGACACAAACTCGCCACAATGCCCCCCAGCATCGTGTTTTATTATAGATACAGATGCGGCTCATTTAACGACTTATTCGATTAGAGTTGATTTGTTTTATTATATTTTCAAAGCATCTTTACATGGAAAACTACAGCACCACGAAATGCAAATAAAAAAGCATACAGACAGCCACTTTTTGGATATGATTGGGGGGAATAGGAATATCTTTTTGTTGTGTTTGGTACCATTATACGCTTTTAATGTTTTTGAACTTGACAAGATATCCAAATTTGCATGATAATGATTGGATGATAGACTCTGAAAGAATAAATGCTGTCTGCTGCCCCATTAGAGTATTGAGCAAAAACATTCTGTGCGCTCTTTTTTCTGCACTCTACTCTTGATTTGGTAATTTCGGTTGGACTTTTTGTACCACTCGCCTGTGTACATTAAAACTCAATTAGTGCGTAACAGTTGGAGAACATTGGGGAAAAACGCAGCCACCAATTGTTGGCAAGTTGGTAAGTATTGTACGGAGAGTATATGAGTATATGAGAAGTACGAGTCCGAGGTGAACTGAGGCTGATTGGAAATCAATGAACCAACGAACTGGACACACAGCGGATGCTGGCAACGGCCTTGACCATAACACTTAAACGCCAAAAGCCTTCAAATACAAGTTACTGCTTGTTAGTCTCAGTCGCAGTCTCAGCATCAGTCTGAGTCTCTTGGTTCCGACTCGGACTCAGACTCAGACTTAGATTCACAGTCGGTATATTGAATTTAACGCATAAAGGCAACTACTGCAGAAGACCATTAATAAGAAGCTGAAAGCCCAAACTGGGTGGCTGCCTGAACTCTGCAGACGCATTCGAGTTTTACCGACATTGAACTGCACAAAGCACACATCTCACATCTCCTAATGACGATGACAGGCCAATCGCGATTATGAATCCAGCACACATGTCTTCTCTTCCGGCTCTTCCGGATTGATTGGCCTGGCCCAGAGAGCAGTGGAGCAGGTCTCACACTGACCTGACGACGCGACGCACCGCATCTGAGCAAATTGTCAAATTATGTTTAATGAGAAGTAATTCGAGTACTACAGCTATGTGGCGTGCATTGGGTTGGATAGTCGTAAGAGTACAAGTGTATCGTGCAACTGAAAGTGAAAGCCCAGCAGACGGTACAATAGTTTTAGGGTTATAAAAATCACCCACAAACCGCATTGGACTGAGGCGAAGTTTCGGCACAAACCAGTTCGTTGTCACCTGTAAAACAGAGCTGAAACACAAACTGAGGCATGGGCATATTTCCTCATCTGGCCACGATTTATAGGCAGTCGATTTGCATTTATTCAGAACGGGTAATTAAACCCTATTTAGGGTGTTTTATGTGCATTCGACCACAAAAAGACTGCGTTAATCATAAAACGCATCGGCTCTTGAATCATTTTTTACGGTTTAAGGGGAGACATTTTGAAACAATTTGTGGACTAAAGCTTTTCATTTGGTAATGCGTTGCGATTTGAACCCTGCTTGATTGACTTAGCGAAGCCTTTATGCACCTGCTTGAGGAATATTTAAAATATTTCTCTTCTGTTCGGCGCTTCCATCGGAACAGATTTTTGCCATATTTGATTCATGTCATCAAGTAATTTTGGCTCTATTTTTGTTACCGTTGAACTTGAATTTTCGTAAAGCCTACAATCGCATTTACTTAAAAGACACGTGCGCGGTGCTCTCAAGTGTTTTGTTCGATTATTTGTGCAACAACTGAAAAGATTTAATGATCTACGGACTCGAAAATAGAAACTGGCACACATATATGTACCTACGAATAGAACACAAGGCAGAGGTGGGAGGCAGACAGACTCAAGACTAGACCACGACTTGCGGGGCTGTTCACTCCATCAAGGGGGTCAAAGTCAACTCTAGCATTCGCCCAGTCATCAGCAACAAATGCTTTGCCCTCGCCAGCCAAATTCGCGCCGCCAGTCTGAACTAAACTAATAACCCCGGCGCGTATTTCTAATTCTCTATGACGATATTTATGCGAAGGCATTAGGGTGATGGCAACCGTTGCCAAATCGAACATACATACATATGTATGTACATAAATATTAGCAAGATTTTGCAGATATATATCTTTAATGATGAAAATGTATGATTATGAAATGCTCCTTGGCTGAGAATCTCTGATATAAGCCGAGGGAATTAAGGTCTTTGAAGTCAGTTTTCAATACAAATACAAATCAGAAGTCTTCTCTTTATTTATTGTTTGCACTTCGCCGCGTGTTGGTAATAGATCGGCCATGCATATTGTAATATATGTGATGGTAGCTGCTGTGAAAACAAGCATTGGTACGAGTATGTGTGTGATTGGATTTAGAATTTAACGTAAATTTAGACCTCGTATAACGTTTTAGATCTGTGTTCACTATTCCATGTAATCCTAATGATTCTAATTCATCTAATTATATAACTTAAAAGAGGAAATTGCTTGCCTTTTCGAATGGTTCTACAGTATAGAGAGAGTAACCGTAAGCCTGAGCGAATATGGGAATGGCTCCACAATCCCCACCTGGCCATGAATGACCCGGGCATTTCGTCCCTTTGCAAGCAATCCCTTTCATCAACTAAAGATAATATTAAGTAAACGAAATTGGAATTTTATAAATAGTTGTACATATATTAATTACTCTACTGCAAATTTCATTCGATAATTAACGTTTTGCTAGATTTCCCTTTTGTATAATGAACGATTTTGAATTGGATGATAAATGCGCGTAAATTATGCCTGGAATATGGATCGGTTTTCATCTATTCGTATAACAAGGTACAGATGCTCACCAAACGCTAAAAACGGTTGCATTGTAAAATTGCGCTAAATCGCAGTATTGTGTATGTGAATATACTCGTATGTGTGGGATTCTATGTATTTATGATTGTATGATTTTATCCTCAGTATCCACATCCAGCTTCTAGAAGGTAATAGGCTCAATCGGCACGGTGCACTCGCTATACATGACACGGTACATGGCCATCTCGGAGATGCCATGATAGTGCACAAAGGCCGCAGCAATCACAAGGATGTGAAATATCTGGTGCGATTGTCCCTGCAAAATAAAATTCAGCGTTGAGTGAGTCATTTTCCTTATCTCAAGAGATAACTCAAACCCTACCCAAATGTCGAACTTTCCAGGGAACCAACGCTCAGGCACACGTAGGGCATACAGCAAGGCACCGATGATGTAGAGTAGGCCTAATAGAGTGAAACAAAATTCGATTTCATCCTCAAATTATACTCTGATTATGAAACTTACCCATGAGGATTAGCCATCCCAGACTGGCACGACTCATCTGACTGAACCATCCTTCCATGATGCTGTAGTGAATGGCTGGAATGACGCCGGACAGTCCAAAGCTCATGAAAACGCCAGCGCGCAATGGACGAAGTGCTGGCTCCGAGAACTTATCCCACAGTGAGACAATGATGGAGAGCACGCCCAGGACACAGACCACTGACAGATAGATCACCTTTGGCTGGTAATGACAGTAGAAACCATAGTACAGCCAAGGCACAAAAGATCCCATAATTAGCAGCGCAATTCCACAGTAGTCCAGTCTGTGGGTAAACGAAATAATTAGAACAGAATACACTTCCTATGATGTGGTGGACTTACTTTGAAAACAGTCTTCCCATTTCTACAGAGTGACAGCTCAGTGTGTGGAAAGTAAATGAGAATCCTAAGCAAACAATTGCCCCAATAAAGAAGGCGCCAAAAACGATCTTCTCCTGTGTCTGAATTTCCACCGAGGGACGCGTAATGAAGTACACAGCGACGCCAAGGAACGCAATGAAGCCCAGCAAATGGGTCCAAATGTTTCCCGTTTCCGTGTGAATGCGGAAAATCGATTTGAAGCAAGCGCGGAACGAGGGCAACGGTGGGCGATGTCCGCGGTGTAGAAAATCGTTATCCTGCAGCCATTTTGGTAGGTTTTTGTAGTGGCACACCTTCCAGCTGGCCTCCCACACCTACATGCGTCAGGGAAAGTTAAATATAAACGGTTAGTGAACTTGACTAATAGGGCAGGGGTGGCTTGGAGTTTGAGTTTGTGTTTGGGTTTGGGTTAAGGGCCTCAGTCAGTGGCTAACGGGGCATAGTTTCAACACAAATTAAAAACAAATTAAAAGTAGTTTTTATATTTATTCAAGGGAAAATAAAGTACAACAAAGTTACGGAATTTCAAATGAAAAGGGGTGTTCCGCTTGAGCCATAGTTCATCAATTATCCAAAAGTACTTACCTTGCGTACAAATTCCTCGGCCTGCTCCGCGGCATTGTGGGCCAATGCACCCAAATCGATTTCGTCGGACAGCACGCCAGCCTTCAGTACTTCCGTCATCTAAGGGAAGGAAATAATGCGGGAATTAAACATGCTTCGAGCCGGATATGAACAACAAAAGCTTAGACTACATTCAAAACGTTAAAACTAATAGCAAATGGGACTGACGTCTTTATCGATCGCTTGACACTCAATTGCATCCTCGTTCTGATTCTTCTTCGGGGCGTCCTCGATCGGAACATCGCTCTGCGGCTCCAGATCCGGGTCGATCACAGTCAAGACAACCTCCGGCTGGGACTGCTGCTTGTCTGGCATTTTGAGCGGCAAACAGCGATTCGTTTCAAAAACTAAAACTAAGTGTGCGGCACAACGAGCGTTTATACTTTGAAGAATCTGACTGTCGCATACTTAGTTGAAACGGTTTGTATAAACTTTTGTTCGCGGAACAAGACAACAAAAAAAAACAACAAAATGCGCCTGGCGATAAGATAGCGCGCCCGATGCTGCCTCTCTCCGTCCCAAACGTCCCATTATCAGCTCCACATCTGACGTCGTCTGGTTATTTTTCCCACCGTTTTCGGCCTAAGCCGGCCCTCGGCACCTCTAATCCGGAACGGAACTGATTGAAAGTATCGAGAGAACTATACTCAATATTCCACTGAAAGTCAGGATTGGAAAATGCGCTTAATGTTCTGTAAAGCATTTCCACTGCTCCAGTGTATCGAATGTTCTATAACTTTTGCAATTGCCACCTGCGGCAGTAAGGCAATGGCCACATTGTGGGCCTCTGCAATAGTTCGAACGATAAGAGCAGTCGTTGAAAACGACATTGAAAAGACTACAGACACTTAGAGCACCCTGCCTTCGGCCTGCGCTCCCTGGCTGCGACCACCAACAACAGCGCGATAACACAACGCTGTGCCAGGTCAGCGATAAGGTTGCACAGCACTTGAGTGTGCAAATGCTTTTTGCACAGCTGTTTAGCGTAAACGACAAGGACGGGCTTAAACGGCGGTTTGACTTACCTCAGCCTCGATGAGCTGTGTGTCCTCCGGTGTGGAGGGCAGTGGGCATCCGGCATCGTCCTCCTCGCCCAGCTCATCGTCGTACTCCAGCAAATGTAGATCATTGCTTAGGGAATCATCCGGTCCCCAGCCGCGACGCTTGCGAAGTATCATTTGTACCTGCTCGAAGATATCTTCCTCGGTCTCATCGCTGCCGTGTTGCGTGGCTGTTGTGGTTGCAGTGGTCCCCGCACCGGCAGACGAGTGGCCAGACGAGTCCAGGCCAGTGGTTGCTGTGGAGGTCTCCTCCACCTCGGCAGACAAATCACTGACCGATTTCTTGCGTTCGAGCAGATTCGAAGAAGATTCCATGACGCTCCTTCTAACCTCCCACACAAAAAGTTCTGAAATGTAGGAGTTTTAATTAAACTAGAAACAGAAACTCAAGTTTTCCCAGAGTGAAATAGGATCGATTATTGTCATTTCTACGATATCACATTCTCGAAATCATGGCCAGCTGGCATTCGGGGAATTTTATAGGAGAATTGCTTTTATTAGTGCGGCAATATCAATTTTATATGGATACACATGTGGCTCCCAGCAACAGAACAGTCCAAGTGAACTTTGTATCGCAGCCGGCTGTATAGCGTATATGCATGGCACGAGTACAGATGTCTGTGCACTGTGTTTTTTTTATCATTTAGCGAGTTAGCTGCCAATTAAAGTTTTACATAAGATGGGGCATAGCGTTGCCAACAAAGGCAGGAGTATGGGACAGATGTCACGAGGACCCCAGGGACACACATTGATAACAGCCACATGACACTCATTGAGAACTTCGGCCACAAGGCCACGTGTGAGAGCCAAAAAACGACACTTCGGATGCACTTTTTTCACCTGCGCAGTGCACACAATTCAGTTTTCCCAGACCAGACCATTGAGGCCAGCACGGCCACAACAATTAAGATGTGGAAAGATTTCACTCTTTATGCGTCACTCACATATTTAAGCGCTTCCTGAAACTTGCGCTGCTGTGCGTGTAACTCCAAAGGACCCTCGAAGCTAGCACTTACCCAGTAATTAATTTATTTACTTTATATATTTGGATGGAAGGGCAGGCGCAGCAGATTTTTTTTTCTTTTTTTTTTATTAAAATATATGGTCCGACCAGTTAAAATATACGGTCCGACCCTCAGACATATACCAAAATATACCGTCTCATTTGAAAAATATACCGTAAATATACTTACGAATTCAAGTTATATTTCACATATTCCGATTTTGATATTCGGTCGAATATTAATAGCTATTTCGATCTCTCATCTTTGCTCACATTATTTTAGGACGTTGATGAATAAATTCTCTTCAGGATTGACTAGTTGTTAATCCTTGCTTTTATTGAATTTTGTCTAAAACAAGGCTTAAACAAAATAGTTCAACAAAAAAAAACAGTCGGAATGTTGCTGGTTTGATGCGTGTATAGCCTTTGTATACCCTAACTGCACCTTTGCTACATGTTAACTACATTTGTATGTAGGCAAAATGTGTCCATTTGGAAATTTGTTGGCCTTATTTTTCATATAAGCCCCATGGAAGCGGCAGTGTGAAACCTCCGTTATCCACTTTTTGACTGACTTTTTCGACATTTTTGTCCATAAAAATACTGGATAATATTAGAAAATGGTGAGCTAAAATAGGTGAGCAACACCATTGAAAAATCGAACTTAGCCCACTGAAACCCTTTTTATTTTAACACGGCAACAAATTTTTTTAAATCGCGGAAAATAATACCAATAATAATAATATTCTTAGTGTAGATCCCTATATCAAGGCGAAAGAGCGACAAAGATAGGCATAACCAACTCGAAGAGCCATTCGCCAAAGTCGAATTGTTTGGAATCCAGAGGAATAATTGATGCACGGAAGTACGAATTGGAAGTTGTTATACTCTATGATCTTTACCTTACAAAATTTAATGAAATTGTTTAAATATACCATTATATATGATTTAAATCGACTTTTTGCCTATATTTAATTTTAATCAGCTTCCGTGATGGTGGTTTTTTTTCATACATATATCGATATAAATGTTAAAGAATTATATGATTGCACTTAACAGCTCTTAATGTGACAGCACTTTAGATGCGCGGTAAATTTGAAATCGCCGATAATGCAGGCTAGCAAGGTATCGGGTATATATTTAGCGCTTACAAAACTTACCTATCCTACTTGCCTACAATGTACAGTAACATCAATTAAAGCAAACAGGCTAAATATATAAATCTTACAGTACAAAGTGAGGGTACTTAAATAACTTTTTCTTCTAGTTGAATAATTTAAAATTCTCTCCAATAATATGTATTCAAAATATGATGATTTTCTGTCGATTTCATATTCTTTTGCCCACCGTGTACTTCCCCCAGAAAGTCGAAGAATAAACTTGAACTCTTCATGTTCACCTTAAAAACTGGGCCATTAAAATTAATTAATCAGTTGAGTTTCTGCTCTCTACACGTCGTTCTGATAAGCACTGTCAGAAACTTGGCCAAGGATCAGACGAAGATTTAGCATAAACTCTAGCTAGCGGTACAAAATTGATTTTATTAAATTATTGAGTAGCTGAAGTTCAGGGTCTTCATCACAATATCACAAAGTAGAAACGCCGATAATACACGCCGCTTGAATGACAAACGGGCGATAAAATAAAATGCAAAACGGCTATTTTGTTGCCATTTTCAGTGTGTGTTTTTGTTTTTTTTTTTCATGAAAATGCTAAAGACCCGGAAGATTGTTCCGCTGCGTCGCCGACCAGATGATGGAAAGTGCACGGACTTTGGCAAACATTTGTCCGGACACTTAGCACGTGGGTGTGGCCGTGGCCCCTGACCGACATTTGTGGAAAGTGAGTTGAAATCCCATCAATGGAGCGGCAAAGTGCTTCCCAAAATACCTGGGGATGTGCTAAGTGATGGATTTGCGTAAGTAAATAGACCAGACCGTAATAAAGACGGAATCAGTGTCCGCCGTCAGTCAGGTCGGTGATGGGGGTGGGAATGGGAAAGGGAAGGGAAGGGAAGGGGGTGGGGCTGTGGCGAGTGTCATATAAGCCCACGATTGAGTCAGACCCAATGTGAGGACTGTATTGACGTGACAACGATAATAAATCAATTGTCTAGCGGTTAATTTAAAGCCAAACATTATTTTGCTTTATTTTGGTATTCGTCTATCCCCCTTTTCTCTTCGTCTTCGTTTTCGGTTTCTCTTTTGGGCGGGTGTGCTGTTTTTTTTCCGATAGGATCTGCATGTTTTGTTGGCCAATTTGGGTATAGGGTTAATAAACTTGTTCAAAATAAACCACAGCAGTGGCAGAAAAGCGGAGCCAACAGTTTTGCTTTCTTTTTGGCCAACACATTCGCTTTAATTGTTTCAAACTTGACCTTACCACCGGAGATCTGAAAAACCGAGCAACAAAACTGAAAACTAAAATTGGCCATTAACGCGGCTTCGACTTGCATTGGCATCGGGTCGAAAGACAGACAGAGAATATACTATATCTATATGTATGTACATACATACATATACCTGTACGTATAGCCGACTGCGCAGCTCAAGCTGACGCCAGCAGCGGCAGCGACGTCAAAGGCAAAAACATGGCCGGCCCGGGCCCGGAGACCGCGAAGCTCGTTCATTTTGTTTATTTATACAGCCGAGCGTGTAGAACTCCATATTAGTGTCTTCTTGGCGTTGGCCCCAGTCGAGTCCGAATCTCTTCCAGCGTGCGGCGTGTGTGAGTGAGTGAGCTGATTCCTCGGAGGGAACTCCATACGCGTACGTGCAGAATATAAGCAGAAGCCATCCACAGAGCGGCCAGAACAGGTACGGAAGTGATTGAATTTTTGGGACATCTGTGGTGTGAAAGTGTTGCATAAATTAGAGAGCAAGTTTTCGGGACGGGACATTTCCTAACCCAAATCGGTGGAAACTGGATTGCCAGCAAGCAAAAGTGGGTTGCAATCGACTTGACCAACTTAACTTTTTTCGCTGCTCTTTGGACAGTGATATGTACTCCTCTGATGGCAGTGGTGGTGCTGCTGCTGGGGGACTGGGGACTGCTGTCTGTCTGAGATTTTCTAGTCGACCTTAACCCAATGCATTGCACATAGATTAAATGCTAAAAACTGGCTTGAGGAGCTGCAATTTTGCCAGTCAGCCAAGGCCAAGACTCTGGCAGCATTGGGGCGGCCAAAACTAAACGTTTTGAACTTGTAATCGATTGCAATTCAATTCGCAGCTGCATCAGGTGCCTGGCCTCCATCTGCACCCCATCATTTGATTCCATTGCGAAGACCCGACACCGCCAGCCATGAAATCATGGTTAAGCAAACAAATTTCATGACGATTTGTACCTACTCCCCTGCAAAAGGTTCCCGTCCATTCCATCCATCCGTTACAGTTCCCAAAAAACGAAAAAACAAAAAGAAAACACACCGACTTTAAAGAGAAAAAATCCAATTAACGCTGCAAATATTTACCCAGTAATTAAAGATTGTCAGAAGAGCGTCTGCCCAAAAAGTCTCTGACTCTGAACCGAACCTGTCTCAGACTCTGACTCTGGCGCTGGGCACCGTGTTAGCTATGGATTTGGATTTGGATGTGGATTTGGATGTGGATGTGGATGTGTGGTTGCCAAGTGCTCGGCTGACTCGGCGCAATGGCTTGGCTTGGCTGCCTTGCCTCCTCCTCTGCTGTAAATGCCTCGGCTGGCAGAAACAGAAAAAAAAAATTAATTTACTGCGCTAAGCAAGCATGAAACCATAAAACATATGCACTTGACACAGCCAGAGTTAAATGATTAACCTGTTGCACTCCCTCTCCTCGCGAAACCCAAAACGAAACGAAACGAAACGAGTCAGAACGCGACAGTGAGGGTTGCTCGACCCCATGGTATACCCTCTACTGTAGGTTGAACTTACAGTCACCGTCACTGTCGCTGAGTTCTTCTGTCTAACACACTGCCTATACCCATTGATGGGGATGGGGATAGGGCTAATGTATTCGGGAACTTCACATGCCTGGTTGATTGTTTTCATTTACACAACACAAATGCGTGTGAAAATCGTGCTACGATAGGAAAACATCCGCCCCATACATGAGGTTCGTCAAATACTTGACGACAAAATATTAAGATCTTTTTTTGTGCCATGCATTTGCCAAATGCAATTATGCAAAAGACACATGCAAAAGCTGCAATCTGGCGACTGGCTCATTAATAGCAAATGAATCACAGATGGTTTGTTTCGTTGGACAATGAGTAGAAGACTAATGCTAATGCCCTCCATCGGCCTTCATTAGATCCGAAATTAGTGGCAAATTAAGTTGTTTATTTTTTTTCTTTGTTTCATGTTGAAAAATCATAAAAATTAACGCCTTTTGCGGGGCTTTTCCGCACTGTCCAGACAGCCTTTGGGTGTTTAGATACTCGTACTTTTCGCATTAGTCACAGACGGGCCAAAAAATAGAACCAGAAACTGAAACTGAAGCTGAAGCTGAACGATTGTTAAACATTTCAAAATGTTCGGCAGACCTACATGTACGTTCGAGTACAGCACGCGAAGGCGACGAGACCTGGGGGCTGGGTAAATCCACAGCGGAGTCGCGGTTCTGATAATGCTGACAAGGCGTTCGACAAGCACCTCTGAAAGGGTATGAAATTTGCAAAAACCAGAATCAATTATGCATACAAAACACATATTTTATGCGTGCGTGGCAGTCTGCCTCTGCTGCCACTTCTCCTTGTTCGTTTCTTAATTTATTTGTTCCTATTTGTCGAGCTTTTTTGTGTCGACTGGCCAAGGCGGGGCAGCCGGAAGACTCTCTGCCTCAGACAGAGTCCCAGCGTGCACCAGCAATGGTCCGGCGGCCTTTGGGCTTACAAAAGTGTACCAAAGCCCGAGAAGAGCCTAGCACTAGGGGTGGGAGGAGGTGTGTGGGTGCCCCTAAATTTAGAACATGACAGGAGGACAGGCGGAGGTGACAGCGTCAACAGCCAGTGGAACGGGTGACTACTGACTCAGACGTCGTGTCGATTGGCGTCACATTTTTGGTCGTGATGATGCTCAGAGCTCACTTTTCCTGTCTCCAGTGTCAATCTACGGCTGCCAAGTGCCTTGCATACGAATGGGTCTAGGAATTGCTTTCGGAATGGGCTACAGAATGGGAATGGGAATGGGAATGGGAATGGGTACACGGGTATGGGGCTGTAACCCTGACAGAGACCCCAGTCTCAGTCGCTGTTGGCAGTCGCACGGTTGCAGTCCGCAAAATATCAATCATACGCCGTGTATAACCAATTACTGGCACTGGCAGTGGCAGTGGCAGGTGGCAGCAAATGGCGACTTTCAATGCGAAGGCTCTCCAAATTCAATTACCCGCCATGTGATCCATGAAAATTGTCTGACATTAGAGCCCAGAAACGCTGCGATTTGAAAACTCCAGTCATTTGACAGTCATTAAGTTAAACCACACACTCCAAGAAGGCCTTGATTCTAAAGTTCCTTTTCACCAAACCAAACACACAAACAAATCAAGTATACCCGTGCGCTGGAAAATATTTATAAATATAGCAAAGTTAGAGAGCACCTAACCCAGTTGATCTCCCTGCCGATGCCGCAAACTGGATATGTGGCGACCAGCTAATTATACACGCTAATAGTATTCCAGAAGATTCTGCCTCAAGTTCCGGTTCGAGTTGCCTAGGTCAGTGGTTAACACACAGAAACTATAACTAAAACTATAAAACCAACAAAAAACGAAAAACCGAATGTTACACAAGAACAAGTTCTTAAGACATTTGTAATTGAATACATTTCGGTGGATCGCATCCATTTATTCAATCGAATAGTGATGTTCCGTGTGCAATTTAAATAACAATACCCAACAATCGCCCAAAAGGAAGACACGAAGGCAATGGCTTCGATTGGCTTGGCAATGGCTACTATGTAAATGCCTAGAACATAAACGATGTGAGTGTGCTGGTTGTTATCTTGGAGATATAAACACAGAGATACGGCATACAGACACATAGATACTCGTACAAGATGAATGCCAAAGTTAGATCGACTTTAGTGCCAAGGCGAGAAATTCAAATGAAGCCTTGAGTTTGGCTCTGTTCAGGTTTCGAAGCCATTGACTTGCGGTCGTGGTCAGCCAAGAATCTTAAATACCCAGCCAGCAGCCAACAGCCAGCCACCAGCGAACAGCCACCAGCATCGCATCGCATCTCTATAATGCGAATCTCGAGCCATTATCGATTTCGAGATGGCAATTTTCAAGTTGCAATCATACTCGTGCGCCATTGGGGTGCAACAGTGGCAGCCTCGGATTGCAGCTTTTTATCTGGATTCGTCTGTCGTCATTCATCATTCGATTTGGGTTTCGCCTGCCTCGGTGCTCGTCCCGTTTTGCATATGGGATAACTAAATAAGTCTTCTCTTACATTTCATTAATAAAGCGTTTGCGTAGTTGGCTTCTGGCATTCCAATGCGGATCACGCTCGTCTCGCTAGCATAATCAATAGCCCGCGACTCTCGAGCCGCGACTCTCGAACGTGCCAAGCCTCTCTAAGCACTCGGGCTTTTAGAATATCTTTTCATTCAATATTTTGGCAACGCGGCGTGCGGACGTCAAGCTCTGAATTTTCGATTTTGGGCGAAAATTTCTAAAGCCTGTTTCCCCTTTCCTCCCATCCTGCAGTTGCCCATTGCAGAATCCGAATCGGAACCAAACCCAAGCAGCCGCAATGACTACTTACATGAAGATATTCGAGGAGCGCATCTCCGGCCTGTCCAAGGGCGTGGGTGAGTAAAATATTAATGGGGAAAACTCTTCGGTAATACTCAAACTAACTTCCCAAACATTTGTGTGCAGATGAGACTGTAGACAGCTGGTTCCTGATGAGTTCGCCAGCGCCTGTGTTTGGTGTGGTTTTACTCTACCTTGCGTTTATTCTGAAGATCGGACCCGAGTTCATGAAGAACCGCAAGCCCATGGATCTGAAGCGTATCATGGTGTTCTACAACGCCTTCCAGGTCTGCTACTCCATTTGGATGTGTCGCACGGTGAGTCCATAAAACCCGTCATAATTATTCAGACCATAAAGCGGCTGCTGATGCTCCCCATTGATGTATTATTCAGTTATCATAAGCACCCTATAAACGTGCTCGTACGACATACTAAATGGGGGCAGCTATATATTGAATATTCACATATTCTAATCATTTCATTTCACTCGTTCATTTACAGTCCATCCAGGAGAGCAACGTGATATCCTCCATCTTCTCGAAGAAGTGCGAAATCAATCGCACGCGTGAACAGAATCTGGCTTTGTACTCGGGAGCCTGGTTCTACTTCTTCTCGAAGATCATCGACCTGCTGGACACGACGTTCTTTGTGCTGCGCAAGAAGAACAACCAGGTGTCGTTCCTGCATGTCTACCACCACACAATCACCGTGCTCTTCTCCTGGGGCTACCTGAAGTACGCGCCCGGCGAGCAGGGCGTGATCATTGGCATCCTCAATTCGGGCGTGCACATCATGATGTACTTCTACTACATGGTGGCGGCCATGGGACCCCAGTACCAGAAGTACCTCTGGTGGAAGAAGTACATGACAAGCATCCAGCTGATCCAGTTCGTCCTGATCCTCGGCTACATGCTGGCCGTCGGCGCCAAGGGCTGCAACATGCCCAAGACACTCACCTTCTTCTTCGTGGGTAACACCGTCATCTTCCTATATCTGTTCGGCAACTTCTACCGCAAGACCTACAACAAGAACAAGGGCATCGATGGCAGCTCCCGGACCGGCAGCAGTCTGGCCCAGTCCGCACTCCGCGCCGCCGGCGGCATGGGCTGCATGCCCACCCAGACCCAGATCACAAGCCAGAGTCAGAGCCAGAGCCAGAGCCAGAGCCAGGTGCAGCCGGCCAAGGCATACATCGATCTGAACAACAACAGCGTGAAGCCGCTGAAGGTGGAATGAGCGCGAGCCCCCGTTTGGTTGGGTTTCAGTTTAGCAATTATTGTTTTGTAGAGCGGGGCTTTAGTTTAGTTTGTAGTGTATCTTAATCTCTATATCTACGCATCTGTAGCAGGCACAACGTACTATCTACGATGTATGTATAATGTTTATGCCGAGCAGCCGAAGATTACAACCCAAAAAATAGCTAGGATCGTAAGAGTGTGCCTGATCTGATTGTGGACAGTCTGACTGAGTATGTGTTAATGTTTTCCAGAGTTTGAGTTTGATTTTGCGTTTGATTTTGAGTGTGCGAGTGTAATAGAGTTTTTATTAATGAAATGCAGCCGTAAATCGTTTCTCGAATTGTCATCTCGGAAACAAGAAAAATTGAATAAAACTTTGATTTTTTATCTTTAACAAAACCAAGGCTTTGTGTCTGTTCTTTGCCGGTTCGAGGCGGGTTTCGCATTAGATAACAAAAATCTTAAAACCTGTTGTATCCCATTATTTATGACAGCGCCGGCACCCGCCGATCCCATACCCAAATCATTTCCGAACTCTTGTGCCGGGCCGGCCACGCGCTCTCTCTGTCCACCCCAATAAAATTATGCAGATCTGCCATCTACCAGATATTCTTTAGCGGCACATTACGGCAGCATGATTAATACCTTACGATTAATCTCAGAATATCCCAGTCCCCGAAACTTCTGTATCTCTGAATATCCCAGTCCCCCAATCTCGTACGATAATTCTCTGTTCTGTGGCTAGTCCTCCTAGCCATGAACTTGGAACCTGGCACGCGTGCTGCTGGGCTGCTGGGCTGGTTATGCAATGGCTTCTAACCCGTTTTCGGGTCCGGCTCAGACACCATGGCGACTCAGAGAGTGTGGTCATAGCTAAATTAGAAATTCTAATTCCTTTTTTTGATCTCTTTCGAATTAATTCTGACACACACACGCCGAGCAACGTTTAAAGAATAGCCTACTCGTTTTTATGCAGATTAGGGGGGCCAAAAACGTTTCGTTCAAGTCAAAGTTCAAGGGCCATATAACGAATTTCGATATTTACCCAAGAACTTTTTTATATTAGACTGTTTTTCAGTGTAAATTCGCGGCAATTTGCATAGGTCATCGCCAAAAACTGTCAATCAACCTAAAGATTGAACGAGAACTGCTATGAGGCTCAAATTTTCACTCAAATTTGCCTTTAAAGAAAAACTAACCGTACTGAGGAGGTTTTTTGTAAATTACGGCCACAATTGGAGGAAAGTTATCTCCAGAAAATCGTGAAAATTTGCAGCTTTTCAGCTAAAAAGTGTGCACTATTTTTTTTAGTTACAGAATCTATGTAAAATAAATGTAGAATTGCCCTTCGGTGGTAAGCTCCAACCCATTAAACAATATATATTTATGATCAGCATCGAAATCTAGATTGTTTAAGCCAAAAATATGAAAATATTAAAAATATGGAAGATATTGCAGTGGCGCCTCAATGAAGAGACCTTCGGACAGGTGTCGCCACCGAGACATGTAGTTGGGGCGTAGATAATTTGTAGATAATAGACGAGAAAACCGTACAAAAACGGACCCGGAAAAGTTTGAACACTTTAAAGCTGAATAATAAATGTCCGGTACCCCTAATATCTCCTTCCTTGTATATTTTCTCTCACTTGGATGCAATGAAAGAAGAACTCTGGATACCAGGGTAGTTTTCTATAAAACTAGTTCTGATTTTTTCTTTATGTTTGAACAGCCTGATCAGATCTATGATGATCATGCCATACAACACGTAATAAACTGGCTCCGATTGGGCCAGTCCTCAGGCAAAAGAGGTTTTGCTTTGGGCTTTCGGCTTTTGTGTGCCTGTGTGCATGTGTTTGTGGTCAAGATCAAGGTCAATTGTCCAAACCGGCTTTATTGAATACTGTATCCGCAGAGCGACTGGCAGCAACTCCACTTGAAGATGCGTTTCCACTTCCGCTTTGGGTTCCGTTTTGACTGATTGATCAATAAAAGGTTGTATGTTGTGTTGTGGAATTTATCAGATCTTCATCTTAACAGCTCAGCTTTTCTGCGTGTATGCTCAAGGTGCCTTTTAAATGAGCTTCTAATGAGCGGATCCGGACCGAGGCAAGACGATACGATCATCGATGGCAAGTGGTCCCAATCTTCTGCTACCGCTGTGTGTGGACCGTGTTCTCAGAGAATCGCCTCGTAAAAATTCATGAACTGGACATGCTCCATCGGCATCAACATCACCCCACCATCAGACCTGTTCGGGCCACGCCTATCCAAATTCAAATTCGAATATCACTGCGATTAAGTACATATGTACATATCTCTTGGTTTCCGCAGATGAATGAATGAATAGCTTGATCCGACCATTGTATATAATCTGAAATGCGTTCCTTGAGAATGGATTTCCTTAAGCATGTGTCAGGTGTTGGTCATATAATTATCAATGAGAACACTTTGCCTGGGAAGAAGGTGTGGCTGGGGGCTGTGTGACCTAAACAAATACCATGAACCTTTTGTGGTACGCGGGCAAGAGTAAATAGTTCCTTAAGCAAATGCTTTTATGATTACGTCAAAGGTTTATCATAGGAAGTGAGTTTAAGTGAAAAGGAGAAAAAGAGACATTTTCTCACAGTCTAATCAAACAATGGATTTGGATCTGGAAATTCCATTCGAATGTTATCCAATTAAACATCGTGTTATGATCGAAAGCACTTTTAGGCAAATCAATTGTTCAAACATTTCCTGAACATATCTTGAAGATGATCAAAGAGGAATTATATCTATGAATCAATCCATTGAAGGCCCCACCCCAACCACATCCATCAATCCATTCATTGAACAAACAAAGAACCATTCTTATTGTTTTTATAAAATTTTGTAGAAAAAATTCTAGTTTTATTTGTAAGATTTTGTTTGTTTTAGCTAGACGTAAATATCTTTTTCTCTTCGTTTATAACTACTTTACATACCGATGCGTATATAAAATCTTAAGAAAACATATTCATATGCGTACCTACAATTATTTACACAACTAACACATCTTCTTCTTCATCATCTTCTGTGTGGTTTACCTAACTTACTTGTAGTTTAGTTCAGCTTTGACCGAAAGACATACAAGCACTTCTTTCATCTGGTGTCCGCCTCAGCGGACATCAAACGAGGCGAGCGATGATGGCGACGGCTGCAAAAAGCAATTTTAACTGTTTGAACATTTACATACGATATTGTGTGTATCTGTATCTTGAAAACCTCATCTGTTCCAATAGACGAGTGTATGGTGTCTCGTTTTCTTGTTTTACGTGTTTTTGGCGGCGGATTACTTAAGAAATTAGTCAACAAAGTTGCACATAGAACATCATGGGGTATCAGCTCTCAGTGTGTGCCCCGCTTTGTATGAGTATTGAAAGGGGGAGGGATTGGTATGACATCTACCCTACAAGGCCTTCTGCTTTTGCTTCAGCTCCAGGTCCTTCGCTGCCACCTTATTCAGATCCTTGGCACAGCTCTCGTTATTGTTGTTCGCCATCAGGGCGTCGGCCTTGGCCTGGGCAGCCGCCTGCTTCTTCTTGTAGGACTTCTGGTAGAAGTCGTTGAAGAGGAAGTAGAAGAAGACGGCATTGGGCAGGGTGAAGCAGACAGACCACCGGGGATAGCCGCAGTCCGTGTACAGCAGCTGGGTTTGATGGATGAAGGCGCAGCAGAACTGGATCTGAAATGTTACAAGTTGTAGAACAGGAAACCGTGTGAGATGTCCCATTGATGGCTCACCATTTGCAGGTTGGTGATGTACTTCTTCCACCAGAGATACTTCTGCATCTGGGGCCCGAAGGCGGACAGGAAGTAGTACGAATACATGATGATGTGCACGAAAGAGTTGATCATGCCGATGAAGGTGCCGTGTCCGCCCGGGTAGTATTTGCTGGTGCCCCAGCTGATCATCGGCATCACGGTGTGGTGGTAGACGTGCAGGAAGGTCACCTGCCGATCGTTCTTGCGCAGCACAAAGAAGATCGTGTCCAGCAGCTCGGTGATCTTGGCCAGATAGTAGACGTAGACGACGCGCGCCTCCCTGTAAGCCTTAGGGGTTCGCGACCAGTCGACGGGCTGGCACCGCCAGCTGTATGTCTGCCAGATGACCACACCCTCGTACACCATCCACACGCTGAGCGCCACCTGGAAGAAGTTGTAGACCAGGAGGGTGCGCTCCAGCTTGAAGGGCTTCCGGTCGCGCATGAAGCGCGGACCCCATCCCAGCACGAAGAACAGGTAAAGGCCGAGGATGGCAAGCAGTGGCAGGGGGGACTTGATCAGGAACCAGTCATTGGTGCGGGGATCTACAGGAGAACAGGTACCCACAAGATTGAGTAAAACGATTCCATGTAACTTTTATAGCGAGGGGGACGGACGATCACTCACCTGCCAATTCGATGAACAGAAAGTTCCAATAATCGGTTTGCGATGCGTTGACGGCAGCCATTTTTAATATCCCGCTTTTGTCGCGCTACAAAAGTATATAGTAGTTGTATCTTCGATGTGAAATTTAAGAATCTGCTAAGCTCGCGTCGCAACGTTCCTCAAAAGTCCAAAGCGAACGAGTTTTGCCAAATCTAAAGATTGGGGAAGAAGCATGGATACGAAGTCTGGATGAGCGAAAGAGGTTTTCAAGTTTGTATTTTAAATTATGTTAATGCCATCCACTAGTAATTGATTGTCATGACGGGATGGCGGGATGGCGGGATGGCGGGATGGCGGGATGGCGGGGCACTGTTGCCGGGAGTTCCGAAAGCTGAATAAATATAATACTAATAATCAAAGCCGAAACAGAATAACAATTGGTTGCAAAGTGACCAAGACCTTTGTCTTCATTTCATCTTCTCTTTTCTGGTGCGGCAGATACTGAAAGCTGTCGCCGTTCGCTGGCGGAGGTGAAATGTCATAAAATTATCATGTAACAGTAACAGTAAATTATATTCATTATTATGAATTAAACAACAAACAAAACACACAACAAATTGGTGGTGGTCACCACACGGGGAGGCGATGGTTACCTCACGGCCCGCCAGCAAATTGGGACGGACTCCGAGACGCCGCGGCGACTCACGTGTGGAACGAATACAGCAGATGCGATGCCCACACACAACACACTCGAAACACCCCAAAACTCGAAACAAATTAATTTTGTGTTGAGCTTTTTGTTTTGACTCCTCTTTGAGCTAAAATCTACAACAAAATTAGATTGGAGTTCCTCTTGGAATTGCATCGAAGACGGAATGCTCTTACCATAGGATTTCTATCTCTTTGGAAACTTTCCCCTTATTAATTTAGAACCCAAACCTTTCTTCTGGGACGAAATCTGCATTGAATGTGCAGCTTAAAGTGTTTTAAGGTTCTCTATCCTAAGTCCTCTTTATCCTCCTAAAATCCTCTTTACTTAAGCAGGATCATACCATCAATAAGCAGTCAACTCCATCTTATTATACGAAATTATGAAATGACGTTCATTGACTTCCAGTTTCACACTTGAACTTGGCAAAAGACCGATTAAGGCCCATAGAAATACCGAACACAACTTCTTGAGCTACCAACAATCGCATAAGATTTGTATTTCTTTGCTCGTTTTCGAGGCTATTCTGATCAGCTTCTTGGGCTTTTCATCTCGAGAGCGATCTCAAGAGATGTGAAGTGTGCAAAGTGAGGAACAAATTGAGATAATAATAAATGAAGCATAAATATTTTGAAGGGCAAGTTGGTCAACAGCGAGACTATCAACGGGTTTGGCTATTGTGGTTTTCGGCCAGCCATTTCCTGCACTTGCTCTCATGAATATTAGCTGCAGCAATCAAGGCAGAATGGGGCTAAAAAATGGGGCGATAAATGACAGCACGATAGCAAAGGTGCTAAACGCTTTTGTGGTCCCACAGATATTTCCAAGCAAAATCCAGTTTATCAATTGGTAAAATCGTTGCACGACCTTGCCACAGTCTATGGCCAGTTCTGGTGACATTGCTGGGAAACCTGGCAGCCCAGCCTAATGCTCCGTCGTGTCTGGCTGATCGTTGTCAACAAATTTTATGGGGCATTTCCACTTGGCTAGTCACTTGCCAAATAGTCGGCGGCTCTCTTTCTGAAGATCTTTCGATTTCTTTTTTTTGGCTATGGGCCTTGACCACGCCTAAAGCCAACGCACACAATATTGTGTCAACTGTTGCTCAATTCCAGACCAAATATTGCCAATTTTCAATTTTCGAATATGAAGCAACCGTTGACCTTGCCAGGGAAATGTGGGAAAATGCCCTTTCTAAGCGGAGAAGTTTCGGATTCTAAGATTTTCATCTCCTTCTGATTCTTCTTCTAAATTTACATATATATATCATTTGATTGATCTGATAGTTCACACACACACGCACACATACACACACTTTCAAGAGCTTTTGGGGCACCTGTTGCAATCGCTTCGATTGCCGTGCACTTAATTTACGACAACTCTTAATGTTAACACCATGACAACTGTTTTTTTGTTTTGTTGCTGCTGTCGCTTCTTATGACTGATCTGATCTAGTAAGGTAGGCACTATATGGTGGTAGTACTATAGTATATATGAGGTGAAGAGAGAGACCTTTGCTGGCATCCGCTACCCACGAGACTTGTACGCGCACTGAACTGCTACGCCGAGCTGCACGGCGCTATGTATAAAAATTTCGTCTAAAGGTTCGATTCGGTTTCGCTGTTTCTTTGGCTCTGTTTTTGGGGCTCTATTGGTTTTGTTTCTGTTTCTGTTTCGATTTCGATTTTGGTCTCAGTTTTTTGTTTTTGTTTCTATTTGGTCCGTTTGCTGGGGAACTTTTGTTGGGGGCCTCTGGCGTCTGCTCATCTTCAGCCTCATCTTCGGGCCGAAATGTTCTTTTGTGCCGCTCCGTTTGATTGGAGGCTGCGATCGAGTCGCATCGAACACATCGATTGGTCTGGTCTCGTTTTTCTATTCAGAATTCAAAATTATGATGGCAACAGCTTATAGGGTTTTGGCCATAATTCTATCTGTGTTTGTTTATGATTCTAAATGAATGTGCGTTCGGTTGTTGTTGCTGCCTGATTTTGCCAGAATATTAATTTATTTTCTATTGTATTTGGATGTACAATCCGATAGATTCATAAAAAATTCTTGAATAGTTTTCAATAAATATGCACATAGCGTTGCAGCATTCGTTGAGGATCTTAAAGGATGAGCCAATGAAACTTTCAATATTTATTACTTGCCTCATCAAGAATCTCTGAAACAGAATCTCTTTTTGGTACACGAATGAGATTTTCATTCGATTTCGCTTTCATGTTCTTCCAATTCCTCCATTTTCATCGCTTCGGCTTGAGATTTATTCCATTTTAGATTGATCAGCCTTGACCCAGATTGAGTATTCTTTAGATTTCTTTCCGCATCATGTTGAACTCCAGAAGAATATGTTTCTTAGGGGCTTATGCGTAGCTGGTTAAGAATTCTGTTGACCTTTTTGGGCCATTGCGGAAAACTGCCCAGTCCACAAAATTCTCAAGCTTACAACTCTTAATAAATGCCAGAACTGATTTAAACAAGCATAAAGCGTTAATAGCAACGAATAATTTACGGATTTGTTGGCACAATTCTTGTGGATGTTTCAGATGTAAAGTTCCATTAAAAGCGAGTTAATTCAAGGAGACACGCGCTCTGGCCAATAATTTACATGCAAATTCTTTTGGGGCCTAGGGCTCTCAATCGATTCTAACGATCCACAAAGATCACAGCGCATCGATTAACGCCACTTCCGGGTCAAGACTACATTGATTCGGTATTGGATGGTTAATGAGACCACACAGATACAGATACAGATACAGATACAGACACCGCTACCGAGACGGAGGCTAAGGCTGGGGTCACTCGCAGTTCAACTTTTGGCTATGCTAACTGTGTCACCGGCGAATTAAACTTGAACTTGCGATGGCAATGTGTATTTCGATGTCGATTAGATTGTTCGATATGCGAATCAATAACCAGCGCAGCGGCAATCGGCGAATACTTTTTGACTGCATAAGATGTGGGTGAATGTCGGTTGGTGTGTGAATCCCTGCGAGCAGGTTTCCTTTTCCAACAGAATCCATCACACGCCGCGTGTGCCGTTGCCTTTTCTTCCGGCTTGGGAATTTGCATTGGGCTTTTGTCTGTCGCCGTCACCAGACACATAGCAGATCATAATGATATGCAAAAGATTGGTTGGTTTATTATCTCTGGGCGATGCGGCTGCCGAATCGATTCATTCGCGATCAGAGGGGCTTCAGCCAGCCGCAGCCGCGAGCCTCTGCATGTTATGCAAATGCCTTCCGCAAACATTTACATAGACACCGAAAACAAAGCAGGCGAACAACCGTTAAACAATTATTATTGAATTTGTTTGTACCCCGCTCCCTGCCTCTCTCCAGCAAGTACAAAATTGCGTAGACAAAAGCAGTCGCACGAACAACAATTAATTGTGCAAAAAAAATTTGTCTTTTGGCTCATTTCGTTTCGTCGGACGTTCTGTAGAATTCTTAATGGCAGATGGGACAATTTTTTTTCTAAATTAATTATAAATATTGCTTTTGGCATTTCTGTGCGTTTGTGGAGGGATGGCTGTGTGTGCGTGTTTGTCCCCAAGGCCGGCGGATGGGGCGCCAAAATCGATTTCCGATGCCCAACCATTGAGTGCTCTGTGAGCCCTGTGCCACAAGATTTGCAACGTGTGTGCATTTAAACCCGCTTTATTGCTCTGCCCAACGTATTGCTCTTAGCGTTGTCAACAACAATTGCAAATTAGGCTCTTAAACCTATAATTTTAGCGTTAAAGTTTTTCGTGGTATATCAGCCTCAGACTCTGCTTCGCTGCCTCGAAGAGATGGCAGCATGCTGGCTTTTGTAAGCACGGAACGACACGAGCAAAGAATATACAAATATTTAAGTTAAAAACTACAAAACTTTCCACGAAAGTTTTCACGACTTCCCACACACGAAGTAGAGCCCTTTCCCACCTCCATTCGAATGCCTTTTTTCCCTAAACTTCTGGCTGAAATTAGAATACCCATTACAGAAAAACGAACGGGGCTATACATATATCGAATCGGTTGAATGTGCTGAATATATGAATATATCAAGAGTATATGTAACATTTAGGGTCGGAAATGCTTCTTCCTTTTAGGTGGAAGCTGGGAAAGAGTTTATAACCCGATGCAGAGGCTTACACCTGTTTAGTTATATTTACGTCTTGAACTGAAAAAGAAGATATGGGATCTGCGTAGTGCATTTCGAGTATTATATCGCGATTTTGGTGCTGGTGAGGCTTGCACGGGCAGGCCCTCACAAAATGGAATCTTGTGCCACGAAGTGAAACGAAGAAGAAGCCGGTACATGCTGGCGTCATCTGGCGTTGGTGTTTCAAAGCTTAGCTCAAAGCTTCGATTAGAGTTACCAGATGGCTGAATAAAGTTTGACTTTAGTGCTTGCTTAACGGTTTTGTTTTCAATTTTCAATAAATTGACGATCAAAGCTTATTAAGCTTTTATTCTTGTAAACTGTATTATTGGAAACTTATTAATCAATCGTGCGTGTGTGTGTGTGCGTGTGTGTACACGACTTATTATAAGTCCATTTGAAGGTACATGGACAACGGGTCGTATGAAAATTAACTTTAACTTTGGACTGTCTGGCATGACATTTTCAATTCAACTTTTGAGAGCTAAAGTCAAAGTTGGAAGTGTTTCTGGAAAAGTGTTAAAGATAACCCATTTCATATGCAAAGTCCACATTTTCCCTCTACGTATCATCTAATTGCCAGTAGTTCAAGTTTTCCCGAGAACTATTCAAAATAGTAATGAAAAATTCACATAATATGAGATAAAATATGTTATTAAGAATGCAGGGGCAAGGATATTTAACAACTACATACTGCATCGTTTCCTTGGGAAAAGTACTCGCACAGCCCATTTTCATGTAGAACAATCAAGAACACACATCTGGGAAATTAACTAAACCTATTATTAGCTACAGCCATTAACCGATTACATGAGTTGCAAAGTAACACTGACCCGGGGACTGACCAACTCCAGTGTCGTAACAGGGTCGTTGCCTCCACGGGCGGGCTCTCTACCCATCCAAAGCATCTTGTTATCAAGTCAAGCACTGGTCATTGGTCACTGGTCACTGCTCACTGGCTTTGGTCTTTAATTGCGCAAATCGAACTCGTTTGCCAGCACGGAAATACCGATACGATACGATTTCCAACCGTCTAAGAGATACATTTCGCGGCTCGGCTCTCGTTTTCGTTTTCGCTCTCGCTCTCCCTCTATTTCGATCAATCGAATATTTTCAAGTCGTAGCTGGCTCACAACTACCGTTGGGTCGCCCTTGAGAGGAACTCGTTTCAGGCGCTAAAAACGAGAGAAAAAACAAAAAGATTAATATGTAGAGAAAAAGAAATCGTTACTTCCGTTTCCTGATCGATCGGCTAGACGTACATATGTAGCCGCCGCAGAGGCCCACGGAGATGGAGAAGAACAACATATGGCTAAGAAGCTTAATAGATTCGATGGCGCAGAGCGGTTTTCATTTAGTCGAAGCCACTTAAAATGCATAATCAATTCTAGTCTTGATTTTTTTTCTGCCAATTTTCAATAAATTTCTGAAACAATTTTATATATTTTAATTTATCTAGTTTCTTTTTTTTTTGCGCGCTCCAGCAACTGTGTCAAGTTCAAAGTTGAAACTTAATTGCGAGTGAGCTGACGCGGGATCTATTCTTGGCACTAGCGCTGGCTGCTCTGCTCTGCTCCTAATTAATATTCAGCGAAAAAGTATCAAAGTGATTTCAAGTTCAGACTCATGTGATGCCAAGAACATTCCCATTTGGCCGCCGTCTTGCCTCATAAACCTCAAGTCAAAACATTAAGTCTGAAACGCAAGACCAAGTGTCGGATTAGGTCGTTTCTGGTGTACGGGGTTTACCCTAGCCGCTCTTCTGAGTTCCTCTTGTCTTGGCTGTATGTGAAGAGATGTTTGGCCAATTGATTAGTAGGCCTAGCTCTCCCCAGCACTTGGCCTCTAAGTCATTGTGCGTGACAATCGGGGGAACGTGCCAACTTCTGCTAGAGCCACCGATTCTTCCACCGACATTGCCCAACTAAGGTCCAGCAATTCTGGCTTTGCCCATTCAATTAGGGCCGGGCCAATGTGTTGTGTGCTTAGCCATGCCGAAGCGAATGAATGTATTTTGGGCTTGAAATTCCGAGAGCCAAATTCATCTGCACATGTGATATAAATATATTTAAATTAAAGTCTTGTCTCTCTGGCGCTCAGGGTCAGGGCGTGCTCGGCTTTCTGCACCAAATTGCAACGCAATTAAGACTAAGTATGGCCCGATCTTCGGATAAGCCACCGGCGCGCCGCCAGCAAAAGTTAACATGAAATATTTTGCAATCGAATAGCAGAGGTTACGAAATGTCTGGAAAATATTGTTACTTCCATGACGCCGATGGGGGAAAGCGTTAACAAGCCGCTGTAACAATGTAATTACTGTTTACAGCTCCGATACGGAATGGCCTCTAATCGGGGGGCTGGCCAGGGCCCAGCCTTTCGAAAAGATGCCGTTATCAATTAAAAAACGCCAATGGTCAAGGGTCAATCTGAGTGCAGGCTCGGGGCTCCGGTAACGCCCATCGGGTGTGAGGGGTGGAAGTGTGGACACCCACACCTCTGCCTGCCTCTGTGCTAATTAATTGATTAATTTTTAATTATATTCTACGTGCTAAATATATTTTCTGAGCAATCATGCTGCGTCAGCTTCATTGTTTCATAAGTGCGTGGTTCTGGGTTCAGAACTTTAAAGTTGTAGGATATATTTTGAGTTGGAGTTGGAGTTGATTGGGGATCAGTTTGATATAGTTTTTGTAAATATGCAAAATGGTCAAACTATGTCTATTCATATGCAAAATATATTTTATCTATAAATACTATCAAGAAGTTGGGGAACGACTCTTTCAACATTTTGATTAGCATTGAGATGGAGGTAAAAATTCTTTCAATCATTTGATTAGCATTGATCTATATAAAGGCTTTGCAAAAAGTATCAGAGTCTTCTCTGGTTCCCACCGTAAAAACGATACAAAATCCATTACTCACTCTTACAAGTGGAGCCAAAATGTCAGCATTTGTTTTACCAACACCATTTGTTTTAAGTAAAAGTAAGGTATTAATCAGAAATGTCAACATTTACCAAATGACTCAATATTTGATAGTTTTGCCCAAAAAATTGGCAATTGAAATGCGTAAACCCTTGTCAACGCCAGGGCCATTAATCAGGCAAATAATAAGCGACAACATTTAGCATTTGCCCCTAGTAAACATATTCAAAAATGTATTATTGATTATGATGAAGTCAAAGCTGTTTCGCCAATGGCAAAGATCACATATTGATGAAACAGAAATTCACAAAATGCAGAGAAAAAATCACAGCAAAACTGGAGCTATCGAAGCATACATTTATCATCGAAGAGTCGGCGTTGCCATTGCCTTCTTTGACTTCCGACTAACCTAGACCTAGACCGTGAAATGCCACGAGACTGTTACCAAGCTCTGCCACAGGTAGAGCAGAGCAGAGCAGAGCAGAGTAGAGTGGAGAAGCCGCCTGTGCTGGAGTCAAGCTTGGCTAATCGCATTCAACCGTTAGCAGAGGCAGAAACAGTGGAAGCAGCAGTGGCCGACGTGGCATCCTTGCCACTTTCGGCTTCGGCCCCAAACATGGCCAAAATAATCAAGCCAAAGGTCGACCGTGGGGAGGGGGGTCTCTGACTGAACTTCAAAGAACAATTTGCAGCGTTGACGGCGTTAATTTGTGACAAAATGAAAATGGTTCTGTATGGAGTCGACCCGCTCATGTGGCATTCAGTGGCATAATTAAGATATTCGCATAAATGTCTGCCGCTCGCGACCCGGACCTCGATGAAGATTTCACTGCACGTCCGATGCCTTACACAATTTAATGACACTTAGCCCAGTGGCTCCTGCCTTGATCACGATAGGTTTCTGCACGTATCCACAGAACACAGATCGATTATGGATCTGAGGCCATCTGGATCTCCTTTTAAATTAGATGGCACCTTGACACGTTTACCATTCTAGGGAGCACTCATTCTGGATGCTGACCGAGAATTCGTTTAGCTTATCAGCAAGTCAATCCCCGAGTCAACACCTCCAGGGCCGGTTGCCCGAGAACAGGTTATGTTAACTGAGTTCTCTGCGGGCCAGGCCTGTAAGCATCAATGGGACTTACACATACGTGTGTGTATGGATACCTTGTCATATTTTCGTAAATAAAAAACTCATCTGAGGTCATTCAAAGACAAGGCGGAAGTCCAGGAATATGCCATACCTAGACCAACCCCAAAAACATAATATAACTTGTCACAATGTAAGGCACCATTAAAGATGTTTACGAACGTGTTTTAACTACTACTTATGTACATACATATGGGTAACTATGAGTACTTTGCAGTCACATTATGGCTTGTGAAGTTTTTTAAACGAAAACTTGTTGAACTCCTTGGAGTAATGAAATTTTTTGAATGTTTACTTAATTTCTACGAGAGACAAAACAATTAGTAGAGATCGAACAATATTCTCTTTAACCTTGTAGATTCTTTGAAGGAAAATTTTTATGGATAGAATGAATATTAAAATGAGTATGGAAGGAATTCCACGAACAATACTACTCAAGATCAATAATCTAGAAGGAACTAAGACTTTGTATTGTCCAAAGTTCTTTACAATTTCCGATCATTTATTTATAGCTGAAAATAGTTCTATAAGCCTGTTTAATCCTCTTTTCCGATTAGCATCGTTTCTATCCGTAAAGTTTAATCGTTTCTAATGGATTATGCTATAACAAAGCCGCATCTCTATTGGGGAATACGTCTATTTCTGTGTCTACCCAACGGATATGCTAATCAATCGAATCGTACCTAACAAGATTTCCGATTTCAGATCTTTCGATCAAATTACTTTCCAACTTTCATAGCTGAATGAAATCTATTGCAAGACAAGCCCCGCAATTTCCTTGATACATTGCTAAATGTGTGCCAAAGCACTTATCATATCTAAACCCCAAAAACGCTATTCAATTCTCAGTGCATTGACCCATTAAAGAGCAGAATTCACCCACTAATACACGAGCATCACCAAGCAGCAGCACGACAGCGGCAGCAACTTCAAAGTTGAATGCCATACGGAACATGCTCAAAATCAAGCGAATAGATGAAAAAAAAATAAAAAACGAACCCACTGGGCCACACGGATAGACACGAACAGACACGCATAGACACGCACACACAGGTGCCGGTACAGTCGCAGACAATTGCATGCAGTGCGGCGCTGAGCTGCTCAAACGAACTCAACGAAACTTCCGTTGTTCTGTGCGAAGCCTCAGTGTTCGTCAAGTTTCCGATGTCGAAGTCGAAGTCGGAGAGGTGCTTGTGTATGGGTTTTGGTGTGGGATGGTATGGGTATTAGTGTTGTTGCTAAGTATTTTGCACAAGCTCAGGCGTCGTGATCGGCAACTGCTGCCTGCTGCCTGCTGCCTTCTGCTGCTGCTGCTGCCACTACTGCTGCTGCTGCTGCTGCCGTTGCTCGGTCGACAGCGACGCGAAAAAGTTACTTTATCTTGTGATTGCCGAGAAGTTTTAGATTCAGTTGAGCATAAACATTCCTACGGTGTGGTGGTAGAATCAGCCAAGTCTGCGCGTCGAACGACTAAGCTAAGCCATTTAGTATACTACAATTTAGTATGAACAATTTGTGAAGCGATCATCATCGTTGAAAAGTGTTTTTGGAAAGTGGCACAAGCTGCAGCTTCTACTCGATCGAAGCTGAAAGCCAAACGAGCTCCACGAACTCCAAAGCAAAAATCGAAAGTTTTTTTTTCCGCTTGAGCGCAGCATGAGAAATCCTGCGGCAAGCCTTTGACAGAGAGCCTAACGAAACCATAGTCAAATCTATACAGAACGGAGCTGAGCTGAGAGTGTTTGCAGCTTAAGTAACTCATTCAGCAGATTGCCCAGACCCCCAAAAACAAAGGAGAAACATGACGATGAACTACCATTACTACAATGCCAGCTCGCGCTACGAAATGGTCGTGGAGATAGCCAATATCGCGCTGGACGAGTTCAAGACCCATCATACCTCACGCAACTACACGGGCCTGGTGCAGCGCTACTACCAATTGGTGGAAGAGGATTATGGCGGTAGGTGGAACTGAAATTGATTCAAATTGCATTTAACTTTGAAGGCCCTACAATCGGAGACGTGACACTAAAGCGACAGCTCATCTACCCTAAACAGCACGAAATCGTTCAGTCCACATTTAACCATATTATAAACGCATAAAAATGATGAATTGCCATTTTTTTGTGTCCGACAAATCATAAACAAAATAACGTACATGAAAGCAAACAAAGCGGCAAAACAAAAATGCCTAAAAAAAAAGAAAGAGATTCAGACCAAAAGCTCAACCAAAAAAAACTTCTAGGACAATTAAAAAAGGTTTTTTCGTGTGTGTGTTTGTGTGTGTGAGTGTATGAGTGTATTAAATGCCGACCTTGGCAATGTCAATTGTATTTTTGACAATTATTAACGTAATTAAAATGTATTTACATTGCTTATCTTAGCCATTTTTATGAAGCGACCGTCGAGATCGACGACTCAGCTCAGGCTTTGCTTCTGCTTCTGCCTCTGGCTTTACCTTTGGCTCTGCCGCTGGCTCTTTCCGTGTGCAGCTGAGCATGTAGAAAAAATAGCAAACAAAAAAAATACAGCACTTTTAACCCGAAGATGATGCATCAGCATTGATCGTACAACATGGGGATTGCCCCTGTATCTAAGGGCATTTGCCCCAACGTTCCGTTTCCAGCCTTTGCCTCTGAGCACATGTGCCCCATATTGACACTCTCGACTGTGGCAGTCAGAAGCCGCGCCGGTCGATGTCGCCGGCGAGAGGTCAATGGCAGGTCGGGCAGATGCGATTAAAATAAAAATAAAAAAAAGTGCAAATAGTGCGCAGTGTACCAGCCAGCTGAGATTGAATCATGCCAAAATCATGCAAATAAGCTGAACAAACATCAAGTGCGGGGCCATAAACGAAAGACTTAGGAAACGAACTTGAAACGATGACAAGGCGAAATTTCTAGAAAATTTGTCAAGGGTGAAAAACAATGGTTAAAGAAGAATAGTTGAAAAGGAAAATTTGTAGAAAAAGCCGTTCAAAGGTTAGACAAGCAATTCGAGGGGAACTTTTGCGCAGAAATTCAAATTCAAATAATACAGAATGTGAGAAATATAGGAATAAATTTGAATAGACTTTAATTGCGGAATTTACCGGCAAAACAAACGCGAATGAGTATGGGGTATAAAAAGCATGATTTATTAAACAAAGCTTTATAATATCTAAAGATATATGATCAATGTAGGGATTATACTAGATGGCACTGTGTTGATCCACGATAAATATTTATTTCTTTAGAACAATTTATAACAATTTCGAAGTTTCACAACATCGAAATGGAATAATTGTAATACGCCATCCAGTAAACTTTATGAGGAATAACTGCCTGCCAATTAATGAATCCCCAGAATGTCTTTAGTCGATTGCTGTCAATAAACAGCCAGAGGCAATCGAATGGAAAAGTTGGAAAATAGGAATAATAATGTTAAACAGTTGGTAATTACTCTCCATATAGGGTTAGGGGTTCCTCGGCACTGACATTTCTATGACGACATTTACCGACGTAGACTCTTTGCAAGTGGAAATATTCTATTTCAAGCTACAATTCCGGTTCATGTTCGAGTACGAGTATTTATCAATTATTGTTTACTCGAAAGCCAATTGTGTCGACATATAACGCGATACAGTGACAAAGAAATTAGCCGGCAAATAGTTTTCGTATTTTTTGTTTTGTTCGAATACATTCACGATTTCATTCAGCTTGGATGAATTGCCTGGCTAACAAAACGCGAGGTGCTATGAGCTAATGAAATGCTAATCGAAACCAGCTCTGGGACCGAGACGTCTTCGAGGATTTGCATAGACGAAAAGAGAAATTAAATCAAATAACTTGTGAACAGATTGCGGCAATTAATTTGATGATTTTGTTGCTTGAATTTCCAGATCCGCGTGCGGAACGCTTCCACCTGATGGACCATCCGATGTTCACCTTCGGCCTGGTGGCCATCTACCTCTCCTGGGTGCTCGTCCTGGGGCCCCTCTTCATGCGCGACCGCAAGCCCTTCCAGCTACGCCGCACCCTGGTCATCTACAACGCCTTTCAGGTGGCCCTCAGCGGCTACATGTTCTACGAGGTGAGTCCGGACTTTGGAATCCTCCCCACTGTACATCCCCCTAATGCCAAGCCCCATCCCCGTTCCCGTTTCTGTTTCAGCACTTAATGGCCGGCTGGCTGAACTACAATCTGAAGTGCCAACCGGTTGACTACTCGGATGGTCCCATGTCCAAGCGGGTAAGTCGACGCAACCGGTCACCCAAATCTACACAAAAACGAAACTGGCTCATCCCCGATGGAACGGTGCTATTTTAAGAGGGACGCGTGGACTTATAGATTTTATAGATTCGATTATATCATTCGGCATTATTCCTTTGTCCGCGTCTCACCTTGCGGCGGTAACTCTTCCGCTCTCTAGTCGGCAAGTTCGTTGCCTCTATGTCTGATGAATCACCGACTCCGCCAGCCACCTCAAGAGCAATCAAGAGTGCGTCTCGAGTTCGGCTCAAAGCCAGTCAGTTAGTCGACTGGTCATAGACGGCCAAGAGGCAAACAACAACAGCTACAGCCAAAGTGTTTTAATTATGCCTCCATCGTGGCACAAAGTTCACATTCAAATGGGCAGCAGATTTCGGAAGTCCAATTAGCCGGCCGGAGTGGGGGCTTTTTTTAATCCAAATTCTAAAGATAATTGCTGGCTTCCAGTCTTTTGTTACGCCTCTCAATCGATTGTGTTCCCCATTTCTCAGCCACTCAAATGGCTGGCTAAGCGCTCGCAACTGGAAAACAATTAAAGAAATAGCTGGATAATGAGAGTTTGAAGTTAAGTGCATCACTTAATGCCAATTTGGCTGTGGACCACAAAATGAGGCATTTAAAAATGTTCGTAAAACTGTAACACTGAGGAAAACCTGAAGTTACATGAAAACCGATGGATGAATGCTCTTTTTAGGGATTCCAAAGTGGATTGAATAATAAGAGCTTACTATATTAGCTTAAAAGATACTTGAGGGTAATAAAAAACATTCACCAGTTAATCCTACCCCATCTTGCTACTCTTCAGATGTTCAAATCAACTTTTCTCCAGATAAAGACAGATATCTATCTATAAGTAATGACCCCCAACAAAGAGTACTTCATATTACATTCACTTCAAGCTTCCAGTAGTAACATTTGGACCACAATCCATTTAAGAGTGCCACACCCCCCGAAGGCCCTTGCCTCATGCTTATGTTACAATCAAATTAGCAACATTTACAAGGGCCTCTAGCTGTGATTGTGATTGTAGTTGGCTTTTGTTTAAGCCTTAAATCAATAGAGCATAAACCGTGTGTAAACAAACATCCCTCACGAGCGGAAGATCTACCCATTGATCGATTTCACATCCGCAGTAAATGCCAGAAAACCGAAATATAAGACGGACCGCCGACAAGTCAATAAACCCGGGCTCAAAGGCCGGTCACAGGGCTCCGGATATTAGCATAATTATCATCATTCCAAGCGAGACCCATAAAAGTCAATATTGTTTACATTACGCATACGCCATGTGCGCCCCTACATGACATGGTTTCACTCTTGTTGAACGAAAATTCTACCACGAAACAGGAAAAACTAGAAACCACAAAGAAAATGAAAAATGAAAATTGAAAAGAAAACGAAAACGAAAACGAAAAGAAACCAAACGAGACGCGAAGCGATGCGAAGACGTTGTCAATGTCATTGCGCAAGTTCTTCGCTGCTTTTGTGGTTTCTACGTTAATTGGTCACATCGCTCGATGGGCGTTGAGAATTGCATAACGACCTTGCAAGGTCAGGTCTCACCGCACACCCAACACCCCACTTACCCCAATCTCTCTCGCTTTGTCTCTCTCTGTTTGGCAGATGCTCAACCTGTGCTACATCTACTACCTGTCAAAACTGACGGAATTCGCCGACACCGTGTTCTTTGTGCTGCGCAAGAAATCCTCACAGATCACCTGGCTGCATGTTTACCATCATTCGGTGACGCCGCTGGAGACCTGGGTCCTGGTCAAGTTCCTTGCAGGTGGGTGGAGCCTTCTCTCGCTTTGTGTTCTTTGGGAAACTCTAACCTTTGATTGCTGTTTTCCAGGTGGAAATGCCACATTCCCCAATCTGCTGAACAACTTTGTGCATGTGTGCATGTACTTCTATTACATGATGTCCGCCATGGGACCCGAGTACGCCAAGTTCCTGTGGTGGAAGAAATACATGACCGAGCTGCAGATCGTAAGTATAGATCGATCAAGAATGCACGGGGAGGGGGAGGGGGCATTAAAATAGATCTGTTCCAGCACAGATACCGCCCGAAAATTAAACGAAACTCGTTTAGAAGTTAGAAATATGCTTCTCGGACATAGATTGGAACTTAGTGACTGCTGCTAGAGCTGTTGGCAATTGGCCAAAAATGCAAACCTGTTAGACCGGCAATCCCAGCCGTGCCGTGCCGTGCCTCTGCCTCTGCCTGGGCCCCCCAGTCTAAGCCCCTGCCACATAAAATGGTATTATTCATTTAGCCCAAAAGGCACACACACCATCACATTGGCAATCACGTTCCTAGACGCCAGTGCAGCATCTGTGTGCATTATGCCAAAAAATCTATTGGCCAATGCTTCTAGCTGTGTCTTGCGTTTAGCCACAAGCACAAGTGGCATTTCTCGCACTCAGATTCTTCGACCTCTGCAAGTGGTTTCTGTTTGTTTATTCGACTCCGATGAGCAGCCGGGGCCAAAGGCCGAATCTTCTAGCCACCGATCGATCGGTCATGCATTCTGGAGAATTGCACAAGCTCTGATTACCGATTTTCTGCAAAAAGCAAAAGCAATAGCAAAAGTGAAACCAAATGGAATCAGAGACTGAAATAAAACAAGAGATTGCTGCTCTGATCTTGTTTTGTTTCTGGTTTTTCCCATCTGTTTTTTGTTGTTGTTACCAACGGCTCCACATGATCGGTTCTCGCTGGATTGTCTACGCATAATTCAAAGACTCGGACACGAGTAAACAGAAGCACATATATACTCGTATATAGTAGAAGGGGACAGCTTTGGTGGGTAAATATGTTTCATTGCATTTTAGCTTGGGTTTTCTATCTCTCTTTTTTTCCAAGTTTCGAAATTCTTGAAACGCATGGAGACATGGCAGGTTTAGTTTGTTCTGCTGTAGCTGCTGGCCTCCTTCTATGCCACACTGCTGTTGTGTTTGTTAGTGAATCGCCTTGAAGCCTCTCTGCTCCACAGTTGAGTTGTCAAACGTTCGGTGACTAAGTTAAGTACATACTAAGTAAGCACTGGTTTTATATGGAAATGCAGGAGATAAACAGGGGGAACTCCATATGATAGAACTAGGGAGAATAAGACTGCTTAAAACTAAAATGGAAATTGAAAAGGATAGTAGTATGTGCTTCCTGGAAAGCCGAACCTGTAAACCCCCTGCGGAATCCGGCAGTGACTAGGAAAATTACTTGAACCACTTTAGGGAATCCCACAAAAACTTGAACAGTGATAAGTTTAGTCATGTGGAAAGCTTCCTTGAACTAAGATTTATTTCAAATAATTTATATACATTTTCTTTATGGGACAGTTAGAGGATTTTATAGCATAAGTAATTGGGTACCTTTGCTCAGAGATAATCTTTCTTAAGTCGATTAATTTCATCCAACCAATACGTGTTGTTTCTTGAATTATAAAACTGATTGAACATTGATCTATACCTTTAATCAATTAAAGTCTCACTGTACCCGTACCCCAACTATAATCCCACTCTGGGAGTCCTCACTGTACCCGTCTTATGCGGGTATGATATGATATACTCATGTGTCGCCAGTTGAGTGCTTATTTAGATTGTTGCTGCTGTTGTTTTCGCAGTTGTTTCCGAGCAGTTTTCTTGATGTTTTCCAATTGCTTGTCGCTCGATTCTGTGCGATTCCCTCTGCCCCTCCACTCGCTGCCGACATTTATAATGAGGCGGAGCCGCAATCAAATGCTGAGTGGGCAGACGCATCTCATAGATAATTTATCTGTCATGCTGCTGTAACCGTTAAAGCGGTTATACTAAGTTGTTGTTGCAGTTCTAGTTGCTGCTGTGCTGTTGTTGATGCAGTACTGGATCTGCGAGTATTCGTATCTTATGCGCAATAGCGTAGCAATAGATTCTTTCAGTTCCTGCCGAGCAATTAGCCGCAAAAGCCAAACCATATATCGCACGCTCTAAATTGTGGCCAGAGCCAAGTGAGAATTAGGTTCCAATTGTTGGCAACATTTTGGCCAGCCGCGGTGGCTAGATTTGTTGCCACATCCTCCAGCCAAGCCAGACAAGACCAGAACCAAGCGCAGCGCAGACCTGGCTAATTCCATTTCCAATTCCAATTCCGAAGTTTCCACATTTGGTGCCCACCGACTTCCACTCCGATCCGACCAGTTTCGATTACATTATCATTTCGTGTTTCGTTCCGTTTTGCGGCAATGAATGTTGCCCGCCACCGATCCGATCCGATGCGATCCGATCGGATCCAATCCGCTCCGCTCCGCTCCGAGCTGATTCCGAGTGGAGTCGAGTCGAGAGTGGAGCGTTCACTTTTATCCAGCACCGCGACGAACTTGCCACACCAACCGGGTGAGTGTCTATGTCGGCGATTGCGTTGTCTGTGGCTATTGTCGATGGCAATCACTGGGCAGACTACACATGCACTCATGCAATTTTCCACGGCCTGTGCCTGTGCCTGTACCTGTGCCAGTGCCTGTGTCTGGGTAAAAGTCAACAAGCGATCTGCCACTTTCAATTGCCAGCCAGTGATCCGAGACTGTTGGCGCTGGGGGGAGACTGGAGACTGGAGCCAGCGGGACGCGGGAAGCGGGATGTCTGGTCAAGTCATGTTGCAAGTGCAACTGCATTTTTCTGGCCATTTGCCGGCATTTGCAGGCACGGAGACATGCCACACACGCAATCCCAGACAGTGGCAGAGCGTACAATGCCTCTAAAGATGGATTTTGCAATCGATTGACAATAATAGGCCCGGCACGGCACAGTGGGGCGAATGAAACGAATAAATTGGGAGAAAATATACATTTTAGATGCAACAAAGGCACAAAGAGTCCACTGTTAAGATCTTAGAATTCTTCTGACCAAAACCCCATGCAGTATCCCTCAGAACTCTTCCAAAGAATGACCCGTTTCCATCAATCTTCCGGTGCCCACAGTGCCAGCGAAGCGTCTAAGCGTTGACGCTGGCTTTCAACGCTCCGGCTACAAGCAATTCTCAAACTTGGCCAACAGCAGTGGCAACGAGAGGCACAGTTGTCCGCTTGGCCAACCGACAGTGTGCCCCAAGCTACGCAGCGGCAGCGGCAGCGGTTCGTTGGCTCAGTGACTTTGCCACGACTTGCAGTGCAGTGTTAATGGAAACTTGCAGCGCTTGGCTGACCAACGTAATATTTTGTAGGTCATCAGAAACTGCACACTCGGTGGCACACACCGACCAAAACAAGCAGGTTTTTTTGGGTCTTGCAGCACCGAGAGGCGGCGCCGCAGAGGAGGAACTGTGGGAGGAGCTGCAGGGGCGACTCGTTAGACTGCCGCACATCTGAAACATCATCAAATTTACGATCAATCAGTGATCAATAAAGGAAAGCTAAATATGGGTTGTATAACACTTACCAACACGGGGGGCTATTGGGGTCGCCAAAGGTCAATGGAAGCAGCCAGTGGCTTGTTGAACTTGGTCAAACAGAGACACGAGCCCCATTTATGGATATCTAATAACTACATAATACTGGTAGTAATTACAGCGAATCCGAAGCACTCACTCGGTCACTCATGTGCATATTTGAGTACTTTTTGATTGCCTTCGCTGGGTGCTCTCAAGGGTGCCACAATGATGCTGGTGTTGATTCGGCCCCGTCTCCGTCCCCCCAGTTATTAGCCGTTTTATTAGCCGCATTCAAAAGAGCTGTAAGTCAAGAGAATAAAAGTGTTACGACCGCACACGGGCTAATTGGATGACGTTACAACTTCCGTAACGAGACAAGCTCTAAGCCGCCCTTTCAATGCCACGACAATGACCGCAAAGAGGAGGGCAGGTGCCAAGTCGAGTCAAGTATTTGCCGAGCTGAACCAGTGATTAGGTCTTCCCAGTAGTCAGGCGTAACAATAGTATGCACTAGAACTTTCCCAGTCCCTCCACAAAATATATATAATTACTTATATGTCATGTCAATCTATACTTTTTCCCTCCAGGCCCAGTTCGTGCTGTGCATCTTCCATACGTTACGCGCCCTCTTCAGCAACCAGTGCCAGTTCTCGAAGTTCATCTCGGCCCTCCTTCTGCTGAATGCCTCCATATTCTTTTGCCTCTTCATGAACTTCTACATGCAGAGCTACAAGAAGTCCAAGGCCCAGCAGGCGCTACAGCAGCAGCAGCAGGAGAAGCTCACGGCAGCCCAGGAGGTGGCGTCGAAGGCAGACAGCAACAACAATAACCATATGGAGATGCTGACACAGAAGCTGAAGGCCCACTAGAATAGAAGAGGAAGTGCTTCCACGGATTGCTCGAAAAGGGAACAAAAATTTTTTGCATACTCGTAAACTGGACAAATTGGTGTTGGCAACAGATCAAACGTTGGAAGTAGTTTTGGTACAAAGGTTTTAACTTACGTTAAGCTTAAGCTTAAGAGCCATAAATGCACAGATAGACAGACGCACACGGATAGTTAGGAAGTCCAGCCAGACAGCCAAACAGCCAGAAGAAGAGCCACCTCTTTACGGGGCGTATGAGGAATTCAATTATTCTACCAGCCTCTCCTACGACTGCGCTAGCTTTGCTTTATTGCTTCGCTTGTCACGGACATCCGTCCGGTCATGCGTCCGCTGAAGAGAATGCCCCTCTGGTTAGCAGTCGTAACTGTATTCGTAATGTGAACTGTATAAGAAACTGGGTCAATTTTCGAGATCTGCCTAAGCTGTAAGTCACCTAATTCTAGAACCTCACGAACGTAGCGTAGTTTTTAATCGAACTCTGCGCTACCCCCGATAGTGCCTAAGTAAGTGTTAATTGTAATTGTGTATAGACGATTTGTAAATAGCCTGTTAAATGTTAAATATTTGTAGTCCGCTAAGCCCTCTAGCCTAAGCAAACTAGTCTAACTTACAACATGCGCGCAACTCAATACTGAGGAGCACGACTATAAAGCGAAGACAAATAAAAGCGAAGAAAAGATACATTTCAATAACGACCCGAGTCTATTTTATTTGTTTTACTTCCCCATTGGACAGAGCCAACACTTGGCAGGGTCGTTCATGCGGAAGATATCAATTAATTTACGAGAAATCACTGTAAACCAACGAAATCTGAAGTGGGAATGTTGAATGCACAGTTTATCCGATTAATGAATCAATATTCTGTGTGCTTTGAGTTGATTTTTAAAGGGGTATTCTTCAAAAAAGTGCTTAACCAAAACATGTCTAACATTCGAACTGGAATTTAAGTCTAACCGTCGTTATCCGATAAGACTGACAAAGGGGTGGCCACTCTGTCAAAACAGTGTGACCGCCTTCCAATCTATAATTTCATTTTCAATGATATATTAATGCATATAGGTTATTGAAACATTTATACACAGGGTTTTTAATTTTCGCTCTCTCAAATCAAATCTCTTCCATGCATAATGTATTCACTGTAATGCACTTATATCCTTGTCAATCATTCACTTTCAAACGTAGGCGCGCCAGTCGATAGTATCGATAGGTGGGTTATTTCTATTGCAAGAATTTCCCTTCATTCCATACATTACATTTTATGCTTTGACCTTATTTAGACACAATCCAATAAAATAATGTCCTTAAAATTAGCATATCTTGTAGAAAATTGATAATTCAATCGGAGAAAATTAATATGAAAACCGAACTTCAAAATCATGGACAGATAACGATTAACCCACTGTCGACCAGTACCAGTACACGCACGTTATTATGCAACTTGAGAAGTTTTAGCGTAGTTCAGTTGAAAGATATCTTGGTACCTTTTGTTGTAAGGAATGACAAGGTATAGACTTACAAGAAACAGTAACAAACAGTAACGGCTTAATTCAATTTGTTAACCTGTTTAAATAGAGCGGGTTAAATGGGCTAAGATTTTTCATTGGTATATTAACGGTATATTTTGAATATGAGACGGTATATTGCGGCATATTTCTAAGGGTCAGACGGGATATTTTATTGATAAATCCATTGGAAAATGTCGAAAAAATATCCAATACTTACCAATTACGAACATAGTCAGCTTCCCAGCTTTGTTTAGGCGACTGAGCATTCTTCTACCGAGCGATTCCACAAACCTTGCGAAAATGGGATGCTTGGTTCTCCGCGCTTGTTGCGTGCTGGTCACTGAAGGAGCACTGCAGAAGATCGCAGACTCCATTCGCTTGTAGCACGAAAAAAAACACTGTTGTTTATTAGCAATTAAATTTTTAGCAATTTTTGAATTTGAGTATCGAGCTACAAATCAGCTGAGAATATCTTTTATCGATTTCAGATTTCGGTATTTCATTGTATGGGTGTGTGACAATATACGGTCACACTGCTGAACACACATACGGGATCAAACAAAAAGAGTTTTTGAGTTATATTTTTTACCAAAAAACTAGGAATTTCGTGACCCATTTTCGTTGCGCACACTTCACGACACCACACTCAAAGCATGGAACAAATGGAGGTCGATGTGGACATGACGGCGAAGCCAAGCACCTCATCATCGGCGGCTGCAGCTGCCGCAGCCGCAACCGCAGCTGCCGCCGGCAGCAACAAACCAGAGGCACAGCTGCAACAGCCCATGGGGAATGTGATGGCTGCAGAGGGTACAACCGGCTCGGTGACAATCTCGCTCCACCCGCTGGTCATAATGAATATATCGGAGCACTGGACACGCTTCCGTGCTCAGCACGGGGAGCCGCGTCAGGTCTACGGGGCGCTGATTGGCAAACAAAAGGGACGCAACATTGAAATAATGAACTCGTTCGAACTCAAGACCGATGTGATTGGGGACGAGACGATAATCAACAAAGACTACTACAACAAAAAGGAGCAGCAGTACAAGCAGGTTGGTCCCCAATTGAATCTTTGCGTTGGTCCGCGGCAATAATTGAGTCTGCCCATTTTCTGTACAGGTATTCAGCGACCTCGACTTCATTGGCTGGTATACGACGGGCGAGAATCCCACAGCGGACGACATCAAGATCCAGAAACAGATAGCCGCCATCAACGAGTGTCCCATCATGCTGCAATTGCACCCGCTGTCGCGCAGCGTGGATCAGTTGCCGCTGAAGCTCTACGAGTCGCTGATCGATCTGGTGGACGGGGAGGCCACCATGCTGTTTGTGCCGCTAACCTACACACTGGCCACCGAGGAGGCGGAGCGCATTGGCGTTGATCATGTGGCCCGAATGACCTCCAACGAGTCGGGCGAGAAGAGTGTGGTCGCCGAGCACCTGGTGGCTCAGGACAGTGCCATCAAAATGCTCAATACACGCATCAAAATCGTTCTGCAGTACATCAAAGATGTGGAGGCAGGCAAGCTGAAAGCTAACCAGGAGATACTGCGCGAAGCGTACGCACTGTGCCACCGCCTGCCAGTGATGCAGGTGCCCGCCTTTCAGGAGGAGTTCTACACGCAATGCAACGACGTGGGCCTCATCAGTTATCTGGGTACCCTTACCAAGGGCTGCAACGATATGCATCACTTTGTTAACAAATTCAACATGCTCTACGACCGCCAGGGATCATCGCGCCGCATGCGCGGACTATACTACTGAACTAATGATGGTTTTTCAAATGCGATGTGAGGTAGGATGTACAATTAAAGCGTCAAAATTATGTTTCCTTTGAGTTGTTTCGGTTGGGTTGGGTTGGTGTAATGGGTTAATGCAATTTTATTGTTTTTTTTTTGCTGACAATTGGCAAACTACAGATAAAGATGGAATTTAGCGGGCAGAGCCAAGTGGGTGAAACCACATACATATGTATATCACTTTCTTCTTATAATCCATGGAGAGATGCAGAGCTTCGAGCTTCTTAAATTCAATTCAATGTGTCGCCCATCTGGCGTATGCATATACAACATTTCCTAAACACTTATGTGCAGATGTAGATACATCATAATTTCATTTCATTTCAATGCAAAGTCGGTGGGAATTATTTAGTTAATGATTGTAATCATCGAGTTTGATGTTGGCTGCGTACTGCTGCAGGAATTCCACCTCCAGTGGGTGCATCTCCTTGGCGGGAATGATCAGCGAGTGCAACGGGCCGCCCAGGTCTGTGGAGCGCATTTCGAGCAGCGTGGTCACGGCAATCTGTTGCGTCTCTTGGCCAACACGTGCCAGGCCCACGCACAGGGATTGCTCATTGAGCACTGTGTTGCGCTCCAGGGCATCCTTCTTCTCCACGATATTGAGCAGCTGGTGGGCGGCCTCCGCCACACTCATGAAGCGCGGCGGCATATACTCCTTGCGTTTGCGCATTAGCGACTCGGGGGTGGGCTCCTTCACCTTGATATCCAGCAGGCACAGCGTGTGCATGTTGTGCAGGCGATTCAGTTTGACTTTGTCGTAAAAACTGTCTGGCTTCCAGGTCTCGTCCCAGTATGGTATGGAGACAGTCTCTCCAAATTTGTACAATTGCAGGCCGCAGCAGCCGATGGCATTCATTATCGACGCATTGTGGATTACTTTGTAGGGTATGTTCTTCTCCTTGGCGCGCAAAATGAAGTCTGTGTGCGTGGTGGCGCCGAAGGGGTCGCCGACGACCAGGAGGGCCACATCTGTCTCGCCCGCTCCCGCCAGAATCTCATCGGCACCCTGCTCCACAAGGTCACGGTCTGCCAGCAGCAACGGTCGACCGTAGAATTCTTGCTGCAACACACACAAAGCGGCAGGCAAAAAATTAAGCGAAAATCGTAAAATCGGTATTCCTGCGACCACCTGCCCTGCCCCCAAGACTACTCACCATGTCCTCAAGGCTACAGCCCAAAATTGATGTATACATTTCGAGGTACACACGACTGCATTGCTTGACAATTTCGAGCCCTTTCACTGTGATATCCTTGATATCCCCAAGGCCGAGTCCGATTAGATAGAACATGCTGGGACTTGACTGGAGCTGGAGCTGTTACTTGCGTGCGTGCTACTGCCAATTCTGCGCTTAAAAATAATTTAAATGTTGTGGACCAGACCCCAACACGTGCCCGTCAGTGCCGCCCGCGAATTTGTCGAACTTAGCCCACTTAAGCCCCCTCTATTTAAACAGTTCAACGACTTGAAATAATGGCGGAAAATATTACTAACTGTAAATTCTTCTGTTAGATCCATGCCATCTCTACTCTGAACTTAAACTTAAACGATATCTATCACCTGAACTGCGCTCAAATTATTCAATCTTCATTCAATTCGGTGGAATATTAAAATACCCCCTTGGTCTAAAATGGGTTAATCCTTCTCCGTCAAGGATTGCAAAGCATATTCATAGATTTTGATATTCCGTGGAATATTACTAGATAGATATGACTTCCATACATAAACACATCATTTTTTCTGATTTATGAATAAATTTTCTACTTCACTAGCTCATTTTAAATAACCACTTTTATTGCATTCTGTATAAAACAAGGTTTAAACAAAAAAGTTCTACGGAATGTTGGGAAAAAGGACATTGCTGCGTTGAAAAATCCCTCGACGAGGGAAAAGAGAGCAAGTCCCAAAAAAAGAAAGAAAATATCCCACCAAACGGCTGCCGATACTATCGACTGTTGCGCGCCAAATATACATTGTTCGAAAGTGAATGAGTGACTCTGACAATGATAATATAATAGATTGATGAAATGGATCAAATACCTTCAACTCAATATCGATCAACCTGGTGCCAGTGATTCTGATGGCACTGAACAAAAACCAAAAAGACATCGTGTGCGCCAGGCAAACAACAAAAAATACCACCAAGTGTTCCAACAATGGCGAACTATTCAAATTAACTGTTCTTTGTATGTATATGTGTTCCGTAGTATCGATACTGATACGCACCCATGAGAACTTTATGAAAACATTTATTGCGGATGCATCTGCAGCTAGATTGGTACCCAGCCCCTTGGATATCCTCCATATGGAACGACAAATAAAAAAAAAAAACACTTATGGTAATCTCTTAGCATTAGGGACCATTAGGGTTCACTGAAAGAGATCAAGAATTAAAAGATATACGCTATATTCAGAATATCCTTACTCTATCCTTGCTGCACGTACAACGCAGAGGGCAATGAATCGCTCCAGCTGGAATCACCATTGAAAATAAACTTATTAACGTCCATTTAGTGAAATAATGCGCAATAAACTAACCGTCATGGCAAAGTCTGATTCGATGGCGGTTTTTCTGCACAATACCTTGCACACGGTTAGGAAGTATGTGCGCATTTCCGCTCCAAGATCACTTTCGAGAAACTCTTGACGATTAATCCACATACTTATGACGAGGAAAAACGAGCGCATCAGAATGAACATGTCATGGTATTGATCAGAGTTCGCCAGCTGCTGCCAGTTGACCAACTTTGCCATTTCGAATGCATTACGCGCCTGCAAATAGGAATAATATTCGTACAATATTGGGTTCAATGCCTGGTACGCGGCTATTCACATTTCCAGTAATTTGCAGTCTTGCTGGGACCTTGGTGTATCCGCTCAAGATGGTCAGAAGCAGGGCCAGGACAACGTCACTGCCAGATCCAGATGAGAGCATTAGACGAGGAAAGGCCGCCTGCATATTCAAAAAATTTTCCAAACGCTTGGCTCCCACGCCTTGCACAAAGTTCTTATACAAGCCATTGGCAATAAATTTAATCTGAAGTGCAATCACAACACATATAATGTAGGAAGGCGAAGTGTATTTGCTTGATAACTTACCTGGTCTGGATAAAGATTAGATCCTAAATTGGAGACAGTATCTAACAGCGTGAAGCGTTTATCAATAACTATAAAATTATCCTGTTCGTATGTCATCATCATTATGGCCAGAATATATAAGTCTAGCTTCTCTTCCAGATCAAAATCTGCCCAAACATATCTGGACAAAGTCGCCTGCAAATAGCTTAGCAGCTGCAAAAAAATGCCTTTTGAGAACAATAAACTCAGGGGGAAATTTGTTTACCTTACCTGATAGCAATCTGATATTTGCAGTGCACGTTGAAAATAATCCTTTATAGTCGATTTGGCCAGGAATGTTTTTAAGTCCTCATGATCGTAGCTCTTTCGAATCTTATCCTCGTCTGATTCAATGGAAGAATCATGTAATTCCGTCGGATTCATTATAAAATTGTGTAAAGCGAGCCTCTTCTTGTAAACAAAACAAACGCAGCAGAAGAAGAAGAAGAAGAGAGGAAGGGCTGCATTTTTTAAATATCGAAACTAGCAAAACTAATTTTCATACCCTAGGGAAAAGGATATAATGGAGTTGAGTAAATTTTTGTCATCCCCGGCTCCGTAGGTTACAAGATACTAATCATATGCATGAATATGTCTGAAACATATAAATTTTGCAAAATTTATTTATTAATTACGTTTTAAAAACAGTTCGGAAAACAGGATCTTCATATTAAATTAACGAAATAGGGTATACAAAGGATATACACGCATCATGTCTTCAAATACCAACGACTGTTTTTTTTTTCTTGTTGAACTATTTTGTTATTGCCTTGTTTTAGCCAAAATACAATAAAAGCAAGGACTAAAAACAAGGAAATCTTATGTGGGAAAAGTTTAGAGATCTACAAAGCTATTAATATTCGACGGAATATCAAAATCGGAATATGTAAAATATAACTTGAATTCGTCAGTATATTTACGGTATATTTTGGAAATGAGTCGGTATTTATATTTCTGAGGGGGACACACTGCTCAGCTCCACGTGCGGCAGTTTCATTTTTTTCGTTTATTTTAATTTAATTGCTAAAGAGAACTAAACATGGCGCCGGTGAAGAAGCCCAAGGCACAGCAGATAGCTAAACAGGCTTCGCCCACAAAAAAGCCAGAGGCGGTCAAAACTGTGGTCTCCGGACAGGTAATGGGAACAACATTTCCAATGGCTGCCGCCTGCTAACTGTAAATGCTGCTCCATTTCTTTTCAGATCAAGAAAAAATTGCCAAAAGCCAAGCCCGAGGACCAGAAGGAGCGCAAGGAGCGCGGCATCGTGTTCATCAAGCACTTGCCGCACGGATTCTTTGAGCAGCAATTGCGCCAGTATTTCAAGCAATTCGGTCGCGTGCTGCGTGTCCGGCTGGCCCGTTCGCCACGCTCTGGCAACAGCAAGGGATTTGCCTTCGTCGAGTTTGAGTATCCGGAGGTGGCCAAGGTGGCCGCCGATACCATGGACAACTATCTGATGTTCCAGAAAGTGGTCAAGGCGTCGTACATTCCGCCCGAAAACCAGAAATTCAACTACTTCAAGTCCTCCGTGAAGAGGGTACACAACAAGGTAAGGCAGTAAGGGGGATAGTGAAATGATAGGTCCTGTAATTATTCCAATGCTCTTCAGGCTGGCAAAGAAATCTACGTTTCGGAGATCACTAAGCGAACGCAGAACAGCGTAAAGAAGCAAAACAACTGGAACGAAGCTTCCTGCCAGAAGCGCACTGTTTCCAACCTTGGAAAAATCAAGAAGATACAAGAGAAGTACAATCATTTGGGAATTGATTTCTCGAGTCTTATCGTGGAGCCTGTCAATAAGTCCAAGGAATCGCCAGAAGCCGATGCACCATCGACAAGCGAGGCTGCCAAGTCCAGAAAGAAGCAGAAAAAAGCAAAGGAGGTTCGCATAGAAGACTTGCTGGGCACCACCATCGATGAAGACTCTGATGACGAGGACTATGTGGATGCCTCCGAAGATGAGTCTGATCTTGAGCTTGAGGAAGAGGAGAGTGCGCAGGGCAGCGATGATTCCGAGGATAGCGACGAGGAGCAGAATCTTCCACCGCCGCCGAAAAAGTCAGAGAAGAAAAACCCTCCTGTGGCCCGGCTGGAAGATAAACTAAAGCGCAAACATGGCGCTGGTGGCGTGCAGAAGAAGAAGCCCGCTCCGGCACCCAAGGCCAATAAAAATGCCGTCACACAGAAGCTGCAGCTGGCCGCAGCCAAGACGCTGGCCAAGCCGCTGCAGAAGGTCAAGTCCAAGAAGTTGAAGAAATAGTCGTAAACTACATTTTACTCTAATTACTTAGTAAGCGAACATTTGTAAGAGAAGTTGTGTTAAAATATGTCCCTGTACAAACTAGCAGTGCGTTTTGGTGGCTCCTCCTTCCTCAAGCTTGATGCGTTTGCACTTCATGCGGCGATTCTGGAACCAAACCTTCACCTGCCGCTCCGTCAGCTCCAGGGCCACAGCGATTTCGTACCGTCTCAGGCGCGTCAGATAGTTTGAGTAGAGGAATTCGCTCTCCAGCTCCTTCAGCTGCGACTTGGTGAATGCTGTGCGCTCCTTGCGCTGCGAGGTGGTTGCTGTCCTGGCCTTCGGATTGGAGTCTCGGACTGGCTCGTCTTGCCTGGCGGGTGATCTGTGCTGTTCCTGCTGCGTGGCATCCAGCTCGTGGGCATCGTTGGACGACGACCAGGTGGCCTCCATTTCATGGTATCCCTGATTATACATCTGATCATAGCCATAGCTGTAGTCCGTATAGCCTTGGGTCTGGCTGAGCCATGATTTGTTAATATCCACATAATAGCAGGTCTCGCAATCCATGGAGTTGGAGTTCTTCATGCTCGATGCTGGTTCCTTTCGCGGCTAGAGTCTACGTAATACTGATCGCTCGGACCCAAGGGAGAAGCTTATTAAGGAAGTGGCCCCTCGCTCTCTTTCTTCCGATCGCGGCTCAATCTGCTTTTTCACTTAACTGCAAATGATGTGCTGCTGATATGATAATTGTCCGCAACATCTGGACACACAAGACCGAACCCCAACCCCCGACTACCAATCGTCGCGTGCCCGATCTTCGTTCCCTTTCTTTTATAGTTTTGAGCGGTTATGACACCCACCATCTCCTCCCCTCCCCTATGTTGTCTTAGTCTATGGATCTCTTGTCAAAACAAACCCGAAACGATCCAGAATCCGACTCCGGCCAGAAACGGAAGTGCTCGCTAGAGCAAGATGCAGGACAGCGCATGTGTGCGGTGTGCATGAGTCAAGTGCTTTGTGCCCCTTGTGGGAGGGGGGCTATTAAATTTGAATATCTCCGACGGTCGTAAAACTGTGTCGGAGATTTATCTTAAAGTCGCGCAATTGCACGCGCTTTTAAGCTGATGCGGCAGATCGACTTCTGGCTACTGTCCGTAGTTCCACCCCACCCCCCTGTCTGCAGAACCAAAGTGGAATTTGATGTCGTAATTTAGAATATGGAGGAGGGGAAAGTGAAGAGCCTATCAACATCAAATCATTTTCATATAATTAATTTAAATGTTTATTAGGAGATACGAGTTGGTTTCAATTCATATACATATATACGGGTGTTCCGTTAAAATGTTAATTCGAATAAGCAAAACCTATCTGGCAACTCTATACAAATGGTGTTTTAAGTATATAAATTTCTTACACAATTATAGCAACATAGCATAATTCCACGGCGCAATATGGAATATTTCTATGCCTAGCAAAATATTTGCATCTTAGGGTATAGAAATGTCCATACCACCGGTGGACAAGCAACAAGTGTTCAACGTCTTACTTCATGCTCACTTACGATTAAAGCTTTGACATTATTTGCTTTAACCTTATTTTAGGCATAGTCCTATAAAAGGGAGTACTTAAAATAAGAATATATTGTAGAAAATTGATTTATCTGCTCAAAATATATGGCCAGAGTTGAGGGTACTCAGGTAATTATTTTGTTCGGTATATTTTTGAATTGAGACGGTATATTTCTGAGGGTCAGACCGTATATCCTATCGACACGTCCGCGGTCACACTGGTGTTTTGTTTTTGATGCGTTGCGAAGCAACAATTTCTTTGATTTTAAAAGGTAAATAAATGCATGGATGTATAAAAATGTGCACACCGTGCACATAGAAGTTGAAGTAACAGACCCAAAGTTAAAGCTGGTGCTTAAGTGATTGTTAAACGTGTAAATTTGGCGTTAAAAGTTAGCTGCTTTCAAGCCCAGCTTGGGGACGTCCACTGGGCGACACACCCAAAATAACAAATTAAGCAAACACGCCCTGCAGACCATCGCAATGTCCGAAATGGTTGCTAAGTATTCAGTATTAATTTTCTAATGCAGTTTTTTATAGACTGTAAACCGATTTCTATTCTGCTGTACGTGACGTCACTTGCAAGGCTTCAAGATGAATTACGGAAGGAAAACGCCCTCCACATATCGCTCCAATCCCTCGGTGTACTCCCATGCCACGGGAAGGTATGTATTTAACAGAGTATAATCTAATGATGGGTTTGACAAGCTGGCATTTTGTACATATATCCCTGTAGATCCTCGACAAATCTGCATTCCAAGATGTCGCGTTCGACGCGGTCTGTGCGGATTCCTTGGTACCAGCGGCCGCTGCTCAAAAACAATCAGTATATTGATATACAAAAGGGTGCCATGCTCATTGGCTTATTTGCCATTGTAAGACCATTGCAAGATCTTAAGCCCTACCCAAGTGTATAAATCTTCTCTTCCTTGCAGTTCCTTTCACTGTTTACCATTGCCTCGAGCGTCTTTGATATCTACTGCTATGCGATGGCCGCACCTGGGTCCACGCATTATGGCTACTATATCATATCGTATGAGTTTGTCTATGTGGGAAATAAGCATGGTATGGAATCATTAGGAACCCCATTTCAAGCATAAATAAATGTAAATTCCTTTTAGTGCGCAACATGTTGATTGTGTTTGCCCTGTTCTCCCTGATCATGGCACTGATTAACTTTGTGACCAGCGTGCTGCTGTGCGTGGCGCTCCGAAAGGTAAGTTGTGGGTTTGATGGTGGTAGTACCTTAAAACATATGCATGGATTTCATTTACATTTCTCACTGCCCGAAAGCAACAAAAACTGGGAGCACAGAAACGTTCACTGAGCAAACGGGTAACAAATGCATCCAGCACAACCATGAACAAAGAAATTTTGCACTTGTCCCCCAACCCCAAACTAATTGGCTGCATTTTATGCATTGTTTTTATAGTAATCACCATCTGATTTTTCTCTCTCCTCAGGAATACGAGCGGAAGGTGATGCCCTGGCTGTGGACCTTTGCCGTGTTCACGGTCTGGCGCGCCCTGGCGCTGATCTTCTTTGCCATTGTCAATGACTTGTACTTTGCCTACAATGTAATAATGGTGATGCTGTGGAGCATCTTCTGTCTGCTCTCGATATATGGCTGGGCCGTGGTCTATTCGCTGTTCCTGGAACTGGTGGATCTCACCAAACTAGAGGATTTGGCTCATTTACGCGCAAGTTTCTTGCTTAATTAAACATTAAGTTAAGCATATATCTTATCGTTATATCTTGTTGCAGATGGGTACAATGGCGTCGCTGCATGCCTCTACAGCTAATTCCCTCGCTGGTTCACGTCCCACAACTCCTCATAGCACCGTATCCACAATGCCCGTTGGCTAGGAATCGTATTCTCTATATGAGATAGATCACAACGAAATTGCACAAACCAGACCGTCCAAAAGCTGCACCAGACTATCCCCGATGCGCTTTATTTCCACCAACATTTAAATATTTAAACGATTGTACATTCCATCCACCAGTATAGTGCCTTAGAGATGCGTCTATCGAATACCACAAATTATATACACGAATCTGCATAAATAGTTCTTAAGTTTTGTTCCGTCCAACCGATGCAAGATGCAATGTTTTTCTAATGCTTTTCTATATTGTTAAAGAATCTCTCTGCCTTTATGTATGACAACATATCATGTTTTTTATATACATATACTATGTACATCCCGAATAGGAGCTATATTTGTATGGAAAGTAGTACTTTCGACAAGCGACAAGCAATTATAAAAAACAAAATACAAACATAAATAAGTTTTCCTAATGATGGTCGTGCGGTGGATCATTTTCCGGGCGTTGACCATACGCCCACCCTTAAAAAGCAATACAACTTATTCTGTGATGATTCAGAAGCCACAGTGAAGCAAGGGCTAGCCAATGGGGAACTTTAGCCCAATGAGAGATAACCGATCTGATGTAATTTAAAGAACCAATTGTAAATGCTAGGAAATCCTATATTCGATTCTCTTTTGCAGGCAAATGAAGATGATCTTACCGAGTTAATGATCACAGTTCACTTGGGAGACGATTATCAGGGCGTTTACCGTACGCCCACCATTGAAAAGTAATTCATCTTAATTCATGATGATTCATTAGGACAGCACAAGGCACACTGGTTCAAGGCTACTCAAAAGTGAACCGCTTTTTGAATGAAGACATTTATAAGGAGTAATCAATCCAAGACGCAGCTCTGGAAGCGCTCTGGGTTTCCATTTCAATCAACTTGCACAAGCATCAGGGAGCTATGACTTTGTATTGTACTTCCAAAGAACAATCTTTGAAACACATTTGCGGCTGGACTTTCCATGAGAGTGTGCAAAGTGCGAAGAGAAGGCATTTACTGGTCATTAACACCCGAAAATATATTATGAGCCCCACACACACGGCAAAGTGGGGCAGTTCAAGAGCGCACAGGCGACACAGGCACAGACACAGACACGGGCATGAGCAAACGCGATGGGACTTGTAGATGTGTGGATGCGTGTCGTGTGTGTGGAGGCCAAACAAAGTTCAATCAACTGTTTTTGTTAATCATGACGACGACGACTCTTTCGATAGAGGGGTGGTGATGGTGCATCGGTTAGCTGGAGTTTCCTCCCTCCCTAACCCCACGACTGCAGTACTTTCACGGCCCGCTGCTAATGATGGCGCATTCAGGTTTCACTCCATCATCAGCAGGGGGGTGAGGGCATCCATCCCGTTGGGTTAATTTAAACAATTGCAATTGGAATTTAGCTGGAATACAAACTACGTCATAATCTAGCAACTCTGGATGGAGAGAGTCTTTGTGCCTGTCTCTGTCTCGGTTGTAGAACGCAATTTGTTGCTTGCGCCATTGACTTCAGGCATCAGGAAGAAGCAACCAACCCCCCTCCTGCAAGCCAGGCAAACAAAAGCTAGGGGGTGATGGTTTGCTACGCATTAAAGTTCGACAAATTGCGTTTTCTTCAAGTCCTTAGGTCAGTCTCGCACTCTCACTGCATATTCTCTCTCGCCCTCTTGCTCTGTCACTCACACAGCTGTTGATCACACCGCAAACGGTAAATGTGCTTGTCGTGCACCTGTCTTCCCGTTCCTTTCCTTTCCCTCAGGTTGAATGCACCAAAGCAAAATGGGATAAACCAAAGTGTATTAATGTAGGGTGGGGAATTTTCAGAGAGCGCTCTCCGTGATAAATGATTTAGGGAACCTTCGCCACTAAATATAAATTGAGTTAGAGTTGCAAAATTATGTACATACATATGTATGTGTGGAAATGCTTCACCCTATCCTATATAAACATACATACCTTTAGATAAACAGAAATTTTTGGCGAGATGGAGTGAGTGCGTGCCAAAAATACACAAAGCTTTAGTCTGTTCCTCTTCCCCCTTGCTAGATTTGCTTCCACATGCTCAATTTATGGTCCTTTTCCCCATATGGCTGTACAATGCACTCGCTCTCACACTCAACCTTGTAGCAAACTTACATATACATAGATATGTAAACATTTTCCCTCTCTAGCTGTAGCTCCCTCTGTTCCACTGGCTTTACATTGTTCATTTTGTAAGACGCACCATGTTATCAATCAGCTCTTGTACGCATTGTTTTGGCCACCTTTGTCTTTTGCACTGCGTCATTTCCAACGGGGCACTTTGCAACGGTTCCCTCTGCATCAGCCTCTCTCTCCCCTACTGATTGTTGAGCCTATTCACCACGCCATGTTATGCCACCCCCACACAGAGGGAGCAGTGCAGTGCACTGCAGTGCAAGGTGCCTTTGTATTGAGTGTGGATTTATTCTCCGTTTGAGTTGCCTATTTTTGTTGCCCCTCTTTTATTCTATTTATGTATGCGCAGTGGAAGCAAAATAGACAACTGTCATGGGAGCATTCTCTGGAGTCGCACCTTGTCTCAATACACCTTGATTGGCATGTCTTTTGCCCAACTTTTTCTGTTATCTCTGGCTGCAGGGCAATACGTTTGTATGTATGTATGTATGTATTTTCCCACCTCAACCATCAACGCTGACTGCGACGCTGACGGCGCAATTGTTGCTATTTACTAAAAACAGGAAATAATTTTCGTTTTCTATAGAAAACACTGCCAGCGCAGTTGCTGCCGACGTTGCCTTCGCTGGCGTCGCTGTTGCGTGTCTGATATTTTATTTTTAACGCTCTGCGACTTTAAATTTTTTGTTCCTCTTTTTTACGTCTCGCATAATTTTCGTAGCTCTTTCATAGCGTTGCCGGAGCCCCCGCACTGGCCGCTTCCACGGAGTTCGTTAGCTTTAGCGCTCTTATATGGATGGAATTTCAATTTGTTATTATTTTTATCAGCAAAAAAAGTCGTCGGCCACAAGGTTAGTGCAGAACGCATGTCGTAAGACCAGAAACGGCTTTTGATAGCCCTCGAAGTGCTATAGAGAAAACTGGATTCGGTATACAGATCATACATAGATAATTCTGTAGGAACAATCAAACATGATCACATTGGATCCTATGACCTCTAATTAAACGAATTTTAGCCTCACATTGCCTTTGCATTTACTGTGCGAGTGATCAGAAAGAGACAAAGCGCTACAGAACAAGTCGATATTCGGGATGCCCTACCAATCACTGAAAGCATTCCAGTTGGGAAGCCATTTGGTAGAGTCCCATTCTCGCCATACGCATATGTCATCTAATGGAATACTTGGAATACATTTTCAGAAATATACAATTTAAATTTTACCTAACAATCAGGTGTATACCCTTACCTGCACACTGGAATTCATAATTAATATACTCCTTTGTAGGGTATACACATAACGAATTGCAGGCCAACGAAAATGTTAACCTGCTAAACTCACCACAGCAGAGAAACGGAGACAACAGCAATTTCACAATTTGACTCTGTTATTTCAATTGCAAGGAAAATCAAAACAATTAACATGCAATTGGCTGTTCCTGTTAATGCTGAATGGTTACAACATAAGTACACCCCTATAGCGAACGCATAGAGGTTAACATTAGTAACATTTCTTTTTCAACAAAGTGCGCAGTTTGCACTGATGACGCAGCAACAAACACAATGACAATGTCGTCGACAACAACAGTTGCTTCCAATTGCTCACTGCTCTCGCATACTCTCTTTCCGTCTCTGCTCCCTCTCTGTCACTGTTAATTTCTTGCTCTCGCAGCTAGCGAACAATATGGCGTCTTTGAAATTGTGTCGTCGCCCAATTTAAAATTTTTATAAAAACCTCAAATGCCAGTAAGGCATACATGTGTATTATACATATTTGGGGAAAATGCACATCAAGCAAAATTGACTATGATTTTTCCATTTATTGAGCCCGCAGGGAGAATCATATGACAGGCTGTTATAAACTTTGCCCTCCTCTTTCGTTCTCTTCGCTGCATGGGTCTTTTGTGTCTGCTGCTCTTATTGTGCGCTCTATTCTGCTCTTCTGTGCACTTTGCACTCATTTTGTTGGTTATTGTTCAAGTTTTTTTTTTTTATTTAAATACGCATTTTCAACTATTCGCTCTCACTTAATTTATGGCTATTTTATCACTTATTTCCTACTCGGAATTTTTCACCACACCCTCTGTTAAGTGTTGGCTCTCTCAGCACTGCTCTCTGATACGCGATTTCTTTTTAACTCTGCACCCTGCACGCATCCGCTGCTGGCATATGCGTTCCCACCACCGTCTGGCCAACGGCTGAGTGGCTAACAGCGGTCGTCGTGGCTGGTTTCTGCGCTCGCTCTCTATTCACCGCTGTGTGCGTTTCGAGGGCCAGAAGCATGAAAGTAGAAACTGGGCAGCATTTCAATTCGAGCCCCCGTTTGGAGCGTTTCGAGCGTTTGGAGGATTAGATCCACGTTGCGTTTTGGCTTCAGCTACCAACAACTGTTAGGAAATTACACACGCGCTGTCTCTCTCGCTCGCTCACTCGTTCGCTGGCCTAGCTCTGTGTGTGTGTTAATAATTTTAAATAATATTACGATTTTTCTGCGACCAAAGGTGCCGAGCCACCAGCAGGACGCTTCAGCGTCGTCGTCACCGTGTGCGTTGTGACCAAGAAAACGGAAAATTTTTAAATTGTTCTACAAATACATATTGAGAAAATATATATAACTACAACTGCAACTGCGTCGTGCGTAATCTTGTGATATATTATTTGCCCCTCCTTCTGCAAAACAACGATCCCTGTGCAATTCTCCGCAACAAAAAATTAATCATAATTAATAATAGTTCTGCAAAAGCAAGCAGATAGAAGCCACATAAAAAATTGAATAGAATACAACTGTGATTTAAACAAAACTCTGAGTTTTTGTTTTTCAAATTTGTGCAAATACCACAAAAGTCGAAATATTAAAAAAAAAAAGTAAGTGCTGCAGCAAAGAAAAAGAAAATTTATTATTTCATTTTGTCTCTGTAAAAATGCTTATTCACCACCATTAACAGCTAAAAAATTTCAACATGAATGTTCTCTGCTCACCACGGCAGACGTTATACACACATGCACACACACAATGGCAGACATACGTCACTCTGTTGGGTGTGTGTGTGCGTGTGTTTGTATGGGACAGGCAAGCGTTGCCATGTCGCGCAAAACACAAAAAAGTGGAAACAAAAAATAAATAGCAGTTGGACAGAAAAGCAAATAAAAGCAAAAGGCAAAACTGATGGGAGAGAGCGGAAAAGGATTAGTGTTAAAAGATAGTCGAATGAGAGATACCCAAGACAATGAATGAAGAATGAAAGAAAATCAGAAAATAAATAATGAAGTGATAATTAACGGGATTAAATTTGGTAAAAAAATATTGTGTAAATTGTTAGAAATACATTTTGGGTAAACCGTATTCACATCACACATACACCATCCTCAGGCAAACCTTCACATTTCGTTGGCACCTTTGTTCTCTTCTTTTCGTGCAGTGTATTTTGGCAAATTTTCTGGCTGCACTGCCAACAAAATATTACGACTTGCCAAAAAACTAAAAACCCAGCAGAGGACGTGGCTGATAAGTCGACCACAAATGACTGATAGCTCAAGTACACACGCACACAAAGAGGGAATGGGAGATAGTGTATAATTTAAATAACATTTTCCGCATTATCGCGCTGCTTGAAAATTGCTTTATCCGCACTCTCACACGCTTCGCTCTCTCTCTATCTCTCTCTCTGTCACTCCTTCTGTGTGTGCGCTCTGCACTCTCTTTGCTTTTGCCTGCAGTGCGTGACTGGAACTTTTTGTGCATGACTCATCATGCCAAAGTCGCGCCTAATCATAGACCAGAACAAAACACATATCTTCTGTATAGTCATATATGGTCGCAGCAAGTCCCACAATATGCCAGCAGATTATTTGCATTATTTATCCTCAGATTCTAATCAGCTGCTGCCTGTGCATGGGGGTGCATTGTGGCAACCCTAGGTACTGCTTGGATAAGGGCAGATAGTTGACAACCCTGGCAGACAATCAGCTGATTTGTTTGCTTTTTGTTTTGTCATGCTCTCTGTCTCGGTGAGTCATTGTTTTTGGCATTTTGCTGTTTGTTTTTCTATATATATTTTTTTTTTTGCATTTTGATCAAACTCTCGCTCACCTTGTAACACTTGTAAGAGGTTTCACTGTGTTTGCTGTTGCTTTTGCATCCCACACGTTTCGCCTACTCCCTCTCTTATCGGAAACAATATGTTTTATCTCCAGTGGGGCACGTTTTTTGCTCTACATAGAATACATTTTTACACGTCCTATTTAATCATAAATTAATTATATGTAGGTGTGTTTCTATATGCTAAACCCTTAAGCTAAATAGAGTTTTAGAGCCAAACTTCTTGAAGTTTCTATGGTTTATTTCGTCATTTCTTGTTGAAATTTTGTTTTTATGTACAGTAGACCGCGATAGGGCGCCCAAAGAGACAGATAAGAGTAAGAGGAAAGAGAGAGAAACGGAACGCTAATTGTTTTTGATTGTATAGACAAACAAACATGTTTTTCGCTCAATTCCTGCAAGTGAATCAGAAATCCAAACAGCTGAAATCGTAATATGATAATGGATAACACTTGTGTGGGTGTCTGGATGTGTGTGTGTGTGCTGTTGCAAATTCCAAGGCAAGGCTGGTATATAGATTTTCCTAACCTCTGCACTCCTCCCCTGCATGATTCAGGGAGAGAAATATTTAGTTTCGAGAACCTTCTTTCCCCGTTCGACTGCGACTAATTCTTGAGTAAATAATTCTATGGAAATAAACATATATTTGTTTGAAATTCTTGGCAAAAAGTTGGATAAACAACACGTGTCGCCTTTCTTTCTGAATTCTCTATTAAATTATTGTATATTGTTATATGCATATTTAAACACATTTTTCGCACTGAAAATGAATAATATAATATAATAAAAACAAACAAATCGCCGTCAATCGTCTCACGTACACGTCGCTATTTATTCACATTTGTTTCCTCTTCATTTTTGTTACGCATATAATTTCATTTATGTTTATCATAATTTCTATTGTCTCGGCTAGACCATATTTCGTATACCCTTGCGAATAGAAGAGGGTATAATGGGTTGAATACTCCTTTTCAAGAAGGGTATATTCGTCAAATGATTTTCTGTAAATAATATCCCATAAGTGAACGGACACGAACAAACATTGTCCATTTGCCACGAAATTATGTCGCAGGAGCATAGGGAAGGGCATACAATCTTCGTTTTCTCGAGATTGAGTTTTCATGCACTCTTTTTATATAAACAACTGAAAACTGATAAGCGAACGCCGTCTGGCGTTCGACGCGTGTATGCCCGCGGCCCCATTTTTTCCCCATGTTGTTTTTGTTGTTGTTACGTCTGTTTTTTATAGGTCGCGTGTAAACGAACGCACGCCCTCCCAGAAGCTCCCTTCCTCCCGCCCCACAATCCCCACTTTTCTTCCCACCTCCCCCACACACAACACACACACACACACGATCGGATTCGATTGAGCTTCGGGTTCGCTTCTTTCTGTCATTTCGATTCGTTCAGTTCAGTTCAGTTGTTTGCTTCGTTGATTCTCTCTTTCGCGCAGTTTTGTCGTCGAGTATCGTTGTTGTTTTCAAATTGTTTTTGTGTTGAGATCTATTTATACCACTCTAATCCCCTATACTTGATCTTCTTTTTGCTTTGTTTTTCTCTCTTTTTTTTATAAGTTATGCAATTTTGTTTGTTGTATGTAGTATTCCCTTCATTCATGAGACAGACTGTACCTCCGATTGTGAGACAGATAGAGAGAGAGAGATGAGGATCCCATTGAAGAAATCGTTTGCGTATGCACATATTTCCAATAGAGATCCCACATGTAAATGGTCTTCTGCATAAATTGGATCATTGATTGGGGGATTCATCAATCAAATTCCGATGAATATTTCATCGTTAGAGGAGAACAGATTCAATATCCATAAATCCATATGTACGAGTATTTTGTGGCCAAAAATATACTATAGGAAACATTTTTCCCGGAAAATCTTTTTGGTTTCTTTTTCTCGTATAAACCAAAAAATAAGAAGAAATTTAGGTCAAATAATACGAGAGTTTGCTCTATAAATACTTTTATATTTAGCAGAGGGAAACTAAATCGTGGGGAAATCCTTGGGGAAAACCTTGGATGTTTTATGAGGCGAAGATCTAATTTACGAGCAAGTGCGCAAACATTTAAAATGTTCAAACATTTAATGCAATTTTAATTTCCGGACAAATGAGCAAAGCACAAAAAATAGCAATAAAAGCGAGCCACAAGAAGAGAGTAGCCAAAGGGAAGGGTAGCAAGAGGAGGAGGGGGGCAAATCCCAATCGACTGGCGGCGGCTCACCTTGCACCCGACCGAGAGCCACAAACAATTTTCTTTCAAACATCGATTTTCTCATCCATCCTAACCTTTCTTTTCCCTGGCTACCCTTCCCCTCCACCATGTATTGTTATATCTATCTCTTTATTGTGGTTCTCTTTTCAATTTTCTCCAATTTGCTGTACAGGTTTTTCCTTCTGCTCTTTTTGTTTGTTTGTGGGAATCGATTTAGGCGCTCGATTGACTCTCCGCCGCCAGCTCTGCCCGCCACCCACAACCCACCCACGAAATTAAAGTTGTGCGCCCAAAAGGAAAAGTTGAGGCGGCGCTTTTCTCTTGCAATTTAAATCCGTGCCGTGGCTTCGTTCGTTCGTTTGTTTGTTCGTTCGTTCGGGTTCGGTGTTGTTTCCTTTGCTTTTTTATCCAACACAAAAGCAGACGCCTCTGTGACGCGCATATTCACCACATCTGGCAACCATGGCAACCACCGTTAGCTGTCGGAGCCATACCATACCACCGTTAGCCAGACAAAATGAAAAGCGAAACTTTTGTGGCCCTGCCTTTGTGTGCTGCTGTCGTTGCTTCCTTGAGTGGAGCGGAGAGGAAAGGAAAGGAGCGAAGTGGAGCTGCTGCCTCGCCCTGTTCGCGACGGCTTCTTTGTCTTGGTCTTGGTCTTGCTCTTGGTCTTACAGTTCATTGCCTTTGGAAAAAGAAGAGAGCATCAGCAGCAGCAGCGCAGCAGCCGAGGCAGCCGCAGCAGAAGAAGCAACAGAAATCAGTAAATGCATAAATCAATAAAAATCAAGTTTAATGTAAATGGTGCTGCTGCCACCGCCCCAAACATCATCATCATCGTGCAAACAGAGGAACAGCGTCATCATCTCTCTCCCAGCTCAATGTCTCGTGACTCAGCTGCCGCCTTCGTACGTACAACCAGGGTATTGACGGGGTTTGCTCACACTCCGGCAAGGTTCAACCGCCCGCCCAATGGCCAACGGCAAAGTTCAATAGCACAAAATGGCAGTTCAGAAAAGTTTCTAGCTTAAATCCATCCATCCAGCCATCTAGCCATCCACGGACTCAAGGCTTCCGCATCTGTCATTGCTTTGTTTTCGTCGTCTTTATTCGCAATTTTCTGACGAGCGAGCGAATGAATGTCAGTCATTGAAATTACCAGATCCGAGGCGCTTTTCAAAGCTCAAATGTCTATGCAAGGGGCTATGCGAAGGGTGGATACCCTTGGAAGAGTTATATGATTGGAAGTCCAGCCGGAAAAGGAGGATCTTAGAGATTAAGGAAATGTTTGCTGCCAATCTGTTGACTTAAACTATAATACCCTACCCTCTGAAAGGGTATACAAATAGTCTTTGAACGGCCTTCAGTTCCCATAAAACCGATCGTTGAGGCGTTTTTTTTTTTAGTCTCTCTTAGCAAGAGGGAGACACATACAGCTACTTAGTGTGATGGAGAGGGGAGTAGAGAAACTGCAGACAGTCGGAGCCGAAGCACTTTTTCTTTGTCTCTCCGGACAGAGGTTTTATTTGCTCTCGCGTTTTATTTGTTTTGCTCCTTTGTGCACTTACTTTTCGTGAATTCTATAAAACTGGTTTTTCTTTTCTTTTTGTTTCGGTTCATGTTGGGGATGGTTCTTGAAGTGCTCCACGGAGAGATCCCCCCTCTCTTGCGCTGCTTCAGTGATTTGATTAGCCCATAAAGTAAGGGTCTCGCGGTGGGGTCCGAAGTACAGTGAGCGCTGACTGTAGAAATACATTTAGAATTTAGCTTTTATTTCGTCATATCTCATTGGTTTTGGGATCTCTCTCTCTGACTTCATTCTCTTCCTTAAGTATTCCCCACCCCACCCGCATGTTTCCACTGTACGGTAATTTGTGGTATTTCTTTTGGTATTATTGCAGTAATATCAATTTGCCAATTAGTTCTGCTTCACACGTTGCTCTCTGGCTCACTCCTCTCTCTCGCGCTCTCTCTGCCATTGCAATGCTCCCGCTGTTGCTGCTACTGATTCTGCCTTCCTCTCTCTCTTCCTTTTCTTATGCTGTGCGTCTAGGCGGCTCGGCTCGGCTCGGCTCCCCTGCAGCGTTTTTCCATATGATCGTCATCGTCGCGGTGGTTGAAAATGTCAACTCTCCCATTCTCCGTCTCCTCCCGCTGGTTTTGAACCTTCTCCAGAGCCAAGAGCCACTCATGTGGACGCGGTCGCGCTCTCCTGAAGCGTTTCATATTTCATTTTCCCATGCGATTTTCATTAATCTTTACGATACGTGTGTGTGTGTGTGCTTTTGTGTATGTATAGTATGTAATTGTAAACGGAGTCGTGTTCGTCCGTCCCCCGACCCCAGTTTCACAGCAAAAAAGCAACTACAAAAACTACTTTATAACAATTTAGGGATTGCTATCGCTGTCTCTGTCGCACTCCCGCGCACACACACGGCCAGAAAGAGGAGCATAAGCATTGTAACTGCACACCTTGCCATTTGTTTTCCTTTTCTGTTATTCTTTGACCTGTAGAGCAGGATGAGAAGGAATGATAGAGGAGAGCATGTGGTAGAGTTTCATGGAGAGCATGCAAGGTGTAATGTGTACAAGGTGTGGCATTTCCAAACGGTTCTCTCTACAAAAATCGCATATTTTGTTTCATTTATATTTGTTGAGAGCGAAGAAGAGTAAGAGAGGCAAAAAAAAGGAAACTAGAAGATTGTGAATGCCCTACCCTGTATTTATGCACCTTGGGAAGGAGCTGTATTGTATGGTGACTTTCGCTGGCAGAACCTCCCACTCCCCACAACCCATCAACAGTCCGGAGCCAACGCCTGCTTCTTCTCGTATTTTTATGGCCACTGCTGCGTGTGCTGCATGCAGCACACTCCCCTTCCTTCCAACATAATTCATAAAAAATGGTTTGGTTCAAGTGAATTATTGGGGCTCGTAAATTCTTATAAATGCAATTTTTTTAAAGGAGCACCAGACCAGAGAGCACTTTGGGAACGTGTTCGTCGTTCGTTTTGCACTCTTTATATGCAAGTCTGCTTTATATAATTATACATATTTACAGGGTAATTAATTATGGGTCGGAGGGAAAATAATTTCAATCAATGTCGATGCTCATACAGAACTGTGGGTTGAGGTCAGTTATGGCTAAAGAGAGAGAAAAAAAGCGAAGAGAGCAATCGTAACACGTGGAAAAAGCATTTGGAAAAACAGTTGTTAACACCTGTTTTATATTTATTAATCATGTACGTTTGTTTTAAAGAGTATGTATTTGCTTTTGGAATATTGAGATATTGACATCAATCTTCTTTCAAGAGTGTTGGCGACAAGAGACCACAACTAATGACTTGTTCGTTTTCCTTTTGTCTGCCGTACTCCTTTTTCCTCTGTTTCCCTTTGTTGACTTTTTGTTTCGGGCTTGGACGGAACCCTACTCCAGACTCCATCTCCACTTCGATAGGTAAATATGCAGCAGTGACTCGATAACGATTGGCCGTCGGTTCTTCTCACTGCTCTCAGAATGTGACAATATATATTGCTGGCCTTTTAGCCAGAGTCTTACGTTTGAGAGTGTTTCCCGTGTGTGTGTGCGTGTGTGTATTTTTGTTTCTCTTCATCCTCTTTAATGGCCACCATTGTTGTTGACTTTTGCTGGCGGGCCTTTGTCTCTTGGACCCAACACCAGAGTTGGGTTCAAGGTGAAATCGGTTCAAGTCTGCAGGAGGGATTGTCTCTGTCTGTCTGTCTTTTGCTGATTGTTGGTATCCTGCCACGCAGCCGCACAGCTCTCTGCGGTTCCATGTTCCGTTCTCCCTTCTGTTCCCCGAAAACAAAACAAAACAAATCAATAAACCCTCTCTCCTTCCATCCCCTATGTGCAGAGTGCACCACATATCCATTCCGTTCCATCCATTGACTATACCACATTCAAGTGCACGCGTTCCTGGAGAGTTTTTTGACCTATCGCACATCATCGGCGTGCTCATGGTAACTTATTTTGTGTGCTGCCTCTCTCTCTCTCTCCTCTTGTGTGTAATTTTGAACAGGTGTTTCCATGTGATTCTTCGTTGTGGTTTTCGTTTAATCCTAAGCCACTCCTCGGTGTCTGAAAGGCCAGACCTTTTCATCCATCCATGAATTGTTCATGAGTCTTATTTCATATTACCTTTTCGGGGGGCGTTCTTTCAGTTTTAATAATTTTTCGCCACAAAATCGCCGGAAACATGGAGCTCAAAGGTAGAGTGGAGCATCAAAGCTGTCTGGGTCCCACATCCTCTTCCTCGTCGGTCTTCTCCGCCCATTCGTGCGATCATTTATTATGTGGAAAATAACACTCCTTGGTCCGAAGCCTCTCAGTTCCGAGAGTTTTGCTTCACAAAATGTAGTCGTCATATCACTTTTTTTCCTTCTCCCTCGCCCCCCGTTCCTAGTTTGTAATTTATTTTGATTAATGATGGGCGGCACGCTCTCGTGCCTCGTCTCTGATTCTCCTCTCTAGTGGGTCCTCCTCTTTTGCTCGCTGGAGGCCAACCAATTGCCGTTATATTCCACATTTATTGTTTTTGTTGTTGTTTTCAACTCTAATTTTGGAAGCAATTCAATTGGTATTTCTCCTATCTGGAACATTGATTGATTGTGCGTATGGTGTTTTCCATTTTTAGTCGTAGGCTGAGTCGTTGAACAGTAAAGACATTTAAAGGAAATGATATTGATTCATTAAAGCAGTGCAGCTATATCAAAAATTTGTACTGCTTCCCGAGTAAATAACTGCCTGCCTGTTGTTGGAGTATTGTAGTTGCTACAAGTGGAATTTTTGTAATAATATCTTCGCACTTTAGTCTTGAAAAAGGTTGAAAAACAAATAAATACCTTCTAAAATAAACTTCTGATTTTTATTTCTGTTATGCCTGCAGCTGGAAGTGCTAAAAAACACCTGATTTCATAGCTCAAGTGATGTCAAACGATCGATAGAAAAGTCTGCAGGTATACATTTCTTGATCAAATGCAGAAACTGCACGGATAAACAGTTGATTCGTCGGAGAAGAAATTTAATTCCAGCATAAAAGCTTACCTATCCCTCCCACTAGTTTTAGCTTCCCATACACCGCATATAGCTGTACCCCACCTACCTTATCTTGCCCTTAAGTAATTGTCATAAAGGCTATGGCTTCTCTTCTCCTTTTGCTTCTACTTCTCGAGTCGCTTCTACCGTGACCGGAAGCTCTGTGCATTCTTGAGACGGGAACGGCAACTGGCCGTTTTAAAGCTCAGGCCAGAGCTTAGCTCTCAGCTCTCTGCTTAGCTCTCAGCTTTCGTTGAGCTGCCTTTGGGCGGCCATCTTGCTGTGTGCCTGTCTCTCGCTCTCCTCTGCTCCTCTGCTCCTTTTGCGCACATTTTAATAAAGTTTAATAATTCAATGCGCGCTTCGGAGCCTGATGTTGTCTCTTTGTTGCATTTCATCAACATATAGTACATATGTACATATGTTTGTTGTTTTTTGTCGGTTGTCTGCTCCGCTTGCCCTGCTGCTCGCTTATTAATATGCAAATGTGAGTCAGAACGGGGGTTCTATCTCTCTCACTCTCTTACTTGGTGTTCTGTATCTCTCCCTTACCTTTTATATGGTTGTTGTATGCCCATCATCATCATCATCTCTCTGTTTTGGGTCTTTCCTGTTGTAAATTTCAGTATTTTTGAATGCAGGTCAACAGCACATTAACCTGTATGGGTGGGTGTATGTGTGAGTCCAGTTTATCACAGTTTTCATATCTATGGGGTTCGGCGGGGCTACCTTATAGAGAGATCATCATTCTATGAAACTAAAATGTGTTTCTTAAAGAAAGGAGAGGCTCACCTCTCATGCATATGTACATGCCTTGTGACAGAGTTTTCCTTTCCTTCCATGGTAACCGACTTGTCTATACCCTATAGAGCGTTATCAATAAGTCGCTTGGTGTGGGGTGTACATTATAGGGGGTATTCTTTTGTTCGTTCATTCCTTCTATTTGTTATCTGCCTTTGACTTGCATAATGTGTGTAGTGTATACTGTTTGTTATTTATTTTTCCCCCACGCGCCAATTTCTTAGTTGCTAATTTGTTCGCACTTGGCACTTTTTGGTTTTGCTTTAGTTGTTCCTCTTTGTACGCCTGTTCCGTTGTGATTGCTGTTATTCCTTATGCAACTCACACAAATGCGCATTTGGCCTATCATTCGCTCCACCTCTTTATCTCTTGATATGTGACAGCAGCCGCTAATGACGTCACACTAATCAAAAGAGTGACGACACTACTTGATGGCTGAACGGTTCATATGATTTCCTAGTATCTTGAGATTATGAGCGTATTGCGCTTAAAAATAGCAAGCAAAAACGGAAGACGAAGTCTACACACAAAACAAAATAAATAAACTATAGGCAGCAAGCAAACATATGTTGAAATATATAGAGAAGTACATATGTACATACATGCATAGATATACTACACAACTTTTATTCTTGTTTATTTCATTGGACGAAAAACAAAAAAACAAAACTTTAGGCGCAGCAGCCGCGCGTGCTTGTTGACGTCTGTATGTATAATTTACATACATACGTGTGTGTACATACTACCTAAATGTGTGTGAGTGTGCTGTCTCTGTGACGCTGGCTGGCGGTGGTGCCTGTTTCTGTCTCTCTCCGCTGCCAATTGTTGTGTGGGGAATTTTTTGGTTTTGTTGTTGACATTTTGATGACCACCTTCCTCCCTCTGTCACTCTTGGCCTGTGTGTCATGTCTCTCTCTTCCCTGCCTTAACATTGTGTGTGTTTTATCTCTCTCTCTCTCCCCATTGGCTTTACATGTCACCTCTGTCATACTGTTTGTGTGTGTAAGTTTGACGGACAGCTGTTTTGTCTTTGCAATTAAATGGCAAACGGCAGGAAATCAACTAAACCCACAAACAAACATGCAGACAAACATATGTATAATAGTAAATTTACATAGTTTCCGATGGTTGGAGTAAAACTATAAATCATAATTAAACTTGTACGCATACAAAATGGAGAAAAAGGAGAAACAAATTATTTATTTCTGCGCCCAAGCAAAGCAGCAACCAAGCAGAGCATGTACATACATACATATGTATGTAAAATTTATATTGTAAATGCAATACCAACAGGGAAGCGTCTCTGCCAACGTTAACATCTGCAGCGACTGCGACGGTTGCCTCCTCGACTTCCATATGGTTCGCCCCCTTCCATGTAAAAGTAAAATCCACCATCGCTGTCACAGAGCTCTGCTGGCGTCGCTGTTGTGGTGGCTTGAGGAAACAAAAAAAAAAATACTCCCCATGCTACGTTGTAAATGTAAAAGTCGTCTCTCTGCTGCGGTCGCACACAACCACAACGCTCCAGCTACACCGTCTGTGTGTGTGTGTGTATAGAGTGTTGGTAAAAGTTTCGACCAAAAGTTGTGCAATAGAGGGATCCCCCTCCTGGATTGGACGTAATAAATTCTTGAAATTTATGCCCCAGACGTGTGTGAGTGGGCCTCTGCTAGCCGCTGGCTAGCTTTTGAATGTATGTTATTCACTATAACATTCACCACTAAGGTCAATTTGAGTATAACAGAACTCACCCACTCAAGCGCGCTCAAAGCTGTACAAGTGTGTGCGTGTGCCCATTTCAATTCTGGCTCCCAGCAGCGTCGCATTGAAAATAACAGTAAACATAATTGTGCTCATTCTTTGCTCTCTTCCTCTCCCACTCTTTCGCCCTTTGCCTATCTCTCTTTCGTCTGATGGCTGCCTTTTTGTGTGCTGATGTGCGTTTACCATTTTGCTTTTACTCTTTGGGGTTTCTCTCGTAATCTGCGTTTTCTCTTCCCCGTGATGGATGGCACGTCCGTCAAAGCCTGGCTTTGCGAAAGTAAACTGATCGCAATGGGTATGGTATCGATACTTGCGATTGTTATCAACAATTGGCTACAAAAAAAATATACATACATACTACAAATGTTTGTTACGTGTGTGTGTGTGTGTTACCGTTAGGAGGTGCAGCTGCTTTAAATTCATTAAAACATGAAACAAAACTCGTTTAATTTACTACCTCTTACTACTGCCTCTTTTTTCTTCACTAACTGTCTCTGTCCCGCTCTTTCTCTAGTGTGACCAGTTGTTGTGGGAACTGGTTTAAGCTTCGTCTTTTTTTTGTATCTCTGGTTGTGTGCAAGTGTGTGTGTGTGGTATGACTGAGACAGCCTTGAAGAGAGCAAACACGAGAAGATAATAAAAAAACAACATAGTTTTGCTTGTTTTGTTGTTGCAACATATTTTTTTTTTTTGTGTGAGGTCTGCCTCTGTTCATTGAGTGTTTTGTAATGCAAGGCGAAAATTTGTTGCACTTGGGTGGGGTGCAGCAGCGACACGGCACCTTCCCAGGCGATATTTGTCGTTTATTTTTGTGTCAAAAACACCAATAAATTGTTGCCCCTTATATGGATGTGATATTTGGATACTATTCTCTCTCAAAACGTCACGGTCGTATGTTCTTTTCTATACATTTCATTCATATCCATATTTACTTTCGAAATGTATAGAACGTTTACATACAACATTCTGGGTTTGCTTATCTAACTGTAATTATCTTGGTAACTTAATCGCGAAGTACACTTTTCCAATTCCATTTCGTTCGAAAATATCACCCATCCACGGTTTCCTAACGATATCTATCGATGTGCATGACTAACTGTTTTTCTTCCCTTTTCGTTTTTTACAGTCTACGGTTGCAACAAAATCTGCCTGGAGATTGCAGCATATCCACAGTCACGAATCGAAAACTACAAGAGGAAGCCGCAGCCAACCTGGATAATTGGACGAACTGATTAACAAAACAGTTAAAGCAACAGTAAAAAATAAAAATATTAACGGCGACGAATCAACACGCTTCCACACACACAGACAGAGTAGAGTGCAGGAAGGAAAGGAGCAGTAGGCTGCCGCTCGACAGTCAGCAGCAAACAAACGGAACTTCGCTGGGCGAAAGTGAAGATATAAAAATAATAAACAGCCAAGACACTCGCTCGCAATTGCACAGACAAATAGAGGCACTGTAGCTTCAGCCATGGAACGTGAATCGAATCCAATGCAACCCATGTGCCGCTCTGGTTGCGGCTTCTATGGTAACCCAGCCACAGATGGGCTCTGTTCGGTGTGCTACAAGGTAAGTACCGAATCAATTGATGAGAACAAACTAATTCAGATATCGTTTATGCAGGACTCGCTTAGAAAAAAGCAACAGCCACCTGTGAGCAGTACACCTGTCTCGGTTCCAAGCCCACAGCCTAGCCCCACATTCAGTCCGGCCATTGCAATCACCAACACCGCACAGCCCACAGTTACCAGCTTACAACAGCCACACAATGATGTCAAAGAGGTGAGTGCCGACGCAACACACAGCGGATCTACACACACACCACACTCTGGAGCGATCGGGATCACTTGGGCCACTCCACAAATATACAAATATATTTTCAGATGAGAAATGTAGGCTTTGAATTTGTAGGCAAAGATTTTCCATTAGATGTAGATTCTCTCTCACAGTCGTCAGTCTATCACAAAATCTGTTGCAAAAATTATTGCTTTTCGGATATAAATTCAGTGTTTATTTTAGTTTATTGTAGAACAAATTCGTTGTCTGTTTAACCCAAACGGGATTCAAGTGTAGACGACCCATTGTGTCTGCTTTTCTCAGTTTGTTTATTTTGCTATTTGGTTTCGTGTTTCGTTTGTGTTAATTTTATGTGTTATATGATCTACACCGTGGGAGCTACCCACTTGTAGCTGTTCAGAAGGTAAGGTTATGATTTCCACGTCTTTGCGCTCCGTTGCCCGGCACCCAAAGATGCCCAAAGAAGCCAAAAGAAGCTCCCTACGAAGTGACACTAAACTGAAAAAAATGGGACTCCCGCAAAAGGCCAAAGATATAAGGAGTATTCTCTAAGCCAATCTATAAGTATCTACGTATCTGCATATAAGCTATTCCCCAAGATGGGGGAGCTTTAGAGACTTGTAAAGATGATCTATTGATCTCTCACCAAGCACATATATCGAGTGAAGCGAAAGACGTTGATTCGCAGTAAAAAGATCCCATAAGCGACCGGATACTTCGGAATTCAACTCTCGACAATCATCGCAGAACCCGCTCGCATTCCCTTTTTGTTCGGTTTAGTGTCACTTTGAATCGTGGGATCCCAGCAATCCTTGCCTGACATTTTCTGTACTTGACCCTTCAAATATTCATTTTAGGCTCTGAATCAAAATTTCGGTTTTTCATAAAAAAAATTCCAATTTCAAAATTCCCAGCAATGGTCGTCGGTGGTGGTTTACAGAGATCAAAGCCCAAGGGCAAGGCCAGTAGCTGTGGTGCCATCAATCGCGTGCCCTTGCGGACAAGTGGTATCTCGGCGATCGATTCGACGGCTCTTAATGCGCGGCGCATCAGCCGCAATCCCCGCTCCGCAGCGGGGGCCCTGGCGCTGGGCGGAAGGATTGCTGGGAGCCTGGGAGCTGCAACGATGGGTATCAACACGGGACGCGTCTCCACTTTGGGAAGGGGGGGTGCGGGCACGGGCGCCCAAACCCCGAAGCTGCTGTCGACAAACGGTACTGATTGTTGCGGTTATTGGATCTATTGGCGCCGCCCGGCGGCACTAACCTCCTTTCCCACCTACACCTCTCTCCTCCGTTTCGATGCGATGCTGCAGGCCAAGAGTTCCAACGATCGCCTCCATTTCGCAGGGGAGCAGTCTCTGCCGTATTTACCCCCCTTACGTCTGTTGCCAAAGTTCCTTCTGCCAAGACGTGCTCTAGTGCCAGCGCACCGAACATAGTGTCCGTCCATTCGGCCCTCAAGAAGAGCTCGCTGTCCCGCAGGGTGCGCGGCGGCAAGGTGGTCGACGCCAGTGCCAAGCGTCGGGTCAAGTTCTCGGCCAATGTGCATACCTTCCCCTTGACACCCACCAAGAAGTCGTCGCGCATCGGCGAACTGCAGCTGAAGAAGCGCGTGAAGAAGCTGAAGCGTAATCGAACGCGCAAGGAGGGCGGCAGTGGCATCCTCAGCGAAGGCCGCGTTGGCTTTGGCCTGAGCAGCACCGGCATCGCAGGATCTAGGTCCGGTCATGACGACAAACAGCCCGGCAACATTGTAAATGTGCAAGCGGCGCCAAGGATTCCCAGGAAAAGGCTTGCTGCTGCATCAGGATCAAGGGCACATCCCATTAGTATAAAGAAGAGGATTGCAACTCCTCCTTCGGCCACAATATTTAATACCAGGTATCCGAGTGGCAGCGTTATATTCAGCGCCGCTAAGGAGAGGACCAGTCCTGAGAAGGGACAGGCCAACAGCAAGCTGCGTACAGCAACCCCCTCCCGTCTGGGCCACACTCCAGTCGCAGGTGTCCACCGCAGGAAGACCACTCCGGAGACCAGTCCAAAGAGCGCTCTTCGACGCCGCAAAAGCCATGGACAAGTCCGAGGGGGGCGAGCAACCGGAGCGTCATAACCAGAAGCGCCGTCTCGATTTGGAACAAGACACGGCGGATATCGTCGATAGCAGTCCAAAGCGAAAGCCCACGCCAGGGGATACCAAGCCACATGATACCAAGGAATTCCCGTTAAACGTTCCTGTTGCTGTGCCATCGAAGCGGGCGGTAAACATCCCTCCTACCCCCCCAACACACAAGAATACAATGACAGCGAGGGATCACTCTCTTTCTCTGTACCAAACACATATTTACGAATCGAATGGGTTAGGAATTTTTGGCTGGGCGCCCAGTTGATGCCACTGCAACTGTGGCAGTTCTGGCTGTGACACACAACAACATCAACACTCGGCGGAGACCAAACAGCGAGAAAAACTTGATAAAGCAGTCGAATAGAATAATAAAAAAACCGAAACGAGAAAAACTGATTCGAAAAAAGATCGTCAAGGCTTTTGAATGCAGTTGGAGGAGGAAGAACAGATAGTACATAGTATTAGCATTGTTATAGGGCTTATAGGGATAGTTTTCCAGTGCTCTGTCATATGTTCATGTGATTAAAATGCCACTTCTATTTTTCCTTTCCTTTTGCCTGCAGAAAATCATCGTAGAAGCCGCCGCTGCTGCTGCTGCCAAAGTCAATACTGAAGCCATCACATCGGCGACCGGTCCAAATACTTCCACACAAGCAGCCGCCTCCGCCAACGAGGAGGATGACAAGGACAAGGAAGATGATAAGGATGCCAAAAAGAAGAAGAACCGATGTGGCGAATGCCGCAAAAAGGTTGGACTGACTGGTGAGTACAGTGTTGATATATGATTGAGTTTCGTTTCTAATTTATTTATTTATTTCCCCCTTCCTTTTCGGATAGGTTTTCAATGTCGCTGCGGCGGATTATACTGCGCTGTGCATCGTTATTCTGATAAACATAACTGCACATTCGATTATAGAGAGCACGGTGCACAGGAGATTCGACGCAACAATCCGGTTGTCGTTGGCGAGAAAATTCAAAAGATTTGAATTTTGCGAGATATTGTGCCAGTAACAGTAAACAGTAACAGTAGCCGTAGAATGATAATAACCACAATCCCCCTACACAAAATGATATATATAGTATATAAAATGCTATGCTGTAACAAAATCTACAAAAACCTACCACCACACACACACACAAACACACCATATACACACACACACGCAAACACCAACACAAACACGGAAGAGTAGTACTATAAAAAATAATGTAATTATAATTGTAAAAGAAGCAAAAGGCGAGAGCCGAAAGCCAAACAATAGTACAGAGAAGAGAAACGATAACCAAAAACCACGCATAAAGCACACCTGGAGCAACAACAAAAAAGGGAAGAGCAACAGCCCCGGGCGATCAGGATCGGATCATCTCAGTGAGGCAGGAGCAGTGCGAGCAGGGACTACGAATTGAACCAGACACGTAGCAGCGCTAGCAGCAACAAAAGAAATTCAACAACAGCCTCTGCACAAGATTGAGTGCTTCTGCTGGAGCCAGACTTAGCCACGTCGTTTTGGAAACCCTTTTGTTTTGCTCCACCAACAAGAAAAACACCATTTTGCAAATTGTTTGTATTTAGCAACAGCAACAGCAAAAACATTCAACACTTGCAACAAATATGCAATGACAGCAATGCACACACACAAAAAACAACAAAAACAACAATTGTTTCATGTTATTGAAGAACGCAACAACAGCAACAACAGCAACAACAGACTTTTCAGACAATGTGGGTCGAATGTTTTTTGTAATTTGTTGAAGTGTATTAAAAAAAAATTCAAAACAATAAAAAAACTATAAGAAAAGAACAAGTACTAAGCAAAATTCAATTGCAAACCAAAATCTAAAGAAAAAAGGAAGGAAAATTCAAAGAACACAAAACACATTCAAAAAATTCAACAACCAACACACAACAACCAACTCTTTCTCAATTCTTAATTATCAGCTACTAAAAAACAGAAAATAAACAAATATTATATAATTAAAATTATTGTATATGTATTATAAAAAAGAAAACAAAGAAAAACAAAAATATTCAAAATTTAAGCGTAAAAAAACATAAAACCCTCAAAACACAGACAAAAAAAATGTAAAAAAAAAACAAAAACCTGAAGAAGAGGATGAACATTTTGCTAAAAATCCACGACCATGCTAAAAACATATTTAGAGGAAAGAGAGCGAAAATGTGCGAGAGAAGCGAGAGAGAAGGAAGGAAGGAAGGAAGGAAGATAGAGAAAGATGAGGAGCGCGTTAAAGTGTAAAGCAACTTGGAGCATAAAAAACTCCCTATACATACATATATATATATATATAGAGATATAATTAATAATTATTATAATTAATTAGTGAATCAAAGCAGGCAAATGCAGTGCAAGCGGCGTTTTTTCTTCGTTTTTACTACCAATGGCCAGCACCACTCCCCCCACACTTCCACTTCCACGCCCCCAAACAAAAGTCTAACATAAAATTGAATTGATTTTGATTTTTTCGATGAATTATATATATATGATGATATGCATAAACGTACACTATATCTACAACTAATTCTACATATATATATAGGGTAGGATGTGTCTGTCGTCAATCGCATAGTTTTCTTTCACCATGCAACACGAACATACACCCCACACATATTCTACGAGTATATATATATATTTGTAGTAGGAATTACCAAGAAATCCGCTTAAAAACAAACATAAAAATGCAAAAAATACAATAAATATATATGGTTCGTCTTTAGGTTTTATTGCTTTAAGCGTTATTTAGTTTTTTCTTTGTTTATATTAAAACTTAAAACAAAACAAAAAATACTTGCATACACACAACAACAAAAACATAAGGAAACCCCCTTTTAATCTTTGCTTTCTTCTTCATTCTGTAGTACATAATTTACAAAAAAAACAAAAACCACTTTTATTCAAATCAATTTTTACTATTATATGCAAAAAATAAATTTAAATCTAGCGATAAATTGTGTTGTTAACCCCCTACGAAAACAAAGCAAAATATTTTGAGTAAAAACTAAACTTACACCAATAACAAAACAAAAACAAAAAAATGGAAATATGCAATAAATTTTGATTTTTCAATTGAAATTCTCCCCACGACCAACAGATCCTATAATATATAGATCCTAATATACATACGTTTCTTGGCACACAAAGAACTGAGAAAAAAGAGCTCCGGCAGAAGAGCTCATACCATAAGCATCCTGAAAATTGAAAAGATGTTATGTCTTATGAGCTTATACATATGTAAATAGGATCACGCAGATCAGTTCTAGCTAGACGTGCACTCGTTTTTGGAGCAGCGCTTCTATCTACTCATTGATCGAGGGATCTGATCTCTCTCTGGAGGGGATTCTTAAGTTCGGTTCTAGGTAGGTTATCCCGTATCCCCTGAAAAGCGTTTCAAGTCAAGAATAATAGTTTCAACCACAACTGTACAAAAAAGAGCAACCTATAAAACACCAACTTCAATATAATTTTTAAAGATGTATAGAGACACGGCAAACTGCAAAGAATTGTAAATCGAAGAACAGCAAAATGTCATTTTAAATATAATTTTCGCAACAAACGATTTAAGGCGACAATTTACTCGTACGTACATATATAATTCATAATTTAATTCATTAAACAAATTCTATAAAATTAATTAGTAAAATTGTATGCAAACACAGACACAAAGAAGGGGAATTTTGAGAAAAAAACAACTAAAACTAAAACAAATCAAATTTACACAATTTTAAAATAGAATTTTTACACTTACAAAATTTTTAAATTATCTAAAAACCTATTTCGAACCGCTCTTTTATTTGTGCCTAGTTCTTAGTCTATCAAATTATTATAATTTACACTGCTTTAGTTGAATTTTTGTGTTTTAAAAGTGAAAGGCAAATAATTATTATACGCGTAATAAATTTTAATTATAATTAACCAACGTTTACTCCAGTAATTCTTTATTATTATTATTATCATAATTATTATTATTATTCGAATTATTAAATATGTTTTTTTTGTTTGTTGTGTGCACCTCTTAGTCACTTTTGCGCTTATAAGCTTAACAAACAGTAACAAACACGTAACACACCACCCGATTACACCCCCCAGATTCCCGATTTAACCTTTGACCTTTAACCTCTCAATTTGTGTTAAATCTTTTTGCAATTGCTAGCCGAATTTGATTGATTGTTTGATTGATTCTTTTGAGTGTTTTGTTGAGAGTAGAATCGAAACGAAATTAGTCGATGTAAGCGTATGAATGGGATATACAACAGTGAACAATTTGAATATGAATTATGAATGGAAACCAATATCCAATACTTTATGCGGAACATCTATATATATATATATATATATATATATATACTATATATATAAATATTGTACTAATGTGTAACTGTAATTAGAGGCGGTGAATCGACGGGGTAGTACTCGGAGAAGCCGCAGCAGAGTGTGGGGTCTAAAACTGAACATATAATTAACACAGAGAAATGGTAAAGCTAGAAAATCTAAATAGAAAATAGATATATACATATACATATATACGAGCCTCAGCCTCAGATCTGGGCCTATATATAAGAGCGAAAACTATTTTAATTAAACGTAAAACAAATGCATAACAAATACAATAAAAAAAACATAGATGATACAAACAACAAAAACAAAAACAACCGCAAACAGCAACCACAAAAAAACCATTAAAAAGATCAAGAAATTAATTGCGAAAATTTATATAGCTAACTGGATATAATGTTCAATAAATGGCAATTAAATTATTTTGAAAAAAAAACCTGCAGAAAGTGAATGTTTTATTTGAATTTCTTCCGTTTGCCTAACAACCAATTTACCAATTCGAAAAAAAAAAAAAAAACCAGACCCGAAGCCAGGCCCAGGTGCTAAGTAGGATATATAGAAAAGATATGGAGAGCGGGAGAGCTAGGGAGCTGGAGAGCCGGAGAGATGTGGAAAGATGGGTCGCATAGAGGTTTATTTTTATGACAGATTATGTGGGGGCCAGGCAGGAGGTTCGCTCTCTCGATGCAATAGTAATAACCTAACTAAAGTCACAGCAAGTGTTCAAAAGCAAAACTCAGCAACTACCTAAAAACAAAACAAAACTCAACAAAACGAAATATTATAATGCAAGCAGTTTTGCGTGCTTACTTCTTTATAGAGTCGTTTATGTAAATCGAAAACAAAACAAAAAACCTTCATAACAATAATAATTTAGATAACAACAAAAGGAATCACTTAAAACTTAAGTTGTAATCAAGATTGGCTTAGAAAAACACACACCAGACCCACACACACACAAAATAAAAGATACAATATTTGACAGATTATTCGCGATGTGCTTAGATCTTAAGGAGAATCGATATGGAAATATATATATATATAGATATATATACAAAAGATATAACAGTTGAAATGGATGAAGGTAGCAGCAGCAATGTCATGAAATTAACAAATGAATATAACTTAAGTTAAAATGAGTATATATATATAGACTATATATCTGATAAATGAGAAATTGCTAAAACTGATAAACCTAAAAACTAAGTAAAATTAAAAGAAAAATACAAACAAACAAAAAAAAAAACACGGAAAGAAATGGAACTAATAAAGAGAATTATTCTGAGAAATATAAACAACTAAAGTCTATTGATTGAGCAGAAGTTTTTTGAGAGTTTTTGTATGGTTTTGATAGGAGCTGATGATGGTTTTGTATGCTATTATATATATATGGTGGTTGAGTAGAAATGAAGAGGTTAAAACTAGGTCTGGCTATGATATGATAGATTTTGTTCTTGTTTTGTAACTGTTTTGCTGGAGTTAATCGTTTTCTGGGAACTATTGGAGGGCTGACATATAGTAACAGCACCAGAATATGATCTTAGCATCCATTGCTGCCATTGAACTCTCTCTCAAGTACAGTACGCCCCTAGAACACATCTTCTCCAGTTTACAGCGCCATATCATCACGACTTTAATTGCACTTAAAAGAGATAATAGACGCAATTGCAATCTCTGATTGTGGAATACAATACCCACACTGGAATACATATGTATGTACGAGTATTTATGATCTACGAGAACAAAGCAGAACAACTGTAAAGAATTATTCACCACGAAGCCCCGCAGGGGTTCTATCCGATCAGTTGCTCTTGGAAAGTCGGGGAGTTCGGACGCCAACAGGTTAAACGAGCTATCTAAAAATAGAAGTTCCTGCTAGAGTGTGACCCAAATAGAAGGCTGCAAACATGACTGCGGTAGAGACCGGTAAGTTGGTGGAGTATATATTATGATAAGAGCGGATTTTACGCTTATTTCCATGAAAATTTCCACTGTCTATGCATCTGCGTAGTGCTGGGTAGCATCACACCCAATCTGCTGGGTCGCACCCTCACCCACGAGCATGTGGCCCTCGATTTCGAGCACTTTTACAGGCCACCGCCGGCGGACTTTGAAAGCGAACTGAAGGCAAAGATTAGCATGTCCACCCTGGGCTATGTTCGTCTGTATCCCTATTCCAGCAAGGAGAATGTTCGGTTCTACGACGAGGAGGCCCTCGAGGCCGCCAAGAAGGATGTGCTGCTCTACAAGAAGCACGGCGGCGGCAGCATCGTAGAAAACAGCAGCTATGGTCTGAAGCGGAACCTCGAGTTCATTGTGGAGCTGGCAGAGAGCACGGGTGTCCATTTCATAGCGGGCACCGGGCACTATATCCATGCCGTGCAGGACGCCAGTCATGCGAGTCTCACAGTGGAGCAGATGAGTGATTTGTATACCAAGGATATTCTGACTGGTATCGAGATCAAGGGGAAAATGGTCAAGTGTGGCTTCATTGGGGAGGTGGCCAGCGTTTATCCCATTCATGGTAAGCCCTAACGACTACCAGGAACCACTTTATAATCGGTAATCCCCTGCAGAGTTTGAAAAGAATTCCATCAAGGCAACGGGTGAGATCCAGGAGGTTCTGGGCTGCGGCGTCTCCTTCCATCCCCATCGAGATGCTCAGGCTCCTTTTGACATCATGCGCCTGTACCTGGAGGCTGGCGGTCGTGCCCAGAAGTGTGTTATGTCGCATTTGGATCGTAAGTGAAGTGACAATACCATTTCCCACTGACCTTTAAGAGATTTTCACTGATCTTTTTAGGCACCCTTTTCAAGATTGAAGAGTTGGTAGAGCTCTCCGAGCTGGGTTGTTACCTACAGTACGATCTATTCGGCACTGAGTGCTCATACTACCAGCTAAACACCAATGTGGACATGATATCCGACGGCCAGCGCATTGACAATCTGATGAAGCTTATCGAGGAGGGTCTGTTGGACAGGCTGCTCATGTCCCACGACATTCATACAAAGCATCGATTGGTGGGCTAAAAATAGCCACATTACCTATAAATATATCGCTTTAATTCTCAATTTTTCCAACAGACTTCCTACGGGGGTCATGGCTATCATCATATCCACACAAACATCCTGCCTCGCATGTTCGCCCGCGGCGTCACCTTGGAGCAAGTGGAGCAAATGACTGTCACCAATCCCGCCAATTGGCTCGCATTTGATCCCTAGAAGGAGGGCTGTATGATGTTGTTTGGACTGCTGCATGCCTTATCATCTCCGAGTGGATTAGATAAGCTCTGTTGTTTTGGCAAACTTGGAAAATATAGCAATTCACAAAATGTTCATAAGTTTCGTCTTATCGCCCAGTATGTTTATTATTTTTTTAATGGTATTTTTTGGGGGCTTGTGCGCAGCTTTTCCTGCCTACAGATGAAAGCCGAATGAATGTTTCGACCTTTAAGTGGTGCAATCACCTACAATCCAAAACATTTGAATACAAATTCGCTTGGTATTTGATGATTGGATTCAAAAGGTTTCCGAAAATTCCACTGTGGAAAGGCCCTACCAATTTCTTATCGCCCTGACCCGTATTTTATATAAACGACTTTGAACGTATTTTCCAATTGGTTATGGAACCTTTCTGCTTTTGGTGATGTTGCCAAAAATACTACAATTTGAGTAAATCTAAGCCTTATCGTTGTTTTTGTTTCATTTGCGGTTACCAAAGCCCGCTTCTTATCAACACCGCGTCGTCGTTAGGCCAGGCCAGGCCAGGCCTCATAAAGTGACCAGCCGCCCCAGGCAATCGAAACGCAAAGGTGCCGTTTTTACGACCATCAGCTCGTCAATAGAGACTCCTAATCGACCTGCCTATATATACGAGTTCCGACTATTCCAGCATTCAGTAGTATTCACCAGGCAGTTGTCGGCAAGCAGTCGTAGAAGCTGGAAGAACTTTGAGGGAACAAAATGTTGCAGGCGGTAAAAACGGAAACGCTCAAGGAACAGAATGTTCCAAAAAGCAATGGAAATAAGAATGGGAACAGCAATGGTGCAAGCAAGGTGGAACCCTCTGAGGTGAAGCTCAGACCCAGACATGTCTCTGGCGGTGTGGAGGAAATCTTAGATCCCTTCTGCGATCCCGCGAATCCTCGAAAAATATCCTTCCATGATGTCACATCGGCAGCGTTTCTTATCCGAGGTGGAGTCGAGCGTACACCATGTCCGGTAAATATCCATCTCTGCTGATCGTTGATTGTGGTCTGCTATAATTAAGTGAGTGGCTTGCAGAAATCCACTTCTTCGGATCTATATGGCATGGAGCTTTATTTGAAAAAGGATTTCCTACAATATACAGGCAGGTGAGTGATCGGGGAAACCATACAAAAACCATTGAAATATCCTGTGAGTTAGGAACGGTTGCTATTATATTATCCATTGGAATACGACGGAATAGATGTAATCTGTGCCCTGAAAATGAGATTTTAAAGATTTTAGGTGTTTTGGGTCCTTTAGTTTGTCCGTCTATCCTACAGGTATGTCTCTATATAATATTGGGGGCTTTCTTGAGCAGCAAGTCAATAAATGGTACAAAAATAGTTTATGGTTACCTGTGATATCCCCTAAATGACCGATCATTTTAGAAAAATTCGTACAAACGATTACGAGTATAATATATACACAGTTTTCTACGCTGTTCCCCCGTCCTTTTATTATGGGTTTCTGTTTGCGAAATTAGGTCCAAGGTTCATGATCACTCTGGCATTATTATTGCTTGTAATAATCTGTATTGTGCCTAATAGCCTATATAATGTGCATCTGAATATTGTCTGGCAGCGGTATTTTCCGGCTACTGATAAGAAAAGTGTCTATATTCCAATTTTGTTGTCATCTTCTGGGGCGCTCGAACAGCTACTATGATTAATCATGCATACATCATTCATTGAGCGGCTACAACGCATTTCTATCACTTGGCCAAAAAAGTAATAGGCAGAGATCCGATAAGATAACGCTTAATAGGCTGATATGGTTAAATGGGGGAAATTAATTACTGTTGCTAATTGATTTCCGATTTTACGAGCAACATGTGATTGAGCACCGAATCCATTTGACATCCGTTTCGACAGCTTCAAGGAGCGTGGTGCCCGGTACGCCCTGCTGTCCCTAACAGACGAACAGAAGCGGACGGGAGTGATCAGTGCCTCGCTGGGGAATCATGCTCAGGCATTGTGCTACCATGGCTGGAAGCTGAACATTCCCGTAACGGTGGTCATGCCCAAGGCGGCGCCGATCATGAAGATCCAGAAGTGCCGCAACTACAAGGCTCGCGTCATCGTGGAGGGCAACGATATGGGTGAGGCGAAGTCCCTGGCCATGCGCATGTCCCAGGACGAGGGTCTGCTCTATGTGAATGGCTACGATCATCCGCACATAATGGCCGGCCAGGGTACCATCGGATTGGAGATCCTCGAACAGGTGCCCGAACCGGATGCTGTGGTGGTGCCGGTGGGCGGTGGCGGCCTCATAGCCGGCATAGCCACAGCGGTGAAGGCACTATCCCCCAAAACCAAGATCATTGTAAGTAGAATCGTTCTCGAAAAGGAACCAAAGCCTGTATTCTATTGTTTTTCCAGGGTGTGGAGTCGGAGAAGTGCGCAAGTTTTACTAGAGCCATGGAGAACAAGGGACCCATTCATACACCCATAAAGAACACCCTGGCCGATGGTCTGGCGGTTCCAAAGGTCGGCTACAATGCCTATGCCACGGCCATGCCGTTGATTGATCGCATGGTGGTGGTCAAGGAGGAGTGGATTGCACTGGCTATACTCCGACTGGTGGAGGAGGAGAAGTGTGTGGTTGAGGGAGCTGGCGGTGCAGGTCTAGCTGCCATTCTGGCCGGACATCTCGATGAACTGAGGGGCAAGAAGTGAGTGGGGATTGGGGTGCCTGAAAGTAGGATTCCCGACTGATTTTACCCCATTCCTTAGGGTTGTGGTCCTGCTGTGTGGTGGCAACATAGACACCACTGTCTTTGGGCGCTGTCTGGAGCGAGGATTGGCTGCCGTGGGTCGTCTGGTCAAGTTCAATGTGGAGATCAGCGATCGGCCGGGCGGCATCAATGATCTGTGCAACCTGCTGGTGCGCGAAGGAGTTTCCATCAAGGATATTATGCACGAACGTGCCTGGCTCAGGGACATCTACACCGTGGAGGTGAAAGTGGTGTGCGAAACAGTCGACTGGACGCACAGTCTGAAGCTGAAGAACGAACTGAAGAAAGTCTACGCCAAAGTAGAGTTCTCCGATGTGCCACTGGCTTTGCGGAATGACCCGGAGGCGTAGGATCAAAACTTTCCAACAAGTACACGGTACACATATGATTTATTCACTTCAGCAGCGCAGCACAACTTAAAGCTTTAACTTAGAGCGTAGATATACAGATATAGTACATATATAATCGTAATCGTAGGCGAAGTAAAAATATGTAAATTAGGTGTAAATAAATATACAATACACAGAATACAGAGTCTTCAAACGAATTGACCAACGTAAGGCTTGAATAATTTACAAATATCTGGTTTTTTAAACTAAAGAAAAACACAAAAACAACTAAGGATATAAATTCAATGAGCTTAGGCCTAGGCTTTACAGTTCTTCAAGCAGACACACATTTTTTTTTAGAATTTCTTTCACTTTTCTTTTAAAGTTCTTGCGGTTTTTGGCACATTAAGGATTCATTATATCATACATACTCAGTCAGTCACGGATACACACATGCTCGTACATCAAAATACCGTTAAATATCGAAACTTTACAGATTACATGGCTAGAAAAAATATAGGTAGGTATATAAATATCGTTTATGTGGTAAAATGTATCAGTTGTATGTTGTATGGTTTATGGTATCTCAGAAATACAGGCATCTCGTTGATAAGTCCTAGGACGTGACGTACTTTAAAAGCGTTGACTAAACCTACATTGAGTATGCTTAAAGTTATAGATACAGATGCGGCTACAGCTACCGGATGCGCGGATACACTCAGTCATTCAGTGGCTGTTGTCCAGGCGCAGTATGAGGGCATCGACCACATTGTAGATTTCATCGAAATGTGGCCGGGACTCGGCATCGGCGGCCCAGCACTTGAGCATCAGTCGATACATCTCTGGCGGCGTATTCTCCGGCGTTGGCATGCGATATCCTATTAATAATATACAGCCATTATATTACATTATATTATTTTGTACAATTTAAGTTGATTCCTTACCTGTATCGATGCGCTCTCTGGCCCTTGAATTGCTCATGCCCGAGTAAGGTGTATCTCCCTTGGAGAATATCTCCCACATCAGTATGCCATAGGACCAGACATCGCATAGGGAGGTGTATTTGCCAAAGTTCAGGGCCTCTGGCGCTGTCCATTTCACGGGTATTTGCTTCATGCCATCGGAAACTGTTCCAGAACAAAATATAGATTAGTTTGAGTTGGAGTTTGTTTAGATCGTTAACCCTACCTATATATTCCTCTTCCTCGCGGGACATTCCGAAATCAGAGATCTTTACGCTGTGCTCTAGATCGACGAGACAATTCCGCGCCGCCAGATCCCGATGAATGCAGTTCTTGGACTCCAGATAACGCATGCCTGAATTAACAATATTATATGGGTTTAGTTGGGGATTTTTACTGGGTTTATGTGGCTCTTACCTGCTGCCGCATCTCGGCACATTCCCATTTGTTGGCGAGCGGAGAGGCCATTCGAGTTTTTACGCAAATATGTAAGCAGGGAACCACCTGGAAATGTACATTCAAATATGAATTTCGCTGGAATACATTCTTTATTTTCTCGTTTATTCTTTTTCCCCTCACTTACCCAGCACCAGTTCCATGACAATCATTATGGGCTGCTTCTGCACACAAATGCCAATCAGTTTGACAATATTCGGATGATCGTACTGCTTAAGGATGCGGCCCTCCTGCAGGAACTTGCGCTTCTGTTCGTCGGGCAGGGTCATGCGGCAGGTTTTGACGGCCACATCCAGTTTGGTGGACTTCAATTTGGCCTTGTAGACATCCCCAAAGTTGCCCTGGAAATAGAACAAGTCTAGTAAATATCCAACTCTTTCAGAATTCAAACAAGCACGGATGATTACCCGGCCAATCCTTTCGAGTAGGACCACATCATCGTTGCTCAGCTCCCAGCGTTCCCGGCAAACGGGTCGTCGGAGAATGGCACCGGACTTGACAGTGACGGGCAACTCGATGTGGTACTGATGCATGATCAGCTCCTGGATGCTGGCAAAGGGCGGACCCTCGAAGCGGAAGTTGCCCTCGACCGTGGTCTGGACGATGAAGTGCTTGTGGCCATTCCAGCAGACGCTCAGCACAATCTGGCTTTCCTCGTTCCGGATGGTCTCGCGCACCAGGAAGTCGCCGTCGTTGTTGAGGAGACGCACCACCTCCTCGCGGGGCAACACACCGTGGAACCACTCCTCCTCGTAGAGCGGCCGATTCGTGGACAGGGATATCTGCAAGAGCCAGACAATTAGCTTAGCCAATATGTTCTACCCACTTAGCCAGAAGATTAGTGAACGGCATGCAGAATACAGAATACGAAATACAGAAAGAGTGAAACGATGGCAAATAAAATAGAATGGAAAGCTTAACACGCCATTTCCACAATTTCCACAAACGGTGGAACGGAAATGCGTGGGTGCAATTGGCTCTGACGAAATGCAGCAGCCTTTTTTTTAATAAGATACAGAGATACATAGATACACACGCAAATTAAAATAAAATACTGTAAGCAAGAGGCATATAAAAATAAATATTATTACTACATCGGATATGGATATGGACAATACAGAAGATCTACGTTCAAGGCTGACGCTTGTGTGACTCACAAATACTTTCGATTTGGGTCTTTTCTTACGTGCCGGCGGCACGGGGCGGCCGGCAAAGACAAAGGTCTCAAAGATCCCGCTACCATCGGGGCCACCATTACTGCTCCGACCGGATGTGCTGGTGCTGGTCATTATGGACGTATAGGGATACTATCAACTGTCCAAGTACTTGCGCAATATCGAAAAAACGCGTTCTACAAATATGATTTCCAACTTTTCACTGGCCAAACAGACGCCAAACATTTCAAGAGACTTTCAAGAGAGATTAATGGCAGCGGCTGCCTAGTGCCTAGTGCCTAGTGCCTAGTGCCTACTGCCTGCGGCCCAGTGTCCAAACTGTTCGTCGGATCAGGGAGAACTAAAAGCTATAATCGTTTTACGCTCTCAGTTGAACTTGTATCTAGGATAGAGAGAGAGAGAGACACTGTGTGCTCTGTATCTTTTTGTGGCACGCACACGTAAATTTAGATATCGGAAGGGAGAAAGATACTTCTGGCAGATCGAAATATAGATACTCTTTCAGTCAATCAAGTGTGGAACATCAAAAGAGGGTCAAAGGAAATGCTAAGTAGAGGGTGTATTTTCCTCTGATATGAAATCTGTTCTGTTAAAGAAAGATACAACATGCAAAGCTATTCTCAACGTTTTTATCCCCTTTTTTTTAACAGATTTGTAAAGCCCTCTCTGTAACCTCTCTGTATGGAAAGGTTCTCCTTCTAAAGCCTTGCTTCCCCACCTTTTTTCTTTCAAGAAATGCCAGAAACTATGTCTCTCCTGCTTTGGCCAAACCGAGACACATAGTTCTCATACCCTAAGCCAAGAACTTCCGTCAAAGATCTATATGAATTGGGAGCACCCTGTGCTCTATTTTTAGGACCCCGCAATAAAAAGCTCTCCCCCACATGCTTTCAATATTGAACGTAAACGTTGAAACATGCACAAACAATCAATCAAACATGCAAATAGAGGCAAAAGGCGATGCGGTTTTTGTTTTGTTCATTGTGAGGAGGCGCCATCCGGCGTCCGGTTGCTTAGATACTCTTGATACGGTGGAGGGGGTGCTGTTGTAGCTGTCGAATGCGAGAGTCGAGAGACGGTTACGGGAACTCACACTGGCCGCCAAGCTGGGAATGCAGTAGCAGTGCTCCTTCATGCTGAGCACATCGTCGCTGATGCTATCCTCGTTATCGTTATCGTTATCATGGTCCCGGTCCCGGTCATCGTCGTCGTTCTCGTCCAGCTCCCCGGAGCTGTGCGACTCGAACTTCCGCTCCATCTGAATGGGCAGCTTCGACTTTGGGGCCGGTGCGGGGCAGCTGCAGAACTGCTCCTCGGCGGCACCCTCTTGGTGCTCCGTGTCGAACTCCTTGGCAAAGTCAAAGACACTCTTGCTGGGGTGGATGCGCCTCCGTTTGGTGCACTGTTTGCAGGGCTTGGATCGCTTCAACTGGAAGTTGAGCAACTTGGATCGGAATGTATTGCGGATGGCTTTCGATTTGTTCTGGATCTTTGGCACTTTGAATTTCAGTCTTGAGGTCTCCTTGGACGGCGTCGCAGACGATGTGGTCGTGGTGATCGTCGTGGTGATCGTGCTCGTGATGATCGTGGACTGTGAGGCACTGTGATTGCTAATACTACTGCTGGCATTGTTGTTGTTCTGGCTGCTGCTGCTCGGATTCGTTTGGGACTCGCTGCCGCTGGAATGCTGGTCGTTCGGGGCCTGGGGCTTCTCTGGGTGCTGCTGCTCCTCGGGCAGCGTCGCACTCTTGCCCATTCGCACCAGGGGACTCTTGGAGAACTCCTTGAGATTGCTGAAGATGTTGCTGATGGACTTTTGGGTGAAGGACAGCGAACGCTTCTTCGAGTATCCCATTTCCTTGGAGGACAGCTGTGAGGAGCGGCACTCCGAGCTGGAGCTGGAGCTGCGCTTCGTTTGGGCGTCCACATCGCTGGGTGCTGGCTTGCGGGTCTGCACCTCGTCCATGCTCTCGATGGCATTCACATCATCGTTGGGCGTCGTGGGCTGCAGGCTTCGCTTCAAGCGATCGTCCAGCACTCGATTTAGCTCATCGATCCTGTCCAAATGCGCATCAATCGAGTTCTGTGGCACTGCCTGATTGATTTCTATCTTGATCTGCTCTTTCCGGGCGGGCAGCTCCGCCTCCTCCTCCTCCTCCTCCGCCTCGCTGGCGAGACTGTCCGCATGGGGTATCTTCAGGCCCAGCTCGAGATCCGCGTAGATGTGATTGTTGTTAGTGTTAGTAATAACGGCAACGGTTAGCTGGGTGAGCGGGGCGGGCGAGAAGACCGCCGGCAACGGCTCCAGCGGCTCCTCGTCCTCGCCCAAACACAACATGGAACACTGGGTGCGACGCAGTCGCGGCAGGGCCGGCGGCGACGAGCTGAGGGATATCTCCTCGCCCAAGTAGTGGACGCTGGCCGCCAGGCGCAGCGGGTTAGTAATGGGCTCGTAACGTGCAGGACTACGCGCATCCCCAATTACCGACAACGATCCGAGGCTCTGGGAGCGCGGCTGCATCTTCGAGAAGCGTCCCTGGCGCGTCCGTGTCATGGGCGTCGTCGGTTGCGGCGTCGACTTGCGCTTGAAGTGGCGCCCACGGCCGCGCAGCAGAGTGAGGACTCCCCCGCGTCGCATCAGCTCATTCATGATGCCCAGCCCTGGAGAGCTAGTGGAGTTGGAGCGCTGCTGCCAGCATCATCCCATGTGGGATTGGAGGTAGGGGTTTCAAATGGGTTAGATTTCGAGTGTGTTGTGTGGTATGTGTGGATGGGACAGAGGGCGGCATCCAGAGAGAAAGAAATCGTTTCATGGCAGAAGATTAGTTATCATTAGAGCTAGACCAGAAACCACCTACAACTTAGGACTAGCCACAACCCAAGGGGCAACGTGCCAACCCACCTGCTGTTCGTTGTTGTAGCCATTCTCGATGAAGGTCTGCTCGAGGGTGAGGTGGTCATCGCAGCCGGAGGGCAGCTCCTCGCAGCCCACTTCGTTCAGAGCGCACTTGATCATGTCCACCAGCTTCTGTTTCTGTTTCTCCTGGCATCTCAGGGCATTCAGGTCCTTGGACTGGCGACTGTTGACAGAGAGAATTACATGATTTACAGTGATCTATTGTGTAGTTTCGGTGAGCTATCCTACCACTGGCTGTCCTTGTTGGACTGTATGCCATTGGAGCTGTTGCTGCCGTTCGAGATAATGCTGCCGTTGGCCACCGGCGAGCCACCGTTCACATGCTCAATCATCTTGAGCTGCTTCTCCTGGCACTCCTTCACGGATCCCTCCAGCTCCGAGAGTCGTGTGCGCAGCCAGTCCACCGTAAGGTTGTCCACTGTCAAAGTGCTGGACTGCAGTTTGCCGGGTATGTCCTCGATGAGCGTCTCGTCGAACTGGAAGAGTAGCGGCGTTGTCGGTGAGGTTCTGCGGAAGATCAGAGCGATCAGTATTGATTCAGGGTGGTTTCCATGAAGCTGCAACCCACTTGTGTTTCTCGGTGAACTCGCCATACTCTTCGCCCGGATTGATGCCACCTATCACAGTGTCGATGCGTTTCTGGATCTCCTTGTACTTGTCGGCCGTGAGATCGCCGTACTGGACAGCCTCCTGCAGAATGTTGCGCCACAGCAGGATGAAGCTCTCCTGGACGGACTGCTGATGCTCGAGCAGGCCCGGCAGCAGGACCGTGCGAAAGTCCTTCTCCACCTCGATGGCCTCCGAGATGGAGAGCACGTACTCGTTGTGTGTGAGATGGAGCTTGCGGCAGGCCTTCTGATATTTGTCGCGCACATCGTCCAGTTTGCGGCCACTCCGACCGGGTGCTGAAAACGAGAGATCACCATTATTGATTCCAGATCGGGTTCGGGATCGGGTTACCTTTAATGTAGTGCTCCTCGAAACGCGTGCGCAGCGCCTTGTAGCCCTCCAAATGTTTTTGGTATTCGGTCTTCTTGCGCAGCACCTCGTCAGTGAGCTGAAATGAGTGAGAGATCATCAAGAAATGAGTATAAGTTGAGGTTGGGGTTTCAATGCGGTTTGCACACGTGTGCGTGGACTGTGCCATTAAGCCACTTTCCCAAAAAAAGCGAGCTTTATTCATTACATCATCATTATCATCGTCATCGTCAACGCGGCTGCGGCTACGTGTTGTGTGGTGTGGTGTCTTTTGTCGCGCACTGTCTGTGCTCCACATGCGAGTAATCGCATAATGAAACATATAGCTTTCCACCCAAACACCCCTCCCTCTCTCTCTTTCTCTCTGTACACTCGTACTCCTCCATGGGGTCTCTCTCTCTCACACTTTCTTTGGCGAAACATTTTCTCACGTTTGCATATTATGCAAGGTACAAGCAACACCAACAGGCAACAACAGCAACAGCCACAGCCAAAGACTTAGTCTCGCAAATGACTGATAAGTGACTGGGCAAAAGGATTGCAGCATTATGCAGCTGAGCCAGCATCCCAGCATCCAGCTTTCAGCAGCATCCGTTAGCATTGTCAACAAAATCAACAGCTACAAATGTTGCAGAGGGGCAGAGGGAGACGTAAAACCGAAGTTGGGGCTGATGGCTGATGCTTTCGGCCTGCAAAACTAATGGCTGCAAAGTGCAGTTAGCCAAGCAGCTGCAAAGTTGCCGAGTTCAAGTTGCATAGACACTTTGCAGCTGATGCTGGGCCCGGAACAGTGGCCGAAAAGCGGTAGAAAACGACTCGAATGAGAACCATTTTAAAGCCTGGCAAGGAACAAACCGCATAGAAGATAGCACTAAAATGTAGTCCACAAATAGTGGTTAAAAGATACTGAAAATACGTACTAGCTTCTATGGATTTATTTATAGCTGGGGAATGTTCTTTGTTAGCTTTTATCAGGAATATTTTTAATGAGGGAGAACAGCAAGCGAACGGCCTTTAGCTATTGTATTTTAAAGAAACAGCTTATAGGACTGATATTTCCTTATCCTTATCGAGTCGGTATTCCCACAGTTCGTCCCAATGTTGGTCAACGGCTTAAGTCTGCAACCTGAGCCGCTTTTTGTTGTCGTTGTCGTGGCTGTTGCTGTTGCATTTGTCCATGCATATTAATTGCAGACAGTTTTGCACGCGGAAGACAGCAGAAATACACGCAGCGAAATTAACTAATTGAATGATGAGCAGGCCCCAGGCCCAAAGACATTCCTGGGACAATCGAAATGAAAATAGCAACAAGACAAACCAAAAGGCAATTCGAACGCATGTACTACGAATATGTGCATAAGTACATATATATATGGGTACATAGTATATATGCAGTACTCGTATAAATTGTTGACCCAGTTTACCGATTTGGCATTGAAACAGGCGTCGAGAGTGTTTCGAGAGTTATCTTGAAATTAGTTGCAATCGTAGACAACTTGTTGCTATTGTCACCGATTCCCATACCCATTCCCATAGCCATTCCCGGCTTTGGCTACGTAATAGCCAGCATTTGTAAAGTTCTGGCCATGGTTTGTTTTTGTTTTTTTTTTTTTTTTTTTTTTTTTCGGCAAGTGGTTAAGCAACTTTCAATGCCTCTGCAGCTGCTAATTTGCCTAAAAAGTTGTTTAGAAAGAGAGGGCCACAGTAATAGATAGAGAGAGAAGTAAACATGGCTCGAAAGTGGGTCATGCTCGGCGTATTTCTTACTTCTCAGCAGCCAAACAGTCAATAGTCCCCAGACCCCAGGTGGACCTCGCCTCACACATTGTTTACAAATGATTGCCAATTTTTTTTCTTCTTTTATTTCGCTGTTTTCTGCCCCGAGAACGCCGCCGGATCTGAGCGGCCAAGGAAAGTTGCTAATCTGCCACCTGCACCGAACCGAAACCAAAACCAAAACCGAGCGAAACTTTCTCAATTTTCTCACGCCCCTCCTCTCCGATCTCTCGGGGAGATCTCTGCCCCCCCATATGCTGCAGATGGTAAGCCATAACGATTCCATTAGTTGGCCAACGCACAGTTGAAATATTTCAAATCTATATGTAAATGCGGCGATGACCTAATGGAAACTGTGACAAGTGGTGCCAACTGCCACGTTTTGCATTAATCAGCTTGATTCTTTGCCATTCTGTTTCGTCGATTTCGGTTTTTTTTTTGTTTCTGTTGCTCTTTCTGTATCTGTATCTGTATCTGTTGCTGTTTCGGTTTCTTCTGCCTCAGAAATCGGTGTATTTTCTTGCTCAAAATCTATTAGAAATGAAATGTCTACAAATTAAGCAGAAAATTCGCCTGGCCTGGCTGATTCTTATTTAATGGTGATAAATTAAGCTGCATCGTGTCATATGAAATGTGGGCTATGGGGAATTCAAAACAAGTCTCCGCTAGTCTCTGGTTCCTATAGATGTCATAGATTTTTGCTCATTTTTCAATTAAAGTTTATCTAACAATTCGGGGAATCAATCATCAAGCCGAACAATTATTTATAATTGCCTGTAAAACGAATCATTTAAGGGGTCTATTAAGAATAGAATTTTAAAAACTGAAAGTGCAAAAAGATGAATGCTAAAAGTCCTATAAAAAGAGTGTAATCATACTCCACACAATTCCAATCTTCTACGAACGAATTCCCATATTTTCTGTCTTCTAAAGTTACCCAACCCTTTATGCTTTAAGCATAAATAAAGTACGACCACAGCCAATAGCAGGCCCATAAAAATAATAATAAAAAAAGAGCACAACTCAATCAAAGCGAGATTCAATTCTTGTCTACACTTCCAAAGAAATTGCCTCTAATCAAAATAAATTTGTCAAATGTATTGCGGAATCGTGATGCAATAAAGAGAGACCGAATCAAGAAAACCCCCCGGCAAAAGAGGCACAAAAAACCAACTCAAAAAAAAAGGCTGAAACTCCAGACGGCATTGCATCTGTGTGTGTGTGTGTGTGTGTGTGTTAGACATTTTCCATTTTTCTTTGGCCTGTCAGCGCGGGAGAGTTTTTCTTGGCCAACATATTTGAATATGAAATGGCCCGACAGCAGCTGTGACAAAAGTCATGGGCGCTAAAGCGATAGGAAATGCCACACGCGTTTCGATTGGGGGGTTCGGCGGGGCTCATTTTCCCCGTTTGTTGGGAAATCAATGCAGTTGATTGTATGGGAATTTTCAATCAGCTGCCGCCCCGAAAGATGGCATTGCATAAGCGCGGACAGCGGCGTGGCGTTGACAATAATGATGTTTTATGAAACATTTCGAGATTGTTTAAACACTGGCGTTTAGCCCGCAATTGCGAATTATGCAAATTTATGACCGTTGGTCAATACACGAGTTTCCGCGGATCTGGCATTTCGTATACTCGTAATTTCCTCGAGCTCTCGTTGTCGTGGTCGGCGCTGGTGGTCGAGGTTCGTGCCTTGGTCTGGGTCTGGGTCTGGCTCTGGCTCTGGTCAACGACCTCCTGCTGCTGTTGGCCAGGCCCAACAATAGAGACACGCTAATATTAATGGCCAACCCGTTTTGATGGCTCTAACCGTACAATCCATAAGCAGGGGGCCAGGGCTATGGCCACGGCAGCGTGTGCTTCTGTTTAATTTCATTGTTCAAACGATTCCGAAAAATCAGTCGCATAATTGCCACGCAATATTCACTTCACTTTCGTTGCTACATTTATTGGCCATTTCGGATTGGGATTGGGATCATATTGTGTTTTTTTGCCAAGTTTTTGTGGCGAAAATTTGCATGCATGCCAAGTGAAAAGAAAAGAAACGGCAAGAAGCGTGACGAAAAAAGCAATCGAATTTTGTATTTGTATTTTTTTTGGTCGCCATCAGCACTTTCTATTTCAGGCCGAGAGTGTCGCATCGGTGGCACAGACAAAAGAATAGAATGGCAAAATTGACGATCGCAGTGAAAGTGTCAGCGCATTAGGGCCGAGCGAGTTTCGGCCTCAAGTTTGTGGCTTGAGTCTTTCGTTTTTTGGGGCTGCCTCCCGGGCCACTGCCACTGCCAGTGCCAGTGCCACTGGGAGGTCTCAATCCGCCGCAGGAGAGGCTGCAGAACGACTTTTCAATATTCAAAGCCACCTACGTGTCGCTTGCAACTTGTTTTGCATACACACAGACACACAGATACACAAATACCCGTACAAAACAGATCTACAGAGCACTGCGGCAGCTCTCGCCAATCATTTCAGGGAATGGGCATAACTTTTGAAAGCCGAGCAGGGCCTCCATACAACTTGTAATAACTCTGCGCATACCCTTGGCTGGGGAACGGGCATATTACTAGAGGCATAAGCTGGGAGGAACTGAGGTACTTCATCTGATATCTTTCAGGCAAAGGGCATTACTATCGGACCTTTACTTTCCGATGCTTCAGAGGCTAATTCCAGGGCTCATTTACAGATACTATTAGAACTTTAATCTTCATGAACTGATGCTATAGTTCCAGTCAATAAACGTTCAACCAAATAAGGCTCCATCTTTGTTTTCCCGAACCAAAGTACCAGACATTTCCTATAACCCATTTCCTCCCCAGGAACCAGAGTGTAAAACAGATTTCCCTTTTGTCTGTTTCTAAATCAATTTATGAGTCTTTTTTTGCTATTGCCTGTCGCTGCATTTGGGCAAAACCGAGGCCTGAACTTGATCCACAGCAGCATCAGCATCAGCATCAGAGCATTCGCAGAGCAGGCACACAGCTGCGCTTTTGATGTCAAGGGAGCAAAGTCAGTTCGCACGGCACGGGAGGGAGGGCAGGGCGGGGCAGGGCAGGGTACGGCTCTTGGCCAAGTTATTACCACTCATATTGAGTAGCTAGACTTTAGAGTCGGGAAGTGGTGAACGACCAGGCGATGGGGACTGCGACTGGGCTGACTGCCTCACTGGCTTTTGTTAATTTATTTTTACTGCTCCCCAAACATGATGAAGTACTTGCCGCAGCAGCAGCCGCACCACCACCAGCACCAGTAAGAAATTAAGTTGCAGTCGCAGTCGCAGTCTCAGAGCCAAGTGGCAGGTACAAAAGCCCCGACTTCGTCTCCAGATCCATAAAGTATTTTGCTCCGGTGCGCAGGCGCAGCTAACGAGACGAAACTCAAGTCGAAGTCGGGGAACAGGCAGCAGGCAACAGGCAGCAGGCAACAGGCACAGGCCCAAGTCTCAGGTTGAAGTCCAGATTCGGGCCCAATACGTTTAGCCCTCGGGTTGGGTTCTTTATTGTTTTCCTCGCCGTCTCTGTCTCTCTCTCCCTCTCTCTCTCGGTGTCTCTACCCGTGTCTGTGCCTGTCTCTGTGCCTGTGTGTGCATGTTGCAGACTTGTTTCATAACTGGTCCACGATTCTTGGAACTGAAGGAACAAAGGCTGGGGCTGATTTTGATTTTGACCGACAAACGTTGTCTGCGCTTGTTTGCCGTTGACTCCGGCTCTTCCCCTGCCACAGCCACAGCTGCTTCGGCTGTTTGCTCAACCCAAACCCATAGCCCGGCCTGCATCTCCGGGGCAGGCAGAATGTACTTGAAAATGACTGAAAAGATACGAATGTGCCGCACATGCGCGTAGATTACTGTGAGATAGAGGCAGCAAAAGGGTTACCCCAGACGGTGCCCCTGCCCCGACCCTTTTGGCGTGTTAGAAAAACCTTTTTAACGCGCTCCGAATCGGAGTCCAAGACCGAGTCCGAGTCCGAGTCCGGCGGCAACTTAATTTTAATGGCAAGCCGCATCTCCAATTAGAACTCGTGCGATCAAACCAAACACAAGGAGCCTCTTGGATGGGTTCTCGGGGGATGATTTGGTGTGACTACCAGCCACGAGATGTGTTAACACTTGAATGATCTTCCAGCTTAGTTTTCCAACCATCCAATCCATGCGAAAATTCTGTTTCCGATTAATATTCAATCAGCGCTCGAATCATTAACCAAATTGGTCAAGACCATATCGGGGATATCGCACCATATGTATCTCTAGGTATCTATGGGCTTATGAAAGTTGAAACGAAACAAGCGCCACCTTCAGGAAGGGGATCAACATTCCCACTGTCTGCAGCTGAAATTCGTGGAATGGGAATGGGCATGGGCATGGTCATGGACCGGAGCAACAACAAAAAGATTGCCAAAGACAAAAGCAAAAGCAAAATGGAAAAAAAAGATATAAGAACAAAATAAAAGTTCACACACAAGAGATAAAAATCATTTCAACTACGTGAGATCTGTGGATTGTTGTTGCTGCTGGCTGCTGTTCCTCCTAGTATTTATTGTCATACATAGTCTGTCACTTCTTTTAATTGTTTATGGCCTTGTTAGAGCTGTTCTTCGCTTTTCGGTTGCGTATCTTTTTATTTTCTTATTGCTTTTTTTTGGGGATTTCTCGTACCAGCCGGAGCGAGGGCGATCAACTTTGGGTCGTTCTTGTGATTACTTTGAGCGTAAATTCAAATTAATTCTTTGGAATATACTAAGTAGAAGAGATTGACACAACGGAGGGGAGTGCAGCGGCAAGTGCGCGCTAACCGGTTTATCAGAAATGGAATAAACACACTGAAATACTGCATATTCAGATACACACGAGTATATGTGTCCAGATACTTACGTGGAGACACGGTGTTGCTCCACTTTGCCAAGTAATTGCCAGACAATCGATGGCTCATTACATAAATTGCCAATTAGAAGGAGATATACACTACCGATTCGATTTGATTTGATTTGTCTTTACTTTTCCGATTTGTTTCATTTAGATGGCAATTATGTGATTGCCATTGTGTGGCATGTGGCATGCGTTGTATGTGTGTTGTCTGTGGGCGTGTTCCACATTTAGCACTCGGCAATTTCCCTCTGATTAGTGTTAATGAAATGCCAAAATGCACATCAAATCATAATCAGCTTCTTGCCGGATCGTATCGGATCGGATCAGAGTCGTCGGCGAGTTGTCGGCTTTCCAGCACAAATTAGACAGAGCCACTCGACTTTCACGCTCGAAAGTTTTTACGCTCAAGAATTTCTCTTTCGCAATAATTGACTCCAAATCTCTTCAATTAAGCATTTGCCACAAGACCACAACCAGAAACCCCCTCCAGCCCCCAGCCCCCCTCCCCCGCCAAAACAGAACCAGAAACAACTACACACCAGACTTCTTTTTGTTTTTGTTTTGTTTTTTCTTTGCTGCTGCGGCAGTTTGTAGTTTGATTTGCTTTTGCTTGTTCGTGTTTCCAGTGTTTTCAGGTTTTCTGCTCCACTTTCTGCTCGTCCCAACACGCTGCCGCTGCCGCTGCCCCTGATGCCTCTGCTGACACGGATGCGGATATGGCGCATGGAAAATCCGCAAGTGAAACAAGTTCATCTGACAATCAGCGTCACTGGGAAGTCGCCAAAACTGGCACAGGGAAAAGCCACCCCAGTGTCCATTCCAGTTCCCCAATAAAAAAAAAACCCCACTTCTGTGACCTTACAGAAATTAGCAAGCCATACAACAACAATTATTATCATTATTCGTACTTCTTTTTATGTTTTCTGGCACGTTCCACTGCATCACCACTGCCCCTGCCGCTGGTGGTCATTGTTGGCCATTGACACGGACCGCTTATTGTCTCTGGGCCATAAATAATCACAGACTTCCATGGCCCCTAGCCGCCCCAACAGAGACCATACTTTCGGCCCGTTTGGCCTGTTTCTAGTGGCACTTTGTCACTATTTTGTGCCCGAGAGCCTGGGTTCCGGCACTGGCCACGAGAGCGGCTCGAGTTCACATTTTCGCCTTGACCAAAATGGGCAGGAGGGTGGGTCCTAAGTGGTCAAGAGTGCTGAGCACTGTTGCCAGCAGAGTTCAATGTCACATTGGTAATACAATTGGCCAATTGGCTTTCCTCGTGCTTCTCCCGCCAAAGAGTTTTTTCCGTTTCTTTTGGGTCTTGTTTAAACGATTTTAATTACGATTGTAATGGCACAATCAATTGTTAACAGAAAGGTGGGGCCGGGCCCCAAAAAAGCTGCAAGCGATGGCAAAAATAGATTCAATACGGAATTGGGCAATGCCGAGGGTAGGTCCACTTTTATGGAATTGGTTGGGGAATTGGTATTTCTACTCTGGAGAAAAGGGAGTGTCAAAAATAATACATTACAGATCAGGGGTTCAATAGGAAGGTGTCTCATAGGATCCCAGTCAGGGGAATGGTCGGGTATCTAAGGCCAAACTACTCAGAATTATACATTCTTTAGCACACTTTTAAATTAAATCACTTAGTCTTTGGCTTTCTTATTCTCTTTTATTATTTCTTTTAGAAGTTCCACTTAATTTTCACGCTTGAGTTGACTCATTTCTCATGTTTCATCATAATTTGGTCTGCTTTCGCGGGCGCCTCACGTAACTTTCGCACTTTCAATTCATGAATTAGCACATTCATCAATTAACACGTTGTTCACTGGCACTGGAATGACCCCAATTGTGGTAGGAACTTGTATAAATGAATGAGCAACCCTCGACTCGCGTCGCCTCGTCCCGCCTCGCCCCTGGGCTCTGGGGCTATGGCTTTGTGCGTGCCATTTTGGCCAGCATAAAGAAAAATCCACAAATTTTCTTGCCTTCTAAGCAGTTTCTTAGCTTGGCTGTCATTTTCACTCTTCGATGCATTTTATGCTACCTTCAATCTGTGGGGTTTCCATCATTTTCTTTCCCTTTTCATCCAACAGCTCTCTACCTTCCCTTAGAGACAACAAGTCTTTGGATTTTTACCATTCGCTTAGCGCCCAACAAGTCTTCTGCCCTCGTTTCCCCTCCCTTAAACCACGCTAGTCTTTCTCCCTCTACCCCTCCCTTAGACCCTGCAAGTCTTTCCTTCTTCCCCTCCTTTAGACCCTGCAAGTCTTTGGTTTTTTCCCCCTCATTTTTTTATAACCATCAAGTCTTCTGTCCTCTACATTCCCTTATGGTATAAAGCAAAGTCTTCGTTTGATTGCATCAGCGTCTACACTTGGAAAAAAATTATTGGATATATTTGAAGGGAATATTGACTGGTGTGTTTCCCTGTATCCAACGGATACAAGACCTAGTGTAGGTTGAAGTCCTGGTTGAATAGTTCTTATGACCATCTCTATCACCTTAAGAATTCGAGACTTTTGAAGATAGACCTCTGTTAATGCTTTGAAATAGAGCAGGAAACATCAGAACACATCCTATTGGAAATCCCTGTACTCCAAAGAAGGAGATCTAAGCACAGGAATCGGAAAATAGGACCCACCAAAAAGACAGGGCCGGTACAAAAGATCAATAAATGTTCAAAGTGCAATAAGGACTTGTAATACTTATAACAAATCTTTTAATCTTCAAAATATCCCCCCAAAATCTTTGTCAAATCACCCTCAAACAAACACCCCTTCTTGTTTTCCGCTGTGCATACTTGACTGGTTGCTCAAGTACATTTTAATGAGCGCAAACAAAACATTTTCGTTGTCCTTTTTGTGCACCCTTGCCCCCTTTGGCGTGGCCCGCCCTCGACAGCACAGCGGGGGGCTTTCAAGGTGAATTTTTGTGAAAGGAAATCGATTGATTTGCATAGATGGCTGACAGAGGAGAGGCAGGAAGCAGGTGGGAGGCAGGCGCTGGTGAAGACGCGGCAGGGTCGCCGCACATGACCTATGCCCTTAAGCACTTTTGTGGTTTCCAAAACAACGAATAATGAAGGTGGTTCCGATTCCCTGGTGGCTTTAAGTGACCATCGCTTGCCCCGTCCATGAGGGGGAAGCAAAAACCAAAAGCGATTGAGTCACTGGTTGCAGTGCGCCATTTTTATTTTTAGTTTTAGCAGCTATAAAATCTAGCCAGCATTCGGGATACAATTGTGCCGGTATTAATTTTTCGACTGCAGCTGTCGCAATTCCCTGTTCGCGGCACACGCGGCGGCTACGTAATTTCCTATTTTCAATGGATGCACAACGATCTGGTCGATGTTTGGCGCTATGTTTGCTTTTGCCCCGCCTTATTTTTCGCAGCATAAATTAGTCTCCCTCCGCTCACCACCACCCCCCGAAACTGAGAACATAAATTTCACTTTTGTGTGTGTTTTGTTCGACAGAAAGACAGAAAGAAAAAAGAAAATCAGAGGAGAAACAAAAACATTTCACTTTATAGAGATCTAAAGACACAGGAACCAGGCGATATATTTGTGCCTGAAATTTATATGATTTAGTACAGGGCCCAGTCAATGAAAGTTAAACCCCTTGAAACGTATTTAATCTGCCCAAAATAGACTGAAATTGAATGTCATTTATTTTGTGCTTCTCTGATTTAATTTGCAATAAATCTTGATACCCCATCCCATGCACCCTTCCCTCGGAAAACCTTTCAATTAGCCGTATTATCGATTGTTTACTGTAGCCGCGAGCGGGATTTTTTTGTTCGAGCTTGCAAAGTTTTTATTTTCAATTTGGCGCCATTCCAAATTAGCAAAACCGAATTAACGCAGACACAGACCGGCCCCCAGCCCCCAGCCCCCAGTCCGCAGGCCGCATGCCGCATGCCGCAATCCCCTCCCATTGCCAGCCTTTATCTCTCGTTGGTTTTCAATTTTCCACTGTATTTTCTCTGCAGAGCCAACGCCGCGTATGAGCAATGTTCAAGGGAAGCGTAAAATGCCGCCGCCGGGCAATGGAAACGACAACGACAACATTTTCTCAGTGTTTGGGCGCCGTAAAAAAAGCCGAAAAATATTTGCACATCTCTGGAAATTACGGCGGGGAGGCAACTCAAGGAACGTGAATATTTTTGCACAACGAAAAGAAAAACCGAATGCGTTTTCAAGGAAAGTGGTGGCATGGCCTGTCGGGGGCGTGTCTGGTGGTTCGGTTCTGTTGGAGTTTTGTTGATTGCCGCCAGCTCGTTCCGCAAAATTGCTTTACCCCCGCGGCTCCCGCGCCGCCAGGAATTTGACAGAAAATTACGAACAATAATGCGTTTTGTTAATGGCGGCGGCGTTGCCATTATCAGAGCCAGGCCCAGACCTAGACATAGACAGCCCCAACCACCTCGTGCGACTCCAATTTCCAAGCTCCATCTCCGTCTCTGTCTGGGCTGGCCTGGCCCTAACTTTGCCCATTAGAATGGCTGTCTGTGCCGCATAAAATGCCCATGATTATGGCTTTGCCAATTTAATTGTTCGCCCTGCCCCCAAACGGTGCGACTTTTTCGGGGTGTCGCCAGCATTAAATTTGATTAAAGTTGCCGCCAACTGTTGGCCGCCCTGGCTTTGATTTATGGCATCCATTAGTTTAATCGAAAACTGCACTGAATGTATCTATTCTCTCCCAATGTATCTACATGTGTATCCATAAAGGACAACATTTGGCCATTTTTGTTGCTCTGCCAAATGTTGCCACAAGTCTGTGCGGCCAAGTCCGAACACTAACCAAAAGGCAAAGAGCTAAGGGCCAGGCTGTAACCATGGACATAGGGCTACTCGTACATGACATGCACGAAATTTGTTGGCACTTGGCTGTGCCTCAGGACTGAAACAAATTGCCCGCAGACTGGTGCAGCGGGAGGATATGACGTCGATGGAGCACCCTGGTTCAGACACCCATGGGAATGAACCTGTGTGTAATGGGAATATCATTATTGGCATAGTTATTACATGGCCTAAATAGAGCTCGAATATGGCCATTTCGATCAAAGAATTAAGTCTTAGGAGTATTAAGGGAAATTACTGTTGATTCTTGGATAAAGTAAGGAATGTTTAAGGATAGACGAATAGTCATACATTTCAGCAAATAGTAAAATAAATCTCTGTATACTTAAGGAATTAGGATGCCTAAAAAGCACAAAAGCTATACCTCAAAGAAGATAAATTCCTAGTATGACGCCCATAGAATACATATCTTATAGAGCTACTTCTAGGGAGAGTCTATATTAAATTACTGAATATATTTGAACGCAGAAAACTCTCATTTGAAAGCCATTATCCCGCCATTTCTTGCACTTTTAAGCCCACTGTGTGGTGTTGACGTTTTGGGGCGTTATTAGAATTTCAGCCAGGAGGACCCTCCTGCGTGTGGACCAAGTGACTTTTATGCATTGTCGGCGTCTGTCCGGGAGCCCATCGCCGGGCTGCGTCCCGTACCGTCCCGTACCGTCCCGTCCTGTCGGCCTGACAACCCTGATGCTTGACATTGCACACAGTGGTTCGCTTCACTCCAGTCGTTTGTCAGTCGTCAGTCTGTTTGCCCGTCCGTCTGGCTGTCACTCAAACACCACCCAGCCCCTCCCTCCCGCTGAATGACCCTTTGCGTTGCATAACTTTTCTCGTTCCCCCCCCTCCAGATTTGTGGCTGCCTTTTTTTGATGCCATTTTTGCGGTTGGCCAAAAGGCTTAACTCGATTTGCCACCACACTGGACTTTCCGAAATGAAAATGAAAATGGAAATGCAAACGGAAGACACGTGTGCCCTGTGGCAGGGCGGCTGAGAGGCGGGTAATACCCATGATGACGGGTATATTCATTTCTTTAGAAAATTAACAGCAATGAAATAGCTATAATTTGTCGTCATTTAGCGCGCAAGAAATGTTGTTTATAAATAAACAGGATTTCGTGGCTGTTTTTGGCTATAAGTAAACAATTTTTGCTGCTGCTGCTGCTGCTTGATTTTCAGATCAAATTAAGGCGTGGGCGAGCCCCGAACCAGTAGACCCCGGGGCGACCCGGCCGTCCATCTATCTTTTTGCTAATTTCCTAGGGAAAATAACAAAAAAAGATCCCACACCTTAAACAACAATAAACAAAAAAAAAAGAAGATACAGCAGTAATTAATGTTATTTTGGATAAATCCGGAAAAAGTAGAAATAAAAGCGAATAAACGGCAAAGGAATGCATTAAGGAAAAATCCCATAATGAGATAAATAAATCAGATGGAAAATAAAAGTATTTTAAGTTCTGAATTTCATTATATATATTTTTGGGGATTTATGCGGATTAGCAAATGAACTTGGAACTAAAAAAAACAATTTGTCACTATTTTAATACAAAGTTTTATATATTTTAGGTACTAAAGAACTGAAGAAAGAGTTTGTTATTTGTTTAATACAAGGAAATTCCCCAAAATTCAAGGTTATAAGTACACTGGTATTACCCCTGCATCTATCTGTTGGCTTCATTTCCAATGCAATGCCTGCAAATGGAGCTTTGACAGCGAAGATAATGGCATACCGAAATTGTGCTTTTGGCCAGACAGCAGCCACTCTACTCTCTGCAGCTGCAAGATTTCTCCGCGGACGTCTGTGCGGTGTGCCCTGTGGAAAATGTCACCACTTGACGGAAGTAATCATCATCAGTCGCGTCATCATTGTCATTGTCGATGCGCAGCACAACGCAGCGCAGCGCAGAGTCTTTGGAGTTTGGCAAACACGCAGTTCCAGACGATGTAGTTGTGGCTGGGAGCTGGCGATGGCCGGTTAATAGTTCCGCAAACAGCAGACGATGGCCCGATAGAAAGTTGCAAGTCAGAGAGAACTGCAGCCGGAACTGGCCTCCGGCTTGGGTCTGGGCCCCAGTCGTGCTGGGGGATACGGCGCCAATGCCAGTTCCATTATATGGCAATTATGCTGGCAACAGCAACAGCAACCCCCCAAAACATTTGGGGGTAAATGTTCGAAAGCAACCCCAGGCTGTAGCGCCTGTCGCCCGGAGCCAGACGCACGCCATGACGTCGTCCGGCAGACCGCAAGTTTCGTTTATACAATCCATGGAGGAGGCGCACCCCCCCAGTCCCAATCACAAGGGGAGTCCCAGCTCGCCCCCTCGAACCGAGGAAAGCAAACTTTGCCACATGTTTGTTGTCAACAAATATCAACTCTAATTTTTATGCTGCGTGCAGTTCTGTTTGGAGTTTGTAGTTTGGAGTTTTAGAGACTGAGAGACTGAGCTTTGCAGCTGCACAACGATGGAAATCACTGGGCTTACATGGCCGGGCAACTTATGGCAGTGACTAGCAGATAAACAGATACAAAAGTATCTACAAGATGTCTTTGTGTTCGCTGGAGCAACAGCATGTGTGTGTCTTGTCTGTCGCCTGCCTGCCCGCCTGCCACCCCGCCAGCAATTTGTGCTGCTTTTGTTGCAATGTCAAGAAACTTTTTGTGACTCCCTCGGCCCGACACAACCCCCACGCAGCCGGCAAACAGTTAAGTTGTTTTGCCATTTTATGGGCTGCAGCATTTAAGGATCAAGGCATTCAGAATTTATGGCCCCAAACGCATTTGGTGGTGCGAAACCATCCGTATCCTAAGCCCAAGATTGCCCCGAAAACTATTCACAACTTTCGGTCGGCATTCATTTAGTTCATCCTCGAATCTATCTCTGGTTTCATCGGTCCTTTGTGGATGCGTGGGGCAATTATACATGGGGGAAAACTTTGCAGACACTTGAGAATTCCCGAACGGGGCACACAGGTCAATGCAGCTCAATTAAATGGCATGTCCAAAGGCCTTTGTATAGAACCAATTGTCTCTCAAGTGAAGGGGTGCCATGCCCCCGGGGTTCTCAGCGTTCTCGGTGGGGGTTGGGGTGGAAAAAATAACTTTGGCGCCGACACTTGAGTAACATACAGAGCATTCCGAGCCCCCTTTGGATGTGGGACTCTCATTAGACTTGATTTCTATGCGTTTAATGGGAAATTTCAATCAGACGCTGGCCGGAGCTCACTTTTGCGTGAAGTATCTTCAAGTGGCGGGGCCATGTGGACCGGATAGATACTACTTCAATAGAAATGCTGGCTACTGCATTCGTATGCAGTAAAATTGTTGTTTGCACACCCCAACCCAGCCCCCGATCCACCCCGCTCTGGGCCGACTTCTCACAGCCGTATCTTATCGGCTTATCTGGCATACCAATGCGAGCAGACAGACGACCGATTGTTGCCTTAAAGCCATAAAGATACTTGAATTGAACTTATTGTAATTAATACGAGTGCGCCCCGCTGCTGCCGCAAGTATTTTCAATGCCAAGCGCAGATAGATAGATACAAATGTATCTCGGGCAGCAGAATGGGCGAACAGCTTCGGAGCATTTCAGCATGCCTTCTGCGGTTTATCAATGCAAAAGATAGTCGGTGCGAAGCCCCAGAAAAGCTGCTGCTGCCATGTGTGGCATGTGTGTGTGTGTGTGGGGAAAGCCACCCGGAAATGGAAGCGCACTAATGCGTTCTCTTGGTATGCCCACACTCAGCCTCGGGCAGGGTAGGCGTGTGCGTGTGCAACGCATTTGACAAGCCAGAAGATACAAGATACATTAAAACCAATTCCACATCCATTAGGCAGAGTGCGGGCGTAGAGCGGGGCGTTCTCGGGCGCCCTTAAGTGGTGTCAATTAATAACCAGAGTCGCAGTTAGTCAAAATGTTTTCTCCAACATTTTCGGATGACACTCTGCTGGATAAGCGATGGAGTTTTCCCAATTACTCTCCCGAGGAAAATATAAACTGTTTTCCACCCAAAAGTTAGCAGTCTATGCCTGGAAGGATATTGATTTTGAAATTGGGTATGTAAAAAGCCGCAAACTCTAATTTCGTTATAGTTTTTTAGTGGTTTCTAGAACTAGTTTCATTGGTCGATTGATAGCGAACATTGTAATCTTTATAAGTAGTCGTAAAGTCAAGTACTTAACGAAATGAAAAACTTGTTAGGTTTTTCCTATCGGTATAGAATATCAGTACATTTTCGTAATTTTCTCAAGCAGACGAAAGCAAAAACTAAATTGGTTTTTAAGTTGACCGGAAATTGGTCGATTGATTAAAGGGGCGGGGTAAAGGGGTACTATAATACTAGTGGAATAGTAATAAGAACACCCCCCAAATTACTATAGAATTCCTATAGAGTTATAGTCTTCTATTGGCTGTCCTCTAAGCCTGATAAACTTTGAAAATATAGCTAGTACTTCCACTGTTTATTGAATCAATAAATTTCCACGATAATTATACAATCACTATCCCATAAACATAATATTCTCCTAGAAATGTACTAATTAGAGCTTCCCCTAGCTATATCGCTAGCATCATCTAAACAAAGCCAATCAATTTTTCTTCTTTTGCTTGATTCCCAGCCCCAGACAAGTGGATTGTCTGCGGAGTGCTCCCAATAATCCAATGCCAATCCATCAGTAACAAATAGCAGCAATTCCAATCCATCAACACCATATATTGTAGTAGTAGAACCAAAGCCACTCCAGCTGCACTACACACACATACACACACACACAGCACACACAGATACTCCCGCAGACGGACACGTGCATGTTCTAACCGACTCGGCGACCCATTTCCAGACACTTATTAAATCAACAGCACAGCAACAGCAACAGCAACAATTCCTCGATGGTTCTCCTTTGGTCCCTCGCTCTTTCGGACAATAACTCAAGCGATATTGCTGCTCTGTTCGAACAGACCATTGCGCAAATATTACAAAGTCAAAGTCCAATAAAGAAAGAAAAGAACTGGTACTGGCTAGAGGGGTAGAGGGGTCGAGGGGCTGAGAGAGGGCATGGCCAAGAGTTGTGGCTGTGTTGACTGCTCCAACTTATTCAAGCCGGAGCCAAAGGCGAGCTCGACTCATCTTCCACTTGGAGTCTTTTATCCAGAGTTTTGTTGTGCTTTTTATACCCTTCAAAAGAGGGTACTATGGTTTTGTCGTTTAGTTTGTCAAAAGAGGAGGTCAAAGGACTCGAAAAGCAATGTTTTATACTTCCTTCAGATGAACTGATATCCGGCCCAGATGTTTCGCTTTTCTATATTATAAAGCTCCCGGATGGGCATTGGTATTTTGAGCATTCTTTTAGGCAAAGAACTTATGTATTTTTTAAGAAATTTCGATCAAACCTAATAGGAATCTAGAAACCATAGTCACATCTTAATCAACAAATTTTTTGACCATTTTTCGTTTAAAAAATTGTTCAAAATAATGCACTAAAGTCACGCATGTAAAAATTAGCCCATCCTATAGAAAATCGATTAATTTTTCGGATAAAACTAGTTTTCTTTTGAGAATCGCAATGGTAAAACTCTTAAAACAGCAGTAAACTGAAAAGTTACAATTCAGACCGTCACTGTCTATTATATATGAAGTCATATACCCTACAGCTAGTAGAGTCTGAAAACTAAAACTAGTCTTAAAAGAAATCATTGTTTCCTGAGGGTATCAATCGCTTCGGTGCCTAGGTTACCCTTTCATTCTCGTTTGCTGCTGTTTCTGCTGCTGTCTTCTTAGTAATTTTTATAGCTATTTCACTAAATTGTTGTCAATTGACTGGAGCTTGGCGCAAGTTTGGAGCATGTGTTGTTGCCAGTGGCATTTTGCTTCCTTTTGCTGCTTTGCTTTTTATTCGATTACATATTATGGACGATGAAGTGGAAAGAGCAGCCAGCGCACCAAGCCATGCCACTCCATTGTGGCAAAGAAATAGTCGCAACTGGAACAAGTTTGTTGAACATTTCATCAGATCCATTAAACTTTGAACCGGCCATAGACGCCATAAACAAATTCGTACGAGGAGAGAAGAAATCTTCGAGGAATTGCCGAAATTTTTGATTGGCATTCTGGGCATTTCGTTTTTGGCAAAAGCTGCGGCGCAAATATCTTTTTGTTGTTTGCAGCGGCAGAAAACAAGCAAATAATAGATAGATGGCCACCTAGATACAGATAAAGATACATATACTGATAAATAAATAAATAATACTAGAGTATAGAGAGCCGTAGAGCCGTAGAGCCGTAGAGCCGTAGAGCAATGCAGCGGCCAGCGAGACTTTTGTTTAGATTTGACAAAGGCCGCAGGAAGATATAAAACAGTGGCCGGGCCTGAATTCTATGCCAGAATCACAACAACAGAACAATTTTTATTGGGTCATCGGCGGGGCCATATTGGCAGCGGCTGTTCGCTGTTCCCTGCCCGCTGCTGCTGCCACATCGGCTACAGATCTGTTTTCTGTTTGCAACATGCCGCATGGCCACCTTTTTGGCGACTTCTTTGTTGGCTGTCAAATGCTAATTTCGCTGTCAGCAGCCAGCATCCGTGAATACAGGAGGACTGATGTATAGACCAATTTGTTGACCCTTCTTCACGCTTGTATTGCTCTCGATTCTCGGCTGTTGTTGCCCCATGGGTTAATAAACTTGTTGCCGCACACAACACGGCACGACACGACTCATAAATAAACACTTCTATTGATTTAGTACGCGGTGTTTTCGGGGCTCTCTAACAAAGGCGTTTGTGGTGTGTGTTTCGTTCTGCTTTTCGCCAGTGGAGTGGAGTGTTTACAAGCCCCTTAAACCGTAAACCGTAAACCGTAAGCCGAAAGCCGTAAGCCGCTTAAATACGCGTATTCCCCAAGAGTTTCGTTTCTTCTTTTCCGCAGCCAAAGCATAATAATAATAATATTTATTTTGATTATACAAATACTTAATATACGACATAAGAACATCGAACAATAGGCAAAAAGCAAGAAGCAGCAGCCAGTAGAAGACAAACAACAAAAGCCAGCTGTGGGCGAGAGTCCCATAGGTTCATGGATCCGTTCCGAGCCCCGAGCCCCAAACACCGAACTCTCATAATCATTATTGCTATTGTTTGTTATTGCTGTTCTTCAATGGTAATCATAAATTAATTTCTACACGCGCAGAAATCTGATTGCTTGCAAGAAGATTATTACTTTATCTGCAAGGTATTTCCAAGGTGTTCGTGAATAAACATCCAAGCTTCAATGGTTTAAAGATCTATCTGTCATTGAGAAACGATCTTTCATCTTTAATGATAATCATGCAAGAGTTTCATAATCCACAGATACTCTAATCTTATTCAACATTCTTTAGCGCCTCCAAAGATACAGAATTACTATCAAACATTTTTTCCCCCAGTGCACACAGGGCTTTAATGAGTTATTTGCACTGCGATTGGGGTGCGTCTTAAAATTGTTTTTGGGTTTGGGTTTGGGTTCGGGCATTACGGGCTATTTGAGGTGTTGGCCCGGACACTCACATGATTGAGGCGTGCCGCAATTTTGGCGTGCTCCTCCTGGTAGGCCTTGCGCGCCTTCCGCTTGTCCTGCGAGAGATGTGTCAGCTTGTCGCAGACCACTTCCAGCTGCTCGGCATTCGACTTGAACTGTTTGGCCTGTTGGTCTAGTTCATCCATGTAGGATCGCCAGGACTTTGTGATGAGGCTGCCTGCAAGACGAAAAACAAACGATCATTTCATTAGCCAAAGAGAAAGCTGATACAATGGGGGGAGGAAAAATGTAATTAGGCACTTGATTTCGATACCCAACAGGTTGTGATGTTGGATGATGGGTATCCGGTGGCATTGCATTTCGCAAATCCAAAGACGCAATAGACTGATAAACAATCGGACCGTTTTAATGACCGCAAAACCCGAGACAAATCCACAAATTGCATACGGCTGTGAGTCATGTCTCCACTCGAATTGTCTCCACTTACCAGTTGGGGAAAATTTCAGCCAATGATTCAGCCTTGCTTCAGCTCAGATTTTCGGTTGATTCCACAATAAACTAGCTGCCAAACAAAACGGAAACGGAATAGTTGGCCAAAATCTTTTTCGGTTCGTTGAGTTTCATTTGAAACTCAGTTTCGTTGCAGTCAGAGCAGTGGAACAGTGGAGCAGAGCCGCTTGCTTCCAACCCCAAGTTCATGGTCAAGGTGAGACGAGAGGCAAATCTGAGAAGTCAGCAGAGAATAAAATACGAGGCAGCTGCTGCAGTCTACGTCTGTGTCTGTGTCTGGCTGTATCTGTGAAACTATCAAATGGTCCGAACTAAATCATTCGCTATGGAATGCGTGTGCGTGTGCGTGTGTGAGTGCTTGTGCGCTCCCAACCAGCGGATACGTTTGTTTGGCAATGTAAACAGCAAACAGAAACATTTCCCAGGCCCCAAAACTGACACTGACTGGAAATTATAGCAATTACACTCGTAGTCCGCATCTGGAAGGGTGTGTGCTGCTCTGGGCTCTGGGGCGGACAGCTGCACTTTGTCGACACTTTGATGAGCTTAGTGCAGTGCAGTGCAGTGCAAGTATCTTGGAGATACACAGAACGTTTTGCCAGTTTTCCAGCAATTACCCACATGAGGTGGAGCCGAGTCCTGTCCGGGGCTGATGATGCCACACAGAGCACGGAGCACGGAGCACGGTAGTTGAAAACAATTTGCTTGTCTGGTGATTATCTCAAATCGCTTGAAATAAAACCTTACGCGTATTACTCACTGGGAAACGCGATCAAGTCACGCGATTGGCTTCACTCCGGAAACTTCCCTTTTGGCCGGTGGCGGAGGCTGCCAAAATTCACACTAAAACCGAAGCACAAACAACAATAGGAAGGAGACTAGATTTTGGCAAGAGGCTCTGGAGATAAACTATATGTAAGATATATGGCTGAACAGATGCTTCCTTTCCCAACTTAATGGCATGCGAGCTTTAATAACTCTCTCTCTCTCTGCCTCTCCCTCCCTCCCTGGGCTGTGACTACTTATTTCTGGTTTGTGGCGATTGTCCATTTGGCGTCACTCGGCTGGGTACAAGGGACAAGGGACATTGACTGGCCAGTTTATCGACAACAACAGACGGCAACCCTTGCAACGGGCGTAATACTCTGACTAATGGATGATAGCTGGTGGTTCCTATAACCGAGGAAACCTCGAAACAATTCTCTGAGTAATGTTTATGTCAACAGTTGCAACATAAGCCTCAAAGGAAACACTCTCTCTCGAGCATATCCGAAAGATTCATTCACTTGTTTGAACTATATTTCCAGATTTTGAACAGATGTTAACAATTTCCAACAACTGTATTTTCTGGCAATGCATATTTCTGCTTTGATTTCAAAATTGTAATAGTTTTTATCACTCTGGGGGAACTTCTACAGCTCGAATTTTTCCAACTAAGAGCTGATCCCTTTTCGAACCGCCTATCATAAATTGATTAGGACTTGTATTCTACAGCTATCATAGCTGGTGTTCAATCACTGCCCCATAAAGTCTGTTTGGCGAGCTCAAAACAAAAGAAAACAAAACAAAAACACTTATCTTTAGGCAGGTTGGTCTACTGCAATCAGAGGAATGTTCTTTTCTTGGAATTGTACTTGCAAAATATCCGTAGTATCATTGACCAAACAATTGGCGGCTGTCTGGGGTATGGTATCTTATCTGCCAAAGACTGTCTATTCGGAATGGGATGTGGAGATGGGGATGGGGATGGCGCTGGAAATGGCGCTGGAAATGGGGATGTTTTGGTCTTGTATTTACCTTGCATTTCGTCAGCCCGATCGATTTTCAGGCCCTGTTGGGCCACAGCTGTCAAACTGATTGCGTATTCCTTGTCGCATTTGGCCTTCAACTGGATGGATCTCTTCATGGTCTCCATGAGACGCAGCTCGGCATCCTGCCGCACGATGAGCGCCTCGTGTGCGGCCCGACTTTGCAGGGCCGATGAGAAGCCCATTTTGATGGAGTTCTATATTTTCTCTCGATTTGCACTATTTTTCGCTATGGCTCTCTCTGATATAGGAATACCATTCGGATGATTCAGTTTTTGTGATTATCGGGGGGGCGCTAGATGGAGGTGGGGGTAAAGAACTTCACTTTTTGAGTAAATTGCACAATCAGAACACCAGAAAAAACACTGAGGGAAAATCGAATCGGCGGCCGCGGACATATGGCAAACACTTGTTGCATGCCAATAAATATTTTTAATGGGGGGAGGGGGTTATTTTTCACGCCCGTTTTGACACTTTTCTGTCTCCCCTTGTTAAAGGGGCCCCACTGAAATTAATTACTTATGCCGCACACACACACACACTCCTACATATATTTCGTATTCACTTTTTTTTTGGGTGCTCTGAAATGCAGCCAAAAAAAAATAAACTTTCACATGTTTCGTATTTCTTTATGCAGATATCTCCCTCTTTCTCTCTTCGATTGCGGCTGTGGCTGGCGACATTTGCTAATTACACACCGATCCGTCCGGCTTTTGATTAACGACTTTATTCGAGTCACTGGCAGATACTTTTTTATCCGCTAATTAACGCATTTTCCGCATCTCTTTCTTCGCCTCAACTCCAAGTTGAGTGTAAAATATATATGAATTCATTTTGTGGTATTTTGAATGCAACAGTTGTCTTCACTTGAACTTTTCACAAAGTATTTTCCAAGACCTAAGCTGCGGCGCAGTTGTGGCTGCTGCTGCTGCTGCTGTGTGCTGTGTTGAGGTTGTTTTTTTTTCTTTTTCAAAGAGGAAAACTTGTTTTTCCCGCTTGCTGTGGGGATAGCAAACGAAAATAAACATTGCCCCAAGAGCCGCCGCGCAAGAGGAGAGCAGCAGCAGGAGGAGGAGGAGGAGGAGAAGCCAGCCCAGTCGTCAGTCAATAAGGAAACACTGAGGGGCACAAGGTGTGTGCGGCAAGTACGTGTATCTTACAGATACATGGATGCGCCAGAACAACAACTTGATGCATTGTTTGTATGTGCGTGCCCCTCCACTCCACTACTCCACTCCCCATATCGGAGTTGGCCAAGTCGGGTAAAACATAAACGGGTTAGGCAGCACCAACAACAACAACCACTAACTGGGGGATCTTCTTCGAGAACCAGAACAGGAACCGCACCGCACAGCACCGCACAACCACACCGTTATATAAATTAAAAATGTAAAACAAAAAAACTTTAGTGCTCCGCTATAAGCAATAACGAAATAAATCTCCAAACCCCCGATCTGATAAGGCGATCTGCATTTGTTTATGGTTTATGGAGGGGAAACGGGAAAACGGGAAAACGGGGAGCACTTTTACCGCAGAATCTCTCTTTTCTCTTTGGACTGCGGCTGTCACTGCAATTTGCGTAATCAGAGCACAATCACGATTTTATATATAGATCGTTATCGTATTAAAGGCTTTATCAAATGTTGACGCCAGCGACGACGATTTCAAATTTCCTATCAGAGATCTGTAACTTCACTACGGGAAAACGTCACTGGAAACCGGAAGGAAGCGAATGCCCTAGGCATGTTGAATATTCATTGTATATTATTTTTGTAGGTGATATTTGGTTTTGGCATAATGATTTGGGATATATGTAAGTATCAACGGAACTGCTAAATTCGCTTAAAAGTGCCAACCGTCGGGTTTTTGTTGTATTGCGAGCCGCGGACAAGATATTTACTTTTATTGATATATATATCGAATATTGATATTTATATATTTTTTTTGATAATATTATTGCTTAAGTAATATCAACGGACTTTTCTGAATTCAGAAAAAAATTCGACACTATTTTTCTGTTGTTTCCTCCGGGGCCGACATGTTCAAAACTCACGAGATTTTTTTCTGTTTCGGGGCGCAAAGGCCGTTCTTTCAATTCGACCATTTTAAAATGTTGCTGGGGACCTAAAAGTGTTGCTGCGGACCTAAAAATGTTGCCCGGCATCATGTTGACAAAATATGTTCGATAGAATTTTTCGATAAGATGTATCGCTTCATAATATCGATGTATTAAATAGTTTAAATATTTCATCCGCACTTATCAGGACTAGAATTCCCAAGGCAATGTCTTCTCAAATCCACCAATTTAGGCACATGGTCATTTTGGGCTGATCCAATAGCCGAAACGAGAGGTATACGTGACAACTTTATAATCTCTATATATAATACTTGCCGCCGTGAGCCCAGTTAATTTGAAAACCCGCGGGCTCATGAACACATACGATATATATGTATATCTGTTTGATTATCATCGCCACATACTTTTAAATGTTCGATAATGTTGCTAGTCTCTACAGCTACATGCAGAGGCCTCGTCAACATGCTGCAAGTGAAATGAAAATAATACGAGAGGTATGGACGTTTACATACCCTGTTCTTTACTAAAAATTTAAATGTATATTTTTAAAAATCATTTATGGAATATGTCGCTTTGTTGTTTATACATTTGCATTTATTAAAATTTTGTCACATCACAATTTGGAGAGATCGGCATTCATTCATTCACAGAGGAAATTCAGGGCCATGCGCGTATAGTCCACTGTCGCAGATATTGCTGTTATGATCACGCGATACCGATCAAAGCACATGTTCACGTAGAGCTTATACTTGTTGTTGGTCACTTCAAAATTCCAAAGATATACCAAAGAACCGAGGAGATCCCAGTTCTCACCAAAGTGGAACCAAGAGTGCTGCTCGCTCACGTACTGGAAGATGCCATAGTAGACGAGCACGACAAATAGTGGAAAAAGGATCGGCAGAAGAATGACGAAAACGAGGACGCAGGTATATACGACCTTCAGCATTGTGGGGAAGGGAACCAACCAAGGCTGCAGCCAGAAATCCTGCAGATGATCCACCAAAGGCTGCATATAGTACACCAAGCGACCCAGTATCGAGGTCTTCTTCCATATTTTACGCTTGTGCAGCGGCGTTCTCCAGGTCTTTTGCATGTTTCCAAATACTTTCGAACGAGCAATTTTTCAAACTTATCTCCTAGGTTGACAAATTTTGAACAGATAGAACAGATGTAGTTTTAGTTTTGTCCAATAAATAGGAGTCTACGAATCCACTAATTTAATCTTCGATTATATACCCTTGAAGTGTATAACCAATGTGAAAATTGCGTTTAAATAGATACCGATTTCCCTATGACATCTGTTGTTCTTGCAAGAAACGAAAAGTCATTCTCGGGGAAGTCCAAAACGAGTTGCATTCAAAGGGGATTTGACAGGGATCTCAAATGTTTGCTGACTTTTACTTTTTGCCAGTTCCATTATTCTCTCCCCTGTGTATCCCTCTCTCTTCCTATCTATTGTAATCCTAGAATTACCAAAACTGCCTTTCCGCACTATTAATTACCATGGTTCAGCACTTTGGTTTTCGACAGCTGCCAGGATCCATTACCATCGCTACCACCCACCCATCAAACAGGAGACAAACACCCGCCCGGACAACAAAGGCAGCTGAAATGTAACCAAAACAAAAAGCTACGAGTATGATAAATGTTATGCGTAGATCTACTACCCCTTAACCAATGGCACCCCCCACAAACTCAGCCATTTCCATGCCACCATTCGATTCCGACCCCGTTCGAATCCTGCCAGGGCCAGTGCCAGGATAAATGTGGAAATGCATTTGCCCATCAAATGCAGTCGGGCCAATAAATTCATTAATAAATGGAAAAGTGAAAAGCGCAGCAACTTTACGTTTCCTCTCCTGCTCCTTGCGTCCTTTGTTATCCTTGTGGTCTGGGTGGTGCTGGGTGCTGGGTGCTTGGTCCTGCGTCCTGGATCCTGGGCTGCGCATAATGCCAGCACTGTTTGTAAAGTTCTGCAATGTCAGGCGCCTTCTCTTGCTTTAGTGTCCAGTCCATTCCACTCCCCGATACCCATCTACCCATCCCACTACTTGAATAATGGATATTGAAATCGCATCGACTCGTATAGGGGTGTGAGAAATTGTACTTTATACCGATTAATGCTGCCGTGTTGGAGGACAAAACCCCTGACCATTGATTTGATTGCCGGGCAAATGGTCCTTTTCCTCTGCCGAGGCAGCTCCTGCTGCTGCCAGACATCTCCCCGTCCCAGTCCCGGTCCACTGCCATTCCTGTCCACCGCCAGCCTGTTGCCCACGTCTGACTCTGGCACTCCTTTGTTCTGCCCAGTCATTCATCTCGGATGCTCTTGTTTGCATTCTGTGTTTTCTTTTGGGTTTTAGGGTGTTTGCCGTTGTCTATTGTATGCACCGGCGTCCGGCAAACGGGACTGGGAGCTGTAAACCGGGACTGCTGAGTTTATTTTAGTTGGAGCCAGACGATAAAAAAAAATCAAGGCGCCTCAGCCTCATAAAGTATTTAGTGCGACAGAGATACCGGGATGCCGCACACCCGGCACCATTTCCCAGACCCTATCCAAGGATGACAATATTCCTATTTTATTTGCGGATATCCCATAGAAATAAACAGGAATGGAACTTAACAGCCGCCTGGCACTTGCGGGTGCAAGGGGTATGTGCGGGTAATTGGGCCAACTATAAGTAGAAGAGCGTCCCAAATATCTGCATCTAATTTAAGAACACGAGAGGAATACTCGAAAGTGACGCATCTTCGCCAGACATAAATCTCCCGAAATGAGCCGTAAATGTTTGGGGTGGCCGCTGGTTGAGTGAGTTCTACAGAACGCACTCACAATGTTGCAATTTCAGTTTCAATTTCAATACTCTCGATATATAGAGAGCTCCCCGGCTGGCATCGGTTGCGGATGGAGACCAACATTTTGTTGTCAATTGAAACTAATGAATAAATTACCCATGCAGTGTAAGACAGTGGAAAATTGATGAGAGAAGTTCAAACTGGGGGCTGAACCCATGGTTCTGGTGTGTGACCGAGTGGTTCGGTTCGGTTCGGTAATGGGAACTCGACAAACAATAGATGACCGACTTGAAAGTTGTGCAATAGAGTGACAGCAGTAAAGTGACTCGGTCGGAGGGGCGAGTATTAAGTAAGAGAATCAAAACAAAACCATTATAAAGTGAATGAGAAATCCCTTTGAGAGATAGCCTGCCCAAGTATCTTATATGTCTGAGAAAACTACGTACCTATATGACATACCCAACACCTAGCAGTGTTCCCCCCAGACGAGAGGCAACCAATTCCTGGGCTGCTTAGCATTCCACTCAGATACTAGTAGGAGGAATGGGTTGGGGACCGGGAGGGCAGCTATAGGAATCCCATGCCAATTTGCTGCTGTGTGCAAGAATTTCATTAATGTCCACAGCAACAAAGAAACGGTAAATACACCCCAGAGAACTGAGGAGGTGCACATTTATGGAAATTATTAAGTGCAAGCAATGACCAAGTGGTTTCTTTTCTCTCTCTCTTCGTCTTTTTCCCATTTTCCTTTCAAACAGCTTGAATGCATTTCTTGTGCGTAGATATTTTTATGGGCATTTGCTGGAATGACAACAGCAAACACGCTGGCTACGAAGATATAATTACATCAAACTCTTTCTCAACAACAGTACAGATGGTAATGGAAACGGACTTATCTAGAGAGTTCCTTCAACGTGTAACCTCGTTCAACCCACTATATAATTGTCGCCTTATCGTCTTACTGGGTTCTAAAGTTCAAAGAATAAACGATTAGGCTTCAAAGGTGTCAAACCGCAAGACATTCCCCGACCAGAAAACCTTGGATAGGGGTTTTACCCCTTAAATTGAACGACTAAGAATACAGGCACAGCTGACCTATGAAACCCTAGTACGAATTGAGCACAGAAACCGTACATATGTACATATAACCCCATTTGGCCTTGGTTATTGCATCTTTGATTCTGCGGATCTCTCAATTGATCTTAATTAATGTTCATTTTAATTCGTACGCCTCTCTTTTTATGGTCTGATCTTTGTAATGCAGTAAAAATAAGTATACAATATACTAAAATTTTAAGATGTTTCCGTTCGCATTCCTTTGGTTTTCCAAATGAGGCAATCGCTTGGGTGTTGGGGACATTTACATACATCATTGAAATATTTTGACGCTTCGTATAATTGACAGAGGGCACGTAATCCTTTCCATTAATAGCGACAGGTGTCTGAGGTCCTTTAATTGCTCTGCCACCTTGAATGCAAACCACATCAAAGGGGAAACCCTTAACCGCAAGCTATTCCTAGTATCAGAGCTCTATAAATACCGCCTCATTCGTCAATGGAGCACTCAGAACACTTTCGAAATGGAATCCGTGCAACGCAGCTACGAAGACTTCCCCGCAATGCCCAGCGCCGTTTTTCGACTCATGGGCTACAATGTGTTGGACGCACCGGACGAGACGCGTTCGCGGAGGCTGGTAATGTGGATCTACCGCTGGCTGTGCACCTGCAGCCACGCAGTCTGCGTGGGATTTATGATTTTCCGAATTTTTGAGGTCAAAACCATAGACAGCATCCCGCTGATCATGCGCTACGTCACTTTGGTCACCTATGTCATCAATTCGGACACCAAGCACGCCACCGCCATGCAGCGAGACTCGATTCGAAATCTCAATAAGAAACTGGCCGACTTGTATCCGAAAACTACCAAGGATAGAGAATATTATAGGGTGAATGAACACTACTGGTCGCGATCATTTTTGGCCATGATTTTCATCTACATTGGGTCCTCCATTATGGTCGTCATTGGTCCCATTCTACAGTCGATTTTCGCCTATTTCACACGGCACCAGTTTACATATGAACATTGCTATCCATATTTCATATACGATCCCAATCGACACCCGGTCTGGGTCTATATCATCATCTATGCCACGGAGTGGCTTCACAGCACCCACATGGTGATCTCCAACGTAGCCACAGACCTCTGGCTGCTGTGCTTTCAGGTGCAGATCTGCATGCACTTTAGCTGCATGACTCGATCCCTGGAGGAGTACCAACCCGATCGGACGCACGATGGAGATGATAATCGCTTTCTGGCGCAGATTGTGAACAAGCACGAATACCTGGTTATGTGAGTGAGAAAACGTATTAATGAGGTATCGACTTTATTTTGCTCCATCAGCCTTCAGAACGATCTCAACGGTATCTTTGGTGGGTCGCTGTTGTTAAGCCTCATTACCACTTCGGCAGTTATCTGCACGGTTTCGGTGTATTCGCTTATACAGGGCCTAACCTTGGAGGGGATTACATATGTGTTTTTCATCGGCACTTCAGTCATGCAGCTGTTCTTGGTTTGTAATCACGGCCAGCAGCTTCTCGATTTGGTATGTCGTGCCGTCGATTCGGGTTCCATCTGATGGGCTGTTTTCTTCCTTAGGGCGAAGACATTGGCCACGCCGCCTATAACCACAACTGGCACAAAGCCTCGATTGCCTACAAGAAGTATCTGCTGATTATCATTATCCGCGCCCAAAAGCCAGTCGAACTCAGCGCCATGGGGTATTTGCCGATCTCGCGGGACACCTTCAAGCAGGCAAGTACAGTCCGTAGTTTTACAGAGCATTGCTTAATCCGAGTTGCCTGTCCGATTCAGCTGATGAGTGTGACTTACCGGGGTCTCGCCATGATACGTCAAATGATCGAATAGAAGGAATGAACGCACACATTATTTGAACATTAATCAGCTTTAATCGCACTACACACTATAGGAATCTAGTCACTAGCATCACTTGGGATCCGTGGGCAACTTGAAGCCGACCACATCGGCTGTTTCCTTAACGGACCGCTCTCCACGTCCATGGTACTCCTTGTACAGCTCATTATAGTTGCGCAGACTACTCAAGTAGGTGAGATATGTTTGGCCTAAGAAGACTGCCTCGTTGCGGGCCTTGCACAGCTGCTGGTCGGTTGTCTCATACTTTTTGTACTGCGCCAGTATGTAGCGTGCGGCCAAGGATTCCTTAATGCAGCCATTTGGCGACGCCTGGCGGAGCTCGTGCAGCAGGGAGCGCAGAACTTTGGTGGCCGACATCCTGCGCCAAGGGTAAAAAACTTAATTTATTGAAAACAAATTAGAGAGCGCCTTCTTACGTGATTGTGATGATTATCGAAAATTGTGAAGAGTTATCGGAGCCGAACAGCTGTTGGCAACAGAGTTGCCACCTCCTCGCCTTATTTGTGTCATATTCATCAGTTCCTAAATAAAAACCGCATAAATCCGTTTTGGAAAAACAATTTATTTATAAATTTCTTATTTAGCAGTTAACTGAACTCCGAAGTCCTATGTCCGCGATGCGATTACTTCCTGGGCTTGCCAGCCGCAGGCTTCTGTCCGGGCTTCTTGCCGGCAGCTCCCTTAGCGCCAGCGGCTCCCTTGGGGCCCGTGGATTTGGCACCGGCCTTGCCGGCTCCTGGCTTCGTGGGCTTGCCAGTGGGCTTCTTCTTCTGCTCAACCTTGGGGGCCTTGACCGGCTTCACCAATGCCTCGCGCTGGCTCTTCAGGGCCTTGACGATCTTCTGCTCCTCGATGAGGAAGGCACGAACGATGCGCTCGCGCAGGCAGCCGTGGCACAGAACGCCTCCGTAGGTGCGGGCGACGGTCTTTAGGCGCTTGGACATGCGTGGGCGCTCGCTGGGCCGGGAGGGGGTGATACCCTTAAGCTTCTCCTTGCATTGGCCGCAACGGGGCACAGTCTTGTTCTTCTTGACATACTGGTACACCAGGCGACCGCCAGGAGTGCGCACACTGAAAGCCAAAACAAGGAACATTAGAATGCACCTTTAACTTGCTTAGAATGATATAGTTACATGCGCCTCTTGTTGGAGCGTGTGTTGTACGACAGGCGTCTTCTTAGCGTCAGACGTTGGACCATGTTGTTTTTGTTGCTGCTGCAGGCCAGGAGATTGCGTGGAAAGTGTATGCAAAAGCAGAGAAATTCATTATTATTTTGTTGTGTCACTATTTGGGGTGCATGTGCAACAGGTGTATGTTAAATATTTTCTGCAGCTATAGCCAATTTGCGAATATTCCCCAAAAATTATTTTTAAAAACACGTGCGTACCCCTCTAGACAGGAAAAGAAAGAAAGATGGCAGCGGAATTATCGAATATACCGTCTGACCCTCAAAATATACCGTCTCATTTTAAAAATATACCGTAAATATACTGAAATTTTCAAGTTCTTTTATACATATTCCTCGTTTTTGATATTCCGTCGAATATTACTAGCTAGATAGAACTCTCAGCCCTGTCCACCTAATTTTATCCGATTAATGAATAAATTTTTTACTAGACTGGCTTATTTTAAGTAGTTGCTTTTATTGGGTTTAGTCTAAAAAGAGGTTTTAGCAAAAAAGGTCAAACAAATAAAACGTAAGAGGAAAGTCGTTCCTATTGCTCAATTTTGATATTCCGTTGAATAATTCTGGCTAATTGTGCCTACATAATTTTATTGATGACTTATCGGTTATTTATTTATCGTTATCTATCGTATTTTGCAGCTCTGCCTGGCCTGTGATTTTCGATAGAAAGCAACAGCTGGTCGTCGATTCCTTATCAAACCGCAGCAGATAAGAATTTCTATATATATATATATAGCATATAGTCAACATGAGCAAAGTAAGCAACAGTAAGTAGATATCGTGCTGAAACTCACTTATAATAAAACCATAAATTGTGCTGTAGTCATGCGTCTTGCGCTGCTGCAACTTAAGGGCTCCAAGGACAAAACGGTCAATGTGCAAAATGCTGTTAGCAAAATAGAAGCCGCCGTCAGGGAGCACCAGCCCCGTCTGATCACGCTTCCCGAGTGCTTCAACGCTCCGTACGGCACCAAATACTTCCGCGAATACTCCGAGACCATACCAGATGGCTATACCTCGCAGCAGCTTTCGAATCTCGCCAAGAAACATCAGGTGTACATTGTGGGTGGAACAATCCCAGAGCTCGGCGAGAACGATGCCATATACAATACGTGTACGGTGTGGTCGCCCAGCGGTGATCTGATAGCCAAACATCGGAAGATGCATCTATTCGACATCGATGTGAAGGGCGGGATTCGCTTCAAGGAATCGGAGACACTCTCGGCGGGCAATGACTTTACCACCATCGATGTGGATGGACACAAGATTGGCATTGGCATCTGCTATGACATTCGCTTCGAGGAGATGGCGCGTCTCTATCGGAACGAGGGCTGTGAGATGATCATCTATCCGGCCGCCTTCAATATGACCACAGGACCCTTGCACTGGGAGCTGCTTCAACGTTCCCGGGCCAATGATAATCAACTCTTTGTGGTAACCACATCGCCGGCTAGAGATCCCAGCGCTGAATATGTGGCCTATGGCCATTCGATGATTGTTGACCCCTGGGCCAAGGTCCAGAAGAGTGCCAGCGATGGGGAGGAGACTGTGGTGGCCGACATTGACTTCTCGCTGGTGGAGCAAGTGCGTCAGCAGATTCCCGTCTTCAGCCAACGCCGCCTGGATCTGTACGCCACCGCAAGAAATGGCCAGTAATTTTAATGATTGTTGATTGTATTGTATATAAAATTGAATATAACTAAACAGATTTCACATTAATTTCTTAAGATTCACTAACATATTATTGCTTTAAGTCCAACAGAGGACTGTCGGTAGGAGCCTCCGCAGAAACTGATTGCACATAGTGGGGTCGCTGGGCTTGGTCGAACAGGGCGCGTATGGCCTCGTCTGTAGCCATCAGGGGCTGACTAATGAACTCCAGAGCCTAAAGGAACATTAAAGACGATGATTAACATTAGTTCTGTATAAAAAATACGAATACGCACCCGAACTGCATATTTTTCCGCCTCACAGAGCGGACTCGTGCTGGCGCTGGACAGCTTGAGAGTCTCCTCGGGAATGCCCACTCCCGTGTGGAGCACCATTCGCTGTAGTATGTTCAGATTCTCGGCACTCAGGCTAATCACATCGGTGGCGGGCAGATTGAGGTAACGAATTTTGGCCAAAAACTTTAGTTGCTTCAGCATATCCAGCTGGATCTCGCGTATCTGGTGCGTGGCATGCAGCAGTTGCTTGGTGGACTCGTTCAGCATCTGGTTTTTCTGCGTGAGATCGGCCTTCCAACGTGCCAGCTCCTCGACCATGACACTGCTGGCCAGGAACTTGGATCGCCACACCTCGCATTGTCCCGCAAGAAACTCAATTTGTTCGGTATGCGTCGTCAGATTGTTGGCAGTATCCAGCAGGGCTCGAGCCAGCTGCAACTTGTCTTCGGTCAGCAGATTGACGCGAGTCTGCAGATCCTCACCAACTGACGCTACCAGCAGGTTCTTTAGCTCGCTATTGACCTGCGTTTGAAATTTGTATTGGGCCTGGAAGTAGTCACGTTCCTCCCTCATTTTCGAGAAATGCTCCTTCAGGATATCCAACTCGCCGTTGCTACCATCTTTATTGTCGCTCTCCTTGGGTTCAGGGTCCAGTTCTTGGGTGCGCAGTGTGGACACTTGATCCACGAGTACACCGATGTCAAGGTTATTTTTGTCGCGATGAATTTTATGTTTGGTCGATGGTGCAGCAGTCATGGGATTCACAGCTCCTGGATATGGCTCAAAGGGAACGAATTTTGGAGGTTTAGTCTTTTTGTGTTCCGGCAGCGGTTCGTGATGCGGTTGCACAAGCCGCGGCTTCAGCTGCACCAGCTCTCCCTTGGGCAGGGCCGGGGCCAGGCTTCGGGTAACAACTTCGGGGCGTCTGTAGAGCGTATGGAGGCCCGGCAGCGGTAGATGGGAGGCATGGCCACTGCTTGAGGATGTTCTCCTTGTAATCGCCGCCTCCTGGACAACTGTGCTGTCTTTCCGTGACAGTTGCGGTCGCTTGACTACATCAGAACTTGTTCCATCGGTTTGTTGTTCCATCCCATCGCCGCTGGTGCGGCAGTCCTGGGTCTTGTCAACATTGACATCTGTGTGGTCATTCATTTATTGACGATTTTGGCAGTGCCACCTCCCTGTATTATATAGAATATTTATCTTCTGGTTTTTGCCAGCAAAACAAAATCGAACAATAACAATGGCAGAGTTGTAGAGCTGAAGACACATCGATGCCATCGATGTTTTGTTGGGCAATGCAGACATCGTAGTACCATGTAAAAACCATCGTAGTCACCATGTAAAAAACAATTTATTTTGTGTACCCTGGTGTTGCCCTTTTTTGTTTAAACAACATTTTATAACCAATAAAATAAAATAGATTACTTAAAATAGGCATATCTTGTAGAAAATGGATCAATTAATTAGTTAAAATAATTTGTGCTGAATTGTGGGCCCTAGCTAGCTTGTAATATTAAGCCGAATATCAAAATGGAGGAATATCATTTCCGATCATGAACAAATTAACCCATTTTAGACCAGTGCTTAAAAAGAGTGTTTTTAATGGTGGGTGAAGTGGGCTAAGAGAAACTTATTCAATTCGTCAATGAACGGCCCCACTGATTTAAACAAAAACAAATAAATAAAGTAAAATAAAAACGCACATCGAACGGCTGCTCTCTGTGCCATAGTGTCTTAGCTGGAGTTCCTACTAAGTGCCAGCGATTGGGTATCACATCCATCCGCTAGCATGTCCGCAGTGGAGTCTGAGCTGCTTAGAAAAGTGAATGAGAAAATCGATCTGATTGAGCCCACAACCGGAAAACTGTTTTTCGAGCACAAAACAGAGCTGGCTTTCTGTAGGCCGCACCTGATGCCGCTAAAGACGCAGGCGCTGGAACGGCTAGAGGAAATGCATCGCGAAACTGCGCGTCAGCTGCAAAAGAAGCGAAACAATAAGAAAATCACCGAGCCCCACAAGGAATAGGCCGTCAATCAAGTGGCCCGAAATGAATTAGTTATTACACTTAGCCAGTAATCACAGCACACAAACACACACCACACACTCACGAAAAGCACAAATTGGTTGTTGATACTTTTACCATGGCCTATCTACTGACATTCGGCATCATCGCGGCCCTCTGCTTGGCCAGCATCTCGCTGTACCGCTATGGCAACATACCACGTCAGCACATCCTGGTCACCCTGTCCGTGCTGACAGCCTGGTGTTTCTCGTTTCTGATTGTCTTCACTATTCCGCTGGACGTGACTTCGGTGAGTATAGAATTGCATATTGGCATATGGTTCCATATGGTTGATTAAAACTCCAATTACAGACGCTCTACAGGCAATGCCTGGCGGAACACAAGCTGGCACTGGACGCAGCAGGCAATGCTAGCACAACGGCGCCGGCCAATATAAGCCCGCCGCCCGAATGCCAGGAACCGTGGGGAATGGTGCCCGAGTCGGTGTTCCCCAACTTGTGGCGCATCATCTACTGGAGTTCGCAGTTCCTCACCTGGTTGATTATGCCATTGATGCAATCGTACCTCAAGGCCGGCGATTTTACGATCAAAGGCAAACTAAAGTCGGCGCTCATCGAGAATGCCATATACTACGGCTCCTACCTATTCATCTGTGGTGTCCTGCTCATCTACATTGCCGTCAAGGGCGTGCCCCTGGACTGGCAGAAGCTAAAGGCAATCGCCTCGTCGGCTTCGAATACCTGGGGTCTGTTCCTGCTAATCCTGTTGCTGGGCTACGCGCTGGTTGAGGTGCCACGCTCGCTGTGGAACAACGCCAAGCCGGGATTCACTTTGCAATACGCCTACTTCAAGGCAGCCAAACTCAGCACGGACAAAGCGGAGGCCGAGGAGCATGTCGATGATATACTGGAGTCGCTGCAGTGCATTAGCCGGGTGGTGCCCAACAACCATGAGCTGCGGCCCTGCGTGGAGACCATCATGCGTAAAGTTCCCATTGAGCTGCAGGAGCGGGCCAGCCGCAATTTCTCACGCACTGGAGGCAGCGGCATGGGAGCGACTAGCTCCACTATTTTGCCCTCGGAAAAGGCCCTGGTTCGCATCCACAAGCAGGTGATCAAATCCCTTCAGACGCTGCAACGCACTGAGGCGCTGTGGAGTGTGCAGGTAGACACAGTGCTGCATCTGGAGGATGTGGCAAGGAATATACATTCCGCCGAGCGACGCTTCAAATCGGAGTTCCCGCGACAACGCACACATCTGGAGAGGATCTTCTACAGCGCCACATTGCAGTGGTATTGGGAGTGTCTACTGAAGGCGCCGTTCCTGAAGACTCTCTGTGTGGTCACTGCCACCATGTCCGCTATGGTCGTGTGGAGTGAAGTGACCTTCTTCAGCCGCGATCCCGTGCTCTCCATATTCGCCAATGTGATTTATTTGGCCAAGGAAAGCTACGACTTCTTTACCATTGAAGTATTCTCGATGATGGTTCTGTGCTACTTCTTCTACTGCACCTACTCCACTATTCTGCGCATTCGCTTTCTGAATCTGTACTACCTGGCGCCCCACCATCAGACCAACGAGCACAGCCTGATCTTTAGTGGCATGCTCCTGTGTCGCCTTACGCCGCCAATGTGTCTTAATTTTCTGGGTCTAATACACATGGATTCGCACATTATACCAGAGGTGAGTCCTAGATATCCATTGATATGCCTTAAACCTTATTATTTAACTATTTTTCGAATCAGCGAATGATGGAAACTTATTACACTCGAATCATGGGACACATGGACGTCATTGGCATCATCTCCAACGGCTTCAACATTTACTTTCCCATGTGCATGCTGGCCTTCTGTCTGTCTACGTGGTTCAGCCTGGGCAGTCGCGCCTTGAACGCCTTGGGCTTTCAACAGTTCCTCCAGAATGAAACCATTGCCACGGAGTTGGTGCAGGAGGGCAAGGATCTAATCGCCCGCGAGAAGCGGAGGCGACAGCGCGCCGAGGAGGCCATGGCTAGGCGGCGTGACTTCAATCGGCCCGATCCGACCGTCGCAAGCAATGACTACATGAACAAGTACCGCACAGGTGCAGGCGCCCTGGCCGGCAGTCGCACCCCAGCCGATGGACTACTCCGCGACGGCGACGGCAGCTTTGACTATGCTGCGGTGGCCTCATCCTCAGCACTAGGCGTTCCCCGTTCCCTGTCGGAGGAGATAAACGACCGGTTTGGCGTGAGCACCCAAATGCAGGTGGGATTCAGGGGCACCAGTGAACTGGACCCGGACTATGAGGCGGAAAACGAACGCCGCATTGTGGGGCCCCCGCCACGCGGTCTCTTCGATGATGTTTAGACAAGCAATGGCTTAATTTATTTTAATGTATCTCAATGTCTGCAATGTTCCATAAATAGTTTCGTTGACGCTTAAGTATTTTCTGCTGCTGCTGTTCCTCTCACAGGCACGGCACTGCGCACCATGCACGCCATTTAATAAAAGGAAGGCTACAAACAAAATATATTGCTATAAATCCGTTGATTGTTGTGCGAAGGCTTACCTATACTTTTCTTGATGGGCTTATTATTGTAGTCGCTTTCCTTTGAGCTACGTTTCCAAATCTTTCTGGTTCATGTCCGAGTCCTTTATTTTCGGTTGTAGCCCCGATATGGGATGCGGATGGATACGCTTGCGACCCCGCAAAAAAGCACAACGTGAGGTCAGAGGCGTGTCAAGAGTCATCACTCGTAGAGAATACATTTAACCCCACTTTTGCACATGGAAGGTTTTGCAATTTATACGTCAATCAAGGCACTGCCACCCCAAAAAAAAACATACAGCATAACCTCCAAACAGATTTATTACTGTTACATGTGTATATATGTATGTATTAGTGTGGGAGCAGGTATCTACATAGCAATTGCAACAGAAAATAAAAGAAGAGAGGAATGTCTTTGGGCTTGAGTAGGTGCAGGGTGCAGGTGTAAGGTGTGGGTGGTTTTGCGTGTGTTTGTGTGATCTAACCAGAAGAGCACTTTTGTGTAATATCAGCCAACGCATCTTCAACTGAAGATATGTGCAACAACATCAGTAAGGTGGAAGTGGTGGCCCCAAATATCCCATTGTTTTGGCACAGACACGAACAGTGTGAGATTTTCATTAGAATTGATTGATATGATCTGTGTTGGCGGTGGGTGTAAGGTGTGTGATTGTTTGCGGTGGGTGTAAGGTGAGTGATTGTGGGCGGTGGGTGTAAGGTGTGTTATTGAGGCCGACTACTCATCGCCGCCACCCTCCTCGTCCTCGTCGAACTCGCCCTCTTCGTCGGCAGTGGCCTCCTGGTACTGCTGATACTCCGACACCAGATCGTTCATGTTGCTCTCCGCCTCGGTGAACTCCATCTCGTCCATGCCCTCGCCAGTGTACCAATGCAAGAAGGCCTTGCGCCGGAACATCGCCGTAAACTGCTCGGAGACGCGCTTGAACAGCTCCTGGATGGCCGTTGAGTTGCCAATGAAAGTGGCCGACATTTTGAGACCGCGAGGCGGTATATCGCACACGGCCGTCTTGCAGTTGTTGGGTATCCACTCGACGAAGAAGCTGCTGTTCTTGTTCTGGATGTTCAGCATCTGCTCGTCCACCTCCTTCATGGACATGCGCCCGCGGAAGATGGCGGCCACTGTCAGATAGCGACCGTGACGCGGATCGCAGGCAGCCATCATGTTCTTGGCGTCAAACATCTGCTGCGTCAGCTCTGGCACGGTGAGGGCACGGTACTGCTGGGATCCGCGGGATGTCAGCGGCGCAAAGCCCGGCATGAAGAAGTGCAGCCGGGGGAAGGGCACCATGTTCACGGCCAGCTTGCGCAGATCGGCATTCAACTGGCCCGGGAAGCGCAGGCAGGTGGTCACCCCGGACATGGTTGCCGACACCAAGTGATTCAGATCTCCGTAGGTGGGCGTGGTCAGTTTCAAGGTGCGAAAGCAGATGTCGTACAGCGCCTCGTTGTCGATGCAGTACGTCTCATCGGTGTTCTCCACCAGCTGATGCACACTCAGGGTGGCGTTGTAGGGCTCCACCACCGTGTCCGACACTTTGGGCGATGGCACCACCGAGAAGGTGTTCATGATTCGGTCGGGGTACTCCTCGCGGATCTTGGAGATCAGCAGGGTGCCCATGCCCGAGCCGGTGCCTCCGCCGAGCGAGTGAGTCAGCTGGAAGCCCTGCAGGAGAAGGGGTTTATCCTGATTCACGCTGTGTGGGGGTACTCACTTACCTGCAGACAATCACAGCCCTCCGCCTCCTTTCGCACCACATCCAGCACAGAGTCCACCAGCTCGGCTCCTTCCGTGTAGTGTCCCTTGGCCCAGTTGTTGCCCGCCCCCGACTGCCCAAAGACAAAGTTGTCGGGCCGGAAGATTTGACCAAAGGCCCCCGAGCGCACCGAATCCATGGTGCCGGGCTCCAGGTCGACAAGAATGGCGCGTGGTACATACTTCGCTCCTGTCGCCTCGTTGTAGTACACATTTATTCGCTCTAATTGCAAATCACTGTCGCCGTAGTACGTGCCGGTGGCATCTATGCAGTGCTCGTCAGATATTACCTCCCAAAACTTTCCCCCTATTTGGTTGCCGCACTGGCCCGCCTGAATGTGAACAATCTCGCGCATTTCAGCCTCGAATTTTGAAAATAATTAACAAATTACTGACAGCACAAAAAAAAAAAAAAGGAAATAAAAAATTTAATTTCAGAAAAAATTCTGAAAAAGGAGCAACTTACTGGAATAAGGCCGACGAACGAATGAATTTTTTAAGTTCAACCGATATACGTGTTGTCACTGAATCAAACGAACTTAGAATGAGAACAAAACCCAGGGGTGGAGCCGTGAAGATTAACTGCTCGACTACTTTGTTCAGAATTTTGTTTCCATTTGTTGGCTAAAGGATTTCGAGTAATTCGTTTTAATAATACTTTGATTTCACACTTAAAATTTGTATGTTTTTGAGATGTATAAAATGTGAGGGTGGTCGCCAAAAGAGGCGACATCCTCCCTCGTAGGTGATGAGGTTGATATTGCCATGATTTGTCGGAGGTTACTCCCTTGTATATGTGTGTATATGCTGGTTGTACAACGATTAGATGCGGTTGGGTCTCTACATGATTGCAACTACGTTTTGGCGTCCCCTCGTTGGGGGTTTGGGCTTCCTTTTGGCATTGGCTCCGCCTCCAACCCGTTCTTTGGCTCCAAATCGAGCTTTGGCTCCTATTTCAAGTAGACGTCTGTCACAAGTGACAGGCGGCTGTCTCAAATGGATGCGCGATGCAGGCACTGTGTGCTTTGTATAATGTCCGTGGGCTGAAAGTCCGGGTCGATAAACTGCTCGTGGTTCAGGCAGCGCGTTCCGCCCATGCAGGTGCAGGAGCAGAGCGAGGCTGTCTCATCGTTCTCGGTTGTATAGTTGTGCTCCAAAAGTTTGCCGTTCATGTTGTAAGTGGTCTCGTCGTCGAAGGTAACTGGCTGCGCGTTGCCCGCCAGGTTCTGAGCATCCTGTTCATCCCGTTTGGCATCTTCCGCTTGCCTGGAATAAACAGAAGATTAATGGTGTGTAATTCAACATTTGCCACACGATTTACATGGTCATGAAACGCAAGACGAGCAGATTAATGCTGGCTGCTACTACGGCCAGGCCGAAGAGGATGAACACCAAGCTCAAGGCAACATATCCCGGTTTGTTGGTCAGAGCCTGATCGTTCTGCAGTGCCACATAGTCGCCAAATCCGATCGTGGTCAAGGTCACAAAGCAATAGTAGAAACTGTCGAAGTAGCTCCAGCCCTCGTATCGCGAGAACACAGCTGCTCCCGTGGTAATGATGGCAGACGAGAGCATTCCGGTGGCCAGCATAAGATTCATCTCGGTGGCTTCCGTACATCGGGCCCCACTTGCCCGCTTGGCCCGTCGTATAATGACCGATGCGAACTTATTCAGACGTTCACCAATCGACTGGAACATGACCAGTCCCAAAGGAATCCCGACCTGCCAAAGGAAACCTGGATGAATGGCGGAAAAGCAAAGATACGGCTCTGACGTCTCACCATCGCGTATCCCATGCAAAATGCCTTTCCCGGAATGGTGACTGGCGTAGAATGGCCGTATCCTGAGTGAAGCCAAAACTAATTCTGATACTGGGATAGACTTCAGATAACGACCGACTCACCTATCATGGCCAGAACAACGGTACTGAAGTAGAAGGCGCCTGCGAACTTCCATTGAGGTCCTGCCTTGTGCGGCTTGTTCTCAATGATGACAATCTCCATCACTCGAAAGTCCTCGTCGCTTACATTGTACTTTTTCACAAAATTGTTCTTTACGGCTGGAACATATATGTAGGTGTATCAGATGGGAAATGTAGGGTTGGGGGAGGGTCAATAAATACCCTGTAAGAACTCCCAGCGCCTTGCCTCCGTTGGCGATTCCAGCGAATCGAAAACGGCGGCTCCAATCAACAAGTACGTGAAGGTGCACACCACCAGCGACAAGGTTCTCACATTCTGACGCTTCATGATGCAGTCAGGAATAAACTCAAAGGCCGAATCGCGGTACAATTCAATAAGCATTAATATTTCGTCCGCTGGTTTCTTCGCCGATGAGAGTTCAGCTGCACAAAATCGATAGATGCCAAGCAAAAACAAATACACAGCATCCACAAATTTGTTGCGCGCGCCTCGATCGGCCGTGTTACGTCTAGGGTTGGGGTTACGATTTTTCGAATATTTATTTGAAATAACAGCTTTAACCGAAAATTTCAGCCCACGAAGGGCAATATTTATCTCATGATGCAATTATAATTGCATCATGATTTATCTGAATTTAATACCGTTATTGCGAGAACAATAATTGTCAGTGATGGCAGTGACTCAGGCTGACTATCGATAGCCGATAACAGTTCTCTGCGTGACACTGTGGCAGCTCCCAGCCTTCTGTCCACCTCTAATTATTTGTTTATGCGAAAAATCCACGCAAGTCTACAAATGGAAATTTGTTGTTGCAGTAGGCTTGTTGTCTGACGTGCAACCATTTCCATGATACATTAGCAAAGAAATGCTGCGCATACGTCGTCGCTTTGCGCTCCTAATTTGCGCGGGCATCCTGCTCGTCTTCCTCAGCCTCTATGTGGTTCTCAACTTTGCGGCGCCGGCAGCCAGCCAGAAAAAGGTAAGACTAATTGGTCTCGCATTGAGCGGAAATAAACAATTATTCGCTTTATTCAGCCAAACTATTCGTCCATTGAGGACAAGCTACAGATGTTAGAGAATGGCTTGCAAAAGCATGACGTGGAAATGCGCCATCTTCGCGCACGGGTGGCCAAGGAGGATGGTGTCAAAACAGAGCGCTTGGCGGTGAAGGTGGGTCCACGCAAGGAGTCAGGTTGCGTGGATCTGGTGCAGCAGGTGCCAGAGGTGGATGTGCAGATGTTGGAGCTCTACGACAAGATGACCTTTAAGGACATTGATGGCGGCGTGTGGAAACAGGGCTGGAACATCAAGTACGATCCCTTGAAGTACAACATGCACCACAAGCTGAAGGTATTCGTTGTGTATTCGAGAATCCTGACATGAAGTTCATTTGGGCTGAAATCTCGTACTTTGCGCGCTTCTATCAGGATCTGGGGGAGCACAAGAAGCTACTAATGAAAGCGTAAGCACGAATCAATTTATAACCAAAGGATTTGCTTATCCTTCCCAACTCCCTGCAGAATCGTGAAGGGCGGACAGCTGGAGTTTGTCACTGGCGGCTGGGTGATGCCCGATGAAGCCAACACGCACTGGCGGAATGTGCTGCTGCAGCTAACCGAAGGACAGACCTGGCTCAAGAATAATTTCAATGTAACTCCCACCGCCTCGTGGGCCATCGATCCTTTTGGCCACAGCCCAACAATGCCGTACATCCTGAGAGAGCGGATTCAAGAATCTCCTCATCCAAAGGACCCACTACTCGGTGAAGAAGGAGCTGGCCCAGCAGCGCCAGCTGGAGTTCCACTGGCGCCAGATATGGGACACGACCGGGGACACTGCTCTCTTCACGCACATGATGCCTTTCTATTCGTACGACATCCCCCACACCTGTGGACCCGATCCCAAGGTGTGCTGCCAGTTCGATTTTAAGCGAACGGGAGCCTTCGGGCTGAACTGTCCGTGGCGCGTACAGGCCAAGGCCATCGATGACAACGTGGCCGCCCGTTCCGATCTCTTGGTGGATCAGTGGAAGAAAAAGGCCGAGCTGTATCGCACCAATGTGCTGCTGGTTCCCTTGGGAGACGACTTCCGCTTCAAGCAGAACACCGAGTGGGATGTGCAGCGTGTCAACTACGATAAACTCTTCGAGCACATCAACAGCCAGCCACACTTCAATGTTCAGGCACAGTAATAGTAATTACAAACAGTAATTTTGTGTAATATCAGCCAACGCATCTCCAACTGAAGATATGTGCAACAACATCAGTAAGGTGGAAGTGGTGGCCCCAAATATCCCATTGTTTTGGCACAGACACGAACAGTGTGAGATTTTCATTAGAATTGATTGATATGATCTGTGTTGGCGGTGGGTGTAAGGTGTGTGATTGTTTGCGGTGGGTGTAAGGTGAGTGATTGTGGGCGGTGGGTGTAAGGTGTGTTATTGAGGCCGACTACTCATCGCCGCCACCCTCCTCGTCCTCGTCGAACTCGCCCTCTTCGTCGGCAGTGGCCTCCTGGTACTGCTGATACTCCGACACCAGATCGTTCATGTTGCTCTCCGCCTCGGTGAACTCCATCTCGTCCATGCCCTCGCCAGTGTACCAATGCAAGAAGGCCTTGCGCCGGAACATCGCCGTAAACTGCTCGGAGACGCGCTTGAACAGCTCCTGGATGGCCGTTGAGTTGCCAATGAAAGTGGCCGACATTTTGAGACCGCGAGGCGGTATATCGCACACGGCCGTCTTGCAGTTGTTGGGTATCCACTCGACGAAGAAGCTGCTGTTCTTGTTCTGGATGTTCAGCATCTGCTCGTCCACCTCCTTCATGGACATGCGCCCGCGGAAGATGGCGGCCACTGTCAGATAGCGACCGTGACGCGGATCGCAGGCAGCCATCATGTTCTTGGCGTCAAACATCTGCTGCGTCAGCTCTGGCACGGTGAGGGCACGGTACTGCTGGGATCCGCGGGATGTCAGCGGCGCAAAGCCCGGCATGAAGAAGTGCAGCCGGGGGAAGGGCACCATGTTCACGGCCAGCTTGCGCAGATCGGCATTCAACTGGCCCGGGAAGCGCAGGCAGGTGGTCACCCCGGACATGGTTGCCGACACCAAGTGATTCAGATCTCCGTAGGTGGGCGTGGTCAGTTTCAAGGTGCGAAAGCAGATGTCGTACAGCGCCTCGTTGTCGATGCAGTACGTCTCATCGGTGTTCTCCACCAGCTGATGCACACTCAGGGTGGCGTTGTAGGGCTCCACCACCGTGTCCGACACTTTGGGCGATGGCACCACCGAGAAGGTGTTCATGATTCGGTCGGGGTACTCCTCGCGGATCTTGGAGATCAGCAGGGTGCCCATGCCCGAGCCGGTGCCTCCGCCGAGCGAGTGAGTCAGCTGGAAGCCCTGCAGGAGAAGGGGTTTATCCTGATTCACGCTGTGTGGGGGTACTCACTTACCTGCAGACAATCACAGCCCTCCGCCTCCTTTCGCACCACATCCAGCACAGAGTCCACCAGCTCGGCTCCTTCCGTGTAGTGTCCCTTGGCCCAGTTGTTGCCCGCCCCCGACTGCCCAAAGACAAAGTTGTCGGGCCGGAAGATTTGACCAAAGGCCCCCGAGCGCACCGAATCCATGGTGCCGGGCTCCAGGTCGACAAGAATGGCGCGTGGTACATACTTCGCTCCTGTCGCCTCGTTGTAGTACACATTTATTCGCTCTAATTGCAAATCACTGTCGCCGTAGTACGTGCCGGTGGCATCTATGCAGTGCTCGTCAGATATTACCTCCCAAAACTTTCCCCCTATTTGGTTGCCGCACTGGCCCGCCTGAATGTGAACAATCTCGCGCATTTCAGCCTCGAATTTTGAAAATAATTAACAAATTACTGACAGCACAAAAAAAAAAAAAAGGAAATAAAAAATTTAATTTCAGAAAAAATTCTGAAAAAGGAGCAACTTACTGGAATAAGGCCGACGAACGAATGAATTTTTTAAGTTCAACCGATATACGTGTTGTCACTGAATCAAACGAACTTAGAATGAGAACAAAACCCAGGGGTGGAGCCGTGAAGATTAACTGCTCGACTACTTTGTTCAGAATTTTGTTTCCATTTGTTGGCTAAAGGATTTCGAGTAATTCGTTTTAATAATACTTTGATTTCACACTTAAAATTTGTATGTTTTTGAGATGTATAAAATGTGAGGGTGGTCGCCAAAAGAGGCGACATCCTCCCTCGTAGGTGATGAGGTTGATATTGCCATGATTTGTCGGAGGTTACTCCCTTGTATATGTGTGTATATGCTGGTTGTACAACGATTAGATGCGGCGGTTGGGTCTCTACATGATTGCAACTACGTTTTGGCGTCCCCTCGTTGGGGGTTTGGGCTTCCTTTTGGCATTGGCTCCGCCTCCAACCCGTTCTTTGGCTCCAAATCGAGCTTTGGCTCCTATTTCAAGTAGACGTCTGTCACAAGTGACAGGCGGCTGTCTCAAATGGATGCGCGATGCAGGCACTGTGTGCTTTGTATAATGTCCGTGGGCTGAAAGTCCGGGTCGATAAACTGCTCGTGGTTCAGGCAGCGCGTTCCGCCCATGCAGGTGCAGGAGCAGAGCGAGGCTGTCTCATCGTTCTCGGTTGTATAGTTGTGCTCCAAAAGTTTGCCGTTCATGTTGTAAGTGGTCTCGTCGTCGAAGGTAACTGGCTGCGCGTTGCCCGCCAGGTTCTGAGCATCCTGTTCATCCCGTTTGGCATCTTCCGCTTGCCTGGAATAAACAGAAGATTAATGGTGTGTAATTCAACATTTGCCACACGATTTACATGGTCATGAAACGCAAGACGAGCAGATTAATGCTGGCTGCTACTACGGCCAGGCCGAAGAGGATGAACACCAAGCTCAAGGCAACATATCCCGGTTTGTTGGTCAGAGCCTGATCGTTCTGCAGTGCCACATAGTCGCCAAATCCGATCGTGGTCAAGGTCACAAAGCAATAGTAGAAACTGTCGAAGTAGCTCCAGCCCTCGTATCGCGAGAACACAGCTGCTCCCGTGGTAATGATGGCAGACGAGAGCATTCCGGTGGCCAGCATAAGATTCATCTCGGTGGCTTCCGTACATCGGGCCCCACTTGCCCGCTTGGCCCGTCGTATAATGACCGATGCGAACTTATTCAGACGTTCACCAATCGACTGGAACATGACCAGTCCCAAAGGAATCCCGACCTGCCAAAGGAAACCTGGATGAATGGCGGAAAAGCAAAGATACGGCTCTGACGTCTCACCATCGCGTATCCCATGCAAAATGCCTTTCCCGGAATGGTGACTGGCGTAGAATGGCCGTATCCTGAGTGAAGCCAAAACTAATTCTGATACTGGGATAGACTTCAGATAACGACCGACTCACCTATCATGGCCAGAACAACGGTACTGAAGTAGAAGGCGCCTGCGAACTTCCATTGAGGTCCTGCCTTGTGCGGCTTGTTCTCAATGATGACAATCTCCATCACTCGAAAGTCCTCGTCGCTTACATTGTACTTTTTCACAAAATTGTTCTTTACGGCTGGAACATATATGTAGGTGTATCAGTTGGGAAATGTAGGGTTGGGGGAGGGTCAATAAATACCCTGTAAGAACTCCCAGCGCCTTGCCTCCGTTGGCGATTCCAGCGAATCGAAAACGGCGGCTCCAATCAACAAGTACGTGAAGGTGCACACCACCAGCGACAAGGTTCTCACATTCTGACGCTTCATGATGCAGTCAGGAATAAACTCAAAGGCCGAATCGCGGTACAATTCAATAAGCATTAATATTTCGTCCGCTGGTTTCTTCGCCGATGAGAGTTCAGCTGCACAAAATCGATAGATGCCAAGCAAAAACAAATACACAGCATCCACAAATTTGTTGCGCGCGCCTCGATCGGCCGTGTTACGTCTAGGGTTGGGGTTACGATTTTTCGAATATTTATTTGAAATAACAGCTTTAACCGAAAATTTCAGCCCACGAAGGGCAATATTTATCTCATGATGCAATTATAATTGCATCATGATTTATCTGAATTTAATACCGTTATTGCGAGAACAATAATTGTCAGTGATGGCAGTGACTCAGGCTGACTATCGATAGCCGATAACAGTTCTCTGCGTGACACTGTGGCAGCTCCCAGCCTTCTGTCCACCTCTAATTATTTGTTTATGCGAAAAATCCACGCAAGTCTACAATTGGAAATTTGTTGTTGCAGTAGGCTTGTTGTCTGACGTGCAACCATTTCCATGATACATTAGCAAAGAAATGCTGCGCATACGTCGTCGCTTTGCGCTCCTAATTTGCGCGGGCATCCTGCTCGTCTTCCTCAGCCTCTATGTGGTTCTCAACTTTGCGGCGCCGGCAGCCAGCCAGAAAAAGGTAAGACTAATTGGTCTCGCATTGAGCGGAAATAAACAATTATTCGCTTTATTCAGCCAAACTATTCGTCCATTGAGGACAAGCTACAGATGTTAGAGAATGGCTTGCAAGAGCATGACGTGGAAATGCGCCATCTTCGCGCACGGGTGGCCAAGGAGGATGGTGTCAAAACAGAGCGCTTGGCGGTGAAGGTGGGTCCACGCAAGGAGTCAGGTTGCGTGGATCTGGTGCAGCAGGTGCCAGAGGTGGATGTGCAGATGTTGGAGCTCTACGACAAGATGACCTTTAAGGACATTGATGGCGGCGTGTGGAAACAGGGCTGGAACATCAAGTACGATCCCTTGAAGTACAACATGCACCACAAGCTGAAGGTATTCGTTGTGCCCCACTCGCACAACGATCCTGGCTGGCTGGAGACGTTCGAGGAATACTATCAGCACGACACCAAGCACATTCTGTCCAATGCGCTGCGGCACCTCCACGAGAATCCTGACATGAAGTTCATTTGGGCTGAAATCTCGTACTTTGCGCGCTTCTATCAGGATCTGGGGGAGCACAAGAAGCTACTAATGAAAGCGTAAGCACGAATCAATTTATAACCAAAGGATTTGCTTATCCTTCCCAACTCCCTGCAGAATCGTGAAGGGCGGACAGCTGGAGTTTGTCACTGGCGGCTGGGTGATGCCCGATGAAGCCAACACGCACTGGCGGAATGTGCTGCTGCAGCTAACCGAAGGACAGACCTGGCTCAAGAATAATTTCAATGTAACTCCCACCGCCTCGTGGGCCATCGATCCTTTTGGCCACAGCCCAACAATGCCGTACATCCTGCAGAAGAGCGGATTCAAGAATCTCCTCATCCAAAGGACCCACTACTCGGTGAAGAAGGAGCTGGCCCAGCAGCGCCAGCTGGAGTTCCACTGGCGCCAGATATGGGACACGACCGGGGACACTGCTCTCTTCACGCACATGATGCCTTTCTATTCGTACGACATCCCCCACACCTGTGGACCCGATCCCAAGGTGTGCTGCCAGTTCGATTTTAAGCGAACGGGAGCCTTCGGGCTGAACTGTCCGTGGCGCGTACAGGCCAAGGCCATCGATGACAACAACGTGGCCGCCCGTTCCGATCTCTTGGTGGATCAGTGGAAGAAAAAGGCCGAGCTGTATCGCACCAATGTGCTGCTGGTTCCCTTGGGAGACGACTTCCGCTTCAAGCAGAACACCGAGTGGGATGTGCAGCGTGTCAACTACGATAAACTCTTCGAGCACATCAACAGCCAGCCACACTTCAATGTCCAGGCACAGTTTGGCACGCTCGAAGAGTACTTTAACGCAGTGCACCAGGAGCCGCAGACCTTCCCCTCGCTCAGCGGCGACTTCTTCACCTATGCAGACCGAGCGGACAACTACTGGAGTGGCTACTATACGTCGCGGCCCTACCACAAGCGCATGGATCGAGTGCTGATGCACTATGTGCGGTCAGCGGAGATGCTCTCCGCCTGGAACGTGTGGCCGAACAGCACAGACTTTGAACGACAGTTGTCGAATGCACGTCGACAGCTGTCGCTGTTCCAACATCACGACGGCATCACCGGCACCGCCAAGAACCATGTGGTGCTGGATTATGAGAAGCGTATGGTGAAGGCATTGAAGGGTTGCCAGTCTGTGATGCAGCAATCCATCTACCGCCTGCTCACTAAGCCCTCCATCTACAGTCCCGACTACAACTTTGTTTACTTCATGCTGGACGACTCCCGCTTGCCGGGCTCCGGAGTGGAGGACCTACGCACCACCATCATTCTCGGCGATCAGCTGCCCACCAAACATGTGGTGATGCACAACACTCTGCCCCACTGGCGGGAGCAATTGGTGGACTTTTTCGTCTCGAGTCCATTTGTCAGCGTCACCGACTCCACAAACAATCCAGTTGAGGCGCAAGTGACGCCCGTCTGGACCTGGCATCGCGACACGGTGACGAAAACCACACACCCACAAGCCTCCACCACCAAGTATCGCATCGTCTTCAAGGCTCGCGTCCCGCCCATGGGACTGTCCACCTATTTGCTGACCGTTTCCGACAGCAAGCCAGAGTGAGTCCCCCCACAGACATACTTTTAGAATGTTTCTCACATTTCCAACACTCTTGCAGACACACTTCGTATGCCTCGAATCTGTTGTTGCGCACCAATCCACAGACCGTTCGCCTGGGCCTATATCCGGAGGACGTTAAATTCGGCGAGCATCGAGACATTTCGTTGCGCGTGGGCAATGGTCCCACGCTGGCCTTCTCCGAGTATGGCCTCCTCAAGTCCATGCAGCTGACGCCAGACAGCGAGCATGTGCCTGTCCATCTAAAGTTCCTCACGTACGGAACTCGCGAGCACGGAGATCGCTCTGGTGCTTATCTCTTCCTGCCCAACGGTCCGGCCACACCCTACCCGGAGATCCATTACGTGGTGCTGGTCACCGAGGGGAAGCTGGAGTCGACAGTGACTGTGGGTCTGCCCAATGTTATCCATCAGACAATAATGCGTGGGGGGGCACCCGAGATACGTAATTTGGTGGACATCGGTGTGAAGGACAACACGGAGATCGTGATGCGGCTCCAGACGCACATCGACAGCACGAACGTATTCTACACGGATCTGAATGGACTGCAGCACATCAAACGACGGCGCCTGTGGAAGCTGCCACTGCAGGCGAACTACTATCCGGTGCCATCGGCCATGTTCATCGAAGATGCCAACATGCGACTTACTCTGCTCACAGGGCAACCGCTGGGCGGCTCATCGCTGGCCTCTGGAGAAATGGAAATCATGCAGGATCGCCGCCTGGCCAGGGACGATGAGCGCGGTCTGGGGCAGGGTGTGCTGGACAACAAACCGGTGCTGCATATCTTTCGTCTGGTGCTGGAGAAGATCGTTGGCTGTGGTCGGCCTTCAGAGGTCCATCCAGCGGGATACTTGACGAGCGCTGCCCATAAGGCTTCGCAGTCGCTGTTGGACCCCCTGGACAAGTTCATCTATATGGAGAATGAGTGGACCGGCGCCCAGGGGCAGTTTGGCAGCAATCATATATCGGCCAACGAGGATCTGGACGTGACCGTGATGCGGCGTCTCACCAAGAACACGGCCAAGACGCAGCGCGTAGGCTACGTGCTGCATCGCACGAATCTAATGCAGTGCGGCGGTGAAGAACAACAGACGGAGAAGGTAAAATACCTTTCTATTTATTTACTTATTGTTTCCAATATAAATGCCTTGTTCTTTGCAGTTTGATGTGTGCCACCTAATGCCGCACGCAGACCGCTGCGAGCGCACCACGCTCACCTTTCTTCAGGTCCTGGAACATTTTGAGCCGCCTACGGCGCCACCTTTGTGTGCCATGGAGACGGAGGCCTATGTAACCAGTCATATCTCCAAATCGAGCTGATCTGCCAGGAATAGAATCGGGAAAGGGGAGCAGAATTTAAAAAGGAAATAGACAGGAACAAAGTACAGCAACACATGAATCTCTGACGCAACACGCAATCTCAGCTACGTCAAAAACTTAAGCACCAGGAGGACTCGCACATTGCTCCAAATGTGCATAACTTATTTATTCATGCTTCCATCGGGGATTTTGGAAACATTTTACGTTGACGCACTGACTTCACAGCAGGGTTCGCCCCTCGTGTAATTTCATAATAATTTTTGCTTAATTTTATGTAGTTTTCTATGTTTTGTGATATCTCTAGAATCCTCCCTGTCCTTGCAATCCATGTATGTCTAAATCGGAAGAGTCGTATGTAACTATAACATAAAAATGTAGGATTAGTGATAATGAGGAAACTACGGCAATTGCAAGGCAAATCGAAGGCCCATCTGCGAATAAATTGAGTCTCATTTGTGTACACAGGAGTGTGTTTTTAGCCGTTTTAGCTTTCCACGTGATGATGGGGACTAGTTTCAAAAATGTTGGGGCATTGCATGCCGCCTCGTCTTATCAGTGGCATTATGGGTTGGCTATCTACGGGGTATTGTTATGGCCTTTATGACCTATTGGATTTCTGAGAGTCATCTAGGAAATGCGACGACGCTGGAGATGCTGCGATACGTGGTGTGCGATAGGGGGAGGGGTATCTGCTTGGAAAATGCACAATAGAAATTCAAATTGAATCCGAAATGAGCGTAAAGTGGTTGTTTTTACGCAGCCAGAGCGACTCTCTCCGCTGCGCAGTTGGCTCTCTTGGGACTCTCGCCCGCTCTCTCTCTCTTGGCTCGCTCTCTTCCAATTCGAAAGCAAAACCGAAATATACGCAATGGGATTGAGATACGATTGAGCGCATTGTGGCCTGCACACAGATACACAGGCGCCGCTCTCCGGCTCTCTCGGATGTTTGGGTGTATGGGTGCACAACCACTGTGCACCATCGGAATTTTTCTGTACAGAAATCTCAGCAGCAAGCGCTGCCTCAAGTTTTCAGCTCCTCAGTTTCAGTTCAGTTGGATTCATAGACGAGTCGTCACAGCGTCCCAGCGTCGTCGTTTGTGAGTTTTGTTTATATGTTTATGCCACAAAAGCCCACACCACACACAGATACACAGGCTGTGACTGTGTGTGCGTGTGTGTGTAATCGTGAAGCGAAATAAGCACAAAGTTCTGCAACATCCAAAACAACAATCTATCAATATCAATCTATCAAATCGAAATCCGTATCTAAACAAAAGTGGTTTTCGAGCAACCAATTAAAAAAGTGCTGCACAAAAGTATCTCGAAGTGGGCTAACGCTGGGTCAGCGTCAACGCTGCTGCTGTTGCTATCGTTTTGGTTTGGCTGCTCTGCTGTCTAATGAGAATGAACGGAATAAAATTTAATTAAATTAAATAATGCACACACGCGCTACCCAGAGAGGAGCGGAGTGGGAATGGGAACGGGAACGGGAACGAGAGAGAGAGGCATAGAAGTGTGTGGTGTCTTTCCCGCAGTGTGTGTGTGTGTGTATATGTACTATGTATCTCCTCTCTAAGCTCTGTTCTACTGTTCTCGGTTCTTGTTCTTTGCGTTTCGTTTCGTTTCGTTCTAAGTTCTTTTTTCGTGTCGTATCCGTATCCGTATCTGTGTGCAAGTGTTCGCATGTTCATGTGTGCGTCTGTGAGTGTGTGTGCTTTTTGTGAACTACGTTTTGTTTCAATGCCAAAAAGTATCTATGCCTTGGCATGTGCGCTTTACTCTGGCTCTCGCCTCGCCTCGCTCTCTCTCGCTCGCTCGTTTGTCAGGCTGGTTACATAAATACTCACACAAACACGAAACCACACTCACACACACACACACACACACATGTTCATGTACCAAAAGTATATAAAAAAAAGAAACTGAAATTGTAACGCGCTAGATTTTGTACCAAATTTAATTAACACTTGGTCAAAACCCCTCCGACCAAAAACAATTCCACTTCCAACTGGAAGGAGACGCTTTTCCATCTATCCCATTGGAAGCATCAGTTGGTGAGAAAGAGAGAGAGACAGAGAGAGGAGGTAGCCACAAAACATGTGTTAATTTATCAGATGCTTCGTGGATATGTTATCAACAAACATTCCCTTGGGAAGAAACTCTTCCCCCTCTTCCTATTTGGAACCCATTCCAATGGTCAAATGGCAGGCAAAGCGCTCCTTCTAAGAGCAGAACGAGAACGAGAACACACACACCAAAAACAAAACGTTGGAACGAGCAAACGAAATTAAAATCAACGACGTCATAAAAAAGTGTGTCAAAGCAGCACCAACACACTCGAACACACTCTTTTTCTCCCAGTGTGTGTGTGTGTGTGTGTGTACAAAGCTTTTTCTCGCTCTCATCCACCTCCTCCTCCCCCTCACTTGATTAGCGCTTGCAAGCTAAGGCTAAAGCTGGAGCTGAAGCTGAGACTGAGGCCGAAGGCTGATAAAACGCAACGCACACAGCGCGTATACATAATTTATATACTATTTTATTTGAAATGCTTTTCGTTTTCGTTTGTGTGTCCCCAACGAGTTTTTCTCGTTATTCTCTCCCATACTCACGTTCCCCCCGCATGGAATGCTCTCTCTCTCTCTCTCGCACTCTCTGTCAGGGCAAACATATGGCCTGCCTGGGCATTTCTCAGTTATTATGTCATAAACAATTTGAATGGCAAAATCCGATAGAAGTTCAATTTGTTCAAGGCAATGAATGCTTGAAGCCTGCACCCCATGTTCGCAGCGAGCTTTTGGCAGTGCACAGGAAATGCAAAAGTTTGTCCCAAAAATGTCGCTCTTCATAAGTGTGCGTTCGTGTGTGTGTGAACGTGCAGCAATTTTCCAACGTTTGCATGAAAACCTAGTGCCCTAATAAGAAACTGACAGTGGGAGAGGAAAAACAAAGAGAGGCAGAGAGAGATGAGAGCCAGAGAGCCGTGTACATATGGTGGTTGCGGGAGAGCAAAAGCTTAAGGTTGAACCGTTTTTCCGGCAATCATTTGAAATACATTTTAAAACAATCAACCGCGTAACGCATTTCAAATAAAACAAAAAAAAACTTAAAAAATCAATCTAGAAAATACGCGAAAAAGAGACAAAGAAATAACAGAGCAACAGCAAACACACATTCACACACTTTTAGATAGACAGAAATGTGATCAGACGGGCACGTGGACGTGGCACACAGATACTCGACGAGCGCCAGAGAGCAATATACATATAAGAGGAGAGAGTAACTTTTGAGAGCTTAGAATCTCTCGCATGTACTCGGCTCGCTTCGTTCTCTCTCTATTTGAATTTGGTGCAAAATAACAATCACACTCATAACCCTCGACAAAAGCACTCACATATTCACATACTCACTCAAACGCGCAACGGGAAAAGACGAAGACGCCGCGTGACGCGCACGAAACACAGAAAGCTGAAAAAGAAGCAACAGCGAAAGGGGCACACAGATAAAACGCTAAACTAAAAAAATTGTTTGCTTCAGGAAAGGATTTTCCATATTCGTCGATAGTTTCCCAGATCGATAAATTAACATCGATATAAACGTTTTTGCATCACTGAAATCTATTGTACGGCCTCAGCTTTGTGAACGTTTGTGCGTGTTCTGTGCTATTTGTGTGTGCATTTTACATAATTCAACAAAATCAACCAACATTTCCAAAGAGTATAACAACAACGATAGCAACATTAGCCTGCTGAGCAGCGCCTAACGAGAGAGCCGAAGAGAGGAAAGAACAGAGTCAAAACAAAGTTGATAAACTAACAACAATTCCAACAGAAGCTACAGCAACAGCAGCAAAAGAAACAACAACAACAAAAGCAACTGTCGCGTCACATATAAAACAATAATTGAATAATTGAATACCATAACAAATAATAATAACGTACGAGTACATATTGTATTGTAAAGTAAAGTAAAGTAAGCCCAGCATAAAGCGATATCCACATAGAGCGTATCCAAGTACCATATATAGTCGTTCTTATATAGCCACACTCAAATTAATTGCAGCTGTATGCACGACTCCTTGCAAAAAGGTGAATATATCTAAAAACTAGATGTAAGATCGATCTCTTTAAGCCTTAAGCGTAGAATAATCGGGTAATGGGGTGGGGTGGGAAGATCATCTATAACGGAACTACGCAGCGGATCCTCTACAGAGGCATTGCAGGGGAGTCCTTTGCAGTGGGTCTTCGACAGGATACGCAGTGGGCCCGCTATAGATTACTCTTGCAGTGCAGATCCTCTCCAGCCCTGACATAAACATAATAGTGGGCTGCTCCATCCCTTGGTTTTCCAGGAACTCCAATTAACTGTTCAGCTTTCCAACGAGGGGTTGGAAATTCAGGAAAATTACGTCTTCTTTTCAACTAGTAAATTGCGTCTTACTTTTTTACAAAACCTGACGCATATGTGAATGATTTATCTGAGTCGCTGCTCAGATATGCCGATCCTTTCTGCCTGCCGCCTCGTGTTGCGCAGTCGGTCATCTTCCACCCCCTGCCACCCTGCACCCATTTCTATAGCGGTTTCTGTCATTGTCCCTCCCTCTTTCTACGTTTTTTTCCGCTTTCCTTTTACTCATCTATTTGCTCGTTTCACCTCCTAACCCGACACTTGATTCTAGTTTTTTGCCTGCTGCTGTTGCTGCTAAATGCAAATAGGCATTAAATTGTCCGCTTGTCTGTCGTTTCGTTTCATTTGCATTTACACCCGCCCCCTGACGGTCGCCTCCCAGCAGCACACCCCCACCCCCTTTGCGCAATTTCGTGGAGCAGTGCTCGTATGTGGGTTAAACTGCTGCCTGCTGCTGCTGCTGGTGTTGTAGAGGAGCAGCCACAGCCACAGACACATGTATAGTACCAGTAGAGTAAATGTAAAGCCAGTAAGGGGACAAAGTAACTGAGAAGAAAAAAAGTAAACCCGAAAACGAGAAAAGGTTTATGTAAACAAGCACACACTCTCTCATATACTGTACATATGTATGTATGTGCATACATACACACAGAGAAATGTTCATGCAAAAGGCACGAAACTGCTGTTAACCTATTTGCCGTAATGGTTACGGCGGTGATTTCGACCCGGAGACGGGGACACTCACACTCCCCTTGCCACTCCACTCTCTCGGCTTATTAGCCGAGTCCGAGCCCTATATGCGTGCCTCCGAGTGTGTGTGTGTGTGTGTGCGTTGGGCCATAATCGAGGCCTCCCAGAATACTCGTAGAGCTCTCAAAATGCAAAACTGCAATGTTAGCAGAAAATTAAAGCGAGTGGAGATTCTAGGAAAACTTTGAGCCGCCTAAATTGGTTTATGAAAATGAAAATTGCAAAAAATGAATCACTTTCAAGATCCGAAAACGAGACGCAATTATTTTCAGGGTGGAAATAAGTGCAGAGGCCCTTCCATATGGTAGACGGACCGTAACTTATGCGAGAAGGAGTGGTTTACAGTTACTAAAGCTGCGGCTTTGGTTTGTGGCTTTGTAGAATGGAATTTGAGAATGAAAACTCAAGCCTCACGGTCTCCTTTGCCAATCACTTTTGCAATAACTCTAATCTATTAAGTCCGATATATTCCAGTACTTTTGTCCGAGACGAAATTCACAGAATACATTTTAATGGAGACACGTCTGACCCAGGTAGCTGTTTTACGGTACTAGCGGTACTTTAATCTCTTTCTTCAGATTAGCGAACTTCTAGCGAGCTTCTACCGAACTTCCAGCGAACTGAGAGTTCAATTAAGACGATCTTTTCATGATTTTCAGTTCATCTGAATCCAATTCATTGTGATTTTATGACAATTCCATCCCATATTTGGTACTTACTAATAGAACTACTATTATTACTACTAATAAACAGTACTTATACAAAACGTTTCATCTGATTTGTTTACAGAGGTTTGATTATCCCTTTTTGGATTTGTTCTATTCCCATTCCCATGGCAGTTTCATTTTAGAATCTCTATCATTATATTTGTTGCTTCTCTACAGCCTTTTAACATCTTTAATCCATTTACGTGTAGATCGTATAGATTTTAGTCCCTTTAATTGTGCTTTTAAATGAAATCTATTGCATATTGCATATCGCCTGTAATCACACTCTTTCCACATCAATTTAATTTATCAGCTGGATCAGCTGTTCGTGCCTTTTATTGAGCTTTTGCTGATCTTTAGTCCACCTGACGGCGCGGCGCCGTCGGCTTGGAAACCCCATTTCTTGACCTTGCCTTGCCCTGCCCATAAATATTCAACAATTTTATAATTGCCACCAATGCCTTCAGATAGATATCGCTGTCGCTGTCGCGTTTTTTGTTTGTTTTCAATTGCAGCGGGCACTGGCTGTTAATTGGCTGCATCAATTGAATGTTATTAGAGGTACGAGTATGTAAGCCGTAACAGCGGGGTGTGGGGCTCGTGGCACGGGGTACAGGGGGCGGGGGACGGCAATTACCCATCGACTTTGAGGCTGCTCAAGTTCACAGCGTCATCGAATAAAACGAAACAAAAAGCTAAGCGCAAAAAAGTCAAAAGCAAAAAGAAAACAAAGCAAAAAAGTAACAACAACAAAGAAAACCAGCTTCGCTACCCACGGGGGCAATAACAAATTAGTTGCATTTGTAATTATGAAAGAAAAAATAAAGATGTTATTTTTACTCGCTTGAAAAAAGCATCTCCGCAGAATGGAATTCCTGTTAATGAAATATCTGAGTGCGCGAGTGACGTAACAGCAACAAAAGCGAAATCAAGAAGCGAGCGAAATAAAGAAATAAATAAACAAGAAAGAAGAGAAACAGACACAATCAGCAATAAGCAATAAGGTAGAAGAGAATCTGTTCTGAAGCCAAATACATAATAGCCATAACCAGAGTGAAAGAGAGCGTGGCGTCGTGGCCGAGATGGTAGGTGGGAGAAGGGAAGGGAGCAGGGCATGTTAAGCAGCAGGTGAGGCCAGAGCCAGAAAGAGCAAACGTTGCTACGATCGGACGCATGTTCCAGATTGATTCTGTGATGTTGGCTCTAGGTACGCCTTACCGTCTGCCTAATATACCTTGGGTTGGGAGGTGGAAAGCGAACAGCAGGAAGGTGCAGTATGTGTCTTATGTACATAGGTCTAGCAACTCTGTCGGCAGGTGAACAAGGCAACAAAATAGCACAGTGCATACCTCAAACAAGAATCCGTTGTTTTTGTTGCTGTTTTTGCAGTAGTGTCATGTGCTTGGTGCACTGAGGAAGGAAGGGAAGGGCGGGGCGGGGATGAAACCGGGCTGAATCTGAATGAATTACATTGTCGCCCAGGCCCTTTTGCGCGCCTGCTGCCAAGCATCGATTCTGGCTAAATTGGGACACTGCTTGTCGCTGTCTCCTTATCTCTCTCTCTCTCTCTCTCTCTCTCTATATATACATATATATGTATGTATGTACATATATGCAGTGTATGTATGTCTCTTCCTATCTACCATTCCGACTGCCAAAAGAGCTTCTGCTGTTGAAATCTGAAAATCTGTTGGCCTGACCCAAGTGCAGTACAAAAACTGTCGCCAGGCTCGTCCGACAACTCGACAACTAGGGCAATTTTTAATTAAAATGCCAAAAATAAAGCGCACAAGCCAACATTTGTTTCATTGTCAGCCAGGGTTGCCAAGTAATTTGATTTAATATTTCATCTGCAAGAACGAACGAGGAAATTAATGATTGTCAAGGGACGACAAAAGAGAGGTAAAATGAGCATAAAAGAGCATGTGACAGTTTGTGGTGCATTTTCAATTAGTGATGGTATATTTCTCTCAAGCTCTTCGGGGTTTGTATCTAAAAACGATGCTTTCCATTTTAATTTCGCTTGATAAATGCATCATACGCTATTTGTTTCATTTGCAGCCAGGGTTGCCAACTAATTTGCAGGTCAAATGGGGCTACTGAGTTTCTATTAAGTTATCTTTTTGGGTTTCCCAACCTACTCTTCCTTGGTTAATATCTTGGCAAGTATGTTCTGCTTTTCAGTTTCACCTAAACACAGTTCCACATTTTGAAGCAGGCAAATCTATTGACACCTTTCTTAATGGCACCCATATCCAGGTCTAACCACTTGAGTGTGCACCAGAGACACCGGCCACAGTGAGGAACAAACAAAGAGGGACAAAGAGTGGCTGTGTGGCAGATAGACAGAGAGACAGAGAGGCCTGCCCCCCATAGACCTGCCCACTTGTTTACGTTGGTCTTGCCATAAGTTCTTTGTGTTTGAGTTAGTCTTTTGTTGCTGTTGCTGTTCGTGTTGCCATTTGACTGCCTCTGACTTTGTATCTGCCCCTGCCACTGCCCTGCTTCTGTCTGTGGCTCTGTATCTGCCTCTGCCTTTATTTATGGATAATTCATAGACGCACCTTGGCTTGGGCACCTGCAAACACGACATCGATTTGATTCGATTTCCCCCCTCCCCGCCCGCCCTATGGGCAGCCGTGTGTACTACGTACCCCATCCCAGCCCCCGTCCCTTGATTGTATTGACAGGCGACCTAGCGACATAGTTTCGCAGTTTGGCTTCACTGCCCCCAAGTAATTTACATACACACACACACACATGCAACATACAACATGCCCATGCAACACACACTGCATGCCTCTGCCACTATCTTTGCCACTCTTCGTTCTTCGCTCTCCTCTATCCGCTCTCCGCTCTCTGCTCTGCTGTTCGTTTGGCCTAATTGTGAGCTTTTGATTTTGTTTTCATGGGAAGCCCCTGCCGCTGCACTGTCTCTGTCGCTGTCTCTGTCGCTGTCTCTGTCTCTGTGTGCCCCTTGAGACCTCCCCCAGTCACGATGTTGCATGTCGCCTCTCTTTGTGTCTCTCTTGTTTTCGCCTAGCTCAGCATTGGTATTGGCTCTAGCCGCTGCATATTTTCCATGCCTTGAATATGTATGCTTTTTCATGGCTCGTTCGGATACATTTTCGTAGGGCGCACGCTTTTCATGGCGATGGACGGACGGCCGGACGGACGATGGTTGGGCATAAAGTTGCTGCCGCTGCTTCTGTTGCTGCTGTTGCTGCATAGTTGTTGTATTTATATTCGGCCATCCGTATATTACGTTGCTTAACCTTCACCCATTTATGGCCAAGCGAACCACCAGAAATACAGCACACACACAAAAAACCAGCAACGAAACGAACAAAAAAGAAAAGCAAAGAAAAGAAACCAACGATTCCGCAGAGAAAAAGCGCAGCATTGGGGAGTACATGGCTAACATACATATACCCGTACATATGTGTATCTGAATGTTTCACACTATATACAGATGTACGAACATTTAGGTACAAATATGCAGAGCAATATGTATTTGGGTATATGTTTTCATATTTATAGACGCGGGCAGGGCAGGGCGGGGCGGGGCGGGGCAGAGCCCACCGTGCATTGCAGGTGACGGAGATGGGACCGCGAGCCCACACACACACACACACACACACACATACGGATTGCGTATACGCCGCGTGGCCGCAGCTCCATTATGCAACGCACATAATCAGTGCTAATGTGAAATTCTAATTTCATTTCATATCCTCATTAATAATTATAATTTAGCAGCCATCCAGCCACCGACAAAAAATAAAAGTAAACAGCAGCTGTGCTTAAACTCCTTCCTGCGGCCTGCGGCATGCGGCTTGCTGCCTGTTTTTCTGTTGACTCGACACAAATAGTAGTCGCTCTCTCGTCTGATATTTATAACAAACACACTCAGATACCCACGCACACACCAACACACACACACGCATAATCATCATCAAACGGCACACACTCGTGCACATCATCATCAAATACATATGTATGTACACATTCTAAACAAAAGAGAGGCAGGCAGGCGGCTCTGAGCCGAGTCAACGAAATCTAAAGCCAAAATCCAAAGCAGCTTACTCCACCACTCGAGAAGAGGGCTACTACCAGTGCGATGGGTTTGATACCCTCAGAATCCCACTCGAGTCCTTCCTCACAAACGAAGAGTACCCTCGAACCAGAAACAACTATAGCCCTTGAAGGATCCCATGCTTTCTGCTCTTCATTGGATACATTTGACAGAAGTCAGGATACCCGCTCGTTGAGGGTATGCCAGGAAATGGGGACTGGCATTGGTTGATGTTTGCTTCGGGTTGCCTTGAGCAGGGGGGCACTGGTGGGGGTTTGGGGCCAGCAATGAGCATAAATTATGCGCACAAAGGCAACCGGGAGGATGGCGATGATGATGAGGAGTAGACGAAAAGGTTGGCTGGCGCCAGCGACATTCATGGCTCAGAATGGAGCTCGGCGAAGGTGCACGCTTCGGATCGTTTCGGTGCTGTTCGCTTAGGTTCGGTCTGGAGCCACTTACATGGCCAAAATAGACAGCGGGGAAACCCTTTTTGGGGTTCAACTTGTCCCCTCTCTCCGCTTTTATTGATAGCCATCTTGGGGGTCAGTGGGCGGCCGTCCGATGGGGCTCCTGGCGATATTATATCGCGTGCCTTGTTTATTGATTTTCGCTTTCATTTTTCATGTGGCGTGCGAGGAACAGGCAACAGGAAGAACAAGCAGAGGAACAACCAATAATTGCACACACACACACACGCTCGCAGGGCGCCTGCTTACATATGCGGCTAAAGTTTTTCCTTTTTCCTTATTTTTTTTGGGGAAAAGAAAAGACAGCTAGGATGGGGTAAACGCACAGGGAGCCGGGAGCTGGGAGCTGGACAAAGGCAAACACACGAGGAAAACTCATTTGACAGAAGACGAGAGCGACAGCGACAGCGGACTCATCCAAAAAAAGAAGGAAAAAACGTGACGCCAAAGTCAATGAGGTCGCACTCTGTACCGCTGTGGCACACTTGCTTGGGTTGCTGTTACCTTGCCCCAGGCACCCAGCAGGCTGCCACCACCCCGTCCCATCATTTGAATGGTTTGTTAAGTATGCGCCGTGTTTACCTTTTGCAGGCGATGTCCTTGCTGTGGGGGCTGGCTTTAAAGCTCAACCAACCACTCACTCTTGTTCGCTCTCTCTCTCTGACTGTCTCTGTCTCTTTCCGAGGCTCATAATAAAGTGTCCTGGGGCGCTTTTCCTTTTCTTTATGGCTTATGACATTTGCGCTTTTGTTGTATTTTTTTTGTATTTGCATTCGTGTCGATGTGGCTTTCATTTTAGGTTCTTTTGTCAACTTCCGCTAATGCTAAACACCCTTCTACATCCCAATTCCCAGCGCCCCACGGCCCCCTCCCTCGATGCCTCGTTTACGGATAAAACCCACTGACTCCGGCTCTCCGGTTCGCCGGCAGTTATCAACTGCTGCACTGACCCCCACTCGACAGTCCGCCACAGCCGTCGAGTCGTCGTCGTCGTCCCCGGCTCCTTTCATTGTTCATTTTGCTCTGTACGTTGATTTTATTTCTGTTGCCCCATTTTTAGGTCTCTTTCCGTTCCGTGCCCCTGCCGCTTTGTTCCTCTGTTGGATGCGGTGGGGGGATAAGGGTGGGGGTGTGCCGCCCATTATATAGAAATATACGACTATATATAGTTCTCTTTAGTTGTCAACCCATTTTGCCGGTCTGCAATTATGAATTTGGGGCAATTGTTTGGTGCTCGCTTGGATGGCTCCATGGCGCGGGGTCTTTGATTTGAGCGCAAGAGTTTATCCGGAATGGATGGTAGGTGGAACAAAGTCCATTTGTTACGGCATAGGGCCTTACTTTTACTTTGGAACTTTGATTGGTTCTCCTGTGATTTATTGCATATGGATCTTAATTTCTAATCGAAATATATGACAGCCTTTATCGGAACACACCTACACATAGAAAAATGTACATCCTAATCAGAAATGGATGTGACACCCTTTATCGTACCCTCGCATATCTGACAGATAGATGAGACACTATCTATAAGGCAATCTTATCGATTGAGGGCATTCCAAGCACAAATGTTCCATATATACCTGTGTACTTATGTATGTACATATGTACATCTGTTAACCTTCCTAATGACAAGTGTTGTTCAGTGAAGATTAGCTCATCATTTGCATGCGGCAGTCATTAGCGGCGATCCCTCGGCTAGAATCGAATCGCACGACGACTCTGGAAGCAGGTCCGGTTCTGAGTCATCGTTTGGCAGTTAAAAACCTGTTCGTAAGACAGCAGATATACAGATAAATGTAGTTCCAAGCCCCACTACACTCTACAGTCTCGGGGCCATTAGTCATATAATTTTTCAAATTTGTTGTGGAAAAGTGTTTTCCAACAAGCCGCCACTTAATGCCGCCTGACAAGCCAAACAAAACGAACGAAAAGGAGCAGAGCCTTTTCAGATTAGCAATGTCAATGGTGCTTCGGAAATGTCGGGGATAAATTGCCGTCACATCAGGCTTTTGTCCTCGGGATGCCTGACTGTCTGCACCGTGCCCGTGTGTGTGTCCTGAGATCTGAGGTCGGAGTCTGAGGCAACGATTTATCGCACATGATATTTGTCAAAAAAAAAAAAGTAAAGGAGATAGATAGAGATAAAGACACACACAGAAAAAGATACAAAACAGCAACAGCCGCAGCGGCTGCTTCTGTGGCTGTCAGCATATTTTTTGTTGATGTTTGAGGAGAGCCTATGAAAAGACGATAAATGAGTCCGATTCCGGGTTGCCGGGTTGTCGGGTTGCTGGAGCAAACAAACATGATGGCCTGGCCTACAAATTAGGCTCTCTCGAAAGGGGGGTTATCTGCGGGCTAGCACCTCCTTTGTGATCCACTTAGGATCCCAAAATATTGCTCAACATTGAGTTTTTATCAGCGTCAAGGCGTCTGCTGAGATAACACAACAACAAAGAGGTTGAAAGGAGAGCGGGAACGGTAGAGAGAGAGAGAGAAAGAGCAAAGTGCAGCACATAACATAAACTATTTACTGATAAGAATACACACACACACACACAGGCACTCCATCGTATGGGTTCTCTGAGTGAGAGAAAGAGAGAGAGAGCGGGGAAAAACGGCTGAGCAAACACTTGCAAACCCAGCACTCGACAGTTTTGTAGATAAAGTATCTACAAGATACAACAACAGCAGCCAGAGCAGAACAGAACAGCAACAACTCTCACTCTCCCTCGTTTGGCTCTCTATCTCTCTCTCTGTTCCCTGCTCTCATTCTCCCTCTCTCTATCTGTAGTGTCACTCTTTCCCGCGCTCTCTCTCTCTCTCTCTTCATAAGTATCTTCCTCTCTCTGTCATTAGCAAGTGTTTGAAACTCGTAGATACTTTGGCCTGTCGCCTGCCTGCCTGCCTGCCTCTGCCTTTTGCCTCTGCCTCTCCGACTGTTCCGTTCCGACTTGAAAGCCATTTCATTTTTAATTATTTTCAGTTTCGAATTTAGTTGTATTTGATTTTCACAAACTCGCGCACTGCCCCGTCCGTTGTCGTTGCTGTTGCCTCCCGCTTCTTCCCGCCCGCTCGCCCGCTCGGACGCTCGCTAATGTACGAGTATTTTTGAAGTTTCCATTCGGCGGAATATCCATCGGAATTGTTGAAGTGAGTGTCGCTTTATCGTGTCATTGAGTGCTGGGAATCATTGCCGCTGACAATTTGTTATGTGAGAAGAGGGGGGAGGCCGCCCCCGACCATCCCCGGCCCCCCCTCTGACCGCACTCGTAAAGTGGTTGAGGGCCTGCACTCGAAATTTGTGTGGTGGCGCCCCAAAACAGAGCACAAAAATAAACGAATTGTTGCCAGAGAATTGTGGCTTATCAAGCAGCCGAGCCGCACAAACAAGCCTTTCAATTAAGATACAAAAAACATAAATCTTTGCACCCTGCGACAATGGTGGCTCGTTGTGTGGAGAATGCGGGCATCGGGCTGGCACTGAGAGTCGCGTGTCCGCCCGTCCGCCCGTCTGCCACCCAACACTTGGCTTCTAACAACCCACCCAAAACTCTTTCCCAACTTCTGATGTCATGCCTGACTCTATTTTGATTTCTCATTTCTCGTTTCAATCGCTTCAACTGCAAACAAGTTGCTCACGAATGTTCAGCATATTGGATGTTCGCCAGACAGCGTTCGACTGCGGGAGGGTCGGGGGGGGGGATGGGAAGCCATTGATTTTGTTGTATTCGGAAATAACCCCTCTTTCAGAGACTTGTACTAGCCACGTCTCTGGGCGCCTTATCGACAACAAAAATACAACAACAAAACAACGAAAATATAAACCTTATCGCGAACGTCTCCGCTCGAGTGATAACTGTGTGCCTGCGCGCCGCACGACAGGCAGATAAGTTGTACGTACTCCTATGTACGAATACGACGATTCTCCCGATCGAAAGAAGTGCTAGTTGTTGAGCAAATGAAGTACTTCTCCCACATGCTTCTGGGGTTATTTTATTATTTTCCTGTACATAAGAACTTCCAAGATAAATCCGAAAGTAACAGACGGAGAAGCGTTGTTGTCGTTGAGTCTTGGTTCTATTCTTCTCGGCTTTTTGTGTAGTTTCCTACAGAATATAGAATGGTATTCAGATAAATCGTACATATAGTTATATATGTATAACGAGAATATATACGAAAGTGAGCGAAGAAATTGAATTTTTGCTGATTAAAGCAAGAACTCGACTTTGTGGCGTGTAGAAAATTAAGAAATATTCCTATTAAACTTTTAGATCTCAGTAAGAATTAGGAGGACATTTTGCTTAGATGGAGATTTGGTTAAGTATTTTGGTTTTCAATAAGTAAATTGCTGTCTATTTGTTTTTAAAAGGTTCACCTTTACAGAGTTGTCTTTTATACAAAAGATGTATAGGAAAGGAAAACAAAACAAAAGATATTCCCAATTTTATTACAATTTGGCAGGCACTTTCCACTGTAGATTCTCTCACACCAAAAAGCGCCTTAAAATTTCAGTTAAACCTTGAATCCTTTTAGTAAATTTTCACACATGGTTAGTCCAAAGATACACTTGAAAGATTTGTACTTCTCCAAATGTTATGTGACATATCTTGAGGCCTCAAGGCCACATTGTCCACCCACAAGTCTTGTCCACGAAGCGATTTCGAATGCTTTGCTGATTATTATGATTTGGTGGCTGGGGAATCGCAGAAATCCTTGGGCTGATTGGAGAGTGCATTCCATTACGTAAGGCCGCCGGGGAGGCAGCTGTTTCGCATTCATCACCATTAACACATTTTCGGCTTGACTGCATCAATGACGATGGCGCTGGCGCTGGCGGTGTCGTTCTGGCTGCTCCGTCATCATCGTCATAGCCATCGCCATCGCCATCGCTTTTTCTCCTTCTAATCGGGGCACAAATTGTTTTTTGCTGCAACCATTTTTGCCGTTGCATTTCAAGGCCACAGAAACTCTGAGTGTGAGGGAAAGCGAAATGTCGAGCACTTTGCGTGCCTGCCTGCAGGGCGGTGTGGCGCATGGCGAGTGGCATGTGGCAGGGGACTTGGCCCCGCGGCATCTCTCGTGGTGCGGTGGGGCGGTGGGGCCCCCCCCGCACTTCTGAGAGATTTGTGACCCGACTGCAGTTGAAATTTGATTGCCAAGTTTTTAGTTTTTGTGCATTTATTATCCGCCTTTTGTTTCGACATCGATTGTCGCCATTTTGTGGCTGTGCCCCCCACCGAATGGGAGGGAATTCTATAAAAAATGAACAGAACAGAGCAGAACAGAACACAAATAACAAATATCATTAAATAAATTAATTGAAAAACTGAAATGCCAAGCCGAGGCGCAAAAGCAACTGGTTCTCGCATCCAAACAAAAACTCGTTCTACTGCGGCGGCATCTCCTCCTGCTGCTGCTACTGCTGCTAAAATGTATCTTTAGTTTCTGTATTTGTATCTGTTGTTTACTAATTCCTTGAGTAAATGCAAATTTCGTGTGCGGCTTACTCGTTTTGCGACAGGTGCCACACAGTCGCAGCCACAGCCACAGAATTTAATAGCAAATGCAAAACAATTACGAATATCTGTATCTGATAGTACGCATTCGGTATGGGTATCTATGTATCTTGTATCATGTAGCATTGAACGTTTCGTTGGCTCTGCCCTCTCTTCGATTTATTGCTCATTTGGTTTTGTGGTCACTGCACAAAAAACCGAAAAAGAAACGCAAATAACAAAAAATAAAGAAAAACCACACACACACAGCTAACGAACACACACTGACATCGCATTCAATGGTCAAGGTCGTTTGCAGTCAAATCGAAAGCCAACACTTGGACACTTAGAGTGCCCCTATAAACGAGTGGTAGACAGCAGCAGCACTACCACAAATATAACAACAAAATACACAAAATGTTTGTATAATTAAACGCCATTTTAAACAAATAAATAAATGCGCGTTGTCTGTCACTGCAAAATGTGGCTGTTGCTGCTGGCTTTTTTGGTTTCTTTGGGTTCGTTTTAATTAGCAATGAAATCATAATAAAATAAACCAACTCATGCATAATTGAGCTGCAAGTTTTCGAGTTTTCATTGCCGTGCACACGCTCACAGCAAAAACTGGCTCGGTTTTTGATATGTCTTTGAATAAACATAAACGATGGACTCAAAGGAGGAGGAGGAGAAGGAGGCTTGGGCAAAAGATTATGGATAGATTTGAAACCATGAAATTTGTTGAATAATTAAAAGATTAGCGAATGTCGTATTCCGTATATTTGATGGGAATTTAACAAAGTTGAGAGCTCTCTCAGATCTGCAAGATCTGAAAGATCTTTAGAAGAGAGGTCTGTAGTGTATTGGGAATATGCAACAGCATTTCATAGAATTTTAAGACTTCTATAAGACCATCGCCTAACAGAATGGATACATTGAAATGGGTTGAGTAATTCCATACCTAAAAAAAAAACACCCAGAGAACCTTTAAACTTACATATGGGCGCTCACCATATGGGTGCTCCCCTGCATCCCCTCCGTAACATTTCTATGGATTCCAGTGATTCATCCTGTCGTCTGCTTACCATCCAGCCATTCCACACACGCATATGCTCGACATTCACAAATGCTTGATTCAAATCAACTTTTTGTCTCTAACTCAATCTCAATCTCTCTCTCTGTCTCTCTCTCTCTCGCTCGCTGTGTGTTTCAATCATTTGCCTGCCTTTGATATGTGAGAATGCCTCCCCTTCACACCACCCAAGCCACGCTTTTTAGAAGATACTCGTGTAACCTTCCACCCCTCCCGCCAAGAACCAGAACCAGTACCATGTCCCTGCTCCGCCCTCATTTTGTATATATTTGTATATATGCCTATACTAAACAGCATCAAAACGAATCGAAATCAAGCGAATCCATATACTCGTACCCCCTCCCAGTCCACCAAAAACTGTTTGTATCTAAATCTATCTAAATGTTACTCACTTGTGTGTGTTTTACTACTCGCGAGAACTGCATTGCCACTCCGACAGATGCTGCATAGATACATACGTACGTTTGTATCTGTTGGATCGGCTGCAATGCATTGCGTACCTATATATTTGCCTAAATGTTTACTGTATGTACGTATATTTATTATTGCTGCATAATTCACTCATAAATATTTTTTTCCTTTTTTCTTTTTTTCATATAAACGTTTACAAAAAAAAAAAAACCAAAAATCGCACATTCCACCACAAAACCACCAAATAAAAAATATCAACAAAAAAAAAATTCAATAAAAATCCAAAATAATCGAAACTAAACCAAAAAAATGCATTGAAATCTAGAAGGATCATAAAGATATATTGAGTACATGCATATATGTGTATGTATATGGTCTGGCGTCCATCAACTGTCACTGTCACGATTACGATAGCCGAGAGCGGACTGATCGATTGATCGATCAATAACGATAACGATAGCGATAGCGATAACGATAGCTCTAGCTGTAACTCTGTAAACGATAGCCTGAGCCCGCGCCTGCGCCTGCGCCCGCGCCTATGCCCATCGCTAACCCGCTGTGTGTGTGTGTGCATGTGTCCCGGCATCAGTAGAGCGCCCCAGGACCTCCTGCGACTGACTGGCTGCTGCTGCGACTCCCGCCACTACCGCCACCGCCACCGCCACGCCACCATCGCCGCCGACTCCTCATCATCCCAGCCACCAAGCCACCAAGCCACCAGCCACCATCGCTCACATAGCCCATCATACTTTCAGATGACAGTTGCGGATCCCCCCAGACACAGATAGAGATACAGACACACAGACTAGGATCGTTTGGTCGTTTGTTCGCTCGCTCGCACACACCTAAAGCCAAAACAGAAATCCAACCAACAAAAAAAAGCAAACAAAAATCAACAACAACAACCAAGCCAAAAACTAAATAATACCAAGCTTAACCCAGACGCCTCATTACCAAACATCGAAAGTTTGCGTTGTCGAATCGAATCGAATCAAATCAAATCAAATCAAATTGAATCAAAAGAGAAACATATACCAAAAGTACCAGTAGCAAAAACGCATAAGCAGAACGTAAAAGTAAACGCAAAAGCAAACGCAAACGCAATCATCAGTCAAAGTCGATAGCCCAAAAAGCAGTCAACATTCAGTTAAAAATGGCCGAAGACGGTACCATGGAGACATGTCCAAGTCCTGAGATCGGCGATTCGCGCAAACGGCCGCTCGATTCCGATCCGGAAAATGAACAAACTAAACGCTCACATTTCAGTTCCGGTAAGTTGATCAAAATCCAAATCCAATTCATACAAAAAATAAAAAAAAAGAAAGAAAAGAAAGAAAGAACAGACCAAGAAAATCAGAAAAGAAAAGAAACAGAAAATATTTCAATCGCTCTTGCATATTCCATTATCGTGCTCTCTATCTCTATCTCTCTCTCTCTATCTACCTCTCTATCTACCTCTATCTCTATCTCTCTCGTTCGTTATCTATCCACTGCTCTTTATCTCCGATCTCCGCAGCGTATATATAATATAACTAATTGAATTTTGTCGCCTAACTTTTTGATAGCCGAATCGTGCCGTTGTTTCCTTACTTTCTTTCTTTGTTGTATAGTCATTTTTCGATGTTACTGCAATACGTATCGTATCGCATCGTATCGTATATCGTATATCGTATCGTACATCTGTATGTACATATATCCCTGCCATCAGATCAATCCTCCGTCTCCTTCTCCCCTGTCTCCCCTCTCGTATCTCTCACTGTATCTCAAAATGTTGTTGCTTTTCATTGTCGCTGTTCGTTTTGTTTTAAGTAATTTCAATCAATCTGCAGGGGATGCGGATACGTTTTCTGATTTTTTTGATTTGTAATTAAGTCCGATATAGCGTATACGCCCACAGGGCCGGCCCCCAAAAAACACACACACACACACACACACGCACACACACACACAATCTCATGCTGCTGCTGCTTCTTGCATGACAACTGGCATCGTGCATCGGGCATCTGGCATTTGGCTGGGTCGAATCTTTGCGCAGGATTTGGCGCCGAGACACTCTGGGCCCAGTTTGACCCATTTTCCCAATGACCTCCGCCTGCAGGACGGCTTCGCTTCGTGTGCTGTCTTCTGTCTGCTGTGTGCTCCTCCCATCGTCTCATCAATGGCTTGCAATTAGATACAATACCGAGTCTGGCCCTGAGCTGGGACTGCAGCTGGGGCTGACTGACTGAAAGAGACCATAATGAATGGCATTTGAGCAGCTTCGACAGCTACTTCTGCAGCTCATCATCTCTTCCTCGAGAATAGGTCGCCCCACCGCCATTCATATGCAAAGTCAAAGATTAGCGTGTGCTCAAAAGAAGCTCCAACATGGGTCGGTCGGTCGGTCAGTCAGTCAGTCAGCCATTGCCAAACCCCATACAAAGTGTGTGAGTGTGTTTGACCACAAGCCATTAACTAGTTGCTTGCTTTGCATGATTTGTTCGGGCCAAAACCAGCTGCCAGGCAGGCTGGCTGGCTGGCTGGCTGGCAGACCCAAGGTGAGCCGCCACGACGACAGGTACTTCGATTGCGTCGCTGTCGTCGCTCGTCATAGACACAAAAATAGCAAAAGTGTAAATGTTAGAGTCTGTTAGGAGCTGTCGCCCCCGCGGCAGCCCGCGGGCATGGCCAAGCCTAACATTTGATATTTAGATATATACGATTACGATACATATAGATAGATACAAAATACTCCCGCTCGCACTCGTGAGAGCCTCAGCAGCTGAAACACGTTTTCAAAATTTCTTAATTGCTAACCGAATGGCTGACTGAGTGACTGAATGACTGAACGATGGACTTAACTTGGCACAAAGTCTGTTTGTCAATTGGGAACATCGGGGGGGGGGGGGGGGGGGGGATGGCAGGGATGGAAGATGAGATACGAATAATGACACGATTTTCGTTTTACAGAGTAGGCAATGGGAACAATACCATTCGATTGGTATCCAAATTCCAAGTAATTTTATTTTTTAAAACCAAACGACAAAAAAATCAATATTTTATCTAAATTTTAAGAGCTATAATTTGTTGTATCTTTGGGCTGGGAATGCGGAAATCTACTGAGTTGACAAGGCATTACTAAGGTAAATATTCTGATGTTCCTATGGAAGTTTTTGCTTGATTTTGGTCGTTGATCGATAGGTTGTTCGGTATCTGTTTCGGGTGGGAAAATGATTAGTTTTTCTTTGCTTAGCTGCAGGGTCTTCGCGGCAAGATTGAGATGTGTATGGACACAGCTGCACTTGTCGTTAATGAGCCACCATTAAAGACCGCCATTGTGTGTCTATTGTCTCCTCATTGGCTGTGGAACAGGTCCGTATTTATTAATTTATTTACTTAGCTGTCTTGATAGCCAGTCAGTCGTTTATTTATTAATATTTATTTCGTGTTCTGTTTTCTATCTTCGGGCTGTTGTTTGTTATTTACGGCTGTCAGAATAGAATTATTAGAGTTTTTAGAAGCTGTCAGGAATAGTTGAAAAACCACACACACACACGCACAAGGGGAAAAACAGCTTCAACGAAAGGATGGAGGGAGGGTCTGGGGCTCTGGGGCTCTGGGGTAGGAAATGCGTCAGCAGCGACTGAGGCTGCAAAGGAAATGCAGTAGAAAATGAGAAAAATAAGGGGGCGGGCGGGTCAACGTTTTGGGGTCGGAGCCAGAGCTGGGGCTTATGTAATCAATGCTGGAAAATTATGTATGAGTCTGTGTGGGTGTGTGGGTCGGATGGGGGTGTATAAGCATAAAAGCCGAGCCGAGACGAGCCATAAGCCGAGCGCATAAAAGACGAGCACACCGCACAGAGACGAAGAGAGACAGGGAGAGAGAGAGAGAGAGAGAGAGAGAGTGAGTGAGTGAGAGCGCAACGAGAGCTGACAGCAGCGGCGAGCGGTTGACCTACTTTGATGACAATGCGGGTGTGCGAAGTGTGCGTGTGACCACGCTCTTGTGGATGTGTGTGTGTATCTGTGTGTGTGTCTGTGGCAAGTGCCTAGGCAAAGGTCCTGCGCAGTGGCCGCACGAGCCGCCAGACCCAGGCCAGGAGCTGCACTGCAGCATTTGGCGCCATTGCAGCCTGCCGCCGAGTCAGAGGCAGCCTCGCGTCAGCCAACGTCCTTGAGTACCGCTATGTAACTGGGTTGGCAGGCTGCTGCCATGGCTGCCACTGCTGCAACTGCTGCTGTTGCCTGGCCACATCTCAAGTGCGTTTACTGCCTGCGGGGGCACCCACCACCTCGCTCTCTCTCTCTGTCTCTCTCTCCCTCTCTCAATGTTTTTGGTATCTTTCTCTGGCGTGTTTTTGGGTTACCTTATTCTTAGGTGCATTCTATTGTTGCAGCTCAAGTGTTGCTGCCACTGCTGCTGCTGCTGTTGCACTTGTAGAGCATCTCCGCCCCGGCCCCTGCTCTGGCTTGGCTTGGCTGGGCCTGGCTTGCCCTGGCCTGGCCTGGCCTCAAGTGGCCTACTAATAACTCGAGGGCCAACTATTGTGGCACGAGTGGTAGCTTCCCTTTCGACCAGTGATTAGGCCAGAAAAGGAAATAGGCCAATCAGGCTCGCCTAAGCCTCCGCCTCCGCCTCCGCCTTTGCCTCTGCCTTTGTGCCGTCCAATAAATTGGGTCACATGCATAGATATTACGCATACGCAGTGTGTTCCTCCCAGTTTGTGGATCATTGGGAAACGCGCGTTCATTGCTCACTGAATGGCAAATACAATCCGCATGGGGATCCGCATTGGGGTCCGCTCCAAAACGTGACACGTTCACTCTTTTGCTGGCTTATCAACGCATTTCGGAATGGCTGTTGGCTGTTGGCTGTTGCTTTTGGTATCACATGTTGCCACAGCAGTTTCTATTTTCGGCACACGCCCCCCAATCTCTCTACAGCTCCCTCTCCCTCTCTGTCACTGCCACTGAAATGCTCTCCCTCTCTCTCTCTCTCTCTCTGCTGATAATGGAGGACCGACTAAAGTGAGGCAATCAACGAGCGAGTCCGAGTCGGTCCCCGCCATTAGATCATACGCACACACAGGCAGCGACATCATCTCTGGTTATGATCGCACACTCGTGACTCATTAGCCAATGCTCTCGCACCATTCGCTCGCTCTCTCCACGCGGGCCTGCTCGCTCGCTTGCTCTCTCTCTCTCTCTCTTCCGAACTCTATGCTTGAGTCTGGTCTCCGTCTCCGTCTTCGGCGCACGGAATTCTTCAGTTCGGTTCAGTCAGTCGCTCGTTTCGTGCGCTCGCTCGTCGTCGTCGCTCCAGCTCCGTTCCAGCTCCCGCTCCCGCTGCCCGACATCGCCATCGCCTTCGACTTCGCTTCCGCGCGCCAGCCATTCCGATAGACACACTCTACATTGGCTACCCAGGCAGAAGCATGTTGTTTGCCAGAACAACGACACCCACCACCCCCACAATGATGCAGCAGCAGCAGCAGCAGCCGCAGGAGAGCCACCTCCTCCAACAGCAGCAGCCACTGACGCCATCGTTTCAATTACAGCAGAGTTTCTGTATGTGTTAAGTGCAATTTGGTCATAAGTTTTTCCCTTGTATCTTCCATATCTGCCCCGTATCTTTGTATCTATCTTCCCCATGTCTCTCTCTATCTGTGTGCCTGTGCTTTCTTGTTGACCTTGGCAATTAACGTGTGCTGCAATGCAATGAAAAACTCTACGAATAATTATGATTATGGGGTTTATCTGCCCCGCTTTAAACGGCTTAAAAACAGTGCTCTTCGCACGGAGACACACCGCTGCGTATGCGTAATATTCCAATATGAATATTAGGCAACACACACACACACACACACTACAGCGACAATTAACTGGCTGTCAACTCGGTTTATCTAGTATTTGAAGGCCAGCACCACCGTTGGGTGGGTTCTCTTTCTATTTTTATTATTATCTCGCCTGCGAAAACATTCCAGTTGTGATTCGATTTGAGACTCCAATTGGAAATACTTTTCCATAAATATTTGATTTTTTAAGCCCACACACACACACACACACACACACACAGAGAGCAGAGCCACGAATTCAGTTCAATGTCAGGCAAAATAATGATTATTCAGAGTCACAAAACTGAAACTCTGAAACACTGAAAACTAAACCAAAGCGAATGCCTAAATGCCTTGGACAACGATCAACGAACGACCAACGACCAACGACAGACGACAGCCCAACATGAAGTTTGACCTCAGCAGAGCCCGACCTGGTTCGGGGGGCTTTATCAGTGGATTCTTGAAATCAATTCGAAGCGAATGTCCACTATAATTAATTCAAGAGTCGCGTTGTCAGGCCGCCTGACTGCCCGAGTGTGTCTGTGTGTGTGTGTGTGTGTGTGCTCGGTACTTAGGCTAAAAAACTATATAAAATCTCGGCTTGATTTGAGGCTGAAATGCGGGAAGCAAATGTAACCTTGAAAAGTGATTTGAATGTGGGCAAACATGTCTCGCTCTCTGTCTGTGTGTGTGTGTGTGTGCGTGCATGAAAAAGCCAAAAATAAGTTGAGACACTCACTCATTCACTCACATACGAGTATGAGCCACAAAACCCCCACATAGCAATGCCCAAAAAAAAAAACACACACAAAAAAAAAAGCACAAAAAAATGTGCTCACGTTGCTTCTCGGTGCTACCTTTCGGTAAGGTAACCCGTAGCCCCCCCTGAAAAGCGAAATACGAAAAGACAACAAACTGAAAGATAGAAATAAAATGAAAAAGAAACGCTCTAGAGGCGTTTTACTTTTATTTTTCTCGGCCAGTCCTCTGTGTCTTTTGTCTGTTTGCCATTTGGCGCAAAAATGTCTCGAGAAATGTGTTATTTATGCGTGCCACAAAACCACAGGCAAAACATATTGCCGCAGAGCATCTCTGTGGAGCTCAGCCTCAGCCCCAGTCGCTGGCTGCCTGCTGCCATTGGCCCCCAGCTTCATTGTGTAATCGGCGTTTTGGCTATTGCCAACCAGTTGTTAATTTTGCCTGCCATTTGGCAACACACTCTGGCACTGGCACTGGCACTGGCTATGGCTCTGGCGATGGCAGGTGCTTTTTTTGTTGCCCATTGAGCCCGCATTTCAAATCATATTTTTCTGTCGAGACTTCTCAATGGCGGGAACAGCAGCGCACAATAAATCAATCTCCGACATCCCAGAAAGGGTTTTCCACTCCGCGATGATCTCATGGCTGTGTTACGCCCACAGTTGGCTTTGCATATTGTTTTTTGTTGAATTCCGTTTTAATAATTTCTCAATTTAAAATTTTCTACTAATTTCTCGAAATTGCTGCTATTTAATAATGTCCACCCTAATGCCGCATTCATGCTTGGTTTGGCAATACCTTGCCACACATTCCGTTTAATGTGTGGAGCGGATTTCGAACAGAGTCCAAGGTTATGATTTGGCCCAAAAGCAGTTCTTGTTTAATCGATTGGTAATTGTTAGGCAGAGTCATAGAGTGATAGAGTATATTCTCCTATCCATTTCCGATCTATCGCACACACTCTCATTCACATACACGAATCATTTTCAGCTTCTGGCTTATCAATGGGGCAGTGGCTGGGGGAGGGGCTTCCGGTGTTCCATCAATTAAAACGCTTTCGATGACCATGATACTCGTACTATTTGTTACCCCCATGCGATTACTATTATATTACCCACTGCATATGATTCGGTTTTTGATTTTTTGTTTATTTTTCGTTTGGTTTTTTATTCATTGCCGTCCATGCATATAAATGTGCTTGTAATTATCGAGTCGGAGACCATAGCGTAAATATAATTATAGATAATGCGAGCACACGAATATATAAAGCCATAAATTGATGTGCTGCATGCCACAACACACACTCACACTCACACACACACCACACACAACCAATTTCGAATATATATATAATAGAAAAGAAAAAAAAAACCAGAACACTCTCCTCCAATGAGCACGAACAGTTGTTTTTGTTGTTGTGTGCCCGTCCCACCCACGAACATTCGCCAGTGACCGACTGGACGCCGACGTTGGGCGTGCGATTAGCAGCGAAAAGCCAGACTTATGTAATAAACCACAAAAATCCACTTTAATATCCTCCAAAAGCAGCAGCATTCCCACAAAACTAATGACAAACAAACAAAAAAGCAACAACAAACTCTCAGCTGAACTCAACTCAAATGTGATAAATTCAGTAAACAAAAGCAAAAGGACATAAAAGCCCCAAAATATATATATGTATATTTAAATTGTGATAAAACTACGCAAAGGATGAATAATTCATAATCCAAAACAAATGAACATTTAAACGACTGAAAAGCAAACAAAATCAAATGCAACTCCATGCGACGCAGCATCAATCGAAAGCAATAGCAAAAGCAAAAGCATCTCAAATGATCGCCGTCCTGCCATCGAGCCCGAAACAAGCATCAAGTATTACGAGTAGAAACGACTCCACCTCCTCCGACAGCATCTCGAAACAGCAACAGCAACAGCAGCACCGATCCTCGACATCGACATCGACATCGACATCGACATCGGCATCGGCATCTCCTACTCCACTGAACTCAACTCTAACTCTACTGCTGAATGGTAAACTCTTGTCCTCCATAGCATTTTATTTGGATGTTGTGTAACTCTATCGTCATTAACAATAAACCATAGTATTGTACATGGACATAAACCCTATCTATCTCGCCATAGCACCATGCATACTCGTACTTCCAAATCGAAATCTATATGTATGTACATACTCGTATATTATTGTTCAAATTTGAAGGATATCCTCCGAGTCGATAGTTGTCATTGTATCATCCCAGAGCGCTGTTAAGCAGATGTAATCATACCAATGGCAATCAATCAACCAATCAATCAACCAGCCGATCGTTTGAGCACTTCAATCAACTACAATCGAATACCTTTGCTGTAAACCTGCTGCTGCTGCTGCTGCCGCTTTCCTAGCAAAAAGATCAATCAATTTATCTCTTATCACATATGTATCTCTCCCTCTCGCTCTCTGTCTGTCTGTCTCTTACTTGCGCATCTATCGTATACTATATTCTATATACATCAAAAAAAGAATACTATCTCGCATCGTACTCGTAATTTTTGTTGTTGTTGTTGTTCTTATCGTTGTCGCCTACAAAAAACAATATATGTATATGTAACCGAAACCATCAAGAAAACAACAAAATGAACAAGCCAAATGCCACGCCACGCACCAACAGAACAGAACAGAACTAAAAAGAAATCAATCGTCATGCCACCACCAACCAACACCACCTCTAATCAAAAATCGAACTCAGCGAATCAGTCGAATCCAAAAACCACCAAACCAAACCAATCCATAAGGAAATCTACTAAAAACCACTGCCGATGTCACCACTCTTTCCACCCGATCTCTCGCTCGCTCTCTCTCTCTCTCTCTCTCTCTCTGTCTTTCGCTCTATTTCTATATGTTAAAACCTAAAACCACCGCATCATCATGAAGAGCATTATCCCAAAAAAAAAAAATAGAAAAGAAAAAAAGTAAAGCAACAAACTGCACAAAGAGCCACAACACTTGAATCGTCTAACAATTAAAATTTAATGGGAATATCCAGAGAGAGAGAGAGAGCGAGAGGAAGAGATAAGACCGTAATAAATGAATAGCAAGGTCACACTGAACCAGCAACCAGCGTCCCTAATCTCTAGCGCTCTCGCTCTCTCTCACTCTCTGGCACTCTGCTTTCATCTATGCGTGTGTGTGTGTGTGTGCGTATGCTTGTGTGTGTGCCTGTGTGGTGTATGTTTTATTGTGACCAAAAACTGTTCTTTTAAAGAATGCCTTAATTTATACCAATTTTCCATTTCTTTTTCTTTTCGTTTATTGAACAAGTTTTATAATTGGAAAATTGCGTAGAGTTTAATTGAAAGCAAAACAAACAAAAAACAGAGCAACCGATGCAAAAAACCTCAACGAGTGAACAAGTGCACACCAATAAAAAGTTAGATAAACACAAAAAAAAACCAAGATAAATCATTAAAAAAATAAGAATAAAAAGAAAAATAAAACAAAAAGAGAGAGAACAAATCAATTCCGTCAAAAAGGCAAAGCGAAGACTGAACGGGAAAGGGAGAACATTTCCAGCGGCACAAAGGGTGAAAAGTGGTGATAGCCACATAATCCCCGCAATGGATAGTATTACGACCATGAGGACGGCCATGGACAGGGCCGCCGAGCAGCTGATACAGAAGTATGGGATTGAATCGATGTCGCGAGAGCAAGAGAATCAGAGGCAAGAACTCCAGAGGCAACAACAACTACAGCAGCAACAACAAGAACAAGAACAAGAACATTTCATATTCCAATATCAGCTATTAACGCCCACACATATGCCGCAATTAGCTAGTAACTATCAGCCACGACATTCCACAAACACGTCGTCGTCGCCCTCATCCACACATTCGCTGGCCAGCGGTGGCGGTGGCGGTGGCGGTGGCGGTGGTGGCAGCACCAACTCCAACTCCAACTCCTACTCCAACTCCTACTCCAGCGGCAGCAGCAGCACCAGCACCAGCGGCATCAGCATCTGCAATAGCAATATCACAGCAGCATACTCATCAGCCGTTCATAGCTACATTAAGAAGCTAAAAGCTAATCCCCAATACAATATTCAACACCATCAGATGGAGCTGCAACAGTCGCCGCTGAGTGAGAATGGTTCACCGAATGCGACGCCAGGTGCCAATACGCCGCCCGACACGACGGGGGCGTCGTCAGTCACAGCCTTAGCGACAGCCACAGCCACAGCCCTAGCACTGGGCTCGGTATCGGTATCAGCATCGGCATCAGTTGCTGCCACAGCAGCGGCATCCACATCCCAGCAGCAAGCATTGCCACTGGGCAACTATAAGACTGCCTCCTGTTGGTGCTACGGTGAGTGTGACCTAAGAAACAAAGCAATCAACATCAACAGCATTGAAACAATCAGAAAAGTTGCGCACAACTTCCTATACTACACCCTACATACTCGTCAAAATGAACACCACTTCTCCTATCTATATATGATCGTCTATCAATCGTATATATTGTATATATATGTACATATATAACTACTATAACTATCGAGCTACATCGCTACAACAAACCAACAAACAGCAACAGCATCAATCACCACGTCGCCTCATTCAGAAAATGCCGCCAGCAGACAAAAAAAAAAGATCCACAAAAAACCAGAAAAAATAATAAATACAAAGAAGCGCCCCCCAGAAACAAACAAATCCAACGGCGACCCCAGGAAGCTCCTAGCTATAAACGAATTATCCATTAACATTGCCAGTTGACAGTATTTCTTGTTGAGAAAATTAATCCAAAAGATCACACAACATCCAGCACAGCACAGCACACATCCCGCAAAACACAAACACAAAGTAAAACCAAAACCAAAAACCAACAAAACACTCATCGAAAACTGAGCAACAGAAAACCGAAACAAATCGAAACCAGCAGCCACCGCCACAATCGACTATATAAGAAATCCCATCATATGCTAATCGTACGCTTTAATGTGGGCGTCCATCTAAAAATTTGCTTTCCACTTTTATGTAGGTACACATGTGCTTTTTGTGGGTCTGCGGGGGGCCCTAGTGATTCATGGGTGTTGCATAAATATTACGGCATGACATATGTATATTCCGCTCGTATTTTAGGAGAGAAACGAAATGGGTTACGGAAAGGAAGGGAAAGGAGAAAGAAGGAGGTTGCAAAGCCACTGCAGTGATTTTAAAGAGTGTTAAATATCCATTGATTACGGCTTTGCCTGCATTTCTTGACATCTGTTTTCCTATCGATGGTAAACTTCCTATTGTGCTTAGCATGGACATTCCCTTAAGTGGACATAAGCCCGGCTCCCTCCCGCGGCTGTGGCCTAATGAATGCCGTGTAGTCCGGGCATTTGTTCGCGTGTCACATTTGGCCACATTACACATACGTCGCGTGGTACGCGACAACCACTTGGCTGCAACGAACTCTGCTTCAGCGATTTGCGTGCTGCAGATTGCTGCACGGAGGTGTTTCTATTTTTCATTGCATTCGTTTTGGTTTTCCCGGGGGAAAAAGGACAGGGAAGAAGGACCAGAGAGACGGCGAGTGTGCCAGCTTGTCGTTAGCCTAGTTTTCCGAGTTTTCCACAACCAATCCTGCACACAATGCATATGAAATTAGTCTCCAGTCTGCCTGCCACCCGGCCACCCGGCCACCCTGCCTGTGCAACGCCCACTTGTATGCCACAAGCAGTGCAACCCTCTGGGCGGTCTGGCCAACGTGCTGCAAGTGTTATTTATGGCAGTCACATAATTTAAGCTGCAGCTCAGTGTCAACAGCCAGAAGCAGAGGCAGAGGCAGAGCCACAGCAGCCTCGCTGCGTGCCCCTTGGCGGTAGGTAGGTCCTGGGTGGCCCATAAAAACCCCTTAGTAAATGGCCAACTTTGCGGGCTCTGCCCCTGCAATATTTACTGTGCAGATTGCAGCCAAATTTTATTTATTTCTCCTTTGTTTTTGCGGTTATCCACATTTGATAGATATCTGACAGATGCATCCGGCAAAAAGGCAAACAGGCCAACCAGGCCAACCGGCAATGTTGAAGCTATTTCAATTATTTTAAAGCATTTTGCAATTCGCTTTCTGCAAACGGAAATTGGCCAAACTGTGGGCGTGGTGTTAAATATGTGGGCTGTGGCTTGCAGCTCTTCTGCTCTGCCTCTCTGCTCATTTCGCTTTTGTTTTCGCCTTGCAAATTCCTTTGCAAATCGCATTTTCACACATGCTTGCAAAGCGGGGCAAACGGTCTCCCATGCACCCTTCCCCCCGCCCCCACTGCAATGTCATCGCTTGTGCGCGGCGACACCATGTGTGTTGCATCTAATTAGAGAAATACTTTTGAAGGACACTTTGCCCCTGTCCACTCTGTGCTCTGCCTCTGAGTGGCAATAAGACCAAGACGACGAGGACGTCGACGACTGGCACACATTTCAGCATATCTATGCGGTGGGATCTGTGGGGTGGGATGGAAGGGCGAGCGAAAGAGAAGCTATATTTAAACAAAACGAGTGCCAAGTGGCAAGTGGCAGCGACAACGGTGGCGCGTCGGTGGCACAGTCTTGGGTTGCCTGCCTCAAGTCGAGTCGAGTCAAGTCAAGTAAGGCGGACAGACGGCTGTGGCAGCGCCATTCAGGTGCAACGCGCTTAGATCTGTGACGCTGCCACGCTGCCGCATGGTCGTTTGTGCAATAGAGCGTCTCCGCTTGACACATTTTATTTATTAATTGAAATTTGTTTGTTTACTGGCGCGGCCCTGGCAGGCGACTTCAGTCTGTGTGAGATGCCCTCTCCACAGTGGCCACTGGCTGGTGGAAGAAACCTTGAGTGACTAGCTGTTCTTCTAGGCTATGGCTGGGGTATCCACTGTGCGACATATGCCTCATACATCATCTTGTTGTGGCGTCTACAATGCCCTTCCTGGTTTTGACACTGCTTTCTGGATCTCTGGGGGGCGGGGCATATGTTTTCATTTTCTCCCATCAATGATCTTGTCATTGAGTCTAGGACTTTGAGCTTTGGGTCTGTTCTACTCTCTGTTTCTTCTTCTGGGAAGGGTATCCACTGTAACCCCCCCATCTGACATTTTCGCTCATTCCTTCCACTGCCTTACATCATCCAATTGTTATTGTTATTGCTATTGTTACGTAGTTAATGTGTATTTGTAAGCAAGCAGCATATTCCGCTAAATATAAACCTCTATTCTCGTTCTTCTCTTTGCCATTTCAGGTGAGTCAGTTTGTTCTGGAATTGAGGTTGAAATTGAAAATAATAACAATAATCATATTCATCATGGTAAGCTTTCTCACACTTTCATTAAATACCATTAAAGCCATCTTTGTCTAGCCAAATGATCAACTAATTAAAGCGATTAATTCTAAACCACTAAAGAGCGTAGAATCAATGCTATCTGTACCGTTTCGTTGTGTCTCTGTATCTCTGTTTATCTGCTTTGAGCTTGACTTTCAAAACGACTGAGGAAAAACGAAAACCGACTTTGACCCAACGAACATTAACCTCCGAACCCTTGACCAACTTTTTAGCCAGCACAAAATTGTGGTTGTAAGAGGTTTCTTTTTTTTTTGGGGCTAGTACCATTGCCATTACGATTACGATTGCCACTCGGATGACCTGCGTCCGTCCCGTCCGATCCGATCCGGTCCGGTCCGGTCCGGTCTAGTGGAGGAAGTAAGCGGTTCACTCATGTGTTTCGTGTTCATGTGTGTCGCCAGCGCATTCTGTCCGTTGCATCTCATCACGAGCGTCTCATGGCCTGCCACAAACCACAAATCGTACCACAACAGCCACCCAAACAGACCACACAGTCGAACCACACCGCCTGCACCACCATAACCAAAACCCGCCCATAGCCATAGCCATAGCCACACAGCAAATAACAAAAAAAGAAAACCAAACAAAAAATTCAACTAAAAACTAAACCAAAATTTAATTTCAATAACCAATAACCAAACAAACAAAAGAAAAGCTAAAACTAAAACAAAAACTAACCAAAAATCGAAATTTAAGAACGAATCGCCGTCGTATCGTTGCGAGCGCCCCGCCGAACGAACAAACGATCGTCGCTGAAAGAGAGCTGTTATTATTTGTTTATAATTTGTAGCTAAAAGAACATAGAAGAAACTAACCCAAACAGCAACAGCAACAGCAACAGCAAAGAGCAACAGCCAGAGCCGCCCCAGCCCCTCAAGTGCCCTGTGCCCTAACCCGACTAACCAGAACCCGAACCCCTAATCTATAACCCCCCTTCTACCTCCCCCAACAACCATTGGTCGCTCTGTGAACCCCGTTTCGATTCTTTGATTGCAGGCGAGACAACGTATCACATGAAAATACTGGTGCCCGCGGTGGCCTCTGGGGCCATCATTGGCAAAGGAGGCGAGACGATCGCCTCCCTGCAGAAGGACACGGGTGCTAGAGTAAAGATGTCCAAGTCGCATGACTTCTATCCAGGTGAGTCCCGTCTCTCCATGCTAAACCCCCATGAGCCTCCAACTGAACCGATCGTATCTTCGGTTTTTTAGGCACCACCGAACGCGTCTGCCTGATCACTGGATCCACGGAGGCCATCATGGTCGTGCTGGACTTTATCATGGACAAAATCCGCGAGAAGCCCGACCTGACCACAAAGATCATCGATGCCGAGTCGAAACAGACCCAGGAGCGGGACAAGCAGGTCAAGATCCTGGTGCCCAACTCCACAGCCGGCATGATCATCGGCAAGGGCGGTGCCTTCATCAAACAGATCAAGGAGGACAGCGGCTCCTACGTTCAGATCTCGCAGAAGCCCAAGGATGTCTCGCTGCAGGAGCGCTGCATCACCATCATTGGCGACAAGGAGAACAACAAGAACGCCTGCAAGATGATCCTCTCGAAGATCGTCGAGGACCCGCAGTCGGGCACCTGCCTGAATGTCTCCTACGCGGACGTCAGCGGGCCGGTGGCCAACTTCAATCCGACCGGCTCCCCGTACGCCACCAATCAGAATGCCATCAACTCGAGCACCGCATCGCTCAACTCGACGCTGGGCACCTCCATCGGTGGCGCCAACTCGGCGGCCAGTCTGCTAGTCAACGGCACCGGCATCAACTTGTCCATCAACCTGGGCGCCCCCAATCCGGCGCCCAACCTGGCGGTTGCCAACCAACTGCTCGAGCATATTAAGGTTCGGTCCCATCCGCTGGTGATTACTGATGATCAGTGGCGTTCCCAGCTCTGGCAGATGACTAACCAACGAATTTCTCGGGCTTCCCCCTTGCAGGTTGCCATGCGCGGCTCTGGCTACTCGGAGACCGTCACCACTGAAGTCTGCAACGCCCTGGGCGTCCTGGCCAAGTACGGAGTCCTCGGCATGGGCGTGGGCGTGCCCCACACCAACGGTGCTCACTCGACGCTGGGCAATTTCCTGGGCGTGACGACGCTGGACCAGCAGACGGCGGCCGCCAATGCGGCCAACGCCAGCAATGTGTTTGGCGCTGTCGGCCAGGTGAATCTGGAGCAGTATGCCGCTGCAGCAGCGGCTGCCGCAGCCGCCAGCCGGCCGACACAGTCGCAGCTGGACGCCGCCGCGGCCCAATTCGATCCATTCCGCCATCTGGGCTCCGCCACGGCGCCGGCCACGCCCGTCTCGCTGAACAACAACAGTTTCGGGCTGACAGCCGCCACGGGAGCGGCGAACAGCGCCCAGCTGGGCGGCCTCAGCAAGAGCCCCACACCCGGGGACCTGAGTTCCAAGGACTCGAAGAACGTGGAGGTGCCCGAGATGATCATCGGCGCAATTCTAGGTGGGCGCCATTACTATTACCCCTACTAAATGCAAAACGCAAAAACAACCTACCAGAAACTACAGCAACAACGCCGCAACTCTATTTACCGAACCCCGAGCTCCTCCTGCCCCACCTGCCCGATCCCTAGCACACACCAGAAGCCAAAAGATGGAAAAGCCGAAAGAGTTAACCCACCCCGCCCCGCCCCGCCCCCCACATCGCACTCGTATCCCATACTCTGCGCTTTAGCCATAGATCAGATCCATTAGACATAGCCATAGTCATTCCAGCAGACTCATCGTAGGGCAGACTCTCAAGAGATCTGCTGCATTCGAAGCATTCCGTTCAACATTCTGTATATGATATTCCCAACAGATGCATCCAACTTATAGCGAAATTTCTAGTCAAGTTCTTGCCTCACACACAACCCGCACGACCCATGAGTCCACGATCCACTCCCATTCCGATCAACTGAAAGTTCGCACAAGTTTCCCGCACAGACATTCCCAGTATCTGAAAGGCAGCAGCAGTTAGTAGTAGGCATTAGCTTTAGACCCCCCCCACATTACCACCCCCCCAAACGTTAGGTTGTAGGTTTCTCCCTCACATTTTTTTTATTTTTAACGAATTTTTTCTTACCTATACATACGACAGATACGAAGATGTATGTGTATGAATACTTATGCCCCCAGTCGGCTAGTGCAATTCTTGGATAATTATGTTTGTTGGATGCTGTTATATTTACCTCAGTGTCATTTATAAGGTCGTTAGGTCATTAGTTAGTAGGGTCACGGCATTCTGACCAAACCACTCTACCCTCCCCCCCAAAAAAACCAACATTCCAGAGCTTATTCTTGTGTGTGATGCCTTTTGGTGTCGTAAGTTTCTATCCACAAAACACTTAACTGCTTTAAAAAAAACACACACCTGAACACCTGCACACCTTTCCATATACAATATACAACATATATCTATATATATATATAACTCGTAATCGTATATAAACCACACATATTGTCATATAACTATTCTTAAAATATATTTAACATAAATCTGATGCAAATATTCCAGGTCCCAACGGTCGTAGTTTAGTTGAGATTCAACATGTTTCTGGCGCAAATGTTCAAATTTCCAAAAAGGGCATATTCGCACCTGGCACTAGAAATCGCATTGTAACCATTACTGGTCAGCCGAACGCCATTGCCAAAGCGCAGTTTCTAATTGAGCAGAAAATCACCGAGGAGGAGACAAAGAGGGCGCGACAAATTCCATTAACCACTGTTGTGAATTAATAACCAAGTAAACCAATCAATCAATCCCCCAAAACCAATCAAACAACCAACAAGCAACACACAACATACAAAACACCACAGCAAAACAACAACAACAACACAGCATACACCCTTCCCTACCCTGCCCTACCCTACCCTACCCTACCTATAGGCTATAGCAAGTTTTTCCCTTTTAAACAAAAAATTGTTCATTTTCTGTAAGAAGCAACACCAAAAATGAGAAAAAAAGCAAACAAAAAAACGAAATAACTAAAGAAATATTAACTTTAAACAAACGAATAACAAAAACAGAAACAACAACAAGAGAAATAAGAGAAAGGAAACTACAGCAATAGAAAAAATAAACAAAAAACCAAAACACCAATTGTTATGCGAAGTGCAAAGAAAAGTTAAACACTTAATAAATGTTAATTATGTACTGCATATACCTCTCCCTTTCCCTCCCATTCACCATTTTGGGTACCTCGAAACCCCCAAGGAGAAATGCTTTAAGCCGTAGAGAAAGGAAGAGAGGAAACGCGAAAGGAAACTTGTATAATAATATGGACTATACTATGCCTCTACTGTAGAAGATGATTGTTGCATTTGTTGTATCGAAATCAAAGTTAAAGCCCAGATATTGTAATGCCAGAGATCGGGTATACATAAATAGTTAGGAAGAAGGCAAAACTGTTTGGGTCTTTTGTTTTGTTTGCTTGTGATGCGTATGTGTTTGCGTTGCGTGTTCTGTTTTTTTGGTTTTTCGGCCCCGACAAAAGCTATATACGACCCCCACACACACACACTCACACACACATATATATGGGGCATATATACATATGTATATGTTATGTACACACGTTGTTGAGTCTTGTTTATATATTATCCACACACACATATGCCCATACATATATATATCTACATATGCCACCACCACACACACACACACTTACACGATACACTAAAAAATATTAGCATTACGTTGAACTAAAACGAGCTGTGGAAAGGCCACCAAAAAGGCCTCTTCCTTTCCGTGTACTGAGCGAGCGTTTTCAGTGAAAACTTCAGGTGATTCTTAACCTCGAAATAAGGTAAATATTTTACAAGAAAAAACTACGAGTACTACTACTGCTGACAGGCTAGTGAAAAGTGTTGTTCCCCCCCACCCAAACCAAAACCTTTAAAAAATAAAAAACTACTGACATATTACGTTCTTTCGTTACCGTTTTCTTTTTCCTGTTTTATCTGTTTTCTGTTCTCTGTTGTTGACCCCTCTATTTCCCCCCCCCCCCTCCCCTATTGCTTACATATATATATATATATATACACGATTCCACAGCTTTAAAAACAGAATATATATATATATGTATAGCTATTTAGTTGACGTTGATCATGATAATGTTGTTAAGTTTTAGAGACAGACTATCTGTTCTATCCCCCATACAATCGAAGTGGTGTTAATGTGTTGCGCGCGCACGTGAGTCTCCCTTTGGTTGTGATTTGTGCTCCCGATTTACAATCATTGTTTGGTATATATTTATATATATTTAATTTATACCTATGCGATTTGTAAGCTGCCAGTTTGAGGACTGCACCTCTTGATTTCCTTTATTTTTGTTTTGTTAACTTCATATTCCTTTTTTCCTTTTACGTTTTTTTGGTAAATTTAGCACATTTGTTTCTTACATTCTTAATCTTAAGTCGTACATTTTCTTCACATCACACTCTTTTGATTGAGACCCTTAATTAAAAGAACAAACAAAACAAAAAGAAAACGACATTTCTCTGTAAAATATTCTCATATGAAAGCATTCATTTAGGGTTTTCTTCATGCCACAAATATCAGACAAGCCACCAAACGATTTCCCTCTCTTAATTTTAAGTATTGTTCAATTATTAAACATAATTTCGACAAAACATTTCACAAACCCCACAAATTTTATGTACATATCTAGAATGCAGTGTAAAGACAACAAAAAAACAATTTAACATCACATTGAAACACAAAAAAAAAAATCAAACAAATTTTCCGCCTTATCATACATACACACACACACACACACAAAGACAAGGAAAAGTCCACATACCCCCATCCATACAGAGAGAGAAATGCCTTACTTGTAATGAAATTTTTCTTATTTTACTTTATTCCTTACACATAATTAAGTTTAACCTTTCTTTTTGATTAATAAACAAAGACAATGATGAAACGAAATTTCAATAAAATCTGAGAAAAACATGCAACGTTTTATGTGTTTAATTTAATTTGTAAAAAGCGCACCAGGTGCAACACCAAGCCACCACCACCACCACCTCAGCTCACGCACTAACCCAAACAGCCACAAAACGTATCCTAAAACCAGTCTACAACATTATCATGACCAATCAGCAATCAATCAACCAACCCAACAACCAACCAACCAACCAGTCAATCAGTCAGTCAGTCAACCCAACCAAACCACTCTCTTTGATACGCTCTCAGTATCAATATCAATATTTCAATATCAATTTCAATCACTGAAAACGCTCATCAATGTAGGGAAACGAAGGGACATTCAGATGGAAAAAGAAAACAGCAACAGCAAAAACAGCAACCAATCGTAAGCTAAGTCTATGTTTAAGTTGAAAAGTTGTTCTTATTAATTTGTTTTGCTATTATTGTTAAAACTTACATACCTACAATTGTTCTTATTTGTGCAATATTTAGATAATACGATAAAAGTATGAAATCAAACGGAAAACTAGAGGAGATAATTGTGACAAAACAAAAGAAATCTTGTCTTAAAGAATAACTATTACCTAACTACATAAACGAGAGGAAAAACGAAACAAAAAATGAAAGTAAATTTGAAAGTACAGTCGTAAATGCTAGTGTGCCTTGAAATATGCATTAACATCCAAAACAAAAACCAAAAGAAACAAATATCGGAAGGGAATAAAGATGATGTTGGTGTTTTAATTGAAACTATTATTTTATGGAAAACATAAAGAAAAAAAAACAGCAGAACGTCGAGAGAAATGATAAGCAATAGATCGTCTAAAGTAGGAATTATCCAGGCAAAACAGCATCACCACCAGCAGCAGCAGCAGCAGAAATCCACTAAAACAAGAATCACAACAAGCATAATACACAGATCCCCTTTCGTCCACCCCCCACCCCCCACAAAAGAAACCAAAAACCAATCAACAACCTACAAAATTCAACAACAAAACGACATTTACTTTTCGATTTCGTCCTTTTTTTTGGGTCACATGTCAAATTCAGCAACGGGAGAGCAACGAACAATCTATCAGAGCCACCCAGAGAATCCAAGCACCACAAGAACGCCAACTAACTCAGATACATACCCCCACCCCCCCACAGACACACACACACACCAACACGCAGATACACACATGCATACATGTCCCCCCCCCCCCATACATACACACATTCGTACTAAATATCAGTATCACATGCGCGCGTGCTCACTGAGTTATGTTTAATGTATGAGTTTTATATGACATATATATATGAACTTATAGTAGAAGAAAGGAAGAAGGGAGAATAACCACAAATATATATACATATATTTGTACTGGATCTGTGATATGTATTTAAAGAAAAACAAAAACAAAACAAAGCAAAAAGAAAGCAAAAATATATTTATTAAACGAAGAAGAAGTCAAATGAAACTTGAAATTAATTATGAAATAATTAATTTTTTTAATGAGACAACTAAGAGAAAAGAAAAGCTTTACTTGAAAAGCAAACAAATTCCCCGAAAATCAAGTTCTCAATTCAATTCATCAACAAAAATCTGCAAGGACACAGTTCCAAGTCGGAGGCCCCGACCACACCCACAGGCACAGCTACAGCCCCAGCACACCCCCCCCAAATCCAACTCCATTTCTCAGCAAATGTCCGATATATGTCCATTTACTCCCCCTATGTTATCCCCTTTATTGTGGGTTGTGTGTGGGCTGAGGGCTGGGGGCGTGACGAAAGAGAGGACAGAAATAAGAGGGGACAAAGGTCAGAGGATCTGTTCAGGATACATGAGTGTCCTGCGCTTTCGACGTGTTTATGCTTGTTTGGATTTTTATTGTTTGAACGCGTTTGTTATTTGCTGTACAAATTGAAGCTTCACGCATCTCGCGCCATCGGAGTTCAGGTCGGAGAACGGACTGTGGGGAAGATCGATCCATCCAAAGGGATGATATTGGATGATTGCATGATTGCTTTGTGCTCACCCTTCAATTGTTAATGCCAAGCACCTCCCACACCTTCCCCCAGCCACTTATCAGACACATTCTGTCATCCAACCCAATCACCAAACTATCGCCACTTCAACTCCAATTTCCACTGCAATCATTAGAAGAAAAAAAAGAGAAACTTTGGATAGACGTGTGCATTAATGTTTGTTTTTGTTCACCGATTCAGAAGGAGAGTTTTTTTTATTAAAGGCAGGATAATTAATAACAATAAGAGGAAAAGAATAGAAATATGGAAGGATAGGACGGATAGGATAGGAAGAAGGAGAGTAAGGAAAAGTAAAAGTAAAACAGCTGTTATTTCAACGACGGAGTCTATTAGTGTTAAAGTAGTACCACATAAAATGCAACTTTTATTAACTATATACATACATATATACATATACATACAGTACATGAATATTTAAAGTAATTCAAATTTGAGTAAAACAAAAAATAAAAAACAAAAACAATAATGAAAAATCCGTAATTTGCTAAAGATACAAAAATATGTAAAGAGGAGTTCAATTTATCAATCAAATCTCGTATAGTGCATACATACATATATATATGGAATCATTAATACATACATAAAGAACTTAAACGAAGAAAAGAAATGAAAACAAAAGAAAGAAAAGAAAAGAATCGTTAAATATAATTTGTTATGCTTTGCCACCCCACACTGTTATTAGAACAATTAAACATTAACGAATGCATATGTGTATTACATATACATACATATTATATATATATATATATATATATATAAATACACACCTATATATAGACATACACACATACAATATGCAAGCCCAAGAGATGTTTCGAGGGTACGAGGCGAGTACTAACTGATTCATAATATAACCTCAGTATAGCCCATGTATTGTATAAAGCTATTCGACGGAAGACAGCTACGGAGCATTCGACAGCCACAACAGAAAAGAAAGAACCGAGCAGAACACAATTCAACATTAGTGAAATATAATAATAAATATATATATATTTAATATACATATATATATAAATACATACATACACTAAAAGTATAAAAAGTAGTCGTTAGTGTGATACATAAATTAATATTAAACAATTCAAGCAAATAAAAGCGGTTTAACGATTGAAACTAAACAACCCACTGGGAATGATCTGTTGGGCCGCACTTTGCCAACATCTCAAAGTGCTCCAGCTCCTCCTCATAGGTACATACGATATATGTATAGCAGCCCTACCTATCGTTTCTTTGTGTTTCCTTAGCAAATGGGTCTGCGTTGAAGGGTTGAAAAATTTACATTTTAGCTATAAGGATTGCTTCGGATATTGCTGTGCAATATCTGATACGCTGGCAAAGTGTATCCGTAGATTAGATACAAGGAAGGAACCTAGGATATACACACCTAGGAGTACATACACACATAAGTCATAACTCATGCAAGTGCATCACAGTCATAGCGAAGAGATATATGTATACCCTCTGAGAGTCACCACACCATTCGAAATGCAATATACACGTATATTCAATGTACAAAATAGTTAACTGAAAATTAAAATTTGGATCGAAACAAAAAAAAACAAAGCAAACATATGCCAATGTTTGTGGGTATTTTCGAAATTTCTTCTCATATTGTACAACTAGTAGATATGTACTTTGTCGAATCCAATCCAATCCAATCCAAAAAGTAGCATACGTGAGTACCTTAGCCAATGAGAACAAATGTTAAATAAAAAAACGAAACGGCCTTCACGATTTGTTGCAGCAGCTCGCTCCCCGAAAGTCCAATATTTCGCTCAATGTAGAATTTCCGATTCCGATTCTGTTAATATTTTATACAAACGACTAGATATAACCGTATAGCCAGCAGGGAGGGCGTAAGGAGGTTAATTCGATATCATTACTTTGCAAAAACAACTTCTTAACGTTTTCTTAGGAGAATAGTACATTATAGAGGAAATACTAGCACCCCTCGTCACACAATGTCAAATTGTCCGTTGCACTCTCTATAGGAATTACGAACAGCAGCCACAGCAATACAGAGCAGTTTCGATCTCTCAATAGTTATGTAGAAGACACAATGAAGAAATTGGCGTGGATCGGTGGTCATTCGGAGGCGCGAAACATTTAGCAGAAAAACCAACATCATGGAAACTCATTCAAAAGTAAAAGTACTAAATCTTTTATGATTTGACTGTGATAATAATAATGACAAAACGAGAAAGGTAGAACGGAGGTGGAGAACAAATTAAACAAATATAACATAGAGTATAGTATATATAAATGTATATACAATACCCCCACGTATATAGGCGAAGCTAATGTAATATTAACGTAGGTGCGATACAAATTGAAGGCTCAGGCGCAGGCTCCCTCAAAGTAGGCAAATCGAATTCGATCAGATGGTGGACGAAACCGAATGAGAATGAAAATGAGAACGAGAGAACATGCAATGTATTTGCGGAGAGAGAGACGTGTTTTACTTATACATATTAGCAAAATATTTAAATAAAATTTTAGCAAAACCAAACCAAACCAAACCAAGCCCCAATAAACTCGAAAGAAAAACGAAAAATAATGAATAGAAACCCAAAATGGAAAGTGGAAATGACGGATCAGGTAAAATCCTAATTAAATTAAAGAAAGAAAATACAAAAGTATAAAATGAAATCAACGATATTTAGTTATGCTCTATTTACAATTTATAATCAATTGAAGTTTTTTAACGATCAAGTAGTAAAGCAAGGATTTTATAAATTTATTCGTTTAGCATTCGAAAACCAAATCAAATGGATCACACATAACCACGAAATAGTGTAGGATTTCTTTATTTCTCAATATCATTTAACTTGACAAAAAACGAGATATAGATTTGAAAAAATGCAAAAGCAAAAGCAAATGCGAGACACATGCCGCAATGAAATAAAACATAGTATAGTGAAATCTTTAAACAATTAAGTCAAAAGGTATCCCAAACAAAAGAAGATTCTTTAAATGTAGCTCATTCAAATTTTAACAAAACGAAAAACATAATTTTTGCAACTAAACAAAACATAAGAAAAAAACTTGTACAATTGCGAATAAAAAACGTATGCAAAACAGTTACTCCTCTCTACATACATATATATATATACATAGCTATATAACCCCCAAAAAAGGATCATACTCGATAAACAAAAATCCAAAAACCGAAAACCGAATAAAACATTAAAGATAGTGAAAGAAGAAGGATAATGAAGATTGCAAGAGAACTCTTTACGGTCTTGGCCAGCAATAAAACGGAAAGCTAAGCTCTAGGTAGGCTGATGATCGATCATCGGTACCGATAATAGATACCGATACCGATACAGTACAGTACAGTACATGTATATCGAATGTAATGGTATGGTAATGTTATGGCATGCGTTTGGCGCATCTGTATGTAATAGTATTTATAGTAAAAATTTGTTGAATACATATATACACACGCAGAAACATACTAAAACACACACACACACACAGACACCCAACCAACCAGAAACGCCAATAAGTGCATACGACACAAACACACACACATAGAAACATTATAAAGATCCGCATCCGCATCCAGGATGAAAGAATAGAAATTGCAAAAGCTAGGACGGTACATAAATGAATTACAACATGGAATACACATTACACATTTAAGAACGATTATATGAAAATGACGAAACTAATAAAAATTATATTATAAATTAAACTGAAGTTTCTCTTTCTTCTTTTTGTTTATTTAAATATTGAATATAAATGCGATTAGAATGTTGATATTCCTATTAGTCTTTTCCTATTTGCCAGCAAATTTCGGTGGACAGTCGGGCTGTTGATGAGGATGGCTGCTTTTGAAGGCTGGCAGGCTCTGTAGCTTATGATCCAGGCGAACGATGTTCGGGTATGGGCTCAGGTCCACTTTGTACCTGCAAGAGAGAATACAATGGAAGTACTTAACTGAAAAATTAACCGATTTGGGTGTTTCTTCACATTCGGGCATTGAAGACCTGCGGCACGAGGCATACATCCGCCATGGATAGTTCATCGCCCACACAATACTTTCCAGCGGATCCGGCGAGCACGCGATCGAGGCCCTGAAATCCGCGAGCTATCCAATGCTGTGCCCACACGAGGCTTTTCTCCTTGCCCACATGCTCCAGGACCAAGCGATTCTGCAGGGGCTGAATGGCCGAGCAAATGAGCTCTACGATCTCACGGACCTTGGCGCGTTTCATGACATCCTGTGGCAGCAATGGGATCTTAGGCCGCGTCTCCTCCAGGTAGTGCATAATAGCCACCGAGTCGCACAAAGAGTGTCCATCTGTAGACATTTCAACATTAGACCGGCCTTCCGCACTACAATCATGAAGGCAATACTCACCGATTTGAAGCGATGGAACTGTCTGCATGGGATTCACTTCACGATACTTGTCGGTATAGGCATGATCTTCGCCGACCTGGAGTAAACTGGTTGCTTGGACATCATAGGGGATCTGTTTGAGGGTCAACGCAATGCGAACACGCCAGGAGCACGAGCTTAACCAAGTGGCGTAGAGTATGAGTCGGGGTTCGTCCGCAACGGTTGTCTCCATCTTGGGCACAGAGCTGGAAGCAATACTAGCACTAAGTGGTGGCCTAAAGAACTGAACACGTTGCAAACCCTTGTGGGCCAATAATCTCAGCGCTGTCATTGCAACTGGATTGAATATTATCTGCTTGTAGAGCTAATATAATTGATCTCTTATCTCTTATCTCTTGTTTACTTTTTTTTATAGATTATGAGCTTTCAGGTAACTACGAATATCGATAGATCGATTGAAACTGTCGTTGGTATTTTTTTGTAAGCCAATTTCATCGTCAGGTATTTACGTGTAGATTTACGTGTAATTACCTGTGTGTTATTTAAATAAATCTATTTATAAATTAAGAGCGAGAGAAACTTTGACCATTTACTATATGTTCACCTTTGCGTATCGCATTTTACTTGATCTGGTGATGCCCTATAATGCCAGTGATCCAACCACAGCGATTTTTGGGAGCCACAACATAATCAGAAACTTATAGCTTTAGCTTAGTTTAGTTTGAAGTTTATTTATTAATAGTATATGGAACTGTTACAATATTTCGGAAATTATGAATATTAGTTTGTTGGTTTTGTTCGATTTCAATTTGGTTTGCTTTTGGTTTGGTATGCGAAAATGCGCAGCTCTTTTTATATAAGTTTTTATATATATTTTGTATGTATGTATATTTGTATGATGTGACTAATGTCCTTCGTCCTTCGGCTCTTGCATTGTACCGTCATGCAGCAGTACTTGGCATTGGCAGGCTTACAGCTACTCGTACACGGGTTTATGAACAGATTCTCACCCTATAGCTTACATCGACTTTCTATTAAAAATACTGTGCACCTAATTTGTTGGCTTTGTCATTCGTCTATGTGCATTGAGTGGAGTTGAGAGAAATACTTTAGTTAGTTAATTATGCATTTGCGGGACCACTTGGAGCCATAAAATAGTTGACCCAACACTGACCGATCGATGGATCGATCGATGGATTCTCGTATATTACTTATGAGTTATTCGATTTAACATATAGTTTTGTCTGTTGGTATAGTTTACTTAATTCTTGACTGAAGTTTTGTACTTTGTGAACGTTTTGTCTAGCGTATGCCCAACTTTGACATGAAGTACTTATACGTATATGTATATGTATATATATCTTTGTATCCTCGATAGTATTCATATTTTTTGTTTTGGTTTTTCGTTTTAGATCCCTGAATTGAATTTTGCTTTTCGTCATGAGTGTTCCTTGAATTTGTTAAGTTTTTGTTAGCCTAAATAAAATGCATAAAAATAAGTTACATTTAATATGTATATGAGTTCATCTTTTAGATCATGTTCACATTGACAAACTAAGGGAAATTATGGAATTTATTACTCTTTCGTTCTTTTTTTGTTTTTCTTGTTTTTGCTTCGTTCTTTCTTGAGAATTTTTTGGAATTTTGAAGTTTTTGAATTTCGTGCTGGAATTTCGTTATGTTATCGATAGTATTTTTATGCATTTATGCATATTTCAAATGCTGTTAGCAAATTTTTAAATCACATCCGACTGTTTATGCTTAATGGAATCCTCGCCAGCTCCTCGGCACCAACTCCGTCGTCCGTCCTCCGTTCCTGTCCACGTTCCCGTCCATGTTCCTGCTCACTTATCTGATTTCTGTGTGTGGAGTTTGTCTTGTGTGTTTGTTTGTTTCGGTCACGAACTGCAATTCACTTTTTCGTTTTACGGCGCTTTGCAGTTGTCGTCGGAAAATTCTATTTATTGGGCAGCTCCGGCGGACAGTCCGGTTGATTCGAGGGGTGGGCTGCCCGAAAGGCCGGATTGCTCTCCAGCTCGCGATCGATGCGCAGAATAATGGGATACGGGCGTAAGTCCACATGGAATCTGGGTAAAAATGGGATAGGCATTTCATCTCTGTTAATCTGTCAGTGGATAGTCTCACCTTCTGGCGTTGAACACCTGCGGTACGAGGCAGCAGTCAGCCATCGAGATCTCATCCCCCACACAGTACTTTCCGGCGGAGGTGGAGAGGGCCTTCTCCACCGCCCTGAAACCACGTGTTATCCAGTGCTGGGCCCACTCCTTCTTCTTCTCCTCGCCCACGTGTATCAGGACAATCAGATTCTGCAGCGGCTGGATGCCCGAGCAGATGATCTCCACGATTTCGCGCACCTTGGCCCGCTTGTGGACGTCCTGTGGCAGTAGGGGTCGCTGGGGACGCGTCTCCTCGAGGTAGTGCATAATGGCCACCGATTCGATGAGGGTGTGTCCATCTAGGGGGTGTGTTGTACACGGAAGTAGTATAAATTGGCACGACTTAAGAGCACTCACCGATCTGTAGGGCCGGAACCTGCTCCATGGGATTGACCTCGCGATACTCGTTGCAATGCTGCTCTCCACCGGACTTGATCAGGCTGATCGGCTTGATGTCGTAGGGTATCTCCTTGAGATTCATCGCAATGCGCACGCGCCAGGAGCACGAGCTGCGCCAATACGAGTAGAGTATTGGCTGTGCGTCGGAGGAGGAAACATTGGTAGCATTAGTAGACATTTTGTCACAAAAACCTTCTTTTCGCTTGCTGTGCCGGACGCCGACTGTCCGGCCCAGCCCCACAAATTCTATTACGAAATCTACATAAATTCTAATTTAAACACAGAGAGCGAGCCCAGGGCAGAAAAGAACAGAACAGGTTGCCACTGATAACGTGTTGGGGGCACAAACAGCACAAACGGCACAACTATTTTCAATATTATCCATCTAGTCAAACTGGTTTAATCATTTGCATTAAATGCCACTCGGCGCTATTTATGCCTTTGTTTACTCATTGATTAGGCTGCGGAGTTAAATCGGAACGAGATCTACTCTACTTTCAATTAAACACACTTATCGATTTGTAAGCACAGTTTAACACATTTTTTTCTTTTTTTCGCATAGGTATACCCACATGATTCATCGTATTGTAAGCGGCGAAATGCTGCAGACAGGAGCAACGCTAGAGACAGACTGATGTGATGGGGCAACAAAAGCACAGTACAGCACAGAGCACACAGCACACAGCACACAGCCAGAGCACGGAGCGGCGCGGCACGGCACGGCACAGCACAGAGTCAAGTTCGTCTTGCACCAAAAATAGCACCCGACAACAGCTGCAGAGCAACAGTGAACTCCGAATGACGAACACGCTGTGCTGCGAACGGAACAGAACAGTGAAAAGTGGCAATGGCCGCGGACGAGGACGAGCCCTAAAATGATATACATACAGCGCGGCCGCCGGATGGCTGCTGCTGGCCAATCAACCCAACAGGGCCTATCGACGACGGCCTACCCTACGCCCACCCACCCACTCACACACATGAATAATGGGTGTGTGTATGTGTGCACGGAAAGCATAATAAGTTCCCTAAAAGTTCAATGAACCCATGAGAAAGTAAAGCCGAAAGCGTCGGACAGCAGCAGCAGTCAAATCGCGAGAGACAGCCAGCAGCAGTGGCAATAGCCACAGAGTAGGCCGGGCCCGAACCGAGGCCGGCACCGCCGAGTCCCGAAGTATGTCGCACCCCAAGGTCGGATAGGGGCATTAACCTTAATCAAGTTGACGTTGTCCTGGTCCTTGTCCTCGTCCTCGTCGAACGTTACGATGCGAACCGAAGCGAGGCGAGGCGAGGCGAAAGCCAGCCGCGGCAGAAACGCGCCAAGGACACCAAGGGGAGCAAGAGGAAGCACAAGCAGCCAAGCACGAGAGGATATTTGGCTCAGAAGTTTCGTTGAGCAGCTTTGTCGGTCTGCCCGTCCGGCGCTTGTCCGCAGAGAGGGTGTGCTTTTTAGGGGTTGATTGCCGAGTGCCCGCCATTCCTGGAGTCCGGAGTTTGAGTTAAAAGCCTCGCCATTGGGTTGTCGAGTCCTCGCAGTAAGTAATCCATGTTGTGCCTGCACACGGCCATGTTGGCCGCCTGGCAACCCTATCCGCCGAAACTTTCGCAGTGTGTACGCGAGGGAGCTGTCCAACTCTGCAAGTCTGCGCATGCCCGATCCGAGCACAAAATCAAGGTATGAGCCAACCCAAGCCCCCCACCCACCCCCAGTAACGACTGAAGTCAGAGATTGCCTATGTCGCCCGCGTGGGGGGTATGAGTGACAATTCGGGTAATGGATTTCTCTGCCAAACAAGGCGCCAATCCAATGGCGCTGGGAACTCCGATTTGTGCTTACCTTTGCTATGGCCGATAGGGACATAGCGTTGTGGTGATACTTTGAGTAGTTAATTTTGAAGCCGTTCAGTGCCAACGCACACCAGGTGGACGAGTACAAATGTTTCTGTGATCCGAGCCGGTTCACTAAAAGCGGCTTAAACCACCACGAAATTGACAAGAGTTTACTGTTTCCGCTCTTGGATCGGATCGGACTCTCTATATCGGGCCGCGTTTCACTAATCACCATCCACTAAATTCTTCGGAATTATGCAAATTTTGTTTTGGCAAACTTCTGTTGTTGTTTGCAGCCGCTGAAATGCACTCAAAAGCCACGAGAGGAGAACGCTAAGCGACAGCACACACAGCTATAGCGACAGGATATGCCAGGACGCAGGACGCAACTGAACGACGGAACACACTGAACTAAATAAGCGAGTGCGAAAGCGAAAGCAAAAGAAAACGCAAACCCAAAGAGGACAATGATAAACTCCAGCAACAAAACATGAGTTGTGTGTGTGCGAAAAAGGAAGGGTGGGAGGACGAGAGCGAGCACAACGGAACAGGAGAATGTTATGAAAGAGCTTTTGCCGAAAGCTTTCATTCACAATAGCAGGGATCAAAGGGTCTGACATAAAAACAGGACCGTAAAGCTCTCATGTGACTAACACTTTATTTTAGATGTTTTTTCGCCTCATCCCAATCATTTCCCGCATTTAAGGCTACTGTTACTGCATTTTTTAAACTCAAATATGTGTACATTTGAAATATACAATTATTTGAATAAACTGTCATCCCGCCAAATGCTCAGTTCTATTAGTTGTGCTCTTCTCTCGCATGGCTTGGCTTTTGGTCACTGACGCGTTTTGCTGTTGCTTCGCACAAAGTTCGAATTTTCGAACTCGACTCTCGTCAACTGTTCATCGGTTTTTTTTTATACCCGATACTCAAAATGTATCACGTCCAGAAGGAATCGTTTCCGACCCCATTAAGATCAGCATCAATAGCCGAGTCCATTGAGCCCTGTCCGTCCGTCCGTCAGTCCGTCCCTATGAGCGACTAGTGCTCAAAGACTATAAGAGCTAGAGCAACGACATTTTGCATCCAAACTTCTGTAATATGTCACTATTAAACGTATATTTCAAAATTTCGCCCCACCCCCTTCCGCCCCCCACAAAGGATGAAAATCTGTGGCATCCACAATATTAAAGATACGAGAAAAGTAAAAACGCACAATCATAGAGAATGACCGTATCTATGAGATTGCTGAATCAGGATCAGATTGGATAATTTTTAAAGCCAAAAGGAAAAAATAATTTGCAGTGGCTACGCAGCGCCCGACGACATGTTCAGACACGTTTTCTGTCTCTCCCGCACGCACACATTGTCGCTCAATGTATAAATTTTGCGGTCTCCGCAGCAACTCACAACGTTCCCCGTTTTTTTACTTGATTCGACCGCAAAATGTTCTAATTATTTCTAATAATTGCCCTATGTTTACGATTCAAAAACCAAGCAAAGCACGTTCTTTACATCATAGAAGATGAACCATTTATTTTATTATAATTAGGGATTAGCGTTAAATCGGCGTATGCAATTGTTTGTGTTTAGTAGATATCGTGACACTTTTGCCAAAACTGAAAATTCAGAACAAATATACTTAGATAATGACGAACAACATGCCCATTTAGTCTTCAATGTATTCGAAGGGCTCTGGTGGCTCGGGCTCCTTCTCCTCATCGTTCATTGGACCGAAGGCGGCCACGGGTTCGACGAGTTCCTGTTCCTCAACCTTGCCGCTGTGCTGGAATACAATGATGCCGCCAATGGTGACCTCCTTGAGGGGCTCGTAGGTCTGGTTGTCGATGACGCTCAGGACCTTCAACTGTTGACGCAGGACGCGTGCGGGATTCTGGAGGATTTCGAAATTCGGTTCCGGCTCTTTCTTTTCCTTCTTCTCATCTTTCTTGTCCTTCTCTTTGTCAGCGCTTGTGCCGGCCGCTTCTTTGTCCTTCTCCTTCTCATCCTCCTTTTTCTTTTCCTTCTCCTTCTCGTCCTTCTTCTTGGGTTTCTCCTCCGCTGCCTTCTCATCCGACTTGGCCGCCGGCTCGGCCTTCTCATCATCCTTCTTGGCTGGAGTCGCACCCTCCTTGCTGTCCTCATCCACGTCCATTTTGTCGTCTTCCTTCTTGTCGGCATTCTCGCGACGCTTCTGTCTGGCGGCAATCGAGAGCACTGCCGTTGCCACCTTCTCTCGCTCCTCGCTCTTCTTCTCCTCCAGCGGGGCAGGGTAGGCGTACAGCGATGGCTTGGCAGCCGACTTGAACTCCATTTTGGGCATCTTCAGGTCCGAGTTCAGACCAATCACACACGTCGGCGTGAAGGCCAGCGACAGAGTGTGAGCCAGGGGGAACCAGTACCAGTACTGAGTGAAGGCCAGCATTCCGACGACAGCCTGCAGATTGGTGTGTCCGGTCCGTGATTGCAGCGAGAGCGTGGCGTTCCGTCCGCCGGCATCAATGATACCTAGCAATGGGGCAAAGCGATTATTTGTCATGTTTTACAATCCCACAAAAGGGGGGAACTCACCTTGTGCCAAGATAGCGCCGTATTTGGCCATTACATCCTCGTGTTTGTTGCTAATGACCTCCGCATACAGCTGGCGGAAGAAGGTGGTCTTGGGGCAGCTCTGGTCCGTGTGCTGTATCAGGATCATGGCCGAGGCAATCAATGCTCCCTGGCGCACAAAGTTCACGGGATCGAATTTGACCATCGGCTCCAGCAAAGCAATGGCTTCGCGCAGTCCAGTGCCGGCGCAGGCAATGCCCAAGGCCATCGCTGCTCCGTAGCGTACGTGCGGGTTGTAGGACTCGGCCAGCAGGCTGACCACCGAAGGGCACTGTTCCGGTGTGCGGAACAGTATGAAGCCAATGGCGGTGACGGCAGCCCGTCGGACATCATCGTTGACATCGGAGACGGCCACGTGCAGGAGTTTGCGGATGGCTTTGTTGCTCCCGGTTCCGTTGTATGCCATGGCCAGGGTGTACATGCCGGAGCGACGCAGGACGGGATCCTTGTCGGTGGAAAGACTGGTGACGAGGGGATCGGCCTCCTCAAGGCGAGAGAACATGGTAAGCGATATGCCGACAGCCAGACCCCGAAGGATCTTCTCGTGCTGCGTTTCCTGCGCATACGACACCATATCCTCGATGGCCTGAGCGTTCTTGGAGCCCAGCATAACCATGCCCATGGCAATGCCCGCCGCCTCGCCGGTAACAGCATCATCCTGATACAAATTAAACTTCAACTGCTCGTACAGATCCTGTCGGTGGGTTCCCATACCAGCCAGACCGAGGCCCAGGCAGCCGCCGTGACGCACATTCTCGTTCTGGGCATCCTTCAGCTGCTGCAACAAGTAGTCAATGATATTGGCTCCGTGATTGGCATGTATGAGGCCCAGAGCATAGAGGGCGCCGCCCTCAGAGTAGCCAGAACTGGGACCCGCCTCTTTGGGCAAGTAGCTCTGCATCAGCGCCAGCGAATCCTTCTCGTGTCCCCGATGGATGACTCCCAGCGAAGCGGTGGCCGTTAATTTGGCCCAGTTGGTCGCCCTCGCCAACCAATCCAAGTTGTCGCGCAGGAATTGATCTGAGGTTGTGCCGCTGTGCATGAAGGCATTGGCGATGACTGTGGCCGTGTGGCAGATGGACACGCGCACAGCCTCCTTGGTGCCGCGCAGCACCTGTAAATCGGCATGATTGCTGCGAATAAGGAACTGCAGCTGCAGATCAATTGAGATCTCGCCGGAGAGAATGGAAATCAGCTTCTCAATATTGTTCTGATGCAGTTTCTCCACTTCGTTCAAGGAATCGATTGTGCGCTCGACCTTGGGCTCGGCTAGATACGTAAAAAATTTAATTTATTCAACCGAAATGCTATATTTTAGAGTCCAAGACTTACGTTCTTTTTCTTCCGTAATATCTTCGTCCGGTTTGGCCTTATCTTCGTCAGACTTGGCCGCCGCATCGCCAGAGCTAGTCCCCTGGGGCTTGAATGTGCTGGGCAGGGCTGTGGGTAGCGGTGCTGTATCCTTGAGAGCCTGCAGTACGTTGCCCAGAAACTCTTGGGTGGCCGACTCGTACAGATCAAATGCAATCTGATAGGCCATCAGATTGTTTGTCTCCACAACGGATCTTGTCAGAGCGTCTAGCATCTCTGCTACGGCCAGAGGATCCTCGAGGAATATCAAGCACTGGCACATGTTGACATAATCGGGCACGCCCAGGTCCTTATAAAGGCCGACCAAACAGCGCAGTACTTCGTTGCGGAAGCCGCGATTCTGTATCAGGGACATTGTCACATTGTAGGCATAGGCCAGCATGCCACGTACGTCGTCAGACTTCATGATGGCCACCGTAAAGATGTCCATGCGGCGGGTCTCCAGCGCAATGCCCAGAGCCTGTCTGAACTGGTTGTCGTCCAGGCAGCGCTGTATCATGCGATTCACAATGCCCTCGAGGCGCTCATCTACAGCGGTGGCCTCCTTGGGGCTCTCAATGAACTGGACGCGTTGGGCAATGTAGAAATCAATGCACTTGGCAATGATTGTCTCCGTGTATTCGTTTCGCGCATTCACATCGAACAGATCTCCAGCGCCCAGCGCATAAGTGAGGGCATCCTCGAATGATCCCAAGTGATAGAATACCTTGGAGGCAACCATGCCAGCCAGTTTGTTTTCCGGAAAACCTCTGTCCTCATGGAGCATCTCAATTTTCTCTATGGACTCGGATATTTCCGGCCAAAACTCCTCCACAATGTTGTCCAGCTTCTTCAGGGCAAATACCTTAAGATCTGGCATCGGTTCATCGAGTAGGGATATTATCCCCGCGGCGGATGTAAGACTCATTTTGTGCTTCTTTTTTTCCAGCTGAATATCTGTTCTACAAATGTGTAATTGAGATATGTCAAATTTAGACACCGAACACTTTAAAAATAGAATGTAATTAAGTTAATTTACTGCGTACTAACCAACAATTTGCTCCTTTTTTTATAAATTTTTCTTTATGCCGAAAATGCAAAATCACTCATAGATAGTGTGGCCGTACTTCTCCATTGCATTGGACAAGAGGTAACGCGTCTTCAAAATACTGGAAAATACTACAAAATGTTTTGAATGGTATACGAATATACAAGTGTGCGATCTAGACGATGGCGATATGGGACAAGATGATGTCGTTAAGCAGCCCAATAACTGATATTTTTATATCAATGTGTTAAGTTTGGCACAAAACACATTTTTTTGAATAAGATATTTGAAATATTAAAAATACATACATTTCGTTATTATTTGTATCGAAAGCAACTCAAAATCAGGGTGACCATTTACGGTATATTATAGACTTTTGAGTTGATGGTATATTTACGGTAAATTTTGAAAATGAGACGGTATATTTCTGGGGGGTTTATTTTATCGATAAGTCCAGTTTTTATTTTGCTTATTTATTTTGAATCCAACTTTAAAAATTGTTAATTGTTGGGTTTTGATTTTGTAAAAGGTGCAAAAATTAAGAAACTAATAGTTCTAAGTCCTGTGTTTGCGCTTCTGTTTCGTCCCGTGCCGGCAAACAATGTTGAATGTGTGCCGTCTGTGTCTCTCAAGCGACGCCAACTTTTTGATTTCCAATGGCCAAACCGCCCTAAAGATAATAGCTTGCACTGCTGTCGAGGTGCAGCCCAACGATGACCTGCCCCAAGTTATCTGCCCGGAATGTCTTTTGCGAGTCGAGGAGCACTATGCTTTTCGCAAACGCTGCCATGCTGCTGACAGAAGGCTACGGCGCAATAAGGTCCTGCAGAGCCGGGACCCGAAAGGCGTGCTGGTAGACACTTTGGTAGCCGCCGAGGACGAGTTTGAGCTGCACGATGTGGCTGGCTGCACACCCACAGCCTGCTCCGAGAGCAGCGCCCAGTGGCGCATGCAGACGGCTCAACTGATCCGCACCGAAATCGATTCTTACAAAAAGCAATTGCTCAGCGCATGCAAGCAGGAAGTGCGCGCCGAGATAGAACAAGAGCTGCGAAAGGAAGTGGAGGAGAAAATTGAGGAAGAAGCTAAGAAAAAGTGCCGCATCGGCGTCCTGGATGATGTTTTTCATGAAATGGAGCGATTCTTCGAGCGCAAACGCAACGAGACACTCTACGGCAATGTCGAATGCTGCGAGAGTTACTGGTCCGACTCGGACAATATGAGACTGAGAAGCATTACGTCCTCGAACCAGGTGATGGCGTTTGAAGGTTCCGAGCTGTACGTAGCTGAAGCTCCTGTTATGCCTGATAAGGTCAGGGAAGACGGCAATGTGAGCTTTGTGGATCTTCTAGGTCAGTTCTTTTGATATGGCAATTCTCATCGTTGGCTAAAACTATTTCATACATTTCAGATGATGATTCAAACCCGAAAACTCCATCGACCACAGCACCAGAAGCAGTCGCAACTCCTGGGCCAATTGTGCCAGTAACCATGGTGGAAATACCTATATCGGATCCAGAATTGAATAACTTGCGAGAAGATTTCAACACCGACACCTTCCTGTCTTTTAGATCTACCGCTAAAAAAACAACCCAGGTGAAGCCTTCACCTCTCAAGAAAGTTCGTTCCCATCGTCGAAAGGATCGATACATATTATGTCGCAAGCACAGCCAACGCTACGATCCAGCATCCGAGGATCCTGCCAATTGTATACGCTGTCGTCTCAGGCACGGAGATAGGCATAGTTCGACATTGTCGAAGTGACAGCAGAAATAATGGCCAATATCCATGTAACCATGGTTTTTTTTTCATAGCTCTACTTATCAACATACTATTATCATAAGCAATCGGTCGTATAAATAAAACATACTTTTTTTTTTGGACGTATAAAAAAAAAATAGCCTATTTACACTACCGTACGTTTGCTATCGATATCGGAATAGACGCAGAATAGGCATTTGCACTGGCAGACGCAGGAACGTAATGAGAATAGGTGCAATGTTCTCCAGCAATGTCTTTACGGCCTTAGGGGTACACAAAATTTAAAGTAATTGTTTTAACGATTCTTTGTTTATTTGTACTTTTCCCTCAGCTATAATTTGTACGCGCCAAAATTTAATTTTGGATCTGCATACTAGGCTACTTCTACTAAACTCAGGTTTTTAGAATTTTCGCTCCCTCAAAACTTATGTCCTTGCATCATTTATTCCAATGGATTACATAGAATAAACCTTGTTTTAGACACAATACAATAAAAAGTAGGCCTAGAACTCAAAGCGCAGAGCTAATGGTTTTAATTTGCCAGCATTATTCGACGGAATATTAAAAACGAGAAATATTCATGATGGAACTTGAAATTCGTCAGTATATTTATGGTATATTTTAAAAATAAGACGGTATAGTTCAGTATATTTCTGAGGGTTAGACCGTATATTTTATCTGACGTATATTTTGGTATATTTCTGAGGGAATCAGAATTGTTGTTCTTGAAAACAATTCGAAAAAGATAGTTTGCGATGCCAGAGGCGGAGTTGTGTTACCCCGACTTGAAGACCTTGTGCCGCCTGTGTCTGAAGGAGCATCTAGATGCCCACACCATATTCGGCGACGATGCCACTGGGCTCTCAATTGCGATGCGTCTGATGGCCTGTGTCTCACTGGATCCAAAGCCATCAGATCCATTCCCCAAAAAGATATGCGACGAGTGCCGTTACCAACTGGAGAAGTCCTTCCTGTTCCGCCAACGCAGCCAGGCAACAGAGAAAAAATTGCGCAAACACATTCGCCTGCTCGGCTTGGGCAAGAAAAGCCGCGTCTTTTCAAAGGAGTCGGACGACTACGACGAGGATGAGCTGGAGTTCGAGGAGTCGGTGGCATTCATAGCAAACCAAGAGAAGGTGCGCGAGGCAGAGGCCGAAAAATGGCGTGAAAAGTCCAAGGAGAATCAGGAGCAGGAGTTCGTCAAGCGTTTGGAGGCCGCGCGCCTCGAGTTGCGCCAAGAAGTAGCTGCAGAGGTGCGCAAGGAGCTGGCCGACGAGGTGCGCAAGGATGTGCGGGAGGAACTTCGCAACGAAGTGAACGAGGAGATTCGCAGGGAGCAACTGGCCAAACTCATGGGCGAACTAGAAGTATTCCTAGTCGAAAAGAAAGCTGGTTCGTGGGAACCTATGGATCCGGACGTAAAGCTTGCCCCAGAGCCCGTTCCAGATTCGCCCCCCGCCCTTCTTCCCAAGCATCCAATTAAACGACGTCTCAGCTCTACCTCGAAGCACCCGCCCGCACAATGCCTGAAAGCGGAAGAGGTCGAATTCGTGCTGGGCGGCGATCCAGAGACTTCAGCCGCTGATGAAGTCGACTTGGATCCGATCGACATAGAGGAAGACTCTCCAACAGATGTCACTGCTCACGAATTTACAGATATCAAGATGGTCGGTGTCGGTGCTGGGGATGTGGTGAGGACCGAGGATGGGGAAATTTACATTATCAATTCAACCAGTACAGTGGAACCCAAGCACGACTCACCTCCGCCGGAGTTTCAACAGGACAGCGACATCACGTCCTACAATAGTTAGTATGAAAAAGGAATCTCATATAGATTATCCCTGTTTAACCCTGTTATCGTGCAGTTAAGGACGACGGGGAGATTCAGTTCAGCGGTGAGAAGTCTGAGGAAATGCGCGATGTTGTGGTATTTAACTTGGACGGCGACATATCTGAGGAGCAGCAGGTCTACAACTTTGAGCAGAACCTCATTATTGTGGTAAGTCGATTAAAGGCTGAGGCATGTTCCCTATTACATTCTGTGCGTCCTTTCAGCCCAAAGAGAAAACACCCAAACGGGAGAGCCGGCAGGTCGGCAAACGGAAGGGATCGAGCGAGTTCGTGTCAAAGCAGTCGCCTCGCGAGCCTCAACCAAAGGCCTGTCGAGTCACCGATACGGTCAAGACGTTTCAATGTCAAATGTGTCCAACGGCCTTCCCCACGGAGAAACTGCTGACGCGCCACCACAATGCGCACATAAAGAACCTGAAGAACGGAAAAGGCGGCTCGCTGCAGTGCCCCATTTGTGAGCTGCAACTGTCCTGCGCCAGTTCCCTCAAGCGCCATATGATTATCCACACGGGCCTCAAGCCCTACAAATGTGATTCGTGTGACCTGTCCTTTTCGCAGCGCGAAGTCCTCAAGCGCCACATGGACATCCACACGGGGGCCAAGCGTCACAAGTGTTCGCAGTGCTCGAGTTGCTTTGCCCAAAAGTCCAACCTGCAACAGCACATTTCGCGTGTGCACATGGGTAACTCACGTACGCACAAATGCCATCTTTGTGATCGGAGCTTCAATCACGTGTCCGGCCTCAGTCGCCACCTCGTTGCCCATGCTGGCGTGATGTTCTCCTGCACGGAATGTGGGCGGCAGTTCAACGATCGGAGCGCCGTTCAGCGACATCTGCAGACGGTCCACAAAATCCAAAACAAAAGTGTCGACTATGCTTCCGAGCCAGAGCCAGAGTTGAGCGAGATTGAGTTTCAATCGGCTTCCTCTGCCTAAAGGCGGGATTTTCTCACTAGAGATTTAGCTACAACACAGAGGATGTCATACTGTACTTAATGTTTGCTGTGCCAGGGGGGGAACAGCAATAACCATTTGTAATTAGGTTACTTCGAATAAGTTACAACTTTATTCTGATACTAAAGGGAGATGCTCACAACAGTTGGCACCAAATATCATCAACATATGTATTGGATTGTTTTCGAAAACATGCAAACATTGAAACAGTTCTTTAACACGATATACGATACACGACACACAATACAATATATAATTTCTAGCTAGACATAGTACACATACATATAGTACCTATACGTATAGTATATGTAGTTACAAATACAAAATATCGTTTAATAAATACCAAATAAGATGATGTACAATACGATATAGGTAAATACATGTATTTTAAATGATAATTTCCTCTATAAATACGTATAACTTTAAGCTTAAGCTAAAAACGGACTTGAAATGCTTCGGAAACAGAAACCTACATATATGCCAAATGTACCTATATATCAGATATATGTTTTTTTGTTTGCTTGTTTGCAAAATGCAATGAAAGTGTGTAATCGGAAGCGCCTTTCAAGCGAGAGAGATTGCCTACAGAGAACGACATGCATTGAGTGTGTTGAGTGGCAATTGAGAAGACATCGAAACCGTTTAACAGTTGGTTTGGTATGCGTAAAGCGCGCTTTAAAGCCAATAACAATCCAATATGCGCCCTAACTAACTAATCCATACAATATCCATAATAACGAGTAAGTTTTCAACTTTTTAGACGCGTCGGCGTCGGTGTAGTGCTACTACCCCCAACTGCTCTCTGCTAGTCGGAGTTGGTCAGAGAGCTACGCTGGGATTCCAGTGTGTTCGAGTCGTTGCGCTGACGCAGCATGCGCGGCTGACTAGCAGCAAAGTTGGAGAAGTCCTTCATCACATCCTTGTACGTCTCGTCCTCCCCATTGTATTCGTCGTTCAGGCCAATCTCATCGTTGAGTCGCGTCAGCCGAAGACTGTAAAATATGGAAATTAGCATTGCATCGACGATTCGATTCTGCAAAAGTATTCTTCTTACAGGGTCACAATGTCGGCGTTCTTCTGATCAACGGCTATGTCCAGCGCCTTCTTGCCATCACTCGAGGCCAGGTCGTAGGCGGCCTTGTTTTTCAATAGCAGATACACCTGGGCAATGTGCCCCTTGGCCGTGGATATGTGAAGCGCACTGTAGCCGAGCTCATCGACCGCATCAATGACTGCTCCGTTCAGCAGCAGATACTCGCAGGCCATCACCGAGCCAGAGATGACGGCCTGGTGCAGAAACGAGCGCTGACGATCCTGGGGATTCTTCCATGTCTTGTCAGCGCCCAGGGCAAAGGCCATGCACATTACCGGAAGATTGTGCACAACAGAGGCCTTGTAGAGCAACTGATTCGCGTCCAGCTGTGTGAAGGGCACCTCCTCTGGTAGCTCCGGATCGGACTCGCCTTCGGTGCTCTCCTGGTCGCTGCCCAGAATGCAGGGCGTCTCATACCTGTCCAGGCCTAGGTCATCGCCAATGACCAACAAATCGTCGCGCGAGATGCTCAACGACATTGATGGAATGTTGATAGACTCGTCATCGTCATCTTCGTCCAGCTCGTCGCCCGTTTTGGCCGTGTTATAGATGCTTGGGTCGTCGCTCAATGTTTTTGGCAGAGAACGCTGCTGTCGCCTCCTGCGTAGCTTCTTGACAACCCACTTTCGTGTTCCGCCCAACGGCAGCGTGGCATGCTTTCCAAGAACGTTGCTGCCCCCACCACCGCTGCCACCTTCGTCCGCCACACCGCCGCTGTCTATGCTCAGCACCTCGGCTGTTTCACTGGCCAGCAGCTCCTGTGGCTTGGGCATGGCGCACACGAACCGTCGCTCCACATACTTTGCCTTAATCCAGGCCTCGCGCACTCCAATCTCGCACTGCTCCGTGGGACGCTTCAGCTCGCAGTCATCGCCCACCCGCGCCTCATATATACGATTAACCACCTCGTTGCCGAGCTCCATCATGACCTTGACATTCTCTGTCTCCCAGGCATCCAGAGTCAGGGAGCGGACCTTGCTGTAGTGGACGCCGAGGCTGCGATGGACACCAGAGCATTCGATGCAGAGCGTAATGCCCAGATTGATGGAGGCCCAGCGAGGATCCTGGCTGCGGCAATCGCAGCACTGTGCATTGCCTGGTATCTTTAAAAACTCCTCCCAGTGGCTGCATGGAATTGGAAATCATTATTATTATTATATTTCCTTATTATGTGTTTTCCACTTACATTCTCCGCTTTGCGGGCAGTGCATTGGGCATGTTCGTCGACTGGGGCCGCGAGTTGTGCGTGGCGTCATGCTGTATAGCTGCCCCAATACTGTGCTGCAGTGCGGAAATCCACAGGGAAAGCATATCGGCTGAGTCAGCCTGCAGAATGTGAGATCTAAATGGGAGTGGCATGCGATTAGAACCTGCTATCTGTGAGTTTGGATGACAGCAGCGTTTCAGGTACTCACTTGGTTGGCGAAATCACTTCGAAGCAGAAGCGGCGATCGCCCTCGTTCACCGGCCGCACACTGCAGATGCGCAGGTCCTCCTCCATGACCGAAAACGAGTCCTCGTTGCTGCGTTTTCTGCAATGCGAATCCAAATCACTTCAGCGTTCAGCACAACACATCACATCACATCACAACACAATAAAACATCACAAAAATCAAAAGTTTGCAAATAAAAATAGACGATTAACTAAGCAAGCAAATGGTGGGGTGTTTATTGGGTTTGGGATTGGTGTTGGTGTTGGGAGGATGTTTAAAATGATCAATGGAGAGCCATGAGAACCCACCTGTAGACCAACTGGTTGTCGCTCAGATAGAACCAACGCCTGCACCAGGTCTTGAAGCCCTTTGATTTTTTCTTAAACAAATAGCCCTCGATTTTGTTCGAGGAACTGTTCGTGTTCGAATCGCAATAGCGATTCACGCTCATGTGCCGATTCTGCATGACCTTTTCCAGCTGCTGGTAATCGCCGCGCAGGGCATTCAAGTCCTCGCTGATGTTCTTGAAGAACTCGTCGAAATCGTTGCACAAGTCAAACCCCTGATGGTAGTAGGTCACGCACGCCTGATAGTAATCCAGCAGCTGTTGACGGCACAACCGCAAAAAACACATGCAAAATATACAAGAAGATCAGCATGAAAACGTGACAAATACAAAGAAAAGGCTGGTTAGACAGAGTGAGTCCACGTCGATCCGGCAGCAAGCACTCTCGATAGACAACTGGCGGACACTCAACCACTGACTCAACGAACATGTTGATCAATGGCTATAGATATGCAATGTACAGGCGAAAACAGCAAGCCGTACATATGTACTTATCTATATATCGCACAATAATTGTGACGTCATGCCAATAACAAAAAACCACTGCTCCGTGCACTTATGTACTGAAGCAGCGCGGAGCAGAGAAGAGGCAGAAAACCCCTTTTCATTCATGAAAGATAAGTAATGCTTAGACTGGCCGCTCTTTGGAGACTTCTTGCTTACCGTCGACAGTATTGATGGGACCTTGCGAGACTGCGCCAGCGTTATATAGTTGACATAGTCCAAGGCGGTGTGCTGGAAGCAGGACTTGGAGGCGGCAAGGATATTGGCTGCCTCCTGCACTTCCTGCGGGCGATTTTTACTAGCCTGCACAGGAAAGAGGGGTTACAGATTATAAAATAGGATACAGTTTTGAAACACACCTGTGCGTTCTTGATCAATGCATTGTCATAGCCCTCGGAGACCTTGAGAAAGTGTCCCTTGTAGTCCTTCACCTGATTAATGTCGTCCTTTACAAATACAGTGAGATTTTTGAGCACCGTGCGACTGGCCTGATCCAACAGAGTCGTATGGAACTTGTTCATTTCCTGCCAGGAATCCAAAAACAAAAAGTTAAACTTTAGGAGCCTTTTTTTGGCGGTGACAACCTGCTTGGACCCACCTGGAAACAATGAATCAGCTTTCCCAGCGCATTGTGGGCGTTTTTGTTGTCTAAAAAATGCTGCTGCAGATCCCACAAGGACATGGCAAAGGCGCTGTGGACATGGCAGGTGGAAGTCGAATCGATATCAATGAATATGCATGAGGCGGAATTTATATGCGCATTTACCTCTGGTTCTTGACATACTCCTTCCCCGAGTCGACGGCAACATTGCACAGCTTGATGATTTTCTCCAGCCGCTGCTCCAAGTGCTCAATATCGCTCTCCTCCTTGGACACAAATTGTCTGGACACACACACACAAACACAAACAAACAAAAGCAAATTGAAAACGTTAGCACAATCTTGAAAATGTAAACAACAGCACAGCAGATGCTGTAGATGGTAGGACTGGGAATGGGGATGGATGCTGACGTTGCTCTTGCTGTTGTACCGATTAAAGTTGCTTTTGAACAAAACATTATCTGTGCGTGCTTAATCCAAGAAGCCATCGGCTGTCGGGGTAGGAGACTCGCTTACTCTTTGTGTCGTTTTGTGTTTACGATGACACTTTTAATTTATGCCATGCCGCTTTATTAAAGCGATATTTGCGCCTCCAATTAAAGTGGCGCTGCAGGGCAGGCCGAACTGTTGCGTCGCCTCTTGTGGGGCTAATCATCTCCACTGCTGCTCTCTAAAAGCATCGATTTGTCGCCTCATCGGGTTTGTTTCGGATTGTTTCTTTTTTTGTGTTTACGAGCGAAAGCAGAGTCAATTTTGGTGAAATCTTATCATCCGAATGTCTGTCTGTTCGACAATTAGTGGGGAGACAATAGAAATTGTTGGGACCAGGGGATGGACGGCATGACGGGGAGAGATGCAATAGTTTTTCATCGGCATATATGTGTAAATTCCAAAGCAGTGACGGGACGGGCAAGTGCAAAGTTTGTTCGATTGATGATTAAGCCCGAAACAGCCAGCGTTTGAGCCGTGGATGGAACGAGAGACGGAGTCAGAGAATAGGAGAATGAGGGGGTGGGTGGTGCTGATAGCAACCAGTCACGCTACATGGCCCGAGGCTCTGCTCTCTCGCATCGCAGTAATGCAAAAATATCAACTGCCAAAAGCGGAAACAGCCCGACAAAAGCAGCTCAGCCAAAGATACGCGAGATCCGTGTCATGGTATTGGTATGGCCTTGATACGCACCTGAATCTCGGCGAATCCTTTAGGCATTCCTCAAACTCGATTGTGGCGCGCATTATTAAACACACACGAAGGCACCTCCTCAGCACCCAACACACACGCTGCCTGGCTGGCCTGTTGCTGTGGCACTTGCACTGTTGGCTATTTGCTAATTAAGACAGAGAGATAGAGGCTCTAGGCTGCAAAATATTTTGGCCTGTTGCTGCTGCTTCTCTCTCGATTCGGTTGCGGTTTCGATCCGTGAGAACCTAATTGTGGGCAGACACACTTCAGGGGGACGCTCACATTGTACTCAAACCGGACACACACATGTACACTCCCGTTCTTAATAACTCGAATTGATCAAGTCGAGAGATTAACGAGGTAAATTAACTAAATTCACAGGCGCGCACTCAACAACACAACACAACATAAAAAAAACGTCTCACTTTCTACTTGTGGTCGATTTGGCACTAATTATGCTCGAACGCGCTAGTGCTGGCACAAAAGAAGCGCTGCCAGCACTGCACTGTCTTTTTTGCTCTCTGAATCGGTTAAGGCTCTCTTTTAACCGGTAGGCAAAATTTAAAACTTGGAGGTTGACAAGCAACAAGTTTTCAAATACCTGTAACATTGACGTGACGACATTGCAAGTATTTAAAATAAACCAGTCACATAGAAAACGGGTTCAATAATTGGATAAAATTATGTGGTCAGGGCTGAGAGATCTATTTAGCTAGTAATATTCCACGGAATATCAAAATTGAGCAATATGCTTTCCAATCCTGGACGGAGAACCATTAACCTATTATAAGCCAAGGGGGTATTTTAATTTTCCACCGAAAATAATGAAAATTTGATCATTTTAGCGCAGTTCAGGTGACAGAAGAAAGATGGCATGAATCTACAAGAAGAATTTAAAATTTTTAATATTTTCTGCCAATTACCTCAAGTAGTTGAACTATTTAAATAGAGGGGGCTTAAGTGGGCTTAGCTCGTTTTTTCATCATACGTGACGATATGTGTTGTTGAGACACCCAAAATTGTGGCAAAAAGAATCAAAGAAAATAAATCAAGTATTTAAAACAAGTCATTCAAGAAGAAAATTGATTCGTTAATCGGATAAAATTATGTGGGCAGGGCTGAAGGTTCTATACAGCTAGTAATATTCGACGGAAGATTAAAAACGATACATATGTATAAAAAAACTAGAATTCGTCAATATATTTACGGTATATTTAAAAAATGAGACGGTATATTTTGGTATATTTCTGAGGGTCGGACGGTATATTTTATCAATAAGTCTGGTGCTTCTGGTGCTGTTTTGGTGCAATTATCCATTGAAAAAAGCATTTATATTCCCTGCACATGCATATTTCCTGCCGTTTGAATGTGTCCAGTGCCAGTTTCATTTATAAAACCATGCACATCATACACTTAGCCACTCCAATGGCCCAGTGAGCGCAGAAATTCTCGTTCTCTTCGGTTCCCTTCATGTGTTTACCCTTTGTCTTGCGTTCTATTTGCGTTTCGTGTTCGCTTCAACTTTATTCATTTGCATAAATCTCGTGGCTGTAGTATTATCTTTACGTCACACGGCCCACGACTGCGGAATAAAATCGCCAGAGACAAAGCTGAAACGTCACATACACGCCCATCCAGATCCAAATCCAGTATAGTATCCCAGTCCCCGTCCCCAGGAAGCTTTGACCTGCCTTGACCAATTGGTGGCGTCCCGGGCACAGCTGAGACAGCAGCAGCGCCGGAATGTGGAAGTGCCACAAGTGCGGCAAACCCGTTTTCTTCGGTAATATACATATACACCCCCGCACACGCACACGAACACGCACACGCACACGAACACAGAAAGACACTTGCCTTTTGTAAATAACATTTAAATTATTTATAATCGTTTTTGTTGCCTCGCATCACAGCGGAACGTAAACAGTCGCTCGGCTATGATTGGCATCCAGAATGTTTGCGCTGCGAGGAGTGCGGCAAGCGGCTGAACCCCGGCCAGCATGCGGAGGTAAATACTGCATCAGGTTGATTGATTGCAGGTCGTAATATCTTAACGAATCTCCATCCATTTTTGAATCCCTTCTTAGCACAAAGGTGTGCCTTATTGTCATGTGCCCTGTTATGGCGCCCTGTTCGGACCGCAACTCTTTGGTCACGGCACGAGGGTTGAGTCACACAAGAGCTACGGCATCAAGGGGGCCCAGAAATCAACTGGCGCGCAACCGAATGGACCCACACTGCCGCGCGATCACTTTGAGTCGAAGCTGAAGGTGTGCCACCAATCGAATCCACTCAATCCTTGCACGCTAACCGAGATATGATTCATTCGCAGCTCTACAATCAATTCTACGACAATAAAAGCCTGGAGATACGTAGCCGCGAGGTCAATAACCGTTTGATACTGGAGGGTGCGCTGCGCGTCTATTGGGGAGTGCAAGGAGTTATCCACCTCAAGGAAGACGATGATCAGCGCACATTTGTTGTGCGCAAGAGGAACTCCTGTCGCACCTCCAAAGCGGATGTAAGAATAACTAGATTCTAAAGCAGTAATCATCCCGTTTAATCGCATTTCGCACCCACAGGACAGCAGTTCAGACAAGGAGAACGAGGCTAGCGAATCGCTGGCTCCGCCCACAACCACAACCGGCGAGGTAGATGCGCTCTCCACCGATGTGTCGCTGTCGGAGAGCATGACCTTCGACTCTTGCAGCTTGAACGAAATATCCGAACTGCCAACAACACCCGAAGATGCCTCTGCCAATACAACCGGAAACAGCAAAGAGGTCACAAATGGAAAGGTCTCAAACGACGACGAGGACACAACCACAACGGACTCTTCAGGCACTCTGGTGGAGGGTGCGACGGCCAGCACCAGTTGTGTGTCAAGCACGCTGCCGTCCAAACTGGACAATCTGGAGAAACTCGACTGGGATGATATTGACGATCTGCTTCAGGTTGAAAGACGCCACAATCACAAGGATAAGATCTATGAAACGATGCCGGTGAAGCTGCCTTCATCGCAATCCTCCAGCGACAGCTCCCCCAGCAAAACATCCACTGACAGCACTACGACCACCACAGACTCAAGCTCCACGCCATCGGCCACCACCAGCAACAACAACAGCAGCAGCACAACAGACAACTTTATGACCGCCACGGACTCGTTCACGACCAACACAACCACCCAAAACACAACTACAGTGAGCACCACTGCCACGACGCTGGACAACTACGAGACCGCTGACGATGCTACTTTGAAACCGATGGATTTTGAGGACTTCAAGCGTAGCGTACATCAAGACTATGTCAATGGGACGAACTCCTTCAAGGAACCAAACGATGGGACACTAAAGCGCAATCAGCCGATAGATCCCTCTCGGATACACGACTCCCTTAAGCTTTACGGCGAGAACTCGGTGATGAGCAAGAGCTTCAACTGCGAGCATGCCCTTCGCTCCCACATTGATCCATCGCTCATTAATGATACCATGAACTTGCGCAGCAGCGTAGGCTCTCCACGGTCTGCGCAGCGGCAGTACGCCTTGCAAAAGAGCGGATCGGCGTCAGCATCAACGGTGCCCAGCAAGGAGCAGAGGAAGCCATATCAGCAGGGTCGACAGCTCTTCGAAAAGGGAATAAATCGATCCAAATCGGGACCCAGTTGCTTTGTGTACTCGGACAGCGATGACGACGATGACAACACGCTTCGTCCGCAGCGTCTGGCCACCATAAGACGCAGTGATGTGCCTTCCCGTTTCATTAAAATCCAAATGGACTGCTATCCCAAAGAGAATGCTGCTGCCGGCGGCGGCGGCTGCGGCAGCGAGGGAGAGTCGAGCCGCGCCGATGCTCCGTCCATTACAAGCGGAGCTGCTGCCGGTGATGAACTGACTCAAACAGAGGAGCTCTATACGGCCAGCGATGGGGCAGCAGGTGCTGGAGGGGATTCAATTGGCACGTCTGGCTTGCATGTTACCGAGGATGGAGTGGTTCTGCGGAGACCGCCGCGCACTGGTGCCGCAGCCATCAAACGACGCAGTGGCAATCGGCGGTAAGTCAAAGAAGCCTCCACATCTTGAACAGTGAAATTATGTTAGCCATTTCCAATGTCGCAGATCTCGTACCAAACTGAAACGTCGATGCTCCATCAATGGCCATTACTACAATCGGGAGACGTCTTTCTTCACTCCGCCCTATGGCTCTCAGATGTCTGTGTGGGTCTCGTCGATGGTCACCACCCCCGAGGTCATCAATTTGGTGCTCGAAAAGTATAAGGTGGATATGGCCCCGGAGAACTTTTCGCTCTTTATAATGCGCGACAACGGGGAGCAGAAGCGGCTCAAGGACGAAGAATATCCCTTGGTGACGCGCGTCACCCTGGGACCGCACGAGGATGTGGCTCGTTTGTTTTTGGTGGATACTCGTAAAACTGATGAAATCAGGTAGGTCTTCGGAGACCCCCATGAAACGATGTGTATCCATTCGTAACTAAGGAATTCTCTTTGATCCGATTTAGTAATGAAGTTGCTCAATTTTTAAATCTATCGTTGCCCGAATGTCGTGCCATTCTGGAGCGTTACGAACAGGAAGTGGATCGCGAGGTGGCCAAAATAAAGGAGAGGTGGGTTTCACATTGTAAAATATCATAAAATATAAAATATGCAATATAATATTCCCTTTTCGTAGATACGCCGAGCTGCGTCGCCGCATTGTGAGCCGCATGGAATCTCTAAAAGTGCATTTGTAAGCGCAAAAGGAATCTCGAAAAGTAGTAGAAGTTTTTGAATAGCCATAAATATCAATTCGGCCAAAAAATAGGCGTCGCCAGCAGCTAAGCCAAAAGTATTCACTTTTTATACAAAAACAAAAGAAACAAAAAAACCATATATATATTTTTATGTAGCATTTAGAACAAATTACGAATTAGCAACATTAGGCGCCCCAGTGAACAAAAATCAAAAAACAACAAACAGAAAAGCAAAGCAGCTGCTGCAGGTCGCAGAAATCCCTATAATTACAGTCGTTTCTTCCCAGCCGAAACTAACAATTACGATCCAGGCATTTCCATTTTGTTTAGAAAGCGTTTAAGACTTGTAACTAACCAAAAAATAATTATTAATCCATGTACCACATTACCATGCGAATAGTTTTGTTCATTCTGTTGATGATAATCAAAATGTGTGTGTGCGTTTGGGGTCACGTTACTCGTACAATCGGTGTGTCATGTATATCTATTGTTTAAAGTTTATCCATTAAGCCGAATACATGTGTATGGCATAAGGCAAAGGTAACCCGCCCCTTCCCCCCTGGTAGGAACTGGTAGGAAATCCCCTTTAAGCCCTTTTAACAAGCCATTGAACAAATGTGTAAAAATCAATTTGATTTCCTCTTGCAATGCTTGCGAAACAATAACAATAACTATATATATACTACATATTGCATAACATGGACTTGTTGATTGAAAATCATTTTGAAATCCAATAAAATGTCAAGTTTTACAAGAAGAGGCAGCTGCAACTGTGACCAGTCGCCCAGCAGCAGAGTGAGGCTCTGAGTTTAAGGCCCCCCCGGCCCCTAAAAGCAGCAAACTTTGTCGAGTTACGAGCCCCAGAGTGCAAAGAGGCGGAGCTGAAGCCCACCAGCAACAGCAGCAGCAGCAGCAGTCACAAGTGTGAGTTGAATATTCAAAAAAGGCAGCAAGCGGCGCCAGCCGGGCATACAAGAACGAGTGGAGTGTCGAGTGGAGGCGGATTGTGGGACACACACAAACACACACGAGAGGGGCGGACGGCCAGCAAAGCCCTGTCCGGGCCAAAGCGGCCATCAAAGCACAAGTCAATGATGCCATTATAATAGAGGAGCAGCAGCCGCAGCGTCAGAGGAACGAATGCGACTAAAGTAGGCAGACTCTCATACACACACCCCAGGACGAAGCGGAGCCATTGTGTGTGTGTGTCCGGGGTGTGTGCGTGGCTATTAATTTAAAACTGACAGAGCCTACGGGTCCGAGTACGCGAACGAGAACAAGAACATGAACAAAAACGGGACCAACACTGGGCCCGAGTCCTGGTCCGTGTCCGGGTCCGGGACAACGTGCCTGGGACTCTGAGTGCGCGACGACTAGGGGGCTAGCTTTGGCCAGCCTGTGAGGCGCGCTGATGCTGACGCGTTAAATGGTTTCGGGGTTTCCCGGCCAACAGCAGCCAACGCGGTCCAAGTGTGCCAAGCGCCAATACATAAAAATCAAAAGCCAGCGCCAGCGACAGTGGCAGCCAGCAGCCAGCAGTCAAGCAACAAAAACTCAAGTCCATTTGGGATGTAGGGTCGCATTAGGCGCCAGTGGCAGGTTCACGACCCGTCGCCTGCCTTGGCCCCAGCAATTATCGTCTAAGAGAGCGCTGGGCGGCTGTTGAGCCTCTCCTACGGAATCCGGAGAGGAAAGAGCGTCCAGAGTCCGGAAAATCGATTTTGGATGAGTGCTGTTCGCTGGTATTTGCACCCATTGCTGTCTGTTTTTGTTGGTGGTGGCGGTCTGGAAGTGCTTCGGCAGTTGTTGCTCCAACGGGAATGGGCGGAGGGGAGAGGGCGTTGAAGAGTGGTGAAATGCTAAGCGCGAGAGAGCCGTACTCGCATTGCGCATACGCAGTGCAGTACACTGTGAGAATTACATCGTATTCCTAATTCATCTAGAGTAAAAATTTTCATCATAGTCTATCCTATATCGACCATCGATTTAACTGAAGAAAACCACTCTTGTTATTCGGATTTCAAATGTATATAAAATGGCTGAAAACCCCCCAAATGCTGACAACCCTAAGGCCGTTCCAATCGCTCTCTTAAGACATCCTGCCGCTCTCTTAGGCTTATACCCGTCTGTCGCAAAATTCCAACGCTGTTGGCTGTGGCAGCCAGTGGGAAGACCAGCAGCCAGTCGCTCAGTTTACGTTTCGGCCGCGTCGCCTTCAGTTGTACTTCTAGAGCGTTCCTCGTGTCTCGGCTCCACTGCATCGTCAGAGGCGCCTCCGATTGCAGAGCTCAACCAGAACTCATTGTCATTCATCGTTAGTTTTCTGTGTGCGATTCTGTGTGCGTGTCGTGTGTCGCCTGTTGTGTGCGTGTGTGCGTAAAGTGTCCGCGGCGGTAGTTTTCCACCGGACACCACAGAATTCTAGCATTTAACATTGCCTGTGATTGAGGCACGCTCGTGATTCAGGAAGAGCGGAACCCGTCAACAAGGCGAATCATTTAAAGCACTTCCTCGAGCATCTCCTGTTCCTGTGCGCCGTTTATCAGCCATGAAGCATTCGCCGCTGATTGCCAGCGCTTGTCTGGCATTGGTGTTGATTTCATCCAGCCTGATTGGCAGCTCTGAGGCCAAAAAGAAGAAGTATGTCGGCGAAACGGGCGGTGATTTTGAGTTTATCGATGAGGTAAGTCCCAAATGGCTTCACAGTACAAGAAGCAGCAGAAGCAGTCTCATTGACTGTCGTTGTCGTCGTCGTCTCCTCCCCTGTCTCTCCGTCTCTCTGTTTCTGTGTCTGTCCCAGTCCCTATCCCTATCCCAATCCCAATCCCTGTACCAGACCCCGTCTCGGTCCCAGGTTGCCGTCCTCCTGTCTGTCTCTTACTTAATACATTTTAAGCTGACTGCTGACACTTGCCAACCCTCCAAGGGCCCCTGAGAGAGAGAGAGAGTGTGTGTCTGTAATACTCGCACGATATAACGCAATTGCGCTTTTATTTGCTGGCCAACTTGTTTTTTGTTTCGTTTTCCAGGTCTTCTGGGCTTCGTCGTTGCTGAGGTTTCACACCAACTTCCTTGTTGTTTTTTTCGTTGCTTTTTTTTGCATCCCCAATACGCTTTTCTAGCCCCGAAAAAATTCCAACGTGCCAATTACTCACGCAAATCCGATTTGTAGTAGTTTGTAGTCGTTGCCAGGTCGCCATCGAGGAGCTTGCTCAATGCTCACTGCTATCCATGGCTCCGCTCCGTTCTGGTCTTTAGCACGCACCTGCCTTCGGAGACTCAGTAAAGCATCGGATATCTAAGCCGATCCGAGATCCCGGATGGACTGGGTTGCGATGGGATGGAATGGGATGGAAGGTGGCCAGCCATGTAGAGTAGAAGACCCAAGACCCAGAACAACAAGGAAAATCAATAGCATTTGGCAGTCTTGTTGTCGTTTGGCTGCGCGTAAACTATGAAGTAAGCCCTAAGCTGCTTTCAGTTTGTCTGCCAGCACGCACCCCATCCTATTCCCAACTATTTCTCCGAACAGCCCACACAGAACACATCTTCCCACAGCCCATCCACCTCCTCATCAATGGTTGTTAGTCACAGACGCAACGTCGTCGTCGTCCCCGTCCCCGTCGTCGTCGCTTTGTTTTTCCTTCCATTTTCATACCATTTTCTACATATTATTTGCCTGGCGCTTTGCGCTTTTTTTCCACTCGCTGGCTCCTTTTTTCGGTTTGGACTAGTTCTTTTTTTACCCCCTATACTCCTCCTGGACAAGGGTATATTATATTCGCGGGGATGTATGAAATAAGCTAGGACTAATTTTTAGCTAGAAGAGCTAGACAGCAACAGAATATAAAGAAAACCTAAAATCTAAAAAAAGTAATGGGACTCTGATTACATTCGAAAAAATAAAAAGAAGTTGATGGATCAGTTTATTGTTAAAGACCCATCCCTTAGAAATCATACCGATCGGAATGAAGAAACCACTACTTTACAGCTATGATTTAAAGTCCTTAAATGCATTTGAATATTGGAGACTATGCTTAAGAGAGAGGAGTAACGTAACCAAATTAAGATCAAGAAAATCAATAAAAACCAACCAGATTTGAAGAACTGAATTGAACCCCTTCATCCCTTATCATTGCGAACGGATCAATGTTTCAGTTCTTGTTTACTTATTTCCCCGGACCGCCTTCGTAATCCACCAAGTGCCGGGTATCTTTTAGTCGTAAAGTCATCTACGGCGCTTTAACTTGTTTTTCTTCTTCCGCTTTCGTTGTATATATTTTTTTTTTCTTTTTTGTGGCTTGGTTTTTTGTATTTGTTTTGTTTGGCATTTTGGTTTTATTTCTCTCGCTTCCTTTCCCTTTTCCTATGCTCTCCCCATTTCTCTTGTGCGTGGCCATTGTTGAGTCCCGACCCAAACCGACCCTCTCTCTCTCACTCTCTCTCTCTCTTTCTATGCGTGTGTATGTGCTAATAGTCTGATGTATGTATAAATGGCAAAGTGTGTGTTTGTGTTGGCAGCCGTTAAATGCACCCACACACCCATCTGACCAACCATCCGAGCACCCATCCACCCAAAAAACCCTGAAGAACGAGCGGCCTTCAAGCAAAGTTATTGCGAATCGCAAAAGTTTCCATAGAAAGAAAGCAAAATTAAAAAAGAAAAAGGCATTTCAAATTTTGGCCAAGGCACCACCACATACGCAGAATTTTAAACAGTTGCCGAAAAACCAAATCCACATGTGTCCCTTCGTCCTTATAGATACGATTACGAGAGCATGTGTTTGTTTTCGTGTTGATGTTGAGTGCGTGTGAGCCATACCAAAAACAGAAAAGAGAACAATTTCAAGCAATTTACAGCTTCAGCTCGAGTTTTCTTTCTGCATAAATTTCACTTTGATGTCCTTTTATTTCCCCTTCGTTCTTTTCTCTTCTCTTCTTTAACTTTGGCTTTACTTTTTATGTCATCTGCTTGGCTAATCGCAAATTTTCGTTACCTCCCACCGCCTCCCCAGACATTTCCATTTCCCAATGAATTTTATTGTTTATTCTGAAACTTTGCGCTTTGCAAGTATTTGGAAAACGGCATAAATTATTTGAAAAGTTTATATATCCAAATTGTTTCAAGTTGAGTGTGATTTTCAATGGCCACGGACCCCAGACATTGGCATTGTGTTTAATTGAAAAGTTTTGGCTGGGGCATTGTCGGCGGTAGGTTTTGGGTTGGCCAAAAGTTGAATCCTAAGATGATTTCAAATGTTTTTCCTCCAAATAATTGGAGGCTTAAAGCCGCAGCCTTATCTAAGCTAAAAGCAATATTGTTCTCGAAGCATCGCATTCCATACATATATATCTATATGCCAGTAAATGGCCTACAGCCTTAGCTTATACATAATAGAAATCCATTCTTTCGTATTCCAAGGTAATTTCCTTGGTTTGCTGCCCAGCAGCATTCGCCTACGCCTTCGCATGGCGGAAATAATCCGCACAACATGGAAGGGCTCCCCAAAAGAAAGCAGACCCAAAAAATAAATAACCATAAACAGTTGACGTTAATCAAGCACAAAAGGGAATGGCACGGCTCACAGATACACACACACACACACGCAAACACAGAGAGAGAGAGAGAGGGAGGGGGAGAGCAAAGGATCCATAGAATCCAGTTATGAGTTATGCATTGCATACATACATTTCCATCCATTTCCCCGTCCGATTTCTATCCGTTTTGTGAGCCCCAGCATTAGTCATAAAAATGATAATAAATTAGCTCAGATCGTAGAGAATTTCCCTTGATTTGCAACCATTTCCATTGGGGGTGGGGACCCCGACCCTCCCGGGGAGGCTGTCAACTAAGCAATAATTCCCCAGCCTATTCATGGCTACTCGTAGTTCAGGTCCTCTTTCAACTCCTCTCCATATATCCTTATATGCATAATCAGACAGACAAACAGCATTCACGAAGTCAGAGCCAGAACCAGAACCAGAGTCTATCCGGAGCCGTCCTTTTGCTGCTTTGGCAAAATGCTCTTATCCATCGATTACCCCACAAATGATGCTATGTTTGTCAGCAGAAAATAAATCTTTACATTGTGCATTTTGCAATTTGAGCGCATGGAAATTGTGTCGTTGCTGCATAAAATAAAATATGAATAAAATTGGAATCAAACTCGGCTCCACCTCGGGAGAGAGCCACTCCTCCCTGCCACCAGACTACAATGACAGTTGAGGCTTCGGTAAAATGCAGTGCGTTGCGAGTATCTGTAGTATATGCAAAACTCCTCCACTTCTGTGCCTCTACTCGTATCTGTGTGCGAAATTGCTGCCAGCCATAAAGATGATATGCATAATTTCGTATAAGCGCCACTTACGAGTACTCGTAGATTGGAAGCAAGCCCACAGACAGCAGACACATCACTCCCCCACACAAATGGAAAAGAAAAACTAAATCAAAATCAAAATGTGTGCAAATTACAGTTTTACTTGTAGCTGAAACATCTGCCTCAGCACCACCCCCCTCTCCAGTGGTCAGTCATTCGAGCATGAGATTCATTTTTATGAGCTTGAGAGGGGATAATGTCTGACTCCCAGGCGCGTATCCGATCTCCCAACATTCGTTTGACCCCAGTCTGACTTTGTCACTCGCACATACATTTCCGTACGGTACGGACTACGGTGGAGTGGAGTATATAGTGCACAAGTTATGTAATAAACTTTTATGTTGTCAAACTGTTGCATAAATTGCCAACACGCAGCCAAAAAAGTTTTACCAGCATGCTAACTAGTAGGAGAATAGGAGATGTGTGTTTTCTACGGGTATACGGCTATACGGCTGTACGGCTGTACGGACAGCGTAGCTTGAGAAGTTATAAAAGCGGCTGTAAAAGTTAACGACTTCCAATGTACGTATACGTCTGGCCTGGGCATTAGCACCTATTTAGGGAACCCGATTAGGACCGCAGCCTGGTGAAGTTCAGGTGAAGACAGCTTCGGTTTCTGCAGAGTGCAGAGCTCTACTGCAGGTTCGTTTTCATTAGCATTGCAATTTCCAGACCCCATTCCCATCCTCGCATTCCCATGGTTCTCGGGGCTAAGAATATTTGAATATTGCATGCCAAAGTGAATGCCGATGCGGCGTAGGGAGAGATGGGGAAACCTCAACAGCTGAAAATTCTGAAACTTGCAGTTTTCTTTAGCCTGCGAAATTTCCCAGGAGTGAGCACAGCCACGAGTCTGAAGGAAATATGACCCGAACTAGACATAACCATTTCTCTTGTCTTGGAGCGAAGAAAAAACGCCGAGAAAACGCCGAGAATGGAACAGGGCAACTTATGAATCCGGTGCAAAGTTTTGTTCACTCTTTTATTCACCGGCCCAGGAGCAGGTACCTCAATTCCATCCTGGCCACGTTCCCACTTATCTACCTTGTTCTGCATTCCGTTTTCGTCTGCTTTATGGTCTACGCTATCGCATTGTGTTCCGTGTCCTTGCCAATCGCACTCGCTTTGGCCCTTCCCGGCTGCTGACTGCTGGCTGCTGGCTCCTGCCTCCTGACTCGGTTAATTTCTTTGTGGGAAAAGTCGAGACGTGCACGTACACATTAGCAAATTGCCTGCATGTGCCCGGGATGTACCAGTGTACTCGTATATGGGCCTGCATGGGATGTGGGTTATGGCATGTGCAGGGAAATGCCTGGCAAATGGTTTTGCAGGCCGAAAAAAAACCTGAAAATCGTTTATGAAATGAAGAGCACGGACAGGCCCAGGATGCGATTCTGCCTCTGGCAGTTGCCTCGTTTTTCCTTTGAAGCCCCAGAATAATTAACAGCTTAACTCGGATTTAGGCTGAATTGAACCGATGTGTTCCACTTAAGAGCCTACTCACAACGAGCTCCCCTAAGCTGTTCGCTGTTTTACATGGTCGGTGCTGGCACTGCTCTCTGCTCCAGAGCCATGCTTCATAAATCTTATAGAGAACCCTTCGCCAGTGTCTCTCCCCAATAAGACAAATTGGTTTTGCAGCAACACAACTTCGATGCGAAACTAAAACACTTTTTGCTGCCACTTCAATGTGAAGGAGAAAACTTGAGCAAACTCATTTTTCATTTTCATATTGTTGTGTGGCTGCTCTTCCGAGCATAAGGAGATCCCTGCTATCCTGATATCCTCCCACATATCTACTCGTATGGGGCTGCTCATATGTGTGTTCCACTTAACTGATTATGTAAGACGAGCTCCGGCTCTCCGGTTCTCTCTCGGCGCTTGTTTGCTCCAGCAACATCTGTATTTACTGCCTGGCAAATATTACATTTTCAAATCCAGTCCATAGCCGAGAGGTAGAGGTACACGGTACACTGCTACACAGCCGCAAAATTGATGGAAGCTGAAAACTGGGGAAATAGGCCAATAGGTTTTATTTTGAATCAGAGACTTCAGGGACTGCCAGTAAACTCCAATCAAAACTCATATTGGTGTGTGATTTGGTGAAAGTGATTCGGAAATTGACAACAAGACGGGGCAGGAGCGAGAGTGGGCCCAAACTGTGTGCAATTTTAATTAATTGCTGGACCAGTTGGTCCAGTTAGCAGACAGCGAAGACAGCCTTAGGCCTGAGGCCACATATGGCATCTAATGAGTTTTCAAGAGGTTTGCCTCGTCGGAAACGGCACTCACGCAGATCGAAGATGCAAAGATGTCGCCTGAAACTGTCGCTCGTCCTATCAATTACTCAACACGATTCCCAGACAGATATAGAGAGACAGCAGCAGCAGCAGCAGCAGCACTAGGCTTTATGGCAGCTAAGCACATGTCAAATGGGATGTCACAGGGTTCTGAATGTGGACTGGCACTGGGACTGGGACAACGAGTGCCAGCCTGTTAAGCTGTCATTATTTATGGGCCTCCGACTCAAGGACCATTTGCTGACAGCATTCTCGCACTGATTTCGAGACGACGAAAACCGTTACAAATTATGCATATTAATTGCGCGTCTTAAGCACTGTCTGCGGTGGATGCCACAAAAACAAAAACAAAAACGAAAACGAAAACGTTTCCATGGCAAATTAAGTTGGCAGATACCCGTACATACGTATATTCCCCGGGTCCGCGCTGCGTATACGTAATGAAGGGCGGCGACCTTGCTGTTTCTGTTGCCGGCGGCCATTTGCTTTTGGCCCTGGACGGCGGCCCGGCATTGGCTTATACGAATTTATTCCACGAAAAACTCATTTTCGGTACTGAGTTTGTTGACGAACATTCTTGACATTACAAATTTGCCATATTAAATTTCTCTTTATGTCGTGATTGGCATTTGACATTGACAAAGCTATTCGCAGGAAAGTAACGTCCCCCTCCAGCTCAGGAGTTCGATGATGTTTTCGGGGCCAAGATATGACAAGTCGCGAAGGCAGCATCCCGAATATGTTGTAAAAAAAAAGTTGATTTAATATTTCTGTGCGGCAAAGGTGGCAGGGAAAAATTAAAAGCAAGATAAAGGGATTCGGCAGAGACGTTAAACGAAATGACTTTTGGGTTGTGGTGCGGTGCGGTGCGGTGTCGCACAGTGGGGCACATAAAACTTTTACCAGAGACACTGCAGAGAAGGAAGATCTCTCTTTCTCTTTTTTGGGATATGTGTGTGTGTGTGTGTGTGTGCGCATTACCATAAATAAATTATAACGTTCGCTACTTTGACTGGGAGTTTATAGCGTGTATGCGATAACTCACACACACACACAGACACACATGCACACGGACAGACATGCACAGACAGGCACTGGGACATGCATACTGTAACGAATTTTGGGAGTCTAGAGCGAGAGAGAGGTAGATATATGGCGCCGTAAATGTACGAACGAGCAGGGAGACAGATAATAACAGTTCGTAACTTGAAAATGAAAGGGAGGCAGGGAGCAGGAGGAAGTCACACGTTTTCCCCGAAAGCCGAAACCCGAAACCCATAGCTTAAGCCAGAAAGAGACAGTCTGAGCCAGAGGGCAGGAGAGAGGGAGAGAGAGAGCGAGACAGATATTGCGATAATAATTCACGGCATAAAAGCAAAACACAATGGCTCGTCGAAATGTAACACAAAGCCAAAAACGCAACGTCGCCTAAGAACGAGAACATATAAAACTTTTCCCACTATAATGGGGGCGTGTGCGGGCCAAAAGAATTGCAGCCAGCCGCAAAATCCTGCATACAAATTATGCAATTAGTTGGGCGGAGCGGGGGGGGGGTGGTGGCACAAAATCGAGACCAAGATGTATATTATGTTCTTAAAAAACTAAAAGCTGAGCTAAAGTTTTTCCGGCTGTTATCAAATTCAGAAAATTGTCTCTTCGGCTGCCGAGTCAGCGATGAATCCTTGTGAAATAGTCAAAAAAGAACCGAAAACCCTCTGACAAATTGTCAGCGAAAGTTTATGCCGAGTCGAAGCGAAAGTTGCCCTGGAGTTGGGTCCCGTCTCCATGGGTCCTGTAAAGTTTTGCGCTGACAGTTGTAAAAATAATATTGCGAATACGACTCGTAGCTACTCGTACGCAGTGCTTGCCAACGGCACAAACCAATGATGGAATAGATGGCCCTTGGGCTTCGGCAAACAATGTAAGCGGAGGGGAGCACCAAAAAATGATGCCTGCCAGAATGGGAGAAAAGTGCCAAAGTTTTTCTTTCGAGCAGCAATTAGGCGTTTAACTTGTGAAAACAGATCTGGCCTTAGAAGTGCCGAGCAGCACACAGACAGACACACATACACAGACACTGACACTCAAGTGGAAAACAAGTCTAAAGTTTGACAAGTCCAAAGAATCACAGTTGATTGGCTTTTCTGTTGGCTGACGGCACAACTCCAAAGGCATTTTCAAATAAATTTCTATGCGCACATGGCTGTGCTCTCCACTCTCCACTCTCCCCCCACCCCACGCCACTTCTATGGACTGCACTCCGGAAAAGAAAATTAAATTTGTATTTTAACTGGAGTCTGCATTTTAGTGGCAAATTCAATTGCTGCTTCCACTTCCTGTTGCACTTTGTTACCGCCACTGCTCCTCCTCGCTGGTGCTGCCCCGCCCGCAACGCGCTTTCCACTCAGCTTCAATTAGATGTCTGCTGCATTTTCTGGCTGCTGCTATCTGCTATTTGGCTGGATCCCGAAGTTTATGCAAGAATTTCGCCGTATCTGTGCAAGAGTCAGAGCCAGAGCCAAAACAAAGCAAAAACAGAAGCCAAAACACAAGAAGAAGTAGCGGAAAATACTTATTGCACAAAAATAAACGGAACGGCAACTGCGAGTGTATGCATAAAATAAAAAGAAGGAAATAAAAAGGCAAAGACGGAAATGAAATTGCAATCGCAGGGCAGGCAGACGACGCCAAGTCGCGACGACGCTTTGATGCAGAGAGAGAAACGAAAGTTTTCACTGCCTTTGAAAGTGTATTCCTATTTCTATTTCTATTCCTATTCCTCGTAGCCATTTTTTTTCTTGACGGCAATGCCATTTCCGGCGCTTTCTCATGTTGCGCCTGAGAGTATGCAATAAAGGTTTCCACTGAAGAAGCAGAAGCAAAATCAGCACCAAAACCAGATCCTGAACCCCCAACGCCTACCCCTAACCACAAGGGCTTAATCAGGCGAAAGTTTCTAGAAGTATTCTGGGTCTGGGTCTGGGTCGCTCTCTGGGCGCTCTTAATGTCGCCCCAGCAACCACCACACACGAGCGCTGCCTCTGCCTCTCTCTGCCCCTCACCCGACAGAAGCTCATTAGTTTGGCGGGAGCAACGCTTAAGCTGAAGCTGGAAGCGTGGAAACTGTGCAGCTTTGGCGCTAAACAAGTTAATTAGTTTCCCCGCTCTCTCTCCCCTTTTTCCCCATTCGTTTTTTGTTGCCATGGCTTAGACGAGTGGGGGCGGCTAGCTCTCTCGGCGTTAAACTTAATGACAAAATAAATTATTTGCCGCACACATAAGCGCCCTGGCGGCAATGGCGAAGAGAGAGACTTCAATTGACTTTATTAAGCGTGTGTCAGTGTGGTTTCTGTGTGTGTGCGTGTGTGTGAGTGCGTGTGGGGAGGCTTGCTTACGCCTTAATGACACTTTTCAGTCAGCTGCTATCCTGGCTGCAACTTACGTTTATTATCCCTCAGACAGGAAGCCCCATTCCAATCCCTGCCACCATGGGAGTTCTCTCTGTGTGTGCGTGTCAAATGAGAGCTCGACTTTGATCTATGGGATGTTAACCAAGCTTGAATACATCCTAGAAAACCATTGCCATTTAAAATTGAATATCCCCAAAGCGGTTCACGTTCACCGGTCACCTGTCTGGCCCACTGTGCAGCTGTGCAACAAGGCGTATGAAGCTACCATAAAACCACTTTGTTGTCCCGTAACCAGACACAGGCACAAGCCTAAGCTCGTTTAATCTTGGATTTTAATTGTATGGCCATAATGTTTCCCCAAGACACTGACTGAGCCGCAGCAGTCACAAGTAAATTGAATTTAATTACAAGCGAGTTTTTTCATTTTGATTGTTGGGTTTTATTCGTCATAAACTGGTCAGACGGGGCCGGGCCTAGGCAATTGGCAATAAAGGATCCTTATGCCAGCCAAATGCAAATGGCGTAGCACGCTTATGGGGCAACAACAGGCAGAAGTATAGAACGATGGCAACTGCTAGAGCTGGTAGCTGGAAGAAACTCTTAAAGAAGACGTAGAAACTTTTCGTCAGGCCCTAATTAGTGTGAGTGGGCCATTAAAAATTTGCTCAGGTTCTTGGGGCATGTGCAGCCGAAGCTTAAAGTTTGGATCGAGTCTAGGGCAAAGAAATTAAAATTGAAATGTAAAAGTTGCCAAACTTTTCCACACCCCTCACGCATACGCATGCACACACACACACACACACACACAGGTACCTACAGGCGTGGGGAAATTTAAAATGCAAAGCAGAAAGCTCCAAGGAAGCGAAGGAAAAACGACCAGAACTTGCGTTCAAGTGGGTTCGTGGCAGGTGGGCTGCAAAAACTTGCTGCATTAAGTGCACTTTTGCCAGGAGCAGACACACGGCGTGAAAGAGAGGGCAGGCGAGCAAGCGCACGAGAGAGAGAAAGAGACGGACAGAGGGAACTGCCAACTGCCGCCAACAGCTCATTAAAACTAAAAATGATATGCATTAAGTTGGCAGCCGTAACGAGAGCGTTAAAGGGCTGGACTACACTCATTATGCCAAACTGGCGATGAGATCCTCCGCCACTAATGGTCAGTGTTAATTGTGTGGAAAGCATTTGAAATGCAGCCAGCAGTAGACCGTCACACTGCCCCAGAACCACTCTCAGACCCACTTCAAAACGTAATTGAAGCCAACGACATTCGCCTGATAAATTGTCATAATTCCTGGCCAAACACTACACACTCCCACAGATCTCTCTCCTGGCTCCCATCAATACATATTTCATTGTCCTGACACATGCATTAACATGTCTAATCGGCACGCACGGGTCACAGTTGCAACCAACACGGAAAATGGTATAGGACGGAATGTGATGGGATGGGAATGTGGCTTCTACGGGAGGGTTAGAGTGCACATGGCCATTATTCATTCTGCGGCCCAGCATAATTTATTGCCCTTGGCACCACTCACATGTCAGACATTCCAAAGTGCTGCCCAGCCGACAATTTGCAGTGAGTGACGTGCAAGTGCTTGCCACCCATAGCACCCCATCCCCATCCTCTCCTCTCCACGCCCACCGCCAGGTGAGGTGGTCTTAAAATTTATTTTGTTTGACTAACTGACAAAATTCTCTCCCACTTGTCTGGTCCACTTTGCAGCCCTGTCGCACATATGAGGCTGTCAAATCGATGACAGCACTCCGTCGTGAACATCAGGGCGTATACGCTATGTGCATGTCCCTGCTGCACTGACCAGGACAGGCAGGAGTCTCCTGTACATCTTAACGGCTTCAAGGTAGACATCAGTTTGAGAACGTGTCGAGAAAGTGGCACGAGGGGGTGTGTCTCATGTACTAGAAACTCAGACGATACCGACAAAAATTCTTGGACGTTTAACGAACAATTAACGTAGATTAGTTGCTCAAATATTCGTCTGGATTTTGCATATCTTAACTGCATACTCGCTTTGTGGTATTCGGCTATCTAATCAAAAAGATCACTGAACCAATGGGCAACAGTAAGAAATGATTATAAAAATATAAATTCCTCACACCCTAATAGTTCTTGCATCTTTTCTATAATACTATCATGAGCTTACAAAAACTAAATCTGTTTAGTGAATCTTTATTTAAAGATCAATCTTTATTAGGAAAGAGGTTTGCACTTGGTATCAGCAATATGTTCTAGGCATTAGATAGATTTGGAATGATTTTCTTGTATGCTTCGATGCCACTCAAGTATATATCCGCATGCAGAAACTCATCATTATCGTGGATCCTTACAGTGGTGTTTTTGATGGGTGAGAACCCAATGGCCGGGACTCCTTTCTGGCGAATGTAGCGGCTATCGGTGGCACCCGGGCAGACGATGGGATGGACCTTTAATCCACTTTTAAATAAAAGAAAGGGATAATCTGAATTCATGGAAAATGCTCAACCGATACATACAGTTCATCGGAAGCTGCCTTGAAGGCAACCCAGAAAGGGTTCGATCCGTCTAGCTTCGTGGGTGCCACGTACGGCGCCTGTATGATGAACTCCAATTCCACGCCGTCCCCTGCCTCTTTGCACCAGTCGCGTAACTGCTTCACGAAGGCCACCACGTCCACAGTGACGGCCAATCGAAGATCGAAGACCGCCTCGAAGAACGGGGGAACCACATTGCTCTGAACTCCGCCGCTCAGCTGAGTGAGATTCACAGTGGTGACATCACCTTTGCTCAGGGTCGGGTCCTTTGCCAGAAGCTCTTCCTGCGAGGTGCGATACTCTGTCAGCTTATTCAGGACATAGTTGAGCTTCACTCCCGCGGTGTTTGGCAGCAAGAGGGAACCGTGTCCAGAAGTGCCGTTGAATTTCAATTTGAATGCTATTAAGGGGCATAAAATCCAGACCAGAAGGTGTACGAATGGTAAAATTAGTACTCACCCCATCGCAAACGTTCGGCATAAAACAAATGATATGTGTCCGTCTCGCTCGTAGCGCCCTCATCCAGGCTGAAGCCCACATTCATCTTCGCGAAGTACTCGGTCTTTACCAGCTCGGCCATTCCCAACTTGCCACCGATCTCCTCATCTGGCACAAAGCACACGTACAGAGTCCGCTTGGGTTGGAATCCGCTGGCCTTCAGGGACCGAATGGCACCAAGATACTGGGTGCCAACGCACTTCATGTCCTGCGTACCTCGGGCGTAGATCCGACCCTCGGCATCCATGTCGGCGCTGAATGGCTCGTGGGTCCACTTGTCAGGAAACACCGGGACCACATCCGTGTGGGAGTTCAGGATGATCGAGGGGAGTTCCGGCTGGCTGCCTTCCCATTTTATGATCACCACAGGCTTCGATGGAAGCGAAGGATACACCACATCCACTGGCAGATTCAGGCTGCTCGCCTGACGCTTAAGGAACTCCACACAAGCGGCTGAAAGTTATTAAGGACTGAATAAGGATTTGTTAGATCAGCGATTGAATCCTTACTATAATCCACATCTGGCTGTACGGTTGGAATTCTTAAATATTCCCGGAATATTTTAATTTCCTCGTCATTCTCCCATTTTTCCAAACTCATTTTGAGGGTATGTTCTTGAAGCGAACTCTGTCACTGTTCAACGTCGAATGTGTCTGTTTCGACACGCCGCTGCGTATTTTTATAAAGCCCATCATCCTCTATTGCTGCGGTTTCTTAGAGATAGTGAAGTGGGACTGTGGTTGTGATTATCTTTACTGTCTCAACTGTCGACTACAAAAACCGCGATAACAGATTGCGGATAACAAAACTCTTGCTTCAGAGCCTACCAATTGAGATGCAGCTGTGCCACCCATACAAAATTGTAATAATAAGAATAAAACGACAAATTGCCTGTTCGAATACGGATAAACTTTATCATGAAATATCCTAGACATCGGCCACAGCTGGAATAAGTTTCTTGTACACCTCAATCCCACGCAAATAGGTATCCGCTCGCAGATATTCATCGTGATTGTGCAGCAGCACGGGCGTGTTGTTGATGGGCGAGAAGCCGAAGGCAGGGATTCCTGCCTCTCGAATAAAGAAACTATCAGTTCCAGCAGGAAAGACCCTGAAGCGGGTTTTGAGACCACTGTCGGAAATAAAAACAATGAAAAAAATGAATCTCACAGCAATACATCAATACGCACAGCTGTTCGAGAGCCTCCTTGAAGGGCAGCCAGAAGGTATTCGAGGCATCTAGCTTTGTTGGCTCCACATATGGACACTTCATCTCGAAGTCTAGTTCAATGCCGCCACCGGCCTCCTGGCACCAGTCGCGTATCTTCTTCTCAAAGGCATCCACGTCGACGGAGAGGGCGATGCGAATGTCAAAGACTGCCTCCAGCAGCGGAGGGACGACATTGCTTTGGACGCCTCCCCTCAGTTGAGTAAGGTTTACGGCAGTCACATCGCCAATATCAAGGGATGAGTCTTCAGCCAGTCGTTGGGCCTGCGATTTGCGGAACTCCATCATCTTGTTCAAAACGTAATGAAACTTTTCGCCGGCCGTATGCGGAAGCAGCAGGGATCCATGTCCAGCAGTGCCACTGAACTTTAATCTAAGATCTGCCAAAGGAATGATTAATGAGGCAATTAGGAGTATGGTTTAGTCTCTGATATACTCACACCACAGAGTGCGCTCCGCATAAAAGACCGAGTAGGTCTCATCCTCGCTTGAGATGCCCTCGTCCAGGCTAAAGCCCACGTTCATGCTCCTGAAGTAATCTCCTTTCACCAGCTCTCGCATGCCCAGGTCTCCGCCAATTTCCTCGTCTGGTACATATGTGAGGTACACAGTGCGTTTGGGCTGGTAGCCGCTGGCTTTGAGGGCGCGAATGGCACCCAGATATTGAGTTCCCACGGACTTCATGTCCTGCGAGCCGCGCGCATAGATCCTACCTTCGTTATCCATGTGTGCACTGAAGGGGTCATGAGTCCACTCCTCGGGAAACACGGGAACCACGTCCATGTGCGAGTTCAAGATGATCGAAGGGAGTTCCGGCTGCTTCCCCAACCACTTGATGATCACAGCAGGCTTCGTTGGAAGCGCAGGATGAACCACATCTACTGGCAGATTCAGGCTGTTCGCCTGACGTTTTAGGAACTCCACGCAAGCGCCTGCAAATCAACGAGGAGTGGGAGCGAGTGATGTTGAGTCGTCAAGTAAAGTCTTACTATAATCCACATCGGGCTGCACGCTTGGAATACGTAAATATTCGCGAAAAATCATAATCTCCTCGTCGTTCTCCCACTGCTTCACGCTCATGTTTACGATAATCTCTCGGTGCTATAATGTGCAGTGATCTGCGATGAATGACAATTGCTTTCTTTTAATTCTCAGTTTTCTTTGGATTTAGGCTCTTATCAGCCGCTGACATTTTAACAGCTGATAAGACTGCGATAAGATAAGGCTCGCATCAGCTGTTCCATTCAAAATATCGAAATAACAGCGTTGATTTTGATTCGATTTTCAGAAAGTCTCCATTTTCATCTCATTTGGATGGGGACCGTTTCGGGAATTCAAAAGGATTCTACAAGACATGTTAAACTGCATGTAAAACCATATAGATTTTATCTTAGGTTTTTCAGATATTTATTAACATACAGAACAATTCTGACCACAGATTAAAAAATATTGTTTCACAAAGGAACTGATAGCAATACAAAAATGCCTATAGTAGCTATTAAATGCTTTAAACTTCTCTTTAGGTTATGGGGGACCATCTGGGAATCTAGGAATCGGCCGCAGCGGGAATCAGTTTCTTGTACACTTCAATGCCATGCAGATAGGTATCCGCTCGCAGGAATTCATCGTGATCGTGCAGGAGCAATGGAGTGTTGTTGATGGGCGAGAAGCCGAGGGCAGGGATTCCAGCATAGCGAACATAGCGACTGTCGGTGGCACCAGGGAAGACTCGAACGCGGGTTTTGAGGCCCCTGAAAGAAATACAGAAAGGCATACTAGAGTTACACCTGAGGCCTAGTGTCGGCAATTCTTACAGGTCGTCAAGGGACTGCTTAAAGGCCACCCAGAACGGATTTGAGGAATCTATCTTCGTTGGCTCCACAAAGGGGTTCTTCATCTCAAACTCCAGCTCAATGCCGCCACCGGCCTCCTCGCACCAGTCACGAATCTGCTTCTCCAGGGCTGCGATGTCCACAGTGATGGCAATGCGAATGTCAAAAACTACCTCCAGCAGCGGCGGCACAACGTTGCTTTGTACGCCTCCCCTCAGCTGGGTCAGATTAACAGTGGTCACATCCCCGATTTCAAGAGATTGGTCTTCAGCGAGCCGTTGGAGCTGGGATTTGCGGAACTCCATCAACTTGTTCACCACATAGTTAAGTTTCTCGCCAGCGGTGTTCGGCAGCAGAAGCGATCCATGTCCAGCAGTGCCACTGATCTTAAATCTGAGATCTGTGGGGAGTAGGGCAGTCATAAAAATACCGACTATCGATTCATATACTCACGCCATAGTGTGCGCTCCGCGTAGTAGACGGCATAGGTCTCATCTTCGCTGGAGATGCCTTCGTCAAAGCTGAAGCCCACGTTCAGACTCTTAAAGTAGTCGCCCTTCACCAGTTCCCGCATGCCCAGGTGGCCTCCAACCTCCTCATCCGGCACATAGGTGAGGTAAATGGTTCGCTTGGGCTTATAGCCGCTGGCCTTGAGGGCGCGAATGGCACCGAGGTACTGGGTGCCCACGCACTTCATGTCCTGAGAGCCCCGTGCGAATATGCGTCCCTCTGCATCCAGATCGGCGCTGAATGGTTCGTGGGTCCACTTCTCCGGGAAGACGGGGACCACATCCGTGTGCGAATTCAGGATGATCGAAGGGAGCTCCGGCTGAGTACCCTCCCATTTCATGATCACCACGGGATTCTTCTCGTTCACGGGATATACGACATCCACGGGCAGGTTCAGGCCGGCAGCTTGGCGCTTCAAAAATTCCACACAGGCGGCTATAAATAGCAGATACGGTGTACGGCAGGGTCATAAAGATCACGGGAGAAAAGTCTGATTGCGTCGCCGTATAGATAAATACTTACTGTAATCCACATTCGGATGCACCGTTGGTATGCGAAGATATTCGCGGAATATTTTGATTTCCTCATTGTTTTCCCACTGTGTGGCACTCATTTCGAAGTCAACTAAACGGATCGGAGAGATAAGAAGTTAATAATAGCACTAATTGTTTGTCCAAACATGCGATCGGATCAGCTGTTCCCGTGGGGAAAACACGCACCTTCTCAACACTAGATCGCGACTGTGTGGCCGTGGTGGGGAGCGCGCGTTTAAATATCAGAAAACGAGTGTGGGGAAATTGAATGTCAAACGCTTATCTGCTCTTTTCGTTCCGTTTCGATGTGGTTTACCTCGTTTTATCAGAAGTCTGTGCTTACATTTTAGTTGATAATCTATTTTTTATGTGCATATGACTTGCAGATAGACATATGTACATAAACTGTGTGGGTTTTAGTTGTTGTACGAGTACTTTGCGTTTGTCGAACTAAATTGAGCGGTAGGCTACGCAGAGCAGCTTAGACTTAAATAATTCAATAGCCAAAGACTCTCGCTCTATGCCAAATCTGGGCTTAAGGTTTATTGGCTTAGTTTTCTCTGCTGGGAGCGGACTGATTTCCTTTGAATCACAGGAACTCCGCTCGGGACTTAACTCGATTGCTGTTGCCTCCGTTTGGCCCGCAGCCAGGTTCTCTGATTACTGATGAATCGCCTGCAATCGGATTCCAATTCCAGTTGATTTGTTAATCAGGATGCAAGGCACACACCCGTAAACATCTCGCCTCAACTGTCGGGCATGTAAACAAGTTGCAGGCACTTCAAATTTCGCATATTTATGTTGTTGCTGCTGCTGTTGCCGGTGCTGTTGCCACAGTTGTTGGTGCAACAAGAGCTGCTGCAGCAGCTGCAATGTGACGCCCATACGGGCGTCATTCCTGTGTGTCAAAAGTTTGTTTTAGATTTAGATTTCACGCTCGTTTCTATGGCCGCTCAACAAGAACCGTGCCAGTACACCCAAACAGAAAAACAACATGCAACAGAAAAAAGTGGCACGAAATGAAAGCTGAAGCTCTGAGATTTGTATTGCATGCACACAGCACAGGGTCCCAAAGCTGATATTGTTTTGGTATGTGTACTCGCAAAAAAGTCATTAAAAGTTCATTAACAATGTTGCTGGGATTTTAATGGCAGGCCAGAGAACCCGCACCAGACCCAGAGCCAGAACCCGAAGCAATATGAGTAACAGCAGCAGCAACACCCATACAAACAGCAAGTGTGTCAGCTACACATGTCTGCATTTTAAATGACATACAAACACAACATTTGGATATATCCTGGCAGCTATACATATGTACACTTGTACACAGGCAAACAGAACTATAAACATACAGTCCTCCTAAATACATATGTACATGCACATATGTGGGTTTTTGTACCCTTGGAGGGTGTATCAGGGGTTTGATAGGCTGTTTTCCATTCAGCAACAACAGATGATACGGCCATAATCAAACATGCGAAGAGCTAAAGCATTTCTCTAGTAGTTGCTATTGGAGATTGGATCCGAAACAGTGGATCTGCAAGGGTATCCAATAATTCGTTACCCGACGCCAGCATTCTTCCCCTGTTGTTCAACTAAAGCTGTGGATGTGAATGTGGATGTGGGCGTGGCTGTTTGCTGTGCTGACATGTTGTCGCCGGGCAAATAAAGTAAATGAAAATTTTGTATATTGTAACAATTATCCGAGCATCGCAGGCAACTGTTTGCGTTTACTCTACGTGGGTTCAGATTGAGTCCCGCAGCTGTGTAGTGTCTCCCCACTCGAACTGGCGATGGACAGAGATTGGAGCCACCCTAATCCGTTATGGGCACATTAGGGAGCCAAATGTGGCGATTCCCCCAAGAGGAAACTCAGATAAAATCAGCTGAGCCCGGCTTACCATTCCTGCCCTTACCATTCCTGCTTCAGCTCCTGCGGCGTGCGGGTATTACCTTTTTCCGTATTCCCTTTTCATGCTTGTTGTAGTGGCACGCACCCAAAACCAGAACCAGAACCCTGGACAAACTATAACAGCATAGAAATAGAGGCGGCCAGAGGCTCAAGGACAATCCGGGAGGCATGCGCTTGCCTCGCTCAAAGAGCTTCAATTTGATGTGTTTTTATGGCTGTGTGTCGACGCATTAAGTACGTTTCGTTTGGGCCTCGCTGGAGTGTGTCTGCAAAAAAGCGCTGAGCTCTCGGCGAGCACTCTGCCAAACTGCACTCACGGCCGACATCGATATACAAACAGAGCTGGCTGGCCAACAGTGCGTATGGATGGTGTGCACACGGCTCTGCGCTGCTTTGGTGCGTGCAGAAAGCAAACTATGATGACAGTGCTTGAAGAGATTTGTATTCAAAAAGTTTTTGCAACTGCCATCAAAATGTGGAGCACTCGAGAGCACTGAAAGCACTGCCAAGGGGACTGCAAATTGGAACCAATACTCAGAGCTGGCCTTGAACATACGAGTATGAGTAGTTTAGGGCTCCTACAGTACTCCCGTAATCGTAATCCACAACTATAATTGAATTTAATGACATTAATCACTTGATGAACGTTCATGATAAACAAATCCTTTTGTTTGAACATTACCGCCGGATATACACATCAAATTTACATAATTCAATTCTTTTGACTCCTGTTTGCTATGGCCATGATACGAGTATGCTTTCATCGTTCAATTATGCAGCTTGCCATGGCCTGATGCAATAAAGCAATAAAGCAAATCAAATATTCATTGCAATTCATATGTGTGCATGGCAAAACTATCTTTGACAGACCAAATTAAATGACATTCGAAATTGGTTATTGGTTTGTGAAGAGCCCCAGCTAGAGCCTGACAAAACTAGGTAAATAATTCCACAACTGCCGCTTTCATGGAAATACAAAATATTTCCACTCAGAACCCATAGTTTATGCGAAAGTATGTCATGATTTTGAGTGGGTGCACCCCTCGGTGGAAGCTTTATATGACAAAGGCAACCTACATTATTATAAAATGAATGAAAGAGGGAACCCATTCCGAATGACACAACACATACAGACAGTAATATGGCCTTTGGTGGAAAACGTGTCATTTAACAGAATCTTAAACGACAGCAACAAGCTGTAGAACTTCCTTGAATGCGAAACCAATGCGCGACATGACACATAAAGAGGGCAAACAGTAAGAATGGAACCATCTCACTTGGCAATTACAGAGCCACAGAGATTAAACGAGGAGCAGTAGCTGGAGATGGAGCCTTACCAGATCCGGAACACAAACAAACAGCCTGGGGGCTACGCAACGCCATCAAAGCAAATAAAACACAAAAGTTATGATAAATGCAGATGGAGCATAGCTAAAGGCATTATTGCCTGCCATTTCTCATCAGTTAGCATCGACAGCCAGAGAGAGAGAGAGAGAGAGAGCAGAAGGAAAGAACAGAGGGAGAGAGTCAAGCAACAGCCGACTTCCGGGTGCAGCCGCCGCCATATTTGCAGGGTTGTAATATCTGACAGGGAGCAGGCGATGGGCGATGGGCGACAGTCGGTGTGGGTGCGGGTGCGGGTGTGGCGTCTGAATGGCTTGTAATGAAAGGAGAGACCAGCGAGTGAGAGAGAGCACAGAAAATAAAACATGATTTTCGCTTTGCTTTTATTTTCTATTAACAGCGAAAAAGCACCCGCCCCAGTCTGCCCCCAACCTACCCCCCCTTCGCCCCGTTCCCACCATTCTACCCATTCCCCCTTGCTTGTGTGAACGATGAGTTGCAATTTGCAAAGTTTTTGTTTGCTCTGGCACGGCCGTAGCACTGCTGCCTGGCGGTTCCTGATGTAACTCGGAAAAACTTCTTTTCCGCTACTTCATTTGAGTTTTGTGTGTTTGGCGCGACAATTTTTTGCCTGCTTTTATTGTGGGGTGGGGGGGGTGGGTGCTGGGTGGATACAGTTTCCGTCCTCCACTCACTTTTGCACTTTCCCTTGATGTTGTCTGCGACAGTCTGTGGAGAGTGAGTCTATGTTTGTAACATCCTGCCAAAGCTAAAGTGTTTTTAATTGTCCCTCTAAAAGAGAGGGCGAACCAGCCACACGTGTGGCAGCCATCAGGAGTCAGCCATGAGGATCGTAGCAATTCGAATGGCAATTCTCTGCTGACTAGTGCCAGTCTCATTTCCAGCTATCTGGTTTCCTGGCAAACTGGACAAACTCGACAACTGGCCAGCTCCTTCCTGGCAATCTCTTCGCCAGACATCCGCTCTGAGCTCGCCTCGCCGGGCCCCGCCCTGCTCCTAATGACCGCTGGTAAGTGCCCCGATTTGTGCAGTGCACTCCGTTTGACCAGAGCTGCAATTAACTAATTGATTGAACTATTCAATCGGTGAGAATGCACAGCACGCTACCCCATTCGGGGCACTGCTGCCCGCTGCCCGCTGCCTGCTGTCCGAATGAATGGGTGTGGCCCGATTATTAAGGATTTGGGCGAGTGAGCATTTAACGCTCCACTCAGTGCTGTATCTGTGGCTTGTGTGGCGTGGCCGTGCCACATTGCTCATTGCATGTGGATGCGGAGCTGAAAGCTTTTAAATGCCCCGCCATTAGCCATTACAAGGGCAGTGGGAGTGGCACGAACAATAGCACAGACAACGACAGCTACAGCGACAGCCAGTTCCTATTTCTGGCCAAGTAATGCTTGACTGATTAATGACCCGAGCGCAAAGCATTCAGCTGTAGTCCTTATAATCGATTTTCAGTAATACATGCAGTCTGGTGGTTGGCTTCACATCCGCCCAAGCCCCAGCCAGCCTTAGCCAGACAGCATCTGAATCTGAATCCCCTTTGCATCTGACTGGCGAAGAGCTTTCCACCTTTATCCCGGCTACATCTTGCCACCTGCCACAGTGTTTATGTGTCCAGATTTGTAATAAACTTGTTCCAATCTCTGCCTCCCGCACACACTCACACACACACACCCAGACACAGATACCACACAGGAAGGGAGACACAGACACAGACATAGAGATAGTCTGTGTTTCTGTATTTCCGGTGGCCAAATGCAAACACACATAAAAAATCGCCACAATCGGATGGTAACTACTACCCACAACACTTTTCTCTGGGGATTCGGATTCGCCCTGGATGCGGCTTTTTAGAGTATCTCTCTCTCTCTCTCTCTCTCTCTCTGTGGCGCCTGTTCTCTCTTCCGCACAGGCTAATAAATGCGAAGTGCAACAATGTATCTGGCGGATTCCGTGTATCTCTTCCACATAGGTAAGCACATTTCAGTGGCCTTTGTTGTCCCTCCTGCTGTTGCTGCTGCGGCAGTTGTTCTCGTTTTTCCTGATGCTATAGTTGCAATTTGTTGCAATTTTCTCCGTTTTGTAGTCGCTGGTGTTGCAAATGTTTTATGACTGCAATGCGGTTACCCTTCGACCTCTCTGCCTCTTAGATGCAGCCACCGCAAAATGCATTTATGATGCATAAACATAACGCCCCAGTGACACGCCCACACTAGGCAACTAGGCCTGGGCTGAGGTGGAGGCCAAACGGGGCCAAACGGGACGATACGTGGCACGAAGCATGGTGCACTGAACACTCTGAACACACGGGGCACGTTCCATGGGGGGGCGGCCATTGCCGTGTTGCTTGTTTATTGTCCGGGGGGGCCGGGGCACGGACACGCCATGTTTTATTTAATGTAGGAGTCATATAATGTATTTTTTTTACTGCCTCTGACACAAATATTTGTCCGGTAATTTTGCAATTTTCCATTTTAACGAATCACTCGCCACCAGCGGCAGCACCACCAATCCAGCCACCATTTCACGGTGCCACCGTGCCACCAAGCCACAGGCTGCACACTCCACACGAATCGGCAATGTCAACCATCAGATTTGACAGCCGAACGTTATGGTAATTTAATTAACCATTAAAATGAGATTATTGTGTAATTTATGCATGTGACAGCGTCCCCGACAGCTCTTTTAATGAGTCTCCAACTGCGGCCATAACTAATAGAGCCAGGTGGCGCGGAATGGGAGCAATTAACTTTTCCATCAGACAGGCGTCGTGTCAGGATGGGAATGGGAATGGCGATGGGGATGGAGGCTTTCGAGCCATGTTTGCATTGACATCTTCTGACACATTTGCCATTTATCCCGGCACCTTGGAGCGGCTTGAAGACTGCAATTTCCTGCCCGAATGTCCTCTTCTCGTTTGCCACTTGGCTTTGGACACTCGAAAAGTTTAGCATCAGCAGGAAGCCAAAACGAAAGCCCAATCCCAGTTCCCAATCCCCAAGTCAAATGTAAGTTATATTGATGGATTTGCACGCTGCGCCCTGTCCCAGGACATCCCGGTCCTGGCCTCATGCTGGGGCTTCCTGCTGGGGCCCGGAAATGTGCCAGGCCGGGGCCCGGACAACCGGCTTAGAGCTATCCATTTGCCGATGGCGATGGCGATGGCGCTGCTGCTGGTGCTGTCTGGCGTGGCCCGTGATAGTAATAGAAATTGATTTACCATTTTGTGTGCACGAAAATGTGCAATTTATGTGTCCCCTGCCCCCTGTCCCCTGCCCCTTGTGCCTGCCTCGTGGCTCAGCATAGAATAGATGATAACCTCGGCGGCTTGTGGATTGTGAATTGTGGATTGGGGACAGGACATATCGTATGCATATCGTATGGACGGGGTATCTGTACATAAATGCCAACCCATCTGCCACGGCTAATGCATTTTTCAAGTGGAGTGCATAATTCAGGAGGCGCATCCAGAGTCAGTTGGTCATTCCACTGGCCACAGAAGAGCCGGGTCGGTCGCATTTAGCATATCAATGCCAGTAGATACCCGTTCCATCGATCTCTTTCGCTCTAATTGCCGAAAAATAATAATGCTCTTGCAACAATCATCATCATACCGCTGACCTGGCCGGCAACAACTCGGACGGTTGCAACGCCGCGTCGTTTGTGGCAGCCCGGCGCTCATATTTGATTTGATTGCACAGCAGGAAACGGGATGGGGCACGGGAACGGAGGAGGTGGCAGTGTGCAACCGCATTATTGCCAGTCATTTGATGTCCGCTGAATAATTTACAGCTTTACAGCAATTTCGAAACCGAACGAGCGAACAACGCCCAATTTCATTTCCCCCAAAATTTATACTACCACAAAAGTACGGGCATTATGCAGGAGATGGAACATTTCTGGGGGGAACAGAACAGGAAACTGTCGATTTAATGCGAATTCTTTTCTATTTTCTTTTTCCCCTTTTCCCTTTCCCTTCTGCCCCTTCCCCCTGGACTCCGCTGATTGCATGTGGCAATGAGTTATTTGGCAGAGCAGGGTATGGAAACTGTATTTAATGCTCGAGTGGTACCCAAATGGAGCACAAAGGCTTTGTGTGCGCATAGATAAGGAGCTTAAGCCTTCAGTGGGTGCTATCGATTTCCATTTCTCTAGATATTCAACTGAACCGACTTACAAATTACATTTACATAATGCAACCCAAAATTGACAGCTCCACCGCCCCCGCCCGCGCCCGCTCCCTCTGTGGATGGATGGCCAAGCTACCACAAAACTGTGGAAAATAAAGAAAACAATAAAGAAAATTGCTAAGAATTGCAGAGCAAGAAAAGCTCGGGCGAAAACAAAGGAAAATGAAATAAACCCGCAACGAAAACAAAGTCGTAAATTCAATTTAAAGCTTGACAGATTGCCACACTGCGGCGGCGGAGGCGAAGAGCAGTGGCATGGGGCGTGTCACAATGGTGCAGCTGCAACGTTGCAACGTTACAGCGGCAACAAGAATGGCTCCAGCAACAATGGCCGCTTTTATCTTTGGCCTAGCAAGCCGCGGAAAGTATTTGCCCAGAGCAGGAAAAATGAAACCCTCAGAGGCTGACTGGGAGATGGGATGGGTGCCTGGAGGGTGCATGCACTACTCCCCAGTGCACCCGAATTAGGGTCAAGTTTTGCTGGAAGACCTGGGGGGCACTCGGAAGGCGCCGCAAGAGAACCCCAATTAAATGGGCTTTAATAAGCTCAGCCACTTAAGCAGTCAGAAATCTGGCAAAAGAGGTTAAACGGCTGGCAAACTTTGGCCAACAAGCTGCAGAAGAAGTTGCAAGAAAGTGCGAATTGAGGAGAGGCAGAGGCGGAATCAGAAGCAAAGGCAGCGTTTGAGTTGGAGGCTGTGGCAGCGGGAGCTAAGTGCTGGCTCAAGTTGCAGCATTGTCCGCACGCTTTTGTTGCATTTTGGGCGGTTGTGGGACATCCCCATGGTCCCCACGGACCCCACGAACCCCACGAGCCCCACCGATTGGCAGCGACAGCTGTGACCCAATTTTACTGCTCCCGATGATGGGGCACATTTTAAACACGTAAGCGAGTCACACCACGGACTTGCCATGTCACCGGGCTGGGCTCCATTTACCCATTAGCCCAGCACAGCCGCGTGCAAGTTTATCACGCGTGGGTGCCACCTTAAAACCGCAATAAGGTCAATCGCATAGCCACTGCCAGCACCAGCAGCAGCACCACCATCACCGCAGCAAACGCATCGCAATTAAAGCCAACAAAATGGAGCACCACAAACGCATCCCACTCAGATTCGCGACCAAGCCAATCAACGGCCCCAGCCGCAGAGCCACAGAGCCACACACGCATCTCTGACACACTCACGCACAGTGGGCTGCGGGGCGGCAGGGAGAGCATTAAAGATAAAGGAGGTACCAGAGCCTCTCCTGGATCCGATGGAGAGTCTCAAAGGGATATGCAGTGGGTCCAGTGCTGGCTCGGAGCCGGATGGATCAGAGTGTGGGGCGGTGACCGCGGCCAGGAAACGGGCACAAATTGCGTTTTAACGCATGCAAATTGCCTGCGTCCACGTCCTGGACGAGTTTATTGCATTACAGACATTGCAGGCCGGAGGCGGAGTTGGAGGCCTGCCTAGCTGCCTGGCTGCCCGCCTGGCTGTGTGCCCTGAAATTGCCACTTCGCACTTGAGCTGTTGTATGTCCGTGTGGCCCTGTGGTTGGGTGCCAGCGAGAGGGTTCCACAGGCAGAGGCAGTTGCCATTTGTTGCCAGGTTCCGTATTGTCGCACTACCCCCAATCCCAAACCCAAACCGGGCTCGAAGCTTTCAGCTGCCGCTCCAACTGTTCTGCTGTTCCTGTCGTTTTCATTAAGCCAACTGACATCAGCGATTGCAATATCAGCAGCAGCAGCAAAAGCAACAGAAGCACTATAGTAGGTAGTGCAGCAGCAGTAAAAATAAGAGACACAGGAATAGAAGGCGCCATTTACCGATACCGATGGAGCATATACCCTTAAACATTTTGATAATTCCGACTTCAGCAAATAATTATAGTAATAGGATCTGGGATAAGAGCATTTTAGAGGATTCACTTTGCCAAAGATTATAGATTAAACGTTAGTCGGAAATGCTTTCTAATCACAATGCCCTCTGTTAGAGTATAACAATTTCAATGCAGTCTTTCAGGCGCTCCGCCATTTGCAAAACTGTCAAGTCAATGTGGGTGGCTGACGGCTGAAAATTTATATATATATTTTTACTTATTTCCATTTTTTTGCACAATATTTCACCCCTTTTTAACTATGGGAACTGTGGGCGTGGCAGCAGCTTATTGTTGCAGCTGACGGAGTTGTTGTTTGCGGCTGTTGCCGGATGTTGCTGTTGTTGCAGCTGCTGTTAGTGTGTCATAAATTGTATAGACAAGTTAAATATTATGCATACGCACCATTGCACTTAATAACATTTCGGTTGGCCTGACAATACCCACCAGCGTATGGGGACTGTGTATGGGACAGGGACACGGACAGGGACAGGGTGTATATATACGTATATCCATATGTATGTGTACTGCAGTGTATGTGCTTAAGCTGCGTGCTGAATTGAATTGAATTAAATTAAAATAAATCTCCTCCGCAGAGAGAGTGTCGCATAACTAAGCAACGCAAGCGTATGCCATATATTTTGTTCACAATCAGATTTGCATATGTTCTCGCAGAGTATGTTCTATATATACTTATATACGATATATGTATATAAAGCGAGTATATGACATATCCTTCTGCAAAATGAAGTGGAATATTCTTGGCAACTTCATTATCAAAATTATTTAAAATACTGACCTACATTTCATAGATAGTCACAAGACCCCTTCACAAATTTTGAAGCAGACCATACTCTCATCCTCGTAATCAGAAATATGAAATTTCTGCAGTGAAACTCTAAAGAGCCCTCTCTAGTAGCTATCTGTTAGACCCACTTTCAGCTCCATTTGCTGCCACAACAGATAAACTATTGATCATCATTAGAAACACCTACATATGAGCATGACTCCAGCTCCCCCTTCCCCCTCCCTCTCCCCCAGTGACTGCTGTGAAAGAGCAATGTTTGCCTTTCTACTTTCATTCGCACTCCCCTTCCCCGACACTGGCAATGCAAATGCTACACATTGTCCTCGGGCTGATTCCTGGTGCTGGTCCTGGTCCTTGTCCTGGTATATGGACTGCCATTACGCATACGCCGGGTGTGCGAGCATGATATACACCTCACTGCGTCTGAATGGGTTCTGTTTGGTTGATATATGGATGTGTAGTCCCTGAATGTGTGCGAATTTCTGACAGACGTCAGTTTGGCTTATGTGAGTTTTGCATTTTTTATGCATTTAAATAACAAAATTAAACTAGCAAATATTTCAAAAGCAATTTATGGTTGTTTTTACTCTCTCCCTTATCTCACTCTTTCACTCACTCACTCTCTCTTTCTCTCCTGTTTCATATTCACAGATTAACAAAAACACGCAGAACAAGAATTTGGGCGAACACAAGCGCTGGATCCATGATCCCTCAAGTAAGTAAGCCAGGTCCTGGTGGTGCACACTTCATTGGATTTCGCCTGGGGGGTGGCTACGGCCAATTAAGTTTTCAGAAAAGCCAAGGACAAATGGCCGGCAATGTGTTATCGCAGTTATGGCCGGCTACAGGGCTTGGGGCCTCTCTGCGGCGATGGCACGGAGTGAATTAATAAATTAAATTGAAACACTCCTCTGCCTGCAGGTGACCTTTGCCGACCGCTGAACTGCAAGAAGCGTGAGATTTGCCTGCTGGAGGACGAGTACAGCGCCGTGTGCGTGTCGAAGAAGGAGCTGCACAAGAACCGGTAAGTGGGATCGGGCAGGGGGCTGCCATTATGGCTGTTGTTAAGCTTGATGGCCTAATTAAAGGGAAACTGAAACTTACACCGAAGCTAACCCCAAACCCAAACCTCAATCCAACCTTCTCCAGGGATGAGATAATCACCAAGGCCAAGTACTTGGAGGAGGAGGCCAAGCGGCGCGTCAATCAGCAGGATAACCAGGACAGCCAGGACGCCGAGGACCTTACCAATGATGATGAGGACAACAGCAACGATAGCAGCACCAGCAACAATGCCCCAACCAATGTCCAGGCCAACGAAGAGAGCGACGACGAGGACAAGAGCCTGAGCCTGGGCGACGACGACGAGTCCAAGGAGGATGATGTCTTCTACGAAAACAACATTGCCGGCGGCGATAAGCAGCAACAGCAACAGCAGCAGCAGCAGCAACAACAGCAGCAACAGCAGCAGATTCCACCAGCAGGAGGAGCACCAACCGCCATTCAGCAGGACGATGATGAGGAATTGGAGTGAGTAGTCGAGCATTTAACTTTGGGCCGCCTTTTCAATGGGATTTCACATTTCATTAAGCAAATTCTCGTCGAACAAAAGGGTTGAGGGTCACCTTTGACATCAAAACCGGGTGCCGTCTCCTATCGCAGATTTGCCTGGTGGCCATGCTAATAACAAATTGTTTTATCGTGTATAAAAATTCCGCAATAAATTTACAGTGGTACAATTTTTAGCACGCAGTCTTGCTGGTGCCCGGGCCCGGGCCCGGGCCCTGGCCATGTTTTTGTTGTTTCTGCTGCTGCTGCTGGTTTTTTTTTCGCTGGCGCTGGCATACTTCTGCCTGAATGGGCCGCAACGACAGCTTTACGGCCTTTACCCTTTGACGCGTGCCGTCGTCGTATCCTCTGACTTGTTCAGTGTTATCGCTTTGACCCTAACCCAAATTGTGGAGCCACACGCGAACACTTCCTCAAGGAAAGAGCAACTCGAGCCTTAGCCAGGGGCGGGAGAAGGGAAAAGGGAAAGCGTGTAGTGCCTGCGGCAGGTGTGGCAGTGGGAGAGGCATGAAAATGAAGTCAAAGTCGAGTCTGTGTCAAGGCCTGATTGGCTTCCCTTCCGAGAACCTCTCCAAAAAGGTGGAAAGGGTTACCATGTTTCCAAACAGCGATAGGAAGTTGTTGGCAACTTTCAAACATCGATTTCCGTTGTGAAAATGTTTGACTGAAATTTTTCGGGGGAGTGTGAAGCCTGAGGATATCGACAAATACATACAGAAATCAGAGAAAAATCAGTGGAGAACGTGCCTTAGAACTACTGATGCTACGGAAGATCCGAGAATCACAAGATTCCAGATTCCAAGCACCTTATGTTAGGTTATCATCAACAACAGAACTTTATTTAAAGACCAACTTTTGTGACAGATTCTCCCCTGCCCCTACTTGAAAATCTTTTTATAAGCCATGACCCAAAAGCCATGTTTTCAAAATATTTGGCTTGTTGTTGATGCTCATCTTTTTTATCAATTGTTTTCGTTTTCAAAAAAAGTTTAATTTCATGCTCGTCGCTTGACACTTTTTTTGGGTGCCACCAAGTGGCACAAGTGAAAGTTTTTTCCTATATCCTTTGATGAGGCTTTGTTGAACGGAAAACTCATTTTCGGCAAATACTTGCGCATACAAATTGTGGAACATTTTCTGGCAATGGAGCGATAAATTTCCACACCCACAGGCGATTGTAATTGAATTAAAATCCATTTTCCAAACAGCCACGCCCTCATCCGTGCCCCCAAAAGTGTCGTGTCTGTGGCTGTGTGTGTTTGTCTGAGTGTAAAAATCAATCTATAAGCAAATCACGAGTCCGGGTCCGGGTCCGGGTCCCAGTGCGCTGACATTAACAATGGCTTTTGACATTTTTTCCTATGTGCACGAATTTTCTTTTCAACTTTGCTTTCACGGAAATTTCCCTTTTATGCATACATTTGTGTGGCGAGAGTATCTATGTCAATGGCATGAAATATGAATGCCGTCTGCGTAGTGTGCCCCACCACGCAGGGGGCAAAATCAATAGTTTGATCCAACATTTCCTACTCATCATCGGGGCCTGACAGGCTGCAGGCGGCAGGCTGCAGGCGGCCGGAGCCTTTGCTCCTGCTCTAGCTCTCATCTTTCTATTCAGGCATATGTCAGACAAAGGATTTGCTTTGGCAAAGGGGTCACCCTGCTCGGAAACGGGGCCACTTCTAATAGACCAGACCAAAAGGCAAGGCAGGCGGCAGGCAGGCGGCAGGCGGCAGGCGGCACCGAATGTGATCCAGTCATAACTCATGTGTGAGGCGGGCATTGTTTGCTGTAACAATATGCCATGCCATCGAGCGGGTTTCGGAGCGGTGGCAAGTGCCACATAGTTCAGCTCTCACCTCACCTCAGCCTCAACTCAGATATTCCACTGTGTGTGTGCGTGGGCGTGGGCATGGGCGTGTGTGCCACATGCTGCCTGTCTCTGGCAGTTATTCGAAACCACTGAGCTGTTTTGTGGTCTATGCACATGAAGCTGTCGGCTCCAGCATCAGAAGCAGCAGCAGCAACAGCAGCTCAAAGGGAGTCCTGCCCCCGAAAACCCAGTTGGGTCGGGCTGTGTGGCAAAATTGAAAGCAAATATTTGAGTAAAAATTTACACATTTTTCATAGGGACACAGGGACACAGGGAAACGGCATGTGGCCAGCCATTTGATGGGCAATTTGTGCAAAGCAACCGCAGCTCCTGTGGCGGAAAGACCATTCAAGACGGCAGCCCTGTGATGATGCCGCTCTCGGAGCTCCTGTCACTGAATGTGGCCGAAACGATGAGGCATCGTTTGTTGCATGGCACAATTTATTCGTCTTACTATTTACTTGCCCCTAAGAATTTCATTAAATTTATATAAACAATCCGTCAGAGGGAAGCAAACAGAAATCCAAGCGGAAGCGTGCAAAAGAACATGCGAGAGAATTTTTAATTAAAAGTGAGGCCCACACACACACACAAAAATATATAGCAATACGTTTGTATTGGTTTTTGGCCATTGGTTCGTTTACTTTGGCTCTGCAACGAAATTGGCCAGGTTGAGTGGCGACTGCATGCAAAATGTTGGACAAAAAAAAGACACAAAAGGTTTACCCAGCCACAAGCTCAAATGCAACCTTCCATTCATTTTATTCAATTTTTGGCTATTTTCTTTGGCCCTAAATAATAGTATTAAGGCAGTATTTATTGTTATCCAAAATGCATAGCATTTGGTTTGGAGAGCAAACACAAATAGCTATGAGAAATTGCAATAAAAATTGAGATTTCCATTTGTATTCCTGCCGAGCGGTAATTATGGGAAAGCACTATTCGGTTCAGCATCTGATTCGCCGACCAGTTTCCAATTAATATTTTACATACCAATACAATCCCCTAATAATGACTGGCAAATTGGGCCAATTAGGAAAATTACTTTCTTTTCAGTGGTCCGACAGAGGAGTATGGGAAAAAATTATACGCCAAATGCATTTGATATTCGTACGAGTACGCGCAAAAAACACGGGGGAAAAAATCCCCAAATTACAGGGAAAACATTGCATATACACATACATATATTTCGAAATAAAATTATGAAATATATCGGGGGATAGTGGGGAGAAAGGAGTGCTCTTTTGGGCCATCCTCTGTCTCTGTGTGTGTGTGTGTGTGTGTGTGGGCAATAAAAACTGATAAAAGCCTCAACCTAAAGCCTTTTTTAATGAATGGACAGCCACTGCAGAAACAGTAGCAGAAACAGCGGTAGCAGAAGCATCAGCAGTGGCAGTGGCAGTGCCCAACAATTAATTGAATTAATCTTTTTGTTGGCTTTTAATGTGGGGCAAAAAAAGAGTGCCGCAAAGTGGTACAGTGGCGTAAATTATTTCTTGCAAATGGCCGCACAGAGAATGAATAAAAGATACATTGCTGCATTGATTGGGGTCCAATTATGATGTTGCAATTTAAAACCAAGAGTGGCAGCAATAGTGGCCTTTAAGGGCTCATGAAAGTCAGGTCAGGCGTTCCAGGCATATTAAAAGTCATTCATACGATAACGTTTCCTATTCATATGCTCATCATTGTGGTTTCCCGCTTAAGCACCTTAAACAGCCCCTGTAAACAACTTGTAATCCTTGTATTCTATAAATTAAATCAATATTAAAGATAATGCAGTACACCGATACGTAGCCAGTATGCAGATACATTTACTTGTTCCCAGTTTCATTTTCGAATAGAGGGTTCACTGGCCATAGATATAAAGACGTTTATAATATTCGTATATTTTATATCTAATATATGTGTAGTACAATGTCCCTTTTTCGGTCTCACTTGAAGCCTGTTGGCAGTTTAAATATTTGCACAAATTATTAAATAAAGTTTGAGGCAGGGCACGACCTGTGCCTGTCCCGTCTTGTCCTGTCCTGTACAACTTCCTGACCAATCTCATGGCTCGACTGTTTGCCTGAGCGTGCGTGCGGCGTGTATTAAATAAATATTTAAATAAATGTATAAGCAGGAAGACGGGGACACACCCGCTGGTGTGTCCTGCCCGGACTCTCATCTGGCCAGCAAGTACATACAGTGCCAGGAGAGGTCTCCCGTTGAACCTACCTGGGGACTCCTGGATAAGAATGAAAGCTGGAGAAGAAAAAAACCAACGCAGACTTCATTTGCATAAAAATTAATTTTGCATGTCATCTATTTGTTGCTGTTGCGCCCTCTCGAGCCTTACTTCTCTGATTTCTCATGACTTCTCTCCCTCTAAGTCTAAGTCTACCTCTTTTCTCTTTCTTTGCATAAATCCACTCGTCTGCTGCCGTACAGCAACTGCAAGCCGTGTCCTGTGGCCAAGCCGACGTTCCTGTGTGGCGCCGACAACAGGACCTACTCATCACTATGCAGATTGGATTATCACAATTGCATACATTCGACAACCATACGGATCGCCTGCAAGGGATTCTGTCCCTGCAAGGGTAAGTCCTCTCTAACAAACGGCAAAAAAAACGTACTGGAAATTCCGAAACAAATACAATACAAGCCAAACCACACCACACCGCAACCCGAGTCCCAAACCGAGACCCAGCTCCAGGGGCAGGCCGCATAATGAGCCTGAGCCTGGTCCTGAACCTGGCAAGCGGCCAGATTGTGACTGGGAATGGGACTGGGACTGGGACTGGGGACTGGGGATAGGCCTCTCTGTCTGTGGACAGACTACAGAATAAATTGCATGCATATTTTGCGACAGGCTTAGGCTGCCCGCCAGAGTCGGGAGTCATTTACCCACCGAAGTATGCTACAGAAACGGTGTACGTGGTGGGTATGTGGTGTGGTGGGGTGTGGTGTGTGGTGGTGCACCCTCCGCTGCCGCTGGCAATCCGCGCGATTTATTCAAGTCTGGCAATTAAAAATTCCAATTACCAAACAAAGGCTTTTGGCCTTAAATATTTTCGCCGAGCATATCACTTGTTAAATATTTAATAGGCCGTCGAACAAGTAGCCGCCCATTGTTCCGACGCCCATTGTGCTGTTCTGTGCCTCTCTCTCTCTCTCTCTCTCCCACTCTCATGAGCGGATGAGAACGAGTGGCGTCCACTCGGTGAGGCAGCCAGGAGGCAGCGTTAATTCTCAATTTTTCACAGATGAGAGAGCACTGCCAGGCAGCTCTTGTTGTGGCACGAAAGGAAAATACATACATAAAGTAGAAACGATGGCTCGCTGAACAGTTGGCTGGCCAGGGAAAAGTTTGCCTAGCCAAGCGATTTTATGACCACCATTTTGCGATTTTCCATTTGCCATTTGCCATTTTCGTGTTGCCTCATTTTCCAGAGAATGTCGATGGAAAGCGGCTGCAGCGCATCGCCGGCTACAACAAGTACAACAAGAAGATCAGCCTCGAGCAGCAGCAGCAACAGCAGCAACAGCAACAACAGCAGCAGCAGCAGCAGGCCTACAAGGACAGCAGCAACAACAACATCATGATGAACAGCGGCAACATCATGGGTGGCAACACCAACGACTTCAACACGATCATGAATGTAAGTTGGTTTTTGGTTGAGCCTCGGCGTGGGGTCTGATTTGTGGGTGTCTTCCCGCAGGACAAGGAGGATAACAACCGGCACTACAACCACATCAATGCGCAGTACACCTTCACGCCCGAGGAGATCAAGTACGACAACAAGCACTACAAGTATCTGAAGTACACGGCCTACAAGAAGGTGAGTCCGGGGTTTTGCATACGAAGACATCGTCCTTCACGCACTTCCTTTCTCCATCGGTTTGGCAGGATGCCAAGTACCAGGAGGACAAGCACAAGATGCGCAACTACAACGAGGTGGTGGAGAAGCAGCAGCAAAAGTTCAACAAGAATAGCAATTTGAATGGTAAGGCCAGCTGCCAGCTGCCAGCTGCATCTCCAAAAAAAATACCATCTCATCATCCTTAACAGCAGGATATCCCTCGAAATCGGCCGAATGCAAGCCGCAGCAATTGACCGCCATTGGCAACCGTCTGCTCGACTGGTTCTCCGTGATCATGGCCGACAGCAAGAAGCGCCGTCAGCACAGCCAGAAGTCCAAGGCCCACTTCCCGCCCGCCTGCAAGACGGAGGCCAAGTGGATGTTCGGCCATCTGGATCTGAACAACGACGGGCTGCTGTCGCTGCAGGAGATGTACGACCTGGAGCACGACCAGAACGAGCGTTGCATCAAGCCCTTCATTGACACCTGCGACCTGGACACGGACAGTGCGATCAACACACGGGAATGGTGCCGCTGCTTCGAGAAGACCGATCGCCCATGCGCTGCGGTGCGACGAAGAATCGCCGGCGACTTTGCAGGTGAGATAGGTACAGGTGGACATTTCTCTAGCTACATAACACTAACTACTTCTATGTTCTCTCTATGTATTCGTATGAGTTGTGCGGGGGTCTTTGGGTTTCGTTTATCCCCCCCTCCTACCCCCAACAACAACAACAACAATAAACAACCACGCAAAACTAAGACCCAAAAAAAAAAAGAAAAAAATAATTAAAGGGTAGCAAGAAGAGTAATTCTGTTTCAGTTGGTTTTTCGTTACTTACACTACTGCTCTTTACCTCTCTCTCTCTCTCTCTCTATCTCTTTGTATTTGCTACTATATGCCAGCTCTGTCTCCCTCTTTGCCTCTTGCCTCTTTCCACTTTCCACCTTCCACAGAGCGCTTTGTTTGCTTCACACAATTTACTCGTACTCTTACTCTTACTCTTACTTTACACACTCGTTGGAAAACCCTTTTCAAACTATAATTAGGCGCCTGACAGCCAAATAGAAAACCCTGACACACTTCCACCAACACTTGCCACATACAGATACACACAGATACAGATACAGACACTCATAGATAAAGATACAGCTACAGATAGAAACACCAGCGATTTATAGGAGTAACCTTTTTTCGCGCTCTGCTTTTGTTGTTAGCTCTCGTCTCTCACTCTCACTCCCCTTGTCCTCTTTCTCTATCTCCTAGCCAAACGCAACTTTTTTAAGCCCGCAAATTAAACACTTTTAACAACAACACAGAACTTTTTTAAACCCTCCCGCTCCGCTCTCGCCACATGCCCCATGCCCATGGCCATGCCCAATGCTTTTGCGTTTGCTTTTTCTAAACTTTAACTATATAATTTTCTATTTCTATTTCTTTGTGCCTATCCTGCCACACGACCCACAAACATCAAAATAGAATACTATAACAACAACTTTGCTTGTGCCGCTTTTCACTCTACCCCACTGCCCCCCCTACCCCAGTCAGCCCCTGTCAATTACTCTGACTTACTAAAATGTGGCATACCTCTTTTACTCCTACTCCTCCTACGCCGCCGTCGCTGCCGCCGAATGCCGAATGCCTATTGTTGCCGACGTAAACTAATTAGGCGCCTACGCCCCAGACTGCGACATCCAGGGATTCTACAAGCCCACCCAGTGCCACAATTCGGTGGGGGTCTGCTGGTGCGTGGACAAGCACGGAGTGGAGTTCGCCAACACCCGCACACGCGGCAAGCCCAACTGCGGTGAGTACGGGGGGGTATACTATCTAGGGTACTAGTCGGCTATAAACACTTAACATAAACATTCGGTGTGGGAATACGGGTATAAGGAAAGCCCACAAAGTTTTACAAACATTCCACTGAAGGAGCGATCAGAGGCAGAAATAATTGAATGATAGAACAGTCAGGGGCAGGAATGCTTCAGCAGGAATGAACGAGTAAGAAAGAAATAAGTACACGTCGGGTTTCCCTCAGAGAACAGCGAAGGAAAGATGCAAAACAGTTCTTAAGTATGAGGCAGCCTACGGGGTTCATTGTAGAAACCTGTACACCAACAAAGAAGCGAGAAAATACGATTACAATGGAAGAGCGAGTAGAACTGAAGGACTCTAATGAAGGAGCGAGAAGCAGCGGAAGGATTGTAGCAAGTAGCAATGAAGAACTAGTAGTAGCACTAAGGTTACTATAAAGAAGCGATTAGTAGCGCACGGGTTTTAATGATGAAACACCCGACATCAGTTATCAAAGCTGTTCCATATAGCAGCACAATGTCTTCCATGCAGAAGCTGCCAGGATCAAAAACGAACACGTTGTAGTTAGTCTTTTGAGTGTTTAAATATAAAAAGCTATGCAGGTTTTTATGTTCGAGAGTAATCCCTGGTGGTCTACACTGGGTGAAATGCCAATTTATGCGGATAACTGCCAAAAAAACATATATACCAGAGCTCCTTTGGTTAGTTTCATATGGATTGAGCTGCAGACCGCACGAATGATTGGCCACCTGAGCTCTTGGTTTACAGCTGCATTGAAATGGCAGCATTTAAGCCAGGCTTTAGCCCAGTTCTTTGCCGCAGTGCTAGTGCCAGGGCCAGTGCCAATGCCAGCCTATCGGCAACGAAAACTTCTCGCACTCCACTGCGGATACGTAATCTACTTACACGAATCTCCCAGCTGGATTCAGTGCCTGGGCAGGCCGTCAGCTTAAGCAGATTTAACCCTGCACTTAAGGTTGTTAAAGGCAGGCCCATGGGTAATAGGGGATCAATAATTGAGTTTAACTATTCATATCAAGTATACGCCATGCATAACGCATGAGTGTGGGCAGAAGAGACTCGACCCGTTAGGCAAAGTACCCTCTCTGCGGGACATAGAGGAAACGGGAAAGCTATCCTGCTCCTTCATTAGCACACCAAAATGGTCGATGAATAAGCAAGTATTTTATGACGCCCACCAATTTTAATTTGATGTCTAATCCAAGCAGAGTCCGTGGTTAATAACGCCGCATCACTCACTTCCGATGACGAGGATGAAGGCGCCGACGACGAAGACAGCGCGGAGGGCAGCGCCGATCAGATGCTGGTCTTCTAAGCGACCCCGGAGGATGGAGGATGGAACCCGGCTGGGGATATTGATAGCCCTGGGCCCTGGCGCAGCCAATCAGCGAAGCGCCATTGGGCCGCCAGCGTTATAAAAGAAAATTAATATTATTATTATTACTATTATGAAAGCAAACAAACCGAAAATGGAAGTAAGAAAAAAAAAACGAAGCAAAATCAACAGCAAAAGCGAAAAGCGAAAACCCAAACCCAAAAACCGAAACCGAAACATAAATGTGCAGTAGCCAAGTAAGCGTTTTTGAATAGAAACTACGTAATAGCAAACAGCAGAAAAACCACTCACACATACATATACCACGAGCCACACACACACCCACACTCGCTGGATAAAATGAAGGAATTACTACATCATCGGACAGCCGCAAGAGCAACCGCAAGGAAGGTGCATGCGGAGCAAAACCAAAGAAAAACTGTGGCATAGTTGGGGGCGCATTGCACGCAAATCGTAGTAGCCACCCCCAAACCCCCCGTTTGCCCCCTATACACACACACAAACACCACACACACAGCATCCATCCATCCGCCCAAACAATTTGTTCAACCAATCAGCAGCACTAGGAAGCCCCATTTTTCCCTTTTCGTTACCACGTATCAGGGCCGTTTGTACGGATGGTTGAACGGCCATTTTACTTGCTACCGTTATCGCAAGCAAATCCGTCTACTTTAGCCTTTTGAGACAAGTTAAGATGCATTAGATATATACAATTATTGGCCGCCCTCCCCCGCCCACATCTGTCCTACTCTGCTTTCGCGCAAGCCAAAACACGACACACGCTAAGAATTCCGCCCAAAACAAAACAAAACAAAACAAAAAATATATAAAAATTTATGTGATAAGTTTTTGAAAAATGAAGCATTGAAGCAGCAGTTTATATGTACATGAACAATGACGACTACCGGACAGTGGCGGTCTGAATCGGAATCGGAAGCATAATGGCAAGCCCGACCCAATCGGTGTTGCGGATTCAGAGTCAACGCGTGGCCAAAGAGTAGTTTGTGTAGTACTTAGTGTGGAGCCGAACTCATGACGCGTTCACTTAGTGTTACTTCCCCAGATATATAGTGAGAGAATGCCGAGAATGCTAGGGCAATGGCTTGAGGCTTTTGGGCAACAGCAACTGCAACGGCAATAGCATTGGCATTGCTTTGTTAAGAAACAAAATAATAATCATTTGTGTCAGCACCTGCCAGGGCAAAACGTAGCACTTGCTTCTATCTTAACCGAGTCTCAGTAAGACACCAGACACACACAGATACACACCCACACGCGAACACACGAAAACATTTGTATTTTGGGCAAAACTTAAACTGCAACCGATTTCCGGTAGAGCAATGAAATTTACCACACACACACATAAAAACACAACCCATACGAATAAATAATATATAAAACATAAGCGTACGTGAAGGAGGATAGGACGAAGGATTCAGCAACAGCTTACACATGCATATACAAATAAATATATAATATGTTTAATATGTAAGTATATAAGTGGCATAATTAAGTGGCAGCAACAGCAGATCGACAAGACGTAGTTCATCCTTAATTTATTTTTAATCAACCTTTTTTCAATATATTCTCGAAGACAGTCAGAGATGAATCAGAGGAGAATCAATGTTTTTAACATGTTTATGAGCGAATATGATAAATATAAAGAAATGCTTGCAACCAAAACGAAATTATATAGCCAATTGTAGTAAACGAAAAACAAAAACAAAAACAACCAATGCATATGAATAAACTTTTTAATTATAGCAAAAATGTACGAGTACGTGTACGATTATAACCAACTAACAGAAAACATTATAAAACAATCATTTTGAGATCCAGCGAAAGCGCGGAGATGAATCTGTTTTCGGCTGCATTTAAAACAAAAAACTAAAAAAAAAACAAAAACAAACTAAAAAAATTATTGTATGTGTGGTGAACACCCTATAAACTGACTATGTACTACGATTACGATTGTATTTATGTATGTATTTATGTACTTGTGTATTATTATGCAAATTGCATTAATTCTAGAGAGCCCAAGGGGAAGCCACAACCGAAAACGATAATGCGAAACCGAAAACACACAAACACATAAAACCGGAATACCCCCATTTGCAGACCCTTGGCACCCCAACCTGCACTCGATATAAACTGTATTTAAATATGATTTCCTAGCGCCCTATATTTACAATATTTTAATCCACGCAACGCAACGCAACGCAAAAGCCAACCCACAAAACAGGAAATAATTTGCAATTTTGAAACCATTACTAAATACGTACGTAAAACATATTTGTTTCGATTCGATAGCAGAGGTTTTCGTTTTAACTAACTACGATATCGTTTATACTTTGTATGTGGAATGATGATGAAACCAATAAATATTATTTAATGCAATTTAATTCCTGTCTTTTGCTATAGCTTCGATCTGCGGCCCCCCAAAGACCGCATTCCTTTCTATTGCTGGCTCAAACCAAACCAAACCAAACCAAACTCTTGGCTATTTTTGTACAAATATTTATATGCTTCGAACTAACTTTTATGTGACTTTTGGGCAAACGAATGTCCAGTGGGGCGCGTGCAAGTTGACTTGCTGACAACATTAAACAAATTGTTGCCAACTTGTGACATTTAAACGGGGCTCCAGAACACAAGCGGCAAGCGACCGGCAGCACCAAGATCCACCAAGAATGCGAATGACTAACAATAAATTTACTGAGCTAATTTTATGCGCACACCAGCAACAAAACAACGATGAAACAACAACCAAATGGCAACGGCAGCAGCAGCAGCAGCAACAAAGACAAGAAGAAGTCAACGAGGGCGACACGACGCGCAACAGGCGTACAAAAAACAATTATGGCGCAGATTTAAATAAATTTTAGTTTGCAAATGTGACACACTGGGGCGGGAAGGGGACTTTTAGTGGGGGGATATGGAGCACAGCAACGGCAACGGCAGCGACAACGAGTTCACACGCCAGTTAGTGGGGGACGCTTGCTGTTGGCAGTGGTGTCAAGGGTGCACAGACCGGTGGCAACTTTGGCATGGCGTTCCAGCCGGAAGTTGCCGGCGACAAGCTCCCAGCCACGACAATTAAACAGCACACATGCACAATCTGAATCACACACCCACACAGACACACAAGTGAGCTTTGGGTTTGGGGACACATGTGTCGTGCCCCAGCAAAGTTGCAGTCAAAGTGCAGTCTTAGTGAAGTCAGTCAGTCAGTCACTCAAAGTTCACTGCTGCCACTGCTGCTGGTGCTGGTCGATTATTTTGATACCCATTGTTCTTCGTTGGCACAAAAGAGTAGACGGCAGAGGAGACAGCATTCGATTTTCAGTGGCCACGATATCTAGAAGAATCCCAACATTCGACTAGGAATTGGCAGGGCTATAAGTAGTGCCAGGAGCTACTTACAAGAGACAGATTAACCTTTGGTCTCCGTAGTTCCGTAGACCGAATCACAATACTTACTGAGAGCATCTCCAAGTCGTCCATCTAGTGTTTAGGATTCGGAATCTGGTTCAAACGTATACTAGAGGATATCTTGCAGTCTCTACCTTGGACTGGCTTACACTTACTAGTTGTTTTCCTGTTAACTGGCCAAGATTTTTGGTCTCTGCTGCTGATGCTGCTGCTGTTTGTTTGGTAACTATTTAGGCAGCATAAGCAATCTCTGGCCGTGTGTCTGCAACTGGTGAGTGCGTCTGTGCTCTTGGCCAGCTCATTTGCATAATTCAGTGAATCAAACAATGTGACATGTTGCATGCAACGCCTGGCTGCGTGGCAAGGCTGGTGGTCCACACATAACTCACCCTCTCCATCATCTCCTTCCGCCCAGACAGGCCGGCAACGGCTCAAAAGCTTTCATGTCACACAGACATGAGAGTGTGCTTTATTGTTGCCTCCTGCCCCTGCCCCTGCCCCTGCCTCTTCTGTCTGAGCTCCCTCCGCTCCCGCTGCCGGCTTCTGGAGAACCTCTGACTCTGACTTTTTGGCATTTTTAATTAGGCCCAACTTTGCCATGTGTCGGGGCTGGGCCTGGGCCATGTTTTATTATTTCGTTGTGTGCGCTGCAGTGTGCAACTTTTATTTTCATGCGTCATTCAGGCATCGCATGGCCCCGTCCCGCCCCTTGCTGCATGTTGTAATTGTTGCTGATGTTGCTCTTTGTGTGTGTGTGTGTGTGTGTGTGTGCGTGTTTTCGTTGACACCAGCCCCAAAACCAACATACAACAAGCACACACACACATGGTACAACACTCACACTCTCGGACCCACTCTCAGACCCACTCCGGGTTTATAGTTCAAGGTGAATACGGAAAACTTTTGTGGGTCGAGCTGCGGGCGTTTGAAATAAACTCGTAAATGCTTCCACTGCCCCTGCTTCTGCTGTTGCTTCTGTTCTTCTGATGCTTTTGTTGTTGCGGCAGCTTTTTGTTTATTTCGAAAGCGTTAAAATTTTAAACTTACCCCAAATTCTTCTGGCATGCTCTTGCTGCTGCTACTGCTTCTACTGCTGATGTTGCTGCAACATTCTTGCCCCGTGTCACGCTACTAAATGTTTTACATTGTTCGACCCTTTCTTTATTTTTCGGTTGATGGCATGACACAGGGACACAGGGGCACCGGGGCACCGGGGACGGTGCACTGCCTGCAGTTGCATGCAGCCTGCAATTATTGCGCAGTTATTGCATGTCGTGTGCGGGCCCAATGAATTATTACGTATACGCAGTGTGTCCAGGGCGAAAGCACGACAAGAAAGAGGCAAAAGAATGTTATGGAGGGCCTACCGTCCAGCCTGAAGATGGTCATAAAATATAGGAAACTGTGACATTTACCCGACACTGCCATGCAGAATATATTGGAGTTTTTGCAGCTCATTTATTCTCGATTATATATAATTAATAAGGGAAGTTAGTCGGCAATCTTCTTGTGTATCCGCTTCTGATAATTCTGGGCCAAGATGTTTATAATTAAAACGAATGAAAAGCCAACGAATGCAATGCCATATGTCTGCAAGGAAGTGTCCGCGGGCGATGACGGCCAGTTCGAAAAAAGCATTCCCATAGGTCGCCAAAGCCAGGATTTCAAAGAATTTGATGCTCTCCGCCACGCGCTTCACGAACAGCTTGCACTTGTCCAGCATGCAAAGATTCATCTGGTCCTTTTCAGCATTCAGGGCTTCGAACTCGACCAGGTCCTCGGCATCATCAGGATCGTAGCCGTGCAAATATGCCGCCCTGGCCATGAAGTAGAGAGGCAGCTCTCCCAGAGCGACTCCAGTACCCCAAAGAAATGCCTCCAGTCGTACCTTCGATATAATGGCCCATACGGCTCCGCCGGGCAGATGATGTCATCCGGATAGGGAAGACTAGGACTCGGGAACTGGAGCGAATTGCACTGGTATGCGGCCATCGTGACGCTGGCGATGTGAGGTCCCAAGTAGAGGTAAAATGTGGGTAGGCCGATGCAAAGCCCTGCAGTCGAGAGCACGCCCAGACCCAACCAGAACACAAAGAACCAGGTGTTCCGATGCACTTCCTCCCTGACCAGCTGATCTGGTCCATTCATCTTGAAGATTAAGCCGAATAAAAAAGCGAATACCATTACAGCTACCGGCACATGAATCCAGTTCGAGGCCACAATACTTGGATGTCCTCCAAGGTTGGTGCCAGAGCACGCTGACGCTTCTCCTTTTGAATCTTCTCCTTACTGCTAGATCCTGTTTCTATGCCAAATACCAATTTGTCCATTTTAATCTTCTCTTTATTGCCAATGACAAGGAGGATAAAAGGCTGGGGATCTCGATTCTGTTCCTGTTCCTACTCGTATTATTTTCTATTGCTACTATCGACGTGTTCACTGGTATTTACGGGTAAGTACAGAACCGTAGTAAGTAGTAGAACCGAATTAAATGCTTATTGAACTCACCTACTCAAAAAATACATGCTTTTAGAAGTAAGATTAAATATCGACTGGGACTAGTGGAAAGGTAGCCAAAAACTCCAGGCTTGTATCATCCATTTCAAAACTTTTCTGAATTCAACATGCAGATATGTAAATGCGGATTAGTTGAAGAATGATAATGATCTCGACCTGTAGCTCATATAATTACATGTACTGAGGTAACTACCATTAGGTTACCCGTCAATAGGTATTTTTTTCCGTCCCTCAATTGTTCTACTACTTTCTATATATGTGCAATACTTTTCGAACCTACCTCAAGCCAAATGTCCCATATAAGGTTAGGTAATCGGGTCTGCCGTCTTCTGTCAAACGAAATAGCTGCCATATCGTCGCTCAACCAAGACTCTTGGGTCGCTGTGGCAATGGCTACGCAATCCATGAAGCTATGGAGCCCCCCCAACGGCCTTGGCCAACTTGCCAATAAGTTACATGTCCCCAAGTGGCAACCGCAAAGGTCACGCACAGCTCGCCCCACACCCAACCCCTCTAATCACACACTAATTAAAGGCTAGTTGGGGTAGCTATTGGTACCATTGCGGGTTCGAGTATTAATTAGAGTTTAGTTCAACAATTGACTGCAGCAGAACCCTAGCCCCAGGGGACTATGCCACTTGGAAGAAGCAAACGTCATGGCATAAACGAGAGCCAACAATTTATCATTCGGAAGCAACTGACAGTGGCAGCAGGCAGAGGCAGAGGCATCAACATCCAGCAGTGGCATCAACAAAAGGCAAACAGACGTTGTCAACGCCAAAACCACTGAACTGTTAAAAGTGCCATTGAATACAGCAACAAACCGATGCTGGGCGCAACTGTGCAAACAGACGGAAAGACGGGAGCCGGAGTCTAACATGCATGGCTAGATGCGATGGGTATTTGATAGATACAAGCCTGGGGCATTACCTGTACCGTATGCCCTGAGATGGAAGTGGAGGTGGAGGTGGAGGTGGAGGTGGAGGCACGGCACGCATGTGGCAGCTCTATTCCCGCTCCCCGCCCGTCCCTCTGGTTCCCTGAGCGTTAAATAGTTTTGTTTATTGCACATTGAAATCGAGCCAGCGAGCAATTCGGTGGCTGCTCGGATACACTCCAGCGATCTAATCAGCAATCTCAGCGTCGCGACGTTGACATGAAATTTCTCATACGCTCGGTTAGCCCCGACGTCGACGCTCGATCGGCTATATGTCTATATTCCCCCGCTTCTACGCTTCTACGGCCATTTGCATACACAGCTTCTGCGGCTGTGTAGCTGTGTGAGGCTATCTCTCTCTCTCTCTCTCTCTGTGAGTGTGTGTGCTCGGCTGTATCTCTGACTTCACCTGGCGCTCTGAGGGATCGCTCGACTCAGACCCCCAGATCAGTGCCAGAGCTATTTGCAAGTCGAGAGCCGCGCGAGTCAGACGTGCAGCTACAAAAACTACAAACAAGCCAAAACGTATAACTAATAAAATACTCACAAAAGTAATAATAACAAAATCGAACACCAAACCGCATGCAAAGTTCATTTGGCTAATGGAAAAGGCCAGAGTCAAAGCCAAACAATATTTGAAAAAACTGCAAAAAATAAACAATACAATGAACGGGAATATGTGAAAGTGTTTGCGAATAATTAGCGCATCGATGCCCGCGTGGCCCACATCTGCAAATTGGGCAAATCTATAATTCATGGGTCGGCTTAACAGGACACGGATTCGGACTCTGAAAGGGCGGATAGGGCTCCTGGCCTGTTTGCATATGTAAATACATAAAGGGTTTAATCTGCAGGCGATTGGGCGGCAAACACGTGCTAAACTGTGCCAAACATAGCCCGCAAACATCCAAACGCAAACTAAACCAAAAAGTGTATCTCTGTATCTGTGTATCAGTGGATCTGTGCATCTGTGTTCCTGTGCATGTGTATCTATGAATTCTGGCCTAAAATCAATTACTATTTATTACACGAACATGCTGCAGCGACTCTAACAACAAAGCCACCAAAAACAATGCCTCAATCAGCTTCAACGGCCCCGTGGCTATGCAAAATAGCCATAGCCATGATATTCCTAATGCTGCATCCACATTCCAGCGGTAAGTTACACGAATATTTCGGACACAGACTCCTCCTCCTCTCGGGGGCCGGGCGCCGCTAATTGGCAGCTTTGACGCACTTCATTTGGAATTTTCACAAAAGTTTTAGAACTGATGTAATCCCAGAGAACGAGCGAGCGAGAGAGCGGTGAAGATGCATCGATCCAATCAGTTTTGCACTTGCAATTTGCATTCAATGGCCAAGTGGAAAACCAAAACCTAAGCTACACAGATCAATTTACAAGCGAGTGCCAGACAGAGTATGGGAGATGTGCACGTCAGCTGTTATTAGCTTTATTTATATATGGCATAGAAATTCTGAGAACAAGCTTGCAATGGTTTGAGTAACACAATAACTTGGGCTAGGAAATACCTTGCTTTGAGGTACTAGAAAAATCTGTTGAAACTACAACATCATTGAGAGGTATGCCTTAAATAGATCAAGGCTTCAGTACAAATTATCAGATCTCTGTGGTTCTATGACAAACATGGTCATAGGCATAGTGTCACAAAAAAAAAAAAAACGGTAATTATCAATTAAGGAAATCAAAAACTAATCCATTAACAAATTGGCTTTCAGTATCTATTTTTTAGTTATAAACAAGCATCAGGCTGATTAATTGTCCATTTTTTGATTAGGTGAGAATAATGTGGAGGAGCAGTTCTATCTATAAATGCATGTTTTACTATTTCTCTGCCCACTACCCCCCTTTTTCGAACCTACATCTCCATGCAACTTGTAGAAGTCCCCTATTTTCCTGTGTTCAATCATTATAATCTTAGAATGAATCTATAAACCAACCATCAATTTATTATCCAGTTTTATAGGGGAAACTATAATGAGTTCAGTTTAATAGAATGTATTAGCTTTAGCCTCTAGATACTCGAACATGATTGATTTTCTCATTGCTTAGTTATGCATAAAGATTCCACATTAATTGATGCACAGTCATAAAGGTACAGTATATGGTATATATTTTTATATAGTACCAACTGTAGACATCCCCTCAGCTAAGTAGTAATTGATATGCAACAAACGCAGACGTTATGACTGCTCAGCAATTTGAAAAATGTTTTGATTCCCAGTCATGCGTGGCCCTCATCTCAGGCATACCCGTACGTACTCGTAGTACCTCTAAAATATGTGCCTCGGATATACATTCCACAGATCTAGCGCCTTATCGGGCATCAAATTCTTACCGTTTCGCTTCCCCCACAGCTGCCCTGCTACTCAAATGTCCGCTGCACCAGATGCAGCTCCAGAAGATTGTGGGATTCCGACCGCCGCTCGATCATCTAAGCGAGGGAAATTTGATCTATGCACCGCCTCCTGGTAGCAAGTTCAAAGATCGGGATAGACGCAGCGGAGGCGTGGATTGGGATCGCCGCAGTGCGGATAAGGATTGGGATCGCCGGAGCGGGAATCAGAATGGAGACCAGGAGCCGCCGGCTAGTCAGATGTGCTGGCGCATCTGCGACGAGGATCCCGACTGCATTGCCTATGTGCATCTGTTGGACACGGACGAGTGCTATGGGTATTCCTACTTTGAGCGCACCTCCCGCTATCTGGCCATATCAGGGGAACTGCCGCTGGTGGCCGATGCCGAGGCCGTGTTCTACGAAAAGACCTGCCTGAGGGGTAAGCCATCTACAGCCGGACACGAGGGCGTTACCGACCTTGGCTAACTTCTAATTGGTTGCAGTTCCCGATGCGTGCAAAGGTCGTCTGTGGGCGCTGACCAAAATTCCCGGTAGCACGCTGGTGTTTCAGAGCAAGAAGACCATTTCGCGGCTGGTCACGCGTCGTGAGTGCGCCGAGAGATGTTTCTTCGAAACCCAATTCAAATGCCTCTCGGCCTCGTTCGCCCCCTCGTATCGGAACAATCGTGAGCGGTAATTGTCGGGGTTTTCTGGTGAAATTAATTGCCTTTGTTATGCATTTTTAATGCATGCCAGAGGCTTTTCACCGGATTATGACATCATCGCTGGCTGTGGCCCCCCAAAGCGAAGTCATAAATCACCCAGAGATACGATTCGGGGGGTTCTAGCCTGAACGAATAGTAGCTGAAACCGTTTGACAATATTCCAATATCCGCCACAGGTTTCGCAACGATGTGGGTCCCAGTCCATCGCCACGCCTGGGGCGGTGCATGCTGAGCGACAGGGACAAGACCATCCAGCCAGATGCCTTCAGGGCGGCGCCCTACGATGAGGAGTACATGGAGAACCAGTGCCACGAGCGGGCCATAGAGAGCGACAACTGCTCGTACGAGCTCTATGCCAACAGCAGTTTCATCTACGCGGAAGCCAAATATTTGGGCCTAACCCAGAAAGAGGTGTGTCTCCGTCTCTGTCTCTGTCCCGGGCTGGCCCCGGCTCGTCGTAGTTCGGCTGTCGCGCATTATGATTGTAATCGATTGGGATGGCAACTGAATGATTGATTGATGACCCTTTCGTATTGCAGTGTCAGGCGCTGTGCTCGCACGAGTCCAAATTCTACTGCCAGGGGGTCTCCTTCCACTATGTGAACCAGCTCATCCTCTCCGAGTGCCTCCTACACTCGGAGGACATTGTTTCGCTGGGTCCGCGCAGCCTGAAGCTTCGCGATAACTCAGTCTATATGCGACGGGTTAAGTGCCTGGATGGTGAGTACATATGTATATAGCCAATCCAATACTTACTCAAGAGTATGTACACATTTTCTGCTACCAAAAAGTTCAAGTCTTCTGCACGAGGGAGGAGATGAGCATCAGGTACAACCCGAAGGACTGGTTTGCCGGCAAGATCTATGCCAGCATGCACTCGAAGGACTGCCTGGCACGCGGAACGGGCAACGACAGTGTCCTCTTGACGCTACGAATTGGCAGCGAGGTCAAGGAGAACCGATGCGGAATCCTGCGGGCCTATGAAATGACGCAGGCATACCAGAGGTAAGCCTCTCATTTTTACATATGTAGGTGTATTTCCTCTATCCAAGAATTGTACTCTTTCTAGAACATTTATCTCCGCCTTGGTGGTCATACAAAACAATCCGAATGTACAGACCCAAGGCGACCGACTCATCAAAGTCGGCTGCATCCAGAGCAACGCCACCGCCTCGCTGGGCGTGTCTGTGCGGGACAGCAGTGTGGACGCCTCGGAGCACGTACCCAGTGCCATTGCTCTGGAGTCCTCGGTGGAATATGCCGAGCAGTAAGCGACGCCATATGTCTACAGAATACTGTTTTCTTAATGCCTCTATTCTCGCAGCATGTTTCCCCACGAGGGAGTGGTACACTACAACAGCACCACTGGACCCCAGCCGCATCCCAAGATCACGCTCCAGATAGTCGACCTCTCGCACCAGCACGAAACGAATGACGTGCAAATTGGCCAGAATCTGGAGCTCCAAATCGTGGCTGAATACAGCCCGCATCAGTTGGCCGAGCATCTGGAGCTGCAGCTGGCCCCACTGCCGGATTTCCGAGCGACCTCGCTGGTGGCCAAAACGCAGGATAACGAGAACTACGTGCTGCTAATCGACGAGCGCGGCTGTCCCACCGATGCCAGTGTCTTTCCGGCCCTGGAGCGCGTTCGCACACACTCCAGGAGTATGCTGCGAGCCCGCTTCCATGCGTTCAAGTTCTCCGGCACCGCCAACGTCAATTTCGATGTGAAGATCCGGTTCTGCGTGGACAGGTGCTCCCCTAGCAACTGTGTGGGCCACAGCAGTGACACCTGGCATCGTCACAGGCGCCAGGTGGAGCACCCGGAGCGGCAGCTAGAGCAGCTAGAGCAGCGGAGAGTTCAGAATCCCGTGTACATCTCGACAGTTGTGGATGTGCTGCCGGATTTGCCCACCAACACGACAACACCAACGACTACTCCTCCCATGGGCAACGCGAGTGCGCAGATGGAGCTGCCGCTTAACTACAATCTTCGCGTTCACGGTCCGGACCAGACCAACGCCAACAGTTACATGTATGGAGAGCGGGGCGTGCTGCTGATTGCTGGCATCGACGACCAGCTGCATCTGGATAACGTGTGCATGAACCAGAGCCTGCTGATAGCACTGTTCATTTTCTGGCTCATCTGCCAGGTGGCTATGCTCTTTGGCTGCGGCATGGTGCTGCAGCGGTACAGACGCCTGGCCAAGCTGGAGGAGGAGCGGCGGCGACTGCACGAGGAGTACCTAGAGGCTAGACGCGTGCACTGGGCGGACCAGGGCGGATACACACTATAATTGTCTGGGACGCGTACAAAATGCATCTTAATTTAATAAACTAATGCGAATCTTACATACAATCGAAGCGGAACACTGAGACAAATGTTCAGGCGGCTGGCTGTTCAGGAGTTCTTTTTGGGATGGTAGCTCTCCCACTTGCGATGGTTCAGCAAATTGAAGTCCTTGCAGTGAAGGGCTATCTTGCGCAAGTATTCCGCGAGCTTCAGCAGCTCCGTGTCCGTGGCGCGATTGAGGTGAGCCTGCCGGAAGGGGCGTATCTTGAGGCCGGACTTGGGATTCATTAGGAAGTTGCGGCGAATGTCGTCGAACATAATGGTGTTGCTGGAGTTATACTGCTTGTAGAGGGCCCAGATGACGCCCAGGGGCTTAACGTCCACAACACCGCGTTCCTGAACGTGCACTGAGATCATCGCATTCGAGTCGAGGTAGAACATAATTTTGTAGGTGTCATTGTTGCTCACTCCCAGCAGACGCATCTTCTCCTCAATCCAGCGCATGCTGGTGGCCGACCAGATCACTATATCGTAATCCACATAGGCGGATTCGAGAAACGTGTGCAAGAACGGGCGCATCAGTTGTGAGCCTGTCTCTGCGGGCGAGCGGTGATCGAAAAGCGTATAGTCTATGTCCAGGACGAGCAATTTCTTGCCCTCGCGAGGCGGCGCCAGCTCATTTATCTTGTAGTCGCGGACGCGACGCTGCACCTTGGCCAGATAAACTGCCGAGTTTTCCACGGACTCTTCGCGCTCCTCGGCGTCATCGAAGTCGTCCACCACTTCGCCCACATCCTCGGGCAAGCGACAAGCATCCTCAATGTCCGCCTCTTTCGAGCCGACCATCATCAGCTTGAAATTCGACTTCAGCTCCAGGGCACCTATCTTTACATTGTCCGCAGCGGTTTTTCCTGCAAGATCAGATTGTAGACGAAGGTTTTTGGAGTCGTACATGGCAATTACCTTTGTACTTCAGATTTAATAGTTTTTGGCGCTCCGGGCGCACCTGTGTCTTGCGGAAGATCTCATGACGCAGCACTTCGACAGTGTCCTGGTCGGTCAGGTCCACCGGGTACTCCTTGCCGCTCCATTTAACAACAACAACCACTTCCTTAATTTCGTTCATGGTCGCATAAATTGTTCCAAATTTTTGCGCGAGAAAATTTGCATAAACGAAAAACAGCTGTCAGTAGAGGTATTTCAGCAGTGATTTTACAGCTGCTATCAACCCGATCTACTGCAATGTTGTTTAATTTTAACAACAATTAAATGGTAATTTGGTATCCTACGCCCCAAAATCGAAGCATTTTAATTTTAAATTAATAATGCTTTGCTCTAAAATAAGCTTTATTTGCTGAAAAATCTAAAAAAAACAAAACGAAATAAAGCAATAAGCTGTTAAAGCAACGCTGTGAGACTGTTAGGCGCAAAACAGATGGGGCTGTTAACGCAACGCTGGAAGACTGTTAGTGTTGCGCCTAACACTAATGGTGCTGTTAACGCAATGTCAAATTTGACAGCTGCGTCGGCGATTGTGATTTGCAATTTTTGTAGCTTGGAAATAAAAAAATATATTTTATTTGATAAAGCTCCGGAATAAAAGCAACGAAAATGTCCAACACACAGGCGACCGTCACCGCTTACTTGGCTTTGCAAAAAAAGACTACAAACAAAGATCTTGCTGCCGAGTGGACGCTCATCGAGGAGCTGCATAACGAGAAGTAAGCATAAACTCATGGGCCCAAGAGTTTTGATATAATTTGCGAATTTGTACAGGTTGTGGAACGAGCTGACAATCAAACTGGTGACATTCGTGCGCCATGAATCGCTGCAGGACGAGTCGGCGCTGCTGCAGCTCTACCAGAACTTCCTTTCCACCTTTGAAACAAAGTGAGTCCCTCCATGACTTGGCACAATTGTAGATTCACATATATCTTGATTGATTTACAGAATAAACCCGTATGGTCTGATCCAAATTCTCGAAGTAGTCGTGGACAACATTAGCGACAAAGCAGAGGCCATCGAATTCCTCGAGAAAATTAAGGACAAAGTCAAGATCTGCGATGAGGCTGTGTGGTACCTGCAGGTCATGCAGGGCAACCTCTATCTCACAAATCTGAACGACCTGAACTCCACCAAAAAGATCATCGAGGAGCTGCGCGATGTCCTGGAGGAGGCCGGCTTCGTGACGCCCGTTCACGGCAAATACTACATGCTCGCCTCGCAGTACTATCGCCGTGTGGGCAAGCACAGCGACTACTACCGATGCGGCCTGCAGTTCTTGGGCTGCTCGCTGGACGACTACCCACGCGACCAATGGGCACAGCAGGCATTCTTCCTGGGACTGGCTGCCCTGCTCGGCGATGGCGTCTATAACATAGGCGAGCTGCTGGCGCATCCCATTTTGGAGTCGCTGCAGGGCACTGACAACGTGTGGCTGGTGGACCTGCTCAAGGCATTTAACACCGGCGATATCAACAAGTACGTAGAACCACATCATAGCCGTGGGCTAGTAGCTAATCGTTGTACTCCCCAGATTCAATGACATGAAGAAGATCTGGTCAAAGATTCCCGATCTGGCTGCCCAGGAGGTCAAGCTGCGCGAGAAGATCTCTCTGCTCTGTCTGATGGAGATGACATTTAAGCGATCGGCCATTCAGCGAGCCATTTCCTTTACGGACATTGCCCATGAGACCAAACTGCCGGCCAAGGCAGTGGAGCTGCTGATCATGAAAGCCCTGGCCCTGGATCTGGTGCGCGGCGAGATCGATCAGGTGGCTGGCGTCGTAAACATGTCGTGGGTGCAACCCCGCGTCCTGAACCGCAACCAGATCGCCGGCATGGCCAGCACCCTGGACTCCTGGATGGGATCGATCACGAGCATGGAGAAGCTAATGGAGAACCGTGCAGCTGAAATTCTCACCAACTAGGCTTAAGTTTGATCTTGATTTCCATTTGCGTAAATGCCTTTGTATTTAATTAAAACCCATCTAAAGTCACTATTTGTGTTATTTTCGTTTTGGTTTTATTCACTTTCGGACTATTGTTTCATTCTTTTATATCTCCCTGAAAGTTTCGCGTGTAAAAATGTTAGCTTTTGTGCGTTGAGGACAGAACTTATGGACTAGACTAAGCCAACGCTTAGTTTTCATATCAGATCACTTATCGCGGAGTTGTTGCTTAAGGCTAGTGCTTATCCGTATGGGTTATTTACAGTTGTAAGAATACAGTGAATTTAGTGGTAGACTCTGGTTTCCTAGGGTGCTAAATGTCGATAATCAATTTGGAATCTTCTACAGCAATAATCGCCGCCGCGTGCATATCACTTGCTGTTGCCTGGCGGGCGTGGGCGCGGCGACACCCACCGCCTCTAGCCACTGTGCCCGCAATCAAATGTTCAGGCAGCGGAGTTTCGTCTCTGGCACGCGGGACGTGAACTCGAACGAGGGCTGGCGGCGAATGTCCTCGTGGGAGTCGCGACGTATCCTATCTGGATTGCGGCCCATCACAGACGACATAGGTATTTCTTGGCGGTACAGTTCGTCCAGCACCAGACGCTCCAGCTCGAACAAATGCTCATCCCGCACGCCGGGTATCTCCTCGTGCATGAACATCGCCAGTCGCAGCAGGTACTCGGCGTTGTGGCCGCTCGGACCTCTACTGGTGGCGATCTGGTGGGCGATTTCCAAAAGCGGCGCTTCGCCCAGCCAATGCTGATTCTCCGGCGTGGCCACATAAACCAGCACCTCGACGGCCTCGCCACTGAAGGGTGTGTCTTGGGAGGCGACGCGGGGGAAGAACTTAGCCTCGAGTGTAGCATAGCCACCTGTAAGGGATTGGAGTCATGGTTAGTCATTAGTTAGTTAGACAGCGGGTATGAGAGTTCTGATTGTCACATACCTAGGGTGCATTCACGCTGCTTGAGATACTCGAGGGCCGTATTGCCCGTTACTCTGTAAGCACAGCCCCATGTAATACCCTGCAACGGAAATGAAAAGAATACTTAAAAAGAGATCACATTTAAAAGTAATCTAAAAATAGTTGTTTCTTCTTCGTTCCGCGCGTGATTTGAACCCGTGGTACTTTTCGTAGATTTCCTAATCTGCTTATAATTCCCAAGTATTTTTCCGTTAGTTCTCGCGTTTATATACCGCTCTTTTCGTAGTTCTATGAGCCGGTTTGAGTTTTTCATGCTTGTCTCTCGGGGTCACAAACGAGTTCCTGGTAACTCTCTCGATCAATGCCCTGGGTAAAGTCCCCGGGCCTAGGATAGAAAGTATCAAGGTGTAAAATTGCATGTGTTCTTGCCTGCCTCTCTAGAGAAAGGCACACATTCGCCTATATTCCGCGGAACTGCGCCTTGCATATGATGAAGAGGGATCCGCAAGGATCTCGAATTATTACGCTCGGTTGTCTGCGGAAATCTGCCAGAGTTTCTCACCTAAGATATGGACGAGTTGGTTTGGTTGGCATTCACCATGCGTCTACGCTGGGGTTTGTCGCCTACACAGAATGGGGCTTACATTGAGAAATTCGGGCCGGCGCGCACACACTTTTTGCAGTAATTTATGAGTTTTAAATTCGAGTTTACTTACCTCTTTGTCCTTCATCAGGGTCGCTACACGCCCAGGCTGCAAAACACAAAGAGAGGAGGAAAATAATGTATATGTCAGTATTATTCGTCATCATAAAATAAAATGCATTTTATACGTCTTTCTTTATGGTATGTACATATGTATGTATATGGATTGCTTTTATCGCCCTCACAAAGGTTCCCTGCACGTCTGCACGATCTGATTTCTTTTTCTATATATTGTATAAAAGGCGGACCTTGACTCATTTTCGCCCTTGGAGTCTTTGTCATAGGAGTGACCCAGATTGCTGGTAAACATATTCTATTTGTCGTTGCGTAAAACTCAGCTATATTTTTCTATAAGGGTTTTTGAGCTGAGATTGCTTGCTTCCTAGTAACTATTGCATAAAGTGTTGAAGAGGGAGAGCTAAAACTGATAGAAGCACATCTGGGCTGAATAACAAACACATTCCCAGATCTACTAATTCTATTCTACATTCCTTACCGTACCGTGAAGTGTAACTCAATTTTCTCCAAAAGTATACAGGAATGCTGCCTTAAATATCATCTAAAAAAACATGTTCAAACCGAAACGTGTTTCACCTCCCCTCCCATTTGTAGATGTCTCCATTGCAAGGGGCTGGTCCCGCCCCGCGACTTGTTGGGCAAGCGAATTAGTTATGCTAATGGAGTATCCGATCCAATCTTAATGGGGAATCGCTTCGCTATAGGCATACTCGTACTGGGTACTACAGCATTGATGGCTGGCTGTCTATCTGACTATCTGGCTGGCATATGTTAATTTCACTTGTTTGTTTGCCATTAGCCAAAGCCCCAGCCCCAGGCCCAGACCCGACAAAGGCTGATAACACGCGACAAATAGATAACGAAAGCCGTATGTGTTTGAGCGGCACATTTAGCAAATAATAGCCGTAATAGTATAATAGTATTAAGATTGCTTCAGTGGCAGCCAGACAAGTGTAAATAAATAGCTAATAGATTCAGCACCATGCCAGGGCTGGGACTCACCTTTTCTTCTGTGCCGCGATGTGTGGCGTTGCCCTGCCAGAAGCGGCGCACGAATCCCCGGACGTAGCCCGTGATGCACTTGCTGAAGGTGAAGCCCGGATGCCAGCAGAGGGAGCCGTATCCAAAGACCCAGCACTCGGCTTCCGACTGCCCATTGTTGTTGGCATTGTTCAGGCGGTTCTCCTGCTCATTGTTGTCGTCCCTCCCGTTGTTGTTGTTGCGGCTATTGCCGTTGTCCTGCTCCGCGGAGCCGAGCCGCCCGCTGGTGAAGAGATCTTTGAAGTGAGCGGGCACTGCACCGGCCGCTGCCTGCTGATGTGCGCTGTAGTGAGCCATGTCCCCCGCGATCCGTTTGGGATAATTTTCAATGGATTCCAAAAGTTAAATTTCGATAATGCGTGTTGCGATCAGCTCCTTGGTTTGGCTTGGGACATGCAAGCTCCCGCTCCTCTTGGTCTCTTCACGCGCGATGGTCTCTCTGTTACATTGTTCGCCGGGCACCGGCTCGACCTTTCCACCGAGAGTCTACGTTGTGAATTCTGTTCGAAAAATCGAGTGGAGTTTACTTTACAAATTTGTACATTGTTTACTGTAGTGATGTGTGCCAAATACGAGTACGACTGTGTCGAATCGTGATATTTATTTCAGGCGACGCTTACTTGGTCAATCGAAAATCGAAATATTCTGCTAGTATTATTTCTGTTATTATTCTGTTGGCTAGTCGCTTCTCCTCGTCGACTGCGACTAAATAGTTCCGCGATCCGCAGGGAACTAAATTGCCCGCCCAGCGCGAAAGCCGAAAACATTTCCAACGCCCCAGACGGAGAAGAGGAAGCACCCCCACAGGCAGTGCAAAAAATATTGTATGAAAAAAAAATGTTAAATAAATATTTATGGACGCTCTGTGTCTGACGTCTCTCAAGACTTATCTACGGAGAGCTGTGGCTATGAATATGTAGGAACGTCTATTCAAATTGTTGCTGCTCTCCCGACTGTTCTCTCAGTCATCCACTCTCACTCTCCCTCTCTCTCTCTCTCTGTGGGTCGCTCTCTGTAGGTCGGTCACACTCTATCGATAGGGAAACCGGCCTTTGGGTTCTTTCGGTTTTCGCATTAAAGGCAAAAAATAAGGTGGCACAATCCATAAATAATCAAACAATTAAATAAAGTCAAGTATTTATATACCTTATAAACGCTAAATAATAGGCGATCATATAATGACTTGGCATTGGTCATCGACACGCAAAAAGAAACCCCATTCACCTGAAGGATCGATCATAAATTGGGGGGCATTTAATAATTATAATAAATATATAAATGCCCCTCAAATTAAGATTTGATTGTGGACTGATTTTTAAAAATCGCCAATCATGCCATCCACAAGGATCGTAAAGTCTCAGCCAGACACAAAACAAATCACTTGAACTAATATATGGTTTTACTGGTGAACATTTCTATATTCATTTAATTGCTGGTTTTCCTGGATTTTCATATTTATGAGGAATAAACCATGCATGTCTGTCTCTGCCTGGCAACACAGCACCAGAGCTCCACAGCTGATAGGGAAATTGTAACAGCCCTTTACACAGATTAGATAAGTCCAAAGCTGACGGATTTCGTAGAACCATTCTCATCCACAGAGTTCTTTGAACGACTCTGAGTGCCACTCTATGCGCTTCTCATCCGCTAAATGATTTCTCTGGAAGATCGTGTCTTGAACAGTGAGGACATCCAATTAAAGCAATTTAAAATATGATTACAGATGCATCAGTTACTTGCCGTAAAGAAATTTCCTTTGTTTATTTAAAATAATTTAAGTACAATCACAAGTACTATTATAACCATGTTCTTCTAGCAAATGAAGTTGATTTGCGCTAAAAATGTCCCATAAGTGAACGGACACATTCGTCCCAAAAACTGATACTATTCGAAGAGCATTCATTCTTCCGCTTATTTCGCGACCATATTTCAATCAAGTTTTTACTTTCGCGAATGGAATGGCGGCATCTCGTTTGCGGGAGCGATCTCTGCTAACTATTGTACATACATCGGCCGCCTCCCTAAACCAAGCACATAATTTAAACGGACAGGCCATCGACATATGAATGTGAATGTTTGGGCATGCGAGGTGTCGGCCTGCCACACCATCGGATCGTGATGTGGCGGCCCATTAACAAGACACGTTCATGGTATGCTTATACGATATATACGGCTATATTTCAAATTTACATATGTGTGTGTGTATAAAATGTGTGCTTGTATTTTTAGATATTTTATATCGCCTATACGCTTATACCACATTTTGCACACTTTGTTTTGATTGTCGCCTTCCTTCCCCAAAATCCGAGAGAATTTCGTTGGGTGGCTTCTGTGTGTGTGTGTGCTCGTGCTCGTGTGTATCTCCGAGCTTTCTGTTTTTATACGCTGTTTCTAAATACCAGCCTGTGTATTATTTATAACTCTATAGAGGTACGTATGTCTTCTTCTTGGGGATTGGCTTGGTATTTTGCATAAATAAATTGACCCAAAAACAGGCTGCTGGATGGAAAATTACCAAACAAAAACCAAAAGAAAACAAGTTCAAAAACCTAACGCACATCCGCAGGCGGCACTGGCACTCACACGCACATTCTCAGGCACAAACGGCCATTCCCATGCCCGATACCCAGGCGTACATCCACCTTTCTTACGCATTCGTTACGTACACGCAATGGTGTCCCCTCCTCGCTTTTTGGCAAATGAAAAACGCTCCGAAAAGAGAATCTGCTCGCTACACATTTCTGGGTCCTTGATACTGAACTTTTTTCATTGTGAAAGTTTTTTGCCAACGGTTCAAGGTTATTCCAACATTTTTTTTCCTTCTCATTCTTGCATTTGTTTATATAAAAGTGTTTAATAGTGTCTTTTCCTCGACGTGTGTGTGTGGGTGGGGGAAAGGGGTAGCTGGAGGGCCAGACTATGGCTAAAATCGACTTGCTTTTCGGTAGCAGGCGCTAGCCTAAAATTCTGTGCTCCGTTTTCTGTGTACACAGCAAAATGCTTAAGTACAAAAGATATGGCATGTACTCGCTCACATCCATATGTATCTACACACATGTACATACACATACATCTGTATAGGGGCATAAAAGTATCTGTGTACCCAAATGTATGTGTGGGGGGCGGCTCTAGAGCAGAGCTCGTCAAAAGTCCACAAAGCACACGACACGATACCATAGACAGACACGAATACTCCATGGATTGGCCTTTGGATTGGGTTGGGGTGGGATTTTGGTATTGGGGGGTTTTACGTGCAGCTGCCTTAATTTTCCCTCTTTCTTATATCATTTGCTTGTTGCTGTCACTTGACTTAACTTTCATCTCACAGCAAATTAACACAATTAAGATTGACAGCAACCAGAATGAATGGAATTAATGCCACTCTCTCTCTCCCTCTCTAAAAGGTACAAAAGTTTTCAAAGCAAGCCCCTAAAAATGCCGTCGTAATCGAATTAAATGCCTCTCCACATGTCTCAAGTGTCTTTTGACTTTATTTTGCAGATTATACAATTAATTTGAAGCCACTTGAGAATTAAATAAACCACGCTACTTGTGCAAAAAACAATTAAAAATATATTTTATTTTATTATACATAATGCAATTTAAAACATTAAATTTGACCACTACTAGTATTGTGGAGGCAACAACCGGGCAGGCCGGCTGCTCAATATTATTGATAAATCACTTAATAGAACGGACAGAACTCGAGTGTGTAATATACAGGCGTCCAATTGTTGCCTTTCCTTATCATCGCTCGGCCCGATAAGAGTTCATTATGACTGCGTCTGAGAAGGAGGGGCTTTTGATAAGCGGAGGCCCCCAGATACCACGTACGAGCTGTAGAGTTGCAAAATGCTGCCCCCTTGAAACTATTTTGTTGCAGGGTCTAGGCGAGCGATAAGAAATTATTAACTGAAGCCAGATGATAGATAAAAGTGTTTGCCAGACATTCGGATAGGACAATAACACGTAAGGTAAACAACTCTTGAGGTCTCTCGTCCACACACATGTCTTTAATTAACAATTAACACATTTGGCCTAATTTAGCTGAATTCGATTTTTGTCTTTTGCGCATTTTCATTTGTGTTCCGTCTGTATTTTGGTATTCGTCTCATTTTCAGTGGGTTTCAGTGTGGGACCCCACGTGTTGCTCTCTTTCTAAATATACTCGTAGTATAATCAAACAAAATACAATCTGGCGTCTTGAACTTTATTGATGTTTGCGGCCAACACTTGGAGATCTTTGCCCAAATAAGTTCTTTGGGCGGAAGTTTGCACTCACAACTGGGAAAAAGTCAATGTTGAATAATGCTAATAGTATGGAGCTTCTTCTTCAGACTCTCTTCTGTTTGCTTGATATATTTACTTGTGCCTATTATTAGCCCGTATTTATTTCTGTATGCCATTGCCCGTAAATTAACTTTTTGATTGCATTTTGCATTTCATTACTCTGTACTTAAATGCCTGACAAGACAACCTTGGAATGGCTTTATAATTGAAATATTTTGCTTATTTTAAATGGGTTAGCTGTCAAGGGAGCATAAATTAAATCCAAAGAAAAGGAGGCTATATATTTAAATAATCTTTTTATACATTTCCAACTGTGGAATGCGCACGGCACGTACCAATAAGGGCGAAACGAAATGACTCGCTTATAGGTTTAAATAATAGCTTAAACCCATTGATATCATTGTGAAACGTGACAGGCCCTAAATATAAGCTAAAGCTTTTGAAGTGTATACATAAGAGTGCTTGAAGAGCACAGTGGGCAGAGTGGGAAAAAAGCCACCAGATTCCTCCTGAATAAAATGCAGTTTGCAAAAGAAAATAATGATAACTTCATTGCAATAAACAATCGGCTTTCATTCAGCTGCCAGCCAGGGCATTGTACGTTGACCTTGGGCGTGTGACACTTCGGGGAAGAAAGCTGCTGTCGGCTGTCCATGTAATGGAGAGGAAGAGCTTTAGCGATTCCAGCTTCCAACAAAGAGTCAGTCGATATCCTAGGATTGTTGAATCAGATCTCTACTACATTTCGTGCATACATACAGTTATATAGTGCAATTAAATCGAATCTCATGTAATTTCATGGTCATCCCACGAATTGCATCAACAACTTGCATGCACAGTGAGTAGGCAGTAAATTAATGTATAGGTATTTACGCATACACATACACATACACGCATTATGAAATAAAAACAATAGCAAAAATCGCTGTAAGGTAAGAGAGGGAGAGAGCCCTTCCTAGAGAGAGTGAGAGTGTGAGGTGGAAGAAGCCAAGGCGTAATTCTACAAGGTGATGCATTTCCGAAAAGCTCTCGCATGAAAGGCGCTGTTATTGTTTCATTTCAAGGTACATATGTATATAAGTAGTATTTATTCTTCATTTAGCATCTTAATCTGTTTTTTAAACATATTAATTTGAATTTTTGGTGCATAAATACAAGGAAGAGGGAGAAACATCAGGGAGAGGGCGAGATACATGGTACAAAGGAGGACACAAAAACAAAACGCACACAAGCAAAATAATAACATCGCTCCCGAGAGTTTTAAAAGTAAATATGTACATATATACGTGCTGACACTGAAAGCTTTCAGCTGTATGTATATGTATGTACTTATGTATTTACATCTTTGTGTTGTGTACATAAATACACGTGTATGTGTATGTAATATACGCGACCGAGACCTGTCTGTCAGGGGGATTTATGATGAAAACTTTTGGCACACTGACACATATTCGGAAAGTAGGAATATCCATGTAGAGCAGCATGCAACAATTTGGCATTGTTGCAGCAGTTGTGCATTACCTGTACCTGTACATTTGTTGCCGCTTTCACAGTTAATTGTCGAATACTCTAATCTCTTTTTGGCTCAGCACGCACTTATCAGTTTCCGTTCAACTTTTGCACCAATTGTTTATTATTATTCTGTTTTATCAGCATTTTCTTTCCGTTTCGTTTACGCGACGTTGAGTAGAATTAACATTTTGTCCCGCTCTTTTCGAGTTTCGCAATAACAATAACAATAACAAAGTCTGTGATAGCACAGCGCGCGTCCGTTTTGGTTCAACGGTTGATTGTGAATGCGCCGTTTTTCCGCGCTCAAATAATGCCACGCAGTTGGATGCTCCTCAGTGGGGTGGCTGCTCACTGACACGCTTCTCTCTCTCTCTCTCTCTCTCCCTCTCTCTCTTCATTGACTTCATTGCCGTGTGGAAGCATACAATGTGAAAACATTTTCTTTTGCGATTTATTATTGACTTGAACCGGCTTTTTGTGGTTTCGTACTTGTGCAAGTATGCACATACGTATGTATGTATGTATGCACGTTCATTATTTGGTTTACGTTGTGCTTGTAAAGCTTTAAAGTGTATTTGTATAAGGTGAGGCGGCATCCCTGCCACTCTCTCTCGCTCTGTATTTGCTCTGAGATACTTACATATGTACTTAATAGTTTTGCAGCTTCACAAAAGTCTGAAGTGTTACGGAAGGAGGGTTCTATCGGAATTCCTTTTCTTTTATGAACCATACCTTGGAAATGTCTGCATCTCATTCTCTCATTCTCTCACTGCGCACATTTACATTTAACCCGCCACCATCTGTTTTTGCCATCTCTCTCGTTCTCTCTTTTTTGCATTGGCTGACGTAATTTTACGCTGTGTTGCCGCATGGTGCACATTTTTATGAATGGGAAGACCTGTCCCATGGCAACAGCAACAGTAGAAGCAGCAGAAGCAACCAGAACAACAGGTGAGAAAGCTGGAGCCAATTTACACAGATCAAAAAACGCAAGGGCATCGGCAATTAGCAGAGCAGACAACGGCAACATATCCGTTTATAATTGTCTTAATTGGAAAGTGATGTGCCGCTTGTGTTTTCTTCGGAAGTGGTTCCCTTGTTAAGACCCATCCTTTTAAATAGAGATATGTACCTACACAGCTGATAAGCAGCCGTATGTTCGAAAATGCGTCAAAAATTTCGTCAGCTACAGGTAGAACAGGTAAAAATCATTTTGGAAATTGGTTTATTGTTTCGGGGCAGATTCCAGGTTTTTCAAAAATAATGTCAAGGGAATACCCTGTTCGTATCCTTGAGGTGATGTACTTGTACATACATATATACCAGTCCAGAAACTTTCCTCTTAGCGCTTAATTAACTACGACTACTTACTTTGATGAAATTTATTCCAATGTTTATATGCTTAATGTAAGTTAAGTAGCAATGTTTCATGGAAGAAGAGATCAAAAACAATACGCGATTTCTTATAATTTGAAATTTCTTACAGCCCGCAAAAGAGAGTCGCATGACTGTCGTCCAGCATGCTTGCGTCCAATGCAAGCATGGCACAAACTAACAAAATACCTTTTGTTAGAAAGTCTTCAAAAACAGAGGAGCAAAAGCCTGCACTTTGTACATTGCTGAGCACTCGGCCATGGCATAATGAAGTGGATTAAATCATGTCATTCCTTTAATTAAAAATTTAATTATCCCATATTTTGATGTGTTTTTATAGTAAGCTCAGTTGTAAGCTTTTTAATTTTTAGCTTATTCTAGCTTTTTTCTAGCTAGCTTATGGTGACTCTCAAAATCTGGCAGCACTAGTACCCAGTGTGCCCGCAGCGCAACACCAACGGCCACATTACCAGATGAATTTTGTGTATAAAGCAGCTACGCCAACGAATCTTCTCGGAGCGTACTTAAACCTCTGCAACGGCATTGGATTTGCGATTGGGTGTTCGAATTTACAGTCTACCGTGGAACGGGTATTCAGCCAAATGAACATTGTTAAGACCAAACTTCGAAATATATTAAATTTAATACGTTCCAAAGATAAATATACCGATTGGAGTAATAGTGAATTGGATGAAATAACACAATTATAAATGTGTATATTTATATGTTTTATTTAGCCTGTTTTTCATCATTTTTAGCTTGTTCTAGCTTGTATTTTTAGGAAATCTAGCTGATTTTGACACTCAAATCTGGCAGTTGTAGTTGTAGAAAACGTGTACACTACATGTAACTGTGTAGATACGTCGCTAGGTGCGTGGTATAGTTCCTAAAATTCACGCGGCATATTTTAAATGGAGCCACGAGGAGGCATATAACAACAACAAAACAAAAAGCCTTATTTTAACTTTTAATTTTTTAATTTGTATATACTATTACTATACTATATGCATGCTTTGCATACATATAATATATATGCTTATATACATATAAAATTAAAGAAAATATATTTTTGGTGATATATGTATGTATATATATATAGTATATATATTATATGCTTTATAATTATTGAAAAATATAAAATTAAGGTTATAATGAATATGGAAATTATTGAAAAATTTAAAATTAAAAAAATATAGATCTTTATGAATTGTTGTGGCCCTGAAAAGGACCGATTTGTTGATTGATTGGCAGATTGGCGGGTGGCCATTCGGAAACTCCCAAAATAATAGCCATAAATTTATGTCATATTGTTGTTTTACTTCGTGCACATAATCCAGCTCCTGAAGCTGTTTTTCCAGGGAGCGTATAAGTCCTTGCCACACAGCTCCAGCTGGGTGCTGTTGAGGCAGAACAAGGTGGTGAAAGGTGTTGTCGCCGGGTATGAGCATACCCGGCCAACCAGCCTTTTCATCTGTTCCACCTTCTTTCCAAGCCAGTGCCGTATATCCTCCTGCTCCTGATGAAAAGACGGATATACCGCGTATCGCCAATCGTCGGGCGTGTCCATCACGTCGTATTCCTTCGCCAAAAGCTTGCGCAGGTGAGCGACATCCCAGAGCATAGGGTACCTCTGGGCGGCGTCCATCTTTGCAAGCAAATTGGCGGGGCGGCCATCAATCTCGGGCCATATCCATATGCCTCAATGTTGTCCAGTACCATGGAGACACTTTTGTTTATTGCATCCCTGCCCATGACATCTTTTGATCCCAAGGCCTGCGAATAAATGTTAATACAATATATTTTTATTCATTATATATTAACAGTATCTTACCAGTGTCAAGTGCAGAAAGTGAAAGTTAGACCCATCCAAGTTAAAGGCTGCTATCGCTAGCACCTTCCACTTGATGGATCCACCTCTAGCCCACTATACGTGCAGTTCATCATAGATCAATACGAAAGGAGCACTCGCATAATGCTGGAGATTCGAGATCAAGCTGATCACACCATCGTCCAGCTCATGCAAAAGTTTCTCCTCGCTAACAGTGCGCACAAACGGCAATATCAAATGGTGCATTTGATTCATGGTTGACATTTGACACAGTAAGACACTAGACACTAGTAAGTGCAAGGTTGTTGACCTGCTGCTTTATATAGCTTGATGCCCTTCGGTCTGTGTAACGCTGCCCAGAGGTTATGCAGAGTGATGGATAAGGTAATCCCGACTCAGCTCAGATCAAACGTTTTCGTGTATCTGGACGATCTTTTGGTGATAGCCCCGGATTTCCAGACGCATCTGCGATATCTGCGATATATCTGGTGGCCCAGTGCCTGAAAAGAGCGAATTTGACGATAGGCCTAAAAAAATTCCAAATTCTGCTTTAAGTCGCTGAAATACCTGGGGCTTATCATCGGAGGTGGCACGCTGCAACTGGATCCCGATAGGTTTGTGGCTATACAAAGGACCCCGAACCCGAGCTCAGTGAAGGAGCAACGGAGCTGCATAGGAAACGCAGGATGGTATAGGCGCTTTATCAAGGACTTCGCAACCATCGCTGTACCGTTAACAGATGCCCTGAAGAAGCATCCGCGCGTGAAGTTTTCCTTACCAACGGAAGCGAGGGCGCCCATAGAATCCCTGAAGAAGGAGTTCACCACGGCTCCTGTATTAGTCCATGCCGACTTTAAACGCCATTTCTATATCCAGTGCGACGCCTTAGATTTTGGAGTGGGAGCAGTGCTTTTCCAGCTGGATGACGACAAAGCAGAGCGTGGCATTCTTTTCTTCAAAGCTGAACAAACACCAAATAAATTATTCTGTAACGGAGAAAGAATGTTTAGCTGCGGTATTGGCAATAGAGAGATTCAGGCCATATGTGGAATTGATGCCGTTCACGGTAATCACTGATCACGCCAGCCTCAAGTGGCTAAAGTCACTCCAGGACCTGAATGGGCGTCTAGCGAGATGGTCATTGCAGCTGCAGAGGTTCGACTTTGTGATCGAGCACCGCAAGGGAGTTGAAAATATAGTGTATATATATACACTATCACGCTGCATCGAGGAGGTGGTTCTAGACCCAACGGAATTCAAAACTGGTTCAAAACCATTTGACACGGCCGTCGTTTAATATTACCGCCGTTCTATTCTATTCGGGTATAAATGTAGAGCTGCCATTTTCCATGAACATTTTGTTGCTAGTCATCTTCTGGTTTTGTGGTTTTTTATCATGTCAAATAATTTTAATTATTATTTTAATTGTGGTCCATCGCATCCCTTCATCCGCTGCAGCCAGAGCATCAGACGTACCAGCCAGCTCAGACACAAAATCAATTGTACCGGCCAATGTACCAGCAGGGATCTCAACCGTACGCAGGTCCGCAGACAACTCCAGCAACAACAACAACAGCAGCCCCCTGGTCAGCATCCCCTGTATCCCGGCCGTGGCCCTGGCCGGTGCCGCCATGAAGAACGTGTCCCTGTACAAACACATCGGAGGAGGATGCTCCTGTACAAGATTAACGATTCTGATTGCTAACGTTGCCATATGAAGGAACGGTTCCAATAAGACACTCGGTAGGAACATCTTTCAAGATATTTCTGTACACAATATCGTAAAGATCTCATCTGAAAGATCGATACGTTGGGCTAATAAAAACTTTCGACTAACAAAAGTAAGCCCTACTTTATTTTTTAATATCCAATTGAAACTATTTAAAATACGTATTTATTCGTATAGCTCGAATAAAAACGTTCGCCAGGCGATAATGATTGGATTTACAATTGGGATTATCGTGTGGCACAACAAATAGTCGGCGTTACCAAAATACCATCAGACCGAATCAAAACAAAGCATCCATCACAGTACAGCGAGGAAAGCGAAATAAAACCAAGTGGAAAATGGAAAATGGGAGAATGAAAATGGAAAATGCACAGGAAAAGAAAACCACAACGAGCCCAAGACAAAAAAGATTTACAATATCGCTTGGGAAGATTTAAAGGTGATTTCCAAAGATATATATTGTGTTTGAGTAGCGATAAATAAACAGAATTTCTTTCAGACCATTTTCTATTTTCCTCCCGCTTTCCTTCTGTTTGATTTTTTGCTCATTTTGATGTCGGAAAAACAAGGGCAGATCCCCCCACCAGCCAACCACTCAATCTCGATGGAAAAGTCGGAGAAGACAATTGAAAGGCGGAGGAGGGGACTGTGGCACGGTGACTCTGTGGACTGGGGGAGAGTCTCAGTCTCCTCCATTAAAAGTGTCACATTAACGAATTGCTCTGCTGCCGCACAACTAATTTATGCCCCAGCACTAATCGCTGTTCAGGTAGGATCCGATTTATTTGATTTCCCTCCGCGCGATCATAAATATACGGGCAGTAAGCCTTTCACAAACAACGAAAGAACACAGTTTTCATTGAGCAGAAAATCCGCATGCCATGAGGCGTTCGACTCGTAAATAAACTCAGACTATACTCGATCGTGGCGAGGGGCGTGGCCTGGGGACGATTTAGCGTCCTTCTGACTTAGAGAGCCGCCAATGTCGTCTAATGGCGGGGCGCCCCTAAAAATAGAATCCACTCGAGAGCACATCCCAGCCACTCAAAATGCGGCACCGACGATCGGAGCGGAGCGGATCGGATCGTTGAGCACATCTGGGGGCGCCCCCGAGCCCGAGATGTGTATGTTCCATTCTTTGCTTTATTTTCCCCCGATATTGTCAACCAAATGTGTTGCGTTTGCCGCGAGAATCGGTTCGTTGATCGTTGTCTCTCTGCCGCTCGATAGTCGACACGTGAATCGGAAATCGGCCATCCGGAATCCGGAGTGTGAATTGATCTCAAAAGGATCTGTAGAGTGATCTCAAAAGGATCGCATCGGAGCTAAAGTGAAGTGGCAGTGGCAGTGAAGATGACCAAGTACCACAGTGTCGGCAGTGAAATGACCGCGGGCCACAGCATTAAGCAGGAGTACAACAACAGCTACCCGCAACAGCCGCATCCCGGATACGGCTATAGCAGCTACAACCCATCCCAGGTGCTGGGACACCCCAATGCCAGCCACAATACCCACCAGACGCTGCAGAACTTCTTCAGCCGCTTCAATGCCGTCGGGGATCCAAATTTCGGCGCAACTGCCTCCGCCTCCGCTTCTGCCTCCGCATCAGCCTCCTCGTGCAGCTACGGCCAGAGTGGCCATCCGGCGGATGTGGACAAGCAGCTGGCGATGACCATGACCCCGTCGCCCATCTACACCACGGACTACGACGACGAGAACAGCAGCCTGGACTCCGAGGAGCACGTCCTGGCGCCACTGGTCTGCGCCTCGGCCCAGTCGTCGCGTCCCTGCCTCACGTGGGCCTGCAAAGCGTGCAAGAAGAAAAGCGTCACCGTGGATCGACGGAAGGCGGCCACCATGCGAGAGCGAAGGAGACTGAGAAAGGTAAGAAAGTAGCTTCGATTGCTTCAGTAGCTACAGAGAAAGAAGTTTCTAGCTGAGATCTGGGAGCATTTCTAATTTATTTTTAGTTACTGATCAGTGATCTCTGATATAAAACTAAAACACACTTAGAATGATCCTTTAAATGATTAGAAATAGGTGCAAGTGCCATTTTGGAACAAGTCCTCCATTTATCATCGAAAATTTATTTTAAGTGATTAGATTCCAAAATGATACTATCACCCATTTCATCAAAAGGATTATATAATAGATTCCTTAAGAGAATTCCTTACATATAAAACCGTGTCCAGGAGTAAAATATTCACCACTTGTGTACATCTATTCGGAATCGTTTCAAGAGCAAAGGAAGTGACCATGTCAAGACCATAACTTTATAATGAGTTACATTTTATATGGCTTTTTACCCTTTAGCGGCGAAATAATCCTTCAGTAAACCCTTTCATTGTAGTATTGTATTCATGTAACCTGAACTCTGACTTATACGTTTATCCTTTCAATGAATTCAGTTAATTTGAAACTAAGTTCTTAAGCGGTTGAGGGGATCCCACACATCATTTGTAAGGGCATTCATAGATACATCGGTTATAACGTTTTCTTGGGCTGGAAATATAAAATAGAAAATGAAGATCAGCCAAAAGATAATGATTATACACAATTTTTATATTTTCACTCAGACTTTAATGTTTATGCCATTAATTTTTGTATTTATTAATTTTCTATTTAGATGAAATATAGGACGACCTAAAAAATCTTTTTTATATTTAAATCAAAGTAAATTCTATTCTATGGCGTGTTTCTTTGCCATCTGTCTTATTAACATCCCATTACAAAATATAATTTTCACATTTTCATTTCCAAATCTTAGCTTCTTCCTTAATTCAACATTTTTTATGACATTTCCTTATTTGGGGGATCCTAAGCAGTACTCAATTGCAACTTTGTTGCACCACCACCACCGCAGCCACAGAGCACAGAAATTAACACTTTGCCACTTGCCATCGTTTGTTTGCCAACCGCCAGGGAGGGCCCAGAGGCCGTAAAAGAATGAATAGGGAAACCACCCAACAACAGTCATAAAACAAGAAGATTTGCCAAGACCAAGAGTTAAGCATCACCATTTATGAGTTTGACAATCGTAAAAGTTGTAGATGAACCCCAGGCGTACGAGTATTTATAGCTCCACATAGAGACATTAACCGATGCAAATGGAATCGAAATATCATAAACCGAAAGGGGGAGGATAGGACAGGGACAGGGACAGAGAGAGGGACTCTCGATCGTCGTCTGACACTGCTGCTGGCTGTCATAAAGAGAAGACCATGGGGTGGGCGAATGGTTTAATTGTTGAAAATTTGATGCTCTATTTAATTTGAAATATGTTTTATTAAACAGCCACTTAAAGGGGAACACGCCCGATCTGATGATGGGGCGGCTGTCCGTGTTTTTATGACGTTCCTAATGGGTTTCCATGATTTCTACGATCGCCGTTAATTGATGATTTCTTTTCACATTCTAGGTTAACGAGGCCTTCGAGATACTGAAGCGACGCACATCCTCCAATCCCAACCAGCGCCTGCCCAAGGTCGAGATCTTGCGCAATGCCATCGAGTATATCGAGAGCCTGGAGGATCTGCTTCAGGTACGGCCATAACATCCCAGAATTCTCAGGCAACACTCTTATTGATCGATCTTTCTTTGGCTTATAGGAATCCTCGCCCTCACGCGATGGCGACAACCTGGCGCCGAGTCTAAGCGGCAAAAGCTGCCAGTCCGATTATCTGGTAAGTTTTTTCACTGAACGCCAATTAATATTAAGAGTAAAGTTAAGGAGAGAGGAGGCCAAGAAGGCAAAGGAGGAGGTAGAGCAGTGAAGATAGAGGGGAAAATGTTCCGCAATTATTTTCTCGTAAAATTCTCATGCCTGAAAAACGTTTTCATACATTTTTCTTTGGCGACGCGCACATTCATCAAAATCTCAGGGTCTGGCCGCTTTGCTGAACATGAAAATAGAATATACATCGTCCCCACCTAGATCTTATCCCACATCCCAGATCCCATACCAGGTCCCATCCCATCCGATACCCGGTTGTATTTGCTGACCAAAATTTATGCCTTCGCTGACGTGCGACTTAATAAGCTCCCGCTCCCGATACCGATACCCCTCCCGCCCGGCAACCCTCTACGTCCTCCCAAGATTCTCCGTATTACCGTGAATTTATGAATTATGATCACACGCTAAAGAGGCAGCATCTGGAGAGAAAACTTTTCCAAAAAGAAATGCAAGAATATAGAGGACAAATAGCTGGAGAATTTGTGTTTGAAAGAGAAAAAAGAAGGGATGGTACGGGTGTGGGATCGAATCGAATGGTATCGTATGGGAGGTCGTTGCCTGCATTTAGTGAAATGCAATAAATAAATTTTCTTTTTATATGCCCCGTTCTTAGGGCCATCTTCTAAATGAAAATCGTGTTGTAAATTAATTACAACAAATACGTTTGCCTCGAGGGCAGCCATAGACGACAAAAAAGCACCTTTGAGGAGGAGGCTTGGAAGAGTTTTCCTCGCGCGTTTATTTGATTTTCCATGTTCGGGGGGATCGCATGTATTTCATAATAGTTTCGAGCGAACGGGAACAAAAAGAAAATGTGTCAGTTGACAAATTGCACAGGAAAAACATGACAAGATCTCGGGGTGTTCGTTCTGTTCGTTCTTCGAAAGGTGTTGCAAGACATGGACATGGGCCCCAGCTTGAGTGGGGCATACTCGTGCTGGGAGGGGGGATTTGACAGGCCAACAAATTGTCAACAATTATGCAAACATTTTTGCCATCTTGATGTTAAACTCACACGCCCTCACGCCCCCTTTCGTTTCACTGCGACTCTGGCGACGACTGGGTTGAGTAATTTCCATGCAGTTTGTTTAAGTTTTTCACATTTTTAATGTACAAATTTGTTAATTTACCATAAAACTTTGCATATTTGTATGCTGCTCTCTCTCTGTATAGTGCTTCCCCCATTGGCAGATATTAATGTGCGGCCATAGTTTGATTAAAAACTGGCACTACGCCAAACTTGCAGACACATTGAAATGCATTTGGAGACTTAGTCTCAGACTCTGGCAATCCATCCATCTCATCCATATCCATTTATTCGAGGGCCACAGGCCACACTGAACCTGGAGATTGTCTATATATAAACCTCAACCTCAATGGTTTGACGATATCTCTGATGTGAACTGCGTTTCGAGCACTCCATTTGAACAGGTACCTCGTACTCGAACTCGCACTCACACTCGCAATCGTAATCGTAGTATATCTGTAGCTTCCAATAGATTTGCTTATCGGCCACAATTTATAGCAGTACTCAAAGATATTCAATGCGAGTACAACACCTGGCAGAAACCGAAATTTTAAAATCGGTTGGCTAGCGATTTCCATGGTAATTGGAATCGAAATAGCAAAAAGTGATAGCTGGAACTTCTAGGTGCAAATGACTCAGTAAAATGAAGACACTCGAGTGGACGGTGGACGTGGGTGGGTGCAAGTGACTCAGGTCGCGATAGGGTTTCCTTTGATTATAACAATTCGATTATGGGTACATACGTATGTCTGGTCTTACAGCTCAATCATTATTGACAATCGAATTTTGAAAGACACTTTCTTTATGTTTATGCGGCACTAGCTCATGATATGTGTTCACACGAGAGCAAAAAGCAGAATCCCTGCCCGTTATTTCGATCCGAGACCGCAGTCCCAAGAATTATGACATCGCCAAACGTTCTATAACCATATATCTTGTGGGAAAAATTCATGTTGCTTGCGGTTTACAAATCGCATAATGCCTCATATCCGTTACAAGCAGCGAAGAGCGAAGGGAACTTCTAAGAGGAAGCGCGCCAAAAAGCGGCTTAAAATCTTTACGCAACGAAATGTTCAAATGATAAGTGGCATTTCATTCAGATACAAACATATGATGCATACATATACATATATAAAGAACTGTTTGCTACTCGGGTAAAGTGGAAAAATATACAAAAATTCCACATAATCGGAAGGCGGACAGACAGTGTGGTGTTCGTGTTCGAGTTGTCGCATATTGAGCGCATGCTGTCACTAAACGCTTGGAAAATGATAAATCGCTTTATAAAAGTGCAGTGTGAGTTCTGTTCTGTTCTGTTGTGTTCTTCACTTCAGTTCTTCGGTGCTTCTAAATATAAAAACACAAAAGACACACGCACACAGAGACACTTATGGACTTCTCTGCTCTGCCCTGTTCCCGATCCCATACGATCCTTGTAGACGCACTGACGACGGCGCATTCTCTGGCGAGGGAAGAAACCGAAACCGAAGTCCAAACCCACCCAGAAGTGGCAATTATAATTTGCTTAGCAAAAGCGTTAATGCAATTTTTTCTAATGAAATCTCGAGCGCATCTCCGTTGTCTCCGGATGCCTTGTCGTCTGCGTATGCGCACCAAAAATATTGCATCAAATTAATTTAATTGCTAATAAGAGTGCGTACAATGCAGCACTTCTCACTACCCCAGACAATGCAACAGTGCTGCACTGGTTCAATGCATTTTAATTGGCTTGCAACTTTGTGGCCATGTGGAATCTTCACTTTCCTCTGTGGTCGGTGTCGCTGCTCGGTTCTGGCATAAATTTTGGCTTAATCTCATCATTAGACTGCATTTTGTATGGCATTTGTTGGCCAAGACGACAGCCCGATGGGAGATGGAGAGAAAGAGAGAGAGATTCTGACGTTGTCATTTCGGTCGCCGGTATTTTTGTGTAATTTATTGTTTTCCCAATTTCATTGGAGGCTAAAACTAAAACGTTCGCTGTTTCCATTGCAGAGCTCCTATGCAGGCGCTTATCTGGAAGATAAACTCAGTTTTTACAACAAACACATGGAAAAGTATGGCCAATTTACAGGTAAGATTGTATATCTACGCGGCCCCCAGTGCATGGCCATAACAATCCATTATCCATTGACAGACTTTGATGGGAACGCTAATGGTTCGAGTTTGGATTGCCTGAATCTCATTGTCCAGAGCATCAACAAGAGCACAACATCCACGCCTGTGAAGACCACCGCCACGCCAGTGTCCACCAAGACGCCGCCAACAACAGGAGCCCCGCCAGCCACAAGTCTGCATGCGAGTTTCAAAAGGAAATGCAGCACCTAATGCAGCTCTAAGATTAGCCCCCATGCCCATGCCCATCCCCATCCCCATGTCCATTAGGTAATTGTAAAAATATTTATAAGAGGATACACGAGATACCCAGTGACCACTATAGTACATAGGACTTAAATTATTTGTATAGCCTTAGCACTTAATTAAACAATAATTGAAACAATGAATAGCGTCATAGCATCTCGTCTCACTCAGTCCAGCTCCAGTTTGCGGAAGGAGCCGCTCATCCCATTCAGCTCTCCGTTCGACCAGGCACTGGCCAGGCCCACGCGCAACTTCTCGTTGGTCCCGTACTGGGCATCGCGGGCAAGGTAGTCCTTGTTATCCAACAGACGCTGGCGCCAATAGTCCAGGGCCTCAGCCTGATAGCCATTGGTGCCTCCATACTCGATGGTCATGGCCTCCCGAGGTATGTGCTCGTACAGATCCTCCGATTTCTTGTGCACCACAAACTGAAAAGCAGATGGAAATCGATTAAAATCCACTTGGGGATCACTTCGATGCACAACCCACCTTAAAAGGCAGCTTGGAGGGAAGGAATTTGGTCACGAAATTGAAGATAGTTTGTCCCTCGCGCCGCATATTGATCATATGAATCTCCACAAAACGCAGGGGCAGGCACTGATCCACCAGGGCGAAGGCCTTCTTAAGCAGAAACGGATCGTACTGCATCATCTGCTCCATGGTTACGTCGCGAGCATCCACCACCCAGATGAGACCCGAAATGCTCGCATTGTCGCACTCCAGGGCGAGCAGCTCCAGCAGGATGAACACGAGTTTGAAGGCCTCGCGCGGGCTCGACTTCTTGGGATCGATTTGGCGGAACGGGGAAATGATCACCCGTGGTCCCTGGGGGCTGACCGGACGAGCGGGTATCACATGAACGCTGTGGATAGAACAACAATGAATTCCATTCTCTTTTCCTCGTGGGGAGGCGGCGCATTTTCAACCCACCCGCGCTGCAGCTGCGTCAGAAGTGCCTCATCCACCTGCCGGGAGCCGAGCACCTCGGGGAACACGCTGCGCAGGGAGTAGTAGTTGTCGAAGCGCCGTTTGGTCTCCTCCTGGCTGTAGCGGCAGCGTCGCAGGAAGGCCAGGATCAGCTGCTCGTCGGTGGGGGCCTTGAGGTGCGGCGACTTGGTAATCCACACCTGGAGCGTGGCCACCATCGCCTCGCGCTGTGACTGCTCCTCGTTGCACTCGGTCTTGGCCACGGCCAACAGTTCGGGGTCTAGGGTTCTGAGTGCGGACGCCATGCTGGAGCTTGTCTAGCTGTTAACGGAATGCCAAGACCACTGACGCATCGCGGTGGGTGCTACCCTGCCGCTGGCATCGCTGCCGCTAAGCGATACGTATATCTAATCAGGGAACACCTTGTAAATTAGCAACGGAACGAACGGCAACTCTGTTCGATACGACACCACACGAACCCAAAACCGGCAGCACAGACACAGATACGGATACATATGTACCTACTGAAGTACGGATATGATAGTTGGGTGCATAGATAGATAGGCGATATGTTTGTGTTATCTTTAATTGATCGACTGACTACACCAAAGCTTGGATATAGATACGCTGGCGTTTACGTGTGGGGAATATCCGGAGGTGTCCCCGAAGAGAGTTCTCTTTCGATCTGGGTCAATGTCAATCCCAGTTTAACTTGCGAAAGGAGCCGCTGGCCCCGAACTCTGCCTCATAATGGGTAACCTCGTCGTGTCGCAGCTCCTCGATGGTCCCGTAGTGGCAGTCCTGGTCAAAGTAGCCACGATAGCTGTTCAACAGGTCCTCCATGTAGGCCATGCACTCGCCCATATGACCATTGGTGCCGCCATACTCCTCCGGCAGCGTCTCTTTGCCAATATGCTCGATCAGCTCCTCACTAGACTTCAGGACGCGTATCTAGAAAAAGGGAAATATATGCTTCAGAGCCGACTTTATGCATTCGATGATTGCTTACCGGATAGTTAACCTGCATGCTGAGAATATTGTAGAGGAACATGATCGTTCCCTGTATATCCTTGGGCATGTTGATGATGTACATTTCCTTCACCTTCAGCGGGCCGCAGTTGTAGAGCCAGTTCCACCATTTCCGAAAGAGAACCTTGTCGAATCGTCGCATCTTATCCGAGCTGACGCCCTCCAAGTCGATTATCTCACAAATACCCGCCAGCGAGGCATAATCATTCTCCAAGGCAACAATCTCCATGGCCATCGAGGTGAAGTGATAGATCTCGCGCAGCATATAGAGGTTCGGATCGAAGTGGCCGAAACGAGCGATGAACAGCGCAGTGCGACTGTCGCCCTTTGGCATATCGGGATATAGGCAGACTCTATAAGAAAGAAGGGTGAGAGATTAAAGATGATTCCATCATCATGGATAAAGTTTCTATGGCTTACCCCAAGCGGTTGATGTCCAGCAGTCGCTGGGTCACACACCGATTGTTCATGATCTCCGGAAAGAGGTTGTAGTGGGTAAAGTAGCGATCGATGCGCCGCTTGGTCTGCTCCAGGCTATACCGACAGCGACGCAGGAAGGCAATCAGGAAGTCGTCGTCGGTGCGGGCACGCAGATGCGGCTGCTGGCGTATCCACACGCGCAGGATAATGATGTCCTGCTGGATGCGGTCTGGCGTCTCGTTCACCTCCTTCTCGGCCAGCTTGGCCAGTGTCGGCGAGAGCGGACGTCGCATTTTGCTGATGGCTGTGCGCTGTTTGATGACATTTGGCCAATGGCTATGGTTATGATAGTTGGATATGGTTGGCTAATTTGCCTATTCCCCGCATTCGATGGTGCTCTGCTGGCCACATAATCTAATCTTATCTGGAGGGCTGGAGAAATCGTTTTGGTAAAATTACCCATACACCGTGATACTCCCACTCCATGGATTGTATCTGTATCTACTCGTATTTATAACTTGCACTTTTCTCCAGCTGAGGGACTGGGACTGGAACATGGAACATGGAACATGGGCAGGAGGACAGGGCAATGATTGCGCACATCCGGCGCCTGTCCCCTTGAGTCACTTAAGTGCACTTCTCGCCGACTCGCTGGGGGAATGGGGGTACTTTGTGCCTGAAATGCGATCTCTATTTAATGCCCGAAATAAATCTAGCGCTAAATAGTATCCAGTTTAGTTTAGTTTGTGTTTGAGCATTCAATCTGAGTGGCTGTCAGAGGGCATTACACTGACATCTCGGGTTGGTGGCGATGCGATGCCATGGGATGCCATGAGACGCTGAAGTTGACATGGAACACCTACAGATCGAGCAAATTGCTGTGACATGGTGCTGTCAGCTGCTGACAAGCCAGCGATCGGGCGGCCAGGAAACGGATCAGTTTGCCACTCCACCAATAACTCATAACACATTATGGCGACTGCCACTGGAGAGACTGGAGACTGTTCTTTGATCTTCCTGATGACAGGGCAGCGCGTGTAAATTCCCTTTGCAGCCGGCCTGCTCCTCATGGCTCCCGACGTGAACATATCGTTGCCATATTAATAATGAGCCTCATTAACTGAATGCACTACACAACACCCGACACATTGCTGGCTGTTGGCACTTTCCACTTTCCTCTCTAGCTTGGAAGGGTAGAGGCAGTAGAGGCGGATTGTAATTGACACGCTCATTGCTGATAAGTGTATTTTGTTGTAAGCACTTGAGATATGTTGTTCCCAAGCCGTTCTGTTGCATATACAATGCTACAGGCACATACTACTCGTATGATGGATGCACAAAGAATGGATTTCAAGTACAAAAGGGTAAGCACCCAGGGCCTGATGATTCAATTCATGCTACATTATCAAATGTATCCAGCAGGAATCGCATCAGTAAAGCAGACACTGCCACAAAACCACTAGTCGTCATATGGTCGCGTATAAACGTTTCATGTTTTAATTTATCGTCTTACATAAAACGCCCCATTTTGTGCGCCAAGTGCGATGCACAGAGGGAAATGCATTTGCTTAGCGCTCAATTGACAATCATATTTATAGAGCATATATATTGAACAACACAAAAAAAGAAAAACTAAATCCTAGAACTAAAAAAATATGTATTTTTCGGTTGTTGCCGCTCGACTGGCAGTTGTCACTCAACTTGATATCAACTTGAAATATCTATGCTACATGTGGGCCTTTTGTACTGTGCCGTTCCCTCCTCCCCAGATAAAAGAGATTCGGGCTTCTGTGCGAGAGGCGGGAAAGGGCATTAAACGGCAAATGAAATTTCATTGTAAACAGACGGCGTTACGGCAAATTGAGCAGCTTAAACAAATTTCCGTTGTCATAGGGAGATAGTCTCAAGCGAGCATTACATCCTTGCATCCTCCTCGCCATCCCCATCCCCATCTCCATGCCCATCCTGTTGAGGGCAATTTATTGGCTTCCGTTTTGTTGTCACTTGAGCTGTGGTGTCGCGCAAACATGAGACATGTCGTCTATCCTAATTGGTCCTTTGGGCAGCGGCAGATGGACTCGTAACCTTACTTAACTTACTTGAAACTCCACTCGATTCACTTCTTGGAATCTCACTTATAGAGCACTGTGTGCCAGGAGCGGGGCGGAAGGAGTAGATTAAATGCACCACTTTGGCTATCGTTGAGCGCCACTTCCACTGGCAGATTTTGGCTGCAAAAGAGAGCAAAGCAGAGCATCCATTAGAGGCAAGGCATTCATAAATGTGCAACGCTGCAGCGTTGTAGGCAATTAAGTTGACGCACTTAAGCGGCACCGTCGCAGATGAGGCCCAAAATAGAATACAGGATATGTAGACACGCGCGCCACTTACCCATTGTAGACGATCAACGCCACACTGCCGTCCGGTCGCTGGAAGCCGACTACACTTAGCTGCGAAAAGGAATTGTTTTCGCCCTCGATCCGCGTCTCGATGCGCACCGATTGCGCCGGCAGAAACTTGGAGAAGTGCCCGATGGCATAGTAAATCGGTTGCTTGTAGATCTCACTGCGACTCGTCGCATTCACAATGATCGGTGCGTCCACAAAGTTGTTCACATAGTTGGGTCCGCCCTTCTCGTCCAGCACTAGATTCCAGTCCAGCCAACCGTTGAAATTGTGTTGAAAATCCTGTATATAGGCACGCATGTAATTCTCGCCCCGCTGCCAGCTGCCCAGCTCGGGGCCGTGCGTCTGCCAGGGCTTGTCGCCAATGCAGGACTCCGTGTTGAGCAGCAGCATGTTGGGCATTTCGGCATGTGCCTGATCAATGAGCTGGGGACCAACCAGCTCATCCCAATACCAGTGGACGGCCAGGCCATCCAAATACGACAGTGAATTGCTGCGGGATGAACGCATCTAAAATAAATGAGAACTGTCGCGAGTGTTTAATTGAAACATTTTCAGGCACCACCTCACCTTGCGGAACCACGAGGGAAACGTGTACCGCTGGTCATCGTTGCCAAAGATGAGCACAGGCTTCTGCGTCGAGTTCCTAATGGTCGGACCTAGATGATCGCTCAGCCATATTGCCTGGTCGTAAATATTTCAAGATGCTTAATAGCCAGAATCATGATTGAACGTTTGGCATGCCCATGCCTCCTACCTGCTGCCAGGGCGTCCAGCCCATGCTCATGAAGTGCACAAAGAAGAAGCCGATGACGCCGTTTAGCGGCTCATTGCCAGTGGATATGGACCAAATCGGCATATTTTTAGACTGCATCAGTTCGAGAAATCTGCAACAGATTCCACCCCAAAATGAATGGCATTCACAGTGTGTAAAAGTTCTTTCCCGCTCACTTGAGATGATAGAGGGCCCAGGTCTGGTAATATTCCGACTTTAGCTGGCCAAAGCCTGTCCATCGGTCGTTGGTCTTCATCCAAGGAGGCGCACTCCAGGCAGCAGCCATAATTTTTAGCTCCTCCATTCGGGCCACACTCTTGAGGCGTTTCAGTTGTTCAATTTTCTGCAGATCCCTTGGATCGAGTTCAGTAAAGTTGGACAGGGCGACATCATTTCGTGGCAGCTCGTTGTAGGCCCAGGGTTCCAAATCAAAGTCACATCCTCCTATGGACGTGCGGATGCTGTTGTAGGCAATGCCATCGTCGTGGTAATATGATCTTCAATGGGAAACAGATTACATCTAGAATTGTGGAGCTGTCAGGATTTGAAACCTACTTGTAGACATGGTCCTGCAACTCTGTCGGCAACAGTTGAAGTAAGTGAGAGACAGTTCCAGTCAAGGCCCCGCCAAAGTTGGTTACGTTCTGATAACGCTGTTCCCGCTTAACTGAAACGCTTACAGTCTTGACGCTGGCATTGATAACTGCAATTACAGACGGATTAAGTGATGTTTGACAATTTTGAATGCTTAGATTAGCTACACAATCGTTGGGGAATGCTTGCCAAGTTCAGCCAGGCTCTGTGCTGATCCACCACTATGGCCTCCGCGTGAAAGTTCTCATCAGTCGACTGTATGTCTTCCACCACCAAAGGTGCCTTGTTGGATAGGTCCCCAGTGGTTACTTTAAAGCGCAGGCCATCCTATAAAACAACAGCTGTATCAATCAATGGGATTTCTTGGGGCCTGCCCACTCACCTTGCTGGAGCTGATCACCACAATCCGGGAGACCTCATTAAGTTCCGGCTGCTCCAAGTAATCGCAGTAGGTGCTGGTGCACACGCAAACACTGCCATGCGGTGTCTCGCGGAGATCGCAGGGCAGCTGCGTTGAGGCCGCACCTGCAAATCGTACAGTTGAGGTGAACAGGTAGGCACTTATCACTTGTGTTTAACTCACCTCCCGACTGGGCAGAGATTGCGGCCACTGCAAAAAGAAAGCACAGCCAAATTTCTTTCATTTTAGTTTGCAGGGGAAGTCAAACTGCAGCAGAGGTGATGAGTCTCGATTGGAGGCGTCCACTCGACTGAGTCCAAGCGGACTTCGAAAGCGTTTCTCCAATCAAGCGTCGCGGGAAACTGAATTTCGCTCAAGTTGTTTGTGTTTTTGTGAGCCACTTGACCCGGGCCCAGCTGTTGATCTGATAAAGCGGCCGGCAAGACGACGACAAGCAACGATCCATACCCACTTGGAAATCGGCGCACGCAATCAAAAGTAAAAGTTATGCAAACTGCCAGAGGGGCCGCGCGAAGCAAAGAAACAGGTGATCTGGTTATCGCCCGGTAATCGAAAGCTATTGGTTGCGAAACGGTGTATCGTTCGGACAACTCTAGTTGTCCCTTTCGCACTCCCAGTGAAGCCCAAGGTCTATTAATAAAAAGGTAAGGCATTGTCCGCAATAAATGCCAGACAGTTTTCCATGCAAAATATGTACCCATTGAACCTTACCCTATTTCAAATATACCTTTGTCCAGCCCTTTGCAATTTCAAGCAATAGCCATCCCTTTCGCACTTGCAGGCCGCCAAAGAAAACCGCATGGAATCCAATAAAAGTTCGTTTATTGCAAAAATGTGCTCAGCTGTACAGCAAGGTGTGAATGGACTTGGCGGGCACATTGACCGTAAACTGGCCGCGCTCACTGTCCACCACAGTAATGTTTGTATCGGCGCGTCCGCTGTTGAAGAGCACGGCGGCAATCTTCTTGTCCGGCCGCAAGAAGGCAACGCAATCCAGATTGACGTTGCTGGGCACAGCATCGACGCGTATGGAGCCCTCTGGCACCAGCTTGGAGAAGTGACCCATGGCATAGAACATGGGCTGCTTGTAGAACTCCTCATTGGCTGAAAGGAATCGGTTAGTATGTGCATACGTTGTAAAATTCTGGATTAAGTGAACTTACTTGTGGTGTTGGCAATGACGGGGGCATCGACTGTATTGTCCACATAGTTGGGACCGCCCTCCTCGTCCAAAATGATATTCCAATCGATCCAGGCATGGAAGCCATGCTTTATGTTCTCCAAGAAGGCGCGCGTGTACTTCTCAGCCCGCTCCCAGCTGCCCAGGACGGGGGCCGACCTCTGCCAGGGCTTATCGCCGATGCACGACTCGGAGACGATTAGGAGCTTGTCGGGCGCGTAATCGGTGGTCTCATCGATAAGGCTGCTACCGAAAATCTCATCCCAATACCAGTGCAGCGATAATCCGTCCAGGTAGTCAACCGAATTGGGGCGGGTGTAATTCATCTGGAATTGATGCGCGATAATGACCATGAACTTGGATGCTGGCTGAGGACCTTACCATTTTGAACCAGTGTGGAAAGGAGTAGCGCTGATCATCGTTGCCGAAAAGGATGATATCCTTGAATTCAGAGTTTCGGATCGTTGGCCCCAGGTGGTCGTTCAACCAGATGGCCTGCGTCTGTGGAGTCCAGCCCATGCTCATGAATTTGACAAAGTACATGAAGAAGATGCCGTTCAGTGGCTCGTTGCCTGTGGAAATGGCCCAGATGGGCAGTCCATTATCCTCCATCAGTTTCACCCACTTGAGGTGGTAGTCGGCCCAGGTCTGGTAGTACTGCTTTTGGAGGCGTCCGAATCCTGTCCACCTGTTGTTCGTCTTCATCCAAGGCGGAGCACTCCAGGCCGCACCCTTAATTCGCAGATTCTTTATGCCCGAGACCTCGACGAGGCGTTTTATGTGGCCCACACGCATTACATCGCGTTCGTCCAGCTCGTCCATGCCGTCGAGCATTGTGTTGTCCTCTTCCTCGGCATAGGCCCAGGCACCGAGGTCAAAGTCGCAGCCGCCGATCGATATGCGCATCAGATTGAAGCCCAGCCCCTCCTCAGCGTAGAAGGACTTGTACAGATGGTCGGCGAGTTCAGGCTGCTTGAAATTGTCGACTAGGTAGGATACGGCTCCGGTGTAGCTGCCACCGAAGCCCGTCATTGTCTGGTAGGTTTTGCTGCGATTCACTTTCAGTGTCACGAAGCGGGTGATGGTGCTCTCGCGCGACTCCAAGGTGAAGGCACTGGCCAAAGCCTGATCCAGCAGGCGAGAGAAAATTGTATTGTTTTTGGCCTCTGGAACGGGCTCCACATAGTCCTGCACAGTGTACGTGTCCTCTGTCCCGAAGTGTCCGTGGGATGTGGCGAATCGCAGACCCTGCTTGGAGCTGGAAATCAGTGCGAATTCTGTGTCGTCCGTCAGCGTGGGATTCTCCAAGTAGTCGCAATAATCAGCCGTGCACACGCACACCTTTCCCTGCTCCGCATCCTTCACTTTGCACGGCACCGTTTCCCCCCGGCCACCTGAAGAACCGTGCAGGTGGTAAGTGTCAATTCCAGTTTCTAATTTCATTTTATGGTTTTTTGGTTTTCATTGCCACTTACCGATTGCAGCTATCAGCAGCAGCACTGCGAGCAGCAAAACTCCTTTGCTGGCAGACATTTTCCTCGTTGACCGTTCGCTTGATTGGCTGCCAACGGACTGACCGGCACGGACGCAGCTGCAGCTATGAGCTGGACAAGCTGACAAGTTATCTAAACACTTGGGGCACTCCCCCCAGAGTGGCCAAGACAAGAAGCATTACCGATAAGGCCATACCATGCCCGTGATTAGGATTATGATTAGGAGTTTATTGAGCTTTTCATTTATTCATTTTGTTCATCATCCAGCTGGCCTTGGTTTTTCGTTCTGTTTTGGTTGGGGATAGGATTTGATGTTAGTTCTCATTCCCCTTTTGATACCAACTTTAAAATTTTTTTGAAAAGTTTTTCTATTACATTTTTAAATTTTAACTCCAATATGTCGCATAAACCTTTGGGTAAGATCTAAACGATTGTTTGATGTTTTAAATTTAGCTACATAATTTCGAAATATTTTACAAGGACCCGGACCCGGCGCATACATGCTGCCCAGCTGCTTCGGCTATGAGAAGTGCGACTCCAGGATGCAGCGAAGCCCGCAGTATTCCTTCGGGACCCAATCTCGGTCTAGCAATCGTCCAAATCTTGTCGGACCCGGGCCGGCGGCGTATCACCTGGGCTTTGTGACGCGCTATGGAAAGGCTAACAATCTGGAGTACGCGTATTTCCATAGACGTGGTCTCGGCAGCAACAAAACAAAAAGTGTTCGCTAGTTAGAGTCTCAAAATATACGAATATATGGGTTAACAATAAGCTGTTGTTGTCTAATCGTGAATTAAGGGGAATTAGATTACCCTAATCGGCGTCCCGAACTCGAGTGGGCGTATGTTGACAGGTGGAACAGGTGTTTGTCCCGGTCTCACAAAGGGCGAACTACCATAGCAAATATTCAGGGAGCTGAGAGGTCTATTTATACCTCATCTTGACTCAAAATAGGTCAAGCACAAGGGGGCATGGGCATGGGAACCGGGGCATCTCCCTCTCCCTGGCTGCTTATAAAATCAATTTCGAAAGAGAACCCAACACTGCGCCACAGCAATCCGTCACAAATTTGTGGGGACTAAATTTAAACGGCTGAAAATTCAATGAAACGGAAAATGTGACTAGAGGCTAACAAATCCATAGCCTGCTTATCGGGGCCGTGGCAAACACTCGTTCAGACCGGGTCGCGCGAGACCTTTAAGCCAGTGCTTTAAGCCCCCCGCGGAGCCGTACTGCGGCCGGAGGGGGGTTTGGGAGTGCTGCTAATAATACAGAATCCTATGACACGGATATGTCTTTAAAGTCATGTGTGTGTGTCCCGCAGCGAAAAACTATCCCGAAGCCAATAGAAACATGAAGGAAATTATGATTAGGCCAGAAACGAATACTGATTACTCTATCTCCGAAAATGGTTACAAGTTCCTAAAGCGTGTACGTATTTTAATCAAGAAATCTATGGGAATCTCGAATTAGTTTCATTTTATTTCTTGGAATATTTCCACTCTTGAAATATATACGGATTTAATACGGCTTAAAGCTTTTCATTTGAACTGGCTTTAACTTAATAACGTTGTACTTTTTATAGACTCTGCCTGCGAACACACACACTGGCTACAATTTGGATAGCTTTTGGCCTATACCGCTCGAAGAGGTCAACCTGAAATTCATGATGAACACAAACAGAAAGGCACAGAAAATCTATCAGAACGAAGCCCAGATGAAACCTCGTTCGGGGCCCATCATCCCTGCTCGGGACTCGGGACACGGACTCGGGAGTCGCCTCGGTTCGCGTGCTGTCAATAAAATAGAACGGCAACTTGTCGCTCCCTTTCAATATTCGCACACTCGTCGTTGAGGCAGCAACACCCACCTGTTGTTGGTTCCTGCTCAACTGGTGTTATCGCCGTAGTGTGAGTGCGTTTGTCTGGCGCGAGTGTGTGTGTGTATGCGTGCGTCTGCATTAATATTGTGTAGCATACTTTGTGGCGCGAACCGAGCAAATCCATCGAACCATATGGCAGCATAAATTGTCAGTGCCAATCAGTTTGTGAGGAAGATTTACATTTAGCTTATCGTGCCCCGCCATGTCGGAGCACTCGACACAGAGGCAGCAATCCCAAGCAGCTGCTGTCCAGCTAAATGCCCCGGCCAGACGCTGCTCAACGCCCGGTAATGGCAGCAGTAATCGCTGTCTAATTGCAGTGATTGTCTACCTGGCCCTGCTACTAGATAACATGCTGCTGACCGTGATTGGTAAGACAAATTATTCAAAGATAAACTTAATCAGTATTCAGAACAATTTGTTCCCCTTTGCAGTGCCTATTTTGCCAGATTACTTGGCCGGACTGGATCTGGAGGCCTCCACACCGCTGGTTCTTAGCCTGGAGGAGACAACCCCATCTTCAAAGCTGTCCCATCTCTATCGCAGTGGAGAGATGCTCGGTGGCGGCCATCAGCTACATACTGCCAAACATCCCATTCCCGGCAAATCGATGGTCAATTTTACGTTGCTTCAGATCTCCACAGAGCGCCCAACAACGACCACAATCACGCCCACGCCCACACCCACGCCCACGGCTACGGCTACGGCCACGGCCACGGCACTAATTCTAGATATCGTCCAGTCGGGCGGCACTAATGCGACCTCCTCCACCAGCAAGGTACTGTCCGACAGCCTTATAGCCAGCAATGTGCACTCGAACAGCAACCGAAGCCTGACCTTGGCGCAGGAAAACGGATCCATTGGCCTGCTGCTCGCCATGAAGGCCCTGGTGCAATTAATTTTCAATCCGATTGTCGGCAACGCGACCGGCAAGTTTGGCTACCGCCTGCCAATTGTGGTGGGTACCTTCTTCCTGCTCGTCTCCTCATTGGGTAAGCCCCTTTTCTCTCGTATCACTGCAATAATAACGACTTGATGTGTGTGTGTGTGTGTCTACTTCCAGTGTTCACTGTGGGCGAATCCTATTGGGCGCTATTGGTGGCTCGTGCCGTTCAGGGCGTGGGCTCTGCGTGCATCAATATCTGCGGCATGAGTCTGGTGGCCCAAAACTATCCCGAGGAGGCACGTCGCTCCAAAGTAATGGGCATCATCTTGGGCAGTATTGCATTGGGCGTGCTGCTCGGCTATCCATTCGGCGGGATCCTTTACGATCTGTTGGGGAAATCGGCCCCCTTCATCATACTCTCAACGTTTATATTCTTTAGCTTGGGCCTGCAGCTGCTGACGTTGGATCTGTCTGTGCAGCCGGAGGTGGTGGTGGAGGAAACTCCCAAGTGGCGGCCACTCCTCGAGTGCAAAATGATCCTGGCCATCGTGCTCGCCATCTGGTTCTCAACGTCCACGATGGCCATGCTTGAGCCATGCTTGCCCATCTGGTTGATTCAGTACTTGAAGCCGAACAAATGGCAGCTGGGAACTGTCTTCATACCCGATTCGGTGGGCTACTTTGTGGGCACCAATTTCTTTGGAAGCGTAGCCTATCGCTTTGGCCAGGTGAAGGTCTCCTGCATTAGTCTGCTGCTGGTGGGAATCGCCTCGATTTTGGTACGTATTTTAAATGTTCCCTGGTGATATTGTCATATGTTATACCTTCTCCTTCTCCTGCAGATACCCAGCGCGACGACTGTAAGCCAACTACTGTTGCCGCATTTTGCTCTGGGTCTTGGCATTGGGGTAATTGATGCCGCTCTGGTTCCTCTGCTGGCCACCTTTGTAGATGCAACATTGGCCCAAGAGGAGCAGGGTGAGGTCACCACACCCATTTCCAGCTACGGCACTGTCTATGCCATACAACAGACATCCGTCAGCCTGGCGTACTGCTTGGGTAAGTCTAAGCCTGATCTCTGCAAGTGCTACCATCTCATCGAATCCTATTCTGTCTTTATAGCTCCATTGATTGGTGGGGAGTTGGCTCAGACCTTTGGCTTTGCCTGGCTAATGCGCATAGTGGGCATATGCAACATGATCTATGGTCCCGTTCTGGTCTATCTTTATCACAAATACGATCCAAAGGTTATAAGAACAATCTCTGATAAAAAAAAACCCTTGCTTAACTATCTTTCGTATCCGCAGATCCTAAGAGAACAACATAATGACATGCTGCTCCAAAGCAGTGGTCGTGGGTCCCGTTATAAACAGCTGTACAACTCAATGGACGTGGAATAGACCACGATTCCTCGTAAATACTAAGCAATCAATGAAAAGAATTACTTTCGTTCTTCATTTTTTTGGCTCATCTAAAGCAATATATTGGGAGATGATTTTTCTGTACCCAAGGAAGGGGAGGGGATATAATAACCTAGTCTCCAAGCATTCAATTCATTTTCATTAAAATATCTCTCGAATCTCCGAAAGTCAAAATCACTTAACAATGTTTCCAACGCATAAACCACATTTCAAATAAAGATCCAGTATGTTCATACTATGATCCCTGTGTATTTGCTATTTAGATGAGTTAAGTAAATTTAATGTATACATATATTTAAGCGTTTGTTTTTAAAATATAATGAAGGGGGCGAGGTCGTGTGGGGGGAGTCTCCGTCAAGTCTGCGCCAGATCAAGTGTGTGTTTGTGTGCGTTGCAGTTGGAGTGCCAGAAAGAATCTCATTTCATTGTCAGTTAATTTGAGTTCTCGTTGAGGGCCTTAATGCCGTTATCGATGGGCAGGGTGTCCTGCATGCTATCCTGCTGCTGCAATGTGGATGGACCATCGATCATAATTTCATCGCTGTGCCCGTTGTTTTCTGGCACTCCATTGCCATTGGTGTGGCCGTCGTCCCAGTTGATCTGGAAGCGGGTCAAGCGCGGCTTGCTGGCGAGTATGTTGCGCATTAGCTTGTCGAACAGGGGCTTGGTTGGCGGATTCTCTCGCATCTCCTGTTCCTCATAGTCGTTGTTCACGTAGAAGCCGACGCGCACAAACTCCTGCCCGCGATACGAGCACGTTAACAGCACAATAGTGACGCCTACGGCCTCCTGTTCTGGAATTTTGCTAACATCTGGCGCATCGGCCTGGAAGACGAACCTGTGACGACCCTCGAGCATGGGGCCCACGTAGATGGTGTCCAGTACCTGGTCGTGCTCCTCGGACTCGGCCGAGCCCACGTATATCATTTTCCATTCAAGGTCCTCCTGCAGTTCCTCGATGCACTCGAATGTCAGCTCGAACCGGAAGGGATTGAAGAAGCTGCTGGTGTTGTCCAGCACCACAACATTCGTGATGTGCACCTTGGCCATGACTGAACTTTTTGGAGCCTTCTTCTTCCTTGAGACTTTACAGACAGCAAGCAGTGGTTTTTTTTTTGATGGCGTGCGCTGATGAAATAGGAGGAATAATACGACACACGACGTATTTAATGAAGCCTTTTTAGGTGACTAGTTACGTCAAGAATTTATGTTTGAAGAGTTTTTCGTTGTTAAATTGACTAAATTAAACGGACTATGTTGTGCCATGTTTTTTTTTGCATTTTTACAGATGAAGTAGGCGTGGAATATATATTTTGATATCCTAGTATGGGGGAGCCAAGAAAATGTTCATTCTTCTTTCGGGATCCGCTCGGCCTACAACTCTTTTTTGAGTTCAAAATTTTCAGTAAAATATTTTTTCTAATATTCCCCCAAAACTAACAAAATAAAAAATGGCAGTGCGACCTGTAGGTGAGAAACATTTGACAGCCAATCAAAAACAAAAGAACGGTTTTAGATATAAGAATGTGAATTTGGAATAATGTGTTGCGTTTTCGGTAGGACCCGGCCCCGGCGCCTATATGCTGCCCCCCACTGTGGGCTACGATCGTCACGATTCGCGTAAGCAGCGCCTGCCCCAGTATTCCTTTGGAATGCGCACCAACGCAACGGGGTCTAACGTTGGTCCCGGCGCCGGTGCCTATATGGTCGACAAGATGACGAGATTTGGCAAGGGTGGCGGCCTGGAGTACTCCATGGCGCCCCGGCTCAATACCATTGGTAAGTGCTTGATGGTAATGGATGTCAGTGCAGTGGTAAGGTTACCTTTCATCCATGCATTGCAGATAAAAGAATTGGTCCCGGGCCCGGGGCACATGATGTGCATCTAAAGCCCTTTTTCACGGGCATCAATGCACCGGCCTACTCCATGGGTCTGCGCACTGACTACAATTTCAAGAGGCATGGACCTGGCCCGAATGCCTACAAGTTTGACGTCAACACCGTGAAAACATCTGCTCCGGCATACAGCATGTGAGTAGATCAGTCTGTGGATGACTAATGCAATCCTCTGACCCCATCCGTCTACTCCTTTAGGGGACTGCAAACCAAGACGACCACAAAGGGGTTGTCACCTGGCCCTGCTGCCTACGGTCTTGGCGACATCAATGTGAACCTGAACCGCGCCCCGCTCTACTCAATGTCTCCGCGCTTGGGCCTGTCCTCGAAGGGGTTGGGTCCAGGCCCCAACTACTACGATTTGATGTACTACCGTCCTGGCAAATCTGGACAGGCCTACTCCTTCGGTGTGCGCCACTCTCAGTTCGCACCGCCCATGATCGTTAGGTGTGATAACATGTAGGGATTTGTAATATTAGATCGAATATATTCGAAATTTCAGTAAAATAAAATATTAATATAAAATGTATACCTTTTTCTATGGTCAAAAGGGAGACAACTTTGAACCTCGTAAGGGTCGTAGCTGTTGTAGTAGATTTTATCTTCGCGGTGCGATTATATACCCATTTACTTCTCATAATATCCGAGTGCAAATATGTACATATATAGGGGGCTTTGGATGATATGTTTTTCATTCTGTTTAGGGTTTCTCAGAATGTCATGGAGTATGTGCAAAATACATACAAGTGAATAATACAGTAAACAACAAATTTCTGAGATCTATTGCAGAACAAATTTGTCCCCACATTTTCACAGAAATTTATATACGAGTTTTATTATTTTCTGACATATAATCGGACATATTTACTTATTGTATGAGAGGTGAGTTTTTAAGAATATAAGTTTAAGTACGGTTTAAGTAGGGTACGAAAACATGACAGATAAACTGCGATTTATGGCCGTATTTCTCAGTTATGCCATTGGGTTTTTGAATCTGGTCTCAGCAACTTTAGAATTACTGGTTGAGAGAATTATGTACTTACGGGTAGAAATTAATCGGCTTTTAGTAAATGATTTATAAATTTGGCAAAGTAGTCTTTGCTTTACTTTTAAAGAACTGTTTAAACTGTTTAAAATATTCTTTAAAGTTTTCCGAAGTTATTATGATTCGTATCGCCTTACTTATTATTATTATCATTCTCCGAACATATTGTTCACTCATACGTTATCAACGGTCCAAGAATAAAATGGTGAGTTTTTAAGAACATAAAGAACTGTGATTGGAGCTTTTAAGGCCTGTTTGTCATCTTAAGCTCCATTTAATGCACAAACTAGCCAGATCCTGTTTTAAAGCTGTCTTAACGAAATTCTGCAGTTTATGGTCTCTTTCAGACACCAAGAATAGGTTTTGCGGTCGAGATTTTTATAAAAAAAAAAGCATAAATAGGTCCATATAGCTCAGCTTGGAAAACCTAATTTTAACACAAAATAAAAAGGATACATGGTATAAAAATGTCCATACTGATAGCTGATATGAGTTTGAGTTTCATTTCGTCCACAACAAGAGGAAGTTACTTAAAATTAGCCGATCTTGTAGAAAAATAATTCATCAGTGTAATTTTCTATGGATATGAAGGATATCCGCTCATGTGCAGAGAACGATTATCCCACTGGTCAACAAGTGGGTGTTAAAATACACTACATGAAAATGATGAAACTTGCCGAGTTCTAGCGCAGTTCAGGTGAAACGTCAAATTTCAAACAGTATTCACTGTAAGAACAGAACTCCATTTGCTAAACTGGTTCAGGGGTTAGGTTAGGTTAGGTTAACCCGGACGGCCCTCAGCGGGGCCACGCATAGGCCAATATGGCCCTTAGTTATCCGGATGGGGGTGTGTATGAACCGTCGCGGGAGTGTTAATGTGGTTTTAAAAAGTCCCCGAGAATCGAGGTGTTTTTAGCATAGGCCAGCAGTTCCTGTGGCGTCCTTTTGGAGGCATCTTCCAGTGATGCCAACACTGGGGCGCCCAGGTATCTCCTCCTTGCCCTTGAGAGAGCCGGACAGTTGCAGATGAGATGTTCCAGGGTTTCGATAGCCCCAGGTTCCCCACATTTCCTACAACTGTCTCTGTTGGTGATGCCTAGCTTTGCTGCATGTGCAGCAGCCAGACAGTACGAAAACATGACAGATAAACTGCGATTTATGGCCGTATTTCTCAGTTATGCCATTGGGTTTTTGAATCTGGTCTCAGCAACTTCAGAATTACTGGTTGAGAGAATTATGTACTTACGGGTAGAAATTAATCGGCTTTTAGTAAATGATTTATAAATTTGGCAAAGTAGTCTTTGCTTTACTTTTAAAGAACTGTTTAAACTGTTTAAAATATTCTTTAAAGTTTTCCGAAGTTATTATGATTCGTATCGCCTTACTTATTATTATTATCATTCTCCGAACATATTGTTCACTCATACGTTATCAACGGTCCAAGAATAAAATGGTGAGTTTTTAAGAACATAAAGAACTGTGATTGGAGCTTTTAAGGCCTGTTTGTCATCTTAAGCTCCATTTAATGCACAAACTAGCCAGATCCTGTTTTAAAGCTGTCTTAACGAAATTCTGCAGTTTATGGTCTCTTTCAGACACCAAGAATAGGTTTTGCGGTCGAGATTTTTATAAAAAAAAAAGCATAAATAGGTCCATATAGCTCAGCTTGGAAAACCTAATTTTAACGCAAAATAAAAAGGATACATGGTATAAAAATGTCCATACTGATAGCTGATATGAGTTTGAGTTTCATTTCGTCCACAACAAGAGGAAGTTACTTAAAATTAGCCGATCTTGTAGAAAAATAATTCATCAGTGTAATTTTCTATGGATATGAAGGATATCCGCTCATGTGCAGAGAACGATTATCCCACTGGTCAACAAGTGGGTGTTAAAATACACTACATGAAAATGATGAAACTTGCCGAGTTCTAGCGCAGTTCAGGTGAAACGTCAAATTTCAAACAGTATTCACTGTAAGAACAGAACTCCATTTGCTAAACTGGTTCAGGGGTTAGGTTAGGTTAGGTTAACCCGGACGGCCCTCAGCGGGGCCACGCATAGGCCAATATGGCCCTTAGTTATCCGGATGGGGGTGTGTATGAACCGTCGCGGGAGTGTTAATGTGGTTTTAAAAAGTCCCCGAGAATCGAGGTGTTTTTAGCATAGGCCAGCAGTTCCTGTGGCGTCCTTTTGGAGGCATCTTCCAGTGATGCCAACACTGGGGCGCCCAGGTATCTCCTCCTTGCCCTTGAGAGAGCCGGACAGTTGCAGATGAGATGTTCCAGGGTTTCGATAGCCCCAGGTTCCCCACATTTCCTTCAACTGTCTCTGTTGGTGATGCCTAGCTTTGCTGCATGTGCAGCAGCCAGACAGTACGAAAACATGACAGATAAACTGCGATTTATGGCCGTATTTCTCAGTTATGCCATTGGGTTTTTGAATCTGGTCTCAGCAACTTCAGAATTACTGGTTGAGAGAATTATGTACTTACGGGTAAAAATTAATCGGCTTTTAGTAAATGATTTATAAATTTGGCAAAGTAGTCTTTGCTTTACTTTTAAAGAACTGTTTAAACTGTTTAAAATATTCTTTAAAGTTTTCCGAAGTTATTATGATTCGTATCGCCTTACTTATTATTATTATCATTCTCCGAACATATTGTTCACTCATACGTTATCAACGGTCCAAGAATAAAATGGTGAGTTTTTAAGAACATAAAGAACTGTGATTGGAGCTTTTAAGGCCTGTTTGTCATCTTAAGCTCCATTTAATGCACAAACTAGCCAGATCCTGTTTTAAAGCTGTCTTAACGAAATTCTGCAGTTTATGGTCTCTTTCAGACACCAAGAATAGGTTTTGCGGTCGAGATTTTTATAAAAAAAAAAGCATAAATAGGTCCATATAGCTCAGCTTGGAAAACCTAATTTTAACGCAAAATAAAAAGGATACATGGTATAAAAATGTCCATACTGATAGCTGATATGAGTTTGAGTTTCATTTCGTCCACAACAAGAGGAAGTTACTTAAAATTAGCCGATATTGTAGAAAAATAATTCATCAGTGTAATTTTCTATGGATATGAAGGATATCCGCTCATGTGCAGAGAACGATTATCCCACTGGTCAACAAGTGGGTGTTAAAATACACTACATGAAAATGATGAAACTTGCCGAGTTCTAGCGCAGTTCAGGTGAAACGTCAAATTTCAAACAGTATTCACTGTAAGAACAGAACTCCATTTGCTAAACTGGTTCAGGGGTTAGGTTAGGTTAGGTTAACCCGGACGGCCCTCAGCGGGGCCACGCATAGGCCAATATGGCCCTTAGTTATCCGGATGGGGGTGTGTATGAACCGTCGCGGGAGTGTTAATGTGGTTTTAAAAAGTCCCCGAGAATCGAGGTGTTTTTAGCATAGGCCAGCAGTTCCTGTGGCGTCCTTTTGGAGGCATCTTCCAGTGATGCCAACACTGGGGCGCCCAGGTATCTCCTCCTTGCCCTTGAGAGAGCCGGACAGTTGCAGATGAGATGTTCCTGGGTTTCGATAGCCCCAGGTTCCCCACATTTCCTACAACTGTCTCTGTTGGTGATGCCTAGCTTTGCTGCATGTGCAGCAGCCAGACAGTGACCTGTTAGTATCCCCACTAGCAATCTACAGTCCTTTCGTGGTAGGTGCAGTAGGTAGTGGCTAAGTTTCTCGTTGCGCTCCTTGCACATTATCTTCGAGGTTCTGCAGGTGGTGGTACTCCTCCACCTGCTATCAGTCTGTGCTCTAGCCTGCTTCTCTAGATCGCCTTGCAGCGTTCTGAGGGAGACAGGCACAGGCAAAAGGGAGTCAACTTTGAGCCTCGTAAGGGTCGTAGCTGTTGTAGTAGATTTTATCTTCGCGGTGCGAGTATATACGCATTTACTTCTCATAATATCCGAGTGCAAATATGTACATATATAGGGGGCTTTGGATGATATGTTTTTCATTATGTTTAGGGTTTCTCAGAATGTCATGGAGTATGTGCAAAATACATACAAGTGAATAATACAGTAAACAACAAATTTCTGAGATCTATTGCAGAACAAATTTGTCCCCACATTTTCACAGAAATTTATATACGAGTTTTATTATTTTCTGACATATAATCGGACATATTTACTTATTGTATGAGAGGTGAGTTTTTAAGAATATAAGTTTAAGTACGGTTTAAGTAGGGTACGAAAACATGACAGATAAACTGCGATATATGGCCGTATTTCTCAGTTATGCCATTGGGTTTTTGAATCTGGTCTCAGCAACTTCAGAATTACTGGTTGAGAGAATTATGTACTTACGGGTAGAAATTAATCGGCTTTTAGTAAATGATTTATAAATTTGGCAAAGTAGTCTTTGCTTTACTTTTAAAGAACTGTTTAAACTGTTTAAAATATTCTTTAAAGTTTTCCGAAGTTATTATGATTCGTATCGCCTTACTTATTATTATTATCATTCTCCGAACATATTGTTCACTCATACGTTATCAACGGTCCAAGAATAAAATGGTGAGTTTTTAAGAACATAAAGAACTGTGATTGGAGCTTTTAAGGCCTGTTTGTCATCTTAAGCTCCATTTAATGCACAAACTAGCCAGATCCTGTTTTAAAGCTGTCTTAACGAAATTCTGCAGTTTATGGTCTCTTTCAGACACCAAGAATAGGTTTTGCGGTCGAGATTTTTATAAAAAAAAAAGCATAAATAGGTCCATATAGCTCAGCTTGGAAAACCTAATTTTAACACAAAATAAAAAGGATACATGGTATAAAAATGTCTATACTGATAGCTGATATGAGTTTGAGTTTCATTTCGTCCACAACAAGAGGAAGTTACTTAAAATTAGCCGATATTGTAGAAAAATAATTCATCAGTGTAATTTTCTATGGATATGAAGGATATCCGCTCATGTGCAGAGAACGATTATCCCACTGGTCAACAAGTGGGTGTTAAAATACACTACATGAAAATGATGAAACTTGCCGAGTTCTAGCGCAGTTCAGGTGAAACGTCAAATTTCAAACAGTATTCACTGTAAGAACAGAACTCCATTTGCTAAACTGGTTCAGGGGTTAGGTTAGGTTAGGTTAACCCGGACGGCCCTCAGCGGGGCCACGCATAGGCCAATATGGCCCTTAGTTATCCGGATGGGGGTGTGTATGAACCGTCGCGGGAGTGTTAATGTGGTTTTAAAAAGTCCCCGAGAATCGAGGTGTTTTTAGCATAGGCCAGCAGTTCCTGTGGCGTCCTTTTGGAGGCATCTTCCAGTGATGCCAACACTGGGGCGCCCAGGTATCTCCTCCTTGCCCTTGAGAGAGCCGGACAGTTGCAGATGAGATGTTCCTGGGTTTCGATAGCCCCAGGTTCCCCACATTTCCTACAACTGTCTCTGTTGGTGATGCCTAGCTTTGCTGCATGTGCAGCAGCCAGACAGTGACCTGTTAGTATCCCCACTAGCAATCTACAGTCCTTTCGTGGTAGGTGCAGTAGGTAGTGGCTAAGTTTCTCGTTGCGCTCCTTGCACATTATCTTCGAGGTTCTGCAGGTGGTGGTACTCCTCCACCTGCTATCAGTCTGTGCTCTAGGCTGCTTCTCTAGATCGCCTTGCAGCGTTCTGAGGGAGACAGGCACGTTATCGGTTCTCCTATTCTCCAGCCCGACGCCTTCCTTAGCTAGTACGTCCGCCGCTTCGTTTCCTTCGATGCCCTGGTGCTGGGAACCCAATAGATCCGCACTGTCTTTGTCGTGCTTAGGATGGCTAATGCCTCCCTGCTCGCCAAGACACTTCTGGAACTGACCGCGGACGACTGCATGGATCTTATCGCCGCTTGGCTGTCGACGAATAGGTTGACCGCATCGTGTGCTCGTTCTGTTAGGAGAGCGACCTCCGCTGCCTTCCCGATGGCAAAAACTTCTGCCTGGAATATGCTTCATTGGTCCGGTAGCTTATACGACAGCCTTATCTCAGGGTCTGTACAGTATAGGCCCGCTCCTACTCCTCCTTCCATCTTGGAGCCGTCTGTGTATATGTTGAGGTGCTCAGTTTGGTCCCTTCCAATTTTCCAGTCTTCAGGTCCCAAAGATGTGGTTGGTTTGACGTCAAGGCAAGTTTGTGGGGTCATGTAATCAGTTGATCTGGTCATGTCCCTGCCAATTGAACTGTGCCCGTATCCTTGTATGGATAGGTTTCCTGATGCTATAAGGCGTTGTGCTGCCTTTCCCGCAATCAGGCGAGCGTGAAAGTCCAGGGGGTCGATTCCGAGTATAGTTTCGAGTGCTTTTGTTGGGGTTGACCTCAGCGCCCCTGTAATACAGAGCAGGCCCCATGTGATGCTGAGAATTTTCTTGGATGCATAAAGCGCAATGGTAGCCTTCTTCACCCTTTCCACTACATTGGGCCTCCATGCCAGCTTGCTGTCCAGTACTGTGCCTAGGTATTTCACCTGTGATTTTGGAGTCAGCCTAGTTTGGTCAATTTTCGGGGGGGTCCATATCGGTAGCTTGTACCTCTTGGTAAAGAAGATGAGGTCCGTCTTGTCCGCGTTGATACTGTGTCCTACCTCTTCCGCCCACTCACGTATCTCCCTGAGTGTACGTTCCATTATGGAGCTGAGGGTCGATGTACATACACCCGTAATAAGTATGCTTATGTCATCTGCATAGGCTGTTATTTTTGGGGCCTTCCTTTCAAATCTCTTATTGAGGTCGTCGACCACCAAATTCCACAGTAGTGGCGATAGGACTCCACCTTGAGGTGTGCCTCTGTGTGCCCCCTTTACCATGGAAGCGGTGCCCCACTCCGATTGCACCCGTCTACAACTTAGGAGGTTTTTGATCCAGACGTTGATTGCAGGGTGTATGTTATTCGCTTCTAGGCGACTTGTTATTGCGGTTGTTGCCACGTTGTTGAATGCTCCTAAGATGTCCACAAATGCTCCCAAAGCATACTTTTTGTTGTGAAGGGCGCTCTCGATGGTGGCTACTAGCGAGTGTAGTGCCGTCTCCACTGATTTCCCCTTGGTGTAGGCGTGTTGGTTTATTGACATCAGTCCCCCTACCTCATTCCTGATGTGTAAATCCAACAGCTTTTCTAGTGTTTTTAGTAGAAAGGAGGTAAGGCTTATCGGTCTGTAATCCTTGGGACTCACGTGGCTGCACTTTCCTGCCTTAGGGAGGAAGACAACCCTCGAGGTTCTCCATTGGATGGGGATATAGCCTGTACTTAGGCATGCTGAGTATATTGAGAAGAGCCATGGGGTAATAACCTCTTTGGTCAACTGCATCATGGCTGGGAATATCCCGTCCAGTCCTGGTGCTTTTATGGCCGCGAAGGAGTCTATGGCCCAGTGGATTCTCTTAGTGGTTAACAGACCTATTGGGGGGAGCTGTTCCTCAGTTGCTAGGTCCTGATGCTCCTTGGCGTCAGTGACCTCGGTGCATCCAGGGAAGTGCGCCTCCATTAGTGCTGTTAGGGCTTCTTTACTGCCCTCTGTCCACTGTCCGTTGTCTAGTTTTAGTTGGCTCTGTACTGTGGGCTGCTTTGAGAGCAGCTTCCGGAGCCTAGCGGTTTCGGGCACTTTCTCAATGTTGGAGCAGAAGTTTCTCCACGAGTTCCTTTGTGCCTTACGTATTTCCTTCTTGTAGCTCCTAAGTAGGATTTTATATTCCTCATTGACAATCTCTTCGTTCGCTTGTTTGGCGATCTTGAAGAATTCCTTGAGGTTGTTCCTTTGGAGAGAGAGATCTCGGTTCCACCAGAGTGGCTTGGACCTCCTCTTCGTTCTCGAGGGTTTGCACGATGCATGGTAGGCGTTCAGTAACTCGTTGGATAGGGTCTTTAGGGACTTCTCTATATCCTCCGCGGATTTCACTGAGCCCGGATTCGCGAGCTTCGAAGTAACAGTCTTTTTAAACTTTACCCAGTTTGTGTTTCGGGGGTTTCTATAGACTGTTATCTTCGAAGAGTGTTTGAATTCGCACTTGAACTGAATGTACTTATGGTCTAAGAAGAACTTTCGAGGACTCTCCAGTCAGATACCAAGGTACTCTTTCCCGTGACAAGAGTTAGGTCTAGCACGTTTGACGAGGTGGGACCCACGAAGGTGTGTTCCTCCCCCACGTTTGCCACATCTAAGTTAGTGGATAAGATAAAGTCTAGGAGTGACTCACCTCTATCGTTGGTGTCAGGGCTTCCCCACACATTGTGGTGGGCGTTGGCGTCTGCACCGATGAGGATTTGGAGATTTTTGGAGCCGGCTTCTGTCACCAGACTCCTAAGTTCTTCCGGCGGGGCGGGCCTGTCGTGTGCCATGTAGCAGGAAGCTGCCATTAGGCGCTTTTCCTCGCTCTCCAGCATCACCACCGTCAGGTCATCCGTGCTGTAATGAGACATAAGATGAGCATGGATTCCCTTCCGTACGAGTACGGCGGTTCTGTTCCTGCTTACCGATGTTGAGTAGAGAAGGCTGTAATTTGAGGACTTTAGTCCGGCCACAGAGTTGCCTGACCCTATATGCCATTGGGTTTTTAAATCTGGTCTCAGCAACTTTAGAATTACTGGTTGAGAGAATTATGTACTTACGGGTAGAAATTAATCGGCTTTTAGTAAATGATTTATAAATTTGGCAAAGTAGTCTTTGCTTTACTTTTAAAGAACTGTTTAAACTGTTTAAAATATTCTTTAAAGTTTTCCGAAGTTATTATGATTCGTATCGCCTTACTTATTATTATTATCATTCTCCGAACATATTGTTCACTCATACGTTATCAACGGTCCAAGAATAAAATGGTGAGTTTTTAAGAACATAAAGAACTGTGATTGGAGCTTTTAAGGCCTGTTTGTCATCTTAAGCTCCATTTAATGCACAAACTAGCCAGATCCTGTTTTAAAGCTGTCTTAACGAAATTCTGCAGTTTATGGTCTCTTTCAGACACCAAGAATAGGTTTTGCGGTCGAGATTTTTATAAAAAAAAAAGCATAAATAGGTCCATATAGCTCAGCTTGGAAAACCTAATTTTAACGCAAAATAAAAAGGATACATGGTATAAAAATGTCCATACTGATAGCTGATATGAGTTTGAGTTTCATTTCGTCCACAACAAGAGGAAGTTACTTAAAATTAGCCGATCTTGTAGAAAAATAATTCATCAGTGTAATTTTCTATGGATATGAAGGATATCCGCTCATGTGCAGAGAACGATTATCCCACTGGTCAACAAGTGGGTGTTAAAATACACTACATGAAAATGATGAAACTTGCCGAGTTCTAGCGCAGTTCAGGTGAAACGTCAAATTTCAAACAGTATTCACTGTAATAACAGAACTCCATTTGCTAAACTGGTTCAGGGGTTAGGTTAGGTTAGGTTAACCCGGACGGCCCTCAGCGGGGCCACGCATAGGCCAATATGGCCCTTAGTTATCCGGATGGGGGTGTGTATGAACCGTCGCGGGAGTGTTAATGTGGTTTTAAAAAGTCCCCGAGAATCGAGGTGTTTTTAGCATAGGCCAGCAGTTCCTGTGGCGTCCTTTTGGAGGCATCTTCCAGTGATGCCAACACTGGGGCGCCCAGGTATCTCCTCCTTGCCCTTGAGAGAGCCGGACAGTTGCAGATGAGATGTTCCTGGGTTTCGATAGCCCCAGGTTCCCCACATTTCCTACAACTGTCTCTGTTGGTGATGCCTAGCTTTGCTGCATGTGCAGCAGCCAGACAGTGACCTGTTAGTATCCCCACTAGCAATCTACAGTCCTTTCGTGGTAGGTGCAGTAGGTAGTGGCTAAGTTTCTCGTTGCGCTCCTTGCACATTATCTTCGAGGTTCTGCAGGTGGTGGTACTCCTCCACCTGCTATCAGTCTGTGCTCTAGCCTGCTTCTCTAGATCGCCTTGCAGCGTTCTGAGGGAGACAGGCACGTTATCGGTTCTCCTATTCTCCAGCCCGACGCCTTCCTTAGCTAGTGCGTCCGCCGCTTCGTTTCCTTCGATGCCCTGGTGCTGGGAACTCAATAGATCCGCACTGTCTTTGTCGTGCTTAGGATGTCTAATGCCTCCCTGCTCGCCAAGACACTTCTGGAACTGACCGCGGACGACTGCATGGATCTTATCGCCGCTTGGCTGTCGACGAATAGGTTGACCGCATCGTGTGCTCGTTCTGTTAGGAGAGCGACCTCCGCTGCCTTCCCGATGGCAAAAACTTCTGCCTGGAATATGCTTCATTGGTCCGGTAGCTTATACGACAGGCTTATCTCAGGGTCTGTACAGTATAGGCCCGCTCCTACTCCTCCTTCCATCTTGGAGCCGTCTGTGTATATGTTGAGGTGCTCAGTTTGGTCCCTTCCAATTTTCCAGTCTTCAGGTCCCAAAGATGTGGTTGTTTTGACGTCAAGGCAAGTTTGTGGGGTCATGTAATCAGTTGATCTGGTCATGTCCCTGCCAATTGAACTGTGCCCGTATCCTTGTATGGATAGGTTTCCTGATGCTATAAGGCGTTGTGCTGCCTTTCCCGCAATCAGGCGAGCGTGAAAGTCCAGGGGGTCGATTCCGAGTATAGTTTCGAGTGCTTTTGTTGGGGTTGACCTCAGCGCCCTTGTAATACAGAGCAGAGCCTGTCGCTGAGTCTTTTCCATAAGCTTATGGCATGTCTTCTTTTCAATAGCCTGCCACCACACTAAGGCTCCATACAGCAGAGTTGGTCGCACCACCGAGATGTAGATCCAATGCATTAGAGCAGGTGACAGGCCCCATGTGCTGCTGAGAATCTTCTTGGATGCATAAAGCGCAATGGTAGCCTTCTTCACCCTTTCCACTACATTGGGCCTCCATGCCAGCTTGCTGTCCAGTACTGTGCCTAGGTATTTCACCTGTGATTTTTGAGTCAGCCTAGTTTGGTCAATTTTCGGGGGGGTCCATATCGGTACCTTGTACCTCTTGGTAAAGAAGATGAGGTCCGTCTTGTCCGCGTTGATACTGAGTCCTACCTCTTCCGCCCACTCACGTATCTCCCTGAGTGTACGTTCTACACATTGTGATGGGCGTTGGCGTCTGCACCGATGAGGAGTTGGAGATTTTTGGAGCCGGCTTCTGTCACCAGACTCCTAAGTTCTTCCGGCGGGGCGGGCCTGTCGTGTGCCTTGTAGCAGGAAGCTGCCATTAGGCGCTTTTCCTCGCTCTCCAGCATCACCACCGTCAGGTCATCCGTGCTGTAATGAGACATAAGATGAGCATGGATTCCCTTCCGTACGAGTACGGCGGTTCTGTTCCTGCTTACCGATGTTGAGTAGAGAAGGCTGTAATTTGAGGACTTTAGTCCGGCCACAGAGTTGCCTGACGCAATCCACGGCTTTTGGACTAAAGCTATGTCGGCGGGCCCTTGCTCCATGGCAATGAGGAGCTCCGCCGACGCTACCTTGCTTTATGGAGATTGAGTTGCAGCACCCTTAGTGTCATGGGTGGCTAACTCAACCTCGCACGACGGGTTGACTATGATTGTCAGGTCACCGTCACCGTCTTCCTCCTCCTCCGAGTCGTCCAGCGTAAGACCCTGGGCGGCCTCCACTATGGTCTCCAGACCTAGGTCCTTCTCGACCTCGCCTGCCTGGAGGGTGTGCGCATCTTTATCCTCGGGGTGGCGCTTTTTCAGCCGTAGGTATACGCTACCTACGCCCCACGCCAATCTCCCGAACTTGGGATACAGGATGTCCTCCGCCACCTTGCTGATCTGGAGGATCACGTGCTGGCCACCCTCGTTGGGTAGTGGGCTACCGGCATGCAGAACCTTCCAATCAGCAGTTGGCACGTCCGGATTTTGCCTCTGCAGCAGCTTCAGTGCTCGCTCCCCCTGGACAGCAATGGGGAAGAGCACCTTCGCCTTTGGTATGGACGGGATCAGCTCCCTGTCTACCACCTCCAGCTTGGCCCCCTCCCACAGAGCTTCCAGTAGGGGCACCTTCTGCACCAGCCACTGCCGCGTTGGGTCGTCATTGCACTTGAGGATTTTGACCCCGTTCAGCCATCCCGCTCCATCGAACGTGGGCATGGGAGCGCTAGGGTCCTCCTCCATTCGGGAGAACAGTGCCTCGACGAGCTGCGCGTGGACTAACTTCCACTGCGCCGCCGTCATCTTCCCGTTCTCATCGCTGCGATCGATCAAGGCCACAATGAGATGTCTCTTGGACACCTCGCTCATGGCCTTCTGCCTCGGCTTCCTCGTCTTCGGCTGGGGGGCCCGCGTTGCCGCTTGCTCGCCGGAGTGTCTTTGGCAGCACTCTCGATCGAGCGTTGCCTCTTGGTGGCCAACATCTCCTCCACCTTGTTGGCGAATCCACCGTTTGTTGCCTTCATCTGCGGCAGCTGCGCGTAGTATTCGCGGCCCTCCTGTACCCGTTGCTCAGCCCAGGCTAGCTTGGACTTCTCCTCTTGGGAGATATCCGCCTTGCTTCAGGGGTTAAGTGAGCCAAGTTATTTTTTTCATCGGTACATTTACGGTATATTTCTGAGTGTCAGACCGTATATCTTATCGACAAATCCGCGGTCACACTAAATATAAGTAGCACTCGCATTTGCTTTCTCGTTTTGTTTTTGTAGTATTTGAATGTTTTATTTATAGTTTTAATTTTAAAAGAAGTCGGCAAAGTTTTCGAATTAAAGAGAGATTTTTGCCGCATAAAAATTTATTCCGTTTTCGAGGTTTTCCGTATAGAGAGAGACTCGCAGAGAGTTTCAGTATCATAATTGTTAGATTAAATCGTTAATAGAAGAGTTATGTCGGTAGGAGCTCGCCACGCAAATTGTTTGTCCAACTGAGCCCAAAGACGTTGCACCACTTTCTCGCAAGCTATAACTTATCTTCCACGAACGCAGTCCATCATTGGTAATAATATGTCAAATCGTGTGGCGGGTGCTGACAAGAATGTTGGCACCCTCCCCAAGAACCTGGAGTGCTATTCTTACGAGGCGGACCTGGCCAGTGGTGCTCCATCAAGCAACCGGATGACGGGCGGCGGAACAGCGGCGTCCAAGAGTGCCGAGAACAGTCCTTGCCGTTTCTTTTTCGAGGACGAGATCTTTCGCATCGATTCACGGGGACGCGTGCACTTTGGCGTCGTAACTGAGACGACCGAGTCGCACTCATCGGAGGACGAGGATGATAATGATCCGCTGTTTGCGGGCGAGGTGCGAGTGGCCTTCTATCCCGATGGCAAGGAACAGATTCGAATGGAGTCAGCCGTAAGTACAGCCACCCTAGTTGAGGTTATGTAACTGCCAGTGACATTGCCAGTGGCATTGGCCTACAAATAACTGTTCATAACTGTTTTGTTTTAACAACTGTTTTTTCTTCTGTTTTTCGTATTTCGTATTTTTTCGGCATTGACACGTGTTTGTTTGCTCTTTTCTTTCCGCTTCTTTTCGGTTTCCCCAACATGTGGCTTTGCAGATCGGCCTGGCGGACCGCACATTGATGCCGGGCGATGTTGTGCGTCGCTGCCTGCCCGGCCAGAGAGTACTTACCGGGCCGTCTGGCTATGTAAGGGATCTAAACGTGAGCGCGGACGTAAAGGTGCTTGGCTCAAAATTCGTCATCAAGAATGTACCTGCGGAGCGTTTGTGTCCGATCTTGCCATGGGCACGTGATATACCCGTATGCTTTGACACCTGGGTGGGCACCACCATCAATGTGGACGAGGTGACCGTGCTCAGGTAACCTTCCCGAACATACAATCGCCTTTGGCTTGCTTAATTCTCATTTGCGGCTTTTTTGTGGATGTTTGACTTTGCAGAACCGCCAGCGGGGGTCGCCTGGAAATTGGCTCGGCTTATTTCCACAAGTTCCGGGATGCGAATTCCAAGTATTTGCCTGAAGTATTCACTCCCCATGTGTTGTTTCCCGGCAACGTGGTTGTGGGTCGTCTGCCGCCCTTCGATCGCTTTATAAATCTCACTCCGGACATACCATTGCCCTTAAAACGAAAGCGAGCCTTGGTAAGACAACGCACAATGCAACCAAACGCAAGGGCTTAACTTTTATTTTTTGTAATTTCTACCATAGTATACCGTGGAATCGATCCAAACGCTTGGCGTGGACGTGGACTGGACGTGCCGTGTCACTACAAACGATTGCAATGGCGATCCTCTGAAACAGCCAAAAACTCATGTCACGGGCGAAGAGTTGAAGCAAATGAAGCGCCTCAATATTTATGAATCCTACATGATACAAATTCACGATCGATCATTCCTCAAATATACGAAAAATGATCCACTAGTCAATAAACAGGACTGGGAGGAAGAACTAAGTAATAAGTTAATTTGTCAACTGTTCGACGAATATAATCACTCACGCCACCTAATTTCCCATTCCAGCGGCTAAATATAGGCTTATTTACGAAAATCAGGGAATTGTTGATACCAAGCGGAGCAAGCCGAAAGGCTCCAGTAGTGGCGGTGCCCGCAATACGTCAAAGTTTCGACGTAATTTGAATAAATCGGGCAATTCGCGCTCCCGAAATGGCGATACCGAAGGCGCCGCCAAAGTCCGGGAACCGGGCAGTGGATCGTCTACAAAGGTTTTATCAGATGATACCTACTTGATTGAGGATGGCGATGGCGACGAAGACTCCTTGGACGTAACTAAGGACTCGGAAGGCCAAGAGGAGCTGGCAGCCGGACTACAACCTGAGGCAAGTGATAAAAAGAATGAGGCTCCAGTGGATGCCGCCACAAAAACGAGTAGTGGTGGTGGGGCAGCCACCAATTATCAGCAGCGCATCACCATGCGGATTGGCAACCGACGATACGGCAAAAAGAAGAAGATTACAAAGAAGACACTTTCATCACCATTTGTTAAGAAACATATTGATCCCCGAGAAGGTGATAAGATTGTGGTGGAGACCTTAGTGGTACGCAGTACCGCAACCATCGTCTGGCAGGATGGAACCGTAGAGGAGAACATCCAGTCGACACATCTGTATCCCATACACCATCTGGACAATCATGAGTTCTTTCCGGGCGACTTTGTGAGCAAGGCGAACGAGAATAGCCTCTCGCAGACCGAATACGGCGTCATTCAGTCCGTGGATCATGACGAACGTATTTCAAAAGTCAAATGGTTCAACATTTATACCAAAAAAGATACAGTGTATGTATTGTGCTTTTTTCTGACCAGGAGAATCTCCGCTCACTTGATTTTCTCTGTTGCAGTCCCATATGCAGAGAGGTGGAGGAGTTAAGCGTCTACGATTTGAAGGATCACGCCGACTATCAGTATCGACCCGGCACCATGGTCATTAGGGTCGCGAACTTTACGAACGAGAATGCCAAATCGGCTGCTGGCCAGGTGGTTGACAACTTTCCCGATGGCCGTGTGCGCGTTTGGTGGGCCAAGGGACATATTACCATGTGCTATCCGCAGGATCTATTCGAGATCAACCAGAATGATCACGACCACGAAGGTTATCTGTCCGATGGATCGGATAACTCGTGGGAGACCCAGTCGGAGGATAGTCTGTACGGACAGCTCACGGAGAAAGAGCACATCCTAACGGGCATCGATAGCGTGAGCGATGCTCTGGGGAAGTTGGTGAAGATCCACAATCTGCTGCCGGATGCCGCAAAGTCAGAGGTACACATCGATTTGGTGGCCATCTATACAAATTGCCATTACCTGGACCTCTTGCTGAAGAGCAGCTTCTTTGGGCCGGAGCATTTGGGGCGCGCGCTAGATTCGAATCACATCTCCAAAACCTTCAGGGCTATCCAAAATATAATAAACGTTGACTCTGATTTGGACTTGGCCACGACGCCACTGAGGCTCCATGTGGCTGGCCCTCCTGTGAGCCCCACGTCGACATCGACGCCCACAAAGCGAAAATTATCAACCAAAATAGACGAAGTTCAATGCAAGAGAACTGGCGATATTGTCACCGAGGAGGAGGAGGAAGAAGAGGAGGTTACAGCATCCAACGAGGATGAGAATAGTGAAAATGCCAAGCTGATTGCCAAATATCGATGCGAATACAATCATTTGATCGAAGTAGCACGAAACAGTATTCTTGTCGCTTTTGACATACGGACTAAGGCAAAGGTAAGGATATTTTCGTGTCGCCCGTGTCGCGAGTGCTTCTTGAGCAAAGTTTTTTTTTTATTTCCCATCAGAATGATTCTGGCGTTCACTCACGGGGCGAAAACAGCATGAGCGAGCTGACCAACTCGGCCAGCGATCATGATCCTGTCGAGCCACGGAACCAGCCGTCGCCTGAGCTGAAGCCACAAGTGGTCATTTACTTTTCCGACACCTGCGGCCCGGAAACCATCGAGATGTTTTCTAAGCTTATTAAGGAACAATTGTGCAAGTGCCGCGTTTTGGTTAAAGATAAAATTAAACGTGCACGCAGAGCAGCCCAAGAAGCTAAGGATACAGACGAAGACGAACATTCAGATCCTGGCACGTATGATGTTGACCCAGAGGACGTTTGCATCGACCTCAACGAGGTGGTGTTGCCGCCGCAGCCAGTAGCTGAGATGGATGTTGAGCAGAAACTGGAAAAGTGCGACGATGCCATGGAGCACACATTCGACCTGAAGGCATTGTCCGAGTCGCTGCCACCCATCGATCGTCCCATGGCCTCATCATCGCCATCTCCCACGCCCAAAATTGTCTCTCCCTCTCGCCACTCTCCAGTCTGCGAGAACTGCTTCGAGGTGGTGCCCAATGCCCCGCTTTCTCATCGTTTCATCCTCAATCCTGTGACACCGGCCAACAAGTCGCAGTACCAGCGATCTATTCAGCGCGAGTACTCCCTGCTACAGTTGTCGCTGCCGCCGGGCGTCAAGGTGCGAGCCTATGAGGATCGGATGGATCTCATGTCGGTGATGATGGTGGGGCCCAAGCGCACGCCCTACCAGAACGCCTTGTTCTTCTTTGACTTTCAAATGGGTCGCGACTACCCGAGGGGTCCGCCAATCTGTCATTACACCAGCTACTGCACAGAACGTCTCAATCCGAACCTGTACGAAGAGGGCAAGGTGTGCGTGTCCCTGCTGGGCACTTGGGCAGGGCGCGACACCGAAATGTGGTCGATAACCAGCACCATGCTGCAGGTGCTCGTCTCGATACAGGGTCTCATACTGGTCGATGAGCCCTACTATAATGAGGCGGGCTATGAGAAGCAACGCGGTAGGAATTTAAGCACTCGATCAACCAAAGAACACATTCAATTTCATTCCATTTCCCCATTGTTTTAGGCACTCAACTGGGCCTGGAGAACTCTCGGGTCTATAATGAAATGGCTATCATAAAAATAGCCCATTCCACGGTAAAGCAGCTGCAGAATCCGCCGCCCATCTTCCGCAACGAACTGATTCAGCACTTTAAGGAGTTTGGCACCGAGCTGTATGACCGCATACAGGCCTGGGCCGATTACTCGTCTGAGGCACAGCGCCTGAGAATTACCAACATTAAGGGTGAGTATGGTAGTGCAATAAAAGTGTCTTGATATTGTAACTCATGGCTCATGGCCATATTATAGAAATGCCTGCGGACTACAAGGCCCCCTGCGAGGTGCCCGAGTTTCCCCTACTCCCGTGCAGTCGTGGCTTTTGTGTTGCGGTCAAGGGCGTTCTAGCTCAACTAAAGCCCGCATTGGATGCCTTGGGTCCCGTGTTGAATGCCCCGGAGACCGCATTGAATGCCCCCGATGCTGGCTTGGACGCTGTAGAGCCCGCTTTGGAAGCCATGGATGTGCCGAATACCGAGTGGATGGCCATCGAAACTGGAAAAGCGCCACGCGCTGCGCCAGAGGAAGTTTAATTGAATCTCGCCATTCTCGGCGCTTACCCATGCCCAGTGGTGCCTCCCCACACAACTCAGAAGACTTTTGCCACCCGCGATGGAAGTCTGGCTGGCCCCAGGCAATGGGCAGCGTTTTATATACTATATACTATACATACACTATCGAATCTCTATATTCTTAAGCCTATTCGAATTGCTGGCAATCGCCTTTTTAGTTATGCAAAATGTTCATAAACTAAATTAAATGTTCTTTACTTTGTCACACATCCATGAAATAATAGCGATGCGTTCTAGAATATATAAGAAGCAAACATGTATGTATATTAAGTAGCGTTTAGCTAAGCGAAATGTTGTATTGTATGGAATGCCACAAAATATATTTTATTTTTGTCGCCCTAAGTCGCCCCCGCCCCGATCCCCCCTCAATATATCCCATGTATCGAACGCATGTCGTGCCTAGTTTCGATTTTTGTATCTGTTTTTGTTTCGCATTCCACTTGAAAGAAAGAGAGGAGAGAGCTTAGCATAATTTAAGTTTAACGCTCCTTGTCCCAGCACTAGTTCTATATTTTAAGCTAGCCAATGCGAGAAATGTGAATAAATTAGCAAACATTATTTATTATGCCTCTAATTTACGCTGTATCCAATCGATGAAGGCACCCGTGCGGGTGTACACACCCGGCCAGCCCGGTAGGCCGCACGGATCCGGACCGTACGAGGTGATGCCGGCCACATAGAACACCTCCCTGCCGCCAGTGTTGATTGCCACCATCAGGGGACCGCCCGAGTCGCCGCCGCAGGTGTCGACATTCGCCTTGCCACCAGCACACAGCTGGTTATCGTTCAGCTTGTACTTGTACGGGCTGTACTTGTCCTGGCACGTCTTCAAGTTCCACACATCGACGGTGATCTTTAGCTTCCACGGACTGGGCACCCTCTTCTCGGTCAGGCCCCAGCCAGCCACGTCCATGGCATAGCCCTCGAACAGATTCGTCCGCACATCGCCATTGACGCCCAGGCAAATAGGTCGCACATAATCCGAGAAGCTGCTAAGGCCACGATTACATAGAGACCAGATCAGATCAGATTAGATGAGATCCACTCACCTGACACTCTGCTTGAGACGCAATAGGGCTATGTCGTTCATCTGGTCAATGGAGTTGGGGACATATTCCTCGTGGATGATTAGCTTCTCCACCTCAATGTCGATGTGCCTGGGGGCGCATGTCTTCTGGCCATTCTTCTCGGTCACGCAATCGGGGTCCGTATTGGTGTCCCACTCGCCCAGGCGGACAGCATGCAGGGCTGTGCCGGACATGTCCAGTCGGCGACTGGCCAGGCAGTGTCCGGCAGTCAGCACATAGCGAGAGTTGATCAGGGTCCCGCCGCAATTGAAGCTATAATCCTCTGAGAAAACTGCAAATTCGGAAACAGATGATCTAGAGAACTATTCCCTCAAATTGTTGCTCCACTCACGCTTCTTGTACTGCAGCAGGACCATCCAAGGGAACTCCGAGAGAGTGGTGTTGTGGCCGCCCACAATGCGGTCGGCAAAATGTATGCCACATGTCTCATTGCCGGGCAGAACGTTGCCCGGCAAGTGCTCCTCTGCCGCAGTGTGGACATTCGTGAGTTGGCCGGCGCGTTTGCTCACCGGACAACACACCAGAATGCGGTTCACCAGACCCTCGCGCCTGTTGTCCAGGCCGCATTGGCTCTTCGAGAGCAGGGTGCGCTGGGCCGGGGTCGTCTTATCCGTATTGAGGATGGTGAACAGGAAGGGACAGCTCTCAATGTGGACGCAGAAGCCGCGCTCCGCACTCTCCTGCGGGATGCAGCTGCCGAAGGTGATCTGCGCAGCATCTAAATGAAATTGCATTGAATGAATGCACTGATCAAAACCGGTTGTTGGCCCCTCGAAGGACAGCTCACCAGCTCGTTGTGCACCGGCCACCAGCAGCAACAGCAGCGAGAGCAGCATCGGCATCAGCATCTGCTTCGGATCCGTCAGCATCTTGGCAGATTACGATTGATCTGATCGCTCGGGGCTTCAAGCTGAGACTAAAGGCACTCTCCGGTGGCTGAGCCGGTTTAAGTCTCATTAGTGGGACGCTGACGAGATAAGCAACCGCGAGATTATCGCGAGAGAAAAATGGCAGCGTGTCAAAGGTGACCCGAGATAACGGGAAAGAGAATTGCATACTGATATGTTTGTATGTACAATGTATGTGGAGTGTTTTCCCGGAGATTCCAATTAGCATTGTGCAAAATATGTGGGCCAAACCCAAGCCACCTGTCCAAATCCCTGCCTGTGCTGAGTATGCTCTCCCATCTAAAGATCTCTAGATCCAATGTGCAGTCGTTAATTTCTTAACCAGTTATTCTTATGACGTTATACATAGATAGAAAATACAGCGCCGTTCCTCTCACACTTCTATCGCATTCAAAGAAAGATCAAGCCTCCAGATGCATCACTATCCATTCGATGAAGGCCCCTGTTCTGGTGTAGACACTCGGCCAGTCCTGCAGACCGCACGGCCTTGGTCCGTACGAGGTGATGCCTGCGAGATAGATGAATTCACGGCCGCCCACCCTGATGGTGGCCATTAGGGGGCTGCCCGAGTCCCCGTTACAGGTGTCTCTATGATCGGTGCCGCCAGCACACAGTTGGGTGTCCCTCATCGGGCCATATCTTGCGCGGCACTCATCCACACCACGGCCCATAATAGTGGCTTTAAGCATGACGGGGCTCGCCCTGTCCAAGTCGGTGTGGCCCCAGCCGGCTATTTGGAAGTGACTATTGCGCAGCCTCTGGCTATCTGGCAGGCAAATGGGTTGGATGTTGTTGGCGTAGCTAAAGAGCGGAGAGCTTTCATTAGGCCGATGGTCTCCCAGATGGGGAGGCTCCTCACCTGACACTCCGCTTGAGACGCAGCAGAGCTATGTCGTTGAAGTGGTCCCTGCTATCGGGCACATACCCGTCGTGGACGATCCTCTTCTCGACCTCTATGTCCAGGTGGCTGGGAGCACAGAATTCTCTACCATTCACCTCGTTGAAGCAGTCGGGAGCAGTCTCCGTGCTCCATTCGCCAAGACGAACGCTGGCCACCACTGTACCCGACTCGATGAGCCTTCGGCTGGCCACGCAATGGGCTGCGGTCAGTACATAGCGAGTGTTGATCAGTGCCCCTCCGCAACCGAAGGATGTAGGTTCCACGACAAACAATTTGAGCAAATCCCGGAGCGTCCTAAGCTGCAGTGCCACAGGTTTCTCGTGTCGGATCAGTGCCAGCCATGGAAACTCATAGAGACCTGCCTTGGTGCCCCCAACGATGCGAAAGGAAGGCAAGGTCACGCCGCACTCTCCAATGATGGGGAGGATGTTGCCCGTCTGGGCAACGGGAGGCACTTCCGGACAGCAGACGTACACTTGATCCAAGAGTGTGTTGTGCTGACTCTTCAAAGCGCATTGCTTGTGGCCGATCATTTTCCGCTGGGCCACATTGTAGGCCTTGATCTTGTCCAGTAGTTGCGGACACCTCTTGAGGGTGATGCAACGCTCTTCGGGAGTGCAATTGGCAAAGGCTAGCAAGGCAGCAGCTTGCACCACGACTATCAGCGGCAGCAGCAGCAGGAGCAAAAGCCTTCTCTCGGAGCACATTTCGGTTGTTCTTTCGCCAGAGTTAAAGCGATGACTGCTCTACGTAACATGCGGCAGTCGAATGTTCCTATTTATAACAGCATGCGAAATGAATCAGACCAATTTCTGTATAAATGATGAAGAAACTATTGAGGCACCCTCCAGTAAAGAGCAGGTCTTGTCGTTTCGCCGTCTGTGTTTTACTAGGAATATGCTGCATATACAACTCGGATACAAATTCTTACAACTAGCGCCTAGAACACGTCTACTTCTGCGAAAGGACATGGGTTATCGATGGATATTATGGTTAATAAAAGGGCTCTGACGCACGCCCAGCCCAGATGTGGTTCTGTAAGTGGGTGCTGAATGCGTAACGTCTAAATCTTGTTGCTGTTGTTCGCATAGTTGTAGACCTGCTGGAAACCCTCACCATCATCGCCCTCGCCGTCGTCCGAGTCATCGGAATCGAATGTGTTGTCGGGGATATCGTAGAGACGAATGATCGGCTTGTTGGGATCCTTCATGATCAGATACTTGCCGTCCTTCTGCTTCATCACCAGGTCAATGATGCACCGGAGAACGCCCCAGGCATTGTCCATGCTCAAATTGATCTGGGTGGCGAACTCGTGCGGCTTGAACTGCTGCGTGCCCAGGATGACATGTCGCGAATGATCCCTCGGGTTGATACGCGACACATAGCCCAGCTTCAGCTGATCGGAGCCCGCAAGCACCGCCTGAACCGTCCACTTGGCCAGCTTGCAGGCATTGTTGCGCAGCTCATTGGCCAGCACGGCGCCGCGCTGTGTGTCCAACTTCTGGCGCCACTCAACGCCATTGGCCAGCTTGGAGTCCCACTCGTTGAGGGCCTTGATCGACATGAACTGTGGCTCGCCACTGGGCGTCTGCAGCACGCCGTCGTGTTCGCATCGCGCCACCAGAACCTACCACACAAATGGGTTGGAATTCGTTAGAGTAGTGATTCGATGAGTCGTGAATTTTTGCTTACAATATCGCTGCCGAGCTCCCACTTCTTGTAGCGATAGCCCACGCTGGCCACCTGGATGTCCTCGTCTTCGCTGATGAAGGGATTTGGCTCCTCGAATTTAAACTTGGCCTCCTGGTCGCCGGTCTTGAGCACCTGCTGGCTGAAGTTATGGTTGATGAAGGTGGCCTCGATGGCCAGGTTGCGGGGCGAGTTGCAAGAGCTGTCGTCGTCGGTTGGGGGCTCCACGCTGCTCTCGTTCACAGTCAGCAAATCGAATTCCGTATGATCACGCTTGTCCATGAAGATCTTGTCGCCAACCTTCTCGATGACAATGTCCCAGGAGTAGTTGGAGCGCGTCGAGCACATAATGGTCGCCAGAATAGCATCTGTGGCAAAGACATTGCCCACGGTCTTGGACAGACGACGAATAACCGGATCGTCGGTGGTGGTCACCGTGTGCACAATGCGATCGATCTTCTGCAGTGGTTTCTCGTTCTTCACATTGATGCGGTCATAGGTCTTGTCGTAGTACTCCAGGGTGCCGCAGGTGGCGATATCGACACCGTCCTTGATGTTGGGCAGCGATAGCTTGATAAGACGGGGGAAGTCCATCTCCTCAATGGAAGCCCAGTCGGCGCGCACGGCCACCGACGATTCGCGCATCTTCGGGGGCGGACCGCGATGACCAAACTTCTTGCCCATGCCGCGACGGGTATCACGAGCCTTCACATTCTTGCCGTTGAGCGTCGTCATGCCGTGGTGGTGGTGGTTGTTCAGGCCGCCGCGGGGATTGCGACCGCGACCACCGCGTCCGCGCATGTTGCGGAAGCGTCCGCGCTGGTGGGGCGGCTTCTGCACACGGGCCGTGTCGACCAGGTGGAAGGTGGTCTCGTCCTCCTCATGGTAGTACGAGTACTGGTTGCCAGTGCCAAAGCTGGAGGCGTACTTGTCTGAAAGAAACACAAAAACACAACACCGCTGTAACCTCTGCCACGACACACGTACATAACCTCACTTTGAGGGCGGACAAATGTGAGGAAATGCGAATTTCAGACGGCATCTGTATTGCACTTACTCTGGTACTTCTTGTCGTTGTTCGAGGTGCTCGTCCAGTCGCAGATCTTGCCCAGACGGTCGTTCTTGCTGAACGGCTGGTATGGTACATCCTTAAACGTGTCCGACAGCTCGCATGGTCCCCAGCCCCGCTCGTTGAACTGCACGGGCGGTTCCTCAAAGGACGTAAACTGCGCCGCGGTGTTTATGGTCTCGCTCATCGCACGCTTTTCACTGGCCTGTCTGTATATTTAATTGATTTTTTCCAATTTATCAATTGATATAAAATTGAAAAAACTTGTTTCGCGAATTACTCGAACGGTGTGACCGCGGGTTTGTAGCGCATGTGTGATATACGGTCTGACCCCAGAAAAATACCATAATAGCACGTCTCAGCTTAAAAATATACCGTAAATATACTGACGAATTCAAGTTCTATTATATATATTCCTCGCTTTTAATGTTCCGTCGAATATTACTTTCTAGATAGATCTCTCAGCCATGCCCACATAATTTTATGCGATTAATTAACATATTTTCTAAATGATTGCTTTATTTTAAACATTTGCTTTTATTGGATCTTGTCTAAAAAAAGGTTTTAGCAAAATAGGTAAAATAAAAAAAACGTAAGAAAACGTAAGAGAATTGCTCAATTTTGATATTCCGTTGAATAATGCTTACTAATAAATAAATAAATGGCGCCAAACAATTAATTGTGCGACAAGAATTCCATACACCCGAATAACGATTTATACGATCGAATTAGTTGATAGATTGGTAAGAGATTTTCTCAATAGTTTTTTTTATTAAAAATTACACACAGTTCTTTAGTTTCAAATGGTACATGAGCTCATATTGAGCACAGAAAACAATATCGAAATGATTAAGCAGACTGCTTTGTTCTTCTACGTTGTACACCTATGGAAGAGGAAAAATTAATCTTCCACATTCGGTATCCGATGCTCATATTTTATCTTACGTAATCCAGTGCTACGGCTGGAACGCCCTGGTGCTTCACCTCGGCCGTCTCCCTACCGTACTCGTTTAGTATATCATTCACACTACGAGATTTCCGGCACTCCTTGACGTCGCTCACATCGATGCTATAGTGTTCGGCACACTTGTCCAGTCTGTTCTTCTTTCCGCGCATCATGCAGGCAATCATTGTCATAGCTTCGGTGATGTTATGGTGCTGCAGTATGCAGCCATGCCAGGCATTCAAATCACACTCCTCGACGCCGTGCTGGCACACGACATTTCCTTCGTCATCCAGCTAAAATTATATGGGATTTAATGCTAAATTCAAATTCTGATGGACAGAGAACCACCCACATGTGCATTGCCGTAGGGTATTAGCTGGAGATCCGCGAATGGCAGTCGATCATTCAGAAGCATCGAGGGACCCAGTTGTGTGGTGACAAATGTCATGCAGTAGGGGCAAAGTGCCTCGTAGTACAGTGTTACGGCCAGTTTGTCACTCTCCTCTGTCTCTCGTGCATGATGACGCTGCAAAATTCACAATGTTCTTGTTTTAGATCGCTGTTGTCCCCTGAACTGGAGGGAGCAATGTCACTCACCCTCGCACTGGCCAGCGCCATAATGCACATCAGTAGACAGACAAAGACAAACGCCCTCATTGGGAAGATTGAGTTGATGATCTTTAAATCGTTCAGTCCCGCACAGCGCCAGCGACAGCTTGACACTGAAATAAAGTCCAAATTTTGTATGAGCCGCAATGTCGTAGTGTTTCCCACAAGGCGGCAGTGGCGTGGCTTGAATTCGCGACCAGAGGGTGCTTTCACTTCGCAGAGATTCGCCAATCCAATTTAGATGGTTCAATTTAGAATTATTGTGTTGAGTACATATACATAGTTTAAGTGTAGAAAAATATTGACAGATTTCTCTATTGATTTGAAAGATTTCTATCGCAGCGATGGGAGAAGGATCAATGGGTTCGATGGAATATCGATGAATCAGAAATGAAATATTTTTATTTTCATTGATTCACGTGGATCCTTCGCGCATATCCCAGACTTTTACTGATAAAGGACGCTGTCGTTCGACTGCTATTTATCTTAAGGATAATCAACGGATATGTGTATAAGGATCGTTCACGTGACTATCGATTAACAGGATCATATATGATTTTTGGTATCGGTCTGGTTCTTCACACAAGCAGTTAAAGTACCCATCCAGGTAGTTTTATTGCGGATTTCCGTACCATTTTGTTCCCCAGCCCTCTGGTAACCAGCGCCCCTGTCGGGGGTCTCTCAATCAACCTATGAGTGTAGGGGCCTGGGCTGTATATTGTATTTCCTCGAGACCCACCGCTGAGCGTGTGCCAGCCTGCGTCAGTGTCTGTCCGTCCAAAAAACAAAGGCCGAACAACACAGATTACGACAGCACTGCGCGCAATTACGCTGAAAATTGAGCAGCGGAACCATCACACTGGGGCTCTAATCTTATTTACAGCTGCGTCTGAGGCTAATCATAGGATCCCTATGCAAATGCGAACGATAAGATGATCCAATTTTAGCTTTTCACTGCCGTTTTGGGGCAGGCGGAGTCTCTGAGTCAGCGGGAAACCCAGCCAGCCAAACTGGTATCTCGGGTGTAATTATAATTTATTGGTTTTACCACATAATAAAACATTTGCATGCTCATCATAGTTAAATAGGATCTGGCTAGACGCAGGTGGGCAGCCTGATGTTGAACTTTCTCTCGTATTGACTGCAGAAATGACCCTCAAAGTTGTAGCGAATGCTGCTCTGCTCGTATGGCTCGAATACCTTAAGGGATTGAGACATCGATTCAAAGAAGAAGTCTGGAGGGAATCTACGAAGTAAACTTACATTCTCAAACACAATGGTGGGGACAAAGGACAGGCCCAACTTCAGAGTCTCCTTGCCGTAGGGAGCCAGGATCTCTGGGGTCTTGCGCGTTTGCTTGCATTTCCTCGCCGCACTCACGTCGAGACCCAGGTGATTGGAACACTTGTCCAGCTGGTTGCTATAGGCCCGCAGCATACAGTAGATCAGCTTGAAGGCCTCTTGAATCTCTAGTGTCTCCAGTATGCAGGCATGCAGCGCATTCAGTTCGCACTCCTCCCATCCGTGCTGGCAAAATACCTGCATCTCCTTAGTGGCAGTGTTGTTGTAGAACTGGAACGAGAACGACAGGGAATTAATAGTGATCAAACGTGATGAATACATAGCTCCAAATACTCACTCCCGCTTTACCGAAGGGGTACAGCTTCAGCTCAGTATATCGCCACCAATCGTTGTCCAGCAGTGCATCGTGGAGCCGTCGGCGGATGAAGTACACGCTATCCGGACACAGGGCCTCATAGTGGATGGCCACCAGTAGTTTCTGAGGCACTACTAGTGCTGTTTCAGTGGTGCTGGTGGATGTCACCACCGTCTCGTTGGACTGTGGCTGGCCATTTCCTCTCGCTATGGAGATGAGGAGCACTCCCAGTCCGCAGAATATGCTTAATTTATTGTTCATCGTCCGCTTCCGCACTTTGCAGTCTCACAAACCAAACACAAATGCTCTTCGTTGCTGATCCATTGTACATATTCGTCTCCATATATTCAGAACACGCACACGTATGATCCCCAACTATACAGACGTTATATACGGTACTACTCTAATATGTACAGCTGTTCTTGCTCTCCAGAGAACAACAATAGCTCTCCTTTCCTCTCTCTCTCTCTCTGTAAACATTATTTACTGCTATCTACATCAGATGTGGGGAGCACGCGGGACCCCAGACCTAACCCACTAAACTTTTGGACAGACACTAATTCACTAATCAGTGGACAATTTGAAAGGCAATGAAGGAAGAACTTATGTATGAATTTGGGCGAAATGTTAAAACAAACTTTTTTTCTCGTTGAGAGTTCCATAAGAATTTTGTTCTTCCGAATGTACACAATTTTCCCCGGCAGGAAACGTTTAAACAATTCGTATTTCACAAAACGTTACGCCCAATTTCAGCATTTAACAAATCCGATAAACAAATCCATCAAACAATTTTAGGAAATAATTTCAATCCGAACCATTACGTATAACCAGAGAGATACCTGGTACATTATGGATGTAGTTTTGCAGATTATGTTGATATATGTATGCAAATGATCCTCAAATAAATGGAGTGATTAAAAATAGCCATTCAGACATGAACATTCACTTCCCTTTAGACCTTTCATCGGCAGTCGCAGATTGGAACTCTGATGGCAAGCAATGGACTACAAACTGATTTCTTTTGGCATAATATGCTTAACTATATTTCTTATTGGCTCTGTAAGTATCGATTGCAAGTTTCTAATCGTAATAATACTTATACTTGATTATTGCAGGAGGCTCCGGCGGTTAAACTGACAAATGCCAAGTGCGAGTCCTACAATAAATCATGGGTCATCATGCATACGTGTCGCCTGAAGGCCCACTCTCGCAACAAAACAAGTTTGAATGTAAATCTCACGGTCTTAGAGCCAGCCTACAAAATCTCTCTCAAATTTAAATTTTGGAAGAGGGCGAATGGATACAAGCCTCTTCGACTTCCACTTGGATTGCTGCGAGTTTATGAGGAGACGCAACCACCCAGTAGCCAAGATGGTCTATAATCTGTTGAAGGATTCGTCCACAGTGAATCATTCATGTCCTTATATGGTACGGATTGAGCGTGTACATTATTCGATTCTCCAACATTTTAGGTTTTAATCGTAGGGTGTGCAGACGCTAAGGGATTTTCATCGCATTGAATTGCCCGTGGTACTGCCATCGGGGGAATATCTCCTTACGTTAATTTGGATGTTCGATGGCAAGCCGCAGTTTTCATCGAATATTTCTTTCACCTATTTGGAGGATCTGTGGACGAAAAACTGAAATAAGTGTCGGTATGGTCGACATTAATAAAGCTGTCCAACGTGAAAAACGCTCACCATTCTAAACTAAAGTTTAATTCATGAAAAGTTGAATTACAAACATTTGAAACTGTTCCCAATAAACTGAATTCCAATTTTCCTGACACCATATCCCAGTGAGAGCTGTTTATATCATCGTTAAGGATAATATTTTCACTTGTTTACTCACCGGAAAGAAGTTTCGCCAACGATTAAATATTCTTAAATATTAATTAAGTTGAGAACTGCATATGTTTTTTCGCTCAAACTGGTTAAATAAGCAAAGGGGAATTACGCATGGCTTAAAAATAAGTAACCTGACTGTCGCTATGGAGATGAGAAGCACTCCCAGTGCGCAGAATATACTTAATTTATTGTTCATCGTCCGCTTCCGCACTTTGCAGCCTCACAAACCAAACACAAATGCCCTTCGTTGCTGGTCCATTGTGCAATGTACATATGTATTCCCCTCCATAGTTACACGTACGATCCACCACTATGTACATGTACTTCTCTAGAGTTTGTACGAATTTTCCAGCTCTCCAGAGAACAACAGTAGCCCTCCCGCTCGCTCTATCTGCAAACATCATTTACCAGCTGTGGGGAGTTCCAGACCTAACCCACTGAACTACTACAATCCCCTAATCAGTGGACAATTTGGGTGACATGATTGCAAGCATGGACTGACTGTACGATTCCCAAAATCTCGCTTTCTCTCTCTCTCTTATTGGGGGGTAATTGTTTTGGCCCACAAATTTGTTGGTGCGTCAGTAATAAAATGTTTTCTAATAGAATTGTAAAACAACTTTCGTATTTATCTGAGAGTCCATTAATTACTATATGGAGGCATTTTATTAATGAAATAAACCATTAAAAAAGGAATTAAGCTATCGAATTGGCGCAGTTATACATACATTGTATATCTTCTCAAATGTATTTGCTTGTTCAAGACTCAATGATATCTCTCAAAGAACAAACACATAAAAACAAAGCCACATAAAGAACACATAAAGAAGTCTTTATTCCCAGCATCTATAAAACATTTTAAAATAAATATATTATATTTAAATTCATTTAAATGTATATGTTTTATATATGATGTGTATTTAGATCAAATATTGTCAGATTAATGTCAGTGAACTACAACTCGCGGTGCAAATATAGTGGCACAAATATTTAAACCTAAGTGTAACCATTAGATCCTTAAAGCTATTTTCTCTGAGAGTATCTGCATCTTATTTAATCAAACAAAAAAGATTTATAATCAATGTGCCAGAACACACAGAGAAACAGGCTGTCATCCATTATTATTATTAGCTTTTGGTGTATTTTACAATCTCTCTGAAGACTGCCCACAGCTATTAAATTTCCCTAGAAACCATAGAATTTCCGCTCAAGATTTCGTACTCTTTCGCAGCTCTTCGCAGAAATCAGCTGGAAAATGGGTTAATTGCGAATATTTTGGAGCTATCCGCTAAGTGTGTCACATTAACAATTCCGAAAAACTGAATTTTTCAGCAGCAAACAGAAAAAGGAGGAACAGAAAAAAGCGAACAAACATTTCAAAGCGTTACAAGTTCAGTGCACTGTCATGTCGCGTTGCTGCTAATTGACAGAGCGAGGCAAACGGCTCCATTTTGGTGGAGCGCTCCGCTCTGCTCCCCGGGTGGAGGCCGGTCCAAAACGGTTGTTGTTGTTTTTTTTTTCGGCTTGGATAACCTGTTGGCCACATATATAGTTGTAACTGTCGCATAGGCTTGGGGGCTTGCTCAACAACGGCCGGCGAGCGAGTGAGTGAGTGAGTGAATGCCATTGACCATCGGTCTGGAGTGGGACCTGGAGCTGGACCTGGTCTGGACATGGTCTGGAGGTACGGTACTGGATGGGATGCGGTGCGATGGCATGGGGTAGTTGAGCAATTTCAATTTCTAACTAATTTTCTGTGGCTCTTAATTGCCACGTAAATGTTTGGGATTGTTGCCAGCAGCGTTTATGGGCACGTCATCATAGAGCGTGTTTCATGGTCAAGGTTTGCACGCAAGAATGCCTTCAAAGTCCGCAGCACCCGCAGCCCCCGCAGCACCCCCTCTGTTACCAGTATTTATAATTGTGTGGCTGACCATAACCACAGCAGGTGGCCAGCAGTCTCCAACCATCCAGGATGGATCCACCAACCGGTAGAGAAAGAGAGATGAAAAAAAGTGACAGTATTTCATGAAGCGCCTCGTAGATTTCCGCACAATAATTGGCATCGTCTGCCCAGCTAGCAAATACCAACTGGCACTGGTACTGGTACTGGCACTGGCACTGGAAGCCACCAAATTCGAACGTGTTGCAGTTGCAGTTAACCCAAATTGCCTTTCCGCTGACCAGTACATAGATCACTCTGCAGAGTTACTCAGAGTTCCTACAGCCTCCGGGCCCATCCCACGAATACCGTTTATCTCTGGTCTCTCAATCTGCGCCTCGGAATCAGAATTGGACTCGTTGGAGTCTCTGTTCCAATTTCTGGAGTCGTTTATTGTGCTTTTTCTCGGTCTTCTAATTTGCATTTACAAAAGTTTGTCGCTTTGTTTGCCGCAAACTGCAGAAATGACTCTTTTCTGACCGTAACAGTAGGGTATCATTAGATCATTTAAAAGTTGAGCAATGATCAAATGATTATATAGTGAATTATACATTTTTGTAATCTTCTTTTCTAGGAAATTATTAAAACCAGAGCTCAAAGAGTCTTGTTTTTTATCTAAGGAGAGATAAGGAACACCTAGAACTATGAGCGGTTCGACATATGTACCTTTGGGATGAGCGAGAGAACATCGCGCACATTCTCTTCTTAGCGTTGGATTCTTATATATAGTGCATAAGTTTTGAAAATAAAACAGTTCGAATTTATAACTCAACTCATTAGCATCTATAGCTTTTATCTTTTCATTAAGAGTATCCGAAGTTTCGACTCGATAAAGTCAAACTTTTCTGCCGTATTTTCTAGAGGTTTTGGGTCTTTTTTTTTTGGTTGCAGTTTTTCTACCATCGCCTGTTCTTGTTGCAACATTTCGAGCTGGAAATTTTCAACCGCAAGCCAATGAAGCCACGTTACTTGTGTCTTATTGCTGTTTTTTCTTCTTTTTGCGGTTGATCTTGTTTAGTTGCCGAAAACGCATTCAGCCAGAGCCGTTAACCCTTGTGTGAGGTGAACATTTTATGGCGACTTGTTGAAGAAACAAGAAATTACAAGACTAAACTCTTAAAGGTGAAGAATTTATAAATATTTTGTACGTCTTACAATAGAAAGGCAATGATGAAAGGGTTATTTTGTGGGAAATACTTCAAAAAACAATCCTTTACCTAAGAGTGCAATTTGAATTTTATTCTTCCGAAAGAGTACAATATTTCCGATCCGAAAAAGTAAAGAAGAGATTCGCATATCACTAAAGATAGCAAAAGATGACTTAGATATCCAATATATCTTTTTGGGGAATTATGCTCTTAATTATTGCTTATTTCCTCCAGCAAAAATCGTTTCTCTATCGCCATCCAAATGTGGCATCTGTTCCACAATAAATTTAATTTCATTAAGCAGCAATGAAATGAGTCACAATCGTCACAGAATCTATAATTTCTTGACAAAGTATCCTGCTAATATCTGCCATGTTCTTTTTTATAAAATTTTTTTCTTTCCGGAAAGAAGTCTAACCTAAGATTCACTTCTTATTTAGTAATTAATTAAAGAGCTGCAGTTATTTTTTTCGCTTAAACCGGTTAAACAGCCGTCGGGGTATTACGCATGGCTTAAAAATAATTAAACGAACTTTCTCTTGAATGAGTTGCCAATGTTTGTATTATAAGAACAACTGATTCATTCTGAGAGAGTAGCGGAGGGTCCCTTTCCACCATTGGGGCATGCGGCAGTGTTAAGGCCGGCTTTCAGTGCCTTTCAGCTTTCCGAAAGAGAGGCCTTAGTGGGTCACGGTGGACCAGTTTGCAGTTTCGGCCAGTTTTGGGGCAGGAAGAAATTTCTTTTCGTTTCGTTGCATATCATTTGCGACTCTTTCTCCTTTTCTCTCCGCCTTTCTCCCAGTCTCTCTCTGTAGTTTTCTGCCTGAATTGAGAATTTCCAAAGTTGTACAAATTGATATCCGCTATGCGCTACAAGCGGTCAAGGCATCACAGCCTAAGCTCCATTGGATGCGTTCTGTCCACGTCTGGGGAACGTGTCTGGACATATAATTGAGATACCCCCCAGTCCCCGTCCCTTGTGACGAGTCGAAGCTGATTTCTTATGCAAATTATGAGTGGAAATGCCTGATTTCCGCCGCCCCATTAGCATTGTCAATTCTCCCTGCCACAAAAAGACTTCTTCCCTGCCACATTACTATTACTCGTAGTAGCATAATCCGACAACTGCCGCAGCCCAGCTGCGATTGCCTCATCGTTACACATTTCTCGGGTATTACATGATGATATCCATCAGCGTCTGGTTTGCTTTAGTGCTCTCCGCTCTGCTCTGCTCTGCTCTGCTGTGCTCCACTCTACTATGTGGCTCCTCCTTGGGTTTGTCTTGTCTCTGGCTTGCGTGCAAAAGTATTATAAAAAGCAGAGGGGGGGCATGGCGAAATCGAATGCCAGATGCTCTGTTTGTAATGAGATACATTTCGAGATAGTTTCCATGAGATTAGTGGCTGTATAAACTCGGTTCAAGCTGCTAGTTGAACGAATTAGCAATTGTTTAAGGTTCTTCGAGAGTTGTTTCGGGCTGCAGAGATTTGAATGAATAAGGAAAGATATTTAGGTATCCCCAGTACTCGGATTATCTTACCTTCAACTTGCCCCTGCAGATCTTTCATACTGAATTTGCATTTTTAGTGCCCTCTCAATTTGTTCTTTAATTTAGTACTTGTTCCATTAGTCACCTTTACACCCTACTGTATAGTTTTATGGTAATTATTACTTGGATCTGGTGATCAACATGCCCCACCATACCTTAGAGTATCGTCTATAAAGAGCTTTGCCGCACATGCAACCGGGCATGGGGCATACACAGATAAATGACGCCACAGACACAGTCGCGAATGCCGAAAATGCATTTTCCCAAGCAACTGCAGGCAAATAAATCTCATAGTTTTCCGAAACTAAACACAGAGGCAGTGTTGTCAACTTTGACATTCCAGATTGTTGTCCGATTGAAAGATTCATAAAGAATTTCACAAAAACCAAAAGAGAAAAACCTTTTGCACTGCTCCAATTTGGCGAATGTGTATCTCTATCTGTGGAGGATGATGTCAGACAGAGAAGGATAGAGGAAGAATTATTATCTAGTATCTTTTACCCTTTTTCGCGTTTATCTAGACCAAGTGTCGACAGATGAGTCCGAGTCCGAGGGCCGGCTCGCTGGGAGGTAAAAACGGGTTCTCATCGTGCTTGGATGGTGCGGTAAAGTTCCATTTCCACTTACGAGGCGAAAAGAATGCTTTATGGCACCTGGTAATTGAGTGCAATAGCCGGGCAAAAGGTGAGCTGGAAAGGCAAGGCGAGTGATTGCTTTAAAAACAGTTAGTTCCGATGCCAATAACCTCAAAGAAAATAAATGGAAATTATACCAAAATGAGTAGAGGAGTAAAATTCATTGCAATGGCCTTGCAGAAGGTGCGGCTAATGATCTCACTTCAAACAGTTAGTTAGTTCCGATGCCAATAGCCGCATAGCCAAATGACTCAAGGCCCACCAAAGTGTGGAGTTGTGTTGGTTCCTCGTAAATCTTAGCCGCTGTCCAGATAGAATAACAAAGATAGCATAGTGATACACGTATCCGGGCTGGGACGACACCTTCTAAACTGGGTGGACTTACGTAGCTCCCAAGATAAAGCGATTCAGTCAGGGGAAAGATACTTGATACTGCGGTGATATTTATTTATAATTGTCATATAATTGTGGCATGCCCACAGAAACCACCCAAAATAACACTTGACTCAAAATTGGGGGCACAGCAGACGCAGACGCAGGCCGAGCCATGTAGGGCAAACCCAGCACGGCCCGACAGCTGGCCGGGCTTTAATTGGATTGGAAACTAGAAGGAATACCTACATAGATACAAAAAGCGTGGATGGAAAAGCAAATAACAAATAGAAAACTCTACCCAGTTCTGTCTTTTCCATTCGTTCGCAGAGATCTCGGATCTGAGATGGATGTCAGATGGCACAGATAGTAGCACTCTGCATAGGTGCAAAGCGGAAACAGTAAGCGAGTAATTTACGGCTCGGAAAACTTCCTTTTGGCCCCCTTGCTGTTGGGCTGTTGCGCCGTTGGGTCGTTGGGCAACAAGTGGCCAAGAACAAGACGACGGCAGCAATCAGCGCATCAGCAACACTTCAACACGTCAACCTCTAATCACATTAGCACAGTGGCCAACAAATTGCCATTAGAATGAGTGTGCGCGATGGCCCCGGGGGCCCATAATTATGCGACCCATGCAAATGGCCATTGTTTCGGCCCAGCGCGGAGAGACTCCGGAGGCATTCTCTGTCAGGGATCAGAGGTGTTCACAGCCCACAACCCACAGCCTCTTGTGCTGCCAATGGGGCATTGCACAAGATTTATGACGCCTCCGACTCCGGGGTGCTCATCTCAGTTTCCGTTAACCATAGCTTTGGCTTTCAATCTGGGTCTAGGTCGTCGGTCGTTGCCTGTCAGACTGATGGCTCTGCGGCCACATTCAGTGTTCAGTCAACTAGAAATTCTTTGCCATCTATTTCTGTTGCCTTTTGCGGTTTGTGTGTCGCCCATAGACTCTTGTAAATGTGTGCATAGATTCGTTTATATATAGTATACAAGTACTTTTATTTTTTGGGCCCAGCGTGCCATTAACGCTAGAGCCAATTACAATTTGTCTGCCAAGTTGAGGGAGGAGGAGGACTCCACTGAAAGAAGACTCAATTCGACGAAACGGAACATACCCTCATCGAGGTGGATCTCTATATCAGGAAGAGACAAGTGAATCCAGGATATAATGGGAAGTAGGAAGATTGAATAGGGGCATGAAGAAAAAGGAAAAAGACTTTCTATAAAGTGGAATGAATCAAAGTATAGATAATCCTAAGATCATTGGATGAAGGAGGAAACGATTCTAAGAAGTAATTTCCCTTTTTTTGTGCTATTTTAGCTACCACTAAAAACAAGCAGTTTTGATCATCCGCGTTTTCAATGGATTATCTGGCGTGTTGCATTCAAGTAACGTTACCCTTCTTCCCTTTAGGGTATACCAATTGTGGGATCCAAAATTGACTGAAATTTGGGGACGTACTCTTTGGCGTGCCCTGGGCCGTTTGATCTCTCTTTTTGCGTCTCTTTTTGGCCGCCCTCTGCGAGTGCAACAGGGTCGATGTCGGCGTTGGTGTCTGCCACATTCGAAACTCGTTTCCGTCTACCTTGGCTTTGTTTCTACTTCTAAGTCGAATGCAATTACCAGACAGCTTGTATTTTGGATTTGAAAGCGTTTTAATGTAAGCTCATTAATACGGCGGCGGCACCCACTACCTGTCGCCCACCGCAGCCCCCTGCTGAGAGCACAAGCAAAAGCAAAAGCTAAAAGTGAGAGCAAGCTTTTTATAGGCAATTGATGGCTCTCTTGGGTCTGTTTACATTTTATAACGTAATCAGCTGTTTTAGCTTAGTGAGAGCATCTAGCACTGCCAGTGAGAGCGGAGACCGAGAGAGAGAGAGAATGAGAGTAAGAGCATTGAATGAGAGAGAGGATGGGAGATGTGTAAATTGTACAGTTAAATGAGAGCAGAGCAGAGCAGAGCTAAGGCCTGGTCAGTCCCAGAGCTTGTCAATTGATTGACACAATAAAAACAATAACAACAACAACAACAAGAAGGCAGTGTGCAATGTGCCATCACGTAGAAACGTCGTAAAGCAACAACTACTGAAGGAATTTTACGGGTTAACTGTATGTGTGCGTGTTTGTTGCTGCCTCTGCCTCTGCCACTGCCACTGCCACTGCCGCTCTGGCAGAGGTACGCTGGTGCTGTTGGGGCTCCGCTGTTGGGGTCTCCCGTCAGTTGTTATCGGAACGTTGCCGCTGTCTCGTTGGAGCTTTAGACGGACGCGGACGCGCACGACTGTGTCTTTTACTTTTTGGTGGGTTTGCTGCTTGGCTGCTTTTACCTCGCTGCCTGCTGCCTGCTGCCTGCTGCTCTCGCGCGCGCGCTCACACTCTCTCCTCTGCACTGCGGAGCTCCCACGCGCGCTTCTTCCTCTCTCTCTTTCTGTCTTTTGACATCACGATGGGCAGAATAAATCGTTATAGTTTTTGCCTTTTTGATTTGCATACAGAAATAATTTCAATAAAACCCACAATAATCACTGAAATAATCTCCGTCGTTGTGTAGTGCATAAATAGAAAAGAAAAAGGAAAAGCCAAACCAAAAGGAAAACCCCAAAGCGACAGTGGTGCAACATCGAGAAGCTTTATTTATATATAGAAATCTGGTGTCTGTGCGGTTCTACGAGTGTGCTTCCCGTAGAGTGTTCGTCTGTGTGTGCCTCAAGTTCATGGTGTTTGTTTGGCTGTCAAAATAACAACAAAACTATCAAAAGTTTACTGAAAATAAATTATACGCTGGCTTTTGCCAGCCTCTGGAAAGATCTCACAGTCAGGTGTCTGCTTATCACAAAACCCAGCCCCACTATGCCCCAGTGTCTCTCGATGCTAGTTCTACAGCGCGCCAAACATGGGATACAGATACAGATACATGTCGAACAAGCACAAAACAGATATAAACAACAGTTCGTTGCCGTTTGATTGCACTGTTGTTCAATTTGTGTATCGGTGTGTACATCGCTATCGTCGGCAGGAATCAGCAGCGGCATCAGAAACAGCGGCAGCTCTGATAACATCCCACTGATAAGCCATCTAATACCTCTCACTCTCTCTGTAGCTCTCTCTCTACCTCTCTACCTCTCTCTGTGTCTGTCTCTATCTCCCGTTACTTTGTTGGGCGTCAGGTTTTCGGTTTATCAGCGCTTTGCCGGCGACCTTTAGCTATCATCAAATCGGTTTTTTTGCGACGTTTCATATGCCTTCCTCCCAGTCGCAGCCCTAGTCGCAGTCGCAGTTCAAGTCCCACTTCCATCCGAGACCCCCACCTCCCCATAGATCCCATTTCGCGCTGGGAAAATCGCCTCTGTCGAGTGACTTTATCAAATATGCAAAAGCCGCTGTAATTATCATGCAAAAAACGACGCAGCGCAGCGCGAGTGCATATACACAATATAATTGCCGTCAACAAAATACTATCGTTTATATCATACTTATATGTATTTAATTATAATTGCATTTAATTTCAAGCGGAAATAAATCAGAGAGAAAATCCCCCCCCGCCAACACACAAAACAAAACCCAATTAAACAATTATGAAATCAAAAGGTTATAACTGAAATAAAACTGAAATTATACAAAAATTTCCATAAAATCTTCCGTACAGCGACGACCGGAGAGTGGGTAAGTTTTCCCCCCATACAATTCCACTAATTAATTAAGTGATTTTACGGCTCAATTGTCCATTATTGGAAGCTCCAGCTCAGGTTGCTTCTGAAAAATACGAGAAGTAAACAATCGTATCCGTAACCCCGGAGCCAAGGATACAAGGATACAAGGGTCTAAGGGTCCGAGGGCCCCCCGTGAGGAGCTCCTCACGCCGCACGTAGAAAATCAATAAGCTTTGACTTTTGCCTTACTCCTGCCGCTTCCTGAACTTGCCGACATTTTTCATTAGCAACAGCTGATTGCACAAGCTGCTCCCACATCGCACCACCCCCTGCCACCCCCTGCCACAGCCGCCTCCTGCCGACAGCGGCAGCAGCAGCAGCACTAGCCCCACCTTCCTTCATTCGGCAAACGCTTAACCTTGGCGCGCCTTTTTCCACAGTAAACACAGCGTTAAGGGGACACGGGGCTGCATGTATCAGGTGGGGTAATCATTATCTCTTAGTTATTCGCAACACTTACCAAAATATTGCTTTGTGAAGCAAAACAATCCCCCCGTTTTCATTGGAATCCATGTGACAGGGGCTGTCTTCGGCTGTCTTTGATATGAGATGGGCTAGTGCATATTTTATCACACAGTAAACACACCTTAAAGGGGAAGATTAGTGCATTCAAATCATTGTTAAACTGCAAGGAAGTGTGAACCTTTCAAATGCATTCTAAATGTGTAAAGTATATACAGATATGAGTAAGATCTAGTCAATTTTCTGCTTTCCAGCCCTTTGAACAGACCTGTTAGGCAATCGGGGAAATAAAAACTCACTCTACTGAGAATTGACTGTGTAAAGCACCTCTAACCACATTTAACAAGCCTATTAAAGTGGTAATTAATTTCTGAAGCTAATATTAAACATGACCTGGTGGGCTTTTCCCTTATTGATCTTTTTAGGAGACATTTCCATTAAATGTAATTTTCAAAAACACAAAACTTCCTTGGTTTTCGGTAGAGAAATATACAAAAATAAAACTAATTGGGTATTTTCCATGCAACAAAAAGAGATACGTGAAACTTCGATTGGGAAACTATACCCCGTTTGATTGATACCTTTTCGTATTGGGAGCATTCACTGTACTATCAAAGGTGGTGTGTGTGTGTGTGGGAGTGGCAGTGGCAGTGGTTGGGGATGTCATTTCCCTCTCCGTCTGTTGCATTGCATGCTCAAGTTGTTTGTTGCTGTTTTTGTCTTGGCTTCCTGGCGCCTCATTAGTTTGCCTCCCAGACAGTTGGGGATTGTTTGCCAACGAACGTCACATCCACGAGATACTTGTGCGAGCACTCATCAGTCGCGCGCCCCGCACTTTAGATTGCATTTGCCACTCCATCATGTCAATCAAAGTTGAAGTCCCCCGCCCAGAGTGCAGCAGATAGGAAGTTCAATCGTCAAACCAGGCCAAATGGAGGAACGAAAGGAAACGCTTCTGTGCTTCAATAACAAACCCCCAAACCCAATCGGAAATATAATCAGCGCTATTCTATTGCTTGTTTTGACAGTTGAAGGACATGCGCATCCCAGGGATGTCTCTCTCCTCCTCGCTCTCTCAGCTGCACACTCTCTCATTTCCGTTTCTCTCGCACTCCGAAAGCTCCACCACGTGACAGTTTTCCCGCTCAGCTGTCATCCAGCTGTACTTGGACTTTCATTAAAATTCCCACAGGCGCCATAAAACACACACAAAAAGCTGCCACCAAACGAAAGCTCTCCTACACATCCTAAAGCTCTGCAGGTCTTCTACTCCAAGCTGCTACTTTGGCCACTTGTTGATGTCATTTTTGAGTTTCTGATTCTTTAGAAAGTTTCTGATTTTTTACAGCTAAGAATTTATGCAAATTACTCGAATGCTCAAAAAAAAGCTACAAGCCATAACACGATTTCGTGTTTCTTCTGACTAAAATCTCAGATCAGAACCCAAAAAGTGCTGTCATTAAAGGGGTTTCCAAGCATATCATTTGTTGAATTTTCCTCTTTGTTGAATACCGCCGCGGCTTTACTTTCGCTCTGCGCCCAGTCGCTGGTGAATCGCATTCTAAAGTGAAAGGAAGTTGAAGCTGAAGCCGGGAGATGCTTTCTAAACGATGGCTCCACTCCAAGAGGAGGAGCGCACTGCCATTCACAACCGGAATTGTAGATACATTCATATATGGCACAGTCAGTAGTGGCACCCACGAACGACCCACAACCAGACATAATAACATTCTATTTCAATTAGTGTAAAAACTGACCTATGCCATTTTTCAGTACCACTTTTCGCTCTCCTCTCCTCTTCTCTCCACCTCTCCATGGCTGAAACATTAATCAGCACGTTTCCAGATCGCTTATTGTTTATACGAGAGTACTATTCCATGCACAACTTCACGCCCGCCAAATGTCTATCCGCAGTGCCGGGCCGCGCCGTGCCGCCTGCGGCGTCGGGGCAGACCCCCAAAAGCAAACACAAACCGAACGCAAAGACAATTTGCCCATAAATATTTTACGAATACGAGTACATTGTATTTCTGTATCGTTTCTCTGCCGCATTGTTGCGGATTTCGATTTCAATTCCACTCATCGAGTTTCTGTCGTTTCCCTAATGGTTTTTTAATACGGCATCCGAAAAAAAAACACGAAACAAAACAAACAACTGCTGAATATTATGGTTTTTCATTATTTGTAAACGTGCACGAGGCTGGTCGTGATCGTGTGGGAAATGTGGATTCTGTTACGCCCTTTGATTCGGCCCCACTGCTCTGATGAATGGAAAGGAATGGTAGAGAATGGCATGGTATGATTGGGGGAATATGATATCGCTAATACGATAATAATTGCCCGAAACTAAAAGGTTTTAAGCGAATAAACTCAAATGAAAGTTGGAAAATACATATTTGATAGCAGATATATGAAGACGACATCTTTTATTAGGTTCGTAGAGGCGGAAAAAGAGGCTCCAGAAATCCATAAAGACGGCTTACCCATTCCCCAGTCCGATGAGAATTATTTTTGGTAAATTTTTACTTAAAGATATCGAAGAACGCTCTCATATTAATGAATATGGGAACTCGGATTTCTTATCTATTTCTTGATTTTCAGAGGCGTGTTCTCAAGGTGTCCAGAGAAAAAAAAACTGCAATCGGTCTTTTTTATTTTTATATATTTTCAATCATTTTAATTTGACAAAAATTGGCTATGAGATTTGACATACATACATATGTATGGAATAGTGTAATTGTTGCATGACAATTTGAGTGCATGTTTCGGTAAATTAGACCATTAAACTGACCTTTAACCGATCAATTTTGAACTAGTTTTCAGTTGCATTTATTTTTAGAGCTTTGTCACTTTGATGCCAGTATTTCCGGCATTATTCCACGAATTAATATGGTTGATGGCTTTCTTTATTGGTGTAATTCCATTATCTGTTCGTTTTTAAGGCCAATAAATAATATTGGATCACGCAATGCCTTCATCATATTTCAACGTTTTGCGGGGGATCTGTCGTGATATATCAAAACTTTGGATCAATCACATTTAATGTTATTTGCCAGCCATTTAATTGTATTCAATTTTGATGAGTTGTTGGCCAGCAGTTTCGTGGATGTAACGGGAGCGAGAGCGGTAACCTATCGCTGCATTGTTAACGGCACGCCATATAGTAATATTTAAATGCCGTCAAAAGTGTCTGATACGCACACACACACACACACACACACACACACACACTCTTATTATGGGCCATGCATCACGCGAATTATTAAATATTTATTGGACGTCAAATGTGTATTTCAGGCGTCGCCTGATGGCCATTTTACAGTTAGTCTTGACCCACCCACCGACCGGTTTATTGGCCAGTTTTTTTTAAGCATTCATCAACGGCTGCTCGTTCGTGCGATTATTTACGAGTATTTCCTACTAGTTTTTTGCGGATCAATTCTGTTTGACAAACTTTTTAATTTACACAAAAAAAACAGAAATGCCATCCCGCATGGTGCTTATTATACAACAAGCAGTAAATAAACTTAAAAAATAACATTAACCTGAACGCGGGGCCATAAAAATTGCTTAAATCGTTAAAAAAATGTGGTTTGTTTTTTCGTTTTACTTTTCAGAGGCGGAGGCAGCGGCAGCGGCCCTCCTCTCGGATTACATTTAATAATCGCTTTTTGTCATGAAAAATGAATAATTGTTTATTTTATTTATTGTATGCATATATATTTTAATGGGTTTTTTATGGCAACGCAAAGCAAAAGACTGAAGTTTCTATAAAGAAAAGAAGAAAGTTTTGTGTTTGTTTTGGCTTGGTTTTTTTGTCTTTCTTTCTTTGAATTTGCTTCCAGGAGCTTTGCCCAGATGGCGCTAAGTGAGCTTTAAACTTGCTTAGAAACTTGAGCTGAATCCTTTGGAAAGCTCACCTGTAGGATTCCGAAAATATGTAAGTTGCACAATCCAAGGTCTGCCATGGAGAAAAACAACATCAACAACAGAACAGGCAACAAAGTTCAATTGATGGGGCATTTCCAGAAAGAATTTAAAAATACTTGGTGGAGATAACACCACACAAAAATGAATTTTGATAAGACATGTTCGCCTAGAAGTGCTGGAAATTCTTGAGTTTAAAGATTCCAAACAATAATTTGGAAGCATTCGAAAATTATATATTTGAAGGCCTTGCAAGGAAAAAATATCTTAGGAAGAGTTATAGTATTCTCGTCGAATGGAGTTTGTTGAGAAGTTTTAAGCATCTCTTCTACTTATTTCCCCATAAACGAACGGCCACATTCGCATGAAACACTCAGCGCCCGTTTGCCAACAAGCCCTTTGGGATTTCAAGCAACGAAAATATCTAAAATACTACAAGCCACTAATCATCCATGTGAATGAGTTATTGAATTTGAATCAGCCATAGAGACACGAGGATATATGTAAATGCATTACAAAACTCTCACAGATGTCACGTTTGGGTCTCTCTATACAACTATAGAGATTTATCTACAACCGAAAGAGAGACCCTTATTGTTTCGAACCCCCACATCACCCCACCAGGAGTGTGTATCCCCGTAAGTATCCATGTGTATTGTATGGGAAATACATCGCGTGGGTCCAAAACGTGCACGGCACAAACAATCACCAATCACCAGCCACAACACTCGTACCCGTACTCGTCGTAGTTCCTATAAACAAACAACAAAATAAAATAAACTAAAAAAAAAAATCAAGCACCGCCAAACATTCGGTGCAATGCAACTGAAAACAAAAATAAAAATAGTAAAACAAAAAAATCAAATTAAATTGTGAGTTTCACAAATGTCACGTTTTATGCAATATTCGTTTCGTTTTGTTTTGTTTCGAGTTTAATTTTAACTTTTTTCCAAAATAAATGTAGCTTTCGTTTTAATAACAAATTGCAGCAGCAGCAGCAGCAGCAACAAATAAAACCGATTGCTGCTTAAAAAATTCGCTGCGGAAAAAATCTGTTTACGGAGGCAGCAGGAAATTCAATTTTTGTCAATGTTTTCAAAAAGTCAGCGCAAAATTCGATGCGAAATAAATGTCGCGACATCGAAAATGAGAGGCAACAAAAAGATTATTCAGGAAAAAAAACAGCGAAAAAAATACGCGAGAAATAATGCAAATAAAATGTAAGCCGCAGAGGAACGTGCGATCGCGGCTTTGCATTGAATTTCGAATGAGGCTCTGGCCAGAGCAATGGAAAGCTGCTAAAAAAATACATAAGCCTTGGATGCAACGGGAAGGAGTAGTGTTGGATAGGTGGGCGAAGTGTTGGAAAGCCCAGTTATGGTCTTATGGAGAGAAGGCTAAAAGAGGATAAACATAAGTACGAAGGAGAATGGGATGAGATTCAGACTTGTCTACAGATGAAAAGTTCTTGAGGAGTGAGCTTTGAGAGCCTAAAAAATGGTGACCAGTGTTGCGAAACATGAGCTAGGAGGAAATATTTGGTCGCAAGGAGATACCGAAAAAGGTCTTTATAAATGCTAAAGATGGGGCACATGGAAAAGGCATACATAACGGTACAAATCATTAAAGCAGTAACAGTAGTAGCTTTAAGGAGTCCACCAGTGTTGGTAAAACACACTCAAAGAATAACTAAAAAGTTGTTCTGTTAAGTATTTAAAAGTGACTTCCGATTCGATCACAGTTTACGAGTAATCCCTAAAACGCCTCCTCCTCCGCTTTTACTGTTCCGAAATAAGTATCTTTCCCATTCCAAACGACCTCTTAATGAAGATCAACTTCATTAACCTTACAAACCACATTATCTATAATTCAATAATTTTTGATTTGCTACTTAAAACAAAAACCAAAGGAGTGGACTTCCCCGTAGCCTGGGCTCTAAACAAACCCGTTTTCTTCTTTGTTTAAGCAGTTTTGTGCTGTACCTTTTTTATGGAGGCACGTAGCGGAGTGTAGAGTTCAAGTAAAAATAAATAAAAAAAAAGCTGAAATAAAAATATGTGTGTCAATGAAATTTTCGTGCATTTAAACTGCAATTGCCGGCTGCCTCGTAAAATATCGGAGACGGACAGAAGTCTCAGTCTGAAGTTGTTGCCCCTCATTTGAGTGATTTACGAACTTGTTTGATTTGGCAGAGCATTTCTCATACGATCCATCGCGCCCATTAACTTGGCTTGGAGCTGCGGCAAGAGAGTATCTTTTTGTAATAATTGGTTTGTTCGTTTTGGCCAGACATAATTATGCGAGAAATACAGAAACCCAAACAAGTTTAACTTGTCGCAGATCCATTTGATTGAGCCCCAAGTGGAGTGCCTTATTCTTCTGCTGCTGTTCCCCTCCCCAAAACGGTGTTGAATATTTCAAATACCTCCCTCTCCCTCTGTATTTGTAGGATTATTATTCAGAGCATGATGCGTGTGGGGTTCGTTCTTGACAAGCAGGAAGCCGCCAGCACATGCCACACGAGTGCCTTCGAGCGTTTGTTTGAGAGATGCCACCTATTTTGTATGCCTGGACTGTTGTCAATGGCTGCAGTTACTGGTTATATCATAGCTACAGCTCGTAGTACTCGTAGTCCTAGTCCCAGAGTAGTGCCAGCAAAGATTTATGTCTGTCTTTGATGGCCGACGCGTCGGTTATGAAATGCACTGCGGGTATAGAAGAGGAAAGGGGAAACGTTCTGGCAATTGTTATAAAATTCTTAGAATCATTTGAATAATACCACAAATAATACCACTTCTTGTGGGAGGATAGAACTTTCTACTGTTTTAATCTGTTATGCAAAAAGTGATTTAGTTATATAAAATATATATTACCTTGAACTTTTCTTAACTTTTTGTAACAAAATAGGGACAGTATGGTCTCTGCATGGTCTTTGCTTTTACGAATGAGTCCACTCGCTTATGGGACATTTTTATAGCTAAGCAAAGAATCAACTGTATCGTTGACTAATCTGTACTGTAGTTTCTCGGCTCTGTTTTCCCGTGTGCTCTACTTTCCTTTACCCCTATTAGACCTACATAAAAGACTCTGTAAATTGTCATATCATTGCGTATTTTCTAATCGGTCAGTGTTCTGATTTCCCTCAAGAAAGCCCTGAACTGCACTGCATTCCAATACCGGAGTATCATCACATTGTGTTACAATTCCTTCATTAACTGGCTATAGAAAATGTTCAGTTATTGGTATTGTTATTATTGTTATTGTTGTTGCTGTCATCTGCTCGCATTATTGGGAGTGCATGATTAATCATAAATATAATTTTAATAGGCTTGTGCCTCGGGAAAAGTGAAAATCATTGTCCGATTTCGATGTGTGTCTGTCGATGTCGATGTGGCTGTGAGCCTGAGTGTGGGGCTTGGCAGCTTTAGCTAATAAAGCGCATTAAATGAAGCTTGAAACGTATGAGTATCTTATAGATACTCTGGGCAAAGACGCTCGGCTGGGTGCTGGCTGCTGGCTGGTGGATGCCTGGAGATGTGGCTGCCTGCCATTGTTGGTCTTGTGTGTGAGCCAGTGACACAGAACGACAGACAGACACAGATACTCACATCCACACCCAGCCACAGCCACAGAGCTGTCTGCGGGAGGAAAGTTTGTGGCTCTCTTCCGCAGTCCTCAGTCGTCGGTCCGTGGTCTTTCGGTCTCTCGGTATTCTGCTCGCTGGAAAGGTTAATGAGTTATAAAACTTATGCCACTTACTTTGTTTAGTGTAAACGATACGCATTATTAAAATGTGCCTTCACATGTGTGTGCTAGTGTGTCTCTGTGGTGTGCTTATACTTTTGTGTGTGCCTGTGTGCTTCGGTCTGTTCTTGTTTCATGTGTCTGTCGGCTACAATTTGGTTCTGCAGACAGCCACATCCATGATGTGAGCATTTTCTGTTATGCCCGGTGCTCCTCCGTCTTTTGTTACGCTTTCCAGAACATGACTCGGAAATTTTCGGCACAGCTTTCATTTTTCCCCGTTGTGGCAGCTTTCTCAGATCTCAGATGAATAAAGACATCTCTCTGAAGAAGAATAAAAAAACAGAACTTAAATAGCATTTAAAGAGCAAAGCAAAGCACGGCGAAACACAGCGAAACACAGCGAAACGGTAGCAGAGTCCCAGAAGAGGCCAGACCCCAAGAAAAGTGTGTCAAACCATTTAGAGGGGGGCCCGGACAGAGGGGGTCTGCGGGGGACCCAGAACAATGCCCCAAAAATGGGGGCCAACAAACGGGGCAGGCAGTCAGCGGCGTTTAGGCAACAGTCAAAAGGTTGCAAATACACAAAGCGTAACTGTGCACGTAGATTCTTTTATTCGTGCCCCTCGGTGGCAGGTGAAAAGTGCGGAAAGAAAACGAGGGGCCACACCGAGGGGCAGTTTTGTAATTAAATCTTATAGAACGAACCAACAAAAAAAAAAATAAGCCAACTTAAATGTGGCTCTCTCTCTCTCTTTCTCTTTCTCTGCCGCTCTGCTGATCCCCCTCTACTCTTGAGACCAGGTATTGCAACAACCTTTGGCTTTGGCCATGCTTGAGTTGCTCTTTCTCTCTCACTCTCTCTCTCTCTATCTTTATTATTACTTCATTTTTGTTGTTTTTTTTTTTTGGGAATGTACTTAAAAAGGCAACAGACCGTCGACCGCATCCCCCACAACCGAAAGCCGGAGAGCTCAAAGCCCAGCGACCGACCAGAACCAGAGACCAACCTTAAAATATCCATTTAACCGTCAGTGCAGCTGCAACCTTAAATGGTCGGGGCATGAGGCATGAGGCATGGGGCGTGGCTGGAGCTTTAACCTTAGCCAGTCCGTGCCACCCCCTCTTAAGTGCATGTGTGTGTGTGTGTGTGGCAATATAAAGGGCAGACAGGGGGTTACCCTTGAGGTGGCACTTTATGCAGTTTTCAGTTTAATTCAAAGCTGGAGTTTCCTCATGAACAATTTGTTAAGTGGAAGATACTCTATTTTATTCGTTGAAGTTTATCTCTTGGAATGCCCAAAGGCCAACAAAAGACATTCCCCTTAGAACGAATAAGATTTTGGATCACTGGGTCAACTCATCGGCTTTTCAATGTATTCTAAGCCTGAATAGATCCAGTCTGATTTTTAATTTGTTAAGCCTTTTTAGAGTATTCAAGTTTCATTATCGTTTCTTTTTTCGTTTTATTGAATGCGTTGTGTCCCCCAAAATATTCAATGAATTCGACCGCTCACTGAACCCCAATCCACATCCACATCCACATCCACGTCCACATCCAAATCGAATCGTATTCCATTTTGTCTGCGAATTGTTTTAGTTTTATTTTTAAGCGTTTTTTGTTCGGTTTATATTTGATGGGTAGCGCCGCAATGTTGACAGAAAATCAACCCGATCTGGGATCTGGGATCTGGATAAATGAAAATGGACAGACACTGGCTTTAATTGAGTTTGTCGGTGATGTCTGGACAAATGGACTATAATTACGATGAAACTGTCAATGGACGTTAGTCGGAGTAATGGAGGGAATAAAACTATTAGCTAAAGAGAGTCCTTCTCTGTCAAATAGTACCTTCGATTGACACGTCATTAGGCCGTGTCTGTCTGTGTCTGTGCCTGGTGCCTCGGGACAATGGGCAATTGAAATTTCTAGATTAATTAAATGGTCGCACATTGTGTGAATATTTAATTCCATTGAATTTAATTCCATTGAATCCTTTAGCTGAATGCAGAATTTAATTGCGGCCAAGTATTGCATTTCAAAGTCAAAATCAAACTCGAACTCAAATTACAGCATTATCCGGCAGTTTTTAAAAGCCTGTATGTGTATGCGTGAGCTTTGCCACATTGCAGCGCCAGCACTCGACTACAAGTGCACTTTGTTAGTCCATGAGTCGGGTATGTGTGAAAGCTCTTCAAAAAGCTAGCCATCCCTTTGTAAGGGCTTTCTTTCCTCCTTTCCCCCCGCCGCAGAATCGATTTTGAATACAAATATTTTGGTTTTACTAAAATAAAGAAATAATATATCTTTGAAAGTAGAAATTAAATTCGATTTTTTTACATTTAAATGCGAATTTAGTTTACAAATAAAATTTTATCGAGCGACAACATTGCCGGGGGGCTGTAAATGGGCTCTCACACGACATACAGATATGGCATATGCTGTAGCTATATGTACTATACTATATATACATTTCTATAGATACAACATGATACAACAAGAAGAAGAAAACTCTGATTATTTCGCATTGTGTTTTGGGGGCTTTGTTCGAGCGTGACGGCGACAGAGAGCGAGCGAGCGAGCGAGCGCACAGTTTTGCAGACAGAAAATTAATTTTTCAAAAGCACTTTTTTCAATAGATATTTTATTGCAATTACAATTGCAAAAATACAACTAAAAATGCCGATTGGTTGCAACTTCCGTTGCGGATTTTGTTTATACAAAAATCAACCAATATAAGCGGCCCGCAGAATGTCGAATAAATGTTGGAAATACTCGTAAAGTGGAATATAAAAAGACTCGAACCAGTGCTCGAAACCAAACCCAAACACATGAGTGGAAGCAGCAGCAGCACAACTTTTTGCCGAGTTTCGATTCCATTCGATATTCGATTTGGCTATGGGCCACGGCTATGGCTCTCTCTCTGGCCTCTTAGCCAATCCTCCACATGTGTTATGGCCCCTAGCAGGCCGTAAAATTAATTTTACGCACGGCCTCAAATCAACGCATCATGACTAAGTGAACATTTTATTTTTTTTATACTTTTTTTGTACTTTGTTGTGGAATCCCATCGACATGTTCAACGAGTGTTTGAAGTGATGCAGTCCAAGGAGGGGAAGATTGTGTAGGTAACCCCTTTTTTTTTGGAAAATAAATGGCAGGGATATCTGTAACGAACAGAAATTCATTTATTTATCATTGAATCTGGCCTTGAAATACATTTCCGTGGGGGAACAGTTCTCAAAATGTTAAGAACGGTTCCCCTTTTTACGAGTACATACATATACATATACCTGATCTTCTGGCATCAATCTGGTATAGAGCTTCGAATCGGTTAAATATCCTTTTCAGAGCCTGCCTTCCTTTGTATCTAATGAAGGAAAAATTATAAAAATTTCCTTAATTGAATTCAAGCTAATTATTTTGTTTTCTTTTTCCCTTTTTCTTTATTTTCTTTTAGTTAATTTTTTTGATACAATCAATTAAAGCCCCGCTTTGAAAGATTTCTGTTTTTAATTATTTCTGCTAATTTTGGGTTTGCTGTTATTATTTTCAGTCCTTCCTCTGTCCCTTTTATTCATGTACATTTTAAAATGATGTATCATGTCCCAATTTAAAACACAATTCCCTTTAAAAATAGCCTTGTCTATTTATATTGCTCGTATTATTTCCGTTTCGTAGTTGAATTTTGATGCTGCCTGCTGCCTCAAATTTAATGCAAAACAAATTAATTCAAAATTATATTTTTGGTTTTTGTGGTCAATGAAATGGACCGAAAGAGATAGAAAGGGAGGCGGGAGGTAGTGGCTAGGTGAGAGGTTAGGTGGAAAAAAACAACAACACAATTGTTTACATTTAATTATGAAACCGCGAAGGACAAACATCTAAAGCAGGAGCAGGAGAAGGAGATGGAGTAGGGGTAGAGCTCAGGTTGGCTCTTGTCTTCCGATTGCTACCCTAGAATTCTGAGGGCATCTCAGGGGGACTATACCTATCATAGGAAGAGCTTCAGAGTGGAAGGCTTTGCTTTAAAACTAAATAAAATTTGTTTTAAAAAGATTTGGCTTTCTAATATTTTCTCTCCCTAAGGTCTAACAATCTGAAGGGCATCAAAGAATCGACTCCCAAAATGACAAAAGTGTTCCCTTTCTTGTTTTTGTTTGTTTTTGTTTTTTTTTGCTGCCTCTGCCTCAGCTTCTGCCTCTGCTGCTGTTTATCAATTTCCAATATTGACCTTTGCCTGTTTTGTCTTTGTTTTTGAATTTGTTTCTGTCTTTTCTTTTACTTGGGTCCGTCCCCTCTTTTATTCGTCGTTTTTCTGTTTTTGTTATTTGTTGTTGCTGCTCGCACACACACACACACACACATACATATACACAGTGCGAGCGCCGACAAGACGGATCGTGTCGTTGGTCGTTGGAAGGGGGGGGCCCTACCGGGTATTGTGTTTGTGTTTGCTCTCTTGTATTCTCCTGCTCTTCGCACCTTCGGAGGTGTCTTTAGAGAGCCAACTAGCGGGACTCTGGCACCTACTCAGAGGGACAGAGAGAGACAAATATTTGTGCAATTGCAAGGCGACAATTTTTGTTGGGTTCCTCTGTGGATTCTTTCTCTTATGTTCTTTATTTAGTTCAAGGGATTGACTTTTTATTTTAATAACAAAATACAGGGTATCAAAAGTCGAACTCCCCCACTGGGTCCGCGTTTATCCTATTTTTGTGCTGTTTATGCCGAAAATAAACCATTGTCTGCCGTCGGGTTGTCAATTGAATGGGAGCGTCGTCCGCCATTCCCAGACTCCGCTCCCCCACTCTGCCCCTCTCTGATCTAATTAAATTTCAGTGCAAAATGCACAATATGTACGAATACAGAGATATTTCTGCTGATTGATTCATTCGGAGGAAGTTTTAGAGAAACCCCCGGTTCCGATAAGCGGACCGATTGGGCGGGGGAAGGGGCAGGGGCGTTCGCACTTAACCCAATTAGTCCGGGACAAAAGGCGATAATATAATTGCATTTAATTGAATTTCAGTCGCGCTGACAATGAAAGCGAAGAGCGGACGGACGGACGAACGAGCCAACTAATCATTAAGTTTTGAATTAGCCAAGTATTTGTTGCTGTTTCAATTTCCTTTTCTTATCGAAGCCATGGAAAATGCGCTGTTGTGTTCTGCTTTTGCTTTCTAATGACTTGCGTTTCAATGAAAGTTCAATTAACATGTTTTACCGAGCGAAAGTTTCGCGCAAAACATTAATGGCAGAAGAAGATGGATACAATCCATAGAAAAAAAGAATAATAAAGAGGAAGAGAGAGAGAGAGAGAGAGTGAAGCAGAAGTACTTCGATTTGGTTTCACTTAGGGGTCTCTGACGAATGGTTAGTATCTATTCGTCATAACGAAGGTGTCCGTTCGCTTATGGGAAATGTGTACTACCTCTAATCGCTTCTCTCGTGCGGACGACGACCATCTATAGAATAGAGAGATAAGCCATATCACATCATATTCTATATGTATCTACTTTAGGAATCATTAATCTCTTGGGAGCTCTCCGCTCCCTCTTTTTCCACCCATATACTTCGCATCCATGTTTTCTCCTCCCTTTTCCTCGCCTCTCCTTTGCCGACAATAAAATTGAACATAAACCGATTCTTTTTGGGTCCTCATTAACATTCTTTGGCCCCGCAGCAACTCGTGCATGCCCCACAAAAAGGACGATGATGCCCCCAGCGGGGATGGAATACAACCAAAAAAAAAATCTCCACTCCATCCAAAGTTGCTGCAATTTCAATCCGAGTTTGATTGAATTCATTAAAAGCACTGCACACTGCCACACACTCCGGCACTTGATTTTTATTCAAATTTTTTGGTTGCATATTTTTTATCTTTGGCTTTGCTGACACTTAAACAATTAAAATAGGATTTTTGCGGGTCACAGTCCAGCTGGGGTCGGGGTCGGGGTCGGGGTCGGTTTCGGGTTCCTGCTGTGACAGACATTGCAATTTCGGTTCTGTACGGGAAAAAATAGAGAAAAGCGAGGCAGATACAAACAGATACATATGGCATGATTGTATTTAAAATGTAGCCATCTCCTGTCTCTCTCTCCCACGCCCTCGCCCTCGCCCTCGCCCTCGCCCACGCCCTCTCCCTGTCTCCCTGTCGTGTGTGCGGATTTGGATTGCAGATTGTATTTTTTTTTAAATTGGTTTATCCGCTGTTATTGCTCAAATTTTTATTTCATTTGTTTTGTCCCTTTATTTTTGTTCGTGTGTGCGCGCAAAAATGGGATTTGGTTGCCGCTTTTGCTGTTTGTCACACGCCGCGTATGAGTGATATGCAAATGAATTTTTAATGGAGATTATTAGAGGAGCACAACCGGACTCTAAGTAAATGGATTTATTGCTTTTTAATGGCTGTTCATTTATCTATAGAAGCACAGATTTCAGCTGCAATAAATGGTTTGTGGGTAAAAGTGATTCTGAAATCCGAAATTTCTTGATTGATTAAATAAAAATAAAGTTGAAACTCTTTTCAAATTTTATGCCACAAGTCAAAGGCAGATTCTGGTAAAATAGAACACACTTTACCATCTATAAGGGACTCAATTGCAGTTATTGTTTACAATTCGGTTTTAATTGGCACAAGTTTAAGCAAATTCATCATTATTACTGGTATAACGTCCCCCCTAACCCCCCATTCCCAGTGTGTGTGGACTTTAAAAAGAAAATATTAAGTTTCACACTGAGAGAGAAACTTGCCGAGTGGGTCCCCGACTTGGCAAAAGTGTTTCAATTTATCAATTTATCAATTTATCCCTGCTCCAGCAGGGACCTCCAGGTCGAATGGGGGTTCAGGCGAGTGGCAATGTATCAACGCAAAAGGTGCAAAAGTTTATTCAGCCTTAGTTTTCCCTTCGAATAATATTTGAATATACATTTTGTGCAATTTTGTATTCGAGAGAGGAAGCCCTACCCCTCCCCCCAGTGGCAAGAAACCTTGCCCCTTGAAACAATTTCTCGAATGTAATCAATTTGTTGTCGTTGTCGCTCGTCGCTCGTCGCCGGTTGTTTGTTTCTTGTTGCTTGTTGCTATAGCAATGTTGCGGATGTTAATGAAATTTAATTAAAGTGAAAACAAAGTCAACGCATAAAGAGATTACAATAAACTGCCGCTTGATGGAAAAACAACATGGCGAAAATAAGTGCAGAAAAAACCTGAGCAAAATTGCGGATAAAACAAATTGAAAAATTATTGATATTCACTTTAATTGGTGCATAACTCTCTTCTCTTCAAGTGCGGCATTTCATTTATTAATACATATTTCTTTATATTATTACTATTTTTATTATTGATGGACACATTTCGCTGTAATGTGGACCGTTTTTTTTGCCATCTGTTTTATCGTTAAATGCAAAACAATTCAGTTCAGCATGTGGCATGGGGCAGGGGGCATGCGGCAAGCGGCAGGGGCCGCAGCGATAGATAAAGTCATTTGCATGGCAACTTTTTTGCTCTTGTTGCTCTTTGTTGGCACTTAAATATTTTAATTAATGAATTTGTTATCGCTTATCGTCATGGTGACAGCAATTGTTGTTGGGCTTTGTGCCCCCGCCCCCTTCTGCCATTATGGATGGCCTTCTCCGCCACTTTGGGCCATCTAATTGTTGGTGTTACCAATGTGGCAGCCACCCTTTGTTGTGGCTGCGGTGTCTGTTGTGTGGCAATTGTCTGTCAAAAGATTGACAAGTCACGCGAATGGCAAGATGTGACAGAGCGACCCAGGGATATAGGTTAATACTTACTTTACTTTCTTGGGGCCCTTCGCCCCGCCTTTAATGCGGGGCCCTGGCTAATGGAGAAGAGTGGCATGAGGTAGGGACAGGGATGGGGAACAGTTGACAAAGGAAGAAAGAATTCACTTTGTGGAAGGGACAGGCTTCGGATTGCTGGAAGATTAGCCATCATTTAGGTAATGGATGCGGTAATGGATAGGGTAATGGGAAAAGTATGGGTTTACGTTTCTTCGCTATACGAAATTTCCCATAAGCGAACGGCACAAAGAGACACCATTTGCCACGGGGCATTTCCATCCACTTGTATGAGATTTTGATGGGTTTACTAAGCTCCAATTGGAGTCCGACTAAGAGTCATGCAACATATTCACTTTAGGCCGAACTTTGGCCTGACTTGGGGGTAATATCTGTAAGCCTCCCTGGGGTGCAAGTGTCGCATGTCAGGGGGCAACAGCAGCCTCTGTGGTAATCCAGATATTAGCTGTGGTCTCCTAGGCCTTCTATTCATTATTTTTACAGCATTTTAATGACTTAATTAAACAATTAGCTTGGCGGCAGGCGGCGGGCGGCTCCGCCAAGATGCCAACAATTAAAAGTTCATTAATGGGAGAGCTGCACGATGATGCCCGAGATGGGAGCTGCCTGGAGGGGCAATGTGGTGTTGCAGCTGGGGCAGGCGTTGCACACAAAGAGCCACAGTTGTTTTTGCCCCTTTTCCGCAAATGGCCTGGGGGCAACAAAGAATCTAATTGTATATCAAGTGCAAGTGCAATTGCACAAGTGGGTTAAGGGGAGGGGTGCGGCGGGTGGTCGGTGGTCGGTGGTCTGCCGCATGCACCAGTGCGTCACACCTCCTCAAACATGGGGGCACGATACTTGTAAACTAATTTAATTAACGTCTAAGCAGCTTAGCATCATCAAGTGACCCAGTCTCTCTTGCCACATGCCCCCATTGCCCGATTTTGCTGCATTGCATTATGCCCCACCCCACCGACGACGCTTTAACCCCTCTTACGCCCCTGTTGAAAGAGTGACCCACAGCTGTATATTTGCTGAAATTTAGTATTTTATCTGAATTACTCGGCCGGCACTCTGCGCCTCGCATCTCAATGGAAAACCGGTTCGAGCTACATGAAAATGGATCCAATAAGTGAGAAGATGACAGTCGCTATTCCGACTAGAGGATGCCCGGTATTTGCAAGAGAAGATCTTCTTATTAATCTTCTGAGATTCGTTCAATCGTCATGATTATTGATTTTCTTTGCAATTGGCTGGAATATCATTGATCTTTCAATGTTTAATCCGAGCTTAAAATAAAAATGCTGACTTTTCGATCTCAGAGGCTGGTCGCAGAGGCTCTAACAGTCTACCAATCCTGATAAAAGAAATTTATTTTGATATTTCCTGCCTGTTCCTGCTGTTTAGTTACCATGTGTCGCGCGGCGTGCGGTAGAGCCCCTCGGTTAGTTGCTAGGATGCCATCTCTTGGCCTTTATGTCTGGAATCATAGCACCATCAATGTGGAACCAAATAATCCTAAAATTGTGAATGCCACACGCCTTTCCCTAGATGATTCTCAGCCAGAATACACTGATACTTTTCGAAGATTGCTTCGACAACATTTTCTTCTTTCTCCCGCACACACCTTGACAAATAAATATTTTGTAATATATACCCTTCCGATTCGCCAAACACCGGCTATCAAAATTCCAAAGCCTAATCCCAGACATTCAGTCAAAGTCGAAGTCAGAGTCGAAGTCTCAGAGTCGACAGACGTCAAGTGCAATAAACTGGTTTTTGGCATTTCTCAAAGCCCCTTCGTAGGCGGAAGCACAAAACACATGACGAAACAGGCAAAAATAAAAAAACGAAAAAAATCAAGAAAAAACTGGGTTAAGCAGTTAATTATAACGCACTTGACATTTGCATATTAATCAGGTTTACGATTTCCTCACTCTTTTTGCAGACAATTCCCAGAGGATATTTGAACACCGTGGGGAGCAGACCTAGAGGTGAGTAATGCTGGGAATTCTTCGGGGATTTGCTGAAAATCTTATCAAAAAAGAGGTGTACACATTCGTTGAGCGTGTAGCTTCCAGTAGCTGTGACGACGATGATGATGATGATGCTAGTCCGGAGGGAACTCAGTCGTTTATTTGCACCAGCATTTTACATAACCAATGTTTAATCAACAACTAGCTGATAATCGTACCTGACGAACGTAGGTACGAGCCAAAGCCTCGTTATGGCCCGGTCATGTGCCCGGATTCGCTAATAAAACGAGGGGGAACGTTGTGAGTTGCTGCGGACACCGCAACTCTACAGTTATACCCGATATTAAGTCAGTATAACTCTCCTCCGGCAGACGCCGCTAATATTAAACGACACGACAAAGAGTGCGTGCGAGAGAGACAGAAAATCAGTCTGAGCGTGACGTCGGGGGCTGCGTAGCCTGTGCAAATTGATTTCTTGCTTTTGGCTATAAAAATGATCTGATCTAATCCAGATTCAGCAATCTGATAGATATGGTCATTATCTATGATTCTGCGTTTTTAGTTTTCTCGAATGTGCAACATTGTGGATGCAACAGATTTTCGTCTTTTGTGGGGGCGGAAGGGGGTGGGGCGAAATTCTGAGATAAACGTTTTATAGTGAGATCTAACAGAAGTGCGGATACCAAATTTGGTTACTCTAGCCTTAATAGTCTCTGAGATTTGTGGATGCCCCAGATTTTCGTCCTTTGCGGGGGCGGAAGGGGGTGTGGCGAAAATTGGACACGAAACGGTCAAGGTCCGATATCACAGGAGTGCTGCCATCACGGATGAAATCGATTCGTAGTGAAACAGTTGTACAAGTCGCCTATTGAATGGATATTTGGATGTGATAAACATTGGACTGATATTATAATATATTCGATCTTAAAGCATTGAACGAATGAACCAGTTCCAAAAAAACTTAAACTCGAATACAAAATATAAAACAAGTAACAATCAATAACGCCAAAAATTTGAAATTAAAACTAAGAAAAAACCAAAACTTAAACATTTGGGGAGTCACAAAATTAGTTGTTTTGGCCCACAATGGAGTTAATCAGGGGGCCGCTCAGCTCGGGCCTGTTTGCGATCTCAAAGAACTGCAAGCCTTGGTGTTTTTTGTGGAGGGCCTGCAGCTCCGCCTGCGGTGCCTCGCGCGCCAACTTGGCGATCTGCCGCGTGATGGGTCGCAGGTGGGCGGCCGTGTAGCGGGAGTAGTGGGCCAGAGTCGGTGTCCAGCGCTGGTCGTTGAAGCCAGTGCCGGCGAGGTGGTTGCCATTGAGCAAGTGCAGCGACAGGAACAGAGCAGCAGCAGCAATCTGAAAGCAGCATGAACGGCACTGTGGCATGATACATGATTGAGATCAGTGTGTGCCGAGAACCCACCTCTGATGGCTTGCGGCTGGCCAAATCGTAGTCAACTGAAGCCAATTCCACAAAATACTTGGACATGATGTGGTGCTCACGTTGGGCCCCAGCGGCCTTCGTGAAGCGCCGCAGGAAATCAATCGGCAGCGGACGCGACAAATTGTAATCGATGGCCCGGAGGATCTGCAGCTCCATCGCGCGGATCTCACTGGCCGAGTAGGTTTCATCGGTGATGGAGACAAAGTGGTTAATGTTTTTCTGGACCGTCTCCTCGTATTTTGCGGCAATGATGAGGGCCGTCACGCCCACCAGCTGCAGTTTGTCGCGCTCCGTGTTCTGGACCGCCTGCAGATAGCGATCGATGATGGCCACGGTCAGCTGGAAGGTTTCGGCCTTAAACTGGAACCCCCAATGCATCTGGCTGATCGAGTCGATCAGAATGGCACGCATCTTGTGGTCGATTTCCCTATGGCCGGCCAGGTGGTTGTTGCGGATCGGCTGCTCGGCCTCCAGCTTGTACAGATGGTCGTAGATATCGTTGGCATACTCCGAGACGAGCACGAGGCGCCCCCCGTCCTTGGCGTCGATGTCTTTGATGGCGGGCCGAATGATTGTCGATGGCTCCACGATGTCCCCGCAGTTCTGTAGAGCGCCCAGAAAAGCACGTTTCGGGGCTTCCTCATTCGAGGGCACTGTCGGTCTATTCAGCTGGACCTCGTCCATATTATTCGAGGCGTGATCGTCAGCCCCGCAAGACATTTCGAATAGAAGTTCCAAAAAAATTTACAATTAACACACACGAAACGACGCTTTGGTTGTACTTTTTCTAGTTCTCCGTAACGTATACTTTTCTACTGAATAATACTTGATGATATTTAAGTCGACAGTGACTAAGTTTTTGAATAAAACCGAATAAACGAACGACTTTTGATTTCGAATAGATTTTCCAAAAAAATTTACAATTGACACACACGAAACGACGCTTTGGTTGTACTTTTTCTAGTTCTCCGTAACGTATACTTTTCTACTGAATAATACTTGATGATATTTAAGTCGACAGTGACTAAGTTTTTGAATAAAACCGAATAAACGAACGACTTTTGATTTCGAATAGAAGTTCCAAAAAAATTTACAATTAACACACACGAAATGACGCTTTGGTTGTACTTTTTCTAGTTCTCCGTAACGTATACTTTTCTACTGAATAATACTTGATGATATTTAAGTCGACAGTGACTAAGTTTTTGAATAAAACCGAATAAACGAACGACTTTCGCAGGGTATTGCTGTCGAATCTGTGCGCTTTTATTTTCTTACTTAAGTAATTATTAAATTATGTGCCCGGATTCGCTAATAAAAAAAGTAATTTGTTAGCACGGCTAACACCACCAATCGCCGGGGTCACACTTTCCAGCGTCATGTCAACTGCGGCTTTGGCATGTCACTGCCAAAATATATTTTATTTCTCGTTGAAAATCACAGAAAAAAAAACGAAAAGACAGGCATGTAAAAAAGCCTTCCTCGCAGCCCGAAAAAAAGACGAAAATAAAACCACATTCGTTTTTCACATCTCAAATGCAAATATCAACAGCCGCATCGTATTGGTGGTTAAATATTTACCGAAATATAATAACAATAACCGACATTTGTGACTGTGTGTGGGTGTGTGTGTGTGAGTTCGAGAGGTCTCCGAGAGACTCAGAGGCAAACAAATTCCCAATGAAATGAGGAAAAAAAACTCTGTGCAAATTGTGTGAATTAACAACAAAGTAGCCGAAAATTGGCCAAGTGAAGTGTGTGTTGGTTTTCGGGGCTAACAATTTGGTGTCGTTCTCTTTTTGAGATGGATTATGAGGAAGGTAAGGGTATAAGATGGGTTGTTTTCTTTTTTATAATAAAAGATAAGAGGATTAAAGGATTTACTCAAAGTGGATGGCGGGGGCTTTCATTTGACAAAAACAAATGCGGCAAAAGTGTATTTGCACAACAGATAGTCGTGGATACAGGGGATACTCTCCGAGCAAAGGTTGAGCGGAATGATCGTGGAAAATATGGAATAACCTTGTACTAACTACTGTTATATCCTCCACTTATCCCATTTCTGGCTATTCCTGAAAGACTTTCGTACAAAATATGAAAATGCTGAACACCTTAATTCGGGGATTCGCTTGGGAATATCAATATCATATCAATCAAATAACGTACTTCCTTCTTCCACAGATTAACAAATTATTACTTACAGAAATATCCCACGAAAATTCATGGCAACACATATTTAAAAGTGCGAAGAACTGTGCAAAATGTTATGGAGATTCTTCAAATATTGTACTGCAAAATCTGCCGAAAAGCCGTGGTGTTGATGCGGAATGTAATTGGTTTCTTAAAGCATAAATCTTTTTCCTACGATAAAATATATTTCCCCTATAATTCCTCTACAAAGCCTGCCCTAAATTGTACAATTGTAGAGTATCTAAGGATGGCCTGGGCTGCGTTTTATTTTTCAAGACCGCCACCAAAAAGATGCGGTTTTGTGCCTCGAAATTATACGATATTTGATATATGTGATATAACGAAATTTGGTTTTCTTATTAGTGTCGGAATGAATCAGCAAAAATATGAAACCCTGAATTCATTCTGGCCTGTAACTGGCCCCCACAGTTCAACCAGAAATATTCATTAACAAACTTTGGCGTTTAATTTATGCACAAATTTATTTAGCACGTATGCTAAATATTTTGGCGGCTCGGCTCGCGCTGTCAATTGGTTAATATTTGCCTTTTAAATATATGAAATATATTGTGCGATTGTACGATTGTACAATGTGTGTGTGTGTGTGTGCTTCGTGACCAAACAAAAGCTGTCGTAAATTGGGTTAAATTTTGAAGGAATATCCTATGCGGGGTACGGGCACATGCCCCCAAAATGTATGTGGATCGTGCATAATCAATGACACATTTGTGTCAACAAGAGCCGCAAATAAACATCGTCTATGTTTGCCTGTTTGCAATAAGAGCCATTCCATCCATCCATCCATCCATCCAGCAGGAGGGCCAAGAGCCATGCAAATATTTGCCAATGGCTCAGGGGCTAACCGGATACTGGACGATGGAGCCCCTCCCACTCCCACTCGCGCCCTCTCGCTCTCTCTGGATCATTGTTATCTAATCCATCGCCAACGACGCGTCGCGAAGCCACAATCTTGCAGATAAGGAGGCTATCTGTCAGATAAATGCGTGGAAATTCTTGTTTTGGGGGGCGGCATTTTTGGGATGTTTTTGCTAATAATATAATGTATTTTTTAGAAATTGTCACCAAAAAGATTGAGGAATGGAATTGGCCTTTCAAGGGGGCTACTGGGATAATGAATCAAACAAATACATATTTAAATATAACCCTTATTTGAGTACCTGATGATTCTATGAATGTTACATGTACGTAGATTCCTAGTAGTACTTTCAATCGACTTACGCTGCATGCACTTTCTATAGATTGATCTTAAAGATTGAATGAATGCTCCTTGGGCTCCCTCTCAGTATGAATATTACCTTGGCTTTAGTTCTCTTTCCATTAGATTGGATTTAATGCCAAAACTTTATAAAACTTTCCTTTGATTATGGTACAGATAAAAGAGACTGAAAATAATGATGATGGAAAATACTGGGAATTCTTCCTGATTTTCCAGTGCTTTTCCCCATTTCCTTGAATCATTTTAGGCTCAAATAAATACATCAATCATACGCACTGTTGGAATTTGACAAATTATCCATTCTAATCCCTTATTGAAAACAATCCATAGGCTGGCCAATAATTAAACCCACAAATGAGCAAACAAAAACACACCAAAAAACGCATAGAAACAATTCGAGTTAAATGCAGATACAATTAATTAAAGCTCATAAACAAACCGAAATAATCAGCAGCCCATACGCAAATATTTTATGTGCATACAGATCTGATATGTGGATTCCATTGCGTATACGCAATGCCAAATGCAGGCGGGCAGGGAGGCTGCTGGGGGGAGACATTTGATGCTGTAAATGTTGTTTGACCCAAATAACTGTGGGGAGGGGACATGGGGGGTGCGTTGGGAATATGTCAAAAAGGAAGTTGCCAATTATGAGAGTGCCACCAATAAAATGAAGTTTTTGGCAACACTTGCCACGGGACGCCCTCCCACTGCCCACAGCTGATTTATGCACATCTCAGCACACAGCCAGAATCTCTCATTATTGTTTGCGGATGCGTCTATCTATGTGTGCTGCAGGCGTGTGTGTGTGTGTGTGTGTGTGTTTGCATTACAGGAATTTCGATTGTAATTCTGGTGGGGTGTTTACCGGTTTATTTAAATTTTCCAAAAATACTCAAACATTCTCCACAATTGACATGCTCTTTGGCGCTTCTCGGCCCCCGCACTCTCACGCATTTGTGGGCAGGTAAACATCTCTGCCACCCCTCGTGTGTGTGTGCGTGGCAAGAAACTTTTAGCGTTTGTCGAAAATTGAAAACGTGTGCGAGAAAACTAATTTGATGAGCAAATAACCAGAGCCGCACAACAAAAATGTTAACACACACAGAAAACATGGGAAAAAAAAACCAAACTTTTATGTAAATATTTTCTAGCAAAACGATTCTCCGACTTTGATGGATATCCATGGATACTATGCAAGTCTCCAGTTAGCTTTTAGCCGGAGCTAAATTGGTAGCAATTTGTCGAGTTTTCCCTTAAGCAAAACTGCTTTGAGGTAAATCCTAGAAATACTTGAGTATTGCATAAAAACTGCCATCACGGATGAAATCGATTCGTAGTGAAACAGTTGTACAAGTCGCCTATTGAATGGATATTTGGATGTGATAAACATTGGACTGATATTATAATATATTCGATCTTAAAGCATTGAACGAATGAACCAGTTCGAAACAAACTTAAACTCGAATACAAAATATAAAACAAGTAACAATCAATAACGCCAAAAATTTGAAATTAAAACTAAGAAAAAACCAAAACTTAAACATTTGGGGAGTCACAAAATTAGTTGTTTTGGCCCACAATGGAGTTAATCAGGGGGCCGCTCAGCTCGGCCCTGTTTGCGATCTCAAAGAACTGCAAGCCTTGGTGTTTTTTGTGGAGGGCCTGCAGCTCCGCCTGCGGTGCCTCGCGCGCCAACTTGGCGATCTGCCGCGTGATGGGCCGCAGGTGGGCGGCCGTGTAGCGGGAGTAGTGGGCCAGAGTCGGTGTCCAGAGCTGGTCGTTGAAGCCAGTGCCGGCGAGGTGGTTGCCATTGAGCAAGTGCAGCGACAGGAACAGAGCAGCAGCAGCAATCTGAAAGCAGCATGAACGGCACTGTGGCATGATACATGATTGAGATCAGTGTGTGCCGAGAACCCACCTCTGATGGCTTGCGGCTGGCCAAATCGTAGTCAACTGAAGCCAATTCCACAAAATACTTGGACATGATGTGGTGCTCACGTTGGGCCCCAGCGGCCTTCGTGAAGCGCCGCAGGAAATCAATCGGCAGCGGACGCGACAAATTGTAATCGATGGCCCGGAGGATCTGCTGCTCCATCGCGCGGATCTCACTGGCCGAGTAGGTTTCATCGGTGATGGAGACAAAGTGGTTAATGTTTTTCTGGACCGTCTCCTCGTATTTGGCGGCAATGATGAGGGCCGTCACGCCCACCAGCTGCAGTTTGTCGCGCTCCGTGTTCTGGACCGCCTGCAGATAGCGATCGATGATGGCCACGGTCAGCTGGAAGGTTTCGGCCTTAAACTGGAACCCCCAATGCATCTGGCTGATCGAGTCGATCAGAATGGCACGCATCTTGTGGTCGATTTCCCTATGGCCGGCCAGGTGGTTGTTGCGGATCGGCTGCTCGGCCTCCAGCTTGTACAGATGGTCGTAGATATCGTTGGCATACTCCGAGACGAGCACGAGGCGCCCCCCGTCCTTGGCGTCGATGTCTTTGATGGCGGGCCGAATGATTGTCGATGGCTCCACGATGTCCCCGCAGTTCTGTAGAGCGCCCAGAAAAGCACGTTTCGGGGCTTCCTCATTCGAGGGCACTGTCGGTCTATTCAGCTGGACCTCGTCCATATTATTCGAGGCGTGATCGTCAGCCCCGCAAGACATTTCGAATAGAAGTTCCAAAAAAATTTACAATTAACACACACGAAACGACGCTTTGGTTGTACTTTTTCTAGTTCTCCGTAACGTATACTTTTCTACTGAATAATACTTGATGATATTTAAGTCGACAGTGACTAAGTTTTTGAATAAAACCGAATAAACGAACGACTTTTGATTTCGAATAGATTTTCCAAAAAAATTTACAATTAACACACACGAAACGACGCTTTGGTTTTACTTTTTCTAGTTCTCCGTAACGTATACTTTTCTACTGAATAATACTTGATGATATTTAAGTCGACAGTGACTAAGTTTTTGAATAAAACCGAATAAACGAACGACTTTTGCAGGGTATTGCTGTCGAATCTGTGCTCTTTTATTTTCTTACTTAAGTAATTATTAAATTAGATGTGATTTGCAAAGTTTTGTGTGCCTTGTCTTTGGTGTTTGTGCTGCAGTGATTTTTTGGGCTCCAATATGTTTTTTGCCGTCGCGACGGTTGGGGGGGGGGACTTTTGCTGATTGCCCCAACCGTCGACTGTAGAATCTGTTTATGCAAATGTTACGTGGGAAATGCTATGCCGAACCAAATTAAAAACCCCGCCAAATTATGCAAATGAACTTTTGTGCTCGACTGACCTTTGGGGCAGCATCAGCGGCGGCGGCAGCGGCAGCGGCAGCAGCGGCATTAGAAACAGCAACGTAATTAAGCCATTTGCTTTGAGCCTCTCGACACTCGCAATTAGCAGCGAGTTTTCTTTTCTGGTCAACCTCCGTGTTCCCCGTGCCTGCCCCCCTGCCCCCCTGCCCCCGGGAAACGAATGAAAACGAAGGTGTCAACGTGTTGGGCCCCTCCCCCCTCCCTTGTGGCGGGCAACAGCAAAAAAAAAACATTAAAAAGCTTTGGAAGTATGCAAATTTTTACGACTCGACATTGAAACGTGGCCATAATTGGGCCAAAAGTCAGAGGCAAAGTTTGTTTGGGGTTAGAGGCTTTGTCTAACGGCAGATTTTTGCCTCCCCCCCTGGAAAACCCTTCTGTTGCCATATAATTAGCTGCCGACTTTGGTTGCACTTCTTGTTGGCCAAAAGTTTTCTTGGGGGGGAAATCCCCTTGCTGTCGTTTGGTTTAGAGCCAAAAAAGAAGTTGGCTTTTGTCAAACTGAATATTTGATTGGAGGATGTTTTTGCAGAGGGGGGAAATGGGAAGGTGACAGGGGATTCTGGATTCTGGATATGTAATCCCCACTGAAATCGATGGAAGGAGCTTTAATTCAGCTGAAAATATCCCCTTTAAAGGCGGCTCTTTCTTTTTTGTAGAAGTTCTTCTGCTTTTGGGCCCCTCAATTATCTGTGATATTGAGTACAAAATGCTCCACTTTGTTGCTGGGTCTCCGGACATGGGGCCCCAGCAATTTGCGTCTCGAGCACTTTACAAGTTGGGTTGTCAGGACACAAGTTACTTCGTGTTAAGCAGGAGCCCCAGCCCCCCGCCCCCAGCCCCCAACACCATAGACCACTTGTCTGTGTGGCTGTGTGAATACAACCTTTTAAATCTGTGCACACACACAGACACACAATAAACTGTCATAAAGTAGCAATAATAATCCTTGAGCCTATGTCGAGAACGTTTTACTGAATTTTTATTGACTCGCAAAAGAAAGGGCAGTGTTGAGGCGCAAGGACATCCAGGCGGCCGGGGCGGACCGCTTCAGCTGTCAGGCGGACATTAAGAAGGGATGGGCTGGAGAAACAATGGCTAGGAGGGGCCACAGCCAGAGCCAGGACAATGGCTTGGAGGCCCATAAAAAGTCGTCATCATAATTTCCCTCAGCTTGACACAAAAGTGCGGAGGGGGAAGGAAAAAGGAGCGGTGCCAGAGGTGCCTAAATCCGGCTGCTAAACGATGCCTTTGTCGGCGATGGTTAATTTCTCCCCCAAAAAGTACTCAAAGGATGCGAGAAACATGTGAAAAACGTATCGTGGAAAAGCGGCTTCAAATCCCGCCACAGTCAAAGCCAAAGAAACATCAGAGGCAACAGCCAGCGAGAGCGTTACAATAAATGGCCATAAATGGCCCGCTGTTTCATGCACATAATTCGCACATTTGGGCCCAGTTAATGGGCGGGGCAATCATTCGAGCAAAGCAACAGTAAAACCGCAAAATCGCGAGGCGGCCCACCATTTGCTCTGTCCCTCGAGGCGTATGCTTAATCATTAGTGCTGGCCTGCGGTTCGCTTCGCTTCGGTTCGGTTCGGTTTGGTTTTCTATTGTCATCATCGGGAGAGTGGACTTTCCAAGCGTTGATTTTTATTGTTGTCAAAATTATTTTTTAATTAAATTTTTACGACACGCGCACCCACAAAACCAACAACAACAACACCCCCTGACCACCCAACAAAAAAAAACCAGTGAGTGGCAATAGGAAACGGACACAAACTTGTATCTTGCGGCTGTCCCACGCGGAACTTCTGCTTGAATTTTGTGCACATTTTTTTGTATTTTTTTTATTGTTTCGTGGGGCAGTTTTCGGCAGGACTCTCTGTCTGCTGCGGGCTGGTTTTGCGTGTTCTCTGCATTTCCCAGTAGACGGCCACAGAACACAAGTCTGGAAAAGTGCCGAAAGGGGAGTGCCGGCGGGCGAGCCCTGACACCCGGCTGTAAATACATCTCTGAACCCTTTTTTCTGTTGTCTCGGAGTCGTTTCCAATTTGATTTTTTTGTGCTCCCTCAAAAGGTTTTCCTGCCAGCCATGTGGGCGTGTAAAATGCTCAAAAAGGACACACGCACAGTGCAGAGTGTCCTTGGAGTACTTTAGCTATGGAGTGTCTTCGGAAGCAATACAATTATTGGAAGGGTTCTTCGCAAAAGTGCAGAATGCCATAAAAGAACCATAAAATGATGGAGAAATTAATGCTAAAATTCGGAAAGACAGGATCCTTTAGTTCTGTGTTCCATGATGGTTTTGTGGTGGAAATATCAGAGGATATATCATGATGAATTATCATTCATAATTATAGCTTGTTTATATCTCATAATCGTACTCTCTCTCTCTCTTAAGAGCATTACCCATTCGATCTATCCTCCCACAAGTTGTTTACGATTCGGTCTGCTTCTTGTTTTCTTTTTATGGAATTTCTGATAGTTTTTCAGAGCTGAAACGAGCTGGAACTGAATCGGTGCGAGCATTTCAGGGCCGTGCCTTTTATTGCTTGGTTTTTTTCTTTTGACGCTTTCCCGCTTTGGATCCAGAGTTTCTCTTCGAGTCCTGCCTTTTGTATCTGTTGGATATGTATATTCCGTTTGCCAGTTTCGGGTTACTTTGAGGTCACAATGTGTGTGACCTGTGTGCGACCTGTGTGTGGGTCTGTCTGTCTGCCTGTGTGTGTGCGTGTGGGAGGGCAGAATAGAAATAAATTCTGCAATAATGTTTGTCCACTCCATGACACACCCATTAGAGCGTTAGCATATTCCCATATCCTCAATATCCTCAATATCCACTATCCTCCTCTATCCTCTCTCTCTCTCTCTCTCTCTCTCTCTCTCTCTCTCTCTCTCTCTCTCTCTCTCTGTGTGCGTGTGTGTGTCTGGTCAGAGAAATTGAAGGAGCGCTTCTGAGGGTCCGTCCTTTGGCCGATTTCGGAATCCACTCTCTGCCATGTCTTTGGCTCAATTCAATGGAAATAATCGAATTTTGTATACATTACATTGACATACAGAAAATTATGCAAATTGAAATTCAATTGATTGGAAAATGCGATGTTTTTGTGGCACTCCCCCGCCGCAGACCACGCCCACACGCCCCCTTGGGAGGGACAGCAACGCCTCCAACTAATGCCTTCCATATGTCTGCCCATTATGGCATATGAATTTGAATTTGAACTCGAATGGAGGATTGCCTCCCTCCACACTCATGAATGGCTGAATATGTAAATTTTGACCAGGAATTACAGCGGCAAAAATCTGTTTGTAGGCTCTAATCATTATTCATGGGTGCGTCCGGCTCTGGCCCAACTACGGATACCGTCCCCGACATAACTATATAATGACCTGCGTTTAGTTAACTGAGGAACTGCGTTTCGACAGTCACCAGTCGACTGTCTCTTCTTCGTTTGGCAAATCGGTTTATGGACTTTCGGCTGTCGGCTTACGGCCTTATTAAATCATTTTAATGACTCAAATAAAGCGGGCATCGGGGTCCAAGAGGAAAGGGTGGCCCGAAAAACCGCACTTGACAAACATTTCATTAATTTCTCCAACGCTCGCTCCTTTGAAGTTCAAATAAAGCTCCGGTCTAAGGGATGTGCCGCCGCCGCTCCGATAGATCGTTTATGCGTGGGACAAAAACGCGAACAGTGGATCAGATTTGTCGGAATAAAAAGTGATTCCCGGTGTGTCCACAAAAATGTAATTTAAATAATTTAAAAGGCAATAAATGAAGGAGGAATAAAATAGAAAACACAAAAATATATAATGCAAAAAAAAAACGAATTATTTATTGAACAAAAAGGTCGCCTTAATTGTATTTTGTGGGAAATTAGGAATTTAAAGGAATAATAATATTAAAATAAAAACTATAAATAATTAAGATAAATATATCCAGAAAAAATATTCTATAAGCCTTTTTTCAATGAAAAAACATCATGCATGACCCTTAACCTTTTCCCTTTGCAATTTTAAGCCAATTGTTAAACGCTGCAGCCCAATACCAGCCCTGTATCCATTTCCATTCTTCGGCCCAGCAAAATTTGCATAAACAATCCCATGGCTGCGATTAGAAGTCACATCAGATATCGCATTAATTATCCGCATAAACCCTTGGCGAATCCCTTTGCTTTATCCCTTTCTTTCTACCGCTTGGCTTCAAAGGGATTAACGCTGGTAGCCCGGATCCGGGGCCCGGGTGTAAGCCAAAATAATTAGTGGGCCACAGAGAGCGGGCGCACAAACCTAATGGTCAATGGAATCCTACAGCAATCCTACACCAATCCTTCGCCAATCCTCCTCGTGGCAGGGCAAATACCACCCGAAAACCAGGAAGGAGAAAAAATAAGAGGGAAATTTGTTGGGCAAATATTTGCGTGAGGGCGCACTCCTCCAACACTCCGATGATGTACCGGTGAACCATTAATTTCAATTAATTTGATTTATGCCGGAACCGAAACTGGAAGCCGCCTCCAAATAGATTTTTCACTTGTTTTTCCCGACAGCCCTTTCATTAATTGTTTTGGCGTTTTGTGCGTGTAATTGGTGTGGTTAATTCTGTGGATCCTCCTGCCGCCTGCTGCGCGGCCCCCAAACGATGGATTTCCCATTTCCCATTTCCCATTGTTGAACAAATTAAGGCCAAACTATGCTATAATGCCAATCATTTGTTGTTCGTTTTGTGGAGATTTTCAGTCCCATTCGACGGGGGGGAGACGCCACCAGAAGGGGGATCTCTTGAGAGGCAGCTGGGCGACAAGTCGATAATTTCCAGCCAAATGGCAAAAGCCAAACAAACCGAAAGGAGGAAAACTCTCCAGAAGAGAAGAGAAACCAGACGTTGAGCAAAACGTTTGCCTAATTTTGCTACGCCTTTTGGTCGTGTGGCAATTACACTTTGCCTGCAACGGGGAGGGGGGGGAACGGGAATGGGAAAAACTACGGCTAAAACAAATCATTTGTTTGCACAACAAACAAAGCGCGACAAAGCGAACTTTTGAACTTTTTGCCGTACTGCAGGCAGGGGCTACTGGCCGTCTTGTTGCCTGTCTGGCGGGACGGCTGCAATTTTGTTGCAAGCATTAAAAGCATTACGTTTTGTGTTTGTTTTTGGCCGCTTGCACTGCCACCTTCTGTGTCTGTGCCTTCGTGCAGCCCTGCCTCAGTGTCTCAGTGTCTCAGTGCCTCAGACAGCCTGACAGTCGGCGGGAAATAACAAATAAATTGACAGATGACCTGACAATTGATTTCGTTACGTCTTTCACTCAGTTTGTTGCAGGGAGAGACCACCACTCACGAGGGAAGGGAAACGTCTCCCGAAAGAAGAAAGGGAATGCAATTAAAATGCAGCACAGCTGGGAAATGTTATCAAAATGCAAATTGCATTTGTTCCCCGCCTTCCTGCCTGCCTCCCTGCCTGCCTCCCGGCCTGCCTGCAAAAAGTCAATAACTGCAAGAGAAGCAAACAGAAACCAAAAAACAAGCAGCAGTTAAATTTTGACAGAGAGCTGGTGAAGAAAATGGCCCCAAAAAACACTCTCCTCGACTCGTGGGGCGGTGTGTGTGTGTGTGTGTGTGTGTGTGGAGTGGTCAGCCCCTGGGGCAAGCTGTGGGTGGTGGCAACTCCATGGCGTAGTTTTCTATTTATGTCGCTGGGTCCTTTCACCCAGAAACCCTCCTCCCCCACCGCCGCCCCCACAAACAAATAACAATTTCAATTTCGCGAGTATCGAGTGCCGGTTGAAATTCAAATTTCTGTAACTACAGTTCTGCGGCGTCTCTTGTGGCGCCCGTCCTTTCGCGGTGCCCCCAAGGCAAGGCCGCCCAAAGGATCGATGGCTGTGCTCCTCCACACAGTGGCCCAACACCCCCCACCCCCCCCTCTGGAGTGACGTGCCGCTCGGCGAAACTCTAACAATAATGACAGCAAATCAATATCATTGTTAAGGCCCCCCGAGGGCCCAGCCAGCGTGCAACAAAGTAAAAGTCTCCTTATCTCACACCTTACTCCCCCCTCCCCCTCCCCCTCACCCCCCTTGGCGAGTGTGTGTGTGGGTGTGATTTTCATTCGTCGCATTCGGATGTCGTCGCTTGTGGGCCTAGTGTCTGTTTTTCATGGTTTTTCCCGTGGTTTTCTTTTACATTTTGTTGGCGTCGACAAACATAACGCGCACTTTTACGTTTACGCCCTTTGGTTATGCTGCCACTGCCACTGCCCCTGCCACGCCTACAGCACTCGCCCCCATGCCCATATTCTGTTACTCAGCCATTCACCGAGCCTCCACCTTTCCCTGCAGCTGCACCTGCCCCGTGTCCCTGTCCAGGCCACTGCCCCTGCCCCCTGTCGAGTCGGTCAGTCATGCAATGCGATGCAACTGAAACTGCAGTGCACTTGAATTGCCGTTGCAACAGGGGAACAAAAAATATGTACGTGGTTTGAGAGGGAAAACTAAAGGAGAAAAAAGCCCACAGCTTCGATGCACCCTGCAACTGACCATCCGATATGACCATCCATCCCATATGTGCCCCATGCCACTCATCCAGACGCACGCACACACAAACAGAGCCCCACACACACACAGACATGTGCACCCATTCATAGATGGGCTGCTATTCAGTCACGCATTCATGCGGCAGAAGATGCAATTGATTGCAGTTGCACTTGCAGTTGTTGCTTGCTTGTTTGTTTGTTTTCTTGTTGCTCCGTTGGTTGGCACCCCGGTTCCTGTTGCCGAGTGCTTGCCACATGGTTTGGCACATGGGTGCCACCCTCAGCGCCCTCTCTCAAGGAAAACTCCCTGGGAAAACCAAAGTTTCGTTGCATTATTGATTATGTTCTCTTATCGTTGGGCCATGGGGGGGACTTTTGTTGTTGGAAGTTTTCCATGTGTTCCACCCCCACCCCCGTCATCTGAGATACGAAGTTAAATCGGTGACACGAGATAACACGAGGATTTATGGATGATTGACGGTAGGAATTACAGTACGTGCAGCTGGAAAGGGAGTTAAAAGTTCTCAGAATAGTAAAAGACAATAAATTATAAATATTTATCAAGGTAAGACTTTTGTCTGAAGAATGTTGCGAAAGGCCACGAAAATAGAACATTCCCCACAAGCAATTCGGAATTTCTGAACAGAAAATCCCAAAAAGATATCGAAATTGGAAGAGTGTGATAAGTGTTATCACTGATTAAAGCGATCCTAAGCGATAACCTTCTTTTCACTTTGGTCACACAAAGAGGTCTCAATAGAGGTTTCAATATAAATATTCCTGGAGTAGCTTTCCTCACATCAAGTCCTATTATTCCTTCCTTCAATCATCCATAAATTGGATCTTTTCTGTTTTTCTCCTTTTGTTTTCTCTTCACTGATAGTTTATCCATTAAAACCTCCTTTTGTTTCTATTTTTCCCCCATTTTGGGGATAATTAAGCGCTTCTCCCACGCTCATTTGCTGGGAGAGATCGTGTGCTCCCTGCAGCCTCTTATGCAATGCCTCAAAATTGTTTCTGATGCTGCGGCTGCGGCTGTTGCAGATTGTGCTGTTGTTGCCTCCAGCTTTGTCATGACTCTTGCTGCTGCATCTATGGTTGCTGCTGATGCTGCCTCTGCCTCTGATGCTGCTGCTGCTGTTGGTGGCACACATTGTTGCCTGCTTTAAGTGGACACACTGTGTCGCTTGCACTTTTCTTTAACAACGTGGCATGGGGTTTTTTTCTCTTCATCTTTTCCTGTATTACTTTCTGTTTTGTTGCTGTTGTTTTCGGTTTTTTTATGACGCGCAGTCCCATTCATTGTGGGATGTCACATAATGCCCGGTGGAACGACAGCGACCCAGGGGGCAGGGAAGCGACATGCATGGCGCATGAAGCATGAGGCAAGAAGAAAATGCAACCGAAAACGCGACGCATGCCTTGGGGTAATGCGAGACTCAAAAGTGTGTCTCCGAAAGGTGCGGCAAGAGAGCCGCAGAGAAGAAGCATCGCTGCAGTTGCAGCAGCCACCGACGCATTGTTGCAACAGCCAAGCAAATTGACAAAAGCGCGAAAGAAGGACAGACAGAGATGTATGTATGTGTGTGTGCTGTTGGTCTAAGTCAAACATGAAAGTGAAATTTTCACATGGTCGCTGCTGCCTCGCCGCTGCCTTCCACACAGCTTCCGGCTCGGCGCTGCGCTGCGGCAATGCGATGCCCGTCATGGGGCTTACCTTTTTTCGACGAGATGCCAACATTCCAGCCAACATTCACTCTCCTTTAGCTTACACTGAGAGAAAAATAAGAAGGTGGCCTAAAGCTAGGAAAATGTACGTAACTTTAGGATTTTGCAAGGCTTCGGTCTGAAAGATCCTTTACCTTGTTAAGGGAGATACATTCCTAATAATGATGGTCGAGAGTGAGTCCCTGCAAGGCACTTGACTGATAGAAAGCTGTCTCTGCATCCTAGCTCGAATTTCCAATTAAAAAGATGAGGAATGTACCTGTGGAATCTCTCCTTAAAGAAGCTACCATTTCGATGAGATTGGAGTATCTTTAAGGCTTTAGTTTTCCTCAGTGGCATCTACCCTTAGCATCTGCCGACCATCTCCCACTCGCTGGAGCCATCTGCATGGATTGGGAGCCAAGTGCAATGGCACAGTGGCATTGTCGTCGCCACGTCGCCTGGTCGCTCGTCACTCACTTGCCTTGTGGCCAAGCTGCAAGTTGCACGTGAAATAAGTGAAATGGCAGCCAGTGGCATTTCAGCAGTTGCCAGTCGTCGTCGGAGTTGCCAGAGAGTAGCAATTGCTTCTAATTGTTATGGCTTCCAGCAGTGGCAGCAGCGCCAGTGGCAGCGGCAGGGCCTGCCTCATCAGTGGCTGGCGGCTGCCGGCTGGCATTTGCAGCTCCATTATGGCGGGAATTTAAAATATTTAACTTTTCTGTGGGGCAGCCGTTAAATGCGATAACCGCAGGCAGCGAGTGGATTGCCTGACAAGCGGCCGACTTGATTATGACAGAATGTACGCAACGCGGAAAAATATATGCATATACTCGTGCTCGTACTCGTACTCGTATAGTATATATCTTTAAACCGATTCACTCGCTCCATTCAGAGGTCTGCTGTGTTCTGCGTGCGGCATCATAAAAATAATGTAAATGTAAATTGCCATATTAACAGGATTCGAAGGGACAGCGAAGGACAGCGAAATGATTGCGATAAACGCAAATAAAGCATTGACAAACGGATCCGCAGGCGGACGGACGAACGGACGGGCAGACGGATGGACGGGGCAGGACGGATCAGCCATGGCCGTGGGGCTGGGGCTGGGATATGTTAAGCCCTCCGCTGAGAGCAATTACGCCAAGAGCGAACCACAACGAGTCGCGTCCTGCCCATGACGATGGCCATGGCCAAAGTGTCCTTAAGCGGCGCCAGCTCCTGCCCGCTGGTTTTATTTCCATTTAATGCTGCATTTCCGCTTCCTCATTGCGTATACGCACCGTGTCCTGTCGTGCTGTGTGTCGACCGCGTGTGTTTTAATAACTGCCGAAGGTGGGCCGACGGAGGCGTCTGTTGATCGCTGATGGCCTCCGGCCGACCGTCAGTTGGCCTGTCAATTACATTTTTAAATTTCTTGCCGTTAATTTTGATGCCTTGCGGCACACGTAGCGCCGCACGATAGCCGCCCCGTCGTAGTCCTCCCCGAGCTGTGCTTTTAAGCAGATTACGGACACTTTTTGGGGCCGGGCTGGTTCTTTTTTCAACGCCCTCTGTGTCATTAAATGTATTTTTGTAAACGTCCTGGCGGCAGTCCATTGTTAAATTGTATTTTTATATTGCCACGAATCTGGATGGCCTCCTCCTCCTCCGCCCAAAAGCTGTCGCTGTCATTTCTCAGTAGCTGAATTCATTTTGTTTGCAATCAGCGAACGGGGAACGGGGGAGGCCATAACAAATGCTGAAATATATAAATTGGGCCTCCCCCCAAAAAACGGGGCACAAGTCCAGTGTCCACTTTTTTTTATCAGGTGGCTTTTCCGCTTTTTCCCGCCCTCCGACCGACAGTCGCCTGGGCCTGGGAGTTTTATTTACTTGCGAGAGCAATTTCTCTTCACTTCGTTTTGTTAATTTGATTTTTATCTGCTTTTTATTTACCTTCCACTTCGTGGCACTCTTTGCATTCCCTTGCCCCATCCAGTGGCAGCAGCAGCGGCGGCGGCGGCGGCGGCGGCAGCTTGGCATCTCATTTGCACGTGGCGCATACGCCTCGTTGACGGCTGCTTGAGTTTTATTTAGGGTCCCTCATTGGGTCCAGCTTATGCCGGACAAATGTGCAGCTCCTGGACAATGAATCCTTCCATCCTCCCTTCGGACAGGACAGGCCCTCCCTCCACCGGGACTAATCACGGGATAAAAGCTATAGCTTTTCACACCTTTAATCTCTGTTAATTGGATCCCCCTGCTAAAGAAAAAACAACAGCAAAAAAACTAGCTGGGGAAATATTCCGGCAATTATGCTCTGCATCCCTAATTGCTTCCTGGGCCCCACCCAGTGCGTCGTCCATCCGCCCGCCCGGGGATCCTCAGCTTGTGATTTTTATAATAATGATACCGGATATTTAAGTAGATGCCCCAGAAGCAGCTGCCAGCAGCAGAAACTAACAAAGTCACAACAAGAACTACCATTGGCTCCATGGCTCTCTCTTCTCTCTGTGTGTGTGTGTGTGTGTGTGTGTGTGTGTGTGTGTGTGGGGCCAAAAAAAAAGATAGAAATATACATAGAGAAGCGGAACAAAGGCAATGCCATAGATAGCAGCAGAAGGAAACAGACCCAACGGACGACAGCACAGTGGTAGGAAAAGGATGAAAATGGAAGGGAATCCTCCATCATCCTCTAAAGTCTGTCAGAATCTCTATGCGACACGGGTTCGACCAAACTGGAATACCCTTTATTATGCCCAAATCTACCCCAAATCTTAGGTCTGTCAGCGGCTTCAACCCACTCAATATTCCGTTCATGGCAGTGGTTCCCATTTCCATGATGACAAGCATTTATTTCGGCCGGGAAATAGTTTTCCCGCGAACCATTTTTGACAGAATTTTCCCCATTTTTATTGTGGGTGATGATGTGGGTCTTCCTGTGGGTCCGTTCCGTGTGGCCCACTGTGCGGACGGAGCCAAGGCGAAAACTGCTTGCGGGCCACCGTAGGAAAAGTATCTTGGAAGTCATTTGTGCAGACTCTAATGATTTCCGCTAGTTTCCGTTTCATTGTCATTGTCCACGTCTCTCCCTCCCTCTCTCTCCATCCATCCATCCATCCATCTCTGGGGTATGCACCAAGGGCACAACTTTGGCCCCTCCCCTCGCCCCCTCTCTGAGCTTCTTACTCTGGAATTAAGGTCTCTGCTTGTTGTTGAACATGCAACGACCTCTAAGACTTCTGGGGCCCTGCCCCTGCCACAACAACACCAGGCTGCTATTATTGTTGCGTGTTTGTGCGTATGTCTCTTATTGTTTGCTTTGATAAAGAAATTATTGTAATCTGCCAGCGGAATGGGAGTTGTGCCCTGCTCCGCTCTGCTCTGCTGTGCTGTGGCCTGGACTGGCCCTCTTTCGGAACTTAATCAAATTGTATGGCTAATGGAAATGAAGCGGTTATGCACACACACATACCCCCGCAGGCCCCGGGGCTCCGTGGCGGCAATTGTTGTTAATGAAATTGTCTGACAAAATGCGTTTGACGGGGAGCCCGACAAGTGAGCCGTGTGTGAGCCGCCTGCCAATGGAATTATATATAATTGCTTGTAATTTAACCAATTTACAGTTCATAAAACTGCATCAACCGAACACGAGAGCAGACAAAACACTTCGCTTTCAAAATCGCAGCCTTGAGATGGAGTTTTGCCATGAAAAACCAACCCAAGGCTGCAGTTGATTCGATTATTCGGTGGCCATCACAAGTGTGAACTTCGTATCATTTAATTATCCTTTCTTTAATGGCAAACCAATCGAATCGTTGTAATTGTAGGTGTGCCAATTATATGGCTTTTCTATCGGCTTTTGATTGAGTTCAACGACTGCTCAGGGGGTCTGTAATTTGCGACATTTTCTATTCCCCCATCAGGGGGCTATTTATGTACTTTCTGGAATATTCATTTCAATTGTTAATTCTCTATATACAGAACTATGATTGATTTCTGTGTGCGGTAGGTCTACTCCACTGTAATCAGCGCAAATTGGTACCGGTGTAGGACCCATTTTGAGGGGCGGCCACCATGATCCATCGGAGGAGTCAATTAGCAATCATTTGCATGTGATTTATTGCCTGAACGTCAGCTATTGATAAATGTTGGATTAATTTGATTATGGCTGATGTTTAGATCAGATCTGAAACACGGCTTACGGGTACTTTGACTTTTGGACTATTATTCTAGGACTAGAAAATTCAGACCAATCAATTTGGGACCTAATGGATTACTTTTAAGAGAGAGATGCTGAGATTTTGATGCACGATTTCTTGCATGAATGGTTTAGGGTCTTATGCTCGGATTATAATATATCCACCACTAATTCCCTATTCCCTTCCTCTTATTAAATTACTAATGCTCACACACCTTTCTTATAATTGTATTTGAATGCATGCTCTTCATTCTTTTGGTAAGTTTGGTTAGAATTTGCCTCGAATACTAGACTATCATCTATCATTCCTGCATTGGCTAAGGCGTCGCGCGTCCTGCGGCAGCGCCCCTCGGTCTGTTCGGCAGAAGGCTCTGGGCATGGGCCCCTTGATGGTGCAGTCTTTCCCTGCACTCCCTAATAAGTATCATATGATATATGGACTGTTAAATCTATGGGATATTTTGGTTAATATTCACAAGGAAATAACTTTTTATAGACTGCAAAGATTCACAATCGCATCGTACTATGGGAATGTGCCTATAAATAGCCACTATATCATTGTTGTACTCTCAGTTGAACAGCAACAACAAAAAACAAAAACAAAAACAAAAACCAAAAACCGTTACATGCAAAAGTTAAATTACCTCCAAAAACAACTACACCAACTAAAAACAAAACAACGACAACAATCAAACCCGTTTTGACTGTTTCCCATAATCAGCAACAACAACAACAACAACAACAACAACAACAACAACAACAACAACAACAACAACAGCGAACGGCTGAGAAGCCGTGTGAATTTTATTTTTCGGTTACAAACGAGTTCCGTCTGCCACATGTACCCCCCTCCCTCTCCACCCCCCCCCACACATGTCGCCCACTCTGGCTGGCACAAAAATTTTTCCGACTTGCAGCGACGCTGCACTCAAACGTTGGGTCTAAAATGAGTCAGTGGCTGCTGTGACGCCTCCGCGAGGGGTAGCATGATTTTGAGGGGAAGTTTGTAACGGATATTCATATGATGAAGCATCACTGGAGGAGGTATTGGAGGCCTATCCTTCTACAGACTATAAGACTGCATGCATTCTCAAGACAGAATCTTTAAATGTATCCAAGAAGTGCTCTATATTCGAGGTCCATGGGTTTTTGGAACTATTCGAAGGGTGGAATTAATTACACTTTGCAAAAAAAGGATAACTTTTAAGTGTACTTTGCAGGAGACCAAAATTGGGTTGTAGTTTCGATAGCACTCCCCATATTTAAGATTTCCAGTACACTCCCAGAATATTCCCAGTATAATTGATGGGTTGAAATGGAAATTGTATGACCTTTAACAGGATTTTGGAGTCGTGTCGATAGAATGGATATACCTGAAGATGTAGCTACCCAAATTTGAAAGTTTTCTATAATTTTCAATTTTTAATTCACTCATGTGTCCATTCAGTTATAGGAAATATACGCAGCAAATCACAGCCCATCGATTGGAACACCTGGCAATGGCAATAATCGATCTGCAGTGGCTTTTGTGGCAGTGTATTTTAAATGCTGCTGCAGTGATTGTTTGTGTTGCAGCTGAAGCTATTGTGTGAGTTGTTGTTTGCACAATATTTCACGCATACGTGACTCCACTGCCTCCCCGGTGGTGGGTGTGAGGCGGAGTGGGTGTTACTACAGTGGGTGGTGCCCGGGTGGGTGTGGTTTTGGGGGCTGTGTGGCAAAATGCGCTCTCCCGTAAAATTGCGCGCAATTTGGTTTTTATTTTGTATCGTTCATGTATGTGTTGGCTTAACGACAACAAACTGAACACTCAGGGAAAATCAGTGGAAAGAGCAGAAGCAGCAGAAGTAGCAGAGGCAGCGGAGAGGCTCTGGCAGAGCCCCGGGTTCTGGATTGGGCTGTGGATTGTGTTCAGCATAGCAGAAAATTATGAGTTAATGGATTTTTGTTTGTTCCACTGCAGCTTTACAGCTGCCACAATTATAATCATTACGATTGCTGCAACAAAAAGCCCAAATGTGTTGACACAAACATGTGGCTGTTGTTTTTGCACTGCCAGAGCATGAAAGTGTTGAATGCTGTCACCACAGGAGGCATGGCATTCAACGGCAATGACACGCTCGCTGGGCATTGTCACAGCAAGGCAGAGGCCTCTGGCTCTGCCTCGGCCTCGGCCTCGGCCTGGGCCATGATGCATCCAACAATTTGTGGCAATTTCAAGATTAATGCTGAGGCGAAAGTTTTCGAAAAGGTGGAAAAAATGGTGCTAAAGAGTGGGCCATTTACGGGAGGAGTGACGACGAGGTGATTCCCGCTCTTTGGGCTTTCGTGGATAATCAATGTAATTAAATGCGGAAATTGTTTGGCGCAGAGCAAAACTGATTTGGCACTTGACGTTAACTGTTCCATTGAAGCGCCCCATCAACATCAACAGCTCCAATGTCTGCCTCCCCCCTGAAACCGGCGTCGCAGTCATTAGGGAAGCCAGAGGCAGAAGCAGGGCTGGGGAATAGCTAACAGCTGGATGCCCTTAGAAATACCTTGTATAAATCACAGTTTTCTCAGGCCAAAACAACAATATTTTTCCAAGGAAAGAGCATCTGGAGAACCGTGTGGCAGAGACAGACAGCACGTCACTTAGAGAGACAGGAACTGTGAAAGGAAAGGGGAAAAGGTAGCGGAGGTAGCGGAGGTAAAGGGAGCAGAGTGGAGTGTGGGCTGTCTGCCACTTGCCACATGCCACATGCGAGTACGAGTACGAATACGAGTACGTTTACGTACACGCAACGGGAATTTGTAATTATTTAGCGTAATTGCTTTCAATACACCAAAATGTTCAACCACATAATTAGAAAATTGCAAATTGAATGTTGGCCAAAGGAAACGAACGGGAAATCCAAGGATGGAGGGAGAACGCCGCGCCGGGGAGTTTAATTGAGTTCCGATTTGATAAAGCAACTTAGAGTGATTTAAGCCGTTTTGGTCCATCATTCATTCAATGAAAATCGCATTAAATGTGGCACGGCTTTTGGCCATAATTGAATTAAATTAAATTCGCACAATGGCGCTGCAATAAATATGAGTACACATATAAATACGAGTATTCGAGTACACATATATTAAACTAATATTCATTTATGGATTAATTATACACTAAATCCTGGAATTTTGAAATATATTTATACAATTAATTGCCTGTTTTTCCCCCATTTTGATTCAAAGCTTATGGAAAATCCTTTCGCCTTTCGATTATTACCTGTCGGCGGGTGTTTCCCTTTCCATTTTCCCCACATTTTCTATGTGTTTTTTCCTGCTGTGCTTTGATACTGTAAAATTATTTATTTAAATTGAATTTCTCTGTGGTTGATTTGTGGGCGGAAGATGGAGGGAATAGCCATCAATGTAGGTCAACGGCAGGCGGGCGGACACTGGAGTCTCGTTTGAATTGATGATGGCTTTTCAGATGAATTTTCCAGGGCATCAGTCTGAACTTGAGTGAATGCTGCTCAAGGAGTCTCGTCTATTATTTAATAACTTTCCCATTTGGCTTACTTATTTCTTGCTCTCTCTCTCTCTACACTCGGGGCCAGTCTTTTGCTTATAGCCTTGGCAAGACCTTTCCTTTGGCTGTTATTCGTTTCCCGTTTATTTATTTTTTTCCGTCGAGTGAAAAGGCAAAATTGCATATTTGCTTTTATTATAATAAATGCCAATTTAGCCCGATTGCAATTCAATTACGTGAGCACCGTGAAAATTTCCCTTTTCGGTTGCCTTTTGCAAAACGTGCAATGAGGCCCCCGGACCGGCCTCATAATCTCTGACTCCGATTCCGACTCCGACTCCGAGTCGAGGCTGCTGCTGGAAAAACGTGAGTGGATCGCAGTCCTCGTAGCCATAAATTTGGTTAAAAAATAAAAGTACACATAACCAAAGACCAAAGACAACAATGGCCGAGCCAGCAATCATGACAACCGACGAGGCATCGATGCCACGATGCAACGATGCAACGACGGTCGAGTGAATTGGATAATTGTGCATAATTTTAATGGATCGAATGCCAGTTTGCCTGACGGGGTAAACGGGGTATATCTTACTTGATTTTCCTCTTAAAATACATCTGCCTGTTAATGTGTGGCCTATTGTCGGGGGGGATAGCTTAATGCTTCTGTTGTTGCTGTTGCTGTTGCTGCCACATCTGTGGCTTGACTCCTGCTCGTACAACCTTTGTGCATTATGTGGGCTTGCATTGACAGAGGCAGAGGCATCATTAAGGAGATATAATCAATAATCTGACACATTCCAGCACAGATTTGAATGGCAATCAATTGGCATTGTCTCGGGGCGGGGCTCATCGCCCGCCTAATCTCCTCTCCTATCTCCTATCTCCTGTCCTCCTGTCCTCTGTTGTCTTTCAATCACTTAATGGCCGCCTGTTTGCCTCCAGTTAACCTTGATTATGCAAAGTAATTTCCAATTTAAGTTTCCCCCCTCCCCCCTCCCCCCTTCCTACTGTTAATGCCATCAAAATGCTAATGAAAATGTTTTCCACATTATATTGCAGTTCGATTTGCGTACAATTGAAGTACTACATATTTTGCGGAGCTGGAGACTGGAGGCCGGAGACTGGTGGCTCGAGAGCTGTTTGGCTGTGGTTTGAGCTGCGGTAAGTTCTTGTTTGTTGCTTGATTTGTTACGCCTGCTATTGCCAAAGATATGCAGATACAGCTACAGCTACAGTCACGCACACACGTCAGGGCTGCCTGTCTGCCTGCCTGTCAGTCTGTCACTCAGTCAGTCAGCAGGGTTCCTCAGGCCTGACGCTGCGTGGGATTAGATCTCCTTGCCCGCTTCCTATATCCGAGAATAAACCTCACAGCAGGCTCGGTGTCCAGTTTGGGGGGGCATGTCATCGGCATGCAAATTTTCCTGCTTCCCCCTGCTGCCCCCTGCTGACATTTGCATTTGCCACGCCTGCCATTAAATGCGTGGGCGAAGTGGTTGGAGTGGGTGGAGAAATGCGTCATTGCAAAGTGTTGCGTGTTGCATTTTAAATGAATATTTTATGGCAACTTTCGCCCCAACACCCACACACACACCCCACCAACCACCCCCCTCTCGAACCCCTCAAAAGAACGCCTTAAATTATGCAATGCAATTGCAGGCCCAATGCGTGCTGCATTTTAATGGTGCAACAGTCGTGTCGGGATCCTTTTCATGGCCCATATGCAATGAAACACATTTTTAAATATTTATAGACCCACAGCCACAGCGACGGCCAAACGATTCGCCCACACACACCCCCGTCTAGACGATAAGCCGCAAAGTACCTCAAAGTCACACACTCCCCGGTTAGACCGTGCCCAAAAGATAGACAGCCAACAGGCAAATGTACTTTTCCAACCGATTGGAAAATGTGTCAAGTGTAAGTCAGGACGCGCCATAGGATACAGATGGATAGATGGATGGAAAGATAGATATAGGGATAGGTGCACAAACAGATGGCTGGAAGGAGAGAGTGAGAGACTTAGCTGCATGCCAGACATTCATCTCAATTTATCGTGCTTAGGTGCAGGCATACATACATATATCCCGGCCAGAATCGAAGTGTCGTCTCCGTATATCAAAGTCTGCCGCCAGGACACACACAGGGCTGTAGTATTGTTGTTGCTCCTCCATCCTGCGGGATTATTTACTCTCACTCTTCCATTGTGTGTGTGCTGCAGCTGTCATTGCTGCCCCTATCCATATACCCATTCCCATCCCCCAGCCCTGCCCATGGCCGTTTCCGTTTCCTGCTACCCTTAACATTCCTGACGCGTTTCAACCCATTCGTTCCTCTTTGGCAAACAAGTAATTTCACTTGACATGCAATTTTTTTGCGAGATGTGCTTGCTTCCCCTCTCTCTCTCTCCCTCTCCCTCTCCACACCATCTTCTTTCTCCATCTTTTCCCTGTCGCTCTGCGAGAATCTCTCTCGCTCTCGCTCTCAAACGAAACAGATGTAACTCCGTATCAGATAGGGAATCACCGCCTTTTGCTCTGGTTTTCATTCCCTTTTTCCCTTATTTTTGGATTGTTTGTTTGTGTGGGTGTGTCTGTGTGTGTGTGTGTGTCTGCCCTTCAACCCCTTTTGATTATTTTTGAGGGAAAAACCACAAACACAGCGACGAAAACTCGGGTAAAAGCTGAAGGAAAAAATAGAAAGTATTCGCATCTTTCAGCAGTGCTTGCATGCAACTGAAAAATGTCAATGCCAAGAAGCGATAGAGATAGATAGAGATAGAGAAAGAGAAAGAGAGAGAGCACGTCAGGAGACAAATGTTTGCCGAGGAGGGATCTCACACAGGGATGGCATGGATTTTCTGCCACAGAGAACTCCATTGCTCTTCCGTTTCCGTTTCCCCTTTTTATTTTTTGGTGCACTTTTCTTTAAAGCGCTGGCACCTTCCCGTTTAAAGATATTCTGCAGATACACCCGCATAACCGTCCTCAAAGATACATATTTTAACTTTTTCATATCAATTTTTGGTGACTTTTGTGATATTATTTGCTTGTCTTGTGTCTGGAAGTGTAAACATCAAAATATGTAGCTTTATAGCCACCCGTAACCTTTCACCTCTCACCTTTCATTGACACTCTGTCGCTTAGCATAGATACATAGACATTTCCACGCATTTCCACCTACGACTGTGTTGTTGGCATTTGGCAAACATTGAAATGCGAGTATCTGTGCTTCGGAAAATTGCAGCATATTTCCGTACACAGGTTTTGTGTGCACTGAGCGAAAAAAGTTGAATCTAGAGAGCGGATATCGAAATTAAATATAAAAATCTAAATGGGAAAAGCTTTTTTTGGACTAGAATTTTAAGTGCTAAACTCTTCAAAAATTTAAGAGAGAGTTATATTTTTGGGCAGTGTCTGGCATTCGCTTTTATCTGGTGGAGAGAACCTCAAGCCGATAGAGAGCTTTCGTTTCGTTCATCTTTTGCTTCAGTTTTTGTTTTTTTTTTTTTTTTCGGGAGGAGGACTGTTGTGGCCTTGCTGTGCCCCACGACGACCCCGTTTGGCAGAGACCTAATGCTTCAGCAGCATCAGCCTCTGTAGCCTCAGCAGCAGCAGCACTTAAGCGCCTCACACATGCTGTCCATTTCTCTTTGGATTTTCCTTGCGCCTTTTCCTGCTTGGAATTCCCGCCGTTGAACCCCGTTTGCTGTGCTGTGTGCTTTTCCGAATTATCCGCTTATGCTAATCTGTCTAACGTTTCAAATTTTCATGCATTTACCGTACCCCTCTCTCTCCCTCTGTGTCCATTCATGTCTCTTCCAATCTGTGGCACTCTTTTGTGTGGCTCTCTTTCACACACACACACATGAACAGACTGATCCAGCTTTAAGAAATTTCGCCGAAGAAAAGAAAAGTGGAAGAGAAAAGCTCTCCATCGGCATTCAGCAAGCGGGCAAGCACCCAGCCATCCGACCATCTCATCCACTTGATGACCCTCTCTGCTCGACCAGGCCGGGAAGCAGCAGCAGCTCTAGCTCTCTAGTCTCCTGTCTAGTTGGCTCTCTCGTGTCCATTCCATCCAGCTCGGGCACTTCCTTCAATGTCACTCGCCTCGAGGATGAGTGTAAGTAGCACTCCAGAATGGTTTTCATCCGATTATGAAAGGGCCATTGTCTATCTCCTTTCTCGCTCTGTGGATCCTGGATATAGCTCTGAGCCATGCACTTCGTTTACTTTCATTTCGTTGGCTTAAATTATTGTTGGTTTTAGCATTAAGATAACAACTGTTTGGTTCCATATCGTTGCGCCTTCTACTAACCCAAAAAAAAGCCAGAAGTTCGTTTTATGCATTCCTTGAGCATGATTTTTCTTGGGCCTAAAAAACCGATTCGTTGTCCCCCGTTTGCCCCACTTGCTCGTACTCGTCCACGCACTCGTACAATTATCTGAATAAATCTGTAGGTGAAGCCAAGCGGCAGCGAAATCGATGTCGGCCAGCGCCAGGCGAGCATACGGAACCTCTTCGCCCCGTCGGCGGCACAGTTGGCCCGGCGGAAGGAGCAGCGCCAGCGGAGCCAGAGCAGCGTGTCCCTCCAGAGAGCCAGCCTGGAGAAGGACTCACTGCGCGGAGTATCCACCGGGCAGCTGGCCAGGAAAACCAATGGGAATGATAGCAGCCTCGACGGCGGCTATGGGATCGACCATGATGGCTACAATGATTGCCAGAGCGGGGCTGGGAGGCGCAGCGGCTCGGTCGCCTTGGGCATAAATCAATTGGCAATGACTGTGAATCAATCAGCAGTGAAACAATGCAATGGCGTCAACGTCCATGGCCAGGACAATGCCGGCCCTGACGAGCTGCCGGGAGCTGCTGGCATCTCTATTCCGTGGAGGGCCAACAATGGCTGGCATCAGAGCGCATTTGAATTGGCAATGAAGCAGACGCCGGCAGCTCCTGCTCTTTGGTCCCCATACCAATCGCAGTCCCAGTCCCAGTACCAGTCCCACGGAGGTGGACACAAAAACTGGAAGTCAACGAGCCAGCTGGAAAATTTTATTAACAACGAGCAGGAGCAGCAGCAGGAGCAAAGGGAGCCGCAACAGGACATTTCTGTTGACTTTGGTAATGAAATGACCTGGGGCAAATCTGCTGAGAAATCGCTGGCACTGAATCACCTGAGAACAGCGTTGCAGAACCCTGAGCAGCACGGAAGATGCTCGACTGTTGCCCCAGCCCCAGCCTCCCTTTCTGCTTATGCTCCCCAAGACGATGATGATGATGATAAGCTGCTGCAACAGCAACAGTGGCAGCCACCGAGAGACCAGTGGGAGCAGCGCGAAAGTTTGCACAGCCAAAGGTAAATTAACAAAAGGGCCAGAGCACAAGGCAAAAGCAAAGGCAAAGCAAAAGCCAGAAAAGCAGCAGCAACAGCGCCAGCAAGGGCTCCCTACTAACCAGAACTGCATTTAGCCTGGCTTTCTTCTGTGTCTTAAACTCCCACCGCCCACCGCCCACCGCCCCCTGGCACCCAATTTGCTTAAGTTTTGCGCTTCGTTTGTCACACGGTGGGGGGGAGGGAGGGAACGCGCAAATGGAATGGAATCCGCATCAGATTGGATGCCGATTCCGATGCCGATGCCGCCATGTAAATGAACCAAATATGTAAGCCAAACTAACCTTGAGACTCCCTGGCCATGGCTGCCCCGACTGCCACTGCAACAGTTTGCCAATCATTTGCATATCGAATTGCAGCTGGATTGATTGCTTGGTCGATTGGGGGTCGATAAGGCGAAGCCATGTGATAGAGGAGGGTGTTGCCGGTACCAGTGCTCTTCTAATTTGTTGTATGCTCTGGCGGAGAGTACAGCGATTCGATGGAGACCCCACAAAGTACGTGTTCTTGGACACTCGAGGGGAGATTGGACTCTTCCCTTTTTGCTGCAGGCTGTCGAGATCAATCCTAGGGTATCCATAGATTCGATCTCTGTATCTGGCCCTTCTCTATCGCCTTTCTGCTGTCAACTCAAGTGCAAACCGCTCTAATAGTGTTACCAGGACATGGCAACAGCTGGCGTAACCGATCAATAAGTCGAGTCTTTTGTCGGCGATGGACAGCCACATTCTCGGACGGCATCGATGCGTGGCCCCAAGAAAAAGCGAAACCAGTAGCAGGGTCGCCGCCGAGCAGAGGGCCACGAGAGGGGGGGAAATGCATTAAGCGTGTCATTTCCAGATGTTGCACAATCACTGATTTGATTTGAATGGATCCAAGTCGAGCAGCAGTCGAGTTACATTGCATTTCGTTGCGTTGGAAGCGGGTTACGCAGTTGCATTTACTATTGGGAACACACAAACAATTAGGGTGGAGGAAAGTCGAGGAAATCCCAAAACCCAATCAAGCATAGCATATCAATGTGGGGGGAAAAGGGGACTCGGGGATCCGGGGATACAGAGCTCTGTCTCCCATTCAAGTGCTGGACAATATACTCGTCGTGCACGTACATATAATACCCTCTTTTCCAATGCTCAGTTCATTGACTTTCGAGAGGGCTAATTGAGCGGGAGAAAGGTAGCGGAAAGGCATTTGTCAACTTTGATTGAAAGTGAATTCGATTTGTGGCAACAGTTTCCCAACAGATAGCCCGCGATATTTGATATGCTCCACTTGAGATATGTTTTACGGAAGGGAGTCGTATTTCCGGAAGTGGATAGAAGTGTTTCTGAATATTTCAATAAAGTCTAATTGGTATTTGCATTGCTGAAAGACAGTGGAAGTGTCCTTGATGGTTCCCTATGGCCCTTTCCCTGATAGATCTCCATGTGGGCGTAAATCAATTTGCCTGAATTCCTTAATTTAATTAATGATATGGAAAACTTTTTATAGAAATTCCCTTCCATTTTTTCACACTCTTTCGTTCTGCGCTGCCATTACGTTGCACTCTTTTGCCCTTCAGCTGATTTAAGTACATCTCTTTCTTTCTTTCTTTTCTGTTTTTTTCCGCTGTATGTCTGATTAATAAAAACAAAGCGCAAATGGGAAAGGAAATTGCTGTCACTCAGTGTAGCGATGTGGCTGTTGTCTCTGCCGCTGCTGCTGCTGTCAGCAATTGCATTAAAACGATGCCATTGCTGTTCGTATCTGTTGCTGGGGCTTCTGCTTTGCTTGTGCCCTCCTCGCACTTGACTTCCAGTACGAGACAGGCGACAGTGTGGCATTTAAACACCCCACACCGCACCGCATCGCCCCCTACCGCGCTTGAGCTTAATTTAATGCAACGCAGCAATTTTATCAGGCGAGGCGGCAGAAACAACAGCAACATCGAATGTGCGACGACAGCAATTGCTGCTGCTGCTGCTGCTGCCAGCTCTTATCACCTTATATGGGGACAGAGACCCGTGTTACGCTACTCTCCTCCTCCATCGCCCACGGATTACGTATTCGACTGGCCATTGATGTTGGCAACACTCTCTGGCCGGCGGCCTGTTGCCGGGCATCGCCGCAGACAGGTCTGTGCAACCCTTTTCTGACAGGCCTCATAGCCAGCCCATAGCTAGACCCAAGAACAGATCCAGTCTTTATGCTGTCTGGCTGTCAAATCATCTCGTCATGGATATGATTCTACCAATTCAAGGGGGCCCTGGGGTTTCGGGGGGACCTGCATAGAAAATTGGCATGATATGTGATTTGATTGACGTGACTGCTTCTCAGACATTTTCAGCTGCCTTTTGTTTGCCAATTTATTGCCGCCTGCCCCTCAGTACGAGTACGAGTATCTATCTATCTACTCGTATCTGTCTGATAACTCTGCCTGTGTGTGTGTGTGTGTGTCTGTCTGTCTCTGCCTGCCTGCTCTAATCAGCAATTTTGCATACAAAACTGCAGAATCTGACATTTAATTTTGTGGAGCAAGTGCAAGTTTTAACCATGTGCTACGTTGGCATAAAGCAGGCCCAGACCCAGACCCGGACCCAGCCCCAGCCCCTCCCCCTCAATCGATTGTGCAAGTGTATATGCCTGTCAATCAAAGGGGGCTTTCTGAATATCTCTTTGAACGAGAGAGACAGAGACAGAAGCGCAACGCTAGTGACCAACGAATTTGTTGGTCGTCAGGCAGCTTAAATAACCAATGTTGACTCCTCTGCACGTGTGTGTGTGTGTGTGTGTGTGTGTGTTTGTGTGTGCCACAAGCTTCGTTAACTCTGCCACCGGCTCTAAACAGAAAACGGCCACTTTGCATGGCCTGGTCCTCTCGGTCCTGTGGCAACAGGACGCGGCCAGCCCCATCCTGTTATAGTTACAATTCAAAATTTCGACTAGCCGGGAGCGGGCAAGGGAACGGGGTCGGGGACGGGAACTGGAACTGGGAACGAGTCGAGTAGCATGAAAAATATGCTCGTGCAACGTGCAACGTTCACCATTCAGCAGTTGTAGGCAGGAAAAAGCATGAACAATAAAAATGGAGACAATAAAATAGAACTACAGCCGGCAACATGATGGCAGCTCCAACAGCAACAGCAACAGCAGCTGCAGTGGCAGTGGCAGCAGTGGCAAACGATAACAGTAGCTAGAAAAAAATGGCTGCTGTCGCATTTCCGGTGGCAGTCAACATAGCGGATGCCATGACGCCGCTGCCGTCGTCGTTGACGCCGCTTTATGAATAACCAGACGCAAAAAATACGAACTGCAAAATGTCCGTCCGAACGGTTCATATTTTTCATGTTTTTTATGGTTAGTCAGAGAGGTGGAGAGAGCGGGAGGGGGGCAGCAGAGAAAGAGAAAGTGGAGTAACATTCTCATAAAGTTGTAAACATTTGAAGTGGCCTCATAGATATTTTACTCTTCTATGGAAAAGGATTTGCAAATGTTTTTGCTTTGATTTCATGGATATAGATCGACGATATAGAACCCATTTCCTGGCCGCCCATCGAGCTAAGGGGTATCTACAGGGTGTCTGGGTATCTCCTTTAATTTTGGACTTCTTTTCTCTCTGATTTCTTTTTGTTTATTCAGTGATTTGGAATCGCATTGGCCATAATTTGTTTAAGGATCGATTTTGATTGTATTTCGAACAGAGAGGCTCCGCCCAGCACTAACTCCCCCCTTGCAGCACTCCTGGCCATTCCTTTGGGCTTTCTAATGATATTTTTTGTTGTTGCTCTCTTTGCAGCCTTCGCACAGCGACAGCGCAGTCCACACCGCTAGCAGAGCGATTGCAGCGATTCCGATATCGACAGCAATTGCAACTGCAACAACAGCAGGCAGAGGCAGAGGTGCAACCAGAGCAAGAGTCGGAATATTGGAACAACTACACTGACATCGAAACAGTCTACGATAGCCCCCGCCCCCGTCCCACCACCGATGGCAGCCCACTCTTTGGCCAGTTATCAGCTGAACAAATAAGCGTAACCAATTTGCATAAGCATAACAAGGGCGAAGCCAATAGCTGGGGAACCGCTGCTGAGACTTCCGCTTCAGTTGATGCCCTCGGCCGGCGATACTCGCACGACGACACCCTAGAGCCGTCCGAGCCACGAGAGCGATTGCGATTGCGAGCTCTTGACGAGAAGTTACAGCCCCACGAGCTAGAGCCAGATTCAGAGCAGGAGGAGGTACCGCCCCGACGACGTGTGATTATCAGGCGGCGCCTGGTGCGCACACCTCGCACCGCAGACGCCTCTGGCAGAGAGGCACCACCCGCGGCAGTACCGGCCGCAGCTCCAGGATTAGGTTCTGGCAAAAGCCTGGGCTGGTTGTCGAGGCTACGTAATAGTTTCGGGGCCAGCGATTGGAACAGTCAAAAGGCTGCCACAGCAACAGTCAGCAAAGAAACCATCGGTGGCAGCAACAGCTGCCCCACAAATCCCATCATGGCCGTCCTGCGTACTATGAAGCTGAAGGAGCGGCTTTTCATCAGCCTGGGGGCCACTCTGGTCCTGCTCACCCTCCTCCTCATCGTCGATGTGCAGATGGACTTTGGTGTGGCCAATCGGCATCTGCTGCAGCAGCAGCACCAGAGCCAGCACCAGAAGATCCGCTTCGGCAATGGCAATGATTACGATGCAACCGCAGCGGGAGCCGGCGGAATGCTGCACGAGTTCAAGCGCAAATTCCTGCAGAAAAGGTGAGTGCAAAACCATTAACAGCCCATCCCCCGACCCCCTCTCTCCCTGGAGGGGATCGGAATCGTGGAATCAGATTTGGAAACTAGTCCGTGGGGAGAGCAGTTTCTAGCGGGAAAGTCAGTTTAAAGAATGAAACATTTAACAATTCAAGTTTATGGACTAGAATCAATCAATTACATAGTTGGTCATCGCAATAATCGGAACTTATCGATAGTCAAATTTTAAAGTACAGCCGAGAATAAAGAGAACAGTCGAATGGAAATGAAGAAACCCTGCTAGTTTTCGATGAAGACTTAGCCAGTTAATCGACTTATCGTTGTTATCGTGAACTTTGAACGCAAACGGGAAAACGGAAAGCGGGAACACGGGAAACGGGAAACCCCTGAAGGGCCAAGATTTATTGCTGCTCGCGCGGGCCACGCTATCCGCTGCTCCGTCCCGTCTTTGCCCATTCGAGGGGATTAAAAATTATGCACAAATCGCGAATGGGGTCGGTGGTCGGCGGTCGGCGGTCGGGGGCCATTGACTTCGGCAAACATTCCCTCTAGCCGTGGCCCAACCTCTGCTCCGACTCCTCCTGTTTTCTGCCACACGGCAGGGAATGGAATGGAACACGGCACTGTACATAATTCAATTTAGCAGAAATGCAACAAAAGTTGCAATAAAACTTGGCTTGGCCTGGCATTAAAACGTAATTTGCTGCAAAACATAAACCCAAGAGGTAGACCATGCTGATGGGCGGCCACGGAGCAGCAGCTAAGGTACCTTCTTGGAAACTACAACAAGGTATGGCCAGGGGGATGGGCAGGAGGCGAAGGAGTTAGACAAGCTGGAAGAGCCACCCGTGGCCCGCCACCTTAATGCCTTTCTATAGAATATATATACAAAGCGGCGACCGGGCCAAGTCGGTTTCATTTTACACACCTTATTCTTTATTTTTGTTGCCCCGTCTTTCCGTCTCTCCGTTGCGTGCGGGGGTGGTAATGAGGAGGAGGTTGCTGCGGCGCCATTTTGCTGCGGCCGGCGGAAGTCAAGTAATAAAACATCAAAATGACGCAGCAAGGCGCAAGGGAAACTGTTAAGACCTTCCGTTTGGTCCCTCACCGGTCCAGGCCTCCAGGTGCAACAAACGATCCCGAACCCCATACCCCACTCTATATATACCCTATACCGTTCTGTGGAGTCCCGGGACTCGACCTGACAGCGCGGCGCAGGGAACGTAAAACGCCAATGTTTAGCCAGTAAATATTTAATTAATTCATAAGTCGTTCGCCTGCCTGCCCATATTTGCCGAGCTTCGTGTCTCGGAGATTCCTCTGCCAGCTACTACCAGCTGCTGGGATCCCTGCCTGATTCTGATTCCGTGTCCTGGGGGTTACGGCGCCCTCCAGCCCCCAGCCCCCAGGTCTTGGGGTCCTGTTGCTGTTGCTGCCGCTATCTACTTATGCGCCAAGGAAAATGCAAAATTATGATGCCTCCATGCACTGAGTCGTGCAACGTGGCTGTGAAGCGTAATAAATTCTATTTAAGCATCAAATGTTTCGTCGTCAGAGGTGGCTCCATCTCCATCTCCACCTCCGCCCCCTACCCGTCTGCTACCCCTCTTTCGTCTGCCAGCCTCATAATTTTTTAATTATTTCATTAAAAAACGGAAAACCGTAGCATCATCTTGGCAACGGCTTGAATATTTCTCGCTGTCTTTTAATGGAACAAGGGAAAGGGGTATCAATGGGAGTTGCTGTAACAAGGCAATAAATGTTATAGTTTCTTATTTCTTATTAATAATAATAATAGTATTAGCATTGAGCGATTGCAGTTATAAAGAAATGCAAGACCCTTTACCACACCTTATTTAAGTCGAAACGTTTGTTGAGGTATCCCAAAAGGGGAGATGCCTCTGCATATCCTTACGACAGGTGGCAGGTGTGTGTTCCCTGAGCGTAATCCTCTTACAGTCTCCGTTCACAGTTTATGGTTTACTGTTTTGTCTCAGACATTCATTGGTCCTATCGTGGCTGTACCATTAATTGTGCGTTACTGCTCCAAGGCAGTCCATTAGATCTTAATTTGCTCCTTGTTGAAGCATCAATATCCCCCCAACCCCTGGACTTGCATAAACTTTGAACTGCATTTGATCCCGCTGCTGTCAATCGCAGCTGCTGTATATCGTGTGTATGCCGCCCTGCTTTTCGTGGCTGCTACTGTTGGCTGTTACTGTTGGCTGTTACTGTTGACTGTTTAATTAACCGCATCACAGGGGCAGCTTATGTGGGCAGCGTTACGCACATCATGTGACAGTTTAATGAGCAAAGTTTCGCCAGAGTGTAATTAAGTGCACGCCACCATCGATCGCGGCGTGCAGCCGCCGCCGCCGCCGCCGCCCCTTCCCCAAAACGGAGGACAAAACAAGGGCCGACCCTTGTACTCGTAATGTCATTGCTTTTGCCAGGGGCTGGCCGTGTGGCAGGCGCAGCGCGTTGCTGCTGGTGGCATGTGGAATCAATTTTGTATGGGAGCGGAAGGAAGGACGGCTGCGGCTTCATAAGTGTGTACACAAAGGGAGATTTTAATACTTATTAGCACGTAAAGTGGCATTATGCGGTTTTCAATGAAATGCGTGAAATCTGCACAAACTCGTTACGGGGGAAAATTCAAAGTGAAAGCCGGCTTTCCCGGATGATATCGTCTAATTCGCTGGGGAATTCGTTTAAAGCAGCATCGTGTCAGTCTTTGGCTCAGACTTTGGCTGGCAAAATGTTAATTGAAAAAGTTTTGCATCCATCGGATGCCTCGCACACACACACACACACACACACATGTGCACACACCTGTCGAGGTGACGGATAAGACTGGCGGCAGGTGGAGACGGAGGAGCTCAGGGGGAAGACTTGTGCAACAATTAAAAATTGAAAACGGCACTTTGCCGAAATGGAAAGTACTCATCTTTTTGGGCACAGATTTTCTGTGTGGCACGGCTCCCAGTCTGTCTAATGATGTGCATTTTGGGGCATGTGAAGAGGCCGGCGCTTGCCAGCAGAATCTGACATTCATTTTAATGGTCACACAAGTGCCACATAATTTCATATTTGCCGCCCCGCTCTGGCCCCATCCAGGCCTAACGAGCGATGGTTAAAGCCAAGAGTCAAGGCTGCCAACAAATTCTCGAAAACTTTAATTCATTTCTCGAGCACTCTTTTTGTCTGAAGAAGGCGCCGCCGACTAAACTGCAGATGATTACCAAAGTCGAGTGTGCCACACATAGTGGGGCAAAGCAAATAGAACCTGTGGCACGAGTCGAGGTGGATTCCAAGGAAAGGCGTCCCCCATGCCTGGGGCACTTGCTTCTAATGGAATTATCTAACAAATGTCGAACTTCCTTCCACTGTGCCGGGCTGGCTGGGACCCTGCCCTACATGTACTTGGGGGGCGGGGTATTGCAGGGCCAGACATTGAAGTGCCTGCAATTTCAGTTTATTGCAGTCAAGTTTGCTCGTGTATCTGTGTGAAGCTATCTGTGTGTGTGTGGGAGTGTTCTTCTTGGATAAATGCAACTAAAAGTCGGGGCTGACAAAGTTTCAACTTACCTGCAAGTGCGTGTCTTTAGTTGCTTAGCCAGGGGCCACTTACGTAGCTGCCTCTTGCTTGCTGCCACTTAAAGCTTGCCTCAGCCTCAGCCTCCACCTCAGATCCTGCCACTTGGCAGTTGCAATTAGCAACAAGAGCCCGAAGACCATTGTCGAGTGTGCCTTAGCATCAGCATCGCCCTCTCCCCCCCCGCCCGAAGCTAATTATGCCACTTTTTTAAACCGACCTTTAACAATCTTTCTCTCTCTTTCTCTCCCTCTTGACAGCAACTCATCGGGCTCCAAGGAGGCATCCACTCAGGCTGCGGCTGCCAGTCAGAGCGGAGGCGTAACCAGTGGCCAAGATGCGGCTGCAGCGGCAGCGGCAGGAGGGTCTGGAGGCGCTGCCGGACCCGGCACTGGAACCATGCACTCCACCCGCAAGCCGACGCCGCACGATCGGTATGTGGATCTGCAGAAGCTGCTGCTCACCGACGAGTACTACCATGTCATAGTGGACAATGCGCCGGATGTGTCCGTGGATAATCCCACGCTGTCCGAGATGCTGCATCGCACAGCCAGGTGAGTGAGCGGGACTACGACGGAGAAGGACTGTGGAGAAAGACGACGGAGAAAATTCAATTTCCTCTAAGCGGAAGGACATAATGTTGGCCCGAGTCCTTGGGCCACTTTAGCAGGCACCAGGCGCACGTGGTAATTGATAGAGGGAGTGCCAACTGAAAGCGGGTTGAGTGTGCAACCAGCAGTTGCGGCACTTTTGGGGCTTTAACGGAATTGAAATGATTTTCATTGAAATTTACGCTCCATTTACGTGACACATTTACGCTTTAGACATTTGCTCTGCGCTCTACGACTGGTGCGTCTTCATCCTCGAGCCCATTCTCGTGCTCGAGAACCCATTTCTCCATATCTATATGTCTCTATCTGTTTCGGGTAAGTGTTGCCTGATTGTTGTTGCCCGGGGCAATAGGATTTTCGGGGGAGGGGGGTGGGAGGCTGCTGGAGGAGATGCCGCTCACCGATAACGCTGATGAGAGTTTGCCTTGTCTCAACATGGCGTATGCGTAATTTGGCAGGGAAGTACAATCAAATAAAACTGCAATAAAAAAATCAATGTGGATGTGCAGCCCCACCGTACCTTCAACACACACTTGAGGCAGCAATGAAATTTATTTCGTCGAGCTGTCATTTGATTTTCCTCCTCCTGCCCCCCCTCCCCCCTCCCCCCTCCCCCCGTCGGCGGGTAATCAGCTTAGTTTCCTCCATCTTACATCTTCCATCTTTCCGTTTCGGTTTCGGTACTCGTTACGTTTTACGCTTTTCTTCGGGTAGAGGTTACTCCTTATTTTCCATTTTTCCTGTTCCCCTCCCCCTCGCCCAATCAACAGACAGACACTCGAAGAAGCAATGTTGAAGCTTCTGTTCGCTCGAAATCGTTTTTGGCAGTTTTTATCAAAATTGAATACGTAGCGTATGAGTAATTTCATTTGCTTCACTAGTTGGCTAAAGTTGCACAAAAAAGAGAAAGGGGAAAAGCGAGGAGACAAGCGACAAGAGAAAAGCCGGGGGGTGGAAAATCGAAAAAGGGGAAAATGCAAAGTGGCAAAAACTTGTCAAACTGAACAGTTTGTTGCTGTTCTTGTTCCGCCGACTCCTGCTGCTCCTGCACCTCCACCTCCACTGACTGGTTGTTTTTGCAGGGGAGGGGAGGAATCTCCCCGCTGTCGTCTGGGTTGCCAAGCGCTCGCCGGCTAAGTGGGGGCGTCGGCATTAGCATAAAATGCTTGATTTTCTAATTTATAGCACATCACCGAAAACCAAGCCAGAAAGTTTGCTACACTTTTTTTTTTGTGTTTGTGTGTTTGGTCTTCCTCACGTAGCTCGAATGCAAATTTCATTAACAAGCGAAATTGCTTCCAGTAAATGTTCGTGGGTACAAGAAAAAGGACAAACTAAAGGATAACTTGTGGACACTTGAGGACTTTTAGATGCTCTTTCAAGGAGAGATAAGGTTGAAGACGAAGGTACACTAATTTGGTAGATTCTATGATATTTTGGAAAACCAAAAAGTTTAGTTAACAAACGGAGTCTTTTCTTTACAATCAAGTGCGTCTTTTGTGAATCTAAAATCTGTTTTTAAATGAAATGTATCCGAAAATTCAGCCTCAGGTATATTTAGGCAACCAATTTGGCTTTCTTGAAGAGAGAGAGGCATATCTGGCTGAGGCTGCTGTCCTGTCGCCTGTCGCTCGTCGCCAGAGATACTATATCTCATTAAAATACTGTCGCTCGGTGAGCAGATGCACACCGAGAAGCCCCTATATGCTTGACGTTGTCTTTTATCTAATTTCCCTCCTCCCGGAGTTGGCTTCGTGGTTCAGTCAGCACTTTTTTGCTCGCACAATGCACCGCAGGTAGATCCGTCTCCATCTCCATGAGAATGCAGCCGCCTAACCGCCCAACCGAGCGACGGCGGCGGCGGTGAAAAGATGTGAAAAAATGTGACATAATGCAAATGTGCCTAAAATTACACGATGAAATATTAGCCCCGGGCTGAAGAGTCCCAGGCAGGCAGGTACACAGTGACTACAAAAGCCTGTCCAACATTAGCTGGGATATAATTACGGAAAGTTAGTGCCACGGTGGCACGGTGCCACAGCACAGCCACTGACATTGCCACTGATTCAGCGAAAGTTGTGGCCGCCGCGTCCTTCTGCGGCTTGCGTTTAATTAGTATGACAAATTTTTAATTAGCCTGCAATTGCGACCGCGTTGAGCTGCCACAGAAGAAATCTTATTTCAGGCGAATTACGCCAGGACAAAAAGGAGAAATACAAGAAGTTTTAGCAGCTGTCGAGCAGGATCCGTCCAAATGCGAATGCGAGTCAGTTTCGGCTTGGGGAATGAGGTGGAGCTGGAGGAATGCGCTTAGCAATAAACGACTGTGCTCAGTGTCGACGAGTGTGTAAGACACTGAGAGCTTGCTGACATCTCAAGGATACTCCAGGAAGAGCGGCAGGAGTGTCGTATCCCTGCTCGCCCTCCTCTTGTGCTTGTTCTTGTTCTTGGGATCCCAGCTGCAGTCGGTTGCCTGTCATTGGTTTTAATGTTCGCGCGCTCTTGCCGCCGAAGTTTTATCCCGGCTACAATATAAGTTTAATTTCACTTTCTTGTGCCCGGCTACAACGACTCGTCTGCCCCGTTGCCCCCCTCCACCTCTGCCAGCGACTCCTCTTCGCCAAACTCTCTGCCAAAGTGTCCGTTGTGTGAGCCGTGCTGCAATCGTGGTCCGTCCGTCCACCAAAGTACTGGCGTCCCTTCTTTGGTCTTCGCGGTCGCAAAATTTCACACGCACAAAGTTTTCACCCGTCCCCTCCCCTTCCTATTTCCCACTGTCTCTGTCTCTGTCTATCTGTGGAGCACTTTTGTGGCTCCTGCGGCTTCGGCCTGGTCGCAGCTGCCAGGAGAGGAAACTGCGAAGGGAAAACTTTACTGACATTTTCTTATGGGAAAATAATTGCGGGTTGCGGGAGTGCGTTCGCGAGTACGCCACTGCGAGGCTTAAGCAAAGGCCAGGACATGCCGGCTGACAGCTGTTATTATAGTATCCCCCCCTCCCACTCCCACTCCCACTCCCTCCCCTTCAGGGGCCCGGCCTTGGTCTACGGCTAACACCGACAACAATGGTGTAGGCGGCAGCAAGATCCAGTGAAAGCCAGTCACTCGACCAGTCATAATCCTGCGGAAGTTTCTCCCGGACTTTGGAATGTTTTACGCGGCCTGAGCCCCAAGTCCGGTGGCAATTGAAATTTAATATTGCATTAATTAATAATTTTGTATCTTGCTGGAGATATCATCAGCCTCAGATATCTGTTTAAAGTAGATCCTTTGGCGGGAAAAACCTCCTGGAACTTACTGTATTGTGAGTTAGCTTTATTTATTTTTGGCTTCATCTCCATGGCAACATCCCACCATGAACGTTCCTATCGTTCCATCGTTCCATCGTTCCATCGTCCCATCGTCCCGTTGGATCGTCAAACCGAGCGCAATTAAGCTGATTAGTGGGCGTCATTCAAAGATGGCCGCCTGCCAAAGCGCCCGGCCTTCGGCTGACATTTAAATTTAATTTCCGCTAAACATAACTCAAAGTAAACTCTTGACGCAAGTAACCGGCAGGAACGTGCCACTGCCCCTTGCCCCAGGGGTGGCGGTGAGACGACCAATTATATGAAAATCTCTTTTTCAATTATTTTTTTTATTTTTATTTTTGCTCTGTTTTTTTCTTATTTTCTCTGTCGTCAACGTCGTTGAGTTGTCAACGCTTTTGCATAACAAACTTTTGCGCGGATTTTAGACAAGTGGCAAAAGGGTGAGGGTGAGGGGTAGGGGGTTGGTTAGGGGATCAGCGGAGGGGCAGAGTTGTTAGCCGCTTACGTTGCGTTGCGTTGCTGTCACTGCGGTTGTCAGCATTTCGCGTGTATGATAGAGAAAGAGAGGGACAGAGTATACGTGGGCTTGTGTGCATTTGTGTCACGTGCCACATCTCTGTCTCTCTGTCTCTCTCCCTCTCTTCCTCTCTCTGTGTCCCTTTTACTTTCGCTTGTAATGCGATTTCGGGCTTTTGTTGACTGGCGGCCGCTGCAACTGATTTACGTGACTCAATTACAAAAGCGATTTGAATTTTGCATTTCCTATCTCCTCCATTTTGTGGGTTTTCCTTGTAGCATCGACCGTGCCCCAGTGCAACAGCTTGCTGCCAAAAAACTATTGGGAAAACATTCAAGCCAAGCCGCTGCTGACCACCGGCCAAGGATTGTGCGGATAGGGTCCAGTGCTTAGTCAGTGTCCACAGCGGGAGGCTTCATCAATTACGCAGGTTCTGAGGAGGCACCACTACTGCTCCTCCTCCTCCTCCCCTTTCCCCTGTTTTTGTGGTGAATTCTCCTTGCTGTTGCTCCTTTCTGGTGCTCCTCTGCATTTTGTTCCTCCTGCTGCTGCTGCTGTTGGCTTTCCACCGCAGTTGACAAATGAAATATGAACAGGACTTTGACTTTGCCATGGCAACCTCATGAAGCATACTTTGTGGCACGACTGAAGCATGTGTTCCTGCCACTGCCACGATGGCACTTACTCGAACCCTGGAACCCGTGTCAATTCCACGCTTTTGCGGTCGCCGCAGCCTCATGACAATTGCCGCCTGGCTCTGGTGTGGCAATTAGACTGCTGCCAGAGCTGGAGCTCTTTAAAGTCCCGCTCATTGCTAGGCAAAGGATGCTAGACAGTCAGGATGCTGTCACCGTTGCCATAAAACGTTGAAATATTGAAAGTCATTCCGTGCACAGGCAGCCAGGTTGCCGGCCAGCTAGACATTTGTTTCCTTCCGGTCGAACAAAAGGTAAGATCAAGACGCCAAAAGGAATCAGAGGCAGACAAACGTAGGCAGCATAAAAAGCGTTAAGCGTTGAGCGTTCCGCACAGACGTCCACGGGCAAATTATGACAGAGAGGAGGAGAAAGGAGTCCAGGAGGACAGAGCCAGCGACAGCGACAGAGAAGGGGAAAGAATGAGTTATGTGGATGCCATCGAGAGCAGCAGAGCAGCGGAACAGCTCCGGATATGACTTCATTATCGTGATAAACTTGGCGTACAATGGAGCAGCAGAAATCATTTCTCATTCCACAACCATCATTCGCCATCATTTTTGGCCAAGTGCCGGGGCAGCCAGCACAGAAGTGGCAGCAGCAGCAGCAGCAGAAGCTAGATTTCAGTGAAAAGTTTTGCATTTCAATTTGTCATGACTGCTGGGATAATTTGTTGTCTGCAGTGCAACAGGGAAAGCCACTGCCAAAAGTTAACACAGAGCGAAGGGAACGGAGACCGGGGACTGGGTTTTGGTTTGAACATTTTGGAGCTTACATATTTGCAATCGGTTTTTTGTGGTCGACCAGCACAAATCGGACTGAATCGGAATCTGGATCTGAATTGGAATCGGAATCGGAATCAGAATCTACGAGTAGTTGCTGGAAGCAAGGGCTTAAGACAAAAGCATTTGCCATATGTGGAGCGGCACATGTCAAAAACGAGTCTAAAGCATAATCGGAGAGGAAAAGATAGTTTCTGGCAATTGCCAGGCGGAAGGCAAAGAAACGCAGGGGGCAGTGTACCAAAGATTACGGCTGATATGGGTGCTGTGCTGCCTTGGCATTTGCAAACCAAATTGTCATGACAGACAAGGCAGACGGACAGAAGGGAAAGATGGAATGAACACTTTTCCTGGTGGCCCAGCTCTCTCTCTCTCTGTGTGCATTGCTTTGACAAATCAATGTGAGAAATCTTGATATGCAGCCCAGAGCATGGCATACTTATGAGGGAACCAGACCCGACAAGACCAGACCAGCCCAGACGGAGAACCCAAAACCCAGTCCCTGATTGTCCCGACGGTTTCCTTTTGGGTGCCTGGGTGCCTGGGTGCCGTCAAACGACAGCTGGCTTACGGCTTCGATTCAGTGTTCGATTTTTACTTACATTTCCAACATTTTGTTTCTGCAGTGCCAATGCCAGCAATTTGGAGCGCTTCCAATTGCGCATCACGAAGAAGGAGCTGTACAGCGAACAGGACACTCTGGTGGATGCGGTGCTACGTGACATGATCAAGCTGCCAATACAGCATGTTGGTAAGACGCATTCCCCTTCTATATCTATATCTACATCTATATATATATATATCTTCTTATTCTGCAATTGTGGCACTCCAAAGTCATAAATACTCGTAGTCTTCAACTGGCAAAGTTTGTTGGCCTCTGGCCTGCGGGATTAGATGTCTCCTGGCTGTGGAGTGGGCCTGCTGCTTGCACATTTAACTCAATTAAGGAGGGAAGAGACTCTGGGGCCTGGGGGCCGCTGGATTATTGAGGTGCCGCTGCGAAACTATTTCCATTTGAAAGTTTTACCAGCGCCTTCATTAAAGTCTTAATTTATTAATAATAAACTTTTAACAGCAGCATCTCCGAGCAACAAAAAGAAAACTCATTTCCAGTTAGGGAGAGAGAGAGAGACACAGGGGGAGAGAGCGGAGCAACAATGACACTTTGGTGGCATAATTGTTGCAACTTTGCCTCCCTGCAAGGGTTCCTTCCGGCGCTGGCAAGCATTTATCACGCATACGTATACTCGTACGTACACAAATAACTTCTTCTAACACACACACCCATGACATGGGCTTGGGAGCAACTTTCGAGTCATAACTCATGAGTAAAGTAGAATCTTCCCCGCTCTGCAGCTCCCCACCTTCTCCAGTCCTGGTTTTCCGTTTAAATTCGAATGAAATGCGGTTTAATTTTCTCATCCCAGCCAGACCCCCCCCCAGCCAGAGTCCGAAATGTGGCCAATGAGCTACCCTACTGTCTGTCATTGTAATGGCCAATGCATTGCGGTTGATTTCACATGCAGAAACCGAACAGGGGGATCCTTTGTGTGCGTTTGCGTTACGTATACGTAATATTTATGTTTTTCTTTGTGAGCTCTTTCAAATGGAATTTAATTGGTAATTTAGTCGAGTGTACATTTTCGGGGATTCTGGTTTGGCAACAGCTTCAAAGCCGATGATTGCACAGCGACGAGTCATTGAATTGGGAATATTTCATGATTTTCTCTCGTTTTCGGTCTCGGTTTCGGTTTTTCCATCAATTAATTTCGAGTGCCTGATTAATTAACATTCATTTCTCCACTTGGTTCTCTCCGCAGTGCAAAAGGAGGGCGGAACCCAGCTGAAATTGATCATTGAATACCCGAACGATATCAAGGCCTTAATGAAGCCGATGCGGTAAGTATGGCCGTGGACTCCTCAGCGCATCTTCACCGCTTAATGCATTTGTCTCCTGGCCCCATAATGAATCCAACTTTTGCCCACTTGTCGACGACACTTTTGCCCATTTTCCGAGTAAATAAAAATCCGCACATTTTCGCTGACTTTCGCGGCGGAGCGTCCGTCGCATGTCGATGGAAATTCCGACGTTTTGCTGTGAGCAAATTTAAAACATTTATGCACTTTTTAATGAGATTTAAACGTGTTGCCCTGGTCAATGTGTCCTTCATCCTTCCACCTTCCACCTGCCATTGGCAACCAAGCCACAACTCCGAAAGGACCTGCTGCTGGATGTGAAGCTGGAGCGGAGCTGAAGGTGGTTGCGGAGCCAGGACCTGGAGCAGCTGCCAAAGTGCAAAGTGTCCTTTTAATGCCATTCATTTGCAATTTAAATGAATGGGTGCTCGTCTCTTTTTTTTTAAATATTTTCTTTTTAATTGCAGTCCTCGCTTCGTGTGGGGCCTCGTGTACGTAATTAAGCTGGCACGTAACACTGCAGGTGCTCTGCTCCACACACCTCTCCCCCTCTGGCCACCGACTCAAAAGTGGCCACCCACGCAAATGCATTAAGCTGGTGACAGACGCCCGCAGTTTCTATTCAATTCAGCCCCTTGGCCTTTTTTTCTGCCACATTGTCACCTGTCTGATTTACATTTCCACAGGTTTCCCAGGGACCAGCAAACGCTGCCCAATCATTTCTACTTCACGGACTACGAGCGACACACTGCCGAGATTGCTGCCTTCCACTTGGACAGGTGAGTGCCGCGCCCCCCCAGCGCCCTCCCCCGCCCCATTGCCGGAATGCAACCAATCGATGCGCATTCGATGTAAATGTCTGGCAGAGCTGGTAGCACTTGTATTTATTTTTCATTTAATTTTCAATTATACGCAAATATTTATGCTGAAAATTTCATGAAATGCCACCACAACATCAGCAGGAGAGCCGCACAAATGAAAGAATAAAAATAATAAAATCGAAATCGAAATCAATTTGAAATATTCAATTAGGTAAACATAAACTGTATCTGAAGGGAATCGAATGCGGTGGTGCACGGGTGGGCTTTGTGTCTGTGGTCTGAAAAACAGTTTCAAATTTAATTTAAAAATATCCCAGAGTATTCGTATCGCATATCAATATTCATTACGGCATTCCCAAGGATTATTACAGCTGGTCCGGCAATGCATCGCAGCCGGGAAATTCCCTTCTACATTTATGACTTTTTGGCGAAACAGTATTTTATTTTTCTGGTACCTGACAAAGCAATCAAATTAACCAATTTGTCGGCATGCGCTGGGCCTACATTCGGCATTCAAATTTATGATACGTTTTTTTCGTTTTTTCGTTGGCAATTTGAAAGCCACAAGGATGCCTGACCTTCTGCGATTAGAAGGCGGCCCCAATAATCCCGGCACTCCCCCTCGGAGGTCCTCGGACGCATGCTGAGGTCTTACCACAGTCAATTTATGTTCATTATTTATGATGGGCCGTCGCATAAAATAAAAAATGTTCATACATTTACCCTCTCGCACGGACACACACACACACAAGGACATAAGGACATAAGGACATAAGGACAGGAACCAAATGGCGCCATTAAATGATATTTAAGAATATTTTTCAAGCCAACAGGGAAAGAGAGAGAGAGAGAGAGTGGGAGTGGGAAAAAAGGATATGGCGCCAACGCATGTAAATTATGTGGGCACATAACTTTGAACATCCCAGCGATCCCGACTCCGACTGCGACTCCGACTACGTGGCGACCCTTTCATGGCTAATTAACTTGGCCAAGTCCATGGCCAGGCCAGGCCAGGCCAGGCCGTGGCTGACATGTTCCCCCGTAATTTAGACTCAAAATTGTCTGCATAGTTAGCAGCTGCTTGCGTTTGACAAAACTTTGACAGCGAGGTTAATTGCCAGTTCGGGGCTCAGTCGAGTCCAGGCCCGTGTCCAGGTCGAGTGCTCCCCCGCTGGGCCATTTTTGAATTCAGATAAGGCGTCATAACTTGTGTAATTGTTGTGGCTGCCACACGCAGGCAAGCCCCCCCCCGCACAGATACCACATCCCCATCGATGGCCCCACCTGCAAGGGCAAACTTTGAGCTCAGCTTGGCCTGTCAGCCCCCTAATGGAGTGTGCCCCAACTTCTGGAGCGGCTGCTGCCAGACAATAAATATTCCCTCCATTTTGCGATGTTATTTTGTGGGCGAAACACTTTAAACCCATTTCGAGGCAGAAAGGTGTCTAAAGATTTATGCAGTAATTGGATTTGAAATCTATTTTCTGTATTCCAATCAATCGGATTAAAGTTTTGTTTAAACAGCTTAAAATTGATGGGCACGCAATCTTCCAGTTACTGCCAGACATAGTTGCCTGGAAAAGTATCTGTCAGATGTGGCAGCCACGTGCAGCCAATTAACTCGATTGTTTTCGTTTTGGTTTCCTCAAGTGAATAAGGAAGTAAATATTCAACCGATTGTTTTTCCCCCGCTTCCACGGAATCTTTTGCTCCTTTCTTGATTACGCATTTCGCTTCACACTCCGAGATTTTCTCCATTTTTCTGTGCGTGTGTGTGTGTGTCTCTGCCATTAATAAAATTGAGATGTCTCTCTGGTTATTTTATTTGTTGTTTTCGGTGTATTTGCTGGCCATTTTATTAACCGCTCCTCGTTTTCTCTGGTTACAGGATACTGGGATTCCGGCGTGCCATGCCCGTGGCGGGCCGTACACTGAACATTACGACCGAAATTTATCAACTGGCCGAGGAGAATTTATTGAAGACCTTCTTTGTTTCGCCGTCGCTGAATTTATGCTTCCATGGCAAGTGCTCCTACTATTGTGACACCTCACATGCCATCTGCGGCAACCCGGACCTGCTCGAGGGCTCCTTTGCCGCCTTTCTGCCCAACTTTGAGTCGGGAAATCGCAAGGTATGTACTACATTCTCTATCATCCCATGCCATGCCATGCCATGCCACATTCCACCACACAATCAGCATCCGGCATCCAGCACGCATGGGTCTTCGCTTGGATCTATCTACCTCATGTCTCTCATGGCTGCTGTCGTGGTCATGAGGACCTCGAGCGGACCCAGCACCAGCCTCGGGCCGGGCTAAGTGGTTTTTGATTAATGCACGGCCAGCACTCAGCACTGCACAGCCAGATTACGATTTATGTGCTGTGGTTCGCCCGCTTTCATTACTAATTTCGTTCGCTTGGCCAGGCCAAATAACAAATCACTTTATTTACTCAGAATGTAGTATGTGTTGTGGCAACAGCAACAGCAACAGGTGAGCCATGGGGCTCCAGACAGCTCGATTGCCAGAACTACCTAAGCTCTCGGACCTCAACCTCAACCCAAGCCCAAACAGAAACCAAACCTAAACCAAATCCGACCCGACCCAATTAGGGAGCTCAAAGCATAAAAAATAGCTCACTTATAGAGAGGAAAAGAGGAGGTATTTTTAAAAAATTTTCCTTTAATGGCTGGAGCTCGCAAAGAGGAGAAACTCTCTTTTAATTTACATAATTTGCTGTAAACTTTTTTTGTATCCTTTGTTTGTTTGTTTGTGAGACTCGCTTACCTCTCCGATCCCCATCCCCATCCCCATTGCCATTCGTTTCCCCGTCCTTTGGCCAGCCACTCGGCAGTTTCATTCATTCATTTGGCTGTTGAATTAAGAGCAAAATATTGTATCAGTTCTTCAGCGTCTGGTAGAGCGTTAAATGAAATGTATAAATGCAGGACTCGGACTCGGGTTCGGACTCGGACTCGGACTCGACTTTATACGATCTGGGTCTGTGACGTTAATAAATTCTAAAGTCCACTCCATCAAAACGGAGCAGATTTGGGAGAGAAAAGGGACCGATTTTAAATGCAAATTACCGAAAAATTAAAGCCTTTTGCCGGACAGCGTCTCCAAGGCTATAAAAAGGGTTCATCCCTCCCTCCCAAACATTCTCCCGTATTCTACCCACAATCAGGTCCTGCCCAGAGATTTTATTTTTAGTCTATTTTATACATTTATTTTTTTGGTATCCTTGCCCCGAGCCTCAAAGGAATAATTCACTTTATTTCCCCCTTTTTTTTCCTTTTGCGGCTCGCTCTCAAAACAGTTTACAAGTAGAAAATGGTTAAGTGTATACTTGAGATTTAGCGTAAGGCGAAACTGTAAATTATGCACAAGAGATCATTTTTCTTTTCACTCCTCGTGCAGTTCCTCCTGCCTCCTTCACGTCCTTGTTACATTCTCTGTTTCCGTATCCGTATCCGTTTCGGTTTCCCCTTTTTCTCTGTTTTCTCTGTTCGGGTTTCCCATCGCCCTGAGGGCACCAGTTGGCTAGAAGTAAACAACGAGCAAAATTTTTTTGTTTTTTTCTTTGTAACAGAACAGAATTTTAATTAAGTTGCAAATTTGATTTGCACGCTTGTTAAATGCTTTGAGATTGCCGGAAGGGCTTGGTTGTGGATAACAAAAAATGCCCTAAATGAGTGGAGAATCAATATGGCAGCAGCACTTGAGGTGCAAAGAGAAGAGGTTCCTCTCAAGCGTTTAAAAGTGAACAGCAGAAGAATTGTCTAAAAGCCAGCTATGGAAAATTGTGGTACTGGGACACACATAGTAGCTTCACATCTACTTCTACGACTACCTTTAGTCCCATACATATTTATATTAAACATATAATCGATTTTCATATTTCCAATAGCACAATAATATTTGGTTTCATGTCAGTGTCATTTGTTAAATCTGTCAGCTATAAATGTTAATTGGTCTGGCAGACACATTCATCAATTAACACATGAAATAATACAGTCACACGAGCGAATCAGTTTAATATACGTATATCTATTTCCTAGGCTCATTGGGGGATCATTTTGCATACAGAATTACTGAAAAAATTCCATTAAATTGCGTTCATCTTTAAGATACATTTAAGCAGGCGGCTGTGCAACTATTTAAAACAAAACTCATACCCATTTTGCATGGAGAATGCCACCAAAAATGGCCCCATTGAAGTCATTTCCCCCATTCTGCCATTTGCCATTGCCATCTTTAAGTATCTTGCTCAGGTTTCGAGCATTTATCAAGGGCATTTAACGCGGTGCTAACAAAAATTGCAAATTGCTTTCCTCACATTTGCCGCATTCCGTTGCTTCCATCCGTATCTGACCCCCTGCCCGCATCCTTATATAATTTAATTTTTCTTGATTTATGCATTTTTTGGAAGCTGACCTGCTGGGGTGGTGGGTGGAATGATGCAGCCATGGGAAGGGTGGAAAAACTTTGCATTCTATGCAAAAAAACAACCAAAAAATTACCCTAAAAGACGGCAGATTTCCCTGCACCTTGCCCTTTCATTCCATTCCATTGCTGTCACCATTCTACCGTTAACTTAACTCACCTTTGTGCTTTATGTTTGCCTCTGCCGCTTCTGCTTCTGCTTCTTGTGCTTGTTGTTGTAGTTTGTTGCTTTTCCCGCTTTTCCAGCAGTTTCCACGGTGTGTGTGTGTGTGTGTGGCGGGGAATTTGGCTTTGCTTTGCACCGATTGCTGCCGGTGGTGGTCGTGGTCGTGGTACTGCTGCTGCTGCATTCTGAGACCGTTAACCCCCCCCATGAGGCTTCCGGTCATTACACACTATGGTCACGCCACGCCCTCTATGCATAAAACGCCCAACGCGCTGAGCTTTTATTTTGCATTTTTCTCTCGCTTGCTCGCCCGCTCGCCCCGGACCTTGTTTTTTAATTCCTTTTTTATATATATATTTTATATAATTTTTGTTGTTGCTGCTTCTGCGCCGCCTCGCGCTCCCGTTCCCGTTCCTGATCTTGTTCCTGTTTCTGTTGCTGTTCCTGTTCCTCCATTGCGTTGTTGTTGTCCTGGGGCATGCCCCTCCTCCACATACAAATCTACCCCTTGGCCTGTCCAGGGTCGGAAGGTAAGTTGCGGTGGAAGGAAGGACCTCGGCCAAAGTCTAGCGGGAGACTAACTTTTATTGCCCTTCTGCTGGCCGGCGAATAATTTAATTTAAGCAAAATTAATTTCGCTGCAGTTGGAAGAATTCTCCAAAGAGAAAGCCATAAAGCCATAAAGCAAAATGCGAAATATTAATATTCTTACATTTTAACCGAATGGGTGCCTCGTGCTAAGACAGGATGATTTCTGGGCGCATTTACTGTTTCTTACTGCTCCTCCGGAATGGAAATTGATTTTATGTTGCATTCTTGTCTGTTCTGCTCCTTCCACAGCTCTGGCGGCATCCTTGGCGACGCTCCTATCACAAGCGGAAGAAGGCTCAGTGGGAGACAGATGCCAATTATTGTGCCCTGGTATGTATTTCCCGATTCGAGGGATGGGGGGGAAGAAGAGGGAATGGACAATCAGCAAAAGGAGTGCCCTCCATTCGTGACTCGAAGGAACTCCGAGGAGCTCCTTCCGTTGCGGTTACTTTTATTTAATTTGCATTTAAACTCGATTGAAATGCAAATGTTTTTATTGTGGTCCGACCCGGACCCGGACCCGGACACGGAGTTGACTTAATTAAGACATCTCTGGCCAAGTCGATTTCCATTTTCTTGTTTTGCATTCTCCCTCGCCTGGAAATTTCTCTGCCCTTGGATGCAACTTAATTTTGCATTTGATTTTCACCCTAAAAACCCACTTAGGTCCGTGATATTCCACCCTACGACGAGGGCAGGCGACTGTACGACCTCATGGACATGGCCGTCTTTGATTTCCTCACTGGCAACATGGATCGTCATCATTATGAGACCTTCAAGTGAGTATATGGCGGGGTATCCTTTTTGGGGGAAAGGGAAGTTGTGTTGGGTTGGGGCTTAGCTGGATATGGCTGGATAGCTGGATGGCTGTCCTTGGCATGGCAACTAATGCGATCGGTTTATTTCCGCACACATGGCTCCGTTGGCTTCCTGCCACGCTGCCTCTCACTGTCTGGTTCTGGCTCTGGCTCTGGCTCTGGCTCTGGCTATGGCAATGGCAATGGCTCTGGCTGCTTTTAGCACGTTACGTATACGCCTCATATGCGGCCGCCTAAGCGCATGCATTTGGCAAGGATATGCCTGCACCTGCATGCCAAACAGCAACAGCTATTGCCATGGCCGCAGGAGCAACAGCCAGAGCAGTGCCACGGAAAGATATTCCCCAGCCTGTCTGGCAAAAGGTTACAAAACATCTCAGCCTCAGAAGCCGCCGCTCCCACAGTCGGTACATCATCGATGCTGGCACCGGGATGTGGTCGGGAACTGGCCAGCACTAGGACCAGGGAACAGGCACCAGGTACCAGGTACCAGGTGACTTGGCTGCTACTAAATTGTTTGTTATGCAAAAGCGTTTGTTGGGCTTATGGCGATGTCATCGCCGGCACGGCACCCTTCCACCCTTCGCACCCTTCGCACCCATCGCACCCTGCTCACACATGACTGAGCCAATCCAATCCGAGCATCCGAGCATCCGTGCGGTGATTGCGTCTGAGTCTGGCACTTTTCCCCACATATTGCCAGGCAATTATCCAGGATATCTGCCAGGAGAAGGCTGATGGGGAGGCTGATGGGGAGGCTGATGGGGATGCTGAGTGCTGCATCCACTTTAATTCGGTCTTTCGGATCTTTCACATGCATTACAGAATCTATGGCAATGAGACGTTTCCCTTGCACTTGGACCATGGACGTGGCTTTGGTCGTCCCTTTCAGGACGAGCTCTCCATCCTGGCGCCCGTCCTGCAGTGCTGTGTGATCCGCAAGTCAACGCTGATCAGGCTGCTTGAGTGAGTATACCCTGAGAAAGAAAGGATAACACCCAAATCCAATACTGACCCTCTGAAATTTTTGTGTTTTTTTATTTTTATGTTTATTTCCACAAGGTTCCACAATGGTCCCAAGACGCTGTCGCAGCTGATGAACGAATCGCTGAGCAACGACCCGGTGAGTCCGGTGCTCTGGCAGCCCCATCTGGATGCCCTCGATCGGCGCACGGGCATCATCTTGCAGAGCATACGGGATTGCATAAAGCGGAATCCCCCCGGTGAGGTGGACGCCTCCGAGAATGACCTGTCCTCATAGCGCTAGGAATGGAAATGGCGCGTGGCAGAACCAACAAAAGCATCCTAGAGCATTAGCTTAAACCCCTAGCTATTAGTTGCGTGTCCTGTGTGTTGTCCAATTATGAAACGGAAACGAAAACGGAGACGGAGACGGAATTTAACGTTAAGATTAATGGCAATCGATCTTTGTAAAAGATCAGATCAGCGTCCTAAGTGAAATATCTCCTTGAAGTGAAATATCTCTGTCTGCACATACCAAAAAGCCAGAAGCCAGATGCCAGAAATCAGAACCCAGCAAGAGCCAAGGCCAGAAATTAATTCACTCTAATGTTAGTTGATATGATTTTCCACCCCCATTTTTGTTTTGGCCCTGCCTGTTCGCCTGGTATGGGAGTTTACAGTGATTTGGCAATGAAAATTGAGTACCGCCCCCCTTATATCCATACCAATTTACACCACAGTGGGTGCCAAAAGTACACAAAAACTCGTAACTTGAAGGCAAGAGTAAAACTAACGCTGAACAAAACTAAACCCTACACTTTGCTGGCGTTTGCAGGAATGCAACTTCTTCAAAAGACTATAAAAATAAAAAGGAAAACTGAAACTGAAACAGAACAGAAACTAAAACTGAAACGGAAAATTGAAACTATTTTCTAAATATTTATTTATAATTTGTTCATACATTTTACATACAACTTTGATGTGCATACACTTAGCGCGTATGCAAATTGCCAGCCCCTACCCCTACACCTACTCCTATACCTACCCCACAATTCGTAAGAAAAGTTGTTGCAAATTTAGTTGGTAAGTTAACATAACTTTATGATCGATATCAGGCGTAGCTTTATCCGGATCCGGTGGGTGGGCAACCGCCCTCCTGGGTCCCTCCTCTTAGTTAGTCCAATTAGTTCCAGCGAAAATCATGTACTTCACCATGTGGGAAACAAAACAAAACAAACACACTACTGTTAAAAAAAACTAATTATGATTACCGAGTATATGTATAACTAAGTTACATTTGTTATTTTTATTATTGTAACATCTTTGAATTGTACCTTATGATGTGGTTGCAGAGAGAGAGAGAGAGAGAGATCGAGAGATCTATCTCTGTAGAACTTGTTTGTTGGTCCAGAGACACAGTGTGAACAGAGTGAGGAAAAACGATTGACGGGAAGAATACAAAAATTGTGTTAGAATTAGTAAAAATTTTAGTGACAATTACAGAAAATAATTAATAAAAAAAGTACCAAAGAAAATTTACAGCGCTCTTGTTATTTCTTGGCCCTTGAATATTTTCAGTGTATACGAGCTTTGCAAGTCTTCCAGCTTTGCAGGGCAGTGTAAGAACGGTGTCTGGAGAGAGCTTTCTCTCTCTTGCTGTGCTTGAGCTTTCTGCTCATCGATCGACGCTCAATTCTGTACAGTAAATCGCGCTGTATGGGGCTCTCCGATAATGCTCTGTTCTCTTCTGGAGGCCCCAAACGGCGGGGGGTCAGTCACTGCTTTTTTGTTACTCGTGCGAGCACGTTGTGTCCAATTTTTATTCGCATTCCACGCCTTATCAACTAATTGCTTATGTGAGTTCTTCTTATTTATAGTTTGTTAATTCAATTATGTTTTTTTTTTTGCTTTACACCGGTATTTTAATTGAATTAAAGAGACAAGTGTCAAGTGTTCGAGCATAAATATTATCGCTGAAGGTTATATAATCGCAAATCAGTGTCCAAGTGCTGCTGCCTGTCCATAAGTGTGGTGCTCCAGCTACATCAGACAGCGGCTAATCAATTGTATGATGCAAGTGAATATCAAATCATGGCAATGCAACTTACGTGGCCTGATCTGATGCCCTAAGCACAGGGTATAATGATATTAGCCAGTTGTTTAAAGAGAAGGTGCCAACTTCTCCGATCTTTCACTATGTAAAAATCCTTTAACAGCCAACAAAATTATCTTATTGAATCTGCTGACAGTCCATTCTTTTTGTTAAACACAGAACTACAAGCAGGAACTCAATCTTAGTGAAAACATATTTATTTGCTTCTAAAAATAATAATATGTACATATGTATATTTAAAAAGTTCAGTGAAGTTTTATTATGAATCGGATAATTGTATGATCTGCAAGGGTATCAAAAGCTAGACTTCCTTTCATGTTCTATATATGTATGTAGATATACTCTTTCGTCTCGAAAACACACCATAAAGAAAGCAAGCGAATCAACATAACAGAACTTATGCAAATGCCGCACCTAATCCACTTCCGTCCACAATCCCACATTAGAAAATGCCCCCCGCCATTGTGGACCTACGCTCGGACACCGTCAGCCAGCCCACGGCTGAGATGAGGGCCCGCATGGCCACGGCCGTCGTCGGGGACGATGTCTACGGGGAGGATCCCACCATCAACGAACTGGAGGCGAAGACAGCGGCCATTTTTGGCAAGGAGGCCGGGCTCTTTGTGCCCAGCGGCACCATGGGAAATCTGCTGGCAAGTGAGTGGCAAGAGATGCACATAAATAACACGGCTCTCAGCCTCTCCATGGGACGGGGACGGACGGTGGAGTCGCTTATGTTTATTAGTTTAAAGTGCGGCCAGTTTCGGATTACAAAAGCCAGGGGCAGCCACCAGAAATGAGGCAAACAAGAAAAAAGAACGAGGGAGAAACAAGAAAGCAGAGCTCATATCATGCATCAGGTACATTATCGTAAAGGTTAAGGGCGCCCATAAACATAACATTAATTTTTATAGACTTTAATATTAGACGTGGACGTGTGCCACACTCAACAGAATGTATACCTAAAGAAGTGGATAGATGGGAGTGGTGACGGGGATGGGGATGGAACGGGAGCAGCCTCAGGACTGGGAGTGCCTCCTGGAAATTTATGCGTCCGCTCAAAATTAATATTTCTAATGGAATTTGAAATTTGCATTTCATTCAAAGAGAATGCACCGAGACTTATGATTGTGCTAATTTTTCACGAGGGTCGTTCATTGGGTATGCAGCGGGAGAGACTTTCCTTTCCAGGAGTCATCTTCATTCATATAATATCATTCGTATAGAGGCCAGGCAGTGCGTTTTTTCTATTGAGGCAGCACACAATTTAAGCATTACTCCATTTGATTCAGAGACTGAATCTTGAATGAATTGTTTTGTGGGGACTCTGCATGAATATTTAATACCAGTTCAATTACCGCCCCTCGCAAGCTAAGTGAATACTCGAGCATCTCTTTGTAATCCCCACAGTTATGGTTCATTGCCACAAGCGCGGCGCGGAGGCCCTTGTCGGCGATTTATCGCACATCTTTCTGTACGAGCAAGGTGAGACCTGGATCCCCGGATCCCGCAGAGGAAAAGGAGCAGGAGCAGGAGCAGGGAACAAACATTGACTGTGTGTATTCATTAATCACATTTAGGGGGAGCCTCACACCTGGCTGGCGTGCAATTAGCTACGCTCAAGAACGAGCCCGATGGCACCTTCTGCCTCACGGAGCTGCGACGCCGGATCCGTCACGACGACTACCACGAGCCCATCACCTCGCTGGTGGTGGTGGAGAACACGCACAACATCTGCGGCGGCAAGGTGATTCCTCTGGCCTTCCTCGACGAGCTGGCCAATCTCTTGCGACAGCCAGGAGTGGGTTGTGCACCCATCGCACTGCACATGGACGGGGCCCGGGTGTTCAATGCAGCTGCCGCCTTGGGCGTCAGCGTGGCGCGCATTTGCCGGGACTTTGACTCGGTTTCCATTTGCCTCAGCAAGGGATTGTCCGCACCGGTGGGCTCTGTGTTAGTCGGCTCCCAGCGGTTCATTTCACAGTGGGTTTCCTCTCTCTCTCTCTCTCTCTCTCTCTCTGAAATCACCTTCGATGCCAGCTTATCCTTTTTCTGTGTCTCCGTTTCTGGTTTCTCGTAGAGCTCGTCGTCTGCGCAAGGCCTTGGGTGGGGGCATGCGGCAGGCGGGAATACTAGCTGCTGCCGGCCTGGTGGCTCTGGAGGAGGTTGTGCCGTTGCTCGGCAAGGATCACGAGCGGGCAAAGCGAATTGCAAATGGTAACTATCTAATTGGGATCTATATATTTATCTATTCATTCCATTCACTAACGAACTATTCCATCAGCCATACATAACCTACAGAGTCCCAATATCACTGTAGACTTGGACACTGTCCAGAGCAACATTCTCCTGATCGAGATCAAGCGATCCCAGCTGACGGCCAGTGAGTTTGCCGAGCGCCTGGCCCAGGTCGAGCCCGAGGAACTGGCAGCTGGAGTGACGGCCAAGGATGGCTCCGGGATTGTCCTGAAGGCCAGTGCTCGCGACTGGGCCTTTGCCCGAGTGGTGCTCTACCACCAGGTGGACGACGAGCAGGTGGAGCTGGCCATCAAAAAGCTGACCTACGTCATCGGGCAGTACGACCAGCGGTGGCCCCGTTCGTAAAGAGTTCCCTCGAATGCGGAATGGAAAGACAAACATAATTAGATTCCAGTTTTTTTCGTTTAATTAAAGAGGATAAAGAAATGCCCAAATTTGTATTACTGCCCCTCGAGTGGGTTCAAGCTGCGTTTACATTCACGCATGACCGAGTCCGAAGCAGCTCCATCGATGCTGATGGACAGACAGTCATCCGTTCTCCGTCCTCCGTCCTCCTTCTTCCTGCCTTTCCTTGTGTGTCTGCATGAATGCCCGGCTGAATGAAATGATAAAATTATTTTAAAAATATTATTGTCAATTCTGCGATGTGCTCATCGATTTAAAAGCCTTCGGCCAAGGGCATCCCTTGGGCGCCACAGCTACAACTACAGCTCCTCCGGGGCTCTGCTCTATCCTGGATGTCGGACATTTGTGATTTATAAGCAAACTTATCGGAATGCGCTCAAAATGATTACGTTACGGCGGATGGATACCAGGGCTCGGCATCCTTACAATAGATTAGAGCCGGGCGCTCCTTGGGGCTGAGTGAATGGCATCAATAAGAGGCGGGATTTCGGTGTAGGACGCCCTTTGTCCTGGCCGGCATTGAAATGTTATATTTTATAAATTATGCTCCGCCAAATGAAACGAAATTCAATTAGAGAAATTGCTGAAGCATTTGATAAATTGAAATTGAATTGACTCGACCAAAGTTGCCAGCTTTGTCTGCCGGCCCTACACTCCCTCCCTCAGCAGCCTCTGCGCTGGATTAATGTAAAGGAAAAGTCATCTCCCAAAATGGCAAGTAATTACAGATCCGGATTTCGAGCGATTCTATCAACTTTCAGCTGCATTTGATTTTCCATTAGTTGAGCCTAAAAGTATGCACTTGCCTTCGTACAAAAGCACACCCGCGAGCTTTTGAAATGAGAGTGAGAGAGCGGGAGAGAATCTATAAATAGCTGCCAAACACGCGACGCTGCCTTGGGTGTGAAAATGCCTGTTTGCTGTTATTGCTTCCCAGCCAGAAACTCCCTCCCCATCGACAACATCATTATTGTTGTTGCCTTTGTAATTGGCGACGTCATCTCATCCCCTACTTTAGCTTTTGACAGTGCTTTAGTCCTACGGTTTGCAACGTGTCAGGATGGCCGAGCGGTCTAAGGCGCCAGACTCAAGATATCAACAGTCTTGCCCTTCCCAGAAGGGTCGTTTGTATGAGCGTTCTGGTCCTCTATGAGGGCGTGGGTTCGAATCCCACTTCTGACAATCATCTTTTTTCTTTTGTATCGTTTTTATTAGTTTTCTTCTTTTTCTAAATTTTTTTGAAATTTATTTTATGTATGTATGCTCGATTAGTTGAGATCAATTTACAATATAACTATGTACATATGTATTCCCAATTAATGTCTTTTTTTTCTATTGTAAATTTACATTATTTTATAATTGCATTTCGTTAGCCATTAAAGCAGTTTTTTTAAGGATGCTCCTGACATAATTGCATGTACTTTTGGCTCTGTAAACATTAAATACCATTTCTAGCCAATTACCGTAATTAAATCTACGGACGGACAAGGCTACAGTATGTACTGCATTCAATTATGTAACACACGCGTTTAAACAAATGAATTGCTTCTAATGAACTATTTAAGCGAATATTTCACTTTGGGCGTATGTGCCCGTGCCCCTGCCTGTGCCTGCGCCTGCATTTGATTTAGTTAAAGTTTAAGTAATTTAATTATGCATTTACACGGTCGACATGTCCAATTAAGTAAAGCCACGTTACGTTAGTATTTGTATTAATTTTGTAGGGATTTTCAATTCAAATTCGCCTCTTAATGGCCATTAGCATGTTTATTATCGCGCCGAGCGTATCTCAGGCTTTATTGGCAATGCCGCGCCGCGTTTTATGGCACGTGCCAGGAATCGGAGCAAAAGTGTTTCATATGCCTTTGTTATATGCGCGATACATGATGAATGGGCTCCTTGCTCCTATAAAATATGATGGAAAAACGCCATTCCCTCATTATGGCAGTTGAGGAGCATTGGCGTGCTACACTTTTTCCCCTCCTTTGCTCGGCCAACTTAAACGACAAACTGTCATGGAATAAAGTCGTAAGCCCCGGGCCCAAGGAGCCGGCTGGGATTGTGCTGCGGCATAAATTGAAATTTGCATAAAATGGCGCTGGCTCCAGGTCCAGCCCCCCACATCGAGGCGTGGAAACAAAATGATAATTTAATTTCAATAAGCCCATGGAAATCGGATCTGTAACGGGTTTACTTTCTCTTATGTTGTCGGTACACTTGGAGCACTCTTTTATGGAATGTTTTCGTTTGATGGGTTTTCGGGTGCTCTAATTTAATTAATTGCATGCGCCTAACTAAAGTCAAACAATTTCCGCATTTAATCAACGAGAAAGCAAACGAATGACTCACAGACGAAGGCAAAGGAAGAGCGAGCCATAAAGGATACGGGATACAGGATATCGGGTGGTATGGCGGCATGGCGTCGGTGTGGCTGTAAGTCATGCGAACTCATTTCGAAAATTAAGCAAATGTGCTCAAGTATAGGTGGCTGGTGTGTTTGTGTGTGTGTGTGTGTGATTGTGTTGGCGTGTGTGTGTGGCTGTATGTTTTTCTCGGAGTATGTGTTTTCCTGTGGTTTTTCCCGGGCTTTGTGGGGGCGTGTCCGGGTGCGCATAACGTGATTGCTGCCAATTTCACAAGGCAGCAAATTGATGATGAGCTAATGCTTCGAAAATTATTGGCAAAAAATATAATAGGTTTACGTCGCGTTCAAGCTGTGAGCATTTAAAGTACTCACGAGCACAGGAGAAAAGGAGGAACAGTCGTGCCTATGGGTTCTTAATAAACTATGAATTCCCTTTATTTTGACCGATCATCAGTAAAATGTATTAACATGGCTGCAACAGACTGCAACATAGTATAATTTAAGAACAAAATATCTTTTCCAGATGCGTCCTAACACTAACACAAACACAATAACCATAAAATGCCACTGTTTGTTGGGTTTTCTCCTATTAATCATTCACCGAATCGCGGTTAGCCAAATCGTAAAAGTGTGGTTACTTTCAGATTAGTCTATTGATTACCGAAAATTATTAAAGAAATCAAAAATTGACGTATCAAGAAGGTTCATTAGCTGTCAATAACAATAGATTGATTAATTGATGTGTTCTTCCGACTACCGAGAAACTAGGCTGCTTCTTTCTTATCGGGGGTGTTTCTCTGAACTTGAATGTTTTTGTTTCAGTCCAAGCTACTACACCTACTGGTGTTTTAAAGATAGCCCTTATCACAAGATTGCACAGAATGCTTTTGTCGTATAAAGGCACTAGGCGTTAGTTGAGTAGCGTTAATTGAATTAGTATGGGCATGGTGAACGTTATGGTTCTCCGCTTGTCTGAGAACTGCTCGTGGCCAGTGCCGTTCAACTGATTATCAGGACTATCAGCGTCTGATAGAGCTGCGCTCGCTGGCAGTCGAGTTCGCCGAATACTTCCGTATTGCATCGCTCACGGACTTGGATCTATTCCACTCCCGAATACCCAGTCAGGAGGATCTGTGGTGTGTCGCGGGCATGGCAAAGTTTTTACAGGCTCTCACTAATGGAAAATTATGATCAGTCAAGATTAAGTCAGTAAGTCCTGGCCAACACTGTGCTTTTGGATCGTCTTCGCCTGCATGCAGGGCGATGGTGGTGTGGCTGACAGTGTCCTATCCTCGCCATTGTCGCAGCCTCTCTCGAGACTCTCCTTTTCCGTGCACAGCTTTCCATTCTGGAAGTCAACAGAAAAAATTGTTCATACGAATTTTCATTCACCAACTAAAATATGGTAGGCCTACTCTCTTGTGGTTATTGAAAAAATATTCTCATCTTTAACCAACTTTAATGATGCTAATGATATTCGATTTCAGATGCTGAAATGTTGGTCTGACTTTGGGATCCGTATTTTAATGTTATGTGCTTTACGCTATCATTGACGCTTTTTTTAGTGATCCATTATCCCGGTTGAGCCCCCAAATGACAAAGATGCAAAGCTGGCTTCAGTCGATGCCCCGCACCATCAGTTGAATGATGTTGTTGTTGAAGTGCATAAACCAGCCACAGCGACTGCTTCGGTATAGTTTTAAAATAATTATTTATATACTTTATTATTAAAATAATATGTATATCCAGTTTATCATATAATTAAAATAGTTTATTCGACAGAGCGAACCGTTTCCAACCCTAATGGGAAACCCTTATATGGGTAAATCAAAGAAAAAAAATGTAGAAGGACCTTTGGCTTGTGTGTCTCACCAATAAGATTCGTACTTGAAAAAAAAACTTTCTACTTTATCGCCATGGATTAGATAGTTATTTTTTGTTTCGATTATTTAGAAACAGGTGTGCGTTGTACGCATACGTAAAATCAGTAGAACTTCTTAAAAGCCACTCGAGATTGTACCTCTTGAGAAGCTCCTAAATGACTTGGCGATGAGTAATGTGCCAGTTCATACACCGAACATGTTGCAAACGAACTTCCTGGACTTTCTGAAAATCGAATTAATCTCGGTTTCGATCGCCAATTGATAGGCTATTAGACTCCGAGAATAAGCCTGTCCATGCAACAGGCTCAAACGATCTTCATTTCCTTCCTATGGCAGCTGGAAAATAAAATAGTATGATTTGATTTTCTTATTTAAAGGTGTGCAAAATTAAAGTATGTGTCGTATCCTAATGTTATTCTCAGTGAATTCTGAGCCGGACATTCTTTACAACTTACCGTTTTTTATCGTTCGCTGGCTGACCCCTTGCTGGTTTCTTTTCGAGTACATACCGAGTAAGGGAAGGCCCGGCCAGTCTTTATTTTCAAGCCACAGTGGAAGAGAACTTTGTTACAGTTACCAAAGCGTAACAAAAATACTTACAAAAGCGTAAAGTTAGAAAAGGGTTTTATAACTTTAAGGGTTTGCTTTAAGTATCTTCAAAAACAATAACATTTTTTTAACATGGGGGGGATTTTGCGACTACTTAGAACTTCTACTGATTGCTCATTGATTGGGATTTTCGTCTGAATTCAAATTTTTTCTACTTACTGATATTTATAATCGGCTGGAAGGCTGAAACACTCCTTGATATCGCTTATCACAAGATTGCCTTCGAAGTTTTCATATAAAGTAACTGGAAAAATGTCGAAACGCCAGCAATCGAAAAATTATTAGCATGGTGAACGTATTATGCAGTCTGTTGGTCTGCGGACTGGTACTCGTAAGTGCCGCACAACTGAAAGACGGAGATGTCCTGCAAGATTACCAGCGGCTGACGGGGCTCCGCTCACTGGGAGTCGAGTTTGCCGAACACTTTCGAAATGCATCGCTCACGGACTTGGATCTATTCCACTCCCGAATACCCAGTCAGGACGATCTGTTGTGTCTCGCGGACATGGCGCAGTTCATGCAGGCTCTCACTGCTGGAAAATTATGGGCCCTTAAGAGTAAGTAAATACTGAAAATTATATTCAAGTGAATGAGAACTGAAGTTGATGAATTTTGTGAGCAGTGATCGATGCTTGGGGCTCCATTCCGTCGGGACTGCTGTATGGTAACATCGTCAATTTTGGCAATTTCGATGAATGCATCAAGATCAGCAAAGAGATCACCAGTAGTCACAGCATTAATGGAAAGTACTGCTTTCTCAACGTGTCCTTTAGTTTTCTGCCTCAATATGTTTCGTTACTAACGAACCAATTGAAGATCGCATCATGCTTTCCGGCTTCGTGCTCTGCGGCAAACATGGATGCGCCTTTGGAACAATTAATGCAGAAAATATTAAACTCAAGCAGCATAAACATACAAATTCGAGAGGCCAGCTGCCAGACAAGTGAATCGAAACCCTGGGATGGAATGACCATTTTCACAGTGTAAGTTAGACCGTATCATAATCCAATTCTGTGACTCACACTATAGATTGCAGTGTGCTTCTCGGCTTCATGGGTACTATAGTGGGTCTATGCACGCTCTACGACTACTTTCTGTGCCAGGATCAGAGTGAGTATCGGAGAGAACAGAAGGATGTACAAAATGGTTTACCTCGTATTTTGCCTTCCAGGTAGTATCCCTGTGACTGTGAAAATTTTCTCGGCACGGGCCAGTTCTCGTGCCATTTTCCGCATTGTCGACAGCAAATCGAATCCGAATGTGATCAATTGTCTTGATGGAATCCGCTGCATGTCCCTGTTCTGGGTGGTTCTTGGACATGGAGTCGGATATTCTGCAGGCAATCCGAATATAAATACCCTACCCACAGTGTTGGTCAGTCCACTAATCATTTTATTATTCATCATTTTTTATGGCGTTTGTAATTTTCTAGTGGCTCGAAGAACCATTTTCCAACTTTATTCTGTACGCATATTTCTCGGTGGATTCATTTTTTTTCATTGGTGGTCTGCTAGTTGCAATGGTTGTCCTTCGATCAATGGAGAAGTAAGTATTCGAACTATTTTAAGTCCATCAACACTCATAGCCAACTTTCTGACAGATCCAAGGGAAAGCTGAATGTGCCAATGATGTATCTTCACCGCTTCATACGTATTACCCCTATCTTGGCAGTGGCCATTCTTGTCTACGTGAATCTGATTACTGTTGTCGCCGACGGACCGCTCGGCTATATAGAGTACCGTGACAAAGAAGCCTGTGAAAAGGGCTGGTTCTGGACGCTGCTGTTCGTGCAGAATTATGCAACAAGCAATGCTGTAAGTCATAGATCTTAGCTCCTACCAATTGATACGATTACCTTTTTTAAGTGCCTAGGTCATGCCTGGTACTTGGCAGTGGATATGCAACTATACATAATCTCTCCGCTTCTGCTGATTGCTCTGTATAAATGGGGCAAAAAGGCAGCTGCTGGCATTGTAGTGCTGTTGCTTCTAGTCACGACCTGCCTCTTTGTCACGATGATGGTCAACAATGAATCAATGCTCGCGAAGTAAGTCCACGATCTTTCTATTTACATTTAAAGTTATTAAGTCTCATTTAATTCAGGAATGGAAATAAAGGAGGTGATGGTGTGGATGTCTATGGATCCACACACACGCATGCTGGTCCATGGCTGACTGGATTTCTCTTCGGGTACTTCTTGCACCTGAATCGTGGAAGGAAGTTCCAGCTAAGCCGGATTGTCGTGTGGTCTGGATGGCTGCTTAGCCTGGCCATGATTTTCACCTCAATCTTTGCCATGTATCCCGCATCCAAGTTTAGGGCTCCTCCTCTCACCATGCTCGAGGAGTCTCTCTACTACACGCTTACCCGGGTGGGCTGGCCCCTAGCGCTGTGTTGGATCGTCTTTGCCTGCATGCAGGGCCATGGCGGTCTGGCAGACAGTTTCCTATCCTCGCCATTGTGGCAGCCTCTCTCGAGACTCTCCTATTCCGTGTACATCTGGCATATGTTCACTCTGGAAGTAAACAGCAGAATTCTACGGACCAATACATATTTTTCGAACTACAACTTTGTAAGTTTTGTTTCAGATAGTTGATAGAAACTAGTGGATTATAACAAATGTACAATATGTTATGCTTTGCAGATGCTTAGTTTCTGGTCTGTCATTGGGATCACTATTTTGATGTCGTATGTGCTTTATGTTATCATTGAGGCTCCTTTTGGCGGACTCGATAGTCTTCTACGAACCCGGGAGCCCCAAGCTCCAAGCGAACAAAAGCAGTCGTCAGTCGATGTCCAGCAGGATCAGTTGAATGACGGAAGGAATCTGGATGAACCTGAAGAGCCTAAGGAAGAATCCACAACGACTGTTTCAGAATAGTTAAATGTAAGATGCTAATAGTCGTGTTTTGTCTTTTCCATATTTAGATCCAGTATGGTTTTCTTGTATTCAATGACTTTTCGCTGACCAGACATGTTTAAGTTTGTTATTAAGTTATGACTTTGAAGCCACTTGAGATATTAGCTCTTACAAATAACTATTCGACAAGCGCTTTACTCACAAATTCAACTAATAAAAACATATAGTCTTCCAAGTAATCTCTTCCATTGTCTATACTTATTGTATTCTTCGTTCTCGTACTATATTTATCATGTCAGAAAACGAACGGCAAATAAAACCGAAAAGAAATTGGTTGATTATTTACATAGAACATATTTTATACGTAATTATACGTAAGCGCCAGAGTTTGTATCGCAGTCGATGACAGCAGTAGGGATTTTCTCCCTGTTTTTTTTGCATCTCTGTTTGCAATTTTTTAAAATTTTGCCGGGAGGCGGAATCTCTTCACGAACTCTCGCCATTTTGCTAATACTTGTCATGAGAATGGGAAAAAAAATTGAAACAATGAGAGGATCTACGACCACTAATGGCAATAATTGCACTCTACATCCATTTTTTGCAAAACTTTTGTTTTCTCTGTTTTTTTCTTACTCACTCATATTAAAACCAAATTTAATCCATCAAAAGTCAATAAGTAAAACGATTACCTGAGAAAAGATTATAAATAATTGAGCTTGTGACTACTTAGAATTTAGACGGATTGCTCCTTATCGGTGATGTTCGACTGAATTAAGCATTTTGGCTGATATACTCGACTCGAGGGCTGTCACACTGATAATGTTATCGCCAGATTTCCCTCAAAACTTTCCTATAAAATCACAGTCAAAAGGTGCAATGCCTTCAATCGAAAAAGTATTAGCATGGTGAACGTTTTAAGCAGTCTACTTGTCTGCGGACTGGTACTTGTCAGTGCCGCACAACTGAAAGACGATGTCCTGCAGGATTACCAGCGTTTAAAAAGACTCCGCCCGCTGGGAGTCGAGTTTGCCCAACACTTCCGTAATGCATCTCTCACGGACTTGGATCTATTCCACCCCCGAATACCCAGTCAGGAGGATCTGTTGTGTCTCGCGGACATGGCGCAGTTCATGCAGGCGCTCACTGCTGGAAAATTATGGGCCCTTAAGAGTAAGTAAATACTGAAAATTATATTCAAGTGAATGAGAACTGAAGTTGACGAATTTTGTGAGCAGTGATCGATGCTTGGGGCTCCATTCCCTCTGGAGTGCTGACCGGCAATGCCTACCATCTGGGTAACTTCGATGAGTGTGTCAAGATCAGCGAGGAGATCACCAGTAGTCACAGCATACATGGAAAGTACTGTTTTCTCATTGTACCCGCCGTATCCATTTCGCTCAAGATCGCATCTTGCTTTCCGGCTTCCTGCTCTGCGGCACATATGGATACGTTTCTGGAGCAGTTAATGCAGAATTTGTTGAACTCAAGCAGCACAAATATAAAATTCAGCGAGGCCAGCTGTCAGACAAGTGAATCGAAACCTTGGGATGGAATGACCATTTTCACAGTGTAAGTTAGACCGTATCATAATTAAATTCTGTGACTCATACTATGGATTGCAGTGTACTTCTTGGCTTGATGGGTACTATCGTGGGTCTATGCACGCTCTACGACTACTTTCTGTGCCAGGATCAGAGTGAGTAACGGAGAGAACGGAATGATTTACAAAATGAAATAACTCGTATTTTGCCTTCCAGGTAGTGTACCTGCGATTGTGAAGATTTGCTCTGCACGGGCCAGTTCTCGTGCCATTTTCCGCATTGTTGACAGCAAATCGAATCCGAATGTGATCAGTTGTCTTGATGGAATCCGCTGCATGTCCCTGTTCTGGGTTGTTTTTAGCCATGAATACATATATTCGCTAATTTCTCCAAATATAAATACCTTCAATATGATTTCGGTTAGTGGCCTCATGCTTGTATGTGCAAAAACCATTCAGATCTTTAATTTCCTCTGTTTTTTTTGTTTGCTAGTGGGTCGCGGAACCCTTTTCCAGCTTTATTCTCCACGGATTTTTTTCGGTTGATTCCTTTTTCTTTATTGGTGGCCTACTTGTGGCTACGGTTGCTCTTCGCTCAATGGATAAGTAAGTGTTTGAGATATTTTGTATCCATCGAGAATTATTGCCAATTTTCTGACAGATCCAAAGGAAAACTGAATGTGCCGCTTATGTATCTGCATCGTATTATACGGATCGTGCCGATACTTGCAATAGCAATCCTAGTTTACATAAAGCTGACGCCCATTGTTTCTGGGGGACCTTATTTCAAAGGTGGATTCCATGGTACAGCCGCCTGTGAAAAGGGCTGGTTCTGGACGCTGCTGTTCGTGCAGAATTATGCTACAAGAAATATTGTAAGTCATAGATCTTCTCTTATTACCATTTGTACGATTATCGTTTTCAGTGCCTGGATCACACATGGTACTTGGCAGTGGATATGCAGCTTTATATAATCTCACCGCTTCTGCTGATTGCTCTGTATAAGTGGGGCAAAAAGGCAGCAGCTGGCATCGCGGTTCTTATGCTCCTACTCTCGTCCTGCCTCTTTGCCACGATGATGGTCAACAAATACTCATTGCTCTTCAAGTAGGTCCACGATCCTTCTGTTTGTCGTTGGAGTTCTTCAACCCCATTTAATTGCAGGAATGGAACGGAAGGAGATGCCGGTAGGAAACTGTATTCTGCCACACATACTCATTCGGCACCTTGGCTGATTGGATTTCTTTTTGGATATTTTCTTCACCTGAATCGTGGGAAGAAGTTCCAGTTAAGCCGGATTGTCGTATGGTCTGGATGGGTTCTTAGCCTGGCCATGATCTTCACCTCAATCTTTGCCCTGTACCCTGCGACCCAATGGAGTGCTCCACACCTGTCCACCCTCAAGGAGTCTCTGTACTACACGCTTACCCGAGTGGGCTGGCCCCTAGCCCTGTGTTGGATCGTCTTTGCCTGCATGCAGGGCCATGGCGGTCTGGCAGACAGTTTCCTATCCTCGCCATTGTGGCAGCCTCTCTCGAGACTCTCCTATTCCGTGTACATCTGGCACCTTTTCGTACAGGAAGTCAACAATAGAAGCATTCGTACTAATACTTATTTCTCGGACTACAATTTGGTAGGTTTTGTTTCTAGTTGTTGATGATTGCTCATTTTTAACTAACCTCATTGATGATTTTCAGATGCTGAAATTTTGGTCTGACTTTGGGATCACTATTTTGATGTCGTATCTGCTTTACGTTGTCATTGAGGCTCCTTTTGGCGGACTCGATAGTCTTCTACGAACCCGGCAGCCCCAAGCTCCAAGCGAACAAAAGCAGTCCTCAGTTGATGTTCAGCAGGACCAGTTGAATGCCGGAAGTAATCTGGTTGAGTCCAACGTGCCTAAGGAAGAAGCCACAGAGACTACTCCAGAATAGTTAAAGATGTAAATATCAAAATGGGTTTTTTTCGCACTTATGTAAACCTTTTGTAGATTACAAAACCACATAAAAAAGATGTGAGCTTCCGACTACCCAAACACTAGACTGATAAGAGTAATTATCAATGATGTTCGGCTGTATCAAGTATTTCGCTGTGCTAGTCTGAGTACCTCAGACTACTCAAGACTACCTTACTCAGCACAGTTGTTTTTATAATCGGCTGGTGGTTCTAGATAGATAGTACTTATCGTCCGATTGCCTTCAAAGTTTTCGTATAAAATCCCTGGCAGATGGCGAAACGCCATCAATCGAATTAGCATTAGCATAGGAAGCGTTGTGGGGGTCCTCTGTTGGTCAATACATCCAATACATCTCTTACGGACTTGGATATATTCCACTCCCGAATACCCCTGCTGTATAGTCCAATCTTCCATCTTGGTTAAGGCTTTTGTTACAGTTAAGTTAGGTATATAGACAATAACAGCACACTTATAAGCATAAAAGTATGTTCTTTAGTATTAAGCTAGAATGATGAACATATGATTAGGGAATGCTAGAATATGAAGGAATTTGAAATTATACAAGAGTAAGCGGCTTACTTCACAACAATATGTGCATGTTTTGTTTATTTATGGAGAACAACCTTTATACTACGATCAGGCTATTGACCAGATATCAGTCTTTGAAGAGCTTTTAAATAGCAGTGCACTGATTTTTGCATTATCTATATACTGCCTTAGCGCCACGTAGCTTTTACGCCTTCCAATACAATATGAACTAATATAATCTATTGGAGGGAGTATTCGCCGATTGATTCACACCGATGAAAATGAAACCGGCATTAGCTTAAGAGCCCACGAAATCGCATATCAGGGAAAAATAGAAGCCTGAAAGCCAAACAGCACCGAACCGCAGCGCTTTTAAACTTAGGCAAGGGATATTAAGTAGACATGTGAGATCCAGAAATTTCTCAGAATTGCTTGGTCTGTTAGATATATGTTTGAATGTGAATGATTACTTTACACAAATAAATAATTCGACGAAGTTATATTATAAAGTTTTGTTTTGTATATTTTTAAAATTTATATTTAAATTTTCATAAAATATAAACTATTCTTGAACTTTTGGAAGATTTTTCTTTCAAATGGCTTTCATGAAGATATTTTTATTTCTTCAGAAGCTATTAATTTAATAAGCTGAAATGGCCGAATGTCCCACTGTGCGTCGTCCCGTCTGAGGCTTACTCAGTATTTGAGGGGATAGTATTTGTGATGTTCAAGTGAAAGGACAAGATTTGGCATATAGAAATGATAAGGTATGAAATATAAATCAAAGTCAACCTTTGTATTGGTTTTTGCAAATCAGTCGCATAGGCAAATCTCAATAAAATAACGATTAACTAAATATGATAAGATGGCACAACAAAATAGGGTTTCGTCTACCAAGAATATTAGCTGATACAATACTATCGGGTAGTTCGTAAGCTTAATTTCATTATTCCAGTCACAAGGCTGTGACAAGGCTTTTCGTAATCGACTACGCGACCTATGCTTATCGTCGATTTGGGTATATTTTTTTAATAAATTTCCTGGTAATTTGTCTAGCACCTTCAATTGAATTTGTGCTACCATGGTGAACGTATTAGCCGTATTTGTCTGCGGACTGGTACTTGTCAGTGCCGCACAACTGAAAGACGGAGATGTCCTGCAAGATTACCAGCGGCTGACGGGGCTCCGTTCACTGGGAGTCGAGTTTGCCGAACACTTTCGAAATGCATCGCTCACGGACTTGGATCTATTCCACTCCCTAATACCCAGTCAGAAGGATCTGTTGTGTCTCGCGGACATGGCGCAGTTCATGCAGGCTCTTACTGCTGGACAATTATGGGCACTGAAGAGTAAGTAAATAATGAAAATTATATTCAAGTGAGTGCGAACTAAACTGGATGAATTCTGTGAGCAGTGATCGATGCTTGGGGCTCCATTCCGTCGGGACTGCTGTATGGTAACATCGTCAATTTTGGCAATTTCGATGAATGCATCAAGATCAGCAAAGAGATCACCAGTAGTCACAGCATAAATGGAAAGTACTGCTTTCTCAACGTGTCCTTTAGTTCCCTGCCTCAATATGTTTCGTTACTAACGAACCAATTGAAGATCGCATCATGCTTTCCGGCTTCGTGCTCTGCGGCAAACATGGATTTGTTTCTAGAACAATTAGTGCAGAAACTGTTTAACTCGAGCAGCTTAAGTATGAACATTAAAGAAGCTTCTTGCCAGACAAGTGAATCGAAACCTTGGGATGGAATGACCATTTTCACAGTGTAAGTTAGACCGTATCATAATTAAATTCTGTGACTCATACTATGGATTGCAGTGTACTTCTTGGCTTGATGGGTACTATCGTGGGTCTATGCACGCTCTACAACTACTTCCTATGCCAGGATCAGAGTGAGTAACGGAGAGAACGGAATGATTTACAAAATGAAATAACTCGTATTTTGCCTTCCAGGTAGTGTACCTGCGATTGTGAAGATTTGCTTGGCACGGTCAAGTTCTCGTGCCATTTTCCGCATTGTTGACAGCAAATCGAATCCGAATGTGATCAGTTGTCTTGATGGAATCCGCTGCATGTCCCTGTTCTGGGTTGTTTTTGGTCATGAATACATTTTTTCGCTACTTTCTCCGAATATAAATACTCTCAATATGCTTTCGGTTAGTGGCCTCATTTCTGTTTATGCAAAAACAATTCAGATCGTAAATTTTCCTTTCTTAATTTTTTTAGTGGGTCGAGCAACCATTTTCCAGCATTATTCTGCACGGTGTTTTCTCTGTGGACTCCTTTTTCTTCGTTGGCGGCCTGCTGGTATACCGTATATGAAACCGTATATTTCATTGATCATTGCGCATTCCTTATTTTGTGGCAGATCCAATGGTAGTCTGAACGCTCCGTTGATGTATCTCCATCGGCTTATACGCATCGTTCCCGTCCTGGCAGTGGCTATTCTAGTCTATATGAAGTTCATGCCCGTGGTATCAGGCGGGCCGCTTTTCGCCGGTGGATACACTGGTAGTGCCGCATGTGAGAGCGGGTGGTTTTGGACACTGCTCTTCGTGCAGAACTATGCCACATCGAATATTGTAACTAAAGCACACAAAATTATTCCCCGCCGACAATTTTGAACAACTCTGGATCACCCTTTCAGTGCATGTCCCATTCCTGGTACTTGGCAGTGGATATGCAACTATACCTTATCTCTCCGCTTCTGCTGATTGCTCTGTACAAGTGGGGCAAGAAGGCAGCCGCTGGCATTGTGGTGCTTGTGCTCCTGGTTTCGTCTTGCCTCTTTGCCACGATGATGATCAACAAATACTCGCTGGTTCTGACGTAAGTTCAATGATAGATTCTTACTCGCCTTTCAGAATCATTTTCTGTTTTTAAGGAATCTTACCGCTGATACTAGTGCTAATAAAAAGCTATACTTCGCCACGCACCGGCACGCCGCTCCTTGGCTGATTGGATTTCTGTTCGGATACTTTCTCCACCTAAATCGGGGGAAGAAGTTCCAGCTAGGCCGGATTGCCGTATGGTCAGGATGGGTTCTTAGTCTGGCCATGATCTTCACCTCAATCTTTGCCCTGTACCCTGTGACCCAATGAGTGCTCCACCCCTGTCTACCCTCAAGGAGTCTCTGTACTACACGCTTACCCGAGTGGGCTGGCCCCTAGCCCTGTGTTGGATCGTCTTTGCCTGCATGCAGGGCCATGGCGGTCTGGCAGACAGTTTCCTATCCTCGCCATTGTGGCAGCCTCTCTCGAGACTCTCCTATTCCGTGTACATCTGGCACATGTTCATGCTGGAAGTAAACAGCAAAAACACAAGGACCAGCACGTACTTCTCCGACTACACTGTGGTAGGTTTAATTTGTGAATGATCAACTCTTCTGGCTTAAATGCAACCTTTATCAATTTTTGCAGATGCTTAAGTTTTGGTCCGATTTCGGATTCACGGTTTTGATGGCGTATGTATTTTACCTTATCATTGAGGCACCTTTTGGTGGATTCGACACTCTTCTACGACCCAAAGTGAAGTCAAAAGCGGAGGCTCCTGCTTCCCAGCTTTCCAGTTTAGAGACGAGAAAAACAGAGGGGAAAAAAGACGAAAACACAAAGTGAAAGCTCAGCCGATGATTAGATTATATTATTCTTAGATTGAAAGGTCATTTTTGTTTTTTTTATTTACTTAATGTGGAAATTCTGCCAAAATCTCCTATACCTCTGATCGTCGAACCTTCTCAGGGGTTCCGCCTTTGGAGCAGACCATGGACTGGTCTGGACTGTGTGCCTCTGACTGAGTAAGACATTTATCTACGTACTCCTGCATTTCCGGTTGATGCTCCACCTCCTTGAGGAGCTCTGAGCTTGCCTTCGCCTTCCCACAGTCTTTGGTTGCATGTTTTGTGTAGGTTTAAACCTGAAAACAAATGGAGACTGAAAACTTCTTGACTCGAGTCGACTTCGCTTAGCCCAATGCCATAAAATATCGTACAAGTGCAAGTACATTCTGCACCGCGAGTGTGCACCAACTATTTGCAGTGAGTGTCTGGTGTCTGCTACGGCTGCTACGGTGGCGGGGCCGACAAACCGATCTGAATCCGGATCCAAATTCGAACTCCCCACTGCGCATATTTTATGGCAGTTACGCGGCTCCCAGGCAACTTAATTAGTGCCTGCTGGTGCGCTTCGACTCCGGCGCTGGTTCTACCTCTGCCTCTGGCTCTGGCTTTGACTTCCATTTCCACTTCGATTACGACTGCAACTGCTGGTGGGACAGGGACAGGGGCAGGTACAGCCCTGGCCCTGTCCCCAGCCCCGGCTCCGATTCTGGCTTCGGCTACGTCTCCGGCTGCAGCTGCATTGCACCTGACATTTAACATTATTACGCGGCACCCCCAGCGAATACGAAATGAATGCTCGCCATTACAGGCAGCGCCTTAAAGCTCTCTGCGCTACTCGCATTTAAGCGGCGTTAAGCTTAATGTGCACCACATTGACGCCATGCCACATGGTGCAGGTGGCTGGCTGCCTGGTACTGGTTACTGGTTACTGGTTGCTTGGGGACAGGGGGCTGGCGGCAGAGACGGTTGCGTGTTCCATTGCATTTGGTTGCATTTAATGGGTTATTGGGCACACATTTGTGCGGGAGGGTGAGGGTGTGGTGTGAGGGTGGGGCCACTTACAACTCGTTGAGCGCCTACAATTGAAAATCGATCCACGCAGCCCGAAGACCACTCTGAATAGGAGCACGAGTACGAGTACCCATTGTAATCGCATATTCTGATTCTCTGTCCAAGGAGAAAGCTGCTGCTGTTGTTGCTGCTGCTGCTGCTGCTATAAGCTACTGTAATAAGCCATGACAATTGCTTGGAAAGCGATCCAAGGGTAGTTCCTTTGACGTGGCTTCCAATTAGCAAGAGTCAACTGCTCGTGTAAACATATCTCGATTTAACTTTGCAATTCTGCGGCTGCTGCTGTTGCTGCTGCTGCTGCTTCTCCTGCCCCCCAGAAGAAGTACAAAGAACTTTTGTGCACATTTCTGTTTATTATTGTATAAATCAAAAGATAAAGTTGCACACAAAGTTCCTGCTGCCAGACCCGGGGGCTGTCTGGTTTCGACTGCGGGTTTGGGGCTGGATCCTGGATCCTGGATCCGTGTCCTCTGTGCATGTGGAGGCGCAGTACGTAAACTAAACGAAATGCACACAAACTCTCATGTATAGCTGTAGTCGTGCATGTTTGTGGCATTATAAAATATATCTGGGCAACAGTATCCCCAGCCCACTCTCTCTTTTGTACTTTTGTAGTACTCTGTCCAATTTCAAAGTTGGTAATGGTAAAATGGCGATCCTGCTACCTCTGTGCCCCAGCTGCTGCTGCTGTTCTTGCTGTTTTTGTTGTTGCCACATTTAAATGCCAAACTTCACCGGACATGCTTCATAGCTCTAATTATACATGCGCCTTTCTAGGAACGCCTTCCGCCATGAGGGAGACGAGAAAAAAAAGCGGAAGAAAAACAACAATGGGCCAGCTCGAAAGGCAAAAGCTATAGCCGAAGCAATGGCAATGGCAAGGGCTCTTCTTGGTTCCTATTTTGGTTCTTGCGGTTGTTGTGTCCCAATAGCATGACTACATTGTTATACCCTTGCAAAGGGTGCTACGTTTCGGAATAGTTGTTAAGAAAGCAGGGCAGAAAACAAACAGAGCCGCCAATATCTAATAACTATACAACTTAAGCTAAAGGCAAAATTGTGCAGCTAATCATATGACTGTCATAGAAATTATTGATTTGAAAGGGTGTGTAAACAATCCACTCTCATGGCTTGACTTTTCTCTTGGTTTTGTGGCTTCGGTTGTTGTTTGGTCCTTTGGCCCTCTGCCAAGCAACGCGTCGTATGCGCAACGTGGCCTGCAATTTTTCTAACCACATCAAAACACAAACAAACATGAGTGATTGTTTGTAGGTGTGTATGTGAGTATGTGAGCGTATCTGTGAGTGGGGAGACTTCTCCGTGTGCTCCACCCTTGAGTCAAACCTCCGGCAATTCGAGCAGAAAACTTTGCATGTCTGCTTAGCAATTCATGGCTGGACTGCAGGGAGCTGAAGAGGGAAGCTTGTGGGTCCGTCACTCTTTTGATTTGATTAGGCCCCTCAAACAAATACACACCGACACACATTCTGCGGCTAGAATAAATTTATGTAAATTCTGAAAGCATAAAATATGGCATTAAAATTTAATGTGCAACTCTAGGCACGCAAAAAAGAACACACAACGAAACAACGAATTGGGCAAAAAGGGAGAAGGCCAATGAAGACATTATGCTTGGGCCGAAAAATGGTTGGCTACTTGGTGTTTGCGAAATAACAGGCTGCCTAATAAGTCGCTGACCAGTGGCCAGCCCCCACTGACGGCCAAATGAATACCTTTTGCAATATGAAAACTTGGCCTTATCAAACGCTGTTCATCTCGGCGACAGTGGACGCTGATTAACGGATGCACATTAGCATATTTTTCTCTGAGAGGGCGGTTTTTCTCTGCTTTTATAAATCACTTCATTGACATTTTTTATGAGGCGTCGAATGAAGGCAGAGGGCGGGGTGAAGAGAGGAACAAAACTTTTCGGAAATAAAACACGGCTGGGAGTCTGAGAGAGAAAAGTGTCTGAGCCTCGAGGCGGCATTGGAGGGACCACCACGACTCCCAGGGCCAAAGATTGACGCGCCGCTTACGTGCTACGGAACCATTTGTCTTAGAGCCGCACTTTGCGTGTCTTAATTAGCGCCCCCCACAGCCGGTTGCCCCATGTAGCAAACCTCAAGAAACTTTCCCGACGCCCAAGTCGAGGCAGGAATTTATGTAGCCCAGATAAGAATTCCCCGATAAGACCATAGATCCACCATTGGCCTGTCTGTGCCTTGAAGTGTTGCACGAAAAGTATTGGCCAAGGGACGACATGCTAATGAACTCAGCCTTTAAGAAAACTCTCAGTAGAAAGTAGACTACAAAGGAAAGTTTTTCTTCATTGTGTTTGAGCCAACTTAACGACTCGTTTTATGGGATAGAGTGCGAGTGCGATTTGGGAAAATCTGGGCCTGGCTTAAACGGAAAAAGCTGGAAAGTAGAACAAATCTTTTGCAGCTTTTCCATTCCCAGAACTCTTCTGGCTTACAGTCTATTGTTTTGCTTTGAGATTCCCATTTATTGCTTAGGTCATTGTCATGAAGTGCATCAACCTTGAGTTTCTTCTTTATGACAGTAGTTAATGTCCCCATCCCAATCGTCCAGCTTGCGGCTTCTGTGTCTCGTCCTAATCAGGTGCCCTCACCTTCATTAGGTTCGTTCTCAATGGCGGCTGGGCAGCTTCTCGCTAATAATTCTGTTGCAAATGCTTGGGGCAAGCTAATTAGAGCCTCGCACACGGCTTCAATCCGCCCACCGCCCAATACGCAGCGTAGGCGAGTCGCCTGTACATGCAAATCGTCTAAATCAGAGAGTTTAGTGGACATGTCGTGCCCCGCCATAAGCTGCCATATTTAGTTAAGTAATCAGGAGTAGTTGGGGGCGTAAAATGTTTGGCTCCCAAATGGGGAATAGCAAAACAAAAGAGGCTCCTGGTCAGGGAATGGCGCTGGCTCTTGTGTTTTGCCGATGACATTGTTCACTTCGTAATTCTATTGCCTAGTCGAGGTAGGGGGTGTTTGTGGAAGCAGTCGGTTGTCCTTGTTTTTGTATGTATAGTATTATGTCGACAGGACACCCTGCAGCAGAGCCCTACCAGAAGCAGCAGGAGGAGCCAGAGACTCCGCTGTCCTGTGCCGTGTCGTGCCATTGTGGTTGGCATGTGGTGCTCGCTAAATGCTAATTGCCGCATACTTGTAACCACTTTATGTGAATGCCTTTGTGCTGGTTACAGCAACAGGGTGCCTTGCCACACAGGGTGCTCAGCTAATTGGAACTCTGTCCCGCCCACAGCATATGCCCAAGGAGGCGCACAACCATCTGGGATGACAGCTAAGGCCAGATAAGGCAGAAGCAGAGGAACAGGCCGAAAAACTATTACCACATTTCGCGGCCATCAATCAAAGGCTTAATATCCGCGAGGCGTGCTGTCAGTGGCAGTGTTACTCCCTGTACTCCGCTGCCAGCCAAATGGACATGTCCGAGTTTCCAGCACAAAGTGCATCATTTGACCGCTAATTTAGGCCGTAAATAGACACGCTACTGCAGCACTGGTCGATGGTCCTGACTGTGTCCTGTCTCTGGTACGAGTATTCATAACGTAACAAGCCGGTTTTGCATGCAAATGCCACCAGTGGGAGTGTCATTTTGGGCACAGCAAGATCATCATGCCAGAAGGACACAGGCACAGCGAGGAGGCCACGACACACATCCTGCCATGCAGAGGAGTCCTGGTAGCAGTCCTGCCTGAATCTGAGGCCAACTTGATTGCGAACAGTTTCGAAGCAGCTGGCATCGGCATCGGCATCGTCATCGGCATTGGCATCCGGGTGAAATATCATTACGGAGCCACAGGCACGGCGGCTTCATTGAAATCCTCTTCCATTTCGGACATTTCTCATTTTAGCATTTATCGTTTTTCGTTTTTCGTTCTCGTACGGGAGGGATCCTAATTGACGAACATCGACTAAATGCGTTTTTCTAATGGAGGCTGCCTGTCTCGGTGTGTGGCTCTGACTCTGGCTCCGACTCTGGCTGCTGCAGTTCATCAGCCCAAAGTGAGCTGATGTGCTGGGGCTCTGTCTTAATTTGCATTCGCAATTCGAGTGCGCCTCTGAATGTGTTGGCTCTCATGACTTTCATATGCTTATGGCAGAAGCTGCGGCGATTTCATGTGATTTCCATTTACTCAATTCCATTCGGTTACAACTCACTGAAATTTATTTGTATAGTCCACAGCGGGAATGTATGCGATAGAATGAAAGCCAGTTGGCATGGTTGAGGATGCGGGTGTGTGTGGGGTGCACTCGAACGGGCATTACGTGCTGTATTCCACGGCATTGAAGCTGGCAAATGGAATCAATATTATGCAAATGGCCAAAGTGGTCAACTCCGCTCCTCTCTCCTCTCCTCTGCTCTCCTTTCGCCTTTGCCATTTCATTTCACCATTTCAATCGACGAGAAAACGATGTGAATGGCATATTATTTTGTTGCATTTCGTTGTGCAATAAAGTGCATTGTGATTTGCCCTTAACGGGCATGGCATCGAGTGTGGCGCAAGAGGAATGGCTGCCACATAAATTATGCATGATGCTGCCGGGTCAGTGTTGTTTTTTTTTGTTTTTTTTTGCGTGTGTCAAGACCAATATCATGTATGTATGCAGCCGTCCCGTGGTGCAGGGCACTTAAAAGGTTACGAAAAGTCAAGTGCTATGCTCCTGCATGATTATCACTGAAAGTCCGGTCAACAGAATTGCATAATTCCGATGGGATTACTCTATCTGCTGTCCGGTTTCCGGTTAATGGGCTCCATCAATCTGACAAAAAACTCTGGGATCTTCGGGCCGTAAATTTCAATCAGCCAAAGTGCTCACTGATCATTCCCTTTCAGCGTCTCCCACTGATTAAATGTTGACTGCAACGCCACTCTGCCACATGCCCATGCCCCGCCCACAGAGCAAAAGGCAACTCCGTTTTGCTGTCAGTAACTTTTCCGGCACTCATTAATCAGAGGGAGAGACTGTGTGTGGAGGCTAATTTAATGCAACTTTAATCAAAAGCAACTGTTGTTCCAGCCCCGCTGCAATTTAGTCTGTCACTTCCGCACGCACCTCTCTCTCAGAGAAGTGGTTCTGCAGGTTGGGTGGTTGTGTGGTTGGGTGGTTGGGTGGTGGTGTCTGACAACCCACCCACGAATTGACGCGTCATAATTTCCAACACCATCGCTGTGATGTTCACTCTTCCTCTCTCTCTCTCTCTCTCTGCCTCGGGGGCCGCGCCCAGTTGAGTGCAAGCTAAATTTATCAGCTATGCAATCGCTGGTCATAAATTTTTTCGTTTCCACCCCCTTGCTCTCATTTCCGCCTAGTGAGGCCAGGCCCGCCCACTTCCGGTCAAACCCAAACATATGATGGAGATGAAAGGGGGGCACTGGCAGAGGTTTGGGTTTGGGTTCGGGGATCCCAGACATTTAAATGGCGCCGCTTATGCAAGGCAAGGCACACATAAATCTTTGGTCAAACTGGCCAAAGCGCAGTTCCAGATTAGATGGGTGAAGTCCCACTCGCTGTGGAGCGTGTAGAGGGGTTTGTTATGGGCGGTATGGGTGGTCCAGGTGCTTGCGTGTGGGTGGTTGAGTGAGGTTAGGAATTGTGGTGCCTCACAGCCTAAGGTAAATAGGTAGGCGGATGCCAGTGGAAACTGCCGCTGGCCACGCATGAATTCCGGCTGGCTCACGGCGTTTGCGTGTGTTCCAGCTCCAACCATCCCCTCAATCGTCTGACCATCTCGCCAAAACAACTCCCTTGTTTTATTTTGGCCTTTGCTTTGTGAAAGTTTTTTGCGCGCATTTCTATTTATGTGTGCCTCGCATAAAGTTTAGTATGCCATCAAAATGTTGGCCAAACGAAGAACAAGACCAAGAGAGAGGTCCGCCAGAGAGAGTGGCACAAGCAGCAGCAGCAGAAGCCGGCTCAAATAAAAAAGCGAAACAAGACGAGCTTCCACCGAAAGCGCCTAAAAGGCTACACGCAATTTTTTCATTTGCGGCCATCCCGTGCGTGCCTCTGTAAACGTGGCCATGTGTGTCTGTGCTTCTGCTTGGATATGTGCGGATGTACGTGTGAATGTATCTGTTTATATGGGTGTGAGTGCTCTGCGGTTTGTTTGCATACAAAATTTGTACGTGTTATTTTAACTTTGCGCGCTTTTATGTGCCACACATACGAGTATGTATATGTATATAATTTGTTGTGTCTCCTTTGTTGTCGTTCCAAGAGGCAACCACGATTTTAACACATTTTGCCCAAAGGGCGTGAGAGCTGCCGTTGCCGCCTTGGGTTTTACAGGTGTTAATGTCTACTGTTGTATGGCCCGCGTGCGTGTTGCTGCCTGCAGATAGCACTTCCGCATCCGTATCCGCACCCGTATCTGTTCCACCAAAAAAAAAATAAAGAAACGACAACTCAATGTTTGCTTTCACATTTATATTTGTTTAAACACTCTGGGAGAAGGGGTCTGGGGTCACGGGTGTCGAGTCTCGTCATTCCTCGTTTATTGTATACATATACATATAATCTTTATATATAGTAGTTATATCTGGGGGGAGCCTTTGAAAGTATTCTTTTTTTTGGTAATACTACGTACAAGTCAATTGAATTTTCAAACGATAGTTCGCCTCGATAGAGCTACAACTTAAACAGATGGCTTATGGTTCTAGTTAAACAGAGGTCCTTATGAATATATGTATGTATGTATGTGTGTGTGTGTATATATATATGATAATATCCAGTTTTTCTTTTATACAGTGTTCATATTTATTCAGGAAGCTGTACTTCAAGGGGTCTTACAATGGGAATGTGCATATAGTTTTTGACAATTCTTGAAAGCAAGGCTAACTCATGCATATTCACAGTTCTCTTCTGTTCTGTTCTGTTAAAAGCAATTACAAAACTAAATACAAACTAAAATTCCCTTCAATGGCCAGAATAACAGAATAAATAGACCGAAAAACTAAAATGTCGTTGCACTCTTCATTCTTGCAGCTTTCGTTTCTCGTTTTTGTTTTAGGAATTATCTAGTTTTAGCATCTGTTATGGCAAAGTTCCAGCTCCCATTCGAAACTGATGCCAATGAGACATTATTGGACAAGAGTTCGGAGTTTGCCTTGGACTTTAGCCTTTAGTCCTCCCATTGAAGTATTTACACAGAAATTACGCACAACGATTCCACGGCTGGGGCGGGAATGGGGCGGGATTGGAGTGGTCTGGAGTGGATGCATGATATTCCGGATGGGAATTCACTTGCTCAACAATTTTGGTAATTGAATTCCGCTCTGCTGTATTCTAGCCTCCGTTTCAGTTTCGGTTCCGGCCTGCTCCTGCATTAAGCAGTGTTTTAAGGTAGTGGCTGAGTGCTGGCTGACTCCCCTGCCTTTTAATACTATGTATTTGGTTGCTTTCTTAATGATTTTTACATGCCATAGCACATTTACCCAATTTCTCGCCTTTTGATTGGTGATCCTGTGATCCAGTGCCCCTGTCGTCTGTCCTCTTCGTTCTGATCTGATCTGATCTCATGCGGTTTGCTCTTAAAAACTAAGGATATTACACTTAAAGTATACAAAATCACCATTTATGCTCTGCAATTGCAATTGAATTGAATTGAAAATGAATTCATGTTAATTGAAACGAGTCTGGGTGGCAGAGGCAGGGGCGTGCCTCTGGTCGCTTAGGTCAGCTCCGAGCCGAGTAGCCACTGACACGCGCGGGCCACAATGATGGTGATGGTTAGGGAGCGCAGTAGACTGTTCTGCGAATGACCAGCTGCACTTCTCACTACACATACACACACAGATACCACAGCCACACACAGATACACACACCCAGATACACACAGAGATAGATGTAGAAAGCAATTGAATTGAATTAGTCGAGTGCTGACAGTTGTCGTGTTCAAAGTTCACTCACCCAGGAGCATGGCCTCCCGATTGTCAATGATGCCCGGCCGCCGCTGGAGTACGCTCTCCTTGCCGCCCTTCCACAGGACCGGGGATATGCTGGCCAGGCACTTGACGCGCATGTCGCCGTCGTGGAAGTGGCGCGACTCCAGCGGCAGCTGCAGGCCCAGCGTCGAGGTGATTAGCCCGTGTTTGTGCACGATATCGTTGTATTTGTACAGGTAATGCTCGTCCAGGATCTGCAATGGAACACGGAATAAGAGAGCAGAGTTTTAAATGGGGAAGGTCTGAGAGCGAAATTAAATGTTCTGCATCCGGAAGGAAGCTTAAGGAACTGCCGACTGGAAGGAGTCACCTTCTATAAAGAAGAGTTTCCGACCCTGGCCAGGGGTTGACACACGGCGTATGAGCAACAGCCACGAGCCACGAGCCACGAGCAGGGGGCGTGTCTGGCCCATGTCTGGCAAATGCTTAAGGGGACGCTTTTGTATTCCCATCTTGGAGCTTGGGAGTTGGGGCTGCTGAGACGGGGAGAGTCTGAGCTGAAGGTTACAATTACAAGAGCTTGATAATTCCTCCCTTTCAGTGTTTGCTGCTGTCAGCAGAGTGCACTGCCTTTCTGAGGGGCGGAAGTGGAGGTGGAAGTGGAAGTGGAGCTCCCCACGAAGGGGTTATAGGTCCACACTTAAGCTTTGCCCGAAAAGAAATAAAATCATTTGCCATAAATAAGAAAAATGTGCAGACCTGATAAAAAATGTGAAATGCTCAAATAAATAACTTGAACTTTTCCTTGCCTTCCCTTTTTCGATTTTCTTGGGAAATTGGGTTCTCTTCTGTGGGCTCTGGGCTCTGTTCTCTGGGTTGGGGACTGAGTGGGAGAGAGGCTCTGGGAGTGTAATCGGACTGGGAATTCGAATTCGAATGGAACGGTGGGCGGGGAGCAACACTTTGCCAGCGAAATTGTTGCCATTTGTTAGCCGATTGGTTGGCGTTTCTTTATGGGGTCCCATTGCAGGAACCGGATACAAAACGCCTGAATTTAAAATGGAAATTTTAAAAGTATAAATTAAAAATGTGGAGGCCAGGGAACGGCTCTGCTTACACAACAAACAGCTGTCGTGGCAGACAGGCTACAAAATGAGGGCCTTCAAAATGCCTGTCGCATGCCAAGCAATCTACCAGAAAAATGTATTTCTACGCAGTTTGTGGCCTGACCAATACCAATGCCAGGGCATTATAAGTTTTTCGGGTGAATTTCCGGAATATTTTCCTCATTCTGATGGACATTTTTATTGTAAATTGCAGAGTTGCCTGGAAGGTGGTGGGAGGGGAACAAGCATACAAGACATGTTGGACAATTGAAGCTGCTATTGGAGGGTTGTTGCCGTTGCCTGACTGCATGACAAATGTTATTAAATAAACGTTCAACAATTTCATTGTTCTTTATCCTCCATTTTATTTATTTGACGGCTGAGAAGGGTGAGGCGGTGGCCAGGACGAACGGACGCAGCGGCGGCGGCGGAGAGCTGCCATTGTTGGAAGGCAAATAAACCGGGAAACGTGCCTAATCGCACTTATTGATTTTTCTCGTATTTATACAATGGAACACGAGAGCTGCTGTGGGGTAGGTTCATTCAGGGGGACGGTGTATCCACCAGAAAGAGAGAGGTAGAACGAGAGAGTGCGAGAGGTAGCATGGTACAATGAACTAACTCGTACCTTAACGCCTCGATTCACACAATTTGAGTGCCATGTAGTCAACGTCGACGATAAAATGCACTGCACTGCCACCCTCTCCCTCTCCCCCCAATCTCAGTCCCTCTACCAGTATATTTTCTGTTCCGGCTACGGTTCTGGCAGACATGAAGCAAGCTTTCGGCCAGATGGATGGCCCAGCCCCAGACCCATCCTGCACTGCACCCACACACCTTCCATACCTAAGCCCCCAACATTCGGCCATAAAACATGCCAAAGCCAAAAGCGAGGGCTCGACGAGAACGATGGAAAGCCCGAATATGCGGAATATACGAGGGAACATGATTTTTGTTCATGAAATAATTTCAAAAACCTGCTCGGCAGCTGAGCCTTTCCCCCGGACTTTGGATGGAGTCCAGCCCCGGATCCGCACGGTTCTGCACGGTTCCGCCCCCGGGGGTCGTTGTCTGCCGCGTTGTTAGAGGCTCAAATATTTACTGTATGCATAATTCCGACATTTCTTTTCACCGATTCCCCCCATCCGCCCCACTGCCCACTGCCGAAAGGTCTTGATTAGCAAGAGGAGGAGGGTGCATGACCGTTTAGGTGCACGGCCGATAAAAAAAAGGGTAAATGTTGATCTGCTTTATTTGTTTGGGGGGGAAAATTGGGGCGATGTTGAAAAAAAGGGTGGCAGGTGGAATAAATTTGGTGTTAACAAACTCACCGGCTGCTCATTGACAAACCACTGCAGATGCGAGGCCGGATGCGATTTCCCCGACGTGCAATTTAAATATAGATATTCGCCAATTTGATACTGATACTGCTGGCCCCTGATGTGCGGACCATCGCGGGGGAGAACTGAAAGAAACAAAATGGTATTGCATATATAAATTGTTGATTGTTGATTACCATAAACAGAAATATGAACAGGCCTCCTCTTGGAATGTTTTATTGTCATACAGTTATTTATTCTATATTCCCTACTGGACACTGTTCGAGCAAACCATACAAATACATATATACGAATTGTCGATGGCAGGTTCTTATTAATATAAATATTACCTGGCTTCTACTACCCCGAAGGATATGTATATTACTTACCATTGTTGATAAATTAGCCGTTTATTTGAGTTTTCTATAGTTCGTAGTCATTCATACTATATGCCATACCAGATTTATAGCATTTTCCCGCTTAAGTACTTAATCTCAAACCTATCTGTGACGCTCTTACACGCATAGCCAAAACCCGCAGTTGCACACGCATAAAGAATTGGGACCTTAACCAACAATTAACAAAAGTACGACCCACTTTTAACATGAAGCATTATTATGATATTCACTTAACTTTCTTGCTAGACGAGTTTCTCTTTCGAAATATATAAACTGAAATCTGTTCAAGCACTGATTCACATAAATATTGTGCTATTCACTTAATATTATCTTCCATACTGGAATATGTTTCCTATGTTCAAAGTCCCCACAAAGAATCGTCAATAAATATTTGCTGCGGCTTTCGTTTTTCGGCCCCCCTTTGGTCGAGTAATTTATTAACAATTTTTTTTGGTTTGCTTTGCCCTGCAAATATTTGCCGAGCACACATCCAGTGGTGCTGGACGGGGAGGGTAGGGGCACGGGCACGGGCACCGCCGAATCCAATGGGATATACAAATAAATATTTTTTCGCTGCTCAAATAGAACATAAAACACACAGATAAAGCAATGGGGGAAGGTCCTCGTCCTCCTTCTCTACACGGGGAGGACTACACAAAATATGTTGTGCGAGTAAGCGGCCAGGCTGCGGAAATATCCATTAAAATGGCATTTTAACTTATAAATCGCTTGCCCCCAACCACTGCCATGTTGATATTCCAGCAGACTGAGGACGAGGACGGGGCCGAGGCTCTTGCCATTTTTATATATTCTCTTTTTGCTGCTGGCCATTTGGTTTAAAATAAATACAAATACGGAAAAAATACTGCAAACAAGGGGTGGAGAGGGCAGCGTTGGTGCAGGAAAAGTTTAGCGCCAGTGTAAACCGTTAAAAAACAGAGAGAGACCGAGCTTGGATTACAGAAATATGCTGTTGCGCAACTAAAGCTTATGAATTGCTTTTTAAAAGCATTCCCTAAAAACCCCCAAACAAACAGCGCTCCCCAGTCGCATTAGGCGGCCAAAGCCAGGGGCCAGCACGAGTGTGAGTCCTCGTTGAAGCTGCAAAAATATACTCGATCCGATTCTGGGATTCATGCGAGGTGGAAGGAGAGGTGGAGAGGTCCAGGAGAGATTTGCGTGGGATTTGCTGTAGGAAACGGACCACACAGTTTAAATATTCAAATTAGAATCGCTAAAGCTTATCCCAAAAAACAATAATAGTAAATGGCTCACGGAATAATTCTAATGAAGGTCAGGTCAGAGTTTGGCCCGTTATGAAAACAGTTTGGGATAAGTGCTTGAAATGAGGCTATGAAAATAATACCAAACTGATTTTTAAATATGGTTTTCATTAATTGTAACTGATTTTTAAACGATTCTAGTATATTGGTCTACGAGTGTGAATATGCAAAGGCACAGAGAAGGGAGTGGAATATATTCGATGTGCATTGGATAGCCATGAATAATATTCAAAACGCATCTGCATGCATGCAGATAAATGAGCAAACAAACTGCCTGGGGGAAAGGATACAGGATCTAAAATCTGCATACATCCTAAGGGTATCATCTGCCACCCTCTTGAGGGTACACTCTATTTGTCCTTTCAATATTTGCCTTTGTCCTTTGTAATTGAATCGAAATTTTTCGAACAAACATTTTCGCTGGGTTGTTGCTTCCCTGAGTAGTGCAACAAAATAATGCAGAACGTGCTTCGGAATTGATTGAAATTTTCGGCTACTTACAGACAATATCCATGCGGCCCTCGCCCTGCACCGATGAGAAGTTGGGCGCCTCCGCGGAGACCTCGCATCGGTAGAGGCCGGTGGAGTTGAGGGTGAGGCCTCGCAGCAGCACGCGACTGGCATCGGAGAGCTCCTCCTGCAATGGGAACAATCAGCCTGGACAAACATAATCTCTGGGTGGGAGGGATACTCACAATGACACGGACTCCATCCACGCGGTAGCTGGTCTTGGGGGGTCGGGCCTTTGGCACATAGCGATAGAACTCCTCGTTGTCCTTGTACCACTTGATGGCGTATAGGGCCTCGCCCTCCTCGGCCTGCTCCTCCTCATCCTCATCCTCCTCCTCGGCGCTGTCTCCGAAGCTGTCCGTTCGGTCGAATTCCGGCATGTAGCCCATGGAGCCCCCGTTGGTACTGATGCTGCCGCCGCTGTGGGTGCTGGCACCTACATGGGCGCCCAGATACCCGGAGGCGGCACTCCCGCGATACACGCTGTGGCCGTAGGGTGACTTCTCTGGCGGCGTCAGTGGCGGCGGGTTGCGGTACTGTCCCATGGCGATCGGCTCACGGTCACGCTGACGCTGGCGCTGTCCATGCTGTCGCTGGCCCTGGTGCATCCGACCACGATGTGGCGGTCGTTCATCGTCCACCGAGTCCGCCCCATCCGGGTAGTGGAAGTCTCCGGCGTGAGACGGTCGGTCGTGGTTGCGGCCGTAGCTGTGATCCGAGTGGGTTTGCAGGCCATGGCCACCGAGGCCCAGGTGGTGGGTGCGGTTCAGCTCGTACTGGCACTCGAGGAAGGCGGACTCGCCCCGCAGCTTGTAGGCAGGAATGGAGACCTTGATCATGCGCAGGCCCACGGCCAGACCTGGGGACGGCAAGGATAAGCACAAGGATAAATACGGGGAATATTGAAATCAGCGCCCCGAAAATCAATAAGCTCCCAAGGCGCCCAAGGATATGGGGCACATATTTGCATAAGAAAAGGGCGCATCGAAAGCAAGCGAGTGCTCGCCTCCAGGGGGATTGCGCCAGTCATAACAAGAGCGAAGGAAAATTAAAATATTTCCAACGTTTTCCTTGTCGAGTCAAGTCGAGTCTTTTTTTTTCGTTGATGGCGTTGATGGCGCAGATTTTCCGCCTGCCTTGTTCCCGCTCCGGCTCCTGTTGAAGGAGAAATTTGCATAATTGATTTGTCCTCTAGAAAAGGCCACTATGTATATACTATATATAGTGGTCTCTACCTCGTGCTCCCTGTCCATACCCACACCCATACCCATACCCTTGGCCAGGACACACAATTATTGTTTTAATTAAAAATGACCAGCGGATAGATCGTCAATTGCTTATTTATGAGTAACCCTGGAATGGGGGAAGGGTAGACGGGGAGATGGGCCAGGACATGACACCATGCGACATGGCTATCTGTTATCCTGTGTCGAGCGGCTCGTAAATATTAATAAATGAGTGCGTAATCGGGCTTAATCCTTTGTAAAATTACAGCGAAACAGAGCCACGGCGAGGCCACAAATTATGAGCTGCCATCCCACCACCGCCCTCCCACAGGATATTGGCTGTTATCCGCATCCCTGCTGTCACTTGCCATTCCGCTGAATAAATACGTCGTTTAGTGGTTTATTTCGAGGAAACGCGGAGCTGTTCACTCAGCGTTAAATTGGAATTCTAGCTGCTACTTCTAGGACTAGGTCCGCCCTGCCAGTCGTCATAAATATTTGAATATTTGGACAAGAATGGCTGACCATTAGGAGCAGAGCTGTCAGCTAATTGACCATTGGCAGCTGTAGCTGTAAGTGTAGGGAGAACTTCAGAAGCCGCTTAAAGACATCAGCAATTGAATTGGATTAAACAGATTGACAGTCTCTGAGCTGGGGCTTTGCGAACAAAACTTTTCCATTGCAGCTGCACAACTTTTACCAACTCCCGGGGGCCACTAGAAACGGATTGAAATGTCGAATGGAAATGGATTGGCAGAATGATTGTGGTCTTGTGTTCATGTGTGGTATGCGTTGGGAGTCCTATAAACAATTTTGATTTCCAACAAACTTTCGGCAATCTGCTATCAATTTTGTGATTAAGAAACATTTAAATGCATTCCCGAATACCGAACCAACATTTGCAGTAGAGTTTCATCTCCCCTCAAAGTTATACACATTCATTTGAAGTAATTACATTTTCCCATTAATTAGCAAGAATATTTGGTACTCTGCCTTAATGGCGGCACGCGTTATTTAATTGGCCAATTTTTATGACAGCCACAGCGCGGCTTTGATGAACGAGTCAAGGTGCGTCGTCCAGGTGCGTCCTCCAGGTGCGTGGGCGTAGCCTGTCAGCGGTGATGTCAGTCAGCCGAAGGCAGCAAATGGGCTTCTTAATGAAATTAAGCGGCTCGCGAGGCAGGCACAACAAAAGTCGGGGCGCAGTCCCAGTCTCAGTCCCCAGATGCGATCGCCTTGATACGTGGCAAGACAAAGCAGGAGCCGAGACAACAGAAGCTGCAGCAAACACATGTCATTCTGGCTACAAAACAAAGTATCTTAATGTTAATTAAAAACCAGCAAAGTCCCGTCAGAGTAGCTGGAGCCAAATGGAGGCTGGCAGCAGCCCAGGAAAAGCGAGACAAAGCACTGCCAGCGCTCGGTCTCGGCCTGGTGGCAAGCAGCTCGTGGCACACATTCACACATATACACAGACACACGCAGACAATGGGTGAAAGTTGCATGAGAGCTGATTAAAATTGCCTTTCGGGGTATGCAAAGGGGATATTATCAAAGAATTTTAGCTCCACTCCCCTCCGCTAGCCTCCCATTCCATTGACAGACGAAAGCCTACATTCAAATACGAAATTAAATTACAGGGGAACGGAATCCCAAATGGAATCCCATTTAAAAGGGTATGTCAATGCTTTACCCGAATGCAGTTCTACTAAGGGAAACCATAGATGGTCGTCACTCGGATGGAAATAGAGAACGAGATGACTGACTAATTATCCTAAAAGTCCCAGCAAAATGAGTGGCTTTTGTGAGAGTTTCTGCATAAATTATTCTCTTAAATTCACCTTTCACTTAGGAGTATTGTAGGAAATGAAAAGTTACAAGTTTTTATTAAGTTAGTTCAGTACAAAACTGCTTTTCACCCACTGTGCCCTCGGGCACTGGGAACGAATAATAAAGTTGGGGAATAAAAGTTCGAGATATCTCGCTGTGTGCCTCCTGACTGTTCCCGCGAGTTCCTTGAACTAAAATAATGTTGCATATTTAAATTATTATGTAAAGTATCCGCAAAGCAACGCGGGGTACTTGATGTAAATTGAATATGCATAAGACTGAGTGGTGGCGGGAGGCAGGCCTTAGAATATCATTTAGTATGCATGATAATTTCGCTCATTAACGCATATTTGAACAGGCCAGGCCATGCCAGGCCTCCACCTATTCCCAATCCAACCGCCCACTCGACCAGAGGTTACCTGGCAGCTTACCTTTAGGTTAACTAAGTCCTCGGGCACCGTTCTCTGACCCACCCACCACCGGTTTTGTGGGAGGGTGGGGCTGTTTAGCATAATTCGATAAAATTGGCAAACAGAAACGAAACGAAAGGAAACCAAACTGATGGGAAGAGAAGGGAACGAACCGAAGGACGGAAAAGTAGAAAGACAAACAAACGAGGGACATGGGTGGAGGGGTCGAGCGATATAGGAGTGCTAGATGGGTGGCGCGATGGGGCGAAAACTGACCCACAGTGCGCTGCCAAATAGCGCATAATGAAGGCCGCCATTAGAAGATAAAGCAAGCAACAGAAATCGGTTGGAGCAGCTTACTTGCTATCAATGATGGGAAATCTGAGTGGCACAGTGGCACAGTACGGGTACGGGTACCGGTTTAGCAGGAGGGAGGGATCGGTTGAATGGCGCTTAACTTTACACCACTAATGAGTTTGCGCCTTCGCAGCAATTATGTGGCCCCACTTTAGGGCGTGGAAAGAGGCTGGTAAACTTTGCTATCTGGCAAATCATTCGACGCCAAAGTGTTGTCCAAAGCCTGCAGTGTCCCCCAGACAATGCGAGATAGGGTGCCAGGGAAAAGTTGCCGAAAAGTGTCAAAAAAGTAAAAGACACAACAAGGACGACAGGCCCTGGATAGTGAAATGCCAGCCACTTGGAGAGGCAGCTCATTAAGGTCTGGTTTCTTGTGTTTTTTTGTTGCTGCCTCATTTGCATCGTCTAGACTTCATTAAAACTCTGACATTCGGTTATGGTCTTACCTTTTTCATGGTGCTCATTGCGGTCCCTATCCCTAATGAATATTTATTGTTTCATTGACAGTTTAAATTTCGTTTAGCGTTGGTTTATTAATTGCGTTTAAGAAACACTCTTCGGGGCTCAACTCAGCAAAACTTCACAATGCTGGCCATTCATTTGGCCTTGCCCCAAATAAGTAAGCAAACAATTATATTAAAAAATTCAGCAGTAGAAGCGAAAGCTGAATAATCCCAGAGAGAGAGAGAAATCCAGCAGAAGGGGTTGAGAGCGAAAAACCTAAGCAAAATTGTAATGAAAAAGCCTTTGGGATAGTTTTAGTTTAGTTTGTGCAGTAACCAAGCAACAACAAAGGGTATCCTTGCAACAGCCGTGCGGCAGCAGGGGCATGGGCATGGGCCGCACAAGGCTGCGCGGCAACAACAAGAACAATGCTTCAACAAGAGAGGCAGCGGCAACCGCGCAAAAAAGTATGCAACAGTTTTCAAAGGCAACACAGAGCCAGAGGGAGAAAGCGAAATACTCATACGCCCCGTTGCCGCTGCGCGATTGCGTGTGCATTTTTTGTTTACAGCCACACCACAACGCAACAACAGAAGCAGCAACAACAGCAGCAGCAACAACAACAACAACAGTAGTTTCAACAACAGGCAAATCTGTTCAAGCGTTTGTGATGTATTCAAGTTGACACAAATCTGGCGCAAATCCTCACACAGAGAAGCAAAACGACAGCACAACTCTAAGGGACTCTGACAGGCATGTGTGCGAGTGTGCAAGTGTGGCTCTGTGCTTAGAGCTCCAAGTGTGTTGGTGCGCTGAGATAGCGAACAAAACATTTATGAATAAAATAGAAACAACCAGAGCAACGGCAACGGCAACACCGACAGCGACAAGCAACTGACGAGCGAGAAACGAGCAAATTAAAATCAAAATAACCGCAGGTGATGGCTGGCTGGCTCATCAGGGGAGAAGGCCGACACGCATACGGAAACGAAAACGGACAGAAAAAGGCAGAATTCAGAGCAATAGAGAAGCAGTGCTAGCGTGTAATTGAAAATAAGGAAAACAATAGCTGTGCCACAGACAAAGGGGACGAGGGAAAGCCAAGAAGCATGTAAACTGTCGCCGCACTCACGGCGTATGGGTAATATTTGGACGGACGATTCATTTGCAGCCACTTAAAGTTGAATGAAACACACAAGAACAGCGCAAGTTTCAGACAAGGGGAAATGGCAGGGACTGGAGTGGAGTGTGGCACGTTCGACAAACAATTTACCAATGCAGCCAAAGTTTTCTTTTATTGTTTCACGAACGCGGGAGGTACAGAAAGGCAGGCTGCTGGATGGTGGAGGTGGGAGGAAATCGATGTGGCATTGTGTGTTGTGTGTGCTGCTACTGCTACTGCTACTAGGTGCACTTTGGGTGCGATTACATATTTGCAAAATGAAATGGAATTTATGCAGCCACCTACACGACTGTCCCAGCCTGTGCCGCGACGACCCTCTGCAGTACTCGTGCGTCAATGGCGTTTAATACGAGTGAGTGATTTCCTTGGGGAGGGGTGGCTGAGTGAATGGATAGATGGGTGGATGGGTGGATGGATATGTGGAAGTGGCAGGTTTACTGCAGTCGAACTGTGTCTGTCATGTCACGTTCCTTTGCCTGCACTTGACAGATGCGTAAGCAAATCGAAATGGAGCCAACTCTGGCACACACACAAGCACAAATTGTCAGATCTCTCAGCAGGTGAGCGAATAGGTGGGACATAGTATACCGCACATAAAGCTCAGGGAAATTCTATTAAAAAAATGATCATGTTTTATTTAAAGAAAGGCGAATATGACCGAAAGGCCCAAGTGGCTTCATGGCAATCGCTGGCCTCCGGCCTATGCTTCACTCATTTGTATGCGCTCCGCATGCGGCACACAGGAGAAATAACTGAAATAAGTGAAACGAGCAGGCGGCAGGATGGGGTCTTCATCTGAAGCGGATTAGTGTGGGGCATTCTCCTTTTTTTTTGGGAAGGGGGAAGGTTTCGGTTTCCGACACGCACAGAAGGTTTCATATGTGCGTTTGGGTGTTAAAACGCCACAAGTGACTTTGTCGAGCAGTTACAATTTGCTTTTTATTGACTGGCAAGGTGTCGACACGCGCGCATGGCACTGTGACTGTGGCAGTGGCAGCCACTGAACTGGAAATTGTTCTGCTCGTATCCCCATTTATTCCATTCCTGCTGTATTGTGTGGGAACATGGGATGCTTTTGCACTCACCTTGCAGCAAACAGCAAATGAGCACAATGATTCGTGTATCGTTTGGGTATTTCATGTTTGCAACATAATATATACGAGTACGAGTACGGGTACAAGTAATCCTTTGCAAAACAATCACCAAGCAGCCGATGATGAGGATTGCTGTGTTCAGGAAATGGAATCCTGTTACGTCGCGTCCCGGGAAAGCTTTCCCCTGCCTTCCAGAGTTTTCTTTTTGCTGATTTAAGCGTTTTTCTTCGGTTAGTTTCTTTTGGTCTTTTGATGGCTCTTCTTTATTGTTCCATGGATTTGCCTTGGCTTGTGTTGTGTTTTGTTGGCTTATTACTTTCTGCAACTTTTCGCATAAACCTCCAGCCTGTTGCCGTTTATAGTTGGCTTGCAGGGACAAGTGCTGGGCTCATGTGTTGCCACTGCCACGAGCTCATTAAAATCGGCTTTGTTCCTCTTGTGCAACCTGCAAAGAGAACGAAAGAAGCGAAACAAATGGGCTTTAATAAAGTATTCAAGTTAAACCAAGGTAAAGTTGTCTTATTTATGGTTATCTGCATATCGACTTTGGGAGGGCTTCTACCCAAAACAAGTTTGCTTTTCAATTTGTTCGACGTTTCCCCTTAATAAGGTCGAGTTTGTCATTTCCCCCAGGTCAAAGAACAAACGAAACATTTGTCTTTCTCCCCCTCCCTCCCGCTGTAACCATATTTCTGTGGCTGCTCCGAGAATAATTCTCAATCAAGTGACATTGTTTCTTTATCTATTTTTCCTATTTTTTTCTATTTTTGCAAGCGGCTGTAACCTCGATTTCGCCATCAGCAAATGATTTCTGTGACCGAAATGGAGAGACAAAATTATTGATTGTGCCCATTGTTTCCTGGTTAGCACTTGCTGCCGATGGAAATGGAAATAGAAACGAGAGCCCATTATGTAGCATTCCCATCAGCATTATGCTGTCATTTATTTCGGTCAGACTTCCACCCAGCGTCAGATGTTGCTCCATTGAGCTAGTTGCCGTTTTCTCGAATTTTTTCCGTTTACCACCTATAAATAAACGCGGCAGAGTCGGGTCATAAAGGTTAATATGTGGGCGAGCATGGGCATGCCAAGGACAAGGAGACCGTGGACGTTGACAGCTGTTACGGCCACATGCCGCAACTGAGGTCATAGGTCAGGCCGGCCCATGCATATGGATATGGAACAAATCGAAAAGAATTCAGAATTTCTATGCAAACATTTGCCAAAAAGGAAATCGGAGGAAAAGCAAGCGCATTTGGTCTCAAATCGCTAGAAAAAAAACGCTAGTCAACATACAAAAAATCATAAATAAACATTTAGAAGGAGGAGGAAAATGGTTTCAAAAGAATACGAAAATGACTTCCAAAGAACGGAAAAACGGTTCCGCAAAAAAGAGGATCGAAGTGCTGATTCCCTAGCACAAAAAACTGTTCCCAACTTGTGACTATTTTCCCATCTAGCAGATGTGCTAATGGACATTTTTATACCAGATAAAAAACAATGCTCAAGGACACGTATCGCGGCCTTCAAACGTTTCGACGCGACGCGACGTTTCGGGCTCATGAAATAGGCATAAATCAAACGAGTCGCGTTCCGTCTGGCAGCAGTTCGTCCTGGGACTGCGGGCGGCCCGGAAAATTCGTCCTAATGAAAAATGAAGCCGAAGTAATCATCAGAAAAAAATTCGAGTAAGAGCAAGAGCAAATGGAAAACAACTTTCGGGCGGCAACGGAAATGTAAATGCCAAGTAAACTGTGACGCTCTGTGTCCCGTCTTATTCTTTTCGCATTTGGCAACGGAAACTTTTTCCCGACTCCAGCTCCATCCCCAATCCTGCTGGTCTTACTTCTGGGTTGGTATAGATCCAGATCCAGATCCCTCTCCCTTCCCTTGGCTGTTGCCCTTTTTGTCCACACTCGGAGATGAATTTGTCTGTTGCGCTGCCGCTGCCGCTGTCGCTTCTGCCCTGTCGCTTCATTATGCGCAGTGCCAGCAAAGTTTGTTTGCTCTTCTGTTCCTGTGCCCTCCTTCCACTATGCTATTCCACCACTCTGCCACTCGCTTCTCGTTCTTCTAGAGTTTTGTTTTGCTTGCCCCAAAGTGCTGCGCCTGCGATTATGCAGCAAAAACTTTGCAGCGCCGCCATTTTGCATTGCAAAGCGCGGGCAACTCAAATTGGGTTGCTCAAGAGTTTTGCCGGATTGATGTTGCCCCAAAAGCATTACTGACTGACAGAGGAAGTGAGAAAGCGAGGGAAATGCCACGAGGGGGGTTGGAGATTTGCTGGTTCCAATGACAGTGCAGTGCAGTGCAACTGCCAGCATTTTTCCGCTGCATTTTCCAGCAAAGTTGGCTAATTCTTAAGTTGCTTAAATATGTGCAAACATTGCGCGACAAATGTAATTCGTCTCCTGGCATTGTGGCAAGGCTCCACTGTCCTGTGCCCCCCCCATTTAGCTCAGCCGAGTCCCACCACCCTCTGGAGGTTGGTAACTTTTGTAGTTGCGGTCCCATCATATTAGAATGCAGCTCCATTCTCTGGTTGAACTTTTGCCACTGCCGCTCTGCAGAGTCTGGCTGTTTGCTCTGGCTTTTCCTGCTTTTCTCCCTCTCTCTCTCCCTCACTCTCTCCGTGGCTTTTTTGTCTCTATCAGGGACTTGGTAGTTATTGTTGGACCTCTTGTTGACGGCAGAAGTTATTAAAGCTGCAGCCGCACTTTATTATTGTGAAACAAAACCCCAAACAAGAAGTTTGTCCCTCGGTTGTCCCGGGTGCTGACATGTGTGTGTGTGTGTGTGTGAGCGAGTATCTTCTGTGTGCATGCAGGCAATGGATGTATTGTGTATCTTTCAGATTGTTGACACAACTTTCTGAGCTCTGGCAGTATCTGCTCTGCGATATACAAACTACAGAGCCCCTGCTATCCCTGCTATTATGGGAATATGGTTTAATATGCACTGGCCAATATCAGCACCCGGCCCCAAATCGATTATTTTAGCAATTATTATAATTTTTCCCAACTGTGATGGGCTGGGAAATTAAATTTCCTCCCATCATACCGCCATCCCACCGTCCCGCTACTGCTTTTCATTTTCCACTCGTACAATACGAAAAACCACACACACATGCCCACATGCACACGTGTGTGTGTGCTTTAGAAACATAGAAATAAACATATAGCCGCAAGTGACCTAATAACATTAGGGGAGTCATTTGAAGTCCCCTCCCGACGGCCTGTCGTGTTGTCAGAATGTCAACCAGCTATTTACATGGCCCAGCACAAGTGTATATCTTCTCTGTGTATTTTGGATATAATGGTATTGATTTTTCATTTGACACATGAATCTGGGTCCGAGCCCCAGCCCCAGCCCCAGCCACTTTTCCACAGGAAGTTATGTGCCTGAAGGCACGGGTGGGATGGGGAGCAGTTTGTGGTGGTGTGGCCGGTGCAGGTGCAAAAGTTGCATTACCAAAAATCGCATTAAAATTCAACAGACTAAATTATTGCTGGCACAAAGTCAAAATGTTTGACACTTAATCCAATTAAAAATAAATTTTACATTAGCGCTCAAAGCCAAATTGTGGTCCCCGTCGAAGTTGGACCTGACATGCGATTAAAGATGTACAAATTGTATGGCTTTGAATGTGGTTCTGATTGTTCACATCCAATGTGAATCCCAGCTCTAAAAATGTCACTAAATATCAATTACTGAGGAGAAAAGTAAATCAAGTGGGGATGCTCCCATTCGGACACTGCTTGATCTGGCAGATACAATATATTTAATGGGACTTTCATGTGGATTTGGCTTTCTCAATAAATTCATGTGGCTTCTGTATGTCAAGCAGTTAAGCACTCCATCAGACCCATGCGGCTTGACGGATTAGGACATCACATAGGACATCGCATCGATGACAATTGATTGGATGAGGGTGAGGGAGGACGATACCTTTTTTTTTAAGTTCGTTGCGGTAACGATCTGATAAAGTGGGTCGTAAAAATGTTCTCCCATAAACAAATGCAGCTGCCAACTTCACAAAAAATATATACCTCAGGGAGAAAAGGGAAAACAAATAAGAACAGTTTGATGGACAATGCAAATTCATTTCGGGGTGGCTGTACATTTTATTCCATCCGCACAGATGTGCTTCCACGTTGTTTCCATCCCAGTTTTGATGGCCTCTCCATAGAGTGCTCAACTAATAAAGATTCTCTCTCGTGTGTTAAAAAATATCACGTGTTGAGGATAAAATGCGTTTATGGGAGGATACAAAAAAAAGATATGGAATGGTCCAACTTGTCATGCGGAGCGTGAAAGCCAACTACAAAGTGTTTATGACTGCCTCCTTTTTATAGGCCAACCTCAGCCGGGGATCGTCCTAAGCCAACTATTATAAATAAATCATAATTTGCTGAACGCGAGGCACATACACCCCCATGCCCTATGTACATATATATTTGATGGGGCCTATTACTTTTGGGCGTTGTTTGGCTACTTCGACTGCAGTTTTCGTCCAAATTGTTGGGGCTTTAATTAAATCAACGTCAAAAAGAGAACTCCGTGTACAGTTCAGAGGCAGGAAGTCAGAGCAGAAGACATACATTGACATAAAACTTAAATTTTTAATGCCATACTTGTGCCCGCCCATCCGTTTGACAGTGGCTCCCTCTTCCTTCCCTCTCCCCGTTCCAGGTGTCTTATTTCAGGTGCAAGACACATACAAAATAAATGAGCACAGAGCTGGAAAAAAGAAAGCCGGGGAAGAGAAAAAACAAAACAAAAACAAAAACAAAACCAGGCAACGAGGAAAGTACAAAGCGGATCGGTATGCAAAGTAGCGTTAGGCAAGTGGAAAGCCACGGCATGCCGCAATTGTGTGGCAGATGGGGGCACCATCGCACATTTTGTCACCCAGACGCGTAGCTCGCAAACATTTTTTATGGCAAACAAATTTTGTTGCTCTCTCCCTCTCTCGGCGCGCCACAAAAACAGAAAACGAGGCAGGGAGTCGCTGCAGAAAAGGAAATGAAAAAGTACTTAATGCGCCAGAAAGCGGAGTGTAAGGCAATTTTCACAGCAAAGGGAAAGGGGGTGAAGTATGACGGAGTAATGGAATTTGAAACCAAAATATTTTAAATACAACTAACAAACAAACAAAAGTGATTCAATGGAAAGCCCTTAGCGGTTTTCGGGCATAACCAAGGTCCATGAATGCTGCGTCTATAAATAGTTCCACAAATTGAGAACCCTCAGCGGCCATTGCCTTACCCTTAGCTCCGGCTATATATAATATCGCTCTCGCACCACAGCATTCCCATGGCAACTTTGTGGCTGCGGCGGCGGCGGCTTCCCAAGTCTCACAGCCGCAGCTCAGCCTGGCTCCTTGGGGCACCCACTCCTTGACTTGCTTGACTTGCCGCAAAAGTTGGCGCGTGAGTCAAAAAAATTAAATGTTATATGAAAGATTTGTGTGCTACGTTTGTGCCTCGCGAGAGATGGCTTTAGAGTGGGGCAACGGTGCGTATGAGTGATACGAGGGCTCTCAAATATGCACACAGCGACAGTGCGGTGTAGAGGCGGTGGCGGTTGAGAGTTTAACGGCTGCGTGAAGCGTAAAATACATGGTACATGTGAAACGAATTCCCATCAAATTGATTGGCCCCCGCCCACTGCGCGGTTGGTATGTTGGAGGGAAGGAGCATAAAAATCTACATTATTAAATTTCATTTTAATAAATTAAATGCAAGAACATTAATATTTGATTAAGCGGAAGTGCGCCAGAGTCGGTAATGTAATTACAAGGAAACCGCTTCAGGTCCCTAATTGGACAAAGGTTTTGGCGTTTACATGTGAAAACCGACACATGATTGTGGTTCGAAATGTTTAACGACTTGAATGAAAATATTTCTTTGGATGTTAATGAAGCTGAAATTCGATTTTAGAACGTTGAATATTGAATAAAAGATAAAATACTTGGGAATCACAAAATTCCCCAATGTTACCCATAATTATATATCCGCTCCTATCTGTCTCTCTCTCTCTCTGAGAATGTCTCTTAATGCACAGGAAGCAAGCACAAAAACAAAGAAAGAGGGAGAAGGAGAGAAAGGGAGAAGAAAGACCAATCCTTAATCCCCAGTGGTCTTTCCCACTCCGCAAACTCCCCCCAGGGATTCCTATTCGTATTGTTGACTCTGCCGGAAATTAAGCGCACCGGCGGGAGGAAGTCTGCCCTAATGTACTAAAGTGAAATAACGTGTATGCCATATCTTGGAACATGCGGATGGCAGTACACACAGCTACAGATACACCTATACATACATATATATAGAGGTAGGTAGTGATGGTAATGCAAATGCAAATAAGGCTAAAACAATATCAACAAGTCCGGACGAACAAGACCATAAGTGCAGGGCCAAAATGTACCTGACTTTCGGCTTACATTTGTCCCAAATCAGAATTGATTTTCATTTGATCTGGCAGCAACGAAAATACGAATACTGTAGCTCTGAAAAATTGTCTCTTTCGGAAGAAAAACTCTGCCTATGATAACCTTTTGCTGGGGGGGAAAAACTTTCGGGCCGCCGCTATGCCAATCATATATGAACGAAAGCATAATTTTTTCTGTGCGCCGATAAAAACTTTGCCCAGCGAGAAGAGGAAGAGAGAAGCGAAGGCACAAAAAAAGAAGCAAATATGAAACGCGTTGTGGAAAAACTGTTTTTGGGTACAAAAAAGGCGACATATAATTGGAAAACTTTCGCCAAAAGACGATGGCGACAAGGCAAAGTGTGAAGAAATATTTAAGTTCGCTCAAGTGGCGTGAACTAAATTGAAAGCAAAAGGAAAGAAAATGGAAAACGCTTAATGGGAAATGGTGGAAAGGGGTAGGGTAGGGTTCGGGCCCGTTACTTGACTATTTATGGAATTATTGAAATGTCAATTACCTTTCAATGGTTAATCAATACCGAAAAGGGGAGAAGGAATGGATATTCTTTTGGAGTTCTGCCTATGTACACACTGATATGATATATGTATGTATATTGTTTCTCGTGTATATATAGGGATAAATTTCGCTGAATGCATAATTCAATTGACTTTTATGGCCGTGCTGTGGGCCCCAATCCCATGATTTACGCCATTGTTTGCCTGTGCATATATTTTCAATTGAATTTTAATTGAAATTATGACAATTCGAAGCGAACCCTAACTGAATCGTTATGTGCTTTGTTTTGACAACTCCCGCGCTTTGTTGGCCATCATTTCAGTTGTGGTTTGGTGGCAAGGGCACCTACAATGGCCAACCATTTAGCATTTTAGAATATGCATTGTTTGCCCACAATTGCCCCACTCGCCAGGCCCCATTGGATGTTGCCAGCAGGGGGCTAGACTCCCTCAAAGGGTGGTCACTCAAAAGTCAAACACGATTTAAAGGGAGAGAAACCGCTCGGCTAATTGCCAGCACTTGAATCTGGAGAGATGCCTCAAAAGTTCGGCATTTGATGGGAAATATTCCAGAATAGAAAGTGCCAACAGAATGCTGTTGGTTTTCATTAGAGTTTTCCCTCTGGCATAGTAGTTGTTGTCGTTTCTGCTGTATAAGTAAAGCAAACAAATAAATAAAATTGCTGCCACAACCAGAGCCATGCCAGAAGAGCCCCCATTCCCACATAAATGTGAGGGAGGGGGTTCCATAAATTTTGATATATATGCGAGTTTCTCTCCACTGGGGTCTGGGCTTTGTTTTTGTCAACCGAATGGCATTTCCCTGGCTTCATATGTGGCTGCTGCTTTCACAGCAACCTGCCGGCCATTTGCATTTGTTTTTTATCCAAAATTTTCCCTCTTTCTGTCTTTCTCTCAGCATTAATTAGATTTTTTACACTGTGCACACGTGTGGTTTCATGTAAGTCCATTTACATTTATTAATTTCACTTGCCTTTGATGCGGTTTACATAAGTACATACATATGTATGTTTGTGCACTTTTGGTTGGTAATTCCACTTAGTGCGGCCTGAAACTGAACTGGAGGGGTAGCTACTAGCTATGCAACACTTTAAGCTTTGTATTCCTGCGGCACATTCATTTCGATGGCATGCACCCTCTGCCCTGACATGCAATTTGCGCGACCAGTCAGCAGTCACTCACTCAGACGATGGAGGTGCCACGAGGAACTTTAATTGCCCGCACACGTTTAGCGGGGTGGAAGGGAAAAAATTACACTCGCCACAAATGTGTTTTCACGCCTCCGGTTGCCTGCCCCCAAGCACCTGCAATGGCTCAACTTTGCCACGAACTTTAGCCACAGCTCGACTTCAGACTGACTTTTGCCGAAACTTGCGTACACGTCCTTGCCACAGTTCGCGCCGATTTCGACTGAATGCACTGGGACACGGACACGGACACGGACACGGGCCTGTTTGATTTGTTTGTGCCTCGTGTGGCGGTCGTGGAGCTTCGTGTGGCAGTCTCGGCTCTCCCCTCGACGGCCAGGACTAGGCCAGAGAGAGCCAAAAGCTCTTTTAGTACAAAGAGTAAGCGCCCTCGAATATCGTAAGTCATATCGTAGGCCAAAGAGAGAAGCGGAAAGGAAGGCGCTCTTTCCCGACTGTGTTTGCTTTGGGTTAATCCAATATTTGTTCACTATGAACAGATCTAATGTGCATCATTGATGCATTGCCTGTTCTGTCAAGTTCTATAGATACGAGTGACAGTACTATCGAGATATAGAATATCAGAAATCATAGTCACAGAGTATTCGGGAATATTTCTAAATTCCACTTTCGACCCACTCAACCCAGCAATAGCCAAGAGCCACACACGCCAGCAGCACAGACACATACACACCGTGTACGGTGTGTACGTGTACTTGCTTGTGGCATCCACCAACGCTGCGGTTTCATTTGGCCAACCACAAAATTCTTTTAAAACCAAATAAGAAACAGAGGAAACTAACTTGAGCTTGAGCCAGGAAAAGCCGAGCAGGTCGGAAGAGGCCAGCGGCAGGAAATTGTTAACCTTTGGGGATATCAAACATTTACGATTGCGTGGCAGTGGCAGAGGCAGTGGCAGAGGCAAAAGCAGAAACAGAAATACAGGAACACAGGAACAGGCACAGTAAGGGGCAGAAGCAACATTTAAGTTTTTATCAGCACAAAATAAAGTTTTGGTTTACGGATTGTACACCACTCCCATTCCCTCCATTCCCTCCATTCCGATCCAGATCCCATAGTCTACTGAGAGAAGCAGCCACAAGTGCCCGTGCCCGTACCCAAGACGAAGAGGGACTTTCCTTGTGCTCTTGATTCTTGTGTACGCAGAGAAGTTTCCTCCTTTTCAATTTTGTGTTTTTCATCCGGAGTACTTTTGAGCAGCTTAAATTTCTGTTTGTTTGTGGTATCGAAGCGGCACCATTAAGTTTCTGGCCTTCAGGTGAGTGCTCGAGTGTTCGCTAGCTGTTCAGCTAATCGCGGATTAGTTTTCAGCCCTGGCCACACCACACCACACCACACCACACCAATCCGATGAATGGCAAAGCGTTTGGCGCTGGCAAATTTGCTCGGCCTGCCGATCGTTTGCTTAATGCACATACCCACCCACACCAGCACCCATACCAGCACCCACACATACACCCACACCTACACCCATGCCTACAGCCACTGATGCACCCATACTCACAGCATAATGAACAAAACGAAGAAGAGCCGTAAGTCCGCTAAGAATTCCGGGCCATCGGACCCCACTGGCCAATTAAACAAAGCCAATGCGAACGGTATTGGAAGCAACAATGCCGGGAATCAGAATATAGCTGGAACAGAGCAGGGGGAACAGTCTACCAGCGATGGCGTTCCGTTCATTCTTGTGGATGCAATGCCTTTGACATACTGTCCCCCGACTGTGGCTGACTTGGACCAAATAGAGGCCGAGCGAATGGCGAAGGTAATGGCGGAGTGTGACCGATTGCTAGACCGCTTTGAGGACACAAAGCCACCGCCCGACATGCCAATCACAATGACCGAGATGGACGAGAAGTTCTTTCAGGAAATGCAGGAACTGCGCATATTTTCGAAGGAGACGGAGGAACAAGATGGAGAAAAACGTCCTGGCATCAGCAGGCAGGCCACCTTCCTCATTGACAGAGTCAAGCCGTCACTTAACGATCGGAGGAGATCCTCTACAGAATCAATGAGGATTATCAATCATATTGGGGATCAGCTCATGCAGCTGCAGCTCCTACAGGAGCAGCCGTTGGTGGAGGGAAACGCCTACTGCTTCTTAGTGAGCATTAAGCCAGAAGGTGGGGCATCCAATTGCTTCGTGCAGCAAATCGGATTACCCGTGTCCATTTTGCAGCCAGAAACGGAGTCCGTCGTGCATTCAGAAACAGAGTCCATCGTCCAGCCAGAAAAGGACTCCTTCCTCCAGCCAGAAGAGGAGTTACTCGTGCAACTAGAAACGGAGTCGCCGAGCAACCAGAAAAGAAACCGCAGTCTGTTAGCTCGAAAATCGTCAGCTCGACAGCTAGGACAGATGCCCACAGTACCAATGCGGTCCCAAAATTACGCGATACTTCGCACACCCAGATGCCGGTCTCCAAGCTGTGAGACCTCCCCCAGGTCTGACAATTAAGGCGGCATCCGAGGCAAAGACGGGCACCATTGTTGCTCCAAAGACCAGTACAACGCGCTGGAAGCTATTAAGAAAATCCAGATTTGGATATCTTCCAAAGAAGAACTGAGGCGAACAACTCTCTTAGAATTTCACGGGATCTGGGATATATATGCGGTTCAATTTCATCATAAACTACAATAAACAAAATAAACATAACAAAAATAACAAACAAACATAAACGAACATAAACAAACATAAACAAAATAAAAAAAGAACAAAAAGAGATTGAGATTTGATACTCGTTTCTCCGGCCCATAGCTCTGTTCCCAGAATACACTGGGCTAGGGCTAGCGCTGGGACTGGTGGCTGGGGGCTGGGGACTGAAGACTGAGGGACTTGTGTAATTGCATAATGGCGTCCAACTTGGCCACGCACTTTCATTGCTCATTTCCGAGGTGCCCTCGAGTGCATGGCTGTAGCTCATTTCGTTCGGTTTCTGCAATTGTGGCAAAAGTGTTTTCAACTTTTCTCTGTCATTCTGCCTGGAGGTCGAATCTGAAATTCGTCCCCGGTCTGCGGTCTCCGGTCTCCATCTCCGTCTCATACGTATATGTCCGAATTCCCTTCCAGTTGTGGTAGATTTCTGAAAATGCCAGCCAAGTGTTCGGCCGGTGCCAGACGGCAGCAGTCGGTGCCGGTCCGTGTCTGCCTCTTGTCATTTGTCGTTGGGCCCAAATTGCAAGATTGACTGTTGCTCGAGTGGCACAGTGGCAGGTTTGCAGCTGGGGCAAAAGTTTTCATTAGTTTTAATTAAATCCCAAATAGTGTTTCCATGCTCCTCTCTGTGTGTTCTTTGAGGCTTTTTCAATGGGTTGCCCCCACAAAACCGAATTAAAAACACATCAAAATTAATGACAATTCCTTCTGCTCCTGGAGGATTGGCTCCACTGCAGTCACGCAGATGGGGGGCAGCGGCTACTGCCACTCGATGTGCGGACATTTGTGCAATTTATGTTGCCTGTTTTTTTTTGTTTTCTGGCTTGCATGTTGTTAAATAAATTTCATGATTTACTGCCGCCCAAACGGGAAGCGCGAACAACGGAAAAAAGTGACAGTTTCCAGTGGCCGCCACATTGTTTCTACAGAGTTGTCGAGTGGGAGTCCGCGGAGGCGGACTGGTCTGTCGCTACATAAAATTTGCAATTAGATTTGGCAAAAAGGCAGCCACAGCATCCGCGCCTCGTTCCCAATTCTATTCCCCAGGCACTCAAACCCCAAGCCCCCTCCCTCCTCCAAATATTTAATGCAGAAAGTTTAATCGCAGTGGCTGTGGCAGCTGCAGGGGCAGCTCCATCTCCACCAGCGACAGTCGCGGCGCATTTCCGGCATTTGTTGGTTTTTGGACTGCATTTCCCGGAGCCATGTATAGCAACAGGACATGGTCGGAAGGGTTCGTGCATGGCTGACATCATCAAATTTAATGCTTGGCTTTCAGCCCCGTTCCTGTTCCAGGCTTCAGGGCCTTAATCGGTGGCCTAGTCCGGACGAGGCCTTACAGGATGTGGACGCACTTTCACTGCGGCCACCAGCCTTTGAGCGGACAAGAAATTGAATTAATTTTTGATTAGCCAGTTCTGCCAGTTTCTATATAGTTTCCAACAGCTCCACACAAGCTCATACTTTTACCTAGCACATATACACACATACAATCATACCTACATATATCCCTTTGAGGTCGGAGCTCTCACGGAAAGCGTTGGTTGGATGTTTAGGACTCTTTTTTTGGTGACCGCGTCTGAGTGAACTATTTAGGTGGTTACTTGGCTTTAGAGTGTCCTGAAATGTTCTGAAGGTACGCTGAAGAAAATCCTTCTAAGGATGCCATAAGAATCTTTAGGGAAATTCAATCAGGAATTTAAGGGAAGTTTATTTAGATTTTCTTTAAGGGACTTGGAGCTAACACAGGGCACTCCCGTGAGTATATAAGTAATATAAATATACCACACGATTATAGCATACAACAATAATTATGAAATAAATTTTCTCACACACAGCTGCCACGAAATGTAAATGGAAACAAGCTGTAAGAGACGCCACCAAGCGGCACTGAATCCTCGGCCACGCTTACAAATGCATTCTCGACTAGTTGAGCACTTGATCAGCGAGAGTGTACCCCACCCTTCCACCATCCATTTCACTAACTCTTTCCTCTCTCTCTCTCTCTCTCTGTCTATGTCTATGTGTATGTGTGGGTGGGTGACAGCCAGATTAATAAAATTTATTATCATTGCGATAGTGGCAAAACAAACTGAACGCCGCCCCACACATCCCACAAGTATTTATGTGCCCAGCACTAAAACCAGCAGGGAAAACATATCAAAATGAAGTAAAATTCATTTTACAACATACGAAAGAGAGAGAAGCAGCGCGGGAGTCAAAGAAAGAGATGGACAGAGAGATAGACAGAGAGAGACGAGAGCTCAGGCTCAAATGCAAACTGAAATTGCAAATGCTTTTGGGCTGCCATCGAGTGCTCAGTGCTCAGTGCTCGGAGATCCTCCTCCATCAGGAGACCCTTCCAGAGTTGAAGGCTGAAGGCGATGGCAAAAGCAAAAGCAGCAGGGAAACGGAAGTTCGACGCCCAAGTGGCAGTCGCGATAATAGCGCCCTGCCATGTGCGCTAAAGTATTAGCATATAAACATACACACATGCACACAAACAGAAAGAGAGAGGGTAACTGAGAGAGAGAGAGAGAGAGAGAGAAGAGTACTAGCACAAGTGCGAGTGTGAACGAAGTAAAACTTTTGACTGCAACGGGCGTCGCTATCAGGAGACACATAAATATGAAAACGCAAGCGGGACTTGAGAACTACACTGTAAGAAAATAGATAAATGTGTGTCAGATTTGTGGAAAATAATATTAGCCACGATATATTTGAATAGGTAATGGGACTTTTTCATTGAGACAGCGATATTGAACTACTCTTATCCCTATTTGCCTATATTTGCCTATATCTTAAATTTATTTTTTTAGCATTAATAACTATTTGATGAAACTATGGGAATTATAACTTCAACAACGCCGAAGCACTCCCACAATTACAAACATGTATTAGACCGTAAAGCTTTTACACAGAGAAGAAGTGATCACCGCAACAATTAACATACATATGTATATCATATTTTGGTATTTTCATTTCCATAATTATTGCTTGCAACCAATCGTTTTTGCATATGCTTTACATACATGATTGATCAGTCGCAGCTTAAATGTGAAATATACACACTAAATCGGATAATTACTCGCTTCATTGACCATGGGTAACCATGCCGTATCCACGAAGCGAGAAAATATCACCATAGTTTCATTGGTGTTCATGATGAACGCTACGTACATTTATCTGCTTCGGCTCTATGTGTTCCTTTACCTAGTCAGGGGAGTGGGTATCCTTTGAATCGACATTAAAATCCTCTGAATTACTAGCGCATTTCTTAGATTGCTACCAAAGTGGAGTATACAAACATCAATTGCACTTCATTGGACAAGGAATTCTGCGATTTTGAGTATTGCTATCTAAAGTCGGTGAATCGGACATACAAGTACATGTCGCTAAAAGTGAATTTGTATAAAATTCCCATTAGACAAGTGAAAGTATGATTATAGAGCTAAATTTGTGTATTTTTCAAGTTGTTGTGATCTCTCACCTGTTCTAGATAAACATTTCCCTGTTCAAGCGATTCAATGGCTATAAGCCTTTCCTCTACAATATCACCGTGGATGCCTGTAAAGTAATAAAATATCCTAAATCAAACCCAGTGTTTGGTTGGTTTTATAATCTTTTTAGCGCACACTCTAACATGAATCATACCTGCCCCTTCGATGTAAGTATACACGCAACATATTATCTTACTCTACAAATTTGGTTTCCTCCAGCAAGATCTGGTGGTGGATAAGCTGTCTACCGACTATATTAACAAGCAATTCACGGAAGTTCTCCCATATCCCCATGGCCAATACCTTTTCCATTCCAACTGGTTTGCTAATAACGTAAATCGAGCTTCTGTCAACGTGTACGGGACACTTTCCTAAACTTTGTAAAATAAAAACAATAATATATATCTATTATGGGCACGGAAAAACTTCAAATTGATTGAGAAATTAGATAATCCTGTAAAGATTATCCATTCATTGATCTTTTAGTGAGACTGTCGATGATGCTCAGTTGCTCGACATTATTGTGATCCGATAATTACTTACACAGTTATAGGTCTGTCATGCCGTAATCGTTCCAATTTATTTAAACAGTCCAAATGGACAGTAACGAGCATAACAAAACAATTAAACTATCATAATAATAATAGGTTCATTGACCACGAAAAAGTTAATAGAGGTTTTGAGGCTTATTCAAAATATCGGGTTTTTGTCGGATCATGGCCAAACCCCAACCGATTTTCCTCGGGGATACCGCTTTTTCGTGCCGTAAGAGTTTCCTGCTTTTTTTGAGTGTATGTTACGGGGGTAAGCAGGCGAGTGGCGACTTCTTAGGCAGATATATTGAGTGTAAAAGTGTCACTGCCATGCCCAGTGCCCGTTGTGCTGGGCGCTGCAACAAAGTAGAATTTGAATATTATTGTCACCCACAACCGACACACACACACACAAACACACCACTAGCACACACACACTGTTACATGGGGCCCCAGGCACCAACACACGTACACTTGGACACGGAACTGCAACCTGGAGAGCAGCAGCAGGAGCAGCCACTACTGCACTCACTATTTAATACTGTTTGTGAAAAATAATAGCTCGGCTACCCCAGAGAGAGAGAGACAGAGTGAGAGAGAGAGTGAGAGGGAGAGAGAGAGGGACAGAAAGAGAGCGAGGAAGAGAGGGTTAGAAATAGTGTGGTGGTAAAGAGTCAGAACGAGTACGCCCCTGGCGGTGCCGTAAATTCAAATTAAGTCGCCCAACTTGCTGACAGTTAAAATCTTGGTAACAAAAATGTGCAGAGCCTCGTCGCTGGCACCAGAGAGCGGGGCGACGCAGACCCCCCAAGGAGATCAGCTGCGCCCCAGGTGTGTGAGTATATGCATATTTGCATCCGTGTGTATCTGTGTGTGTGTGTTAGTTAGTAGTTTGTTTTAGCATCGCACGCAGTTGGCTGTGAATTTATTGCCGCAAAATGCAGCACGAACGGTATTCCCCAGAAGTGCAGATGGATTAAGTGTGTCCTCTATGGATGTGCATGGATGTGCGTGGATGTTGGTGTATCCATATGATTGCGTTTCATTTTAATTAAATACTTGGACCAACAAGCACTCTTGATACGCAATCCGATAGACAGGCATAAAATGTCAAGGCCTTCTGCTCGTTTTCACCTTGACAGCCTGCCCCGTCTGCCCCGCCTGTGCAGCCCATCGTCACCTCCTTCAATTGGCCGAAGGACCGCCGGCCGCCTCACTTACGTAGCATTTTGGGGTCATCATTGAAATCAATAAACGCTCCGAAAGTGGTACAAAGTGCGATTTTAAAGAACCGGACAGAGAGGGATGCCGAACACTTTTCTTTGCCGGGCAAAGTTGGGAGATTTTCCTTTGCTTGGGAAACTTTCTCAGCTGAGGTGAGACAAAATCAGGAGAAGCTGTGTGCTAAATTATGATGAACAACCGTGCTTTTTCTGCAGGTTTCGTTGATAGTCCCGCGGCAATTACTCGATATCAAATAGACTCTTGCATTGCATTGCATTGCATTTTCGTCTTCGTTTTTCTCAGCTTTACATTCAATTCCAAGGCTGATTGCACGCTACAGCCGAGTGTTTAATAATAAAATTCAATTTCATTTTATTTTCTCTGTGTCTCGTCTTACTCGGCGCTGCTGGAAATTTGAAGCCAATTAAAAATGCATTCAACGGCAGCGACAGGAAATAAGTGGCAGGCTGGGAGGCTGGGAAGCAGAAACAGAGCTGAGCAGCACCAAGCAGAACAGAACAGAACAGAGCAGAGCAGAAGAGAGAAATGAAAAGACAAATTGACAGGCGAGCGCCGGAGAAAAATGCGCCGGGGACAGTGACACAGCGGAGGCACAAGACAGCCCAAGGACACCATGGCACAATCCCACCCCACGGCCCCGTGGCCGTATCCGGTCAATGGGGACCTCGGGACTCAGCAGAGATGTCAACGATGATGGGATGGAATTTTTTATATAGAAATAAATATGATTGCCATGATATGTGCAATCAGGCAAATGGCAAATGCAAGGATCGAATCGAATATTTTAATCAACTTTCGAGGCTAAACCTCAAATATTCCGCTCTGACAAAAGCACAATCCAAACGCTTGAGGCAAGCATTAAAAGGATTGCAGTGCAAACAAAGGCTTGGCGCTTCTGGATGTGGAGGCTTTTAAATCCTGCCCCATCCAGTTTGGAGTGCGAATTTGCCGGAAAAGTGCACAAGAAACGCCACTTTACATGCCAAATCGTAAATATTTTGCCATGAAAACAGCAGCAAGCGACTGCCAGCCCTGGCTCCGAGTGGAGTGAAGTTGTTTCGTTTTTTTTTCCATTTATATTTTTTTTGTTCCATTCTGCACCTGTAACGGCAACCGTCGCCTCGGGCTGTGGCAGTGGCAGAGGCAGAACGCATCGAGTGTGAATGAAGTGCGCACTCGGTCGCTTTGCGGCGTTTTGCCGGAGTAGGAAATGAAAAACACTGAAATAATACACAGAACAGAAATGCCGCTACAAATGCTGTTTCTTTTTTTGCGCACTTCCCTATGACACTTGGTGGCCAGCCATGTGGGGCTGGGTGGGAGTGGAGGTGGAGGTGGGACATCTCCCATGCTTGTCGAGCAGGTTTCCTAATGGCAGGCGTCGGAAAACGGCATAGTAATGATGACATGTTAGATGTGCGGACTTGCTGATACCCACTGGGCTGAAGAACACATGCGTAGGAAATATTTATAAATATATAATTAATATAATTAATTAATTAAATAATTTAATATTATTTATTTAAAATAAATAATATTTAGCAGCAGCTAATGATGACTTGGAAGTCACTTATTCTACGAAAGAACAGACCTTTTAGACAAAACCAAATGGCTTACACCATTTCTTCGTCCGCCCTTTCAGCTTCTCCTTTATAAATCGCAAGTACGAGTATAAGCGCCATAATTCGACCCAACATAGCTGCTTATCTTTCATTGGGTATCAAAAACTCAACCTGCAACTCGTAATTATGAGATGCCATTTTTAGCAGCTAAAAGCTATGCTCTGCTCCTGCTCCTGCTCCTGCTCCTGTTTCTGCTCCTGTCATAATGTTGCTGCTGCTGTTCGCAGTCGAGTGGAGGAAGGTGCAACAAAATATTCAAGGTGGCTGCAACAGCCAAGTTGAGGCAGACTGTCAGTGTGGGTTACATGGGAAGCTTTAATTGCAGCTCCCATAAAAGGTCTGAAGGTGCCCTTTAAACGGCCTGCCAGTCGATGGGAAAGAAAACCTTGTAAGAGACTGGCTTTTGGTCGTTGAGAAAAGTTTATGTTGAAAATAAACCCGAATGCAGGGCAGTTGAGGCAACAGACTTCACTATTCCGTCTTGGCAGCACAGTTTTCTGCTTTGCTAGTGCTGGATTCCCCGAACACACACACACTCACACATACCTTGGCTGCCCCAGCTGCCCCATAATCAATTTTGATGCTGCCCCAGCAACAGCAACCAGCAACCAGCACAATTATGTAGTGTGGGTGCATGTTGAACATATCCCTTTCAGAGTGGGCCACAACATCTAACTGGGAGGCCGGTCGTGGCTGCAGCTCCGTGGAACAAAGACCACAACCGACTGCCCTCAGCCTGGGGACAGGAAATGCATCTTGGCCTGGCCAGCTGGATGGCCGAGCTCCTTGGCCTGGCCTTCTGGCATGCCGTGGCTTGGCGCTTTTATATTGTTGTTGCTGTTGCTGCTGTTCATTTTTGACATAAACATTATGATGTATTCGGTTCAGTAATTTTTATTGTATTTTTTCTCATTTTTCTTGGCCTGCCTGCTGCCACTGCCTTTGCCTCTGCCTCAGACTTGTGTTCCATCCTGGGCTTGCCGCGGGCTGGCTCTGTTTACTTGGCCGAAGCTGCCCCTTTGCTCGCTTTAATATAACCAACATTTCCCCAGAGCTTTTGTGATGATTTTGCTTTTATTAAAAATATGCGAGAACCTCCTTACCCTTCCAACGACGCCTCTCCTTCGACTGCTTTGAGTGTAGCATGCTGCATTGCTTTCGCAGTTGTTTATTATGTGCAGGACTTTCCATTCACAAGAAGAGAATTACACATTACTGTGTCCATATATATTTATTTATTGTGTGTTTTTGTGTGTCGTATATGTGCACTTAAAGCACAATAAATATTGCACAATGTGGCCTCGAGCACACACACACACATTGTCTGGTTCAGTGGAGACCCAATCCAGAGATGGATGTTTGCTTATTTTCTAATCAAACAAATTTCAATCACTCAAATTTCGTAGCACACTTTTCAGCAACCGCAGAGAGGGGAATGGGGAGTTACAGATTGATCTACAGTGCATTTGTTATTGTTGTATTTAAGGACTTCTGGGGATTTTAGTTTTATTTCATTTTATTTTTGTTTTTTCTGGAATTTTTGTTGTCTTTTGTGTGTGTGTTTTTTTTTTGGTTTGGTGTATTTTCTTGTTGGCTTATTGCGTATGCAAATCCCAAAAGCTTCGGCCAACTTGCTCGGCTTGCTCGTAGATAAGTGCATTTGTCAGTCATTCCATTTGTGTCCTGCCAGGCTCTCCGGAGTGCGAGCAGGAGTGGAGGGTCCTTGTCGTCGTATGGTTTACTCCTGGGTAAAGTACCAATTGTCTTCATTGATTTTACTTCAACACTGTTCCTTCGCTTCCTGTTGGCTCTCCATGTGCTGACTTGTTGATGGCCACCAATCTGATGCAATCTGATGTTTAGCTTCTGGGAAGCTATCCTCAGGATTAGCTCTGCATTTGTTAGGAGAGTCTTGTACTGTATCGTATTGTATGACATACTTGCAGTTTTTAAATCTGCTAACATTTCCTAAAAAGATTCAGTAAATGGAAGTGTTATAAATGCCTTAAAAGAGAGAGGGCAGTACGAGACGAAAACGAGTTTGTTGCTGGTTACATTTACAGATGCTAGTTCTGCTGCTGGTGCCCAGCTACAAAGGTGCCTCCTGCGTGACTGGCTGTATCTGTGGCAGGGTGCAGCGCAACTCTAATTATATTTAATGTTTTTGAGTCAAGGACCGGCTCCGACACTTTGCCAGTTGCAGCACGGTACAGGAACAAACTCCAGTGTCAGTTCAAGCACGGTTTTCCCTGTCCCAACATTTTCCCAACGTTTTTCGCTGTTTGTGTATTTAAGCATCTGTGTGAGGTCTTCTCTGTGTTTGTGTGTGTTGGCGTGCTTATGTGCGTGTTTACACATAATACTTTCATGCTTTTATTAGGGGATTAATGTTGCCTCTCCGCTGGCATATTTTCCTGGCTCACACTTTTGCCCCACTCAGGACGACCATCCAATTAGCAGAGCATAAATCAAATTAACTTGGTCCGCATCCGGTTTGGGTCGCTGATTCGTCCGATAGTTGCTGACAGAGAGCATTGATTTGCCAGCTAATTGCCTTAAAGGATTATTTTCCTCTTACACTCTAAGCCGGCCGAAAGATAGAGGCCAGCAACAGCCTCTGGACAAAGGCGAACGAGAAACTAAGCCATTCAAAGGCGACCATCCAGGCTGAATCAACAGACAAACATTCAGATAAGAAGCCGACAGGCGAGATTCTTTGTTTCTTTGTTTCGCCGGAGAACAAAGGGACTCCCTAATGACAGATACATTCCCTGGCCATAAATCTTTAATGGCGATATGAAACGATCCTTCCTATGGGCCCATAGCCATATCATTCGGCTTGCACCAAATTGAAGGTCTCTTAATTGAGGAATTTCAATGCCATGAAAGCTTTCTCCTGACTCCTCGCCAACACGATTCATCAATCTACAATCTGTAAAGTTTTCCCCATCCCAAAGCCTGACACGGGTACATTTTGTAATTAAGCCACCAGCCAGTTCATGTCAGTAGGTTGCGGAATGTTGCGTATACGCCCCATAGGCAATGACACGCACTGGGAGGCACCGGTACCGACATTCAGGTCCACCAGGCCTTTGAGTTCTTTAGGAATTTGTAATGCCTACCGATTGGAAGTTATAACAACGACACCTACATAGCCCTAAGCTCTGGCGGCATATTCCTCCATATATGTGCGCAGAATGGAGGTAGTGTTTCCGCTGCGGTTGAAATATTTGCACATGTCAACGTGTGGCCAAATTTTTGTGATATATGCACATTATGCGAGAGCAATGCCGGGCCAAATGTGCATTTAAAATGTCAGCATGACTGCAATCAGTCCGGGGCGCAGCGTGCCAGACGCACGTAATGCGCTTAAGGACGGCAGCCTCCAGGTTTGTGTGTGTGTGTTTGTGTGAGGGAGAGACCTACCACTTACATAATTAAAATGCAAACAAGAGAAACGTGTTTGCATATTGAATTTAATACATAATTAAATATAAACTGTATGTTTTACTTTTAGCTGGCAAAAATAATGATTAATGTCTGAACATCGTAATTGATATATGTATCCATAAACCTTATAGAAAAACCCCGCCTGGCAACTGCAATTAATTGGTTTCTCTGCCTTCCTGTTACACAACTTTTCTGAGACGCTCGCCGGCGTTTTCCGGGGATCTGGGAAAAGTTTTGCTAACAAAAATTGAATCAACTCCCAACTTGCCAAAATTGTTTTTATAATGTGCAACTTTTCAAAACGCCCCGCCCCACTCTGTGCCCCCGTACAAGGCTAGACTAATAGAGCGTGAGCAGGAAACAAAAATGGTGGGGGGAAGGCGAAAATTAAATTTTCGCCTGCGGCCGATGTTGTGTTGTGGCAGATTAAATTTATGCCCTGTGTTTAAGGCAGCGCATTTTTCAGCAGCACAAATGGCAACAAACTGTCAACGCCAGTGGCCAAAAGGAGCACTCACCTCCTGCCACTCCGCTACTGCACATGCATATACGCTGCTCATGTGCTACCCAGGCGCCGGTACCGGGGAGGAGGCGTGTCGCGGTGAAACCGCAAATAAATTCAACAGCAGGCAGTTAGCTCATATTTCCAGACAACCGCAGTGCACACACACACACACGCCCCCAGTGAGAAACAAGAAGGAAATAGTTTGAAGTGGAAGTTTTAGGTACCCTTGTCCCTACTGCAGTTATATGATAAGGCCTGATAATTATAGTCCCAATGTTCCTATGCTTGCAATAATTTAGAAGGTTTAACTTAAAGCCGAAGGACTACCAATAGTTAAACATTCACTATGATTCTGTCTTCTTATTCCAGGCAAGACATCTTCCGATACATATCTTTCCTCCAAGGCAATATAGCCTCTTATTGTACATATATCAAAAAAAATGTTGGATGACTGTTTCTGCAGCGCTCTCAGATTTCATCCACAGCTTTGGCAGAGTGAAATATTTTGCAGCTGCAAAAGGAGTAAATAAAACGTTCGAATTATTTATTAGAGAAAATTAAGGCTGTTTAATAGAGTTAATAGCGCCAGAGAAATTATAAGCCAGAATAAAGCAAATTGCTAAACCAAATGGGAACGGCTTTTAACCGCCATCAAATGCAGCAAATTCAATTAAACCTGTTAGAGTCCTCATTCCAAATGAGTCAATTCAGTGAATTTTGACGAGCCAATCACTTGGCAAAACACATGAATATTCTAATGACTACATGAGGCATCAGAGAGAGCTAGACTAAGCGTTTCAATTGCAATTATTTGTATGTGAATTGTCACATGTCCCGGCAGGACCTAGTCGAGTGTTTGGCCAGACAATGCCAGTGATTAAAATTGCCAGCTCTGGCCTAATTATTGCAATTAGTTTTGCTGGAGAGCCCAAAGCCCAAAGGCAAATTGCTGACCCAAATTGTGTGTCCAGGAAAACAATTAGATTGGAGACGTTGACGACACTGTTGCACAGAACCATGAAGCGAATGCCTCTCAGGGTCAAGGCTTGGCTAATAAATAGGAGGCGGTGTGTGGATTCCACACAAGTTGAAAGTGAATTTATGTGTTGCATATTTTGACCAAAAAATATTTGCCATAAATCTCGATAAAAGGCGAGTAACTTGCATTTGCATCTGTTGGGAGTGGCAGGGGCAGGAGAAGGAGCAGCTGCAGCTGCAGGAGGACTTGCCGCAGCATAGACTTCCGGTTGGTCGGGCTGGCAGGCTGGCTGGCAACTCTGGCAGCCGCGTGCACTCAGCTAAATGAAAACGTGCACGATTTTTCCAAATAGTTTAGTGCCAGCCAACATGATGCGCGTTATTTTATCTCTGTGTGAGAGGAGTGACTGGAGAGGAGGAACGGGACTGTTCATGGGGCAGGCCGCGCACAAGCAGCCACATAAAGTAAGCAGCAAGATGCCGCAAAAGTAAAGCAGGTTGCAACAGCAGCAAAAGCAGAAGACATGCAGAGCATATCAAGCAGAAAGGAGGTGCAGTCTCGAAGGCGGAAGACTGTCCAATGGCTGGCCGTATTATTTTTCTTTCGTTTTCCATGGAGCGTGGAGCTTGGAGCGTGGAGCGAAAGTGTTGTGTGGCACAAGACAATGCCGAGCAGAAGTTTAAAGCAGCTGCTGCAAGTCTTCGCTGCCACTTGCAGCCTCCCCTCTCCCCGGGCTGGTCGGGGATTTTGGGGGCTGCCATGTAGGTCGGCTGTCTGTATGCGATGCTTAATTTGATCATTTATCAAGTGGAAAGTACATGAGCTAGGTCTGCCCTGCTTCGCCTCGCCTCGCAGTCTCTCCCCTGACTGACAAATCTAAACAGGCATGTAATCATTTCTGCTGAGGTCTTAATGCCGCAACGCTGACACTGTCTGCAGTCATAGTCAGTTAGTTAAAGTCCACATACTCCTTTGGTTAGCCATTTCCCTCTGCCTCTGTCTCTGTCTGAGCCACGCGGCGTATGCGCAATATTTAGAATGCATGCGGGCTTTGTTGCTGTCGCCGCATCTGCCTCTGTTTTCTGGCATCTTCTTTACTTGATGTGAAATTTTCCGAGCGCCCTTGGTTTCTGTGGCTGCAGTTTGGAATTAAACATGACAGCCTTGATTAAAATGTATAACAATGCGTGTGTCTATACCAAAGAAGGGAAAAAAGGGAAGAAGGGGCGCGAGCATAATGCATGGTATAATATAGAACATTGCGAAATACATTACTCCAAGTAGAAACCAAGATGAATAGCTTCCAAGTCAATCGTTAAACTAGTTTTAGTGGTGATAACTTTAAGAAATACATTTGAATTCCATCAGTTGGCTATCCTCAAAGTAAAACCCATTTCATGGGTCCTATTCAGACAGATAGATACAGTTGGAAATGGTTATGACTGCCCCTGTTTATGGCCACACGCTAAATCGGGCAAAGGCAAATTTTACCCAGCATTTCATCTAATTTTCAGCACTTAACTTGAACTCCATTTAGTCAGTTCTGCTTCCATGGCTTTCAAGTCCCTGTACCTCCTTTTGAAATGGCCGCCAGCGCGTCAACATAACATTTTTCGCTTTATAAATATTTGAACGCTTAAAAGCTAGCAAGGACCCGAAAGAACGGGCCAAGAGAGCTGCAATTGCAGTTGAGAGCAACAACACTCATCCCTCCCATCCAAGCATCCCATCCTTTTGGCAGCTCTAGCTGTTTTCGGTGCCCTGGCTGCTCGGGGAGCAAAGGCGATAATCGCATGAGGTTGAGCGTTTTATTGGCTGTGCTTATGCTCATAAAAGTCAGCCAGTAGAGAATGCACTAGCTCCCTCCGAGATACCATTGCGCAGTTTGTCCCACTGGAGTTTTTCGGGTGGCTAATTGGGATTTGTGGACCTGGCAGGCCGAAACCAGGACAAAGAGCAGCACCGCAGCTGACACTTTAAGCCCACTGAAGATCGCATTTGCATTTGCATTTGGATATGCGTTTGCATTTGCATTTGGATTCCGTTTGCCTGCCCATGAAAATAGTCATAATAACGAGAGCAGCAAAATGAGCCTCCGGGGGCAGTGGCAGCCCATCCTGACTTTCCTGTGGTGAATATTGCATTACTTTGCATTATCCTTGTACCCTGGCATGTGAAATTGTTGGATCTGCTGGATTGGGAGGGGGTGGAGGTGGAGCTGAAGGAATTGCACAGCCGCCGTGTGGGTTGTGGGTGGAGGGAGCCTCTGGTAATACTGTTATTGTTAGTATTATTGCGCTCAATGTGGCACAAAAGTTAGCTGCTTTACTGCCAGCTCCGGCCTTAGACCGCAAAGTTGGTGCAGAACTTTCTGCTCTGCTTGTGCCTGCTTGACATATAAATTTTAATTTTGCCTTCGCCAGGGACGCACCATGAAGGGGGCGGAACTTTTGCGGCATGCCACACAACAGAACGCAACACAAACACAAGACCCAGACCCAGACCCGAAACGCAGCTAAAGTTGCATTGGCCACACTCGAGAACATCTGAAGCGGACAGCAGTGGCCCACGAGTGGCATCTGCACGATGAAAAGAGCGCCCGGGCGGCGGTTCAAGGCCGTGGCCAGTCAGAGGACCAGCATCAATTTATGAAGCCGCAGTAGAGAACAGACGGACAGGCAGACAGACGGGCGGGCCCTCAACGAAATGTAATTTATCGAGTCTGACGCTTGTCAGCGGCGTGTGAAGCTGCTTGAATTTATGTGGGTCGAACAGGGAGCAGGACTCCCCTTCGCCAACTTTCTGTGAAGGTTGATCTAAAGACGAGAGGCAGCACTTGAGTTGAAAGGAAACCAAACCGAACCCTTTGACAACTTTTAGGCGCAAACGGAAATTAAAAGTAAAGGCAAACAATTTGAAGAAAAGGGAAGGGTAGACAGGTCCTAATAGGATTGCTTGATATGTACACACATCTCATCCCCATGCCAGTGCTTCATATTCTATTTATTAGAAAAAGGAAAAGGGCAACGGCACATTAAACAACAGAGAACACAGAGCCCTACACTCGGAGCCACCACCAGCACCATTCATGCCCCTGTCAACCGCTATCTTCGTTTTCAGGAGACACTCCCACCTGCTGCTGCTGCTGCTCTTGCTACTGCTGCTACTGGTGCTGCCTCCATCCGTGGCAGCGCAGAGCCCGCAGCAAGAGTAAAAGACAACTGCGGCTTTTATTGTTTCCGCTGTTGACATTATCACGGCAGCGACACCTGCCGGGATAGGTTGGCAAGCGTTTTATTGTTTTGCGCTAGATGCAATGTGACAGATGTCCCGCCCCTGCTCCCCGCCCGCCCTCGCGCACTCCACGATGTGTGTGTGTGACAGAGGCAGCCTTTGCCACAAGGCTAAAAGTCAATATCGCGCATACGCCACATTGGCCCATTAAGATAATTAAAAGCTGGGCCCAGCCCCCGTGCCGAGCAACAGTTGGCAAAGGGATCACTCAGTAAACATGCAAAATACGCACCGAAACAGAGGCGTCGACAAGTCAGAGACGGGCCACTCTATTAACCAACTGCCGCTGAATAATTAGACAGCTTCCGGCTGCGTTTCCGCTTTCCGGTGGCGTTTGAGTGCATAAATTATGGCAGATACTCCTCAATGGCAGCCATTACTGCACAAAAAGCGAAGAAAAACCCACCAAAGTCCGACTCTAAAAAGTAAATGCCCAGCTGTTGCTGAGGTTTTGTTTGCCAAGGAGGAAGACAAGGAGAAGGAGTGGGCTGTCATTTGACTTCGCGTTTTGTCATCGCCAGCTGGCGCCAATTGTGATTTAGTGCCCGGCATTTCTTTGCATCGCGCGGAGGTCCAAATCAAAAGTGCATAAATAATGTCAGCTTGAGTTACCGCATTGATATCATTTACATTTCCGCTCTCGCATTCATCGCAGGCATCGGAAGCGCAGCGCTTACACGCCTGTCGCTCACCTTATTTATTATGCATTCAGCAGCAATTGGAGTGATATTTTTTGTTCTATTCTTTCCCGGGCAGTGGCTCTCTGCCTCTCCCCAACGCTGATCAATTATTCGGGGTCGTCTGGGGAAAGAATCCATCCATCTGAAATCCATCTAAATTACTACGGAACGATGATTGGATGCCGATTAAAATGATGGCAAATTGTGCACTACAATTTAATTACCAAAATTGACGGCAGCAATTTCTGGGCAACCGAACCAAATTGCCCGCCAGTTACCCTGTCAGAGAACAGGGAAAACAGAAAAATGGAAAACAAAACAGTAACCGTAACCCCCCAGAGCATGTCCAACATTTAAGAGAGCACTTCAGCAGAGTTTCGACGTCTTGATATCGGGCATGCGAGGAAAGTGCAAATGAGAGTCTCTCCTCCCCAGATCGGCCTAATTTCTGCCTATTCCTGTAACAGAGAAACCTTCTGTCAGAGCTTCTGTGGAACATTGATTTGCAGAGATTACACACAACTGGAAATGTCTATTGGTTCATCGTGGCCTGCTGTCATCGGGATTGCTAAGCCTGATATTCCCGGGCTTCTGACAATGGGTGCTACTCTGCAATGCAAACGCTCGCATTTTACGAGAACTGTTTATTTGGAATGCAACGATGCATTGTTGCCACAGACCCTGTCACCCCCTCTCCATTCGGTGGCAAACGTCAAAGGGACAACTGCAACATGCCGAAAAAAAGGCCCGAAAAAGAGGAGCCAGCCATAACCATTTTTTATGCAACTCTTTTTGCGGTTGCCGTTAACGCTGATTTATGAGTGTTAAGTTAATTTGAGGCTGCCTACTCCTATCCCCCATCGTCCCGTCGCCCCGTTGCAGTCCCCGCAGTGCCGTCCCCCGATGCGGCGTTGATTGGGCGCCACAGCAGTCATCCCCCGGGTTCCGCTACTCCATCATTCTAGGCTTCCAGCCACACCGCTGCTGCAGCTCATGCATGTTTAAGAGGCACACTACTCTCCCGCAGAATGCAAATAGCTACGCTGCGGAAATGCACTTTGAGTTATAGTCAAAATACATATAAAACGCACAGTTGCATTTACGAGATCTCGGCCTGTACAAGTACCCGGGAAAATGGAGAGCGGTGCAATTTTACACCTCCACCTTGCGGGAAGTAAAACTTGGAACTTTAAACACACCGAGTTTCTTGCAGGACCATGCGTGCGATTGGCCTTAAACTTTGTTTCGACAGGTAACGAAAGATTCTGGTCGATTTATCATGAGGTTAAATGCATTGGAAGACAATCAACAGGGAACAGATATATATAGTTATGAAGGATTTCAACCAATAGCATCCGTCCAAGAACAACGCTGTTGAAGCAGAGAGAAGCACTAGATCGGTTCGACACTACACCAGTTGGCTGTCATGTTGCTCGACAGCCCTTCCCTTGGTAAAATGGTCCATTTGGGTTATTCTTTCTGCATAATACTTTCCTTTCTTGTTAGCGGTAATCTATAAAGAAGATCTGGATAATATTTAATACAACAAAATTTCTTTTTCACTGAGGACTCTGTATACATTTGGGGATATGCCCTTGCTTCCAATAGTTGCAGTAGAAAACCTAACTATCAATCACAATGAGAAGATCGATCGCCAAAACAAAACAAGCTGAAAGCATGTATTTTCTGTTAGATGTATACAACTTAGAACAACATACATTGATGGCTTCTATATTAGTGTATGTAAGTAGTATGTATTCAAATATATAGATCGCACACAACATCATTAGACATGCGTACATACAAAACAATAATATTAATTCTGATTCATATATGTACGTATATGACGTTGATATGTACAAACTTTTGGCTATAAAAATAGTTAAATAATACATATTTCACACACACAGAAGGAATGAAAATACATGACTACAAATTTGCATTAAATGAAATAGAGCATATATAAAGAAAATGCTTACTAGATGCTCCGTTTTCTGCAATTCTGCAGTTTTTTATAGTTTTATAAATATAAATATATAGTTTTTGCATAAATCGGAAGGTAGCTTGCATCTCCTTCTAACCATATTTCCCAATAATAATATGTTTTTGTATTCTGAAAATTTTGTTAAATATAAATAATTAAGAGTCCTATAGACTAAGATGTTTGTATACTTAAAAACTTATTTTGAAAAAGAAATCGGAAATGAGTTTTATATTCTTAGTGATTCGGATTTAGATATCTGGTTTGCTTTTGTTATTCGTCTCCATATATAGTAAAATTATAAGTCATGGATATCCGGATATGGATGGATAGCGTAAGAGTACCAACAATCAACGCCACAAGCGGCTTTGAATTATGGTAAGAGAATGAATTATTATAGCAGGGATGTTTAATGGTACATTACAGAAGGATGGCATCATAAAGTACTATTATGGTAAAGCAACAAATTGGTACTCAACTTGCAGCCAACCCCAATAGGCACAAGAGAGAGCCACTGGCGGCCGTAAGTGGAGTTCATTTGGAAAAACTCAATAGATGGAAAGTTATGCGCATGCGATCTATGAAAGACCGTTGTGGGAAAGAACTGGCTATATAAACATATAATGAAAAATCGGATGTAGAGTGAGATAGCTCATTCTTGTTAAAAAGAGACAAATGTAGAAGCAAGGGTACTATTTAGGGAATTTTTAACTACTTTTTGAATAAAATTTTACGGAACGTTTATTCAATCTGCAAGAGCAACTGATATTGGTACTTTTTCTCTATCACTCTCTCTTTTCACAGTTATCAGCAGTTATCAACTTATTTATTGTTATGCCGTGTAATTCGAATGTGCCTCTCAGTGGTAGCACCGAACTCGAGATAAGATTGCCACTCAGTTCAGTTTGAAGCTTCGACATGTACGGAACAGAAATCGACGAGGAAAATACGTGAAAATGCGCATCGGCTGTGCTTGGCTAGTGCTTTCCATACTGCTCTTCCTGGAGCTGGCACTGGCGGCCAATATATTGGCAATTTTTCCTTACCGGTTTCCCTCGCCTTTCCAGCTTATCAATCCCTTGATGCGGGCCCTTAGCCAGCGGGGCCACAAGGTGACGATGGTGACGCCAGTGAATTTCCCGCCCGACATCGAGGGAGTCCGTCACATTCGCGTGCCGTTGCTGGATATACAAACGACTGGTAAGCTTTCCAAACCAAAAAAAGAGAATCATAGTGATGAACAATCAACTTTCCTGCAGAAGTGATCGAGTCAGATCAGCTGAAGGAATATTTTTCAAGCAAATGGTCAGAGAGCTTTCTGACTTCTAGGGCTCTGTACAACATCTCTTATGCGATTTTGAGTGACAACGGAGTCCAACAGTTGCTGCGGAACAGAAGCGAACAGTTCGACATAATCACCTTGGAAACGGTGCACATGGATGCCCTCTTCGGCCTGGCTGGATTTTACAATGCACCCATAATGGGCATGTCGACCCTAAGCATCAATTGGGCAGTGGACTACATGGCGGGCAATCCCTCACCCAGTGTCTATGAGCCCATCTCACCTGCAGGTTATTCTTGGGACCGCTCCCCTCTGAGCAGGTGGTACAATTGGTTCTATATAACCGAGGAACAGCTCATAGAGCAGCTTATCTACCGGCCGGGTCAGCTGCAGCTATTGAAGCAGTTCTTTGGCTATCCACCCGAAAAGCTCAACGAACTGCGGGCCCGGTTCTCAGTGATCCTGATGAACAATCACTTCAGCATGGGCCGAGTTAGAGCCAATGTACCCAACATCATCGAGGTGGCCGGACTTCATCTCAGCGAGCCCCCGGAGCCTTGCGATGAGCAGCTGCAACGCTTCCTCGACGAGGCCGAGCACGGCGTCATCTACTTCTCGATGGGCAATGAGATCATGGTGAGGTTCCTGCCCGAGACCATGCAGCACACGCTGCTGCAGACTTTCTCCCAGCTCAAGCAGCGCATTGTCTGGAAGCGAGAGGTGGAGGCGTCGGACAATAGGTCGGATAACATCTACATTATTCATCAGTCGCCACAGCGTCAGGTGCTGTCCCATCCAAATGTCAAGCTCTTCATCACCAACGGTGGACTCCTCAGCACCATAGAAGCGGTTAACAGCGGAGTTCCCATGCTGGGACTGCCCGTCTTCTTCGACCAGTTCGGCAACATGAAGCGCATGCAGTATGTCGGCGTGGCCGAGACCCTCGATATTAACACTCTAACAGTGGAGACATTGTCTACCACCATCCGCGCCCTGCTCGAGGAACCACGATATGTCCGCAAGGCTAAGGAGCTATCGCAGTGTTTTAAGGATCGGCCCATGAATCCCCTGGAGACTGCCGTCTGGTGGACGGAGTATGCCCTACGGCACAAGGATGTCTCACACATGCGCATGAACATTGAGGAGGTTCCTTTCATGCGGTACTACAGCCTTGACAACCTGTTAATGTTGAGCCTCCGCTTTGGCCTCATAGCTGTCTTTGTGATCTTCTTAGGTATTAGGCTGGTCAAGATATATCAAGCCAGGCAGCGACTTGTACATTTGTGAAAGTATATCTATAGCAGTATCAGTATAATATCATTATTTAGTAAATAAGATCGAGAATAAAAAATAATATGTAATGTAATATGTAATTTCTGCTGAAGTACTGAATACTCGTACGTCCGTTAAAGCAAACCAAACACCGATTCCACTCAAATTCCCTGATTAAAATTAGAAACGAGTTGCTGTCTCGCCTTTCTTCGCGAGAGGGCGCACACTGCTTGAGGAAGAGTGTGGAGGGAGTGAGGATGGCCAATGCAATTTTATTTTAGATTTGGAAAAACTGATGAGGGAGAGAAAATATGGTGCATAATATTGGGCTGTAATATCTTTAACTTTTCGAAGACTTCTCTTAACATTTTTACATGCTACAAACCAGTGCCAGTGCTTATAAGTAGTGCATACTATTAGGATGATTCTCTTATATTAAGAGTTCATATTCACGTGGACTGACTAGGCATCGCAATATGCTCGCGAGACAATTACTCCCCGCCCGGCCTTTGGGGCAATCGAAAATAATGGGTTTTGTCAAAGCGATTGGCAAACTATAAAGTCGCCCCCCCCAGTAGGGAAATATTTGTAAGTCAACCAAATCTATACACAACACGGACCGAAGTCTGAATACCCTGCAAAAGAATACTCACTGTGGCAAGAGGCAGGTCAGCTCGAAACTGAAAAGGCCATACATTACTACACATGTCCAAAGATATTGTACAGGTTGTAGATACATATAAACAATAATTATCTTATCTCCCCAAAGCGGCAACACTCCCTACGAGTTCGGCCTTAACAGCTGAAATAGATAATAAACGAGTATTTCTAGCATCAGCCTTTGAAATTATGAATGAAACTTGAGTTATCTATGCAAGGTTTACTATTTTAACGAATTACTATTTAACGCACGAAGAGGAGCTTCACTGCTTGCTCTTTAATCCTCATGTAGAAATTCTTGACTGTTTTTAAGTGCAACAAACCAAGTGACGTCAGAGCTGTATAGACTTGTAGTTGTCCTTGCTCTGTGGCTGCCACACGAGCCTCCACTACAGGTTCTGCCTTTCACCTGCGTCATCGACTGCTTGCAGTGAAATCTTCATCATTTGTATTCTTCCTGGTCGGATCTATATCGAGACTGGTCTGGAAACCTTTGACCGGGGACATGTTCGTATGCCATAGAAATCATAGCAAATATTTGCGTAGAATAATAACCACAAACGTTGACACACTTACGGGGCCAGAACAACAGAGAGACAGGCAGAGTCGCCGCCAGAATGCACAAAATATGAATTCATGAACACTCATGTAAATGAGTATCTCTCGTTCTGCTGCTGCTGCTGATATTTTCGGTTCGTTTTCCATTTTTCATTTGTATTTTCGAGGTTTATTTGCACAGTGCCGCGGCATTCTTTTGTTTACGATCTGCGCTTGGTTAAGTTCGCCTGTAAAGCGGCGAAGTGAGAACAGCCCAACGAGGTCACCAGCCCAATCCGAGAGTCAAAGAGCTCTAAGAGCTCTCTGAGAGCTGATAACTTAATGGCCCTATGTAAGAATCTTCGCCTTAAAGGTTCCGCTAATACTGCAGCTCAAGTGACTTGATCATTTGATTAGGCAATCGCTTTTTGTTAATTAGTTGCAACTCGTGAAAAGTTCATTTTCATCAGATGTCTGCCATTAATTGTCGAGCTGGAATTACCCTTTACAGTTGTTATTTCATTGCCCATTGTCACTTTATTTTTCCCCATCCACATCCACATCTACATTCTGTCTGTCCATCTTTTTCTGTCTCTGCCTTGCCTTGACTTGTTGTGCCACAGATTATTAGTCGCATCCTTGATCTCAAACGGTGAAACGAAGCTACTAGCTGTCCCATCTCCACATCTCTGTCCAGTGTCAACTGCTTTTCCGTGGTGACAATAAACGGCAGTGTCGCCTAATTGCACGTGTCTATAGTTTCAGATAAACGAGAGCTCTTCGCCTGCGTGCCTTAAATGACCAAATAGGGCCAACCAACTCGATTTTGGTCAAGAATACGCGGCTGTCATTAGCCTGTTTGCTGTGGTACCAAGCCAATTGCCAAAAATTGAAATGTAGATATAATTTTGCATAATATATGCGTGAGCCGGCGTGTCTGCGTGGACTCGAAATGAGTGCGGCCATAATTCAAGCTCATAGAAACTCTGCTTTTCACAAACTGTTATTCAGCTGGGTCTGCCCATATATATCTGTACTATGTAGGCTGTTCCCCAAAGCGTTAAATGAAACCAGAAGCTGAAATACTCTTTCCGAAATCCGCTTCAACTGTCTGGAGCTAAGAAGTGTACGATTATTTGAAAGTAAACGTTATCTAAAATGTTCTTAACGATGATCTATGGCAAATATAGTTTCAAAATATTTACACATATGTTTTAGATTTAGTGCCCACCTTTGTTTGCAGAGTAATTCCAACGAAAGCTAAGAATTGGTTAACCAAATGAAAGTTATTCCTAGCATGCATTCAATTCATCTCAGGTGATAAACATTCGGGATATTTGCACAGCTTCTGGCCATGATTTGCATGCCCAATCGGAGAGCGGTTCGGGTCGGGCGTACCCCAGGGGTTAAGGTATAAGTAAGAGCAATTTGACGCTTAAGCGCACCGCTGCACAGTCCCAGCTTCACTTCGTCGGCGACAGTCAAACGTGAAGCACGATATACGAGTATTTTTCGGTACGCGACAGCAAGACGAGTCCGAGTCTGAACCCGAAGCCGAAGCCGCAGCTGAAACCAAAACTGAAGCCGCATTCGATTTCAAAGCTGAAATCAAAGTAGGCAAAAGACTTAAGCCACAAACTTGAACTTGCTTAACTGAAAACCAATTAGAGAGTGCATCGAAAAGTGTTCAACCAGCAATGAATTGTGTACTCGTATGTGTCCTGAAGTGGCAGAAGTATTCGCGATCAGATCTCATCAGAATGCCATTGAAATTGTGCAAATATTTACTCCACTGCAGTGCACTGTGGAAACAGTTTGTCCAAATCGAATCTTCGGAAAATTGAGCATTGCAGTGGGCTGCCGTTGAGGCAGCGGTTGTGTTGAGTCATGTTGCGAGCCAGGGGTTCAACAAAAATATGTGTGTCAAATATTTATCTGTTTTGTCCGCTGTAATATTTGTACAGACGGCTTTTGTTAATGAAACTTCTTGCGTCAACATACCCCTCACGGACTCCGTTCCGACTGCTCTCCAAAGCAGATGCCTTTCCACTACTCTGTCCGGCAGTCTGTCACTCCCAATAAATTTGTACTGCCTGCTGCCTGCTGCCTGCTGTCTGCCAAATTGTTCGGATTAGTTCCGTTTTTGGCTGCGCCGGCTTCTTATGCAATGGGTCAAGCGAAATTTACCGTTAATTGGTTGTTTGAACGCCTGCACAAGCCAAATACTGGGCCATCATCTTCGGCACGTTATCATCTGCTTAACTCTCGCTTTCTCACACCTCTCTACGGAGTCGGGTTTCTCTTACTCTTTCTCCGGCAATTTCTCTCTTCTTTGAATGCCTTTTCGCTGTATCAGCTATTTGACTTATTTATTTCATTATTTTTTTTACTTTTTTCCATCCAATATTTACCTTTTTTGTTTTGCTCGCCGCTTACGTAACGTGTCGTAAGCTCGTCTGGCCGGCTTTGAGCTTCGAGTCTCAGCCGCGAGTCTCTATCCCAAGCCTGGGCTGCAATCCCCATGCCATTTGCAGTTTCAGCTTTCAGATCCAGCTCCATCTCCCAGCATCCAGCAGTCAGCAGCAGCCGGTGTTGGATTCTCTCCCCCCAAACAATTTTCCTACTCTTTTGCGGCGCCTACTACTGATTTTCCTGCTGCCGTTGCTGTTGCCACCTGCATTTGGCCTCTGTTAATGCCTCTGTTAATTTCCCGTTTCATGGCAACTAATTTGTGGCGCTCTCTCTGGCTCTTGGAGTACTCGTATCTCTTTCGCTCTTTGGGTCTTCAATTGGTCAGGGCATTACAAAATTACCGCATTCTCTGCGATTGCTATTTTCTTTGGGTCTCGGCTTCGATTTGCCACATTTGTATGCAGGCTTGCGCAAAGTAAAGTTCGAGCAAACTCTGATTTGCATACGAAGCATACATTGTGGTAATCATATCTCCATACCAATGAGCAGGTATTTGTGATTTATGGCGAAAAGAGAGAGAGAGAGAGAGAGAGAGAGAAAGAGTGCGCACAGCTGATCGTCGTGCAGTGCTCTCTTCCGCTTGATATTTCTCTCTTTCGTGGCCATCGCTGCAGCTGGCCAAACAACTTTCAACGAAAGTGCAAGTGTTGCCATGGCATTGTCATAACGATAAATGGCCCAGAGAGAGACAGAGAGAGAGAGAGAGAGCAGCAAGCAGGAAGTGGGAGTGGGTTACTGGTTTAACAGTGGTAGTCTCTCATGGAAGATTGGTGGGCGTGCCACGGGGTTTTGTGCACATTTCTTCGGCCGTTAAGGAAGAGGAAACATCGTTTAGATCGAATTATCACCTATATAAAGGTTGATGTAGATGTGAGTTAAGGTTGCTGTTGCCTCAAAACCCAGTTCGTTCGCTTCTTGAGACCTTCTCGCTTAGGTTTCCGGTCTTGCCATTCAATTAGTCCATTGTCATTGAGTCTGTCTGTTTATGTAAAACCTAAAATGTATACGACTATATATTAATAATGTGAAATAAACTTAAAGTCATCAACATCGGCAACTGCGACGACGATACAACACATCAAATGAATGCCTAATTAATCATACGCCCTGTGAGCATCCAAATATTAAGTGACCTCACGTAGGGGAAAAAAACACACACAACACCAAATTGAATAATGTCTGTATTAGTATTAGGCCAAGACAAACGGAGTGAACAAATTCGAAAATAATCGCAAGCAATTTGAATTTAGACCACCGGCACAGAGGCGCAGAGAATGCTGGAAAAACTGAGTCAACTCTTGTCGAGTGGAGTGGACGTAAATTAGAGTGAAGTACTCATACAAGATTGGCTCAGCTTGTGCTGGCGTTCGAGCGGTTGACATTCGCGTCTTTGTCTTGGCCATGACCAAGAAGTTGGCTCAGAAGCGTTGCGCACTACGCTCGCTCTTGCCTCGCTTCGATTCGGTATTCATTGTTGGTTATGCGCTATTCAGTATTCAGTGTTCGGTGTTCGGTGTTCGTTATTCGGTTTTGACGCTTTTGCAAACACATTAGACCAGATTGTGGACAAGCGACTAATGCATTATTCGAATCTGTTTACCCAGCAACGATCCAAGCGCACCATGATATCCGCCAGACGGTCAGCGGGTCCGCGACCCCCGCCTTCGATGCTCTGCCTGCTGCTGCTGTCCCTGGTGACACTTCTTCTGTGGGAGGAGGGCTCCTCCATTGCCATTGCCCCGTCCACATTCGGCACGGCCATAGCACGTGCCGGGAAGATCTCCAACCAACTTAAGGTGAGTCCAAGCCCTCAGGAACCTACTTGTCTAGGTCTAAGAGTAGGTCTCTGTAGAATAAATTAAGATTCTCTGGCATAGACAAAAGAGCTGTCAGAGCTGTACATTTTGGCTGACTCGACCATTTCGGCTTTGCATTTAAATTTAAATGAAAGCCACAAAGCGCTGGGCGCGTGTCTGTGACTTTGACATCGTGTCGCGAATTTGTTGCCGCCCCAAGAGGTAACTCAACACCTGGTCTGACGTCGCCGCGGTGTTTAAGTAGCCACAATGAACGTCTCCCCGTTGTCTCAAGTTATTGTTTTCTGTTTTGGCCAAGTTGTTCGCCGTCTGCGGTAGCACTTTCTGATTGCTTTGGGCCCCCAAAGACTGCATTTACATGTGCCTGCTAATGGCTTTTATGAGCCAAGGAGTCAAAGTGGTGTCAGAGGTGGGGCTGGTCAGTTCCCATAGCCAGCGAATATGTATTTCGCACATTTGTTCTGCTGAACCCAGTAGTTTTTTTTGCAGACACCCGCGAGTGGTTTGTTTGACACCTGCCAATGAATCAGGCAGTGACACAAATCAGCGCCTCTGCTTGGGGAGGTCACATAAAGAATGCAAGTTATGGTTTTCCCTTAAAAAACTCCAATGGGTCCCGACTACGCCTCTGTTTCAATCAGACCCAAAGCCAAGCGAATCTATCCAGGAATGCCTTCGGCAATTCATATTCCAGCAATGCAGCTGATGACATTACGAATAAATTAAGCCAGTGGAAAAGATCAGAGACGACTTGCCAATACGCTGGCACCCCTACACATTTTATACTGCTCGTAAATAGCATCACGTGACACCTTACCTACTTATCATCTGGGATCCCACATTCAATTAAAAAATATATACATATGTTCATTATCGAAGCTTAAAATCTTCAATCATTAAATTATGCCCCTGACGAGCACTATCAGAATAAATATTGCTATTAAAATACAAAAACATTTCCGTTTGCCGGTCGGATAACATTGACTGATAAAACCCACAAGAGAATAACCGAGCAATGCCTGAACAATGTCTGCACCGAGCCATTGCGTGCCTTACATAACACGGGCAATAAAACAAGCCGTTAAAAATAAATCAAAACCAAAAAAATGTGTTTACAACTTCAAACAGACAGCAGATAGACAATACGAGTAACAAGTGCAACTCAAATAAGATAAACTATACAGTGTAGGGAAGGAGAAAGAGTGGGCTAAGCGATACCCTGGAGCTGAAAGAAGAACAATAAGTATAGTATTGTGCAACAAGGGAGACTAAATCATACCTCAACCTGGGAACATCACAACCCATGACTCAGGATGCCACTGTCCCAAGACACCCCATCACATCCCCCACTGCCAGGGTATTATAACGACTGCCGGGCCAAAACAAAAACGAGGAACAAGTGGAATCTAATGTGAAGCGCTGTTTGTGGCCCAAGCTCCACAGTTCGTCCCGAAACTAGCAGCGAGTGTGGCAGCAGCAACATTGGAACGGCGGAAAAGTGAAGACAGCGCACACTATTTGCAGTAACTGTCTCAGTAACTGCCGCAGTGCAAAGTGTCACCACTGAGGGGGCAGCTTGAGTTCAATAAATCAAAGTTTATAGGTTTTACATTGCAACGTGCAACAGCAGCAAATTTGTACAATTGTCGTCGGTTGCATAAAGCAAAATTGCCCGTTCCGTATCTTTGTCCGCGGCTCGCATCCCGTCTCCCGTCTCCCGTCTCCCGTGTCCCTTGTCCCCCTGTGCGCATCGTCATGCCCTGTCGCCGCCATTTGGCCTGTGGAGCTGCCGTCGTGGGCCTTGTGCTGGCCACTGCTCTAATTGTCTTTGCAATTTGTGTGCAGCGACCGAATGAATCCGGCAATCGAATAAAAACCGAGAGAAAGTCCCCCAATCCCAATGAGCCTGCTGCCGCTGTTTGGGGCGTGGCGGATTCGGATTCGGGGTCGGAGTCGGGGTCGGTTATCGGTGATTTGCAAGATTTGCCAGCAAAAGCATTTTTTTTAATCGCCACTACATCGACAACATCCACAACAACAGCCTCAACAATATCCACAACGACATCATCAGCGCCAACTGCCGCAACGGACAGCTCTTCCGGGTCACTGGACATGCGCGGAGTCCGCCAAATGGCCAGTTCTACCACGGTTTGTTTGCCATACTGATAGATAATTCTTATGCAACAGTCCAGACAATTGCATTTGTAACTTTCTATTTTACTCATACTCGCAGTACATATTGTATTGTATGTAGAGCGGCGGGCGATCTGCCGGCCTGCATTTCATTTCGCATTTCGTTTATTTTTGGATTGCGAACGTAGCGTGAAAGCGCCCATTACATAATGGATGCATTGTAAGTGGCAAAATATTATGCGAATGCATATGCACTGCACGATGATGATGATGGTGATGTGATCTGTCTGCTGCCTCACACATTTCCATATTAGACCATGTTTTTTGTTGGGCTGTAAGCTGTATTGGCGCCTGCATTTGATAGCCCACAGTCTTTGGATAACATTCCACAGTTGACAGACAACCTATCCAGACTGCTTTTAATTGCTTTCTTAAGACATTTCAGGCCGCACTTCGATTCAATTGAACAATGACCCACTTCTTAAAAGCCTTATTCACAATCCACAAATTTCAATTTGTTCGGATATCGAAACAAAAGCTAACAAGCGCATTAAACAGTTATAATTAAAGCCAAACGGCGATACGAATAGAGCCAAATTGAAAACTGTTATAAACCAGCTACACCCACATTAGCATAAGCCCAAGAAACAGAAACAGATACATATAGAGCTACGAAACGAAACGACAACATTTCGAATGAAAAACCAATACAAAACTTGACCGAATTCCGAATACCTCTCACGCACTCAGCACCCTTCCATGGTGTCTGCACCCCATTCACGTCATCCCAGTGAATGTTGACTTCGTGTGAGGGTATCCGGCAAAAGTAATTAGCATAAAAACTCATAAAATTTGAACTTGAAACTGGCCTGGCCATTCGTTGGGTATTTGTGGCGCTCCACAACAACTACATAGACTCGTAGCCAGAGCAAACCATCGTCATCTAACTGTGTCATGATTCACTACGAGACACACACCTTAATGAGAGCTCCAGTGGCTATACGGCTTCGGCTGTATCCAAATGCGAGTCTGGCTAATGCGATCGTTTCCTTTGGCAGCACGTGACTGTAGTTGTTGTTAATTGCCCTGCCTCCTCTCGAGCTTTATGTCCGAGTGTTGTGTAGTGATGCAAATGGTGTTTCAATTAAATGAAATTTCATTTGGCAGCAGCAGTCGGTGAAGGTTGGCCGTTAACAGTTAACATCATTACAAATTGGACAGCCCAAAAAATTGTCAACGTCGGACAGACGAACCCAGTGAACTTGGACTGGGCGATCTGCGTGTTTTTGTAAATTGCTCCACTAGTAACAATGCTCCAATCCTTGTATCTTTGTAATTGCAGGAGACGATGGCATGGAAGACCCTGACCTCGCATCCGAACTCCCTCGTGCAGCTGCTGCCTTCGCGGGCGATGCGCGTGGTCCAGGAGGTGGTGCGATCTCTGCGGGTGAGTCTCAAGCCACTGGCTACGGCGACCTTGACGAGACTTGTCAAACTTATGTATAAATCTGCCTGACCCAATCAAATCTCAACTTGAACGTGGAGAGCCAGCCAGCTGGCCAAACATGGCCAGGCTGCAGCTGCAACAGCAACAGCAACTGCAACAATGCCACAGCCAAATCAACTTCAACTTGGGGCTGAGGTTAAGTCAATAGCAAAGAAAGATCTGACATTTGAGAACCGCCCGTAACATATTCTCGGCCTGAGTGAAGGCGAGAACTGGCTTTTTTTGGCCATCGCCATCACCATCGCCATCGATCAGTGGCCACTGACCGAGGCAATTGCGCAACACTTGCACCATGGCACACTTCCCCAGTGCCGGTTCTAATGCAAATTCGTTGCGCAACGCTGCATTCCAAACATTCGCTGGTTGAAACCGTATTAATAAGCAATTAAAAATGCATCAAAACTTATGATATTAACCTTTATTCCGCCTTCCTCTGCAAGCAGAAGGAGCGCGAGATTGTGGCCACCACAACGCTGGGCAAGGTTCGGGGACGCTACCAGAAGTACCGCTCCGGAGAGCGAGGAGGCTACTACAGCTTCAAGGGAATGCGCTACGGAGCAGCACCGATCGGAGTCAGAAGGTGCGTTAGTCCCAGGCAATAACGTAGACCCATATATATGATATATATACCATATATTTACACTCCCACAGATTCCGCTCGGCAGAGCCAGAGAAGCCTTGGTCTGGCATCCGCGATGCCTCGAGGGAGGGCCAGAGCTGTCCGCACAAGAACATGATCCTGGACACATTCAAGGGAGACGAGGACTGTCTGTTCGTCAACGTATTCACCACCCGCATGCCCAAGGAGGATGAGGAGTCCAGCGAGCAGAATAGGCGGCCAGTGATGGTCTGGCTGCATGGTGGCGGCTTCTCCTTCGGCTCGGGCAATGCCTTCCTTTACGGACCCGACTATCTGGTGGCGGAGGACATAGTACTCGTCACGCTCAACTACAGACTGGGACCACTGGGCTTCCTCACCGCCGGACCCGATGCACCCGGCAATCAGGGACTGAAGGATCAGGTGCTGGCCCTTAAGTGGGTGCGCGACAACATAGCTGCCTTCGGTGGTGACCCCGCCCAGGTAACAGTCTTCGGGGAGTCTGCTGGGGCTTCCTCGGTGCAGCTGCTCCTGCTGTCGCCCATGGCCAAGGGACTCTTCCACCGCGCCATCTCGCAGAGTGGCTCAGCCCTGAATCCCTGGTCCATGTCCGCCAATTCCAGCAAGAGAGCCTCCCGCCTGGCAGCCAATCTAGGCTATGTGGGTGCCAACAGAACAGAGGAGATCCTGGACTTCTTGCGGCGCGTGCCCGCGATGAAGCTGGTGGAGGCAGCGCCGACCACCATCACGGCAGAGGATCAGCGCAACAATATCGGACTGCCTTTCGTTCCAAATGTCGAGGGCTATTGGAACCAGGACTCCGAAGAGGAGCAGTTCTACGAGCAGCCCTTCATCACCCAGCATCCAAGTGACATGTACCACACGCAGAATTTCCACAGCGATGTGGCCTACATGACAGGCTATAACACCCATGAAGCAATGCTCTTTATAAGAAGTAAGTGTGGGGCATTCCCTAAAGGTAATGGTTTAGTTTAACCATCTTCAACTCCTCAACTTAGGACTTCGAAAGAATCCTCAGTTGCTGGGCATAATTGAGAACGACTTTGGACGCCTGGTGCCACAGGACTTGAATGCCACCCATGTCCATGACAGGATCACCCGCGAGATACGCTCCTTCTACCTGGGGAACAAGCATGTGGGCATTGAATCCGTCGATGAGATGATAGCGGTGGGTGCACTTACCACTGAATGAACTTCATATCATTATAATGCACGATCTTCTATTGCAGCTCCTCACTGATCTCATGTTCCTGCAAGGCATTCGGCGCACTGCCCGTAATCATGCCAAGTATGGAAGCGCTCCTGTCTACATGTACCGCTTCTCCTTCGATGGTGCCCTGGGGCTGTACAAGCGGATGCTGGGCATTCCCCGACCGGGGGTCTGTCACGGCGATGAGCTGGGATATCTCTTCAAATTTGGCTTCTTCAACCTGAGCCTGGACCCCAAGTCGCTGGAGGTGCAGGTTAAGAATCGCATGGTGCGCATGTGGACGAATTTCGCCAAATACGGGTGAGTCATAGAGAGAAGCTCCTCGAAGTTTTCTTGAATTTTAATTTTGTATGGTTTCAGCACACCCACGCCCGATGCTGAGGATCCGTATTTGACCACAAAGTGGGCGCCCATCGATCCATCGAATGTGATGAATAGCCTCAACTACCTGGACATCTCGGGAACTCTTGCCATGAAGACGAATCCAGAGCCGGAACGACAGAGGTTCTGGGACGAGATGTATCAGCATTACAATGGTGCTGCCATGTAAAGTGCACACGCACACCCACACACATACACATGCACCACACACTCACTCACCCACACACAACACATATACATGAACACATATTTCGTATTGCCATTTTGTGAAAGAGAAAGAGCGCACGAAAACCAGAATATTTAAAAGCAAACTTCATTGTACAATTTTCGTAGTCTGTAGGAATTTCTAGCTATATTCTTAGCTATATTACTTAGCATTTTAGCTTGTAAGTGTTGCAGCATTTATCCACCCCAACACCCGCACACACCCACACCCACACCCATACACATACACACTATTCTGATAACCAAATGTCAAGATATTTTTCCTTACAACACCATATACCATATATAGTACGTGTATCGGCAATAAGCAGGTGTAAATAGTCAGAGTCCATCTTATGTCGAAGAATGCCAACCAGAGAAACCTTTTACGATGTTTTTGTAAAAAGAAATAAATATTATTTTATTATTAAATTAAATTGTGTTGCTTTAGAGGGATTTGAAAAACGGTTGAGAAAGCGCCTTTCCCGCCCTGCTGTCACGTCATCTAGCGGTGAAGAAGTATTCTACTTTTCGCTGCATACCTTTGGGCTGGTCCCGCCATCTAACGGTGGCTATTGGTGTTGAGTAACTTTGTGGTGAAAATCTTAGATTTAAAAATATTTTCGCAGAAAATATAGAAATCTCTCAGAAATAAGCTAATTAGGAAAGTCAATCAAAGCAAATTGCTGACTTTTACAGAAATAGCCACACAGCCGGAGACCTTTCCATCGATTTGCCAATAAATTAACAGCCACAGCCTGGACGAGGGGATCATAAAGTGGCTGTTTGATTGACTACAAATTTGCACTTGACGCGAGTTGCGTCGCCCTCCGAACGGGTTGGAGTGGGGAACGACACGAGTATCTCAGTTTGTATGTATCTGTATGCCGCATACGAATATATCTCGGGGGGTCGCGTACTCGCCTGCTGGGCAACAAAGCTGATTATTCAATTATAGCAGCGGCTTTGGCGCTCTTCATCAGTGGCTGCGGCTGCGGCTGCGACAACGGCTGCTGCCATTCACAATTTAGTTTGTAATAAATTATGCTGTTGCTGCCACACGGTTATCATTGTGACCCCGCACACAAGCCACCTCCCCTAGACACGGGCATGGGCATGGACATGATGGGCATGACGGAAGAGAATTGAAAAAAGCACTACCGCATAGAAACCGAGCAGGCTAGCATTTTGGATCACGGGTTGGTGACACTTCGGAAGTGTTTCAAAAGTCAGTTCATTATACACCAAACACACAAACAAACAAACAAATGAAATTTGCTTTTATTTAAAATTGTACAAGATGGACTCTAAGAAGGCATTGGCAGTGGTCAATCGAGTGGGAACCATGAAGGCGGTCCGTGTCTGTTTTCTCCGAAATGGGGATCCATTCTTCCGAGGCGTCATGCTCTCTGTGTCCCCATGCAAATACAGAGATTTTGGCATACTCTTGGAGGACGTTACCCGCGTCCTGCACTCACATGTCGTGCTCCGATCGGGCATCGAACACATATGGCGCACTAATGGCACTCCGATTACCTTTCTGGATTCCTTTTTGGATGGGGACATCGTCGTCTGCTGCTGCCGGTACGAGAGGTTCATCGAAATGGACTACTCTGTGAGTAGACATTTTGGACGGCTGCGGACAGCGATACCACGCTGGATTAACAGTCGGAAGTCCTCTAATGAAACGATGCCAAAGGTCCTTCCCGACTCCGTTGCGATCTACATTGATGAACGCTTCAGGTTAGTGAATAGCCAAACGACCGCTATCTGCTTGGCTAAGCCCAAGACGAAGGAAGTCCGGAGATGCATTGTCAAGGTGGTGAACGAGAAGTACATGCTCAATCATGATGCCAAGTACAAAGAAGTGGAGATCATGCGCAAGCTGCAGACCCATCCGAACGTCGTTGATCTAATTTTCACCGTTCACAGGCCGGGGTACCCGTACACATTTTTTGTGATCGAGTGCATGGCCTGCAGTGTGCAAGATATGAGGACTCGCCAAGGCAGGATTCCCGAGCCCACAGTCCACAGGGTCATGAGAGACGTCGCCTGTGGCCTGACCTACATACACGCCAATGGAATCATCCATCGCGACATAAAACCCGATAACCTGCTCCTAAGTTTCGCTGCCGGTGTTTTAGTTGCTAAGATCGCAGATTTTGGAGCGGCTACCTATTTCGAGGACGGAGCGATGAAGGGCTTTGTCGGAACTGCAAGGTACATAGCTCCCGAGATGATTCTTGGCTGTAAATACGACTACCAGGTGGATACCTGGTCCTTTGGTGTCACTCTCTTTTGTATGTTGTTCATTCAGCACCCCTTCGGCAAGGGCTACACGGATATTCGTGATATCTGCAACGATGCTGTGATTAGTGAGTACCAGTTTCCTTCGGATCTCAAGGACTGTATCAGCGAGGATGCCAAGAGTATGATCGACGCGCTGCTGGTAAAGGATCCAATCTTGCGACTCACTTCTGCTGAGATTTCCCAGCACCCCTTTATGCTCAGTGGCAGCATAACAGATTCTGAAAGATAAACAAAAAAGTATTCCAAATCTTTATAAATGTGCTCTAATAACATTGAAACGTGGCTAAGAACAATGGTCAAACGTTGCTTAATGGTCAATGATTTATGTTCTGGGTGTCGAATTTTAGTTGGTGAAACGCTTTCAAAATTAATTACGCATAACTTTTGTTCGCACCGTGATTCTCTGTATTCGAGCGTACACTTCTGTATAATTTACGAGCCTTATTAAGTGATACCAGTATTCGCACAATGCAGGCAAAGGTCGGAGGAAAATAATCTCGTTTAAACATAGATTCGTACCAACATTACGTATACGCCACCTTGTACTCGAAGGCGACAATCGAACGGAGTTGCTTGGATGTTGGAGTAAAATCTTAAGAAAATAGGGTGTACATAGTGAGTGATATATTTATACTCATTCATTTGTTTGCGATCGCAGCAATCACAGATATTAAACAGCGTAGCGCATACTAAATATTACGTGTACGCCACCCCCTGCACATTGCGCCTCAAGGTCGCCTGCCTCCTCATTTCTTCTCTCTCCAGTGACATACACTCTTAAGATTCAGATAAGGAGCGCTTATCACGCTTATCTTCCGCTTCGTTTTCAATTTACGAATCATTTCAATTGAACTTATTCCGTGGCAGAGCAGCCGTCAGTTTTATCTGTCGGCTCTATCTGTAAACGTATCTGTATCTGTATCTGTGGCTGTGAGCATCGCCAATCTGCAATGTGAAAAGTGTCATTGTGTCTGTTTGTGTACTTCTCTTGTCTGACATGTGTGAGTGTAAGCGAGCTCATTTACAGCACCGCTTTCTGTTCACAACTTTTGTTTAGTTTGAAAAATTTTTTTGCTGTCGGCGGCAGGCGGCAGTCGGCCGTCATTTAATCCATTGGACTGACTTGCGGATCTCTCTCGGTGTCGCAGTCGCAGTCGTTGTTGCTGTCATCGCTGTTTCTGGTGTCGGTCGTGGTCGCAGCTTCTGTTGTCTCTGTCCGCAGTGTGTTGTATGTTGTGTGCCCTGTGATCTCTGGGGCTCACCTCATTCCCGACCAGACGCGCGGCGTTGAAACAAAGCGAATCCCATTCTGCAGAGATCGTTAAATTATATCTGTTTCGATTGTGACCGATTCGTTGCTCTAGTTGAATCGATACCGGGCCACAGTGATATGAATGTTGGAGGTCTTTAGCATAACAAAAGGCCATCTAACATCAAACAAATGATCGGCTTAAAGGTGTCAATTAATTGAACATTTCGTTTGCTCATAAAAAGGTGCTAAAATTATTTAAGCTGAAACGTGCCTAGCCAGCTAATTTCAATTCAATTTGTATGGTGCTTTGTTAAGGTATTCAGTTATGGTATTCTTATGTTTGATCTCGTAAATAGTGCGGAAAAAGACTGTAATCCCTGATTTCTGCTCAGTGATTCTCATTTCTGTTACGTTCATCTCTTGTTTACGCTTACAACATCCGCAAAAATCTGATCAGAATCAGCTGACATTTCTCGCACCTGCCTTGCACTTATCACAAGTTTCTGTTTGCCCACTCGGGGAGATACTGATACTCGTACTCGTACATACTCGTACTTAAAAAAAATTTAATTGAAAAAGTAACTCAAGCGACTCCTCCAACCGACATCCCACAGATGCGCTTCAATTTCTCGAGCCACTCGGCTGCCCCAGCAGCAACAGCCACTCCAGCGACAACACCAACAAATGGCAACGAGAAGGCCACCCAGCCGTTGAAGAGGGGCATTGAGGCCGATCCCGATTCCCTGGACAGTGTGATCAGCAATCCGCAATCGTATCCCATCACCATAGTGCCCAATCGCCCCGCGAGCTTCTATGGAGTAGCCCCAAATGGCAAGGCATTTCAGCGCCAGCCGAGCTGCAGGTGAGTCTGAGTTTGAGGGGCCGACGGGTATTTGCCTAGTCTAAGTAGCTCAGTCAATTGTTGAGCATTAGTTAGAGGGTCTCTAATTGGATCAGCCAACTCTAGGGCGCCCTGATGTTGGCCTGGCTGGAAGCGTGTGGCGAGGAACTTCAGTCGAGTGTGGTTGCGCGAAGTCAGAACGTCATAAGTCAGCAGTCAGAGTCAGCAGTCAGTCTTTCAATATGCAGGTGCCGCTTAGCGATGTCCAGGTCCTGCACGATCCTGCCGATGCCGAGACCATAGTCGGTAATGCTGGCGGTGACCAGGAGGAGACCTTCGCCCACATGAAAGAGTGGAAACGTCAGTACATGAGGGGCATCTCGCACACGCCCTCCCAGGCTGGAGTCTATTACGAGGCCCTCAAAGGATCTAGCCACTCGTTGGCCAAGGGGTGCGCATATCTAATTATTATAATTGTCTAAAGAAACGTTCCGTTCCGTCTGTAGAGTATGTCTTTCCGGACAGTAATTAGCTCGTCAAGGGGTCTGACATTCAACTTGAACTTGCCGACAATCAATGGGACTGTGCCTCTAGGCTGTTATGACTGCGTGTCACGTTGTCGCATCTCATGGGTTGTTTTGTCTAGCTGATTAGCAGAGTGTTCCTCTCCGTTTGCGGTTGTAATTTATCTTGTTCCGCCCACAGTCTCTTTTTGTTATACATTCCTCAGTGCAGATTGCATTCTGTTTGATTTAGGGGCAGGGCCAGGGGCGAATTATACACTGTCTCTCCTAAATCTCGGTGATTTGTTCTCACATTTGTCACTCGCTAAACGCTTTGGCTGAGGGTTTCGCACTGGGGCTCATTTCCCATCTCTCATTCACTTCCTTGCCTATCAAGTGTCGGCAGCTTTAGAGATTTTTCGGGTACTGCGTTGGCGGTTCAGCGTAATGAAAACAATTAAGAAGCCACACAGCGCGATAATGAATCATCTTACAGAACTACTGACATACATATATTCCTCTGACCGAGCGTTAAATTCGATTAACGACTGCTGGTGCAACCGGCACAATGCCAATTAATCGGCTCTGTCTCTGGCTTTGACTTCGAGTGTCAATGGGGGGGTTAATACAATTTGCAGTTGAGCGTTGCCATCACATGTGGGTGTTGCAATTGCCCAGAGCGGACTGGCACGGGCAGCCAGCCCTATTAAATCGCATAGTGACAACTTGTGGCAATAAGTAGACACAATAAATCAGGCACTTTGTGGGTGAGCTGCAATTAAGCCAGTTATCGGAGGAGATAGACTGCGATTTCTCTGGATCTGGGTCTGGGTCTGGGTCTGGGTCTGGTTCTGGTTCTGATCTGGTCGCCTTCCGACATTGGCATTGTTAATTAGATGCAATTCTCGCGGGCTCTGTCCAAATGAAGCGAGTGCAAATGTGCACACTTAATTTACACAAATTAAACAGACGATGTCTGTTCATCTAATTCTAGATGTCACTTGAATAAATCATGGACAGCAAATGGCATTGAAATTCTCTACAAAATAAACTCTAGATCAGGAAGAGGTCTTCACTTGAAATTTATCTGAGCTTGAATATCCCTCAAGTATGCCGATTCAATTCTATGTAATTTTTCCTAAAATTGGGAAAAAAAATGAATGAAAGGATTAGCATTTTCGATTAGCAAACTTTATGTATTTTTTATGTTTGTTTATTTCGGCTCTAAGTTGATGACGAATCAAGTTTGTCAGTCACAAATCATAAGTCATAATAATTATATCATAATCAGTCAGTCATAATCATAATCAGTCATAAAATATCTCAATACGAGAATAGTATATGTATAAAATCGTTTTTGGTATACGAATAATATTTGTAACCCTTGCGTAGAGACAGTTTGTAGTTTTCGGAACAAATCAATTTATTTTTTCCAATAATTTTGATGCAAGCCAGGGTCGGTCCCTCGGTCACGGAACAATTTTACATGTATTCTCAGATGTATTCTACAGAGCTTAAGCAGTAAATGGTGCATACTTTTGAGCTTGGCCATAAAATATATCCATAGTTTTCTGATAACAGGTTTTCGCTTGTTATTTCGTCGCGTTATCCAAAATCGTTCTTCCCTGTGAAGTCAGGGAAAACAGTTGCATTTTTTGATCGATCTTTGCTTTTCCCTACAACAGATCTCGCAATTTTCGCCCTGGAAGCATGCGGCGAGTGCGCAGAAGGGCCGTGTTCAAGAACGGTGACTGCAATGTGGTGCAGAAGCACCTTCAGAGAAGGCGGGTCCGTTTTCTGCAGGACATGTACACAACGATGGTGGACTGGCAGTGGCGGTGGACGCTGCTAGCCTTTGCGCTGAGCTTCATACTCTCGTGGTTGTTCTTTGCGCTCATCTGGTGGCTGATCATCTACACACACGGGGATCTGGAGGAGCTGCACATGCCGGACAATCAAGGTGAGTGAAGGAACCGAAACCTCCATCGATCTTAATTAGAGATTATCACAACATTTTGCATTTCCCAGAGGAGTCTGGATGGGCGCCTTGTGTGTCGGCCATTGATGGCTTCACCTCCTGCTTTTTGTTCTCCATTGAGACGCAGCACACAATTGGCTACGGCGTGCGGACCACTTCTCCCGAGTGTCCCGAGGCCATATTCATGATGTGCTTCCAGTCCATCTATGGCGTGATGTCCTCGGCCTTCATGGCGGGCATCGTCTTTGCCAAGATGACCCGGGCCAAGCAGCGCGCCCAGACGCTGCTATTCTCCAAGCAGGCCGTCATCTGCCAGCGCGACGGCTGCCTATCGCTGATGTTCCGGGTGGGTGACATGCGGAAGTCCCACATCATCGGCGCCGGCGTCAGAGCCCAACTGATTCGCACGAAGAGCACCAAGGAGGGCGAGGTGATGACGCAGTACTTCACGGAGCTGGAAATCGGCAGCGACGACTCGGGCTCTGATTTGTTCTTCATCTGGCCCATGATCATCGAGCACAAGATCGACGAGAATTCGCCGCTGTATAATCTGAATGCTACTGACATGCTGCAGGATAGGTTCGAGATTGTGGTCATACTCGAGGGGACGGTGGAGTCGACGGGCCAGTCCACCCAGGCCAGATCGAGTTATATCAACACCGAGATCCTGTGGGGCCACCGTTTCGATCCTGTAGTGCTGTACAACAAGGATCTGCAGGCGTATGAGATCGACTATGGTCGCTTCAACGAGACCACTCAGGTGGACACGCCCCTGTGCAGTGCTCGTGAGCTGAACGAGATCTACAAGATCCAGGAGGGCTTCCGCACACCAGGTATAGAATACCGGCCGATACGTCTATAACTGTTCTCCCTAATGTGTTGTCCCCGTTTTGTCTCGCAGAAACCACCTTCACCATGCGTCAGCTGTCCCACAACCATTCCGATCAGGCTTCCTAGAGCACACGTCCAGTGTCTTGTATTTCCATGTTATGTTGCTATAGTTTGTAATCTCTGTCTCTGTTCTATGTGAGTTTCATCAGTCTGTTAGCTGTACTGCCTACTCAATGTTGTTCCCTTTCAGCTTCCCCCACGATCCGTTCGAGGCCCTCTAGTTCCAGTTCCGGCTACCAGTCGCCCCAGGACCGTCGTCTGCGCTGGCAGCTCTCGGTGCCCTTGTAGAGGCTCCACTCCACTCTATCGACACTTAAGGCAAAGCTAAACTGCTCTTACCCATACGAAAATAAGTTAATAAACGCTCGAGTCCAAATTGCATGTCCCTGGAAGTCCATACAAATGACACATAATTGCCTCTCTCTCGCTGCAAGGTACAGGTAGGAGGTACGAGGGGCAGTTTCTGTGGCAGTGGCAGTGCCAGTTGCAGTTGCAGCGCTTTGCGGTCCAACCCACTCATTAGGCATCATTAATAATCCGGGCATATCAATGCAAAAAGGTGCCAAAAATGTTGCACACCTAAAAAACAAGTTCGTTGCTCAAGTCTTTTGTTTGTGGGCGACACTCCACTGCCACTGCGGTGGTTTACGGTTACGGCAACGGTGACGGTGACGGTGACGGTTACGGATCGGATCGGATCTGATCTGGCGCTAAGGCTCAACATTCATATCCTTTTAATTGAAATTGAATCAATAACTCTTATTTGCGCAAACTAATCAACACTAAATTATAACACTCACAGAAACAACTCGAATATTTATTATCACATTTATCACAGCGCAGCGCTCCCCTTTGGCTGACAGGGGCAGGGCAGGGCAGGGCTGGGCGGGAATCTAATGAAATGTGGGTGTGGGTCAGATGTATGGTATGCCCCATGTCTTAGCCATAAATACAATGCCAAATTTCAGCAACTCTATTACAACTCACCCGAAAAAAATTAGCGAAAAAACAAAAAGCTCTAGAAAAATGGCGTAAACGAAATCGAAATGAATGTTGGCTGCCAAAGGCTTAAGGCGGGGGATGGGTGGGGAGTGTGGCTGTGGTGCAGTGTGGTGTGGTGCACTGTGGCGCAGAGTGGGGTGCTGCCGTGTTGAGTGCTGGCTGTGCTGCGTCCTTAACCCACTTATATCGCGGCGGCAGCACTAGAACATGCCGGCAGCCGAGCGGCGGACGTGGGGCGAGCTTTATGTTTAATTACTTGTTAAATGTTTTGTCGCTTTTATCAGCACACATGCTTAAGAGCTCCATTAGCCCCTGCTTGAGCACCCACTACTCGATGCCTGCCCAGGCTCAGCCCCCCAGCTCCGTTGTACCGTTGCTCCGTTGCTCCGTAGCTCTCTTGGAGTGACATGCGTCTCTCCATGGCGGTGGAAGCCATGTCCCCATACCGTTTGGCTCTTGTGATTGGCTTCGCCGAAACGTGCCCGGCTGATCGAAAGAATTAAAATATTATTCGCGCATGAAACGTTGCAGGCATCGAGCGCCGCATGTGGCACTCTGGCTATGACTTTGGCTTTAGCTGTGGCTGTGGCACGTTTCGAAGACAAAAGGCGCCACCCAAATGGCTCCATCCACTCCAACCCGCAGGTCATAACTACCCCACCCCCCAAAAAAATATATATATTTCTGCGAGTTGGGCCAAACAATTTTTCGTGTAACTTTTAATGTGCGCCACAGACACGTGAACAAATCATGGGCCACAAACGTGGTCGCTTTGTCAGGCTAAGTATGTCGAATACTCCTCGAAGTTGACACAGAAAGAGGCAGACGCCCCATGAGCTCCTAAACTGGAGCAGATGGGGAATTGGCCTGGAAACACCCTATATTCGTCTTAGGCAACGATATTTGACAGCCCAGTGTCGACTGGGACCATAGCCTAATAAAGACATCAATTTGTGCGATCACTCACGTGGGTTTCTCGAAGGGATTGGGAGGAAGTGGAGGAGCTGCTGATAAACGAGGTTGCAAAACAAGCTTAAAATTAACTGCGGCCCAGGAACAGGCACAGGCACAGGCCCAAGCAGTGCGAACAAAACAAAAGGTAGAACATGCTACATAACTCATCCATAATCAACACTGTTTACATAAATTTCAAAAATTATTACACGGCAACAGTGGCCAAGAGGGAACTCCATCAGTCTGAGGATCGGTTCGGGACTGGAACTGGGACTGGGACTGGCTCTGGGCTTGGGTTTGGGTTTGGGTCTGAAACCTGGAACTGTGACTGGTACTGGGAATGCGTAGTGGTGTGGATACTGGTGGAGAGCGCGTGATGAATGCTTAAATAATGCGCTTAACCCTGTGCGAACATAATTTATGGTGTGCGGATATGCATGAGTGCCAGTGAGTGCGAATACGAGTACGAGTATGGCCTGTACGAATACTTGTAAGTACAAGCGTACGAGTGTATGGCCAGTCGGTCAGCACAACACACGCTGTTTTCATTGTTATTACACGGACGTTGCCGTTGACCAATCTGTACCGCTGAACCGCTGTGCTGCTGCCCCTCTGCCTCTGGGGTTGTGTTTGCTGCCATTTTTCCCAAATTGATTAATTACGGTCATTCTGGGCCGGCAACGGAGGGACTTACTCGTACGTATGGCCCAGCAGCCGCTGCATAAGTAGCATAAAATGCCATAAAACGCTGGCCAGGAAGCCCCGGCAGCATTGGTGACTGTGGCTGGGGGCTCCAAGTCATTTGCCACTAAGGACAAAAGCCGCCAAAAAATGAAATTACTCAAGCATAACGAACGAGGGGAGCCAGGGATCTTCTTTGCAGTTCCAGAGCCTTGCCGCTATATGCCGCAATTGATTTAAGTTGCCTCCAAACGCCAGAGAGGGCCACATACTATACTACGAGTATACATATATGTAGTTGTATGCATATATGTATGTATAATTGTGAATAGCCTTTGGGCGTGCTGCATGTTCTGCTGTAAGTAATAAGCATTTTTAATGTCGCAACAACAATAACTGGTGGCCGGACTGGGGCCAAAATAATGCTTAACACGCCGTTGCTGCTGACATGCTCGAGTTGATGATGATGCTGCACCCTCGGGCTTGGACACGGACACGGACTCATACTCGGGCTACTCTCCCCTCTTTGTACTACTTGAATAATATTGAAATTAATTATTTCTGATGGAAATTATTAAGTAATTTTTATACGGCCCGCAAGCCTGTTTTAAACAGTTTTTGCTCTTTTTCTTAATTAATTATATTTATTAAATAACATAATAAATTAGCGCTTGCTTGCACTTGTTGTTATGCTTGCTCCAATTAAGGAAGTGCCACTCCAAGAAAACGCTGAGGCCTGAATCGAGATCGAGACTGAAACTGAAGTCCCGACCAAATTGGCTATCGGCTCGACCGGTTTCCTTTTAGCTCATTTTTTCCGTTTCGTGGCTTTGTTGATAACGCGCTTTAATTAAAAATCTGCATACATTTTTGGGCACTGCCAAGTCTCGCTGTTTTTTTCCCCCCCATCTGTATTTTTTTTAGTTCGTTTTCTTTCTTCGAAGACGCCGAAAAAAAAATATCAAAATCAAAAGCGGTGCAGGCTCTTTTATGACAGATCTCACTTTAAAGTTGACGTCCGAACTGTCAGAAAATAACACTTGAAGTCTGTGGAGAAGCAGCAGTCCACGTCCCCGTCCCCTTCCTCGTCCCAGTCCACGTTCCCTGCTCTGCTCCTTCCTCGGGCTGTGCGATTTTCTGAATTCGTATTATTTTGGTTGCTTTTTGATGTGAAGTGAAGTTAATTTAGCGAACTTCAACTGACACAAAAGAAATTGCTCAATGATATATATACATACTTGGACATTTAGAGCGGTACATGCATAAAGGTGGTATATTGGTATATCCGTATAAAGGGGCAAGGGCCTCTCAGAAAAGTGCAACCTTAAGCTGTAATGGCATTTTGATGAGTGCGAAGTTTTTTCGTTAAGCCTCTTTAGTGCCTATTGGGAACCGTCTTGGTTCAGTTTAGAGTGATTACCAGGCGGAGAGACCATGCTGTTGATTAGTATCAATCCCTCTGAACGTTTTGAAGGATGTATCGACTCAGTATAAAAAAATTTAAATTTGAGGGCAAAATATATAACCTGCATAAACGCAATATAAATGTATTAAATTCAACACTCAAGTGAGGGTGCCATAGATAAGTAACGTAGCCTATAAAATTAAATTCCAACATACATATGTACCTTCCATAGCTTCCGCAAATAGCAGCCCTTTAGTAAATCTATAATTTAGAGATTCACCAGTAAGCTTATTAATGCTCATTATTATATGCATCGTAAAATATTAAAATAATATTAATCGAGGTTCAATTGAAGATTTTTTATGAATCTGCAAATCAGAAATTTATACTTGAAAATATTACATTTAGGACTTCGTTCTATAAGATTAAATTGTATTGATTGATGATTTCTGATAATTTATTTTCTCTTGCATTTTTATTTTTGTGCGAATAATTAATGAAAAGGCAGTTCGCGTTTGCACGCTTATCCTTCATGGTTGGTTTAACATATTCCGGATAAAGAGGGTTCTGACTGTTTTCGTAAATTACAGCCTTTAAGGCTGGTCGTTTCCTTAAGAAGTTCGAACATAAATATGATCAGTGATCACACATTTGCCTGGGAAGATTTGATAGCTTTTGTTAAGTTTATCTCAAACCATTAGCAAATTCTGAATCTATTATTTATATGAAAAGTTGTTCACATATGATAATCATTTGATCTAGAGGCCCTAAACAAAAAAAAAGATAATTTGGTGGCCACACCACAGAGTTCACTTCGCGAGTTCCCAAAGAGGGCTACGAACCTTTCACATTTACACATAATAATGTTTTGGGCTTTGGTCTTTTGGAAAGTTGTACCTTACGAAGTGAGATGAGATCGGATGAGATGAACTGAACTGAGGTTGAAATGGGTGGGTATGGATGAATGGTAATTTGTGTGATTCTTCCAAAGGTCCGTAAACAATTTGCAAATGGCCAAAGAAATGTGCGTCGTGGCTTTATCTTAATGATGCACAATAAAATTATAGCAGCAATCGGCAGAAATCAATAACAGTCGTTGCCGTTGCCCACTCGCAGCAGAGAAAGTAATTATTGGCTGGTCAAGTGGCTCCGACACCCATCAAAATCAACGGACGTCTCGACTCTTATCCGATAAGAGGGGCACCGGGCGGAGGCTGAGAGCTGCCGGATAAGGCGCGGCGCAGATGAAAGTCGCTTGGGGCGTGTGTTAGGATGGGCAGCCCTGGAATCCGTCTTCAGCCTCCTGGGGACGGTGGTGTGGCGGCTCGTTTGCGCCCATCGTCACTTGATTGAAGGCCCAGAATGCAGAAGCAGGCAACAAATCAACGCCAGGCCCGGACCGCAGAAAGATGAACTGCTTTTGATGCAGATTGAGGCAGGAAACCATGCAAACTGACCTACAGCAGCATTAAGAAGGAGCCACAGAGGAGGGATACTCGTACGTACGTTCGTACCAGTCCCCCAGAGTTTTATTGATGCAAATTGCACGCCCAGGGCCCTGTAATCAGCTCTAAGGCCGAGGGCTGTGTGCGTGTAATTTGAGCGACAAGTCGATCCCCTGCAAGATCCGCATCTTGATGGAGGAATTGGGTCACATTTCGTAGCGTGGAGCTCACTTAACTGCGATGATGGGGCACATAGCTAGAACAGGACGCCACCTAGTGTTCGCTGGAGTAGCTTTGATTGACAGAACCTGTGTTCCTTCGATTCGTTGCGTTCGCCCTTCGGTTCGGGCCTTGTCCTTGCCATGTAACCAGCTTTAAATAGCTTCAATTACAGCTCAAGATTGCATAATGCTGGGCTTCGTTCCCTCATCTTCCCATCCGTGTGGCTGTTGCTCCTGTTTTCCCCTTTGGGGCTTTGAATTTAATATATCTAGACATCGGACCGACTGACTGACTGGCAGGCTGGCATGCTGGCAGGCTGGCAGAGAGCTTGACGAACGACAACGGCAACGGCACGCCAGGAGGTCATGTCACAAAAATATCCATTAACACATCATAAAAATTAAAAATTAAGAAACCATACGAGTCGGCAATAAAACCGCAATGCCTGTAAAATAAAATATCTGTACAGTAAAATAAAAACGGCAAGGCATGCCAAGATAATCGCAGAGCCGACAGACAGAGAGACAGACAGACAGACAGACGGGGAGAGAAAAGTGAAACCGGTAATTATGCATTATGTATGCACGCCACCAACGCGGCGGATTAAAATGGGGAGACGTTGCTGGATCAGAAGAGAAGGAGCTGGGTAGCAGGATGGTCAGTCCGAAGCTCCACAGAAGTCAAAGGGGAAGGCAGAGGCAGTAGAGGGTACTGAGAGCCAGCTTACTGTCTGCCCACGCTAAGTAGGAAATACTTTTCTGTGCTTTTCGGCAATTTACGTGCCATGGCGCGCGACCCGCAAACAAAAGACTTAAGCGACGAACCTGCAGTACCATAAATTTCACTTAATTGCAACAGGCAAAACCAGAATGCATCCATCCAATCGATAAACAAAAAAACGCAGCCACAAATAAATGAGTCCAGCACGCAGGCGAAATGCTTAATGCCATCAGAGACAAAAAACCAGACCAGCGAAAAATATGCAAAGCACATAAAATTAAGTAAAACAAAAGCCAGGCCCAGGCCCAGGCTCAGGCTCAGGCCAGAACGTTTATCTCCGCTGCGATAGTGATTCCATTGAAATGAAATGCATGTAGAGCAGAGCAGGGCTTGGTCTCTTCTTCCGGCTGGTACGTCAACTGGAAATTTGTCTCCAGAGCTGCAACAGTAGCAGAAGTGGCAGCAGCATCGCAGTAGCAGTAGCTCATTTTCATTGTGTTGCATGCAGAGCAGGGGCTCAATGTTTTGAGGCAATGACAGTGAATACGCCACTCGTATTTTTGTTTTTTTCTGCATTTTTTGTTTGTGTTTGTTTGCAGGCACGTTGTAAGTGTTAAAGTCAACAATCGTGAGAAAAGAATTTTATTGTTGTTTCGCCTGGGCCTGTGTGTGGGGCTGCACTCTTTTTTTTATTCATTTTCATTTTTGTGGATACTGAAGGTCACTTCTGCCTTGATTGCTGCGGCCGTTGTTGACTTGAGCCGCCGAGTGGCTGCGATTTTGTGAAGTTGAATTCTGTTTTCGTATCTTTTTGGCCTTTTTCGACTCTACTCTCGCCTTTGCCGCATACGAGTATGATGCCTGCCAGCCAGAGCCAGAGCCAGAGCCAGACAGCCGGAAAGCCAGAAAGACAGCCATCCAGCGAGCCAGCCAGCAGGCCAGGCCATGGCAGGCAGCCTTTGTGGAGCTCACTCTTGTGGCCGTATTTTGCTGGGTTATGTCTCTGTTTTGTTATTTTTTTTTTTTTATTTCTTCGGGTTTTGTTTTCTTATTCCTCGCTCTCATGTTAAATTGTCCGTTTCATGTTTCTGTTTAAATGTCAGTTGTAATTTGTTGTATTAACCCATACCACATGAATTATGTTTAGTTCGAATGTAATTGATTTGAATGCAATTTGAATGGCAACAGCAACAGCAACCACAATGGCAATATTAACAATAACGGCTACAGCCACAGCCATAGTCAAAGGCACAGGAGCGTCGCGTCGCCGGCACGGCAAATTGAAAATTGCCCTCAACTTTGGCCAAGATTAAATGGAATTATGCAAAAGAGCTGCCTGGGAACAAGGCCTGCCCGATCATAGCCAAAGCCACCACGAGTCGAATGAGAACTTCATCAAGAACTAGGTGCAGCGGGATGAGGCCGACTTCGCCTCCATGTGGCAATCACAGCAGAACGTAAAAAAAAAGAGCAGAAAGACGTCGGTCTGTCCCACTGTCCAACTTATATGGAAATCAACATTTGGGACATTCTGTACCTGCGTACTGTACTTTTGTACTTTTTTGTGCAACACATTACAGGAAGGCCATTAATTACATATGGGCATTTCCATTCTGACATTGCGTTGCATTCGCACAACAAAATGTAAAAAAATCGAATACAAATGTACAATTTTTAAGAATTTATGTTCCTATATTCAGAGTTATAATTAGCCCTATATTCTCAAAAAAATTGAAATAATCAAACGTACGTCTTTAAAGATATCAGCCAAAATATGACCTGACGGTACGCTACCAAAAACAGAACTGGTTTTCGAGCTTGGATTACAAAATTGCAAAATACTGCGATTATCTGTATAAGATTTGCTGTACTAATAATGGGATATGTTGAGGGCACATTTGTCCAGGTTATTAAATACAAAAACCTTTCCTGTGTTTTTGTATTTCATTTGACGACCGTTAAAAAAAATATACCATCAGCCAACATAGAGATTTCTATCAATATAATATATAAGAAAGACTAAGGGTTTTTGGAAAATCTTGTTCTAATAATTTAATATTTTTAGGAGTTTTATGCTTATTTTATACATTTATACATCAAAATCGTGAATTTATGCGACAATTGGTTAAATAAATTTATTAATATTATTATTATTTATTACGATCGACATTTTGACTGAATGCCCAAATATTTAAAAATGCCGACAACCCTGACAACAATAGGCTGACAACCCTTGTCATTTCAAAAAATGAATCAAAATTAGTAAAATTTAAAATTTAGCATCCGTGCCGAGTATATTCGTTCAAAACTGAGGATCCAGGATTTGTATAAGCTGACCGACCCCTTCACACAATTTCCGTATATTTTGTAAGTTCAAGACGAGCAAAATTCCAAAGAAAAGATATCGAAATATATTAGTACGCGAGTTCCGGGCAATTTATTTAAGTGTGACCATGACAGACAACATGTGCATATTTTGCTTAGACGAACAGCGATTGCCCCATCGCATACCCTGCGGACACTCGTTCTGCGCGGAATGCTTTGAGCGCTACTTGCAGGTGGGACTCGACACTCGCTGCCCCTTGTGCCGGCAGGACTTTCGACCCCATGCCCAGGGAGAGCCTCTCGATCATGCTGCCAACACTGAGCAGTACCCTTTGGACGAGGATGACCTGACCATGGAACTGATTGAAGACTTTGGGTCCCTTTCCAGCAGTGACACTCTGCAGAGCGACACTCTGTTGCTGACGCTCACGGAGCAGGAGTGTCGGTTCTTCGACGAGCTATACAGGGAGGCGCAAATGGAGGACGGACGGCGAATTTCGAGATCTCTGTAATAGATCTCTGATAGCAACTCTGTTACCGAACTTCACGGCGCAGAAATGGAGCCTTTCAGGGACCCCTTCAGGTCCTGGAAGCTGAAGGAAGAAAGCGAAAATGGCGCTTATTTGAGGTACGGAATCTGTACTCTACAGGGAGATGCAGCTAGAGGAAGGGCAAGGAAGTCGTGCCCCTGGTAGAACTGTGATTTCTGTTTTTTTTTTTTTTCAATCCCAATTATTCTTAATTTAAGTAGCATTTTATGTTTATTGCCAATAAAGATATTCTATGAATATCAGCTAGGCTTTATGATGGCAAGATATAACAAGGATGAACACAAGCAACCTGTTCCAGAAATGTGCTCAAATATAGCACACCCTACGGGTAGCATTTACACAAGAAAAATCAAAAAATATATGATCTCCCATCAGATACTATTCTCGGGTCTCGAAGCCAAAAGCATGGCCATGTTTCCAGCTATCTGAATCTCTGCTATCCAGTGACTGCTCCTCCATCTCCATCTCTGGCCTCTAACGCTGTGCCATCGATCAGCATTTGTATCCCCTGCTTTGGTCTAACCGATTCTGGCCGCGGCTGGCGCAACTTAATTAGACGCTTAGACTGGCTAATTGCCAGTCACCGGACTGCAGCTCTGGCTGGGGCTGAGGCTGAGGCTGAGGCAGAGGCTGATAAATTGATAAACTTCGGCTGCAGATGAACAGCTAATGATGGCCATTAACAGCAGTGACAGCGGCAGTCGCAGCACAGCCGACTGAAAAATGGTGCAAAAATGTTTATTAAATGTTCATGACTGACCGACGCGTCGGTCAGTGGAGCAGGCGGGCCGGACCAGGCCTAGCCCAGCAGCACCCAGCATCCAGCTCCCAGCTCCCAAGTGCGGGCCCCGGGCTCGGGGCTCAGTTGAGCGCCGTGGCTGCATTTGTTTGTTTGTCTCTTTGGGTCTTTATCTCACGAATCATTTTTGGCTGGCCATTTTGACAGCGTTTTGAGTCAACAACATGGCGCATGCAGCAGATACAAATCTAAGCGGCGCATTATGCAATGGGGCAGCGGCAATAGCCAGGGCGATCGTGCAATATACAAATGCTAAAACCAAAAACTATCTCATGGATTTGCGCAATTTGTCATCCTGGAATCGGCATCGGCATCGCCATCGGAATCTGAATCGGAGTCGCTGTGAGGACGAGTGGGGGAGTGGGGGAGTGGGGGAGTGGGGGGGCACTGGCAGTGCGTGTGTGCGGGCGTGGCCGTTGAACAGTTTTATTGATAAGGCTTGCCAGGCCTGGCCCGATGTTGCATTTAGTTGGCCAATTATTAATGCCTGTTGTCGCCGGCCTGCGTGTAATTTGTGGCAGTTGTACCAACCGCAGCCGCTGCCGCTGCTGCTGCTGCTGAAACGCGATACATATTGGCGGTTGCTCATTTATGAATGTCCAGGCGATGGCCGCGATGTTCGATCGTCAATCTTCGAACTTAGCCACGCTTACATGTGATTTAACAAGCTAACAAGCAAGCGGCTTTATCGCCGATTAGCTGCACTCGATAAGAAGGGGCTCCAGCTCGGGTAGCCGACAGCCAGAAAAGTTCATTGAACGCGGCTTTCAACAGCTCTAAAGCAAAGCGGTGTGTGCACCATGCAACATGCAACAATTTTTAGCATTTTTGTTATCGCAAGTCATTTGTCAAATTGCTAAACTGACATTAAAGCCGCCTTTCCTGTGGGCTGATAAACCAATTTGACATTTCGCGGCGATGATCGATGGATCCCGCGCCCCGGGATCCCGGGAGTGAGTGCTGGCTGGGGCTGGTGACATTTTTGCGCCAATTTCGGTCGCTGGGCCATCAGTTAAGCCCAAGCCACATCACAACCATCAGACCTCCAGACCTCAGAGTGCAGCAATTCGCATTTTTCGCTCTCAGTTTTCCTTTAGCTGTTTTCGGTTTAAGGTTTTTCGGTTTCTTCGGTTTCTTCGTTTGGCGTTTGCATGCGTGGGAGTTGCACGAACTGTGTCGTTAAATAATGCTCCATGTTTGTCCTGCACGAGACCCGCGAAACACGGGCCGCGAAACCTAACCAAACCAAGCCAAACAAAACGGGCAGGCCAGCAAACAGAAACAGACCAACAGCTGAAACTGGTTGGCCGGCGACGAGCGCGGAAGCGCTGCTAAAATGGCAACTGGAGCAACGTTTTGGGTGGCCGGACGGATCGCGTAGAGTCCTACCTGGGATACGGGAACCGAGACCCGGGACCTGGGGGCCGGCCTTGCATTTGATGTTGATGTTGCAGCCGCCGCTTTGTTTAATTGATAGACGACGACGACCCACGCTGCGGCGGCTTCAGCTTCAGCTTCAGCCTCAGCCAGACCAGACCAGGCCAGACCATGCCACGCGGCAGTGGCACGCGATGGCTGCTGCTCTTTGCCAGGCCGCCCGCCAGTGGCAGAAAACCCATCGAACTCAAACTGTGCGCATGCGCGCATGCGACGCGACGCGACGCGGCGCGACGCGATGTTGCGGCGTTGACAGATTGATGCCCCCTAACAGTGGAAGTCAGAGCCCCCGCTTCATTATTCAAATTACTTGTGTGTTTGTGCGGAATTTATCAAAGTCCTCCTGCAGCAGAAGAGGCACAAGACAGAAGGCTGGGAGAGCATGGGGCATGAGGCAGGCGGCATGTGGGCCACTCGTGTTATTGTTGTGTGTGTGTGTGTGTTTGTGTGTGTTCGCGTGGGCGTCAAATGTTGTTTTCCTCTGCTCGAAATAAAACTATTTGCAGGTCAGTTAAGATAAGTCTTTGGAGCATGTCCATGTCCCAGACAAGTCCAACTTTCCTTTTGGCTAAGGGCAGCCGCGGCAGCCTCATTCGGCAATGGAACTGAAACTGGAACTCGAACTCCAACTCCAACTCGAACTCGGGCTGTAACTCTTACTGGAAATGTCTGCAACTGGGTGTGGCAGAAATTCTCATAAATCTATGGCCCAAAAAATCCCAAAAACTTGTGTACGAGTGAGTACATATGTAGATAGGTATATTGTACATATGCTTGGCCGGAGTAATTAAAGCAGTTTAACATGTCTGAGAGTTGGCCAGTTTTTGGAGCTGTCACAACATCAACAAGCCTTCATTCATGCACTGCGACAGCCAAAAGCCACAAGCCAGCCAGTTAGCAGGCCCAGTCCGTCCGTCAGTCATTCATTCATTCAGTCAGTCAGTCAGTCAGTCAGTCAGTCAAAAGCCAGCCAAAAACTTGCCATAAATCAACTCATTTGAAATGCATCAAAGGCAGCAATCAGAAACAGAAACAGTAACAGTAACAGTCACAGTCGGACACAGACTGCCCCAAAAGAAAAACGCAGTGCAGGCAGTTGCACAAATATTTTTACACGTTGCCAGCCAGCCAGATTTTCAATTGAAATTGAAATTGAACTAAAAGTGACAATGCGCGGGCGGGGCAACCAAAAAAAACAAAAAGCAACAACAAGAAAACAGTAACAAAAAAAAACAGTCACAATGCTGTTCAACTGTCGATGCTGGGGCGTGTTGCACAATGTGTGAAAACAGGACCAAAGTCCTGCCTAAACATTTGTCAACCCAGCGGCGTTTATATAATCAACGATGCCATGCCGACGGATTTTTCTTGTTGCTGCCTTTTTGTGGCCGCGTGCCCGCTTTTGTGGCATGAATATACACCAATTAAACAGTTTGTCTGCATGCAACGAACATGCATCAATCAAATGCCTGGGAGGACAAACATGTCGTCAGTCGGTCAGATCTGAACCGGAGCGTAGCTGCGCTCTGATTTAACCAAAAAATATGCATTCGAGGTCTGCTCCGTCAGTTTCGAATGGCATAAGCAAGAGCTGGGTGCCACCGTTTGTGGCAGCCCTCGCATTGCCCTAGGAATGCCAACACAAATGCAAATGCAGCAGCAGCCGCAGCAGCAGCAGCAGCCGCAACTCTTATGACAGCCGCCAGTCCCGCAACTGCGTCTGCCCCTAGGCTGGAGGCGTGGCTCTGACAGTGCTGGCTGCTGCGGCTTGACTTGGTTATTATTAGCATCGTTTGGCCAGTGCTTAATTGATTTGGTTGTTGGCCATGTTAATTGACAGCACGCACGGATGTAACATTGCGATAGTCGATAGCCTGACACAGGCCAAAACCAAGACCAAATCCAAAGCCAAGAAACCAAAAACCAAAAACCGAAACCAAAAACCAAAAGCGCAGTTAGTTGGCCAGTCAGTCAGTTGTCAGTCAGTGAGGCAGTCACTGAGTCAGTGTCAGTCCAGTCCAGTCCAGTGCAGTCCAGTCGAGTCCCACTGCAGCTCCTGCGACTGACCATCGATGGGGGGCATTGGTTAAAAGGGGTTTATGGGGCTCAACTTGCAGGCAGTCGGTAAATTTCACTTATCAAGAGCGAAACAATTAACGGCAGTTGCACGAGTTATAAATATAAATGTCAGGATGCCAGACACTCCACTCCAGACACTCTAGCCTGCCTCCGAGCCCTGAGATTCGTGAGCGTGTTGACCCACATGCAATTGGCAACTGCCACATGCAATTTGCCACCTCAGCCTCGGCGAAAATTATGATCGCCAGCATTTCCTATGCCAGATAAGGCGACTCAACTTATGCACAAATGTGGATAGTGACTAGCTCTCGCTTGAATTCGACTCTGTCTCTGCCTCCGACTCCGACTCCGACTGCAACTTCCCACAATTTCCACACACAAAGTCAACAGCAACATTTTCGTTATAATTTCTATTATTTTCCCTTTTGGCATAATTGCAGACAATTTACTTAACGATCAATAGCGTCAAACGGCAGGCAGCCTGCCTTTCAGGCTGGCATAGACGTCGAAAAATTTATTAGCTCCCGCAGCTTCAGCCTCAGCCTCAGCTCTAGCTCCAGCTTCAGCCTCAGCCTCTCGACTTGGCCATGTGTTGGCCTCTTGGCAACACAGAAAATGTTGCCAGCAGTCAATGATGCTGATGCTGCATCCACATCCGCGTGAGAGCCGCTCATCGTGCCCGGTTTTCTATCCTTGAGCCTCGCCGGCTAATGCGACCAACATTTTTCTTGGCTTTTGTGTGGTTTCTGTTGCCATAAAACATTTATTTAAAATGGAGCAGCGTTTCTCCATCCACCACAGGCGACCACCACCAGCCACCAACCACCAAGCCACCAGGGAAGCCAGCCACCGATCCACTGATCTGGCGATCTCCCCAATGTCGAGGCAACAGATGAATGCTGTTCATATTTTAATTACGCGACTTTATCACGTCATTTCAGGGTGGCTGCCATATGGAATCGAACTGTTCCAGTTTGCGGAACATTTTGATAGCTCCTCAATGGATTACAATCAATAAATTTGCAGTTATTAAAAGATAGATGGAACCCCAAGGAAAGCTCTCCAAGAGTGCATATCTCTAGAATTTCTGATAAGCCAATCGAATAATATTTCGAATTTGATGATCTATTACGGTCTGTACTAAAATCGAAATGGATTTCCCGCTCTTTGATATGGAGAATTACATCATTTAGCCATAAAAGGAATAAGGAAGGAAATCAGATATTTTTTTATCAGCCACTTGACCTACACATTTGTAGACGCTTTAACGCTTTAACGGTTTCCATTGCGGCCAAACAAAACAGAGCCATTTATTTGATGCAAACATTTTCATTATTGATCGGTTTTATCGGGTGATTAACATATAACCTCTGGCCACAATTGTGGCTATTTTTGGCTGCATTCACAAGAAACTCATCGACTGGCCCACCTTTTGTGCGGCTCACTAATTTGGCTTAATCTGGTACTGAGAGACCCAGCCGTTGATTGACGATAATGTTGCCTAAATGCACATTTGGGAAAGAAAGAGTGTTACGAAAGGGGTTACAAGGGGCGGCGGTGGGCACAACAACTACTTACCTGTCAATGGCCCCAAAGTGTGAGAACAGATTCGACTTTCCATAGAGTGGAACGCACATTTTGGGGGCCTTGTAACAAATGAGCAATAAATTTCTAAATTTTCGCCAATAAACAAACGTAATGATCATGTTGATGATGCTGATCGGTTCGGTACGAGAGTCGTCTGGCTATGATCAGTCGCTGCTGGACACCCACTGCCGGGGCTGATTATGTTCGTCTGGCCAATGTCTGTATAGGATAGGGTTAGAGGTAGGGGTACTCATAGTAGGTATGGGTATGGTTAGAGGAGGAATCTCTGGCGATCTTCGACGATCATCGCCGATCTTCGTCTTCGTCGGCTGATCAATGCGGTGGTCAGTGAAATGTTGTTTATGTGCTGCTGATTATGAGCGGGCGTCGCGTCGCTGATGTTGCCTGTTTGGTTGTTTGGCTGTTGGCTGTTGGCCTGGGCCTTTGTTTCTGTGTTTTTGATGTTTCAACAACGTCGAACTTTGGGGTCATAGCGGCAACGACGCATCGTAAATCATTCATAGAGGGAGCAGCCAAGGCAACAGGCAGCAGGCAGCAGGCTGGAGTGCGGCAAGCACCCGACAACGTGAAATTTGTTGCTTTGCCTGCACACAACAAATTGATTTTAGTCACGATACTGTCAATTAGCCAGCCATGGGTCAGCATCGTATCCCAACCCATCGCATCCCATCGCACCGGCCAGGGGATAGCGAAGCGACTCTCCTCCTCATCCTCCTCATCCTCCGCCTCCTTCTCCAGTGAGGTGTTGATGCCGGCGAACTCTGCTTGCCGCCTGGTGACCCCCGCTCACAGTGCAGCAGCAGCTGTGCCCCATCTTCATTGCTCCAGCCCCATTGCAGCCCCATTCCTGTGGCAAAGCGGTCTGGGTCCGGTCTCCTCCTCCATCGTTTAGACGCGATTAAGGCTGCAAAATTATTGTTATAGTTGTCTGCCAGGGCTGCCTCCGTCAGTGTTTGCTACTTTATTAAATCAAACTTTTCACATGATCATTATCACGTGAGCCTTAGGCCCTGACCCCACACACACACATACACACACCCACACACACACACAGTCATTGACCATTGTCTTTGATGGCCCTGGTTTATAGCTACAATTTGGCGGCCTTTCGCCTTGCCGCGATCTAATTGAGTGATTTCTGGAATGCCAAATGGGAGAATAAGGAAAACCTAATTAACTTTTTAGCAGAGCCTTTGTTTATTTGCTTTGTGGTTTGGGGGGAAATCGCTGAAATGCCTAAGCGATAATTAAAGACTGCAATTCTTGGCCCAATCCGAATCCGAATCCAAATCCAAATCCCGATCCCCATCCAGTGCACCTCCACTTGAGGCGCACTCGCTCGGTCGATCTCCTTTTCGAGTCAGGCGTACCTGTTAAGAGATACTTTGAACCTGTTGTACAGTTAGAGTTACAATTTGCAACGGCCCGGCCCGACCATGCCAAGTCGGGGCTGGAGCTGAAGCTGGAGCTGAAGCTGGAGTCGTCGTCGTCGTCGTTGTATATCGATGGCGATGCACTTGAAAATCGTGATTTCACCTTTTGTACAAGGTAAGGCTGAAAACGGCAACTACCAAAAAAGCACCAGCCCAAGCCACAGCAACAGCCACATCAGCAGCAGCAGCAACAACAACAACAACACAAAGGCTTCTAAATGGCAAAGTAAACTGATTTACAATCAAAGGCAACGAAGCGCGCAAAGCGCAAAGAGCGCTGCAATGAAGTCTCAAGTTGAGTTTCGGTTTAGTTCCGTTCAATTCGTTTGCCCGGATCCTAGCTCCGACTTCGACTTCGACTTGGACTCCGACTCCGACTCAAAGTCGCAGAGTCGCAGGCAGTCCCGTTGCCATCAGCAGCGCAAAATCAATTGAAGTAATTACGAAATGAAGGCACGAACTAATAAACTTGGTCGTCCCAGGTCTTTCTGCCCAGGTCTTTCTGGCGGCACAGCCTTAACAAGCTCAAGTGCTGGGCCCAGATTCAGACCCAGGCCCAGGCCCAGGTCGCTCTCTTGGCCGGGTTTCTGGTATCCTACTTGTGGTCCTAGCGACTGGCAATTGGCAGACGACGACGACGACGACGACGCCACCGCGCCCAAAAACTCCACAGTCGAACAGTCTCAATTTACAGTTAGTTTAAATTAATTAAACGAAATGCACTTAATTAGAAGACAATTCCCCCAATGGCAAATGCTCATCGACCAGCTCCATCCACAGGCAGTGGCAGTGGCAGAGGCAGAGGCACAGCCCAGCAAGTGCATGACTTTTGCTGCCTAACCTCGAAACGAAATCAGGCCAACTCAAAAGAGCCACAATTTCATAGACAGATTCCGATTCAGATTTAGAGACGGGGACGGGGACGTGGACGGAGACAGAGACGGAGTCTGAGCCCTGAGACAGCTACAAATTTGCGCTGCTTCAGCGCTCGGACAGGCGCAATCGATCGCACGTCAGAAACTGGGGCCAGGCATCAAGAGAAATATGGCTTTTCATTTAAGCCGGGTCAGGACGCCCCAAACGCTGACCCCTGCAAATGAAAACGAAAACTGAAAACTGAATCGAAAAGAGCGCCACTTGTGTGTTGGGTAGGGATGGGATTCGATTGGATTGGAAGGGAATGGGAATGGCCTGCCAGGGGCAACGGCCAACGGGCACGAGGCATGGGGCACACAGCACTGGGCACGGGGCATCAGTTATTGGGAGCGGGCGGGCCTTCTCCGGCTGTAGTCCAGTTCGTGGGGCACCGGCAACAGTCAATTTGTTTGCCGGATTTCTGTATCCATTATTATTACTTGTCGGCGATGAGTCGAGTCGCCCTAATCGAGGCGCACAGATCAAAAAGCTGGAAAGATGCGCCACACCCGCATCGCAGTACCCGAAAATCCGAGGAAGAAAAAAACGAAACTACAATTGGACAAATGGAAATTAAATCTATTGTCTAGGCATTGGGTCAAGTGCTGGCAGAGAAGCAAACAGAGGCAGAGGCAGCGGCAGCGGCAGCGGCAGAGACTGCGACAGAGACAGCGGCAGAAACGTTTATTAAATGGGCGCGTGCCCAAAATTTTGTCTGAATTCACGCCGATTTTTATAGGGGGAGAGCGCTCTTAAAATGTTGCCATAAGCCAAAACTAAATAACAAATAATGGAGTTTTCTAAATGTCCCAACTTTATGGATAGATAGTCAAATCTAGCCACAAAATCGATACCGATCTCATCAGGTTTCATTTCCTGCTAATTTGGCCATTCACCAATCACTGGTTTTCATTTCATGACATTTCTAGGTTGGTGATCAATCTTTGATATGGCCAGTGCCAGTGCCTGTACAGTACAGTAAAAATTGTCAAGCCCATGTCGGATTGCCCTTCGATAAATATCGTGTATCGAAAGTGTATCCGTAATTGAGCCAAATAATGAGAAATGCGATCATAATTTGCTCCATCTATGGTATTGCTCGGATCGAGTTGATCATCAAGCCGCTCGACAAGCCGCAACAACGAAATTAGCCAAAATCTGTGGCCAACTCTTGCCCTTGCCAACGCCCACCAAATGGGTGAAAGCCGCTTCGAAACTCTGAAGCTCCGAATCGAAAATACGGAAAACGTGCACCGATTTTGACACCCAACGAAGTGATCTGAACCCTCAGAGAGCTAGAGTGGCTCATGGCTCAGGGTGCCTTGGAAGTGGCTCAGAGCGGAGTGGTTTCGTCAGTGCTGCTCTGGAAATGGCGCCCCGAAAATCGTTTTCAATTAAAGTCACAGCCGAATAGGCCGAAACGTGCTGGAGATCAAATTAAATGCGCCAAAAAATTTTGATTATTTGTACAGTTGGAAATTAGAAGGAAAGTCGCCAAGCAAGCCGAGTGAGCAGAAGAAGTAATCAACCTCATCATCACCTTTTGTGGCTTTGACTCCAACTCCATCTCCATCTCTGGCTCTGCCTCAGCCACAGCCACAGCCTCGTCTAGTCATAGCCTGGCCTGCCTATGTGGCGTGCTGCCAGAGTAAGAGTAAGTAGGTTGACCACTGGCCAGAGTTGACCCACAGAGAGTCCGAGAGAGTCCCGTCCCGTCCCAAGTGTTGACTGCATTTGGCGGTGCGGTGCGGTGCGGTGCAGCTGTCGTTGCATGCCACACGAGATGAAAGCATGCCGAGCGGCTGCGGCTGCGGCCAGGCCGAGTGCCAAAGTAATTAGTCTGATGGCAAATAATTTGGGCAAGCTCGCGGTTCCGCATTGCCTGCTTATTAGGCCTATGATAGACTCGCGGCCTAACATTAATTGATTAACATTCAAATAGCTGGCGAGCTGGGGAGCTGGGGAGAGAAAAGAACCAGCATACATCGCATAGTGCCAACAACTTGGAAATGCACTCCAAAAGCACACCATCATCCAGCGGCACCATCATCAAAGCGAATCAAAGCATTACTCGTAATAAATAAGCCAAAAATTCATCGTACATCTACACAAAATGTGATGCGGCTGCTGCTGCTGCTGCTGCTGTCGACGCCATCAATCAGAGGTGGCAGAGCTGGAGCTAGAGCTGAACAAGGCCAAAGGCGTTTTACAGTTTCACCAAATGAAATCAGCTATAAATAGCCAAAGAGTCAAGTGAATGAGATACAAAATGAGTGCCAAAGAGAATCGAGATGGAGCCCACATGCACATCCAAGCTCTGATCCGCAACGAATCTCGGATACCCTAACCAGCTCTGCTGTCTCTGCTGCCGGCAAATTATTTCCAAAATCGACTTACCCACAGCCTCATCAACAGATCCAAAATTGCTGGGACCCCCCCTTGGGGTTTCTTTTTTTTGTTGCTATTTACAATTAATTTTTTGTTATTTTTGTTTCGATCTTGGGTCGGGCCTTGATTGCCACACCAAGACGGGGATGGACCCACGGTTGATGGACGTGAGTAGTGTCCGTAGTTATGGCTGCACATCTCGATCCCATCCTATCCCATCCCATCGCTCGGGTACGAGTTCGAGTACGAGTAATTAAAAGCAAAGCACCAAGAAGCGAGCACGAGCCGGAGTCGGAGCCGGGAACTGCAAGACTTTAATTGAACACCTCAAAATGATGCGCACGTAACGCAGCTTAACGACTCCAATGAGGCAGTAAAAACAATGCCAATACCACGGACATGTTCTCCATGTCCTCCCTGGGCCAACGCCATCCCATCGCATCCCATTTCGTCCCATTCCATTCCACCAAATGAGGGCAAACGAAGACGAAGAGTCCGATCTCTGACTCTCCGACTCTGACGCTGCATGCAATGCCGCCGCCGCCGCCGCCGCCTTAACACGCCCCACATCAAGTGGCCCGAAGTTTGCACAAGAAATTAAACTCGATCAGGACAGGCGGGAAGGGATACAGCGGGAAGCGGACGAAATCAAGTCCCATGTCCGTGTATCAGTTGTGCATCTACTTGCCCTTAAGTAAAGTAAAGTATCTTGTTGCAACTTCATTTCGTTGCATGGCCACCAAATATTTTCGCATCGTCTTCGCATTCACTACCCTGAAAGAAGGTGTTTACGTTCTCGTAGAAGCCAGCTTTTTGGCTTAAATATCATTCAGATAGATCCCTCTTTCGAATGCAGTTCAGAGCTTCAAGGATCATCGCTGCATCCCTACATAATACAATCAGTCTTTAACAAAATATTAAGAGAACTACGAGATATTTAAAAAAAGAGTTTTTCGTATAGATCTGGAAGGGTATTACAAGCTTTGACTGTGTAATATAGCCGTTCCTTGTTGTTTGGTTTGCTTTGGGGACCACAGCAACAGCAACAAGCCACAAAACATGCATGTTGCATATTTTGGCCTGGCCTTGTTGTTGTTGTTGCTTTTGCTGATCTTGTCCTGCCATGCCCTTCCCCAACTCTTCTCCTTCCAGTCCCGACCTGACTGAAATTATTTTCTCTCCCTCGTGCATGTTTCGTTTTCGGTTTTCGTTTTTCGGTTTTATTTTATTTTCGGGTTTTCGGTTTTGGGTGTTTTTATGTTCTTATAATGCGACTTATCAGATTTTTCGAAGCTGACAATGGCCGAAAAGTGGCCAGGCCCTGGCTCCGGCTCCGGCTCTGGCCGATGGCAATGGCCGTGAAGGTGAATGACAGGGGAGGAGGCTGCCACGGGGAAAGCGACCCCGGGGCCCAGGGTGTTGCGGTTTTAATGCGTGCGTCGTTGCCCCTGCCGCATGTTGTATTAAATTTTCTTTTTTTATTGCCCCTCTCTGGCCACGCGTCTGGTTATTTAATATCGTTTTCTTTCCCTTCTTTTTTGTTCGATTTTGTTTCGCGATGATTTTCAATAAAATTAAATTGAAAATAAAAATAAAATAAAATTTTATGTTATTATTATTTTGACGCTGCCCCAGCCCCAGCCCCAGCGACGAGATGGAGACCCTCGAAACAGAAGATTGTTGGCCTGGCTTCCAGATAAGCGCGCCAGTAATGCATTCAACATTCGGATTTGAATCTTAATTGCGCCTGGCTTGTGAAACATGCATATTCGGGCAAAATCTTACTGAAATGACTATATTTTATTGTTTTATTTGTTTGATTATGATGCACACATCGAGGGAAGGGACTAGCTGTTCACATAGGAACCTTAACCTGTAGATATTCCCCCTAAGAATTCTTAAAATCAATCCAATAACAACTAACCTGCCTAGTTTCTGTGTAATCCGGATACTGCCATTAGTTCCCACATCTTTAAATCAACTTTGGATGGATCCCCTCCCCCCGCACCTCATCCAATGCCCGATGTACTCCTTCTTGTTGGTGTTGGGGTTTTGCGCTTGTCAAATATTTGCAAATCGCTTTGACATCTGGTTCGACAACTTGTTATCGTCCGAATGCATTGCGTCCACGGTTGCCCGACTCCGACTCCGACTCCACTGCGACTACACTGCGACTCCACGCCACTCGCCCCGGCTCACACATATTTCGTTTTTAATAAATTGTACCACAATTTGATATAGCCACGCCCTGCCTCCTGCCATCAGCCAGAGCCAGAGCCAGTGCCAGTGCCAGTGCCCGTACCCCGGCCACCCATTCCCGACTCCCAGATTTGTTGGCCATTGCAGCTGTCATGCAGAAAATGGCATAAAGTCTTTGATTAGGCGTGGAAAAATATTGTCCGAAAGCATTTTAATCGTTTTGATTAAAAGCCACCACGCCTAATTAGTTGGAAACTGTCTGTCTATATGTCCTCTGTACCCTGTCCCCTGTCCCCTGTCCGTGTGTCTGGCATGTGTACAGCCGTGTACTGGGAGACAGCCAAACCGGTCAATCCGTGGCAGTGCAGATGGAAAACCTTTTCGTCAATTGTTGGCCCGCCAATTTAGCAAATAATTCATAGAAACATAAATCGCGATAGGCCCTGGCATTGTATGCCATTGCATTTGTAATTGTGAATTGTGGACGGACCTGCGGACTGCCACAATTTGTTGGCCAATTGTTTTTGCTATTTCTATTTTTTTGGCCAACAAATACGAAATGCAGCAAATGTTTTCAGCGGGCGACACGCCCATTGTTTGTAGATATCTTTTCGTTTTGGTTTCGCTATTTTTTGGTCTGTGTATTTTGTTCTAATTAATTTTTTCTCCATCTGTTTGGTTATTGTTTGTGGCATTGTGGCATGGTATTGTTATGGCTGCACACTCAACACATTCTGTCGATAAGCATCGATCGAGCAAATGGCCAAGAGAACCAGCCAGCCAACTAGCGTGGCGAACGACATTGGCAAATATGGACGATTAGCAGCGGATCAGAGCCTGAGCATTTCATTTACAAACTTGGCCAGAACACGTGCTGCTCCGGCAAAAACCGACTTCGTCAATGGCTGCGGGTGGTTCGACAAGTCAGCACTTAATCTTCCCTCTGCATTTGCCCAACTTGCGATGCAACCCTCGCACTTGGCCTGAACATAATGTTCAGAAAAACGTGCCACTACACCCATGACTTGCCGCAGCAGCCGGCGCAGCAGCAACAAATACCTTTTAATTGAAAATGTTGATTGAACTCAAGTTCGTTGCCTAAGTCTTTCGCTTGGGCTGCCTTCTCCTTCTCCGCCGCCTGCCACTCCACCGACTGCCTTTGCCTCTGACTCTGCGAGTCCGTTGTTTTACAGCGTGACACCAAACTGTTGTAGTAATTAATAATACCGGACAACTACAACAAATTATGTTTTTAATAACTGTAAATTTGTAGTTGTAAAAATTTACGATTTAATTGCCGAACGTTTTTGAATTTATTACGAGTGCTAAAATGGAGTGGGTAACATTTCACGCTCTTCATACATACGAGTATATTGTAAGTCTCTATATATTAAATTAATAGAGCAGTATCTGTGTATCTGTGTGGTCCAATTTGTGTGTTAACATTTGACCTTAGGAATGGGGGAACGACCACCAAAGTGGCTTTGAACTAGACCTTGTCATCCGTTACCACAGTCTTTGAGTCTGACTTTGACGTTTTGCAAATGCCTAACCAATTGTCGGTGAGGGGAGGGGAGTTGAAGGAAAGGAAACCGTCAAGATCATTGAAGCTGGCTTCAACGTCATCGTCATCGTCATCGTCATCGCCATCGTCGTCTTCGCCATCTTCGTGCACGGCTAACTGCACTTGGCCAATGCCAAAACAAAAAACAAAAATACAGAAAAAAAAAACTGATTCGCTGCTTAGCATTTAGCTGCTGCTTCGTCTGCTTCTGCCAGCCCAGTGGTCGTGGTCAGGTTGATGTGGCTATGGCTGTGGCGGTTGTCGTCGCCGTTTTGTTTAACTACAATTACTTATTTAATCATAATTTCGTTCGCGTTTCAGCAATCATCAATCATCAAATGCAATGCCGACAGCTGCCGCTCGGCCGGCAGAGAGTTCTGCGACTGGGCCAACTGTCAGCCTGACAGATTGCCCGCTTTCAGCGCATCGGAGAGCGAGTTTGGCTCAAACAGCGAGATAGAGACAAAGAGAGATAGAGAGAGAGCGTCACTCCGGGTGTGGAATGCACCGAGGGGGCATGGTGAGAGTCTGGCCCAGCTGTTTAGTGCAAAAAGTGGCATCAACAGCAGGAGAACGCCACAATTATCTAGTCAGCAGTCAGTCAGTCAGTCAGTCAGTCAATCGGCTCGTTGAACTTGCCGTTGCAGCTTTAGTTGCAGTTGCAGCGCTTCGATCGCGCAAATCAATCGATCACGTTTTGACTCCAAAGAAGCACGAGTACTTGAGAGTGTTTACAACTCCGAGGTACCCTGTAGGACGCAGATTCCCCATGGCCTGTCGCAAATTCTAGGCGCACTCCAATATACTCGTACCTTTTTGTTAGCAGGATATCCAGGCGGCTTAGGAAAAACTGAAGCGCAACTGAATGAACTTTCCAAATGGGGCAGCACTCGCGAAATGCTGCTGGCTGCTGGCTGCGGCTGAGGCTGCGGCCAAGCAGCGGCTCAGATGGATTGATTGATTGCCTGAAACAGTTAGCAGACATTGTCTGGGTTGCTTATTGCTATTTATGATCTTGATCTATGGATCGAGGGCAAAAGCACATGCGGCGACTTCGTCGTCATCGGCCTCGTCATCAGAAGCATCGAGCAGCAGCAGCAGCGGCAGCAGCAGCCAGTGCACATGCTGATAATCAGCACGGAGCCCCGGCCGAGGCTGATAATGATGCTGCTGCTGCTGCTCCGACTGAGAGCTGGCCTTGATTGCGCCTCATGGTAGCTCTCCTGCCGCTCTTCTGCCCGATGAAGATGAAGATGATGATGCGATCATGCCTGGTGTGGAGAGCAGAGAAATCATCGTAAGGCTCTCGCTCGGATCTGGCTGCAGTTACCGCCTAGTTTCTGATTGAAAACATTTTCCCCAAAAATTGCTGCACAAAAACCTTTAAGGGTAAGAGCCGTTTGGCTCGTTTCGGCTCTCGGGTTAAAGAGCTGTTGGTGTTAAGTGCATGATAATCGATTCGATTCGATTCGTTGCGAGGCTGCTGCCACGGAGCTCGCAGCTCGCAGCTCGCAACCCGATGATGTTGATGTTGATGTTGATGTTGGTGTTAAACGGCCAAAGCGCCAAATTGCCTATTTATGGCCAGCAACAGTTGCTTGACTCCCTCCCCTTCCCTCCTCCCTTGTTGGTCTCTTTTGGCCAACCATAGATTTGCATGTGCTAGAAAGTATCTATTAGGCCGGACTCGAATGCGAAATGGTAACAAAAACGAAACATTTAAGTTCATTACATCATGGCACAAGAAAAAATTGTGAATTGTAACACATTCGTGTGCAAGGGAACAAATGCTCGGAAAAAATCGAAGAAAAATCTTGGCAACCGCCCAAACTGGTTAGCACATATTGCCACTTTTTATAGACTTTTAATTACGCGATCGCCCAAAAACAGACGGCAAACTCCAAAAGAACTCTGTGCTGCTGCTCCAGCTGCTGCTTGTCGGCAATCAATGAAAAGTCTATAAAATTCGCCTGACACCCAAACACTCGAGCCAAGGAGTTATCATTTCAGCGGAGGTTTACATTTCAGCCGACAACGTGTTAAGCAGCGTTTTATGGGATCATTTGAGATGAGGCTGGGCCTGCTGCAGGTGCGGCACTCAGCTAAAGTTGGAGCTAAAGACACGCCAGGCTTGCCACATGCTAATTACGAACATGTCGCCAAGTGGCAACTGCACTTTGGTTCGGTTAACTTTTTGGCCCCTTACAAGGGGCTCAGACACGGCCTAATGCGTGTCTGCGAGCGTATCTACGAGTACATCAGATCAACGAATATCTGTGGTCAAATTTTGTAGCCCCACTGCATTAGCCACATTCGTTGGATCCTCCCAGAACTGACACCTCTGGGTGCCATTAAGTTTTAACATCCTTGACCACACTTAAAATCCACTTCGAATGAGCACGCTTCTTAATATGCCCCTCAATCCTCAAAATGTTGTCCAGCCAGAGCCAGAGCCAGAGCCAAAAGGCCTTGGTCCGCTGGATAGTTTTTGCCCCAAACAATGCGCTAATGATTTATTTAAGGCACATTAGCATCAGCATCAGGAACGGCATCGGCGCATTGCCTTTCAGCATTCAGCACTCGGCGGGACCACCGAACCGAACCGAACCGAACCCACCGCCAAACCGGAGATTGCCCACTGGGCCAGTTGGGTGGGCGTCAGTGGTTGGATTTTTTGGGGCCGCACCCCTTCTGCGTAGCATTGGCAGTGACCCGGCGAGCGCCATAAACTTGGACGTGGACGTGGATGTGGGAGCCAGGCAGCGACCGCGTACTTCGTGTATCGCCGGCTGCGTATCTGCGCCGCGGGTGCAAAACGAAATCGACATTTAATGCGCTACCACAAAAATTGTCTGGGGGGTGGCGGGAGAGTGGCTGAAGGGAGGGTGGGAGAGACAGCGGCAGCGTTTCCGTTTGTAGCTGCGGTTACCATGATATCGCATATTTCAATCAATTTGCTTATTATTGTCGTTGCTCTCGGGGCATTCCCGTTAGTATAATAGACCATAAAGGTGCGCTCAAGATCGACACAAAAAGCCAGCAACATCAACAGAAACATGAAAAGAAAGGGTAGCTTCAAAAGTCGAAGCTTCAGATACCCTTGTAGATGCTGCCATCGTGAATGAAAAATATCTACCCATCAGACTGGATGTTCTAAAATGGAATCGCAAGAAGATTACTCTATTTACGAAGAATATGTACATCCTTCTCCATGTCTCCTCATACGCGCTAAACCCTTTGTGAGAGTATTGAAAGCACAACAGAAAGCAACACAAATTTCACCACAATATATAAGCCAAGACGAATCTTTGTTTTTTTTTGGGGGGGGTTTTTGGGATGGGATGCCACTGGGTCTGAAGCGTGAGATGCGACCACATGCAAATTTGCGCGGCACGATGTCGTCCCTGACAGACACTTGTCAACGAATTTCTTTTTGTTTCGAGGGGCCTTTAAGCTGATGCCTTAGCCATTTTGTTCTCGACAAAACTATGCAAATATATGTCGGGCCTGAGCTTGAGGCATGATGGGGCATGGAAATGATGACGATGCCGATGCCGATGCCGATGCCAATGCCGAGGCAGAGTCGTCATGTCAACTTCTCGACAACAACAAATGAAGATCAACGTTGGCTTATTTATTTTATTTATATGTACAGGCGGACACATACACGTACCCATATACATATATCCCGGAGAGCACGCCCCTGCAACTGCAACTGCAAGTGCAAGTGCAGCATCCACTGCATCTGCAACTGCTGGAACTGCGGCATTAGGCATTCAGTTGGAGGCAAACACTTGGCCTGGCCAGAGAGAAACTGCATGGCAAACACATTTTTCGCGCCCCAAAAGTGTTGGAGGCGTTTTGTTGTCCACTTAGAGACACGGGGCCGTCTCTTGTCTGCCGCTTGGATGTTGCTGGAGCCGAGGCTGGTGCTGATGCTGGGGCTGGTGCTGATCTCGACTTGCAGCAGCCACTAAGCGTCTTAGGCACACGTCAGGCTGTCGCTTCTGTCTGTTGTTGGTGTTGGTGTTGGTGTTGGTGATGGTGTTGGTGTGGGTTTCGCTGCGGCCTTTTGTTGCCTTTTGGCGCCTTGCGGTGGTTGTTGTTGATTGTGGCATTTTGATTGATTTCTTTTGACTTTTGGCAGCGGCAGCCGCAAATATTTGGTAATCCTGCCAGCGAACAAGCCGCTTCATCAGCAATTTTAATGCATATTTTAACACCTTCGGAATCGGCACTCGGCACTCGACAATCGGCTATCCGCTTGACGATTTCCTCTGGCATTTTAATGCCAGCCTGGTAAGCACCAACTTTCTAAGCGATGCCTCCGATAACCGTACAGAATTCGTTGCGTTGACATCTTTGCCACTGATGCTGCTGCTGCTGCTGCTGCCACCATTTGCGCGGCTGACCATAAACTTGATTTCCGCGCACATTCGGCGACAATTTGTCAGAAATTCTGGCACTTTTTCAATCCGTTTTCAGCAGCCTGCGTATTAAGGTCAACGTCAGTGCTTAATTGAACACCTGGACAGCTACAGCCACAATCGCAGTCGCAGTCGCAGACCCAGTGGAAGTCCCACCAATGGTGGTCTGCATAAATGACTCATAAGATGGTGCCAAGGTAAAGGCAGATTGTTTTCCCTTTCTGGCGCGGAATTTCAAAATAAATCAAATAAATCACTGCACAATGCCCAGAACTCAATGGAATCGTTAAGAAATGTATAGATAATATGGTTCCGATGGCATACATTCGGTACAATGAATCAAAATGATAACAAATCCTTTCGAACTGCTCCGAAACTATTCCGAAACTGTTGTACAATTGTTTTATAATAGACTTGTGGACTCCGATTCAAGATGTTTTATATTGCGCCACATCTTTGACAGCTTTGAAGCTGCATCTTCGCTTGTCAAAGTTTCAAAAAAGTATCTCCTTGCTGTGGCTCTTTCTGATGCAGATGCAGATGCAGTTGCAGGTGTTGGAGCTGGGGCTTCGGCTTCGGCTTTGGCGTCTCTGGCTAAATAGTGCAAAATCGTGAAATCAAATTTGTTCACGTTGCAGTTGCTGTTGCTGGCAGTCGATGTCTATTATTCGCTTTATGTTAATCAAAACGGGCCAGAGAATCAGACACTTCTTGCGTTGTCCCACCACAGTGTGCCAGAGTGTGAAAGACAGACATCCCATGGTCTGGCGGGACTAGGCCACAAATTTGTTGGTGTTTGCTGGCAAGGCTTTACATAATTTGGTGGATTTCTTGTGGTTTGTTTCTTTCTGATTTCGCATTTGGAGTCGAGTCTGATTTCGTGGCGCTCGCTCGTCGTGTTTCTGCGGTGTCTTCCTGGTAAGCAATTTGCATTTATTTTGATATACTAGTACAGCGAAAATAACAAAATAAAGTGCTGGCTAGTGCCCTATAGGCTGTTCAGAAAGACGGGCGTGTAGAATCGCAGCAGTTCTAGGACGAATGCGACGACACAAATGATCACTCCCAGGCCACTCAGGCGCCAGGCCAGCTGAAGGTCCTGCAGGGTGAGAGCACGCAGCTGCTGCGACTGACTGTAGTCCTTGATGGTCATCTGTCCGGCCCTGACCATGTCGTAGAAGCTCATCCGAATCCACTGCGAAATTAGGCCCGCCTGTTCCATTCGCAGGGTGAACTGCTGCAGCCGGTCCCGGTAGACAGACTCCGGCGGGATGAGCAGGCTACTCGGCAAGTACCCATTAAAGCACATGTCGCGGGACAGGCGAAACACAGGACGCGGAAAGTGGCGCTGCTGGGTTTCAATGACAGCCCACTTCACGCTGGTAATAGTGTAGGCCCACGTGGTGTTGAAATGGTTCCGATTGTCGTAGAGATCGGTGGGATTGTTGGTCAAATGGAATGCCGCCGCATACTTGGCGCGGAAATCACCATCTAAGAAATAGAACTCGCTGCGCATCCCGAATATCTTCAGACCCGATCGCAGCAGATCATCGAAGCTATCAATCCGGGCTGAGGCCGGTCGCGAGATCAGCAAGGACAGCAGTTGGGCCACGCAGGCGCACACCAGGACGAGGGCCAGTAGCCGAGGCGTCAAGTGCACCAATCTACAGCGAAAGTCGATCCCCAGACATTTGAATAGCGCCGGAACCAGCAGGCCAAAAACTAGACTGGCTGCCAGCACCACAATCACGGCCTCGCAGCTCAAAACCCGATGGAATAGCGAGAATACGGGTATGGGTCGCTCCATGGGCAGCATTATGCACCAGCTGGAGTAGAGCATGGGATAGGAGTACTGGTAGTACCATTTGATGTTCTTCTCCGTTACCATGGTGGGAGTGAGTCCAAAGTCCACGCTTGCATTCCTGGTCACCTCCAGCATGTACAGGCTGGAAGCAGTCCTGCCCGAAGCCCATGTGGGGTACGACACTTTCAGCCTGCCCCCCAAGCTGCTCGCAAATTCTGCGATGAACGTCCAAAGGTAGCCAGCGACTCGTGTCTCTCCATTTGCATCCATGTACTCGAAGGAATTTGGGGGCGAAAAGTCCGGTATGGCAATTATCTCTTTGCCTTTAATATCTGCCAGTTGGTCCGCAAACATCTGAGGTCTGGGTGAGCCGGGGCTGAGAATTCTCTGTTTTATGAGGACAAAGTGCGGGAAGGCCCGAAAGCTGTAGACGAACAAATGGCGACTCCATCGCTGGAAATACAACATCACATTCAGCATGCTGTTCTTGAGGCAATACGACAAGATTTTAGTAGCCATAAGTTCCTCGTTCCTGCCAGGGCCCGCTACATCGATCAGCACACGCACCCCTCGGAGGTGGCTCAGGCTCGAGGACAGGCCCATGAGTTCCCACTCGTTGGACTCCCGCGACAGGCAGGCCAGGACAAAGAGATTGCTGCTGAACTGTTGAACTAGGTCCACTGCAGGCTCATCACTTTGCCACACAATCTGAGGATTGGTGGTCAGGTTCCGCTGCCAGAGCCAATGCCAGCTACAGTTTAGGCCGCTTGGGTTGTAGTATAACACGGTGGTCTCACCGGTCACCAGGAACTGCAGCACTAGGCCGTACAGATCGAACAGTTCCTGCGAAATGGTCCGACTGAAGTGGGCCAACATGTCGCGGCCCCTAAACAAGAACTGAAGGACAAGCAAGGCTCGCCGTTGGAAGCACCTCTATTTGCTTCTGCTCCTATTTGCTTTGGTAATGAAATCAAGGCTCTTATCGAATCCCATCGCCAACTGGTAATAGTAATTACCTCAGTAATTACCATTGTGCGGAGGGAAGTAAAAAGTTTGCACAGTGATAATCGCGACTCTGAGCAAATACGAGATTGTGAACATTGTAAAAGAGTCAAGGGTATGCGTTGTCAAACTGTTTAAGTTACGGGCAACTGGGAATGTCTCTGCAGCCATGTAAAGTCCATAAATTCCTGACCTTTCAACTTGTGGGCAGGGCACCTTCGGATGTGAGCAAAAACCAGGCAGAGAAACAAAAACCAGAGGGAGAAAATATGGCAATTCGGAACCAGAGGCCCCAATTCCAGTAACCAGTAACCAGTCAGCTGCAGCTGTAGAATTTTTAAGCCGAAATATATTTCGGCTGCACTTTGTACTCTCGCCAAAAGGGATAATTCAGATTTCCTCGGCGGTATGCGCCGTTTGTATGTAATTGGATTAAAACAATCGTTTTCCTAATAAAACTCTTTGAAACGCATACACCAAGGGAAAACTGGTTTAGTAAAAAGAAACACAGCCAAAAATATCTAAATTAAGTATTATACTTTTAAATAAATACTTTAAATATACAAATGTCTTAAACAAAACACTTTTGTTTATAGTTTAATCTCTCGAAGCTAATGCATTGGTGTACAATTTTAGATATACTTCTAAGTCAGTTGAGCAACAAAGCTACTCTGGCTATTCTTTGTCAGAGTATAAGGACTGCGGTATGCTCCTTACTTGATGTGACTGCCACTCAGCGTGCAGGCGGCATTTCTTTTCGCCTGGCATGACGTTTTATGGTCGACGTAGGCTTAACTCCGCCGATCCTTCATGGCATCTGACAACACCCTCGCATCCGTCTTGCGGAGAAAGTTATGTGGACCGCTTGCCTCTTGCGGTTGGCGGTCGGCGGTCGGCGGTTGACCGTCGACGGTCGGCCTGCGTAAGTATTTTCCTCTTCGCTGACCTTCGTGGCTGGGACAGATCGTTTAATAATTTGCAGCAAATTATAAGCAACGGCTCGAGTGGATGCCGGGATGACTGCCAGAGAAAATGGTGGACGGGAGGACGGTAGGAGGGCAGCTAATGGCGGCAGCACTCTCCCGGGACACCAAGAGCACGATTCGAAATTGTCTCACATGTCGTGCTCTTGGATCTTGGCTTATGGCACGCCCCCGCATCTCACCTTTTACGTTGCAATGATTCTGGCTTCATTTTCCCGTCGATCACGGCGACATAATTCATTCCGCCAGGCTTCGTGTTTTGTGGAAATTTGTCAACAAAGTCGTGGCGCTTCTTGTGTGTCATAAATTGCCCATGGCCTGCCAATTGTCCCATCCCCAAAAGACAGATATCTATATGGACTGGGAGGATTATTCTAGGTCACCTGAAAAGGTTTAAAAGTCATTTATTTGAATCTTTATTATTCATTGCTCTATCATAAATATCTGAACAAGGCATTAAGGCATTTGCGTGTGAACATGTTGCATTTGGTTAAAAGGTTTTCCTCGACAGTCGACAGTCGATTCATTTGCTTAACAAGAGCTCATTTGAAATTGAGATGTGCAATGTTGCAACACATCTTTTGACAGCGGTTCGAAGCGGACCAAAAATGCATCTTCGGCTGTCGAAATTACACAAAAGTATCTCGTTGCTGTGGCTCTTTCTAATGCAGATGCAGATGCAGGTGTTGGAGCTGGGGCTTCGGCTTCAGCTTCGGCGTCTCTGGCTAAATAGTGCAAAATCGTGAAATCAAATTTGTTCACGTTGCTGTTGCTGTTTTTGGCAGTCGATGTCTATTATTCGGTTTATGTTAATCAAAACGGGCCAACGAATCAGACACTTCTTACGCTGTCCTACCACAGTGCCAAAGTGTAAAAGACAGACATCCCATGGCCTCACTCTACCCCTCTTTGGCGGGACTAGGCCACAAAATTGCTGGTGTTGGAGACTTCTTCTCCTTCTGCATTGTTTACGGCCAAGGTTTTAACATAATTTGGTGCATTTGTTGCGGTTTGTCTGGGGTCTTTTTCGGGGGGTGGGATCGGTTCGACTCTGATTTGTTCGTCTCCCATTTCGTGGTGCTCGTCGTGTCGCTGCGGTGTCTTCGTAGGAGGCAATTTGCATTTAGTTTTATTTGCCTTTGCCGTCGACAAAAAACGGAGAGAACAGCCAACACGAAGGTGTAAGTGTAAGACAGTAGGAAACCACTCAGCGATGCCAACAGCATTGTTAACTACTCTACTGTCTGTTCCAGCAGGACGAGGACCCATGGCAGAGCCCTCGTCTTCGTCACCGTCACGAAGTGAAACAAAAAGTTTCCCCTTGCTGTTTGTCTGTTTGCTTGTCTCTATTTGCCGAAGGCGGCATGGTGGTTACAGTTACAGGAAACGGGGTAGTCCGAAGTCCATTGTGGCTCTATCGCGCGCACATCACAGCTAACAAATTTCTCCACGTAATTGCCGCGAGGATAATTAAAAGCCCAGCCAGGACTTGGCCAGGGGCACAAGCTGCTCGCAGGCAAACACCCACAGGCTAATTAGGACACAAACACCGTAGCACAGAAATACATTGGCCAGGTCCTCGCTGGACAGCGACTGGATGTGGCGCCCTTCGCTTAGGTCGCGTATGTGGAGGCGACCCGCCTGCACCATGTAGTAGAAGCTCCGATCCACCCAATGGTCGAACAGTCCAGATTCACCCAGCTGCAGCATGAAGTGGTGCAGGGTGGGGCGGTGCGGGGAGTTCTCGGGAATGACCAGGGCGAAGGGCACCATTTCGTAGTAGCAGAGGTCCGTAGAGTAGCGGAAGAGGGGTCGAGAGCTGTGGGACTGCTGTTCCGCGTAGAGCTGCCACTTGGTGTTCGTCACCGTATAGGCGAAGGAGGTGTTCAGGGAGTTCCTCAGCTGGATCAGCTCCGAGGCGAGATTGCTGAGCCGGAAAATGCTGGCGAATCTCGTCCGCATGTCGAAATCGTAGGCGGCGTACTCGGACCGAACTCCGAAGATATGCAGCTTGGTGTTGGCCAACGCCTGGAAGCTGTCGATGGGCGGATCTGTGGGTGCAGACACCAGCAGACTCAGGAGTCTTCCCTGGTAGTTGGCCGTGAGCAGAGTGACCAGAATCAGCCAACCCAGGGCCTGGAGTCGCCTGTGGCGCAGCCACCGCCCGCGCAGAAACTCGTGCAACAGCCAAAGCAGAAGCAGTAGCGTGAACGTCTTAGCGGGCACGGTCCAGGAGAACACCTCGCTGACTTCCAGCTCACGTTCCATGGGCAGCATGGTGCACCAACTGGCACAGTGCACCGGATAGGCGTACTCGTGGTAGCGGTCCAGGTAGCGCATTGATATGGGTTGCACACTCGCTGCCACATCCACCCGGCCGTCACTGGCCAGGTCCAACATCTGGATGTGGCTCAGGGTCTTTCCCTGCACCGGCTGACCAATTATCTGCAGATGAGCATTGTGTTTGCGGGCGAACTCCACCAGCATATTCCACACGTAGCCTAGAATCTGGGGACGACCCTGCTGATCGTAATAGAGGAGGGTGTTCGGCTCGGAGAGGTCTGGCATTGTGCGCAGCTGATAGCCATTGAGATTCATAACCTTATCGGGGTATAGGTTTGAGATCGCAGAATCCGATCCAAAGAAATGTTTCCTCAATGAAAGCGTGGGATATGCATCGAAGCCGTACACAATCCGGGTCTCCTCAAAGTTACTCAAGACCACATCGGCATTGATCATCTCCATTCGAAGGCAGAACTCCAGAACCTTCGCGACCAACTTGTCGTCGTCATGATTCGCAGCCAACTCGATGAGCAGCCAGGCCTGTCGCAGGTAACGCAAACTATTGGACAGTCCTCTCAGAAGATCCTCCCGATGCTCGCCCGGCAAACAGGCCAGCACCAGGAGTCCTTCGTTCAGGAGCCCGTTGAGCTGAACAACAGTTCTAACCGAACGCCAAATAAATAATGGTATATCCGAGGCTGCGCCTGGGCCTAGATATTCCTCCAAGTGGCAATCGCTTCCGGCGGGGTTGTAGTAGAATATGGTCCTCAATTGCGGACTGCGACTAATCAACGATACAAGCCGAGTGTATAGTCCTTCGGTGAGAGAACTGTTCCGTCGCGACATGTTTGAGCACTGACAACCGTCTGACCTCTTCCAGGAATGGATTGGGGTAATTATTTACTTAAAATATAAGTTTGCTTGCTCCACTGCCGACAAAATGGGAACTTCATTTTCCACGGATTGAGTGACGTTTCCCTGATTTAATGACCCCTATACTATATGGAGCAAAGGACAATTACTCATTAGACACGCGCCAGCAAAAAAAGCTGCTGGCCATAAAGGAGATTCGATCGGAATTACAGTGCAACCAAAACAATTATAAATTTATATGTCTTAGCATATAAAAAATATCTAACGATCTAACGCTTTAGCTGAATTTTTAATATGATATTACTTGTGTAAAATATATAAAAAACAAATAAATAAAATAATAAATGGCAATGCAAAATTGTTATATTTATGTGAATAATAACTTAACAGTTGGCTATATTTGGAGCTTGAACATGAACTTTATTCAATAATTATTAATTTTAAAATGCCTTAAATAATAATAAATTTTTTTAAACTTGTAATGTTAGTAAAAAAGGTTATTAAAAAATACAGTGAATTGAGACAAAAATGGGATTGTGAAAACAAACACCCCTATAATTAAATTAAATATTCGATTTCATATAAAAACAAAGTGAAATTATGTAGAGTGACTTTGTCTTAAATGTATATGCATTAAAAATTTGTTTTTTGATATAATTAATTAAAGTCTGTGGGAAATATATTTGATTTATATATGAAAATATTCAATTTGAATATGAAATATATTTTAATTTACCACTCTCGGTCAAATACAATGGTATAGATATTAAAAATGAAGTGAAAATAGTCGGGGTTCATGGTTTTTTTCTCTGGCTGTAGAATATATATGTAACAGTGCGAACTAGATCAAGGCAACTTAAATACTATATCTATATTTAGATATATCTATCAACACACAAGCTCCAACTATTTATTACCCCTGTTCCACAAATACCCTGTACCGATGTAACTCCAATTAAAAGTTGTCCAAGCAAACATTGACATAGTGGGCAGCGAGCATAGCAGAATACAACGTAAATTCAATCTACCCCGTTTGGCAAAAAGTCCTGTACGTAGGACTTGAATCCTCACCTGGCCCCCGTTTCCATGTGGCTGGCCTGCTCAGGGATATGGAACGGAAACTTATTGTTCTTTTCGATTTGTCAGCGTTTTTAAGGGCTGACTTGCATACTCCGGCTGGCTCTGAATACAATGCAAATGCAACCGGACAGCGATTTCAAGAGGCAACGCGCCAACGCTCGAAAGCAAAAGTTGCGTCGCTCACAAATCGTGGCAGTCCTGACCTGTCGCCAATGTGACCCAAATAAAAAGCCAAGAAGGTTTCAGAAGAAACATTCTCGACGGTCGGAATACCCCAAAAAATTAGCAAGCACAAGTTTAAGAATAAGCAATAACGATGATAGAGTAAAAGATATCCTTTACAATTCTCACTCATTCCAATTCTATGCTATATTTCGTATGATTTCAATACCTTTTTATTCATTTATTTCTTTATAACGGATACACCTGCAGGGAGTAGAAATTATTGGGTATCCAAGACAATTGCTGGCCATCCCAACAAGAAACCAGCGTGTTGACAATGGTCAAATGTTCGGGCCAAATGTGAAGATGCAGCTGGGGATCTTAGACCCCCGAACCCGAACCCGACCCCACCACCGCCGCTCGCATACCAGCCCACTGGATTGTTTGTCTTCTCCGCAGACTCTTGCATACATTCGTACACCCACCAGAGATGCAGAGGCCGGCTACTGCAGCAGATGCACACACCACTTGCTGGCCCCAACTCTGCACAAGACTGGCAGCGATGTCCATGTCATCATCATCATCATCATCTCTGTTGCTGTTGCTGCTGTTGTTGTTGCTGGTGTTGTTGTGGTCGTGGTCGGTGGACTGTCTGGCACTTGTTTTATCGTCATTTTACAAGCATTTTTCATAAATTACAGTTTATTGTTGTTTGATAAACGGTCAGCGGTGGGCGCTACTTGTATTTTGTGACCAGCAGCAACAGAAGCAACATCAGCAGCAACCGCTGCAGCGGGCGACACGCAAATAAAAACCCAAAGAAGAAATTATTGTAGTTTTTTATTGTATTAACATCATTGTCATACCCATCGTCATCCTCGTCGTCGTTGGCGTTGCCACTGCCATTTGCCGTGTTCATGTTCGTGTTTGTTGAACGGTCTTGATAAGTTAAGCGTTGACATCTTTATGCCCCTGTATCTGTGTGGGCACTAAGCAACCGAACCCCAGCCAGCCTCGATCCACCTTCTTCTTTTTGACCATAAGAAGCAGTCATCGTAAAATTCACATAAGCCTTCACATAAGCGAAGACCAAAAACTTTGGGTGACACAATTAAGTATTTATGTGTTCCCGAAGAGCCTGAGAACTTTCGACAGATGAGTGTTATAGGATTCTCAGACATAAGAAACGAAAAGAGAGAACTTATCAACATACATGATTAACTAGAAGTAGAAGGTATGCCTTTTTCCCACTAGGAGGGGCTACCGTTCTAAGAATCCTCCTGAGGGAATGCTTTCACTCTCATTTGACTAAGAAGTTCTGGCGGAACCCCCCGCTAGGTAAGAGTGGCGCCTGGTCTGGCGAGCGCTAAGCAGTTGGAAAAACAAAAGATACGAACCGTAACTCACCCACTTATGATTTACGAGCCGAGAGTGGAGCCCGCGGGGGCCTTTGGCTTTTGGCGTGCAAATTACCAATGCAAATATGCATCCGCAGAGTGTCTATCGAGGGACGAGTGGTGGCAATGGAGTGCGCAGAAGTGGGGAGATGGTGGTGGCACAGAGATTTGCATAATTTTATGGCCACAAATTCCACTTAAACAACTTAATTAGATTTGAAAGAGAGGCAAGTAAAAAGGCTGATTTGAAGGCACTTAAATAAATAAACAAAATTCGAAAATGGAGAATGGATGGCATGTCCCTTTGGGGCAGCTGTCGTTTATTTATGTATCTGGCCAGCGCCATTTTGGCCAAGTCAACTAACTAAACGATCAAGTGCTCGCTGGAATGGGACTTATCTCTCGGAGTGGACCAAACTCAATAGCCACAAAACTGGCTACAAGCTGCAGCCGCCTCGCCGCCTCACCGCCTCCGCCTGGACATGGACTTGGATGTGGACTTGGACCCAGTCTGATCGGGCATTTGGGCGGGCGGGGCAAATACGCGTTCGTCTCCCGCTCTAATGGCAGCTAATCTAGTTAACAGTTTTTCAATTATAGACGATTTGGTGCGGCTGATAATAAATGCGATAAAACATATTTCAGGCCAACGACGCCAATTCCCCAGATTACATCAGAGATTGCCCACCGCCCGACGCGGCCTGGCCGGGCCGGACTGGACTGGACTGGCTTGGGCGTATTTCGGCTGCAATTGTCAAAACGATTTGGTCTCGGCCGGTCTCTCATTTGTTAGGCTCATGGTTATTATTAGCTGCGGGCGCTAATTGATTTGCCAGCTTGTACGAGTACGTACAATCCAAATGCGAATCATTAAAAACTTAATTAACGGCCTCGGATCGAACCGAACCGAACTGAACCGAGCCGGTCTCGGACCGCCCTTTGATTCGATTCGCCCTTTAATTACACATTCTGGCAATGGTATATTCCATGTTTTGATTTCCCAATTCAATTTCAGTCTTAGAAAATCTTGCATATTGAGAAATCCAGCCCAGCGATGGCCAAAGGTGCCGGCAGCGGCAAAACAATCATTTTTGGCAACAAATAAAATTAATGAGCTCGGAGCTGGCAGCGGACAAGAGCAATGCGACGACGACAACGACTAAGACTGCACTGGTAACCCAGTTCAAGTGGCCGGCCAAATGTCAGGAGTTAGGCATTTTCTGACAAATGTGCCACATGGCAACGAAACGAGGCAGGGGTACGGGCAGGGGTACGGGCCGGGGCTACGGCGATTCTATGGCAAACGAAAACGAAAATGAAAATGTTGATGGCAAGGCAAATGCAGCCCCTCCCGAAAGGTGGCCCGGCCCCGTCACAGTCACATCATAATGATGCCCTCAATCCGTGTCAGAGTGGCTTAGGCGAGGTTGGGTCCTTAGCCCAAGTCGTGCGCCGCCAACAAGGAATATGTCAGAGGCTGAGGCTCGGGCTCGGGCCGGTACGACGTGTGCCCGCTTAGCAAACATGGCCCGAACCGGCGGAACCAAAAGCGCCCCCTCTGACGAGCACTTAAAATTTAGCTAATGCCCTAAATGTGGGTCCATTGCCATTTCTGGGAATTAACGATATTAAAACTCTTATGTGCCGGAGAAGAAAGTTTGATTAAAAATTAAATCAAATCATTTGAGACGTACATTTCCGTAAGTGTATTCAGAATTCATCAGATTTTCTCCGAATAAATCCATTTTGTGTGGTTTCCTCATGCAGTTCTGTGCGGCGGCGTGACAGCTCTGGGCCACAAGAAAACCGCAGACTAATGTCGAAAAATTTAGCATCGATCTGGCTGGCATATGACCAAATTTAGTTCGAGCCGGCGGCTCTTCTGCTGCCATGGATTTCAAAACTATATCTCTCAGAACGAACTCGCCATCCATCGATCTCACTTGACTATCCGCAGCAGCAGTCGTTGCAGTGCAGTGGATTGGTCGTCGCTGTTGCTGTTGCTGTTGCTGGGTTGGCCTGGCAGTCAATAAAATTATAAATGCCACTTATTAGACCGAACCATTTCTTGGCAACGCTTCGCTGCCTCGCCTGAGCCTCGCCGCGATTTGATGTATGTAAATATAATGAAGCGAATATCGGGCTAATTAAAATAAATTCAGGGCGTGGCGAGCTCTCATGCCGTTTGTAATTAAATTAATTGCGAGCCATAGCCCCGCCACAGCCCCGTTGCTGGCCGGCGTTGCATAATCTGGAGCTACTGCCTCCTGGCCGTTGGATGCGGAACTGCTGTTGCTGCTGCTGCTTCCAAGCACTCAAATCCATGAAAAAAATCGTTCTGCAGCCAATGGAATCGGATGAAATGATCAGCTAATTTGATAAGAAAGAGAAACCAATTGATTTTCCATATCTTTTGGGCCGTGCCCTGTCGTACGGCAGTCAACTGCAGAATGCCCAACAGTCACCAGTCCGTGTCGCTTTTACTGTTCGTGTTGTTACTTGCCTTGAGCGGACTGCAGTCCTGCCAAAGTGCCAAATACCTGCAGTCGCGGGTCATCAATGGCGAGGATGCGGAGGTGGGACTGGCTCCCTACCAAGTGTCCCTCCAGATAGGGGGCTTTCACTTTTGTGGCGGCTCGATTATTACCCCCTTCTGGGTCATATCGGCGGCGCATTGCCTCATTGAGTACACGCCTACCGTAGTGGTGGGCGTCAGGGATTTGTCAAACGCGTTCGATGCAGTGCGCTACAAAGTCAAGTACATGACTGCCCACTGCCGCTACGAGCTGGACGTTCACGAAGACGACGTGGGCCTGATCAGAGTGACCACGGCCATTAAGTTCGGACAATTTGTGCAGCCCATCACCATCGATTGGCGGCCAGTGGCGGCGGGCTCAAAGCTACTTACCACCGGCTGGGGCGCCACCTCGTACGTCGAGTTGTCCAACGAAAGTGAGCCCATTGAGGAATATCCCCAGATCCTGCAGAAGCTTACAATGACAGCCATCTCCCTGGAAGAGTGCCAAGAGTATTACAAGAACAACGACGGAAGCGGCGGCGTCGACTATGGCGGCCTGTGCGCCTTCTTCGCCGGTGGCACCTGCAGCGGTGACTCCGGAGGCCCGCTCGTCCTCAATGGTAGGCTGGTGGGCGTGGTCAGCTATGGTCTCGAGTGTGGCGATGATATACCCGACGTCTTTGCCTCCATGTGGATGTACTACGACTACATACAAACAATGACCCGGGACTGTCTCTACCAAAACTGTAAATGCACGGAACCCATGCTATTTCCTTACGACCAGCTCTACACCGATACACATAAAGAAAATCTGAATAGGCATAGAAGAAGAAGACTATCATAATCAAGGCTGAACGGTATAAATACGAGTATTCGGTCACAGTATGAAATAATTTACGCAGTCGTTTCGGTATATTTATAGTAATCTGGTTACCATTACGGACGCGATGGTTGGGTCGGGCCAAACCTGACAGAAAGACGCCTCCCATTAACACTTTCATTCTAGCCCCCAAAGAGCAGTCTCAACATTTTCTAGAGCAGGTGTTGAAATGGATCTGCCAAGATCCATGATCATATGCGCTTCCAGTTGTCATCACCCGTTTGTATAACACAACCAGGAAGTCTAGGCTGCATTTCTGCAGCTGTCATGATGAGCACTTCACTTAACAGCTCAAACTCTGAATCAGACTCAAACGGGGGCTCCAGGTCTGAATCAGACTCGAATGGAATGGACGAGACTCGACTCATACGCGAAAACAGTTTTAGCTGCTCATTACAGCAGCAGCAACACCCACCCCAGCAGCAGCAACAGCAACAGCAACAGCAGAAGCAAATGGGGCAAGTCAAGTGGTGCACAGGGCGTCCTTTATTCGCCCTCTCCCCACTGCAGTGGGGCAGCTAACTGGATTCCGTTTTGTGTTTTGTGGCTTAGATAACATTTCTGCGATGTCAAATTTCTGGACATGCAGCGAAAGGTTCTTAAATTAGAAAAGCGTGTGCTGGCAATTCTTTCTTCCAAAGTATTTTCACATGTTTACTGACTCTCTGAGCTCTGGCTCTGGCTCTGGCTCTGGGTCGTCGTGTCGAGTAGTTTTTTGTCTATTAAAATGCTATTCCGACTGGAGTAGTTTAGTTGAACAAGGGGCAGAGACAGAGGCATAGGCGGCAGCAGCAGCAGCAGCAGGCAGCAGCCGCCGAGTCGTAGTCATCATCATTTCGAGTGCTGAAAAGCATTTTTATGTTCTCGTGGCGTCAAGTGCCGCAGCGAGCAAAGGAGCAAAAAAAGCAAAAAGCTAAAAAAGCGGAGCTGCAAAAGTTGTGCGCGGGCCAAGAGGGCCAAGCGGGCCAAAGCCCAAAAACAAGAACAATGTTGATGATAATACTAACAACAACAGTCAGCCACTAACAGCAACTGCCTGCAACTGCAACAAAAGCAAAGAAAGCCGTGGGGCCGAAGCATTCTATACCCTTGGAGTTCGATTTGCAAGGACTTACAAAGATATTAGTTTTACCGCCAACTACTTCCTATTGGCCTGACCATGTCAGATATATGTATTGAACCATATATTTATGGAATGCAGACGGCCTTAAAGCTAATCTAAAAGTCGAAGCTACTTTCTTCTCTGAATTGCAAAGCATCTGCTCAAATTAGGTATACTCTCCGCTAAAGGGTATAGCAACCACTGTGGCTGCAACTGCGCGGCGTGCAAATAATGCAATTTGTGCAATGCGCCATCACAAACGTGGGAGTCAAAAAATTGTAGAGTCTGAGGCTGAGTCTGAGTCTGAGACGAAGCTAGAGCTGGAGCTGGAGTTTGGCTGCCTCATTTTAGTAGCTTCCCCACTGAGCAGCCGGGTCTTAACTACTGTCAGTCATACTCGTACTCGTAGAGTCGGGCTCTGCTCTGCAGTGGCTGTGTGGCCACAGCCGATGGCATTCTTGGGGGCTGCCTCCAAACAAATAAGTGCATTTAGTGTTTAACAAATGTTCGCTTTTGCGCTGATGGCGATGTTGATAAGAGCGGCCAGAAATGAATTAACAGTCATAAGCATGGGGCTGCTGATGACAACTGCGATCCCCCAGATGACAACTGATAGTATATGGTACTATATAGTACCCCTTCCCCCCTAACGAGATATGATGATGATGATCGTTAATGAGCCCGAATGTTTGGGAATGGAAAAATAATTGAATTGAATGTCTGGCAAATGGAATGGAAATGAATTGCAATCTATGTCCAGGTCTACGATCAGATTCAGGTCTTAAAGCGCATGGAAACGGGGGGGAGGGGGCCATAAAAACAGAAAACATTGCTAAAGCACCGCCCACGTCGGTGAGTGAGGAAAATTTCACCTCGACTAATGCAAACACACTTAAAAACCTGCAGGGGCAGCACACTTGGATGTGGAGCAAGAGATCCGCTTTAAACCGAGGCTGGAGGCAGACAAACGAGCAGCGGTAGGACCAGGAGCAGGCGGGTGTCTCTTTGGTGGGTTTCATTTAAATTAAATTAGAGCTGCCAGCTCTCTAACTGTAACAATGACTGATGCACGCACTAAAGGCTGACAGGCGAGCGGTCCATTGGGCCAACGGGCCAGCGGCAAATGGCCAACTCATCAAATGGCAATGCCTGGCCATCAATCAGCTCTTTGGAAGCTGGGAAGCAACATGCTGGAGACGTCCCTGTTCCTGGCCAAGGTAATTAGCAAACTAGCCTGCTGCAATCAATACAAATTGAAATGGAGATGGAAATGGAGATGGTGGATTGAGATGGAACCGAAGCTAGATGGCTTGATGGCTAGATGGCTAGATGGCGATGCTGATGGAAGTACACATAAAGAACGGAATGGAGCGGAGACAGAACCAAACCAAACCCGACTGAAATGGGCCTCCCACTCGAAATAGATATCTGTTTTATGGCCTGTCGCAGGTGTCAAGTAATTCGTCATGGCATGTGGCAGGTCGCCACAGTCCGGCTACAGATCCGTTTGCATGCAAATTAGAACAACTTGGAAAAACACACGACTCTGGAGCTGTGGCTGTGGCTGTGGCTAAAAACTGAGGCTGAGGCTGAAGCTGAAGCTGAGACGGAGGCTGACAGTGCTGACAAACGGATTTGGCATGCACCTGCTGGTCCGGGGTTTTGGTTGCGGCTGGGGCTGGGACTGGGGCTGGTCCGGTCTGGATGTGACCCCTTTGGCCGTGGCTTTCACATTGCCAGCCACTTTCAAGTTCAAAGACAAATGGCTAAGCATTCGATTCGATTTACTTTTAATTTATAATTTGCCAAACCTTTTGAACCCCATTGCAAATGGAAGCACCAGCACAGGCAGCAGCCACTGAAACTAAGAGAGAAATGAAATTGTCGATGGCCGTCGCCCAGGCAATTTGTGGATGCAATTTCATTTTGTATTCAGTTCCGCATCATTGCGGTGCACTGGGAGAAGTCCAGCCCCATTTATGCCTGCTCTGATGGTCTCGTCTTGACTCCTGACTCTTTCTCCCAGTGCAGTCGCAGTCCGGTCCCGAACAGTGAGCAATAAAACTAAAATAGTGCAAATAAAATCAGGTCAAATGGCGCTCACTGGGCATTGGCCACGGACCACGGCCCCATTGTAACCGGAGACCGACGGCCATTTCCAGCCATTTGAGAGGTGCACTTCCCATGCCGATGGCGGGGCACTCCTTTCTTTCGGGACTCGACGCTGACCCTGGGCAGCATTTAAATCGCAGCTTAATTGACTTTTGTCCCAGAGACACACAGCTGCGTATCCCCACAGGCAATCCAAATGTGAATCCGAGACGGGACCTGGACGTGGACGTAGACGTGGACGTGGACCTGCTCGTGGATGGAGACGGAGACGGAGTCAAGTGTGTCGTTGTCAAGGCAACGTGGACAAGACATCAATCATCACTAAATTAAAAATGTGAAACGTTTAAAATGCCATCGAGGAGGGTGAGCTGAGCGATAGAGGCGATAGAGAGCCAACGAGCCAGCGAGCGAGAGAGGTGAATGTGGCAGGATCGATGCCTCATAAATAATGCAACAGCAACAGGCAGCGGCCAACAGCAACAGCAAATGTCACATTAAACAGGCAATATTAAAGCTGAAAAGCAGATGACACCGAAATCATGTTAGGCGGCACTTGAATGAGTATCAAACGGCAGCTGCCATAAACACACAAACCCACTGTCCAACCGTCTGACGGGGATCTGCCTCTGCTGTGCTCTGTCTCTGTCTCTGTCTCTGCCTATGCTCTGCCTGTGCTCTGCCTGTGCTCTGCTGTGCCGTGCTCCGAGGAAAAGGAGGAGCAGCAGCACTTGGCCCAGCTCCAGGGAGGACAAGTCTCGGTAGCAGTTGCCGACAGTCGTTTTACACTTGTCGCCGGCAGTGACCAAAGTTGGCAATTGCCGCGCCACTTTTATGTGGCCTCCGCCTTGGGGACCGACCCGACCGCGGAGGCATCAAATGCCGGGCTAGGTGCAAACGCCGCACGTCAATTGCTGCATTAGGCGATTCCGATTCCGATACCAATTCCGATTCCGTTGTATGGTCAAATGGCGTTGCCGTTGCCGTTGCCATTGCCAATGCCGTTGGAGAGGTCTGCGTCTGCCAGATAGAAGAGGCCCAAGCAAGTTGTCATTGTCGCGTTATTTATGACAGTGTTCGAGATGTTTCTGTTACCCTTTTGCAGCTCCTTTTGCAGGAACTCCTGCAACACTTGTTTATGTTAATGCGGCTCCTATGGCTGCTACAGCCACCGCCCGGCTCCTCCTCCTCGCCTGCCAGCGGCTCTCCATTCAAGTGTCCGTCAATGGGCCTCGTTAATAGAGTTCGAGGCGGCGTGTTCGTGTTCGTGTCCGCGTCCGTGGCCGTGTCGCTGGAGCTGAAGCTGGCCAAAAGTGGCGGGCGTGTGACAATTAAATTGTCAAAGCCGCAACCTTTCGACGTGTGGCAAGTGTTGGCCTGTCAGCTCCTGAAGCCTGTGGTTTCTCGTGTAGATGGCGCTCTTTGGCACCTCTCCAAATATTTCAATTATGATTTTTATCCAGCACAGCACTCTTTTAATTTTGGGTATTTTCACACAACCCATGTTTTGGCCAGGCTTTTTGTTATTCTTTTTTGTGGCCCGCTGATAAATGAGCTTTGATAAGGCCTTAATGCCAGGGCGTTGCCGGCCAGGAAATGTGTGCACTTTTGTGGCTTAATGAAATACTTACATATAATTTTATTCAATTTCTTATCAGTTCGAACCTGGCCCTAAGCAATTTGTTGGCCATAAGAGCGGCTCCGTGCCTCTCTTAGCTGCCGCTCTCTTAGCTCGAAGCCAAGTCTGCGCTGGCGCTGGCCGCGCAGTTGGCGTCGTTCCAGGCGCTTCGCTTAAACCCCTTTTTTATTGGTCAAAAGCTGATCGGCAACTGATATTGCAGCCAACTGGAAATGAACCGCTACGGCAGCAGACTCTCTCACTCTCTGTCCACTGGAACGCCAGCAGCGAAGAGAGTCCCAGCCAGGCAGCGAGCGCGTGAGAGAGGTGATCCGCGATAAACACGAAGCAACGAACGACGCTGGCAGCGACGACGAGCAACAGGTTTTCACGTCGCTCTTAGCGGCTTTTTTTCACCCGTTCCGTTGCTCCAGGTTCGTGTACGATCGCTCGGTTCGGGCCCAAACCACAGCCTGCTCCACTCCACTCCACTCCACTCCTCTTGTCCCTGTTCCCTGTTGCCCTGCTGCTGCGGGACTGGGGGACTGGACTGTATTACTCGGTCAGTCGGTCTCCGAGAGGTTGTTGCTATTTCGTGTTGCCTGCTTTTTTTGCTCAGAGATTTTTTGCTGTTTTGCAACTGCTGCTGCTGCTGTTGCTGTTGCTCCTCTGCTGCTGCTGCACCGGCAACTGCATTGAGTCTCTGCTTCGGCTGCTGCCTGCGTCGCCTGCACTCGACTGCGGCTGGAACAGCTTGGGAGCCGCTTGCAATTTTCATCCTCTTGCAGTTTCTGTGCGACTTTCTTGCGGGACTGTTTGAGCTTGTTGCGATTGCGCGCGTCTTTTGCAGTGGGACAGGAAAGCATTTTGCTCGCGAGAAGTTCGCGAATTTTTGGTGACTGAATCGCGTGCGCGTTTACGAAGTCGCGTGCGAGCGTTTCCACTGCGTTTTGCGTGCTTTATTCGTACGATTTTTTGGCCAACGAACTGCCATCGAAATGGAATTGGAATTGCAAATGGAAATTAAAATTAAAATGGGACCGAAAATAGAAATAGACACTGAGAGGCAAATGAAAATGAAAATGATAATCCCGCCTGCATCTGGCGCTCAAACCTAATCTTTTATTGTGCGGCTACCTTACAAATAGTGCTCGTAAAAAGTCTGGCAACAGTAAAAAGCAATTCAGTGCGGCCATAAAACCAAATCAAAGTGGTATACGTTCCACCGTACATAAGGAATATATGTATTGTGTATAGTGTCCGCCCTATGCTGCCACAAGATCAGGCTGAACATATGTACATGCATGCATATAGAGTAATATCCACAAAAGAGACACAAACACACAAAACTCGTTTCGAACATATAAAGAAAATAAATAAAAGTAAAAAAACAAATTAAATTAAACTCATTTTTAATTACCTGCTGCCCAAAAGATCACATAAAGAGCGTGCAATAAAAAATATTGGTATCAGTAAATTAATTATATTGTATATAGAGAAACATGCTGCAATAAAGCGATCTTAACGATTCACAAATAAAGAAACAGAGGCTCCAGTTCAGCTAAGCTCCACACAAATCGATCCCGCTTCGGCTTCCAATTCCCGCTACAGCTTCGCTTCCAATCGTTCAGCGATCAGCGTTCGCGTGGGGCTGAAACAAAAGACTTAGGCAACGAACTTGCTGCCATTTCGTGGTGTCGTTTGTCGTTTATTTTTTCAACCTGCACACAAATACAAACACAAACACAACCGTCAACAGCAACACACACTCACACCCCATCGACCACACACTCTAACACACACACACAAACACACTCACCAGATAACGGTGCTTCGAGCGCCTCCGAATCACCGAGTGATAGCAGCGGCTGCAGCAGACCCCAACAGCCCCAACAGTTCCCAACAAACTAATTGACAACTCAAATCCTGCCGAACAACGAGAAACGGGAGAAGAGAAAAAAAACAATTGTTAAACAACGTTTCGCTTGCCAGTCGGATTGTCCGCTTGTCGGATTGTCGGCCTGCCCCACTGGGGGGACTTCAGCTCCATCTCCAGTTTCAGCTTCAGCTCCAGCTTCAGCTTCAACTTCAGTTTCAACTTCAATCAAATCGCTGCCCCAACGACAATTGCAAAGTGTGCCTCTTAATGCATTTTACCCGCAACCACAAACACACATTCAAACAACGAAACAAAAAAGAAGTTGAAATAAATTTACATAAATATTTCACTTGCCAGTTTTTGCCAGTCCACATCCGCGTTTCAAGAGATTGAGCCTGGATAGGCAACAGTGTGTGCGTGTGAATCTTTGTGTGTCCCGTTTTGCATCTGTATCTGTATCTGGATCAGATCCGATCCGTGCCTTAAGCCGTGCCTCTACCTTCGCACCGCATCGCATCGCTTTGCACCTGAGATTCTGCCCAGCATCAAGAGATCTTCAAAGTCTACCCCGCCCCAAGGTAAGTCGAACAGCAAAACACTTTGCCTCAGTTTATGCGTTTGTAATTGCATTTTATGTGCCACTGCCACTGCAAGTGCCACTGCCGCCCCATCCGCGGGCATTGCCTAGCTCCTGGCGCTGTGCCAATGCTTCATTTAGAGTTAGAGTCCGAGCTACAGTTGAGGAAACTTATCAATTAGTAGAGTCAGCGATTTCAAATACAATTAACTGACAACACGGCGGACGGCAGACGGTGCTGCCTTTGTTGTTTGGCCATAAAACCGTTAGTAAAGGCATTTTTAACAACAATTAATTGCTATGATTTGAGACTGAGACTAAGACTCGTGCAGGGAGAGACATACCTGGCACTTGGCTCTAAACATAATTTATCTCTGGCACCAGCTGCAGCTTCAGCTTCAGCTTGAGCTTAAGCTCCAGCCACTTCCTTGCTCTCAGTTGCATCCCACAGTGCAGTAATAATCAGAGTGAGCCATAATTACAAGTTCAGTTGAGCAATTTAAATGAAAACACTTCAACACGTTAACAATTGGCGCGTCTACATTGTCAGTCGCCGTCGTCGTGGTCGTCAGTGGCCGAGAGTCTTGTGATGCAATTGATTGGAAAAGCGACTTTTTCCTCTTGCCACAATTAAGAGGAAACTCAGCTGGAAACAAACGGAGTTTTTCTCTGTTTCTGTTTCATTTGCTATAAATAATTTAAATTGCATTAGGAGCTTTGGAAGTTGGCCTATAGGCAACGTTGGAAATATAATAGAGATGTTCTGTAAATTATAGTACTCCACCGGAATTGCTGGATGAGTCTTACGAATTCTTCAATATACTCTCTATTAAAGAGGAATCCCTCTACCCTCTACCCTCTATACATTTATAGAATATCCATAGAGTATTCCAATGCTGACTTACCATTCTGTAATTGTATATTGAAAGCCGAATGAGAATAAAAAGTATTAATCAGCTTTGAGGAAATAGCCAGCGATAATGTTTAGAAATAAATATGCAAAGAATTATTTAATTCTCACAATTGCGAAACGCAAGTCACGAGATCCCCGCAGCCAGCAGGGCGTGTGCTTCCAGGGGGCTGAGGTGAGGGGTAAGCGCGAGAGCATACAGCGAATTAAATAAAATTTATGGCCAGCAATGATGACGACAACAGCAGCAGCAACAGCAACAACAACAATCACAGATGCATCAGATACAGCAGCAGCCGCGGCAACAACAATTGTTTAATTGCCGAGAGTTCTGACAAAGAAATCGCCAAGTGACTGAGACAAAACGCGACAAATAAGTGCAAGAAATACTGGCCAGAAGCTCAGACTCAGAGCCAAGGCAATTCTTGGTAGTAGCCTCCCTCCCGAGTCTTCCGAGTCTTCCCAGCCTTAGAGTCTTTGAGTCTTCGAGTCCCCGTCCCCCAGTTGTTAATTGTGGACTCGGATGAGTCAACAAGAAATTTTCTTAATAGCTGTTGTTACCGTTGTAACTTTTTTCCTCCTTTTTTTAATTAATACTTTTTTTCCACTGCCTTTGCTATAATTTATGAACGCTTTTTTGTGAGCTGGCTGGCGGCTGCTGCAATTAATGTGACTGATTCGAAGCGGCGCAGTGCGGTGCGGCGGTAGCGCGTTGCATTTGATTTGCTTTGCCAGTAATTGTGCTCATTATGCCTGTGCTATTGTTGCTGCTGCTAAAGTTTTTTGCCCGATGTACGCGTCATTACACATGTTGTCTAGACTGAATGTCTGACTGTCTGAATGTCTGTCAGTCAGTCGGTGTTTCTGTCATTCGGTTAGTCAGTGAAGCCGTCAATCTAGTTGGCTGCCGTTTAGCAGCCATTTGATTTCCAGCTAACACTTGCTGCTGCTGCTGCTGCTGCTGCTGCTGCTGCTGCTGCTGCTGCTACTGCTGCCCTTTGTTAGCCCCCCTTTTGATTGCAAATCAGTGACGCACTTGGGTGACATTTGATTGGCCTGCCCCTGGGTGATGTCACCGCTGTCGGCAAATGTCACGCATCCAATTGACTGGCAATCATTCTAAATACAAGTAGGAGGGAGGATCAGAGTCTCGATCGGAGTTTATTGCCCAAGTCTTTTGTTTCGCCACTCCCTCGCATATTTGGCTTACACTGCCATCGATTACCGCAACCCAAAAACCAAAAACCAACTGTAATGAGGCATGCGCAAATATTTCGCCTATTACTCAACCCGGCCAACAGGCAAGCAAGCAGGCAAGCACCCAAGCCAAGGCAGGCCAAGAAGACAGCAGAGCCACAAAAGCAGCAACAATGGTCGAAAATCAATGACTAGAAGACGTTAGGAGGCGCCAACTTATGTATGCATACATTTTTTTGAAGTTTTCTTCAGTCTCAGTCTTCAGTCTGCAGTCGTCAGTCCTCAGTCTTTTAGCCACAAATGTGAAGAGTTTTCACTAATTTTGAGCCGCAGCCGAAACAAAACACGCGAATCGTACGGCAACAACCGCCAGCATGATAGACAGTGCTGCATAAATAAAAGTAAATTTAATGACAAGCAAAATATTTCTTGTCATGCCTATCAGATTACAAGATTTCTATATGGACTCGCTGACGATTCACCATACCACACTCGTATACACGGAGAATATGTGTATGTGTCGTTAAAACATGATTACTGGCGCTCGAAGAGAGCCGGACGGACAGACGGACGGACAGACGGACGGACAGACGGACGTACAGACAGAAAGACACAGTCACATATAGCCCAGTACATGACAAAGCCGTTAGTGTCATTTGAATGCGAATGTTGCAAATGTTACGAGTGCGATGTGATGTGATGATGCTGTCAAGGAAGGTGTCCCAGGTCCACGTCCCCGCCATCCAGTCTTTGATAGAGCCGCTGCTTGAGCAGCTGGCCAGCAGAGAATACAAGTTTCGTTGCATTTATTCCAAAGATGGTTAGAGTAGGAAATGCTTACTGCGGCAATCGCCGTGATAGGAAATACCTCTAGTGATCAATGGTAAAAGTTGACCCACTTTATGCAGGGTCAACCTTCAAATGATCCCACAAAACAGTAGTGCCAGTACCAGTAGTACTACAATATACGCTAGAAAAGAAACACCACTTCCATCAGACATTCCCATCTATTCAGAGTTAATTGTCTTTAACAGCACTGAGAGACTGAGACCTCCGCAGAGTGGGAAAACTTTTTGCCCATTACAAGCCCAATCGCCAAACGAAAATCAATTTCACACATTACAACGGAATCGAAACGAACTGAAATGAAATAAAATAAAGGCCATGAAAACTCGAACTTTGGTGGGGGCCCAAAGATACAAAGGCAGAAACAAAGACGCATGAAATTGCTAATTGTGCGAATGAAGGGCCCAGCCCCACACTAGGCCTATATGGAGATGGCTAGATGTAGTACGTTTATACTCGTATATAGGCAGAAAAACGCCATGGGCCGCCTCAATTAAATTCGTAGCGAATTCCCAAGCAACAAAGAAAATTTAATTACACCGCATGTGGCACAGCCCCAACCTCAGTCCCAGCCCTTTGAAATCGGTTTTCGGTCTGCAATCAAGTGAGAAATTTCCATTGGGCCTAATGAATTTTTTGCGGCTGCCGCTCTTTTAATCGACCAGAAAACTGGGCGTTATCTTTTTTAAGGGAAAAGTCCAACTAAAATCGAATTTGAATCAATACTAATCGTTAATGATGTGCTGGTTCCTGTCGGCAATGATGATGATCTTTTAATTTGATGATGCCATCCATTGGAAAGGAGGTCGGTCAGACCAGAAAAATATCCGATCCCCAAATAAGTTTGGCAAATTGTTTGTCACCCAAACGGCAAACAATGGGAAAAGCTGACAGCGCTAATTAATTGCAATTAAAAATGCGTTTTCTGCCATCGACTGCGATGGCGATGGCGACGGCGACTTCGCCTAATTGGCAGCCGCGAACCCATCCAACATCAAAAATCCATTCTGCGAAGTTCCTCTTCTGGGGCTTTATCAGCGCAAAGTCATCGAGCAGGCAGCGGCAGCCACGTTCCGTGTTTATTTAAATGGATAATTTGCTTAATTAATTTTCAAACAGAAACGCTTCGCATTCATCATTTTAATTAGCCGCAGGTTCGCTTTTGGGGCTTGGAGGCTGGCTCTTAATTTATAAATAATTTATAAATATTGATTTGACAAAGATCTGTTGTTCGTCGCCGCGGAGCAGCGGCCATAAAATCTTTGAGCTATTAATTAAGAAAACGCAGTCGATAGCCGATGTACCCGATGTATCAAATATCGGCGCGTGAGGAAGCGCAAGACTCATAAATCTTTCTGGCAGTGTTTATAGAAAAGAAATTCCACAGCTTACGACAGCCATTAATTGATTTAACTTTAATGGGATCGCAACTGAAATTAGGAGTGCAAACAAAGCCACAAGATATACAAATAAATACTACCATGTTAACATTTTATAAGATTTTACAAGCATCCAAACCCCACGACACAAAGGCCACAAGATCGAATTGAAATGAGTTTACTCTATGTTTTCGCTGGCTGTGATTTATTTTTCGCTTTCCTGCATCCAAATCTGCGATTTGCATATTTCTCGTAGGTGGTTCAATGAACTTGCCGAGCGGATAGCGGTTTCTGTCTGGTGGGGGCGTCGTTAGATGAGGCGGTGGCGGCGGCGGTGGTGGTGCTGGTGCTGGTGCTTGTGGAGACGGCGACACTTCCAGCGCTTTCGGCTTGATTTGGCTCGCCTACGCGTTAATTTGAGAAATTTGCAAGCATTTGCATGAAATCAAAAACGAAACCGAAACAAAGCTACAGATAAATACAGTCAATAAAACCAATCGAACTAAGTATACCCTCTAAAGGAATCAAAGGAATACCCTACCCTTGTGTCAATGGCTGTTTCGTGATACCATTTCCAAATTTGAATCGGTTGGACGTCTCTTCCAACTGGATATTCCCCACTTGGCCACAGGGTACCATCCCCATCCTGGCACTAGCGATTGCCCAATCGAGAAGCTGCTGAATCCGGCATTAAATAAATAACGCATTTGCCAAGCCATTGATAATGTCAATTTGGGCAGTCGGCAGGCAGACAACAATTGCAAACATTTTCCAGCTCGGTAGCAATTTCTATTAAAGCATTTTCCGCCGGCTAACGAGGATTTCCTTCGACTCAGTTGCTGGTTTTTAGGTTTTTTAATTGCAATTGAGTTTCGACATGAACTGCGTGCATTTGCGCAATGATTTTTCCGATAGCAAACAGCAGCCACAGTGCCACAGTGCCACAGACCATGGGAATCAGCACCTCCAGTGGCAGTAGCAGTTCCAGCTTCCAGCTGGGAGGAGGCTCTCTCTCCTCAGTGGGCCCAAAGGCAGCTAATTGATAATTTCATTAATTTATGCACTGGCCAGCCTTTGCAGCTCTGGCCACTGATTGAGATATTGTATGCAAGTATGCAAGCGGGAAGTGCTTTGACAGCAATTTGCCTCCGTTCGGCATTGCTCCCGTAATAATTGGCCAACTAACGTCTACTTCGAACCCATTATTAGCCAGAGTCGGATACTATGAGCATATGATATATTTGTACCCAGAGCTCCAGTCATAGACCATTCATCGAACAACCTTCGTGCTAACCCCATAAATTTATTATTATTTACTTCAATTCTTGCTACGCACTTCGGCCTGCACTCGCACTGGCACTTGCCTCAGTTTCATTTTCAGCTTAAGTCTATGCGATTCAGCTTTAGCTTCGATTTCAGCTCGTAGGTAATCTAAAATGCTAATTAAGCTGCCGGCATTTGTTTGGCATACCTTGTGCTGTGTGGTTGTTGCTCTTGTTGATGTTGCACGCATGCAAAAAACGCACTTTACATACGCAGGAGGTTGACCAGCCTGCTGACGGGGGACGGACGACGGAGGACGGGGGAGCTCTGTCAGAGTCTGACTCTGAGACCGAGTCTTGCATTAATTAATAAATGTCGTGATGTCGCTTTTGAAGTGTCTGTCATTATGAGATCAATTAATAGGAACAAAATTCTAGATCAAGGCGAAAATCAACAAAAATGTCGCACACACTCAGCGCGTGCGTTTCTGTTTTTGTTTTACCCTTGCAGAAGGTATGACGATTTTGGCCAGTTGTTTGAGTAAATATACTCCTGAAATCCATAGTCCCATCGAGGCATACTTTTGTCATGCATCACATGCTTAGTGGCCATAGGAACGACCATCAAACATTTATCAGTTTGCAAGGGTATCAAACATTTCGGTACTCAAAGCTATACTTTACTAGAACTTTGTTGTTGCTTCTATTGATCGACACGCAGTCGATATAGGCTTCGACCTGAACATGCTCTGACTCTCTGAGCAGTCGCATGTAAACACGGACCCCGCCAGCCTGGATTTCTGCTTTTAATTGCTTAGATCTCGCAGACAGCACGACGTTAACGAGAATTATTACATCATGCAATGGCAAAAGGCAGCAGCAACTAATTCAATTCCAGCGAAGGCAAATTGGATGGCCACATATCAATCATCCTTCAAAAGTACGCACATATTTTATGATCAACTCGATTTTTATACCTGCGGAATGGAATGCACACCAAACACATAAACTAACTTTCACCCATTTTAATATTAAAAACCTTATTAATAAAAATATTTATTTTTGGTACTTCAAAATATTTTTATTGTCCATGCGTTATTTCTTTATATTTTTATTAAGACCTCAAGACTGTATGTTCACTTAAAAATAAATGCATTTTTATACGGCTTACAATATATATAAATTAAAATTAATTCCAGTACTTACAAAAAATACTTTTATTGGTCACGGTTTTCGTTTGATATTTCCCCCTCTCCATATTTAATAATTTTTTATTTTATTTTTTTAAACATATGAATCAAGTTATTGGCTATCTTTACGGTTTATACTATGTACTTATTTTATTACTTCGTAAAGAACTTCAAAAATATTTTTACTGGTCAAGTTTTGTCTTAAGCTTGCACCTCGTTCCATTTTAATTTATTTATATTTTTTCCTTGGTATTTCCGTAATTCCAGTACTGGTTTTCTTACGCTACATCGTAAAACATTTCACGAACTTTAAAATAAATGCATTCCGCCCGCTTTCAAAACTTAAAACGCTGTAGTTCATTTTATTATATTAATAACATTTTTATTGATCGAGATTTGCTCTTGTTTTTTTCCGTTTTTTCTCTTGTCTGTTTTTAAAACCTCAACAAAAGTTTCCTTGTAATTTCCATAATCCCCGCACGAGTTTTCTTGCAGTGCAATACTGGTATATTTGTAATTTATTTTCCATTTAAAATAAACGCATTTTTTCCTCGCCGCCTCATATTGCTGTTGCACTTGCTGCTCTTGTTGCACTTGCTGTTTGCTGTTATGGCTGTTATAATTAATGTTGGCGATACGAAAAATGTTGTTGTTTGGGTTGTTTGTTTGTTGGTGGCTGAGATTGCAACAAAGTTGGGCAGCAGTTGGTGTTGGCTGCACTTGCCACTGATTTTGCTGGCGGTTTAATGTTACACACAAATATCTTCGCTTTTAAAAACTGACCAGCAATACAGCGAAAATTTGCCTTGCAAATCAGAGTGACTGAACATTATGTGTGCTTTAATATATTTACAATATTTGAACTTGATTTGGCGGCATGACAAAAGTCACGGGCTCTGGCCTGTGGCGAGGGGGTGGCGGTACTCCCGGGGTCAAGTACAACGCGGCCGGGCACTGGCTAACCAAATGCAGCTGCGGCTCGTCGATTGCGGCTGTGCGTGAGAACCAGCTGGGTACAGATACAGATACAGGTACATGGCTACAGCTACAACAATGTCTGCTGCCTTATATATATCAAGATTTCAATTTTTGCATTAGACTTATGCCCGTTCGTGTGTGTGTGTGTGTCTGTGAGTGTACTTGAAAATTGACGCGGCACGGCAGGCACGCATTTGTTGCCGCTGCCACCGCCGCTGCTGCTGCAACAGTCAGGCTGGTTAATAAATTTCGCGATACTTATCAATTAGCATACGAATTACATGCCTTGCAATCATAAATAATGCGTGAGTTTGTGGCTGCCACAAGAAGAGGCAGATAGACCGGCTAGAAAAGCAGCTAGAAAATGAACCGCACTTTGATGCATAAATTTTGATTGGCGAGTCGCCGTGGTGGCTGTCCGTGTGTTTTCCGAAGTCTCCTAAGCATTTAAGATCTCTGTAAATTATAAACATTTCTACACACTTCTCGACTCGAGGGTGCGTGTTTGATTTGCCTCCGATTGGGAATGACAAATAAACAACAAATCATGCGGCACGAAGCCCAACGGACTGCGGCTCAAACGAATGACTTAGGCAACGATCTTGATGGCCTGATCATGCTGCCAGTGCCTCCTCCTGCTCCCACAACACGAACGGAGTAAATTCTGTAGGCTCATTGTTATGCTCGACACTTTTGCGCTATATTTACAAATTGGGCCAATAAAATGAACACCAACAACCTCCAGAGCTCGGGCCAGGAGAGACCAGAGACCAGAGACCACAGACCAGATACCTGAAATGTAAGGTCATAAAAATCGACCAAGCAAGAGAACAGTCCGCGGCTGATGAATTTTTATGCATGTTTTCATGACGGTCATATAAAAGTCGCGTCTAGAAGTCAATGATTGTTTAATGAAACACACAGACAAACGTACTATGGCAAGCAGCCAGCTCGGGTTCGGGCTCGGGCATGAGGATGGTCATTAAAGTGGTCAGCAGATAAATCAAAAAACCAGCTCCGGATCCCAGAGTCATCCCAGCAGAGCCACACTTGATTACGCCGATCGGAGCTGAACTGAAATCCGCCCGCTTCGTTAGCACATCACCTGCTGGGCCTGGGCTGGGGAAAAATGTCAATTATGATCTAATCCCCAAGATACAGAAATCTATCTCTGCCAAATGAAATGAAAATGTTTGCCAAGGGATTAGGTTGAGTGTTGGATGGATGAAGAGATAGAGAGAGAAAGAGAGAGAGAGAGTGCGCTAAGCTGACACGGCATTGGGCACGCGCTAAGTCGTTTAGAAACTGAAAACGTTGATAAATCGATCCAACGATTCAGCGATCCATCGATCGAGACGATCGCTCTCCCTTGCCCTCACTCTCTCGTCGAGTGCTTATTGAATATTTGTGGGTTAGAGTCATACTTCATACATCCATACCATTCCATACTTGTATCTCGTCGTATCGCGTATCTGCTGCTCCAGATCTGGATCTGGATCTGGCAATCGATTGCTGCGTTGTCAGCCGAGCGACACTCGGGCTCCATGATTTATGCGTATTTAGATACTTTTTGTTGTCGTTGGCAGGCATTTAACGCATGTATCTGTGGGTGTACTCCAGTCCAGCGTGTGTCTGCATCTGTTTCTGTATCTGTATCTGTATCTGTATTGCCATCTGTGAGTTTGTGTGTGTTTGTTGAGGCAATTACGCCCACCTACCGATTTTCGATTTCGACGCGATATTGGGATATTGGCATCACATTTGTGTCGAACGGATTCCGTATGGAATTTCCCACATTTTATTCAAAAGCCTGACTCAAAGAAATTTGCCAATTTTTATGGTTTCTTTTCGTTGCTGTTGCTGATGCTGATGCTTTTCTTGTTTTTGCTTTTGTTGCTGTTTATTTTAAAGGCTCTGCTAATTAAAAGCCAATAAAAACACAGGCAGCCCGGCCATTAGCCGGTTACAGCCATCTCAAGCAGCTGCGGAGTCATCCGTTGACAAAACACGGCCTTAGACGCATGACTAAGTGACTGCAACTGCTCCTAATTGGCCGCATGCCACATGCTGCTTGCCTGCTTGTTACCTGCTTTGCCACTTGCCACAGTGGCTGGGCTGCCGCCTGTCGCTTAATGGCTCCGTGGCTCTGCCTCCCGGCTGCCTGCCTGCTGCCTGGTCCTAAGCACTTCTCCCTCTTTCGTTAACTTGCGAAATTGGCCAACTTCTGGTATCTATCTACACTGGCAGAAAGGTAAGTGTGGAAGGGGATCCCTCACAGCATTCTTTTTGAGAATTCCATTATTTGGATTGCATTTTTTTGTGCAGATTTTCTCAGACTGCAGTCTTATCGCTGGGGCTGCTGGATCGCCTCGAACCACGGACTCGTGGCTCTTATGATTTTTTAAAATTTAAGTCACGCTTTTGGCAATTAAGTGCCCCAACACCGACCGAACGACCCGGGGCAACGGATTCCGGGGCATTCGGAATCGGATTCGGATTCGGGCAACTGTGTGGCCCTCGACAGGTGCTGTGCTCCAATCCTCTGCAAGATCTGGGGGGTGGTGGGGTGTTGGTCGGACTGGGGGCCTTTTCCCACTGCGATACGTTTGGGGCGACATGAGGCGCATTTGCAATTATTTTGCGGCTCATTAAACTTTTAAACACGTCGCTCACGTAGTGACGCGTCTGTCAGACGGCTGGCATGTAGCCGGGCACCCCACTCTCTCTCTCTCCATCTCCCCTTGGGAGACTCCGTCCCACACCCAGCAGTTCTCGGGGGCTGCTGCTGCGGCTGCTGCTGCTGCTGCTCCTCCAGCGCCTGTGAAAATGTCATAAAAATCTCTGGGGAGCTCTACAGTTTTGGCTGCTTTGATTTCTATGCTTTTGATTTGAGTTTTGCTTTTGCTTTTGCTACTTTTTCTCCCAACGCTTTGCGCTTGCGAAATCAAATAAAAGATTTCTTTTTTATCGCTCAAGAGTGGTTTGTTTGCCGTTTGGCTGTTTGGTGGTTGCTTGCTTGTTCGCCTGTTGTCTGGTTTTTTTCTCTTTATTTTATGATTATTATATTTTTGAAAATTGCCGTCACACCAGCGCCAGCGCAGTCACAGTCTCAGGCTCAGGCTCAGGCTCAGTTGCAGTCGCAGTCGCAGTCGCGGCGCAGTCGTTGCACACACAAAAGACTTGGGCAACAAACCTGGTGCAATTTTGTTGTTGTATTTTGCGCATTGCATTGCCTGGCCATAAATGATTTATTTTGGCTTGTGTTTGCCGCCGCTGTCAGATGCAATTAGCTGCAGTTTAATTGAAAGCCGAGCAATTGCCCAAAATGCTTTTCGGACGTTTCAATTTTCATTTTCTCCCAGTCTTCCTATGGGCCCGGCCGGGGCTCCTCGCCAAGGCTGCTCTGCTCTGCTGTGGCGGTGTCAGGCCGCATTAATGTGTCGCCCCGGTTTTCTGGTTCAAGTACGTTTCCTGCGATGACAACCAGCACAGCAAATTCCGCTTCATGGTCATTTGCATGAAAATCGCTTCAGTGTCTGCCGACACTGACATCGTCGTCGTCTTCCGTTGTCAATAACGATTTACATCATCATCATCATCATCAGCATCATTATCATCATCATCAGCTGCACTGCAGCAGCATCATCCTGTCCTGTCGCCGGATCAGACTTGGACTCGGGATCGTGTATGCCCGTGTGCTGTATCCAGCATTGAAAGTGGAATGCGAACCAGTTTTGGGACAGCTAAGATCTGCTCTCCTCCAGCCCCAATCTGGCGTGCAGTTTTCGCCAACTAATGAAATACATATATGCAAAAAATCAAACTAAAGACTTTGCTCCGTTATCAGCCGCCTGTCGCCTGTCGGCTGTCGCCTCTTGGAGTCTCTTGGAGTTTCCACTGGCTCTGTGGGGCATTTCTTTTGTTATTGAGATTCGGTGTCAGTTCCAGCAGCAGCCACAACGGTACGGTTTTCGATCTTTCGGGGTTTCTGTCCCCAAAAAACTATGCATAATTTATGAGCCCTGAGACTTGGGTTGCATCGCTTTATTATGCTAATGGCGGTGGCGGTGGCGGTGGCGGTGGCGACGGCGGCGGCGGCGGTGGTAATTTGTTCATTCCGTTTCTGGCCAGTTGGGCTTAGTGTCATAATTAAGCGGCTAATTGATTTGTTGGCGTTTGTTCAATGCTGCTGCTATTATTATTTCGTTTTATGAATTGATTGGTGATTAGTGATCAGTCAGGCACGGGCACACGGGCACGAAGGTGCCAACAGCTCCATCAATCAATTAGTTATGGCCAAGATATGTTTCTCTGATTGTGAGGCAACTCTTCCACTAACTCTTACTCAGACTCAGCCCAAAACCAAAAAAAAGCCAACAAAAACTAAACTGTGTAGAGAAACGCCCCAGTCCAACTGGCATTGCGATCGCAATGAATTTGGCAATAGTCGGGTCGGACACCCAAAAGAAATAGCAACGGAAATGCCATAAACCATATAAAAGAGAGCAGCGAGCCGCATGATTAGAGGCTGCAACTCTCGGATTGGGGCAGAGTACGAGTACGAGTACGAGTACGAGTACGGGCTCGTCGGCCACGTCGTCGTGTCTGGCCTGGCCTGCGCCTGGGCCTGGGCCTGGGTCTGGCTGGGGAGCCGTGTGGTGTGTGCCCCCGCGAGAGGTCGTCCAGCCACAGATCCGGCTCGCGAATGACTCTGGCTGGTCTCTGGTCTCCAAGTCTGAGTCTCAGTCTGAGTCCGAGTCCGACTTGTTACAAATATTTTAAAGCGCTTAATAATATGCAGTTTATTATTGTTATTGGCATCGTTGTGGCACATAAAACATGCAATTGGCATTATTAACGCCATCGGCTTGGGTCGTTTAGTTTTCGGCATGAGTTTGTGCTCTGGCTCTGGCTCTGCGTTTAGGCTGTATTTTATTTTCGGGGCGTGTGTGGGAATGTTTCGCAGTGCAGCAAATGACGCTGATTGATTATGCTCTCTGGCCATTTGGCTGGCCGGGGCCAAAGCCAGTACAGTCCAGGCTCTCTGTTCACACCTGGCCAGGGCATTAATATACATTCAAATTAGTTGCACTCTAATTAACAGAAATATATTCAAATACTCGAATATCGATCTGTGGAACATTCGCTGCTTGCATTTAACACGCAAGCGACATTGATGGAATCGCGCCGCACTCTTGTCAAAGGAAACGAGCCGTCCGCTGGCTAATTAAAAGCCAAAGTGTGGCTAATAAATATTTTTATATAATGGCTTAATATACGTACATACGTATGAGTATAGTGCGTGATTCGGCTGGGATCTGCTCTAGCGGAACGCCAGATGAATAATAAAATCCCATGGGGCTGGGCTCTCTGCTCAACACACGATTATGAATGCGAAAACGAATTCAAATCCGAGTCTGAATCGCCGTCTGAGTCTGAGATACATTAGTCTAATGAGCGAGCCAGATAGATTTGCGTGACTTACCGAAAACTGACTATTTTTTTTTCGTATGTTTTGCCTGCATTTGCACTCCGGGTGTTGGCTAATTCCCCAAACACCACGAGAGGTGGGCGCTATGAGGTGTAAAGTTGAATGAGGTTTTAATGATGTGGCCAAGGAAAAAGCCCTGAGTAGGCTGTGAGTAGGCTACAGGTAAGGCTATGGGTGATTTATGGAACAATTTCTTGCATAAAATTCAGATTTACCTAATCTTAATCCTGGCTCCAGCTAAAATCCATATTTCCACATAAAATTCATAAGAAAATATACGGTTGAAGAATTTATATAATCTACCCAATCAAAGCATTCAATGAATTCGAAAAAAATCATTGAAAAATCGCTGAAAATCTGCGATTAAAACCCAGCCAAACCGCATTTTTCATATGCAATATTTCGCTTTAATTTTCCATCTTTAGACGCCATCTCTGAGTGTGAGAGATGCCATATTTTTTCGTGGCTGATTTCGATTTCCGTATTGCCAAATTGTGGGCTTTCAACTAAGCCGCCACCGACGCCACCGCCACCGACGCAGACGCGACGCGTCGTGTCGCTAACTGCGTGCAGTGGCGGCAACGCGGCGTATGCGCATTTTTAATTGCCCCAACATGTTGCAGCGAAGATTGGCAACGTTTTTCCCCGTGCACCCTCCCCCTTCCCCAGCATTTTTTGTGTGTGTGGTGCCAATCTGCTTCTTTGTCAAAGTGCTTGCGGTGCGGCAAATTAAAATTGACATTTGAACAGCTCTCCGACCAGGCAGGCCTGCCTGCGTCTCTCCCGCGTTCGGACCGTTTTAAAGTGTGTCTGTCTGTCCGTCTGTCGCTCGATTGGCGCGTTAATTTCAAATGGTTCACCATTTTTGGTCAGCTTTTTCATTCGGCCAGCACTTTATGAATTATCAGTATGGAGCCGCCGCCCCGCGATGACACAAAATGTGAACTGTTACTGGCCATTGGCCATTTTTCCGCTTTTGGGCCTCTGCGCGATTTTTCGCAACGCAGGAAATAGTTTCCATGGCGGCTGCTGCTCCATATAAGGTCTAAGTATTTGCCAAATCACACGCCATAGAGTCAGGCCAACCAGCACCAGCCAGCCAGCCCCCAAAGACAATGCCGTCGTCCAGTTTGGAAGAGAGGCAAACTCCAGCTCCAGCTCTTGCTGGAGTCTGATCTGGTCTGGTATGGTGGCGGCTGTGGTCACGATTTTAACATTTTTGAGCAGCCGCAGTGCGCACCCCGAAATTTTGCAGCGTTTGCCCATTAATTTTCATTGAAAACGTTTTCATATTTTTGCCACAGTTTTCCTGTGGCTCTTGTACTCGTACTCGTATAGCACAATATTTTCATTGTAGTGTTTTGGCATATATTTATGTGCCGTAAAAAATGCGATCAAGATTGCAGCTAGGACCAGGGCAGAGCAGCGCGGTCCAACCCAAGACTTGGACTCCGTCTCAGAATCGAAGTTGCAGCGGAGTCGGAGTCGGCTCGAAGACCTCAAGTACATGGTCCACATGTAGGCTGTAGCTGCATTGTTGTTCAACTTTGCACTTCAATTGGTGTGCTTGTTGGGTTCGGGTGGTTGTTTAGTGTTTTTTTGGGGGCGCTGGTGCAAATTAATGGATTCATTCAACATTTTGGCAGCTGCTGCCGCCGCAAAGACGAAGTTCAATGCTTATGTTAACAACTTGGCACCTTCCGTACTCGTATAGTCGTTTATGTGGGGATTATGTAGAGGTTTAGCTAGCGCCCATGCCCATATGGGTATTAATTGAATTTCTTGTTTAATTTATCAATTAGAGTGTGGCCTTTTTTTAATTAAAGCCTCGCAGTCATTTGACTGGCCAAATTAACGGCCAACTAACGTGGCCATTATACGGGGACTCGGTCAGGAAACAAAGAAACCACAAATTGTCTGTTATTGTGTGTGCTTTTTATTCTCTCTTTTATTTTTTGGGGTGTGGACCAGGGCGAGTCCCTCGATCTGACTCTGACTCTGACTCTGGGACTCTGTGTCTGAGCTGGGGCTCTGCTCGGAAACAAATGCTAATTATATGGCTACCGAGTACTCGCATTCGTACTCGCACCCGTACGTTTTTTTATACGAGTATGAAGCTCTTATTGATTCCCAACTGCCGGAGTCCGAGTCCGAGTCCGGGCAAGGTTATGATTTCTAGTGGATGTATGTCTGTCTGTTCCTCTTGGTGGCTGCCAACAACAACAAAAGCCAAAGCCACAGCCCCGCCCCTTTAATTGCCACCTAGCATTTAAGTTAACTAACTGTTCATAAATAGTTATGGCATACACGGTCAGTCCGAGCTCGGGATCGGGCTGGGGTTCTGTTCAGTGCTGGGCTGCGCCCACAAAACTCAACCAAAGTTGCCGCTTCAGTCAGTGCCAGTGCCAGTGCCAGTGCCCGTGCCCCGACAGCCTCTGCTGCAGCAGCAGTCATTGCAGGCCATGTCCACAGACAGAGCCATAACCTGGCAGTAGTTTTTTAAAAATTTTATTTTTTGCCTTATTTTGTTGGCCATTGTTAGCGCAACAAATTTTATTTTCCCACTCTCGAGCGGAGCTTTGTTTTTGCTGCTGCTGCTGCTGCCATTGCTTAAAACTAAAATTAGTTAATTTAGCGCATTTTGCTGGGCTTTAGCACTGCGGCGGCTGCTGCCAATTTGATTTGCAGTCCAATTGTTGATTGCTTTATTAACCGTTCGTTTGCTCTGCGAGCCATGTCCTTGGGGCAGACACAGCCTCAAAAAGGCTTCCGCACTTTGTGAGCCAAGAATCATGGCGATAATCCAGCGGCAAATTGTTTTCAGTTTTTGCTGATTGGCCAACAAAAGAGGGAAAATTGTATGTTTTTGTGGAAACTTTACGCAACGGATTAAACGGATCCAAATATTTAAAGAAATATTTTTTATTCTTTTTCGGAATAGGTTGGGAAAATTCTATTCCAGTTCCCATATCAGTGGAAGTTATGGATCTATATTCAAATTTCTGTAAATATCAACAAATGGGCTAATAAAAACATCACTGTTCTTCGTTTATATAGATAGCTTTGAAAATATTCCTCGCTTCTCAATTAATTTTCCAACATCAAAAATTATGATGCTGTTCCGGTTCCCATTGTACAGCCATTTACAGTTCCAGCTCTTATGTGATTTCTAATTGAATTATGGATCTGAGATTGGTCCAGCCAAGTGTTTCCCACTTTCATAAATTATCCAATATGCATAACGGAGCAAAACTCAGCTCCGATCTCAGGCTCCCAGGCATAAATCAGACACCGCTCACAGGAGACCCCACACACACACACGGCAACCCCACACATAGGGCGGTGGTTGGTTCCATTCATGCGTGGTACTCCTATGACATTTGGAGGTGTCACTGCTCGAGACGTTTATGCAAATGGGCTCCGCAACAAAAGCCAGAGCACGCCACACGCCCCATGCCCCACGCCCAACATGGTCCCATGACTGGCAGAGGGCGTTCATAGTTGGGCCTAATTGCCCGGGTCTCTGTCTCCGTCTCTGCCTCTGCCTCTGCCTCTGCCAGAGAGGGATCCGATGGGGACACTCTCTCAGAGGTCGGTTTGGTTCGGTTCGGCTTGGATCGGTTCCCATTGTACTCGTACCATTGTCATGCAGAGTGCACAGAAACCGAGCCTGCACTCGAGTATGAGTCGAAGTATGGCATTTGCATAAATTAAGCCACTTGAAGTCCGGGCCGATGCTGATGCTGATGCCGATGTAGATGCTGATGTGGATATCGATGCCATTTGTCAATCAGCGGCGCATGCAAATCAATCAGGCGATGGACAAGCTATTCGTCATACACCTGACAGTTGGCCACAATTTATGAGCCAGCAGCAGGCCACTTACCAACAAGAAAAAGGCACACAAAATAACAATAACCACACCAATAAAAAATGAGAAAGACACGAAAAGTATAAAAAACGAACAGGCGTTTGGGCTTGCATTGCTTTTGATGCGTGGAAATCGTATAAAAGATGCGTTAATCACATTTATTCATATCTATTTATGGGCACTGAGTGTTTGGATCTCTGAAGTCATCCTCAGGCAGAGCCACAGGCACGGCCCCAGTCCTACAGCCATCATCAACGCATCAACAAAAAGTGAATGGTTTTTATGCTTAACCATCATCAATGCCCCGACGAGTTGTACAATTATGACTTTACACTTTGTGCCACCTTTTGGGTGGTTTACGATCTACCGGCCACGTTTTATGGCCCATCGTTTAGCCCCGGCTAATGGGTGTTATTCTTTGGTAAAAAGTGTTGACACTTTACTTCGTAGAGCTATTCTACTATCGAACCCAAAAATATCAATAAGCGATCGTTAAACTTAAGCTCCCAAAAGCCCCGTCCAGTCAAAGGAGTTGCCAAAAAGCGAGCGATCTAAGGTTGGGCATTTCCGCTTCTTACTTACCTGACATCTTGTTAATGCTGTGTGAAGAGACGGCCACAAAAGATACATGAATCGACGTGTATACATTGTCAGAGGATTAGGCATTAGTTGGGACTGGTTGGGGGCCAGCTTTCAGCAGAGATCTGCATATGTTTATGTGTTTTAAAGTCGTCATTGAAAGCCAGCAAACAGAAGTCGGTGTCTGCCAGTGTCTGCCATTCAAAGGCTTTGTTGACACTTTTACTAATCAGATTTTTTCAGCACTTTCTAAGTGGGAAACCAATCCATCCCAAGCAACTCAACTTTGTAAGACTCTGTTTTGGGCCATTAAATTGCCTTTCCGCCGAAGCGGGACCAAGACTAACCCATTGGGCAAGTCAGACGAAAAAGATATATACATATACATATATGAGAAAAAAACCAAACCATTTTGGCAATTTGGAGCAGTTCGAGACGCAAGAAATGTTGAAATACTTAGCAAAATACAGCCACAACGGCACACAATAAAAAATAAACGAACGTTTTTATAGCTTTTCAATTGATTTTAAAGTTTTTGGCGTGCAGAGCAATAAATAAAACTGCGTACGGCGCATTTTACAATAATAAATCTCCCAGACTCTGGCCGCGTATGTATGTATCTGTGTATCTCCTAAAAGTCCCCAGATCAATGTGTGCATTTGTATCTGCAGGTATGAGTGCCCCAAGAAAAAGTGGGCGTGCTGCGTGTTTCGTTGTTGGCAGCAGCGCACTTTGCGCATTAAAATGCCGCGCATGCGTGCCAAAGTGTTGCAACGTCAGTCAGAGTCAGAGTCAGATTCAGAGTCGTGCCTCTGCCCCCTCCCTCAACCTGCTCCCTTCCACCTGTACAGGATGTGAACAGATCGTGTTGGGCAATATGCCCAAAAACACTTCTGACCTGCCCCAAAGTCCCGCCACAGAGCTTCTCTCTTTTTTTCATTGCGCCTCGGCCGATCGTAATTAATGTTGCGCTTTTATTCATAATAAATTCACTTTAAATGCATGTTTTCTCGCGCATTAAAAGCGCATAAATTAAAAATCAACACCCAAATGCGTCAACAGGTGACTCCGAGAGAGCTGAGCTGCGTGTGGCTGCCCCACAGAGGGAATGGTGCAGAGAGCTACGGCTGCTGGCCGTATGGACGTATGGCCATGGCCATGGCTGCCTCATCACTCATACGCAATGAAGACATTTATATGGCGAAATCCATTTAGCGCCAGTCGCCCCGTCGTCGCTTCTTTTTTGGCGCCAGGACACAGGCGGCGCAGTGGGGGACTGGACGACAGGTCTACAGAGATTCCAATGCAATAAGGGATTGCTCAGATCAATGTGCCTGTTACATTGCTGATCCCGATCCCTCTTCCCAGCCACGCCTCTGGTTTGCTCTACTCACGCACTTGCTCGTCTGGCTCTGCCGCCTATCTGCGGCACTTGGCGTTTTTCTAGCCGCCGCCGCCGCCTTTGGCCACAGCACACGCAATGGGCGTTGCCAGGCAGGCACCTGTTGCCCCAGCCAGCATTTTCCGTTGAAATCAGAGCAAGGCAAGGCACAAACTCACATACATGTACATAGTTGCAGTTGAAGCTGTATCTGTATCTATGTGCCTGATGACAGCATCTTGGGCAGGCAGGCAGGCGACTTGTGCGTTGGCTTTTGGCTGTGGAACATGTTAATTCGTGGATTGCATAAAGAGAGTAAACGGAGACAGCATCTGGAGCCGTTACATGGCAGACCGAACGAAGACCGTTGGCTGCTGCTGTTGCTGCTGCTGTTGGTGGAAGTTGCTCCTTATTTTATGTAATTGCCAACTAAACACTTTCAGTCGCAATCGTAGACATCGTCTGGGTCTCCGTCTACGTCTCCTTCTCAATGTCCGCTTTCAGCTTCAGCTTCAGCTACGGCTACGGCTACGACTACGGCTTTAGATCCAGCTGCAGCTCCTCCAGCGTTTATGTCTAATTAAAATTGCTCTGCGTGCCGGGCATGCCAATGGCAAAAAGGCAGTATCTATAGCTGGGGTGTACTTATATGTTAAGTGTGCTGATTTGTATTAATTATAACGCTTTAATGCTATTTCACTTTGAAACTATTTGCAGTGCACTGGCTGGCATTTCCTGCGCACAGCACACATTCTTCCTGCTCCGCTTCGGGGGAGCCAAAGTAAGTCAATAAATCTATGCAAAACTTATTATAAATCATATGACAAACCACGTCTATCGAGCCGGGCGGGGGCACTTTTAATTACCTGTTTTAGCCACACACAATGAACCAGATCCCTCTCCATATAGGTTGGCTATTGATGTTGCTGTTGTTGCTATTGTCTCTGTTGTTTTGTCATAATAAGCCGCCTTAATTTGGCTTAATTTGCGGGGCGGCGGCCACAGGGTCGTATGAGTAACGTTTAATTGCGGGCCAAAAGCGAGGCAGCAGCAGCAGCAGCACACTTGAAAGAATTTCAACTGAAATTGCTCATTACGACGGGGGGCCATTCCTTGGAAATAGCAACAAAAATAACAGTTACTGCTGCATTAACAATAATAATAATTAAAAACCAATTCATTTTTTTCTTCATTTCTGTTTCTGATTCGTTTGTTCGTATGACTGGGCCATAAAACAACCAGAAAACTGGACTGTAAACACACTCACATACTATATACGATATATACATACATACATAGGTATACGTGTATGCTATACCTGCCTGTATGTTCGGTTTAGTTTATAAATTTGCTTAGTCAAGCGGCAATAAACAGAAGAAAAAACTGGGCGCAGCCCACTGGCAGGCCAAGGAACTCTACACAAAGCAGAAAATATATTACAGAGAATATATAGATACACCCGAAAGATTGCAGCTAAATATTATTGCAATTAATAATTTAGCAATAAAAGTTGCCACTCTGCGCCAGAATTATAACACAAATTATTAACAATTAAGCCTTGCCACTTAAGCAGCAGCAGCAGCCCCCCAAAAAAAAAACAAATGTCTGGCCAAATTTCTGCCATGCTGCAAGTGCAATTTTTGTTGCTGCTGCTGCTGCTGCCGCCACCGGGAGTTAGGCAACAATTAAGCAATTTTCATAATTACAAACAATGACCAATTCTTTGACACGCTCGCAAAGCGCGCAGATTTTTTTTTGATTTTAACCAGCGGCAAATGCAACAGCAACCTGGGGCCAGTGCTACTGCAAGTGCAACTGCAACGGCAACCCGTTAAGCGCTGATTTGAGCCCGAGACTGGCAGCTGATGCATGTTTAATCGGGTTGGGTCAGAGGGGAGTGGAACTGGCAGGGGATATATGTACGTAATTCCAGCATAAATTCAAATTTAATTTGAATTGTTTCCCAATGAAACTGTTTCTTATATTTTAATATATTTCCCATATTTCCTAGACTCGTATTGCCTTCTCCTTTAAAGGAGAAAAATCTGCAGTGCATGTGAACAACCAGGCAGCAGCAGCACCCAGCACCCAGCAGCCTGCAGCCTGCCAATGCGGCTGCCACTGCCTCCACCTGACAACAATCACGTGCCCAGAAAATGTGCGGCAGACAATTGACCAGAGGCTGCCACCGACGTGTCGTGCATTAGAGTGAGGACAGATGGATGCTGCAGAAGGAGAGCGAGAGGGAGAGGGCGAGGGACAGGGGCTTGTTGGGGTGCAAACAGGCAGCTGATTTTACAGGCAATTTCTGCACCGATTTATATAATCAGCAGCGACACAAAACGTGGCAACATACTGCAAATAATTCGCCGCTTTAGGCAATCTAAAACAATTTGCGTTTTGTGTTTTTTTCTTGGGGCCAAGACAAAGGCATGACAGTACGGTCTCGACGGCCTCTACGATTGGGAAACTGACCAATGGGCGGTACCAGTGGTTCCAGCAGTTCCAGCGGATCGGACTGGAATTGGGGGACATATGAGACGACTCATCGTCCCACCCGCAATTAATGCATAATAATTGCAAATGAAATTTTAGCCCAGTAGCAGCGGCTCCGGCTTCGGCTTCGGCTCCAGCTCCGACTCCAACTCCAACTCCAGCTCCGATTGCAACAAAGTGCGGCAAGTGTTGCAAATGCCGGCCAAGCAGGTCTCTAGGGTCTTCTGTGGCTGCGGCTACACGATATTAAACAATAATTGTAACTGTAAAGTGAGCTTAACGTGAGTGCATCAAAGCATAATCTTTCTTGCAACAGACACAGCCACAGACACGGCCACAGACAGACACTGAGACGGATGGAAGCCAGAGCCAAAGCGCAGACTGTAAAACAAAACAGACAGACAAAAAAAACACCACTCATTGAGAGAAAAAAACAGCAACAGAGAGATAGACAAACGGACGAATGGACAATCGGACGAGGAGTCAAGAAACTTGGCTAGTACGTAAAACATACCGCCTTATAATTAGAGCAGAAATTCTGACGTTTCTATTTCAATTTCCAGCAAACGCCACGCAAAACTGCCACGCCAAGTGACGTTTTGATTGAGTGATTGGCAAGACAAGACGCGGCCCTGCCCGGCCCGGAGACGGGGAGACAGTAAGACGGAGTCCCAGACCCGGTAGCCAACCAGGCAGCAAGTGTTTGCCCACTGCGGTTGCTCTCCGATGGTTGCAAATATCTGCATACCAAGGTATTCCATGGACTGGCATAGTGTGGCATGGCATGGCCTGGCCCTGCCTGCCAAATAGCTGAATGAAAATCATTGTGAAAGAAGGTCTCAAGTTACCCTCGCCACCTATCCGATCCGATCCGATCCGCAGGTTGCTGGCTGGCTGTCGCACTCCAAATCCGGCACGTAATTCAAGACCCGGAGAAATTTTCATTGCTTTATAACAAGAGCCAGTAGAAAAACCTCCTACTCCGATCGTGTCCACGTTGTAGAAACATTTATAATTATCATCGCAAGACAATTTCGCAGAAAGAAAACTTAAACTATGGCTGCGGTTGGGGTTGGGGTTGGGGTTGGGACCACACCCACCTTTATGCCATACGAGTTCCAAGTGGTAATTGCACCAATTTGAATACGTAATAAAAGTCGAATGAGCAGCAAATCGATTAGCAATCTAACGCGCCCATTGTGTGGTCGTATCAGATCTCTTTTCCCCAATGCTAGAGACCAGATCTTGGACCCGGTCCGGTCCCGACTCCCCGACTCCAAGCACGAGCTAGACGACGAGACGTCTGTCTACCAGTCCGATCGATCGATCGACGGACTGACCGACCGATCGACTTGCGGATACTGTCCGCTGTCGCCTGCCACCGCTCAATGTGAAGGTCAGTAGGTGGCGGCCGGCAACCACAAACAATCAATTAGACCGAATGCCTAAAACGGTAAAATCCATATGTGTATACCATGCCGTATACCGTACCTCCGATAAAACTCCGATCGTTCTGGCTCTCGTAATGCTATGCATAGAAACGGTTTGGCCGGCTGTCGATCAGGAACCTGGGTGTGTTATTTATATATATGTATGTATCTGGATCTACTTCCAGTCATGCACCAAGATCAAGGTGAGACACACTGAGCCGGTACCGAGATGGGAACCAAATGAATCAGACGCTTGAGTCAAAGGGGAAACTGAAATAAATCAAGAATAAAAAGAAAAATCTCTGACTATGCAGGCAGATTTAAATAATGATTGTACTTCAAGGAAAATATTTGAAAAATCTCTTCAGACTTACTTTTAAGCATTCGATTGGAAGTTCTTCTTCTAAAAACACTTTAAATATGCTTTCCCCAAGACAAAATATTTTTGCTTATTCAAGCAGATCCACTTTGTATGATAATCCACTATACCGTAAGTATTCCCCCCAAAAAGAGCTCGATGATCGTTTGAAAGTAGTTTCAATTGTTGGATTAGTGTCGTCTTAGCTAATGGCTTGCTGCCAGATGCTAACCGATCAAATTGTAATTGTTAATTGCTTTCTTTTATGCTCATACTCGTACCCATACCCGTACGAAGACCGTACGGAGATCAAACCTCGCCCACGCCTCATCATGGGTGCTCCAATTTGATTTGATAGTTTCTTGGATCGGGTATAAAGAAAATGTTTTGACAGTTTGCAGTTATTGTTTGATGCGCTGTCCGGGAGATGAGTTCATTAAGTGCGCCATAATTGAGCCTTAAATGTAAGGCCCAACTTATGAATGGGCGTGCGTTTTGACAGTCGGATTGACTGCCTGACTGCCTGACTGACTGACTGAGTGACTGACTGACTGACAGGCTGACACTGATGGGCCATAGTGGATGTATTGTGATTGGGCCAAGTGAAATTGATACAACGAAAGTAGGCAAGAGCCAAAAACGCTTTGATGGCGACCACTTCCTGCTCAGCTTCTTTTTAAGTCTCCGCTTAAGTGTATTGTATTTTATGTGCAGCTATTTAATTAAAACAAGGGCTTGGTTATCTGGTTACCCGCCGGCCTGGCCTTGATAAGACCCAGCCCGGACAAGAGGCCACAGACCAGAGAAGCCTATGCCCATGTCCGACCAGGGCGCTCCTTTCGACCGTTGGCATGGCATATTAAATGGCATACAGTGAAATTACAGACATTTGATGCCATTAGCACTAATTTTGCCATCTGCAATTGCAGAACTCACTTGGATTGTGCCGCTTGTATTGGCTCTAACAGATTTACACCGCCAAATGGAGGCCCAGAGCTCTATCATATTGATTTCCATGTCCGGACCGGACCACAGCGAACTGAACCGAGCCGGGACCGGACCGGACCGGACTCGTGGCAATTCAAATCGAAATGAATCGCAACGAATCGAATCGAGGCAGTCTCGGAGTAGGGGACTGGCACTGCGACCAGATGAAATAGATCCGCTTTAATATCGGTAATTAGGACCACACCTATGCGATATTCAAAGTGATTTTTATTACAATCGCAATCTCTGCAAACTTTGCTTAGATTCTGACTTGTATTTATTTTATTTTTTATGTTTATGGCAGCTGCCTTTTGGCCGAAACTCGATTAGTTTCAATTTGCTCTCGTGTTGCTAGTGCTGGTGCTGGTGTTGGTATGGTTTATTGGCCAGATCTAGCATACCCAACATTTATATTGTTGCTCTCCCTCTCCCCCCTCTCTCTCTCTCTCTCTCTCTCTAAACATATATTTTATATTTGCATGCTGTTTTATTGAGCCGCAGCCATGGCCCCAACCTCGCCGCAATTCGGAGTTGGAGTAAGACTCTACGAGTAGTGGGGGATCGGATCGGATCGGAACGGGATCGGGATCGGGGGGCATATGGGTTGCATATCACACGATAGACTGACCTTAAACTTGCCATGCGGCTTTTGTTATGGCAAAATTTAAATAAACTATGCAGCGGTCAACTTCTATGTGCAATTAGTTTTCCTATGTATCCCTCACCCTCACCCTCACCCCACCCATTTTGTGTTCGTAGGTTTCGCGTCGTGTGTTGAAAGTTTTTTTTTTCCATATTTCTCCTTATTTTTTGTGCTGTTGTATTTTTGATTTTGTGGCGAGGTAGCAAGCAGCAGGTGGTCCCCTGCTGCACTGCCGCCAAAAGCTAATTGTGTTTTTCTCACATTTGCAGTTAGGGGCAGACCCCGTCGCCGCTGCCGCCGCTGCAGCCGATGCCCATGCGAGTATCTGTGAGATACATGTGTGCCATGCTCTATGCTTAAAACAAACACACAATAAATTGCCTGCGCACAGCGTGCGTCCCAGCATTTGGTGGTGCCACAGCGGTGCCGCAGCGGTGCAGCAGTGCGGTTCTACTTCCATTTCATTTTGTTCATTTTGCATGTTGTAAATTGAGGCAAGTTAGCCATGATGTTGGCCGATTCCTGCTCTCACTCTAGCCTCCTTTAATGGAGGAAATCGTTAGGATTTAGCTATTAAGTATATATAATTGCTTGTTAGCGAACGTGAATGCTAGCGAATTATATGCTCAGTCCGACCATTAGACTCCCAGAGAGAGAGAGAGAGAGAGCGAAAGAGGGAGAGTGAGAGAGTGCCAAGACCCAAATTGAATCCGAATCTGGATGGAACCATCATCAGCATGATCATCATCATCATCATCATATTCACCCATGTCTATCCCCATGCATCTTGGTACCGATTCTCAGGCATTTCTGCTGTCATCATTGCCATTCCCCAGTGTCCAGTGGGGCTACGGCTACCTGTGTTTTCTCTCGCTGTCATCGGATCTCTGGCCAGTTATCTCACATTTGTATCCGCGCTGGCCGGCCTATCAGAGCTCTATCGCCTTATGACTACCAGATTTTTCTTTCTTTCTGAAGGAGCTGCTTCAGGTCTGGCCTGGCCTGGCTCAAATCCCCACAACCGGTTGCCAGCGGCCAGGAGAGTCTGAGACTCAGACCGCATGCTTCATTAGACGTCACATTTGGCCAAAGCGTAAAGTGTTCAAAAGCGAAAACGACCCGTCATACGACAAGATCATGATACGAGGATCTCAGATACACTGTTGCAGCGGCGGCTGCCCAAGATTTTCACAGAGATTTTCACTTTGCCCACTAATGAAGGCAAAGTCATATGGACAAACAAAAATATCGTCTAGGAAAATTAAAATAAATAAGCAACACATTTTCCAAACAGGTGCACGGCCGCCTTGTCCTCCATCTAATGGAAAAACTTAAGCGGGAGCAGGGAGTAGAGTGAAGGGGTGAGGTGGAAAATGGTAACTCGCTCATGCAGATAAACAGTTAGGAAAAGCCCGGCGTTGGCGATGGCGTTGGAAACGTTTTGTCCGTGGACCACATGTGGGCTGAGAGATGCGCTCGAAATGAACTCAACTCGAGTGGTGTCTGCAATTGCAATTTCATCGAGGGGGAGGGGGTGTTGATGTTGGTGCCCCATCATATGCATAAATATATATGAACATGCAATACTGTTGAGCTGCCAGTTAGCTTTAGGCATCTCCAGTCAGCCTATTTGCTGTACGGGTGCGCCCCCCCCCCCCCCCCCCCCCCCCCCCAAAAAAAACCATTGAAGAATTTTTCCATGTATCCATGTTTCCATGTATTAATACTGCTGGATTGTCTTCGACTCGGAGAGTAGCAGTCGATTGTTTGCATAGCACAAACAACTAACTTAGACTCGGAGTCAGAGTTGGACCTGGACATGGACTCAGAGTCGGAGTCACCCAGTCTCAATCGCAGTCTCAGAAGCGGCTAGCGACTGCCGCCAAGCAGTCTGTTGACTGTTTTCAATACCAAATTGGTGACAGCTAACGCCAACAGCAGCAACAGCAGCAGCAGCAGGTAGCAGCAACAGGCAGCAGCAGCAGCAGCAACGACAAAAGCAAACGTTGTCGTCTCGCTCGTATTAGTTTTAAATGCCACATTGGCATTGGGCAAACACTTTGAACTGCGCGGCAAAAAGCCAGAGCCCCAGGTCGCAGCCGCGATACTCTATCAGACGGGGCCTTTGCCCAGTCTCTGCCCCAACAAGACAAAAGTCGGCGTTCCCGGAGATGGCCCCTGGCTAATAGCTGGTCACCAGCTGTGGACAGCACAGTCCACCTGGCACCACTTTGTGTTCGCCCCTCTGTTTGTCCGTCTGTTTGTTTGTTTGTTTTGTTTGTCTCTTAGGCCTAAGCGGCGTTAATGCGTAGAGCAAACACTCGTACGGACCACACAGCAGCAGCAGCAGCAGCAGTAAGCAGCAGGCAGGCGAGCAGCAGCAGCAGCAGGAGCTAGAGCTTGAGCTCCGGGCTACCGTTAGCAACTGGCCAGGGGCTTTGCTAATTGGCCAGAAAGCTGGAAAAAAAAGCCATGGTAACAAAAAAAGTCAGTAATGCGGTGACCATGGAGATTGTGTGCCGCTGGTAGACAGAAATTCTCAAGCAATTATGAAAGTTTCACTTTTTGGGGGCCCATGGCATGCGCCATGCCATTCCACAGCAAGGAAAGGAAATTATGCAAAAAAAAAAGACGCAAAGAGGCAAATGCGAAATGCGAAATTTTTCAGCTGTTTGCCAATTTTGGCCATGGCAAATTGCTTGCCCGGTCTGCTGCCTGCTGCCTGCTACTGCCTGCAACAGCGATTGGCGATGGCTTAAAAAGTTGTAAATTAATAGGCGAAAATACGTGAAATATCACAGACAAACACACTTTTCCAATGGGTGAACGCCCATTGCGGGTCTTTCAATCAAATGGCCGAAAATGGCTTCTATAAATTGCGGCCCATGCATTAAATGTGACGTTTTTTTTCGGCTGCCTCGGACTGCGGCACTTACCAAACAATAAACATTCATTTTACCATGCAGCTGACAGAGATTTGTTGCAACAACAAGAGCTGCTGTCAATTGCCAATTGAAATTTATGCAGCATGCCTGCTGCCTGCTGCCTTCTGTCTCCAATCTCCTGCCTCCATCTCCTTCTTGGCCAGAACATTTGGGTGTGACGACCGATCCGATCCGATCCATTCCTAACCCGGGCGACACTTGAGTCAATTTTAATTATGTGCACTCGTATGCCAGCAAATAATGACGTCGGGGGTTGCCCAAAAATGGCACAGACAACATGGCCAGAGCACTCCAATGGTGTCGGAGCCCAATGGACCGTCCACTTTTTGTCGGATTTTCCGTGGCTGTGGTTGTGGTTGTCGTTATGTTTGTGTTTGTGCTTGTGGCAGTCCTGCCTGTCGTTTGTCAAATTGCCATAAGAGACTGCAGCTGGAAAACCTGGAAAATGCTAGCAAAACTCCAACACGATTCGTTTTGTTATACCCTTGTTCAAAGAAGTATTGCGAATGGGTGGAGAAGCTGGTCAAAGTCTGGGGATGGAAAGGTTATCTTTTCAACTAAAGGAATATTCATGATTGTATTTGAATATTCTGGAATCAAAGTTGTAGTTAAAACAAACCTTCTGCTACTTATAGATGAAAACTATTCATAATCTAACCATAGGTATGGCTAAGATACTAATTTCTTGGAAGAAGTCACAAAACTACAGCCCATATCTGTTGATACGCAATATCCTGAAATGATCCTAGATAGAGGGATATTTATCTTCATATCACGGACCTGTAGGTTGCAAATTGCCTACAATTTTGATCTGCATCTGTCAGGGGAAAGATTATACTTAAATCTCCTATGAACATTTTCAATTATCTCCCCCGAATCGTAACACTTTTCTGGCCGGGCAAGTGTGTGCAGCTGCTGGCAGCCAAGTAAGACTCAATTTGATGTTTGTTTTAGGTCGCACTTGTTTTGCATGCGGGCCTCGCCCATCACTGACAGCAGCAGCAGCACGCCCACCGGGTGTGGAAATGGGTACGGCTGCCATTTTGGGTGGGTGTTGCACTCAACACTTTCGCCAGTGTCGAAGCCGATGCCGATGCCGAAGTCGATTTCGATGTCAATTGGTTTTGTTTTTTTTTTGGCAGTCTGCACCGCAAATTGCATTGATTTGTGTGGGAATGCGGCGTTAATTTGATTTGATTAATCAAAGTGCATGCACAGATTTCACCCGAGAGATCCGAGCTGATACACATGCCGATCGATGCGAAGGAGCGCTGGCGCGCTTCAACATGTGCCGCCGCCGGGTCGTGGCTTGGGATATGCGCATATGCTCGTGGTGTTTTCTGTTTTTTTCTGGCTTGTGTTTTTTATAGGTGTATGGCCAATAATTCACTCGGGCGGCCTAACGGTTTATTAGCATAAATAAAAATAAAATTGATATGTTTGAACTATTTCCTGCAGCAATGCGCGCTACAATTTTCGTACATGACAACCAACAACCATCCAAGCAACGTTCAACGAGCAACAGGCGACGGCAACAAGAACAACCTGCAGCGAGGCTTAGTGGCTGCCCGCGACTGCGACTGGGCCAAAACGAGCTGCGACTAAGTGGATTCAGCTCCAACTCCGACTCCGCTCCGACTCCGCTTCGACTCCAGCTCTAGCCGCAGAGTGCGGAATTGGTAGCCGCTGCAACAAAATGTTGCGATGTCAGCCGCAACGACGACGATGAAGGCGGCGCATGCAAATGGGGTTAGGGTACAGGCACAGGTACATTTGCAGGGTGCAGTGGAGTGGAGGGGCTGGACTGGACTGGGGCTGGGGCTGGGTTAACCACCATCGTATCGAATGGTTATATAAATTTGGCACTTCATGTAGTCCACAGGCTGTGGTCCGCTATTGCCGTTGTCTAAGCGCTTGTTTTAGACCCGAACACTGCCTTGATCTAAAACAATATTGGGAGAGGGGGCAGACAAACGACAACTGACAGGAAAAGGCTGGGTTTTGGGTTCACTTGTAGATCGGGCAAACGATTGTCGAACCTCTCTAACCACGGGAAATGAGTGTATTTTATAATTAGTTTGGTTCCATAAAATATATGAAATATACTCGTATGCAACCGAAATGTAAATAACATTCAGGAAATTACCCAAAGGCTCACTGAAGTGCTTCCATACGTGGATCTATTACATGCCACATTGATGCCACGCCTCAGCTATGGCCAGTCGAGGCTATAGCCTCTCAGTCTCCATTTGTCCCCAGGTGACATGTTAATTTTTACTGAGCCCAGAGCCAGAGCGGGACGGCCAGAGATACACGCAGTCGACACGCACCGCACGTACGCCAGTCACTCACTGGCTCACTGGCCACGCCCTCTTGTCTATAGCGAAGTCAACTCTCCGCCGATTCATTGGCTCAGTTCGATAAAGTTATCATTTATGCAAATTTCCCTGACAGCTTTTTGACAAAAAAAGAAACGAAAACGAGCTTTTTAAAGGCGGTTCCCCGCTCCCCGAGGGTTTTCGGGGATCTGCATTTTGATTGAAATATTTCGTATGAAAACCATTTATGCCATTTGCATAATCAGACAAGAGTCTAGACGGGTGCCCAGGTCTAGTAATTTTCCGGTTTTCTTGGGCAGCCGAATCGCAACTACTAATGATTCACCAGAAGCTCCGTCTAATCACATGACCAGTCCTGTGCCTGTAGTCTGGGGTCTGGGGTCTGTGTGTGGCCAAAAGCCAACAGCGACTAATATGCAGTTAACCCACAAATGCCAACAAAAGCAAAAAAACGGCTAAGACAACACGAGCTATTATTAAAAATGGAAAAAAAATGATTATAAAACCAACAACGGCCAATGGCCAGCCAGCGGACAATGAGGCTCGGCGCGGGCCAAAAGCTAGACAAAGTGTAATTGATGATGAAGAAAAGAGATCGATCATATTATGCGAACGCATATCAATCACGACCACGACAAAATACACACACACACACACACATAGTGCTGGGCCTACCTGGCGTATGCGTAACGTGTGGCATTTCGAAGCTGCGGCTACGCGGTGGCAGCAACTACGGCTACCTGACCATAAGCCACGACAGAAGCGAAGCGTAAATATTGGCTCTTTGGGGCCAGTGTGTATGCGGTTTGGGGCGTGACACTGCCCCGCAAAAATGTTTAACCCGGCTAACCGTGCGTATGAGTAATGTTCAATTGCAAAAACAAAAGCAGACGAAGAAATAGAAAAAGAAACAGAGAAACAGAAACTACAGAAAATATAGAAATAAGTGTAATAAGGCCCCGGCATTCCATTGAAACGAGTTTCATATTAATTGGCCTTTTCATAGCTGAATATTTGTTTCGGTTTCTTTATTCCTCCGGCCTTATGCGGGTTCAATGGTTTGTTCTACTTTCTGGGCCACCCCTTTGTGGCGCAACCGCCTCCGTCTCCTGCCCCCTCCTTTGTAAATTACAAAGCACAAAATACAATCAATATGAATCTGTCGACTATATATACATAGAGCTAGCTGCTCCTCTTTGAATCATTCAAATTGTGGAATTGTGCCCAAAGGCAAATACAGAAAATATATGGCTGTGCCCCTCTGCGTGGACCCAATTTCTTGGTCGGCACTTTTTTTTTTGTTTGCTTTTGGCCATTTCTTTATTGTTTGTTTTGATTAATTTTGTGTTGTTGGTTTTGTTGTCTGTGTATCTTAAGTGGAGCAGAAGAGATTTCGCGCTCGTTTATCCCCGAGTGGCAGCCCAATGCTTCCGTTGTTAAACGATTCGAATTAAGACTCCCCTTCTGCCCAGGGTTTATGTGAATGAAGTTTTAGAAATGGAATGTGCTGTGCCAGCGGAAATGAATGGGGATCCAACTTTCTTTTGGGTGTGTTCCGCCCGTATCTCTGCCATCGAATGATTGGGCGGAGCGATACCAGCCAATTGGCACTATAAATATTTCGATTTTGCGGCTGATAAAGTTCAAAGAGTTCCCCCCACTTACGGCTTAATTAAGAAGAAACATTTTACACACGTAATTAAAGTGGTAAAATCGCTTGAAAATACCAAAATAAGTTGAACAAATGTCAGGCCAAAGCCGCAGAAATACTAAGCTGTAAAAACACTTGAGAATCTTTATACCATAAATCTTCACTTCCACAGCCAGCCCCAGATGCAATGAAGTCTGCAAAAAAAAAAAACACTTGTTGCTGTTGCCATTGCTGTTGTTGTGGTTGTTGTTGTGGCTGTGGCTGTGGCTGTCGGCTGTCTTGTTGGCTCATTTGACCTTTATTTCATAGAAAAAAGCGACGATGTCTGCATTTTGCCGTCTGCAATTGCGGGAGAGAGCAAAGAACCAGTTGGCCATTGATCATCACCTTCCTCTAGCCTCTTGCCGCTTGACTCTGTTGCCTCCTCGCCAATACGGACCCCGAAGACCATTGATACCCATACCATGGCACATACCATTGCCTGTCATTGTTGGCCTTGTTGTAGTTGTTAGCACAGCTAGCGTGAATCATAAAGGCGTCATAGGTGCGACTAGAATGATACCCTGGAGGGCACGAGACACACACCAATTAATCAAAGAAGGGGTATAGTAAAGTGAAATTAATTAATATAAACAGGAGATAAATGTATCGTTTTGATGTTAGAACCAACTATAGTGAACCCAGTTTCCTAAGAGCTCCCACTCAGCCTAATATACCTATAATTTTGATCCCATACCACAGAAGAAAAGCCGTTAAAGTCATTTCGCATCATTAGTATGATATGTGCGCTTGTATGGGTGTTGATTTCTGATTTCCGAGCTGAATGTCTTCTATCTTTTACGAGACGTCTGTACATCTGTGTATCTTTGTGTGTGTTGCCGGCTGTGAGAATTACTAAATGCGCATGTAAATGCAAGTGCCGAGCAGCAGCACCAACAGCAGAGGAGGAGGCAGAAGTTGCCGTACGAGTGCGAGTGTTCCCCCAGCTTTTAATATCCACCTTGACTTTGATAGGCCATGCACGGCTGGGCCCGTAAATTAGCGGCAGTTAGTGACCCGGCCGGGCCGTGTGGATTGGCATATTTCATGCGCTAAATGCATCATTAGGTAATTTGATTTACGGCACACGTGTGTGCCCAGGGAGAAAGAGGAAGTGTACGAGTATATTGGTATTTATGACTCGGGGAAGATTTATCCAATGCATATGCTAAGTGTGCGAGTATGTGCTGGGGCAATTTAATTAAAATTGAAAACATTTTTCTGCCAGAAGCCGTATGGCCCGTATCGCCAAGTGAGGCAAACAATTTAATTAAAATTTCGTTTGATTTTTTCACTCTGCAAGAAAATGGCCAGCCAATCTGCAGCACTGACTTGCAGCTCTTGCAGCAGTGGCAGCTCCAGTTGCGTTGCACTTGCAGCAGTGGCAGTTGGCTGCCAAACGGCCAAACGGCGGCCATTTGTGTTTCGTTTTGGGCCACAAGCGCTCTTGGCTTTTTAGTGCTCTTTTGGTCAAAACGAGATCGCAGCAAGTGGCACGCAATGCGGCGGATGGAGGCTGCCACTGCCACTTCTCTGACTCTGTCTCTGTCTCTGGAGCTGGACCTGGACCTGGACTGCAGGAGCCGACTGATGCGTATCGAGCGGCATTTTAAATGAAGCGATTAAAATCGAACGCCTGCACAGTTACACATTTAGCCCCCAGCACCTTCTGCCCACAAACCGTACCCCTTTCGGAGAGTGTATCTTTTAATGCAATCAATTTTTCTCACAGCTGCCTGTTGGCATGAGAGCATCGATCATGTAAATTGAAATTGAGTTACATGACCAACATGACATCATTTGCGACTATCGCAATTTTCTCGATCTCTCTCTCAAAAAGATGTTCGTATGGTACACCCTCCTCTCCACTACTCGCCCGAGTACGAGTATATGGGTTCATTAGAATAAGCAAACAAAAAAAGTCTCGTATGGCGGTCAACAAGAGACGGAGTGCGTGTGGATCGGAACACCCACAGTTGGATAAACATTGACGCGAAGCAATTAGAGCCCCCGAGACAAGATGGCAAGTGAACTGCTGGCTCGCTGGCTCTGTCTGGGTCTGGGTCTGGGCCGGAGCCGGAGCCCGGGCCGGGGCCGGGAGCTATCTTACCAATGTATCCATCCCAATGGGTGCCTACCATTGGTCACTTCAACGAATGTATCGTTATTTATGCGCCTGTTTGCCTTTACAGACACACACACTCCGTTGTCGATGGGCGATTGTCATTGATTTATGCCACTAATTGTTATTCATCGCACCGTAGGTGGGCCTCGACTCCGTCTCCGGCACTATCCATCGATAGTTTAGGAGCTGTTCTATATCGCGTGCTGTTGTCGCATAAATCAGAGAGAACCGAACCGAACCGAACCGAACCAAACCAAAAGACTGGCAGCCGAAAAACTACATCACCTAATGATTTGTTTTTGGGGGGCCCTGACAATGGGCTACTACCAAAAACGGCAGTGCTGGCCAATAGCCTTTGGTTACAGCACCCGAATCTTAACCCCCTTCCTGGGCTGTAGTTCGTTTCGTTTAATGATCGCCTACGCAGAAAATGTTGGCTCTGATTTGTCTCATGTCAGCATAAATTTGTCTTAATTGATTTTAAATTCGAGCATTCTCGTTGTTGTTTTCGAATTTTCGAATTTTTTGTGTTTGTTTACGAGCGCTTGCAGGCCAAATTTGAATCTTCGAATGAGCTCAGCCACAGCCACAGCCACAGCATCCACATTTGAACTGAAACAGCAAATTATACTATATATTTTTCCGCTTTTAGGCGATTGCATAGCTAATGCCGTACCAAAACTGGTCCGATGTTTGGGCAGTTTGGTTTTGATTGAGCATGAATATGCATACTCAATTATTCGTATCTAATTCAATTAACGAGCCCTAACGACTTTATCTAAGCAATTTGGGGAAATCGCCCAGCAAAACCGGAAAACCTGTAGAGTCGGGAAAAACTTTGCATATCGCTCGTAAATGTCAAAATGATGGATTTCTTTGCACTTACTACATTTGCGTGGGTTTGCTAGAGCCAAGGACAGCAACCAGGGTTCTCTAGGGAATATAAAAGCTTTCCCAGTCTCATGTTTCAGATGACAATCAAAGTTTTCCACCTGATTAGATGAAGATACCCCCTGATATTAGCTTGTTTCTTCTCTTTATGACAATCAAATCAAATTTAACATATGTAAACGAGCCTTAGTTTATTTGGTTACATCTGCATATATATTGATATATGTCATTTACATTTACATTTATTGGAATGACGTCGGAAGATCGAGTGTGGACACATTTAAGGCAGCAAATTATCAACTGAAATTGCACCATAAATAAGCCAAACGAAATGTGAAAATTATGGGACAGATCGAAACAAGATTCGGTGCCAGCTAATGGCGTGGACCATGTCAAATGGGGGGCTTCTCACAGATCGTCGCACGCTTAATGGCGTGAATTATTTACCGATTTTAATGACAAGCCAATACCAATATACCAATATACCAATATACCGATATACCAATATCGGACGCTGCTGTTGCTGCGCCTTTGTGGTTTTGTGCTGCTGCAGGCTGATTGTTGTTCGTACTAATACTTTTGCGGCATGTCATTGCTTTTATTTAAAACAAACCGTAAATGTTTAAATGCCGGCATAGCTTTGGCTAGTGCCGCCGACGCTAGACCTGATGCTGGAGCTGTAGCTGGAGGTATGGGATATGGTCTACGAGTATCGAATATGTGGTGTCGATGGTCTCGATGTGGCGGTGGCGGTGGCTGTACAGTGGCTATCGGTGGCATTCGGTGGCTCGTTTAAGGTGTGTCCCGGATCCCAGACCTTATAAAAATAAACAACAATGAAAAGCGACTCTATCGCTATCGCTATTGAATGCGTTAAATGCCGTGTATGTGGAGCAGTTTGATTTTTGAGAAACCTCCACTGTACGAGTGGGGGAAAAAACAACAATGAAACGGCCTAAAAAAAGATCAACAATAATTTCTGTTCGCTCTGGAGGGGGCTACTTAAATAAACAGATCTTTCGGCCAGGGACTCGCCGAGTGCCAGAGTGCTGAACGGTGGGCTGGACGGTGGTGGGGGATAATGAAAAATAGCGGCATCGAGCCGAACAAAAATAAACCACTCTTTGAGATATTTTAATCATAATAATAGACAACAGCCACAGAAAAGCTGACAAGAGCCTTTGTTCAAATGTCAGGCTTAATAAAGGCGCAAAAATTCATTTTAAACGTTTTTTAATGACGTCGATCTTGAGCTGGAATGAGTCTCTGTGTGAGCTGTGATAATGCCAAACTTGGGCAATTTCAATGGGACCTCGGAACCCCCCTTCGCAATGACAACCAGCAGATTTTTACTTACTTACCCTGAAGAAAAAAAACAGACCCTTTGTTCTTTTTTCTGCTGTTCGTTTCTGGTTTAAATTAAAGGTAGGTAAACCGAAACCGAAACCGAAACTCAGTCGAAATCCTCCTCCTCCACTGACACCCACAACATGGCATCACGTACAAATATCGTATGCACGATTTTGCACTATTTTCATATTTATCCAACACCTGCGCAAAAAAGGGCCTGAAAATGGAAATGAAAATACAGTTGGAGATGGCTATGGATTTGACTGTGTGATGATGCAGATACCCAGAGATATCAGGCTTTGAGTCTTTGCGTCTTTGAGTTTCTGAGTCAACAGTGTTGCCATCGATCACGGCATAACATGGAAAGCATGAAAAACTTTTATGTAGATTCCCAGCTCCTACAGATATTCAAATCAACAGCCAGAATGAAGATGCATCTTCCTTTGCATAGATAGATATGTCTTTGACTATGGACAGACCTCGAAGGGATTTCGTATGCCGATTCGCTTTGGAGTGCAAAAGTTTCTGGCCCTAACAAAAAGCGAAAAGACCCAAAAATTAAGGCGTTGAAAATCATTAAGCTAAACGCACGACATTTCCGTTTTAATCAACCACCCGCTACCAGCGAGATTAACTCGACTCGAAAAAAGCTACGAAAATGACAGAAACAGCGCCGAATCATTGGAGATGGAGATACATGGACTGAGGGTCGTGATGAATGGAAGAGCTATGGGGGGTGCCACAAAGTTTGGATACTCTATCAAATATCAGATATGTGGCTTATTTAGAGAATTATTTATAGAGATTCGTGATTAATATTCTTGCAAGAGGAACAGACAAATTTTTGTGATAAAGGATGATGATTACTCTCCGAAAACTAACAAAGCTTCTCCTGATAATTCATGCCCACCACCATAATAGATATAAGTGCGCACCCATGTAGATACACACATATATAAGTTATCCTCTATCAAAGAACTCTGGTCCACTTAAGTTTTATCCACATTCCTGGCAATCTATCCAACACTTCCATGCATCTTTCGCCCTCCTCTGACACTCGGAGCAGCAAAGGCAAAGGCACAGGCACTGGCAACATGGTCTGCAGAAAATATCTTGCGGAAAAAAGAGTAAACATCAAAATTAACTTTAGCAGGAAAGAGTGCCGCAGAGGGCAGTAGGGAGAGAAGAGAAAACCGAATTTCATGGCTCAATGAAAAGACCAGCTTGAAGAACTAATAAACCTCAGCCTTATCCGGCACCAGCACCAGCTCCGACACCCGACCACAGTCAACCACAGGCCAAGCAATGGCTGTGGCTGTGGCTGTGGCTATGGCTTCGAAATATAGTTCATAGGCATTGTGATTGCCTTCAATAAATTGCAAATAATTTCGACCTCATTTCGCTGGGCCCGCCACACGGTCACGGACACCGTTTCGCGTTCGCCTGCACCCGGACAACGCCCCACATGCCACTGCCACCCCGACAACTCCTCCGACTCTCCTCCTTCGTGAGCCACCTCCACACCACTCTGTGCGCTGCGTGATATAATTTTGAGATCTATAGACAGATCAGAGTGCTCCAAACAAAAAAAAAGGCTTTTCAGCGAGAGAGACCACGCACATGAACGAAAAAATTTAGTGCGCCGTCATAAATTTTCCTGTGACTCCGTTCGACTTCTTTTTAATTAAAATGCTATCAAATGTCAAGTTTACATTGCTGGAGCGCCAGCTGCAAGACCGGCCAAAAGCCGGGGCACAGGCGCAGGCCCAGGCACAGGCACAGACTTGGCCAAAAGCAAAGCAAACACTTGTCATCTTGACAGGCCAAACAAAGCGTGACAGACGAAAGGAAGGCAGAGAGAGAGGAGGAGACAGAGCAGGGCAGAGCAGAGCAGAGCAGAGGAGAGGAGGCAGGCCTAACGAGGGTCATTCAATGAGTTGGAGCTGCATTTGCATTTGCATAGGATACCCCCAGATATCCCACACAGTGATACTCACCGACACCGACACACATGCACGAGTCGGCTCGTAAGACTCGCAAGCACTCTTGCACCTGGCAAATGTGGGCCCAGCTCACCTCTTGGACTCGCTCTTGGACATGTTTAAGTAATTGCGCGCGTGCGTGGTGGCAAACAATTGAGACACACTGTGCACACACCACACACTGGGCTGCCTTTGTTTCTGCCACAAGCTACAGTTTTGCTCTAGCTCTGGGTCTGGGACTGGGTATGGGTATGGGTATGGGCCTGGGTTTTGGGCTTTGTCTCTTGTGTCTTGTGTCTGTCCGTCTGTCTGTTGATAGTTTAGTGGCGATAAGCGCGACATGTCAGCGTCAGCTTCAGCTTCAGATTCCGCTTCAGATCCAAGTTGAAGTTTAGCGTGGCAGGCAGCTTTAGATTTCGAGCACAATATATTTTGTCAGCTCAAACGGTGTACATAATAGCCCACAGATAAGATTGTAATGGGCCGGTTAAGCGGCTCATAAATCATTGGCATGGAAATTGCTTTTCCATGATAGACAACTTGTTGTGGCCGGCTCTCGTACTCTCTCGTAAGGTGACTTCCGCAAGGCAAGGCATGGCATGCCACGGCGAAACCTGCAAACTAAGTCGTTTTAAGCAGCACTTTTCACTTTCCGCCAAACACTCTTCACATCCGCTCGGATCCAGGGGCCCCGGTGAAAAGTTCATTTCGTTACAACAACAAAAACAAAACAAAAAGTAAACTCATTTTCATAACAGCCACCGCCACCGGTCAGTACTCAGTATTCAGCATCGTGAATGTGCAGCTTTTTATTTGTATTTGTATTTAAAAGAAAAAAAAACCTCTGGTATGCGCTTCCTGTAGAAATATGCTGGGAATCGAACGGCAAAGCGGAGAAAATAAAGCCATTGCTAACAGGAATTTACAGGAATTTAAAAAATGGCAAGAGCCATTAATAGAAAGGAAGGAACAAGAAATAAATATATTTTAATCATTTTTATATTTTTATACTTGTATTCGTCATCGATTGTTCACTTGTTTTCAATTGAGCTTTGGGAGTTTCCTATAAATACGTTTCAAATAAATTCTGAACAATCTTCTCGTATGTCTAGAAGTGCGTAAGCCCTTTGAAGCTCTTTTTAGGCCTAACCAACTCAAATAACTATGGTCTTATATATGTCAGATGTCTTTTAAGACTCCGACAATCAATTCGACAATAAATTAACCCATTCTTTGCGCCTTCACTGTTAAATGTTCATTTAACAATACCAAAAATCTGCCACACGGGCATGTAAAGTGCCAAAAAAAAAAGAAAAAATAGATAAAATTCCAGTCTCCCTCCTTCTTCTTTTCCTGTGCCGCATGCGGTTGTAGAGGGGGCGGTGTCGACTCTTGGGGTATACAAATTTCCTATACCAACCATATAAAATGATTGATTGCCCCGTTGACCTGGAAACGTAGCCAACTAATAGTTACACCTAACAATAAGACCAGGGGACAGTGGCACTACACGCACACTGAGATCGTAAAGATACATGCATGCATACATCATAGACACACACGGATACAGATACATACAGAAGTCCAAAAAAATGGGTCAAACGGGGCGGTGAACAGGCTCCAAGAAGATGAAATAATAAACGTTGCCTGAGTGGGCGCTGCATACCAAAGCTGGAGATGGAGATGGAGTTGGGGAGTTGGGGAAACCTCAGACGGTAGCAAAGGGGATCCATGGCAATGGCAGGGAGGTGTTTTCCAGGTAGCAGCTCTGGTAGCTGCAACACTTCGATCTGGACTCTGGGACTCTGAGAGACCCCAAACCGTTGCGTCGACCACATGACATGGCGCTATTCTCGGTGGGCATTTTTCTACATTTCGGCAGTTGACGAAAGCGGCAAGTTAATGAGCTGCTGGCCCCTTTGTTATTCCCCTGATTACTAGAGTTTCTTACATTATTATATGTACGAGTTTGTTTCGGCCCGCCCCTCTCGTTTTCCGTTTTTCCCATTTCAATTTCAATTTCACTTTTCTACGCCATGTCCGAGAGATCAGAGAGATGCAGAAGTCGAGCATTGGATTGTCATGGTAGATGGCCAGGGAGATACATATGTTCGAAAATATGTATGTGGAGAACAAAAGACTTGGACAGGGAACTTGTTTGGGGGCACGGCCACTGGGGCACAGGGGTAATTAAAAAACCGTTAATATTGGAAACGCTCCGATCCACTCCACTCATCGCTGCTCGGGTGTCAAATCAAACATAAAAAGAAATTATTAAAAATTCATAAAAAAAGGGGAATATATAAAGAACTATATATGAATAAAGACAAATGTGAACAAAATTGAAATTCACGCGAAGAAATGTGAGAAAAGTCAGCAGGAGCGGGCCGCAGTGGGACGGGACGCCATAAAATGCAAAGCAGACGATCATAGATACCCACAGATACCACAGAATACACCAATAAGCCGGGGTAATGCCTTGCCTCCCCATCCCCGAAAATGTAGCGTTAAGTGCTCAATGGCCAGAAAACGGCATTAAGCCATAAAATCGTATCGAAAGAGAAAGAGGCGAAAGAAATGCTCAAAGCCAGAGCCAAATCCCACAGAAAAAAAGCAAACGAAACGAAACGAACGATTGATGGAGTTCAAATGCATATTGATTGACGTTGAAATACTCCAAATGGAGCACGAGAGGCAGGTGCAAGTCGTTTGTTGTTGCTGTCTTGTGGCTAATAAGTGGCATGAATTAGTGAAACGCTTATGAGGGTCAGGTCGTTGCGGCGTGCCACTCAATGAACTGTTTGCGGGGCGAGTCCAAGTCCCAGGCTTTCAAGAGAAAGATTCGCTGCCGGAGTCGCCGTCGCAATCCCAGACGCAGTCGAGGTCCCAGACTGGCTCTCCATGGGCCCCATTGAGGCGAATCGAAATCGTAAATTCGAAATCATTGACTTAAAGCTTTTGATAAATAAGAAACAAGCTGGAGCAGCAGATCAGCCATATGAGAACGCCTCAATGAGACCGTTTCTATCAATGGAACAGCAGCATTATCAGCCGGCGCATAATTGTTGTGAGAAAACATCTCGCATATTTATGGGAAAAGTTCAATAGACTGGGCGTGTCCGAAAGCCTTTCCCCCATAAACAACATTCAAACAGGGGTCAAAAGGGTTTTTTGTATAGTATATTTCTTGCACGCTTATTTTTGCACATCTCCCCCCATTCATGAGATGATCGTAAACCGATCAATTTATGGGGCGAAACCATATCAAAAATGCTGACAGTTTTAATGCTACATGCGAGCCTATGCAAATTCTAAAAATAATCCCGGCTTTTCATAGGAAACCCCTCCCTCCAGACAAAAGACTTGAGCAGCAGCAAACGTTAAGATAATTGACAAATATATTAAGAGCATAAATCAGAATCGGATTTGCTAAGAGAGCCCCAGCGAGACTCTTAACAAAGCTCCGGAATGGTTTCATTGATTTGGTTTTTTCGTTAGCAAAAAAACAACAACAACAAAAAACAGCAACTTTTATTATCATTTACCGCTTCCCCGATAGCCACAAACGAACAAAATAGTATTAACAAAAACCAAAAATAAACCGAAATCAAAGCAACAAAAAGTCGAAATCTCTGCTTTTGCCTCTGCCGGCGTTGTCGTCACGCTCTCAGCATCAGACGCTGCTGTCGACGCCGGCGTTTCGGCGTTTCGGCGGCCGCTGCTGCCGATGCCGATGCCGCCGCTGTTGGCCAGCAACTTCTTGGACATGCTGGCCAGGCCAAGAGCGAGATTTGGTTCAGTTCAGTTCAGTCTCAAGTGTTTGAGCGTTGCGTGCGTTTCAGAGCTGCGAGCGGAGCGTTTCTTCTCTGTATTCTACACGAGTATCGGCCCGACTTCCGTAAAAGTTCATTTGCCGTCGGTCTAACGTCAGAAATTTCCAACGTTTTCGCTCTGTCTATCGTCGCGATTCCTGTCGCCCACCCCGTCAAACGGAAGTCGTCCGCGAACGGAAGTCGTCGTCTCCGACTCCAAACCCGACTCCGACACCGTCTGCGATACGGAGCAAGGTTTTTAATTAACCGCCGCCCTAGTGCGCCAAATTAGTTTCAGTCGCAGAATATCTTGGGGCCGTCAAATGCAAATGAAATAGTGCCGAGCAAATTTATGAATGCAGCCCAAGAATTATGCCTCGTCCGATAAGGTGATCCGACATGATATGATATGTGTGCGAGAGAGTGTCGGTCTGTGAGTGTGTCTCCGATTTGCCCAACAATTGGTGGCCATAAATAATGGCCATAATGGGCTGAGGCTGACTCTGAGTCGCGGCTGTGGGAAAATAACTAACGAAAATCTCTGAAAATTCGAAAATCTAAAAATCTGAAAATCTTTTTGTGTGGCCCGAAAATTCAACAACGCATTCATATACTATATAGCCATACCCTCAGCTCCTCCCTTGTACATATTTATGTGGATTTATTAGGCTGTTAAAATTGGATAAACTTTCCGACAACTTCAGGCTTCAGATATCAAACCGGTAAGTGCAACTTTTGTTCGTTGTCAGGTTCGCTGTCTAGGTTTTTACTTTATTTCTTATTTTATATTTTGGCCAACGCACATTTATGCTAAGCAGATCCATATTAAAGGCAAATTTCTATAGTTTCTATATCGATATACACATTTGTGTATATTTCCTAATAGTTTTATCAAAGAATACAAAACTGGCTGCCTTATCGCAGGCATAAATTTTGGTTTTATCGTTGGTGTTTTGTATTTGGAAAGTCATGACGCACGCAGACCAAAGAAACCATAGCCAAAATACCGCAAAACAAAGCAAAACTCATAAAAACAAAAAATATATAAATAAAAATAAAGGATTTTAATCAAGCTCTGGTCGTTTGTCGAATACTTTTGTAGACAATTCTTGGCGATTTTGCTGCTTTTGTGTCAAAGAATTTGTCAAACTGAATAGGAATTTGGCGCAACGCTGATAGCGCATCTCTCCGGAATTTGTATGGCCCTCTTATCAGCCCCGTTTGACAGCCATTGAGTGGCATTCCACCGCTGCAAGCTCTGGCCAAATCAGTCACTCGATGGGAGCAAGGCAAGCGCCTGCCTGGCCAGCAATAATTATATACTAATTTAGCGTATAATTAGCTAATTAGAACTACGCAGCAACAGCTCCGCAAAAGCCAAAGACTCAGGCGCAGAAACCATCTTCCGGCAACACCTTCTGTGCAAAAATAAAAATAGAAGTAAAAAAAACACTCGCGAAAATAGAAAACAGCGAGCACCAGTTGAACCCTTGACAAGCCCGAAGACCGAAGTCCGGAGTCCGAAAAGCTATTAATCAAGTGTGGCTGGCTATGTGTTTGGTTTGCTGTAAATAATAATGACTTCATAATTGATAATTTTTGCCAGTTTCTGGAAGAAAGTTAGCCAGCTTATTCGGCAGTAGCCGAAACCTTAGTATCAGCTTTGGTACCCGTGCACCCAGTCACACACAAACACACGGAATTGCTGGCTCATACGAACCTCATAAATTAGCCATCAATGAATATTAATCAGCTTTATCTATTTATTTAAATTGTATAAAAATATAATAAATAATCAAATGGCAGGGGGGGATATTGGACGGCCACTATATCTATGTGCAGGCAGCCAACGAAAACGAATTCAATTTCAGATAAGATCCCAAATCGGAGCAACACAATCATTCATTGAAGAGTCCCTGAAGAGAGACAAAGATCAGATCGCAAGCGAAAAACAATTGGCGCCAAAAGCTCACAGGAAAGAAGCAACGAACAAAAAACACCTTAATGGCATTTAAATTAAAAGACTGTCATTAAAAGCTCAAGGCATTAAAATTATTAAAGTGAAACGTCGCCACGTTAAAAATATATATATAATAAAATACAAATCCAAATCAACGTCGCATTCAGTAGGCCAAACAAAAGACTTAGGCAACGAACTGGCGTTGAAGATCGACTTTACTTAACTGCATTCGGGCATCATTTTTGTATTAACTCTTAATAAAAGCCCCTAGGGTAACCCGAACGCAAACCAGGAACAAAAGACTTGGGCAACGAACTCGCTTGCGCTTGCGCTTTCAGCTTTTAAAATTATGAATGAACCAAAGCTGTGATGACGGGACCTGTACGAGTACAACTAATATTAGATTGGTCGAGATCAATGAAAGTCAGGTTTCGTCATGCCATTTGGTGTGAATATTTTTACAATACGTTGGCAAGTGTTTCCACATCGAAGAGGTCTAAGTCTATGGAAACTTAAGGCCAGAATATTGTCTGATATTATTAGCTCAAGTGCTCATGTGATGATTATTTATTTACTCACTCTCTCTTTCAACTTCCCCTAGTTCATTCATTAATTCTAGCGTTGATTTGTTTATATTTGTTTCACAAAAATTAGACACTCATTTAACCATTTAGCGTGGTATTATCGTAGATACCGGACCCAAGATTTTCCTCAATTAACGGCACATATTTGTAGTATTTCCTCAGAAACTCTTCCAAAAAGGAAAAGAAATTAATAAAATAAAAGCTGTTAATTTGTTGTCAGCCACCAGCTTGAGAAATCACTGTCTGATTGATTTTGTCGATCTTTTCGTTTCGTTGTTTTGCTGGCATTCATGTTTTCTAATCTCTAATATTAATAATTAAAGTTTTATGTCCGTGTGGTGCTGCTTTTACCATGCAGCAGCCAGTTCCCGAAATCGAATACATGTTAAAGCGCCAAAAGGGAGGAATATGCAAATTTCGGAGCATGCCTTTGGTGCTGGGTGCTGGGTCTTTGGTGTTTCTTTACGGTCATGTTCATAATTTTCTATGAAAAATGTTTCTGCTGTTTTCTCACAGATAAATCTGCCACAGGGGCATAGAAAATTTCACTCAAATGAAACCGGAAGCCTGGCCGTCAAGTGGAATAGACCCCGCGAAGTGTTGTTTGGGTTCGTTTAGCCTTGGCGGGTATTTATCCAAGATAGAAATTTTCATGAATTTTTACAGATACTCATATGTACGAACGTACATATGTGCATGTGTGTGAGTATAGATAGTATGCGTGTATCCCAAACACGCAGCACATTTTGCACTCCATTTTTTTCTCACTTTCGCATGATTGTGTTAACCCTATGGCTCTTTCTGTTTCTTGTTTCTCTTCCACGCTCCTCATGTCAGACACTTTGTCAAAATAGCATTTGTTACGCTGTCAGTGCCAGCCACCAACGCACTGGACAGCAACAAAAGGTAGCAACAAGCACAAGACCAACAACAACAACTGAAAAAACAGCAACAAGAAACATAGTAATAACGAGCGTTATCCAAGCATCATCATTATCAACTTTTAACCATCGGTTTATGTTGTTTGCCACCGAAATGATTTAATTTTGACAGACCTTTTTTTTACCTCCCTATATATATGCACGTATACTCTCGTACTTTTTCGAGTTTCTTTCTCGACTTTTATGTGTGGGAGTTTTTAGCTTTTAATTTAAATTTCGTTGGTGTTGTTGTTTTTGTTGCTTTGTGTTGTTGGTGGTGGTGCTGGTGCTGTCTATTTTGGTCATAATTTTTGTCGCTGCCGTTGTCGTTGTTTCTGTGTTGTTGCTGCTGCTTTTGTGGCATGAACTTTATTTGATATGCATTACCCCCGGCCGCGTACTTTCGTCTTTGTTTATTTCTTCTACAACTTCTCTCCTTTTTGGCATTAAGTGCTTGTAAATTGGGTCAGTGGGAAGTTACACTTCAGCTTCAGTCCGGGTTTCGTTGTACTCGTACTGTCCCGTACTCCACCACCTCGTCATGTGTCATAAATAATTTGTCCGTGTGTGAGTGTGGGGATCGCTCTGTCTGCTTTGAGAACTTTTCCCCACATTTACATTTCAGTTTGATTTTTCTTTGCTTTATTTATTTATTTATTCATTTACTTCCATCTACAAATACCAAACAATTTTCTTTATGTGACTGTTGCTGCAGCAGTAATTGCTGTTTGGTTTTTCTTTCGGTATCTTAAGTGCTTTTATATGGCTGCAACAACAAACACCTTTGCTGCTTTACGACCATCGTAAAAATTCGCCAACGAATGGCATCTGGAAGCAACTTCCTGTTGATGATCCACATACCAGTACATAAACTGATTTGTTGATCCGATCCGATCGGATCAGATCAGATCTCTCTCTCTCTCTCAGAGACAGTATGCAAATCTTTTTGGAACGATTTTAGTTAAAGTTTTCAATAAATTTTCCTCTGATTAGGATTAGCTCTGGGCTTTTGACGGTTTCATGGTGCAGATGAATTTTTTATTGTTGGCTTTTATGTATATTCCGCTGGCCAGTGAATCCCACACGTTCAACCTCAACCTGTACGAGTTTCTCGCCATAAAGCCGAATGCCCCCATCCTTCTTCCACGGCTCATTGAATCCGACCGCGGTCTCTGCCGATTCTGTCCGTTCAGTCCGTTCTGCGGCAGTCAGGAAGCAATGTGCAATCTGAAGTGACTTTGGCTGTCTGCTGTCTAGACTCGAGACACACTCAGATGTGGCTCGTTCCGCGGCCGACAGCTGCAGCCGCTGCAGCACGTCCAGATGAGTCGAACAAGTGCAGCTAGCTCTCTGAATTGGTGGTAGATGCCGATGCAGATGCAGATGGAGGAGGCTGAGGTTGAGGATGCCAAGCAGTGCTCTTGCCTGATTTTTATTGACACAAGTTGTTGGCTGACTGCCTAGCGGGGACTTCTGCCTGGCCTGGCCTGGCTTGGCTTGGCCTGGCCTGGCACACATTTTGCATATTTTATGAGTTCGTGTCGATGTCGTTGTGGCTTGTGCAATGGGTCTTTTTGTTCTACGCTCAAGCTCTTTGCATAATTATTTGTGGAACGTATATTGTGTTTTTGATTTGAATTCTATGTAATGCCCCAGCTACTGTGGCATCTCTACGAGTACTTCCATTTAATGGTCGCATTTAGTAGTAGTTTGTGCTGTGCTTCTGTGGTATGGCTAAAGGTGCAGAGGCCCGTGTAGCCCATCTGTAAGTACAAATACCCACGGGACATGTGACCCACTTGCTGGGTACTCCCCACTGATCACATCGCATAAATCAAGAACAGTCATTAATGTACCTACACATACTCATGCATATATGTATGTACAATATAAACTTTAAGCAAATCAACAGCATACGAGGAGGAGGAGGAGGAGGAGGAGGAGTGGGACCCCCTGCTAAATGAGTTTTCACTATATACGATCTGGCATAAGCATACACAAGTACAGGGAGATTTCGCTTGTTAACATTAATAATAACTTGTAATTTGCAGTCGTTGTTGAAAATCACTCACTGGGCGCCGCAGACCCAACAACAGACTCTTCAGAGAGAAAAAAAAACTAATTACAACATTTTTCACATGTGTGTGTGTGTATGTAAACATTCATTCATAAGATCAGAGCCAGCATAATGTAATGTAAATGAGAAAAAAAAAGACCTAAAGAAACTCAGCTTAAGCAAAAAAAAAAAAAAAAATGTTTAAGAAAAAGAAACAACTGAGACTTTGAAGATCTTCCGCATGGCTGGGCTTCTGTCTCCTCTTCGGACATCTCCTCCTCTCGGGCATCCCAGTGTGTTGTTAATTTCTGTTCATTAAGTCAGAAAATAGCCAAGTTTAATGTTCGAGCGAGGCACAAAATTAATTAAACATTTATCAAAATCAACGCCGCCTCTCAGCCTCAGCACAAGTCCACAGATAAGACCGAAAATCTCCCCACCCCCCACAAGTCAGGGTCCGACGATGACATTTCGGCACTTTATGATTGGCATTGTTTTAGCTCTTTTGGGAGCGCTTTTTAAGTTTTATCATTGTCATTGCTGCTCTCCTCTCGTAAGGGGGGTACGGGTACGGGTACTAGTCAAAGTTGAAATGAATTCCGCTGGAGACCCGCAACTCTCGACCGAGGCCGCCAACGAAACCGAAAACGATGCCACAAATACCAAAACCAATCCAATCCAAGACTTGGATACAGACATGGACATCGACAGCAGTCCGCCTGTCGTTTTGAAATGAAAAATGTTTAAAATACAGCAACAACAGCAGCAGCGATCCAAGTCAAACTCAAAGAAGAAGAAGAAGAAATACTTTGGTTCGTTATTCTTAACTTGAATTTTACTTTTTTTCGGGGGCCCTCGTTTTTGCCTGCTACGATCCGGACTTGGATGCGGTTGTGCGGTTGGGGTTGGGGATATGGATGGGCATATCGATCGGCTTGGTCCAGCACTTGAGATGCACTTGAGTGCTGTAAATATTTTTTAAGGCTGCCTTGGCAAGCGCTAAAGTTGAAACGAATCTCGAATGCCCTCCGTGAAGGCAGATGAGCCACATGCCTGAGAGGTGATGTGCGATGAGATGAGCCTGGCTTATTATGAGGACAGCGGCTGGCTTTTGATGCCATCATTGAGGCTGTCAAGAGGTCACTTCAAGCCGCTATCTATGGATAATGATGCACAGGCGAAAGCTAGCGATCAAATTTGGGTTGAGAGAGAGATTCTATGGAAATTGCAATGAGTTCAAAACAATCCAAATAAAAATTAAAAATCTGGATAGATGGACTCCACTTCCACCAGATCAGCTATGAACTCCCTTTTGAAAGAGCATTCTGCCCCTGAAAATTGTGTGTTTCATTTCGGTTTCACCTTTTACCTTCGGTTCCTGTTGTCCATTTGGTTTTCTGGCTGCTTTTGTTTTGGCTGTAAGTCTTTCGCGTTTTTTGGCAATTTGGGTTACATTGGCTGCTGTCTGAAAAATTATCTGGCACTTATATTCACGCTTAATTGGCATTTTTTATGAAACTCGAGCGTGCTGCAAAAGTGCAGCAGAAACAACAAACAGCAAACATTCGTGCTCTTCCCGGTTTCTCGCTGAGCGGTTTCTCTCTGAGCTCCTCTTGCCGCCTCTGTCTTTCCGTCCTCTGACAATGACACTGGCACTGGCACTGGCACTCAAAATCAAAGAAGAAAAATCAATTTAATGAGCAAAACATGCAATAAATTACATTGCCCAGACAAATGAATTTTATTTATTTTATTTGAACCCCTTTCAGCAAATTGGGTCACATATTTTGCCGGAATTTCCTTCATTCGTTTTTGTAATTTTTGTCAGCTGGTTTCTGTTTTGATTGTAGCTATGGCCCGAACAGGAAATGTCCCCAGCAGCGGCAACAAATTTTCCATTTTAATAATTTACATTTTATTAATACGATATACAGGCAATTTATTTTATTTGATTTTTATTTCCATTTTTACTTTAGTTTTGTTTTGTTCTGTGGTTTGCCAAATGACAAAACGAGTTCTCAAACTCAAGTTTGACCTTTTGCTAGTCTTTTCTGTATTTTCTGTATTTTGCTTAATTCTATGCTTATGCATGCTTCTGAAGCTCTGTGCTTGTGTTTGGGCCATATTCAGATTCAGTCAGAGTCAGTGTGTCTTAAATTGGACCAACAACAGCATTCTATTTCATATCAAACGGCAGCTACTATGTGTATAAAATGTAACTAAGGGCCTTTGAAAAACATTCATTTCGAGATCAATTTATTTGACATCATAGCGATTCAGCTGCGGCTATTTATGGCTATCAAAATGAGTGATGAGCCAGCTCTGTAACTGGTTCGAGCCAGAGCCTGAGCGTGGGCGTAGTTTGGTGTTTTATGGCTTCGACTTGTGGTAGCTGGAAATTAGAAATCTTTGATTCGATTTTAAATGCAAATCGATTTCGATCGGGGTATTTAAATGCGTCTAAATTCGTTTTGTTTGCCTTTGTCTTAGCCCAAGATCTTCGAAATATTTTTATTGATTTCTGTTTACTGCGTTGCCCCGCTGTGCGCTGCCCGGCACTCTGGCAGTCTCCGGACAGGCGGACAGAAATTAATGAATGGGTTCGCTTGGGAAATTCTATATATTAGTGCCGTAAGCTTGCATCATTGACAAATCGCTGGTAAAAGGCTGTGCGGACACTTAACCAGCTTAAATATACATTCGGCTTAAGTCATAGACGGAATTCGGGTATCGTATCGGGTGATAAATGGTATTTGAATGTGACTTGCTCTATGGCCTGCGTACACCTGTTTGGAGTCAACACATCGCTGAATGAATCGCTTCCGGCATGAATGGAATCGAATCTCTGTCTGCCACTGCCACTGAATGAAGGCAGTCTCAAGTGTTGGTCCATCGCTTGGCCTCAAGTGCAATCGAAGGTGTTTGTGGCCAGAACAGAACTGAATCTGTGTGGATCGAATGGCGAACTTCCCTTAGTATGGGTATCTACACGTATGAGTCACATATCTAACAATAAATCCCCGCTAATATGTGTATCTCTATCTGCTGGATCAATGTTGATTGATATGGTAGGCACATCCGAAACGATTCCATCTTTAAATAACCATAACAGGGTTTTTGATTTTTAAAGTGTTTCGAGTTGTTTCCCGTCCGTTTTATGGCCACCACAAGCAGCAGCCTCTTTGTGGCTCCTCCTCATAAAACGCATTCGATACACCTGTTGGAGCATCTCTTCGCTCGGGCATTTGGGCGTTCGTGTAGCTCGTCAAAGGCCAATAAATTTCAGCTAGTGGTACATAAAAATTTGTCACATAAATTACAATTTGCGTGCCCGCTGTCGGCTGTCCAACACACTGCTGTGTGCGCTGTTCACACTTGTCACACAGATATGCGGCAGATACACAGATACACTCACACACTCTGACTAGGAGTTGGCATTTCGAAATGAATTTGTACGATCCCGACCCTAATTGCCATTGAGTGTTGTCCCAGGCCAAACGGCGAACACTAATTGTGCGTACAACTCTGCAACTGCAACTGCAAGTGCAACAACAACAACACTGCAAACAGCTCAATTTGCATGTGATCGCGTCTAGATGGTGGATGGAGATCTCTCGGATTGCGGATTTGCGGATTGGGGATTGTGGACGGAAGAAGATGCTTTTTGGAGTCCCACTCCCGTTAGAGAGGGGATTCTGTGGCATTCTGGGCAATTAGCCTGGCGGCAGGCAACACCAAGGGGGGTGAGGAGCTGAGACGCAGCCAACAAATCTGCGAAATGGAGCGCAAGCATAAATGTCAGCTTCAATTTGGCATGCAATTAAAAAGCAGTTCCCGGCAGAGGACGAGGTCTGACAGATCACGGGGGCCAACAGCTTTATTTGTAGCTTCATTTGCCTTCTTTTGCGGAGTCTGCAAGATGAATGACTCTGCAGCTGCTCGGCTGCTTGGCTGCTCCGATAAGCGAACTGCGTGTCTGATAAAAAAGCCATATCCCAAGTAGAAAGTAAAGTAGATGACTTTCTTTTTTCAAAAAATACTTCTTGGGCAACAACTTAACAAAGCAAACTGAAAGATATAGCTCAATTATAATTACAAGTCGATTGTGCAAAAGTTTTGGGCGTTGCTCATGCAAATGGTGGATTCGATTCGATTTGGCGTCTGGTCTGTGGCACGAGTTCCGACTGGGTTTCATAATTAAAATGCAGGCTAAGCGGGAAAGAGTTGCGGTCACTCTAAGCTACCGCAAAATGTATAAATTATGCAAAGTCAAACAGCGGCAGCAGCGGCAGCCACAAAAAAACAGAAACAACAGCTAAAACCTTAAAATTCATATTGTTGGCAAACGTGGGCATTGTTAGACGCGATGCTTTTGTTGCTGGTCAGCGATTGGTCAGCCACTGAAAGTCGGCTCATTAGCATGCTTGGCACACGCCCCACACCGCAAAACACACGCCCCACAATCCCATCATGACCCACCAGCAGGTTGAGCCTCGCCTCCCCCTGATAGTGGCTGGACTCGCGAAGGGGACCATTGAGTTATCTAGCCCAGATTGTTGTTGGTAGTTACTAAGCAGCGTGGCTTGCTGGCAAGCTGGCTGGCTGTGGCAATAAATCAAAATTATTATCCACACATTTGACTTTTTAAGGCAGCGCATGCATTTCGGCCATTTATGGCATCGGTTCCTGGTTGGGAATCCGTTAGCAGTAGCTCTTGCTTTGGCTCTGGCTGTGGCTATGGCTGTGGCTATAGCTGTGGCTCTGGCAAACGGCCTTTGAAAGAATGCCATAGACATAGACATAGACAGTGTCCGAGACCAGGGCTATAGTCAGCGAAACAGTGGCGCTGGCGTTGGTCTTATCTGGCGAACGCAATCTGACTGAGAGGTTGCAGATCCAAGCTGGAGCTGGAGCTGGACCGGGCCACATTTGAATATGACGCACGAGTGAGCCGCAACACACACCAAACTAGGGTGTGTGCCAGTACCAGTACCCAGTGCCCAGTGCCAGTGGCCAGAGTTCGGTTTTCACTGTGACTTGCTGGTGAGCACGCTTGATTTTCGATCGGCGATAAGAAATTTATAGTTTCGGTTTAAAAGGCATTAGAGTGTAATATATTTAAAGTTTGGCATCGTATCTATACATATATACATACGAAATACAACTAAAGGAGGCTCAGGCTCGTTTGCCATTGTTACTGGCTCTTAGATCTCTAGACTCTCTAAACTCTAGACCCGTGGGTGTGTAAATCTATATGCAAATATTTGCAGTCCCAGTCGCAGCCCCAGTCTCAGTCCCTGTGCGGAGCACAATACAAAAGACTTAGGCAACGAACTCTGCTCCTGGCTCTGCTTTGGCCTGTCATAAAGTTACGCTAAAAAAGAGGCCACTGCCTCTGAGAGCTGAATGTTCTTTATAGATCAACTGCAGCATGCAATCACTGAGCCCGAGAGAATTATGGCTGCTTAGGCAAATCAAATAAGAGGAATGGGTATAACAATAAATTTAACGATATGTTTAACAAAATGAATGGCTAATGGCTTGTCCAAGATTTATATTTATTAAGTGTAACCCGAGTTACTTAGGCTAATTATTTAATTGAGTTACTAAGATACATTCCCAACAATAAATCAAGTTTTAGAATGCTTCAACACCTTATATAGCTTAAGAGTGGGCTAATTCCCTCAATTAGTTAGATTGCTTGAGCCAACCAATAATTTTCATTAGATTTCCCTTTCCCAAGAGCTTGTAATCCAACATTATCCCACTACTAAACCATACCATACTTATACTCAAAAAGTTGACGCGACAAACTCTTGCAAATTCATTTCTATGCAAATTTCTTGTTTCCATTTGCAGATTGTTTTTTTCCAGGAGTTTCACTTTCAATTTGTACGGCTACGGCTACGGCTGTGGCTGCGGCTACGGGTACGGGTACGGGTACTCGTATTTGTATGTGCTTTTTCGGTGCTTTTGTCACAGTTTCTTCTGTTGCACTTGGTGTATTGTCTCTATGGCAATGTGTGTGTTTCGAGTTGAGTTTCTTTTGTCTTTGTACGAGCAGCAGCTGAAATTGTTTTATATGGTAAAATGCAATTTGTGCAACTTGGAAATGCGACAAACAACAACAACAACAAAAACAGGCTATGCATCCTTTGCTATATATTGAAAGTGAAGTCTCTTGCTGCTGTTGCTGCTGTTTTACTCTGTGAAATTTGCATATTTGCGCACAGCTGCTTTTTCTATTTTCATTGGGGACTTTTCCTCACTTGCTGCTGTTGTCTTCAGTCTTCTATTGCATTAATTTCGGCTTCTTGTTGTCGTCCCCATCGTTGCCGTCGTTCCCGTCGTTGCCGTGGCGGCTAATATGGTTGCTCTCAGGCCACAGCAAAATGCTACTGATGTTGCGCCTTCTGTTGTAGCCTCTTTTGTTGCTCATGTGCAGCATTTGTCGTTGCTGTTGCCACATTCTGCCGCTCAGGCGGTTTGTAATTAATGGTTAATTAATTGAAACGAAGTAGCTGACAATCTTAATGATCCGTAATTTGTTATTATGGTAATTTATACAAGCCAAAGCCAACAGCAACTGCAGCAGCAGCCACAACAGCAACAGCAACACCAACACAATGAAGACTGATCTGCACTGCCTCCACTCTACTCTGCGGCTCACTCTACTGTTGTCTTGTAAGACATATACAAATAAAAATTCATTAGCTTCTGATCCGAGTGAGTTTGGATGACGGCGACAATTGTCTAATTGCAGTCACGAGCAATTTATGTACCTACTTCAGCTATGAGTTATATATGTGCCATACTTACGAGTATATCGGATATGTGCTCTTATATGTCTGCCGGGTAGAACGCCCACAGGTGGCCCTAAGAGCCCCGGCAATAATCATAAATTGTGCTTAGCCAAAGCCAAGTCAAAGCAGCAAATAATGTCAGCCATAAGAAATGCCAGAGATCTTACTCCCACTCCGCCCCCTACTCTCTTCTCTGATCCACCATACAAAGTATCTTCAGCACCACTAGCACTAGCACTGGCACTGGCACTGGCACCACCAGGAAGATGAGCACGACTGGCAAACAACAACAGTCAAGAAATTTGCATCTTGACGAATTTAATGATGATGATGAAAAAGACGCCACAGCAAAAGAAATACTCATAGAAGGGGGAAAAATCATTTTGATCGAGGCAAAAAGAAACTTCAAGGAGCCCCCAGACAGCACACGATGTTTGTTGAAGACATTTCGGGATGTGGGAGTGTTGATGCTGCTGCCGTTCCCGTGTAGATGTTGCACAGTCCGTTGCTATTGCTGTTGCCGTTGCCGTTGCACGTTGCCGATGCAAGAAAATATTTATGAAGATGCCTTTTGGGTGGCATTGCGGAATGTTTGACGTTCGCTGTCTCATGTCAAGTGCTGTGTGTCGTTTGATGGGCAAGTGAAAATATTTTCATTGCACTTTGACATGACAGCAAAACAAATTGCCAGGCACATACGAGTACAAGTACTCTCCGATAGGAAAAGACTCTTAGACGACGGCTACACACCTACAACATGACCGGTTAAATGGCAGTAATGAATGGCAGTCAGCCTTCAAAACTAAATACATGGGAGCGTCACCCTTTTGTCTGTGCTGATTAGCCAGAATTTCTGGCCTGGCCCGAACCTGGTCCGTGTGCCCCAGCCCCAGCCCCAGCCTCAGCCAGTGTCTCCTTTGTTTGGCTGCCAAGTGGCGCCTGCAGCCATCACGTCACAGACAACAGCAACAGCAACAGCTACAACAACAGCAACAATTGCTGGTTTCTTTGTCGATTTGATTGTTGGCCCAAAGCTCACGATTCGGTTTCAATGTCTTCGGCCCGGCGCTCGTTTGGCAAAATCAATAAAGTTATCATGATTTCTGGCAGAGGCGTCTGCGTCTCTGCACGTAAATGCTTTAATACTTTAATTTCTATATATTTTCATATCAATCCAATTCGAAAGCGCCCGAAATTAAGTTGCTGTTGCTCAGGCAGCTGTCAAAATTTTCTGCTCACTCTCGGGGTTGAACGCCCGCCCACCCAACAAAATCAAAGCAAAAAACTGTTCAAAATTCAGGAAAACACAAACTCAATTAACATGTCACGCTTGGGCAATGAATGCAGTTTTTTTTTTTTTTATATTTTTTGTTACTCCCAGATTTTGACTAGATTTTTTCCGAGATTTATTTTCTTTGGTTTTGGTTTTTTGTTTCTGGTTTGTCATTATTATGTCGCCAGTCAAAACCCAATTGAAAGTAACAGCCAAAATTCGTGAGCTACCGTTTTGCAATGACTTAGAACAACAATCAGCAGCAGCTGAAAAAATTAACTTGTTAAAATGCAAATTTTTGTGACTTGGGGGGCTGTCTGCTCTGCTCGGCATTTAGCCTTGTTATTAGTCCGGAGCGGCATTGAGACAATTCCCGTATTGATTTTGATAAATTACTTGTACCCCCAGCGAACAATTGCCAATCATATTTTTGTTTTGTTTTTGTTTTTTGGACTAGGACTGGGTTGGGCTTCTCGATATTGGTTCTGACTTGAAGGAGCGCTGGCTTAATTAAGGCATTAATCAACGGCAAAATAGTAACCTCCACTGGCACTGTGGAGCTATTCGATGCTGTGCTCGTGCTGCAGCTGTGTGTGAAAGTCCCATGAAAATTTTCACCCATCTACCAGTGGGGGGCCGGAGCCTTTGGCCGGGACAGGGGCCGAGGCCGGGGCCTCCTGTGAGTGTGGGCCGCCAAGATGGACATGTTCTGATACAAGTTTCATAGCAAATTTGAAATTTATTGTGCCATGTTGCCGCGCTGCATGGCACGACAGCAGCACCAGCAGCAGCAGCAGCAGCAACATCATCAGCTGCAAGCTGCAAGCTGCAACAGCGGGAGCAGCACCCACAAGCACAAGGCCGTTAGGCACGGCACTCTCTTGGCCTTATTTGGCGGACAGTATTTATGCAGATTCACCGTGTGGGTGGGCAACACTTTCTACTCTACAATTCCACTTGCACATTTGCATTCAATCAACCCGAAAAGAAAAACGGAATTCGAAATTTGGAATTTTTGGTTTCAGTTTTTATTGATGCCTGGGTTTGATTGCTTTATGAGCTGTCGCTTGGCATAATGTACATATAATTTTTATGGCCAGGCATAAAAATCTAAGCAGTTGCAACAAATGCATCCGACAGTTGACAACAGCAGCGGAAAGCAACTGCAACAGACAACAGGCCAATCAGCAACATCTTCGTTAGCTGCCTGCCCCTCTTGTTGCAGTTGCAGTTGCCTTTACGGCTTCGTCATTAATCAAATGGAATTGAAATGCGCCGCGTGTACATCACACGCCGTTGTTGTAGCTCTCGATGTTGCTGTTGTGCCTCTCAATGTTGCCCCTCAATGTTTCTGTTGCTGTTGCTTTTACCGCCGAGCAGCGCCCATTTGGAGTTGGCCATTTTTGCGCATTTTAATCATGCCCCGTCTCGCCTGTAGTTATTTGGCGTTTTTTTCTGGCCTGGCCAAAAGAGATCTGCGCCGGCTGATAAAGTGATGGCGATGCCAGCGTTTGCTGGTCGCTGGCTGCCCCTCTGCCACTGCCTTTGCGTCTGCATCTGCCTCTGCCTCTGCCAACGCCAACGCAGGCCGCTCTGGCCAAAATGATTAATACATCTTGATGCGATTTGGTTTGTAACGCAGCCCGCAATAAAAACGTGGCTTTTGATTGACAATGGGGCAGAGCGGCAAAAAAGTTTGAGATGCCAGGCCGTTGATTGCTTCATTAGGCGGGGGTCTCGAAAGTTGGCCGAAACCGAAGCCGAAACCGGGAAGACCATTTGATTCAATTATGCATTTGCATGCAATTGAAACATAAGCAACAAGTGGCAAAGGCAGAGGCAGAGGCAGACTGTACAGCAGCAGCTGCTTATCAGCCAAAGAGAGCCGTTGAGCTATTGGTCAATTGGTCAACAGGCAGTGCCACGCCACTGCGGCAGCCGATTGGCGTATCCGGCTAGTATTTGGGGGCAGACCAGACTGGTGGGCGATAATTATCTCTTTGAAAAATGATCTACTGGCTTATGGTCTGCCGCTGGAGAGTGGTCTCACTCGGCTAACGATGACAATTTGCAATGAAGAGCGGGATAAAAATATATGCAGAAATATTTGCAGCTGCATGCTGCAAGCCACACTCTAACAGACTGCCGCACAGGCACAGTTGAGCCATAACTTTTGAGCTCCCGTGCGCTTTTGATGCGTTTTGTGTGCGTTTTATGAGCGGTTTTCAAATGAGTTTTGTAATTTATGCGGCGCTGAAAAAGAGTTTCACAATTCGAATATAAAAATATGGCAGGTCGTTAATATTTGGCATTTCCTGTGCGTAATGATTGAACAAACATGCTTGGAGTGTGCCCCCCAAAAGTATGCAATGGCCATGACACGCCATTAAGTACACAGAGCCAAGCCATGATTAACCCATTTTCTTATATAATTATCACATTGTGCAGCCGCGCACACTCCGCACTCCACACTGCGTATACGCAACGCAGAACGCCCCATCGTTTATCTCAATAAATGTGATTACAGAGAAGATCATCAACAAGTACCGCTTTGCTTTCCATCGGCTGATGATGGCTCCATTTTGGCCAATCGAAGTGCAATTTGATTGCGGTACGTGAATCCACTCAAAGTCGTCATCTGGTCTGGTCTGGTCTGGTCTGCTTTGCTCTTCTCTGCTCTCCTGTGCTCTGGCCTGACCAGCAGGTTTTCCATTGAGCCGCATTGTCTTCTTTATGCCTCAATCTTCTTTTATGAAATTTCTTGCTTGCAATTGTTGGAATTATTTTAATTGATTGAGCCAACGCAAGAGGGGGTGTCGTGTGGGTTTTACTTGGCGACTGGTTTTGGCTTTTATTTGAGCCGAGCCGAGCTGTCTGCGCACACACACGCACACGCAAACGCATTCGACGATAGGTAATTGAAACTTGTTAGTGAAGACATTAAAAAATCGTTTAGCAAGGTATTTGGGTTAAAAATGCGTGGAAAATCGTGCAACCAAAGCGACTAAAACAGCAGTAGCCAGCAGCAGCAGCCACAAATCCAACAGAGAAGAAAAAGCGGCCCAAAGCAGAAGCAGCCAAAGCGTGTGATTTTCATTGATTGTCTGCCAGGAGGGAGGAAAACCCAACCATTGAGAGAAAATTGTGTAACCGCAATATAAAAATTCCTGCACATAAACTAATCCCAGACGATGGGCCTGCCTGCCTGCCTGCCTTTTGCGAGTAATTCTTCTGGTTTGTCTCCGCTTTTTAGCATGTGACGATGCCGGCAACAATGGTTGATGATTGTGAGGAAGGGGAGGGATTTGGGCCTAATCATGACCTGGACAGACCAAAGAAATTGTGCTCAAATTGAAAATTTTCCAGTTTCCCTACTCGTGCACTTAAATATGCAAAAAACTAAGCCAACGGGCTCCAGAGCTTGGCTTAATTAAAAAGCCTTCCAATTATTGGAACATTTTTATTTATTACTCACTAGCACTAGTTGAGAGCCCGATACCGAGCCCCCACTCACATCAGAGCCCCCCTTCCGATGTATAGATAGTTATTCAAACATAAAAACCCATCATGCTATCATGTTTTTAAAATGATGCCGCCTCGGGCTGTTTGCATTTGCCAAAATGCGCTAACAATTTCTACGATTACGATTGCGATTACCATGCAGCATTTGGGAGGGAAATAAAATGCAGTTCCAATCCCCTCTGAGACCCCCTGCCAGCACCGATACCCCGTTGCAGTTGCAGTTGCACTTGCATGCATCTTCATCATGGCACAGGAACGGGCAAAGATGGGAAGATGCATGTGCCGGGCACATGCACATCCACATTCACATCTATAGACCACGTCCATGATTGGCTGGCCGCCAGTTATATGAGCACGTCTCGACGGCCGGCCAACTTTCTTTCTGAGACTCAGACTCAGACTCTGGCCCAGGCTCTGGTGCTGGTGCTGGCTCAGATTCAGACTCCGTTTTGGACTCCGTCCCGCATCTAAATCACAATAATCGTGCTCAAATTAGTCAATATTTGAGCGCCAAAATGCTCAAACAAAGGATTATTATTTTATTTCATATTTCTGCGAGTTCTCCCCCCCCCCCCCCCCCCACGGTTCTCTCTCTTTCTCCCGCGAAGCTTTTCCCTGCTGTCGGCCATAAAGTATATATAAAGTAATTTCTGCATCTTAAACATGATTATTAAGTAAACTACTAGGCAGGCCGCCGAAATAGCAGCAGCAGCAGCAGCAGGTTGGGCTGTCAGTTGGCAGGCAAATGACCACAAATGATTACGCAGACTTTTCGGTCTTTTCGGTGAAATTTTCAGAGCTTTGCCATATTTTTGGGCCGTCTCGAGCGGGGCCGATGGTCGGGGGACGATAAGCCAGGGAAAACACTGGAAAACGAGCTCACCTTAAGAGCCTTAAAAATGTTAACTGACCGCTTACCAAATGGTCTGCACTTGTTGCCGCTTTTTCTCCTCTTTGGCCTGGTCTTTGATCAGGTGTTGATGCTGCTGCCGTGGCCGTCTCCCAGCTAAGTATTTCCAGAGCCCCATGCCAGTTTGATTTCTCCCCAGATATTGCACTTAAAAGTCTCTAGAAGCAGCGGCAGCCCGGGCAGCATCTAAAATATTTTCCAGCAGCGGTATTTTCTCTACGCTCTGCCCTTATCTAAAGTATGCAGGCCGGGGTACGGGCTAGAGCTCTATGTACGACTGCGACTACACCAGCAATGCAAATTTGTTAAGTCATTTTTGTTTGTGGTTCTCACGCTGCCACGCTGCCACACCGCCACAGAAACAGCAACAGAATCGCCGCAAGGTCCATTTTTCATACACATATAAGAGAACTATACGATTCTGAGTCAGTTTCCAGCGAATAAATAAACAAAAAAGAGTCAAATCAATTTGACAATTTGAACATTTGGCACATTTGCTAGAACACGACTTGGGGGCACAACTAGATACAGATACAGCCACAGAAGCAGGAGGCAAGAGGCAAGAGACCCAGCGCGCCGGACTGTCAGTTCGATCACCTTCGGGGTACACCACACATGAATATATTGTGTGTAATTCTGCAGATATGGGAATATACAGTAGCCAGTATTAAACTGAACTGGCGGCAATGTACAGCACAGGGCAGGAAAATAGGATACTCGATAATTTATTTGATTCTGCGGGAGGGTACTCCAAAACTTTTCGTTTTGTTCGACTTTATGGGTTTTTGTATAATTTTATTCGTAATTTAAAGATCTATAAGATCATTTCATTACTTTTATTATACAAACTATAATCCCCACGATCTCCATAATTACAATCCAGAACTAGCTAAGTAAATATTTTCAAAAACAAAATAAATACTTAAGAGTCCCATTTCCCTGTGCGAGTACGTACTTTTGTGCAAACTACTATTCTAAATGCCCGGCTCGTTGTGCGTCCGCCTGTCTGACTTGCCAAATCTATGCAAATGAAACAAGCCAAAAGCTGAGAGAAACAAGAATGGACCGCAAAGTAGGGGAAACAGCCAAAAAAAAAACAAAACAAAAAAAAAAGAAGAGAAAAAAACTGTCGCAATGACAGGTTGAGTTTGGTTTGAGTTTGGCATTAGCCAAAGTCCAAGTGCGCCTTCGCCTTCGCTTCGCAGCGGCAAGAGATTTACGAGGCGGGCACGCCAAATGTGTTTACACTTTGTCACCCTTCTGTCAGCTTGATTTATTCGTTTGCAGATAGCCAGCCGGCTAAAAAGCCAAGCCAAGAGCGGCTCAAATTAAAATGCAAGTATGGCCGGAATGCAGGCCCAGGCAATGCGGCTAGAATGAGTGAGCGAGCGAGCGAGTGAATGACTGATTGACTTAAGTGGCCGTCTGACAAGTGGCTTTAATCAATCGGTGTGTCAGAGAGTGGTGCTCTGCCTGTGTGTGCGTTTGTGTCTGTGTTGGCCAGAGAAATGGAGAAACCAAAAATGAAAACGAAATCACGACAGGAATAACTTAGAAGCAATTTTCCTGGAACTTCTTCGAATCCCTCCGACTAATCAACTTTCTTTCATTCAGTCTCTTCCGCAGTTAACCAACACTGACAAGCATATCGCATTAGCCAACACTTGTCGAATTAAGGCGCTACTCTGGCGCTTCAGGCACAACAAATGATCGGCACTGAGGATATGTCCGCATCGGCTGGCATGGATATAAGCGAATCCTTTCGTGCCGAGGATCTCTCCAAGGCGGACTTCTTCGACTTTGTCACTGGCCCCGACATGGGCATCGGCATTGGTGTGGGCGTCGACTCCTTGGGCGTCAGCCTGCACCAGCAGCAGCACCATCAGCAGCAGCCCCACCAGCAGCAGCAGCAGCACCACCACAGTCAGCACAACAGTCACACCGCCAGCCACGTTCAAGTGGTGCACCAGCCAACCATCTCCATCTCCACCCAATCACCACAGCAGGCCCTGTGCGGCGGTGGTGCGAGAACCAACAGCAGCATGATCCACGATGGTGGGGGAGGCGGTGGTGGAGGGGGAGGAGGAGGAGGAGGTGGCGGTGGCATCGTGATACCCGTGGGCAATCGAAATGGTAGCAGCAATGGAGGAGATCCCACGTTACAGGGCTATGAGGTAGGTCGCAGCTCTTTCACAGCAAAAATTGCAAGAAAAATATATACCAAAAAAAATAAAAACATTAACACACTACACGGGCCCATCTGATCGATATAGTAAACAACTCCTTGTCTATAATATCCCATATTTTGTGTCCTTTTTATCCTTTCAGTTCTGGAACCAGGACAAGGACAGCAGTCGCCTCGATTCTACCTCCATATTCGAGGACCTCGATCGTTACTGCTGGCAACAGCAGCCGGTCACTGCCAACGCTGGTAATGGTGGAGCCACAGCCACAGCCACCAACCAGCCCAGTCCCACGTCTCCTCAGTCGCACCACCACCAGCAGCAGCAGCATTCGCATGCCCACCAACAGCAGCAGCAGCCCAATCCCAGCAGTTCCTCGGCCGCCTCCAGTGGGGCGGGCAGCAGCAGCGACACCATCAGCAGCCTGGACACCACCGACGGACAGATCTACACCCTGACAGTATTAAACGGCGGCGAGCCCTGGCTGAAGCGCTCTGAGGCAGAGCAGCTGCCGAGCTCCCTCGATCTGGACAGTCTTCTGGGCAGCTTTCCGGGGTACATCAAGTCGGAGTATCCATACGACGACAGCGGCTTCAGCACAGACGCCAAGGATGTGATCGTGAACGGGGCAGATGCCAATGGTCTCAGCAGTATTTCCCAGGGCCCCACACAGACGCTGCCCTCGCTCGTTACGGCCATTTCCATCGCGGGGGGCAATGACTTGGGCCAGCAGTTGGCCCAGTTCCAGAACAACAACAACGACTGGCATATGGCCGATCACAATGCCGAGACGGAGCAGAGCACGGCGGAGTCACTGCTACGTAGCGCGCTCCAGGGTAAGGGGTACTCCAAGGGTCTGCATATGCAGAACGGCCTAGCTATGCCCGTCGTCAAGGAGGAGGATATGCGGCGCCTGCTCTTCACGGACGATGCTGCCGATGCCCTGGGCTTTGCCGACTCCACGCTAAATGCCGCCCAAATGTTTGACGAGGCTCAGGGCATGGCTGGTGTCCATCTCACATCCCAGCAGCAGCAGCAGCAGGTGCAACAGCAACAGCAGCAGCACAATGGCAATGCCAATATCATTGTGGACGATATGTTCCTGTCGTTGGAGAACGCCTTCAGCGATGACTTTGAGAAGATCAAGCGCATCGCCAACGAGGTGCAGCAGTTCTGCACCGGAGGCTCTTCGACGCCCACGCCAGGCACAGACTACAGCAGTGCCACCGATGTCCTCATGCAAATCTCCCCGAATCCGACGGCAATCACGACGGCCAATCAGCTCCAGCCGCCGCAGCCACTAAAGCCGGAAGTGAGCACATCAACACCGCCCACGGGCGGAGCAGGCTCATCCGCCAATCATCCTGGCAGATCTTGCAGTGGCATCTCAAAGCCCAAGAAGCAGTACAAACGGAGCAGCAGCAGCAGCACTACCAGCAGCAGCAACAACAACAACAATCCCAATGTGGCTAACAACAACAACAACAACAACAACAGCAGCAGCGGCAGCGGCGGAGGAGGAGCACTGGGCGTGGTCATGGGCAGCAGTGCGGGAAGTGGCAGCTCATCATCCAGCGGCAGTGCGAGCAGCAGCAGCAACAGTCCGCCTGCCAACTCCAGTGGCTCCTCCTCCTCGGCCAGTGGCGGCGGTGGTCAGCGGAAAGAGCGCTCCCTGCACTATTGCTCCATCTGCTCGAAGGGATTCAAGGACAAGTACTCGGTGAATGTCCACATCCGCACCCACACGGGCGAGAAGCCCTTCGCCTGCTCCCTGTGCGGCAAGAGCTTCCGGCAGAAGGCGCACCTGGCTAAGCACTACCAGACGCACATGACCCAAAAGAACAATGGAAGCCTGATCAAGGGCAGCTCCTCCAAGCACCAGAGATCCAGTGGTGGATCATCTGCGGCAGCCGCAGCTGCAGCAGCAGCATCCATCAATCAGCAGCGGCAGATGACTCCGTCACTGCCTGGCATGATCAGCAATCCGAACACTCCGCCTGGCATCCTGCCCCCAGCCAATGGCCTGCTCACGAATCGGTAGTACGACGGCAGAAGTCCCCGCAAACGAAACTATTTCTTGTTCCTTACTCACAAAACACACACACACACAACGACAAAAGCTAAATGAAAACTATATAACTATATATACATATGTATATGCTACTCGAATACATACTCCTGGAGGGATATGGGGATCCCATACTCCACTCCGTCTCGAATTTACGTCATTGAAGAATTCCTATATTCAGCTTTCTGTGCAATTCCTATATACCTACTCGTACTCGAACATATACCAACCAACACTCGAAGCACTTCCAAATAAAATACTCAACTTAATGTACATTTTAATGCTTAAAGACACAACCACAAATTAAATTTAAATGTGCCAAATTTTGAAGATTTTAATTAATGCTACTACCAGATAGAACCTACAATTAAACTAAATAGAGATACGTATAAGTGTAATCAAGCTAATGAAGCAATTCTACGCGTGGTGATATCAAAATGAGGCCAAACGCTTCCCTGCTAAAAGAAGAAAAATAGAAAGAGAAAATACTTACCCTACAACAACCGACGTCCTAAGATCCTGACATCCTGAAAGTCTTAGAAAACCAATCCACAAACTTCTTCTTCGTCTCGAAAACAATGCGTGTTCTTCATGTAAATTGAAAGTATTTTTTTTTTCTTAGTTGCATTGCCCAAATTAGCATAATTTTTGTGTATATAACTAATTAATTGATTAACTAATTATATCCAATTAGTTTGTAAACAGCCAGCTAAGGGAATGCCAAATGCTTGAGTCCATGTTCAAGAACACTGACCCAGGGCCAGTCTTTATTTCTCCTGCCAAGAACTTTCCAGAACTTCTCTCCTCCCTCAAGAATCTCTTTGATCTCTTGGGCCCCTCTCCCCCTGCCAGTGTTCGCAGACTTCAAAGAGGCATTCTTCTTCAGTAGAGGAGGGCACAAGTAAAATAATTATGTATAAAAATCTACAAACAATGCGTTAAACAAACTCAACTTGCACTTGCCATTATTTTTGTATTTGATAAAACACGAGTCGTAGTACGACATACCATAAAACAAATAATAATAAAAATAGTGCCCCTAAATGTATAGACAACGTTAAAGAGAAAGAGAGCGTTAGAGAGGTTAAGCGTAGGTTAAATATAACTAATGGTTAATTAAACTGCCAATTATTTTGTGATAGTTTTTAAAAAAGGTAATTCCATTATAATATATTATGTAAGTGCATATCTTCAATGGTGTTTGGGTTATGTAACATTTAATCGATTTGTTATAAACTGTGTGTAAACTCTTGTAATACGAGTAGTATTTGTCTTCTAATTTATTGAATTTAGTAGTTATATGTACATACATACGACAGCTCGAGAGCTACTAGCTAGCGGGAGAGAGAGGTCGTTCGATCCTTGTTTTATATTGAAGCCTAGGCTAAGCCACACACATCAACAAAAAATCTTAGTTAAATCTTTGTTAGTTATTATTTATGCACACACACACTCGACACACACATATCCATTTGCGGTTAAGTTTTGCATTAATATTTTTATTAGTATTGCAAGCATTAAAAAATAAAGAAATCTTAAACGTTTTATTGACAATTAAGATGCGCTTCGCTTCGTGTCTGCATTGATCCTGCCTTGGGTTAATTAGTTTCAGCCTCTGCCACTACTGCCACTCGTTACGGAGTCGTATCGGAGTCTCTGAAGATTGAAATAATTTTCTCCAATAAAGGAAGACCAGCGCGCAGCCGCACATGAAAGCTTATGCTGCAGCTGCGCATGTCAACCGGAGACGCAGCCGGGGCCCACAGGCAGGCGGCACTTGTCAGTCAAAATCAAAGTACTCGGTACCTGGCTACCGCCACAGCCTGAGCATCAGTGCCTCATTTGGTGGATGGCTGCAAATGCGTGCCGCATGCGCCAAATGGCCGAATGGGCAAACGGCTAACGCCACCAGCAGCCATCAGCGTAGATTAGAGAAAATTTTTCACCCGAAGAGATCAGGCACCACACGACCGAGACACAGAGACTGATGCCTCAGCTCCAGCTGCTGCTGCTGCTGGTGCTTCTGCTGTTGCGGCAAAAAGTCATTTGAGATCGAAACATGTCGATTAGGGAATTTCAAGAGGCGCCAGTGGCCGTCGCACAGGTGGCTAACATCATGGATGCCGCTGTCGCTGTCGCTGCCGCAGACCGTGGCACCTTTGGGGGAGCGGGAGCTGCAACAAGCACGCGTCTTAATTGCTTTTGATGTTTGAACTCTGAGCCAGGCTGCGGCATACGTACGAATAAGAGAGTATATTTTTGCACAATGAAAATCGGGTAACAGCCAGGATGATCTCGTGGAAACGAAAGTTATCTGCGATGGCTAGTCAAATATCCATAAGCCTGGCCATAAAAATATTAGAGGGATGCCTTCATTTAACTTGCCGCCGCGCCTCGCCTCGTCTGCGTAGTCTATGCCGGACCACCTCCAGTAGCCAGACGATTGAGGAGAGCGCCGACATGAAGGCGAAACCATACCAGACATACTGCAGATCTATTAACTGCATGGCCCGGAACTCTCTGTGGGGACTCAGGTCGAGGAAGTGCAGTTCCCCTGCCTCGATCTGCTCCGAGAATGCGCTCTGCATCCAATGCAAAGTGAGGCCCGTTGCGGCGAGTTCCATGATGAGCGTGAGAATCGGTTCCAAGAACACAGAGTTCTCGTTGATGGGAAAACCGAACGGTATGTTATTGAAGAAGCAGAAATCCTCACGCATCCGGAACAGGGGCTTGGAGAAGACCTTCTGCTGCGCGGTGATGACCATCCACTTGGTGGTGTGCATCATGTAGCCGTACCTGGTGTTGAAGGAGTCGCGCAGAATTATGTAGCGACTGAATTCTGGCACTACCATGAACATGGACTCGTACTTCCGTAACTCTGCGAGCCGCCCAATCAGCTCCACATATTCCGGCATCCAGGCCACCACCTTCAAGCGGGAGGCATATAAATCATCGTAGCTGCGATATGGCATCTCCTTTGGCACCGTGGTCAGGTAGGAGGAGAAGTAGGAGTTGTACCAGGACGTGATGAGAATACCCAGCACGCAGATCTCCAGATAGATGCCACGAACAAGAGTGGGAGCTCGACTTACCTCAACGAAAGACTGCCCCAGCACTCCGCGCAGACAGCTTTCGTGCAGGAGGAAGTCATACGGAGCCACCCGATACCCATGGAGCCACAGAGTCATGGCCAGCAGAAAGGATATCCCCACCAGCGTAAACAGGGTCACCAGGAAGGCCTGCAGATCGAACACCCTTGTGTAGTACTCCGGCGTGGAGACGTCTGCCTCGACGGGCAGCATAATGCACCAGTTCATCTGCTCATACGGGTACGTGAAGCCGAAGGGCGGTATGGTGGGAAAGGTCAGCGACATGGCCACCTCCACGGTGTGGTTGCGCACAGCGGCCACCGTCTGCATGGATGGGGCAAAGACAGTCGGGTTCGACGACAGAAGCGGCTGGACGAAGCTGAAATTGTATTTCCGCTGAAAGACGTCCATGAAGTGGCCAACAGTACCCTCGTACACCACTTTTCCCCGCTTGTAATAGGCTATAACGCGTGGCGAGGTGCCCCCAATAATCGTGGGCATTCGATATCCACGGAAGTTCCGGAGTCGATGCGGAAAAATTTTCAGCGGAGAGTCATAGGTTCCCTCCTCTATGTGAAGATGGGGAAAAGGCGAGTAGCGGTAAAAAGTGTGAGTTTTCTAGAAGAAAAAGGAAATAACTCCATTTACTTTAATCCATGAATTGTCGTCTACCCACCTCGTGATCCGCAAATAAGACCAGGACATTCAGTACCCTCATTTTCCAGCAATGCGCAAATATATCAAAGAGTAGTCCTTCACTTGCCGGTTCCATTTCCATCAGAAATATGACTCTCGATGTGGTCATGTGTCTGAGATTGGCCACCAACGCCTTAAGCAAACCATCGTGCTCCTCCAGCCTGCCACTGCTCAAGTATACCACAGTCACCAGTCGACTGTGGATGCCATTGTGGAGAAAGTAGCTAACATTCTCATCCAGCTGCAGCACAGGGACCCTCAGTTCATCCATGAGCTCCATGGCCAGTGTGCTGCCATTCCAAGCCTGATCCGGCACAGTGGCATTCCTGTTCTTCATCAGCAGCAGGTATTCAAAGTGAGACTCCTGCCGTATCCTGTCCAGCAATTGCACAACCTTTGAGCCACTCGCCCCCAAGCAAATCAAGCAAAGGCAGGAAAGCATCAGACACGGACAATCCATCACGATGGACGAGGCACCACTGCATGACACTGATTGATGCCGCTGCACATTTAAAGGGTTGCTAATGAATCCGCCGACGACACCGGCTAATGGCCAAATCCAATTAGCGGACCATGTTAACAAGTCCCAAACCGAGAAAAAGTCGAAAACCAAAAAAACATATTTCCCCCGGGACTACAAGGCAACAACTGAAATCACGCCTGTGTCTGGGTCATGTACTCGTACAATAGCTGTGATATAAAGTAATTGTTAGATTACCATATATCCGAATACCTAATTGCAGACTTTATTCAGAGATACTTTTCAAAGAAAATCATTCCTTTTAATAATGTATCAAAACTTTTCAAAAACTTAATTTTTTCATTTCCTATTTCTTACTTGATTAGCTAGAAAATTGTTAATTGAATTACATCTGGGCTTTACAATAAAAATTGTATATTTCATATTTAAATTAAGCATTTACATACTTTGATTAAATATGTTTCCTATAGATTTAATATAGTTTAATAATTTTAAAGTATTTTGGATTTGAATTAAATAATGGCCGTATTAAGAAGACTTTAAAATAAATTTATGTACATATAAACCAAAGTGAATTATATTTCATTTTATTATCGTTTTATCTAACAACAGAATATTTAATTTTAATTTAATAATTTTTGAATTTAGAACTGGACTATTAAACATTTTTGTTATCATTGGGTGAGTTGTATTGTAACCCTACAATTAACATTTTGTAACCAATATTTGAGGATAATAATATTAACATCAATTTAGTTGAACTTTGCTATTTTTCTCTGAGTGCAGTTAAATCGAAAATCGATTCCGTCGTACACTAGATTCTATCCCATATTTACCATACCTGTCCGAGTCTCACCCTTATTTGATGACGCCAGAACCACATCAGCTCCAGAAGAAACACTACAATTGCCAAAGCCATCATCAAGCCAAAGGCTACCGAAATCTGTTGCAAGTCCATCAGTTGCATGGCTTGAAAGTCCTTGGGCTTGCCTCGATCGACAAGACTCAGCTGACCCGCCTTGATCATGTCCGTGAAGGCCATGGCCCGCCAGCGATTGAGGAGACCAGTTGCCAGCACCTCCTGTATGAGGCGGTCCAGGGCCTCTCGGAAGATGCTATTTTCCTTGATGGGAAAGACAATGGGAATGGCGTGAAAGAAGCAGAGATCCTCCCGCATTGTGAAGAGTGGCGTACTGAAGATCTTCTGCTCCTCACTGATCAGCAGCCACTTCTCCATCGGCAGCATATAGCCATATTTCGTATTAAAGGACTCGCGCATTTCTATAAACTTATTGTAGTCCGGCTCGAATTGGAACATGGACTCATACTCCTCTATGCTGCTGAAGTACTTCAAAAGTATACGGTATTCGGAGGTCCATACCACGATCTTTGTGTGGGAACGCGCAATGCTTTCGTAGCTGGTAAGGGGAGGTCGCCGCGGGGCACTCGTCACGTAAGCAGAGAAGTAAGAGTTGTACCAGGTGGTGATCAGAATCCCCAGCACGCATATCTCCAGGTAAATACCGCGAACCAGAGGGGGAGCTCGAAAGACCTCGATAAAGGACTGTCCCAGCAGTCCCCTCAGGCAACTATTGTGCAGGAAAAACTCAGTCGGCTGCACCCGATATCCATGGAGCCTCAGGGACAGGCCCAAAATCAGAGAAATGGCCACTAGAGCCAGGAGAATGAGTAGAAATGCCGGCCAATGAAATACCATGGCGTACAGCTCGCTGCGTGGAATCTCCTCCGGTACAGGCATCATCAGGCACCAGCTCATCAGCTCGAAAGGATACGTTAAGCCGACGAAGGGCCCCTGGGGATAGACGGCCGCCAGAGCGAACTCTGCGCTTCCGTTACGCACTGCCCCAATCAGTTGCAGAGCCGGCGGAATGGCGGACTCATTCAACGGATGCGGCTGCACTAGACGGCAGTTGAACCGCTGCTCGATGCTCTTCATCAGATTACCGACCAGCCCGGAGTATATGAGTTCTCCATTGGCCCCTCGGTACACGATTAGACGCGGCGATGACCCGCCCACCGCAATCGGCAGTCGATAGCCATGTAGATCTGACATTCGAGGAGGGAACAGCATGGTGGTATTCTCGAGGCGTCTCTCAATGAACTGCAAAATGGGGAATGGCGTGTAACTGTAGATGGTGTGGGAAGATTCCTGCAAAAGATTATCAACAAATTGTAAGCAACAAATGTATATTCCTCTGGCTATTCTTTTTTACCTTAAAATCCTTATAAATGACCAAGACATTAAGAAAATCATGCAGCCAGAACCATTCCAGCAGCGGTTGCACTCGCATCTTCCGCTTTCTCATCACGAAAATAATCGGCACAGTGTTCAGCATTCTCAGATTTAAGTGGACAACCTCAAGCAATCGATCGGGGAAATCTTTCACAAAACCAATGCTCAGGAAGTTCTTCGAATGATGTTGACTCAGATTATAGTTCACGTGGGGGATCTTCTCATTCATCTGAATGACGGACACCGGCAGCTGCCATAAGCTCTTTAGCCAAATGGGTTCCGAATTTCCGAGCAGCAGTACAAACTCAAAGTTCAGCTCGCTTTTAAGTTGCCGAAGAAACTGCAACTCGAAGCACTCCCAGCCAGGACTCAGGCAAGCCACGAGGATTAACTGAAGGAGCGACTGCTGCCTCATGCCGTGTGCTTGCGGGAACGCTTCTGTGGGAGGAGTTCCTTGCAGCAGTCCCTTTTATGCAGGTCCCAAACCACCCATTTGCCTACCCTTCGGCCCCTGGGACGTGAACAGTGACAGTCATAAATTAGCGCACACAACACGTGAGGTTTTTGCACAGAGCATGCATTTTACGAGTATGCGCTTATAAGAGGATATATTATCATCGAGTAGTTTTCATCCATCACATGAATTGATCGGAATAAATTTGCATATTCTCCGTATACTTCTCTCCGATGGCGCACAGATTCTTATATTGCATATCACGACGCTTGCAGAGCGTACCCGGCTTCAAGGCGATTTGGTAGATGGCCGTGTGCTTCATGCCGACTGTGGAAAAGCAGCAGCTCACGTAAAAATAGTTGATTCGGTCCTGGGTAAATTTGAAACCAGCACATCCCACATGCGTATTGCGTTCCGTCATCAGCAGAACTGGCTTGTATGTCGATCTGGGGATTCGATTACAGAAATGTGATTCAAATATTGTTAAACAATGGGAACCTACCTAGAATCCTTGCGCTCTTCAAGGTATACTGTTTGCTGCCTGGTCACATACTGTGCCTCCTTTGCCCATCCTGCTATCATACTGAGGACCACGTCAACGTTTTTCTTTTCCTTTCCCGGGTAGGCGGAGGTGTCGAAGATGCTGCCAATGTTGGGTATATTCGGCGATGTCATGCAGGGGCGCGGCAAGGGCATGCAGGTCATGAGATCGGCCCTGGCGAAGTACTCGAGCTCTTCGGACCAGCTCATACGAGCCATCCTTCCGGCCGGCAGCAGATATCGCGTCAGTCCGGTGGCGGCCCTATTCCGAAAGCTATTCAACGCCCCAACTATTTGGTTCTGGTGGTGCCGCAAGTTCACAAACTTACCCGAGGGCTTGCATTGAAAGGTGAAGTTCTAAGAGAAGCATATACGATTGGAACAGCCCAAAGAAGTTACTCGATTTTCATATATCTACACTCTTCACACAAACTAGGTTGTGCGGTCCACAGTACGGCAGATCGCAGTAGAGGTTGGGGTTAAACTTGAACGCCGCCGACACGCCAGAGATACATCCAGCCAGAAAAAAGATCAGAGTCAGGCAGGTACAGCCTAAGGACATCTTGGTTGGAGAACTTGTAGACGACTGAGAATCCCTCCGCTGGACGGCTGGCTTTTATAGCCATAAAAATATGGTCTGTTCATTATTCAGTTATCTGTTATGGGAGTTTTGCAGACTTTCTTCGAATTTTGCCAACTGGCAAACTCGCAAACTGTTGGCTACAACGGCACTTGCATCTGTTAAATGAATCAGTATTCGGAGTTGTTTATTTATCAAAGAAATTTACTCAGGGAAAAAGTTTATAGTAAGAAGAAACAACACAACAATACATACGTATATATACTAGGTGACAATCCACCCACCCCCATCTTACTTGCTTAAGCAGCAAAAAGAATACCCTTGATGGAATTAACCCGACACGTTATCTATATCCATCAACTGTATCTATGAGATTATTAGAGAAAATATTAAACATTTTAATTTTTTGGAAATATGAAAATATTTAGTTTAATTATAAAATATATTTGCGAGTACTTTGAGTATGATTTAGCGTTTTTTTTCTCTGAGTGTATTCAGAGTTCCATCAGTTGTTTATTTAACAAAGAAATAGATATCATATCTGACCATTAGATTGCTATAACATTAACTAGACCATATGTTCAAAGAAAGTGATAAAACTGAAGTGTAAAATAGGAAAGAAAGAATTACTTTGCAAATCTTGAAGAATTTCCCCTCAGCACAGCACCATTGTTTCCTCATTAAATGGAAACACATTTTATAATCTGCAGATCATACTTCTTTTGCCATAAAGAGATCTCGACAAGCTGAAACAGCTCCAAAAAAAAAAGATGTATAAAACTTAAGTTGAATTAAGGAAATACAAATAATTGCGGAACGCATCGCAGCCATAACTGAAATGATGCAGAAATCTGGTTGGACCGATGGATCACTCTTAATGAGGATCGGCAGCAACATTGCTCATTATACGAGTACATATTGTATATATTTTTCAAGCACTTGTAACTTTGGCTGCACTCCACTCGATTTGGCAGATGCGTCAGCACTTGACCCGGCCACAGACTCAGACTCCACAGTTTCCCATTCGTAGACTCTGCCCCCTGCCCCCTGCCCCGTGTGTGTCGTCTGCCAAATTGAGTTGACGTTGACGTAATGCCCCGCCACTTGAATGATTCTCACTCGCTCGCTCGCTCTTTTTTGTCTTTGTCTTTTTCTGGCTGCCTCGTTTTGCCCTCCGTTTCTTTTTATTTTGGTATTTTTGTATTTATTTTTTTATGAAGTGCATCATCGTCTGGGGCCGCCTTGGACGGTCAATTAGCTGCACATACCGAGAGTATCTCTCGGGTCGAGCACAAAAAGAGTGGCAGCGTGGAGAGCTTTACATGGCAGGGCCGCAAATCTTTTTGGTGTCTTCGCTGGTTGGTCTTCCTTCTTTTCTTGTTTTCATCAGTTTTTATCTCCAGTTTGGTTTCGGCTGGAGGTCACGTAGAGTCTTTAATTGGCTGGGTTGCGTACGAGATGACAATTTACTGAGAATTGAGCCTCAGAGTTCATGAGTGCTCGAGCGGATTCTTATAGAGCGAATCTTTTGCAATCCTGAAACCCCATTCGAAAGCCCATAAACAAAACTGAAAATACTGGTTGCTTTCAGAGCACTACTTTCAAAACACCGAGACCTTTTGGTTCATAACAAACATCTATCCATCCGCCTGATATTTAGAAGAGATCCTTAGATCCTTACACCCGAGTATGGATTTCTGAGCATTACAACTTCCTGGCGATCATAACCAAATGTCATGGCCCCGTTCCATTCGTTTGGCAGGCTCTCCATTCGCATAGAGATCTGCGCATGCCGCAGGTAAGTAACGTATACATATATGAGATGTGGAGTGAAAAGCAGAGGAAAGCCACTGCTCGAACAGTAATGCCGCAAGTGATCGTACATCCGACTGCTTCGGGGGCTTTTGTTGTCCAGTTGTTGCTGCTGCTGGCCACGAGACATGCACGAGCCATGGCATACGCTCCAGCTCCTCCCCAGACAAGCGTTGCATGCCACCAAAAACGGTAGTCTTTTTTGGGGAACAACAATGAGGCCGGACCTGGGACCTGGTCTCATTGAAAAGCGAAAGATGACCAAATAGAAAATGGTGAAAATGGCAAAAGGCCAAAAGCGGACTGACAAAATATTTTTGTATATGATAAATGGCACAGTTTAAAGTAAGTCGAGCACTTGCAATTGTCCAGGTCCATGCATCATGCGGCGGCAGGCGGCAGGCGGCACAATGTAAATTTCCACTGCCGCTCTGACCATTTGTGAGTGTTTCTACGGCCGGGCCGGTGCCTTGTGCCCGGTGCCCGGTGCCCGGTGCCTGGTGCCCGGTGCCTGGTGCCTGGTACCTGGCTAATGGTGCCACACTAACCATAGTCCAGCCATAATCTAGTACATTTTTCGCTAGGTCGTCGCATAGAGACCCAGAGCTCCAGTCCAGAGCTGCCTGATTTATGAAAGGGTCTCATAATTTACCACAAATATGGTCATAATTTTTTTGGCTTTTACTTTTTGGGGGGCTGCTGCTGGTCTCTACTAATGAAGCGGCAGCCGCCAGAAACGGAAAAAGCCCCCCAAAAATAAAAGAAACCAAAGCAACAGCAAAAGGAGACAAACAAAAAAAGTAACAAAAGTAAAGAAAATTTGAAGCAAAGAAACTCATTTAAGTGGATGGACAGCCGATGGCCACTTGTTGCCATCGTTTCCTAGCAATCAGCAACCGCAGCCACAGTGGTGGAACGTGTCATTCCTAACAGACCAGGACCCGACCGAGCCTATAATCATCATCAACATTACCAACCAGCTAGCCAGCCAGCCAGCCAGCCAGCATCAGCCTCAGCCTACAATGTGGAGCAATCACGTCCTGGACTGTACTGGACCGTGCTGGACTGGCCAGGGGCCCACTGTTCCAGCCATGCTTCAATAAATGTCACTCCTCAAGCTTTGCATCTAAAAATTGATGACAATAATTTGTTGCATTCGCCCGAGGGGGTGTGGCCAGCGCCGATCTGCTCCGATCCGCTCCAGCTTTAGCCTAGCTTCAGCCCAAAATTGTCTCGGACAGACTGGAGCTGGCTCGAAGCTGCCACTGCCACTGCCACTGCCTCTGCTGCCACTGCTGTTTTCAACACAATTTATACAAAGTGTCGCAGTTTTTGGCGCTTTGCATTTGTTGCTGACAGACTGCCAGCCGCAGCCGTTCCGCGCCGTGCCGTGCCCCCTGCAACGGTTTGCACTTTGCCGATACAAAAATGAAGCATAAATTTCGTCATTTTGTCACAAGTCGTTTGTATGCGATACCCTGCCCGGATAGAGACAGTGTTAGGGGAGGAGCCTGGGACTGAGACTGGCACTGGAACTGGGATTGGAAATGGGATTGGAACTTGGGCTGGGCTGAGAGTTGATTGCAAAGCGATTTGGCGAATAGTTCCCCCCACAATTCCATAAAAAAATCAACACACACTCCTCTAAGACCAAAACCAAACCCCAATCCCAATCCCAACCGGACTGGACCGTAGAGGCGCTTTGATTTGATTTCGATTACACATTTTTCAATTTGATAAATTTATTGAGCTCCGGCTTCCAAACAAATCGCCTGCGATGCCAGATAAGAGCTGCGAAACTTAATACACCAAATATAATGAATCCTACAGCATGAGTGCAACGAGTGGCATCTCCAGCTTCTGGCTACCTCTTGGCCATTGAAAAACACATATATGGCCATGGCCATAGCCATGGCCTGGCAATCGCCTTGTAAATGGCATCAATTGCGACCTTTTGGCATTCTTACGGAAACATTTCGCTAATGAAACCGATACCTCAAATGTCAAGACACGATCCGGTCCGGTTAGGTTCGGTTTAGGTTCGGTTTTGGCCTGTGGTCAGTCGCCTGCCCTGCTCCTGGCCAGTGGCAACAGCGCCTGCAGCATTTACCACATTCTAGCCAACTTATGGCAGCCATAAAAATGTTAAGCACAAAACATTTGCCACATTGGCACCTTTTGGCCAACAAAAAAACCACCAGAAAAGTAAACGAAAAACGATGCAAGGAGCAGAAAGAAATGGAGCACGCACGTGGCAAATGCCCCCGAGGCGAAATTGGATGCTCCTACTTCTCCATAGTGATCGCAGCTGCAGTTCGTTATGCGGAAGCTGAATCCAATCATAATTCGAAGACGGTTTTTGTTTTTTTCGGTCTGGTTAATTTATGGAGACTTTCGAGAGCTATCAAAGGAATGGTACGACATGTAATTACTACTGAGGTGCTAGAGGATTGCTTAGATTGGGTTACCCATGCACCCCAAATATTTCATTTCAAATTGGGGGTGCTTCATTTTATTGTTCCGCTTTCCTCTTAGTTGTGTGCCATAAACGGAAAAAGATTATAAACAAACCATACGACTTACGAGTAAATTTCCAACCTTATTGCAAGGAAACCCACATCCTCCCTCATAAGCATATAAGCCAAAAGGCAAAAGACTCCGTTTATAAGCGCTACTTAAGCAATTGCAATTACTGCCTGACTTGATTATTTCTTTACAAAACAGACAACTCTGAAATTAATAAAAAATAATTTGTTAACAGCACACACTTGATGCCGAAGCAAAGAGATGATGCTGGATGGGACGTGGTGCCCCAAAGGAAACACGTCAAGCAATCATTCAAAGCTGTCCCGTCCCAGAGTAGGGGAGAGGGGGCCGGGGATCGGACCCATGTTGGAGTGTGCTGTGGCGTGGGCGTGCAGCAGGGGCAGCAACAAAAGATCTGTGGACACACATAAACAACATGCGACGCTCGATGTTGGCTGGACGCCAATTTCGTGGTACTCATGGGACCCCAGAGCAAACCAAACATACATACACGTACATATATAAACGTGTACGAGTGCACATATGTTCATACGTACTTCGTATAGGATACGTGTTTAAACAAATACAATTTGCAATTATATGGCAAGCAAATCAAGTTGAAATCAGCATGCGATTTCCACCTGTGGCCGGCGTCATAATTCGTGGCTATGTTTTTGGTCATAAATCTAGCGATTTACAATTATTTTTTGTTTGTTTTTGTCTCTCTGCAGGTTTTTGTCTCTCGTTTTGGGAAATAGAGAAATACAGAAAATGCATTTCGTGGCACAGCGGGCCTGGACTTGGACATGGACATGGTTTTGCCTGTTGCTGTTGCTGTGGCTGTTGCTGTTGCTGTGGTTCGTGTGCAGCAACAAAAGGCACCCAGCCAACTGCTCCTAATGGCCATTATGGTCATTTCGTTATCACTTGCAACAAAGCAGACCCAAAGCGGCAACAAGGAAACGTTGCCACAGCCTCTCAGCCCCAGCCTCAGCATCGATGCTAAAGCCGAAGGAAGCCCAAGCTGAAGCCAGAGTCCGTGATCTGCTGACAGTCATAAATTTGCATAGATTTTGCAATGCAATGCAATGCTCACTCAAACAACAAATATTAATGGAAAATGGAAAATCTTAAGCTAAACACTGACCAAAAGAAGAAGAGGAAAATTATTTACGATGACGCTAACGAGCGACGACAGGTGGCGCTACGCACCATCCCCCCCGTCTGGCAGTCCAGCACGCAGCTCCCTCTCTCTGTCACTCTCTCACGCACTGTGATAACGCGGAGTGCGTGGCTGTAAATTGATTTTACGGCGCCGCCCGTGTCCAGGCCCCAGGCCCCAGTCCCCAGACCCCAGTCATCTCTCAAACCATTCAGCTTGTCTAAATTATGCAGAAGACAAGTGAAAATTTGCGTTAAGCGGAGTTTTCCTCAGCCACCCTCCCCCTCTCACGCTCTCTCACTCACTTGATCGGCTTTAGAGATGGGACTGCAGTCGGGCTTTTAAGTCATGAAATACAATTTTCACGAGGCAGGAACAACTGTTTTTTTAGTTTGTATTTAATTTAAGCATTATTTTAGTTTAGTTACTTATTTTTCTTTGATGGGTACTCACGAAACTGGTGCAGGCTCGTGGAATATCCTGACCCGTTCTCATCTCTAACCTGTGCGGTTCCCTCTCTCTTTCTACAGCCATCGCCCGCTGTCAATGCATTATATAAAATCGGCTTGAGGGATTAGCATCGCGTACGAACGACTATATGTAATTAAAAGTGAAATTGTTTTGCCTGCCAAGGAAGGGGTCGTAACGAGTTTCCCCCTGCCACCCAACTGGAAAATGCAACTGCAACTGAAACTCGAACTGCAGTTTTGCTCCACGATATGATTGATGGATGAGTTTGAGTTTGTCATGCAAATTTCAACAGTACGGACCGTTCCGTTCCGTTCGTTCGTTCGTTCGTTCGTTGATGATGATGTTGTCTGTGGAGCAGGGACCCCTCCTATCCTCTAACCAACGAAACGGCCAAAACATCTATGAGTCGTTTGGGGCTAACGAGCGGCGCGTGGTACCCAGTGGAAGGCTGGTTCGGTTTTTCTTAGCCATATTCTGATATCATAAATATGAAGCTGTTTTTATTAAAAATTGCCTGATGCCCGAGACCTGGCCTAAGCCATTGCCGCATGTGTGTGGCATATAAATTGCATTGCGCTGGAATTTTAATGACAGCCTTTGGAAATTAATCTAACGCGTTCACCGGCAAGGCAGCCAGAAGAGACCAGAGCTCTGGATCTGGCTATGGCCCAGTCCCACATCAACATCTTGTTGGGAAACGAGTTTGGAAAAGTGTCGCAGATTGTCGTTGTGGTGGCTGCTATTGATTGTTAAGTGATTTGCTGGGCCCGACTGAAGCAGGGGCCCTGCCAACGCTCATATGGATGGAGATGCGGACGACGATGGCGATGGCGATGCAGATGCAGAGGGTCTCTACTCCACCGAATCTGATCGGTATCTGGGGAAATAAAGAAGCCACCGGCTGTGGATGCGGCGGCGGCTTTCACTTGTCCCGCATTTGCATGGAAATTCCGCGCCAATTTCAGCGCAATTAATCGCACAGCCGAGTCCGATCTAGAGACGCCCCCAACCTGGATCCCCATCCTGGACAAAAACCAAAAAAAAAAACAACAACAAAAACCAGTTGAGGCTCATTTGCATGGCGGCTTAATTAAAACAGTCTGTGGGTGGGTGGATGGGTTGGCGTTGCCTTGGTGGTTCGTTGGTGGCTTGCCATCACCCATCCACTGCCTTGCTTTCTCTCTCTCTGCCTCTCTGTGGCAGCCACCGCTCGTCTTTATTTATGTGAAAATTTCGTGGCACATCTGCCTGGCCAGCATTTAGTCAACGGGAAAATTTACTAGCTCATAATTTAGTCAACGGCAGGAGATAAAAAGAAAAAAAAAACAAAAAATACAATATCAGCGAAGACAACGCAGAAACTTTCATGGCCAAACGGTGGCCAGAGTGGGCGAGCTGTGTGTCAGTCATGGGAAAAGCGGCATCTCTCCGCCTATGGAGCCTATGGAGCTGACTGATTGAGTACGCTAATTTCCAGGAAAGGAGGGCTGTAGAAAGTGCACTCTACCATCTGCATGTGAACAGAAAATACATATATCTTCCTGAAATATGGTTCGTATTCGATGCCGTATTCGAATGATTATGCAAATAGAGTTCATATTGGAACAACATTAGATTTCTCAATATATTAGTTTTGTCATACCTTGGTTAACCTTGCAGACCGCCTGAATGATATGCAAGATTATCTAGTGCAGCGCATTCCGCTTTATAAATAGATCGACAACCCGTCCAGACAGGCATCGTGTCAGGGGCTGGCTAATAGATCGACCATCGTTAATGTGACAATTGAAATGCTTTCGGTTTTTTTGTTGTTCTTCTGTTTCTTTTTTTTTAATCCAGGCCAGAACGAATTCGGTGGCAACAAGTAGAGGAAATAGCCCAAAACCAAACAACGGCAGCAACAGGAACAGCGACAACGACAACAACAACAACAACGACAACAACAACGAAAACGACAGAAAACGTTGTCAATTGATTTTCTGCACTATTTCAATTTGACCTGGGCCCGGAGCAACGGTAGCCGGAGGATTGCCTGATGCCGGATTCGCAGAGTTGCCGAATCGCAGAGACAGTGCAAAATGAAACGAATTAACAATTTGATGTAACTGTGATTTTTTTTGCGTTTTTTTTTTTGTTTTTGTTTCGTTTTGGCCACAGTCGCTCGCACACGCCCTCAACGAAGCGAATTCAAAAGAAATGCTTATCGTGCTTCAAAGAAATCCAGGCAACGGCAAAGGCAACGGCAACGACTGGCCAGCCACAAAACATGAAATTGAAAATGCCAAACGCTAAGAGACCCCGGTACCCCGGGCCCATACCCGTACCCATACCCGTACCCATACCCGTACCCATACCCGTACCCGTACCGCTATCCTACTCCGCACCAGATAGACAATGTAGAGCTTATAGTAAAACTGTAACGAAACCCGATTGAACCCGCCATGGGTGGCGGTGGCTTTGGCTGTGCCTTTTGCCAGAGCCACAAATATAACAAGTAGGAACAATACAGTGGACATTTCGACTATGGGATACCCGTTAATATAGCTGTAGAATATTGGTTTGCAATCCCAACGAAGAGTTTGATGTCCTTTCAATTACTCGCTGCAAATCCCAATATCTGCAGGATCCATATTCGAACCGCTTCAATATTCTTCTGTTAAAAGTAATATGCCTCTTGCGATCTACGAATACCGGGTATTACAACAGCAAACGGCGGACCTGAACCTGGGGACATGGACAATAACATGTACGAAAAAATTTCATTGCTGGTGCTTTTGCTGCTTTTTGCTCTATGGCGGCCGGCCACGATCCCGATCCGGGCCGTGGCCGAGCGAAAAAATCTCTGTCAAAAAATCGCTGGCGGGCAGCTGCAAGGCCCTGCCCAAGCACATCCTCACGAGGCAACACCACCAACAACTGGGGGGAACAACAGCATCAGCAGCAGCAGCAGCAGGCAGCAGCAACATCGACGACTACGACAACAGCAGCGACAACAAAAGGCCGAAAAAAAGAAATAATTAATATGCCTCAAAATATCCCGGCCAGGTTTTATGACAGGCGGCAGGGTTACGAAGGGAGACTGGCTGGGGAGACAGGAACTGGGACTGGGACGGGGACTGCGACTTGGACTGGGGGATCCATGCAGCTGCACTCGGATGCTGGCCGCTGGACGCCGCCGGCGGCAGGAGCTGGAGCAGCAGTTTAACTAACGGCTTCTGTGCTTGTTGTGCTGCCGTTTCCGCATCTCGGTGTCGCCTCAGAATGTGCACGATTTTCCCTCAGATTCAATTTCAAGTGCAGCAGTGGCAGTGGCAGTGGCAGCAATAGTTGCTACAGCTGCAACTGCAACTGCAACTGCAACAACAGCAAAGGCAGCAGCAGAGGCAGCAGAAGCAGCAGCAGCAAGCGCCGCTATTAAGTCGACGACAACAACAAGCAATAACCCTAACCGATGGAGCCGCCAGCGGTGCTCGTCGGTGTTTTGCCTGCTTGCCACTGTCTGCCGCGCTTCTTGCCGAGATTTCTATCTTTGATCTCTTACTCCACATGGAGCAGCAGCATTTTGCCGCATTATGTGGCAGAGCCAGCCAGTGCTGTCTGCTTGTTAAATTGCTCATTTAAACCATAACGAAATGGTCTGTGTGCTTCGGGGTCTAGTCTGCTTCGATCTGCTCCAGAGCATGTGCCTTCCTAGAACTGGCCTCAGCACTTGTCTCTCCCTCCCCCCCCGTTCCAGATGGCAGTGCAAATTGCTTGGAGTCATGTTGCCAAAGGTATTTTTAATTAGCATCCAGCGGAAATTAGTGGCCCAACCTCAGAGAGGGACCTGCTCCAGTCTCCTCCCAGGCCAGACCCGAATAGATTTGTCTCTCAGATCCCCATCCCCCCATCAAATGTTGGCATTTCGCGATTTGCGTCATAGGCCTGCGTCAACATAAATTACGGTCTGTGGCTATTGGAATTTATCGGTGACATTGCGATAACGAGCATTGTCCGAGAGAGCGGTCAGGCCCCCCGACAGCTTCTCAAGTGGCCGCGACACACGCAATTATATTTGATATTTTTATGGCATACGAGTATTATTATGGGTTTTTGCTCTCGGCTCTCCCTGAAATCAACAGATCCGCAGCAGGGTATACGAGTAGTGTCATGTTGACATAGAAAGCTGACAAAGACAATAAGCGCAATGTTTAGCGTTTTTTTGTTGTTGTTGCTTACCATGAAAGAATTTGTCCATAATTATATCAATGACAGCTTGGGTATACATGGGATACATGGGATCTCAGAGATACATAGGTGAGAGCTTGCTACCAACTAAAGCATCGAACAGATTACTTTATTGTGCCTCCAAAAATCTGCATACTGCATCTGTGCAGCACATGCCAAATTGATGTCACAAACTCCAAATCATAAATCAAGCAAATTATTATTATTTTTTATTATTATTGGCCAGCATCGAAAAGGGGAACGGGATACATATATGAGCCACATATAGAGATATCTCTGAACTACAGATCGTAGAACAAGCGCCAAAATCTCTCTCTCTCTCTCTGCCACTTCTTCTCCTCTAGGAAAAGGCCATAAATCATGACAATACCCCAAAGCCGGCATCCCCATCGACATTGCCACAGCCACAGACACAGCCATCCTCCATGCTTCACTGGACAATCATAATAATCACAGCCGGCTGCCGCACCAGCAGCAGCAGCATCCAGAGAAATATCCAGCAGCAGCAGAAGCAGCAGCAGCAGCAGAAAAACAGCAACAAAAGCTACTTACTATGTCTATGTCAAGCCGATATGCAACTGATAAAAGAAAAACTGGCCAGCAAATATATAAAAAAGAGACAACTCGAGCCGCAGAAATACCCTAAGCTTTGAAAGGAGTATCGCAACATTTGGCTAAGCCAAACAGAATCCTGATAAATTGGTTGGTTATTGGTGGAGGTTATTGGTATACTTACCTCTTGAGAATATTGGAAAAATCTTTTGGGTACGGCTTTGACAATGGTTGCAGATTTCTTGGGGGATATTTATTCAGTATTCCTTTAGAGTATTCTCAAGAGGGAAAAGAAAAGGAGAGATATAGTTTAAGATGAAAGAAAAACTCGCTTCTTCAACATTCCTCCATCACTAACTTATATATTTTAAAATTGTTAATATAGGAGAAAACAATACATTGTAATTTTAATATTTTTAATACCTAGGATTACCAATATATTTTCTACGAGAGTGGAAATTAAGGGTTTTCATTTACATTTTGAGATTCACGCAGTTGCGACATGCCCACACGCACAACTTCGTTATTTTGTTGGATTTGTCTAGCCTGCCTTACCAAGAAAATTTAGGTTTTAAGCTAATTAAAAGAATAATATTCGTATCTACTATTTCCATGGTCAGGCCCACTCTAATCATTACTTCATCTGATGCATCGCTAAGCGTATCGCATCTTCGTTGTGGCTGGCCATCCACAGAGTTTTTTCCTCCCCATTGATTGTTTTCTTTGTTGCGCCTATTTTCCATCTCCATCTCCTGCTCCCCATCCCTGGCAAGCAGCAGGAAAATTGACAATTGCGCACCTGCTTCATTTTCCTCTGCTGCTGTGGCGGCTACCTCTGCGGCTTGCGGCCAACAACAATGCCACTGCCAATGCCGCTCGGCCATCGTCTGGCTAATGGCATTTAACGGTCACCAAAATGCCCGCTGTGTAGCAGTAAACTTTCCAAAAAAAAGTAACAAAACAAAACAAAACAAAACAACAAAAATAATAATAATAGAAAAATCGTAGGAAAAAAAACGCCGAAAAGAAAAACTATATATTTATGTGGCCATCGAATGCTGGTTTATGGCTAATATCAATACGGATGCTCGCGTGCGCGCATTCAGACTTACATTGTAACGCAAACAATTTGCATAATGCCGGGGATACTTGCATATACATCTCTATGAGGAGCATGGGCATAAATATTTCATAAATTGCATAAACCAAAGGCTCGGATCGCATGGCGCATTGGGCATTGCGCATGGAGCATTTGGTCTAATTGTATGCTAATTCGGCCATGCCCCAAATAAATCAAAGGGGCCCCTGCCCCCCCCAGCCACTGACTGAGTTATGAGTGGTGGATTCCCGGGCTCTGAGCAGGCCTGCAGCTGGTCGGCATCCTTTGTTCGGGGGCTAGCCAGTCCAGTCCTAATTAAAAACTGCTTATGGGGCCTATCAAACGGCCATCACTGGGCCAATTAAGCGCTGACCAGAGCAAAATATAAGAAATAAGCCCCGACCTGACCAAAAGATCAATGAGTCGTTGATGAAGTTGTTTTGATAACAACAGCAGCAGCAGCAGGAGAGGCTGGTGAGGCTGGCGAGGCTGAGGCCCTGCCTTAAAAAACGTGCGCAATTTATCTAAATCAGTGCAGGGAAAGAGAGCTCCAGCTCTCTATCTTCTCTCTCTCTCTCTCTCTCTCTTTTACTCTGACAATTGGCATAGCAGCCATGGCTTCTGCTTCTACTTCTGCTTCTGCTGGCCAAGATAACCATCATAAATGCATTGAAATGTCATTGCCAACTTGTGCTATCAGTCCATGGGCTCAGGTTGAGCCTCAGGGGCAAGCTACCCAAAAACAGCCACAGCAGCGATGGCGATAATAACAAGAAGAAGTAAGACCCCAAATCGATGGGCATGGGTTTGGCCTCGGACTCTGCTGCATGGAGCGGTGTACAGGGGGGCAGTGGGGCAGGAACTGCCACAGACAGAGCAGCAAGTGCCGTTACCCTTTATGCAATTACAAGTACGTGCAATTGGCACAGAGCTTAATTAGAAGCGCATAGAGGGGCAGCAGGCACTTGACTGGCTCGCTCACTGACTGACTGACTGATGATTATTTATCACCGTCGTGAGTCGTGCGACAATGACACGAGATAGCCACAAAGAGCAGAGCCAGAGCCAGGCCAAGACCTAAAGCCAGAGGCAGCAGGCAGCAGGCAGCAGCATCGTTAGCAACATTTTGTCTGCAACAAGTGACTGACACAGCCTGGGCCCCTGCACTGATGGACAGCCAGGATGACGGACTGCCTGCCTGGCTGCCCGGCTGCCTGACTGGCTGGGCGCGCACTCAATCTTTCAATTTGAGGCTGCACTTCAATCGGTTCAGGGCCCTGTCATCATTTCGGGGCCTGACGTTCTGTGAGAACGAAATTAGTTTACCATCAAAAGAAGCGCAGGGGAAAGCACTACATTTGCAGTAAATAAATAGTCTGGATATATCAATATTGATCGTCTCAGATTACGCTCAGGGAATCCGCAGATGGCAGATCATTCACCAGCTGTTGTTCGTGTTATATTTCCACCCAATTCAGGTGGCTACAAATGGAAAGCTCTAGCGATTGCTCAATATCAGTAGTAGATTAAAGCCTCAACCATGTTCATATACGCAACGTTTTTGGCTCTTCTGAGTGCATGTCCAGAGCAGGGAATGGCCGAAGACAATTCCAAATTGTTTGTAGACTTCACCATTCTGCAAGGTAGGGTTTTAAGTACCATCCGATACCATCAATGGATACGCTTTAACCCACAGAAAGTTGCCTGTTCCGACCCGTTTATGGCCGGTGCGAGGAAAACATAAAGGTCTTTGGCTACGATTTTGAGAACAATGTCTGTGTGGAGTTTTTCTACAGCGGCTGCGCTGGCAATACCAATCGCTTCAGCTCTGTTGAGGAGTGTGAGAAACTATGCCTTGTGACCGATGAGAACGAGATCAAAAACGTCAGAGACAGGGACCCCTACCCGCCGAATCATCGAGACACAACGGAATGGCCGCATGATTAATTTGGAAATGTTACAAATAAAATATACTAGCCTCTTTCCAAGTCAAATTCAGGAAAACAAAAATTATAAGTAAGACTTGCATAGTTGTACCCTGGTACAGGATCCCCCTTAAAAAGATAAGCTTTCCTCGACTTTGATTTATTCCAACTTATTTGTGATTTCTGGTAAAATATAAAACCTTTTTGAAAATGTTAGCTCATTTAATGTGTTTTTTTCCACCTAGATATCCCTCCCGCAACGAATCGCTTTATGAGTGCATGGCTAATGCCCAATTCATATCCAATTTGTTCTATGCGGAAGTGCTTTGTGGCAGTCAATGCAGCGGAACTAAACTATTAACGCCTCAAAAGAGTACGAGTACGATACTGGTACAATCTAATGACTTTATTATGAGCAATGCAATGCAGGGCCACAACTGAGAGCCGTATACTCGTTGGAGTTGTTGGAGGCTGATGTTGCGAGTGCCGCTGCCGCTGCCGCTGTCGATGTTGCTGCTAGCTGCTTGCTGCACCCACCAGCAAATGACGTCAGGGTGCGGCGTCGGCTTGGAGCCTTTCAAGTGTGCTGTAAACTGAAATGAATACCAAGCCAAAACCAAAGCAAAACTCAAGCAAGATCGGGGCAGGCCATGACTGTATATCAGTTGACGTTTTCTTTGGCTGGCGTTGACAATTATTTATGGTAATAAACAGTTCCGCTAGCGCTTGTGCTCGTATCTGTTCCTTCTCCTTCGCCCAGACTCCGACTCTGAAGAGATACTAAATCTCAAGATCCCGGTAAATATTTGTGGGGCCCACATAATGCGCCCCCAATTGCTGCACTGCGCATTACTGCTATCCACACTCTATTGATGTGTTATAATAACCATAAAATTTTACGACTTCCACAATTGAATATGGGGAAGGGGGGGAAATCTGCATTGGTGGTGCATTCGAACAATTCATAATTTGTAAGGCACCCAGAGGTCGGTTCGGTTTCAGCAAACAGCTGGAATGGAAACAAAATAAAACAAAAAAAATGGCAAAACAAATGGCCAGTGTCTCATTAATGCCACACAATGGTGGCAGCCAACGGCGTCCAAAATATGTATGCAACATTCATCAATCACACAGCAAGCGAACGAGCCAGAGCCAGAGCTCTAGCCAGAGCTCTAGCCAGAGAGCGAACGGAGCGTGCCGCACACTCTGTTGGACGGACGGATGGACGGACGGACGAATGAGAATGAGTTCACGCGCTGCACTTGAGGTCGGACGGACAGAGCGGACACTGGACGGACGCTGGACAGCGGGTGGACTTGTGTGCGGATTGATTTGCTTGCCGCATTTTCAAGTCAATTACACATATTTGTGGCATTTGCGGCAATTGAGTATGAAAACTCATGCGGTGGGTCGTAGGTGTTGGCCGTCTGTCGGTTTTATTTGTTTGCGGGCTTGTTTATTTGCGTGTGTGTGTGTGTGTAGATGTGGCATGCCACAACACAGCCACAGTGCGCCTCGCTGCATGTGTCCGCCCACAAAACGTAGCCAAAGCTGGAACTGCAACTGCGACTGCGACTGAGGTTGACCAAGTGAGTCACGTTGCCAGTCATGCGAACCATAATTCATGTCCATGTCCATGTCATTGCACAACGGCCAAAGCTCATGGCACAGGGCCAACCAAGGGTTAAGCGGCGGCGGCTCTTATCAAACAGCTGATCGAAAGGAAAAGCTTCCCACCAAGCCAAACCAAAGCAAAGCAAAGCAAAGCTTTGTTTGGCCCAGAGCAAACACACTGATAAGAAAGTTTTTCTGGGCGGCGCATGTGTCATGCCAAGAGAGAGGTAGAGCAAGAATGCATGCCAGGGAGAGAGCGAAAGCATGGGAGAGAGTAAGCACTGTTGAGTGACAATCAGACAGAGAGAGAGAAAGATAAGCAGACGAAAGCTCAATGAGCCAGCAAATAAAGCAAAGAACAACAACAAGTGCTGCACTGCCGAAGAAGGGGAAAGGAGAAGAGAAGCACAGCAGAAAAGTTACTCATATTTTGTTTACTACAAGAGTACTCGTATTTACTGTTTTCACTGTTGTTGCTTTTATAGTTTAAAACATTTTATGATCTTAGATTTGGTCACTCTTCATATACATATGTATACATATGTGTATGTGTGGACGGGTATGTTTTTGGCACTCGCACGATGTAGAAACTTTGAACATTTCCGTTTTGGCGAGTGCTGGACAACCTTGTGTCCAGATTATCAAAATTAAATATATCTCTCAAATATCTATAGTGAAAGTTCTTTTAACCGCACAAATATTTTAGTACAAATTTTTAAATGCTTAATGTAAGCATAAATCATATAATTTTTCATAGTAATTAACTAGATTTCTAAGAGATCTTAGATAAATTTTTAAGTTTTCTAAACACTATTTTTTAATATTTTTTCTACTAATAAAAGCTATTGCGTACGATGTAAGTATTTTAAGACACTAACCATTTCTTAAAGTCGATCATCCACCATAAGAGCTCTTATCATTCACTGTTGCACAGTTTTTTTCCGGGGAGGAAATTTCCTACACTCTCTCTCAACTATAGCCATGGGTGTCCGCCACAACAACATGCATTTCCCCGCATTCTAACAGTTTCAATAATAAACTAACAACTCCCCTAGATTTATGCCAGTGATATACAACAGATCGGCACTTACTCAACACCTCTCACTCCCACAAACCACATACCGTCTGGCATTCTTTGTCCGATCATTTATCAACTGATCGATCGATCGTTGTGGTAATCCAATACAATTTATTCCAGAGATAGAACATTTATTTTTATGCATGGCAACGCGAAGAAAAGCCGTTTTCTGTTCCCTTTGCTGCACTGCATTCCTCCAGCAGCATGATTACAGAAATGTGAAGAAAAGCTGCAACTATTTTTACATTCTTACACTCGCACTATCTCTCTCTCTCTCTCTCTATCTCGCTCTCTGTGTGTGCGTGCTGTGCTTTCTCCATGTCTATCTCTCTCTTTTGCTGTGCGTCTGTCAGTTTTGCACATCAAAATACGTAAACAAAAGCATATTATCGTCTAAATAAACACAAACAAAACCGTATTTATTCTCAGAGCGCTCATACTCACTCCTACTCTCTGACTATCTCTCTCTGTGTTTCTCCATTTCTCTCTGGCTCTCCGACTCACTCTGAGCACACTCTCCGGATACTTTCCCGCGCTCTTTCGCCCGCATCAAGAAGCGAAACAATCGAGTGAAAGCGCGGAGCGGTGCAAAAGGCAAACCATAACCGAAATGTATTGTATTCCCATGAACAAAACAGAGAAAAATACAGAGAAATACTACATACTCGCATTATAAAAAGAAAAACTTTCATTGGTGTCGTCTACCGAGCGAATGGGATGGATACATTGCACACAAGAGCCAAAGTGCACGGCGCATAGTGGCAGGGGCAGAAGTTGAAGCTGAAGCAGAAGCAGAGGGGGAGCAGAGCACTACGGAGCGGAGTGCCACGGAGAGCGAAATTATTACGGAACTAACGCCAGACCCAGACCCAGACCGAGACCCAGTCGCTGTCGCAGACTAGAGTTGTGCAGTCGGAACGGAGTCGGAAATTGGTATCGTAGGGCGGAATCAGAATCGGAATCGTGAACCGAGAATCGAGAGGCGGACCAGACCCATCCATTCTCGTGAAATGGGAAAATGTGCTAGAGATGTTTGCTGGACGACCACGGGGCATGCTGCAGCATGCATGAAACCAAGCAAATGAATTTAATTGAATTCCAAGTGAAACGAAACGTAACGAAACCAAATGACAAAATTTATTAAATTAAACAAGACGTGAAAAGTCAGTCCCCGCAGCACACGACGACGGTCCGGCCCCACGAAACGGAAGTCTCCGAAAGCACACGCCCACACAAAAGAAATAGAAATAATACTTCCCAAATAAACTAAGCGAAAAAGGTAGATGGAAAAGAAATCAACGATATCAAAGAAAAGCGAAAATTGTTTGGTCTTGCAAGGCAGCAAAAATGTATCTGCCAAGTGGCTGTGATTGTATCGCAGAGTGTGTGTGAGTGTGCGTGTGTGTATATGGTAGTACACGCCTTTTAAGTGCACTAACCGAAAATGCCAATAACAAATGTGTGTGTGTGTGTGTGTGTGTGTGTGAGTGTGTCTGTGTTCTCCGAGTTTCACAAGTGAATGAACAGACAGTCGGACAGGCAGCACCGGAAATGATTTGACAGACAAACTGTCAACGTTTTCACATTGGATTACACCCGGGAGTAATAGTATCTGGCAGATACGAGTAATATATGGATTTACATTGTCTGGCTGTCTATAGCTTTATAGCTGCTTAGGGTCAATATCCTTTGACCCAATTATGTTCGGGGTCTCTCTCTGTGTGTGTGTGTATGGTGGGTGAGTGGGGGGGGTATGCAAACTACTGCCAATTGACATTTGCCGTTGTTGCTGTTGTTGCTCTGGTGTCAAGCTGCTGGTTATAATGTGCCTCAATTTCCGTTGCCTTTCTTTGGCCTGGTCTAAACGCATCCTCCGTAACGCCCCCGACCTCATCCCTCCAGCTGCTGCTCCTGACACGCCTCAGAGTTGGCTGGTGAAAAATTATGAATAGCCAGGGGGAGTGGGGAAAGGAGTGCAAAAGGACTCACGGGGGGGGGTAGTAAAGTAGTATGGGGGAGTGGAGCACAAAGCTTAGTCGGTGGTGGGCGCGGCAGAGCAGGCGCACTCTATACAACTCTCTCTCTCTCTCTCTCTCTGGGTCTCTCTCTTCGTACCCCGTCCCTTTGCAGGATGTGCCTAACCTACCTTTTGTTGAATTTTATAGTATATAGTATGATAAATGATAGATGTATCTATGTTTGTGGTTGTTTATGTGCGTGTGTGGGCGAGTGTGGGCGAGTGTGTGTAGGTGTGTGAGAGTGCAGGGTGGCATATGTGTGTGTGTGTGCTGTAAGCAGGTGATTATCTGTTGCAGCCTTGTACGAGTATTTATCTCATTGAAGCATTGAAAAGTGGCAGGACAGACGACACGACAGAACAGCAAACGACTCCCCACAGGACACGTGGAGACGAGACGACGGACAGCGTGCTTTTAGGGTCACATCACGTGCGTTATCATGTTGCAGAGTCGGAGCCCCCCATACCAGTACCATATAACCGCACAATGGGTCAACCTTTCATTATTCATAGTAGAATTTTCCCAGATCCCTGTGTAATGAATCTTAGGCAAAATGTTTGTTTTGTATATTATTATATTTCACACTTTGCCATTTGGCTACAGCTTTTTTCCGATGCATTATTGAGTGACTTAAAACCAAATATAATGTGTGACAGGTTTATGTAAATTATCAGAAATCTGTGTATAGTCAGAAAAACAACAAGCACCGCAACGATGACTGTAGAAATATAAATACATATGTGTTATCTTTGCTAGGCACTGTTGCAGCACATACATCGTGTGGAAAACGGCAATAGTATATCTTTACCATACATTTACACATATGTTTTTGTATGCATGATTTCATCAGCTTTAATCATACATATTTCTGAAGTTTTCTCTATAGCTTGTGGATTTTCCAATATCTTTTCCCATCAATGTGATGCTGCCATCATAGAACGTGAACATTTCATTTAATTTCATTACTTCAACCATTCAGTGGTTACTCTTTTATAAAATCTACATAAAGACCATAACATAAATATTTTATCTCTATAAACATAAAATCTCTAGAATTTCTGGTATTTCCACTACATTCCATCCCCTTCTTTCTTCTCTATCAACTTCAAACATTACTGCGAAAATGTCATATCGTAGACTTGATGTCTGAGAACGGCATTTCACTCCCATGGTGCCTGTCACGACTGTGTCACGTAGTACGTAGTATCAAAGATACTCGAAGATATTCTAGCGCGTGAAAAGCACTTCATCAGGAGCAAGGCTCCTGTGTGACTCGCTGTGCGACCGCCACCAGCCCCACTCTGGTGTCTCATTGTGCAATTTTTTTAATGGCATCTCCTGAGTGAGTGGAGGGCTGGCTGTGGGGCTGCTGGATAGGGATGGGCGGGAGTGCCCGCTTAAATGGAAAGACATGCAAAAAGTCATTAGAGAAAAGGCGACCTGCCGCTTGTAGCCTGCCACAAAGCCGACGGCGTTTTAATGAAGCACACTTGACAGTCATAATTCATTTGCAGCAAATCAACAACTCAGGGCAGAGGGGGAGGCCGAAGGCAGGTCCTTGAAACCTGTCAGCGATTAAGAGTGTATGAAAGTCCATTAACGAGAATCCATTTACAGCCTCTCCCCACATCCAGCGACAATGGGCAAGGATCAGGAGTTCCTGGAGGCGGCGCGCAACGGCAACATCAGCCACATCGAGAAGGTCCTCACACAGAAGGCTAAGAGGGCCGGGCCCCTTGCCAGCCTACGCCGTGGCACTGGCGTAAATGTCCAGGACAGCGGAGGCTACTCGGCGCTCCATCATGCCTGCCTCAATGGCCACGAGGATATAGTGAGGCTTCTGCTGGCCAACGATGCCTCGCCCAATCTTCCAGATTCCCGTGGCTCATCACCCCTCCATCTGGCCGCCTGGGCCGGCGAGACGGACATTGTGCAATTGCTCCTCACCCATCCGTATCGACCGGCGACTGCCAATCTGCAGACCATTGAGCACGAGACGCCGCTGCACTGCGCCGCCCAGCATGGACATACCGGTGCCCTGGCCCTCCTCCTGGGCCACGATGCGGATCCCAATATGCGCAACTCTCGGGGAGAAACCCCCCTAGATCTGGCCGCCCAATACGGTCGCCTGCAGGCGGTCCAAATGCTGATCCGCGCCCATCCCGAGCTGATCGCCCACCTGGCGGCCATGGAGAGGGGTACACGGTCGCCCTCGTCGCCAGCCTCCCCCAGTCGGACAATCTTTCCACACACCTGCCTTCATCTGGCGAGTCGCAACGGACACAAGAGCGTCGTGGAGGTGCTGCTGGCGGCGGGCGTGAGCGTCAATCTGCTGACGCCCTCGGGCACGGCCTTGCACGAGGCATCGCTATGCGGCAAGGAGAATGTTGTGAGGACCCTACTGAAGGCTGGCATCGATCTATCAGCCACGGACAACGAAGGACGCACTGCCCTGGACATCCTGCGCGAGTTTCCGCCGCATGTGACCAAGCACATAGTGGCAGTGATCAACAGTGCGTATGAGTAATCTTTGTATAACAACCCACACATCAGCCTTTAGATATATATCTTCTGCTCACCTAACCGCTAATTAATCATTTGTACTTATTGAGTGCAAAATAAAAAAACTTATCTGAACGGAGCGACACATAAACATTGTTGACCCCATTCATGTGGGAGCGTACCACATTTAGAGATAAGTGCGACGCGGTCCATTTGCCACTTTGATCCTCAAGTATATTAATCTCTTGGGTGCCAGATCAGCTTGTTTTCATGTCGTTCCAATACAAGTTTTACAATCGGTGTCCAGTCCAGACTCAGTCGATTCCTCTGTCCGTAAGTCCGTATAGAGCCTGTTTTTTATTTCTTATTAATCTTTGTTAAAGTAAAATTCCTGGTACTGTTACACATGAATTTTCTGGATAAATTTAGTTAATAATATTATATTTATTATTAAAATATTTAATTAATAGTTTCTTTTTCCTTGTTAAATGAAATCTTGAGATTCTTTTTTTTAATAAAAAATTGCTTTCTTTCCACGCAGACTTTCGCAACCAAATGGACACCGATGAGGTCGATGAGGTCATCTACAGACAGCACGCGGGGCCGCCGCCCCTCTCAGGGCGGGGGGGCCAGCAAATGAAGCTGCAGCAGCAGCAGCAGCAGCAGCAGCCACAGCACAGCAGCAATCACTACCACTTCAACTCGAACAACCACTTGCTGAACCACTCGCACTCTATGCAGCAGTCGGTCTACAGCAAGCAACGGATGAGTGCCGGCAATGGCGGGGGGCCCTACAATGGAGGCAAGTCCCTGGACAGCGCCCTGCAACCGGAGGATCGTTTCTACCAGGATCTCAACGCGCACTCGCCGCTGCACAGCCAAAAGTGAGTGTGAGATGGGTTTGTTTTGGAGTAACTTTTCTGATTTCTCTCTGATTTCTTTGCTATAGCGAAATGGTCGGAGGCTACAGTGTCAGTCCTTCGTCGTCGCTGAGCAGCTTTGAGCCGGCTTCGGTCTCACCCCGATCCCGCTGCTCCACCGGGGGCGTTGGTGGACAGCCCCTCCAGATGAGCACCTTTGCCCCGGCTGGCCCGCCAAAGAAGCCGCCCCGTCGGAATCTCTCCGTGTCGCCCACACATGCGGGATCGGGCCAGCAGTTCAGCTACAGCTCCCCCTGCTCCAGCCAGGGACAGCAGCAGCAGAATCTGCGCCGCCCGCCACCCACCGACAGTCCGTACTCGCATCAGAGCCATGGCAGCGTCGGTGGCATGAGCTTCGATGAGACGCAGCTGAGGGAAAGACAGCGAAGCGATCGACTCTATGCCAGTGCCAGACAGAGTACACGCTCCGCCATAGCCGGGGGAGTGAGCCTCAGTTCCAGCAGTAAGTAGAGCTATTTAGGGCTCTTCTGATGCACAGCTTATAAAGATAACCTTCCAGATGACATGCTGGATCGACAGTGCAGCAGTTCGGAGCTGAACAGCGAGACAAGTGTCCCGAATTCCAGCGGAGAGTCGCCAGCGACCAGCTCCATGAAACGCCCTATTCCGGCGCCGCGAAGTGCGGCCACCAAGCTGTCCAAGGAGTTGCTCAAGTCCTGCGAGAGTGCCACCCTCAAGTCGTACAATCCGAACCGGAAGCTCAAGCGGAATCGTAACGGCAGGTAAGGGACAGCCTTTATAGAAAATCAAAGAGATACTATATGTTCGATTTCCCACAGCGCCAATGTGGCCAGCAAGTCGAGTGGTGATGCCGCCGATGAGAACTGCGAGGCCAAGCAGCAGATACCCAGCAGTCCCACCCACTACAAGCAGCCGCCGACGCCAGATCATCCTCCGCCCAGTTCCAGCCAGGCGGAGCGCACCATCCACGAACGGATACGTCCGCTGAGTCAGGAGTACAAGCGTCGCTCGGCCCTGCTGCAGTTGCAGGCGGCACAGCAGCTGATGATCGAGACGGGGTCATCGCCATCGAAGCTACTGCCCACGCTGGGCACGCCCGGCTACGACTACGACGATGCGGTCACGGTGGTGCCCCGCTGTCCGGCCCCCAGCTCGGGCTCTTTGAGTTCAAGCATCTCTTGCTCCTCGGAGCACAGCCTGTCCCACTCCACGGACTATGTGGAGGAGTTTGTGAGTGATGTGCCCTTCGCGGGTTTGCTCAAGGGCTCCGTGTCACAGCCCAGAGAGCTGCAACCCACGGTGCAGGTGCTCGTGCAGGTCCCAGAGGAGGGAAAACCACAGCAGCAGCAACAGCAGAAGCCCATGCCCCGTGTGCGTCCCCCCTTACCCACCAAGCCAGCTGTTCCGGAGAGAAAGTTCATCAAGCCCCCGACCACGCCCACTAATCAGGCGCAGCAGCAACAGCAGTCACCTCAAACGCTGGAGGCCAATGGCAACTCTGCAATAAACGCAGCGGCTGCTCCCTTGGCACCTCGCCGTTCCCCCTCGAAATCGCCCACAAAATCAGCTGGGAAATCCCCAGCCAAGTCTCCGGGCAGCGGGCACTCGGCTGCCACACGGAATTCGATCAATCTGCTCAGCCCCTTTAATGCGGAGGAGGCACGCAAGAAGATCTCTGAGATTATTGAGAACTTTGGCAGCGGCATCCTCAACACCAGCATCACGCCCACACACGACATTGAGCTGGATTTCGAGGACATGGAGGTGCCCAACGAGCGTCGGGAATTGGCCACGCGTCTGCGCACCGCGGGACTGCTGCATCTGGAGAGGATGCTCTTCGAGAATGGCTATGATAGCTACAAATTTGTGGTAAGTTTCAGCTCAGATATGTCTAGGGTACTTGATCTTCAACCTGCCCCAACACAGCACAATGTCTTCGAGGAGCCGGATATTCCTTTGTTGCACATTCCCGAGCGTGATGCACCGAAGCTGCTGCGCTTTGTCCAGACCCTTCCGCCTGCCGAGTTCCAGCCGCAGGTCCCCATCAAAACGCAGCAGGAGAACAAGCAACAGGGCGTAGCCACGCTCCAACAGTGGCTCCACAGCATCGCCCTGCCCGAGTACCTAGAGTTCTTCAAGTAAGCTGGCATACATCTCCTAAGAGTTATCTATTAAAATCGATCCAATCGATCTCGTATAGCAAACATCTGTACAACACCATCGAGAGCGTGTGCGGTGTGTGGGATGTGGAGCTGCAGACGGTGCTGGAGATCAACAAGCTGGGCCATCGCAGACGCATCCTGCAGTCCCTGGCATACATCCGACAGATGCGGGACAGCGACTCCAAGGCGTCCCTGAAGACGCCGCTGGGCGAAAACAACGAAACCAATCAGCTGACAACGAACGGCAATGGCAACAAGGAGGCGGTAGCAGCCAGGATACCCCCCAATCCTGTGCAGCATCGCAATTCCATAACGGGTTATCGCAAGAGTCGGTAAGAATGCAAAACTTTCTAAAGTTGAAATGAATATTTCTCATCTATATCATCTACATCCACTGAAGACCTGCACCACCACCACCGGCTCCTCCGGCGAGGAAGGCGGTGCCATCCACTGCACCACTCCACATACGGGCACCCTCAGAGCTGCTGCTGGGTCTGCCAGCCAATCTCCGGACCACCGAATGGCGCCACTCGGCCCAGACTTTGCTAAACGAGCACATCAATTACGAGGTCCAGGTAGGTTTTCTCTCTAGACATCTCTAGTAAGAGGAAACTAAAGCTAAAAACAAACACATTCCTACAGTACCTCGGCTCAACGGTTGTGAAAGAACTACGTGGCACAGAGTCCACTAAGAAGTCCATACAAAAGCTGAAAGCCTCTAGCGAAGGTGAAGGCAAATCGGGGTCACCACTCTCGCTGGCCATCAGCCATCGCGGGGTAGAGTTCATCGATGTGAGAAGCAAGGTAAGTCCCTCACAGAGATTGAGCCATATTTACTATCTCTATAAGAATACCCGCCACACATAGCGCATCATCTGCGAGCATGAGATACAGAACATCAACTGCGCCTGCCAGGACTCGGAGGATCTGCGCCACTTTGCCTACATCACCAAAGAGCAGGATCTGCACTACTGCCATGTGTTTCAGGTCCAAAGCACAGTAAGTAAATCAACTACCAGAATCTCTAAGGTAATCCCTTGGTAAATCTCACTTATTTCGCCACGCAGGATCTGGCAAGTGAGATTATTCTGACGCTGGGACAAGCCTTCGAGGTGGCCTACCAGTTGGCGCTGCGCGATGGGATTGCCGCCACGCCAGCGCTGCTCCTGGATAATGGCATGCTGCTGGGCGAGTACTGTGGTGGGAAATAGGGCGAGGACCTGGCCGCAGTTCAAGCCCAAGCAAAACAACCAACGGCACCGGCACCGGCACCACTCAGGCCAGGTCGCAGTCTCAATCTAAATCTCAGCCACAATCCCAAACACAGTCGCAGTCGCAGTCTCTGCTCCAAGCTACTTTGCCTCACCAACTATGGGGCCCTGTTCAAGCTCTAGTTAGATGGAATTTTTCTAAGATGGAAACTACATAACTTCCGGATCGTAGTTCTTGCATTTTATACGAAATGTTTTTCCAAAAGAAACATTTTCAAATGGCCAAAGAACAACTACAAAACGAATAGAACAAAAAGACTCTTAACAAAAGGCACAATTTTTTCAATTTAAAAGAAACGCACAACAGAACACAAGGCTTTTTTCGAGCTTCAAAACTTCCACAAAAAATGAAAAAGAAAAACCCAAACTTCTTTCCTTTCAATCGGAGATTATCATTAGATGCATTTTGAATTTTTTCCCCTAAAAACCAAGCGTATAAAAATAATTGCATTTACAAAGTAAAAAAAGAAAGAACGAACAAAATATATGAAAATGTTTTAGCAAATTTTTAAAAAAAGATAAGAAAAAAAACAAAACAATTGAGAATCACAAACAAATTTAAAAATATATTGGCTTATTAAACAATTTTATCGATGTTGAATGCTGCATATTTCATATACGATAAAACAAAGAATTGAATTTAAATAAAAATTCAAATTAAAATACAAAGCAATGCAAAAATCATATCCCACATTCATGGAGATCTATAATCTATTGGCTAATCCACATTTACTCTATATACTATATACATACGACTAATACCTAATACCGATATGTATGCGTGTGTTGTTATATAATTTTTAATTGAATATTTAAGCGAATCGAATCAAATCAAAGTACAGACAACGCATAAAGTTATAAGCAAATTGTTGCTTATAAAATCATCATTAATGAAAATTGACTACATCGATGTGAAGAGTATGTATGTATGCATGTATTTACATTTTAAGTATCTTTCTTGGAGCATATTTTACGAATTTTTAAAACGAATGGAATTTTTAACTAGTCCCTTAGTTGTTAAATTGTAAAACATTTTATTTTGGTTTAAGGCCAGGCCTTGTTGTTGTTATCCTCTCAATCATTCTCTTGAGTTGAAGTTTTTCTTAGAAATTGTATTCATAATTTATTCTCGAAACGATTCTACTCTATCGATGTATGCAAATGCTTTAAATGTTAGCCTGCTTCTGGTACAACAGATTCCATTAAGTACCTACCTACTCAATACAAAAACGGAGATCAATAAAGATCATCTTAATCCAATTTCTCTTGGGCAACTCAACAGATTGTTATGCCATAAAAAGACAACACCCTCCTCCTTCACCTTACTCCTCCTCATCCCGGATATAAATAAATTTTACTAAACTATATGCGAAATCATATTCTAGCCCATTACTAAAGAAATTTAATAAAAACCATTATATATATATATATATATATATATATATACACACATATACACAATATACAACAAATTGAAAGCTGACGATAATCCGAAGAGCAAAAACACCCCATAAAAGAGAAATAAATACAAATTACAAAAGGAGCAAAAACAGAAATTGAAGGAGAATACTAAATAAATACATAATTAACTGAAGCCACAAGTTGTTTAATTCTTGAACGGGTCAGGTCTCCCCATTTAAACGCCTCATGATGTCAATTAAGGTACACTTTCCCACACTGGCCTCCCCATTGCAGACACAGCTACAGCTACACAGTGGGGCCGACAGGGGGAGAAAGAGAGAGAGAGAGAGAGAGAGAGCGCGATCAGTTACACAAAGGCATACGCGTAAATGCGAGTTTAATGTGAGCCGGTTTGCGGTACGGACGGCCTGGCGATGTCTTGTTGGTTTTCTATAAGGCTAAATGCGTTAACCATTTGATCATGCGAATATTAATTGGCATTGGCCAACACCAAAGCTCGGCCCGAACCCCGGCCCAGCCGCACTCATACGCCAATGTTGCTGGAAACTAAATGCGCGCCGCGCATGTGTCAAATGTTGCCAGGCATCAGCGGATAGGATAGGATAGGCAAAGAGTCTGTCCAGCCAGAATGACGACGTTTTGAGCAACCTGGGACCTGAGCATCGGACAACATCATACTAGAGGTGGGATTTAAAAGAATCTACTTGGCTTACCCCGTGACAAGTAAAAGGGACTTGAAATGAAGAATCGTTTTGGATACATTAAAAGAAGAATAAGTGCAAAAAATGTATATTCGTAAGCAATCGTTTTACATCGTGTCACGTACCCATCGCTAGGCGGCTGGCTGCATTTGATGCTTCATCTTGCGCTTAACGGTTTAAGTTATTGTCTCTCCCCGTCTCACTTGCGTGCAATTTGTGGCGCACAGCTTATCACAATTTCATTATTATTATTATTATTATTATTACTATAGTCATGGGGATATGTACGGGTTTGTACATATCGTTACCATCAGGACTCCCCACCCTCCCTCTGTCTCGTCTACACAGTACCATTTGCCATTTCTCTGGATGTGCGTTTATTTGTAATTGAAATTGCGTGACTTTATTCTTTGATTTCGCCATTTCCATTGCCATTGCCATTGCCAGTTCTTCCATGCTCGTAATGTGCCTCTGCGCATGGAGCGGAGGGGAGAGTCAACCTGTAAAGTTGCACATTTTGCCCTCTTCCAACTGATTTATGCCTTTAACGGCACAGCACACAACAAAGTGCGGCCAAAACAAACCAAACAAAACCCAGAAGTCTTGCTTTAGTTTATAATCCGACCTCAGGACACCCTAGAATAAGGTAGACTTACTATTTGAGCACTTTACAAGCGATGGTACGCTTGTATTAAGTAGAGTACCTATTAAATTATCAAAAATTAGGGACAGGGATACACATACAATATGTAACATAGATCTATTAATTTCAGCAGCTTTTATAACGATGATCATTCAGGCACTGCTGCTGTGTCAGTGAAGAAACCGGAAACTTTTCTTAAGCCTGTTTCTAAGATCCGAGCTAGTCCAATATGCCCATGTATTTTACGAGTAATGCGTATAAATGCCAACAAACTTTTTCGTGAGCTTTCATTTCGCTTCGATTGCGGCCGAGACCGGCGCGGCCGTTGCTTTGAAAGCTGTTCCCCTGTTCCAAATGCCAGCAAGCAACGAAATGTTTGCCCAGCCCTTGACAATCAAATGTGTCCCATCCCCCATTTTTATTGTGTGTGGGTGGGTGACTGTATATGTGGTGTGTGTGGTTGTGTGGGAGAAAGCAATACTGGACAAGAGCTTTTTTCATTGCTGATCTGATAACCCGAATGCTGGGTGCCTGTTATGAGTTGTACCAAAAAAACCGCCAGACGCCAACAAAACGTGTGCACTGAAAAGTGGTCGAAAGGCTAGCAATCCATGCCTTTATTTCATTCGCTTGGTTGCACATTCATGAATAAAATAATGAATATTTTAGTTTCTCTCATAGGGCATCATTTGGCCTGAGACTCCTACATACGTATAATCCTGACACGTCCGATAACAATTTCTTTCATTAAAGAAACGGTTCAGATTGCCGCCACAGTTAGAGTACACAAATTGACGGCATTTTCCATCCCTCGAATCGTAGGCCCACAACAGGCGATGTCCCTCGCAATCTCCATATTCGGGACGTAGCGAACAAATCCCTGTAGAAAATCACATCATCAATCATTCATCCCTTACCTACATATTTATATAAGAGTTTACTTTTTCTCAATGAAACGCTGGCTACAAACTCAACCGCTGCCAATAGCACGGCCAATAGGCCAAGTAAAACTCCGAGCAATCGCATCTTTCGGCCCTGCTGAACTCTGAATGTGAACTGAACTGGATTTCAGACATATTTTGGGTATTTATGGCTTGCAATGGATTACATTTGGCTTCAAATGGAAATGTGTTTAGGGCTATCAAACCGAATATCTATGCAGTTATTTTGGAAATACTATAGTTACTGCAGGCCGTTAAGTTAATCCGCACTTGTGAAAGATATTTAAACTTGAGTCGTAACTATTTTTCACCTGTAGAAAAAACATTACATTTTACAGTTGTATGGTTCGATCGTTATGCCTCTTTATGTGTATATTCTCATTGTAAATGTGTCTTGATATTCATCAGTTTTTTCGAAAACAGCACAAGCTAACATACACTCTACATAAGTAGAAAAACGATTCCGATTGCCACCACAGGTAGAGTAAGCGAATTCAACGCATTCATTATTATTTTTATCGTAAGCCCAGACCAAGGTATGCCCGTCGCATCTTCCATATTCGGCACGCATTGCACAAATCCCTGTAAGAAATCACAGCATTAGTTCTGGTATTTCCTTGATCACTGATGGCTTACTCATCTGTAACGGATCAGGGGCCAAAGAATATTGAACCAGCACGATCAGCAGTCCAATTGAAGCTCGAGGATATCTCATATTTTATATTTTCCCCTAGAAGGTCAGAATGTCGACTGAACTGATTTGCAACAGATGTTGTGGTATTTATAGGTACATTTTCCTTAGACCAGTTTGCCCGGCTAATTGAAATGAGTGATGGCTAAAAAAGGGAACAAAGAACTAGTTCAATAATTCCAACAAAATTTGTTACCTACAATTTCAAGACTTTTGTTCAAATTCTCCCAATCCTAGGACAGATATTTATGTAATTAGTGTTTACCGTACACATTTGAAAAGTTGGACGACTGTTTTTTATTTCGCACATAGAGATCCCTTTTATTTGAATTCAATCTTAGTTCTATATATCATATTAACATATCCTTAGCCTATACAAAAACTCATGCATTCCCCCATGCTGTAGAAACGATTTTGATTGCCGCCACAGTTCGAAAAGATGAACTGATCGCATTTTTTCCCGTAGACATCATAGTACCACAGTTTACGGTGTCCTCTGCAATTGCCATACATAGGTCTTTGGCTGCAGATACCTGTGCAGACCACAAAAATTGTATGATACATTGTTGGGAAAATTTTGAAGTTAACAAACCAAATCGTGTTTTTCTATCGTTATAAACTGAATCGTCCTTGTCAAGTCCCTTGGCATACACAAGCGAAGCGGCTAAAACCACCAGAGTAAGGCGCATCCAGTACATTTCGAGATCCTCGTATGTTTAACCCACGACAAGCCAATGACAGACTCTGGCACGGGCCTCTGTCATTTATAGTGCCAACCATGGAGGGCCCGCCATTAGTCAGAACAATGACAAAAATTTAAGGAACATCTCCATAAATTATCTACCAACTGTTTTCTAAATGCCTAGAGCTCTTAATATTGCATAAATCCAGGTGTTCTTACAGACGCACAGTGGGGCCTCAGCCGAAAAGAGGTGGAAAATGTAATTTTTCTGAGTGAACGCTTATATGATGTGAATATAATAATCTAAAAAAGAATTTTCCAAGGCTTTCGAAAATTGAAACTTCGGATCGAAAATCGGATTTTTAGTTTAGAGGAAAACGCTCATATATACATATATTACAGTGAGCACCAATTAGTCAGATAATTCTTTCAAATGAAGTCTATTTCTTGAATATATCTTCATTCATTCAGAAGCTATAAATTTAGCAAGCTTAAATGGCCGAATATTCCACTGTGAGACGGAGCGACGGACATGGATATAAACATGTGGCCTAACATAAACATGTGGACGAAATTTGTTGTATTAAATTTGTAGCTGTAGTAACGTTTATTGATTGTTATGCGAATCAGCATTGTTGCGCTTTCGAGTATAGCTTGGAAAAATCTGGCTGTCGCAATCTGCCTCGTTCTTCCTTTCTATTCTCTTTTCCAACTCATCTTATTTCTATTCCTCGAGTATCTCTCTGCACGGTAGTCTCTATCGCATCCCCGATTCTCATATATTTATGTTGTTAAATGATTTAAATTATTTCTTGAAAAAGAACAATACATCAAAAGAAGTGGTAGAATTATTCAAAGAGAAATCGAGCAACAGATCATTATTATTATCAACATTTATGGAATATGTTTATCTTTTTTCAATCATTCAGTTACAAACATACTAGAATGCCACTTGGGTATGCGGCAAAGTCTCTCGCAGTTTTTATAGGTGTGGAAGCGATTTCCGTTGCCACCACAGTTCGAATAGATGAACATCTCGCATTTATTTTTAAATGAATTGTAGTACCACAAGGAGCGACGTCCCTTGCATTCGCCATAGGATGGCTCCTGCAGGCAAACAGCTGATCACACCGGAAACTGGCATCATCTTAGCCGAACATTTTGGAAATATCTCAAGAAAACAAACCTTTGTTGAATTTTTTGTCGTTCATCAAATTAGGGCCCTCCAAGATCTCCCCACGTCGGGCATACACAAGCCAAGCGACTAGAGAAGCAAGAGCAATCCGCGCCCAAAACATGTTAAGGTCTTCCTAGCACCAAGAGCAAGCCAATGAGCAACTTAGGTCCAAACTTCAGGCACTTATATTGGCCGGCAATGAAAAGAAAGTTATCTGAAGAATACATTCCTCTACCTGCCTTCTAAATTTAGCAAGCGAAGTGATCCGAAACTTTTATGTGGAAAAGTCTTTGGGCAGTTCCTCAATCGCACATACTCGTTTCCACGGCACTTCAGATTCACAAACCAGAAAGAAAGCAAGGCCTGTTTCGAGTGAAAATTCTTATACCCTTAAAAATCGAGAGTTTCTGAATACCTTCTAACTTTAATTCCCACTGTGTTACCCAATTTTACAGAGAGGAATGAATGAGTGAATATTTTAATGAATAAAGGCGGGACCGTCTGTTTCTTCTGGATGAAGATGATCATGAAATCTTTTACATTTACCTTACCATATTTACCATAATCTAGATCCATCAAATTTGTAACAATTTTTCCTTGATTCTGGATATTTCAATTGATATATTTAATAAACCAAATCCCCCCTGAAGTGATATTCATACAGAAAAAAAAAATTTGCTTGAGAATAATAATCACCAATACTCAACAAGATTCTGCTTATAAGATCAAAAAAATTGATTCAAGTCTTTTAGATTCAAGATTTATTTTAAAGAATATTTATTTTATTTGGCTATTTTATATTCCCTTTTACCCAATCATTCATTTGTATAGATTTATAGATAGTAAACGGGTCGTGTTTTTGGCAAAAGTCGTGGCAATCTTCATAGTTGTAAAAACGATTGTGGTTACCGCCGCAGTTCGAATAGATGAACGTCTCGCATTTCTTCCGACTGCCATTGAAGTACCAAAGCCGGCGATGTCCTTTGCATTTGCCATAGGAAGGTTGCTGGAGGCAGACATCTGAGCGGAACGTAAACGTTGCGTAAATATAGTTACTTCATGGGGTAAATCTTAGCGAAAACAAACCTTTGTGTAACTTCCGTTGAAGCTTCTTAAACCAATTATCCTCAAAAATATCTTTATTAACTGCGGAATACACAATCCAAGCGAGCAAAGAAATAATTGCAATGCGCAACCATAACATATTGAGATGAGATCCTCCTGCCAGCGAATGACCAGCTCAGAGCCAAGCTTCTGCCATTTATAGTTCACGGAGCACCCAGCGTTGAATGAAAGAAAAGGCTTTCTACAAAGCAAAAAGTTTTCTCCCAGCTGGCTTCTAAACTAAGCATCCCAAGTGATCCAAAACTTTCGATGTGGAAACGTACATACTCTTGCATTACTCAATGTGGGAAAAGTGGTCAGAAATAGTGTCATCGATTCTCCCGGTACAAATCAAGACTGCCCTTGAAGCTACCAGCTATAAATATCTCATTTCTATTTATGGATCCGATGACTATACAAGTAAAAACTTGAACGTACAAACACATACAATTGTCAACACCGTTTTCGTTATGAAAAGCAGTATGATCATGCTCTGTTGAAGGCAAAGGAAGTCTGCTTGGATTTAGCTTCTGAACAAATGAACTATGCCACTAATGCGCACTCTAATCAGTTATAGATTATTCAGGGACTCGACAATTTTATTAGTATCCCTTCTAGTTCACTTTTTTTTTGGTCATACGTTGTATATTGGAAATTGTAATTTGTTTATTTAGACATTTTTGGTTACAAAAGAAACAGATATATGTTAAGAGTCGATTTGCCATTAGAAACAAAATTCGGCACATTCCTTATATGTGTGAAATCGATTGTTGTTGCCGCCACAGTTTGAATAGATGAAATTCTCGCATTTACGGCGGTAGGCATTGTAGTACCACAAAACGCGACGTCCTTTACATCTACCATACGAGGGGCTTTTGTTGCATATCTCTGAGCGATGCAGAAATTGGATGATCAGGTTTCGCGTAAATTTTCAAGGGAACAAACCATTTCGTAAATTTAAATCCATTGTCACAATCTTCTCCCGCGGGATGTCTTTTTTGGCGTACACAAGGGAAGCGGCTACACAAAGCAGAGCAAGGCGCATCCAGAACATTTTGAGATCTTCATAGAACCCACGAAAACTCAATGAAAGACTCAAGCCCAAACGTCTTACATTTGTAGAGCCTTCCATGAATGCCCCATTAGCATTAGTCAGAGCAAGAACCATTAGTGGTGTGTTTTCTCCACAAATTATCTCCCAGCTGGATTCTAACTTTTGCAATAAAAGTTTTTCTGTGTGTGTTTTTAAGGCAGAAGGCAGCGTGTAAATACATTTAAAAAATTCGTCGCATTCTTCATATATTTCGAAACGATTGTTCTTACCGTCACAGCCCGAATTTATGACAGGCTGGCATTTTTTCCTTTTGCCATCGTGGAACCACTTTGCCTGACGACCCTTACATCTGCCGTAGTCCGGAATCGTGAGGCAATGATCTGATCAAAGTGAATTTATTTTTGTATTTGATTTTGGAGAAATATAATGATACCAATACTACTTTACCGCCTTATCGCCTCCGTCATCGGCAAACACAAGCCAAACGGCTATAAACACAATAAAAAGGCGCACCCAGAGCATTTTGAGATCTTCCTAGCACCCACGACAAACCAATGACCAACGCTGGCCAAAATTTTCTGGCACTTATACTCGTGACGTCCAAGCAGGGTTTTCCGGCCACCCATTAGTTGTCAAAAGTGGCCAAAAACTTTAAGGTGGAAAGTAATTGAAATTCAGGGAACAAAATAAATGTTACGGATTAGTCAACCTCAGCGCTTCAGTTGATTTTATATTTTTTTTTGTGCCATAAAATACTTGAAACTTTAAGTCCTTTATGTACCTTAATTGAATGAGCCCCACCATTTGCTAAAATAGAGCCGAATTCATAGAAACTTGTGCAAGTCGAATTCATGAACAGTTCTGTTTATACGAACTTTTGACAGCCTATCATGCAATGATTTTTGTAAAATGTGGTTCTAAGAAACTAAGCTATAGTCTCTGAGATCTGAGTATTCCAACAACCAACCCTAAATATGCATTATGTGGTCGAAACTCTTCTTTCTGGTTGTTAAACCCGTGTTTCTTTAATAAAACAATATCCTTGTACTCTAGGAGTCTATATCTTTATGGGAGTCCAATAAAATAGCACATACATACAATACAGTATATCTTATAATAAGTAGTATACCAACTAAAATATCAACAATATTAGATCATAGTTTAAGAGAAACTGAGTTATATTTTATTAAAATTATTGTGAGCTGAAATAGCACCGCTCACTGCATTCCTGATAGGTGTAGAAACGATTTCGGTTGCCACCACAGTTCGAATAAGTGAACCGCTCGCATTTACTCGCTATGATATTATAGTACCACATTGAGCGATGGCCCTTGCACCCGCCAAAAGACGGGTCCATGCTGCAGATATCTGAGCCGAGCCGGGGAATTGTATCATTCATTACTGGAAAATTTTCGGGCTAACAAACCTTTTTGCAATTTCTTCATTTTCTTTTCCTCCTTATCCTGCCGCTCCAAGTCTAAGTTTGACTGTGTGTTTGTGCGGTGTCCAAAAACAAGCCAAACGGCTAGAAAAACAAGAGGAAGGCGTAGCCAGAACATTTCGAGATCTATCGTTGGTGCCCTGTTAGCTACTGACCGACTGAGGCACAGGCGTCTGGCATTTATAGTTCCAACAATGGTAAAGAAATGAGCTGATTAATCGAGGAAGCTCATTCCCAACTGGCTTTTAAGATATGTGTTCAAAAGCTTTTATGTGCCAAAGTATTTGGGTAGGAATGACCATTTGCTTAGCCCGGAATAAGGGGACCTTAGTAATGTTCCTGATTTTTGTGCTCTTATTGTTTCTGAGATCAAGGTATTCTTTCATATGGATTCAGGTAAGGATGTTTTAAGTGGTTGAGAACTATTTTTTTCTGGCTATATGACTGATGAACCCCCTTTCAGAGCGTTTAAAAAGAATCTACCGAGAACGTCTGTCTAGTGGCAATAATATATTGCACAAGAAATTTGAGTTCGACTTTCTCCGATCACTTATCATAATTTTCAAAAAATCATCAGCGGAATTTCAGTTTTTGTTTGCCTTTTTTGAGCATTTTAGTAGATTTAAAAAAAAAACTAGAGCTCAAGCAGGATAAACCTTATATATCTGGGGTCAGATTTTCCCAGTGCGTTTTGCTGCAAAACGTCATGCATGCCTCATGGCTGTGGAAGCGATTTCGGTTTCCGCCACAGGTCGAATAAGCAAATGGAAAGCATTCATTGCGGCGGAAATTGAAGTTCCACATTTTGCGTTTTCCTTTACAAGAGCCATAGGTCGGGCCTTTCAAGCAGATTCCTGAGTGGATTGGAATTCATTGTATCATTAGTTTTTGGGGAAATCCCTGGTTAACAAACTTTTGCGTTCATCCAGCATCTCTAATGTCTTCAGATTCTTCGGGTTCGATTCTTCGGAATTTACAGAGACAAGTGCAAGCCAAACGGCTAGAAAAACAAGAGCAATGCGCAACCAAAACATGTTGAGATCTACTCGGCATCCACTGGAAGCTACTACTGATCGAATAAGGCACAGTCCGCTAGTATTTATAGTTCCATTAATTGAAAAAAAAAGAACGAAAGTATTCAACAACTTAAATGTAGAAAAGTTCTTGCACAGTTGCTAAACTTCGAACAAAGGGACAGTGTGTCACCTTCCCCATATTTTCCATTTACTTTGTTTTTTGTCTTAATATTTTTTATTCAGATTGCTTTGAAATTTAATTCAAGTTAATGGGAAGGTGTTTGGTCTCGCTAAAAATAGAGAATATGTAGACGCCGTAAAAACGTGCGGAACTTTGATTTTACAGCTGGCATCTTTTTGCTGAATCGGAATCTGTTTAAATAACAGATTAATACATTAATTAATTTAATTTGTTTGGTAAAGCTTCCCGCTTGCTCTAAAAAGCTACCTTCCCCCAATGATATATAACATACTGGAGACACAACGCAATTTTAACATAAACTTTAGATATACCTTCAAACCGAACAGAAATAAAATTAATATATGGACATTTCCGTAAAGATTTCAACCGGTGCCAAAATATACTTTTGTCTCGATATTATTTTATAAATTATAGAAACTCATATAAATTCTAAACCGCGTATGAGTCAAAAAACAAAACAAATCACTTCGCCTATCATTAGAGGGATACATATTTGATGTAAATTGATCGAGCAGTCGTCACTATACATTGTTACAGTTGGGATAGTCCGATTTCGGAGAATCCATAATGGTGGCACTACTCTACGGTTGCCTGCTTTGATTCTTCTTCTTCGACTTTTTCTTGACAATGTCCAGAAATAAATCTTCCAGCGACGGCTGCGCCAGAGAATAGTCCGCCACCTTCCAGCTGCTCTGATTCTTCTCAATGTATAAAAATACTCTCGACCATCGCAGTTTGTCAGTGGGTATGTGGTAAGTGAGCCTGCCACCGAACTCCTCCCTGAAAGAGCCACCATTAGGGGTATGTTTGGCTGGTCCGAATACAACTTACTCTAGCCATGAATTGGGATAGTCCGAATTCATTTGATTCTTTATCTTCTGTAGAGTGTGGGCCATGCTGTGTGGGTGGATTTGAGGGTTCAATTTATACGGCCGTTGGAGACTCTTTAAATTCCTACTCACCTTTCCGGACTCGTCTCCACAACTAACTTGAGCACCAGAACCTGGGCAAACTTATTCTTGATGCGCTGCTGCGATCCCAGGCAATGAATTTTCCCATCCACCATAATAGCCAATTGAGTGCAGAGGGCCTCCACCTCCTCCATGCTATGGGAGCTAAGCAACACTGCCTTCCCGCTGTCACGCAGTGAGGAGAGGACATTCCACACATGCCGCCGGGACGCTGGATCGACTCCAGAGCTGGGCTCGTCCAGACAAATGAGCGATGAGCCCTCACCGGCCACCGCTGCGTTTAACTTTCGCTTCGTGCCGCCACTGTAGTCCTTGACCTTGTTGTCCAGGTGCTTGAAAAAGCCATAGTCGGAGGCCAGCTTTTCAGATGCTTCTGTGACGAGATTCCGGGGTGTGCCGCGCAGCAAAAGGAATATCCTGAGTGTTTGACGGCCAGTGCAGAAGTCGAAGAGCGTGTCGTGCTGGGGGCAGTAGCCGATCTGTTTCCTCGCAGCTGTGGGACTCCATTTGAGGCTGTAGCCTCTGACATGAATACTCCCCATCGTCGAGGATATCTCGCCTACAATCATCTTAAAGGTAGTCGTTTTACCGGCCCCGTTGGCACCCAGCAGACCAAAGCACTCGCCCCTGCAGTGAATTTGAGGTTTAGTTATTACTATGGCTGCTGTTTAGTCCACTACTCACGGTTTGACAGTGAAGGATATTCCCCTCACGGCAGACACGCAACAGAATCTTTTTGAGACACGTTTCAGGACCAGAGCATGTTTCTTGCGATCCTCGGTCGACATTTTACTTATCCTTTCGGCCGCAGCAGCCACATCTTCATCGTCGCTTGCTGGCTTTTTTTTTAAACACAACCAAAACAAAATATATTTCAGGCCATACCACACTGTGGTAATGTAATTGGCGAAAAACAGCATCAGCAAGTAGATAATACCAGAAATAAGCAGATACTTCACCTCCACCCAATCCAGGATATCTGTGAGAAGAAATTTAACATAAGGCCGTTTTCGGCAAAAAGTCCAACGAGCACATTCAAATTAAAGTTTATAAAATCACTATTCCAAAAACATTTGTCTCGATACTATTTTCTAAAAATATTGAATCTCTAATTTAACCAATTGACATATATTTTATTAACTTTGATCTCAAAACCTATGCAAATAAGCAAATCTTCACTTTTCCGGTATTTTTATACCCGATACTCAAAATGAGTATTGGGGTATATTAGATTTGTGGTAAAAGTGGATGTGTGTAACGTCCAGAAGGAATCGTTTCCGACCCCATAAAGTATATATATTCTTGATCAGCATCAATAGCCGAGTCGATTGAGCCATGTCTGTCTGTCCGTCTGTCCGTCCGTCCGTCCGTCCGTCCGTCCGTCCGTCCGTCCGTCCGTCCCCTTCAGCGCCTAGTGCTCAAAGACTATAAGAGCTAGAGCAACGATGTTTTGGATCCAGACTTCTGTGATATGTCACTGCTACAAAAATATTTCAAAACTTCGCCCCGCCCACTTCCGCCCCCACAAAGGACGAAAATCTGTAGCATCCACATTTTTAAAGATACGATAAAACCAAAAACGCAGAATCGGTGAGGATGACCATATCTTCTACAGTGCGAAATCTGAACCAGATCAAATAATGATTATAGCCAGAATCAAGAAAACAATTTCATTCTTTCTCGCTCTGTCTCTCTCTAACACACAGGTTTCATGGTCGGTTTTGCCAATTGCAAAATATGAGTTCAAGGATCTCAGAACCTATAAGAGCCAGAGCAACCAAATTTGGTATCCACACTCCTGTGATATCGGACCTTGACCGTTTCGTGTCCAAGTTTCGCCACACCCCCTTCCGCCCCCGCAAAGGACGAAAATCTGGGGCATCCACAAATCTCAGAGACTATTAAGGCTAGAGTAACCAAATTTGGTATCCGCACTTCTGTTAGATCTCACTATAAAACGTATATCTCAGAATTTCGCCCCACCCCCTTCCGCCCCCACAAAAAACGAAAATCTGTTGCATCCACAATATTGCACATTCGAGAAAACTAAAAACGCAGAATCATAGATAATGACCATATCTATCAGATTGCCGAATCTGGATCAGATCGGTTAATTTTTGTAGCCAAAAGCAAGAAATCAATTTTCAGTGGCTACGCAGCGCCCGACGTCACGCTCAGACTGATTTTCTGTCTCTCTCGCACGCACTCTTTGTCGTGTCGTTCAATATTAGCGGCGTCTGCCGGAGGAGAGTTATACTGACTTAGTATCGGGTATAACCGTAGAGTTGCGGTGTCCGCAGCAACTCACAACGTTCCCCCTCGTTGGTTATTATTTCGGTACTTTTTGGTATTATTTCGGTATTTTTATAGTCATGTTTTCCTTGACTACCTATAGAAAAACTTATTCTCGTTAAAAGTTGTTCCTAGAAGTTTGCTCAATATCGGTTAATGGTATATTTTAAACCTTTATTAAGCCAAGATATTTCTCTCCCTTGCGAAATGTCGCGTGCGATATAAGGTGCGACAGAGGCTTAAACTAAATTTAAAAAGAAACTAAAAATCATTTCTGCGTAAAATTATAGCCACTTTAAAGGGACATCAATGCACAACATTTATCGGAAATTCGCATCAATATATTGACTCAATTTTCGCTTAAATCTAAGTTTGAATTGATCGACGTGAAAGCCACTCATATTTCAGTCCCGCGCAAATACGTTGTTCTTTATTTCACAAATCCCGAAAATGAACCGTTCCCCAAAATCGACCTTTGCATTCATTATCAATATTTGTAATCAAGTGCTATTTTATAGGATTTTTAGATCCCTCTAACTTTGACCTTTTTTACCACTTGCAAGGCTTACGACTGCCCACATGGTCATTTCCATGATGTCGCACGGCACATTTGTACGCATTTAAAGAGAAAAAATAGTCAAAATATTGTGAAACGGATTTTTAATTTCACAATATGCATAACTTAAAACTCTTAAATAGCCCAGTAATGGTGCCAAGGGATGATTTTGGGGAAAATATTCGTTTTCCAGATAATTGAAAAAAAAGCCAGGCATTCGCAGGGGACAAAAATATAAGTGTGTGTTCGCGGTCAACGGTACAAAAGCCGATTTCAGCGAAACCTAAGAAAATATTTCAATGTGAATAATTTGTTGTCCCTTAATGTACCCAAAAATGATTATTGATATTTTTTTTAAGTCTAATGTTAAGGATATTTGCACGGAACGAAAATTTCTGGGGTGAATAAAAGATACGTCGATATTAGGAAATTTTTCTGGGATTTCTTTTAGATAGTTTCATATGCATTATTATGACATGATATGTCAATATGTTAAACAAGTTAAGTTTCAATAAAGTTCGAAAATAAGATCGGTAACACATCTCTCCATATGTAACAGGAAATGTGCTATGTGAAATGTGAGTGCGCTCAAAGTGTGTGTCTTGATACTTACCGAAGCAATTGCAATAGTAATTTATAGGTGTTAGGCCGGGAGTACAATTCAACCTCAGCTTATCTAAGTTTTCAACTGGGATGGAATCAGCATGGCACCGCATAAACCTTTCAAAGCCGTTTGCGACCGCAAATGTGCCAGTAAACACAGGGTAAGGGTAAAATACGTATATAATCCACCGAAACTCCGTTTCGTATACTTTGTGATACAGCAATACCATGAGGATGGCAAACAACCCACCTACGCAAAGGAGAAACGGATTTGGTGCTTAATTTAAAATGCTTCTCTGAAGACTAAAGTTTAAAAATCCTACCGATCAGATTGTGGATCGTGGAAATTATGACCACAGCCCTGCCTGGACTTCTGAAAAGGCATGCTATTATATAGGTAAAGGGTAGACTCGCCACTCCTATGATCATCAAAATCAATAGCATGTCCCCGGGATGGCACGACTCGTGCACCGCCACTAGCAGTGCCAGCGAAAACACAAAGTAGAGAACCAAGTCCGGGATGTAGTGGGTCAGCCAGTAGGTCACCATGTTCACGCCGGACATCTGTTGCTGCATCCGTATCTGCGTTACCTTCTCCTGCACCACCAAGATGGCGAATATCGCCAGGACAATGGACAGATATATTGAAACAGAAATGGTCAGTGCCATAGTCGATATTGTAGCACCATCTACTTTATCCGAAAATTTGAAGGGGGCATTGGTTACCTCTATACTCGCCTCGTGACCCACCACTGCTTTGGCCATGGCGTTGAACGCGAGGTTGAGCGAAAGTGGAGCACTATGCAGGAAGGGATCATTTCTACTCCAGACGATCATCCCTTGGTCGACGGTGACTGCCGCTATAAGGCTGCGCTTTATTTCGTACATCCTTTCGGGCGTTTCTTGCCCCGGGCCGATATAGTCGCCTACATTCTGGCTTATTCTTTCGACGGTGCAGTGTTGCTGGGCTAACTCTTGGTAGGCATTGGATATATCCCGCATAGGGCGAGCGTCCGATTTCGGTTGCAATAATATTAAGACGTCATCGCTTTTGTAATCAGCCAGTGTTAGCGGTAGCCTCTTCATATAGGAGCTTGATTGCCTTCGAATAATAGTTAGAAGGTAGATGACTAGAGGCAGCAGCAGGATAACCAGAAGCATCCATTTCTTATCATAAATGTATAAGATCTTCTTCAAAAGCATGGCCTCCCACTGGCCCAGGCAGCGCAGGCAACAATTGTCACGACGTCTCTGTGCCTGCCTCTGCCTCTGCTCATCCAATCCGCCTCCGCTGGTGCGACCGCCACCGCCACTCCCAAGATCTTCCGCACCGTGCGACATAAATATTTCTGCAAGACTGGCGGAGCTAAGACCGAATCCCACAACATCCAGCTGCTCCTTCTGTTGCTCCAAGTCGTTGAAGAGTGACCCAAAGGATCTCAAAAAGCGGTGAGGTAACCGATAGGACACGTCGGATCCAATGTTACTCTGTAGACGCGTGTGGGGGACGTGCTCGGCTATCAGCTGGGTCAATCTGGGCACATCGCACCGTGGGCCCTTCTCGCAGGTGAGCAGATGGCTCGTTTCGTACTGTTTCTTGAGGGACGCCAATGTGCCCAGGCAACGGAGCCGGCCATCGCTTATGATGGCAATGCGGTCAGCCAATACTTCGCCCTCGTCCATTTGATGGGTGGTGAGCAGAATAGTGCGCCCCTGCTTCTCGTCCAGCAACAGCTTCCATAGTTCGAGCCGCGAGCTGGGATCCAGACCCGAACTGGGCTCGTCGCAGAACACAACCTTGACATTGCCGCACAGGGCGCAGGCCAACGCAAGCCGACGCTGGGTACCGCCAGACAGACTCCGGGCCGAGCTGTTGGCCTTTTCCTGTAGGCTAAGCTTCTGCAAGTACTTGTCCACCTCCTGCTTGACCGCTGCTCCCTTTAGACCTCTGAGCCGGCTGTAGAATCGCAGGTGGCTGGCTGCACTTAAGCCACCAAAAAATATGCTCTTCTGCGGACAAATACTCAAGGATCGACGGGCCAGGAGCCGTTCGGCTTGTATGTCGTAGCCATTGATAATCGCTGTGCCGGAGCTGGGTTGAATAGTCCCCGTCAACATTTGTATGGTAGTCGTCTTGCCAGCGCCATTGTGTCCCAGGAGCACCATGATCTCGTTCTCAAACAAATCGAATGTGAGGCGAGTGACCACCTGTCGCTTGCCAAAGCTTTTACTGAGACTTTTGATTTGAACACCAGATATTTGGCCCTTGGCGTTGGCATTCACGAGCTTGGAGTTCCCTCGTTGGACAGGATACCAGACCGGGAGGGATAAAACACGTCGCATGTACTTGGCCGGACACCAAAACCGTTTGGTGCACGGGAAAGACCACGGCTGTGGCGTGCCAAACTCACCCGGCCTCACCTGCTCTATGTATAGACAGATGAGGATCGAGATCAAGCTAACCAGCAGCATGATTAACAGTATCGCACCCACGCTTATGCTGTCATTGAGCCATGACGTCTTGAACAGATTGCTCCACTGCAAACCCAGACCTGCTTCCTCCCATATGACAATTCGATCCAAGCCCATCCCCATGGCCGAGCAAACAAAAATGCTGCACACGATGCTCGCCAGTGTCCCCGTTGTGTCTTTGTCCGCGATTATTGTGGGCACAGAACTCGCTATGAACAGAAGGGGGACAATGATGCCAACCCAAATGCTGCGAGAGCAGAAGGAGCTAACGAGGAAGCCAAAGCATATGAAAGAGTGGCTGCACACAAGCATATAAAAGAGAAAGACGGACCAGCCGGTGTGAGGGAGAAGGGGCATGCCTTGAAAGGGCCAAATTCTTCTGATGTTGATTTGCGTCCAAATACTCGCAACGAACAGCGATATTACGATTGTAATTATCATGGATTTGACATACCAGGCCAGCCATTGCAGAGAGTTGCTTACGTCGAAGATGTTTAACATTTCCTTCAGCTGAAGCTCTTTTTCCTCGACAATGTCCTGCCAAATGAAAAGCTTAAAGAACTGCTTATAGAATTACTTAGTCTTACCTCAACATCCATCATGACCATGAGTACAAAGACACAAAATAAACATACAGGAATAAATGAAGTAGAACTAAGTTCAACATTTGTATATAGTTGTTCGAGTTTCGGTCGAATCACAGCTTGGGTGGAGTTCTTTTTCTGCAGATACTGTATGCTGATTTCCCTCTGAATAAGTAGAAACCCACTTTCCTGGTATTCGTGTTTGTCGTTGTGTAGCGATATCAGGCGATTCGTCTTGAAGTGTTTTTCTTTGGTAATGGGAAACCGCAGGGCAAATCGAAACCTATGCGGCAATTCGGATATATCGGACCATTCATCGGGAAACTCTATGCCGCACACCCCTTCGTTCGGAGTATTTGTTGTAAGCACTTCCTCCAAGGCCTTGGCATCGACAAAGCCATCAACATTGATCGTAATGTTGTCGTCATATTCAGGAAAGGATACTCCTTTAATAAGCGACTCAAGAATTTTATTCCGCGGCGAGTATAGTAGGGTAATATTTCTGTGTAGGCTGGAATCATTGAATACCATTGAATGTATTTTTTTTAGCTATAATTGGTGGTTCGACTTACGGTTTCAGTGAGTGCTCATAGTTTATTTCTTTACCGGAGGCCTTAATGTCAGCATTCCAAGCGTGGTAAACGATTCCCAGCGGAAATACAAAAGAAAATATTATTAAATAAGCCAAATTGGTTTTGCGTCCTAAGAGCATACGTAGATTCTTCCACAGTATCAATAGAAACTTCTTTGTAAAGGACAAGACCTCTGGCTCTTCCATATTTCTCTAAAAATAATTCCAAAGGGATCTACTGGACAGCTGAAACACTACTAACTTGATCGGCTGTTATACCCGATACTCAAAATGAGTATTAGGGTATATTAGATTTGTGGTGAAAGTGGATGTGTGTAACGTCCAGAAGGAATCGTTTCCGACCCCATAAAGTATATATATTCTTGATCAGCATCAATAGCCGAGTCGATTGAGTTCCGTCTGTCCGTCCCTATTAGCGCCTAGGGCTCTAAGACTATAAGAGCTAGAGCAACGACATTTTTTATCCGGACTTCTGTGATACATATGTCACTGTTACAAGAATATTTCAAAACTTTGCCTGTGGCATCCACAATTTCAAAGATACAAGAAAACCAAAAACGCAGAATCGTAGAGGATGACTATATCTTCTAGAGTGCAAAATCTGAACCAGATCGTATAATTATTACAGGCAGAATCAAGATATATGTATATCTACCATATCTATCCGGTTGCTGAATCTGGATCACAACGCATCAATTTTATAGCCTAAAGGAACAAATCAATTTGCAGTGGCTACGAAGCGCCCGACGTCATGCTTAGACTGATTTTCTGTCTCTCTCGCACGAGCTGTTTGTCGTGTCGTTTAATATTCGCGGCTGACTTACTTACTGACTAAGTATCGGCTATAAATGTAGAGTTGCGGTCTCCGCAGAAACTCACAACGTTCCCCCTCGTTTTTATTGATGTTAATCACACAAAGCTGTAATCTGCTTGCAACTTGATATGTATGATCATACATTCTGTATATATATACATTTCTGTATATATTCTGAGAGCATGGTCTCGGCAAAACAATTTAAGGACAAAAAATATTTAATTTACATAAATAAACATGAAAGATTTTTAATTAAAATGTGACAAGTATTTTATTTGAATATCATAATCCAAAAAAGCTAACTCTTTTCTGGGTGTCCAGTCTTCAGGGTATCGCAGGAAATGAGTATGCAGATTTAGCTGCAAATCACACTACAAAGGCCCGAACTTTCCTACATACTCCCACTGAGAAAAATTATATAAAAAGGCTCGTCACCCAGATCACAACCCAAAGACAGTCCGAAGATTGGGACCAATTGCTCCACCGATACAACCCGAGTGGTTCACCCACGGTCTACCCAAAATGTACAAAATCCAGATAGACCATGTTCATCCGTCTACGTATCGGCCATACAAGAATTAAATAAATTAATTTATTTAAGCTATTAACAGCAAAGCTGAAGCTTAAATATAAAAAATATTAAATTTTAAAATGAAAATGAATAAATCGGGTTTCTATTATAATTCGGATCTGTTTCCATTGCAACACGTCAAACAGCGGATTACTCGTCGGGGCAACTGTGTGGCCCCCGACTCCAATTTATTACGTGGAAACTTCACTGTAAATATACATTTGCTACATAATAGGTATTCCCATAGCATCCTTCTCAGACAATCATTATTAACTTTGAAATGAAAGAAAAATAATTAGCGCTAAATCAGTAACCATCTTCTAAGATGTCGTATATATCTGGGCTTTCCCAGTGTTTTTCGCTGCAAAACTCCATGCATGCCTCATAACTGTAGAAACGATTTCGGTTTCCGCCACAGTTAGAAAAGGTAAACGGCAAGCATTCCTTGTTGCGGTAACTGAAGTTCCACATCTTGCGTTTTCCTTTACAATAGCCATATGATGGGCCTTTCAGGCAGATTCCTGAGTGGATCGAAATCATTGTATCATTAGTTTTTGTAAAGAACCCTGGTTAACAAACTTTTGCGTTCATCCAGCATCTTTAATGTCTTCAGAACCTTCGGGTTCGATTCTTCGGATTCTTCGGAATTTACAGAGACAAGTGTAAGCCAAACGGCTAGAAAACCAAGAGCAAGGCGCAGCCAAAACATGTTGAGATCTACTCGGTATCCACTGGGAGCTACTACTGATCGAATAAGGCACAGTCCGCTGGCATTTATAGTTCCATTAATGGAAAGGAGGAGGCAGCGCACTCCACTTCATCACGAAAGTTCTCACTTGCATGGCTTCCAAAATAAAAAACGAAAGTATTCGAATACTTAAATGTAGCAAAGTTCTTGGGCATTTGCTAAACACCGAACAAATTGACAGTGTGTCACCTTCCCCTTATTTTCCATTTACTTTATTTTTGTTTGATTGCTTTCAGATTTCATTCAAGATTCAAGAGATGGGAAGGTGATTGGATGGCGTTGTACGTGTTGTACTTTGATTTCACAAGTGGCGTCTCTCTGCTTTTCTCTAAATCTGTTGAATTAATTCACTTCAATTAATTTAATTCGCTTGGTAAAGTTCTTTGCTAGCTCTTAAAAGCAATTCATGACCTTGGAATCAGCTCCGAAATTACAAAAAAACATATTGGAGACACAACGCAGGTTAAAGCTAAAATTTAAATATACCCACAATCACAACGGTAATTAAATTAATAAATGAAAATACAACATCAGATAAGAAATAAAATAAAATGAAAACAAAGCAAAGGACCCAATTAAAATAATTAAATGCATAGTTAACATAATTTCACAGGACTTCGTATAAACAGAGAATACTTCCGTACCCCCTAAACAATGACGAGCAACCGTGCTTCAACGACGAAAATCAGACGAATAATGTAATAACGATGGCGGCGGGAGAGAATCGTGTGCGGCAATATTTGCAGAAAGAAAGCTTGAAGTTGGGCCAAGTGTGAGTGTGGGAGCAATGATCTTCTCCACGAAGACTAACGACGCAAAACAAAGAATCAGCGGCGTATTGTGTATCTACCCTTACAAAACAGCTAAAGATTATCAATTAAAAATTTGTAACATATTTATTTGTTATTTTATTGTGCTTTTAGTTTCTTTGTTTCTTTATATCTAATCCTTCTTCGTCTTCCTCTCGATACCTATCCCTCATGCCACACTATTATTATGTTTATACATTTTAATAAGACATTATTTTTATTGAAAATGTCACTTAGAAAGAGTTGTAGCTTAAAGATTCTTAGCGAGGAAGCACAACCTGTGTGTTTCAACAAACCTCTTATTATTAATATTAATAGAAATAAATATACAATACTCATGGAAGAGGAAAATCATTTTTTTTTTTTAAATTTGGTATTCTTGCAAGTTGTAGCCGCCGCAAAATTCCATGCACTCCTCATGGGTGTAAAAACGATTTCGGTTTCCGCCACAGTTCGAATAGATGAACGTCTGGCATTTATTTCGACGGACATTGTAATACCACATTTTGCGCTTTCCATTGCAATTGCCGTAGGACGTTTTGGCTATGAGGCAGACCTCTGAGTGGATGAAAACATGTATGATTACCTTTTTGTTTGCCAAATCTATGGATAACAAACCTTTCCGCTCTTGCATCATATTTCTGTCCAACTGTTCCTGCTGATCCAATTCTTCAAATTGCTTGTCTCCAGAAACAAGCCAAACGGCTAGAAAAATAAGAGCAAAGCGCAGCCAGAACATGTTGAGATGTCTCGTTGGAATCCACTAAAAGCTACTGACCGACTCCAGATTAGGCCTACGGTATTTATAGTTCCTTTAATGGAAAGTAAAAGACGTCTCCACTAATTTGTCATGAAAATGTTCACTCAAATGACTAGTTAAAACAGTGGCAAACAGCCAAAGTTTTCGCCAAAAGTTCGATGTGTTAAAGTGATCAAGCAGTGGCTAAACGTGGCACCAGGGAACATATATGTACATACATACATATGTATCATGCCAGCGATTTGCCAGTCAGAATGACCCATGTACCCACAGCACTACAGTTTATGTCAGCCATTTGCATAAAAAGCAAATATATTTTCAAAAGGACCTCTAGTTTTGCATTTCCTTCCTTTTTTTGTCAATTTGTTTTAATTATTGTGTTTGCTAAACTGATTTAAACCGATTATTAGTAATTTGGTTTCCAACTGATTTCTGCACAGAGGTAAACTGGTGTCGTTTCACCATTTCGTTCAATGCGTCAGAATTCACAGTGTACTTTCGAATGCAAGTCGAAATCATGAATAGTACGAAGTGTGTGGGAGAGAGAGAGAGAGAGAGAACGACTAAAGTCGAGGCTGGGTTTGCTGTAATAATCCGAGCTGACCCAGATTCGGTAAAAGATATAGCCATTCTCTACGATTCTGCGTTTTTAGTTGTGGATGCCACAGATTTTCGTCTTTTGTGGGGCGCAAAGGAGCGTGGCAAAATTTTGAAACAATCTTGATTCAGTGTGATATCCCAGGAGTCTGCAAACAAAATTTCGTTGCTCCAGCTCTTAAGGTCTCTGAGAACTAGGCGTTAAACCAAACGGACGGCGCACAGACAGGCAATGCTCTATCGACTCGTCTATTGATGCTGATCAAGAATATAAATATATACACTTTATGGGGTCGGAAACGCTTCCTTCTGGGCTTTACACACATCCATTTTCGCCACATATCTAATACACCCCTATACTCTTTTTGGTTATCGGGTATAGAAATCACTTTATCGAGCTGGTCAGCATTAAATCCGGACCTGACTCCCATTGAGAACCTTCGTGGGGAAAGTAATTCCTTGAATAGTTTAAGTCAAAACCCGGACTATTTAATTTTGTTTTGTTTGTCTTAGACATATACATATTTATTTATTTATTTATTTATTAAATTAACAAATTATCTGTTAATAATGGTACTTAGTTACTAAAGGCGGAAAAAGATAAGTTAAAAGTTAGCTAAATTTAAATGATTATAAATATTGCATGCAATTAGTTTAAGAGACAGTTCAGGGGATAGGGTTTGACAGAGGGAGTTATAATTATGGCATAAAACCCTAAAAGGTTCATGATCAGCATAATTAGACCTACATATGGGTAGACGGATAGGCCTAAAAGTACGGGTAGGTCTGGATGGAACGGCCAAGTCAATCTGACCCAAGAGAGTTTGGGAGTCAACAGTCCCAAGAAGGAGCTTGTGCACGAACATTACGCCATTGCATATTCTGCGATGGTGCAACGACGGCAGGTCAATAAGATTTAGCCTAGACCGGTAGGGTGGCAAGATTCTACCCGAGTCCCAGTTAAAGTTCCGAAGGGCAAAAATTAAAAATTGCTTTTGCACGGATTCAATAACAGCCTGCTGCTCTTTATACTGCGGGCTCCACACACAAGAACAATACTCCAATATAGGACGTACTAACGAGATGTACAGTTGTTTCGTAACGTACGGGTCGTCAAACTCCTTGGACCAACGCTTGATGAACGCTAAAACACCCTTAGCTTTATTTACAGTTGCAGCTATATGGGTGTTGAAACACATCTTATGATCAAAAAGGACTCCGAGGTCATTTGAACTCGAAATTCGCTCAAGGACATGATTTCCTAGAACATATGAGACAAAATGAGGAGCGCGACGGTAAAATGTCATAAGTTTGCATTTGGAAAGGTTCAGAAAAAGAAGATTAGTTGAACACCACAATAGTAGTTCACTTAGATCAAGTTGAAGGCGTGTGTGCAAATACCAATCAGAGTAAGAAAGACAGATTTTGACATCATCAGCATACATTAGTGTAGTAGAGTATGTTATAACTTGAGGAAGGTCGTTCACAAATAAAATAAACAGAAGCGGGCCCAGATGACTTCCCTGTGGCACACCTGAAGTAACATTAACAGTATTTGACAACACGTTAGAAAACAAAACACGTTGAGTACGGTTAGAGAGATAGGACAAAATCCAATCTAGAAGATTCGTTGGGAACCCTAATAAAGAGAGCTTTTGAATAAGCAGAGCATGGTTCACAGAATCGAATGCCTTGCTGAAGTCCGTAAAAACTACATCCGTCTGCAAACCAATTTGAAAACCACGGTGGATTAGGTTAGAAAACTCAAGAAGGTTAGTCGATGTTGAACGATGTCTGAAAAAACCGTGTTGCGACGGAGATATCAAGCTGCAACAAAGATGTTGCAGTTGCCGGGTGACCAGGAACTCAAGAAGCTTCGGGATGGCGGAAAGCTTTGCGATACCACGATAGTTTTCAATGTTTGATCTTGAACCTTTTTTGTGAAGCGGAATGATGTAGGACTCATTCCAAATTACTGGGAGACAAGACTGTTCCAAGGAGAGGTTGAAGAGAAAGGTCAAGGGTTTGCAAAGGGACTGGGCACAGTGTTTTAAGATGCAACTTGGTACTTTATCTGGACCCGCAGAAAACGATATACATATTTAGGCGTTCTTCAAATCGGAGAATATTTCGATTAGGTATAAGATTCGTTTTGGGTCTCAAAACTCGTCTTTCTGTCTTTCTATTACATCTATTATCAAGAATTCAAAACACTATATTACAATAATAATAATAAATATAATAATATTAGAAATATAATAACTATATTAGGTTCCCCCTAAAAGCAGAACGTTTACTGATCCTGATTCCAACAGTTTTCTTTTGTCATGTCTGTATGTATATCGGTAATGCGTCAACTGAATAAATTAATAACTAATTTTTCTACTCGTAGGAGTTGTGGGGTTTTTTTGAATGTAAATCACAAAAATGTTAAAGCTTGAAGAACTTCTAGTTCAAATATTGGACTGAAGCATTACGTATATTACTTAATATTACTTATCATTTATATTACACCTTGGAAGAGTCTTTTAGGAACGCCCTACAGCTTCTTCGAATTCATCATCTGGATCTTCCAAGACCAAACTACTCAAGTTGTATTCACTACAACTTTGCATGCATTCCGAAAAGGTGAAGAAACGATTTTCGGTGCCGCCACAGTTCGAATAATTGAACCGCCGACATGTATCTGTGATGGGATTAAAGTACCACAGTGAGCGTCTTCCGTGACAGTTTCCATACGCTGGCTTTTGGAGGCATTTCACTGGATGGACCGAAAACTGGTACGTAGAAATACATTTTGTGAAAAACTCAGGCTACAACTAACCTTTTCGCTCATTTATCATCTCCATTTCAAACTTCTGATCCGATGAAAGTGGCTCCTCCTCTATGGGCTTTGCAAAGACAAGTACAAGCCAACCGGCTAAAAAAACAAGCCCAAGGCGCAACCGGAACATGCTGAGATCACCCGTTGGAGTCCACTGAAAGCCACTGACCGACTCTGGTGCAGCTCACCGGCATTTATAGTTTCCTAAAAACAGAAAGAAAGTGAACTGATTTATCAAGAAAGCTCTGCTCCGTCCCATCTGGCTTCTTAGATAAGTGGCCAAAGTGTGCGAAAACTTAAAGGTAATCACCTTTGTATGGAAAAAGTGCTTGGCCAATTGCTCAACTCAACGTGTAATCAGTAGCGGCCAAAAATTATGTGACCGGTTGGTTGCTTGGCAGCAGTGAAACAGCAAGCGAATTCAATTAAATTTCCCAATAAATTACAAGTGCAGAAAGCGAAATACAAAAAATAATCGCACGCGTTTCCACGGCGCTTCAGTTCATGTTAGACAGATGCATAAAAAATATATATAAACTGGCCAACCTGGTCTCTGGTCTACGGCACTTAAACCGGTACTTAGCACCCCGATACATGATTACGCAAACCGAGCACCAAAACATCACCTTACCTCACCTCACCCTCAGCATATGTACATTCATCCTAACTCACTTACCGAATCGAATCGGAGATCTGTTCAGATCGCACACATCACACATACGCCGCGTTGAAAACGAAAACATCGGGAAAAATGATTTGAAATTCTAGATCAAGGCCAGGCCCGGCTAGGCCCATAAATATAAATGCACATTGGATATCAATGCTAGGCGCTAGGCGCACGCAAAATGCGTAAGTAAACTAGTTTTTGTGTATGCCTCCACCGATTCCGATGCCGATGCAGCAGGAGATCTGGAGAGCCCGAGCCCGTTCCATGTTCCATTTTCCCCCCCAAGGAAGCACTGTACTGCCACGCAACACGATAAATTGTCAGCCGAATGCATTTTGTCACATTTGGCTATTTTGCATTTGTAAATTACAAGACAAAACACTTAGCAGTCGCTCAGGTTAGGTGACGCGAGATCTCGGGGACAGGCATCGGCTTGGCAGCCCAATTACATATGGAAATATATTTTATTTATTTTTATTTCGGCTACCACTCGACTGGAGTGACTTGCAAAGCAAAGCGAAATGCACATTTGTGTTTCAGTTTTATTTATTTTCAATATAAATGAGATTAAGAAAACATCACACCTAATTTCCACCGTCTAAAAACTACTGTCTTTAATGCTAATGGGTACATAGATCGAACTAGATTTTGCCCTTTTTTTACTCGAGTTTTCTAATGACGCTGATTCATAGAAAAACTAACCTAAATGGAAATTCACACAAAATAGATAGTCTTTTATTCGAAAATAAAATAAAATAAAATCATCAAATCTTCAGAAGGTTTTGTTTTAAAACCTATCATTAATTCGACTATATTATATTAGTCTTACGTTTGTGATAGAAGATAACCAATTCTTTCCGATAATTTGAATGGTCGCAATTTTTGAAAGCCAAATTGCCCATAAAATTATGGCAAATCATTAAGTAAGTGTGCAGAATTCCTCCGAAGTTTGCAGAGCTGCCTTCGTTCTAGTGTTGGCCTTCTAAAAACAAATAATAGAAATTATGAATAAATAATAATAATAAATACAGTTCGGCTTCAGTGTTCGGCTCGGGGCAATGACAATTTGTTGTAGAAATCAGACTGGAACCTTTTGACTGAATTGATTGCACCCAATGCGATTTATTTAAATGCGGCATTTACATGCATAATTTGCTAAGACACTGGGCAATTATGGTCATTTCGAGTGACCCTTGGGCTGGCTGGCTGGCTGGCAGTCAAGGCCAGGAAGTGGAAGTCGACCGGCCTATCTCGGGGGCAAATCTCTCGCCACTTCATGATTGATGACAGCTGGAATTCTCTGGCCAGCCATCGCCATCACCATCGCCATCCAGCTAGCCAGCCTGTCGCACACGCAAATGAACCACATGGAAAATTGTGCAATTATTGCTAATAAAAATGTTTATGAACGTTACCTGTTACCCGAAGCCAGCGCGATGCCAGCGATGACTCCTCTCCTGTGCCAGCCTGCCGGTGATATGAATCACCATAAATCTAAGAGCGGTATAAATATTTATCGCAATTTTATAATCATGCCAGGCCGAGGCCAAGCCGGGACCGACCGAACGACCTGCCTCTTGCATGCGTGAGAATTGCACGCGCATCGAAATAGTAAAATAATCTGGTTGAATAAGTGGCGCAACCCAGGAGATACCCTAGCCATTCTGTAGTTCCTTGTTTAGAACTCTAAAAAACATGAGTTCCACAGAGGTAGGACTCTTAGTGTTTCAGAAGGCGACCCCTGCCTATCCTCCTGTTCAACTCTGGCCATAACAACCCAACTGTTTGATTACAGGGTAGCGCACATATTTGACCACTGGCCAGTTTATGTTGTTTTTATGACAAGCAAATTTTTACCACTGCGATTCGAATGGCAGAGATTAAAGCTCCAGTCTGAGATACTCGTCGAGATACGATACAGAGGAATACGAAAAAAGGTCGAGCCGTGTTAGAAAGTGGGTTAATTAGCAGCAGCAGCAGCAGCAGCAGGAAGCGACACTCCATAGTCCCGTCCCCGAATTACTCCAATAAAGCGGGGCAGAGCATAACGCAAGCGGAGCATTGGAATGCCCGAAAAACTTGACCTGAAAAGGCATCGGCATTGGCATCAGTGCCTGCATGGACATGTCCAGGACGCTCGTCTCGGCTCCGCTGGACGACGTCATGGTTAATTGGGCATTCAAATGTCAAGTTCAATTTTGGGCCACATTAGCGTTACCTATAAAAGGGCCGCTGGTTCTGCGCTCTGCATAAAATGAGATTTATTGTTGCATTTTTCCCAACTGCCTCGAATGCCTATGCCTCGACTCCGGCCTGCCTCCCTCAGTGCTGGTGGCAATGGTCCAGTGATCTGGGCCTGGCCCAAAAACAATTGTCCAGACCTCGCCAGTCGCCAGTCGTTTGCCTTTTATCGTTTTGCTTTTGAATAATTTCTGCCCCGGCTTGTATTCGAATAAATTGGAATATCGTTAGGAAAATGCAAGTAAAATTGTTTGCAAATTGCATTTCGATGTTCATTTTAATGTTTAATTTAGTTTTTATCATCTTTGGCTCAAAATGAATGTTCACCTCGCGTTGACATGCCGCTTCCGCTCAAGTCGGACTGCTTTTTTATCAGCCTAAATGAACGAACGAAATAAAAATGCAAAAAAAAACCTGCAATTACCTGCAAATCGGCTAAATTGCTTGGCTCTTAAATATTTTAAGTGCAGACAACTAGATCACCGAAAAAAAAGAGAGAAATAAAACTAAAGAAAATCTGTGTGCGCTTTAAATCATAAAAATGTGTTTCGGCTGCATTTGTGGGTCATAAATCAAACGATAAGTAAATTAAAAGCTATAAATTTGCAATTAATTTTTAATTTGTGCAAATTGATAGTCATCAGCGTGTTGAAAATGCCAATAAAAGTGTTTTTGCCAAATAAATCATAAGCCGAAAACAAAATACAAAAAAATACGAAACTTTGATCCAGAATCTGATAGGGAAACGCCCAAACGCAGCTCGACTTGCCCATAAAAATAATTATGGACAAATTATTCAATGACTATTAAACTATTACGAACAGTTATGGAATCTACGAGACTTCCTTTATGATTTAAATAACAAATTACAACATTCACAACGTAATGCGAGATTCCTAGATGCTATAATAATGTAAATACATTCGATAAAACTCAAAGTTTATATTTTCTATTTCTATAATTTCTTAGAATTTACAGTTTTCCTTAAGCAGCAACAACTTTCCTCAAATGAACTACAATTTTATCCACAAGATTTTCGTATCATTTTCTTTTTGTATTTATATTTATTCGTACCATTTCCAAAACGAATTTCTTTTCATGCTTTGGCAATTATGAATCTGCCAACGTTATCTGGCCAACAAATTCGTCTTGGCCAACCAACACCGGTGCCAACAATCAAATTGCATTAGCTGTCCGGCGGTCCAGCTGTCCTGGGAGCCAGCCTCTCGCTCATCTTCCACCAAGTTCAAGCCATATAAAATGCCCATGGCTACAACCTACGCATTGTGGCCAATAAACAAAAGTGTGAAGGTCTCGGTCTCGGTCTCGGACTCTTGGGTCCACACTAAAACCGCTCAGCTCTCTGGTGGAAAAGGTGCACCACGAACTGTTGACCCTGAAGATGTTGCTGCTGTTGCTGTACCTCATGTTGCTGTTGGCCATGTTGCTGCTGTTGCTGTTTCTGTTGGTCGTTGAACATTATTGGATGTGATTAATTATGCTGACATTAAATCGGCTAATAGAAATATATCTCGTTGCGTTGAAAATGATGTTGACGTGATTGTAATTGAAGTTGTTGCCGTTGCCGTTGCCGTTCCGTTGCTGTCCGCTGCCTGTGGGTTTGCCTTTGAACCCCGGCTGGGGGAAATTGCCTTTTTCCACTGCGTGCTGCTGTGCAGTTTATTGCAAATTTGTTTGTATTTATGATAATTGATGAGAAGAAATGGTGAAAAGCGCAGCGCTTATGAATACTATCCCCATTTCGGCACTGGGGCATAAATCAAAACGATAATTGACTGTTGTCCCGAGACTTTTGGCTCTTTGACTTTCACGCCAATAAAAATACAACTGAACAGCCAGATAATGGTAATGCCAGCAGAGATGTTTTTCGACAGGTGATTTTTTGCCTTATACCAAATATCCAATAAAAATAATATTATTAACATAGTTAGCGGATTATTCAATGGTTCATGCAAGAATATGCTTTCTTTTCTCCAAATCAAACTGAATACTCCACAGAGCAATTTGGCCCCAAAGCTCTGGGGTTGTGGCAGCAATTAAGCAGCCATGTCCGGGGCTATATAATCAACTTGCAACCTGCTGCAATCTGGAAGCTTGAGTTATTTGCCACGCAACGTCAACGTATTTAAATCAATTACAAACAGCAATTTGCGCCGGCAGCTTCTTCGCTCGGGCTCTGGCTCTGGCTCTAGCTCTAGCTCCGGCTCTGCCCTCCTCTGCTGAGAGTGTTCCTGCCACCAATTGAGGCATGCGTTTGTATTACAGATGGGATGACAACCTGCAGCAAAGAGCTGCAACAACTTGAATCTCGACTATGTATACGTACCGCTCGGTCGTGTTAAGTACGCGCGAATTAATGTGTTGCTAGAGTCACTACATCTTTACAGCTCCCCTCTCTCTCGCTCTCGCTCTCTCTCTCTCTATCTTCTGTATTTCTGTCTCGTGGTGCCCCAGTCTATGACTCCGCCTCTGCTGCTGCTGCTGCTGCTCCTGCTCTCGGTCCCCCCCTCCCAGATTTGTGGCAAGAATTTAACAGCCAAAGCGCCGCCTGGCAGCCTGGTAACCAGGCGTCGCGTAATTTACGTCGATTTGATGTTGCCAACATAAATTTATCGCGCGCACATTTTTCGCCAGCGATTTGTTGCAAGCGTCGCCTCCATGTTGCACAGAGAGATGTCGTTGATGATGATGCTGCTGCCCCTGCTGCTGTGTTGCATGTTGCTGTTGCTGTTGCTGTTGCTGCTGCTGCTGCTGCTGCTGCTGCCATGCTTTGATTTCGCAGAGCTGCAAAAATGTCGCAATACAATAATGAAAAAGCAAGGAAAAATCATGTTGGCATGCGGCATGGAGTGCTGTTGCGATTGGGTCTGGGATTTTCGCAAGGCAACATTTTTTAGCCAGAGATTTTTATTGACTGAAGAGGCCGCAAAAGATGAGGCAGACTGACTTTTGGTGAAGAGGAGGCGCCTGCGTGCACGAAACACGCTGCGGTGCCACTAGTGTGTGTGTGTGTGTGTGTGTGTGTTGTTGCATGTTTGCTGCTGCTGCTCCCGAGCGAGTCATGACATGTTCGAGGAGCAGGAAGTCGTTTTGCGTTTGCCTTGGCCACATTTATGAGTTACGCTTCGGACGTACATATGTGCGAGTAGTGTGTTGCAAGCACATGGCTGCCACATGCAATGTGCCACTTGTTGAGCCTCAGCCACAAGGATAACACTATGCACTTTGCTGCAAAGTTTGCAGCAGGCCTAAAAGAATTATAGATCTGGTAATAAGATATATATATAGATAGGTGGGGAGCCTTGTGCCCACATTTTCTTTGGGCCCTCCTTGCAGAGCATTTTCTTGTGGAAAGTGTAACATCAATACATTCTAGAAAACAGAGCATCCGACTTATTCCTTGATTCTTGGGTTTATTCGAGTTGCAGAACATTTCCTTTGCGTTGATATCGATTGTAGAGCATCTCAACTTCTGGTGTTTGTTCGCTGGACATCTTGCCCCTTGCTGTTGGTGTTGTCTAGCTTTCTTGCAACTTGTTTTCTGCCTAGGCCAGCAAATGATGTCATTAGTACAGACGGACACGGTACAGTGTACACGGCTGCCAGGGCAGGGTACAGTACAGCACACGCAATATGAAATTAAGAAATTAAGTGGCAGCAGTTAGCAACTCTGCAGCATGCAGCATGCAGCATGTAGCAGCCACCATCCAGTCCCGAGGGCAGCACGCCATTCCAATTGTAAATAGATCAGAGCTTCATGCAAATTGCCATGGACAGCCGCTGAAGGAAGAGGATCGGATCTATTGGATGGGTGGGTGGTTGTATGATGTCTGCGAGTATAGGCCTGGGCCTGGGCCTGGGCCGTTGAGGCGGAGCCAGCAGGGAGATACCCAATTACAGGGAGATACGAGTATTGGCAATTGACAATTGGGGTTGATCGGAGCGAGACCGAGTGATTTATGCACCGAACCATTTAAAGTCCGCGGCGGTTCCATAAACAAATTGTCGCCGTACTCTCTAAATGGCCATAGCTCTCAGTTGGCTGCTGTTTCTGTATCTGTATCTGTATCTGTTGTATCTGCTGCTACTACTACTGTTGTATCTGCTGCTGCTCTGAAATTGAGCTGTAATTGAATTGCACTGCACTTCAGGATACTATTGGGGCTGGCTGGTTAGTTTTTGTTTTTTTTTTTGTTGCCATCTTGCAATTTATTGCAATGCATTTCACAATTAAAACAACACAGACCCAGACCCAGCCATGCAGCTAGCCACGTCATTAGTTTTCGGCCCAAACAAATATGGCCATTGTGTGTATGTGTATATGTATGTGTGTGTTTGTTACGAATTCAAACATTTTGCACATTTGTTTTTGGCCGCTGATAATTTGCTGCTAGACGCTGACTGACTCCCCAACAGGCTGCTGCTGTTGCCACTGCTGTTTGCCACTGCAACAATGTTGCACCAACAGCAGCAGCAGCAGACCGCAAACTAATTTTGGCCAATCATTTTGAGACTCTTCAACATACATATGTTTTTGGTTTGGTCTGCCGAACTTGGAAAACCGTTCCCAACTAAATCACAGGAATAACCCAAAGCCAAAGCCAAAGCCAAAGCCAAAGCCATAACCTATGCTGTAGCCAATACCGAACACAAACGAGACCAAACCATACCGAAGTAGTATAAATATCATTGTCAAATGCGCTTTTAATTGATGTGGACAGGCCTCGAACATATTGGACAGCCGTGCTGGACACTCGAGGCAGATCTGACAAGCTCACATTAGCAATAAAATACATACACATATATATGTATAATTGGAGTCCCCTCCCCTCCACACCCCTCTCCAGCTCTATCCCTCATTTCATTTACAACTCGAGTCTAGGGTAATCGAGACTTTTGTTTCGAATGTTCGAATCCGAAGTCTTGGGGGATTTTTTGTTTCTTTTTTTTTTTTTGGCTTGTGGCTCTCGTTGCACTCTATGCGGCGTGATTTATGCCTTCCAACGGAAATTTATTTCATTTTTAATGAGTAATTTACACAAAATTGCATTAATTTGGCCAGAGCCAGAGCCAATACCCGGCCCGGCCTAGCCCGGACCACAAAACGCAACAAGACATGGCAAATTTCTGACATTTCCTTGATTTATGTGCTCTGGAAATTGATCTCTTAACTGAATGGAATTTCTTGTTTAATTGTTAAATTTAATTTGAATTCTTTTGTGCGGCCATAAAGTGGTGGCAGCCAGGCCGCAGGAACAAGCAACAGAACAACTGGCCGTAATGTTGGAATGATTTTGATATGAGGAAAGTGGTGCTTACTCCATAGTAATTCCAAATGATTCTCATAAAACAAGTACACTAAAAATTCAATAAATCTTGAAAATGAATGGTATTTTTTTTTTTAGGTTTTTAAATTCGAATTCTGATCATTCTTTTTCTTTCACTCCAAGCACTTGCTGCCAATTAACGCAAAAATAGCAAGCAGTGCAACATTCGCGCAGTGCTTCAATTATTTCCATATGCGCAAGCAGTTCAAATAAATGGCTGACTAATCCCCTAAACGTAAACTAAATGGTAAATTAATCTCTTGATTTAATGAGATTTTCCTTGCAAGTGTGAGATTTAAATTTGAAATCATTCTTGGCCCGACGATTGGACCACACCAACAGCGCATGGCCCCCAGAAAGTGCTGCCAATTAACGCAAACATAGCCAAGCAGAGTGCTGCAGTGGCAATGTTGCAACGATTTCCATATGCGAAAGCAGTGCAAGCAGACCCAAAGACTTTGGAGATGATTTAGTGGCCGAACCATCTACGGGCAGCCAATGGACATATGTGTTTCCATGTATCCATGGGATACACATTTTAATTAATATGTACAAGCATCACCTAATGAAGCGGCTTGCCTGCGGCAGCGGCAGACCACTGCAGACGTGACCAACACGGTTGTCTGGTATTTTTGGTATTTTTACAACACCCCAGCTGCCACAGAAAGGGGCAGAGAGAGAGAGGCTGGCAGAGAGATGGCAGGCATTTCCATAGCAAATGCGAAATGATGGAAAATGGTGCGAATGCGAATGCCTTAAACCGAATGCCACTGCTGCTTACAGCTGGCTTACATTATATGGCCAAAACACCTAAGGCCATGATTTATAGTTTGTGGTAAATTAAGAAATTAAAATGCTTTTATGGACAGTCGTTCAAGCGGTAGGCCATACAGCCAGCCGCCCGTAGGAGAACAGCTTCTGTTTTCTGTTTTGGTTTCTTTCTCTCTCTCTGTCCCTAGCAAATTAATTGCCAAAATGTTTGATAAGATTATTTTTCTGCATACGCCGCCAAAGCCCCACGCCCACGCCACCCACCTGCCACCCCCAGGAGCTAAGCCATGGATTTTCTTAATTAAAATTTTCGGTTGCATGCCACTTGAAAAATTGTATTACTCAAAAGCTAGCAGCAGCAGCAAATTGTTGCCAGATATTAATGTAGCTTTGTAATTGGTTTTTCTCAAGTCCAAGTCACGTTAAGTCAATTAAGAGAAATGCATTTTAGTATAGAAACGGAACGAACAAATGGATGGTTGGATGGGTGGATGGATGGATGGATGGATGGATGGATGGATGGATGGATGGTAGTAGCAGTTGCACAACAAATTATTGTTCAACTGTCTGTTGATAGACATAGCGGAAGGCAGTGGTAAATTGAAAGTGAAAACTTCTTGAGAAAGAAACTTATAAACTCATAAAATATGTATGTCTTCAATAAATGGAAACAGAAATAGCTCTAACAACAAATTAATCATAGCAATAGCTTAATCTTCAGAATGGTTCTTGGAAAAAAGCACTACGATCATGTATATCAATATATTAGCTACGAGCGTGCATACATAGCTAGGCTTTTCATATCATAATTATATTTCATGCTTACATTTATTTACTACTTAAATTTACTGTTCATATTTAAAGTAAATATTTTAATGAAAATTATTAAATAAAGAACTTGTTACATTTTAATTGACTATCTTAAATTAAATATTTGTTGTCCTTAAATGGTTTTGCCGTAGCGTACGATATTTCCAGTATTCATGGTCGGTATTGGTTCAAGTTTTCTGTTCAAAGTGTTCTCATAGCAACACTACGTATGTGCCCTGCTGAACAGAAGCCTCTATCTATGCTCTGCGGCCGGTTCTGGACTTACAGTACATAGTACATAGACATAGAAAGTACGAGTGCAACGCCTCGAAGAAGATCTCCACTGACTCTAGATAGACTCGTATAAAACCTTGAACCACATTACCATTTAAGCTCTATTAGCAGCGCCAAATATTTCAAGCCATTTCATAAGGGGGGTTGGTGGGTTGGTTGGGGGGGAAATCGACGTTAATTGGTTCTCGTGTTGGTAGCATAGTATTTCTGTTGCTGCCACAGGCAGACACACGAGGAAACGAAGACGCAACGCGGCACTACTGGACTCATGTTGCGCCATCGCATCGCGCACTTGTTGCCACCGATTGCTCTGACCAAATGCGGATCCCCCACTCTCTTGCCAGCCATCAGCGAATGCCCAGAACAAGCTCGTTAAACGTTTTCCGATTGCAATTGCGCTATAAATTCTACCAAAAATGTAACTAATGAAGTGTTATGAAAGGTGCTCATAAATCGTTGACATCGATTGTAGTGGGTCTGAGTCGGGGAGAGAAGAAGAGGTGGGAAGATCAGAGGAGCACACACCGAGTGGTGGAGAGGAGACAGACCTGAATAGAATAGATCTGAGCTGAGCTGAGCTGAGCTGAAAGCATTGCCGTGCGAACCTTATCAAAGTAATGAAAGACAATATTCAGGTAACATTCGAATTCAATCCATAACTCAGAATACTCGTATGTACAACAATGTGATCATATGTTAGTATCCGCTACCGTAGCTCTAAATTCTGTTTATTTCTGCCCAAGTTTCAAACAGATTGCAGTTTTGTATGACTGCTCGGAGAATAATTTGTAAATAAAACGGACAAATACGACAACTTCAACTCTTGGTTTTTAATTCTGATTCAACTTGTTGCTCGTGATTCGTGATTCGGCAGAACATATACTAAAATTGGAACAGCTTGATGTTTATTGTCTTATTTTCACTGCTATAGAGATATATAAAAACAACCGATCAAGTACTTAGTGTTTCAGCTGTCCAGTAGTTCCGGTTGGGACTATTTTCAGAGAATATATGGAAAATACGGCAAACGAAGAGCCGGAGGTCTTGTCCTTCACAAAGAAGTTTCTATTGATATTGTGGAAGAATCTATGTATGCTCTTTGGACGCAAAGGGCAGTTGGCTCTTTTAATAATATTTGCTTTTGTAATTCCGCTGGTGTTTGCTTTCCTAATATGGCAAGCTGAAAATGAATACAGCATTAAGCATGAGCATGAGCAGCAAACACTAATACAGTAAGTCGAACCACTAATTATAACTAAACAAAAATATTATTTACTATTGTATTCAATTGTTGCAACAGAAACGGTCAAGTTTTCGTATTATACTCGCCGCAGAACAAAATTCTTGAGTCGCTTATTAACGGAGTATCCTTTCCTGAATATGACGGCAGCATTACGATGTTTGTTGGGGGCTATGTCGATGCCAAGACCTTGGAGGCAGTGCTTAGAAGAGATGCTCCGAGCGAAGGGGTGTGCGGCATAGAGTTTCCCGATGAATGGTCCGATATATCCGAATTGCCGCATAGGTTTCGATTTGCCCTGCGGTTTCCCATTACCAAAGAAAAACACTTCAAGACGAATCGCCTGATATCGCTACACAACGACAAACACGAATACCAGGAAAGTGGGTTTCTACTTATTCAGAGGGAAATCAGCATACAGTATCTGCAGAAAAAGAACTCCACCCAAGCTGTGATTCGACCGAAACTCGAACAACTATATACAAATGTTGAACTTATTTATGGCGATTTTCTTCCTTTAATTTTATTGTGTGTCTTTGCAGTCCCGTTCGTATTAGATGTTAAGGTAAGACTAAGTAATTCTTTAAGCAGTTCTTTAAGCGTTTCATTTGGCAGGACATTGTCGAGGAAAAAGAGCTTCAGCTGAAGGAAATGTTAAGCATCTTCGACGTAAGCAACTCTCTGCAATGGCTGGCCTGGTATGTCAAATCCATGATAATTACAATCATAATATCGCTGTTCGTTGCGAGTATTTGGACGCTAATCGACATCAGAAGAATTTGGCCCTTTCAAGGCATGCCCCTTCTAGCTCACACCGGCTGGTCCGTCTTTCTCTTTTTTATGCTTGTGTGCAGCCACTCTTTCATATGCTTTGGCTTCCTCGTTAGCTCCTTCTGCTCTCGCAGCATTTGGGTTGGCATCATTGCCCCCCTTCTGCTTATTGCCAGCTCTGTGCCCACAATAATCGCGGACAAAGACACCACGGGGACACTGGCGAGCATCGTGTGCAGCATTTTTGTATGCTCGGCCATGGGGATGGGCTTGGATCGAATTGTCATATGGGAGGAAGCAGGTCTGGGTTTGCAGTGGAGCAATCTGTTCAAGACGTCATGGCTCAATGACAGCATAAGCGTGGGTGCGATACTGTTAATCATGCTGCTGGTTAGCTTGATCTCGATCCTCATCTGTCTATACATAGAGCAGGTGAGGCCGGGTGAGTTTGGCACGCCACAGCCGTGGTCTTTCCCGTGCACCAAACGGTTTTGGTGTCCGGCCAAGTACATGCGACGTGTTTTATCCCTCCCGGTCTGGTATCCTGTCCAACGAGGGAACTCCAAGCTCGTGAATGCCAACGCCAAGGGCCAAATATCTGGTGTTCAAATCAAAAGTCTCAGTAAAAGCTTTGGCAAGCGACAGGTGGTCACTCGCCTCACATTCGATTTGTTTGAGAACGAGATCATGGTGCTCCTGGGACACAATGGCGCTGGCAAGACGACTACCATACAAATGTTGACGGGGACTATTCAACCCAGCTCCGGCACAGCGATTATCAATGGCTACGACATACAAACCGAACGGCTCCTGGCCCGTCGATCCTTGAGTATTTGTCCGCAGAAGAGCATATTTTTTGGTGGCTTAAGTGCAGCCAGCCACCTGCGATTCTACAGCCGGCTCAGAGGTCTAAAGGGAGCAGCGGTCAAGCAGGAGGTGGACAAGTACTTGCAGAAGCTTAGCCTACAGGAAAAGGCCAACAGCTCGGCCCGGAGTCTGTCTGGCGGTACCCAGCGTCGGCTTGCGTTGGCCTGCGCCCTGTGCGGCAATGTCAAGGTTGTGTTCTGCGACGAGCCCAGTTCGGGTCTGGATCCCAGCTCGCGGCTCGAACTATGGAAGCTGTTGCTGGACGAGAAGCAGGGGCGCACTATTCTGCTCACCACCCATCAAATGGACGAGGGCGAAGTATTGGCTGACCGCATTGCCATCATAAGCGATGGCCGGCTCCGTTGCCTGGGCACATTGGCGTCCCTCAAGAAACAGTACGAAACGAGCCATCTGCTCACCTGCGAGAAGGGCCCACGGTGCGATGTGCCCAGATTGACCCAGCTGATAGCCGAGCACGTCCCCCACACGCGTCTACAGAGTAACATTGGATCCGACGTGTCCTATCGGTTACCTCACCGCTTTTTGAGATCCTTTGGGTCACTCTTCAACGACTTGGAGCAACAGAAGGAGCAGCTGGATGTTGTGGGATTCGGTCTTAGCTCCGCCAGTCTTGCAGAAATATTTATGTCGCACGGTGCGGAAGATCTTGGGAGTGGCGGTGGCGGTCGCACCAGCGGAGGCGGATTGGATGAGCAGAGGCAGAGGCAGGCACAGAGACGTCGTGACAATTGTTGCCTGTGCTGCCTAGGCCAGTGGGAGGCCATGCTTTTGAAGAAGATCTTATACATTTATGATAAGAAATGGATGCTTCTGGTTATCCTGCTGCTGCCTCTAGTCATCTACCTTCTAACTATTATTCGAGGGCAATCAAGCTCCTATATGAAGAGGCTACCGCTAACACTGGCTGATTACAAAAGCGATGACGTCTTAATATTATTGCAACCGAAATCGGACGCTCGCCCTATGCGGGATATATCCAATGCCTACCAAGAGTTAGCCCAGCAACACTGCACCGTCGAAAGAATAAGCCAGAATGTAGGCGACTATATCGGCCCGGGGCAAGAAACGCCCGAAAGGATGTACGAAATAAAGCGCAGCCTTATAGCGGCAGTCACCGTCGACCAAGAGATGATCGTCTGGAGTAGAAATGATCCCTTCCTGCATAGTGCTCCACTTTCGCTCAACCTCGCGTTCAACGCCATGGCCAAAGCAGTGGTGGGTCACGAGGCGAGTATAGAGGTAACCAATGCCCCCTACCAATGGGGGGAATATGGAGAGAGTGATACACAATTGACTATCCCACTGACCATTTCTGTTTCAATATATCTGTCCATTGTCCTGGCGATATTCGCCATCTTGGTGGTGCAGGAGAAGGTAACGCAGATACGGATGCAGCAACAGATGTCCGGCGTAAACATGGTGACCTACTGGCTTACCCACTACATCCCGGACTTGGTTCTCTACTTTGTGTTTTCGCTGGCACTGCTAGTGGCGGTGCACGAGTCGTGCCATCCCGGGGACATGCTATTGATTTTGATGATCATAGGAGTGGCGAGTCTACCCTTTACCTATATAATAGCATGCCTTTTCAGAAATGCTGGCACTGCTGTGGTCATAATTTCCACGATCCACATTCTGATCGGTAGGATTTTAAAACTTCAGTCTTCAGAGAAGCATTTTAAATTAAGCCCCAAATCCGTTTCTCCTTTGCGTAGGTGGGTTGTTTGCCATCCTCATGGTAATGGTGTATCACAGAGTAGACGAAACGGAGTTTCGGTGGATTATATACGTATTTTACCCTTACCCTGTGTTTACTGGCACATTTGCGGTCGCAAACGGCTTTGAAAGGTTTATGCGGTGCCATGCTGATTTCATCCCAGTTGAAAACTTAGATGAGCTCAGGTTGAATTGTACTCCCGGCCTAACACCTATAAATTACTATTGCAATTGCTTCGGTAAGTATCAAGACACACACTTTGAGCGCACTCACATATCACATAGCACATTTCCAGTTACATATGGAGAGATGTATTACCGATCTTATTTTCGAACTTGATTGAAACTTAACTTGTTTAACATATTGACATATCATGTCATAATGATGCATATGAAACTATCTAAAAGAAATCCCAGAAAAATTTCCTAATATCGACGTATCTTTTATTCACCCCAGAAATTTTCGTTCCGTGCAAATATCCTTAACATTAGACTTAAAAAAAATATCAATAATCATTTTTGGGTACATTAAGGGACAACAAATTATTCACATTGAAATATTTTCTTAGGTTTCGCTGAAATCGGCTTTTGTACCGTTGACCGCGAACACACACTTATATTTTTGTCCCCTGCGAATGCCTGGCTTTTTTTTCAATTATCTGGAAAACGAATATTTTCCCCAAAATCATCCTTGGCACCATTACTGGGCTATTTAAGAGTTTTAAGTTATGCATATTGTGAAATTAAAAATCCTTTTCACAATATTTTGACTATTTTTTCTCTTTAAATGCGTACAAATGTGCCGTGCGACATCATGGAAATGACCATGTGGGCAGTCGTAAGCCTTGCAAGTGGTAAAAAAGGTCAAAGTTAGAGGGATCTAAAAATCCTATAAAATAGCACTTGATTACAAATATTGATAATGAATGCAAAGGTCGATTTTGGGGAACGGTTCATTTTCGGGATTTGTGAAATAAAGAACAACGTATTTGCGCGGGACTGAAATATGAGTGGCTTTCACGTCGATCAATTCAAACTTAGATTTAAGCGAAAATTGAGTCAATATATTGATGCGAATTTCCGATAAATGTTGTGCATTGATGTCCCTTTAAAGTGGCTATAATTTTACGCAGAAATGATTTTTAGCTTCTTTTTAAATTTAGTTTAAGCCTCTGTCGCACCTTATATCGCACGCGACATTTCGCACGGGACAGAAATATCTTGGCTTAATAAAGGTTTAAAATATACCATTAACCGATATTGAGCAAACTTCTAGGAACAACTTTTAACGAGAATAAGTTTTCCTATAGGTAGTCAAGGAAAACATGACTATAAAAATACCGAAATAATACCAAAAAGTACCGAAATAATAACCAAAAATACCGGAAAAGTGAAGATTTGCTTATTTGCATAGGTTTTGAGATCAAAGTTAATCAAATTATATGTCAATTGGTTAAATTAGAGATTCAATATTTTTAGAAAATAGTATCGAGACAAATGTTTTTGGAATAGTGATTTTATAAACTTTAATTTGAATGTGCTCGTTGGACTTTTTGCCGAAAACGGCCTTATGTTAAATTTCTCTCACAGATATCCTGGATTGGGTGGAGGTGAAGTATCTGCTTATTTCTGGTATTATCTACTTGCTGATGCTGTTTTTCGCCAATTACATTACCACAGTGTGGTATGGCCTGAAATATATTTTGTTTTGGTTGTGTTTAAAAAAAAAGCCAGCAAGCGACGATGAAGATGTGGCTGCTGCGGCCGAAAGGATAAGTAAAATGTCGACCGAGGATCGCAAGAAACATGCTCTGGTCCTGAAACGTGTCTCAAAAAGATTCTGTTGCGTGTCTGCCGTGAGGGGAATATCCTTCACTGTCAAACCGTGAGTAGCGGACTAAACAGCAGCCATAGTAATAACTAAACCTCAAATTCACTGCAGGGGCGAGTGCTTTGGTCTGCTGGGTGCCAACGGGGCCGGTAAAACGACTACCTTTAAGATGATTGTAGGCGAGATATCCTCGACGATGGGGAGTATTCATGTCAGAGGCTACAGCCTCAAATGGAGTCCCACAGCTGCGAGGAAACAGATCGGCTACTGCCCCCAGCACGACACGCTCTTCGACTTCTGCACTGGCCGTCAAACACTCAGGATATTCCTTTTGCTGCGCGGCACACCCCGGAATCTCGTCACAGAAGCATCTGAAAAGCTGGCCTCCGACTATGGCTTTTTCAAGCACCTGGACAACAAGGTCAAGGACTACAGTGGCGGCACGAAGCGAAAGTTAAACGCAGCGGTGGCCGGTGAGGGCTCATCGCTCATTTGTCTGGACGAGCCCAGCTCTGGAGTCGATCCAGCGTCCCGGCGGCATGTGTGGAATGTCCTCTCCTCACTGCGTGACAGCGGGAAGGCAGTGTTGCTTAGCTCCCATAGCATGGAGGAGGTGGAGGCCCTCTGCACTCAATTGGCTATTATGGTGGATGGGAAAATTCATTGCCTGGGATCGCAGCAGCGCATCAAGAATAAATTAGCCCAGGTTCTGGTGCTCAAGTTAGTTGTGGAGACGAGTCCGGAAAGGTGAGTAGGAATTTAAAGAGTCTCCAACGGCCGTATAAATTGAACCCTTAAATCCACCCACACAGCATGGCCCACACTCTTAAGACGATAAAGAATCAAATGAATTTAGACTATCCCAATTCATGGCTAGAGTAAGTTGTATTCGGACCAGCCAAACATACCCCTAATGGTGGCTCTTTCAGGGAGGAGTTCGGTGGCAGGCTCACTTACCACATACCCACTGACAAACTGCGATGGTCGAGAGTATTTTTATACATTGAGAAGAATCAGAGCAGCTGGAAGGTGGCGGACTATTCTCTGGCGCAGCCGTCGCTGGAAGATGTATTTCTGGACATTGTCAAGAAAAAGTCGAAGAAGAAGAATCAAAGCAGGCAGGCAGAGTAGTGCCACCATTATGGATTCTCCGAAATCGGACTATCCCAACTGTAACAATGTATAGTGACGACTGCTCGATCAATTAACATCAAATATGTATCCCTCTAATGATAGGCGAAGTGATTCGTTTTGTTTTTTGACTCAAACCTTATGACCAAATTGATAGTATACGATATCTATTGTAGGCTAGAGACCTTAGGTAACAACTGGCGAAAAAAAAAAAAATTAATTCTGTTTACTATACAAATGTTGTTAGATATTTTCTGAAGTGGCTAAATACTTGATTTGATACATCTCCTTTCTGTGAAAATTTCAGTAACACCACAACCGAAACAAGGCCTCGGGCGAACCTTTTCCCAATTATACCCAATTCTATCTAATAGTATTGTATGCAATATATTATAAAATATGTATACCTATGTAGGTATACGGGACAAACAGATGGACATGGCTATATACACTCGGCTATTGATGCTGATCTGGAATACATCTATATGTACTTATACTATACAATCTGACACAATCTATGGCGTCCTTCCGGCTGTTTCCTACGTGCTTTTACTCGTAAGTAAAGATTCGGACTAATATAGGAACCGCCGCGCATGAAGAAGAGCGCAATGGAATGGAAGTCAAAGTCAATAAATACCCAAACTTGCATTAAGTTGCAAGTTGGGGTTGTCCTTAATAAACACGAAATCGAACGTTACACAATTTCTTTCGTTATTTGTAATTGTTTGGGGATGATAGACACAATAGTAATACATACGATACATACTCGTACGAAATATAAGCGATCGGTTGGATAGAAGAGAAGAGCTTTACAAAAGCTGAAAAGCTCTTAATCGCAGCTTATCTCAGCCAGGGAAGATGTTCTGTGGATGAGACAATAATCTCCATGCTACTCCTCGAACTGTTCACTGAAATTGGGCATATTGGGCAGTAACTTTAATCAATCAATTTCTATCATCAGTCCTTAGCCTTTACAAGGTTCGTACGTATGTCTTCGATTTTAGTCCCATTATACGGTATCTAGAAGAACACTCTGCCTTCACTAATCATTGCTTATCAGTATGTATTCCGCTTAGCATATTCCACTTTCAGTTGTTCGACAAAAGCAAAAGATTAGACTGGATTTGACTGTACGCGAGTGAAGATGTTGTGGATCACTCGGTTGTTGGTGCTGCTACTGTGGCTGGTGCTGACCTTTGGTCAGCTTGGTGTCCCTGCACAGCCCCAATCGCAAGCACAGGCCCGGTACGACCACACGCGCATTTATCAAGTAGAGCTGGCGAGTGCCGATCACGTGCAACTTTTCCAGGCGTTGGAGCTGGCAAGCGATTCGTGCTCGTTCATGGGCCATGCCCGAGTGCCGGGACAGAAACTGACGATCATGGTGACCTCGCACAAGGCGGCCGACTTCGATGACCTGTTACAGAGCTACAACGTGAGCCACCGCATCCTGAACCACAATTTCCAGGCTCTGATCGATGCCAACTACCGCGAGGTGGCACCCGAGGGCACTCCGCCAGATCAGTTCGACTGGAAACGCTACTTCCAACTGGACAGCATCTACGCCTGGCTCGAGTTTCTGGCCCAGCAGCGGCCAGAGGTGGTCACCCTGGTGGATCTGGGGGCTAGCACCCAGGGACTCCCCATCAGAGGTGTGAGGATTGCCTTTGGAGGGGAGAATCTTACCAGCGTCTTTGTGGAGAGCGGGATCCATGCGCGCGAATGGATCGCCCCGGCCACGGCCACGTATTTCATCGAACAGCTTCTGAACTCCAAGGATGCAGCTGTGCAGACGCTGGCCCGCTCCCAGAACTGGGTGATCTTTCCCACAGTGAATCCAGATGGCTATCGCTACACGTTTAAGGGCGATCGCATGTGGCGCAAGAACCGCTCTCTGTTCGGAATATGCCGGGGTGTGGATCTGAACAGAAACTTTCCGTTTCACTGGAACGCGACGGGGGCCAGTGGCGATCCCTGTCGCTACGACTACTCCGGACCGTCGGCGGGCAGCGAGGTGGAGACGCAGCGCATCGTTCAGTTCCTAGAGAATCGCATCCAGTCGGAGCGGATAAGGACCTTCATTTCCCTGCACAGCTACTCCCAGCTGATCATGTTCCCCTATGGCCACACGCCAGAGCGAGTGGAGAACTATCAAGATCTGAAGGAGATCGGACAACTGGCAGCCCAACAGATCAAGAAGCAGAGTGGACGAATCTACAGGAGTGGCAGCATCTACGAGACCATATATCCCTCTAGCGGCGGATCCAAGGACTGGGTTCATGGTCATCTAAAGGTGCCCATTACCTTCACGTACGAGCTGCGCGGACCACCGGACAGCGAGGATCTGTTCATTTTGTCCGCTGGTGAGATTGAGTCCACGGCCAGCGAAGCCTTTGCCGCACTGCAAACGATCGTGGAGGAGGCTGGCAAACGTGGCTATTACCAGTGAGAGCCACTACAGATCCCACTCCAAGCATCAGCAGCAGGCAGGCAGCAGCAGCATCGCATCTGATGATGATGATAAATGTCGTCTGGCCTGGCAGTTCACATGAAAAACACATTACGCGCCAGCCAGCGTTTCTTAATGCTAAATAATGATGGCAAAATCATGACACAAAACCTCATAATAATGTTGGTAAATCAAAGCAAATATAGCCAGAGACTCGAACGAGCAGAGCAAAGCCGTATGCCTTATGCCTTATGCCTTATAGAAATACAAAATACTCGTAGTTGCAACTTGCAACTATTACAGTTACGATGCCATTGTTATTGTATTGTACACTTGCCACGGCCATGTGGTCCCTGGATGGGGCCTATCCATTCAAAGATGGATGCGGCTTGTGGTGCGGCTGAAGGTTAGATCTTCTAGTATGATATTTATCAAGAACAGGATAAGGCAATAAATGTGTCTATAGAATTGTGTTTGGCGTGGGAAACGCGAACAGTTGATTGTACTTAAAGGGAAGTCCATTCAAGTATCTCATTAGTTTGTTTAGTTCTTTCAAATAAGTTGGATAGAGATTGCTTAAGATGATGAGTGCGAGAGATATACATATGTACATATGTATGTAATTCTAAACATTCTATTGACAGATAGTTAAAATAATGATTAATATATTTGATGGGAGTGTTTATACCTTAAAGACAAATCTGTTTTCAAAGATAATGTTCAAATTCGAAGAATTTATTAAGTCTACTTCGAGGGAATTTCTTGAAAAATAAAAGATAATACGAGGACAGCTTATGATGCCATGTGTAAAGCAAAAGTAGGAGGAAGGACAAGTATTTTGACACAGACTTAATCCAGGCTGTGATCTGGAGATTTCCTGGAAGTTTGAATCAGCCTGAACTTTGATAGTCTTTGATCCCATGTCCCATATTCGTAGAGTATCTTTCGGTTAGCAAAAAAGTGTATAAATAGTGCGTCCTAGCTGCAAGAGATTTTCCAGCACCAGAACTCTGGCAGCCGACAGGCAAGTTATGAACCTGTGCAGCCCCGCGACAGACAATATGCATGTTGCACACACACACACACACACACTGAGAGACAACTGCAACATGCGACTAGTAACACGTTACTGGTGCTGCCGACATAGCAGACTTGTTGACGGCAATTGTCGGGGCCTTTTTTGTATTCTTTTTCGTTTCTGCTTTTTGTTGTAGTGGCTTATGCCATTATAATATATAGTTAGTCTTATTGCTGTCTGTCTTTATGGAGAGGAGAGCTATGGCAGCCACACACATGTCAGACATTGGCCGGTTAATAATGTTGCTCCCGCCGCCGTGGCTGAGGCCGCGGAGATGACGATGCCTGCCGCAATGTTTGGCGGAGATAGATATTGATGTTGGCCATAATCACGATCTAATTTATTTACAAATTTGTGTTGAAATCATACGTTCAAAGTCGTGTTTAAAAAGGTTCTGGCATGATTTATGCGAGCGTTGAAATCCACCAGCAACAAATACCAGCAACAATGGAAATTCCAATAGCAGCACACAAATTTCTCACAGTCCCGCGGATCGTTTTGGAAAATTTGCTTCTTCTGCCTTGATGTGGACCCTAATTGATTGGCCAAGTGGCAGTGGTGGAAGAGCAGCCGCAGAGAGAGTGCAGGAGGGGTGCTTGTAATAGTGCTGGAAACCAGGAACCAACCGCTTTTGAGTTAGCTAATTTAGATTTATTGCGCAAATCGCAACTTGATGCGTGATGCCGCCAAGACATGGCCCACAGTCGCCTCTCCCTAGTCTTCCTTCGCCAGCAACAGTAACAGCAACAGCACCAGCTACTCCTCCGCCTCCTCCTCCTCCTCCGCTATAATCCGGGTGTTGCATGTGGCCATTTGTCATCGGGCGAGGATCGTGTGCTGCAGCTGCGATTTCAGTTTGTTTCAAACAGGCACGATGTAAAAGCCCCCAACATGAATCTCTTTCTCTCGCGCTCTCGCTATAATCTCGGAAATGTTGATAAATTGAACGATTGTTGATTTTCACGCTGCCGCTGCCATTGCCCTGGTCCCTGTGCCTTTGGGGCCGGGCCGTGTCACAGTGCCATAGTGCTTGGAAATAAACATATCAACATGATAAATAAGAGGCCCATAAGCGAGCCAGGTTATCAGCGGACAGCGGACAAGCGGACAGTGGGACACCGGACACAGAGTCCCGGCTACACGCTAACCGAAGGACAACCTCATAAATCAGGCAGGCTCTTTCTCGAAAAAATGAACAAAATGTGAGCAGTTTTAATCGCTGATTTCCGCTTCATAAGAAATGGAAATAAAGACAGACAGCGAGAATCGCAAGTAATTTAACAACAAAAAACTCGACAAAAATAAAGAGAATTACAAATAAAGGTATATTCAAAACTGGTTTACTGGCAAAAGAGACGCGCAAAGGCACACACTCGAGACTTTGGACAGTCGAAACTTTTTGGGGCAACCCTCGCTTTCTACACTGCACTGCACAAAAAGGAGACTCGATCCGACGGCTGCTTCTTCTCGGTTAAAGTTAAATTATCTTCTGATGGTTTATTGAATTTATAGGGCTTTGTGTGTTTCTAGTTTGTTTTGTTTGTTGTATTTACGGGCGACTCGGATTAGTCGCTCATTTGATGAACAGTAAAACTAAGTTTACAAAACTTTCGCCTCGGACAGATCGTCCAGGGGCTTGCTGGGTGGCGGGATCTTGTACTCCGTCTCGGGGGTCTCGTAGATCTTCTCCTCCTTGGGCTCCACCACAGACACGTTGTCGGGCAGTGGCTTCTTGGGGCCAATCTTGTTCTTGGGATCATAGGGCAACATGATCTTGACCTTGATGCCGAGCACTCCCTGGCGCAGCAGCACGTGACGTGTGGCGGTCTCGACGTAGTCGTTGCACGGATCACCAGAGTGGATCATCAGGCCATCGACGAACTTCATCGACTTTGCACGTTGACCACGCAGCTTGCCGGACACGACAACCTCACAGCCCTTGGCTCCCGACTCCATGATGAAACGCAGCACACCGTAGCAGGCGCGACGGACGGCCAGTCCTCCGGTCAGCTTGTAACGCAGCGACTCAGCCTGGGCGATGGCGCACAGACCACGGGTTGCGACCTTCTCGGCGTACAGCTCGATGCGGCCGGTCTCGAAGTTGAAACGCTTCTGGACCATAGCGGTCAGCTCGCGGATGCGGCGTCCCTTCTCGCCCAACACCTGCTGGGTCTTGGTGGCCATGATGATGATCTCAGTGCGGGAAGGGGTCACACGCACCTCCACACCGGAGTAACCATCCTCGGCGAGCTCGCGAGTCAGGAACTCGTTTAGCTCAGCCTTGAAGATACCGTCGGAGACGAACTAAAATGATGTAAACACCAATTATTAGCAATGATTCTACACCATAATCCACTGCAGCCGCTCCCTGCTCTAACTGTTGTTGTTCTTCAATTGACACGGGAGGTGCTCCACGCTGCCTCCAACAAATTGCAGACGCCAGGCCAGCCAGCGGTTTGAGGTTATCTACGAATGCACTTCACTTTCCGACGTTCGGCGCAGATTTTTCACACAACTTTACGAAAACATCATACAGCCGGGCGCGTTGCACTTTCCTCTGCATTTTCCAATGCGATTTGCGCTAAATTACCTTGCGTTTCTTCGAAATTGGGAGGCTGGCATTCATTTTGACAACTCGCACGGAAACGTGGTAAGCAGAAAAGAAAGAAGAGCAGAATTTATCGTTAAACTATCAACCCTCAGAAATATACCGAAATATACCGTCTCATTTTCAAAATATACCGCAAATATACCGATGAAAAATCGACCTTAGCCCACTGACGCCTCCTCTATTCAAACAGCTCAACAGCTTGCGGTAAATGGTTACTGATTGTAATTTCTTCTAGTATATCCATGCAATCTTTCCTCTGAACTCAACAAGCACCCAGGATATCTTTCACCTGAACTGCGCTTAAATTATTCAATTTGCGTTGTTTTCGGTGGAATATTTAAATACAACCTTGGCCTACAATGGGTTAATCGGTGTGCGCCAAGGATTGGAGACCATATTATTATTATTATTATTATTATTATTATTATTATTATTACTACTATTCTAATCGGATTGATAAATAAATTTTCTACGAGATATGCTAGCTTTAACTGCTCACTTTTATTACATTTTTTCTGAAAAAAAAAGCTTTTAACGAAAAATATCAAGCATAGAATGTAATCAGTAAGCCAGTAATCGTTCCTATTGATCAATTTTGATATTCTGTTGAATAATGTTGGCTAATTAACACTCTCAGCTCTGCCCACATGGTTTTGATTACATTTACCTACGAGAACTTTTCGTTTAAGAACTGGCAGTGGATTGTCTGAGCTAATTTTGGTATTTTTTTATATTAGCCTTTTATTAAAATACTGAAATATTGAAAAAAAAAGCTGATTAAATATACCATTATAATGCAATATACCTCAATGTCAATATATACCGAAAAGTATAAAAAACGGTTTCTTCAGATCAAATTTATTTTGTTTAAACAATTAATTAATTCAATTATATGTCAGTAAAATATCGGGGTACGACAACCTCCGTCTCAGATTCTGAAGCAACAAAAAAAATGTCCCCGATGGACCGCGATTTATCAAGATTTTACCTGCAGAAAATATTTGGCGGTCATCCATTTCATTTTTGCCCACATATGTATGCTTTTGAATTTAATGCCGGGCTATAATATTGTTGAGAAATTAGACGCTAAGTTTAGTCTTCCATAGGTTCTCTCTTCCCAAAAAGAGGCACAGAAAGGTCGGAATGAAGCGCATGCAAATGGGCAGAGGCGAACCAGGGGCAAGGCACCTGCAAAGAAATAGCGGAAGAGAGATAGTGTGATGAGAGAGACAGAGAGGCCATCAACCGATAAGCCCCAGCCAATTCACAGCCAAAATTTTGAGATCAGTCGAGAAACAAATCTCGTGCAACACACAACCTAACATGGGAGCCATTCCTCAAGCTCTCTCCTGCCTAATCTTTATCGCCCTGGGGCGCTTGGATGTCCAGGGGGGCGTTTATAAGGAGCTAACGACACCCCTGGGCCATGAGATCATGCGGCACGCCAAGTCAGCGGATATGCGCTCCTTCATTGATCCGAGTGTGAGTCCCTGCGATGACTTCTATGGCTATGCCTGCGGGAAGTATCCCTCCATAAATGCAGCCTCTCGGGAGACGGACAAAAGCATCGGGCAGGCACTCCGTGATGGCTATCTGCGGCGAGTGCGACAGCTGCTGAACGAGCCCAAGATGAGCACGGACCGGCCCATGGAGACGCGGGTGAAGTACTTCTACGAGTCGTGCCTGAACACCACGGCACTGAGGATGAACCAGCGCAGCCACTTGCTCCACATTCTGAGGGAATTTGGAGGCATGCCGGCCGTGGAGGGCAGCACCTGGGACGAGTCCAAGTTCGATGCCATTGATATGATGGCCACGCTGCTGCGACGCTACGGGAAGATCACGTTCCTAGGCGTGAGTGTCGGCCCCGATATTGCCAACAGCCAGATCAATCGCTTGTCCCTGGGCCAAAGGGATGACCTGGTGGTCATCAAAGATGAGGAATCAATGAAACTGGTCAAGAAGGTGCGCCTAAAGTGGAGGCTGCAGCAGCTACTTGGTGTCTCGCCAGAGCGTGCCCAGAAGACGGCCATTGAGATCGGCACCCTGGACTCGGAGCTGGGGCGCAGTGGCATCGACCGGAAGATGGTTGGGGATCCGCGATTGAGACAACGCCTGACAGTGATCAGCAGTCTGACGGAGACCTACGGACCGTCCCTGAACTTCACCAGATTTGTGAGCACCTGGCTGGACCATGACTACCAGCTGCCCGTCTACGAGTACGTGCCCGGCTACCTGTGGCAGTTGAACAAGATTCTGTCGAGCACACCCAAACGCGTTCTGGCGAACTATATGCTCTCGAGCCTGGTAGAGGACTTTGTGGTGGAATTGGAGCCCGAGAAGCAACAGCAGCAGCAGGAGGACTACTGTGCGGTACGGACCACAGATCTATTTCCTGCTGTGGTGGATCACATGGTCTATCACTCCCTGGAGCAGCAGAGTCCCCACATTCCCGTCATCCTGCGGCAGCTATTTCAGGAGCTGAAGGACACCTTTGAGGCGATGCTGAATGGCCCTGATCTGGAGTGGCTGGACGAGCAGACGCGCAATGGGATGGTTGAAAAACTCAAGCTCATGTCCTTCCAGATATCTGGCGAGGAATCTGTGGACTTCGAGGAGCACTACGGCTCCTTGATCATCAGCTCGGCCGACTACTATGGCAACATTGAGCGTCTGTTGGAGGTGCGTGCCCTCAACCTTCGCGAGGATCTGCAGAGGCCGCAGTCGAAGCCCATCTTCTACGACGACACGATCGATTCGCCCTGCTATGTCAGGGAGGCCAATATGGTGGTCTTTCCGGCCAGTCATATGCAGCATCGCTACTTCTGGGACGATGTCTACCCAGCGGCCCTCAAATACGGCACTCTGGGCTTTGACCTCGCCCACGAGATAGCGCACGCCTTCGACGACTCGAACCTGTTGTTCGATGGAAAGGGAAATCTACGCGACTCATGGTCCAGCGATGCCAAGACGAACTTCAAGCTGCTCAAACAGTGTCTGGTGGATCAGTTTAGCGAGCTGCGCTTCGGCAACCAAAAGCTGCCAAGGAGGGAGACGCAGGGCGAGAACATTGCCGACAATGTGGGCATCCGCATCGCCTTGGCCGCCTACCAAAAGTGGCTGCTGGATCACTCCAAGACTGTGGATGCGGGAACGGAAGCCCTGCCCCATATGCCGCAGACGCCGCTGCAGCTCTTCTTCCTCAGCCTAACTCAGACCATGTGTTCGGATGTGCTGCCCGAGAGGCGCCATGCCCATGTCATGACCAGTGTCCATGCACCGTCAGAGGCGCGTGTGCGCGCCATGATGGGCAACACCCAATCCTTTGCCGAGGCCTTTCAGTGCGGGAACACCACCAGAATGAATCCCCCCCTCAGATGCAAGGTGTACTGATTTAATGATTTAGTTCCTAATAGTTCCTATATACGAAGGTATACTCATTAAACAAGTAGTTCCGCTTCCGAACAGCGTGTGCATTTCATTCCCATCTGAATCATAGCGGCAGATACGAGTTTCGAGCAGTCTCTGCCGAAGCTCTGGCTCACCCAGATCCCGATTATGTCCAGCTTGAGCAGTGTATAGTAGAGTAGACAATGGCCAGTATATAGATGATGACATCCATCAAAAGAAAATAGATTTCGAAGTTACAAATATAGTAGTAGGGTGGCCTCTGCTAATATACTTCCTAGGTCAAGTTGCACACTGAGAAGATTCGAATTATAAGACTCGTATAAGAGCTACTATCTGTAGGAGCTTCTGGAGCGATAAGAGATTGACCTACCCCAGAGCTCTGGGGCTGGCTCTGCTCTGAACATCTGTATACACAAATCTCTCGCTGATAAGCGGCTGGCTGTGGCCCTCGACGAATCAGCGATTGAAATACCATTTGAAAATCAGTTGAACCAAGCGAGAGATCATGTTGAGACGGGTTTTGTTGCCACTCTGGGGTAGCCTCATGGTGGTGTCTGCTGCGCTGGCACTGCCAGCGGATGACCTGACCTCGGACTATGCCAAGAGCATCATCCGCCACTCGAAGGTGGCCGACATCAAGGCGATGCTGAAACCAGATATAGCGCCCTGCGACGACTTCTATAGCCATGCGTGCGGCAATTGGCACCGCCAGAATCCAGCCCAGCTGCTGAACGACATCACCACCGACACGTTCAAGCTGATCTCCAAGGGATTCGATCGTCGGCTGCAGAGCCTGCTGCGCTCGAACGAGCTGAAGACGGAGCTGGAGCAGAAGCTGCAGCGATTCTATCTCTCCTGCGGCCTGGTGCATCGCGACGACGTCCACTACAAGCTGGCGCTGGAGAACGTCTACCGGGAGTACGGCGAGATTCCAGCCTTGGCTGGCGACCGCTGGAACGCCTCGAACTTCACCTGGTGGCAGACTGTGGGACAGATCCAGCACAAGTACGGCCGCCAGATCGTCCTGGCCGTGGACATAATGCGCGACATCCAGAACAAGACGGTGAGCCGCGTGTATCTCGGTCCGCCCGACTACGAGAAGCTCTCCAGCTCGGGAATCCTCAACCTGCTGGAGGAGGCCAGCTCCTCCAAGGACCTGCAGCGGTACTTTGGCCTCAGTGCGCACCATGCCAAGCAGACCGCCGAACAGCTCCATGCACTGGAGACCCGTTTGATGTCGAGCGGCTCCAGTTCCAGCTCGGAGTCCATCGAGGATAATCTCTCCCTGTACACGCTGGCCGAGCTGGAGGAGAAGTATGGCGACCATATGAACTTCACCGAGTTCTTTGCCCTCGTCCTGGGACCGGATAATGTGCCGGAAACGCTGTACATCTACGATGAGCCGTATCTGGACAATGCCCTGAGCATCGTCAAGTCCACGCCACCCTCCCTGCTGGCGACGTATGTGCTGTGGCAGCTGATGCAGGATTACCTGGTGGATGCCACGCCCAGTACTCTACCCAAGTGGTGCGTTGAGAAGACCAAGAAGTACTTTGGCAAGCTCACAGACCACGCGGTTTATGCCCGCTACCGCAGCGCCAAGGGCGAGGCGGAGGTGCACAGCGTGTGGGACCAGATCCGGAGCGTATTCCGGCAGCAGTTGGCGGGGGACAAGCACGATTGGATCACCAATGCCACGCGCCAGCTGGCCATCGAGAAGCTGGACAGCATGCAGCTGCACATAAACTCCTATGACAGCGAGAACTTCGAGGAGCTGTACGGAGCGGTGGCCATCGATCGCCTCAACTACGTGTCCAATGTGCAGCAGCTGAACATAGCCCAGGCCAAGCGCAGCACGGAAAGAATTAAGCAGGCGCCCAGCACGCTGGAGGACACCGATCTGCTGAGCTTCACGCCCGCCTACAACATCCTGGAGAACAACATCACCATTCCGGTGGCGCTGTTGCAGCCGCGCTACTTCTGGGGCGACCAATATCCGCAGGCCCTGAAGTATGCCACGCTGGGCTACCTGCTAGCCCACGAGATGATCCATGGCTTCGATGTTGAGGGCCGCAACTACGATGCTGGCGGCAATCTAGCGCCCTGGTGGGACCTCAAGTCTCGCTACGAGTTCGAAGAGCGGCGCAAGTGCTTCCAGGCCCAGTACCATGCCTACAGATACGGCGGAGTTAAGCTGCCGGAGAGCACGCAGCAGTCGGAGAACATAGCGGACAATGCCGGAGTGAAACTCGCCTATGCCGCCTACGAGCGATGGCTGGGGCAGCAGTCGGAGGAGAAGCGACAGCAGGAAACCATGGAGGGGCTGGACCTGAACAATCGCCAGCTGTTCTTCGTGGGCTTTGCCCAGCTGTGGTGCGATGATGTCCAGACGCTGTTCAAGAAGACCGTGGCTCAGACAGACAGCCATGCACCTGGCATGTATCGAGTGATTGGCTCGCTATCCAATTTCCAGGAGTTCTCGTGGGTCTTCAACTGCTCTCAGTCGGCGCCCATGGATCCGGAGTACAAGTGTTCCATCTACTAAGAAATTTAATTGTTTAATCTGTTTATAAAAATATATTTCATTCAGACAATGTTCCATTCGAATTCCATTCGGGCTCCTAACTACTCCAAGGAGATGCCGTACAGCTGGCCCTTCTAGAAGGTGGTCCTCGGTCTGCAAAAGTGCCGCCGTAAGGCTCCAAGGTTGAAATGTACCCCAACCACCCTCAGGGCTCCAACGGGCACAATCCAGCTGATCCAACAGAATGGCTGGGAAACAAGAGCAGCATCCACTTGGACAGGCCTCCGAGCTAACTTCGGTGCGACTAATGATAACCGCGGACTGGCTCCCAAAGGCTCCAGTTATTCCTAGGATTCGAATATCCATGATTAGGGGGTATCCATTTGATTTTACATGGACATGGAGTAAAAGGTCGCCAAAAAGAGCTACCACACTGGCTAAAAATGTAAAATTGCAACAAAAAGACGCTAGGCGGCGCTGCAGATATGAGCAGGTCTGGCAACCATGTGGCACCACAAAAGCAAAACAAAGTAAAGTCAAAGGCAAACGCAATTGCGTCTCAATTGAAAATATTCCATTTTCTGCGGAACAACAAAAGAAAAATGTCGGAAATCAAGGCGTTGGAGCACGCCACTCTGAAAGTGCCATACGAGATACTGAACAAGCGCTTCCGGTCGGCCCAGAAGATAATCGACCGTGAGGTGGACCAGGTAATGAACGTATCGCGCCAGGTGGACAAGGCCTTGAACGCCGATCCGCCCATACTGGCGGATGTGACCAAGCTGATGGGAAATGTGGCCCAGAAGCTGCAGGTGCTCAAGCGCAAGGCCGAGGAGAGCATCAACGACGAGCTGAGCGTCACACAAATATGCAAACGCAAGCTGGAGCATCTCAAGGGTATCATGCCACCGAACACGGGCACTGGCGAGCTGTGGCAGGGCTCTGTTGACCAGTGGAAGCGCATACGCCTGGACCGCCTGGTCATCGAGCATCTGTTGCGCATGGGCTACTATGAGACGGCCGAGGAACTGGCCGCCCGTTCCGATGTACGCCATCTGACCAATCTGGACATATTCCAGAACTCGCGCGAGGTCGAGGACGACCTGGCCAACCACAGCACCACCAAATGCGTGCTCTGGTGCATCGACAACAAATCGAAGCTACGCAAAATCAACTCGACCATAGATTTCAGCCTGCGGGTGCAGGAGTTCATTGAGCTGGTGCGTCACAACCAGCGCTTCGAGGCGGTGAAGCACTCGCGCCGCTACTTTCCCGCATACGAGAAGACCCAGTTGAACGAGATCTGCCATGTGATGTCACTGCTGGCCTATCCGGCCGACACCGAGATGGAGCACTACAAGAAGTACATGGACCCGAAGCGCTGGCAGAAGCTGGTGCTGGACTTTCGCCACGAGAACTACCGGCTGTTCCAGCTGTCCAGCACTTCCGTGTTTTCGGCAGCAGTCCAGGCTGGCCTCTCCGCATTGAAGACGCCCCATTGCTACACCCAGACCTGCCGCAATCTCAATTGCCCCGTCTGCCAGGATGATCTCAATGGCATCGCCCTCAAGTTGCCATACTCGCACTGTGTTCAGAGCCGCCTCATCTGCCGGGTGACTGGCATGCCCTTGAACGAGCACAATCAGCCGATGATGTTGCCCAATGGCCAGATCTTTGGCCAGATGGCCTTGACCGACATAACCAAAGACGATGGCACTGTCACCTGTCCAGTGACCAATACCAAGTTTTCGAATCCCAAAATCGAGAAGGTCTTTGTGATGTAAGTACCGATGTAAGCTGGACTTTACCGTAAACCTAAACCTAAAGTTAAACCTTAACCCTCAGCATTAAGTTAAGCAATGAATGACTCTATTTTTGAATATGTAACTCCCATATCTATGATTATTATGTACTGTACACCTATATATGGTATTAATAAGTAACGCAAATGCAGAGCCCCCCTCGCCGCGAACTGCGCATTTGAATTTCGATTTCGATTGATGTCAATCGCTGCTGCGACGGCTGCCTGCTGCTGCGCCGTCGCGGGCGTATTGATTTCCTCCGCGGCGCAGCGCATCAGTCGGCAGAGGCTGAATCACACGCGAACAACGTTATTTGATTCCTCAAAGTGGAAAAATTATGCATACATCTATATATATATATAATAAACGTAAAATAAATCAAATACAAATTAAATTACACGATAAATAAGACATTCAAAAGAGCGGTGCAGTTGTCAATTACAAAAATATTGCATTTCGATTGTTTCGCGCGAACTGTTCTCTTTCTCTCCGTGGCGTGCCTCTCTCTCTCTCACTCTCTGACAAGTTCAGCTGAGCGCAGGAGGAAACTGTAAAATTTACAGTAAATATCCATGACGCCGTTGCAGTTGTAGGCGAAACAGCTGCGTTTAGCAAACAAACAGATACATAAACCCCCCCCGCCCGGAGAGCCAAAGCACCACCACTACTTCCACCACCTCTACGAAAAACCCCACCACCGCCAACAAAAACAACTACAGAAGCAGGGCGCACATCTGTAACTGAAGGAAAACCTACCCAATAAATAGTAGTAGTATTAAATATTGCCGCCAACAAAATTGTTTATACTGGCAGCATGGCACTGGACTTTGTGGCCACATATAAGATATTGGTGCTAGGGGACTCGAATGTAGGCAAGACCTGCATTGTGCACAGATACTGCGATGAGAAATACTACGACACATACATCTCCACCATTGGTGAGTGCATCTGCAACTGCAACTGCATCTGCATCCCCCTCGGCGTATATGTTACATCTTTTATCTGTTTCATCTCCTCCCACCCGTCCGCCCACCGCTCTATTTTCAGGCATAGACTTTAAGCAGAAACTGATTAATCTCGATGGGGTGCCCATAAAACTACAAATCTGGGACACGGCCGGGCAGGAGCGTTTCCGTACATTGACGACGGCGTACTATCGGGGCGCCATGGGCATACTACTCATGTACGATGTAACCAATCTGGAGAGCTACAACAATTTGTCCTACTGGTTGCGCAACATCCAGGAGAATGCCTCGCCCGATGTGGTAAAGGTGCTGGCGGGCAACAAATGCGAATGCTCCACCACACAAAGGATGGTCGACAAGGACAGGGGTGAAAAGGTGGGTACCACTTGAGGATATTATTGCGATACTTTAACACATACATATATCCAACAGATTGCCGAGAACTTTGACATGCCCTTCTTTGAGGTCTCGTGCAAATCGAACATCAACATTGAGGATGCGTTTCTGTCGCTGGCCCGCAAAATACGTGAGCAACGAGAGCGAAGGGTAGGCATTAAAGTGCATTTATCTGTGGAGATTTATTTGACAAATTGCGTATCTATAGGGCGACAATTTTGACAACGAGGAGAACAAAGACAAGAAATCCCCTGGATCGAATGGCCTCGGCACCTTCAGCCTCGGCAGTCTGTCCGGCGAGAATCGCTGCACCTGCTAGATGATAGATGATACACGAGATGCGATTGCAACCGCAAACCGAATACCGAAAACCTGAGAAAAAAGTTGTCCAAAGCTGTTGAAGCTGCATTGTAGCCGAAGTTCGTGCATACCCAATGCCAAGAAATTACAAGAAACCAAAGCGCGAGATGAACATTTTAAATGCAAACAATAGGGTCGATGGGAGGCAGAGGATGCCTGTGCCAGATTACATTCGATATATGTATGGATCATACAGATTGTGCATTTTAAGGGTACAGATAGTATAGTCCAAAAACCTAGCATAAATATTTTAGCATATTCCTGCAACTACCATAGCTCGGTCGATTAAACATGCATATTGTCTCGATTCCAATAATTATAATCTAATGCTAAAAATACATTTATACTCGTAAGAAACGAAACACTTGTTCTTGCTGCCGATCCATTGATTGTTTCATTCTATTTTTAGGTAAGCACTTACTTGTCAATTTGTCCATGGAAAATCCATTACAGAATAGGCAAATCTTTAATGATTATTCCGTATGCTAATGGATTGACTTTCCAAACAATTTCTATGCAAGTACTGGAATAATTCCTAGATTTAGGGCTGATTAATGGTGGTTTATTGCAAGTATTTCTTGGCTCTGAGATATATATCTTAGTCAATCAGATTAGTATTCGTGCAAATATTGCCTCCAATGTGCCCCTTCCATGCCAATGGTGTTTCCTTATATGATAATTGCACTATTTACATTCCCGTGCCTTGGGGGTGTCGTGTCCAATTATTCGAATTTGCTGATAACAATTACCTTGTGGCGCCTAGCAACGGGCTTGACCACAACGCGGGCACCCACATGCCAGAGGACAGTTATACAACAGACAGGACCTGCGATTCGATTCGATTTTATGCGCCCACCGCCGCTGGTTGTGTCCGGGAGATGAAAAAGCTGCGTGCCAAGGCTAGCTCCCTGCCCATCTTCAATGGCAGGATAACTGATGCCACATCCTTGACCACGACATCGCTGAAACTGCCTCTGGGAGGCGGAGCGGCCAACAAGAAGCCTCCATCCACCTGCACCCGAGTGCTGCCGACAGTGTTCACCATCACGGACGGCACTACTGGGGCGGCCAACACCTCTCTGGCCGAGGCCATGTCCAGCAGCAAGGCGCCACAGCCACAGCCACACCCACACTCCTACCAGCAGTCGGCCAGACAGGGGGTCATGCTGCAGCTGGGGGTGCCCAAAGAGACCATCAGCATTGCGGGGCCAGAGCTGGCCAACTACGAGAAGGTGCGTGTCGTCGGACAGGGATCCTTTGGCATTGCCATCCTGTACCGCCGCAAGTCCGACGGCCATCAGATTGTCTTCAAGCAGATCAACCTGAGCGAGCTGACGCCGCCGGGCCGGGACTTGGCCATGAACGAGGTGGACGTGTTCTCGAAGCTCCATCATCCGAACATCGTCAGCTATCTGGGCAGCTTCATCAAGGACAACACGCTGCTGATTGAAATGGAGTACGCGGACGGGGGCACCCTGGCGCACATCATTGCCGAGCGTCAGGGCCAGCAGTACTTCCCGGAGCGCTACATCATAGCCGTGTTCGAGCAGGTCTCCAGTGCCATCAACTACATGCATTCGGAGAATATCCTGCACAGGTTAGATAGTACCCATCGCCACTCGAAGTCCTTTGCTCTCCCATGTACCGATTGCAGGGACTTGAAGACCGCCAATGTCTTCCTGAATAGACGGGGCGTCGTCAAGATCGGCGACTTTGGCATCTCCAAGATAATGAACACCAAGATCCATGCCCAGACAGTACTGGGCACGCCCTACTACTTCAGCCCCGAGATGGTAAGTGTCTAGCCCACCCTCCCGCATCAGAGGATCATCCGAAAAGCTCTCCGTTTCCAGTGCGAGGGCAAGGAGTACGACAACAAGAGCGACATCTGGGCCCTGGGCTGCATTCTGGGCGAGATGTGTTGCCTGAAGAAGACATTCGCTGCCTCCAATCTCTCCGAACTGGTCACCAAAATCATGGCCGGCAACTATACGGCCGTTCCCTCCGGCTATACCTCCGGACTGTGCAGCCTCATGTCAAACCTGCTCCAAGTGGAGGCTGCCCGACGGCCCACCGCCTCGGAAGTGTTGGTCTACTGGATACCCCTGATATTTCGCAGCCTGGGAAAGAACAAAGGGTAAGGATAGGGTCACTTCAGAGACTCCCAAGATGATCTTTTATACGTTGTTGCTAGCTACTCCTACGAGGACGGCATCAGCAGCACTGGCAACCATCTTACAGCAACTGTTCCTGCCGCTGCCCGCAGCAATGTGACGATGGATCTGGAGCTGCCCACCGCCCAGACGGAGACCAAGCAGCTGATGAGCGCGGAGACAGCCGCACCACACGAGATCCTCGAAAAGAGGTATGCAATCGAAAGATATCACTCCACTTGACCTCCGATCGATGCCCCTTTAGATCGGTGCTGTATCAGCTCAAGGCATTCGGGAACTCCTTCAGCATGTCGCCCATCCAGCTGCCCCCGAAGGCACTCATTGTGGGCATGGCCATGAGCGATTCCCACTTTGTGGTGGTGAACGAGGATGGATCGGCGTACGCCTGGGGCGAGGGCACCCACGGCCAGCTGGGTCTGACCTCGCTGGAGGCCTGGAAGCACTACCCCAGCCGCATGGAGAGCGTGCGCAACTACCATGTGGTGGGAGCCTGTGCCGGCGACGCCTTCACTATCCTGGTCACCCAGGCCGGCAGTCTCCTCAGCTGCGGCAGCAACACGAACCTGTCGCTCGGCCAGGACGAGCAGCGCCACTACCACAGTCCCAAGCTGATTGACAGGCTATCGGACGTGCGCATCGAGCAGGTGGCAGCGGGTCTGCACCATGTCCTGGCCCTGAGTCGCGAGGGCGCCGTCTATGTGTGGGGCACCAGTGTGAGCGGCGCCCTCGGCTTGGGAAACTATCAGCAGCAGCAGTGAGTGATGGGAGCAGTCAGCACTCCAATCCTTTGATTGCAATGGCCATTTTTCCCCCTCAGGAAGTTTCCCCAGAAAATCCTGCTCTCCCATGTGAAGACCAAACCCACGAAGATATTCTGCGGGCCAGACACCTCGGCCGTGCTCTTTGCGAATGGAGAGCTGCATGCTTGTGGCAGCAATGATTACTACAAGCTCGGGTTCCACCGCCCCGGCAAGATTACGGCTTTCGTAAGTAATCCTGCACTGCCTGACTGCCACTCAATTCTGTAGTCTGTCTGTTCCCAGAAAAAAGTCCAACTGCCAGGCAAAGTGCTGAAGGCCAGCTTCTCGTCCACCCACTCGGTGTTCCTGCTGGAGGGCGGCTATGTCTACACCATGGGTCGCAACGCGGAGGGTCAGCGTGGCATCCGTCACTGCAATTCAGTGGATCAGCCCACCCTGGTAGAGGCAATACGCGCTCGATACATTGTGGTTTGTAATAAGTCAGAGGATTCTCTGCTCTGCATCTTCCATCACCGCTTAGTGACTACCTTTCCTCCCGCAGAGGGCCAACTGCAGCGACCAGTGCACGATTGTGGCCTCGGAGGACAACATCATCACCGTCTGGGGCACTCGCAACGGCTTGCCCGACATCGGGTCCAGCAGCAGCGGCCTGGGCCTGGAGGTGTGCACCCCCAATACCGACATGGACCTGGGCAACAATACGGAGGCGTTTACCAACTTTCTGGCTTCGGTCTACAAGTCCGAATTGATACTGGAACCGGTGGATATATTGGCGTAGGTTCCATCAAAGGTTTCTGATCCTCAATCCTCTTGAATCTTCCTCATGTTCTTCGGCAGACTCTATTCCTCCAAGGAGCAGTGCGACCGTGGCTATTATGTCCAGGTGCATGACGTCTATCCTTTGGCGCACAGTGTGCTCGTTCTGGTGGACACCACCACCCCGCTTATATCGTCGTACGAGGGCGACTGTCCGTGAAATGTATCTATTTAATGCTGGTCCTGCGACGCACAAGCAAATGCTGCAAATGAGAACAAAGGATTCTCGATTCATGATTTGTGTTATGATATATCGTACTTTAATTGTTAATACATTTATTGGTTTCCAAATGTAATTGTAGAAACTTAATCTACTGCTAAAACAAACTAAAATATAGAGACAGCGCTCCATGGCGCTGTGTGGGGAAAGTCAGTGGGGCGGCACGAGATGGATGTTGGTGGAGTCTATTGGTGCGTCTATTGCCATATAAAATGCACATTGCCCGTGCCAAGCGCCTAGTAGCGCGACACCTGATTGCCGTAGCGGTCCTGGGCCGGGCGACTGCCGCCGTACATGCCCCCAGTACCGCCACCACCGCCACCACCGCCGCTGTTGCCCTGATATCCGCCCGTTGAACGATCGTTGTAGGTCCGATCGAAGCGATTCTGGGCCGGCACCTGGCGCCAGCCATTGTCGTCAACTGTGGCCGATTTCTGCCACGAATTGTTGCTATGCATATTCGAGGACATGCCGTTGCCGTAGGACTTGATCGGTGCGCCACTGGATCCCAGTTGGGAGCCACCCGAGGAGGGTGCCCAAATGTTGACATTGCTCGAATTGCTGGCATAGCCCCCGCCGCCACCGCTGCTAGTGGAGTTCTCATAGCGCTTGGCGCCGCTGCTACAATCGGGAAGAACAATCATTAATCACCTAACTTTATAGAATTATTCAAATGCTCGCTCTTACTGCTGCTGGCTGTGAGAATCATCGCGTCGGTAGTTGGAGGTGGTGTTGCTGCGATCGGAGTCGTTGTAGCGGCCACCGGTGCCTAGGGTTGAGTTGTTCTTGTGGACATAGGTGCCGGCTCCACCGCCACCACCGCCGCCAGCATTATTCTTGTGCAAGTAGGAGCTGCTCGAGCCACCGGCACTGCCCGAGATGGGCATGTGACGCACCTCGACCTCGCGCTTATAGTCGTCACGCTTGCTGGACGAGCTGTAGTCGTGCTTCGAGCTGGAGGCGCTGTAGTCGTTGCCGCCCGAACGCTTGCTCGGCACTGAGGTATAGTCATCGACAGCGCCACGCTTCGAGGCAGACGACGTGCTGTAATCGTTGCGCTTGTTCGTATAATCCATACGCTTGTTGGTGCTCGAGTAGTCGTCTAGCACGCGCTTGGCGGCCGACGAAGAGCCATAGTCATCGTGCTTCTTATCATAAGTGCTGCGGCCGACAAAGAGCGGTACTTTTAATAAACTATTGTATCGTAGAGCAGGGGGGAACACTCACCTGCGAGAGCTGACTAGAGATGCGTCGAACCTTGGCGGAGGTGGGGCATCGAATATACCACTGCGCTTGCGATCGGCCACATCACCGTAGCGATCATCCGTACGCTTGGCCACGGCCCGCTTGACAGGATCATCGCGCGACTCCATAATCCTGATGGTCGGTGGGTCGGGGATACGGCCAAACAAGAGTGAGAGGAAGAAAGATGAAAAGAGGAAACGTAAATTTAGTTAATAATCTTCAGGTAGAGGGGTAGATGGGGTCGGTGGAGAGGACGTCAGACTTTAGACTAGGATGCACAATGCGTTCGCCTATCAATGTTCCGTTTTTGAAGCAGTTGAAGTTCGAGTTGAGGAAACATCAACAACACAACGTGGAGGCTGCTGCGACTTAGCTTAAACACACACTTAGAAACACGGAAAAATCAAATGCTCTCCGGCAGTGAAAATAATATATAAATATTGTTGTGGCTAGGGCGTTGGAACGAACGGGTGCCGTGCCACGCAATACGGATTTGATTTATGTTTGGTTTTGTTTGTTTTTTAGCATACTTCATCTGTTGACGCTTCAGCTCGAGGCGCTCCAGTTCGATTTTCTCGCGCTCCAGCTTCTGGCGCTCCCGCTCCATGCGCAGCAGTTCGGCCTTCTCGCGCTCGAGGCGCTCCCGCTCAACGGCCAGCTTGCGTCGCTCCTCCGCGAGGCGGTCCTCCTCGATGCGCTGGCGTTCGCGTGCCTCGCGACGGCGGCGTTCCTCTTCGCGCAGCTCGCGCTCACGCTCGCGCAGACGCTGGCGTTCGCGCTCCTCACGGATCTTCTGGTACGAGAGCATCTCCCGTTGACGTCGCTCGCGGTCACGCTGGCGCGCCTGGATCTCACGGTCGACGTCGCGCGGATTGCGCCCGGAGCGATGGTTGTCGTGATTGGAGCCCTGACGCTTGTTGTGGCCACCACTTTGTCCGGATCGTGACGTCTCGCGATCATGACGCCTGTCGTGGCTGACAGACTTGTCCTTGTCGTCGCGGCGCTTGTTGTGGCGCTCCCTGTTGTCCTTGCCGTCGCGCTTGGAGTCACCGCTGGCGGACTTGGTGTCGCCTCCATCGTTGTTCTTGCTGTTCTTCTCGGCGTTGCCGTTGTGGTTGCCCTTGCCGCCACCGCCACCGCCCCCAGACTTCTTGTCGTCATCCTTCTTCTTGCCGTCTTGCCCCTGAGTGGCCTTGTTGTTGCTGTTGTTTTTGCCCTTGCCATCCTTGGAGCTGGCACTGCCCCCGATCTCGTTCTTGGTGCGCTCCACCGAAATGATGCGCCCATGCAGCTCATTGCAGTGCAGATTATCGATGCACCGCGAGGCATCCGCCGACGAGGACATGGTCACATAGCCGTAGCAGCGGGTACCCGGGGTCCGGGTGTTGGTCACGACCTTCGCACCGATCACCTTGCCGTACTTGGAGAAGATCGCCTTGAGGTCGCTGGCCCGCGTGAGGGTGGACAAGCCGGAGACCCAGAGATTGCGTGACAGCGTCGTCGCCTTGTTGTTGTTGGACGCGGAGGATGTCGATGTTGCCCCCACAGATCCGGCAGCACCCGATCCCGTGCCCGATCCGGATCCGGACTTGCTGCCAGCGGCACTCGATGCGGCGGACGAAGCTGCCCCAGCGGCTGCTGTCGCTGATTTCTCTGCAAGTTCCATGTAAATAATAATATTGGAAGAGAGTTATGGAGTGGCTGTAACTGGTTAACGGTTAACGTTTTTGGTTTATGATACGATCTTTAAGGGAAGCATTTGTCAAACATGTTGCCCACGGGCACACACACATTCTGTAGCTGCTGCTGGTATTGGTGGAGTTGGAGTTTAGAGCGTAAGGTAAATCGTAATCGTAATCATCACAAGACTTTCTTCGAAAGAGCCCTCGTCGCCCCGCAAAAGGAAGGAAGCAAAGAGAGTGTGAATTGGGTTGGGTTGGGCGGCTGCTGCTACTGGTCTTCTTCTGCGTCTGGGAAGTCCTGGGAATAGAGTAAAGTTACCCCTGATCTGCGTCATTCCTGCGCCGTCTGTGGTGTGTGTCGTCCTTTAGGGGGAAATTTCTCGTAGCTTGAAACTCCTTTGTGCTCTGCTCTGCGTCGTTCCTCGTCGTTCGATTGATTTAGATCGCGGCGAGTGGGCAGGAGTTATCTTCCAGGTGCCACTTCTTCCTGCAAGTCCAGATTGCAGCCAGTAAGTCTCCATCCGGAGTTTTCAGTTGTTGACATTTCAAGATGAATTCTGCCACAGATGTTTGCATGTTTTCTTTGAAACAATTTCATTATCCACTCTATATATCTCTCTCTCTCTCCGTCTCAGCAATGCGGCTCATCTGACTCCGGGGAATCCCTCGCTACTCCATTGCCCAAATCGCGTCCTCGTCAGGTCTGTGTGTGTGGGGTGGTGGGGCCGGCCATCTCTCCGTGGTGGGGCCCAACCAAATTCACACTCTCTTGCCCGAAAATATACCACATATTCTTCTGCTCAACATTAAAGTTAATCGAAACCTAAACTAGGATCATGCTTGGCCCAAGCAATCCGTTCCCAACGTGTAACTCTCCGAAATTCACTGATCCTAGCCGTGCGGAAACCATGACTTAATTTACCTTTATCATCCTTTTGGCTGGACGACTTTGAAGAAAGCTTCTGATCACTGGAGCACCGATCGAAAGTTGGGAGTAGAGAAACAAGAATAAACACATTAGAAAGGAAACCAGAAGGACTACATCGAGTGCTAGCTTGCTAACCTGGCTGCCTTTTTATCAGCGGACTTATCATCCTTTTTCTTGTCATTTTTCTTATCGGCATCCTTCGCGTTGGCCTTATCTGATTTATTGGCTGGTTTCACTGTGAAGCAAAGAGTGTTTCAGCGTAAATTACTAGGCCTAGAATCATAATCTTAACCTTCACTCACCAGACTTGATGGATTTGTCATCTGGAGCCTACGATGGAGAATAGAATGCAAATTGGATTAGGAAAATTTAATTGAATAAATTATTCAATTTATTGTGTCACCTCATCGTGCAGTAGTTTTTGTTCGTCTTCACCAATTGTTAGATTGATGGACTCGTCGTTGTCCAGGTTCACCGTGTCGCCGGTGTTCTCCTCTTCTCCTTGAATTTCATTGACGGACTCGACCCCGCCGTTTTTATCGCCCTCTTCTGGGGCTTCCTCGGCCTCGCCGTCCCCATCCCCATCGGCATCACCTTCAGCTTCGCCGTTTTGCTCCTTCTCCTCGTCGTATTCCTCCTCCTCTTCGTCATCGTCAAGAATCACACAGACATCGTCCACGTCGCCCACCTGATCTATTTCGTGGCCATCCTGTTCCGCATGGCGGGATAGGTCATCACCATTCTCATTGTCTAAACCCATGTGCTCGTCTTCATCGACGGGTTCCTCCTTGATTTTGATTCCGCCCTCATTCTCCGACATGGGCATTGGGCAGGGCTTCTTGCCCTTTACAGCCGGCACAATCAAATGGGTGGCCGGGTCGAGACCCTCACCTTTAAGTGCCTGGAAAAATACAACACACAAACATACAATAGAGACGCACGCACACACATACACGCACGAAATTACACAACCATTTTTTCCATCTTCTAAATGGATTTCAACGCCTTTCCTTTGTGCACTGAACAAATGGGGGCGGGTATGTACTTTACCTTTTCTAGGCGATCGATGAGCGCAGCCTTTGGACCCAAAGTGTCCAGCTTGCGTTTTTCTAGCTCATCTTTCAGGTCGCAGACCCGCAACTCGGATACCTTCTTGCCTAATTCGGGCATCTTCACGTGCACTTGATCACTTGGTCAATATCTAGTTACTTAAACAACGCTTGATGCACTTATAAACCGAAAAGAAATGCAGTTCTCTCTACAAATTATTTTCACAACGTGTAAAAATCGCAGTCAAGTAAATACATACAGAAAACGAAAATGGCGACGATAACAGTGTGACTTATCGATGATAAAACGAACTTGGCCCACTTAAGCCCCTTTATTTAAACAGGATAACAACTTAAGTTAAATAGCGGAAAATAATACTAATAATAATAATAAAAGCTATTGTAGGTCCATCCTATCCATCATCTTTCCTAAAAAAAAACGACCCCGATATCTGTCACCTGAACTGCGCTAGAATTCTTCATTCATATATGGTGGGTGGAGGGTATTAAAATAGCCACTGGTCTAGAATGGGTTAATCGTTCTCTATCCATGATCGGAAATCTTATACATATGTCGAACTTGATATTATGTCTAGATAGGTGCCTCAGTACTGAAAACATAGCTCTATTCGATATACATATTAATAATTTTTTTTTTAGAAGATATGCCCGTTTTAAGTTTTCTTTTTTATTTGATTTTGTTTGTATAGATTTAAACACGGCTGACTGATTCATGATGATGCGGCGGTGGCCGAACGCCAGTGCCGAAGATCCTGGGATCTAATCCAGAAAGTTCGTTTGCGACTGTATGTCGTGCATGGACAGTGGTTTTATTCAAGGGAAATAATTTCAGAAATATTGAGAGAAAGATTTAGTGTTATTCCATATTCAATATACCATATTAACATCGTTTCTCTATCGATACTTACCAACCGATGTTCCCACCTCTATCCCATCTTTAGGGTGTTTTGTCAATAATTTTCTGTTTTCTGCTTATGGGTGTTTTTGCTGATTATTGAGAATCTGCATCATGTCCGTGGTGATTGAGACCACGCTGGGCGATCTGACCGTCGATCTATTCACAACCGAACGCCCCATCGCATGCCTGAACTTCCTAAAGCTCTGCCGGCTTAAGTACTACAACTACAATCTTTTCCACACCGTGCAGCAGGGATTCATAGCGCAGACCGGGGATCCCAGCGGCGCTGGAGATGGCGGCTCCTCCATCTGGGGCGTTGTGGAGGGCCCACAGAAGCGCTTCTTTGAAGCCGAATACCTGCCAAAGATCCACCACTTGAATGCCGGCATGCTGTCGCTTGTGAGCGCAGGAAAGAACCTAGTGGGCTCTCAGTTCTTCTTCACCCTGGGGGAGGACCTGACATCGCTGGATGGCACCCACTGCGTCATTGGCGAGGTGGTGGAGGGTCACGAGGTGCTGCGCCAGCTGAACGATGCCATTGTGGATGAAAAGTTTCGCCCCTACCAGGACATACGCATAACTCACACGGTGGTACTGGAGGACCCGTATCCCAATCCACGTGGCCTGCAGGCGCCCAGCCGCTCGCCATCGCCCAGTGCCGAACGGTTGAAGAACGGTCGCATCGCCGCCGACGAGGACATCGACGACACCGACGGCATGACAATGGAGGAAATGCAGGAGATGCTGGCCGATCGCGAGGCCAAGGCCCGTGCCACTATACTCGAGATCGTAGGCGATTTGCCAGATGCGGATATAGCTCCCCCTGAAAACATATTGTTCGTGTGCAAGCTCAATCCGGTCACGACGGACGACGACCTGGAGATCATCTTCAGTCGCTTTGGTGTGGTGAAGGGATGCGAGGTGATACGCGATCGGAAGACCGGCGACTCCCTGCAGTATGCCTTTGTGGAGTTTGAGGAACAGAAATCCTGCGAGGCTGCCTACTTCAAAATGGACAATGTCCTGATCGACGACCGCCGCATACACGTAGACTTCTCCCAGTCCGTGTCGAAGGTTACGTGGCGCGGCAAAGGACGTGGCGTGGAGGGCGTTGACGGCAAGCTGGACTTTGACAATCTACGGGACAACAATGACCGGAGGCCCCATAACAACGGCAGGGGTAGAGACAGAGACAGACCTGATGAGCATCGGGATCGCAAGAGGCCTGACGATCCGAGAAGTCGAATGAGCTCCGCAGAGCGTCGAAAGGCGAGAGAGCAACGCCACCAGGAACAGAACGAACATCGGGACAATCGAAGGCGTTCCCGATCCAGAGATCGAAACGAGCGAAGAAACCCAAATGAGAGGCAGATCAGGGAAGGCAACGATCGAAAACGTTTCAATGATCGCCGACGCTCATCATCCAGGGATCGTATCGATCGAAGAGATCATCGTATGGACATGAGAAGATCCAGATCCAGAGATCGCAACGAACACAGGCGAGAGAGATCCCCACAAGGAGCCAGACATTATGGTCAAAGCAGAGAACCCATCAGAAACAGAGATAATGGATCAGAGAGAAGGTTTGTAGCCTAAATTCCCTACCAACATGTCACTGTATTAACCCAAACTTCTTTTTCAGGCCCCAGCAAAGACATCCTGAACCCAGAGACCGCGATGAACAGAATCTGGATAGAAATTCAAAGAGGATCGAACGCAAGGAGAGTCCTGAAAGGAAACGTAAGCCCTCAGCACCTCTGGAAAAGAAGGAGAAGAGCCAGAAGGTAGCAAGGACGAAGTCGAAACGTGCAGCCAGCACCAGTTCAGACTCCAGCGATGACTCGTCGGACAGTGAAAGCGATTCGGATTCCACGTCCTCGGATAGTTCTGAGGTGAGCTCTAGCTCCTCTTCCTCCTCGGAGTCGAAGAAGTCGGAGCAGAAGAAAGCTCAGTCGAAAAGCAAACACAAATCGAAAAAGAGACACCATGCGAAATAAAATAAAGCGATTTTCTTGACTGGAACATACACAGGATTTTGACTACATCTACAATTTTTCTAGTTCTCTACTTCTTACGAGCCGCCACCTCCGCCTCGAGCGCCGCCATCGCTGCGCCACCACAGCAGCCTTCTGTGGGTTTGGCCCCACGGCGTTTTCGAGGCGACTCGATGATGGCATCCGGATTGAAGACTACATTGTCCATTCGTGTCGTCTCTGGCGTTATGCGGAGCTCTAAAAACATTCAATTATGTCGTATATAATGCTATGGGAATGTTTATGTAATGGGAAACCCACCATATACGCCATCCTCTCGTTTGTGGGCCTGGATAACATTAGCGCGCAGCTCTTGGGCACATTCCTCCGCCAGTTTGATCTTCTGTAAGTTGAGGGCGATTAGAAAGGACACCAATTTAATGCTTTATCTTATGCATACGTTCTGAATATCATCCTGGTCGGTCACGACTCGGTTCTTCCGAAATTCGTCGTTGATTTTCTGACGTGCCTCTTCCAAGGCCCGAACGTCGCCATCGAATACGTACTGCCGCGTGCGATGGAGCTTCTTGAAGGCACTGAGAGCCTACAATTTGAGGATTAACGTTGGTTTAAATGCGTTTATACGTTTAATTTACCAGGCGCCGCAAATTAGACATTTTTTAAAGGGTCACAGCTGATTTTGATTAGTGTATTATATATCGGTATCGGTATTAATTGTGGTATTAATTCGACATCAAATGAATCCGTTAAATTGAATTGTTGTCAACAATTATTTAATTATTAAATATTAAATCGAAGTTAAAGGCTACTCTAACGATCATCCGACATCCATTTCGGGGAAGGTCCGTAAGTTCTTGCCGTTCCGGAATTTCCCAGTTAGTCCACCATCCATTTTGGATGTTCCTAAGCCGCACGTTTCTATGCGATAGTTATCCGATGGTTTTCAAATCCAACATATGCGACAAATTTTAAATCTTAATTTGAAAGATATTAAAGATATTTAAGTATGAACATCTGTATGTATTTGCTATCTCTTTCTATGATTAGTATTTTGCAGCCATTACATTTGTCATGATAGTACTGTGGATTTGCGGGGGTCCCAAAATATTTCCGTTATTGTCGACAGGACAGATACAACTGCGGTTTTGGTATCATTTCTGCAACCAAGGCGCCTCACCAAAGCGGATTAAACTGGAAAATCTTTTGGAGATTTTTAGGAATATGCTTGAAGTCCAGAAGGAGCAGCAGAAATTACAGGATGATCACCAGGAAACAAAGCCAGGATACTCCAGTAAATTGCGAACAGTTTTTAAAAACCAAATTCCAAACAGAGCTGCTGCAATTTTTAAGGTAGTCCAAAGAGAAACGTTTATTGTACATATATGGAAGGTTTAATTATAGCCAACAATATAGCCAATTTGCTAATTTAAAATTGTGAAACAAGTAATTTTATGCTCATCATCTTATCGGATTGGCGTTTAACAGTTGTCAAAAAATCCCACCGTTCCTCCGGGATGTGCTCAGTGTGCAGAGCCTGTTAACAGCGATGTTTTTTCTCAAGCATCGATGTTTTTATTAGATTTACACTAGCATATTGCATATTGAGAAAAAATAAATTCGACCGTAATCAGCTGATCATAGTTTTTGGTGTTTTAGCCTCTGCCTCGTACGGTCATATTGTTGATAAATTTTTATTGCGGCGCTCGGTCGTTATTCGGACGTAAATTAAAATAAATTTGGTCGCCCCACTCAGTGCGGAACGAAATGCGGTTGCAAAAATCTATCTAAATTAATTTTAACCATCCAAAGTCAGCTAGGGCGGTCGTGTCAAGTGAAATAGTCAACATTTTAGTCAAAAAATTACTACTAGAACAGCGCGTGCCCCTTTCCCCCGCTGTTGTAATCGTGTTGTTCGTTGTGCGTGTGTGTCGTCACGGGTAAAAAGTGAAATTAGCTACCCATAGGAATTCAGTTAACATAGCGGAATATCTCCGACTGTCTAAATTTGGTGTGTCTGTGTTTGTGAAGTGATTTTAAATAAAATAAACAAAACTGGCCCAGTCTCAGGCTACGACCGATAGGCTATCCTCGTTCCTCATGGACGAGGAGGAGGAGGAAGTCACCGATCTGAAGCTGCAATTGTTTCACAATACAGTACGCGAGCACATTGTAAGTCAACCTCTGTACTTCCACCCCAAAAAAGGTTTCCAGAGACAATCAGAACGCATTCAGTGGCAGCTGCCGTTGCAGCCGGACTTTTCCTTGTTGTAACTGTACTGTTCGTTGCGGGAGGGCGCCAGTGTCTGAGCGTGTGCCTGCGTGCGTGTGTGTGTGAGGCCTGAAATTACATTCTAAATTTGATAAACAATTTTATTTGTTTATGGCTGTTATCCGACTCGGGTGTCGGCGTTTTCTGCGCCTGCGTTTGCCTTGTGTATAATTTATGGTCGGGTATTCCAACCGATTATCGGAGAGGAAGTGGAGGGAAGAGGCGATTGTGGCCACTTCTTTGCACTTTCTATTTGGGTTGCAAAAAATCGCAAAAAAACACGCACACAAACATAAACACCTGTTGCTAATCGGGTGTGTCTGTGTGTGTAAAGATAAGCAAGGGGCTAGTTCGAACGGTTGATACTCGGTAAGGGGAGATTTAGGAGGGGAAAATTTATTATGAGAGATCTTTAGGCTGGATTATTTTCCATATCAATATGTGGGCAAGTAAAAAGATAGAGACATTGATTTGTGTAGATAAGGGTAACCCAAATTAGTCCTCTAAAAGGTACAGCCGTGGCCAAGAGTGCTCGAACTGCATATACCCTACCACATACAGGGCACAGGGTCAGGCAAAGTTCAGCAAGAAGACAGAAGATAGAGAAGGAGAAGCAGAACATGCAAATTGAAATGAAACGGTAAAAGCAACAACAAAATAATGAGGAAGAAGGAGCACAAAAGCAACAAGTGAAAGTGTTGCCCCGCGACCAAGCGGTCTATTTATAGACATATTGGGCGTTTAATAACCAAAACAGAAACAAAATTTATACACACACATGTGCATGTGTAAGTGCAACATATAAGCAATGTTTACAGGATTGCGCAAAGCATAAATTTCACATGTTTTTTCTTCGTCTCGAAACAATTTAAACAAAATTGTTGAAAAACACTTGTGCAGACCCAAGCGATTTTCAAGTGCATGGCAAATGCTGCACGATATTCGCCCTGCCCCCCCCCCCCCCCCCCCCCCCCCTCCTTCCCTCCGAGACTCCGAAGGTCCGTCGTGACCAGCAGCTGCTGGCTTTTGTTTAAACAATAGCAGTCGAGGCGTTAAATACATTTCAAATTGTTCAAATTACTCAGAAAAACACACATTTATTTATATTTAGGCTCTTCAAAAATAGCCATAGATTTAAATATAATCATTGCCGATGGTTTTGGGTCCAGGAAATGGAAACCAGTTCTTTATTGAAGCACATTTCCCATTGCATGGCATTGCCGAAAATTGAATAATGCCGCCCGACCCCGCCCCACAGGCAGAATGTGGGTCAGATTAGAGGTACGTGAGTTCTGGCCAGAGCCCAAACCGAATGCGATTGACTGCCAAAGCATTCATGAATAATGCAGAAGCCCACCCAAAACCCGAAACAGAAGAACCAGTGGGGGGGCGGTAGGAGGCAGGTGGGAAGCCGGCTTTCCAGCCCACACCATGGGACGCATGAGACGCCTTGGGTAACCACATTGTGGGGCAGGTTCTTAGTCATTTTCTTGCAACTGTTTTGTGCCGTGTCCAGCGATAAGAACCGTGATTAACTGTAAAGTAAAGAAATTCCCCAAAGATCTCCCAAGAATAGCTTTTCAAAGAAAGTCTCGAATGAAATTGAAAAGATTGTGCTTTCTGTTTTCTGTTTTTGTTCCCTCTGGCACTGATCCCCACTCTTACCGATTGTCAACTCGGTGTCTAAAAACATCTTTCACCTTGTGCAATTAAATTATGTGTTGAAATTTCTATAGTTTGGACCATAAGATACCCTTTTACTAGAGATGGAGCAGCACACTTTTACACTTTTATTCTACACTTGAAAGCCTTTCAAGGTCTTGCCTTTACCCTCTAAAACTCTACAACTCTTTGATTTTTCACTCGGTAAATACAATATTTTGCCAGCCCATTCACCGGCAAAGTTGTCTTCAAGCCAAGCAGCAACCAGTCTGACAAGATATTATAGTACATATAAAAGATACTCGTACTACGAGTGTCTCTGCTGGTCCTCCCCCTCTCCCTCCTGCTGCCTTCTGCCTGCAAATCGCCTTGCATTTTGGGCGTTGTTTCCTATTTATAGCCAAAGTCGGCGTCGACATTTAATGGGCGTTGTTTTCCTGCCAATTTCGATGTCGAGTTCATGTCAAGTCATTGACTCTTGATTTGGGGTATCTTTTGGTCAAAAGATATCACTTTCCGATAGAAATGCAGTTTGTTCGCGGGCACAAAACCTCTTGGAGCGTGTCGTCGCACTCGTACTTGAAGCTCTCGCTGCGTTTTCATTCTGGAATGTGTACGGGCAGGGCAGAGGCAGAAGCTGCTCATATCTCATACATCGGACCGCGTCTACGTGTTCCAAGTTCAACGGAAAGAGGCACGTCATCGTGCCCAGTGGCATGAACAGTCCGTTTCAGAACCATAAGATAGTTGCCAGAGACTACAATTAAACGATTCGTGGACTCTATTCCGAATCTCCCCACTCTATAGAGTTATGAAACTTGCAAGTTTTATGATCGTTCCTCGCTCTGGAGTCTAGCCGCTTGAATGTTCTATAAATAAGCGACGCACGTTTGTTGATAGCAAATGTTTTTGCGTTTCTTTATTTAATTTTTTGGCAAGAAAACTGTTTAAATAATAATAAAATTCGGAACAGACTGTAGATCTGAGTTCTGCGACTCCCGAATGGCGAAAATAATTGAAGATAATTTGATTTAATTGCCTCTGATCACACCGAACCGATGGGGCAACCGATGGGGCATGCAAAAGTTAATTGGAATTTGCACGAATACTGCGCTGAAGAGTATCTCACAGATACAAATGCAACTATCTTGAATAACAAACAAAAGCGGACAATTAATTGCTATTTTTTGTTCCCTCTCTCACTGTCTGAAAAACATGAAAAGTATCTTTTGTTAATGATTTATAGTATATATATGCGAAGCGCCTCTCCTCGCGTATCTATCCATCTATTTTTGTCTTGTTTTTATTTGGTTTAAATAACCAACAAAAATACAGATGTATGACGTGGCCACAAATGTTTCCCAGGCGAACTTTTGGGTGGCAAATATGCTTCCCGAAATTCATTCATTCATTCCGTATATAATCGGACATATAGTAGGTTTTGTTCGGGAGATAATCGCCGAATGTTTGAAGTGGATGGATGACATTCAAATGGTTCCCGCTTTGTGGGTCGGTCTGCCGGGTCTTATCATCAATTGTCGTCGGCCACTGATAAGCCCTGCTTGTGACCCTTGGACGCCTCTATTGCTGCTGTCGTCGAAAGCATTGGTCGATTGGTGGCCATAATTAATCACCAATTATTGATTTGCTTGTAACCAAGGTGCTGCGGCTTCAAGCGGTCGGGGAACATTCTGCGGTTGCTCTGTATTTATTCAAGACGAGTGGCTAGGGGGTTTTACCCGATAGTACAACTGTACAAACAAATAAGCGAAATGGTAGACCCTTTCCAGACCATTTCCAGCTTTATGCTAGAATGGAATACATTTTGACACATGACGTGTCACCCAAACCATTTAAGAACTTTCCCTATACCAAAATTGTATGATAATACAATAGATTTATATAGATAAAAGCGATTGTCAAAGCAATTGAAAAAACACTTGCTTTGATCTAAGAAACAAAAGCATTTCAAAAGAATCTTTTGTCCAAGTTAATAGAATCTTCAATGGAATGTTCGACGCGAGTACTCGCACTTCTCTATAGATATGACCGTGAAACGGTGTAGAAACACTTGACAATAACAAACAGACTTTGACACCTATGTAGTACCTTCCTGATTCACACAGAATTTTATAGAGATCTAGTTCCCAATCGTATCATACAGATGTGTGGATGTGTGTGGGTGTGTGGGGTCTGCAAACATGCATTTACTTGAGTATAAATGAATATACTTTAGATCCGAGCAAATGTTTTGGCAGTTGGTAGACCGAAACGAAGCCCCAAAAAGCGACAAAATATTTGCATTTAAAGAAAAACAAAAGAAATGCGTGGGTGGGGAATAGGTTCAATATATACAGATAGATAGATAGATAGATAGATAGTTTATGGTCTCCGTGTTCTTCCTTTCAGATTTTCTTGCTGCTGATCATTCTGCTGTACTTTAGCTCCTATGTGGTCGTCTCACGTTTTCGGCGACGCGATCGTGACGATCTCTATTCGAACGACGAGGACGAGGTGCTGGTGTATCGCATAAGGTAAGGCATCCGATCCGCTAGAGAGGGAGTCAATAACCTCCCGGCCTGCCAATTGCCGCTTGACTTTGCTAATTGCCAAGTCAGTCGCGACTCGCGAGAGTGGCTGCATTCGGAGAGACATGCCAATGCCAGTGGCACTAATCAAAACGTTTTTCTTGCAGCTTTTGGCTCTGCACATTCACACTGGCCGTCGCCGAGGGGGCTGCCATGCTGCTGCCAGTCTCCATAGCCAGCAACGAGGTGCTGCTCTTGTATCCCAACAGCTACTACGTGAAATGGCTCAACAGTTCCCTCATACAAGGCAAGGGCGCGAAGAACCCTCCCCCCCGGATTGATTAATATTCTGTTCTAAACCCCCTCTCCATTGTAGGTCTCTGGAATCATGTGTTTCTGTTCTCCAATCTGTCGCTGTTCATCTTCCTGCCGTTCGTGTATTTGTTCACCGAATCCACGGGCTTCGTGGGCCACAAGAAGGGCATACTGCCGCGCGTCTACGAGACCTTTACAGTATTCATGCTGATGGCCATCATTGTGCTGGTACTCACTGCAGTTCTAAGCGCAGTTTTCGGGATTGAAAAACTACAGTTCTTTTGGTTTTTAAGTGAGTGAAACGATGTGCACTCCGCACCCATTGCCATGGACTGGGAGCGGTTCCAGTCTGTCGCTCAGACAGCACTGCACCCTCTTCTGTAAATCTGTAAACAATCGTTGTACAATCCATTGCTAATTTCCGCTCTTTACGCTTCACAGATCTGGGCAGTGTTCACCTGCCGTTCCTTTATTCCTGTGTCTCGTTTCTGGGCGTAATGCTGATGCTCAGTGAGTATAAAATACAGTGTATATGTAACAAATTTAAGGTTTCTAGGTCTCTGCCTCCATCTGATTGATGTACTTCTCGATGTAGGCCAGCTGCTTGGGATTGTGCTCGCGGGCCTTGGCCACGCTCTCCTCAAAGTCCTTTGTCTGTCCGAGACGCTTGTAGGCCGTGGCCTTGTACAGCCAGGCGCGCAGATTGGTCTCCTGCAGCTTGTCCACCACATGCTGGCAGTCCTGCAGAGCGCGCTTATAGTTGCGGAGCCTGAAAGATCGAAGGAGAGCTTTAGGAGAGCCAAAAGGGCTTCGGTTTCTGAGTACCCACTTGATGTAGCACAAGGCGCGATTGTTGTACGTTATGGCGCTGTCTTTGATCTGAGCCAGGGCCTTGCCGTAGTGGAGAATGGCCTTTTCGTACTTCGCGTTGCGAAAGGCTTCGTTGCCATGACTGTGGAAGCAGAGGAATGAAATCAGGGCTACAAGGATTGCCTGTATTGGGAGGATTACCTCTTTTGCACCTCCGCCTCGTACTCGCGCTTGGCCCGTGACTCGGCGCGCTCATTGGCGTCCTTCTCCACCTGCTGCATGAAGCTTTGCTGGTTCATGGTCTGCACCATTCCAGCCTCGTTCTTTTTGTCCTCCTCCAGGCTCTTGCGGTTGATCACAGTGCGATTCTCGCGCACCTTTAGGCGCACATTGTCGGGATCCAATTTGTCAAAGTCAACGACCGTCTTGGACTCGGCCGCTGCTGCCGCGTCTTGCTTCTCATCGCTCTCGTGCAATATGTCTTCGATCTTCTGCAGAGTGGCCTCGAACTCGGAAAAGTCGTCGAGTCCCTTGCTAGTCATTTTGAGCTCCGTTCTGGAATATAATCCGATCCGTGCTGCTGCTTTTTCGAAGTGAATTTGTTTTTTAGACTGTTTATTTGTCATGGAAACGGGCAAGAGGCACTTTGTTTACTGTGTTTGTTTGTTTTTTCCTCCCTAGTTTGCACTCCCTGCGGATTTGTGCGTCTGTTTGGCGTTGTCAACCAGGTGCTGGTGCGTCCCATGCTGCGGCGGGATGTGAACGAGGAGTTCGACGTCTTCTCCATGGAGGAGGCGAGCGTCAAGCGGAAGTTGGCCCACATTGAGCTGCACAACGTGAGCATTGCGGATGCCACCAATGGCCACCATCGAAATGGACGCAGTCGTGGATACCATCACCCGTCCTTGCTGCAACAGTCGCTGGAGCATCTCTACCAGCGCAAGGCGACAGGCTTTAACGCGAGTGAACAGCAGCTGAACGAAAGACTGAGAGAATTGGACTGTGAGCGCATGGAGCTGGACAAACAGCGCAAGTCGAGCACGTTCCAGCGTTCGTTTGTCTATCCGCTGGCCATGCTGCTGCTGCTCTTCTGCACGGGCATGACCATTCTGTTGGTGGTGCAAAACACGCTCGAGCTGCTCATAGGAATCAAGGCTCTGCCGTTGAGCACAAGAGTAGGTCGCCGAGCGAGGCTTTTGGCCATTGCTACTAATGGAATTCTGATTCTGTTTTGCAGCAATTCACGCTGGGAATTTCATCGCTGTCGAAGCTGGGACCCTTTGGCGCCGGACTGGAGGTTTGCCTCATCTTTTATCTGGGCGCCACCTCTGTGGTGGGCTTCTACAGCATGCCCTTCATGCGCACTGTGCGCCCCAAGCAGCACCAGACCTCACTGCCCCAGCTAATGCTCAACTGTGGCTTCATGCTGGTCCTATCCTCGGCCCTGCCGCTGCTCAGCAGGATTATAGGTACTCGTATATGCTAGAATGACTAAAAAATGATTGGCACTAACATCCACACCCACCCATAAACAGGCATTACAAACTTCGATCTGCTGGGGGACTTTGGTGCCATCGAGTGGCTCGGGAACTTCCAGATTGTTTTGCTCTACAATCTGGTGTTTGGCACAACCACAGCGCTGTGCTTGGCCAACAAGTTCTCGGCCACCGTGCGACGTGAGCTGCGTGCCCGGTTAGTAGAAAACTATGTGCTCTTTACTAACTACATGAGCTTCATCAACTGATATCTGTGGAAGCGACGGCACAACGTGTCTCTCCGGCAGCTGCAGAGTCACCTCCAGCCGCTGAGATGCTTTGTCGAGTCGCCGCTTACGAGCTTAAGTAGATTCTATGCCAAGTACCATAATCTAAGTTTTAGGAGCAGTCGCAATACCACCGCTAGTCGCAAGGCAAACGAAATGAACTGTTGAGAGACATAAGGTTGAGATGTGAGTTGACACCGACCGCCAGATATATAATACATACCTTATACATATGTTCTATATACACGTGTTAGCTTAGGCAGAACTGATATTCGTATATAACCAATTGTTGCGCCGTTTACTGTTGTGCTTAATTGTTGTACTTCACATACTAGAGGATGGCCCCATCCCATGGCCAGAAATCTCGCCAATGTAAATATTATATATTCGCAAAAGAAGTACTGCGGCATACGTTTCGTACGTTTCGATTTTAGATCTAGGACCTGCCCCATTGTCCGCTCTCGTTTAGGGATACTTTTTTTTTTTCGTATTTTAACTCCTTTTGTCGGTCAGAGTCAAGCGATGTCGCTCATCTAATTTTAAATTTATATATCTTTAAATGTCTAATATTGTCTGCTATTTATTTAAGTTACAAGAATGTTCCTTATTCACGCGCCTCGACTGAGGCGCGCACCCCCCTCTCCCTTTCCCAAATACTTCATTATATCGCATACTCAATAATTTGTAACACACGTACACAAACATGCATCTAAGGATTATGTGATACAACTAAAATAAAATAGGCAATTTTAACAAAAATGCCTTGCTGTTTTTTCTTTCACTTTATCTAAGTATTTACTGGCTATTATTTCATATATTGTTTTCTTCCAGCTTGACCTCCTTTTTCCTACTGGCCTAAGGGACAACCGATCCTAAGAATTTGAATTTTACTGTGATTTAATGTATAGTGAAATTAATGGTTGAATAAATATAGAAATTCGTATGTAAAAGATGAAAGCACAAAAGCATCAGGATCCGAATTAAGAGGTACCGAATGCAAATCAAAAATTATTTTCTCTTATTTCTTTTTGAATTTCAAATCCTCTTATTCCGGTATATTTCTGATGTCATCCACAGTCACACTGAAACTTTCGTATTAGACACCTTGTCTAGCTCACACACCTTGTATATTTGTATACTTTTCATGGTGATTTTGAGTATTCTCCAGTATTTTTAGAACACCCTGTTGTCCAATGCACCAATATAGAAATCGTGTAGAAAAGCGAGGCCACGATGTGGCCTCACATTTGGATAATGGAGTCTGCACACTGGCGCTTCCATGGGGCTTGTATGAAAAAAAACGGTCAAACTTGTCAACAAACGTACAAATTTGCCTCTGTTGTGTAATTAGCGTGTAGCTACCATGTAAAAAAACAAATTTTGTGGAAATTGTTGTAGACGTTTTATGTTTAGACCTTATTTTACAAAAAATCCAATAAAGATGAGTACTTAAAATAAACCATTCTTGCAGCACATTGATTCATCTATCGGATAAAATTATGGTTTCTGGACTGAAGGTCCTGGCTAGCTAGTAATACTCAACCGAATATCAAAAACGAGGAATATGATGGAATACGAATACAAATAATTTGTCGGTATATTTACGGTATATTTCGAAAGTCTGACCGTGATGGCGTCACACTATTTGTAGCATTTTTTTTGTCTGGTGGCGTCGCGTTGTCGTTTTGATAATATTTTTTTCAGCGGAAAAGACAAGAATAATTATTGTTACATGATGCTGAGTCGCAAGCGTCGCGCCAGCTCCATATCGAGTCGCCAGGACGAAGATCCGCTGATGCTGGACGACTCGACGCCGGAGCAGTCGCCGGTGCAGCAGACAACGACACAATCGGCGCGAAAAAAGCGCCGCCTGGATCCGACCGAGCTCTGCCAGCAGTTGTACGACTCCATACGGAACATCAAGAAGGAGGATGGCTCGATGCTGTGCGATACGTTCATACGGGCGCCCAAGCGACGGCAGGAGCCCTCCTACTACGACGTGGTGGTGAATCCCATCGACTTGCTGAAGGTACAGCAGAAACTCAAGACAGACTCGTACGACGATCTCGAAGATCTGATGGCCGACCTGGAGCTGCTGATTGGCAACGCGAAGGCCTTCTACAAGCCGGAGAGCGCCGAGTACCGAGATGCCCACGCCCTGTGGCAGCACATCCAGGCGCAGAGGCAGCGCATAATGGAGGCCAATGGCATGGCGGAAGAAGAGCCGCTTGCCAAGCGCATTTCGCGCACTATCCGCCGAATGACAAGCAGCACGGAGCCATGCGGTGATCTCGACGATGAATTCAATCAGTATGAGGAGCTCTTTGCCTCGGTAATGACAGCCACCGACCCGATCACCGATAGGGCCATGTACCGCATGTTCCAGCTGCTGCCCTCAAAGAAGATCTACCCGGACTATTACGATGTGATTGAGCATCCGATTGACCTGCGTCTGATTGCGACCAAAATCCAAATGAATGCCTACTCCTCGCTGATGGAAATGGAACGAGATCTGCTGCAGATGACTAAGAATGCCTGCCTCTTCAACGAGCCGGGCTCGCAGATTTACAAGGATGCCAAGGCGCTGAAGCGCATTGTTATGCAAAGGCGTGGCGAGCTGGAAGCGGGCAAGGGGAAGCTGGCCAGGCGACTCAAGAGTTTGTCAAGTGCGGTCATAGCCGGTATGAGAATAAATCCTCTTATTTTCCCTCAAGATACAATTTTACATTTACTTTCATTCGCAGCACTAAAAGAAAAGGTGGAGAGTTCCGATGACGAGGAGACGAGTAAAAAGGGCGAAGGTCCCATGTGGGCCCTGTTCGATTACCTTTATAATGCACCTGGGACATCGGAGCATCCTGGCATAACGGGGCCACCGCTGGGCAACTCCCTGTGGAAGCTGCCGGTGCGTCGCTTTCACCCGGAATACTTTGAGATTATCAAGCGGCCCATTTCCATGAGCCAGATCCACACGAAGCTGAAGAAGGGCGATTATGCGAATATAAGTGATCTCACCTCCGATCTGTATCTCATGCTAGACAACGCCAAGAAGGCGTTCGTGCCCACCCATCGAACCCACAAAGATGCTCTCAAGATGCTAAAAATCATGAACGCCAAGCTGGTGGAGGAGTCCCTTGAGGAGACTGGGGACGAGCTGGAAGAGGAAGAGGGGGACGATCTGCTGGAGCCTGAAAGCTTTACATCGAGCAACGCCCAGACGGAGAAGCGGAAGCCGGGCAGGCCGCGCATCAACTCCAATTCCAACTCGAACACCTCGCACACGCCGAACAACTCGAATTCGCCCAAAACGAATCGCATTGCCATCAATGGGGCCATCAAGAAGAAGATCCTTGCCATCCAGAAATGCCTCGTGGAGTACTTGGTGGGGAATCGACGGCCCATCGAGCTGTTCATGGAGAAACCGCCCCGCAAAGTCTATCCGGACTACTACGACATCATCCAGAATCCCATCGACATGAGCACCATCGATCACAATATACGCAGCGATCGCTATGCCACTGTGGAGGATGTCGTCTCCGACTACCGCCTGATGTTCTCCAACTGTCGGCAGTACAACGAGGAGGGCTCCACCATCTACGAGGATGCCAACATTCTAGAGCGAGCCCTCAACGAGAAGCTCAAGGAGTTCCCGGGCCTCGTGGAGGTGAAAAAACCCCTTCAGAAGTACTCCAAGGTGGGGCGCAAGCTGAAAACGGCTCTGGTTACCGACCGCCTCTGGCAGTTCTATGAGACGCTGCGCGAGTATCAGGAGCCCAAGGGCAAGCGTCAGCTGTCGCTGATCTTCACCAAGCTCCCGTCGAAGGGCGAGTATCCGGACTACTACGACATCATCAAGGAGCCCATGGACATGGACCGCATTGCCCAGAAGCTGAAGCAGTCCGCCTACGAGACCCTGGACGAGCTGGCCGCCGATTTCCTGCTGATGCTGGAGAACGCCTGCAAGTACAACGAGCCCGACTCGCAGATCTACAAGGATGCTCTGGTGCTGCAGCAGCTGACGCTGCAGTTGAAGCAGCAGCTGCGTATCGAGCGCGACTCGCTGCCGGATGTCCCGCTGGCCGTGCAGGAGTTGTTCCTCACGCTGTTCACGACGCTGTACAATCACCAGGATGAGGAGGGACGCTGCTACTCCGACTCCCTGGCCGAGCTGGCCGAGTACGATGAGCTGGGCGAGGGGGCCAAGGTGCGCGGCATTTCGCTGGACTTGATCAAGCGAAGGCTGGACAAGGGCGCCTACAAGCGTCTGGATATCTACCAGGAGGACATCTTCTCCTGCCTGGAGCGTGCCCGCAAACTGTCGCGCACGGACTCGGATATATTTCAGGACTCCATCGAGCTGCAGACCTACTTCATACGTAAGCGGGATGAGCTGTGCAAGGACACGCTCAGCTCGCCGGCTCTGAGCTTTACGCTGGAGCGCCTGATGGCCGATGTGGAGGTGATGCGACAGCAGAAGCTGCTGCAAGAGGAGCAGGAACAGGAGCAGGACAAAGATGAGTTCAATGCCGCCAGCAAGGGAGAGAGCATGACAATCAATCAGCAGGTTTACTCCCCCGGCGACTATGTGTACGTGCAGATGCCGGAGAACAAGATACCCTCGATCGCCTGCATCGAGAGGCTGTGGACATCGCCCAGCAACGAGAAGCTGATGCAGGGCTCGATCTTCGTGCGGCCCCACGAGACGTATCACGTGACGACGCGGAAGTTCCTCGAGAAGGAGGTGTTCAAGAGCAGCATCTCGCAGACCATCTCCATGGACAAGGTGCTGGGCATGTGCTATGTGATGCACATCAAGGACTACATCAAGATGCGTCCCGACCGGCTGCAAGAGAAGGATGTGTTCGTGTGCGAGTCGCGCTACAATCTGCAGGGACGGTGCTTCAAGAAGCTCAAGAACTGGCCCCAGATACGCGAGGGCAGCTCCGTGAGGTTTGTGCCGCGCGACCAGCCGCTGGAGCTGAAGCGCGTGATGTCCGTGTTCAAGGAGCGCATCGAGAAGCACAAGGGAGAGCTGGAGGAGCTCAAAATGCAGGAGACGATGGTGGAGAAGGAGAAGCCCAATGTGTCCTGCGACCCGCCGCCGAATGCCGAGAACAACAGTGTCTACTACCAGCAGTACAACACCATCTGCAGCGGGGCCATCAAGACGGGCGACTTCGTCTACGTGGCCACCCAGACGGGCAAGCAGTCCGTGGCGCAGGTCCAGCAGATCTGGGAGCAGAACGGTAAGTCTTACTTCAAGGGTCCCTGGCTGCTGCCCCCCAGCGAAACGACCCCCGCCCTGGGCAAGCAGTTCTTCCGCCAGGAGCTGCTCCTCACCACCGTCGAAGAGGTCAGTCCCGTGGTGGGTGTTGTGGGTCGCTGCGCCGTGCTGGAATATGCGGAGTTCATCAACTCCCGACCCACAGAGATAGCCGAGAGCGACGTCTACATCTGCGAGTCCGTCTACGACGAGCTGAAGAAGGCCGTGCGCAAAATGGTGGCCGGCAACATGCGCAAGTTCCAGCACAGCTCGGCTGTCACCAAGGATGAGATCTTCTACTTCAAGACTCCCATCAAGCCGGCCAAGGATGTGAAGAGCGAGATCAACGATCTGAGCATGTTGGAGGACTCGATGGATGGTGATACACCGTCTCTGAGCTCGGACATAGCGGCCATGTCCTCGCCGGCGCCCTCTGTGAACTCCACGCCTCTGACCTCCAAAGTGAAGGCTGCCAAATCGGCCAAGAAATGCCTCACCGGCTACATTCTCTACTCCAGCGAAGTGCGAAAAGGTGAGTGCTCTCAACTGTCTGTGGGATTTCCATAAGATACTGATCGTATATTCGTTTTTAGGCATTTGCCAAAGCAATCCAGAGGCCTCCTTTGGGGACATATCTCGAATGGTGGGCAACGAATGGAAGAATCTACCGTCCAGCGTGAAGCAAAGTTGGGAGGATCGCGCCAACAAACAGAACGAGGAGACGGCAGCCCTGCGCCGTGAGATAGATGACACGCAGAACAGTGCCAGTCCTTCGTCCCAGGTAAGCGCCACCCAGGAGTCCACAGGTCCACCGCTCACCTTCGAGTGCCTGTGGGACAAGTGCGATTTCCAGTTCGAGGAAATGCCGGACTGCACCGAACACTGCCTCTCCGAAGCCACCGGCCACATACAGCGGCATCCGCCGTCGGGCGTGGAGATTGAGTACGTCTGCCTCTGGCGCAACTGTTCTCGCATCAAGAAGTCCACCCAGGGATTCCCCAACGTGGTGCGGCTCATCAAGCACGTGCGCGAAGTGCATCTGAGCAAGTGCGGAAAGGTTTTGGGCATCACCGAGCGCAGCAAGAACTTTGTGCCGCGCCGGCAGAAGCACATGCCCCAGATGGCTGCCACTGTGCCGCTGCCGCCCAACAATGCCCATTCACCGCGTGCCGCCAACACCGCAGAGGCAGCGCAGCTGCAACAGCAGGCGCCGCACACTCTGCAGATGATGCAACAGCCGCAGCAAACGATTGTGCTCGGACCACCGCCAGAGCCGATGTTCGTTACCGTGCCGCCGCGCACCACCCGAGTCATCCATTCGGAGGCCTACATCAAGTACATCGAGAGCCTCCAGACGGGCAGCCACCTCAATGTGGCCGCCTGCAACAACAACTGGCGGCGAGCCCTCACACACGTGACTCCCGCCCAAGTCGTGCCGAAGGTGCCACTGCCCGAACACTGGCTGGGACCCAATGCCCGCGATCAGGACAGCGTTGTGCAGGCCCTGTGCCACCTACGCAACTTTATGCTGGACGATGTGCTGCAGATTCGCCGCAGCTGCAACTAACCTCCGCCAAGCAATCATCTTAAGCCCAAAGCGTTTCGAGTTCAATGTTAAAATGCAACAGGAAACAACTATTAACCCAATCCAATGTTTTCGTATTGTTTAAGAAGCAGTCGTACCAGGACAATCGTATCATTAATTGTGAATTATGAATTATGAGTATTTAAAGTTAGCACAAAATGACCATATCCAACGGAATTGGACTCCTTTCCCCAATTGTTTCTACTACTTTGTTCTATAGTTTTTTCTCAAATACCAACAATGTTTGATGTTCATACTTTATACTCTTATCATCTCCTTTTCACTATGTTTGTAATTTCTTTCATAAGATATAAAGTGTATTAAAATGATGATTCTACTATTGCAAAAAACACATTATTGTTTCCAAATGCTCTCCCCCCGTGTGCATGACGCGGGCTTCGCTGAGCTGCTCGAAAATTGCCTATTCGTATAACCTTTTCACTATGTTTGTAATTTCTTTCATAAGATATAAAGTGTATTAAAATTATGATTCTACTATTGCAAAAAACACACGTTCTTGTTTCCACATGCTACCCCACGTGCATACATGCCGTGTGCATGACTCGACCTTCGCTTAACTGCTTGAAAATTTCCTATTCGTATAACCGAGTCTTCGCTATGGCTTTCCAATGGCTGTGGTTTCTTTGAAGGTTGTGTATCCGCTCCTGTGCTCCGCTCCCATATGGTGTTTCGGTTATCAGCCTCTAAGGGGGATGACGTCAGGGCATTGTTTAGTTTTTGTGTGTTCTGTTTTGCTCCGTAGCTACGACAACAAACCGGTTGCCCCGGAATATGGCAGCGTCACCCGGTTATTTTGTGGCGCTTATCTAATTGGCCCCTGCTCTAGCCAGCTCTGGCCTGCTCAGTGGCGCTCAGTGCCGCTCGCACGCGCTCTTGCCGATGGCCTCATTGGCTGAACACCCGCTCGCCGTCGTCGCAGTCGAGGGGCTGTGCTGCCCAAAACTTGGACCTCCGAAATTAGTCGTAGTCTGCCGCTCGCACATCGTGGACGGTATTCATCAGATACGCAGATACGCACACATCACATTTATTCTATCAACCAAAGAAGCAGCCATGTCGGAGGGAGAGTCAAAGTTTGGTTTCAAGGACATGGAAAAGGCCCTGGAGACGCTGAAGCTGCTCGAGGATCATGACATGCAGTACCGAAAGCTGACCGTTCGCGGTCTCCTTGGACGCGCCAAGCGAGTGCTGACCTGTGAGTGTTTCAATCATAGCGTTAGTCTCTCCCCACTCACTTGATTCCTCCCCGCTCCAATGCAAATGCAGTGACCAAGGCGGAGGAGAAACTGAAGAACATCAATGAGGCGATTGGCGTGTTCGAGAAATGGCTGGAGGATAATGGCGGCGGGGCGTCCAGCAAGAACGCCAAGACTGACAACGAGGATAAGGTGGAGACCGTGCCCGGACTGGGCTTCAAGGACAAGGCGGCGGCGGAGGCAACGCTGAGGTAAGCGCTGAAGGAGGCGTGCTCCATTTGGGGCATACCAATGAGGCTAGCGATGACCGACCTTCGGGCGAGCAGCGAGCGGCAGTGAGCGGCAGCGGCATCTTATGATGTCATGTCACAGTTATAGAGTGTTTCGAACTCGGAAGTCTCATTAGATTGATAGAGCGAGCACCGCGCCGCTCTTGCTGTATGCCTCTCTGCTGCTCTCTGCTAGCGAAGCGGTTCGTAATTATATCGAATACGTATATGTGTACCCCTCGTCACTTGTACATATATCCGCACATTCCACTGCTCTGCCTGTATCCACAATATTTCAATATATTGTACGAGTATATGCATTCGATTCAATCCCACATTGCAGCATTCTGGCGGAGCGTGACCCGGACTACCAGAGGCTGGCCATCAAGGGATTGATTGGCAGCTCCAAGCGAGTGCTGTCCGGCACCAAGAACGAGGACAAGATCAATTCCATCAAGGAGGGAGTCCAGGTGCTGGAGGATTTCCTGGAGAAGTTCGAGGCCGAGAACCGCATCAAGGAGAATCGCGCCTATTTGGCCTATGCCGTCGTGTCCAAGCTGCCAGAGCCCAAAGAGGATCTGTCCGTCGAGTTCCTGGCTGCCTACGGCGGCTCCAAGGCCAAGGGCAACTACAAGCACCTGCGCACCATGTACCCCAAGGAGGACGACAGCACCAGCTGGGACATTGTGCGCAATCGCCAGATAGCCAAGCTGCTGGAGCAGATCAAGAGCGAGGAGGCCAAGCTGTTCGACTCGGAGTCGGGCGAGCCCACAGATCTCCATTTGCAGCTGATCCACTGGGCCTACACGCCCCAGCCGGACAAGGTGAAGGCCTATGTGGAGAAGCTGGCCAAGAAGACGCCGCAGAAGCGCAAGCCGGAGAGCAGCAACAACAGCAACAGCAGCAGTGCCAACGATTCCAGCAGCGAGGACTCCGACGATTCTGTGCCCAAAAAGAAGAAGAGGGAGTAGTGACGCCCACCCAGGGGGAAATGGAACAAGGCTGCCACTTTGTAACGAACAGAAAACGGTTCATAGTTTATTTAAGTATTTTTGTAACTCAACCTCAACGCAAACTACGATTAATGGTGGACATCTTCTATATATACATACATATATATATATATGTACTTATGTATTGTGGTATATAAATATCGTATTGCGTGTGCGTATGCCTCGCGTAGGCCTCGCTTTGATGAACAAAAACAATAAATCAGAGAGAGTATTGCATTTGTGCCGTTACAAATCGAACATCACGTTTTTCGACGTTTCCCAACCTTCACGCACTTGTTGTTGTTGTCTAGCACTCTTTCCCGTTATTTATGTCATCATAGCGAAACCTTCATTCGACATTCACCCCGCACTCCGCACCCACGCAACTAAATTACACAATGTACAAGAGACCCAACAACCACGCCCATCCGGCAACAATCCCACGCTCCGCCCACAGTCCACGTGCAAGCACTAATACTTATGCAAGCCGGCCGTGTCATAATAGTCCGACTTTGGCACGCGAGGAGACTGGGCATCGGTGGGAGCTGGCGGCGTCTTGGCCAGCGACAGAGTCAGCTGGTGCTGATCGCCCTTGCCGGTTCCGGCGGTGAGATGGCCGTAGGCCATGTTGAACAGCGCATCCGGATCGCAGACGAAGCGGTAGACATAACGCTCCCCATTCACCTTCTGCATGATGCCCTTCTCGTAGTAGTAGCGGAGACTGCGGGACAGCTTGTCGTAGTTCATGGCCGGGCGGTTCTTCTGGAGGCCCCAGCGTCGGGCCACCTCCTCGGGCTCGATCAGCTTGAACTCCATGCCCCGGCCGGTCCAGGCAATGCAACTGGCACTGCGAATAGACAGAAGGATAGTCACAAAGAAGGTGATTCACATTACGGACTCTCACCTGGTGTTGGGCTCATCCAGAAGGGCCACCAGGAACTGCCACAGTTGCAGCGAGCCGCGACGCTGGCTTATGGGCTGGCCATTGCTGCTGGTGGAGATGCCATTGCTGGCATAGAACTGGTCCAGACGCAGCTCCGCGTCGCTGGACGTGGTCGAATCCACCACGCTGGGCCGCAGAGCCCCGGGATAGGTGGAGGATATGGTGGCATTGTACGGACCGCTATCGTACTTCAGTTCTGCATCACTCACCGCCGCCGCCGAGGTGGGGGAGAGATCTCGATAGACGGTGGCATGCGACTGGGACTGCGTCTGCTGCTGGTGCACATAGTGCGCGGGCGTGCCATAGACAGCCGAGCTGGAGATGACAGCCGTGTGGCTGAACTTGAAGGCGGAGGCTGCATGCAGTGGAGTCAGGTGGGTCAGGGCCTGCTGCTCCGCCTGCTGGTGGTGTCCATGATGATGATGATGGTGCGGGTGCAGTGCCGCATGCTGCAGTTGCTGTTGGTGATGCTGATGCTGTTGCTGTTGCTGCTGCTGCTGTTGTTGCTGTTGTTGCTGCTGCTGCTGCTGCTGTGCCGCTGTCGTGGTGGAGTCCGCGTGCTCGATTTTCGTGTTGGCCTGGAAGTGCTGCCCAGAGGAGACATCGTTGCAATAGACAGCAGCAGCAGCGGCGGCGGCGGCAGCGCTGGACGTTTCTGGAAAGGATCCGGAGCCGGAGAAGAGTTGGAAGGAGCTGAATGAAAGCCGCTTTCATGCACGTTTAAACAATGTCGAGACATCGAGGGAAGGGGCACTAATTACATGGGTATCACAATACCCTTACTCAAAGCAAAGCCTCAAGGGTGTCTGGTAGTGTGAATGGAGTAATCAGTGAAGATATAAGACTAATTGTATGGTCAAGTGTTCCTGAGGTTCCCCATTCCTTAGCTCTGTAAATTCTTCTTTATATGTTTCTGTAACCAAAATCTGTATCCCTTAGTCCTGTCGTATCTTATACATTTTTCAGGGTATTCCACACTTCGTTAAGTTCCCAATGAGCTCTGTTGCTCTGTTGTTTCTGGTGCTGCTTTGTACCTAAATGGCCAAGGTATTTAGCAGCAATTAATTATTTAAACAGCCCACTCCACCCTCTTTGCGACTCAGCCTCCCACCCACTGGAGGCAGGCACTGAAAAATGGCTCAATATGCTGCAATTTAACAGGAAAACAAACCTCTCTGGGTGTGCACCCACCCAACCCATTCGAGCCCACTCGAACCCACTCTCCTGCCCGCCAACTCGGAGCTTGCCCTTTTCATTAGCTTCCATTCCCAGGTCTTCCTCTGACTTTCGTTCTTTCCATCCCACATTCCACTCCCCCTGGGCGCGACTCGACGCTGGTGGCATTAAAAATTCAGAAGATACCTCTGCATAATCCATGAGCAAGTGTCGACAAGTAAAAACATCATTGCCGATAACAACAGCGATTCGACCGGCGCGACGCACCGCCGCTGATGGAAATGCAAACCTGTTGGCCGTGCCCATAAGGGGAACGCCCCCACACCAGCACTCGTTGGGCTTGAATGGGGTGTGAGGACAACGCACCCCCCCTCTGAAGCACTCGGCGGCGGTCTGTGATTGAGTTGCTTGTTTGACTGATGCTGCCACCCCATCGCTGCCTCAACCCACCCACCCACCGGAGGCCAGCTACTGTATCTCCGTGCGTGGCGCTGCTCTCGAAATTGAATTCCAAGCTCGTGCCTCTGGATGCCGGTGGCCCGCCAATTGGATTAGCGGTTACTAACACCGGCGATATTGTTATTGTAAATTATGCGCGCAATTTCATTCATTTTATTTGAGAAAATATCCAGCAAAACGAAGCAAGAAAACGGAGCCCAATAATTCCCCGTAAGTGAAACGAACCCACCAGGCCATCATCTTGGCCAAACAAATTGAGTTATTGGCATGCAAAACTGATAAGGCGTGGAGCAGAAGCCTCACGGATAATTTGAATAAATGATGAGCGAACGGCAACGAACGCACATGGCTTTAATAATTTTCTTTTCATTTTTCATGTTTCATTTCGATCTACATATTAAGTATTCGGGGACTTACCTTCGTCGCTCTTTTTCAGAATGCCCGCGGGTGGCGATGATGGAAATCTGGCGAGAGCATAAATCAAGAAGAATATTGAGTATAGGGAGAAAGGAGACTGCCCAGGAGTTGCTGATTGACTTAAAGTTGACTTGTCTTGTCAGCATGAGCTTCAATAATCCAGCGGCACCGGCAGCGGCAGTGGCAGCCACATCCACTTACCTGTAGCAATATGGATGCGGATGCGAGTGCGGAAGCGGGTGTGGGTGCGGGTGCGGGTGCGGGTGCGCATGGGTGTGTGGGTGCGTCACAGCGGGTATATCGAAGAAAGTTGATGTTCTTTCATGGCGCACGCCTTTGACATTCACTGCAGAGATTCCAAAGAAAATAGAACCAAGAAAATTACACATTTTTTGCGGCTTGGATTCATAAATGTTAGTCGAAAGCTTCCCAAACTCGTACTCCCACTACTTAATCCAGGGAACCTCAGCTTTGTTAGATAATATTTCATATTAACGCTCGCACCGGGATGTCTTTGAGACCACAAATCGAGCTTGTCAAATGCACTTGACTTGGCCATAATCGAGTGGCAAGACAGGTTTAAGATTAGATAACAACAAAAAAGGAAGTGCTTTAGTCTGCCTTAAAGAGCCTCAAGGGAATACATTGGTCTTGAACTGTTTTCGATTTGCTCAAGTTATCATTGGAAAATAATGTAATTCTTATGACGATTTCTGAACGGATTAATGTATGAGTGAGATTTCCTGTAGCTCTAAATTGATTTTTCATCTTTCCGAATCAGTTAAAAACTCCCTAGAATCACCGACTCTGGTTATTATTATGTTTTCCCGAAGCTCTAAATATATTTATTATATTTTGGGACTCGGCACGCGCCATCTCCAGTCATGCTTTCTTATTAAAAAACTAAACAAAACAAAAACAAGTTAAAACAAAGCCTCCAGGCGGCAAATGGGCAAGCAAACCCCAGTCCAACCAGTCGAAATTCCTACCATACCCCCACGCCTACCCATTCCCGTCGAACGGTCTCTCATCCCAAAACCCCCCTTAACTCATAATGGAAAATTAATAAACAAGGGGGACGTGTAAATAGATAAAACAAACAGATACAGATTCGGGAGGGGGGAAGCTGCATCCGGGCTTGACAGTGGATGGGGGGAGGTGGATGCGTGGATGCGTGGATGTGGACGGACGCTTACCATTGTACCTTGCGTTCAAGTAACCCTCGGTGGATGTGTCCAGCCCGAATTTGCCAATAGCCGGCGTGGGCGTGGGCGTTGCATACATGACCAGCTCGTCGGCCAACTGCTGGTGATGGTGGTGGTGATGGTGATGATGGTGATGCGCATACCAGGCCGATTCGCGTGTGAGATCTGCGGAAGGAGAGAGGAGTTCCTTAGAGCAGAGGGCTATGGGAGAGTAGAGGATTACTACAGACCATTGCACAGAGAGGCGCCGCCTCCGTTTGAACTGCTGGCGGCCGCGGTGGCATTCATCAGAGCGGACGTTGCAATCGATGCCGGCGGCGACAGGCTTCCGGCTAGGCCCGGCGGTGTTGCCGTCGACTTCTGTCCATTGCAGATGGCCTCCATCAGAGTGTGGCCGGCATCCAGGTCATTGCTGTGACATTTCTTGCGCTCCGTCTCCAGGTGGCCGCAACTGGAGGACGATGACGATGAAGATATGGCCTTGGCCACGGCCGGCAACGTCGAACTGACACAGGAAACCACCGAGTCTGTCGTTAAAGTAGATGTATTCGGCGCCCCATGGTAGAGCCCCAAATGATGGTGATGATGATGGGGATGATGGTGCGGATGCGGATGCGAATGCGAATGGGAGTGATGATCCAAGTGCGTGAGCGTCTGCTGGAGCTGCTCCAAGTGCGTCTTGGCCTCCTGGCTGTAGTCGCTCTGTGAAATAAGGAAATGAGGAAACCAGACGCAGCAGGAAATTACTCATGAGTTTTGGGCGTTACTTTGGGGTTCGATTTGTGTTTTGGCCTCCTCAAATTAGTTGTCAATTTGTAAGTCTCTGTTTTTGGGGGAGCATTTCAGTGGCCATCGCTTAAAGGGGGCCCTTAAAGCCACCTGCTGAGTGCGTTAGTGATACCCGCTGCTAACAGGTTGCAGGAAACAATGGAACAACAAAGCCCAGTCCCAGTCCCAGTCCCGGTCTCAGTCTCAGTCCGTCACATTGACATAGTCAAGTGAATGGAACTTGTGGCAATTAGTTTAACAGCTTCTGCCTTTGCTTTTGCTTCTGGGTGTCAATTGGCCGCGTTGAAGCGTTGTTCTTGCCCCGGCCGGGCCCATTAAGTAATGAGACATTGTCATGGCACAACAAGAATTCGCACCTCATACTACCACTCGTATGAGGTATGGGACACTACCTCCATGTATCTCCATCTCCATTTGCGGTTTATTGACACTTTTACATTTAATGAGCTCTGCGTTGAGGTTAACCTTTCTTTATGGTCACACACTCTCGCTCTCTCCGGCGGACATCTCTCTGCCGGGGGGACGGAAACTCTCATTAAAGATTGCTGGAATTTCACTTTTTTGTTAATAGGGGAAAATCGTTTGTAAATCTAGCCCTAGCCCAATCATATCTCAATGCTATGATGAGTGATGGTAGATGATGGTGGTACTACCTATTCTCGGAAGAAAAGTAGCTATGAAGACAGATCCAAACTAGACAAAAAGAGTGTTTCTCCAAAGGCATTATTTACCCAAATTCTTTACCCAAATATCTGCCAATATTTTACTTGGAAACAACTTATAAAACAAGAGAACATACGGCATAGAAATCCCATCTCTCCGTACACTTTCGGCAGACAGCTCTTTCTTTTCAAAATTCATTATCGAACTCAGTTCAAACTAAATGATAAGGATAATCACAGGAATGGGCTACACACACCCAATACAATACACCCAAATGTAGTGTTAGAACAAATGTAGTGCAAAAAGCCAGTGTGAGTAATATTTATTTCGAACTTATGCTTCCCAGAATTTCAAGGGGTGTCTATGACGTCCCTTCTTGAATTACGTGTGACCGATTTTTCTAAAACAGAAAATAGTTTAAATAGAAGAGAGAGTTTGGGTTACCCCACCTCCTCGCTGTCCAACACACACAAAATCGATTCCCAGTTTCCAATGAAATAAAGTTAAAGGCGAAGACCATTTCGAAATGTTTGCTTTTTGAAAACAATCTTCTTGGGACGTACATCCCAAAAGTGCATTTCGTATGGTATCCCTCACTTGACATTTGAAAACTGGAACACCAAACGGTGCGCGGCGATGCGATGTGCACCGTCGCATTCGAGAATCATTTTTACGATAGTTACCCCTAATTACATGCCCGTAATCGTTGCCGGTTGGGCTCTATCGGCAATAGAAGCATCAGTTCCAGTGCCAGCTCCAGCTCCAGTGCCAGCCCTGCTCCAGATAGATACTCTCCGAAACGCAGAAAGCGGCACCGGGCCCGTGCCCGTGCCGTGCCGTCCCTCTTGTAATAGAAGAAGAAATGCAGAATGATCAGCTTTCTCCTCCTCCGAGCCGTGGGTTATGTAAATCTTCGATGTTGTGTACATTTAACTTGGATTCGTGGGCGAACATATTACATTTGGCAATCCACAAACAGTCTTGCTTCCGCTTTCTGCCGGTGTACAAATTTTTGGATAAATTGCAAAATTTGTCGTTTGCTTCCGTTTGCTAAGTGCAAGCAAACAATTTGTCAAATCCAATTGCCACAATTATTTAGTGTAACTGTCACGATCACAAAGCGCACTCGGAGGCAGTGGCAGAGGCAGAGACAGAGGCAGCCAGCGAAGCGTTGTCACCTGCCACGCGTGCGCAACTGCAGCAAGGGCTCAACGCTGACAGCGGTGGAACGACTAAGGAATGCTCTCTAAATGCCCTTTAGCTTTCGAAAGCGTCCCATGTGTTTATAGGATATGCTTAATACATATATTGGAAGATTTTTACAGATATAACAGTAGGATATCTATAAAAAGGATCTCATTTTCGAAATGTTTCCCTAGATCGTTTTATCTACCTTGCCGAAATTACTATTGTAATAGTAGGGCTAGCACTTGGGTTTATTTCTGAAAAGTGCTCTCGTAGTGCTTCAATATGGAATGGTTTAGCTAGACACGATTAAACCATACCACCCACATATTAGAGCGTCCTATAGTTGGGGGAATATACCCTTTACATAGAGGGTACTGCAGGCCCTACCATTAGACCCTAATTTGTATGCGCAATGGATGCCAATTACGATTGCAATTGGGGAAAAACAAACGTTGGCGGTGACTGACTGACAGTCGGAGTCGTCCGTTCGATGAATCAACTTTGAACTCTGGCAGACAATGAGGAAGGTACGGAGGAGTACGGAACACTCGTATGTGTAGACTGGTGGGTGGTGGGTGCCGGTGCTGGAAAAGATTACGACGCATGCGCGCCCGCAACTGCCATTACGAAACTTTGGCTGTATTTACTTTGCATCGTAGAGTGGCTCTGTGCGTGTATGTGTGTATCTGTGAGGCTGATCTACTTTGCAGCAGCCGCCACACGACACAAGAGGACAGAAGCGGGGGACAGAAGGGCAGAAGAGGCCGACAGAAGACAATGCTTTTCTTTTTTCGTATTTTTCTGTTTTTTTGTGTCTTTTTGTCTTGTGTTTCCACGCTGAGGTGCGTTGTGTGCGGCAAATTGGTTGGCGGCTGTCGCGGACTCCGAATCCGTACCCGACTCTGACTCAGGCTGTAGCTCTGTAGCTCTGAGCTCCAGCTTGGGCTTGGGCTTGTGCTTGTCGTGGAAAACACTTTCACTGCACATGAGAAGGCAGTGACACGGTCGTCACCGTAGTCTTCGCTGTCTTCGCTGCGGAGCGCTCTTCTTGTGGGTGCTGTAGCAATGGAAGCGCGACAGAGCCAGTTTCTCGGCCTGTTCGCTTCGCCTGCTTCGCCTGCTTTGCCTTTTGCATTTTCGTTTGAGCTGTGGGCCAGTACGGAGGTGTTTCTTCTCAGCTTTCCATCCCATCCCCCAAAACATCCACTAGAGCGCTTCAGAATTACCTGCTCCATGTTCAGTTCAGCGCCATGTCAGAATACGTTAGCCGGGATTATCTTTGGCTGTGCACTCTGCTGCTGATCTGCGCCCTGATCCAGGGTAAGTAATCACACTTTGGTCTCTCTTTGGTCGTGGATCTACAACACCCTCGCTTCCAGTGGCCCTGTCCCAGCCGTATCAGGTGCCGCATCGCTGCTCGAATCGTCTGGAGAGCGCCCTAGAGCATATGCGACGGCGCAGCATTCAGACCAAGAGCTCCTCCGATCGGACTCGCTCGCGGTCCATGTGGCAGCCGCCGGCACAGAGCCCCTACCAGCTGTACCACAGCTTCTATGGCCAGCACAGTGATCCCGAGGATGATTTCTACAACGGGGGCGGCAGCTACAATTCGGGACGTGGCTACCATGCCAAGCTTCTGCACAGGAATGGCCGTCCCTATCCGTTTGCGGACTCCAGTGCTGCTCTGGAGCTGGAGGAACTGCTCTCCGGCCACCAGCAACAGCAACAGCAACAGCAGCATCAGCAGGAGCACCGACAGCCACACAAGCTGGCCATATCCCGGGTGGAGGTCGAGGATCTGAAGGTGCGTGTGCCGCCCGCAAAGTCCGCCTCCCGTTGGGTGGAGATCGACAAGTGCAAGTTCAGCACGGAGAACTCCACGCTGGACACGCGACTCATCTTCCCGGATCTCACCCTCAGCGGCAAGGTGGTGATGCAGCCCATGGGCGGACGCTGCCACATGATACTCCGCCTGCGTCATGCTGGCATCGAGTTCCGAACGGTGCCGCTGGGCTTGGACCCGGGCTCAGGCTCGTTACCGCCCTCGTATGAGCAGTCCAGGAGATTGAGCGCCTCCTCCGTACGCACGGACTCGCACTTTGCGGAGCCCGGCTTCATCTCCGTCTTTGCCCATGGCTGCCAGGGACCGACTGGCATCCGGCTGCGACAGAACTCGAAGCGGAGATTCGGCTACGGGCCAGGAACCGCTCCGCAGGTGGAGTTGGGCGAACCGCATGTCATCATGGGCACGACGCGACCGCAGCCCCAGAGATGGGGCAAGTACCACAAGCCGGACTATGACATCAGGCTGGACCACACCACGCAGCGCGACAAGAGCCTGGAGCTGGGCAGCGATAGCCATGGCCAGGACTCGGTGGAGTTCGTGGATGTCAATGCGGACAACTTCTACCGGCGGCAGTTCAACAAGCGGCGACGTCGTCGTCGGCGGTTCGCCGAAAACGGACCCACGGAAAATTTCGTGGACCAACTAAGCTTCAACGAGGACGTGCTCCACTTCGAGGACGAGCAGCTGCAGCAGATGGTGGAACCAGATGCCAGAGCCTTTGCGGACATCTTCAGTGCGAGCGGAGGAGCTGGCGGGTTTGGGGGCCTCAATTCCAACGGGGACCGTGAGGAGCTGGTGGGTGAGGCCATGTCCCACGAGCTGGAGAAACTCTTCTCCATGGGAGTGCGCGGTCTGCTGACCACCTACATGCAGCGCGCCCTGCAGCCAGCCATCAAGGAGACCCTGATGGAGAACATGGGCTACACCCTGAGCTATGGCTGAGCCCCACATGGGGCACACTTAAGTATTAGCCTCTTAATTTATTTCAGATTGAGCAGAAATAAAAGCTTTAAGCAGAATAATTGATACATTGGATACCTGGCACTCGACTGACTCTGTTTTATATAATCTTACCAATTTGGCGGTATCCATTTAGTGGAAACTATAGATCACACGCTTGACTCGACACACTCACACACGGCCGGACCGGACACACTCTTGAACTTGATGGCGGGTTCCGCTGGCCTGGGTAGAAATGTTCACTAATAGGATTGCGTTTCGCCTTGTTTCTGCACATCAATAATGTTCAATTATTCAACACTCCGATGGCTTTCACTTGTCGCTGATCAGCGCGCATTCCGTTGTCATCGTGCAGCCGTTCTCGAGTATCCGTGATAACTGGCGTAGTGGCGGCGTCGCAGGATTCGACCAGACCCCGGCTGGCATTGGGGTGTCTGTTAATGGGGGTGGATGCGCCAGGATGCTGTGGATTGTTCTCTGCGCAGGTGCGGAACGCCCCCAGAGGATGGTCATTGGTTGAACTCCTCTAATGGGCGGTGGCCAATGGTAACTGAGTGTTGTCGTTAATTAGTTTGAACAAAATATTAACATTTGATAATTGTTTAAGAAACTGTTGATATATTTCTCGTAACACAACAAACCGTAAGACTCTAACTGGAGTCTTAAATGTTCTTAGATTCTTAGAATATTATTAAATTAGATCTCATATAATATGAATGGAATTTCATAATCAATGTATTTCTTATCTGAGTTACGAATTTCAAGCCCAAATTTTCAATTTAAGTGAACGTTAGCCACCAGAGCTGCCAGCTCTGGTGGACTTAGGTCAAAGCGTTGCCAGATTGCTCGATTTATGTTGGGTGCACAAATTTTCAGTATTACGGTATCATTTATTTGTTTGACCTTTTTCGTTAAAACCTTTTTTTTTTAGAAAAAATCCAATAAAACAAGTATTACCGATTACCCGATTGACAACAATGAGTCCCATTCCATACACAAACATGCTGCAGATTCCATGATCACATACCCTGGGGGAAATGGTTGTTATAGAATTGAGGAAATATTTGTCATCCCAGGCTATAATTAATTCAGAAACTAGTCAGTCAACTTGGTACAGGGATCAGTATATATACAAGAAACTAATCAAATGCATGAATGGGCCAAAAAAATTCAATCTAAGACATGGTCTTTATTAATTACGTTTGACCGCATCTTGCAGTATAAGCTATAAAGCTGCAACTTTATATAATATTAACGAAATAGGGTATACAAATGTCCATACTCTGGTTGACATGAAATGAATCTGCAAATACCGGCAATATTGACGTCACAACATTGCGACTGTTTGTTTTGTTGAACATTTTTGTTGAAACCGTGTTTTTGTCAAAATAAAATACATGCGAGTACTTAGAAGTAGTTAATCTTGAACAAAATTGATTCAGCAATCATATAAAATTATGTGGGCGAAGCTGAGAGATCTATATAGTTAGTAATATTACACGGAATATCAAAAACGAGGAATATATATAATAGAACTTGAATTAGTCAGTATATGTATGGTATATTTTCAAAATTAGACGGTATATTTCGATATATCTTATCGATATTCCGCGATAAATCGATAATAAAATAAATCTTGTGATATGTACAATTCAAGTCCAAACATACAATACAGGCGTGAGTAGGAAACAATAACAACATCCAAGTGCCGAGTAGGTGGAAGACCCACCCCAAGGATTTCTGAAGCAGTGCAGCGCGTGCAGAGAACTCCACCTTGAAACTTTGTTTACGCTCAATGTTTCGGGTAGGGTGGGGGGGAGTGAGGCGTTGGGTGGCCACTCAGTCAGGTGGTGCCTTGTGTCTGCGCATTATATAATGAAAACTCTAATACTACAAATGTGTGAATGTCGCTGGAAGATTAGATAGCCCCTGGGATTACGCAAAACTCCCGCCGGACGTCCTCCTTGGCCTTGCCCACTGACCAAAGGTTGGGGCCGCGTTTACCCCAAAAAAAGATTCAATCTGTCACGGCGCGACCTTGAGGCCTTTGCAATGATTTTCGTGCGTATGCGTTCGAGTTGCGTCAACACTGAGATGTTGTTTTTGTTCTTTACAGATACACACACACACACGAGAGCAGAGCGGAAACAAAGAGAGAATAGCCAGGGAACTAAGTGAATGATAGTCGTCATGCTGGTTGAATGCCCCCGCCGTCAATGCCCGAGGATGCTCTGAACAGTGCTGAGCCTAGAAGAAAGCGTTACATCCGCATCGGCATCACTCACATACTTGCCCCGCATGAAAGCGTATTACTACGGACGCTCAGTGTCCGACAGGTAGCACCATGGCGGAAACGAATACACGGCTCACTGTGCCGTCCGGTGGCGCCGGCGGCACGACGAGTGGGGTGGACGGATCTCCCTACATACGCACAATCGAATGGAACATGATGAACAAAACCAAGTTCTTTCCGCTCTCCATGCTCAGCTCGTTCTCGGTGCGCTGCTGTCTGTTCCCGCTGACCGTTATCAAGACGCAGCTCCAGGTGCAGCACAAGAGCGATGTCTATAAGGGCATGGTGGATTGTGCCATGAAAATCTACCGCTCCGAGGGTGTTCCTGGACTGTATCGAGGCTTCTGGATATCGTCGGTGCAAATTGTGTCGGGCGTCTTCTACATCAGCACCTACGAAGGCGTGCGACACCTTCTCACCGACCTGGGTGCCGGGCACCGTGTAAAAGCTTTAGCCGGAGGCGGATGCGCCTCGCTGGTGGGTCAGACCATCATAGTTCCTTTCGATGTTATATCACAGCATGCCATGGTTCTGGGCATGTCGGCGCATGCCGGAGCCAAGGTAGATATTAATCCGTTGGGTATTAAATCATGGCCCGGCCGCAGCCGCCTCCATATCTCCATGGACATCGGACGGGAGATAATGCGTCGCGATGGTCTGCGCGGCTTCTACAGAGGCTATGTGGCCAGCCTCATGGCCTATGTACCCAATTCGGCAATGTGGTGGGCCTTCTATCATCTATACCAGGGTGAGTCAGGCCCCAAAGTGCCTCCATTAGCGAGATAAGATTAATTCAATTTGGATTGCTCTTCATTCCAGACGAACTCTGTCGCATCTGCCCCGTTTGGGTATCCCATTTGTTCATACAATGCGTGGCCGGCAGTCTGGGTGGCTTCACAACGACAATACTAACAAATCCATTAGACATAGTGCGCGCCCGTCTGCAGGTGAGTCTACCGTCCACTCCACCGGCAGAGTCATAAATAGAATATCTTATCTAAATCATAATATTGTCGTCACTCCTGTCTAGGTCCATCGATTGGACTCGATGAGCGTTGCCTTCCGAGAGCTGTGGCGGGAGGAGAAATTGAACTGTTTCTTCAAGGGCCTGTCCGCCCGCCTGGTGCAGTCGGCGGCCTTCTCCTTTAGCATTATCCTTGGCTATGAGACCATCAAACGCATTGCCATAGATGAGCAGTACAAAAACCAGATACGATGGTAATGAATTGCGCACAAGACCCTCAAACCAAGCCCAAACCCAAACCCAAACCCAAAACGGAAACCAACTCAAAATTGCATTTACGCGACGTACTGAAAAACCACCAGAGGTGATTCGCCTACGTTTGTAAATACCAATGAAGGAGAAGAGCACAGGTTAACTAGTTAAATTTGCTGACGATAGGATAGCAGAATGTGGATACCGTATACCGGATAACGGATACCGTATACCGGTTATATTCACGATGTACTTTTAGTAGACTGTTTCAATTTGCTTGCGGCTAGGATGTTCAAATAATTCAATTTCATATTCAAATACCCCAAAGTGTTGTAGCATAAAGTGTAAATTATGTTGTTATACTGCTTAGTCATTTTTTTATACCTAACGACTAGAGGCAGATAGATCGGTGACAAGCCTAATTTATTATATAGCAAATATACATAGAAATTGTAATTGTTCTTTGATGATGATGTTGATAATAATACCATTTACAATGGTAACCAAATTACTTATACTTTTACACTACTTTCGCACAGCAGAGCAATGTTTGCGCCAAAATCATATTAGTATACTATATTATATTGTACTGTTTAGGTATTCTATACTGGACATGCCGAAATAAGAAATTAATGTCGAAACAGGGCAACACCGGGGTGTGGCAGCACACGTCCCTGGGGGAAAAAACACCTACTTATACATAGTTAAGCATTCGTGTGTCTGTGTGTTCTCTGAATGAATAGTTTTAGTTTTAGTTTGCATATATTGTAATAAAGTACAAACCAAGAATTGTTACATTTTTGGCACTGTGAATACTACATTGAAATCCATGCTCCATGTGATGTAAGTGAGGAGACGAGTTCTAGAGGGGTTCTATCCAACCTCCTTGACCTGCTTCCGAATCTTCCTTGGCTAAGTTTACCGGATTATCACTTCTTTCATAATAGATTCTTCACTTTATTTTGATTCAACGACTAATGAAATGAATGATGGTTGCACTTTATTTCGTGATTTTATAATTTAAATAAGTTAATAAATGTTAAGTAATCTAGGGCTTATTTGGCATTACTAGTTGCTCTCAGATGCTGCCACAGTGGTTGACTCTCCTCCCTCCTCTTCTCCCACGCCACTAGCCCCCGCCTGCTCCGTTGTGATGTCTGTTTCTGTTGCTGTCTGCGGTGTGTCCGTTTTTGTGGTTGAAGGCGGCGCTGTTTCCGGGATTGCTTTCAGATCTTGTTTCTTCCATCCATTGTTAAAAAAACGTATGGGAGTGGGAACCTCTCCGGTAGGCGCCACATCCAAGCTGAGGGTCGGCGGTTGAGGCAACGGCGGCTCTTCACTGGCCTTGTTATAGATGACCCAGTTATCGGGTCTGTCAGGCTTGGTTAGGACTGTGATCGGGGCAAAGGCCACGCTGGCCAGCTGCTTGAGCCTCTGAGCTTTCTGCAGGGCGCCATTGGCAGTTCCAGTTCCAGTCCCAGTCCCAGTCCTGTCGTCGTCATAGTCGTCCGCCTCATCGGCTAGAATGTCATTGCCCAACTGCTTGCCTAGGCTGTCCGGGAAAACGGTCACCTTGCTGTTGGTTATGCTCCGCGTGGAGGTGGACAGCATGGGTTTGGGAATCTCCGTCACATAGTGGCTCTGAGTCTTGTTCTCCAGCATGTGCAGTACGTAGTTGTCGTCCAGTGCTGTGGCGTTCGTTGTAGTTCTGTTGTTGCCTGTGGCGTCCAGCGTCAGTTGGGGTCTCAAGTAGCCGTCCTTGTCGTATTTCTTGGTCGACATCCCAGTGCTGTCTGTTCTGTCCAGGTCGTTGCTGGGCTCGTCCTCGTCGTATACGTAATCGTCGTCGTTGTCGTTGTCGTCTTGTGTGCTCTCGTCCTTGGTAATATTGGACAGAGTGCGGCTCACATAGTCGTAGTCCTGTAGGTACAATTTGTTCTCGGTTTTGATTAGGTCGTTGTCACTGCTATGGTTGTGGTTGTTGCTGTCTGGTCCTGCTTCCTTCAGTTCCGGCGTCCGTCCGTAAAAAGTCTGTGTGTGGGTATGCGTGAGCGTCTGTGGTCTGAGACCGGAACTGGAGCTGGAGAACGGACTCTTATTACTGTTGGAGCTAATCTCTCGATCGTAGTACAGCTCGCTTTGACCTTGCTGATAGTCTGGCCTATAATTCGACTGTCCAGTCAAGCCGTAGCCCCCGCCACTCTGACTTTGCGGACGTGGATAAGAGCTAAACACCGGACTGACCTCGGGACTGGGACGTGGTCGTATGTTAAAGCTAAATGTGCTGTCGGCTCCATTGGCACTGGCCACCCCCGAGATGCTCCCAAAGTTTCCCGCACTCACGGCGCTGCTGGAGGCATGTATAAAGCCCGAATGTGGGCTTCCGCCTATCTGGGAGCTGGTGGACACAGGATACGACTGATGATTGGCGCCTATCTGGGAGCCGGTGGAGACTGGATACGAGTGAACCGAAGATGGTCTAGGAGGGTACGCTGGACCCGCAATGATGTGGGAGGTTCCCACATTCAGGGGACTGTTAACCACAGTGTTCTCGTAGTGGGGCCGCTCCTTGTGGGGCTGGGAGATCGGAGTCGGTGGCGTGGGAGAGGGATGTCGATTGCCGAGCGGATTGAAGCCGCTGGTGGCAAAGGTCAGAAAGTTCTGGAATATGTTCGGTGCTCGAGTAGTGGTCTGTCGTCTGTCGTCACTGTCGTTCAGGTAAATAATCGTCGGTGGCTTCGTCCTGTGCGACTGTGTGCTGAGCTCCTGGGCCTGCGGCTGAAAGTAGCCGTAGCTGGGAATGGGCGTGGTGCTGGCGTACTCCCCGTAGTGTGGGTCGTAGTTGTGGTTCGTGTTGTACGGTTTGTAGACAGTCGTGTACTCGGCATAGTCCGCCGTAGAAGAGGGTCGAGTCTGTGGACTTTTGTTCGTCTGTCGTATGTTGATCTCGATCTCGTACTGGTCGGCATTCGGTCCGTTGACGACCACCTTCTGGGGTCTCGTATAGATCGGTCTGCTCTGGTACTGTCTCAGTTCAACTCCGCGTTTCGTGGTCTTGTTCGTCTTGGGCGCCTTGGTCAGTAGTGTGGATCGTCCCAGGCTGGCTGTGGTGGCAGTGGTGCGATTGCGTTGTACGTGCAGCAGTCGAAAGTCAGCTGTCTTGTCCTGTGGTTTTGTCTCCTGTGAAAGTTTCCTTGAGACACGCTTCGGGGTCTTCATGTCGTCTGTTTTTTGTATTAGTGGGTCAATGGAGGTGTCTACGTGGTCTTTTTGAGCAGTTGTCACGTTTGTCAGTGGCTGTCGGTCTGCTTCTTTAGGGTCGGTTTTATCCGGTTTCAGTGGTTCAGTACTCCGTAGCTCTGGCAGTTCTACTACGTCCTCGTCTACGTTCACGTTCACGTCCACGTCCACGTCCACGTCCTGGTCCCCGTCTTCGGTCTCTGTTACTGCATCCGAATCGGTTGCATTCCCGCCCGCGGCATGCCTCAGCTCGATGGGGACATTATTGATGATCACCCTGCGCTTGAGACCCGCACCCTGGTCGGGTCTTCGCACGTTCACGTTCTTGATGTTCAGTGTTATTTTGGGGGACTTGTCCAGTTTGTTGTTTACCCCGCTTCCTGTCTTTCGGGTTGGCGTCACCCTACGATTGTTATTGTTGTTGTTGGTCGTCACTGTCTTGCGTTTCAGGTCTAGTTTGTCGCTTAATTTTGTGATGTTGCCACTGCTGGGGCGATGGAAGCCACTGGCCGAATTGGCACTGACCTCCACCTGAGGCCTGACTGGCTTCACGCGATTGGAGAAGCCAGCCTTTTCCTCCTTGATGATCTGCAGGGAGGCCAGCTCTGGTTGTCCGATAGTGAACACCTGATCAGGCTGCTGGTGATGTCCTCCAGCCTCAAACGGATCCTGCTCCAGCCAGGGGCTCAGATCAATGGGTGCCAGGCTGCCCACTCCACAGCTCTGACGCTCGTTGTCCGTGAACTCTGCGGGTATGAAGATGTGCGGCTGGAGGGTTCCTCCGCCCACTGTCCGGCAGAGGACCTGCGCCAGGGACACCCGTCGCAGCGAGTGCAGCTGGGCAGGCGTAAAGGAGCTCTCGAAGCCTCCGTTCTCATACCAGAATCGATCGCCCCGCCGGGAGTTGCTGAATTGCTGGGCAATGATGCAGGCAAAGGTCGGACCCACCAGGCCACCCACCACCGGACGTTCCGCGATGCCGCCCACAAATAGATCGATATCGTGGACGCTGCGGTAGGCGTGGCCAATACGCTTGGCCGACTCCGGTCCGACTACGTTGGCTATGGGTAAAGAAAGTTGATTGATGGATCTCTGAAAGATTGAAGCGGGAAATGAGAGCGGGAATAATTACCAAAATCATCCCAGCTGTGGATGGGAGTGAGGCCACAAGGCACTCGCCAGGCACTATACGGGGCTATGCCATGATCCCTGCCCCTCTGTATGTTGATGGCAGCCAGGTCCAGGCCAAAGGGAAAGCCGGCCGTCTGGAACAAATGATTGGTCAGCTCCGGGGTAATGAATTCGTCCCGCTTGAGGGCACGCTGGGAGGCCAAGCCTCTGAGCAGGCGATGCAGGGAGCCCGCCGAACCAATGTCTCCTCGCTGGAACTCCTCATGGAGGCTGACATCTGGAGGAGGAGGCAAACATAAGTTGGGAACATTCGAAGAATACCAAAGGGTGACTCACTATTATTGATCACATTGTGATGGCGATCGCATCTCGTGTAGGAGTTCTGCACCAGGGAGTGTCCAAAGCGGAAGGCAGCTGCGGCAAAGGCATTGGCAACCGTGGGATTGACCTTGGAGCTGTAGCGCTCGTAGTAGCCCGTCGAGAGGAGGTCCAGGTCGAAGAGACGGCACACCTCGCGGCCCAGGACGACGGGCAGAAACTCGCGGTAGGTGATGTGCTGGAACATGGCGCCCACAAGCCGCCGTGTCTCCTGGTAGACCTTCTCGTCGCTCCAGTGCGGATTCATCTCGCTCAGCTCCAGGGCAATGCGGTTGTGCTCGCCCACCCAAACATGGTGCATGGCCAGAAGGCCGGGCTGCTCTCCGCTTCGGCCATCCCCGGAACGGATGCACTTGGTGGCTATGGCTCCCCGCTGACAGACATCCTCGGCGGGATCTCCGCGTCCGTAGATGAGCATGCCGTGGCGGAACACTCGTCCATTGTCCGAGGACTTGGCACTGTTCGAGTAGATGGGCGAAGCGTCGATGTAGGACGTGACCTGGTTGGTCTGCTCCCGCCAGGACAGGACACAGTCGCGTCGCTGGGCCGGAGCCGAACGCAGGAACTCGAGGCAGCGCACCTTGAGTGGGGCCAGCCAGGGATCGTCCAGGGGCACCTTGATGGGGAAACAGGCGGGATGGAAGTCCTTGCCGCCACAGCAGCTGGGAATAGAGCCATTGATGGAACTGCCAAGAGAGAAACGAAAATCTCAGAAAGCTGTGAAAGATTAGCAATAGTTTGGCTTACCGTGGCTGAGCCGTGGAGGTCAAGTCGTGGTCGAGCATCTGCCCCCACTGGGCTATCATCAGGGTCAAGGGTGCCTCGCCCTCCCTTGCTCCATGGACCAGCAGACTCACGAACCGGGAGGAGGATAGCGGGCTTCCATCCGTGGAACTGCGGACAGTGTCCACACCATCGCCGTACTCTGGCGGCAGGAATCGATTGAAGGGCATCTGGGCGGTGCCCCAGCGCGGTCGCCGCTTGTTGTTGCAGGTGCCATCGTGGGTGCGATACCGCTCCGAGGCGGGCATGCAGGGCGGTGGATCCCGGGGCGGACAGAGACCCTCCAGGGCCGTGCGGCGCAGGGAGATCTTCTGGGCGTGCGACTGGCGGGCCAGCTCATCGATGTGCTGGAAGCTGTCGAGATAGAGGCAGACGGAAAGAGAGACAGAGTCGAGTGATAGTACTAGGATCTCAGGACATCATCCTGGCTGCCTACTAGGCTCTAATGGATCTGGCTTCCACGACATGGCTGCGCTCAAATTTCGTATTCGAGTGCTGCCTGACACCGTCGCCGGCTTCTATTTATAAAACGCTCCACTCCGCCAGAGCCGAGCTCCGAGCGGAGTTGGTGGAAACGGGTTCGCGGGCCGCAGCTCGCTGCTCCACTGCTGGCGGCGGCATCAAATTGGGATCCACCATCCACGAATTAAAGCAAGTTGCGTTGTGTGCTGTGTGTTTTGTGACTGGGAGTGTGAGAGTGCAGGTTTTTTCGTGGCGGGAAAACGCATAAGAAATCGCCGAGCTTGCCGCTGGCTTTAATTTACTCGCCTTTGCTTTCCATTTGCCACATTTATTAGCAGGTTGTTTTTGCTTTTTGTTTTCGTTGATTTTCATTTCGTTTGAGTCTTTGGGGGGTATAATCACTTGGTCATGAAACATGCAGTGTCACATAGGGTATAATCGCAGAATTTAATTGTGGGAAAGTTATCCATAATACAGGGTCACTTTTTTTGCAGATTGTTGCTTGGTTGTAGATACATATACATTTATCGAAGTAGCAAAGTGGCAATAAATATTGTAAAATAATTATGGATAATTATTTATCCGAAACCAATCTTTTTCAGAGTATCTTAGCCGTTTTGGGGTTTCTTGTGAATGAAAAGCCATCTATTTTTCTATTCTATTCGATAACGATTTCCTTTTAGGAAATATGGCTAGCAATGTTTCCAATAACGATTTAGTGCAACAAAGCTTTTTCATTGTATGGGGAAACCGTACCGTATTTTCGTTGTAAGTCAGACGTTTAGTGATAATGAGCTTTTTTGCAACCTAAATGACTCAAGAAATACACAAGAATTTTGACGGAAATTGTTTTATCTGGCCTACATCCAAAAAATGTTGCACATAAAGATATCAAGGCAAAAATTATTATTCTATCGCACAACTCCAATTAAGCAATCAATGATCTATCAAAAAACTGCATTTAATCTATCACAGGAAATTGGAAAACTCTCAAACTCTCAACTTTCTCTTAGTTTGGACCTCTAATTGTTTTCCATTTCTACTTCCTGTCCGGGCCATAATTATCCTGTGATCTGTCGATCAATCAATCTTCTAGATATTTTCACTGATGTTCGAGCTAGACAATTAGTAAATTAACTTTGATTGTGGGTTGCTCTTGGGAGGATGTGCAAGTGCTAGTGTATAATCGTTTCGGCACGTTTTTCCGGTTTTCCTTCAGGCCATTTGGCAGGTGAAAGTGGAAATGTTTTCCCAGACTTTGTTTGAGCTTTGTTTGTCATTGCCCGCTGTACAATTTATTTATAAAGCTATTTTTGGTATTGTGTTAATAATAAAATAAGTCCATAAAAAGCCAAAAGCCCTTTGCCTTGCGTTCAGGCAGCGTATGCGCAGTCTCGATCACAGATGCATAGGTATATATACATAAATAAATAGTATATGTAGATATGTATGCATGTGTGTATATACATATATACAAATGTGTGTGTGTAGGAGTAACAAAAAGCGCAGCCGCAGCCACGACAGCGTTCATTGAACTTTCTGCACAGACGACAACGAAAACAACAGCAACAAAAATCCACAATACAAAATTACAAAAACTTTCGTATGGCTGGGAAGCTTGAGGCCGAATTCGAATTCGATGCTCGACGTCGACGCTGGTAGAAAACGAAAGTCGCGTCATGTTTGTGTTTCATTTTCTGTTTCTTTCTTTTCTTCTCCAGCATATCAGTGGAAGTCGTCGTAGTCGTCGCTGTCGCCGTCACCGTCGCCGTCGTTGTCAAAGTCCGCTGTCTACGTCTGCGTCTGCGGCTTCGCCTCAGTCGCCCGTCTGGAGCTTTGTGTTTAGCTTTGCCTTTCGCTCTTTTGTTGCTGCTGCCACTCTGCTCTCCCCCACCGTTTGATGTAATCAAATTGAGAATACCGAATGCGAAGCTTCCAATGGTAGTGCTGGGGTGGGTGCGAGAGGGAGGGCGCAACTTCGATTTGCTTAGATTTGGTTATGCCCACCAATACCCTTGAAGAGGGTACTGTTATTTCGATCAGAGCACTGCGATGCAAAGAAAGCTTTTCCAATATTTAGATTTTATGTGTGTTCAGTCATCAGTCAATACGGCCATGGAGATGTGGGTCGGTCTGTTATTTAGTACATGTACTGAATAAATAGGAGAGCGAGCGTCTATACAAACTAGTAACTAAGCTTGAAAGCTCTCTGGTATTACAGTTAGGATACGATACTTCTTTTCCTTGTAGCTAGTAAGCCGGAGAACTATTGTACATATGTATATCGTCTGCACTTAGAACATCACTCCAATAAAGTCACGTGTACGCGGATCATGTATGCAGATGAAGCTAAGTTTTGTATTCAGTAGAAAATTTCGAATATTTACTGAGCAAATATATTAATCCTTACGATGCAAATTTATGACATTCCATCGCTTTATCCCTTTGTCTGCTATCACTCCATTTTTATAATTAAGACTCTTTCTCTACTTTGCCTTTACTTGTCTCATTTTCGAATACATCTCTAGTGTATGGTGCTCTGAATAATTCTTTGAGTGCTGAGTACTTAGAGATCGTACTGCATTTAAGAGTATCTTTATCTTCGGCTACGATACTGGCAATTTTCTTTAGTTTTTTTTCTAACGTTTCTTGTCACGTTCGCTCAATCGCTTTCTTTGGCTTCTAATTTGGCTAAATGCTGCTTTTGGCACTACTAACGAGCCCCACATCATCATCATCTCCTGAATGGCTGGTAGGTATCTGTTGATATTTGTTGATATTTAATTAAACCCAACATGTTGGCCATTTCGTAATTTGATTTTTTAGGCAAACAGCCATTGGACAAACATTCCCCACAGCTATGGCCATCAGCATCTTTTGTCTGGACGGTTCGATGTGGTGTCGCCTCATTGATTGCAATTACATAAATGTATTTTTGAGAGCTTTGCATTTGGCTCGGTCAGAGCTCATTGCACCTGAGCCCCGTCACCTGTGGCACCTCCATCTGGAGTTCCCAAAACGAGCTGCCACATGGACCCCACCTGCGGAGATTGCCTGTCTTTTTGGGTGAAAGTTCTCGACTTTGTTTCGAGTTAATGCGTTTTATGAGTTTGTGTGTGGAAAATCGCATGGATTTTCCACAGCCACAAGCTGGAAACCCAACCCGTTGTGAAAAGTGAAAACTTTGCCAGTGAAAAAACTGGAAAAACTTCGCTTAGAGTCGGAGTCCGAGTCGGAGGTGCATTAAAGTCGCAGTCAGAGATGGTGGCGACTGCCATTTCCGTTGCTTTTTCCAAAGAGGTCATTTAACCCTGGCGTCTTTAATTTACCTTCGCCTATCCCCTGCCATCACTTGTTTTATCCTGGCCCGATCTGGTCTGGTCTGGTCTGTTGGCTTGTCTTGCAATTATCCGGCATTTCAATGTCAAAGTGAAAGTTGACTCTTAGTCATGAGAAGTCACAGCCACAGACACAGACACGGACACGGGCACACTCCCCGCCCGAGTCCCATCGTTTTGGCTACGATTTTTGCTGCCGGTCGATTTTCGCTTCATTTTGGAGCACTTTTGCTGATGGGGCGGGGGTCGCACTTCCACTTGAGCCAACTTCCAGGCCATGCCACTTCCACTGCCACTGCCAATCCATTCCCAACTCCAACTCATTAGCCATGGCTTGGCTGCTCTCTGCTCTCTGCTGGTGCTCCCTCTGCTGCTGCTGTGCCTCCGCTGCCATGGATGCCGTAGAACTCGTTAATCAAGCGAGAAAGTTGCCAACGGTAATTGGTAGGAGAAGGAATGGCCGGACGGACAGGGGCTCCGCACAGGGGGTACCGTACCTACTCGTATGTACCGCAGGGGAGGCTTCCTCAACTCAATAATACGAGTCATATTTCTCACTTTTTCTGTCTCTGTCTTTGTCTTTGGCTCTTTTTGTTGTTGTAACTGTTGGTTTTGCATTAGATTGCCCGCGGCCAAGCAGCTCGAGTGTACGGCAAGCCGCTCTCCTGCCGGACACAATCGAGGGCAGCACACAAAGTTTCGGCTATAGTTTTGGAAGGGTTAAATATTCGCCTAATGGGGAAGCACACCCAGAAATCCATAAAAAGGGCAGCGATAGGGTAAAAAGCCAATTGAGCAGGGACCTAAGAACCTCTTAGTAGCATCTTAATTTAGTGCCTAACCTAATAAGAATCATGGAGCACAATTACCCATCCCTTCCTCTTGGAATGCACTTTTCGATGTAAAAGATTAGCTCTCTTCGACAGGCAGCTCCAGGACCAGACAAGTATTGGAGTCCCAATCGATTTACCAGCCATTTTGTCCCTATTTCATGTATGAAGATAAAGGATCACTACAAGGAACCTTCCCTACATTATGCAATTAAATAAAGTGAAATATTTCACTCGTACTCGTATACTCTCTCTATTCTTCATCCCACCCTCGTTTGATGAAATCGATTCGGTTTTTAATTATGCGCCTTGCTTTTGCGAATAACTTTTTTCATATGTCATCGCCATATATTTGCGGCTGATGAACTTATGCCGCACCACAGCAACCCACACCCACACCCACAGCACATCAGCCACTCAGCCACTCTTAGGAGTCGCACCACCCACTGTATCTGCATGTGCCACCCCCTGAAACTTACTTTTTGCGAAAGGCCTTGGCTGCTGCTATGGTGGCATAGGCGGCCATCTCCCGCCGCTCGGTGTCCACGGTGGGGGCATTGAAGCGGGAGAGCATCGCGGCCGGATGATTGTCCTGCAGGGTTTGACCTTTTGCGGTATGTACAAGGATTGGAATGAAGGTTAGGTCGGACTACCACACATACACACCATTTCGCAGCATCTCCGGCTGGATGCGGCCATAAAGCTCGGCCATGGCGTCCAGTCCCTGCCGCACGCTCTGCTGCAATGCCACATCCATCAGGGTGGGGCGACGTGAGCGTCCATTGCGCTCTCTCTGGAATGTTCCCATCTCAATCTCAGCGTCCATGTGGGCCTCCTCCTCCTCCTCGAGTGGGATCAGCGGGCGGGGCAGCTCCTTGGTGGGTGGCTTGCTGCTGGCATTTTCCAGATGAAGGGACTGGGAAAATGTGGCTAGGAGCAGCAGGAGCACCACTACCATCAAAAATGATGGCTGCAACATTCCAAGCATTCGGCAAAGTTCTGCAAAAGATCACGGCATTCACAAATACATCTAGGCATAATCGTGGATCAAATTGATTCATATTTGCATATTTCATGGCTGCAAATTATTGATGGATTGCACTACTCTCCCACCTTGGGGCCACATAAATTATGAAAAACATGGCTTAATCAATAAGCTAGCTAATTAAACTTAATAATCGACGAAGTTACAATGTTGTGGGTCACCAATCTTGATAAATCATTCATGTTTTTACTGCTATTTCTGTTATGATTTGATTCAATCGATTACGTCAGCAACGATAACAAAAACAGAAGCATTTAAGCAAAAAAGAGATATTATTCAATTTTATTTTGCTATGTTGGGGCTGCCCACAGCTAATTACAATAATAAAAAGGTAAGAATGCAACAAACAATACTACGCAACGACTATAGGAATACCTATTTCTTTCATAACTAGAAATATTAATGGTATAAAATTGCACTGATTTTGGTGGTGAGATCTCCTTATAAAGTATATACCCCAGTGCAGTAGGTATTCTGGCTATACAAAAATTAGCTACAACTACTTATAAATTTTTTATCGCCGAACCATATTTATCACATTTTTCGCTTATGTATTATTGTGTTATTGTTTCTTGTTTTGCACTTTTTCTGCATTTTTTTATTTAATTCACGCTTTACGCTGGCTGCGCACGAGTTGTTAAGTGCTTGCCGCTATGTTCATACCCTCTTACGGGTAGAGTTGATTAATTATATGGTGTGATTGGAATATTAATTGACTTGGGAATTAGTTGGAGTGAAGACTGCAGACTGGAGCAGCTCTACTCTTGGAGAAGTCCCAGCCATTATTTTGAAACAGCAATCAATGGGGAATACACGTTGTCGGTTTAGTCTTTAAATTCCTATATGTAGGATAATATTTCTTATAGCTGATCTTTGAGGGTATCTTGAGCATTGGACAACCCCAAACATAGCTTTTCTTTGTATTGCTTCTGTCTTGATTCGTTTTTGTTGATTTGATGCAATGCGGATCACTTTATATGCTTCAATGGCCACATAACAGGCGTCAAGACTGGCAGTTCTCTATGTAATAAACTATGGTATTTCTCGAGTGTGCAGCTCCAAAAATGTTACCGGGGGGCTCTCAGCTGTTTACAAGCCAGAGGAGTTGGGAAGCAGAAATGCCGATCCAAATAACTGAAAGATTTGAAGCTCCGAAAACTGGTAATTCTTAAAATCGGAGATTGCACTATCCTAAGCACTTTTAATTGTTTAACCAATTATGAAATTAACCGAGGCTCTAGGCTGTCAGATATCTAGTTTTGCATAAGGCCCACGGCTTTTTCCCTCAGCCAAAGGTCTCCTCTCCCCCTCTTCCATCCGCTAGAAACCACCAGGAAGTGGCTGTTTTGAGAGAAATTTTCCGGATGGCCGTCGAAGCGTTATTTTTCTTTTGGCCACGCTCACTTGGCCAACTGTGGCAGTCGGGCGATTAATAATAATCAATTTGTTCGGCGATCTTTTGCGCAAAAACGGAAATTGATTTAACCAAAGTGCAATTTGTAATGTGATTAACACCTGCCTCAATTAAGTAGCTGGAGGCGGACTCTGGTCTGGTCTGGGCTGGACTTTCGCGAAGAGTACGCGCTTGTGGTACGCGCTCTACTCTCTGTTTGAGTGGGAGTTGCTCCTCGTGACTCCTCGTGGCTCCTGGGGCTGGGCTCTCCTTGTGGCCTGTTCGAATATGCCGCACACACCAAATAGAAACTTTTTCGCGTTTGTATCTTTGATCGTCGTAAACCGAACTAAATCGATTCTCACCTCACGGCTGCCATTAGAAGCCGAAAGAAACGGAGATGCCGATACGAGACGCCAAGCTGTGCCGTGCCACAGAGTTGCTCACCAAAAAAAAGAAGAAAAATACAGAGCCAGACCCAGAGCCAGAGCCAAGACCCAGAGCAAAGAGTGTTCCCAGGCAAGCGACCAGTTCTCTGTTGGCTTTCATTCACTCGGTCTCGTAGTGGCAGTTTTGTTGCCCCCCTCCTCGGCCACTCCTCCATCTTTGCCCCGATCTCCCTCGATACTCTTCTACTTTTAAATATTTATTATTTATTTTTTAACTTGTTGGCGCTTATCGCCGGCTCCGCGGTGCGCGGCCCCTCCACGACTCTGACTTTTTTGTCCAGTATTCAAATCGCAGAAAGAGAGAGAGCGAGAGAGAGAGAGAGAGAGATAAAATGCCTCCGGCTGCATAAAGTTCCCATTATAGCCGGGGCATAAGAAATGTCTTACTACATTGTGGATTGCCATTCATCCACTCATCCACTCATCCACTCCGCTGATGCCACAGCCGCATCCAAAGAGTCAACCAGTTCCACATCCACATCTACGTCCATGTCCACGGTCCACGGTCCATCCATCGCCATAGCCGGTCCATCAAAAGATGCCCAGCTGGATGCTTTGCCACCGCTCCGCCGCACCACCGCTCCACCGATGGCTTATCGCCCGCCATCATCGAACTGCTTTCAATTAGAAGAGAAAGTTCTTGCCACAAGAGCATGCAAGAAAAAGTGAAAAAAGCCAAGACAGAAATCAAAAAAATAATCAACCAATACAAACACAAAAAGAAGTGCTGTTACCAGCGGATTGGATGCTTTTACTCTCAACCCAGGGAGGGGACAGTGAGGGGATATGGGGCACGGTCACAGTCAGATCGTAAAAATTGCACCTCATAAATTAAGAATTTGATGTATCACCCAACAAAGTGACAAACAATAACACTCGCACTTCCACTCACACTCCCAGTAACATTCGCAGTCGCAGTCCCAGAGATCAGCGTGGATAAAGAGACCTGAAGATCTGTGATCTGAACCGAACTGAACGGAACCGAGCGGAAAGCAGAATATGCATAGAAAAGGCATGACATCAGCATTGCAAAAAGTCTCAAAATAGAAATGGAATAGTGCGGTTGGCAAGAGTCTTGACATTGCAAAATGGTTTATAGCAAAGAGACTAAAAAACGGGGGATTTTAAGAAAGATATGGTAGAAATATGGTAGCTGATAACTTTAAAGCGATTACAGAATATGAAGAATATTAGATTCTATAAAACCCAAGAGATTACCAGGAGAGCCGAGACGAGATTCTTGTACAAACTTTTCAGAGAATACAGAAACGGAATTGTAAGGAATCTCCAATGATAAAAGGAGATCCAAGATCATGTTTGAAATTCCGTTACAAGAATCCAGAAACTTAACAGAGATTATGCTCAGGGCACAAAAGATCGCTTCATAAAATATAGGGCTAATGATTCCATCAGAATTTGGATGTTTTGTTATCTTCAACAAAAATACAGAAACTTTATAAATAATAACAGGAAATAGTTGTATTTCGATATTACATTATCTATCAGATCCGACTAAGAGAGCGATAATAAAACAGTCTAAGAGAGTCCCATATAAGCTTACGAAATGAAAGTCTCTTTTACAAAGGCTAATAACGATTGGTCATGGGATTTTCCATCCCCTTCGGATTCTCGAATTTTTTTTTAATTGCTTTCAACTGTACTTACACGTGATGTTATCAGATCTGAATCACATAATAATTATGAAATCGTTTGAGTATAAGTGTACTCTGGAGAGTTGGATCAGCATTTCAAATGATGCTGAGTCCAGCTGCAGAGGTACATTTATGAACAAACGAAATAGGCATAGTCCGGCAGCAAGATGAGAGCCATAAATGGGTTCAATTAGCATTCTTATAGAATTCTTATAGATCAAAGTGATTCTCTCAATTGGTAATTGGAGTGACGTTCCATCTGGTTCGAAATGCACCAGTGGTGGGCGTTGCATTACGTATACGCCTCGTACATTAAGTATACGTAAGCAAATAAATAAATAAATTTGCTTGACAAGAGCCACGCACTTGGACAATTGGTTTCAATTGAACTGTATGCGCCGTGCCCTCCAAAAAAGAGTACAAACAATCAACAACCAGAACCATAAAAAGGCTGACTTTGATCCACTAAGCGACATACATCCCGCGAGAGCTTTTAAGAGCGCCGCGAGAGGAAGAAACAATATGGGTATGAGATGGAACTCTGCTGCTGCTGCTGACGACACTTAAGTGCTGGACAGCGACGGCGGCGGCGACCGAAACCTGAGAATGAGACTGAGACTGGGTCACTGTTACGAGCGTAAGAACCAGCGAGTATGCTCTGCTCACACAGACAGAGGCCCTCCAGATAGGCAGAGCGATTGATAATTAGAAGAGAGTGGGACAGAGAGAGAGAGAGAGAGAGAGAGAGTGTGAGCGCGATAGAGGGACAGTGGGACTGATAGACGGACTGTGGTGGAGGCAGAACACACAAAAAGAATCGCTGAAATAATACACGAGGCGCCCCCTTGGCTTCTGACTTCAGACTTCGCTTTCGTTTCGCATATTTTACTTTTCCCCTTTTGCTTTATTGTAATTTATAATTTATTTGAATTTTGTTTTCTGCCGTTTCTGTTTCTTCACTTCTTCTTTTTTCTTACTTTCACGCGCAGAGCCAGTGGTGGGAGAAAAAGGTTCGCCTCCCTCCCACGCACCACCATTGTTCGGAGTAATTGAAATTGGCAATCTCTTGAAGCGTTTTTCGGTTTACGGTTTTATTAAAAGTTCGATTTTTATTGGCCCTTGTTAGGATTAGCCTTATAAATAGATTTACAAGTAGTACGAGTAGATAGGTATATTATATATAGTATATTATCTGATATAATAAATATGTATATTGTGGATGCGCTGTCATGCTCTCTATACGGGTACGTGGTCCTCCTAATGCCTGGCAAAAGCTCATGGTCGTTGTTCAGAATGTTTGCCATTTACAGCACTTTGTTTGATTTTAATTGAATTTCAATTTCTGTATAATTTTTTAATTTTATTTAATTTATTTTCGCTTCCATTTTAGTACAAAATCACTTGAGCAAACATGATCCCATTAAGAGGAATATAAATTTTAGTATTTCATTTTCATTTTCGGCTCCTCTTCATTCGTTTCTTCAAGCATATACAATATGATTATTAAAAAAAATAACAGTTGTATAAGTATTAATGGATATATGCATGTATGTATGTATGTATAGATAGTTATATTTATATGGTTTAAAGTGAATAGTGTATGTGTGTGTGTGTGGGCTACGTGCTTTGCATTTTGAGCTGCAGCAGCACCTGGAAGTCTCCAGACGCGCAGCCCAAAACTGGCAGAGCGCGTGAACAACAAAAAACAAAATTAAACAACATTGTAAAGTGTATAAATGTAAGGGCATGTGTGTGTGTGTGTGTGTGTTTGTGCGCTTACAAAATAAAAAAAAACTTAACGCTAGCCATGTGTGTGGTGGTGTGTGTGTGAGAGTACAGCTAAAGTATTGCACTATATAGTATATATAAATATGTGATAAACAATTTACATCGATTCGAATTCCCCTTTCTCGAAAGAGTTGGGCTAATCATCTTGTTTTTTTCAGATAAAATATCGGAAATTAGTAACTGAAGGAACAGGAGCATGAACTGGTTTAAGGATATCATCATGTATCATAAATATAGAGAGAGATAAAGAGAGACAGTTGAAAGTAATAGGATGCACTAACAGAATTACAGTGTGGCAGATAATCGTATAAATATGTGATGTTTTTAGTTCCCATTTTTTTGTAGTTGATTTTTTCTAGATTTTTCTTTTTTTGGATAGTTGTTTTTTTTTTTGTTTTGAAAAAGGAATGTCTTTCTTAACTGTTGGCCACACTCATCCAGCAAATCCGCAAATTGCTCAACCCCCGTAAACACCTTTGAAGCCTCTAACATCACCCAAGCAGCCGCATCCAGTGTGGGATGCGGGATCGGGACGGGACAGGATCCAACGCAATCTGAAATCCCCTAAAAACCCACTGCACAGCACTCGAAACACAACCCCGACGACGCCTGCGTCCAGCATCCATTATCCTCCTACCATCCGAACCGAACCGATCCCATTCCATCCCATCCCATTTGATCCCATCCCAAATTCACTTTCAGTTGCGTCGCTCGCCGGCGCGCGTCGTTGCCGCGTGCCGTGACTGCTGCTGCTCCTTGTCGCGCAACTCCTTGATGGCGCCCACTGTGCCGAACATCACCTTGGCCGTCAGCTGTGTGTGGTGCGAGGTGCTGGACTTGCCTCCGCCGCTGGCTGCCGTCTCGCGGTCCAGACCCGTGTTCGCATTGGCGTAGGCGCTCGTGTAGGAGACGTAGTTGTTGTTGAGATCGCGACCGCAGCTGCACTGATGCGACATTTTGCACGTGGTTTGCTTGGATGGTTGGTTGGTAGCCCCGACCGATGGGTGGATATGGATTGCTGGATGGATAATTCCACACTACTTATTCGGTTCTGCGGATCGTTGTCTTCTGATCTGCCAGCTATTTTTATTTGGCAGCTTTTCTTTTTTTACTGGTGCTTGTGTGTGGGAGTGCTTCTTATTTCTTCTTGCGGCAGTTCTCAGAAATGAGTGACCAGTTGATCCGCCTGCGGTTCGCCAATTGATCGCGCGTGAACAGAAATCGTCGTCCGATAGTCGCAGTCGCTCACACTTTCACAGACTCACTAGAACTAATTTCGAAAAGCTGTGGTGTTGTTTTTGTGGCCAGACCCCAGCCAGGCGGCCAGGCAGCGAGCGTCGGCAGCGCAGCAGCAGCACAGCAGCAGCGGCAGCCCCACGATGAGCAGAGAGCGCCAAAGAGAGCGATCAGCAGCTGAGCAGCTGAGCAGACCCCAAGAGAAACACTGAAAACTGGCTGCGATCGCTTGCTGTTGCCTGCTGGCTGCGCCGCTGTCTCTGTCTTGGCTGCAGTGAAATGATAAATTTCTCTACACTCTGCAGCTCCGATGAGCCGTCGCGTTGTTTCGGGGATCGGTCTCTGGGCTCGGCTCGGCTCTTGAAATGGGAGGCCAGAGCTTCAGATCCAGCTCTGACGGTGCTGCTGTTGCTGCTGCTGCTGCTGCTGCTGCGCTGCGCTGCTCTGCTGGTTGGGAGAGCTTTCTTGATTGCAGCAGAGTGTTATTTCTAATGCCGTAGCGCCCCTCCCACCGCTCTTCGGCGGACATATAATCGTCGACGCTGCGCTTGTGTAATCTTTACGTCGTCTTTGTATGGCAACGATTTGGTTTTTTTTTTATGTTTTGCTGTTATTTCTTTTTCAGTTTCGTGCTTTTTTCTCTCTCTGTTTTGCTCATAACAATTTGCGAATTCCAAAGGCACGCTCCCAAGAGCCGGAGACCAGGTGAAAATCACTAAGCAATGCAGCGGATCACCTGTTGGCTCTCCATTCCACTCCACCCGCCTCCGCTCGCTCGTCTCACCCATCCACTGCTGGAATTCACTAAGTTTCATTCACCTTTCGGGCCAAAGCAGACAACAAAAACATTACTGTTTTTTGGTATTTTTTTTATTTTAATTTTTTACATAATTCAATGCACTTTGTACGCACACGGAGCGGAAATGCCATTCCATCTTTGTGAACCTGACCCCAAAATTTGAAGAACTAACAAGATATCTATCGCATACCAGCAGCTGGAAAGCATACGCATCTAGATTCCAGAATGACATAAAGCTGGGGCAAACGCCGAAGCAAACGCATTCGCTTTCGATCAAGTGGCCATATCACTTTCCTCTGCCAGAGACCTGTACTACCAGTTTTCTCCAAGAACTCCAAGCGGTGTGACCCATATAACAGCGACGTCGGTGTTGACGTCAGCGCCGGTCGGCGTGAGCGAGAGGGAGAGCGAAACAAAGCGACTTGCGGCTTTCAAGTGGGTGGCAAAGTAAAGAACCAAATTTTGTGTGGAGACCGGGAGAGCGCAAGTGTTGGAGAGTTCGAAAAGAAAGCGAAAAAAGAAATTTCAATGCACCGAAGCGTAGAATGGAGAACGTACATTGGAGTACATACACACACACATTCGGTTTGCTGCTCACCTACTTCTGGGCCGCGGCGTTTGTCGGAAAGTGTGTCACTGAGAAGAAACCGAGCGGCAACAGCAGCAGAGGGACAGAGAGAGCAAGCAGAGACTGAGGCAGAAGAGAGCCAAAGCAGCAGCATTCTTGGCTTTTCTGACTTTCGTGTCTCTTCCATGCGTACAAAGTGCAGTGCCGTAGTCTGCTTGGGAGACGCTCACCTGATCGCGCCCCCTCTTCATGCTGCATTCTTGACTACGCATCTGCCCGAAGTATGCTGCACTGCTTATTGCACTTGTAAATCTCCATTCCATCTGCTTTCGACTTTGCTGGGCGCCCTGCTTGACTTCTAATTATAAATGCATATTTACGCTGCCTGTTAGTCGCTTCTACTAGTTTTAGTTGCTGCTGCTTCGAAGAGTTATTGCTGCTACCACTATCTAACACTGCATAAGTTCATCTGGATCTCAAGTGCACTGTGAGCACTGCGTTTTTCTCATGCGCAGAATCAATTAAAAGAGATGGAAAAAAACCGCCAGACGGCATAACTTGTTGTGGGAAAATCTCCGAAAACCTGCATAAAAATCGTGATTTTCCATTTTTTATTTGTGGTTTTTAGTTTGTCTAACAGCAGCAGCAACAACTACAACAGCTAAGAAAATGTTTTCTTTGCTTATTTTTTATGTTTTTGCTTATGCATTTTTTTTCGGTGGGAAGTTTGCACTGCCCGTCTGTCTTTATTTGTGAGTGTGTGTGTGTGTGTGGAGTAGGTGTGGGCCAAACAGGTTGGGTGCCTCGTTGTCTTTGGCCCGGCCAACTGTGCCCAGGTTTATGATATATACACCCGGTACTTCTGGATCGCAAGGGTATATGGTATTCGATACGGAACTTGGATCTAACAGTGCTATAAAACAACGAATTTAAAAATAATGTACAGTTAATGTTGAAGATACTTATGATGCTCAGACTTTACAGATCCATAGATATAGCTACTATCGAACTGTTATCTCAGGTAAAATTCAGAAATCAAGGCGATATATCCATGTTTTTCAGTTTGTCGGTCTGAAGGAATATCTAGACATACAAAATTAACCAATAAATTAACTATATTGTAACACTTTCATTCATAACTCCAAATATTCTAACCGTATTACATTGTTAAACGATTTGTTGGATAGTTGAAGCATCAAAAAATTAGTCCGTTTTGACGGGTATGCAATCGTCGCAAGGTGTCCTATGCTTTTCCCACTTGTTTCCTCTTTGTTTTGGTCTGTTTTGTTTGAGATGATGATTTATGGCTGAACTTGTCTTCTGGCAAACGGACAAAAAATTGAAATTACTTGAGAGCGAGATCGAGTCACACCATGACGGCGACAACTACAACGGCAACGAGCCCAACAAAAACTGGCGCATATGCCTGCCATTATCCTCCTTAGAGCCATATGCACACATGCCAGATGCCAAATGGTAAAATGGCCAAATGAGCCGCTGGCGTCCGATTAGGCCGTTGGGAAATTTATTAACCTGTTCCGGTGCGATGACGCCCCAGTGTCAGCCCATCGAGATTAGCCCGGCCACGCTTTGGGCTATGTTTTTGGCTTCAGTTACAGTTTCCATCCAAACCCCCACCCCCATGTCACGTTGGAGCATGTCATTAGCTGTTCTTATCAGCCTGATTTATGATCGATTGCATGTGGTGAGTATGGCCTTTCAGCCATTTCCACGTGCAGGCCATTGGGGATCCTGTATCCCCGATGCAATTGAGTCCCCAACTTTATCTTCCGTTTGTCAATAGGAGAGAACTTTGACTGGCTGACGTCATTGAGCGCCATTTGCCATTGAAAGCCATAAAAGCATGCGTATATATAAATTTCCCTGGAAAATTGTTATTGCTCTACAAATCTCAATGCAATTTCGGCTTCAAGCTGCGCTCGTGCGACATTTCCTACAACTTTCCCATAATTTTCCCCAGAGGCAATTAGCCTGAATGTGCGGGAACCGGGAGTCTCCCATCAAATGTGAATATTTTTACCGTATTTTCCAATTAGCAAACGATTTTTCCTTTTATTTGTAATTAAACTATTTACAACTAAGCATCGTCCCAGCGGGATTTCGATTGGTAATGGCTTTCCTCCTCTGCCGCTTATTTCCTCCCCTCTTTGTGGGTAATTGCTTCGAAAGGAAAGCATTGAAACGTATGGAATTAATGTTAGCAGATTCATTTCAAACGATGCTAAACATATTTATGACAAAGACGAAAAAAAGTCTGTTAAAAATGGAAATAGGGACTAGAAACTGGAAGGGAAACTGACACGAAGACTGCCACAGAACATGAACAAATCAAGATTAAATATTTCGAAGTGAAGTACCAGAAAACCCTCTTCGAGGAGAATTAAGATGAAGTATAAAATGCCGTTTTAATATATAATATTTTAGTAAATGGAAATTTGTTTTTGGATTCATTGCCAAGATATTCGAAATCTCTTCTCGAACTATTTATATACAAATTCAGGGATCTTTCCACATGGAAGCATACCACAACCTTCGATGGTATCCCCCACTGCGAAAATATTATGCGAAATACTTACGACAAAGTGCGTTCGAATCAGCAAAGCGGCGACATTTGTATAATGCACAAAGGAAACAGGACATAGCAGAACCAAACCGAACACAGATGAGCATAACGAATGCGGAGCAGGACAAATGTGGCGTGGCATGCCCCATGGCGACATGGCGAAATGTATGCTAGCATTCCGCATAAAATTCCTTTGCGTTTCGCTTTTGAAATGTTACAGCTACAGCCACATCGGGAAACGGTGGAAAAGGGACTGCCCTGCATGTCATTCGAGTTGTCTGCCAGGTCTAAGACGGCGACTAAGGCCAAGGCGCTGGGAGGCACTTGCCTCTGCCTCTGAGTCTTGCATTTGACTAATGCGCGCCTAGCCAGCTGACAATTTTCCATTCGAAATGAGAAATAGTTGGACTCGCATTTGCAGGATGTGGGCGCAGGAGTGGGAATGCAAATCTAACATATGTATGGAATAATCCGTGGGTGTTTGTTTTCTTTTAATGAACCTCAACACCGCATTTATCATACGCACTGGCACTGTCCTTCTGCAATGAGAGTCAAATGTGTTGCCTCTGGCATGCTCTGGAAGGTTCTAAAGTGTCCTAGCTAGTGCCTCCGATGCCTACTCACCTTCGTGACGTCTTCATCCATCCTCACATTTCATAAAACTATCCCAGAAGTTGGATAAGTTGGGGCAAGTCTGGGCCTAGAACGGTGTCTTGGCTTCTACCAAAATGCAGCACGGCCATGGCCACTTGTTACATCCTGGCTGACAGCCGCCACCAGCAGCAAGGACCCTGCGACCCGACACCACCACCATCACACGGCCCGGCCATTCAGCTCGTGTTGAGAAACAGAAGCAAACTCACCACACATTGTCGTCATCGGCACTGGCACTGGCACTGGCAGTGTGGCAGCGGCTATGCCGTACTCCCCTTCATTTTGTTGTCGTGTGGGTGTTTTTGGTTGATAAGGGCGCACTACCACCACCACAACAACGGCAAAAACGAAGGAAAGCAGCGACGACTCGCTCATATAAGAGCCACGGCTCCAACGGATGCGGATTCAAAACATAACCGACATTCGATCTGTCAACGTGCAGCAGTCGAAGGAACAGCCGCATCACCAAAAGAACCCAAAAACTTGGCCGCGGAACATTTTGATATTTGATTTATCTCGTGTATCGTCTGTACATTAAAGTGCATTAAAACTCCGGGGTGAATAGTTTATCGTTTCGGAAAGTTTACTCGCTATTTTTGTACTTTTCGGGAGTTTTGAGAGTTTTTCCTATCGCCAATTGAAATAAGCTGTAAGTTGTGCCCAAGGATTGAAAGACAAGACTCTTATTTCTTAAGAAAAATTTAAACCATATGTGAAACATGAAATGCTATTATTTAATATTTGATTCCCATTAAAAAATAATATTTTTCACTTTTCACACAATTTTTCTGCTGTGGCTTTAAAGTTCGCAGAAAAATCTTCACTCAATTAAGCTTTGAAATGTCTTGAGAAGTATGTACAAATTGAAGTTAAATTGAAGCTCTTAAAGAATCGGGAAGCAGGGAGTTTTGTTAAACTTTCAGTATTAATTCATCAACAATTCAAAAGAATTTAAAAATGTTATCCTATTTCCAAAAAAGGAGGCTATTTTGTTAAAGAGGAAGAGACCAAATTATTCTTTAAACAGATTAAGGTTTAGCAGTAATTTTGTAGTAGTTTAATACACAAAAAAGTATTATTTTCAAACTAAATGTTCCGATAAACTCGTACTCGTATTACAGAATTTTCTCTCTATTATTACTAGAAATTTGATCGAGATAAATGGATATCTATTAGACACAAATACTATGTATTTCTGTACAGAGAGAGACACGTTTCACGAAATGTCGAACGAATTCCTTGACGTATTTGAAAGGACCCCGAAAGCCCAAGCCATAAAGCGGCCCCAAAAAGTATGCAAGAGAAATGAAATGCAATTTGTACCCGCCAGAGATCCAAGAAAAAGCCTCAAATTCAATTCGGCTCAATTTCAATCGCTTGGCACCAGGACAAAACCCAATTTGATTATCCACAAAGCTGGAGGCAACAATTGACATATGGCCCCAGAATCAACAGCAAAAACATTAGAGTCAGGCAGGGCTGAGCAGGGCAGGGCCAGCGAAAGCGTTAGAAATCACATGAAAACAAGACAAAAGACAAGCCTCAATCAAATTGTAATTAAATAAATAACAGCACGCCCAAAGCAGGGAGTCCCATATATGTACACAAAATAGAAGATAAGATGGAAAAAAAAACCCAAAAGCCAGGGCTAAAATATTAAATAAACAAATCAAGAGACAATTGTTGATTGATGTGAGGGCAAGTTTTGGCATGGGCCGGAGATGATGTGTGCCCAAGGGGCAGACCGCATGGTAGCTTGCAAAATAGATATGGGAGCACATTGTGAAATTAAACAAAAACAAGGAAATGGTGTGCCCTAACAATAGATGGGCCAGAGGTAGCAAGACCTGCTGGGTTTTTATTAGCCGCTCGTTTGCTCGCCTAACCGCCATAAATTGGTGCAAAGAAGTTAGCCACTTCATTACCTGAGCGTAACTTAATTAACCGGCTCGGAGGGGCGCAGGAGCTGCCCCTTGGCGGGGCTTTGAATTTAAAAGTATACATGTGCAAAATGGGAGAATTTCAATTGCACAAAGCTCGATTTTCGCCTATTTCGTGGCCTTAGATCTGGCCACCTGCGGCTGCCTGAAGGAAACGGAGAGAGGGGACTGACTCTCCTCTGTGTCTGCCGTAATTTGCCACATCAGCCGAAATTGCTTTGTACTCTGGCCGACGCAAATTTCCTTATATCCTTTGGCTCTTGTTTTCTGCTCTGCCATCCGCTAAGACATTTCGCCTCTAATCTCCCCTATAGACGGGAAAGTTTTCAAACCCAATTACGGCCGCGCAAGGCATCGCCTTGGCCGCTCCTTTGAATTTCCGTTGCATTTTGTGTGGCGGTCAAAACTAATCGCCGCTGCGGATATGAGAAAAAGCTCGTCCCGCAGCTATGGCCACAGCCCACGGCACGGCTCCGGAGATACAAAAGAGTTATTGCCGAACGCGTAAATTCATAAACAGATAATCTTTGAAGCTCATTTGGCGCCAAGGGCAGAGGCGGCCAACAAACAAGATTTTATTGCAGACATGGAAATAATAGTGAAAGGTGTTGACACTTTTCACAAAAGTTGTTTTCTCTCCAGAGATTTACGATTGGTTCTGCCACACCTCAGTGCGACATCATTGTCATTGTAGTCGCCGTGCTGCGGTTGATAAAGTTTAACAAATGTGACGATTTTCCGCCTATTATCTCGTGGCTGTTGCTGGTCTCTCCGGCCATAGCCATTGCTTTTATTGTCCTGCGTGGAAAATGCACAGCTGCCTGCTATGCCAGTGCCATTGTAAATCAAACACGGAGCTTGCGGCTCGGGGGTTCACATAGGAGCAGATGTGGTTGGCGCTTCTGGCCTTGGCTTCGTGGTGTGGTGGATAGTGTGAACCTGTTGCATGATTTGTAGTTCTAGCTCTAGCTGTTGCACATGCATTCCAAAAATTTATGACAACAGCCACATTTAGAGGGGGAGAGAGATGGAGAGAGACAGAACCCCTTTACGTAGGCTTCAATTAATTGCAGCCCCTTGTTTGCACATCATTATGTGCGACAGCGAGCCATCAATTGGCATTGAAAACTAATCCTCGTTGGCATTAAGTCAAGTCAGCGGGCAAAGAGCAGCAACAGATGCTGGGGCAACTGATTCCAGCCTTTGGCCTAATGGAAAATTGTCATGTCCGTGATGGCAGCCAGCTTCATTTGCCTAACCAAACAACAAGACAGGCGGCTGAAGAAGGCTAGAGGCAGTTTGAGATGAGATGATGGGGATTTAAGCAACACTTTCCGCGGCTCCTACGTGACTTTTGTCCGGGCGTAAGTGCACCCAAAGCAATGCAAATGGCAAATCCGATCTTTCAGTTGGTTCTCTGCTTGTGTGCACTCTCCATTGATGGGCCCTGACAGTGCAAGATACGAGTACAAGTAGGGTCGTCAATAGTAGACAGCACCACAAATGTTGATGGCCCGATGATGGACGGAGAGCGACAGCCATTCCGCTAATGGAGTACAGGGGAGCAGTTTTAAGCCAACTAAAGGTACGGACTTCAACGACTGTCGCTGCTCGGCTTAAATTTTGGGTAATTGTAGCAGCTAATTGTGGCAGGAATTAAGCTACTCAGCAAACGTTGGAGGACAGACCCCGGAGGGGGCAAGCCGGGGACGGACTTTCGTTTCACGGATCAAATTTAACTTTTACGAGCGGAGCACTTGGGTGGAGTGGCCTGCAAGGCCAGCAGAAAACTTGTCTGCTGCAGTTCAGGTGGCCAAAGACCTTCCGCATGACAGACAGACAGAGAGATGGATAAAGTTTTGGCCACATTTTTGAGCGTTCTGCAGGGCATTTTTTCATTGGTTTCGACTGTTTTTTGGTGTTGCTGTTTCCTGTCAACGCGTCGACATTTGTTGCCGTTGACATATATTCGCTGTGTGGGTATATGTGCGGAATTCCTGGTCGATTCTTCGCTTTGCATAAGTATTTGCCAGCGAACAACGAACCTGCCACATGGCCTGTCCCCCCTGTCCCCCCTGTCCCGTGTCAGCCGCAACATTTTGTGACAGTACACGAACGGAGGGGAAATATTGCTTAAAATTCTATTCGTTGTTTGCTCACTTTGTCTCCCCTTTGCAGCAGTCAGACGTGTGCCGTGCCCCGTGCCGCCGTGCCCCCAGCATCACAATGAACACGCTCAATGCCCATCTCCTGCTGCTGGCCCTGTGCTGCGTCGGCTATATCGCCTGTTCGCCGGTCATAGGCCAGGAGCAACGCAGCCCAGTCTCCGGCGAGGGCGATGCCGACGGCCTGCTCGGCGCCGACGAGATGGCCGATAACGGCGCCGACATTGACAAGCGGGTAGAACGATATGCCTTCGGATTGGGCCGTCGCGCCTACATGTACAACAACGGCGGACCGGGCATGAAGCGGCTGCCGGTGTACAACTTTGGCCTGGGCAAGAGGTCGCGTCCGTACTCCTTCGGCCTGGGCAAGCGCAGCGACTACGACTACGAACAGGACAACGAGATTGACTACCGAGTGCCGCCAGCGAACTACATGGGAGTGGAGCGTGCGGGTAAGTGCCTCCATCCCGACCAGATCAATCCTGACCCTTAATCGGCCAGCTCTCCGCCTTGCAGTCCGACCTGGCAGACAGAACAAGCGAACGACGCGTCCGCAGCCCTTCAACTTTGGTCTCGGGCGGCGTTAAGTCCAGCCGCGGCGCAGGATGACGCCTCAAGTGGCACACTAAACCAGATCCAGCCGTGTGCCAATTGGGCCAGAAACCTACTTAACTATCAATTCAAGTATTTGCAAAGGGCTTTAGGACTCTTGTATTGTAAAACTTCTCCAAGAACTAATTTAAATGTCTTTGAATCCACCTGCACGCCCTTCGTCCCACAGAATATTCTATAATAAAGCATACCGATAAACATTATGATTTCCAAACTAGTTTACTAACTCCAGACGTTCAACGGCGGCAACTAATCAGTTAAAAAGGCAATATAAAATTGCATAAAAAAACAAAAAAAAAAAAACAAAAACAAAGAAAAGAAAGCTCAAAGGATGAGAACGAAACTCTGGCGTGTGCAATTATCAAGGAAGAAATACATAGAATGTTATACGAATATATACATATATATATGCATATTCAATCCAATTTAGAGTACACATTTTAATGGGGCATTAGCTAATACACACACACACACACAGATATATACCTATAGATACATATATTGTACTTGGGGCACTCTCTCGAGTCTGCGAGTGCCATTTCGTTGCAACCGAAATAACCGAAATTGAGGCGCATAGAAGGACAAACTTGAATATTGGGAATATACACAAGTAGCATACTAATATTGATGTATCAAAGTGATTATTAATTTAACTATCTATATATACATACATACATACAAAATATATGTAAATGTTTTGTGAATACATGCATCTATTCCTAAATAAACAGCACAGCAGCATGGTGCAAGCAAAACACGTAGGGGACTTGCTTTCATTTCTCAAATTTATTTCCTGCATTCGTTCTGCTTCTCTGGACTCATAAAAAACAATAATCCTAAGCTTAGCTCATGAGTTCATTAGTTACAATCTTCGTTGACTTTTCCCATACGCAGATACTATATTATACAACTCAAAGTAGTGTCTCTTTCTTAGCGTAACTTATTCTACATTTATGTTCAGGTTGGGCAAACGCTCGACAGAGTTAATAATTTCAATCAACATTTAAGGGTCTAAAAAACAAAAAACTTTTCAAACATTTAACATTTACGATTAACGGCTAGAACTAAAACTAGAATATTTCAATTTTCAGCTTGCACAGAATGGTATCGAAGGCAAACACGGACGATACGAACGTGTACGGACTGTTGCGTATGATGCCAAAGTCCGGCTCCAGGCTGGGCAGAGCGTGGGGCGAGAAAACCTGCATCTGGTGCGATGGATGGCGTAAGCTCGTGATCGGGGGGTGCTTCCGGGCGTTCTGCTTCATCTTCTCCTTACGGGCCACGAGCTTCTTCGTCTCGCGCACCATGTAAATGGCCTCCGTGTTCGTCATGAAGTCGTGAATGATCTGCAGAGAAAAGATTCTGGTTTGAAGGACATCGAAAAAGGCAGTGTTAGGGAGACAGCTCACCTTTCGCTTCTTGGGGCAGTGGGCAAACACCCAGATGAGGGTGCAGAGGGTGTTGAATATCTCGCTGTCTTTATCGCACCATCGCAACAGCATCTGGGCAATGGTCACCAGGCCGCCCTCCTGGAACGTGTTGACGGTGGTGCTGTTGTAGCGTGCCAGATTGAGAATAATGCGACTGCAGCGTTCGATCAGCTGCTTGTCCACCTCCGAGCGTATGGCCTGGGCCATGATGCCATAGCAAAATGTGGACATGAACTCCGAGCACCACATGAGCAGATGAGGCACAGTGCGCGACAGACGATCTGTAGAGAGTATGGCAGGCAGGTCATTAGTTTGGTCCTCTAAAACACACAGTTTTAGGTACTCACCCAATCGATTTAGCACAGCCAAGGCGTCGCTGGCAATGAAGCGACCGCGCAGGAATCTAACTGCCTCCTGCACCTTGGTGCGCACCGAGTTAGCAGCTTTCGCCTCCTGTTGCAACTGCACAATACGCGTTCGAATGGCCAACAGTCCCTGGTGGCGCTGGCGACGACGCGTTTGGTAGCCACGCCAGTAGCGCTGTATGACCTTGGCCGCCCGCTTCTGGCGGATAAGATACTTCATCTCCGGTGTCATCAGAGCCTGGAAACGCTTGCGGGCCAAGTAGCCACGGGCATGGGACTGGAAGTTGCAAATGGAATGACACAGAAGTTGGAAATGCTCGCGTTGCTTCATCATCAGCCGCTTGCCACGGAACTTCTGCTGCAGATGTATGGTGACCTCACGTAGCTGGACAAAATCGTGGCGCACTTTGTGCATGGTGCGTGTGGCTCGGAACTTGCGCTGTATGCGAATGGTAGTCGACTGAAGGAGCTTATACTCCACGCGGACTGTGTGCATGGACTGACGGGCACGGAACCGACGCTGTAGAACCACAGCTGCCTGACGCCGCTTCTGGTACTCTTCGCGCTCCCTTCGCATCCACAGTGTGGCGCGGATAAAGTTCTGCAAGAGACGAATCTTCTGGATGGTCTTTAGGAAGATCTCACGCTGATGACGCGCCGCTACGGTCGCCCGCCACTTGCGCTGAATGCTCACTGAACTGGCGCGCATTCGCCGGTAGCCCTGGCGCAGTTGATGCATCTCTTGGAGGCTGCGCCACCACTTTTGAAGGCGGATGGCCGCTTGGCGTTGACTTTGGAAGTGGGAACGCTGCTTTCTCATCTCCAATTTACCGCGGTAACGTTGCTGGGCCTTGATTATGACAGCACGCTGCTTCTGGTACAGGGAAAGCTGCTTCTTCATTTCCTCCTTGGCTCGATAGCGCCGCTGGATCACGATTGCTGCATTCTTTAGCTGCCGGTAGCTATCCCTTTGCCTAATCATGACCAAACGGGCTCTGTAACGCCGCTGCAGGGTGATGGCTGCCTGACGCAGTGATAGGAAACGGCTTCGCTCTCGCTTTTTCAAGAGATGTGCCCGCCAGTGCATCTGAAGGCAGCTGACGGCGGCCTGGATGCCTCGGTACTTGGCTCGCATAAAGCGCATGGCCTTATGGGCATGGAATCGGCGCTGCATGCTGATGGTGACCTCGCGCAAACGAAGGAAGTACTGGCGCTGCTCCCGCATCTGAACCAGAGCTCTTCGACGCTGTTGGATCACCAACACAGCTCTCTTCAGTTGGAGGTACGTTCGACTTTGGATCAGCATAAGGCGCTTGGCTCGGAACTTACTTTGGACGAAACGGGTGCACGATTTGAGCTGCAAGTACTTGCTACGCTCCTGACGCATCTGCAAGATGGCGCGCCAGCGTTGTTGGACATAAATGACGCAGCGACGGGTCGCCAAGAAAGCATTTCGATCCTTGATCATATCCAGACGCAAGCGAAAATGTTGCTGAATGAGAATAGCAGCCATGCGCTGCTTCCGGTAGACTTCTCTCTGCTTACGCATCGCCCAAGTGGCACGCATGCGTTCCTGGATGACAATGGCACTTTTCTTGGTGGCCTGGAAGCTGTCGCGCGCTTGTCTCATCTGGAGCGTGGCCCTCCTGCGTGTCTGCAGCTTAAGGGCACAAGACCGAAGTTGCTGGAAGTGGGCTCGTTGCTTCCTCATCAAGGTCAGGGCGCGCCAGCGCTGCTGTATGATTTGGGTGGCTCTCTTCAACTCTAGGAACTCCTGGCGCTGCTTTCGCATTATCCATTTTCCTCTCATTCGACACTGCACAAAGATTATGAGTTCGCGCTGGCGCAGGTACTTCTGTCGCTGGATCCTGCCCAGGCAATGACAGCGCCACATCATCTGAATGTGGCTGGCCGCCGCTTGTTGCTTTTGCGATCGCTGCAGACGAGCTGTGGCCGCAGCCACGAGAAGTTTCTTGGCGAAAAGACGACGCCGCCAAATTCGCTGCAAGAAAATTACAGCCTGGCGTATCTCCCCGAAATGCTGGCGACACTGCCGGCCCAACATATGGCCCCGCCACCATCGCTGGATGAGGATTATGCTGTGGTAGCTCTGGTAGAGCTGCTTCTGCGCCAGAAAGCGACGAGTGTACTTCTGCATGATGATGGTGGCCTGAAGACGCTTCTCCTTGTAGAGCTTGGCGTACTTCCGCATCTGGTGGCCGCGGAAGGCGGCCTGTATGACAGTGGCTGCCCGGTGGCGACGCATCAACTCCTTGTGGCGTATGCGACGCTGGATGACAACGTGCAGCCAACGACGACGCCACCATTTCTGGAGTACCGTGGCAGCCGCGTGGAACTTGGGCGAGCGGAACTTGTAGATGATCTGCCAGAGCAGCGAAAGCGTCTTCTCGCGATGACCGTCCACGATATCCGGGGCAGAGATGTCACCGCCCAGCTGGAAGTCTGCGGCGTTCAGAGCGTTCAGGGCCAACTTCACATTAAAGACGCGCTGAAGCCGCGATATGGCAGGCACTCTCAGCTGGCGGGTGAGATCGTCGCGCAGCAGGATGACCTCCATGACGCGGGTCAACCGAACGCCGTCTCGCAGATCTACAGCCAGATTTTTGAAGGCATAGTCGAACTCGTCGAGGAAGGTCTGCTTGTGCTGGAGCACATAGCCCAGGCGGCGCACCTCGCGCGTGATGTCCCCAACGTTGGCCAGCAGCTCCGAGGAGAAGCGCAGTAATATATCCTTGGTCTCTTTGTAGGGGGACTTCTTCACAAACAGGCAGGGATTGTGCTTGACGATACGCTTCTGCTTGGCCTGGTCCAGAAAGAGCAGCAGGAACAGAATCTTTTGCAGCGAGTGCTTCTTGATGGTCTCCGCGTACTCTTCGGTGAGGGTGAAGGCCTTGCTGTACTTCTGCTCCTCGAACTTGTTCCTGAACAAGCGATTGAGGATAAAGTGGCTCAGGCCCACAATGTCTCGGTTGGAGTGCATCTGAATCTTTTCGCCGAAGACCACCTCCAGACCCAGTCGCAGCCATAAGGGATTGAAGCAGAGCAGCAGCTCGAGGATGGTCCTCTGCATGACCACGTCCAGGTGCAGATTGCGATCACTGCGTATACGCAAAGCCTGCTTGTTGACATAAACGGCCACCTTAGAGCAGGGCAGGCGCATTTGCTCGCTGAAGAACAGCTCCACAGCCGCCCGACGAAGCGTTTCCAGGCGGAACGTGGTCAGATAGTTCATCGACTGCTCCTCCTTAGTGGGCGCCATAACCAGCTCCTTGTTGCGCACCTCATTGAACAGCTTTCCCACGTCGATTTTGCTGTTCGAGTCGGCATCCAGATAAGCGGGAATGGTCACCAGGGCGTTAAGCCACTTCTTAAAGTCCGCCTGATGCCGCTCCACCGCCTGCTCGTCCAGGTACATGGTGCAGGCAAGAAACGGATCTGCCGTGGTTGTGGCTGCGAACGGATCCGGATTAATGTAGGTCCGCATGTAAAGCTCCGAGTCGTAGAGCTTCACGGGAGCTGCTTCCCTAGCCTTGCGCCCCGGTGTGTTGGGCTTCTTCATGAGCGACATCGTTTGGGCCAGCTTGAACTTTTTGGGCTGGGCCGGCGTCCACGGGCTGCCACTTCTGGCGGAGGCATTGGCTGGAGCTGCACTGCGCAGCATGGAGATATCGTCAACCCGCTGTTTCTTTGGCGGTGAGATGACCATCGACTCGTGGCGATGAAGGGACTCGTAGCTGTGCGAGTCCGAGAAGCTTAGCTCATGGGAGCGTCGCTTGTGGCCACTGGCGGCCTTCTCCTTCACTGGGCTGCACTTCTGCGACTTGCGGCCCACTTCATGGAGATTGAATCGACTAGACTGGGCCAGGATCTCGGTGTGTCTGAAGAGAAAGTCTTGCGAGCACATCAAGCTCGTGTCGTGGCAAATGGAGCTTTCCAGCTGCTTCGTCTTCACTTGCGGCGGCTGCTGTTCCTGGAAGTACCGATTCTGCTCGATAGAACGTATCTGCATCTCATTGAGATTCGGCATCGAGCCTTGTATGGCAAGCTTTGTTTGCGGCGAGAGCAGCGACAGATCCTTCATGGACTCTGAATGTTTCCGCAGTGGAGAACCAACCAGTTTGATGTCCCTTTTTAAATCTTGATCGGGGCCCTTGGCTGTCGCCTTCGGTGGGCTGGATGCCTCCTCCTCGAAAATGCATGCCAAGGCTCTCGTGTGGGTTGCATGGGTAATGGTTGTGGTTTTATTTTGAATAGTGGGCGTTTGCAGCAGCACTTCGGAGCGCGAGCAGTCCAGCGTGTCCGTCGATATGTTATTGGTCTCTGAATGCCAAACATCAAAGGTTTTGTTCGTGGGGAGTTTATCTTCATACTCGTCGGTGGCGAGGCGACGGGGTCGCAAATCTCCGACAGGCAGCTTGCCATCTGGGAGGAGGGTAGGTGTGGGCCAGTCAGCTAGGTTTTCTGTCATAGGTCCAGGGCCAGATCCGCGCGTTTCAGTGAGCGGTGTGAACTTGAAAGTATCTAAAATGTTGAACAAATTTGCAGGAGTCATGGGACTAACGTTCTCCTTGGACGTGCGCGGCTGTGGCGAGATAAATGCAGACTCCTCCTGGTGCTTGTAAACATTTCTCTCCGTCAGCGGGGCATGGGGAGCGACCGAGGATGCCCGAAAATTCCGTAAGCCGCTGCAAGACCGCCAGGGCTGCTTGGACGGGGACGCTGCCGCGGACAGACGCTTTTTCTGCTGCACAGCAGCTGCTGCCACACTTTTTGTTTTCTTCGAGCCGCCCGTCGGCGATTTCATATGCAGGGTCTTGCCCACGGTGGGAAATTTGCGAGGGTTCTTCAGGTAGGCGAGAGACAAGGAGAGAAGCAGAAGGGTGAGTGGCGGGGTTGGTGAGAGGCTTTAAGGGCTTACCCTGACCGGCTGGTTGCTCTTGGACTTAAGTATGATCATGACGTCCTTTCGAAAATTTCTATTATCAAGCAGATGCAGCGTCTCCTTGCAGGCCACCTCCATTTCGGGGCTCCACACCAGCTCCATGGAGACCTCGTCGCGCGCGGGAATTACGTGCTCCATCCACTCGACGGTCAGGTTGTGCTCCTCCTTGATGCCCTTCGTTACTTTGACCTAGAAGCCGAAAGGGGGGGGGGGCTTAGCATTGATCAAATACTAGTTGCCAGGCAGCCAACTGATCTATATCGGCGACCGACTAACCTCAATGTCGTCGTCGCTGGGGTTGATGACGCGCACGAAGCGCCTGGCTGTTTTGGTTACGGGCACGTCCTCGAACTGCACAATCGCTTTGCCCGAAAACGGAGCCATGAACACCGCGGCTGGCTCGCGACCTTCGATGTGCTTCTTTTGTTTCAGCCGCGACGGCGTAACTGTGACCTGCGAAGTACGTAAATCGTTAAATGCAGAAAGACAATTCTTTGTCGAATCGCACAGGCACTAACCTCGAAGGCACTCATCGCAAATGCCGGCACAACGAAAATAACACTTGCAGCCAACAACGATGAACAAAAACACAAAACTTAATTAACAGCGAAGTGCTCGAACACAGCTACAATTTCAACAATTAACACAATTAACACAACACGAGTGAACAACAATTAGAGCGCTGATATACAAAATCTGGAGTCGAAATGAGCGCTGACGCCGCCGTTGCCATTTTGAAAACTCGACTTATCGATCAAATATACCAAAATATACGGTCTCACTTTTAAAATATACCAATGACAAACCGAACTAAGCACACTTAAACCCCCTTTATTAAAACAGGTCGAGATTCAGATAAATAGCCGAAAATATTACATAGAATAACAATAATACTTACTCTTGTAGGTCCATCCTATCCTTCATCATTGCATAAGAAATGACCACGATATCTTTCAGCGCTAAATTTCTTCAACATTCTTCAATTTTTTCTTAGAAATATTTAAATACCCTCTTGGTCAACAATGTGTTAATCTGTTTCTGTCCGTCATCGTAAGTCAAATTCGTCAATTTTGATATTCGATTTGTTATAATTAGCTAGGCAAGAGTCTCAGCCCTAAATACATAATTGATCCGATTGATGAATTTATTATATCTATATTTTTTACATGGTACTTACACGGTAACTACATATTTGTTACAAATTGTTATTTTACATGGAACCGCGTGCTGTGAATGGCAGAGCGCGCATTTGAAATAAATACACTTCCGTTCCACAAAAAAAGTTTACTTAAAAGTAGTTTTATTTATAGTTTATTTACAAATATCAACAAAAAAAAACATGCATAAACCACACCCAGATGTCCGCACTGTGTTTACAGAAGCCTGCTCGGCGGCAAAATGTGTGTCCGTGGGAGATTGTCGCTGGCCGTTTCGGAGGAGTACATGTTTTTGAGGTATCCCGGAAAGGGTGTAACTGCATCGAATTCCTCGCCGCCAGTGTCGTCTGGGGGATCCACGGCCATAAACGAGATGGCAAAGCCGCGCAGAGAGTTGCTCTCGTCCGTCTGGAAGCGCAGCAGCAACGTATCTGAGTTGGAGACTATAATTGGCGGCTTGTGCTTGCCACAGAAGCGCCCATGGATGGTGTTCATGGAGTAGCCCTCCTCGGTGATCTCCAGGAAGTCGTAGTCACAGCGCTCCGAGTACTCGATCTCAAAGTTGAGGAATTTAATCTTCACACTGCTCTCCGGATCCGACTGAATGCGCCAATCGCAGTACATGTTCCGCTTGTATGGTCTGCTTCCGTAACGGGGATGCGAGTAGAAAGTCTGCGAGTGATTCGTGGCCCTCAAGTAGCCACCGCACTCGGACACAAAGGTTGCCTTGAAACCCTTTCTCTGCAGTCCGGCATCCGTGGCCAGGACCATGAACATCTCGTTGGTGGAGGCGATCACCGCATACGGCTCCCGTCCACCGCAGTAGATGCCCAGGGTGGAGCTGTTCTCCGAGCGGCCGTCATAGATGGCCACATAGTCGTAGATGCACTCCTGATGGCTCTCCACGGCAAAATCGTGGAAGGTCAGCTGGATGCGGTGGCCCAGGACGGTCTGGAAGTGCCAGTAGCAGTAGATGTTGCGCGGATAGTCATCCGGATAGTTGGGGCTCTGCAGCACCCCGTACGAAGTGGTGATCTCGAACTTGCACCGCGTCTCCGTGCAGTTGTGGCCGTTTTCGGACAGCGTGTATCCGTTCCGACAGCTGCACTGATAGGAGCCAAAGGTGTTCCTACACCTGTGCTGGCATCCACCATTGTTAACAGCACACTCGTCCACATCTAAAGAGAGGATAATTTTGGGATAACTGAGGAATTTCCGGGTTTCGCTGACCACCACTCACCTACGACAAACTTGGCCACGAAGCCACTCCGCTGCACCGTTCGATCCGAGTAGAATTCAAGACGCAGCACACTCTGCTCCGAGTTTACGAACGGAGGCAGCTCGTTCCCGCAGTAGATTCCGATCTTCTTCAGGCGATTGTCCCGCATCTTCGAGTAGATGATGAGGTAATCGTAGTTGCATTTGGTATACTGGAACCGGGTGCCCTCCAGGTCAAAGTGGGTAAAGTTGAGAAAGACTGCGTGATTTGGTGGGGCCACCACCTCCCAGACGCACTGCTTTGCATTCGGATAGGCCTCTGGGTACGAGGGCGAGTAGAGGGTGCCATTCGCTTTGGTGGCATCCACAATGCCGCCACACGCATCCTCGCAGGTCTTGCCGTTCGCCTGAAGCTCGTAGCCAGCATGGCAGCCGCACTGGTAGCTGCCCATGGTGTTGATGCAGACGTGCTGGCAGCCGTGCTCCGTGAACTTGCACTCGTCCACGTCCAGCATGAGGGCGGCGGAGAAGCCCAGCTTCTGCACCGATCCATCCGACACGAACTTGATGTACATCTGATTGCTGCGGGTTCTATAAGGAATAGGGTGCTACTTAGTAGGGGATCGCCCTGGGGATCCTGTGTCCAAGCTCCACTCACTTGATGTTCGGCGGCAGCTTGTCGCCACAGAAGCGACCAATCAGCCTGGAGTCGCTCCGATTGCCGTCCCGTATCTCCACGTAATCGTAGACACAGCCATCGTGCTTCTCCAGCTCGAAGCTCTGAAACTTGAGCCCCACCTGGTGGTGGATGGGTGCATTGATGCGCCAGACGCACTCCTTGTCGGGCATGTACTGCATCGGGTAGGTGGGCGAGTCGATAGACTGATCCTTTGTCAACTGAATTTCTCCACCACAAACCACTGAGCAAGAGAAGGGGGGTTTCGATTATTCCACAGACTGCGAGTATGCTGATGCTCGGACTCACCTTCGAATCGTGCCTTGAATCCGCGGTATCCCTTGGCCGCATTGCGGTTCACATAATTGATGAGCATGCGACTGGTTTGGCTGGTGATAATCTCCCCACTGGCATTGCCACAGAGACGCCGCACCAAGGGAGATCGGTGCCAGTAGCCGTCCCGGATTTCAAGGTAGTCCTCTGAACAGTTCTCCGAGAGCTGGAGTTGCAGCTGCTGCAGATGAAGGATGACCTTCTCCCCATTAGTAGCCGTGATGCGCCATTCGCAGCTGGTGAGCGAGGCATCGAAGGAACCATCCTCCCCCGGTTCTGGATCCGCATCGCCGCTGCCCTCGAACTCGCTGAGCACTCCGTTGCCCGAATACACGTAGTGTGGACTCACTATTTGGCCAGAATTCTCTTGGTAGGTGCGTCCACAGGCCGCACACTTGTAGAGCAGATTGGCCTGGACAATGTCCCCACGGCTGAGGCGTCGTCGTTGGCCCAGCTCGATGTGGGTGCCCGGGGGCATTCCTATGGGCGTGATCGTGTCCAGGTAGGAGCTCTTGGAGAACGAGTTCGTGGCATAGTGCATGATGGAGTTGTAATCGTAGGGCAGCAGGGGATGGTCCACCTCCTCCGGCGATAGCACATCGAAGTTGTACTCCTGGCCGCGCATGATGTTGGCCTTATTGATGATGATGTGCTTGTCCCGGTCGCCGCGGGCATGCTCGTGATGGAAGCCAATGGTGTGACCCAGCTCGTGAATGATGATGCCAAACTTCTCGCAGTTGCGACCAATGGAAATGGGCTGGCGCCCGTTGCCGTTCTTGCCCAGGAAGGAGCAGCAACTGATTGGGGTGGGGTTTCAGAACTTTAGACAATATACTTTCAGAGACGATTAGGTCGAGACTCACCCGCAGTTTTTGACCGTAAAGAAAATGTAGTTGTCATGCAGCTTGGCATCGCGCTCCACGAACTTGATGCAGGTGAAGTTCTCCCAGTGCCGCATGGCCTGCTTGAACAGCGCCTTGTGGGCGCCACTGAAGATGCCATCGATCTCGTACGGAATCACGCCGTAGTCCCATGTCCTCTCCCTGCGCACCGTCACGCCACGGCGCCGTCTACTCTGCGTTGCCGTCCTCATCCTCATACTCGTCACAGTTTCGGTTTCGGTTTCCCCTTCAGCTTCAGCCTCAGCCAGAGGTTGAGTGTAAGGAGAGGCGGGCTGCAACACATCCGTGGAGGCTTCGGTCCAGAGCAGTGGCGGGGGTAATCTCAGCAGGGCTTTGCCTCGCGATTTATGATGCTGCTTCCGGCGCTGAACTCGGCTGGGGTGGATGGGATGGGATGAGAAGCTTATGAGCTCAGGTATTGCTTACGTTCGCATTGTGGCGAAGCATCTCAAGTGCCTTCCGTCCACCTCAGGCAACGTCAAGTCGCCAGACTAATTGTGCGCCATTGTGCCGAACTAATCCCACTTGGGGCATCTGGCTGCTTGCTCGGAAGACTTACCCCATTGCTGGCCGTGCTCCGCTTCTCCCTGGCAGTTTTATGCGATTCCTGGGCTGAGCGGCGACCCAAGTCCTCTCTTTGCGTGCCTCGGGCACCTGTTGTATAGAACACATTGAATTCCCAGACACGGAACCACGTGACCGCACTCACCTGTACGGCATCCAGCATGCCATAGAAGTCCTCCGGTTGCTCCTTGAAATCAAAGTCGCACTCGCTCTCTGGCAGCTGATCCAAATGCCGGCACTGGGCCAGTTCAAGCAGCGAGGCCACGGCCAAGACTCCTACAACCAAAATAACCAATTTCATTCTCATTCCGATGAGGGGCATGGCGCGCATTCTTGACCCTTGAGGAATTTTTCTGAGGATCGTTGACTCTTTCACTCGTTCTCCTTGAATTCGATTCGGACGACCGCCTCAAGCCAGCTCAAAGTTCTAACTAAATACTGGAAGCGATGATTGTCGAATTTTATTTCTCAGACACGGGCTCGCGCTCCACGGATTAGGCAGGTAAGAGAGATAGAGGGAGATAGAGAGAGCTTCCAAGGAGAGACAGAGAGAGAGAGAGAGAGAGGCAACAAAACGCGATCCCAATCGATCCTGATCTGTCGTCGTCATCGACAAGAACATGACCACTACATACAGAGGCCCGACGACCGTCCGCGCTCCGAGCAAAACCTGAAGAGGCAGATATAGAGTCCGAGACCGAGATCGAGTCCGAGGCAACAGAAACTCCTCCGCAGCGGCAACTCAGGTTGTCCATTGTCCATTGTCTGCCTGTTCTCTTGATTGTTAGCATTCAATGGGTTTTGATTTGGGTATCCCTACACCTTGACATTGTCTCGCTCTGGTATTCGGTCCTCTCCCGGTCCCTCTTTTGGCTCTGGCTTGCTGGCTCTGGCTGAGGCTGTGGCTGTGGCTCTTTTCCATCTGCCTACCTGTGGCCGGCTTTGGCTCTGGATCAGGTGTTGTGTGTCTGGCATTTTAGGGCAGGTCATTAATGAGGCGATCATAAATCCGAAACGCATGAACGAAACTTTTCTCGGTAATTCCACCAATAAATGCTATTCAATCTTCGTGGCGCCCCTACAGCAAAGACAAGGTGGAAACGCAGCCATAAAATACCATATATCTGTTGAGCTGAGGATCCTCAACGAATCTGAACCTTCTTCAGGGGAGTTTAATCTCAAACGCATTTTTATGTTGGTTTTAAAACATAGTTACTATGTAATTATATTATACGAATTTATATTATGTATTTGTATATATATATAGATTTAATTACGTATTAAATTGAGTCAAATATCAGAGAGTTGTACATATGTATGTGTGTGTGATCGTAGGTGTAAAGTTCTCTATGCCCCTGCAGAACCATAATGATACGAGTAAGTACTACGAAATAAAGCCACCGAATCGGAACACTAAATCGTCGAGCTGCAATAGGAATACATATTTTAAATCTATCTACAAGGGCATCCACGTTCGGTGCTTCCGAAGATATGTGTGTGTGTACGTAAGTGTTTGTGTGTGTGTGTGTTCTAGCCTAACTTCCATTTGGGCTTTGACATTGGCCATCGGTTAAACTTATGCTAAGATGCCAAACAGAACCGTCTGCAGAGCTAAGGTAAAGAAAAAACCCCTAGAGTCTATGGCACAATGAAAATATACCAGATATAGAAGATATAGAAATGCTCTGAAAATGCAAACGAGGACTGCACATTCAGTTGAAAGATCACTAGAGAAAGAATCCGAAGAATGGAAGCAATTCTCCAATTTAGAGAAGATTAAGCCAATCGACATCGATCCTCAATTTAGTTTGGGATACATCCACTCCGCCTAGGGAGGGAAGTTCAAGTTAAGATAAGTTCGACTTAATTTCTTATGATAGGTTTCATGATTTTTGAAATTTGCACTTCACTGCGATATGCCTGGCATGCTAGAACCTAACCTGTTTGGATTACCTAAAAACTAGCACTGTGTTGTGGGTCGTGATTATGCTTCGTGGGGAGGGGCGGGCTGACAAGACAGACAAAGAGAAAGGAAGATCTAAGGAATCTTGCTTCAGGATCGCGACGATATGCCTAAATTTGTTAAATAAATTCCGTTTTGATATATTGTCATGAATTTTAGCGCGTCGAGTGCGTGCCAGACCGCGTCTAGGTGGCGAAGGGATAGTACCGAGTGGGCAGACTGTAGCGACCACGACCGTTAAGCACCACTAACTGGTTTCCACTCAAGTCGCCGTACTCGTCAGTCTCCTCGGTGTCCTCGATGTAGATGGATTTGAGGGAGCCGGGAAACGGGGTGACCATCTCGGAGCTGTACGAGTTCTCCACATCCTCGTCGCTGTTGTCGAACGGATCGACGGCCACGTACGAGGCGGAGAAACCCTTCATGGGCACCGAACTGTCCGTCTTGAAGCGCACCAGCAGCGAGTTTGTCATGGATATGATGTCCTGGGGCAGCTATGAAATCAAAATTCATTGGATGTTACCATATTCCCTTTAGATTGGACCAGTTGAACCTACCACACTGCCGCAGTACTGTCCGTACATGGGTCCGCTGGTGTCCTCCATGTTCGAGAAGACCTGCACATAGTCGTAGGTGCAGTTCTCGCTGCTCTCAATGTCAAAGGTGAGGAAGATCAGCTGAACATTGCTGTTGGGCGGCGTCTCAATGGTCCACTCGCAGTCCATGTTGTCGTCGTAGTCCTGGTTGCCGAAGCGGGCATGGGAGTAGAACTGCTGGACATGGGTGGTGGCGCGCAGGAAGCCTCCACAAGCTGAAGCAGAGACAAAAAGATGACGTAATCCTTGTAGCAGATACAGATACAGCTGCAGTGATCCCACTTACAAGTCGAGTGGAGGGCCATGAAGCCATTCAGTTGCTTGTTCTTGTCCGTCTTGAGGACCATGTACATCTGGTTGGTGGTGGAAGAGATGGGGAAGGGTATCTTGTCGCCGCAGAAGCGTCCCAGCACCGAGCTGGCCTCCGACTCCCCATCGTAGATGGCCACGTTGTCGTAGGTGCATTCCTGAAAGTGCATTCCAATTAGTGGGATCCTCTCCGTTGGCAGAAATGCTGCACCCACCTGATGCGACTCAATGTTGAACTCGTTGAATATCAGCTTGATGCGATGCCCCGGCGTGGTTATAAAGTGCCACACACAGTCCGCGTTGGGGGGATACGAGTCCGGATAGTTGGGGCTGTAGATGGTGCCGAAGGAGGCGGATATCTCGTACTTGCACTCCCCCTCCTTGCAGTCGTGTCCGTTCTCGTGCAGCGAGTATCCGTTGTGGCAGAGGCAAATGTAGGAGCCAATGGTGTTCCGGCACTCGTGCTGACAGCCCCCGTTGTTCACGGCACACTCGTCGATGTCCGTGAAGAACACGGCGGCAAAGCCGGACCGCTGTATGGACTTGTCCGAATGGAATTCCACGCGCAGCGCATTGCTGTCGGAGGTGGCCGTGGGCGGGATGGCACTCCCGCAGTAGGTGCCAATGCGCTTCACTCGATTGTCGGTGAACTTTGAGTAGATAGTCACCGAATCATATCCGCAGTCTGACTGCTGGGCCGCTGTTCCCTCCAGGTCGAAGTGGGTGAAATTCAGCGAGATTTTGTGCTTTGGCGGCGCCACTATTTCCCAGACACACTCTTTCAGTATGGGGTACATTTCGGGGAAGGAGGGCGAGTTGATGGTTCCGTTCGGATAGTCGATGACACCGCCGCAGGCATCTGGAATGAAGAGGAAAAGCAGCGGAATGCAGATAAGGTCATTATGGGGCAGCCCGATGACAATGACTGTCTAGAACCGGCAGGATAGTACCCACCTTCGCAGTGCTTCTTGTCGCTGTGCAGCTCGAACCCGATGTGGCAGCCGCACTCGTAGCCTCCCAGCGTGTTGATGCACTCGTGCTCGCATCCATGGTTCTGTGTCTCGCACTCGTCCACCTCCTTCATGAACACGGCCGAGAAGCCCGCCTTCTGCACCGATGTGTCCGACACGAATTTCACGTACATCGAATTGCCACTTGACCTGAAAGCGACGCCGAACAAAGCAAAGTTGGTTTCAATGGAACGGCGATGGAGCTAGCTTAATGCCAGCCAGAAGAGAGTAGAGAACAAGGGTGGATGGACGAGGGCACTTACTTCATGTTTGGCGGCGGCTTGTAGCCACAGAAAACGCCAATTAGTTGCGAATCTTGTGCAGGACCATCGCGGACCTCCACATAGTCGTAGACACAGCTGTCATGGTTCTCCACCTCGAACGACTGGAATTTCAGCGCCACTTGATAGCCCTTGGGCACGGTGATTTTCCACACGCATTCCTTGTTGGGCAGATAGTCCAGCGGATAGTTGGGCGACTCCAGTCGCCCCTCGGCGTCGTCCACCGACAACTCGCCGCCGCACACAACTAGAGCAACGTCACAACAAGTGTCATCAGTTGGTTCGGAGTGGGCTCCATTAGCTTTCCCCTACTCACCATCAAACTCTGCCTTGAAGCCCCGATAGCCCTCGCTGCGGTGGGAGTTGACATAGGTGAGCAGCATGCGACTGGAAACGGTGCGAATGACATCGTTGGCCACCTTGCCACAGAAGCGACCGATGAGTGGGGACTTGACATAGTAGCCATCTCGTATCTCCAGGTAGTCCGTTTCGCAATTGTTCGACTTGAAGATGTTCTAGGGGGCAAAGACAGGAGATAGTTTCTCCCCCTCATGGTGTATGCAATGATTATCTTACCATATTCTCCAGCTTGAGGACCACGCGTTCTCCATGCGTGGCCGTTATCCGCCACTCGCAGTGCTCCGTCTCGTTGGTCAGTGCTCCGGCCGTGTAGTAGGCGGGGGTGGCAAAGATTCCCGTGCTCTCCTGGAAGGTGCGACCGCATTTGGGGCATCTGTAGAGCAGATTTGCCTGCGAAATGTCGCCCTGGCTGAGTCGCAGCCGCTGACCTATCTCGGGCCGCTTGCGACCCTTCATCTCGATGGGCAGAATGGTGTCCAGATAGATGCCCTTCGAGAAGGTGTTCCTGGCATAGTGCATGATGGAATCGTAGTCATAGGCCATGCCCAGGGAGTCCACTTCATCCGGTGATAGCATATTGAAATTGTAGTCCTGACCCTTCATTATGTTGTTGTGCTCGATCACCACATGCTTCTCCCTGTCGGGACGGGTGTGCTCGTGCCAGAAGCCCACCACATGACCCAGCTCGTGCACCACAATGCCGAACTTGTCGCAGTTCCTGCCAATGGAGATGGCCTGGGCGCCATTGCCGCGTTTTCCCACAAACGAGCAGCAGCTGCAAAAGCCCGGAAAGGATTACTCACTCTGTGCGACAGATAGATCCCCGAAAAACTCACCCGCAGCTGCGCACAGTAAAAACTATATAGTTGGGATGTATCTCCGGGTTGCGTTCCACGAACTTGATGCACGTGGAGTTCTCCCAGTGCCGCATGGCCTGCTTGAAGAGGGCCTTGTGCAGGCCGCTGAAGTTGCCATCGATCTCATACGGAATCACGCCGTAGTCCCAGATGCGTTCCTTTTTTGCGGTGACAGCACGGGCAACGCGATGCCGTTGCTGCAGCTCCTCCTCCTCCTCATCCTTCTGGCTGAACGAGCTGCTGAATGATGGTGATGGAGAGACAGAGCGGAAGATAGACGCTATAGTTGGGCTGGCAAAAGTTTTCACGTGGCGTATGCGTAATTTTAATTGCCAACAGTTTTCCATGCATTTTTCCCTGTTGTTTCTGTACTCAACTTCTGCCGCGCGAATTTCTATTAAAATTCATAACTTTTCACATGCACTAGCACACGCACACACAGTGAGCACAGCCCGGCTTTGTGGGTGTGGTTGTGGGAGTTGCCAAAATGGCTGCTGTTTGTTTAAAGTTTACGCCGAAAAAAAACCTCTGAATGAAAATGGCCAGCAATTTACAGTGGGCCAGGAAATGGCAACGGAAACGGATGTGGCGGTGGCGGTGGCAGTGGCAGTGGCTGCCATGGCAAAAGGAGGGATTCAAAACTTACTCCGCTTTTGGTAAATCCATTTCAAGCGGGGACTGCTGCTGCCCATCTGCAGCAGCCTTGGGAATCACTGCCTGTGCCGATTGATTAAATCCTGGCAGGGAACGATGCACGTTTTGAGGAGGCGTCTGGCCTCGTCGACGGTGCTGACGATGCGAACGGTGCTTCTTATGATGATGACTCTGGTGGTGATGCTGGCGCTGCTGCTGCTGCCGCTGCCGATGGTGTCCCTTGCCCAGTGGCCGGTTCAGTTCGTCGCGCAAACGCTGCACTTTCGTTTCGTATTCAGAGTGATGGCTGGTGCGTCTGTGGTCAGGGAGATGGAATGGATAGGATCTAGGGAATCTCCTCGAGCTGTTCCTACTCACCGCTGCTTGGGTCCTCGTCTGTGCCGCCGTCGGACCACGCCGCGGGCATGCAGGAAGTCCACCTCATCGTCCAGCTGCATGCCATTGCCCCCCGCATTGCTGTAGACATTGGGCAGCGTGGAGCGCTGCTCGGGCAGGGAGGTGGGTAGAATGTGGGTCTGGCGCCGCTCGGCCACAAAATTGTTACCCGAATCGTCTTCGATGTCCTTGTTGTCCGACTGAATCTTGCGGGCATCCACATTGCGATGCAGGGCTGTCTGTGTCGTCTTGTTGGTGCCCTTCAGGCTCATCTCGGCCAGCGTCAGTCTGGCTGGCTTCAGGCCAGTGCTGTGTCGTTGGGTCTCGGCCGGCGAGATGACCTCGTTCTTGTAGCTGCCGGGCTGGGCAAAATCGGAGGGGGACTCCGACCCGGGCTTCACCGGTTCATTGGCACTCTGCTCGGGGAGAGGGGGGATGGGACTCGGTGAGTAAATCACCTGCAAAATATTAGTTATGCCGGTACTAACCTGTGTCTGGCTCTGTCCTGCCGTTAGGTTCACCGGACCCATGCTCGGGAGCTTGGTCTTTTTGCGTATGATGTCGGTGAGTCCCTCCTCCTCCACCTGCAGACCCTCGTGATAGACCTCCTGCTTGAGCTTCTCCAGATCCAACTGAAAGGTGGCATTGTATTTGACTGGGAGTGGATCTGGCCTCCCGGGAGCGGGTGCATCGGCCAGCAGCTGCTCCACCTCCTCCCGCTCCTGTTCCTCGTCGTCGATGGGTGTATGGGCCACCACAGGACCCGAGTCTCCGTCTGGCAGGGCGATGTCACCCATGAAACCACCTGCAGCGACACAGATAAGCATATTCGTGAAAGTCCGCTTTAAATGAAGGGAATTACTATTTTATCCGGCTACTTTAACGCAGCTTCCATAAATTGCAAATCGTTTTTAATTATAAGCAGCAAGGCGAAAAGAGCATACATTTTTATTTTAATTGAAATTTCATGGGGCTGCTGGGGCACTCAGTCGAATTCAGTTGGTTGGCTGTTGGTTGGTTGGTTAGTTAGCCCGACGCCAGGACGATGCTCCTTGCTGGCAATTTATAATTTACCCTGACAGCGGGCCGAAGCAGGGAGTGACTCTGACAGTTATTTCGCCGGGCGGCTGGATAGACACGGTCTGCATTTCCATTTAATCAGTGCATCAGTGGACAGGCGAACAACTGACCAAGTGATGCTTTTGTTTGCCCAAACGTGCTCATTCCACGCGGCGTATACGCAATGTGAATGCGAATATGACGGGAAGCGGGAATTACAAGTGTGCGGGTGTGCCTGTTTGTCTGAGTCCAGTGTGTTGCAGGGCCCACATGTGTCCATTGGCCGGCAGCTACGATAACAGTTAACAAGCAAAATATGAAACTGTTGCCCTGCCTGCCTCCGACATGTTAAACAAAATTAATTAAGTGCGTTTGCACATTGCAAAAAATGAAAAAAACACGGAATTAAAAGAGATACAAATTAAAAGGGCACTAGATTAAGACCGAATTTAAGAGACTCTTTCAGTAGTCTTTCCGTCCAGCTAAGGGAAGAAGACGGAGGATAGACAGCCACTCTGAGCTCTTTTTATCAGCACACACACACATCAATGTTTAGTTAGCATTTGCCAAAACATTTTCAACCTAAACAAAACTATGACACAGATACGAACTACGGATAGAGAAACCTATTTGCTTATGAAGACCGTCTGAGTGCAGATGCTTCTGGCCCGAGAGCAGGGCTTAATTTAAACATAAATAAAATAAAATATAATTGCATTTATGCTACTGGTATTTACACGGCGGGCACAGTGAGGTCTGCTCAAGTGGATACCGGCTCCACCAGCCCGGCCAGGGTATGACAGGGCGGCGTTAGTGTTCACGCTTTTTGACTTCTGAAGGCCGCTCAACGTGTCCCACATTCCGGCATTGCCATTCCCAGTGCACTTGCTTCCGCCCCGCCCCCTTTTGCCAGTTGCCTCATCTCAGACGGAGCCGTAATGCCTCCTCCTCCTCCTGCTCCTCCTCTGATCATCTGAGATGCAGATGCCGATGTGGTAGCTGGCAATTTGATTATCAAAAATGCTGTCGCACACAACCAATAATCTTTTAGCTTCCAACTGCCACACGGGCTGGAGGTGGAGCTGGAGGTGGAGGTGGAGCTGGGCCAACTTGTAACTAAACTGGGTCAGTGCTTGGGGGAGAGCCAAGCCAAGCCATAAAACTACTGACACCAGCTACGCATGCCAATTGACTGGAGATCCCAGAGGGCAATCGCAGATAAAATATTGAATTTGTGCTGCACTAGAAAATCATTGAGACTGGAATCCTAATAATAATAACGACTGAGCTGCCAGGTAGTGCAGGAAGATAAGAAATTACACTTCTGATCCCCTTGGTGGTCATTTGGAAGTGCAACAAAATCGAAAATTAAGATTTTTAGTCAATTTGTCGGATAAATAGATTGAATGTTTTAGCTTTTGAGTTGATCAACCGATTGTGTGTGTCGGATGCTTATATTATTCACACTGTATTCTGAGCTGTACTGTTTCATATTATCCTCTGCCTGTGATGGTTTTAGGTGTTAGTGAGAGAGACGACTCGCTCAGAAAGGATCAAAAGGGACCAAATGAAGAGCGAGTACCAATGCTACAAGAAAGTTGGAAAGAGCGATATGGAAATTGCTTCGCAGACAATGATTGTCTTAGAGGGAGTCAAAGAGCTGTTGAGTTACTGGAGTAATTCGCTATTTGACGTGCTGCAATGAAAACAGATCCGAATTCTAATAGAAACCCAACATATCTGCTGTATTCAGATTTATTACAGGATTACACAAGAAGCATGCTCCAAGAATCCCAAAAGAACTGTTTCATTTTTGCTGCAGTTTTGTACTCACTGTACTAGCCCCCGTATGCATAGGAGCTGGCTATTCGTGTGGGTTTTGGAACTGTTGCCCTTGGCCCTTTGCCTTTCAGCTGCGTGTGGTTTTGTGGAAATAGCAAATTACATATTTATCAAGCAGCAAACGTTTTCTGATTTAGTTCCTGGGAGTGCAGCAAGGCATGGCAATCATTGTGCACAGTCACTCAGACACGTGGAGAGACCGGGGGAAAAAAAGGGAACACCAGACCACAGTTTGCTTTTGCTTTTGCTTTGCTCCAATCAATGTCAATCATACGCACCGTAGCCAAACTGTGACTGCCAGTGGCACTGCCACTGCACTCAAGGAACAGGAAGCGGAAGCTGGGGTTCAACTATGAAATTCAATATTGAGCTCCGTATGTGGGATGACAAGACACCCAGCAGCCAGTGCGCAGCAGCCAGGGCGCAGCCCCCAGCTTCCAGACACCCACAAAATAACAGGTTGAGGGGCAATGGGGCAATGAGGCAGGCAATCAGAACGTCGAGTCACAGATCAGAATGCATTAATTTGAGCAACCGGCAGACCTCTGCTGTCGCCTGGCCTGGGGATCGGTGATGTGGTGAGTTTGTGTGATGAATCATAAATGAATGCCTTGCAGCATTCAGCCAGCACATAGAATACCATTTCAAACAGAATACTCATCACATTCTGGGCTTTGGGTTACACACTTCATCTCATTGAGATCTTTATTATTCCATCTCTCCCGCTCAGAATGATTCTCTGAACACCTCTATCCCCATCAGACTGCTCTCTGTTCTCTATTCTTGGCTCTTTGTTTTTGCTGCAATTGCAACGTGTCGACTTTGAAAGAATATCTTGTTTACATTTGATTTGCAGTCAAACAAATTTCCAGAATTGCTTAAATATTTACATACATCCGAGTGTGTGTGTGTGTGTGTGCGTGTGTCTACAATCGGAAAATCTGTACAGCATTGCGAGCACGTGTGCTCCGTTCCGTTGTGGATTAAAAATACATATATGTATGCGTTGCTGGCGTGTTACCCGTGCATACATGAAATTTAAATTTAAAACACTGCCACTCGCGCACGCCCCACATGGCGTATGATTGATTTGTACATTCACATCGTGCAGGGGAGCCGCAGACTGAGCATAAAGCCAAAGTTGCCAGAGTTTAGCGCGGGTCCGGGCAAAAGGCACCCAAGCAAAATACGCTCCCAGTTGGCATTTAATCCCGCTAACACTGGCTTAGAAATATGAACGTGGACTGGAGAGAGGGAACTGCGAGTGGAATTCTAAAAATGAAAAAGCGAATGAAAAGTGGCAGCAATAAAAAGACGATGCACTCTGCGAAGTATAGCAGGCGAGAAAACTTGCCGCATAATGCGTCACGAAGCCGGCAAGAGGACAGGCAAGAGCCCGTCTCGTCCTGGGCTAAGCGGGGATTTTCCACCCACATGAAGTGCTAACAGCCCGGGTAGCCGAGACCAGAAGTAGAGCCAGCAATGGAAATGGAAATGGAAACGGAAACCGTCCAATGTGCGTAGCACAAACAGTTCAAGGCGCAGTCCAGTCCGTCTGCAATTTCATTACATTTACGTTAAATGCCTTTGGCTGTCCGCCTGTCCGGCTGCCAGGCTGCCCGCCCACGTCCGTGCCCCTCTCCGTTTTCGTCTCCGTCTACGGCTGACTGGCAGACAAACAGTTCGCACAAGTGAAAGTAATTAAATTTTTGAGCGTCGCCTCCTCCACAGACAGCATCATGTCCTGGCACGCCAGAGCTCCTCTTCCCCTCCACTTGTTCCACATCATTCACACTAACGAACTGACGCACAAAACGTGCCATTTTAGAATGAGATCTGGTTAGGTATCCGGGTGCGAGGCCAAGTCCGGCAGCGTACCCTTTTATGGCGGCCACAAAAATGTTCAGCACATTTGCCTTGTTGCAGTTGCCACTTTATCCGGGGCCCCATTTCCGCTTTCGAGCCATGTGGCGTATGCGTAATGTGGCAACAAGGGCTGCCCACTTTATGAGCATCGCATCCCTCCTCCGCAGGCAGCGCTCCAGTGCCGGCTCTGTGACTCTGCGACTGTGGGTTTAATTAAAAACAAAAAAAAAATAAAACCACTCCTTCCCGCCTCCTGTGGCACTACTGATTATTCGCTTTGGGCAACGCTTTATACGTGTGATACAACAAAAACAGCAGAAAACAACACAAAACCCCAACAGTTGCCACACTTTACGCATCAGAGGAGTCGGCCGCGCCGTCCATTTTGTGGGTCAAAAGCAAATAATTGAAGGGAGCTGCCCGGCCCGTTGACCTACCGTCAACTGATTGCCATTGTCCAGTCGGGTCACTCGGATACGGCCCCGTTCACCTTTTTTCTCCGTGTGTTTGTTTCGTTTCTGTTTTTTTTTCTCTGTTATTTATGGCTTTGGCGCTCTGTGTAGACTGTCAATACTCTGCGGCCTCTGTCATAAAATAAAATGGATGTGCTCAAATAAAACACAAGCGATTAAACAACGCAAAGGCCTCTCTAGCAAAAAAGGATTTCGGTTCAACATTGGCAAAGGATTCGCAAAAAACTGCTAATTGGTTAACAATACTCATGTGCTGGGTCTCTGGGAGTGGTTTAATTTAATTATAGTTTGGGTTTTGAGCAGTTGTAATCACAAAAACGAATCCTAAAACTTAAGTACAGTAACATTTGATGCGATTTCATTTCTCTCCATATTTCTGATAAATTGTTTCGTATTTATTGTCTTTATTCTTCATGTGGTTCTGCCTTTCTGGACAATGTCAAGGACAAACTATGGAAAGGTAAAGGCGGTCATTTAATTTGCAAATAAATGGAGTGAAAATTAATAATTACGTTAAAGAATCTCTCATAAGTGTATTACACAAAGGATTAAGTAAACAAAGCAAATTCGTTTAAAATTGATAAAGTGTATCTGTAAATAAAGCCTCATTCAATTCACGTTTCTTTGAGTTAATTATTCAATAATAATAAACATGATTAGATCCATTTGTAAATACTGGTTTCTTTTGTTAGTTTTATAAATTCTATGCAAATATTAAGTATATCAAACTGCAAATAAAGCTTAAATTGAACCAAGGAAATAATAGTTAACGGGAATGAAGCTATCTTCGAGTAGCTGCAAGAATATTCAAATGCCTTTTCTGTAAAGGCAATTATCTATATTGGTTCACATAATCCCAGCAATATGGCCAGCATCGGCATCAGCATCGGTATCATGACCCAGTGTAAGTAGACTTAGCCTTGGCTGACTGACGTTGACCCGACTGGCTAACCCCTTTGGCCTTTAAATCGCTGCCAGCGTTCTGAATATGGATGTAATTATGCATAAGCTTCTACTCGGTGGGGATGTGAGTTCCGAGCGAATCGAGAGCGGAAATGCATATGCATATCGGAGTGGCCTCCCCAATAATGCATCTCTGTGTGTGTGTGTGTGAGCAGGATATGTATCTGTGTGTGGGGCATGCTCTATCGCTGGTTCATGTATGTTCCTGTGTATTAATTACCATAGCCATAACAATGAAATTCAATTTGCTGGCTGCGCCCCGCGGACAGCTTAAATGGCCGGACATGAGGACGAGAATTATGTTTTGATAAGCGGCCGGCAGAGGCAAACAAGCCGGCAGACGGATGTGCACGGAGACAGGCGTTGGCCAAAATTAAAGATGAAATCAAAGCAAACAGAGGCGGGCATATAAACCATACGGAGATGGGCCAGACAGACAGACAGACAGACAGAACGGAACGGAAGGAAGGACGGATGGGAATCTATGGCTGGGGAAACTAATCCGACGGCAGCAGAAGACCTGCCATGAAGACCTCAACCATTAGCTGTATTCGTACTCCCAATCCCACCAACTGGCCAGAAGCAGTGACAGCAACAGGAGTTCCGGCTTTTTTAGTACGAATAGAAATAGTCCGGACAACAAAGACGGCCACGATGGCAGCTATGGCTATGGCTATGGCGATGGCGATGGCTATGACGAGTGACCCAGCAAGCGCTTTTGGATTTGTGCACGATTTAGGCTTTGGCTTTGTTTGCTTTTTATGAAAGTGGGGATGAGTGGGTGTGCGGAGGAGGGGGACTTTGTTTGCTTATTTATACGTATGTACTCGTATGTACATACAGAAACAGGACGAGGAAAACGCTTTTCTGTCTGGCGGCAAACACTAGAACTAGGTGGGAGGCAATCGAGGGGCACGCTTCAGTGGAGTGTCAATTGATTGAACAAAATGGAATCATCCATAGAGATATATGTATTTGAAAATCTCCAGCAACGCAGAGTGAATAAGCGAGTGGGAATACGAATACCCACCCCGTCCCAGTGGAATGAATAAGAGATTCCCGAATGGTGTGCAACGCAGATAGGAAAAAGCAAATTAAAGATAAATACCCTATCCTCTCTCTAGCCGAAACGAGTACAAGTGGAGCACAGTGGCTGCTGCACTCGCCACATACATCAATCAACTGAAAGAGCTCCTGTATCATTCCCGAATCTGAATTGTTTTGTACTCTGCTGCCACACAGAATCCGGTCAATAGCCCAGACTAGGCTTATAAAACCATTGAGGCTTATATTCATGTGTGCTGGTGTGTCTGTGAGCTGCCTCGTCCATGTCCAGGGCCAAAACTCCATTCCCACTTCCGCTCCCAGACCAAATCGCAGATAGGACTCGAGGGCAAACAATAGAGGGGCAGGGCCAATGTTTGAGTTCCCGCAACAGATTTATGATGGACAACTTCGTCGAAATATTTATGCAGCTGTAGCTGTAGCTGCAGCTGCAGTTGTGTGTGCCGCAGCTCTCCTGGCATTGCCTCGCCACTCGTTTTTCAGCCACTTTGCACCTACGGCAAATATAGAAACTATTTTCCATTCCGTCCCCCAAAAAATACGAACTATCTCGGACTCTGCACTGCCGCTTTTCGCACAAAGCATTTTTAGAAAAACTTTTGCCAGCAGCAAGCAGAGAGAACATGGGAAAAATATATGTATATATTTTTTGCGCGTAGTTTGTGTTTTGTTTTCAATTTGAAATGGGGCTGAAAACATTTCTCACTGCTCGCAGCGTTGCAATATGATGTGTGAACATATCAGCCTGTGCATTTGTGTGCAAATTCATGACTGGGAACACCTACTGGGGGCACACCTACTCAACTTTCGGTGGCAGTTCATTACGGTTGGAGCGGCGGGCTGGGTTCAATAAACTCTCGATGCACAATGCACCCACCGCTCTCCCAGTCCGCCTCCCATCCGCCCCATCCACTGGCGGAGCCATGGCAACAGAGAGAGCTTCCATTCCCGGCATTTTGCAGTTGCATCTGATAATTGTGCCATCAAAAGAGATGCAAAGACTGCCTGCCAATGGATGTCTGTACCGGGGTTTATTTTTGTCAAACACTTTTCGCAAAAAAGAACGAGTGAAACGAAATTAAATGAAGCCATTTCGGGGAGTCCTGCTCGAAAGGCATTCCAGGGGAAGAATTCATAATATTTAAAGAAAAATATTTGAATGCTGTAAAAGTTGAAGGGCCAAACGAATTTTCAATTATTTCTCAATTAACAAGGCAAAATGATTTGTAAGCAATAAATGAAGGTTTCTATTATTTGCAATTGGTTGTGCATATGTATACCTACCAATAAATAAAATATATAGCAATACAAAAGGAGAAAGCACGCTGCAAATGAAGCTCGATGCATGCTTCACTGGATTTGGACTTCACGTTGTTTGCCATATGAATTCCATATTGAATTTCTGCCGTTTGTTTGGCTTTGGCTTAAAAAATAGAGAGCCAAGAATGCATTCAATTTGTTTTGGTTTATGTTGAGAACAGACTCGGAATCAGGATGCAGCTACTAAGAAATGGTATGGTATGCACACAATAGAAAGAGAGGGAAATTTATAAATTGTGGTTTCCGTCTGGTCGGGTGGGATGCCATTTAGATATACATGTGTATTTTGCTGTTGGTATCCTTTTTCACCCTTCACTTGCAATTTGGATTTGGGACAGCAGATTGTTGGCTGAACAATTAAAAAAACATTTGCAAATTTAAAATGCGATTTGCATAAATTACGGCAGAGAGCCCACAGCTGCAGGGGCTCCCACAGACGCACACACACAAACATATGCATGCACACGTGTGTGAGTGCGATATATGGCTGAACAAATGTGTATTTATGTGATTTCGTTTTTGTGTGTGTGCTCCACCCCTGCCCCCGGGGGGTGGCCAAATCATAAGCTTCGTTTTGCGGCATTATCTGAGCAGCTTTCGAGCTTGTTTGCTCCGCTTGCTTATTTATGCCAATTTGCATAAACAATGATTGCAGAAGAACAGACAGCAACACGATAACAGGCTCTGGCTAACAGGTTGCCCAGACACATCTACACATCTACCCATCTGCATACGCCTCACGAAGAAACAGTAGTACGTGCCCTGGTATTGGTGGGGCTGCGCCAAGAAGTATGCAGCAAAAAGATACAGAATGCAGCTGAGCCCTTACCCCGGATGGATGCCATTTGGCAACTGTGCTGCCACTGACTGCCCTTAAATGTGCGTAAGCCCCATATCCCCATCCCCACCCCCCACTTGTTCATGTGTGTGAGGGCTCTGCTCTGTCATTCTTGCTGGCATTAATTAATTATGCAAACAGTTTAAATGCAAGTTTATTTTATTTACACATGTTGCTGCCGGTTTGCATGCGGGCGACAATGGAGAGGGGAGGGGGGGAGAGCAGCTGCCAGGGAATGTCATTTCAATAAATGCAACTAAAATGTTGCCAAACAAAATGGTCGAACACGTCTGCTGCAATTCTGTGTTCTGTCTGTGCAATAAATTTCATGTGGAAATTTTTAAATTGCGGTCACTGTAGCAGTGGGCGGTCACAGCAGGGGCGTGGAGGGGGTGGAGAACAACAACAAGCGCAGTCAATGGCGAGGAAAGTCCCTTCCAGCAGTTCATCCTTTGAGTGGGTGAGAAACAGCTGCTTCTTACTGTTGGCACTTCCGATTTTCCGACATTTCCGGCGCCTGCTTTTTCTGCTTTCTCGAGTTAACTTAAGTTTTGTTTCTGCTGCCTGGGGAAGCCAGTATTATTCCCTTCTTGAATCCTGCGAATAGCCGAGAGCATGTCAAGTCCGAGATGAAGCTTATAAATGAAATGGTGATTGAGTTTTATTGTATATTTTCCGGCTATTTTAGCTCTCAACAAATTGATACAATATTCATTAAAATGAAAGCCCTTTTGTTTGCCACGAATATCCGGAAATTAATTGAATTTATGTATATATTTATGCACCTGAAATGAAGTTATTCATTAAATAGCTGCGGTTTTTAATTAAGAGCATACAAAGTTCTCTTCACGAAAAGTTTGTATGCCTCCTGCCTCCTGCCTCCCACCTCGTTCTGCGGCTTTGTAAGCTGATCCTGTTGGCTGTTTTGCGGTAAGCAGCCCAACAATCTTCGCCTGCTCCGCCCCCTGACTCTGCGCTCCCGCCCCCCTCAGACAGTCTGCCCCTCGCAATGGCAACAAACTAACTCAATCCGTCTGCACACAATGCCGCTAAAAGTGCGAATTGTAAATAGTTTCAGGCATCAGGCTCTGGCTCTGGCTCTGGCTTTGGCTCTGGCTCATGGGCTAGGGATGGACTCAGCGGAAGTGCAGCTGGGCACGAAATCTTATGTATATATACGAATCAAAACGGTGGATTATGCCGCTGGATTACGGACGGATAAGCGCTGCTTTATATGTGGATTTTTAGTTTCTTTGTGTGCCAGCTTTTCCTTTAAATCCTTCATTCCTTTTTTATGCTGGTGATGGAACGTGTGATGCTACATTTGTATAGGAAGGAATCAAAACAGTGGATTTCGGAGGGCTGTATTTATTTTTCTCGTGTATAAACTGAATCAACAGAATGGTTTCACAGAAATAGATTTCTTCTATATGGGGACTTTTGATTCACACAGACAATCACAACCTCAACTGGGTCTCTACCCTGGGCTCTCAGCATCATAAGATATTGATGTATGGGTTCCACTTTACATGTGGGTTCTGCGAGCGATGCTTTCCTTTAGATTCACGACCCAGTTGGCCCCATCTCTACCTCTGCCATTCCGGCGCACTGATGTCTCTGTCCCTCGCTGTGCTCTGCATGCAATGCCTTCCAAGTGCCTTTTTATTTCAATGCGCGAGAGAGTTAACGGCAATGAGAGGCAGCGTTAGTTTGTTGCCTTTCCACCGAGCCCGTGTCGAGCCAGCAAAAGCTCCGTCAATGTGGGTTTCCCCTTTCTCTGGCACACTGTCTCTGTGTGGGGAGGGAAATTATTTGCAGTCACTTGGGCAGGTTGTTTGACTTGGAGTGCACGATGCCTTCCAGGCCACTTGAAGCCATCGCCATTGCCGTCGTCATCGCTGCCAGTCGACCGCCTGACATTTTGGTCGCTCTGCCTTGACGGTGGTTATTGTGATGCTGTTGTCATCATTACTGTCGCCAGCTTTGCCTAGTGCCCGGGTCTGGGTCCTGGAGGGTCGCGTGGTGCACCATTTTCACATTTGCAGTGCCATTTGCGGTTTGATTTCCTGTGTGCGACCACAGTCACGCCTCCCTGCGTGCACTGCTTCCTGCGCTTCCATCTCTTTGTTCCTGCTCGCAGTTCTCCTCTGGGTTCTCTTCTGGGTCCTCCTCTGGGCTCTCCCTTGGGTTTCCTCCCCATTGTTGTCCCTTTGATAGAACTTTTGTGCATTTGGTGTATGCAAATTAATTAGCGACAACTGCACAGGACTCTCGCTTTGAGACATTAAATTGCTTAAGGTGTGTGCCAGCTCGTTATGGCACAATTTGCCAGAATCCTACGCCAGTGCGGCTTTGTGGCATACTTATGGGAGCCAGGGCATTCAAACGCCTTAATTAACTTTCAAGCATTTGCCAAATGAAGCCTAACTGTTTTGAGAAATTGTTTTGTGGAATGTGAGACCGAGAGGGGAAGCCTCTTGTGGGATGATGTGAGCATCCATGTCTGCATTGCACAGCACATTTCTGGCAAATTAAATTCTCGATTCTCAAATTGCGCCAACTTCAATTGAAAGTTGATTAGCTCCCAGTTTCTCCTTGAAGCCCTTCTACGCATCGGCATCGGCACATCGGTGTGCCCCATTCGCACCGTTAATTTGATCCCACTTCAGAAATCAATTACGTGGCTTTGTGCTGAGAAAAACCAAAGGAAAAATTGTTTATTTTCTCAGCCACTCCCCAGCTGGGACCTCCCCTCCCCACCCACTTGGATGTGGCGGGCATTTGCATACATTAGGATGCCATTCATTTGGCTTTGCCAGCGCTGGTGGTGCACTTTAAATCGCCATTGACCCACTTCTCTGTGGGGCAGCATGAAAACGGAAACAGAAAACAGAAAACAGCAAACAATTCATTAATTGTTGGAGCGCCAAAAAACGCTGCAGCGTGAAAATCAGCTCAGAGCTGGTATGATTGATTGTGGAATTATTTCAGAGAGGGTGGGCCTCCACTCCACCCCACTCCACCATCTCCCCACCGCTGTCGCTGGGCCAGGGCTTTGCGGCACGTATGCATATTGATGATATATGTGGGGGTGTGACTTATCTGGGAATCGAGAGACCAGGCAAAGACTTTCATCTGGTCGAAGTCGGGAGGAGCCAGCAGCCAGCAGCCAGCAGCCAGCCACAGTGGGAGGAAACTGCACTTGACGGCCTTAAAAGGAAACTTTTAATGTAGCCCGCGAACTCATTAAAATACGCATAAATTAAATATACACAACTTTATGGCACATTCAGGATTTCCTTTTAGCGAGCACTATTGCAACGTATTTTATAAAAGTTTCATTAATGGTTTCCACTTTATAGTGTTTCATATACATATATTTATAATGCTAAATTCAAATTTGTGTCCATTTCAGATTTCCATTGCCATTGTCGCCCACTTGAAGGCACATTGCCAATGGATGGTTGGGGCGGAAGTCGTTTGCTTTTCAATATACGCATTCTTCCAGAGGGGTATTCTGCCCGAGGTATCTATGTACATACATCCGAGTGTGTCAGGGGGGGAGGGGGGGTGGTATAACTTTTTGACAATTGATGTGAGCAAATACTTATAGACTCGTCGTACTTCCAGCCAGACAAATTGCTATCGAAAATGGTGCTTCTCTACTCCTGGCAAACTCTCATGCAGACACGGACATGGACACGGAACAAGGCAGCCATTGATACGTCCTTAGCTCCTCCACTCCACTCCACTCAGCTCAGCTCAGCTCAACGCATTCTCATCCGCATTGCTCTCGCAGTCAATTTTCTTATGTATTTCTTCTTGGATTTTCCTTTTTATTATTTCCCCGTGCTTCTTCTTTTTTTGCAAACTCAGGTAAATTCAATTGAATCGAACAGACAGGGGAGGAGGCGGAGGAGGAGGAGGATGCCTGCCTGGAGGAAGCTGATCTGGTTTGGTCGGAAAAGAGGCGAAAGCTAAGCGCCAAGCATGCCACAATGGCGCTTAATTTTCAACGCTGCAACAAGCGGCTGGTGGTGTGCGAGTGGGGTCCGTTAGTGCTACAGGAGGTGGCTATAAATAATGTCGAGTGGGGGGTGTGTGTGTGTGTGTGTGTGTGTGCGACTCAAGTTAACAAGACTTTTCGCTTTTACTCGAACTTGCAGGCTAACACAATTTCCAAAGCTTTTGTCTTGGTCGGGGACTCACTTGGTAAGAGACTTCCCAAAGAATCTCGCATAGGGTTCAGGCTTAGAGATTGGCTTATGGCAAAGCAGGATTTGCTCTGAAGCAACGCAGCTGCGAAACCATTTCCGTGCCACAGAGAGATGTGATGTGTGTCGTGTCCTACTCACCAGCCTTGCAGGGATCCATGTCAATGTCTTCGGATACCTTTGGTGTCACTTGCAGGCGCATCAGCTGCTCGATGGTGTACTTGCTGCGGTAGGTGCGTCGATTGTTCCGCAAAAGATTCGGATGTGGATGGGAATGTGCTGCATCCCGGTGCTGCTGTCGATGCTGATGATGCATGGCCCGGAGCTGGTGCTGCTGCTGCTCCGCATCGGAGCCTGATGGGTGATGTGAATGTGAATGTGAGTGTGCGGCCGACTGGTCGTGGGCATGCCCCTCGGCGAGTGCAACGTGATCCGTCGACAGGGGCTGCAGCTCGCCACTGGGCCGGGTGCTCTTGGCATGCGCCGAGATAAGCACCAGCAGACCCGTGGCCATCAGCAGGGCGAAGTTGGTGCAGCTCATGGCCGTACCGTGCCTCCTACGCATCCACAGCGATTCCACGGCTGCCGGCATGGCTCCTCCTCTGATGTGTTCCCTCTTTTTTGTTTTGTTGCTTTTTTAACACAATTTAACGGGTGGCCCGGGGCCTCTTCGCACGTTCTGTGGCTTGTCGCTGAATGGGGGGTTCGTTCGGTTGTGCCTATCAGTTTTTTACGTAAAACTTCTGCATTTTCGCTAAGCACGTGCCTGGCCTGCAATTGAAAAATGAACAGAGAATCATTAAAAAAAACGCAATAATAATGATTTCATTGAGGTTTCCACCAGACTCAATGCAATTTGTTTGTATACCCTAGCAGAGGGTATTCGCATTTCACCCAAAAGCATCTCATTCGAATGAATAGCTGAATGAATGAATCTGTCTGTTGTTGTATGCAAAATGGTTCCCCAATTTTAATCGTATCTCGCTGAAAAATTTCACAATCGGAGCTTAGACCTCCCAGAGTATGTGTGGCTTCGACCTCCGAGGCAAGAGTTTCTTCTCTCTGTCGTTCCACCCTGTTTTCATTTTCCCAAGCTCTCTGAGCCGCTGATAACCCTTTGTCCTATCAAATGACATACAATTTGATGCGATAGAGCTCTCATTGATTTTGTTTGTGCCCTGACCATGAAAGATTTCACGATTTGCTTTTATTTTGCTTTGCAATTAAGCGTGGAATTTTTCACACACATCTGAATAGGTAATTTGACGCAGAATTTGCATTGGAACATTTCTAGGATTAAACTGTTCAAATGCAAATCGAATGGCTGGCGCATTCCTATTCCCCGATGGTAGTATTCCTCGCTCTGCGCTATCGAGGAGAGCTACTCGTTTGCAATTTGAATACTGAGCAAAGGGGAAATGTCATCAAAGTGGATTCATCTGCTCATTCCAAGCCAGACGCCATGCCATGGCTGCCAGCGATGCAGCTGTCTGACAATCGAATGCCGAGCAAATTATGCAGCTCCGACCGTGCACATCTCATTCATATTAAAAGAGATGTTCATGCAACATACTGTCTGCTGTATCTGTGTATCTGTGTATCAGTTAGTAGGTAGACTCATTTCAGGGCAATCAATGCACACTCGGTGTCTGATTTACATACGAGTTCATTGTATGTTTATGTAAAAATCTCATCTATGTGGAAGATGGAGGATGGAAGAGATCACATCTGTGCCGCCTCGGGGCCTCATAAAGGCTGGCAGAAGCTGCCACCAAGCAAAGCATTTAAAACAGAAGAGGTGTAGAATTTCAGCGAAACCATCCGGCAGCTGCGCCACGGAGTCGGGAAGGCGCATAGGTAGGGAGTGAGCAGGCAGGCAGGCATCCAGGTAAATGCTTTGCCATCAACTTAGCACTCAATTAATTTCATGCCGAAGGATGCGAGGGCTGGCAGGCAGGCAGTCAACCAACCACCCACCCGCCCACCGTTAGAACCATGCACAATATCGGGTAATTAAAAATCGCTTAGCTCGAACGCAATCCAGGACCAGGCAATTCACGAAACCTTTTCAATTAACTTGAATGCTGGGCCGAAGCCATTGTCATCAGGCTGTTGCTGTTGCTGTTGTTGTTGTTCCTGCTGCCTCAACAATTGTGGCAATTTCATTAAATCATTTCATTTCCGGTGGCACACACACTTACACACTAACACACAAAACAAATCAACGAGTCGGCTGGCTTTTTATGGCAAATTAAGTTGCCTTTTGTGGTAGTGGTGGTGGTGGCTTGGATGGTGGTATTGTGGGGGGGTGAAACACGAGTTAGCCAGTAAGAGGCTACTAACAAATAAAGCCAAACACCCCGCAGACAATTCCACGGGCAATCGTTGGACAAAAGTTTCCGCAGCCAAACAAAACAGTGGCGGGGCACAGCCCAGACCCAAAGGAGTGCAACATATTTTCTTAATTTCATTTCCTTTAATTTCACTCGGCACAAATTGCGGATCTCTGAGGGAGGCGGCAACGGCAGCAGCAGGACCTCAAGCAGCAGGGCAGCAGTGGGGGGAAGCTGGAAAGGCAAAAGGAAAAGGCAGCAACAGCCATTTCCATAATCCATGGTCGCATAATTACGTATACGCCGCGTGGGGCCAACGAGGAGCAGGAACAGAAACGACAACGATGCTGGGAATGATGATGACGATGCTACTTTCTCATTTAAGCGAAATTAAAAATTCAATTGATAAATTCCAAACTAAATAAGCCCGCGCAAAGAAGCAGAGAGCAAAGAAAAAATAAACTTAAGTGTAATTTCCCATTGCCCTGCCCCTTCAGATCTGTTCTTGGAGAGGAAATTGAAAATCATTGAAAAGTATGTTAATTGATTAGAGCTAAGGTTTCCCTCTGTTTGGCTCATTATCAAATGCGTCCTCCTTGAGCCAGCATCTCCCTCTCACTCTCTGCTTGTCTCTCTTATCGCACCCACATGGACTAGATGGAATTATCAGAGCTCTTTGGGTCTGGGTCAATTCGCGGTGCGATCTGCGTTCTCGAAACGTAAACAAATTCATCTACGTAATAGGTAGATGCATAAACAAATAAGATTTCCATTTTATTTACATACTTATGCTCTTTGGATCTGTCCAAAGTCTGAGAGAGCCTGAACGACATTTGGTTAGGATTTGGATTCGGATTCGGGATTGGAATGGGATTCAGAGTCAGATTTTGCTCGCACTCTGTGCATAAATGAGCAGTTAAAAGCTTTTAAATGTCATTTTCAAATGGAACGCGCCATTTACTTTTAGTTTAATTAGATGAGATAAGTACGCCAGTCGCGCAGCCAGCAGGATACTCGCATTCCGGCATGGAGGCACACTCCTCCTTGCAGTCAGGGCAGGGCCATCAATCAGGCTTGTCAAGTGCTCGCTTTCCAACTTTCCAACTACAAGAGCTGACAATGACAAGCGTCAAGTAGCTGGGGGAATCGGGAATCGGTCTTCTCGAAACGCGGCAGCTTCCTCCGCCAAGTGAGTGGAAATGAAACTTGGACTAGGCCAAGCGAATCGTTCTCACACCAATTCATCCATCCATCCACCGTCCTATCACCTCCCCTCCCCTGCCCTTCACTCCGATTCCATTCCATCCATTCATCTCTCATTTCGGCTTTGTCATTTTTAGTGTTTTACAAGAGCAAATCTTGACAAGACTCCAAAACGAAACCCGACCCGGGTGTGCCCCGTGCCCCCTCCTTGACTTCTTTGTTTGCCTAATTTTGATTTGCTCCGTCGCATCTGACAGTTGGCATTTGCAGTTGTAAACTACTCCAAAAGTAAGGCTAAAGATATGAATTCAAAGGAATGTTTAGTATCTAAAGAGCAGAACCGATTCAAATGGAGAATATTTGCCAAAACTTAAGCAAGTGCTCTGTTGTCATCTAGATCTGTTGTCCTTTGAGTTGGTTAACTCATTCTGGACACACTTTTCGGGTTTCCTCGCTCTGAGGCTGTCTTTGCATCGAAATGAATGGAACGGGCTGGCTTTTTTAGGCAAAACTGCAGGGAGGGGAAGCAGATGAAGGATGTAGAAGCGTGCCTCAATTTGGAAACAACTTAATTTCAATTACGAAGGCAGAAGAGAAAAACAGACCTCTTCCAAAGGCAGGACTAGAGTGAAATGCTGTAATGAATACGATGTTCTGCAGCCTACATCAGAGCGCCCGGCCGGGCTCTGGGCTGGCAGGAGCCGACTTTTATGCGATTTAAAATGCTTTACAAGCGCAAAATGCAACCAAGGCGAGGCGGCTGGCTGAACTAACAAACAGACAAGCAAACATTGGGACAGACAGATAAAAACACACCGACAGACTGAAAGCAAGACAGGGGCTAAAGGCCAGGACCACGAACAGCCCCAACGGCCAGAACCAGGACGAATCCAAAGCCAACGGGCAAATAATTAAACTTGGCTACCTAGCACCTGTGGCCCTTGTCCAGGGACAGGAGCACCCAACCAAGCAGCCTCCAGCCTCCATCCTCCACGTGACTGCAACTGTGGCCGAGTCGGGATGGGGGCAGATGAGGCAAGGCTTGGAGAAGGAGATGGAGTAGGAGTAGGAGGAACAAGGCGAGTCCTGATTATTTAGCAGCTCGGCATGTGAATGTAAATAAAGTTCAGCCATAAAATACCCCGCAGACAGGTGGGGGGAGCCACTGCCACCCACCCACCCAACTGCCGGGCGTCGCATCCTCATTGCCATAATCTGTAACAGAAACCGGGTGATGCAAATAACCACAGGGCAAGAGGGCAACGAGGGCAACGAGGGCCGAGAGGCCACGAGGAGACCAGGCCAGCGCTGGACAGCTATAGCTATGCCCTGCTCACCGTTCATAAAGAATTTCCGATTTATTTATAAACTTGGCTCGCAGCCCCGATTCCGGCTACCGTGTCCCGACGGCCGGCCTCAGCACTAATGTTAAGAAATAATTAATACTAACAACGACAAATGACGACCGGCCTGTGGCCGGTGGCCTGGGAATTGGGACTGGGTGGCAGCGCGGGTGGAGGCCAGAACGTGGTTGGGATGCGCACCTTTGCATCCTGGATACCAGGCTGTTGCCGCTGCCGCTGCCGCCGCCACTGCCGCATCCGCTGCTGAAGCTGTTGATGATGATGCCCCTGTTGTTTCGGGTCATGAATAACAATTGCTGGCAAGCAGCGCCAGCAAAAATATGGCGGCAAAGATTCCTTTTTATGGTGATTGCGTGGGAAAATTGTCGGCAACGACGAGCCCCAGCTCCAGTCCCAGGCCCCAACGCCTGCCAGCCTGGCGATAAAATATGGAAAAGAACGAAAAAAAAATGTAAGGGAAAACACACACAATGCAAATATGAAAAGCGAGTGAAATCCTTTTAATTTGGCAAATAAAAGTGACGGCAGGGCGACCGTTGTACAAATTTATATGGAAACGCCCCCCGTAGCGCTGACTGGAAGGGGAAGGATGCCGGGACGTGAATAAAGGACGAGGCACAAAGCGAGAGAATTTTGTAAGGGAATTGGCGACTTAACTTCTGGCATGTAAATGCGTGCAAGCAAAAACGATCCGGTGGAGAGAGAGAGAGAGGGAGGGAGGCTGTCGGAAAGTGAAAAGTTTGTAGACCAAGTTTAAGTTTGGCCAACTACAAAATGCCAAAACCATGTCCGAAGCAATCGAAGCTATTGAATGGTTGAATGGAACTCTTCTGGATGTAGGGCAATTTTTGTGCATATTAACATTTTTCGATTAAAGTCCGATACTTGGGCGGACACCCACGCACACAGCGGGGCTTTTATTTGTGTTCAAGAGAGATGTCTGGCCATGAGTGCTGTTCAAGGGAATAAAAACAGAAATTGAGACTACAAATTTAAGAAAAGAGGGTTGAAAAGATGCCATTTCTATCTAAGAATCTGCCTTAAGAGAAGGCAGCATTAATCTATGTCTCCCCATGGAATCTTCTCTGCTTTGTATTACATTTTGGAGATGAATTAAATATTTATTAGACGTCGCCCCCGATGCGTACAGCCAATTAGTTATCTTTATCATAGAAAGCAATAATTATGGGTATAATAATTACCAGAAGAAATATGACAAAAAGTAAAATGATGTACCCATAAGTTGGTCTGGGGCCGGGACCAAGTAAGTGAAATATAAAATCTGCTTAGACTTTAATTAATTACACATGTTGCAGGGGGAAGAGGCTGCCAGCAAGACAGGACTCAGCCAAGTGGAAGCGCACTTGTGTCGCACTCACACACTGTGGCACTCACACACACGCGTACAGACAAGCACTTGCGACATATCATTAACTTTGCTTTATGGCAACAGAAATTGGGGGAGGGAAAAAATTCAAAGCGCTGGAACAGTGGCAGGCTCGGCAAAAGATGAAGTAAAAATACGAAAAGAAATACTCGTAACTCGTGGAGTTTGGGACGATATTTGGGGGTGTGGAGTGTCTCTGCCGAGGACGTGGATGCTACGATGCTTGTTAGAGGCACGGCGACAGCTGTAGCGCCCGAAGGCGGCTACACCTGCAGCTTCCTAACTTCCTACAGATATAGACACTGGGGAGGGGGACTGGGACTGGGACTCCAATATCCATAAAATAACTCAAATCTTACAAACGATTTGCTGTTTTGCGGTGTGCCACCGGACGGCCACCTTTGAGGTTGTTATGCTTTCACCTGATATTAACTGCATTTATCTTCGGTCACCAGACACTGAGAGCCACACAGCTTTTTCCGTATGAGTTTTGTCAGGACTTAATTCGCTTTTAATTTTTGTCCTGCTACGACAGCAAAAAATGCGAAAAAATTCAACATTTCCAGGACAAAAATACAGGGAGAATAGACCCCCCGACAAAAAAAAAAAAATAAAAAGAAATCCAGCAAAAATTTGTTAAGCGCCATCCGACTGAAGTGCGTGTGGAGACGGGGAGACAGAGAGAGTAAAAGAGAACAGAGAAAAAGGAAAAGAATAAGAAAAGGAAAGGAAGGGAAAGGGAACGAAGGGAAGGGAAGGAAGGGAAGGAAAAATCAAAATGAATTCTATTCAAAGCTTGGCTCTGGCAGAAAATATGAAATGAAATGTTGTCGCTGGGGAAGAGAGAAGCACGAGTATTGTAGGGGGCGAGAATTATTGTTAAGAAATGCATACGCGGGCAATTTTTATTCCTTTCTGCTGTCCTTGTCCTCGGGGGAGGAGGCGGAGGAGGGTGTCAGGAGCGGGGTCTGGTCGGGGAACTGTCGGGGCCATCCGCACTGCTTAAACACGAAATGCTTAATGGCCAAGTTGCCACAAAATGTTTGCCAGTTGAGGGGACAGACAAGGGCAGCAGTGAAGCCCAGTGAAGCAAAAATGAAATGCGTTTTCTAGCTCCCAATGCTCCTTTTTCCCACCGTTCCTCCGTTCGTCCGGGTGGGAGTGGATGGGTGGGTTTATTGGAGCGTGAGCAACCTGGGCAACAATATCAATGAGCGTCTTTTGTTCAGAGTCGTCTCCCAACCATTGCCCTGCATCAGCCAACCCTCCCGCTGACAATTGTTCGGCAGCGGAAGTTGATATTCTGGCAAAACGGAAGTGTTGAGGCGTCTCAGAGGGAGAGAGAGAGAGGGCCGAAGGGCCGCCCCCGCAAACATTTTGAATTTCATATTTTCCATTTCACTTTGCCTCTCTTTTCTTTCTCCGTCACGCATAAATTTCCATCTAGCATGGACAGACAAAATGCGGAGCATATGAAAAAGTTTTGCAACAATCTGGAAGACGACATTCCTGAAGAAGTCCCGAAGAAGGAACCAGTGCAGGGCCCTGCAGACCCAGAGCCAGACCCAGAGCCAATTAAGTCTAATGCGCGGACGTGCAGGCTGCCTTTTGGGCCTCCAGCTTACCTTTAATTGCCGGTGCCCCGGGCATACGGCAGACGCCAGACGCCAGACAGACCACAAATGCGGATCGTTGACCAAAAAAAGCAAAGGAGAGAGAAACACAATGAATAAAAGGCCCGCGCGATCAGGCAGGCAAGACTGGGGCACTGTGGGGCTGGGGAACTGGGGTCTGCCATCGAGTTCGTTGCTACCGAGAGGAATCTGGCTCTACTATTTCGCATCATCGTGGACGTTGCTCGGAGATCATGGGCACCTTGACTCCGGCTGGTTCCGTATTGCAGTAGGCTACACCGAAACACATACTGTGTACAAGCACATAATCGTAAAACAAAGCGAAATCGACAAAAAAAAAAATAAAATATAACATTCTATTTTAATTATGCCGGCGGCCTTTAGATTGGCAATTGACGATCATCTGCGTTGAGGTTTATTTGTTTTTTTGTTTTTTGTTCTTACTTTTGCGATGTGTGAAATGAAAAGCGGAAAACTGGAAACCGCACAACGTCGCCAGACATATGTAGATAGAAGGAAGCGTAAGACGCAAAACACCCACCAAGACGGGGAGCAGTGGCACTTGAGGAAGAGGCAATGATACTGGCGGCGGCAGTGCACACAATCAGAGGCAGAGACAGAAGCAGAGGCAAGTCAGCGCGCCGCGTGCCGCTTGTTATTTATAGCCATTGAATGCTGCGCTTCTATCAGCAACAGACCAACAGAGCAACAGGGGCAGAGGAGGCAACAGCGGCGTGTTCATTTGTTGTCTGCTCAAGCATACGAGCCTTGTACATGTCCACATGTACATATACTCGTATAATGCAAAAACAAAACCCACAACTGATAACACACTTAAATGCACACAACGATTATAATCGAATTAGAATCGAGTGCGAAGATCGCGACTAAGTGACTCTCGAAAAGACAGCACCGACTAAGCCGAGTGATTAGCGTGGCAGCCACGAGGTGTTCAGCAGTCCAATCAAAAATCACACATACTCGAAATACACTTGTTGAATAAACCGAATTCCTAATCCCATTCGAATTATTTCCATTAAGTTTTTATCAATTTATCAATTCCATAAACACATCCATGTCTTCCGGTTACACAAACACTCACTTCAGAACCAAAGAGATTTACCCTTTTGGCCTTTGCTGCAGATATTTTTGTGTTCTGCCATTTGTTGCAAACAAGTTTGTTGCCAATATTCTTTCGTTTTCAATATTCTTTTACCGCCACTGCGAAAATCATGTCCGTTCACTGCCGAAGTTGGTCGCGTTTTGAACGTAAACAGTAGGGATGTGGAATATATATATATATAAACACAGCATCTTGCCAGAATAGCACACCAATGGGGGTGTAAATTTGAAATTCGGTTTGGCGCGCTTTCTATTTTTGCCGTTCAAATGGTACTTTTTAATAATAATAAGAACATACTTTTGGGAAAAATTGAATTTTTTGCTTAATTTTACCAACAATGCCCACTGGTTATTCTTATAATTGATTTAGTATTATAATAAATATACATAGTTAGTTTCAAAGTTTCTTATTTTTCCCCCTTGTTTATTTCGAGCGCATGGTATAGCTATATTATATACCTAATAATATACCTATATTTTCAGTGTTGAACAGTGTTCGATGAAAAATTTCGATAAAGCACAAAAATACTGATGTTTTTGCATAAATACCGAGTTTTGCCATTTATTTATCGTCTGTTATGCTTATCGTTGTCTATTATTTAAAGTTGTTCATCTCGTTGTTTGTTTTTTCGTCGGTATACTTACGGTATAAAATGGTATATTTTATCAATCTATTCAATTTAATATTTAAAGGAATATTTAAGAACAAAGGATATAGAAAATCCATCGCAGGTTTTTTGAATTTCGCTCTCTCAAATCGTATTTCCGTGCACAATTTATTTCTATTGATTGCATTTAAACCCTATTTGCTCATTCACTTTCAAACAATTTCTCTTTGGCGCTCAAGTTTGGTGGGACTTGCTCTATTATTTTTTTTTTTAACCTTTTTGTTGAAACCGTGTTTATGTCAAAATATAATACATGCAAGTACTTAAAAGTAATTAATCCTGATCAAAATTGATTCATCAATCATATAAAATTATATGGGCAAAACTGAGAGATCTATATAGCTGAAAATATTCGACGGAAGATCAAAAACGAGTATTTATTGGTGAATAACCTGTTAACAACAATGATTACCGGCAACACTAATTCTCATACCTTAGAGAAAGGGATGTTATAGAATTGAGAAAATGTTAACGAATAGGGTACACAAAGGCCTATACACGCATCATGTCTTCAAATACCAGCAACATTGCGACTTTTTTTCTGTTGAACTATTTTGTTTAAACCTTGTTTTAGCCAAAATACAATAAAAGCAAGGACTAAAAACTAAACAGTCAAAAAAAAAATAGATTCATTATTTGGATAAAATTATGTGGGCATGGCTAAGTGTACTATATAGCTAATAATATTCGACGGAATATCAAAAACGAGGAATATGTAAAAAAGAACTTGAATTCGTCAGTATATGTACGATATATTTTGAAAATTATGCGGTATATTTCATTATATTTCTGAGGTATATTTGATTCATAAATCCGCTGTCACATTATTTATCACTATATTGGCAAGAAATTAAAAATTAAATAATTGTGAAATAATAAAATGACTCAGATATGCCAGACAACCAACTGCGGCAAGGAGGCGACTCTGCAATGTCCCAGCTGCCTCAAGCTGGGCATCAAGGGGTCCTTCTTCTGTTCCCAGACCTGCTTCAAGGGTTTCTGGAAGGAACATAAGGCTATTCACGCTTTGGCAGGTACGTTATGAAATATCGTTTAGTTTCAGTGCGCGTCTTAAACTTCGTATAAATTTGTATCAAAATGAATAAACTATTTGAAATATTTAAATTAGGTGGAGCACAGAAGACCCCCGCCGAGAATGGGGCTTACAACCCCTGGCCACAGTTCAAATACACCGGCAAGCTGCGTCCGTTCGAGCAGACCCCCAAGCGCGCAGTGCCACTGACAATTCAACGTCCGGACTATGCTGATCACGTAGATGGACGGTCGCTCTCGGAGGAAGCCCTGCGAGGCACAACCATCAAGGTGCTAGACGATGAAGAAATTGAGGCAATGCGAGTTGCAGGCCGCCTGGGAAGAGAATGCCTGGACGAGGGAGCCAAGGCTGTGGAGGTGGGCATCACCACAGACGAGCTGGATCGACTGGTGCACGAGGCGGCCATTGAGCGCGACTGCTATCCATCGCCTCTGAACTACTACAACTTTCCCAAATCGTGCTGCACCTCGGTTAACGAGGTGATTTGCCATGGCATACCGGACAAGCGGCCCCTGGAGGACGGCGATCTGTGCAATATCGACGTTACGGTCTTCCATCATGGGTTCCATGGAGATCTGAACGAGACATTCTTTGTCGGAAATGTCTCGGAGAAGCACAAGAAGCTGGTGCAGGTCACCCACGAGGCCCTGACCAAGGCAATCGAGCTTGTGCGTCCGGGCGTCAAGTATCGCGAAATTGGCAACGTTATCCAGAAGTATGTGACCCCACATGGATTCAGTGTGGTTCGTAGCTACTGCGGCCACGGCATACATCGCGTCTTCCATACAGCCCCCAACGTACCGCACTATGCCAGTAAGATCAGATGCTATTATCAACCAGATGGTATACGAACTTGATCTTTTTTTGTTTTGTAGAAAACTCGGCTGTCGGCGTCATGGCCCCTGGACATTGCTTCACCATTGAGCCCATGATTTCCATGGGTGTGCGCGACGCCAAGAGCTGGCCAGATGACTGGACTGCCGTCACCGGCGATGGCCAATACTCGGCCCAGTTTGAGCAAACTCTTCTAGTGAATAACAATGGCTGTGAGATCCTGACGAAGCGACGCGAGAACAACGGCCAGCCTTGGTTCATGGACAAGATGTAAAAAGATCGTGCCAAGCCACTGCCAATTTAAGCAAAAAAATTCTCATTTTTTGTGGTTTTCACGAAGCTTTAATTTTTACAATAAAATCTACAGTTTCTAAACGCTCCAACGACTTCCACTTTACTTCTCGAGTGGTGCATAATTGAGCAGCTTCTCAATCAGATCGACGTGTCCAAGCAACATGCGTCGGCAGCAGTAGCGCTTCAGGCCCAAGGCGTCCAAGGCATCGCTGCAATAAGTGCGTAGGTGGAATTAGATACAGAAAAGTACCCGCGTCGCGATGGAGACTCCACTGGTGGTGCCTGACTTACCCTTCGGTGTACTCCGCCTGCAGCAGACCCAGATACGACTCCCACTTGTTGCCAATGACTTTGCCACAAGTGAAGCAACGAATTGGAATAATCATTTTGTCTTTTTCGCTTTGTTTTCGCCGAATTACCGAATTTAAACAAAAAAATTGCACGCGAGCGGATTCCGAAATGTGTTTTTAGCAGTGTGACCGTGGTCTATTGGTTCAAATTCACCCTCAGAAATATACGGTCTCATTTTCGAGATATACCGAGAAGAAACCGATAAGCCGATATACCGATAACTCACTTAAACCGACTTTATTTAAATGGGATAGCATCTTAAACGAACCATACAGTATATAGATGTGCCAGTTCATACAACAAACCTTTCCCACATCGAACAGAGATAACTGAATCCCAGGGCCCAGCCAGCCCAGCAATGCGTTGCATGGGTTAGTATAACACACAAACAATATGTTCTCATAAATATATTTGATTGTGTGTTTCTGTTTTTGTTTTCTGTTGTAGGTTGTATCACATTATGTATAGCCTTTGATTAAATTTAACTCCTAGAAATTCGTTTACACAACAACAAAATGAATTCGAAATCAATTTGAATAAATTAATGATTATATTTATTTAACTACCGACTGCTCGCTATATGAATGCATTTATACAAATGAGTGTGTAGAATAAATATTGGAACAGCGTCGAAGACTATGCCATAACAACAAAAACAACTATATACTGCTGGCATTGTGATGCTCGCCGGCAACTTCTACGGAGGTGGAGACCTCAAATAAATCTTTGGCTGACTCTACCTCGCTGTCGGTCGTTCCCAGATTGTGCACATCCTCCACCGTGCCTTTCTTCAGATCATCCGATCGTTTTTGGAGGCGCTGTACAACGGAAAATATTACGAATGTTCAGTAATTAGTTCATTGAGATTAACCCGGGACTTTCTTACCGATTCGGACGCAGCCTCCTCGTCTGGCACAAAGATGCGCAGTGGCGTGTTGCTGCCCAGCTGTTGCTGCACTAGTCGCTGATGCTCCTCGAACGCAGTTGCAGCCGGGTCCTGGGCGGGCTGCGGGTGATGTTGGACAGGCTGTTGGAGCTGCTGATGTTGCTGCTGCAGTTGCAACAGCTGCAAATGTTGCTGCTGCTGTTGGTGCTGCAAGTGCTGCTCCTCGGCCTGGGCTTTCAGCTCTTCGAACTGCAGCTGCTGCTGATGCTGGGCATGTGCTTGTGCCCTCAGCTCCTCCAGATGCTGCTGTTGCTGCTGCTGGGCATGAGCCTGTGCCCTCAGCTCCTCCAGATGCTGCTGTTGTTGCTGCTGTTGCTCCTGCTGCCGCTGAGCATGGGCCCTCAGTTCCTCCAGATGAAACTGCTGTTGCTGCTGCTGTTCCAGCGCTTGCGCCTTGAGCTCATCGAGGTGATATTGCTGCTGCTTTTGCAACTCCAGGGCTGCGTGCTCGGTCTCCAGTTGCTGACGGCGGGCCTCCTCCTCTGCATAGGCCTGGAGCAATTGCGAGGAATCGTGCGAATGGCCGTAGTAGTTGGACACCACAAAGCCTCCCTCCGGAGCCGTGGAAGCCACCGCCGAGGCCACATTAGGCAAATGGAAGGAAGCCGTCTCGTAGGCGCTTTCCACAGGCTCACCCAGAGCCGGGGCAGCAATCAGAGCTGCGTATTGCGGCGCCGAGTCCAGCACGGGATGAATATTGTGATGCGGGTCCTTGGCTGCCTGCAGAATCTGTCCATTGCTGGCCACCTCTTGAGTCAGATCCGCGTTCACATAGCCAGTCTCGAGAACATGCTCCGCGCTGGGCTTGAAGAGCTGTTGCTTGTGCTGGGAGTACAGCTGATTCGACTGGGTCACCAGATAGGTGGGATTGTAGATGGGAATGTGGGCGGCGGAAATGGAGGCGGCTAGGAACGGTTGCAACTGCTGGGTCTGCTGGGCGTACTGGATGGGGTAGATCTCCGGGGCCGTTTGAGCGGCTGCCTGGGCGCCCACAATCTGCACCAGTGGCTGGGCGGGCAGATGATTGTTCTGGACATCAGATGGCAGAGGCTTGTTGTTGCTCGGGGTATTGAAGGACTCAGTGGCGGGGCGAATCTTTGAGGTGGGCAGCGAGGGATCTGGATCTGGGGCAAAGAGTTTCTGCGAGCCCGAAATGGGATCGCGGATTGTTTGGTCATTTGTTTCATCCTCATGCACATTGTAACCCGGTGCCAAGTATGTCTGTGGGCGTGCGGATGCGGATGTGGGCGGGGACTGGGAAGTGTGCTGTGGGGGAAGGTAAGCGGTGGCAAAATGGCCATCGTCCAGCTCCAAGTGATTGTCGTGCACGGCCAGATTCGGTGCGGGTACCGTGTAAATGGGTGCAAAGTGCTCAGTGTTGAAGTTGTTGTGCGTGTCCAGCTGTTGGGGGATTTGGCATGTTGTACATATATGGCATGTGCAGTGGATGCTTGTGTCTGTGTCGTATATCAATCAAATCCTCAAAAGCAGGCATCGAAAAGCAGGCCAGGCCATTCGATTCCTGCTTTTGGAGGTGTGTTTTTCTCAACTTACCGGCAAATTCTGCAGCTCGCTGTAGGACACAGCAGTGGGTTTTTCAAACTTAAAAGGCTTGTCGTATCCGAAGGTTGGCTTCGTCTTAGGCTTCGAATTGTTCAGCTTGATCTTGAGGGGCTTGCGCACTGCACTGGCGGGCTTCAGGTAGACGGGAGCGCTTATTTTGATAGGTCGAGGTCCTCGAAGATGCTGATGCTGGTGCTGATGCTGTGGCACGTGCAGGAGGTGAGGATGACCATGCAGGTGGGCGTGCGAATGGGGGTGCTGCAAGACATGTGGATGGACTGCATGTGCGTGGGCCAAGTGCTGGTGGGCCGCATGTGTGTGTGCGTGACCAGGACGACCCTTGAGGACTAGTGGCACGGGCTGATCGCTGCGTATCTGGACGACCAGTGTGCGCTGCTTTCCAGGGGCACCTCCTGAACCCGCTCCAGCCGCAGGACGGGACAACTGGTTGGCGCTTTTTGGCGGCCAATTGCCATAGACGAGGGGACGCTGCCTGCCACTATGCGGCGACTGCGGCTCACAATTGGCCATCGTCAAGAGGAGCGCAAGGAGAATGAAAGGCTGGATGGATTGATGGATAAATGGATGGTAGTGAAAATGTCAAATATCATTAAATCAACAAAACTTAATTATTTTACGAGTGCATCGAACAAAAACATTAAAAGAAATGAAAACTTTCTAAGCTTCACCACGGAGGGGAACCGGAGGGAGGGCCGTGTAATCGTTGGACAGCAACAAAAAAAAACAACAAACAAAAAAAAAACTGTAATGGCCTTAATTTGAACAAATTGGCGGTTTTCTAAAATTTTATCACGTCGCCTGCCGCTTACTACTTAACCAAAAGCTGCTTAAGCAAACGAGCCATCAGAGTATTTTCATTTATATACCTGAGTAGTAATATTTATATCTGTACATACACATGTGTGTCTATGCCATAATATAGTTTCCATTTTCCCCGATTCGTTGCCTGATTAGACTTTCAATTCGCATTGTCGTAGAATGAAAGTGAAAAGTCGAATATTGATATGTCTTGGTTCTGTAATTGTTACGGCGATGTTTTTAATGGCTTAGCGATGGGTATATAAGGCTTGGTGATTGGGATCGAAGTGGAAATTGAATTTGGAAATATGAACAGTGCAGAATTATGCATGAATCAAGTTCTGAAGGCCCTGTGGGCCCAAGAAACTATTTATTGACTCAAGCATAGCACAGTTAAGATACCCTTTAATCAAAACATATTAACCTCATTCCCAGAAAAGGTATTCGCCCATGATAATTCTCTTTAAAATGAACTTCGTTTCTGCTTGGTTACTTTTCTGTCGTCGTGCTCCATCAAAGTGGAAGTCGGTAATTTGATGGCAGCCATGGGATATAACAATTTCACTTGACCAGTCCCGCTACTGGGGAAGGAGCAGACGGGGTAGAAGGTGAAGGAGGAGGAGGCAATGACAATGACAATGTTGTGTGCCGTTAGCCAGACGTCAATCAACGGGTGAAATGCCTAACCGCGTCCAATACTCGCATATGTGTGGTTATTGATTACGTGCTGCGTTTGCTTAATCGCAAACAGAGACGGACTGAGACGCGGAGAGTGTGGCTGAGACAGAGACAGCGATAGAGACAGGCGCAATTGGGACCAAATTGTTGCCTTATTGTTTATCGAGTGGTTGGTTAGTTTGTCGCCTTTACAATATGCATAATAATATGCAAATGCATGCTGCAGGCCTGGCTGGTGAATGAACTGCCGCCAGGAGACGGATGCAGAGATTGCTAACCGCACCGCGCTTGAATGAAAGTCAAAATATTGACACTGGAATGCACTTAATTTCGTGTTTCCTTGGGCTCGGCCCGGGTGGGACATTGAACCTGAATAAAGGATTGGCCCGTTAGGCACAAACGGAACTATTGATCGGCTGCCTGTCTGTCACCAGCAGCGCTGTGGCACCGCGTCCATAAACAACAGTTTGGCTAACCCAAATTGCAACTTGAATTGCAACTTTTATTTTAGCGGTAAGCATTTTATTTTCAAGCCCGCTGCACATTGAGGCAAACTCAGGCAAGCAGTGAATGTAATTGGTGCACGTAAAGCGATCCATTGTCTAGAGCTCTATCTCTAGCTCGTTGCGGCAAGTGCAACTGCAACTGCAACTGCCACTGCCAGTGGCACAGCGAAACCTGGTGCATCAACTGCTCTCATTGCAAATGAAAGTACGCCATTTGCCGGCCACACCACAATTTGTCAAATATTCAATTCAATTGAAGATGCGGCGGCATTGTCTGGTAATTGGATTTCAAGGTGAAGGTGAATGTGGGGTTGCTGATGAATGTCGATCAAATGAGAGTCTTTGCACGCTGTGTGATCAAAGCAGAGCGAAGTAGATCTGCCATTCAAATGATGTACATTCAATCTATTATTGTGCACAGTGAGAGATTTTTTAATTATCGCTAATTGTGGACAACAAACTCGAGATCACTGCGTGCGATTCACTTACCCTCATCTTGGTTTGGGTTTGTAGAGATTTTCGTCGGTTTGTCGAAAGATGTTGAGGATGATGTTGTTGCCGTTGTTGTAGAAAGCTCTGGGCAATAGTTGACTGACCTTTGGCTGCTTCTAAGCCTCAAGCAGCAAGTAGATGAAGATCAAAATGACAATTAAGTATATAATCACATCAATTAACTTCATGTCAGCGTCCGCCGCAGCGCTTTCTTCAGTAGCAATTGCACGCACAGAATTTCTGATATATGTATGTATGGTATGTACTCGGAGCCAGATACGGCGACGTCTGCACTTGTTCAAGTCGCGAAGACAACTGACTCGGAGTCGGCAGTAGAGTCCGGACAAAAACCATGTGCTGGGCCACTAGCTGACGATCCATCCACTGGAAGCCCACGTAGCGTCGTCCCATTGGAAATGCGCACCGCAAAGAAAGTGGTCGGATTTTTCGAGCGTCTTCGTCTGCACCGCTGCCGGCGCAGAAAACTTGTTTGCGCTGATGGCCTGGACCAGGCTTAGCACGCGACCAACGAGCCACATGAATTGGCCAGCAAGTGGCCAAGATTGCTGCCACTCATTTAAGCCGCAGTGGAAGCGCAAACGAAAGTGTTTTGCCACCGACTGTTCTTGGAAAGCTCAAGAAAGAAACGGCACGCAGCGCGGAGAGGTGGAAAAACAAAAGACTTAGGCAACGAACTCGTTGTCTCTCAGCAGTTGCTCTTTGCCTTAAAAAGCAATGCGGACCAGGCGCACATGAGCAGAAGAAGGCTTCGTTGTTGCCAATGCACTGCCTGTCACCTGTTGCCACTGTGCCACCAAACAGGAGCAAAGCCAGAGATTGACATTACGAAATGTGGCAGCCACAGTGGGCATTGACAGTACTGGTGTTTACAATCGGTAGTGCAGGAAAATATTTAGTCTCCCCTGGGGATCCTACAAAAGAATAGAATCTACTACTAGGTCTATCAATATGTTTTTTAACGGGTAATCAAAAGTATTTAATCAGCTCTTGCTGTCGATGGGCGAGCTCCTAGTTACACAAGGCCCCTTGATAATGATAATGAGCCCTCAACCAGACGCTTATGAAACATACCCGGGCGTAATTGGTCGGATTTTATGCAGGGCGCGACCGCCAATTTCTAAACCCAATTGGTCATTGGAATTTAACAGCGCTCGCTTTGCCATATGTGGGTCAAAATGGTCTCTTGGGCAGCCCAAACTATGAGCCATAACTCAAAATTTCACTTTTCATAAGGCTCTGATTGCGATTTTTGGTTACATTGTTTGTTTGTTTTTTTTTTCGTCTGTATTTATATTTTATTTTGAAATATTATTTTTAACAAGGTTTTTTAAACATTAACAACATAATATTATTATTATACCTTTTATTTTATACATTTATCATTTGTTCTTCTTCATCTTTTTTTCAGCTTCTGTTGCATTTTAGACAAATGTTTAAAATATGCATTTTTTAGCGTTTTAATTTTTATTTAAAATGTTTTTTTATAATTTTGTTTGTGGCTGCTTTTAATGCTTTTAACTAAACTAATTGTCATTATGCGCGTTCTGCTCTGATTTCGATTTATTTATAGTTTGTTTTTTAATATTAAATTTATAATTTGTTTATCGCCTTTTACGTTTTCCGTTTTAGTTTTAGGTCTACATTTAAGTTTACGTTCTTCCGATCGGGTTTCCTTGTGTAAATATATTTATATAAATAGCGAGTAAAAACTAAAAAAATTTAACTACAATAATGTTGTACATAATGTGATTGGTATTTGGTTTCTTTTATTTATACATTTTTCAATGCATTATGGATGTGAAAGTGCTGCGAAATTATAAAAATATTTTTCGGTTTTCCCATTTCGTATTTAATTGCTATTTGTAAATTAATTATGATATTTTTTCCAAATATCTTTATTTCCTTAAAAAATGAACGTTTTTCCATTGCCGCTTAAATGTGTAAAATTATCGTTTTAATCTTTTGTTTTTGTTTGTTTTTTTTTTTTGTTTAGCTGCAAACGTTGATTCTATACAAAAAATCTAACTACAGTAAAATTCTGCATAGCTTCACATTTACGAGTATGATAATATATATTTTTTATATATTTTTTTTTGCATTTTTATTCACCGATTTTCTATAAAAAGTTTTCCCTTAAAGTTAGTTATACAGCATTGAATAGTTTTATGCGATTTAATTAATATATATGTGTCTGTATATAGCTTTTTCTTGTGAACAAAGCTGCTGAGAACTTGTCGATGAAGCGAAGTGGAAAAAGTATTTGAACTTTATTCAATTGGAAATATGTATGGCAAAGGCAGCTTTGTCGGAGAGTTCTTTCTTCGATAATTTGATTGGTTTGGGGTTAATTTTTGTATGTCATCAAGAAGCTTTTGGGTATGTTTGGGTATTCGGGTATGCTTCTGAATAGTATGTGGTCTTATTTATTTGGTTTCCTATTGATCTGTTATAGCGTAAACATGATTTGATCAAGTTTCACAACATCGAGAGTTCATTTTGTTCTTGTTGTTGGGGTCTTCGCTGTTGTGTTTGTGTAAGTGTGTGTGTATTTGTGTTCTTATGTGACTTGGTGTGTATCTGTGTACGTGTATGTGAGATTTCTATAAATGTAATGCCTAGTATATTCATTTAAAAATTATGTTTAACTTTTGGGTTTTCGCTACTCCTCTCACTGGTTGTCTATCTTTTGTTATTTTAGGATTGCAAATGCGGTTGTTGTTAATCGATTTAATATTTAGTTTTAAATTTAGCATTAACAATAATGAACTTCTTGCCACGATATCTAGTCGTCTTATGTTTTATGCTAAGCTATGCTATGCTCTGCCCTTCATTCATTAACATTTACACCTGACTAATTCCTTTACCTTTACCTTTACCGTTACGTTTACGTTTACTTTAATTTAAATGGAGTTTAAATGTTTTCTCACATTGCACGGCTACATACACGTTTACATAAATTTCGAAGGCGCATAATATTCACATATTTATTTAAGTTTACGTTCTGCGTAAGCCTAGGCTACACAAAAATCCCCTACAAATCAGATACAAAACGATAATGAACTCGTTATTCTCATTCACTTATTTCCCTTACGTTCTCCCCTTTTGGTTTTTGATGTATTAATTTTAAAAGCTCGAATTCGTTTTACTTAAATTTGTTATTGGCTAATCATGGGTGGAAACAAACCAAATCATTGAATGCTGCTGCTGCTGCTGCTGCTGCTGCTGCTCTATGCCGTGTTCTTGTTACGCTTCTATTACGCTGGTATTCGTATTACCCATTTTTATCGGATGAATGCTATCTGCTTCGGGTTGGCTGATCTACATTTAATGTGATTTCTATACGCTTTGGCAGTGTTTATCATTTGAACAAATTACATACAAATTTATGGTACCTGGTAAACTGGTTGCACAACGAAACAATAACATATCCGAGATACTATCTGGAGCTACTTTATATAGGTATATTTACATGCTATGTACAAAAAACAGAGCGTTACCCTTTTGGCGGCTCGAGCGCAGGTGCGTGAAAGATTGATAGAAGTTCGTTTAGATTTACAGATCGGAGAAGGAGAAAAGTCTGAGAAAAACGGAGAACACAGAACGTTGTCGTCCTTCGATTTGGTTTACCGATTGTATCTATCAAAAATTGTTTAGAACACCACAGATGCTGCTCGTAAATCGCTGGTAAAAAGCGCACACATTCACATACTCGTACACTAAAAAATATTACTAACTACGTTTTCATCAGCTGATCCTGGCACTCTATACCCCTAGGTATATAGTTGTACTCTAGATTGGATAATTTGAATGACTTGAATGCGCTACTTACAGTATTTTGTTTTGAGTATTCTGTGTCTATGTGTGTGTGTGTGTTTGTAAGTGAAAATGTAAGTGTGAAAAGTTTTTGAATTTCGAATTAGCAAAGTTGAAGTCTGTCCCCACAAGGAGATGACGTGTTAAGTCGAGTTAAAAAGCATTAGTTATGTGTAATTCTTCTAGCTTCTTGCTTCGGTAGTACATACATACGTATGTAAGTAGTCCTTTCTTTTTAATCCTTTGCTGAAACAACCTCTGGCCTAACTCTGGCTTTTACCTGCTTTCTAGATTCCATAAAATATCGTATTCGAGTCGAGCTTCGTATTGGTAGTTGCATTTGCTTTAAGTGTACGAATTAGCTAGCTGATTGTTGGCCTTTAATAGTCGCTAATCAATATTTGTGTTTAGTTATACTTTTCAAGTTAAATGATTACAGTATGACTCGCTCTATATAAATCATTTTGCGCATGCTCAGAAACTTCTAAATGCAGTTTTTGAATTTGTATGCTGGCACAACAACAATTCGTTTAAGCCTCATCGCCCTGTATGCGGACACGGATACAGGATACAGGATACAGCATACAGGGTACAGCATACAGGATACTGGATGTATCATCTCTACCTCTGCTCGCATCTGTGTCTTGTTGAGTCCTATGTGTGTTTTTTTGTATAAATTGTTGCGTAGTTGCTGCTGCTAGTCTGCAGCTTAGAGAAAGACTCTGAGACAGTTGTTGGTGTCGGTGAAAGTACATAGATTGTGTCTTGTGTTTCGTTTCGTTCAGTACTTAGACCTAGTTTTAGTTGTAGTTTCTGCCAATCGATCTGGTCTGGTCGATTGGCTGGTTTCCTTGTTTAATGTGTAGCTTACCTCACTAATGGTTCCCAATTGCTTACGTCACACCATTAAGATGGATTTTTCGTTTAGAATTGATCGATTAATTCTTATGCAATGATAGCGCCATGAACTGAACTCAAGTGTAAATCAAAATGACATGAAATAAGTGATTAAAGATGACTAAATGTAAATTGTAATTTAAATGTAAATGATTGTTTAACGAACTAACGAATACATAAATACATACCCATCGATATAACTAATGATTGTTGCTTCAATAACTAAATCGAACAGGGATTGATTGGTATCCAAATCATAAACTCAACGCGTAAACAAGAATATTTTATTGGGGGCACAGAAAAGATTACAAAATAAGAAGGATAATAATAAAGTGTGTAGCAGATAAACCAATGCAGAGTAAGAGTAGTGGTAAAATTATAAATATAACTACGGAGAATAGAATAAAATAGAATAGAATATAGAATATGTAAATTTCAAGGTTCTAAAAAGGCATACGGAATGATGTGGGAAGCAATCAGTTGGCAATTGAACGATGGATAACGGGGATGATGTTCTGCTCCCCTGATCTGAATTAATGCCCCACATATATGTGGAGGCAGGCGGCGCTACCGTTGACGTTGCAGTTGCTCTGGCGTTGTTCGGGCTGTCTCTTGATTGTTAATTGGGATGGACAAAGTACATCGCGTCGCATGCCTCCACACACATGAAGGGACAGAGCAACACACCTGCTGGCACCCAGCTTTTTGGGGGATTTCTAACTAATTAACGCTTTTGATTTCAGTTTTGTACATGGTACAATCGATACATACAAATATGTCTTTGTTGGGGTTTTGTTTGTTTGCGGATCGAATCTTATGCCAATAGTTCTATAGATAGGTGCCAGAAATGCGATGCCCTGCTTTCAATGATCTTCTCCACCGTTCAAATGTACGAATAAGGACCATCAGTTAAGGCGCTACACAGTAACAATCAAGAGTTATCATCCTTGTTGGAGCCGCCCCCTCCGACCCCGGAGCCTTGTGTGTTGGTGCCGCGTCCGCCGGCGGGTGCTCGCACCGCTGGCGGCTTGTACTCCAGCCCCGGATCGAATTGCATTAAAACGAATACCTGGAAAGTGTCGAGCAATATGTGTATTTCTGATCAAATGATACTCGTGGAGCTGCTGTCGTACCTGATCTGTTGGCAGTAGTGAAAAGTCATCGGGTGGGTTAGTTATTACATATCGTTTGCTGCTCGCATCACAGCTGGAGCTGGTGTCCCGGAACCGGTACAGGCCTATGCACAGCATGCCGTACGACTTGAGGGCGGCCACGAACAGATCCCCGTACTTGCCGCACTCTCCGAACTGCGCCAGCGGGCCATCGTATAGGGATATCTGGCCCACTCGACATCTTTGGAGTATAACCATTACTTTCAGTTCATCGAATGAGGTAAAAGAGTAATAGCAAGCTCACCTGTCTCGATTACTCAGACTGTCCACGGTGCTGTAGCCACCGCGCAGGCCGGCTCCCTCGGCCAGGATCAGCTCCAGCTCGGGTGTTGCTCCGCCCGTGATCAGTGAGCGGATCAGCGTTAAGGCGTTTTGATTGAAGTATGTCTGGGAAAGGGTGGGTAAGAGCATACATATATAGAGGATCAAGTGAATTGGGACACGGTCAGGAGACAGGTTGCTAAGGAGATTCCAGAATTCAGAATCACTGCTTAAAGCGAGACATTACCGTGGACATCAGTGAGTCTAACACACTCACAGCGAAGGCTGTGCCGCAGGCAAAGGGCTGCGTCAGATACAGCTCTGTATCTGGATCATCGTCGTCGTCTTGATCGAGAAACTGCACGTTACTATCATTGACCAGTTCTTTAAACGACAACCAACAACAAAACACACACACACATGTGTGTGTGTAAAATTAGTAAAGCACACACCTCAACGGAATCGGAGGCGGGTGAGGCTGGCCAGGACACAGACACATACATATATACTGTATGTACAGTATATACCCCAATTCCCCCCAGCCGTGGACCTGGCCAGCCTCACATTTGATCGGTCGTTCGCAAACTTAGCCAAGTTAGTGCGATGCAGTTTACCTGTAATCATGGGCACATTGGCGCCATACACTGAACCGCGACGCTGCAGCACAATCGGGCTGCCGGCGGTCGCGCTCAGGTTGTCGAACTCCGGGCCGCGCTGGCTGAGCACGCCGATCGTGTCATCGAAGGTCATGGCCTTGATGTTGAGCGAGGCGAGGATGGCCTCCTTGTCGGCCAGCGTGGGATCGTCGTTGCTAGGAACTTTGGCCGACAGTATGCAGCACATATCACACAGATTGACGTTGACCGCCCGCAGGTCGGCGCGACTCAGGGGAGAGCCGTTCAGCACCGATATCTTGGGCAGGTTCTGCAGCATCTTCCACTCTCGCCGGATGTAGTCCACCGATCCTACAATCACCACATGCTTCAGCTCGTGGTAGTGGAAATTGGACGCCCGCAAGGGCATCACCAGATTCCGCAGACCGATCAGAGGCGAATCGGGATCGGCGAACAGACAGACGACCACATGACCATTCAGCACTGTCATGGCCGCCTGGTTGCGATCCTGCACATTAGAATATGGTGAGTGATGAGTGATTGTTTAGTGGCTGGAATGCAGTAGGTTTCGATTGGGTCTTACCAGTATGCAGTCTTCTAAGCTCTTTGCCGGACTCCAGTGGAACATGCCCGTCGAGTCGTACTTCATTTCGGTCTTCTCGAAATCAAAGTCCTTCGACTGGTCGTCCGCTATTCCGGCGGGCAATGAAACGCCGCCATTTTGATTCTGCGTGCCCGTGCCGGAGCTGCGACTCGTCGGCCTAGAGTCAAGTAAATCGATAGAGAATTGGTTTAGCCATGGGGCAGTCTGTGCTGTTGCGCTTTGTAATCGCTTCGATCGTAATGGGATTTGATTTCAGTTTTATCAACTTTTGACTTGCATATGCAGATTATCAACCAATTTAAAAACAAACGCTACATCCAAATGCAAAGTGTTCTTCGGAAACGCTACGAGTACGTGTTTCGTTCAAAAAAATTATGTGAATACTTCAATACGAGTACAAGTACTTGGCGCATATTGAATTAAAAATGTGTTCTCAACATACGTACGATAGTTAAAGATAGAGAGTTTACGTTTACATAGATAGATAGATAGATAGTTACGATAGTAGATAGATAGAGTACGAGATAGAGAAGAGCTTGTGCTAATAACAAAAGTCTCGAAATGAATGCGAACAAGAATATGAATACGAATCAAAATCAATCGTTCAACTACTCAAAACTCCTCGACTGACATCCGGCGTGGGTGAGGCGGCGAGGATCGGTCGATCTGGGTGTTCTGAGTGGTTGGCGATCTCCCTCTGGGTGTGTGATGGTGGTTCAGGTGTACGGCATGCGCGAGGGAGATGCCCAAAACGATCCATCCGCCTCCCCATCCGCCGGACTCTGCAGTCAATGTACGGGTATACTACAGTTCTTGAATGATGTTCGTAATTTTTAAAGAAAAGAGAAAAAGTAATGGAAAGTATATGGTACACAGGTGCAGGATTTGACATAGAGATGAACACGATAAAAAACACACAACAAACAGTTCGATATATATGTAGTATGTATATTTCAAATGATCAGAGAAGGCGAGAGAGAGAGAGAGAGAGAAAGAGCGATGGTAGAGATTTGCACGTATGCTTTATCCGTTTTTAGACAATCAAATCGGAATACGAATTCAAAGAATAACCTATATCTAATTAAGAGCTAAATAACTTGGCAAGATCTCCTTGACGTTTGTGTGATGAAAAGAGTGAGAGAAATGGCTCTGTTTCAAACGTGTTCCCTAAGGTTTGGTTTGATTGTACTGATCCTCCATATATATATTCTTATATGTCCTTAAATACAAAGACCATTGAAAGAATACACAGTTTGGTAGATAAAGTCAAAACGTAGTTGAAGAAAAAGCACGTATAAGCACAAAGAGTTTTATGATATATGAACAATGGCTATTCACACATTGAATTATTAGTTATTTATTAGTATTTAGCATGATTATTTGAGTACAGTTAGAAGTTAGTGGCACAAAACACTGCAGATAGGAAAGCTGGGCCAGATGTTGGGTGTAAGTAGACAGAATGCTTGAAGGGGTTATGATTATGAGATGGTCAATGCTGGGTTATTTGAAGATGCAAAAACATTCATGGGGCACGCACACTCAAAAATAGACATATTCACAGAGAAATCTATAGACACACACAGTCATACAGACATTCACGCATTCAGATACAGATAGTACAGATACAGAAGACAGCGACATGACAATAACGACACAAGTTTAGTTAGGTTTCGTTAATTTTAGTACGAGTATTTGATGGAATGGCATAGCTTTCAATCGATCAATATCAATACGAGTATCAATCAATGTGTGTTAAACAAAATGCGCATAAAATGTAGTTAGAATAAGTATTAACGAATACTAGGTTATAGTTTAAAAAAGGCTTTTGGCTTTTTTAGTAGTTTTTGTAAGTTAAATTTCTAGGAAATTATGGACGCATACATGAGCTTTTTAACTTCGTAAGCAAGTTGATAGCCCGCATAAGGGTTAGCATCATTCTCTGGTGGCCTGAAACAAAATGTTGTTCGTTTTTATACATTTAGACTGGTTAAAAGTTCGAGTAATTATTGTGTTTTGGTTGGTAATTTTGGTTTGTTTCGTTTTTGTTGAGTTGAGTGAGTGATAGAGACAGTTAGTGGAGGTGTTAGGATTAGTTAGTTAGAGAGCATTTACATATGTACGAGAGACTTATTGACGAACTGCCTGGTTCCTATTGGTTTTTGTTTTTGATCTAATTCTTTTTCTTATTCCTATTGTTCTGTTCTGTTGTTGTGTAAAATGAAACACTTAAACACAATAATCATAATCGAATGGGTTTCTCTTTCGGTTTGCTTTTGCTGTTGGTGAAAAATGCAGAACGGAACGTAACGCAAAGGAAAATATTGAAAATCAAAGTTGATGCCTTGACCTATATATAAAGTGTGTTCATTGATTTTTGTTGGTTTGTTGTCTTTGCTCTTTTGCTTATGCTCGATTACCGATTACCGATTGCATTGCTATATTGAAGTTAACAGAGTGCCGTTTATTTGTGATAAATATCTGTATATATTTTTGTTTATAGATATATATAGATAGAATTGTTGGCCCTCTTCCCCATGGCCCATGTACAGTTCCCCGGCTGCGTGCACCCCCACTCACCTGTTGTACTGCGACGGCGATATTACTTGACCCTCGACCTGCCGGCTCACATTCACCGTGGGCTTCACCTTGTTCACCTGCTTGCCCGCCGCGGCAGCAGCGGCGGCTGCAGCAGCCGTGTTGTTCATATGATGCATGGCACCTGTACCGTTGCCAGTGCCATTAGGACGGCGCACATTGCGATTGAGTACTGCAAGAAGAACATTGAGTGGATTATATATGTTTATTCGATCCATTCATGGCTTAAGTCTGGGCCTTACGATTCGTATCTTCTCTGTCACGTGTGATATCACCTGTGACAAGTGAATTGGCATTGGCGTTGGGCGTTGCATTGGCGTTGGCATTGGCGTTGGCGTTTGCAGAAGCAATTTTTTGGAGAGAGACCAGAGAGAAAGAGCAGACGGCAATCGATTAGTTAGTTCCATAGCAAACGGAAGGAGGTGCTGGTCAGAGTGTGGAAGAGATACTCATTGGCTTTAAGTATTAGTCAAAGTTAATCAGGAAAGGTACTTTTGAGCCGCGTGTTGCATTTTGTTTAGGTTGGTTATTGGTTTTTAGTTCTGGGTTCTGTGATCTGTGATCTGTGATCTCTGGTGTGTAGCTTGCGACAGTAAAAAACAAAGTTCTTAACAAGCAGATTGGTTATACAATTGAAACAAAACATAAAGTAGGAATGCTTTAAATAGACATCGATATGGTTTGAATTAGATTCAAATATGAGTTATAGGAGACATATAGCAGTTCATTAGATAGATTACATTAACCAGTTACATTAGCAGAGAAACGAGTTCTGGATCAACAAAAGACAACAGATTATGCAAACAAATATCTAAACAAATTGGTATGGGCTTTACTTGTTCTTTTTTATCGATTGGATTGGATACTTTTCTTATCGTATGAGCTGAGGAATAAAGCAAACTGAGGCATACGGAAACGGAAACGTAAGCGAAAACGCAATCGGAAACGGAAACGGAAACTCGAACTGAGATTGAGTGGATAATGTGTGTGTGAGTGAGATTGTCGTGTCTTCCGTTCAAAAAAACCTTTCTCTGGCATTTTCATTGACTTATACGATACTGAGTGGCTCGGTACGGTTCGGCTTTCTATATTGTGAGACGAGACTTTACCCGATACAGATCCACGCACATGCACCCGCTTGGGTAGCTCTGGAGGCGTAAATGTGGGTGCAGGATGGTGTTCATCTGTAAGATATTGTGGTTTCGTTATGGCACAGCTTCAATAAATCAGATTCTGGGTATATGTATTTCTTTAATTTTTTATTTTTTCTTTTTGTGTGTTATTTATAAGGTAATGCTTTTTTATGTGAAGCTCATAATTTGCTTTTTGAATATACATTTTTTTTTTTTGGTTTTGGTTTTGTTTTGGGGGATATAGTGTTTGTTTTTTTTTTTTGTAAGAACTGAAACAGTAAGAGTCTGAGTTGGTTGGTAAAAAAAAACACGAAAATTGAGAGAAAATCATATTGAAATTAGTCTGACTGTGGGATAAACCCAGGAAAAACTGTACGAACAGAAAACAAACTAAACTAAACCTTTTTTCAACCGAAACTCAAAGAAAAGTGTTCAAGATGGTCGGGGGAAATGGTTTTTCGGGATTCACTTAAGGGTTTTTGCTTTATAGTTATTGAACAAAACATGCAAATAAATATGAGTTGGAACAGAACTTGTGATGGTTATCGTACTTATACAATATATACAAACAGTTACACAATAAATATATATATTTAAGTATTTATACAAAGACAAGGCTAAGCAAGCAGGAATATCAGAGGAATATTAGAGGGGGATTCAAAAGCAAATCGATTAAAGCTTGAAGCAGTATTTAAGCAACACGTTCGACTAAGTGCGGACTACAAGCTGAGTAGCAAGATGGGCAATTGTATATTTTCCATATCATTATTATCATTAGGCATTGGTCTCAGTTGATTTCGGTTTCGGATTACGAAAGCATTTAGTATGTAGTACTTAGACTGCTAGAACTTCTAACACCCACTGAACGGAATAACTTCAAACGATCTCTCCAACTACGAGTTGCACTAGCTATGTTGACCACTGGCTCTGCCATGGGGCTGCATTAAACGATATTCTATATTTTGTTAGCAATTTAACTGCACTGAATTTGGAATTTGGAATTTGTTGAGTTTGCAATGGATACTTCCTCCCTTTCCCTTCCTTTTTGTGGCTGGTGCTGGGGATGGGAGGAGCTAGCTGCTTGATTGCCGCATACTTATATTTTGTAGGTGTAGGTGTTCTGATCGTGGCTCTAATCATTCGGCTTCAGTTGCTTTGCTTTGCTTGTCTCAAGACATTTGCATTTATTCATGTTTTTTTTAATGTATGGTAAAAGAATAACTTAGATATGTATGTAAACGTTAGGACTAATTTCACAGAGTTGCCTCAGAGAAAACCCAAAAGGACTAACAAACCAACTGAAAAAAGAAACTAAACCAAGATACAACACAAATCACGTGAAATGAAGAGAAACGTGCACTGGCACACCGTTGAAGGAATTGGTAGAAATTCTAATTAATTTAAATCAAAATGGAATGTTTTTCAATCAAATGTATAGACGATTACAAATGCGATTTGATTATTAATTCTTTTTTGGTTTTTGGTTTTTTTATTCTTTGGATATACAAGATTTTGAGTTAGTTTTGACTTACTTGACAACGAGTATTCATCGTCTTCTACACACACACACAGAGACATATAAATAGGAGTATTGTAGTTGTAGTAGTAGTTGATACGGAACACGAATGTGTGGGTAGGGGAGGAGTACAATAGAAAGATGATACGTTTACATATATAAAATATATATATATATATTATTGAAAGGAACACAGCTCCAGACGAAGAATGTTGAGTGTCTTATACATATTTTACAGAGGATGTGAGTGTAATGGTTAAGATCGGGGTGGAAACGAGAAGGCTGTTGTTGTGTTTACATGGGGTGTACGTGTGTGTATCGCATGGCTGTTTGGCCATGTTTTAGATACGAGTAAGAGTGTACATATGTATGTTGTCCTAAGATACGTGAGCAAATGGAAGTTGTACCACGCATACACGATAGATACTATACGATACGATAAGATACGATATGATAAATACAACACGGTACAATACAGATAGTTAGATAACTTTTGTACAAAATACTTTTACGACATACGATATTTATGTAGAATTAAATAATGTATACCAAGACCTCATATGGGGTATGGGTATGGTATGTATAAGTACGAGTGGTATGGATTACATACGAAAACATAACTTTAGAATCGATTATGAGTTTTGAATAGTACGAGTATTCGAATAGTTAGCTGAATACATAATTGGCTCAAAACTTAGTTTGGTTTTTTTTTTGTTGTTATTTTTTTCTTGACTGTACTACACACACACACACGCACACTAAGGTTAAAGTTGATTATGAAAAAGTACAGAATTACTAGGAACGAACGAGTAGAAACGAATACTTTTTGTGTGTGAGTCTGAGTGTGTGTATGTATCTGTGTGAGTTGATGTGTACACGGAAGGGGGAAGGTGGAAAGGGGGGGTCATCGGGTTAGGGGCTGTGTATGTGTGTGTTTGAATCTGTGTCCCGACTGGGATTGATTTTCGATTGTTTGGCTAGCTGATTGATTGGCTTGGGTCTGTTTGGACCTGAAAGTACTGTGCAGCAGAGCAACAGCAATCAGAGTTAGCAAGTTGGTTGGGCTCTTAGAAGAGTTAAGAGTAAGTGTTTAAGTAAGAACGATCAGAGGGATCGTTCTGTTTGTGTTTGGGTTGGATTCTGTTGTGAATTTGTATGTTTCGTATGCTTATTCGGTTACAGTAGAGTAGAGTAGAATAGAGAGTAGAGTAGAGTAGAGTAGAGACAGAGTCAGGAGATAGAGAGAGTAGAGAGAGAGAGAGAGAGAGAGAGTGAGAGAGTAGAGAAAGTTATACGTACTTGCACGCCCAACCATTTGTACGGCTCGGACGCCTTTCCGGAAGGTGGCCACTGTTTTTTGTTTCATGAAAACAGAATTTTATAGGATTTGTGTGAATAGGTAAATGACGGTAAGGTAATGATAGTTGATCTTCCAACATATTCTCCTTCAATTTCATGTTCACCTGCTTTAAAAGCATTTGAATATCATTCAAGGAACCAATCAAAATATAACTTAAGCAAACTTAAAAGTAAAAATTACGCTAATAACCAAAATTACATAATTAAAACACACGGCACACGTTGTACTTGAACTTTCGGTAAATATATGTTTAAATATTTATATGTGGCATGTAGTTCATGATTATAAATAGATATATGCAATGTATTCAGAGAGTACGGACTATATATGCTTTCTGTTTTTTGTATGACAATTTACTCGCGCTTCTCGGGCGAACCAAACCAGAAATCGTGGCAAAACTAATTAAATCTATTTTAAATGTTATATTTATACTGAGTACGAGATAGAGATAGAGTAACAGAACGATAGAGCGACAGAAAGGTCTATGGTACAAACTGAAGTCAACTTTTGAACTGAAACTGAATTCCTAGTGTTTGAATTCCCTACACATCGATCCACATCTTCGATTGTTCTCCCAGTCTCTAGAGTTTTGCGGGGTTCGGTTCTAGGCGGGTTGGGTCTCTTATGGCGTTTAGCAGCACTTAGCTTTTCTTGGTTTTTGGCATTAACTAAAGGCACACAAACGCTGACAGGTTTACATCAATTTAGTCATTAGTTTTAGGTTTCCAGGTTCATTAATTAATTAGCGAATGATTTTTCGTACTTTGGTTTTAATTTTAATACCAATTTGGCGGGCCAAATGTGAAGAGCGCATTCCAAGGGGGGCTATAGCCCTGCAAAATCAGTTCGTAATGTCAATTGGATAGAAAATGTTTAGGAATATTAATTATAAGGAACGTGAATGGTTTCTTTCTTAGGTTTTTAGAGATATCAACGGACATGGGACAACGGTAATCCAACAAGATATATGAACGATATTTTATCATCTCAGTTATTTGCAGGAGTATACGTATCCCCTGATCCCTTGGCAGACGCTCTATTAAATTTGAGATTTCGATTAGGTTAGGTTTAGCAGCAATAAATAAATCGTTTGGCATTGTAGAATATAGATATAAGGATATGGATATTAATATTTTATACAGCGCCGAAAATAGTAAATAATTTTTGATTGGATTTTTGGATTTTGGTTTCGTTTTTTGTGGAAATGGTTTTGAAAGCGTACCCTCCATTGTATTCATCACCGATGTGATGCCTTGGTTGACCATGCCCGTCTGCATCATAATCATGCCGACATCTGGAAGATGGTATTCGATTTGGTATTCAAATAAACTGACGCACAAACAGGCACCCAAACTAATGCATATAAATATAGACTCGTATATGGATATGTATAAGTCTGGATGGAGTGTTAGGACTCGGGAATTGGATTAGAAACTTAAGCTCTAGGCGCTACAAATTGGCGAATGGCACTTTCACATTCACAGCTGCAGCACACGGAGTCCGCTTCTCGGTCAAAGCCATAACGCATCCAACGCAAAATCGACAAAATTGACAAAATTGACAAAATCGGCAAACTCGGCCAACTTACTAACTACTTAGAACATTTGCAGCTAAGATCGTAAGGTTGTATACAGTTTGAGATTAAGATTCATAGAGTATATTGTAGGTATAGTTTGTTCAGGAGTTACGCTACATACATAGAAACCAAATACATAAAATTAGGTGTTGTCTTTGGCAACGGCAAAGGCAAAGTCTGGTTAAGTTCTTTAATCAACCTGCTCTAAAGTTATTTACACATTTTCCTTGGGAGTGTCACTGCCACTACTCTCGTTTATATATGTATGTACAATCGCATAATATATTATATATTTATAGAGATTTTGTGAGTGAGGTGAGTGCCACGCCAAGAAGACAAAGTAAAAGAAAATAGTTAAAAGGGTTTTTGGTGAAGACGGCGCAGCATTTCAATAACTTAGGTCTACGGGCGAGTATTTAAAGTTAATTTAGTTATAGGTATTAGTAAATCAGAGTATTATAAATCAGAGCTGGATGCTGCAAAAGTGAGTCAAAATCGATCGAAAATAGAGAGTATATTCGTTTACAAAACATTTTCTTTTTTTTCGTATGGTGATGGTGTAATAAAATGTAAATCGATTTCTGTGCTCGGTTCCATGCACTTAAATTGGTTCTGTTAGATTCGTTCTTTTATGGTATAAAGTACAAAGGATTAAGAGGGAGTTACAGAGACAGACAGAGAGAGAGGAGATAGATAGAAGGCGAGTAGAAGCGAGACAGACTGTTAACAAAAATTGTGCAGTTTTGAATGGTTGATTTTCGTATGTTAGGTTCGTTGAATAATTTTTAAAAAATATGGAAAAATTGTATCCATGCCCTTTAGAATGAAATATAAAGCTGTCAAAAAGGGTTCAGAATATATCGAAAAAATGGTTTCCTTTGAGGAAAGGTTTTCATTCCATTTACCCACTTCTTGAAATGCAGAATTTTGGTATTCGACTCCTAAACAGATCAGAGTCAGTCTCTTCCGGATTGTATTTCATCAGGGTTGAAAACAAAATACACTTTGAAAAACTCAAAATCTGAAGTGTCATCTATCGTAGTTATATACTCTAATGGTGGAGGTGGGTAGGGTAGGTTATGGTTAAAGGAAAGCAAAGAGTTCGGGGTAACATTTCTTGCTGGTTGTGGCTGGTTGTTGCATTAATGATGAGAGTAATCAAAGAACTGGGGTTGCATATCGCACAAACATATTTACAAGTCGATGGATTGGGTTCAGTTGTCCAGGGAAGCCATCAAAGGGGTATTTATGGAGATATATGTATATATTAGATGTCGTTATATATGTGAGTGTGTTATCGTTTTAGTTAACTGTTACTTGGTGGATTATATAGAGGCGCATGTCAAAACGAAACAGTGACCAAAAAATAACTGCACGTGGGCTGGATAAACGGGCAGGACGGCAGGACGGATGGCACATTGTTCAGATATAGAGGTTGTTTGTATGTGGTCTATGGACAGAGGTCGGAGCGCACAAGGCTGGCAAAACGGGACATTTTGCATTGAAAACTTGTTTCAAAACAAACCAAAACGAAATACAATCAAAATCAAATAAAACAAAACAAAAAAATTGATTGTTTTGTGCTCTTCGGTGGTGGTGGTGGTGAAGGTGGGTGAAGTGCTTTACAGGGAGATATCGGTTCGGGTCTGGGATACGGAGGGACCTTCATTTTGCTGTATTCAATGTACAAACAAAAGAAATTGGAATATGCAAAATGTACTTTATACAAAAGTTGGAATTGTAATTGGAATTGGTATTGGTATTGGTATTGGATAAAACTTCATAAACTGAGAAGTGTTTGTGTTGGATTTGGTGTTCTTGTTCTTGTTATTGTTAGTGTATGTTTTATTGGTTGTTGGTTGGGTTATACGGTGTTGTTGCTTGATTTACCTAAGTCATCAAATTTGCTCCTGGGCTGAACAGTCACTGTGGGACAAAGTTATGGCATTGGTTGGTATTATTTTGTATTTCATTTGATACGGTTTTGGTTTTGGTTTTGGTTTTATTTGTTATGTCATGTTGCAAGTGCAGCGCACACACGCACCGATATACGTATAGAAATGTATAGGTGTGAGTTGCATGGGCAGTTGCAGTTGCAGTTGCAGACATGCCAATGGATATTGTTGTTGCGATTCGGTTATACATAGTTAGTTGTTGTGGTTGTTGCAGTTTTTGGTTTAGGGTTTTCGAAAGCGAAGGCCACACGCGCCAACACACATACATAATAAATATATAATAAAAGAACATCGATACAGATATATTTATAAGAATATTCGAGTAGTAGTTTCAAGGTAGAGTAGTGTTTAAAGATATTCATAAGAGTCATATAGGTATATTAAAAAGAGTATTGAGAGAGCGCCTTATACCTAGAATCTGCCCGTGCCTCAGCTAGAAAGTTCTTACAAACTAGATTGGAATGCTTATTATTTCGGTTTGGCGTTTTTCAGCTCTGGCTGTCTTCATAACGTTCGATTCACAAACGAAACAATCAAATCAAATACATATTAAAATAAAAACCAATAAGTTAAATTAAGTACTCTACTAGAGATAGAGATATCGGGTGGAATATTGGTACAAGGGTTTGCTTACAGTTTTTGCATTTGCATTTCTTGATCAGCGTCTCGTCCTTGATGTCCTCGTGGCAGGCTTTGCAGTAGAACCAGGCACTGTGGTTGCACAAGAGAACACAGATTAGTGGATCTAAACATAAGTATCCGACGTCAGGACCTCTTACCGCTTCACCTCATCGGCGCTTTGTGCTATGAAAAAGCCCTGCGTATTGGCCTGAATCTTGGCCCCGCGCGGGTTAATCGAAATTTTGCTGTCCACACCCTCCTCGGCTCCCTTGATCTCGATGGCGAGCAGCAGAAGCTTCAGCTTGGAGAAACACAGCCTAAACGCGGGGGAGAACAGGTGTCCATTAGTTCCCGATAGCCCAGATAGCTCAAGCTTAGTCTAGAATTGCTTTACAAGTATTGTAATTGAACCTAGTTAGTATGCTACAAAAGTGTAGTTGAACTCTCTCAAAAACATGGCATGCACATTGAGTGTGTTTGTGTGTGTGTGTGTGTGTGTCGTGTGAGCGTGTGGGTGTTTGAGTGATGTGTGTTCTGGTACATGTGTGGGTGTTTGTGAGTTTGTTGTGCTTTCAAAGCGTACGTACACTGTAAAAAAAAGGTGGCAAACAATACAATTGACGAGCCAAAAGTTTCGCATGCTGCGCAAAATGCTTACAGAAATCAAGTAATCCTATGCAAAATGCTTAGAAAAATCAAGTAATGCTAGGCAAAATGCTTAGAAAAATCATGTAAAATGTTGGAACAAATGTTAAACAAAAAACAAGACTACAGACGCAAACACATAAGTGGTCCATTGCCAACTACGTAACAATACACTAGGTTACACTCTAAGACGTTGGGGACAAAAACGTTACACTATGCACATGCAATGAGTCGGGAGTTTCGATGGTGGAGTGGAGTAGAGTGGAGATTGAGATTCAGAAGTGGAGTGGAGTGGAGTGGTTCTGGTGGAGGTGAGCGCCTTGACCAGATGTTTCAGGTGCCCGGAGCGGAGTTCGGTGAGCAAGCGATTGCGGCGATCGGATGCGATTACGGTTGCGAATACGGATGCGATGTGAGCCAATTAGAATGAGTACGTGTATAATATACAGTAACGCGTTGGATTCTGGATTGTGTTACGGTTACGGTTACGGTTTTCGATTCACTTGCGCATGAGTAACTAGGTATGGAGGTAGTACGAGAGTGGTCTGGGAGAGTTTCGGGGTAGGCGACAAAAAGTTGAGTTGTTTGGTTGTTTGTTACGAGTATTATGAGGAAGGAGAGTAAATCAAACGGAATCGAATTCAAGTTGATAAATAATGGGAAAAAGAATTGTTAAACAAACTTATTTTGTACAATGCAAAAAGTTGTAGTAGTAGTAGTAGTAGTAGTAGTAGTAGAAGTAGTAGTATTTTTTATACAGTTTGCATATAATTTGGTTTCGCTAATTTCTCATTTTGGAGTCTTACTCGCTGGCTTGTGGGAATGTCATGCCGGTAAATGAAGGTGATAGGGTTTCGGTGTACATCTCACACCCTGTACCTTGAAGATAATCATTTTGCCAGGCCTGTGTGTCTGGTGACTGAAAGTTAGAAAATGGTTTTGTTGTGGTTTGCATTTAGTAAGTTCGCTAAAGTAACTACGTGGCGCATTTTTTATCATTTTTTTTATCATTTTTTTGTTTGTTTGTTCGTTTTTGTTTGGTCTGTTTTGTAGTGTGGTTTTGGGTGGGTGGAATGGCCTAGAGTGGACTCACTGGCTTACTGGCGCTGGGATACATCTTACACTCATCGCATAGCTGGGCGGGGGCTATTGGTCTACGGCACACAGTTCAACAGCTGGCGAGGGTCTGTGCTGGCTGAGTGGTGGCGTGTCTCTGATTGTGTTTCTTTCTGTGTGTGGGGGGAAGTGCTTGTTTCTGGGTCAGGCATTGCATACTTTGGCTTAGGCTTTGGCTTTGGCTATGGCTTTGGCTTTGGCATAGATACAGATACAGTACAGATACAGTACGTTGCGCACGCTTCGTGATGGACTCAGTTCTCTGATCTCGACATTCTGTTCTTTTCGTTTTTTCTGTACACCTCTGGCGAACTTTACTTTACAGCATTGAAGGGGCACGAGCAGGGGGTGGCGGACGGCATCAAGACTCAACCGAACCGAACGTGTGTCAAATGAGCAGAAAACAAAAGCGTCAACCAAAACTATCAGAAAACCAAAAAAGAAAAACCAACTTGAACTCAAATGCACGCTGCAAAAACTTAGAATTGTTTTTAGAGATAGATAGAGATAGACAGAGAGAGAGAGAGGAGGGAGATTCAGAGCGCTCCGCTCACATCGATACCATACAATTAGCGATGTGTGTATGTGTTGGTGTTGGTGTTGGTGTTGGTGTTGGTGTGTGTGTGTAATCGTGTGTATCTGTGTGTGTTGGTGTCCTCAAATAAAGAGTCAATAGAACTGCCACTGGACAGCTTTCGAAATTTACTTTTGGAAAATGAAGTAAAAGAAAAACCATATTTTTGTATTTGCAAACACTGAAGGCATTTTGAACACTTAGAACACTCAATTACACAAAGAATTAGCTTGAAACAACGACTAATTTTTCATAGTGTATATGTGTTGTGTGTGTGTGTGTTTCTGTTTTTGTGATTGTGTCTGTATGGAAAGAAAAAACATAAACTAATTCCACTGGCAGGCACATTTACACGTTATAACACATTAAGATCGGTGTAAACGTGCCGGATTTTTGTCGTTTTGAGGATTACAAAAATGAAAACAGATCGAGTAAAAAAGTTTTACAACGACAATCAGAACTGAGTGGAAAACAAAGAACAACGTGTAGTGTGAATTGTCTCTCGTGGGTTGTACAGGAAGCTTGATTGTGATTGGATTATCCCTGTTGTTTATCAAAATATAAAGGCTCCAATCACAATGAAACTTCATTTTGTATAAACCAGAGAAACGTGTGTAAGTTTTTCTTATGTTGTTCATGGTGTACAATATTTTCTTGTTTTAGTTTTATAATTTTTTTGTTTTTTTTTTGTTCAACGCTGCACGATTAACAAGTAGTAGAATAGAGTAGTAGTAGATACGGATATGGTATTTTATTTTTTGTTTTTTTTTTTGTTTTTGCTGGTACGAGTATTACGATATACATATAGCATATTTGGTTGGAAAGTTTTGAAAACTGCCTGCTGCGTGACTTACTCAGTGGCCTGAGCAAATGGTATTCCAATAAATGTGGGACTCAATGTTTCTGTGTACATTTCCATGCCAGTGCCGCGCAGGTAATCATTTGTCCAAGACTGCATGTCTGGCGACTATGGGTTAGAGACGTAATATATAGACATTTGATTTGATACTTATATACGGTACGGGATACGGGGCCCAGAGGCCCTTTTGTGACATATTGCTTGCCCCCTTTGTGTTTTTTACCCGTGGCATACATATGTCAGCAATACAACAAATTCGGTTTAAATCTGCAAATCTGTAAATCTTCAAAATATCTAACTTGTGATTGGTTGGCCTGTTTATTTATGGTTGATTCAACGCTTGTTGTGTGCTTGTGTCGGGTATTTCGTTGGTTGGGTAACGGTTTCGGGGGAGGGAGGGAGGGCTGGCAACCCTACTTACCGTCTTGAACGATCGCATGGCAAACAGATTGGCCATCATGGTGGAGAAACCGGGGGCCAGACAGCTCTGGGCAATGAAGCCCAGCTTCAGCTCGGCCAGGCAGATGACATCGTCGCCCTGTTTCCAGTCCCACGATGGTATGTTGAGCAAGTACGCCTGATCAATTGAAAATTGATAATCGATAAAATTGATTACTGTAGAGATGTTAGGAGAAAGGAACCCACCTTATTGTGGTACTGCATCAGCTGGATGATGACACGAATGTCGTCGCTGTAGTTCTTGATGGAGATCACTCTCATGATGTTGGCAGCATCTTCTGCGTCGGGATCTTGGCAATATTTGTTAGCTAGCACAAGGCAGGCATCGGCTTCGTGAACCTATTGGGTTCGAGGGTTGGGGATTGGGATATTGATGTGAAAGAGTCACCGATTAGCATTGGATTGTGGCACGGATTTCTGGTTATGGTCAGACTACATATGTATGTCTCATGTGAGTTAGTTTTGTTATGTTTGAACTGTTCCAAGTTGTTGTTTGTAATGGTTGGGTTTGTTCAGTGATTGTAATTGTTGCTGTTACTGTTATTGTTATTGTGAATATATATACTGCAGAGGTGTCACGTTTAGAGCATTGTCCACAATATTAACAATTATTAAGCGGTTTACACGCACATTGACTGGACAACTATGGTACGAATATGAGTACTTCAAATGCCACTGTGAAGTGTTTGTTTGTTGGTTTTGATTTTGGTTTGATCTGGCATTGGATCGATGTCAGATATCTTGCATATACATTGAGTATTTGGTAGGTTTCTTTTGGGGTTATCATTAGCATTGCCCGGTACGAGCGGTTGGGGGGTAGATAGATAGTAAGCGGTAGTAAGATTGTGGCTGGGTGGATGGGTTGCTGGACATTGTCTTTCGTTTGGTTTGGTTTCAACTTCAACTTAAGGACAAAATAAGAAATCATAAAGCGAACGCTCGGTGCATGGCTGGAGTGGGCGGTGGCTGGAGCAGGAGGCTGGGTGAAGAGGTGTGTAAGTACAAAAAACGCTGAGGTGGCTGTGCGTTGGATAATAGAACCAAATATCAAAGCCATGTACAACTGAAGAGCGAAATCAAGTGGGAATTAGACAATAGATTAGTATTAGTATGAGTATTAGCCACAAGCACTCTGTCATCGATTATGCAGTCGACATGCAGTCGCCGCGCATGCAATAGATGCGATAGATACGATAGATACGAGTATATTTACGGTTGCACGGCCCCAGGCAGGCACAACAATAAAGCAGCTCTGACTCATGCAGGATATCGATTAGGTTTTTATGTACAAAATATACATATACATATATATATATATATACGAGATGTCTTAAGACAATATAAATATACTTGGAACACAATAGGTATAGTTAAAGCTATATAGATACAACTGAGCTGATTGCGAAATTCCCTCTGAAAAGTCGATAAAATATTTATAGATATAGCTGAAAGCGTAAGCTATTTCTCATTTAGGGTATCTTTTCAAGAAAAATTCAATGTGGGCTTGAAAGTCTAGAGAGACTCTTATGATGGAAAAGTCTATTGTAGAAATATATCTTGGCAGAACTGATTTTATGGAATCTATATTAAATATATTAGAGATCAAAACATATACTTTCAATGGAAGTTATAGTAAGCTTTCATTTCAAAAGTTATGTATGTAAGGACACAAGGGATTTAATTACATCAATCGTTCCTTTGGGAAGTTTCTGATTTATTTACGGCTTGCAGCTCGAGTGTTAGGCCCCTATGATACAATAAATAACTTAACAATTACAATAATATACTTAGCACATACATAGATTCGAAAATACATTAACGATTATGGTTTTGAGTAATGCAGCTTCCACTAATGATACTCGTAAATTAAAATTAATTCGTGTCTTTTCCACAGCAATTTCAAGAGCAATTTATTGTGTAATGTAATAGTATGTGGGTTTATTTGTGGCATGTGAATCGCAGCTGGTTTATTTGTGTATTGTTCCCAATTTCAGAGGGTCGGGGGTTAGTCGAGTGCTGGGCCAAACGATACGAATGCCAGATACAAATGATAACTGTGATGCTGTTTGTTGGGCAGAAAAATAAAGCCAGCGAACGAGAATACGCCAACGCATAATGGCCACATAACTATGATTTACATAAACATAAACATGGCAATACATATGTTGAACACGGGTATCGTTTATACATACATATAGATATACGATATACGATACACATACACACATATACATAAACATATACATATACACTGATATGGGTATACACGATTATGGGTTTATTTATAGGCGGGTTGTAATTACATTTTGAGCGTTCGTTTTACAAGTACGTACGAAGTAGGTGGTAGTACGCTTAGTCTGGGGTTTTTGGTTAATACATAATGAAATCATAGCTCTGAACTGGGCGACACAAGAGCGGAAACGGAAAACGGCCAACATGAAAATGAATGGAACACAAAAGCAACGAACAAACAAACAAACAAACATAGAGAACAGAGAACAGAGAACGGAGAACAGATGAAATGAAAAGAAATTGTTTTTCGTTTTACCTTAACCCTTTGCAGATCAATCGGATTCATAATGGTTCCTTGGAAGAACTCCACGGTGGTAAAATGACGTTTGAACAAACCCTCAAGTTCCAAATCGGGTGGTTTACTTTATTAATTTTTGCAATCAAAATTCGGTTTTTTTTTTGTTCATTTTTTTCGGTTGTTATTTTTTTTTTTTGGGGAAATAATACAAAGTTTTTAGAGTTTTCAATGTTTCCAATGTACACACAAGGTTTACGTGGATTGGGTTGGTGTTCAAAGAAACAGAAGATCATCGTTGCAGGTGGTGGTGTGTGTGGGTGGGACGTGTGCGTGTGTGTGTGTATATAACACAACAAACAAAATACACATCATATGATTATGGTGCAGTTTTTTTGGGTCGGCAAGTATGCAAATGAAAATAAAAGAAAATCAAAGAATGCAGACAACTGTTGGAAGAAAAACTCCAAGCCGGAGGTGCAACGAAAACGGTGAGTCATTAAATCTAAATACTCTATCTATCAATTATCAATACATACTCCTTATACGACTGGATAGCCATAGCCCTAGGTCTATATTCTATGTTAAAAAATCTTCTTAAATAACTTATTAACATTACTTAAAGACTATGGTCTCATAGTCCTGGATCAACACTATGGGGTATCAAAAAATTTTACCATAAAATTACAAATAAAATCGATCTTTTCAGGTTTCTACAAAGTATTGCAAAGAAAGAAACGGGTAAGAGTGAATCAAGTTTGAGCGTTTTTTAAGTTTTCTTTAGCTCGATTGGAATTGTATGGAATCAAGATATGGTATGGTATAAAGTAATTTGGAAATCGAATAAAATTTCAGCTAAGGAGGACATTCCATTAAGCAGGTTAAATTACTTAAAGCCAACGTGAAGGATATTACGAAAAAGAACAAAAAAAGTGAAATTATGTGGTAAGGGAGTCTTAACTAAATACTACCTATAATATATTTGAGTATATATTATATGAATTATTTGTTTTTTTTATTTTATAATGAAGCTCTGAGAAAAAATTGGTAGAAAACGATTTCTGGGAAATCTCTTCAGCAGCAACCGGAAACCATTAAAAAGAATGCCATAATGAAGCTATAAAATTGCAATAAAAATAAACATAATTGATTTGTTCAAGTTCAAAGTGAGAGCGAGCAAAGATTGATGGTACGAGTATATAGAGTATATAGACGTTGGCGTTGGGGAGAGGGCGTGTCTTTTGCTTGGTTGCTGTCGGGAGATGCCAGCAGAAAATGGAACTTGATAATATGGTTCTTGAAATTGCATTGCATTTCGGTTATTCGAAGGACTACGTTGTGGGCGTGTGTCACGGACACAAGAACATTCACATGGTATACGAATGAGTTGTAGTATCGTTGTAGCAGTAGGAACACCTGACAATCGCGGCTCGAGTAAATCGTTATTTCTGCGTGTGTCTTCACTGTTTTCGTGTATCTGTGTTTGTATGTATGTATGTTTGTATGTCTGTGGTGGTGGTGGTGGTGTTGTGTCTTAATGTGTGTGTTCTGTGTACCTTGACTCTCTCCAGGTCGACTGCGTTCATCATAGTGCCCTGAAAAAAGGCCACTGTGGTATAGTGACGCTTCAGCAGTCCCTCTAGCTCCAGGTCAGGTTCTTTGCTATTTAATTGTTCGTCGTATGGTTTACATTACATTACATGATATATGACATATATAGTTCAGTATTAATAGTTAAGTAGTTAAAGCAAAAGGGTTAAAAGAATATCAAAGTTAAATCGATTCTCATCTCACTGAGTGTGGACTAGAGGCTAGTTTAATGCAAATACTTATTAATAGTGCCTTGATCTAACTTATCTGATTGGGAGGGGGGATGTCTGTCCCCCACCCAACTATCGAGCGAGAGGCGAGCAGCTGTTTTTTTAATCATAGCATACTTTTCTGCGCAACTGGTGGCCTCTTTCTCATTCTGCTTAAGTACTGCTCTAAATTTGTTTTCTTTGCTGCTGATCTCATTTAACAAAATCAATCGAAAATACAATACATTTAAGAAACCATAAATTCAAATGAACAACGGCACAACAAATTAGCAATACGTTTAGAAAGAGGTTTGTCTGCTGTTTTGGACAGGTTCTAGATGGACTTACCGATGGAGAAAGACCACTTCGACATCGACATCCTCCCGATCTTCGTGGAGAAAGTCCTTCAGAAAATGCGACACGGACTCGTATGTTATATGACCGCATACCACAATATGTCTGTGTGTTTCGGTTGGTTCGTTCGTTGTTCGAGGTTCGCGGTTCGTGGTTCGTGTGTGGGGGTTGTGGCATAGAGAGATAAATAGATTAGTTCCATTGGTATTGGTATTGGTATCGATACGAGTAAAGCAACAATTTGGCTTAAACCTAAAGTGGAATGCATTGAACCGCTGTACATGTGTTACATATGTATGTGTATGTATTTATATGTGTGTACCAGAATTAGTGTGTGAGTGAAGCAGCAAGAGAGACGGAAATTGAATTTGGCTTCAATTATGAAATTAAATTCCTTCCTTTGTCTCTGGGCCTGGCCCATCAATGTATCTCTGATACGATAGCATTCCATGAGCCAAGCCACAAGCCATACAATTATAAGTGTGTGTGTGTGTGTGTGTGTGTGTGTGAGTGTGTTTGTGTGTGATTGTGTATCTGCGAGAGTGCCTTGTATGTGTTTAGATGAGTGCATGTTCTTTGGGTGAGATTATATATATTTATTGTCTTGTTTTTCTGTATATTTCTTTATAGTGATTTATGCTTTGATCTTTTTTGTATTATTTATCAACTGCTTGTCGTTGCATGGTTATGTTATATCTTTATGGCTTGTCAGTATTATTTTGTGGTAAAGTATAAATTACTTTGCATTTTCTTTTGAACACAAACATTTATCAAAAATTATACAAAATACAAAAACTGAAAAATTCAATCAACTAAAGTCAAATCATAAATGCAGAATGCATGAATTTAGTCTGCTACCCCAGAGGCTTGTTCACAAATCAATTTAATGGCAAGAAATCATAATTGACACAAAATGAGGATCTCGTCCCCGCAGCGGCAGCACTCTGCGGCTGCAGTTCAATCAAATGATAAGAGTATATATATAGGTATTTATATTGGAAATCAATATGGTTCTAGGTTAAGGCATAGCTACGCACACCATTTGGTTTTCAATCAACTTACATGCATCAAAGAAAGCATCAAAACTGGCCAGCAGCTGGCCAACGTATTGGTACTCTACGTTTATACTATATACACATTCTATAATACACTACGCTCATTCCGTTGACTAGTATCTAATTTCTAGTGTTTATATTTCTACAGGGTGCTATGATTAAAACAGATTATGGTTGGTTTGGTTTCGTTTGGTTTGGTTGGATATTCACTGTTATCACAGTCATGCAATCAGGCAGTCAGGCGAACCGGGCAGGCATTCATACCTTCATAAGTAAAGTAGTGTAGTGTATCAGTGCAGGGCTAACTACGTCATGCATACTCTTTCTTTTTGTGTGGGTGTGGGTGTGTTTGTGTGTTATGTTTGTGTGTGAGGGTTTCACTGTTCTATGACATGCAAACCATGACCACAGAAAACTACATTGTCGAAGGCAGTCAAATGATGAGATTCGTTCCAATTCTTTTACCCAAAATATAAAAGTCTCTCAGGGAAATAATAATACACATCATCAGACCTTTAAAAATAAGAGAAATATTGGTACACGATCTTCAAGAGTCCTCTAAGACATTGGAGAAGTGAAGTCCAATTTGAAATTTGTAATTGAAAAAATAATTGAAAAAATAATATGTACGAGTATAAATCAACGCTAAGGTAACAATAAAAATTGAATATTCTTTCCAAAATATTCTCTTTCCGTCGTCTTTACGTTAGTTTCCCGATAATATTGGAAGTTGAGGTCAGAATGTTATGATAAGTGAAGTTCGGTCAAATGTTTCTTGGTGATTCAAATCGGGATGCAAGGCTATTTCAACAGCTTTACCTCTACAGTGGCAGTAATGGCATTGAGAAATTGTGCTTGATTAGGAGTCTAAAAAGAAAGAAGAACTTCAATTTGCACTTAACGAACAAACAAACGAAATAAACAAACTGAACTACATTCTATTAGTTCTTGTGTTGCATTTTCATTGTCCTTTAATTGCATCAGCTAAAACGAATGGTGACACTTGGATTAAATTTGATTTCTTGTTTTGTTTTCTTTTTTTTTTTTTAAATGTTGGAAATGATATAGATATACATGGTGAGAAAGTTAAACATTTGATGCCTGGCCACGCATTTTCATCATTTTATTTCCGCATAGAATTGCTGTTCATGTGGTGGACATGAATGTGATTATCAATCAGAAAATAAAATATAATTTCAATGTTTGTTCTTCAGATGCGCTCCGATTTGTGCAATGAATGGTGAGTTTCAAGTAAAATAAAAACAGCGTATAGGACAGATCTTGAAAGAAATGCAAAGAGTGAGAGGGAGAGAGAGAGTGAGAGAGTCGTAGAGAAATGGAAAGGAGATGTGTGTGTGTGTATACAGATTTGGAAGGAATCGGATACGGATACGGATACGGCAGTGGAATCGGGTGTTGTTTCGATTACGCTATGGATAGTACAGGTACGAGAAATACTCTTTGCGAGCAATCAATCTCCTCCAACAGAGTGTGGTGTGTGCATACGGGGGGGACACCACTCAACATACGAGTATCATACCACATACCACATCAAGTACAACGATGCAGGTCCCTAAGCATTCGCCTCCTACCTGATCCGAATGAGGTAACCAAAAGGTAAATCAATTCTAAACGTAGAGCGCATCCATACACAATACTGGGTAACGACAATTAGGTGGAGTGGAGTCATATTTTATCAACCGATTCGATATACTTCTAGAACAGGTATAGGTATAGGTCCGTATATATTGTATATTTATGATTCTTTATCGTTTATTGGTTAATTATACCGTCGTCTTCGAATGTTTTGTCGGCAACAGAAGTTCACAAAGAAGAGGAAAATTGATGAAAACCAAACATTTGTATCGTTTAGAAAAGTATACGAGTATAGTTTGTGTGATTGGTTGTGTGATATGTATAGAGCATAGAGTATATAAAATTGGTCCAAGAACTACAACACATAGTAGCTGATAACTGATTGAAGGTTTAGAGAGAGAGAGAAAAAGAGATATATATATATATAGTTGAAGAGAGAGAGAGAGTAAAATTATGTTGGTTATACGAGAATGCGGGAATATGAGTTTGTGGCTTGACATGTCTTATCGATTGGCATTACACACACATTTATTTGTTAGATGATTCCGCTGATAGAGTAGATACAGTAGATAGAGCCACCTGGAAGTCCTACTCTAGTATTTTGTACAGGTATTTTTCTAGGCAAAAATTTGAGCAAATTGAAGTCTTCCGGGAAGTTGAGTTGCATGTTATATACAAATTGCTGTCTGTACTTGTAGTACTCTAGAGAGTCGGACTCTTTTGCGAAATACGAATACTTATGCATGTGTGTGTGTGTGTGGTACATTCTGGTTTATATGGAGTTCTAACATTTACGTATGTATACAATCGAATCAATAGTAAGTTATTGGTAATATGTATTTAGTATGCATTATTATCGTTCAATGTTTAATCGTTTAAGGTTGTTTTGGCATAGTATACAAATACATCGTTTGTATATATTTATGTATATGTATACATATATATGGATATATAGATATATATACGAGTTACGACTTCGATATCAAGGACTATATAGACAATTACGGTAATGTAACACAATAATAAACACCAATCACTGATTCACTTCAAGGGCTAATACAAATGCAAAATGAGGCTAGTATGATATGGCATACAAAAACGAGACAAACTTAGGAATACGAAGTACGATCATACGAATGCGGATTTCGGTTTATGCCAATCATCAGCTCTGACTTCACACTTACTCGAACGATCCATCGATCAGTGGGTTGTACGTATCCGAATTGGCTCTAAGAAAAGCAAAAGAAAAACCCAAACTGAAGAGCAGAATCGGAAATCGGAAATCGGGAAACGAAAATCGGAAATCGGATAAACGGAAAACGTACGTGCAAATCAAACGATAAAGATCTAAAGAATTTTAGGTTCAAGATCAGGATGTACGAGTAGGATATAGAGAGTAGAAAGTAGCAGAAGAGTAAGTTGAAAATTTGGCGTTCAAATTGAGGATGTAGTATGGAAACTCACAACAAGATAGCATTTGGTAGTTAAGAGTACGCACATGATATAGTAGATACACTCAGAACAGTTTTTAAGTACGAAAACAATTGGTTTTTATTTGTTATAGTTTTGTGGTACGATTCTCAAATACGAGTACGATATCTGCAAAATGCCAATTCAAAGAACACAAAAATCAAAAACTGGCAAATAAAAACGCAAGTCGATGGGCGAAACGAAAGAATAATGAAACTAATGCAAAAAGCGGCACGGCCCCCCATCACCACCCATCATCGTCATCGAAAATCATGATCATCAATCTTAATCATCAGCATGGGGGCGGCCATTACATTACGTTTGGTGACGTCCTAGGTTACGTTTACGATTTACGTACTGAGCTACGTAGGCGACACGTCTAAGTCGAAACGCAAAAGGAAATCAAATGAAACGCAACGCAACAAACACAAAATGAGTTGTTGGATAACTGAAAAATACATATATAGTTTTGGGTAGTTTTTTTTCTTCTTCGTATAAGCAATATGAATATTTTAGTTTAATTTTCTTGTTGATTTGTTCTTATTTTCAATTGTCGTGTGGGTGGTTGGTGTTTCTGTGGTGGTGGTGTCTGGTGGCTGGTGGTATTTTTGGGTGTTTGATCGATTAAATGTTTGAATTTGGGGGTTGAGTTGATGATTTATTGGCTGATTGATTGATTGCCTGGTTCTGAAAGAGTTCAAATGTACAAATGTTAGAGGCAGCTGCGCCCGCCAAGCGGTCCCACCGGGCGTATGAGTAATGCCGCATATGTGTCTTTCACTTTCGATTTCGGGTTCATCGATTATGACTATGATTGTGATTGGTTTGGGGTGGCCATGTTGTGTGGGGCTTTGAATTGATTTTGTGGTGTATGTATAGGGTCTATGCATTGTTTTGTGGGTTTTTTGGCTTGTGTTTTTCTGGGATATACAATGTATAATCAAAATCAAATTTCAGCTACTTTTCTGGACAGCTGGACATGAATGAAGCGCAAAGTAAAAAGACAATAATTTTGGAATTTCTTTGCTTTCGTTTCAGAAATTTCATTTTGATTTGGTGTTTATTTTTTGTTTGAAACATAACAAAAAAACTGTTTGGTTGGTTAGTTGAACATTTTTTGGGTGACTTTAGATTGGTTGTTTGGCTTAAACATATGTTTGGTATTGTATAATTGTTTTGTGGTAGTACGAGTATATATAGTCTTATTTGTGGCTGTTTATTTTTATATAATTTTCGGTTTAATCGATTTGTAGATTAATTGTTTGTTTGTTTGTTGATTGATTGTTAGAAAATTTGGTTTGTCTCACCTTCGCCCTTTTTCATTTTTTAATGTGCCCCCATATTTGGCTCTTGTTCCAATCAAGTCTATAATCTCAGGTATACAACTTGCAAAAATCGCCTGTTTACAGTATGAAAGATAATGATGACAGTGAAGTATTTTGTTCTCTTTTGTACATAAATTAAATCAAAAAGCATTTAACAAATTTCGTATGACGCAGGGGGAAGACTAAAAAGACAAACGACAGTTTCGCGCCAAGGATCAACAGAGAAACACATAGACAGAGAAGGAGGCGTGTGGTGAGGAGAGGAGAGAAAGAGATATGGCATGGGGGCATGGGGACATGGGAGCTTGGTATATGAGGACCATAGTTTTCGAAGCAGGATCCCTAGAAGAGAATTATAAGACGACGGTGCAGAGCGGATCGGATCGGATCGGATCTCTGATCTCTGATTGCTGTTCTTGTTGTTCATTCATTTCGGTAGCTATTGTCGCTGGTTTTGTTGTACTTGTATTGCTGGTTTTTGTATTGTAACCAGACGCCATTGTTGAAAAATCATATTCGACCAAAAGAAAATGGAAAACATAAATTTAGTAAATGAGTGAAAATAAACTGAAGATCGATTTTAAAATTGATATCTTGACTAGAGTAGATTATCTTGCGAAAATCGACAAACCGCCTCAACAGTTTGCAACTAAATTTCTTATGGCTCTAATGGTTTCTTGGGGGTACGTGTTGTGTGGTTATTCAACAGTAATATATTCATAGGTATTCATAGCTAAGTGAGGGGGCAGAACCCTATAAAAGTTGGTGCCAAGTACACACGCACACACATCGATAAATTGGCTTTCGACTTCATCTTTGCTGATGGGTTTCAGTGCCTAAGACTTCGACTTGAGCTACCACTACTATTACTATGTGTATCTGTGTGTGTGTGTAGGTGTGTTGGTATGGAGGATTCTAACAAACTAAACCGCTTATGTGTGTGTGTGCGTGTCGGGTGGGGATCGGCTTGGTTCGGTTCGATTCGGTTCGGTTCGATTCGGTTTGGAATAGAGTTACGAGTTACGAGAATAATGGGAAGATATGATGCTGATACTGATACTGAATGCGATACGAGTACGAATAGATATGGGGTACGGTACTGCAACTCTTTACTGATTACAAGTATACAAATATCAATTTTCCTCTAAATGATGATCATCGGTAAACAACAAAAAAAAAACAGAAAAAAACATACGATAATTTGCAGCGCCTTCTGGCGCTGGCATCGACTTCGATATCGATTTCGTTATTCTATGCGTGGCTGCGGCATACAAAGTGGGTGCAAGCAAATTAACGACTTGAATTAGAGATGGTTAGATTGATTAGGTGTGGAATTATTTTCGTATTGGTATGGTATGTAAATTACAAGTAAATTCGATATAGTAGGTATATTGGATAAATTGAAATTGCAAAAACTGTATAAACTACTGCAACTGTATTTTAATGTATGTATCGCATATAGAAACACAACTGGAAAAAATATGTCACAAGTCGTATTCGGGAAACAATAACTCAAATAGAGGAATACAGGAACCAAAGCATCAACTTGGTGTTTGTCTGTGTTTAGGTGTGAGTGTGTGTCTGTGTGTCTGTGTGGGTGTTCCAATAATCAAAATCAAGACAAACGAACGAACAAACGAACTTAACTGAACTGAACTGAACAATTCAACAAAAATGCACTTTGGTAACGCAAAAGAAGCCATTTACAAAATTAAGTATATATATCCATATCGTTAGTATGTTTATTGATTCAGCGCTAGTTGTGGAGCTTTTCCTGTCAACCGGTCAAACTCAAAATAAATGACGCAGCTGAAGTTGCATAAAAACACACGCAATTGTGGTCTTGTCTGCCGTCTATTTACAGATACAAAAACTAAATCAAAATCAAAAACGAAACTCAAAAATGACACACTTGAATACATAGAGTTGTTGGCTCTTTCGATTGACTGTCTAAGCAAATTCCATTCGAGGCACACCTTCAAATACTTCTGTAAATTATTTTCCAAAAGATGATGTCAGGTCAATTGAGGAATGGTACATATATTTTTTGGTTTTGTGGACTACCGAATGCGAAATGTGCATGCTTCAACAAATTGGGAAGGAAGAGGAGTAGGATTTCCGAGATTCATTAGCCATATAGTTTGCTTATATAAGTAAAAAGGTTACACAGGGCAAATGCGGGCCATTCAGTATCCCAAACGCAGAACGCCAAAAGATGTTGCATACCCACAGGCGCTCAACAATGAACAATGAACAATTTGTATTGAAAATGGATAAAAATATTTATCTGCACACATATTGCTTTTACGAGCTTTGCTATAAATACTTGAAGCAGTTGAATTTGTATCTCTAGCTAACAGTAAAGTAAGCCTAATGAAACGCACGCAAAAATAAAGCCAAAGTTAAAAACAAAAATAAATTGGGTTAAACGACAACAGGATTTACAGAAGGATTTGACCAGTAAATTAAATAGGTTATACATAGCTCTCGCTTATGAACCACTTTGATCCTTTCATTTTTCGTTTTTGTGCAATTTTTCGATAGTTTGCTTTTTTTTTTTCTTTTCGGTTTTGCTGATTCAACTAAATACAGACACATGCCGCCAAGAAACCAATGCCTTTCAAGTCCTAATTGCTTTTTGTTACTTTCGATTTGTTGTGTTTTTGATTTGCTTTATGAAAATAATACAGAAAAGAAAGTATATAAATGCGTCTTGTAGAATAGAAATGTTTTTTATGTGTATTTTGTAAACCCAGACAACATTTATTGAGTTTTGCTTTATCTGCCGGGCTCGTAGTTTTGGGCATTTTTATGCAATTCCAGGTGACGTCGAAACAAAACAAAAATCAACGAAAAATTCAATAAAAAATAAGAGTAAATGAAACATATGCTGTTGGTTGTTTGACTGGAGTTTAGTAAAGAAAAAACGAATTCAAGATTCATCGATTGCTGAGGTGTTTTTTTTTTTTTTTTTTTTGGTTTTTGTTTATAGTCATTTCTTGTTTATCTTATTATTTTTTTGTATTGTATTTTTTGATTGGGATTTGAGAATTGTTTTTTTGGTTTTTTTTTCTCTTAGCGGTACAGCCAGCAACGTGTTCGTGTACCTTTTTCTAGGATCCTTGCTATATGTTCCACCATATTTGCTTCTCTGGGCGGCCAGTTCAGTGATTTCTGGTATCCAACTAGCGAAAACGGCCTAAATTCAACAACACACATACACATTTAGATTGATTGAGAGGTGCCAAGAGGGTTTCAGGTTTTCAGTTGAGGTTTTTTTTTAAGTACTACAAGGTATTTTGTTCATAGTTTTGGTGGGTTTTTCTGTTCTGTTCTGTTCGGTTGGGCTAACAAATTTCTGGTTTCTGGGTAGGTGTTTGTGTAGTAGGTGTGTAAAAAGGAATGGACAAAATTATTATGGATACAAATTGTTAGAAAACAAATCGACGACGACGTTGAGAGTTGAAAGTTGAACGTTGACGTTGACGCTGACGGTGAGGCAAACGACGTAGAACAGTGCACAATGGAAACCGCTCAACTCAGATTCAGACTCACAAACTTATTTACAAGCACACTCTAACTGTCTAGAAATCATTCACTCACTTATGTACACATATCACTCAGCACTCAGCACTCACCACACAGAACACTCATTCACTCAAAGTCTTTCACACAACAGTAGTTTAAGGCTAATTGTATATTACTTTACACAAATCTCTTTGGCAAGAGGTCGTCTGTAGGCATCTAAATACTGTACTCTTACTTTGGTTACATCTAATAATTTACAATTGTAGTTTACAATACACGACGAGTGCAGGGACACTCTCTGCCTGGACAGAGACAGAGGTGGAGGTAAAGATAAAGAAAAAGAGAGGGAAGCTCAGACCCCTTCGATTCGGTTCGGGATAGTTCTTTGCTTGAGTAGTGCGCTCTATAGTTTTAATCGTACTGTTACGCTATGCGAGATGCCGTACTTTATACAGACCTAGATACATGTTACTATGATTTGTTGGGGTTACGCTTTCAGCTCTGGATTGGATTGAATGAGTTAATAGGGTTGAGGAGTAACAAAACTTCGGTTCACCGAATTCCTTGAGAAAATGTCTCTAGTTTTTGGTGAGCTTTTCAACTATTTATGGATCAGTGAGGCTGACAAAACGATTGATTCAAAACGATTCAATAGGAATTAAATGGAAATATGAATAGAAAATTATATGGCAAAAATTTGAAGCTTGAATTTGCTCTCTTCAAAAGTAGAAATATGCAATGAAATTTACGTGTTACGACTTTAGATACGAGAAACGGATTTTTAATTACATTTTTGGCAATGCGTGACCGATGCTATTTGAGGGTTGGGGGACGTGAGTGTGTCTATATGTGTGTAAGTGTGGCATATACATATATAAATATATATATACTTAACCATGTGTACGTGTTTGTGTGTGTGTTTGTGTGTGAGTGGGATGTGTTACAACAATGCGCCTAAATAGTTGCTTTAAGATATCGAAAGAAATATATACGAGTAATGAACCTTGAACTATTGCAAATTGATAAACGCATATCTGGTATCATAGTTCTGGTGTTAATACGGAACGTTTAACGTTTAAAGCATGGCAAAGTATAAAGTGTAAAATGATAGGTATCTCAGATCCGAATATGTAGACGAAAACAAAAAAAAATATAAAACAAAAAATCAAAAATCAAAAAGGGAAGAGAAAAAAAATCTCTTGAGTATTAAGTGTTCAATAAAAATGTTTAAACAAACGAAATAAATCAAAGGAAAACACAAATAAATACCAAAGGAAACGGAAAACCATAAACCAATAAACGAAAATGAGAAAACGAAACCCTCAGTGAATTAGACATTAAAATCTTTAATGGCATATACAAATAGATCTATGTGTATACGACGGGACTCTTCGGGACTGTCTCTGGCTGCGAGTCAAATCAAAAATGTATCCAAAAATAGTTTACTCAATCAGAACGATAAAATACAAATCGAAATCGAAATGGAAATTATAATATTGTACTTTACTTTTATTACTTGTTTGATGATTTATCAAATGTCATGTTTTTTTTTGGTTTTTCGGAATACTTATTTATCAACGAACGAACTAAAAAGTTTAGTTTGAGAAACGGACGACTTTAAAGTCGACTGAAACTACTTTTTGATGCGGGTAAGTCAACTGTTTATGCGACGAGTCTTAGAGATTCAAACTCAGTTGATAAATGAAATAAGGGAAACAAAGTTGGAGGGTAACAGACTATATATTGTAATTTATCGACTCTAATCAATAGTTATTAATATTTGGTAGTACTAAAATAGCTAATTGGAGCCTCTCAAATAGTACGAGTACTCAAAAAGTGTGTTCTATGCGAAGGTTTTTGTTTGTTTGTGGTTCAAGCAAACCTAGCTCCGAGCTTATCATATCTGAGGGACCTCCTGAACGATCTGCGATCCTAAGCTTAGTTCTCCCTAAATGTTCATATATATTTTTATATTCTTTCATAAGTTATACTTTAGATTTTTTTTAAATTGATCATTTTTTGGTGGATTATATTGAAAATGTTGCTTGGTGTTTTATTTTTTTCACATAGAATGCGTTTATAATTTTTTGATGTTGCATTATGGTTGTTATAGACTACCTCTTTCCGTGTTCTCTTTTCAGTTCACCGCCATACTTATTGCCACTACCGACGAGTTCAATTATCTCCGGTATACTGCTGGCAAACATTGCCTAAAATATTCCATCGTACACGAGATTAACAAAAATCAATTGTTCAGTTGATCAGCAAAAAATATATGTACTAGGTTATATATATATGTAGGTTGTTGTTGTGGATATGTCTTAGGCTTAGTCTTATTGTTATTGTTATTGTTAGCATTATTTTTCGATTGCTTGCAGTTATACTAATACACACAGAAAAAACAAAGCGGATCCCTGAACAGTGGGTACGAAGTCAGGTCGGGACATTCACACCCAAAAGGATAGCTACTTGGCAGGTTGGAATTAGACCTAGAAGCGTTACGATATCGATTTCGGTTGGTTTGGTTTGGTTTTTGAACTGATTTTTTGGTTAAACATATGGAATATGCGGCAGCCAGCATTAAAGCATGCAAAAAACATTAACCTTTGGATATAACATTGCATTGGTATATTGATGTATATATAGTTGTAGTATTCTGGTATTCTGGATATTCTGGATATTCTGGGCTAACCGACAGGACCCTAGACAGACCCTAACCCTTGACGGTGTCTCTGTGTGTGTCTCGTGTTTCGGTATTCGGTGTCTACGAGTTTTCCATTACAAAAACCAAAGGCAAATCGAAAGTTTCAACTCAAAATGTGATAAGTAAACTGCATGCATAAGTTATCGAATATGGGGGGAGGGTACGAGTACGAGTACGAGAGTATCGAATGGGCTGCGTGAGAATGAACGGGTACCAGTTGCCACACCGGCCCAGGGCGCTCCTGTATCTTTCGGATGTTTCGGTTACCATGTCTGGGTGTGGCTCTGTGTGGCTGTGTACGAGTAGTAGTAGTAGTATTTGAGGTGTGACTGGTGTGGTCGTAAGGCAGAGTAAACGCGTTAAGCTTGGGTGATGAGGTAAGCTAACAAAACTGGAGAAGGATGAACTGAACTGAACTGAACGTAAATATGGAACTGAGTCGCAAAGGTCTCAAATAAACTTTCATAATTCAAAACTTGGTGCAGCGTACGATTATTAAGTCGTTCTATGTATTTACATAAACGTGGCATGTACTCAAGTACATGTACATGTACATACATAAGGTTTTTGGAATGCAATTAACAAATGTACGAGTATTGAGTATATATTAACGCTATTGTAATGTAAGAGAGAGAGAGAAGGGAGCTCAACGGAGGGGTACGGTACGCTAAAAGAATTACGGCTAAGAGAGTTTTCGAATCACAGTACGGCGTACGGAGTATCGAGAGTGCTACACTCTCTGGCTAGAACTGCATACTTGATACTGGATTGGATTAATGGACTGTACTGCTTTGGCTACTCAGCTATGGTTCTTGGGCACAATTGTACTAGTGGTAGATTAGGCGGCAACCAAAACATAAATCATTCACACACTTAAGCACTTCCAACCCAACCCCGCTGCGGCTTGGCCTAAACTCAAACTCAATGGGCATCGAGGCAGAGGCAGAGGCGGAGGCAGACAGATTTTCAGAGGGAGAGAGAAAAACGTTTTCTATATTTATCTGTACGAGTATAAGGAGGTATTCATCTAGGTATGTATATTCAACTAAAAGAAAGCTTAGATTTCATTTCGGTATATCTGGTGTGTGTGGGTTTAAGATATTTGGTTTTCATTAAATTCTTAAATGATTTGTATTGCAGGGGAAACTTACCAAGCCGACGAGCAGAAAGAACACGAGAAATGTTCTTCCCAGGACAGTCTCACAGTAAACGTCACCATATCCTACCGTTGACATGGTCACAATTAGGAAATAGACACAGGTCCAATACGATAAACGATGAGCATTATTAAAATCCAGCGGATCGCCAGAGTTCTCCAGCTAAATTTTAAGTAAATGCAAATGCCATTATCCACCGCATCAGCGATAATCTCAACCAATTTGGACACTCTCTATATAGGATCGGTGTGGGATCAGGCGTTCCCTCGTTCCACACTCTGTAGCCGGTTGCAATGTGGCATATTAATTTGTATTTCTTTGTTATATTCATGACACTGGCTCTTAGCACACATTGCAGTCCCAGTCACAGAGCCATAGACCAGGGAACAGCTGATCCCCGAGTGTGTGTGTGTGTGTGTGTGTGTGTGTGTTCTACATACCAGATGTATAATGCCCGCTGCTGTTAACCACACGGATATAAAAATTGATACTAGTTGAGCCAAGCGTATGGAGCTCGATGTTTTTAGTACGTTTAAATATTGTAAAATATCTGGAACAGTCATGAGACGTAGCGCTCGAAGAAATCGAAGACCTGTTCGTGGTAATACATAATGTTTATACGCATATGCATATATAATTGTTGATGGATGGCGTAGAGTAAGGCACATTGCATGCATACAAATCGATCAGGACCCGGGTGTTGGCTTGTGTTTGTGTATATGTGTGTGTATCAGTTTTTCAGATGTGTTCGTGTACGGGGAAACGGGGGGAGGATATAGGATTCAGATTCAAATTCATATTCATATATTAATCCCAATCAGCTCCGATTTGTATGCATATACAATTTTTAAATTTGATTTGAATTAGGGTTGAATTTATAAGGGATTTGTTTCGCTTACCGATCCATGTTCGATCTAAATATATTGATACGAAGGACGGGGGTATTGTAAAATAATCTACAAAACTGTACATTTCTAACATAAACCAAAGCTTATCGGACGCCGCTATGAACTGTAAGAGATTGTCAGATTGAAAAGAACACAAGAATTTGTAAGAATTTTTGTAGCATAAATCATAACCACAAATAATCATCGCTCCAGCCAATCGATTTGAAATAATCGGTAAAATCAACTCAGTGTATGGCTCGGCGCTGTAAGTGTGTGTCAGTGTGTTGGTCTGTCTATCGTGTAACTTACTCGTATAAAAAAGTAAACCATAAAAAATATATTGAATGCGAGATCGATCTGTTGAGTAATGTTGTTACTCCACTTTTGGCATCTTTCGACTTCTTCGCTAGATGCATCAACAAAGTATATAATGAGGGATGCAATGCTGAGTATAAATACGAGTACGACCTGAAAAAGAACGAACGGTAGGCCATTATAAACCATGTATTATAGAGAACATTACAAATTATGACACTGAGATGGTTTCGCAAAGATGAACTTCATTTCGTAATGGGCTGCGGCTCTTCTACTTTACACGTGGCCCCATCCCCATCCCCATTCCATTCCCATCTCTCAACAGCTGCTGTAGCCAATTCGTAGCCATAAATCACGGCCTTGTCAGATGACAACCACAGTCGAACGCTTCATTGAACTTGCCCCCGACTCCGCCTGCTGCCCCGTCCCAAAAGAAATCTCTCAGCGGCAGAAGCAGGAAATGGAAAGCAAGGGAAAGGAAAAGCGGAAATTGCCCCTAAAGAGAGGAAGAGGAAAAGAGAGAGCCATAGGATACCGCAGTAATGTGCATTTTTAATTGCACACTTTGGCACCGGCCATGGGGCCATGGGGCCCTGGAGCCAGCGCCAGAGCCGCAGCCGGACCACGACCACGGATCATTTGATTCATGGGGACAAGGCAGCGTCCGGGCAGCGGCAATTAGTCGAGGCGCCCCGCTGATAAATCTGCGGTAGTCATGAAAGTTTTACAAGGTAATTTCGGATGCGCCCCGGCTATACTATACTATATGTATGTAGAATTTAAGTCGGGGAGATAGCCAGAAGGAGGATGAGGAGAGGCCCACAACAGGCAGCACACCAGTTAAATGTCACGGCTGCTTGCCAAGAAACCTTTTTATAGAGGCCAATCGAGGTAGTTCACCTTCAGCCGGATGCACTTTAGGCCCTCTCATTCCTCTAAGCACACTATTTATTTATATCCTACAGTACCTAATGCCAATGTAATTGCAATTGTTGGTGCTATCGTTTCGTAATTACTGGGATAATCGAAAGCGAGCGGCAGAAGGAGGGAAAAAAGGAATGTTGGATGGAAACCAAACTGAATTTGGCAAGGGACCGATCCGCCGGCACGCAAGCCATTTATTTAGGGCCATAAATTGAAATGTCTTGGCTCGGGATCTGATTACTCATTATTCAACCGCTTCTGCCTGTTGTTCGTATGCAAATTACACTCCCAAACACATGCAAAACTTATTCACTCCTTAGAAACTTGTTAGTTGCGCAATAAAGTTTTTGGCAACAGACACACACACCCCCAAACTTTTCTAATATCAAAAACCAGACAGGAATTTTCAAGTAGAGCGTATAAACTTTTACCCTTGCTTAAGGATTGCGTATACGTCATGTGGTGCCGAGGAAACTGACATTTTCATTAGTCCCTGTTAATCGCCGTGGAACTGAAACATAATGAAATTGAACTTGCCCAGACAGTTGACGTCATGGGGCAGGACTAGGAGCAGGCACAGATGGAAGACCCAAGATGACCCAAGACAAAAGGCGATACATCCATCCACAAGAAGGCGGACAAGATGACGACAAAGATTGTCTGACGTCTTTGGACCCAATCCTCGGACTCCTCTGAGGCTCATAAAGTACGTATACTGGGCGTGAAAACTGGGTCAATCACTCTCAGAGACCAGATGGAGGGAGGCAGAGGTCGACCAGGCAAAGCGAAAAGCACTTAAGACCTGCTGCCACCAAATTTCATCAACGCGAACTCCAAATGTGGGTCACGCAGCGAGAAAACACGTGTCTCGCTCTCAAAATTCTCGATTTGATTTGTTCTCCGTTCCGCCGCCAACAGTTTCCGTTGTGCGGCAAATATAGCCATTACTTTAAGAGCCAGCCATGGCAGAAGTTTAATGGCCTCAGCTGCAGGCGGGAGCCACTTCAAAACTTAATTCTTCTGCAGGCGGTTTTCGCTTTAATTCTATGGCGTGACGAAGTGCAATCCCAGCTGCCATAAATGCCAGAGGCTTAAAGCTTTTGCTGCCGACTTCCGCACTGGAGCCATTTTAAAGCCAATTAGTGAATGCAGCAGGGCTTCAGGAGTAGTAGGTGTGGACGTGGCTGTGGCTGTGGCTGTGGCTGTGGGGATTATGGCCAATAGTTCCGTAAAATCAAAGTACAACGTAACAATTGTCAGCATTTGCAAATGTTTACAGTGAAAGTAGAGAAAGTCAAAGAATGACAAGGAGCAGCAGCAGCAGGCACGAATTGTGTAATATCCAAATGGCAAGCCATTTATTTTACCAGCCACAATAACAACAGCTAATACAACAGCAACACCAACCAACAACTACCATAAGGATGGGGCACCACAGAAAAGGGCGCCACACAAATGGGGAAAAGGCTTTTCCAAAAACAGCTGCAGCCCCAAAACCGAACCGAAACGAAACGAAATGAAACGAAACGTTTGACGGTGTCTGCCAAACAGCGGAGCCAATTGGTTGCCACACAGAAGCCCACCGAACAGGCCTGGTAATAAACATTCACAATCTCCCAGCACACCCCGCCACAGTAACCTATTCGAGTCCCACTCTCCACCTCCAACCTTTCCACAACCTCTGGCTTTATAAAGAGAGAGAAAGTCGAAATGTGCGCCGCTGTTCCATCGATTTTCTGGCCGGAAGGAGGTGTAGCCTTTCAGGCATTTCCTGTCTTAGCAGCCGCTATCCTGACATTTGCCATATTATTTACTGTTATTTGTTGTGGTCCCTCACCCCCACCATCAGCACAATCCTCGCACATCTGCATATACACTCGTACATCATTCTTTGGGCCCACTTCCCGTTATTAGCTGAAAGTTTCCCAGCAGAACTATCTATAGATATACTCGTAGATACGCGTTCATATGTGCCAGACACAGAGCCAGAAACCCATCGCTGCGGGTGGTGCTAGCATGGTAATACTCGTACTGGTACTCGTACTCTTAGTTGTTGTCCCCGCCTCGACTGCTGTGCAATTGTGGTGGTTGTCCTCTGTCAAGAGGCAGCATTGAACTGTCGTCCAATGGTAGCGCGTGGACTCCTGATGGTCCACATTTGACCCCATGCAATCGGCCAGACAAAGCAATTTTCTGTGCTACATCTGCTGTCCTGTCCCTGACTTGGGTATGGCTTTGAAAATGGGTAAATGAACCTAAAAATGAGCAGATTTTGTGTTGACATGCGATGTCGCTACTCAGATTTACATGTCGTCACATCGAATGCAAATGTTCCCAGAAAACAAAGTAGTAGTTTTCGTTTTTCTTACGGCCAACGTTTGCAAAATTTCAACCGAAAATTGAATAAAAATAGCTGCAAAATTGAAGGGAACGGCGTCACCCAGAACCTAACCATGTCACTGCTTAACAACGATGACAGCATACTGGCCATAGACGAAGATCCGCAGGTTGTCATCCAGGAGGATGAGCCCTCGACAGCCCCCCACATGCCCAGTGGCCAGTCGATGGACTCGTTGCGCTCATCGTTCACCAACAGAAGCTCAACGCCAGACTCTACCGAGCATTCGCTGGACACGCTCGAAATGGCGCAGGACGATCGCGAGGAGAAGGCTCGCCTAATCACGCAGGTATTGGAGCTGCAGAACACCCTTGATGATCTGTCCCAGCGTGTGGACTCTGTGAAGGAGGAGAATCTCAAATTGCGCTCCGAGAACCAGGTTCTGGGACAGTACATCGAGAATCTCATGTCCGCCTCCTCGGTGTTCCAATCGACCAGCCCCAGTGCGGCGAAAAAGAAGTAGAAACAAACTGCCGACTACCGGAAGGAAGCCTGTACCTCTCAAATATGCCTTGTTGTTCATGCTATTGCGAAAACGTACTCGTCTATAACTATATTTTATATTTTAGCCTAGTCTAATGCTGCAATGTTTTTTAGTTGCGTTGCTAACTTTTCGAATTTGTGCACAACACCATTGTCTTTGTTTAGAGTGCTTAAGCTTAATATTAGCTTGGTATGTATATTATACATACAACGTATTTATTTTATAGTTAATAAATAAATCAATATTCCGATTAGAGAGTCGGCTATTTCAAAACGGAATCTTATCGAGTGCATTACTTTCAATGCCCAATAAGACCCCACTAAATAGCTCTTGAGACCGCCAGACCAATTAGCTAACACCAGTTAATGGATGGGCGGTACACCCAGGCGAATGCGTAATATTTGAACAAACAACTGATTTCAATCGTCGTTTCGTAAGGGAAAACAATTGAAGTTAATTTTTGTTCTCTCTCTCTCTCCGCAGAGTCAATTTGTGTTCATGTATTTATTGTACTTGGAAATGGCACATTTACTTTGCTGCTTCCGCTGTCGACACGAAATGAGTCCCCAAATATTTATACACGCAATTCTTTTACTTCACAAGTGGGTGAACTGGGGTGGAAGGGGGGCTGCAGGGCTAAATCCTGGGAGAACTTTTACGAAATGCAGTGTGTGATGGCACTCGGTAAACTTTCGCCAGCTGCAGCCATGGACAAGGACACGTCAACATCGATATTGTGTGACTATGGCCAACAATAATGCCAGCAGATCTCTGAATAATTCAGTGGCTATAATGTACGAGTAGGACAGGACAGGCCGAGCCAAAGTACTTAGCAATGCGGCCAGATGTGGTCGAGTGGTTCCCAAATGAAAACGAAATTAATAAATGATGAATCGCAACGGCTAGAGGGGGGTGGGAGTGGCAGCGGGTGTAAAAATGGGTGCTTGATGGGTGTGTACTTACCAAAATTCGACCAGTTGTTGTTTGACCCGAGATAAGCTCTCCAGCCCAGTCTTTTGCTTCTGTCATAAAGGTGCCCTCGAACTCCTGTTTGTTGCGGGACGCCTTCTGCTCCTTCTGCTTGGGATCGTTGGGTCCCAGGTCGGGCTCCTTGCGGCAGCAGATGAACGCGAATGCCCGCCATAGCAGCACAATGAGCAGGCCAGCAAGGAATGTAAAGATGCTGGACAGCAGAAAGCACCAGTACTTGCGAACTTTGAGACAATCATCGGCATCGAATGGTGAATCTGTTGGATCATCGGCCAATGATTCGACAGTGCTTTGATCACACCCCGACATCCCCTGCAAAACAAAACGGAACCAATTAGTCTCGATTCGCTGGCAATTAGTTGACTAAATTTAGCATAAATCAATACGATAACTGGCGGCAACATTCTTTGCGTCATACGCCTGACATTTCAAATCACTTGGGTATACATTCTATACGAGTATATGTACATAAATGTAGACTCTTATTCTTATAGTTCGGTATATATGTATGTACATATGTATGTATGTAGTTCAAACGTAAACAATAATGTGCCTGGCCAAGAAATGAATTCTTAAATATAAATATGCTAAGTATATTTTCCCTCCCAAAACATTCCGTGCATCGCGTCTTACATTTGTCAATGTGCTGCTGAAATTTGTGCCGATCAAGTCCGTTGCCATTTTTGCTGCTTACATTGCGGCCCAAACGGATTCTATAGTGTACAATAATATTGCGATATTTATTTAGTTTTCAAGTGCATACAAGAGACATCAACTTTGGGGCATGACGACACCAAAATCAGAAATCCGAAAGCCGAAATCCGAAAGCTACAACACACAAAATGAAACGGAACGAAAACTTGGCACGACTTTTATAAATAGCATCAAACAAATCTGTTATTTTTAAAGTGATCCACTCCGACACACGCACGGCGCGGCGCGGCACGGCACTGGCGACACGAGAGACGACAAAATTTCTCAAAACACTGGGAACATGGGATCTTGGGCAAAGGCCATCTATCCACTTGGGCACTGATTTCTGTATTCCCTGTATCAGATCTCGTATCTACCCGTGGGACTGGTTAAATGGAAATTTGTGTCCTGCACTCGCATTCGCAGTCACATTCGTATTAGCCAATTAATTTATGGCCAGAAAACTCTCAGGCAGGGGCCAACGCACTCACTGATTCACTACACACTATATACTGGCGTATAAGTGTGTGTAATTTGTATATGTACAAATATATTTCGTATGTATTATGTATCTGGATACTATATGTATCTGCAGTTGTCACACACGACGCGGCACGCACGGAAATTGCTTCGAATCGAATAGGGAGAAAAAGGAGGTACCGAGCGAACCGCACAACTGGCGTCCACCAACTGAACGGCGCGGCGCGTTTTCCAATTGCCCCGCCGACGGGGCCAACGATTGCGGAGCTCTTTGTTATCTCCTGGCGGCACGGGCTCACAGGCCTGCCTGCCTGCACTCTCACTCTCACTCTCTGTCTCTCTTTCTATAGTTCTCTGGGTCTCTGTGGGTCTCTATGAGTCTCCCGCTCTCTGGTCGTGTGCGTCTCGGTGGCTGACCGCGAAAAGTGTCAGCGCAGGCGACAAACTTGAATTTAATTAAAAGGCAACGTGAAGACAAAGAAAATTGAATTAGATATTCATTGGAATGAAGCGGATATACCCTAACACGGACATAACTTTTTATGGCGCTGATCGGAAGTCCTTAGAGGATGATCCAGTGATTCGATGCCCTAACAGGATCTAGCCATAAGAGTCATTTCATCGACCTACAATTTAGAGAGTATCATTCTTATATTCTCTTTAATATTAATATTCTCTGAAAGGCTTTCAGGGTCCCATTTGAAATGGAAGAGAGATGTAAAGTATAAAGTATAAATTACAATATAATTGTATGTAAAGTGCTTCACCGGAAGGGCTCTAGAAATAGTTAAATAAAGAGAAAGGATTTTAATGTTTTACATGGATGGAAGTAGGAAAGGAACCTTCGGACTTTTGACCCCATCATGAATTCTTCAATCGTGTTTATAAATGGGAAAGATCTCTGTATTTTCAAGACTCGATCTTAGGTCTAAACATCTCAATATGCTCTTTCAAAGTTTATTTCAGCAGAGCTCCCCAAAGGGACACGTGGCATCCAAATCCCTCTGCAAACTTGATGAAAAAGTTGCTGATACCCTTGGCAAGGGCATGTCCGCATATTGGAGACCTGTTCCCATGTGAGCGTCTGTTTCTCTGTGTGAGTGGGTGAGAGTTTTCTACAATGAATTATCGTTACAGCAAAAACAACAACGGCAGGCAGGCCGAATACGAGTATAAATAAATAAATTATGAGTTCTCTTCTATACATTTTTGTTTTATTTTCCTTCTCCTTTTGTTTTGTGTCTTGCCTCATATTTTCGTGTTCTTTTTGCATTCCTTTCTGTGTGACCTGACGGGCCCCGGGCAGCACTCGGCCTGGCCGAGGTCCTAATGGGTGCTGGGAAAGGGGGTGGTGGCTGGGTTAACCTGAACGTTAACGTTACTGCCACAGTTAACTCGAGCTAGTCACGCCATGTCGCCAGTTAGCTGTCGTTTCATAATTTACGCGCTTTGTTTGCCATTTCCTGCGGGGGCGGCAGGCAGCAGGCGGCAGGCAGCCGTGGTAACAAGTTGGCCCAGTTTTTGTTTGCACATGCCACTATTTCCACTGGCCATAATTGCTCATCTTCATCATCCTAGGCCCTAGTGCCCTGCCCCCGTATCATAGGCCAGCGGCATGCATTTTATTTTTAGTTTTCACTTCGTGTTTTTCTCTCATTTTCAACATTTTTATTTGCGATGCGATGCTTGGGCGGGGGTTATTAGGTTCTATGCTACGCTTCATTGCATTTACGCAATTAAAAATAGCTAAGGAGCAAAATTGTTATTCAATTAAATGTTGTTTCACTATTTTTAAGCAGCCATTCACCTTGAAATTATGTGTCAACCGGTGGCGTATACGCCACTGAAACCATTGAAATGAATAGAAAATTCAGGCTAAGGCAAAGGTGGCTCCCTCCCAGGAGAAAGCTTTGTAATCAGTGATTTAATTGCATTTACATGACAACGAAGGTTATTCACACAGCAATCCTTTGGGGGCTGTGGGTCAAGGTTGTTGAATCAGTTTTTGGCTAATCAAATGATTGCTGTTTACTTAATTGAATACACAATATATTGGATTGACTTTTAGGCATAGAAACTGTCACTTGAACACTTGTGAAACATTTTCACTTGACCTTAAACCACTTAATCGCAGTTTAAATATATGTTAACTCAAAGAACCTTCATCGATCCAGGCCAAAATGCATACTGCTGGGCTTTGATTCAATTATTTATATTTGTCTGGGGACTTAGCCCTGGGCAATGGGTTGTTCTGGGCGGGAATGGAACTTGGTCGTGGCGCCTTAACTGGACTTAAGATACTGTGCTTAGTCAGCAGAAACCAGCGCCAGAAAGTAGCTGCGACTAATGAATAGAAGGCGAAGATAGCGCACGATATGAATTATGCCGCCAGAGTGAACGTGAAGTGAACCCCACTGGCCGATTTGGCTGTCACTCAGCGGAGGGCTAAAGGTGGGGTAGAGCACAGCAATCTAACGGATGAAGTCACACGGCAGTCGCTGGCTTGATAATAATAATTTACATTGCGAACTATCGATTTTAGGGGGCGTGGGCGAGCCCCTGCTGACCAGATAGTCCCGCGTAGTACCTATCTAGACGCATGTCCGTCAAAGTCAAGCGCTGGGCACACCAAACGAACTGAAGGAATGAAAAGACAAAGACAAAGGCAGAGACAAAGATACAGATACAGACAGTACCTCGGGGACCCAGGCATGGAGCTGACAACTGACGAACCTGACAAATACCCTTCGACTTTCTGAGCAATTTATGGCCAGCACTTGGTCCGCTGATTGTGGCCGTTGATTGCCGGCCAGCGCCAGCCAGCACTCGTTTGGTCGCTGGCCCCCAAGGCCAGAGGGCTTAAAGCGCTGCACTTGGTCGATTGTGTGTTTGTGTGTGTGTGTCTTCTTTGTGCCACATTCTCAAAGGTCACGCGAGCCATTAGGAATGTTGGTAGCACCAGTTGGGTATGTTGCTATGGTGAGGGTCAAGTGATGGAAATCCCATTTATTAAATGAAGCGAAACGAATTCGATATGCATTGCATTGGTGGGAGAGTAAAGGGGCGCTTAATGTGCCATACGAGAGGTCTAGGAATCGTTTTGGACATACTAGGGCTTACATAGGGCTAGGGCAAGGGCGGTATACCCTCCCTATGAATACCACTTGCTTAGTTTGAATCTAAACAATGATTGAATCTATTCAATTGTAATGCAAATTATACATCATGACGTGGATTGTTTGTTTGATTGATTGATTGATTGGCCATAGCGCTGCTGACAATGTGATCTTTATGACTCGATTCGATAGTTCTGGCTAGCGATGGATGATATTTCATAGACGTAAGACATCGAGGGCTTTACCTTTGGCGAGATGGGCGGATAGAACGGTGGCAGTTCGTGACAATTTGGACACCAGGCCATGTCTGATGGATCGCTCTGTCTATCTCGTTTCCAATTAGACCCCTTGATGTTGTCGTTGTGGTTCTGCCTCTGCCTCTGGCTCTGATTCTGGTTCTGCTTGTGGCTGTCGTTCTTGTGGTTGTGGTTGTGGTTGTGATTGTAATTGTGGCCTCCGTTCTCATATTCGCTTTCTTCAGCGTGGTGTGTGTTTTTGTGTGTGCGTCAAATGGGAAAGTGTTTGGTTTTTCTTGGTGGTTTTTGGTGTGATGCGGTTGCAGGTGTGTTTGTGTGTCTAATGGGTGAGGGAGTACTCACCTAGTACAGGCTAAACCACCGAGGCAGGGCTCCAGGGCTGCCAACATTCACACGCTCAAATCGCACATCAATGTGTAGACGATTTGTGGGCTGTCGTTATTCCTTCTGCTGCTGCTGCTGCTGCTTCTGGTCCTCACAAATGTTGAAACGTGGAAATCGGATGCTTGACTTCTCCTTGAGACTTTTCCTGGCTGGCTATTTCATATTTGACTTGAATTTGTTTTATTTGACTTGATTTTCTTCCGGACTAGAATTCCCTTATCACCATCTTTAATATTATCAGTTTCATTGTGCGCTTGTTTGCTTAGTTGTTTCTTTTGTAATTCTGATCGATAGTTTTTTCGAATTTGAATTCAAATCAATTAAAAATTCTTTTATTCACACTGCTCATTTTTGTTGTTATTTTTTCCTTTGAGAATACTGCTTGTTTGTCCACGAAATATTCCTCGTTTCGTTGCTTGAAAATGTGTTAAGCTGCAAGAGATTTATTTTGGGTTGGTTTTACGGGAGTGGGGAGGGGGGGAAATATTAAATATTATTTAAATTGGCATGGGCAATTAATTATGTTTTTTAGTCACGCTGTCAGTGGTTTATTTATTCAATGATTCGTTTATAATTTGTTTAAGTTCGTTTTCATTTCACTCATTAGTTTTGTCACATACATATGTAGTTTTTGTTTCATTTTCACTTCCATTTACAAATTTTCGTTAAAATTCCACCCAAAAAAAAGACCGTTCTTTTTTGAAAAATGTGCATTCATTGTGACTACGGAATTGGCGTTGTTTGCGGAAAATCCGGAAAAAATACGGCATTCGGAAGGAGCAAATACAAGGCGGCCAAGTAAATAAATAAATAAAGATGCGAAACAAACTTCAAAGCAAAAACAGCAGCCACTCGTTCTCTCTCTCATTTTCTATTCCCCCATGCATGGCTCTCTCTCTCTCCCTTCCCGTAACAAAATGGCGCCTGCGCCTTGTTCCGTTTCCGAATTCCGTGCAAGCGGAAGCTTTTTCTTTCAATGGGGAACGTCGCACATGAATTTGTGTTAAGCATACGCAATGTTGCAGCCAAAAATGTTTTAAAATGATATTGAATCCTTTTGACTTCATTGAATTTTGCTTAGTTCTAGCAGTTCTTGTTTTCCGCCGACAGTTTTGAAGGATCTGGGGGCAGCCAGGTAGTGGTTTTCTGTTACCTCTCTTCGTCCTAGTCTCTGTGCAGCTCCCTGCGGCATGTCGTTGAAACGGAAACACACTGCCCTAGTTTTTAGTTTCCCTTCGTGTCACACACACACACGCACATTCGCGAGCATGCTCACCCACTCACACACGCAAACAAACAACCAGGTATGGACAAAGGCGCACATATTCAGGCAGTTAACAAGCTGCTTAACGTGACTGCCAACAATGGAAAACAGGACAAAAACCGAACGAAATGAAAGTCGCATTTTCATAATAAATAAACGGGCGACACAAATTCCTGCGATTGCCTGCAATCCTCTCAAAAGAGTGGTAGTGGGAGGGCGAGGGCGAGGGCTCTGGCTCGGGCTCACGAAGAAAGGGCCACTGAAGGGGAAATGTAAACAGAGCTGAAGACTCGTTGTGGCCGCGCATTGAACTCGGGGCTTCGGTTCGGGGCTTAATTTCTTTGTAGGTATCTACTCCCTGATACGCACACACACGCACGCACTGAGATACTCTGACACACAGATACTCTCGGCCAGTGACTGACTGACACACATATACCAAGAAACGCGCCCACGAAGGCAACGAACAGCAAACGGACAACGAGTAGGAAACAACAAAAATAACATTGACGATGTGAATGTGAATGTGAATGTGAATGTGGATGCGGATGAGGACGGGGCCGAAGCGCGCAACGAGCTAACACGGTGTGGGGACAGGACTGGGACAGGGACTGGGACGACTCTCCTCGCAGGCAGAAGGGCCCCAAAACGAAACCAACGAACGATACAACTGTATCTCCGGCCTGGCCCATCGACTTTATCATCGTGTCCTTTCGCTGGGGAGCTTGTGGTGTGTTCTCGTTTTGTGCGTTTGCATGTAAAAGAAAAACTGGCTCACTGTGCCGTATCTATGTTCTTATGGATGGCGCATGTGGCTACGTGTGTGTGTGTGTTGCTTTGTAAGTGTTGATTTCAACGAATGTATCTTTTAAATGAAAATCTGCAGCACCAGCAATTGAAAACCAAAGTTTTTTCCTTATAGTTTTCCTCTTGAAGATTTCTTAAATTTAATTTTTGTTAATTTTTTGATTTATATTCCACGCGTGTTTCTTAAGAGCACACAATTTCAATTTCCATTTACAGACACTCGGCCACACACGCACACCTCTCTCGGTCATGCTATTTTAATTGAATTTCCTGTGTATATGTGTGTATAGCACATTCTCAGGTTTTTCTTCCACACAGACCGACCGTCCGTTTTCAACGGATACCGAATTTTGCACAATTGCCATTTCGTTTCTCAAAAATTATGATCATAATTGGTTGGGTTGGATTTGCGTCAGGCCATTCATGTTTTCATCCGTTTTCGTTTTCGTTTCGCCCCGTAATTGGCATACGCTGTTGGAAAATTTTTCACTTTCCTGTGTTTGTGCGTGTGTTGGTGTGGGTACAAGTCCATATACACGTATGTATATATTAAAGGCAGTTTTCTTGACACTCGACACCAGCGCACTCACACTCTCACACACTCACAGCACACATTTACACAGAGTCACACGAGACGCGCACGGAAAAATGAAGACCAACCTTTCTCGTCAGCAGCGTATACAGTTCTGTTCTGCACGATGTGAACTCGGATGACTTGTAACTCGGTGCTTGGCACACGGTTCAAGCTCGCCTTTGCCTTTGCCTTTGCCTTTGAGCTTTTTCGGAGTGTTTTTGGTGGCATGGGCCTCCGGGTATTCTCGATTATTAAAACTGGCGCCAAAATCCATTCAGTTCATGTGACCGCGTTTGTCTACATGGTGTGTGTGTGTGTTTGTGTTTAGCTGTGCCGTTAGTTTGTTGCCTGGCACACCTGGCGTATGTGAAATAATTTACAGAAATATACAGCATACTTTTAGGCACACTTAAATCTCATATACAAAATCTAAACTTATATTTGAATTATTTAGCTTCAAAGCTAAGAGGCTGATTACAATAAGGCTGCGTCATTCGTTTTTGTGCCTTTATGCTTTAACTTTGCGAGATGTTGTGGACAGCTGCTCTCGCTGGTGGTCCTGCATAAAAAAATAGCACTTGAGATACAACATTTGTTGTATTTTCTTTGCTTTGATTACTCATCTGCTCCTCCGGAGACCTGCCCACACTCCTGGCTAGCACCCCTACGTTACGTTCCCCGATCTTCAGCAGCATCTGGCCACGATTCATCTCATCCTCCACCAGATCCATAATTACAAATTTATTAGTTAGACTTAGCTTCAAACAAGTTATGCCAAATATCTCATTTGTCAATCTAAGAGTACAGGGTATAATAAGCTGTTTTCACTAATGCCGCGTCTTGCGTCTTTGCGGCTTGCCAGAGACGCAGTTTTTAAACATATGTACATTGGATAAGCATAGGTGCGTGGCAAAAAGTTAACTTATGTTTGCGATTTTGTTGCGTTTTTTCGAAATGCCTATAATCCAGAAACAATTAATTTAAACTAATTTTATCATTAGACCAACCATGTGGTTGATTTATAAAACACACGTATTTATTGGCTCTAAAACTCAATAGCTCAAATTTGTGCAAGCTTAAATACGAATTCTGAGTTATTGAGTTAATTCAATTGAGATAGGACATCGTTCAAATTACTGATTCAATTTTTTCTCCCTCTCTAGGTCACACACCTTGCACACACAATAGTCACCATGAGCAGTTACCGTGTAGATATAATGAACAAATTAACCCACTTTGGACCAGTGGTTATTCATCTGTTAAAATATAAATGTTTTTTAAATACGGCATATTTCGACATCGAATTATGATAATAATTATTCAATAAAAATCAAGAATAATAATTATAATAATAAATTTTCAATAAAAATCAAGAATAATAATTATTCAATACAAATCAAAAATAATAATAATCTTGCAAAAATAGGTACATTCATATATACATACCTATGTATATACATGTATGTATAAAACAAATGAGAATCTGTGCAAAATTAATATTTTAAATAAGCTTGGAAAAAATAATTTTTATATTAAATTAAGTAAGGTATAAAGATCTCCTTACTCGTAGCGGATACCTGTTGAATAGCAACAGTGACGTAACATTCTACACACTACGTTTCATTCCGTACACACCTTATTAAACAAAAATTCATTAGAGAGGAGTAATTTAAATTAGCACATCTTGTAGAAATATGATCTATCAACCGGATAAAACTATGTGTTCAGCTATGGAGTTCTTAGCTGGCTAGTAATATCAAATCGAATATCAAAATCGAGTAATATGGTCCAATCCTTGGCGAAGAACGATTAGCCCATTGTAGACCAAGGAGTTATTTCGAAATTCCACCGAAAATAATCAAAATTTAATCATTTTAGCACAGTTCAGCTGAAAGATATCATGGTTTTTTTTAAGTTCAAAGGAAAGGCGGCATGGATCTACAAGAAGATTTAATGCTTTCCGCCATTAACCCCCGGTCGTTGAACTGTTTAAATGGAGGGGGCTTAGGTGGACTAAGCACGTTCTGTTTTGTTCGTCATACAACGACCGTAACCGGCTTTGATAATCCTGCCAAGAAACCGGACTAACTTCGTCCTAAACACCCAGGGGAACAACAGCAAGACAGCTAAAGAATCAACATGAAAACGGCTGTGCTGGGCGGCGGCCTGAGTGGCCTCTCCGCCGGCTATTACCTGTTGCGGCGATTCGGCAATCCTCTGACCATCTACGAAGCCTCCCCGCGAGTCGGTGGCTGGATACGGACAGAGGCGCGCAGGGATCGCGACTTTATATTTGAGACTGGACCACGCACTATACGTCCCGTTGGTATACCTGGAGCCAATACGCTGGAGCTGATGGAGGAGCTGCAATTGCCCCTGAAGCCAATCCCTCGGAGTCATGTGGCGGCACGGAATCGCATGCTGTATGCCAAGGGCCAGCTGTGTATGCTGCCCAATAGTCCCAGAGGACTGTTTGGCGTCAAGCCGCCATTCACTCAACCCCTGTATAAGGCACTGCTCCACGATCTGTTCACGGGGAGGACTCTGGCCAGGAACGGGGACGAGTCGATATACAGCTTTGCCGAGCGCCGCTTTGGCAAGGAGATAGCCGAATACGCCATCAGCCCCATGATCTGTGGCATTTGCGCCGGCGATGCCAAGCAGATCAGCGTTCGCTTCCTAATGGAGGAACTTTTCGAGAAGGAGCAGAAATACGGCGGCGTGCTCAAGGGCACCCTATATGCCCGCTTCGAGGACAATTTAGGACAAGATCAGCCTAAACTCCATGTCCAGGACCTGCAGGAGAAGTGGGCGATGTACAGCATCGAGGGTGGATTGGAGGTACTGCCTCGAGCCATGCGCAAGTATCTCGGCCAACACAACGTCAACGTGCAGCTAAACAACGCGTGCAAGGCTTTGACATTCAGCAAAAGTGGAGTCCGCATGTCCTTACGCAATGCTGATGTCCCTGTGGACCATGTCGTGAGCTCCCTGCCAGCCTACAAACTGGCTCCACTCTTGAAGCCACAGCACCCCTCGCTGTGCGAGCAGCTCCTGGAGATTCCCTATGTGGATGTAGTGGTCGTCAACATTCAGTATAATGGCAATCAGCTCAAGCAGGACGGCTTCGGTCTGCTGGTGCCTCCCGTCGAAAAGCTGCCCATTTTGGGTATTATCTTTGATAGCTGCTGCTTTGACATGAACGGCAACACGGTGCTAACCGTGATGATGGGCGGTCATTGGTTCGACCAATGGTTTGGCCATCAACCCAGCCAGAAGCAGATTCTCGATATTGCCACCAAGTACGTGCGCCAGATACTCGACATCCAGGAGGAGCCCAATTTCAGTCGCGTCCACATTCTCCTCAAGTGCATTCCACAGTATACCGTGGGCCACAAGGAACGCGTGAAGAGGATCCGCAAGTATCTGAAGGACTACAAGCTGCCCTTGTCGCTGTGCGGTGCTGCCTTCGATGGCGTAGGCATCAACGATGTTATACTGTCGGCTCGTCGTCAGGTGGACGCCATACCGTAGTCCTTATTGATTTCCCCCGTTTGCTCCCAGTTAAAAGATCATATTTTTTGGCCTTTTCTGTAAATTTCCTAAGCTGGTTTGTGTGTAGTATTCTTTTTGTACATAAAGATTCCACGTAGCCGTTATCGACGCTTCGTTTTACTTGCCAAAGCCGCCGAGGCACGGCGGACTCTTCTCTGGTTCCTGCTCAGGCTCCCACTGCTTCGGCGTCTTGGCCTCAATGGAAAGAGCGTGCATGAACTCAAACCCGGCTGCCGTCAGCGCGTTCTTCACTGTGTCGTTGACCAATCGATGGCGCTACAAGAATTTCACACTTCATCAATTAAACACCATCAATTTCGGGTCACAAACGCTGTACCTTGATTAGAGTCAGATCATTGAACTTCTCCGAAACCACCAGCACTCGAAAGTGGGACTCGGACATCTTGGGCACATTGTGCTGGGGCGATTCGTTAATAACTTCCAGGAACACCGGTTTCAGTTCGGTTGTGAGCGCCTTTCTCATGGCCGTCTCAATGGGTGGATACTGTGTCGCCTGCGACATGGTAGCCTTGGAGTATATGTAGCCTAGGGCGCTGCTTCTGGGGGCAAGTTGAGTCAGTTTTTGTGCGGAAACTCCAGCAATACTACGAAAAGTTGAGGCTAACATGTTTTCCAGTTTACTTCGCACACACACAGCTGTTCACGATTACATAAACCAGCTGGGCACCCAGAGCTGCATTCCCAGCAAACTATCGGTAGCGCTATCGAATTTGAGTTTCAGAATGGGGGGAAAATCGAAGGCCTGTGTTTTATATCTAAAATTACTTTATTTGGGTGCCAAAATCAACAGTTGACGCTCTCCGCGCACTAAAAAAGTGTCTTATGTCTAAAAACAATTATGCGACAGTATTGTGTGTCCAAAACACATTTCACAGTCGATTTAATAGTCAACCAGTTTCTTGAGTTTTGGCGGTGCCGAGATGACGACACGTCCCCGACTTGGGCCACTGTTGCTTCTTTGGGCATGCTCCGAATCCCGGTCCCTGTCTCGCCCACCACGAGTCCTTTCCTGATGCTGCTGCTGTTGCTGCTGGTGATACTGTTGCCTGTACCGCTCACGTTCTCGATTCCTTTCCATACTCCGTTCGCGTTGTCGCCGACGCCTCGACTGACTGCGACGACTGCGTGATCCCCTCCGCTCGCGGCTTCCACTACGCCGACGGCTGTGCGAACGGCGCTTCCGGTCCATGCGGCTCCCGCTCCTCGAGCGCGATCTCTGCCTGCGTTTGTACCTTGGACTGGGACTACAAGTGCGCCGCCGCCGCTCGGTTCGACTGTTGCTCCTCCTAGTGGGCTGCTCGACAGGACTCCGCTTGCGACTGCGGGATCTGCTGCGACTGCGACGGGTCGGGGGCTGCGGGAGCTGGCTCTCCGACGCTTCCGACTCCCCATCACTGCCCGACAGCTTGCCACTGGAGGGCGTGCCGTACTTGTGCCGCAACTCGCGGCGCCTGTGAATATAGAGATGTGAGAGGACTGACCAAGAGCCACCCACAAGCACGATACCCACCTTCTACGAAGCTTCAGCGCCAGTTCGCGCATCTCATCCTCGCGCTCCTGCTGCTGTTGACGCTCTCGCTCCGTCTTCTCAATCTCAGCTCGCTTATCGGCCTTATCTGAAAAGTGTATTCTCTGTTTAGTATGGATCTACTCTGGGCGGGACTGTCTACTAATGCATTTGGTGAACATCACACTACTACACTCCGAAGTGGCTTACATTGCCGGTTGAGCAGGTTCTGCATTTTCCGCTTAAGACGCTCGCGCAGATTGGGTCGTCCACTGCTACTGCCCCATTGTCCGTGTCCAGAGTGTCCCTGTAAGAAGCACCCCCAAGCGCATGTTTAGCAAGTTTCAGGTTAAGGTTTCATAGGGGGAGCAGTAGGAGTCAGTTGCGGTCGAAAGTGCTGTGTTCTGTCCGACAAAAAAACTGGACACAAAACGGATGCATCAACAGGGGATCGATCATACTGAGTAGTCACATAGTCAAAGGACCTTTAGAGTGGTATAACTGTCATTGATTTGGTTTTGATTTTGGTTTTGGATTTTGAGCAGGTTTAAGGTTAAGACGTGAAAATTTTGGTGGTGTACTCCGGTTGGGTGAGGCAATGAGACACTTGGCTTTGCTTACTGACTTTGGTTTCGGTAGCAGAACTATATTTGCCTGTTTGATTACCCGTGCTGCATGTTGACGGCATCGCTGGGTGGTGGAGCGCATGCGATCGCTCTGACCTGAAACAGAGACGGAATAAACCCATTTAGATGACAATCGAAGGGCTGCTAAGGGTGGTTCTGCCTCTACTTTACCGCTGGCGCTGCATCACCAAACTTACGCAGTATCCGCTTCCATTTCATCGGAATCATCGGCTGGTTGCTTATTGCTCTCTGGCTGCAGCTGCTCCTCGTTCTCGCTGGCCTCGCTGTTCTCGCCGCCTTCCGACAACGATGAGGAGGAGGTATCGTTGGCTCGTTTCCGGCCATAGTAACGTTTGAGTGGCGGCGGCGGTGCCTCCACCACCTGCGGTAGGGCGGGTACGGGAACTGCGGGAGCTACGGGAGCTGGAGTCGTCGTGGTCAAGCCGAGGACTCGCGTGGGCAACGGATAACTAATCATGGGCGGGGCTGGTGCCCTAGGCTGTTGCAGTTGCTGCTGCTGTTGCTGTTGCTGCTGCTGGAGTAGCTTCACCGCTGTCAAAGTGGATGTGGTTGTTGTTGTGGTTGTTGTACTCAGGCAGTAGCCGCCTTCCGCCGCTGGAGGAGCCGGCGGTGGTGAGGTCTTCTTTTTGGTGCGACTGCGACGACCGGAATGGGAGCGAGAGCGCGAGCGACTGCGTCTTCTGCGTCCCGCCTCAAAGGAACTGGCACTGGAACTGCGCGAGGAGTAAGAGAACCGCTTTCGTGATCGCTTGTAGCTGGGACTGCGGCTCTTGTAGCGTTTCCAGGAGCCAGACCGAGAGCGAGAGCGGGAACGAGACCGCGATCGAGACCTCGATCGGGACCTAGATCTCGAGTAGTACCTGCGCCGACGTCTGGACCGTGTCCGGCTGCGTCTGCGGTAGCTGCGACTTCGGCGATTTCGTCGCCGGCTGCCGCTGCGACTCCTACTGCCGGATGCACTGCGGGACCGTGACCGAGAACGCGTCCGACGGCGACCACGGCGCTTGGTCGTCTCGTTCATCAGCTTCAGCTTGTCCAGATTATCCTTGACCTTCTGGGCATACGTGACAGAGCCGCCAGCACCGGAGCTGGCGATGGCCGCCCCAGTGCTAGCGTTGATGCAGGATTCGCCCAGTGTGGGGCCGGGCTTGGACAGATTAATGGTGATCTTCGAGTGCGGCTGCATTTCGTCCTCGCCGCCAAATGAGGTAATATAGGTGATCTTCTCGGGCCCAGCCTCGGCCGGGGAGGGTGAGCGTGACTCGCTCTCCTCCTCTTTATCGTTCTTGCCCCCCTTCTTGTCTTCCTTGGCCGCATAGCTGGGCGGGCTGAACGGCCGATTGGCAATGCGTCGCTCCTTCTGCGCCCGCCGTTCTCTGCGCGACTTGCGGCCGCTCAGCAGCATCTTCTCCTGCTCCTCCTCGCGGGCAATGCGCAGGGCATCGGCCTCGTCTGCATCCTTGGTGAGATGCGAGAAGAAATCATTGCTCTTCATGCCATAGTTCCGCCCACAGGCGTTCAGCTCGTGGGCCTGGGCCGTGTCCAGCTTCCCAATGTCTATGGACACGTCCATGTCGATGTCCGAGTCCGATTCATCGGAACCTTCGCCCTTGTCGCCGCCGCCTGTGGCGGTAGCTGTGGCCCCTGCTGCTGGCGCGTTCATGGAATGGCCAAAGGGCTGTGGTCCAATTGTGGCTGCTCCCGCATCGCCCGCATCCTCATAGGAATAGCCAATGGTGGCGCCTCCCGTCTTCTGCTTTTTCTTGGCCAGATTGCGCTCCGCCTCCAGCTGGGCATTGGCCCCAAACTGCTCCTCGAGGTACAGCTGGTGCAGAAACTTGTCCTCGCTGACATTCAGGAAGTCGTTCTGGGCCAGAATCCGGTAGCGTTCGTAGTTCAACTGCCGCTCCTCGGCCGTCATGTCCGTGTCCGCATCGCCACCCTCGCCGCTCTTGCCCACAGGCGGAATGTAGTCCAAATGGGCGCGCACATCGAACCGATCAATCAGATTGTCCTGCTGTCCCTGCCACGGCACACTGCAAAGAACAAGGACATGTGCACTTTAGCCACGTTTCGCTTTGCATAATTGAAAGGAAAGGCAAAGAAAATTTTAAACTCAATATCACTTGCATGATGGCGGCACCATCGCCCGCTGCCGCTACCGCTGCGTCCAGGTAAATCTTGCTCCGCCTGCCATGAAGCTGCAGGAACTGTGTGGGATCCGCCTGGATTTTATCGTAGAAATATTGCCGGCGCTCCGCCCGCTTGCGGTAGTCCACAATCAAACCGCGTATCTTGCGCTCTTGCTTGCGAGCCTCATGCCACATAATTAATAGCTTGGCGCGCCACGCGGCGACGCACTTATTTTCTCACGTGAACTTCTTTAAATCCGGCAAACAATTAATAGGAAAAAGGGGGCGCACAATCAGCAACACCTTTTACAGCAAACACCACGCCCTTCCAATATTTAGACCGATTTTACCGGCCTTTGGATCAATAACCGCACCGCCATCGTCAAATAGTAGTATTTGATTGTGTCATTTAATGAACAAAAAACAAAAGCATAAAACGTAAGAGTGTGCAGTAAGTGTACTTTCGCGTGCGCCAACAATTGTTTATCAATTCGATTTTAGTCTCGAGGTTTCAAGTTCTGTGTCTGCATATGTTTACGGGGTCGCGTCGAAAAAATTTCTGAGACTTTGCCACTTTGATCAATCTGATTGCCGCATTATACCGCCGAAAAGAGAAATATAAAAAAATCTCGGTTCAAAATTCACGGCGGCGAAATTCATCATCCCCTTTTAGGGGCCTATTTTAGAAATGGCTGCGAAAAGTTGGGTATGGTAACAGCCAATTCGGCCCAGAAAATGCAACGTTTTCAAGGTAGAATCCACACCTTTCGTTACATACCTTGGCATACAAATCGGCTTTTTACCTTCAAGGTATATTATCAGTCAGGTTCATATGAAACTTATAATTTGCCTTGGCTGTTTTTTTGCCTAGTGTCCATACCCCTTTATAATAACCCATTAAAAAAGACGACTCGTCTGACTCCAAAAAATACCGCAAAATATCGCGTCGAAAAAGTGTCTAAGACTTTTCTTTACTTTGTAGTTGCATTTTCCTACCATTCAGTGTGACTAACCCTCAGAAATATACCGAAATATACCGTAAACATACGGATGAAAAAACGAACTTCGTATTTTAAACCTCATTATTTAAACAGGATAACAATTTGATTCTAAGAACAAAAAAAATTCATAAAACTTTTGAGAGAAAGGGGGTGTGGACTGCAGGTATAACGGCCCAGAAAATGCAACGCATGCAGGTAGAATCCCCCCTTTTTATAGCATACCACGAGAAAAAATTGTATTTCTCTGATCTGATACAAAAATTAAGTGTAATTAAAGTATTTAAATGGCAACTGAAAGACCGACTGACTGATACATATAACGCCAAAACCATCCAATAGAATTCTATTTTTGAATCTGTGCAACGACCAGGGCTGGACGATGTAAAACCATGTTGGGGCGAACTCTCAGAAATGGCGTGTATACATACAATAATTTATGGTTTAATAGTTTCAATAATACAATTTTATTAATTAATGTAAATTAGTCGCAAAAGCAAAAACGTCTCATGTGACCGTTAAACATCTGCAAATGGAAAGTCTTATTTTTTGAACCAACGACCATTATTTATTTTCGCTGTTGGCAGCGCCGCTGGGCGGGATCTGCGGCTGCGCATTGGCTTGGGGGATGGAAAACAACAAAAGGATAATAGATAACAAGCAAAACTGGAATGAGCCACAACACAACAATTGTCTCTCGGCGCCTTTTGCGGCATCGATTTTAAGGGGGACACATCCACATCCGCACATCACACACATCCTTTGCAGACAGGACAGCAGGACAGGGAGACTGGGATTTAGCAAACTAGAACAAGACCAGCAAGTTTGCGGAACCAGTTTTAATGTCAGATAGACGTTACTATTTCACATCAGAGCAACGATACAATACCCCGGGCGCCTTGGACAATGATTGTGCCGAAGATGGGCTTTTGTATCCCCGCCGGGATAGCAACAATGATAACGAAGACGACAACGACAACGACAACGACAATGGGGCCAATGAGGACAATGAGCCGGATGCGGACAAGGACGACGACTCTGAGTTCCTGCAGGACGTGCCCTACTCATCCAGCAGCATTGACCGCAGCTCTGTGGGCTCCATACCCTGGGCAGACGATGCCATCAAGAAGAACCTGCTGGACTGGGAGCGGGTGGAGCGCATGCTGAGCGGTGAGGAGGAGCTGCCAGAAAAGGAGCCAGAGCTCCGGCACGAGATCGCCGATTGGCAGCACAAGTTCCCCATGCTGGTGGGCCGGAAAGTGGGAATGCGGTCGCTGCGCCATCAGAGCTTCGACAGCCAAACGAGGCGCGACGACGAGTCCGTGGACATAGATTCCATTTCAAATCTGAGTCTGAACTCGCTGGACGATGATGATGATGAGGATATTGAGGACGATGGCTTTCTAACACCCACGGCAGAGCCCCAGAAAGAGCACCAGCAGCCTCGCAGCTATCTGCGCCCCACCCACAATCTGGTGGACCTCCTGGATCGCGATCTGCGCGTCACTTCGGTGTCGGTGAAGCTGCTTAAGCGACAACGCTCCCAGCAGCAGCAACAACACCACCAACCACAGCAGCTGCCCCAAAAACTGAACTCGGCCACGCCCCAGTCGGCACGCCTGCGGATGCCGCCCATACTGAACGTCCTGGACACGAATCGTCGGTTTCGCGGCCTCCTCAACAACCGCAGCTTCGTGCAGCTAACGCAGGTCCAGCAGCAGCAGCAGCAACAACAACAGCAGGCCAAATCGGCGGCCCTGACTCATGCGAGCAGTGCAGAGCGTCGACAGTATCAGTATCACCATGCGGGCAACCGCTCCGCCTGGCACATGCCGATGGCCGCCAGCCGATTCTTCTCGAACAACAAGAACGCCATTGTGCTGCCGGCATTGAATCTGAGTCGCCACAGGGACTACGGCAGAGCCACGGCCGCCACCACAACGGCCACGTCCAGCCAGAGCAACTCGAGCGGCGGCGGCGGGCACAATAGTCACAGCAACAGCAACAGTTCCTCTCGCACCCTGCATCCATTCGCGCTGCCGACCAACTCGAGCAACACACCGTCGACGGGTCGCTCGATCTCGGCTGCAGTGCACCACCCGCGCTCGGAGTTTGTCTCCAACAGTGCCTTCTACATACCGTACAGTGCCTCGAAATTCAAAGCCTTCAAGTAACCTCATGACATGTATACAACTAGCAATAAAACTGAACTTAAAGGAGGCTTTATTGGTCTTTATTCCTTGCAGACGGAAGCTACAAGCCAATGTTGTCCAGTCGCAGACGGCCATCGTGTTCGGTTAGGTAGAGGGTATCGGCTAGGCATTGCTCTGTTATGAGCTCCTCCACACGGTCGTTCATCTACGGAAGAGAGGAGATTATTCAGAAGGTGCGTCGGGAGATGGAGAAATTTCCTGCTTACCCCTTTTGCATTACGATCGCCAAGCACATCGGGATACTTGAAGGCTGGGCCAAAGTTCACGCTCACAGTGGCACTCTTGTGTATGGATATGGCGGGAAAATAGCTACCCGCATAGATGTCCTCGAAGGCCACGCCCTGCGACTCTCCATTCTTGAAGAACTCGATGCGGCTGCCCTGCAGTATGTGAAGATTCTTGAGCGTTTCATTGATCTTATCCTTGTCCTCGTAGTACAGATGTGACTTGAACTTCACCAGCGGCTGTAAAGGATTTCCAGTTTCCAGTCAGAAACATGGGCATGACGGTGTATAGGCATGTCTTACCCGATCCTTAAATGTATTTGGCAGATACTCCAGAGATGCCTCCTGAGGCAGCTCAATAAGGAATCCCAGGGTATCGCCCTCCATGTAGGATTCGCTGTAGTGCTTGCCATGGCTCTCTGTGAACTTGGTGCCCTTGCGCGATCGCCAGGAGTAGCCGAACTTGTCGTAGCCCAGCGGGGCCTGTAGATTGCCATACTCTCGACCCCACCCCAAGCGCGTTGCAGCTCCCTCGGGCATCTCCTCGATGGTGATCTCGTAGTACCAGCAGCCGCGATTAACAGCTGCAAATGGGTGGGGAAATCAGTCGCTTAGATCTCAGCTGGGAGCTTTATTCTATGCGTACTTACAGTGTGTGGCCCGCACCATGCAGTAGCCACGCTCCCCCGTCACCGCCAGTCGATCCTCGCTGATCTTCAGCTGAGGCGCCCGATCGTGCAGGGCCAGCAGGACCGCATGGGGAACCAGGGTGCGGTACAGCCAGCCTGGTATGGGCTTGCCCGCCCAGTCTGAGCTCTCGTCGAACTCCTGCCTGAATGGAGCATGCGGATCGGGCTCGGCCAGTATGTAGCGATAGCCGTCCTTGTTGAACGGATGTTCCAGGGGATAGCCATGTGGTGGCAGCTTCACGTTGGCCGTAATGTCGGAGCTGGGGCGGCCCTTCTTCCCGGTGGGTCCCGAATCTGTTCCAGGAAATTTGCGCTTCTGCCTGTTGTTCTTGGCAAGATTTGCTGCGGAGAGGGAGTGGGAGAGGTGTTAACTGCTGCGGGCGTACGTGACCGGCCATAAAAGGGATTTGGGGCAAAGTTCGTTTCGGATTGCAGTTATTACAGGCTTACATTCCTCCTCGTTGAGGCTGGCCAACGTTGACGTCATTGCAGGACACAAAAATTAAAACAATAAATGAGGAGAAGAGAAACCCAAAGAGAGGAAGAAAACTACAAATTGCGTCGCGCTTAAAATCAAAAGCAAAACCAAAATCAAATTAAAATCAATTCCACACACACGCAGAGCGCGGGGCGGCGAAGCCAGCAAAATATACAACAAAATAAAAAGCGTAACTATTTTTCTTTTTTGCAATGAATGAGTTCTGAGCGAGGAGTGCTTCTGATAGCCCCACCCCGCCCCACAATCTTAATACGTGGGGCCTACCAGATGTGCGCTCGGACCAACGGGCCAAGGCAAGGTACCGGAATGGAAGGTAAGTCAGCCCGAGGGTAGGCGCCTCAAGACTTTTGTGCAAACACCAACCCATACACATGTATATATGTTGCGTATGTTTTGCTATTTTCTGATAGAATTTTGAACAATGGGAATCCCCAGAAAGAGGGACGCCTTACCTTCCATTTAGCATGCCTTGCACTGGCTCTCTTTCGGTATCTGTGTTTTGGCACGACTCTTGCATGTGTGTGTGTGTGTGAGAGAGTGTGTGCGAATACAGTGGCCAAACAGAAACTATGCGAAACGATCTTGGGCTTTCCTTCTCGCTCTTTCAATTGTTTGATTCGCAAGCACACGCAGAACAGCCGGGGCCATAGAGAGAGGAGGGGAACTTTTGTTTGGGTAGGTGGGAGACAGTATGCAAAGCAGAATGAGCAATAAATACTGCAACTTCAGAGACGAGAGACCCCAAAATCAGCTGTACAGACGGTGTTGTCCATTTAGCTTTTCCGCCAGAAATTTGGCCCTGACAACCTGTGGATTCTGCGTATGTGGATTTGGCTGAGGAGGAATGGAGTCACGTCTGTTTTGTTCCAAGGTAGTCTCTCAGTATAGTTTCGGATAGAGTGCATGTCGAAACTGATCATATGATCATTAGATATTAAACAACAGATAGAAACGAAGCTCTTCTACCACCGATCTACTGATCTATGTTTTCGGCCCCCAAATCTAGTGTTTCTGTAAGTCTCACCTTGTGTATAGCCATCCTCGGTGAGCCGCAGAGCACCCGTCTTGCTCATGCTCTCATAGTTGGGCTTGATGAGGCGCAGGTCCTGGTGGAACAGCCCGTACATGGCACCGTGCTCCAAATGCTCCTCGTAGGTGAAGAGGGTTTGCACATCCTTGACCAGGGAACGCTGGACGGTGCTGTACCAGGACTGGGTGAGACGGCGCGGCATTGTGGTCATGGCCTCCCAGTACTGCTCGATGTAGGGAATGATCTCCTTGTCCTTGCTAAATTGGATTTGACGCTTGCCATCACGCAACGCCGCCTGCTGCATGTTGGCAATGGCGCAGTGGCACATCTGGGAAATGGCTGAAAGAAGGCAATCCATTATGTGACCACGACAAGTAAAGATCTAGTTCCACTTACTGGCCTGGCTCTTGCGGAAATTCTCCAGACCCGTGGCGGAGCAATTTTTGCAGACGAACACATAATTGGTGATGAATGGCAGTAGTTTTCCCTTGCCCAGCTGGTAGGACACGCAGGACTCGTGGACCCAGCGCGAACAGGTGGCACAGAGCAGCTCGACGAGGTTCAGGTTGCGCTCTTTCCCGCTAAAATGCAGAATGTTCTTATCATTTGTTCGCTAATTACAGCGATGGTCATACCAATAACAAAAGCCGGCCGCCGCCGCTCGCTGCTCTGCGGATTTCTCCTCTTCAGTCGGGAAATTAACGTCGGAACTGGACTCTGTGGGTGAGCTGGTCTCCATTGGGCCCTCTTCCATGGCAGTGTATAAAATCAGTCTTTCTTTTTAATTCACAAAATCATGTAAACAATGACAAAAAGTCGCCAAGTGTTACCATGTCCTAGGGCTGCACAGCCATCGATTGTTTTGGATAGATTTTTTCGTACATCGATATATTATAAAGAAAATAAGGATTTCAAAGGATTTCAAAATTAAGGTAAGGTAATGAGCGCAACTAGGTCGGAGCAAATTAAAGGTTCCACCAAGTATTATCTAAAATATTCGATGGTCTTGCAGTAATATTATTACGTATTGCACCGTTGGTTTGTGTGGGCGCCAGAAAGAAATAGATGGTATAGAATTGGGGAAATGTTTCTCCTCCCAGGGTCCACTGAACGTGGAAACTAGTCAGTCTCTGCTTTAAAGCTATTTCAACGAAATTAAAGTCTTCTTAAGAGACCAAGAATAGCTATCGGGATCGAAATATATAGGTCACCTGTTTAATTAGAATGGGGGTTAAGTGGGCTAACTTCGTCTTTGTTCATCGGTATACTTACGGTATATTTTGAAAATGATACGGTTTATCTCGGTGGGTCCGACGGTCACACCGCTGCTCTCTACTGCTCGTACATGCAACGAAAAAATCGCGAGCGTAATTTTGAATGGGCTATAGAAAGGGGTATGGACAACAGGCAAAAAAAGCCAAGGCAAATTATAGGTTTCATACGAACCTCACGTGTGTGGACAATATACCTTGAAAGTAAAAAGCCGATGTGCAAGCCAAGGTATGTCAAGCAACGGGGGTGGATTTTACCTTGCATGCTTTGCATTTTCCTTGTAGTTCTGCCTGTTGTCCATACCTCTTCTTACTCGGAAAATCTGTTGAAATGTAGCAATGTGTAGTTACCGTGTAGTTGTCTCCACTCGCCTGTATATATATATATATGAAGTGTAAAATTTAATTTTTTTTGTTGCTGAAAATTACGTTTATTTTTTTCTCGCGAGAGCGCAGGTATTCCAAGCGCAGTTATAAATGGAATTGAACGTTTGCCGTGAGGAGCGAGTCAAGAGAACGAACACAAGCGCACCCGCACCAGCAGCAGCAGCAACACCAGCCAATTCTCCAACACGAATCTAGAGGAAAAGCGGCCACAGCCGCCGCCGACAATAGGGACAGGTCGCAACGCGGCTTTTTCTTTGTAGGGTCCCCCCGCTCTCGCAGGGCCACCGAACTGCAGCACTATGTGCGAGGTTTGCACCGACTTCCAGAACCTCCTGGAGCTGTGTAAGTATCGCTCGGTGCTCGGTGCTCGGCGAGCCGACGTCTCCCCGCCCCTCGCCCACTCCTCCCCCTTCAACCTTCTTGCCCGGAACCGCCCACTGAATTTTCCGCCTTTCGTTCGGTCTTCCAGATGAGGCGCGCGTGGCCAGCTCGGAGCTGAAATTCCAGCTGCTGTTGAAGAGCGAGATCGAGACGACATTCAACTACATCCAGTCATGGTCCCAGCGGCAGTGCATGTGCCTGTACCGGGACAACAAGAACTACGACCGGTTCAATCTGGTGGTGCAGTCCCTCATCTGCCTGACGGTGCAGCATCTCAAGCACATCGATCACCTGATTGAGAACTACAAACGTCTCACGGCCAGTGCCGCTCAGGTGGTGGCCCAGGCCCAGCAGCAGCAGCAGCAGCAGCAGCAGCAGCGGGACTCCAGCAATGAAACGGAGTCGCCGTCGACGGAGAACGAGAACAAGCCCAAGGAGTCTAGCCCAACTGGGGAGAACAGAAAGGAGTCCAGCGCCGATGAAATCCAGGCCGCTGGCGATGGTCCGCCAAAGAGGAGCGGACCGAGCACACCGCCACCGCCGCCGCCCAGTGTCAAGGCGCACATCCAGTACACGGAGGAGCCGTGGATATTGCCGGAGGTCGAGAAACTGCTGGTGCTCGTCTCGAAGGTGTTTCTGCTCAACTTTCCCCTGTACATTGCCCACAAGCACGGGATGCACTCGCGCCTGGACGACCTCCAGGCGGAAGAGGCCCACCATTTGGCCCTAATCTGTGATCTACACGATAATGAACTTCCCATCTACCTGCTGCGCAATGTGAGTCTCTTCTGCAACTCGGGCGGCTTTGGGGCCATGTCGCTGTGCTTCGAGCATCCCGACCTGCCCGTGTCCACAGCCCACTCCATGACCGCCGCAGTGTCGAATGTGAAGCTCTGGCTCAACTATCACTGCAACACGCAGCTGTTCGTGCCCCTGCGCAGCCGTATCCTGCAGTTCATGTGCAAGCTGTCCGACCAGAACCTCCGTTCAGCGGCCACCCGTGCCATGGCCGACTTCGTGTGGTCCTCCCTGCGCGATCCCCTCGATGTGGCCGTCAACTTTGACACGGAAGGCCTGGCCCTGGCCTTTAAGTACTTCACATCCACCACACTGACGATGCGTCTGGCAGGTGAGTCTCATACAATTTCATTCTTCAATGGAATTCTCGACTTAAGCGTCGTTTGCCATTGGTTCATTGGTTCATTTTTCAGGCATGTCGCAGATCAACTCGCACATAAACCTCTTCAACGAGATCTGCACCACGGAGACGGTCAACGAGGTGGAGCTGTTTGGCCAGCGCATCGCCAACTGGCTAACGGAGAACCACATTGTCCAGCACCTGTTCGGGCCCAATCTGCACGTGGAGATCGTGAAGCAGGCGCACGTTTTGCTCAACTTCCTGGCCGTAGAGAATCAAATCTCCGAGGAAGACATCAAGCTCATCTGGCAGGCCACCCAACTGAAGCACTGCTCGAAGACCATCTTCGATATACTGCCGTCGCTGGTGAAGAACCTGGCCCCCCGTCCGGCCATGCACTTGTACTCGCTCCTCTGCCGCATGGACCCCAAGGATCACACCGAGCAGAGCATCTACATTGCCTCGGCGCTAACCAAGCTACTGTGGGCACGCGACTGCTCGCGCAGCCAAATGAATCTGATGCAGGACCATCTGCTGGGCGCCAATGTGACTGCCTCCAGTTCGGACAGCGGCAGCATCGAGGGCAGCAACACGGAGGACGATCACGTGGGCAACGATGACAGCAGCGTGGCCAGCGGAGGCGGTGGCGGTGGCGGCGGCGTTGCCGGCCCAATCTGCCAAAAGAGTCCCATCGACGGTATTCCGCCCTGCAAGCAGGCCCGTCACCGGCGCCACATCTGCGATCCCACCACCGAGAAGGGCAAACAACTCGGCCCCGAAGGCAAAGTGGAGATGGTGTATGTGAAATCTTTTCTTACGAAATGCTAGAATTAAGTATTAAGAGAGGGGTCTGTAGGCAGGGAAGGCTATGGCTTTGGATCTGGTGTGATTTGGTATCCCATTGCTCCTAATGCTCCGAGATGCCAAAAGTGACAAACCAAATACATGTCGTGTGCCTGACGAGGTACATTGATTCCGGACTCGCCGTTTCGCCGATAGAATGATACTTTTAAGACATATTTTAGACTGGTTTTAGCAGTGATTTAAACCACTCGAAATGCCAGAGAGAATGTCGGAAAATATTTCTCAAAAATTGCATTGTTCGCATCTGTTTGGAATTGATCTTTAACTGAAATCCCAGCGTGGATTAGGGAATGCAAATTTGGAGTGATAAAAGGATGTTCTCTTTGTATAGCATCGAAATTTATTGCCAACCAATTGGAACACATCATTCTGTAGATTTCTCTAGATATTTACGATTCTTGTGATTCATTTGATCCTTACGTACTGTCCCCTACTTTTGTTTTGCAGCAGAAACAATCGCATTGTGAACATCATCGACAACACGAGCAGCGAAGAGGAGCTGCAGTCGCGGGCCGCTTTGGAGCTGCAGCTGCATCGCAACCGGAAGAAGACGAGCAACAAGCGGAGGCGCCAGAAGGCGGTCAACAAGCAGATGATGGTGAGCCACGATCTGGTGGAGATCTGGGACGGACCGGAGGATGTGCCCAGCAGCGATGACGGGGATGCTGACGGCGACGGCGAGCTGCTGGCCGACAGCGACGACTGCAGCGATGGGACAGCCAGCCAGCTGGTGCCCTCGGCTGTGCTGAAGCACCTCCATGGCGAGGGCCCCTACATTCGGGCCATCGCCGAGACGAACATCAGTGAGCTGCTGAGCGGGGGCGAGAACGATGGCAGCTACTCCTCGCCGATGAGCAACAAGTCGGAGAAGAATCTCGCGGACTTCGACGACGAGGATGTGTCCCCCTGCGAGGAGGAGCTGGCCCAGCTGGTCAACTCCCATGCCGGGCGTGTGGCAGTGGCCGGTGGCAGCTGCCGGGACGTGCCGCCAGCCTTTGCGGCCGCCGCCGCTGCCATGATGGTGGCCCAGTCGGCCATGGCCATGCAGAAGTCGGGAGAGACCAATGTCGCCGCCGCCGTGGCTGCCGTGGCCGCTGCCGCCGTGGCAACAGACAATGCGCAGCAATCGCTGGTGGCCACCATGCGGCAGGCGAATGCCAATGCAGCTGCGGCCGTGGCTGCGGCTGCGGCCAACAAATCCAAGTCGGACTCGGATGGGGATCTGCTGGAGGTCAAGCAGCCGCAGCAGCATAATTCCTCCAAGGGAGGGAGCAACACCACCTCCGTACAGCCTTCCTTCAAGCTGAACGACGTCTGCCTGCCGGGGAATACGCTGTTATGGGATCTGCTGCAAGATGAAAAGATTGTAAGTGCACCTCCTCCTTCGTCCTCCTGCTCGTCCTCCACGGCTCCCTAATGGTTCGCTCTCTTTTATCGCAGGGTCAACTGGGTGAATCTCTGGCCCTGGAGGCGGAGAAGGCGCTGGCCACGCTGCTCTGCTTCAGCATGGACCGCCAGCTGCGCACAAAGTTCATCGAGGGCTGCCTCTTCAACGTGGCCAACAATCGGAGCGTGATCGTGAGCCTGCGCCTGCTGCCAAAGCTGTTTGCCTCGTTCCAGCAGTTCCGGCCGTCGGACACCCACTCGATGACGCTGTGGGCGGAGCGCAATCACCTGATGATGCAGTGCTTCTTCCAGAACATCCGCTTTTATGCGCGACGACACGCCGAGCTGCTGGTCAACCAGAACGGGGAGCAACAGCAGCAGCAGCTCGGCGGACAGCTGTACTCGCACAAGACGCAGGTCTCGGTCCGGCTGCAGTTCCTTTCGTCGATCTTCTCGACGGTGGGCTCCCCCAAGACCTTTCGCCTGACTCTGGAGCAGCTGGATGCCCTGTGGGAGTGGCTGGCACACGATCCCGAGTGCGCCGACTGCTACTTTTCGTGGCTGCAGGCCCAGGCCAAGGGCGGAGACCAGCATGCCCTCGGCATCGAGGCTCTGCAGCATCTGTACTTGAAGAAGCTGCCCGAGCTGCGGCCCGAGGAGTTCTCGATGGTGGCTCTGGGGCTGTTCCAGCAGCTGTGCAGCTTCGCGCGCATCGCCATGGCCGAGTACGACAAGCACAACGACCAGATCTCGTCCACGGCCAGTGCCGTGGGCATGTACCACCTGTGGAAGATCGCCCTGCGAGCGCAGAGCAACGAGGTTTCTCTGGCGGCCATCCAGTACATCAACATGTACTACATGGGCCAGCAGCTGCGTCTCGAGAAGGAGTTCGTGTCCCAGTGCATGGAGAATCTGGTGCAGGCGGCCACAGCCCTTGAAAGGTGAGTTCGTCTCCGACCTATGCCCGTTTCTAGTGCGGTTTTCTTTCAGCATTGAGGACGAGAACGCTCTGATGAGGGTGCAGCGCGGCCTGCTCCTGTTGAACACACATCTGGACACGTTCCGCCGGCGCTACGCCTTCCACCTGCGGCGCTGGGCCATCGAGGGCAAGGGCATTGCGTCGCACAGCAATCTGAAGAACGAGGGCGCCGGGGCGCCGCTGCGGCTACTGCTGCAGCAGGCGGGGCTCTCGGAGAAGAGCTCGCTGCAGATGCACGCCTGCGATCTGATTGCGGACCTCAAGGCCGAGGTCTCCAAGTGGTGGGAGAGCCTGCAGACGGGCATGGCGGCGCCAGTGCTGGGCCTGCTGCTGAGCGACGGCCCGCTGAGGATCATCACCCAGGGCCAGGAGCTGACCTCGGACTACGACGAGCGGAGCCTGGGCGATGCCGGCTTCAAGGATAATCAGATTGTCTACGTGTCCCTGGGGGGACGAGGCGCACGCCGAAAGGAATCGAATCTGGAGCATCCGTCGATGCTGCCACCGCCACCTAAGGAATGCCTGCCCACCGTGCTCCTGCTGCAGCCAAAGTACTTCGAGAAGCTCTTCTGCCTGATGCAAACCCTCGGCGACATGAAACCCCAGGCCTCGGCAGTGAATCTGCAGCACCACACCAAGGCGCAGCTGCTCTCCCGCCGCGTCTGGGACATCCTGGCCATGCTGCCCACCAATCCGCAGATCCTCGATGCCTTCAAGAGCCTGGTGACGGACCTGGGCGAGCTGGAGCAGCTCGATGCGATCGCCTCCGAGGACAAGGAGAAGGATGAGCAGCTGGACAACAAACGCAAGCAGATCAAGCAAAAGTTTCGCGACCTACTGGACCCCAACAACCTGCAAAAGTTCATGTATTCCTTGCACATTGTGGAGAGCCTGGCCCTGAGCAGCGTGCGGCGCGAGGCCAACGGAAATTTCGAGCTGATGCGCGGCAAAAAGTCGTCGTCATCAATGGCCAGGCGAAGGAACAGCAACGAACCGCCACTGCCGCCCCCAGAGCCGAACTCCAAGCAGCAGCAACAGCCACAGATCTGCGAGTTGCTGGAGGATTCGGTGCTGGGCGGTGGCCAGCAATCGGACACAGAGGCCAGTGGCAGCAGTGGCGGCGACAAGGAGAACCAGCCCAGCAGCAGCAGCACCACCACCACCACCACCAAGCAGCAGCAGCAGCAGCAGCAGCACTGCAAGCGGCAAAAGAAAAGCGAAAGCCTGGACAGACCCGTGGGCTGTGCCACACCGCCGTCGCCCATACCCCCACCACCGCCACTCACGACCATGGCTCAGGCCATTCCGACAGGCCCCGCGCCCTTGGTGCTAGGCGACAACAAGTGGAGCGAGGCGTTCGTCAAGTGCGGAGGCCTGCGGCATCTGTACGAGATCTTCATTGCCGGCCAGCTGCAGCAGAGCTCCTATCCGAAGGAGGTGGCCTTGAACGAGTGGCGCCACGACTGCCTAGCCAGCCTGTTGCGCATCCTCTGGCTGCTGGGCTTCGAGGAGCTGCATTCCCCGGACATCCACGTGCTGCTGTCGCGGCCACATCCCTTCATGCTGCAGCTGATGGAGGTGCCGCAGTGCCTGCGGCGTCTCTCGAGCATCCTCAACGACGAGGTGTACCAGAACGTGTCGCCCAACTCCCTGGTGTTCCCCTACCAGTTCCACCAGCTGCGCACGGGCTTCTGGGGCCGGGCACAGCTCGTCCAGTTCAGCATGAACATCCTCGTGAGCTTCATCCACGCCTCGGCGGAGGCCCGACGCGTGCTCTGGTCGCAGGGGGACCCCGGCATGTGGCTGCAGAAGTTCATACTGGAGGATCCCGAGCCCTCGGTGCGTCGCGAGATCTGTGCGGGCCTCTATCGCATCTGCTTGGGCAATGCCCAGAGCTACCGCCTGCTGCTGGCCCCGCTGCTGCACAAGCTGATCACCCTGCTGCCGATGGCCGAGCAGATGAGCGCCTCCACGCAGCACACGCAGTTCCTGCTGTCGGAGGAGGGCAAGGAGCCGTACGGGCCCGCCTGCAGGGACTACTTCTGGCTGCTGGCGCGCCTTGTGGACACCCTGTCGTCGGAGATTGGCGCCGAGGAGCACATCGACATCGAGATGCTGTGCGAGAGCATCTCCCAAAGCATCCTCACCCGCGACTACTACGAGCTGCGGCAGGGCTTCCAGGACGACGCCATGGTGGGGTTGCTCAACCTCATGTCGAACCTGATCAAGCACGACACCCGCTTCAAGTACAAGCCCAAGATCCTGGTCTTCATGGACCAGCTGCTGGGCTTCCTCTTCGACATGCCCTCGCCCTCGGACCGCCACAAGCCTAAGTGCAAGTCGCCCACGTCCCGAGCGGCCGCCTTTGATCTGCTAATGGAGCTGACCCGCGGCTGTGCCACCAACTTCACCTATCTGCACGGCCGGCTGATGGCCCAGCACAAGTCGGGGCCGAAGCCCCCCTACCCGTGGGACTACTGGCCCCGCGACGAGGGACGAGCCGACTGCGGCTACGTGGGTCTGACCAACCTGGGGGCCACCTGCTACATGGCCTCCTGCATCCAGCACCTGTACATGATGCCCCAGGCCCGAGCGGCAGTGCTGCGAGTGCCCCCGGCGGGGGCCCAGAAGCATGCCCCGACGCTGCTCGAGCTGCAGCGAATGTTCGCGTACCTGCTGGAGTCGGAGCGGAAGGCCTACAATCCGAGGAACTTCTGCAAGGTGTACCAGATGGACCACCAGCCGCTGAATACCGGCGAGCAGAAGGACATGGCCGAGTTCTTCATTGACCTGGTGTCCAAGCTGGAGGAGATGACGCCCGATCTGAAGCATCTGGTGAAGCGGCTCTTCTGCGGGACGCTCAGCAACAACGTGGTCTCGCTGGACTGCGGCCACGTCTCGCGCACCGCCGAGGAGTTCTACACGGTGCGCTGCCAGGTGGCGGATATGCGCAACTTGCAGGAGTCCCTGGACGAGGTCACCGTCAAGGACACCCTTGAGGGCGACAACATGTACACCTGCTCGCAGTGCGGCAAGAAGGTGCGCGCCGAGAAGCGGGCCTGCTTCAAGAAGCTGCCCCAGATCCTGTGCTTCAACACGATGCGGTACACGTTCAACATGGTAACGATGCTCAAGGAGAAGGTGAACACCCACTTCTCGTTCCCGCTGCACCTTAACATGCGCCACTACGTGGAGAAGGCCCTCATGCCGCAGCAGTACAAAGAGGAGCGCGAGAAGCGGCAGCGGGAGAGCGAGGCGGGATCGGGCGCGAACGATCGGGATGAGAACGAAAAGGCTGAGGCAACGCTGGATGCGGACATTGAGGAGTGCTATGAGTGAGACCGAATCCCTTACGACTCCGTGGCACATTCTATAGAGTATCCCCAATCCTTTGCAGGTACGAATTGGTAGGCGTCACCGTCCACACAGGCACCGCCGACGGCGGCCACTACTACAGCTTCATCAAGGAGCGAACGAAGAACAACTTCCATCCGCTCGAGCGGTGGTTTCTCTTCAACGACGCCGAGGTCAAGCCCTTTGATCCCTCGCAAATTGCAGCCGAATGTTTTGGCGGCGAGATGACAGTGAGTCCTTGAGTCCCTGAGTGCTCCTTGAGCCTCCGCCTGCCCTTTTCCGATCTAATGCTTGTTTCCCCGTTTTTTGCAGAGCAAAACCTACGATTCGGTGACGGAAAAGTATCTGGACTTTAGCTTTGAGAAGACCAACTCCGCGTACATGCTGTTCTACGAGCGACGGCTGCCGGAGCATCTGCAGCGTCGGCATTCCGAGCTGCTGGTCACGCCCACGCCCAGTCCCGTCGTGGAGGAGAAGCCAGAGGCGGGAGCGGCAAGTGCCCAGGAGGAGGAGGAGGTGGAAGTGGAGGAGACACCGAAGGTGGAGAAAGTGGAAAAGGATGCTGAGAGCGAGAGGAAAAAGGAGGAGCCAAAAGAGAAACTGGAGGAGCGGCGGGAGGGGAAGATGCAGACTGACAGGACGGACCAGGAGGAGGAGCAACAGCAGCAGCAGCAGCAGCAGCAGCAGCAGCAGCAGCAGCAGCAGCAGGAGGAGCAGCAGGAGCAGCAGGATGGGGATGGGGAGGGGGAGCATCTAACAGCCAATTGTGATAATTCTAAGCCAAGTAACAGCAGCAGCAGCATCAGCGAGCAGCAACCTTCCACCTCCAAGACTTCTTCGTCCTTCAAGCTGCAGCTTCTTTGTCCTCTGCTTAACAAAGAGCTGGAGGACTGGATCTGGCATGACAACCGCCAGTTCCTGCAGGAGCGCAACATCTTCGACCACACATACTTCAAGTGAGCAGAACAGCGGAAAACGCAGGCATAAACTGAGTGACTCTTCTCTTCTCTTTTCTTTGCAGCTTCATGTGGCAGCTGTGCAGCATCATACCGCAGACTCTGGTCTCCGAAGCCGACTACACCTGCATGGCTGCCCAGTTGTCGGTGTCGTTCTTCATCGAGACCTTCATCCATGCCAAGGAGAAGGTACTAAAAACACTTTATTTTGGATCCAGTCAGTCATTAGTTCAATGTCTTTTGTGGTCTCTTCCCCTGGAGAAGCCAACAATGGTGCACTGGGTGGAGCTGCTGACCAAGGAGTTCATTGGGAGCCATGAGGCCTGCGAGTGGTTTCTGTCCCAAATGGCCCTGGAGCCATTCTGGCCAGTCCAAGTGCTCATCCAGTGCCCCAATCAAATGGTGCGCCAAATGTTTCAGCGGCTAGTCATCCACGTTATCCAGCAGCTGAGGTAAGTCCCGTCCAGCGAGTGCTCTTTGCAGCTGACTAATGTCTGCTTCTGCAGGGCATCCCATGCGGATCTGTTCCTGGACGTGGAGACAGATGACGAAGGTAAGGAGCTGATTGGCCAGGCCTCGTGCGTGACGCGATTCATTGGCTCTCTGATATCGCTGCTGGAGCACGGGGCGCGCTCGCATCTCCGTCATCTGTCCGAGTACTTCAGCCTGCTGTGCGAGTTCTCGCGCATGGGCGACGAGGAGGCCATGTTCCTCCTGCGCATCGGAGTGCTCAAGAGCCTGGTGGACTTCTATCTCGGCAACAAGCAGACGACGGACAGCGTTAGTTGCCAACCAATTTGGCCCACAAAGGGGGAGAATATTTGATCAAAAGCACGTCTTGTTTTGCACATTACAGATCGAAATCAGCTCGGACAACGAGGACAACTCCTCCGACGAGGCGCTCTCCGTGGAGAAGATGCGGCCGGCCTCGCTGGACAAGATGATAGCGCTCTGTGCCAGCCTCGTGGAGAGATCCCGCGGCCCCGATTTCCGTCTGAAGCTCTCCCCAAAAGACTTTAACGCCATAGCCGGCGGCAAGGTGATGCTCAAAAAGCTGCAAAGCAAATAATTAAAATCCATTTTGCACGAAAAGAATGCCTTGAACACAACTGAATCAAAATCTGAAATCAATGTATATAACGACTGTCATTCAACCCAATTCATTCAGCCTTTGATTTGATATGCCACATTTTTAATGTATTTTGCGCATATATTTTTCGTAGGGTTTTCCATTCTTGTACCAACAAATAAAGGATGGAATTAATCCGCACCAGACCAAGCACTTAATCCATGCTCTCTGCCGCTGGGACGACCGCTTGGCCACCCAGATCGTCAGCATGCTCTTCGCGTCGGTCACCAAGCACACGGAGCTCTGCGCCCCCTTCTTCAAGCTGCTCACGCTGCTCACAGAGACCCAGGGCGGTCCCGTGGGCCTGCCCTGCTTCACGCAACTCATTCTGCCCCGCATGTGGGACGCCGCCGAGTACTGCCCGCAGTCCGTGCTCGACTGGCTCTCCCTGCAGGCCACCAAAAACAAGATAGCCCACGCCTGGATCCTCCAATCCGCTGAGCAGTGGCTGGAGCAGTTCCTACTGGCCCACGACAACACGCGCGTGCGGAATGGTATGGCATGCAGTACTTTATCCACTCGATGGAGGTGCCCTGCTAACCGTCCCTTACACATGTTCTAGCTGCCGCCTTCCTGCTGGTGGCTCTTGTACCCTCGCAGCCCTTCCGCGCCAACTTTCGGGCGCACTCGCAGCACAAGCTGCTGGCCCTCAACCCGCACAGCTATCGGTAAGTGTGTCCCTCCATCCCTATCCCTTCAACAATCAAACATGCGTTAGGCTACACTTTGTACGTTCCAGCGACATCAATAGCGAGGCCCAGGTGGTGCTCCATCAGGTGATCACGCTGCTGCTGCGTCTGTTGAGGCCGGCGCGCGTCTATGCGGACATTGCCTCCCATGGCACCACCAAGCTAACCGCCTATTTCAACCTCCTCAGCTACTGTATGGTTTCAAAGACTGAAAAACTAATGGCAAGTTTTGGCAGCACCACATCTCCCGCTCCTCCTAAAGTCTCTCTCTGTCTCTCTGTCTCTCTGTTGGACTTACAGATAGGTTCGTTCATGCGCTCCCTGTGGGAGCTGTTCCATCCGCGCCTCTCGGAGCCCAGTGTGCCCGCCCATCACAACAAGCATGCTCTGCTCACCTTCTGGCACCATTCACTGGTGGACTGTCCCGAGAATGCCGCCCAAGTGGCCAGCTGTCCGGAGATAACGCGCAACATAGCATTTAATTATATATTGTAAGAATAAGAAGGGAATGTTCTATTCCGCATTCAGTTCTAACTTGTTTAATGTCTCTCTCAAGGGCCGATCATGATGACGCCGAGATCGTCACCTACAACCGGTCCATGCTGCCCGCCTACTACGGCCTGCTGCGGCTGTGCTGCGAGCAGAGTCGTGCCCTCACCCGCCAGCTGGCCCAGCACCAGAACCTGCAGTGGGCCTTCAAGAACATCACTCCGCATCCCACCCAGTATGCGGCCGCTGTGGACGAACTGTTCAAGCTGATGGCTCTGTTTGCCACGCGGCATCCAGACGCCGGCGAGCAGGAGAAGCTGGATGTCATACAGTTCAGGCGGACAATCATTATGTCCTACATGAGCAGCCTGGACGCTCGGGTCTCCTGGTCCACGCTGATCAGTGCTCTAAAGATATTGGGTAAGATTATCCCTCTAAAATGTTGGAAACTTATTTAACTTTGGTTTTGCTCCTTCCCAGTGGACAATGAGGATGATCGCATGGTGGTAATCTTCAACGGAGGGATTGAGATGTGCTTTGAGGCGCTGCACACGCTACATTCCATGCATCACGAGGCGACGGCCTGCCATGTGGCCGGGGATCTGTTCGATCTGCTCGGGGAGATGCTCCTGCTGCTGGCCACCCTGCGCACCCGGACGGACAGTCCCGCCCAGAAGAAGCAACAGCAGCAGCAGCAACAACTGGAGCAGCAGCTGCAACTGCAGCAACAGCAGCTCCTGCAGAAGCAGCAGCAGCAGACACAGAGCACCCAGTCCCCGCAGACGCCGCAGCAGAAGGAGAAGCAGCTGCAGCAGCAGATGCAGCAGCATCTGCAACTCCAGCAGCTGCAGCACATGCAGTTCCAGCAGCAGCATTTCTTGCGCCAGCAGCACCAGCACACGGCCCTGGCCAAGGCCCTGCCGGATGCGGTCAAGCGGCTGGCCACGCTGCTGAACACATTCAACTCGCCGGAGATCAGCCGCATGGCCCTGGAGGTGCTCAAGGAGCTGGTGCGGAACACCAGCCTGGAGGCCACCAATATACTGGCGCCCATTCTGATCAACTGCCATTTGTCCGTGGCCAATGCGCCGAATGCCATCGGACCCCTGGGTCCGTTCTTCCCGCGACGCGGAGCCAAGCACACGCCCTGGCCGCTGGGGGCCAAGAACTCGCCACGGCCGCCCCGGCCCATGGTCCAGATGTGCATTGCTTTGTCCGAGCTGACGCCGCGTGGCCTGGATGCGGAGTACGATGCCCATGTGGAGGCCTTCTACAGGCCCTATCACGACTTCATCGACGTGATGATGCGGATGTGCGTCAACACGGGCTCCCTCAACGACACCCTGGTCAAACTGCACTGCCTGGTGGCCATCGAATCAACGCCGCTGCATTTCAATTACTTTCCCAAGTTCTGGGTGGGCATCCACAACAATGCCCTGACACACAAGTGAGTCGATCCCTTCCCGAGTCACCTGATCCCTGCTAATTGTTCGTCCGATTTGATAGATACACGGAGCTACTGGTCAAGAACCAACTGCTGGTGGAATACCTGCACAATGTGCTCAGGGACGAGCGCAGCATGCTGAAGGACACGTGTGTGCGCGAGTTCCTGGAGCTCTACTACCATCGGGTGGCCACCCAGCTGCCAGTGGCGCGCATGATCTACACGATCAACTACGGCATGCACTCGAAGGATGACATCGATGAGCTGTGCGGAGATCTGTTTGCCATACGGATCATTGCCGAGGCGACGGGTGTGCCGGCCACCGTGCGGAAGGAGTTGCGTGGCTCCCTCAGGGCGCTCCAGAACAAGAGCGAACGCTTCAGGATAGAAGCAGAGCGGGGTAAAAGTCCTCTATTTCCTCCATCCTTCTTTCATTTATAGCTATATTTAATCCCTATCTGTAGACGAATTTCCCAACAAGAAGCAGAAACGGGACTCGTACAAGGAGAAAGATCAGGCGGCGCAGTCTGACACCGATAACTCCTCGGTTACGGATCCCAGCAAGGCCACAGATGTCTCCATGGAGGTTGTGGCCACCAACAGCCTCAACAGCGACCCAGTTGTCGACAAAACTGCCAAACCACCGACACCTGCCGGCAGCGAGGACGAGCAAATGGAGAGCACGTCTTCGGAGAAGCTCGGAGAGAAAGCTGGCTCGACGCCATCGTCTGACGACGAAACGGAGCTTGAGGATGAGCTCGAGCCCACGCCCAAGCGCAACAAGAAGTCCAGCAACAAGAAAACCGCACAGGATCGCCTGAACGAGGAACGAGAGAAGCATCTGATCACGCTAATCACCATGGAGTCGTACATCCAAAAGATTTTCTCCATCTTGAAGCGAGACTCGAAGCAAATCGAAGAGCAGGCGGCAGCCTCCGAGGCCTCCACATCGGCAGCGGCGGCGGCCAAGGCCAGACCGAAGGGGGCGCACACTCCGCCAGAGCCGCCCATGCCCGAAGCGTCCATGGAAACGGAGACGTCATTCTGTGGACGGACAGAGGACGAAAAGCGACCGCATTCGCCCGAGGCCGGCAAGCCCAATGGCAGCCAGCCGATGGCCGCCGATACCCTGCCCAGCGTTATCGAGGCTGCCCTGGCCACGCCCACCACACCCGCTGTTGCCTCCACATCCCAGGCGGCGAGTCCAACACAAATGTAGTTGTCGTTCAACGATTTGATCAGCATTTTATTTTTCGGCAAGCCCCTGGACTGATCATGGGAAAGCGGGGATGATGGGATTGGGGGGCTGCTGCTTAACTTGTAAGAATTTCGTGGCCAAAGGTCAATGTTAGATACGGATACGAATATAGATACAGATACAGATTAATGTAAGCAACCCAAGGTTGGTGCTAATGTTTGACTTGTGGACTCCAATCTGCTCCACACACACGAAGAGACAGACGAAACAGACGGACAAAAGAATTCAGATTTAAAAAAGTTACGGATACTAGACTGTAAGGTTAGCTTAGCGGCATCTAACTCACACACATTCAAGACCCACAAACACATACATATATTCAATATATAGCTATAAATGTAACTATTTGTAAGACTCCCCAAGCACACAACCAAGAAGGAGCCCAAGCAGATTACCTTTCAGAATTTCGCCAAGTGCAAAAGATTGGAAAACAATTTGTATGCCAAAAAGAACATCAAACTCAAAACAAAGCTGAAATATTAAAAGATTACCATTAACAAATGGCATTGAATGTTTTAACAGCAATAGTGGCAGAAGAGTATATCAATGAAACGGCTTACGAGACGCTAATATCTATTATATGTGTTGTATTAGGATCCATTAAGTGTCATTTATGAAACGATGCTAAGACATTTGCTCCTCCTCATCCTCTTGCTCCTCCACATCCACATCCCCTTACCCATCCCCGTCCCACCAGCACGGTAAATGAGAAACGATACGTTAGAAATGAACAGATATTATTACGATACCTATATACATATAACTTAACGAAACATTTTAAAATATTGGATGTGTGTTGTTAGCCAACGATTTCCAATGTGAATTGTGCACAACGCAAACAAAATCGAACAGTTCTTTTAGTTCAAGTTATAAAATACAACGTAGTCCGTAAGCGATTGCTGTCCCAAGGTGAAACACAACAGGACACAAGAAATGATACCAATATGAATAATAATAAATAAATAAAGCTTAAAGTAATGGCCCGCCCCGACGAATCCCGGGGAGGGCGCACATTGTTAGACATAAGCCACGTACACGCCCAGCATACGATCGAAATCTACAATGTAATGTGTTGAAACAGAAAACAAACGAAAACTAAAATCACAAACTAAAACCATGAGAGAATATAAGTTAACTGATATGTAATTGAATCGAATGCTGTCGCACTTAATTCCTCGGGGCCGAGAACACACATCACCTCCTGTGGATTGCGCTCTACAGAAGGAGATCTCAACCTTTTGGGGGTAGACAAGAGTGACTGTTCATAAGATTTGGTAGCTAAGACCCACCAAAGCGCCTACTGGCTGGCCGGTACAAATATGCATCAATATGTGGTCGAAGTGCAATGAGGCCTTGTATTGGTTGTAATTCCTTGGGGTGGCTCCCTTCCTCCCTCAACCTGTTGCTACGTCCAGACGTAGCACTCTGTTCTCTATTGCCACTCTGATCGAACGCATGCGCCACCAAATTCCTGGGAAACGTCACCCCAGTAGTCGGGAGACACTTACGTGTACGAACAGAATAAAAATAGTGTAGAAGTCAGTCATTTTTAGGCAGTTTTCGGTGTAGGAACAAAATAAAAATCACAGAAAAATAGTAAAATATTTCCTAAATTTACCAGAAAAAAAAAATAGTTTCTAAAATAATATTTTCGTGTAAGAAAACATTACTGCGTGTTGTTTCAACGAAAACAAAAATGCCTTGCGTTGGTTGTGAAAAGAGTAAGTTCGGTCGCATTTGTTGTGGTTTCTGGAACCTGGATATCTAATGCCATCTTTCCGTGCCTTTTCGCAGACTGCACATGCACTCTCGAGAAGTGCTGTGCCAACTGCAAGTGCCAGAAGCCGGGAACATGCGGCTGCAATCCAGCCAATGCCCCCGTTTCAGGTGGATGCTGCAAGAAGAAGGATGACTCAGCGGCCCCTGCCCAGGGCAAGTGCTGTGGCAACGGGGACAAGAAGTAGGAGGCAGTCGTTTCGTCCTTTACCCTCATAATACGCACAACATACTAATATAATATGTAATTAAACTAAAGCCCTATACCAGCATTGCGACTGTGTTTTACTATAGGAAGAGTGGGAAATACGCAGTGTTTTCAGTGCTTGGCAATATGGGGATTTCTGAGTGCTGCCACGAAAGTGGGAAAGAACCCTCTTCTCTTCAAACAGGAAACATCCACAGAGAAATTGCATTTGGTTTTCGTTTATTTTGTCGATGGCCATAACTGCTAGTGAGCTATCAGTTATCATATAGTACATACACATTTAATGTTTAATCGAAACAAAACCAGGAGTTAATTACTTTTAATTTTACTGCACAACATAAACTAGAGACCTTAACCAGCATTGCATCGCCTTTGTGACCAATTCTCAATGGGTGGCAATGGAATAATTAATTATTTGTTTTCTTCTTTATTAAAGAGGAGATACTAAGATTAATAACAAAACGGGTGGCAAAATGAGGCGCTAAGCAGCAAACCAGCCAACAACAAAGTGCACTTTTTGATACATACAATAATAGATTGCTTATGGAATTCTTTAACGAACGAATGACACAAGGATGGGGGAGTGGGAGGTGAGTCGGGAGGTTCGTCGGGGCGGAGCGGTGCGGAGGCAAGACCAAGATTAGAAAAAATTCAACAAAATTAAATTCGTTAGCGATTTGTTTATATTACAGCGTTAGATTTCGTATATCCGTTCGTTTATAGACGCATATCGTGTATGGTACGAGTATATATAAAAAACAATTTAAAATTTCACTTCCTCTCAACAGATACGAACCACTTACTAATGATGCACTTATGTACGCTTAACTATAAGTAATGTATAGACCAACTACACTTCAATTAATGCAATATAAAAACAGGTTCCTTTCAGGGGCAATTAATAACTAGACGTGTGTGTTTCTTTCATTCTACTTTATAAAGTATCGGTTTATACAACTCAGGGAGAGGACTCGGATTCGGTTTCGGATTCGGATTCGGATTCCTTCCTTTCATACAAAGACGTTGGAATCCGGCAAGGGACTTTCGCACCAATGGACAGACACTTAGTTGCGCTTCGGCTTTCGTTTCTTGCGACTGTTGTTGTTGCTGCTAGAGGCGACCGTTGGCGGGGCGGCCATGGCCGTTGGGGGAGACGGGGTGTTCGTGCTCGTGGACCTGCTGCTGCTGCCAAATCTGCGCCAAATGCTCTCGGTTAACTCAGCTCCACTTTTCCTGCTATTTTTTCTTGATTTGTATGCCACATTTTTGTTATTATTATTATTATTGTTGTTGTTTTTGTTGCTGTTGTTGCAGTTACTGCTGGTCGCCTGATGCTGCGCTTTGTGCTGCGATGCTTGGGCGTATTCTCATGAGCGCTTCACCTTGCCATTTGAGGCATTCACCGATGACTGGGTGCGATAGCCGGCAGCACCGCCTCCTCCCGTAGCCAGCTCAGTGGCATGCGTGGCGACATGATGGATGCCCGACTCCATGCATCCATGATAGATGGGTCGCATGAACTGCAAGTGAAATGGATTTCAGTCCCATTTAATTCGAGAATGAATTTATTACTCACCTTCTCCCACATGAGCGTGGCAAACTCATCCAATTTGCCACCGAAATCGCTCAACTCGCCGCTGTATCTGTAATGGATCGAGGAGAGACTCTCAGTTGGATGGGAAATCTCTTTTCGGGTTTTACGAATGCTTTTACCTGATGTACGCCCAGAGGGCAAGCGTTAGCAGGGCCACGCCCATCACCAGATTGCAGAAATTGGCAAATGTGTAGAGGCCGACGAGGCCAAAGATACCACTGAGGATGTACATGATGACGGCACAGGCAAAGTACACGGCCGGTGTCCTGGCCGCCTTGAAAATGTTCTTGCTCTCGTTGTGCGCTTTGTAGTTGACAAACACCTCCTCCAGATCATCGTCCAGCTGCACGCGGAACTTCTCGGTGAACTCCTCGCCGCCCATTTTGCGCTTGGTGGCAAACTGGAACAGGGCCTTGTCCTTGACCCGTACGTGCTCCGTCTCCAGGTGGGCAGTGCTTAAGTACGGCCGCGTGCCGCCGCATACCTCCTCCATGAGCTGCTGGTACAGCTCCTTGGCGGCGGCCACAGCAGTCAGATGATTAGCCTCGGCCGTGGCCACCAGCATGCTCTTTGGCTCCGGCAGCTCGTTGCCCTTATAGATGTTCATGTACGACTGGAAGTACTGGATGAGATCGCGGGCCCGCACCCGCTGACCGCTGATTTCCTTGTAGACCAGATTGTCCGGTGCCAGCAGCATGGGTACCAGGGTGCGTAGACTGTTCTTGAACTCGGGCGTGATGTCAGTGAGTCGGCCATCGAACTTTGGATTGGTGGCCACATTTAGGCCCGGATGTGGCATCAGGAAACAGGCCACCTCGGTGAAGCACGAGGAGATGTGGCGCCGCAGCGACTGTAGCTCCGGATGCTGCTTGTCGGACACCTCCAGCCGGCGTTTGAGTATCTTGTCTCCTCCCAATGCACCGTACTCCGCCTCGTAGGGGAAGCTCCAGTCGCGGACCAGGAACTGCAGGCGCTGGAATGGCTTCTTGCCGGTGTCGGCCAGCGCCAGGCGGCCGTACTCGGTGAACAGCTGCAGATGCTGCAGGTCGTCCTCCTGTATGTTCTGTGAGAGATTGTATATCTGCACCGACGACAGCATTGTGCTCAGCGCGAACACCGTGGCGCAGTCTCGCACTGTGCTCTGGCTGTCGAAGGCTCCCTGCGTGTCCAGCAGAATGATGGCGATCTTATCGCCATTGGTATAGTCGTGCAGGAATATGTCGGACCACATCAGGATGCCGGTGGTGTCGCGCTCTGAGCCGCCGCGCCACGAGAAGCCCGACAACGGCTCCGCCTCATCGCCCAGCCAGTCTGTCACATCGTGGCGTACATACTGCAATAAAAGGGCTACAGACAGGCATTCACGAGGGAATGGACTACCCGACCTACCTTTGAGTACATGTATCGCAGAAAGAAGTCCAGCAGAAAGCTCTTGCCCTTTCGGAAGGCGCCTGCCACAGACACCACGCACACGAAGCGATCCTTGACCTCCTCCCGCATCAGCACCTCGCTGAGCGCATCCTCGTTGAGCACAAATGTGTGCTCCTCGGATGCATTGATGACCTGCACTGCCGAGCCGCCCATTGCTATATCGTCGTATCTTTCCGGAGTGTGCGTTCTTGTGTAAAAATACTTCCTGATTCTGCTTCAAAAATTTGGGTTTTTGGGCTTTCAACTATAATAACAGACGGGAAACACAAATAAGCAATGATTTGGAAAAAAAACTGTAACCCATAATTGCGCAAGCTTCAGCGGTTCCCCCTCCGGCGGGGTCTGTTTCATTTTTGGCACCGCCGCGAGACACGGAGCAGCGGCCTGCAATTATGAGAGGCAGCCAAAAATAAACCCAACTATGTGCCCTGTCGCAGCCAGATGTAAGTGGAGGCTGTTCCCCGATCTCAGGGAAAGTTCAGTTGCAGTGCAGAAACACTTCTAAACTACTTCTGTATCTATTATTTTGAACTGGTGGCTCGGCGAGAGGTTAAATGCATACACTGCATTCTTCACACAACACACACCAAATCACACATTTACATTAATTTTATTTGCTGCGCCGCGCCGTTGATGACGTCGACAACTTTGTTTCGATACGCAGTTGCTTGTGGTTTGGAATGCGATTGGAAATAAAGAACAAAACAGACACGGAGCACGTACCACGCACCACTACCATATGTGGGGATCGGGATATTATGCCAGACACACGCGATTCTCACCTTAAAAAACAATATGTTTTCTTTAATTGAATTGAATTAGCATCGGAGACAACTACAAAGACAACTACAACTGTCAACCAAATCACAAAAACAACACGCAAGTCACGGCGCTTACTCAATGGGCAGTGAAATTGAGAGAGACGATCGGTGAGAGCAAGAGGTGGAAGAGAGAGTCCGGCGCTCTGACCGCATGGCACTCGTTGGGGCACAATTGGGGCAGCGCAGCTGTCGGTTGCAACCACGAAAAGCCCCAACGCAACTGTCTGTACAATTAACACATTGCCACTTAATTAAATTGGACATTGTGGATGGTATATGGCTCTTGGCCAGACTTTGGCGCGAAGCAGCATTTTCAAAAAATATTCAGCATTGCTGGCAATGCCATGTTTGGCCCAAGTTCGGCTCAGGCCAGGCTGTCAAACAGGTGTGCGACAAGCGCAGCTCTACATCAGCCTAAACCGTACGATCAAAAGACAAAAGCCACCGCACCAGTTGTCTCTGTCGCACACACCTGCCAGCCGCCCTTGCAGCGATGTAAACAACGAAATTGAAAAGTAACAGCAACAGTTGTGCCAGCGTCGACGCCGGCAGAGCCGATTAGTCAACTGGAAATGAAATGGTTGCTGAGAAACCACCAACAACAGAACGGCGGGAAGAAGAAGCTAGTTCTGAGCAGCGCTTGAAAAAATGTTGAGCGGCCAAAGGAAAACAAGAATAAGCGTTTAATTTGCCTAAATTGGGTCCGAAAAAGTGTTTAATTAGCTTCAATCAAGTAGGGTGCTCCTCGACTGCTGGAAAACCACCACGAGGGTCACTCGCCATTCAGACAGCATGCAGCTCAGACTCGGACTCATATTTGGATGCGGACGCGGACACCGCCCTGTTCCGATTGCCCAGCGGCTGGCCGCCTGCCTCGTGGCCATGCTCTGGCTATGGGCCGGAGCATCCTGTGTGCCAGAGCAGACGCCTGTGTACTACTACGTCGGCTGCTACACGGCCCGCACGGATCTGCTGCACGAATCGGTGTACGCCAAGACGCCGCAGACCTGCATCGAGATTTGCGAGCACCAGGGCCATCTTTATGCCGTGCTGGCGGCGGAGAAGTGCTTCTGTGCCAACGCCCTGGAGGCGCAGGATCAGCAGGACGAGCAGCTATGCAACACCCGGTGCCTGGCCAACAAGGCCCAGTACTGCGGAGGCGTCGGTGTCCACTCCTACTACTCCACCACGCTGACGAGACGGCCAGCGCCCCACCATTTGCGAGTGTCCAATCGCACCGAGAACAGCCTAACCGTCGCCTGGGATGCCTATGAGCCGCGCAAGCTGCTCCTGGCCGGAGCCCAGGCTGTGATGCCCACCCAGCAGATAGCCAGCTTCCTGATACGCGCCCAAGTGGTCAAGACCTACTCATCACTGCCCGCCTTCCCCCAGCCAGAGTTTATGGTGCAGAGCACAGAGTCGCAGTTCGAGCTGACGGACCTCCATCCGGCCACGCTCTACAACGTGACGGTGCGGGCCATCTGCATGGAGCAACAGCAGCCGGGACAGACGGAATGTGGACATGACAGCCTGGCGGCCAGCACTGAGGTGGGCTCCCCAAGTCCAGTCCCGCCGCAACCCAAGATTCTGACGCGCGCAGATCGAACCCTGACCGTGGAACTGGCCCCCGTCCGCAACGACAATGGGCCTGTGAGCAAGCTCCTCATCATCGTGGAGTACGTGGACGATGCCCTCAGCCAGCCATTCGATGAGCAGCTGCTGGGCAGCTGGCAGCAGGCACAGCAGGATGGAACGCCCTACTACATTGCGGCCGAGCTGGACTACGATAGGCCGGAGGACAATCGCACCCGCCAGTTTGTGGTGGGCGACGGCAAGCTCTATGGACGGTACCGTAATGCCCCGCTCGAGCAGCCCGCCGCCCATGTGCACGTGAGCCTGGGAGTGGTGAGTATTCCTCCACGGAGCTGCTACCTTCTTCGTTTCTAGCCTTCTTTTGTGATCTTTAGGTGAGCGAATTGGATGGCGTGACCAAAACTCTGTACACGCGAAGCACTCACGGACAGCACACCACTTCAATGGACGACTTCAGCTATGCCACCTTCGAGAAGGGTCAGTCGTCGGTGGTGGCCCTGGCCGTCACCTGCGTGGTCTTCGGCAGCTGTCTGCTGCTCAGCCTGATCGCTTACTTCTATCTGCGCTACAAAACCTGCAGCGGTCGGAGGATAGGAGGACGAAATGGCCACGAGATGACCCTGCAGACGCCGATCATTGAGCGCGAGAACAATGGCTACCTGGTGGAAGAGGAGCTGACCACCCCACCTTCGCTGGAGACCTTTAAGCAGCAGCTCCAGCAGCTGGTCGACGGATTCGATCGTCTGCCGCGCAATGCCCTTCGCCTGAATGTCAACGATGTGATTGGCGAGGGCCGCTTCGGAGAGATCATCTCGGGAAAGTTTGCTTCGAACGATACCGCCAAGGACTGCGCCCTACATATCCTGTCATTGGATGAACTGAATGGCATTGCCCAGGCCCAGCTACTGAGGGAGTTGCGGCAGCTTTCCCAGCTGGAGCGGCATCAGCATCTGCTCAACTTCTATGGCATATCGGCCAGTCCCGACTGGTTCTATCTGGTCTTCGAGCTGCAGCGCGTGAGTCTCAAGAGACGACTCCTCGAGAGTCGTCAGACGGCGCCGGCGTCACCGCGATTGACCTCCCTCTCCGAGCAGCTGGTTCTACAGTGGATCTATGAGATGGCCACTGCCATGTCGTACCTCGCCAGCTGCCGGGTCGTGCATCGCCAGCTCTGCTCGCACAGCGTCTACATCAACGCCGAGTCCAAGGTGAAACTCTGCGTCTTCGGACCGCTTCACTACATCCACAACAGCTGCGAGCAGCTGGACCAGAGCCGCTGGCTGGCCCCGGAGGTCCTGCGCCATCATCAGCACCATTCGATCAAGTCGGATGTGTGGGCCCTGGCCTGCGTCGCCTGGGAATGCTGCGCTCTGGGCGGCACGCCATATGCGAATATGGTGGCCAACAGTCAGCAGCTTTTGGACGCCATACGGGCGGCAGTGCGTCCGGCCCAGCCCGCCTACGTTTACGGGGATCTCTACCAGCTGCTGCTCAACTGCTGGCAGCTGGAGCCCAGCGAGCGCATTAGCTTCGAAGATGTGGCCTTCGGAGTGCGTCAACTAATGACCTCACCGCGTCATGCTCTCTGCTTCGATCGTGCAGCAGCCACAGCGGGTGCAGCACTAGATCCACTGCCCCTACATCTGCCGCATCTGGAGGCCAAATAGTAAATAGGCTTTAGTAGGCTTTAGCGAACAAAAACGAACGTAATCGATCGTATACCCCATAGGAGTCGTCTGATATTGTTGTATATATATTTATATATATCAAATATAAACGGAAATGTATGCTAAAGCTGATCGGAATCCGCGAATCCGACTACAAAACAATTAACCAAGTGTCTGGGACTTTTCCCAGTCGAAACAGAGTTCAATCGAAAGTGCTAGACGGGGAGCGAGAGCGAATCGAAGCGTGGAGTAAAAGCGTTAAGCAAAAGATCTGAAGATCTTGTAATCCATTTACCTAGAGACAACAGTGAACCCCCGAAGATGTTGCACAAACTGCACGGCACAAGGCAAAAGCAATAACTAAACCGAATCCAAAGCAAAATTGGCAAAGAGAGGGCAGGCAGGCCAGGCACCGAGCGCCGATCGCCGAGCAAGTGAGAGAGCGAGCGGGCGAGAAAACTTTGATCGCTGGCGAGCAGCAATTAATAATAGAAAATATACAACTAAGCAAGAATCGGTGCATATGTACATCGGTTTACCTTTGTATCAAAATTGACGATTAATCAGGTTTAAAGGTCTTGCACCAACGGGGGGGCTCTGCTTCTGCACGAAAATTGCTTTGTTTAATTAAACCAACACAAAATTATCTGAAGAGCGACAAGAGCAACCTCTCAAATTTTGGCACGATCTCAATATCCTAAGAATTAGTCATAAAGATCGCAAATATTTGCCCACGTTCGTCTAGTGTATATCTGATTCTTTGAGACACATTGTCGGCCATAATGTCCAAATGGCAGTCAGTGGCTCGGCCTGCTTATCGCCCGGATCTTTTGTGGCAGCTGATAAGCCATCCCCATCGATAGCCACTAAATTGTCTTGTCGACGTGTTATACGATGGAGCACATGCTCCATGGTACCCTGCCTGGATGACTGAGTGTTTTGGAGTGCCCCATGTGAAATGAAGCGCAGCAGAAATCAGCATTGAGCGGGGAATGACTTTTGGACAGACGCAACGCTCCACCTGGCACAGCGCACAAGTCAAGGTGAATGACGTTCCTTACCCAAACGGGGAGCACTACAGTGCCGTACCCCCAATACATACAAATGTACCCATAGACAATAATTATTAATAAATCAAGCTGCGAGCCCTGAAATGATGATGCTAGCCAGCGGTCGGACAACGTAATCCCCCCAAGCAAAAGTGTTGGTAAGGAACGCAACGCGATGACGATGGCGGGTGCCAAATGATCCAACTTTTTGGATGTTTTGCATAGCGAGTAAATTGTTATTGTTTTTATTACATATATACACACACAAATGCACACACACACAAGCGAATTATCTCTCTGGAGCGCAGGTCAAAACTGGTTGCTGACACACGGACACGCACACCGCTCCAACTCTGGCCCCAACTGCGCACATTTCATGAGTTATATTTTCGCCCAGTCAATGGGTGTACTTTACTCACTTTATTTAGCAAATTTCCATTAAATATCTGAATACCTGGAGCCTGTTTTTTAACACTTTTTTTGGTAGCAGAAAAAATACCTATTTTGTTTGTGTTTTGCTGGTAGTGTGGCCGTAGGTGAGAACAAAATAAATCCGCGATGCCAAGCAAGGCTGCCAGACAGCTGTGATACCAAACCAGGCTGCCAGACAGCTACATTACACCGACCATGGCGCCAACAAACTTTCTCGATCCCAATATAGATAACGAATTGTTTATTCCTTCTGAGAGCATTTTTCATGCTATATTTCCCGGGAAAAGCGGCCTGGGACCCCGACCACTGCCATGGCCTTCTTCCTTGGGTCCCACGCTGTTCTCTCTGGCTTCCGCTGCTACCGTCTTACCTCAAAAGATGGGGTCCTCTGTTTTGGTCAATGCCAGAATCAGAAGACGCTGCTCCGCAGACAGTTTATGGGGAACGAAAACCTTCACTGTGTCAATACGTTTGCCCACTCCATTCCTGCGTATACCCTTACTTTTTATAACCACCATCTCGACGTCTGACAGTATGTCCGCATGGGTTCCGCATGACTGAGTGAACACCTTTCCTGTGCCATGGCAGCGGTGGCATGGCTCCTTCTCGACATCGCGATCTGACAACAACGGGGACGTGCCCCCGCACTTTTCACACTTCCTTAAGTACCACAGTTCGAAGAGTTTATTGCAGCCAAGGGTGGCCTCTTCTACATGTGGGATGGGAGATCATTATGAAGTCAAGGACAAAAGGATACAACAACATCTCACCTTCGTTGGCGGATATCTTCGATTGAAGTTGTTTAGTTTCATGCCACTTCTGCCGTAATTTCTTCGGAGGCCTCGACCAGGTCTTTTCAATCGCCACGTTTTTGCGATGGTCATATTCCAGTTTTTTGTTTGCATTAGTAAGAATATGATAAGAGTTGGAGATCTCCTGGAATTGGTTGAGAGCCCTCTTAGATCGCGTTGCATCTGGATAGTAGCGCTTGGCCAGTACCAGGTAGGCGTCTCGGATTTCTTCGATGGTTGCGTACTTGCTGACGCCCAGGACCTTGTAACAGAAGTTCTTTGGCCGCAGTCCGCTGTTCTCCATCTCAACTATTTGCTTGGTTGCTGCTTCAGCCTTGCGCTCGGCCTCCTTCTTGCGATCGGGATAGTAGAAGGGTTTCGGCCTTTTAAACTGATATCTAGCGTAGAGGCGATCCACCCCCACCAGGGGGCAGCATTTTCTACCTTTTTCTTGTCCTCCAAGGAGAGCACGGGCATTAACAAGAACCAAGCGGAACATTATCCGTAATATTCTGATGGAAAATACAAAATTTAAGAATTTTACGTTACTTTTTTTTAAAGATCTCCTGGTCCTTGAGTCGTTATGAACCTCGACAAGAAAGTAACCGATATATGTATAATAATCTCCTAGTGTTTAGATTGTTCCATTTTCAGTTCAGTTTTCAAATATGTAGTGTATATTTAAGTATCCCTCCCCTTAAATTATTAATTAGCCTAGAGAATGCTCTTATTTTGAGAATAATACCGTATTTCCTTAGAGTCCCGACTTAACGCGGTCTCCGCGCCATGCCCCCATCCAGGCACATATTGCGCTCGGTCAGACAGGAGGCATAGCCCATTGCATGGGGGATAAAGTGCTGCTCAAAGACGCCAGTGAAGAGCTGGGCATAGGGTCCGCTGGCAAAGACGGCCACATCATCGCCGCCATGAGTCTCCGACTCCAGCGGCACCGTGCTGGGGAACATAAAGTCCTTGTTCTTCATGTTGATCGCCCGCAGGTTCTTCCGCTTCACGGCTCCCCCCTCCCGCAGGTAGTTGGAGTTGTAGCCGGGCCCATTGGCATAGCTGAGCGTTGCATACGGCAGATCGTCTGCCGCCAGCTGGCCGTTGTTGATCCCGAAGATGTCGTTCTTGCGGCTGGAATAGCCCGCCAGCGACATGGTGTGCGAGTGATCCGATGTGACCACGATCAGGGTGTCATCGGTGCTGCTGTGGGTGCGAGCCCATCGCACGGACTTGTCGAACTCGGCCGTTTCGTCGATGGCGCGCAGGGCCAGGGTGTCGTGGTGTCCATGATCGATGCGCCCGCCCTCCACGAACAGAAAGTAGCCCCGTCCGGCACTCTGCCGCTCCAGTATGTCCATGGCCACCTGCACCATCTCCTCCAGCGTGGGATGCTCCTCGGCATCGGCGTCCAGGTGGTAGGGCATGTGGTAGGGCGCAAACAAGCCGAGCACCCGAGAGGTGTGATTGGAGAGGCCGAGCAGTTCGCGTCGCGTCTGGACGTAGTGGGCGCTGTTGGTGTGCTGGCGCTGCCACTCCTCGATGAGATTGCGTCCGTCGAGTCGTCGGCCCGGGGCACCACTCACATCCCTGACGGTCTTGGGCAGGAAGTTCTGGCGCCCTCCGCCCAGGATCACATTCAGTTTCTGGCCGACCGGACTGTTCACCAGCTGGGCGGCAATGTCCGGACAGAGGCTGGGATCCCCGTTGTCCGCTATGACCTCTGCATCGTTCTCCCAGTTGCGATTGGCCGTGTGGGCGTATATGCCCGCGGGGGAGGCGTGCGTGACCGAAGTGGTGGTGATCAGACCCGTGGCCATGCCCTGTTGCTGGGCCCACGCGGCAATGGAGGCCACATGGTGCGCCGGCTGAGCCTGGGCCAGGCAGTCCTTCACCTGTACGGCCGCACTCACGCCCACCGTGCCGTAGTTGGCCTTCACTCCGCCGAGGTAGGCGGTGGCCGTGCAGGCGGAGTCCGCCACCTGCATGTTGGCGCAGTAGGTCTTGCTCAGGCCCACATAGGGGAACTGCTCGAAGGAGAACTGCTTCTCCTCGCCGCCCAAGTAGACGCGTCCCGCCGTAAGGGTGGGTATGGACATGCCGTCGCCCAAAAATAGCATCACATTCTTGGCCAGCTGGGTGTTCAGCCGCAGCTTGCTCTCCAGCTGCTGGTCGAGGGTTTGATGCGCCAGTCCCTGCCAGTACTCGGCGTACTGCTCCTCCGCCTTCAGGGGGTCAAACACGATCATGGGCATGGCTCGCTTGAGTCGACTGCCAGCTGCTGATCCCGCCGAGAAGAGCGGGTGCATGCGTCGCTCTGTTTCCCGAGTGTCCAGCACTAGTTGCGGAGGTACAGTTGCGTTAGATCGCCCTCAAGATTCACTTCACAGACTTTGAGCTCACTTACCTCGACCGCTGACCAGCGCACTCAGCCAGAAAAGGATTGGGACGATCTGCAGCCTCATCATAGCTGCTGTCAATACTGTCAATGCGTTTCGGTTCACGTTTTCCGTGCCACTGATGGCGTCTGGCACGAGACCTGCGATATTTATAGAACCTCTCGGGCATCATCTACTCATTGTGAGATGGTCGATTTCGTAAGAAGTCATCAATGCCGCCAGCCTGACCTGATAAAGGAAAAATTCAGCGGCGATCGTTGCCGCTGTCTTGCCTGTAGTGCGGTTGAGTTTTGAGTACAGTGAACAGTAGTGCCTGCTCGTGGAATTTCCAGAAGAATCAGAGATAAGAGATCCGAATTTACTATTCAAGCCTTTACCTTCTGAATGGATACCTTTTTAACTAAAATCAAAGGGCAGGTACCGTATAGAACCTACTCTGATCTGTTTGCACTTGAACATTTTTCCCAGCCCATCATGTCACATATTTATGTCTTAGCGGGCTCTTACTGTATTATTTTGTTTTTCGAAAACTGTTGTTTTCAATAGTGGTCGTTATCATCAAGACCCGGCGTCGTCTGCCTGCGGCCCCTCCCATCCCACAAGTGAAACGTGTGTACCCTATCCGCTTTGCCTGCGCATCCGCTTGCCTGAACACGAGAGTGCTGGTTCACGTGATCAATGCTGCTAGTCTATTTATGATTTCCCGCTTCCAGTTAAGTCATAAATTCTAATTACTACTCGCACCCCCTTCCGAGCGCTGTCCGATTTGAATCGCGCGCGCAGCGTTTGCTCGCTGTGAGTGTCAAACGGCCGAAGCGAGACGAGTCGGGACGCATCTGGCAATGCTGGCTGGTGGGATTATTGCGCAGACGCCAGCATCCAAACAACAATTTGTATCTCCCCGTAGCATCTCTCGGAGCAGCCGTTATCTTTGCGCGCTGCGCCAGCAAACATATGTATATCCGTATATTCAAATATATAGCATCCATCGGCATTCGTCGCGTCGGCCGTTCGGTTGGTTCAGAGAGCTTCTGCTTTGGCAGCGCGCACTTGGCCAAAATAGTTGTTGGTTCGCATGCAAAACGTTAAAATCGCATTAGCTAAAAACATTTTTATACCAACGGCGCGTTTTTAATTTTTTCTACACTACAAAAAATAAACCAAAAAAAAAACACACAAATAGACAAGATAGAGCAGGAAAGCAACGGCAAAACAAGAAGCAAAGCTGACTAAACTTTTAACGTTCAAAAATTCTATGCGTATACATAGGTATAAATAAATAAACGCGTGTATATATCCACACAGATAACATACAATAAATGATATTTCAATAATTTTCAAACAACAAAAGGTAGCGTCGTGTGAAAAGAATGAAAGAAAGAAATCAAGGATGAAAAGTGCTGTGAAACATGGAGAAAATCTAGTAAACCGTTACTCGCACATTGATTTTTGAAAATAGTTTAAAAAAAAAAACAACAACAAAAAACTGCCAACAAAGTCCTAAAATTGCAAGCAAATTCTTGAAGCTGAAAGTTTTTCTCTTTTCGGTGTATTCGTGTGTATAACTGTATAATGCACAGCATTAAGGACTCTGGGCTGCCATTTTTGCCACTGGAAGGACACGACCAAAATAAGAGTATTAAAAAACATGCTACATAGAAGATGTAATGCTGCCTGCTGGCACACACACGCGAAAAAATTCATACATAATAGAAATACAGTAAATTGCTAACTGTGTTTTTGTCCATCCATCTCGCTCCCTCCCTCCCTCCGACTCTCTCTCTCTCTCTCTCTGCGAGTGTGTGTGTGTGTGCTTGGAGATTATGTGACTCTGCGTACATATAAATACATACACATCTACAATGTTGGAGGAGGTGGGTGGCGCTCGCTACTGGGTGGCCACCCAGCTGGCTGCCAGAGCGACATCCCCAACATAGTTTTACGTTTGACAAATATGTGTGTATAAGTGTGTGTGTGTGTTTTCTGTTTCCACTTTGTATGCAAGTGTGTGTGTGTGTGTGAGTGTTTTACTACCATCTAGTGGATGGGTGGGGTGGGGATGCTGCGGATAATCCTTTTGCCCACAGCCCCGCCCCCTACCCCTCCCTCGAAACTCTCTCTTAAAGCTTTGCCCGAAAAAAGTTCCATTTAAAGTCGTGTCGAGCTCTGGACTCTAACGGTGGTTGGAGAGCTTGCAACAATCTGGCAACTTTCAATTGCCTTCATTGACAGTTAAAACGAAAGTTATCAAATACACGAACAGCCAGCGAAGTTGCCACGACAAGTGGCAACAACAGAAACAACAAAAGAAAGCTGCTACCCTTTGGGGATAGAAGCTTTTGATACCCTAGTAGATCCATCGTTTCAATGAGAGTTTTTTGGTCTAGATACATTTAGCAATTAGGAAATATCTTACATTACAAACACAAAAATATGTTTATGATTCGAGAGTGATTTGATTTTGTCTAAACTTGGCCTGTAAAAACTCGTATAGAGCAATCTGCCATTTGTAAAATTTTGTAGTTTTACTCTTACTAGAAGTATTTTTCAATCCATCGTTCGAATATGCGGTATTATATGGAGATTCGATTATTATCGGTTGGTTGAATTATATCTAAAATAGCAGTTTCCCTAAGCAGTTTCTTCTAAGGCTATGGATAGGATATTAGTGGTTCGGAACTACATATATAGAAGCGAATAGACAAGCCTGCTCAGAGCTTCATTGTGATAAGAATAAACCCAATCCTGCAGTCGGACAATCTTATTCTTTATTAGCATAAAAGAAAAATAATTCCTATAGCTATTGCAGTCCAAAAACATATAGTATCTATGGCAGCTGTTCGGCTATGGGGAATTTCCCTTTTCAATTTATATGCGGTCGAAAATGCTTGCTTTTCTGCTTTGCAAACACCTGCTCAAAGTCATAATACCCTCTATGTAAGGCCATAACGACTACGGAGGAACGATGACAACTACAACGACAACTCAGAAGTCAAACACGAGACGCAACAACAAGAACAACAATACAAAAACAATTAAATAACAGAAAAAGAAAATAAAAGAAAGCCAAAAACTTTACCAAGAATACCCCCCTTTCACCAGCCCCCCTTCACACTCACACACGTACACACACCCTTACTCACACACACACACACACAGGAACACAAACAAGTTGCTGCTGGCGTCTTTGCGTTGGGATGAGAGATTGGGTGCGATGGGACGGGATGGAATGGAGATGCTGGTGGTGATGCTCGAGGGGGGGGTGTGGCCATTCTCTATGGGGAAACAAACTTTTAGCATAGTAGCCCATATACATACACATACAACATACAGCACACATACATACAAACACGTAAATTTGCACACAAAAAAAAGAACAACAGAGAAAAGAGAGAAAGGCGAAAAGAGAGAAAAGGAAAGGACGACTGCACACTGTGTCAATGCTGTAACAAGATTCGAAATGTTATAATAGAACGGACCCGCATACTCGTAGGAGTACAACAATCCTCCAACATTGTGCCGATAATGGTTTCCCTGTTTGTGTGTGTGTGTGTGTTCTTGTGCTGCCAGAGTGTGTGTGTGGGAGTGTACAGTGCTGTGCGTTAGTCCTTTACAGTGGCTTGAATTGCTGCCAAATTTAGGATTGTTAAATGAATGTTAAAAATGAAACGTTGAGAAAGTTGCAGTTTGTTTTCGGAATACAATTCATTTCCACTCAAACTGCTTCTAAAAATAGCATTCACGAGCCATATTGGACTTGCTCTGAACAGATTTTACAGTTACAGGGTTTTGACCATGATCTTTCCATTAAAATTCGTTTCCTGAGCATAAGGAATGATCTTGCCACGACTTAAAGTACTTTCAAAGTACTTTTATGATTGCATTAAAAATGATTTCTAATTTTGCAAATGGAGCGTACGAGTATATACAATACAATATAATTTTATAGCAACATTTTAGTAGAACCCCGAAAGATGTTTTCTTAACTAAAAACTATAAAAACGATGAAAAACTCTAATCATAATTATGAAAACTTATAACAGGCTATTGAAGCCGCATCTAGGACGCCATTCCCGTCCGATTCGAATTGGTGCTCAAAAGCTATTTCATAAATGATATTTCCACACATTCATTTAATGGTAGGTAATGTAATTGTTGTGTTCATAGGAACAATATCCATTCGAGTACGTATACGTATCAGCACATAAATTCTGATAATTTCATCCGACAATTTCCGACCTCCATCCCATGGTACGTCATCAGCGAGCATTGTTGCCGGAGTGGAGTGCCAAAAGGATGCCATGCCCGATGCGAGGACGCACGAATGGGCGGCACGAACGCACGAGCAGAACAGTGTGGCACGAGTGGAGGCCACACACGCTCTCTCTCTCTCTCTCGCTTTCTCTGTATCTCTCTCTCTCTCTCTTGGCCACCATCTCCTTGCCAAGCTTCGCGCTCCAGCGAGCTAACTTTGACGTTATGCTGTAAGCGTTGGGTGCTTCGTTTAAATGAGTGCTCGTTGAATGTGTGAGTAATTGGAAGGATGCTGCTGTCCCTAGGGGGGTTTTCGGTAGAACGCAGGGGGGTGCCAGATAGAGTATGGAGTGCCAGTGGCAGTGGCAGTGGCTGGGGCAGGGGCAGGGGCAGGCATGGAGCTGGGGAAATGGAAAAGCAAACGACAACAAGCAAAACATTGATGTTACTGAGGAGGTTGCCAGCGCAGACGGTGGCTGGGGCTTTTATAGTTCCAGCGAAGGAGTGAAATGGCGCCAGCTGAAGATTTATGCGTGTATTTGTGTATCTGTGGGTGTGTGTGTGTGTGTGTGGTAGGGTGGGTTGGGGGTGGGGGTAGGGATGGTTTGAAATTATGAAAGCATTTGTGTTCGAGTTTGAGTAAACATGACCATTGGGGAGACCCTGCCTCGCCAGAGGGTGGGGGTTGTTTTGGTTGTTTGGCTTATCCCTATACGTGCGTCTGTATATGTATGTACCTACTATATCTATATATATTTGTGATTGTATCTGTGTTTGTGTTTGTTTGTTGGTTTGTTTGCTTACCTTCAGTGCAGTTTTGCTGTGGATTTTACGGCCTCTGAATATTGTTAATGGCCCAGCCACCCTTTCCCCCACCCACATTTCCCACGAATGGCCTCGAATGGGGCCTCGTCCTGGCTGTGGATCTGCCGCTGACGCTGGGGCTAACGCTGCAGCCCTGGCTGCTGTGACCTTCACCCATTTAACGCCACTTAACCGATGACAAGCCGACCGAGAGTTGAATGTCATTCATTTGCTAGTCTTCGGATTTACCCCAGTTAACCTCAAACTTCATGCAGCATGAAGCATGCAGCATGCTGCCACCCTGCACCTGGACGCGAAGGGGAAATCCTACAGCTCGATCTAATAATAGAAATCCAGAGTTGCATGCAAAGTACGAGTATCGTATCCCGGGATTACCATGACAACGGGCAGCTGAATCCGGTCTCTTGTGGCTCCCTCCGCCACTCGCCCGGTCAGTGGCAAATCGAGAGAGTGCAAAATCAGGTTGCAGCGGACGTTCCAAACGTTCCTTCGGGATGAAAGATTTCCTGTTTGGCCTGACTGGCGTTCACAAATAAAAATCCAATTCTATTTCGAGTGAAAATACATCCAATAAATATATGAATGTTCGAATAAATGAAATTGCCAACCAATTTCCATACGTACGTACACATACTTGCATACATTATAGACCAATAGCAAAAAACGAATGTCAGCCGCGACAACGGAAAATTGCCGTCGTTAAATTGTTTTACAACATCCCCACAAAGATTGAAAAGAAATCAGGAAAATGTGAACGGGCTTTTATGAGCTATGGGTGTGGATGGGTGGATGGGAGGTGTAGGTGTAGGTGGGTGCCCACACCCCGCCCATGTTGCCTCAAAGTAAAGCATGATGAGCGTCCAAATATTGCCAGAGTCATGTGAAAATGTTCAGCTTGTTTATTTACACTGTCGGTGCCTGTAAAAGCGCATTCACATGGCTATGCGCCATGCCATATAGTGCCCACCCACAAATATGTACATATATACTGATATATCATGCACATTGTCTGTGTATAATTAGTGGCCATCAATTGCCCATCGGTCTGGAGATTTGTGGATCTTGAAAAATACTCGTATGAATGATTTCTCTGTGTGTTTACACAGAGCTCTGCATACACTCGGAAATGTATACTGGAAATGGATCAAATATTTACAATTTTGATATGCAAAAATATATTATTTAAAATATAAAACTTAAATATTCTCAAAAAAATTATATTTTCTCTGTGCACTCATACGATTTATTGTAAACAAAATTCGGAATGCGGAAACAGAGGAAAAAAACCTTCATTGAGAGCTGCCAACAATGGTTAGGGTTGGAAACCCCCCCTCCCCGTTTAAGCCAATCGAAACTTTTACTGTGCACACTCGGTCCTCGCAGAGGACTCTCCTGGCAGCTGACATAAGCATTTAAAGCAATTAAAAAGTCACACCCCATATAATGAAAAGTTAAACTAGATTTAGCAACACAGTGGAATAACAATTTGAAGCACACCCCCGTCGCATGCCCCGTTGCATGCCCCTAAAAAGGGGACGCTCGTTGGGGTTGTGACAGACAGCTGTTACATGGAAATGAGCCCCCGAATTTCATTAAAGCCCCAAGAAATGTTTATTTGAATTTGTTCTTCTCGTATCTCCCTTTTTCTGCTTTTTTTCGGGGAGTACTTTGCAAGTTATTGAACCCGTAAAAGTTTTTAATTAAAATTCAAATTAGACAAATTAAATTCGAATGGAGGGACTGTATTTTTATGAGCGGGGAGATTCTGCGGCGTGAAAGGTAGTGAAAGAGTGTCTGGTTGAATGCGGGATGCGAGTGCGTTTTGAGGAGACGTGCGTTAAATTTTAATTGATTTTTCCCAACAAAATGTAGGAGTTGCTCGACAGCACATACACATACATACAGATCAACACATCTGTGTGTGAGTGTATACCTGCCTACGCGCAAAAGTAAAGCGAAGCGAAATGTGGAGTACAGAACAAAACAGCATCACACACAGACACACACACAGAGAAAGATGGAGCGGAAAGACAGACCAAAAACGAACTGGCAGACAGTCAGGCGTGCGAATGAACGAACCAACACACATCCAAATAAACGCAAAACAGACACAGATACAGCACACACAAATACAGACACAGAAACAGAGTACAGAGTACAGACACAGATACAATCAACGAAACGAACGAGGCTCGGCATTCGTATTCGGCCTGCGTATGAATGGAGAGGAGAGCCACAAGAAGGAGTAGGGGATGCAGAATGGAGCTTGGGGTATGGGGGACTCACTGCCTTCTCCTCCACCCCCCTGCGAGGGGGAAGGGTCTTGGCTGAAAGGACAATTCAAGGAGGCAAGCGAAAAACATTTTGTGCTGCCTACTGTTCGTAGGCTGTTTATTGCTGCTGCTGTTGTTGTTGTTGCTCTTGGATGCTGTGTATCTATGTAGAATTTATCGATTTATTTTGACTTCGTTTTATGTGCTGTTGTATCTTTGTGTGTATCTTTGTATACGTGTGTGTGTGTGTGTATATTTAATACAAACACAGCGATAAGAACCCACAACAGCAGAAGCAGCGGCAGCAGGAGCACCCAAAGGAAACTTGTTTAGCCGCCATCTCCTTCCCTTTTTAGGGCGCTTCTGGGTTCAACCTTCCAACTTTTCCTCTTTTTTCTGGTTGCTTTTGTTGTTGTTGTGGCCTCACTTTTTTGCGCTTAATGCGCCAATTTCTGACAACAGCAGTGGAAAGGGGGGAGGGGGGGTGGGGACAGTGGGGAAAGACAGAGGAAAAGTCAGCCACGACCCAAAGTCAAATTGAGTAAAACGCATTGAAAACTTAAGTCATTTCCCAAGAACGGCCCACAGTTCTTAAAAGCTTTTTTTTGTATGCCCCCGCTTTTTGTTTCTAACCGAGGAGTGGAGGAGGCGCAGCAGGAGGACGGGAAGGAGTCGGAGGAGCTCCAAGCAAGTGTTTCTCTTTCTGATTCTGTTTCTGTTTTTCTCTCCCTTTTATGATTACTTTCCGCTTTGCTCTCTTTTTGGCCGTGTTATTGCAGATGGCCAAAGTTGTTGGCCAAGTATAAAAATGTGTTTTATATTGTAATAACGAAGAAAATGCACTGAAGTCGAAACTCCAGCGCGAAAAGCACCCAGAATTACACATAAACTGTTTAATGAAGCAGAGCAATTAAATAAAACCAGAATGCATTACCGAAAACGATAATAAAGCCAATTAAAAACTTGTTAACTTTACTTTGGGGGAGGGACCATGCTCCCAGAGCACATTCCTTCCCAAAAGTGGATTCTACAACTACTACAATATACTACATCTCGTATTGATTTCATTTGCAGAGTAAGATGTGTAGATATAATCGAAAAATGCGTGTCAAGCCGTCCTCTTTACAAAGAATGAACCCTAAACTAATGTAAACTACGACTTTTTAAACATCATAATCCTGTGAGAAAGGGAATCCGACGAATACTTAAGGACTGTGAGGGTGTGAGTGTGTGTGCGTGTGTGTGTGTGTGTGTGTGTACATAAAGATGGAAGGCCGTGTCTGAAACTGAGAAGGCAAATATGGCTGACTGCCTGCCTCTGGCCCACCTTTTGTGTCCGTGCCGTGCCCGTGTCCGTGTCCGTGTGTGAAATAAAACAAAAGCCAAACGAAACGAAACGAAACAAAAGCATTAACAAGAAGCAGCAGCAGCAGCAGTAGCACCAGCAGCAGCAGCATTAGTGGAAAAGCGATTCAATGTCACAGTCAGCGAGCAGCATATAGCAGCATATCCATGTGTGTATACATGGATATATGTACTCGTATACCCCGCACGTACGTGTATATAGAGAGCACACATAAAAAGCCATAGCCGCAGATTAGTCTACCCAAGTAGCTGACAACGAAAGAGCCTCAGCCTCAGCCCCAGCCTCTGCATCGACGACGACGACAATCAACATTCATCATACGCACCGTGGGACGCGGCGCAAAACGCAAATGCAGCCCCCATTCGAAAGGTAAGCCCATATCGACAAGAACAAGAACAAGAACAAGAACAACCCTTTTCTCGATACATTCGTGCAGTTTGATTTGAGTTTTTTGATTTGATTAAAGTTCTGTGTGTTCCTTTCAATACTAACAATACTTTACTCTGTACTAACAAGCAACTGGGGGTGGTACTGGCACAAGAGATCACAACAGTGGGCGCTCAATGTTGTGCTATGTGCTATGTGCTATGTGCTATGTGATGATAGTGATAGTGATAATGACGATGACTTTCTTTGTGCGCTGAGAGTGGTCCTCCCTGCCCCGTCTCTTCCTTCCTTTGATGAACGTAACAATTTATTTATGGCTGGTATTAACAAGCATCAAAATATATGCTGACAAACACACACACACACACTCATTCCCACTCATGCTCACGGATACTCGAAGCACACAGAGACACCAACACCCGCACAACACTTTGGCACTGAGCTCTGCGATAAATTCACGCGGCAGAAACGTGCTGCCAGCCAAACAAAATCTTTGTACCCGTGCCCGTGCCCGTGCCCTGCTCTCTGTTCCCTGTACTGGCAACAAAAAGCAGACCAAAAATTCGTGTTCAAAGTTCAATGACGTTGACGTTGTCGTTGTCCTCGTCATGTGGGGCTCACTCAGCATCCGCTGGCCTAAACCTAAACTAATGGAATTTTCCCCATTGTTTGGTTAGAAAATTCATTTAATTTTTTTTGTGTTGCCGAATTTCAAGGGAATCCCAGTTTCCAAGGAAAAAACTTTAAATTTCGTTTCGGAAGTTCGTCTGGGATTTTCATGGTTGCATGCAAAAAATGATTTGTGTAAACTTTTGGGAATTGGAAAAATCAATGGTCAGTTTACGATGGATAGTTAAATATAATCATCGGAAAATTACAAAGGAAATCTATTTAAACGGGTAAAAATCGGTTTATCCGACAGAACATAATTGTTGATGAAAGTATCTCTAAAAGCGATACATATATGTTATGCAGATTAAATTACGAATATTTTTGGTAATGGAAATCCTTAGATCATGTCCCAATATCCGTTTCCCTTGTTTTCGCAAAGCCATTCAGACGAAAAACTAATCATTTTCTATCACAATCAATTTCTTATTATGTTTTCCGTCCGCATATGTAATTTTCTACTCCACCGATCCCCCAAGGCACCTTTCACCCCCTGGCAATGATAGCGCTTCACTCAATGACCAATGGCTGCCAGTCAAATTTATGACTAAATAGACGATTGACGTCACCGTAAAATGGGGAAAAGGAATTTCTTATTTATTTATAATATTTGTGTATTTTGCTTTTACGTGGATGTCTTTTTTTTAGTATACGGCGTATGCGGTAATATTTCCCCGTTGCGTCAAGTGGAAGGCGAACAAGATGAAGAAGGCTGAAAGGAAAGAACGGGATATGATCTATGGAGGAGAGAGCGTTGATCTATTGCTGATAAAGTGAAAGTCAAGTTATGCTAGAATTGTAATTACTCATGCCTGCCACTGCCACAGCTAGAGGCACAGCCACAGCCACAGGCACTGCCACTGACTCTGAACAAAAAAACAAAGAATCTGTCTAGAAATGTTGTACATACATATTCTCAAAAAAAGCATGCACATAGTGCCAGCAGAAAATAGGGAAGATGAGGAATGCGAATGGGGTAGCATCGACTTTTTGGAAAATATGTACCACTACAGACCACGTCTGTCTATCGCGACTTGTGTCCAATAGTTTGTCTGGCGTCTCCACGTCATTTATCTGTCAGCATTCGTCGCCGTTTGATGAACTATTAATTTCTGGTCGCCGAGGCAAGAGTTTATTTTCGTCAACTGTGGCACGTGTGGCGCGAACATCATTTGAAATGCGCCAGCTGATGCTGCTGCTTCATAAAAAATAATTTAAATAAATTCCCTGGGACAGGCCATAAAGGAACCACCGCACTCTGACAAATCTTGACTGTAAATAAAACACGAGTGTTTGGGACGCGTTTCCATCTCCCACAGAAAATTGGAATAAACACATTTCTAGGCCCTCCATTCAAGAGGAATGCCAAAACATTCCGTAATCCGATTTGCACTAACCAGAATTCCATTCCTGAATGCCATTATATCCCCCCCAAATGCAACGATTTTAATCATCTGCACACACTAGCCAGGCCTTTAGCTGGGCCTCGAATTACCAACAATATTGCCATTGAAACGTGAATTTCAATTAGGCAATGTAATTTCTACAGAATTAGAGACTGTTTGAACCAGGTGAAGTATACGCATTTATCCAATTACAGCGAACGGCCACTGCTTTGTTCTTGCATCGATTCATTGAATCTAATATATGGCTAAGAATTTGACAAAAGATACCGTGTGTAGAACACAAAGGTCTCCTGGCTGCAACTTAGTCATCGGCATGGCCCAAACATAATTGGAAGGCGTCTGGCAGCAGCAGATACGGCCACGTACAAAGGAAGTGGCAGAGGCAGGGCCCGTAGCATGGCAGCATCTCGGCGTTTCAGCATTTCAGCATGGCTGTGGCATGGCGGCTGTTCTTATTTGTACAGACAACGACAGGTGGTCGCGAATATGTTGGGGTGATAAAACGCAGCAGCACCAGCAACAGTGTAAAGGCAAGGCTACGAGTATGTGCCTGAGAGAGAGAGAGAGAGAGAGAGAGAGAGGAGAGTCCCTCACCATCTTATGATGCTGCTGATCGGACAGGTTTACGTTTGCTGCTCTATTCTGGCTCTCATAAGAGGCAGGAGTATGTCCAATGTCCATTAGCTGATTTAATGAAATCGTAAATCAAACGAGCGCGGATTGCTAAAAATATATCTGCGGCGCGTATTTTATGTTTTTTGAAGTGGAACCTATGCCACAGCAACAGCCACAGCCACAGCAACGCATCGGCAACGAGTACGGCAGGCAGGCCACAGCAACAGCAACAGCAACAGCCGCTGAACAATAGATGAAACGTGGATGATTGTGCCAAAGTATGGCCCTGCCATACTCAGATCTACGTGTGTGTATGGGTATGGCTCCTTCTAATGATGAGCACATGTAATGTTTCGTATTGCAAAACTTGGCGTTTTATTTCGACATTTCTTGCCGTGAATAATGCATGCGATTCCTTGGTGGGGCTGGGGCTTGGGTTTTTGGCAAAAGTGCAACCATTGTCGTCGTCGTCGTCGTCGACGTCGATGTGGCCGTCGTCTCCGTCCGTCTGTCTTTCACAAGGCGTGTCCGTTGTGGCGTTGGCCAAGATTTCGCTTGGCTGGCCGGCGTCACAGTTTTCGCGTCTGCGTCTGCACTTTCCCAGAGAGTGCCCCCGTCCCGGTCCCGCTCCCGGTCCCGATCCATCCATGGATGCCAATGAGTGTGCGCATCTTTATTTAATTAACATATTTTATTTGCACCACACAGGCACACCCTTTCCCCCTTACCCACCCATATAGACAGGGGCGTTGTGATTTATGCCTGGCGTTTGTCCACTTTATGTTGCCTTTCAGTCATCATCCCCATTCCCATGCCCATCTTCATCATGCCGATTGTCATCTCTAAGTAGCTCGGTTCGAGATCCTCTTCGCCAACCTTTTGCCAGCCAGATCCCAGCCAGAATATTAATCGTATGCATTAGTCGACTTCTGGCTGCGGCTGGCACTGGCCGTGTGACTAATTTTATTACACTTGCCAAGCATTTCTGAATCTGAATCTGCATCTGAATCCGAATCTGAATCTAAATCTGAATTTGATTTTCGTTTTTTCGAGCTATTCTGTTGCATTGTCCGCCCCCCGACCCGAGCCGAGAATGTCGGCTATCTCTGTATTAAATTAATGCTCACTTACTGTGCCAGCCATTCCGTTTTATTTATATATACGAGTATGTATATATATTTTATTAAATCAAATGCATTCTGAGTGTGCGACTGCATCGCGCGGATACAATCGCCAGTATCCGTGAACATTCCTCGAATGATATGTCATCAAAATGTGATTAATTCTTGTGCCTTCAACTCTGCCGTGGCTGTGGCTGTGGCTATGGCTGTGGCACGGGGTAGGTATTTTTAGTCGATCAGCAAATAGTTTCAATCCAAAATGGCAGAATCCAAAGGCACTGAAGCATGCAGGGATAGTCCCCTAAGCCAAAGCTGTATTCGCTGTACATGCTTTCACCTAAGGGACTTCAATGGTTGAAAATGTGATAAGGGTTGTCTAAAAATAGCAACGGAAAAATAAGGTTTGGTTTTGCCATCATTTGAGGTTTATTTCGTGTAGTTTTACTCCCCAAAGGACGGACCACACACACATCCACATCCAGAGCAGCAATTTATTATTTGATTGATGGACACTAAATGATTGGGCAGTCGAGCTAAATGATTCACCCTGGAGACACTTCCATTCAACAATTATTTCCACATTATTACCTCCCAAAATCAAGGTTGTGCTTGGGAACTGGATTAATTACCAGCTGAAAGAAACGGCCAACGGCCTTGTTTTTGTTCGGACAAGTTTCCATATCAACCGGTGACCGGGTGTCCTGCAGTCCTTATTTATTCAACGACTAAATTGCAGAGCAACAACTTTTGGAGTCCCAACACAACCTACAATTGAGTTGCGTTTATTTATGCTTTCACAGTTGAAACTTTTCATTTTATGGCTCACAATTATGCCCGAATGTTGGTCACAACTTGAACAAATTAAAACTTTTCGCTTTTGAATCATAAAAAACAAAGCAAAAGAAATAAAGGAATAAAGGAATGCCTCACACACACTCGATGCTGACTATTAACCCAATTCTCTGGGGAGTGGAGTGCGAGTACAAAAGAAACTGCAACTCTCAAAGGCCATTTAAGCATGATGTGCAATAAAAATTATAAATAAAAGTCAGCGCACACATAAGTATGGGGGGCAGGGTGGGCAGAGCCATTCACTCCCTTCCGATGAGCCCCGTGTGCCGCGTGGGGGAAATGTTTATGGGTGGCGCGCTCTCATTAGGCAAAGTGTTCGATAATTAAATGGAAATGTAAATCACAGCCTCCCAGATCTCCCCGCCACACGTGAGGTAATTAGCAGGCGATCAGCGTGCAGCTGTTTAATTGGCACTGAAGCTGAAGATTTGAAGTATTCGCCGGATTCGAGTAGCCATGGGGTCTCTGCCTCTGGCAGCGGTCCGTCCGTTCTCTATTCATGTCCACTCGCGCGGATGCTGTTTATCGAGCGACAGATCAAGCAGGCAGAACCTATACCGTACGCAAACAAACAACCGCATTAATTCTAGTATCCGAATCCATATAGATACTCGTGATTATACATATATGTACAATATTTAGATGCGGATACGCGATAATAAAATAAAGTGAATGAGAGGCTGTTTATTTTCGAAGCGTGCGAAAGATTTTAATTGGATTTTGATATGATATATCTAACACACCCCGCCTCATCCTCCATTCCCTCCTTCCATCCTCCTTCTCCTGCTGCTCACCTTGGCAGAGGCCTGCCGCTTCCAATCTCTCTTTAATATTTTACACCAGATTATTTTTAGTCTGTGGCCTAACATTGAAAATATTTATAAGTATGTTTGCTGTCTCATATCGCGCATAGTTATTAATGTTATTTTTATGAGAATGTTTCGTGTTTGGACGCTAATGTTGACATGGCCAGCGGGGCGTATACGCAGCGCGTTTGATCCTACTTGTTCTCGTAATCAACCGCCAGTCGAGTGTGTGGGAAACACACACACAAAATTAGAAAAGCGAATATCAACAATATAAACAAGAAGATGGAGCATAAAAATTGGCTATGAAAATAATAGAGATATGGATACCTACTTATAAAGATTATGGGGATACCCTTGAGGTGGACGATTTGATTATACGGACAACTATAGCAGCAACAATGTAATTTGAAACAAGTCTTTTGCTTAATATCTTTACTCACAGTCGAAACACTAGATCGAAAAGTATTTTTCCAAAACAAATCGATCGGCAAGGGTATCTAGAGCTTCGCTTCCCCAAAAACGCAGCCATTCCTTCCTGTTTTCCTTGAGGTTTTCATGGAATTCTCAGCTCCGTCCACCGCTGCTGCTGGCATTGTCTTCTCCGCTCTCTCTCTCTCTCTCTGTTTATTGTCTCCGTGTCGTTGTTCTTGTGCTTTTCTTGCGGTGTTGCCGCTCCTGCTGTTTTGGCCGTATCGCGCTTTGGCTTTCTTCATTAGTGTGTTTTAGTGGGCGCCTTGCCAAACATTTTCTGAAACAAATTGTCGTCGCGCTCGACAACATTCCGCACGCTTACGCCTCATACAATCGGCTCGGCCAGAAGCAGACGATGGCGGCACCGGCACCGCCACCGGCACCAGCATCGACGGCGACGGCGACGGCGACCCAGTGTGACACACTGTGCCAGTGTACCACTGTGCAATGCAATGCACAATTTGCACACTTCGCTCATATGTACATATTTCTAATTAAAAATCGCCAAAATACTGGGATACTTTGACTTGGCCATCACATATGCCTTTTGCCTTTGCCTCTGCCTCTGCCAGTCGCTGCCGAAGTTCCTTGCAAATATCCAAAAAACCCAGAGGAAAACCAGAACCAAATGTAAATGAAAATGCAGGAGGCATGGCATCTGATGCATGTGGCAGCCCCTCTGCCTGTTGCGTTTTGAGTACAATCTTCTCCCTCCCTCCCGTCTCGGGGTCTCTCGGTCTCCCTACCCATATGCCCGTACTCATCCGTGTGTGTTTGTGTGTGTGTGATGTCTAACAACATGTGTACGAGCGTGTGGCGCTCCGCGTTCCGTTGCCCCCTCTGGTACAACTACAACTAGAAGCAGAATAGTTCCCTTGGCCAACTGCGTCTTTCTTTGCCCGATGCTTTGGCGACGCTCATGTGTCTCTGTCTCTTTTGCTGTTGCTGTTTCTGTTTTTGATTTCGCAATCGTTTTTGTAATACTCTATAGATGGTCGGGTGTATCCTGATTTGTTCATTAAATACCATTATAGGAGTATTTTGAACTATATACAGGCACTCCTTTCTAATTCATTTAAAGTCGTATATAGGATCTGTACATAAATACATATAAATCTACTTTTACTGGAATTTAACCAAAATGATTTTTCTGAAATATTTTGAATCTGAAATTGAATTCCTATAAAGTATATATATAAATGCGAATATAATTGCTACGAATATAATATATACATTTACAAGAACATATATTTTTCCTGTACAGAAAAAAAAGAGCATTCAACGGATGAATTTTCTCAATAAAATATTTGTCATTTTTGCCAATCTTTTCGTACAGCTTTTTGTGTCATTTTCAGCGCATGTTTTGCCAAGCGCTGTCGAGGAGGGGTGGGTAGGAGTAGGAGAAACATGAATTAAATTAAAAATAAAACTATAGAAAATTGTAATTAAATAACTAAAACAAAAATAAGCATGCATGCTGACTGACAAAGACTATTGTGTACCGAAATAAAATTACAAGAGACAGCGCAGAGACACAGGCACACAGAAACAGACAACGACAACGCCAACGACATCGGAAAAATATACATACATACGTACATATATGTCTGTATGTAGGTACGAGTAGATACACTCGTATTAGATATAAAGAAATGGAAACAGACAGCGATGTCGATAGGGGAAAACTCGCGAGAAATGCAAAAGAAGCGAGTGCGAGTGCACAGAATAATTCAAATTGTCAATGTGGCAAAAACAGAGATCCCAAAGATCTTTAACTTTTAAAAAAATAGACAAAAATCCTAATTTTATTTTCAATGTCATTTTTTATGGGCTGCTAATCTGGCTAATCAGTCGTACACTTGGTCAGTCAGCCAGCCAGTCAGCCAGCCAGTCAATCAGTCATCACATTGCTCAGCCAAAAAAACCAGACTAATCGCCATCGCCCCTCCTTAAGTCCCCAGCATCCCCTCAAGCAGCCAATCGACATCAACGAGCTTGTATCTCATTCTTTTTGATTGTGTTCCTGCATCTATCTCCTACATGCATGCCTGTATCTGTGTACCTGTGCAAGTGTGCATGTGTTTGTGCTCTTTATTTCACTGATTTGTATGCGCACATTTTTATGCATAAATTTGTTATCTTTTGTTTCTGATTTTTGGTTGATCTTTTGCCTTTTTGTTTTGTATGTCACCAAAAAAAGAAAAAGAGAAAAGACACGATAGAAAAGCAAAAGCAAAAGAGGAAACGCAACAACCAATTCGAATATGTTCTATCATACCAAAACTTTTTTCAGATTTTTGATTTTGTATCCCCATCATCACCACCACCACTACCACCACAACTACAACAACAACAACTACAACAAGTACAAGCACCACCATCAACAACAACCAGAACAACAAGAAAATCATCAACGGCGTCAATTGCGACGATGGCAGCCATAAATACGGTAAGTACGGGACTTCCCCCAACATCAAATCAAAACAAAGACAGGAAATGCTACAATGAAAGACGATTATGGGATCGCTTGTTTCGGTGGCCGAGGCCATTAGTGCCATACGATAAGGGTTTCGATTGGAATATTGAATAGTCGGAATGGCACATATATTCCAATTTTTTGGGGCACTTCTTTCTTCTTTACAATTTGAGGCTAAATCCCATTAACCTCTGCAACAGGCACCAAAAAAAACAAGTATTGTGTGCAGCCAATCTAATGGAAAATTAATTTATGGCTCATGCCACATTTTATCCGACAATTCGAAACGTTTCAAATATTTATTGCGCTGACCAAATCAAACTTATGGATTATTACCAATTAAATATACAGTATTCCGGAATTGCTTTCCAAACTTCTCAAAATTGAATATTCCTTCGTGCCCTTGCTGCGTCAGGTGGTGCGATATTTATGTATATATTTCGTTGAGTAGAACTTTGAGCTCTTATTTTAATCCCTATAAAGGCAATATAAATTGTTAAATTTAGGTCAACAGTAGAACGTTACCCCACCTCCTCCTCGTCCTTCTCATTCCTCCCTTGAATATTTTTTCATTAATTAGTTTGCTGTACCAGTTGGTATTTTAGCATTTCATTTCCATAAATTATCCTGAAAATACTGTTAAATTCCCTTCCTCCCCACATAAATATTTATGCAATAATTCTGTTTTATATGTTGGTTGGTATTTTACAGCATCACTTGTGCATACATCATTTCCCAAATGCTATACAATTATTGAGATAGCCAACATTTTAATACAAAAAAAAAGCACTAGCAATGAGTTTATTTCTGTGATTGGGTTTCGGTTTAGGGTTTACCTACACTCCGCTGTCAGCCCATAAATATTAAACCAATAATTAAATTCCATTCGCTACATAAACATACATTGTCACCTTGCTGGTGTCGTAAAATACTTCGAATAGCATCTCGTGAAACATGTTAATCGTATGGAATATCACGCATACGACGTGTTGAACAGAAGCCAATACCATTCAAGCAGCACCGCAAGCTTAATCATAAACAAAATTGGAAATTGAAATACGGCCAGCGAAGAGATTTCGGGCACGATGACCGATTTACCAGATGATGAATCTGTTGTTGATGACGACGACGACAAAGGCGCTCCGCTCTGTCAGCCCTTGTGTATGCCCGTGTTCAGCTTCCCGAACATGTGTTTCAGCTCATTTTACTAATAAGCAACGGCAAAAGCAACAAAAACACAACAACACACACACACGATGGGGAAAGAACAGGGAAAAAGAAAACCCGATGACAAATTACCACCTAGCGTATTCAATTTTCCACTGACATCAGCTTAAAATTTTCATTAATATAAATATGTATGTGGGAGTTTGGGCCAAGACCTTGCCAAATTCAAATCAGTCCAATGTCCACCTCCACATCCACATTCACACGAACATCCACAACCACATCCACATCCACATCCATGTTCACCCATCAGAGTCCGCACCCGACGGAGTCTGGCGGTAGAGGAAATATGATTTTGGCAGCGTTAAAGTTCTCATGGGGAGCCGGGTTCCTCTATGGATTCATGCTGTCTTCTGTGTGCTTTTTTTTGACGCCCAACATCAACGCGTCGGCTTTTGGTTGTTTTTTGGAGTGACATTGACATTTGATTGGCACGTGAATCACGTCGTATAAATATACAAACACCTAAGAGTCCAGGCCAGGTACACGCCGGAGTATGGGCAATTGGTGTGGGCCGTCTGTCGTAACAGGATATGGCGTCCCACAACCCGCTCACACTTTCCTCTGAGACATGACAGCCCTGCCGTGCCCGTGCCCGAGCCCGTGCCCGCGCCCTGCCAGACGATGGGATATTCTATCACTTGGCATACATAAATCTTCCGTCTTGTGAAACGGAGCAGCATCATATATGTAATTACTTGATGCCAGAATTGATTTAGAGTGAATTTAATTTGTGTTTATTCAAAGATATGGCTTGAAGGAAAATTGGATTAAAGAACAACTTCTTTGGGAATTAGTAAGACTTTTCCGGGTATTTCGGTGTTCAGCAAGGTTATCACAACACTTGTTCCACATTAATCTAATTTACTTCTACGTATAGCACTTATTCGATTCAGCCATATATATTTCATAGCCCATTGCTGGCACATTCAAATAAACATTTTCCGTTCAAAAGAACTTTTACACAGATCAGAGGCGGACACAGAGATGATTCCCTGTGCCACTTGTGGCTCCACTCTTACTTTCAGTACGGTCCAGTTCATTGAGCAGAGAAGATACTCATTTAACTGGATGTGTTTTTGTTTCCCCAGAACTTAAACAATAATAAAACTCTTGTTTATTTATTCTACGAGAAATTTTATTTGGCCGAAACTAATTTATGCGAATGTCTTCGTTTTCGTCTCTGCATCTCTGCATCTCTGCCTCTCCCTGGTGCGAGGTACTCGCAGGGAACCAGGGTATACGAGAATTGTGTATTTGCTGTTCCCTTGAATTCGAATTGTATCATTTCCTACAGGATACCAAAGAGTCGGAACACAAATTAGGGCGTTCCTGCTTTCGTTTTCCCCTTGTTTTCATTGTGGTCAGCATCGCGGGCACTTTTGGAAATTTATGCGCTGTTATTTTATTTATTTGCTTTTTGTTTTGTGGTTACGGGCAATTGCAGGCCACTTTAATTGGGCATCGGTTGCGGTTTATAAAGCATTAATTGCCCCATCTAGTGGCAGAGCCCACCCAAAACCCCTTAAAGACCCCATGTGTATGGTGTACTCGCGGCAGCAGAGGGTCTGTGCATATGAATGGACGAAATTTTATTGCATTTAAATTAATATACAGACGTTGAGGTTCTGCCAAAAATAGCTGAAATATGACCGACTAAAAATACAAACAACATTGTTCCGTAAGTGCCAAGTGCGGGTTTGTCTGCGGACGACGAGGTCCCACTGCGGCACGGCACTGGCACTGGCACTGGCCACACGGCGAATACTTAACTTCCGTGATTACTGGCTCTGTCTGTCCCGGGGTGTGGGTGTGGGTGCGGGTGGGGGAGAAACAGTTGTTGGACTCGAAGTGAAATGCATTTAAATTCAATTAATTATGCGACACGCCGTCCATTAGGCGACAGTTGCTGTGAATTATCAATAATCTCGACTAATCTCTTCTGACAGCCATCGGTTTGCCGCCGCCGCTGCTGCTGCTGTCGTGCCTTTTGGCAGCAATTTCGAGTGTACACATGTACATACATGTCTCTATTGTTCACCCCTTCCACACACACACACACAGAAACAGAAACACACACAAGCACATACATGATATATGTATGTATGTACTATAGTTTATGTAGTATATAGAACGATATAGGAGGATAAATTATCAGCCATTGAGATGCCGTTCTGCCTTTGACTTGCCCCACAGGTACCAAAGAGCATACACCTGCCTTTGACAAGTCTCAGCAGCGCGCCGCGCGTGTTGATGTGCAGCGCCTCTGTGGGCTCTGAGGGATCCGTAACGTTGCAACTGAGAGATGCTAGCGCCTTGGAGGCAGCAACATCGGCAGCAACAGCAACAGCGAGCACGAAATCTGCCACATCAACAGGGGGGAATGGCGTTACAACGCTTGCCACGTCCTCAACGTCGGCACTAGAGAATGCTTTGACGATCGGGTATCCGGATCCGGAAATGCTGGCAGATGTCTTGGGCAGCATACAGACAGCCTGTAAGTAAACAACACAATTTTCTATCGACACATACTAACGTGTCTGTATCTCTGTCTAGCTCTCAAGAACAACCACACAATCACAGCCACGACTTTAAGCAATAGCTCAACGAAATCGGCTAATGGCAATCATCTGAATAATCCCAACAAGATAACCATAACTAGGCGCAGTGTGCAGTCCGTCAGCACCTCCACGAACACAACCACAATCGGTGGCAGTCAGAGCCAGAGCCACAGCCACAGCCACAGTCACAGCAAGACAAATACCAGCTACATTAAGAACTGTCTGATCCGCAGCAGCAGCTGCAGCAACACGGTCACCAATGTCACGACGCTGGCGCAGATTATGAGCAACAGCAGCACCAGCAGCGCATCCAGTCTCCTCAATCAGCACAACAACAACAGCAACTGCAGCAACAGCAGCAACTTCAGCACCGCCTCCTCCGTGGGCAGCAGCATCAGCATCGGCAGCAGCAGCAACAGCAGCAACAGCAGCAGCAACAGCAACAGTAACGACAGCAACAGCAGCACCGGCGGCGGACACAGCCTGTCCTTCAAGAGCAACGGTAGACATGTTCCTGCCAACAGTGGGTCAGTGGGTGGTGCAGGCACAGTAGCCGCAAGCACTAATACCCCTGGCATTGGTGGCATCATCAGCATCGAAGCGCCGCGCAAGAACCGCCCCAAGCTATCCTCGCCAACGCGACACGGACCACAGCAGTGTCAGGTGCGTATGGGTGTGCGAATCCCCCAACTAATTTGTTGCTCGGTTTCGATGCGGCCTAATCGCTAATTTATCGCCGGTCACTTTGAGCCATGCCAACATGTCAGGACGGCCAGACACCGAGTGCTGTACCATGCCATATCGTGCCGTGGCATATTTATAAACAGACATTAAGGTCGTCTCGGCCGAGTGGCAGGTGAAACGCGCACAGCTCTCAAAAGTGCTCTACCCCCACTTGCACCCCTACCCGCACTCGCACCTGAACTCGTATTCCTAGTCGTAAATGTAGGCGTCACATCCACTTGGAAGTAAAATTATATAGCCATAGTCGGGCGTGTTTATACGCAACGCTAAGTGAGCGTAGAGCCCATCTGGTTGGGGGGGCTGCATGTGCTCCATCGGCTGTGCCATCTGTTTATGAATGCTACGAATGATGCATTATTCTCAGAGTATTTCTCTAGCTACCCTCTCAATACGATTTCAACACGTTCTGCTGTTCCATTAGTTTATGTAATACTAATAGAGCTGCATATATCAATGAGTATGCGCAATAATATATTCCCTGACCAGAGCTCGCATGAAAGCTGGTGATGCTGGAAAGAGCAGCTTATGGAAATCCTTTCACTTTCCTTAGAAGCTATGGAGTACCTTCCACTTCCACTGCAGTTGTCTTAAGCATTTCCTAGCCACCACTTATGGCCTCAACTAAAGAATACCTCTCTAGCACCCCTCGCACGACTATTTCAACACGTTTCGACGTCTGTCAATAAAACTGACAGCCGCTCAAAGTGCTGCAATTTAAAGTCTTTCCTTTCTGCGCGTCTGTTAGTTGAGAAGTACGAGAATGAAGTCAATTTTATGACGCGTTTTACGATACTGCAGAGGAAATGTTTGGTCAGCAGCAGGCAGCAGGCAAAAGGCAGAAGGCAGCAGGAAATGGCAGCAGCCAGAAATTTCACTCCTGCTGCTGATGCAGGAATACTCTCACAGACACATGTATCTATAGTTTAGAGTATCGTGTGGCCGGGCTTTTGGTTGTGTTCTCGGTATTTTCGCGGGGTGGTAATTAGGGTGGGTATGCTGTGGCAGCCGCAGAAACATAACGTATACGCAATGTGGCTCATTAAAATGTTCAAATAGCGTCAGCGGCAAGCGGGCTGCCGGTCTGGCGGTCTGTGATGGCCACCGCAACAATTTCAATTACCTAGAAATGGAGGTGGATAGAGATAGAGGGGGGAGAGAGAGGCCTTCAGGCAATGCTAATTACATTTCACTTGGCTCTTTTCGAACTTTTTATAGATTTGTTGCAAGATCTTTGGAAATGCCTCGGCGCTGGCCAAGCACAAACTGACGCACAGCGACGAACGGAAATATATTTGTGTGCTCTGCTCGAAGGCATTCAAGCGGCAAGATCACTTGTAAGTAAATGACGCTGATCCAATGATCCATTGATCCACTAACCCATACGCCGTAATCCCCCCAAACAGAAACGGACACATGATGACTCATCGGAACAAGAAGCCTTACGAATGTAAGGCGGACGGATGCGGCAAGTCCTACTGCGATGCCCGCTCCCTGCGCAGGCACTCGGAGAACCATCATGCGGGGGCAGTCACTCCCACCACCAGTCAATCGCTCTCCCCCACAGCCAGCTCCAGCGGGGCGAGCATTAGCAGCAGCGTCGGAGTGGCCACCAGTTCGCTGAGCCTCTCGCCGTCAACGGCCAGCGGGGATGCGAGCTCCCCGGACGGTGCCACGTGCATACGAACGTACATTTCCACGGGCAGCTCCTTGGTGGATGCCGCCACGGGTATCGCTCTCTCGGACGAACAGATCAAGGCCATGAACTTGCCCATCAAGACGGGCATGACCCTGTTATCGCCCACCACCTCCATATCCTCCAATGGATCCTCCACGGCCTCGTCGTCGTCGCTGTCGTCCTCCCCGTCGACCATCGCGACGTCGGTGGGCAATGGCACCGTGATAGCCAGCTCCCCCACCATCACGCTCAGCGATGGCATCAGCCTCGAGGGCGAGGGCCTGACCCGGGAGCAGCTCGATCTCATCAGCAAGATCATGCAACAGACGAAGCAGACGAGCGCCCAGGTGACCGTCTCCTCGCCCACCAGCGTCAGCTCCTACAAAATCAACACGAACTCGGCCCCGTCATCGTCCAGGCCCCGTACCTGGAACATGCAATTGGTGGGTGGACATCAATATACCCAATCAATCCTCAAGCAGTGCTGAATACATCCATACTCGTTTATTCACAGCTCAACAGCGCCCAAAATGTGACGCTTCATGTGGAAGATGGCACCGATCTGGTGGCTTCTTCATCGAACTCCCCCGTAGAAATCAAGGAGGAAGATGTGGGCCAGCAGCAGCAACTTGTGGCCACCGCCAATCCCCACCTGCTCGTGAAGCTCGACAAGCCCGTCGAGTGCAATCTCTGTCACCGTAAGTTCAAAAACATACCCGCCCTCAATGGGCACATGCGTCTGCACGGCGGCTACTTCAAGAAGGATCCGGAAACGAAGCGCAGCGAGAAGAAGGACTCCAGCGGTCCCCCCCTGCAGACGGCCAGCATCGGAGTGCGTGCCCTCATCGAGGAGAAGATCATCAGCAAGCGCAAGGACATGAACAAGGTGGGTTGATCATCAAAAAGTAAAGTATCATCCATCCATTCAGCATTAAATTCGCATCTACTCTTGCCTCTTCCTGCAGGGTGCCTTCGTGGTACCCGCACCACCGCACAGCAGCAGCAACAGCAGCAGCAGCACCACCACCACCCTTCGACGATCGATCAGCGACCTGGAGAGCTTCCTGAATCCGAAGAGCAGCTCTAGTGCATTCACCCAAACGCTCTCTACCAGCACGGCCACCACCACAGCGGTGCTGCCGGCGGCCACAACAATCAAGAGCAGCAACGGCGTCAGCATACAGCAGATCGGGCTGCCCCAGAGCATCGAGATCTTCAGTGGGGGCCAGAAGCAGTCGAAGACCCTCAGTCTTGGCAGCGGCACCAATACGATCACAATCACCACCAACAACGTGCCCACAACCACGACGATGAGTGCTCTGACCGCTCTGAAGGCAGGCGGCACCATTAGCGGCATATCCGCAGCCACCAACACGGATCCCAAGGACTCCACCCTGATCGAGCTGCTGAAGCGCGGCACTCGCATTGCCGTCACCTCCAAGAAGGCCCAGTCCCACACAACCCACAGCGGCACGAATGTGCTGATGACTACCCAAAATGGCACAGGATCGGGCCTGGGAGCTATCACAGAGCTGACCACCATCGGGGGGAGCAATATCCAGACGATCGGCCGGCAGATCATCACCAACAACAATCGCACGGTGATCATACCTTCCGATGTCCACGTGGTGGCCACCAAGAGCAAGCTGAGCAGCTTGTCCAGCCTCACGGGAAGTCTGATGAAGACCAGCAGCAGCGTGAATACATCCTGCTCGAGCAGCAGCATCTCCTTGGCCGATGACACGGCCCTCTCGCTGAACATCGCCCCCAGTCAGGAGGGGCACGTTGGCAGCGGGACCGGGGGAGTGATTACGAGCGGAGGAGGCGGAGTGTATACCGTTACCTATACCAGCGATGGCACCGATCTGTTCGACGACTCAGAGGTGTACAACGTTTCCGACACGGAAATGCTGCTCCAGACAGTCGACTCCATGGAGCTGCTGAACGACGAAGAGGACGTGGCTCAGATCAAGAGCGAACATTCCGAGGACTTTGCCCTGCTCAGCGAGGCCGGCGACAGTGTGCACACCCAGCTGGTGAAGCTGGAGCCGGACACGGGCACCGCCAACGGCTCCTCCAGCAGCAATAACACCAGCACCACCGGCAACACCACCACCACCACGACACCGCTGCCCACCTTCCAGCAATTCCATTCCAAGGAGCTCATCATGCAGAACAGCTCCCAGATCCAGGCGATAGCCAGCATGCGCGGCAGCATCCTGCCCTCTCCACTCCACTCGCCGCTGGCCTATCCGACGCCACCCTCCAGTCACGAGAACATGGCCCAGTCGTCGCCCTTCATTGAGGATGCGGCCGCCCAGTTCGTGGACGCCAGCAACACCTTCTTCGGAGACAAGACGGACTTCTCGCACATCTACTTCAAGACGGACGATGGCCAGCCCATCGAACAGCTGAACGAGAACGACAACGAGAAGATCCTGAAGCTGAAGTCGGTGCTGGAGGAGAGCAGCTTCGATCCCTCCATCAAGGTGGAGGACTTGCTGAATGGCACGGAGGACGACACCGAGTGCGACCTGCGCGAGTTTGCCGAAACGAATCTCTCGTTCCTCGACGAGGACCAGGAGTTTCTCAATGATTCCCGCAATGCCACCTCCCCGCTGTCGGAGTCCTTCTTCACCAGCGGCATTGGCTCGGCGGAGGATGTGAAGCAGGTGCTCCGCGAAGTGCTGCCCGACGAGAACATGCATCTGCAGCTGACCAGCGAGGAGCAGGGGGAGAACATCATTGATCTCTACTACTTGCCGGGCCTGGGACTGCAGTCCCAGATGATGAACAACTCGGAGGACCCGATGCTCTCCTCCTCGCCACGCGAGTTCGGTCTGCAGCGTCAGATGGGACAGATCCAGGCAACGACTATGCCCCAACCGATGGAGCAGCAACTCCAGCAAACCACGGCCATCTATCAGCAGCAAGAGTCAGACCTGCAACAGCAGCCACAGCAGCAGCAACAGATACTGCAGCAGCTACAGGATCAGCAACAGCAGTCGCAGCAGATCCTGGTCCCCCAGCAATCGCTGGGCCAAACGGTGTCCATGCAGGCACAGGGGGGCCAGCAGCAGACAGAATTCATGCTGCCCCTGGTGGGGGGTCATGGCTTTGCGGCGGTTACCAGCCAGAGCCAGTTCCTGGATACCAGTCAGAGCACCATGACACTGCAGCCGCTGAACAGCCTGCTCCAGCCCCTGCTGTACGGCGGTGGCGTCACTAATGGCACATCCACCACAAACAATGCGGCAGTGCTCACCACCGACTGCCAGATGAATCCCAATCAAGGCCAGAGCACCGCTCTCGATGCCAGCCTGCTCTTTCCCTGCGGCGTCACAGCCACGGCCTCTGCCACTAATGGCAATGGCAATGGGAAGTCCCTGCTGGCGGCCCTGGCCACATCGGTGCCCACACCTGTGGTAATTGCCACCCCGCCCAGCGTGTCCAATCTGCAGCCGCTGTCGAATCAAACCAATTCCATACTGAAGCGCCGCCTGCGCTCGAACGCTCCCCAGGGGACGCAGAAACTCTCCAAGTTCCACACCCTGTCGCCGCATCGCTCGAAGCTGCGTAAGCCCTCCCGCACGCACTACACGCCGGCCCCCATCCTCAATCCGGACCGCAAGGGAACAGGCCTGTATTGCATTGTGCGGAAGCAGCAGGGCCAGGGCATATTCGATGCCTTCGAAGATGACTTTGGCGATCCGGTGGGCCTGGTCGACTTCTCGGACGAGTCGAAGGTGAATCTCGGCTCGGCATATCAGGCACAGATACCCTGCTGCAAGCCGTTGGAGGAGGCCGCCATTGAGCCCATGGGTGCGGATATAATGTGGAATCCCGAGGTGCAGGAGGACGACAAAATCCTGATGCGTTACATAGATCTCAGCAAATCATCGGCCGTGCCAATGGGAAGTCATTCCGAGGAGGTGGCCCTCCACACGCTGCTCAAGTCGCAGGGCAATTCGGCGGCGGCGGTGCTGAACCTCCTCCAGACGCAGTCCAGTGCATTTCAAATGAAGTGGACCGCCTTCGAGCTGGAGCAGTTCCTGCGTGGTCTGGAGAAGCACGGCAAGGACTTTGGCAAGATTGCCAGCGAGGTGAGTGCTGTGGAAGCCTTTTCCCTAAACGTTTTGTCATCCTCTTTTGTACAGCTTCGCACCAAGTCCTCGGGGGAGTGTGTGCAAATGTATTACTTCTGGAAGAAGCTCTGCGTGGACTATAAGGTATCGCACTTGAAGATGGAGCCAGTGACCCACATCGTGCCCGCCGTGGAGAAGCCCTATGTTTGCGAGATTGCCGACTGTTCAGCGGTAAGTTGTAGGCCTTAAATTCTGCAGCATGTCGCCAGCTCTAGCACACCCCTCCTGAGACCTTACCTAGCCGAATGACAGCCGTAACAGACACACACACACACAACATCCCGCCTCACCTCACCGGCTCTTTCTGTTTACTTTCTTTTCTGTATACTGTATATAATGCTCTGTACAAAATCAAATCAACCAAATCAACCCCTCCGCCCGCCCGTCCAAATGTAGAGCTTCAGTTCGAAGGCGGCACTGCACGGCCATGTCCGCATACACGCTTTTGGCCGTAATGCCAGCAGCAACAACAGCAACAGCAACAACAACAACAGCAGCAACAGCAACAACAGCAGCAGCAACAGTACGCAGCATGCCCCGGCAAATAATGCCACAAGCAGCAACCAACAAAGTTCCAACAGCTACGCATGCGCGCCCCTGACAACCAACAGCAGCAATAATCCATCAAGCAATGCAACATCAGCAACAACAAATGCAACGAATCTTAGTGGCAACAGTGCCACCAACAATGGCAATGGCAACCCAAACACAACGACAGCCACGTCCTCCTCAACTCTGACAGCCTCCAAAGTGGAAACGGGCAACACGAACGCCACTGCCCCGCCCACAGTCAAGGAGGGGGAATTTCCCTGCAAGGTGTGCGGCAAGTAAGATTCCCCCCAAAGAAATTTCTACCAAAAAACACTCGTATAACCAACCAACCAACAAAAACAATCAAGTGAAAAACCATAGAACAAATTCAGAAATCCGCAAGCGATTTGAGTGCCCGTGTATTGACTTGAGTTGAGATCGTAAAGCACGCTATATCGTAAATTATTTACCATGCCAGCTCTCGAGTATTCGTAAACGTAAACGAGATCTTGAGTTTTTAATTAGACTTTGAGTTGACTGAACTTTCTTCTTATTGTTTCGAAAGATCTCTTTTTCTTTTGTTGTGTTCATCAATTGTTCGTTTTGTCTGTCACCCACTCTCTCTCGTTCTATCTATCTATCTATCCCTATCTATGATTACGTACGAGTATAGTTTTTGGCCTTGAGTTTGTAGACATTACGAAGCCTTGAGTTTGAGTTCCATTCTATCGTATGTCAGTTTCCGACTTCTCTGCCATTTAGTTAGAGTTTTCATCAAGCGATTAATTAATTGTTGTTATTGTTGTTGTATTGTATTGTTCCATGATCAAACAAAAATTCAAATTACGAATACAAACAATAAATCGAAATTGCAATTTTAAAGCGAGGAGTCACAGCTCGCAAATAGATGTAACCGGAACTGATATCAGATCCACAAGTTCACACAAACAGCGCGACTAAAGACGCCAGGCAGACGCTGGCAAATCGCCCGGTAAGTAAGCAACTTTCACTCTTTCGTTTCCACCCTTCCATTACGTTTCATTTCGGTATTATCCCCTCTTCCGTTCTCCACACCACTCCATTCGATTCGATCTCTGTTCTCTGTTCTCTGATCTCTGATTTGATGTACAATTGTTTCGATATATGTACAATACTTACGTACCTAAGAGCAGCGCTAAATGCCTCTTGCATTCGATATCTTATCTTTTGTAAATATACTAACTAACAAATCACGGGGCTGTTCTGGGACTGGGGACACCTCTAAGCAATTGCTACATTTCCTCTGTAAATTGTATACCGCTCGCTTGGGACGTGATCTCTGATCCACTACTACGACTACTAGTGTTTACGAAATTGGTTTACGTACATCTGGTATATCTGGAATTTTGGTCAAATTTGTTGCATTGAGATCACCACCCGCGGCGAGTGCGGCTGTCTAGTGTACTTCTGCTATCATCATTCAAGCGCACACCAAACAAACTCTCCACTTTCAATTCTCAACTCTTCTGTTTTTCCTACAAATATATGTATAAATGTATTTATTAAATAATTTTATTTGTTTCGATTTCGGTTTCGTTCCTAAAAACAATCAACATGAACTCTCTATTTTCCATGGTTATTGATAACAACAAAGCAAATTTTAACTCCACACAAGGCTAAGTAAGAGGAAGTGAAAGTGACAGAAGAATATCTCCATATCTCCGCATGCTATCCGCCCTATCTATCGTACCTAAGCATGCCCTACTACATATACTCTTGTGTTAATTGTGATAATCGCTGCCTACTCTATGTGCTTCATTATATCTAAATGTCCAAAATATCCACTTAGTGTGCATTCTAGCTGGTAGTGGTCGTAGCTCCCGATTCTCGCAATACACATTCTCTCATGGCTGACTTTTTCTCTCTCCCTTTGCCAGAGTCTTCAATAAGGTCAAGAGTCGCAGTGCTCATATGAAGACGCATCGGGTTCAGGAATCGGATCCGTCGCCCAAAAACCAGCAACAAAAGCAGCAGCTAAGCAATCTAGCAAATATTATCACAGGATCAGTCACTGGGACAGGGACATCGACAGGGACATCGACAGGGACATCGACAGGAACGGCATCGGGATTAGCATCAACAGCCGCCTCATCAGCGATCGCAACGTCGTCTTAGAAACCGGGAGATCGGGACAGAAATAAGAAATACTTCCAAAAACAAAAGATTTAACAAATGAAAAATCGATTGACAATCGCATTAAGCAAGCAGCGTTAGAATTTACTCTTAGACGAATTTGAGTCTAAAAATCAATGTCATCTGTATGTAGTAGTTAAAGGCATTTCTCCATTTAAATCAAATCGCTCCTTCAGTCTATCTCCAACTACGTCTACTCTATCTATGTAGAATCTATCTAACTATCTATCTATCTATCTACCCAAGCAAAAACACCTTCTCTTTCTATTTAGATATCATCTAAGTAGGAAACACTTTCGACTCACTCTAGGGTTTAAGTCTAGCCAATGATTGGTACAAGTTCAAATTGAATTGTTATTAACTATTGTAGGCAAGTGCAATATTTATGTTGAGATAATTCTAATCTACCCTACCGTATTTTTATATCGTAGTAGGCGTTTATTCTGCTCGACTCGACTGTAGGTGTAACTGTAACTCTATAACTTTAAAACACACGGAAAACAGAAAGCAAAAAACAGAAAGAACTACTGGCTGAGGCTAAAGCTAAAGCTCAATCCAAATCTATGATAAACAGATTAACTAGCGCATAATTACTGTTAACTACAAGTTTTTTCTACTCCAAATACTCGTACATAGTTGCAACACACTACACTACACTGATACTTTACTAGAGCGATAAAGGTGTAGCCCCTAAGAGAATCTCTATATATATACATACATATATACATGCGAGTATAGTATATGCATATATGCCTAGACTTACGATATATGCGATATATGATTGTTGTTCTAGTTTTAACGACGCAAGTCAGCAACTCCAAGTAGTTGAAATTTTACCTAGATCGTACTTACATACACACAGACACACACACAGACATACATACTACCTAAAGAAACCCAAAACTACTCTACTTAAACTATGGCTTAAAAAACGACAAAAAAAAAACAAAGAACAACAAAATCCATAAGAAAATCTAGTGAAATCAAGTGATATTGAGTGAGATCAAAAACGATTTTAGCTAAAAATGAAAAAAAAAAATTTAACACTTACACATACACACACACACAAACACACACAAATCTAATGCAATGAAATCGAAATTATGGAAAATTTTAACTTTAATTTTAACGCAATGTTTTAGGTTGTAAGGCACTGTACATAAGATACCCCCGTAGGGATACCCCTTAAGGAAAGATAACTTTCAAATTTCTCCAAAACGCATAAAAGACATTAAACTATTGATATTTCTAGATTTATCCCCCAATCTCCCTAACCCCCCCTCTACCACATCAAGTTTCCCCCCCCCCCCCCCCCCCCCCCCCCCCCCCCCCCCCCCCAAGTCCAAGTCCAAATCCAAATCCTCATCCAAAGTCCCCCTCAGCACCCAGGAAGCACACACAGAGAGACAGTACAGTACAGTTTTATATAGACATAGGTTATACATAGTAATTATATACATACATATAATTATATTCAATTAAATGGTACAACAGTAAATCTGCCAGTAATTTGAAGCAACAACAACAACAAGAATCACACGTTTTCCATTTGGACAGTGAGCTAATGTACTACAACAAATTGATCAATTGATTCAAGCGTTTTTGAGGCCAGTGCCAGAGCCGTGCCGTGCTGTGCGGTGCCGCGCCGTGCCGTGCCGCGCCGTGCCGTGCCGCGCCGGGTGGTATATTATTGACGATGGCGTATATTAATCTAGTTTAATGTAAACCAATGCATGCAAAGCTAAAAACCAAAAACCAAAAACCAAATTAAATATTCGTATTTAGTCTAATATCTTCTGACCCGACCCTATCCCCCGTACACCTACGATTTCCCACAGATCCCGACGGAGACGAAGACAGATCCAGAGATGAGTATGAGATTGAGAAGAAACTATTAGCAATTTTTACGGTTGTACTTTGCCAGTTGTGTGCGTAAGATTTACTTATCGCACTGTATACAAAAACCCACTCTATATATGATGTTGTAAATATCACAGACATAAATCAGACCTGACTCCAAATTACTCAAACTATGGCCATCCGTTGCGTTGGTTGTCCTTGCCATGTGTTCGCTTCCCCCCCTCTGACTTAGTAATACTTAGTAAACCATAACCATAACCATAACCATAGCCATAACCATAGATTTAGTTAATGGATGACATAGTTCTTGGATATTTTTCGGTGTTATATACAATAAGTGTAAGCGGATATACATAGATACGAGATACAGCTACAGCAACCCACCATAAAGCACCTTCAAGAACTGTTTGTTGTGGGCTCTTCGAAGCCGTTCAAAGACTTTCTCACGTACAATAATCTGTTTGTATGGCATCCACCATAACGTCTCTGCTATTTTCCGTTTCCATTTCCATTTCGATTTCCGTTTCAACTCTTGTGTTCTGTTCTATTCTATTCTGTTCTGTTCCGTTTCGATCTGTTCTATGCTAAAATGCCTTCAAGCGTAAGTCTTAAGTATTATAAAATAAAGTATGTATCCAACAAAATGAATGTTTATCCTTAAGTAAGTGTTGAAATCTAGACGTATACATAATTAGCTTAAGTTTGGATGTGTGTGCACTTTGTTGCTTTTCAAAAAAGTTTCCTAAAGACAAACAGACGATAAACGTGAAGATATTTGTATTGGTTCTACCATCTAGATCTAGTCAAATGCAATAGGTTATTCGCCAAAATTTATTTATATTTATATTTTATTTCATTTTAAGCCTTGTTTACTGTGCAAAAATGTTTATCGTTTACCAATTAAATGATTTCAACTGTTTCATTTTTCATACGATAGTTTTGCATTTTTATTTTTTCTTATACTAGTAACATAACGAGTAACGAGAAGGACAATCTGTGACAAGTATCTTGTGCTATTTTCACCTTTTTCTCTGAATCTAATTTCAAGAATTAACTCAGCTACAGCTACAGCGACGCGACGCTCCTCGCCGCGCCTCGCCTCGGCTCGACGCTCTGCTCACTCACTTTATTCGAATACTCTGCGTTGTGATTGTTCATTAAGCGAATGTAAATGTAAACCGTATTAACGCAATACTTATACTTATACGTACGATTAATCTGTATAATCTGTATATAAACCTAGTCAACTCAATTCCACATACCAATCAAAGGCCACAGCCAAAGGCCATGCCAAAAAGATATGCCACGCGCATCTGATGGATGGATAACCGAATTCTTTTTAGCTCAAAACTCAAGTTCAGGTGATCAATAATACGAAATTTGATTCTAACTCAAAGCCATTAAATAGTTCAATGTGCAACTCATCAATAATTTTGCCATTCAAGATAAGTACTGCATGTATATGTAAATGTGTATTTTGTAAAACTTACAGATACCATATACCAAATACCATATATAACTACCATATATGTATGTCAGACCTGAAAAACAGGGGGAAAACCAAACGAAAAAACAAACAAACAACAACAAATATAAAGCGTAAAATGCAACTGAATTACTTCGAATACAATACAAAAACCTTTTGAAATTGAAAACGATTGATAATAGCTATTAGACATATCAATTTTATTTAAAACGAATCGAGAAAACATTCAATATATATACATATATATATATATATATATATATATGGGTATATATACACGACTGTGTATGTATATCTGTGCAAGTTTGCATTCCTGTTTAGCCATTAAGAGGACATTTTAAGCAACATCGGAAAGTGCAATTGCAGGTGCAAGTGCATAATGATGTGATCTACGAGTATATATATATATAGTAATATAGTAATTAGGGGATCTTCTGTTAGGCACAACTTTCACTACAACATCTACGCTTCACATGCGACATCTCAGAGTATTTAGACTGACGAGTAATAAAAGAATACGAAATTGTGAGATCTCAGCTTTTGATGAATTCTTCAGCCTGCTCATTCTTGTGCCGAACAAAGTATCGATCATGATCTATGCCTATACCTATATGTATATTGTATATGCAACGCATTGCGAGACAAACTTTACCGCTCAGTATTATCGAGAGGCTCGACAGGACCGGACCGGGCCGGACCCCTGATCCTCGATTGGTGGCGGCTCGCGGCTGGCGGTCGGGCCGACCGACCCTGCTATGATTAAGTACCATATATACAAGAACTACACAAATCTACGATGTAAGTTTTAACTGTAATAAGTATGCAATGATATACTTTTATAAAGAAACACAAACTGTTACTTTATGGCATTTAGCTGAGATGCTGTAACCTCTTGTTGAACGTAATTTGTACAATACGTACGACGTAGCATGTAAATCTATCTAGCTCGCAACATGCCGACACAGATGCAGATACAGATACAGATACACCCACACATAGAGGATATATGTATGTATGTATTTACACAGTACTAATATTAATGTGTATCTGACACATGTACATACATAAGAGTAAATGTAAACTTAAATGTTTTCGTGGTTGTAAACTGATGATCAAAATAGATATAAACGATTTTACATGCTTTCATTTGAACGCGGCAATACTTTAACTTTGCTTTACACTTTTTGGTACCTAACAACATTGTACTTAATAACAACCGGCACATATAATGCATTTCCTTCAACGAAATACGCGTAATCTCTTTATTTTGTTCGTTTCGACTCAATCATTGTTTGTACCAGTCTTACAATCTCATAGCAAAGTCTATGAAGAGAAAATGTAAATGGGAAAAGCGTAATGTTTTCCTGAAAGCTCAAACACTTGGATAAGGCAAGATCAATGTAAACGATATTTGAAAAAATCATGAATATTCCCTCCAAATAATTTTAAAAAAATTATGTATTTGCTATAGACGTCAAATCTCTGATAATTGTAATTGAAATGCGTATAAGGAGGCAGGTGGCAGGTGGCAGGTGGCAGGCAACAGGCGGCAGGATGGCCTGTTGAGATGGGGGGGATACGGAAACGAATCTGTCTATAATGGAGGTATATTGTATTTAGCATGATGTTACCAGTTACATTTAACATAATTACGATTTAAATGATTATTGTGTATTGCATGTGTATGTGTAATGTATGTAATTACATGGAAACTCAAAAAAAAAAACAAAAGAAATGAAATCTAAAAAAGATACATTTAAGAAAATCAGAAACTATGGCACACTTTTGCCATTTAATTGTAGTCAATTCTTCAAATGCATTAGATGATAAGTGTGAAGATACAGATGATAACGACGATGATGATGATGATGATGACGATGAAGATGATATATGGACACTATTTTCTAAACATATTACAACAATAATTTATGAATTTGTTGGTAATTTTATACATATATATACACAGTTATTGTACTTTTGTTAGCTAGCAAAACGACAACGACAACTTAGGTAGCGCTGAGGTAGATAAACTTTATGAATGTTGTACCCAAAGCCCACGCCCCGGACACCAGCGAGAGCACTCTGTACAGGCACCGAGCTAGAGCCCAGCCTCACGGCACGACGACAGCAGCAGGAGCAGGAGCAGGAGCAGCAGCTGGACCTGTGTCGTGTCCCCTACCAAGTTAGTTAGGTCCGCGTCCCTCACATTCTCTCCTTACCAAAGAAGAAACTCTTACACACTTACACACTCACCTACTCTCACTAATTATAATTATAATTATAATCTATTGTATCTGTTGGATTTGTTGTACTCTGCCATTTTTGGTGTGATATTCTATTGGTTGTGGCGGCTCTTTTTTGGGCCGTTTTACACGTTGTTGCATTTCTACTAATCGCATTGAGCCACAATTTCTCGGCCAACGCATGATCGAATAAGAAAACCAAAAACAAAAATACATACATGCATATATATTTAAACTGATTCGATTTCCCGTTGTTGTTTTGGTTGTACTACGCCTACATGGGTTCTTTGAATTCGTTTCCACTAACTGTAACTGATTGCCAAACTTTGTTAACTATTTTAGTCCATACATACGTACACACATACTTTTAGGTTTAAGCACTTTGTAATTTAATCGAACATGATTTGAGCAAACTTAATGAAAATGAACTAAACTTACAAAAAACACAAAATGAAAATAAAGTGGTGGTCGTAACTAAAAAAAAAACCAACGCATTTTTTAATTTTCCGGAGAGGAATGATTGCTGATAGTTTTTCTGTAATTTTTTTAGATAGTTCAATATGGGCGTTTCCATTCTGGCCTTTGTACGAAAAAATGTAAAAACAAATTACCTGATGTTACGTTAAAACAAAAACAAAAAACAGAAGTGGTTTTTGAGGTCGGGGTACAAAATTGCAAAACTCTGCCAACTGGGTATAAATACATATCTGTAAAACACTTCTTATGCATATACATATATGAAATTTGAGTAACAATTTTCCAAGTTATTAAATATTTACCTTACTTTCCATAAATTTAGATAATAATTTGGGCACACAATATGGAAGTAGTTGACTTTTAATACGTTTCGGCATAGCTGAAATCATATAACAAAAACGGTTAGATTAAAAATTCCGTTAATTTTTCAGCATGTCTTAATTTTGTGCTACATGTCAATTGCACAACTTTACATCTACACACTACTACGACACCTACATCTGATTTTGTGGAACAGCTGACTGCCTGGCAAAGAAAAAGAGTACAAATTTGAATTTCTGGTTTTTTGTTTTCGCCCTTTCTGTTTTTGCCATTATTGTTTATTTAGAGCATCCAACAACCGGCAAACGGGAATGGGTGAAATAATCTTCTTTGTTTCATCATACATCTATGATGAAAATAACGTGCTCTTGTCGTAGATAGGTAGGTAGATCTCCAGATTACTTTTTGTTTACCGTTTTAATTGATGTTGACACTTTGACGCCGGTTCTCGGCATCTTCTTCAAAACGCTTTTTTGATTAGGCGCCGGTTTCACAATATAGCAAGAAGCTTTTAAAACATAAATAAACGATTTCACAATACCGAGCAATTTTATCTCTCAATTTTTAAATTCCTTGTGTTATGTCTTTCTCTCTCTCTCTCTCTCTCTCTCTCTCTCTTGCTCTCTTTGTAAGTCCTCTCTCTCTCGCTCTCTTCCTCCGTCCGTTCCTACTCTCGTTCGATGTGACAGCTGCAACAAACCTAATAAAATCGATCGCTGATTAGTAAACTGTTAACTTACCAATTAATTCCTGGTATTCGTTGCTAAGCATAAAATAATTCAACAAAAATCACAGTTATTTCTCTCTCGTGCAAACACAGAGAGAGAGAACGCATTCCACTCGCAAGGTAGAACTACAGAGGGTATGGCTATTCCGCTCTTCGCTATATAAATGGGCGCGTAAAAGTCGCTCTCTCAGATTTTCTTTTGCTTTTTTGCTTTTTCGGCGCTCTCCCCGTATAGATTTTCGGTTTCGGCGTAAAATTGTTGTTAACTTTACATATTTAATTAGTATAGCTTTAGAAGTGTTGACATATTGTTAATGTTATTAGTGTGTCTGCTCGTGTGTAGTCAGACGTTTAGAGATTTTTGTTCGATACAAAGATAAGTCGCATCGGGGCGCAGTTCATTGTTTGTTGGTGCGTTGTTGGCAGCTCTGCCAAAAGCAACAAACGGTAAAATTCCCAGTCATTGGACTAACGGCACAAACTGCTGATGACCTCGACCTAGACAATTTTCGCCTGCAGTAGACTGTGATCGCAACCTATAGTACATAGAGACATAGAGACAGGAGAGAGAGAGACAGAGGGGCTCGATTTCCCTTTTGGGTTTCTTCCGCTCGCTCCCGCAGCCGTAACGGTAAACGGCCCTGCACAGAACAAATCAAAAATACGAATATTATGAACCGCACCAGAAGGAAAGTTGTCCGTCCAAAGAATCATACTTTTCCATTGGGACAGTGAGCTAATGTACTATAACAAATAGATCAATTGAGTTTTTAGGGCCAGTGCCAGTGCCGTGCCGCGACGGGTAGTATATTATTGACGATGGCGTATATTAACCTAGTTGAATGTAAACCAATTTAGTCTATTATCATCTGACCCAACTCTATTCCCTGTACAACTACAATCTGCCACAGATCCCGACGGAGACGAAGACAGATCCAGAGATGTGTATGAGAATGAGAAGAAACTATTAGAAATTTGTACGGTTCTACTTTGCCATTTGCGTGCTTAAGAGCTACTTATCGCACTGTATCTCCAAAAAACCCACTCTATATACAATATTGTTAATATCAAAATATACATTTTTTTAAAATAAAAAATATGAATAAGTACTGTAAATTGGTTTTACTTGCTATGTGTTCGTAAGTGTGCACATCTAGACGTATACATAATTAGCTTAAGTTTGGATGTGTGTGCACTTTGTTGCTTTTCAAAAAAGTTTCCAAAAGACAAAGAGACGAAAAACGTGAAGATTGTATTGGTCTCACCATCTAGAGCGCTATGAAAAACCTATACCTACCCCGGAAGGACTGCAGACGGAATACTTAGGAATATTTAGTCGGAATACTCAACGCTAGGCATCACCAACCCAGGCAGCTGTAGGTAATGTGATGAGCCTGGGGTCATCGAAACCCTGGAATATCTCATCTACAACTGCTCAGCTGTTTTACGGGCAAGGAGGAAATACACCGGTTCTGGCATCACTAGAAGATACCTTCAAGAGGACGGCACAGGAACTATTAGGACCTCAAATCTCGAAGACTTTAAAACCTCATAAGCACTCCCGCGACGGTTTTAGTGATTTCTAGTGGACATATTAGATCCATTTTCAATCGTTAGGCTTATGCGGCTCAACAATACAGGGCTTTTCTTTTCACCATCTTTCTAGATAATAATCTAAGGGTGGAAGGTCTATTAAAATCAATTTACTAGTGTAAGATGGCAATCTCACACTTGTATCCAAGCTAAGGCCACGCAGAGCAAAAAGTTTTTCTGGATTGATTCAATACAGTCTAAGTCGGATTCTAAGATCGGACGAACAAGCGAGGTAATGAGAGTCTTTGTCGTCAAATTCCTTTGACCACCTCTTTATAAACCCAAGCACGCCCATTTTATCTTGGCGTCTTATATAACATAGAGATCATCCACCAGTGTCATAGGGTATAAGGAGCCAACAAAGTAACAATGTAATGTCATTACTTTGCATTTCGAGTCATTGAGGTGTAACAAGTTTGCACAACACCATGACTGAAAGTTATTGAGATCGGATTGTAAGCGAGAAAGAAATGAAATGTTCTTATACTGGACACAGAGTTTAACATCATTCGCATACATACCCAAGTACTCGAGAGTATGTTAATACCGAAGGCAAGTCATTAATAAAGAGTTTGAAGAGAAAGGGACCCAGATGCCTGCCCTGTGGTCAAATTTATGTGCCAGAAGGGAATGGTTTGCAGAGTCGAATGCTTTACTAAAGTCAGTGTACATAACATCGTCTGTAAGTTACCTTGAAAGCCTCTAATAATAAACAAATTCGTGGTGGTCGATAGCCGGCTTATAAATCCATGCACAGTTGGAGATATACATTTTATCAAGCATCTTAGGAATAGCGGATAACTTTGCTATACCTCTATAATTTTTTGCGTCAGACTTACTACCTTTTTTATGGAGAGGAACTATAAACGATTCCTTCCAGATCGGGGGAAGCAAGAAGAATCAATGGACAAGGCGAATAGTTTAAGCAAGCGACCACACAGAGCCTCGGCGAATCCAATTTCAAGAATGAACTCACCTGCAGCGACGATAACGACGACTATGAAGATGATGATTTATGAACACTATTTTCTAAACATATTATAATAATTTATGAATTTGTTGGTAATTTTATACATATATATACACAGTTATTGTACTTTTGTTAGCTAGCAAAACGACAACGACAACTTAGGTAGCGCTGAGGTAGATAAACTTTATGAATGTTGTACCCAAAGCCCACGCCCCGGACACCAGCGAGAGCACTCTGTACAGGCACCGAGCTAGAGCCCAGCCTCACGGCACGACGACAGCAGCAGGAGCAGGAGCAGGAGCAGCAGCTGGACCTGTGTCGTGTCCCCTACCAAGTTAGTTAGGTCCGCGTCCCTCACATTCTCTCCTTACCAAAGAAGAAACTCTTACACACTTACACACTCACCTACTCTCACTAATTATAATTATAATTATAATCTATTGTATCTGTTGGATTTGTTGTACTCTGCCATTTTTGGTGTGATATTCTATTGGTTGTGGCGGCTCTTTTTTGGGCCGTTTTACACGTTGTTGCATTTCTACTAATCGCATTGAGCCACAATTTCTCGGCCAACGCATGATCGAATAAGAAAACCAAAAACAAAAATACATACATGCATATATATTTAAACTGATTCGATTTCCCGTTGTTGTTTTGGTTGTACTACGCCTACATGGGTTCTTTGAATTCGTTTCCACTAACTGTAACTGATTGCCAAACTTTGTTAACTATTTTAGTCCATACATACGTACACACATACTTTTAGGTTTAAGCACTTTGTAATTTAATCGAACATGATTTGAGCAAACTTAATGAAAATGAACTAAACTTACAAAAAACACAAAATGAAAATAAAGTGGTGGTCGTAACTAAAAAAAAAACCAACGCATTTTTTAATTTTCCGGAGAGGAATGATTGCTGATAGTTTTTCTGTAATTTTTTTAGATAGTTCAATATGGGCGTTTCCATTCTGGCCTTTGTACGAAAAAATGTAAAAACAAATTACCTGATGTTACGTTAAAACAAAAACAAAAAACAGAAGTGGTTTTTGAGGTCGGGGTACAAAATTGCAAAACTCTGCCAACTGGGTATAAATACATATCTGTAAAACACTTCTTATGCATATACATATATGAAATTTGAGTAACAATTTTCCAAGTTATTAAATATTTACCTTACTTTCCATAAATTTAGATAATAATTTGGGCACACAATATGGAAGTAGTTGACTTTTAATACGTTTCGGCATAGCTGAAATCATATAACAAAAACGGTTAGATTAAAAATTCCGTTAATTTTTCAGCATGTCTTAATTTTGTGCTACATGTCAATTGCACAACTTTACATCTACACACTACTACGACACCTACATCTGATTTTGTGGAACAGCTGACTGCCTGGCAAAGAAAAAGAGTACAAATTTGAATTTCTGGTTTTTTGTTTTCGCCCTTTCTGTTTTTGCCATTATTGTTTATTTAGAGCATCCAACAACCGGCAAACGGGAATGGGTGAAATAATCTTCTTTGTTTCATCATACATCTATGATGAAAATAACGTGCTCTTGTCGTAGATAGGTAGGTAGATCTCCAGATTACTTTTTGTTTACCGTTTTAATTGATGTTGACACTTTGACGCCGGTTCTCGGCATCTTCTTCAAAACGCTTTTTTGATTAGGCGCCGGTTTCACAATATAGCAAGAAGCTTTTAAAACATAAATAAACGATTTCACAATACCGAGCAATTTTATCTCTCAATTTTTAAATTCCTTGTGTTATGTCTTTCTCTCTCTCTCTCTCTCTCTCTCTCTCTCTTGCTCTCTTTGTAAGTCCTCTCTCTCTCGCTCTCTTCCTCCGTCCGTTCCTACTCTCGTTCGATGTGACAGCTGCAACAAACCTAATAAAATCGATCGCTGATTAGTAAACTGTTAACTTACCAATTAATTCCTGGTATTCGTTGCTAAGCATAAAATAATTCAACAAAAATCACAGTTATTTCTCTCTCGTGCAAACACAGAGAGAGAGAACGCATTCCACTCGCAAGGTAGAACTACAGAGGGTATGGCTATTCCGCTCTTCGCTATATAAATGGGCGCGTAAAAGTCGCTCTCTCAGATTTTCTTTTGCTTTTTTGCTTTTTCGGCGCTCTCCCCGTATAGATTTTCGGTTTCGGCGTAAAATTGTTGTTAACTTTACATATTTAATTAGTATAGCTTTAGAAGTGTTGACATATTGTTAATGTTATTAGTGTGTCTGCTCGTGTGTAGTCAGACGTTTAGAGATTTTTGTTCGATACAAAGATAAGTCGCATCGGGGCGCAGTTCATTGTTTGTTGGTGCGTTGTTGGCAGCTCTGCCAAAAGCAACAAACGGTAAAATTCCCAGTCATTGGACTAACGGCACAAACTGCTGATGACCTCGACCTAGACAATTTTCGCCTGCAGTAGACTGTGATCGCAACCTATAGTACATAGAGACATAGAGACAGGAGAGAGAGAGACAGAGGGGCTCGATTTCCCTTTTGGGTTTCTTCCGCTCGCTCCCGCAGCCGTAACGGTAAACGGCCCTGCACAGAACAAATCAAAAATACGAATATTATGAACCGCACCAGAAGGAAAGTTGTCCGTCCAAAGAATCATACTTTTCCATTGGGACAGTGAGCTAATGTACTATAACAAATAGATCAATTGAGTTTTTAGGGCCAGTGCCAGTGCCGTGCCGCGACGGGTAGTATATTATTGACGATGGCGTATATTAACCTAGTTGAATGTAAACCAATTTAGTCTATTATCATCTGACCCAACTCTATTCCCTGTACAACTACAATCTGCCACAGATCCCGACGGAGACGAAGACAGATCCAGAGATGTGTATGAGAATGAGAAGAAACTATTAGAAATTTGTACGGTTCTACTTTGCCATTTGCGTGCTTAAGAGCTACTTATCGCACTGTATCTCCAAAAAACCCACTCTATATACAATATTGTTAATATCAAAATATACATTTTTTTAAAATAAAAAATATGAATAAGTACTGTAAATTGGTTTTACTTGCTATGTGTTCGTAAGTGTGCACATCTAGACGTATACATAATTAGCTTAAGTTTGGATGTGTGTGCACTTTGTTGCTTTTCAAAAAAGTTTCCAAAAGACAAAGAGACGAAAAACGTGAAGATTGTATTGGTCTCACCATCTAGAGCGCTATGAAAAACCTATACCTACCCCGGAAGGACTGCAGACGGAATACTTAGGAATATTTAGTCGGAATACTCAACGCTAGGCATCACCAACCCAGGCAGCTGTAGGTAATGTGATGAGCCTGGGGTCATCGAAACCCTGGAATATCTCATCTACAACTGCTCAGCTGTTTTACGGGCAAGGAGGAAATACACCGGTTCTGGCATCACTAGAAGATACCTTCAAGAGGACGGCACAGGAACTATTAGGACCTCAAATCTCGAAGACTTTAAAACCTCATAAGCACTCCCGCGACGGTTTTAGTGATTTCTAGTGGACATATTAGATCCATTTTCAATCGTTAGGCTTATGCGGCTCAACAATACAGGGCTTTTCTTTTCACCATCTTTCTAGATAATAATCTAAGGGTGGAAGGTCTATTAAAATCAATTTACTAGTGTAAGATGGCAATCTCACACTTGTATCCAAGCTAAGGCCACGCAGAGCAAAAAGTTTTTCTGGATTGATTCAATACAGTCTAAGTCGGATTCTAAGATCGGACGAACAAGCGAGGTAATGAGAGTCTTTGTCGTCAAATTCCTTTGACCACCTCTTTATAAACCCAAGCACGCCCATTTTATCTTGGCGTCTTATATAACATAGAGATCATCCACCAGTGTCATAGGGTATAAGGAGCCAACAAAGTAACAATGTAATGTCATTACTTTGCATTTCGAGTCATTGAGGTGTAACAAGTTTGCACAACACCATGACTGAAAGTTATTGAGATCGGATTGTAAGCGAGAAAGAAATGAAATGTTCTTATACTGGACACAGAGTTTAACATCATTCGCATACATACCCAAGTACTCGAGAGTATGTTAATACCGAAGGCAAGTCATTAATAAAGAGTTTGAAGAGAAAGGGACCCAGATGCCTGCCCTGTGGTCAAATTTATGTGCCAGAAGGGAATGGTTTGCAGAGTCGAATGCTTTACTAAAGTCAGTGTACATAACATCGTCTGTAAGTTACCTTGAAAGCCTCTAATAATAAACAAATTCGTGGTGGTCGATAGCCGGCTTATAAATCCATGCACAGTTGGAGATATACATTTTATCAAGCATCTTAGGAATAGCGGATAACTTTGCTATACCTCTATAATTTTTTGCGTCAGACTTACTACCTTTTTTATGGAGAGGAACTATAAACGATTCCTTCCAGATCGGGGGGAAGCAAGAAGAATCAATGGACAAGGCGAATAGTTTAAGCAAGCGACCACACAGAGCCTCGGCGAATCCAATTTCAAGAATGAACTCACCTGCAGCGACGATAACGACGACTATGAAGATGATGATTTATGAACACTATTTTCTAAACATATTATAATAATTTATGAATTTGTTGGTAATTTTATACATATATATACACAGTTATTGTACTTTTGTTAGCTAGCAAAACGACAACGACAACTTAGGTAGCGCTGAGGTAGATAAACTTTATGAATGTTGTACCCAAAGCCCACGCCCCGGACACCAGCGAGAGCACTCTGTACAGGCACCGAGCTAGAGCCCAGCCTCACGGCACGACGACAGCAGCAGGAGCAGGAGCAGGAGCAGCAGCTGGACCTGTGTCGTGTCCCCTACCAAGTTAGTTAGGTCCGCGTCCCTCACATTCTCTCCTTACCAAAGAAGAAACTCTTACACACTTACACACTCACCTACTCTCACTAATTATAATTATAATTATAATCTATTGTATCTGTTGGATTTGTTGTACTCTGCCATTTTTGGTGTGATATTCTATTGGTTGTGGCGGCTCTTTTTTGGGCCGTTTTACACGTTGTTGCATTTCTACTAATCGCATTGAGCCACAATTTCTCGGCCAACGCATGATCGAATAAGAAAACCAAAAACAAAAATACATACATGCATATATATTTAAACTGATTCGATTTCCCGTTGTTGTTTTGGTTGTACTACGCCTACATGGGTTCTTTGAATTCGTTTCCACTAACTGTAACTGATTGCCAAACTTTGTTAACTATTTTAGTCCATACATACGTACACACATACTTTTAGGTTTAAGCACTTTGTAATTTAATCGAACATGATTTGAGCAAACTTAATGAAAATGAACTAAACTTACAAAAAACACAAAATGAAAATAAAGTGGTGGTCGTAACTAAAAAAAAAACCAACGCATTTTTTAATTTTCCGGAGAGGAATGATTGCTGATAGTTTTTCTGTAATTTTTTTAGATAGTTCAATATGGGCGTTTCCATTCTGGCCTTTGTACGAAAAAATGTAAAAACAAATTACCTGATGTTACGTTAAAACAAAAACAAAAAACAGAAGTGGTTTTTGAGGTCGGGGTACAAAATTGCAAAACTCTGCCAACTGGGTATAAATACATATCTGTAAAACACTTCTTATGCATATACATATATGAAATTTGAGTAACAATTTTCCAAGTTATTAAATATTTACCTTACTTTCCATAAATTTAGATAATAATTTGGGCACACAATATGGAAGTAGTTGACTTTTAATACGTTTCGGCATAGCTGAAATCATATAACAAAAACGGTTAGATTAAAAATTCCGTTAATTTTTCAGCATGTCTTAATTTTGTGCTACATGTCAATTGCACAACTTTACATCTACACACTACTACGACACCTACATCTGATTTTGTGGAACAGCTGACTGCCTGGCAAAGAAAAAGAGTACAAATTTGAATTTCTGGTTTTTTGTTTTCGCCCTTTCTGTTTTTGCCATTATTGTTTATTTAGAGCATCCAACAACCGGCAAACGGGAATGGGTGAAATAATCTTCTTTGTTTCATCATACATCTATGATGAAAATAACGTGCTCTTGTCGTAGATAGGTAGGTAGATCTCCAGATTACTTTTTGTTTACCGTTTTAATTGATGTTGACACTTTGACGCCGGTTCTCGGCATCTTCTTCAAAACGCTTTTTTGATTAGGCGCCGGTTTCACAATATAGCAAGAAGCTTTTAAAACATAAATAAACGATTTCACAATACCGAGCAATTTTATCTCTCAATTTTTAAATTCCTTGTGTTATGTCTTTCTCTCTCTCTCTCTCTCTCTCTCTCTCTCTTGCTCTCTTTGTAAGTCCTCTCTCTCTCGCTCTCTTCCTCCGTCCGTTCCTACTCTCGTTCGATGTGACAGCTGCAACAAACCTAATAAAATCGATCGCTGATTAGTAAACTGTTAACTTACCAATTAATTCCTGGTATTCGTTGCTAAGCATAAAATAATTCAACAAAAATCACAGTTATTTCTCTCTCGTGCAAACACAGAGAGAGAGAACGCATTCCACTCGCAAGGTAGAACTACAGAGGGTATGGCTATTCCGCTCTTCGCTATATAAATGGGCGCGTAAAAGTCGCTCTCTCAGATTTTCTTTTGCTTTTTTGCTTTTTCGGCGCTCTCCCCGTATAGATTTTCGGTTTCGGCGTAAAATTGTTGTTAACTTTACATATTTAATTAGTATAGCTTTAGAAGTGTTGACATATTGTTAATGTTATTAGTGTGTCTGCTCGTGTGTAGTCAGACGTTTAGAGATTTTTGTTCGATACAAAGATAAGTCGCATCGGGGCGCAGTTCATTGTTTGTTGGTGCGTTGTTGGCAGCTCTGCCAAAAGCAACAAACGGTAAAATTCCCAGTCATTGGACTAACGGCACAAACTGCTGATGACCTCGACCTAGACAATTTTCGCCTGCAGTAGACTGTGATCGCAACCTATAGTACATAGAGACATAGAGACAGGAGAGAGAGAGACAGAGGGGCTCGATTTCCCTTTTGGGTTTCTTCCGCTCGCTCCCGCAGCCGTAACGGTAAACGGCCCTGCACAGAACAAATCAAAAATACGAATATTATGAACCGCACCAGAAGGAAAGTTGTCCGTCCAAAGAATCCCTACACCAAAGCCAACTGCTTCTCACAATGGACATTCTGGTAAGTCTTTATCATAATCATTATCATGCCGTCCCCGCCTCTTATTATCATTAGTCATGTGCACATTATTTACGGTAAATTACATACTTTTTTTCCGTTTTTTGCCTATCCACATCAGATGTGTCTAGCACGTGTTGTACCATATTGTAGTGATATAGTATGTATATGTATATGCCGCCCCTGCTAATCTTTATGCCTCAATCGTACTATAAATACTACAGTGGAGCCCTATCGGACGCGTTCTAGACTATAGCTTTATCCGATTGTTAACCCCCACGATACTTTCACTTGCGATAAGAAGGGGGTTTGCCAGAAAGAACAGCAGCAACGGATCTAATGAGAACTAGAACAAACATCGATTAAATTGGACACGACAATTTTATTAAATGTCATTGTTGGACACCAAGGTTACATTCTTATCGTGCCACAATATGTGTACCAATTAGAGGCCGCTGTGGCAGAGATTTATTGCAGATTTCCTAGTTTGTAAGATTCAAATTTCTATACACGCTGATAACACACTTTAAATGTTTTCATTACAAAAATTTCATACACTACTACAGCCCCCCAGCCCCATATCAGCAGACGGCCAGACCAGTCGTGAACTAAATTGAGCTGAATTGTATTTCATTAACAAAGTCTTTAACGATCACACAGTGAAGCCTCGCATTGGGCAGCCCGCCTCGTGGGGTAAATGGTATCTTGAAAATCTGTTTCCCCTGAATGTATCCACTGCGTTGTACAAACACATGGCACATATTGTATTATTAACCAAACAAAGTAATTTCTTCGTATCCGAACATCATCAGAATGCATCTTTGTCCCCTTTTCTTTGTCAGCCACTCTGCTGTGTAGACGTATGTATGTATATATGTATATATTTTGTATCACATTGTGTTACCAAGGGCGGTCATTACATAAAAACTTTGAGACGGAGACTCGGTTAAGTATTTCCCAAAGTGGGCTCCGGCAATCGCAGAAAAGCCCCCGCACTTAGCGACTATCACATGGCATTAACAAAGGGGCTTCGGATCTCTATTAAAGCATCATCATACAATAATTTCCAGATAGCCTTCGCTGCAGTAATAAAATTCTAATCTCTGTGCACACTTTCAGGTGGATGCGGGATCTGTTCAAGCGGGGACTTCAGGGTCCGCTCACGGACGAGGAGCTGTACCAGCACAGAAAGACGCTGGACAGCGAGCGGGTGACCAACAAGTTCAGCGAGTTGTGGGAGGACGAGAAGAAGCGGAGCCATCCCAGTGTGGTGCGCATGATATTGCGTGCTTATGGAACGATCTTCATTCCCTTGGGCCTGGCCTTTTCGGTCGCTGAGTCGTGCTGCAAGTAGGTAGCAATCACCCTTCGGCGGATTAGCTAATTCCTCCATTTACCACTCATTTCTTGCAGATCACTTATGCCCCTGTTCCTTGGTGGGCTGGTGGGCTACTTTGCCACAAATCAGACCACGGTCACTGAACAGACCGCCTATCTGTACGCACTGGGGATTGTGATTTGCATGCTGGTACCTGTGATAACATTCCATCCCTTCATATTCTACATCTTCCAAGTGGGCACAAAGCTGCGTCTCGCCCTCTCCGGCCTCATCTATCGCAAGTGCCTACAGGTATCGAAGAGCAGCAGCAACGATGGACTGCGCGCCAGGGCCATCAACATACTCTCCAACGATCTGGGCCGTTTCGATGTGGCTCTGTGCTTCCTGCACGACACGTGGAAGGGGCCACTGGAATCGCTGCTGATTGGGTACCTGATGTACCGCGAAATCGGTCTATCCGCTGTGATAGGCGTGTCCTTCATGCTCAGCTTCATCCCACTGCAGGCGTGGGCGGCCAAGAAAGCCGCCTATTACCGACAGATGACCGCCGAGAGGACAGATATGCGCGTGAAGCTCATGAACGAGATCATCCAGGGCATACAGGTGATCAAGATGTATGCCTGGGAAAAGAGCTTCGCCCGCGTGGTGGCCGAGGTGCGCCTGAAGGAAGTGAAAGCCATTCGGGGCACTGCCTACATCCACGCGGCCCTTGGCTGCACCTCCATGATATCGCCACTGTCTGTGTTCTTAGCCCTCTGCTCCTATGTCTACTTTGGAGATGCCTTAACCGCTCAAAAGGTGTACACCGTGTCCTCCTACTTCAACATGTTGAACGACTCGATGGTTCACTTCTGGCCGCTGTCCATCACCTTCATTGCCGAGGCCTTGGTTTCGGCGCGACGCTGCAAGGAATTCCTGCTGGACGGGGATAGAGCCGAGGTCCCCATAAACCTAGAGGCCAATCAGCAACAGACAAAGACCAAACGAGCGCCCACCAAGACGGACATTCAACAGAATGTAGAGCTGAATGGCTCGCTTTTGTCCAATGGTGTGCCGCAGCATAGCCGTCTCAGGGACTACAATCCGGAAGCGACGAAAAAATGTGTGATTCTGAAGAATGTTTCAGCCTCGTGGGACACTAGCGACGGGCAGCCCAGCTGCGCCATCGAGAACTTCAGTACGGAAATACAAGATCAAACGCTTGCTGCAGTGGTCGGACCCGTGGGAGCTGGCAAATCGAGCTTCCTAAACGTGCTCCTCGGGGAAGTGGGCATCGACAAGGGCGAAGCTCTGGTCCATGGAAAAGTTTCATATGCCTCCCAGGAGCCCTGGGTCTTTGAGGGGACCATCCGCGATAACATTGTCTTCGTGGAGGACTACAATGAACGGAGGTACAAGAAGGTTGTAAAGGCCTGTGGCCTGGAGCGAGATATGGAGCTACTGCCCAGGGGAGATCTGACGGTTGTCGGCGAGCGAGGCGTCAGTCTCAGCGGTGGACAAAAGGCCAGGGTAAGTCTGGCCCGTGCCGTCTACCGCAAGGCGGATATCTACCTCCTTGACGATCCCCTATCCGCCGTGGACACTCACGTGGGCAAGCACATCTTTGATCGCTGCATACGCGACTTTCTGTCCAACAAGATACGCATTCTGGTGACCCACCAAGTGCAGTACTTGTTCGATGTGGAGCACCTGCTGCTCATGGGATCGGGCAAGATTGTGGCACAGGGCAGCTATCAGGAGCTTCAGCGCTCACGTCAGTTCCAGTTCCTGGAGCAAACGCATGACGAGAGCGGCATCGACACGCACAGCGTTAGCAGCTATGTCTCCCGCAGCGACTCGGAGAAGAGTTTGGAACACCATCAGCACAATCGACCGCTCCTGCGGCCGGACGAGCAAGTGGAGGAGCTAAACCAGGAACAGCAGTCAGTGGGCTCCGTGAAGATGCACGTCTACGCCTCTTACTTAAAGGCACTGGAAAGCACGTTCCTCTTGTGCCTGATCGTGACGCTGTTTGTCTGCGCCAGAGTCATGCTTACCGGTGTAGATTACTTCCTGTCGCGATGGTAAGTTCCTTTGTGACAATTTCTTAAAACCCAAACTAATCCCAACATTCCACAGGGTCATTTGGGAAGAGAAAATTGCGGCTAATGCCACCGAGACAACCTTATTAAGTGATGTGGATCTGATGCCTGCAAACGATACACTGCCCCTCAATACTACGGACTCGGCGACAAGCACTTTTAATGGCAGTATTGAGTCTGGCATACGCCAGGAGCTTGTCCTCTTCTATGCCATCATCCTGGGCGCAACGATGATTGTCTACTTGATACGCACATTCGGGTTCTTCAAGATGTGCCTGCGCATCTCTCTGCACCTGCACGACCGACTGTTCCGCGGCATCACCCGCGCCACGATGTACTTCTTCAACACAAACTCTTCGGGCCGCATACTGAATCGCTTCTCAAAGGATATACGCACAGTGGATACAGATTTGCCGCACACGCTGTTGGACTGCTTGGCGTTCGTCATTGATGTCTCCGGCGTGCTGATCATTGTGGCCATTGCCAACTATTGGCTGCTGGTGCCGGCTTTCTTCCTTGTTGTGATCCTGGGCGGGATTCGCTATCTCTATGTGAATACCAGTCGCAGTGTCAAGCGACTAGAGTCCATATGTGAGTCAAACGCACAGCAACAAGTTGTCCGAATTAGGAAGTTAATCCTGTTGTTATTTGCAGCTCGTAGTCCTGTCTTTTCGTTGACAAATCAAACTTTCCAAGGGCTTACCACCATTCGCGCGTTGGAGGCACAGAGCGCCTTGGAGTCGGAGTTTCACGGATACCAAAACGCCAACACATCGGCCTGGTTCCTCTTCCTGTCGTGCACACGTGCCTTTGCCCTGTGGTCGGATCTGCTGTGCATCGCTTACATGACAGCGGTGACCTTCAGCTTCCTGCTGCTGCGCAACGACTTCGACAGCGGAGATGTGGGACTAGCGATTTTGCACTCCACCACGATGACGGGAATGTGCCAATGGGGCATGCGACAGACAGCCGAGCTGGAGAACCAAATGACCAGCGTGGAGCGAGTGCTGGAGTACACAGAACAGCCATCGGAGCCGCCGCTAGAGACAGCGGAGAAGTTCAAGCCAAAGACAGAGTGGCCCAGCAAGGGACGCATTGAATTTATCAACTTTAAGCTGCGATACTCGCCAAAGGAGGAAACAGTCCTCAGGAATCTTAACTTCACCATCGAATCGCGCGAAAAGATTGGAATTGTGGGTCGCACTGGCGCCGGCAAATCATCGATCATACAGTCGATCTTCCGTTTGGCCTGCAATGAGGGCATGATCCGCATCGACGACATTGACATCGAGCACATGGGATTGCATGATCTGCGGAGTCGCATTTCGATTATACCCCAGGATCCAGTTCTGTTTTCGGGCACATTGCGCTATAATCTCGATCCCAAGGATGAGCGCTCGGATGAGGAAATGTGGAAGGCTCTGGGAGATGTGGAGCTGCGCTCCTACGTATCCACATTGATTGGTGGCCTCAACTGTCGCATGTACGACGGCGGCTCCAACTTCAGCGTGGGCCAGAGGCAATTGGTATGTCTGGCGCGTGCCATTTTGAGGCACAACAAAATTCTGATCATGGACGAGGCCACAGCCAATGTTGATCCAGAGTAAGTGGAATACAAATACGAAAGCGAATACCTTCTTATGATGCATTTGTTTACAGAACGGACAAGCTTATCCAGCAGACAATCCGGTCAAAGTTCGCCCACTGCACGGTGCTGACCATTGCCCATCGCTTGCACACTGTGATGGACAGCGATCGTGTGCTGGTCATGGATGCGGGCGAGGCCCGTGAACTGGGACATCCCTACGAGCTGCTGCAGCGACCGGGGGGCTATCTACGCCAACTTGTGGAAAACACTGGAGCGGCCACAGCATTTGCCCTGAAGCAGTCGGCCGAGCAGAACTACAGCAAGCGGCTGCTTGGCGATGACACTGCCACCGACGACCTGAACATCACACTGGCTCTGCAAGAGCAGACTGAGTAACTGAGCCGCTCTCGTTCTTCGTCATCACCCAAACACACAAACGCACAAAATCTGCTTAAGGATTATAGCATAAGAACTGAAAGTATTAAAGTACATAGAAACGTTGTATGTACTTAAAGTCACCGAACTACTTATTGCCTTGTACTTAGGAGATACATCTATATGTGTAGTGTAAGCCGTAAGCCTTGTTTAGTTACTACTTGTTACTACGAATTTATCTATGTATCGTATCTGTTCCACTTACTAGTAGTAACTACTGTACCACTGTACATTAACCGTGCTATGTACTCGTATGTTTTGTACACCATGTGTTCTATTGGCAAACCAATATAAAGCAATTCGCATTCGCCGCGTGCACTAATTGAAAGCAAACTTCAATCAAACTAAGACAAAACAAAAGAGTTTAAATAGGTACTTTTACAAATTATAGGTAACCAATGTAATATAGTATATGTATTACAAATTCGTACTTATAGATACGTACAAACACCAATCTCAATAAAGTGCCTGAAAATTACGTACATGGAACTGTTAATGAAGCCACTCAAACAGTTAATTTTGTCGGTCGGGTCGGGGCGGGGCGTATCTTTGATCGCGAACAGGCAATAGTCTCGTACTACGAAATCGCAATGATTCATACGACTACTTTCGGGTGAATTACGTAGCGGGGATCGATAAGGATGAACCTTCCGAAGCTCCAATTAAAATTGTCAATTGGTTAAAAGTGTAATCAGAATAAGTCAACATGGTAGCTAATGATGGCGATAAGATACAAGAACCGAACAAGTGGTCAATGGGCTGGAGGATTCCCTGCTCCACTCCACACCACCTGTTCTCGCAGTCGGGATGCCCCGGTTCCCGTCGTGCCGTCAAAAGTTTCGTAAACAACAGTAAAACACACTTAGCCAAAATGTTAGCCAGGCGGTTGCTGCGTCCGCCTCGCTGATGCGTGGCTGTCACCGGGCATTAAGATAAAACAGTGCCCCCCGATAGGACGGGCCCCAGGCGGATCACTGATTTATAACGATGATTCCCGAGCACGGAGCCAGCGCTGGTTAAAAATCAAATGTCTGGGCGGGCAGGAACTCAGTGGCGAGCAGAGCGGCCCGAGCACCGCACGCGAATGTCTTCCGTCGGAATTAGAGTGTGAATTGTGTCAAGGATCTATGTGATATTTATGCACCACCTACGTATACACATACATATAGGGATATACATGTACTATATGTAGAATGAAGGCCGTACATGAGCAACGAAGGCCGAATCCGGTCCTAAAGGCCAATATTCTTTCCAAATGGTTTTTTATGTGAGTTTTGTGAATATTGAGGATCTTTTTGTAAGAATACCTGTACGTAATCTGTGAAAATCCTTCATTTTGTACATAAGTGCGTTTCCTTGCCGTGAATGTGTTATTTCATTATTGGTGAAATTTGATTGAATTGAAATAATTTTAAATTCCGCCGTACTCGAAGTCCTGCTGATAAGATAGAACTGAAGAGGGCACCCCCCGAGCCAGATTTATGGCCGGTCTAGCCTTGGCCATCATTTCGAATTTATAGCGCGAGTGGATTCGCTCTTCAAGTGCGATAAAAATAAACCACGACACGCAGGCGACACCTGTCACCGTCCATCATTAACCCCCCGCCCCACCTGGCCTGTGTCTGTGTTCTCTCTTCCAGCTGGACACGCGAGATTCTCGCCAAGGGAATGCGCAAGAGTGTGGAGCCGTCGGATCTGTATGCGCCCGTGCCCAAACTCGACAGTCCCAAGGTGTCGCAGTTCCTCCTCGGCCACTGGGAGAAGGAGCTGAAGCGCCCCAAGCCCAGCGTTTTGCGTATGGTCTTTCGGGCATACGGCTGGGGATTTGTACCTGTCAGTATAGTCTACTCGCTGCTGGCCATCGTTGTGCAGTACGTATTTTGTCATTGGCGGAGAGGACACCTTTCGGGTTAGTGACATCCCATCCCCTTTGTTCCTCTTAACAGCACTTTGCAGCCACTGCTGCTGGGCGGCCTGGTCTCCTACTTCTCGGAGAGCACCGATGACATCTCCAAGAAGTCGGCATACTTGTATGCCATGGGCGTGGTCCTGTGCTCCCTGGTCTCGGGTCTGTTCTACCACCCCTTTATGCACTACCTGTTCGGGGTGGGCTCCCGCATCCGGCTGGCGTGCGCTGGACTCGTCTACAGGAAGTGCCTGAGGGTGTCGGTGGCCGCGGACAACAGCGGCATGAGTGGCTATGCCATATCCCTAATGGCCACCGATCTGCCGCAGTTCAACGAGGCCTTCTACTTCTTCCACGAGCTGTGGCGCGGTCCGCTGGAGGGACTGGTGTTTGGCTACATCATCTTTCAGCTGATTGGCTGGCCGGCGCTCGTGGGACTGGCCACTATCATCGTGTTCATACCGCTGCAGGCGTGGGCTGCCCGGGCGACGGCCCGGTTCAAGCGGAGATCGGCGGAGTTTGGCGATGAGCGGGTGAAGCTGATGAACGAAATCATCACGGCCATGCAGCTGATCAAGATGTACGCGTGGGAGAAGTCGTTTGCCAAGCTGATTGGCCGCGTCAGGAAGAAGGAGATGGGCTCCATACGCGGATCAATGTACATCTATGCGGCCCTGCAGTGCACCGGAATGATATCGAAGCTGTCGCTCTTCCTGTCCCTTGCCAGCTTTGTCTTCACCGGGGACATTGTCACCTCGCAGAAGGTCTTCATTGTGTCCAGCTACTACGACCACCTCAACGAGTCCCTGCTGCATCTCTGGCCGCTGGCCATTAACATCTGGGCCGAGACTTTTGTGGTTGCCGGTCGCGTGGTGGACTTCCTGCTCCAGCACGAAGATCCCGCCGATGGCGGCGTGGACAACTTCAAGGATGTGGACGAGGACGTGGAGCACGGCAACTTCTTTGGCCGCATGCACAATCCGCGCGCCATGCACAAGAGCGTCACCGTTCAGAAGCTGACGGCCAGCTGGGACCAGGCCAAGCAGGAGAAGCGCCAGCGCCACATCGACGACATTAGCTTCCAGGCCACGGAGCAGCAGTTCGTGGGAATCGTTGGCACTGTGGGCGCCGGCAAGAGCACCCTTCTGCAGGCCCTGCTGGGTGAGCTGGATATCATCAGCGGCAATGTGGAGCTCAACGGTGTCCTCAGCTATGCAGCCCAGGAGCCCTGGCTGAACCGCTGCAGTCTTCGCGACAACATCCTCTTCATGGAGGTCTTCGACGAGCAGCGATACAAGGAAGTGCTGCGCGTCTGTATGCTGGACAAGGACATTGAGGAGCTGCCAGCCGGAGACGCCACCATTGTGGGCGAGGGAGGAGCCAGCCTCAGTGGGGGACAGAAGGCGAGAGTAAGTCTGGCGCGAGCCGTGTACCGCAAGGCCGACATCTATCTGCTGGACGATCCCCTCTCCGCAGTGGACTCGCATGTGAGCAAGATGCTGCTCGATCGGTGCCTCAACGACTTTCTCAGCGATAAGATCCGCATCCTGGTCACGCATCGTGTCCAGCTGCTGAAGCATGTCGATCACTTGGTGCTACTGGAAAGCGGTCGGGCCTCTATTCAGGGCCAGTACGATAATCTAAAGAAGCTCATCCGGTTCCGCATGTCGGTGGCCAACGACAGCGAGGTGGTTAAGCTCCGTGCCGTCCGCACTGACAGCATCTTCGAGGAGACGCAGCCCAGGGAACCCCTGACCCAGCAGCAGCAAGTCGATCTGGATCGCTCGGAGCAGCAGTACAAGGAGCAGCAGCTACGGGGATCGGTCAAATGGTCCACGTACAAGGCTTACCTGGGAATCCTGCGCATTCCTTCTGTGGTGGTGCTGATCCTTATACTTTTCATTGCGGCCCGCGCCTCCGAGGCCACCATGGATATCTTCCTGTCCAAATGGTGAGCATGAATGGGGGGTCTCCTTTCAGCGAATATGTAAACCAATTGGGAATCCTTTTGCAGGGCCACCTGGGAGGAGACGGAGCCCAATCAGCACGAGCCCATCCCGCAGTATCACAAGACCCGTATGCGTCTAGTCACCCTCTACCTGGTTCTGATCCTGAGCACCCTGATCCTGTATGTGCTCCGAACCTTTGGCTTCTTCATGATGTGCCTCCGCATCTCGCTGCGCATCCACAACTACCTCTTCCGGGGCATAATCCGCGCCAGCATGCAGTTCTTTACGCTGGCCACATCCGGACGCATACTCAACCGTTTCTCGAGCGACATCCTGGCCATTGATGTCACTCTGCCGCAGTCGATGATGGACTCCATTGAGTTTTTTGTGGATGCCTTGGCTGTCCTCGCGGTGGTAAGCACGGCCAACACGTGGCTGCTCATTCCGGCCATTGTTGTGATGGCACTGCTGTACCTCTGCCGATGCCTGTACATTGGAGCCAGCCGGAGCCTGAAGCGCATCGAGACCATCTGTAAGTCGGCCTTCTCCTTTCCCCAGTTGGAGAACTCATCTTTTTCTGTCCTCCACAGCCCGCAGCCCCCTTTATTCCCACACGAATGCCACCTTTAAGGGACTCACCACGATCCGTGCCTTCAACGCCACCAAGCGCCTGGAGCGGGACTTTCATCGCTTACAGAATGAAAACACCTCGGCCCTGTACCTGTATGTGAGCGTCAACAGGGCCTTCGCCTTCTGGACGGACCTCATCTGCGTGCTGTACATCCTGGCGGTGACCTTCAGCTTCCTGCTGGTGGAAGAAAGGGAGCACGGCTACTACAGCGGCGATGTGGGACTGGCCATCACCCAGTCGATGAAGCTGGTGCTCATGTGCCAGTGGGGCATGCGGCAGACGGTGGAGCTGGAGAACCAGATGACCAGCGTGGAGCGGGTGATGGAGTATGTGAACATACCCCCGGAGCCGGCCTACGAGACGCCGGAGTCGGTTAATCTACCCGCAGGATGGCCCAGCGCCGGGCAGGTACATTTCCAGGATCTGCGCCTGCGCTACAGCGATCATGGTCCGTATGTGCTCAAGGGACTCAGCTTCACCATCCATCCCAAGGAGAAGATTGGGATCGTGGGTCGCACGGCCGCCGGCAAGTCCTCGATTGTGCAGGCCCTCTTCCGGCTGGCACCCATCGACGGCATCATCGAGATCGATGGCTACGAGACATCCGTTTTGGGACTCCACGACCTGCGCAGCCGCATGTCCATCATTCCCCAGGATCCTGTCCTATTCTCGGGCACACTGCGCTACAATCTCGATCCGTTTGAGCAGAAAGCGGACGAGCAGCTGTGGCAGGCCCTGGAAGCCGTCAAACTGAAGGAGTTCTTTTCGGGTCTGAAGGGGGGTCTGAGCTGCCGCCTCCACGACAGCGGGGCCAACTTCAGCATGGGCCAGAGGCAGCTGGTCTGCCTTGCGCGGGCCATACTTCGCCAGAATCAAATACTCATCATGGACGAGGCCACGGCCAATGTGGATCCCGAGTAAGTTACCCAGGCCCCATTGACATCTTCAAGTTTGCCATTGATTACCATTTTCTTGGCAGGACTGACAAGCTCATCCAGGAGGCTATACAAACCAAGTTCGAGCACTGCACGGTGCTGACCATCGCCCATCGCCTCCACACGGTGATGGACAATGACCGCGTGCTGGTCATGGATGTGGGCCGCGTGGTGGAGCTGGGCCATCCCCACGAGCTGCTCCAGCACCGCAACGGCCACCTCTATCGCTTCGTGGAGAAGACCGGAGTCGGCACCGCTCAGCATCTGCGCCACCTGGCCGAGCAGAGCTACCGCAAGCGGGTGCTGGGCAGGAGGGCTCGGGACTCCGAGCCTGTGTCGGAGCAGGGCTACGGCTACCATGGCACCACTCTCTAAAAGACTGCAGCTCATACTTATACTATACTGTACTATAGGTATATAAGAAGGTACTCGTACACGGGGGTCGTTTGTTTTGTTCTGTAAGGTATGGTAATATAGTTTTTATTATAGTGAACTGATCTTTAAATATATATTTTATATATGTATATATTTATATATGTATGTACTTCATAATATATATATATATACTTAGTTCCGTTTGCCTTTCTTGAAGTTGGAAAAAAGCAGTTAATCTTCATGTAGTTTCGTATCTCTATATCTGCTATGTATCTTCGCTACTCGTACTGTCTGGCTTTGATTCGCTCTCTATAACTACGATCCTTTGCTAGTTTACTTTGATCTTGTTTATCTTGTTCCTTTTTAATTTTTTCTTTGTTTTTTGTTCTTGTTATTGTAGTCACAAGTCACATGAGAAATCGAAATGTTTAACTATATAATATGTATGTTTTGCTTCTGTTCTAGGCTTAGAGAATTAGTTCTTTTGTTTCGTTAATATTAAACTTTAATATTTGTTTCTTAGATGTGCGATAATGGCATTTGAATCTAGATGTATACATAATACATAATATTAGCATTACGAGATATAAAATTTGTTTTCCTTTCGACTTTTAGGTAGAGTGTAAATGAATTTATCGCATTGGGTTTGGTTGGTTGGTTGTTACTCACGGAACTTTAATACAAGTGTATATATAGTATTAGTTGTATGTAGTTGTTGTTCGTGTATATAATGTATATATTAAAGTAAATAAAGCATATTCATGTATGTATATAACTGGTTTTAAAATATTCTCTTCCACTTCATCGCTCTTCATCGAGTTAGCTTATTTAAAATTCGCTTAAGGTCTGCCTTCAACAAACGGTATTTGATGTAAATAGAAAAATCAGTGATGTCATTTATTATAATTAGTTGCTATTCTGGTGCTTAGATGTTACATGTCTTGCAGTTCCCAAACTAAAAACAGGGTTGATCCTCGAAATTCTTCCCCAAATTCCAAGGACCAAATCGTTTTTATTGAACGCATTTTGGAATGTAAATAAGTATTTAGATTTCTTGTCCTAGAAATAAGATTGTTTGTTTGCTCGTTTATTATAAGTTTTTTTTTGTTTTTTTTTTTTTTTTTTTTGGTTTTTAAGAAAAATTCGATGCTTTAATAAAATTGTTCTGGTTTTTGCTTTGTGTTGTTTTGGTTTTTTTTTTTGTTGTTCGTCGTTAGAGTTACACTAATTTTAATTGTTTAGCTAGAGTTCTCAAGCATTTTAAGATTATTTTCTTGCTCTACATTTATTTGTATCTTGTATTCGTTTTGTTATTCTCACAGTTAAGCTTCTTTGATTGAGCACAAAAGCAAATGAGAGTTCTCTGTTTTTCCATGGTGTCTGGGGGCAACAACTAAACCTTATCGATCTCAAACTTCTATATCTACTATGGCTATAACTTGGAGATCATCTTTCAGCGGGCTTCGAACGCTTCGAACTCTGCATTGGACAGACCCGAAAATCTTCCCCTATTCCCGGCTAGCCCAATGCACAATCCCAGGTCCCCCCCGGCCTCGATCCCGATCGGTGAGTGGTGGAAATTGCTGTTAAACCAAATTTAGCACAAATTGTTTACAGGGTCGTAGTAGTAGAACTTAGGTCAAAATATAATAGGCATTATTCGACTGGAAGTCAATTTAGATTCTATGTATAGGGTGTGTGCGTACTGCTAGCATTAATTGTATATATTCATTATCCTTAGTATCATTTTGTGTTGTGTGTGTGTCTGTGTGTTCCCTAAGACTTTTGCTCTTTTTAGCTGGCAAAAAGTTGGTAAAAATATAGGTACGATCTTGCCGTTTCTCAATCCCCAGAGCGAGAGAAATGAAATTTGAAAACAAGGATAGTCTGAACGTGCGTGCTTCGCAATGAAACGCATATTTTGATTATAAAATATGGTCCCGAGGTTGTTTAATATTTCTTCATCTTGGTTTTCTACCATTTCCATCTTGGGCTAACATCCATATGTGGGAGCTAGAGCGGCAACTGGAGGCGTGGCTCAGTCGCGATCTGAGTCGGCTTGTCACTACAGTTACGAGTATAGATAAGGCGTTGTATCAGCGAATTGCTTTTGGTTTAATCCGAATTCATTTCGTTTTTGGCAATGATTCCGCACTGACCCCCCGCGAAGGGGGGCCACGTCACACCAATTGAGATTGATTGGTTATAGAACACTACGAGCTACGAGCTGAGATCTGAGATCTGAGTGCCTGACACTGGGGTCTCTCTACGGTTTCGTTTCTCTATGCCTAGTGGGTCATTCTCTGTTTTGTTTCCTAAAGCCTCCTTCAACCCAAAGCTTAGAATATAGTTCAACTGCATTACAATATTTTTTATATAAATGAATAAAGTTTTCTTCATTGGTTTTCTTTGTTTGTTTTTTGTTGCTTTTTTTTTTTGGTTGAAAAAAAAGATTAGTATGAATTTGTTATGCAAGGTTTTTTTCAATATTTTTTACGGTGTAGTCGCGTATATCTGTTCAATGTACGCTTTGCTCGCTATATATGCATATATCGTTAGTAATTCATTAGCATTTTCTTTGTTTTTCTTTCTTTTGTTTTTCTTGGGTGTATGTGTGAGGGTGTCAGCAAAAGTTGTTATATGCTTCGTACAATATATATATAATAAGTATATAATTGGTTTGGTTCAAAAATTTTCCACTAATTGCAAAAATTGTCTGTGTCAAAAAGAGTCTAACAATGGCATCATGTGTGAGTGTCGGGCCTAGCCCCGCCCATCCGGGGGGAGCCAGCCTTATTATCGCGTGCATATATCGTGACTAAGTACATCGCATATATGTGTGTGTATACTTGTATATCGACGATTCGAATTCGTGTTCAGTGTTCAGTGTTCGTGTCAGAGAGTTCGCCATTAATCTGGTCTAGCATACCATGCTCCATTCCTTGCCTTACTGTTCTGCCTCCTTCTGCTGCTGCTGCTCGTCCTACTTCTGTCCCGGCTCGATGATCTCGACGGTCACGCTCTCGGCCACCGGATTGGTGGTGATGTTGGTGATCAGTGCCTGCTCCTGCGGCGACTGCGGCTGCGACTGGGGCTGCAGCTGCTGGTGATGATGCTGCTGCTGCTGCTGCTGCTGGTGGTGCTGCGGCTGGTGTCCATGGGGATGGTGCTGGCGATGTGCGGATCCGTGGCGCTCATGATGGGAAATCTTGCCTGGAGCCACCGAATTGCTGCGATTGGACCGCACTGATGTGCCCGAGGCGTTGCTGCCGTTGCCGTGTTCATCGGAACCTGTGTGGGAGACGGACAATCATTAGTATCAATGGAAGGGAATGACCCCAATCTACAGACTACAGATAACCGTTTAAGGGGAAGTTATCTTTGGCATCACGGGACAACAGCAAAGTGTCTGATTCAGGACTCGAACTCAGGGGAAGTTCAAGTCCCTCACTACTTATATTGTAAATATATCAAATTATATGGAAGAAAGCCAGTTGAGGAAACTATATTTATATATGTCATATATCATATAAGAGCCGTGCCATAAAGGAAGGAAACTGAAGCGGAAGGAAACTCAAATCAAAATGGATGCGTCAATGGATCAGATAGTGTTCGAAAGAGAGAGAGAAAGCGTTCGATGGCAGATTCGGGATGGCATCTACGTGTCTTTTTGTACGAGTATCTGTGTCTGCTTATGTTTCTCTGTATGGGTATATGTATGTGTGAGTGGAGTATTGGTTTGGCTACAGGTTTGTATTTGTATAAGTGGCAGGAGTACTGGTAGTAGGAGGAGTAATAGTCAAACTGCTACTCTCAGCTACAGCTTAACACTAGGTTTACAATAACATTTCGAACCAATGATAACAACGACAACAACGAGTACAACAACGAGTACGATTACAAGTACAAGTACAACTTTGGTTACAATTTTCGCTAACAAGACGTCAAATTTACACTACAAAAGACTGTATTTTGGGTGGTTTTTGGATCGATTGGATTGGACATTTGGACTGGGACTGCCTACCTCTTGGACCCTGATATGGATGCTTTTGCTCTTGGCTTTTGGCTTTTTGCTTTGTGATACGTATAGTTATTTGTGATCTAAAACTTAATCGTTCGGCCACAGGCTGGCGCCGCCCCCGTCGATGACACATAGGTCGTGCTGATGGTGGCGGTGACTGGCTGCATCGCTGGCGATGCACTGGCTGTGGGCGTGGGTGAAGGCGTGGCTGAGGCAGCATACGTTGTCATGGCTGTGCCTGATACTGAGGCTGAGGCTGAGGCCGCTGAGGCCACCGTGGTCGTTGGCACGTAGGGCAGAAAGTGACTGTGGACTATGTTGTGCTGGTTGGCGGCGCTCGGGTGCTCCAGCAGTCGGGAGCAGGTGGACACATCGCTGACACGTGAATCACTAGAGCGTGTGTTGCTCTTCGAGCGGATCATGCGTCCTTTGTTTGTGTCGATGGTGGTTTCAACATAGCGGTGACGGTGGCGGTGTCGGTTTTTGTTTAAGTTTGGTTTTTGGTGGTTTTTGTTGTTCGTTTGTTTGTGGGCGGTGGAGGGAATGAGCGGGTTGGATACGTTTAATATTTCGCTTTCACAAAGGCACGCGACATCGTGTCCTGATGGGTTCGGTTTCTGGGGTGTTTGGGGTCTGGTCTGGGGACTTGGGGGACTTGGCGCAAAACTCAAACAAGAATAAAAATAACCCAAAAAAAGGTAATTTCAGACAACTGTCCGCTGGGCTTAGCACAACAACAATTATCACGGCAATGGCCAGAAGCAGTAACAACAAAAACAACAACAACAATAGCCATGGGCCTGCCCCCCCCCAATGGCAGCGAGAGGCGTCGAATAAAACGGTTCTTAAACTGTCAGTCAAATTGATTGAGCCCCTAAAGAGCTTGTTGGTCTTGCTTCGTTTGCGTTTAGCATTTCGGAACGTTGTTGATGTTGGATAAGGCTGCCAATATGGCCAGATACCCGTGGACAGTGCGGCCCAGCGAGCTAGCTCCATCTGCATCAATGGGGAATGTTTTTATCAATAGAAATTTTAACTGAAGAGTCAACTTATATATAAAAGAAAGCAATTAAGTGATGGTTTTATGCTTTTCTTAAATAAATCGTTAAGTAATTGAGCTCCACATGTGGATTTATGTGTCTCCGAGTGTGTGTACGATGGATACCTCAGTAATATCCCAGCAACCCAACAAACATGGCTTTAGCGAGAGTTCTGCAAAATGCTCGCAAACGATATCGCAAAGGCTCGCAAATGATATCGCAAAAGGCTCGCAAACGATTCCTTTGCGAGCTATCATAAATGATACTTTCACTGCCACAAACTGAACGACACAAGTATCATATTTCTATCATATGCGGAAACGAATGCGAGCGTTTTGTCGGGTTAAGTCTCGCATTTGACTCGTATGAGCGTTTGTGATTTGTAAGCGTTTGGTTTGCTGGGATAGTAAGGGTATCTACATATATACTTACATAAACATATCCGTATCTTTCTATTTCTTCTACAAAAAATATTCCTTTACTCTCAGATTTCCCTATTGAAGTGCCCGTCATTGTACCCATACCTAGTATGATGAGTTATCTATTTTAATATCGAAAATCACACTTATTATTTCTGCCATGTTTTTGCACATTCCCCACTTCAGAAGCAACACATTCCCCAGAGAGAGATTTCGTTTCAGTTTCGTTTTCAGTGATTTTGTTTGTTTCTTGTTGGGTGACTGACTGATCAATAGATTGACTGACTGACTGATTGATTGATTGAGTTAATATTTTGAGTTTCTCTTTCTTTTCGTTGTATTTTTTTGCTGTAAAAAGAAAGTTCTGCAAGTTTCCGACAAAAATCAAACAGTAAACAGAAAACAATCAAACCAAAATCAAGAACAAATCAAAGCCGAACACTCGAAAGACTCGGAAGAAGGCCGGACAAGATGGACAAGTGTGTGTGCCCTTAAAGATGGAAGTGGATACAAACCTGTCTTACCTAGCGACGGATTGGGCGAGTGCGGACGCAGCGAGGCCATGCTGGGCTGCCGGGATGGGGCGCGCACCGACATCCGGGAGCCTCGTCGCTCCTGCCCGTGGAGCAGCTTGCTGTCGCGCAGCAGCGAGACGTTCATCAGGCGCGGATTGGGCGTGTTGAAGATGGTCCGGTTCTCATGCCAGCGGGCTCTATAATGGTTGCAGATTGCAGGGAGGCATTAGTTTCACCTCTTGGATGGGCACGAGAAGCTCGGCGGTTGATGAGTGCCAAAGCTGGGAGGTGGTGGGTGGTTGGTGGTTGTGGCTAATGAGGATGCTGTTGCCCTTTGCCTTTGCCCTTGCCTTGTGCATATACTCGTAATTAATGCAGAAATTCAGTTTATTAGACTAGAAATTAATTGGTGCTCGTTTTATGTATCCGCTTGCCAACCGGCCATCGGCATTGGCATCGCCATAGCCAGCGGCAAGAGCAAAAGCAACAGCAAAAGCAAAAGCAACAGCATCAAGCAATTTAATGAAGCCCCATCGAAGCATTTGAGCATCGAAGTATCGACAGCCCCATTGACCTAGTTCAGGGCCCCTTTTTGGAAGGGCAAGCATATGGCCAAGATGGAAGAAGCTCGAGTACTGAAAGTGGCGTTGGTTTTCGGTGTGGGGCGGTGGAGATGTTTGCATTGCAATTTACTCACTGGCTAAACAATCGCAGGACGACACAAATAATAATAAACATCAATGCCATTCCTACCAGCACGCCAATCATGGCCGGATCGATGTAGGTCTCGGGTCCCCGCTTGTCCTGGCGCCCTGCAAGCAAACACACATCGACCATTAACATGGACACTTGTCGGCTGACCGGCAGAGCCTGCACCGACCTGCACACTCCACAGTGCCATCCTTGCCCCAAACGGGCGACATCTCGAAGCGGCAGGCGCATCGTCCGTCGCGGCACTCCGTCTGAAAGTACTTCTGTTCGCACTGCTCGTTGAAGAAGCAGGACTCGTTCACGGCGGCCTCTGGGAAACGAAAAGAGAGCAACATATGGGCATGGGATGAGTGGGCATCGGACAAGTTCGCCGTCCTGTCCGGACGGACCCGCCATGATTCATACGGTCAACAACAAATGGCACCCATATCACAGAAAGTATTTCTCCGCTGTCGCGACTGTTTGTGGATTGATTTAATGGCTGATTGAAGTGCGATATGGCGATGACTGGGGAGGATTGACTCTGCTGTGTGTTTTGTCCACTCCGATGACAAATATTATCACAGAAGGCGCCCCACAGAAAGGGGGCGAGTCTGAGACGCGCAGACAATGCTCGGGTTGTACGGGGATTAGTTGCTGAGGAGATGGAAATCAGTTGGGTAACACCCAACAGTACAGCAGTCCGTCATGGGATTCGTTAAGCACCCAGCCATAAATGTGCTCATCAAAGTCAGGAGTGGGAATGTGCCTCAATTAGATTTTAATTTACAGCATTGAACAGATGTCGGAGCGGGGGAATATCTATTATAATTACGTCAAACATGCATTAGTTGCACTTTTGCTACTGCCGTCACCCATATTGCTACCTGCTGCCGCTACCTGCTGCCAAGTTTTCTATTTTAATTTACAGAATTTGTGGCTGCGCCCCACAATCAAGACAACGCTTTGGGGGATTTCACTTAGCTGGCAGTGCAATTTCTCTTCACTGCCATTTTTAATGAAAACTTGGCAGAGTGACAGCAGGAAAGGCAGGAAAAGCCGGAAAAGCAGGGGCGGACAGTCCCAGCCCCAGACAGTCCCCCACCCCACACCACCCGTTACCTTACCTTTGCCACATTTATCATAGTGATTGGTGACGGCCAGATCCTCGGTGCACTGGCAGGACTTCTTCTTGGGATCGCATATGGAGCCGGGGAAACCGCACTCCAAGGTGTTATCGCACTTGTCCCCAAACTTCTTCACTCCGCGGCTGGCATAATCTATGGGGAGAGACGAGAGAAAGGACTGTGGGTTACTCGGCTCGTGTCTGTTTTGACTAATCCCATGTGGGAAATCTGTAATGAAACCGAAACAAACTTTCGATTTGCCGCCGTGCATATCAATAAAAAACGTGGAAAAGTGGAAAGAAACTTTGTGAAATGTATTCGGAATCCCCCAGCGACTTACAGCCAGATTAAAATGTAAATTCTTTAGCCGCAGAGCAGCGCAGCACAGAGCAGCTCAGAGCCAGCTTTGTAGAGGTGTGTAGAGGTGTGGTGTTTGTCCGTGTCTCTGCATTTCCCCCAGAGAGAGGCCTTAAGAGTGCCTGCGGACTGGGTCGTGTCTTGGTCTTCGCTGCACTTCAGCCATATGCCAGGAGGCACTGGCGAATCCTTCATTAACGTTGAATGGAATGAAAACATGGCCTGCCGCAGACACAGACACAGACACACTCACCTATGCTCGAGCTGGCAGCGAGTCGAGTTTGTGGCCCTTCACATCTTAATTAAGCTCTTGGGAGCGACTCTGGCTGGGGGATTGCCACCGACAATGTGTGCAAAATCTCAGCCCCAGTCAAGGGTTAAGTTAACCCCGCAACAACGGCAATGGCACCGCCATGCCACACTCGTATATGCCAGCCGTTGCCTCACTAATTCTGTTGATACTCCTGCCATAATTACTGAGACACCCAAACGAAGACCAAGACCAGCACCGCGACCATAACAGGGAGCGGGATCGACACTGGCTGGCTGTGGAGCGGATGCGCCCTCGGTCGACATTTAAGCCAGCGGAAGCGAAAAGACAAAACAAAATGGCTGCTCATGCACAAACGGGGTGCGCCATTTTCTAGATGCTTGCTCACTCGCCTCCGTGTCCCCCGTCCCCCTCCCCCTAGTGCATGTGTGTGTGTAATAAAGTGTGCCAGTGTGCGTTTGTGTGAGCCTGTTATGGGGGCCGAGAGTCTATTTGCTTGCGGTTTATTTTTAAATGCACCGCCTTCTGACTATGAATAGGAGCTTTAGTTTCAGCAAAATGCTAAAAAATGAATGCTAATGTGAATAATGAGAGGAACAGAATGATCGACTGAAAGTTACCTCATTGAAAGAACTCGGTTCCTTCAGATTCGATTGAACTAATCTTTAATTGGGAAAAAGGTATGCCATTGTGTTTCAGTATTTATAACTTCGAGTCTCATGAAACAATCTTTTGTAAAGTATCGATTCTCTTTGCAATGCAAGCACAAAATGTAATCTCAAGTTAATAATTTAAAGCATGCTTAAGAATTTACAAGTTGAATATAGAGCGTTCGAAAAGGTAAGAAACTACACAGCACTGTCGCCCCAGTTCGCAGACTTCAATTTATTTACGAGCATACATATTTAAAGCCTTTCCATATTAGATATTCCTTATTGGATTGCACACTGAATGCCTGGCACCAATCGACCCCCGCATACCCTTTCCATACAGTCCACAAAAGAGAGATGAAAACGCCTGATGCCGCAGCATCATGCCACACACAGCTTTGCTTACATTTCTTTTTTTTTGCAGCTGAGCTTTATTTGGTTTCCGTGGCACTGCAGCACCGAGGAAATTCTCTCAAAGTGTTGACAAAGTGGCGACCGCCGGCAGGCCTCCAGGTTGGGTGCGGGCTACCCGGTACGGACGAGGGTGCGGGTCTCTGTCCCTGTCCCTGACCCCCCAGGCCAACCTTTGATGGCCTCACCGAAAAGAGATTACCCAATTGCCGGCCAGGTCCCATTCAGCCAATTTTTCAAACAGGCCCAGCATCTCTTCAAAAGGCCCAAGACTGGGGCCCAAAAAATCTGAGTACAAATTGCACATGTCAGACGGGCTGATGGCCTGACATTAAACAACCAGCGCTGCATTAGGAGCCACATTTATAATTAACAGAACGGGGCCCCACGATTAAAGAGAACTTGGCTTATAAGCTCAGCCCGAAAGATATGCGACTACATGAAAAACTTCCCCCCATTTGGGCCACGAGACTTTTGATATGTGAATGAGAAAACTACTTTTGTTCCACGCGGTAGGATGTACTAAATGAAACCTGAAAAGTGGTTCAAGGAAAACCAAGAAGTGGAATGGAATGCTTATAGAAAAAGATGCGCACTTCTAGAATTAGCAGAGCCCATAGAACGGTTCGTTTCAGAGTCTCTAAAATGTGGTTTCTATTTATATCTACCAGTGTTTTTCTTACATCAAGATACTGTGTGCTGCCCTGTGTTTGAGGAGCAAAAAATGCAGCTTATGCAATTGCAATGGAAGCCCCTCCAGCAAAATGAACAAAGGATGGCCAAGGCAGCCTCGATGACGTCAGTGCGGGCTTTAGCAAAAGCCCAGCCTATGCCTAGGATGAATATCAAGTATAGTCCCGCACTACCTGCTGCAGCATTCTTATCTGCCAGATACGGATACGGCTGGATGGATGGATGGAGGGTTTCGTGCGCTACTTACCGAACTCTGGGGTTGTCGTCTCCGGTCCCGCGCTGAAGGCATTTACGGCAAAGAAATTATCACCGTCATCGCCGAGCGTTAGAGGCGGCAGCAGGGCAATGACGGAAATCAGGCACAGGACAAACGTGCTGAGGGGAGCGCCCCAGCCCCAGTCACAGCTCCAGTGCCGGCTCAAGCCCAAGTCCCATTCCCTAGCCCAACCTCGCTCCAGGGCCGGGCCAATGCCTTGGCGCCTGCTCCTGCTCCTGCTTCCGCTCCTGCCCATGCTAATGCTCTTCTTCGGGTTCGGATTCGGGTCCGGGTTCGGAATGGGGTTCTTTGGCCCCTCAGTGGCGGCCATTAGCATTAACGATGGCTGGGCACGCTTTTTTAGGGTGGCGACAATGGAGGAGCGTTTCACGTTTCCGTCGCACAAAGAAGTGGCCTGGGCTCCAGCTCTTGGGGCTGTTGCTCTTGCCGTGGAGATGCCCTCAAAGTTGAAGTCCAAGTTGGCTTTGTTTGCCAGCGGCCAGTGGCAGTTGTTGCTGTTGTTGGTGCTGATTGTTGTCCTCTTGCTGCTGGTGTTGTTGTTGCTGCTGGTCAAACACTCAGCATCTGTGGCTGCATCGTCGTCTTCGTCAGCTTGTTTGTTTCGCTTTGTCTCACATTTTTCACGCGTCTCGCGCCTCAGTGGGGCAACACCATGGAAGCGGCCCTTGAGGATGGCAGCTCCGTGACCGTGACCGTGACGGTGCCGGGGCTCTAAAGCCCCATCTAATCTCATATTATTTGATCGTCGTCGTGCTCCTCATCCATGCTGCTCGACAATATCAATTTGCACACTATTTTCCCCTCTCCTTCCCCTTCAATTGCCCTTTGGCCCTCTGGCGTCCCTTCCTGTCTCTCGCTTTCTATCGGCGCCTCCCTTCCGTTTCACATCAAAGTCTGTCACTGCCAACGAGAGAGAGAGAAGAAGAAAATGAGTTTGTGGTTAGTTCGGTTTCTAGTTTGGGGATTCAATCAATGCTGCTGGGGGATCGAATGGGATGGGTGTGTGTGTGGGTGTTGCCACAAAGCAGAGCTAATCACTTTGCGGCGTGTGAAATTACAAACCGTTGTTGAAACAATTTCCGAAAGTGCCACCAAAAGTCTGTAACTGAAACCAGAATTGACACACAGGTGACGCCGCCCATTCCCCGGATAGTTGTCCCGGATCCGGATGTGTGTTTTTCGGTGCGGGTGTGTGGGTGTTGGTGTGGGCGCAAGGGTCAGGGCTGGCTTTTTGGCACTGAAAACTAAATTGACTGACGGCAAATTTGTGTGTCTATGAGAGTTAATTGGATTAGGCGAGGATACCCACCCACGGGATCAAGGATATAGGATATATATACCCATTGTTCGGGCAGAGTGAAAAGCATTTAATTAAAACTCGTTTCAATAATTTGATTTAATTGGTGGTAGCAGGGTGTGGGGCTGATTTGCGTGCGACGGCTGCCATGGACACCATTTTAGTGGGGGAGTCAGTGAGAGGGAAGCTGATGAATAAATCATGGACTTGAACATGCAACGCATGTTGTGGCGCCTCATCCTCTCGTGTGGAGCGCCTCTTGTTTGCCCAGCGATTATAAACAATGAATGGGGAAACACTGCTGCATGCCACATGAGCGTACACTGTCTGAAGTGTGTTATGTGCTCTGGACATACTATATACGAGTATGTACGCGATTGTACATATATGTATCTGGCTAAAACATGCACTCGAAACCTGTCAAACTCTTGCCCGGGTCATTTATAATCATCATGCACCTAATCGTAGGCCCTGCTTAAATGATTTCGCATGTAGTCACACTCTCATGTGTCCACACTTATATTTAAAAAATATCCAGCCATAAGAAGGGACATATGTATCCACAATTATTTATATGCTGGCTGCTCTTGACAGTGGAAATTCCAGTGCCTGGGGCCTTGGTTATAAGCCAAATGAGCCAGCTTTGGTGCTGATTTGAGAATAAATGCCCCCAGAGACGTTGCCAGGATTTTACAGCCCAACAGTGAAAATCCGCATCCGCAATCGGTTGTAATTTATGCCGCAGCACCTATAAGAAACTTTTGCCAAAAGTACGAGTATGTTTTGGGTTAAGCTGGGCCTGCCCTGTTTACGATATGGTTTCAGTGTCGGTTTCGGTTATGGTTACAGGCCCCGAGAAGAGGAAAGGAAACGAAAATCGTTAGCCCACGAGGCACGCACCAGGCGCACTGAGGCGGGAATGATGTACAGGAAACATGTTGCATATTTATACCCGTTCCACATCCTTGCCCCGGACAAGGGCCCTCAGCCCATCCGGGGGAATTGTTTGTCGTTTTTCATAAATTCATGCGTTGTCAATTGGTTGAAGAGTATTCATTACGGGGCGTATGCGCAATATACGACGAGTCTGCCGCACGACGTGCCCCCAGCTCTCGGATGGAGGGATGACATGATAGCAGCACGAGAGAATGGGGCTGGTGACGTTGATGGGACAAATGCCTGGCACATGAAAGCCAGCCACGAAACACAAGGAAATTACAGCCATAATATCTGCTACAGCAACGGATGTTGCCAGGACTCTGCGGGTACAGTGAAAGTTCGCTTGAAACGATGCAACTTCACCCTTATCCCCTGTTCCAACAACAACAAGTTCAATTTCTTAACTAATTACGAGCGTAATGAAATCAATTAGGACGAGTCCTTAATAGTTAATTCCAGGGAATTTCAGGGTTCTTTGTTCTGCTCTCTCCTTTGTTTTTTTCCCCTCTTTGTTTCGTTTTAATTATTTTTCGTTCACTGTGACCATTGAGACAGAACAGTCACACTTTTTATAATTCTAGCTCAGAACCTGTAGGAGGAGCCTGATAAACTATTATAAGCCCCCTAAAGGGAGAAAGAGAAATATCTATAATGCCATGAATGACGCAATAAACTTTAAGCCTCTTACCCTTCCACTTTCAACGAAGTGGAAATTGAAAACAAAGCCATATACCAGATATAGATTGAAAAGACCACTTATTTTCCCCTTTCCCCTCTTTTTTTTTGTATTTTTCAGTAGTGTGATTCCCTTGTGCCAGCGTTCACTGTGTAAATGTGTGCTGTGTTCTTTTTTGGGGAATATTTTCACATGCGACAACGTGTCGGAGGCATACAGACACGAGCCCAAATCAGCCAAAGATCGTGCTAATTAACATGACACAAGCATAAATCATAAAGCAGGCACCTGCCATATCCCCCCCACCCATACGTGGCATTAAAGTTGGGCAAATAAATACTTGTGGGCAGGAGTAGCCATTGTTTTAGCATAAGCCTCAAGGACAGGCAGCGCGTTGTCTGAGTGAGGCTTCGAGAGCTGGTCGAGGCGCGTACGAGGTTTTATGGGTATAAAAACAAAAATAAAACTGCAAATAGTCGCCAAGAGCCAATCCAGAAATTCGTGCTATAAATTCAGCAAACAATGGCAAAGGACACACATGTGCCTATGCACACTTGTCTATATATACACACATACGAGTATATTTATATATGGATCTGTGTGTGTATTTACAGCAACAACAATACGCTGGGCATAGCCAAACAATGGCGAAAGGCTTCGAGAGCGAGGGCAAACAAAGCGAGCCCAAGTGAGCTTTTCAGAGACGCGGCCGAAACGAACGCACTTTGGCCAAGAGCCAGTCGTGTTCTATACAATACATCCACCAGATACATCCAACAGACACAGATACAAGTGCATGCTAAATTTTATTGATTGCTGATGGGAGAGCGATGGCGAATCTTAGTGCAGAGCCAAGCCAAAATACAGTTTAGTTCGCATATTTTAAGCGGCTCTCAAGCAATCAAGGCCGGAATCTATGCCCCTTATAATCATTCCTCTGGTTGTATCCACATATGTATGTATGTATGTGCGTGTCATTGCTGCAATTATTTCTTAAGATTTATATGCATGGAACAAATTGCTTGGCATTTGGCAGACACACAGAAGCACACTCAGCCATAGACAGACCCCAACAAAGACCCAAAGACGAAGACGGATAACCCAAACAGTTGGCCCAACTGCCACCCACACAGAATGGCGAGGCGACAATGTTTGGTTGGCCCTTAATGGGCCCCAAGATCCAGCCAAACTAATGGAATCTGCTGCCATTCAATTTGGGGCCAAGAGCCACCAAATTGAATCCGCACAATCATCCAGTCCTAATCCAGTCTTGGGATAAAAATCAATGATTCCATCAACTGGAAGTTCCCTCATTCCATTCAATTCTATTTGGTTAAATTGATTTGGCCTGGATTAATTGATTTAAAAGGGATATGCCAACACCAAGAACATATTTTGTGTTTTAGAAGTACTTGAATAGTTGTCAATTGTTGCACTGATAATCCCTGTGGGACCTAATCATTTCAGTATCATTAATGATACTCGAAGGTTCGCTCTCCCAATCTGGGAGCTGGCTTAAATCCATCCGATCGGATAAATCAATTGCTAATTTAATTATTTTTAAAGTCGCGCAAACTACTTTCCTCTTTTGAGGGGAATATCTCTACCAAATTATGTGAACCTCATCGAATGAAACATTTCTATGCATACCCATAACTGGCTCTTAATCATGGGCAAACAAATCCAATTATTATTAATTTTCTAATGCCAGACACTATACAAACTGAAACTAATGGTTTAGCCAGGGATTACCAGGAAAAAATTAATGAATATAAACTACGCGCACACTTTTGCCAGTTTTTAGGAACTCCTCTCATCCAAAACATATTTTATTATCTCATTGAAATAAATTCAAAGGATTTACTTGCTTTTAGCGTAATTTATTAATAAAGTCGCATGAATAATAAATCACAGAAAAAATTCGCGCTAGATGGTTTTTACGAATTAATTTTTAAACTCTTCTCCACCTTCATTCTACCGTCTTTCTGTGTGACAAATGAACAATTCCCATCTGAATCTGAATGGAAATTGAATTTCAATGGAAGCCCGGGGCGAAAAATTAAACGCAAATGAAATGGGCGATTGAGCAATCAATGGTAAAAACATCGATTCGCATCGATTACAGGCCACTGAACGACACTGAATTCCTTTGTTCATTTTGCTCATTTTGTGCGGTGCATTTCTGTGGCCACGGACTCCATGAGTGGACTTTTATAATGCCCGGTCCCTGGAGGCTAGATAAATGCTGATGTGTAAGGGTGCAAATGGGAAAATTAATGAAATTTCTGTGAAAACTTTTTTACGTGCACTCATCATGGAAGGTGCACTCTCATTTTCCTTTCAACAGGAACTCTCCCCAAAAGGGACTCCCCCTTGATGTACAAAAAACTTGTTTTGCAGTTGAGTTACATTTGATATTAAGTTGCACGCTCCTTTGAGCTTCCTAATGGGATTACCAACAAGGTAAAAGCATATATATTAATTATAATATTTTGAACCCCCTCCATCCAGGTCAACTCCCACATACAAATCCGATCAATTTTAGGTGGATTTACTGCTGGTCGCAGTCCCTGGGTTGGGGTATCGCTTATCGCATCGCCTTCATGGCTGGATTACATTAGGTTTTAGTTTTATATTTCAAAAACGTAACCCCCAGTCGAAGAGTCGGTGAGTCGGTGTGCCTGTGTGTATGTAATGTATATTAAAACCCAATTAAATATCGCATGTTGTCAAATGGCCCATCAGGGCAACGCCATTCCTCAGGAGTACGGGCATGCAACAACCAAAAGAATTCCTGGCTCCTCATTATGAATTAATTCTGGCTCGCATTTCATTGAGTTGTTGTTGTTGGAGGAGGGGGGGGCTGTTGTTGTTGTTGCTGGGGGGAATTCCAGATGACTAAGTGGATATATGTACGAATGCCAGGGCGTGCTCCTAAGAGTATGTATATGAATGAATTATGATTGTTTTGGAGCGCAGCAAAACTGTTGAGCTCAAGAATTGTGGATGGTAGTATGGTGGACGGAGCGATGGAGGGATGGATGGATGGTTTTGGCCTCTGATTGCTGTTCGGCCTGATTTGGTTGCCATGTGAAGGGCAATAAATAAAATGGCGAAAAATGCGAAATACAATAAAGTATTGCCAGCAACAAAACAAACAGCCAAACAAACAAACAAACAAAACCAGCCAACCAAACAACAAAAGGTTACCATGAGGCACTGTGACGACGACGGACGACACCGACAACGACAACGACAACGACGACAACATGGAGGCGAGTGGCAAGCGGAAATGGCGTGAGTTGTACACGTTGTAGTAGGCGTTTGCCGGAGGTTCCAGCTCCAGCTCCAGCTCCTGCACTGCCCCGACTATGGTTCGGCCTTTGGGGTGGGGGGGGGTCTCTGAAACAACGCACTGGAATCAAAGAAAATCACGAAACATGGCGTGGCAAGCAGCGGTTCCAGATCGGCCTCCTGCACTGAAACTTTTGTGCTCTTGTGCCAACCCCACCGAACAGAGCCAATTAGCCCAGCACCACCACCACCACTAGGCCAAGAAGAGCACAGCCCCGAGAACGGGTATACCACAAACTACTGAAAGGAAGGAATACTAAAAAAGCAGCAGCAAAAGACACCCTGATAAGTACTGAAGATTTGCTGCGAGGCAAGGCAAGGCAAGGCGAAGCGTAGCTAGGCGGATGCATGTCGTCGACGGCCGTCTCGCCCTTTGCCTTTTGTGCATTTCCGCTTCCGCTCTGGGAATCACCCCCCAGCGCTACCGCCAAAAGGGAAGTGAAAGCGAGTCCAATGTAAGCGGATTTCCATCGAGTTGCCTCTGCAATTGATTCGAGCTGGGGCAGAATGGCAGTCGATGGGCAACTTTTAACCTTTGCCGCCTGACACATTATAAATAAATGTTGAGACGTTGTTATATACAATATTTTGTGGCAGTCATGGCTCAACTTATATGCACCACACACAATGCATTCGCCCCGCTAGTCAGAGCCCTGTGTGCGGGTGTGCAGCCATCTGAAAATTGCTCGAACATGATCCTAACTAATGAGTTTGTAATGCACGCAACGAGGCGTGTCCACAGCGATCGCGAAAACCAGATATGTCAAATGGTGGCAGACTGTTATGCCTGTGGCAATGTGGGAAATAATGTGGCAAGAGAAAGGAAACGAACGAAATCAAAGAAAAGCATAGTAGCAAACTAAACAACGTTCGATCTTCTGTGTGCCAATTCCACTTGCCGTTGATTTTCTGACCCAATTGAAACTCGATTTCCCGAAAAAGAGAAAACAAAATCAGAGCCATTAAATTCGCATGCCATGCTAAAAGCCATCAACAATGGATCCACAACCACACAGCCCCATTTCCCCCTTTCCTAATGGACTTTTCCAGTGGCGGCGTCTAACTGGCGATAAATATGGTAAAAGCGAATGCCACCCACAGAGATTGCTCTAAACTGCGGAATACCCCTCATTTCAAAGCAAATCATTTTAGCTCCCAAAAAGAACTCATCATGGGTTCTTTATATAACAGATACTCAACTGGTTTACTTCTTTGAACTCTAGAATATTATAGAATATTGATTTAATCATATATACATTTAATGGGTGCAGTTTATTTTGCAACTCGATATAAAAATTGCTATCCACTTTAGTTCTCTGCCATGTACCATTAATCCTCGAATACGGGATACCCGCTGTCATCCACTAAAGACGGTGCCCCACGTACATATCTTTGCTTTTTTTGCGTCGCAACGGATGCGACTACGGATGTGGCTGCGCTTCGATGGCGTTTCGAAAATCGCATAAAACTGCTGCAATATTTAACCGCCGTGGGTGCAGGTGGGCAGAGCCTTGCCCCTCGGCGCATCTGGGCGCGATACGTCAGAGCGGTGGCATGCTACGTGCGGGAGCGTGTGTGGGCGCGGGTGCGTGTGCATATGGCACTAAGCTTTCACACATTTATAGCAACGTTCCCCAGCCGTCGGGTAATGCGATTGCCCGCTTAATCCATAAGTGCCCCCTCAAAATGTCGCCTCGCGAGTGCCGAAAGTCGGGCATCGGTCATTTAAATGGCGCCTCTAAATACGAAATAAATATATGCCACGCAATCCCACGTATGGGATGGAGTGACGTGGATTGGAGGATGGGGGTGATGGAGAGGCATGGCATAGACTGGCATATGCACTTGCCATGACATGGTTAATGTGGCAACAACTGTTTGTACAGTTTGCCTTAATATTCGACACGTGCAGCTCCAGGCACACAGAGAGAGACCCGCCCGGACACACTCTGACACATGTTCCGGGGGTCATAATGAGAGTTCCTCGGGTCTGTGTCATCAGCAAAATGGGAACAAACGACCGCAGCACAATTGGTTGGCCTAGACGGCGGAGGTGGAGCCGTGGCCTAAGCCCCAGAGATGGACTCTCGTACGTAAGCACGTACTATGCTCAAGCTACTTATAGAACGGCCACACATTAGCCTCTGGGAGGCGGAGGTTAAACGCAATTTACAGACTCACCTCAGTCAAATTAATTAGAGCAATTAAGCGAACCGCGCCTACGGGCGGCAGCGGGAGATGTCGCCTGACAGCGTTGACAGTTTCTGAGGGGTGCCCGTGCCCATGCCAGTGCCCGGTGCCCTCCACTTAACATACATGTACATCCCCTAGAAGCATTTACCCGAAATATTAAGTATACGCCGTGTACACTTCAGTGGGGTTTGACTGCCTGACTGACTGTACATCTCTGGAAATGGGTTAGCCAATGCGATTCCCTTCATTGGCATTCATGCTGGGGCAGCAAAACTTTCAAGAAAAGGCTTCAAAGCGGGGAAGGACGAAAACGATTTTCCGGCCAGCGGCATCGGCATCGCCGGCCACAAACAATTTATCTTCCTACGTTGGCCTATAAAAATGGCAATCATTATTATAGTCATGTACCAGGCAATGGGGCGTTACGGCAATCAACGCCAACGTCTCAAGACGTTCCATAAATAAGCGCAAAATTTCAATTTTCAACGATGCGCCCCTAAAGAACACACAAATGGGGCAGGGACAGCCCTCAAAGATCATACATACAGACATGTGCGTATGTGTGTGTGTGTGTATTTAATTGCATATTTTAATAGTCATAAAGCAGGGAAACCCTCGAGCTGAACGAAAGTACCAAAATGCCAGCGGGTATACTTAAAGGTCTCCTCAGCAGACACAGGCACAGGCCGGGGCACAGACACAGAAGAAGATACAGATATAGGCCCATAGGCACAGATACAAGTAGTACAACTACAGATGCATGCACAGATACAGTCACAAAGGGACAAAGGCAAGGCCAAATGCGCAACTAAAACAAGAGAATATATAGAAGAAGAATGCAATATAAATTATAAACGCAAACTGTGCGACAAGGATTTCTGGTCTGTGGATCTGTTTCTGCTTTCGTTTTTTTCCCATTTTTTTTTTTGGTTTGTTTTATACGAGTATTACGAGGTTTTCCCCCCTCGTGCCAGCGACATGCGATTTTGATGGCAAATGATTTTGCAGTTGGCCGGAGGGGGGGGTACTGAGGTGGGTAGAGGCCTTAGAAATCGAAGCATAAATGGGCAAACGAGCTCATGGTACATGGCACTAGTCGAAGGTCAAGGGTCATGCCGGTGCTTGCCGGATCATGTCGAAATTTACTGCAGCCCTTTCATCTATGCCTCGGAAATCGGTAATATATATATATATTGATATTTATAGACTCGATACGATTTGATGACGTTTCCATCCCGACAATCGAACCATCTTTCCCACTCCCCAACTGGGGGGCCCTTCCCTGCCTCATGCCGCATGCCACATGCAGATTTCCGGGCAGCACTAAGCGAAGTAACCGAGCGAGACTGCAACTGCCGCAAAGTCTGTGCTGCCCCGAAATCGATCCGAAGGAGGAACCCTCGACTCCGTACAACTTCGCCCCGTTGTGCATGTGTGGTAGTGAACTGTGGCACTCTCTTTGTGGAGGCCAGAACGGGCCTATGTGCCACGCGATGTGATTGTGAGTGCGAAAATGTGACGACCCAGCCCCTGGCCGGGTCTGCTGGTGTGGCTGCTGGCTCTGGCTTTGGCTTTGGCTTTGGCTATGGGTTGTGCCCGTGCCTCTGCCCCTGCCTCTGGGCTAGGATGACGTAGTCCTCCAAGCGAAGTATGTTAGTATGCCTGCCCTTCTCCACTCGGGGTTGCACATACACTCACATACACTCAAGCAGAGGGTGCGAAGGGGCATTAAATGGTTCGTGTTTTCTTGTTCCTTTTGCGTCTTTTCCGTCTTCTGTTCTGTTCTGGTCGGTTTCTGCCACATCTTGCCATTTGCCGCTTGCCGCTTGCCGCATATTGGGGTCGCCTGACGTTGCATACTTTAAAAGCGTCATTTAGTTCCGACCAAGCTAAATTATTAAAAGCAAATCCAACACACACAGATACAGATGCACACATACAGACACCGACACCGACACCGACACCGACACCGATACGGGCCAGGCAGTTCATTAAATTCAATGTATGCAAACTGGCAGCAACAAATGTGGCAGAAGGCAATCTTCTACCTGTCCCCATCCCCAGCCATCCTTGAATGTTCCTGATCCCCCCAGCTGTTGTCAATTTGGGTCCTCCTGCTGCCCCAAAATGTCTCCAGCACTGCCTCATCATAATCATATGCTTCCTACTTCCTTGCCACCCGGCTGCGCAAATATGTTTCGCCAACTTCAATTTGTGCGGCAGGTAGAGTAGGTGTATCTGTGTGTCGGTCTGGTGTGTGGGTTGTGTGCCTGGGTCTGTTGGTGTGCTGTGCTTGTGGCTGCTTTTTTATGCGTCACGTGAGAATTTCCTTTATTATTATTTGGCTTTTCCCCGCCCTTGGCGCTGGCTATGGCTCTGGCTATGGCTTTGGTACATATCACGTATACGTAGCGTATAACTCTGCTAAAAAGGCATTGATTTTTTTGTGGATTTCCCTCTTCCTTTCGGCTTTTCCTCTACTTTGTTGTACTGCTCCCTGCTTGCTGCTGGCTGCCACTTCATTTATTACTTTGATTGCTTTTCACTTTCCTCAAGCTTGGTGCTTTTTTCAAAATATTTGCTTGCCTCAAAAAGCAAAAGTTTATCCTGTTTTTGTTTGTGTTTGCACTTTTAACTCGGGTTTTGCTTCTTCTTTTGTTGGATGTGGCTCTGTTGCACGGTCTGAATCGAGTTTGGATCTCATCATCATCGCCCACTCACACACTCAAAGACTCACTCACACACTCACACAGAGAGGGACACAGACAGGGAGACGACCACGCGCGCGTAAAAATATACTAAAATACAAATTGCTCACAATTTCCTTCGTCGACTGCTGCTGCTGCTGCTGCTGCTGCTGCTGCTGCTGCCGCTGCTGGTTTGCTGCTCTAGTTTGTTGTTGTTTCACAGATATTTTCCTGTACTCCTCTTGAATGTTCCGGAGGACGAACTTTCGACGACCACGCGCTTCAACGTCTGACTACGTTTTGAACATGCAATCCTCGGATGTTCTGAGGAAATCGCCATCGTTGGTGAAAAACTGTTCGGAAGCGTACACCAACAGGCGGCGGAGAGATGCTCTCAGGACCTGCGCAATGGGCAATGGGAGAGAGGCGACCCTGCAGGTGACACACTTTTCCGCGCCAACCGTCCTCGATGAAGTGGCCTTTCCCCCGTCTTGTCGCACGGCCTACAAAGTTTACTATTTACATGGCACATCGGTTTCGGGCATCAGGCAGTTTTTTTCTCATTTTCCTTCTTATTTTTTTTGCCGTGTTCACCGAATTTCGCATGCATTGCCAGCAGGCAGGCGGACTCCCGGACTGGATTCGACTGGACTCGGGTGTGATGTGGCGCAAATGTCATTTTGAATGCTGGGCCATTTAGGAAGCTGCTGCCAGTTCAGGGAGTTGAAAGTTCGCATTGGCCGCATCCATAATACATGACACGTCCTCCCGGCGAGAGTCGTCTCTCGGGTTGGTCCCGGCTAAGCCGGGTTAACTGACCTTTCGCCACTGCCACAAAATAAAACAATGCCAAAGCCAAACAAAAACCAGTCTAAATGAAAGGAAATGTTCCATTGTAAAGTTCGGCAATGTTTGCTCGACAAAATGCCATTCAACATAATATTTATCACAATTTAAGTCGACCACATTTCGCAGAGTAAACATTTTAATTCGCTTAGAGAAAGCAGAGAAAGTTGCCGATGCAGCAGCAGTTTCCAATTTAAATATTCAACCCAACATTTTAATTCATGAAACGAGTTGCAAATTGAGTTTGTTCAAAAGTGTGTGCGTACATGGCAATATCTGAGCAATAACAGCGTTTACATAGAACAGACGGCCCCTTTTTGTTGCTTTTAAATGAAAATGTTGTTTGAAAGTCTGCCTTTTTAATGAACTTTGATCCGATTGTGAATTTGCTGAACACGTAAGGTAAAAGCAGAGGAGCCAACCAACAAGGAAAACTCGACAGTTAAAAAAACAAGAATAAAAACATGACTAGCTAGAAAAAAAAGTATTATCTGGTCCAAGCTTTAATAGGAAATGAATTGCGTAAAAAGAATTTATTCAGTGGTTCCATTTCTGATCCCTAGGACATCAATTTTGATTCAGATATTAAAATTTTTCAATATTAGTTAAATAAAAACATTGCATACTTTAAGGATCGATCGCTTGTTGAATACTTTTATAGCCTTGCATACTTTGTTAAGTGTAATATAATTTTACTATGATATACTTTGATATTCTTTGGATCATTTTAATGATTAGTAGTTTGTTTAAAACAGGCCTTGCCATACAAACAAAAGTTGATGAAACATTAAAAATGGTAGAGAGCTACCTATGCAGGGGCCTAAGGTCTACTCAACTTGGCCTACAGCCTTATTTTTTGTTCCCGTGTAATCTGAATGATGCTTTATAAATGGTCGGAAGTGCACAAGGTATGACATTTATTTCGTATTTTTTCAAATACATCTCTACTTTTGAGTATAGTTTGTTCAGAAAGAAATCTTATAGGGTTGTACAAATTTGTTCCTTCTGCCTTTTAAATAAATTTACCCACACAAACAGATACCATTGCCGGATGCACTAACTGAACTAGCAGACGATGAGTCCTTTTGAATTGAGGGACAAAAGGGAGACAAAGTAATGCACAAAAGCTGAAACGCATTCAACAGAGCTGCGGGCAGAGCTCCATCAAAATGAAATGAACACCACGCTTCTGGGGAAATGTTTTTCAAAATTCTCATTCGGGCACTGGACGCGCTGGTCCATGTGTTGGCGGTGCCCAGAAAGGAAACCGCCGCTTGCAACTGCCACTGCGAAATGCGAAATGCGAAACGCAGCGCGGAATCAGAGCAGGGAAAAATATCATGAAAATACTCGGAGCAACGAAATCAACGCCAACGGCGGCTGCATGTCAATTAAAACATTAAAACGCGCTGAAAAATGCACCAAAAAAATGGCGCAAAGCAAACAAACAAACGAGACAACGATTAGAAGCATAGAATTTCGCAATCGAGCACTTAGAGCTGTATTGGAGCCCAGACTCCAAGCGGGCGACTCCGCTTGGGGGAAGGGGCTAATGTGTGACCCAGTTCGGAGCACTGTGCAGGAAAGGAACTCTCAGCGGCGCTGGCGCTGATTTGGCTATTGGTTTTTTGATCATTAAAAACTGGTTGGCCAAGGCAGCCACTGCAGCAGCAGCAGCAGAGGCAGTCGGCAAAGCCCATACCCATATCTCTCTACATATGACCGCCCGCCCATGTCTTTGACGAAGCTGCTGGAGCTGCTGGGGGCCTTATAAACGGCCGGCGATGGCGGCCGCGAGCCAAGTTTTACCGCTACATTAGCCGTGCACGCGCGTGTTTTTCCCACGATTCGAAAACGAAGAAAAATCTACAAAAAAAAAGATTAAGAAAATGAAGGATCGCTTTACCAGAATAGCCCAGGAAGTGCCCAGCATGCTGCTGATTATGCTACTGCCCTTGCTCATCGGAAGCACTGCCGCATTTCCGGATGGGGCCCCAGCCGATACGTGTGTGAAGCAGCGCGCGAACCAGCCCAACCACGGAAAGGCCCGTACACAGCCAGCCCACACAAATCCCTTTGAGGTGGTGGCCGATGCCCAGAGCTACCATCCGGGTCAGCAGATCTCTGTGGTCATCTATCCGCACGCACAGCAGAGCACGGTCTTCAGGGGCTTCTTCCTGCAGGCCCGCGACGCGCACTCCAATGAGTGGATTGGCGAGTGGGTCCAGAGCGAGAACACAAAAACCATACCTGAGTGCTCGGCCATAACGCACTCGGATAACCGGGACAAACTGGGGGCCAAGCTGCTATGGAAGGCGCCGCAGAACAAGCGCGGCAATGTTTACTTTACGTAAGTCTGGTGCGGGATGACCGTCGTCGAGGGGATTTCTTGATGATTTGGCAATAAACTAAGCCTGACATCAAACAGTGTCGTCGCTTGTCTGTCGTTTGTCACCATCGTCATTATCGTCATTACCATCACATAATCATCATGAGCAGTAGCAGTAGCAGTAGCAATAACCGTGGTTGTATTAGGAGCACCATCATCGTCTGGGAAGGGCATTCATTAATCATACGCCACGTTGACCCACATAACAAAATGCGCACATAATTGTCAGGCCGACAAAACTTGCCGGATAATCACACAAAAAGCATTATGTAATTGATTTATTCGAAAAAAGCCAAACGTGAAAGAGTTCCATCCATTCATGCATCCATCCACGCATCCACAAAAAAGGCATCAAACGGCAAAGACGCTTTGCTCAGGCACAGGCCCAGGGCAAAATACAAAGACAACGTTGTCAATGCTTTTTATATGACAAAAGCAACTTTGTGACAAGATGGCACTGTCCTACATGGGTGGGTTCTGACTGGCAGCAGTTGATAGTTTGACTCTTTTGTCATTAATCATTTTACCAAAAATTATGCTAAAAGTAAGATTAAATGAAGTATAAAGTCGAGCATTTGGCAAAAGAAAGAGCACAGACAGGACTACAGAATTTAATGCTGAAAGAGGAAAATCATGTCTAGGTCTATGCAAATTTAATGAGAGGATTTTCCCATGACTAAACTGTTTTTGCCGAAATATTGCCAAGAGAAGAATCAAGAGAAAAGAGCTTATGGGGAAAAACATTTATATAGTTATATTTGAAAATTAAATGACTTTATAGGCTTAATAATAAATAGGAACATTCAACAAGGATTTCATATATTACCAGGAAAGGAAAAATGAATAAGAAATTGTAGACTCCTTATAAATAAGGCAGAGGTAAGACAGAGTGCTCTTGTCCAAGAAATGATATGGAAATCTGCGGCAGGGCCAAGCCTCATCCAAATTCTGTTGCCTAGTGTCGCCGTACAACAGCTCCCCCATCAAGGCCCCTACCTGGAAACTGTCGATTCATCAATTATTACCTATTTATAGCAACCGCCTATATTTAATCATTGTAAAATTGTTAGCCTGGCATACGAAAATCATGACTTGCTCGATTGTAAAATTTACATTTTCCTTTGCAGCGGCACTGTGCTACAGGAGTACGGCACCTTCTGGAGCGACATCGTGAACAAGGTGCAGGCCGAGCCGCAATAACGAAAATTATGTACTTATTTATAACAGCTGTACTCGTATATACCCTGTACTGGGCAATAAATCTTTAAAACCTTAATTAGTCAAAAGGAAATTGTTGTTTGAAGATTTTTCAAATTCCCATTTGGCGGACGGACGGACGGACGTCTTTGGGCCAAGCCCCCCACTGAGCTGTGCAATCAACATTACAGAGCAAAATTATTGACTTTTTGGCTTAACGTTTATGAATTGACCAGAGCTACACACACATATATATGTACATACACACACACACTTGCAGAACCATGGCCGACAGGCCCTCCCACATCCGAGAACTCGTACCAAGCCACCAGTGCGCCCGACTGACCCACCCACACTAGGCCGCAATCGGACGCACGAGCCGAACACGTTTAAGTTTCCAGACACGTTGGCCAGCTTCTCATTGGAAATTTGTTTTGGCCCAGCCAGTAAATTGGAAACTTTAAGCACCTTTCATGCCGGCTATGAATAGAGACTGGGCCGGACTATGGCGATAAAGTAATTAAGGCACAGGCCGTAGCCAGATGGCTAGTGAAATTCCTATATATTCCAGGCCTTTATATGCCCTACCCTTTAACTACTGGCATCTTATCAGAGGAAGCGGATAAGAAATCACTTGAGAGTGGGACCAGCCATAAACAAGTTCCGAGAATTTTTGCTCAATAGAAATATTTCATAAAATTATTAACAAAATTTCATACGTATAGGGAAGCATTACTGTACATATTTTCATACTTAATTGCAGGCCTTCAATTTCCAATATTCTCATTCATATGTATATATTGATTCCAAAGATAGACTTAAGAAAATTGAATACTTGAAAGAAAAGGCAGACTTGACTATACAAATCTATAAGCACACTTAACTTAAAGCTTTTAAACCGTAATGACATAATCGGGAGAAGGTTCAAAGTTACTTGCGGCAATGATTGCTGTGGTAATGAGAATGATTTACAAAACTATACTGTTCAATAGACAAATCAAAGTAGCGGTAGGTCGCAATCAGTTGGCCGGAGCGAATTACCTGATAAGTTGTTACTTGTAAAAAAATACATGTGCATGACGTTAAAGCGATGCTCTACTGTACGCACACACACGTGCACAATCAACCCGAAGCTTGTTTACTGGAATTCAAGTTGTTTTCGTCTCCCTCCAGCAAACGGTGCATGGCAACCCACCTCGAAAGTGGGGAGTAGAGTGGCGGAGAATCGCATGTTGTTTTCGTGCGTTGCAGTCGGCGTCTGACGTCGACCGCAGACGACTTTTGGCGACTTGTTTTGATCGAATTCGCTGCATCTGCCTTTATTGTCTGGCTTCTCCGGCGGTGCAGGGGCGCATTCGGTGTGCACGAGCAATGCAGCGATCCACCTCCATCGCGCGCAGTACGCCCCTGGACAATGCGAGTTCGTTGTCCAGCCGAAGTCTGTTTTGCCCCCACACGCTTTTTTTCAGTTTACATTGACTTGTTGCTGTTCTTTCTGCCATTTCGTTTATCAGCACGAACGAGTGACGGCGGCAGCAGCGTTGGGAGCAGCTCCAACACTTTCAGTCGTGTCTTGCCGGAGACAGGTTCACAGATCGCAAAAGCTTCAGTATGGTTATCAATTTCGCCGCCGGTCCCGCCAAATTGCCCGAGGAGGTCAGCCGCATGGTCAGACGAGAATATTTCATACCAGTTCTAACCGATTTTCGGTCTTCCTGATTCGCCCTGATTCCGTAGGTTCTGAAGGAGGTGCAGGCAAATCTTCTTGACTGCAATGGCAGCGGCATATCGGTTATGGAAATGTCCCACCGTTCCAGCAGCTACGGCAAGATCCAGGAGACGGCCATCAACGATCTCCGCGAGCTCCTCAACATCCCCAGCAACTACAGGGTTCTTCTGATGCAGGGCGGTGGCACCGGGCAGTTTGCTGCCGTCGCCCTCAATCTGATTGGTGTCACTGGCACCGCCGATTACGTCATTACCGGCTCATGGTCAGAGAAGGCAGCCAAGGAGGCGGCCCAGTACGGCAAGGTGAATGCCGTTCTTCCCAAGGCGGCCAAGTACATATCCGTGCCCCGACAGAACAGCTGGAAGCTGGACCCCAAGGCCTCGTATGTCTACTACTGCGACAACGAGACAGTCGAGGGCGTTGAATTTGACTTTGTGCCAGAAGTGCCGGCCGATGTGCCGCTGGTGGCTGATATGTCGTCCAACTTCCTTTCGCGGCCCATCGATGTTGCCAAGTTTGGGGTAATATTTGCCGGCGCACAGAAGAACATTGGACCAGCGGGCACAACAGTGATAATTGTGCGCGAGGATCTGATTGGCAAGCATCTGAAGAGCACACCATCCATCCTGAACTTCCAACTGATGGACAAGAACAGCTCCCTGATGAACACCCCACCCACATTTGTGTAGGTTTCCAGGCTTTCTGTCTTTTTTCCCAATGCTAATCCGTGCTCCGTTCTTTGCAGCATCTACGTGATGGGCTTGGTTTTCAAGTGGATCAAGCGAAATGGCGGCATCGCTGGCATGTCCAAGCTGGCCAACGCCAAGTCGCAGCTCATCTATGAGACCATCGATAAGTCCAACGGCTTCTATTACTGCCCCGTGGACTCGAATGTGCGCTCCCACATGAACGTTCCATTCCGAATTGGCAGCGCCGCCGGCAATGATGCACTGGAGCAGGAGTTTCTGGCCAAGGCCGAGGCTGATGGCATGATCCAGCTGAAGGGCCACCGCTCAGTGGGCGGTATACGTGCATCGCTGTACAATGCCGTCACCCTGGAGGAGACGCAGCAGCTGGCAAATCTCATGGTGGAGTTTTACAAAAACAATAAAAAATAAGACATCTTGTTGATTTATATTTACAAAAGCCCGCGCTGTCTGAAGATCTCGTCCAGCTTGAGTTCCAGGTTGGCATTGGTGCCGCGCAGATTGTCCACCACCTGCTTGGCCCAAACGAAGTACAGCTCCCGACGTTCCTGTGATGGAAAAGGGGGGATTGCTTAGAATGCTTTTCTGTGGCGGCAGCTCTGCTTACCTCCGTCCATCCCTGCGGCGTGTTGACCAGCAAGTCCCTTAGATTGTCCAGCTTATCAGCCAGCTTGATGAGCTTAGCCCTGGGGCTCGTCTTGGCCGCATTGGCGATTTGCAAACGCTTGCGTTCCTGCTTCTCCAGCGATTTGTCGTCGGTCACCTCGCGAACCAGACCACAGACATCGCCGCCAAACAATTGCTCCACGTCTGCAAACGTCGCGTCCGTGTCCTCCACCACATCGTGGAGCAGGCCGGCCATTAGCACGGCCTCATCCTCAATACAAGCCTCCACAGCCAGAATCGTACTCACATTTATCACATGATTTACATACGGCGTTTGCGGGGGATCCTATAACAAATCAAATTGTCGCTCAATACAATCGCTATAGACCCGGTTAGTTTCCCTTACCTTGCGCCGCTGGTCCCGATGTTGGTGTGCCGCATATTGCAGACATTTCATAAACCTGCTGGAAGGACTCGTTGTCATTTTTAGTGGGTCTGTTTCGACTGTTTTTGTTTTGTTTTTGTCCACTCGCGTCGCCGGGCCCGTGTTCTGAAGAAAAATAAATAAACAGTGTTCAGTTACTCACTCCGAATTATCCAAGTTCCATCATACATATTCCTCGGTTATGATATTCCGTCGAATATTAATAGCCAGATAGGTCTCGCAGCCCTGCCCACATAATTTTATCCGATTAATCAATCAATTTTCTATTTGACTGGCTTATTTTAAATACTTGCTTTTATTGGATTTTGTCTAAATAAAGGTTTTAGCGAAAAAGGTAAACAAATAAAACGTAAGAAAAAAATCGTTTCTATTGCTCAATTTTGATATTTCGTTGAATAATGCTGACTAACTAAAACCCTTAGCTCTGCCCACATAATTTTAAATCATTGATGAATAAATGTTCTACAAGATTAGCTACATTTAAGTACCCCCATTTATTTTGTTTTGACTACAGCAAGGATTAAAGGAAAAAAGGTCAACAAAAAAACGGTCGCAGTGTTGTCATGTCAATGTTACTGGTATTTGAAGGTATTTTTCATGTCACCGGTGTATACCCTACTTCATTAATTTAATATGTGGATACTGTTTTAAAATTGTTTGAAAACGTACTTAATAATGATTGTTATCTTATATTGATTTGTTTTTGACATATTCATGCATATGGTTAATTTCTTGTATATATATACATATCTCGATCCCGATACCTATTCTTGGTCTCTGTAAGAAGACAACAAGCCGAAAAATATCGTTGAAATAGCTTTAAACCAGAGCCTGACTAGTTTCTGCTTATTTTGGAGCTTGAGATGACAAACATTTTCTCAATTCTATAATATCCTTTTCCATAGGGTATGCCGAATGTTGCGCATCCCGCGTCATGTTGAGGGGTAATGCTGAATGTTAAAAAAACCTGCGGATGGAAATTTCTATATCACTAGTTCTTTATATATCTTTTAAAATTGAATTTAATAGAAGAATTTGATAAAAATATACCATTATATACCTAAATATACCGTCGGCTCAATAGAGTTGGAAAGTAAAAATAAGAATTTGGTATTTTATTATTTATTTATTTTCGTGGCGCCCTGGATTGTCTATCGCTTGTTATCGATTGCAGCGCGCGGTGAATTATTGTTTTTGAACATGTTTATTTTTTGTACGAATTAGAAAATAATTTAATGAATATTTGAGTATATGATGATTACTTGGGCTTGCAATCTCCGTCGTTATTCTTGCCATTTCACTTCTTCTTGTTGTGCTCATGTTTGGGGCAAGCTTCATCGGTCTTGGCCTTTGCATTGCCATGGCCGTTTCCCTTGCTCTGGCCATTTCCATTTCCGTTTCCATTGACCTCCGGCACGTAGAAAATCTTGCGTGACTTCAACGCCGACCACTTATGGCGCTTGATGTAGTAGCTGAGTCCAATCAGGAATGAACAAATGAGGAACACCCTGATCAGCAACAGCTTGCGCTCATCTGACTCCGGCTCCGAGGTCCACTTGAGGAACGTGACCACATCCTTTGCAATCTGGGACCCCGATGGGGCAACCTCCTCGTCAGCGTAGGTCACAACCTCGTTGTTGATGACCTGACCCATCGATATGGCGCCGCCAGAGAAGTAGGGATTGAAGTACTGGCCGTCGCGCAGCACGAACCCAGCTGGCGGATCACAGTAGCCAGTCAGCAGTGCAAAAATGTAGTCCTCGCCGCCCTTGCGGGCGGAAACGATGTAGCTCAGGTCCGGCGGATAGGCTCCGTTGTTGGCCGAGCGAGCGGCGTCCTCGTTCGGATAGGGCGACGGCAAATAGTCGGACAGCTTGCCCGGGCGCTCAAAGTACTCGCCGTTCTCGTCGGGTCCATCCTTTACCATCACCTGCTCGGCCTGCGCCTTCGCCTCCGCTTCGGTCATGCAATTGTTGACCAGATTGCGGTACGCAATGTACTGCAGTGAGTGGCACGAGGAGCACACCTCCTTGTACACCTGGTAGCCGCGGCGTACAGCCTCCTTGTCGAGGGCCGACAGTAGACCCTTATGGTTCCAAAACTGCTTCGGTGGGTGCACACAGTCGTGCGAGGCATCCACACTCGCATCCAGGGCGTATAGCAGCGCCCCCAGTCCGCCGGTCAGAGCACCGAAAGCCAGCCATTTTGAACGTCCCGGGATCCAGTTGGGAGCCGAAAACCTAGACTTTGGGCGCACGGGTGAGCGTTTCAGATAGCCCTTGGAAAGCTGCATTAGCTTCGAGATAGCGTGTCCAAATTTGTTAGCCATGACTACACTTTTCTTTTCCCAAAATCTTTTCACGGGCGATACAAAATTCTTTTTTCTTCGTTCGGCCAGTGCTGTACAACTTTTTCCGGGGGATAGAGTTTCCAAGCAATTGTCAGATCTAACAAATCAGGGTTACTGCAAATGATTTATTAGCTTAAGCACTTTTTCGAGCTGAAAATTGCTGAAGCGCAGCTTCGCTGCTTATCCACGATCTACGATATTTCTTCATAAACCATATGTAAAACAAAACCCACCCAAAATTACTGTTATTCTGTAGGAATCAGAAACTCTCTTACAGATAAAAAAAAAGGAAATTGTTGAATCAACTTTGTGTTTCTTTTGTTGTGGCAATCACCTCCTCCTGCGTTTTCTTCATCCACTCACAACCCCAGCCAGCGGAGCAACAAATGCCGGGCACTTTCATTTGTTATCTGGCGCAATAATCTGTAAATCTGTAACAGCCCACCAAACAACGGTGCATACAATATTTCCTAGCCATTCTTCACACTGTGTGACCACGAAATCGTCAAAGTCAGGCCAAAGCCCCAACCCCAGCCCCATCCCCCAGTCCCAGTATTCCGTCTGTAGTCGTCAGTTAGATTGCAGCTCAACGGCCCCCCGACGTCGACGGAGCGAGCGATGTAAACTGTTTTTGGTGGAAATTTGTACCTGATTTTATATTTCCCTTTATTGTTACACTGTTATTACGTATTTCCATGTTTACCATATTTTTACATGCGCTTACAGACTGCTGTTTTTTTCATTTTTCTATGTGTGTGAGTGTGATGTGTCTGTGTGTGTGTGTGTGACTGTTTGTACTGCGTTCTGCTTCTGCGCAGCGATGCATAATTCCCACTTTTTGGATTTTTGTGTGCCATGGTGTGGTTGCGGTGGTTGCGGTGGTGGTGGTGGTGGTTGCCTTTGCTGCTGCGCAATTAATAATTCTTTTCGACTAGCGTGAAATTTTCATAAAACAAGAAAAAGCAACAAGCAACCGCACCAACTTTCCATGAAAATCTCCGGCCATTAGTAGCAATCGCAACGCTTTTCCCCCCGAGTCCAAAACGGAGAGAAATAAAGAAAGAGGCAAATGAGGAAGGAGACTTGGAAACCACAGAGAGATTGCACGACCTCATAGAAATGGGTTCACGTCATAAATTTTATTCAAATTACAAACTCATTAATATATGGCGTTGTTGATTTTTCCAAGTCAATGGCGCGGCGTTGATTGTTCAATTTAAAGCAACTCTATTTGCCAGTGTTGGGCAGCGCACTGACAAAGCTGCAATGACATATTGGAATAATAGCGTAGCACAGCATAGCCATACATTCTTAGGTTGATTATTCGCAAAAAAGATGGTCTGCAAATAAAAATGCCTGCATACAAACAGCAAAAAAGTATGCATAATTTTGCAATAAATGTAAATATTACTGGTCCGCTTCCTCTTCTCCTGGGAGAAGAGACAAAGCGCCATGCTGCTGTAGTTTCCTGTTGCCCCATCGCGGCTCGGCTCCACCATCGGCTCCATGATAATGATGATGACGACGATGATGCTGCGCTGTGCGCTGTACGCTTTGCGCTGGCCATGTCCCACTCCTTATCTTGGCAGCACGAAAACCAGAAACAAGAATTATAGACCAAAAGCCAGTTGCAATGTAAGTGCACCATGTACCGTAGGTGTGTGTGTGGGGGCAATGCATGTAGTTGGTGATTGTGTGCGTGCCTGCGGCTAGAAGCGAAGGCAGAGCAGAACAGAACAGAAGAACCGTGAGGCTGTGCAGTTACATCTGCTGCAGTGTTGGTCTGGACTCCAGAATTTATTGTAAGGAAACAATCAGATTTATATGTACATAGTATATCAAAAATTAATCGATTCGAAGAGGGATAATATGGGTTGAATATGGGCGAATCATCACGATTTTTTGCCAGTAAGCAGAACAGCTGATCGATCGTCAGAATCAAATGAACGTGAAACAAGCTGCTCTCTTCTCTCTTATCTTTCAGGTTCTCATTCTGGTTGCCATGTACTTTTCAATCTCGCAAAAAAAGCCAATGCTCCCCTATATACAACAACATCACGATCGGGCCTGCCTGTCAGGGTGTGTGTGTGTGTTTATGTGTAGCATGCGGTTGCTGTGGATTTTTGTAAACTTTTGCCACAGCTCTCGCGGTCGTCACTCACACAGAGAGAGGGGGCATGGCATGGCCAGGCACAGGCACAGGCACAGGCACAGGGCCGCCCCGATGAAAGGGGAGCGGGCCGGAGGAAGACCCGAGCTTCATTATGACGTTGTAACTGTCTTTTCAATTTCTCGTTTTGCCCGATTCGCTTTGCCAAATGGAGCCTAGTAGATACACAGCTTAATCGCTTGTAGCTGAATCGAACCCTTTCCTTTCACGGTAGCCACAGAGCTGTTACCAAAGATTTAGGGATGTACAAACCCATGTAACTATTTTTCATCTATACTTCATCCTTACTTCTATCTCTATGATACATACAAAAATAGAAGGGATCTTCCACTTCAGAACTAATTTTGTCTTCGATTAAGCGAAAATCGTAAAAATTGATTGAAAATCGACAAATCGATCATTTAAAAGTTATTGACATCCCTAATACCCGGCTCACGCTCATAGCTGAACGAGTGAGTGTTGGCCCTTTTTGCCGGAGCAGAGCAGATCAGTTAGCTGAAGATTGTTTTGATGCTCAAATAGAGACAGGGGCAGGGGCAGGGGCTGGGAGTGGGTACAGCGAACTGGGAACTGAGCGTGAGCCCAGATGCTGAAGATGGATCTCTGTCTGAACGTTTGTCCGTGTTCTGTTCTGTTCTTTTCTTTTCTTTTCTGCTCGGTTCGGTTCTTTTCTCCAGCCCCAGCAACAGACACAGCAATTGACTCGTGCGTGTGGGTAAGTGTGTGTGAGCAGCTCCCAAGTGAGTGTTGGTATCGTATCCCCAACGACGTGGTTCTGGCTATGGATGTGGATGTGGAAGTGGATGCCGTTGATGAGTTTTGTTTTAATTCTGCTTCTTGGCTTCAATTTCTTATAAAAATTGTTTATATGCACGTAATAGTTGGTCCCGTACCTCTCTCTCTCTCGCTCTCTCTCTGTGTGTGTGTACAGCCACACACAGATACTCGGATACAGATGCAGATATATGTGTTCATACACTACCACTAAGAGAGACTTTGTTGTTGCTGTGATTTGGTGAATCGCGCGTAGCCGATTGTAATTATTGTAATCGAGTCTCGAACCGATCCAATCCGATACGATACGATCGCCATAGCAATAGCCCATTGCCGCTTCAGGTCCAACAGATCAGGCCGCCACGACATCAGCATCAACATCAGCAGCAGCATCTGAGGAGCATCGTCTTCGGCTGATTTGATTTTGTTTTAGTTGTTTTGATCATTTTGTAATAGTTTTCTCAGTGCAGCAGTGCTCTGTTTAAATCATCTTGGCCAAGGCAGAGCAGAGCAGAGCAGAGTAGAGACCTGGCCAGATCTCGTGATCGTTTTGGTTTGGCTTGAATTGAGCCAAGCCGAGCCGAGCCGAGACGAGCGCGCGCTTTTCTCTTTGATGCCAACAACGTCATAGTCATAGGCCCAGTCATGATTGTTGTTGCTGTTGCTGTTGCTTTTGACTAAAAGTTGATTGACTGTCTGCTCATTTAGCCGCTTGTCCATGGCTCGCTCCGTTTGTTGGCTTTGGCTTTGGTTGTGCGACTGCGACTGTGGCTGTGGAGCTTGTTGGTTTGTCCATTTGCCATCTCTGTCGTTTCCCCCATCTCCTCCATCCCCATCTTCATCTTCATCTTCGGCAACGGCAGCGACAGCGTCAGCGTCAGCGGCTTCTCTTGCACATTTCGTTTTAGGCCATTATAGTTTTGAACATGTTCAAGTGCCATTCTCACGATTGTTTATAGTCTTTTAATTTCAGCTCAAGCACAAGAAATAAACAGTGAAATTTAGCAGCAGGCGATTTGTTGTTCTTAGGCTTTAATGTTCCTCACTTGAGGAGCCCGAACCGAACGAAACCCAGCTTCGAGTGCAGTCCCCAGTCGCCAGTCGGCGCTTACTGTTCCCAGCTTCAGCTTCAGATTCGGTTTCGGCCCAGAATCAAACTCCGCTCCGGTCTGCGGCAGCAGCAGCAGAAGCAATGGTGAAAGGCTTCAAGTGGTCAATAAGTACCAGGGAGCTTGACAGTCTCCAGGCGGCCACACAATCTGAAGTACTCCAAAATGTTTGCCTATTAAACAGTCATCAATGATTGTTACATTCTACAAATAGAAATTGGAAGAGCTGGGATTATAAAAGAGAAGAGGAGAATGTTTGAAGAGCTGGAAGAGGTTCTTCCATTGAGTCGGAGCTATATGTATGTACTTGCGTTTGTGTTGTGCCATTCAATGTTGATCTGCTGATCTGTAAGAGCTTGATGAATCTATCTGTACTTATCGCATCGCTGAGATCTGTCTCACATCAATCAATTGAGAATCTGCTGTTCAATAGGAGCTCGAAGAATCTACCTCTTCATCCCTTACATCTATCCTAGATCAAATTTATTGTTTGCACAGCACAGGAGACGTATTGTCTCTTGTATCTTTCTATCCAACTATTTCAACTCACAGCTTGATCTATTCCGCTCGTATCTCTGATATCATTCTCGGATCAAGTATATTGTGTATTGAGGAGTATTGTAACTGAGGATCTGCCGATCAGTCCAAACAAGCAATTCGATCACTCGATCGTTAATTAACTCCCATCGAAATTCCGCCAAATTGACATTCTCAGAGGCGGCTCTAAGCTCCATTTCCATTTACATTTCCACTGACATCTCAACATTTGTCCATTGCGGAAAAGGGGAGCTCCATTCCACTCCACTCCACTCCACTCCAGTCCAATCCATGATCATGGCATGGCATGGCATGGCATCTCATGATCATCTTGGGCAATTTTCGCGCATGGAACTTTCAACTCCAAAATGGACTGACAATTGATTTGTGCCAACCAGCAAAGGCAAGTTAGCCTGCAATTTAAATTAAAAGCGCAATTGAACTGGAAAATTCGTCTAAATTGTTTTTACAATTACCCACACACGGACCCACGGAAAAAACCTGAGACACAGCAGATAGATAGATAGAGAGAGGGGGGAGACTTGGGAGACGAAGAAGAGTTTCAGTTTTTATTGTGGCACTGCCATGGTCACAATCAAATCCCATCCTGAACAATCGCGGCTCTAACAGCATGCAATAGGAGACCCGACCCGACCAGAGTACAGAGCACACAGAGCACAGAGCATACAATACATAAAAATCTCAAAACTAATGATGCTAAAGACGGGAGGACGCCGAGAAGGAGAAGGAGAAGGAGGCGGAGACCGATCCGATGCCCGGCCATGTCTATGACTATGACTATGACTATGGCCATGGGATGAAATGAAGCTGCTTTCGTTCGAAATTTATGCATGAGAAGAAAGATCGCTTTGGCAGGAAGAGGATCCCCAACAGCAGGGTAGCTAGGCCAAAGAAATGGTCCGCTTTTTTTGGTGGGAGTTCTGCATTTATTTATTTTTATTTTCTTTACTCTTCTGCGATAAAGATCGGAAAAGCCCGAAGTTTAGAAAGGCAACAGCAGTAACAACAGCAGCAGCAGCAGAGCAGCATCCAAGCCAGGTCCAGGCTAGCAACAAGCAACAGGCAGAGGCAGAGGCAGAGGCAGAGTCAGAGCCAATGCCAGAGCCAGCTTCTACGGGTATCTATGTATCTGCAATACATAAATTGTATGTATCTATGGCCTGCCACCACTGCCACATACATTCTACAATGTATCTTCTTGGTGGTGGTGTCTATGTGTGTGTATCTGTATCTATGTAATGAGCATGTAACTAAACTTCTGTGCAGCCAAAACTCCTACAACAGAGACACAAAAACAAAAAGAGACAGACACCACACCGAAACCCCAGTTGGAGCAGCCCCAGAGGCCAGAAGAGATGGGGAGTAGAAGGTACGGTACGAAGCTGGAGCTGTAGCTGGAGCTGGAGCTGTGGCAGAGACCTACTATGAGTACCAGCTCTAAAACTCCCTCAATACCCGTTTGCCGCAACTTTACTTCAATTCAACTGTACTGGCTCTTTCGCTGGGCTGGGGACTCTTGGCCGTGTCTCTGGCAGCGGCAACAGCAACAGCAGCGGCTGCGGCTTCGGCTTCGGCTGTGGCTTTGGCTGGGGCTCTGCTCTATCTGATGATGGCCGTTAACGTTCAAGTTAAGGCTGAAGAGCGCCCGACCCGACCTGCGCTGCCCTACCCTACCCTACCCCCTGCACTGCCCTGCCCCCTGATCTTGGTTCTCCGCTCGATTGCTCGATCGTCTGCTGGCTGCTTGCTGCTTGCTGCTCGCTCGTTCGTTTTGGCCAGAAGTTTTGTGTTGCTTGGTTCTGCTTCCCCACTCGTAAACATGAGGTACGTTCTTTCCTCTTCTTGTTCTCTTCTCTTCTCTTCTTTTCTTCTGCTTCCCTGCCTCGACTTGAGGCTTGACTTCATTTGTTTGGCTTTTTCGGGAGACAAAAAACTGGTTATTACTCTTTTCTTCTCCTTTAATTTTGTTTTTGGCTTTGGCTTTGGCTCTGGCTTTTTCGGTTAGAGGTTTTCGGTTAGAGCGGTGGTCTCTTGGTCTTCTGGTCTGGTCGCGCCGTTGACTCTTTTTCGGGCACAGTGGCGTATGCAAAGGGGCCAAATGACTACGTTGGCCCAGAGCTTACCCGCCATCTACGTCGCTGGCCTGAACTCTACAGCTAAAGCTACAGCTACAGCTACGCAGCTTCCCAGCAGCTACCATTTTCGATCCGAGCCACGACCGAGAGGAGGCATAAAAACCAAATCTCAGCTTCTAGGCAACGTTTTGTGGGCAGCAGAGGCAGCGGCTGAGGCAGCGGCAGCGTGCAACAAGTAGGAAGTGGGCGCGCATTGGCACAGGCTTGGCCCGGACTGGTCGGTCTTCCTTCTAGCCAGCATCCATGCCACCATGCCACCACCTCCTATCACTTGCTCCCCTCCCGCGCTGCAGTGGCAACTTTTTTAGCGTCCAACTCCTTTGTTACATTTCGCGAGAGAGGTAAACGATCGTTAGAAAGGTTTTATATGAAGCCGTGGCTTCAGATTTGCGCTCATGTCTATTTATTGGACTTGCCGTTGCCGGTGCTAGACGTTGGACGTGGACCTGGACCTGGACCTGGAGCTGGAGCTATCGTTTCTATGGTCATGTTACCGCAGCCTGTCGTTTAAGATGGCTTTTGGCTGCGTTCGTTGCTGGGTTTTGTTTGTTTGGTTTGGTTTCGTTTGGTTTGTTGGCCTGCACAGTTTTTTTTTTTATCCATTTTGGTGGCCGTGGCCTGTGTCCCATCCTGCTGAATCGTCCATCTAGCTGCAGCTACAGCACAGCCACAGCACAGCAACAGCAACAGCAACAGCCTCAACTTCAATGGAAGTGGAAGTGGCATGAAATGCTGTTAACCTCGTTTGAACTTTGCCATTTGTTTGAGCCATTGGATTTGGATGGGCCGATCTTTCTTTCTTTTCTGCTTTTGGACTGTTTAGACAGGCCGGCCAAGCAATTTAAATATATTGCAAACAAAAGGAGTGTATGTAATTTAATGTGAGTGGACGTCGGACACGGACATGGCTGGGGATGGGGATAGGGGATTGGGGATGTGGATGGAGATCGAAATGGGGCTGGGGGTCTTAGATGGGGCACATGGACGTTGCCAGGCCACGTTGGGCAACGGAAAAAACACAACTGACATTTACAATAAAAGATACGAGTCCGAGTTGGAGCTGGAGCTGGAGCTAGAGATTGGTTGGGTCACACACCCTCTACCCCTACCTCCACCTCTCCAACACCGACACCAACACCTCTCCTCTGCACACACCTCAAAGTTTTCGCAATGACAAGTAGCCCAGGCGTGTGTGATTTTTTTGTAATACCCGGGGTACCCGTGGAGTCAATGGGTATGTTGTGCTCGTGCAGATCTATGGAACGGGTAGAAGGAATAAAGATATCTGTTTCAGGCTTGTATGTGGCCAGATTATTTACATGGTTAATTCGGATAATTATTGAAGCAAAGGTGATGAAATATGTGTACATACACCATATATTAGGGCCCCAATTAGATAATTTTCTAGTTAGTGCACACACAATGGATCCAAGTAGCGGGTATTTCCTAGTCGGAAAATCGACTTTGACGTTTTTACCTGCTCTTTAATCTGCTCCGGAGAGCTGGAGAGCTGGAGTGCTGGAGAGCTGGAGAGCTGGTGCTGGAGCTGAGACTGGGGCTCGGCTTTGAATTGGGTTATGTGATGGGGCCCAGGCCCGGTACTGTGGGAAGAATTTAGCGTTTAATTGGGGCAGGCAGCCCCAGAGAAAGAGAGAGGGAGTAACTGGAGTGATATGAAAGCAGCGGCTATAAAGATGTTCGTGGCTTGTCAGATGGCTTCGAGATAGGGTTATGTTTAGGGGGAAGAACCCTGACAATCAAACGGTAGTACATGACCCGATCTGCCCCCAACAGAGCTAACCAATTAGTACAATCTTCAATAAATGTGAATTCGGAGAAGACCTTTCAGTCGCAGGAAGCAGTACTCCCCCGAACAGGGACCACTACCCTGCACACGTCACTGAATAATCTTAAGTGCAGGAAGCGGAAAATGAATGAAAATACTGCATCGTATTTAAATACAACAAATTTGTCCAACTCGGCACAATTTCATTGAAGAGAAGACGCAGCCGATACGCAAAACTGTGTCACCTTGGACGGGAAAAAGACAAAACCGAACAGAAACGGAAAGACAACGAAAATATTCTTCCCGCTGGGCAGTTCGGATAATGGGATTCATTCCGAGACAGACGCGGCAACAGCTGCGCCGGCGCAGGAGGGCGGGAAAGCTAAGACAGACAACGCAGCAACTTGCAGGGCAGAACCCTTCCCTTCCTTCCTGCAAAGATATCGCCCTTAGTTTTTGGCAACAACAAAAAAGCAACAGGAATGCCGCATAGTATGTGTGTGCTGTACATTAAATCGTATGTACATACATACGTACACATATGTATACCCATACAACGTCTGGAAAACCTTTCCACTACAATTCCTCAAGAAACAACCCTCTCAATGGCCACGACGCTCCGATCTCTTGTCGAAGTCGACGAACGCGCCGTTGTAATTATTTTAATATAATTTTTTCACTGCGTCATCATTATTTTTCTCTGCCTTTGATATAATTCTTCTGTGTATCATTTGCACACGATTGCACACACACACACACTCGCACACTAGGGAGAGAAATTCACGCTCAGCAATAACTGTGTGTATGTGACTAGAGTTCAATTATACAAGGTGGTGTATTGTATTCGCTCTCCTCTCAATTCATCACTCACACAAGTCCAATCGCAACGAAGCTGTTGTTGTATTTTCTGTTGTACTGAGCAGCTCCGAAAAGAGAGCGCGTTGCGGGATCGAACCACCTTGCACACTTTCATCATGCCACCACTCTCGGGGCTGCCAACCTAACGCGATTCTCTCTTTCGAGTGCACTACGATCAGCCCCGCTGAGATCGCTCTGACGTCATGTGTGAGAGAGAAGAGAGCGCGTTGCGGGAATACACCACCTTGTCAAATTTCATCATGGTCCCCGTATAAATACCAGGCGCTTAACAGAATAGAGGTTTTGTTGCTTCTGCGCCGCCGCCGCCGCCTTTGTTTTCGAGAAGAAATGTTTAATCCCAAGTGTAGTTCCGGCGAAAAATATGTTATAAACAAATCGTGAACTAAATAGTATTAAACGCGTGTTCGTTCTCATCCGCTGGCCCGCGTCAGTCGCTTTGCCGCGAATCTACGCTTGTGTGAGTGTGTTTCTGTGCCTGTATGCGTTGTATGATGTGGCTGTGCCGTTTTTTCAAATTACAAGCCGAGGCGAGTGTACAGTATACAGTACGATCATGAACAGATACACGCACACACACTCGCAAGCACAGACTTTACCGAAATACCGAATGAGTGGGGACGGGACGGATGAAGTTGGTCGACGCTCTGCTCTTTTGCCTCGAATGCAGCGCCTAATTAGAAATGATTTAATTTCAATAGCGATTTAATAAAAATGAATTCGCGAAACGAAATTGACGAGACGAATAACGTGAAAGATCACATCGGACCGGACCAGGCTCCTCGTGCGTGTGTATGCATGTATTGGTGTGTTTGTGTGTAATTCGCCATACTTCTTCCTCAATTCAAAGAACAGACAGAAGAAGATCACTAAAACAACGAGAACAACAGCCGCAAAAAAGCAGCAAGACATACTTGAAAAATAAAAGCAGCGCTGCCCCGATCGTTACTCACTCACACAACGGCGCTCACTCCAGTAGTCTCTGCCTCTCTCTCTCTTGCTCCATCGCTTTGCTCTCTCCATAGCTGTGACCGCGCGCGTGTGTGTAAGCTTGCCTGCCATGTCTGTGTTGGTATGTATATAAGCAGGCGAAAAAAAAACCTATATACTACGTTCAATTTTCCCTATATTTTTGCGCCTGCCAATAAGCGGTTCTTTGTCGGAGTTGCCACACAGCCTCGAAATTCGTCGAATTTTAAATTGGAAACGATCAAGCGCACGGACATTTCGTTGAAATAGTTAAACCATGTATGTATGTACATAAAACGAGTGTATGTAGGTTCTGTATTCCACTGATAAGACACGCAGAACCGCCGCCTGCTCCAGAGACTCCCGGCTTATCAACGAAAAGAGGAAAAAACTGTGTAGCAAAATGGGTCGAGCGACGACGACCGAGCAAGCACATTGTGTATTGTGTTTTGTTGTGTTTGCACTATCGCTTAATAATTGAAATTAAAGAAAAGAAAGAAAGAAAAAAAATCGAAACTGAAAGAAAAAAATCATTCAGTCCCATATGAAGTGGTTTTAAGTTCGCGATCATATTACTGTTTTTAGTGAGTGAGGGTCCAGTGTTTCACATTGATTTTCTTAGTATTTGTGACTAGATCCACACTCATTAATAACGGTAGTTCAATCAACAGAATGCACGTGTTGGCCTCCATCGATACGTATCGATACGTGGAAGTGTTTCATTCACATTTCCGTCCTGCAAATCCCGTCCCGTTTCTCCCATGTATATTTCCAAAGAGCCACCACCTGTTTGGGCCTGTTTGGGAAAAAGGTAATTAGTCAACTGCCCTCTCTTACACGCACGCAATGCCAGCCAGACAGAACGAAACCACCTGTCCGAATGAACACAAGAGAAAGGGAGAAACAGAACAGATCCCCCACACTCACACACACACACACACACACACACACCCACAAACAGACACACACACATTTGTGGGCTATTTGGATATCTATCTTTATTACTCAGCACTAAATTACCATTAATGCTAATGTGGATCACTTTTTTTTGAATAGAGCCAGGAACAGAAGCAACAAAATTAGGAAAGCAGAAAGAATGAAATTAAAAGATCGTATAGTACGAAATTAGAGTGGGGGGCGAAATGAGAAGAATGGAATGGAGTGAATTCAAAGAACAGAAAGAACGAAGATAACAAAAAATGGAAAAAAAAAATAACATGGCAGGCCCGAAATTAACTCACAAATTAATTGGGGAATCGCTTGAGAAAATGTGGAAAATGTTGTTCGAGTCTGTAGTTTCTGTTACTATAACTATAACGAAAAGGTTAAGAGTTCAACCACTCAGTCCGCCGCCCGTGCATGTGTGTGTGTGTGTGTATTCATGTTTGTAGTTCCGCCTCCATTACTGCTGGGTGATGTTTCCTCCTCTTCGTTCCTGCTCCGCCCCTCTCTCGGTTGGGTTTCTGCCGGAACAAATTGCTGAAAATTCTGGGAAGACTTGCCATAGTTCAGATTAATAAGAGGTGGTGCTACGTCTTGCCATGGGGACCAACAAACAGTTTCCGTTGAATCATTCGGTTGCCATATCGGATTTTGCCCTACTCTTATTTTATTTTTGAGAACTTTTGCCCAGATCAGCAGAAATTCAAACTGCAACAACGCCGCAATTCTTAAACAATCGAAAGACGGACGGGGCGAGAACGACGGCGACGTCGACGAATACGACGTTGTCGGCTTTTGAAAGACGAAGGGAAGGTGGCGGCTGGCGGCTGGCGGTTGAGGCGAGATATAGTATTGTATAAATCAGCAGAAAACCCAACAATAACAAGAGCGAACGGGCACAAAAAATAATAAACCTTAATTCGAAGCTTGGAGCTTGATTCATTCATATTACACCCCACCCCACCCCAACCCAACCCACCCATTCCCCACAGCCCAGGGGGGGGTGGAAGTGGACGGGCGTAGTCGCAGTCTCGGACCCAATTGAGCTATGAAAACCGATCAAACGTCGTCGGGCCCACAATCGAAAATTGTTGCCGGGCACGAGAGCAATGACATGCCATGCCATGCCATACCAAAAACAACAAAAAAAGAACCCGATCTAAAACCAAAACTAAACCCAATCACCACCAATCGCCCGTCTCTCGGGCGAAGAATGCCACAGAAAGTCGTGCACTGGCAATAATCATCATTTGGAGGAGGAAGAAAGGATGGACCCCGTAACAGTGCCAGAGCCTGGGCCCGATCCGGCAGCGTTTGCTCTTCTCTGACTCTATTTTGTCGGCGAACATGGATCTAGTGCACGGTTGTTCATGATTAAGTTCGTGACTAGATTTCATGCTCGTCTATTAAGTTGGGTCAACACAACGAACCGAAAGAGCAGAGCAACGCAGTTGTCGAAAATTGCACTCCAGCCAGCAGTGCAGCCAGCACTCTCACTCCCACTCCCAATCCCAATCCCAATCGCTCCCCCCAGGAGAAACGCTGGGTGGGTCTTGGGCAATTAGCAGACGCATTAATTATGGGAAACGTATTCTCATATATGACGGGATTGGATTCCGTATTGCATGATTGACCCGTGACCCACATAATGGCACACGCCCCGCAGCAGCAGCAGCAGCAGCGGTAGCGGTAGCATACAGCTTTCAATGAGGGCGTGTAGTAAGTTGGACAAAACCAAAGAAGAAATAAAAAGAGTCAATGGCCTTTAACCGATGACTGTTGTAACTCGCTGGCACGGCGGCTCGGCTCACACGCCCCTCGAGCGCCCAGCAGCCCGCATCTCGCCCGGGTCTCGCGGGTTGCGGACAGTAGCTTGACGCTGGGATCGGATCGGTGATTTGTGTGTGTTGAGTGCCATTTTATCGGGACGGGACTGTAACAGAGCAGAGTGGAGTGTCAGGCTGCAGCTAGTGACAGCCAGCAGCAGCAGCAGCGCCAGCGTCAGCGGGCCACCAATTTATGGGCTAGTCGCACGCGATTAAAAATCGAATGCGCACGGCCTGGGCCTGGGTTGACAAAAACAAATGGAAACTGCAATGCAATGGATTGCCAGCGTGTGAAAATCCAACAGGGCTGGCTGTGTTTGCTAAGGCTTTGGCGCCTGCGGGTAAGTGTTTCCATGCATGGAGAGTAACGGTGCTTGTTGTTTTGTGACCAGCCACACCAGGCAGTAATCAACCAACGACGACACGACTACTCGACTCGACTCGACTGTTGCGTGGGCGTCTAACTGCAGCACCTGCTGGTGCTTCTGTAAATTAACAATTCTCTGCTCTCTCTCCCTGTCTCCAATTTTCAGCTGAAGGAACGAGCGAATGGAGCCGGAACACCTTTTTAACCCTGTTTCATTGTTATTTCTGCTGCTTCACGCTCATTTAAATGCCAACGCACCAGAGAGGGCGAAGAGAGTCGAGTCTACTTTACATATTTTCTAAATGAATGCCGTTTGTTTTGTTTTTTCCTGTATTGTTATTTGTAGGTACAGACATATCCATCGAGTTGCAACCCCAGCTAAGAAGAGCATTGAATTGCAACGGCTGTGGCAGGGGAGGCTGATGGCGTGGCCTGGCCTGGCTTTCCCTGTACTGCACTGAATTTCCACTTCCTCCCTCCCAGCCAGGCAGCCGGTCGGCAATCAGGAACGACAAGAAGTCGCCATGACACTGGCAGCCTCGTCAAACGCTGAAACTAATTGATATAATAGTTAAAATAACAAACTAACAAGAAGACGTGGTGGCGGGAGAAGAGGCGAAAGAGGTTGCACCGCGACAGCAGCGCAGCGCGGACAGTGCGGCGGCGTTGGTGAAGTGCAAAACCTTTCCAATTTGAAAATAGTTTTCCTGCTATGTGTGCTCGTTCCCACAAACAGAAATACCAACAACAGCGGCAGCGGCAGCAGCAGCAGCAGTCAGAACAAGCACAGCAACAATGCCTGCACTTTACAACGACGCCATTGGGCAGAGGAGAAGAACAACTACAAGAAGCAGACGGAGACGGAGAGGAAGAAGGAGTAGCAGTAGCGGCAGCGGCAAGCGGTGGATCGGATCGGGAAAGTAGAAGCACCAGCAATCGGTGGAGCTGGAGTAGCAGAACCACCAGCAAACGATGATTGGGAAAAGGAAGGAGCCTCAGCAGCAGGGGGGATGGGGGGATACATACCCGTAGTCAGCAAAGATGACAATGCAGCGATTAAAGCAATGCAGAACGAAGAAGAGATGCGCGAACAACTTGAACTCTAGTCGATGTCGATGTCGATGCCGACAGCAACAGCAGAAGCAGCTGGAAAAATGTTTGCCCCAATCCCAATGCGCGGCATTTCCGTTTACCAGCGGAGGATGCGGCTGGGCTGCCGACGCTGATGCACTTTGCAATCGGCACTCCACTGTTCTGGCCAACGGCCCAGACGGACGGGAAAGAAAAGATAATCACATTTATTAAATCAAAATACAAGATGTTTGTATGCACTTCCTAAAAGCGCTTTGTCTTTGATTTATACTTTTTGAAAGGGAACAATTGTTTGGCATGGGCATGGATATAGGGATACCAATGTAAACAATGCTCCCCATGCTTTGGGCGAAGATTATTCAATATTGCAGCTGCAATTGGCCTCAGAAACAGTTGCTTTCGTTTCTGAAGCACTGCTCCTGATTCTGAAAATCAAAAAAGCAGTCAACAAAATACGAAAAGTTTGGCGGTTGCTAGACAAGATTTTAAATTATTATGCGCGCCATTATGTGAGTGTCAGCTGCAGATATGCACAAGAGTAGATGTTACGCGCGAAAACACAAAATGAGCTGTTAAACGCGAAGCTGTTGTTTTACAGCACTGTCGATAACCAGCGATCGTTTCGATAACTTCATTTTCACCTCGATCACATCTTGCCATTCACACGGCGCGTAAACTATGTTGAATAGCCACAATTTGAATTTGAATTTAGGTTAAAGGTGAATAACCACGTTTTGAATATTCAGCTCTCCGTTAAAGAGCTCCGAACGTGATAGTTTAATTAGTAATGAGCACTCATAAATATAAATGAGCTATAAATGGGCTACTACTTGATTACAGTAGTTGGGAACCATTTGATCAACAAGATACTTAATCGCAATTGGATCATAAATTAAATGCTTAATACGAGTTTGTACTCCCACTTGCCTTGAATAGAGGCTCGGAGATTACAAGTGCAATAGGCTTGTTCGTTTTGGGTGGAGAGCTTTTCCTTTTGCGCGCAACAAGCCGACTATCGTAACTCGAAGGCGGAGCGCAGCGGAGGCAGCCACAGACGCACTCGGCCACAATAAATTACATGTGTGCAATGGACAGACACAGCCACCAGCAGAGTTGACCATATAATCGTTACGAGCCGAGCACTTGTCGGTTTTTGTTTTGCACACAATTTCGCAGCTGAGCTGGGAAAGCGGCAAGTCACGCAGCAGCCACCCTCCCCTTCCTGCCCCACTGTCCCATGCCCCACTCACAGAAACTGTAACAATTAAGGCCCCCCCCTAAAAGTTGACCATGAACTGCTTATGACGACTGCATCGAAGTGCGGGCCCAACCTTCGCCTTAACTTGGGGGAGGTCCGCTCTGGCTCGGTCTGGCCTGTTTCTCGGCCCGTTAAGATCGTAATGTGAATGTGGGTAACTTGACCACCCAAAATGGGGTTGGTGTTCGAATTTGTGCCACCGAATTGGTGTGCTTTCCTCCACATCGATTCGTATTTATAGCCAATGTGCACCAAATCCGTCGCTCGGCAAAGCGCTGCCGAAGTTTTTGTTTTCAGCTTCTTTTTGCCATTAACACGATTTTGAACAGTCTGTATTTGAGTTTTTCTATGTACTCGACTCGTATTGTTGTTGTCCGTCTGCCCGTCTGCTCGTCTGTCTGTCTGTCTGGCTGGGTGGAGTACTTAGCCGCGGACAGTTGAATTGTCCGACTACCGCATTTCGCCGACCGGGGCAGGCAGCTTCAATTTTTGATTGGAGCTCGACTCGTGCGGTTCGCGGTCGGTGGCGCATGCGCAAAAAAAAATCATTTTGTTCGTAACGCGAATTCGACTCCAGTTCCTGGACAACATGTTGTGGATATTATTGGTATCGCCGGCGGCGCTGTCGCTGCTGCCCATGCTGCTCAATTATCGCGGAGTTGTGGCAAATGTCACGGTAATGGATGACATTAGGAACGCCTTCAGAGGCGTCACCAACGACACCGAGCTGCTGAACCACATTATACCGGAAATGTACGGTTCAAGTATGCGCAGTGCGAATCCCACCTTTGTCTTCAGAATGCCCACCCGTGGCAGCGGTGATGGCTTCGAGCTGCTCACCATGCAGCGTTCTGATTTCGCAGAACCAATCTTTCCCAATATCACCGAAATATCAGCCACGACCAGCACGGCTCCCTTGGCCGCTGAACCGCCGGAAACGAATGTGAAGACCAGCCTGGTGACCTCGCCCCACGCCGAATGGCAGCAAATGGGTCTGGAAGGATGGTCGGGCGAACTGAAGCCTCCTCTTCCCTGGCTGGAGCAGAGCCACAAGTGAGTACACATTTCCTTAGACGCTGCTAAAAGAATCGCCGATATACATATGTATCTGCATCTGCAATCCTTCTAATTACTCTCTCTAGGGACACTCATCCAGCGATTAGCTGGCAGAATACATATCCTCGCGATGAGATACTCCTGGATCTGAAGAACAAGCACTTCGATGGCCGCGTGACCGACATACGGGTCATAGCTGCCACAAGTGGCAGGCCTGCGGAGATGGAGGATCTGATGAACGGACAGAACGTGTATATTGCGCGGGTGAACGATCCCTTTGGCTACTCCATGAAGTGGACGTTCAACAATGCCAGCAGCCAGAAGCCGGGTCCAGACCCAGAGCCTTTGGAAGAGCAAAAAATGGCCGTGGATCGTGGCAAACGGGATGTGGCCAAGCTGTACTCCATGATCAAATGCTCGACGGGCTGCGATCCGCTGATATACAAGGGATACGGCTGCTATTGTGGCTTCGGTGGCCACGGAGTGCCCGCCGATGGCATCGATCGATGCTGTCGTCTCCACGACAAATGCTACGGCCAGAGCAACTGCATCTCCTACTTGGAGTACTTTGTCCCGTACGTGTGGAAGTGCTATCGGGGCAAGCCCCTGTGCGCCGTCGATCACGGCGAGTGGGGGGGTCCCGACTCCTGTGCGGCCCGTCTCTGCCAGTGCGATCTGCGGCTCTCGCGATGTCTCAAGAAGTACTACTGTCCCAAGCGAAGGTCCATTTGCCACTCATCCCGATCGCGACGCTTGCAAAATTTAATATTCTTCGATTAGTTAAATGTTAGGCTTTATTGTTGATGGAACGAACAATGAATATATAAAAATGTTACCAAAATGTTTAGTTATGCACTCGATATGGAATACTATCTGATGAGGAATCTTTTGTTGTATGCCTAATGATGCCTTTGGCTCTTCCTAAAGCCGCTCCGTGCCTTGCTGCCGTGGGGCCTCTCGGCTCTGGTAGTGCTGCTGCTGCCGCTGGGCCCGCTGGTGTTGGCAGCCGGAGTGGAGGTGCTAGCAGAGCTGTTCGATGCAGTCTCGTGCCCCACCGAGAACTCCTTCAGCGCCAGGACATCCTCCAAAAACAGACGCGCCGTCTTGTGCTGCGTGGTGTGGGGCTTGTAGGCCAGCAGGACGTTGTGGGCCATGAGCAGCACGTCGCGATGCAGCTCGTTCAGGCTACGTATCAGGCCAGAGTCGATGTTCCGCTTGATGGTGGGCAGGTCCATGTGACGCATACAGATCTCCGCATGTCGTTGGGCGTGCTCGTCGTGGAAGGGCCGCCGGAAGGGAGCTGCGTGCTTGCTCTCCTGCAGCGTCGCGTAGATGGAGAGAAATAGCTTCTTGGTGGTGGCTCTGGTCTCGCGCTTCTCGTCGGTGTGCTCGCTGGAGGCCGGCGAATTGGGTATACTGTCGATGACTGGCGTCGATGAACATCGGCGCCTCGTGCTCGATCTAGCCGTCGAATGGTCGCTGGCTGTTGTGGTATCGTCGTCAACCATGGGACTCTCGGAGCGATCTCGATGGGGCAGCTTGCGCAGAAGCGGTGCTCGAGCCGGTGCCGACGGGGGCTGGGGAGTTCCAGCTTGTTCCTGGTCGGCTTTCGACTCTTCAGTGGCCGGTTGCTTGACGGACTGCTGCTTCGATCTGACACTGCGTGGCGGGTCATCCTGCTTGCTGCTGTCCGTCAACGAAGATGTCTCCTCGTCTGTGTCGTGCAGGGCGACAGCCACGGTTGCAGTGGGGGTGGCAGTCTTTTCCTCCAGCGTCTGCTGCTTACCGGCATCTTCCTTGTTTGCTGTGGCTTCTTCTGCTGTCGCTGCTGTTTCAGGACTAATTTCCGGCTCCTCTGTTGCTTTTACTGTGTCCACGGCTTCGACAACAGCTTCAATGGTCGCATCTTCTGTGGCTTTCTCTTCCTCGTCCTTTGGGACCGATTCGGCGACCAAGTCCTCCTCAGGCTTAGCCATAGTTGGCGGAGAGCCTGCCGTATCCTCGCTGGAAGTGCTGATAAGTGTTATTGTCTCACCGATCTCTTCTACAGCCACCTCGCTGGCCAAACGGTTCGCATCCTCCGGGGTTGCATTGCCTTCGGAGGCCGTTAGAGTGCGGTCCTTGCTGTTGTCCTGCGATGCCACTGCCGCCAGTGGTATGTTATCGTTGGAGTCATCACTAGAGGCAATCACCACTTCTACAGGCTTGGCAGCTTCCTCGGTGGGCGTGGTCCCGGTCTGTTCCCGCTTTAGCGCGTCCAGCTTGTCCTCGAAGTCAATTCCATCCGATTTATCGGCAACGGGAGAGGCAATCGCCTCATCTACCTCCTTTAAAATCTCATCATCGATGACGCTGGCCATGTCAATGTCAATGTCGTCGATTATTTCGTCGATGTTTGAGAGCACTTCCAGCAGCTGGTCGGCTTCATCGGGATCGACCAAGGCGGACTCTGCGTCATCCAGCAACGGCTGTTCCTGGCTCGCTGTGCTCTCAGATTTCTCCGAGCAGCCGACAGCCTCACCAGCCTTAACCGCCGCCTTGTTCTTTTCCAGCAGCATTGAGAGCGTGGGAGCCGCCTGCGAGGGACTGCGCTCCAGGGTGGGAGTGGTGGGTGTGAGGGCCTCACTCGCTGGTGGCCCGGTAATGGGGCGTGACATGAATGCCGCGTCGGTGGGGCTCTTCATGGTGATAGCTGGCTGGCTGGACACGGTGCTGGCCCCGCTGGTCAGCAGCGAAGTTATTGTGGGAGCCGTGGCTCTAGCCACACTACTGCCAGGGGCCACGGGGGTCGAAGGAGGAGCTGGACTGCTGCTTGTGGGCGACTTCAGCAGGGATGTGAGCAGTGGTGACGGCCCGGACTGCTGCTTGTTGCCACCGCTGCTGATATCCTCCACGTCCATGTCGACGGAGGTTGTGTCTGTTGTCTGAATGGATCGTCGGGCGGCAGGACTGCTGTTGCGCCAGCTTGCCGTCATCTCCTTTTTGCGCTGCTCCCGCTCGCGCATTTGGTTCTCCAATTTCATCTCCTCAATGCGCTTCGTGTCCTGCTCCTTCTCGATTTCCAGCCACATGTCCTGCATCTCCTGCTCGCTCACCTCGTCCGACTGCAACGAATCGATCTCGCGCTGTATCTTGAGGTACATTTCCTGGTCGGAGCGCATCTGCGCTTTTATCTCCAGCATCCGCTCCTCCGTGAGCCGGCGGAGCAGCAGCTCTGTTGGCGTCTCCACCGAGGCCGGGGAGGAGACCCCGGCGCTGCTCTCGCTGCTGCGCTTCTTGCGTTTGGTGGCCTCCACGCTCTCCAGCAGGTTTCCGTACTGCAGGGCACAATTCTTCTGCGAGTACCAATCTGCCGGTCTGTTGTTGTTGCTGTTGCTGTTGCCATTGCCGCATACCGTTTTCAGCGTGCGGCTGACTGTTATCCAGTTCTGATCGCCGCTGCAGGAAACCGACGACGCCAGGCACAGATGCTCTCGCTTGGTCCACGTATCCAGAGGCATTCGGCTCATTTGCAAACGTTCTTGTACCCCCGCAGACATTTAAAAAGTTAAGAATATTTGTTTTTTGTATTCAATTTACACTAGAGGTGGAGATGGCACTATCGATGTTTTGTGCCAGTTGCTACTATCGATGGTTTGACAGCTCTATTACACAGCAAGAGAACATTGCGCAACTATCGATTGAATTTAAAATCATCGCACTTTACTGTATCGCAGGCGCCATTTGAAACAACAAGTACAACAACAAAAACTGGTCTTCAGACAATCAGTCTAGAAAAGAAAATATAGAAAAAACTCTCGATTATGGAGCCCGTATCACACGTAGTTAAAAGTTCATTGCCCAACTACCTGTCCAGTTTGCCAATTCCCGATAGCTTTGGGGGCTGGTTCAAGCTATCTTGTAAGTTACCAGAAAAGTGCACGTTCGATTCAATTGGAATTTGCCTGCAAGGGCGACCTACATTAACCACCAACGATGACACAGCATCAAGGGCTATGATATTGTTGAGTTAAAGATTGTCAGCAGAACGCGTGGTGTTCAACGTGAGATGTGCAGATGAATAAGATTGCAGCGAATGCACTTCTTCCAGTGACAGTATTTACAGTAGACCCCCCCCCGACTGCACCTATTATGCAACGTTTGTTGAGCTCCTCGCCATTCTGCCGCTGTGGTTGTGTGTTGGAAACACGCAATTTTTAATTGGCTTCGGTTTATCTGCTGAACGATAGGGGGAAGTGAATTTAGATAAAAGAAAATATACGGTACCTGTGGGCTGTGCCGCTCCATCAAACACACACTTACAGTTATGTGTAGAGGGTATCTCTTTCATGCCAAGGCTACAGCTCACTGATGCTGGCGGGGGGAAGGGCGACGGTCTAGCATCTAGATCAGAACTGTTTCTTAAAATAAACCTGCTAAATGCTCCTAAATTCTGCCATTTTCAGTCAAGGATTGGCTCGCCCTCATTCCACCCACGGTTGTGGTGGCCGGCCTTGGATACACCACTTATCTTGCCTTCTGCCCGGCCGCGCGATGCGCTGGCAAGGATTCGGGACGCTGCAACAGCTCGATTCGCAAAAATGATTCCAAAGTAGTGACCATGGTTGATGTGGAGGACATTGCAGACCAGGCCGCTTTCTGTCGGTGCTGGAAAACCAAGAACGTAAGCTCTTCTCTTTGTCTGTCTGTCTCAAAAGATGATCGGTGATGTGATCCTTTCTCCCGCAGTGGCCCTACTGCGATGGCAGCCATGGCGAGCACAACAAGCAGACGGGCGACAACGTGGGACCGGTTGTGGTGAAGAAGAAGTAATTCTAGCGGTGCATCGATACGTTACGTTACGTTCACGTTTAGCATTTCCTTGTTGAAATTTTCGCCCTTCAAGGGGGCGAGTCTTTTGTTCAAATATTTCAAGCCCCCTGTCGAGCCTTTTGTAATCGTAAGCAAACCTTTGTATTGGATAAAATCTAATCAGAAGCCAATAAAAGTCGCCTAATCAGATATTAAATGAAGAGTGAATGGATGTGTTGTTTATAGAAAACTTTATTCTTTATATAAATTATCTTTCTGGCTGCAGGCCGGTTTTGTGGACAATATCATGATATATATAAAGTATGGGCGATACAAAAACGATTCTTCTTCAGAAGGGAAAACAACTAAATACCAGACCAGGACACAGCACGACCACAGACGACCGTCTCATTATGATACTATCAGTTGGAACTTAAGGAATAGGCATCGTGCTTTTGCTGCAATTTGAATCTCAAATTTTATTGTTGCTGCTGTGTGGCTGTTGGTGTTGGGGTTTTTATGCTTATTTGAAAATCTTGCCCTGGTTGAACTTGCGGCCACCCTTGTCGGTGCCGGACCAGGAGAAGTACTGGGTGACGAGCTTCTTGGTTTCCTCGCTCTTGGCATCCAATTTCTTCCAGTCGTAGACCTCGTAGTCTATCTGCCAGTCGGGCGACAGAGGGAAGGCCAGTTCCTGTCCGCGCCAGACCCACACACCGGAGATGGTGCTGTTGTTGTCGTCACCGAAGAGGCACACGGAGGCGAAGGCCTGCTTGCGCATCTTGTCGAGGCGCTGGAACATGCCAGTGATGAGATTGCACGACATGAACACCTTGGACAGCTCCTCGCTGTACTTGTATTCTCCGAACCAGATCGAGTAGTTCTCGGGGTCGAACTTCTCGAAGAAGTACGGGATGGACTTGGCCTCCTCCTCGTTGGAGTAGACGCGCTTGAAGTCGTCAAAGTTGAAGGTGCCCTTGGGCAAGGCATCGAAGGGATCCTTCGATTTTGGCTCCAGAGCCAAGGCCTCATCGGCGGCATCCAACTCCTCGGGTTCGGCGGCCTTCTTGGGGGCAGCCTCCTTCTTCTCCTTGGGCTTCTTCTCTTCCTTTGGCTTCTGCTGCTGCTGGGGCTTGCCACCGCCTTGCTTGGCCTGGAATTCGGCGTACTTCTTGGGGTCGAAGACCAAGGCCTTCTCGCACAGCTTGTAGTCCTTGACCACAGCCTGGACCTGTGGCTGGTTCAGGATGGTGAGGAACCAACGGTTCACATTACCGAAAGCGGCGCGTGCAGTCGGCTCCAGGACGTACTCGTACAGATGCAACAGGCTGCTGAAAACAATGATGTCGGCAAGGGTGATGCGCTCGCCGGCGAGGTAGGTGACATTGAGCAGTTTCTGGTTGAGCTGTGCCAGGACACCTTCCACGTCCTGCTTGGCAGTGGAGTTCTTCTGCTGTGGCAAGATTCCCAGCAGGGGGAACACCAGTGCGCAGGAGGCAGGCACGATTTCGTTGTCAGCAAACGAGATCCATTGCTGAACTTGGGCCTGGACGAAGGGGCACTTGCCACCTCGCAGTTGCTCGCTGGCCAAGAAGTAAGCAATGGCATTCGACTCGCTCAGGTATTTGCCATCAGCGGTCTCAAATGCTGGCACCTGCAAAAAGACACGCGGCACATATTAGTATGGCAGAAAAAATGCTGATGACGTAGCATGCCGGCTCGACAGACCACCCACAAGCGAACACACCCAAAAGCGATAAGAGATTTGCCCATGTTTTCCCATGCAAATCATATATTACCTTGCCGCTGGGGAATTTCTTCAGAAATTCTGCCGATTTGTTGGTTTCACCAAACTTGAAGTTATCGGCCACTTTCACCTTTGCGCCAGAGTACTGGGCGGCAATCAGCGCCTTGTACGCGCGGAAGTTCTCGGGGTAAGTGTAAAGTGTCTGCAATTAGCCAAATCCAAAACGAAATAACATTAGTAACCAGTACTTCGACCCATTGGGCACGCGTTCAGCATTCAATTTGCAATTATAGCCGCATGATTGCTTTGTATTTTGCAAATTTTTGCGGCGTTTTTTTTACTTACACCAGTCGACATCGTGATTTCTGCCGGAGAGAAGTGTGCCCAGTGCGACCCATTAGTCGACCAAATATATCGTATGAGCCTCAGAAATATACCAAAATATACCGTCTCAATTAAAGAAATATACCGTAAATATACTGACGATTTGAAGATCTATATTCCTTGTTTTTGATATTCCGTCGAATATTACTAGCTATCTAGATCTCTCAGTCCTGCCCACATAATTTGATCCGATTAATGAATCGATTTTCTATTTGGCCGGTTCGTTTTGAATACTTGACTTGGGTTCTTGCTACGGCGATTGCTGTTTTTGCTCCGCAACAACACAATAGCGCCTCGTATAATGAAAAACCGATCTTAGCCCACTTCGCCTTCCTCTATTTAAACTGGTTAACAACTTGAGTTCAGCAGCGGAAAATAATATTGTATGCAAATTCCTCTTGTAGATCCATCCTCTCATCACCAGTTTCATAATATTCGTGCGTACCACTGGTTGGTGGGCCATCGATGGTTTTCCATTATGCTATCGATTAATAGATAACTCCAATTTCTGCCGGAGATTCGCTGTTTTGCAATATTTATTCAACCTAGTCGTGATATTATATAGTCATTTAGATACCCGCGTTTCGTTTTAGCTGTGTGGCAATCAGGTTTGCGTTTTAGTTTAATTTTGTAGCGGCTTTTTAGGCAAGTTAACGGCGGGCAATCGATAGCTGTATGCTCATCGATGTCACTTCACATCCCTAGTCGTCCACTACGGCGCATAATTTTACACGAATATAATAAAACAATTTCATTCAGCACACAATTAAATTTAAAAAACAGCTTCTTGCGGCGATGCAAATTTCGACCGCAACTGATATACTTATACGAGTGGCGTGGTGATAGCACTAGAGCGGCGAGGCGTACGGGGCCGCTGCAGTGGAAAAAAAGTGAAAAGTGGTGTTGAGCAGAAGAAGAAGAGCGGAGCAAAATCAGACTTCTCAGCGAGTACAAGAGCCCGTGTTGACGCGTGTGTGTAAGTGTGTGTGTGTTGTGTGTGTGTGTGCGTGTCTTACGTTGCAAACACAAAATTTCTTTAAATTTTGCATTTGCTCGGCGGCGTTTTAATTACTTTTCCCTGGGCCGCAGCAGCACTGTTTATCGCCAATTGCCTTCAAATGTTGCTCTTCCAATTATGTGAGTTTCACGAAAAGGACAAGAAGAAAAACACAGAAAAACAGAATAATTTATCAAGTCCTTGAAGCATGCCGTGAATAAATTATCTACATAATTTTAACTGTTTACCTTCCCAACTGTTGTTGTTGCTCTCGATTTGTGGGCTTTCGTTTTTTATGCATGTGTGTGGGGGAGCAGAGCTTTTCGTGGGTCCGCCTGTGGGCGCATACAGATTTTAGTTTGCCGTGTTCTCTTTTTTGTGGGACGTGTGACCTTCATTCCAGCAGCTATGTACAAAATCAATAGTAATATCGTTTACGTTCACGTTGCATTCACTAGACCCTGAGCCAGAGACAGAGACCGAGACCGAGACCAGAGCCGGAGAGCCTGCCCCACCAAAGCACAAAGCAGCCGACCTCACGCCCGCCCACCCCATCGGGCCGGTGAAACCGTTTTCCACCCCCTGAATTTTTGGTTTCTACATTATACTTTTTTGTCAAGTTCATGGTAGCATATATATATATATATATATTCACTTGTGGGCAATCAATAGATTTACTGCCATAATGAGGGGGCGGCGGGGGATTATGACATTAATTGATAACGCATGTGATCAGATGAGGCGTACCAGCAGCAGCTGACCGAAGCTCAAGGCCCTGTAGCCAAAAAAGCTTCTGATTGAGCTTTCTAATCTATCCATATCTCTGAGAGATCCAATTGTACGATGGAGTCAGGTTTTCCTGACCAGCAGATATACTCCTCTACTGTCGGCTGACTCACTGCTCGCCAGTGAGTAGGCGTAGAACAATGATTAATTATCAAACAGATTCTTATCGTGTATGGTAGAGAAGGACTTATCAGGCAACAACAAAAAGTGTGTGGTAACTGTCGATGACAAACACTTGAAAACCGTTTGAACCTGTGGCATTCGCATTCGCGTAGCATTGCTCATACCGCTTGGTTCACATTACCCTTACCTTCACCTTCACCTCTTGTTTGCGGCCTTGAGATGTGTGTTACTAATGCCATTTATTGGTCCTTGCAGTAGGATGAAAAAATGCAAGAAAATGACTTAAACGAGCGTCAAGAGGAACCAGCCAGTCTTCCACCTACAAGCAACGACACAAACAACAAAAACACAAGCTGCAACGACAGCAGCGAACTCCAAATTCCCAGTGAGTCGGTCACGGTCACGGATCAGCAGCAACCACAGGTGGCTATCGAGGAACCGCAAATAGTCGAGCAGGTTGATTCTTCCACGACAGCTAATCCAGACACAGGTGATACAACCAGGCCGGAAAGGCTTTCCCCCACATTACCGCTCGTAGTCCTATATCCTGCTATATTCGAAGTTGCCGATAAAGTCGTCGATCAAGCGGTAGATGAGCCGTCGTCTGTAGTGGGTCCAGATAGGGACGAGCTATTGCCGCTAACTCCCAAACGAAAGCGTCAGCGCCGTGTTTATATCGCGGACACATCCCGCTGCCTGCGATCGAGACAAGAGTCGAAAGATTCAACCGAGGCGGGGTCGAAGCAGGTGCCGACAACACCAACGCCACCGCCAACACAGGTCGCCTCACCGACGCCCACAGAATCCACAGAGTACATCAAACCAGGTGGGTTACACACTTCCTCAGTCCTCAATCGGTTCTCGATCTGAAGAGAGATCTACCATTTCAGAGCATTTTAATCCGGCGTTCTGGAATTTGATTGAAGAAGAGGAATTTAAATTCGTCGGCAAGAAGCGACGCGTTGCCGGTGGACGTAATCGCGCGCGACGCGGCAGGCTACTGAACGGGCTCGGTGAAAACTACTCCCCGGAAACAGCGGCCGCTATTGCGGCGGCACAAATTGAGCTCGATTCGTCAGGGAAGCCATCATTACGTGCCACCCGTAAGAGGAACGCCACCATGTCGTTGTTCGACCGTCGATTCCAGAGCACCGCCGATGAGCGGCGCGTGCCGAACGGGTATGGCGGCAATGGATTGCGGACAGGCAGTGCGGCCACTTCGAGTGACATTGAGCCGCAGGAGTTGCAGGTCCATCCGTATTATGGATCTTCGGGGGGCAGCAATCCAACGGGCGTCGGGGCGGGCCTAAATGGCAGTGGAGCCGCTCTCAACCATGCTCCTTCAATGGGCACCCTCTGCAACATTGGCAACACATGCTACTTGAACTCGGTGGTGTACACGCTACGCTTTGCTCCACTCTTTCTGCACAACCTGCACCATCTGATCCACGACTTGAACGTGGTGCAGCAGATTATAGTGCGCCAGAAGACCGCCAAGTCGGCCTCGCTGGGGCGGAACGTGAGTGCCACGCAGCTGGAGCATGCACGCAGTTGGAGCAGCAAGGATCTGGCCACCTCAGAGCAGTACAACAGCAGCACCAATGGCAGCAGCAGCGCCGGGGTCAGTGGCAGCAGCACCAGCACCAGCTCGATCAAGGAAACCTATCAGTCGGTCACGGAGAAGCTGCACGAGCTGTACAACAGCCTGCATGGCAACGAAATGGCCGACTCGACGGAGCCCTACCATGCGGACACACTGCTGCATGCCATACAGGTTGTGAATTCCACATTTGAGGGCAACCAGCAGCAGGACGCCCACGAGTTTCTCATGTGCGTTCTCAACTGTATACGCGAAACGAACCAAGCTCTGATCAAGGCCGTGGACGAATGCCCCGAGGTCATTGCAAACGGGTAAGTGGTTCACTCTTCATTTTTCAGACTTCCTTTAGTTATAAAATGCATTATCCCTTCAGTTATATAGCCAATCCCGATGAGGTGGACTCTGCGGAGGCTGCCCAGGAGCGTACGGATACCGCGGGGCCTCTGGCAAGCTCTGGCAATGGCAACACTAGTCAAATAACCACGACAAAAACATCGTTCTTCTCACGAAAATCAAAGAGAAAAGATGAGGTCAAGTCATCGAAATCGACGCGTATACAGTCACCGCTGAAGGACAACAGTCCGACGGCGGGTGGTCTCACCGCGGCACCGGCGCATTCCACTGCAAACAGTCTCTTCTATTTGAATACAGTTGATCTCAGCGGCGCCAGCAGCGTTGCGGCCCCGGCAGCAACACCGACCGTTTCGCAGCCGGCGTCGACCGGAAAATACTCGAGCGACGATGAAATGAACCCGGCCAGTGCGCTGAAGAACAACATGCGATTGGAGGACCGCATACGGGATCTGCATCTGAACTTCTTCAGTGCCGACTTTGAGGGCACTGTGGTGCTGACCACCAAGTGTCTCAGCTGTGAGACGGTCACGAAGCAAAAGCAGGGCATGCTCGACATCTCCGTGCCTGTGCCGATATCTGGCTACGACAATGCCGACCTCCAGGACAAGCCCAGCACCTACATTCAGGTGAGAGAGGTCGAGCAAACGAATCCACTGAATCGGCTTAATTTTCAAAGTTCTTCTTTCAGAATTCTTGCATCACAAAGGAGTACTTTCGGGGTGAGAACAAATACAGTTGCAATCAGTGCACCGGCTACACCGAGGCCATACGGTCCATCTCGTACGAAGTGCTGCCTCGATTGCTGGTCATTCAGCTGAATCGCTTCTCGGGAGGCATGGAGAAGGTGAGCACGTATGTGCCCACGGCCTTTACACTCCCGTGCTTCTGCGCCAAGTGCTGCGAGCTGAGCGACGGCAACAAGCTGCACGTGTACAAGCTGTACAGTGTGATAACCCATGTGGGCGCCACCCTTACAGTGGGCCATTACATTGCGTACACGTGCTTCCTGGATCTGCCCAGTGACTATATAAACTGCCCAAAGGATCGTCGGAACACAGTGTCGGGATCGCAGACGCAGCAGGCGGCGGCGGCTTCCAGTGAGAGTGCGGCGCCAAACAATGGCAGCAGCCACGTGGCCAGTACGCCCGTGGCGGCGGCTGCCTTGGTACTGGCCTCCTCTGGCACTAGTCTGATAAAGAAAATGAAATTCGGACGCAGCAAGGCCTCGAGCAGCGGGGACATGAGCAAAAATGTAAAGCAACTGAATGGAATCAGCAGCAAGAACATCACCAATGGCATTGGCAAGCTCAGCATTAACACCACCTGCCACGGCGTGAGCTGCTGTGCCATGCGCCTGTGCTGCAGCCAGCAACCAAGTGCCGCCACCGCCGGCAACAGCAACTCGGCCAGCTGTAGTGACTTCAGCGAGGAGTCCCTGCAGAACGGCAGCAATAGCAATCTCAGCCATGGAAGTGGCAGTGGGGCGGCAGGCAGCGGCGGCATCAACAGCAGCAGTGTGGTGCCAAACTATCCCACGGGCTACGGCAGTACGGGACGTGGCGGTGTCAAGGCGAACTATGCCCACGGCGGCACGGATCCGATTTGGTACATGTGCGATGACGACAAAATCAAGGCGATGACCCAGCGGGAGTTCGAGGAGCTGTTGTCCCCAACACGGAAGATAACCATAACACCATACTTGCTGTTCTATGCACGATTCGATCTGCAGCCGCCATCGAAGCCCTCGGGCACAGCATCCTCCTCGACGACGCCACCGCCATTTGCGTCATCGCAAAGCTCCTGGTCGAATGAGGCTCTGTCCGGCAGCGGTGGAGGGTCGCATAAGATTTGAGGGTGTTCGGGAAAGCCCTGGAAGCAGCAGCATTAATATACAAGCATACATATGTATTGCATACTGATAGGATTGGATCGCATATGTGGATGTCTCTAGAGTAATATAATAAGAAGAAGAAGTCTGTTTGTTAAACAATATAATCGTACTAAGATCTATCGTTTATCTACATGCATAACTATCATTAACATAACTAACCAGCGGTTTGACTGATGCCTCCCCCACGCCCCTCTTTGCATGCCCTGTAAAAGTAATCTGTTTCCACTCTTCACTCTCGACTGGATCGGAATGGGTTATACGTTCCATTTCCACAGAGTGTGGGGCTATCGGTTATCAGTTCTTCGTTCTGTTTGCCATAACATTTGCATTTCATTTGGCATTCAATCGTTGTGTTATTTAAATGTTCAAAACAAAATGCTGCGTAAACGGAACACGAATTTAAACGCCGAGAACGGACGCGGTCTAGAATTGTTTTGCTGCACCACTGAATGTAACTGAAGCAACACGCAACACGCAACATGCAACATGCAACATGCAACATGCAACACGCAACACAACATTTTCGATATACTCGTGCATAAATTAAGTCCCAAAAGTAATAATACACATAATAATAAAAAACGAAACCTTTGATTCAATAGCGTCTTTAAAAGCGAATGTTGTAATAATAATAATAATAATAATGATAATAATAATATATGTATATGTATGTAATATGGAATAATCTCCGATATTCTCATAGAACAAAGCAGGCAGCAGACAGGCAGGCAGCAAATCAATCTGTAATAATTACAGCATCAAGTATACATCTAGTAAATGGAACGGTTTATTGTAAACAATGAGCTACACATATGCATATACATACATATATATTTAAGTGGATATATATGTTCACGGATCCGCATGCATATATATACGAAGTGTTGAATAGTTGTTAAACGCATAGGAACACGCAGCAAGCGGCAAGCAGCCAGAGGAATATAATATGGAACGGATGATCGGATCCGAGAGAAACAGCATCAAGATGGAACAACTGAGAATTGTTATAAAATTTGAGTGCATAGTTTATACAAATGTTTTCATGATGAAAAAAAAAAAAAACAAAAAACAGAGGAACTACATCCACAGACACACACGACACATAATGTAACATTGATAAATAGATTTAATAATTATATCAAATACCAATAATAATAGCACACACACCACACACACACACACACAAACACACCCACACACACTTATGCAATATTTTTAGTCAGTCAGGTTCCGTTTTTCATTTACTTTTTCGGATTCGTTTTCGTTTTAAGGCTATCCAGTTTTCACATATTTTTGCTGTTTGCAATAATAAGTCATCTATTTTTTCCTTTTGCAATTAAGGTTCGTTTTGTTGTATAAATTGCCGTTTACTTTTCATTTCGACAACGAAAATGTTTGAAAACGAATAAATCTTGCGGAATGTGAAAACGGGAGCCCCAATTTATGTCGGAAAACTTTTGTGAATGTGAAAAACGAAGCCTGGCTGAGTAATTAGATTTAGTTTCTCCATTCGCATTATTATCCTTAGTCTCTAGTTTTACTTCTAGTTATACTTACTAGTTTCCGTTTAGGTTCTCCTTCTATTTTTTCCAAGAGCGCTGCTATAGTGATATTAACATTTACAAAGCAAATAATTATGTACATTGTAATTTGTAACATTTACATTAACATTTAAATACAGATGATCAAACAGGATCAACCGATTCCGAACACACACACAACCACACACACACACACACACACATGTATGTATGATTATGGAAGGAAATCCAGTTATATTTATGTTCATTATGGATTAGCATGTTCTAGCTTAACTAAATATACGAAATATACAACATCTACATATATGTAGCACTCGTATCGGTACATTTCTAACCCCCATACTCCTCCACTCTTACCACCTCCTCTGTGTCCTTGTACTTCATAGCCTTCCGGAGTGCACTGGCCGCAGTCTTGGCATGGCGTGCCCGCCATTTAACGTTGCCCACCATCGTGCTCACGGCCTGCCGGAGCCTATACATTATTTCCTCCGACTGGATGTTCGGAATGTGCAGTCGAATCAAGCCGGAAAAGTATCGCGCATCGCTCTCGGTGTGGATCTTTCGGGTCAAGGCAATCAGCAGATGGGTGAAATTCACAACGGTCCTGCGGCTTTTGCTGTTGGGAGTATAACCTTGGGAGACAGTTCTGATGGAGCTGCACTGCTTTCGTTACTCACGGTAAGGTTCCCGTGAAACGTTCGATCAAATAGGCCTTGGCTATGTGAAAGCCCACATCCTGATTGGTGAGCGAATCCACGGCAGCAATAACATCTTCATCGGGCATTACGCCCTTCGGTCGCATAATGAAATCCAAGAGCTTGAGCACCACCCACGGTCTCTGCGTGCACGCCAAGGCGCTCAGAAGCATGCCACGCGGCTGCAGATTGCTGGGACTGTTGTAGCGCCGCCACAGGAAGTACCAATTTATTTCATCGCCTTCGGCAATGGCCGTGCAGTATACGGCAGGACGGAGGTCCACGGGAATGGGATTGTGTTGGTCCGGAAGGCTGGCCGATCGCCAGCGAAGAAACAAATCCTTCGCATCCTTTATACAGCGTGCCACCCTGTTCGCACAGGCCCACGAAACGAGCTGTGCCTTGAGGATTTGCTTTTTGAGGCTCAGATCCCTCTTGTCTTTGAGTCCCCCAAGATGCTTGTAGATGGGAGTCGTTATCAGCTGTGCAAAGCCCTGCAATGAACCTGGGTGTAGAGGCGACACACAGGACAGAGTGTCCTCGAGATGCTTACCCTGAAGCTGGGATAGTGGGCTGTGCGCCTCATGATGCTGGTCAGTTTCTGTAGACTGGCCATGGCCATCAGCCAGGGCACAGCCTCCAGCTCCCGGCTCAGATACCTCACCAGTGGCAGGGCCACATCGTACTGGATGTACCCGCTCCAGGCCAGAAGGAGGGAATCGTCGACCAGCTGGGCCCGGTTCAGGGCGTGAATCTTGCTGAAGTGTTCGCTGTTCAAGGTGTCAACGAGAAGCTCCCAGTTCTTCCTGTCGTAGTTGACTTTGTAAAGGCCAGAAATACGCAGATTGAAGATGACCCACTGCTGGGCCGAGACGTGCAATGGAATGGTCAATACATCTGGAACAGAATCCGTACCGGAGTCTGAATCGCTCGGACACTGGAACCAATGGCGAGGTTCGGTGTTCATAAAGTCCAAACGCTTGGCCGTAGTGAAGGAGAGTGGTATCCACCAGCAATCCTCCCGCGTATCCTCCTGCTGATCCTGCAGGAAGCGCTGCTGCGTGATATCCGCAGAGCCAGTGTCATAGTTCCGGGTGACATTTATGAGCGGATAGCCCGGCTGCCTCGTCCACGAGTTCATAATGGTGGCCACACTGATGTTGGCCGGCAGCTCAGGTTTGTCATCCGCTGCCCGAGTGAAAGCCTCCCAAAGATCCTTCTTGCCTGCGTTGCCGTAGGCGAACCGCTTCAGATAGTCACGCATGCCCGCCTTGAATGCGTCGCTGCCCAGAAAGTGGTGCAGCATTCGAAAGACAATGCCACCTTTCCCGTAGGAGAACTCGTCGAAGGTGGCGCTGATCTCATCGCCGTCCATTACGGATCGCGAGAAACTCTGCGAGTTGTTGTTCGCATCCTCACTGAAAATCGTGCGCAGACTCGTGACAATCGTGTGCTCGCAAGGATCTTGATTAGGCATCAGATCTTGCAGGACATAGCAGCCAAGGTACGAGGCAAACCCCTCGTTGAGCCACACATCCGACCACCACTTGGCCGTCACCAGATTACCGAACCACTGATGGGCCATCTCATGGGCCACCATCCCTGCGATTGCGTGTCGGTCAGCGACCGTCGTATCGTCTGTGCAGAAGATCCGCGATTCCTGGTAGGTGACCAGGCCCCAGTGTTCCATCGCTCCCGTATAGTTGGGCACGGCCATCTGATCCATCTTCGGCAGGGCGTAGTTGATCCCGAACAGTGTCTCCAGACTCTGCAAAACCTGGAAGCCCATTACATTGCCATATATCATGGCAGCCAGGGTCGTGGCGTTGGTGTCGTGACGGGCCCAGGAGCGAAACTCCACACCGCTGTCGGACTTTATCGTCGTTGTATGATCAAAGTCGTTCACGGAGAAGGCCACCAGGTAGGTGGGCATAGGAACGGTCTCCTCAAATTCAGTCCAAACGTATTTGTGCAGCTCAGGGCTGTACGAAAAATTCTCGTAATATCCTGACTGAGTTCCAAAGATCCCCTTTCAAAGAACTTACTGTGGAGTGATTTTTTTAACGGGCATATTGCTGAGCGAGTGATAGGCCTTGTCGTGACCCAATATGATGGTAAAATTCGCCTTCAGACTGGGCTCATCGAAACAGGGAAACACATCCCGCGCGAGTGTTGGCTGGAACTGAGTGGCCGTCAAAAATCTGCAAGGACACTTGATGGGTGTAGTCTTTATACGCACCATCTAAGGAGGCTGTACCTGGTATCGTTCTGTCGGTCCGTGTACTTATTCCAATAGTAGCCATCTCCGGCCTCAATTATATCGCCGGAGAAGGCCATTCTCAGCTCGTAGACCACATCGGGTACAAACTTCACATTCACGTACAACATATAGTATTGTCTCTCCGGAACTTCTCCAGTTCCATCGAGCTCAAATGCGGTGTCATTGCCATCTAGGGCAATTATTTTAATTTTGGATTCGTGGATCGTAATATTTCCGACATGTAGCGTTATATTGTCTGTTTCGACTCGGGTCACGAATTGAATGTGGACTTCGCCTTCGAAGGTGAATTTCTTGGGTCCATGCAGATGGGTGAGAACCTTTAGGTTGTAGCTCAAGGGTTTCACCGATTTCGGCAGCCGGGGATAGGTGTATTCAGATCCGCATAGCGGTAAACAGAACAATCCACAACAAATCAGAGAATACAAAAGACCCGGCATGACTAGGATGTACGAAGAGTTTTCCCTTTAAATTTTAACTAAGAGTCTTCTAAGTCCTTAAAACAATAATCAATATGAGTGTCGGAATATACTTTGAATATCCTTCGTTTGGACCGCATAATTCCTTATCCGAATCACAGTTTAAGGCACAATGTCCACATCCATATTCTACACTCGGTAGAGTCTTTATCTTTTAGGTCCTTTCAGGTCCTTGCACTGTGTCCCTGAAATAATTTCTTAGGATAACTGAATCCCTTATATATATTTGGTGTAACTTTCTTTATGATCCTTCACTTGAATTCACTTTCACTGGCACTCGATACAAATCAACTAAGCTCAAGTCGGGACAACCTATGCCTTTTATACCCCATACTCAGAATGTGAACCAGCTTTCAATTAGAGGGAATTTAACGACCAGGCCCCCTACTCAATCAGGCAATGAGCAGGCATCTCCGGGGAGGCATACCCTACACAGAAATTGAACGGAATCTTCATTGCGGATATACTTGGATAATACTTGTACGATAGTATTAAATAGTTTATTAGAGCATTTCTAAATGTATATATCGTATTCCTGCTTAGCTGAAGAGATTCCTTCGTCAATGAGCTGATGAGAGCTGGACTGCATTGGGCTGGGGCCGGACACGGACACTGGCTTAGAGGAGCTTCTGAATGGAGCGCGACATTTGGTGGTAGTTGCGCTCCTTCCATTGCACGTTGGTGAGCATCGTCTCGAGGGTCTGTTGAATGGCCTGCTCCAGGCCCTTGAGCGAGTCTCGTGACAGCAGGACAAAGTTCCTGAACTCATTGAAGTCGCTCTGGGTGAAGACCTGCTCCGAGAAGGGCGTCAACAGACGACCCATATCCTTCGTAATCGGATAGTAGCTGAAACATAAACAAGGTTTTTCAAGGCTGTGTTAGCAAATGATGCTCATCCGCATGGGCTATTCGTAAGACTTACAACTTGTAAAGGAAGTTCACATTGTCCATGAAGTATTTCTTGGCCAGCAGGAAGCCCACTTCGTTGAACGCGATCGCCTGGAAGGCCCACATCGAGTCCTGCTTGCGTATGGCCTGGTTGGGATCGTAGGCCATTTCCAGATAGCGCTGCAGCACCCACACCTCTCGCGAGCAGCCCAGGGAGGTCAGAATGGTACGCTTCTCGGCAGCCACATTCGACTTCTTGTAGCGGGTCCAAAGGAAATCCCAGTCCGCATCCGTGCCATATTTGATGGAGGTGCAGTACACGGTGCTCCTCAGATTGAGCGGCACCGGGTTCGTCTCGTCCGGATCCGCCTCCGATCGCCAGCTGCGGTAGTATTGCAGGGCAAGAGGCACACAGTCGGCAACCTGGTACTGGCACGCCCAATTGGCGACCATGGTCTTGAGCAGAATCTGATCCTGCTGCTGTATGCCGCTGAATGTGTCGTTGAGGCCGTTCAAATGCAGGTAGATCGGTGTAACCAGCTTCTTAATGTAACGCTGCGGGAGCGGAGAGGGTTTATTTCGGTTAATGGATATTAAGTAAGCGTTATATGGTCTCTAGGAAACACATTAATACCCGGTATTCGTACATGTTACGTTCCAAAATGCAATTTACAGCTGTATTTTTCATCTAACGATCTGCCGAGTATCACATCTTTCGGATAAGCAGTATATATATGTAAAGCAATGCGAGTACCGGGTATTTTATAGTCGGATTACACGACTATATTCTCAGTCTTGTTTGTTCTTACGTCATGCCCAGACTTACGACAAAAAACAACTTTTCGTTTGGCCCCCAATGGCAGTGGAGTGGAGTTTTGTGGATGGAGGTTTGGTTGGTTGGTTGGGTGTGTGAGAGCAATTTTAAGATAGTTTCGTTTCGAAATACAAATGAGAATGGAGAGCCAGAGGTTAGGCCGAGTGCAGGATTCACAATAAACATACTATAGAGGGGACTCGGGAATATCTCAATTTACCTTGAAGAACTCAAACTCTGGCGTCTGTCGCAAGATGCGGCTCACACGCTTCAGGTTCTCGAAGGCCGACTTCCAGGGCAGATACTCGCGCTCCCGCTGCAGATATTCGATCAGTCGCATGGCGATCTCGTAGTCCTGTTCGCCGGTCCAGGCCAGGTACAAGGCATCGTCGATCAGCTGGGCCCGATTGATCACATGGATCCTCTCGAAGTCGCCTTCGGTGAGGGTCTCGATCAGCAGCTTCCAGTTGTGCGAATCGTAGTTCACTTTATAGAGCGTCGACAGCTGGGTATTGAAGATCACCCACTGATCGGCACCGGGCAGGTCCTGTATGGTCTTGGACAGACTCTCGCCGGTCTTGCCGCACTCCATCCAGGCCTTGGGCGCCGTGTTGTTGAAGTCCTGCTCCCCCTGGGTGGTGTAGCTGAGAGGCACCCACCAGCAGCCGCCGCGATGTTCCCTCGAGATCTGAGTGTTGAGCAGATAGCGCTCCTGGCTGAGCTTGGCACTCTTGCCGCCGTAATCCCGAGTGACATTAATCACGGGATAGCTGGAAGATCGCAGGGGTTTAAGAATTAGAAATAAAAGAGTTTCGATTTTGTAGTCCTTACCCTGTTTGCAGGGTCCACGAGTCCATGATGCTCTTGATGTCGTAGCTCTTGGGCAGGGCGCGGAACTTGTGCGCCGCTTGGGTCAGCGACTCCCAAAGATTGTCCTGCTCGGCGTTCTTGTAAGAGTACATCTGCAGATACGACTGCAGACCCGCTCGGAAGGACTCCTCCCCGAGGAACATGTGCATCATGCGCAGCACCGACGAACCCTTCTGGTATGAGATCTGGTCGAAACTCTCGGATATATCCGAGACCACTTCGATGGGACGCGAAATCGGGTGACTGCTCTCCAGGGCGTCCTTTCGGAAGATGGTCAGCAGATTAGACAGCGAGTCCTGCTCCAGGGACCGCCACTCGGGATTGATGTTCTCCACACCCAGACTGGCAATGTACGTGGCAAAGCCCTCGTTCAGCCAGAGATCCGTCCACCACTTCATCGTCACCAGATTGCCGAACCACTGATGTGCCAGCTCATGGGCCACCACATTGGCCAGCCGCTGCTTGTCCGCCAGCGAGGTGTGCTCCGGAGAGAACAGCAACGCGATCTCTCTGTAGGTGACCAGGCCCCAGTTCTCCATGGCCCCGGCGTTGAAGTCGGGAATGGCAATCTGATCGATCTTGGGCAGAGGGAACTTGATCCCAAAGAACTGCTCATAGTACTGCAGGACCTTCGGACCGAACTCTGCCGCATAGTTGCACTGATCGATGGCGTTCGGACGGGCCCAGGTGCGGAAGAGCGGGCTGTTCGGGAGCGTGGAGGGCTTGTTCGCAAAGTCATTGACGGAGTAGGCCACCAGATAGGTGGACATGGGCACCGACTCATCGAACTCGACCCAAATGTAGTCGGCCAGGGATTCGCTGTAAGGCAGATAAATGCATTTCATACTTTGCAGGGAGTCTTGTGACGATCGAGACTCACTGAGGCTTGGTTTCCTTCACCGGCATGTTGCTGAGACCCGTGTACTGCTTGTGGAATCCCAGGGTAACCACAAACGGTGCCTTGTAGCCGGGCTCGTCGAAGCAGGGGAAGGCCGCACGAGCCGAGGCCGGTTCGAATTGGGTAATCGAGAGCCATCTGAAAGTAAGAGTCCATCAGTTACCCATGGTTACACCTGTATCCCTGCTCCTACCTTGTCTTGTTGGTGTCGGTATCCTTGTAGGAGCTGCGGTAGTAGCCCTCCAGCTGTTTGTTCAGTTCGGCGGCAAAGGGCAACGAGAGCTCGTAGACATTGCCGGCCAGCAGCTCCTGGCACGTGTTCAGGACATAGAAGTCATGATCCTGGTTCACCTCCGTCGAGGACACACAATTGTCCTTCTTCTCCTCGCCGCTGATCTGTCGGAGCGTGATCTGGCTTTCGTCTATGGTGAGGTTCTTGGAGTGAAGCGTTATGTTCTTGGTGTTCTGCAGAGCCTCCACCAGAATCCTGACGGTGCCAGCGAAACGCAGCTCCTCCGGATTGTCCAGATGGGTCAGGATCTTCAGATGGTACTTCTGGGGCCGCACTGCCGTCGGCAGGCGATAAAAGCTATAGCTGGAGCTGGTGCTGGCCGCGGCCAGGCCCAGCCCAAGGGCCACCATAAACAGCAAAATCCACTTCATGGCCGACTCTATGGAGGAGAGGAGACGGAGCAGAAGAGAACTCGTCAGCGGGGGGGCTTCTGTGGAAGTACTCGCAAATCAATTAACTAAATCACTTTGGAAATTCATTAAATAAATCAAACCGAACGGAACGTAACGGAGCGGAGCGGAGCGGAGCGTAATCACTTGTTACTGTTTTCTGTTTTCTTACTCGTAATTTACTGTGTTTGCTTATTGCTTTATTTCAATTTGATGCAAATCGCATTTTGTTTAATTTGTTTTCTTTTACGATTATATTTTCGTTGCGTTGCATTGTGGGGCGGTGCGGTGCCGTGCGGGGGGGCTCGGCTCATTATGCCGGACACGTATTAAGGTCTGGGCCAATGAAACTCGATTGGCGACTCTCCTCCTCCATATACTAGCACAATCCGCATTATGCTCTGTGGAGTCTACTGCTCGATTGGGTATACGGGTACTTAAACACGTACATATGCCCTTGCCAGCTCTAGGTACTACTTATCTTTATGGCCAGATGTTCGATCAATTGATGCATAGCCTGTAGTGCTGCTAATTTTTCGGATTATATGTATTCACTGTTTCTTTCGATAAAAACTCTAAAGTATAACTTCTGGAAGTGTTTTTGTTGAATATGTAAACGTTGACAACGCACTGTCTTCTCTATTTTCCTTTGTGCAATTGATATTATGCAAGGTGGTCCGCTTACTCTCTATCGGGTCTTACTGAGCACTTCTGAGAGCGCTTTGATGTTCGATGAGAGAGAAAGGAACGAAGTTTGCTGTTGCAATGATCGAAGTAAGACCCGAAAGTAGTATATATAGAAGATATTGTTTATTTTCTTGATTTGGGTGTGTCTTTAAATGAACTTTGTATTACATTTTTTTCGTTTCTGTCTTTCCCTCTGTACCTCTCCAGATCAAGGCTCTTTCTCAGCAGAACCCACCCAACGAAGAGGAAGAGAAGAAGGAGATGCATATATTTTCTAGACTGGATTAACCAGATTGCAACTCCCTCACCCCCCGATTCGGTTTATTCCACTCTTCTCCCTGTCGCTCTTAATTATGCAAAAGTTGTTTTTGTTTTTTTGGCTTCTGCTTTCCAAGTTCTTTGAGTGCATACATATGTATATCTTTATGTAAATGCGGGTGCGGTCAATGAACCTGAATGATTAGCATATAAACATCATATGGAAACCGATGCCAGATGGAGGAGGCCAAGCCCTTGGAGGATTTTGGGATCAGAACATGCCGCAGGTAATCTTTAAAAATGTTCATTTTGATCCATTCAAAATGTTTCTCCAAATCAATTTCAAATGAGAATTGCATTTAAAGGCCTTACAAATATTCCTTAATCCAAATCATTTACTTAATGCTTTCCGAACCCTACCTAAATATTCATTGGCCACCACCAATTATCTTTGAGTACCTGTAAAAACGGTAATAGAACCAATCGGTTAGACTATCTAGAACCAATTGGTTAAGTTGTGGCTAAATGATTTTCACACTTCATGAACCCTCCTGATAACGCATATGGTATGATGAACGGTTGCAGAGAGCAGTAAATGTCAAACACGTGCTGCCGCGATGGCGGTCGATGGTCGATGGCATTGACATATCAATTGAACCCATCGCCGGGCCATTAAGGGCGTACTTCCCCATATACCCGTACTCGGACAGTACGCTCTCTCCACAGATTTCTCGCCAATTAATTGGCACCGCTATAGGAATTATATATATACATATGTACATAGATTGTGCTCTACGAGTATCATGTTTATGGCTGGGCGTTCTGCAGTTGCTGTAGATATACAATTTACAGAATTCCCTAGTCTGGGGTACCGGTGCCGGTCATATCTGCTCATTGTTTACGGGCGGCTATATCGAATTATCCGGCAAGTGTTAATCAATTTCTGGCACAACGAGTGGCGCACTTTTCGCGATAAAATTCAAATGCTTGTCAGCACTTGACACAACGGCAGACACACAAAATAAAACTTGTTCTGGCTATTTCTGTTCTTGAATGCGGTCTCTTAACACACTTTTGTATCACTTTGGTTTTTTAAGCCCGAAACAATTGCTGTTTTTGTTGTTGTTGTCCGCAGTACGTGTTTCATGAGTTGTTCTTGAATTTGGGGGGCTATTTTTTGTTGTTGTGGCTAAGCACTTGACTGAAGTGCCGGCCAGGCCAGTGCTTGACACACAAAAGCTGTTGAGATGTAGACGCACCAAACCGTTAACAGAGGTGCCACAAAAGCAGCCACAGAGCTGGATGCCACAGAGGGTACGGACAGTGACAGCGAACAGCAGGAGTTACGGGGCGAATGCGACCTGTTCGACGGTCGACGGTTGACGCGAATCTAAAGTTTTCTGAGCGCAGCGCTTTTGTCTTATAGCCAGGCAACGGGCTACGCACACAGTTACAGCTCCAGCACACACTCACACGCACAGTTGCAGAACAAGACACAGATACAGAACGAGAAATACAAATACATTTACAGAGAAAATTTAAAGAGAGAGACTTGAAACGTCGACGGCTTAGAGGTTGCGCCGTGGAAGCTTTTCGAGAATCTTTATCATAGAGAAACCACACGCATCCATCCCTCCATCCATCCATATATACGAGATGCGTTAGTATAGGTTTCCGCACAGAGAGTCGCAGCGGGACGCTTGCAATAAAATAATGGCAGGGCTTACCCGGCGTATGCGCAATTTTGAATCTCTATGCAAACGCGCACACACACACACACACACACGCAAAAAAAACATAGAGACAGAAACAGAGACAGAGACGTGGTTTTGACCTTAATTGCGCTGATTAACCCATTTCTTTCTATTTGGTATTCCAGCAGCACCTCAGCCGCCACTCGACCCTAGAGTCGAGCCCACCCCCCATGGCGGAAGCTCAGACCCCCAGATAAGCGGACACGGCACACAAACAAAAAAGGAAAAGTGGCAAAACAAGTGATGAGGAACCCCCAACAGGGAGGGACTCGGAAGCACAGATGCAGGACACTTCATAGAAAGGCGACTAATTGGCATAAGCCCACATTCATATCCCACATTTTCGAGGGAATCAAATTAATAGCACACTCGTGCGAGCCACTTGTACACCGACTCGAGTGTCGGGAAGGAAATCAAATACTAATCTGCTTATGTGCACTTGATAGGGAGAGTGTGGAAAGGGTCGTCGGTGCTTTGAACACCCTAACAGTTTCCATTTCAGTGTTTATTGCAAGGCTAGAAAAGTGGAATTTTCAGTGTGATGAAATGTTGAAGATCTTTGTAGTTTCAGGCTCCTAATGATGGTTAATAATTTCTATAGGAAAATCGTTCCATTGACATACACATTACATATAGTATATACCCGTAAACATCCATGTGATAAGTGCATCTTCTGATACTGAAGAGAGGGTACACCTGAGTCACAACCTGGGGGGTACTCGCTGTACGACCAACGCCCACTGAAAGGGTATAATGAGGATAACCGCCTACACCAATTGCACCAGTCAAAAGGTAAAAAGCGTCATAAGATCAATGCTGCAATGTGGCGAATGATTGAGGTAAAATACGAGGCTGCTCCAGAGCTCACTACAGTTTCGCCAGGGCACTCGAAGGTTGCACAATGGCCGCGCGCAGCGGAATACCGTTTCCCAAATATCTCACTGTATCCCGATTGAACTCCAGGATAGGCCTGCAACGTGTGATGGTAGAACACATTTGGAACGCTCTTGAAAATATCTGCTGCGGCCCCGTCGATTTCTGCCAGAAGCTGAGCAACGGCAAGGTGCTTGTGAAGACTTGGGCCGCCAACCTGAGCTCCGCAAAACTCCCGCAGGTGTGCTTCCTGCCCAACAACATCGATGTGGAGGTGAAGGAGCATCACAGCCTTAACCACGGCCGGGCGGTGATGCACTCGTACGACCTGGCGAAACACTCCGAGGCGGAGATACTCCAGCAGCTGCAGGAGCACAATGTGATCAGCGTCAGGAAGATCACTCGCTGGAGGCAGCAGCCCAGCAAAAAACACGAGACGGGTTTGATAATACTGCACTTTGATACCTATCCTCCGCCCAGTATTCAACTGAATGGCAAAATCATTCGACTCCATCCTTATGTGCCCACTCCAACGCGCTGCATGAATTGCTTGCTCTTCGGACACCCGACCAGGGCCTGTCAACGTCCTTCAGCCTGCTTGAATTGCGGCTATGCGCAGCACCTGAACTTCGGCGAGAAGTGCAGTCGGAATCAGGCCTGCGTCAATTGTCGGACGCGGAAGGTGCCCCACTCCAGACATCACACACTCGACAGGACGTGCCCCACCTTCATCTGGGAGGATCAGATCAAAGCCATCAGCATCATTTCGAGGGTGTCGCGACGAAGGGCCATTTCGATCTATAATAGTCGGTTGCCCAGAGACATGAGCCATTTTTCCGAGGGGGCCAGGCTTTCCTACCTGAAAGCACCTCATAGAGTGACAATGTTTAACTAACTCTTAAGATTATAAATGTTTAATAAATATATCAATTTGTGGTAAGACATGTGGAAAATCCAGTTCCAACTGGATTTTGGATGCTGGGGGTCCGTGGTCGGACGCAGTGGAAACACTGCGGTGAATGGAGGTCCTTGATCCGTGACCAAAAATCATGTTAGGGAATCCCACAGTTTCAGTGTTGATTTTCGCCCAAAGTTCCGAGACAACTTCCTGGAAACCCTGGAGGAAGCAACAACATCGAAGTCCTGGCAACGCACATTTGAAAATCTTTACCATTTGATGTTTACGTCCAAAAGTATGCTACGAATCTTAATCGGTTTTGTATACTGCTTCGCCCTCCGGTGTTCATTTGTCCAAACTTATATAGGTGTCGCTACTGTGCCAGTACTAATTTGCGCGCCAAATTCAAAATGAGAAATTACCATCAAAACCGACGACTCTCTTATTCCCGCCCTTTAGGTGCTTTTGGCGCCAGAAAAATAAAAAAAAAATTAAATTCCAGTCAGTGATTTTCAGTTCAGTTTTCGTGTTTTGCAAGTATATTTAAAATTAAACAAATAATAAGCGTAAATTGTACCTAGCCAAAGTTTTTAACTTTAACTCTTAAATAATCATACTTAAACATTTTAAAATGGATGTCTATGTACTTGATGAACGTGTGTGTGGATGTGTGTTTGTTTTTAGCCATTTTGTTTTCTGCTTATCATCTAAAAAATGATGATGGGGTCTGAGGGGAGGACATGTACAATTTAAAATATTCTGTTTCGGCCTCTTAAATTTTAGTGACAGTTTCTCGCTTTCGTCTTTTCGTTAGCTTATAATGCACATTTTTTTGTTTCTTTCAGCTTTTGCTTCTTTCTTGGCGTTTGGCGCTCTTTACGTTAAAATTTGAACTAAAGGACTACAAATAATTAAACTACAGCCGAGTTCATAAAAAACAATAGACAACTAAATAAAAATGAGGGGTGACATCGAAAGTTGTGTGGGGGAGTGACGTGGGGTGTGTGTGTGTGTGTGTGTGTGACAGAGGGGGGAGTTCTGGTTAAACTTAAGCCATAGATTAACAAATGAAAATCAACAAAAATCAACTTAAAATGCTGCGTGTGAAATAAATACCCCCGATGACCGACCCGACCATCTCTATTATATATAATACCCAGATAACACCCAATTGATAACGACTCAAAGCCATACTCGGGAGACTCCCCTTACAGCATAAGACGGGAGCGGGACTTCTTGAGACGCCCAGTGGCACCGCCCAGGCCATCGCCGTTCCAGGACTTTGACTTGGCCCTGAAGTGGCGGTAGGCCTCGTTGTAGGCGGGGTCCAGCATGGGGCGGTAGGTGTGCGGCTCGCAGTGCTCAATGTGCGTCTCGAAGAACTCCTTGTAGCCGTTGTGCAGAAGGTAGATCTCGGGATAGTGGAGAGCCGGGTAGGCATTGGTATTGCGCTCCCGATCGAGATTGCGGAGGAAGCGCGACATCTTGGGGCCCCGCTCCGAGGAGAACTCGCAGTGGAAGATGATAATGTGGCGCTTGGGGCCGGCCTCGGTGGCCTGCTGCTGCTGCAGCTCAGTCTGTGCGACGGAGAGGAACTCCTCGAGGATCTGCTCGGTGGTGTACAGGTTCTTGGCCCCCTCGATGTGGCCGCCCTCGAACTCGTACGGGTAGCGGCAGTCGATGATGCGGTAGCTGGCCACATCCCCCGCGAACTCGCCGCGCAGCAGGCGGGCCACCGTGTTGCTGGAGATGGACTTGAGATCGCGGTGGCGTCCCTCCATCAGTGGCAGGGCGTACGTCTTGCTGAAGTCCCCGATGAGCTCCGGTTCGTTGCGGTTCTCGGAACGGGCCATCGCGGACATGATCTCGGCGTCGTTCAGCGACATGCACTTGCGCAGCGGAGGGGGATGGGAGGTCACCGTCGTGGTGGTGCTACTGTGACTGTGTGGGACAGTGGCGGTGGGTTTGGGGCAGTTCTCCTTCTCGGCACAGCGGTGGCGCTTGCTTTGGATGGGCGAGCAGCTGGCCGATGCAGGGGGTTCGGGACGCTTGAAGCAGTCCCGGGCAGTCTCTTTCAGAATTTCGGGCGTCTTTGGTTGTGGTTGGAGCTGCTGCAGCTGATTGCTATTCGTCTCCGTCATGCTGAGGCAGCGTCGGACCGAGGGGCGACGCATCGTCAGGGCTGGCGATCTGATGGGGCGGGCCGGGGAGGCCACCTTGATCTGGCCGCTGATCAGCGAATTGAGGCCGCTGGGGAAGCCCAGGGAGCTGGGCTGCTGTCCCGCCAGTGACTCCATCTCGAACAGCTCCATGTACTCATCATCCATATTGGACTCCATCGAGCAGGTGGACGAGAGGCTGTTGAAGACGCGGAAGCTGTGGGCTGTCGTCGCGGCTGTGCTGCTCTCTTCCGTTGTCGCTGGCAGCGTTTTCTGCTGGCGCACAATCTGGAAGTGCTGGGGCGATCCCTCCGGCGAGAGCAGGCCCATCAGCTCCGGACTTGCCACGCGCTGTTGGGGCAGGACATCATCGTCGTAGAACGACAGCTCCTCCGCGTCCATGGCCATCATTTCGCTGCAGGCCAGGGAGCGGCGGGCGCGACGGCTGTTGTGTTTGTTGCTCGAATTGCTATTAAGAGAGCGCAAGAAAGAGAACGGGAATTAGTCAGCTGCATTTAGAGAGACAGAGAGAGAGAGCGGTTGAGGGGTCTTCTGTTTCTTCCCTAAATTCTGGAACGGGTCATTAAACTGCAGCTAAAAATACCAGCAGCAGGAGGAGCGCAGGCGGGCGGCGACGGTGGTGGTGGTGGTGGTGTGTAAACATAACAAAAACGCTCGCAGGGGTTGTGCTCCTCCCCCTCCCCTCTCACTCTCGTAAATTGGAATTCGAAATTAGAAATTTAGTCGCGCTCTTTGCCTCCTTTCGCTTCTGTTTCTTATTCTACTTTTGCGGAACTCTGAGCGGAATCCCCTTTGGCACGCACACACACACATGTGAACGTTTACCGTTCTGCTCGAGCTGTTTTCGTTTTCACTGCAATTGCTGCCCCACTCTCCTATTCCCATGCACATTCTGCACTCTGCTGCCCCTGGACTTTGGGTCACGCAACGAGGGGAATTCAAAAAAACAGCACAAAGAACCGCAACAACACAAAAAAGTGACTGACTGACGACTGACTCTCTTGTTGTTGTTTCTCTTCCGCTTTTGGAGCATGGGGCTCATCCGCACGCCCCGCGGAAGCCGGTTTAATGAATGAAAAGAAGCAACAATAAAATCAAGAACAACAACAGCACAGCTGGGCCAAAAAAAGTAAACGGTGTGGAGCGTGCAAAAAATAAGAAGCAGAGAGAAGAGCAATAAAACTCTTACTTTTGTTCAACTGTAAAGCGGCGCCGCAGTCGGCGTTGTCAAGCGGTTTTCTTGTCTTCCTCCCACGCTCTTAACACCGTTCTTTTTGATCCAAGACCTTTTTGTGCTTTTTGCTGTTCTTGAACTTGCATTTTCTATCCTTTCGTTCTTGCTATTCTCTACACTTTTATGTCCGATCGAAGTTGGTGGGTGGATTTTTTTTGGGAGGGTATTCCTAGTCCATGCATATTGGATAGTTACCTGATATTGCAATCCAGGCTGCTGATGCTGCAGTTGTTGCTGCTGCTTTCCTCCACAATCGTTTCCCAGAGCATTTTGTTGATGAATTTTGTTGGATTTTCGAATTGATGTTTAAATTCCCCTTAAGCGGGCCTCCCTCTTCCAAAAATTGCTAAAACACAATTTTCTTTCGATTTGTCACTTCTCACTCTTCATTTACAGTTTGTTCTACTGCTTTCGGCTTTTGCACTTTGTAGTCCTTTAGTTTAGTTAAAGTTTATAGTCTATAGCTAATATTGCATTTTATTAATACTTTTTTGGGATTGTTTAATGTGTCCGTTTCAGCATGTTAACTGTTTTTTAAATTTTTTGTTGTTGTTGGGTGTGTGGGCTAATGTTTATCCAATAGTTTCTCCACACAGGGAGCTCGAGATGTGATCACGGCGGCGGTTGAGAGAAAAATTGTGTTTATTTTCTCGGCGCAGCTGGTTTTTATAAAGACCGGTGCAACCCCCACTCTCGATCGGAGCAAACAGGGTAGAATGAGAGAATGAGAATGCACAGCTGAGCGGTGCTCTGGTGTGCGAGTGCGTGAGAGAGAACTATTATTTTGTTGTTGCCTCCTTATCGGTGAGAGAGAAGGAGACGAGGACGAGGACGGAGAACACTCTTGCCTCTTCTCTCCCGGCGCTCTCTGAGAGAGTAAGCGGTGTAGGGTATAACGGTGCGGCGGTCAGAGCAGGATCGGGAGCTATGTGCAACAATACATACATATGTACATGGATATATAGTGGACAATTTTCCATTTCCCAACCGAAGAGCGTAGAAACGGAGTGCAAAGGGGAAATAATGGACAAATCTGTGCAGTTGGAGCGGTCCCAGTGCAACAGGTAGCTTGCACTCACTCACGTTCTTTCCCCTACATTCTCGGCGAGACCACGACGAAACGAAACCGATGGAAAAGGAGAACCAGCAAGAAGGAGAGAAGGCGCCAATGGTCGCCGGCACTATGGAGGGCTCAGATTTTGGCGCGCTAGCTTTTATACCGGACGCGAAGACCGACCCCATCGGCAGCCGAATGGGGTCCGATTGGGGCCCGAGTGGAGCCGAATGCGAAACACATGTGATTTGCGCCGCAGCGGCACAGTAGTTTGTGGACTTCAGAGGCAGGGAGGGGAGGAGGCCGGAGCGGCAGAGAGCAGAGTAAAAGAATTGAGTAAATCTTTAAGCAGAATTCAAGACTTCGGCAGCGGCAGCGGCATCGATTGTGTCGTTTGCAGGTAATAATGTGAGATCCACGCATTCCTTCCCCCCTCCCCAACTCCTGGTGGCCCCTTCAAGCCATCAGCAGGTAGTGGGATCATATGATCATCCCCATGCCATGACCGCCGCAGTGGGGCGGTGGGGAGGCGTGTCTCTTTTGTGTTTTTGCAGACGTAGACGCCAATGTCGTCGTTAAATGAGCAGCAAAGCACTCGCTCCCATCCTTATGTGGAGTGAGAAGAAGTGTGTGTGTGTATGAGAGTGGTTGCGGCAAAGTTAAAGCAAAATCGAGTTACATATGCGCTCAGGGCCCTGCGGGAGTCATCTCTCGCAGATCGTTACGGAGAGGGTATGGTGGGGATGGGGAGTGGACTGGGACACCCATGGATACCCCAGTGCAAGTGTGTGCTTGTGATCTCCCCTCCTGCTGTAAAGCCCCCCTCTTGGACGGATGGCAGGCAAATATGAATGCAGAAACAAAGGACAGCAAAGAGCCGAGCAAAGCCAACAATCTGATATCATTCACAGTCCCCAGGGCTTTCAATCATATGTTCCCGTGAATGATTTCCGCCAGCCTCGTCAGCCGAAACCAACCAAATGAGCTACGGTTTCATTCTTCTGAATTCCTCTTCTCGAGCGAGCTTTTGTTGCTTTGCTGCTGCAGGAAGAGGATCATCTTTATGGAAAACAACCGAGAAGAGAAAAAAGGACGCAGAAATCATAAAGTGGTTTTGAACAAGTTAAAAAAGCGCATTTGTTGTATGAGTGAAAGACCGCATGAGTGTGAGAGAGGGAAGGGAAGCTCAAAACTCATTCATAGTGCGGGACAGTGGGCTGAAACACATTAGAATGGACTCAAAAGAGATTGCGGTACTTGCTGGAGTGCATATTAAATTTTCTCTTCAACAGCTTCCACAGCAGATTCTCTTTCTCTCACTCTGCTTGTGTGGCCTGCCTGCCGGATAGCTTTGGCCGTAGTTCAAATAGTTCAGTGACCACAGTGCACATATGCAAAAAAAGCACACTCATATACAAACACATACATATGGATGTATGGATGTGTGCTGCTGGAGAATTTGATTGCGGGCAAAGAATGAGAATGAGAATAGGCTGCACACACAAACACACACACAGAAAAGCAGCAAAAATTGCAGCAACAATGTGAATGGAGCCGCACAACAATAGCAGCGGGAGCAGCAGCAGAAAACAGCAAAAAAGCGGAAAAAAGTGAAGAACTAAATTGTAAATCGAAATTCCAAGAAGTGAGCTTTGAGATTCGGTTCTTTTTTTTAAGCGCCTGACGTCGGACGACATACGGTCGTGCATGTGTGTGCGTACGAGTGTATCTGCAAACACATAAAAGCCCATGAGTGTATAACAAGCGTTTGAGATACATTCGCGCGCGCGCGCGCAAATGCTTAAAATCTGGGTGGAGGGGCTGGCTGGGCGGGCGGTCCCAGTGTACGTGCATGTGTGTGGCAGGCGGTAAAAGGGGCAAAGGAAGCTGAAGAAGGCGCGCAATGCAATTAGAAGGAAGGTACAAAGCGGAGAGCCAGCAATTTTATGTCTAGGTGAGTTATGTATGCCCCACACACACAGATCCAAATGTATGCATGACGACAGTGAAAGCTTGCTTTGAGGGACACCAAGTACTTTAAACTTATGGAAGGTACATATGTATGTTTCTTTTGAACGTAACAAAATATACAAAAGTTAGTCCCCCAAGGCGGCTTCCACTGTACATTCCCAGCTATTTACATATTGGCGTATGACGCGGACTCCCCCAAAAATTTGCATTACAAATTTTTGTCGAAGGTGTCGACAGTCTGTCATCGAAGAATTGCGTCTCCTCCCTTCTCCAGCCCCTGGCCATGATCTAAAAATACTCTCTTCAGGCCCCAACAGACAAAAGGTAGGGGAAATCAAAGAGTACATAAGGACATCCGAAAGAGGAATCGACAAAAACTAATCAGAAAAACACCCAATGCAAACGCACATAGACAAAGAGCAGAAAAAGGAGCAGAGAAGGATCGCATGAGAAACAGTTAGACAAGGATAGCGGCAGGGAATGACCCGTCTCGCCCTCTCCTTACCCATCCCTCTATGTGCTCCTGCCTCAATACATGTGTTCAATCAGCTGATCAAGAGCCCAAGGAGCCGAAGGATATGAGCAGCAAAGAAAAGGAATTAGTCCTGCTGAGAACGGCTCGTGTGTGTGTGTGTCACGAGCAGGAGGCAGGAGGCAGGAGCAGGAGAAGGTGAACGGGAATAGAGGGAACGGGGACAACAACGTGCGCGCGCAAATTCCTTAACACGAGCTCGACTGGTCGCCTCTTCCATGTGTGCGTGTATATGTGTGGGAATGAGTGAGAATCGTTGCGGAGAATGGTTGGAGAAGAGTGGGGGAAGGGAATCCGCAGCCGCAGCGGACGCGGCGCTGAGATTTCTTGCAGTCGACGAAGTGCAGCGGAGAGCGGGCAGCGCGCAGCGCAGCGAAGAAGTAGGTGAAGAGCAGGGCCACAGAATGAGTGTGCAAGGAGGAATAGGAGTAGGGGCAGGAGGTTTTTGCGCCAAAATATTGTACATGTATGCAGGACTCGTTTAAGGAGTTTGGCGTTCAATATGTATTGGTGCCTCTGTCTGCGAGTCTGTTTATCTTTCAGTTCTTCGCCTTCGTCTCCTCCTGCTCCCACCACACTCTTGCTTGTGATTTCTTGCAGTCTTTGTCGCTCCTTCGATTGTTGTTGTTGTTGTTGCTCTTCTTTCTGCTGCTGTCCGGTTGTCCTTTTGCCTTCTCTTTGGCTGCGCCGCATTTGTTGTTGCTGCTACTTTTTATACCCTTGCCGAGGGTATGATTATTTTTCATCAGATGTGTGAAGAGCAGCGATGAAGCCCTACCGATCTGAAAATTGTCTAAAACTCCCCCCAGAATCTTTGCCATTGGGTTCAGACAGTATATAGAACGGATTTCCATATCTTATTGCAGCCATAGGAACAATCGGTCAATAATCGAAGATATTCAACAAGCTTCATAGCATATCTAAACAGTATCCAAATCGGATGAATACGTAATGTGTCCCGTAACAATGGTATCGGCAAGGGTATCCACACTTTCGACGCCTTTTTTCTCGTTTCAGCCGCGTTCTGTATATCTGGTTGCCTTTTCCTTCTCCGTCTTGTCTACAAACCGATTGTGAGAAATATTCTCAAGATACTTTTCGCGTTACTTGACTTTCGGCTGCGTGTGTAGGTCCCCGGTGCCTCTTTCCGTGCCCCCTCCCACTGCGGCTGGGCTGCTCTCCCGCTTTTATGGTCTTCCTCCACTAATTGATTCTCTGCATAAATTTTATTTAAAGCTTTAATAAATGTCAAAATAAGCAATTCATTTCGATGTTAGAGAACGCATTCATTCACACGCACACACTCACGCACACCAATGGACCAACGGGACGGACGGAGGGACAGTGTCCGCCAAATGAAGCTTTCTCGCCGGCAATCAATTGTCGGGTTCAGAGTTTAAATGCGCTCCGAGCCGGAGCCGAAGAAAGCTCAAAGAGGAAATCAATTGTCCATTAACTACGGCTGGAATCGTTCTCGGATGGGGTGCGCTCTTCTCACGTCTCCTTGGGTGGGTCTTGTGTCATTATATGAGAAGGGAAGGGTCTATGGCATCAAGGAGGAAGTAAGTGCCCTGTCAAAGAAAGGATGATTGGATCAACTTAATATTTAAGGTATATAATTATTGATAACTAATTGATTACTGCGTATTTATACTAGTTGGTGATTTATTCTCATACATGTATGCAGATGTAGAGCCGGAAGAGAGGCACACCTGAAATTTCAACATTCCTGCATTCCTCTTGCATTAGAACCCCCATGAACCGTCCTATGCTGGTGACGCTGATAAGCTGGGCCCAAGCTTCTCCCTCCTCTGCCCCCACATGCTGCAGTTGTTTGTTTGTTGGCAAACCTCTCTCCCTCTTCCCATCTCTCTCTTTCTCTAGCCATTGCGTGATATGGAATATCTCGACTATAATACAGAAAGCAGTCTCAGGAAGTACTAATCAACGATGCTTTCAGTTTTCAGTGCAACACTCTCCCAGTCGCCCGCTCTTGCTCTCCTTCCTGCTCTGCTCCCTCTCTATATTTATAACGGCTGGAGCGGTATAACAAAAGTTAGTATTGTATGGAAGAAACAGAAACAACAAAAATAGCGGGGGAAAAAGGTAGTAGGAGGGGGACTCTGTATGTGGATGGCGATGTCGTCGCTGTACCCGTCGTCTAATGAGCGAACAATGTTCTTGACACGCTTAGATATGAATTTTTATTTTTATTTGCATACCCTAGCAGGAACAGAGGGTGTAACAGTTCTGTCCCTTCGGGAGTTCACGCATTTCCGAGATTATATTGTAGGAATCTTCAGTGTCGGAAAAACTTGAATGTTTGATTTGAACTTAAAAAAAATTGTACTTTAATATTCAACAATATTATGCTGAAATTCTGAATACTAAAGATCAATCATCAGAGTATTTTTTAGTAAGAGAAATGTTTGTTTTTCCAAACCCCAGACATTTTTATTGATTATAAATCTCCACGATCCTGATAATTTTGTTATTCAGATCTTTGGCTGATATATAGATAGGGTATCTACGCTTCAGATTCCTCCGCCAGAACTTCTTCTTTGTTTATAGCACACAATTTTATGACTTGTTCGCATTTCAATTCGATTTTGATATGCCTGTCGCACATATTGGGGTTTTCAGGCCATACTCATGCAGAGACCTCATGGACCCATGGCAAAAATAAAGATTAGATTAGAAGACGGCGACTGATCATCTGCCTGCCACATTGCATCCATGCCACAATCGATGCCCGCCCCGCTGCGTGCCACTTGAGTTTCCCATGCCCAAGCCCTGGGTAGACAGACTCCACACCACTCCACACTCCAATGTGATCTTTTGCGAAATTGGGAAAAAAAGAAGTAAGGTTTTCCCATGGCACCCCCTCCCGGGCTTGGCCCGTTCGCATTGTCTGGGCCAAAATACAATTAGTTTGTGTTTTACTGGCAATTTTCTATATAATTTGAATAGTAGCCGCTCTACCGAACCATTGTCCTGGTCAAGTGGTTGGCCATTTATCAGGACATGAGCTCGCCTTGTGCTCGGCACATTGCCAAATCCGAATCCATTTTCATTTCCATCTCCCTTTCCATTCCATCCCGGCTTTGTTCGGGGATCTCTGCTCGGTTTTGTTTTCGCCAAAAAGCAATTTGGGTCACAATGTGTGTGCTCGAAACTAAAACAAGTGCCACACAACACACAATGCAACAGTTTTTGATCTTCTTTCTGTCTGTCGGAATGTCCGCCTGTCGGACAGTGCCAAAATGTTGTTGTTCTTGTCACATGCTGCAACACGGGACTCGACTCGGCTCGACTCCGGAATGGAATGGTTCCCACACAGCAGGCTGCTGAAATTCTTTCCCATTTTTCGGTTTTTTACGAGCCCTGGGATGACTTCTCAAGTGCTTCGGCTTTTTGGCGCGCTAATCTTTGATGGTGACATTGGTATAGGGGTCCCATAACCATGTCATAAAGTGGAAAGACAAAAGATACTACAGATATTATGATACATACATATATTATGCCTTAAAGGCAAGATTGCTATGCCTTTTGATTATAGTAGTTCAGGAACAGTTGGGGGGATCGCATGGGGATATAAGAGAAATTATCATCCATGAAGGATCATATCATATATTTTGAGACCAATTAACCCAACCGAATTTCGATTTAGACTTTCTATAAATATTCCAAAAATGTTTTACCAATTCGAAAGTAATAATCCAAGATCACTGAAAGATCATCTAGAATAATCCCTCGTTTGGATTTGTTATCCAATAACATTCTCATTTTATTTGGGTTTCAAACCCTACTCAACCCTTTTTGGATGATGGTCAATATTTATTTGTATATTAATATCAGCCACGCGACTGACCCACGTACTACCACGTACCACTGACCGATGGTCAAGCTAATTTTCTGGCCCGCACACGGCCCCTGGTCCCATGCCAATTTATAGATAGCCTTGGGAAATGTTTGAAATTAATCAAGAGAAAACAAAAAAGGAGAAAGGGTTAACCCCTGGGCGGTGGCGAATCCTGTATGCTCGATCTTCTATCCTTTCATAAACTACCTCCCTCCCTGTACACGCAGCGTGTAATTAATTGATTAACATTCTTAGGGATAGCATTGCCCTGTGCTGTGGATTGATGTGAGACGATCTTATCGCGTTACATACTCGACTCGACGCGAGGCGAGGCCTTCAACACATTTTCTCCTCACTCCACACAACCCCTTTCTTCCGAGAGATGTCGGCGCCTGGGATCAGCGATTTGTTTGTCTTGGACCAGATCTGGGACAATAGGAATGGGATAGGCGGCAAGGCTGCAGGGCAGAGACTGAGGCAGAGGGAACACTGGACATCGTCATTCTCCAGAGATCCACTCTAATGCGCGCTGATCTTAATCTTCATCTTGCCTAATGCGCAGTTTTCGTGGTTCTCGGAATTCGGACATACATATGACAGAGAGGCTACAATACGAGTAGGTTAAGGGAAATCAGTCAAGATTGTCCTGGTCCAGTAATTTTTCAATGTCTCTAGGAATTACACAGCACATTAGATGCCATCGATGATGTCTTCGTGGTTGTTGCTGGCTGCCGGTTGCCGGTTGCATAATCATCATCAGAGGAGAAACGAAACCCAAAAACGGTTTTCCCATTCTCCTCCACAGTCAGAAGTTGCGGCAGCTGCCCAAAAGTTGTGTGCAGCAGCACCCCTCGCAAGGAGCAGATTTCGCACCATTCCCAGACGGTGGGACACGACAGAACGGGATGGTATAGGATAGGATGGGTCTGAGGACCTGAAGGTAAAGGACCTTGCTTGCCTTGGAAGGGGGAAAGCAAGAAGGAAGAAAGGAAGGAACCAAGTCTCAGCTTGGGACAGCCAATTGCATTGTTTTACTAACAACATCAAAGTTATGACAAGATTTTGTCTATCACATGCCCCCGTCCCCGAACCAGGCAGGAGGGTTAGGAGGGATGCCAGCGATCGACGGAGTGAGAGTGTCGTGTCTGTCTATCTGGCAGGATGACTGACAGGCAGAGGCAGAGGCAGCCTTGTATCTCGTGTCTCTCGTGGAAATGCATTACGATTCGAATTTCAAATTTAATCGCATATACAAATTTTATTTATGTGACATGGGTATGGGTGCATTTCCACGTAACCTTGGGATGAAAGTGGGAAAAGAAAACTTGAAGATCACCGAAGATCGACCCGAATACATCAGCAAATGGTCCATGTCGATTTGCAATTGCCTTTTGCCCCATTCCTCATGCAGTTTCCGAAGGTGTGGTGGTAGTTCTGGAACGGAGAAAGTTGATCTTCTGGGAAGAAATCTAGATCACTAAGAAATTTCCGCCTGCGAAAAGTAATCTCATGCAATTCTGTGATCAATCTCAATGACATATGTATTCTATTGGATCTGATCTGTCAATAATCGTTTTATTCATTGATAAATTTAAGTGAGAAATATCAATATCTTTTGATCTTTCTGATATAAAACTAAAATGATTTATGGTTTAAAAGTTATTTATGATTTCCCAAAATACCACAGAATGATCGATATCATCTCAAATATCAAATTACCAGATCGATCAAAAGTAACGTCCGCAAAAGGTAGAAACCTTAAAGGATAATCCCAGCGAGGAAATGGAATGATCTATAATTTTTCACCTAATTGAATGATCTTTGAGTAATTTATTTCTCTCCCAAAAATAGATCTACCAACGATGATCTCTTCTTAAAAATCTCCCATTACCAGATGGCAACAAACATCTCCATTTCTAGATAACATTAGTATTGGATATTGAATGATCAATGGCAGATTTTCTACTTTCGATCCCCTGAGTGGGCGATGATCCTCTCTTGGAACTGAAAACCGCAGCAGAAAGTACTACCAGCAAAAATATTGAGGGCGTTACAAGTGCAATCACATGCTCATCTCCACGTGGATCCTCATTTGAGGATCGTTGTTCTGCAATCTTTTGCTGGAATATCGATAATTGCACACACATTCAACGTCCATTGTGAGGCTCTGGAACAATGGCCAAATGACGTTTATGAAAAAGATCGATCCATCAACGGATCCTAAACATATATCCTCGCCATATGTGTGCAATATTAATCTGCGAGCAAAATTTCTGTGGGGGTTCTACTTGTCTTTTTCTCTTTCTGCTTGTTGATGCTTGTCAGCACCGGACTGCCACAAATGAAGTCATTGTCAGCAGTTGTCAATGCAGCCACGCCCAACGCCCCACGCACCATGCACCAGCAACTCTATGTAGATGAAAATTCAAAAAAAAAAAATTGGAAAATAATTCCCAAATTATGGGTAAAAATGGTTAAAAACAATCCTCGAGCTGCCACTGAGAGTGGAAAAGGTTTTCGGGTTTTGGTCTGAAAGGAGTGTCCGCTGATCCAACCCATAATTAACTATTCAAACAATAGGCATATACAAAAGGATCTGCAATCAAACACACACACACACACGGAACAGAGAACCCACTCGGAACTTGGTCTTTCGAGTCACGTTTGCTGACACAAATCCTTCTTAGGAAAGGCAATATTTCCTAGTCATTGCCCATGATCAACATCAAACATCATCATCATCAGCAGCAGCAAGAGCACCAGCAACAGCAACAGCAACAGAAACAGAAACCTGAGTGAACCTGAGAGATGGGAAACCTTATTGACAGGCCCAATGCCCAAGGCCCAAGCCCCGTGCATACCAAAGCAGATTGCGCAGATTTCAAAAATGTTAGAAACGAGAGGCATGGCACAGAACACAACAACAGAAGAAACATCGATGATTATGAGTACGTGAGTTCTGTCTACCTATTGTTCAGATCCGATCCGATGCGATCCGATCCCCGAACTCTCTGTTGCTGCAACCTGTTCTGTGCATTCGGCAGCGTAAGGTGTGCCTCGCCCTCCCTCTCCCCTGGATCACACCTATTTCTACATTTCTACATATAGTATTGTATGTGCTACCCCGTTCCCTGGCTCTGGTGTCCGTTCCCAGCGTGTGTGTGTCGCTTGCCAAGCATCAGTCCATAGCCTTGACAGAGCCTGCCTCATAATTCACTCACTGCAGGTTTGAATTTCTTAAAAATAACTTCGTTTGCATGACATGTCTCTCTCTCTCTCTGTCTCTCTGTCTGTCTGCGACTTGGGACTTTGGATTGCCACTGAGAACAGAACTCCAACTGGGGTCCGGACCGGATCGTCTTTGGTATTTCTTTGGGGTCTTCAGATATTAAAAATGTATACGAGAATACGACTATATATGTACATATATGTGGTATATGAATAGTTCTGTGTCTGCTGATTGCCTGCCGCCGACTCTTGATTGCTGAGTGAGTGCTATGGGATATATAATATATAATGTTCCGTAGATCATATTTATGGGAATGGGTTTATTAGCTTGAAATTTTTTTGCTTGAAATTTGAGTTTGTTTACTTCGTTTAAGACAAAGGAAACTAAATGAGATTGTATAATGATATTCAATTAAAATTACAATCGGAATGTAGTACCGAAATTGAGTGCTTAAATATCTCTCTCAATATACATCGTATATTACATCTGTGAGTCCTTGGAAAGGACTATTCTATTTACATTAATTTGAAATCTTAATTAGCAACTCTTTCTTCCTTCCTTCCTTCCTTTTTCGGATCCTCAATGGAAATGTATAATTTGCCACGTTCTCTCTCGTCGTGTCTGTCCTCACGCCCACCAGCAACGAACAGGGACCGTGATCTGCATTTTTCGGGGGAATCCTTTCAATTTGGCACGTGTGCCGGATACAATTTTCACCATTCGAAATTGCCATGGAAATCGAGAGGCACGCTCTATAATCCTACGTTCTGTACGTACAAATATTTTTGGGCCCGCATAAAATGTATTTATATGGAGGACAAAATTGTTAATATGCATCGCTTACAATGGGGTCCTTTGAAAGGATGCGATTGTATTTGCATTAGAAGTGGCATTGTTTGGGCCGGCATCAGGCATCAGGATATCAAACATAAATGCTAGAGCCCCGGCATCAGGATACTCTGTGTAGAGGGGGTGTGTGTGTGAGTGTGTGCGCGCCAGCAGATTCTTTTGTCAGTCAAAAGCGCGAAAGTGTGGCGCAGGCGCAGCAGGATCTGAGCGCACGTGCGCTTAGGTCCTGCGCAAAATGGGAATCGCTTCAAAGGGAATATGAATCGGAATATTGAGCGAGAGACCATTCAGGGTTGAATGAGGCGCTTCGCCCCCTGGATTCTGAATTGGAAAAATGAGAACAAGTGAACGCCATTTCCGCAGGGCAAACAAAATTGATATGCCATGGTGGTGGTGGTGGTACTCCTGCTGGTGGCATGAGGTGGTGGTGGTGTTATCCTGGGTGTACACCCTCCAGCATACGTAGCTGGTATCCTGGGAGCAGTACAGTGCGCAAAACCAGCGCCAGGATAATGCGCGTGTGAATCTAACGGCTGTCTGCGAGTGCCAGGCGAGAGTGCGCGAGAGGGTGGCTGGACTGCTGGTGCTAATCGTGGTGTCGTTGGTGGTGGTGGCTTCTATATTTTGGGGTGGTTGCCAACCCCCAAGGATATGGCACGGGCCCGTTGTAAGTTGTAAGCAGGCAAGGCAGGTGCAAGGCTCATGGCTCATGATGGCTCATGGCTCATGCCTCATGCTGGTGGCGCGGTGGCTGATTTCCCGTTGATGATACTCTCGCTGCTGATGCTCCGATGCTACTCCTACGGGTGGCAGCTGCTGCTTCCTGCTCCTGCTCCTGCTCGTGCTCGAGCTCGTGCTGCATGTCCTTGTCGAGTCAATGACCGAGTAGCTTAATCAGTGCGGGGTCTGTGCTCTGATTACATGGGTGACATAAATCAGAGCGGCTGGCAGGGCAGCTGCAAAAAGCTTTGCTCCCCCCGCCGTCTAAACAAACTCGAGGCGCAGCTGGGTACAGTCTCGATGGGATGGATGGCTGGCAGAGTATTCGGGCATCAGGACAATAGTCAAATTTGTGCAACAGAACGGCAAGAAACTGACCACAGAGCCAGAGCACACATTGTCGGGCACACCGGGCCTGCCGGGCAGCGGCACGAGACAAGGAAGTCTCTCTCTTTGCTCAATCTGCAGATCCAGATCCCCTAAAATCATATAAATTACTGGCAGGACATTAGCTGCGCACAACGGTAATCATTGCGCAATGTCACCAACGAAACGGACGGACAGAACTGTGCAAAAATGTTGTTGTGGAAGAAGAAATGGAATCGGAATCAAGAAATCAACAATGCAGCAAACAAAGACGAGGCAAGGAAAATCAGTGCAACACCGGGCCCCGGCCGGCTCCTGGCGCACATCTTGCAGTTTTCCCTCCGCTCGGCTGCTCCGCCAGGACAATGGGCTCGATGTTTATGCCATTATTCTTCCGGCGCACCTCGGCTATTGTCCTGCCCCAGTGATGCTGATGCCCGGCAGCCTCGCTTGGTTCTTGGCTTCGTGGTTCGTGGGTCGGGCTTCCATCCCCCGAGTATCCCTCTTCCGTCTCCAAAATGCAATCATTGTAATCGATTTTGCACAATTTCTCGAATGCCCAAGACACTCGTCAAGACGGCCACAGCGAATGTCTTAGGGGTAGGTTAGTTTTTACTTGCTAGGAGGCTAAGGGCTAGGGGCCACTAGGAAGCTAGACGCCGCCACCTGGAAGAAGAACCCCGAGTTTCATCCCCCTTGAATGTCAACGTGCCACAGCTGATCGTCGTAGCTCGTGCCAAAGTGCGCGGGGTTTTTCTTTTTTTTTTTTTTGTTCCTGTTTCTTGTTTCTTCCTTCTTGAAGGAGGCAAAACTGTAACACAGCCAAGCGAAGCGATCCGGTAAATGCAGCAAATAATGAGGTCCTTCCAGCCGGCATCTCTCCTACTCCTTCGCCCCGCGCGTCAGAGTCAGCCTGACACCTTCAATTTGTACCCAGGCCGTGGCACAAGCCACTCCACTCCGCTCCGCCAAACATCTGTCCCATATTTTGTGCGGTTTTAATGTGCCTTCGGACTATCATCCTTCTCTGGGGCGAGTGCGAGTGTAGCTTATCGCAGGGCGACAAATTCGGTAAGTGATCCCCCCGGCTAAAAGCCCCACAGTTAAAAGCCGAACGGAGGAACCCCAACCCCCAAATGCTCACTATTTTTACAGTCAATTGGGGGATTGTTAGTTGGCTAATGAGTTCGATTATTGGGGGAAGGGTTGCTCGGAGGGCTCCAATTGAATTCTTGTTTAGCATAATTGTGCTTAATTCGAAATTATTAACCTGCGGTCCCCCCAATCCCCAATACATTTTCATAAATACTTAATGGACTCAAGGTGAAAATTATATGGCACCCTCCTATGCAAATGAAAGCAGGCTTAAAGGCCTTAAGCAGCTTGCAGTTGGATTTTCCGTTAAAGGCAATAACAATAAATGAAGTTCGACGTTCGAACCATTGAAGTTTCATTAGGGGTAATCCCTTAAATAATCCGCAAATTGATGGAACAACTTGATGACATAATCTTGGGTAAAGAAATGTTGATAAAATATTTACTATTTCCTAAGTACAGGAATGTTCTCTATCTATCGATGGATTGTTCATTTATAACCCATTTCTATGGTGGCAATCTAAATATAGCTATAATTCTGGGGCTGTATCTAATCCCCTATTGCTTATCACGTGCTATAGTTTTTCTGGGAAGTTTCTGCATTTTTTATGGGTACGGGCATGGGGTATCTATCGTTTATATAGATACGGCTGTCTATGTGGCACGCTCTAAGGAAGTTCAATGAACTGTTTGCTTTGCCCAGACACAGGCACAGACACAGACACAGACCCTAACCTAAGACAGTAGCAAGATAAGTGCCCCACATATGGATCGACTTCCCATTTTCCACCCCGACTCACTCGTTCACGCTCCACTCCCCTCTCCAGTCTAATGGAACTGCTGTTTCAGCGGCATATTAATAACATTTGGGGTCATTGTCACGCCGGCAGTTCCATTTATTTACGACTGCCAGAGCCACATATAAATGTCCGCAACTGTCTTCTTTCTTCGCATTTCCATTTCCCCAATTTCCCTCCCTCAAAGGAAAGGAAAAACCCCCCTATGAACAGTGGAGGAAAATTATTTAGAGAACTAGGGCTATGCTGAGTTTTGGGGGACGATTGCAATGAGAAGAACACAATCTACATATAATATCATGTGTTATAATTACCTAAGAAACGTTCACATTTTCCTTGAAGTTCGACCAAAAGTGTAATTCGAAAACAATGCTGAAAGATTTCAAAAATCATGTTTTTAAAGATAGCGATCTTTAAGTCTTTTCAGACCCCACATTTCTAGGGATCTTAAACCAGTAATATTTGATGTTAAGGTCTCATATTTCCCATCCTCAAAGGTAGGTGACTTTCATCTATGCTCTTAAAAAGATTAGGTCCAAGGGGGTATCAGGAATTCCAGTTTTCTTTCACTGCCAGCCTCATCAATATTCTAGGCAATGCTCTTGAGCTGTGCCATGGAACTCTTGTGGTGGGCTTAGTCGATCGATCGGGTGGTAGTTGGTGGTGTTGTTGGTGCTCTTGAGGATGGTGATGGTGCTGTGCTGGTTGTGGTACTGGTAATGGTACTCGTACTGGTGGTGCTTTACTGCTAATACGAGTTCGAGTCGAATTCGAGGATCAAGTTGAACCCTCCTCCTGGGCAAAGGAACTGGCATCGAGCAGCTGCGCCCCTGGCTCAGACTTTTGGAGAGATTTTCCCTGGCCTCTGGCTCTCGGTCTGACTCTGGCTGTTGCTGTTGCTGTGGCCCTCCTTTTGCTCCTTTGCCACGATTCATTAAATTTTTGCTTCATTCCAAATGCGATTGCATGCCTCTGTGTCCTTCCATAAGAATGTGTGTGTGTGTGTGTCTGTGTAAGGAGCAGGATTACTTATGGGCGATCGAGGTGGCATATGCGTTTTCTTGGCGCGAGCTATGTGGCAAATGCACACGCAAGGAAGCCAACGAAGCGAAGGAAGGAGGCAGGCAAGCAACCAAATGAAGAAGGAAGGAAGGAAGCAAGGTATGTGGCAAGAAGGGGAGGCAGACAGGCTGGCACACACACAAAAACTAGGGAGAAGGAGAAATGGCATAATGAAAACTTTGTGCCCATGGGGTGACGTACACCAGGGTTCTCCTCCTCATCAGGATCAGGATCGGGCGAAGGAACTGGAGAAGGATCAGGATCAGTATCAGCAGCAGCAGCCAGCAGCCAGCAGCCAGCAGCCGGTGGTGCTTTTTATTTCTGGTGTAGAAATGCGCGCAAAATGCAAAAATCTCGGCAGCATAAAAAATTGTATGTGAAAAGTAATCAAAAAAGTGCAAGGATCATTTCTTCCTTTTGGCTTGTGTGTGCGAGTGTATGAGTGTGCGAAGATATGCAAAAATAATGCGCTTTATAGCAAAAAAACACACATTGACACATACATAGAGAGATATGTGTAGACCCAGATCTAAGGAAGACACACAAGCTATCCATTAATGAGAGAAACATTTCCTTCCTTAGGGGGGAGAGCCTCAATTGCTTGAGGTCTTTGGCACCGTTGCAGCAGAAGCAGCAGCAGCAGCAGCAGCTGCCCCTGATACCCCTGCTGCAGCAGTGGATGTGTGGCAGCGTCTGCGGCAAACTGTGGCAAAATGGAAAGAAAATTATGAAGCTGCAACAATGCTAGATGCCGGCTGCTGGTTGTCATTGATAATCTAGAAGGAGTCCCCGGGCCGTTGTCCCGTGCCAAGATATATTCGCCGATCCAAGGGAACGGACTCCAGGCCTTGGGTTGGCTTGACTTTCTTCGTCGTTCTCTTTGGAGATTTATTTGCCAGAAGGTAGTGCCCGAGAGTGAGGGAGAGAGGCGTGTGTGGACATATTGTGACGTGTCACGCCCAGGGAGTTCGAGGAGTCCCTCTCTATCAATAGGAGCTAATTATTTTGGCATTGTTCCAACAGGGGGTTTTCCCTTTTGGCAAGCTGCGTTCCTGTTTTTGGTGGAGTCTGCGTGGAAGGAAGTGGTCCCGACTCTACTTCCAGGCGGGACATCAATTAGAGAGAAAGTGTCAAGTCAGATGAAAGAGAAACCAGCTTCATTAGCAGGTTCTACAGTATTTCAGCTTGCACACACTTTCCTTTCTTCCTTCTTGGCAGCAAAGCAGATTTGCATAGAGCGCAACTCTCTCTCCTTCTCTCCTTTCATCTCTAATAAGCCAAAGAAAGCCCACCCGCCAACATCTCAACACCTTGATGGCAAACAAAAGGGAACTGGCAACCTCTCATTTCCCTAATCAAAGTTGATCGGAAAAAGTACCCTGGTGAAATGCAAATCTGCGTAAAACTTCAAACCAATTAACTTGCTACCCGAAAAGAAAGCAACTTAAAACGCCTTGCGGCCATAGCCGAGGCACTCTCCACATGGGCCAGATTTGAATGAGAAAAGCCCATCAGGATAGCCCCCAAGAGAGACTTACACTGGGATATGGCACACGCGGCCATTCAGCGCCAACGAAACGGAAAATTCCAGGCAAAAGCTGGTGGAAAATGCAAATGGGCTTAGCTTCCAGATAGAGACCGAGAACCCTTTCACCTTTCCCTTGGGCTCATTAGACGTTTATTGATCTACGGCAGGAGGCAATCAAATTCACATTTCGCAACATTAACATGACAATGGATGCGCACCGATGCGTTGCTAACCGATTGCGGCGCAGTTCTACCGATCGATGGATGGATCGATCGATCCCTGAACCGAGTTCCAACTGTGCCCGGAGCAGAACCGAGAGACTTGAGACTCGAGACTCGGGAGTCGAGAGAGAGCCAGCTGAGAATTCGCAATAGAAGCGCGCGCGCGCTTAAAAAATGCAATTAAATCCCCTTTGCTGGGGTCTGTCTGTCGGTTTTTTTTCCCCTGTCCTCCCCATAGAAATTTGTAGCAAACGTCTTTGGTTTTCTGGGTTCTTGATATAGCCGTGTACCCCTTGGAACCCGTGTTCAGAAGGCAACCCAAGGCAACGCAACCCTTCCTGGTCTTACCCTTTTCCCTTGGCTTTGTCTGAGGTCCCTGCTATTCTTAGGGTGTGGCAAGGTGAGGCAAGGTGAGGTAGAGTAAGGTTACCTACCTCCTATCCTCAGAGCGCAATGTGTCATGGGGTTTTGTTTGTGTTTTTTCGCAATTGATTTGCGGAGAAAGCATCGATTGTAGGGTAATTGTGCAAAAATTGGGAAAAGTCACAGGAGACATCCGCATCCGCACATTTTATTTGGGAAATGTCAAACGGGGAGGAACATTACCGAGCTCCGATGAACACGTGATGGCAAATAACTTGGCAAAGATGTGTGTGCCTTGGAAAGAAAACCATTGAGGGATTTTCGAGGTAGATACTGGAATTGAAAGCTACCTCTAAAGCCCCCACTACATATTCCAATTTCCTTGGAATTTTCTATCTTACAAAATTAAAATTGCAGCTGTCCTTCAAGTATTTCAAGATAGTACTTCCGATAACTCCCCCTTAATATGATTTATGACTTTCATATCAAACTAGAAAACAGTATTACTTCATGAATAGAAGTAAAGACCTAGTCGAAAGCCGTAGCATGCCCCATTATGGGGCAATCGAGGGCTCAACGCGAAGAGACAAGCCAAGCAAATAAATACTGTAATTACATTTACATAAAGTTGGAAGCAACCCAAAAAAAAGATAGGGAACTATCCAACAACTGACCCACTTTCACCGCAAGAGAACGTTCCCATCAGTGTATCAAAGGAATCCCACGACGAAATCAAGGAAAGTGAAATTGTAGCACTCTCGACTCTCGACTCTCGACTCTGGCTCAACCCTCTATCGAAGCGACCCTTGGCACTGATCAAAGCTGCACAGCTGCTATTTATTTAATTACCAAATATTTATTGAACATACATTACGGTTAATATCATGCTGCTATTCTCCCTCTTGCCTCTCGCCTCTTGGGAAAGGGATCGCGATTTGGGTGCGTCACGAATTTTTGCAATTTGCTAGGACTCTTCCGAACAAACAATGATCATTTCGCATACAACCCCAACCCCGAAGCCGAACACGAACCCCAGACTTTGTCTCAGGTTTTTTGCCCAAGATTAGGTAAGGAAAAAGTAGGTCCTTTGGGGTGCCGATTCCCATCGATTGGGAATTTGAATCGATCTGAAGATCTGCGCATGCGCACCCTTCAATGAAGGTTTTTCCATATGCATGGCCCAGGGATTTTCTCGTGTTTTTTTCTTCCCATTCTTTGGCGAATAATTTATTGCGTTTCTGGAATTGGAAATTGCAGTTTTGCAATTTGAATTTAAGGCGTTTGGGAGGGTTTGATCCCAAAAGGGATAATTAGAAATTCCAATTCCAGAATCACATATGACAGAGACAGATGTCAGCTTTCGGATTCCTCTGCAACGCAATAAACCCTAATTAATATTTATTGCGAAAAGAAATTCATGAAAAAGTATCTCAAATTGAGTGTCATAAGCTATTTTCCCTCTGGCACTTTTATTTACATTTATTACAGGGAAAAAATCGTCGAAAAAAATGTCTCCCATTGTGGTATTTTTTTATATTTTTTTCTTATTGAGACTTCTTGCGCCCGAACACGCTTCGGCCTGCCAAATAAAGCATTTTGTTAAGCTAATTTTTATCCCATTTCGAACAAAACAATTTCCCTCAAATGAAAATGCTTTTTTCTTGTCTTTTCTTTTTTTTCCTCCTCTTGTCTCTCCCTTTTCCCTGTCATGTAAAGAAAGTGCCGCCCCATGGTATGCCATTGATAGGCCTGCGGAAAAAAACAACAAAAAACAGTCAAAAATTATGTTATAAATTATAAGAAAAAGGGTAAATTCATGTTGAAAATTTCAAGTGTTTTGTAATAAGGAGCGGCAGCAGCGCAGTCGAAACCAAAAAAACAAAAACAAAAAAATGCATCAACCCCAAAGATTTTTATGAACAAAAAAAAAGAAGGAGAACTGCGTACAAAAGATGTCAAGAAAAAATGGAAAGAAAGAATGGAAAAAGTTTGCTTGATTATATTCCTTGTTTATGGGCGTATACCCTTCCCATAGGGTAACCCCCTCCGTTAAGATGCTTGGTACGATGGTGAGCACTATCGACTGTCGAGGTTTCTATGGCTATAGATTGTTCAGACTTTTTGAAGGTTAAGAGAAAGACCTAAACAGATTAATGAATGACATGCAATACGCTACATATTATTAGACCCTAGCATATATATCCTGAACCAATCTAATTGGACTTAAAAGTTCCATTCGTTTTCTTCCTTCCTTAAAATCCCCATGTGATCTGATTTTTCAGAGTATTCAAGATTCGTTGAATCCTGGGAGCCGAAATCTTGATTCCTTTTGACTGTTTATTGTGTTTGCGCTGCGCTATGCAGCATAATGACGATGATCATGATACCCAACCCAAGGAACAGCATAAACCCAGGTCCCAAATCCCACAAGAGCTACAAATTGCCGTTACCCGCGAATGCAGCCAAGCGGCTGCAATCCCAAGAAAAACATGGAAAAAAGCTAAGAAAGAGTTACCCAAAGATCCAGTGGATGGACGGGAGAGCAGAGGGGAGAGGAACCAGCGAATGCTCGTAACCTTGCGCCAGTCACTCACCCAGAGCCTGCCAGACCACCCCTCTCAAAAGGGGAAACAAATGAAAAAAATGAAAACCTCACCCTCCTTTTGGCAGAGCGCTGATACGAGTATGCCAGAAATAGCATCAGTTCACCCAGTCCAAGCGTCACCAGTCGTCCTACAGATCTACAGTCCTACAATCCTCCAGCAGCAGCAGGAGCACCAACACCATCAGCATTCGCATCTCAGTGCTGGGCCCTGGCATTGAGTAGCTCTAAGTAAACCCAAAGATTTCACACGCCACGCCGTCAAAGGCGTCAGGCTCATGTTTTTTTTTCTCCTCCTCTCTCTCTGCCTCTGGAGAGATGGTTGTGCTGTGTAGTTTTCTGGGAGGGTCTGGCGGCGGGATGCTGGCAAATGCAGTTTTTTACTTGACGCCTTGGCACAAAGCTGCTGCATAATCATCATCATCATCACCATCCACAGCCGCCAGACCCAGACCCAGACCCATACCAGACCCAGACCCAGACCCAGACGCAGACCCTTATCAGGCGTTGGGAGTGCGAAAAATCGGTGTGGAAAAATCTCATTTGAATATCCTCCGGGCACCCATTGGATTGGGAAATGGAAAATTGTGCTGCGAGGTCTTGTCGCTGCACAAATTAATGAATATTTCCGAATACTTTATGAGCCATGGTTAAACAACGGGCAAAATGCATTACTAATTCAGCGATCATCATTTGCATGGGGTGGTTGTTGTTGCTGCTGCTCTACGGGAAACTAGTTTTTTTTCTCAGACTCATGAGGCAAGATACAGATACATAAAATACACAAACATATATATTTCCTGCTGGAGCAAGGAGCCACCTGTGCCCCGGCATCGTACGGCTCCTGGAGCTACTTAAAACGCAATTAAGACCATGTGGATGGCTGGTAGCACTTTGGGCCACACTCTCATCCATCCGTCCTCTGGGAAAGTGCGCATTGAGCATCCACCGATCTAGATAGAACAATGGAACTTATGATTAATCATCGGAAATGCTTGTCGCTATATTACGTGACGTCTAACCCATTTGCGGCAGCTCGTAAATAATCAATCGCGGTACCAAAAGTAGAGCAGCAGCAGAAGCAGCCCAAACTCAGACCCCAATCGACAACAATGCCACGAATCAAGCTCAAGAATCTGGAGTGCCCCGTACTCGTATCCATCCAGCTATCAGCTATCGGATTTCTCAAGTGCCGTGTTTCATAAAGTTTCGGCTTCCACAGCATCATCTAGGGGTAAGCTTGAGCACTTGTGCCCCGTTCTGTCTGCTGCTCCCCTGCCTATGGGACTGTTTTGGATTTCTATGAATTTCGTATGTGTGTTTCGTTGGGGGTTCGTTGTACTCTTCTGTGGCCTCATTCTCAGTAGGGATCAGTCTCTGTTTCTTTCCCTCTCTCTCTCCTCAGTCTCTATGAGGTCTAGGCGTTATAAATTGAAATTTATGCTGGGGCACTTTTAATAGATTTCTCCCATATTCAAAATTCATTTCGTTTTCTCAATGATTTAGTGTAATCAGAGAGGGGGCGCACTGTTCTTTGGGCTCTGCTCAACGATTAAGATCTCCTCCTTCAAGTGAATTGAGACCGAGAAAGTGGGTTGATTGTGAGATCATCAATGGCATGTGTACGTTGGTTCCACTAATTGATGATTCGTAGTTGGTCTTGAGTTCGGGTCTCGCAAAGGGCTTTTGCCGGCTAATTGAGACATGGGAAACAGCCATAAAAGTTTTGTTCTCCCATGTTCTGTGGAGATCTAATAATGAATGCGTGTCTGCTCTCCTATTTGGGGGTTGTGTTGTGCCTGCCATTCACTCACAGAAATTGACTTGTAACCGCCAAGATCTCCTTTTTTTCTTTTTCCAAAAGAGTTTTCTATTTCCATTTCAGATTCTTTTTACACAAAAGCGTTTTCCATTATGTTGCTGTTTACTTTTGTGCCCCGAAAAAGATCACAATAGGAGCATCCCGCCGCCACTGGCATCACTGCCATCCGACAGCTTTATGTGGCACTTTTATAAGAAAGCTGTAACGACCTTTGTGATCCCGATCCCGATCCCGTCCGTCCATGGTTTGACATGGGCCTGCTGTAAAGGCGAGCGTAATTCCCATAAAGCAGCTTAAGACACTTTCCATTCAATGGTCGTTCGCTTTGCTTTGCTTTTCTTTTATTTTTTTTCGCTTTTCCGGGACAAAAAACACTTAAAATTAAGCATAAAATTTTCTACATGGTTTGAGCGCTAAACGAAATGATCAGCAAATGGGATGGGCTGGAGAGGCTGGGACCACGCTGGAAGGGTTAGATCTCGTAATTTACATGAAGTGCCCCTTTTCATAAAACGGAAAACTGGACCAGGACAAGGACCAGGACCAGAACCAGGCCTCTATCCCAAGCGCAAACAGAAGTTTGATACATTTGATTGCCCCGTGGTCGGACAGGGGATCGGCAAAAGGGATGCTCTTGATGATGGGAAACTGCCCCGGCAGCATCTTCATAGCATCTGCAGCACCATAGCATCCGCGATGCTCAGGATCTGCGGGATGAGTGTCCGCCACGGGGTCACGGATGCGGCTAATGACCGTGCAACGCGAGAAGAAAGGAGGCAAATGCCCAGTTGCGCTATTAGCAAGACAATGCCGTCAAATGGACCCTAGAGGAAATTTGCATTCAAAATCAGCTAAGGCTTAGCCAGGGGATCGAGGATCGGGGATCGGGGATCTCTTCGGTTCATCTTTTGGGCTTTGGTTCAGCTTTTACGAGTATTTGTATTTTGGGTTGTTGTCCCCTTTTGTGGACACTTTCTTTGGACATTTTTATTTTCTTTTGTGATTTACTTGGTCATTGAGCCGAAAGCAGGAGTGAGAGCCACGAAAGGGTAATGAGGATTAGCTGGGGTTCTGTTCGGTTCGGGATGCTGCTGCTGCGCCATCATTTATCCCGCGGCTTGACCTATTTTGCCAACTTTTGTGCGAGCCATAAATGTCAGTGACGTCATTAAAGTTATATAATTTATTATTAAAACCCGGCTCTCTCTCACTCTCTCTCTGTGCCCTTCTCCGTTCCAAAATTAGTTTGATTTTCATTTCAAGTTTTCGGGCAGCAGGCAGACATTTCTCCTCAATTGTTTCGTTTCCTTGGAGTGGATTCTGAGCACGCGCCAAAACCGGAAGTGGCTTACTTACCCCACCTTCAGGCTCCTCCGGAGATATAGCCATCGAATCTCTATATATAGAACTGATCTTGAAAACTGTTTTGGTTGTGTTTTCTGGGGGCGTTTGCTGTATTGTCATGTAACGAAATTGTGAGCTGTTTGTCAGCACTGCGGCAAATTGGGGCGATCCTCCGGCATAATGCCCATCAACAGTCACTTATTTCGAGATCCCCCGAGAGATGTGGAGAGAGGGAGTGTGAGATCTCCAAATGAACGACAGCTGCAGAGTCTTCCGAGTCTTTCCGAGTTGTAATTTTGCGGCTTTCGATCTTGACTTTTGTTAAATTTCATTTTCGGAGATGCGTGCGGCATTCGCAGCATCAAATGGGGGCTACCGTTAGTCCACCTTCCCACCCTGAAGGAAACCGGGGAAAAAAAGAAGATATATCCTTTTAGTCGCATTTTAAACTCAATTAGCGCCCATTAGCAAATAACTGGCGGCACAGAGGGGAAGGGAATCATTCACAGAAAATGCGTATTACGGAGGAGAAGTGCCCCAGAGCCTAACACGCAACCCAAGAGGTTGCTCCTCCACTCCACTCCACTCTACTCCACTCCACTCCATTGGAAGCCACAAACACAGAGTGAACTAAACGGAAACGAACATTGACAACGACAATTGCTTGTTATTTGCAAAGCGAATTCCAGTGCTTCATCAAGTTTCCCAATGCGGAACCCGGGGAAGAACAGTCTTCAACTCGGTCGCAGAGAGAGACAGAGAGACAGAGAGAGAGAGACCCTACCCTTCTTCTGTCGGTGCTGGTGCTGGTGCCGGGCGTAATTATAATTATGAGATGGGATGGTTTGGGCTGGGGTTGGGTTCAATTGGTGGAGAAGAGGGTACCCTGAAGCGGCTGGGAGGCAAGGCAGCATCATTACCGCCAGTCGAAACCCGACTGGAGATCATCATCATTGGCATGATTATCGGACAGAGAACGACATCATCAACAGCAGTGCGAATTGGTGCGAGACGCACTTTGACTGGGGACAGCGAAAAGCTCTTTATACCCTAACCGAAAATTAAGAACACCCTCGATATAAATGAAAGATGTATTTAATTAGTAAATCATCCTTTGAAATATTATTAAAGCTGTAATTTGGACACAATAAAAGCTAAAAACGAATCGAAACATAGAATATAGATCATGATTTGATATACCTAGAATTCCTTCCAACCTTCCTATACCGAAGATCGATTTCTGAAGATTATTCAACCTTCGGCTTTGGGTTTTGGTGTTCCTTCTCTGGTTCTCTCGTTCCTCTGCAGAGTGCCCCGGCTGATCGTACAGAAGAAGCATAGTGCGTGGCATGTTGTGAGACATTGCAACACGCTCTTGTGTCCCCCAGCATCTCCGTCACTTGGTCGGGTCGGGGGGCCGGAGAGCTCCCAGCGGATACTTTGTTCTCGTTGCCTGCTCTTGTTCTGCTTTGCTTTTTTGCTCTTCTGATCTTCTGCTCCTCTCTGCCTCTGTTTGTAATGCAATTTTCAAAGCGCGAGAATTACAGCGAAACAAAACAATGAAAATCATCTCCGTCTGGGTCTCAAGTTGGAGTTGCGGCTGGAGTCCTACTTGTAGTTGGAGTCGGAGTCAGCACTCAGAGTCGGGGCAATATTTGCAATGAGTCTGCGGCTGGAGCGGCTCGCTCGGGACGCCTGTGGCCTACAGCCTGGGGCCGTCGTACCAGCTCCAACTTGCAGCAGGACTGGACCTCTGTGTGGACTTCAATTTCAATTTAAATGAAAACAAACTGTAGTCACTTTGTATTTATGTATTTTCGCCGTTGTTCTTGTTGTTCTTGCCGCCATTCATTCAGCTTGTTTGCATCTTTAATGCTTCGTGACTTTCGAGTGTACTTAACGACACAGATGGATGGACTGCATGGATTGCCTGGTACGGATACGAGTACGTGTGCGATGCAGTTATAGATACAAAGTGCAATTGCAATTGGAACTGCAAGACTCGTGCAAGAGAGGGACGGAGTATGGCACTTGGATCACATGAGAGTGCGTTCCGTGTGGCCTTTGAACTGTTCTGCAAGTGCTAATTAATTTATTGTGAGAGGATGTAGAGATGATATTCTTGTTAAAGATTGCGTTGAGACTAATTAGGATGGCGATAAATGATAATGATAGTACTTTGAACAAATGGTAATTATTTAGAAGGAGAATGTGATTCTTAATATATAGGAAATTGTTTAAGTACAAGAGTTTGAGTATCCTATTTTTTATGAGATCTTCAGTTTTGTCTGGGAAAGCGCTTGATAAGAAACAATTATAACAATAATTTATCTGTAATTTCTTAAACATATTCTATATAATTTCTTTGCTGAACGAGTTTCTCTTTCTGCAGAACTGCATTCATAAGAAACTCTTAAAATTATATTGAATTCAAGCTAATCAGATATCTGCGAATCTCTTCCGTATAATTCTTATATTTTGAACTTTGCTTAAGCAAAATCTTTGCTGATACTGAGAAAATTTGTATGAACAGTTTTCCGTTATTTGAAGTGACTAATACGAGTACTCGGACTTATCTGAACGAACAGCACACACATTCCATGCGGCCACCCATGCGAGCATTCCATGCCCGGTCGGCACAAAACTTCACGCTTTAAGAAAATAAACAGAAACATGAATGAAACTGAAAACTTGAACCCGAACTCAGACTCAAACTCGAACTGAAAGATTCGGGGGGGAGTAAGGGCCATAGAAGGAAGGGCACTAGCGCCTAGGCGAAGTGTGAAGAGCATTTGACGCATGGGGCAGGCCTTCTTTCTTTCCGCTAAAACGATTGTTTGTGCTTGTGTTACTCCGTGGCGTATTCTGCGAATGCAAAGTCAAGTCAAACCCAGAGCCAGAGCCAGAGCCAGAGCCACAGCCAAGTGGAATGTCTACCCCAAGCTGTGACAGCATCCAGCAGCATCCAGTGTCCCAGCATCCCAGAGCATCGCAGAGTCCCCTATCCAGACCGCAACCAGCTGACAAACGGAAACGCTCAGCGCCGTCAGTCATACGCCGTGTAGGGATGTGTGTCCGATGTCTGCTTTGCGCCAAAGTTATTTTGAATATGCAAAAAATTATGAAAATACAACACGAACAAAAAAGGGAGGAGCAGGGAATGGGGCAGGAGGAAAATGAACATCAGCAAAGAGATTGCTCCATTATGGAGCAGAACAGAATACTCTTTAGGAGGGTAGTATTATTGGGCTTAGATGTTTGTAAAGATTCGAAGGAAGCACACTTCCGATCATATACTAAAATCTGATTTGTCAACTGATATAAGAACTATCGGTTGGATAATAATTGAACTGACTCTCAATGATTTAAGTAAAATTATTCTTTATATTTCCAATTCCAAGATCATTCCTTGGCAGAAACGTTCCTTTTTCGAGGGTATTGCCACCATCGGCCCACTGTAGATACCTTGTTCCCTGATCTTTTTCTTTTTTTCGCAAGAGTCGCGCAATGTATTTGTAGTTGTTGCCCTGGCTGTTACTTTGTTGTAGAACACACAGAAACCGCTGAGACCGTGGGGCAGGGGCAGGGGCACGTCAAGACGCGACGAGACGGGCCAAGGGCTCGACAAAGCCAATAAGTCGATGAGGCAGCGAGGAAGGGAGGAAGGACCAGAGGCTGTGTGGAGACATGCATATTTGAAGATCATAAAACGACAGCAGCAGCAGAAGCAGAGCCGCAGCAGCAGAGCGGCAGCCGCAGGAGTGGGAAAGAGATGGCTGGCCATCTGTGTGTAGGCTGTTTCGGCTGCCCGATCTTCACGGACGAGTGTGAAATTGTCAAGTTGTTTAAAGTTTACGCAGCATATTAAATATTTGCCAATCGGCGTTTATAGATCTTGCCTGATCTGGGTCCGGTCCAAACGGCCTGCCTGCCTGCCTGCCTCTGCCTGACTGCCTGCCTGCCGTTGCTGGGTTCGCTGATTCTCTGTTTCTCTGTTGTTTTCTCTAATTTTTAGTGTAGCAAAATTTTCTTAAGCCGCAGGACTGTGGGAATATTCTGAAAGCGTTGATTTCTCTGCTATTTGGTTTACTTTTTTCTGTTTTTGTGTTTTTTTTTGGCGGAGACCCATATCGTGCCTCCCCAAATACGAGTGAGTATTGGATGGTTATGATAATGATGATGTTTATTTGTGTTGACAACAATGTTTGCCGACTGTCTGTGGGTGTATCTATATCGATACGAGTATCTGTGCATGTGTGGGGGCGACCTGCGTCTCCCACTCCCGTCTTTGTCCGTTAAAAAATAGAGCTCCTCATTGGGATGCTGTGGATGCCCACATAGAGTTTTTGTAGCCGTCTGTATCCACAATCGACAATTACCAGATGCATGTGTACGTGTGTGTGTGTGCTGTGCAGAGTTGCTTGAACCTTAGATGCAATTCAAGGGCGGGGGAGTCCATCCATCCGCACAGCCAGGGCTGGCATTAATATAGCTCCTCTTGGCGGCACATCTGTGTGGGGGCTGTGTGCTCCAAGTACAACTTGGGTACTGGCTCCAATGTAAACACACAGATACCCAGCAGCACACACAGACAACCCATACAGTATACAGAGGCCTGGGCCTGGGTTGCATTAACTAAATGCATTGACCTTTCGGCTTGGGCTGTAGTTGCAGTTGCAGTTGCAGTCGCAGCCTCCGCCTCGCTGCACGCTGCTCGCTGCTCGCTTGGTGGCAGAAATACGAGTTTTCCATGTATCTATCCCCCTAACTGCACGACTTGTGATTGTATCTGTATCTCACTCTCCTCTCTTTCTCTCTCTGTCTCTCTGTAAGTGTGTGTGTGTGTGCTTGGGTGTGGGGGGGAGTGGTTCTTGAACTTGTCCTGCATCTTTTCTATGTATCGCCCCGGCACCATCATCGGCTTAGTGTTGCTGCTGCTGCTGCCGATGGCCATGGGGGCATTTGATTTGCTCTTTAGTATTTTTAGATGTTCTTAAAACGAAAATCGAAAGGGAAAACTCTAGCTTGGGGGAGCGTTTAGTCCCAGTCGCAGTCCGGTCCCTTGTAATTGCCCCAAATGGATGCACAAGTTGAACTCTGGCTGGCACCCTGCTTCAAGGTTTGATAACGAAACGAAGAACTGCAATCACTATATTTCCCAAGAAAAGAGCCCATAGAATCGCTCCCAGATATGCGTTTCATACACTCGTTCGGAATACGTGCTATGGAGAGTACTCCTTGGTGTCCAAGACCCTCGGATCGGAAGTGGTATGCGTATGCCCGACGCATATTAAATGCGCAAACAGCAGAACCTCTCTGATAATATTCCCACGGGAGACCCGCGCTGGACAAAAGGCACCAAAGAGAAAACAAAGAGCCATAAGAGACCCAACAGAAACATTCATATCCGATCCGATATGAGGCGAGCGACCCTATTCGCCCGACCATCCAATAAACGCGAAACGCGCTAAAATCCAAACTCCAGAAACGGAACCCCTCGATAAGGAGGGAGCGTATCTTGCCATATATCCTAATCACTTAATTTGTTTGGTTTTCGCAGGTACAATGACCGATCGAAGACTACCCCGGCCATCGACCACCGACCACCGGACCTGTAGTCAACCACTAATTGGCCAAAAGTAGCCGAGGGAAATCTCTTTATAGCCAGATGAATCACAATCACAGGAAGCAAGTGCAATAGACACCACACAAAAGGGAAATCTCTCTATTCAGTCTCTTGTTTTTCCTACTTTTTTTTTGCGCACAAAGACCAAGGATATACGCTGCCGTAAATGGCAAATGGATGGACCAAAGCGGGAGAGGGACAGGCCGAGAGACGGCCACATGATGATGACGTACAACATCCTAATCTCCGTGCCCCGATATCCAGGTTTCGGGCTCAACATTGTTGCAAATTTTCCTCAGGCTGACCGCAAATAATCAGACAGGAAGCTGTGCCACGGCATTATAAACGGAATGCGCCCTCAGAGAATAGCCGCAGCAGCCACACGTGAGTCCGTCTGCGATGATGTCTGTGTGTCTCTGTGTGTGTGTGGGCTTAATGTTGAACAATTTCATTAGCAAGTGTCTGCAGGATATTCGGGTACCCCTTTTTGGGCAATGCATCTTCGTATCTTTGGGTCCAGAAAGCTCTCACCAGACAAGTCCTCGGATCAAGTTTAGTGCGTGCTCCATAAGTTTAAGTGGCTTTTAATGCCTCTATCTTGGCGCCCAATTAATTTTGTCCAATAAAACGAAAATTATATGCATAAAGGGTATACTCGTACACACACAGACACACATTCTGTATCTGAGAGAGAAAGAGCGAGCGAGACGGGAACACACGAAGGGCGGGCAAAGCATAGAGTGAGTGGAAACAAAAAGATTTGCAGAAATTTTGGCGCCAAAATGCAAGTTGATAAACCAGTTGCGTTGCATATTTGCCTCAAATCTTTTTTTGCGCCTTTTTCCCTCGTCTGCGCACACACACACAGATACGGCATTACTTCAGAGTGTGTGCGAGAGTGTGTGTTCGAGAGTCGAGTCGCTTATCGGCGCTCGTCAGAGCCCATTGAGGCAGTCAGTGCGGTCTACATTTATAGCGAGCTTTCACACACACACCCATACACACAGACAGCATCGCAGACGGACTCCCAGATACTTGTGCACACAAACTTTTGGGTTTGAATTATAAAAGAAGGGGACAAACAGGAATAAAGAAGTATTTAATACCCTTTCTTAGGGTTTCTTGGGAGTCTGACAATGACCCCTGCAGGCCGACTATTCTAGATTTTTCGATTAGCATTTATCCTTCATCACTAAAAAGTATCTCAAGGTATTTCAAGGTTTCTGAAAACAAAAATGTCTGGAAAAATCAGCTGAGGAGAACCATAGATATCTTCCTATCTTATATTCGGATAAGAAAGTAAATATTTCTGAGGATAGAGACGTGTTCTAGGGAGATTATCTTCCCATATTAAATATTCTTTATCGATAGTTGTTCACATCCCTATGCACGACACTCCTACAAGTGCTGTAGACTTGTGGCGTTCTCTGAAGTGCAAACCCAACCCAAAAAAAGGGATCCGATACCAGAATAATCAGACGTAAAGCAACGGCAAAGGCGACGCATAATTTGTAATAAACCTTCAGGACTAATGTGTCTTTCTACCTCCACAGTCCGAAGAGCACCAGCATCAGCACCAGCAGCCCTGCCCCACACCGCCCCATGCCGACCACCCCCTTTGAAACTTCGGGTCATAAAAATCAACTGAAAAGAATGAACGAAAAATTTGAGCCTTTAAACTTTTCACTTAATGAATCTAAGCGGAGTGAGGCGGCATGAAGCTGGACGTGATCGTCGTCGCCGCCTTCATCATCGTCCTCCTGCTCCTCGTCCCCAAATCGTCCATCGTCCATCGTCCATCGTCCAGGGGCAGGTAGTAAGGTTGTGCAACATTTTTTCCCAGGAACTTTTGCTGGTGTTGTTGCTGGTTGGAGCTCCTTATTGAAGCATATCGAGAACTGGTGCCACAGCATTCCATGGGACATCCACCGAAAACCGAAAGCAAAGCAAAAGGAGCCCCAGAAGGCAAAAAAACTACCAAAATGCATGCCGGCAAACACCGCGGACGTATCAAAGACCTAAACAGCCATTGATCAATGGTATTTGTATTTGTTGTTGTAGATACTCGTACATACAGATGAGGAGTATATCTGCTGCACTGTCTGGTTAGAACTGCAAACTTACCTGACCAAACCATTTAACGTGCCAGACACATTTTCGGCGAAATGTTTATAACAGCCAAAAGTGCAGGGCCAACGAAGGATCGGATCGGAACAGCACGGATTGGATCCGAGAGGTTTGGCTCGAATCCGGACATGCGAAAGATAAGAACTGTTGATACCCTTGGCAGTTGGAATGGAAAGGGGATTATGGTATTGATTCAGTTGTATGGATTTGGTTCAGCCGATCTGGAAATGTCTGGCTTTCCATATGAGCGGAAACAAAATCCAATCTCAGGTGATTCCGACTGCACATCGATAAAACAATGATGTAATCTATAAATTGTTACCTATAGCGTTTTAATATTCACAATTTCCTAGTGATTGTATACCTATCAAAGACCAAATACCGTTCCTTCTAGTTTCCCAGCAATCCCGATATCAGTATTGATCCCTTTTCCTCGTGTTTGTGCTTGGATAGTTCTGGTCTTAGGTCTATACAGTAGGTATCTTGCAGGTTCAGTACTCGACCATGAACTTCTTTCTCTGCTTTTTTGCCTGGCGACTGCAATGCCCACAGAGAGAAGAGGGCTCCAAGAATTCGCCAATGCGAGACTCTGCGTGATTAGAGAACCAAATTGAGCATTTCGCTTTGGCTTGGCTCAGTTTCTGTGTCTGTGTCTGGCTTTTGGTATTGGTTTTTGGTTTCGGCTTTTCGGTTTCATTGTGTGCGAGAGATTTCGATTGGGGCTGTGGGGCATATGCCACCTCCAGACCTCGTCTCACCCACAATCGCGACATCTTTCTGGTGCACGCGTATTGAAGGCAGTACATACGCGTACATCGCCGTTTGTTATCGCCGTTTGCCACGATCGTTATGTGTGGTTCGGTTCCCTCGCTCCATGTATCTGTGTGATTGTGTTCTGTCTGTGAGTGTGTGTGTGTGGAGAAGACCGTCAAAGTGCAGGCAATCCAATCGCTTTTTGGCGTGTGACGCAATTTTGGCGCGAAAAGTTGGCGTCTGTTTTGGGGCTGCTTTTGGGGCAGGCCTGATGACTCGAGTGGCGATGTGATTTGATTGATGATGATGGGTATTCGCGGGAAGAAACAGAATGAGGGAGAGAGGGATAACCTTTGGCATTCCCATACCTTTGGTTGCTTCCGTTTCCTTCAGGGCGATTCCTGTTCTCACTTTCACCGGAAGGAAGTTTCGGTCATTTCCTTGGCTAAGCAAACTTTTGGCAAACTTCTTGAATCTTGACAACCTGACAACCTCTTGTTGGTCCTAAGTAAATAAATCCAAGCCACACGTAACCACATCCTGAGGATCTCCCAAGAACTGGAGGCATCGAGGCCGTTAAGCAAAGTTCGCTTGTCAGGGCGATTGACCGCAGAAACCCATAAGTAGAACCGAAGTGACATTTGGTTGCATGTAATCCAATACGCTTGAAGAGGCTGCGAAATGGTTTGGTCAAGGCTTGCCTTACATAATCGATGTTCGAGTATATACACGTCCACTTGGCTGTCAGTTCAAGTCGAGGATCGGATGAGGATCGGTAGGACCTGAACGAGGGCGGAACAAGGGACTGTTATGTTCACGTTGCGATTTTCATATCGGTTCGTGTATTTGCCTCCTCAAGTGTTTGGTTTAGCGGGAAATTCTCGGGCTCTTTCAGAGGGGTGTGGCACCTGTGACTAACCGTTCAGGGACTCTTGGACTGGGTGTTGCCGCACATCCTTGCGCAATCCTGGATTTTTGGTTTCGTGGAAAACGAACCCACCGACGACCACCGCAAAAAGTCCTCAGCCTAAGCGCCGTGAGCATTGAGAGGTTCTCCTTCTGGACCTCCGGTGACAGTTATATGGATATGGGAAGGAGGAGGAGGAGGAGGAGGAGGAGGAGGAGGAGGAGGAGATAGTAGTTGGGCTGACATACGATACCCATTGAGTAGGGGAAAGTGATCCTGGTCTAAGGATGCGGCTATCGGTAGACAAATCTAAGCGCGGCACTTGAATGCCGGACACTTGAGTCGCACAATTTTCTCATCATTGCCAATGCGTTGGTCAATTAATGGACTGAGAGATATGTACTTGTAGACCCGAGACGGAGACTGAGAGGACGGGGGAGAAGTGCAAAAGGATCTTTGGACAGCATACAAATATCCTGTTGTGCACTTTGCTTAGCCGTTGACACTCCAAATAAAGTGCAACAACGGCAGAAAGATACTTTTTTTACGGCTAGTTAGAGATATCCCTTGTTGGACAGACAGTTTGACATTTTTGTGTTCCTGTCGCCGTCGCCGCCGTCCTGCGGTGCTGTGTTGTGTGTCTTCCCATCGTCTTGTCCCTGTATACCATCCCATCCCATCCCGTTCCATTCTGTCCTGTTAAGCAAACAACAAGTGAACCTCAAAAGCCGTTGCTGCAGGATCTTGAGACATCTTGGGGGGACATCAGCTGAGAGCTCGGTCGAGAAGTGCTGGGAAAATTTCTGTTCAATCAGCTGTTACAAACACACACACAACCCAATCCCAGTCCCAGTCCCAATCCCAATCCTGAGACGAACCGAAACCGATGCTGATTCGGATTCTGATGGAAATTGTTGTTGGCGACATCGTTATGGGAAAATGGGACGTTACTGTGGTGTGGCTTTGGCTTTGGTTGCCAGTAGGGGACGGACCTGTCCTCCGTCTTGACTTGGCTGAAGTGTAGCTAAACCTGTTTGACTTTTGTTGTTACCTCGTACCACTACTGACTCCCTTCGGTTTTTTAGCTGTGTGTGTTGGTGGACCAGTCTAATACCCTAACTTGTTGCTGGCATTGCCGGTGAGCTGGTGCCCTTTGTCCTGATATTCGAATCCAACAAAGGCTCGGCAAATCATCAAGTGCTGCTGCTGCTGCGGATGGATGGGTGGATAATGATGGCTATGGGAATCGAAGTCGGATTGCACCATCATTTTTCCAGCTGCACGAGCGTGGCGAGTGGGCGATGTGATCCTTGGGATCGATCGTACCTGCTGCTGGTGCTGCTGCCGTGTGCTGATCTCACGCTCGCCAAACAATGACAAAGTGCTGGGCCAGGACGCGCTATACGAAATGGGGTCCTTCCCATTATCATCCTCACAAATGGACCCTAATAACGCCGTTTCTATTTCCATTGTGTGTCACTTGTCCCGGTATGTCCCTGTCCCCCTTTCGAGGTGTTACAATTGCAGAATTATTGTCCTGGGAAACGGCTCCACCCAGGTTTCGTAGGACCACCAGGTCGATGTCGGATGTTGGTCTTGGTCGATATGGGGATTTCTCGTTGCAAGTATCTATATTTCTCCATTCCAGACCAACGTCGGATCTGGGACATATTGATTTTCTATTATTCTTACAATTTTCCTGTTCTATATCTATCTTTTCCGCCCCCGGGTTTCGTAGGACCATCAGGGCAGGCCCTTCCACATCGGTCCCCGGCAGTTAACCCGCGCCATGAACCATAAAAAAAACTCCCGCTCAATGAGCGAAACATTATGCAAAAGGGGGCCCCGAGCGAGAGGGAGGGAGAGAGAAGGAGAGTGTGGCTCAAAAAATTCTTAATTCTTTTTTCTGTTTTAGCTGTTGAGGCGGTTAGGCCAGGGGCCTGGGCAGGGGGCAGGGGGCATGGGCATGGGCCAAGGGGCTGGCGGGTTCGACAGCGAAGTGCATAAGAAAAAAATGTATTTGTCCGTTACGAAAATCTGCCGAGCAGATAGATAGACAGAGAGAGAGATAGAGAGAGAGAGAGAGAAATATGTATAGAGTATATAGGAGAGAAAAACAGGGAGAGAGAGTGGAGAGTGAAGTGTTTGTGAGTGTGTGTTTATGTTTGATAAAATGCGATATGGGCACATTCTCAGTGAAACTCCCCTCGCGAGCCTGCCCGCCTGCTTGCCTGCCGCACGGCCTCGACGACTTTGAGGCTGTTGAGCGGGAATAAGTCTCAAAGAGAGGGAGAAACATCGAGAATATCGAGTCTCGCACTGAGAGAGAGAAAGAGAGGGACTGGCTGTGTGTGAGCGAGCCAGAGAAAGGGAGAACGTGTCTCAACGCGCGCGCGAGCAACATTGAGGCAGCACTCTCTGCATACGACGAGCATTTGTAAGTGTGTGTGTGTGTGTGTGTGTGGTGTGCCCCGACCCCTTGAAGGCGCAACATAAATGAGCATAACGTATTTTTGCTGTCGGTGTGGCACCAACACACAGCCAGAGAAAACAAAAACCAGAGATAGAGAGAATTGGAGGAGAGATCCCCCACACACTCGCAGACACGGAGGGAGAGAGAGATATAGAGAGAGAGAGGGAGGCACGATAGAGTGTCAACTTTTCAGACTTGAAGTCAAGGCAATAAAAACCAAGTAATTGAAAAGCAGACAGGGCGAATGAAATAGAGAGATAGAGAAAGGGAGAGACATAGAGAAAGAGCCCAAGTGTGGGGGACAGAAATGTCTCCAATATTAGATGTCGCCTGGCCTTCAAAAAGGGGTTCTCTCTCTCGCATGAAGTCTGGCTCCGTCTCTGAATCTGGAGCCAGCATCAATTTTGGGGGGGAGGGGGGCGCTGACGACGACGACGAGCGCAAGACACTTATGATTAATGTTCTGGCAAAATTGAAAATATATTTTTACCCCCACAAACGAACAAGAACGAACACGACAGCAGCAGAGAGCAGAAAACAGAACGGAAATGAGGAAGTCTTCGTATGGTTTATGTTCTGGCATAAAGGGTTGGGGGTGGAGCGGGGTAGCACAGGAGTTGGAGTTGGGCACCGATCATCGTTTTGGGGCATGCTCACAACATACGGGGCCGATCACGAGCATTCAGATTAGTTCGAAGTCGGGATGTGGGAGGAGGCTGTGTACCATTTCCAGAGGAAGTTCGAGTGGTTGTAGTCGAAATTCTGGGAACAGAGCAATTGTATACAGGAGCATAGTGTTTCTTGTTGGGGGGGGAGGAAAGAGTTGATGGCGTATAGGGTTGAGGAGGATGCTGTGGAGTAGGATGCTGTGGAGCACGATAGAGTTTAGGAGGATGGAACCTTTGGGGTTAGTCGTGATAGATCTGAGAAGAAAAAAATTTGGGAGGCGACCTATGAGGATCATATCGCATGGATATGGATTATTTCAAAGTTCAAAGCCCAAGAACACGAATTCCATCGAAAAAACTGAATAATATTTCAACAAAAATACGCTTTATGATTGTTCCAGATATGACCCTCGGAAGTATGCAACAGTTTTCGAGCACATTCTGAAATCTCGGATATCTTCCGCAAAAAATTATATTTGAAGTGTAAAAAATGTATTGAAATGTTCCAAAAATGTCTTTTATTGTACCAATTGAATTTTAATCATCTTCCTTGTAGCTCATTAAAAATTCATGATCAATTATCATTTCCCAGAACGATTTCATGGCATTCCCATTTTGGGCAGACCCATAAATCTCCCTCTCCCTTCGAATCGAGATCAATGCACGTGCAAATTGAGGATCGGGAAACGTTAAGGAACGTTTCTTCCACTAGCAATAGCAATACGAGAGCAAATTGCGCAGTCGTAGAAAAGAAGATAAATGACCTGCCGTCCCTGCCCATAAACGATGCTGTCACTTGGCCAAGCCAAAGACCAGCACAGCCCAGTGTGTGTGCCAAGATATTTTCCCAAAGTCACCTTAAGGAAAGAATCGGTGCGGTGCCCAAGTAATAATAATAATAAAATAGACAGCAAACTACGACAGACGAAGAAAGAGTATTGTAAAAGTAAACACGCCAGGATATCAAGTGTACACGGACCCGTCTCCGTCTCCGACTCGGATTGGATCGGATAGTGAAGAGCATGAGTTATGTTCGGCTGTGGAGAGACCGAGACCCAGTCCCAGTCCCAGACTCATGCGAAAGATCTCCAGTTTCTGCACTTGCACTGCCATGCCTTCTGAAATTGCAGGCATTGTGCGGCCGATAGATAGCCCAAGACCAAGACCAAGACCTAGTCCCATTCCCCTACCCCATTCCGTGCCCAGACAGAGTCAGTGCCAGGGGCTAGCCGAAGGAGAGTATCGTGGGAATGGCCATTGTGACAAAAAAATGAGAGGAAAATTGTCTGTGGGCTTTGTCGAACGGTTCAAGTGTCGCCAATGTACTTGTTGTTGCCCGTTCCTGTTCCCGTTCGTGTTTTCTTAGACAAATGTTTCCAATTTTGTTGTTGCTGTTTTCCCATTTTCTTCCCACTGGCCACAAAGAAAGTGCGTGCGTAGTAGTACGCGTTTACCATGCGTCTCTGCCTCAGAGGCAGCGGAGATCCTCAAGTGGTCAGCGCTGGGAAAAGACAATCAGAGACAGTCTAATTTGTGCGCGGGCCACTTGAGCCATAGAAAGAAAGAAAGGACGACGGAGCGAGCATCTATCTATAGACAAAAGTGAAAGAGTAGTCGGGCCCAGTTGTGGTCCTATCCTCCTATGTCCTGCCCGGAGGCAGATGCAGTTGGCGTGCGTGGGAGTCAATTTTTGTTAGGGCCAAATGTGGGCATGATGACGCAAGGGAAAAATATGAACATTAAATGCAGGTTCTCACGGCTAGGAGTAAGGTGTCAGTTTTTGGAGAAAGGAGCAGAAAGAGAGAGGCATTGTACGGGAATCTACAGGAAGATATTTGTATCTTCAATGAATCTGTAACTTTCAGATATATTACTTGGTTGGCGACATCATTTGCACTGTCATAGAAATGTATTATACCATTGAAAATTTATTTAAAACGATTTCATAAGCCTTTCTAAACGTTTTTCCTGCAAAATATCAGACTTTCAAAGCTTTACCTAGTATTTTTGTTACGTCTCAGAGTTTTGCCTTTTTTTTTGGGTATTTATAATATATATTTTTAGAAGTCTTCCCATGCACATGCTATTCCAATATTACATTGCACTTGAACCTGTTGGACAGGGCGAGATTTGAGTGTAATTTATGATGCCTAGGCGACATTTATGGCCATTTACACCGACTCATCCGGTCAGAAACACAACAAACGATACAGAGAGAGAGAGAGAGATCACCAAAAGTGTCGTAAATCAATGAAATCCCAATCAAATATCTGCTATATACTTAGCACAAAGGTACAAAATCCAACGACAGATACGGCGGTAGAGATTGCATGAATGAACCGAACCGCGAAAGGAAAGTAAAGAATTTCAATTTGAACATGGATTGGGATATGATATGCAACAGTGTTGCCAAGTCTGTGCAAACAGTTGAAAGTTTGTTGCCTCTGCTATTTGTTCAGAGATAAGTGCCGGTTCGGCTTCGATAACACGCGTGGCATGGAGACCGGGTCAAGAGAGCCGGGTCGATAGGGCATCTCGCATAGGATGGCTGTTGCACAGATAAAGTCGGAGGCCGGAGGCAGCAACAAAATTGAGAGAAATTCTCTGTGTCTGGTGTTTGCCATTGCAAGAAATCATTTCTTTCACTCTCTCTCGGCTTTGGGCTCTCGATAAAGACTCTGTTCAACGGCCAAGCGGTGTTTGTTTGATAAGCAAATAAGCAGATACCGACATACCGTCACAGATGCAGCCACAGATACAGATACGGCCACATTTGGTGGCAAAGATACGGCGACTGCGAGATGGATGTACAGACCAGAAGTGTGCAAACATATTTGAACTTAGTTAAAAGCGCGTAAAAAGTCGATAAATGTCACTTATCTGTTTGTGGCACGTCAATAAGCAATCAATGGTCCGCGGGGGAGTGTGTGGCAAGGGCAGACAGCCAGAGGCAGTGTGTGGCAGGGGCGAAAGTAGGGGTAGCGAAAATGCCTCTGCGGGTTGTGCAAAACGGAAACCGTCTTTAAAAAATAATAAAGAATTAGCGCCAGCTGCACTTGGAGTGACGTCATTGCAGATATCGCAGTGTGGCATACACAGACATATACGCCCCCCTATGCATCCCCTCTCGGAAACCGACCCGCATATACATACATACATACATACATATGCGGCACTGATAAACCGAAGTTTTTATGAATGAATGAAACTGATTTTTGATTGCTTTCGTCTCCCGATCCTTCGTTATTGTTGCGCGCTTATCAATGGAACGTGGAGCCGAACATTTCGCCTGCAATCTGAGCGATACTTTCGGATGGATGGCGGCACGCTGCACACAGTTCTTTTGAAGCCGGCCCGACCTTGAAAGCCGTCTCTCCCCGAGATATATGTACAACCCATCAGACAGACAGATCACATACTATACACATGATACGATACTCGTGAGTGCAAATACTGTGGAGGCAAAACATATGTACGTATGTGTGCCATTTGTGCGAATGCTAATGTATCTCAGCCTCAAGAGTATCTCAAGAGTGGCCGTGTGTGTGTTTGCACTTTTGGTGGCAGCTCAGAGCAGAGAATCATATTATATCTTACTACGGAAATGTCGGCTACGTGCCCAATGTGGAATTGTGCAAAGGCCCAACCGATTCGCTACAATTTCAGTCAGCAATTTATACAGACACATATCATATCATATATGTACATAGTATTGTGCATATATTCGTACCACACATTCGAGTATGCGGTATGAGGTGCATATATTTGTATATATTTTATTTTTTTTGATTTTTTTTTTTATTTATTTGGCTTTCTTGTTCTTATTTCTTTCAATATTTACTATGGCTGGCGCGTGCTTTGGGTTCTGAATGAAGCAAGTCATATTTATAAAAAGTTTCGGAAGAGTGCTCCAATTCAACCATTGATCATGCCCGGGCCATACCCTACTTTAGCACAGCTCCTTCAAAATGTTTGCCCAATGCTGGAGAATTTATATAATCGTAATAAATGAATGGGTGGGTACATTCAATGAAATATTATTATTTTTCTAATTTTATTACATAGGAAATTGTTTCTAAAAGAAATACATTTTGGTATGTGGCCGTGGGGACCATTCACGCTTTTCAGGGTATCAATCATTTCTTATCACAGCCGATAATTTTTGCAAGCATGCATGGACATATGTTTTGCTCATTTTGCACATTTGTATACCCTTACAGAGGGTATGATATGATTTGAACTCTTTCATTTTGCTGCGCATTCAGCGGATATCGTAAATATCGGAACTACTCTGAAATTTGAATAGACTTAACTGAGATAGGGTTTATCCCCAGTTGCGACTCCCCAAAAGCTATAAATCATCCATATCTCCTGGTGCTCCATATAACCAGCTGCGTTTATATGCCGACATTTTGCGTATCAAACAGTTATGTGATAAAAACGGAGAAATGCTTATGAAAAATTCTTAGAAATTACCCAATGAATCCATAAATAGCTGAGGGCACAACCACATTCCGGGCATAGTCGGGTTTTATCATTGTCGGGTCATCTCTCTCAATGGGATTTCGTTTGTGGCCACTCCCTGCCATTGACCAGAATCATTTATTGAATGGTCTTGAGAGGCACTCTCGTTCCTGGAACGCATTTAGGTGACACAGTCGGAGACGGTGGACTCTCGCGGCCACTTCAAACTGTTCCGAGTCTCCCTCCCGCCTGGCTTTCAAGCACTCGAGAGAGTTTTTATTATACGAACAGCATCGGTGACAATGGCCTGGATGCTGGAAACTATGCCGAACACGGCTCGAACAAAAGTGTTAAGATTGCGTAGAGAAATTGTTTGGAAAATATGAATTACAAGCCTCTCCAAGCGAGTCAGCTCCCCGAAGAGTTGAGAGTTACCTGCCGCGCTCTCCGCAAGGGGTTTTCCCTACAGCTCTTCTCTGCTCTTCTCAGCTCTGGTGGCGATCCGTTATGCAAGCCATTGTAACAGGTTTCTTGACTTTGACTTTGTCTTGGCTCCGCTGTGTTTTTTAAGTGTCTGCTGTAAAAAATCATCTTTCTGGTTCGCGCTATCCTTGAACGAGGTGTTAAACAAACAGCAGCCCGACCTGAAGCTGTGCGGAAATTGGTCGAAAATAGCAAACCAGAACTGAACTGAAGTGAATAGCATCCAAGGGGGGTGCGATATAAAGGAACAGAATCCTTTATGGCAAGTGCCTACTGTTTAATTTAAGAGAAAGGGAATCATAGTTTATGTCTTACAGGAGTCTCGTGGTAAGGCTTCTCTTTTCATTTCGTCTCGAGAGGGGTTCTAGTTATTTTCAATTGAAAATTGAGTAGAAAGGTTCAACTATGATCATTTAGAGAGTGGTTGTCTGTCTTTAGGCCCTGAGAATTTCATAGCTCTGGATACCTTAAAATTGTTTCTTTTATATCAGAGCCTACTTTCATTTTATATATTTCTATATCCAAATGTTTATATACAATTAGTAATTTTTTAATGTTTTGCTATCAAAATTGTTGGGTATTTCATAACTAAAAGAAAGTATTCTCTTACCTTTCGATTGTGAAATCGCTGGCCATTCATTTAAAGACAAACAAAAGCCATTTAAAAACCTATTTCATTCAATTAACAACAATAAAATTACACTAAAACTGCAACAACACCGCATACCCACCTCCAACAACAACGTACAAAGTACAAAGGACACTAACAAATGGGATACAAAGGACATTGTCAAGGCACTTGCCACTGAGGCCTGAATGCCGCCGCCGCGCTATTCAAAATACCTCGTAATTCCATTTCGGACCGGCTGGGTTCATTCAGGAGCGTCACATTCGGAGTATTCCTTCTATATAGCAAGCCATATGACAATGGGCGTGGCAATACGCACTCGACTCTCGACTCCCAGAGACATTGCACGTGCGTGAGCCGAACAATTGTCCGGCAACATGCAATTGTGTCATGTCCATGTACTGATCTCCTTTCTGTCCGTCCTGCCGCTGCAATTGCACTGTCCTCTGTCCACTGTCCATTCTATTTGGAATCAGCGATGTGAAAATGTCTCAAGACGTGATTTTTATGTAGTTTTTTCCTTATTCTTGTTTAGAGTCGAACCGTCAGTAGTGGCTGCATTGTTTGGCCAGTTCATTAGTGGCCCGGATTTGGGTGAGTTCATTCTGGTGTATGGCCATCGTTTTCAGGACACGTACAAGACCTGACTGTGTGTGCGTTTGCCGCCAAAAAGTGCTGCCTCCAGGGCAAAGGATTCTCCTGCCAAGCTTTGCCGCCTCAGCTGCGGTCGACTGCCTCTTTTTTCGTCCTGGTTGCGATCGGTGTTTCAACCATTAAACTAATTTATCACCAATATATGCCAACATCCCAAAGGATGGATGGTATGGCAGGGAATGGGATAGGAAAGGCCACCCCTTGTATCCTTGTATCCTTGTGGGAATGCTCGCTTGTGCCGTTCGTCTCTAGGATCCCTCTGAGGAGGATGATGACGATCGCTGTCGGTTGTTGGGCTTTTGTGTCTATTTACCATAATGAAAACATTTTCAAATATTTTATGCAGAGTTGTTGCTGCACGGCAAGCCCCTGACATGACCTTTCGCTGAACCCCAACGCGTCGCGGCGTATCCCGGCCTATCCCGGTGTATCCCGGCGTATCCCGTCGTGTTCGATGTCCTGTCCTGTATGGGAATTGCATTTGCCACGATATATGGGATATACCGGTTCGTAATTTGCAATCTGAACTAGTTTGCTTCGTTTCGTTTCGTTTTTCTTGGATGGCCTGTCATTATGTAGATTTTCTAGACCAGAACTCCCTCCACAGCCACGACTACGATGTTCCCCCCCAAAAACGGAGTGGATGGTAAGAGAGAAGTCTTTCAGCTATTACTTGTTCTTTCGGGGGTCATCATATAGCATAGACCAAAGAGATTTTCTCACAGGAAATTCGTTAAAACGTTAGAAACCTTTTCGGCTGCCCCTAATAAACCTTGAAAGCACAAAGAGAACCAGATAACGATCCAAACGATCCAATACAGCAACAAAAGTATCCACCAGGATGGAAGAAAAAGGTAACAAAGCCGCAATTTGGCTTGTGAAAATCGAGGCTGATCCATTTGCAGGACCATTACAGATTCCCGACTTCTACTCCTACGCGAAGGACTCCTCCGCCTCCTCCTCCGCGGTGACTGACTGACTGACTGTTGGGTTGACTGTCTAAGCCGCAGGTACAAAATGATTAACTTCAATGCCGCTGAAGATACTACATACTTCTACCGCAATTAGGATCTCGGTTCTCGGTTCTCGGCAACCCCGGGCATCCTAATAAAAAGCAAATTGAATCAGGAACTAGTGCAGCGAGAGGACAGGACAGGTCCACAATCCAAGCAACAAGGACCAACGATCGGGAGGGGCTGTTACAGCTGATAATGGCAAGAAGAATTGCGTCGTCACAGGTTCACAGAGCCACAGAGAACTGGAGGAGATTGCCGAATCAAACCGACATTACACTCGAGGGGGGAAAAGGTAGAACAATTTTTTAACATCAAACGAATAAAGGTCATGCACGCACACACAGGCGCACAGATACCCTCACACACTTAGTGGTAGAAAGGAGCTCGTGATTTGTTGCAAGATTTCTGTGTAAATGGCATAAAAAACGGCTCGAAAAACAAGGCGACAAGCCGTGGGATCGCTCTGGCTGATGTGGATGTGGCCTCTCTGGATTGTTGTTAATGGCACCAGACCTGTTCACGTCCACAGCCACATCCACATCCACATCAACATCAACATCCATGATCACAATGCTGGACAATTAACACACAGAGTCGAGAATTGGAGGCACATCCTTGGGAATGTCGAGCAAAACAGAGGCTAAAGAAACCAAGGCCTACGATATTTTTTCTCTTCTTTATGAATTGTTCATATTTTGTGCCTCATTCAAAAGGCCAATGCCGCCGTCCCTGCCATCAGCTGATCTGTGGCGGGGGGCGGGGGGCGATTCCAGTATCCAGAGTGGAGAATTTCCTGGGATTAATTATGTTGACAGGTTCCAGCAATTCAAGTGCCCCCATCGCCATAGATTAGGGTCTAAAATGTGATCTGAAATTGGAATTAACTTCTTCAATGATTTCTTTATTCAGTCTTTCTCTCAGTACTTTCGGGTTTGACTCTTCCTGGAATCTGTGGTAAATCCTTTGGGGATCCGTTCGATATCTGGAGAGTCAAACCCTGGAGAGGTCTCAAACCTTTTCCATTGCATAAATTGTCAATTTTCGCAGCCTGGGAAAGTTTGTGTTTTTCCCACTTGTTCATTTCGCAAAAGGAAATGATTTGGCCAAAAATTGAGTACAAATATTTTCCTTGGAAATTTTATAAATATTTGATAAATTCATGAAATCAAATGTGGAAAAGAAAACCCCGTCAAGGTCCCCCGAGGTCCACCGTGAGGCCATGAATGAAAATTTGTGTAACGGTTGAAGGGCAAAAAATTAGGAGAACCGAATTCGATTCATAAAAATTGCTGCTACCAAATCGTGGCCAAATGAAAAGACCCAAAGGTGACAGGGCTCAAAGCAAAAACTCAGCTGGAATGCGTTTTGCCTCTGGTTGAATGTCGCCTCAGGTGACAAATTGCAAAGGCTTGCAGGTTGCGGCACAGTCACAGTCCCAGCCTCGGAACAGACTGGTTGCCACAGTCCGCAGGCTCAGTCAATGACGCGGCAGGTTCCGTGGGCCAGACCAAAGAATGTGCCATTTCGCACCTCCATAAAAACGTGTCCCAAATGGGTTTCCCTCCCTCCCTTCCCGCTCTCCCTTCATGCCAATGTCCATCAATGGCAGCGGCGACCTTCGCTTTGGTTCGCTTTTTGGCCTCCGACTTGGACCCTGCCTGTTATGCTTGCATAATGTTGACTGCTGGGCCGAGAGCAACATTACATGTGGGTTCTAATGTGCGATTTGCCGGGGAAATCTGCATACGGCGGAAGGGTCAAGGCAAGACGAGCAGGATGTGAGAGCGGGCCCTAAAACGGAGTTTCACACAATGTTTACCCAACGCGATTTGGCGCGCAAAAATCAATGGAACATCCTGCCTTTCAGCATGTCACGTGTGTTTGTGTCTGTGTCTGTGTCTGCGTACCACCCAGGTTACATAAGCCCATAGACACTTGTCCCGGACCTTAATAGACTTGTTGGCAAGGCCGCAAAAATTCCCTCCTTCTCACGCCTCGGCTGCATCCTGAATCCCGCTTCGGTTCCTTCGGGTTTCCAGCTAAAAACGCGGCAATCTTTCAGATATACTCGTATTTATTGTACATGTGCACCGTCCATGCCATACCATACCATACCGTACTACACCGTACACTTCATTCATGCAATTCCTGGCTCATTCATGCTCCTACAACAATACGCTCGACAGCAGCATAATAAGGACACAACTAGCAAATCTCTACAAGCACTTCAGGAACAATAAGGAGCTGCGTCCCAAGCAAATTTCTTTTTTATCCTCAAAGGACATTCAATGTTCTCACGTTTATTTCACTCATTTTTGGTTCCTTCTTTGGGTGTTTTTTTTTGCCTTCGTTCCTTCTTGCGGCTCCCTTTTTTAATGTTGGCTTAAACCTCAAGTGACCGAGGGTTTGATGAGGTTGGACTCGACGGGAATTTGCAAAAAGGAGCCCGAGCGAAAACGGATACTCGACCACTCAGCCAAAGGCGCAGGGGTGCTCGCATCCTCATCATCCGCTGATCATCCCGGATATAGTTCAATATATTTTTTAGGCTGTGATTCTGTGATGTTCGGATCAGTTCGGTACCTTTAAGGTGCAATTTTCATAGAATTTCTCAAAGACATAATCAGCAGATAATGCTGTTGATTATCTCAGGAATTTGGGAATCCTCTATTCAGCACTGGCGCTGCTCCTTCCGCTTCATATTTCCTACGCTGTGTGCGGCGGCCTGCCAAAAAAAGTGAGAATTTATGAGGTTTTCGGTTTAAGGAAGGGGGGAAGGGGAATATTCCTGGAAAGACAGTGGAGCTGTGCGGTAACTGTGGGAAAACTCGTTGCATTTTTCCTGCTTGACTTTGGCGTTTCCAATGAATACAGGACGCAACATTATCAGAGATGGTTGCTGTTGTCGCTCACCTTTCTCATTGTTTGGACAAACGGAATTTAATTTGATTACAAATCAGAGGAGGAGACACACAGACACGACATTTGCATTGACAACTTTTCCCAGCAACCCCAAAGCCCGCATCCCTCTAGTACCACACTTCCTCCATGGACGGACGGATGGACGGATGGATGGTCAGTCGAAGTTGCAGCCGACAAAAAAATTATGCAGTTGATAAGCACGTTTCGGCATTTGAAATCTGTGTCATTGTCGCTCTTGATGAAGATGAATGATGTAATAATTCCGTCATAAAAATTACGCATACTCAGCAAATGGCAGAGCGCTCGGATCTCTGTTCTATCTGCGGCTCTAGCTCTTGTATCTGCAGGGTTGGTTTAGCTTTCGAGCGGACCAAAGCGTACCAAAGCGTAACAAAGCGGACCAAAGCGGACCACAGCGGACCGGACCAAATCAAAGCTAAGAATCCTCGTGCTCGGGCCAGCTGCCGGCTCAACAAGTTTCCAGAAAAACTGCATGCTGTGTACGAGTATACATATACTCATTTTCATTTAGAACTGGTTTGCTCTGCTTAACCCCATCATATCCATTTACATTTATCGCATTTTCCTAAAAACCAAAAGGCAGCTTTGACGTTGCCCGACTGTCAGACGGAGTGAAAATCCATTAGCATGCTCAGCCAGGCAAATCCAACGTAAGCCATTCCTTAAAAATGAAAGAAAATAAAAAAGATGAAATACTTAAATCTCTGTTTGCCTTGACCCTGCCTCCACTCATACAATAACACACTCGAACACACAGATACGAAGTCGTGCATCCTTTTTTTTATGTATTGGATACTTGTTTTATGTCTTCTTTGGGACTCGGCCTCTTGCCCTCTGGTTTCACCTCACCTCACTTCCAGGTTTCACATTTTCTACAACTTTGTTTTCGACTCGGGCCAATGTTCGATGAATTTTGTTTTGATTACGCTGTCCGCTGTCCAGGTTCCCCTCATACCTCGTAAACTCATCCCAAGCCCATCGACCCTATACCTACACCTATACCCATTTCCATTCTCATTCCCGATTGCCGATACTCCATCTCCCTCGTTTGTAAAGTCAAAGTGTCGAATTGTAAAGATCAGTCACCTTTTGGTGGATCCACAGGGGCTAGGCCTACACACTCGTATGCATGTATGCATGTATCTATGTCTGTATGGGGGATACATATGTAAGGTATCCCATAGATACATAAACATTTACATTGCTCTTCCTTCTCTTCTTCTTTGTTCTGCTGGAGTCGTAGTTGCTGGAGTCGTTGTAGTGGGCTCTCTACCCCTTTATTATGCCAGACATGTTCGCCGTCTTCCTCTACGATTCGATTCCAGTGTGTGTGCAATCACGCTCAAGTCCAGTCCAGTCCATTCGGTGCCCCCAACCAGAGACACAACCACAACCATCCTACTGCCATCCCACTGCCATCCCACCAGATACCAGATCCCAGCTCCGATCCGTTCGGTTCAGTCCCGCCGCAGTCTATGGCAGCACGCTTATTTGTTTGTTTGTCGGCTGGAAAGGCTGTTAAGGCTGTTAAGGCTGGTCGTGGGCTCCAAACTGGTACTGGCATCCGTTCCATGGCATTCACTGTAGGTAGGTACAGTCCTCGGTTCTCTCCTTGGCGTTGGGCGTTTTTCCTGATTTTTCTCCAAAGGGCGCCCCATGTTGTCGCTGCCTCACGTCCAACAGGTTTGTCTAGTACGAGTATCTCTCCTCTTTTTCATTTTTTTTGTCCCCCTCTTTATTTCTTAGAATGTTGTTGTGTTTTCCTTTCTGCTCTATCTGAATGCCGATCAAGCCCCCTCCCTCCCGGCTGGGCTAGGAGTCAAGTTTATTTACCTCGCCACAGCCTTGTTTGCTCTTGCTGTCGTTGTATGGGACTCTCGGAGGTGGTGGGGAAGGGGACTATGAAAGAAATAATTTTTGTATAAGCCGCTTTACTTCCAAAGGCGGAAGGAAGTTGACCAAATGATGATGCGTGGAAAATATTAAACAGGGGATCCACAGGGAAGTCAGACCTGGAAAATACCTCCCTCGGACTGAATTCTATCGGAATACTGTGCTATCATGAATTTTAATGTTAACGACCGGGAAATTATTGTAATAAAAGGGTTTTGGGGACAGACAAATTGCTTTTCGATTAGTCAAAGGTTAGGAAATGGAAATATTACAGAATATTAGGAACATTAGCTGTTCGATATTAGTTCTAAGATCTTTCTCTACAGAGAATGCACACTATGATGATAACCAGTATAGGAATTTGATTCTCTGATCTTCCCTTGGGTTTCTCCTCAAGCATTTAGCAAACCCCAGTCACGCCCATTTAGAAACTCGAGTGTCTCGCCCGTGCACTTGATGCCTAATTGAGATGTTGCATTTTATGGCTAATTGATTTTAATCTAGACTGCGACGATGGTGGCCTGGCCAAGGAATCAGAACACAAGTCCATATACATTACAAATAAATACTCGAAAGGCCGAAGAAGATATATCACGATAAGGAAGGAACATTTTGCGCATCATCGTCAGCCGAGAGCCTTATCGAGAGCAGGTCCAGGACCAGGTCCACAGTGATCCCTCTCTTTCTTTTTGAGCAAATAATTATGGAAAACGCAGATTAGGTGCGGATGAATGGCAGGAAAGATCTCTCTGAGAAGTTATCAATGGCACCCACAGCGGGACTTTACCTCTGTCCAGCCGATATCTGGGGTCTCGCATCTTCCGGAGATGATAAACGCATCAATGAACGGGACTGTCAACAAAAAAAGGGATCGAGAAACGGCAGAAAGGATTTCATTTGGTTTTATTTATTTATTTTGTTACTTGGCTCGGTTCAGTCAGCTGACGATCCAGACCCACTTGAGGTCCAGCCGAACCCAAGATAATATCTATCTGCGGCTCCTACACTCGCCTCTGTTCTCCTTGTTGCATGGATTTCTGTTCGGTTCTGTTATCTGGGGTAAGGGCAAACGGCAAAGGACAAAGGCAAATACAAGGAAACTATTTTTGGCGCTCTTTTTTTTTTTAAATAATTTTACTGTGAAAGGATTTCTGGTACGGTATGGTATGGGCCTTTGAAGAAAGGATTTGCAGGACGTGCACTGTGCTGTTCACTTTTCCCGGCCGCATCACCAAAGCCAATAACTCCTAACAGTGTGTGCGCATTTCGTAGCTCGTATCTTCGGACTCACATCGTGAGTTAGGCCGGCTTAAGATTTCTACTTCCCATTTTCCATTTTCCATTTCCCATTTTGCAGAATTTGCATGTGTAGGCTGAAACAATATTCCTCCCACATAGAGGGAGAGATGCATATTCATTAAGGAATGCCCAAACAAAACCAAACAAAACAATATCCAAGTTAGTTATTCTCTCTCGCTCAATAGACTATGCGAACCAGCAATATTTTCAAGTTAAAGCAGGCTTATCCCGGACCAGGATCCTTTCACCCCGCTGTTCCAGAATCTCTCTCTGTCTCTCTCTGCTTTGGCTATTGTAAATTGATTAACTATCCACAATACACAAGTTGTAGCTGTTCAGTTCCAGTTAGAGAGCTGTTCTGCATATCTAGAATAGATCTCTCGACCTGAGACCTGAGACCTGAGACCCCAGGTCCAGTCACACAGGCCACACACATGTGCCAATAGACCAATAGTCCTCGGCTGGCCATTCAATCGTGAACCTAAATGTGTGAAATACCTTTGTTACCCTATGAGATGATCTCGTTTTTGTTGTGCAAAATTTCAACTGGACGAAAGAGTAGAGCTTGCATCTGCAGACTAGTTTCCTATTCATATAACTAAATCACTATGATCCCCGGACCATTGAGCAATATGTCGTCAAACAGTTGCCGCCCTAAGTCTCTCGTACCTCGTGCTCATCCCCATCCCTCGGACAGGTTCAGTGCATATCCATATGCAAATTATGCTCAAATTGTTCAATTTCCTGGAAGTATTCACATTCACTCAACCAATATCCATCCATACATACTCGTGCTCGTGCTCGGACTCGTAGTTTTGTTTTCTGTTTTTTTGCACAAGTGTTACCATTCTGCCAGAAGTTTTTATGATATTTTCCCGAGAACTTCGAGAACAGTAGCTGACTTGCGTAATGTTTTGTCTCTCTGCCGAAGATTTTATAGGTCTTACGTTTATTTATGATTTCTAGTTTTATTGTTCCATGCAGATCCGGACCGGAGTGAAGCGGCAAAGATATGTCGGGGTCGGATACGAATGCATAATGGGTTTTCACACTCTGCCGCTAAAATCCAAAGGTCGAACATGTACATTTTCATAGATCTTAGATGTTTTTGACTCGAATGTAAATTACTTTTCCAATTGTTTACACGGAGTGTTAGGAACTAAGAATCGCTATTGTCTTTAAGGATGCTTTCTGAAGATTTTGGAGGTGGTATTTAAAGGAATTTCAACAGCATTTCATTTGGATTGATATATGGTTTGAGTGAGAGCTGGCATTGGCATAAATATCTTTCAACTGGAATTTAGGTATTTTTTTATATATTTTAAAATCAGGAATCAAAGTGACGGAAAACTGCACCAAATATTCTATATATAAGCCTAATATCAATGTATTTACACAGCGTTGTCTGGTGTTTGTTCCTTTCTGGTTCCATAGTCTATACATTATAGTTAGGAGGAGTATGAGAGAACAAATTCTGTTACCTTGAACTTAGCAAACTTCTGCCAGCATAGAATAGAAATTCATTCTTTCGACCAACAAATAGATTGGCGGTTCGTTTGACTCCATTGTGCTTCAAACCACAGATTCGTGCTTCAAAGATCCAACCGCAACGCGGCAAAGAATCTTTTTTTTGCAGTCTCATTGGGGCATGCTAATTGCCTTTGGTTAGAGTCTCAAAGAAATGAGTTGTAAATGAGCAAAAAGAACTTTGTGCCAACAAATCCTTCATGGACAGAATGCGTTCTGGCCCTCGAGCCACAGGAGAGATGCTGTCACAATGCTTTGAGGAGGCCAAGTGATTCCGCCCAAGGATCTGCCAGGACAGAAGCCAGCTAGAGAGAGAGATCATTAATAATCCTTTCTGCCAGAAGCCAGGAGCCAAAGATGGGACTTGAAACACACCGACTTGCCAGCATGGTAATGATCATATCATCAAAGGATTTCGCCCATAACGGTAACAAATCGATTTGCCACCAGACACAAGACACCATATAGATATAGCCAATCTGTAGATTCAAATCAAACGCTAAGCACACGCCCACGCCCTTGCCTTTCTCCTACAACCACAACTAACAAGCCGTGAAATTATATTTTATTTCTTTTGGGTATACGAGTATCTAATGCCCGATCCCGATGCCCGTTGCATAAATCGGATGGTTATGAAAAGGCAATTAAGTGAGGGCAATCAGAGGAGAGCGATGTTTCGGTATCCTTCTTCGCTGGTTGAATGACCCCAGACCCCAGTGATCGTGAGAATCGGTCGGGTAGCCCCGAATGAAAAGAGTTCTGAAGAGGTTACACATTAAAAAATTAGATGATTGTGTTTTAGTGTGTCATTAAAATCTGACTATTTGTATTTGATCTCCTTGGCGAAGAAATGTTTCCACGTATCCATCCATCCATCGAGCCATAGCCCTGCTGGCTCATCAGTTTTTCCGTTACAGAATCACAACATATAATTTTCCCCCTTGAGTGAGGACTGAGAGAAAACAGAGAGAATCAAACCAACAGGTAAACACGTAAGGAGTGAGATAGAGAACGAAAGAAGAGTGAGAATCTCGGGGCATAGAAGAAAATCCAATACATACCCCGTACAGGTAGGTATATAGACAGAGGAGGGGTAGAGGTTGATCCTAAACAATAGAACCTGTTTGTCTGGAAGAGGGGAAAAGTCCAACTGGAACTCGCTGAGATTTCCTGCCAAAAAGAAATGGGAAAAACAAACCAAGAAGAAGGATAGGCAAAGGAAAAATGATAAATGCCATGCAAACAGGTTGAGGACAGGTAGCATGAGGGCCACCACCACCAGCAGGGGCACAAGGGGCAGGAGTCATGGGCAGGGGCGGGGGCAGTCACAGCCACAGCCACAGCCACTGACAGATTCAGATTTAGTTCCAGATATATCGCGCAGTAGCCTGAAGCCTGGAGCTGGTACTGCGACTGAAGCGAGGCCTGCACGTGGATGGATAGATGGATGGATGGATGGATGGAGGCCGTGCTGGGCCGGGAAGGATTCACCATGATGAAGCCCTTTTCATCTCTATGCGCACTTCCAAACGTCAAAGGCCTTATAACGAGTTTTGTATTCAGAGCTCTTGGAGATAATGGGAGCTATAGGGGGGAACTGAGCAAACGAAAACGAGTTGAGAGGGTCGTCTTCGTCGTCGTCGTCTCTCTTGTGGTTTTTATGGGGGTTTGGCTTTTTCACAGATTACCAAATTATTTTCCATTCTTCGAGACTGCGCAGGCGTTCCAATGTAAATGACCAAACAATGGGTTACAGAACTGTGTAATGTGGCTCCTTTTCTTGGCCTGGGAAAATCAATATCCCACCACTCTACACACTACACTGGAGTCTGATTTTTGGACCCCTGGACCCTTGACCGTGGACGCAGACATAAACAACAGAATTTAGATGAGCCCGGGGTCTGGTGAACGTGTTTTTGTAAACGAAAGTTTCAAACACATGTGGACAATGTTGCAGGACAGCAATGACGACGGCGGCATAAACAATCACCGGGTTTAGGACTCTATAAATCGATGCTGATCCTTTCATGTCGCGACTTGACCCACAGCCTTAGACGAGATCACTGGGAGCTGCTAATGAGCAGCAAGTCGAGGTTACTTGAGATTTTATCAAAACAAGAGAAGAGCACAGGACCGAAAGGAGAGACAGTGCCGAGCAGGACCGGGGGCTGGCAGGATAACGGTAGCGGCGATCGGTTTTCATTAGATCCTTTTTGGCGCTGCCGCCTGTTTTGTTTACGGCTATGTGTTTATTAGACTCCATGAAAAAAGCGAAAGAATTACGAGCAGGTCGTGAAACCCGAGTCGCCTCGAGTCCCCTTCGAGGAGAGCGGCGTGCGGAATCCTTGAAGTGGTCAACCCCTCAGACCCAGCCATATGTCGTCGATGTCGCTGGTGATATATGCATGTAGTTATTTTGTTCCTTTTTTTTGTTCGGGGCTTGCATCTGAAACTCCTTTGCATGTGGTGTTGATTGAGCAATTTTTGCCTGGAGCTGTAGCTGTACCGAGTATCTGTGTGCATTGATTCGAAAGCTGTCAACGTGGTTGCTCCAATTTCATGGGCGATTTGTCCAAGTGCATTCTAATTAATGGATGACTCGATTGAAACCTATTTGACCATAAAATTTGAGGACATCTGGCGCTTGCTTAATTGGGGATCAAGGTTGTTTTTTGTTTTGGGATCATCAAAGGATTGAATTCTTGGGATGGTGCCCTTTTAGCTCTTAGTTCTTCCCAGAAAAACAGGCAGCTTCAAGCTCGGTTTTACAAGTTCGGATAGCAGCTGTTCCTTTTCTAAGAAATGAGTTTCTGGAATGCATAACTTTCAATCCAGAATTCGATCCTATAGTTATGGGATTTCTTCGAACTCAAACTGTTGAATTTATGACCGAAAACATTATCTAATTGTCGTATCTGGCCACCCAACATTGTTTTGGGTTTTTTGGCAGTGCACTTGAAAAGATCATTAGCAGGAATAAGATCGTAAAAATTCGTGACACGCGAAAATAAAGCAAGTGCCGCCCCCAGACAGCCGTGAAATTGAAACAGAGAGCACAGAGAGCGGCGTCTACCATATCTTATACCATATTGTATATGTCGATCGATGGCTGGTAGACCTCCCGGGAAATCAAAACGTTCAATTGCACACAATTGCGGGCTCGAGTGGTGTGCGAAAGACAAAGGATGATGACCGAGGCAACAAATTTATAGGGACACAAACACCGAACCAGGACTGTCGTTGTCTGCTGTCGATGTCGGTGTCGGTGTCTGTGCCTTAGAATCAAATGCACTGCGTCATTCGGCGACCTCAGCAACCAAAATATATCATAAATGCACACAGGTTGTGGCTGTGGCCAGTGTTTTCTTCTCTCAGTTTTTTGAGGTTTTGCCGCCTTTTTATGATTTTGTGGGGATGTGTTGGTGGTCGCCTTGGGCCAAAAGGCAGAGCCAAGAGCCAAGAGCCAAAGGAATTCTTGGAAGGCAGCAGCAAATACAAAACGAGTTGGCGGCGGGGTCTGAGCGAAAATATTATGAGAAATAACATAAGAACTAATGGAATAAATGCGAAGACGTAGACGGAGACGGAGTCGCGTCGGAGTTCCTGCCACTTGCTGATCGCAGTTAATATTATTCCAAGTGATATTTATTTATTTGCCTAATGCATTTGTTTGCCTTGAGGATATTTGATTTGAGCGAGGCGAGGCGAGGCGCGGAGAGTGGCAGTTAAGAGCGGTGTGAAGGAGTTGGGAAACCGATTATGATGTGCCACCACACAAGTCGAGGACATGCCCCGTATCGCGCGTTATATTGGGATATGCAGAGTAACGTGTCAAATTGACAGCAGGGCACTGGCCGACTCCGATCCCGATCCTGATCCCATTCCCGATCCCGATCCCTGGGACAATTTCGCACGGTCACGAAGAATACCTGCGCCTAACCCACGCGGCGCTTGTGACCCCGGGGCCTCCTTGCAGATCTCTCGCCGAGTCGAAAAGTCGATCCAGCCGATCCAGTCGGGCCAGACATTCAGCTCATTAAGCCCTGTCTTGGCTGGCGCCTATCCCGTTGCGTCCTCTCCGTTTGGTGGCTTTGCAATTAACTGCATTGTTTGTACCTCTCTGGAGAGGGCACGCGCAACGAGTGTCCTGCTTGCAGGAGACTGCGACACTGCGACACTCGCTGAGTTGTTCACATTTTTCACTCCTTTGGAGAGAAAATCTAATCGCGATACGCTGACCGTTCGCCTTTCTCTACTCCTCACCTATCGAGACCCCACCCGCTGCTTAATTGCTGGTCCACAGGACACAGGAACGTGGGACATCTTCTCCAACACATGGTGTGAGCAGATCGGCTAACTGTTCCTCAACGCCCCCCTTTCATTGGTGGCCAAAAAACTTACTTGCCAAATCCTGGCCCGAACATGTGCTCGACAAAGTGCTCCTGTGGATACGCCTCCGCCCAATAGACAGTAAATATTTTATTGATTTCCAGCCTATAAAAAAGAAAAGAAAACAAGAGACTGCAGGCCCAAAGATCGACCAATCGATCCCGAATATCTACCTGAAGCGAGGGAGTTGACCGTGACCTGATGCTGATCCCGTTCCCATTGCCATTGCCATTGCCGATCCTCTGCACTTGAACTAATTGACAAATGAAAGGTGAGAGATTGCATTTGGCTGATAGGAAGAAGTGATTTTTGCCGTATTCTTCTCTGTCTTCTCTGTGTGCTGTTCCTCCTTTGTGCCCAGAAATTTATTGCATTTGTCGAGGAGATGGTTCTTTGTGCTCGTCGGAGGTTTCCCACTGATCGCACCAAAACAAAGTGCCAGGACTCGGGGCCTGACATGGACTATTAATTTGATTTTTATGTACACTTGTTCTGCCTCCGATTCCGTTTTATTGCAGTTTAATATTTTTGCGCCTCGTCTCTGTTTTATTACAATGGAACGCAAGAAGCCACACAGGGACCACAGCGAGGTTCTAGGCCTCCTCGAAGTTCCCCTGCCAGCGACCTACTTATATGGTTACTCGTACTTACAACACGATCGATGGATCGATGGATCGATGGGACGATGCAACGGTGCAACGATCGCTGATGTAATTCGATCGCTTTTTGGCAACATTTCTTATGCACATGTTGCTACGTGCCATTAAAGCTGGAATCCTTTCAAGTGTTCATTGATGTGAGCTTCCTGCTGCTCCTGCTCCTGCCCCTACAAAATGCACTTTTAATGTGGGAATATTGTAAGGAACACGAGAATTATGATGATCATGGCTGCTTGGCTCGCTGGCGACGTATACAAAGCAAAGTGTATCGAATTTAACCAAGTTCCAATGAATCTCTGGCGAGAAAATGTCAACAAAGCAATTAGGAAACACTGTTGTTCTCTGCTCTTGAAATTCTGGGTTCATTAACACTAACAGTGGATGGGATGATCTATGAAGGAGCATTATGTGGAACCATTACTTAAAATGTGTATCAATCAAATTGTTAGGCATCTAGCAAAGTGATCTCAGGGCCAATGAAATAAATGAATGAGGTGCTCTCCTAATAGATGACAGTTTTAGGTTTTACACCAATTAAAGAAGATTTCCAATTATATAAATCAATTAATTTGAACTGTCCTCATCGTGTGGACTTGTAGAAAAACATCCTTCAATTTGTTTCTTGGTGAATCTGTTGCTGGCTCATAGAAAGATTATCCCGTCCGAAATAGGTCGTCAAGCTACAGCTAAAGGCAGTATTCCTATCCGACCAAAACTGATTATCGCTAATATGTTTGTAAGATATAAATGGAATGTGCAGAAGATCGGACATCTTGATATATCCACTCGTTTATATACGAAGCCACATCGGACCACTTTGTGAAAGACTCCCTTTAAACGAAGACTGTGTCCAAATTTTTTTGAGATAGTTTCATAAACGAAAGACTAGTTTTCAAGGGTACTCGCCCATATTCGTTGCTCATTCTCCCTAGTAATTTCATAGTGTTTTCTTTATTCTGAATAATTGCTTGCCAGGGACCCCAAATTGTTCCGGGGTTTTATCTGAGGCCTGTCCATCTGCATCTACCCATGCCAACGGGCGATTACATGATGTTTATGGATCTACAATGGATTTAAATGTGAGTTTTCCATTCGTAGAGGACCTGCTAGATAGCAGAATAAATATTTGTTGCGGAGTACTATATCAGCAATAGAGAGAAAAAGTCATATATCCGATTGGGTATTAACGCAATAATGTCTGGTGCATCTGGTGTACAAATTAGATCACAACATTCGCATGTTTCAAAAGAAACCTTTCTTTTTGACTGTTCATAGTCGTATCCACTTGTAAGTCTTGTGCTGCATCTGCATTTGAGGTTCAAAGAAATAGATCATGACAGTCACAAGCCTGCCCAGTTGGTGATCTGCTGGGACCACCCCAAAAGTGAAACTTTCCCAACATTGTTCAGCGGGTGGAACTTCCCACAGCGTTGGTTCCACTTGAAGTGGTCGCCAGATGGTGTCCTGGTTCCACCATAAGCCACACCGCCCATGCCCATGCCCATGGCCATGCCCTGACCATGACACAAACGCCTGTTTTTCAAATTAATAATTGCAACATTTCGCGCTAAGTGAAACCAAGAGAATGGGATTGGTAAGGCTTGTGACCGTTAAGGTTAAGGGTCACACATGCCCGGCACATTTAGGCCTCGATGCGAGGAGTCAGTTGGTCACATTTTATGAGTGCGTTACCAGGACGGGGGAGGTACAGCACGGCCCGGCATGAAGCTCACAGTTCCGACTTTGACTTGGACAAACAGCATGGGAGGACGAAAGACAAACAACCGCCAGGATATGCTGCTGCTGCTGCTGCCGCTGTTGCACCCATGTGTGAGCCATATGAGACTCTGTTCAGTGGCTGATCCTTGCGTGCGTGACCGTTACAAAACAGGACTCCGACCAGCCGACCAGCCGACCATTCGAGCATTCGACCATTCCCATTTCGATGACTCAGCCGAGTGCTATATGCTATTTGCCCAGCAAGGATCGGTAGTGGTATCGGTAAGGCGCGGGTGCAGGGCGTGCGTCAGTTGGTCTAACCCTTAAATGCAGCCGGCTCTAACACGCCAGCCACCCTCTACAGTCCGTCTATCTAGTGCAGCCACCCCGTGTCCCAGTTTAAAATGTTAACCGAAAGATAAAGAACGAGCGGCAATCGACGCGCCCACATTAACCGAACCCCGAAGTTGTTATCCTAGGAATATTTTCATTTTAATTGTTATGCTGATGTTGGCACGAGCCAGCCCAGCCCGACCGACCGACCGAGCATATGTCGGGAGAGCGGAGGTCCTGGAACTGGCAACAGCGTTTTCAGCATAGGACCCAGTGGAATGTCATTGACTGCCGCTGCTGCTGCTGTTGTTTTGGCGCCCAATTCCCAATCGCACCGGACTCCCGCTGCAGGAAAACTCCTCGCTCGGGGGTTGCACTGTCGCTGAAGGAAAACTGTTAGTTCTGCCACCGTCGCCACCACCACCAGGCAGCGGAGCGCAACCAAATTATGCTCAAGTTGTGGCAGCAGCGCTTGGCTGACTCCCTGACTCTGTCTTTGCCTTCAACTTCAACTTCGACTTCTGCTTCGGGTCTGGCCCTCAACCTTTGCCTCTGCCTTGCCCATGGTTCTGGAGTGGGCAAAGAGCACGCGCTTGCAGCCACTTCCACATCCACATCCATTTCCTCAACTTCCTTTTGAGGCACGGCACCCAAAATGTAATGAGTCGGCTGTGTCAGGTGCATGCATGTTACATACTGAATGACCCCGACAGCGACTGCAACCGCGACCCCAACCCCAACCCCATTCAGCCACGAATTTTCTTAGTTTCTCCCTGTGTCTCTCGCTCTCTCTCCGACTTTGGCTCTCTTACTCTCTCTTAGTCTAGCGCGTAATTACAGTTGAAGTTTTTCTTTATGGGCCAGGTCAAAACAGCGACAACGACATCGACAACGCCGAGGAGCGGTGCTCATTAGACCAAAGCATTTTCATGGCATATAGAGGGTGCATAGAGACATCTGTATGCGAGCACGAGCTATGCCCAGTTTTGTCCTTATGTTTAGCGCATTTCGTTGTAATAATTTGAAATTTTGATCAGGTGTTTCTTTTTATGCACTTTGGCTTTCTTTCTCTTCCCTATCGCTGCCTGTCGCTGGGGCGGGGTTCAAAGGGGAACTATGTATGAGCGTTACGAGTCGTCGAACCGTAGAACACCGCAACGCAAGGCCTGTCTTGGGGAGGGTCAGTAAGTAGGAGTGTAGCACTCCGGGACAGCCTGCCCCCGAACAGGAAGGAAAACCGACAATAAAAAGCGCGCGATTTTGGGTATTTCTGTGTGTTCTTGAGCTGTTTGGGCTATTTAGCATTCGAACCGTATCGTGGGGTCTTCACTGAAGTATTCAATGGGGAAGTTTGATTTGCTTAAACAAAACAGGTGTGGAACTGCTTCAAGTACAAAATCTTATCCACTTGGAACCACATTTCCTGTGGGCACAATCTTTCCCTACATGAATGGGGATTGCCTTTAGTTCTTTCAGTCGGGACGGGGAACAATGCCTATATGCAGCGCCAACTCAATCTGCATCGCCCACTCCCAGATCTTGGCGGCACTCCTAGTTCCTGGCTCTGCCTCTGCCTGGCAACACGCCAACTCCTTCTTCGTCGGCATCACAGTCCAAAAGATATTATTGAGCAATTTTGGGCGTATAAATTGCTATACGGGGACGATGAGTGCAATTCGAGTACTAATGAGTGCCAGATCAAAGTCAATTTCGGGCCCACGTAAAGTCACGCAATATTGTGTGGAGGCAGGATGGCAGGATCGAAACAGATCGGGCTCTCTTTGGGTTGCATTTCAGCATAAATTATATTTTCGTTTGCCCTTTTGTAATTCAAAAAAAACAGGGAAAATTGTTAATTGGATTTGCCTGGGAAGTTTGGTCTTGATTACCTTTTACCTTTTGAAATTATTCTACATAGACATTCGGTTATTCACGATTAACTCTTAATGATCAAAAGAGTATGATAGTGTCGATGCTCTGATTTGTACAAATAGTTACAGTTCTTATAGATCTCCTCTCTATGCTGACTTTAAGGCTCAAATATCTTAAGTGGAAATCGTAAGAGTATTCGCAATCTCGACTCGATGAATTCGTATTATTCCATAATTTGTTCTTGCAGCTCTTGCAATTGTAATAAGTTTTTGTGTTCTTGGCAAAGGCCACCAAAGCGTGCAGCGCACGTACCCACAAAATTATGTTTTCTGGCAGATTGAGTTTGGGGTTCTGCCTGAATGGTTGGATGTTTTGAGGGAGTGCTAACGAAAATTGCCGAAAAATGAGCGAAACCGTAGGATGGGAACGGGCACACATGCAAATCAAAGTTTGACCGCAACGAAAGCCAGCAAAGGAGTTGTGGATAGGATGGGGAATCTGAAACTGAATCTGAAACTGAAACTGATCCGCTTAACAATATAGTACAAACAAGAAGTTTTGGACAATCTCAAGTGTACTCAGCCATGACCGGAAAGTGCATTAAAAGTTGACCGCTGGCCGTGGGACAATAGCTAGAATATTGAAAAGGTTAAACGGGGCCAGGGTCCAGTCGGTAAAACAAACAACGCCAGGGCGACGAACAATGGCCAGCGGTCAGTGGTTCCAACAGGAACCCGTTGCAGGGTTTTCTAATGCAATTAAAGGTATTTTTTGTCTTCCACATCAGCATAAGTCAAATGCGAATCGAAGCGTAATAACCCGTTGGCGCGACCAAGTGTTTGCTTAGTTGCGGTCAGTTGCGTTTGCCCGAAGGATCAGCGGGGATCGGGGACCGGCAAGCGGGGATATTGTGTAACCGATCCCGATTCAGATCCTACGGTTACGCTACCAGTGGCAATGGCAGGATAACGAGGGGTCAGCGAATCGCGTTAGGGCATCAAAATGTTGAAATTAAGCGTTAAATGGAAAAACAAAAGCTTAATCTTAAGAACAAGGCAATGAAAAGACAAACTAAAATGGACACAAAGGAAATATAATTGCGACCCCGGGCTTAGGCAAAAGGTTGCAGTTGCAGGGGTTGCATTAACCCCGGAATGGGCTGGAATGGGTTGGAATGGGTGGTTCTATTCTGTACCGGTCGGGATGGGGTTGCGATGGGGTGGACACTTGAACCCGAGAACCTGGTCAGTTATGACGGTGCCGGCAACCGGTTTATTGCGGTTATTTGCAGAGTTTTGACGCTGGCCGCGTAATGAAGATAAACGATTTACAATAAAATTTTATTGTCTTTACACCACCAGATTGCGCTGGTCAAGGCTGTCCGAGGATTACTGGTCAAGGATATTAATGATTGGCTGACCACCACCAAAGGCGCTGGCTGTCCTTGGCGAAGACGCTGCTGCTGCTCATGCGGGACTGGACTACACTTATACTTATCCATTCAAAGGAGTGTCTAATGCGCAAAATCCTGTTTAGATACTCGTAGAGCGCACAGCAGGACACCCGGATACGGGATGATACCTTGACTTTGATTGTACAAGGTTGTGTTCGGTTCGTCTCCCTTCGGGACTTGAAGGACTTCTGCAACAGGCTCTCCCAACAGTATTGAAAGATGGCTAATATGAACATTGGTGTACGTTTTAAGTCTCTGCAATGTAATCTATTGTTTAAACAATTGCACATTTGATAATCTTCGATTAAGTTCCCAGCTTCACTGGCGCTATTATCCGCGTCCGGTATTGGAACTATGAACTATCATTTTGCAGCACTGCAAATGGGAGTCACACATACGCCACCAGCGGGCGGTTATCGAACACAGTGGCTGGCCACTGGCGCCCCCAAACGGAGTTTGTTTTTTGCTCTGATTACAGCGGCGCCACTGGTAAAATATTAGCTGAGCCTTGCCGATTCACTGGAACTAGACCCTGTGACGTAGTTATTTCGTCTTCCAACAGACTTTAGTTCATTCTAGACCAATACAACCAAATTAATTTAAAAAAAAAACTTCAGAGCGTTTAAGTCAATCGCTGCAAATGCGAGATCTGGGCATTGAGGACATATCTACGATCGAACTGCAGCTGCAAGTGGTGTTCCGTTCCTCAACATCTTCAAGAATGAATTTTTGGCTGGGATTGCACGGATCCAGCACGTTCCACATATTATAATTTTGGCTATTTCGTTGGAAAGAACCATGCCGTTATTAGATTGATTTATTTTCTTTCTTCGCTCATCGCTTGTATCGGACATAAAGATAGTCGCGTTCTCTTCAATGTTGTTATGGTCATCCCAGAGAAAGGCTTTATTTGCTTTTCAGAAGATCCTCCACGAACGCAAAACTCGCATTTGTATCCACTGTGTTCTTGCCAAAGATCCAATGCAAAGCCAGCAAGTAATCGCCCGTTGGAAAAGGTAGACGCAGCAGCTCAGGTCTCAGATAAAAGCCATTTAAAATTTGAGGTCCCTAGGATGGAATTAATTCAATATGAAGTTGTATGACCTATAGATTTAAGTACATACCACATACGGACATGTATGATTCATGTTGGTAAAATCATGAAAGAGACCAAAGACTATTTTCAGATAAGGGTCGTAGCCGGTTCGCATATACCGACAGACATCAATACTTCTGTCAACCATCCACGGCTTAAAGCCGTTTGCCTTTTTGAAAAGCCTGCCACGTATCGTAATGGCATTGGCCGGGTGCAGTATAGTCGCATTCATATTGAAAACAACTTTATTTCGATTGATTGCCTTCAGGCGACAAGTGTTGAACACTACAAAGGATTTGTTGTAGCTCTCACAGACGAAGTTCGTGAACTTAAAGACAACTGCATCCTGAAAACATGGTTTATTCACATGCACTTGATTAGATTAATCTATATACTAACGTTAACTTCCAGATTCAATATTATAAATAATCCGATTAAAGAACAGACGATCAGTAGAGAGCGCATCGTTCAAGCACTTGGTTGAAAAATAACACATTCGAATGAGACAAACGAGATCTTTTATGCCAAATATTTTTCCGCATGAAGGATTCATTAAATTGCTATAAACATATTGCAAAGAACATTAAGTGCTTTTGCTGTTAACAATCACTAACTAATAGACTTTTTTGTGTAATTTGCATTTCAGAAAATTTGTCTAATTTCAAACTCGCATTCGTACCACATGATCGTTTCACTGGCTCATAGGCTAAACATAAACTTTTATCGATGAGGGGGGTCGATTGGCTATTAATGTTGATTTCTCCATAGCCTTTTAAAAATGTTTCTGAATAAAATCGACTTGGATAGGTTCGAGTACTTTTGGCTTGAGTTCTATTCCATATATTCTATTCCAGGCAGCCGATATTTTGGCATAAATTCTAATATTTCATAGAAAAAATAGTGCTAGAAAAAATGAATAAATATTTTTGATTTTCATGCACCACTCAATGTAAAAAAAATTGATCTTAGATATTTAAGTCCAAAAGAGCTTGCCAAAATGCAGTAGAGGATATATTTTTAATGGCTACTGTTTAAAATAAGAATAAATAGTAAAGGTATACACATATGTATGTATGTATGTGCTATTTTCGCATGAAATGTTATAAAATTATAAGATTATTATAATTTTTTGTTCATTTATAATCGATTTATGGTTGCTTTATTTACATCCTGTGTTTTGCTTGTATCGGATATAAAAAATACATGATGGCCCGCCGTTTTGGGAAGGAATTCTAATATTTTTGCTTTTCTACAGCCGTGCCAGTGGAGGTAATAGATTGGCTGAACATCTCAGATGAGCCAGGCAATAGTCGTGGCATGAGTCTGATTCCTTTAGCTTTTATGGTCTCAGAGATCTAGATCCCAGCTCCAGCTCCAAGTCTGAGATATCAAACATCCCAGTCATCTAACTCACTCCCCTGTTCATCACACTTCCCATTTGAAACCCCCTTGCATTAGAGAGCATTCCTGAAGTGGAAAATGGTTATTGCTGTGTGGTCATACGACTATTATCGCTGCATGAAAACAACAAAAGCAATATCGACATCAAATATAACTCAAATAGCCAGTAAAACTGTCAGGAGGCAGAAGCTTAAGGACGCTGCACAAACTCGAAAACCAATAATATACATTTTTATCTCCCGCACGTAATCTTTGTGATGAAATCGAATATGCAATGCTCTGCAATAAATTCTTGCACTGGATGGACGGGAACTATCCTGTCATCATGCCAATGTGAAATTAGCAAGGATTTGATCAGATAATGCCCGACTTAATATCATGGAACTGCCCAAAATAATGGATAATGAGGAGAACTGGTGCTCGCCGCAAAAATTTCATCATGAACCAACGTTCAACCCTTGGGGAAACCTCGAGATGATGCCTCTGGTTCTACGAGGATTTGGGGTCTGTTTCTGCAATAAAATTACGTATGAGGGTTTAGTATTTTAGCTTACGCATCGATTGGCATTACCCCATATTATTTTGGGAACTCCCCAAAGTGTCCCAGCCATATATCCCCTCGAACAAATTTAAACTGATTCAGCCTCGGATACGACCCTTGTGTCGTCATCGCCTGTGTCTGCTCCTGCTCCCATGTTCATTGTCTGCTCAAAAAACGAAAAAATGTTATTAAAATTATAATGCTTACTCACTAGGCAACGGGTTGGGTTGCGGTTTTCCATTTTGGGGGTGGAGTTGCCTGGACCAGCCGGTGCAGTTGCTAGCTGGTCAACCCTTGAGGTCTTTATCCATCGATGAAGTAAGTAAGAAAACCCCCAACCTACTACTGAACATTCTGCACTTGAAGTTGAATTTTAGGAATATACCGATGAAAACAAAAATTTTCGGCTGGGATTGCACGGATCCAGCACGTTCCGCTTATTATAATATCGGACATAAAGATAGTCGCGTTTTTTTCAATGTTGATATGGTCATCCCAGAGAAAGGCTTTATTTGCTTTTCAGAAGATCCTCTACGAAGGAAAAACTTGCATTTGTATCCACTTTGTTCTTTCCAAAGATCCAATGCAAAGCCAGCAAGTAATCGCCCGTTGGAAGAGGTAGACGCAGCAGCTCAGGTCTCAGATAAAAGTCTTTTAAAATTTGATGTCCCTTGCAAATAATTATAAAATATGAAGCTAATAAATATATACAAGTGCAAGCGATAGTTTTAGAAACATACCACATAAGGACATGTATGATTAATGTTGGAAAAATCATGAAAGAGACCAAAGACTATTTTCAGATAAGGGTCGTAGCCGGTTCGCATATACCGACAGACATCAACACTTCTGACAATCATCCAGGGTTTAAAGCCGTTTGCCTTTTTGAAAAGCCTGCAACGTATCGTAATGGCATTGGCCGGGTGCAGTATAGTCGCATTCATATTGAAAACAACTTTATTTCGATTGATTGCCTTGAGGCGACAGTTGTTGAACACAAAAAATGATTTGTTATAGCTCTCACAGACGAAGTTCGTGAACTTAAAGACAACTGCATCCTGAAAACTTGGCTTGTTCATTTGCACTGGATTAGATTAATCGATATACTAACGTTAATTTTCAGATTCAATATTAGAAATAATCCGATTAAAGGACAGACGATCAGTACAGAGCGCATCGCTCAAGCACTTGGTTGAAAAATAACACATTCGAATGAGACAAACGAGATCTTTTATGCCAAATCTTTTTCCGCATGAAGGATTCTTTAAATTGCTATGTACATATTGCAAAAAGCATTAATTACTTTTGCTGTCAACAAATCACTGACTAATACATAGACTTTTTCGTGCAATTTGCATTTCAGAAAATTTGTCTAATTTTAAACTCGCATTCGTATCAAAAACCGATCGCTTCACTGGCTCATAGGCTGAATATGAACTTTTATAGATAAGCGGGGTTAATAGACTATTAATGTTGATTTTTGTATAGCCTTTTAAAAATTATTTTGAATAAAATCGAGTTAAATACGTTCGGTGACTTACGGCTTGAGTTCTCCTTGATACATGATCGATACATTGCAAATTTAACACTGCCCATATACTCTACACATATAAATACTACCCAAATACTCATTAAATAAATGTGTCAATAATAATGCATCTACAAAAACAATTAGTAAAAGCTGCATGCTATATAGGCAGTGGGGGGTGGGCGTGCTCGTATTGGTCTGAAATTTATCTCAGCTGATATATGTGTATAGCATTTCAATCAACTGTACTCAATTTCAAGTCTATAACTTTATTTTTTTTTAATCTACATATGCCAAAATACCGGCTCTGGCCCAATGAGCTTTGGAGAAAATCGATCAGAAATTAAAAAATTATGTGTACATATGTATTTAGTCATTTATATTGCAAAGTATAAAAAATTTATGTGCGGATCGAAATAGATCATCATCAACAGGTGATTATTATGTATGATTTGTGTAACTTGTTCTATGCTCTTTTCTTCTAATGACCAGCTTTTTCCTTCACGCACCGTGCGCTACATCTCTCTACCCGCAACGGACGAGAAAAAGAGTGATATAGCGAGCCTTATGCAGGGGAAATTATTTTTGTTTTCTGGTTATAATAACTATTCAAATTATTCAATAATTATCGCATCCTTTTTCCTAAGAAATTTATTAGATATTTTAATTGTTCAGAAACACTTCCTTCCGGATGCTGCCTTAATAATTATTACTAAAGCAAAGGTCGTCAGGTGGGACCACATTGTTTCCGCTCAATTTCCGATACCTTAACTGTATATAAAAGACTATTTTCGCATGAAAGAACATACAATAATTATGTTATAATTATTTATTTAGTTATAGTTGGTTGCTTTATTAACATCATGTGTTTTGCATAATCGGATATAAAAAAACAAAAATTGTTAAATTGCAATCGGCAAACGCTTGCATCGAAATTTTTCATTCCTTCCGGAGATCTTCTACGAATGAAAAACTCACATTTGTATCTCCTGTGGGGCTCTCGCTTTTGCCAAGGATCCACCGCAAGGACAGCATATAATCGCCTGATGGAAAGGGTAGACGCAGAAGCTCAGGTCTCAGATAAAACCCCTTTAAAATTTGATGTCCCTTAGAAATAATAATACAACATAAAACTAATAAATAGATACAAGTGTAAGCGATAGTTTAAGAAACATACCACGTACGGACATGTATGATTCATGTTGGTAAATTCACGATAGAGTTCATAGATTATTTTGAAGTAAGGGTCGTAGCTAGTATGCATAAACCGACAGACATCAATACTTCTGTCAACCATCCACGGTTTAAAGCCGTTTGCCTTTTTGAAAAGCTTGAAACGTACCGTAAAGATATTGACCGTGTGCAATATAGTAGCATTCAAATTGAGAATAACTTTGTTTCGATTGATTGCCTTTAGACGACAGGTGTTGAACACAAAAAAGGATTTGTTGTAGCTCTCACAGACGAAGTTCGTGAACTTAAAGACAACTGCATCCTGAAAGCTTTACTTATTAGTATTCGTAGTACTATAATAATAGAAATATTTACGTTGACGTTTATGTTCAATATTATAAATAATCCGACAAAGGCACAGAGCATCAGTTCGGACCGCATCCTGCTCTTGATTGAATAATAATATTTGAAATAGTTCATCTTTTATATGAAAATTAGTTCCGCATGGCGGAGTCAATAAATTGATATTACGCTTTACTTTGTTTTTTGCTAATTATTTTAGCTGTGCTCAAACAACTTTATAATAGTTTTCCGAACCAAATATCAAAATATGAATATACCAATCAATAAATCATAAACTACGGGATGCGTGCAATACAGCCGCATTCAAACAGAGTATAACTTTATTTTGACTGCTATACCACCGATGATTCATTCTAGCTTTCGCAGACGACTTTCGTTAACCTGAAGATGACAACACCCTCAAAATTTCGCACATTGATTTCCCCGTGAAAAGCATGACGTTTACGATAGGTTTAATATTAGAAAAAATTCGATTAAAGCACAGATGATCAGAACAGAGCGCATCGAATGTTTTATTTGCTCTTCAGGAGGTCCTCTACGAAAGAAAAACTCGCATTTGTATCAATTGAGTTCTTGCCAAATATCCATCGCAAAGACAGCAGATAATCGCCTGATGGAAAGGGTAGACGCAGGAGCTCAGGTTTCAGATAAAACCCCTTTATAACTTGATGTCCCTTGGAAATAATTATACAATATGAAGTTAATACAAATGGAAGCGACAGTTTTAGAAACTTACCACATACGGACATGTATGATTCATATTCGTAAACTCACGATAGAGACCACTGATTATTTTGAAGTAAGGGTCGTAGCTGGTTCGCATATACCGACAGATATCAACACTTCTGTCGATTATCCAGGGTTTAAAGCCGTTTGCCTTTTTGAAAATCGTGTAATGTATCGTAATGGCATTGGCCGGGTGCAATATAGTCCCATTTAAATTGAGAATAACTTTATTTCGATTGATTGCCTTCAGGCGACAAGTGTTGAACACAAAAAAGGATTTGTTGTAGCTCTCGCAGACGAAGTTCGTGAATTTGAAGACGACTGCATCCTGAAAACTTCACTTATTAATTTTCGATGAACTTTTATAATTGAAATATTTACGTTGACGCTTAGGTTCAGTACTATAAATAGTCCGACAAAAGCACAGAGCATCAGTGCGGACCGCATCCTGCTCTTGATTGAAAAATAATATTTTATATATTTCATCTTTTATATGAAAATTGGTTCCGCATGGCGGAGTCATAAAATTGATGTGTTCTTATACATATGTATATTCTTATAATACTCTAATTATTTTAGCTGTCCACAAAAATCTGTATAATTGTTTTTACGAACAAAAAATATCAAAACATGAACATTCCACACTAACTAACTTATTAGCATTTCAGAAGATCTTTAAGCAGGTCTTCTACGAATGAAAAACTCACATATGTATCCGCTTAGGGGTTCTCATGCCAGAGCTCCTCCACAGAAACGGCAAGTAATCGCCGGTTGAAAATGTTGGAAACATACCATATACGGACTCGAAGGATATGCATTGGGAAAGTCTTTTAATAGTCTATAGATTATTTTCACAGCTGGGTCAGACCTGGTTCGCAAAAACCAAAACCAATCAATTATTCTATAACATGTGTAGCCATTTTCCCTTTTGAATGCTTAATATGAAGTTTAATACTATTGGATTGGTTTATTTTTATTTCGACTGCTCGCTTTCAGGCGACAGTTATGGCTTGCTACGTATAATTTATTGTAGCTCTCGCAGACGACGTTCGTAACCTTTCACAAGGAGGTATGAGTAGAAGCGATGTTCAGGACCATGAATTTGTGCATACGGTTTTACAAAGCTTGTTTATATGTGTCATTCTCTCACGTTGGATTCTGAATCATTGTCGAGGTAGTGCCGAATCAAGGTAGATGTTTCACTAGTTGAACATTTTCTGAGTTTTGCTCGTCAGAACACATTAAGTTTTATCTAAAAAATCTTAAAACAAAATACTCCAGTGACTAAATCCGAACATAACTAAGCTAAAAATAGGCTAAGACTAACACCTCAATCCGTCTTTGTGAGACGATGAGTCCAGGAAGGACCATGAGTCCAGTTGGGACAAAGGGGAATTAGTCCTGGTGGGACGATGAGTTCAAATGGGTCTGAGTGACAGGAAGATTATTATTAGGATTATTTGTAGTGCTTTATGGAAATTGCGAGTAAAATAAATGTCGGCGAAGGTAACTGAGACTGTTAAGTTATTACTATTGAAAGATAATTGTTTTATAAGTAAAGCTTAGTCTAGTAGCTTAGATATATTTTTAGGGGTTTGAATCAAAACAAGAGGACGTGTATTTGTAATAATAATGGACACATTGTGTCAATAGCCTGAATTACTTTTTATACTCCTGATTTATAAAAGCTTATTACCAAATGAGGGAAAAGTGCCTAACGTATAGACTGAAGCATCACCAATCCCATACAGGGTATATCTATTTTTGTTCAGCATGAATAGGCGATCCGATACAGCATTGTCTGCCTGCCCGTTTGCACCTATGGAAACCTTTTGTTCAGATTGCAAGCCAGCTCATCGAAATTTAACACATAGTCTTCTCCCATGAATCATTGTCACATTTCGTAGATAACCTTCAAGAGTTGGTATGTCAAGTTTAAAATCCTGCAATATCGAGGTGTTTTTAGTGATGGAAACTCAATAACTCTTTGGGCGCCATGTTTAGGGCTCATTACAACAATGCCTAAGCCGGGGCCTTATCCTTTTCAGTGAAAGAGCTGGACAGCTACAGATGTGATGCTCCAGGGTTTGATGGTCTGACTGGAATATAGCTGCCATAGGAAGAATAGTTTTAAAACAGTCCTGCTCCATAAAAACTTCTGGATTTAAATATTTATTATTAAAAATTCAAGAAAATAGTAACATAAATTAATGTTATTAATTTGAATTTAATTTGTTTCATTAAGTAATGTAATGTGTATGTGGATTAATTGGTCATCTGATGGTACGGTATAAAAACTTTGTCGCAATGAAAATGGCTTCCTTAGAGGTTACAACTATTTCGAAGGACAATCTATGTTAAAACATACATAGGTTCGGTAATAATTCTTATGGATTGGTTGGTTTTGTTACTTATTATTTGTATTTAGTATGAGTTTAAGCTCAATATTATATATATAGTAATAATAAATATTTACAACTTGGAGGATAAGTACAAAGCACAGTGTTCTTGCTCTTGATTGAAAAAAAAAACATTTGAAAGTGACTAACGAGTTCTTAAAAATGTAAAAAATCTATTTCTGCATGAATAAGTCTGGTATTGTACATAGATAAATATGTTCATACTAGTAAATATATATGTACATAGAAACACAACAGACAAACATAAATCATTGCGTTATTTGATTTGTGAATTTTTAAATTTTTATGATATCGTATAATAAAACAATTAAAGGGTTGACAGCGAGGGACACCCAGATATGTGTTTTATTTGCTCTTCAGGAGGTCCTCTACGAAAGAAAAACTCACATTTGTATCCACTGTGTTTTTGCCAAACATCCAATGCAAAGACAGTAGGTAATCGCCCGTTGGCAGGAGAAGACCCAGGAGTTCAGGTCTCAGATAAAAGTCCTTTAAAATTTGATGTCCCTTGGAAATAATTATACAATATAAAGTTATTAAATATATACCATTGTAAGCGATAGTTTTAAAAACATACCACATAAGGACATGTATGATTAATGTTGGTAAAATCATGAAATAGACCAAAGACGATTTTGACATAAGGGTCGTAGCTGGTTCGCATATACCGACAGATATCAACACTTCTGTCCATTATCCAGGGCTTAAAGCCGTTCGCCTTTTTGAAAAGCTTGCAATGCATCGTAATGGCATTGGCCGTGTGCAATATAGTCGCATTCATATTGAGAATAACTTTATTTCGATTGATTGCCTTCAGGCGACAAGTGTTGAACACTATAAAGGATTTGTTGTAGCTCTCACAGACAAAGTTTGTGAACTTAAAGACGACTGCATCCTGAAAACTTCACTTATTAATTTTCGATGGATTATAATAATTACAATATTTACGTTGACGCTTAGGTTCAATATTATGAACAGTCCGACAAAAGTACAGAGGATCAGTGCGGACCGCATCGTTCTCGCTCTTCATTGACAACTAACATTCGAAATAGATCAACATGTCTAATATGACAAATGTATTTCAGCATAGTCATTTAACTTGTTTATAATCGTTATATAATTGTTATTTAACGCACTACAAGCCACATATCACTGCATATATAGTTTTACAGGAAATATCAATATGTCCGATCTTCAGCTCACTCTGAATTTAAGGAGATTTGTTGTAGCTTTGGCAGAGGACGTTCGACGATTGCATCATAAAAGCTTGGTTTATGAATTTGCAGTTGATATAATTAAAACATATGTATATACGTTAAATATAATCCAGTAACATCGCAAAACATTAGTTTTGGACCGCATCGTTCTCTCATGTGATTGAAAAGCAACATTTGAAAGATACCGACTTTTATACCAAAACTAATTCCGCATGGAGGAGTCATTAAATTCATATTAGTATAATCCACATTGCAATTCGATCTTCGCATGGTTGGTTTATCGAAATGTCAAGAGTATATAAAAAAACTGCAGATTCCGTTGTTTGCTTTTTTGCATTTCAGACTCGTATTGAAATACCAATACCACTTTAAAACGAGGGGGAACGTTGTGAGTTGCTGCGGACACCGCAACTCTACAGTTATACCCGATACTAAGTCAGTATGGCTCTCCTCCGGCAGACGCCGCTAATATTAAACGACACGACAAAGAGTGCGTGCGAGAGAGACAGAAAATCAGTCTGAGCGTGACGTCGGGCGCTGCGTAGCCACTGCAAATTGATTTGTTCCTATTGGCTATAAAAATGATCTGATCTGATCCAGATTCAGCAATCTGATAGATATGGTCATTATCTATGATTCTGCGTTTTTAGTTTTCTTGTATGCTCAATATTATGGATGCAACGGAATATTATGGGGCGGAAGGGGGTGGGGCGAAATTTTGAGATATACGTTTTATAGTGAGATCTAACAGGAGTGCGGATACTTAATTTGGTTAGTCTAGCGTTAATAGTCTCTGAGATTTGTGGATGCCCCAGATTTTCGTACTTTGCGGGGGCGGAAGGGGGTGTGGCGAAATTTTGACATAAAACGGTCAAGGTCCGATATCACAGGAGTGTGGAGTGTTTTTAAATTAAATAATTTTAGTTTAAATAGGACTTGAAAATTTTGAAAACCATGGATACCGTTTGAATTGAAATTATATATTTATGTACATAGGGAAATGCTTACGCAGTTAAAATAAAGGGGTTGGATTGTATTTTTTCCTTTTTGGGGTTCCTGTAATAGCCGGTGCAAATGCATGTGTGGGTGGAGAGCAAAGGCGATTACGTAGCAGCCCTTGTAGTCCCTATCCATGCATGAATTATGGGAACAACCCCAACCCAGAACTTACCTTAATAGCACTGCAGTGAGGTCACAAAATGTTAATCCTTTTAAGTGCGACCAGCGATGGGCATCATCGTGGTGGCGATTCATTTAATCTTTTTATTGAATTGCTTCCGAGTGGTTGGCCTTCGAAGAGATTTCTGGAGACGTACTCGCATCAGATTGGCGGACGGACATACTGTAAATCTAATTTTCAATGTCCTGTGTCTGTATTGTGTTGTGTTGTATGCAAATTGAAATTGGCTTTGGGCCTGTCATAACAATTCCATTACAAAGGACAGACTAGTATGGTTATTTATGAGCTTAGGAAATTGAATTGAACCATCCAGAGAGCGACAAAAAAAGGAGACGAGACCCAAATGCACATGGCGATTTTATCAGAGTCATCACAGGAGCATCAGTGAAATGGATTGGCAAGAGAGTTTCCTTCCATTTCCATTTAAAATGCCGGCGAACAGATGCTCGTGCCTCCTCCATCTTGTTTGCGCAAATTGAAGTTAAACGGATTTTATTTGATTATTTTGGGCGGCTGGAGAGGTCCACTAAAGCAATCAACTGAATAATGGAAAACATTTCGTAAAATGTGTAAAAACCACACAAATGTAGCGGCTGTGGTGCGACTGTCTGGTTTGGTTTAGTCTGGTCTAGTCGACGCCGCACGCACCATGAAGCATAAATCCAATTCGTATCTGATCTCGATCCCCAAGCGAATATACAAGGGGTTGATATATTTAAATGAACACCCAGGGGCATCCATGGTGGGGCGTAGGAATGCTAAACCGGTGGCATTTGGTGGTTGAATGAAGTCCGACAACACTCCTGTTGCCTTTAGTCCTGTGGCGCAGCTGCTGTGCATTGGTTGTGGAAACATTCGTTGCTGGTTATTTGACATTTAGTTTTATTTTATTTATTCTTTTCGCTGCAGATTTTCATCCGATACAAATGAAAATGGAAACTTGAGTATAACTATCATACTATTAAATTTTGTTTGTTTTTAAATTACATAATATTAAACTAGATGTTTGCAATAGATGTTCCTCTTTTCCTTTGCCCTCATTTTTTTAATTCTTTGTCTGCTGGACTGCCTTTGCCTATCCTGTTTGTTTCCCCCTCAATTGTCTAGTTGTGTGGTTTATGCGCTCAAAACGTGAATAAAAGCGTGTACATGGGATGCAGTGTTTTGAAACAAACAAGAAATTAGCGAGTGTTCACGATGCGGAAGGGAAAGAGAACACACCTTGGAAATGCAACGATAATGCAGCAAGTACGTATGTATAAAGTTTCACTACACTACCACACATAAATTAAAGTATTAAATTAGGGGACTGCCCTTGAAACTGGCAGATTTCAGGGCCAACTAACAAAAACGATTATATGTACGGTTGTGTGTATTTTTGGGGTGTGGGGTGTGCTGAACCTCGAATCATGTTTGAATTAAATATTGGCTGTTGTTGAACCTTTAGTTGCCGTTTGCTCTATGGAAATGGGTTAGGTTCTGTTCAAAACGTTCTTGTTTTCTGTTGATCCGCTTTACTCCTTGCGCACTGCGCGCTTACGTGTAGATTTTGTGGTAGGTTCCTATCGAAAGATAAAAAGTACAATTCATTTCCAATTTTATGTATTTTAAAGCATCAAGGGCAAAGACCCACCTCAGTCTGTGCGGGCTCATCAGAACCCTCCGGCTCCTCCGGCTTGGTCTCAACATTATCCTCTAAATCAGACTTTGTATTCTTCTTGGGACTAGCGGACAGCGGCGTGCTTTCCTTACTGGAATCGCCAGCAGCTCTCTCAGACGATGGATCGCTCTCCTCCTCCTCTTCGGGTGCCTCATCGGGTTGTGGTTCATCGGTTTTCTTTGCCTGAGCGGCAGCGCGTTTGGCAGCGTCCTTCAAACCCAAAAATTAATATTAGAAATGCATAGAAATACCTCCTATCTTTACTCTACAAAGTAAGCAACTTTACCTCTTTCTTAGCGGCACCAAATCTACACCAAATGGTAAGGAAAACGAATAGCACGACAAAGATCACCAGTGCAATGCCCGCGACCACGGGATTGGCCTTGGCTAGCTCGACTACCTTATTCACGAATGAGTCCTACAAAATGGAAACGGCAAATAGCAATAGCAATAGCAATAATTGTGCAAATGTGCATAGGCAATGAATGTGTTGAAGCGTGTAGCGTGTGATCTGATCAAAAGTGAGAAAACGACGCCAAAGGCGCCCAACCTCTTTGGCGCGACGGTACAGATAGAAGATATAACAACTGGCCGGAATGAGAAGGTACAGGAAGTACAGGGCCCACCATCCAGGCTTGTAGTTCATGCGGCGCATCAGGCGATGCCACAGGGTTTTCTTCCGTTGCGGATAGGCATTCGATTAGCAAAATCATTTGATTTCTCTCTGTGCGTGTGTTTGTTGTGTGTGCTTGTTTATGGGTGGAGGAGGCGTGGCAGTTAACTTACCGATTCACGATCAATATAGCGACGCTTGACATCAAAACTATTGGCAGCAAAATCACGGGCCACCGCCACATCATCGGTGATGATAAGATTGTCGAAGAGAATGTCGCTAGACATGGACCAGAGCTCCAGACCCACAGCGCTCTAAGACGGAACGGAATAAGCGTGTGTTTCCATAGGATAAGAAAAGAGAAAAAGAACCACTTACAATCGGTGTCATGCGGAACGGCTTTAGATCTTCAAAGAAATCGGGATTGGCAATCGTGCGAGGAGACCACTTGCCCTGATAGTTGGGATTGTCAATGCTCGGTGCACGCCACTTGCCCTTGTAGTTGGGATTGGGGATCAGCGGAGCCTTCCACTTGCCACAGCCAACGGTTTTCTCACAGACGGGGTTATCCACCAGCGGTGCCTCCCACTCGCCATCGATTTCGGCATCCCAATCCTCGGGCTTGCTGGCCGTGGGATCGAATATCATGTCGGGCTCATCCTCCAGCCAGCCCTCGGGCATAACAGCATCCGGATCGGGCAGCTGGGGCGGTGCATCCTCATCCCAATCACTGGGCTTCGATGCTGTGGGATCTGGTATCTTCTCGCGCTCATCCCACGACTCTGGCTTGTGGTCATTCGGGTCATCGATCTGTGCTGGCGGATTTACGGGCGGCTTAAAGTCTGTCAGTAGGGAGCCCTCATTGACGATTTTGTGATCCACTCGAATCTCAAAGCTGTTGTCGGGATGGACCACAAGCTGATACAAATGTGGGAGCTTATCCTTAAAGAGATCGTCCAGCCGGTTCCTGCAAGCGGAGAGAGAGAAAGCGAAAGTGAATGACCGATTGAACGAATGACGCCAGCAGCTGTTCCGCATGCCGCGAGGGTAAAAATAAACAGACAGACCCCCGACAGCCGCCCCAGCTTATCGTCAAACAGCAGCAGCAGCAGCAGCAGCAGCAGCAGCAGCAGCAAATGAACCCCCAGAAAACACACACAGACACATGGCACTTCGACTTACTTTGGTTTGTTGCAATGCTTCTCGGTGATGGTGCCGTTAATTGGATTAACGTGACGGAATATGAAATGCAATTTCACATCGTTCCCGCACTTGTCCGGCCCGAACATGATGGTGTAGGGTGTCTTGTCATTGAACTACAGAGCAAAACAGAAAATATGAAACATTTTCGGGGGCTGCTCGCACATGGAGGTGGGTGGGGTCGGCAACTTACCGACTTAAGATTGTCGGTTTCCTTGCCAGCGGACAGCAGCTTGATGTACGAGCCGCCGCAATCTTGACCCTCCTGCAAAGCAAAACGGAGAAATTGGGTCAAAGAGTGGCATTCGGGGGTGGAACAGTAGTAACAAGTATTAATTGGATTTGTCCAGCCTTAGGCTTAGGCTGGGCTGATGCAATCCACACACAGAATTAGCATATCTCCAGAGTCTAGATAGACGCACCTGCAGTGTGACCTCATATTGCACCACCAGTGGTTTTTCTGCCTTGAAATCGAACTGCTTGCGGAGGCGTGCCGAGATGGCAGCATGCTTTGCCTTCGATTTGAGCACCAGTCCCTTATCCTTCGCCCAGACGATCCGCTGCGGTGACTCCCAGCTCCAGATGCCATCGTACTTGGAGATCTCTTCGGCAATGTCGTCCTTCTTGGCCTGCGAGTTGACCCACAGCTTGCGCGACTCCTCAACATCATCGAAATGGTCGGCAAAGTGGAACTTCTTGGGCTCGATCACAGGGCTCTCGTAGACCAGCTCCTCATCAGCACCGACCGTCTCCTCCTGAATGAAAAGACACGTTTGGTGTTAGATAAGTGAAGTTACGATAAAAAAAAGAGACGACCACGCGGTCGCTTAAATATTGACACACTTCCTAGCGAGAGGCAGATAATGGGAGGAGGAGGAGTGGAGTGGGTGGGTTTGCATAAGTTGTGCGTGAGGTTTTCCTCTGGCACATTGGGAAAATGACAGATAAATGTTAATTGGGGGCTATAAACGACGGGTGACCGGGCCGGCCCGGCCCACCCCTCACCAAATATTCTAGACGCTTCTTCCACTGACGTGTACTTTTCTCACCGGCGACCCCCGCCGGTCTACACATTTGTGCGATATCTGCGCTCTCACCTGAAAATCTTCGACCTGGCCATCCTCAAAGTCGTCGGCATCGACACCGAACTCCGCATCGGCTGTCACGGACAGCAGTAAGCTGCAGGCCAGCAGCAACGCCAGCGCTGAGCTGCTCCCCCCGAACTTCCACTGCATTTTCTTCCCGATTAGCGGCTGCTGCTGCTGGTTTTGCTGTTTCAACCACCTCCCCGACACGGCTCTCGTGTTTGTAGAAAAGGAAAACACAATTATCTGCTGCTTTCTGTGGTCTTCTGTTGCTGCTTGCGTTGCTTTTCACCAATTTCCTCGAACTGCGGGCGCTGCGAAAAAACGAGAATCGAAATCTAGCACGACGACTAATTGAAATTCAGCTAAATTAAATTATACTTTTTTTCTTCTGCCTGACAAAAAATTTGTTTATTTGCTACACGGTAACTACACATTTGCTACATGTCATTTTCGATTAAATATACCGTCCGACCCCAAGTAATATACCGTCTCATTCTAAAAATATACCGTAAATATACTGACGAATTCAAGTTCTATTATACATATTCCTCGTTTTTGATATTCCGTCGAATATTACTAGCTACTTGAGAAAGTCCACCCCTTTTGCCTTGGAGACAAGAAGCTGATTTTGTGTTCAAGGTATATTGCCCTTACACGCGAGGTGAGGTTCGTACGAACTTTGCAATTTGACTTGTCTGTTTTTGCCTGCTGTCCATACCCCTTCTCTTACTTGACAATAAAATATACCGTTTGACTCTCTGAAATATACCGAAATATACATTTTTAAAATATACCGATAATAAAACGAGCTTAACCCACTTAACCACCCTCTTTTTTAACAGGTCAACAACTGGAGCTAAATGTGTTTGTAAATTCTTCTTGAGGATGCATTCTATCCTATCCTTCCCCTCTACTTGCAGCAAAAACCACGATATCTTTCGCCTGAACAACATATTCTTATTCTATTCTATAATTCTTCAAGTGTCAAAATATTCGTGTGTGTATTTACTGGTCGACCATGGGCTCTGTCCATGATCGAAAATCATATTCCTCGACTTTGATATTCGCTTGAAGATTACCAGCTAGCTGAGACCTTCAGCACTGAACACTTAATTTAATCAGATTCATGAATCAATTTCCTACAATATCGGCTAATTTTAAGGACTCTTTTTAAGATTGGTTAAAAAATAAGGTATGAACATAAACTATACGGCAACTGCACATTTGGGCCCAGTCGATTGGTTAATCGCTAGAGTTGCGCGCCAAAGTTGAATTGTTTGAAAGGGAATGAGTGACAAGGATATGAATGAAATCCAGTGGAATTAATGATGCAAGACCGAAAACTAAGAAAACCTTATATAGCTGCAAAAATTAAATTTAATAGATTGATGAAATGAATACATATACCATAATATCGACGATAAAATATACAGAAAAGTACTTGGGTTGAATTTGTAAGTCAAGGTATCAGAAAATAAGGCACATGTGCTGAAAACTACCAATGATAGTAATGATATGATCGATGGTTGCCGAATTGTACGATTGATTTATTTTTAATTTTACTATTATTATGATACACTTACACAACGAGAGAGCAGCGGCGAGAAAGAAAAGGAAAGCGCAATTCCACTGTTTGCCCAATTTCCAATAATGTCGATTGAAGGAATTGGCTGCTTTCGATATACTTTACACTATTTGACACAATTGATCTGTTCGAAATGCGAATCCGCGCGCGCTGATAAAATTTACATTTATATTTTCTACGAATTTTTCCGAACAGCCTTTGAATAATATGATTTAAAATTCATACGGAACTTTGGTTCGAAAAGTGTTTAGTTATGAACACTTATATAATGACATTTTCAGAGTCAAACACTCAAATATGTATATCTGCAAAAATAAAAAATAATAATATTGATGTCAAAATTTATATTAAGTCGTTTTCTTTTACAATTTCCATTATATTTCTTTTGTAATTATTTAAAAAACTTGTTTAATGAGGGCATTCCATGAAATCGCAATCATTTATTCTCTTTGAGATTCTTAAGCTTTAGAAAGTGGTCCTAGTTGGCGCGTCGATTCGTTTTGCCATTACCACTTCGCTTCAGATCATCTACAATGATGACTTCAGCGTTCAACTGCTTATACTTGGCCTTAATATGTTCATTTACAAAGTCCAAAACGTCCTGGGCACACAGTATGGTGCCGTGCCTCTTCACCACAGAGGCAGCGGCCTCATCACCATTGACCGCATCCCAAATGCCAAATACACAGACCTCGGCCACATTAGGCATCTTGGAGATGACGTTCTCTATCTCGTTCGGATAGTACATAACGCTATGGCACTTGAGCATGTCCTTCTTGCGATCTTTTATAAACAGGAAGCCATCTAGATCCACGTAGCCCAAATCTCCGGTGTGAAACCACTTCTGAGGGTCCCGAATCGTTTGCGTTTCCCCGGCATTCCCATAATAGCCAGACCAATCCTCACCATTGAAGAGGCACACTTCTCCCACCTCTTTTGGGCCCAGAGCCTCGCCCTGTTCATTAATTATCTTGATTTTGCTGCCGGCGGCTGGGCGACCCGCAGAGTTGGGTTTCTCATCAAAGTGCAGGTTGTAGGTGCCCGGGCTGTTCAGCTCTGTTATGGCATAGGTAAAGATCAACTGACCCTTGATTCTGCTACGAACACGTTGCTGAACTTCCAGGGAGCAGTGGGAGCCACCAAAAATTATATGCTCTATGCTCGACAGGTCGGCGTCTTCGAATCCTGGATAGTTCGTCAACATGAACAAGTGAGAAGAACATTCTAAGAGTACTCCGATCTTGTATTCTTGGATCATACGACACATGAAGCCAGGGTCAAATTCGTTGTCAGCAATAATATTTGTTTTGTTGAACACTCCAGCGTGAATGATAGACGCCAGACCGGAGTTCCAGTCCAGGGTGCTGCATGTATGCTGCATATTAGAGGTCATACGACTGTAGAACAATATTAAAGATATATAGCAGAGATGATAAAGAATGAAATAGTCTATATACATAGGGGTTTTAGTTCAACTTACAAAGACGGCGATAGAAGCTGTTGACTGTTTGCAATCGTGACTGCTTTCGGTATGCCCGTCGTTCCGGAGGAGCAGAGAATGGCCAGAATCTGATCGGGCTCCAGGCTGGAGGGCTGGAAGTTCTCCTCTATGGTCAGCATATCCTGAATCCGCGAGGATTCCCCGTATAGGTGATTACGCATGGTAATGATTCTCGTGCCCAGGTTTTCGGTGGCTGCCAGAACTCTTTCGTACTCATCCCCATCGCAGAAGATCAGACGTGGTCTGGTTATGTTGAACAGCTGCTCTATGGTGCTCTGTTCGTAGGCGATGTTGAGAGAGTGGAACGGTATGCCATTGAAGAAGCAGTTACAGTCCTGGCTACAAGGCCGACAATATCCGTTTTCTTCAAGCCAAGTCCTCGCATATAGCTAGCCACTCGCATTGCATTGAAACGTACCTCTTGGCGGGTCAGCACCGTTTTCTCGGTGGCTGAGATCTGGAGGATTCAGTCGATATTGCACTTATATTCCTCGTATGATGAAATTTATGAGCATACCTGTGCAATGAGCTCCGGATGGCTTTCCATCTCCCGGAAAATGATCTCCCCAATGGAAAGGTGCGATGGGAAGTAGTTCGATCTTTCGGGTCCACTCCAGACCTTGAGATTTTCATCGTAGGTGATTTCCGGCATGTAAGGCATTCTGCAATCTATCATTTGCTGTATGTTTCATTAACTGTTGGTGATTCGTTGCTTGCTGGCTCCTTTTTATAGGAGCAGCCACATTTTGGGGCAGACAAACGGTAATCACGAAAATAAACGATAAGGACTATTAACAAATAAGACTTGGAGACTGCATCAGCGCGAGCACACGACTTTTGGGGTAGACCAACGATAAGAACGATAAAGCACGATAGTCATAAAGAGCGTTTATAATTCGACTCTCGAAACACGACAATTAAATAATGTGTACTTATATGCACGTTTATATCTTTTTTTTTATAATTTGTGTTACCTGAAGTGCAATAGGTAGGGAGGAATGACTCTTATACTTGGAAGTTCAGATTAAATCTATAAGTATGGTTCGATAAATTTGAATCCGATGTCAGTCTCATAGTCTCAGTTTCAGGACCCAGATTAATTAGAATTTTGGAATGTAAATGACCTGGGTTGGGAGAGAGATTTCAATATTTTTTATAGCATATGTGTTCAATATTCATGTTTGGATCATTGCGGAAGTAACAACTGAAACTAATTAGTATAGTTAGGTGTATATTAAAGCTACCTATTTATGTAGTATAAGTTTAATATGTATAAACATCCTAAACCTGGGTATGTACATACATGTATGTATTTATGTTTCTAGATATGTATACAAAATGAACACACTCGTGTACCTCTGCCATGACACTCGTATATCATTGATAGACTGTGTTTTTCCTCTCCTCATTAGTAGATCAATAAATTGCAGCGTATCAGATTTTGAATAAAAGTAAAAAGTGGCATTCTCGCATAAAAAGTGTACTTGCATGTTGGCAATTATTTTAAAAGCTTGCCGACTCAATTAATGCTCTGTCATGGAAGTTGCTAAGCCCCGCAATAAACTTGATGGGAACCGAGCGGCCGGAAGGGGTCGGCAGGGGCTGACGTTGGGGTTGGGGTTGGGTTCGGTTTGGTTCGGTTAGCAAAAGTTTACCAGAACAATAAAGTGGTATGCATTTGAGCATAAAATTATAATAAAAAGTCCAGGCTTATTGAGTGCGTCTGTGTGGGTGTGTGGTTGTGTGTGTGTGTGTGTGTGTGTGTGTGTGTGTGTGTGTATGGGGGAGGCCGATCGGAGGGTCCACCTTCTGATGCTTCTCCCACACGCGGCTGCCTTTCAATGTGGCAACTTATCTGCGGCACGCGCATCTATATACCATACCGTCGGTGCCACAACTGACAGTTTCTGTTGTTCTTACAACAAACACTTGTTTGCAACTGCATACAAAAAGCTTTCTGTTTAATGGAATATTTAACACAATTTAAAAAGTTATTTTCTTTTTTTCTAAAGACAAACAGAGACTCGGAAGCACACACACACACAGACAAATACATATGCCAATGGGGGCTGAGGTAGCAGTAGCCCGAGAAGAGAGAACTTTTGTGGAGCCCCTTGGACGTGCCGCAGGGCTGGAGAGAAACTAAACTTGTGCTCAACACACACACATTTGTTTTTTATGGAAATTGTGTAATGACAGTTAATGAGGGTACTACATAAACAGGCACGAAAACACCATACCCTACCCATCTCTAGCCCGTTCCGTACTACACCCGCGTACTGCACCTGTGCATAATCATCTGGATGGTGGTGGTGGGACTGGGGCCAGTGTTGTCAAGTGTTCTATTAGCTCAAGTAACAACAACGAGGGCAGCTTACCAACACTTGTGCTGAATTTTTGTGCTGATGCTGTTTGCGATGCACCAGGAAAGGAACCTGCAAAAATTAAGCTAACTAAAGGACAGAGAAGGTTGCATGCGTTAGCTTGGGGAGTCGCAGATGTACATACCTCTTTGGATCAATCGTTCTATAGAAGTTATATATACTAGGCATTATATTTGGATCGATCTGATTTGATAATAGTATTCTATTTCTTTATTATTATTTCCTAGAACTAAAAGTTTCAAAAATCTTAATATTTATGTTACAAAGATATTTTCGGGATAATTTAATTAATATAGAAGCAATATAACCGTTTCTTCCCCTTGGCAACATGTAACATAAATCTGCATGAATGCTACATCCCCTTTCTTCTCTTCACGATTATCGGGTGTCAAAAAAATACTCAACCTATAAAGAGAGTATGTGCCAAGGAGTACGTCTCCCATGGTGGCTCCTCTTGTCTACATGAATTGCTCAAAAAACATACTTAACACTGGAAACACAAGCAGCACTACATAGAAACCTTCGCACATTAATGGAGGGGTATGTGAAGGGTACGGGTGACGGGACATCAATGTTGAAGGCATACCAAAAAAGTTTTGTTCTAAGCTTTTGGACAGCACCGGCAGAATCTCAAACATTTTCACCTGCAAGCAAATAGCGGAAGGAAGGAATGGGAGAGGGTGAGGAGGAGGAGGAGGCGACGGCAAGGTGCTTCACAGCCAGAGGAGGAGATGTATCCATGTGTGAGAGAGAGAGAGAGAGAGAGAGAGTATCAAAACATATGAAGGAAGCGCCGCTACAAGCGCACGAGTTCAACTTAGTGTGTACTTAACTTCCGTTACATGGCCGCTCACTCACACTCTCACACATGCATATACCCTTTCACACGCATGGACACACTAGCTCACACACAGATACACTTTCCCCTGCATATGTATATGTATATGTTTGTTTGCTTATGCCAAAAGTGTTGTAAAGTGCGGCGCTTTGTCGGCAGGAAACGCTGAAAATTTATTACCGGACAATTTTGCCAGGGGATAAAAAAGAGCCGACTGTGGGTGGGGAGGCTATAAGCGTAGGACGAGAGAGAGAGAGAGAGAGTGGGGGGCTAGTGGTGTACCCACATACTCAAGCACACACTCACACTAACACACATGCATATGCATAGTTTGCTGGCCGTAAGTGTATGCAAACATGCCTAAAAAAAAAAATAAAGAATGTGGAACAGTGGTAGTGTCGAGTGGAGGCGGATGTTAGGAATGGGAATGGGAGAATGGTTCCATGTAAGCAGGCGGGGCCATTTTCCATTAAAAATTCAAAATGCCCGACGCCCGGCAATGGCCGAGGAGACGCCAGCCTGCCATTAGCACCCCCACATCCACGAAGGTGTGTGGCTGTGTGTGTGTGTGTTTTGGGGGGTCCCTCTTCAGAGTCTCTTTTCTCTTTTGGCCTTTCAACACCTCGTTTTCTCACCTTTCAAAGGTGTTCTGTGTTCTGTATGTGCCCTGTCTGTGTGTCCTCTACCATGCCCAAGAATTTGCACCACCGCGCCGTTAAAACTGAATTGATTTGTTATTCATGTTTTCTGACTTATGGCCAACACTTTTGGCTCTGCGCCTACTTACCTATTCAATTGACGTGGCCCTGGCGCCCGTCTTTATTTCTGTGTACGTCTGTTTGTGTGTGTGTGGGGAGTATGTGTGTGTGTTTTTTTTACGCTGAAAATAGTGAAAATTTAATGCAGGCAGTGCGCGCTTCGATTCAGGAACGGTTTTACGAAGGACTCCAAAAAAGGGCCACAACATTGACAATAAAAGAAAGGTCTCAGCGATGCGTTTGTAGCATTTAATCGTAGTAGTATTTATCGGCTTACCGGATTAATAACAAGATTTCGAAGGCTTTCTGTTTTGGAGAACCCATCCGCTAACCTTTTCATTGAGAACCGCTCCTGCTTTTAGCTGTAATGGCTATGTGTGGACGGAGGGGGCGCTGGTTTTACTCAAGCTGCTGGCGCGGCTTTTATATTTATTAAATTGCCGCAAGGGGAGCATTTAGTACATGTTTTAAAATAAAAACAAGAGAAAAAGAAAGCGAAGAAAGCTACAAAAAATCTTTGTATACTCTCCCTGCATGGGTGTGTCAGAAGACACATGCTGATCTTTCTCATGAAGTATAGTTATATTTATTAGGGGTTTTCGATGCTTTTCGATTTACCATTCTTCATCAAGAAAGTGGTATGCAGCCGCTCCTTGAAGGGTATGTGAGTTGTATGGAGGGCAAGAGGAGTGGTTCTACGTTCTCAAGTGGCCAATGGGGCAGGTAATGGGAACGAGGGTTGCTCGAATGAATTAACATTTTAAATTTATTTTTGCCCCCTCTGGTTGGGGGGAAATAAAAACCATTTCAATTAAGCAGCGACTGGAGATGTGTATAAGAATACAAGTGTATAATTGCAGTTTGACTGAAATGAGAAAAAAGAGCTGTTGAAATTATGGGATTCATTCGGGGACTCGAAAAGGATTCTCGTGGAGTGGAGTGGTCATTCAGCTAATTCGAATTGTATTCAGATTTCAGGCCATTAAGTGCCATTCATAATCATCTGAAGATTGAACTTTTCAGCGAATAAAAGCCTCATTTTGTCGCTTGAATGTTTCATTTACTTTTTGGAGATTTTTACCCAAAACAAACAAACTAATTTGCATTCTTTATACATAGATCCTTTCACCTGTCCCTCTTCTCTTTTTTTTGCGGGTTGACAATTCTTTTTCTGAGTTGGGGCCCCACAAATCCCTAAATTTTAATCACCTCAGTTGACAAGTCAAGACAAATAAAAGCGGTTCGCATCGCATCACTCCTTTTGTGAGGAGCTCGGGCGTGAAACGACCCACCAGCTACTCCGGAATGGGGTCCCTAGCCCCTGGGCTTCATTGTTGTTTTTGTTTTGTTTTGTGGTGCAGGGTGGATTGGTGTGGTGCGGAGCGGTCCGGTGCAAAAGAATAAATCAAGGCATAGGCGAAAATATTTAAATTTAAATGTTTCAAAGAGTACGCAAAAGAGGAGCAGAAGTGGAAAAGCTTTGGGGAGGGTGGCAGTCACTTTCATTATTGGAAATATAAATCACTTTCATTCGCCAGGAAAACAGAGTCGACCAGAACCCAACAAATACCCTTTTGCACTCAAAAAAATATATTTATAGTATGTTTAAGCTTTACCATTATTACAATATTAATTGACAATCCAAAATGTTGCCCTTGTAAAATTTTAATGTACTTTTGATACTAAGTCCCAAGTTAAAATTTCGAAATATAATTGATGTGATAAAAATTATCTTCAAAAATGTATCATAGATATTTTTGAACTTCTAAAATTAAATTGAAATATTCGGATAACCATTTCTTTCGCTCGGTGCGGTGGAAGTTGGCTTAGGCGCTAGTTGTTTGTTCTTCATTCTCGGGCCTTGTTTTTGTTCTTCTCCTTCTACTCGCTTTCACCTCTTCGCCCCATTCCGCTACCCTTTCACCTTCCACCACTTGCTCTGCGGCTGTACTGCGGTGAGGTGCACGATAAAAACAAACAAATTCATAGCTAATAAAATTGCTAATAAATAAACGAGAATGGCGTAAGCGCAAAAAAGGGACACGAAGCGAAAACAAAGCAGCCGCAAACAAAATCTACCAAAAAAAGAGTATGAGAACAAAAAATCACCTCACATACACACACAAGCAAACGTATAGAGAGAGAAAAATATAATGTGAGGCTATAGCGACGCCAACCTGGTGGCCGGCCGCATTGACCAGCAGCCAGCGGCCATTTTTTGGTGGCTGCTGGCAATAGCTGGGTGGCTACGTGGGTGGCTGTATATTGCATTAAGCAGGTAATAGGTGTGGCGGAGCGCCGCTGCCAGAAATTCCCAGCATGTTCGTAATTGTACTCTTTCAATTCACTCTTTTAAAGAGGTGTCGGATTTGTCCAACATATATGTATGATACAGCCTATAGGCTTTTTATCTGTGTTATGGTACTTCATTTTGAGGCTAATCTATTTTTCTGGAAAGATCTCACGAAAAATCTCACACCAAAGAGTATGTACCGCTTCGATACCCGAATTCCAGCCATTTCTTGATTTTTCATCCTGCTTTCTTTTGTAGGAGTCGGTGTTGCTGGTTTTGAAAAATGTATTACCCAAAACCGCACGTGATTTTTTAAGCTTTTCTTCAACGCGCGCTGCCCATGTTGTTGCGAACAGTTTTAATCAAAGGAACGCTGGATGCCAGCCAATGCGAGGCCACGCAAATCCAATTACCTTTTGATAAAAATGCTGCTTAGCCAATGGCCACATTTGTTCTTATGCAAAGCAGGCCAGTTTATTAGCCCTTTATGGGACTTTCTTCCTCTGGTGGATGATGATGGCCGATGCGATGCCTTTTTGTGGTTTTTTCGCAGCTTGACCGCAGGTGGTGGGGCATAAAAAGTGTCCAGGCTGCAAAATGAGCGTGAAGAGCAGATCAGGACATCAGCAAACGAGGGTCGGGTCATCATTCCCTGTCTCAGCTCATAAATCTCTGGGATAAAAATCCGCTGAGGGCAGCGAAAGTTTCCAGTCACTTTGCTTCCAGTTGGCGACCCACTTACCAGACAGAGAGACTGACTGACTGACATACAGGGAGACAGACAGAAAGAGGAGATGGACCGCGGACCGTTGCGGACTGCGGACTGCCTCATAGAGGTCATAATTCTCATGCAATTTCAGTTTGGCTTTTGTTCCGTTTAATGTCAGGGCGGCAGGAAGTAGCTCCCGTTTCCCCAGCAATTTGCATTTTTATGGAATTGAGACATTTGACGAGCGCGGAAGATGAACCGAAAATTAATGTGCAATATAAAGATGGTCCGCTCCAGATTGTAGATCAACTTTTGATGGCACTGGCACCGATAGATACGGCGAATACAAGTTGGCCGTAATAAATTTCCTACTTTAGTTCAACTTAAATGGGACCCATGTGAACTGTAAATACTCGTATGGTAAAGGGGCAAAAGTAGGAGCTTTAATGCGAAATTAATAAACCAAAATCAGCTGCTAAGCAATAAACTAAACTAACAGATCCGGCTTTGGCGCCGGGCTCCCAGGATCCATCCGTTGATAACCCAAAAAGGCGACCTAAATAAACACACACACACACAAATACTATATACTATATATATCCAAGGTCGTGCTTAGGCGCGCAAATAAACCCTGGGGGAACAGGCGGGGTCCTGGCCAGAAAAAACCGCAAGAGCAGAACGGCAAACGAAATGTGAAGGAGCCGACAAAACAAACCAAAGACAAAACAAAACACAGAGTCAAAGGAATAAACCAAGCAAATAATCCTTTAGCTTAAAAAAACCAAAGAGACAGGGTTCCCGAGCCAAAAAAAAAAATGAAAAACTGTGCTCGACTGACAAGAAAAGCCGGGGCCAGCTATCGAGAGACACAGAGGAAAATAGAGAAGAAACATAGAGAGTGGAGGCGTGGGAGAGGAGTAACAGCCATCTCTATTTTGTTTGCTCTTGTTATGGCAGCCTCTTTTCGTTATTTATTTCGTTTACTTTTATTTTTTGAGCGCCTCTTTCTATTGTTTTTTTAAATAAACGCACCAAAAAAATGCTGGAGAGTACCCGGTTCCCATTTCGGATATAACTGAATGTATCCTGAAAACTACACGCTCAGAGAAAAGTGGTTTTCCCTGGGTGTACATTAACATTTTGGAATCCTTCTCCAGGATGCTCTCTCTTGCACGAATATACAGCATACCCATCCTCTTAACGATTGCCGGGTATTGAAAACGACGAAGACGAAAAGAGAAGACAAATCTACACGGCCGCATTATCCTTTGCTTATCGCGATGTTCTCGCGGGGTGGCTCGAGGGCGGTGATAAACGATGGGGCGTGGTCTCAGCGGCAGTCCCAGGGACAGCCTCGACGGCGTCACAGTCGCTTTGAACTGTGTCTTTTGATTTCGATTTTGATTTGGCCCGGTCTACGCTCTAGTCCCGTCTCCACCCACAGTCCCCCCCGCATCTATGCCGTGCCATGCCATGTTGTGTGCTCTGTACATATTTTTAGCATTAATTTGGCTAAGTGTTGGCGTCCTTGCTGGCGGCAGAGGGTTAAGATTTCTGCTGACGATAAGCGAGCTAATTTTCTGTAATGAAATAAATTAAAAGTCCGTAATAAACACAAACTGCCGGCAATGACAAGGCGACGTCATAGCCCCGGACAAATGGAGCGTAAGCTGGCGACAAGCGAGCGAAAGAGAGAGGTGGACGTACATACAGCCAGAAAGAGAGAGGGAATGGCCAGGCAAATTGGCTTGTTAATGAATCATTACGCATACGTCACGTTGTGCATGACAAATGACAAAATTCCAGAGGATGGGGGATAAAAGAGAGCTCAATCGTTGATAAAAAAAAGTGGAATGAATGGGAATGACTTGCAAAAGGGTTCATTCCTTTTTCCCCTATGAACAGTATAACAGATATATGTAGATATGTGGATGTGTGAGTGTGTGTGGATAACCCAGTTAGAAGATTAAAGATTTCAACCTGAAAGATTGCAGTCTAAAGGATTTCCTATGGGGGCGGGGGCAAAACTTTGGATCAGCTTAAAGTTTCAAGCAGAGCAAGAATTGAGTGGAAAATTGAGCCGAGAAGATGCAGCTGGCAGCAGGCAGTCAGAAGGCAGGCAACAGGCAAAGATAAACACCAACTCCATTGCTACCTCTTCCTGCCCCACTCTCTCTGTCATTCACTGCCAGTTTTTCTCTCTTTCTATCCTTCTCTATTCCTCTCGCTCTTTTTCACACATCTGCATGAGCGCTTTTGTGCACACAATTTGTTCAAATTGGGTTCGGTTCGGTTTGGGTTTGGTCCTTGCCTGTCGAATGCTTAGCCTGCGAAAGAAATGGCCGCCATCTGCATATCCGCTTCCTCTCTCGCACACACACACACACATATGCTAATTCAAAGCCAAACTATAAATTTGCTAGCTGGCCGCATATTAAAACGTTTAATTCAATATGGAAGGCGGCGTTTTGCTATTCAAACTTTGGCCATCTCTCTGGCTCTGGCTCGGGCTCTGGCTCTGGCTCGTGTGAAGTCTCCGTCTCCGTCTCGGTCTCCGTTCCCGCCTCCGCCCTTTGGTTTATCTGTCTGTGTTTGTTTAGGCAAAAGCTTAGTGAGGGCATATGTTTAACCAAACTAGGATACAGTCCGGGCTGAAAGTATCTGGCCAGCCGTCGTTACTGGGCCCAGAAATCAGAACCATATGACCACCGGCCTGCTGCCGACTAGTACCATTTTTATCATAATCTAGAAGGTCATTTGGCCCTTGGATGAATGACCGAAAACAATCTTGAATTGGTCTGCGTCGGCATACTATTTCACAGCACTGTATGCACAAGTGGCATGCTCTTGATGTCTGCCCTTGGGCGCTGGCTGGCATCTGGGTACGTGGGGACCTCGCCTTACCCGCTTATAATCTCATCTGTGACACTCGTTGAACTTGTCGCCATTTAGTTAAATCAACAAAAATAATTTTGTCCAAAAGAGGGACTATCCCTCAGCCCCTCCACCGCTCTGTTGTCGGTCGCACTTCAACTATCTGGCACACAGTGAGGCACACGCACACATATGACTTCTCCAGGCTCACGTAGTCGGTCCGGACGGAAAGAGGAAGTCGTGTATATCTTGTCGCCCTGACCCCCTCCTCATTTAACGTGACTTTTGCAGCGCCCAGTTTTATCAGCATAATTTAGTTTTTGTGCCGGACCCCGTCCAGCTGCGGCCTGCGGTCCAGTGCATTAGTTAGAGAGTCCTTTGTGCAAATACACTCGAAAGGAGCTTCGGCAAATATCAGGGAGAATCGGCTTTAATTAAGCTGCTGCCCAGGCGGCCAGCTTCTGCCTGTCGCACATGAATTATTAAAGCATTGCACGCCACACCCAACAAACAATAATAACAAACTCTTTTACATGCGATATTGTGTAATTCAGTTCCGTCGAGGGTCGTCGAGAGAGAGGAGTCGACCACCTGCAGCGATTCAGCGAAGAAATCAGGAACCAAGAACCATGTACCAGGTACCAGGTACCAGGAGCCGGTAGCCAGTGGCCAGGAGGCAGGCAATCAACGACTGGTAACGTAACTTTGTATTTCTGAGGTAGTTAATAAGTTCCACCTGGATGGTGGAAAAAGGAACTGCCAACAGCCATAAAGACGCTGGGCAAAAGCGCAAAGGGAACCGAGTCCCGAGCCCCGAGCCCCGAACCCCGAACCTCTTTTGCTAAATATTCCAAGTTATGAACTCAATTGTTGCGGTTGCAACTTTCTGTGGCCCGGCCCCATCTATTCTTGACCGCTCCGAGAGTGCCTCAAAAGTTGGTTAATAAAATCAGAGTGGAGTGTTGATAGTGTGGCTGTGCGAAGATTGCATTTGCCTTGAGATAGAAATCCAAAGATAGGAACAACGAGAGAGTGGCAAGTGGCAAGTGACAACTAGCATTCATTCCAATTGATTGCATTCTCGGGCACAGCAATTAAGTTGGAGCTAGCTAAGGTATATGTATCTAGAAGGTTGAAATTTTCTCATAAAAAACAAGCCAGGGAATGCAATCTTCCGTCAGTCTCAAAGTTCTTCAATCGTTGCCTCTGTCAGTCCTTCAGTCGCTTATAATTTAAGTCATTCAGTCCGTCAGTCTGCACTTGGCAGGGGATGACCTCATAACGGCCTCAATCTTGCGCCTGGCTTGGGCTTATTAAACGTTTGTCCTGCGGCCAAAATCTTTGCAACTCGCTGGCCACGCCCACGACTCTCCCTGCTCCTGCTGCTTCTGCTGGTGGTGCCCGCAACATGTTGGGGATGATGCAAAAGCCAAAACTGTTGCGGATCGGATCGGCTTTCGCGTAATTAAAAATTGCGGCTAGCGCTGGCCAGCCGACCGTGCAATGGCTCCCTGGTTCCTCCACGAGAGGACTGCTCCTCCCTCTCTCGCTCTTGCTGCGGTGGGTCCTTTTCTGCTGATGCTGCCCTTAAATGCGCTTTTGAGTTTAGACCAACGTAAGAGGTTTTAGTCCTCCCACTACCCACTACCCACTACCGCCAAACCCCCTCATCAGCACAGTCCCGGCCACGTTGAATAATTTGCTTGCACACAGCAAACGCAAAAAAAAGGAGAGCAGGGAAAAAAAGAATATTTCAAATTAATTAACGCTAATGAAAATGTTTAAAACTTGAGAGTTGCAGTCAGTCGAGAGAATGGGATGGTGAGAGAACTGCACTGAACCAGGGGAAAGAGGTAGGGACAGGACGGGAGCAGAGGAGGAAAGGAAACCTGGCCAAGGGGTAAGTCCTTAGACTGCAACTAACTTGCGCTGTTTGTTTGGGCCTTAGACAACTCGGCGAAAACTCGGCACAGAAAACAAGTTTCCGCTTCCGTTGATTTTCCCCACTTCTGTGTCCATTGCTAGGGAATAGTTTTCATTGGCGGCACGGGCTTCTGGTCTCCCGGGGGGCGAGGCGGAAGGGAAAAACAAACAAAGCTCCTGGCCAACTTATTTGTTCTACACAAAAAAAGGAAGACACAAGTCGACACAACTGCGGCCCAACTGTTGCACAATCGAACACAAAGCAATTTTAATAAATTTTATGGCACATTTATTTGCATGCCACCTGAGTCCGTGGCAGAGTTCTTTCTCCCACCACCTTCGTCCGAGGCCAGGGGAAATGATTTTTGTCGAGTACATTCCACATTCCACATTGCATTGCAGTTTCTTTTATTAGAAAATACAATAATATTTCTTGGACAAGTTGGGGTTGCCAGCCATTGTTTTGCAGTGGAAAACAAAAGAATCTTTGCGCGAAAAGTTTTCCACTTTATGGTGTGGCAAGTGGCGGGGAATAAGGGAGGACACTGGACAAGTGGCATACAAATCATATATGTAACTTCCTCTCCTGGCTGCAGAGAGATTTTTCTACATGTTGCCACCTGAAATTGGTTAATAGAAAGTTTTTATTCAGTTCGAGAAGCTTTGTTATACAATTTAAAAATTGTTTGAAATGGTAATAATTCTAGCGAAAAGTGAAAGGGAGTTTTGCAGTGTAAATAAATAAAGTGTTTCATATTCTATCTAAGAAAGAAAAAAAGTGTAAAAAGTACTGTAAAAAGGACCCAAAATCGAGCCTTCGTAGCAGACCATATCTTGTGGTATCGATGTTTGGAAATGGGCCGGATGCACCTCGTTGCACCTTTCCCTCCAATGACGCATTTGATTCGAATTTCATTCCTTTATACTCTTTGATTTCCGGATAAAACAAAGGAATTTTAGATTATGTGCTTCAAAAAGAATGGTCTGTAAAAATATTCATCTAACAAGTTCGAAAGCAACAACTTTTTTCCATCCAGTGTTTCTGTGTTATGAAAAATTGTTGCAGATCATACATACTCGTATGTCAACTCTTGAAGACAGAGGAACATAATAATAAATCCGTACAAGTGTAAGTCGGACAACAAAAACCTACACCCTCAGCCAAAAAGCTGGCAACCAGCTAAGAAATAGGGATGTGTCGCCTCTCCTCTCATGAGCTGTCAAGTGCGTGTCTGTGTGTGTGTGTGTGTGTGTGTGGGTCCGAGTGGGCCGCCACTAACTGCAGTCTCTTTGCATACGCTGGCTATAGCTGTGGCCGTAGCTGTTGCTGGTTTTGGCTGATGTTTTAGCTGATGTTTCTGGTGGTGACAGTTAAAGTGGCTTTGCATCGCCGGAAACACCAAGAGCAATGGCTACATCGGGCAACCAAATAAATGCCCGCTGCAGTTGCAGGACTCGCTGCGTGGGTGCTGCAGCATGTAGCCCTCCCGCAGGCTGCATCCTCTTGTCGCTTTAGTCAAACAATGCTCTTTACCAGGGGCTAATGGGCTTGTCACTGTCAACTGGTGTGCATTCCGGCTCGTATTTGGTTGCAATTGTTGCGAGTGCACCTGCCCCTGTCCGGACACAGCGAATATTGCGCATACACCGCGAGCCAGCCGGACCAATCAGGACTCGGGGAGCTAAGCTTTATTTCTTGCTTTCTGGTCGTTTGCTTGATTTAATGCCAGCCCGCTTAAGGGGAGGGGGCTTGGGGGCTCGACAATTGCGAGCGACGCAACCGCTGACACTTAACTGTGAAAAATTGTGAATTATTATGGCAGCTCAGCCTCCTCCAAGTCCTGGCAGCTTATTCTCCCTTCCCAGCTCTCCGCTGTGTGTGTGTGGGTTCCTGGCCATTGCCGTTGCCTGTTTATGGCTGCGATTTGTTACGCACAATGGTGCGTGTTGGCCACAACAATGACGGAGGCTAAGACCAACTATGGGTGCAGCAGCCTTCTCCCAGAATGGTGACTGGCAGGCAGAAAGGCAGGCCAGGCAGGTGGGGTGGGGGTGAGTTACCTACCAGGTAAACAAATAATTCAAAGTCAGTCCTGGTCCAAGTCCAAGCCACCTGCTTCTTTCTAGCTCCACCTCCAGCTACTGCCTCCTTTCCTGATCCGCATGGGGCCGGGGCTTGGCTTCGGCCAAGTGTGGAAAAAAGTGTCAACGCTTCTTGCCTTTCATGTTGCGGGTGATTATGACACTAAAGAGGGGCTCTGATCTCTGAGCTGGCTGGCCCGGGCGGAAAACGGAAGGTGTCCACACAACTTGGCTCTAAGCAATTGCTCGGTAGAGCCAAGGGCTGAGTGTTTCGTTAGCTTGTTGTTTGCGGTTATGTTGAAAGATAAACGGATTTGTACGGCAACTGCGGGATATATGGCCAGCACTGGAGCTGATTGGAGAGCTTACGAGACGTAGTAGAGTGCGGCTCTTTGGACGAATCTATCAGTACAAGGTTTCGGCGGATAACTAAGCATGTCCTTAGATGGTAGACGCTAGCCTCGGTGGCAGCTTTCTTTTCAAATTTCTCTCAGGGCGACCTCGTTCTCGCCCTCGGTGCTGCGCTCTTTGGCACCGTTTTTTAACACATAAACAGTGTTTACCTTTAAAAATGGTTCAGGCCACACTCCAGCAGCAGTACCTTGCTAGCCCTCTCCATCTTCTAGTCCTTCTCTCTGCCCCTTTTTTACTTCTCTTCTCCATCTGCTCCTTTCTGCCACTGGTGCCCTTCTCTGTAGCGTCATTTCTACGACTTTCCTCCTTCCGCTTTTTCATCCCACTTTTCGTTTTTCTAGGCGCCTTCGCATGCTGTTGGCTTGGGCAAACAAAAAATCTCATTAATCCATTAAGTATACGCTAAGAAAAAGTTCAAAGCGTCTGCTCTCCCACACACACACACACATTCGCGCAAGGACACTCCTTATAGGAGGGGGCAAGGAAACCTGTCGAGTGTGTATGTGTGAGTGAGTGTAAGTATGTGTGCGACACTGTAAAAGAAAGCCTTTTGGGAGCACTAATGAGTTTGACATTGTTTCCTCCTAACAAGCAGCAAAGTTAGGCCAAAAGCAGGCGACGAGACGCTGCCAGTCCGTGGAGGGGGTGTAAGGGGGGATGTGGGTGGAAATCAGTAGGAGCTAGAAGGCAGTGACCGGGTGTGTCGACTGCACCGCCAGACATTTTACCTTGGCATCTTTTTTGGGCAGTTCTATTACGATTTCGCTGGGGCCAAGACGGTGTCTAGAACTGGGATCTGGGGTGGAAGCCCGGGGGAGGAAGCCCCTAAATGAATTTCATTCCATTTGGCACATCTTTTTTCCCAAACCGTCTTCTTTATTATTTTTCACTAATTAAAACTGTGTTGATAGCAGTTTTCAATTTAGCTGCCGGATGAGGCTTAAGGGCATTGCATTGGATTCAAGGGGCACTGCACTTCATTGATTTGGCGAGCATTTCATTCTGTTCATTCTGTTCGGCTCGGTTCGGTTCGGTATTCTTTGGCATGAGTAATGTTTCCCTTTTGACTCATTTGGTTACACATACACTGACACAAAAGCACACACCAACTCATGCATGCATAAATATTCTGCCAGTGAGGGAGGAAGAGAGGCATCCATTCTATAGCACTGAAACTACACCTCTGACTGAGTCCTGAGTTTCTGGGTCTTTCTCTCTCACAGTCTCTGTCTCTTTCTCAGCCTTTTATCTTGTCTCAGTATCTGCCTCTGACTTTCTCCACAGTCTCAGTTGCTGCCTCCTTCTGTGACTTTTGTGCGCATATTTTGCCTCTGACAGCGCGTCGATTGTAAATTACGCCCTAATGCGCCCATTTGTATGCTACAAAAATTGCCGCTTATTGAATATTTAGCGAGCTCTGCTCGACTAAACCGAAATACCTGCCCGAGAATACAGAGAACTTCCACCTGTCCTCGTTTCCGCCAGCATTTTCTTAATGAACTCATTTGGGATTTCACATGCGTGTTTTTCAGACTTTCAGACTGTAACAACCAAAAAAAAAACCATCAAGAAAACCAAAAGTTTTCGCATTTTAAATAATTAAACAACAAAAGCAAAAGCTTTTGACACGCCCCCTGCTGTTAGAGGATTGGTTGCCATGAACTGATAGGCCAGATCTCAATGAAGAGTGACTGACAGACGGACAGACAGACAGACACACGGAGGCCAGCAACATGCCCGGGGGCCAGAGATCCGATAAGCGTTAAACAAGCAAATAAAGCCCGTAATGTAGCCAAAGTAAAATCCGGAACGAGTACAGTGGGAAGAGAAACAAATTAATGTCAAGGAATTTGATAAGTTTCAAGTAATTTTCCCGAGGAACTTGCAGCTTGAACAGAGAAAGAAACCAGGGCATAACCCATTCTTTTTATAATGCTTGGCTCTGGCTAAGACATAATTAAAAGGAAAAGTGTGGTAGATCTTTGGCCAGGCCATCTCCTTTTGTGTCTTTCCACTGAAATGTCATTTAAAAATATCTTTCACCCACACAGGGGACGACTGCTATTTCAAGGAAATAGCTTACGGTGCTGGTGAGAGGAGGAGCAGGAGCAGGAGCAGCAGCTGGAGCCGGAGCCGGAGCCGGAGCCGGAGGAAAGCCTAGCTGGCAATCGATACTTCATTAAGATATCGTGTTCTCTGTGCCTAGACGCTTTCCGTTTACGTTTCCTTGATTACTTTGCATAGTTCTTCCTCTGCCCGGCCCTGGTCTTATCTGCATGGTGGAAGCAAAGTTCAGGACTCGCTGGATCCGAGCCGTAGTCGTAGCCTTAGCCGTAGCCGGGTTCTTTGTCTTTCAACATGCTTGGCAAATAAATCGTACAAAATCGTATTAGAGGCACCCCCCAAAAAATTATTTGCCACCGGATGTGAGTGGGTGTGTGTGTGTGTGGCCCTATCGTCGCGTCGTCGGAAGTCTCTCACGGCCTACCGGAGCTCATTTATACTGTGTCGAGCGGAGATCCAGAGAGCAAGAGCAAGGGTCGAGGGTCGAGTCCTGTTTATCACATGAACACAATCAAATTAGCGCACATCGAGTGCAAATAACCAAAGATAGGCAAACCGTAGCCCCGTCGCCAGATGGTACGAGTACCAGGACCGCCAATCCAATCTGACAGGAACAGGGCTTCCACGCCTCGGTGCCAACTTGGCTAAGTGGCCAGGGCTAACTCATTTGGCAAGTTTGTTGGCTGTTGGCTGTTGGCATGGCGAACGAACATCTTCTCGGGGCTCCCTGGACCCGATGCGGCACATGCTCTGAGGTGCGCCGCCTGGGGTGCGTGTCCTCAGAAGACGCTGTCTTTTGCGGTCTGCCCCAATGAACTTCGACGGCACTGCGGGGACCTCTGCAACTGTCTCACTTTGTTGCTCTTTTTTATGCAGCTACTGCTTCTGAGGCTGCTGCTGCCACACAGTGTCAGGACTTTTGTTGTGTGCTGTCAACGGGACTGCATGCAACTTTGCTCAGTTGCAGTCACATGACAGCTCGACAGAAAATATGAGAGCCTCCGCAAAAGAGCTTTGGCTGCTCTCGCACTGGGGAGATGTTGCATGTGTCGCTGTCACATTGTTGTCAGGGACGAGACCCGGCTTCATGGGGGACGGGCGGTGGCTTAATGTCATACTGCCTGCCTCTGCCCCTGCCCCTTCCCCTGCCCCTGCCCCACTCCCGGGTGCAGCCTTCGTTTAATCAACATTACTTGTGCTTAAATCAATTAAAAACTAATTACGTTTCATGCCCTGTTGAGCGCAACTTTGTGGTTTGCAGCAATGCCGATGCGTTGCGATGCGATGCGATGCAATGGAGAATTTCCAAAGTAATGCCCACAGAGAAGAACAATCCTTTGAGTCTGGCAGGAAAAGCGTTAATAGAATTTGCCAGGGCGCACCTGGCCGAGCTGGAACATCTCTGCTGGCACTACGACACCATCATAGCCATAGCCATGGTCATACACCTGCCAGCCAGAAGCTTGCCAAAGCTAAAAGCCGGGACGCCCCTGCGTCATCGCCGCACATTTTGCAGCTTTTGACTCATTTGGGGAATTGCAGTTGGCTGGCTCTAGGACAAAAATTAGATGACAAAAGTGTGCAAAAGTGGGTAACATCTCAGTCGAGGCTTTGGCCATGCTTTGGTGGGTGCGTAAAAGTGGAAATTCCTCCAGCTTTTCCAGCTGGAAAATTACTTAGCATAGCCATACGGCACGGCCACGGCACCCACACATAAAAGATTCACTGAAGAATACTAATTACGAATGGTTGGGTGTACGCTGGTATTGCGGTTCAATGTTGCAGGTCCTGCAATTTAGCCTGTCATTTCCTTGTGGCACGCCCTCGCCACGTAATAATAGTCTTTCGGCTAAACTCCCCTCGTCCCCCCTCCCACCCAACGTACAATCTATCTACAATCTAACTGCAGCTAATCACAAGCCCTCCGCTGTGGACTGAACTGAGCGCCTGAGTAGCTCATAAATATGCATTTACACTTTTGTCCCCAGGACTTGACGTATTAATTTTTAATATGCCAAACCGAGGGACTAGGCCTGACTGCTTACCGCCCTTTCCTGCCTTCTGTTGCCATTGCTGTTGTAGTGGACAAAAAGCCCTGGCTAATTAGCCAGTTCGCTCAATGGCCAATTGCCACGCAAAATCAGCGAAGGATAGCGACAGCCACTACGACGACAACGACAGCGACAACGACAACGACAACGACAAGGGCCAGGACTAAACACAGCGTTTAAGGCCAAAAAATAAACAACAATTTAGTAGAGATTAGCGCTACACACACTACAGAGGATACTCGTAGAACAGGTGGAGGATAGAACAGGTTAGGAGAGAGCGTGGTAAAGAGTAGAATAGCCGCTACTGCCCTGTGTTTAGTTTGTTGTACGTGTGTCGTCGGCGTGTGGCCATTGTTTCCAACGCTTCCCCGATGAGGTTTCAGGCCGGGACGGTTCTGGCCAGGTTTTGGTTGGTTGACACTAGGCCCAGGCTTGAATGGGACCAACGCTTTGCTTGCCAACATGCATTGACTGGAGCCGGAGTGGGGACAGGGACAGGGACAGGGTTTGGAGAGAGGGCAAAGCAGAGTCTTTAGTTTGGCTAATTGCTTGAAGAGCACACAACAATGGCGAATGGCGATGGCAAACTTCCGTTTCCGCTCTGAGGCTGCTCTCTGCAGCTGCGTTAAGCTGGCAAACTAATTAGATTCGTGTGCCTCATTGGGCCACTTTTGATTTGTGTTCCAAAGAAAGTTTCTTACACAAATGCTGCTGCTCCTTATCTGAGCAGCTGTCTCAGCATTCAGGACCAAAGACAAAAAAGGACAAAGGACAGCAGTGCAAGTGCTGCATAACCGCATATTTGGTTCAAGTTCGTAGCAGCGATTTTTCATCAAATGTGAAACTGCACAAGAAAACTGCGCCAAAACAACAAATATAAGTAAATGTGACATGTGGCTGGCAGGGAAACAAAACCCAAAAAAAAAAAACACAAAAAATTAAAATGAAAAATGGAAAAAAGCAACCGAAAAGAAAGTTCCGTTCCAGCCAAGCCGCAAAAACAGAAAACTTTTACCCCAGCGGAACAAAAAAACATTATGCGAAATTTAATTTGACTTTTGTTGTTCTTGTTCGGTTTGGTTCGGTTCGGCTCGGCTCGGTTTTGTTGTTGGCAGCTACTTTAGCCGCTTTCCTTTTTAGTTTTCCTGCGGTGTGCGGGCCACACTTGCTGCCAGCTGGCAAATGCAGTAGAAACCCCTACCACCGCCCCTCGAGGGTCCTAGCCATAATTTGCCAGCCCGGCTTGTACACACTTACTCATAGTTTGTATTATTTAGTTGCAAGGGGAGACTGGGAAGACTGCAAGAACTGGGAAGGAGACAGCATGTGGGGAAGAAATATGATTATCTTATGCATGCACTGCACTGCACTGCAGTGGAGTGGAGTGGAGTGGAGAGAGAGGAGAGAACATAATAAGCCAGCCAGAGGCCAAAGGACGTGGCTATAAAACGATTTGGTTTGCCCATTAGTTGTACTTGGCCATAACTCGATATTGGACAACCAATGGAATGGCAAGGGGCTGGGCCGAAAGTCTGCTCCTTCAATCGTATGCTGTGAAATGCACAAGGGTTTTATAGTTTTCCTGCTAAAAGAATCAACTTTTGGGTACATACTATACACACATACATATATGTATAATAGTATCAAAGGATTTCCCGGTGTCCCTTTGGGCTATTTAATGGTATCAAAAGGTATTACAGTGCCTCAGAAAAAGGGGAGCAGCTTTAGGGTATTAAATAGTCGCTTTCTCTTCGATTTCTATTGCAGTTTCAGTGCAGGCAAAGTGGTTTTATATGTACCCCGTAAGTGGAAATGCATATGCCAAATGTGGTTACTTCCTCAGGTGACTGGCAGTGGAAATTTGCAACGTTTTCCCTTGATTTATATTGACATTCAGCGTCGACTCGAATTGCATCGACCTGTGAGTCTTTTTAGTGATTTTCTGTTCCCTCTAGTTCGCCAGCTACTTGCCAGGGGGAATGAGTGTATCTTTTGTTCCAAGTAGCTGTTCTGTGTGGGTCAATTAATAATTTATAAAGTGGGGTACGGGGTACGGGGTACGGGGAGGTTGGAAGACGTATGCAATATGCATAATGTGTGCCCTTTGATTTTCTGCTTTGGCATGCACATTTATTTATATTTCATTTTTGGCGTCCTGTCCCTTTTGGCTTTCTTTTGCTGCTTAGCATTTTCTATTTACGTCGAGGACCCTGCCCCTGCCCCTGCCCCGGCCTGGTCGATGGGCCGAGTGGGGTTAGTTGTGGTCCAGTCCAGAGAAAAAGAGGGTGGATCCGTGTATTATGTATGTTGCTGTTCCTCGATGTTGCTGCCGGAGAGACTGGAGCGGGTAAAAACTAAAAACAAGCAGCGTCAGCAACAACGTTTTTATATTAAAAACAACAACCGCAACAACAAGGATGCCGGAGAAGAAACGAAGTGGACAGAATGTTATAGAAGACTATAAGATACCCGTTAGCTGTGAACTATTCTCCAAAGAAACCTTTTTCAGACTCGCATGATATTTCATAGTTTGCGTATAATAATTTTACAATTGCAATGAGTTATGATGGATCGGTTGAACAGTTAATACCTGCATCTGCCTTTAAAGTTGGGACTACAGATGGATGGATACCGATGCTCTCAATCGCACATAGTTCTCGTGATCCATGCACGATATTTGCATTAGGATGGGATATACTTAATGGGAATACAATATACCCGATGGTACTCGTATGAATACCGGGTACACAAAATAAAGTATTTACACTCGCTTTTAGTGGGTAGACTGTAGAAGCCGCTGCTTCAACCCCCTCCTCCTCCTCCTGGTCACCATTTGTGGGCCATGTTTTCTAATTTTTGTGCACACTCTTTCTGCTTTCTGCTTTATACTTTCTGTTTTCTGGGGCTCTGGCATAATGGTGTTGCATTTTATTTTTATTTCGTACTCATACGCTTTTGACTTTTAAACTCCTCCTGTTTTAAGTGTATTTAACATTTTTCTCTAATGATACTCCATGCCAAGTGGCATTCGTTTTTCTCTCTCTCTCTCTCTGTGTTTGTCTCTGTTTGTTTCTGGGTCTCTGTGTACCCTCTCCTGTTTAAGCTGCTCGTCGGATGCCTGGTAAGTGGTAAAGCTGCCACAGTTAGCTGCGGTTCGGTTGCCAGTTGTCAAAGTGACCTCAAAGAACGGAAAAGACATGGAATCACATGTGAGCTCATCTGTAAGTGTCTGTCTCTCTCACACTTTAGCCCCCTCCATCTCTTGTTCTTTCTGTTTATGTTTGTGTGCTGCTGCTGCTTTTTGCTAAAGAGCTTTTCTTATTTGCGCCTCCATACAAATACACATGCACGTACAAATACACATACGCGGTGCATGGTGCACGGTGCACGGGCATATTCATGCACAGGTGTGCGCGCTCTCTCTTTTGCTTTCCCTGGGGAAATGCATCTCTGTTTGTGTGTCTGTGTCTGCTTGTGTGTATTCGCGTTCTTTAATGAGCCGAGCCCAGCCCAAGGCCACATTGTGTTTGACATTTTGCAAAATGGAAAATGCGCTTTTCTTTGCCACCTTTCCACTTTCTACCTACCACTCTCGCCTTTATGCTTTCTTTTTCTGATTAAGCAAGAGTAATTAAATTTGTATGTCAAGTATTTGTTGATGGCATTGCATTGTCCTTCTATTGAATATGATTAGCTCCTTTAAGGAATTACGATACAGATGGATGGAGGGGTCCTTAAAGAGCCTTGGGACATTCACCAACAAAAATTGAGCAATCAGCAATGGAAATGCCGCCTATTCCCTCTGACGTTCGGATAGGCATGAAAATGGGCACTGAATGGGGAAAGTTTTTGGTAGAATCGGAAACGGACAGAAAGGCAGAAGGCCACGGAACTGCAAGGACCGGTCCCCTGTCCCTTTTCGCGCGAGCTGATGAAGTACGCACTTGCAGCGCACTCGGCAATGGCAACTCATTTGATTTACTTTTCATTTCCGGCTGTGCCTTGCAACAAGCTGTGAACGCACCCCATTCCGAACCCCCACGAACACCTTTACACAGCGACAACACAATACACATGTGTCATTCGGTGTGTCGTACTCTTACACTTGCACTTACTCACTCACACTCACACTCACACACGGGACTTGCTAGAGTACCCTGTCCTCGTACTCGTACTCGTACTCATACTCATACTCGTCCTCGTCCTGGTTGCCGCTGGTGGTCCTCCATGCTGAGCTGAGCGTTATGCAATTATAACTTTTGTCATTATGTAACGCTTGGATCAGCGAGAGAGCTAGTTCGCAGCGCCATCTAGTGGTCGGCACCGTAAGGGCCGTGGTAGACCAAACACCCTCTATGGGCTAGGTCGGGGAGATCACGAAAAGTGGCATAGGAAGAGTGATAGAGTTAACAGCTTGGATTGTCAACTTTCTCTGGCATTTCACCCTGTCCTTTGAGAGGGCCCGAGGGTTGTAGCTTGTTGAGGGGCTTGGCTTCGGTCTCTTCCCGTTTTGGCGCTCGACCCGAGCGTTCGTTTTCTCTGTCAACAGCCAACAAGTATTTTTTTATAAGTGCTAAAAAGGGAAAAAAACGTGTAATCGCGGCGGGAGGAGAAGAGCTTCAGCATTCCGGCATTAGTTTTCCAGCCTAGGTGAGATTGAGAAGGGTAAAGGAAAATTGGACTAGTCAGATAATTTCATCCGTGTAGGACCGGCCATTGGCGCAGTGGATACCGCAAAGGAGGAACGCCGCATCGCCGTATTTTCTTTGCAAAGCGGCCCGGATCAGCTTCGCGGATCCAAAGACGCGAGGCGTCGAGGAGATCGAGCGTCCAAGGGACGCCAGAAGGGGTCCAGAGGAGCAGCCAAAGCAGCGTTGGAAAAAATTGCAGGCCCAAGGTCCCGGGCACCGACGCCACGCTAGCGAGAGTTGAGTGGTTTTTGGGGAAGAAGAAAAAAAACTCAATCGTCTTGTTGAAAAGCGAGCCAAGGCAGGGCTATATAGCGCAGCTAGAGCGAAAGCAAGAGCAGTCCGAGATCTGGCGGGGTCTTTCGAGTGGTCTCGCGAGTGATTTTTATCGTCGGGAACCGTCCCAGGGAACGATGGAGTGATTTCGGAAGGGAGAAAATCTAAAACTAAAAGAAACCGGGAATGGCTGAGATCTCTAGTAATAATAGGATTCAGTGTTAAGTGATTAGTGTTAATAATTTAATGAGTTAAGTAATATTTCTTTGTTAGTTTTTTTGTGCGTTAAAGTCTGCGACAGTCGGCGAAGGGCAGGCGAAAGAAAAGGAAGAAAAAGAAAGGGCAGAGAGAGCTTTTTTGTTGTACTCGAGTGGAATGAGTCGCTCAAAGTGAGAGTGGAGCGAGCAAAGAGTTTAATTTGTGAGTGAGGTTTTTTTTTGTGTGCCTTTGATTTACTCCCGATTGGAGTTCACTTTACAGGTCCAAATCTCCTCCGGGAAGCGCTTCGTCGGTGGATATGCGGATCATCGGGTGAGTGAGAACGAACAAGAAAATTTAACCCTGGCAATTCCACTCATGAGAGAAAAGGAAAGAGAAATTTAGATAATTACATAATTCCCCCTATTGTTTGTTCCGTTTCTTCCCCCCTTTCGGTCTGGCTGTTGTACTGTCTTCATACATGAATTCCGAGATAATTGTTAGTTTTATTCCTCATCATTATTAAGCAATTTTATTGATATTATTTTTTTATTCTTTTACTTTTTATGCGTACTTTTTGTTGGGTTATGTTTAGTTTTAGTTTAGGAATCGCTCAGTTTTTAGTCATAATTCAATAAATTTTATAATGTTTTAGTTCACAGTTTTTTTTGCCTTCGGCTAGCCAAATGCCCCTGAGGATCCCATAACGACGCAAAGGGGTCATTCCATATAAATTGCGACCTAGGAATGGCCAAGGTAGGGAGGGTCAATCCGCCCTCAACGAGATCTGAGGCGGGGAAAAGCGTTCGGGGACAGGTCGGAGAAAGGGCCAATTGTGTGTTCAAGCAATTTTAGGTCCACCTTAACTCTCGTCGTAGCACGCATAAATTTTAACTTGTTAATAATGAGGATAGGCATCCGGTGAGAGGAGGGCAAGATCACCACCCCAATTAGCCGACGAGCATCCCAGCCGGGAATAACCGCGTGCGCCCTTCTCCCACTCCCCAACACCCAGCCTGGTTCGTTACAGTTATAAGTAATTATTAATTTCATTATTATAAAGTTAGTGGCGCCCAACAATGGGACCCAAAATAATTGGTAGAACCGCATCCCGATGTGGTCAACAATATCGCAGAAACACACACATCAAAAACACTTTCGGTTTTTCTGGCAAACGATGTACATATGTAGTGGGCTGGAGAAGAGAGGCATATACGTTTATTCGCTTTTATTCTCAAACTACGGTTGCTGCAGCATCTGGGCCAGAATACCGATCTTCATAGTCAGCTAAATTTTGCAAGTCAGTCGCATAGGATTTATTGTTGAGAAGTTGCTAGCAGCGATCGACAAGCCACGGCTGAGGACGTAGAGCTTAGTAGGCGATTAAATACCCTACAGTAATGGAGTCCGTAGCCCAACGAGTTAGACGTTTGGAAAAGCAGGGAAGAAGTCTTTAAATAAGTCCACCCTGACCACGAATAACGAGTTTTAGCAAAGACCCATCCATAGTTTACAATAGTCATGCGGCAGAGCTAGCCATCAAACGCTCGGAAATACAGAACAAAATCTTTAATAAGAGTTTGCCTGGCCACGGGTGATGGAAAACCAGCATACCTGTCCGCGGAAGCAAGAGTGCGAAGGAGAGTAAAGAAGACGAAACTGATTAGCTTCGATTTACTCGCACTCGAGCTTGCAGTCGTTGTTTTTGTCTTGCGGATCGGCGCTCCAAAGCAATAAAACGTTTGGTTGTTGTTGCAAGGGCTGATTAGCACGGCACAAGCAGCGGTAAATTATCATTGTTCTTTCTTCTCACACCAGTTCCGATATGATTTTTTTTCAGGGGAACTAAGCTATGCTTGAAGGCAAATAAATGTTTTTTTTGATTTCTTTATATATTGCGATTTTCACAAAATATTATTCTTATTTTTTAATTATAAATTGTTTTTTGTTTTATTATCAGTTACAAACGCGTCTCACTTCCTCAAGCTGTAAGCAAAGAGTTTTTATTTTTTTTGTGTCACAAGAAAAAAAGTTGCTAGAACGCCGAAACAGCTGTCTCGGTTGAGATAGGTCATCGACCGGCAAAGAATTGTGAGCACTGGGAAGAAAAAAAGCTAGTTGACGTGCCGAAGGGAATCAATAATGGAGGGAGAACCTGTAAATCCGTCCGTTTGCATTCTGTGTGGGGAAGAGTTTGGGTCCCTGCAGTCATACAAGACCAGGTGTGGCCACGAATTTCATAAAGCTTGCATCGTCCCCTACTCGAAGGAAAATGCTAAATGTCCCAGATGTGGAAGAGTCACTTTTGAGTTGCAAGGCGGCGCATCGGTTTCGGGCACGCAAACCGCCAAACAGCAGGCAGGAAGCAAAGAAAAAGCTTCAGGCACCCCAGCGACGGGATCAGCAAATAATAATCCAGGTTCAGCTTCAGTTGATGGCGGGAATATAGGAATCATGATTACCCAAGCAGTGCGAGCCATGCAAAACGACCTTTTAACCCAGTTGTCGGAGCAGATGGCGCAAATAATACAAACCAATGTCGCTGCTCATCTTCAACTGACTGGCCGGGATCAACACACTCGAAATATAGCTCCAGACCATAGTTCGCAGGGTCAGGAAGCAGGCGGAGGCCGAGAATCGGCAGGATTTTACAGAGAGGGCAGAGACACTCCTAGAAGTTTAGCTTCCGATCTGTCCCAAAGGCCGGACAAGGTCGTACACATCATGAATGGTTGGAAGCTACGATTTAGCGGGAATGCGGATGGAATTAGCGCTGATAATTTTATCTATAGGGTAGAAGCTCTCACCCATGCAACGCTGGAAAGCAACTTTGCGGTGCTATGTAGCAACGCTAGCATCCTCTTTGACGGAAAGGCTCGGGAATTCTTTTGGAGGTTTCATAAGTCAGTGGTAGTAGTCCGATGGGATGTGCTTTGTCAGGCATTAAAGAAACAGTTCCGAGACACTCGCACGGATGTGGACATTCGAGAGGCGATCAGGGACCGGAAGCAGAAAGAAAAGGAAGGGTTCGATGCCTTTTATGATGCCATAGTCCAGCTAATGGATAGTTTAGAGTCTCCCTTGTCAGAAAAGTCGGTGGTAGACATACTGCGAAGAAATTTGAGGCCCGAAGTAAGGCACGAGTTGCTCAATATAAAAATAACTTCGGTTGGGGAGCTCAGGGAAATATGCAGACGAAGAGAGAATTTCCTGGAGGACGTGAGACGGAATTATGGGTATCAAAAGAGTGTCCCTTTCCGTAGGCAAGTAGCTGAGTTGGTGGAGGAGCACATGTCTGATGACGAAACGGAGTTTTCCGAAGGTGAGGGCGAAGCCGAAATAGGAGCGTTGGCCTTGGTATGCTGGAACTGCCATAAGGAAGGACATCGGTACCAGGATTGCGAATCCAAACGCAAGATCTTTTGCTATGGGTGTGGCATTCCAAACATTTACAAACCAGCTTGCGAAAAATGTCAGAAAAAAAACGGCATGGCGAGCACACAGCCTCGTCAGCTTCAGAGTGTGCGTCGCCAAAAATCCGCGAACCCAGACGCCAGCCAGTAGAAAATCAACACCAGGCAGTTATAGATACGAGCATTCCAGTCCAGCCCGTCAGTACAGTAAAAACAAATTTATGGCATAATTTCATTAATTCTAATTCCGATGCAGAGGCTGTAGAAACACTGTTCCGTCGTAGATCCAATTCAAGACACTCCAAACGGATGAGATCATTTTGGAAGGCAGCTAAGTCAATAAATGCGATTAGATACAAAGAGCTCGATAAACGTCCGTACGCAGAGGTAAAAATTTTTGAGCGGCCAGTGCTTGGGTTGTTAGATACGGGGGCAGCGATGAGTGTAGTTGGTGGGAATTTGGCTAAACAAATAATTACCAGCAGGATTCCATTTAAACGGGGCATCTCAGTTGCTCATACTGCAGATGGCAGGCGGCAGGAGGTTCTGGGTCGATTGAGAACTCCAGTCACCTATGATAACGTCGTGAAGGATTTGGAACTACATATCATTCCGTCGCTTAGCCAGGACTTATATCTAGGAATCGATTTTTGGTCAACGTTCAATTTATTACCTCCGGAGATGCAGGTAGCAGAAATTTGTCAGGAATCGCACGTACTAATTCCAAGTCAGAAAGAGGAGTTGCAGAAGGTTGTGTCGGAATTTCCATCCTTTGCAGTCTCTGGTTTGGGTAGAACATCGGTTTTGTCGCACTCCATCGATGCAGGAGATGCTAAGCCTGTAAAACAACGGCATTTTCCCGTGTCACCAGCCGTGGAGAAACTGCTGTATGCCGAAGTGGATAGGATGCTCAAATTAGGAGTTATTGAGGAATCTGATAGCGCCTGGTCCTCTCCAGTTGTGCTAGTCCAGAAACCGGGAAAGGTTCGACTTTGCCTAGACAGCCGAAAAGTCAATGCTGTTACACGAAAGGACGCCTATCCGTTGCCGCAAATAGACGGTATACTAAGTCGCCTCCCCAGAGCCATGTTCATCTCGAGTCTGGATCTCAAGGATGCCTATTGGCAGATACCCTTAGATCCGGAGTCTCGGGACAAAACTGCTTTCACAATTCCAGGTAAACCTTTATATCAGTTTAAGGTTATGCCGTTCGGTCTCACCAACGCGTCGCAAACCATGACCAGATTGATGGACAAGGTGATCCCTGCGGAACTTCGCAATGAAGTCTTCGTCTACTTGGACGACCTGTTAATTGTTTCCGATAGCTTTGAGTCGCATATGAAGGTGTTGAGAGTGGTAGCGCAGCATGTTCGATTGGCTGGATTAACGCTCAACGTAGAAAAGAGCAAATTCTGTATGCGTTCGGTGAAATATCTTGGTCATATCGTCGGGGAGGGTGTCATTCGAACGGATCCCGGGAAAATTTCGGCCATGATAGACTTTCCAGTGCCGAACTCTTTGAGAGCCCTACGGAGATTCCTTGGGATGGTTGGATGGTATCGTAAATTTATAGCAAATTTTGCGTCGATAGCTTCCCCTCTCACTGACCTGCTGAAACCTAAGTGCAGATTTGTCATGACTCCAGAAGGACGTACCGCGTTCGAGGAACTTAAAAAACTGTTGTGCTCTGCGCCAGTTCTTCGTAGTCCCGATTTTAGCCAACCTTTCTTTGTGCATTGTGATGCCAGCAAGTCGGGTGTTGGAGGTGTCTTAGTGCAAAAGACTCCGGAAGGAGACGAATTTCCGATAGCTTTTGTGTCGAAAAAACTTAATAAGGCGCAAAGAAATTATTCTGTGACCGAGCAAGAGTGTCTGGCGGCGATTGTTTGCATCAATCGTTTTAGGGCATACATAGAGGGACAGGATTTTACGGTTATCACCGATCATGCATCTCTAAAATGGCTCATGACGCAGACGGATCTACATTCGCGGCTGGCCCGATGGGCATTGAAATTACAGGGCTTTAACTTCAAAATAGAACACCGGAGTGGGCGTTTAAATGTTGTACCCGATGCCTTATCCAGAGTTAATGAAGAAGAGTTGGCGGCCGTTGATGTTGGTTATGGACAAGCAGTTGATCTCGAGTCACCAGCTTTTCAGTCCGACGAGTATGTGGAGCTGGTAAGCAGAATAAGGGCCAATGACGTTAACTTGCCGGATCTGAGGGTGGTCGAAGATCGTGTGTATAGGAAGTGTGATTTCGCCACAGGGAGTACTCTTCATGATCATTTTATCTGGAAGTTATGGATCCCACAGAGTCTTATTCCAGAGGTACTAGCCAATGCTCACGACCATCCCTTAGCATCGCATGGGGGAATTCATAAGACTCTAGAGCGAGTGCGACAGTTTCTCTATTGGCCAAGTTTAGTCAAAGATGTAAAAGCGTATGTACTCGCGTGCGACACTTGTAAAGCAACTAAAGCACCGAACTCTGTCCAGCGACCCCCGTTGGGAGTGGCACCCGAGTCGCAGAGGTTTTTCCAGAAGCTATACGTAGATTTTCTCGGCCCTTATCCACGTTCAAAAAGCGGGAATATTGGCATATTTATAGTACTAGACCACTATTCTAAGTTTGTCTTCCTGAAGGCTGTAAAAAAACTAACGGCTGATCTCGTGATCAAGTATCTGCAGCAAGATCTATTCCACACTTTTGGCTTTCCGGAGACCATCGTATCGGACAATGGCTCGCAATTTAAGTCGGAAGTCTTCCAAAAGTTTCTCAAAGCGCACAAGATATCACACACGGCCACAGCAGTATACTCTCCGCAGTCGAATGCGTCAGAGCGAGTAAACCGATCTGTAATTGCCGCCATTCGTTCCTATGTGAGGTCCGATCAGAAAAATTGGGACGAGGAGCTGAGCAGCATTTGTTGCGCCTTGCGAACCGCGGTCCATTCTAGCCTTGGAACTTCGCCCTATTATATGGTATTTGGGCAGCAGTTCGTTAGCTCCGGGGAAACGTATAAAGTTCTGAGAGCTCTTCGATTGTTGGAAGATAAATCCCTAGTCTTCTCCAAGGAGGATTCGTTGGAATTGGTACGTAGCAAGGCCTTAATGGTAATGGAAAAGCAAAGGCAGAAAAACGAACGAAATTACAATTTGAGATCAAGGGAGGTTTCGTACCAAGTGGGCCAAGAGGTGTTCCGGAGGAACTTTAAGCAGAGCAACTTCCAGGCTGGCTATAGTGCCAAACTGGGCCCAGCCTATGTGAAGGCCAGAATCCGCAAGAAGATAGGTAATGCTTATTATGAGTTGGAGGATCTACAAGGACGGTCTATTGGGCGATACCACGCGAAAGACTTAAAACAATAGCTGATCCGCGCAGTTTGGATCCGACTTGTGTGATACCACTAAGTCAGATCTTCGGCGGGGGGTATTTGTAACGCTTGGATCAGCGAGAGAGCTAGTTCGCAGCGCCATCTAGTGGTCGGCACCGTAAGGGCCGTGGTAGACCAAACACCCTCTATGGGCTAGGTCGGGGAGATCACGAAAAGTGGCATAGGAAGAGTGATAGAGTTAACAGCTTGGATTGTCAACTTTCTCTGGCATTTCACCCTGTCCTTTGAGAGGGCCCGAGGGTTGTAGCTTGTTGAGGGGCTTGGCTTCGGTCTCTTCCCGTTTTGGCGCTCGACCCGAGCGTTCGTTTTCTCTGTCAACAGCCAACAAGTATTTTTTATAAGTGCTAAAAAGGGAAAAAAACGTGTAATCGCGGCGGGAGGAGAAGAGCTTCAGCATTCCGGCATTAGTTTTCCAGCCTAGGTGAGATTGAGAAGGGTAAAGGAAAATTGGACTAGTCAGATAATTTCATCCGTGTAGGACCGGCCATTGGCGCAGTGGATACCGCAAAGGAGGAACGCCGCATCGCCGTATTTTCTTTGCAAAGCGGCCCGGATCAGCTTCGCGGATCCAAAGACGCGAGGCGTCGAGGAGATCGAGCGTCCAAGGGACGCCAGAAGGGGTCCAGAGGAGCAGCCAAAGCAGCGTTGGAAAAAATTGCAGGCCCAAGTACACGGGCACCGACGCCACGCTAGCGAGAGTTGAGTGGTTTTTGGGGAAGAAGAAAAAAAACTCAATCGTCTTGTTGAAAAGCGAGCCAAGGCAGGGCTATATAGCGCAGCTAGAGCGAAAGCAAGAGCAGTCCGAGATCTGGCGGGGTCTTTCGAGTGGTCTCGCGAGTGATTTTTATCGTCGGGAACCGTCCCAGGGAACGATGGAGTGATTTCGGAAGGGAGAAAATCTAAAACTAAAAGAAACCGGGAATGGCTGAGATCTCTAGTAATAATAGGATTCAGTGTTAAGTGATTAGTGTTAATAATTTAATGAGTTAAGTAATATTTCTTTGTTAGTTTTTTTGTGCGTTAAAGTCTGCGACAGTCGGCGAAGGGCAGGCGAAAGAAAAGGAAGAAAAAGAAAGGGCAGAGAGAGCTTTTTTGTTGTACTCGAGTGGAATGAGTCGCTCAAAGTGAGAGTGGAGCGAGCAAAGAGTTTAATTTGTGAGTGAGGTTTTTTTTTGTGTGCCTTTGATTTACTCCCGATTGGAGTTCACTTTACAGGTCCAAATCTCCTCCGGGAAGCGCTTCGTCGGTGGATATGCGGATCATCGGGTGAGTGAGAACGAACAAGAAAATTTAACCCTGGCAATTCCACTCATGAGAGAAAAGGAAAGAGAAATTTAGATAATTACATAATTCCCCCTATTGTTTGTTCCGTTTCTTCCCCCCTTTCGGTCTGGCTGTTGTACTGTCTTCATACATGAATTCCGAGATAATTGTTAGTTTTATTCCTCATCATTATTAAGCAATTTTATTGATATTATTTTTTTATTCTTTTACTTTTTATGCGTACTTTTTGTTGGGTTATGTTTAGTTTTAGTTTAGGAATCGCTCAGTTTTTAGTCATAATTCAATAAATTTTATAATGTTTTAGTTCACAGTTTTTTTTGCCTTCGGCTAGCCAAATGCCCCTGAGGATCCCATAACGACGCAAAGGGGTCATTCCATATAAATTGCGACCTAGGAATGGCCAAGGTAGGGAGGGTCAATCCGCCCTCAACGAGATCTGAGGCGGGGAAAAGCGTTCGGGGACAGGTCGGAGAAAGGGCCAATTGTGTGTTCAAGCAATTTTAGGTCCACCTTAACTCTCGTCGTAGCACGCATAAATTTTAACTTGTTAATAATGAGGATAGGCATCCGGTGAGAGGAGGGCAAGATCACCACCCCAATTAGCCGACGAGCATCCCAGCCGGGAATAACCGCGTGCGCCCTTCTCCCACTCCCCAACACCCAGCCTGGTTCGTTACAATTAGCAACTTAAAATGCAAATTGCTGCAATGAAGCGTTGTCAACGTCAACGTAGTCTTGTGGTCGTAGTCGTAGTCGTTCCCTTTTTCGGCACTACCCTGTACCCTGGATTGAGGCTTGCTGGCAGTGGGTGCACCGTGGAGCTGCTGATTCTTGCCGTTATTTAAAGTGTTATGACTTAAGTTTCCTGTCGTTGGCTTTTAAACGTTATCTAAGTAGCTCTGCCGGTACCATATCAGCCATATCAGCCACATCGGCCACATCAGCCATATGGCGGCGACAGTGTCATGTCTCAGGTCCAAAAAGTCAACTGCCATTTTACATACTGAACTCGCATCGCACTTCAGTTCCTTCCACTCGGGGGGTTCCGTTCCCAATTAGCCCGCGTCGTCGTCATCGCTAGTTAATTTGAAAGAGTTGCACTTTTTGTCGACTGTCGTAAAGCAACCCATTTTTTGGTTTCTCTTTCGGGGGCTGCCTTGGCAACATTCGATGGCAGTGGCAGCCGAACAACATTGTTGCATCTGGGCAAAAAGGCAGGAAGCCAGGGAAAAAGTATGCACAAGAAGTAACCATAAAACAGGAGAGTGTACCGCTGCCTCAGGTACCGTTGAGTGAAAGTTTCACACTCTTCCCATGCTCCCGATGGGCCCCTTCGTCCCTTCGTCCCTTCGTCCCTTGGCCAAAGTCACGTCAAAGAAATTAAATAGTGAAGTGAGGGTTTCATGAAACTTCCACATTGGTTGGCTCTTCTCCAACATGGAAGGACGTAGTGCTAGTTAAATCATTAAGAAATGCCCTCCGCCGGAAGAGCATGGGCGGATGTGTGTGGGGTCTACAACAGATGAGGTCTTATAAATAATTCGGTGTGTTGGCCATAAAAATTGAGCCAAGAAAAATGCTTTACGAGGCATTTAAATGCCACAAAATGAGTTGTTTTTGCGGCTGTCAAGAAATGTGGTGGCACGTTTACAAACGTTTGTGTGTACACTGGGGTCACATTCCCCCGAGACTATGCCATTCATAATTGACTGACAATCCCTCATTCTTCACAGATCATTGACAGCTCAAGCACATAATTCGCTTTAGTGGCCGCATCTTCGAATCTTCGCATCTCCACATTTCAGTCATTCCCTTCACTTCATTGGGTTTCGATTCAGCTCGATTTTGGATCCATTGTGCGAATTGAATGTGGATTTGGAGGGCAGCAGCAACTAGTTTTGTCCTCTCTCCAAAATCTCTCTTCTGTTGTTGTTGAGTTGATTAAATTGGTGTTAAAAAGTTTAAGTGGCTGTTGGTACAATGTAGAGCACTAAAATTTCATAGCCTACTTTGCAACGTTTCCCTGCCGCATCCTCCTCCTGCGCTAACACCATCGTCTCTGGCTCCGTGTCCGGGCCGTAAAAGTGCGCCGCTAACGTGTGTAGTTCAAGTGCGCACTTCTGGCCCACTTACAGGAGCACCGCTTCTTCCTGGCTTCCTCGCTTCCCCGCTTCCTCGCTCATTGAGGGAGTGAGGTCAAAGCTATTCCTCGGCTTTGCCTACCCTTACAGATTACACAGCCCCTGCCCCTGCCATTTATATCGAGTTAACGGTTAACGGCTAACGGCTAACGGTTGTAAGCTCACGGATATCCTCAATCGTCAGGGTCCCTTGAACTCCAACAGAATAAATACACTGTTGAACAAAGGCGGGGCTCGGATTGGAAATGGAAAGTCTGAATAAAATCCAGACTAAGAGAATATTGAAGTTAAGTTGAGTTTTAACATAACTGATAGAATGCAAGAACTATTAGTATTATTTTGCACAAGAAAAACGTATTTTTAATTTTAATTTATTAATTATTTATTTTTAAAGAATATTTTCATTTCTAATATGTGTATTATGATTTCAGTTGATTTCCTCCAGTATATTAAACTCTTTCAATACAATTTTACTCAAGCTGGAGGCCATAAGAGTATTGTAACTTCGAAAACCCCTGTAGGATAGTGCAGGACGAAGCCCACTGGCGGCCATATACGCATACGACACGTGTCGGGGCTGTCTAATTGGCAAAACGAATGAATCTATTTGGCAAGAATGAATCCAGCAGCTGACCACTGATACTCCCCTCCTACTCCCGCTTCCTCACTCTATTCCATTGAGCCCTGCCCCTGTTCGGCGCACTCCCCAGTCGACCGTCGAGCATTTTCAATTAGAGGGCGAGCGCTTTCGATTTGCGTATTATTTATGGCGTCCGCAAATCGTGCACATTATTCATAAGCCGAGAGGCAGCTTAATGGCCACGCAGCCAGCGGGGCAGATGGGTTGCGATGTGCCACAAAGGGGGGTTGGCTGCTAAGCTACCCTTCATTGTCGACGGCTACATCATCTTGAAGCGCGCCAAATGTTTGTCTTCTATCCACTGCTGGTGCTGCTGGGGTTGCACTCGGGGTTGCATTCGTTAGTTCGCTCTGGTTGGGCCCCAAAATGCATCCATCGCCCGTTGCACAGAGAGGCCTGCCTCTTTTCAAATGAAGCGACTTTAGCTTGCGGTTGTCTGCAACTCAGACTTAGAGACATTCCAGACCATTCCAGGTGCAGAACGTTTATCTCTGCCACAGACACGGACACAAACAGAGACCCCACCTGATATATGAAGTTGGAGCGGTTTGTGAGAGTCCCTGGCATTAGAACGTTCAGCATTAGAGATGTGCCTCTGATGAGATCGAGAAATTATTCCCAATAGAGTTGATACTTTGAAATTAAATCACTTCTCACTTATAGTCTGTCGAATCAAGTCAGTATTGCTAACGAGGAAGTTACGAGTAAGTACTGCTTCTATAACCACCTAGGGTCTAAGGTCTGCTGCTCTTCCATCTCTAGCTCCACACACAACAGGTTGACAACTACGGATACATGTAGCCACGGCTGTCTGCTGTGGCTGGTGCTGCTCCTGCTGCTGCTGCTGCCACTCGGATGACAGTCATGGACATGGCAGTGGGAGTTGTTCACCTAGTCCTCAACTGTAAGCGGTCCCGGCACTTAAGGCGACCGCATAACCAAACCCAATGTCAGCATACAAATCCGCCTTAGTCCCACAAGAGTCACAGTCCGAGGTAGAAGATGCATGCCTCTGAAGGGGGGGATTCATTGTCCGTGGCAACGGAAACTGTTGTTCGCTGTCTTGCCCTGCTTTTCTATGTTTCTGGTGCTTGACTGAACTGATCCTTTCCGCCCTGAACCTACACATAATGATGGGAGGGAAGGTGACTGATTTTATTTTTAGTTTTTCATTAAATAAAGTTTACACAAGTTTGAAACAGAGAGCCCCCACAGAGAGCTGTTCCAATGCCAAAACATTCCGCTGTTAATGTTAGCCGTAAAAGCTCTGCAGTTGCGCAGTTGAGAAAAACACGCTCTTAAATGTTACGCCCTCTGTTAGCCAATTGACAGTTTTGCCACGGCCACAGTGTTCCGTAAGTAGTGCAGTAGTTCGACATTATGCCACGTATTGCACTAGGTAATGGTTCGCACGCCAAGTTCACATTTAATGCCCGTCCCTGTCCCTCGGAGCGGAGATAAAATATGTGTTTGTCACGGCGCCTCGAATGGGCCTTTAACACCGCCGTCTTCCCTGACATCTGGCATAGGATCGGGCTGGCTGGCTGGTTGCGTGTCCGGCCACAGTTTGCGGAGGAGCAGCACAGTTCGAAAAGTTCCAAATATATGGCCAGGCACTTGATAAAACCTGTTGAAAGGGCCCCCGTGTGCGACGAGTACAGCAGGGCCGGGCCGTTGATTTATTGGTTCTTGGGAGCCGGGCGGGCGCTCGACAATATTTTAATTAAAACTCTTTCATATTTCGATGAAGTTTTCCATGATTGCAACGAAGCTTGGATTTTTTCTTTACATTTTTGGCATTATCTTAGTTTTGATGCTCTCCGAAGTGCTCCCTGAAGTAATTTTGGGTGAAACGCAGCCGCATATCGGCAGAAGATGCAGACACCTAATAAAACTTTTGCGACAAGTGGGGGTTTTGAGTGTTACGAAAACAGAAAGGCAAAACCAAAAAAACAATAATTTTGGAGTTTATTTTACTCCTACAAAAAGGGGAGATCTATCTGGGATATAGAGCTCGAACTGGACTCTCCTCCATCCTCAAGTACTCGCCCTCGGCTGTGGGTTGTCTCCGTCTCTGTCTGTCAGTGGGACATTTTCAGTTTTCTATTTGCCATCTCTGGGTATTATTGTTGTTGCTGCTGCTGTTGGGAAAACTATTTGCCATCTCGACAATTTCCTGCACGTGCGAAGCATCGCAAAAACGAAGTTTTTCGATTGCAGCATCAGATGCTAGATGCTAGACGGTAGATGGTGGATGGCAGATGCCCATGCGAATGGGAATAGGAATGAGAATTGTCCTATGGTACTCTGCGGGTAGCAGGTACAATATTTCAATAAAATATATTTACGTGAAAGTACGAAAAGAAAACTTTCAATGATTTCATATTTTGTGCAGCCATTGAAAGCAAATTGCCTGGCCATCCCTCAAAACGTTCAAGTCGATTCCGCTATTGCTCTACATTTCAACATTTTCGTAGGAGAATTGGCAATTAATAATAATTAGAACGGGCGCCGCCATCCTCGCCTAATTGTGGATAATATATAACTCTGTTCCCTCTATATAACACTCTACCTCCCCTACCCCTTTCCCACTGCCTGCGATTATCTCAATATCTAGGGGTGAGTGGGGGGAATGAGGGAACTATTTCTCGTACTTTGTGCAATAATTTATGCCAAAAGCGTAATTAAATTAATTAGGATTAACTTTGGCTGTGCACGCATTAAACTAGCTTTGATTAGCTTATGTTTCTGCATATATTTGACAACTTAGACATGCAGATAGTACAAATGTATCCATGGCATACGCGTGTGTGTGTATCTGTATCCGTATCCGTATCTGGGTGTGCGTCTCTGCCTGTACGTGTGTGTGGGTCGCACATGTCGCATGCTGTTTAATCTAAATGTTGGCTTTGGGTCGCTTCGGTAATCATAAAGATGGAATAAGCGATGAGCTGTCTGCATCTGCCAATTTTGTTTAGTTATGCTCCTCTCTAGCTATTGTTGTTTACCCGCTACGTGGCAGATCCATGAGCAGCCTTGTCCTTGTCCCTTCATTCCGTTTTGTCCAGTTTTTCACGTTAAATTTGTTGTTTTTATTTATATTTTTTGTTACCCTGCCAGAGGGTTTTCGTCCACTTCCGAGTCGATATACCCATTTTTGTCTGTCTGCGAGTGTTTTGCTTGTCCAAATTTACAAATTAGCTAAAATAAACTATTAAATATGTGAACTCTAAATACTGTTGAAAGAATATATTCATTAAATACTGAAATCACAAAGCAATTTTCAGTCAAGGAATCTTCAGTCAACAGAAACTGGATTAGGTGCATGTGGGGACTGTGGCTTTTAAGAGTTTTATGTAAACTTGATGAATATTTATCACATTTGGGGGCACAGAATAGATTCCTTATTTATGTGGTCAAAGTCTTTGGATTGTCATAATTCTTTTAGCAGTTCGTTTTCTTATTAGGAACCTATCTATAGCATTCTATTGCCTTGTGTATATGTGTGTCCTTGTTGGGCAGTTGGTCAAATGGTTTCTTCTCTTTTCGTTTCGTTTTGGTCGTCTGCTTAAATTTATGTCACGAATAAATGTGTCGCAAATCATTACGCGGGAGATTTTTCTTGTTTTTGTTTTCGCCATGTGATTGCTGGGAGTGTCGGGGCGCTTTATTTAATGGCTTGGAAATGGAAAAAATAAGCAAACAAACCAAAACAGGACCAGCGATGACGAGAGGCATTCGAGTTGAAGGACATGGGACGAACGAGCCACCTAAATATAGACACAAATCACAAAAACTCGGCGGCGAGCAAAAACAAAGGCAAACAAAGAAGAACGGCTAGGCGTGGAGTGCCGAATCATTTCATACCCTTACAATTCATTCAACTGAACTGAAGACAAGGCATAGTGACAAGTGAATACTGGAATATTCAGTATTTACACGAAAACATAGTTAAATTAAATATAAAACATTTTGAAAACATAAAATATTAAAAACTAAAAAGTTCTTTGAAATAAATACTATATATTATTCATTATTTATTTTTGTACATAAAATATATTTAATTTTGCAATTTCCACTCTCAGAGCAAATCCATTGGCACACTCAAATTTCAGGGCTTGTTCTCTGAGGCCTATTGTGCGGATCGACTCCGCTATTGATACTGATAGAAAATATGTATGTATAAAAATAAATTTAGCTTTCCGCTGCCAAAATCTGATTAAAACAAAGAAATACCCTCTCGAAGGGTATGAGACAGGAGCCAAGAGATGTTGTTGTAGATGGGTGGTGCTCCTGCTCCTGCTCCTGATCCTGGTGGCAGGGAATGAGCACATTAAATCAAAAGTGGTGCATAAAGCAGAAACAGGAGCAGCAGCATAGACTGTGGAGAGCAATGGGATACGATGTAGATGTGGAACGAAGAGGTTTACATAGAGCAAAGAGCATCGAGTTGAAAACACAAGGATTAAAGGCGGCAAAGGACGACGAAAACGACGCAAACGTTTAACGCCTGCAGGATATTTATGATCATGAATTTTCTTATTGTGCTGCTGCTGCTGTTGCTGCTGCTGTTGCTGCTGCTGGCGTTGTCCCTGGTCCCGGTCCTCTGTCCCCCCAGAACACTAAGCGATTTATTAAAATGTGCAGTTGCAGAGGGAGGAGCAGCAGCAGCAGCAGCAGCGTGATAGAAACGGAGAGGAACCCAATGGACAGCTGTCTGTGGCATGAACCGAAAGGAGCTGCCCGTGGTCTGCCCCACTGCCTGAGTGGCCTCGACCTGCTTCGATTACTTATACACACACACACACACAAAATACAAATACCCGTACGTATGTACGTATTTGTATGCAACGATGGGAATGCCGCGCCCACCAATCGACAGAAATGAGTTATAAAACTTGAATAATCTGAACGAAATATTTATTCATGTTTAGCACGAAGACGAGTCGAGACGCGGTTTATGGGGCCTGTGGGGGCGTGGTATTCACAGAGGGAGAGAGAGCCTCGGAGCAGCCATTACTTTATTTACATCATATCCTGCAGGATGTGTTCGGCACACCGTGCGACTCTGGCGCACTTACAGCGAATCAATAACAAAATAAATCGCTTTACAACCGCAGGACATTGTATTGTGTTACACAAAAGATTGCCAACGCCAGGCCACCCGAAAGGGACGGGTTGGGTTCCTTCGGGTTGGCGTGGCATGGCATGGCATGGCATGGCATGGCATGAGTGCCTTCTGCCAGAAAAGGAATGGGCCAGGAGCCAGAGCCACAGTAGAAGCAGAAGCAGGGCCAATGAAAGCGAAAGAAACGAATCGAAACGAAACGAAAAGAAAGGAATACCTACAACAACAAGAAACAATGCCAGGCACTTGGCAGAGAAAACAAGCAATGAAAGGATATTATAGTAAAAGTATTTATACAGCAAAAGGGACAAAGACGAGTACCGAGGACCGACGACCGAGCACCGACCGGCGGGTCCGTCCAGTACGTAGATGCACTTGCAGGACGATAAAGTGAAAGGAAGTAGAAAGTATAAATCGTAGCAATCAATTTTCGCTATGTGCTGCGAATTGATAAACTGCTCCTGGGCCAGGACTCGAACCAGCTACAGCTTCAGCTTCGGCTTCAGCTCTAACTGCAGCCTCTCATCCTGCTCATCCCCATCCTGCTCCTGCTCCTGCTCCTGCTCCTGTTCTAGCTACCGCACAGCATGCAGCCTGTCGAGCGATAGACGATACTCCAGGTTCAGTTCGGTTCGCCTGTCAGGTGCAAGGCTTTATTTAGGTTACCTACATACGAGTACTACGAGTATCCCAGGAAAGTGAGAGCTTGTGGGGCTCCCTCCCGGAACACCATACAAAAGTCTAAATAGAGCGAGACAAATTTTAACTTCGATGGTAATAAATTCCATTCCGGCAGTGCGGAGTATGACAATGAAAATCGATTTTCTCTTCCAGATATGTAATTCCATGAGTAAAGGCGTTCAGGAGCATTAAGTGCATTACATATAATTTTCCAATTGAGGTCCCACGTGGACGAAGTTTTCGAGTCCATGCTTTAGGCGGAAGTTCATAATGGGATCGCCTTCTATGCAACCATTCAGGCAGCTACATCCACGCGGATTGCAAGCGCCTTGGCCGCACCAGGCGCCCCACACATTCATGCCGTCACCACATATCCTCGATTTGCAGGAGTAGTTAATGTCCAGAGTGCCGCCAAACATTTCGCAGTTTAACAGCGAATTGGTTTTGGCCAATTGGAAACTTATGGGTAAGGGCCTGCAGCACTCGGCGATGGTCTTTGACGGCAGACAGAGAAGCCCAATGACCAGGATATAAGGCAATATAAACATCTTTGTTGATCTCTTGCAGACAAAGAAATGCGACTAGGGACTAGGGGCTTCGGCAAACCTATTTAAAGGCCCCAATCCCCGGGGCCGACTCTTGAGAATAGTTTAAGAAAGCTGTTGGCAAGCGTTGAAAGACAAATCTGTTTCTTTCTTTCGCGATTAATCAATCATTATATAAAACACAAGCCGATATTTGAAAGATTTCTGGAAATACAAATTGCAAAGCTGTTTCTTAGGCGACATATAAAACACATTTTTTCAATGGGCTTTGCAATAATGCTGCTTTAAAGCAGGCCTTAGTTGTCTACTATTGCGGGGGCCCTTCGCACAAAGACAAACTTTGAGTATCCATTTTTATCCACGAAAGTTCTCACAGCATCCGATCGTGGTTTAATGCATCCGTTCTTGCAGCGACAGCCTGTGGCATTGCACTTGCCTATGCCGCACCACTGGCCCGCCACAGGCTGGCCGTTGTTGCAGATTGCTGCCTTGCAGGTCTTTTGCCTCTTGTCCGGCACCCCACCGTAGGTGTTACAATTCCGCTCTTCGATACTCGGCATCACCGCGAAGCGTATGCGTGTGGGCCTGCAGCAGACCGCCATAGCCAGAGGTGGCAGCCAGAGCAGCAAAGTGCAGGCCAGCATGGCAGATAGGACAATCAGAAATCTCATTTTTTTGCGACCAATCAGATGGAGAACTACTGTTACACTGAGGAGTGGGGTCTCGCAGTGCCGCAATTTAAAGACTGACGATCCACGCGAAATCCCAGATCCCAGGCAAGCTGTTTGCGGCATACGGACAGTGATATTTGAGTAGAAAAAGCTGTTTCTTTTGCGATACATAAAATGTTACATTAATATTTGTAGACTACTTGAAAGCTGTCTAGTTAAATAAATAATAATTAAAAGTAATTCAAAATTTGATTTTTTAATTCATGTCTACACCTGATGTTCTTGCGTTTTCTAGACTTTGAGCTAGACTTAATTTGTTAGATTTTTCTTCATTTCGCGAAACACTCAAAAAATTGAGAAAACCATGGATTTCATTGAAACTCACAACGGGATCAAATTGGCGCTTGATGCAACCGCGCGTGCAGCGACATCCACTGGAATCACAGTTGCCACGGCTGCACCACTTATTTTTGACAGATTTTCCATCATTACAGATCGACGCCCAGCAGGAGCCGTCCTCGTTTGATCTGCCGCCAAAGTACTCGCAGCTTTCCTCCTCCGCACTCAACGACAGTTCGAAGGATATAACTGTGGGCTTGCAGCAGATCGAGCTGGTCTGCCACACGAGACATGCTAGCCAAATGGCCAGGATACTTATAAGAGCACGGATAGCCAAAAATCCCATCTTGGACTCCGGAATAGTTGTGCATATACTCGTATTGTGCAACTGAAACACTGACTGCTGCAGAAAAGCTATTTAAAGGGTGCAACACGGGCATACCCCATCCCCGGCATCTTCGATTACAGACATACGGCGATAGCTGGCTGTTCCCTCAATTGCACCGACTCAAGCAAGCTGTTTTGGGACAAAGCTGTTTCTATCAAATACAGAAGCAATTCAGTTTTAATAATAATCATAATACTGTGGACATGCCGTATCGATTGACCTGCAGAAATGCCTCCTTATCACTGCATAGTCTCTGGCTGAGTCATAGGTAATACTTTTTTTACATCTTATTTTTGGTTATTAACGATCGCTTTATTAAATCCAATCACTGCTTAATTGTGTCCCACATAGATAAAATTGAAGAAACCATGCTTCTCGCGGAAGCTGTCAATGGCACTCGAGCCGCTGGCGAGGCACCCTTTCTTGCAGTGACATCCGCTTGGATTGCACCTGCCTTTTCCGCACCACGTGCCCCTCACATTGTTGCCGTCATTGCAGATCTTTGCCTTGCAGGTGTAGTTCTTGCCTGGCTTCCCGCCGTAGGTCTCACAGGTATGGGTCCCATTGTTTGCAGCAGTCGGCCCTGGTCGTTGAGGATAGGCAGATTAGCCAAATGGCAAGGATAAGTGGCAGGAAAATAAAGAATCTCATATTTAACAACACAGGCGATGTACAAGAGATGGGAAATGCTGAACGACTGAAGAAATGAGTACGGGATGAAAGCTTTTTAAAGAGTTCCGATCCACGAGATCTTCGATGTTCGAACAAATGGGCGACATGGCAATTAATTTCGACACAGTGGCTAAGCGCAGATATCTCAAAAAAGTCGATATTTGTAATTTGTATTACGATGTACTGATACGAGTGTATAAATTACAAGTAAATATTATTTAACAGAAGTTCGCCAGGGAAGCCAGAACGTATGGTAAATGTTCGTTCTCAAAATTTATTGTACACCAATTAAGAAAAGGCGATAAAAGTTACTGGCATCGTCTGGAGCTCCAAAATATCAGTTAACCCCGCAATTAGTCCACGAAATCAGTGAATTTAGACAATGAAATTGATACAAAAAGTTGTTTCTTGTCTCCGATGGAATCAGGGCAACCTCAGGGTAACAAAGTGCGGCTACTTTTCTGCCCTGAGACGCCCTACTCGCGATGTTGAGCACTATAAGAGGATAGCTCTAAAATGAATTGACCTACGGGAGTCGCATCAGAAAGAGTTCAAGATGGAGACTTTGACACTTGCCTCCAAAAAATTGTGTACACGCAGCGTAGGACGCACAATAACAGCGAAATTTATGTTCAGTAGCGGCAGCGGCAGCGGCAGCGGCAGCGGCAGCATTGACAGCGACTCCGAAATAAATATTTTATAATTTAATCAACATAAAAGCAACAAAGCAAAGACAAAGGGCGCGACTGCTCTCGGTCTCGACCGCCTCTGCGGTTAAAGGAGACAATAAAAGCCGGGGCACAAATACGTCGCGCGATAATGCTTAATGATAAGAGAGAAGGAGAGTCAGTCAGTCGGTTTGAAATACTGGCGGCAATAGGCGAAGATGTTTATCATACGAGTGAGACAATAAAAACGGGAGCAGACGTCAGACTCTCGGCCCCATTCCCATTCGCATTCACATTCTCCGGCAGGAGGAGGTCGACGACTGGCGCTGACAAATGGACAATGTCTGACAGACGACAGGCCCGTGAGCGCTTCAAGTTGGACAAGTTTATATTTGCATTTATTTCTATTAGGCGCACATTTGTCAAAAGCTGTTTACGAGTATGTGCGCCCCAAAGATGGAATCTCTCGCATCCAATCCGACCAACTTTCTCCCCAGTCCCAGTCCCAGTCCCAGCCCCAGTCCCAGACAGACATCTTTAAGATCTTGAGGTGTGGAAAAAAAAAACGCTTTAAGTCGCTGCATCGGAAGTAGGCAGTCGGCTCGGTTGTTGTTTTCTTTTCTTTTTTTTAGACAAACGGACTCATCAAAGTAATAAAATATTTATTCGGTATTGTTGTGCACTTTTATTTGACATCATAAACAAAACCCACAAAAGTGTAAACACAAGTTGCCACAGCTCTCGCTCTCTGCGACGTTGGGCAGAGTTGTTTGCCCCGCCGACGACTGCTGTTGCTTCCCTGCCCCGCTCTGCCTCGCACTGCCAGATCCTTGTTTCGGGGGCACTGTGGGAGCTGGAGCTCCTCCTGTTGTTGACTTATTTAAGACATAAAGTGCTCACGCGCGCACACACACACACATCCGCATTGGCGGAACGGAGAGGAGTATTGACACGGCTACGTGTGGGCGTTCCTAAATTTAACGCCTTTGTACGAGCCCCAAATACGGGGAAAAAAGAAAACAAAACGGAAAACCCAAAAACGGAAAAAAAACAACAACAACAAGCAGAATAAAACAAAACAAGTTAGGCAGGATGGATACCTTCGAACACCGAAGGCTGAGATACCCTGGCAGACTGGCAGCAAACCATTTCTGATGAAACCCGTAAATTGATGCTGATCAAAAAACTACAAAACCTCTTCACTTTAGATGTTCGGAAGTACTTTGTTTCTTGCAGGGCCATCATCTAAGAAACATCAGCAATACCCTCTCTCAAGGTGGTATCAAACGAAACAAGGTCAAAAACGAATAAATTTTGTCCTCCTGCTGAAAATGGTTTTGACACTGTTTAGGGCTGGACAAGGATATGCCTGTGTTTGCTATTTGGGCTACGACAGAATCTGGGATTCCATTGACCCCCGCAGATATATTTTGAGATCCGGCTCTACAAGTCCAGGCGTTTCTTTTGCAAAAATTTCAATTGCTTTTGCTAATTTCCATATATGTACATTTTCTCATATCTCGGGTTAGACTGTTCAATTAATGGAAAAAGCTTCTATAGAGCCAGCTGCCCTGCTTTCTATGCTAATCTGTCGCACTCGTCGCGGCGCGGCGCGGGGCGTCGCTGCTTGGCATATCATTACGTTGCCGCGTCATCTCATCGGCTGTGCCACAGGGCCGCAGGGCCACAGGGCTGTGCCAACAACAACAACAACAATTTGTAGCATAGTTACGTATGCGGATCCGTATGCGCCGCTGTATTGTCTATCCAGACCAGACCCACACTTGTGCATCTTATTCCACTGCTAAGCCGCACTCTCACTCGCACATATGGAGCCACAGGATGGGCCTCGAGACGCATTTTTTGTATACACCTCTGTCTGCCTCTGGCTCCGCTTCTGCCTCAGATCCTGCCTCGTCGTCGTGCCACCTTGCTGCTTGCTGCCGGGCGCTTACGTGCCACGCATATAAATTATTGTATCTCGAGCGTATTAAAAATGTACGAGTGCTCATCTTGTTATCCTGTTGTGTAAGCGGATTATGTCAGGCATAAATGTCATGCGTTGTGCCACCACCACCACCACCAGCACCCCCTGGAATGGGTGCATTTACCTCGTCCTTTTGCTCACTTTGCGGCATTCTCTTTTGTTTTGCTTTCCGTTTGGGTTTGCCCTTTTTTCTTTTGCACACTCTCTTTTGATCCAACGATTTGTACAGCAGTGTTGTTCAGCCATTTTGTATTACACATTACACACTGAGCCACAGGCAAGCGTATCCCCCCCTCCCACTCCCCCTCCGACTCCCTCTCCAATCACGTTTCCTGTCCATATCCAGACCTCATCGAGCAGCAATATTTGTGCCCATTTGGAATTCACTTTTATTGAAATTTAAAACCGCCGCCAATCGATGCACGATGGCCCATAACTTGCGCTTAAAAACTGTAAGCCGTTCGTTCATTTGGTTGAGGGGGAAGGGCTCCGGATGCCTGGTGTCGGGGTCGGGGTCGGGGTCGGGGCCGGGACAGGGCCATTTGCTGCTACAAATTTCAGCAATTTTTGGTCAATAAAGTGTGCAGGCAAAAAACGTATGCAAATGCATACATATATGCACTACTCATGCATGTACTATATAGGGGTCTGTGTGTGTGTTTGCATTAGCTCAATTTTTATTGTGTGGCCAAACTGCGAACGTGGCAGGGTGTGGCTGCCGTGGCATCGGCAATGGCCGTGTTGCATGTGGCATTTAGCAGTGTTGCGGCAGCTTATCGCAGCAGTGTTCAGGCGTCACAATAACTGGCAGGCGCAGCTAGATACTAGAGGATTTGTGAGTCTTGAAAACATTAATGAACAAATTAAAGAATTTCGATGTCGCTGGATTTAGGCATTTAGTTTTAATTGGACTTATGTCGCTACCAAAGCGGAAGAAACAAATAAACGTAATTCCATAATTAGGAATAGGATGAGAAAAATCCAAAAAAATAGCAATAATTGAACCGAAAATATGGCAAACAATGAGGCAGGCAGGCCGGCAGGCTGGAGAAGAGGCACGGCTCTCCCTCCCCCTTTTAAGGACTCGTCAGTACAATGACAGAAGCGTGTTCCTGCGAATATATGTATGTATGGAAGTTCTTATCAACAGCAGTGGCCACTTCAAAAGCAAGGGGCTGTCTAGGGCCGCACAGATATGCCATAACATAAAGCCCTACCTCACACAGATACAAACGCAGACACAGACGCAGACACATCGCCAGAGACAGAGCCACTTGGTGGCCAATGTTTTGTTGTTGCTTTGAAATTGGCGCTATCGTCGACTCGCACACATACACATACACACACAAATTATTTTCAGCTTATCAGCGCGTTGGCCGTTGTCCATTTTTATGTGCATTTGTTTGTTGCTTTCGTTTGTTTTAGTTACTTAACTGGGAGCCGGGCGTGGGGAGTTGGACTTGGGAGCTAGGAGCCAGGGGCCAGAAAACAGCAAACATCAGGAGGAGGAGGAGGAGGAGGCTCAAGTGGAAGGACCCAGAGACCAAAGGGAACCAGAGCCTGCTGGACGATGACGCGTGCGGCAGATTTGTGTCACCCAACACTGGCAGACCACAAAACCCTCACTTACACACACACACACATACGGAGAGAGAAAGTGGGTGGGGTAGCAGCCCACTTATCGCGTCCAGCAGGACATCACTTGAAAATTGCCTAAGTAGTTTTCTCTTTCACTTTTTGGTTTCTTTTCTGCTGCTGCTGCTGACCTCCATTTCCATTTTCTTTTCCCTCCAGTTCACTCCATGGGAAGTGGCAGCGGTAGAGGCACTGCTGTGTGTGTGCCTTTGTTTTACGATCTGTGCGGAGTAATCGAAATTGATTGTACAGGGCTGTAGTTGTAGGACGTACATGGCTTGTCTCGTGCAAACTTTGGCCACAGAAAACTATCAGCAGTTGACCGCAAATAAGTTTACCCAAAATGCCTTCACATGCCGATATGCCGATATGCCCATATTCCGATATGTAGATTGATAAGTTCCCTCCCTCTTAGTTCGCCCGATGTAAGATTTGCCTTGCTATTAGTATTGTCCTTGATTACTAGTACTCGGACACGCTCGAGATGGCAATGTTTGTTGCGCAAACATAGGGTTCGAGTGACTGAGACTGAACCTGAATCTGAGTCTGCGGTTGCGGTGTCGTTGATTGAAATCCATAGATGACCCAAAGAGGTCAATATGGCGTGAGGTTCGTCAATAAATTGTACACTGATTGCCTCCTCATTTGAACGACGACGGCCTGGCCTGGCCTCAGTCCGGACTCCTTTTGGCCTACGGCCTCTCCAATAAAGCGTTATTAAGTGTGACCGCAGGGTTGGGCAATTGCCGGAATGGTCCTCGGCGGCGATGGCAATTAATACGGCGTTCGATCATCATTGTCCAGCGTTGGGCAAAAGGAGACGGGAAGGCGGGCGGGAATTAATTAAATGCGTTAAGTATGAATGCAAATGCAATAGCTTCTCATTATGCAGCACTTTAAGTTCTTAACTTTTTAATAATCTCAGCGTATATGTAATCTGCTTAATGTTGTCACGGCTCAGCGCGGAATGAAATGAAATGCAATAAAACATACAAAATAAAAGAGTGCGGCCACGACGACGGACAACTGGCAAATAAGTTAAAAAGCATTTAATGCAGCGCCAGCATTAAAAAAATACAAAAAATATGAAAAGCCCGCACAGCTGTCGGCTGGGAGACGGGGAGTGAAAGATGGTGGGCTGGGGGGGGGGGAGCTCTCGAGTCAGAAGAGGAGGAGAGACAGCAGGCATTCATAAATTATTTGTATTTAAATGAGGCTGCCACTAGGCTGTGGCAATGTCTGAGGGTTTGTCATCGCACCGGTTGTCCCGGGCTGTCCGCAACGCTGTCTGCGGCAGCTTTAATTTAATAAAATAAAATAAAATAAAATACAGAACAAACAAAAGGCAGCTCTAAGAACACAGTGCCGGAACTATCAGAGGACATTAAGAAGCGATTTACGATCTGCTTGCAACCTCTTTAACTGCCGCAACGTGCGTGGCAGCCGCAGAGAGCGATTACCCAAGTGCTCGAGCTGTCTTCCAGTAATACTAAGTGCAAACATCAACACTCTCTGCCCTGCCTGCCACACTCTCCCTCTCCCTCCCCCTCTCGAAAACAAAACAAGTTTTGATTTTTCATTTACATATGTTAATTAACCCGGAGACGCTCGTTGTCCGGGGCAACCGCCATACGGATACTGATGCACGGATGGGAGATACAGAGCAGCTTAAGAATATTACATTAATTAAGTGCAAAGCATTCTTTGCCGAGATCAGAACCAGCCAGACAAGGTAAACACTCAGCAAATTTGGGAAGGGGAAGGGCATGAATTGGGGAGACATCTCCAGGAATCCCAACCACCACCACCTCCTTGTGGTTGCCCATAGATAAGGAAGGATCCAACGAAGGGTTGGATTCCGTTCAGGATTTCCTGCGTGTAAACCTATTTACACGGAGTCATAGCTAATTATAATCCGGTTCTATGAAGGACAAATACAAATGGGAAATGTGACTCATTGACGGGTTGCCGTTTCAGTTTTCGCACCATTTTTTCTGAAGATAATCTGATAAATAATAGATCCCATTTTGGTAAAAACAAGTTGTCAGTCTCAATCCAGAACCGTAGATCTGTATCCTTAATCCTCCATATACCGACGGCAATTAAATTGAAGGAAAAATCACTTCAAAGTTCTGGTCGGAATTTCCAACGAACTCAACCACTTTTTTCCCGCCCATCAATTTTTAAATACTAATAATTTGGTTGCGCCAGAGATTTCTGGTGGGAAAAAACATGGACAGGAAAAAAGCCACTACAACCGAGCGCCAACAGAAAAGTTAACAATTTGCAACAATTTGTTTTTATTTAACACTTTCACGTGCCGGCACGTTTTTTTTTGCACCATTATTTAAATGGATTTCAACCGGTTAAAGGCTACATTAAAGTGTCACAGATATCGACTGCTGAGTACAGAAAGATTATACAATATTGGGTATTTCTTTGCAGAACTTTTGTGGCTGAACAAACAAAAACAATTGAGAAAGTTTTGAGGCTCGAGTGGTAAATAATACAATAAATAACTTCCCCAAATGAATTAGATGCGGCCTGCCGAAAAGGAAAGTCAGCTGGAAAATGGGGGAACTCGATTCGGTGCGCCGCCGACTTCGGTCCGGCTCCGTACGTGCCCAGGAGAGAGTCCTGCATTCGGGAACTTCATAAATTTCTTAGTTCACTTTAAAGAGTGACATTTTGCCCAATTGCTTTCACTTCCTTGGCCTGGCCGAGTTCTTTTTTCCCCCATTTTACTGGAAATTCATTGACCGCAAAATGATTTTATGGCCCTCACCCTTACCGACACTTCGGTTGCGGAGGAGAAGGAGTCTGCGGATGCCATAAATTCAGCATTTTCAGGTGAGACGATGCAGCCTTGTTGATATTGTGGCAAGGGCAATTAAATTCTGTATTCAATGCTAATGCATTCTGTTTTCCAGGAACTTGCTTGTGTGTAACCCGATTGTAGTTGAACCCAAGTTTGGGGCCTGCCATGATCCTCTGATCACAGAAAGAATGTTTTCTTTTTCTTGGGCAAATGAAAACTTTTGCTCACAACTGGAAAATTGTTTACCCATACTGTATGCCATGCTGGGGAAACTTTGGCCAACAAATCTGGACAGTTGTTGAACCAGTTTGACAAAAATGCTAGGCAAAACAAACTTCAAAAGGTGCAGAGTCCAAGCAACCCGTAGAGCAAATTACAGGCACAAAAAGACAAACTTCTGGGATGTTTTCCTGTCTGGTTCACAATGCAGTTATTGTTGCAGATGGAAAATTAAATGTGGAATAAATTGGATTCAAAATATGTTTGCGGAACAAACAGAACACTGAAGGAGAGCCAGAGTCCTGCATCCAGATATATATGATTTAAAAATGTATTCCGAAGAGTGCCGGCTCAGAATGCTTGAGATTCAATTTTGTTTATTAAGAGCCGGCTGCACTTCATCCAAAGCCTTCAAGTCTTCGTGGGTATCGCTTTAGCTTAATTAATATTTGTTTTCCTTCCTCTGCTTTGGCTTCTATTTGAGGGCCTGGCCTTGGGCAGTATCTCTGGCATTACAGCCTAAATTTGTATCAATTCATTAACATTCAGGAAGACCTCGTACATAATCGGATACATACACATATACAACAGGGAAAATGCAGCAACAAATATGGTTACCAGGAACATATAGTATACACAAGTATTTCCCGGCCCCGAAACCCTTTCGACATGGGGCGTTGCTCCTGCTCGGGGGCTATAAATAAGCCCAGACATTTTCAAGGACATTTTCGCTGCCCATCTGGACTGTGCCGCTTTGGGATTCGGTTCGGTTTTTCTTTCCCTCTACATCTTTCTGTTGTTGTTGTTGTTATTGTTTTGGTTGAGAAAATTTATACGACTTGCTAAAATTGCACATAAATTAAATTTATGTTTTATGAGCGTTGTCCTTGTGCTCCTTGTTTCTATTCCGTTCTGTTCTATTTTGTTGTTCCACGTTTTGTTTTGTTTTCTTTTAGTTTTTCGTGTTCGTCTTTGTTTGCTTTCGTTTCGCTCTGAGCCTAGTCCTGCCTATGAGATCCTGGCCATTCACGAGCCGGAAAATCGCATTTATTTAATACGCACAGTAAATTTTCAGCACTTGGAACTAAATAGACGCACATTTAGTGCCATCCCGATAGTCAGGGCCAAACACCAGACTATACGAGTATATATATATAAATATATATATATATATATATATACCGTCTGGGCCCCTTCCAAATCGGCTTCTACATGACATTAATAATTCACTTTGCGCAGTCAATTTGGTCAAATCGCCTTGGCCATTTCAGGCCTAGCCTGGCCCGCCTTTTACTGTGTGCTGTCCCATCCGGCTCGTTGCCTGTCAGTTGCTGTTCATTATTTTTAAACGTCGCTGACAGTTGTAAATCTGTCAGACTTATTAACCGTTAAATGTCACTTAAGTGTCATTCGTCGGCTACACAGAGTAGCAGCAGCGACAAAGAAGATGGCGAAAAGCTACCAAAATCCGAGCCAAATAAAGTCCGGCAAAAATATGTGCATAATTCTGAAATAAAAATTGTATTTTCATTGTCCCAAAAGAAGTCGAAGGCTAAGAGATTTCCCAACGACATAAAGCAGTGAAAGAGCAGAGGCATTTCCACAACTGTAATTATTTTGCCGCGTCTTTATTACATTTAAATGCCAATTTATTGCCTTCGATTAAATTATGCCTTGGCCTCCCCCACGGGGGCTCCGCTACTGGCTCCCCAAATGTGGCAAAATACAGCCATATATTCATGAAAATGATTTATGACCCATGGGGGACTTTAATGGGATTAAGCAGGGATAAACCAAATGCTTGATCAAAAGCGGTGCAGACTTTCTGTGAGCCTCGGAGCTCGAATAGAAATTGGATATTGCTAATAGATACAAGGTCCGTATTAGTGAATGGAACTGGAAACCAATGGGTTTCAAAAGAGCAATATGTGCTTAAAACGTTTCAAAGCTGTCAGGATCAGGACTTTTGTAGGCCCATTTTCCATATGCTGGGGATTATTTTATTAAAAGCCCAACAAATATGCAGCCAGGCACAATCCAACAGATATCAGCTGGCTTTCAACAAATCCAAAGTGCACTCCAGAACAAGCCTCACAGGCAACAATTATAGGCAGGCAGCAACAATATGCGGCAAAGGCCAGACTCGGAAGCAGACGCACACGGAGATGGAGACGGAGACGGATACGAAGGAGAACGGAGAACAAATGCAGAAACAAATACATTTTCATAAATCTGGCAGCACTTTAATAATTTCCGTTTATCTCTTGTACTTGCAACGGCTGTGGCACAATGTACAATGCCTCTGCGTCTCAGATTGTGTTGTTTTTATGGCTGGTTACTGATGTTGCTGCTGCAGCTTGGCATTTTATAAATCGCTTGACACAGCAGCGAACAACGGGGAAGGGACAGAAACAGAGTCAGGGCCAGACCCAGAGCCGGAGCCGGAGCCAAGACCAAGGGCAGGATAAGGGCCAGGAGCCGAGCCGGGAAAAGCATAAACCTAAACAATGCAGGCTGAGTCCGAATCAGAGTGAGAGTCAGAGTCGGAGTCGCTGTCGGAGGCAGTGTCGGAGGCCACTTTGTAGCCATGTCTATGGTTACAAGAAAAAACGACGTATACGTATTCTACGAATATGAAACATGGCAATAAATATTGTTCAGGCATTAAACGTTTGCCCTATTTCACTTGCAGCAGCAGCAGCAGAAACACCAGCAGCACAAGGAACAGGCAGCAGCATTGAACTGTCTTTTGTATGTGTACACTGTACATATCTGTGTCAGTGTTCGAGTGCTGGATGGAAGCAGCAGCTTTTCTTCGTAAAGCATTTCCACACCATTAAATTGACAATGCAATAAAATAGCCGTTGGGCAGCTGCTGTTGCTGCTTCTGTTGCGTCCTTCCATCTCCGCCTTCGCCACTGATCCTTCACTCAATGCGAAATATGTTGCATACTTTCAGGCAGCGACATTAATAACACAAACAAACATCCATCTCGGAGGTGGGGCGGACACGCCCACACCGACCGACCACGGGAGTGCTTTATTCGCCAAATTAAGTAAACTAAATGATTACAAATAGTTCTAACACTCCTTAGCTTTAACTCTCTTTGCTTCATACATATGTATGTACTTGTATATCAATCAAGGACATTAGTATGCAAAAGTTAGCTGTAAATTTCGAGAAACACACACTCACATAAATAAGACAAGACTACTCTGCAGTTATCCAAAAATCCCTTCCACAAATCAATTTGCTTTAAAAATATTCCTATTATATAACAAGTTTTGGGTCGTTGTCGCCCGATGTTTTACCAATGTTTTTTTAAAAGCATTATATGGGCAAAAATAATATACCTAACCATGTCTGACTCTAAATAGTTTCAGCACATAAATTATTGTTAAATCGCGATTCAGCAAGCGTATGTTTGATTGTTTTTTCTTTTGACACTGTCCACCGTGTAATGTTATCAGAACTAGTGAGTACTACATAAGTGACATTCAAGCAATAATAGTTTCTGCACGTAAATTCTTGATAGGGGGCTTTGCCCCTAATTAAATGTATAAAATGTTTTTTTTTTATGGCCCATATTTAAACTAATTATAAAACATTAACATAAATATTATTCAATTTGTAGAAAATATATTCAATCTAAATGTGGAGATATTTAATTTATATATGAAATATATGTATATTTAAATCAAATATTTTAATATTAATGTCAAAATGCACAGAAGTGAAAAAAATTGCCACCTTGGGCGCAATATACATTTTTGAATCCTATTTTATACATGCAAATTTCAGTGATTCTTACCCTGGGTGTACCATAAGTTGATTCTGATGATTCTCATCAAGACCTTATAGTCCTAAGGTAGTTGAAAATGCAACCTTCTGACTAAACCATAGGAGTTTATATGTACATCTTTGAAATAACTGTATTCCCCTTTACTAAAAAGGTGAAGGATACGAAGAGAAGAGCCCATTGCCAGATATCTCTTAATTCTTAAGTGGAAATAAAGTTACATCAAAGGTTTCGGGGCAGACTGCTTAAATATTTCAGCACACGAAACGAAACAAGCAAATCGTTTAGTGCGCTCAACTTCCGTTTGGTGAAAGGCAACGGAAGCGCTGCCTGCCACACACACACACACACACAGCCACACATCCAGACGTGGTTAGATAGGAAGCAGCACATGCAATCACTGCACAAAAGTCTGCCATAGATGTGTTTGTGTGTATGTGTGTTGCACATAATCGCAGCTCACTGCCCATTCAGGCACTTGCAATATGTCAGGGCATAGGACTGGCTGGCCAAGATACCCGCACCAGCGTAGGACGCTCTCATGTTCATGGGCCTTGGCAGCGGCCATCGCCCATCGGCCATCGACCAAACGGACAGCGGCCAACGTCCGATGGCCGAGCACTTTCGACGGCTTTTGTCGGCCTGACCGGCAACAGCAGCAGCAGCAACAACAACAACTACAGCTACAACTACATCAAATACAAAAGGCGAAAGGCAAGATGAAGCCAAGCAACTTTGCATGCAGGTCCAAGAGGTGTTGAAAGCAATTGGCGTTAGAAAAATGTATGCAAACAGCACCACACACCGCACCACACCACATCCCACATCCCACTCATGCCACATGCCACCCGATAAACGCATCGAGGCGGCACGAGGCGATGACAGAGACAAGTCTTTAGGGGGCAGAAGAGCCGAGCCCCAAAGAGAGGAAGCGGCAGGCCAAACGTGCCTAAAAATGTTGAAATTTTCTAGCCTGCAAAGCGTGAAAAGACAGTTTGCCATCAGCACTAAAGACCACTCCTCGCATGCCTCGTACTCCTTGCATTTCCATACCCATCTAAAATCCCACCTCCTTCCGCCTTCTGTTCTGTTCCAACTTTGGGCTTGGGGGCGTGGCCTGGTAACGCGAAAAAAGGTAATTTCTCTTTGAAGAGCGGAGGCTCGGAGAAAGGCAAAAATGAATTGCCAGAGGCTTGGGGCACTAAAGGAGCCCGCCTGACTCTGTGTGTGTGTGTGTGTGGGTGTAATGATTTTCCATATACAATTTGTGTGGCTCCAATATGCAAAATAGTAGACCATAAAAGTCAGCCATCTCCCAGAGGTGTTAATTTAAAGCAAAAGTCAGGACTAGACCAGACCAGGCCAGAGAATCCTCTGGAGAGGGTTGCCTGGTTGACAGTTTTCCGGTTTTGGGGGATTTCCAATGAGCGCAGATGAGGGCAAAGTTCAATGGGGGAAAGTGGCTGACTTATGCTGATATCCCAACCATTTTTCCAATGCTTGTTCCCACAGTGTCCCCAGTAATTTCAGGGAATACTATTGATTGGATGGGATTGCCAGTGCCAGATACACACTCGTATGTAGTTGGGCAGACGATTGATTATTTCTTAAGGCCATTTAAATGATAGCCAAACAGTGGCCCAATGTATCCATCATTTCTGTCAAACAGAGAGGAAATTGCTCCCCATGCAATGCTTGGACAAAAAAAGTTAACTATTCCTCATCATCGAAATGGCTGAAAACATATTTCGCTTTTCTATTTCGAGGCCTACCGCAGAGCACATGCCCGGCCCCTGAGCATGCCCCCAGGTATCGTTGTCAAAAATAACAACATCAAGTCAACTAACTGCCAAAAACAAAAAATAGATGAGCATCAGGCCAGAGCAGAAGGAGCCACTGGAAGGGGCTGACTCCCTTGGAAGAGAGAGCGCTTCGGAGTAAATTACAAATTAAATCATAAAACGGAAGTGACAGGGCGCAGAGCAGCGCAGAGCACAGATTTGGATTTATTACGTGACCAGAAACATTAAACGTTTCGCCATTAACACACGCTCTTTGGGCCAGAGCATGGCAGGAAGTGGGGAGTGGCAGGGAGTGGGGAGGACAGCCATATCCTGGCATGGCATGGCATGTATCCGTATCTGTATCTGCAGACCATGCTGACCATGCAAACGAGCGTTTATTTTTCCCCCCTTATTCCCGACTCAGTCTCCAGCTAATTGTCTGGCCAGCGTGGAAAATGCAAATATTATCCTGTATTTTTGCAATTGCTTAGACATTCACTTAACCAACAATTGAAAAGCGCTTGGATATCTATAATTAAATATGACGTTCGGCCAAACCATATTTGATGTAATTTATATGGTTGCCACAGCGACAACATCCGTCTGTGTGTGTGTGTGTGTGTGTAGGAAGCCAATTATTTTGGGCTTCTTTCTAGGCAAAGGAGTGTGGCTCATTATTTAGTTTATGCATCAGTTGATTTCGGCCATTATATGAGTATATACCTTGTTTGTGTTGCTATTTCCGCTACAGCTGCCGTTGCCGTGTAGAAATACGAGTATCTGTGTGATTTGTCAAGCACGAAAAAGAGCAGTGGCCGAGGTATAAAGTAATTTCCATTTAATTGACATAATTGCGCACACTTAACATATTTAATCAATTGTCAAAGCAACGCCGACACAAGCGTACAACGAGTACACTACTCCCACAGATACTCAAACACTTGCGTGCGTGAGTGTGTGTGTGTAGACAATCGTCTGTTGCTCACTTTGCCGTTAAGCTGACAATGACAGCAATGGCAATTTTATTGGCAGGCTCTGGCTAAATGGCCAATGGCATAGATAAATATTTGTTGGCTTGCCAAAGCGCGCGCTCTCTACATTCACCAGCAGACACACACACACTAGCACTATGGCTGTATAAGGGTATTCAAACACGTTCTCCAATGCTGAGCCAAAGCTTTCACTCAAATGTCACTTATCGCCTCACCGACACCACACAGACAACAGAGAGAACACACTAACACAAACACACCACGTCCAGGCACTCGAACTTCCACATCTGTTTACCATATAGACCCATATGGCATATCTATCCATATGTGTGTGTGTGTGTGTGCTGGCTTGTGGCATGATGGCCTGTGCTGTCCAAAATCCCCATCAACGGCAAGCTCTGGCAGAGGCACTGGCAACTGTACAAATATGTTTAATGAGGGTCACTGATTATGCCGATTCAAGTTAATGTGTATATAGAACAATATAATATATTGTTAATTGCCAAATATATAATAAATATGCCTTAAACCGAAAGGCTCGTAAGACTCGGCAGAAGTGGTCTGAGGACTGCCTGTAATCCCCCTCCATGGAAGGGTCGGCCTTAAGCAGCACACTTAAATGGCCAAGAGCAGTCGGCTATAATTATGCATTACGGTTCATTATCGCTACGAATGCGGTCACAAAAGGCGCTGCCACAATTTGAGACTCAATCAGGGCCTGGCCACAACAAAAGCGACGTTCTTCGGTCCTGGGCCCTCGGTCCTCAATGCAACTCCAGCCACAACAATCGGAGAAAGAAAATCATTTTAATTGCAATTAATTAATGGCTCTTTAAATGGCCTTTAAATGCAACGTAAGTCGTTGCAATTTATTTGGAATAATGAGAGACAGAGGTAGAGGCAGACAACGACAAAGGTACGAGTGGCTGCTCCATGTCCTCGTTTCCATCTGCCTGACGGGATTCCAGTGTCGTGTCATTGGCAGTGTTGAATGGCACTTGAATGCACCAAAAAAAGGAATAAAAGCTTCCACAGCGGCAGACCGGCAGACCGGCATTCCCGTTGACCCTTTGAAGGGCCGAAACTAACCGAGAACTAAATTTCAAGGCTCATTGCGTGCAAATAATGTGGCCAAATCTGAGGGTCGTGGGTCGGTCTCTCGAAGACTTTGGTCCAGAGCCCCGCTTCCGTAACCCTGCTGTGATGCTGTGATGGTGTGCAGTGAACCTCACTAATGGGGCGGTCACACACACACACACACACACACACACACTCGAGCCGTGGGTCCCCGAACCCATTGCCAAAAGTTTGACTTTGTTTGGACGGACGTCTGATGTCTGGGGGGGTGGGGTCCTTCAAAAGGAGTAAAAGTAGGCGTAGGAGCAGGGCGTAGGATCCGGATCCGGATCCGGATTCGAGGCAGGACAAGCCGAATTTGCATATGAAATACAAAAACGTTAATGATGCGTAAAATGATTCTGTTAGCTTGTAAAATTCCATCCATCGTTTTATGAAAAGTCAAGCCATAAATGAATGAACATCCAAAATAAGTATGGGGCCATGTCACTCCCATTTATACTACCAGTTTTGAGTCCCGTTCCCCCCCCCATTCGACGAGTTACTTGTTAACCTGTTGATAAATTTATGTCCCTGGCATGTCGTTGAGGCGAATTTCACACACATTTGATTATCGATTGCCGCACACGGAGCTCTGCAGAGCCACGAAAATAAGCGAATATTAAAAACAAACTCAAATCTCATGCAAAATTATGAAAAAAACGAGCCCGAGACAAGGGGTCCCCGAGGCATGGTTGGGCTGGCAGGTGCGCCAGTCGGTGGCAGGGGCAGGGGCAGGGCGCATAAAGAAAATGGCAAAATGAGTATGAGTCTCTGAATGCGAATGAGTCTGGCGGGAGGCATAAATCATTCAAATGCGAAAATCAGTTAAAACATAATGCCTCTGCCCTGGCGGGTGTGTTTTTGTTTGTGGGTTTTGTTGGCGCTTGCCTCTGTGGAAAAACAATCAAGTTAAGCCACCTCGGGATTTGCTTTGCATGCCCCAAAACTTTCAAGTAATGAAAATTTAAGAAAACGCGCCCGTCGATGATGGGTGTTCGTGTTTGGCTCCTATAATTTTTCAATCGTTTTCCCTGCCGATCCACGTGCAACAGAGATGATTTATAGATCAAGCACTCTGCCGTTCACTCAGTTGATTTGGCTGTTAATTGGCTGCATGTGGCAGGAATAGGAGAAGCTGCTGCTGATGCTGATGCTGCATGAATAATTGAAGTGAAAGTTACAACTTTTGACAACAAATCTACTGACTAATTAAAGCCAACGTCGGATTTATGTGTCAAGCGTTTGTCAAGCCAACCAGCCAGCCAGGCACAGGCACAGGCACAAAGCCAGGCCAGGAGTGACTGTCAGGGCTGGCAGCCAAAAAAGTTGCCACCAACTTTTCCCCAAACCTTTACCCTTGTTGCAGACCCATCCCACCCCCTCCCACCCTGCGCTACTGAAATGCAGCTGTGCGATTAAATTAATAACTGCAAAGGATTAAAAAACTAACAGCCATGGCAAGGAAGGACAAGCCGGCTGCTACTGGCCCTGCCACCTGCCCCTTACAAAAAAAATAGTAACTTTCGCTGCAGCTTGAAAGGCACAGCCGACCGACTTACCCCTTGTTGTTAACCCAGTGGAAGGATGGCGGGATGGGGCAGGGTGGGCTCCCTGGGTGGGTCCCCAAGCTCTCATTTGCATAATATTTACTTATGAGCCGCCTCGAAGCTACCTCTCCCTCTCACCTGTAGTGGAAGCAGCATCATGGAAGAAAATAATTTGCTAAATTATGTCTTAAATAGTTAACAAAGTTTGCACGAAAATGTGCGCCACTATTCTTGGCCATCAGATTTTCCAGTCAACAAAAAGTATGGCATGTTTGTTGTAGTTCCACTCTTAGTCTCAGTCGGAGTTTTAGTTTTAGTTTTAGTTGAAGCTAAGCTGCTTGTTAATTTACTCCTGTTGTCGTCCGCCTCCCGAAGGTACTTACCTCTGGAGGACAAACTGCGGGCTTTGATGGAGGAGTTCAGTCCGTCTTTGGCCAAAGCAAACAAAAATCAAAACTGTAAACGATGTGACAGGAGGAGCAGCATCCCAGAAACTTTAATCAATTCACTTAAAGGGAGAGATTCAGTTCCTGCAGGGGCTGCAGGTCCACCTTGCCCCCTCTCGACCCTGTCCTGCTTGCTTATCTTCACATGACGCCGGTTAAGGTTCAGGGGAGACCCCATATCGTAAATTTCACCCCAAAACTTTCCATTAAGAAGCTCAAAAACAGATACGCAAAGTTCCGAGTGCTCATCTCCTTTCCTCTCCACTCCACTCAACTCCACTCCTCAAGCACTGGCCGCGGGGGCGCGACGTTGGCCAAGCAACAAATCACGCGCCGCACAAACGCAGGCAGGCAGGCAGACCGGGGCCATAATGGAAATCCCGGCTTCCCCCTCCGCTATCCGCCAGCTGGACAACACAGGATACGGGCTCCCCAGAAAGAAAGAAAGAAGGAAAAATAGACATTGCAGGAAGTGCACGCAGTCTGTTAGTCCGGAAACGAATATCATAATTTACTTTGTCACCCGCTGCGAATTAGCGAGCTATCCATGTGTGTGTGTGTGTACTTATGTATGTATGTATGCATGTATGTATGAGGCCCAGCCACGCCTCCCTTTTGCCAGTGCAGACGGCCGACTCAGCAGGGCGCTTAAAAAGCCGGAACATTTTAAACAAAACTGAAGGCTCTCGAACTCCAACTCCAGCGCCAGCGCCGCACCATCGCCGCACTAGCGCCAACTCTCCAAAAAACTTTCAGCAAAACCACTTAAAAATTTTCTGTGCGCTGACTTTAACATACGATAAAGAGTCTAAAAAGGGGGAAAGGGGGATGGGCGAAGGAGCTGGGTTGAGGCAGCCATTTTGGCACGGCCAGACAAATAAGCGACGCGTTGCAGGCTCGGATTGCAGTCGCTAAAAGAGAGATGGCGGCTGCTCAGCTTCCGCCCGCTGCTGCTCTTCCTCCTCTCGGTTTGTGTCTGTATGTATGTGTGTGTGTGCTGGCCACAATGCAAATTAATAAAAAGCATTTGAGGCTGAACATTTTTACCAGCTTGGCTAATAAATAACGCGACGGCGACAGCTTCATTTGTTTAAGTGCCCGACAGAGTAGAACCGAACCGCAAAAAAACCCGTAAAAAACTCGAGAAAGAAAAAGTAACGAAAGTGGAAAGAGACACACACACACACATACACACAGAACGTTTTAATCGCTCCATCAGCTCAAGGCTCATACATATTCATAAATGTACGTATATATGTACAACACTTTAATTTATGTATCTATAGAAAAATTTAACAATTTTAAGCCTGCTCATCCTCTCCTACGGTTCAGTGTGAACGGTATCCGATACGGCCCATTGGACCCCCAGGCAATTGTCAAGGATATTTGGCCAAGCCATAATTAATGGACACACTTCAATCAATGATCCCTCGAATTGTGGGGCAGAGTGAAACCGAGAAAGTTGCCAGGGAAGCTGTGTCTGGGGCGGCATTAGCAGCAAACAAATTATCTCTTATCGAATCGAGCTCCCGCCTAATGCGAATAAAGCATTGAATACTTTTCATGTTTTTGGCTTTCGATATGATTACGATACACACAATCCGAATGCCATTTGCAAAGTCATCACGTATACGCCACCGTCACCCTTGCCCTTACCGAAACGACGCGACGGGGACGCAGATGAGAAACACGGCCAGCGGCTCGATTCGATTCGACTCACTCGCATGCATTTAGATTGGTTCGCTGGATGGCTGTATGGCTGTAACTGGGACCATTATTTCCGTTGTTATTTGCCATTATGACAATTCAGTTAGTAAAATGCCGTTACAGAGCTTCAAACTAATTTGAGATTAAGTTCTGAGATTCTGCGAGTCGACGAGCCCCAATGGGGGATTGCCGTCTGCTGGGGGAATTTTCGCAAGTATTTTTGTGCATCAACAGACACAGCCATGCGAAAAGAGGCAGGAAAAGAACAGAACCGAGACAGAGGCAGAAGGAATACCGAAAATGTAATAAGTGATTTACATGACTCGAAGGAATTCCACCGCAGGGCACATGAAATCGAGAAATCGACGAATCCAGAAATCGATACTTCATTAAGATACCATACCATACCACATACTACGGGACACCGTACCAGAAGCAATCGCAGTCCCAGTCCCAGTCCCAGCAACAATCGCAATCTCGTCTCTTTTCCTGGCTCCTCGTTCCGTCAATGCCTAACGACTACGCATCGTTGGCTCCTTGGCCTATCTTAACGGTTAGATGACTGATATGACATAGACGGAATCATGCCATTTTCATTTTCATTGACTCCTTCCCCAGGCAGGACAAGACCAGGACAGGACCTTTCTTCCTTCTGGTTACAGCCGCCCGATGTGCATTAAGGTCGAGGCGAAACCGAAAATATTTTCGAGCTATTTTATTGACCCTCAACGTGACAGGCCTAACGAATGTTGCTGACAGGAGGGCTATGGGCTATGGCTATGGCTATGGCGATGGCGGCCATAATTCACATAGGAAACAGGACAATATCGGGGATTTAGCCAACTGAATTTTTCATGCGGCAACTTTTCGGACCCCTACCAGCGTGTCGAAATGCAAAATTGAAATTTTGCAGCCCTTTATAATTTTCCAGTCATACATTTATTATGAAAATGTTGCACTAATGCTGGTCTGTTCGGTCGGATCGGGTTGACAGCAACTAAATTAGAATGTTAATGTTCGCTGACCTTAAACCGGGACACCTCACCCCCTCCCCAACTTTTGTCAACGGAAAGATGCGTTCATATCTAATTTTAATTATTTAAGCTGACAAAATGGCAATAATATTAGAGAGAGAGAGAGAGAGAGAGAGAGAGAGAGGGGGAGACGCGTATGCCGAGGTTCACTAATAATTGCATCGGAAATTGAAATTATGTTTTGCACGGCCTCATATTGAATTTGGTTTGGGTTTTGGGGTTTTGCGTTTGCATTTGCATTTGCACTTGCGCTCGGTTGCACGCAATTGAAATGTGGAGCCCAGCCCCTTACCGCACCCCAAGGTCTCATTTTTGTTTGGGGGAAACACACAAATTTGTTTCGCATTCGAATTACATTTGAATTGCATGTTGGAGACATTCCTGTTGCATGTGACTGTGACTCAATAGGCGAAAGCCGATTAGGCATTGGAATGGCTAGAATGGGACTGCCACAAGCCCCTATCCCCCCATTATCTGGACGGCTTTGATTTTGGACAGCTCAAGATGTGCAAGTGAATATTCAGTTGGGGCGGTGGGTAAAGTGCTTTGCATTATTCTGGTCTGTTCTAGGCTAACCTGGCAATCTCTTCTCTATTAATGAATACGACACTCGGTTCTCTGTGAATGTACTTTGATAGACTTCTGGATGCATTTGGGATAACAGCAGACTTCCAACTAGCTTCCTTATACCAAGACCGTCGCTCATTTGGGGCTACTTGAACTAGTTCTAGAGCTACAACTGTCCAACCACTGCTTCAACGCCTTCTCTTGAAGTGTGCCCCAAAGACAGCACCATAAACATAGCATTTTAAGCTTCATTTTCTTCCGGAGAGTTGGATAACTGTACATTTTTCATGCTGCAAATATTCTTTTAAGGTTCTCCACTATGCCAAAAGTCAATTAAAACCATTTCCCCTCGCAGCTGAGCTGGATGAAATCACATTTCACAACTCCTGCAGCGTTAATTGGAGATTCCTCAATCAAAAAAGAATATAAAAGGGGCAAGGGGTTGGCGAAAAGGGCGAAAGGGGAAAGTCAACTCGTTAACCCATTAAACCAGCGCAAGTCGCATGTTTAATCTGATTTTAAAAAATGCTAAAAAAAATCCTGCATAGGGTTAACAAAGAGAGGGAGAACGGAACAACGAGAGGGAGAAAAAAGTGCTCAACGGAAGGGCAAAAGCGGCAGAAATGCTTAAGAAGAAGGCAGGCAGGCAGGCAGGCCACAGCGAAAAGCTATTAAGACATAAAACATTTGTAACACCTTCGAGGAACGCCCCTTAAGAGGACAGGACAAGACAGGGCTACTGGGGGGTAGGAGGTCGAAGACACGCACGCAGTGGCAGACGACAGACGCCTCTGGACGAAGGACAACACGCACTCACAACAGCAAATAGGAAGTAAAAACGAAACGAAACGAAATGAAATGAAATGTTTCTAATTCAACGAAACGCATTTCAACGTAATGAAAATGGAGAAAAGCAACGACACAGACACGCCCACTGTGCTGCCGTTGACATTTTTTCGAAGCGTTTTCCTCGGCCTGACTGACACAGGGAGGAGCAGGGAGCAGGGCACAGCGCACAGGGCACAGGAGGGCACCAGCACTCGCACTCGCACTCGCACTCGCAGGACATGCGTCGCTGGGTGTATAGTTTCCGTCGCCGTCATTGCCCTGCTCTCTTGCTCGGCAACACTTTCCGCTTTTATTTTATAATATGAACAATTTCCTCCACGACTGCCCCCTGCTTCTCCTGCTGCTTGTACTTCTCCTTCTCCCTTTCCTCAATGCTTCCTGCTTTCCTTTCGAATCGCTCGAACTGTACAATGAATGAGTGCTGCCACTTTCATGAAAAATGCACTTCAAAAACTTTTCAATTTGCGAAAGGAGAGTCTCAGATTCAACGCTATGTCGCTCTCTCTTGTCGCTAATGACAATACACTTGTGCTCCCCTCACAGAGGAGGGGGTGCGATTGCAGGTCCTGTATGTATCTGAATGGGTATGGGTGTGTGTATCTATTTATCTGTATGGGTCTGTGTGTGTGCGCATTTGCGCTTCTTACTTATTTGATTTACGTTTCATTTCCGGCTGCCATATGCTGCCTCGCCTCGCATACGAATTCAGCGAAGGAAGCAGCGAACAGAGAGGCATTTTAGCTGCAACTATGCGTACATCTGTACGTATCTCTGTGTGTGTGTGTCTGTGTATCAGAGTGAATACTAAGAGCCACTCTCTGCCTGTGAGTGTGCGTGTACACCCACACACGTTATGCAATTATAACTTTTGTCGTTAGCAACTTTAAGCAACTTTAAACGTAAATTGCCGCCATGAAGTAGCTTTTGGCGCACGCTCTCAAGCACCGCCATATACTTATACACCTGCACAACACACACACACACACACAGATACACAGATAGGAGTATAGACATCGTAGCGTTATAGTTTGTTGTCGGCTTTGGCGCAAAGTGTATGAAAGGTGTTTTATTGAATTAAGTGGGTTTAACGGGATTTCTATAATGCCAGCTTCGCTGCCGACAGTCGACAGTCCTGCATATGTATTTATTGTAACTACAGTTGCTAGTTTGACTCCCCCCACTCAGTATCAGTATGTGTGTGCGTGGTAGTGGCTTGTGGCAGGAGCTCCATTGGAATGAGTGCTTCCAGCAACAACAACTACGAGCAGCAGCAGCAGCAGCAGTGTGGCACTTTTGGTTAAACTTTTTCGACGTAATGCATATTTTATTTAATTTTTTAAGAGTTTGCCAAACCAAAAAATGTGCAAATAATAATGGTGAGAAGAGGAGAGGAGAGGAGAATGGCAGAGCGGAGCCCTAGAGAAAGTTGTAAATTGTTTGGCAACAGTCAAGTGGCAAGGAATTATTATGCAAATGAAAATGGCAAACGAAAATCAAGGTGTTGCCCGATCTGTCAGACATTGGGCACTGACAATGGAAGTTGGAAGTACTCATTCAATGGGATACCAGAGATCTGTAGAGCCCATTCCATTCCCCATTGTTACTCGTACAATCATTCAAAGACCCATCTAACAATGTTGGACACTAATATGCGAAACCATTCACTAATCACATAAGTATATGTCCAATCCGAGCTAGTTCTCGTAGCTGAAATGCCTGAAGCCTGACCACAACTACACTTCCGACCATAAATGCAACGAAAGACCGCTCCGCGGTCATAATTAATGGGACAGGCAGTCTCCAAGGCACTCCACTCTGACCCCCTGTCCCAATGGACGTCGCGCGTGTTGCATGCAAAACTCATTTCCACTTGAAAGCCTGCCCCACTGCAGTTATTCCTCATGTTTCTAGCTTTACTTCACTTTGATGCCCCTTCTGTTTTCCCTTCTGGTCTTCCCGTCTGGTCATGCAAAGGTCTCGTGTTCATTAAAGTGGACTCCCCTCCGAATTAGGCAAATGAGTGGCGCCCCCCTCCCTTACGTTCGCATTCCGTGCTAGCATTTTTGTGTGCTTCTCTGGTTCCAGCTTTAAATATCTTTTAAATATTAATAAGCCATTTAACTGCCACAACACGTTGATGCATGGGGCTCAATTAGGCTGCAAATAGCTTCAAATTGTTTGCTTAATAAACGTCATTCATCAAATCGACACGTTTTTTTCCACATCGACATCGACATCGACATCGAGCAAACACGCAAAGTTCATGTCGATTTAACCCCAAGGCTTGGTAGGGGTACCTATAGCGAATGCAGGTCAAACGAGGGGGCGTGACAAGGCCAAGCAAAAAAAATATTAATCCTGTAAACGACTTGAGTGAATTTATGTGTATTTCTTTCTACTTTTTATAATTTCCCCTTCGAGGCATGGCTGTGCATCAAAGGAAACCTAATTTGCCACATGCGGCGGCTCTCTCGCTGCTCGCAACATTTGCATTCAATCTGGCCTTTGTTTGCTGTGGCACTTAGCGCCGCAATTGACGTCGCGACGCAGTGCACCCCTTGCATATCCTTGCCGGGATACTCGTAAAAAACAATATAAATATTAATGCTATTTGCTGAACAATTCAATTCGGTCGAGGAGAGAGAAGCTTCGAGGAACACTTGGCCGATTCACACGCCAAGGCAACGACGGGGTGTCGCATATTAATCAGAGCTGCCACAGCCACTGCCACTGGATTTCTCTCTGTGCTAGGTAGAAATATCTGCAGATATATATATGTATATACATAGTACATAAGTATATTCATGATAAAGTGCGTCTGTTGACTCTGCAACAGCCGGATGGGTGCCGTGCCTGGGCCTGGAGTGCAGCACTCTGGGCGGGCCCTGATCGAGGGGTTGCACTCATTTTAGGTTGTAAGCCGATGGCAATACTTTAATCCACTTCACAGTGACACTGAAATTAAAACATACAAACACAGATACACCCAGAGCCACAAACAACCCCCGAATGTGTTGCATCAGAGGGTATACAGTGCTCGTAAGGGTAAACGAGAAGGTATTGCGGATGGGACGGGAATGGGTACGGGAACGTGAAGGGGGACCATTCAAATTGGCTGCTATCGCAATTATTCATACGGCGGCATTCATAAAATGTCGCGCAAGTGCCAGGCGAGGCCAGGCTGTCCCTGTTAAGCCACTCACACAGATACACTTTGAGGCAATCACACGCAGAACAAACACAGTCACGAATACAGCTACAGAGAAACGTTTGGGATGGCCGCAAAAGTCCCCTGGACGTGGACTGATGTCAGTTTGACAGTTGAAACACAAATGCAATTATCACTTTATTTTAAACGATTTATGTGCAACACGGCAACAGCGAGGAAAACAGGACACACCGGACCCACAGGACACACAGGACACAGAGGACACGCAGGACAAGTAGACATGACAACGACGACAGCGGGCAAACGGAAGCGGAAATGGCAACAAGCGCAGCCACCAAACGAACGGCCCGAATGTCCGTCAGGGGAATGCGGTCAGCAAAGGTGAGTGTGTGTCCGCGGCAGCTACGCTGTGATAAAAATGCAACAAAATATTGCAGTTTCTAGCAGGCCGATCGATTGGGATGGGCCCCCTTTTATCTCTGAATTTCGCTTCTGTTTGAAGTGCCTCAATTTTAAACATAACTTCAAGTATAATTTTCCATTCTTATAATAAGATAGGCATCTCTCAGCATTTCCCTTGTGGTTGGACATACATGTCCGGGTTGTCAGACCGAAATCTAGCTGCCTCTCCGCTCGGCCAGTGGGCTTCGGGGCTTATCAATATTGTATTAGATGCTGAACGGAGGTTTTATCTGGACTCATCACTCTGTCTGTCTGATTATGGCTGCCCTAATGTGCCTCTGGTTCTGCAGCAATTGCAGCAGATTTCCATGAATGGTTCTTTTTGTGCAGCTGACTTATTGAAATTGACAGAAGGTTAATGGCGTTGAATGAAGCTGAAATAGAGGCTGGCACAAGGCACAGGCAGCAATTTAACACCCCGCTGGGCAGGGACTGGGAGCGGGACCAGGAGCAGGACCTCACCACATGACAGCGATTCGAAACAGCCGCTTAGTTTTGATATAAGACGAGACCGAGAGAGAGAGAAAGATTTGCGATAAAAAATGATTGCACATGTGAGCGTTCCGGGCTCAAAATTGCAGCATTTGCGGCATGGAAAATATTTCACAGGCCAAAGGAAACTCAACAAATTCGTAACAAAGAGAGTGCCATCGCATCAGCGTGTTCGGAGGGAGGGTTGGGCAATCAGAGCAATGGGGTGGCGGTGGCCCTGGATTTGCACTTGCCAAGCAAGCTCTGGCGGGTTATCAGTGGCCTCGGCCATAAATCACTGTCAAGTGTCATTCGCCCTCGAAGTACGGAGTAGCAATAGCAGCAGCAGCATCAGGAGCATTCTCTATCCTAGCTCATTCGACAGCAACTTTTTCACACACATAGATTCAGAACGAGAGAGAGACACGAAGCGGCATCAACTTACCACGAACATGTGCCCCGGAGGCAAAAAGGTGCAACGCCAAAAGCAGCAGCAGCAGAAGGCAGCCACTCAACGACCCCAACGACACACAAGAAATAAAATAAAATAGAATCGAAAAAGTTGCTAATTAAAGTTTGTATTTTCCAGGGGCCCTGAACTTAGCCGCCCCCCCATGACACAGGGCACAGGGCACAGAGCAGTGAGGGCATGGTCATGGTGCTTCCGCTCTCAGCGAAAGTGTTATCCCCAATGTCGTCTCCAATTCTTGGTCCTGTTCCTCCTTCTCAGGCAGACGCTGCTGGCGTTCGTCATGCATTGGTTAACATTTCGTTACGCTGTCAATGGCATAACCGCACGGGATCCTCCCCTCTGCCATGCCTAATTTCCGCTATTGTTCATAATTTTTATTGCGCTTGTTGCGAATTAGTTTCGGTTTCGGCTGATGACTGTCCCGTCCCCTTCCCCTGCCATAGCTCCTGCTCCTGGCCCTGCACCCTTATCAGTATTGCAATTTTTTGCAATTTAAAATTGGTTATAAATCGTCGCTGGTTGCGTTTAGGGGTGGCTTCTCTTGCTGTCCTTCCTCCGCTGAGGCGTTGACAGCGGCAGATACATGAAGAGCCTGCGATTAACAGGACTGCGAACACGATTGCAGTCCTGACTTCCGGGGGATGACTTCTGATCAACTTTCGCTCGGGATGCGATTGCGGTGGGATACGGATGCGCCCCCTTCGACTGGGTGTGCCTTAAATTCATTTATTCCACCGTTTATTGCTTTTCAATTATGGGCAGTTGTCTCGGGGGCGTGGCCATCGGCTAGGGACAGGTGCCAATTCGTACCCAATTCGATACTTGCGGAAGTTGAAGGCTGGTCAATGGGGGACGGATACCATTGGACTTGTAGAAGAAGGACAGCTGTAATAAACATTTAACACTATTATTTAAATGCTAAATTTCCTCTATAGAAGTTTAAGAATTATGTTAGACCTTGGCCCTGTCCAGAGGTTCTGGAACATAATACTCGTACTGTTTAATTCACTGTAACATCTTCGGAAATGTAAACATTCAGAATGATTTATCCATGCTGGTCTCCTAGCAGAATGCTACAGTGGAGCTCTGCAATGTAATCTCACATTGCTTAGTCTACATATAATAAAGGTGTTACGATACTTTCCGACTGATAACATTGTATGTTAAATAAAGTAACAGCGAATGTACAATAGCAGTGCTGTATCAAAGAAAGGCACAATCTAAGCATAGAGTAATTATTGTAGTTATTTTAATATTGTATCTAAACTATTTTTTTTCTTCAGATATACGAGATTTTTATAGTAATTTATAAACGGAAATTCTCCGAAAATACACAAAGGCCAAAGACAGTGCCCAGTAAATTTGGAGTGTGAACCCAAACACCACGTTCGGTGTCCTGGCAGAGCCTTAACAGCTCATACCAATGTAAGTATTTATAAGGCCTTAACATTCGAATTTCCAACTGGTTTCGAAATTTTAAAACTTTCCTTAAGCAGACACATAACATTTAATTGTACTTCAAGGATGTTTAACATTCTACCCCAATGCAAGTGTTTACATTCGCAGCCACTCAACATTCGAACACCGAAGAGCAATTTCGTATGGTTCGAAATTTTAACAGTGACCTGCTACGAGACTTTTAATAACATTCGACTCTACTGACACTTGGGGTAGGTTTGTTAGGGGTAGTTTCCTTACAGTGGTTGGTCCTGCTCGCAACATAGCTTCGAGTCGGACTTACTGCTATTAGTTCTCAACAGGACTACAAACATGATATCGAAAACCTTCTTCCCCTAGATGTAAGCGTGTCTGTTAGGGCTTTTCTGAAGTTATGAATCTAGTAAATGTTAAAAACAGACTTAAACAGTGTTTCTAATCTGTTCCCCTCAGTCTTCATCAATTTTAACATGACTTCAAATATACTGTATGTTATTTACCATAGCTGGAGTTGCTTGTGTTGAAGCAAGCATAATAGAGCATAATTTGAAATATGGTTCTTCTTGTTGTTTCTGGGCCTTAACATGATTTTACCTGATGTAAGCAGAGCGCAGAGTTACATATATCCAGTCTAATTTAATGTTAGGCGATGAAACCACACGGTTTTCATTGATGCTTGTTAGTCGTTTTAGCCTAGAAAGTATTTGAAAATCATATGTACTCGTATTATGAATATTAAAAGAAGTAAAATATTCACATAGACTTTACCCAATCATTTACTAACATAACATTCTGTGGTTCCCATTTCGTTTCCCAAACGACCCACAACATTGCTCTTCTTTTCTTTTCTCACCTGAGCGCGTTGTGTAGGTCGTGTGCTCTGCTCTTATCATGTGCTCGCTCCGTGATAAGGCCGCTCCATTCGGAATTGAGGTGAGTTTCGGAGTTGAAAGTGGCACAGGAGAGCGGATGGGCGGCCAAGCTCTCTCCTCTCTCGCTTTTTGCTTCTCTGTGTGCCTTCGGGCAGGACGAACAAACGAAACGACGAAACGAAACGTCCACCCGCGCTCAAATCTATGCAACGGAATCGAGAGACGAAGGCAGACGCCGCTGCCCGAAACGAAAGCGAGGCACGAGGCAAGCGAACAGCTAACGGTCTGCCGTTGTTGCCACTGCCACTGCCACAGCAGCGCGCTGTCGCTGTCGCTATCTGCCACTGCCACGACGAGCTGAGAATTTATTTGTGCAAAAAACGAACGCGCTTCAGTTTCGTTTTTGTTGTGCGCCCGTAAGGATGTGTCTGCTGCCGGTGCCGCTGCCGGGCTTCGTGCGTTCGCGTCGCGTGTGTGGGCATCCAGGACGCTGAAGCGTTCAGCCAGCCATTGAATCCGTGTGCCCCAAAGCCGGGCCAACTGGCAGAGCCAAGTGCCGAAGCCATCCAGCCAAGGGCCTCGGGCCAAGTGTCCAATGTGAATGATACCAGTATTGTACTGCCGCGTATAAGAAATCCGCCAATGAGGAAATTTGAAATTAGAAAAGATGAAGCATTCAGTGAAATCTGTGTTTATTTCGTGTTTGTGTTGTGTGCGAACATCGTCCACGGAATCATTGGCCGTATTGTCATCGTTGCCAGCCTGGCTCCCGAGGAACGAACAGAACGGCTTGGCCCATAAGTAAACACACAGCAAAAGGTCCTATCCCAGATGGAAACCCCCACACCCTACTTTCTGATTGACCCCCATAAGCACGGCTCCACTCCGGTCCTCGGAGCATGCCACATTTAACGGGACGCTCGCCGCCTGCATGCAAATTGGGGAGCTTCCAGCTGATTCCCAGCTCAGCCACGTTCCGGATGAAATTTGCTCGAGTCCTTGCTCATCCTATCATCCTATCCCTGCTCCTAAACGCTTAATAATCGTGTGCTGGCTGTGGTCTGTGGAGCTGTGAAATAAAATTCCGAGCTCGTATTGCCTGCACCGAAAATGCGTCCACACTGGAGCATATTTTGCATTTGGGACCCCGATTTGGATTCTGTTCTGCTTATGCCAAAAGGGGAGCTGCGAAACTTTTTCCTTTCCGCCTCGTCTGACCCACTTTGGAGTGGAGCATTTTCATTTTCGTTTTCAATTTGTGTCTGTGCAGCCGGAAGGTTAGGAGTTAGCCAAGAATATGGCCAAGACATCTACTACGAGTGTATGGCCAGAACTTATCCCTTTTTCCATCTCGGTTAATTTGGTTAATTAGTGAGTGTCGGTTGGCGGCTGGTTTGTCGGCTTTTTGGCACCGAGAAATTGGTTTGGCATTTCGGCTCGTAGGATCCTTGAAAAAGTTTTCAAATTGCTGACCCCGGATTCGGTCATGCCCTGCCGCTAATAGCCAACATTATTGTTAAGCACACAAACAGAGACTGAGGGAGAGAGAGAGAGAGAGAGAGATGTTGGCCAACAAAAGGGTTGTCGATCGACTGCATGTGCCATTTAACAAACACTAAGCTCTGGACCCTTTTGTGCCATTTTTCTTAATTTCACTCTCGATTCTTTTGGCCAGAGGACTCTCCTCTCCTCTGCATACCTCCTGTTCTCCTCTCGTACATACATAGTCGCACTCGTATTGCCAGCTGCCATTTGTTTGGGGCAACGGCAATAAAAGCCAGCCAGCGACTTAAGACATTTCGTCGGGGCTATTTCGGGGCACCAAATGGAGGCCAGCAACAATGGCCATGGCAATCAATGGGCAGGGCACATGCAGAAGCAGAGGCAGAAGAAGAGGGAAAACTAAAATAAATTTATTTACTTTGCCACTAAATTTGCGCTGATTCCAGTTGCTGATGCTGCCAGGGAAGGGGTGCCCTCACTTAACTTTATTTTATTTTATTTTTCCTAAAGAGTATTTTACGTGGCATTATGTTTGCCCTACTCAAAAATGTTTGTCAACAAACGCAGCGAAGCGAAAAAATGGTTCAAAAAGGCAGCCTTGCCCCAGACCCAGCCCGAACCCGACTCCCCCTCTAAGTGTGTGTGTGTGTGTGTGTGTGCGAGTGTGAGTGTATAAGCAAGTGTTTGTTTGCTCAACCTTTGGCAGCAGCTCTCGCCTCTCCAGAGTGTGTGCCACGTCCGGTGTTGGCTTGCAGAACTACTCGTACTCGTATTTGAAAATTTGCGGCACGTGCCCAAATTGCAAACATCAGCAAATAATATAATAAATTCATTGTAAGCGGTGCACAGTGACTCCTGTGATCCTGGCACACTCTCAGCCTCTTGCTCTGCCGCTGTCCCTAAAAACAGACAAAATTAGTTGCTTGTCCCAAAATAATTAGGCGGCCATTAGAGGGTGTGTGTGGCCATGCCACATAAATCGCTCCTAAAAAACCGGTGTGTAATATTTTCATACATTCAATTGTGCTTTCATGGCACTAGCCGTGCTCCTTGACGTTGTTGCAGTTTCAGATGCAACAAAGCCATTGTTGGCGCTCTCAAGTGTTGGTGCCACACACCCACACGCGGCGCACGGCACACTGCGACTGCGACTGCGACTGCAGTTGCACTTAAGTTGTTGCAGCAGGAGCCCGTTGTTATTCCAGTGTTTGTTATTTCGCTTCTTTGTGCACCGTCTGGCATTATAATCTCCATCCATAGTTGCCACCGAGTGGCGTGGAGACAGCGGGACAAATATAGAGACATGCACTCACTTGACACGTGGTTGTTTTCATTTTTTTAGAGGATTCAGTTTGTTTTGTGCTGTGTGTCTGCCGGTGACAGGCGGCTGACAGGCGAGCAACTGTAGAGTAGAATACATTTTCTGTTAGATTTAAAAGTTAATAAAGAGTTAACCCAGTTGCAGTTCAAAGAGACCTGATTAGATTAGTAAAAGTTACCACTCGCAGCTAATAATAATTCTCATTCAGGGACTTGGACCAAGGCAAGGACATTCCAACACCTTTGGCTCTGCTAATTATCCGAGCTCCGAGCTCCGAGTCGGGGCTGGCTGGCTTCTATTTGACTGCATTCCTTTCATGTCAAAGCATTTAATTATAATTCCACATTTACGAACTTGTTCGCTCCACTCTTTTTCTGCTTTTCTGTTTCTCAGTTTTTCTGTTAGACCTTTGCGTTATTTATTTATGCATTTACCTGTACCTCTTCCTGTACCTTTGGAGTGTGCCTGCAGATGCGGGTGGAGGTGCAGACTAGCAGGCAGGCAGGCAGGCAGGCAGGCAGGCAGGCAGGCAGGACTTGTGGGGCCAGCTGTCATGGCTGCTCGTTCGTTGTCTTAATTCATTTTTTATTTCTACGTATATAAGCTGTAAATTACAACTTCTGTTCCTGCTGTTCCCGTGCTTCTGCTCTGCTCTGCTGTCCTTTGCATATTTTGTATGATTCCCGTGTTGCTTGTTTCTCTTCATGCCTCATGGAAAATGCAGTTCCATATTTGTATACCCTTGCAGGGAGTATTCTGATTTTTCACAGACTCAGAGAGGAAATTATTTGTCTTATGATTAGCATGAACAGACGATCTATGTACTGGTACCTACATACATATATCCTTGTGTCCTTGTGTTTCTATAAAAAGTAGTGCCTCAGCTTTAACCTGGTGGACAATGATTAAAAATTAATCAAATTTGAAACATTCTATCAGTAAATAGAATCTTCAAGGGTATCTATAGCGTCGGCAGCCGTCGCTGCCATCACTTTCCCCCAGCTTTTGCTGTCGCTGTTTAATTTAAAGTTTTCCCCCCGAATGGGGGCGAGTAACTGCACTTTGGGGCGACGACAACTGTGGGTGTTGTCATAACTGCAAATCGGCTACTGACATTTAGCTACTTAACGTTCGCTCCCAGGGCTCCCGGGCCGAGCATTCGGGCATAAAAGCGGCTCGCAACTGTCTATGAACATCTAATGGAAGAGCAGAGCGAAAAACAGAAAGGGCCGGCCAGGCCGAAGAATGGATGGGTGAAACGCAGTCGGAATTATGTGGAAAATTGAGAAAATGTTTCTGCTGTGCGAAGGCACTTTAATTGCCCGTGGCACTCGGCGCCCCCCTGCACTGGACAACTGGTCATTAAGGGCCCGTGCCGTAGTGCCCTCGAACGAGTTACGGAACTTGTTGAGTGGTCATGCTGACGGACCAGTGCCGTGGATGGAGTGGATGGAGTGGGTGGAGTGGTTGGAGTGAATGGAGAAATGAAGCCAGAGCTGGGGGCAATTGTCGTTAAGGTGCTTAGAGTAAGGCGTTGGCTATTTGAGGTCGTCTAGCAGCGGCTATTTACGGGCTTCGCCAGCCAATGTCTTCATTTGGATTGGAACAACCGAAAGGTGTTACAGGAGCTTCAAAGTAGCAGCTAGTAATGATGGGGCTTACCCGTACATCAAAAACTATTCGAATTACTTGAATTAGTACAGCATTTTCGTTACTTAAATGTAGAATTCCCAAAGGATCAACATTTTACTGACGAAAAACCCAAATTAAACTTTTAGAATATTTTCTAGATTTTTGTATTTATTTTCTTTTTCTATTTTTTTTGTTTTTGTTTTTCTTTACTGTGAAAATGTTGTTTCCTGGGCAGGAGCGAAACCAGACAACAGCCACATTCTCTAGGAAAACTTATTTACACAAACTCAGTTTTTGTGCTTCTGCCACACCCACACTAGTGCACAGGCACACAGGCACACATGGCTGGCCACAGTACAGTGTGTCGACAGGGAAAAAGTCAACGTGTTTTTGCACACGTAAAATCCAAGGGTTTGTAATATGGAAAATAACTTCAATTACCAGCAGCAGTCATAATATTTTGCTTGTTTTTCTTTACTCATTCATTTTTTGTTTGCTAAAAGAATCAGACAGAAAGAGATGACAGACAGAGAGTGAGAGCGAGAGGGAGAGAGAGAAAGAGTAAAAGTTGCATTAAAAATGGTTGTTAAAATACACAATGCAATAATATCACAAAAGGGAAATGTATGCACTGGCTGTTTCTGTTTCAGGTGTCTGTCTGACCCGACCAGATGCTTTTATTAACGAGAAATAAAATCCCCGAAAAGGAAGTGCTAGAGAGAATGTAAGCGAACGAGAGTCGAAAGGCAGGTGGGGGAAAAAGAGAAGCACACGCTTAAAACTAATAAGAAAGACGCTTAAGTGGAGAGTTTCGGCAGATTTATAAATACCTCGAATACAAAATTCTTGGGCTACCTAAATAATCTCCTGTTTTCTCTATTGTTTAATGGTTGTCGGTATGCCCAAGAGATAAATATACAGAGAATTGGAGGTCTACTCTGCTTATTGAGAGCCGATTATTTGAGTTTCCTATTGTTCATAGTTATTCATACCATAACTTACCACTTAAACCCCTAGTTTTCGAGCATAGTTGTGTTGTTATTCCTGCTGTCCGAAACCTAAGCAACCGCCGGTTTACCTGTTGTAATATAACCTGTAAATCACCAATATTAAATAGCCGATATATATTATAAATAAATTCAATGTTAAAGATAATACAGTGCACAAGCTCGTAACCACTGCTTTAAAATAAGAACAATCTCTGGAAGAGGAAGACATGTGCCGTGTGTGCCTGAGGACCAAACGATTTGTTGTCTGCACAATTTTTGTTTTCATTTCAACTTTCAGTAGAAGTGGAAGTTACAAATTTGAACTTTAAATTTCAACGTCAACACAATGACAGGGGGATGGCAGCAGCGTAGGGTAGTGATGGGGGGGACTGGGTCGTCTTTTGCGGAGGTGGGGGGATAGCAAGAAAAAAAAAACTTGCAGCCTGCAGCAAACACATTAAAACAAAGTTTTTAAAAGCAACCACAACATTTACGTCATGTGCAATGTGCGGCGGCCGTCGTTGTTGCCAAAGTTGAAGCCGCCTCCAGGGCCCGACCCCACACACGGATCGGGTCCCCTGGTGAACACATGGTGTATGGTGGTATATGGATTGGTGGGGCAACTTTAAGGCGTGCTCCGGCTCTGGTTGCTGCATCAGCTCCAGCTCCAGCTCGAACTCTAACTCCACTCGCAGTTTTTATAGTCAAAAGCCAAGTTGTTTGGCCAACAACAATCGCCATTTGCTGCCACATGTTGTAACTGTTGCCGCATTAAATGTGCACCAGGCACCATCCCATCGCGCTCCGCCGCCTGACTGCTGCGTTGCATTTCACTTTTATACCCCACTTTTATGCCCCACCCGGCATCCCGATGCACCCTTCGGCCACATTAGTTGACTCTGCACAGTGCACCACCACCACTACCACCACCACCAGCAGAGCACAGATTTCACTCCATTTTATGTTGTCAGACTTCCGAGTGTGCAGTGCAGTGCCGTGCCGTGCCGTGCCGCCGCTGTGTTGTTATAAAAATGCCAAATTCATTCTCAGCATATAAACTTGAACCCTTACATGGGTGTGCATGTGTGTGTCTCTCTCTCTCTCTCTCTCTCTCTCTCTCTCAGTGTGTGTGCGCATCTGTGTATGTGTGAGTGTGTGCTGTTTATGCTTCCCCGCTGGTCGGGTCGGGACTGACATCTTTAGTTAATTTCGCAGCCGCAGAACTGAAACGAAAGGGACATCAAAGTGAAACTTTAGGAGATAGTAAAAGGGATTTGAAAAAAAGGAATATCAGAGCTAACCAAATGGATTTAATCTAAGTCTAAAGGAAACGAAATGCCAGCAAAGAGCAAGCACTTAAGCGATACACGCGTACACCAAATGCCTATAAAACACATGAACATATGTATATTACAACTAAAAGTAACCAAAAACACATAAAAAGCTTCTACAAGCAAAAACAAACAACATATATTTGGTTTTGAAAAAGAAAGAAATTTAGGTCTAAAATTGAAATATCTAAAATAATAGAGATTTTTTGTAATACAATATTAGGATAAATAGGGAATTTATTATGATTCTAACTAAAAGCAAACGTCATAAAATCAAATACAATATTTTTTTGAGAATTCCTGCCTGCAAGAAATAATATGTAATATAATTTTTCCTTTTTTCATTTATATTTGCAGCTCGCTTAAAATGATTACCTAAAGGCAGAATCAGTGCAAAAAACTACAAAAACTAAAAGGAATTCAAATAAATATAGCTGAAAAAAAAGGGAGAACAGCTTATAAAACAAACATACATAGTTTAATTGGAACTGAAAACCCTACTAACAAATAAATACAAATTTTTATAGCCGGAGGGGCGAGAAACAAATCAGAGAAACCAAAATCTAACAAAAAGAAAAAATACGTAACTGAAACCACCGCAGAATCGCTTTAGATTACAAGGAAATAAAACAAAATAAAAATACCAAATACTAAAAACCAAAAACCAAATATAAAGACAACAAAATGACGCTGCGCATATCGGCCAAATCCAAGCATCAGCGAGGACTCATCATCTATGGCTTTGTGCTGCTCCTGACGACAGCCACCCGGGCAGGACGGATCTTTGGTAAGTTTCGGGTTGAAGTTAAACATAATTCAAATGAATGGGAAAGGCAAAGGGAAAGCAACCCTCCCAGAACCCTAACAGTCCACTCCGCTCCCTTTGAGAGGAAATCAAATTATCTATTCGTGGTTTTGCGGCACTAATTAACGCGGGCAGTTTGCAGCTAATGGAATTTTTAATGCCGCAAAGACGCAATTTGTAATCTGTTCTCGAAAGGACTCTCCCCCGCCCCTACACTCTCTGAGGTTTCTTTTCTTGTATTGGTTTCGGGTCAAATGGGGCATGGGGCAGATTGACAGCGGAAGTTGTGTGCCAGTAAGTGCATGTGTGGGGCTCATGTTCTTTTCGTATTAATTATAATTACAGAAGGTCGCCTTTTTATGCCCGCCGACGTCGTTTACATTAATGAGGGCCGTCAATGTCAAAAATAAACAAAAGAACACACATACATATCTCACTGTCTCCCTCCCCCTCTTGGCGTTTCTCCTCCCTATTGTTGTCCTGTTCTATTGGAAATGCCGACGCTGTGGTTTCGGCTGCCATGTTTTCTCTCTCGTTTTCTTTTTTTTTCGGCATTGTTGTTACTTGGGTGTACATTTTTATCGGGTGTGTTTGTTGATGTAATGAAAATAATTACATTTCTTGTACGTGGTTTGCAGTGCACACTGAACAGGAAAAGTCCCGGAAAAACAGACAGCTAACAGGATTTCAGTATGGGGCAGTACCAGGAAGTACAGGGAAACACACACACACTGAGAGTGAGATAGAGACAGAGAGAGAGAGCACAGCCCGAACTAATTAACTGACAAATAAATAAGTAAACATGAAAACAGTTTTGTACACATGGCGATAATTTACATTTAATTATGGCAGCATAACTAGTTCCACACGATTTCAAATATCAAGTGAAGGGGTTGCCCTGAAACAACCTCCACCCGAGTGGAGTCGAGTCGAGTCGAGTCTCTAATTGCAGTCAGGTTTTGTCATAGTTGGGTCTCGGTGTGGTCCCTGCAGAACCATTAGAGAGCGGCCAGAGAGCCCAGCATGAGCATCTGGCACTAGAACAGTGAGAACAGAAACATTTTCAAACCAAAACTTTTGTTGACACACATTTTTTCATGACCGTCGCCCGCCATTCCAGGGTTGCCATTTCCAGCGAGGCCCCAAAAAGTATGCTACGAAAATGTGCACGCAAATGAGTTCGCAGTTCGCTCGTCATCAAGAGCCGCAATAAAAAGCGGGCGGCAAACAAAAACCAGAAAAACGAAAGCTCACTTTATGGGCCGAAACTTTGGATACCCTACGAGCTTACGAGCTACTATTTTAAATTTTTCCCTCACATTATTTATAAACAGAGGAGCGATGCTAACGAGAGACGCTTAGAGGAAACCACTTCTTTCTTTCGATTTGCAAAACTCTTATAAAAATCAAAGTATCCTCCGCAAGAGTATGAAAAACGCGAGAGATAAAGAGGAGGAGCCGGGAGCATAAAAAGCCGTGAACAAACCAGCACACATGCAAACAATGGCGATTACCGATAGCTTTCTGTGTGTGTGTGTGTGTGTCTCTGTGTCTGCATTGGCATTAGACTGCCAGTTGGCGGTGCTTTTTGTCGGCCATTTTAATGTGTGTCTGCAGCCTGCGCAGCATCAACAAAAACAACAACAGCAGCAGCAGCAACATCAGCAATAAAACTACAAGCCGCACACACACACACACAAACACACGCACTCCGTGGCACACAGTTAAATACATATATAAAATACATATACGCTCGACCATGAAAGCGAAAAGTTTACGCGCTTGTTTGCTATAATTTCGATTGTTTTCACTGCAGCAGCAGCCACCCAGCCACGCCTTCTCCCAGAGAGGCGAACGCCTTCCAGTTCCTGCGACAACTGTGCACCATTTGGCAGCAATTTTCGTTTTATTGATGTGCGATGCGATGCGATGCAACAGCGATGCTGCTGCTGTTGGTGCTGCTGTTGCTATCAGAGCGAAAGTTTGATGCTGCTGCTGCTGTTGCAAGCACAACAAAAGCAACACCAACAGTCGTCACAAAAATAAGTAGCACACACACACACACACAGGGAGAGACTTTTACTTGCAACTTTTGTTTGCGTTATGTAGTTGCGGTTAAGTGCGAGAAATTTATGAAAAACTTTTGAAAATGTTTTCGTAATTAAAGTTCTCCACAATGCGACGCACACAAACAAAACGAAACAAAACAAAACCAAACAGAACCGAAACCGGCAACAAAGCATTGACAAAACTGAGGGGTACTTGGTCTACTTTCGCCTCTAACGTTTTCACAGCTCGGGCTTAAGTGGCCGTGTAACTGCAGCTAGTCGCAGCTAATTGTTGGCTTAAATGATGCCACACTGGCAAGCACTGTGCGCGAGATGGAGATGCATAAAGCCAGGACAAAAGAACTGCCAGCTGAAAGTTGTTTTCCAAGTCGAGAGCTTCATCCGTCACCACAATGGAGCTCCAGCTTAATGGAGAACCAATAAAAGCAATGGTTATGGCTTGGTGTAGCGGCCCCCATGAATAAGTCAGCAGATCTGCCAGAAAATACCAGGTTGAATAGGCAATTTTTGCCGTCAAGGCATATTTATTGAACCGGCAGCTAGTGGCACGTGCCCCCAGTCTACGGACTCAGCCCGCAGTCACCTCTCTCTCGTCTCATCTCGATTTAGTCCCGCATTGGGCTAAAATTGGTAAAGTGAATGCCTGAATGTCACCATGGCGTGTCGCCCCCTCCTTTGTTTCCAGCTATTAGCTCGACTTGAATGTCCCTTTTCCGGTTTCACACATCTGCAATTACAGCACACATACACACCCAACCACAGTTGACAAAGCTTATGAGAGGACACCCACACCCACACCACAACAAACAACACACACCGCACCACACCCAACCGCACTTGCCAAAGTGTATTAGAAGTCGTTCGGGTGTCGCACGTCGCAAATCGTTTCGCTTTTGTTTTTAAATTATTCATGTTATGTCTAAGAGCAAACAGCGATTTAGGACTCCCTCGATTCGAGCCCGCACGCACTTTATATTCAGCTCATTACAACAATGCCGAACCGAACCATTGGCGACATCAACAGCAACAGCAACAACCACAACACAGCAGCTACGGGAACGAAGGGAAGGAAATTGTCTGAGATTTTATTTAGTGTAGGCGACGCGTCCTTGGTGGCTATCCTGTCTGGAGTAATTTCTTTATTAGATTCATTCAGCCCTCTTGCAAATTTTCACTTGCCCCAGGCAACAGCAACAGCAGAGGCAAAGCCAAGAGTAGCTAAAAACAATTTTCCAAATTAGTTTTTGCCGAGGAAGTCTTAAAAGAAAAAGCAAAAATTGGTTAAGAGTTACATTGAATCGCAGGATTAAGAGTTAGTTTCGCACATCCTCGAACAATCTTTAAGGCATTCTTCTGGCAGCAAGGAGAGAGGAGACCCACAGCTTAAATGCAAACTCTTCTGTGGAGAAAGATCGGAGCTAGAAAGAACATTGACTGGGGATTCCTTATATTTCCACCGGAATGAAAATTGGAAAATTCTTTGAATTCCCTCTCCAAAATCAAACAGAAATGGCAAGTCCAACCGCATTTACCAAATAAAGGGGCAAATAGGAACTGCTTTGACATTTGTTTGGTTTGCCAGAGCCATCCACACGAGCACCACCACTCCATACAATGGTAAATAGTGCGGAATATTTGATGATGCAACAACAGAACAGAAGCACCCACAAAAAAGGCGGACGAAAAAGAAATATACTGAACCCAGCGCGGGAAATAGAAAATAGTTCTCCCAACACTGGAATACAATGCAACTGCAACTGCCATGGAAATGGCAATGGCAATGTCATCGAAATAGGCCAGCAAACGTGGGCTTTTCATAATTTATGCGGATGGCAAATTTAGACAGGGCGCCCACAAATAATACAATGCAGAATGGGGCAGATTGGGGCAGAATGCCAGAGCGGGGGAGACCGCCGGAGGCACACAATATGGCTGGCTGACAATTTGATGGTTCATTGTTCTGCTGGGTGTGCTATTGGCATTTTCAATTAATGGAAAAATGTCAAAAGGACAACAGCAGCAGCAGCCACTTTCCTATAGCACTACCTCTAATGGGGTGGACCTGCAACTGCCACTGCAACTGGAGCTCTGGAAAATACGATACATGCATATCAATTAGCAAGTTCGAGGTGCAGTACGAGATCCAGGGAATAAAATTTGATTATTTGTTACGATTCAGAGCAGTGCAGTGGAGTGGATGCCAAACTGCAAACTGAAAAACTGTAACCAATCAAGCGTTAAGAGTCCTAGAAATCAGAAATCATGAATCCGATATTGGATATTGAATATGCCTCTCCTATTACGTATACGCATACGTATACAACGAGTGGATTCATATTCTGCTTGTTTGCTGCTCCGCAGTTGACTTTTCCCGACGGTCGGTTGGATGTCATGGCCTGGCACGGCATGGCAAAAATTCAATTAAAAATCAAAAATGCCAAAGTCTCTTTCTCGTTATGCATACATGTACATATATGTATATCATCTGCAACTAACAAAAACTACGGACTGCCTAAAGTCCAAAATCACAGAACCGAACCACCCGACATTTGTGTACGTGAATGTGAAAAATATTGGCAAATAATAATGCCATAAAAACCAACGGGGAAACTATTCCAGACATATCCAAATGAAAATCTCCTTTGTAAAAAATAAACCAAATTGTTGTCATAGAGATGGGCGGACGAGGCGGCGTGCACTTTCTTGTTTTTTGTTTGAGTTTTCACACAGTTTTCCCAGGCAAAAATTTGCAAATAATATTTTACGCTTTTTACACAAATTTTCTACTACGCTGGCTACCAACTATGCTGCGCTGTTGGCTTTAGCTTCTGCCTTTGTTCTGGATGCTGCTGTTGCTGCTGCTGCTGCTGCTGTCGTCCTCACCGCCAGCCAGCTCCATCGTCGTGTCGTGGCTTGCTTTGCATATCGAAATAATTTTGTTACAACTTTAATTAAATTTGGGGAGCTGTAGCAGACAACAACACAATATATATTTTCAGCTCAGGCTCGAAAGTGCGGGACAAAAACTGATAAACCATAATCCAAATGGCAGATCAGCATCAGACAACTCTGCTTAGAATTTCTTTTAGGGCAATGGATTTAAATTAAATGGAAATTAAATTTTCATTACAATTGTCTTGGGAGCAAAATGGGAGCAGAGATGGCTGCTGCTCGGTGAGGCGAAAATAGTCAATTAACCCATTGGGAAATCATAGAATTTATGCACATCGTAAATCTTTTACAATGTTTGCCGGGCTCTCGACGTGCTGCTCGACAAATATGAATCACTCGCTAAATGTGAGTCATTTAACAATTTAATTGCATTTAATGTTTATTTATGAAACCATAACAACTGATTTGCATCGATTTGGATAAACAACAATAATTGATTAGACAATTACCAGGGAAAATATTGATGTTTAAAAATGCACTCCCAGCGGATGGTTAATTTTAATTGATTATATTCAGGCCAGCAAATCCTTTCCTTTTTTTATTTATTCAGTTCATTTGGAATGAACTTTAAGTCGCCGATAGCTGAAACTTAAAGTGCAACCGCAAAAGGAAAAGCAACCGCAATGGAAAAGGGACTTACCCATCCTTCCTCCTCCCACCTCACGGTACCGCACCTGATCTGGTATTCCCTGTGCCATCATGCGCCTATTATAATCCCGCCTAAGCTGCAGCGATTATTGTCTAAAAAATTCATGTATTTCATTATTAGCCTGAGCGCCAACGGCTCGGCTCGGCAGTTCCGGCCTGGCCCGGTCCGGTACGGTCCAGCCCGCTTCTCCTTCCCGCCAGAGGCTGTTCATTTGCTGTCATAATTTAATTTTTGCCACCAGTCGAGGGGCCAGAGCTCACACAGACAGTGGCACAGAGAGAGAGAGAGAGAGAGAGAGTGAGGCAGGTAGAAGAGGCACATCCACATCCTGCTCTGCTCTGTCAGAGCTTGTCCTTTTGTTTCGGCTCCTGCAGCATTGGCTGCACAAAGTCAACATAATCCAGAGAGCCCTGGCCCCTCCCGGGCCAGCCAGTGCTGGCCCTCGCTCCGGCATCAGGCTTCAAAAATCCCAATGTGGTCGGCGCTGTGGCTCATTAATCCATGCAGTCGAATGGTAGACGCAGACCCTCCACATGGCCTGTTTTTGCTTTGCTTTCCTTCAGTTTCTGGTCTCCACATCTATCCATCTACTCTCAAAAGCAAGCTGTGTTGTGGGAGCCGAGACCCATAAATCAGACGCCTGCGGGCAGTTCATCATCATCACCATCCTCGTCGTGGTCTCAGCCCCATTCCCATCCCCAGACCCATCCATAGCCCCAGCTGGACTCGCAAATTAGTTGCGTAGCGCGCATGAATGTCACCATTTTTCTCGCTCAATTTGCTACGCAAATTATAAACACCAAATGGAAATTGTAATCCAAAAACCAGAAGCAGAATACTGAACTTCCCAGACGTTTAGCTACCCTTCAGTGACGGACTGGACGAGGAATGTCCTGTATCAAGGCCATTCGAATGTACCCCCAGCAAAGGGTAAGCGGCTGGGAGAACTTCAACGTTGTTGAAATTGAAACGCCTCGGGATTATTTAAGCATTTATTTCGGCGGGGCGGAAAGTCAATAATGAAACAATTTCCCCCGACAGTCGCAGCCGCAGCCGCAGCTTTAAGCAGCCTCGAGGCCAGAGCTGAAGCTGGAGCTCTCTCTCCACAGCCAAAATATAATAAAATTCGCATAAAAATCATTTCGAAGCAGCTTCAGCTCCTTAGCTCTTCAGCTGCTTTCCCACCGAAGAAGAAGATATGTATGGTCTGAGCCAAGCTGCTTAAAATTTTGAAAATGGTATGGAAAAATAGTGGATCTTAAGAGCTGCTATAAATAACAGATGAATTCCCGCAGCTTCGTTTTCTTGCACTGTCGTCCACTGTGCAGGAAGACACTGAGCCTGGATGTCACCCACTGTCTACCCACTCACCCACGGCCTGCAGTTGTCTGGCAAGCAGCCCAGAAGTTGGTTTCTGCAGTCGGATGAAGTTGGCTCTGCTAAATGGCCAACGGACTGGCTGGATGTCTGATGGCTGAATGGCTGGTTGGCTGGTTGGCTGGCTGACCAGTCCATGATGTCGCGCCTATCACAACCAATTTACTAACGAAGCAGATAAATCCAATTTCTGGCCGACAGCAGCTAAGCTGCTTGAAAAAATACTGCTTGAAAAAAAAAGAAGAAAAAAAGAGGGCAGCACTTCCTGGCTGGAGACAATTTCCGCTTCCGCTTGGATTGACCGGCGCCTGGAATGGACTCAACCCCGATACCATGTCGTGGGCGAATCTTGGTTTATTAAGCTGATCATCAGGTTTATTAGCGTTTAGCACTAGGCCAAGGCTCTCCTCAAGAGTGGTCACCAATTAGGGTGCTTTGTCCTGCCACGATTTCTTTGATGTCTTTGTGTGTGAAAACTTTCGATTCGACGTTAAATTAATTAGATGAAATAATTACACAGTCCCCCCGGAAGTGGGTGACTCTCTGGCCCGACTCTCAAAGGAAGCACTCAGGCAGATTGGAATGCGGTTGCTCAGATGAATTCCTGCTCAACTTGAGAAACACCTTTGTGTCTCTTTCTCTCTCAATACCTTAGTGCACTACAAAGGCACTACGAAGTGCACTCTTTTTGAACACAGCCACAGCCGCAGGGGGCAACAGCAAAAGGATGGATGCTCCGAACACGACTCCGGAGCATTTTAATCTACAATTGAGGCTTGCAACAGAGGCTTCTCCCAAGACATCTGCTCGGTCAGTAAAGACATTTTAATTTGTTTTTTGGTAATTCAGTACAGTTTGGGCTTTCATTTTGATTTTAAGTGAGTTATTATGCCAGTTGCAAAACAATTTGATACTAAGTGAAAACGGAGAAGACTTGGACCTGTAGCTGGCACATTTATTTGTGCTTTTGTCCCGAGGATGAGCAAAAGTTTTAAATTAAATTCTAGTTACTACTCGTCCAGTGCGTGTGGCAGCAACCAGAGCGATGCACCATCTGCCGTCTGACCCAAATACCAGGCCAAGTTCTGGCCCTAGGCCCTAGGGAGTTGGTTCAGTAGATAGAACCCCCGCTCGACTACCGCCTGTAAAGCCATTGAATCCCTGCCAAGTGAATGTTTTCCCGTTGGCTGCTGGAAAGCCGAATCGAAATCGGTTTTGGACAGAAGCAGTACTTGTACTCGTTCTGTTGTCCTGTTCCATCATAATACAATTTTTATAATTTAATCAAGCTGAGAGCAGTCCTTTGCCTGCAGTCCTGGCTGCCACAGAGAAACACTCTCTTTGTGTGTGTGGCATCATCACTTGATGTGCAAATAAAAATAAGTGCGACAATAAAACAAAAGCCAAACAGAAGCGTAGCCGTGAGTGGAGATTAACAATGGAGGCGTCTCGCAGCTTTTACGACCGATGTGATGCGATGCGATGTGATGCCACTGCTACAGTCACTGCTCCATGCCCATGCCCATGTCCATGGCATTGCCTCATGCCCCATGGCCCATGCCCCATGCCACTGCCACGCATTTGTCATACACTTTTCGGGGCAATAAAAAGGGTCCTGTGACGGGTTCCCCAATGGCGTCGTCCGTTCTCTGTTCTCTGTTGTCTTTGTTTGGCTTTTATTGCCGTCGCTTGTCAAAAATGGAAAGCCTTGCAGCAATCTCTCCCCCGCTCTCGCCCTGGCTCTCAACGTTTTTTAAAGCGCACTCTGAGGATTGACTTGCCTTTAATGCCTGCAGAGAATGATGATGGTCATAAATCTATTAATTTTCATTACGCAATTACCAGCAGCAGTATCACCAGCAGCATCATGTCAGAAGGTCAACGTGTGCGTGTGCTAATTACAGGACACGGGTCGCATACCAGGGACAGAGACAGAGACAGTCCCAAAACCCACGAATACGAGTATGATCAATCAAAACCCCGACACGTAACTGGGTTACGGCTCGGATGTGTGTTGTGTGATGTTCGATGTGTGATGCGTGATGCGTGATGCCAATACGCGCACGATGGCAGGGCCTCATGAATGTTTTGATTAATTGCCCATAGACATATACAAATTTATCGTATAAATATTAAAATAGATTCAACGATTTTTCAGCATACAGCCAAGCAGAAAGCCAGACAGAAAACCAATTCGACAGTTAGTCGGCTTAGGCCCTACACACGAGATCAGAGCCCTTCATTGATGTATCGCTCTCGGAGTGGGGCTCGACTCTATCAAACATTTGATACTCATGAATATTTTAAAAGCGCTTCCGAAACACAGCAACCACTGCGGAACTGCGGAAATAAATGCAATACATTTGAATAAACAGGCTTACACATACTTAAACAACTGCACATGTCGCAAATACAATTGAATCGAGTGTGTCTGTGTGTTTCTGTATGTGTTTTTGCGTGTGTATATGTGGGCCATGTCAACAAGGATGAGAAGGTTGTTCCTGCTCTGTGAACAATTTATATCCAATTTTAATATTGAATTTCTGCTAAGTCAAAGCCAAATGAACTTTGTTGTTCTGCTGTTGAGTTGAGTGGAATCGGGTTCGGGCTTTGCGTTCTGCGTTTTGAGACCCTTAGTTTGGGTTGGGGATTGGTTCTGTTTCCAGGCAACTACAACAGCGATTATCTCATATGTACTTTCCTGTATGTTCTATAGATTTTGTCATGCATGGAAATCGCAATCGGATATTATTTATGAAACATTATGCATCTACACGGAACCGAACAGTGCCCTAACAAGCTCAATGATTGTGCCTATTATCCAGGAGATCAGAATTGGGCCGATACCATTGACATGCTGAACAAAAGTTGGCCCAAAAAGGCAGTCGCGTTGCCAACGAAATTTGTCTAATTAAAGCGAAATATGAATAAGCTGGAATAAGAATAGTGGGGCACACGCCCGCCTCAAAGGAGCAGGCAGCGTGCTCACGTAATTGCCGGAGAAATCTAATCAGACTTCTGATGTGGCTGCCACAAACGGAGTGGAGTCATTGTTGTCTGTATATGTGTGTGTGCGGGGCTGTATGTGGGTGGGGGTGGAGTAGGCTCAAGGTCCCACGCACAAATGGAAATGCATAAATCAAATTGTTGGAGATTGGTAACCAAGCAGAGATAAACGCGTATTATTATGCCGTCAGATTGGTGGCAGAGGTGGGGGTGGGGTGGGAGTGTGGGTGTGGGTGTGGGTGTGGGAAAGCTGATTCATGCTTCTTATCATCCATCAATCAATCGGCAGGGCGAGAATATGGCCATTATTAATAGTCCTGCCCTGGCAGGATACTATTTAAGCAGCACCCAGCCTAGGGACTGATTTACATTTGGCTGTAGCTCGAAGCTTGCGAAACAATTTATCGAACGGAACACACACACACACACACACACACACAAGTGCATATGTACACAAAAACATAGAACGCACACAAGTGCATGCACACTGATGCAAATGGATGTCGACAGGCGGCCCCCGAAAGGCTGGAAAAACTTTTCCCAGCTACAAAATAGAGAGTGCAAGACTCAGATTGGGACAGGCAGGCAGACAGAAAGAGAGGAGCAGCCAAGTATTGTTGTGGCCGGGCCACTTGGCGCATTCCAGACAAGTGAAAACTTGACAAACTGGGTCACCGGGCGGTCTGCGGGGAGTTACTCTCTCCGTAAAGATGGCCTTTGGCCCCGAGACCCTGCTTATGCATGAAAATCAATCTAAATGCAGGCCACATTGCACGGGCTTTAGGCCCTCAATTAATGCATTAAAAGCTTATGTCCCACAAAGATAAGAGACATAGAATCCATTAATTATGCTTAATTGAGAACTGTATTTCGCGGACCGCAGCATTTGATGGACGAACAGCCGGTGACAGCCTCCAGCGATAGGTATTGTAAGGGCAACATTATGTGATGTTATCATAGGTCTCCTCTATTGGAACCACTCTCTATAGGGGTATGCATCTAGTTGCAAGTCATGTAAATGAGCGCTGGGGCAACTGCAAGCCAAAATATAATAGAATTTGCACATTGACCGCAATGTTCTCGGCTCCTCTCAGGTTTTGGGGGTTGCTGGGGGCTGTGTGGGTGGCCAAGTCAAAGGGAAAAGCAGCTGGTGGCCCGCAGTAAACGTTGACCGCATGATTTGTATCACAAATGGGCCACAAATGGCCACAATGCACACTCTCCTCGAACACACACATACAACCATAGAGGGGGAGGCATAGGCATAGGCATAGGCAGGGAGAGAGCTCATAGTGTGCCCAGTGCAAACATTTATTGCTAATTGCCGAAAGGACATTTGCATAAACTTAACAAAACCCAAAGTTTTCCATGTAGGCAAACAAACAAACGACAACTTGACCACACACAAATGAGGAAACCAGTCTTGGGAGTGTGTGTGTGTGTGGCATGGTGGGGTGCCACGTGCAATTTGCTGACCACCCAAAGACCTGAACATGATTCAATTCTAGGCCCGCTCGTCCCTGGGCAGGTCCACTAATTAACAGTTCATAATTGATTGCTCGTGCAGTGGGATCGACACATTTTGGCCAAGTCTTAAAGCGTTTTAAATGTGGCCAACTAGGAGACACCCCAAAAGTGACAGAGCAAATGCAGCTCCAGCAAAAAATGGGAGAATTGCTATTTCCTGCCTGCCCAAACACCTCAACGTATCGCTCTCTCTCTCTCTCTCTCTCTCTCTCTTTGTCTCTGTCTAATTGGAATGAGTGCAGGTAGCGGCACTTGTGCATTTTATTGGCTTTAATTGCCGCCGTCACACGCGGCGTATGAGTAATGGCGATTTAGACACGGCGCGAGACACACGGAATGTATGCAACATACTCGCAGCTCAAACTATTTGTTATGCAATGAACGACTGGCCCATTTAAGTGCTTATAGAGAGACAGAGAGTAAAAGAGAGGGTGAAAGAGCAACGCGTGACTGTCCATTTGTCCTTTTATCGCACACGCACATAAATTGACCAAATTAATACGAAAACGGAACACGCACTGGGAATGGATTGGAAGGATGGTAGGTCTGCTCCGGTCTGGTCTGGTCTGGTCTGGCCTGGTCGGTCTGTGTGGGTATTTTAATGAAGTGCTCGACCCAGGCCTTTTATTCAGACTTTTCTTTGACTTTGACTTTTTCCCTAACGATGACATCAACGAGGAGTCTCTCTCCAGCTCCAGCTCCAGCCCCGTCTCCGTCTCCGGCTCGACAGAAGATTTGGCTAAGTGCCCTTATCAAAGTGACAACAGGCACAACATTTTCCCGTTTCTCGTTCTGTGCCACATGCTTTCCATTTGTGATACAGACAGGCCTATGCCCCTGTCATCAGCTGCCTTTTGTTATGCCTTAAAGTGGAGAATGGCTTTCTTTTATGCCATTTTCCAAAGCTCCTTCTTTCTCTCAATCTCTTTCTTTCTCTCTTTCTGCATTTCTATATATGAGTCCCACCTGCCACTCTGCCTGAAGCTGTCAATGGATCAGAATTGCAATGCGATGGCATCTCTTGAATTTCAACACGCACAACATCTTGATTTGAGTGCAATTATGAATGAATCGCTCAGCATGTGCAGAGACAGTCTGAAGCAATTATCAGGCCAGGGGCAACAATTTGTTTATGTGGCAATAGGCCAACCGAAAAGCGGAAAACAAAAACTATTAGCATAAAATTCAAGGCAAACCAGAACAGAACAGAACACAGCCCACAGTCGAAAGCAGGAGCCGATGCAGACAGAGCCAGGAATGGAAGGAGCAGCAGCCAGCAGGCAGCAGGCAGCAGGGCCACAGACTGACAAGAAAAGTCGGTTCGGTTGGTGAGGAAACGACGCTATATAGGAATGTCTGTGGCAGTCGTGTCTGTCTGTGTCTTGTTCCACATAAAGCACAGGAAATTGTATTTTTATGGCCCTCCACAAAAATGGAAACTAAGAGTGAGACAGGCAGATAGACAGATATACAGATAGACAGAGATAAAGAGGGAGACAGAGAGAGCAAGAGAGCGTCAAAGAGAGGGAAATGAAAATCTGTTTATGAAGTCATTGTGCCGCCAATGGCGCTATCAAAAGCACCGCCAACTGCTGTTCCTCCTGCAGCACCTCCTTCTGCTGCAGTTGCTGTTGCAACCGGAAGATTCCCTGCTCGGCTACGGTTACGGGTCCGGGTCCGGGTCTGTGTCCCGGTACCGGTCTGAGGCGTACTGGCATCTGTGTGCGGCTTTTATTTTTTAATTTCGTTGCACTGCTTTGCTGACTCTTGGCGGACGCTTTCGGGCCATGCCGTATTTGCCATTTAAATGGAAAATTTCGAGTGGCATTTGCAAACAAAACGTGGCCAAAAAAGCGGCGAAAAGTGGGTGAAAATAAGCCACGACAGCAGCGGCAGCAACGCTGCCGGCAAGCGGGGGAAACTTGCAATGTCTACGAGAAAAAGCGGGGAAAATTACAAAGAGGGACGTGGACGGGAACTCTGCAATTTTTGCAATTACAAGCCGGCAGTTTTCATTGTTATGGCCGTAATGAAAATGGCTGCAACCATTTTTGGCTTAGCCCGAGCATTTTATATTAATTAATATTAAACATAAGCCGACGCAGAGCCAACGTCAGGGTGCAGGATGGAGGGTGGAGGGCTGAAATTAAATTTGCATTTTGACGCTGCAATTTGATTGATGAAAAATGTAATTAGTTGCAGGACAAACTGGACCAGAACAGAGCAGGCAAAAGCATACCGTACCCATAATTGCGAATATTCCCAGCATAACTGAAGCTTTAAGTCGGAGACGGGAGCAGCAGCCAAAGCTGAAGCCGAAGCCGGAGCCAGAGCCGTGGCTCCATCTTAAATTGCCCCTAGCTCCAGCCAAAAAAATTAATGACAAGCCCTCCGCCATCTGGCTGAGTGAACTGTCGGCATTTGTCTTGGCCAGAAGTTGCCGGAATTCATTACCAAAACGAAAGTTGCACAGCTGCGGCCCCATGCCGCATGCCCTATGGCTCACCAGACCACAGCTACTTGTCCGGAACTGCCAGTCCAACTCGATTCGGGGGCACTTAAGAGCATCTTCCTCGTATTGACATGGAGTCCGGGCACCGCACCAGCTAAAAGGCAGGGCAAATAAAACTTGAGCTTTTTTGTGGTCATTTCATTATCGAGCTTCTGCAGCTGCAGCAGCAGCTACTGCTGCAGCGGTTGATGTTGCAAATGTTGCAAACAATCAAACTGAATGCAACAAAATATTTTAACACTCCTCCTGCACCCTAAAACTCCCTCTCAAACAGCCAGAAAGATAGCTCCAGCGCCAGATCCAGATCCAGCCGAGTGGCTCTAAATGAATTGCAATGCAGGGGACAATGCTCGGGCTGGCATTGTCCTCCTTAATGTTGTTAGCAGTGTTGCACAGGGGGTGCTACTGCTGCAGCATTTGTTTGCCTCAATGTCATTCAAGCTGACAGCGAGGGCGGGTGCGGGAGCGGGAGCGGGCGCGGGACTCAGCCAATCAGTTGACTTGGCTTCCACTCTTCTGGTGAATAAACAAGCCAAAATCACAAAAAAAGAGCTCTCGTTGGAAGGTCGAAGCTTGAAATACCCTTTCCAACGATTATTCCCATAAGAAACTCCGCGGATTCTTTTCGGAGGATACTTCCTGCAGCGAAAATATATACAACCATTGGACTGGTCTGTCGGGGCTCTGCTGAATATATTTATTCCTGGATGGGATCCTCTCTGTATAGTTAGGGCATCAAAGCGTAGATGGAGACGAGAATAAAGATGGAGGACGAGAGCGACGACAGACGCAGAATATTTTTGTGCTGTAAACTTTTTCACTTTTCGCTTCGCTTCGTTTTGGATTTTATTTTGATTTTCTCCATTTTTCCTTTTTTGCTGGGTGTCGCCTTTTTTCCCATTTCCCCATTTTGATAAATTGCGCTGTGCGTCATGGCAACGCCCCCGGGCCGGATTGTTAGCCGTGTTTCGAGTGGGCGTGTCGGCCAAATGCTAGCCCATTAAGCGTCGCGCCGCTGTCCCACTAACCCCACTCGGATGCAGCTGCTGACCCAAAATGATGTTGGTTCGAACCTGAAGAAGGAGGCACCCGAACCAGTCGATTCAATTTAATTACTGTTTATGCATAATGATCGTTAGTTTTGCCTAATTAATCACCACTCCCACCCGCCTGGCGATGATAATATTTTCGAAACTCTTTTCGGCCAGGACAATGCGATGCCTCTGCTGTTAGGGCCATGTTGTCAGCTGTCCGGAAACACCTCAAATTGAAATGGAATTGCATTGGGTGTACAATAAATTATGCAAATCAAGCAATTACCAGGCTGGCGCCCCCCACTTGGAATAGTTTTTGGCTGGGGGTGGACTGGACTGGACTCCTTCATTAGTTCGACTTTGTCACCTGTCAGGCCATTGGGCAATGCAAAAGCATTTACCAATTTACATACAATTTGTATGCTCATTTGCTAAATTCACAAATTAATTGCAGTACACACACGCACACGTGCCACTAGAAGAAAGCCATTACGAATACGCCGCGTGGGCTGCCCGTAAATATACCACTACCCAGCCGCACTTAATGATGGGTTTTAGAATGCATTTCTATCTGCTCAAGTACTATCTTTGGATCTTATTGCATTGATAAACGGATCGATAGATCTAATGTACATAATCCCCAACTAATCCTCCTACAAATACAATGTAAAAGGCAGCAGCAATTACTTGAAGCAGCCATGATTTTAAGCTGCTTGCCAGCACCTGCTGTGCTGTGCCACAGCCTCAAAATTGTAATTTCCTGAATTGCAGTTTTGAATACACAATTCCCCCCATTCAGTGGGGAGACAACGTGCTTATTGAAGTACCAGTATAGGGGTGGGATAGGGATAGGATGGGGATGGGGATGGGGATGGAATAGGGGAAAAAGAGAACTTTGGTTGCTCGAGTGGACAGGTAATGGAAGCTGTCAGAAACTGCGACATCCACGCTGTCATTCGTTGGGCTTTTTCTCTTCTTTTCCATGCTTTTTCAAACAAAAAACGGAAAAAATGGAAAAGAAAATGTTGAAATGCGTGAAAGGAAGGAGCCGCATGCAAAATTTATTCACTTGGACGCAAATAATACAATTTCAATAGCATTAATAAAAACAATTTTCATAAATGAATGAAACCAACAAAAGGGAGCCCAGCGGGCAGACACCTCCCTCGTCCAGTGAGCCGCATCAAATGTTGTTGTTGGATGCCAAAGTAGCTTAAAATTTAAGTGCCAGACTCTTTTCAAATTCCCATTTCCATTTCCATTTGCAGACTTATTTTATTTTACTTTATTTTGTTGGTGCTCGAAATTGATGGTCGAAATGGTGTTGGGGTCTGATGCTTCGAAAGTTATATGCTTGAAGTTTTTATAGTACTAGTATTCGACACGGCGGCAAAGTTTGCAGACGAATATTGAACTCGAACTCGGACACGGATTAGAATCGCTCAACGGTCGGTGGGAGGTGCTGGGTGCTGGAGGGGCTGCAACTGCAGCTCGTTTGTGGGCCGCTTATGACCGCTTTTCCGTAATTTCTATTATTTTCCATGGCTCTGGCTCTGGTACACTGGTACACTGGTACACTCGAAAGCAAACAATTAAATGTCCAGACTGCGCCCGTGGGCATGCTGTGAACAGAACAAATTGAGGTCAGGCCGAGAACGGGTGAAACGGCAGCAGTATCAGCAGCAGCAAACAGCAGAAAAGAGGGAAAACCCAAACAACAGTTAAAAGAAAATTGGCTGCTACAAGCGACCACAAAATGAAGTCGGCTGGGAGCAGAAGCAGGATCCAGACCAGGAGACCTCAAGGCTGGGGCAGCACCAGGAGCCAGAATGCTGGGAAGCTGCGCTGCTGGGATGCTTGGATGCTTGGATGCTTGGATGCTGGGGACCTGGCCATGGCCGTACGCCAGACACTTGTATTTTTTGGGGTCATAAAAGCAAGAGAAAATTGTGCTAATTAACCCTAAAAGAACGGGTCTCTGTGTGGGTCGGTGGATTTTTTTCCCTAGACTCTTCGCTGTTCTTAGGCTCATCCTCCCTCCCTCTCTCGACCACTCTCTTGCTCTCTGAGGGGGTGTGTATGAGTGCATTTAAAATTATTATGCACATTATTGCTGCTCATTGTTTTAATAACCCATCTATTATACAGCAAACAGTCGAGGATGCCACAATAGACCCAAATCTGTTTGCTGACTGTTTGCTACTTAATGTTGTGGCAAATGCAAAAGTAGTTTTTATTATGCTGCCTGTCAAGTGGCCATAACACGCATGCGACACGTTGCCCCCTCCCCACCCAGCTCCAGCTCAGCAAATATGAGTAATTAGCCGTAAAATACAAACAATATAATATTTAGCATGTGATTACAGGTTGCTGCTGCCACTAGTAGGTGGTAGTATCGTTATGATAGCCAGCCAGCCAGTGTTGCCTGTTGTGCCACAAACAATGAATCACAAAAACGATTTCCCCAACAACTTTTAATGTGTGTTGGCAGGCAGCAAAATGGAAAACAGGGAAAGCAAACACAAACACTCTCACACCAACACCAACACCCCCACCCGCATCTCAAAAGGAAAACCCGGTCAAACCAAAGTCAGGATATACCGCCCCGGTTTTTTGGGTTTGTGTGTGGGGGAAAAACGAAATTTCAGGAACGGAAAACCAGACAGAAAGCAAAACGAATGCCCAGCAACACCTAAACAAACAGCACGTAGGTCCCTGGATGCCCCTGATTCTTGATTCCAAGAGAAAGGCCCCGGAACTCTGTTGGTCCTTAATAAATTTGCGGATAGCTGATGGCTAATGGCGGGAGGCGGAAGGCGGAAGGCGGAAGGCAGAAGGCGGGAAGGGGATAGTAAGAAAATATGTATAAAAGTGCTTATGACGAGAATTACTATCAAAATGGCATTAGACAGAGCCGCATATGCGGCAGCGATAAAAAATTGCTTGCCGCAAATGGCAGCAACTAAATTTAAATTTAAGCGGTTGCCACGAACAACGAAAGCAAACAGGAAATAGAAAGGGGGGGAGGATACCCGGGACACTTGCTTCGTGGTATGGAAGATACATAAATGCATAGGTAGGACGTAGGACGTACGACATACGTGTGTACTCACAGCGGATGTGCGTGTTTCCAGGCTGACTGGCTGCCACCGCGCCGCTCCACTTCCTGATGCCGCAAAGTCATTTGGTGGCTTATGTCCCACCTGTCGTCCCCCCTACCTCTACACCCCACAGACCGGAAAATAGCTAACCAACGAACCAACAAACAAAACAAAACAAAACAGTATTGAGAGTTAAGGTGAAAAATATGCAAAAGGCAAACAGTGCCGAAAACAAAACCCCGAACGTGGCAGCACACGCGCGGAATGAAAGGAAAGGAAAGCCAAACAAGTTGCCGCTGATCATTTATAATGCGTTTGCGTTAACGGTGCGTATGAGTAACATGCCATTCCACTACCAGCCAGGGCTTGCTGTTGCCTGCTTTGCCGTTGCTGTTGGTAATGGTTCGGGTGTTGTCACTGCTGCGTGTGCTGTTGCCATTAGCATTACTTTGTTTAACGCCTGGATAGCCTGGTCTGGTCTTCCCAGACAGTTGAATGCCCGATGCCCTAGACAAGAGCAGATACCAAGAATCTGATTAGCTTGCTCAAGACTTACAGCTGAAATCCATTCAAGGAATATGAACTTTCCAATCATCATCAGTAATATAATGTGGGAGGAGGTACGACTAAATTTTTTGGCTATTCCGAGAAAGTGTATGCGCTGCTCGACTTTCCACTTGAAGGAGTTTTTTTCTTTGACATCTCCTCAAGAGCGCATAAATAGCCTAGCCCCCTCCTAGGCCGCCCCCCGATTCATGCTTTTCCTCGTCACTGCTCCGACGCTCCGAGACGATGATAAATTAATTGGTTTTTTATTTATGACGCCATGCCCGTGCCGGTTCGGGTGCGAGGGTATTCACATTGTCGCCCCCATGTCTGCTCTGCTCTTCTCCTGCTTGTGCTCCTGGCTCTGCTTCTGCTCCTGCTTCTGGTGCTGATGTGTGAAATGGTCTTTTTGTTCGTTGGCTTGTTTCATTGGCTGCTAATTGATTTACGCCCAGACGTTGGCTGTCATCGATTGATTGAGAGCAATAAACTGTTGACCTGGCCCACTAGACTACTGGACCACTCCTCTCCTTAGGGGCATCTTAAAGAGCCAAAAGACTGATTGGGTATGCAGACAGGAAGGCTGGGTGTCCTGGCCATTGGCCATTGGCCATTGGCTCTGACAATTTATTAGCAAATGTAATGAGCAAAGTTTATGAGACGGCAGCTGGAACGTGTGTGTGCATCTAATTGAAATTTACATGCACACCGGACACTCGAGCATATCCTCTGTGTGTTCGTGTCCCTGTTTGTTTGTATAGGTAATGCAAACAATTGTCATCATTAAAATAACGACAGGGATGTACACACAGCTGAAGGGAGCGGAAGGCAGGGCAGCATGAAGCCGTTCATGTGCATCGTGTGCTGGACAATAAATAAAGACAATTTGCAGCTGCAATTATTATGAGATATGCTATTTTCTAAGCAACGCAACATGTGAAAGTGGACACTGGAATACAGCCAGGAATGCCTGGCCAAATGTAGGTCACAAGCCAGCAACCTGCCTCTTAAATGCTTCTCATCGACCAACGACGCCAACGATGAGCCATACTCTGGCTGCAGTTGATGAAATTCCATCAGTCTTAAATTGTCACCCATTGACAGCTCATTCGATGCAAAGAGACGGAGCGCTCAAACAGCAGCTAATGCGCCTGCCACTGCTGCATGCAGCTTGAAAGTGCCTCGAATTAGTAAGCACATGTGGACTATTATTCAAGGCTGGGAGACTCCGACTGGGAGAAATGTTAAGTGCTCTGTGGTTCGAGTGGCCTGACACAGAACTTGTGTCCATTGCCTGTGGCCTGGCAATTTCAGAAACCAATTTGGCCAAAACCATCGAAATTCCTTTGAAAACATTCGAAAGGAGCCAAGCCGAGCCGAACGGACCCAAGCCGAATGCCAATGCCCCTGCCACTGCCACTGCCACTTCCATCTGCATATGAACATTTAGTGTCATTAGCAAGAGCCTCGCCTGGGAGGGGACACAGGCACAGACACAGACACAGCTACAGCTACACAGATACGGATAAGGACACACCCACCCGGTGACAGTCAGTCAGACAATCAATGGCAAAAATTAGACTAATGAAAACAAATGGATATCTGGATTAATCCAATACTGTCGCCTTATTTATAGACACAAAGTGGAAAATAGAACCACAAAAAGACAGCGTCATTGTGACCCACTTCATGGAGTTTTTGGTTTGGTCTGGTCTGGGGTAGGGGGTCTTTTCAAGGCAAACCACTTCATTAGCAGAGCCACAAAAAGTGCACATCATCGAGGGCAGACAGCCAAATCGATACGGAAGAGAGGGAGCTGCGCCAAGTGTCATTAGTTGGGGGCATGGTATCCTTTTTATTCAGTTCCATCACGCAAACAGACAGACAGACAGTAGAGGGGATAGTAGAGGGGAATGCGACTGAGAATTTTCCACAATAAAATGATAAACTGGCAGCAGTTGCCACCGCCACTGCCACTTCTGGTTTCTCTGGCGGTTGCAGCTAAGCTTATAAACAAATAATCATGACGCATTTTAATGAGCAAACCAAGCGCTTAATAGCCCGCCCCATGGTTAATGTTGTAAGGGAGAGCAGAGTCTTCTGTGGTGCTATGCTGCTGCCTCATCCGTCTGACAGCTGCCACAGCACGCGCCAGCAAAAATAGTTGCTGGAATGAGGGGGCAGACAAGAGCAATTTGCATCAGAGGCATTCAAGTTTTGCATGCTTTGTAATTAAAATAATAAACACGCGCAAAATGCATTAGAAAATTTATCCAAGAGCTTAGCGGGAGAGGGTATGGCATATAGTGGTGGTGGGGATGGGGAGGGGCCTTTCTATCACATACATGTCGCCTGGCAATCAAGTGGGCCAACAACATGCAGCAGCAGCAACAACCACATTGGCAGCAACTTTGCCTTGCGGCTGAAAAGCTAGACAACGGCTCACGTTGCGTATACGCAACGCTTGACATTTGTTTGCTCTGCTAAAACGACGAGTCTGGCTGGCTCCCTGCTCCCTGCTCCTCTCCTGCCGTATCCCTGCTGCCTGCTGCCTACTGCCTACTCCTGTCTTGCTGTCTTGTCGTATCTGTTTATTTGTGTGGCAAGCGTGCGCCAGTATTTGTGTTGGTTGTTTCACTTAGAGCACTCCCGACCTGGCCTCAGGTGTGTGTGTGTGCGGGTGCGGTGGTAGAAGCAGGATGCTGTGCCCCATTGTTGTGGCATGCGCCCACACACTTGACCTGCAAAAACGGTTACAATGGCAGCCGAGAGGTGGGAAATGCGAGAACATCCACAGCTCGAGATGTGGCCAAGGTGCTTGCTTCGTTGCGTCAGTGCTTCGTTGCTTGTATTTCATTTGCTTTTTCTCAATCATGGGTAAAATTCAATTCCAATGAGTGCACCCAACCATTTTGGGGGAGTGGAAGGGGAGAGTGAGTGCAAGTAGTGCCCCCCCACCGACTTTCGCTGTCAGGCTCAGAGACGAGATCCATTACGATTCACAATTCAGCATTTAAATGTTTCCAAGTACTTGGCCAAAATGACGCTGCCAGGAGCAAGCCGAGGGCCAAACAATGAGACACTCTTGCATTTCCGTCAGTGGCACACAGCAAAATGGTTCTGCTAAACACTGCAACTGCAACTGCAACAGCGAAAGCAAAAGCAAAAGCAGCAACAACAACTTCAACAGCAGCAATGAAACAAAATATAAAAATTACAAAACGCCAAGAGTGGTGCAACAGAGTGGGTTTGGGGTGTTGCCCGAGGTTGACTGAGTGGTTAGCTGCCTGCCCCTGCCCCCCGCCCCTGTCCCACAGCCCGTCTCGTGGCATTACAGCTGTAGACTGTGTCAACTGTGTCAGCAGCCACGACTGTAGATGCTGTGGCTGTTCTGGCGTTGAGTGCGTCTGTCGACGCTCGAGTGTATCAAACACAACGCAACATCAGCTGCACTGCATACTTTCAGCAACCACTGTTTGTGTGTGTGTGTGTGTGTATGTCTGAGTGTGTGTGTGTGTTTGTGCGGGTGCACTTAAGAGTCACTGTGTCAGTAAACAACTGACCCACTTTGTGATGAACATGCCGCACCACCACCACCACCACCAGCTGCTGCTGCTGTTGCTGTTGCACACTCTATTTATCATATTGCACGCCGCACAGCCCACAAAAGCGTAGCGTACTTTTTGGGGAGCAGCAACAGAAGAGCGAAGAGAGGAGAAGTAGCGACAGATAGAGATGGATGGCTGGGGAGGCAATAGAACGAGATAGACTGATGGAAAGAGCGGGGGCAATGGGAGTGGAAATATGCGGCATTTAAATAGCGCAAAACTATCTATGAAAATATTTTTGTTCGCCAGCAGACGGCTCCGTTCCACTGGATGTTCGCATTGTTTTCATTATTTTTCGTTGGTGGCAAAATAAATACATTTTCCCCATTATTTTTCCGCTTTCCCTGTCGGTGTGTTCGTGTAGTTGTGTGTGTTGTCTAAATTTTTGGGATTTTTGTTTTTGTCAAATGCCAAAGAGATTCCCCCTACAACTACAGAGAGCCGGAGCCTGAACATTTTCCTTTTTGGCATTTTGGCAATTTGTCAGCGCTAATTTCACGTTGATTATCTTATTTTCACAAACCGAAAATGTCTTTATACATATAGCAGTGTGTATACAAAGTGTGTATTATTTAATCATGACTCTGCTCCAGTTTTGGACGCTTTCTTTGGTTTTGCCTTGCCCAGCATTTTGGCGCTGACAATTAAACGAAAGTAAGATAAATTGTCGCATTTGTTTGCAGTTCAACTTGTCGTTTGTGTTTAATTTAAGCTGGGGCGTGGGCGGGGGGCGCCCAAGGACTGAAGGGATGTGTCCTGTGAGTGGGAGGAGGCCAACTGCCTCTTAGATTGTTTAATTTATTAGACAGCCCAAGTTCGCGGCATTCGCCTTGCCACAAATATTTGGGCACAAGATAAATGCGCCAATGTCGTGTCATTTCTTGGGGCAGTGGGCGTGCCAAGTGGCCATATCTGTGTCTATGTGTGTGGGCGTAGAGCCCTGTCCAAGTTTCGATATGGTTGCCTAATGAGGATACCGGCCTTCCTTTGGCAGCAATCAAAAGATTGCGCAAGTCTCTGTGGCCCGCATTACCCCCATGGAAATGCATGCGGGTGCCCATTAACATACACTTTAAAATCTCATTCCAACCGCCCCCCTTCCGCACGCCGCCAGAAACACAGACAACATCAACATCAAGCGTGGCAATTTTAACGTCCTGCGGCAGACTCTCGCGCGCGCGTGCAACAGGAGGCAACATCAGCTTATGGCCATACAGATGGTGGCAGTTGCATGTGGAGTGTTTCCCAGGAGCAGACACAGGAAGAGCTATGCTGCCGGGGGCCAAGCTCTTTAATGATGGCCAGAGTTAAGTAATTTTCCTTGTACTCCAGGACACGCGGTCCGCACGCCAGAGCCAGAGCCAGGGCCCGCGGGCTTTATGCGCTTGTACCTGTCGCAGCTGCAGCCCGCACACCACTGTCCCGCAAATGCCAATGGCCACTGGTGTCATTTGACTCGCAATTAGGGTGCCAGATCCACGCCATCCACATCCAAACATTCAAGACCGATCCAAGACCCATTCCAAGGCGAGTGTCACCTCTAAGTGGCCTGCTCCACTCCCACTCCACTCCCACTCCCGGGCTGCTTCTTCGTTTTCTACTTCAGCACAATGTAAATTTGATTATCGCACAAGCAAATATTTGTCAGCCACTCACTCTCTCTCTCTGTCTCTCTCTCTGTCTCCCCCGCTGTTGGTGGGGGGGTACACGGGTTGGGTTTCCTATAGGGGGTGGGTGGTGACATATATTTATCTAGACGTTTGTCGCTGACATCTTTCGTCGCTGTTGTTTACTGGCCGAACAGCATTTGCCTTTCAACTACCAAACTCGGCTTTTGTTTAGCTCGTCATGATTAATTAAAACTTGCTACCCCTCCAGCCCTTCAGCCCTGCACCCCTCCGCCCTCACACACTCTTTCTCTCTGATGTTGGTATACCCTTTCAGAGGGTATTGTATTTCTTTTCGGCACCTTGGCCTGGCAAGGCTGCGAAAGGATCGATTCTTTATACCTATATTGGGCATAGTGTTCGGTATAGAGTATCCTTATTTTTTGTGTATTCCTAATGTACTTTTGGTTGCTATATTTTTGTTGGTTTTCCTCCAGTTGTTGGTTGTTGTTGACGGCAGTGTTTCTCTTATTAGTAGTGTTTTTTTGTTGTTGCCATTGGTGATTCTATTACTGCCAAGGATAGTGTATGTATTGTTGTTGCTGTTGCCGTTGCTGTTTCTGTTGTTTGCTCAATCGCCCGTCGAGTCCAGTCCAGTCCCGTCCGAGCATGTTTCTTTTTTACCACGCAGCTTTTCAACAAATTACACTCTGGCCTCTGTACTCCCTCCCCGCCCTTTATTGTCAACAACGTTTTAGGAGGGAGTGGCTGGGGCGGGGGCTGGGGGCTTAGTCCCGGGTATCGTATCCTATGGATATCACACGGGGCCCGGGGACTGCCCGAGTGGCCGACGGGGGAGAGGGGGCTACCGAAAGTTTCGGGCAACGGATTTGGACTCATTAGGCCCGTTCGCTTTCCTCCACAGTCGCTGCTGCTTTCGTTGTCGTTGTCACTGCTGGTGTGAAAATTGCGCAAATATGTATAGCCATGTCTGAGTGTGTGTGTGTGTGTGTGTGTGCGAGTGTGTGTATGTGTGGGCGGGTGTCTATGTGTAAACACAGCGCTTAATGAGAAAAGAACTTACTCTGGTATTTGAGTTCCATGTCCCTTCGATGTACGAGTATGTGTGTTTTTTCCTTTCATTTTCGCTGCTTTTTTCCAGTGAAGGGGGGTGGGGTTTTATTTAGTTAACACTGCTCTGAGAGGTGTGAGGTGGGGATGGGGGCGGCGTGCCAGGTGACGCATATGCAAACACAACAGAGAATTGTAATTTCTTTTCGATTTTGCGATTGTGCGGTTTCAAATTAAAAACCAATACATTTCCATACCAAAAAAAAAGAAGCAAAGATAACGCCGAAAGATAGGTAATATCCCTCATGAGGCAGCATTAAATATCCTGAAAAGCAAATGGAAAAAACTTACAGCCGGAAGCTGCATAAAAAAATAGCACAAGAAATCACAACGATTAAAATTAATTACCATGGACAGCCACTGGACCATAAATCAAAAGATATTAATCGATAAAAGCGATAAAAATAAGGCATAAAATAATGCCCAACATAATTTTAGTTAGATAAACTAATTTAGTAGAAGTATCCACTGTGCTGTGCAGTCAAGGCTGATGATGAACAATCAGAACAAAGATTATTGGGGCAAATCACAGAATAAATTATGCACATGGTTATTGTTTTTTGTTATTCTGCCCTCATCCCATAGATCAAAGGGAATAAGGCTGTGGATGGCAGTAGATAGGAGGACACAAGAGGACAGGAACAGGGCAGGAGTGGCAGGGGCAGTGGCAGTGGCAGTGGAGTGTCAGTGTCGGTGGAGTGGCGCCACAGCACAGACAGACTCTCGGTGGCAGTGGCAGCAACATCGCTAATTACTTTCTCATTATGCAGGCTATTTAGCTTTAATTACGCTAAGCTGCAAGCCACGACAAGGGCGACAACGACACACTGACACACACACACCCTTTAGATGAGTGCCAGGACACAGATACACACAGACACATGCACCGACACATAGAGCACACTCGAAGCGTTTCTAAACTAGCAAAAAAAGCGCTCAAATTCTCAAATTTTGCCCGGAAAAGTGGCAACGGCATTCGAGCCTTTCACTTTTCACCTGACGCTGCCTCTCACCAGGCTACTGGCTCCTGGCTCCTGGCTGCTGGCTCTCGGCTTCCCTGTCGGCAATTCCAATTTACATCGCAAAATGTGCAGAATTTTCCATTTGAATTTTGGCCAGGCCGAGAGGATGATATGAAAGAGGATGCAGGATACCTGCCCCAGCACCAGCCACCGCCCCCCGCCCCTGCCCCTGCCCCTGCAACAGCTCTTGTGCTTACACAGCGTGCCACTGTAGCGCCAATTTGCTGGCACACTGACGGGGGGCGAAGGATGTGCATCAAGGGCCTGAGACCGAGCGCCGCAAGTCTGCAGACGCCGGCCATAATGAGGCTGCAAAGAGTGCCGGTGCATTGTTCATGATCACTTTTCTGATATCGAAACCAGCTTTGGTTCAGTTCGGTTCGGTTAATTATATCAATTTAACAAGGATAAATGGCAGGCGGAAGGGGAAGTGGAAGTGGAGGTGGAAGGATGGACATTGTGGCAGGCACCTGTCCGGGGCAGACTATATACAAATACACAATATTGCATGTATGGTGGGGATGTGTATCGCATCCCTTGGTTTATTTGCATTTTAATATGGCTCATATTTTATAGGGCTTTCGCATTGTTGTAGGTATTATTATATATTCTCTCTTTAAGCCGCATTTGTGTAATGAAACGGAAGGGATTACCACTGGCCGCCGCCGACTGTCGGTTGCCCCGGAACCCATGGCCCGTGTGCTACCCTTTAGCCACATGCCACATGCCGCACACCGGGTGCTGCCACCCGGGTGCTGCCTTCCCCTTTCTCTTTCGCTGTGCAAAAGTTGAAGTTGAACGAAATTGAAACACATTTGCCTGACAGTTGCCATCAGCTTGGCTTCAATTTGATGTCAGCATTATTGACTGATCCTTTGGGGCCGCTCCTGGCGCGGGAAAGGCCTTCGTCCGCTGTCGTCCGTCCTCCGTCCGCCGTCTGGCTATATGTTTACCCAAAGTGAAACGCTTCAAGTGCCAGTGCCAGTGGCTGTGGCAGGGCCATTGCCATTGTCAAGTGGGTATGCATCGCCTAGTTAAAGTAAAGTGTCTCGAGGGCGTGGTCGGGCTCTGCTCGGCCCGGCTCGGGGCATGTGGCATATGAAAAGCTCAATCATATTTCATATACGCCACTTGTCAGCTTTTATCTCCTGCTCGGCATCCGCCCCGTGCGGCAAGAACTGCCTCGCAAAGGATACCACCCTCCCTCCCTCGACCATACGACTCCTGCGGCTTGTCATAATTTCATTATTTGCTGCGTTCAGGCATAAAAAAAGGGATATTGTCTGTCTCTCAGAGAGAGTGTGTGTGCGTATCTGTGCGTATGTGTGTGGGTTGTCATGAGCACGATGCTCCCTTGTCCTGGCCAGCGATGTCTGCTCACGCATCTACTTTCCCTTCAAACCTGACTGAATGTCTACACAAACAGCAGCCTGACAGACGGCCAGATAGACAGGCAGTCCCATTCACATAGACACACATACAAACACACACACACACACACACACATACAAATGCGTGCCGCATCCTTTTCAAGCACTTGACTGACGCGCTTGCCACGTGCCTCAAGTTATGGCCTGGCTGCACAGCATTAAGGGATACCCGCTACAGCCAGTCAACCAGCCAGCCAGTGTCCACCGTTCAACGAGAAACTTGAGTTTTAATTGGATAATTACTCATTCAATCCAGAATTTAATCCGAGCTGAAACGGATGCACCGCAGGAGGATGGACATCGACGTGGACGTGGATGTGGATGTGGACGTGGCCCTGGGTTTGGCCTGCGGATCGGTTAATATAAGCCATCCCCCACTCCATCCACTCTCTCAAGTGGCTTAACAATTTTCAGCGATTTTCCCCACGCTTTGAGACCCACAGATGGATGCCATTGCTTCACAGAGAATTGCATCGAAATGGCTTCCAAATAGATGCACTGCAAACTGCACGCTCCACTCGCTTCCAAGGGCCATAAAACGTTGCAACTTGTTGGTGGCACACGCACAAAGCCGGAGTCCCATTCAAACTGTATTTCAATGCAACAGGAACTCAGCAGCGGACGCATAGGAGCGGAGAATGTGCAGAAATTGAAAGGCAAATACGGCCAAAGTTGTTTGCCAAAGGGTTAACAGCAGGACAACACGACCCGAAGGGGGAATCCCCTTTGACAATCAATGGAAGTTTCTGCGAATGGGGTCTTAAACGGTCTAAGCATCAAATGCAGCTGAATGCAAATGATCATTCCTCAACAGCAACAAAGCAGCCAATATTATGCCAGGGACTGCTGTCCTTTGTCCTCCTTCAATTTTGGGATGTGCTTCAAACTCTAGCAAGTGACATGGCAACGCATCGGAGGAGGGCTGGGGAGGGGAGGGGAGGCGAAGCTCACGAAATCCCAGAACAAACAATCAGACGCATCTTAGTGCTGTAATATTTGTAATGCTTTTGACTCCCAGTGGGTGGAGGCAGGGTCCGACTGGGGTCAGACTGGTTTCACCACTGAAGCTCTGAAGCACTGGAGCATGAACTCAATATTTTTCATCTCTTATACGCTCAGACGAGCTTCAGCTGCCAGGATTTCAAAGGGACCCCAGCAGACAGTTCGCCATGGCAGCCGCCGACCCCCGGTCTTGGACGGCCCGGCATGGCACGGCCCTTCGTTGATTAGAATCAACATAAATAAAATTAATTGTTGCCGGGTGAGTCGGTCGCTCGGCGGCATTCAATCGGGGGTTGCATTCAATTTGATTATTAGCCAAAGTCAGCGAAGCGGACCACCCATAGAAGCACTGCCTGCCCGTCTTGACGAGGGGCTGTCGCTTTTTGACTACTTGTTTTGGATATTGTCGTTGGCTAATTTTCCTGTGGCCAGACATTTCATTCCATTCCGTTCCATTCCCCTGGGCCCTCCTCTGAGTTGCACAAAATAATTATAATTTATTTTGCAGCGACTGTCTGTCGCTCTGTTTGTTTCTTAATTGCCAACATCTACGCGGCGTATGTGGTCAATGGGTTGCAGTCGTCGTCGGTCCCTTTCAATCGTAAATTGCTGCAATTGTTTCCTGAACCCAAGGGCCCATTGGCATTTTGCATCAGGAAATTAAAATTCTATTCCCCCACTCTGCGCCATCTACGGGTATGGTTCCGTTCTATGCTCATCTGTATGCGCATCGCATAATATGCAAAAATTCCACGACCGCCGACCCCACACCTTAGGCGTCTGGAGCGAGCTCTGTATTCGGCGACGAAAATCATAAATTACACAAAATTTGACCAGGACCAGAATCCTGCACTTCTATATGGAAGGATGTCCCCAGGGCAGGCCGCAGTATTGGGCTCGTATTATGCAAAATATGCGACCAAGTTCGAGGCGCCATTCAGGGAGCATTGAATCGATAATTTATCAATAGTGCCAACGTTCAACGTTCCTCAAAAGAGGTCCCAGAGCTGCACATAAGCTGGCACCCATTTCAAAATAGCCACCAGAGCCCAAAATCCGAACCAAAAGCCCAAATGGCCCAAAAAACCGAGTTGCATTGATACCAGATAGCAGAGTACCAGAGTGCCAGTCGATATGGCAACCAGTTGAGTTTCAACTGCCTTTGCCAGAGTGCCACAGTGTCACTGCCACTGCCACTGCCACTGCAACAGCCATGGCTATTGGCCTGGCTAATGGGCGGTTCGGGTGAGGGTCTCTCTTTGGCTTTGGCATTGGCAATGCCACGACAGACAGTTGCTGTTGTTCCCTCTATTGCCGGGCTTTCAGCATGATTTCTCAATTGATTGCAAGTGGCGGGCCACAGGCCCAGTCCCAGTCCCAGTCCCAGTCACAATCGCTGAAGCAATCGAAGTAGTAGTAGTAGTGCTGGTAGTAGTCGTAACAGGAGCATGCCCATTCTGGCCATTGGAGTCATGTCATGCCTAATGCTTATTACCAACACTCGAACGCTTGCCAATTTATGCGGAGAGCCGTTGCCGTTGCCGTTGCCGGTGCTGTTGCCGTTGCAGCTGCCAAAGCTGCTTACGTTGAGAGCCTGGGCCCTGCCGCCCAGCCGGCAATCGATTTGTTGTTTCTATAATTTTAATTGGAGCTCTGGCCACACAGACTGAGTCGTCGTCGTCGTCGTCGTCGTCGTAGTCGGAGTCGGAGTCGGAGTCAGAGTCTGGGTTCTCGAAATTGGAATGCATTTTTGGCAATTTCAAAAACAAATATTGCTCCAAAGGATCTGGGTGGTAAGCTGCTGCTGCTGCTGCTCCTGCTGCTGTTGTCGTTGTCGTTGCATGCATGAAAGCCCCACTCTCAGACATTGGGTCCAGTGTTCAGGACTGGGTCACCTGTGGAGGTGACCAACTGGCATCGACTGTCGGACACGCCAGTGCAAATAGTTTAGTGCATGAAATTGCTTTCAGTTTGAGACTATCAGTACAGGTACAGAGCAGTACAGGTCCAGGTACAGTGCTCCGTAAACATGTTATGTAATTAAAATGCCTTGCAGATATTTTACCAAAACATTTTGCGGCTTCTTTACGCTTTTGTGTGCCAGAAATATTCCTTTCCAAATAGCTTGAGCTCTTCTTTGGAGAGGGCCCTGAGCTCCCCCTTTGGCAGGGGATCTGTTAGGAGAGGCTTCCTTCTGTGGAAAGAGTAGCTGAACTTTTTCAATGGAATGCCCTACATTTTGGCCGGCTACCAGCTACCAGCTAGCGGCTCCCAGCTCCCAGCACTTTCTCCTATCATCCTCTTATATAAAGTACTAATACCAGCTCTGTTTCCCCTTCTCCCTCTTGCAGACGTCACAAATCTGGACTACGTTAAGGTGAACGCCGAGGCTGGCAAAAACGTGACCATACCCTGTCCGGGCGTCAACGAGCACTCGCTGGTGGACACGCTCGTGTGGAAGACGGCATCGACGACAATCGCGCAGTTTGCCAACAGGATACCCCTGCTGCACAGTCCCCGGGTAAGTGGAATATCCGTGGCAGGAACGGGCCCCAAAGTGGGACGCGTTCATGTCATATTAGAATTCATTTCAACACCTAACGATGCTCCCCAGACAGGGGCCCGAGAGTGGATAGGATAGGATACATATATTGTGGGGCTTCTCCGGGCGCAAAAACCGAGGCTGTTAAAATAATTGATGGCCGCTTGCAGGGCAGGCAGGGCGGCCGTTTGAACTTTGCCAGCCGTCATCCAACAAAGGCGATGACTGCAAGAAAGTGCAGCCCAAGTCGAGAGAACAAAGTGGCCATCAGTGGGGGCCGAAGGGAGAAGGAGGAAGAGGAGCAGGAGCAGGAGCCTTGCCAGACGGCGCGGCTAATATATTTTAAATGTTTGATAGTTCCACTAAAATAAAAGCGACATGGCGCAAAAAAATGTTCAAGTGGCTGCCATCTGGCAGAGGAACTCAAGGCAAAGGGCGGCCAAGGAATGATTACTCTCTCCGCCTGCTCTGGCTTTAAACGCACTCGTGGGGCCATTGGGGCAGGCAACGGGAATGATGAAGTTGCCCCCAACCCCAGCCCCAACCCCAGACCAAGCTCCGAACAAGATGATGGAGAACTCGTGCAGGGACTTTGAGCAGCGAGCCAGCGAGCGAACCTTCCTCGGTTGCAGCTAGAACCCAACTATGTGTTAAATGGCAGACTGGGACACTTGAGCTGCAGCCAAAGTTGGTCCCAATCCGTGCCTAGGTACGGGTACGGGTACGGGGCACAGGCACGGGTACGGGTCCAGCTCGCATTTCTTTGCTCTGCTCTGCCTGAAGTTTCGCCTCCCCGGCAAGTGCTCGACTTGTGCCGGCCCGGCTATTATGTGTATTAAAAGTTTTTCACCTTGGCATAGTAGCTGCTTCATTTTATTACATCTGACACATAACCCCTCCCTCCTTCGGCACACACGCCGCGACCCTCTCCTGCTGAGCTATTAACTTTTGTTTTATGGCCAAGACTAGAAATAATTCATGTTTGTGTGTTCTCAAGGAGATCCACTTGCCCAAAGGACGAGAGATTTGCCTTTAATGCCGCAAATCACTCACTCATGTAAACGAGGAAATGCATGCAATTAGAGTTTACCAGAAAATCGGATAGAAAATTAAAAATTCCACATGGAAAATGTTTGGGAAAATATTTTGTGGGTTCAGACTGCCTCATAGATGCCTTTTACCCACTCATAGACTCGTATGCCACCAAGCATCGTTCCGTTCCACTGATTCTGATGGGGATGCAGCCGGCCTTGTGGCTGGAGCAACTTGTAATTTGGCGCCATGCAAGCAGCAAAAGATTGAGAAGTAAATAACAGACTCAGGCATGCGGTGATAAGCCAGGATACTTCAGCTGCAAATCAGGGAGCGGGATGGATTGTTTGCACTCTGGATAAAATCATTTTTCTTTCTCAATTTTCGAAGCTTCGGGCTCGGCCATAAATTCACCAGAAACACAATTACAGTATCGCCGTAATCTCTGATGAGAAAACATTTTAAATTTTGACCAAAATCGCCCAACGAGCAGCCACTTTGTGGCATCTCATACGCAGAACCCTCTACCTTCAGTCAGCTGCATGGATATACATATATATGTATGGTATATATATAGATGCATAGATAGCAAGTATTTTCAATTTCATGCAATTATGAAATTTTCTTCAAATCAGAATAGAAAAAGCAAACGAATCTGAGATACAGGCAGGGCAGCCGTCCTTCTGTTCAATTTCCGGGGGCAGTAAGGCGGGGGGCAAGAGCATTTTGGTGCAAGAAATAACCCAGAAAGTAGATTATGTACATATGTATACAAATTTAGCATTTCCAGGGAAAAGTTCAAGCCGAGTCGAGTGCTGGAAATGATGAAAACTATTCTTGCAGTTGAGGCTGTCAGAGGCTGTCTGATGCCTGATGCCTGATGGCTGCTGGCTGCTGGCTCCTGGCTGGGTAGACATACATACATACTCGTACGAGTAGTATATTTGTTCTTTCTATTAAAAAGTTTGCTTTTACCCTAAGTGGAAACTCTAGTCGGCTGCCCTGTATAAACGTCTCAGTTTTAGTTTTGGGCACAAAATTCCACTAAAAATTCAAACATTTTGTTGCAGATACAACTTTTATCGGACAATTTCGGGCTGCAGTTCTCCCCGTCCCTCGCCAGCGACACGTCGGAGTACATTTGTCTGGTCAACGATCGCCATATACCGGAGGCCATTGTCGATCTGCTGGTTCAGGGTGAGTTGAGAGAGAGAGAACGAGACATTCCATTCCCCGATCGAATACAATATAAATTTCATTTAAATTATCTCTTATTTTTCGTTGCCTTTGGCCCCTTTGGGGCCAGCCTTTATTTGTATTCTTAATGAAACGCATAACTACTGTAATGATTTTTCCGGTTTACTTGGGTGATTTCCGTGCCCCGCACCATTTGCTGATTTCATTTTCAGATACGTTCGCTTTTCTGTGCTGCTCTGTTCTGTTTATTTTTCGATTTCTCACTTGTGTTTTTATTGTTGCAGCTCTCGCCTTGGCATGATTTCCATTTGCATTTCCCAGATAGCTGCCAGTTTTCCACTGCAATCATCCACTGACTCTCTCTGTATCTCTCTGTGTTTTTCCTTTCTTCTTTTCTTAAATGCAGATGTGCCTGATCCACCGGAGCGACCATTGTTGATAAGTTTCACATCGCGCTCGGTGAACTTATCCTGGGCGCATTCGCAACACCCGCGGAATGCACCCGTCACGCATTTTATTATTGAAACGCGGTAAGTGTTGATGTTGGGGCAAAAACGGGTTGAAAGACATGGTAAATGGGAAATGGAGAGCCGGTCCGCCATGGGTTGTTTTAAGCTGATGAAGTGGTGTCTGCGGTGGGGATGGTGGGGATGGCGGGGATGCTGATGGCTTGTTGCAGCAGCCATGACGGACGCTTCCATGATTGACACATGCAAAGCGCCTTTTGCTAGGCCAAAGGCTGACCCCATTCCGCTAATGAAAGAGCGCAGGGGCATCTTCATAATCATCATGATTACTAGCATTCTCATCATCGGGCTCTAAGCCCGAATAAGCACAGGGCGACAGTTGGCTTGGACCCACGTTTAATTATCCCTGCCCGGAGGGCAGCCTTTCATCCATCCATCCATCCATCCAATACACGGACCGGGTGCATTCAATGGGATTCGTGTAAGTCTCGTGGAGGTGCCAATCCCATTCCATTTCATTCCCATCCCATCCCATCCATCCATCCATCCATCCGTCGGTGCCTGAGCCTGAGCCCTCCTCCACGCGTACTCGTACGAATACAAGTCCAGCGGTGCTTTAATTAATATGTAAAAGGATGACGACGATATGGACGAGTACCATGGATACGCACTTCACTTGTGCTCCATTTAAAAAGAAAAGAAAACATACACACACACACACTCACAAAGCCATCGGCATGGGGGACGGGTTAAGCACTGTATGGGGCTGTGGCACGGGGCTATTTTCCGAATAACTTGAACTCAATGCGGGGCATGAAATAAAAAGCGAACGCAGCGCCAGCGCCAGAGCCAGAGCCGACGCAATACAAAGGCCAAAAGGAAAATGTGCGAAAAAGAATACCAAAAACCGAAACTTTTTCAATAAATTTCCATCAACTGCAGCAGCATGCAGCGGATGGAGAAGGCCGGCCTGGGTCTGGGGCCGGGGCCAGGGAGATGGGGATCGGGCTGAGGCGTGTCCTCGACAAGACACTGGCTCTGGCTATGGCTATGGCTGTGGCACAATCGATGACAGCCAACTGGAAAGCAGAGCCTGCGGTGCATTTATGCAAAATAAGAAACAACTGTACCACCACCACCACCACCACCACCGCCACACAGGCAAACACCAGCGGAAATGTGAACACGCGCGAGCGCCTGCCAAGTGTTTGTCCTGTCTGTGTGGCTGCGTGTTGTCAGTGTGTTGTCAGTGTATTTGCGTGCATAGCATACATGCACGTGTACGTGTGCGTGTGCGTACATTTTTGGGCATCGCGTACACAAAATGATGCTGGCCCTCTCCCGAATCTGCCTGCCTCCGAAAGCTGTACTTGCTTCAGACTGCATTTTATGTAAATTCCCATCGATATGGAAGAGAGTCGAGTTCCTTCTGTGTAGCAAGGGGCAAGTGCTGCTGCTGCTGCTGTTGATGCAACGCCTCTTATTCACATTTTCGCTTGATTCGGTTTATTTGCGCATATGCATGCAAGTGAGGCATAAGTGGGATGGTGGCAGCGGGCTTCCATACGAGTATTCCCATGAGCTCTCTACGAAATTGAAAGACGTCAGCGTCAACAACGATGATGATGATGATGATGATGGCGATGATGATGGTGACATGCTTATGCTGGATTTGGGCTTGCCAATGCAATTGAAAATGGGGTTGAGGTGGCCCTTCGAAGCGTTAAGTCGATCCCCAAATTGCACAGACCCACTCAACTGTTGCACATCCACTGGTTGTGTGTGTGTGCATTGATATGATGTGCATGCCATGCCACATATTTATGCCAGATAACTTTCGGTCAACCGCAAAAACTGTGCCAAACTCTGGCTGTGGCTGTGGCTGTGGCTGTGACTGTGGCACCCACTGCACTGACATGTTTATCAACTGATGTTGATACTGTTTTCCATTTCATTCCATTTTCCATTCTGTGTGCATACGGAATGAAGTGCCAGCAAAGCGAAATACTTACTTGAAGCACAAAAAAAAAAGGGGTCCGCATAACATTAAAAGCTATCCTCTGTTGATGACATACTCTTATTTCCCCATCATTTTGGGAGCCACAATCATGGATTTACATATGACTTTTGCCATTCTTTGATTCTGATTCTGATTAGAATTAATTAATTCCTTCGTTCCACTATTTTTTGTTTGCTTACATGAACGAATATGCCATAAATGGTGGCTAAATTTAGTGCTTAAATTGTTTAAAATATATTTGGCCACATCTCTGTGTACTCTGCGGTCGTTGCCCCATTAAGTGTCCGGCTCTCTTATCTGCGGCATGCCTCTGGCAGTATTTGCACATTATCTGCAAGGGCCTGGCGCCGCAAGTAAATTTCCCTGCTTCAACAACACTCGTGCGTAAACCTTGAACCCATAGGGAGAGATACCATGCCCCATACAAAGTAAACTCAAACCCAAACCCAAACACACAAATGCATAAATAATACACATTCATTTTCTTAAAAAGGCAAAAAAGTAAGCAACAATTTTAAAGCAGCTTACGAATGGGAAAAACCAGAACAACGACAGCATCCAATACATGTCCGTGGAAAGGCCGCAAATTTATTTGCCATTGTGGTTACTTTGCTGCTGCTGCTGCTGCTCTCCCAGAGATTTCTGCCGCTTTTTGTATGGGATCCACTACATTTTTCATATGTTTTTCATACATCCAAGCCGTAGGGTGGGAGGTACCGAGCTGGCTCCCGTTGCATGCTTCATAAAGTCGCCAAACAATTTTTTACCAAACTGACTACATATTGCCTGTCCTTCGGATGCAGCGTGCCTGTCCGGTCCTGCCCACTGCCCACTGCCCACTGACCCCTGGCCCCTGGGGTGATGGGATGAGATGGAGGGGGGAAAGCACACACGACACACGATATATATCCACTAAATGCCCATTGCCAGGGCAAACAGATGTGCCCCACTCAACGCGGAAGCTGCTCGCACGCATTTATTAATTTTAATCAATTTTTTTCCCCCCAACACAATTTCTTTTTTTTCTTTTTCTTTTGCTGGCCGGCTGGCTGGCTGGCTGGCTGGCCGGCTCTTCGGCCATTCATAAAAATGTTGCACAATTTTTCATCGGCTCGTATTTAAAACAATTTTTAATCACGCCATAAAAGCCGCGTGAGTTGGGTCACCGAGGTCTGGTCTCCCCTTCGAATCGGTAATTCCCATTATAATCAAACTTTTGGGACAACGCGAAATTTATGCGGGGCCCCGCCACACCCCACCACGCCCCACCGCACCCCACCGAAAAACTTAAATGTGCCAAAATTATATGAGTTTAAACCAAAATTTACTACGCTTTGAAATGTGCCATGAAAAATGTTCATTGTGCGGGCGGTCGGGCTTCTGCGAGTAATTTATATGCGGCCCCACCGCCATCAGTGCCGTGCCACAGCAACAACAGAAGGAAAAGCAAATATTTTTTGTCCCCCATATGTAGGTATTGGGGTGTATCTATGTGGTAAAAAGGCGCATAAATATTTTAGTGCCTATGGGCGGCAGCACACATTTCATGCCCTGTGTCCCAAAAGAGGTCAACCACCCACCTCCCCCCAGACAAAGAGCCCGCGCGCCACCCCCAAGTGTCATGCAAATCCGCATCCGTTTTATATAAATTTTCATAATGCATTTTATGCCCATGGTTTATGTACGAGTATGTATTTGTATGGTATGTTGGGATCGCTCTCCGCTGGCAGATTGCAGCCGTAAAATGGCAACATTATCTGTGGCAAGATACCGCATCTGTATACACTCATTTGTGTGGCTAAGTGCGGCAATTGAGCTAGTAATTGCAATATAAATGCACAATAATAATATGATACGTTCAAATAATTTGGCTCCATCAAAATGTGTGCCATCCAACCCACTTATTTCACTCGATTAATTGCTCAATGAATTTTCCATGTCAATATTAAATTATGATTTGCCTTTTTTCGCAGAGAGGGCGAAGATGGCATCTGGGATCAGCTGGCTCGCATCTATACCAAAACGAATGCCACATCATATCAGGTGACCGGCCTCACGCCCTTCACCGTCTACAGCTTTCGGCTGCTGGCCGTCAACAAGCTGGGCATGAGTCCACCGTCCAAGGAGTCCTACTACATTGTGACGCTGCGGGAAGGTACGTTTTTACACCCCCATTCTATTATTCCCAGCCAAAAGCAGGGACTAAACGCTACAAATTGACTTTTGATGGAATTCCAAGACGCTCTGATAACTGCCATTGGATCTTCAGGGATATCTAATAAAGCTAGAGCCTTTATATCTGGCTCTCCTTGGAACTATACATTTTATTGCTGGCAGATCATAAACTATGCGCATAGGCTTGCGAGGGCAGGGGAAAAAGTTACGAGACACATGACATAACATAACAAACATTTTTACAATCGCATTAATTTTTCATTTCAATTTGGTTGACGGCAACGACTTGGCCCGACTTTTAAGTGCCGCCAATGAAAAGTTGTCGCAGTTTCTTCGGCCTACTCCTCCGACTCCGTCTCCTTCTCCTTCTCCGCCGTGAGCCAGCTGCCAGCAATTACGGCCTCATAAAGCCAGAGTCTCCTCCTCACGTTGTATACGTTTAATTATTTTACCCGCTGACGGTAGGCCAGACCCAGAACCAGGAAAAGGGCAGGTGTGTCTTCATTTTATGTTGCGTCTTCCTCGGCTGGTCCTCCTTCGGAAATTGTCATTAACTGCGTTCTCCCACAGGAAACTATGGGGGACGACGTGTATATGCGGGCACACTTAAATTTTAGAGGCAGCTTTCATTTCATTGACATGCGAGGAGGACAAAGCCGACAACTTTTTTGACAGAAAGTTTAACGAAATAGTTGGGCAATGTTCAATGGCATCTAATGGGTGCAACCACTGTCCATGACATTTCACCTGCCTCTGTGGCTGCCTCAGACAATGATTAATCGAGGCCTATTCTTGGTGCGTGTGCCCCACATATGTATATAAATGGACTCCAAAAAGTCACACAACTTTCCATAGGCTTTAAGAGCGCGAAACACATTAATCAAAGCAAGAGCAGCAGCAGCAGCAGCAGCAGCCGAACCAGCAGGAGTAACCCTCACTCCCTCTCGACAACAGCGACAAGCTATTAGCAACACATTTGTCTTATGAACATTGGAAATGACTTTGCCAGCGGCTGGCCAGGGCCATGGCCAAAGCCAAAGCCAAGGACAGGGACATCTCGACATTTCGGTGTGAAATAGCATTTATGCCGCAGTATAGCCCGCACTCACGCACCAAGGAGTGCGAGCCAAGCAGCCAGGAAGCCATGGCTCCTGTTCCTGCTCCTGCCACTGCCACTGGCACTGCCTTTGCCACTGCCACTGCAACACATGCGGTTACAAATTAGTCAATAGTGTGTGTGTCCCAGCTCCTGAGCTCATTAAGGTCTTCGGACTGGGAGCTGGGGGCTGGGGGCTGGGGCTTCTGCGGTCGTTGCCGAGTTGCCAATTTGTATAAATTAAGCTTGCGGCATGCATAAATTAACCAAATGACAGAAGCATTTCGGCCGAAAGGGGAACTGGGCCTAGCACTTGAGTAGATCCATAATCCCAGATGGAATAAAACCGAAAACTTTTCAATTTGCAGAAGCAACCTTTGCCTCAGCATCAATGTCAACCCAAAGATACAACATATCTTTTAATTTATTTATACATTCGTTGAAGTATTCAGAGCACCTCCACTCCCACTCCCACTCCCACTCCACTCTCCATTCTATTGCTGGCAAACTGCCAGATCACCTTGGCAGCAGCCTTAGCTGTGCCCCACTTCTGCACCACTCACCTGAGCGTGGCGCGACACACGCATCATTTAACTTGCGAGTAATTCGCATAGGCAAGGCTCTTAGCCAGGTCCAACCATAGGCCCCCCATCCAGATCCAGATCCAGATCCAGATCCCGGGCCGGGCCGGGCTGGGGCCCTCGCAACTTATGTTGCGTGACAGTGACAACTTGACAATGCCACAGACAACGTTCCGGCTTACATGACAGGTCAGAGTTGCGCATCGCCACGGCGGTGGTGGTGGTGCTGGAAGGGTAGGCGAAACTTTTACGCGACGTTTTTAATTTGAAATTTTTGAGTTTCGGCTAAACTTTTGCCAGTCAAAGTTTTTTTGGCGTAGTCTAACACATCTCTTCCCGCATCTCTTGCAGCGCCCACGGGCAAGCCCATACCGACAACGGCCCACAACACGTCCTCGACGTCGGTGTACATCTCATGGAAGCCGCCGCCACCGGATACCATTCTCGGGGAGTTTCTCGGCTATCGCATCACATATCGGCCACGCGATCGCGATCCCAATGATACCAAGGAAATCTATATAAGGGATAACACTGTGGAGGTATGTAAACACCAATTTTAGTCAGTACATTATTGTCCAACCATCAAGGCTTCAGTTGGATGGCATTTATCGGTAGTTTAATCGATTATCGTGCTCAAAATCGACAACGTTTACCATCTCTAGCATGTGGGACCTTTTGCTGCCTCTCAGAAAACTCTCCTATTTAGTTGTACAGGCCAAAGATAATTGAATTTCATGATTTCTGACACTTTTGCCATATTGGAAATGCAACGGAAACCATTGGGGGCTCGAGGGAGGGGCGGCCCTTCGTGTGGATGCGGATAGGACGGATACCTGCAGCGTCATCCAATTTCGTTTCGGTTTTGGTTCGTGTCTGTCTGTGTCTGTGTCTGTTTCTATGTCTGCCCTGCGACGTGCATATGATTTTCAATCCCATCCATACAATACACATGTTTTCCCACCATTTGCCATCGCACTCTGTCCAGGGTTAAAGTTTGTCTAGGAATGCTTTTCCGTCTTGTCATTCGCTGGCTTAAAGTCACATCAGCGGCGGTATTAAAAAGTAATTTACACCTGGCGGCAGGAAAAACATTTCCCACACTGGCACAACAGACCAGCCAGACCCAACACCCAAGGCACACGTGGGGCACGGCACGGTTACAAGTGTTTTTCGGATGGCGGCCTGTCAAGGTGTTACCAGGGGGCATTTACCATATCTCGTTGGGGCCACGCTATCACTGGCAATTTGTTAACGATTAGTTCTCTCTCTATCCCTCTCTTTCAGCTGGGGCCAGTTTTTGTCTAGTATCTGTCCGTGTGTCTGCCTGTGCGTGGGTGCGAGTGTGGGACAGATCAACACGCAATTGGGGAGTGTGCAGGGAGCAGATAGTCCATCGAAACGAATTGAAACGGATCTGGCAACAAATAGCCTGGGAATACGTACTCGTTCTCGTTCTACTGAAAGGAACTCGAATAATCAATCAATCAGATTTAAGAATGACGAATATATTTCTGATTTTCTCCGCTCCTAAATTGGCTTTCCATCTTTCTGTGGCCGTTACAATTACATCTATCCATAGCTCAGGGCCGCTACCTCCAGTCCAACCTTTGGCTTTCCTTAGTGCATATCTATAGCTCCATTTCGCTCCACCAGATGCGATGTACCTATTGTCCATATTCAATCAATATCCCGTCTAAATTTTGGTCGTCTCCACTCCTAGCCATCGCCTTAAAGCCTTCCCCACGCTTGAAAGTCAAACCGCTGGACATTTGGGGAGATATTTGAGCCAAATACTAAGCCCGCTCGGGGAATGCATTTGCAGCAGCAGCATGGAGCTTGGGGCCGGATGCGAATGAAGCGGATTTTCGAGGACAGGACAGGACTGGCCGGGCCGGGCCGTGCACAGCTTAAAATATGCAAAAATTATTAGCGATAATGCTCACGTACGACACTCGGCGCGACGCGACGCGACGCAACGCGACGGAGTGGCCAAAAAATGGCAAGTGGAGGAGGCGGATGACGCCTGATTGCCACAAGCATGGCACGCTTTTGTGCTCGAGTGCATATTTTGCTCTTATCTAGAAGCTGCCGCTCACTCTCCTCTCCACTCGTTCCCGCCACCGTGCCATGCCACACTCTGCTCGTGCCCAGAGCTCCACTATTTTTCTCTCTTTTGCATGTCAGTGGCATGTTGAAATATTATCCTTGCAGGCAGAAACGTGCGACTTTAGTTATTCCTGGCGTTTTTTTTGGCTCAAGTCATTTGGCGGAGTCCAGGACATGGCTTTCTGTTATTCCCATATCGCAGCATCAGCGTTCAGTGGCCTTCGGGCCCCATCCTCTTTCCATCCACCTCTCCTGGTGGCCAGTGGCATCTACATTGAGCTGTCACGTGTGAGGCGACTCCGACTCCTGCTGCTGCTGCTGATGCTGCTGCTGCTTCGCGGGTGTGTCCTGCAGGGCTAAATTTGCCAATTTTCTAATTAAAATTTCTGCGCCGTAAAGCATAAATTTCGCAACTTTCGCACTGATAAAAGCCTGACAAAAGTCAGACACAGAGGGAGAGAAGGAGGCAGAGTGAGAACTTTGAGCCAGGCGATACCTCAAAGGCTGCTGCTGCTGGCCCAAAAGGAAGCTCAGTTACCAGGAAAATGCTCAAAAAAAGCGTTGCCCGACGGTGATATTGCTGCGGGAGGACTAAGGAAACACACAAAAAAACACCCATACTCGTAAAATAGAGTTGTTCAGTGCGAAAAATGTTTGCAAAGTGATGAGTTTTTGGTTGCGAGCAGGCATTGCGATTTGTTTGACAGATGAATTTGCATCTGCGGCTGTATCTTCTTCTTTTTTTTGGTTCCATGAGTTTGTGTATGTGTGTGCCTTTGTGTGTGTGAGAGCCATCCACCGCGAGCACTAATTAACGCAAAGGGAGGCGAAGTGAAGTGGTTTTTCCTGCTTCACACTTTCCTTCTCCCGAGTTATGCAATATGCTCCACCCAGCAGTCGGCACGAACAACTTTATCAATTACATTATATCAATTAAGTGTCCCCTCGGCCTCGGGCAGTTCCAGCTTCCTTGCTGTCCATAAAAATAAAAGCAGTTGTAAATTTTCGGCCTCATTTACTGGCGACTAAATAAAATGAAATTATATGGAGCCGCAGAGCAGCGCACCCACAACCACACATAGAGATGTGTGTGTACATAGAGAAAGACCATAAGATATAACGCTTTTGGTAAAAATAACTGCGATAGTAACTGGCGCCGTCTGAAAAGCCGTAGAGCTCTGGGCACCGAGCAGCCACTTAAGCTGTTGGCATGGCAGTCAATCCGGCTCTAAGCACAGCACCAGGACTCGCAGAGAGTCAAAACCCGTTGGTTTGTGGCCTAACCGCAGACACACACACACACAAGCACACACATATATGTACAGTCCTAGGAGCAAGCAAGAGCGCCGTAATGTATGCTACATAATTTGTGCCTGCTGTAGGCAGTAGCCACATTTGACCATTTGCGTGTGTCTCTGCATCTGTGTGTGTGTGTGTGTGTGGGTGATGGAGGCACTGAACCACTCTAAGTCTGCGGCTTGTTTTATGGTTTGGCACTGCTTTTGACCTTTGCTTACACTTTAATCAGCCGCACTCACCACTCGCGAGATTCAGGGACAAAGGCCACAAAAGCGAGAGGCGAATCCTTAACGACTCGCACATGGTGGGTGTGCTACGGCAATTAAGCCAAGGACTGCTGCCTGCTAGCTGCCAAGCAACTCAATTTCCTTTCTGCAGCACCATCGCCACTGCACTGCAAATCAATTTTAAGTGCTGCAATTTTCATATTTGCCAGCGACGCCAGCCGACGGCAACGCACAAAAGTATGCAGCGCGCAATTTCCGCTCCAAGCCTGCTCAATGCCCGGGGGGGGGTTCCTAGTGGGCGGTGCTGCCTCACAGAAGCACTTGCTGGAAAGTGCTCCACTTTATTTTGTTATACTACCAACAAATGAAAAGTCTTTGCTGGTTCTGGTGCTGGCTATGGTGCTGGTTCTGGTGTGTGTGTGTGTGTGTGTGTATATTTTGCATATTAAAGAAGCAATTTTAATATTTCTCACAAAATGTTTACTTCCTTCCCCGATTTGCAGAGCCATGAAATACAGAACCTGCAGACGTACACGCAGTACAAGGTGACCGTGCAGGTATTCAACCCGGAAGGCCTGGGACCGGAGACAACCATCCTGGTGATGACCGACGAAGGAGGTGAGTGTCACATTCCCCCCAAACATGATCAATGATGAATGCAGCTCATTCCATGGCACTGGCCACAAGTCAATATATCTCTCGACCAAACTATTTTACGGAGTATTTTGCACATATCTGAGAACCGCAAAAATGGCAAATGGTATGGCTTATTGACATGCCAGACAAGTGACCAAGTTCTACGGATATAAAAGTACGTACATGCACCCGATACCATTTACCCAAAGCCCCCTGGCAGATGCATCGTCAAAAACAAATTTGCCTTTGTGTGCAGTTTTAGTTTTTCCCCCCCTCTCTCTCTCACTCACTCACTCACTCACCCTCTCTCTCTCTCTCACCCTCCCTTTTTGCCTTTCTCTTAACTTCTTAAAATGTGTTCCTGGCAAAGCAACTTTGAGACTCGCTCAACCACAAAATGCCTCGACCATGCAATGAAGCAAACAAATAAAACTTTCGCCCCCAGACGGAGTCGAGGAAAATATGTTGCAATTTTTCATATTTTCCCCATACCACGCGCAGAGCAGCTCTGCTGAAATCCGCTCCAGACTGCGGTCTATGTGAGAATCTTTATTGAAATGGAAACCAGAATGGAAATACAAAATAAATATTGCTTACTTAAACTTTTGCCATATGTTGCTGCTGCTGCCGTCAGCAACAAAATCTGCCCGAGCATGTCCTTTCTTTTTAGGGCTTCCCAACGCTTTCGCCACGGCCATTGTTGTTTCGTCTTTCGATTCCTGCGATTCCTACTCTGCGATTCCTGCTCCGTTACGTGGATTTCCGCTTCCCAGCGTCTCAGTTGATATCACAGACACGGGCGTCGCCGTCTCTCGCGGAAGTGTTGATGCCATAGACGCCGGCCGGCTCACCTCCGCCTCTACGGCTTCCCGTCTGTGGCAACTGTGGAACGTAAATTATAAGCATTTGGCCATAAATAAAATGTGCGGATAAAAAAATAGCGAGCAGGAGCGATGTGAGTCGCGGCTAGGGCCGCTACGCTACATTTATAGCCGATACTCAGTCAGTGCCCTCCGCACACATTGCACGACGAAGAATGTGCCAGAGAGAGACAGCAAATGCAATTTCCATTGCTTCTTCTGGCTATAATAATGATCCGATCTGATCCAGATTTTCTCGTATCTTCAAAATCACCACAAATCTAATATACCCCGATACTCTTTTTGAGCATCGGGTATAAAAAGATGCTTTTAATGTGTGCGAATATTTTGCCTGGAATTTAATTTCCTGAAGTCAGCGCAAATCTGTTTGCATAAGCGCGCAAAGATGTCTTGGACAAACATTCAGCCGACTGCCGACTGATGCCTCGCCTCGACTCGACTCGACTCGAAGTTCTATAAGCGCTCTAAGACCCCCGAAAACTCTTTTGAAAGTTTCCAAGCTTAGCGGCATAATTAGCATAAAATTCAGCGGAAAATCCTTTGCGAGAGATTGAATCGGGCTGAAAGGATCTGCTGAGTGCTGAGCTCAGGCTCTTAAGGAAACCAAATAAAATCAGATTCGATAAAGGCGAATAAAACTCCCATATAGAGAGACACTTTCATACAGATTTGTCATATATTTTGCTCTCTCCCTCTCTCTCTCTCCTACTATTCTGGCTAAGCTTCTTTGGCATTGGGGAGAAAGGGAGAAAGAGAGAGAGAGAGAGAGATCTCTGGATATTTGCGACAGCTGGCATAATTCTGTAATTTCGGAATTTTTTGTTGCCGGCTGCCCCGTTTTTGTTTTGCAAGTTCCCTGGCAGGTGTGTGGACAGGTAAAGCTTTCAGGGGATTTGCAGCGGCTTAGGCAGCAACTTTAACCAAGGCCAGAACCAGAACCAGGCGGAGGCACAGGCACAGGCACAGGCACAGCTGTTGCCTAATAGAATTGTGGCAATGTGTGGGCTGAGATGTGCGCGTGGCAGTTGATTAATTACCTTCGAATATTTGCCAAAAATAAATATACGAATATATCCGCCAGCGCAAAATAATAATACCCCCCGCATTCCTGAGGCAAATTCAATTTTCAAGTCGAAAGCGTAACCAAAGACGTGTCACCCCCCCCCTGGGAGTGGGGGAAACTGCCAGAACACGACCACATGCGGTGGAAATTATGAAGCCTTGCAGTGCAGCTTAGCCCCAGCGGGTCACAAGGAGAGCACAGACAGAGACACAGACCAAGACAGAGACCCACGGAGATAGGGAGAGAGAACGAAGGAGATAATGTCCTTTGACACAACTGAAGTTCATGGAGTGATAATGCCCCGGCATGGGGTGGTGCACCAGGCAATTGCAAAACAATTCTAAGGCTTCACATGTTTTCTTTTCGACTTTCGAGTCCCAGTCGTAAGCCCTGCCTCTGACTCTGCCTCTGCCCTGCCCTCTGCTCTCTGACCTCGACAGGCCGTCTTTGATTAGAAATTTCCCACTTTCTTTTGCACTGCAGTGTTGGGTTTTTTTTTTTCTTTTTGTTATTGCGTTTTAACTTCTGACATTGGCCCCGGCTTAGACTCGCCCTCTTCTTCTTCGTCTCCTTCCTATTCGTCGTGGAGTACTTTCTCGGCACGCACTACGATTTCGGTTTTGGGCCTGGGCCCTTTTCCGGCTGAGCTGGACTGTCCTGTCCCTAGATTGGCCCACGTCTGGCCTGGGACTTTGCGGCCGAGTTGATTTTCTTTTTCCTGGTCGATTTTTGTCGTTTACCAGAGAGCCTCGGCCCCGGCCACGGCCCCAACGCCGAAACACTTGCTAGAGACTAGGGCCGGACGGAGGGACAGACAAACGTAATAGCCTTGTGCCTTGTTTCTTGATAACTTCGTTTCGTTTCGTTTTCATTCACTTGTTCTACTTGCCTGTCTGTCCGTCCGGGTCCTTGGAAAAGTAACACTTGATAGCCTTTGTTGCTGTCTTCCTTGCTGCTTGTTGCTCCTGCTGCTCCTGCTGCTCCGGCAGTCACAACTTTTGACTTTAACGCGTCTTGTTTCCCTGTTTCCCTATTTCCCTGCTTCCCAGTGACATGGCCTTTGGCACCTCGGGTTGTTTGGTCTGATCCGTGCCGGAGGTCACGGCTCTGACTGCAAGGCAAGTCAAATGAAAAGAGAGATGACTCAGGACACAGCAGGACAGACTGCAGCTTGTGCTGCTGTTTAAAAGCAAATTTATAATTCAAACAACCTGCAGCAGATTCAGACATCCGAGCACATCTCTCTTCATCCTGCCCCACCTTCGGAAATGCAAAATCAACGCAGCCAAAACAAACGCTCCATTAGACCCGTTGTTAAAGGCTGCTGAAGCAGAAAGCCCCTGCCCCAGTCCCCGATTCCCGTTCGAGTCCCTGTTGCGACTCTGCCCCACAGCCATTTATCAGTGCCCGAGCGCTGTGCGGCGCGTTTGTCAACGCCCAACGAGGCGTGGCCACATGGCTGCATCCCAAGAAAATTAATAGACACACGCACTGGGTGGCAGGCGGCAAAGCCACGTAAAAAATTTGTATTTGAGGAAATGTTGCCACTCATTCCGAGGGGAAACTAAAGTAAATGGAAAATGGAAAATCCATTTGCACGCTGCGTACTGTCAAAAGCTTGTGGCTGCCTCCACAGAAGACGGAGAGAGAAGGAGCAAGTGAGTTCTCCGTGGCTGCAACTACAAAATTAATTACCTTTGGCTACTTGCAACTAGCTGCGGTGCAGCTTCCGCTGGGTGCCCCAACTCTGGCTCCTGGGGCAAGCTGATAGGTGGGTAGGCGTGGTCGCAGTTAGCATGCCCCCCAACATTCGGTTCGGGCCGGCGTATCCGCTGACTGCTTTTAAAGCGCCAGCCACAAAATAAAAAACAAAAGTAAAGTACGAGCACGGGCACGAGCAGAACCCGAAACTCTGGGCACAAGTTTCCTTCATGGGAAAACTGCGGGCGGCTAGCGGAAGTGACAAGCAGCTGCAGGAGCTGCGGCAGGACCAACAGAATCAGCAAACGCGACAACAACTAGAGTAGATAAAACACGAGAAAACTATGTTTTCGAAGCCACAACGAATCGTTTATACACTGTATCGTGTGGCGAGTGATCAAGGGCTGGGCGCACAGGCGAAGCGAGTGCGCAGGGGTCAGTTCACCAGGGCTACCGGCGGCTCTCAGCTGGTAAGCCATTTCAACGATCGCCCTTGGGTTATTCGATCGGTTATTCCCACAAACCCTTGCAAACCACCTGCTCGACTTTGCATCCCCGTTCCCCCATTCGCCAGATAGAGTATTATCTGAGATGCCTGCGGCCAGCAGCGGCAAGACAGTCTAGAGTATCAAAAGAGAACCAGAGGTGGCGGAACGGTGGAAGACGAGCCCTGGAACGGATGAGGTACAACGTGAAAAGTATGTTTTAATAAAAGCGGAAATGAAGCAGCGTTACCGTTATTTCCTGTTTGCGCGCAGTTTTGTTGGAGAAAGAGGGGGACCCAAAGGGCGGGAGATGGAGAGAAAGGGAGCCCGCGTTGAGGGCGAGCTGCATTTTCATTCCCTGAAAACCAAAAATGATAAACCGCAAACCACTTAAAAAAGTTGCAAGCACCGGCGACGGAGGCGGCAGCCAAAACTTTTCCTAAATAGACGAAATTAATGAGCGGCAACGACAAGGAACCTGCCCCCGAGGCAGAGACAGAGGATAGGAAGAAGGCCGAGAAACTTGCAACCAGCCGCACGAGTGAGTGAGTGACTAAGAGATTCATTGATTCCGCTTGGGAAACTTGTTAAATTTTTAAAGCGATCGCATCGACCCACAAATGGGGTTCAGCCAAATGAGAATTATGTGGGATAAGACCTCATATGAGGATTGCTTTTCATTTCGCAATCGCATTTCGCCTTCTCTCTCTCTCTCTCTGTGTGTGTGGGTGTGGGTGTGTGTTATCCTGCTCCAAATCCTGCTCCTGCCATATACATGGTGGCTGGGAGAGTGAATTTCCCTTTCTGTAAATCAGGCTAATAAAACATTTGCAAGCAATCAGAAGTTTCAGCGCTCGGCGCTCCATTTCGATGGTTGTCATTGCATGTCTGCGCCTTTGCCCGGGCTCGGGCTCGGGCTCGGGGTCTGGGTCTCAGTCTCAGTCTCTGTGCCTTCTTGGCCTCTGGCAACAGTACGAGTAATGCAAAATGAAAGGAAGAGGACGCTGTCTGCCCAGAGCCCTCCCACTGTCTGGCTGTTCTGGTTCTGTGTTTCGTGCCACTCGAGTTGCACGGGAAAGTCGCCTGCCAAAATGAAAACGAAATGAAATGTTCGAAAAGTTGTTGAAAATAGCATTCGGCGTTGACAAATAATTTCATATCATGTCTGGGCTTTCTTGGCAAAGGACCAGCGCTCCAGCTCCATCTCCAGCTCGAGATTCCTGCCTTTGATTTCTGTTCATTTTGGTATTTTTTTTTTACGAAGGGGTGGATCAATTTCATTTGATTTTGAGCACCCTTTGCGGGACATGAGACTATGCCGAGGCACGAGACTACAGAACAGAGCCCACACTTTGCCATTCACCTCTGCGAGGACATACCTGTCCGTCCGCCTTTGAGAGGGCTCCCCGCCCCTGTCTCTGTCTTCCATTGAGAGCGGGTTTCAAATCTATTCAGGAGACGCATCCTGTGGGACTTTTTTGACAAAATTCCCTGCTCTTCTCGTTGCGACACACGCTCAATCACTTTGGCCAAAGGCGGATTTTAAAGTCTTTAACTTTTCTTTTGACTTTTTGTATTTTGATCCGATGGAGGGGGGACGAAAACTCGCACTCGTTTTTCTTCTTTTTTGTTTGGGCTTGGGAAAAAAGAAGTTCGTGGCTCAAAAGGATTGCAACAGCAGCCGGGGAGATGAACAAACAGGCATTCAGCAATCTTTTTGATGGCACCTCAGCTCGCTGCCTGCCATCTCATCCCGGTGGATGCCACGAGCGTGTGTGTGTGTGCGTGTGTGTGGGTGGCAGCACTCAGGCGTGCGTATCTGCTTTCGTGTGCGTGTGTGTGTGTGTGTGCTTGTGGGTGCTTTGGCCTAGAGGGTTTTCCCGCTTTTCCCGCTTTTGGCCTCGGCAAAAGTGCAGAAAATTTGTGCAAGTTACGTGCTTGATTACATTTTTCCAAACTTTTTTGTGGCCCTCGCCAATTTCCCATTCGATTTCGGTTGCCGCCGCACTGACGGGTGTCTGAGAGAGAGAGAGAAAGAAAGTGCTCGATAAGGTTAAGGTTGCGCCGTGTCTGACCCCCCAGCCCCCGGCAGTAGTACACCGATTAATGGATCTTAGAGCATACCAGACCTGTCCTGTCCCGACCCGAACTGAACTGACACCTGTGTCCAGCGTGAGAGCGCTGGCACTAAAAGCTTTTAACAAATTGTGGTCGTCGGTAATCGGCTTAAATTAAACAAATCTAAGCAATTAAGTGACGGCCAGCCAGCGCCAGGCCTTAAGTCCCTGAAAACAAATCTCCAATCAAATGGCAAACAAAGCAATCTGGATTCCCATGACATTTTCCCAGGGCGTAAGCTGTAAGCTCACAGGAAAACTCGAATGACAGAAGCCAGAGACAGAGACAGACAGAGGGAGAGGGAGACAGAAATGCAATCTGAATTTTTAAGCCCTTTGTTTGTCAGATCCGAGAGGAGAGACAAGTTTTGCCTAATTGAGGGTTCACTTATGATTAACTGACGGACTGGGGCACAGGTTCGATGTTCGATTGGTTAATCACTGAAAGCGGAAATGACTTGCCGACCAAACAGAGGCAGAGACAAAGAGACGGAGCGACGGTGCGACAGGTTCTGCACCGCACACATGGCGTATGATGGATTTCCCCTGCACAGGACACACATACGATACGAGACAACATGTTGCAAGTCCTCGTCTGGCGTCTGGCTGTGTGTGCCCTGCCCTGCCCTGCCATGCCTGCCCCTGTCTCTGTTGCGGTTGTTGTTGCTGCTGTTCACTCTGTAAAATTAGTTTTGCACTTTGTACATTGTCAGTGGCATTCTTTACATTTCTTGTCCTGCCTCTCCTGCCTGTCCTGCCCTCTCCTCGGGACACTCCGACTCCGGTTGCGACTCCGTCTGCAGGTCGAAAGTTTCGGCAGTTGTGTCCCCAGCTTTGGTCCTAACTCGGTTAAGGTTCGGGCTCGGGCACCCCACAGCTGACACTGGCTGAGGCGTGGTCCCTCTCCCTGTCCCTGTCCCTGCTCCTGTCTCTGGCTCTCGATCTGGGTGCTTCAGCCTGTCATGTTGCACATCTGCTGTTTCTGTTTCTGCCTCCCCCTGTCTGCTGTGTATTAGTTACCAAAGCGACTTTCACGTGGCTTGTTGCCTGCCGCAGACAAAACTATGCACATTTAACGCTAAATGGGTTGTCTGACACTCCCACTTCCCAGTTGCCAGCCTCTTCCTTGGTGCCTTCGTAAATCAGCTCTGGCCAAAGCTTTGAAATTTATTTAAATGCCCAAAAGCTCGTAATAAAAGAGCCCGAGACAGACGTAGATTTATGCACCCATATGCCAAGTGGCATGTGGCATGCGGCATGCGGCATGAAGCATGTGAAGTAGGCAACACATTTTGGGTCCAGGCCTAAGCCCCGTCTGTACTTGGCACTGATTGCTAGACACACACACACACCACTACCACACACAGACACACATGTGCATTCAGTTTCATTTGCAGCTTACAGCAGCGACCGTGCCACACTGGCCCGTGCCACACCGCTCCCCACGCACTTAGCCAAATTGCAGTCGGCTTGGCCAATGTCTTCGCGCAGTCGCCGTGCCGTCGTAAAGCGTTAAAACCGCATTTGCAAACTAACACCATGACACACACACACACAAACACACACACACCCACACATGCACCACCACCCATAGTCCTCCGTTACTTGGAGCAGTCCCTTGCTGCTGCTGCTGCAGCTTTTGGTGCGTTTTTAAAATGTAAATCCCAGAAATCTTATGCACATTGTGCAAAGAGAGAGACCAGCGTCAAACCTCCCCACTCCCCCTCTCCTTCACCGGCCACCCTTTGCTGCTGCTGCTGCTTCTCTGTGTCTCTGCCTCTGCCTCTGCCTTCGTTTGCCTTTGCCATGGCTTATATAAAATTTTGTAAAATTGCATTTACACCACAAACACATTTGCATTTGAAATGCGTTGCCAGTTGTTGTTGTTGTTGTTCTTGCTGCTGGTAGTAGTACAAATACAAGAGTCCCGGATCGCATGCCCCGCCGGCGGACAACCCAATCGGACATGTCCATTCTACAGTGGTACAATATCTTCAAGGAAATGCCAAGGAAATCACTTAAGCCTTTAAAGCTATGTGGCTTTAATTTTTCAGATATTCTTCTTTTGTCCGACTTAAGAATTTTAGGTAGGAAGCGCTAAAGTCACTCGCTTAAAAGATTTAGATACCAGACATTACTCGCCTTAAAGATTGTCCTCCTATGTATGTAGGAGTGGCAGCCCTTTCACTAGCTGAGCAATCGCCGATCTATCCATCCAGGATAGACTAAGAAGATCTATCGATGGGTCAGGAAGAGTTTTATTTCGGCAGCAAGAAAACGCTCGTAAAAAGTATATGAAAAACATAACTTTAATCTACTACAAACGAAGAATAGATATTATATTCCATTGAATAATATAACGAGCAGGCTCGTTCTGGAACAGGTTTTTACTCACTTATAGAGATCCCTACATGTATTTGCCACTAAATTTTCATGTCCTTTGGCTGCAATTTCCATAGATTTGTGGTAAGGCATGTTTGTTCTTATGGCACTTAAAGACTTCTCTTCAGAGAAGTGTATGCCAAAGCATGTTCAATGTGCATTCAAAGCCATTCAACGTGTTCAACCACATCTCAGCAGCTAAGTGAATCCGAGACCTGCTTCAGGGTCCGTTCCACTGTTCATTTGTCGGAGGTCCAGTCGGTAGTCGGTAGTCGGCAGACGGCAGTCGGTAGTTTCTTGCATTTGTTTAGCTTGCAGCATTTCGAAGCCTGGAAATCCTGTTTAGCAATATCCTTGGCCCACAACATGTTTGGAGCAACAGCAACAGCACATGGCCAGCACATGGCCAGCACTTGTGCCTCTTGGCAGGCTTTAATCTGGCTACGAGCTCCGTTTGTGAATGGCGCATTAATTTAATCGAAATGTCCATTGGTAGGGAAATTATAATGCGGCTTTTGATGTGTCAAAGGAGCAGTGGGCGAGGCGTGATTACGTCTTTGACACCCTCTCAAAGGGAAAGCTCTCCCTCGAGCGCCTGGCAACGCAGGACTCCGACTCGGACTCGGGACAGTGATTACAGCTTGAGACGCAATTTAATTATAAATAGCGCCAATTAATCAGACCTTTCTGCCCAAGCCCAATCCCAGGCCGAAGCCATTCTAATGCTCAAACACAATGACACCTTGCGACAGGGACAAGGACAGGGACAGAGACGGAGACAGGACAGAGACAGTCCAAGAAGCCAGCCATTGTCTTCGGCCATCTCTCTTTCCCGGTCTGGTCTCGCTCTTGGCCTGCTTTGCAGGACCATGCAGCCAGGTCCAGGCCACGCCCATCGTTTTGCATAACTTAAACTTTTGCCAAAGGGTTGTCGAGGTCCTGTTGTTCGCGTTGTTCGCGTTGTTCGCGATGGTCATGCTGGTCGTGCTGTTCGTGTCGTTGTCGCTGTCGTAGTCCCTCCGTTGCGTTAATTTGATTTAAGCATTTATGGCATGCGGTCCCGCTTAGTGCCTGCCATCTGGCCGTGGCATGAGGTCAGCGTTAAAGCCAACCGCCATTACACGCTTGCCACAGACACGTCAATATAGCCAGCATTGCTCGGCTTTGGTTTTCGCTTTCTCCTGCAGTCAAAATACCCTCAATACTCGTCCTTTAAAAACGGAAACTACAGAATGTTTCCTTTCTGTTGTGACGCCCCCATTCAGACGAGCTCAATCCCCAAATTCGAGGTGTCTCCGCGTATATTTCGCTGCTGTTTTACCACCACAACAATTTTCTGCAGCTTGTTATGCATTTAACCTGCAAAACTGAAACCGCTGTCAACGCGGCAGAACAGAGAGATGGAAAAAAAACAAAGAATTTTCCACAGCGAAACATCAAACGACCTTCGCACATATTTCATGCCCGAAAAGCCCCACCTCCCTTGGTGACTGTTTTTCCGCCTGCCCATTTTGTATATGCGGAAAGTTTTCTTTTTGCCCCTTTCGGGCTTTCTATGCGGTGGCATCTACATCAGCCGCAGTCGCAGCGGCAGCAGCCGCCGCCGCCGCCGCATCATCAGAAGCCGCAGCCGCAGCAGCAGCAGCAGCGAGTCGCGTAGAACGCATAAATTTTATTCAATTTCTGTCATTTCGCGGAAATTTCACAAAATGTATAAACACATCACTCCCGTCTCTGTTGCTGTTGCTCTGAGCCGAACCAAAAACCGCATACCACACCTGAGCCGCATCGAACCAAATCCCAGAACAGGCCCAGGCCCAGGCCCGGGCCCACAATCAGAACCAGGGCCAGAGCCAGGCCCAGGCCCATGCTTTTCTGCCTGCATTGTACATTTGTGGTTGTAGGGGCTTTTTTCGGGGGTCTGACTGAATGTAAATGTATCTGTATCTGTATCTGTGTGCTGTCTATATAGGTGTGAGTGTGTGTATTTGTGAGTGTGAGTATGGATGGTAGGTATTGCCTATATGTGTCTGGGTGTGTGTGTGTTTGTACGCTTAACCTGAGCGTTACGTATACGCCGCATGTGCCACATGGCCAAAAAGCACGCGCGCCAAATATTATTTTCAGTTTTGCCAAACACACACACACACACACACACACACTCGAGCAGCGGAAAAATATTTTGCGCTTAAAGAAGCGCCAGGAAACGACAACGGATGTGGCACAAGGAATGCAAATAAAGCAGAGGCAAAGGCAGAGGCAGAGACAGCGACAGCGACAGCGACAGGGTCAGAAATAGAACCCTTGAGCATAAAAGGGGCACAAGGAAAACCCCATAAGACGCTGCCTCTCGAAGCCACAGAAGAGTGGAAAACAGAAAGGGAGGACAGAGGACAGAGGCCAGAGGCCAGGGATTGGGGAATGGGGAAAGGGGGATGGGAACGGAGATGGAGACGGAGTACTCTGTGGCCGGGGCGAGTAGACGAGCTAAGTAAATTTTCAAAACATTTTGCTCGTCGTTGCGCTTTTGTCGCATTAGCGTACGTGATAACGTCATGGAAGAGCGTTCCCAACAATAGCCGGGAAAAAAACAACAAGCAAAGCTAACCCATATGTACGGGATATGGCAGGATCTAGTACACGAGGATACGTATGTGTTTGCATCTACTTATTTTGCAGACTCTGCTCGATTTTTGCTCTCCTCGCTATCCGTATTGAATTTATTTTCCCGCCGCTCCTTTCCCACAGTATCTAACACGCCTCCCGACCCCCCTCTGATGGCCCAAAACAGGCCATGAATAACAAGAGCAAAAGCAAAAGAAAGAAAAAACTAAGGACTACGGAAATCCAGATCTTATCGACACAAACATAAACTTTTTTCGAAGAGAAAGTTTTAAAGTTACAGCGAAAAAAAAAATGTATAGACATCCGGATGGCTTCAAGTGAAATTTTTGCACGAATTTCAGCCAAAAATTTCCTCATAATTGATGGCTTTGGTTAAGCTGAAAACCCATCGATGCCCCACTTTGAGGCACTTGACTGAAGCATTAGAGGAAAGTTTTCCATATAGTATATACGTATGCATATATTATATATATATATTTAGCGCTGTCTGCGAGGCTGGAGTCGACGCTCCGCCACAAATCAATGTAAATGGCATGCATACATTACTCATACGCAGTGTGGCACAGTCCTTTGGCCCTTTGTGGGGGTGAAGGAGGGATAGAATGCGCTGGCAGGGATTCGAAAACTTGCAGCTAATGATGCTTCAATTGCTGCTTCTTATGAGTTGCAAAACGTTGAATGAATGAGCGCCATTGCATTCAATGGGCCACAAGAGTGTGTTGGCTCAGACGAGGGCGGCGGAGGGGAGCGAGGATGCAAGACCTTCAAGTGCAGCAGCAGAAGGATCAGAGCGGAGCTCCTGGCACGGCTGCCACAGCTACTGCTGTTGCTGTTGCTCCAAGTAAGTGCCAGGAGACGTTGCTGCCACACAGAAAGTGGATGTGGATGTGGATGGAGATGTGGATGTGGATGACGATGATGATGATGACAACAACGACGATGTTGATAATGATGCATGCTGCAAATCAATTTTGTTGTATTATGCCAAAAGTGTGCACAGAGCCCCGGGGGAAAGTGCAACAGCCATCAAGGGAACGGGGCAGGGACCGAGTGAGAGGGAGGAGAGGGATCAGCTAACATTAGCAGCACAGAGGTTCCACCCAGACGCTCAGATACTCAGACGCTTTTATGTGTGCGTCTGTGTGTGTGTGCGGCCCTGCTCGTTGAATGATTTTCAGCTATTTCTATTTTTTGGTTGAATTTTCCTCCATTTTGCTGGGTTGCTTTTTATGCACAACGCCACGCCACGCCCCCATTGCAATGCCAGGCGGTATTTTTGCAGCCATGTGGCGTGTTGCAGCCGTCCCCTCCGCTCTGCTCTCTGGCGACGCCTCTTCCACGGGATCTGCTCTATTGGCAATGTAACAAATGTTGCACTTTCCCACTTTCCCGGCTGCTGCTGCTCCACATTTTTTCTTTGCTCGGGAATTAGTGCCATTGCCTTGGGATATATGTATCCAGTATCCAGTATCTGGATTGTACACGCATTCCTCTCTCTATGCGCTGCTCGGGTCTGTTGTGGCCGCGGGGAGGGGGTGGGGTATTTTCATTAGAAACTATTTTCATTGAAACGCCAATCCCTCGCATTGATGCACGTAGCATTCCGCATTGGCCCTCGGTCTGTGCCATTTTGGATCCTCAATTATTTTCGACTGCGATTAAGGGCTTGAATCATAACACAATTTCCGACTAATATTGATGATTGCATTTATTGCTGATTCCACTTGAGGGATATCACATATTTGCTCCATTTGAAATGCAATTAATTAATAATTTACAACAGAAGAAGTTGTCTTTGACGATTTTAATGAACAGAATTCAAACAATTCAAACGCAATTAAACACAATTCTCCAGCCACAATGCCACAACACTTTCTGTTTGCACAGCAGGGAAAAACGCGAGGGCGAAAATTTATTGACAGAACTTATAAAAACGAAAACAAATTGATTTTCCCCGTTTAATTGCAATCAAAACTATTTTTATGCTCAAAAACACAAATAGATCAAATAAAAAATTATGTGAAATTCATCATGAAGTTCTGTAAATGAAATTGAATTGATTTTCGTTTTGGGTTTTCAAAGTTTCATGACCCTAAAACGATTTTATAATCGAAAATCAAAGCGAGTTTGATGGATACAAAGGCAACAAGAAAGGGGAGTGTGAGAGAGAGAGAGAGAGAGAGATAGTAGAGCAAGAGACAGATAGAGTGAAAAAAGAATAAAGCACAACTTGGCCTTCTTCTTTTTTCCTATGTCCGATGTGGACATTGCCAAACTGTTACAACATTTTCATTTTAATCTTATTAAAATGTTACACGCTGCACCCCACTCCAGCCATCTCTCTCTTTCTCTATATCTCTCTCCCTCTCTCTCTCTGGCTGGGCACAATTTGATATTGAAATAAGTTTTTAAATTAATTTTTTGTTAGCCAAAGTTGGCCAAACTGAACTGAATGGTGCTCTGCCTGGCTGTGGGCCCTCGATATTTCCTTCACTTCACTTCTCCACTTTTGTTGTTGTGCGGAAAGATGCTGCCAGGCGAAATGGGCGTGTGAATGGACCAATTGTGCTCCATATTGATTGAATCGACAGCGACAATGATGGAGAGAGTGAGAGAGTGCCGGCGATGTGTATGAACAGCAATTGTTGGCTATTTGTTGCTGCAAAATTGAAAAACTTTTTCCTGCTGGCCCTGCTGGCCTGCCGGCCCTGCCGCTGATTGACAGAAGTGTAACAAAAATCGTAATTAAAACATAATTGTTGACTGCCTAAAGCAAACGTCTTAAACTAAGAATGAAGCTCAGCTTAAAGTTTAAGCTTTAAAGACCATAAAGAAGAAAGATTTAGCCTCAAGGACCTTTATTTTCTAGGAAAAATTTCTATACTGTTCGCTCTTATTGTCGATCGCTGAATGAATCGCACTCAGAGTATCGCATATGACTTAAAGGTTATCGGGGTATCGGTAAGGGTACTCTGGTGTTGCCTTACAATATCGTATATACAGACCATTCAGAAATCCTTCCCTTGAAGGCTTCTCCTCAAAATTATATTACCTCTCACCAGGGTACCCCCAAAAAGTATGCAGCTTTTTCCAATGCCACAATTGCGTGTTTATTTATGAAAATAATAATGTAATGTGCCCCCAGCCGCCGCTTGTAGTGCACCGCCGTCGACTGCCCCCAAAAAGTTGTTCGTCAGTTTTTACCAACCCGCATTCCCCATCGCCCTCCCGATCCCCCCCCACCAGCAATGGCAGTTTTGTCTGTTTGAATTTCGTGTGCATTCCATTTGCCACATTGTTGAAACGCTTTTCACATGCAGCTGCATGGTGCTGGATGGTGCAACGCCTGCACCCCCTAGCGCATAAATCACATAAAACAACGTTCTCTGATTTTTCGCATATGATATTTGTGATTTCCGGCGGGTGAAAGCAAAGAAGTAGATGGCACAGCCATGCAATGGAGTTCCCCGGAAAAGCCAACAAACATTGCAGTACATACAGTACACACTCGTAAAAAGATAAAGATACAAAGCCAAGCCAAACAGAACCGAAAACTGTTCTGTGATGAGCAATAAAAATCAGAATACAATGAGAGAGAGGAGACCACTGAATTATTACATGGCATTTCGTTCCATGATTTGTTATGATTCCTCCCGCGATGTGTGATTGCGACGACGACCACGACTCCTGCAACAATGCAATGCATTTTATGCTGCCATTAAAGCATCCCCCCGTCAGACTCCATTTTTTCCGTGCGTACATGCTGTGTGCACTTCCTGTTCCTTGTTTCCCGGCAGCTCGAATGCATTTTGATTTTCCTGCTGATAAAGCTGCGAGAAAAATAATTTAGGAAACACACACAAGTTATTGTTGGGTAATCCAGGAGCTCATTGCTTATATCTCTCTACGGCCATTTGCCATTTTTATTTCATTTGCCGCCCCACACAGACAGGCGACATTTTTCAATTTACTTCGGGACACAGACTCCGACACAGGAAAAAGGAGAAAATAACTTGGAAAACCCTAACTTCTGAGCTCGCTTCGGCGCAAATTTACACATTTTTCTGCCACATTAAGCGGCACAAGCCCGAGCCTTGGTCTGGGCCAGGGATTGGGTTGAGTTGGGTCGGGTTTCGGGACTGGGGGAATTCCCTAAAGTGCAATAAACATGCGCGCTACAGTCGCACACATACACATATGGACACTTTCCCATGGCCCACTTAAATTTCAGCAAGAGGAGCGAATGGGAAATGTGAGAGAAGAGTCTGCTATAGGAGTCGGAAACGGCCAAATACCCTGGGATTTAAATATTGATTTATGAATTACAAATTTAAGGATTTTTTTCAATATTATTTCAGTAAAGCTTGAGCTTATATTTGATGGGTTTGACATATGCAAAATATACAAGTTTATGCTGGGAAATTTGTTGATAGAATTGAGCCCTATTCCCATGATGTCCAAATGCAAGTATATAGACAGAAAATCCTGCAATTTTCGACTTATCTGTAGGGTTATCATTAGGATTTTAGTTCATAGATATAGGCCACTCTCAGGGCATTGTCCAACCGTCCCTCAAAGACAATCATTGTCTGCGACGCAATTAGCGTGTCGTTCTTTCTCTTTCTTACCCACACAGATTGCCGCAGAGGAGCACACTCAACGCGCGCTCTCTTCGTCTTGTCCGTTTTGATCCTCTCTGAGCGAGCAGTCTCTCTCCCTACGCACTCTCTCGCTCACACAAACACAGCAGCGAACGGGAATGATCATGCACAGCAATGGGACAAAAGACAGGATTAATCATGCTCAGGGCAGTGTCCCATTCAGTTCAATTCAGAGTAGATCCCCCAAACGATCCCACTGTTTATTTATTTATGAAACTACAGACAGCTTTTGCCTTAAACCATCAATCTCCTTGCCAGGGTAGCAGCAACTTTTCCAGCTCCCAATTTCATCATCGTATATAAGCAGACGCAGACTAATACAAAAATGAAATAAACTTCAAATAAGCGGGCGAACCATTTTGAAGATAGCTTACTGTCTGGCTGTACAATATATTATTATATTTTGCACCATTTCGTTGGACTGGTGTTAAAAGAGCAGAGCAGGCAGCACTTTAAAGGCAACTAAACTAAAGTGTCGTGGCCCCAATCTTGGGGCGAAAGTTTTCTGTTTATCCTTGTCTCTTTCCATGTCCTTGTATTCTCCTACGTATATATCGGTATATACATTTGTAGCTTTCTCCTTGTTAAACACTCAACGGTTAAGAGCTGCACAAATATTTATTGTGTCATTGATTTTGCCGCTAAGCCGTGTCCCGTCTTGAGCTCCTTTTTCCGTATTTGCTGAGAGAACTGCTGCTGCTGCTTCTGCTGTGTAGGAGAGTGTTGCTGCTGGGGAAAGTGCCGAGGCAAATATTAAATATCAGCCAGAGAGGTTTAAAGTCAAGTCTGATTGGATGTGAAATTAAATGTCACGCAGTGGATGCATTTAATTGAGTTCTGCAGCACCGAAGATCGGCTCGGGAAGGGACAAAGACATTCGAAAACTAATTTCCACTCAAATCAGATGTAAAGCCGATTGAAGTACACCTTTGAGTGCACAAAACTGATTTGATTAAATATTATTGCAACACCAACACGTTCCGCTCCCACGATGTTAATTAATTAAAATTTGCGATCTCTTTTCCCTCTTTGCAGGTAAGTCGCCGTCGCTGTCGATGGGCAGATAGTGGATGCAATTTATGTCCGGGTATGTCAATATATCAGCCAATAATTTGCGTATGACTTGTCAGTGGTTTAATTAAAATGAACTGCACCATAAAGAGCAAACATACACAGAGATACAAACAGATGCAGACATCGTACAAACGGACAGCGGGGAGTGGGAAGCGGGAAGGACCGGAGGTAGAGATGCCCTGGACAGCCAATGGCGTGTAAATAAAACTAATCCCGGGCTGAGCGACCGCATAAATCAACCACAATCCGGGCGGGAGGTTCGGTCCCGGGGTCCAGGCCTGGACGGACTCTGTCCGACAGTTGATCAGCCAGGCGAATGTAATTATAAATCATCGGCTACTCGACTCGGCCGCACACAAATGCAATATAAAAAGTACCTGCAGGCCTAATTGGCTCAGCATGAGTGGGAATGCACAATATGCATCAATAATTCATGAAATTAAATAGCTTCCTTGGCAGCCAGCAGGGGGTGAAGTCGCAGCCAGGGAGTGGGTGGGGGCCATCACGGGGCGCAGGATGAGCACTTGATAGACTTAACTTGTCTGATATGTTCATATCATGTCACTCATACGCACCGCACTGCACCTGTCACATAAAAACCAGACACGTGGGAGCTTACACACAAGCGCGCACACACACACACAGATATGTGTACATATAGTAGCCAAATGAGATGACAGCTTCATAATAATAAATTAAAATATTAGCGCTTAATTAAAATTATCAATTCTCTCAAACCACCAGCGATTTGTCACCGAGGTGTACATGGGTCCCATCAGCACTCTCTACCCCACACACGCACACTCTTCCTCTCCGCACTAACACACATGTTCTCGCCTCTCTTTCGAACATAAATCATAAACCACACCAAAATATCGCCCACTTTCTGCCTTTGGCTCAACATTGTACGCGCGTGTCCGGGGCTTAAAAATAGGATATACTCGTACTCGTCGTCGTACTCGTCCTCGTCCTCGTATAAATTTTTCAGCCAAATCCATATTTATTTAATGCCACACAATAACAATTAATTAAGTGACGTAGCATCATTGTTTGTTTAACGCTTTGGTTGCACGGCTGGCCCGCGGCCTTGTCTCTCATGGGATACACGAAATCGACCGAATAATGTGATGGGAGGGGTGGGGTAGGCGATAACGTTATACGATAAAATAATCTAAATTTAGGTTGACCCAAAAAGTGTTAAAGAGATAGAGCTTGAAGCTAGGAATGCATATAAATTGATGATTTATTGGTGGTCAATTTATGGAAAAATCCATCAAATTATGACTATGGGATAGAGACGGGGATCCAAGAAATTGGACTAAAACTAGAACGTTTAAATTTAGCTAAAAATACTTCAAATTACATATAAATTGGTAAGGGGTTGAAATGGTAGAAAACTTCAACCTTTTGCTCGATATATCTCCAAGTACAGCCATTGTATGGAAACGAACAAAAAATCGTATTAAAGATCATACAATTATCTTTTGAACCCACTAATAGTTTTGAGTATTCGCTCTGCAAATAAGGAGTATAAATTATAAAAGTGCGCAGGGCATTAAGTCGAAGTTTTTGAATTTTAAAAAAATATTTTGGGGTTATATGGAAAATTCTAAGAATGAGGATCGATTGTTTTTTTTGTGCTTGACCCAAAGAAAGTAATATATGAAAGTGATCTGCTTAAATAAATATAATAAGTACAATTGCAAAATAAAAACATCAATCATGGAAAAACCTCCAAAATTCCTTGGGCAATCACACCGAACCGAATGTACATCTTACTTAGAGTTTATCTTGACCTCAAAAAGAATTAAACATGAATGTCCTAAATTGTGGTGAGAAACATCTTAAATTAATAAGGGACTGGAAAATAAATTACACCATAAGGACATCAATCTTTGTACGGACCAGAGAGCGAAACTATGCAATTCCTAGTCAAACCCAAACCAAAACTAAACTCTGAACTAACGAACTTCCCAGCACATTTCCCAGCTCATTTTTCACCTTAGTTAACTGACTGCAAACAGGATTCGATTGCAGTGCCCTTTGCATATGGACGAGCAGTATCCATAAATCAATCAAGCTCAGTTGCAGACCCCTCCAGCCGTGCCCCAGAGGACTAATCAGAGTCCTGGTCAGTCCTGGTGGAGTAGCAGCAAGTGTCGTTCTAATGAGTAAACGGCATCGATTTCCGTCTGCAGTAACTCAACTTCAACATACGAAATTCAATCTATTCCGAATGCAGTCCTCCCCTCCGTTCGTACACCTTTACCCTAACAAGTGTTTACAGTTATTAATCTGATTAAATTTAACGTGCAATGCCAGGGGGTAGCATAGTCGAGTTACAGGCACAGATATAGATACAGATATAGACAAAAACGGAAACGCAGCTACTGGTAACTGGTACTATCTGAATTTGCACGTTATCTGCTGCTGTATCTGCTGCTCCTTCATTTCACTCGAAACTTTTCAAGTGCCCATATAAGTAATGACATATCAGTCTGACGACGACGACGACGACAACGAGGACTGTTCTTACTCGCATATGGAAGTGGGTGTATCTCTGTGAGGGTGTGGCTGCTGGAAGCGTGGGTAGAGTGCTCCTGAAACTGGCTTCTTGTCAGTCGTTTTGCCAATTGACAGCATGACAAGTGAGCAGCATGAGAATTCAACTCGTACATACAGCCAGAAATATGTAAAGTCAAAAAACAAAACGAGAAAAACCCCACCATCCATCCACCATCCATCCACCATCCAGCCAGAAAAAAAGACCCAAAAAATGTTGGCTATGAAAAGTTTTCTGCTGCGACAACTTTTACTTAACTTTTGCCTGCAAATGTGCAACTCTCAGCCTCTCATATATTCCCATAAAGTATATATAACTCTATATATATGGAATAAATTTATATACCGACTATATGGAATCTGTGTGCTGTGGGCGTGTGTGTCCTGCTCAATCTTGCCGAAAGAGATTTAATTAATCAATTAAAGCGATAACAAAGTTTTTTGCCCAGCTGGGGATACGACCAAAAACAGAAAATGTAACAAGTAAGAATGATATAGTCGATTATAACGACTATGGGATACCTACTGCCACGAGATTTTATTAGAGGAAAATGCGTATGAAAAGAAAGGAGATTTCTGCACTAGTATTAGGGGATTCTGTGGATCTATTTTCCAAATTCCAGAGCTTTTTAAATTGCCTCTCGCTCTGATAGGCTCGTGATACACCGCGAATACATATACCCTTCCATTGGGAGATGGTAAAAACCAAAAGTAGGAAACCACAAATAAATCCAAATGTCACAAACTGTTTAACAGTTTAACAAAAAGCATTGGGCATAAAACAAATGCATTTGTTGCCCACTTTTTGGGCCCCGGCATTTGCATATTGAATTTGCCCCTGCCCGGACCCGGACCCGGACCCGGACACGGACACGGGCTTAGTCGAGTGAAATGCCATAAATACTCGTATGCACATGACATTATTTATGTGACAGATTTGATTCTTTTCGGACTGCCCTCGAACCCACTTGGGCGGCATAAATTCCAATTAGAAGCTGTTTTTCTGTGGATGGGTCGATGTTTAATGCAGTACTCCAATAAATATTAAGTGCATTGTGGTCGGAAACGGTTGTTTGTGTCGTTGCCTCGAGCCGTGCGGTTGCCCAGCTCACAAAGGACATCAAGTGGATTTGATCCATTTAGTTCGTCAATCTGGGCCCCAAAATCCCTGTGAAATTAATTGAAAAATAGTTTCAGCTTCACAAAGCTTGTTATGAAACCTCAAAACCATTGAGTATCTAACACTTCCTTTTGGGGCAGAGCTGCCCTGCCCTTCTCACTCTTTCTTTCTATGCATCTATTTCCCTTGGTTGTTTGGGGCAGCAATGCCTCGCTCTCTCCCACTCTCTCTTTGTGTGTTGTCTTTTGTGGTAAGAGCATGCATAAAATATGCCAATGTTCTGTTCCCAGAGGCACCGACAACGCATTCATCACCATTTGCTTAAAGTGCCGACTCCACACGCAAAGAGGGAGAGGAGAGAGTGCGAGAGAGAATCACACGCAAAGCCCCAATGCAACTTCAGTTCATCCGGAGTGAACATTTTTTAACACTCATACGCCCCGTCCGACGGCTGCCGTCGCACAGCACAAGACACTCTGCCATGCAGCTCCCTCGCATCAGACAGCTCTCTTGTTTTCTCCCAATATTTTGTCATATTCCCCCATTGTTGTTGCCGTTGTTGTCTTTTAAGGTTCATCAAAGCTTCAACATTGTTTGGTCACAGTTGTTGGCCATCTCCCTGCCACCCAATCCGTATCCTGCCTGCCCCAGCCTCATCGTTCGTCATACTTCCGTAGCTGTCTTGTGAAATTTTTCCTGTGGGAGTTAAAATATGCACAAACTGATGCAACACAACCCCCTCTCCCCCCCCTCGCACACGACCCTGGTGTAGGGATGACTTTTTCGCTTCGGTCGGGACCAGAGATGCCAGGCCCGGGAATGGCATGGCACGGCATGGCCAGGAGAGAGCAGAGCAGAGCAGAGAGTCTGTGCAACCGAGTAGTTATGCTCCAGTGCATGTGCAACTTGTCTGTTGTTTATGACGCCCTCTTCTGCCTCAGCCTCGGCCTCGGCCTCAGCCACTGCCTCCATTCCCTGTGGGTGTTGTTGGGCGCCGGTTGTGGGTATATCTCTGTGTGTGTGGATGCGTATGTCGTCGACGTTGTCGTCGTCATCATCATCATCAACATCATCATACGTCTCGGTTTCGTGCGGGACTCACAAGCATATCATCTACATAGAGCAAAGCGGTATGAACAGAAAGGACATGGCGGAGGGGAAGGAAGCGGATGGTTAGAGAAATGGAGGAGGATCTCAACACTTTGCCTGGGCATCAAATGGAAACCACTTTGACTGCTACTGTTCCTGCTCCCCTTGCCGTAGAGAGGGAGTGAGTCTCTGGATTGGGGTGGGGGCACTTTTTAGAATTTATCCTTTTATTCGGGCCTAAGCGTCACCTCCCTTTCATCCCCTTACGCTGGCTTCTACATAAATTCGAATAACCCTGTGCATGGAATAACGAGAATGACGTTGAAATTTCCCATAAGCGAAAAGTCTCATTCGATGCGAACGAAACGAATAGAAAAGTTTTGATTTGATATTTTAGAACCTGCAAATTTAATATTATCAGATAGCGCAGGTGATTCCCATGAAAAATCTAGCTTTTCCGTAGTAAGTTTAAAGAAAAATTTAATTTTTTACTCAATTTTGTATATATTTTTCGTTTTGGCCCTTCCCATTGCCTGGCTTTAATGAGGTATCTCTCTTTACTTTCATTTTATAAGCCAACACCTCCAATCAGGATACATCTCCCCTGTTTTTTTTGCTGCGGTTAAAGTTAAATATGTTTTTATATTCATGGAACGATGGCTGGCTTCGTGGCCAGAAGGGTTAAGGTGTGAAGCGCTGCTGGATATCGACAGGGCGACATGGTGCGGAAACCCCACCCTGAAATACCCAAACAAATTACAATTTTTAATTAAATGCATGTAGGAGTATGTGGCAACCCTGGCTGAGGGTATCCCATTCCCTCCCCTCCCCGCCTGCCATCTTCTGCCATCTATCTAGCTTTGCTCATTTCGTGCATTTCCAGCAGCAGTCCAATAAAAGCAAATATTTTTCAATAAAATTGCATTTTTCTATGGAATTTATTGAAGTTGCACGAAATGGTGGCAGCGGCATGTGGCAGGCGGGGGGTGTGGCGTCGGGCTGGCTGGGGGTACATTTCGTTGAGATTGTTTGCTGTGAGTAATGGCCCAGACAAATGGCAACCAACTCAGCAGCTTGCCATATCCACAATCCCTTCAATCTCCGGCTCTGCCACGGAGGCTCAAGCCCCCCCTAAGACCCCCATCCACAGCCCCTATGGGGAACGAGTTATTCCCTTGTGAGGACGTTGGCATGCAGATCATTGCAGCGAGAGAAATATTATTATGCCAGCATTATGTTCACAATGTTGTCTGCCGTTAAGTCAACGGCAACCACTGCCAGAACGGCAACATTTGCGGCAGCAACAGCCCCACCACAAAGGCTGGGAGACGTCCTGGTGGGCCCCGGGTGCCGAGAAGTCAGCTTGCGCAATGGAAATCATACATTTTACGGCTTGTCTAGCCAAGTGTCTAGCTACCGAATGCAATTGATGTACATATCTTGCAGAAGGAGAATGATCGTGTGACGGCTGATGGACACAGCCTCTAAGCTTGATTACAAATATTATTCTCAGTGTATTCTGAGCTGTACTGAGCTGAGAGCTGAGATTGTTCGCAGTGTTCCCCTTCGTTGCCTTCTTTGCGATTTACCGTTTGTTATTACGCACTGCCTGTCCCATCGCTGTGCATGATTATTCTCGTTCGCTGGCTGACCCATTGCTGTATGGGTGTGAGCGAGAGAGTGCGTAGGCAGACAGATACCTCGCTCAGAGAGGATCAAAACGGACAACAAGAAGAGAGCACGCGTTGAGCGTGTTCCTCAGCGGCAATGTGTGTGGGTTAGAAAGAGAAAGAGTGGCACGGTTATTGCGTGGGACGGTTGGGCAATGCCCTGAGAATATTTGCGGTTTCTGAGTATTTTTTCCACACAGCTGCCCGGAGTAATTTGCTGTTTGCATTCTAATAGAATCTCGGCTGATCCTTAGCTATCAATCAATGAATGTATTCTGCTCACTTTATATCTAGAGTAGAGAAAATTCCCTACCCCAGGCAGGAAATCTTTTCTTACGTGAAAGTGTCTGCTTGAAAACCTTCATCAATGACTATTTTTCTGCACCGTTTCCCGCCAACTTTCTCATCCAGAAAAATGCCATAGAAAAATATAAAAAATCATTTCATTGCAACTGCATTTTGGCCCCAGCTTTGACGCCGTCGAAATTCAATAAAATTCACTTAGTTCGCTTGCACTGCACGCATAATTTCCGCCGCTTTGTGGAACGACCGACCAGCAGCAAACAACCGCAGCAGAAAATGTCAGCAAATGCCTGCGCGTTGGTATGTGTGTGTGTGTGTGTGTGGGTGTGTGCGAGCATGAAATTAAATTCCATGCAAACAACAATAACCCTTTGAGGATGGATCAAAAACCATCTAGAAACGGAGCCACTGCAATAATACTCTCCGAGCCGGGGCCAGAGCGCCGGATGGCCAAGTGGCCGCAGGGCGAAAGGGTGTTCGCGCGGCAGCCAAATAAAGTGAATCGAATTTAATGTCAAAAGTGCAGCATATAATTGGCTTAATGCTGCGGGAGGAGGATCATGCTCTTGCGGGTGGCTGATGGTTTCCGGGCCCCGCTATGCAATGCTATAAACTGCAGCTGCCACACGGCAACGCCCTCACCTGTCGACCCGACCCGACACGACCCCGCCCGCCCCCTCTTCGCCCAGCTATTGCCTTTGTGCGTTCAGCGTTAAAAGCGCAAAATTCAATTTCGTTTTATTGTTCGTTAGTTAAACGTGTGGCAGGACGGCGAGGGGGGGGGGAGCTACTGGGCGGGGTAATTGCATTTTGCAGGGGCACCACAATAAAAGCTACACCCAAAAGACACCGACGCGTATGAGCAATGTGAAAGGATACAAACGGAAGAGAGCCGGGCTCAACGGGGGGGGGAGCCATCACTTTTCATATGCTCTTGTGTGATGACAAGCAAATCTTAGCCCAATGTCAAACCAAAGCCAAAGCCAGCTCATGAGCAAACCAACAGCCAATTTTCAATGAAATGACAGTGTCCGAAAGCAGGCCAAATGCCAAATGGCAGTGCACCAATCGAAGACATGGCCTGGCCCCCAGGTCTGTACCTTTACCTTCGACTGGGCCCTGCCATGCCGTGCAGCCAGCCAAATGCAGCATAATTGACCCACTTAGCTCCGGGGGGTTCGGAATCCATTTGCCCTGCCTTTGTGGTTACGCCTGTATGCCGTGTGCCCACTTGTCGTTGATATGGAATAGCCAGGTCCCATCAGCCTTCGACAGAAACCGGCAGTCAGGCACCGATATTGGTCGGACCTTCGATTGGGAGTGCAATTATGGGGGGGCCACGCTTTGATGTTCAAAATCTTGAGGAAGAACAGTAGCAACGATATCCTCTTTCCCTTTGCAATAACATGATTTCTTGGCAATAAATCCAATCCCAATCCCACTTGTTCCCATTTTAAATACCATCGATAAGATATTCACGGCTAAATATAGATAGCAGGCCCCTCTCGGTGGGGGCGGGTGGCAACTTGTTTATCCCTCTGCCACTTACTGGAAGATTATCAAAGGCAGCCAGACGCCTCTCCTCCATTCAGCATTTATCACATTTTCGGTAGAATCTCTTATTCATATGCTAAAGGACAATGCAGCGTACCTTCACGAGCGAGCATTTCGCACATAAATTTTCCAGCATTTTCCAGCATTTTCCAGCATTTTTGTCACAATTTCTTATCTCATAAGCATAAAATTAACAACCAACCAAAATGGCGTCAAAATCAAGAGTAAGCCCACGATGGTAACGCACCAGAATGTCGATGGAGCTGGGATGGAGCTGCTCGGAGGAGGGTAACCGAACATTATTTAAAATCGACGCCTGCGGCGCAGCTATAAAAATTTGTGCGCGATAAAACGGAATTATGAACACAACGAAGAAAGGAGAAGCCCCACAACGACAAAGGCAAGGACATCGACAGCCAAGATGAAGATGAAGATGAAGCTGAAGGTCCTGTGACGTGGGTGCGAGACACCAGAGGGACACGTGTTCTTATTAATTTTAATGCATATTAAAAATCGCATACCTCGGGGGCGAGCGAAACCCAGTTCCAGGGATCCTTCCACATCCACAGGAGCTACAGGAGCTGCAGCTGGAAATTTTAGAGGGCTGTGTATCGATAAAGCCCGGCGAGAAGGCACAATACAGGGCGACAGCAGCCAAAACATTATGGAGCCCAGGACTCGTAAAATACCCAGAAACCACACACGATGGAGGGGAGGAGCGGGGGAGGCAGAGACTTATGTTTATTAGATTTTATAGCGCTCATCTGAGCTAAGCCCCCGATGGTCTTGTGGTTTCTTCGGTCCACATTGTTGTTTCTCTGTTGAAATATCTTAATAGAAAAGAGATAAGTCATAAAATATTAACCAAGTAGCTAAAACACACACACACAATCTGAAACTGACACTACCAGGGGCTCGGAATCAGTCAGCGGGGCGGGGGAAGGGCGGAACCCCACCCTTCCGTGGAACCCCCACCGCAGTTGTGGTTATGATTTTTATAAGCACCACATCATGCTCTTTCCCTTTATATGTATTTTGTTTCTGGGAAAGAGTATATTGCTTTTAAGGAAGGCTAAGACAACAGAGGGTTAGAGAAGTTCGGAGAGTGGCATATTTACTTTTATGGGGGTTAACGATTCAATGGGTTTGTGTATTTAATTTTCTTATTTTCTCTACCCACCCATTCTTCGTGACAAATGAGAATAGATTCTATGCTGAAGAGGCACCTTTTCCTGAAAGATTGATTAAAGAATCCTTTTTACTGATTCGATCTCTAAGGAATTCTAAAATCTGCAACATCTTAGAATGATCCCTATAAATATAGCAAAGAAGAAGACATCTCATTGAGATATTATCTGAAATTATCCATACAACCAGCTTAAGATCTTATATCTGTATTCCTCAGTCGAGTAAGAACTACTCGAGCTTTCCTCGTTAATTCCATCATCATATAGTAGATGTTGGGTACTTTCTTAGTCGACTTCTGTCATCCCAAGGACATCCGTTCGCTGGTTCTCACTGCTGCTCACACTCTACAGATAAATAATGCACAAAAGTTGTTCATTTAACTTGGCTTGTTTGTTTCATTTCATTTCATTTGGTCTGTTGGTCCTGTCTCCAGTTCTGTTCTGCTCTGTTCTGTTGGGGATTTGGATTTGCCCCGCCATGTGCCACGTATAAATCTTGACAGAGAGAGGGGGCAAAAGAAAAGTTAAGAAAACTCATTCACATAATTTTCCAGTTTATTGTAAGCCGCATGTTGGCGCCGATGCCGCTCCTGGCGGTTCTGTTGCGGACTGATATACACCTGGCTAAAAGAGAGTGCGGCATAAACCGACTCTAATTACCAGGGCCCCAAAAAGAAGGAAAAGCCGGGCCAAAAAAAAAAAACCATAAAATATAAATAAAAATCATTCATTTTCCGCACGTTGCTTGCCCCAGGGCAGGCCTCTGTTCAGGTCCTGCCTCCTTGGGATGTTGCGATCTTCCTGGTTCCTGGTTCCTGGTTTCCCGGTGGCTCCTTCTGTGCGTTAAATTTTTATAGCCCACACTTGGGCGCCCGGCCAAGTTACTGCCACTTAATGAATTAACATTATTTTGATGGGTTTTATGCTTTTTTCATACTTTAGCAGCCTCCATGGCCCCCCCCTGCCCCCCTGCCCCTGCCACACCGAGTATCGGTCATGCCAGGCAACACCTCGCTCGGCTTTTAACTTTTTAATAAGCCACAAATATTATAACCTGAGCAACACGAACAGAGAACAGAATGCGATATTTGGCCGGCATGAGCATGATTCAAATCATTTCATTAACATTTTTTAGGGGCCACATCCCTTTTTTAGGGGCGGAGTCCAAAGCTGCTAGAAATTACTTTTTAAGTGCCCAACTTCAATGCAGGCGGGAGAACTTTTCCCGATGCAGGAAAAATACAACAGAAATCAAAAACGAGGCCAGCTTTTCAATGCCGAAGTTGGGCATACCCTTTGCATATCTTTGCATGGTACCCTCCCTTGCAAGGGTATTGCAAAAATGAAGTGCGAGCACTGGAGTGAAAGTTTTTATTAAATGCATAAAACGAGTAAAAGTAGGGCCCTTCCAAAGGCCTGTCTGTATGCTCTGTATATATGTACATCTGTGTGTGGGTGTGTCTTGCTTGTGTGTGTGTGTGTTAGGCCCATAAATCTAAGTGCTTTAACGCCTTTGGGCCGACTGTGCAACGCCTACTTTTGTGGCTGATGTAACTGCCAGTTAGAGGAAGACGGGGTGTATGTATAGGTGCGAGTGCGAGTGTGGGTGTGCTTGTGCGTGTGTTGGTTAGACATACTGTTATAATGAGTTTTCAAGTGGTTCGCCTGCATAGGCAGGTAATTTCATTCTAATGCCTAATGATGTATCTCCTGTGGGTGGAAACCCATACGATTCCATGGCAAAGTAGAGGAAAGGGTGCTCTTTAAGCGTAATATGCTTACCAGCTGGATATACATACATATGTATGTATTAAGCCCCAAATGACGTTAGGCCAAGTCGGAACATGTTATCTCTGCGCTCGCTCCAGGGATAGTTGAATGGGCTACACACTAATTACAAACGATAAGTGCCGTATATTCCATTAATACCATAGATAATGAGAAATACCAAGTACTTATCATGCCCCATGGCTGATAGGAATTCATTACCGATAAGCGGATATTTCAATTAACGCTTTTCGCTTTACCAAAATCGGATTCCGCGATAAGTGCGAAATGATACGGCATTTGAATTGCGCGCCACAAAAATTCCCGCACAATTTGAAATTTCCCTTACTCGCTCTCGCATTTTGGTTGAATTTCAGCGAGAGCCAAACACCCTCTTCGGTTTTTACTCTTTCTCACTCTCCCGCTCTCTGTAGCCAGGCAGAAAAGGTGTGTTAATAAAAGGTGCCGGCTTCACTTAGATGATAGTCAAATATTTAATTTCTACTTTGATTGTTTCGTGTGTGGACACAATGAACAAAGACGTTAAAAATTATATGGGACTCGACTACAGGGAAACTGAACCACCTCACCTTGTATAAACATACCTTGAGGGGAGCCAGCTGCCGCTTGTGGAACTGAAGCGAATTGGCCAGCCGCGGCGAATCTATCTGACCGCCGCGGCGAATCTATCTGACAGCCGCTGTCTCTGTCTGTCGTCCGCCGCCGTCGTCGTCGTCTCGTCGCTGTAGTTTTTCTGATTGTGGCCATGCAAAAAGAGGCAAATATTTAACAAAATCATCATTAAATACTCATTGAAATTAACATCAAGTAATCACATATGCTGACTGGAACAAGTGTAGTAGTGGAGAACTGTGAAAACCCCAGTGGAAAACCTTTAAACTGCTTGTGTTTTGTGTGTGCGTGTGCCTCATAGGAAAAAAAAACGAATTCTTTGCGCAGCAGCCGCCTTTTTTCCGTACTGCGAAACCATCTATAAGTACAGAACGATATGTGCTGTTTTTCCAGCATATAGGCAACGCAGAACTGAACTCTATGAACCATATTCACAGAAAGATATAATATAGTGTGGTTGTAATGTTTATACATTTGAAAAGACTTTCGTATGGAAAGGCGGAGCATATGCGTGTGCCTGATAAATCATTAATATCAAAGAACCTCAGGCCATCAATTGTGTTAAATGTTGTTCTAATAACTGAAGAATCCGATATAATCCCCATGAATATGCATTTTGATTGTATTTCTACCAACAAAAAAGTCTTGGAATAGTGCTCCTCTTCGCGCTCTTCTTCTTTCTACCACTCTTTGCTGTTGTCTTTGTTCCGCGCATTGTTGTTGTTGTTGTTGTTGTTGCTATTCCGCATTTTGTGTACCTTTCAAGAAATCAATAAAAAGAAAAAACAGCCCAAAGATAAATTCGCTCAAAACGAGTCAGAGAGAGAGACAGAGAATACCAGAGAGAGCACGCGAGAGAGTCGAGTCTCTCTCTCTCTCTCGCTGTGTTTTGTTGACATTTTACCGCTTTGTAGGAGAGACAGAGAGAGAGAGAGAGCCAGCGAGCAAGGCGAACAAGAACGAACACGAAATCGGGGCTTGAAAATTTATTTACAACGTAAATTATGTAAATAATTTAGCACATTTTGAGCAGAAGTGGGGATCAGCGGATCCATATGCCCCACAGATGAACCACCGGATGACGAGTCGCCAAATAATACAGAGAAACCACAAACAAAATCGTGGGCTGCGCAATTCGCCGACAGTTAAGTGACACAATTCCCGGCCGCAAATTTTGGGGCTGGGTCTCAGCTCGGCTTTTCTGCAGCGAATTGAGCCGTCAGACCCCATCCCATCCGCCCCACGGTTACGGCAGACCAGACTGTAGCATCCCATCCGTAGCACGTGCACTGGGGCCCGGCTCTATTGATTTTTCGCAGGGCTCCTAGGTCCTGGTCCTCCCTGGTCCTCCCTGGTCCTGCTTTTACGGTGCATGCGCATGTAGCGTAATACATCCCAGAGTCCCAGTGCACTGACCTTAGCCATGACTGTCATTATTTTCGGGCCCTGTTCTGCTCTGTTCGCCAGCCGCTGCTGCAGTGGGTCCCTCTCGTCTATTTGGCTTACAAATTAACGGCACTCCAAGTGTTGGCCGAATAAACAAACAAGTGATTTTATTTCACGCCGCACAATGTGGGCTATTCATAAGAGCCGATTGGGGGCCCGGTCGGATAAACAAACCGGGAGCCCAAGTGGCGGACGGCCGCCTTCTCGGATGTGGGTTATCAGAGAATCTCACGCTCATTATGGGGCAGTAGGGGGAGCAGGGGCTCGCTCGGAGTTTGTTTAGACTGCGGCGACGGCAGGTGGCGTGTGCTCTGCTGCACCAGAGGGCTTCCAGGAAGCTATAAAATTCTCCAGAGCAGCGAAATTAGATGTTCGTAAGGGAGAGGTATCTGAAAATGTGCACTGAAAGCTCTAGGGGCGGACCGGACTATTTGTTTAGACGAGTGCCATGAAATGCATGCACGCATACATTCTCAAAGACCCGATGTTAATGGCACGTAATGTACTCTTTCTCGGGCAAAGAAACTCAATTTTACAGTAAATAACAACATAAATGCCCACGAGATGGTTTATGGATCTGAGAACTGTCTGTAATAATAAACTTTGTATAGTCTCACACATTCCCTTTCCTTTTCAATATAAAAGCGTTCACATTTGTGTATCTTTCTTGGTTTCTCCATAAGACATATAAAATATCTCTTTGATAAGTCAACAAATAACTGTTCTAAGCCCTACTTCCGTTGTCGGATAAAAGACCCACGCCGTTCTTCCGGCAACCCAACAATCTGTTCTTCTATTGACAGCTACCTTCACTCCACTCCACTCGAACTTTAAACATTTTCACTTTTTATCAGTGACACAGACGAATCGTCTATTATGCCCACTGAATGGGCTCTGAATAATGAAGATTATCCCAGGTATGGGCCCCATGCTGTCACGAGCCACTCTAGACTATCTACATAAGGTCTAGAAGGCAAATAAAGGTTATTTTTGATGGATATTCATACTTTCCTGCACTCAGAAAAATAGGTTGCAGAGACGCACTTTTCCCCCAGAATTCCACACTTAAGCACACTCTTTTTCTGTGAGTGTAGCCCGGCATGTGTACGGGGAGTGATATGTAGCTGTACAATGCACACACTCAACCATACAGCCACAGACAATATCCGAGGAGGCCGTCTCCCATTGCTTTTTGGTCTGCAGTTGTCAGGCAATTTGCCTTATTCCAATTGATTTCTGTTTAGAGCTCTTCCTTCCCCCCCCTCCCCCTCTTTCTTTTCTATTTTTTTGATTTTCAATTATCTGTCAGTTCATTTTAATAGCCGCAGGGGTCTGTTCCAGGGGGAGGGAGGGGTCAGCAGTCGGTGGCGTATGCTAATCAGAGCTGTCCACTCGACAGACCCGCTGACCCGTTTACCGTTATTAAGTACTTACGACCACAAATGGCCAACAATTGTCGCTTGATTGGCCAATTTCCACAGGCCCCCCCACACAGTGAACCCGTTTTCCAATTTCGTTTTATAGTGCCGTTCCTCCATCTCACTTCCTTGACCATCTCCGTGACTCCCTTTTCTGTCTTTCTCTTCGAATTCAACAATATTTGTATACCCTGGCAGAGGGTAGCATTGCTATGCACAAATGTTGCGAGTAGTCGAACTTTTATAATAGTTGGGTGTTCCGATGGAACCGTCTAACCGCTATTTACATATATGTATGGGGTAGTATATCCAATAAATATAGTCTAGATCTTCAAGGGTATCAAAAGAATCGGCACCCGAAACTATTCTTCCATTATTTTTATGATTGCACTTCCCCCCTCCACTTCTTCTAACTTCGTTTTTATATCCAAGAAAAATCTCTCTCTCTCTCTTACTCTCTTCGGCGTTCGCTCTTTGGCTCACTTTTTGCATGCGGCAATTTGATGAGCTGCTAATTAGCACCGCTGCCGCTGATGCAACGTCGACTGCGGCTGCGACTGCGGTTGCGGTTTTGCCTGGCCAAACAAGAGCAGCGCAGCGCAGCACTTAACACTCTCCGAGTGAGAGGAAGGGAGATGGGGATAGAGAAAGAGCATAGCGTGCCGAGGCTAATTCTGAATGAATCAGCACGAGCTCCCTGTAATTTGCACTTTGTCCAGTTCCTTTCCTGCCTCTCCTCTGCCCCGCACTCTCCCATTCTTCTCCATTTCCATTGTGCACTGCAATTGTTTGAGGTGTGTGTGCGTGCGTGCGGCAGAGCGAGATGGATAACAAGGGGAGAACAAAGAGTAATCAACAAGAATTCGCTGTTGGAATGTTTCACTGATCCGGTGTGACGATACATATGTAGGTTCCAAGTATTTAGAACATATGTAGATCGCAATCGATTACGCCTCATATTTGGAGGCATTACAGAGGGGTAAAGCTATCGGTAAATGATCAAATTAATACTTACTGTGTTTCAGTAATTAAAACTTAAAAAACTGTAATAAATGCTGACAACACATTTTCTTTACATAAAAACTTGAGTCTGAAATCTTCCATTACTCGAAACAGCCTTAATTTTCTCTGCCTCTCGCACTGTCACTTAGATCTGAAGGCCTTTGGTATTCGTTTAGATCGGAATCGCTTAATTTGATCAGAGTCCCGTCCCCATTTATATTTAGCACTTTTTCTAAAGTTTTTCGCTACAGCGCATTCAGTTGATCGCCTCTGGCCTAATCTTTACGCCCAATCATTTATTATACGTGATTTTTTGTTCGCTGCCCCTCCCCCCAGCCCCAATGCCAGCCCCATCCCATTCCAGGCTGCAGCTGGCGCACACATGTCGTCGGCCAGCCGTTTGTGGGCATTGCCAATTTGTTGGCGAGCTCTCTTCATATTGTATATGGCAAAGATTTACTTATTTATACATACAAGCACACATATACTCGTTACGCTTGTGTGTATGTATGAAGGCATGCCTGTGGGTAGGGTAGGGTAGGGTAGGGGTACATACTTATGCTCGCGAGTGTATTTTTAATGCGCCTGCATCTTCTGCAAGCGCCCCTCTCTCGCTCTCCCGCTCTCTGTCGCGCTTGCTCTCCCTTACTGCCTGCGGATGAACCCCGTTGAACTCTCTTCATGGTTCCGTTCGGGAGAGTGGGAGAGAGTGCCATACAAAAACAATAAAGCGCAGAAAAGTGTGAAGAAAATGCGATAAACAAAAGCGGCAAAAGAACACACACACAAAAAGAGAAACAAAACGAGAACAGGGCGCATGAAAAACAATGGGGCGAAACCGAAGAAGAGTATTGAAAAAATGCAATAAATTATCATACATAAATAAAAATAAAATAAATAAAATCAAAGAAAAAGTTTGCCCTCAAAGTCGAGGCTTTTGATACCCTAACAGAAGACAGAAGAGTTTTGCTGGGATTCTCTTTAGCTTCGTTTCTCTGGGTGGCAAACGTCTAACCAAAGTCGGTACACCCTCTTCGTGAGGAGAGGCCTGGACGGACTCAAATTCCGGTTCGGGTCGAAGGTATTCTCTTTTTTAAGGTTCGGCAGATTTGAAAAATGTTTTACACCAAAGCAACAATTATTATTACATTATGGGGCGAGGCGCAACAACAACAACAACAACAGAAGCAGCAGCAGCCAGCGAATCATCGAAGAAAGAAGAACAAAGATAAGCTTCGCTTAGCTTTTGCTCTCCGCCTCTTCCGCATTCGTTAATTTAAACTAGTATTTTTGTAGTGCCAAAATGGAAATCATTTAAATATAGTATTTAGAGTGAATCTCGATCGTAAAATTAAGTAAAAAACTGCACAAAATACAGACAACAAAAACAAAACAAACGCACAAAATGTTGTAAGCAAAACGAGAGAAAATCAAAAGACTTTCAGTCCTGCTGCACGGTGGGACGAGAACGCACAAAAAGCTCTCCAAAACAAAGCGAAAGCACGCACAAAGTGAATCAAAAACGAGTGAGAATCAAAGAGGGGCAAATCCAAACAGAAACCAACTTCAACTCCGACTTCCAACAACGAATCGCCATGCCACGCCCCCAGCACGCCCTGCTGCGAGCCCTACTGAAGCTGATGCTCTTCGCCAGCATTGCGGAGCACTGTGCCACGGCGCTGCCCACCACCTCCTCGCCGGCGCCCTTCACGGCCCCAACGCCGATGGCCAACAACAACAACAGCAGCTCCTCCAGCAGCCCGAATCGTGATCTGGCCGATCTAGTCAACGCTGAGGCCGAGACCGGCTCTGGATGGGAAACACTTGAGACTGAATTCAACCTGGCATCGACCACCACCAGCGCCCACAGCACCACCTCCCAGCTCCACCCCGACGAGCAGCAGCAGCCCACAGCTCCCACCTCCATCGAGCAGCAGGATCAGCCGCCAGAGGTGCCGGCCACCACTCTGTCCTTCGCCAACGCCGTGCCCGGGCCCGTTCCCGTGGCCGGGGAAATGGGCAATGGTTCCGGGTTCGGCTTCAACGACGCCACACCCCCCTATGCTGCAGTCGACGAAAGTTATGGTAAATATTGCCAGATCCTGTATTCTGTATCCTGTATCCTGTATAGATACATTTTGAACTTCTGTAACCCTTTGCTGTGCTGTGTCGATGACTAAATTATTGAGGAACTTGGCAAAGTACGCCTTGGGGGCACGCCCCCTGGCAGTCCATCACCAATACAGCAACAAATAAAGTTCGATAGGCATTGACAGGACTTGGCAATTATTCTGCCAACGTGGTTCATTGACACCACGAAGCCACGGGACGCGGGAGACAGACCCCAACACAGACAGTTGCTCAGTTATTATCTGCCGAGCAACAATAAAGCAAAGTATATAGATTAGTCCAGCAACAGCCAGGACGAAGAGACTGCATACTTCATGGCAATTAAGCGGGCCTTCATTTCCGGTTTAGCACGCAGCCGGAGGGGCCCCCCCTGTCGGAGGGGGCCGCCCTTCGTGTAATATGGCGAAATTCTCACGCAAAACTTTCAGCTTTCGCCAAATGAATTATTTAACATTGTTTTGGCCGGGCCCAAAAGCAGTTGTAGTTGGTCCTCCCTTTTTTTTGGGCCCCCGCTCCCGTGAAATATGGCCGGGCATTGACAGGCGGCCGTCTGCTCGTTAAAACTTGGCCAGCGGGTGCCAAACAACAAGAACAACAGCCATTCATTCGGTAGCGAAGCCATCTTTCTTCCTGTTGCCTATCCCCCCTCCTCCCTCTCCTCCTGCTGTGTGCAAATGTGTGTCGGCAAACAGGACACGCGATGTGGCGCCCCGTACCGCCCAGGCCTGGATTGTGGCCGAAACAATTAACAACTTAACTTTTATGGCCCACAATTATTTGGTATTTTATTGTTAAGCTGCAGCAACTATTTTTATGGTCATGTCATTAAATTCAAGCCGCTGACAACATCTCCGCCCGCCGCCTGCCGCCCCCCGTCCGGCTGCCAGATTAGAGCCAAGAAATTGTGGCCTTTGATCAATTTGCATGGCGCTCGATGCATGCCCCTTGCGTGCCCTTGTAGGGAGTCAGTGCCTGAGTGACTGACTGACAGACAGACAGCTGGGGAAATTGCACGGAAAATGTCTTGACCCGAGCGGACGGAGGGGAGGACTTGCTGGCTGATTTGCTGGCCACACGCAAAAGCAGTATTAGGTTGCATTTTGCTGCTTGGTCTGGGCCAGCCTTCGCATTAATGAGAGAAATTATGGCCCAGAAAGAGTGGGCGTAATCAGGCCAAAGGGGTGTGGCGATGGGGTGCCCTGAGTAGCTCAAGGTCCCTGCTTTATCGAACACTCGAATGGCATGCCTGAGAGCCACAGATCAGCTCGAAACGAAAATTAAATAAATAAATAAAAATTTATACAAATTGCCCTCCCGCCTGACAGCGGCGTCATTTGAGCAAAACTGCTTCTCGTGCCAGTAATTAGTATTTCAGTCTCAGAGAATTCTATAGATAGGCCGATATGTATGAGAGTCATGCCTCCACCTCCTCCACTCGTACTGTGCATTTGTTTTTAGCAAATGATAAATGGGAATTATCGAGAGAATTATATGTATTGCTTCCACAGTATTTACATAATTTAGAACAAGAATTGAGGCCTTTTTGCTTGAATTAACATAAACCAGCAATGCGGAAAATGCCAGGAATATTGTGGAGAAAAACTCGAAAGAAAATGTAACTAAAGAACATTAAAATTCCATTCGAATCAATAGAGGAAAATGCCACTTAATTTCCAATAATTCTTAAAGGTAATGGAACCTTTTGGCAACCTCATCGTAGCGGCCTTGTGGCCTCCCGTCGAACAGCAAAACCCTTTAATTAATAAACCCGGTGCCCAAATCCAGCGAGTCATTAGTTTAATTAATTGTTTTTTGGCCGAAACTTTCGTGCAACAGCCACAGCCAAGTGCCACGAGCAGCAGTAGTCCCCTGCTGCCTCAATCAGCCCCAAGCCGGTTTGGAGTTCATTTTTTGTAAATTCATTTCCGAGGCACAGCTGCGCTGTCACAATTCGGTAACACTTTCTGTCTTCACGGCCCGCGATGAGATGAAAAGTGCAGTTCATCAAAAGAGCCCCCATCCCACGCACCCCCCACGCTCCATGGCGCTAATTTCATGTGGAGCGAGAGGGAGAGGGAGAGAAGAGTGTCGAGTGTCAGTGGCACTTGAACATTTTCGAGTGGCATAAAATGGAAATCAGAGGCAGAGGCAGCGAAGGCAGAAGTACACCAATTTACACTCAACCAAGTGCGAGAAGTATCTGTCAGATGTGCGGCGCTTCTTTCGAACTTTCGGGCATTATGACAAACAGCAGTTGACAAACAACTTTGACAGCTGGAAACTGCCACACAAGAATCGGAATTAATGGCCAACAAACAGAATAAATGGTCGAATGAATCGGAGATGGCCGTGTCGTGATGAAACTGCAAATCTCTATCTACAGTGCGTGACATCCAGAAGAATCTTTCGAGATTACCGATTCAAGATAATCAGTTTTTGTTGCACTTACAGTTTAATTAAGATATTCACTTGATAATCATCGAAATAGTTATCGAATCGATTACAAAAATACCAAAAATAATATTAACACGTTTTAATTGAAAGAATTAGTTATAAGATGTAAGCTAGAACTAAGATTTGTTATTAACTGTGGTGACAATCGAATTTTCGATTATTAATCGATAATTAGGTGAAAAATTAAGTTTTGTATATGAATTCCATCGAAAATCTATCGCATTTTCAAGTAACTATCGAACAACAGCAGTTGACACGATAATTTATGCGATTAGTGACCGATAAGTCAGCCAGTTCGATAGCAAGCGATGATTAATCGACTTCTAAACTTCGTTTGAAGTCGCTTCGTTTGAAGTTCAAATATTTGCGAACTCAGTTTAGAGTCCATCGATTGTGGAAGCCCACGCTGTCTTATAGAGACGTAACGCACTGTACGACGCACCACCGCCGCTCGAATGCAAACACTCCAAAGATAAATATTCCACTCGCAACCTGAACTTTGGCGATGAGCAAAGCGGTGCGCTCTCTTGGAGCATAAAGTGGCAAGCAGTCCCTGGTCGGTGGTCCATTGGCCATCGTCCATGTCCGGCACGGTCGCAGGCCTGGCCCCAAGCGAAGTTTCTAATACAAATTGGCACAACTTTTGGCTTGTCAACGGCAAACAGCCATCGAGAGGGAGGAGCAGCAGCAGCAGCAGCTCTTTGCGAGTATTTTGACAAATGATTTGCGTCTCTGTGCACGAAATAAACCGAAAAAGCAAAGGCAACAACAAATACAAAAACACAAAGTCCTGCCCCAGAAATAACTACTACTAAAAACCGAGCAGCGCCAAAACTTTGATTTCGAACTTTATCCAGAGGAAAGTTTCAAGGGGAAGTCCCTACCGCTCTCCTTCCTTCTCCTGTGAATTTTACAGGACACTGAGTTATGAACATGACTTGTCAAGAAATACATTAAAAGTGCAAAGTAGTGAGTGAGCTGGGAGATCTCTGGGAGGGGGGGGAAAACAATCATTTAGCCAGAAACAACAACAACAGCATTCTGGGGAAAAGCATAAATCATTGAACTTTTTACAGTTGTGCGATGAAAAACAGCCATCAATCATTCGAGCTGGGGCTTTGCTGCTGTCTTGATTTTAATTTGCAACATGGCCTGCACACACACACTCGCACACACGTAAGTACTCCCCTCACACAGATACGGTGTGGCGCGTGCTCAAGGCGCGTCTCCCGCCTGACAATGATAAGCCCCCGAAGAACCTTCGCAGACAGCGCAAACGGCACTTGACACTCCGCAGAGGGAAACCCACTTGGAGCTGCGCTTTTCCACGGCCCCCCACCCCCCCGGAGCATACTCAAATGTGTTGCCTACTTATCGGCTGTGCACTGCACTCTGCTGCGGCTAATTTATGAACCCCCCTCGGAAAAGCCAACCTGGCAACAAAAAAAGAGAAAACATTTTGATAGATGGCCCACGTCATGGCAACACCCACCCACACACCCACACACACAAAAAAGGAACCGAAATCAAAATCCAAGAACACAGATAAGCCCTTTTTTATGCTCCGTTCCGCTTTGCTCCTTTTTCGTTATCGCACATCCCACGTGCCGACCCGCATTTAGTCACGCCCACACCCTTTTTTTTTTGTGGGGGGGGGCAGATAGACAACTTCCGCCTAACTGCACTTCAACATGTCAATTTCTCTTGTGGCGAATGGAATGTGGAGGTGGGAATGGAGAAGGGGTAGCAACCCTCGGGCGAAATGCCTACGAAAAACGCCATTCGAGAGGGCACTGCACAGGACTGGCATTTTTTGCACTTCAAGTCACATGACATGTCATGGATGCCTTTTGTCTGCCCGGGCCGCCAGCTACCAGCTCCTCCTTCTCCTCCATCCTGGACTGCCCTTGGGGGGAATGGTGCTTTAAATCATAAACACCTTGTTAGTGCAACAACTCGACACTTTGAACGTGACATTGATGCCTGTTTTTGCCACCGCCCGATCCTAAAACAGTTTCCGTGTCTCAAGCATCGAAAAACAAGCGAACCCGAGCCCGAACCCGGGGCCGGATGGCTGGTCGTTCGTCGTTGGTCTGGCCTCATGATGATGGTGCTTCCATGTGCAACTTCCTGCCGATAAACGTGGCACAAAGCCCGAGGCGGCTCTGGTGTGGCTTTGCGGCCTTATCGGCCGGCTCTTGGCCACGAAGGCAGGAAAATGCAACCATCCGCAGTCTGGGGCCAGCCAGACGGGTCTTGGCCCTCTCTTAATTAGTCGAAATTCCGGACAAGGCCCAACCTTAAAGCCAGTCCTCCTAAAGCGGAACGCTTTGAAGGTTTTTGGGTCTGTTTGACCCACTCGAAAGCCGACACATGTCAGAGGTTCTCAAAGTGTTGGCTAAATTACGCAACACAAATCCCACTCAAAAGGGTCGACGTCGCCTCAATTTAAACACTGACAAAAGCACTTTGAAGCTTCCATTTGTCTTCTATACGTATCCGTATCCGTATCTGTATCTGCGAGTGTGTATTTGCCTAGACATTCGAAGTATGCCGTTTATTTGTGCATTTGACAAGACTTTGTGCTCAAAGACGGCTGGCGGCCATTTGGCAAATGTCTAGGCTACAATTTTGTCATTACATAAATGACAAAAGATCCATCAAAATGTGTGAGCCATTAAGGCAAATGAAGTGCAGGGGAGTTCACTCCTTAATGAGGATTAAAACTGTATAAAATTCGATTGATTCTAAGCCTGAAATAATTATCTTAAAAGTGCTTTAAATTCTGACATGTTTCCAATTGATTTTTGGGGGCTTAATAACCTTTTGATCCTTTTCCCCCCAAGGTTTGATTTTGATTTTGATTCCTTAATCATGAAGTGGTATCCAATATCCATCTAGGAATTCATTGATTTCATTGATTCATGCATTCGTTTCGATGATTCGATGACTCAATACATTGTTGATTCGCTTTGGTTTCCATTTAATGGCTTGTTGATAACCCAATAATTATAATTCTCTGTTATTAATAGTCGTAAATAAAACATAATCTGCGCCACATTCGATAACAAAGTCATTTTATTTCATTAATAATTATTCATTAATTAAAGGCATTCAATTAAATGCAATACCAGTTGGCCCAAGGCCTATAATTATTATGCCAATGCATTGATTACGTCGAAACCAGTCGGAAGTGTTTCCTGATTGAGTCTATTTTGGGGCCAAGGCCCAAAAGAAGAAGCTTAGATCTTCTCTCTTGCTGTTCGTACAACATGCTGGACATGCGGCAGCGCCCCTCGGTCGGTTGTGGCATTTCTCCCTGGGTTCAGCGCGTGGCCTGGCGTGCATTTTGCGGAATTTTCCATAATTTGGTTGAACATTTTCATAATCACTCCGGCAGCAGGGCAGAAAGTGCTCTTTAAAAGTCACCTTCAAGCTGTCTGCAATCAAAGTTCAAAAAGGGGCGCACACAAACACACAAACACTCGCTAGCACTAACACTAACTCACTCATACGTACACATGTGCATTCAAAATGGCTGCCGCGTTACTTCCGCCAAGTGCTGGCACGCTCTGTGGAGCCTTTGGCCCATTCAGCGGGGCTTGCTCTTGGCCATCAAAGCTGGGGACGGGGGAGCTGCTGCCGCTTCTGTTGGCGGAATGTTGTTTTATTCCTCTCTTTTTTCTTGTTTTTCTTTTTTTTTTGACTTTATTTCGCATAATTTTTGTGCCTTTGTTGAAGGGCGGCGGGAGGATTGGAGCCTTTGACGCCTTTCAAAGCCAGGCATCCGAGGCGTCCTTTATGTGTGCGTGTGTGTGTGCGTCTGTGTGTGTGTGTACTTTTGTTCCCAACTCCTTCTAATTGTTTGCTTGTCTCTCTCTCTCTTTTCCCTCCATTTATGAGTGTGTCTCTCTCGCTCTTTTCTTCTCCCCCCTGTGTGTGTCTTTTTCTGCACCCTGTTGGGCCCGTCCCCGCCCCCCTCTGTCTCTGCACATCGGCTTTTGTTTAGTTTTTACGTCTGGCCAAATCCGTAAAGCGGCTCGTAAAGTTAGGCAACAACAATAAAGCTCCAAGAGCAACAACTAAATAAGGCATATGCCCCAACGACAATGGAGCGCAAGTCCTCAGCCAACCCAACAACTTGCACTCGTATGTTGTACCCTTGCTGAAGGGTATATGGATTTTACTAGACGGTTTGCAACGAAAGAAGAACTTTGGGACTCTCTTAATATCCAAATTCCCTTGTGGAGTGTCTTCTTCATGGATAACTATTTAGAGATAGCTCCCAGTTCCCCAGATGCGACTTTATCAAGTATCTAATTTGTGTTTATTCCTAGGGCTACAAGTAAAACATATTTTTAATGCACTTAAACTGAAACCAAAACCATATTTGAAATACATACAAAACTTATTTATTTATTTTCGATTTTTCTTAATTTTTTAATATTTTTTTTTTTGTTAATAAAAATGTACTAATATTTTTTAATGTAACTGGGAATTCTTAAGCGACTGATGGACCTTGAAGGGTATCTTGGTCTTCGGTCCCTCCTTTTTGTATTTATTTCTTCATTTTCAAGCTAAGTTTTTTTTCTCCCTCAAGCCGTTGTCGTTATATGTTTTTATTTATTTTGTTGTTGTTTTTTTCGAGGCTCAGACAACTTAATGCTATTTGCTCTACACACACACACACACACACACACACACACACACACCTTGGCGTCCCCTTGGCGCGACTCTCCTCAAAGACTGCCTCTTTGTTTGGAGTTTTTAACAACTTAAGCACGTCGTCCGTATTGGTTTTTCCAGGCGCACTTCTCCGACCCCCCCCCCCCCCCCCCCCCCCTTCCCTTGATTTTCCTTCGCTAGTTTTTGTTGTTTTTTCTTTCATTTTTTTTTTTCATTTTTTACTTCCTGCCTTTGCCTTTGTGAAAATAATCACGCGCGCGCCCTTCGAGGGTGCTCCACGGCGATGTGTGCCTATTCTATGGCGGATTTTCCCTGGCTTTTTCACACTTGGCTTACTTCCGGCGCCCGGCTATTGTTTTCTTTTAATTTGCCAGGACTTTTCTTAGGCTGTGATAACGGGGCGGAGGAGGATCCCCACCGAGATAGTTCATTGCCCATTGATTTCCGACTTTCTCCCAGCTGCAGCAGCACTCTCAATTATTCATGTAATATTTGCCAAACACAAGCCAATCCACAAGCACTTAGTGCTGCCAAAGGGGTGTCGTGTCGTGTCGAGTCGTGTCTCACCTGCCGCCTGCCACATGCCACATGCCGCCTGCCACATGCCGCCTGGCAGCTGTCTTTGGCAACTGGCAAACCTATTAACTTTTCTGTGAGTACCTGAGTACCCCACCTGAACGCCCTGGCGAGGACATTTATCGTTGGGGGCTTTGTTGCTTAATTGATTTTAATACAGCCCTCGCCCTCGCCCTCTGCTCGTGGGGGCAGCGAGTCCTTCGCGTTTGAGTTCCGAGTCTATAAATTGGCTTTTTCCTTTACGTTCCTTTCCCTTTTTGCAGATGCAGCAGATGCCTGCCTGCCTGCCTGCCTGACTCCTACTCCTTCTCCTGTTCGCGTTCTGTCCATTTCTCCATTTCCGTTTCCGTTTGCAATTGCAAAGATCGAAATGGAATGGAGTGGAGTGCTAGTAGAAGAAGTACAGCCAAAGAAAGGAGAAATGCCATTTATTGAATTGTATAAATTTCTATACATTGACAGCGACTGTTTATTCTGCCCAGCCATGTGCTCATGTGTTCTGCTCCTGGTCCCGGTCCTGATCCCCTCCTGTGTAAAGGGGAAATGGGAATGAGAATGTGGTGTTTTGTTAAGCTTTATCGCATTTGCATGGCAAAAGTCTTGTGGCCCCACTCGGTGTTGGGTCAAGTGGCTGGCCTGGCCTGGCCTGGGCCCGCCCTCGGGTCACTCATTTGTTCTTTTGATTGCGAATACGTTTTTGCCACCGCCCCTCGTTCCTTCTGGCAGGGCTTTTGTTGTATTAGTAAAATAAATTACCATTTAGTGCTTTTTGCCACTTGCGCACACACACACACACACACATACACAAGGGGAAAGGGAGTAAGAGAGAGAGCGAGAGCGAGAGCAACCCCTTTGGCTGTCACACATGGTCGAGTGTTGTCCTTTGGCTTGCAAATGAAATTATTGCTAGAGAGCTTTTGCATCCGTTTGGTTTCCTTGGATTATAAGCCACCATCATCTGCATGTGTGTGTGTGTCTGTATCTGTGTGAGGAGTGCTGCCCCAGTGGAAAGTGCAGGCCATAATAAATTGCCGGCAATCGCATTTCCGTTTCTTTATGCCCTTCGATTACGTTGCGCTTTACTTGCGCCAATTCTTTTGCTCCTCTGAGGCACCCCTTCCCCCCCTGTTGTCTCTTCCTCCCCCTCCCGTAATTGAATATATAATTTTTTGCAGCACACTTTACCCTCCGTCTCACATATGTCCGCCGTCTCCGTCCCCTGTTCCTGCCTGCCATTTGAATATAAATTGTTTTATCTGCTTCTGAAAAATATTCATTTCAATTTATTTCTTCTTTCTTTCATTCGTTGCGATTACTTCTGCTCCTCCTTCTCCTTCTGCTGCTGCTTCCGCTTCTATTTGATTCTCTTTTTTCTTTTCTTTTCTGTTCTCTGTTATTTAATAAATTATTTATGCATTGTCATTTGGCGTCATCCGGCGTGGCGTTTCCTACGACTGTGTGTGTGTGCGTGTGTGTGTTTGCTCCTGCGCCGCTAAGTATGCAAACATTTCTCATATACAAATACGCGATTGCTTTGCGGTGACAGGGGGGTATGGGCAGAGGGGGCTGCTGCAAGGGGAGTGCAGAATTTTGGAACATTAAACAGCTGCGTGGCCTTTGATAACTCCAAAGTTGGCAATCTCCTTTCAACGCACTCAAAGCCAAAGGGTATTATTAATGGTACCCTGTACTCAAGTGGCATCAAAGGAGTGTCTGTTTGGCAGGAAAAACAACAACAACAGACCGATCGAAAGAGCAGAACCCATCAGATGTGTGAAACATGGATCTTCTCTCAAAATGAGCCTCGAAACATATTAATGGAGGAACTAACCGACAAAATCCTGAAAACCCTTAAAATATATTTAGATTTCAGCATCGAAAAATCTGGAAATTTATACTTTAAAAAAACGTGAAAAATGATCCAGTTGCTATAATTATGTATATTCAGTAGATATATCTTTAAAATTTCACTACATTCATTACAGATATTCAATTGAAAACAATTACTAAAATCGGGAAAACATTTTCAATCAGAATAAACAAAAATATATTTATTTTTTCCACAAAAGAATCCGCAATACTGTTTACTGAGAGAAAAAGGTCAAGCCACACTACTGCCTTCTCGCTTACTCCTTTTCGTTGATTATTGCCACAAAAAAAGAGAGTAAAAGCGACAGCAGAAGTAACCAAAACTTCTCCCCAAAAACTACGGTATTTTTCTCCACTTAAAACACTTTAAATGAAATTCCATCCAAAGGTATCCGCCAGTCGATACCCTGGACTCTCCAACGGCTTCTTAATAAATTGTTTGCCTAACTTTTGTGGCTCTGAGCCGAAAAGTATGCAACCCGAACATGTCCTAAGAACATGAGCAAATTTAACTTTTGACTTTTTGATACTCATCCTCCCCCCTCTTTCCCTCTTTCCATCTTTCCCTCTTTGCAGTGCCAAGCAAGCCGCAGAATCTCACCGTACTGGATGTGTCCGCGAACAGCATCACGATGTCGTGGCATCCGCCGAAGAACCAGAACGGGGCCATCGCCGGCTACCATGTCTTCCACATACACGACAACCAGACGGGCGTGGAGATTGTGAAGAACTCGCGAAATTCGGTGGAGACCCTCATACACTTTGAGCTGCAGAATTTGCGTAAGATTTTCGCTTTAAATATTCCTTAGCCGGTGCCGGGAAAAGTACAGTCACGGCCGCCCAAAAAGGGGTGGGGGTGGTTGTGGGGCCATCAAACTGTCGAGCAGTCAAGCAGTCAATGGCGGAACGCGAGGCACTTGAAAAGTTGGAACGCCCACGGGGCGGAACAACAGCCTACACCTCCTCGAAGCTCCCTTCCTTGGAATACCAATAGGGGGTGGGGGGGTGGGGGTATAGGCCGGAGCTATTATTACCTCTAATTGAAGCCCGAGTCAAATTGTTTGCCCGCCGCTTTGTAATTAAATAGTTTCAAGTGCCTGCTGCCACTCGCTTGCCACTTTTTGTTTGTTAACAACTTTTGACGCTTATAATTGTGCACCCGCACCCGCACCGTGCCCCATGCCCCATGCCCCAGGGCTGGAAATGAGCATCCCTAAGATACAGCACAAGCATTTTTGGTGGCATAGTTGTAGCTGAGGCTGAGGCGGAGGCGGAGGCTGAGGCACCGCGGCATTAGCAGCTACTTAGGGGAGCGTGGGATCGGGACCCTGGGAGCGCTGCAATTAACTTGCAACAAAGTTATGCCCCGCATCAGAATGGAGCCCCAACCCCCATTGTTTAATTTAATTATACGCGAGTCAGGTGCTGCCTGCTGCCTGCCGCCGCACCTGCTGCAACACTTGCCACAAAGTTTCGCTCGCACTCACATGCACCAAACATTTCAAAGACTCTTCTTTTTTTCCCTTTGGGGGGGCATGTTTGTGGCATGCAGGTTGCAGGTTGCATGTTGCCAGCTGCCAGCTGCCGGCTGCCTGGCAACGTTTAATTATTCCCAAATTTAATCCAAGTAGATGTCAGCAGTTCTTGCTGTTAATTAAATCCAATTTAAGCTGACAGCTCAGCGCCAGATCAGCGCCCCAGGCTTTTCCGTTTTCATTCGCTCTTTTATTCCGCCACTGCACTGCACTGCACTTTCACGGAAAAATCGGTCCATTGTCCGGAGAGCCTTTCCTTTTTGTTTAATAAAATTTAATTATAAAACCGGACCGGCAATGGAGCCATCGAGCCGTCAGCCGTCGGGTTGAGTTGTGCTCCCTGCACCCTGACATGCGGTGACGTGTCTCATAATGAGCCCTGAAGGATACACACACATACGAGTGTAACCTGCATGGAGCTGACGTTCTCTTTTCGAAGCAATAAAACCCTCAGCTGCCACTTCAGGACGAAACCGAGTGTAAATGAGACAAACAGAAGCCATCAAACGAATAAATAAATCAGGAATCGGAGCTCCCAACAAATTAAGAGATGGTTTTGTTCCACGTCTAAATGAAAATATGTATGTTTTTGTGCCTTGCAGGACCCTATACCGACTACCGGGTGATCGTGAAGGCGTTTACCACCAAGAACGAGGGCGAACCCTCCGATCAGATTGCCCAGCGCACAGACGTGGGGGGCCCCAGTGCGCCGGCGATTGTGAATCTCACCTGCCACTCGCAGGAGTCCATAACGATACGCTGGCGAAGACCCTACGAGTTCTACAACACGATCGACTTTTACGTGATAAAGACGCGTCTGGCGGGCCAGGACTCGCATCGGGATATTCGGATCAATGCCTCGGCCAAGGAACTGGAAACGGCGGTAAGTACAGATGAACAGATGAATGAATGATGGCAGTCTGGAGCTCATAAATCATATGCCAGGATGGCCAGAGGCCAGAGGCCAGCTTTTGTGTCATTGTTAGTGGCCCTCGGGGGGTGTTGCCACTTTTGTTGGCCCTTTTCTGGGGTGCCTTGTGATGTGTCAATCGTGCTGGCTTATCGCGGCCATTTGGCTGGGAACAAGCTCACAAAAAAACCCAAAAACCAACGAGGACTTCCATGATAAACTGCCTAATATACACAGATATGCGATAAAAGAGTCGAAAATAAAATGCTGGCAATAATAATTGCATTTTTATGCAACAAACAGCATACAGAGAAGCCAATGCCGCATACGAGTGGGGGCGGGGATGGGGGAGATAACTGTAAATATTTCACAACAATTTCTATCCCAAAAAAATGCACGCGGCTCGAAAAGTGTAGCATACTTTTGTGCGGGCAGCAAAAACCCACGATCTACCCCTCAGCCCCACACACACACACACACACGGGGCTGTGTGTACTACACACATGCACAGGGCTTACCCACCTGCGAAAATAAATTAAATTTATGTTGTTTTTCCGGCACAAAACAAAACAAATACAAAAAACCGTCCCCCCTTTGTGCCATGTCTTTCCATTTTATTTAGCGCCGTGGAAAAAAAAAAACGAAAAAAAAATGCAAAAGTTTGTCGTGGGGAATGTGGCAGAGCAAACAAATTTCGCAACAATAAAATTTTATCATACACAACCGCCTCTTCTTTCCCTCCCCCCCTCCCCCCATCTAAAACTGCAAAGTCCCCACCCCTTCTCTCGCCCCCTTCCCCTCCCTATCTGGCTCTATCTGTTTCTCGTATGCATTTTTTTCTGGTCAGTTTCGAATATTTTTGTAATTGAAATATTTTGTAGCGGCAAACAAGCTTTTTGTTGAACAACTAAACAACAGGAATGGAAATCGTTCTTTATTCTATATTTTTATTTCCATTTCCATTCATTCTTTTTGTGTGTTACTTACACATACATGCATACCATATGAATGTGCCCGAAAAATGTAAAGTTTTCATATGTATAAATAATATTTGAAGATGATTCATTTCCATTTTATGCTGCCTGAAAGGCAACGAGTCCCGAAAGAGTCAAGTACTTGGGCACAAAACGCTTGGCTTCTGGGCAATGGAAAAGGCAATTGAAGATGCAACAATTTCATCGATTTTCATAGAAAACTGAAAATAAAATAAAACCAATCGAATCTGGGTTCTGACCAAAAGAAAACTGGTTCTAATAATGGCTAGGAAATAAAATCATTTAGATTTATTGCTGGAATATTAATTCCCATTCCAGAGATTTTTGTAAGCAAAACTTCACTTCAGATAAAAGGGATTTCTTTTTAATATTTATTATAATAAAATGTTCCCTAAAATAACTCCATGTCTAACTCCATTTCTCTCCTGTTCTTTCCCCACAGATGATTCTGCAAAATCTAACAACCAATTCGTACTACGAGGTCAAAGTGGCAGCGGCAACATTCAGTGTCATAAATCCAAAGAAAATCGTCTTGGGCAAATTCTCAGAGTCAAGGATTGTAAGTAGCGCATAAAGATATCAACTGCCACAAACCGTGTGTGCAACCCACACCTGCCACATGGCTGTGAAAAAGTTGGGATTTCCCTTTGAAAATGGCCAAAAGTGCAACACGGAGATAGCGGCACAGCCGTGGCATGCCATAAAGTTGGCAACGAGGCAACGCGTCGGCGGTGTCAGTTTCCATATCAGATTACATGTCCAAAAAACTATGCAGGCTGTTTCTTCTGGTTTTTCCTCGGGTTTTCCTTGCATATACATTTTCCTGTCTGGGGGAAAATATGGCAATATATATGCATAAATAACTGACAAAGTTCTGCCAGGAGGGGAGGCTCTCTTCAGCCTATGCATTATTGAGACATGTTCGGTGGCCCCGGCCCCCGGGGCGTATGCGTAATGAGTGGCTTATGATCATTTAATGACGTACAGCACAATGGCCACGCCCACTCATTTGCGGCTAGCTGCGTTCCGTTTACGAAGGCAACTCTTTCAGCCTGTCATAACAACATCCTTAATGACATTTCAGCCGGAACAAACAAAGGAGAGGGGAGAGCGGCAAGCCCCACAAACTTTGTTGCATGCATAAAATATAATCTGAAGTTGTGGCAAAAATATAGCAATTTAGTTGACCTCAACCCGTGGCTGGAGCCCTCGTAGGATACACCTAGAAAAAAATGGGACAGGATCCCACTCTAGCGGTTATAATCTTTCGATATGTATCTGGATTTCTCTCAGTGTACTTTCATGGCAGAGTAACAGTAAACCGCAGCGACACGCCCTCATAAGTATGCAGCAATATTTTTTGTGGCTCCTACCACCACCCCCTCCGCCCCTCATTCATAATTCATTGTTCATTGTTGTTGCTGTTGCTGTTGTTGCCTGAATTTCAAGTGGCCCTGCACCTTTTGGCCGCATTTACATGGTCCGCTTCCGCTTTCCGTACCACAGCACAACACGTTGCCGCTCATTTAAATCCTTTTTCTTCGCCGAAAAAACAACGACAGGACGGAAAAAACCAAGGCAAATGAAAACAAACCAAAATGGGAAGGGGAAAGGGAAAGGACAATAAAAATAAGGAGCGGATGCACACATACGACGTTCAATTTTACATTATCTCTTATACATGTATCTCTTCTTCTTCTTCTTCTTCTCTGTACCAGATCCAACTGCAGCCGAACTGCGAGAAGCTCCAGCCACTGCTCCGGCAATCGCATAACGATTACAACCTGGCCGTCCTGGTGGGCATCATCTTCAGCTGCTTCGGCATCATACTGATCATCATGGCCTTCTTCCTCTGGAGGTAAGTGGCGTTCTATGCTCGATATGGGGGGGCGGGAGGAACAAGTGCAGCAGCAGCTGCTTTTCTTCAGTTTTCAGTCGCGTGCAGTTCCATAAATAAAATCGGGGAAAATGTGTGTGCGTGTCAAAGTGTTGCTTCCCCCATTCTGATTGAGTTTTAAAAATAACCCAAAAGGCAGATCTCTACACGAACATTTTATGGCGGAGATATGTGGCCTTCGATGAGGGACATTTTCCGAGAACATTCTCCACCGAACATTGTACACCGTTTAATCTTTATTACATTTGCCCCGCATTTCCATTCCACTTAATGTCCTTCTATTTAAAACACTCGAAAACGATCATCAGAGCGTTAAGAACATCGTTGGGGGAAATATTTATCCAATTAGCAGGCGCCACGCCCTCTGATTTCTCCAGCTCCAACTCCCACTTATGGCAAATGATAATTAACACGAAAATATCCAAAATAAATACGAAAGCAGAGAAAAAACAGAATGGAATGTAATCCTTTTGCAGCGTCCACTCAATCCGATCCATAATTAAGGAAATAACTGGCATATCCTTCCTCAAAGGAAGAGACGGAGCAAAAGCAACCAGATACCGCATGCCTTGGCAGGAATTTTTTGTGTGTCTACGAGTGTACCCCGCACATCCTGCACATCCCCAACACCCTGCACATCCTGCACATTCACTGGAAATGTTAATTAAAATTCAAATCACAAAAACAAAAAGAAACCAAAAAGAAACGAAGCCAAAGCCAAAGACAAAGACAAAGACAAGCAAAACAATTTGAAGTTACTTAAAATCTTTATTAAATGTAAAAGTGGTTAACCCATTGCCGAGCCCGAGCCCGAGCCCGAACCCGAGTCCAGGTCCAGGTCCAATCCGTATCCGCATCCGGATCCGGCTGTAGCCACAGGCAACGCCCCTACACCTCCCCGGCCACACTTTGAGACGACAAAATGTGTAAAGAAAATGAAAAGCGTTTTTCCCAACATCAATGGCACGAATTTTTTACATATTTTCTGTCGAAGCGATTTTTTATGCTCTGCGAAAAGTTACCCACCCACACACTCCCTCATCCCTCATAAACCCCCCGCTGTCCGACCCAGTCCGCCCCACAATTTACCCCTTCTCGAGTTGCCCGACAAATTAATGCCATTTTATTTATTTTTTACAAATAAACGTAGCGCCAGAGGAGTGGAACCAGGAGTGGGAGCCAAGAGCAGGAGGCCATCCCAAGAGTGGTGGCATCCCATTCTTCAAGTTGCCCAAGTTTTAGAGCGGAAAAAATTATATTTTATTAAGCAAACAAAAGCGAATTTCTACAATTTCCTTTTCAATGCAAACAAATAAAAAATTCAGAGGCAGAGCAGAGTAGAGCCAAATGGAAGCCAGAGGAAAAATGGAAACACCGAGCAAAAGTCAGGCGGAAAAAAATGTTGCAAAAACCAGAGAAAAAGGGTTTACATTTTTCTTTTTACTTTTTTTGTATTTTTTGTATGGGAGGGCGAGAAAAATTCTTGCAAAGCTAGATGCGCGGCTCTCAGAGAAATAATTTACATATTCAGTGCACTAATCAACGTTTAGTGGCAGCCACTGGTGGCATGAATGGGGGACCCGACCGGGCGAGGTATTTCTGGCGGAAGCCCACTTGGCAGGGGATTTATATTTCAATAACTGCTCCACAGTGTGGAAGGTTAACCAAGTTGATCGAAGGGCTCCTGCTAGGGCCTAGCCGCACACGGAATCCCGGCAACTTTTCCATTAAGTGCAGCTTGTGTAGGAATTTGTTATTGCAACAATTTGCTGCTGGCAACGATAAGCATCTTGCATGGATACCCATACGCATACACGGGCTGCCATCCAGGTTGAAATTCGCACTGAAGTTTCTCTGGAATGTGCGTGCTGGTATGGATGGTTCTCACAGTTACGACTCGTAGAGTCTCTAATTTCTGTCTAGACTCTTTGCAAACAGCCCGTAATTACAGCTGTAAATCATATGAAAAATTAGGTATTTTTTCAAAAAGTGTGCCTTCAGGTGGAGAGTATTATGACTTCAGGATACTAAATCTTTCATTCTTCCCCCTTTTTTCCCCCTCCTGCATTCCGATACCGAAATAGCAGCAGAAACAACAACAACAACAACAACGACCGCAGCAGAGGAAAGGGAAAACTTTTCCCTCTGCCGCTGTGGCCCGTCGTATGGGGACTCGTGTGTGTGTTGTTAGTTTTTCATATTTGATGCAGTTTTGGGAACATTGTTTTTGTGTCGACGGCTTTATTTGCCCAGCCAGCCCCTTGTGCCCCTTGTGCCCCTAGCTCGTGTGTGCGTGTGTCTGGTTTTTCCTCTCGAACTTTTCCCTATGCCAAAAATAGAATAGCCGAGGCTGACAAGAAATTGTTTTCGGCATACTACTGGCAACTTTTGCCAAAAAGTTTCATTTCATGACAACGATGGAAAATATTCGATGTGGGTCTTGACAGTGAGGGGGCGGTGGCTCAGTGGGGCGGTGGGTGAAGTGTCCTCCCCATCTGGGATTCTTTATCAAGAGTATCAGTGACTGAACCAGATAAATACTTTGCGGAACTGACACAAAAGAAGCTTCCGAACGGCATCGAACAGTGTCGATGTGGCTTGCCATCCATTAAGCAATTAACAAATATCGATTCTGTACATGGCAACAAGTATTGTTCAATGCGCTGTTTCTCAATTCGATAATTGATGGGCGATGCGTTGTAAAACAATAATTAAGCAAGCCTTCCTGGAAACAACAAATCGATTCGTAGATATTGCATTAAACGTGTTAAATATAATTAATGACGATCATCAATGCAAGCGCGAAGGTTAGACCAAAGTCATATGCGAAGATAAGATACGGGTTTTTATCGTAAAGCTTTGGGAAGATTGAAAACTCCGCGTCCAGCGTGCAATTGTTGTTATCACAACAGCTGATGCGCTGCTCTCCAAACTGCCCGCTCTCTGAATGCTCAAAACCGCGCGCTCTCGCTCACATGCGTTCGCGCTTGCTCTCTCGCCCGCTCTCTTTCGCACACACTCGTACATATGTAGGGCCAAAGATCAGGCAGCTGACGAAAAGCTTTGGCACCGCGCCGATCTCTTATCAGTGTTGCCAGATTTTGAGCGTCAAAATAAGCTAGATTTCACAAAAACACAAGCTAGAACAATTTGACTGATTACACGTTCAATGGCAGCATTTGACCACGGTAGGCTTAAAATTTCAATGGCAAATAAAGCGATTTCTTCAAGTGGTTTGTTTTTGCCAGCATCTTTATAAGTCAGTACTTCTGACCAAAGCTTTATAGTGTCATCTGTACTTTGCCAAGGGACTAAGTGAATTTTGCCATATTGGGCAAGAATTCCATCAATATTGCTATAGTTGAAGTGTTCCAATATGGAAATGAGATCATTAGGATTTTTATTATGTTCGAGTACATTTTCTGCTGCAAAACTTGCAGTTTTTCCAATGTCTCAAAATTATCTGGAAGTCTGAAATTAAACAGCAGATTATTATTTATTTTTAATATCAAATCCTATTGAAGCTTACCTTTCTCTGAGTTGGCTAATAAGCTCCTTTATAAAATCCTTGCACCTTAATTTTACACAATTACACATAAAAGGCAAACATAAACAGAGTGAAATTAAAAAAGGCTAGATTTAAGGCTATAAGCATTTTCATAATTTTTCAAGCTTGTCCGTTTTCAAATAAGCTAGATCTAGCCTTAAATAGGCTAAAATGGCAACACTGTATGTAGGGCCAAAGAAACACAGTAAACATAGCAAACACAGTAAAACCGATACGGAGAGAGAGAGATTGTGTGTTTTTTCCAGTGTTTGTGCCTGTGCTGCGTGTTTTTTTTAGGCGTCATAACGAAAGAGGTGTCTGTGGTGTTGTGCGTCCTACCGTGCGGGTATTTTTTTGCGTAGTTGTCGCGTACGAGACTCGTAATTTTGCAAGTGCGCCGGCATTGCGGAATATGACGTAATTTGTGTAAATCTGTAAGCACTGCAATGCAATTGTAGAAAAGAGACACACACCGCACCTCATCCCATCCCACCAACCCGGCCCCGGTCCCGGCCCAGCCCAGACCAGCACGCCATGTCAGGTGGCGCGGAAAAGCTCTGTAGAAGCGACGGGCGCGGCAGCGCCAGCAGCCCAATGCTGGCTCCAACGACATTGTCGCAAAGGCTGTTGCGGCGTAAATCGCAATGTGGAAATTGGTTTACGTAAGTCCCTCGCGCTGCACCTCCCCCCCAACACACACACACACACACACACACGCCACACAACAGATCATCATCAAGTGGGTCATTTAGCGCAATTCTCACGTGTGTGCAAAAACCAGAACAAAAAAACCCAGAAGCTGGAGATAGAGATACATAGCTACAGCAGAGATGGTGAGAAAGAGAGGCACGGCAACTCGAGAGAAGTCAAAGTCAGATGCATATTAAATGAGTGGAAACCAAAACAAAAAGGAAGTAGACGAAATAGAAATAACTAAATTTCAGTGCGTAATACGAGTCGCAAGAATAACAAAAGTCGTGGATAAACAGAACAACAACAGAAGTTGGATATCTATATCTTCGGTGGGTGAACAGTGGAGAGAGGGGGAAAGAGACAGGAGACAGAATTCGAACTTCGAATCAAGAACAACATATGTAAATAGATTCCAAAGAATTTCGTATTTTTCCGGACACAGCCAAATAAACAGCCAGACAAAAAGCTGAATATCTGTTCTCCGTTCTCCGTGCTCTGTGCTCCCTGCTCCGTGCTCTTGTGCTTTTGATAAGAATAATTGGAAAAATTATCAATGTTGTCGATTGCCATACTCCCATATTCCCAGCAAAAAGCTCAACTTTTGTTTACGCTCCAACTTCTTTGTGTAAACAATGGCATTAATGCTATGGGAGCTATGGGGAATTCTGGGGAGCTGCTTGTCGCGACAGATCTGTTTCAGCCCGGTTCTAAGGGGCAGACCGACCAAAAACTGAGCAACACACACACACATATATAGAGACATATTGTGTAGTAAAAAAGCGCTATCAGCACTTGGCATTAGAGCTAAAAATATAGTCATCGCTTTCTGATCGAGACAGCTTGGCAACCGATCCGTTAAGGGTAGACCTCTAACTGCTGTTACCAGGAATCACTTACGTTCTTGTATATAATCTGTAGCACTTCCGATCAAGAGTATCCGTCTTCGGAGTATCGTATCAGCGTAGTCGAATCTCAGAAATTATTCCATTAAATGCAACGAACCGCAGCAAACAACACAGAAACACCAATGAAAAGTTTCTATGGCCTGGGCCACTCAATTCCCATTATGGCCGGCACTTTCACCCAAGTCTAGAATCCAGCTGCAGAATCCGCCAGCAACAACAACAACGACAACAACAGCAACAGCTGCAGGCAACTGCAAGCAGAAAAAGTTTCGGTAAACTTGGCAAGTTCTATGCAAGCTTTCCGCTCTCTCTCTCCATCACTTGCGCTCTCATTCTGGAGTGTACTAGTGAAAACTTGGAGCAAAAGTTTTGCGCTCCTTGTAATCGCTTAAGCCAATTACAAAACTTAACCTCAATTTGTATGTCCTGGGGATGGGGGGTGGATAGGGTGTGGGTTGTGGAGTGTTGGGAATCAAATACTTAGTCTCGTATTGAAATTGAACAAGGAGCCATAATAATGCTCACCTGGGCCACCTTTTTTGCCATTGTGTCACTCATTTAAAGCATCTTTGCGCAAATATTTGCACAAACTTCCACAATTTTGCCAGAGGATGGTGAGGAGGAGACACCTAGCCATGAAATGAATATTTCTGTCAGGGAATTACTCCTTTCTGCCTGGCTGCAGCTGAATGCCATTAGTGTGCTGACCAGGCACCCATAACCAGCCCACTCTCCTCCTCCTCCTCCTCATCCTCCTCATCCTCCTCATCCTCCTCATCCTCTCTGCTGCCTGCTTATCTATGCATTTTGATTTTGTTAAGAGCATGCCACGCCTTGCCACGCCACGCTGCCGTAACTGATTGCAGCTGTTTTTCATAATTTCCACAAGTTTTGCAAGGAAAGTGTCCCTCTTTTAAGTGGAATTTACAAACTAGCTCCACCATTTGTAAAGAAAAAGGATCTGGGGAGAGTCCTTTGGTGGCTGGTCAGTGTGAATTCTGCCCCAGTTGCTGCTGTTCCACTGAGATTCCCCTTCAAAGACGAAGGATGGTGACTGCCTGACAAACTTGATTAACACTTGAATTTCGTATTATCTATTTTCAGCAGAAAGTGCTTCCATGCCGCCTACTACTATCTGGACGATCCGCCACACCATCCCAACGCCCCGCAGGTGGACTGGGAGGTGCCCGTCAAGATTGGCGATGAGATCCGTGCCGCAGTGCCCGTGAATGAGTTTGCCAAGCATGTGGCCTCGCTGCACGCAGATGGGGACATTGGCTTCAGCAGAGAGTACGAGGCCATTCAGAACGAGTGCATCAGCGACGACCTGCCCTGCGAGCACTCCCATCACCCGGAGAACAAGCGCAAGAACCGCTATCTGAACATCACAGCCTGTAAGTGGGAGCTCGATAAGCAGTGCATCAACAGCAGCAACATCTAAGTGTCTTTTTCCCTCGATCCCACACAGACGATCACAGTCGCGTCCATCTGCATCCCACGCCGGGACAAAAGAAGAACCTGGACTACATCAATGCCAACTTCATTGATGGCTACCAAAAGGCGCACGCCTTCATCGGCACCCAGGGCCCGCTGCCCGACACCTTCGACTGCTTCTGGCGCATGATCTGGGAGCAGCGCGTGGCCATCATTGTGATGATCACGAATCTGGTGGAGCGCGGCCGACGCAAGTGCGACATGTACTGGCCCAAGGATGGGGTCGAGACCTACGGCGTCATTCAGGTGAAGCTCATCGAGGAGGAGGTCATGTCCACGTACACGGTTCGCACGCTGCAGATCAAGCATCTGAAGGTGAGTGTTCTCCTCGAACTCACGGCAGTTCCATGGAATTAATTTATGTATTTCCGCCCTTAGTTGAAGAAGAAGAAGCAGTGCAACACGGAGAAGCTTGTCTACCAGTATCACTATACGAATTGGCCAGATCATGGCACCCCGGATCACCCATTGCCCGTGCTGAATTTCGTGAAGAAATCCTCGGCTGCCAATCCCGCCGAGGCTGGTCCCATTGTCGTGCACTGCAGGTGTGTTGCCGCTCCATAGACTCCACGTCTATATCGACGCCAATCGAAACCTCTTTTTCTTGCCTTCTTTTAGCGCTGGCGTTGGTCGCACTGGCACCTACATCGTTCTGGACGCCATGCTCAAGCAGATCCAACAGAAATCGATTGTTAATGTGTTTGGTTTTCTGCGTCACATCCGGGCCCAGCGGAACTTCCTCGTCCAGACCGAGGAGCAGTACATATTCCTGCACGACGCCCTCGTGGAGGCCATAGCATCGGGCGAGACAAATTTGGCGAGCGACCAGGTCGAGGAGCTGCGGAACTGCACTCCATATTTGGAGCAGCAGTACAAGAACATCATCCAGTTCCAGCCGAAGGACATACACATTGCGTCGGCCATGAAGCAGGTCAACTCGATCAAGAATCGCGGTGCCATCTTCCCCATCGAGGGAAGCCGGGTGCATCTCACCCCCAAGCCGGGCGAAGACGGCAGCGACTATATCAACGCTTCGTGGCTGCACGGCTTCCGGCGGCTGCGGGACTTCATTGTCACCCAACACCCCATGGCCCACACGATAAAGGATTTCTGGCAAATGGTCTGGGACCACAATGCGCAGACCGTCGTGCTGCTCTCCTCCCTCGATGATATAGTAAGTCAATCGAATGAACCATCATTTCTGAGGATTTTAAAACCTCTTGCTCTCCACAGAACTTTGCCCAGTTCTGGCCAGACGAGGCCACGCCCATCGAGAGCGATCACTATCGCGTGAAATATCTGAACAAGACCAACAAGAGCGACTACGTGACTCGGGACTTTGTCATTCAGTCCATACAGGATGACTACGAGCTGACGGTCAAGATGCTGCACTGTCCCAGCTGGCCGGAGATGTCCAATCCGAACAGCATTTACGACTTCATTGTGGACGTCCATGAGCGCTGCAATGACTATCGCAATGGACCAATTGTTATAGTGGACAGGTAAAAACAGTGCCCTGCCCTGCCCCCCTTTTCTTATATCAGTTTCTGTAATATTGTTATTTGCAATTGTAGGTACGGTGGAGCGCAGGCGTGCACGTTCTGTGCCATCTCATCGCTGGCCATTGAGATGGAATACTGCAGCACGGCGAATGTCTATCAGTATGCCAAGCTGTATCACAATAAGCGGCCCGGGGTGTGGACATCCAGCGAGGACATACGCGTCATCTACAATATACTTTCATTTTTGCCTGGCAATTTGAATCTGCTGAAGCGCACGGCGCTACGCACTGAATTCGAGGATGTGACAACGGCCACGCCGGATCTCTATAGCAAAATATGCAGCAATGGTAATGTTCCCCAGCATATCATACTCCAGCAGCAGCAGCTGCTGCAGCAACAGCAATACCAACAACATCAGCAGCAGCAACAGTTGCAGCTACAGCTGCAACAGCAGCAGCCACTAGCACTCGCACAAGCACAGCCACAGCCACAACCACAAACACAAATACAGACCACTCGTAGTCATAGTGAACTAAATGAGACAGCATCCAATACACCCTCCAATACTAATCCCAGCCTCTTGCCCATCTCATCATTGTTACCGCCCACAGTTGTTCCAACATCCAATACCACCACACCACCACCACCAATATCTCCATCTCCGTCACCACCAACAGTCCAACTCCAACTCCAGTCACCACCATCACCATCCCAGCGAGATATGCCCAGTCCGAGTGGCACTGCAACAACAGGCACTGCAACACCAACACCAACATCAACACCAACACCAAACATCATCCCCACTGCATCCCCAACAAATCTAGCCCATACTAATGCCAATTTCCATCCTGTTACTAATAATGCTGCTCATCTGGTGAACAATGAACTGACGCCGATGCTCGATGATCTGAACTTTGAACAACATCAACAACAACAAATGCTGGCACTGATGCAACAACAAACGCAACTGCAACAACAATACAACATGCATCATCATAATCACAACGCCAATTCGGTGGCTGGTGAACTGCTGACTCCAACAACAACGCCTGACTCAACAACAACAATCGCAACAACGATGAACAACAATGTCACAACTGCAGCAGCGACAGATGCTCAAAACTTAGATATTGTAGGTTAAACTAAAGATAAAATTTACAACAGCAGACGGCGATTAGGAGATAAAATCATTTTATAAATGTTTAAATATATATATTTTAAATTAACAAAAACTATACAATTACGTATGTATGTATGTATACATAGGAATGTATTTATTAACATTTAAGTCGTCGAAAGCAAAGCGTCTAGCGCATTGTCCATAAATTATTCATTCGCATATTAAGCTCATGTTTTATTATCCTAATTTATTCGTATTTTAGTTGTTTAACTTTCCAAATGTATACTCTACGAACTATTTAAATTATTTCCCCCTGCTCTTTATATGTTGTGTACACTAGATTTACAGGAAGTTTTTACGATAAATATTTTATATATACATTTAGTCACAAGAAAAACAAAAACCCACAAAAAGTCAACAACAAAAGTAAAGGAAAATAGTTTCAATCAAAGCGATCAAAATAAAGCAACTGCAATTACAATTGCAATGCGAACAAATTGAAATGAAAACGTAGAGAAATGCACAAAGTGAACGAGTAGAACTACTATAGTAAAACCAATAATTGTCTCATCATTTACGAGTTTATACACTACATACATTAATGCATAGATACAGGTACATACGAGTATATACATAATTAATTAATTATAATAGTGATTCGTTAATGCAGGTTAATGCTGCACACACTTGTGCCATGATCTTTTAAGCTCCCATTAAAGCTCCTATTAAAGTAATACTTATTTGTTAATGTCCGCGTTGATGAAGCACTTTTTGCATTTCAAATTGATTCAGTGTCCGTCCTAGTATCTGTTAGCGAACAAATTTTTCTGTTTTCTCTCTTTACAACATTTTTTCTAACCTGTTTTTCCATACCCAAAAAAAAAAAAACGAAAGCAAAACCTTAGCTAAAAATTAATTGCGAATTTAGTAGGCAAGAAAACGAATTATTGGCAAGTATACAGATTAACCAAGCGCACCTCTGCACGGAGCACATCAGCCACACATCACTGTAAATCCCAAGAGCAACAAAATGCAGATGCAAATCAATTCTCACTCCCTACGGAAGGCACCAAGCACAAGAGCATCACGTTAAGATAAATAATAAAGTGTAAATAGAACTTAGGCAAAGAACTGCTGGAAGAAATCAACTAATTTTAAGCCTCCTTAAGCTATAAATATTGTAAAAACAAAAGCAAACCGAGATAAACTAAATGTAAAACTAAAAATAAACGCAAGCAAAGTATTATTAAAATATACGATCTATGTGAACAAAACGAAAGCCACAATTGAATGACGAAATTCACACGGAAATATTGTTTCATTCTTCATTTAGTGCACAGGGAGTTACCGTATTGATAGGCCCGAAACAAGTGTTGGCTCACAGCGTAACGTAATATTAATCTGTACAGTTCTTAAAAGTTAGCCCCGGATACGGATAAATTTAGTCTTATCTTTAATGTCTGCACTCTGAATTGCCATAAATATGCTGTGTGGCGCATCCGAAAACTATCTGATCCGATCTAGTGAATGGAAAGGTTCTGTAGACACACACGCAGCCCCCACAAAGCAAGTAGAGAGCAACAAGAACTAGGATATATTTTTACATTTTAGTGTAAAATATTGATCACAAAAAGGAAGAGAAAGGATAAAAATGTTTTAAAGACTGGTTTTTTGTACACTTTAACTTGAATAAGCATGTATACTGATTATGTAAATGAATGAATGTATTTCAGTTCTCCCCTAGAATTACCCATGTGTCCTCCGCCCCCGATCGAATGGTAGTTAGACTACCTGAGGAGTGTGGGCTTTGATTGAGGCTAGCGGGGGGACACCTTCAACGTTTCTACTTTCAATCTGGATCTTACCGAAGTGAGATCAGTGCTGCCCCAATCATTTGTCACCCTGACACCGTATAGATCGCTCTACATATTAACCAAATAATGACCAATTTTTGTGAGATTCTGTTTCTTAGGCACTAGACCGACATAGTTAAGATACACGATACACGATTTACGTTAGAACAGCTTGTAAATTCTCATACTGACAACGGCAATGGTAACAAATGCTTCATCTGTAATATAACAACAAGAATCATAATATTTCGATTACGATACCAAAACTTGAGGAACTACGCATTTTAACTGTTAAACACACGAATAGTAGTACGATAAAACTATAGATGGATATTTATATATGTATGTATGGTATATGGTATATGGTATATGGTATATGGTGGTATATGTACATATTGATGTATTGCATGCGTTATGTACATGACAGCCAAAGAAAAAGCTTCGTCTACAGCATTGTGAAGGAGCAAAAGAAAAATCCAAAAAAAAAAAAACTTAACGAAATTGCACACACTTTTCGAGCAAATGGAAACCTTTCCGCGACTAAACTACCTTCACAAAAGACAAAACTAAACAAATTAAAAATTAAAAACCACAACAGATTATCTAATTGACGGTGTTATGCAATTTATAAATGTGATGAATGTCAAAGTTAAGCGTAAATAAATTAAATACAAAAACCACAAAATAAACAACAAAACTTATACAAAAATCCAAAAGATTCGTAAGAAAGAGCTGAATGTAGCGAGAACTTAAGTAAGCATGCCCACGATTTTAGAGCTAAGCATATAGATGATGAATACTACCCCTTATCCAAAGGCAGACCGTAGATTTTAAGGAATGCCCATGCCCATGCCCCCCCACAGTAAGAGCCATAGAAGGGACCTTTCCCAAAGCTTGTAGTGGCGCATCAAGAAGGATAAACGGAAATCGTATCGAGGCATTGTCGGTTTATACATATGTATGTCTTGCGATATACAAAACTAATGATATATATGTATGAATATATGTATGTACACTTAAGCTAATCGTAAGTCAATGAAAAAGTTGAAATTGATGCAGAGGAAGATTATAAAACTAATGATAAAAGATACAGATAATGATAAAGCGTAAAAATAAAGAACATCAGATTGCAACTAACATTAGCTGGGCGAACGTGTTTCCACCGTGAAGTCCACAGTCATGAGACCGAAGTGGCTTCGGGGCAGCACATCCGGGGTCCAGGACAACCGAATACCGCGCTCCAACAGAATCTTGGCCATCCACAGATTCAGTCTGGTATAAATTTGACGCTTTTTGAACTGTGCCTGGGCCTGTTGCTCGCAGGGAGGCCGCACATATGCCAAGAAGTGACCATCGGCATGACGCTCAAAGGACCGCGACAGCTGCAGTTGAATCTACGGAAGGCAAATATCTACATCAGAGCACTGCAGATGGCATTGTATTTACCCACATTGGAGGTGCTAAAGATGCGCTTAACCGTTTGGCTAGCCGTGAAGTTCCAAATGTATTCGGTCAGTCCCTTGTATTTTCCCGACTCAATCAGAGAGACCTCGTGGAGGGGACGCCTCTTTATGCCAGCACTGAAGCTTTTGCAAAAGTGCGAAAAAGTCTCCTAGAAAAAGCCAGAAGAGAGCAGCATCAGAATAAGATTGATTCGAGAAATCCAGATTACCTTGTGCACATGAAAGCTCTGGTGGACGGAGCGGGTCGAGAGCCCTGGCTCGGGTGTGCATTCTGGCTCGAGGCAATCATTGAGTAGCTCTATCACATGGTCCAGCCAAGCGGAGTAGGCCAGTGCAGGCTGCACATCCGCATCCACACATAGACTGTTGTTGGCCGGTGATGACGGCCTGTTCACAATCAAATCGCGCTTGGCCGGAAGAGGAGGCTGCTTGCGGGTTTTCACCTCGCCGACGATTTCCGTTGCTTTGAGGGGAGTCTTCTTGACCACCGCTATCGTGGACAGCTCAATCTGTGGCAGTTGTTCGGTGACCACGGCTGGCGTGTCCGAATAAATGGGCGGGGCGGTAAGTATGTTGTAGGGCCCACTGAACATGGGCAGCTCGATGTCCAGATCGATCTGATCCGTGGGCTGGTACTGATCCATCAGCTCGATATTGCAGTCCGTCAGCTCGATATGCTGCTCCTCGGGCTCGGCGAGCACATCGCAGTTGGACAGGAGCTGCGAATCGTTGGCATAGTGGATCAGGGCACTGCTACTGTTGCTGGTGCTGTGGCTGGTCGGGGCCGCCTGCATGCTGTCCAAGTTAAAGGCGCCATCGGACAGGTCTGGCAATGGCAGCTGAACAGAAGAAACATTCATTCGATATTCATTATGGTCTTGCTACGCCTGTACTCACATCAAGATGATCGCCAAAGACAAGAATATCCACCTGTGGGTCGAACTCATCGACCATGCTCAGGCCGAGACGTAAATCCTCCTGTGTGCCCTCGCCCAACGGCGTCTCCAGCCTGGATGGCATCCAAAATGTCTTTAGACTGCTGGTGAAGTTGCCATAGACCCGTTTGCCCTGCGGTGAGCTGAGTATGCCGGCCAGAACCAGCAGCAAGTGGTCGCAAATCTCGTCCTGCATGACCAGCGAGTTGTCTGGCTCCACGATTATCTTCAGCTTGCGGCAGGCACAGGCATAGGTGCCCTTCTTAGGGGACACTCCATTGGCCAGGGCCGTCACATGGAGCCTGGCAGTCGGAAACAAATCAGAGCGCTCGCACTTTACCGCGAAGGTTGTGGCATTCAGACGCTGCACTGCCGGCAGCTGTTCCTGGTCCTCGGCCCACTTGTACTGCTGCCAGAGCTGTTGCTTCTGCTCCTGCCCGATGTTCAGATTCCAAAGCACCTCCCGCGACACCTTGTACACCTGAGCCCTGGGCATAGCCGATCCGAGCTCCCGGCAGGCCTTCACATGCTGGCAATCGATGTCGCCGGCGCTCCTGCAGGCCTCCACATGGCAGATGGCCTTGCTGGATACCACAGCCGCATTCGGCTGTAGGGACAAAGTCACATCCTGGATGACCACGAAATTCCTGGGCGTCTCTCGCACCTTGGCCACGGCAGACTGTTCCCGCAACGAACAGACCGTTGACCCGGCGCGGAGGGAGATCAGAGAAACCGCATCGAGCACATTCTTGTTCTGCGGACAGGCGGCGTTGCTACACAGCTGGGCGCGATTGCCATTGATGGCTCCACAGCTGGTGCACTGGCGGACCCCGCGCAAGGTGCGATGGCTTATTTTCATATCTTCACGGCTTTTTTTTAATAATTTAAAAACATTAAGGGTGCTCCCCTCGCATATGTTTTTCGCGTGAACTGCATCCCTGGTCAAAAACAGCTGGTTGCTATTAATAATATTAGCCCCTATTTATTTTGTGGGAATCGGGAATCCCAGACCATGTCACACCCCGTGGAGGCCCAGACTAGGCCCCGGAAATATCCTTTTGTCCACATGCGTATTGCGGACCACAGTATGCTGGACTCCATCGAGGGACGCCACGTTTGCCGGCTCTGCAATCGCTCGCGGAAGTTTTTCTGCTATAGCTGTCACATTCCGGTGGAGGAGCTGGAGAAGCTGTTGCCGCGTTTGGGGCTGCCGCTGCAGATTGACATCATCAAGCACAAGAAGGAAATCGATGGAAAGAGCACGGCCGTACATGCTGCCGTGCTGGCGCCGGAGCACGTGCGGATTCACACTTATCCCGATATTCCCGACTACCGCCTGGAGGAGGACGTGGTGCTCATCTTCCCCAGCGCCAAGAGTCTCACAGTGCCACAGCTATTCGAGCGAAACGTCCAGCTGAAGATCGACGATAACTATGGCCTGCCCAAAGGACATCACATGGGCACAATGCTACGCCGTCGAGTGGATGAGATTGAGGTTTTGGAGGACCAACCAGAGACCACGTCTAAGCGCAGCTATACTTATGGGAACCTGCCCGTCCGCCGGGCAGTCTTTATTGACAGCACCTGGAACCAGAGCCGCGGCATATACGCGGACGAGCGTGTCCGAGGCCTGCGCACGGTGGTCCTCCAGAATCGCCTGTCGCAGTTCTGGCGCCATCAGCGTGGAAGCCCGCGATGGTACCTGGCCACCATCGAGGCGATCCATCAGTTTGTACTCGAAGTCCACGTCAATGCCTGGGGTCTCAATTCCGCCTACCGAGGGCTAGACAACCTGGAGATAACAGAGGGCTTTCATCAGCTGGCGGCGCCTCTGACACGAGAGGCCCCCTCGGAGGATGTTGAGCGGGAGTCGCCCTACAACGGACAGTACGACAATCTCTTGTACTTCTTTGCCAACATGTATGATCTCATACACAAGTACTATGACCACAACGATCTGATATCGTATCGACGTCCGATATAGTATGAGAAGAGTTTATTGTAGGACATAAATACACGTTAATGTTATGTTAGTTTGGAATTCTTATTTCTTTTTCTTCTTGCCCTCGTCGCTGGAGTCGCCATTCTGTGGCTTGGGGTCTGTGATGACCGGCTTCTGCCATTTCACCGGATTTTTGCGATAGAAGGGCCATGGAGGAATGGTGATCTGAAGTGGTTTGATTAGCGCACCTAATACCGTAGATATTGTAGGCCAACGGCTTACCAGTGAGGACAGCAGGAAGCCCACGCCGAGCACATAGACCGTCTGAGAGAACTGCTGCACAATCGCTCCGTAGATCAGGCCTACGACGCCGAAGAATGTGATGATGAGACGAGACCACCGCTCAGCCTTCCCTTGGCCCACAAAGTCCTGCACAGGGCGGAGATAGTTAAGTAAAAGTGTACAAATTCTCTGCCTTGTGAACCCACCATATGTGTTGGTATATCCAGCATTGTTGTATTAGATTTTATCCTCAAATTTTAAATTTTTCACGTAAACAAATTCGGAACGGCACGTCAGCATTAGAGCTGGAGAGCAGTGTGACCGTCAGAAATATACTAAAATATTTTTAAAATATACCGTAAATTTACTGACTAATTCAAGTTCTGCTTTACATATTCCTTGTTTCTGATATTCCGTCGCATATTACTAGATATATAGCACATTTAGCCATGCCCAGACAATTTTATACGATTGATGAATAAATTCTCTACTTGATTGGCAAGTTTTTAGTCCTCGCTTTTATTGTATTTTAACTTAAACAGGGTTTAAACAAAATAGTTGAATAAACAAAACAGTCGCAATGTTGCTGGTATTTGAAGACATGATGCGTGTATAGGCCTTTGTATACCCTATTTTGTTAAATTAATATGATACATATGAAGATAAAACGTAATTAATATTGACCTTTTCTCAAATTGATATGTTTTAGACATATTCACGAATATGATTGGTATCTTGCATGTATATATCCGATCCTGATACCAACAATAGAACAATAGACAAACCTTAATGAAATACTTTATGGACTGGGAATTGCTGGCATAGAATTTAGCATTAGCTCCGACATTTATATAGTACAATTAATCCCAACTAAGGGCTTCGAGTCCGTTTACATATGTAGCAAAAGTCGGTAGAAGAGAGGAGCTGCTTAATAAGTACATATGTATGTCCATTGTCGACCTCGCTCAAAGATTGCCTTGTTTCGCCGTTGTCTTTGAAGACTTAATGAAAAAAATGGTTGTACTATATTGCGTTAATTCCTTAATCGACAAGGGGACGGCAAACCTGTATGTATCTGGCAGATTTGATGAATAATGGATAACATTAAACAATCAGTAAAAAGTCGATTCAAGTAAGATATAAAATGTTGTAATGATTTTAATATATACTGGTTGATACAATTATTTGTACAATTTGTTAATGGCGGCTTGAGCCGTGGACGTTGGAGTATGTTTCGAACTAATAAATAAGTGGCGTTTGGGTAAAACTATGTTTAAATATAAGGCGAATGTGCGTTGGAAATGGCTCCGTTCATTTATTTTGCGTCATGTTGATCGCTGTGGAATCTGCTGTTTGGTCCTACTCCTCAGACCCTGGCAGCCCGAGTGCGTCGAAGGTGGACAATATTGATCACACATATGGACAGCCAGGAGAAGACGGCCAGCCAGGCAAAGATCAAGGTGAAGTAAAGACAAGCAGCGGTGTTGATGCGTCCATAGCGACGCCGCTCGTAGGATATACTCTCCACCAGGAAGTCCATGAAGTCGAATATGGCTGCGCACGACAGACGCGACTTGAGCACGGGAACAATGTTGCCCACTCCCTGGATCTCCTTCAGCAGGGACTCGCGGTACTGCTTGCAGGTCACCTCGAATCCGTCCGTAAATACGGAGGCGTAGATCAGCTGATAGATGGCCATGATCAGCGAAATGACAGTGGCAGGAAGCCCTAAAAAGTGAAACGAAATTAAGAGGACGAGTTCTTGTTAGGATAACGTTAGTGAATCATTGGTGAACTACTCACAGTAGTAGGGGGAGAGACCATCGGGCGTCAATTCGGACTCGGTGGTGACCACAATCATGTCGCCGGATCTGTGTAGGGGAAACGACATTTTAAGAAACTAATTGAAAAAGTATCAAATTCTCTGCGTTAGTCATACGCCAGGAGGAAGCATCTGCGGGGCTTCCATTAGCATAAGACCTAATTAGCGGAGTGTGGGGCGAGCTATTGCCGCCGATTAACCCACTTGACCCCCAGACACACTCGAATTAGACCACTCACCGCTGTCGAATGGTTGCGTGGCCCGATTTGCGCTGACCCTTCCCGATGCAGATCCGATAGCCATGGTAGATTCCCAGCACCACAGCGAAGATCAGGGGCAGTAGCAGTCCATAGGTGGCATAGTGGCAGTAGGCGATGTTCCCTCCCTCAAAACTGTTGTAGGTGCTCCGGCTGTGCAGCACGCAGCCGCAGTTCGTGTCCGGACAGGCGTTCAGGACGTAGCGCCAGTGGGACCAAGCCACCGCCGAGGTAATGCAGCAGATCACAGAGGACACGATCGTAAAGGGATAGAGATAGGAGAGCGCACGCTCCGCTGAGTACGACATCTTGGGTCTGGGCCTGATGGTGGATTAAGCAAATTTCAATTGATTCAAGAACACTTTTACTGTCAATTAAATTTGTTTATACGACGTCTCACTCTCTCTCTCTCTCTCGCTCTCTGGGGCGTCACACGACACTCACACAATCAAACTTTCTGAAACGCGCACTGTACCACAATATAAACAAACAAACTTGTTACCCAACTTGTTCCTCAAATTACTTTTCAGTGGGCTTTGCAGCTGGATATTATAGCTTTTCAGATGTTTTTTGTGTGGTCTTTTTCTTCAAATTCTCACTCAACTTTGGGCCAAAATAGCTGCGTTTCTGGCTTAGAACGCTGACACATACACTTACACAGGCGCACTGTAGTCACCAGTGATGCCAACCTTTAAGCAAAAAAAAGCTGTTTCTAAGGTGAAAATATTCAAACATAAAAACCGTGAGTAATGGTGTCTGATCTTTAAAAAAAGCCAGATCTGACGGGAAAATCGCGTAATGGGCAGCACTGGTGGTCACACCTACGCTTATCGTTCCTCGGAGAGAGAGAGCCGATGAAAAAACGAACTTAGCCCACTTAACCCCCCTCTATTTAAACGGGATGGAAACTGTAGTTAAACCGCGGGAATATTAATAACACAAATAATAAATACTCTTGTAGGTCCGTCCCAACCCTTTGCTTAAGAAAAGACCACGTTATATTTCACCTAAACTGCACTAAAATTCTTCGAGATTCATTATTTTCGTTTAGAGTATTTTAATACCCACTGGTCGACAATGGGTTAACCGTTCCCCATTCATATTCGTAAATCTAGCTGCGCAGCAAGGAAATAAACAAAAAAATTGTTTTTCAGACGATGACACTAGAATTTGATAGTGTTCAGTTTCCACACACACAGCAATGCTATATCTGACTTTGCAGATCGTCAGTTAGGATACGTTAAAATTTTTGTTATATCAGTAAAAATGTTTACTTTGCAGCGCTATAACTCTCCTTCCCTCACCCCCTTCCATTACCTGGCCGTCGGCCAGGCGCCAACCAAAACATGTACGAATCGGCCGGCTGCAACAAATGACGCCTGCACTCGCCATGTTCTGTGAGCGGAGCGTTCCTCCATCTCCTGCATTGCCCCAACGAGGCAGCCGATTCGACCAGGTTTATTTTGGCAAAAACCATTTTCCGCGGACGCCTGAATTTTCTCAGTTGCCAGAGACTTGTGGAGCTGTCCACTACTCGGAACAAGTCTCAATGTAAATACCGAAATTGGAGTATCGTACGGATTCCCGCAGCCAATTTGTCAGTAATCAACAATTTGTCAATCAACAACAAAAGTGAAAACACAATTGCAAATTGCCAAGTAATTCCCCATTGTTGCAGACGTTACGAAATTGCATTCGCGCTGATTGCTGAACTGCAGCCGCGAGGAATCTCGTGCAGAGCCAGCGAAACTTCCTATAAATAGACCCCTGCCCAAAGGGTACAACAAATTTTGACGTGTATTCTCAAATAAGAAACAAAAAATATTGAGAAAAGAACAAGAAATTTGCATAATTGGGCTTTTGCCATTTTTGAGTGCAGTGCTCGGAAGATTCTCTAATTTGATGAGCTGCTGACTGAAAATTGAGGCAGAACAAAAAGTAATTAATTAATTTAATGCCTGTTTCTGTTTTGCTTAATATTCGTTTATTTATAGAGTGTCTAACAAATTTGTTTAGTCATTTAACATAATGGGTAACTATGTGTCTTTCTAAACCGTAGAATAAGTGTTTGACCCACTAGATAGACATAGAATCATAGCTTTTAGTAAGTTAGAGTATGTTTCATGCATGAGAGAAACCCTGGGCTTGAGAACAGTCAAAGTGGCTTCTTAGAAAAGTTTCCTTAACTTCCAATCACATCTTCATTCAGATAAACGTTGAGCAGTGCGTCAGAGAAAGCTTACATATTTAGTGTTGGAAAACAAGCAGTCGCCAAGCAGTTGATCGCATGCAAAAGAGCTGTCTGCAAGCAGTGTGAGCAAACAGGTCTCTATATATACTGCTTGGAGACGTAGCAGTTAATATTTAAACTCCAAATCTTTATTCATAATTAAACCCACCATTTCTAGAAGCCACATTGAGTGTTTCTTCAAAATAAAATATGTATGTATATTTTTGCTAAACTTATGAATGAATGCTATGGCTACTTATAGACGCATATACCAAGACACCACCGACACAAACCGGCGCCCGCCTGTATATAGTGCATCGATATAGAGCCAGACATAGATCCGGAATCAGAAACACATACCACCCCCACACGCAGACAGTTTCCCGGAGACACGTAAAGTGACGTAAAGTTAACCCGATGGATAATTGGAATGTTTTGGCAGCGCAAACATCAGCCCAAGCTATTGGACGCGATGATACGGTGGTAAAAACGCGACTGGTGAGTGACGGTGTCATTAAACAAAACAAAACAAGCCGATCGATTGTATATAGAAGATCTACTCGTCGTATATAGAGAATTGGCAGACCCCAAACAAACGCATTCCTATGTACTCGTCTGCAGCGAGATCTGGGTGGTTGAGTGCGTGAGTGGGTAACTGGGTGATGCCTGGGGGGCGTCCTCGCCAGAGCAACAGCTGTTTCGGCTGAGTCAAATGCTCCTCTCTCTGGCACTGGCTCTGGCACTGGCACTGGCTCTGTTGTGATCGTTACTAGCACTCATCTATAAATAGGAATCCGCTGGTGGTGGCGGCGGTTCTCTTGAGCCGATTGCCTGGCGACTCTTTTGGAGATTTCGATTCCGATTCTGATGCCTTCTCGCAGTAGCGCGAAAGTAGCTCGGTCCGACGGACTCGCACCAGACAGGGCACACCAGACCACGCAGTGTTCATCTACGCATATATTTTATATAAGCAAGTGCCTTCCAAATCAGTGCCTATATACGGATCAGAGATCTATATACGAGACATACCTGAGCAATGGATATATCCACGGATATCTGGGGTCAGCTGGCCGTCGAGGCATCCCAAGTCTATCTGTCCGATGGCACAGTTCGCAGTCCCTTTGCCGATACGGTACAACGAGTTTGGGGAACACTTTGCCATATGCTCTTTCTATATCTATAGTAACACTGTGCAACAAAACTGACACTATTTCGCCCTCTTCTGGAAGTTTTTTCTTTATATTATAAATGAAGCTGTGTCTGTGCATAGCCTTAAGAACCGAAACTTCTTCAGCTTGCTCTCTGAGTGAAAAGTTTGTTGTCTAGTGTAATTAGGTTGAGAAAAAGACATATAGAGAGAGGTGATTATTGAAATAACTAAATAATTATTTTCTATACCAACCCTGTGACAGACCATCGAGAAACTGCCCGACAAGGTGCTGCTGCACATCTTCTCGTATCTGTCGCACCGCGAGATCTGTCGCCTGGCTCGTATCTGTCGTCGCTGGCGTCAGATTGCCTATGATACGCGCCTCTGGAAGAATGTGTCCCTCAGGCCGGAGGTGTCGGGTCTACATGTGGGCTCCCTGGAGATGCTTCTCCAGCTGATTTCAGTGAGATTCGGGCCGACGCTGCGGTACATCGAACTGCCCATCGAGCTGATCACTCACACGGTGCTCCACGAGCTGTCCGGCAAGTGCCCCAATCTGACGCACATGCTGCTGGACTTCTCCACGGGTAGGTACAACGAGTGGCGAGGGATTGGCCTATCCATCTAATGGTGCTCCTTGTAGCCATGCAGCTCCACGATTTCAGCGAGATGCAGACCTTCCCAACAAAGCTGCGCTATATGTGCATCTGCCTCTCGGAGGTTATCTTCATGGAGGGCTTCATGCGAAAGATATACAACTTCATCAATGGCCTGGAGGTGCTCCACCTGATTGGCAGCTACGAGAAGTGCGAGGAGGACGAGGAGGAGATCTACGAGGTCATCAATGTGCACAAGCTCAAGTCGGCGACGCCCAATCTGCGTGTGATCAACCTGTACGGAATCAACTTCATCGACGACTCCCACATCGATGCCTTCAGCTCCAACTGCATCCAGCTGGAGTGCCTGGCCGTCAACTTTTGCAACAAGGTCACCGGATCCACCCTCAAGACGCTCATCCAGCGATCCAAGCGTCTGACCTGCCTGCTCATGAATGGCACCAGCCTCAAGTCGGAGTTTGTGATGCAGGCGGAGTGGGACAAGTGCGCCCTCCAGGAGCTGGATATCACGGCCACGGATCTCTCGACTGAATGCCTGGTGGACATGCTGACGCGTATACCCAGCCTGAAGTTCCTCTCCGCTGGACAGATCAATGGCTTCAACGACAGCGTGCTCAAGCTGTGGATGGAGTCGGGAAATACGAGGTAAAGTGGAATCGAAATATGTAGTTGTTGTTTACGATACTCAGGTGATGTTTCCATATGTTAGACCTCTCATTTCTCTGGACTTGGACTCCTCGGATAACATCACCGATGAAGGCTTGCTGAAGTTCCTGCAGCGTCACGGACACCAGCTCAGTGCCTGCTGCCTCTCGGGCATGCCACACATCACGGATCAGCTGTGGATGAGCATCCTGCCGCTGCTGGGCAACTGCAAGTAAGCAAATCTCTATATCCATCCAGTTAAAGAAATACAGGGCCTCGTGCTTTGGTTTACCTTCCAGAATCGTTGTCATGGGAACGGCGGAGAAGCTCGGCGTGAATATCCATGTGGACCAGCTTATGGATACCATTGCCTCCAACTGCGGCAACCTGGAGCGTCTCGAGCTGCGCTGGGATCCTGACAATCTCCGCTTCTCCGACAAGAGCCAAAAGGCCATCGATATTCTGCGCGTCAAGTGCCTCAAGCTGCGCTGCATGGTCCTCAGGTGAGTCTCAGGGTCTTGTCTTGACCTCCTGAAAGCCTCTCATCCCACTCCTTCTGTCCACAGCGATGGCCGCTACTATGAGACGGTCAAGGCCAACTTTGAGCGCGCCGATCGCATCACTGTAGTGCGTACTACCACCTGCTGCCGGGTGTCTCCTTATCATCTGCTGCGCAACTACAATGATTTGATCTTTAACTAAGGTCCAGTGAAGAGGAGCTGATACATACAGTGCGTTTAACAAGAGTTCTCTCTCGAACTGTTTGCTTCTTCAATGTTAATTCTTTTTTGTCCTGGTCCTCGCTACCACCATCCATCCATTTTATAGCTCTAAAACGTACTGTACTGCAGTTTGTGTTTAAATGTTACCTACCGGATCCTTTGGGAATACAGATGGTAGATGGAGATGGAGAGGATCCCCAAAACATGTCTCTAGTCAAAAGGCTTTACAATCGTTTCTGTGTGTGTCTCTTACATTATATCGTGTTTTGTTGTTTTCTGTATTTTCCGCTTCTTTCGTTTGATTAAATTAAATCTAAATAAACGTACATAGGTAATTTAAATAAAAACAAGAACAAAGGATTGGCTTATTCAACATTCTTTTTACATTACAAAATTATACAACGTAAGTTTTGCGTTTCCCTCAAACGTTCTCTGTGCTGATTCTCGCTTCTTTCTTTCTCTCTTCGCTCTCTTCTCTCGCGCTTTTAACTAACTTTACTTGGTAACTTGATTAAATCATTTTCAGACTTCCCCACATACATGTTATTTGTTTACTGATCTTTTTTTTTGTTTGTTGTTTTGTTTTCTTTTGTTTTTTACACTCTTTCATCCGCTGCAGAACTTAGGTCTAACGTTTTTTTGTGTGTTTCAACATTTTTGGATCAACTTTTACCATAAACTTAACGTACATAGATCTCTGGTTCAAATTTCGTCTCGATCAGCGCTCTATTATATGCATGGTATATAATTTAATTAAGCATGGCTGTATTTGTTTATATATGTATATATGTGTATATGTTTATGTCGTGTGTGCCTATGAGGATCGAAGGTGCGTGCGTGCTTGTTTGTGTTTGTGTATGTGTGTGTGTGTGTGTGTGTGTTGGGTGTTATAGGAATAGATTGCTTTAAACGTATGAAGAAGCCCTTCTTCACTAGACAGATTCGCATTTTTACATAAGTACACTAACACACAGAACAATCAAGTGGTAGATATATATATAGATTGATTGATAGACAGATAGAAGGTACGCGAGCAATCCCGATCCGATCAATCCCTCATCGCTCACTCCTGTTCCTGGATAACCCGGAAGATGTGCGTCGTATTGCTGGCCGCCGCGGTGGCCACAGCAGCCGCCGCCGACGTGGCCGACGGTGTTGGGGGCTGGTTGGAAGCTGTGATGAAGCTGGCATTGCTGCTGCTGGCGGAGACCGAAGCGGATCGTGCCTCGGCAGCAGCGGCTGCTGCCTCGGAAATAACTGCCGCTGATTCCGTTGCGGCATTCGAGGTGGAGGCAGCTGTGGAAGCCTCCGTCGCATCGGCAGCGATGGCCCTCTCTGGTAAGCGGCCCGTGGCCCCAGCGTTGTTCGCATCCTGTGCCGAAAAATCAAAGAATTAACACCGTGATCTATTTCGCTGAGAAGCAAAGAACAATTACGTCTCGGGGATACAGGTACTCTGCTTGCTCAGCCTCCGCTGGCTCAGGCTCCGGCACATTCTCCTCGGCCTTCTCAGTGTACATCATTATCTCATGGCATAGGGGGCAGCGATCCTGGACATACAGCCATTTGCGTAGGCAAACGCCGTGGAAGAAGTGGCGGCAGCGCGTGATCTTGGCCGAGTACATTTCCTAAATGGCGGGAAAGCAGTCATGAGTAATCACAGCAGGATTCTGGAGTTTGAATAAAAAAAACAACCACCTGGTAGCAAATGGCGCAAACATCGTCGAACGCTTGGAGCTGGGCCGGCGTTGCCTCCGGTAGGGACGAGATCTTGTGCACGGCCGAACGTCGCTTCATGAACACCGACCAGCCAGCTCGGGCCTCGCACCAGATATTGAAATAGGCGTGGATGCACATCATGATAGCTCTGATGGCGCCGCCTGTAGCATTTTGGGCTATCAAGTTATAGTTATCGATACACAAAATCAACCAAATAAAAAGATTACATGCACACACGTAACAAAAAAGCTATACCAAGAACCAGGACTAGGACAAAATGATAAAACTGATACACAACTCAAATTTATAAAAAAAACCCCCAATCGGATGGATGGATGGATTCATTTGCTCATGTGTCAATGTAATTGGAGATTCATCTCCGCGCAGCTGGTGCTACTTACCCGACTCGAAGATCAGTATCCAGGCGCCGTTGATGAACAGTAGAATGCCGAAGCAGAACTCCACGGAATTGCCAAAGGCACGCACATAGTACAGATAGTCATCAAGCTTCTCCCAGAAGAACTGCCGGCGGGCGTCCACCAAGAACAGCGTGTACGTGGCCAGCGAGACGAGCACCTGCAGGGGCAATCATTTCGTAGTCAATGCAATGGCAGAGCGCTAATCGTTTCGAATACAAACCTTGACGATCACCTCCACTGAGAAGGCGGTGACTGCCAACAGCCATGTGGAGATGGAGCGCTGCAGCCACAAGTAGTACAACAATGAAACGGGCGTCACAATGAGGAATGCGCAGACGGTGAGGGCTCGCACGTGGCGTTTGCGTGACGGATTTCGAGCCGCACTCAGCGACATCAGTATGGGCGAGACGATGTTGTGCAAGAAGTGCAGCAGGGCGGTCATCAGAAGACATAGGTTTCGACACAAGCGCACAAATCGCTTCTCCGGCGACAGAGATGTGAGTCCAGTCTGCAGGGCTAGGATGTAGAAGAGCACCGCAGAGACGGTGCCCAACGATTTCTCCTCGTCGTTGTCGTAGGTCATCAAAAACCACTGAAAGCCTCGGCCAATGTAGTGGCAGATCATGGATATCACCCCCGTCATGCCCAGTACGGCAGTCAGTGTCTCGCAGCCATCGACCAGGAGCTTCTCGATTGCCGGAAACAATTGGAAGGGCTCATTGGAATCGGCGACGGCCAGGGCATAGCCTCCCTGAATGATTCTGCAAAGGAGGATTGATCCTCATTAGACAAAACGAGCGTTTATCGGAAGTTCCGACCTTACCGGATTGTCCAGAACACACGCAAGACATTGGGCACATTCAGTCGCTGCCACTCGTTCTCGATCAAAGCGGAAAGGCCAAAGTTGGTGACAAAGTTCATGACGTATTGGTAGCCATTGTACACCGTTCGACTGGCCTCCATGGAGCTGTACACCATCGTGACCAGCGTGAGGATAATGGGCGTGGTGCCGGCTATCACGGGCAGGTGTTCTACCACGTGCGGTGGCAGCGGCAGCATGGCAACCAGAATGGGACTAGTGAATATAATGGGCATCGACTTCTGCAGCAGTTCGTATCTCGGTCCTAGGTGTATGTACGCGAAGAGCATGCCCATGAACCACTGCGCCATGACGTGCGGCGCCAGCGACATGATCACCCCGCCCGAGTCCAGTAATCTCGTCGTTTTGAGCGATATCAGGTCCTCCAGTATGCAGGGACTCCGCTCCATGAGCGCCAGGGCGCTCACATTTGACCAGTAGGAGAGGAACGTGAGTCCGAGGGAAGTGAGAAACATGTACACCATCACCAGGTGCCGCGTCCAGAGCATGAAAATGCAAGCGGCGGATAGGAAACCTGAAGCAATCAAATCAATAAATAAACATTGGTATTTTTTATACGCCCGAGGTGCGGACGGGTTCAAAGTACGAGCGATAAGGTGTTCTGGGCAAACGACCCTTAGTACTGGAGAACCCACCACCCGGTGGCAGGGGGCAGGTGCCTTAGGCCCACTTACCGAATAGGCATATCATGAATTTGACCGTCGTTATGCTGAGGACATCCGATAGCGTCTCGTCGTGTGACAGCTCGGTCATGAGCATGTTGAAGCCGGTGCTGAGCATCCCGTCCTTCATCGCCGATTTGGAGGCATTATCGATGGACTGTTCGAGTGGGCTGGCGGTGGGGATCACGGGGCTTTGGGCAGCATCGCTCAATCCGAAGAATGCCTTGAGGGCGGCGAATGCATCGGCTGCGGCTCCCGGTGTATCTGCATCGGCTAGAAAACCCACATCCTCGGCGACCGGCGACTGGGGCGGATTGGTCTCCGGATAGAATCGTGTGGGCAGGCCCATGCCAATCTTCAGTATCTCATCGATGACCAGCACGGGCGGCACCCGCATCATCACATCCACCAGGCCCAAAACCTTAGTGCGCATGGACATGACTATGGCTTGTCTGTTCGTCTGCTCGGCAGCGTTTGTGGCTGATGCGACGTGACACAGCACTAATCGGCCCCGTCCGTCCACCCGTCCCTTCGACGCGTTCGTTGATCGGCGGCGATTCCAATTTTCAATTTATCTACCTTCCCCCAAGCGATGGCACACGCATTTGGAGCTGATTGCTGTTTGCTTTGCTGGTTTCTACGTGGATCTCTGTTGCTCTAACTGCTGTCTGGGTTTCGTCTTGGATTTCGCAAAAAGAATAGCTGCACAGGTGTGTGTGTCCGTGTGTATGTATGTGTTGGTGTGTATGCACTGGTGAGAAGTATTGGAAGGAAGGGGGTGCAGAGGCAGGTGGTAACGTTAAAGGTTTTTCCTTCGATTCAGCTCTCGGATTTTGTAGCACAAATATTGCTGCTCGTTGGGTGTTTTCGTTCGCTGTTCGGTCCCTCGCTCGCGGACCAACAATTACCTTTGCAAATATGTGTTTTGCGTTTGGTTTTGCCTCGATTTTTCGACTCGTACGAACTTTAAACTTTGTTTTTCTCCTCTAGAAAATAAAAAAAATGTTGCCAAAAAACAACCAAATTAATTTATTGTAGTACAACAAACGTTTTGTTTAATTTATTTTATTATTATTATTATTATTTATTGTTTATTTTCTTGTATTTTTACTTAATTGCAAAATATTGGTAAATGCAACCGTGCACTTGTATGTCGATATTCGGTTCTATCGGATTCCCACTAAAGCCCCCTCTATTTAAATAGTTCACCTACTTGAGGTGAATGGCGGAAAATATTACTGATTGTAAATTCTTCTTGAGGATTCACGCCATCTCTACTATGAACTTAAAAAAACCACGATATTATTCCGCTGAACTGCGCTAAAATGATTCAAATTGCATTATTTTCAGTGGAAAATTGAAATACCCCCTTGGCTTATAATAGGTTAATCGTTCTCCGTCAAGGATTGGAAACCATATTCCTCGATTTTTATATTCCGCTGAATATTACTGGCTAGATAGAACATTTAGCCATGCCCACATAATTATATCCGATTAATTAAACTATTCTCAACTTGACTGGCTTATTTTAAGCACTTGTTTTTATTGAATTTTGCGTAAAAAGAGGTTTTAGCAAAATAAGTCAAACAAAAAACAAGTAGCGAAATAGGAAATTGCTCAATTTTGATATTGCATTGAATAATGGGGACAAACTAAATCTTTCAGTAATGCCCACAGAGTTTTATCCCATTGATGAATAAATTTTCTACAAGATTGGATAGTTTTTAATCCTTGCTTTTATTGTATTTATTGTAAAAAAAGGTTTAAACGAAAAAGTTCAACAAAAAAACAATCGCTATGTTGGGTGTAAGCCTTAGTATAGTCCTTTGTATACCCTATTTGGTTAATATTATATGATATTATAAATATTAATATGAAGATAAAACGCAACTAATAAAGACCTTTCTCAAATTGACATTTTTTAGACATATTCATGTATATGATGAGTGTTTTGTATATATATCTCGATCCTGATACCTATTCTTGGTCCCTACAAGCAGACAATAAGCTTTAAAATATCGTTGAAATAATGAATAATATATTGAAAATAAATTGTTTTTGCCTGGGATGACAAACATATTCACAATTCTATAACATCCATTTCCCCCAGGGTATGTGTGAATGGAATGGGACTCATTGTTGTCAACCGGTTATGACGACTAATTCTTGGTTATTCTTTCTTCCGTCGAATATTCTCAGCTAAATAGAACATTTAGCCATGCCCACTTAATTTTATACCATTGGTGAATCTATTTCCTACTTGATTTGCATAATTTGAATAATTGCATTTCTTGGATTTTGTTTAAAAAAGGGTTTTAGCAAAAAAGGTCGAAGAAAATGGATTGTCACTCATTGAGAGCGAAGTTAACCGGTTCAGAGAGTGAGAGCGGAGCCTCTCGTACGCTCTCTTGAGTGATTCTTTGAGTGAAAAGCGACACCCAGTCACTAGTTGATATATCGATATGGAAAATATTATTTATTTTTATACGTACGTTCTTGGCCGAACTTTACCTGCGAGAGCTGTTTTGAGTGCAATTTCGAGTGAGTTTTTCCACTGTACTACTCCTGTTTTCTTCTGTTCTTTCGATATGTGCAACTAACGTGCGAGCTATCGTACAGTGGCTTGACCAGTGTTGCGTTGTGACTGCGGGCACAGCTGATTTGAGAAGTTGCGCGCGGGAAAATTAAATTTTGAATTTTTCTGTTGGGTTCGGAGAAAAACTCGAGGTCAAGACTGGTGAATGCTTTGTGGAGTAGTACCCAAAATTAAAATTAAAAAGTAAACTAGATATAAAGATTTATATATTGGACTTTTGGGACGGCGCCTGCTGGTCGAATGCTTTACAGAAAACAGAATTTCCACATTCTTTCAAACAAAACCCTCGAGCTTGGCATTTAATCGTCTCGTACCCATTCCCAATTCCCTGCCAATCCCTGACCGCAGACCCATAGAGTGGTTTACGTGAATTTCCTCAATTGTTCGGTCATTAACTTTTGCCATTTTGAACTTTAATTGTTGTTCTTTCTTGTTTGTGGCACAAAACCCTAAACCCACTCGCATAGCTCCTCGCCCCGACCCGTATGCAAATGCACAAATTGAGGCAACGGCAACGGCAATGCAGTCGGATCTGGCCCCCCCCCCCCCCACCAAGTGCCCGCCAAGTGCCCCCAAGTGCCCCCAAAGTGTGTGCCCAACGCTCGTAATTATGCGCAATTGTTTAGCGTTTAGCTCAAAAAGTTCAACTAACATAATTGATTTTTCATGCCGCGCCACCGCCACAAGAATTTTAAACAAACTGCACAGGTCATAAAAAACAACAACCAAGTCGGGGAATGCATGTTTTCTGGATTTTGTTTCGCCTTAGAAGAAAGTGAAGGGTATTGCGGATTTTCCTTAAGTTTGGCTCCAAATAGAAGTCAGGAAAAGGAAAGAGGGTAGGCTCAAGGAGCATTTGATGTTAGAGCATCTAATAGTCATCTTTCTTATGTGACGACTCCTTCTTGGCTGATAACCATTTCTGTTCCTTGGCCTGGTCCTGGGCCTGGTCTAATTTGCATAGTTTTCACGAGTTTTGGGGGCAACGTCGACCGATTTGACGGGCCAGCAAATTGCACAAATTACGATGGCTCGGGGCTCGGTATCGGGATCGGGCAGAGGCGAACACTGTTAACACTCCCATGGCACACAGCATGGCAGTGGCGGTGGCAGTGGCCCCAAATATGGGCCTCATATATTTAATATAATCAGTGTAATTGTCATTGGCGATGAGCCGGGGGACCTCGATATGGACCTGCAACTGCAACTGCCACTGCCACTGCCACTGCAATGGAAACGAAACCCTCTCTCTTTGGAGCTGGATGCTCGATGCTGGAAGCTGGAAGCTGGCGATCTTCAGGTCTCACGCATGGCAATTGTATAATTTATCGCTCCAGTTCTAATCGGCAGCTGTCAGTGTCCGGCCAAGACAGCTGACCAGGCTGACTGGCTGACTGGCTGGCTGGCTGGCCGCTCTGGCCCGGCTGGTGATCTCGGGGGAACGATTTAATTCGCCGGCCATATAAGTCGGAAATTTGTACGTTGATTAACGCGCCAATCGTTTTACACAACAACGTACAAAGTGTCGATGGTCTCGATGTCGTCCCGCACTACCTCGTACCCCGTACCCCGTGCCCCGTGCCCCGTACCCCTACCCATTCCCAATCCAATTCCATCTTCCCCCCGACTGTCTCTATGTGTGATTTCATTACACTTAAAGCTATGCCCGGACAGCACTCGGAGGCGAATTGGAAGGACCTAGACCTGGACACGGACCTACATATGAACACGTGAAGCGAACCAGTGCAATGCGTTCCCAGCATGATTACCACTCATAGATAGCCAAGACGTGGCTGTCGGTGGCGGCAACTGGAAACCTGCTGGGACGCCAAATGAATTAGCTGCCGTTAACGCTGCTGCCGATGGGGCTGCTGTTGGTGATACCCACGGACCACGGACGGCAAGTCTAGAGTTTTCTAGAGACTATAAGAATACCTATGAATTCAGCCACAACTCATTGAGGTACTTCAAAAGCATCTAATGCATCTATTGCTTCAAGGACAGACGCACAGACCGCACTTGATCAAAATAATATACCCTTGAACTGCACTTTTGCCAGGTATCAATAAGTGGTGAAGGGAACTGACGATGGGAGAATGTGCATCTTCAGGATGGTAATAGCTGGTAATACTCACGAATATCTTCAAAAGGTGTTCACTTTAGGATTCATATTTCAGTATTTTGCGTGACCTAAAAATAAACTAGTACTGCGACCCATGATCTTCTCTAAACAAATTGCAAGGGGAAATGAAATGTTTATGGTTCGGCTGAAACTCGGTCAAAACAGCGAATTTTTTAAAGTCAATATGACAGATAAGGCTAACTGATTGTGATTGCTAGACAAAGGCGTTTGTGAGGTAAGTGTTTTATAGATGATAAGAGTTAAGCAAACACAATGTTGGGACGATTGCGGATCACTTGTGAATGGGACAGCAGTAGTGATCAGAAGAGCCAGCTCCAATCTCCTACGGGAAATCGGCGGAGCAGCTATCGGGAGATAGGAAATATACGAGGTTAGTTCTTTAAGCTACAATGAATTACTCACATTAACTGTTTCCAATCTTACATTGCAGCAATACTGCTTCCGAAAAGATGGATCGATCGAAGATTGCATTGAAGATGAATCCTTGCTGCGATCCCTCTTCTTATTCTTATTCCTTTCCGATTTAATTGGATGATCTTGCTCCATATTCGCAATTCAGATTCCGGTTTGTCATAATTGCCTCTGCAGAACTGTCTCGTCTCGTATTTTATAGTGAAATTGATTTAGCCATGGTCGTGGCCGTGGCCGTAGCACCCCAAAAACGAGGGCCAATTATCTTTTGCATTCGGAGAATAATTAGGAGCTTGATTGACATGCGGGATAAGGAGACATACACTTGGAATGCCATAGCAAATTATCGAACGGCTACTGTGCAGAGCTGATCCACAAAAATCAAAGGCCGTAACGACAACAGCCACAGTCAGCAGACAAAGAGGTCGAGGATGGGGACTGGGGACTGGGGACTGGGGATTGGGGATGGGACGAGGTTGAGGACGACAACGACGCCTTCCATTTATTGGCTGCTGCGCCTTTGTCTGCACATAGAGTGGTAATCTGATGCTAAGGCCCGATACAGAAGCCAGTCCCAAAACAATGACCAGAGGACCGCGGCCCGGGCCGGGCAGCGCTGGAGCTTGAGATGGAGACGGAAACCCGTTTTCGGCAAACGGCAGCGCAGCAATTACAATATGTTTAACTACGTCAGAGCGTTATCTGCGGCCCGAAGCCTGGACTTTTTGGGTCTCTTCTCGATCGTCGATCGCCGATCGCCGTCTCGTCCATGGGTCCATGTCAGCGATTAATCCAGCCGACTGGCTGCCTCATCAAACCGAGGCGACCCGAACCGAACCGAACCGAACAGAAACGCTTGTTAGCCCCAACTGGGGCTGTGGATGGGGCTCGGGGCCGCCGCCTCATCATCGATTGTGTTATCGATGGCGTTGCCAGTCTCGGCCTCTGGTCCGACTCGCGGACTGGTCCTGGCCTGGTCGTACTCGGGCTAGGAGCTTGGCCTTCCCGGCTTGGCCTGGAATCTCATTTGCGATTAAGTTCTTATGGCCACTGTGCACATTTCGTGGAAAGTTGGCCAGCAGATCTTTATTGTTCGATTGGTTTATTTATAATAATTAGGTGCGCTGTCCCAGCGACTTTGTTTTACTTCTGAGACTCTGCACTGCTCGGCTCTCGGCTTATCGACTTGGCCAAGGCTGGCCCATAAATTCTTTAAGCTCGCACCTTTTTATTGTGCGCACTCACACACTCTGGTCTGGTCTGGTCTGGATCGGACCTGGGCTCTGTCTCCTCCTGGCTGTGGATGCGGCTCTGGGTCTGAGTCTGGCACTGCCTTCCTGCTGATTGCAATCGCAGTTGCGCATGCGCGAGGACCACAAACTGCAAAGAAGTGCCACAGAAGAGAGGAGCCACCTCAAGCCTGTTCTGTTCGGTTCTGTTCTGTTTGCCCAACCCGGTAGCCGGTAGCCGGTAGTCGGGTGGAGCGCGTTCCTTTGGTAAATTGCTCACATTAGCAGGTTGTACGACTTATTAAGTAAGCACAATTTGCGTGGCCGCCGTTGCCGTCGCCACCGCCCAAATCAACAACAACAAAAAAACAACCACTGGAGCTGGAAAAAAAGGAAGGAATACGAAAATAATGGGGAGCCGTTAAAGGTGGCGACCGGGAGCCGCCTAGCCCGACAAGTGATTGTTTTATAATTGCAATCGCAATTGCAGTTCGATGGCAATGCGTTGCCGCCAAATTGCCTCTTGGGGCATTGGGACATTGGGGCGGTCCCGGGGATTTAGGAGCTCTTTTGGTAGGCTGGTCGGCTGGTCGTCTGGTTGGCTTGTTGGCGAAATTGGCAATCCATTTGAATGAATAATTGCTCAATTACAGCCACCGCCTAACGAGGCAGGTGCCAGTGCGAGTGCGAGTCACACTTGCTACTGGGCGGAAAATTGTAATGGAAATTTGTCTAATTCGGGCAGCTTGGGTGGAAGCACAAGTAAGTAACTGGTTAAACTTAATTGGAGTTGAGGGATTAACTGCTGGCAGTGCCTGGAGTGTAGGGTATCGGGTATCGCATATTTGCCAAAAACCAGGCGGCCAGCAAATTAAATACAAAATATTTTAGCCTCCGGGCCGATTTAAGCACTCAGATTAGCCCAAAGTCTGAAGGCTGAAAAGCGCGACAAAAATGGCGCTAAGCCCGCGGAGAGACAATAAGAGACGGCACGGCACGGCGATTGCTGTTGGTTTTGTGTTAGGGTGAAATCGTGGAATAAAACTGGACCAGTTTAAGCGGAAGCAGTGCCACTGGCAGTGGCAGTAGAAGACGGCAGGCAATGCGATCGTTTGTGATGAGGACTGGGAACTGGAGTGGGTCTTGGCTCTGCTCTGATGCTGGATCTGTGGATCTCTGGCTTCTGGCTGCTGGCTGCTGTCTGCTTTCTGCGGGCACGTAAGAAATTTCATACTAATTGGCATAAATACCAAGTGTTGGGGAGAGAGACGTTTGCTATATAGTTGCGTTGTCCAGGCCTTAGGCCTTAGCCCGACTTGGCTCTTGGCGACACTGACGAACGGACTGACGAACCGACTCCATGACTGACATTGAGCAGTGCTGCAGATAGAAGACAAAGACCAGCTCAGATACACAGATACTCGTATCTGTACCAGTACACAATAAGAAACTGCTGGCCGATGCCGATGCCGATGAGATCTTCACCTTGGCAATCATTAATCGTCTGCCAGCGACATAATATCGATGATGGAGCTGTGTCTCCAACGTCTTGTCAGCAAAGACTCTGGCTCTGACTCTGGCTCGTCTAAGCCAGTTTTTGTTGTTCTCTCTCTGGTCGATGATTTCTGTTGCCGTCTTTCTTTCTCTCCGCTATGCTGGAATGCTCATCGAACCAATTGAAATTGCTGTGACAACAATAAAAATTCAACTTTGGGGCCTCTTTTTGCCGTCGCCGTCGTCGTCGCCGTTGTCTCTCTCTCTTGGTTTCTCGTTGTCGATGACGGTTGTTGGTTGTCGGTTGTCGGTTGTCCATGCCATGTCCGTCTGTGGCTGTGGTTGACTGACTGACAATTAGACGTAGCTAAAATGTTGACTGATCAAGCGATTTGTAGCTGTAAATTCATCTCTATTTCGTTTTTCTCTGCTGCCACTGCCACTGCCTTGGCCAACAAGAGTTCAGGTTTGTTTTAGCTGCTTGGGAATGCTGGCTTTTTGTCTCCGGCCCCGGCCCCTGCCCGGCCCTCTCTCAGTCCCTCCCGCTCTGGCACTCTTTTTTTTTTGTATTTATTTTTCTTGCCCTGTCCTGGCGGCTACTTGTCGCTGTTAAAATCCAATTAATCGAACAATTTACTTTGGTGCGTTTAGCGATGGTGTCGACTGGGTATGGGTGGTGTCGGTGTCGGTGTCGGTGTTGGTATTGGGCTCGAGCCAGGTATCGATAGCTGTCCGAGGGAATACCTCGGCGGAATATACACATTCTTGGCTTAAGCTTTACTAATTTATTTCCGAATGATTTTCAATTTAAATATGGTCTCAGTAATTACAAAATTTGCATGTGTATAAAATTTGTTGCTTACCAATTTTAATCCAAATTAAATTTTTGTATCCATGTATCCCTTGTATGCTTATTGGGCCTTTTTTGTTCATTAAGGGCTGGATTTTTTGAATTTTTCTGCTGTGGCAGCACTGACCCTGTCTGGCACTAACGATCTCTTAGTGTTGATACATAAATTATGGACCCGTCCTGAACATGACAGCGCTACAAAATGTTGGGTCTGGGTCTGCCTGCTATGGCCCCCAAAACAAATGGTCGGCCACCCCTTTACGTGGCATCCAAGCATGATTAGTGTCAATTTTTGTCACTTTAATGGCATCGTTTATGTGCTTTACTCTGGCTTAAGACGTTCCCTCATTCGATGGCTCGATGGTTCGCTGGAGTGCATTAAAAAAGGAAGTGTGCCCTATAAAATAGGCCAAAAAAGGCCGCCCCACTGCAGCGCGACGTTTTCATTAATAGACGCTCGAATATCAAAGTGAAAAACTTCAGAGTCATGCCGCTGCGGCAGCAGGAGCCGCTCGATGCAGCAGCCACTGACGTCGACAAACGCCCGCCCCATTAAACCACAAAATTTATTACACCAACTAAAACGAAATCTCGGCAAGGCGCGCAGCACAGTCTGGCCCAGAGAGCAGATACCAGAGACCAGAGACAGGCGTGGAATGGCAATGCCATGGAGTGACATCTGAAAGACGATCAGAAAGAGAGCTGGTACTGGCACTGGAACTGTAGCTGGATCCTGAGATGGAGATGGGACTGGGCCTGGGCCTGGGACTGGGACTGGGGAGATGGGAACAACTTAATTCAAGTGTTGTCACTTTGTCGTGTTCCATAAATGCTGTCTCTGAAATGCTGCTCATTAATTTTCAAGTGTAACTTTTATTAGGTATTTAAATGCGTGCGAGAACTTGCCACCAAGCGGCAAGCCAATGGCAACATGCCGCTGCACATAAATTCGACAGAGGCCTCCGCCCCCTCCACAGTCCCTCAGACTCATCTACGAGTGGATTCTGGCGGGCATGGGGGGAGGGTGCACCCTCCTCATCGTCATCAGCGCCACGGCCACATGTTGAAGCTGCTACCCTAGCCAGCGTGTCGCACATACTTGAGATTGCATTAGTCAGTTTTGCGCCCCAAAATCTGAAAAGAAAGGCAGGGACACACACACACACACACACACACAGAAGACTTTACGGGGAGCATGATCAATGCCGCCACGTCTGCCCGTTCACAACCCATTGCATTAATAGTCCATAACGCGTGAATGCAGAGAGCTAGAGATGAGAGCGTGAAGTTTTCAGTTGGATGTTGGGACTAAAATATAGGGGGCATCAGCATTGGAACATGCCCTAGTGGAGGATCTCTTGGGATACTTTATTTCTGCCTTTATGCCCACGAATAGTAGATACCAAAAGTGCATTCCGTGCATCTCTAGTTGCCACCCACCGATAGGCATTTAAACGATGCGCCTAATGCCGATAAATCACGGTGGAGACCAGCGGCAGGGCAGACGACACCTCCACTTCAAGATGCAGCTCCTTCGATGCGAGTGCGAGTGAAATATTATCGCCGCTAATGCTGTTAATGAAACAACGTAATTATGTATTAGGAGGGGACGCACCCTACTTAGGGACACTCCGGGCCCGGGTGCGGGTCGCGGCGCACATTAATTATCCGCCGGAGCAAAGTGGTGGTGCTGTGGCCCAAGAGGGGGAGAGAGAGAGAGCGGCGAAGTGAAAGTGCGGTAAAAAATGAAACATAAATACATATGTGTGTTTCGTAGACAGAGAGCAAATACAAATGGTCCAGGGGTAATGTAAGTGATGTTCTTACATGCGACCACAACGAAAGCAAGCAGTTCAAAGCAGTCGCCGCCGCTTAGCCCAGTTCCCCCCGCCGATTGGGTGGCCGCCCTGGTGACAATACCGTTATGTGAAAAGAAAGCGAAGTAGAGGCCGAAGTATTTGATATCCTCTGGTTCGGAAATGCCTATAGCAAAGCTCTGCTCAAAGTCCCAATGCCCTTCGTTAGGGTATGCAAACGAAAATGGAGACGTTCGTTTATCAAATCATTCGCAAATTAAGCAGAACAGTTAGTCGAAAACAGCAGGCAGCCGCTTGCCACGCCCTCGCACTGCTTGAACTCATCTGAACTCAAGCGAAACGCCCGACAAGTGGAGGCATTCGTCCGTTTGTCGGGTTGTCCGTCCGCCTGCCGCTGCTCCCGCGGCGTTTGTCATGCGCTTAGATAACATTGTCATTAATCGTTCGTAATTAATTATCGGCTCTGGGTCGGGGCTTTATTTTAAAGTAGTTATTATTATAACGAACTGTCAACACCTACTTATAAAGCGTAGTCATGGGTGGAGAGGGGCCTGTACGAGTGTCTCTCTCCTTCTCTCTCTCTCTCCCTCTGTTTGATCTGGGTGGTCGATTGCTTTGACTGACGGTGGCCTGCCTCGAAACCCGTTTGTTTTGGTAGCACCCGGCCCCGGCCCCAACCCCAGCCCCAGTCTCCGACTCTGCCCCCGGTTACGTCCCCGTCCCGGCCAGCTCTGGGGCATGTGTAAATGTATGTTAATTTGCCGATCGTTAAATACGAAAATTTGTTGATTTTATTGTCAGTTGGTTTTCCTTCGATTTGGTTTCTTTGGGTCTTTTGTCTTTTGCATCTTTAATTGGTTGACCACCATATGGTTTCGATCTGATTCGACTCGTACCACTAACTTTAGTTTCTGGGCTTCGTGTGGAGCTGTTAAATTAGTGTTTATGGGGAGGACATTAAGGCTTAATTGTTCTTTATCTGAACCTGTAGCATGTGGGGATAATTACGATGTCGGGAACTTTTTGGGGAAATATATTACATTTATTCATTCCCATTAAACGAAAGTTGAAGCAGAAGGACGGACACCCACGTTACCAGACCGAGGAATGCCATGAAGCTGAGTTCTCTATGAGAAAGAGCCAAGGAATAAGTGCGGCTAAGGGGGACAGAGGTTAATCTCTGGCCAATGATCTATTCGGATCCATGAAGAGTTCAACCTTGAGCTACGCATGTGGGAGAATGTTTTGTAGCACACTTTTGACAGCAATCCCAATACAATGTTGCGGCAGTCCTCACTGAACTCCGCTCCACTCCGCTCCAGTCGCAGCTCCGTTGAAGAACATTGGGACAATTGGAATTTAATGGAGTCAATTTGGTGTTTGGTGTGCATAAACTGGCCCCTCGCACTGGTGTGAGTTCTGCCGAATGCAAAGAGTCCAGAGTCACAATGAAATTGGAGAGCAGTCTGTTTCGATGATGCCTCTGCAGCTCCTGTTTCTGCCACTGGCACTGCCACAGCTCCTGCTTCTGCTTCTGCTTCTGCTCCTGTTCCTGCTAACAATGCAGATCAAGAGATGAGCGCGTCCATTTCGGTCGCTGGATCGGCCATTGTTCCATTTGGCATGTTGTTTTAGGAGTTCACTAAAAAGACAAATGTGGTGTAGAGAAGTCAGGGAGGGAGGAGGGAGCGCTGGTGATCTGCTGATGGGGTACGGGTACGGGTACGGGTACGGGTGCCCTGGGTAGGTGAAGTGGTGCAACTTTGGTTAGTGAGCGAGCCAGCGCGTGTTAGTTCCACTCGTTAAGGATTTACGAGCAATTTTTATCACTTTGAGGATCGCTGACAAATCCGGCAACAACAACCAGAGAGCCACAGTCAGAGTCAGAGTCAGAGGCAGTCCGCAGAGCCAAAGCCCGGCCAAGAGCAACAATGCAATGCAATGCAACATGCGCATAATAATGGCAAGTTGTCCAAGAGGAGCACATCCTACGTTCGGCTAGGGGACAGGAAGCTCGCTCGCTTGTCTCATCGTTGTCGCTGATGTGGCCAAAAGTGGCCAATAAAACCCAAGCGACGATGTCAGCCACAGCCACTGCCACAGTAGCAGCAGCAGCAGCAGCTCCAGCGATGACGACGAATTATAGCAAAGTAATCGCACTGGACTCTGCAGTGCCTTTGTCCATTTTTGATGTACTCTCACAGAGGGCTTCATGATTTCGACTTGATATAAGGTATATGGCATAGAAATAGGCACCAATCCTATCTATTAAGCCTTTATTTTGGGGATCACCAAGTCATGCTTCCAATACAACGATCATTCCGAAAGTGTATCCCAAGTTTCGGTCATCGAGGCCAGCCTTACCTTCTTGTTTTTCCTTTATTTTATTTATTTGATTGTTTCTCTCTCTCTCGCTCGCTCTTCTCTTTTTTCACATTTTCCTTGCCAATATTGTTTGCGGCTTTTGGCGTTGATTTCCCTTCCAATTTATGTGACATATTGATTTTAAATTGATGATAGTCTATTTTGCGTTGGATAGCCGGTCGGTCGGTCAAGCAACCGCCATCCAGAGAGCGAGCGAGCGAGCGAACCAAAGGAAACCAATTTATTTTAGCCATTTTAAATTGGCATTTTCACCGCGTTCCCAATGCAATGCGTAGTCGATACAAACTTGGCTTCGATATGACTTCATCAGCGGGCCTATTGTCAGGGCAGACGGGTTGACTGGGAACTGGGAGCCGGGAACCATCCAGCGAGAGAGATGGCCTGGTGATGGTGGCTGGTGGCTGGGAATGGGAACCCCTCTAACCCATTCATACATAGGATACAGAGGATAGGTGCACATTTAAATGCAAATTTAATTCAATTAATGATGCATCAAATGCGGCCAATGCCTAATTGCCATGCGATGATCGTAGTCGGTAAATGTGTTCCCCGTCTGCCGTCTGCCGTCTACCCTCTGCTGTCTGCTTGATGTTGCTGTTGTCGTTGTCTGCCAGCCAACAGTTTTTCTATTGCTCTCATCCTGAAGGATTCTTTGCCAGCTGCTGCTGCTGCTGCTGCTTGTGGCTGCCACTGCCACTGCCACTGCGGCTGCTGACAATATTGATGATTTAGTAGTCTGTGCCGTTTTGTTGTCGTGCCTCTGGCACCATAGGCGTAATTAGACAAGCATTGTGCAAAAGCGTTAATTAAAAGCCACAAAAAAACCATATATTTATATATATAAAATAACTGGCTCTGGGTATTGACGCCAGCTGCGCCAGCGCCATGACTCCATGAATCGGTGACGCTCCGTCTTCGCCTCCGTAATGAGCCCGTGAATCGATTGCGTAAGCTCCGCGCGGATCCATCTGCTCCATGTTCCATTAAATACCCAAGGCAGCGGGGGCTGCTGCTGCAATCAGCTAATAATTTCCTTTAAAAGATCTCGCTGGGACGAGATTGGGATTGGGATGGGATGCTGTATGAATGGATGCTTCATGCGTATTTATGAGTCTAACGATTCCTGTTCGCCGTTCGCCGTTCGCTGTTCGCTGTCCGCCCAGGCCCAGTGCCTCTGAGTGTTCAAGTTTTTGGATTGATTATAACGCCGAATGGTTGTACATATTTACAATGTATAGGTATTCATTATAATGGTGATCAGGGGACAAGGAAGGAGAGGAGATACTTAGAAAGAATTTTAATGACAAGTTCATATTTTTGATTATTCTAAATAGAGATGGTCAGGGCTTCCTGGGCGTTCAATTATTCCACTAGACTTAAGTGTGAGTTTAGCTCACTGGCATTTTTTTGAGACCAGCTTATGGACCTTATGGGAAAAGCAATCAAAGTGAGTGAGAGAAATATATGATTAACATGAAACATGAATTACTAGACGATAATTGCAGCGCCTTTTTCAATATTAGTTTGGAGAACTTGGTTCTTTTTTTCATGTGGCAACTGTATGCGTAATATCGATAGTGTAGTCGATATTTTTGGAGCTTTTGATTTCCGGCCCTAAAAAAGAAGGGTCTGAGCCCTGAAACAGAGATTCTGAATGATTGAACAAATTAGGAAAAGTAAACTATTTAATAGTAGGCTGTGAGTTATAGTCTTGACAACCTAGTGACCTTTAAAACTTGACTAAATCGATTCCTATCAATCTGTTCTCACAAATCTGTGTTCCGTACATAGCGAAAACTCAGTCAAACTCGTAACAAATAACGCAAGCAGTAAAAAGTAAGAGAATTCTTTCAAAGTCCCGACTAAGTAACAAACTATTACTTTCAATATTCAGCAGAATGTTTGGCTCCCTCAAAATGTATAAGAATGCAATGATGCTGCTGCCCCGTGGACCGGCTGTCGGCTCTTTGTGGATTCGTGAGCAGAAGACCATGCCGGTGTATGATGACGTCCGCCAGAAGCCGGCCAAGCGGGGCTACTCTCCTTTCGGACGGAACCAGAACTCCTGGTCGGAGTGGACGCTGGCCCGACTGGACGATCTGCTGAACTGGGGCCGCAAGGGGTCCCTGTGGCCGATGACCTTTGGCCTGGCCTGCTGTGCCGTCGAAATGATGCACATTGCAGCCCCTCGCTACGACATGGACCGCTTTGGCATGGTCTTTCGCGCCTCGCCCCGTCAGACGGACGTGATGATCGTGGCCGGAACGCTGACCAACAAGATGGCGCCGGCCCTGCGCAAGGTGTACGACCAAATGCCGGAGCCGCGTTGGGTCATCTCGATGGGGAGCTGTGCCAACGGCGGCGGGTACTACCACTACTCCTACTCCGTGGTTCGCGGCTGCGACCGGATTGTCCCAGTGGACATCTACGTGCCTGGATGTCCGCCCACTGCCGAGGCCCTGCTGTACGGCCTTCTGCAGTTGCAGAAGAAGGTGCGCCGCATGCGTACCCTTCAGATGTGGTACCGCAAGTAAACCGATCGAATTTAGTTTTAGTCGTGTAAAAGATCAACTTAAATAAAGGCCATGTTCAAAGTTGTCTTGGTCTCAGCTCGGGCTGATCTTCTTGGCCGAAACAAAGTCAAAGAGTTAAGCGCATCAGTTCCAGAATCTCGAGATCTGCTTAGTCATAGGGAGCACCCTATAGTCGGCTCGTGCGCTCACCTACACTTGAAGAGGATCAGTGGCAGACGTGGAACTGGAATGGACAAGAGATCTGGCGACAATAGACACTTCTGGCCACTCTCAAGTGTCTCTGACTTTGTGACATGATGAAATATGAAGGGTTCTTGAAACATATGAAAGGATTTTGTTGTTCTCGTAACAAAACCGAAAATCCTTTTTGCGAATTCGCCGACACCGAGTACTTGAACTTGATGGGAACATCATTAAATCCTCTCTCCCTCGGTCGATCTCTCGAGTGAGAGTGCGGTGAGTGCATTAAATTGCTGGGCTGGGCTGGACACAGGACAACAAGCGCATTAGTGTAATCCATTTGGGACACACCCACAGCCCGGCAGTGCTGCGAGGTGAATGGAAACTCTCGAGGCATGAATGAAGGGCCACATTCATTGAGCGAGAGAAAAGGACGAGCCTGGGCAGGCAGGACCCGGCACTTGATGTTCGAGGGGTTGCAGACAAAAGCGCAGCAGGTTGCTGCGCAGGTCCTCGGATCATGGGAATCCGTGACGGAGCCAAGACAGGCCGAGGCACAGGCACCCGTTTCTCCAGAATAAGAACGGACACAAAATTAACTTGTCTCAATCGCACAGCAATAAAAATTAATAATAAAGCCAGTGGCAACATGTTCGACTCCATTGTGAGGCATTAAATAAATTTAACAGCTCAATGACTTGTCGAAAGGTGGAGAAATCGGACCGCAACGGGGGTGTGGGACGGAGACGGAGGACCTGTGGATCCAGTGAAGCGTACGGGCTCAGACATCCATATCTTAATTAGCAGACCCGGGCTTACATTAACCTTAATTTCGGAGTGTGTATGTTTTTTTTTTGTTGTATTTTTATTCTGGTTTAAACTTTAACTTTAATGATTTCTACTTAATTGCGGCGCCAAGGCGCCAGGGAAAGCCTCGCCGCTGGTGCATTGCGATTCCAGTCGAGTGTCCAGCGGCGCATGTTCAGGATTTGCACTTGAGTGAAAACGGAGGGTAGAGTGGGATGGTGATGGGGATGACCACCACGGTGGGTCCTACCTGCATCTCTCTGTTTCTTTCGTGATTGTAACCCCCTCGCTTAGGGACAAGGGCTAGCCTCAATGTTCTACGGGCCATAAATTATGTCAGACAATTTAGGAAATGCCCAACGAATTGTGTGTTTAACACCTAATCGCCCGTAATGCGCTCAACCAATTGTGAGGTCCTCCAACTGACTCGCCGCCAAAATGGTCCCAACAATAAAGGGCACCACCATCCATAAGCCCGAAAAACAGAATCTAGTTTCGTTCATTCATCCATTCATTCGAGGCATTCATTCATGGCCTCATAATGAAATTGTTGGATGTCTTCTTTCGGTTCTCTCTCTTGAAATCTTTTTAGCATTGTGCCCTGGCCAAGATTTATGTTCATGAATGTAAATGCCTTCTTCAAATCGTTTTTTATTGGCATTATGTTGAATTGATTTGTTGCCTCGTTTGGTTCTTTCATAAAATTATTATCACACTTTAGAAATTCCCTCCCTTCATCTGTCTGTCTCCTTTCTTGGAGAACTATTAAGCTGATTTTAATTGCGATCCATGCGTTGGCTGCTTTGATCGGGAATCGTAAATCTAATTTAGTGCTCTCAAAAAAAAAAAAAAAACGAAGAACTATTTCTATAACAAAACAAAATTTAGATGTTTTCTAATTATGCAACGACTGATCGGATCTCTTCAGAGTGGGGGAAATGTTTTTGTGTGTTGTTTCGGATCGGATCGGACCGGATTTGATTGAAATTTATCGCTAATGCATTGACTCTCTGGCTTGTCGATCACTGATCGGTAATCTCTAGGGCGTTGTCCAACTTTTCCCCCTCTCTGTTTACATAAATATCTTGGCCCTGTGGCTGCCAATTTTGGTCTCAAGTTATTGGAAGTCAGCGCGTTAAGCCGTTATAGATACTTTACAAAGCCATAACGATCGAGATGTAGCTATTCGATCTTGATGTTGTGTTTTTTCGGGGTTCGTCGCTGTCTGAGATCATTTGTTAAGTAAAAGTGAAAATTTGTTATTTGTTACACTCGGGAAGCGATAAGAATCTTGATTTATATTTAGGTTTGGCTTATATAAGTATCGAATTCCAAATGCAAAAATAAACGCATTGGAAAAGGTTGTTTCTGGCATTTATTCGCTCGATAGGTGACGCTGTCCTACTTTTGTTCGATAAGTGCAAGATAGCTTCATGTAACAGATTCCTTTATCCTTTATATTTATCTATAACTATCCCATTTACAGAACAATAGATAGCTCGAAAGCCTGATCCGACATTCGTTGAATAAATGTACTGTTAATCTTGGAGAAATTACTCTTAATTCCTTTTATTGAGCCCCCTTCGACCATGTGGCTACCACATTATGATCATCCTCGGAATCATCATTGTGTTGGCCCAAATTAGTCGCCAAGCTGCCAAAACGTTTAGTAGCGAGCTCTCACCAGAGAGCCTCTCCCCGCATTGTTCATTTGTCATGCAGGACTGACAGACAGACGGACGGACGACTGTACCCGTTGACATACATTCGGGCTCTTTGTTTGTAAGCCCCAAACCCCAACCCCAAACCCGAACCAACCTCATCATCATTTTCATTTTTGGGGGGGAAAAAGTGCCTTTGCCGCATTGCGCAATAAAACAAAAGTCGCGAGGGAATTGAGGAGAATCCATCATTAATAAGCCCTAAAGTGGCTTCTGGCTGCTGGTTGCTGGCTGCTGGCCGATAGCCCCGTCCAGGCGGGCAATAAAAACAATGGCCAAAATGGGCAATGAGCGAGCAAACCAGCAACGCACTTGTTGCTCCTCTTGTGGTTGTTGCAGCTTGCAAACAAGAGCCAGAGCCAGAGCCAGAAGCAGTAGCAGCAGCAAAAAGCTGCAGCAACGGGAGGGACAAAAAGCCAAACCGCTTTAGGCCATTTAAGGCAACGCAATTAATTATTTTTTAACTGTTTTGTCATTTCGGAATGCGAATGCAGGCAGCAGCCATCGTTGGCCATCGATTGGTCTTCGTCCTGTCTTCCTGACTCCCGGACTGCCAGACTGCCGGACTGCCTGCCTTCCTGCTGTGGCTAAGGACTTTGACATGGCCGAAAGCGATGCAGCTTTCGCTCGTTGATCGCTTGATCGGTTGATCGATTGATTGCCTGCAACCTGCTACGTGCAACGTTCAACCTGCAACCAGCAACCAGCAAGCAGTAAACCAGCAAAAAAATGCGCCGAGATTGTAAAACGCGTCTGTAACAAGCCGTTGCGTTAATTTGCCGCTGCCGATTGGCTGCTACCGAACGACGACCACGACCACGACAGCTGCTGCCAGTCACCTAAAATAGAAAGTTTTTTATCCTCCTTTTATTTTCCTCGGAATATATGTACAAATAGGTATATATAAAATATGCAAAAATGTTTAATATATTACAAATTAAACAACAAAACTCTGTCCACCGAGAGACACTTGTCGGGGGAGCCTCCTGCTCGTGTGCGGCAATAAAAATAATAAAAATTCATAAATTTCTTAAACAACCTCGAACAAGTTGTTGGCCACAGCCACAGCCAGAGTCTGCTGCCACTTCTGGCCGGGCTTATTTGCTTTGTCTGTTTTGATTATAAAAAGCATTCAGCTTTAATTTGTCAATTTCTTAATTGGCGTTTCGTACGTTCCACATCGCAATGCCAGCCATCTCTTTCTGGCTGCCTGCCGCTGGCTGTCTCTTTCGATCGTTGATTTCGATTTTCTGTCGCCTTTTGTCCGTCTCTTCAGAGCATACACACACACAGAAGCAGAATCGGATACAGATACAGACCCCCGCACAGATACAGATACCGATACAGATACAGATACAGCCGCCGCTGTGCTCAGTGATAGAAGAATTTTAACAAGCTACGGTGTTTTGGAATTTCGTACGTGAAGAATCCAAAAATGTTTTACGCAATTAAAGAATCTGATAAAATGTCTACAAGCGACGGCGGGCCGGGCCGTGCTAGCCCCCATCCTCGGATCGCGATTCCGGTCCGGTTCTGGTTCTGGGCAGAAAAACGATGCCATCCTCCCAGGGCCCCCGGGCCTCCCTTTTGGGGGCCAACCTTCAACGCATATCGATCACTTGTCCGACGGTAAATATGACAAATTTCGAGGAACCACCAGCCAGGAGTTGCGCCACAAAAAGAGACAAAATCAGAGTCGAATGCACATCAATATCGATGGGATGGGATGGGATACGATGCGGTGCGGTGCGGTCGTGCCGTGTCCCAGTCTCCATCTGTATCTGTATCTGTATCTGTGCTGTATCTGTATCTCAGTCTCAGAGTCAATGCCTGTTTGTTGTGGCACAAACCAATTAAGCCGAGATTAATTGGCCATGTCAAGTGGCGTAATCGAGCGCGAACACAAGTTTGACATTTCATAATTATTTCAACTGCCTGACTTTGACTCTCCCAATCTTGTCTCGTCTCATGATCGATCAATCTGTATCTGTATCTCCCCCTCTCTCTGTGTGCTTGTGCTTGGCTTATGATAGATACATTCCGTAGATACATAGGTATAATTGTTTGTTTTGATATGTTGATTTCATGAGATAACCCCATGGGTCCCTTGGATCCCTTGGGGATTATTGATATTTTGTTGTAATTATGTTGTCAGCCGAGTTTTGGGTCTACTTTTCTGGGAATGCGGCAAGAGATTGTTGTTAGATTATCCGTGGTTTCTTTGGGAATACAAATCTCTAATGGATTTCGCTGCTAATTATTGCTGTTCACTGATCAGTGATCAGTCTTTTCGACGATGATCATCTTTCTATTTGGATCTTTCTTTGAGGATCTTCAAGAGATCTGTGATTCCAATTGAAAGCTCCACTCTCTTTTTGCTTTTATGCCATTGATCTTTCAACCTGCTCTATTCCGATCATCAGATCATTCCCTCAATTTTGGCATTGCCCCGGGCATTCTCTTGAGAATTCATTGCCCTTTCCACCTCTAAGCTCTTCGCTGATCAGTCTCTTTCCTGATCTATCCCAAGGAGAACTGTCTGAGATGTGATCTACTCGCTGAACCACTCTGTTACTCAGGGTTCAACTTTCTCTTAGCCGCTCCGCACCCAGTTTTATCAGCTAAAGGCACTCGCACATCGCTCATCCTATCCACACCCACTCGGGCCACCACTCACCCACAGTTCAGCAGTTCTCTCCCTCTCTATCACACTCAGCGTCCTCTGTCTCTCTCCTCCTCATTTTGCAGCTAATTTGACAACAATTTACTGTAATCACAATCGATTCGTGTTTGCCAATTTTTTAATTGTTTTCAATCCTCTTTTCTTCAGCCAGCACCAGCACCAGTCCCAAGCCCCAGGCCCAAGCCGGGCCTGGGCGAGGACAGGGCCTACCTGGGGCCTAACCAGACACACGATCGAGTAATTTACGATGGCCTCATGGTGATTGGGTCTCCGCCGGCACAGCGCATGACACCCAAACCCAAACCCAAACCCAAGCCCGAACCAGACCAAACCGAAAACCAAACAAACGAACTCCATTAGCAGATCTTTACTGTGGCTCTTACAGGGGTCTGGGTATGAGTCTGAATCTGAGTCTGACTCTGCATCTGACTGTGGTTGGTTCGTGCGAACTTCTAGGAATTATGTTGTTCCAATTAAAATAAAAATTAAAATAAAAGAATACAAAACAAAAGGCAGCCCACAGTCGACACTTGGCGACCTCGCCCTGCCCCGGTCCCTGTCCCTGTCCCTGTCCATGCCTCTTCCTCCCGGTTGTATCGATTTGTGAAATGGTCGTCGATGAGCTCGCCCTGGATCCCATTGATTTCAGATGTCCGCCAGAGCTGGTGCTGGTGTGGTGCTGGCGCTGCTTGATTTCCATTTAACCTGCTGCACCAAAAGACACAAGGACCGGGGACTGGGGACTGAGGACTGGGACTGGGGCTGCAGCTGCACCCTGAGTCCCGTCCCGGCTTGATTTCTTCGCGCACGATACGAATCGTGGTTGCCTTAAAACGACTTTAATATGTAAATTCGATTTCGGAAGCCAAAGTAATTAATACTAGAATGCAGCAGGCAGCAGTCGGAGGCAGGGGCAGGGGCAGGGACAAACTGAATTTAAAATTAATCCAAACAAACGGATAAGAGAGACCAAAAGGCAACAGAAATGTTAATTTGGCTCGTCTCCCTTCGTGGCTGGGCCTCCTCAGGAAGCTACATTCTTACGATCGGAGGTGAGAATATTTCTCAACATTGCGTCGATTATCCCAGAAATTTATGGGCCAACTCCCTCTTGGGTCTGTCTCCTTCTCGTTGGGCCTGGGCTTTGGGGCCATTCAAATAAAAATTATGCTTGACATATTGGTATAAGTTTTCTTTTTAATTATGAATGACATCCAATGAAAACTATCGTGTGGGTCTATGCGCCGCATGCTGTGAAATCAGAGCTCGTCTCGCGAGTCCTCCATAGTCACATTTTGAGATGCAGATAAAGATCTCCACACACACAGACACGAGTACGAACGGTGAGATACAGATACGGATACATTCGAAGTTTGTGGCTGTGGCATAATGAAACTCATTGATGTAGGTAAATTATCGCTCTGTTCTTAACGTCGTGTTTTCGTGTTTTTTAATTGGACTTTGGGAATTTAGTGAAAAATGCTAATTAGTTAAAGGGTTTTTTCTTCTTCTTCGTCTCCGTCTCTTCGGGATTTTCTTTATTTTTGTTTTTTTTTTTTGGGATTGCTTTTCATTGATAATATTGAAAACTCAGCCGCTACCCATCCGGGGAGCAGAGACCTGCTCAGATTTACGTTGATGTCTTTGAGTCTGCTCCTTCCTCTTGGTTGGGGCTGGGGTTTTTCTTTTCTCTTCGTTTTTTTTCTACGAGTATCTATGTATCTATAAAATTAGATTAGCAGTTAATTGGTTAATGTGCAGCCAGCAACGTTCGTTAATTGATTCCCGGAAAACTCAGCCAGAGACAGAGCCATAGCCAGAGCCAGAGAAAAGCCCCACCAGAAATCGGAAAACGAGTAAGACACAAAATCTTGTTTTAATTAACAACTATTTGGGTAGTTGAATGGCCGCTACTGGGTCCGCGGCCTCGTCCGTGTTGCATGTTCTCCCTGATTTGGTGGCATTAAATTATCGTTCCGATTTTGATATATGTACGAGTGTGGGGCTCGAAAGAGGCGAGCGATTGTTAATCATCCGCCGCCGATACTCCAATTTAAAGCTCCCTCCCTGCCCATTGCGTGCACGGTAGCAGACACTTTTTTGGTGGAGAGAACTTTCGGTTTTTTGGGGGTTTTTGTTTCACTAATTGGTTTTATGGGCTCGCCTTGGGGCTTGTCACTCTCTTCTCTGGTCATTTGTCGCCTGAGAAATGCAAAGATTTACTGATTTCGTAAGCTTGTTTTGCCGGCCATTAAAGATGGTTTATAATTTTATGCAAGGTCTTGGCATTGTCTGCTGCCCCCCTATCGATCGATTTCCCTTCGACTTGGCATTTGTTATCACGACGATATGTATTTTGATCTGGCTGATAAGCCCGATCAAGCTCGTAAAGTGTTTTGTCCAAATGCGAGTATCTGTGCCACATAAAGAGCTCAACCAATTGGGTCAGTCCACCCCACACACAGGCACAGATCGGTAAATTCCCCAACAAAATGCCAGTGCCACTTTGTGGCGACACTGCCAGAGGCACAGACGGAGCCACACTTGCCACGTTCAACATCATCAGCATATGGGCGGCTCTTCGGGCCTCATGCCCCGATCCGAACATGTTGTAGGTTGTCTTGTTGTTGCCTTGTAACCCGATAGTTTTGTAGTTTTGTGGTAGCGCACTCATAAATTTCGCTCCACCATCGCCACCATCGCAGCGCACCTCTCGGGTCGCTTCAGGTGTAAAGCGGGCTACGAATATACCCTATACCCTACACATATGGTTGAGTATTTTCCATTCTAGACATGTCTTAACAAAATTCAAGATACTTTTTCTACAGAAATTGTAGCTCTTATGTTTATATCAAATAAGAATAAATTATCACTAGAATTATTGATTAATTTGTGCATTTATCATCAGCTGCTAAGGCAACCGAAAAATGCCCAAAATAGAGCATTTCATCTTCGGTTTATGTGAGACTTTTCGGATTTTCTTGCTGTTGAGGTTTGTTTTTGTTATTTATTTTATGCCTAACTTAAAAAAGTAGATTTTTACAGTTTTGCTGCTCACTCGCTCTTTGATTTCTGTTGTTGTTGTTGTTGTTTCTGTTGCTCGCTCGGTCGATGTTGTTGGCATTATTTATTGCACGAAAGTCATTCCTTTTAATAGTCATGCAAATTAATTTTTGCTCATTTGTACAACAATAAAAATGTTAACTAATTAATTTTGATTGAAATTTGCATGCAAAAAGCGAAAATCAATTTGCACGCGTCGTTGTATTGTTTCTCCGATCGCCGCGCTCCGATAAAAGCCAAGAATTTCAAATTTAGAAATACTCGTACAATATTCAATAAAAATACTCGTAAATATCAATTTCGAGAGTGTGATAAACATGGGCATAAGCCGAAGCCATTGGGCAACTAGTTCGACCAAAAAAGCGAAAGTCTAAATGAGTTTTCGACGATAAAGTGTGCTTGGAAGGAAACCAAATCTGAATCTCTTTGTCCCGCCATAGAACAATGCTCAAAGGCACCAGATACCCAATTAGCAGGGGCATAATAAGCATTTCGGCAAAACGGAAGTTATGTTAATTAATTTCGGCTATAAAATCCTCAGCTCCTCGGAACGAGAGGGTAAAGGCACTCTGGGGCGAAGGCGACACTGATAGCAATCGGCCGAAACGAAACTGAGGACAAATGGAGTTTCGAAATATTAACGATAGAGCGGATCAGAGTGCCAGTGGCTGTGGCAGGAGAGAGCCATCCTCCGCCAATGTATCTTGTATCTTTTCGTCGTCTTCCGTCTGCCGTCTGCCTTTGTCGCTGCGTCTCTGACTTTGCCCAATTATAAGCTAAAGACATTGAAATTCGCTTTATCGCGAAATTCGTTTGACCGAATGCGAGGAAGCCGCAAAAGGGGTATACATTTTCTGGTGTATACAAGTATATACATATATATATAGTAGGTAGGTATATCTCAAATTAGCAAACATTTTATATCTGTCAGCTACTGTTCTCCCTAATTAATAACAAGATGCCTTTTTAATTCCATTTCGTGCGTTTTGCGCGCCGTTGCTCGTTTTAATTGCCCTCGACATTGCCTCAAGGAATTGCCTCTGGGGTTCTCTTCTCCCCTCCTCTCTGTTCGGTTTGGTTTTGATCAGTTCGGGTTCGTTTCCAAAGAGGGAGCCCAGCTACAGCCATGCCCCTGGAAGGAGCTTGGACGTTCTGCGGCGCCTTCGTGTTATGATGCACTTAATCGCTGCCGCTTGTAATTATAGCTAATTTTTTTCGTTTATCTATAAAAGAGTTGATTCTATGAAATTATTATTAATTTATGAGCTGAAGCGGCAGGGAATTTGCCATTAATATGCCTGCCTGTGTGTAAACAAATTATGATAATGGCTGGGCGGTGGAACGGTGGCCATTGAAAGTGTTCGCTAGGAAAGTTCTCTGGAAAAATGCTGAAGTTCTGCTCTGGTGTGAATTATAACTTATTTTAAATGGCAGAAATTGCATCTCACTTTACAAATGAACAACATTTAATTAATTATAAATACAATTTCTGTATCTCTATCTGTATATGCTCTTGTCTTTTGAATGACGGATGGTACAGATGAGACAAAGACCTTTATATTTGGATCTGCATTGGAAACTTTTGTGTCATCTTAAGGCAGAGATCACTGATTATATTGTCTTTTGATAAAATTTGTATAATCAGGTTGTATAAAATCTCCAATGGAGATATTGGTATGTCAATTGGTTGATAGCACCACCAGATATCCTTGACATTCCAGAGACTTGCTCTGTTATTTATGAATGCATTATAGATTGTATATATTGCATAATGTAGATAATGTAATATGGGCATTTTCCACACTCTAGAACACCTCTGATCAAATAAACACCCCAATGCCAGTGAAACTCCCCGAATCAATGATACCACCAACTGACACACAGACACATTTAACAGACAAAAAAAATCACAAAGACACACAACACTTGGGAGACATTCAGGAAACAGCAGTCCCAGTTCCAGTTCCAGTCTCAGTCCCAGTCCCAGTCCCCTCCGACATGTTGTGGCCATTATATAAATAGATAAACACCCGAATCGAATGACACTAAATTGACGTAAATGAGATCGAATGGTCATGGTGCAAACATGTGAGTGCCGACGGCAATGCTGGCAGTAACATGACCAACCCAACGGCCCAGTCGGCGTGGAAAACCCATTCGACGTTCAGGCCAACTGTTACTGACCATAAATCCAACCGTGCCAGACATTTTAGCCAACATTTTGCGAGCGGCGAGCGCCATACACTGGCCAACTTTACAGCCCTCGTGTTGAGTTGAGTATCTCCCTCCTACGTATCTCCCTACCCCAAGAGAAACATGCAGACCAGGCCAGAACCTGTTTTGGCCAACAAGTTTGGCCGTCAGTTGCTGTCTGCTGCTTTCAGCCACGAAAACTTGTTTCCCAAACGATCGGGACTGGGCAACGCCTACCAGCGGGCAATCAGGTAGGAGGAGCTTTCTTGTTGTGGTCATATTTGTTGCTGTTGTTAGTGTTGTTGGTGTTGCCAAAGATGGTGACTGGTCAAAAATGGTGGCCAACGCCACGCTAAATAGCGATCGAATTTATGGAATTATTTCATTGTTCTAGGAATTTGAATGCCGGGAAAAGCGAACGGGCGAAAATGGTGTCCCTTGGCCACAATGGCTGCAGATTTTGATAAACGATCTGGCCAAGGAGAGTGGAGGGGACGGACCCTTGTCCGAGCGCATATTTATTGGATGATTCAAACAATTGCTCTGGGCCTGGGCCAGCGATCGAGGATGGATCTGAAGCGTTCGTGGAAGCAGCAGAAGGATGTTTAAGAGGCGGCTGTCAGGCGTGGCATGGAGTGCCAGTGCCAGTGCCAGTGCCAGCAGTTCGACTTCGAGGCCTGGTTGATGGCTTCATTATGCAGTTGGCCTGTTGCCTCTTTGACTGCTTCTGGCCATTGCCAGTTTCCAGTCAGGCTTTTGGCTCTTGGCTGATGGCTGTTGCCCGTTGGCAGTTGGCGTTTTTTCTTACAAATTGGCTGTGCAAAATGCTGATTTAATATTTTTGCCAATTAAGTTGAGCTAGAGCAGCCGTACCCGAACCCGTACCCGTACCCGTACTCTGTTCTTCTGAACTCTGACGATCCCACGAGTGGCAGGAAAAAAGGCTGCCATAATTGGTTTGGCAGCATAAAAATCACATGAATTGTTTGCCCGTTGCATACATTTCCTCTCCACCGTATGGCAATTAAATGTCCGCTCGTACATGTGTATCCTTCAGATACAGATACGCAGACATACACACGGCACACAGCATATATGTAGACAGCACCTGGTCCCCGCAAGGAGTGATCATCAGCAAGTGCAAGTAAATTGACTGCCGCGCTGCTGTTTCTCGAGTCGGTTCCAGTTGGTCGTCTGCGTCTTGTCATTAAATGCTTGAGCAAAATTATCTTGTTAAAATTACAAATAACACGAACATGAAGTAATAAAAACGTACGGAATGAATAATGTGCGCCACGTTAAATCGCTGCTGACTGACAATCCACTCAAGCAGAGCCACAGCCAGAGCCGCCAACTGACTGACCGTCTGACGCTCCACCATTGGACCACTCGACCGGTTGTCTGCCTGAGCACCACACATCCTCATCCTCATCTCCACATCCACATCCACATCCACAGGCATCCTTCATCTGATGGCTCGTTTGCCGTACTCGTACTCGTCTCTCCCAGCATTCTTATAACTTTATTTTATGTGTCGATTTTTAGTGCTCGCTGCGCGGTTGCAGTTTCGTGAACTTTCCAAGTTAATTGGTTAGCGATTTGAGAGCGCTTGTAACGACTGCAAAAAGCACAGCAACTGCACAGATGAAGCTGTTTCGGCCACTCGGTGAGCACCAATGCCGCTAGTGAGTGAGTGCCCGAGATTGGTGGCATACTCAATGCTGTGCCTGTAGCCGGGTTGGGGGCACGGGCACGGGCACGGCACTCAAACGATGTTGCCCATGGGGCTCCGGAATTTCCACAAAGTATTTTTGCTATTTTACAAGACTTCCGAAGGGGAATGCTGATATCCAAATCGGAAAGATATGTGGGAAGTCAAATATAATTTTGTACATTTTTAAAAACTGGTAGAACTTTATAATTTTTCATCACCAATAGATAGTTAAAATAGCAAACTTGAGTAGGCAAACTATTAGGTTAAAATATTCAGAGGAATAATTCTTAGAAGAACCTATTCCGTTTCGAGTATACACTCAGAGAAAAAAGCCCTGAGCCCCACACATTATATTTCCACCACTTACATCTAACTGTACCTATTTAATATTTTAAGTAAATATATAAGATCTTAAAAAAAAACTAGGAATTACATAAAAATACAAAATGGAGAAAGTTCCCAATATCATTCGAAAGACTTTCGTTAGACAGCTCCCAAAATGTTCTTAGTAGTAACTCAAGAAAGTTGTACAGCATGGTCTTATTTTGTTCTGTATTTTCTTTCAGTGGAGCATAAGTAAAATATAGAACCCGGATGCATTTAGAGAACACGAGCATCTTCATCTCTAATAGATTCCCCCGAATCGTCAGCTGCTTCTCTCTCCGGTGTGCTGTCTTAGGCGTGTGAAAGTAGTATATTTATGAAAATGATTTACGCAATTTGTTCAGTCACACCCCCATAGCAGGCAGCACTGTTCATACCTGTTCTCGCCACTCTATCTGTGGTATCTCTTCTAATGTAATACTTAAAGTTCCGTTGAGGATTTAATGCCCTTCACGTAGGGCACTTAAACTTGAGCATCGTCGTGACCGCCTCGTGCGGAACAGAGTCCCATCTCTGGGCGGTGGTTCGAGTGGCCAGCCGGGTGCCGGGTACCGCGTACACGAACGTTGCCCTTCTTTCACTTTTGCCTTGGCTCTTTGGGGCTGGCTTTTAGTGCATAGTTAAAACTGCTTTATGTCTTAATTAAAGTTTATAGCGCGTTTTGCTTAAGGCGTCAAAAGAGAGTCAATGCGCATTGGCTGTTGGCCAACCGCCGCCCGTGGGGCTGCTGGCCGGCCAGATCATCGGGCAACCAGGTCCAAATGAGTTTTCGTCTCCCCGTCTTGGTCTTGGTCTAAGTCTGACTCTTGGCCGGGTCTGGAACTGGGCCTGGTCTTCATCTGCAGCCCCAGCTCTTGGTCTCGGACTGGGGCTGGGGCTGGGGCACTTTGGCATGTGTAAGTGTTGGGCATGTACAAATCGCTTGATTGGCTTGCACTTAATTGCCAATGGCTTGCAACTCCCACTTGAGTCGAGGCTCGGCTCTCGGATCAGCAGCCATGCTGCTTTTTTGCAGCCTGCATCTTTTTTCCCTCTTTTGTGGCATTGTTTTTGTGCCCCGGAGAGGTCGTGTCTGTGGCTGCTGCAGCTCCTGCTAATAGGCAATTAAGCTTCAAGTGCTACCTGCCATTTTGTTGCTGTTGTAAAGGTGTTTTATTCCGAAGCCATGGCTAACCAAGCCTGCCCAATGCCTGTCTCTAGAAGCGGGTTAAAGTTCAATGTAAGTCATTAGCCAGAAGAGTACTTGACGTGGTTCCATCAGCAAGCGCGCGCAGGGGCCGGAAATTCTTTCTTGAATAGTGGTATTCATGGAAGTAGTTCAATGAACTACCACTTGCCATGGACTAGTACCGTATATAGAGATCTTTCATCTATAAAGTTTACCTCTAGTTCGTGCTAGTAACACTTAAAGGATCAGTCCAGAAATGGCACTTTATTGCAAGTAATCTGAAATACAGAATATTACAAATTCACTTCCTGTTCATACTTTTGGCATTCTTCTTTCGTTTCGCTGAGAAAGCCCTTTTCTGGCCCATCCCTCTTGATAGATGGGATGGACTTCCCTCAACCGCGTCCATTATTATTATTATTGTTGTTAAAGGCATTGCGTAATTAAGCAAACTTCCGCTGGATCGGTGGATCGCTGGTGGATGTCGCCGCTTCCGAGGCAGCTTTCTTCATATTTTGAATGCCTGGTGGAGTGCTTGCGACTCTTTAATTGCGTATACGCCACGCCGCCTGTAACGGTCGCTGGGCAAAACGTCTTAATTAACTCGTTTTTCCCGGGTCCCAGTCCTCCCTTTCTCCCCAGCATTCTGTCTCTTGGGTTTTTATAGCGCCTCTCGCCGCAATTATTATGATTACTTATTATTTCTGCCTTTCATTTCATTCCGTTTCGTTTCGCTTTTTTTCGGACTCCAAGTCGGAGTCGGAGTCGGAGTCGGAGGCAATTTAATGGCCGCGCAACCAATTGCAAATATTTTCCAAATTGCATTTCATAATTTTTTGCTCCTTTGGCCAAGTATTTTCCCGTCAACTTGACTTCCTTTCAAAGGCCAGCCGATGGCTTAGTTTATTGTCACAAATTAAGAGGCTCCAGTGAGAGCGGGGGCAGGGGGCAGGGGGCAGGGGGCAGGGGGCAGGGGGCAGTGGCACCAATCCTGATGGGGCAGCAAATTGGCAGCTACGGTTCGGGATGCCGCTTGGCCGGTTGCTGCCGCCTCCCTGTTATTTCGCTCAATAAAATTACCCGATCGCATTAAAGTTATCCCTAAAAGCATATAATTTCGGGCAGCCTCCAGTGCCGCTTATTGGTCCTGCCTTGTCTGTGGTTTTTCTTCGACTTCGGCTTCGGCTACAGCGTTCACAGGGTTCATAAATCTCAACCAAAACGGAAAAAAGAATTCCATCAATATGCAAAATTTTTCAATTAAAATTCGCCAACCAAATGGCAGTTGCCACACAAAAGGCTAAAAGATAACTCCACCATATGCACAATAAGGATAACAACAACACAGCCAGCACCACCATCGAACTGAAAAGAAAAGCAACGAAGATGTACGGACATTATACCCTTTGCAAATCCATAGATCTCTTGATCTTCTACAGCAAAAAGATGGATTTATATGAGAGATGGCTTCAAAGGTGTACGGATAGTGGCTTCTTCCTGATCAGAAATATGTATATACTTCCTGATCTGCGTTGCGATCAACTGGCAATAATCATTATACCCTTGGCCACCACAAGGATGAGGATGCGAGGATGTGTTTCGAAGAAGCAAAAGAACGCACAGCAATCGACGGCAATTTATGTGCAGTCAGCGCCATTTTCACTTCATTGTATCGCGACCAACGTCAGACAGCAGCGAAATTAATAAAAAACCAAGTAAAAAATGGAGCAACAATAAAACAGAAATGGCATCACATACACACAGATACACCCATGCTGGAGAACAGTCGAACAAAAAAAGCTGCAAAAAATCATCATGAGGAAGGTGTAAGGCATTGTGAGCGACAACAGCAACAACAACTGACAGGAAATTAGTTTCCATTTTTTGATGAATGCCTCGACAGGATTGCTCTGTCGATGCTGATGGTTTTTTTTCCCCCCACCACTCCACTCCACTCCACCCTTTCCTGTCCTCTGTCCTGATTCCCTTTCTGTTTTTCTGTCGCTCTTTCAGGCTTTTGGGGCCTGGGGGTCGGGGATGCTGGATGCCCAGGATCGTCAGGCAGCGCATAAATTGGCAGCAAACAAAACGTGACAACCGCTAGCCACGCTTCAGTCTGCCAGCAGGAACAGCAGAAAGCAGCGGAAAAAAAAAATGAAAGCATTGCTGCAACTTCCTTTCGTTCATTCACTCAACAATAAAATATTAACAGCGTCCACATAAAATAACAACAACTAAGAATTATTGATGGATGGTTTCGACCTTCAGATACCTCGTTTGCACATTCTTTTCCCTAAGATATTGAGAGAATGAATCTAAAATCCCATAGCTTGGAGAAGGGCTCTTCAATGCTGTCATAATGACACCCCTAGAAGATGTGAAATCCCAAACAGATGCCATAGTCAGACCAACCCTTTTCCATATAAATTGATGAGGTATTGAGTCCTTTCAGGGACAGCCAACTGACAATATAACAAACATCAATTGGCAGCTTCGTACACAATACAATCAGAAATAGTTATGTAGGTATGAGATATGATACTGATTGTATAATCGGCCATAGAAAGTGAGTTAGTTCTATGGTTTCCTGGAAGTGTTCATGACGAAGCTTTTCAAAAACACATAAACCTTCGCTGGCTGTCAGTTTTGCGAGGCTTTGCCCATGCTGGGCATAAATTGCACCATGTGTTGCCCAGAGAGGAAAAAAAAAAACAAATTAACAAATTAAAGAAGCGGGTGTCATAAAATCATGGCATCTTCTCCACGTTCTGGGCCCATTAAATTACTCGAATTTCATGTCACAAAGCATTGATTTATTGGCCTGGGCAAAGGCATTTAAACGCGCTTTCGATTTACAAATAACAAATAAATGTTATGATGAGTGGGATCTGTGGAATGCCGCCGGCCGTATCCGCGGCAGCTGGGAATTGGGGGGAACTCTGAGCCGGAGCTTATGTTCCAGTGGCCTTGTTGGTCACGCTCGTAAAATGCCAACTAAGCGTCGAAAGCCACCAGAATCGAATCTCGGATGTTGATTAAAACATCATCTCCCTGCCCCCTGCGCGGCCTGCGCGGCCTGCCTGGCATGGTCCTCCATGGTCTTCCTATGAAGACACACTCGTAGTTGTGCGTCCACTTAATAGCCCATTAAGATGTTTGGCAGCTGTAAATTTTGGGATGCCAGTGACTTGGGGACTGGCGATTGGTGTGAGATGCTCGCCGGGCCTCTGCCTAGCGGGCGGCATTAACATCTAGCGAGAAACAATAAATCCTTATTAAATGCCCAGACTATTAACTGATTTTCTTTTGAATATTTCCAGCGCAGTGCATAAATCAATTTTACAGCCTCACACACAAAAACACACACAAGCAACTCTTTCTCTCTGCATTTCTGACATTTTAATTACTGATTAAAATATTTGATTTACCGCCGATTAGGATCCAACACAACACGATTCTTTTGTACTGTACGGGAAACGTAATGAAATTGTCCAAAGAGTTTATTCTAATTGTGGCGAGATCAGTAACACGATCGACACTCATTTCAAGCAGCTTGATTTGTTAATTAATTGTCGAACAAGTCATGAGTCTTTACTCTAATGAAAACCGTTGTAGGAAAACTGAAATGTATGCCACGATCTGATCTGAAAACCGATCTAAATTAACGTGGAAATTCAAGCAGTTACTGGCTGATTGATTTGTGTGGTACGAGTATCTCTGCTACCAACAAGCTACCAAGATCTTGAGTGCAATCTAGAATCGATACGATCCTGAGGGTGCCCGAGTTTTATGCCTTGCCTTGTTTATTGCATATGTAACTAATTCATTTGTTAATTATGTTGCCCAGAACACGGCTTGTGCAATAATTATGCCACGATCAGTAACACGATCAAAGGCCAAGCCATGGACATGCCAAGAGCCTTTTAACCGGTGTGTTAGTTGCAATCACTAAATACTTGGGCACTCTCTCTCTCTCCCACTGGCTCTAGCTCTGGCTCTGGCTCTGGCTCAGCCTCCCTCTCTGGAAATGATCGTGAAAATCAAAACAACATAATCATAAAATGCACACACTAAACGTGGCGTTCTTCTTGTCTTCGATGTTGGTTTACCCTCTAGCAGAGGGTATCACTATTTTGAGACTGCATTCATGAAAATCATCTACAGCGGAGTTGCGGAGACATCACTTGAATCTATCTGCCATATCTGAATACCACGGGAAAAGGTAATCAGATTCGAAGCACCATATCATATTGCTCCGATTAGAACAAAGGCAAGGAAAGGATGTGCAAGGGTATCTACTGCTTCGGCATCGAAGATGACCTTCTTTTATTCTTGTTGCCCGTTTTTGGCGGTTGTGTTGTTCATTGGTCTCTGCGTTCAAATGGCACTTGGCCCAAAGCGTTGGCTCTGGCAGCGATAAGATCGTAAGCAACAACAACGACAACGACGACGATCGACAGTAGTTCGCTGCTGGCTGCCGTCTAGCAGCGCTTTTATTATCTGCAGGATCGCTCGCTGGGCATGCAAATTTCCAATGGTAGCCCAGGACCAGGACCGGCTTCTAGTACCCGCTCCAGGTCCCAGGCTCTCGGGTTAGTGCTCAACGCATGCCGTAAATCACCACTTCGGCGGGGCACAGCACAGAAAAGCCGAAGCACGGCAACAAGCGCTGCAACAAATTTACAACAACTATGCCGTGCCTCGGCTGCACGACGATCTCTCCCAGATCAACAGAAAAGCAAAAATAAAAACAAAAACCCACAAAAAGCCAACGAAGAGTAGCTAAAAATTGCGGCTAGCCAGCTTTTTGGCCTGGCCCAAAGTCATGAATCAGTTTTTTTTTCATAGAGCAGCAAAGCTTTTGTTTACCGGCCGAGGCGATAACTTCATTTTGTGGCTTAATATGCTTGTTGAGGGTCTGGTAAGTGGTTGTTGTTGCTGTTGCTGTTGCTGTTGTTGTTGCTGTCCCGGCTGCTGCTGCTGGTATTGGCCAAAAGCGTGAACTCCCCAACACCTCGAGCATTGCTATGTGTTGACACAAAACCTTTCCCTGGGCCACAAATATCGAAGACCAAAGCCTATGATAATCATTTTTCCCCAGGCAGAGACTGCTCTGCTGTAGCTGCTGTCGACAAGCAGCGCGACAATTTTCCATAGTGTGCCGATCGTCCTCCTTCTACCACCTATCCTATCCACACATAGAGCCTAACCATCGATACCACTACTGGGCCTCAGCCCCAGCCACCCACTCCAGCCTGTGGCTAGTGCTGAGTGTTTTACAGCCTCCGGCACTTGCCTCTGAGCTGAAGCTGGAGCTCGGCTCGGCGTTGCCCTCCTTGCAGCCTTCTGGCTGGAGTCGTGAGCTGGCGGCACGACTTTCCATAGCACATGCTGCGTTCTGGATGTGGATGTGGATGTGGATGTGGATGCGGACCTGGAACGTGGCCGGTTGTTGTCTTTGTTAGTGGTAGCAGTTAGTTGACTTCACTTACCACTAAGTTAAGATGTTTTTGTCTTTGCTGTCTCCGAGTCTGTCTCCGCCAAGGTGTATGCGCAATTATCGTGGACAGGCACAGGCACAGGCACAGGGTTCAGGTCTCAGGCTCTACCTCAGCCCCAGACTGGGATCTGGGGATCGTAGCGAAACCGACCAGCCAGAGCGACTCCAATGCATGGAGTGGAATGCCGATGCTTAGTTTTTCTTTTTATTGATTTATGATTTGTTTAACACAAAGGCGCATTACAATGCATCGAGTGGGCTTTTACGAAGAATTTCCTGCTGCCCGCCGACCGACCCGACCGCTCATAAGCCAGACCGGGCAATGCATTTAAAATTGTCTTTACCAAATTTGATGGCAGCCTTAAACTTCATGCCACATTCGGCCTCATGAGCTTCAACAATAGTTGCAATCACGGAGCTAACCCAACCCAAAACCCAAGCCCGAAACCCAGACCCAAGCCCAAACCCAAACCCAAACCAGCCGGACTCTGAGTCTCCTGCAAGGCACTTTCAACACTCATAAACCAGGCTTAACTTAACATGAATGCAGCTCGGGTATCAAAATATTTTATATGCACCAGAGCCCCATCCGCCCCTCCGCCGCCACCGCCGCCTATTGTGCTACCAAAAGGGGATTTGGGGGGGCGACTCTTTTTGCATTTTGCGTTGCGTTGGATGTACGAGTATTCTGATTGGAGGGCCCCGAGGAAGTGGAAGTGGATGTGGAGTCTGCCTTCATTCATGGAGCTAGCAATTTATTTAGTAAATGCTGCAAAAATTAGACAACTGAATTAATTTCCATAGCGACAAGAAGCTTGAAATATTGTTGACCAGAGATTAAAGTCTGTAAATTGTTGCGTCTACGAGTATTCAGGCTTCGTCCAGGGTTCGTTAGCAGTGAGTTCCTTACAGTCATATATAAACAACATATGCACTTGGCTTAGCCGTGACCAACTCCATTCAAAATGAACTTTTAGCATTACTAATGGACCCTCCTCCGACAGTGTCTAATGCTAAGATCATTAAACCTGTCAATCTACCACTTCAAAGTGAGCTGCTGAAGAAGTTCTATTGACATAAGCCTCTTCCACGGTTGAACCCCCGAACCTGAACCCCAACCCCAACCCCAGAGCAGATCAGATCGGATAGGTCGAGAGAGCCCCCAGAAGATCAACGAAAAAGTGCCAACTAAGCATGAATTGTGATAAGTCAAACTACAAACAAATCAACGATGTGCTGCTGCTGACGGTGGCTCCAAACTGTCTGGCATATTAGCCATATAGCATCCATGACTTGGCCCAGACGCGACGCGGTGTCTGGCAGCGTCGTAGTTTGACTGCATTGTTGATTGATTTATTGAAGCGTAGCTGTTCCCCAGAAATTGTAATGATGAAAAATTAATACTCGTCAATGGAGGAGTATCGTGATCGCCCTGCCATCTCATGGCTCCCATTCCTCATACCCGAAGTCCCATTCAAGTGACTTTCAATGGGGTTTTCTGATTGTGAAAAGCCTTTCCCGATGATCTTCTGGGCGATCGTTAACAATTATTTATTGCTTTGCTTATCATTTTCCAATTGTTAGGGAAATTCACCCGTACCGGACCGGACCGTACCGTACCGTACCCTTTCTTCTTTGCCAGATTCTGATCGCGTCACTTTCTTCTTTTGAGCCAATCATCGCTGATTGAATAGATCCCAATGATCCATCCCATACCCATCATATCATGGGAAAGCAAATGCGTGGCGTGGCGTAGCGTGGCGATGGCTTTGACAATTGCCGCCCCCAAGAGCGTTCGTAATTCATCGACTGATTAGGCATTCATACGTGCAATGATTAATAACAATTGCGGCCAAACATTGTTAACCTCAGGTTAATTTACGCTTTAATCAATTGGGTTCATTTACACCAGCGCAGCGCAGCGCGGCGTCCATGGCCCCCATGGGCATCGGGCAGGAGCAGGAGCAGGAGCAGGGCATGAGGGATTACTCGTACCTGGCTTGGCCACTTCGTGAGCTGCCCCGGGGCTCTGATCATTTGTTCTGCTTGATGACGCTATCGATCCATCGATCCAGCAATCCATCGATCCATCGTTCGGCTCCGTTCGGCGTCGGTCGATCGTCTTGAAGTTTCGAGTCAAAACACTTGAGATAATTGCAAATTGAATTATTGCTCAAAATATATTGAAAATTACTATATTTTGTGCTACAACACATTCAAATTGATGACTTGATTGATCGTCCTGCTCGGATGTCTTGATTAAAGGAGCACCGCGCTCGCCCCATGCCGCGCCACCTCCTCGGCCACAATGGCGCTCACTGAAATTAAGTTAAACAAATTTTATAACACCTTTGCTCCGGCACACACACACACACACACAGTTACCCACTAACTTGGCCAACATACACTTGGCTTGGGATGGCCGATTGGAATGCAATCAGTTCTGTTTTTTTGCTCCCTAGCTCGTTTCTCCTTTACAAATGATGATGATACTGATGACGAGGAGGAGGAGGAGGAGGAGATGGGTCTGAAGCTGGCTGGAGACGGCGACTGGAGTCGACTCGGCGGCAACTCGTAGATTACTCTCGTACTTAACCTCACTCACTTATAACAATAAACTAAATTGCAGTTGCCCGGCACCATCATTGGGTCCAGCACCAGCAACAGCCCCAGCCCCAGCCCCCCCTCCAGCAGCACCTCTCGATCAGAAACAAAGTATGCTGTTTCTTGTAGTTACATCTCTGGAGTTGTTAACGTTGGATCCTCCGCTTCTCGCTCGAACAATGAGCGCTGTGATTAAGTTGAGCGATCGGATGAAAGATCACAAAACATAGCACCGATCATTTTGATCATGAGGCGGCAAACAGCCTATCTACGCAGAGGGGGTCGAGTGTAAAGATGGTGCAGATCTGGCCACAACACTTTGATTATCTATCATGGAAAACACGAGGTGAGAATTATGGTGAATATTTAGATAAAATAGTTTTTATTGTTATAAGGAAATTCATTATCCATCAAGTATGATAGTTCTTTCTTCATAAACTGAAAATACTTCTTCCAGAGAACAACTTTATGACCAGCCCTCGCTGGCGTTGAGCACGTCCCTACATAATGATCGGCAATTTCAAAAACACCTCAAACGAAGGCACCCATTGCAGGCCATGGCCAGGCCGTGGACGGACTAGGGACTGGACACCCCCGCTGACCAGTGACCAGTGACCAGTGCCCTGGCGCAGTGCATGTGCACGTGCATCCCATTCTCGCTGGGTCCCTGGGTAGGCAATGCCCACAGTAGGATATTTATCGGGAATTGAGTAGTTAAATTACTCAATTTTGATGATACAGCAGGTCCACGTATCCAGCGATCGCTGAGAGGAGACCGCTCCCGGCCCAGTTAGTTATCTGGTCTGGGATGTGTACAAATCTTTGGCCAAGATGCCAGATAAACCACTCAATTATTCCGGCAGCCGTTGGTTTGTGGCCAAGATCTAATCGAGATGAAGCGGAAATGCGGTGGGCTGCGATGTTGCCTATGCAGATCACGTGGCGATCATTGCGGCCAGAAGGGAGTGGCAATTAGTGCTCTCTCTTTCGCTACCCTGTCGCGCTCTCTCTCTCTGTCTCTTTCGGACTGACAGAGAACCAGGTCGCTTGCACTTTAATTAAAAGACGATAAATTTGCCAATCTCAATGCCAGGTAACAGGCAAGAGGCAACAGGAACTGGAACTGGCCTTGCATTGGAAATGGGAATGGGAATGGGATCGAGACTGGAGCTGGAGCTGGATCTGAAGCTGGGACTGGTCCTGTAACTGCGATCGGGAGTGGACTCCTGACAAGCCGTGTGGACTGGAGTGGAGCGTGGAGTGATATTTATTTATTGTTTGTACCCAAAGTGGCAACACAAAAGCCAAGGTGTTAATTTGTTGTTGGCCCCGCATTGGGAGACTGGGTGGGGTGGGGTGGTAGCTTCGTTCTGGAACGGGGCTGCAGCTTGCCACAAGTCTGAGGTCCATTCATGCCTTCTTGGCCATGCATTTTGGCCTTTTCATTGACGCTAACGAACATTTTTGTCCGATTTAATCCCATTTCATGGTGATCCTGCACAATTGCCGACCGAGTTCGGTTCGCGCCTGCTCTGGGCCTGCTCTGGGCCTGGTCTTGGCTTGGACCAGGCTCTGGCCCATGCAAGGGCAATTTATTTGCAGCGCATGCAGACGACGACAACAAATTCGAGTGCCAAATGATGCCGAGCGGCTGCTCTCGGGTCTCCGGGGCTCCCACTTTGGTTTGACGTGATTTATTGGCTCACTGCCACTACCTGAGGGCGTTTTGTCGCAAATTAGTTGCATTCGGCTTCTGTTAATTTAGCCACTCCGGCTAGTGCTGCTGGTGCTTTTGCTGCTGCCTCAGCTTCAGATTCTTCATCGACCACCGCCTCATACACAGCTTCAACCTCAGCTGCGAATGCAACGCAAATTGTGATAATTTATCGGAGGCAGGCCGCGCAAAGTTAAACAGAAATTACGGCTTTTTGACAGGCCGCACATCTCCCCATACCATGCCCATGCCCATGCCCATGCCCCATACCCCAAGCCCATGCCGAGTGGCAACCGAGAAACCCGTTCACCGACAACAAATCAACGCCTCAAATTGCACAATTTATGCGCCTTAACCTCGGACACGGACACGGATCGCCAGCTTCAGCTCCAGCAGCAGCAGCAGCAGGGGCCACCTTCAATTTAATATTTTATTAATTTGACATATCAACTCGATTGTGGCTAATTGCGCTAAACGAGTATCTCCCTGGCCTGGTCGCCTTGAAGGTGTGGCCGAAGGCTGAGCACGAATGAGAGCTAATTATGGAGTGGAGTGGAGTGGATTGAATGGAGCCAGTGTGAGGCTTTGACTGAAGTAAATTGTATTGATTGGGCATGCATGCATGCAAAATAGAGGTGAAGGACGATCGGGTCACAGGCAGGACTAACACTGAAAAGTAGCACTTAAGATGTCGATTTCCTCTACTATCCTATTGACACTATCCTAGTACTTGGACCAGCAGATATCTGTGATAGTCTTTACTCTGAAAAAAACAAATTCCCACAACTCCCAATGGGTTGGTTTTATGAAAGTTATTTACTTGATGCGTCTGGGCTGCTCATTAATCACCATTCCGATGCCGCAACCCAGGGGAGATGACTTCACCCATTGTTGGCCATTTATCTTTGGCCTGTTTGCGGTTTACTTTTAATTTCAAATATTGTACGAGTACATCTATTAGCAGGCCATTACAGAGGGAGAGATAGAGTCGAGTGCACGGCTGCGACTGCGGCTGCGGCTGCTGCTGCCAGCACATGTCAGCTATCGGAGCATCAGCCAATGTCTGTCAGGCACTGTGTGCCGTGTGACATTTAGCCGTCGCCATTGTTTTCCCTGTGCCATACACATACACGTACGTACACAGACCCCGGTGCCAGCCATTCGTCTAACCATTCCACCATCCATTCATTTATTTGCTCAGTCCGTACGCTCGCTGGCAGCATCCTCTTGTGTCTTAATTATGTCAGAAGGCAATCGTGTGTTAATAATCGTATATTTATAATCGTATTAGCCTGCTGCAGAGGCCAACCTAAGCCCCACAGAGGGAGAGAAAGAGCTATAGATATGGGTAAAAGGTATAAAGATATAAAGGGAGAGAAATTTGTTCAATGGCTCGCTCATAATGAGAGCTCTGCCACAATTTTTTATGCCATTCATTGGCACTTCAAAACCAATTCATAACGACTCTTTCCCACTCGTTTACTTGTGCCGAGGAATACGGTTGACAATTGATTTTGCCTGGGTCATAATATAAATTTGTAATGCTAACTGATGGACAATCGTTGAGGGATCGTCGGTTCGGGAATATGCATGAGGCAGATGTGCCAGATCCTACAATAGATCTACTTTTAAATGGAAACAAATTTGAATAGTTTGGGGCAAGACATTTTCTCAGAAATCTCACTTCGATAGCATACTTTTATGTGTTGACTGGGAGCCTCCTTTCGATCCCTCTCTCTTTCCGGATGTGTATCAGAAGCACTCTCTAGCCTTGTAGCTATTCCGTGCCACTTCAAGGATCTCCCGCCGCGTTCATAAATCAAAACAAAATCATTGGGTTTCCTCTTAAAAAACAGGCGTCACAAAATCTAGGAAAATATTTGACACCAGAAAAAGATGAGCCATACGGTAGCGGCAGAGCAGCTTTCATCTGTGCGTTGTCCTTGCTCGTCCTTTGTGTCATATGAAGCCAACTGTTTGTCCAATCATATTAACAAGGAGCCCAATGCATGCTTTCTGGGTCATTAAATTCCATTTCATAAACTGCAATTGGTTATCCCCTCTCCACTAACCTTTATTTCCCTATTTTTTGGTAGAGTCCTTCTTCTAATTGTCCTTGAATGGCCCGGGGTACGTGAGGACGGTGGTACGAGGGTACGGTGGCATGTGAAAGTGGAAATCACGCGCTAACAATTGAAAGGATTCATTAATAAACTGTTTAATAGGATATCCATATCTGTCTCCCTCTCGAGTGGCTGTTGCAGCCGCCGCATGTCCTTTTGTAGAGCTCCTTGCTACCCCGACTCCGACTCCCATTCGAGTCCTAGGCAAAACCCATACCAACCCATACTCATTCCCTTCCCCTAAACGATCCGATCCGACGCGATGCGTGGCGTAAAATGTTTTACGCTTCGTTGCATTGAAATTCATTTGAAAACGATTTTTCTTTCAGGCCACTTACACAAAGCACAACACACACAGATACTGGAACACAGATCCCCAGATACAGCGATAGAGAGAGAGAGAGAGAGAGGGAGAGAGAGTAAAGTGAAGTTAATTTATTAGACATTTTGTACGCATTAAATGGCAGAAGGACATCATCATCATCATCGTCCTCGTCCTCGGGGCCGGGCTGGAGTCGGAGTCGGAGTCTGACTGGAAGTCTATTAAATTCGTGTTCTGCCCATTGTCTGGCTCGAGTGCTGCCGCTCTTAGGGTTGTTATTTGTTTGTATATTTGGGTGACTCCAAATCAGGATCGGCATCGGCATCGGAGATCTCCGTAGGATCAAGCGGCAGTTGGATATGGATAGATCTCTGCGGCTGCCGCTTTTTACCCCCTGACCGGCGATGCATCTTTGTCGCATTTAATTTCTCGTTAATTGTGAAAATATTTATACTCATTTGTGCATTTTGCACCTTTTGCTCTGGTCCTTGGCTCGAGAACCCTCCCCATCTGACCGGCTAATTTAACACTCGGGGGTTGGTCCGGATCCTGGCCCTGGCCCTGGCCCAACTTGATTGCCCAAAACAATTCCTGCATAGAAGTCATTAGGGGTTAACGAAAGTGGCGATGAATTTACGAAATTTTAACTTGATTTATAATGGACTCTCGGACTCCGCCCGTCCTGGGAGGCTTCCTAATGAATTCCATTTAAATTAACATTGAAATTTATTTGTAGACTTGAACCGAGGGTAAGTGGATAGCTTGACTTTGCATCTTTTTTGGCACTGTCGCCCATCTCATCTTGGAGATTGTCTAGCTGAGATACGGATGTTGGCTGATTGCTGATGCTGGTCGAGGCCCAAAACCAAGTGAGAATTATGGATAATAAATGAAATGACAATCAAGCAATTGAAAACTTGTAAGGAATTGCCTTTTGATATGTGTGTTGTGTGGGAAAACAAAGCGAGGATCGAGTAGCTATTATTTGAAGAGATGTTTGGGTTTTGATATGGGTCTTGGAATTATTGGAGGTTTTATTTTCCAAAGAATAATTTCCGAAAACTCCCATTCTAAGTAAGTATTATTCTTAAGTACTTTTAAGATTTCAATACAATTTGTATATTTCACGGAAATTTGTATAATAATTTATAAATTTATAATTAAGATTATTTTAATTCCTTAGCACTTCCTAGCAGCAGAGATTAGAAGTCAATTTTGGATTTTGCGAAATCGTATTCTGATCTAATTCTAGTGAACTATGTACATAAATTGTTCAAAAAATTTGATTTACATTTTAGAAGTGCTGATTTCCGAATCTGATTCATTAATCTGTATAATTAGCTGGGGCATTTGAGAGTGTGTTATTATTTAATTTGCGCTTGCTGAGTATTTGCTGATAGCGTTTCTATAACCGATTTCAGGAAATTTAGTTGTTGTTCCTGTAGTTTCGGATGCCTCTGCCGCGCTGACACGCCTGACATGCGATGATTTATGGATGCGGTCAAAACATGTGTTGGAAGTGACAGCTACTTGCGGCATCTGTAACGCTGCCGGCGCTGACGCCTCCAGGCCCCTCCGCTCTGTACAACACCATAGGATCCGCTATCCCTGCAATAGACACGACGCTGCCACAGAAACGCCGCGTGTGTTCGGCGCATTTTCACGGGAATTGTGTTGTTGCGGTTGCGCCCAACTTGTCTGCCACTAACGATCCTTGGCAGCGGCAATCAGTCTGAACGGATCCTCAGCTCCGACTCACTTCGGTCTCGTATTTCCGCCCTCGTGTGGGAATTTCCGCGCAGTAATTGGATCAGGTTCCCATCTGAGACGCCGCCGTCGCAGCACTGCACCGTCCACATCATCAGCGGTTCTATAATTATCAATTATTTTCAAACAATTAATAAACATTTATAATCATTTACAATTTGCTCTGGTGCACTCTTCAGTCCAGCGGAAGCAGCTGCAAACCTGTGGCAGCATTTCCTTTCAAGCCAACTGAGTTCTCAGCAAAGTTTAAACTGCCTCCAGTACGAAATGTTCCTCTTAATTAAGCGCTGATATTATTCAAATCGAGAACTTCACACCATGGCCGAAAAATAGTCTGCATACTTTGGTTCCCCGGGTTCCCGGGTTCGGGCTTCTGGTTTCTGGCTTCTGGCTTCGGGGGTTCTGGATACGGAGTGAGATTTTAATCGCTCGCCGTCAGCAGCCCGCTGGGATGCTCTGAGATGTGGGATCTGGGATCCGTTCGGCACGCACAGTTAGCTGCAAACAATGGCGGCAACGACAGCAACACACCAACACCAACACCAGCACCAGCGAAAATTTGAATGCCGAAACTATGGCCATGTCAGGCTGCCATTTTGTGTTGAAAGGATAACAATAATAATACCCTCAATCGGAGTCTGCCCGCCTCACTGCCTCGCTGGCTGTTAATAATGTCATTTTGGCAATTGACCAGCATGAATGTGCCCAGTCGAATGGGTCGGGTCGGGTCGGGTCGTCTCCCCTCCGCATCGCACCATCGCATCTCTCAGGCGAAACAATCGCCGCCATTAATGCAATTGCCAAATGACATTTGCATGCCGCACCGAACGGACCGTACCGGACCGGACCTTCCCAGCCATTTGATGGCACACACACACATATGTATAGCGATAATAAATTTGATGAAAATTGCTATTCATAGGCATTTCATGGCTTGTGTGTCAGTAGTTCGATTAAATTGCTGCTCATTCGTGAGAGAACAAAATAGCATGCTATTGGAATAATCGTTTGCAGATCGATGGCTAAATGAATGACATTTGTTTAGAAGCTTTCACACGGATAGCAGTCAAGCAGGCAGATGAAAGCTCTTTTGATAAAGCTTTACGGTGAATGCATGGGGATCTCAAGCTCACTAACACAACAGTGCAATCTATGTGCTTGTGTGTGAGTGCGTTTTCCCCCTTTCTTTTCCGATGGAAAGGATCATGTAGTTTGACTAAATTTGGACGCATTGCTCATTAGACATACTCGCAGTGGCGTGAAAAATATGAGAGATATTAATGAGCCGTGTCCTGGGATCGGGATAACTCCCACCAGCCTCTGTCTCTCTGCCCTGTAATGCGATCCACAAAGAAAGCGACCGTGGCAGAATGTGCGACAAGTGTCCACCTCTGGCGCCAGTTCTCGGCACGCTTCATGGAGAAAGTAGTCGCGACGACCGGACTGACTGACTGGCGGAGTGGCACAATATTTACCACACTAGACTCGAGAACCTTTCCTCTTTCTCTAATCGGACTAACTACCGTTTAATGTTTGGGCCACTGGCTGGCCACGCCCAGCTCAATCATGCAGCTGCCAGTGGAAATCATGTCTGGAAAGAATATACACAATTTTACTCATATTTTCCAATGCTTGAATGATTTTTCCCAATATTTAATAATTACTTTGCCTTCCTGAACCTGACGCAGTAACTCACCAAATTAGACAGGCAATTTCAATTGGAAAACCCAAGAAAACAATCTAAAAAACAAAGAAACTGGAATCGAACTAAAACCGAAAGTTATCAGCGCTAATTGTCAAGAGCAGGTCTATAAATCTTGTCAGCCCAACTCTGGCTGTTTCAGCCTTTATTTCTGAGTTTGAATATGTCTGCTGGGGGATGTTCGACTTAAGGGTTATCTCTGCCACATAATTACACTACTCCGGGTGCGCGTGTGTGCGTGTAAGCGAGGGAATGAGTATCGATAAGCATTTGGGGCTAGTCAAGCGTTATGCCTGCTGATTAGATGGGGACGCCGACGACAGCCTCAATTACTTGAGGGGAGATGGAGTTGCAGTCCCAGTCTCCATCCAAGTCCAAGTCGAGATCGAAGTCCCAGTCTCCATCTCCGTTCCAGTTATCGATAAGGCGAATGGCTGTCAGCGATGTTATCCTTTTTATGGCCAATTACAAGCGCTATGTTTTAATTTGGTCCGATAGGGACAGTCCCGCGGGTCTAATGGAAAATTGTTGATAATTTTCCCCTTAGTTTATTGAATTAGTTGAGAGTCTTTCTCTGGAGTTTATTGAACTTGCATACACACCACACTTAAAATATTACAAACAAATATGTTTTGATAAGCCAGAGCGAGAAGTGTCTTGGTTTTTAAGTTGGGTTTGGCCTCAGATTCGGGCTGGGTCCGGCTTTGGCTCTGGATCTCTGGCCTGGTCTGATCTGTTATTGCCTCAGCAGACAATGCTGGTTCATTGTTTTTGTTGCACCTTTTGGCAGCGGCAACGATTCGGTGCATTGTCTGCCATCGCATCCTTGGCTCTCTGGCCGCCGTGGCCATTGTTTCTATCAGTGGCCGGGCATTGTTGGCCGTTGCGAAATACAAAACGAAACAAAAGCCAACAAAAAAGACAAAATTTTACACCTCTTTTGTGAGTGGAAGTCGGAGTCAGACTGGGAGTCGGGATCGGAGTCGGGGTCGGGGTCTGGCTTGCGGAGTGCTGTTTCGATTGTATTTTAAATAGGTTCAAGTGAAGCGCATCTAATTGCCAGCGTGCCAAGTGTTTGGTCTTAACGCCTCCGGGCCGGGCCCGGACCGGGTCTGGCTTTTCCCGGAAATCAAAAAAGGTGCTCGACTTGGCTCGACCCGGCTCCTGCTGCTGCCGCTGCTGCTGCTCTTTGATATATGAAGCGTGTCAACTGCATCTTTAGTGGTTTTTAATTTGAAAATTGTTTTGGTCACTCCCAGAGTTGATCCCGGCCCAGCCTGCTGCCAATTCTGGAGGCGTTTGCGTTTGTCCAACAACTGGCATTCCTCTCCTCTGCCCGATCCACAATATTTCACATATTTCTACAGACTTTTGCTGCTATTGTGTCAATTGCTTGTTGGCACTTAAACTCGTACGCGTACGAGTACGAGTTTGAGTATGGTTAGTAAACGCGAAGCCCGCATAAGTTGCCAGGACCGACCAGATCGGAGTCCTTGCCAACAATCTGCAATTAATGCATATGTTCAGACAATCTCCCTGAATTGTCGTCCCATTATGGAGATGTTTATCGGGCATTTGTTTATCTGTTTATGTTGTTTTTCCTGAAAATCCCTGGGATGCTGTTGCTGTTCCACCGCGCGCATACTCGTATTTGTGCGGGAGGTTTTCTGCACCCTCATTATTTTTGGCTTTATGACGAGACAGCCCAAACAACAAGCCAATTATGCTTGGATTTGGAAAGGGAACATTTGATCATTAATTGATTTCACCAGAGAATATATGTGCATGTGTATGTTCGGGGCAAATGTTGGGTATTTTCGTCTCCATAATTGGCAGAAACGTTGTCAGCTGTCGCCTCCCTGGAAATCTGCATATGAAAATCAACTTTTATTCGAGTCATGTTCAGCTGTTAGCAAATGTTAGACCTCTCTTCTCTTTCTCTTGGCATATACCAGTCTCAGTCTCAGTTCTGTTTGTGTTTCTGTGTGGCCTGCTCACGTGTCAAATGTCTTGGAAGAAAGACTCCCAAAAATGATTTAATAATGAACTCGTCGATGACAATGCGCCTCGAATGGATCTACGAACTATGAAGTGCAATTCCCTCTAAGCACTGCTCCCTTGACATCCAATCTCTGCTGACAGGCCAATTGTTTGATTGTTTCTCTTCCATCTCTCTCGTCTCGTCTATGCATTTCGACAGAATTTCAATCCCATAGATCGTTCTTGTATGCAAAAGATACACACAGGCAAGCGAAGGGAACACACACTTGAGTTCTTTCAGGCGTTTGATGAGTGTCAAAAAGGCAGCATTCGCCTACAAGAGGATTAGCCGGATTAGGCTCTTTGTTGGCCAGGGGATTGGATGGGGATCAGCCAATTTGAAAGTCAAAGTGCAAACAGCATTATGCGCTTATGGGCCATACTCGTACAAGTTGCACATTTTGATTGATCCTTTCGAATGCCCTATGTCCTTAAACAGCTGTCTGAGTTCTGCCCAAGTGAGCAATTGTTATTGGGGCATTGTTATTCTGTAGTCTGAAGGATTGGGATCGTAGTAATTAAAAGATATTTTTCGGTCGATTTCTGTTGTTGCTGAAAGCCAAAGCCAATCCGATTTTGAAGTGGTTATAATTCCCAGTCGAATTATCTGTGTGGTATCCTTTTTCGACCTTTTAAAATCCACACAAAATCAATTGTTAATTTGATGAATTATCAACTCATCTGTTGGTTATTGGTTTCCATTTAAAAAGTATGGGAAAATTCCACAGGATATTAACCAGATCAGAAACATATCTGTAGACAAAACTATGGCAAATATGAGTTTGTTTTGTTTATATTTAAGTGGAGACTATCGCTTAAGATTCGACGTTTCTATAATAAATTTGATTAACTATATTTACGTTATTTATAGGCTTTAAAAATGATAGCGAATCTGCTGGAAATCCTTCGATATCGGCTTGGCCACCATCTGTTTTAGTGTCCGTTAAGAGAGAGCTCGAATTTCACTCCTTCTGTTCACATAAACCAAGGATTCATTCCCCACCCCAAATGGGCCAAGACCATCTGACAGAGGCTTTATTAATTAGCGGGCCATAAAGCCAAAGTCAAGTAGCTCACAAATTTCAATCAGCCAGAGGCTGAGGCAGGCGCTGAGACAGAGTCAGAGTCCGCTCCGAAATGGATGGAGAATGCGGATCGTAGGTTGCGTTGCCTACAAAGAGTGGACTGCTGGGTTACCCAAGTGTCGACATTGTTGTCCCTACCCTTGGCTATTGATATAGTAAATTTCCAAGGAAATCTTATAGATGCGTGGCGGTTGATAAGCGTGCAACAGCAACAGCAATAGCAACAGCAGCGAGCAGCATTTAGTGGCAGATGCAACTGCGCTTTATTGTGTCGATTTTGTTTGAGTTTTTCTCTATATTCGGCTGTTCGAGTTTCTAGGATTGCTCCACACTCAGGGAGAGCCGGGTTCATTAGCCGCCATAATTTATATGAGCCAACATATTTATTGAATGTTTTGGCAGTCATTTTAACGGCTCGAGCCTGGTGTCCACTCCACCATTAGGCTTGGCCCGGGCCCGAGCCCGAACCCGGTCCAGGCCGGCCACAGCTGCCACGGCGTTGCGAGTGTCATAAAGTTGCCACGAGGTCTGGCCCGGTATCGGTGTCGCCGTCGCCGTCGCCGTCGACTCTGGACAAGGCTGTTGTATCTCTGGCTCTATCTCCGTCTCAGGGTGTGGTGGTGCCTCAGCGTCTAGGCTGAGTTTAGTTTGGGCTAAGCGCACAGCATGCAATTATTTCTTCAAGTGTGAACATAATAAAAGTGCCAATAGTGCGCAGAAAGTGTCCTGCGGTTCCAACTACGCCTCCTTCTGCGACTCCGCGCACTTGAGAGTCGAGAGTACCCAGCTGTCTTAGGAGTGGGTCGGGGACGGGTACTGAGACTCCCTACCTGCAATCGGTACTCGAGACTCTGTGGGTGATGTGATGGATGAGGCGAGACGCAGTCCTCTCCCAAGGAGCGGACACTCAAGTGCTTGTGGTGGTGTCCTCTTTTGTTTGAGCTAACATTATTCTTTACTTTAAATACCAATTAATAACTGCAGCTGGAAACTGGAAACTGGGAACGGGAAACGGAAAACTGAACTGGAACACACAAGTGGATCGCAGCTAAGTTGACTGCAAATATATCTCCCTTTCTCTGACTCGTACTCGCACCCGTACTCCCTTCTCTCGGCCAACTCTGGAGATCTGGCGATCTGGCGTGAATGCGTCATAATCTTGCCACTTGAAAATTATGGCAAATATTTGTAGAGCAACCGCTGACGCTGTCGTCGTCAACTTGAAACAATTATTGTGGCATTTGTGTTACGCCGTATGACTTGCGGCTTCTGCGGCGGCGGCCTGATCTCCATCCCCATTCCGATTCCGATCCCGGCCCGCACCTTCACAAACAAATGCTAATGGGTATGACAAGTCACCTAAGTCCAAGTCGAAGTCGAAGTCGAAGCCGCCGTCGCATCCGTAGCCGCCGCCACTTACTCAATTACTTTGCCAAACACGGCCAAGAGCCCCATCTTGCTCTCAGCGTTCAGCATTCAGTATTTATGATTTGTTTGCTCCGCCGTCGTCATCGACTGGGTCTCGGGACGTTCCAACTACCAAGCGTCAATATTTGCCATGCAAATAAAGCAACTGAAAGATCTGATGACCATAGTGAGAGGTCCGGCATTGTCAGGTGTCTCCAATGTGTGTCTGTGTCTGTGTCCCCTCTGTCGCTGAAGTCGGCACTTCTCTCTGTTCCTCTCCGTTGACCACTCGCGGGCACTGGGCACTGGCCATCGGTGTCGGTGCCGGTCTAGCCCGACTTGGCCCATTCAGAAGCCATTGAATACACCCAAGCTGGCTACATCTATTATGACTTCAAAGCGGCAACGCGCGCCAATTGTTGTGGCAGATCTTTTCTATAAACTTTGACTCACATTTGCCAATTAACTGCGACACTTTGAGTGTGTGTGCCACAGCTACCGGGCTCTATAAATAAGCTCTATCTAAATGGGGTGGTAACAGTCTGCACTGTAAGAAACGTTGAAGTGTAGATACTCTATCATCATCCACAGGAGAAGATTGCAAGGCAATGAAACGCTAGCGGCATTATGATAATCAGCGTACTGTACCTGTTGTGTATTCTAGAACAATCTGAGATATTTTCAGCAGCTGATTGATCTTCCAGCTGATCTTCTGTTGTAACAAAAACCTTTCTGAAATCGCAGTACCCTTTCTAGACAGAGTATCAAAACGCGCCGCGCGCGCATTCAAATCGCATCAATGAAGCAGCCAGCGACGAGAACAATTGTCCAGCCTCAGCTTCAGCAACAGCCCCAGGCCCAGCCTCAGCCTCAGAGCCAGAGCCAGCTCCATCTTGAGATCGATCCAACTTCTACTTCAAGCCCGAGTCCGGCTACATAAACGGCTTCAGTCGCGGGAACGCGGCTGGCCTGGTGGCTGTGTGCGATGTCAATTAGCAGCTACGGAATGACACTTTATGTGCGTCGCGCGAGAAGCCTTATCCTCAGCTACTGCACACCGAGTGGAGTGCCAGCCGAGGATCCTTGTGCAAAGTGCAATCAGTGCAAAGCAGAAAGCCAACGAAAGCCAGCGACCATGAACAGCGGCTACGCAGTTGACAAACAAAAATGTGCCAAGCCAAGGAGCCCAGATCTAAGGCAAACAAACAATTGATATGGCCGGGACCTGGACCTGGGGCTGGACCTGGTCATGGACTGGAGCTCAAGTTATCCAGAGAACAGTAAGAGCGTTTGTCTGTCTCCGTTTTGGAGCTTCTGAAAGCGAGCACAGGGACACGCTGCGCTGGGGAATACTCGTATCATCGCGACGCAAAGTGACTTGTAAACATTTTAGCAACTTTTCAACTTCAGCTTCAACTTCAACTTCAACTTGAGGCGGCCTAATGAACTGCACTGCCCGACATGTGGACGTGGACACATCCCAGGCCCTGGGATCATCGTATGTGATTGGCAATGGATATGGCAGCGGATATACATAGTAGAATCTGTGGATCTGCAGCTGCAATCGCGTCTGCAAATTGACAAGATAAATACATTTAGCTAATTTGATTTTAGCAGCCGCTGCCGCTGCCAGAGACAAAGTCAAAGACTTTTGAATCAGTTTCCTTTATGGGAAGCTGAAAATTTGTTCGTCTAAAGCGCAATTAAGTTGTAATTAAGCGAAACAAAGACGGCCGACAGCATCGGAGGGGGCTCCATCCATTTATGGAGGCCGGAGAGTCCTCCCACGCGAAAACAATCAAAATTCATTAGCCAAGCGTCGACAAATAAAGCCAAGGGCCGCCTCAGAGCCAGGGTCGGGCCACGGCCACGGCCACGGCTGGCTTTGCGCACACAGAAAACCTCCAGAAAGTAAATATATGCCCAGGGAGAACACTGCACAGCCTCCGGAGGGGGAGGGAGGAGTAGACACATAAAAGGCGACAGAACCGCACATCCTGCGCCAGGAAGCAGCCGGCTGAAATTACAAAAGTCAACCCCCAGAAGGCAGAATCCCATAAAAACGCTTGAAAAGCGTATGCTTCCCCCACAATGCCCACCCCCCAACGCCCTTCCAGTATCTCGTTCACAGCATCCCATCGGAGGCACAACCAAAACCGAAGCCAAAGCCGAAGGCTTTTGAAAAATTGCAAATTGAATTAAGCCAAAGTTAAATGGCTAAATGACTCGATCCAAGTATCCGCCCCAACGACCAGCAGCCACCAGCCACCAGCTCCGTGGGTTTTCGGTTTGCTTTGCAGGGGAGCAGAGCAGATCCAGGATCAGAGCAAAAGAATGGGAATGATGAGGTTTTTTTGGTATGTGGGGGTTGCGGTTTGGCGCATGATAGTAGCTAATATGCTGCGAAGGATAAAAGCGCACAGGGACGCCCAGTGGGCACGGTGGGACAAGAAAGTGCATTAGGGATGCTACTTAGAAATCAATACAATGGCAAGTATTTACTTAAGCAATGGGACCATGATCGCAGAGGAACCTGCAACGGTTTCAGATGATACCAAACGATTCTTAAAGGAAAGTTCTTAATACGAGTTAATCGTTCCAATGAGGAATATTTCATATAAAACAAGGGATGCTTAAATAAATTTCAATATTCTAGTGTTCCAGTTTCGAAAAATTGAAGAAGTACTGGAAAAAGCCTTAGTTCCATAGAATCGTAATCCAATAGCTTATTTATATAAAAATGAGATTTAATTCCACTTATTGGTGCATTTCATTTTGTTCTAAAGAAACTTGTCTAAAAAGCACTAAAACTCCGAAATTTTACTGTTTTCTTTACCATAACAATCCATTAAAAGCACTCATGTTTGAATATTGCTCCACTGTATGAAGCAGACAACCAACCCACGCACTGTACGCCTTTTTCCAAGGAAGCTACTGGGGCTGGGGCTGGGTCTGGGTCTGGTCCTGGATTGGAGTGTTAGTGTTATTTACCAGGCTAAATTATTAAACGATTGTTAAACGAGCGGATAAAGGATGAGCGTGAATGATGATGATGATGCTGTCCGAGGAGGAACACGGAGAGGAGCGGAGTGGAGGAGGAGTGGCGTCAAGAGGGTGTAAAGTTTTGGAACCAGGGTAAAAAGCTGTGTGTGTGTGTGTGTGGCAGGAGTGGGTGGTGGCATAGCCTTGTTAGCCTGCTTGCTGATGAAGGGGAAATTTGATATTAGGTAAATTTATTTGATTTACATTTTTATGAGACACAGGACTCAGGGCTCAGGGTGGGTCGGGGTGTCTCGTGCTGCTTCTGGGGCTCTCTGGAGTTTTGCCTGTCCTACGCTTATCGCTTTTAATGCCGGCAATGAAGATAAGAACTTTTCTAGGGTAGGAATAATGCTGTACACACCGAACAGAACAAATACAACACGCAGAATACAAAATAAATTAATAAAAATGGCAGAGACCAAGCAAATAGACAAAAATGTAATGATAATCATAAGCGACACACGTCGGGCTATCGGTTGGCAATTATTATGTGAGCAAAGTGGCCAAAATGGGGTAGAAGATGAGCATGGGCAGGGGTAGGAGTAGGGGCCAGGGCGAGTGTCAGTCAATGTAGATTCTGATTGACTCTGAGAGCTCAAGGTCTGAGGCAACCCACCACCCACTAACCCACCCGAGGGCGAGGACGAGGACGTGGGCGATGACGATGACGACAAGGCAATCAGTGCCAAATCAGAACTTTATTTATTTGCTTGTTGTTTGGCAAACATTTACGCCATCAGCAAAACGACACCCAAGAGCCAGAGCTCGTTAAATGCTCAGCCATGCGGATGTAATTCAATAAACGAGCGCGCCATCATCAGGGCCGTGCCAGAACCATAGCTGGAGTCGCAGACGGGGACGGGGCCGGGTCCGGGCCGACGGCCATCAACACCCAACCGTTTAGCAGGGCTATCCATTTAGCTGTGTGTGTGTGTGTGTGTGTGTGTGTTTGTGAGGCAGCCGCAATTGCCACAACAGCCGCTGTGACTAAATGACTGACTGACAACCGCATTGAAAGAGACTGCTGTGTGCTGTGCGTGTGTGTGTGTGAGAGAGCAGGAGTCTGTGTGTGTGTGGTGCAGGGGGATGGTTTATTTACTCGCCAAACAACCCCACAGAAGCTTCCTTTTTCCCACTCCATCTCCATCTGCCTCTCTCTATCTCTCACTCTCTCTGTGTCGCTCCATCCCTTTCTCCTGGTTCATCCTGCGTGCCTTGGCTCAATAACATTTATTGAGTAAATTTCGCACCAGCCTCGTCCTTCGGTTCTTCCCACATTTTCGGAACTGTCAACATGTCAAGCGTTTGTTGGCTGCCTGGCTGGCTGGCTGGCTGGCTGGTTGCTTGGCTGAGGGTGGATTCCGCTCCGCTTTTTGGCCTGTTTAAGCGATTTAACGCATCGCAGGGATAATGATAATGAAATTTTGATTATGCCCCGCTTGGCTGCCTTCCCGGGACTCTGTGGTGTACACTGTAGTCCTCTGTTGATCAGATTTACACTTTGGGAAAACTAAAATGTGTAGGTAGCCTCAAGGATTGCCTAAAAAGGAGGGGGGCTGGTAATTAGACGGGAAAATAGAACTTAATTTGAGTCAAATGATGCAGATGGGCGTACAGCACTACCTCTCCACACGATCTATAACTTTATCTATCGTATGATATATTCGGATCTAACTGTTTTATGGCCAATTTGTTGACTGGGTAATTGCTCACTCTCGGATACAAACAATTATGCAATTCAATTCCGAATTAATTGCACAATAAAACACCAGGCACACAAACAGCAACAAAATTCTCATTTAATTGATGGAAAAAAAAAAACGTTCCACTCGACCCACATAAATATGCAACACCCACACACACAGAGTGAGAGAGAGAGACCCCACTCCTGCCCCAGCCCCGCGGACAGCTTCCAAGTGACGGGGCGGCAAATAAAATCAAACACGATTCGGACGGAGAGAAATATAAATTCCGAAAAATTATGAAAAACTATCAAAACATTTACATACAAGCCGCTTTTGGACGCGGCACTGCCATCGACAGGGGCCCGCAGTCAGAGACACAGCCAGATCCAGAGCCCGAGGCAGAGCCAAAGCGGCGGCCATTTATCAATTGGCCAAGTTGGTCCAAAGCGTGGACTTGTTGTTGGCCAACTGGCAGCCCCGCTGCCGGTGTCGTTTCATCTTGGGCCGTTGGATGGAGTACAAGAGGGGGAGACTCGCTTTTGATGCTTATTGAAAAATTAATTTGCGCCTCGTTTTTTTTTATATATGAGTATACGAGTATATATGTATATTCTTTTTCGGCTCTCATTTGCGTATTTCAAAGCGCAATGAATAATGATGATGATGATGGTCGGACGCGGAGGAAAATGAAAGAAACACTCTCGACGTGCTTCGTCTGAGAAATTAATATTTGTAATTGGCTATAATTGTTTGTGCCAACGGCCAACGGACTTGAGAAAATGAGATGAAGACAATGATATTAATGAGGAGAGGGCCTTCAGCCATCCATCCATCCATCCTCCTCCTCTTTATTATCGCGTTTGGTTGGCATTTGAAAATGTTTAATTGAAAAGAAAGCGGAATACTCGGGTATAATGAAGTGCTCAACTGTCCGAGATCTGAAATGTTTTCATTAGTGCCCAGATGCGGGGGCTGAGCGGTGCGGGATGCAGAAAGGGGGCGGTGGAAATGTGGTAAAGAGAAATACATATATCATTTGTTAATTGAGTGGATGGTAAATGTGTGAAGATAATAAATGGGATTATTGATATCTAGTTCGAGAGGGACTTTGAAATGAATCTCCCTTTATTAGAGATCGTTTTTGAACAATATTTTCGCCGTAATCCAATTCTCTAGAGCGTTCTGTCGGAATATTCCGCAACAGCAAATAAATTAATTGAAATTGTGGTAGTATAATTAAATTTTTATTTTTCATTTAAAGCTCCCATTATTTTCCTTTATTTTGTTCGCCTTTAAATTAATGAAAGATTATATCAAATAATAAACAATTTTTAATTTCCATTCGTAAGCTTCCTAATGAGCTCCCAGCATTCATTCTCCTCCCTCGACTGTTCTAATTGAGCTCTTTATTTGACTCCCACTCTCTCTATAGCGATTACAATCCTTTCACCAACTTTCACCCCGAAATGGAAAGACTCCCAATGGAAAGACTCCGCCCGCCCACACAGCCACCTCTCCGCCACCCACTTCCTGCTGCCTGCACCCTGCCCCACGAAAAGCTCCAACAAAAGAGGAGCAGAACAATGGCTGGCAAAACTTTTCAAGCCAACAATTTCACATAATAATCCTTAAAATGAGTTTAATTTGTAGAGTAAAATTATGAGCAGAGCGGGGGGTAGGGAGAGAAAGAGACACACAGTGGGAAGAAAAAGAGGAAGAGAGGAGGAAATCTTCCATTTTATGCAATTTATGGCGAATCCCATTATAAAGCTTATTTGGGCGCTGGAGTCGTTCTGGAAGGGGTTTCAAAATTCTACATATTTCACATTTATATGCATTTGTATTCGCATCTGTGTATCTGTGCATCTGGTATTTGTAGATGTGTGTGTGTGTGTGTATATGTGATTGATTTGCCAGGGCCCAGGGATGCTTGATTTATGGTCTCAGATACGATTTTTATGGCTTATCTTTTGAGGTGCGTTGTGCGCACCGAAGGAGCGACATAAAAGACAGAAAAGGCAAAACCGAGAAAAAAGAAGAAAAAACATAATTTCCTGACCGAGATTGCAGCTTTGCGATAATGCCGTGCCGTGCCGTGCCGTCGACTTTGACGATGCTCGGCCATGATAATGATGGGCTTATTATTTATTATATTGTTATTTTCGCTAAGGACATTGCTCATACGCCACGGAGTACCAATTAAATTTTGGTTCCCTTTCCCTACGGAGAGATGTGGAGTGGGGGGAGGGGGCGGTACAGCATCAGCATCAGCATCCCGGGCCAGACGGAGCGACGACGCCGCCAATTACGTTGACAGGCGGCAGGCAGTAGGCAGCATTTGCCGAGCGAGCACTCAAATGAAGTCATGAATGCCACCAGCCGCAGCTGTGACGCGACAGAACGAGACGGCATTAGGCAAAAACAAAAACCAAACAAGAGAAAAAGAAGACAAGTCGATCCAAGAAAAACAGTGAAAAACCAAAGTGGAAACGGACGGAGCGGACGGCCGCTGCTTGTTATAAAATGCTAATACGCGCAGCGCAGCAACTCAGAAAAACATATACCCATTCGTATAGGAAAAATGCTCGAAAGATTGAATTATTCAATAATAATTAGGCGTGCGAGCGGGACAGCTACTGTGCTCCGGCGTATAGCCGTCTCTGTCCAAAACTCACCACACTGGAAGCGAGACAGAGTCGAAAAGAAGGCGGCGCAAGCAGAAAAGTGGAGAAATAGCAGCGGCGCGAGAAAAAACGCAACAAGAGAGCGGGAGAGAGAGCGAGCGACGAAACAGTTAGGCCAATAAAAATGGTGTCGCTGCTTATGGCGCGGCCAGGGAGAGCAAGCGAGAACGCGCGAGGGCAGTCGTCCCTCGACAGCCGGTTTGAAAAGCCACCACCGGGCGGCTGTGTGTGCGTGCCTCTGCGTGCAGTGGTGTGGGTGAGCGCGCACAGTGGTTGCGCTGCAGTGCCACAGAGCCACAGTGGAGGCAGCCGCAGAGACCGTCGTTCACTTTACTCGTGAACGTGATCTCAAGAGGACGTGTCTCTCCGTAGATCTCTCTCTCCGTCTTGTAGATCCAGCAGCAGCAGCAGCAGCGCGTTCGTGTGTGAAGGTGACTCTGTGCGTGTATATAAATGTATCTGAGGAACGCGTGTGATGAACGAGCGAATTAATTAAACGATAATCAAAACAAATTACCCACAACGACACAAACAACATACTCGAACAAGAGTATCTCTGTGCAATGCCACGAGCAATGCAAGAATAAAACCATTAAGTAAAACCCACAAGTAAACCCCGAACCAAGTGAACGAACTGCCGCATCGAATTCGAAGTCGAACCCAGACCCTGAAGGCTTTATGTTAAAGCTTTCCAGCAAGCCAGCGCCAGCGACAGCCCCCACCAGCACAGCGACGAGCATGACAGTGACGGGTCTGCGCCAGACGATGACCAGCCCGACGGTGCCGCCGACCACAGCGCTGGGCAACAGCTCCGGGAGCAGCAGCAGCGGCAGCAGCAGCGGTAGCAACAGCCTGGCCAATTCCCTCACCTCGATGGGCAGCGTCAGTCCCACGGCCCATGCGGCCGGACTCCATCCGCTCTCCAGTCCCACATCGCCGTCGGCCCTGCTGCTGGCCCACCAGCAGCATCTCCTGGCCCAGGCACAGGCACAGCACCAGCATCACCAGCAACAACAGCAGCAGCAGCATCACCAGCAGCAACAGCAGCAGCAGCAACAGCACCACCAGCAGCAGGCGGCTCTCCAGCTGGCTGCAGTGCATCCACCGCATCACCTCCACAAGACCACCTCCCGGCTGAGCAACTTCAGTGTGGCCTCCCTCCTCGCAGACACGCGGCCGCGGACGCCCACCAACCAGGCCAGCGATGCGCCCACGAATCTCTCCAGCTCCGCCGCCACCTCGCCCCTCTCCCAAGGCAGTGCAGCGGGAACACCGCCACCGCAGATGCCGCCGGCGGGACAGCCCACAGCCACGCATGCCTTCCATCCCGCCGCCGTAGCCCACCACGCCCACTTGCTGCACGCCGCCCATGCGGCAGCAGCCGCCCATGCCCAGCACCAACATCAGCAGGCGGCGGCAGCGGCGGCGATGGCGCAACTGCGTCAGGCACAGGCCCAGGCCGATGCCCGCGCCACATCCCCACCCGCCTCTACCAGCTCCACGCCCAACTCCACGCCGGTGGCATCCGCCGCCAGCGGAGCAGGAGCGGGGACAGCGCACCTGGGAAGCTCCACACCCGCCAAGAACGAGCGGCACTCGCCGCTGGGCAGCCACACGGACTCAGAATTGGAATACGACGAGGACATGCTGCACGAGCACGATGTGGATCACGACGAGGAGGAGGACTCCATTGTGGATATCGAGGACATGAATGCCGATGACTCGCCGCGCTCCACACCCGACGGCCTGGACGGCAGAAAGTCGCTAGAGTCGCCCCACGGCGGCAATCCCTCATCCCAGATGCAATCGACCATCCTCTCGCCGGCGGCTCTGGCCGCCTCCGGACACGTGCCCATCCGACCGACGCCGTTCAGTGCTCTGGCCGCCGCTGCAGTAGCCTGGGGAGGCATGGGTGCCGGTGTGCCCTGGCCGGGCGCCCGGCAAATGCCGCCTTTTGGGCCGCCGGGCCTGTTTCCGGGACAAGGATTCGGTGGAGGTAAGTGTCGCCTTATATTAATGTTACTCTTTAATGTTGTCTTACGTGTCCTCATGATGTGTCTGAATAGGAAATGATAAACTTTTGGCGGAAACATTTGCTTAGCCGATTCTGTTGAGGGTTTTTTAAGCCGCTTTTCAAACCATGTTCCAGGTTTTTTTCCCCTGTTATTTATAAAACTCCTTGTTCTTTGAGAAATTTGAACTTTCTTAACCCGTTTGTTCATTTGGAAATGAAAATATTCACTTAACCGCCTGGAAAATGGCAAATGATAGACTTCAGCGGATATAACTTTGCTTAATTGAGTCTGAAATTCGAAATGTTTCCTTGAGCAATATGCATATTCCATTCAAAGCTAGGAAAATATTCATAACCGATACAGCTTATGGAGGTATTCACCCCACACCTCGCTCCTTCTCTTTGTCTTTCTCTCTGGCTGCTTTATCTGCACCATTTTGTGTCGCATTTTAATTCAATTAACTGCTGCCCCTCGCCTTAATTGGCATCGATGAGGCACGCCGGCGACAATGACTCTCTCCAATGCGGGTGCTCCATCATGGCCGCCCATCGCCCATCGCCCTCTCCATGAGCACGATCATGAGTGCTGGTCCTCTCGGCAGTTGGGTCTCTCGGTTGTAGTCAAAGTGCGTGGCAATTATTACTGTGATGCTTTAAATAAAACAATGAAATATGCCTGATTGCTGGTGGCCCATTACTCGCTTCATCATCATCTCATCCACCACATCGTCAGCATCAGCGTCAGCATCAGCGTCGCGTCGGTTTTGATTTAACTCAATTGGCTCTGTCTGATTATTCATTGGCTGTCGCTTTTTTTCGGCGGTCGGCGTTTTCCGGTCTGTGGCAGCCAGCCCCCCAAACGAAAGAAAATCTAATAATAATCGCATAAAAAGGTTGTCTGACTGACTGACTGACCAGACTAATTGAAGCGAGTCTAAGCGATCTGTATCTGCATGCACAGTTCACACTTTGCACCATGCACCACTTCCTGGCCCACAAAAAAGAGTGCACACCCGAAGGAGTCGCACTTTGATGCGGCGGCCCGGCTGACGGACATGTGAACTTTACCTTCCATTCTGGCATCCGCGAACTTTGCGTTTCCGCCTTTTAAAGTTGCCCAACAAACACCAGCCGCAATACGGCAAGGAAAACCCCAGCAGCAAAAAAGTGTAAATTTGCAGCGTTTTTGTGGCTGCCATTGTTCCTGTTTTTGTTGTGCTGTGCTGGGCCTTTTTTGCTGGACCCTCGCATTGTTTTATAAAGCTGTCAGTGCGGCCCGGGCCAAGAGTCATGAAAGGGCGTCGTCTAGTATTTTGCATGCTCCAAAGTTATGGAAACCACTAGGGTTATGGTAATGAGTGGCTACGGAGAGAATGGAAATTCGATTCGGGAACTCTGAGGTACTCATCAATCGATAGGAAATCATGTCAACGCATTCTAGAATCGAAATGAATCAATCTTAATGTGGCTCTTCATCATTCTCTAGCCATCATCATCATCATCGTCTCCCACTTCCACTTGAGTTCTCCTTTGTCCCTCTTTATAGAAGAACAAACTATTCCAAACATTTGCCGCTTATTTTGTCATTTGGCTGTCAACTGCTGCATATATAACATGGGAGTACGGGGAGACGGGTATACGTATAAGTATACAACTTCATTTCACTTTGTTTCATTTGGCAGCTGTTTTTTCTGGTTCCCCCCTGGCTCTGCTCAGTCTCTGGCCCTGCCTCAGCAGGTCTCATTAGCGCAGCAGGTTGCCGCTGACTGACTGATGATCCCGATCCCGAGCCCGATTCGGATCCCCGGATCCCCGTTTGTGTGCCACTGCCCCTGCCTATGGCTCTGCCTATGGCTCTGCCTGTGGCTTGTGCGACCTGTGCCGAGGGCTATCTGCCGCCGCATTATGTCAAGTGTTAGGTACTTAGTGCCTTGCCAGAACGTTTGAAGTATCTGTACCTGTAGGTGGCATTACTGTGCTCCGTTTGAAAACGTATCTGTATCTTAAACTGTATCTGGTATCCGCTACCGTTTGTCGGCCCTTTCTTTTGGTTAGTATTTTTTCACGGCCTATTAACGTAAACTGTCTCCGATTAGGATTTCGGAACACACACACAGCCGTCATGGGTTGTTCTGGTGTGTGGCCCACACCATCCATCAGCAAAGGGAAAACTCAATTATTATCGTGCTGAAAAGTGGAAGAATTCCCGTGTGCTTTCATAATTTAACTAATTGGAAGCGCAGTCAAGTCACGTACCCCCATCCGAGCCACCATTTCGTTGCAGCTGCATTTCTTGGCAGCCATTATAGAAATTAATTTTCAAGCTGAACAAACGAGCAACAACTTGGGAGTCATTGCATAAATACGTGGAGTACATAGAAGTCAGCACACACGCACACACACACACACACACACACACAAGCGAATGAGTGAAAGAGAGAGAGGGAGTAAGCCTGGCCAAAAACGGTAGGTGTGGCATGTCAGCTACGCCCACCCAAAACACGCAATTTTCAACGGGTTGGCAGCAATTTAAACGTTGACAGACGGCTGCTGGACGAGGAGCTGGGGGTATCTGGTGGCAGAGCAAGAGGAAGAGGAGTATCTGGAGGTTGTGTAGACTAGTATCTGGCGAGGATTGAGTGGACAACAGAGCAGAGCTGAGCAGAGCGGGGGGAGCGGCAGGGGATGGGGCTTTTGCATGCGTTTTAACACCATTTGCAAGGCTCCAGCGAAGACGCCGAACGGCAGTCAAAAGCTGAAATAATATTTGCATTCTGCACGCCATCTAACGTGCATAAGCTGTACTAAATACACATCCACACAACGTTGCATGCAACACACACACACACACGCGGATAAGGCGGGAAGGGGTAGGTGTGCCTGGCGCAGACATTTTGATGTATGTTTTGGCAAATAAAATTTATTTGCATTAAATTACCAAGTCAGGGAGGAAGGCGGAGACAGAGGAAGCCAGACAAAGGCAGCAGCCAGCAGCCAAAGGAGGCGGCGCGGTGGTGTGGCACAGGCGGGGCAGGCATAGGTGGGAGAAGAGCCACTGCATAGGCCCCCGCAAGGTTGAGGAATACATTCAGACAACGGCAAACATTTGCTAAATATTTGTAGACAATTGGCAGTGCCACTAATTTGAACTTCTGCTGTTCGTACTCGCATTCGCACTCGCACGCGCATTCGTATTCGTATTCGTATTCGTAGATGTGGTTGTTGTTCAGCAGCTGAGTAATTAAACAGCATTTGGAACCTGTCATATGGGACAGCGGCAGGCAGGCGCATGCGTGTGTGCCGCAGAGCCCAACCCACGTGGATGGAGTGGCACTACTATCTACGGAGCTTATCTTGCCCAGGGGCAGCCAGAGCGCCGATTGCAATGTGAACTTCATTGCAAAACCATGTGGAAGCACATGCAATATGACAAGATTTGTGAGGCGTAGCTCCTGTCTGCGATCTCGGCCGCCAGTGGGCAGAAGTGAACTACTTAGAGAGCTATCTAAACCAACTGGTTATTGACGCGCACTTCACTAATTAATTGACTTGTCCGGCAAGTGTTAGGGATAACATAGCCCTGTACGAGTATGGGTATGAGAAAGGACCCATCCCCCCTCCTGGATCTGGAGATAATCATTCATTTAGCTGGTAAAACGCCAGTGGTGCGCCCCGCTCTCCTTTGCACCTTTTACACATTTGGTGCTAATTAAAATCCTTCATTATGAAATCAGTAAGAGGACGGCCCCTTAAGAGTAGCTGTTGCCGTTTGACCGTAAGCGTGTAATTGCATTAGCCAAACGAACGATCGAACCAGCGCTCAATCGATCTCCGATCCAGCGATCCAAAGATCTGCTCATTTTGCTGTTTTCTTTGTATTGCAAAAGCCAAGGCGATTTTCACTGCAAAAACGTTGTCCGAGCTGAAGCTGCTATGCGAAAACGCTTTAATGAAGAATTAATTGCCAGCAATTTGCACCGCAAATCAATCGAGCGTTGTCACCGTCGGCTATATAGCTATATAGAGACGCGGCCCAGTCACTCTATGGGGACAAGATTGGTTTGGGCATTCGGTTTTGGTCTCCATCTCTGTCTCCGTCTCGGTCTCAGTCCCAGTGCCAATCCCAGTGCCAGTATTGGTATTACTTTGGTATTGGCAACGCCAAACGATACGCGTAAATTTCACAATTGCTTGTTGCCTGTCTCATTTGCTGTTGCTGTTTGTTGCTGTTGGTATCGGGTCTTATACGTTGTCTCGTCTACAATACACCGGAGAACTCAAATTAATTGAAAATCCATTACAAACATAGGCTAAATGTCACAATTGGCGTTTGTGGCATGTATTTGCACTGGCAATGGCGATGCTGGCGACGTATTGCCCCAGCAGCAGCAACAACAGCAACAACAGCAACAACGCCAGCAACAACGGCAGCAACAACAATGCCTATAAAAGAGCAAAAAGGCGAAAACGAGTCTCGCACTCGGGTTTGGACGTGCGTGGTCTGTTCTCTGTCTCACTCTGCCTCTGCCCACTATCTGTATCTCTTTCTGTCTTGGATTGCTGCAGGTTTTGTAATAGGCCTTTGGGGGGGAGTCGGGCGGGGAATGCAGCTCACTTGCTACGGTTTCTGGCAGCAAGTTGCAACTGCAATGGAAACCCCATTCCAGCAATTTAGCGACAAATGAGCAATTAATTTTGAAATAAATGCAAAAGGAGTCTAGAGACAAAAAAAAGTTGTTAAAATGAAACCGAAACGAGACATTAAGTGAAAACTCTTACTAAAATCGAAATCAAATGCAGATGAACCAAATGTATCATCTCTTCGGATCCCTCAAGTCCACCAATACAGCTATCATTATGATGGGAGGAGGATTATTGGAGGAGATTTTACGATCGACACACTGAAAGAATGAATTGCAAATGATCATATGTTGAAACGACTGCCACAATAATCCACGGATGATGCCCAATAATCACCACGAGTCAGCCACTAAAATTGTATAAATATTATTGTAATGAAAAATCATAAAATCAAAGTCGATGCAGAGACAACGAAAAAAAGAGCTCTAAAAGTTGTCCGGACCGTTTATATGCTAATTTGGCAACTAATTTATGGTCAATACAACAAGAGCGACAACAAAATACCAAACAAAACCAAACAAGCCCCAGACTACACACAGAATGCAGCCAAAAGCAGGCTTCGGCTTCAGGGAGGAGAAGAAATACAAAATACAAAATATATTTATATTTATAGAGGCCAAGCCGGAGAGCGCGTCTCCGAGTCTGTAACAAATTTCTGCTGCTGGAGATGTGGCCTGTGGTGTGGCCTCTTCATTATGGGAACTGAACTGCTGGTGGAATCGGTTGGTGGCTTTATCGGAGTGTTCACATTTCGTTTCACCTTGTTAGGCCATACGAAATGCTTTTACGACCTGCATACAGAAACTGAAACACTGAAAAGCTGAAACACTGAAAGACACAAATAAGTGAAATTATATGCATATCACTGACAGATAAGGCCCGGCCCGATCGGAGCTGATCGGGCATTAACATAACTCTGACATGTCACACTAATTACTTAATGAGCCGATCACCTGCAGTCCCCCCCTGCAGTCTTTACCCACAGTGCAGTTTCAGTTCCAGTTCCATCCTGAAGTTGATTATTAGTTTTGATTCGATCTGGCTCTGGCACTGGCCTGGCTCTCACTATAAGCTGGATTTTTATGGCCTGATGGTGGGTTGGACAACGTGCCAGGAAATGTGTGTGAACACATCATGTTTCGGGGTCTCTGGGCTGGGAATATTCGTACTCCTATATATCGATGAATACTCCGTTCTTTATTGTTGCTGCTGCTGTTGTTGTTGTTGCATGCCCCATTTCCCAGATGCAGGGCATAAAAAGCAATTACAAAGGCATGCTCTCTGCCCCTGCTCCCGGCTCATCTCTGGCCACCATCTGGTTGGGGTCTTGGCCACGTTTGTCACTCGACAATTTCAATTTGTGTAATTATGCGTAAAATTAAAGCGTTGCATATCATTTGCATTTGTCTTTATTTTGATTCCTGCCACTGCCACTGGCAGTGCCACCGCTACTGCGGAGATGTCTTCCTCTTGGCTGTGCCTCGAAACAAAATGCTCAATAAATTACGCGTGCCTCAAACGGAGAGGGATCTGACCCGGACTGACTGCATCTTTAAAATGCCATTTGCATCTTTGTGGTTTGGCGCAGCCTCATGGCAGGCTCATTACTTTCATTAACAACACTCCAGCCGAATGCCAGAGCATGGGGCATGCAGTAGGGGGCATGAGGCAGGGAACAGCTGCTGCTGCTGCTGCTTGAGTCTTTATAAGGATTGCACGTTTCTTTCTGCTGCTGTTGACTCTGTCTCTGCTCTGTGCCTTTGTTTGCCAAAACAAAATGCCCAAATTAAAATTGTTTTGCTGTTGCAAGAATCGAACAGAGACAGAGAAACAGCAACAGAGACGGAGAGACAGAAAGAGAGAGAGAGAGAGAATCAAGTGGGGCATGCTGTATGGGGACCACTCAGGGAATGCATTTCCCGTCGCTCTGGCTGGCTGTAGCTGCGGCTGCTGCTTTGTCTGACAAATAGTTTAGACAGCAAATTTATTGGCCACTTAAAGGAGTAATTACCGTATATTGTTGTTGCCGTCGCTGCTGTCTTGGCCGCTGCTTTTAGCCGTGACAAGGCCAAGGACAGAGACAGCAGCCAGCAGCCAGAAGCCTGCAGCCAGAAGAGACAAAAGCCAATCGTTGACAGCATTTCATTCAGCCTTTACTTTGCATGCAAATTGCGCTCCTCTAATTGGACAAATCTAAGCAATCAACTAATCAACACCTTCTCCTCCCTTGTCCACTTCCAGATGCCAATGAACCGCCTCGGATCAAGTGCAACCTCCGCAAGCACAAGCCCAACCGGAAGCCTCGCACTCCATTCACCACACAGCAGCTGCTCTCGCTGGAGAAGAAGTTCCGGGAGAAGCAGTACCTGAGCATTGCCGAGCGGGCGGAGTTCTCCTCCTCGCTGCGGCTCACCGAGACCCAAGTGAAGATCTGGTTCCAGAACCGTCGGGCCAAGGCAAAGCGTCTGCAGGAGGCCGAGATCGAGAAGATCAAGATGGCCGCCCTCGGCAGAGGAGCGCCCGGCGCCCAGTGGGCCATGGCCGGCTACTTCCACCCCAGTCTGATGCACTTGGGATAAGTGGCGGCCCAGTTGGTGTACGACCATGGTCGCCACCAACGCCACCCGAGCCATAGCCCTCCCCCGAGCAGGCACTCCGATAACCAAATAGCTGAGCCACGTCCCGCTGGAACAGGACCAGGTGCAGGACCAGGCGCAGGAGCTGGAGCCTGAGCCTGAGCCTGAGCCTGAGCCTGAGATGTGCGGAAAACCCCCAAAATTTTGCTGTGATGTTAGCGCATTTTATGTTACGATACTTCCAAATGTTGTTTCAAATGCACCCTGTAAATACTATAAGCGGGAGAGATAGAGAGATCTAAAGAGATAGTTATAGCGAGCTGGTTCCATACCCAACCGAACATTGTATATATCAAGGCGAAAGCAAGCAGAGAAATGTTTCCTAATTGTACATAAATCTTAGCACGTAAATCCCATCTTGAATGTTTCGTTAATTCGTTAAAGGAGAAGCCGCAAAATTAATTAACAGAATCACAAGTAATTTATTTGCAAAACTCAAGTCAATAAGCATTAAACAAATTAAGAGAAAAGAACGGAACGGAACGGATCGGAAAGGCATCAACTAAAATGATATTTGATTATATTGTAATTTGCATCGTAAGTCAGTCTAGCAAAAGAATCCGATGGATGGAGGGATGTATGGATCGTATGTATTTAAAAAATACCTGTAAGCATCTACACTAAACTACACTAATCTAAAGCTCTAACTATGCCGTTAAATATACTTTAAATATACCTAATACCACAGACCTATACACATAGTTCATAAATGCATAATATTATATTAATACCATATAGCGTTAATCCTCTGTAGTTGTTTAAAAATGAAACATCAAAACTTAAAAAAAAGAAAAAAAAAATTTCAAAAGTGGAAATCCAAAAAAAAAAACACACAAGAAGTGCAGAAGAAGAATCATCAAAAAATCATTAAAAAAAAAATATATAATTATACAGAAAATTTAAGAAATCACTTGGTTTTAATTCAGTTAAAGATGATGGCATGGAAAATCAATTGCTATGGGGATTCATCAAGCTCATTATGGGTGGCCATCAAATTTATTTACTCTGGGCTTAATCTCTATGGTATATTGATTTGATTAAAGTGTGAAGTTTTCCACCTAAGTGAATGATTGTGTAACAGCGATTGCCTTATTGCAAGCCACTGCTGAGGTGTTGAATTGGACCTCCATTGCGAATTGAGAAAGGCAAATTTGCGTAGAGCTCATTAGGTTAAAAATGAGCACTTTACATACGAAACAACGCCACTTGCATCAGCCAACAAACAACTGAGTGCAATTGGGGTATGATATAATGAGTCCAGCCAATCGCCAGGGGCTTTTCACGCTTTTCATGGCAGTTAGCTGCCAATTAAGTACGTCTGGAGGTCCTAGAATGCGCCTTCAACTGTGTAACGACTGCCAGGGGCATTTGATGCTTTTCTTGTGTTGTTCCTGGAATGAACGGAGAGATCGTGTTGGATTGAGTTCAGCCTGAAGTTGAGGCTGGTGCTGAGGCTGAGAGAAGCGACAGAACATTCTTATCAGCAGGCAATTAATATTTAATTAATCAGGCAAGCGGTTGCTGTGGCACGGGACGGGGAGCATATGTGGCCCACATGGCGTATACTTATTGACTCTCGTAACTCTCTGCGCTCTCCGAGCGTTGGTTAGGCGAGCAATCATCGAATTAAGATTAAAAATTGAGTGATTATCAAATTGTTTGTATTATAATTTTTATTTCTACGCGATTTGTCGAGTGTCAGGCCGGGTTCAATAACGAATCTGAATTCCATTTATTCCCCCATTTGTTGTTGACAATTGGCCGAGCGTCAGTGGTAGCCGACTGCCGACTGCTGCTGTTGCTGCTGCTGCCGCTGCTGCCTCTTATCGCATTGAATTAAAACCCAATTAATTTAATTACAAATGGAAATAACACGACGTCGGCCGCAGTCCCAGCAGCAATCTGAACGTCGCGTCGCAACGCCAGCAACACGTCAAATAATTTTGTTATTTTGATTTATTTAACAAGTGTACCTCTCTCTGTGTGTGTATCTGCATGTGTGTGAGTGCGTGTGTGCTCAATAAATAAATTAAAATATTATTTGCCAGTTTTGTAGCTGATAAGCAAAAAATATTCCACGAATTCAGCTCCGTTTCAGTTTGGTGTGAACAAATATTTGTTCAAATTGTTTTGGAGTGGTTAGTTTTTTTGTACGGTTTTCCCTTGGATGATTAAATAAAATCTATGAAATAATTTAGCAAAAAAAGTCTGGAAGCAAAGGGGGGTTTTGTTTCAATTCAAATTTAAAAGGGAAAACACCTAAAAAGTAGACCCTTTTGAGATACCAGTCGATAAATTTGAAACTAATCTTAGCTAATAAATAGTTCTGTAAGTACATGATATTTATAGAAATATTGCAGTTTCTTTTAAAGCTGATTAAACCATCATCTCAGTCCGAATGCCAATGCTTAATCAGCAGCAAGAGCTAGGTCAATGTCAAGGCGCACAAGCAGATGTCTCTGAATCGCATCTGAATAATTTGTAAGCCTGGAGCTCATTCTGATTGGACTATGGACCCCATATATTTGTAATATTAAGTTCCCGAACACCAGGAAGTAAATTTCATAGTTCTAGACGAAGGTGAATGTGGACCTGTCATATTCATTGCTCGTTAATCTCGCCTCTCCATACTCATAGTACATATATCTAAGCCTCGTTATGCCGCGTTTTTCAAGCCCCAGGGGGGCGCAGAAGCACCTGCCAACAATTCATACGATTTGCATTCAATTTGTTAACAATTAAAATGCAATCGCTGGTTGTTTTATTGGGTAGAAGTAAAATAATTAAATAATTATGCATTTATTATTCATCAAATACTGATAAATGCGTTCGCCAACGAATGCAAATTTTCTACAGCAGCCGCGGGATTTTATCTCGAATGTCAGATCGATTGTCGCGGCAATTAATTACGCGTATATAATTACAATGCCCTGCCTACGCTGACGCCAACGACTGACGCCCATGCCCCACTCCAAGGGGGGGTCAGGTATGGTCTGGATCGTCCCCGCGTCTGTTTATTAATTAGGCCCGGCTACGCCTTCAGGTAGCCGCAGGTGGTGCCGGTGCTGGTGCTGCATGCAAAACGCACCACACCACACCACATCGCATCGCACTGCTTCGGAAAGTGCAATGCGTTAATCAAAACGTAATCAAATCATTTGGCAAGCAGCGAAACAGACTGGAACCTAAACCCTGGAGCCCCAAATCCCCCTGGAAGAAACGAAACGGGCAGCATCGGCAGCATAATCAGAGCCTGGTCACATTGGTCGCCTGCTGCGCCCTGGCCGGGTCCAGCAATTAAGCTTTATATCTGGCCTAATGGACCGAGCGCCGCCTGCGCTGATTGCGGGCATTTGTTTGGCGTCGTCTCTGTTCCAGTCCCAGTCCCAGTCCCTCTCCCTGACCCTCTCCCTGTCTGTCGCTCAGTGCCCAATCAAATGTAGCCCCCATTGGACGCAATCTCAGTGCCAGTATCCATATCGACTGGCTCCCCCACCTCACAGGTCACAGCTTGATATTAACGCCCAACTGTGAGGCGGCGCATTTACAATGATAATATTTGTGTTCAAAGTTATCAATGGGCCAGCCGCCGCCGACGACTACGACGACGACGACGACTTGCGGTGAATGTGAATGGGAATCGAGGGATGTCGAATCGGGGAAGAGTCGAGAGCAGTTATGATGTGCAGTGTTGTTTTCTGCTAAATTGATTAAGTCTTTCGGATTCAGACAACTGTTAGATAGGAAGAACATCGATCGCGAACACATCTTATATTCTTGATAAGGAGTAGTTTCGGCATAGACAACCCCATTGGGAGTGGAGTGGAGGGTGGCTGGTGGAGGGTGGCGGGTGGAGGGGTGTGCAAAGCCAAGCATAACATTTTTTAATTAACACACTCACTCTCACACTGAAACACATGCAAATGAGCTCATTATGGGATGATTATGCAAGATATACTTGTACTCGTACTCGTACTCGTGGTGATAGCCAGACAGTAGTTTTTCCAGACGAACACCAGCAACAGCACTAACATCATCCATTCCATCCACTGACAGACAGCAAGTTCAACAAACGTAAATTGCTCATACAAAAAGATCTGTGTTTCATTCACACAGATCTTCTGTGTTTATGTGTAGAGTGAGGATTCATTCATAAAGTCAAGCCAATTGGAAATCCGTTTGCTTAACCCGCTTTCTGCCGATGGCCGGAGACTGTCTGCCCCCAAAATTCATATATCTTCATATATTCCTAAGTACTCCTCCGCCGAATCGCCATGGAGTTGGCCAGACGGCATGGCGATGGATGGCCATTAACTCGCTTGGAGAGCACTCCGCAATTACCGCGAATAAATTGAGGTAATTAGGTAATAAAAATAATGTTTTCACCTCGTTATAAGCATGGGGCAGCCAGCAGCTGCTCTCCGTAATTCTCGGAATTCTCCCTCCCTGCCCTGCAACCACCTGATAGGAAGGAACTGGCCAGCAAGTGCTCCGACCTGGATTGTAATCCCATTTAAGTTATATTTTTGGTATTGCATGGGGATCTACATTGTAGAGTGCCGAAGTATTTCCCAATCCGAACTCAAGCATTCCCCTGACAAATACTTTCTCGCAACGTAACTTTTTCCTGTCTCATTTTATGCAAATGACTCAGTTTTCCCTGGAACTCCCTGGCCGTCAATTAAACGCCTTCTCCTTCCATCACACTTTGTCCGCACTTCGTTTTTTTGTGCATTTGGCCAGAGTTTCACTTTTGGGGGAGGGGGGTTTAGGGTCAGGTGTTGGCTAGTTTCATTTTTTTCAGACTGGTTTTTGTGGGTTCAGCTAAGCGGTCTTAATTGGTAATTACAATTTGGCTTTCATTGTGGGTGAATAATGGAAAGACAGAGGAAATTTATGTCATAATTTTCATTGTTAGGCCAGGGACGGTGTTCGGTTCAGCTCTCACACTTTTCCGGTATTAATTATTTGGTTAGCTGCATAAATTCCTGGAAATTGAACTATGTAGAATGCAATTAAACAAAATAGCGTGAGATACGCGTCCGATAGAGGCAGTGGCAGGAGCAGGAGCCACAAGCCGCAAGCCGCAAGCCAGAGGCAAGAAGCAAGAAGCAGAAGCAGAGGCCAGAACATTGTCGTGTCTCCCAGGCCCCGTGGCTGAAACCTAATTTCCAAGTTTAGAATTCTGCGAAAACGGTCCCAGCACTACAATGTCTCTCGGTCTCCCTCTGGCGCAGTCTTCAGTCCTCCTCTGGCTCAGTCTTGCTCAGTCTTCTGTCTCCATCTCTCTCTCTCTCTCTCTCTCTCTCTCTCTCTCTCTCTCTGTATCAGCCCGCTGTCTCCCTCTGTATCTCACCTTGTGAAGTGGAGTTTACGTTTTTGAATACTCAATTAAATTTTTGCGCCCAGTGGCTGTTGGGGCTGCCATCGTCTCTGCTGCAGTCTCCGTTGCAGTTTCGCACTATTTTCAATTGAATTAAATGCAGTTTACATTTTCTGGCGAACAATTTCAAGGAATCGCGCATATCAAGCGCGTCGCCTTCGTCGTCGTCGTCGTCGTCGTCGTCGACGTCGTTGTCTTGGCCGGCACGCTCCGTTTGGGCCCACAATTAATTTGCGCCCCAAAAACCGAACGAACGCACGTACGGGGAGAGCATCTGGGAGATACATTAGCGAAAGTGTAGGTCGTCGCCAGCAGATACAATTTAATTTCGATATTCCCTTTGCCAAATGTGGCTATACCTCAAATGATGTTCCTCAGAGGAGAATCGGAAAACTTTACTGCAGAAATGGAACCATTTATGATAGAAAGAAGAACGTTTTAACTCTTGATTTGAAGCTAGGAAATCCCTGTAGGACTTTGGGGTTTCTTCGATTATAAGTATCAATGGTTCGCTAAAGTTCAGAATATATGATATTTACAACCGCAAAAAGTTCCATTCCATCCTTTAAATGAGCCCGTTGTGATTCAATTTTCTTAGAAAGAGCATTTCCATATCGCTCTTCTGCTGTTAACTGGGTTTCTCTTTGGCTTTTAATTCATGCGCCCGGATTGTGTGCGACAGAGATGCCAACAAAATGCAAAATTTGTCTGAAGATTTTAATCGTCGGCATGCGCGCCCAAAACGGCCCCAAAACAGCAGCAGCAACCATCCTGGCAGCCAGAGCCAAAGCCAGGCGGCGACCAGCCAACACCAACACCAACGTTAAGGCCAAGATCCGTGCCGGGCTGTGGCTGTGGCTGTTGGCATTGATTCAAGCCAGAAATGTTTTCTAGTTTGCTGGTTCGGAGAAAGACAGATAGAGAGAGAGAGAGAGACACAGCTCTGCTTTAGAAAGGGGGCGGCGGGAATTGTGGGCGGCGCATGGCTGGCCAGAGACAGAGCCACATTCAGAGACAGGGCCACGTCCAGAGCCACGTCCAGAGCCAGATCCAGAGCCAAAGCCAGAGCATGTAATGTTAGCTCGTTTCTCTTGTGCCATGGTTGTTGTTGTTCCTGGTTGTTGCCTCTGCAGTTGTTGTTGTTGTTGTTGTTGTATTTGTTGTAGTTGTAGCTACAAGACAATTTACTTTTGTGCGAAATTAAGTGGCATCTGCAGCATGGCATTCCACTTGACTCCACCAGCAGCCAGGGCCCCCAGTCCGTCCCGTCCAGTCACTCGCCTCAGTCCCGTCTCATCCCATCCCCCCATCACCATCCCCTTGCCCATCCTCGGCCCCATTCCGAGCGATGCAGCTCCCATTCGCATCTGCATCTTTGTACGAGAGTATCTCTGCCTCCTGTCTCCCTGCTTGAATGCTTGTGTGGCTGTGTCTGTGTCTGTATCTGTGTCAGTGTCTGTGTGGCGGACTCTGCTGTGCATTTGTGGATCTCTCGCTCTTGTGGGCAATAACTAATTACATTCGCAATTATTTCATGTTTTGGCCAATTTAGTGGGACAAATTTATCTGCGCGGTGTCATCTACTTAGAATTGATGGCTTGCCATATGAAGCTGTTTGCTCTTGTCTTTATACTCATTGTAGTTGCGGCTGTGGCCTTTACTACTGCTGCTGGGGCTTGTCCTACTGCTTCTGCTGCTGGTGCTGCTGCTGCTGTGTGGTGATGGCGATGGTGGTGCCATTAGGCGCCCTGGGGGCCACTGAATGACGTTGATTGTTGTGTGTGGCAAATAGAAAAATGCATCCCACTGTCCTGCATCTTCATCTGCCGCCACCACTTGCCCTTCCCCGTGGTGGTGGTGGTGCTGCTGCTGCTCTTCTAATGTCGAGCTGGGGGCTGGGCAAAATGCAATTATTAAGCAAATTAGCAAACATCTAGATATTCCAGCGAGATTGCCGCCGAACGAGGGGCGCCATTGATGGAGCCATTTCTCATTCATTCATCAATCTCGTTGGTTCCCGCAGAATGAGTCTCAGTGGAAGGAGCAGCAGCAACTGCTCATTTGATTAGCTTTGATTGTTTCCGTGAGATTGGAAATACTTGTGTAAGAGCGGAATGGCCAGTCCGGATGGAAATACTCGTAGAAGCAAATGCCTGGAGGGACTCTGTTGGGAATCAATACTCACATATTGGATATTTTTTTGTATTTTTGTATCTTTAGATACTCCTGTAAACTCTTTCTATATGCAATGTTTCATTCATTTCAGACGGAAATGTCAGTTATGGGTACAATCTCTCACGAAAAATGCTTCACCCGACAGATAAATCTCTTGAATATTATCTTTCATTTAAAAAACTGTATGTGTTTTTTATTTCTTCTTTTTTTTGGCAGCTGAGGAGTTACATTTATTGCTTTACACTTCCAATTACAGAATTCTGCAATCCATGGCAAGTGGAGACAGTAAAATGCACAAACACAGAGATTTATGCCCACGCATCTGCATCCATATGTAAACACACACACACACACACACACATGTACATATGTGTGTATATGTAGAGGCAGACAATTCACCTTAATTCAAGTAGAAACGATTTAACTCCCACAGCAGCACCGAGCGGCTATTATATTGCTTTTGCTGTTGCTGCTACTGTGGTTGTTGCTCTTTTATTTTATATGAACTTAATTTTCCCCGACTCGACCACACAACCACACTGAACAGCACACACAGATGCACAAGACCCACACAAGCGTCAGACAACCCTTTTTCGAAAATGTAACGGTAAGCGCAGCCATTTATTACAGAGCCAGAAAGAGCCAGAGAGAGCGAGAGAGAGAAAGAGAAGCCATACACCAGAGAGAGCACGCTACCCCAGCAAGTGCGAGAGAGACGAGTCAGCTGGGGGTCGGAGAAGGATTCCGATTCTCCATCCCACATCCCACCCACTCAACCACTCCCCCTCCCCCGAACCCAAAAAGGATATGACGTTTTGCTTTTCACTTGGCAAGTGAGTGGAAATTTGTTTCATTATAATTATTTTCCACAATTGGACATATTAGTATGGTTGCGTTGCCGTCGACACCGGCAGAGGCAGAGGCAGAGGCAGCGCCAGCGGCAGCGACTGCGACAGCGCCGCCATTTTTGCAATTTTCCCGTGCAAATAAACGCAGTCAAGTGTAAGGAATTGCCAGGCAAAAGGACACACTGAGCGGGGAAAGAGCACCACACTCTATAGCCATCCCTGTCCAATCGTCCCGGGCGCATGCTCAACACAGTCCCAGCAGCCAGCAGCCTCAGTGAGGGCCGTGGTGAATGTGGCTCCCCCTGCTTGCTTTTGGGGTAGTTTCTTATTGATTTTAGGCCCATGTACTCTTCCCCAACTTGTGCTCTGTATATAGGGATGTCTCTCTCTCTCTCTCTTGGTCGCTCTCTCTCTCTTTCTTTGCTTCTTTTGGATACGTGCTGGGAATGACAAAACATAAAGTTATAATAATTTTTCTTTCCGCTTAATTGTGCTCGGGTTCAGGAGAGGAGAGACGTCAGACTGATAGTCCGTGTAAGGACATTTTGACTGCTATTGCTACCATCTCACTCTCACTCCCACTCGCTCTCTCTCTTTCTTTATGGGCATCTCTTTCTGGCTGCCACAAATTGACCTGGCGTTGGCACTTTTAATTTGATGCCTTTATATATACAGCACAAAAGGAGACCCCCGACGTGGACCCCCGAGACCTGTGGGGACCCAGCTTCCAGATGGCAGTATATAAATGTTCCTATCTATATAGTACGGGACTGTATATAGATAGTTGGCGGCACATAAGCCATGAGTGGGTGGGGTGGGAGTGTGGAGAAGCTTCCCGCCATGTGCGTGCGCTCCTTTGGTGCGTGGGGGTCCCCGGAGGGTCCCGGGGCGAGCGTAGGAAATACAGCAATTAGAGCCATATTAACCGTAATTAAATTTAATTGTTTAATTAAGCGCGAAAAGTGAGGAAGACATTTTGTGATTTTGTGCAATGGCCAGACCCAGCCCCGGGACGAGTGGGAGCGGGATGGAGCCACTTATTATATACTATATAGCCATATACTGTAGATGTGGGGGTTCCCCTGTCGAACCCTGGAGTGGGTCCAGTCTGGGTCTCTCCGTTCTGTGGTGTGGGTGGGTGAGGAGACGGCTGGCTGTTGGGATCTGTGCGTGTGCCTGGGATTGCGTGTTTTGGCTTTTTGATTACATTGTTGTAGCTACAGCCACTGCTCCTCCACTCTGCTCTGCTGTGCTCTGGTCGGGTCTGTCTGGGTGTTGGTCTAACAAATAGCCATGTGATTTGATGCGACGGCTTTGATAGTCAGCCAATTAAGCATTGAAACGTAAATTTTTGCACAGTTCGCATTAATTAGCTGTAGTCCAGGGAGATATGGGGGGATAGGCGGTGGGTTTTGGAGTGGACTCCGATCAGGCATGGAATGGTTGTGCATAATTTTTGGTATAAATTAATTTCAATTAAACGAATGCCAATGGAGGAAAGAGTGTAAAGATCTTGACCTGCCAAAGGTAGAGATATAATTGCGTTGATGTAGTTTGTGGGAAAAGTAGGTATGGTTGTAAGATAGCTAAGACCTTTGTTTGGGGAAGAGGAAAGATATATGAATATTTAAGATGAAAGAATACTATATGACCGCATTAAGGTTTAAATCGTTGTTAATCTTTGCAATATTGAGATGGGAACTACTTTATTATATATTCACCAGTTTCGCCTTTGGGAGTCACTCGTTTCCTTTGGGAGTTCTCTGCCAAGATAAATGATAATAAGTATCTTAATTGAAACAAAGAGGACTTGTACGGGTTTCTAGTGCATCTGTCTGTTCATCTAACGAGCATATCTTTCGGTTCCCATCTCGTTTCTGACTAAGGAGGGCACCCACATCGATTAATTATAGAGGCCACCACCGCAGCAGCCACTATTGGGACATCAGTCATTTCTCGAACTCTAGATTGACTTGCAATAATGTCGTGGAAAATTAGCATCAATCAAATGCAGGTGCAGACACGGCGGCCACAGCTACAGCATTCTAACCACCATGGAACGAGTTAGCTGCGAATAGAATTACGAATACAAATACAGATCCAAATCCGAAACCAAATCTAAAACCAAATCGAAATCTCTGAGGCTGTCTGACAGCCAACAGATGTCAAGTGGCCCGCATGGGTCTCACTGTGGCTCTCTGAGTGCTTGAACAAATACAGAGGATCGCTGGATGGTCACAAATGTCAACCACAATGCTGACATCTTAATAATGATGAATTAATGGGCAAACAAGCCAAATGACAATGGCAACACACAAGCATTTAATAATTTTTCTATTATATAGAGAGGGAGAGGGAGCGGGAGAGGCTTGAATTCGGTTGTGGGAATCGAAGAAACTCTGCCAAAATGTCCAAGATTCTATTTGGGCATTGATTGAGAGCAGCGGCATCAATTACACAGAGTGGAGTCTCCTCTCTGGCTCTCCAGTTTCGGGTCTATAGCTGCCAACAAATTCAGAAATATCACTTAATTTTTCACATGTTACTGCTGCCGCTGGAGCTGCAGTTCGAGTTGGAGTTGGAGTTGGAGCTGCTGCTGGAATGGCCAAGCGACGTTCCATGGCTGCATAAATCATCCTCCAGCCATATCCACAGACACATCCACATCCACGGCCACATCCAAAGTGAGCATGTCAAAGGTGCAGCAAGGATTTGAATGCGCCCCAGAGAAGCCGCAGGGAGAAAGAGAGGAGAAAATATGAAGCCATTGTTGATGCCGCATTTCCATATAAAATCGAAGCCAATAGAGCGACAAAGATATAGACAGACACCGAGAGAGATACAGAGAGAGAGAGAGAGAGCGAGAGGTGGTTTGGGGGAGTGGATACAGTTTTGGTCGGGTTTATTATGCATGCGGTTAATGTAGTCATCGTTGCGGATGCCGGAGGCTGAGGCTGGGGCTGGGGCTGGGGCTGGGGCTCTGCTGACTGGCCGGACATATGCAAAAAAGCCGAGCCAAGCAAATAAGAAACCCATCAGAATTTCTCACTCCGACCAGGCGCTACGACAAATAAATATTTTAACTCACAATAACAAAAGGCACAAGGGCGAACGGCGATCGGCGAAGGGAAGGAAGAAGGGGCATGGATGTGGATGTGGCCCAGGCCCCGAAACGGAGGCCCAGGCCAACCTTTGGGGACAACTGGGCTGGGATGACGATGACCAGGCTCAGAGGCTGATAGCTGGGGGACAGCGATGGCCGAAACAGAACGAGGGTCGCCACAGAAGATGTAGAAGAGCACTATTCCTTATTTTATATGTGATGATTCTTTAAACGAGTCAGATCGAACTCTTTGGAATTGTCTGTTAAGGAATACGATTGTGGATTTTCAATGTACTTCCCGCTATAACACTTGCCATATGCTGTGGCAAGCTTCTCGGGCAACCCCCGCTGATCCCTCATAGAACAGAGAGATGTTCATCTTCTCAGTGCACCGCCGCTGTTGCAGGCCCAGAAAGGCCGCCAAATCTGGCCATCATTTGTTTAAATATGCGCCTGCAACAATCCGCAGCAACAACCTCAGCGACAGCGACAGCAGCAGCAGCAGCAACAGCGAGGCACCGACAACAACATCCGAAGTTGCACGTTTAACAATTCAATTTATTTGCAACATCAAAATTTAACGAACATGAAATTGCGAGAATTTTAAGATTTTCAGCAGAAACAAACGAGCGACACGATCCTGCAGACTCTCCGAATGTCTCAGTCTCAGTCTCCGTTTCAGTTTCGGATCAGAATCGACTCTTGGCCAATCCATGGGATAGCCATGCCCCTGCCTCCTGCCCCTCGCCTCTAGCCGCCTCTTTTTGAGCATTCTGTTAGCCGTGTGTTTGCTCTGGGTTTTGTTTGTCGCGCGCTTTTGTTCTTTTGTGTGTCTTTGTCGTGGGGTTTGGGGTTTGCTTAGCTGGTTTCCAGCGACCAGCTCTTCAGCTCTTCAGCTCCTCAGACCCACATACCCGGGGCAGGGGTCTGCCTCCGACTGCGGGTGCAAAGAGTCAACAATTTAGCATTCAAAGAAATATTTTAAATTAAAATTTCTGAAATTTTCGTCAATAAGCGGCTCGGAAAACAATGCAAGACGGGCTCGGCTCCGATCGCAGATCGAACTCGGCTTAGCTCCGTGGCCAAAAAAAAGCGAGCCATGAATACCAGTACGCGTACGAGAGTATGTGGCCAAGACCAGTCCTCGTTTAGCTTTTTAAATACTTGCACATAAATATTTGCAGTGGATGCCCCTTTCTCTCTGATTTATAGGCCTCAAAGTGGGACTCGTATTAGGACTGAAGATGGTCCACATATAAATCGGTTAAGTGGTCGGTTAGAGGGAAGTTCAGAGAGAAAATTAGGCATATCCGAAAGGAATCCTTACATGAGATGATGGGAAAAGAGCTTAAAGAGAAGTCTACGACTTGGAAAGCAGATTCGATGGGATATCCCTTGTTCATGGTATATTCTGTATTAGAATCCTTTGCATTACTGGTCTCTATCCCACGCTTTCCTTTATTTGATTATCCGTAATAACTAACGCCTTGCGGGCGTTTATATTTATTGGTCCTGCTCCTTTTGCGAGATGACAGGCTCATCACATCCAATATTTACCTTTCTCATCATGAGATTGCCATTTCAGATGAGTTTTTTGTATGGCCCCCCTCTCCGAGCTGTTCTGTTCTGTTTGTCTAATAGGCTAATCACACATCAGGCAAAAAGCGAGTCACAAAACAACACACAACACAGAAAAGGACACAGGAGCAGGAGCAGTGGCTGAGGCTGAGGCTGAGGCAGAGGCAGAGTCCAGCAGTTAAGGGCAAGGATCTATGCAAACATGGCAACATGGAAGCATGGCAGAGCAACCCCTGAGGCCGAGTGAGCCCGATGAGAAAGTCAACAATGGTAAGCGGCTTAGCGCTTGTAACTATGACAGGGAGCAGGCGCAGGACTCTCAGGATTGCAGTACCCGGGGATTACAGTAACTTTTTCGTAATTGCTTGTAGCCGGCAGCATTGTGTGTGCCCCAAGCCGCATTTCTTAGCGGCACGCGGCAAAAATAAATTAACAAACTTCGTGAGAGCTGGAGAGCGGGATAAGCTAGGGAATCGAGAGTCGGGAATCGGGAATCGGGAATTGGAAGAAAGAGCTGCAATTCTCAGCTGGAATTGAATATTTTATTTGGCTGAAAATTGTCAGCGCATCGATTTGCATATTTGCATGTCGTCGCGTATGCGAATGCGAATGCGAATGCTGTCCTGTCGCCGTGTCGTTGTCGTTCGATGTCGTTGATGTGGATGTGTCTTCAGCCTCAGCCTCATCTTCTCTCTGCTTTGCAAATTGAAATGTCAAGCCTTCGCCTTGATCGCTTTATGACAAGCAGCCTGGCAGGCAGAGAGGTACTGCCACAGTCACAGGCTCCAGAGATCCAAAGATTCGAGAGTGACTGATATATCTGCATAAGACGTCGTTGTCGTTGTCGTTGTCATTGTCGATGTCAACGCATCGTGCACTAAATTAACATTTTTTCGCAGGCGCTTGTCAGGCAGGCAGGCAAATGTTATTGCAAATGCAAATCCGCAGCAGCCACTCGAGCACTCGAGCACTCCAGCACTTGAGGGAACCTGTTGGCAGTCGCAGGATACTCGCACAAAAACATCCACGCACTCTGAAAGTCTCCATCTCTCCGTTTTATGGTACTCGTAGAATATAATATGGCCCACAGCCAGCCAGGACATAGTTTGGGCCATCGCATAAAGCCTGATCCTTTTTCATCGCCACGACATCATTTACATAAAAAAGTCTTGACGTTCTTTTTATGATTCACTCACAGCCAAAGCCACATAGACATAAATTTCAAGTGCTGGGCCCAGGCACAGCATGAAAAATGGCAAATTAATGTAAATCACAGCGGTAGCGAAAATTTTCACATAGCCTGAGGCAAGAGTGTAGTCCCAAGGGGGACTCCACAGTCTATTGGGTGCTCTTCCTAATCCCCTTTCTGCTCCACCACTGCATGCGTGTGTGTGTGTGTGAAATGTGTCAGCCATTTTATGAGCCGCACGACAGAATTGACACTTGGAGTGTGTGAAAACGCCTACATAACAGCTACGGCACAGGGAAAACACCAGGAGCTTCCAGTCTAAGGGTGGAAAGCCCTTCGACAAGGGGGCAAGGATGGATGCGGCGCTGTTTGCATTGAGCTTTCAATATGTTTCGAACATTTTTGCAATAATGTTGTCGTCGTGGCCTGAAAACGATAAACGAACCAGCAACAAGGACTCCGGCCACAAGACAGCAAGCAGCAAACAGGGAAAACTTTGTCCTTCCAGCTCTCCAGCGTTTTGTTGCTCGCATTGCGGTTGCTGCGGCCCCCACTGGTACTCCTTCTTCGGTTAGTTCTGTTTGCTGATATGTTATGCAAACGGAAAATGACAAACGAATTAGTTATTGACAACAACAGGAAACAACAGCAAAAGTTTCGCCTGCGGTGTGCGAAATTTCCGTTTACTATTGCGAAAACCGAATACAAAATCAATGGAAATATCGAATTTTATATGGAGATTGTCCGCAAGGGACGGGACGGCACGACAGCGAGTGCTGCTAATGAGATCGGATGTGAGCGCCGGCTCGTGCTGTGCCAAGTGTTTGTCTTCCCATGGGGCTGCGAATCGATTGACACTTTTGTCAGTAACACTGCAAATTGTGGCATCGGTAATATGGTTAACGAAATGCGGCTAAATAAAGGTGTGGGCATTGACAGAGACCTGAAAACGATAGGAGATCTATGGGAAATCTGGCAAGAACTTATCATTTGTGGAACAACAAAATATATATGCATGAAAGGCATCGAACCAACGATTAGACACCCTATCAATCGATGATTGAATACCACAGCTAGGGCTTAACTCACTTAAAAATGTATCAAACCAAACCCTTTTTCCTTATAATATTTTGAGAACAATCAAGAACAATCTCAGCAATTTCCTTTATTCCCATTATCCCTCTGCAGTTTTGTTGTTCATAACTCACACTTTTTCTGGCCAAATATCAAATGATTGCAACCCCCAGCCAGAAGCACAGACCCTTGGACATACCCATAGCCATACCCCTACCAGTCACGTGTCAGCAGTCAGTCAGGGCCCGGGGTCCGGGGTCCATGTCCAGTCTCTGGGACTCTGTTAGAGCTTCTCTGATCATTCATCAAGCTGAATGTCAATGGGACACGTTTTTTTCACGTGCCTTTTGACAAAGGACGGCACAAGGCGTTTGCCCAAAAATCAAAATCAAAATCAAAGTCAGAGGCAGCAAAAAATTAAGCCTCTTAATGCCCGATGCCTGGATGCTAGTACTCGTACCAGCGAAATGGCAAAGGTCTTTAATTGTATTAAGAAGCATTTGACATTTATTGTGAGAAGAGAAGATATTGTGTTAAATGTTTGCCAGATCGATTGATTGATTGATGAAGTTGATGCTGCTGCTGCTGCTGCTGCTGTTGCCGTTCGGAATGTGATTGGGTTGCGCATACGCCCGAGTGGTGATGAATCAGGTCCTCAAGTGGCTTCCTGCGATGGTATAGAACACACACACATATGCATACTGTGTGTCTGTGTTCTCTGAGCGAGTGAGGGCGAAAGACAAACACAGACTAAAGGAAACCGCCAACTAATCCGCAGGAAGCGAGGAGACATCAAAGCCAGCAGAGCCCGCATCTTGTTACCCGGCCAACGCCTAATTAAATATTGACAAGTCAATTTGAGTTAAACGATTTGTGAGCAGCTGGCGGAATCGGGAACCAGGGATCAGACGATGGATATCCCTCAGCCTCCATCGGCGGCAATGATTTGCCCATTTGCCCAGAAGGCAAACAAAGCTGCCATTGGCCTGGTGATTGGAGATTGGATTTGATTTCATTTTAATCGATTTGAATTCCATTTAACTTTGTTAGCACAGTCAAACGACATTTTGATGGAAACGGAATCTCTTTTCACATGCAAATTTTGCACCCGAACAAACATCACGTCTCCGTCCTCCTGAATGCTCATTTCCATCCGGATCGGCAGCAGCATTTGATTGTCATGCGATTTTTATACATCAGCCGTAACTGCGAGTATTTTGCATTTGATTCGCACGTTTTTATTCAGGTATTTGAATTTGATTTGATAAATTTTTATGCTGATTGAAAAACGTTGGCCAAATGTGTCCCCAGGCGACAGTAGCTCCACGGATTTGAATTCGACTTGATTATGTTCGCTCCCGCTTCCCATCCCCAATCCCATCCCCATCCCCATCCCCGTCCCTGGCATTATGATGATTATTTTCCAAGGTGGCCCATTACACGCATCCGCGCAGTTAATAATGTGAGCCTGGGAATGCACATGGCCCAATCGAGTGGAACCGAATGGCAGCCCAAACCCCACCAGGCTCCATCGATGGCCAACAATCCAATCCGGCTTGATAAATGCATTCTGTGCATGCTGCCATCAAATTGGCATAGTCCACGGTCCACCCTCCCAATGCTCCTCGGTGGCGTCCCACAAATTGCCGTGCGCCTCGCCTGATGTCTTCATAATACAGAGGGACAGAGAGAGAGAGAGATATATATATAGAGAGAGAGAGAGGGATATATCCAAAGAGAGTGAGGGTGAGGAGGAGAGAGCTTAGCCAGCCTAACTGGATGCCTGACTGCCTGGATGAGTGGTGGTGGCTCCTCTGCCTGGCCATATACGGCGCGCTCAATTCGATTACGTTTTCGTTAAATGTAAAATTTATACGCCCCACGTCAATTGTGACAGTTCACTCACTCACAGACATCACCACGGAGACAGAAGACAGAAGACAGAAGAGTCGGACACAGAGCCAGAGCTGGAGCTGGAGCCGGAGCCAAAGCGATTCATTGAATGGCCAAAAACAGGCCATCGAAACTGGCCAACAGAATTGGGAATATATGGCACACACACAGGTGACACTGGCTAGCAGAGAAAGTCGAGACACAATTAAAGGTTGGTAAAGAAATTACATTTCAGGTACTAGAAATGCTTCCAACACGCTTTGTTTTATATAATTTATATGATTACAGAGAACAGATTCTTCTGGCTTCCCATCCTAAGTTGTGACTACTGTACCACTTTCAAGTATAGGTGTATCGGTGTACACCACATTGCCATGACATTCATTCAGCTCTCAGCTCGTTCCTGGCTACTGGCTACTGGCTCCTGGCTCTCGTCCAATGCTGGTCTAGGAACCCATCTCTCACTCCCTCCATCCGCCCATCTCTGTGCAATTTCGCATGCAAGAGGAAATTGAATTGAAATGCACAATTTTTGAGCACAAAAAAGGAGCTCGTTATGTGCGTTGTGTCGGTCGGACAGGCGCCGTAGCACAGCCTCCAGCCAGACAGTGGGCCAGCCTCCGCGCCAGAGGTTTAAAAGTCAATTGCAGAAATTAGCGTGCCTCTCGAGGATGAGGATGAAGATCGGCCGGAGAGCACCGGAGCACCCCTTTACCGGTGCTCAATGCGCGCGGGATACTCGTGCGAAGCTGTAAAAGTATCAAATTACACTTCCGGCGGAAACAGCGTCGCCTCTTGGAAGCGACAAGCGCTGTCATTGTCGGACTGCGGCACTTTTATTTTGTTATCGGACATCCTAGCCGAGGTTTCGATTTCTCTAAAATTTTTAGCAATATTCTCTGGCACTCTGTCGCCCCCCCACTCTCGCCCTTTCACGAGTGCGGTTTTTTGGCCATAATCCCCTTGTGACAGAGGCCTGAAGCCTGGCATGTGATAAGCCCCTGATGCATTGTCCTGCCTGGCTGTCGTCCAACCACTAAATGACTATAAAGTAGCAACTTCCGCGACTGTTGCGCAAAATCATTCAATTTCCGTTTGGCCACACGACCCAGGTCCGCATCCGCACCCGAACTCGAACCCAAATCTGCCTTCTCGACGACCTCTCCTCTCCTGCCGGGACACCAGGATACCAGGATACGGGTATATAAGTATATATATGTTTGCGCATCATAATCGAGGGTGTGATTTGTCCTTTTCCTGCGTTTTTCGCATGCCTTTTGCCAGCCTTCCTTTTGAAACATCACCGCAATTTCGTTGACTCTGCCCGAAACCCACGATCAACCCAAGCACCCGCCTCCGCCACCGCCTCCGACCCATCGTTGGTGGCTGCGAAAAATTTGAATAATTTTTATTACGTGGCGCGTTATGAATTTTTGATGAGCCCTTGCTGCACACTTTGTTGTAACTGTTTGTTGGTGCTGCTGCTGCTGCTGCTGGTGCTGGTCCTGTTTGCTGGCAGAGGGCGTGTGGCCAGTTATCCTTCACTAAGCCAAGTGACAGTGCCACAATTTATTAGATTCTCAGCCTCATTGTGGGCTGTCGTCTCTGTCTCCTTTTCTTTTATACGTTTTGATTTTGCAGGGTAGTCGTAGAGTGTTGTACCAAGGGTATATTTATACAAAAATATGTAATAGATCTGTAATAGATACTTATTCTTGAACAGAATTAATAGTCGATTCCCTATAGCCATGTCTGCCTGTATCCCAGACATTGCAGGAGCTACAGAAATCACGCAAATCAACTATCTATAATTTGGATATATGGCAGAATCTACCAATCCAGCAAATTTCGATCAGTATCCGAAAGCAGTATCATCTCCTTTCTATTTACTTTTGGGCGGCACAAATTAATGGGTATCCCATAGTCGGAATAACGACTCTACCTTTCTTTCTTGTCATTTTTTCTCAGTTTTGTTCCATATCATCAGCGTCTGCGCTGCAAGTTTCCGGTACGTGAGAGGAGGCGAAAGTACGGAGCGGAGGGCGGAGGTATTGCCGGACAGGAGCAAGGTGGTGGGAATGGAGGGGGAGGGAAGTGGTAAGGGTGAACGGTGCGGGCGTGCTGTGTAATAAAAGCAAATAAAATATTCTTTAATATGCGACACTCGCCGCAGTCTGCTGCCTGTCATCCTGTTTTCGCTTTTTCCTCTCTCGGTGGTGTGTATGGGGAAATTTGCATATATATTGCCTTGACAAGCATTAATATATGTAATCCCATAATTTTTTAATTAAATCAAATTGTTTCTCTCTCACTAAAGGCCCGTGGGATATTCAATGCGAGGATATTCAGACTGCTCCTTAGGTCAGCTATGATCTGAAAGGGTTGAAAATACACCAATTAGAAACTCGCCAATTGATCACCAACCACTGAACCCAGGAAAATTTGGATACTTAACCAAAAATAAGCAAAGAATGGTTCCAAATGTATTCTTTCATATTTCTAAAATGCTTTTTAGGCAGTTTTCAAACTATTGTTGTAAATATTACCCTTATGATTATGAAATACTCCACCATCGTTCCGTCTCCAGTGAAAGACTCTTTTATAATCATTAATCTAATGCAAGAGTCTGTTGTTGTTCCCCAAACTCTATTTCTAATCTCGATATGATTGCATTTAGAAACAATTTAGAAGCTGTCACAGGGCGACATTCCAACTATTGTACGTCCCGTCGACGCAGTCGCCGTCAATCATAATCAGCATAGCAGTGACTAAATGCAGCACCAAGCAGGAATCGCTGGAACTATACTATGGTGTAACCATTCCGGTGTACCCAATGGAACCCACTGCCCGCCCCTCCCCCCGGCACCCCGTTCTGGTGTGGCCTTCCGCATTTCGAAACGATTAAGTGATTTTGTCCACAGTGCATGATAATTGGATTAATATGCGCCGACAGACGGAGGGAGGGAGCTCAACAGGATGCAGGATGATGTGGTGGCCCTGGCACCCATCCACCACCATGGCCCATCCACAGAGACTTTCGTGCGTGGGGGTGGTTTGTGGGTTCTTGGGATTTGCTCTTCGGTATAGGGATTTGGAATGGGAGTGGGACTGAAACTGGCGGTCGTTAGGCGGGCAAATGATGGGAGAATCTGGGGATGCCCTGGCATTTTCTCCGGCCTGGCCTGGCCTCTCACTGGGTTAAATGCTCTCGTTATCAAAATTACATATATCATAGAGCTGCGCTGCGCGTTGAGGGGTGGCACGAATGGGATAAACAGAGGCTGCCCCTTTCTGGCTACGGGTGGTTAACCCTCCTCTGGTGTAAATCAATTTCAAAGCAAACAGTGCTGCGACTGCGAGGCTGGGGCTGGGGAAAACATATTCTTAGTGCCGTAATTGGAAAAGTCGGGGATTAAGCGATAAAGTTGTGTTCTTAAATTGATAAATGCTGAGCAGCGCTCGGAGAATCGAATGGATGGAGAGGACTTCTCATCCGAAAAATACCCTTTTCGCAGCCAATTTTCGAGCAGAGTCTGGGAGTCGGAGTCAGAGTCAAACAATTTGTCAGGCGAATCCGGCAAAAGCAAACAGTTTTGGCCCTTGGTTAAACAACTGTTGGCCACTTAGCGTTTCATTACCAAACGCTGCCGCTGCACAAACAAATTAAACCGTTTCGTTTGGGTTTTGGGCCACAGAAGCCGCTTCCGAAGTGCTTTGTCGCAGGTGAACGCTCACCAGAGAGGAGCTCCTCACCTGAGAGGCGGTGGGATCAAAAAGCCAGCCGATTATTTGACAACCGAATGGAGCTAAGTGCGATCTCCGCTCTTCGATTCCCTATCCCCGATCCACGATCTGCGAGCCATCTTTGATCTCTGCTGCCGGGCTGCTTGTCTGCTTGGCTGCTGGGCTGCCTAATTTATAAAATAAATCATATGTGAATTAGCCGTCAACGGTGGATAACTCATTTGCTTTTAACGCCGATTTCCTTTTGATTAATTTATTTGCTCACGGGGCCTCCGCCTCCGCCCCTCGGCTGGTGTTCAAATCGATTTTCACACCTTCTGAATGGGTCTCTGGCTGGGACTCTTTTTCTGTTCGTCTTTCATGAGCATTTGGCCATCTCATTAGTGGATTTGGCTTTTGAAAAGGCCGCTTAGACACTTGTTGTCTAATCAGCAAAGCCACCCGCAATGGCACGTCTCCGTTTAGCTGCTCATGATGATCATGATCATGTGGATGATCATGAGGATGGTGTTCTGCTTAGGGTCTGCCATCGGCCAAAGTGTGGCACTGGGTGAAATCAGACCCCAGTCTGGAAAGGAAACGAAAGTTTCTCTTCGCGCCTTGATGTTAATTTCGGTTTGTCTTTGATGCCAAAATCGCCTGGCTGGTTTCGGCTTCGGCTTCGGTTTCTGTTTTCGTTTTTATTATTACCATTTTGTTAAGATCATGATCTAATGATTTGTTGTCGTACAGTTTTCAGCCTCAGCGGCAGAAACAACAACGGGGAAAAAAGGTTTTCTGTGGTTTCATTCAATCTGCGCGCTCCGATAATGATCTGGCGCAATAAAATTGAAATGCGTCTGTTAATCGCTTCGAGATACATAATAATTCTGTTTTTTTTCTGTGCTCGGAGGGATCGGAGCAACAATGAAAACGATAACGAAGTTCTGTCGGATGGCCGCCGCATATCGATCACATTTCGGTTTGTTTTCTGGGGGAGACTCGAACGAAATACGCAAAAATCACAGCGGCAGTTCGGGAGAGACCTGAAAACAAGTCTCAAAACAAGACGAACACTAAATGCTCTTGTATTCCTTTTATTTCCAATCGAAGGATTGATAAGAAACGAAAGCTTGACGAACAGTATTCCGGCTAAGAAGCACGGCGGCACCCATATCTAACAGTATAATGTACGGAACCAAACTCTCTTAGTAGATTAAAATAGTCAAAATGACCTGTTCCCTCCGCTACCGCCAATTAGTCGATCAATTATGAGTCGTTTGTACTATCAAAGTTCTGATTACTACTCGACTGCTCAGCGACTCAGCGTTGCCACGTGCTCCCCCCATAGTGGAATGGTCTGCGATAAGCAGAGAGCAGCCAGAGCAATGTCCCCTCAAGATTGTAGGGCATTCGGCGTAATAAATCTTTAGCTAAATCTGAGGCTGGAGCTTGGCCAAGTCAAATTCAAATGCCGGCCACAGAACCATTGTTTGCCAAAAGGGCCGACGACAGCCAAAAGACAAACAAAATAACGAAAAAAACCAAAAAAGTCGGAGACAAATTCGGATCCCAGGACAGCGCCCGTCCCTCTTGGCTCTTGATAAGCATCGGCGGGCGCAAGCTGCGATCGCTGATCCGATCAAGAGTCGATATTTATGGCATGGCTCCGAGAGATACAGATACAGATACAGCCATCCCAGAGGAATGTCAGGATCGCGTCTGCTTAGCTGGAAATTAGAGCAATTAGCTCTGACTCGGGGCTGCTTCTTAAAAAATGGAATACCATTAAATATAACTAAATGAAGCAGCAGAAAAAGAGACTAATCGTGAGGACAACCGAATAGGAATCGAGGATCGATGCCGCTGCCGCTGCCGTGCGACCTTTTTCCTGTCTCCGCGGTGGCTACTGTGGGCGTGCTGGCCTCGAGTCTTGGCTTGTAAACAGTTTCATTATCAGATGATTATGTAATTTATAGAGTTCCCCTGTCCCTACCTGTCCCGCCGATCTGTCCGGCGATAGGCGAGAGTGCCTGGACATAAATAAGTGTGTCTTGTCTGTCTGGCATAAATGTCAAAGGGCATTTAATGAAGTTATTAAACGCTGCCCAGCCCGGGGCGTACCGAGAGGCTACCGTTTGAGGAGGCCACGGCCACCATCCCTCTGGTGTCGATCCGAGGTCGGTTCTGTAACTGGGACTCGGGGCTCGGCAGTCGGCAGTCGGCACCCGGTACTCGGTACTCGGTACCATTTAGCGATCACAATCTCCGGATTGGTTTTGGCTCTGGACCCGATCCCGATGGCGATGGCGATGTCGAAGTCTGCGTCTGCGTCTGCTTTGCATTGAGTATTGAGCCAAAACTGGTTAAGCAATAAAACGCTTGCTATAACGAGCAACAAAATTTGTAACGATTCAATTTAAGGCTACGTACAACATGAGCCATACGCCGTCGGCGAAAGATGAAATGGTCGGAATAGACGCAAGCCCCAAAGGCCGACCCGACCGACTCTAGGCACTCCTCCGCTCCTCCGCCCGCTGGCCGGCCCATTCGAGCCGACCCCCAAGCCATCATCATCCTTCTCCCCCTCCGACGACTCCTCCGCTCAGACGCGGAGCCGTTTTGTATGTTTTTGGCGCATGTTGAAGACTGAATGCCTGCCTGCCCCGTCTGCCCAGGTCTGGACCTGTCCACGTCCACGTCCACGTCCACGTATACGTCCAGGCCCGGCAAGCGGTTCAATTCAATAAAATTTATGAAGACATGACTGGCAATTGTACGAGTAGTTCGTTCCATCGACGTCGTATCGACGCAGCAGCCGCAGCCGCTGCCGAAGCCCCCATCCAGAGAGTTCGACGATCCTTGGCAACAACAAGAGCTACAGTTTGACGCCTACTTGGCCCCGGATTTCACTTGCATAACTTGGCCATAACGTGGCTTACGATTACAACTCAATTGTGAGCAAAACCTCGCAATTGTCAATTGATTTTCCAGCCCATATTTCACAATTAATTAAGCGCAAAATTTGGGAAAATGTCGGCAACATTTCAAAAGGCAACTCTTGGCCTGGCCTCAGAGGTGAACTGATTTCCGTGTGTACCTGCCACACGTTGCCGGGGGTGTGGCAATGCCAAAGGATAGGGATAAGGATGTGCACACGCACAGAGGCCATTGATAGCCGTCCCGATATCGGTCTTGGCCTGTCTGTGGGAACTCTTCAGTCGTAAAATGTTGACATAAAAGAAATTAGTTGGATAGTTTCGGTTTCGTTTTCGGCACTGATACAGCTCGACATTTCGGGTGGTCCGGGGCTATGGGGCGTTGGGCTGTGGGAATTGATTAGAACGATTTCCCTCCTCAGGCTCAATCTATTTTATTTTTTGCTCTTCAAGTTTGTTACACTAAAAGCTTGTTAGTTCCAATATATCCTAAAGCCTGTTGTGCCTTGTATATCTGGTATTTCTGTTGTACTTGGTCCTTCTGTAGAGACTGGTTCATTTGGCAGAGCAGCTCCATTGAGGCAGGCGTTCAAATGCTCATATGTGCTAGCCGTATCCTCCACAAAGTCCCTCTCGGCATCATTTACGCATATGTCCCATCGGCTCTCCACAAGAAGAAGATCACTCTGAATGATGGCAGCTATTTGGGTGGCGTTTGCTGAAATCGAATACATCGTTTTGGACTCCTGGGCCCCCTAGAAAACAGCCAGACACCCGAAATGTGATCTCCGTCTCCATCTACTGCCATCGTTCACACTTACCACTCTGGCGAAGCACTCAAAGGCCTCCACATAGTCGACAATTGTGGCGCAATCGACGAAGGTATTGCAGCCAGAGTCTCCTTCGTGGGACAATCCAATGAGCGTATTGTTCCAGCGGCAGTATATGTTCTGGCTGTCAAAATCGTAGCTGTTGGCGCACTGCGAGTAATTGATCTCGTATGTGGTGGAAACATTGTTCAGGATGGGTCCATAAAAGCCGAAGCACATTTGCGTCGCCACAGGATTCTGGACAGACAGAAGCTCTGTCTGTTGCTCCAGGCGATGGATCTTCGGGGTGGTTGGAAGCCTTACTTTGGCCAGAGTACCCATCACCAGGCCCAGGCCGAGCATCGCCAACAACAGGGAGGTTTTCGAAAACATTGCGAGGTCTCTCGTTGAACTCACAGTTGGATAGAAATGGATAAGTGCCGGGCCTTTTATAGCGATCATACCAGACCCCAATCTTCATCTGCTCTAATTGTGTCTTGTCGGAGGAAATGTCAAGTCTTGAGGTCCGTATCTCTTAATTAATACTCGTAGTTGTTGTCAATCCATCCGGTTATTTTAGGAGAACATTTCCAATTAAATCAGATTTTCTTGCGTGAGGATTCCATCTAAGCCCTGTACTCAATCGGAGAAAACCGTGTGCAGAGTGATACGTACATATATCTAGCGATGTCCTTAATGTATAAAGATGCGAATAAATCAGATTATATAAAAAGTTTTAATAATATTAGATATTCTCTGATAGAGAAATCCTTGAATCTTCCAGACATGATCTTTATTTCGTGTTCCTTTTGCAGTCAATCAAAATTAAAATTCAAATGTAAATGATCCCAAGGACTAACACAAGTCGGATTCTTCAGTTTAAGGAATTATCTATTCAAAGCTCTTCAAATTGTGAACCAAAAAGTAGAGAAATTTGTGGTAATGACCGATGGCCCGTTTAGAGAACACTCGTGAAAAAGGGCGGACCATATCCTGTCGCTGTATTCAATCGTTCATATAAATGTACAGTTGTATGCAAAGCTTTGGCCCCCGAAATGAATCGTCCTTTCTTGTTTGCACATGAATTTTTTATTCACATCTCAATGATCTGTCAATCTACCAGTATTTAACAGCTCGAAACGGATATCTTTACAGCAATCAATCTTCCCAATCAATAGTTATATAAAATACCTTTCTCTTCTTCGAGAATCAGCAAACACGCGTATATAAATAATACGAATTAATGAATGGATCAACTATAGACAACCGAGTCTCGAAATAATTGCTATATTCTCCAAAAATGAATTATATATTACGAGGTATTATTTCCTTGAGGTTCGCTATACGGAAGTTCGACTGTATACGATTAGAAGAGTTTAAACTCCAAGTTAGATTTGCCCTGAGGTTTTTATTCATTTAATTTACAAGTATATGTTTTTTAGGCTTATAAATATTTTGTCGTATCTGATGGGGCCCATGTTGTTGCTGGAGCCAATGTTGGAAGACCAACTACGATATCGCCCCTTAAGCAGGCATTCAACTGCTCATAGGTGTTGGTCGTGCCCTCCACATATGTCCGCTCCGCTTCGTTCACGCACAGGTCCTTCTTACCGTCGATAATTTGATAGTCGCCCTGGATCCTAGCACCCAGCTCCGTTGCCGTGTTCGAGATGTTGTAAAAGACCTTGGCATCGTCGGCAGCCTGAAAAGAAACGAAGCTCTTTGAAGATTATTTCAACAGCGTACGACTGTCCATCACGTACCACAGTGGTGGCGCAATCGAGTCCTGACAACACATCCTCGAGGGGCATCTTCGAATATGACCAATATTGACACTTTTGTAGCTCTCTGCACGAGTTCTCGGCACTATTCACGATATCCTGGAAATCGGAAGTGTACTTGGCATCAATTGCGGCACTGGCATTCTCATAGGTGGTGATGCAGGCCTCGAAATCGGTCTCGTACGCGGCGTTGATGGTATCCAGAATGGGTAGGTAGTTGCTGAAGCACAGGTTTGACGCCTGGCTATGGGCGCTGGCCAGGTCCTGGCTCTCCGCCTTCAGCTCCTGGATGTGGGCCTGCGTCTTGTGGGCGGGCGCCTGGAGACGGGCGGCCAGGGCAATGCTCAGGCACAGGGCGAGCACCACGATCGGGGATGACTTCTGATACATGTTGGGCACAGAACTTGTCTGACATCGATCACCGATGCCCGTATTTATACGCTGGTTCAATTTGGCTCAATTTTATCTTAAAATAAGTACTTCTTCCCAAACTTATTTCGACTCGCAAGGCGAATGATTCATTCCCATTCCGTCTTCGTAGACGGCACACTTCACGTACTATCCTAACGATTTCCATGTACAAAACTGCTAATAATTATTAACAGATATAGGTAGATATTGGAAGTCCTTCCTACCTTTTAAATGAATCCTAAAATAACCACTAAAGTCTTTGAATTTCTGGAAATGACACTTTAATTTGCAACATCACTATTTTGCGATCAGAAAAATATTACAGTAGCAATAGAAAAGCTACCAGTGGAGTTGTGGCTTTTTTTTATAAAACTAGCCCCAATAATCCGTCAATTGGACACGGTGGTGGTGGGCTGGGCCCAGTCCTCGTCTTCCAAGCAGGCACTCAGCTCGTCAAAGGTGGCCCCAGAACTTTCCTTGTACGCCCTCTCGGCCTTGGTCTGGCACGTATCCAGATCGGAGTCGACGAGAGCGAGCTCCGCAAGCAGCTGTTTGTTGAAGTCGGTCGCATTCTGGCCAATGGTCGTCAGAATAGCCGATTGCTCGGAAGCCTGTACGGATCGAGGAATGGAAGCGGAATGGAAATGCATTATTGCGTTATTTACATTCTGATTCCGAGGACTGTTTCTTCACTTACGGTCGCGGCAAAGCACTCGAAGGCCCTGGAGTTTTCCACCTCGTAATCGCAACGCTCCAGGGCGTCACAGGTCTCCTTTGCCTTGGAGCTAATTCCATTGCGGGCGATGCTGTAGCTGGTGTCGATCAGCCATTTGGAGGCATTGAACCTATCGGCGCAGACCTTATAATCCGCCTCGTACTGGTCGGAGTGTCCCTTAAGGATGGGCAGGTACCAGTCGAAGCAGTCCAGATTGAGAGTGGTGGCCGTTCGCAGGCTCTTCGATTGCAGCATGAAGTCGATCAGGCTGGTGGAAGAGGCGATGTCGGAGCTGGGCGCTGCGGCGGCCAGCGCGACGAAGACCAGCAGAAGAGTCGAGGCTTTGAAGAACATTTTTACTTGATCCGCTTGGTGACTGAACTGGGGCGGGAAACGTATAATGTTTGCCTTTTATACAGCCAAATTGAGATTGCTTCCGGTAATTTATGATCGGCCTATTTCCAGGTGTACTTTTGGTGCCATATTTATTGTTGTATTCTATTATCAGAGCTATTATGGCGCTCTTATCAGAGCTGCGTTCTTCCCCACAGAGAACGTTCACATAGATAATATAATACATTTAAATTCCCAACGGCTTTGCAGAGCTACCAGCGCCCTCTGTTGACAAGGGGCCATACTACGAATATCGATACATTTTTTCGAGAAATTTTCGGTATTTTCCGGTATTTTTAAAAGTGTCAAAATTACATGAAAATTTCGTGGAATTCATAGCAAAATCATAGCAAAATCAGAGCAAAAGGAAGAAGAAGAACAGACGCCGGACTGGGGGTGGGGGTGGAACAGCTGTTCGACTGAAACGGCATCTGGACACCGGCGTCTTCAGGATTCTGGCGTCTGGTGCGATGGAAAGACCGTGGAGAACGTGCGGTAGCCGTGGGTAATGGGGCCTGCTCCACCTCTGCCTGTACCTGTGCCTGCCGCCTTCCTGCTGTTCTCTCGACCGAGTACAGCGACGGGAACGGAACCACGACGACGAGCGATACCCTTCAAGGATGTGGGCGATGCGCACGCCCTGGACGTGTCGGTGGCGGAGAGGCGCATCTACTGGACTGACCAGAAGAACAAGTGCATCTTCCGGGCCTTTCTCAATGGCTCCTATGTGCAGCGGATCGTGGACTCGTGTCTGATTGGGCCGGACGGCATCCGATGGTCCGATGCGGAGGTTCATCTCATCGAGGTCGCCCGCCTGGATGGCAGCAGTCGGCGCGTGCTCTTGTGGAAGGAGGTGGAGGAGCCCCGGTCCCTGGTCCTCGAGCCGCGCCGCGGCTACATGTACTGGACAGAGTCGCCTTCGGGCTCCATAAGCAGCGCCTGTATCAGGACTACGTGTACTGGAGCGACTGAAACACCGGGGACATTGAGCGGGTGCACAAGACGACGGGCGAGAGCCGCAGCCTGGTCCATTCGGGCATGACGTACATCACTTCGCTGCTGGTGTGCAACGACAAGCGACAGGTGGCTAATAAGTGCAAGATCAACAACGGGAGCTGCTCCCACCTGTGCCTGGCCCAGCCCGCAGACGGGGCATGACCTGTGCCTTCCCCACCCACTACCAGCTGGCCAAGGACGGGGTCTCCTGCAAGAACTACATCATCTTCAGCCAAAGGAACAGCTTCGGCCGACTGCTGCCGAAGTGCTAGTGTGCGGCAAGAATATCCGATGATCCGATCTCGCATTACATTTACTGGGTAAGGAGGATCAGCAGAGGAGATTAGTAGCCTGGTATCCCCCAGTATCCCTAATCCTTCTTTTTCTTTTCAAGATCGAAGGCAGGAGTCACAGCATCAAGCGTTCTCTGGCAAATGGCACAAAGGTGAGCCTCTTGGCCAACTCCGGACAGCCGTTCGACATTGCAATCGACATCATTGGGCGGCTGCTCTTCTGGACCTGCTCCTACTCCAACAGCATTAACGTGACAAGGTGAATCTCTCTCTCTCCGATTCATCCGCACAATTGTGTTCCTAAAGCGTTGCCTCTTTTAGCTTCCTGGGTGAATCCGTAGGCGTCAACGATACCGGGGACTCGGAGAAGCCTCGCAACATTGCCGTGCATGCCATTAAGCGTTTGCTCTTCTGGACAGATGTCAGCAGCCATCAGGCCATCATTCGGGCCCGATTCGAAGGCAATGAGCGTGTGGAGCTGGCCTACAAGCTGGAAGGAGTCACGGCGCTGGCCCTGGACCAACAGTCCGATATGATGTACTATGCCCATGGCAAGTGAATCAATGTGATAGACCTCAAAGGAAAGAACAAGTAAGCAACCAATATGGAGACCCGACCCTCTGAACACATGTGTAATCCCCTGTTCCCTCTCACAGGAAAACCTTTGTTTCCATGCACATCACGCAGGTGAACAACATTGCCGCCTTGGGGGGATTTGTGTACTGGCTGGATGACAAGACCGGACTGGAGTGGATCACTGTCAACGGATAGCGTCGTTCCGCGGAGCTGCAGCGTCTGTCGCAGTTCACCGACATCAGTGCCGTGTGGACACCGGATGCGAAAGTGCTGCGCAATCACATGGCACAGTCGCCCAAATTGTTCCCACATCTGCATAGCCAGCGGGGTGTGACACGCAGTACTCACGACGTCTGCTCGTGCCCCAAGCATCTGATGCTACTGGAGGACAAGGAGAACTACGGCGTCTATCCGGACAGATAATTTTAAGTGGCGGGAGTAGTGACATAAAGAACGACTGTATATCCGCCTTCTGGCGCTGTGACGAAAGGACTGCCCGGCGGATCAGTTCAGCTGACAGTCAACCGAGGGCAGAGACAAGACTCTGATCTGCGATGGTACCACCAGTGACAACTGTGACAATGTCCACGATGAGGCCGACTGCTGCAAGCGACCTGAGAGTTTCAGTGTCCCATCAACCAGGTGAGTGGAAAGACACGATATCTGCCCAAATTCTTAAACTAACAATATCCTACTCCACCTTCCCACAGCTTTGCATCGGCCGCCCTGCTCTGCTTTAATGGCTCCATCGAAGAAATTAAGTAAGCAGTAAGCAGTAAGCCAAAAATAATTGAAAATCACTGCATACTGATATTCTCCTCGCAGGGAAGCACGCCGTCAAGCACTCCCTTTTAAAGACTTTAAAAATGCAATAGAGAACCTGCCGGCTATGCCATATGAGGTGCAACGCGACCAAGCTGCGGACGAAGATGGAGCAAAAGACTATGGATGAGTGTGCCAGGAATAGCTGGCGGCTCTTTTGAAAGCGTGGTTGTGTTTGTGTTTATCTTACAGCTATCGTGTAAAGTGACCCCACTATCAACTTGTTCCTTCGCTTACCTTTGCGCCACCAAGATGAAAGTAAAATGCACAATTTGGGAGTGGATTACAGAGGAAGGAGGAGATGCAAAACGAAAGAAAGAAACGTATGAACCCAGCGAACACGAAAGTCCACCAAAGCCACCAAATTTTCCGCCAAGGCCAAATAATTTTTCACCAAAGCCTAATAGTCCACCAAATAGTCCGCCTCCACAAACTCCCTCCATAAGTCCAGATCATTATATCAAAAGAATGCCTCCAACACCTAAAACGCCACCGAAAGACGACTCTGGCTCAGATTCCGAAATAGGAGAATGGAGTGGAATTGTAACCCCAAGGCACGACGTAGCCAGCGTGTCGTCAGTGCGGACGGTGGAGCTGATTATAAACGTTTACGGGATTCTCCTTAAATCAAAGTGTAAATCCGTTTTAAAAAAAGTTAAAAAGGGGCCATTGACGCCTGAAGACAGGAAGTTAATCCGTTAGATAACACCAATCAATCAATATAAGCTAAAATCTGAAGAGCAGCCAGTAGATTTTAAAGCCCTTCACGATGGCCAAGCTGGATGAACGTATTGGCTTCATTGGAGGCGGAAACATGGCCTTTGCCATTGGCAGCGGTCTCGTTCGCTGCGCCATTGTAAAGCCTAGCCAGGTGCTGGTCTCGGGACCGCACATCGAGAACCTTTCGCGCTGGCGGGAGCTGGGAGCCGTCACCACCGACGACAATTGTAAGGTCCTGGAGCACACAGACGTTGTGTTCATCTGCGTCAAGCCGCACATCCTAGGGCAATGCGCCTCGCAGCTCAAGTACAAGCATGTGCCGTCCGCCAAGGATGCCAGCAAGCTCATTGTTTCTGTGCTGGCGGGAACAAGCCTCAAAACCCTAGAGGAAAAGTTCAACTTCATGGAAAGTTGGGGCCCGAAGGTGATCCGGACGATGCCCAACACATCGATGCAGGTCGGCGAGGGCTGTACCGTGTACACGGGCAACGCTCGGGCAACGCACCAGGATCTGGAGAAGGTGCACATAATGCTCAACGCACTGGGATTGGCCCAGCAAGTGCCGGAGCAGATGATCGACGCCGTCACTGGCTTGGCTGGCTGTGGGCCAGCCTTTGTCTACACAATAATAGAGGCTCTGGCCGATGGTGGTGTCAAGCAGGGTGTGCCACGGGCAATGGCGCTGCAGTTTGCAGCTCAGACCTTACTGGGCGCCGCCAAGACTGTTCTTATCACCGGCAAGCACCCGGCCGTGCTGCGCGATGAGGTCTGCTCACCCGGCGGATCCACCATTGTGGGTGTGCACGAGCTGGAAAAGGGCAATCTCAGGTACGCACTGGCATTCATTCAGCTAATTCAACGAAGTGTTAAGGACCTTTTTCTTTGACTGCTTGCAGGGCCACTCTCATAAATGCCGTGGAAAAGGCGACTCAACGCTCAACCGAGCTGGGAAAGAAGTGAGCGGCGTCGGTCGAACGTCTCCCCATGCTCTCTATTTACAGTATGCAGTTGCAACAAACTTTATGTTGCTATTATAATTATGATACAAGTGTCATGCGTTTGATTGAGTTTCAAGATGTTTCAGTTATAATCATTGTACAAGCGAAGCATGTACGTAATGAGTAATATGTAATTCTTAAGCAGCTGTTGTTGAGTAGAAAGTTAAAGGAAAATAAGCTGTTAAATTTGTTGCGATACGCCAGGGCATTTCTAAATGATTTCTAAATAATATAAACGTTTGACTTTATTCACGATCCTTCTTGCTAACATATTCGACGCACTTGGAGGGATCCGTGGGGAAGTATTCCTGGCATTTGGTCATCAATCGCTTGAGACCCTGTATATACTTTCGCTGCGTCTCGTCGTTCATGACGTGTGCCACGTTCTTGGAGAAGATCTTCTCGCGGCCCGTTCGCGCATGAATGCCCACCATAGTGACACCGATGGGCCACGGCGCATTGCCTATAGCCATCTCCAGGTATGCATCGCTGGCAGTAATGTAGTTGCGGTTCAGCAGATGTTTGACAATGTCGCGCAGGCTGTCCAGGATGTCCTCCGGCAGCGTGTGGTGCTTCAGCTTGCGGAACAGCGGCTTCACGTACTCCTTTGTCTGCGTGTAGATGACTCGCGTCATTTTCACTTTAGTTGACATTATCTCGTGCTTGCTGTAGGTGGCAATCTGGTCGTTCCACAGCTTGAGCAGGAAGGTAAGCAGGGTGATGATCACGTCCATGTCGTAGTCTTTGTTGCGACCCATCTTTTGGGCCATTGTCTGTATGCTCTCCCACGACACGGACTCGTCCAGCTCGGCCAAATCGGATTTCTTGTCCTCTTTGGCGGTGGGTGCGTTGGCAAACATCTCCTGCAGATAGGCGGCGTCCACCTGCTCCATGGCCTCCTGGAAATCGTTACGGAATCCCCGGTTGGCCTCCGGCTGCGAGATCTCGCACTGCCGCAATCTGTCGAACGCCTCCGGCTCCGTCTCGCCGAATATGAGAATGGGTTCACCGCGCTCCCGCAGACGGCGGATGACCTCTGTGCGCGGGAGTATGTTCTGTCCGTCGGCCACAAAGCTGTAGGCGCCCTCAGTGGTCTGTCCCTGGGCCTCGACAGACTCCTGCTTCTTGTATCCCACTTTCTGCAGCACTTCCTCCGTGTTCTTATATGGTTTCCCGTAACTGGCGCCCCTGTAGACGACAGGCCGATAAATTTTGTTTAAAACTATCGGTCTGGCGGGAAATATCATAAGACTATCATAGAAGGAACGATATGATTCCATCGATATATATCTGAAAATAACGCTATCGATATTGCACAAAGTAAAACAAATATTTGTCGGTAATTCCAATACTCAATTAAAAGCAAGTATTTCAAATGAGCCAGTCAAGTTGAAAATTGATTAATTAATTGGATATATGTGGGCATGGCTAAATGTTAAATCTAACTAGAAATCTTCCATGGAATATCAAAATCGAGGAATATGGTTTCCCATCCCTGACGCAGAACGATTAGCCCATTATAAGCCAAGGGGGAATTTTTATTTTCCACCGAATATAATAAAAATTGAATAATTTTAGCGCAGTGCAGGTAACAAATATCGTGATTTTTTTTTAGTTCAGACGAAAGATGGCATGGATCAGCAAGAGGAATTTACAATCAGTAATATTGGCCGAGGTTTACCTCAAGTCGTTCAACTATTTAAATAGAAGGGGGTTAAGTGGGCTAATTTCGTTTTTTCATCGGCGCTCTCTCTCTCTCCGATTAACGATAAGCGTGATGTGACCACCAGTGCTGCCGATTACGCTTTTTTCCCGTCAGATCTGGCTTTTTTTAAAGACCAGATGCGGGAAAAATTTGTGAATTGCGGTAAGCGGGAATTCTGCATTTTGTATAATTGTGTTTCGGTTTTCTCAGCTTTTTTAATGTTGCCACCGGTTATTTAGAGGGTGTTAAAATGTGGCTGGTAAGCCATACAAAGCCTTTAAATTGACTACGAAGTTCCACATAATTAGCATGATTGGAACGACCATTGGGTTATGAATGCGAATCAGAAGCTAGCCCCACAGTGGATGAGTTAAGAAAAATTATATAAAATACATATTAAATATCGCTTTAATACGAAAATGTTAACACCATTATTTACGCTTTTGTTGTTTGAAAATTTTCAGCTTTTTTTTTAAATTTAGAAACAGCTTTTTTTTCATAAAAAGTTGGCAGCACTGGTAAGCACAGTGCACCTTTGTAAGTGTATGTGTCAGCTAGGAACTATCAAAATATACGAAAAAATATTATTTTCGTTTCGTCACTGCGCGGAAAGTGCTTCCGAAAGTTTTAATCAACGCCCCGGTAGTCCGCCCATCGAGTAAATGCGGTTTTGGTGATGTGCAAAACGAAAGCAGAAGACATTTATGGTTGTTAAATTTTACTTACGGCGCACGCACACATACACACACGCACCGCTTGAGAGAAGCAGCAGCACACACAACCAGCCATCAGCAAGAGGAAGAGACGCAGCAGCGCAGCGAAAAAGCAACGAACGAGGAGACAACGACGTCGGTTGACTGGCGGCGAGGAGGGCAAGCGACGAGGAAGACCATCAACTGTAAATTTGCGAGGTGAAAAATAATGCGAGTGAAGGTTTCCTTTAGCTGAGCGCCGAAAAGTTCATAAATCTCGTGTCCGAGTGTGTTTTTTCATGAGCATTTCGTGGCCAGGGCCCCGCACCGCCAGCTATTTTCTTTTCTGTGATGCCAACTGCGCGAGTTATTTGCTAAAGAACCAGACGCGGGGGATAATTCCTGTGGATGCTGTCGCGCGCCGAAATCGCGCGAAAAAACAAATTTGAGCCAAATTCTGAAGCTTACGCCTACGCGGGGTCTAGCTCAGTCGGCGTGGGGGCATGTGGGCGTGCCGGCGCAATAGCAGCTGTATTTCGGCTAAATTTAGCCATCGGTAGTCGACGGAGAGAAAGGACCGACCGACCGACCAAGCGTCCTTGATAAATCGATTGGCAAACCGGAAGCGAAACAACGAAAGTAATGAAAATAGTCGAAAGCTGCACATGTAACGGCAAGGGGGAAGGGTATCCTGGAGAGGGTATCCGATCCGAGTGCGGGAAATGCTTGTCGCGCGCAAAGAGTTCAAGTTAAAGGCATACACATGTACATATGTATATGCATGAGCAAGTGAATATTGATTCCGATTCGACTAATTCCAATTGGTGCTTCTTCCCTTGCAGGACACGCATCTCTTGGCGGCAGAAGAGAGCAGACCGACAGCCAATTCCTCCCAACGCCAGCACACACACAGTATGTTCAGTAGAAATGGGCGGATTCCTGGATAAGCCGAAAACCGCCAAACACAATGACCACGGAGAGGGCAACAAGCTGCTCTTCGGCGTCAGCTCCATGCAGGGCTGGCGCTGCGAAATGGAGGATGCCTACTATGCCCGCGTGGGGCTAGACAATGCCCTGAACGACTGGAGCTTCTTCGCGGTGTTCGACGGGCATGCCGGCTGCAAGGTGTCGGAGCACTGTGCCAAGCATCTGCTGGACAGCATTGTGCACACGGACGAGTTCATAAGCGGCGACCATGTGAAGGGCATACGCACTGGCTTCCTGCGCATCGACGAGGTGATGCGCGACTTGCCCGAGTTCACCAAGGATTCCAAATGCGGCGGTACCACCGCCGTGTGCGCCTTTGTCAGCTCGACGCAGGTGTATATCGCCAATTGTGGGGACTCTCGTGCCGTGCTGTGTCGACAGGGGGTGCCGGTGTTTGCCACGCAGGACCACAAGCCCATTCTGCCCGAGGAGAAGGAGCGCATACACAATGCCGGTGGAAGTGTGATGATCAAGCGCGTGAACGGCACCCTGGCCGTGTCCCGAGCCCTTGGCGACTACGACTTCAAGAACGTCAAGGAGAAGGGGCAGTGCGAGCAGCTGGTATCACCCGAGCCGGAAATCTTTTGCCAAAGCCGCCAGGACACCGACGAGTTCTTGGTGCTCGCCTGCGACGGCATCTGGGATGTGATGACCAACGAGGATGTGTGCAGCTTCATCCATTCGAGGCTCAAGGTGACCAGCAATCTAGTGAGCATTGCCAATCAGGTGGTGGACACTTGCTTGCACAAGGTGAGTAGTGCTCTACTGATCATACCAGCTGGTCTCTGTCTCTGGCTCTGACACCAAATCTCTTTCTTTTGCGATCACAGGGCAGCCGCGATAATATGAGCATCATTATTATTGCCTTCCCCGGAGCACCGAAGCCAACCGAAGAGGCGATAGAGGCTGAGCATCGGCTGGAGAAACAAATCGAGAAGATCACAAGAGGTTGTCTAAGTCGTCTACTCTGTTTATAACTAATCGTTAACTATTGATCTATGGCGTTGTAGTCTCTGTGTGTCTCTCTCTCTCGCCCCCTCGAAAGTACTCCATTGACGCGCGCGGTCAGACGAAATACGTATACATTGTACCTTAAAAGTAACAAGCCCATACTCGTACAACAGGGAAAATACCCCCAATCTGTCCCTTCCCAAGTGGCTCAAATAGCTCATCCTTAGATAGTCATGTTTCTGCATATCCGGCAATTCAAATGCCTCCCGATGATTCCAAAGAATAGTTCCTTCCAAGTAGATCGAAATCCAACCTAACCAAAACATTGCCATTACCAATGCCACTCAGATATATATATATATATTTGTATATAGTTATGTAAATGTCCTACTGTGTGCGTGCCTGTGTGTGTGTGTGTGTGTGTACCTTACCTATATCCTATCGCTAATGCATAGTAAATAACCGTATAGCGTGTTGGTTTGTCATATCTGCTGGCTGTGCGTGCCGCTGACCCGAAAAAATGATTGTGTGTGTGTGTGTGTGTGTGAATACGAACTATATAGTATTATTTATACACGTATCTGTGTGCTACAGCAACTGCCAAAAGCGTTCCATGTATGCGCGAAATCCAGCCCATTTAGTTGTAGCATTACATAAGCATACAACCTACCTATCCCCCAAAGAGCGACCATAGATATTAACAATTATCGATGAACCTGAGCCCTTAAGTTAAGTAGTCAATTGACCCGTCTGCATATACATACACAGCTTTGTATATACTGATACCCACTGATGACGCATGCCCCGATGCAAGTCAATCAAAGAATATTGCAATCTCAAACGAGCCCAGGTATTGACGACACTCAAAATAAATAAGAACCCTTGGAATTGATGTAACAAGTAGGCATAGCAAATTAACACTTAGTTTCTAAGCGAAACGAGTTCAGAGAAGAGAGCCCCCAAAGTAGATATTTTTTGTAAAATTTGTTGGGAAAGCCTTTAAAGGAACTATTGACTTTATCCTGGTACTGCCGAAACAGATATATTTTTACTAAAAAAGTACCCGCTCAGAAGGCAGAGTCGATTCAGTTGAAGTATTATCTCCCAATTGAATTGAATGAATATGTACCGTACATATACACAGCAATAATAGGATATCTGTAGATCTCTAAGAGTTTAGTGATGTGACGCCCACAGTATTCGTGACACCCAAGTGAATTTCGGCAAAATGTCCCTGGCAAAAGGCCGAGGAGAGTGTAGACGTGACCTTGCTGATAAACATAGACAAATACTTTAATCCAATTGTATACAATATGATTTACACATAGCATATATAACATAGAATATACAGTATAGTAAATAGTAAACAGCATGCCACGCCCCACCACTGGTCAAAGTAGATAAATAATTACAAATTTATATAGTTGTATAGTCGTATATTGCATCTAACCAAAGATGATGAAATACTCGAATGTCCAGACGAATTACCATTACTAAAGTAGCCTAAAGTAGTCCAGTAGTGTAGGAGGGTCTTGAATGTTATACACAAGTAGGTTTTAAAGAAAAGCAAAAGCAAAAGCAAAACGAAATTGTAAACCTTATGCTCACCAATTGTTGTGCTCGTTGTAATCGAAAGCAAGAGTTTACTTTACCTTATTTTACTTTACCAATGATGATCCAATGAGATCAACGTATGACTGCACACTGTACGAAGTCATGTACTAGAGCAATAACTCTGAGACCTGCGGACGTCCGTTCGGGGGTCCAGGGGCATATAGCAGTAGGTGTAAGGCAGCCGCCACGTCACACGTGGCACTCGACACTCCCACATCAAAACAAACATACTCAATAGATTAATGACTCACCAAAACCAATCTCCATGGCTAAGCAAGAAAAATATAAGTTAAACGAACGATTCGAAAACCAAACAAAAGTGTGTGTCTGCTTTTCTATTGGATTCAGCCTTCAGTTCTCCTTCTCATTTTGTTTTCTGCATTCGCTGCTTTCCATTTGATTTCCACACTGCTCGAACACGCAACAACATCAGACCGAACTCCAAACAGCCAACAAGCTAATGCCTTTTTCCAGTCTAGTCTAAAGTTTCCCTTTCGTTTCACACAAGTTCAGAATATTTCATTTGTAACACCATCCATTTTCCACCAGAGTTTATATTTTCAAGAGCCAGCTCTCCAACCAATGCCCGATCAAATTCTTTAAAGTAATTTACCAAAAAAAAGAGCACATTTTAGCTGCGCGCGTTGTTCCGTTCTTTAATGGTTGTTGTTCTTCGCGCATCGTACTGCAAATCCAAAATATTTGACGCATTTGAATTGAAAAGTTTGCCAGAAAATAGGCTGGCGCATAACCCAAATGGGCGTGTCAAAGACCATGCAAGAACAAGAAACAGAAACAGAAAGCATTACAAATTTTAAGATGTGTGAGCATAAGGTACGTCTATAATTTGTAGTTTGTAAATATCGAAAGCAATTTTTGTAATTTCGTTATCTCGTTTATCTTATCGATTGATTGATTGATTGGTTTGATTTTATTTTGCGTACCACATGCCTCCCAGTCCAGTCCAATCCACACCCACAACCCTGTCCAGATCCAGCCCCAGACATATAAAGAGATTTCCTCCCCACATCCTGACGGATGACTGATATTGCATGCTCCCCAGACGACCAAAGAAACTAATTCCAATTGAAATCAATTTTCAAGTTTATTTTTCCATATATACAAACATTTCTTTTCTTTCATATATATGAATTCCTGGTCGCTACAGTTCGATAGGCTACTGAAAAATATTCAGAATTGGAATTAGGACACATCCCCAATCCCATTTTCCTCATTAGATTAGATCTCTTTGTCAGGATGATACACTGCTCTGATGTTTGACCACTTTACCATGTTTTTTTTTTGTTAGTCCCTCAGTTTCCAAGCGCTTAATACAGCCACACATTTTGCATTTTAGTTGATAATTTGTACCAAAAAGTTTCTAAAAATATATGTATATTGCATTTGCTTTGATGTAGCTTCAATTTGTAATTCGATCGTATTTTATTATGAACCATTTATGTACATACATATACATTTATTAATACAAACTCTCGTAGGCTAAGATCTGGCATTTGCCCATTGACCAACGTCCATTGAACACTGTTTATTCTCTGATTTGTTGCAGACGAGATAGAGTCTAACCAGATTACCGATTACCTGGATCTGCTGAAGTGTATGCAGAACAAAGACGACATTGAAGGTCTTCCACCCGGCGGCGGTTTGCAGTCCAAGTGAGTGTGGCGGATCATGTCCCAAAAATAAATCCCATTGATTGATAATCGTTGTGTGCTTCCCATTGCAGATATCACGTTATCGAGCGCACATTCAAGCAAGAGTTTCCGGATCGACCATGTGAAGTACGCAATCTTTTTTATAATCTATAACCTCCGCTTGCCGCGCTTTTGCCACTGCTAACACACGTTTTGTTATCGCTTATCATCATCAATATTCTATTTGAATTGCTTTCGTACTTATAAGTCGGTAGATCGGTCGTTCGTTGGTAGCCGTCCCATCAGCCGAGGACTTGATTTACAGGATATATCACTCGCACTGGCAGTCGACACACACCATACCCATTGTTCATTTGATCCCATATTGTACTCGTATTCGTTTGCATGTCATTTGTCGGTGGGCAGCTCCCAAGTAGTTACGCAACCGATTAACCATTGTTCAACCGACCGAAAGCTATGTTTACCTATGTATTCTCTTTCTTTTATTTCTAGCTGTATGCATTTGAAGATATATGAGTTTTGTAATACCTAATATTGTTCATTTCCAAATCAACTGTAATCAATCAATCAATCAATCAAACAAACAAACAAACAATCAACCAACCAAGCAACAAGTGAACAAACGATAACTAAACACTTCCTCAGCTTCATATATTCTAAATGTAAGGCAAATCCTGTCGTCCTCCCATGCCACACACTCCTCCAGCCTCACATCCTGTCTTTGTCTTGCTTTTACTCATTTCGCTTCGTATCGAGATTTACAAAATGCAGAGCTTCTTGCACGTACGCTCCACTTAATTCTGCATGTTACCTGCCTCTATGGGCTTCTTTAATCCTCAACATCCCCATGTATTCCGCCTGCTTCCTGGCTGTGCCCGCCGCCGTGTCTTCTAACGCTCCACACTCCCGCCCATCAGTGTTAATAATTGTGATCTTGTGTTTCTTGCAGAGCCCAACGCATTGAGTTGCAGATAAACCTTTAAATAGAAACCAGTTAAACAAACGCAGCAAACCTGAACAGAAGAAAGATCTTAAATGCCACACACACACCACACCCACACCCACACCCGCGCCCACAAACAACATGAACGAAACGATGCGAAACAAACAAAACACACACCAAACAGTTTTCTACTTTGATAAACGCTAAAGAAAAACCTACTAATAATGATAATAATAAGCATTACGATACATTTATAGTTTATATGAAAAGGCCTGTCCTGTCTGTCAGCCCCCTCCACACTCAACAGTACCACAGCCACACACCCACGCGGACACACGAGAACACAATTTACGAACCGAACCTATACTCCAAATGAGTTCTAAAATAGCACTCAGAGAGCAGAGAAATTCAATAAGATGCAGCGAATGGCTCAAAGCCAGCAACAGCAGCAGCAGCAGCACCAGCAACAGCACTACTCCACTCCACACCACACCACACAATAAGGATGCATAATAAATAATCATTTAATAAATAACCCAACAGGAGACACACCTGTCTGTCTGAATGATTGGCCCCAACCACAGACCACGGCCAGCCAGCTCTATGTGAATGTTTTATCCTCAATATCTGTGTCTGTGTGATCTATCGTTCCGTCACCTCTCATTAAAAAAGCAATCATCAAACAAACTGTCTATAATGTGCCCGCCCGCCTCTGAGCTCCTCCAGTTTAGTCGCAAAAGAGAGGAGAAACTTCTAAGAGAAAAGCGCGAATTAAAACTTACATTTAAAGCGAAGTGAAATCATTTTGAGGAAGGATAATACGGCGAGAGGCCCTCGCCGCGAAACATTTGTGTACAAGAACGTTTATTATTTCAACAAAACTATGTATTAATATTGATTCCGAAACCATGCGGACTTTTGTAAGTTGTAAAATGTTTGTTACTGAAAACACTTTTTGTTCACTTTTATATATGTATATGGAAAGATGTCGCCAGCCTATTGCGAACACTTAATAATGTAAAGTAAAGAGTAAAATTAAAGAGTAAAAATGTTAAACTAAAGAAAACAAAAAAATTGAAAAACCAAACTAGCAAACAAACCTGTAACTATCTATATATGGAAAAGCGAAAAAGTAAATCCTAAACCTTAAGGAAAACAAAAGAAAACGATTAAGAAAATTTACAAAAACAAAAAAAAAAACAAAGAAACCCCACAATAATGTCCGATCTGAAAGAAACGAGAATGAAAGCTAAGAACTATTAATTTATAAGCAAGTTGATGATGGAACCTTGAGAGAGAAAAGCAAAATTACGCTCGAGTTTGTAGTAAATGTTGATACAAGAAAAACCCACTGCGATCTGTCCGGACTTATTGGTATTCCCATTTGGGCAGCTAATGGGAACTACTCTTCGTTTAGCTGCACCGTGTACCAGTCGTATCACCTCCAGAAACGGCAGGTGTTGTCCTTGGACGCCGTCAGGATCGCGTCGCCCGCATAGCTGTAGGCACAGCTGAAGACCTCGGCCTCGTGCCCGGCCAGCACCTGGGAGCAGTGGCCCGACTCGGTCAGCCACAGACGGGCCGTGTTGTCCGCCGAGGCGGTGAGGAGCATGCATCCGCTGGGGCTGAAGCACACCTTGGACACCTCATCACTGTGCCCCGCCATCAGCGACAGCATCTCCAGCTGCTCGGAGGCAGCTGACCCGTCCAGGGCCCAGACCCTCGCCGTGCAGTCGCTGCTGCAGGTGGCTAGAAGTCTGCCCGCCGCATCGAAGGCCACGTCCAGCACCTCGTCGCTGTGCTTGGAGACCAGGTGCAGCTCCTGATCCAGTCGGCGAATGTCCCAAAGCCGAGCCGTGTGGTCCAGGGAGCCCGTGGCAATCAGCAGTCCACTGAAGTTCCACACGCAGTTCGAGAGCTCGGCGCTGTGGCCCCGCAATCGATGGCAGCAGCTGTTGAAGGAGTTGTTTGCTACCAGGATTCAGAGCTCAGCAGAATCTCCGTACTCACCTCTTGGTGCGTGTATCCCAGATGGCTGCCGTGTGGTCAAAGGAGCCCGTCAGCAACATCTGCCCATCGCGATTGTAACGGGCGGCAATAACCTCGGCCCCGTGGTGGGCAAGCTGCTGCAGCTCGTGGGCCGTTTCCACATCATATATGCGTGCCGTGCCGTCCATGGAGGCTGTGGCAATGGCCTTGCCATGCAGTGGATGGAACTCGGTTGCCACCAGCTCGGCTGTGTGGCCAAACAAGGTGCAGAGGCACTGCCCGCTGCTGGCAGACCAGACCTTTGCGGTGCAATCAAAAGAGCCGGTCACGATCTTGTCGCTGCAATAAATTGAAAGTGCAGAATGGAGGCCAGTGAGTCATCGCGGGACCAATACCTACCATCGCGGCGTGTTGAAGCCAACGGAGAAGACCACATTGTCGTGTCCGGTCAGGATGTGCTCCACTTCGGCCGTCTGGGTATCGATAACGTGGCAGGTGCGATCGTAGCTGCCCGTGAGGCACCGTTCCCCACTGCGGTCAAAGCACACGTTGGTCAGCGGCAGGATGTGCGAGGTGTGGCACTTGTGCTGGTAGAATTTCTTCTTGATGGGCTCCCGCAGCTTCTGCTGTAGCTTGCCCAGCGCCAGCTTCAGGGCGCTGAATGTGTTTTGGGAACTGGACACGCTGACACTTGCGGGAAGGCAGGGTGACGCCTGGTCGTGGTCATCCTCCGACGGCTCTTCCTCCGCCTCGGCTAGTGTCTGGAGGAGGATCTTGTCAGCCAGCGGCTCAATGTTTGTTCTGGTCAAAGAATGCTGTGTGAATTCAGGGTCAGGGTCCCACTCCACGCCACGCCCTCTACTTACTTGGCATCTAGGTCAAGCAGATCAAAGTGACGCACTCGGTCACTGCCCTTCGCCGTGCGGTAATTAATGGCCAGACCTGAGACAAACGAAATATCCAACATTAAATGATAAATCGGCTCGATGACCTTTCCCACCTGGCGGATAGTAGCGCAGGAAGATTTTGTTGGCGCTCATGCTGACGCTGTTCCGACTAACGACTAACGGACCGAGAAATTCCTTCAGTCAGAGGTTGAAGTTCAGTTGCCAGTTCGTTGCCAGTTAGCTGACCTGCTTTAATTCGCGTTGCATTGGTTTCGACTCACTGCCAGGTGGGTGCCATGCCAAAGCCAGCCAGCGTTTGATCGATTCCGTGTGCTAGGTCTATGCCGGGGTCTGGCACGCTAGCAGTTCAAGGATACAATATTGTGGGATTCCGAGAAGGAATTGGTAAGCGACTTTAAGTTGTCTCTCAAAACTTGTCTAAATATCTTTTTGTTTTGATTTGAATTTGTGTTTGAAATGCATTAAGTGGTTACCCTTTCCCCAGTTCTCACGTCCCGTCCTTTTTGTCTATCCTTATAACGCAGCTTTTTTGTAAGAAAAAGCTCTCTCGTAGCCAAGTTCTCGACCCGCTTTGGGTCTGTAAGTCGTGTAAAATGGTGGAATTTATGTACCAATGTGTTTGAGGGTTTCCCGTGGATCCCATGTCAACTCATATACCTTCCTGGGCCACTTCCAGCTTTAACACGAATAATCTGTTCATCTAAAGGAATTAAAGTAGTTCTGAAACGCGCAATCGCTTCAGTTAGATTAACCTTTCCAGCCAGGCCGTCACACGTTACGTTATCTCGCTTCACCCTTGACCTATGTGTGCTCTTTGGCGAACCTAACCCCTTGGCATTTGACATTCCACTAAGGCGACTAGCCAAATGGTCTCTGGCCATTAAACCTAATTAGCCTGTTTAAGGCGATTGCCTTGGTGGGACTGGGACTGGCACTGGCACTGGGATTGGATGTGGAGGTGGAGGTGCTGGGACCCCAGGGGCCAATTGGCTGTCGACACCTGGCAGCTGGCATTTTTAACGGATTTAACATATGTCTGACACTCAGAGGCTGTGGGGCACGCACACCACCCACAACCTCAATTAGATTGTCATGCCTTACGTGTCCGCACCTGTCCTGTCCTTAGCCTCGTTTCGGCATTTCGAGTAATTTAATTTGGCCGGTAATCGTTGTGATGGGTTGGGGGCAGTCGAGTGAATTGTCTGACAGATACAGGACGACAGAGTGGAAATCAAGGCAGACACCAAAGGAATGTCCATTACCCACACGAACAGGAAAATTGCCAGCGGAGGAGGGCGATCGCGGGGGCGGCGACATGGCCAATAATGATAAGTAATGATTAGACATTATCGCGCCCAATTTTGTGGCATGGCAGCCACAACTGAAAGCGACAATGTCCAAAACAAATAAAGTGGCACTGTGGAAAACTAGACAAAGAACTGGCGGGAATCGAATGGAAGATGGCGGAGCGGAGCGGAGAGTTTGTGTCTTTGTTAATAATACAACATTTCATTGAACTCCTATTGAAAGCCGAGAAACAAGAATGGGACTTTGGACTGGGCAGAAAGGGAGCATCCTTATACCTGAGAGCCTACATCCTCCCACTCCCGCCTATCAATCATCTGGGGGTCGCACACTCTGCACAATTTTCCGAACAAAAGCAACAGCTGTCGCCCTGCCCTGCCCTGCCCGGACATTTCATGTCTTCATTTGTATGCCAACTGTAATTTGGAGAGGCCCACAAGACTGGGCACAGAACGGAAGCTGGAAGGAAATAAGAGCCGAATAAATGAGAGTACGACTGAGAATAAAATCAATTTAAAATCCTATAAAACGCTTTCATAAACAAAACCAGAGGAAACAAAGCAATGCTGCACAGTCGGGGGTGCAGTCAGAGGCAGAGAGCATCGGGAGGACTTAAATTTATGCTCAATAAATTTTTGTTGATTTCCGGCAGGCGGCTTCATTTCGGCACTCGTGGAGAGATGTACATATGTATGTATGCGCGGATGAGCCATGAAAATGCGGCGTTGCATAAATTATAGGCACACAGCACCCATATGAGAGCCGCTACCTTTTGGCAGCACAACAAAAAATAAAATGGGAGGGTGGGCTCCGAAGCCGCAGCCATAGATACCCTAGCAAATCCATTGTTCCAATGTGATATCGTAATTTGGATGAGCTAAAAGGAAATCCGATCGTTTGGTCGTTTATCCAAGAACAGTCCTATCTTCCAGGCTGTTCAGAAAGGACTCCTTCTCTGCCACACACACACACATCTTCCCTAAGTGAGATAAACTGGTATTCGAAAAGCGAAAAGAATATAACTGCCGCATTTGATGCGTGTTCGTTCGACAGTTTGCGGTCTGAGAGTCGGGTTCCGTTCGTCCGTTGCGTTGCCCATCCCGAGGCATGTTGGCTAAGCAAATTATGCTTAAATGGCATAAACTTTAGGAGACTACGGCTTCTAGCCGATGGCCTAACCGTATTAGGGAGGCGGGTTAGCGACCCCAGACCTGGGACCTGTCGCTGAGCGATATATAAACAGATTCTCGGCTTGTGTTTGACAGAGCGACATAAAATTCGATTTTTGTTTCCTCTTCCGCCTGCCTGCCCTGTCCTGCCCTAGCCCAGCCCTGCCCCGTCCTGCCCCGTCCTGCCGTGTGGCTTCTGTGTGTGGGGGTCCGGACTAAAAGGAGTCGTTAGTGCCTCTCTAATTGGGGAGAGAGACGGGCATTGGAGAGGGTGGACATCAAACGGTTGGTAATGGAATTGCATCCACTAGAACCATTTTCACAGATTTAGGCCAAAAACTGCCGCTGGATGGCGGCTAAAAGTTGGGCATACGCAAACACAGTGTTGCACTGTGTGCGAGTATGCATTTAGAATCAGAGCCATGTTTGCGAGTATTTAGAAATCGAGAGTTTGGGATTTATTTATTTGAGTTCATAGAACATTTGACGTGTCATTCCCTCTCGGATGGAATCTGCAATTCGTTTTAACTTTTGTAAGTGAAATCCTTTAAGGCTTAAAGGCATCTTAAAATAGAGTCCCTGGCAGCAGATACGAGTGTACCAACACACAATTCTCTAGTCCATAAACAACCTACAACCTGAGACTGTGAGAATCCTCAGCATTTATGAGGCATTCTGTGGCTTAGCCATCGGAAAGTTTATGACTTTGATAAATTAAATTGGGCTTGGTCTAAACACACACAAACACCTATCCCTTGGCTTACGAATATGTTTGAATATATCAAAAGGACCTGGACAGCGCCTGGCAACTGGGCTAAAGTTTATGGCCCGGCGAGAAAGTTGTGTTGTGTGCAGCCTGTAGACCTTAAACCATTTATGCCCAATCGAAATGCAGACGCATCGAATTGTTGTAAAATTTCATAATACTCCATCCGCTGCCCCACTGCCCCACTCCCCACAACAGGCCCTGTGTCTCGTGTGCTCAGGTTTTTGAAGTTTTATTGTGGGCTTTATTAAATGGCAGGCTGAAGTTTGGCAACAACATTCTGTGTGGTTTTAGCGGTCACATCAAGTATACGCACCATAAATCAGGGCCAGGAGCAGCAGAGGCTCCGTGCTCCATGCTGGCCCCGGGATCTGACCCAATGACGTATTAAAGGCATTACAATCGCTCTTAAATCGCCAACTTGGCCGTCCGTCATAACGGTAAGTGGTGCTTAAAATGAATTATGCATTGCCGGTGTGGATATTATATATATATTTACAATATAAGGGTTTGCCAGCCTCCCTCGATGTGGCTAAATGAATGAGCGGATGTGTGTACGGGCCCGAGAAACGATTGCGCCCACATTCGGGTGCACAGATTGCCGGGCAGCAGCCAAAGAGATGAATGGCATGTTAATTTGTGCGCATTATATTGGCTATTTATCTCCGAGTCTCTGAGCTCGACTTACGTGTTGAGGTCCAGGTCTGGTCTGGGCTGGCCTGGGCTGGCCTTTGGCATTCGATAGCCTGCACTTGACAGTGAATGACGAAATAATTTACCCATAGTTATGCAATCGCTTTTTCTGACCCAGCCATTCAACAAGTGACAACAAGTGCCGACAAGTTCGATCTGATAATCTGTTTGTTTCTCTTTACCATTGCAGAACGATCCAATCACCTACTTTATACCCCTGTAATTATATAAACAACGATCTGTACAATCGATACCAGTAGCATGCCTGAAGGTAAGTTTATGTATCAAACATGATTATTGATACGAACTAATCCTCTGTCTGTTCTTGCGGCTGTCATTGGGATAAAGGCATTCGAAATGTTATCGTAAATTATAGAATGGAATCCATTAATGCGCACAGACATAGACAGATAGAAGCAGAGGGAGAGGAAGTGGAAGAGCTAACATTCATATATTCAAAATTCATTTGCCCCTAATTGTATGCAATGGAAAATGTGCGTGCAATTTATGCAAACAAGCGTCGTCCGTGGGTGTGTGTGTGCTCTCTGATTCCATGTTTGCAAACGACTATTTCTGCTACATATTTCATAAAATACATAGTGCATCTTCCGAGCGAGTTCCTGCTAAAACTGGCATTTAAATACGATTTGGAAAGTTGTCTAGCGAAACTTTTCCCAGAATATTTGACACAGCTCTCTAGCAAATTGTTTGCTAGCTCTCTAAGTGGCCCCAATTCAAATTAATTCAACCAATAAAATGGCATAAATTATACAAATCATTGCTACACTTTATTATAGCCCAGAATGATTTATGCGCTTCAGATACTCGAGGAAATGAGGCACTTTCGACCCCCGGGCCAGAGTGCGAGTGCAGGAACGTCTGGGGTCCCAAATATGAATTTAATTAACATTAATTGGCAACATATTTTTACTTTGCACCTGTGCCGGCAACAAAACTGAATTATAACCGAGAGGAAATGGTCGAGTTAATTGCATATTACGTATACGCCATCCGTGCCGCCACAAGGGCGGCTGTGGAGTGTTGTTATTCCGTTTGCCTCTTGTTTGGCCCGAGCTGTTGGCGCTTTCTCTTTCTCTTTCTCTTTGCTTTTGTTGGCCACACTTGTGCTTATGGCCAAACTTTTCTGGTTTGGCTGGCAAAAGTTCTGCCATTGGGCGCTGTAGATTGGGATTTTTGTGATTCTGCAGAGCTCTGCTTCGAATTCAATGAAATCTGTTGGACCGCAAAGACCGCAACTTTCGGCAGCCATCTCGATCTGCTGTGACTCTGTGCTCTCCCCCCGTCCCCCTCCCCCTCTCCAAGCTGCAATGCAGTGCAACTCAATCAACATTTATTACACATACGCGCCGTGGTACATCTAAGGGAAGGAGCGAAACCATACTGGAGAACTTCTGGTCGAGCTGTTGTTCATTTTCAATTCGTTTAATGGGTCACTTGGGTGTGCGGTGCTGTGCGGTGCGATGCGGGGCCAAAACTTTTCACGAGCTGGCAAACAAGCCATAAAAGTAAATAGCCAACGGCGCTGACGATGTCGACTCTGTCGGGAAGTAGTTGGGATCGAGAGCATGTGAAGTTCTCGGTTTTCTTGTTAGGTCTTGTGGTACGCCACAAAAGCGCACGCAACCGCACACCTGCAACATTTGTATGCGGCTCGGCGGGGCAGAGCTGAAAATCTGCCAGTCTGCTAGTTCGCCAATCTGCCAATCTCTTTAGTCGGCCACCTTCCATATAATCGGGAATTTAGACATTGTTGGCATTCGTGCAAAATGATATTTGAGAAAGATAATCGCCCTAATCCAATGATATCCCCTCGACACACACACCCAGTGAGAGTGGGGGGGGTGCCGGGGTGAGTCAGTCACTCGACTGCTCGTTCCCAGGGCACGGAGCTCCTCTCACGTCCTCGGGACACCCGCCTATTAAGCTCACTTTCAAGTCAGCCTCTGGCGTTTGTAAAATAAGCTTAGCTGCCACCCGCGACCCACCCACGGAGTGTGTCTGTGCGAGTGTGTTTGCTTAGCTCCTGCACGTTTGCCTTTATAGTATTTTGTGGCTTGGCTTTTGGGGCGCATGCAACACCTAAGCACGCAGCGCCAGGGCCCAAAGCCATTCAATTCACTCAACTCACGACTGTACCAACTGAGCGGCGGTGGTGTTGGTGCCACTCGGTTTTATATTCAGTTCTCTGCCATCTAGATTGGTTCTTAAAAAATCTGGGCTTTTTCCTCTTCTTTAATATCACTATAAAATACTCGTAATATCTTTATTTGTTTCCAAGCTATCACATTACCATCTACGATCACCTGGGATAGGCTCCTAAAGATAGCCTTCTACCACACTCCTTATCTGCAATAGCTAATATTTCAACAGAACCAAGACGATTCCCAATTCTGGGGAAAGCACATCATTTGCTAATCATTCAATGCTTATAAATGATTTCGGTAGCATGGCAATTTAGATTGAATCGCATTTACTCGAATATAAATTTCCGCCCATATATCTGCCGGATACGAGGCGATGCCTGGCTGTGCCTGTCCGCTTTGTCACATTTTAATCGCTATCCGGAGTAAAGTGAGTTCTGAGCTGGAAGCCAACACAAAGTGCACGGGGAGTGGCGGGGGCTGGCACAGAATAGCCGAGATACTTTCAATGGGGATTACAGATTACAGAATGGCCCGATAAGCGTGCCATGGTCGGGGGGTCTCCTGCCTCCACAGCGTATGCAGGCGGCTTCTGGCCCACTGCAGCACTCCAGCACTCTTCACTTTGGTGGACGTATAAATACATATGCATACATATATGTATAGTATATGTATACATGTGTGGTATATGGGTTTTTTTCGTAAATTTATTGCGTATCATCAAACGGAGGGGGCGAAGGTTTGGCTGCCGCCACAGGCTGCCACCTGGCGACGCAGCGGCACAACTCGTTCATGTTGGTACGTTAATTGAAATTCGTGGATCCCAGGTGGGGCGTTCATCCATCGACAAGGCCGTGGGTTGGGGTCGGCGCTGGGGTCGGGACCGCGACCAGGACCATGAACGAGGCTTCAATTTATGCGCACATCCTACGTGCCCCCGTGTGCATGTCCTGTTCTGCTTGCCGCATGCCTGGTTTTACGGTGCTGCCTGTTGCCCATCCAAGTTATTCCCATCCACCTCCGCCTCCTGCACACAGGACTGCAACGTGTTGAATTACATAATTTAAAGTTTCAGCTCCAGCTGCAGCATAATCCCGTGCAGAGATTGCTATTGCTGCCAACAAGTGTCACACACATGGTGCACGTGGACCACACCCCCTTTATTAGATCAGTGGCCCCCGGCCCCTGGCCACGGGTCTGCGGTGCAGGGAGAAACTTTCCTTAACACGAACTTTGCTCGGGCACCGCCTGGCCAGAGCCAAAGCCAAAGCTAAAGTTGGAAATGAAATTCCTGGTGCAAACTCCTGGCTCCTGTTCCTGGGGCTATGGCAAACAGGAACTTGTCGGCCTGTCTAACCCTTGCACCGCTCCGTCGGCCCTCATCAATATCCTGGGCGGGGCTGGGGCATACGTAATATGCAAATGTAATCAGTGCCTACATTTTATGTTCCTTCCGATGAGCGATGCGATGCGATGCGATGCCTGCAAGTGCGAGAGTACCCCGGATTCTCCTTCCGTGAGCGTGTACGTGTGCGTGTGCTCCAGTTTTATGTCCACATGCATTTGTTTATGTGTGTTTTATGTTCGAGCGCAACTTTGTGCGGCAGCCCAGCACCAGAAATACATAAAAATGTACGTGGCTGCTGTCCAGGCAGATTTGAGGTGGAACTGGAACTGGAACTGCCGCCCGGTAATACACGTTAAATGTAAATAAACTACAACAATGCTTCCCTTTGAGCCCACACACACACACAGACACACCCCACAACATGGCATGCAAATTGGTTTGTAAAAGGTCGGACTTCTGTTTCTGTGTGGATGATATGGTTGTAGCTCGTGGATCGTTGTTGGTCCAGTCAATGACTGCTCCCAAAAGGTAATCTGTGTCATCAGGTTGTTCAACGAAAGAGTCTGCTGTTAAACTTTTGAAAGCAGAAGATGTTTGAGTCAAACACTTGAATAATGAGTGCAATCGATTTGATCACCAATGCTCAAGCTTGGTGTCTCCAATAAGAGTGAGCGAGAGAGCTATGTTAACAGCATTGGAACACAGATCTGCTTCTCGGGAGACTCTTTACTCTCTTTACTCTCCTTACTTTCAATACTATTATCACTCTGTTTGAAGACCCAAGCATTGCCGCTTATCGCTCTATAAGTTCTACGAATTCGTGGGCATTTCATCTGTTATGAGTCGAAAGTTGATTGTGTGATTGGTTCTGGGGTTATTTCTTAAAATACAACCGGGGTCAAAAAGGTGTGGCAGGAACCGCTGAAATCGGGTGGATCTGTTCCATCTGTTTCTGTCGACACTCGTTCCTCGGGACGTCTCCTCGATTCGCTGTGGCTTCCCCTTTTTTATTTATGTTAGCATGCAAAACTGTTTTTCCCACTGCAGCGCGAGCCTCCTCCTCCATAGTATTTGTGGGCCTCTCCCAAATGGAAAACATCTGCATGTGGAAAAAGTTTTGGAATGCCAGTCCGTCTATCCGACTTCCCGACAGCTCGACAGCCCGACTGCCTGACTGTCGTTCCATCCGTCCATCGGAGGAAAAACAAGTGTAAAAAATGTGTGGCTATTCCTGTTCATGTCTAAACAACGCCGGCATTGTTGCTAGTCCCAAGGATTGTTGCAGGATTCAGCTCTGTGCCGTTCTCGTGGCTGTCGGTTTTAATCAATTCAAAACGAGATGATGCACAACAACACTGACAGCGGGTGCACATGGGGAGAGTGTGCCACATGTGCCCCGAAACCGGGCTGACGGCAGCGGGGAGCCATTAATGGTTTTTCCCACCCCTGCCCTGCCCTGCCCTGCCTTGAGTCCCGATGCGATCGGAATGGCACATTATTGGCTAAAGTGAGCGCATATTTCTGAAACTAAATGGGAAAATCTGTTCTGCAAACCGGCACCCGCAGGAGTTCTTCAGCGAATCCCCTTGAAGCAATTCCCATTCATGTTTTTTTATGCCATTTTTCTGGTTCGGTTCGGTGCGGGGCCAAAACACGATAGAAAAACTTTGTGTGCATGTGGTTTTCACAGGCTCTCATCTCTCAGTGCTCAGTGTTCAGTGCTCGGTGCTCAGTGCTTCTGTGTGTGAGTGTGTGAGTGTTTGTCGCTTTTTCAGTAATTGAATGCTTCAATTTAATTGGAACTGCACGCCCTGTTGATTCCACATACAAGCCGAATGCACAAGAATATATACATACATATATATAATATTGACAGCAGCACTCCGCTCCGCTCCGCATCGGATCGAATCGAATCGCATCGAGTTGAGCCGCGTGCTTGACACTTTCACGCTCACACCCACACCCCAACGAACAAAAAAAGAAAGAACCACTCACCTGTCGAAGGTAATTCCATGGAGAACAGCGCGAACGTTGACTTACGAGTATTCATGCCGCGCTGACTTGGTGCAACTTTTTTTGGCAGCTTACAATCCTGCAAATATACAATGAGTTGGGGGGAAAAAAAACCGAGTGTGGGGAGTGTGGGGGCAATGTCTGCCCTCCGTCGTAATTGCCATGGCAGCTCGTTAGCTTCAAAGAGCCGACGGCGGATGAGGCTAATGGAAGAGCTAATACTGAGGCCAATGCTAATGCCATTGGCCGCAAGTAAAGCGCCCGATGGCCACCACTTGTCGACCCGGCCACCTCGAAATTGGCAGCCTAGTCAGAATCGCCGGTGGCAGTGGCACTGGCCATCCCCGTCCACGCCCTCTGGCCAGGTAAACAACACGAAAAAAATATTAAATGAACCGCAAAATTGTGCAGCTGGCCAGCAACATCATAATGAAAGAGCCTTTGCCCAGCGCCGACGAGTGCTGCTTGTCTGTAAGTGAGTCAGCCAGATGAAAAGCTAAAAATAAATTGGCATACTTGCATCCACAGCCACAGAGTCGCAGAGTCACAGTCACAGTTCCATTGACTTGTCCTTGGGCCAGGCCAGGACAGAAACAAGGATTCATGGGATAGAACGCACTCATTACCCACTTAACCGCATTGACTTATTCATAAATTTTTAAAGCGTTAAGTTCTCATCAAGCCAAAAGCAATCCCATCTCCAGGACTACTTTCCATTGGCAGTCGTCGGCTTCCTTCATTTTATGTTGTCCCACGAAGCGCGTCCAGCCGCAGTGTTCTGGTCTTTGTCTGTATTATCCACTGTCCCTTTCCCTTTTTTACCATGCCGTGCCCTGTCTTATCCAGCACCCCCCATTCCCATCCTTGTGCGCCAGCCCGCTGTGGAGTTTGCATAGCAGCGGATGAGGATGAGGGCAAAGAGCGCCGTCGTTGCCTACTTATGGGCTGAGCAATTGTCGAGCATAAATTGGCAGGCGCTTGGAGGCCCTATACAAATAGGAAATGAATGCTTGTCAGCCGCACGTCGACTTTGTGTACTCCCTCGCCAAAGTGTTGGTATTTTTATGGAAGTCTTACACTTGAATATTGCCAACTCAGAGGAGAACTCGATCGCCCCTGTCAGAGGGTATAGGGAAAGCAGCGAAAGAAATAGTTCTGTTCCCATTTTTAGGGACACTCTCACTTAATGTTACTGCCTTGGCATCGCCATCGTAGCCACCCAGCCACCCAGACAGCCAGTCCATCCTCCGCGCCGCTGCTCACCCACCCAATCATCGACTCCCCGTTCCCATCCCAGCCACCCAATCGACGCAATTTGTATTATGCGCCTCAGCGCCTTTGCACTTAATGCCTTATTTGTATTTAATCGCGGCTTCCGTTTCAGTGGCATCGTACAGCAGCCTCCCTCCGCTCTGCTCCTCCATTCCCGTTGCCATTTCCATTCCTTTCTCCTCGATGGCTGCTCGCATCGCAGTTGTATTCAATGGGAGTTTAAGCAGAAAACTTTCAGACACAGATAGACGGAAAATGACACAATTTGCTGCTTCTTTGGCTGCCTTTTCTTGCTCCCTCCCCCTTCCCCTATCCCTTCCCCACAATCATTACTTGTCTGCCGATGGCAATGCTTGACATTCGTCAGTTTGATTCCGTTTCGCCCACTCCGATTCCAATCTCATAGTCTGCACTACTGGGCCCTATTTGATTGCCCAATGAAGCTTGGCTTCTAGCTGCTGGCTGATGGCTGCTCTTGACCAATTCTTGGAAATTTCTTCCTCTCTCTCTGAAATTTGCATGCAACTCTTGGAATACTCGGATGCTCGAGGCAAGCTCTTAAATCATCCATCAAGGGCTCTTTGGGCCGGCTAACATTGACATTCGTTAGTCAGTCCGGGGCAATTATTAAGTGTGATAATGCCGAACATGAAAACTCGGGTAATTTGGGGGCTCACCACTCCGGAAGCTCTCCATTTGTTTGGGCAGTTTAAAGTTTTCGCATTAGTCGTATGACATTTACATTTACCGTGCCTCATGGCACGGAAATGAAGGCGAGGCACAAAGGAGCACGTCAGAATGTGAGTCCAAAGGGAAGCAGGGACAGAACAGAGAGATACCAGCATAGCAGGGCGCTGCCATCCAAAGCCGCCTTGCGGTATGCAATAAAAAGCAAATGTAACGCAAAATGTTATTACGCATACGCCATGTGTGTCGCTTCGGCCGTAGCCGTCTCTTGTTTGTCTTTAAAGGTCTGCTATCCGCTATCCGCTCTCTGCTACTACCCTTCCCTCTCTCTGTGCGAGAGTCTGTGTCTGTCTGTGGCTTTGAGGTCGTTCCGAGTGCCCCCAGCTTTTAAAATGCCATTGTTTGCAGCTGCGCTTGGCTACACCCGACCCCCAGTGACCTCCTGCCCCGCTTCAGGCGTTTAACTTTAAGAGCAGACGTTTTTTGTTTTATTTTTTTATTCGCTTCTTTTCTGTTCTCCATTTTACTGCAGCTTTGGTCCAATCCCGGCTTCAGCTTCATTATGGCTTTCTAATTTATGTGACTCTCTGAGCCGGCGGCCATGGCCCATTTGATTAGTTTGCATTGCCGCAGTGGCATTTAACCAATCTGTCGACATATGCTACTTGGGCTTTGATTGATGCTCTCCCAATGAGCCGGATGTGGCTTGGATTTCAATAAAGTTTTATGCCTGCAAACAGTGGCATTTCAGCGACCCACAGGCAGGCCAGGGCAGGGCAGGGCAGGGCAGGGCAGAGCGTGTGCACCGCCCGAACGATGGAGAAAAACTTTCAAAACAATAAATCACCAATGACTGCGACGACAGCCACGTATCTCTGTCTGAGTCGGTGGGTCTGTTTGTCTGCTGAACCTGAACCTCTGCCTCTGCCTCTGCGTCTGCCCGAGGTCCTGTCCCAGATCCTATCTTTAAGGCGAGAAGGCGGCAACGAAAAAGAACAAATAGCAAGACGACTGTTCAGACAAACAACTAAATACTCTTGGGGGTTGAGAGTCTGATACATTTTCTAGGCCCTTTGAGTTGTCCCAAGGTCGACTTTGATGCATGCCCCAGCATGATGGATGAGGTTTAGTATTTATGAAATCTATAATATGTAAGTGTGGCTATTATAAGGTTTCTCCCCCAAGGGTTCGGTTGGATCCGCCAATCAACTTCAATCAACTTCGATAAAATTTAGGTTATCACTCTATTTTCTGCTGGAGAACTCTGTGTTTGGGTCAGGATGGAGTTCACATCTGTTGATAAAAATCCTATTATGGTTATTTCTTTGAATCTGGGTATAATATTCTTTGGGCCAGAATAGAGTTCGCATCTGAGCATGGAAATGCTTTTCACCTGATCATCCACTCATTTATCACAAACTCTATTAGAAGGATTGCTCTTTAAAGGTTATGCAACTCCAGATGAATGGGAAACTACTTTTCCCGAACATTGACCGAACATATGTTGTTAGGGAAGTTCCCTTATTTATATATCATCCCTCTGTTGGTCTTTAGCAAGAGCATTTCATCTGGTGCTTTGTGTGGTTCTTGCTGCTTTTTGCACTGCCATGTGAGAAGACATTTCGGATTTGCTTGAGGCTTATTCCTTCTCATGGTGGAAGCTGGGTTTCTGGAGGGGGCACAAACTGAGACTGAGACACAAACACACACGTACTTGGAATTAACACCATAAATTTTGTGGCCCAAACTATGCCTGGTATTCCTCTTTGAGCCTTCAAGGCGGAGGCAGCCAGCCGGCCATTCAGTTGGTTCTTGGCTGTGTTTGTGTCTCTTGGTCTTGGCCTGTTTATTCTGCTGCGTGTTGCCTTGCATTGTGTTGTCTTTTCCCGGGCAAGTGGAAAGAGGCGGTACGGAGTGGGACGAGTACGAGTGGCGAATGGCAAAGTAAAAGTGTTTCGGTTTCGAGCAGTTGAAAGTGGTTTTGGTTGCCCCACCGCATTTATAGAGCAAAGTTGCACCCGCAGCAGATTTCAAGTTTTTTATCTGACTCTGGCTCCGACTCTGACTCTGATTCGGACTCTGACAATGATGCTAAAGCCTTGGCGGTGGCTCTAGCCGAATCAGACTTTAGTGGCAGCCACAGACATTTGGGCAAAGTGGCTTAGTTGTTTGAGGCCGACTCTGAGCTGCTTTTAATTTATATGACCAAAAAGGTTGACACGCAGGCAGCAAAACGGAGCAGAATGAAACCGACGGGGACCCAGCAAGACAGGCAGGCCAGACGGACAGACAGACAGACAGGCAAGAGCATCTATGTACGAAGAGGAGCCATAAATTTTAGTGCTTAATCAGCGGGCGGTGGCTCTTGAAGGCTGCGAGTGGCTCTGTCGTATACGTAATGTGGACAATGGGGCGCATGAACATATTTCCTGTCACGCTTATGTCAGAGACTAAAAAGGTAACAAGGGGCTAATGCGGACCTTTAACATGCGGACTCCGAGGACTCCGAGACACAATTAACTGTCAGCAGTTTTTCCAATAATGCAAACTAATTTCAATGCCACACAAGGGGCAACTTGTAACAATGCACAACACGAATACGAATACAGATACGAATACAATTTTTCATTGAGCTGATGCGAATATAATCCCCGTGCTGGGCTCTCGGTCCGTTGGGCAGCCAGCACAATGGAAACATGGCAGCCCTTAGAATCTAATGGCATCCGATGGAGGCGATGGGGATGCCTTCCGTGGCTGCGGCTGCGAGTGCGTGTGCGTGTGCGTGAGTCTTCGGAAGCGCATTGTCAGCCCCATTAATGTTGATTATACGCTAATGTGAAAGAGCTTGGACAGTCGCCGATCCTTGTCCCAGTCCTGGTGTTGGGGTTCCTGGGATCTCTACCACAATGCAATTTAGCCGCGGCTGCGGTGGCAGCAGCAGCAGCAGCACTCGCGCAGCTGCTTTAAGTGGGGAAATGAAGTTTTTTCCCTGGAAAAACTTTGTAATTTGCATTCGCGACCGCCGCCATCGCCAGCGCCAGCGTGAGTTCTGCTCCTCCTTCCGCTCCGGCCATGGGACAGGTGTGTGTGTTGGGTTGGCTCCAGCTCCCTGGGGATAATTATAATGCCATTAGCATGTTTAGTCCACAATCAGATTTGGTTGTGGTGCTCCCCCTTGGAGTCCGCTTAAATTGGCTGCGGCCGTGGTAATCCTGTTGAGCACTCTCCGCGACTGCTTCTCATTTCGGCCCCGCTCCATTGCCATGCAAATTCTAATAGAAAGTTAAATGTTTATTTACGCAGTCAAGCCAGTGGAAAGTGGCAAGTGGTTGGGCGTGGCCGGGCGTGGCGTGGCCCCGTCCAGAGCCTCCCCAACTATTTTGTCGCATTTTGCATATTGCAAATAGCCAAAGGACACAGCTACACCCGGGTCCCCAGTTAGCCCCATGTTCTGGTTTCCCCCTTGGTAAAGCAATTTCAACTTTCCATTCGAGGACAGCCATTTCTTTTTCCGTCTTTATCCCCCACATGAATCCTCAAAGCGGATTTCATTACAGAATAGCGGGGAGCTCTGAATGCTGTTCTAATTTAAGGGACACTCAGCAGGAACACAAAAACAGCAAAAATGTGTCGGAAGCCCGGACAAACAGGAAAAGTTACGAAGAAATTTCTGCAATAGATGGCCCATATGTCACGGAAATGGGCATGAAATATTTATAGAAATTCCGTTGCACTTTTATATGATGCTGGCGGAGTGGCACTCTCCAACGAATTGTCTCTTGGATATGCAAATGGGGGGAAGAAACACTTACGGCTTGAAGGGAATAGAGTGTTGAGAGCAAGGAATCCCATTGCTGGTTCCGCCATCATTTAAGGTTGTCAAAACGAGTCGCCATCCATTTCTGCTTCCCATTGGGCCACCATTCGTTTGCAGGGGGCCCTGTCTCTGAGTCATACTGCACTTCTTGGCGGTTTCCAATTGTGGCCTCATTTCCTGCCGGCTTTCGTTTTCCAGCACGCGCCAGTGAGTTGTCGGCGACCAGGGGCGTATCCTTTGGCCATTTGGCAGGGCCACAAATCGCTGAATACCTTCTAAGGAGGGCGACCTTTGTCTGAACTTCAAGGATTTTTGTTTATTGTTGCCAGAGCCAAGAATAAATGTTGGCCCGGTCGCTGCACTAGACAGGGAGCCGGCAAGCCCGATAGAGCCCCATAGAGCCCGATAGAGCCCGGGGAAGTGGCAACTTATTTTCGTTTGCCAACGCATTGAAATCTTCCACTCGATTTGAACTCCAACTTTGCCGTTGCCAAAAACCGTGCCGGGGCTTACCCAACCCACACTGACGCGATTTTCCAGCCCCCGCACGCCCAGTGAAAACTCTAACGCATCACTAAGCGCGCTGCACGAAAATAAATTTCCACAAACTTGCAGGTGAACTTCGCTGGCAGCGCTTTTGTGGGCCTCAACCAACCTCCGTACCCGTACCCGCCACCTCCTCGCTCCCCTTCCGTCGCCCCTCGTTCCACTTTCCCTGGCACGGCTCTGTTAAAATTAGCATGTGACGGGAGGCGACTCGACGACAAACTGTTGATTCTACACGGCTTTGTGTGCGGGGGCAGGCCGCTGCTGCTCAGTCGGGCGAGGGTTCGAAGGGAAGTATCGCAGAGTCTATAACGAGCGACCTTATCGTTTTAGCATTTCACACAAAAGCCGAGCCCAGGCTTCGGTCCCCAGCCCTGGCCCTGCCCTGGCCCGAACATGGGTCCTGGCAGGGAAACTGAAACTGGGATTCATTCAACTTTACGCTAATGTCACATGCTTTGATTACAGCAGCGTGAAATTTTATTGATTGGCCGACTAACGTCACATGAATGATGGGGCCATCGGGCCATGGGGCCCGGGGGCCAGCCAGGTTCAGCTCCGTCGACCAAATGATCCGGCAGGGAAGGCCCAGCTATTGATGGCCCAAGCACTGAGCAACCCATCAGATTGGATGCACTCGATGATGTGCGCCACTCAAAGATGCTCTGACAGAAAGCTCAATACCTAGAATTTCTTTTGTGCATTTACATCTTGTCGAACATCTTTAAGAATAACGATTTTTACTTGAAAATTCTTACTTCGGTTCATTCTCTTCCATCATGCGATACGGTTTAATCTTTAGATAACACTTTTTCACACAAATTACTCGAATTGCTTAGGCAGTAAAAAGATGAATGTATGTACATATACTCGTATGCTACCAAAGCTTCATTGCTCTTGGTATCATAGCCTCCGAGATTTAGCCTCGAAGAACACCAAGATATGACCAGAGCTTCCTACTATTTCTAGTTTCTCCCCCCTCATTGGTTGTCCCAACCGAAACCACATAGTTTATATGCCCAGGATGCCCAGCATTCCTTACTGGCTTTGGTTAACGTACGTCCAAGCGTTCAATTTCACTTACAGTGTCCTTCACACCGGTTGCTTGTGAGTGTGTGTGTGTCTGCGGGGGAAGAGCATATTAACCGTGGCCCGTTCCGTTCCGTTCCGGCCATATCTTATATGTAGTGCCGTGTATGGGCTGTAGTTTTTATCTATAGCCGCTCTTGACAGCTCGAGATTTTACTTTTCTCCGCCCTGCTCCGCGATGCGATGGCTGCCTTTCACTGATTGCTTACAATGTGCTCGCTCGTCCTTCATCCCACTGCAGAGCACTCCACCCACAGCCCAGCACGTTGTCCTCATTTCGTTTTTTACAAAATGCGAAAATCCCTCTTCGAGCCAGAGTTGTCGTCGTCATCGCTGCTAAAATTGAATTGGAATTGCTTCAGCTTCAATGGCAGGCAAACGACAGGCAATCTGTTGAGTCTCCTCTGATTGAATGAAGACGAGGACCAGGACCACGACCAGGACCAGTCCCGAGACCAGGACCGAGACCCGGACCAAGAGCAGAGTGGAGCGAATGCGCGTAATGCGCTCGAATGGATGCGGCTTCGATGAATCCTGCCTGCCTGGCTGAATGCTACTCGGAGATGGAGATATGTATGTTCGAGAGCGATTCAATGATAATACGTATGTTGTGCGACATTCATTATCTGTCATTTTCGGAAATTCAAGGAGATTATTAACAATGGAATGCCTTCACGGTGCTCTTTCTTGTCCGGGGCTCCCCAATAAGTGGTAGAGAACAATCCTTATAACGGGTAGGCATTTCTTGGTAATTATCCAACCAATTAGTAGGCTATACACTATACAATCCCATCCTCCACGCTGAAGAACTTTTCCTCCAATACATTGAAAATTCTTATATTTATTAGTGAAATTTTGACCTTGTATCACATTCTCCATACAGAATGAGAGAACTTCGCGTTCCATTATCGTCTAAACGAATCAGTAACATGAAAATATCCAATACCCACCTATTTATTATCTGATTAGCGCAATTACGATAAAAACCCAGCAAACATGTTTGCCATTCCACGATAAGCAGCGACCTACGAAGGCAGCAAATAGATAAAGAAAACATATGTATGTACACACGATCTGCGTACAGATGTGAAGGTGTTACACATTCGTAGATTACTCTATGCGAAAGCAAAAAGAACAAAGGCGTTTGCAATTATAGCTGTGAGTGGGCGAACAAATTACTGTAAACAAAAGGTAACTGCCTGCAGCGGGAGGGAGCGGGGTGTTTTGCGCTCTTGTTTTCAAAGTACCAGCTGCTTGGCGTTTAACAACACCGACGAGACTCTCTGAGAGAGACAGAGAGAGAGGGAGAGAGAAAAACCGCCACTATGAGCGCAGAGCCAGTAGAGCTGATTTATAAATGCTTCATTTTCAGGCACATTATAGCTAGAAAATCTATAAGAATATAAATCATAGCAGTACTATTTTTTTGAGAAACGCCAGTTTGATATTTAATTCTCAGCTGCAAGTAATTTCTAAATTTAATTTTTCATATATTGTATGGTCGAATGTCTGGCAACCCTTGCGCTCTCTCGCGCCGCCGCTCTGCTTTGTTCACGTCATCAGCTGAGCAGACAACAACAACAACGCAACCTACTTTCGTCGTCAGATGTATTTCTGTTTCCTGCATTTTATTTCGGTTTAAATGCAGAAATATTTATAAACCAAGCAGACAAACTGCAATAGTGGCCTCACACCCGAAACACGTGCAAGTGCCAGAAAAGTGGCGTCTCAGTGAAGCAACAGGCTGTCTCTGACTCTTGTGGAGAGGCGGACGGACGTGTGTGACGTGCATTGACATTGAATCACATTCGGTTCGCGGTTTCTCTGCCAAGTGCCAAGCACAGAGAGAAAGCAAAAATAAACGAGGAAGCGTTGGTGGCTACGCCAGCAACACTACCAACACCTCACCTATACCATAGCACCAGTATCAGCTGGTCTCTGTGCGTAAGGAAAATTTATTATTAATTGTGCCACCGGGCAGCAGTACGCGGCGCGTGTTCGACAACATTCCCAGCAGGGTTCTCAGTGCAACAGCAGCAACGAGGGCAGCAGCAGCTCAGCTACAACTTGCGAGAGCAGCCACAACTGGAAATCGGAATCGACAGAGAACTTCGAGCCCCAGAGACAGGCAGAGACACAGCCAGAGCCCCAGCCCCAGCGCCAGCACTGCATTTAATCAAAACATTTCGTGTTGTGTAATCGCCCGGCAGCAGCGAAAAAAAACAGCAAATATGAGCAAAGACGCCATAAAAGCCGAGGAGGTGCTGGTCAAGGCCCCGAGCGCCCCCAATTATATCAAATTTCTGTTCGGAGGTCTCTCCGGCATGGGAGCCACCATGGTTGTCCAGCCCCTGGACTTGGTGAGTACCAGCTCCATCTCTGCGGAGAACCAATGTCGCAGTTTTTCCCTGAAGAGGTTATAACCCCAGTCTCTCTATCTCTTTGTGCCTTCCAGGTGAAGACACGGATGCAGATTTCTGGGGCCGGAAGCGGCAAGAAGGAGTTCCGCAACTCCTTCCACTGCATCCAGCAGATAGTCGCCCGGGAGGGACCTCTGTCTCTCTACCAGGGCATTGGTGCTGCCTTGTTGCGTCAGGCCACCTACACCACCGGCCGCCTGGGCATGTACACCTATCTGAACGACCTGTACAAGGAGCGCTTCGACAGGAACCCCAATATAGTGGACAGCATGGCCATGGGAACCGTTGCTGGAGCCTGTGGCGCCTTCATCGGCACCCCGGCCGAGGTGGCTCTGGTGCGTATGACCTCCGACGGACGCCTGCCGGTTGCGGAGCGACGCAACTACAAGAATGTGGCCAATGCGCTGACGAGGATTACCCGCGAGGAGGGTCTGGCGGCGCTCTGGCGTGGCAGTCTGCCAACTGTGGGAAGGGCCATGGTCGTGAACATGACCCAGCTGGCCAGTTACTCGCAGTTCAAGACGTACTTCCACGACGGACCGCTGCAGATGAATGAGGGCATCAAGCTACACTTCTGCGCCAGCATGCTGAGCGGTCTGTTGACCACCATGACATCCATGCCGTTGGATATTGCCAAGACGCGCATTCAAAACATGAAGAAAGTCGAGGGCAAGCCGGAGTACCGCGGCACTACAGACGTCCTGCTTCGTGTGGCTCGCCAGGAGGGTGTCTTTGCTTTGTGGAAGGGCTTCACACCCTACTACTGCCGCCTGGGACCGCACACGGTCCTGACCTTCATCCTGTTGGAGCAAATGAACCAGGGCTACAACAAATATATTCTTGGTAAGGAGACGAGCACTGGATTATAGTGTGGCTCGTAGACTTTGTTAAAGCTGCAACTGTCCGGATGAGCAGCCGCCCAGCTGGCATCTGGTCGGCCGGTGAACCAGGAACAGGAATATGTAGGATGATATGATCCCGATAGATGAATGTGTGTGCGAGTGTGCATGTGCGTGTATATAAAGTTAAGGTTAAACCAATGTAGGGCATTTAAATGTCGGCAATTCCGGTGACAATATTACATGATTACGTCTATATAGTATATACATATATCTCGATGTTGAGACAGTTTTTTGCGTAGCGCCTTAAATTGAAAGTGGATTCTTAATAAAGCACAAATTGATCAACCTGCCTCTGCCCCATTATTGTATCGATTATGTTGATGGGCCACGTTGCGTGTCTGTGGGAATCCAGCTACAGTAAAACGCCCGCTTAAATGACAAGGCAAAGGTAAATTCAGTGCTCCTCAGCAGCTGTCCATCGGAAGATCTTTCACTGTACTTGCCTGCTCGTCAATGTCATTTGTGGGTGGTTGGCCATGAGTGTCGAGTGGGTGTGCCTGGTGCCATATGTCGTTATTGCATATTAATTATACTATATCGTGGGCAGACACCTTTTTCTGCGCCCCCTCCTCCCCGCTCATCGTCACCATAGCTACTCTTTGTTTGTTGATACCTCTGATAAGCCTTATCAATGCTTGGCTTTGCTGTTGTTTCTGTTTGATGGATCAAAGTATAAATCCCCTCGATAAACTCCGGGGCAAAGCTTCGCTTTCCCTTCTCAACGGCTACCGGAAGATTTCGCTTTCATTGATAAGGGAAAAACACGCTGATAACCTTTGGTACATTGGTACATGCCATTTGTGTTGTAGTTTAATAAACAGTGCTGCCGTAAAGTCAATGCTCTCCATATATGGGGTTGTTAGCTTTTTTTATGCCATTTCCTGTACAGATGAATTGCCACACAGTCAAAAAAGCCTCCATCGTGCCCCTAACAGCCTGAATTTTTGTTGATTGCATCCCTGTTCTTTTGTGTTTTTTAGCAGAATCCTTATTTATTACAAACTGACCATAAAGAATCTCTCGCGAATTTATTTAAAAACTTTTTTATTATGCCATAAGTTTGTTAACTGGAGCATTACAGTTTTCGTGTGGCGGAAGTCGTGCGGGTGGTAGTAGAATGCGGTGGGCTGGGGGTGCGGCGGGCAATAATAAGCGAGAATTACCCCAAAAGCCACAGGCAAGAATCGCATATTAAATTTATTTTATTAGAGTTTCGAGAAAGGGGCCCAGAGTCTTCCGGCTTGGCCCCCGGCTACCAAATAGTATTTGAGTAATACAATTTTTTAGCTGTGCTCCCCCCGTCCCCTCCCTCTAGCGCTCGTACCACAAATCAAAAGTTTATCTCGTAAATAAATGAGCACAATCTTACTTGACCAAGGGCCACACAAAATGGCTAAAAGCACTCGTATTAAAATTGGCCTGGTCTCACTTACTGGAAGTAGAAGTTTCCTACCATGCCATCTCCTTGCAAAGTTTAAGCTGGTGCTTAAGATTCTATGGGATATTAGTTATCCTTTGGCCTTGCCATGAGCCCCCCGCCCACCGCCCACTCCCACCCCCACCAGCACTTGCTGGTAATTAGAGAGACGAAGACAAGGGTAAGCCAAAGGAGGGAGAGGCTCCTAGTATGTACTTGCTTTGAGCCACATTCGATTGCCATAAGCCAGGATAATCCACAAGGCGAGGAGGTGATGTGACAGCCTCTTAAATTGCTCTGAGTGTTTTATGTTCGCTCCGGTGTGAGACCTCTGGATATGGGGCTTTTACGAAATGCTTTTTTCCCGTCTCTCCTCCGAAATCGAAGCCCGATGAAAGCCACAAATGTCAGCCTATTGATGAGGAACCTATTTTACATGCACTTTTTAATTAACACTCAAAACATCAATTCCCCAGACAGAAAGCGACAGCAAAGAGACAGAGAGAGAGTCCCGTGTAAATGTAATTAATTGAATGTCCCACATGAACAAGCAGCCCAATCCATCCAGAGCCACCCAGAGGCGCCCAGAGCCACCCAGAGCCACCCAGCGGTCACACATTCAAACAAACTTCAATTAGAGCCCAATACAAACCTCATCGAATAGCTTTTCTTCTGGCCAGCCAGTGAAAATTGGGCTGGCTGTGATTTTCGTGGAATTCTCTGCCATAGCCAAAGGACATGTGCCACATCAGGGGATGGCTGGGCTGGGGCGCCTCGACGGGGTGCTATTCTCGGAATAATAGGTATGATTGGAGGTATTTTAGTGAAATTTCAGGTTAAGCTAATTGCAATTCAAGGAATAAAATGTAATTGGAATCATCAGAAACAAGTTGCTCTGACGATAGTGAATGGAATTCCAATTAGGTTCTGACTAAGGAAACTATTGGAACGATCCAGCCTGTACTGTATTCTACGGTAGCACACAGTCCAGCATCGCAGCAGGAATACGAACAAATGCTCGTTTTATTTTTCGAAATTTGGTCCGATTGATTTTGGTATTAATGCGTTTTGGGAGCCCCCAAGGCGGCAGAGCCGTCGAGGGAATGAAAAGGGGCAGCAAGAGGCCAGGTCCGGTATTGGAATGGGGTCGGAAAATGGCGAAAAGCCAACGCCTGCGGACAGCAGCAGCCACAGCCTACGCGGGGCACCAGCTCTCCCGTGGTCATGGCTCATAATTCAACGTTTTCAGCTAACTGGTTTCGTTTGGACGGGATGGTGTTGGTTGGCTTTGGTGGCGTCGTGGGTGGTTAGCCGGCTCGTCGCCGGTCATTTTATGCTCTTTATGTTACGCTAATTGCAATACGATGCTGAGCCCGAGTCCGGCTTAGCCAGGAGCGTCAAACTAATTGCTTTTGCAAAACATTTGAAACGCGCAAGTTTTTCAATTTATCTATTTAGCCATGCCACCCTATCCGTATCCGTATCCGTGTCCGTATCCCCATCCACAGTCCGATACCCCCTTGAATATTCTATTACAGAGATACAGATTCATCGTGAGCAAGGACAATGTCAGGACGAGTCGGCAGGCAATGCAATGCACTTTTCATTGCCCAACATCTGGGAGAAAGGGATGTGCCCGGAGAGGAGAAGCCCATGCGACGTGCACGCGCCGCCAGCGGAAACGGAAATGCAGAACAACTGCTCTGTGTGCTGTGTTGTGTTGCGCTGTTTTCCGTTTCTATATTTTTCCCACTTCCCCCCTGCCATTGTCGACAGCCAGCCGACGACAGTGTCGCCAACCCAAATTTCCTTTGCAACTTCCGTTTTCCCATTAGTCCTGTACATAGAAACGAGCGAGCAACTAGCGCTCCAGATTTAGCAAACTGGGGGAAAAACTGGAGAGTAGACAAGTAGAGAGCTCATCGCACATCGCACAAGCACTTGGAAAACTTTGCTGCCGGTTGAAACTTTTTAAATTGATTAGTATGTTGTTGGGTGGCAGCCATGGGATGGCAACCGAGTGGCAACTGTTTGCTGCTGCTGCTTCTGCTCACAGCATTAGCCAAGTGGCTGCATTTCAATTAGCCCTGCCAGGCAATACCAAACATGCTTATAAGGGGATCATCGAGATGTCTGTGGACTGGGCTGGGCCGGGGGGCTTACGTGAAAACTTTCTTGAGACTTTCAAGCTACTTCTCCGCTCAATTGAATGCACTGGAAAACTCACCGAAAGTGTTGTTTTCCCTCGTGGCTTGTTTGGCTGGTTTTTGGGAGCTCCTTAAAGATGGCCATGCCATTGAGATGAGGTGTGCGCGAGCTAATGTTTCGAGCTTAAAGCCGGAATAGTTGCTCCATCTTCCCTTTTGAAACTTTCGCAGGAGCCGCCTCTTTGGCAATTCTACCCCGGGATTCCCCTGGCTTTCTTTTGTTTTGGGAGTTTCCCCTGTTATTTGTGTTGAGTTTTTTGGTTTCCTTTCCGCTCTCCTTGTACGAGTTCCCCCAAATATTTAGTGAAAATTGTCATTTGTCAAGTTGGTCGGGCCGGGGGGCGGTGATGCCACAGCCACGGCCACGCCCACACATCCCACATCCCACAAACATCAAAACCTCAAACATTAAAAAAATATAAGAAAATCGAGCTTGCTGGCTACGAGGGAACTTTTCTATTGAGTGGGAAAAAGTTTTCACCATGCTCAGCTTTTATTAATGCGCGCTCGAGTCTCGAGTCGAGTCGAGTCCCTGCACACACTCTTATTTATCTAAAAATCCCAGTTACCCCCAGTCTCCTCTATCCTATCCTATCCTCTCCCCCTTCCGCTTCCCCAGTTAACTTTCCCCTGTTTCAACTTTGGCTTTGATTTTGCACTTGGCTCAGTAAATTCTGTAAATTGGCTCACGGAAAGTTGCAAATGAACACTGATGGCTGATGGGTGGGGTTGGGTTGGGTTGGGTTGGGTTGTTGGGCTGTCCCGGTGGCAAATATCCTGTGTTTCGTGACACTCGAAAGCTATTTTTTAATCCAGTTTTTTTCCCATTTAACAGTCGCGCTTATGTAGAATGCATTTTAATTTATTTAATTGAATTCAATTTGTTACAAATGGCCAACGAGTCGGGCACATTTTTTTTTGTCGCAGGATTTATTGAAGCGTAAAATTTAAGTCTTGTAATTTAGTGACGAGAGAGCCGGGCCGGAGAGTTTTACGACAGACAGAGGCGGACTGATGCGGAGCGCAAGAGAGAGAGGGGGGGAACGCGGACGAACAACTGCCAGTGTCAATGTCGTTGTTGAGCTTGCGGCTCATCAGTATCCTTGGTGTTGTACTCGTAATACCCTTCGAAGGGGTACTACCATTTTGACTAGATATTCGTCCGTCCGTTATGTATTTCTGGCTCAATACAGTGCCTCATATATATACTTCTAACAACAATCGGTAGATTTGAGTCTCTCTCTTGTTCTGTCAATGAAGATCCGACTAGAATCTCTGGAAGTACTTTTTGGTGTTCCCACCTGTACTCTCAGACGATCGATCTGCAAGTGTACTTGCAGCTTCGGTGCGCACGGCTAGGCTTTCTTACTTGTTTGTTCTGCTGGGCCACAGCATCATGTACTGTACGCGAATGAAATCCATTGAAGGCCAGTTGCAGCAACGGGGGGTCCCCGTCCACTTCCACGACGCAACGCGGCTCATGTTGCCAGCTCCTGCTCCTGCTCCTGCTCCCGCTGTTTTGCTGTTGGCCAACAACTGAATGGGCCCGTAATTTGTACTAGCATTCATGAACAGCAGCCAGCAGCCAGCAGCCAGCATCCGTCTGTCTGTCTGTCTGGGCGAGTGCGTGAAGTTATTTAACATATACTAGTACTCGCGCAGAGAAAGGCGGAAAAAGAATGTGCCGGCTAGGCCTTAGCTGGGGCCATTCCCATGGCCGCTCCATCCCGTCAAGGTCGGCCCAAGGATAACGCGAATTTACGTGCTGCCCCTCAAACTTCAACACTTTAGACTTTAGAGGGGCGGACTGGAACTCCAGATGGAAAGGGCAGAGCAGAGAAGAAGAGGACGCCGTACCATATTTTATCCTTTTGTTTAGCTCCACTCACACTCGTACATGCATATGCTCTCATGTCCTTCTCTGGATGTGCGTGTGTGTTTTTTATTCAATTTTTTATTCCTCAGAAAAGCTGAAAGACAGAGCAGGAAATTGCTTGTGTTTATGTTTGCCCCGATGTCGGCGATAATCCACTGATGTCATTTGGCCTGCTTCAGTGCATTCCCTTCTGCCTTTCAGTCGCTCCTTCAGCTCCTTTTTTTGTTTTTTCTTTTGCACCAACTAAACTTCATATCTCTATCGACAGCTTGAAGTTTCCAGATATCATTTTTGGGGGCTCCTCTCTGGGGCTGCTGCTGCTGCTGTTTTCTTGTCTATGAAAATTGTTCACGCATCCGGAATTGTGCAGAGCACAGAGTTTACGCTTCAATTGAAAATTGCCAGTGTTTGTGTGTCATTAGACATTTAGAACAATGTGTTGCCATCACAGCCGCCGTGACAAAAGGGACCCCAAACACATCAACACATCCCACTCCCACTCCCAATACCAATCCCAAACACCAACACTAACACTAACTCCAATAACAATAACCCCACCATCTAGAAAGGAACCACCTCCCACGCCCGCCGAAAAGTGTGAACCTTTGGCATTGACACGTAGTCGTCGAATATTTTTGACAATTTTTTATACATTTTACACATTTGTATACCCTTGCAGAGGGAATTGTGATTATGATGAGCCTTTTCAGCAGCGTATGTTTTGCGATATGTGGTCGGATGAGTACGGTTTATTGTTGCGAATGGTATATACTACGAAACAGAGTCGAAGGGAAAGCGAAAGGTTCGAGTTGGACCTACAAAGAGAGCACGTAGAAAGCTGATTGGAAGATTAGCTCGATTCAAGACGCTATCGGATCGAAGAACTATTGGCAATTTGCTGACTTAATTCCGATAGACCGAAGCCCTACAGAGATCTTTATAATCAATATAAGTACATACGTATATCTCTCTATTGTATAGTTTACTTATATCGGCATGAAACAGCTAAGCGAGTGAGCCAGGGGTAGGCGTGCTTGCCGTTCTTTGATCAGCATCTGCATTTAGCGACTCGGGAAGCCATGTCTGTCGATTTCTCGTCTATCTGTATCTTTTTGCTGGGCAATATTTTTTGAGTGCATCCAGAACCACCACATCGTTTCGCTGCCGTTAGAATGATAATTTCTACAAAAAGCTATCATGGCAAATATCTATGTTGAAGGGTATTCGACACTTCACTTCCGAGGCGAGCCATCCTTTGCTTGTTCATTTTTGGCTGGCAATAACAAGGCCTTGTGGCCGGGGATGGGGCCGGGACACCAGTGGCATTGCTGTTCACTTCCTAGGCCATTCCCATTTATTTATAAATGGTTAAATATAACCAACCGAAGCTTCCCAACGCACAATGGCTGATTGGCGAAGGACTCGGCCACACCCTGGCAGACTCTACGCCCACTGGCCCATCCGGTTGGTGCTGATGCTGGGGCTGGGGCTGGAGCTGGGGCTGGTGCCCCTCTGAAAATAGCTGAGGCATTGTGTAGAGATATGGAAACTCGAACAGGGAATACAATGAGGCTGCGCTTGAACTGCCACATCAGGTGGGGCACAATGTTAGGAGGTGTAGGGGGTCCTTGGAGGAGAGCGGCCTCTGCTCTGCTCAGTTCATTGAATTTGACTTGTTGTTTGTTTTATTTCCAGACGCGCTTTAATGTCGTTTATATTTATACAATTTCGGGCGCCAGGCACTCTACCATCGCCCACCATCCCCAGGCCATGCGTTCTTCTAGTCCTTGGCATCAAGTCAGTGCAAGTGCCCCGTCGCAGCGCCCTGCCCGAACAGAGGGGGCATGCTACAAGCACAATGAAAGGGTCGACGGAGCGCTTTTTTACAACGGGGATGCGAACGGCGCCTTTTACGATACAACCGCCAAGACATCAGCCTTTCAGCCATCCAGCCATCCATCTCGTCATCCTCGAATCGGTTGCCTTGGGTTGCCTCCTTTTGGCCACTGTCTTCATCGCAGTTCATCAATTTATTTAGCATTTTTATGCGCCCTGCTTCAGCAGAATTGCTTAGAGCAGCTTTATTGATTTCATTAGCGGCTTTTAAGGGGCAATAAAGACAGCGACCTCTCACCCACGCGACCCGCCTTCCACTTCCCACTTTCTCCATCCACCCGCTGTGTTGCATATTCAATGGGCTTTCCCCGTCCATTTTGGCCTGTCAAAGGTTTTCCCCATTCATAATTAACATTTTGAATGCAATAAATACATAGCTGTTTGCACATCGACGATGTTTCATTAAAGCCGCCTTTTTTGCACTTAAAAAATTCATAAACGTTGATGCCACAACCCGCCCACGCACCCACCCATAGGGGTACTCAGCTTTTATAGCTCGGGGAAAATTTGTGTACAACATTGTGGACTTTTTAGCGTTCTGCGGTTGCATGCTGTAAGTGCCTTTTGATTTCATTACGACGCTCATTTGTTCTTTCTTGTCGATCATCGATTTTTACGATGCCATTTTTCCATCAAAATATTCAGCTGAATTTGTCTCATTTCCGACCAGAGTTTTTTCAGTCTTCATCAGTCCTGTGGCTGCTGCAGTGGCAGTTATTAAATAGTTTATTCTTTGAAAAATGTGCCATATGATAGAGGGAAATCATCACAAGAATGATGGGATCGTGAGAAGCCATTTCCAAATCCTAATGATTTTTTATCCACACTTAAAACTTTTTCGTTCAATCAAAAGTGTATCGTTTTCATCTTCATCATAGAGATTCGTCTTTTAAGTATTTCCTCACAGAATCCCCAGAGTTGTTCCAAGAACTCTTCCTTTAGTGGCATGGAAAATTGTACCATCTCTTCCCTAAACTCCCCATTAAACTCTTTCCTTCAACCGGAGGCAGTGAGAGAGCATTATAATCAACCAGACAGACTGAGCTCCGCTAAACATACACATACTAAAGATATATACTTGTGTTTTTTTATAATTAAACGTATTATGACTTAGCGAAGCGGAAATGCCAGACAGACAATTTGTAATTTTGTGAGACTGACACACCCCCAACCGCACACACACTCACACAGATACAAAGTCCCAGACCCGAATTCCGGACACACAAAGACAGACTAAAATAGAATCCGATTCCAGAACATAAGCTTCGAGCAATAATCCAAAACAACCGAATAAAATACCCCAACTCCGGGACTCGGGAGACCACGCGAATTTGACTTTGCCCAGAAACAAAGTCATCAAAACCATGATTGCAATACACACACAGAGATACTCGTAGTCGTGCTCGTATTTGGGGCAACATCGAAATCGCTGAAGGAGCAGCAACAGCAGCAGCAGAGGGAGCCAAGGGGGCAAGACTAGGAGCTGAATAGAGCAGCGAACTCCGCGTCCAATGCCACAAAATACAAAACCCGAAACGTGGAGACAAACACGCATTTCGGTTCATTAACCAAGCCCAACAAAAGAAGCGTAGGAGCCAGGATGTGGCCACAAGGAAAGGATGGAAAGAGTGGAGCCGGGGAGCCGGGGAGCCGTGGAGCCGGGCCATGTGGCATTAGAATGATAGGAGGGGGGGATGGGAGGTGGCATACCCGGGAGATAGAGAGGGTGAAAAGCACTAGTAGCTAACGGAAACAAAATTACCAGCGAGCAAATAAAATGTCGTCGAGGGTTTGACGCTCACCATTCAACGCTCGACATTCTGCTCCAACTTCAGTGATAAGCTTTGATGGGGCGAGGATGTTGGCTGCTGTATGCTGTGGGGGGAATCCGGGATATTGTGTGCAGCTTGCCAGCAATGCCATGCAACGTTTCTTTTTTATTAGTTCTCCGCTTATCCAGCATTTTGGCAGTCGTTATTTGGCTGATTACGGGGCCAGGACAGGACAGAACGCTGCACATCTGTAACTTTCGCGTCTCCCCAGAACGGATGTGTTTTGACCTCCATTCCGCACACACACATACATTCGCAGTCGCTGTGCAACAAAGTCTGTGACCCGGCGAAGGTGTGGCTTCAGCTTCAGATTGGCCACTCATGCGGAAGCCACACAGCCCACCCACTAGTGTGACCCTTTGGCCATGCCATTCGCATCTGTATCTGCGCTTTGTATCTTTATCTGTATCTCTGGGTTCAACTTTGGGTCATTAGTGCTCTGGCTCCCTCCTGGTCTCTTGTTTATTTTCTCATTAGTGAGTCAATACACGTAGCACGTTTTGTCCCCACATTGTTGCCGACAATGCGAATGCAGGGCTGACACTTCCACGTCGCCTCCATGGGTGGCTGGGTGGCTGGGTGGCTGTGTGGCACAACTGGCTTAGAGGTGGGGGCGCACAGATGCTTTCTCTTTCATGTGTGAGTTCCCTGTGTCCTCGGGAGAGTTGTTTAAGATGCGTGGCCTGCAGTTCGCACTTTGCTGACTGCAACTTGCAGCTGTCTATCCATCTTAGCCCCTGAGTGACTGACTGCCCGACTGCCCGACTACCCGACTACCCGACTACCAGCTCATACTTGCCCCAAAACAGGCTCTGAGAGCGTGAGAGTGCACGGGGGCAAAAAGCACTCGTACCGAGCATCGAGAATGATCCGAAAATGTAAAGTGTAAAGTTTTTGCCAGTTGTTTGCTGAACTGGCATTGCACTTTGTCTTTTTGCTTGGCTGGCCATCAGGGCATCCCAGCATCACAGCATCAAGTGTGGCATCCACTCTCCGCCACTCTCTGCCACTCCCCTAGAATAAAGAATAATCTTTTTCCAGTAAACCGCAAGTCCGCAAGGATTCCTTGCCCTCAGCCCCAGCCCCAGTCCCAGCCCCAAACCCAGTGCCCGAAGTGAAATTTAAATAAGACAAAGTCATCGTCGAGTGTTCTCGATACTCAGTTAGTTCTTAGTTTTCTCGCTTTAATCTCCTTTTGCGTACACTATATGGTAGATACACACACAGTACAGTGTAGATACAATATATATATAAACTTAAGTGGTTTGCAGTACACAGATTACAGTTTAGAGTGAACAGAGTTTGCAGCTGATGGTCGCTGGCCGCTGGCCGCTGGCCGCTGGCCACAGGCCGCTTTGCCTACTCCGACTCCAACTGTGGCTCTTGACTACATCTTCATGCAATCTAGGCTTACATACTTACTCATACACACAAATCTTTACAATTACAGTTACTGTTCCAGATGGGTGGAAATGGTAGGTGTATCTATGTGTGTTTACTTACAGCTAGACATGCACGCACACCACAAAGAACTCTGGGAGCTATTTCTCTTATCCGCTATACATATTCAATATTAATAATTGCCATTTGTTATAGTTTTTTCCTTTTGTTGCTCCTCTGCACTGCTTTGCTTTTTTTTTTTTTTTATTTGCCTTCATTTTCCATTCCGCTTTGTTTGTTTTGAAAACAATGAGCAACATTTTTCTATTCTCTCGTCCCGAGATGATGATTTGTTCTGTTCTATTCTGTTCTGTTCCCGTTCGACCCGACCCATCCATCCGCTAAAATGACGCATCGCCATTTCTATTAGTTTTTCCCCGACATTCCACTCCACTCGCTCCTTGAATTTGGTGGAGCGGGAAAATCAATCCTAATTGCACACATTAATTATTGCAAAATCGAAATCGGATAAGCACTCACTCATAGAGGAACCCTTTGATGGATTACATCTCAATTAATAAGTAAACCCTGCATATCTGAAGCACACTTAACATTCACTCTATTGTATACCCGCTGTCCTCGCGAGGAGTTCAAAGTACAAAGCAAAGGGAACAAAGGGCCTTCAAAGTTTTGTACTTGGACACTGACAACCGAAATGTGAGTAGGGAATGCCTTGAATGGTACTGCTGGGTAGCAGTCTGAGGCCTGCTGTTTGCTGATTGTTCGAGTCCTTAGCAGTCCTTGGATAAATTCATATTGCACCCGTAATGTTTATATTTGTACCAGTTGGGACAGAAGTAGGTTTAAATCTAGAGAGAGGAATAGGCAAAGAGTGGACCTGTTGCTATTTACAGTAGGTTTCGCGTAGAGTATAGTAAGTATAGTATATCATCGAGTATAGTACTTGGTTTGTGTCTGAAAGAGAGTCAGGTACGTGGACAGGTTTGAAGACGTAGCTTGCAATGGCTAAGACGCTTGAAACATTTACGGAACAACGAAATATTTTACTCTAGGGGGTAACATCTATATAATGGAAGATCTAAGATATGGCAACTAATTGTAACAACTAATTTACATTAAACAACTATGCAACCCACCCACCGGTCATCGCATCATTGCAAAGTATAGAAGGATAATCAAATCAGATATTCTGTTGCATAGTGTTCTATCACCAATCGATAAGCTAATGAGAGACTAGGCGAAGGCTAGATCGCTATAGTACGAGTATATACACACATCAATGGAGAGATCTTAGGGCTAGTATGCTGCTGATTGGGGTCCCAATCAAATTCCGTGGTTCTCTGGCTGAGTTTACTTGACCGAGGAGCTGGAGGAACTGGAGGCAGCCTCCGTCTCCGGCCGGCATTCCAGTTGCGGTGTCGTCTGCACCAGGGCCAGTCCGATGCTCTCACTGTCACTGTCGCTGTCCCCTTCATCGTCCACATCGCCCAGTGTCGTGATCTGGCTCTGCACACTCTGGCGCTGCTCCAGGACTCTGTGGTGGTGGTGGTGGTGCTCGCGGTGCTCCTCGGCGGCATCAGTGAGCGAAATGGCCGAGATGGTGTCCACACCGCCAAGAGCTGGGGCCGTGGGCGAGCTCAGCGAGGAGTTGGAGCTGCGCAGACGCCTCATGCCCGCCATGGGCATGAAGGATACGTGGTGACCCGAGGAGTTCGACGGCCCCATGCTGCCCGGCGTCAACGCCAGGCTGGAGTGCTTCAGGCTGGGTGCCACAGGTGTGTTGGCCGCACTCACCGACCCCCCGCCCCCGCCTCCGAGGCCGAGAGCCGGCTCCAGCAGCAGAGTGGCCGGCACCGAGGCAATGGTCAAAGTGGAGACCGACGAGGGCCGTGCACCGCCGCCCAGGTGCAGCGAGCTGGCAGAGGCCGCTGCCGCCGGCGGTGCGGTGATCGTCACTATCGTCTTGGCCGCACTGTTCACCGCCGACGTGGAGTTGAAGTCCCCGCGGTGCTTCATCCCGGAGCTGCGGCGCCGGTCCCGGTGGTGGTGACGATGGAAGCTCTGGCAGCGGGTGCACGATCGCTGCGAGGAGGAGGGCGTGGCCGTGCCCGAGGAGTGATGGTGGTGATGGCCACTGCGCGAGCCGCCTCCCACTCCGCCGACGTTGGCGCCTCCGCCGCCGCCGCCGCCGCAGTTGCTGCCACCGCTGCAGGTGCTGCAACTGCTCAGCTGACGTCACATGAGCGTGCGGTCCAGCTGGTTCACCGAGTGGTAGCCAAAGGAGGTCGAGGCTGCCACCATTGCAGCGGCCACGTGGCACTGTTGGAAAGAGAAACAGAAGCAGAAACGGAAACGGAAGCAGGAACGAAGCGGAGCGGAGGATGAGGAGAACAGGATGCACATAGAACAGGAAGAAAGAGAAGGAAAGAGGCATTTAATTAACATTTTGTTGGTTTATTTGGTTTCAAGTGTTTTCATACAATTTGCAGGCAGTGTATCTCTGTATTAGTGTGTATGTGCGTGTGCTTGTGTTTATGTCTATGTGTGTGTGTGTGGCAGAAAACAATTTGCCGTTATAAACGCAGCAGCCGCAACAGCAACAGCAATAGCAACAAAGCAACAAAGAGTGAAACAACCAAAAACAACAACGACACACAGACAAAGAGAGAAATGAGAGAATGATGGAGGGAGGGGCAGGGGGGGCAGCAGCAGCACCAACAACAACAACAACAACAACAACAAGAAAAACAACAACAGCAATAGAAAAATGTAGCAGCTTTTCCAGCTTTCCTTCTCTGTTTTTCTTATTTTCGTCTATTTTTTTCCCGTGTGCTTTTCATCCGGTGGTGCAGTAAAAGTCAAAGCAAAATGCATGATTGAAACTAACAGAAAAATAACTAAAAAGAGAACTAGAAAGAGAGAGCAACAACAAACAGCAAGAAAGAGAATCCAAAAAAAAAAACAGAAGTAGAAATAGGAAGAAAAAATAGGGAAATAAATAGGAAACAGGATATCCTCGAGGGACCGAGGCAATTGATACCCTGGCAGATCGATCGCATCGTTAGTGAGGATAAATGTACAGGAGATTTTCTAGTGGGGTTGAATCGAAAATGACTGTGTCACAAAGATCAGATGTCTGTTGTTTTTAGTCCCAGGTAGATTGGAATAATGACGGACGAATATTAATCCTTCTGCGATGCAAACATCTGATCAAAGCCACACGACATCATAGATCATCTGCAAGGGTACCAAAAAAAGAAAGCTGCCTGGCATTTCAGCCACAAAGCAAACCGTAATAACAGTAACAACAACTTTAACAAAACGGCCATGTGTTAGTGTAGGTTTGAGTGTGTTCGTGTGCGTGTCCATGTGTGCGTCTTCCTTCTTTCGGTCGAGGGAATACCAAGTGCCCATTGAGACCTCTTTGTGTCCTACGGCGCCTTTTGGTAGCTCTGCATCTTGCAAGTGCCTGGAATTGTTCTTCCCTCCTTCTTCTTCTGCCTTTCCCCCATTTTCGGCCCTACTTTCTCCCAATTTCCCCACTCTTTTCGACTTCCACCCATCATCTGTGCTCTGCCAATTCAATTACTTTCTTACGGTCGCCTGGTCTTGGCCTCTTATTAAATTCTAAAATCCCTTCCCCATTTGCGTACAATTCGCATTACGTATACGCCGAGTGTGCTGCTGGTGTTTTTGAGTGTGGCCGCAATTAGCTTAAATAATTGAAGAGTCAGACCGGATGGCCCTCTCGGTCGACGCCCCAGGCAATTGGGTAATTTGCAATTTTTATAGCTCACAGGACCAGCCATCCAAAGCCATCAGCAGGGGGGGTATCAGCGGGAGCAGGGCTATCACACAGATAGGAGCTTGACGGCTAATCACTGGAATCTCTGTTCAACGAAAACCGCTCCCAAAACTTTAATCTATTTCGATCTGTTAGGAAATGCCATTAAGATATGTCCGAAAGCTACACTCACTTTCTGTCTATGTGAGTCCTTCCAAAATTACGGCTACGGCTAGGGGCTTGTCGCTTATAGAACTTGACAAGCCCCGGCCAAAGGTCAATGGCACCGTCAACTACTGAGAGCGTTTTTCGAGCACGAACTTGTCGCGAGCCCTCGGGCCAGAGACCTCTTTTGTAATTTATTGCCTAACACTCAATAAACCCCTTTGGGGGTCACGTCACCCCGCCACGGGCTAAACCGTGAAGTAAAGTTTCTTAAAAGGCTTAACAGACATTTGCTTAGCCTTTCTTGGGTTACTGGTGACTTTGTGAGTGACTGACTGAAAGATTGACTTGTGCAAAAGCCAATCTACCCCCCACCCGGCCAGTCCCTGGGCAAGGACATTAAAAGTTATATGGCTCTGGCCACGAATTTGGCCATTTACTCTGGCTACTTCCGCCTCGACTCGACTCGACTCGTCTCGCCTCGCCTCAACGGCTCTGTCACATAATTATAAACGTTAATTTCACGTTCACAGTCAATTAGGGATAATTGATGTGTGTGAAACATTTGTGGCAAATTACATTTTGATGCGAAAGGACCATTATCGAAAGAACGAAACAAGCAAAGAAAAATAAAAGTACGTGTATTCCCTTTGGCTAACGTATGACTAAATGTCGCTAAACTTGATTATGGTTTCTGTTCTGTTCTGTTCTGTTTTTTTGGGGTCAGCGGAAATGGGTTGATTAATTGTTTCAATAATTTGGTTTTGCCAAATGCCACAAAGCTTTTGGCCAATAATTGATGCAATTAGCAGCGTTTTGCGCAGCAGCAGCAGCAGTAGAAGCAATAGCAGCATCACGAGTAGCATTATTTGTGTGCACTCGTACTTAGCCAGGGATTGATTAAAGTTGTGCTCTGAGTGCATCTGGAATATTCGAAGGGGGGAGGCCTATTCAAAGGCCCCAAAGCGCAGCAGTTCTGGTGCTGGTTCCGGTCCCGCCCTCAGGCAGGCCAGTGGGTTCTTCTGCAAACATTTAGAGTTACAAATGCTGGGTTTACAAGCTTACAAATTTATGCTAAGTAGGTGGTGGTGGTGCTTCAATGTGTGTGGGTGTGTGTGGTGGGTGTGGGTGGTCTGTACAGAATGTTCTCTATGTGTGGGCTGGATGGCTGGCATTTTCAATCAAAACATCTCGGCAGATATTCCTCGAAGCCCGAAATGTCATGCAAATTGGCCATGTCTGACAGACTGCGTGTGCGTGTGGGTGTGGGCTGTGTGGCTGTGGCTGTGTGGGTTGCCTGGCCATAGAATCCTTTACGGCTCATTAGAACGCAGAGTGGGTGCTCTTTCATAGTGGGCTGAAATGTCAGCCAGCGATTAATCATTGAGTGTTCCGTGTGCAAGGCCCTGTCTCGCCCTGGGTGTCTGCGTGCATTAAAGTTGAATAAAAACCTCAATCGAGTTCATTTTAAACTGTCATCCAGGGTCCATTTGTAGGCACACACAGAGGCGACTTGTGGCTGACCGCAATGTGCTTGAGGTGGAACAAAGATGGCCCCCCAGTGCGGCATGCGAGTCAAAGAGTTGAAGTCCGGAAATCGAGCTCTCGCCGGGGGGAGGCACAGCGACAAAACCACACGTCTGCAATATCCTCATTTGACCAGAACCCATTTCCATTTGTCGTGCAGCTGGCAAATTGCGAAATGCGGAAGTTGCCCCATTTGTAGGCGAGCCAAGCACTTTCCTGCTCGGACACACAGTCTTGGGGACTCGGACCAATAAATTAGGGAAATTTTGTCATAAATTAAGACCTATATCAATGATTTTTGAGGCCCTCAAGCTGGGTGGCTTGCCAAAGTCCTTTCGGTTTTTGGGCGATCAATTGTCATCTGAAAAAATCGAATTTGGCAGAGTACTCGTCCATGATTATGGAATCAATCGTACGTGCACGAAACGTGCTTTAAATTTTCGCCTTAGTTCCGGTGGCTGCCACATTCATATTCAATCATTTCTCCGCCCGCACCACTGGACCCCGCATTCAGCTCGCTGATCCAGCTGCTCGTACCCTTTCCCGAGTAGAAAAAGTTTTTCCATAAGCTTTTTCCCGACCCAGTCGTGCTCGAAGCCTTCCTTCCGTACTCGTACTGGAATTGGCTTCGGAAAACACTTGGCAAATAAATTGGCATGCTCTTGGGTGTAATTGATATGATGACAGACACATTGAAAAAAAATGAAAAATAAAAATAGCCCCCAAACCAGGCGCAAGCCTAAAGCCAGTATCGAAATCCAAATCCAGAAGGAACGGATACAAAAAGGCGAGCGGGGCAGGGCACACCATGATGTCTGGCCCACATATTGACTGTTGATTGCTGTAAATAACATTTTCATCAATACAATTACATGTGGTGGTGGCACATGTGTGTGTGTGTGCTCTGTGTTCTGTGTTCGACTGTTCGAGTGTGTGTTTGTGTGTGTACGCATATCGTAGAAGCGAAAATTGAGTTGGAAGTTTTTAAGTGCAAGAAATGTTTATGGTTCACTTGATAACATTTCTCAAGTATCGGCTGTGCGTGACTCCATCCCCTCCCCACCCCCCACACACACTGTTTCTTCACACAAACACATGTATGTATGTGTTTGACATGTGTGTTTGTGTCGGTGTGTGAGTGCAAGCTAGACAGCCATCGACGTGTGGATGGGCTGTTGAGTGTTTGGCGTGTACATAGAAACCAGGTCGGAAGGGCCGGCTACAATTACAACAACCAGAAGGCAAAAGTATAAATTTAAAAATAATAAACACCAAACTGGAGAATGGGGGGTGGGGGTAGGAAAAGTCGGATAAAACTTGAGGAAAATTCACACATAAAAACAACACAAGATCAACAACCAGGCTTCATGTGGGACGTTTTTCCCTGTTTCGCCATTGTGTACACTGCGGGAAATCTTTTGTGAGAGGAGGAAAACATCGACAGGAACAAGAACAGCAACGGAAACGGTGACAGAAACGATGAAAGGACATTGTGTCCTGCATGTGTGTGTGTGTGTGACTGTGTGTGTGCTCTTGTGTCCAGAGACTTTGTGGCAAGTTTCGTTCATTCTTGTTTGATTTTTTGTCGGCTTTTTTTCCACCTTGACAGTAACAACATAAAGAGCAACATCATCAAACAACGACCGTAAAGCCAACGCTGGGAGGCGGGTGGGGACTGTGTGGACTGTGTGGGCTGTCTGTGTGTGTGTGTGCGGGTGTATATATGTTCAGGTGCAACACATTCAACAGGTGCTCGAACAGAGTTCTCTTTTCGTTTTTTGATTTTCTTTTGCAACAACGTAACCAACAAAAGGAACAAACCAAAATATAACGACACAAACAACAATGTCACGGTCGAGCCAACAACAAGGGAGCGAGCAGGACAGACTCAGCCATAGACAGAGATAGCAACATCAACATCAACAGCGACAGCGACAGAAACAGATGCAGAAAATGGAGTACAGCCCAGGTGGGTGGAGCAGGGCGACTCAACAAAAACGACTGTGCAATGCGTTGTGGGGTTTTTCTGTGTGTTGTTCTCCCCCTTCCCCCCCATTCCTCTCTGTGGCTTCTGTGTGGATTTGTGTGAGTGTGTGTGCACAACGACTTTGAAAGAGACAACAGGCGGAGAAGAGACACCGAGAGACATCGACACAGAGAGAGAAAGAGAGAAAAGACAAAGTCACAAGTCGCTTACCTTGCCATTGACTTACAAAAAACAACTTAGGGCTTCAGCTTGAGCTTAAGCCAGGAGCCTGAAATCGAAGGGGGCGGTGGGTGGGGGCGACGCCTTAATCAATGTCAACTAAATGTACGAGTATGCTAAACTATATATAAGTTTGCTCGCAGGAATTGTGGCGCACGTGCTGAATGCCGTGCAGCGAGCAGGTCGAGTAGCAGCGCCGCGTCGCAAATCTCTGTAAGAACACGAAACGAACACCACCGGAATCATAATCAGCTATTCGCCACGCCACAAAACAAACACAAAGCACAGTCGAGTATTCCCGACTATCAGATACCTGGTACTGAGATTTCTCCACATTCCACAGAAAAACCTGGAAGAGGGAACGTGGTTTGCCGTGGATGGACTTAGTCCTTACACTTGTGGAAGCTGGGAATGAAAGGTTTGGTATTCCGATTTCCCCAGTGTTTTTATTATAGAGGTTCGTTTTTGACTGGCAAGAGATGGCACTATCGATACACACTCCACCCAAAGATCCAGGGTATGGCTCAGACAGACAGATGGACGGAGTACCAGGTATATCGGGAAAAACATATGGTAATTATGTGTTGAGAGTTCGAAGAACGGCAGTGTGCGAGATGGTGATGATGCGATGATGATGATGCGATGATGATGTGTACTGATGATTCCTGTAATGATATGATCCGTTTAGTTAGGCAGAACGTAAAGTACTTTTGATGGATGTGAAATCAATTTTGCTTCGTTTTCAAACCAAATCACGTGAATGCAAATCATAGTTAATTATTCCGAGACGGGACCTGTTGAGTGCTTATCCTCTGATGGGGTATTCAGCTCTCGAGTGCTTGCCAGGGGCACAACAATGGATCACTCGACTCCGACGAGTGACTCTGACTGGTGCAATACTCTCGCACTCTTGGCCTTGGCTCATCCTCAAACATTAGAAAATTATTCATTAAAATCACAGCGGGGGGGAGTCTGAGGCTGAGGACCCGCACAGGTTGGCATCTGATGATTTATGCAAGGATATGGGGGATGGAGTGCGATGAGGAGATGAGCACGTCAGGATAGGGGCGAGTGTCAGGAAGTTTTCATGGCTGTCCGCCTGTCTATCCGTCCGCCATGTGTGAACGGAAGCCAGCAAGCCAAGCAGGCAGCCAGCGATTCAGAGAGGAGGATGGTCATGAGGATGAGGATGTTGGTGGCACGGATGGCACGGGTCGCAGGAGTGGGCGACGAGTAAATGTCAGTTTGCTTTTTTTTCCATATTCATTAAATTTGTAAATTAATTTTGCCGTTCGTTGAGTTTCGTTTCTGGAGCATAAAACAAGTGGAGATATGGGCAGCCGCGCATAATTCGTGGAAAGCGGAAAACCTGGGGCCGAGAGTGGAAAAACTGTGCGACTGTTACCATCAAGCCAAACCGAAAAAAGAAAGCAACGGTTAAGACTGAGAGAAATCTGAGAGTAATCTGAAATCCGAATCCAATTGTATGGCGTGGAGTGGGGGCGATGGGGGTGGACAACTTACCTGCGACTTGGACCGCATTGTGGGCTGATACTTCCGGCGGATCTTGCGGGGACAGCACATGCACAGCAGACGCACAAAGGCCCTGAGGGAGAGAAACCAGTTGATGGAGTGCTGAACGGCAGGATTAGTACCCCGGGGTCTCACCTGCGAAAGTCCCTGCTCCAGCAGGCGTAGATGACGGGATTCATGCACGAGTTGATCCAGCCCAGCCAGGTGACAATCGCCGACACAATCTCCTCGTGCTCGATGCACTCCATGCAGAATCCGGACAACAGGTTGACCACGAAGAACGGCAGCCAGCACACGATGAACACGCCCATCACGATGCCCAGCGTCTTGGCCGCCTTCTTCTCCTTGGCGAACTTGGCCAGCTTCCGGGAGAGCGAGAAGTTCTTGCCCATGTGCCGGTGGCGGGCCAGTCCGTTGTTGTGCAGCGCCGATAGCGGCTCGTCGTCGGGCTCCTCTGGCGTGGATGTGGTGGTGCCACCGCCATGGTTGTGGTGATGGTGGTGCGAATGCGAGTGCGAGTGGCTCAGGGATCCGCCTCCGCCACCGCCACCGCCACCGCCACCACCGCCCCCACCCGACACCTGGTTGGCCTGATCCCTGGTGGTGCCGCCGCGATGGATGCGCAACGTGAGCTGCAGCTCCCCGGAGGCCATCAGCACCTGCTTGGTGCCGATCTTGAGGGAGCGCGTCTGAATCACCGCCGCCCGGTAGATCCGGCAGTAGGTGAAGACCATCACCAGCAGCGGCAGGTAGAAGGAGATCGTCGAGGAGAAGACCAAGTAGCCCAGGTGCTCGGTGAAGGTGCACTTGTAGGCGGGCATCTCGCCGTCACGCGCCGCCCGCCACCAGACGATGGCCGGAAAGCTGATGGCACTCGAGCAGATCCAGACGGCGGCTATCAGGCCGGCGGCTCGCTTCACAGTCATCCGCATGGGATAGCTGAAGGGATCGGTGATGGCCCAGTAGCGATCGAGCGATATCACGCACAGATTCAGGATCGAGGCGGTGCTGAAGAGGACGTCCAGGGAGCGCCAGATGTCGCACCAGTCGGTGCCAAAGAACCACGTGTTCTCCAGCACCTCGTACAGGGCCGAGAAGGGCATGACCACCAGGCCCACCAGGCAATCGGCGACGGCCAGGCTGGTGATGAAGTAGTTGGTGGCCGTGTGCAGATACCGCTCTCGGATGACGGCCAAAATGACCAGGGAATTGCCAAAAACGGTGGCGAACGAGAACAGAAAGAGGAAGGCCAGCAGGCCCACGCGATCGTTGGGCAACGCCTCCAGGAACTCGGACAGATCCGGCTCGGGGGTGGTGCTGCTGCTGCTGATGGTGCTGCTGAGCGGCCCCATAGTTGTGGTGGCCACACTGCCGTTGAGGGCCAGCTCCGTGCTCGTGGGCATCGCACTCAGACCGTTGAAGTAGAAGTAAACGTCCTCCGATATGTTGTAGCTGCTGTAGAAGCTGGCTGGGGCTCGGGTCTGTGTCTGTGTCTGCGTCTGATTGAGAAAGTCGCCACGTAGCAGGGCCAGCAGGGGCTCGACGATGGCCGAGGCGGCGGCTCCTTCGGCTTCAGCTTCCGCTTCCGGCAGCGCCAGCTGCGACAGCCCATCCTCGTTATCCTCCACCATGGCTACGGCTACGGCTACGGCTACGGCTACGTCTGTGTCCCCCACTCAATGCAATGTTGCTGCAGCTGACGCGAATCCCTGTTCCGGTTCCTGTTCGTGTGCCTGGTCCTTAGACAGCGGGTCTGCTGCTCTGCGGCTGCCAGCCAAATTAATGAAGCGCATTGTCAAGTCCTTAGTCCTGTCCGGAAGAGAGAGACGGAGAAACTTGAGTGTTTTGATTTTCATATTTAATCAGAGTTCGATTATGGATATCTGAATATCTGAAGATAGGAGTTTTTGCGTCCATCTAATGAACCTGTTGTATGTAATTGAATCCCAGGAAACTCCGGCTATAAATTTCATTCAATTAAAATGTTGACTTGCACTCGCATCCCCCGTGTACAAAGTTAACGAATTTCCCAAGCACAAAAGCTTAACAAACACATTAATTAGAGCATTTTCTGCCCCAAATTCGGGGAGGCACAACTGAAACGAGCACCAGCAACGGCAACGGCCCCGGCACCTGCTCCTCTTCGGTGTCTGGCGAGAGAGTCTCGCCCCGAAAGGTGCGCAATTAATTGGCAAGCAGACACGGCAGATGCCGCAAAGCGGCTCTGGGGATAGAGGAGCGGAGCGCCACACAAATAAACAAATTAAATTACATTTCAAGTGCCAGAGAAGGGGCAGGAAGTCAAGCGTGCGACCACTAGGACTTGAACTTGCCACGGCGAGAGGCAGACAGAGAGCACAGAGCAGGGAGAGCGGGCAGGATGGCGGCAAAGTGGATGAGGATGTGGCAGTGGCAGTGGCAGTGGCTGTCGTAGTAGAGGCTGTGCTGAGCCGTGCCTTTGTCAACAGCATTTGACTGAGGAAGTCAACAACTGTGCAACACATTATTCAAGAGCTGTTGCTCTTGTCAGCGAGAGTTGATTGCTAAGCTCGGTACGACGAGTATTTAATGCAAACAAACTCTGGATGTGACTGTGTCCGGAACTTTGACTGTGACAGTGTGGACCTACCTCCTGCTGGGGGACAATTCAGGTTCAGATTCAGATTCAGATTCAGGCTCTGGTCAGCTATTAAATTTTAACCCGACTCCATTGTTGCCAGCCAGCCACTGTGAAATCCTTTGGCCAGCACCATTCAAATCCACGACTGCCATTGGCACACTTCACTCAATGCCCGGCCGCAAAGAACTGGCCAACGAAGCGCTGCGAAATTGCATGAATAGCCCGATGACTGGCAATCCGATTCCGGGGCACTTTTCCAGGCACAGACACCATGAATGTGAGTTGGGTTCGCTATGGGGAGCAGGAGCCTGCAGAGGTTGAGTCTTTAAAATGTTTGTTTTCATTTGCAACATTTGTTGTTTCTTTTGTGCAGCGGCTGTGGGCCATTTGTTTGCTTAGTGTTTGTTCGTGATTATCACCTGCCAGTCTCAGTCTCAGTTCCAGGGACAGGTCCTGTCTGCAGCCAATCGACCGGGGCGGAGGCATAGCCTCGTGCCTGCCACATTCTGGCTGCTCATTTCCGGCTCGCGTACGCGTCCCCCGCATGCCATAAATTTTCCTGCCTCCTGTTGTTGGCTTATCTGCCCCCTGCCCCATGCCACGGTCGGAGTCGGGTCCAGGGCCAGAGCTTGACACCGTTATGGTTTATGTTTTCTTTGGCCATACTACAGCACCGTCTTCTGTGTTACTTTTCCTCTACTTTCCATTTCTTTTTTGCCGAGCAGTTCAGTACAATTTCCTGGCACATTTCTCTTGCGCTCGGCAAGCAAGGCCCGGCCAGCGGAACCGGCTAAAAAGCAGACATTTTTTTCACTTACTCACAGCCCTCTCCGATGCGCCCGATGAGGCAGAGGCAGAGGCTGAGGCTGAGGCTGTTGACGTGCAGTTAGTCACAAAGGGTGTATGGGGAGGGACCACATAAGAACATGGCAGCCAAATGAGAAACATGGAAAAATATGTGTAAAGGCAAATTCATATGCGCTCAGTGGGTGTGGCCCTGGCTGTGCCCTGCAGCTTTTGGCCGGGCCGGGTTTTGTGTCTGGCCGGGCGGTAGAAATTTAATTGAGGCAACCTTTAAGGTCGCTCACGACGCGGCCTGGGCCAGGAGGCTGCTGGCTGCTTGCTGCTGGCTTCTATGCAAAATGCTTTCGACCAGGCCAGCAATTTGTACATGTGTGAAAACCCTTTTGACCCTTTTCACCCACACAAGCACACATGAGGCGGGAGGGGGCTCTGTAGCTCTGTGTCTATACGGTCTGTGTTTGTGTGAATGCGTGCGTGGCTGGAAAAGGACCCGAGCAGCGACATGGAAATGGTTAAGTCATTGAATGGCCTCATGAAAGTTAAGCAAAATGGCTGCAGACAAGCCCGGCCACTGCCATTGGTATGCGGGTATACCAACTTGGCCAGGAAGTTTGGCAACTCGTGTCGTCAACACAGAGAGAGAGAAGGAGAGATTGAGTTTGATATTTCGTGGAAAACTGGTTGGCCAATCGTGATCTGCATGAAAATGAAATACTCATAGATCTGTGTGAGTCATACCGAAACTTTGAAGTGGAATCAAAATTCAAACACTAGAGAGTATTTTCTATTTTCTATTTCGAAAGCTTTACCCTCTTGGTACAACATTTTCGTTGCTGGAAATTAATTCCGTGCAATGTAATGAAATTGATTCGGGTTCGAGACCGGACCCAGTGCACCACCAAATCACGCCCAATCACAACATTACATTTTAGATTCAGCATCGACCAAAAAGGATCCGGAGCCCGACCACAAACGTTCTACGGGCTGTAGACCCTTCTATGGCTGGCAGCCATTGCGGCATGTTTGGCATGCATGTTCTCCGTGTTTCTCTCCCTCTCTCTGTCTGCTGAGCTGTATCTGTATCTGTGTCCCGGCCAGTGACAGCTGCAACAACAGTCTTTGAATTTAAATGGTACTCAAAGTGAAAGTCAAAAAGGAACAACAATGCTGACATTCAATATACTGGAAGTTGCTTTGCTGATGGCCATTTGTTCAATTTGTATGCGCGTCGTAATTACATGAAGCGCTTTTCCATGTCGCATTGTTGCCTATTGAATTATGAAAATGTTCCCCAGGCCCCAGCCCCCAGCCCCCAGGACAGGGGATGTGTCTGTTGAAATTGTCTGCCAACTGGCACCCAAAAAGCCAAGAGGCAACGCGGACAACTATCTCTGGGCTTTGAAAGTAGGCAATACAATTTTTACGGCCCTGGCAAGCACTCCCCTGATGTCAAAAAATACACCCAAGCCTGACATCAAGCCCAAGCCCCAGTCCCGCAGTCCCGCAGTCCCGTCACTAATGCCGGTATTTATTGGAGGGAGCTTCCAGTCAATGTTGTTGCTGCCTCGATGGGCTGGCACATGGCATGCATGTAGGCCCCGATCCCTACATCCATTAATATTCTGCACTATCATGGAATTGGAATCGCAAGGCAGATAGGATACTCCGATACCTACGCCGCGGCGGCAGTGACATTGAACAACCTTTTCCTTCGCGGGCGGCTTTCGTATTCAAATTAACTTGAGTTGAACCTGAAGGGGATGCAGAGGGCTACGGATACGGTAGGGTAAGGTAGGGGAGCCGCTCTATTATCTTTGGGTAAGTATCGGTGGCACCCACTCAGGAGCTGGGCGATAAATCGCTGCCGAAAATCTTCCAAATTGCTCCCAGAGCGTTTTTGGGCGAAAGGCAAAGCCAAAGCCAGCGAAGATGAAGCAAAGCCCGGCGAAACTGGCGAAACAGGCAAAACAGGCGGCCCGGAGTGAAAGGTTCAAGCCAGTCTAAAGTGGCTCCCCACTGGCGTCCAAATCTTTGACAATCTTAATGCGAATCCAAGTCAAACGCACGCACATCGTTGGGAGAAAGTGGAGCTGGGACTGGGAGCTGGGAGAGCTGAGACTAACCCAAGCGAGGCGAGGCACTAAAACGACGGTAAATACAGAGAGTTAAGGACTCAGTCAGTCAGTCAGTCAGTCAGTCAGTCGGTCGGTCGGGGTTCCGTTCGGGCTGAGTCCACAAATGAAATTTAATCACGCGCGTGGCAAAAACGCTCTTGAGCCACGGCCCCAGCGTCGATGTTTGCCTTATTTTCGGCTTTGCAACTGGTCCCTCCACCGATTTGATAATGTCCTGCGCCCGAACCGTGCTGCCGTGTCGGTCCCGGCCTGGCCCGACCCGATGCCAAGCCGCTTGGCTGCTTAATTATGTCACAAATATTTACACCGATCCCCACCAGAGTGTCGTGGCACGCGAGGAATCTAGCGAAAGCAAACAGAAATCAAATGAAACAATGGCCGGGGGCCGTGCCTATAGAGAACGAGGATGGAGGAAGGAGGAAGGAGGTGACGAGTCGGCTGGCGGCATGTCACAATTTTTCTTCTTTTATTTCGGGATGGTATGAGTGTATTTTTTTGTGGCGCTGTTCAAGGCAATCAAGGACAAATAAGGACAACAGCAGTGGCCGCCATGAAAGTGGATTTCGTGATAATGGCTGGCATTAATTTGTGGCCCGCACCGACGATAGGAGACACAATCGACAGCCTCCCTCCCTCCGGTTCACTGCCAATGCGATTTGCACACAGAACGGAAGAAGGAACGACAGAGAGCACAAATTATTTTCATTTTGGTGAGTTTTTCTCTTTCGTGTGTTTGTACTGTTGTTGTTGTTGTTGTTGATGTGAGGATTGTTGCGGAAATACCTTTGGCATGTTAAAAGTTATTGCCGACTCGCACACATGGACAGGCAGAGACACATTTAACGCGCTTGTCACGCCATGAATAATGATTGGGCAGAGCGACAATCCAACAACGAGACTACAGCAACTACAACAACGTCAGCTACAAGGTGAACGACGACGACGACAACTTCCAGCCAGCCAGCCAGCCAGCTATCAACGTCTGTCTGCTGTCAGGGAGAGCCAATCGAGCATCGGGCATTACTTTAAGTGGCACATTGCTCATGCGACATGTTGTCCCACATTTGTAGTGCTCGGTCCAACAGCATCCCTGTCCCACTCCCTAGAGTGTCGTGATTAATAATTAAATATTGTCACAAATGTGAAGTGGAACCGGACTCGGACTCGGACTCGGATCCTGTCTGGTTGTCCAGTCCTTCTCCGTTCTCCTTCTGGGGCTCTCTGGCCTGTCCTCCCCTGTTCCGTTCTCTGGCTTTTCCTGACAAATGAAGTTAGCGTACTGGCTGAGCGAGACATGACAGAGAAAACACGGAATGTCATGGCAGTCATGGAATGTAAGAGGACACACAGGACTGACGTCATTCGTGTGGCAGAACTGAGGCATTGGAAAAATGCTAAATAATCCAAATCTTGTGTGCACATGAGCAAATCATTTGAGCAAATATTTGCATAATTAGAAATTGATTCCGCTGCTGTTGTGCTGTTGTGCTGTTGCTTTTGCTGCTGGACCTTCGACCCGCGATATAGATAAATTCTCGTATGTTAATATAGTTTCATCGGTGGCATCATACGAGTATACAGCTAATGTTTAAAATGTTGCATTCCCATGCCATTGGTTACGTTCATTTTGTTTCCAAGCCCGAACTCTCTTGCTAAACTTCTGCTCCAGTGAACCCAGGATCTAGGACCCCGTTGACTCCATTCCTCTGGCTGATTCACTTTCATTTCAGCACACGCACGCACGCACTCGTTTCATTTGCCGCCGGGGCCCAGAGGACGTATTTAAAGTTAGTTTTTTGATGAGTTGGCATGAGTTTTATTAGCGGCGCGGCGCTCAAAGTTTCTCTTTGAGGCAGCATATCACATCACATCACGAAAAAGGCAGTTCAATGAGCAGCAGCAGCCATGGGGCCATAGAGCCGTAGGGCAATAAATTAAAAATGTATCATATCGCGTGGGAAGGCCAAGCTGCGAAAGGGACTGTGGAAAGGGTCCTTTCGATTGCCGAATCTTAATGGGTTTTGCATAATTTTTCGGGGCGAAACTTTCGCTGGAGATGGATGGAATTCCAGTCACATGGCCAAATGAGATATGTGAGCACGCTCCTCCTAATATGGATAATGACACTCGTGGCCCGAAAGAACTCTGTCAGCGCGCGGATACTTGGCCAAACATGAGAGAATTACAAATTGTCGCCACACACCAGCGGAATCCCCAAACCCACGAGCCAGAACCCAGGACCCAATACGAGTACGAGTACGAGTCCCCGATGGCCTCGTGCCTCGTGGCTCGTGGCTCGGCACGTGGCTCTGTGAGACAATTCCAGTTGCAGTCAGGATAATTTCCAAATAATAATAAGAGGCCAGAAGTCACGTCCCCCGATGGCAGCACGAGTAGGAGCACCGACAGCGAATTCATCAGAGGAGCTGAAATATTGACGCAGGGCTTCAAGCTCCTGTGAGATAAGAGCGAAAGTGAAAACGCCAAGGACAAAGGACACAAGGAGTTGCCCCAAGCGGATGAATATAGAAAGACAATGACGGGAGGGGGCCACATTTCACTTTCTTTCTCTTCCCTCCGGCTCTCTTGCTCTCTCTCTCTCTCTCTCTTATCGATTGTTCCTAATGGCCGCGCCAAACGGCCACTTATAGTTTTATTATATGCCCGTATCAATTTTGATTTGCTTGCTGGCGAGAGAAAACAATTTTCTACGAATAATTTGCCAACCATATCTGTGAGGGCGTGTGCGTGTGCATACATATACACAAGTATAAGAGTATGCATGTATATATGTATGTGTTTTACATGATTTACACAATAAATGTCATGCGGCTGCTCTGCTCTGCTCTGCACGCAATTCCTGTTAGAACATAATGCACTCCACTCCTCTCCACTTCAATGGCCAGACAGCTCCGGGTACGGGTCCGGGTATGGGTCCGGGTACGGGCCATTTTGTGGTAAAATCTTTTGGGCCCCAGGCTTATCGTCAGTGTGCCAGTTTTTGCCTTAATCGGAACATCTCGACTGTGGCTCGAGAGTGCTTTATGCTTTCGAGTGACATTCTAATCAACTGCATATTAGCATGATGGGAGTGCTGGCAGTGCTGTACGTACGAGTAGCACTGGAAGTGGGTTAAGATGCGGATCGGGCCAGCACGGGAGTAGCATGCAATACTTGATCGCTGTGAGCCCTGCAGCTGATTAAGTTTCTATTGCCGTTGCAAGTGCGCGCTGTTGCACAGCACAGCACAGCACAGCGAGGGCACAAATTTGATGGCTTATTAAGTCACAAAATTAACATTAAATTGCAATCTGGCGTGGCACGGAAGCCGGAGCAGGGATACTGCCAAACTGCTTCACAGACAACTCGCGCGACAGCGCTTCGATTCGCCAAAGGTGGCTGAGAAAAACTCATTTCAAGATAATTAGTTAAGGGAAATGTTTCAGCGAACCATCCTAATCCCCACCCCACGCACACACGCCCGCAAGCAGCAAAGGAGTGCCGCCCGCAAAAGTATGCTACAGTTTTCAGCATTTCTCATTTGGCTCGGCGCAGCGCGGAGGTGAAATAAAACGAAAATTGCTCATAGTCACAGGCCAGGCAATATTGCTTGGCAATCTTCTTTTTCTGCCAACTCAGGCTGTTTATTAAAGCTCGGCGGCAAGCGAAAATAATAATAAACCAGCGTCTAAAAAAAGCAAACTGAGCAAAAGCTGCACAAAAGGCCAAAAAGTCTGCCGCTGCCGCCGCCGCTGGCGCAAGTAAAAACCAAACAAAAAAAGGTGCAAATTAGAAATATAAATATGTATACAGGTACATATTTATGTGTTTATATTTATATTTTTATTTGTGTATTTATGGGTATATTTGTGGAGCAAAGAGAAAAGCTAAAATACAAGCACAACGAGAAACACAAACAGCGACGGTGGCAAGAACAAAATCTGCTTGGCTGAGCTATTTGCAATCATGAGAAATATTATTTTAATTTTGGTGTAATAATTTGCAGGAGAACATAATTTTCATGAGCCACCCACGCAGCAGGCAGCCCACACTCCCGTTACCCTCGTCTGGCACCGTTTCCCTCTAAAGAGGCCAAATGCGAGATGTCTATCCTTGGCATAAAATGAAAATGAATTTAAATACCTGAGCCGTGCGCCATATACTCGTACTGTGTGCCGTGTGCCCACGCAGGAAAGCCAACACCAGCCCACTCCACCCCATCCCATCCTCCGACTGTTGCAAGGCTAGAGAGAAAGTACGTGGCCACATCGCACATAACGGTACCAGCAGCAAGGCGGGAAAACACGCATTCACATTCTTCCCCCCGACTCCCAAGCCGCCCCCTTGCAATCCACTGGAGGGCGCCTGCCAATTCCCTGACTCTTCTGCGGCTGCCAGCGAATTGTCATTCAAATCTGTCGCATTGCCCGCGGGCCCTAATGGGGTGTTGAGGGGTATGGTGGGCGGCACCGCCAGTGGGCGGCAAGTGTGGGTGGGTTGGGATATTGTGGGTAGTGGGCGTGTCAAGCACGCAGCTTACTGCAAATTTTATTTGTAGCTGTAATTTGGAGCGTTTTGCGTTTAGCTGCTGCCTGAATCCGAGTCGCCCTGTTCCCTGTGCTCCCTGTATTCCCTGGGAGTTTCCCGTCTTTCCCTCTCTCTCTCTCCCCGTTTTCTCTTCCCTCTCTTTCGCTGTATGCGTGCCATTCATTATTTTCAATTTTTCAATTCAGAAACTTTTCATTGCCTGCGTTTACTGGGAGTGATGTCTTCCGTACCGTCCCTAGCTGAGCCAATTTCTCGTAAATTTTTTACAATTTATTACGATTTTCGTTTAATTTCGTTGTCGCTTCGCTTTCGCGCCGTCGGGCGTCTACCAGGCTCCATGTGCCATTTCAAATTTGTGGCATAATTCGGTATGGTTCAGGGGCTGTGAACCGTGGGATGTGGGGCGAAGGAGCCACTGGTTTTGTTTGGCTTGGATTTGCATAGCCTGGCCACTTCATCGATTATTGGCTGTTAATTCTTGTTACCGAGGCGGGGTGGGGGTCGTCAAAAAGTTTTCGTATTTATTGTTTGTCGGCCCCATCAGCTCCAGCAAGAAAACTTCAAGAAAAAAGTCAATTAGAGCAATTGAACTGACGCGTCTGAAAATTTTAAGCCCTGTTTCGTGGAAGAGCAAAACTTTCTCCCCTCGCAAAATATACGAAAAAAAGAACGGACAATTCTAAGTGACAGCACGTGTTGGGAATTAGGTAAGCAAATGAAGGACCCCAAGAATGTTTCGGGGAATTTTACTGGCAGAATGGAATGGAACTGAGCAGCAGATATAGAAGGTTACCCCCCAGGGGAGGCACCTCTGGAGTGGGGTGGCTGTGGCTGTAAATGAGGCATATCAACTGGGGAAAGATATTTAACGCCTGAGAGACTTCGATTCGCAGGGATACCAAAGCAGATATCCAGTCCAAAGCCAATCCTTTGTTCATTAGCAAATTGATATATGTTTGTGTCAGATCGCATTCTCCCCAGACTCTCTGGCAGCTGCCAATGCCTGGTAGATTGTCAGATTTTTCCTAGACTACCTTGAAACTTCTCACTGGCTTTGCCGTATCAATTTCTCAGTTCTCAATCCTTTCTGGCCAAATGCCCAAGCCCCAGCCGTAGAAGAGCTGCTACATTAATCATCCTCACTCGGCAACCACCGCAACAACACCAGCCAAGAGCCAGTCACACACACAAACTGATACGTGTGGCAAGGACCAAGACTAGGACTTCTCTGCCTGTCATAAGTTATTAACAAAACGACCCTTTAGCCCACATATGCCAAAGCAATTCGTAGAGTGCCATCACAGGTTTACCCACTCACACAGACACAGGCAAACAGTGACTCCAAGCCAAGACAATATTTTGGTAGCACACTCGAACGACAGAGCGCACAGAGAGGCAGCACTCGGAAAGAGACAGAAGATTGTAAAGCCCGAGCGTCAGTTACATTTTGTAGACTTTGTGGGGGACGGGACGGGACGGGACTTCAAGTTGGTTGCATTTTGTTACATTTTGCCCGCTTTGTGGAGAGGAGAGGAACGGACAGAAGCCGAGTGTTTGGCTGCCCCAAAATTATGACCACTCGGACGCAATTTACTGGCAGTGTGCCAAGGCCGCTGACGTCGCTGTTGTGGCTGACAGCTCATTGGAATTTTCATTAGTGTTACAAGTGCGCCGCCATTGAGACGGCCCGGTCAGAGTCGCCAAGCGACCAGCAGCAGCGGTGGCGGCGACCTTTCGAAAAATCCACAAATATATACGCACACATGCAGGAGGCGGGGTCGCGCCCACAATCCAAATATGAGTATGTATGTGTGGGTTGGTTCTCTGAAATATACAAACAAGCCTCAAGATTAATGTGCTGCGGGCAGTGCAAAAGTTTTCGAATGCTCGGCATTGCATACTTTCAGGGGCGTCGCCAAACAGGATTCATATGTCCTGAAAGGAGCCCTAAAGAGGCTGGACTTTGATGGCGAAATTCTCTGTAAAACAAACCCTCTTTAGGGTGGGTTCCTGAGTACCGCCGAAAGAGTTGGCTGGCTCCCACTTCTGGGGACAGTCAACTTTCGAGTGGCGTTAATGTGTGAAACTATTTTACTTCCAGGGGCGCCGATAAACCGGTCTCATATGTCCTCAAAGGGCTAGACTTTGATGAAGAATTTTCTTTCAATGGTGGCTCTCGAGTGCCGATGACTGACGCTAATGGGTAAAACTATTTATTCGTGAATTTCAAATAGAAATATTCCTCTTTAATGGAGCTCCTGGCATACAGAGTTACAGGATACAGAATGGGTTTTACTCCTTTGGCCAACATTCAGGCTTTCGAGGCGCGCTAATGTGTAAAACTACTTAAGTGCCACCTCTTTCTCATTCTCTCTCTCTGCTCTCTCCCTCTCTCTGGACCAGACAATGTTGCAGATTGCCGCTTGCCATTCCTGTTTTTGCTGTGGTAATTGCACTTTCGCTGGTTTATTACCCACACAGTCATAAAATGTAATGCACATCATGTACAAGTACTTAAATATGGCGGAGGCTCCGCTGATGCGTATGCCTAAATTTTGACTGCCAGCCATTACCATACACGTATGTACATACATATGTTTAAATATAGCCACAACCCATACCCTTAAGTTCCCCCTAATGAGGCACCCCCGCCCCCCTAAAATGCTGAATTATTCCACGTGACATTCCGTACTTGTTTATCTGGTATTTTTGGTCTCAGTGCAAACAAAAGTGAACGCGGAAATGTGTTGGTTTTTTGTGTCTTTTTATACCCTTTCGGGGGGTACGAGTATTATGATTATGATTCAGGACATCCGCCATTCACAGTCAAGTCGATAGAGGCATGTCTGTCCTCCTGTTTCTGTACAGAAAATAACCATTTTGAAAGCTGAAACCTTACATTAAGGTGTGATCAAGAACTATATCATAAAGTAGCCATAGATCCGCAAGAGTATCCAACGCTTACCTTCCTTTCGTTCCCCTGTGTGTGTGTGTGTGTTTGTGTGCATTGTCCTGTCATCGTTTGTGTGTAAGAGAACAAAACAATAAAGAAATGCGGCAGAAATAAATTGCAATTGTTTTGCATTTGACGCACCAAAAATATCTTCTTTTGGGGCAGATACAGGGACAGGGACAGGGACAGGGGCAACAGGGCGGCTCGTTATTACTGGTTCTATCTTTTGGTGTGGCATGTGTGCGGGTACTTGGCTGGCCTTTATTGTGTGTGCCTCAACAATTCTACTGTGGCAAATGGATTTCCTTTTGTTCCATTGAACACATTGCTAGCACACAATCAAGCCACACACATACACACACACACACCACAGATATTAAACACACATACACTCACATGGATAGACATTCGATTCACAAACTATTTCAATTAGAAAGCAGTGGCTGAGGCGGAGTCCCGACTTTCACAACACAACACAGCGATTCCACCTGTCTACATCTTCTTGGTGGGTGGTTGAGGTGGGGATTGGTGTTTCTATAAAAGGAATCGCACATGAACCGCAGCCAATACACTCGGAAAAACCAAGATCTATTTCCACACAAATGTTGACTGAAGAATTTTACATTTCGCATTGAAATATATTCAAGTATGGCAATTCCAAAGTACTCTTCCCTTGAACTAAGAACTATCATCAACATTATCTAGGGATCGATGACAAACGTACGTCTTTTCCCGCTGTGTGCCGTTAGAGGCATGTGTGTGTTCGTGTGTGGAGCGGTTCTCCTTTGCTCGGCGTTGAAATATTTATATGCAAATAAATAGTTTAGCGAGCTATCAGCTCTCCCCCTGCTCCTGGCTATTTGTGTGAGTGTGTGTGTGTGTGTGCTATTGTCATTATGCGTAGTGTATAGCAAGAGGGCGGTACACAATAGTGGGCGTGCCATAAACAATAACCAGAGAAGAAAGGATACGTACGAGAATTTTATTATTACTCGCTAATGGTGCGTGGCATTTAATTGCTAATCCATTGGCCTGGGCCTCAGAGGTCCCGCCAGATAAGGATGAGGCAGCCAATGGAAGTAAATTCCAGTTAGGTAAATTGATTTAATTGAGTGGAATTTGTCTTATTTATTAAATCAATAAGAACACGAAACGTTTGTGGAATTTGCCGCAGAAGAAGTTGCCTAATTAACCCGAGACTCTTGTGTCAATTCCATGGAATATTCTGCCATTTTATGTGGGGTGTGTGAGAGGAGCAAGCGTACTTTTGGTTTCAATCTTGTATAATTAAATCAAAGTTAAAAGCTTCCAAAAGGGCAAAGCTGTTAGTTAATATTAAATATTAAATATCATCAAAAGGGCAATCCAAACAGTAGACAGTAAACCAACTATTCGGAAAAATGGCAAAAGCTTCAAATAAAATTAAGCAAACAGCAGAAAAAACGTAAAAAGAAATAAAAGAATTCTTTCCGAATAGAATTTGCATTAGGGAAAAAATGAATTCGGGGAAATATTTATGTGCCAGGACAAACACACACACACACACACACACACACACCGAAAACACACAGACCCAAACATAGTGACGCTGTTGACTTTCATTACCTTGCGCAAATAGAGGGAAAGTCATTAAAAATTTTAATGAAGAAAGTTTTTTTCTTTTGTTTCTCGTTGTCATCATCATCCTCATCCTCATAGCCTCCATCTTTAGACGCGTCTTTAGGCGCCGCTTTAACTTTGTATTTAAATTTGGTTTTCCTAAAAGTTCTGCCCCACTTTATTGTGAGCAACAAACAGGTGAAGGCTGCCACAGCATCCGCCGCAGCAGCAGCAAGTCCTGCGTCTGGCGCATGATTTATTAGAGCGATAAAGTGATTAAATTAAAATTGATTTATATGGCAAGAGTATGAAAGGGGCGCCACTGCAGGCGACAACTAGCAGACGTACCAGCAGACCTGGCCCCCCTTTTTACACCCTGATTATCGCTTGGATTTCTTATTTTTTATTTCCGGTGAGGGGAAGCAAGAGCAGAGGCAGAGCTTCCTTCCACCACCACAGTGGTGGCCAAAAGTAAAAACTTACTAATTTATGCAAAACAGGCGGTAACGAGAATGGCGCTGGACGGAGACAGGAACTGGAACTGGAGCGGTGACAGGAAGACAGAGGCGGAGGCAGAGTCTGGGGCTGGGGCTGAGGCTGAGGCTGCTTGAGGCATCGGTCTGAGAACTGGGGTGGGGTAGGAGTAGGGGACAACACGGCGTATGATTAACCTAAATATTCTCGTTGTCAGCGTCGTTCGGTCTTGATTTTTCCTTTTCCCCTGCTTTCCATTTAAATTACCAAACTAAAAAAATATTGCTTGGGGCTTAATTTATTTCCCGCTGTGCCGTCCAGTCCAGGCACCGCCCACCGAACAGAAAAAGGTCCTCGGCCGATCCTTGGGCGGGTCTCTGTGTTCATGTTTGTGTGTCGCTGGCTTGTTTGTGCTAGCCAAAAGGGCAACGCAACTAATTTGCTGGGGACAAACAACTGGCCAAATATAGAGCCAAATAAATAAAAGGAAATTGTCAAACTTTCGGCCACCAAAACCAGGACCGAAGCCCAAACCAGTTTCGATCATTGGCCAGAGGCTAATTCATCGCTTAAGCGAGTTTATTGAATGCATCTGTCCCACTGGGATTTCCCATTACATTCCCATTTAAATAAAACACAAGATTCACAGGGAAAATATTCTGAAGCTTGGCAAGGCCACTCCACTCCACAACAGGAGCAATTCCTACTCCTTTTACCACTTACCGTGGGGATGTCACTAGACAGGCTCCAGTTGTTCCGCTTCGGTTACGGCTCAGGCTCAGGCTCTACTTCCTTCCTCTATCGATGGCAATTTCTCGGACCGTTGCCTGAGACTCCTGTTCCTGTGGTTGATCCTGCTGCTGTTGGGACTTTTAGGTTTTATTTTTGCTATTTTCTCCTTCTTTTTTATTGCTGTCGTCTGGGCTGCTGTTGTGGCTCTTGCACTGACGATGTGGTCCAAATTGAATTTCACTTTGAAAATATACGAGCATGATTAATCACTTAACGAAGGCGAAGGCTGGCTGGCTGGCTGGTTGGCTGGCGGAGCCCAGAACGGACCGGAGCAGGCCCATGCACGGACCGAAGCGCGAGAGAAGCGACCGCATTCTGGTAACTCGATTAATGCATTCGAAGCAGCTGATTCGATTTGGCAGTTTCCCGAATATCATTAAAAATGCGAGAATAACAAAACTTAAATATTTCGTATTAATCGTATTGAGTCACAAGCAAATATTGAAAATTTTTGAGTATTGTAAACTTTTTTAGAAATATTGTATATTAATTTTGAGAAAAACTGATAGCACTTTTTCTGCCAAATATATACGATTCGTTTACACCGCTGTCTCCGTTCATTCGCCCATTCAGTTCGGTGCCGAAATTCATTCACAAAATTGGATATTTTTTTGGGAATTGAGAACCAAAGACCAACGCGACCAGAACACCACTGAAAGCCGCGTCTCAGCGTCAAGCTTTGATGAAGCACACGGAGGCAGGCAGCCAGAAGTCGAAACGAAGGCTCACAGTGGACCGAAAGCGACAGCGATGGCTACGGCAGTGGCAATGGCTACCAGGAGCGTCCTCGAGCGTGTTCGGCTTCGTGCCTCGGTAGGGACTGAATGGCGATACGAACCAGTCGCTGGCCTGAAGGAACCGCCGACGGAGGCGCGCCAAACACACGAGGACGATGATGGCAGCTCTGCCTGCAAGAAGCTACCATTGACAGACCGTTCGGCAGCAGCACCACACGCCCACACTCTCGCACGGACTCACACATACACGGACATTTGTTGCAGATTTGTGTAGCACACTTTTAGGCGGCACGTTCGGTTCTCTGAAGGAGAAGCCCGGCAAACGCACAGCTGTTGAGTTGGCGCCAAAATTCTTGGCCACCTCCGCGCAGGCGTCAGGCTGTTATACGCCTCGCATCATCCGACCGGTAGGACAGTTTTCGACAGGAGCGTCTCAGTGTGCAGCATGGGCCTTTTTTGTAAGTGGAAATCATTGCTTTCTCCTGTAATTCTGCAGTTTTTCTGTAATTCTTTCACTAAAATAGTTGAAATTTGTAAGAACACCTGTCGTGCTTCCCCACTCTACATGAAATATTGCGGCCGTAATCTGCTCGGAAACCCCTGCCGGATTTACTCCTACGCAGACAAGTGCCTGTCTGCCTGTCTGCCTGCCTGCTCTCCCAATGTCGGCATTAATCGCAAAATTCCCTGTCAAAAATGTGACACAGAAAATACTTGTCTAGCAGTTACCTAACGTTGGGTATTTAAAAAGTTGTTGGGAAAACTTTCAAATTAAAAGCGCCGTGCTTAAATTATGCCAGCTCCTACCATTCGATGTCCTGGCTGGCTGGGTGGAGGGCTGGCTGGCTGGCTGGCTGCCTGCCTGGCGGGCTGGGAGCCTTTGGTACTTGATTCCTGGAACAGTGCAATCTCTTTGCAGTGCAAAACTCATTTCGCCATTCCGTTTATGGCATTCTGCATGTGTAAATACCATACTTATTATTTTCCTCACGTTCCCAGACACAGAGTGACTGATGACTGATGGAGCACCAAACTAACGAATTCCGTCGAAGTAATTACAATTTTGCAGAGGGTAAAAAAGGCGCCCTTGAGAGAATTGAAGTGTCCTGATAGTGTACTCTAAGCGGGAGACTTAATTTAATTTTTCCTGGTTCTTGATGCACTTCTTCAACCGAACCGAACCGAAAATGGGGGAAAATGCAAATGGAAAACCGACCGAAATGGGATTTAAAATGCATGACATCAATTATAAGAAGTTTTCTTAATTTTCATCCTGTCATAACTCACATTGGGCTTCACACATGCACAACTTTTCTCCTGTTCTTTTTTGCTGTATTTTGCTGCTCCTTTTCAAGTCGAACAAGGGCAAAGGCGAAAACTTGCCATGCCACACACTCACACACACACAAAAACACACAGAGAGAGAGAGCACATTTGTTTATTCCTCGATTGCGTACAAACATTTGCATTTGCATAGACAAGTTAAAAGCATCGCCTCCTTTCCCCAGGACCCCCGCACATCAGTTTCCAGAATCAGGAGCAGAGCAGAGCCAACTTCCTGCTGCCTGACTGCCTCCGAGTCAATGCAGCTGCCGTTGCAAATATGTGGAAAAACTGCTGCTGCTCTCCTGCTGCTCCACTCCTTGTTGCATGCGAAATTGCAGATTTCATATGCAAATTTTGCACTTCCACAGAAAATTATTCAAATTACTTGCTAGCGACAAGCATTGTGGATGGCACACACTCTCTATAAAAAGAGAGGAACAAAACGGAACACCTTTCACCTTGCTCCGGAACACAAGTCAACAGCCTTGGCCGCTTGTCAGCCCCATCAATGGGATTGACAAATCTTTGCTCAGCTCCCAGGCAAAGTCAAATGGAAATGGGGAATGGAAAAACCACCACCACCATCAATCAGGGAAATGGGCGAATGGCGGTTCGGGTTCATGGCTTGTAATCCTTTAATATTATTAAATAATTAACACGCATTACTTGGCTTGTTTATGGCAGCATCGGCATCATCTCCTTCTGCCGCTCGGGCGGGCGGAAGTGATGGAGCTCAAAGCCCTGCTAGGCAGTGCTTTCATTCTATTCAGCTCTTCTCTGCGGGGCAGAGGATTTAGCCATCAAAAGATAAACGCAATTATGGAGCAGTTAGGAGCACGGCTACGAGCCAAGTACAGTGTACAGTGTACACCATGGCGCAAATGAAGACAATGCCGCGATGGTGCGAAACATGCAAATTAACAGGCAAACTTTTCCTCACCGACGACGACGCCGAAGACGAAGGAGTTAAAGTTCATTTTAAACTAAATTTGCATATTTAAATGGCATTATGCCCAGACACTTGACAGTCTAACTGGCAGTTGGCAACATTCAGCATTCGCACCCAGCCCAGGAAAATCAGGCTCTTGCCCCAGCTCCTGCTCCTGCTCCTGCTGCGGCTCAGACTCTTGCTTCTGCTCCTGCTCCTGCTGTCTCCGTGTCACTCTACAGTGACGGTGACGGTGACAGTCGGTGCCTTGTCACGTTTCTGTTGCCTCATAAAAGTGAGATTGAATTTTGAACGGGCAGGCAACAAACTCACTCTGGGCTTCGAGTGCGGCTCTGATTCGGGATTGCCTCTGCTCTGCTTCTGCCTGGGTGATGCGGCGATGCGGTGATGCTGTGATGCTGTCTGTGCTTAATAGGCCACATGAACTTGAACCCCATCGTGGGATGAGTATGGGTATGTGTATGATGTGTATGATGTGTATGATGATTATGCTGATGATGATGATGATGGAGAGGACAATCCAAACGAAATTGTTGCACACGCGCGTGTGCCACAAAGTTAAAGGAAAAGTGAAACTGAAAGTTTTCGATGTCGTCCCGCGTACATATAGAAAGTGAGAGGGGACTCCACTCCCCCTCTCACAAGCGGAAGTCATTAACGTCTGAACCCTGAGTCGGTTCGGTGTGGTGTGTGCGAGGAGGAAATTTCATTTATAACTACTCATCACAAGATTTCTTTTAGAGTGTGTCAAGGAAACGATGCATAATGAAGAGCGATGGGTGATTCACGTCCCTGCCTGAGGAGCTGTAAAATGGGGAATGGAATCGAATCGAATCGAGGCGCGACTGGGTTCATTGAACAAGGGTTCGTTTTAAGGCAGTCATGTGCCAGGAATCGAATGGAGTCTCGAAAGAGTCTTGGCTGAAACGTGACTGGAGAGAGAATACCAGAATGTGACAGAAAGCAGATGGACTCAAGCTTCAGAGTGGTTTTATTGGCACCCATCAATGGAACTGAATCAGAACTTAACTGCCTCTGATTCGTGGCATTGATATACCATAATTAGCCAGAAATTGCGAAATTGATACTGCTCGCACCATATGCGGTTAGGTGTCCGCTTCGAACGGACGCACGTGTCCGGCAAACTTTGAAATCAAAGGCAGAACAAAGGGGAGGACCACTAAATCAATTGACGTTTAACGACCAGCCGAGGGGTGCGAGCAGCGTTTGATTGACACGACGCTAATTGGAGACCAATCTGGTTGTCCATAATGCCGGGATTAGTAGCCCGAAACCAGGCCATGTGTGCGGCCCCTAGAGTCTGGACGGGTGGCATCAGGAACGGAATCAAGGACCAGCCTAGGCCCATCCGACTTGCTTAAAACGGAGCTCTTCTGGAGCAGTTCATGTCTGTTCCAAGCGGCATTAGCTGCTGTATCTTTTATGTGGAATCAAATAACGATTCGGGCCACCGCAAACTTGTAGCAGGCCAAAAGTTTGTTGGCCAAATAAATCACGCTGCCAAGCCAAGAGACAAGCCAAGAACAGCTCAATCGAAGAAGAAGAAGAAGGCATTCGACAGCGACATGGACATGGAATACACGCAATGATAAATCGAAAATATTTTTAGTTGTTTGCACAGAAAGCATTTGGGGGGAGCGCCAAGCCAAGACAGACAGAGCAGAATGTCGTGCACCCACCGTCGCGCACTCAATAAAAAGTAACGCAGACTCCTCCGGCCACTCGTTGCTCCTCCTCGAGAAGGCCAGTTTAATGAATGAACAAACAGTCGGGCAAACGGAGGATTACGCTGACATTGGACATTGGACCCAGAGACTGTCCTCCTGACCTTCTCGGCCAGCGCCGCTTCAATCGAGTTGAGTAAACAAGTTGTGCGTCCTTGTCCACTTTTAGTTGCTCGAACAGACGGAGTCTCATTCCTCCTCCCTCCTCCCAGTCGGCACTCAAGTGTTAATTGTGTGCGTGATTTAAGCTTTAGTTGAAAGAGTCGGCAGAGGGAGTGGGAGAGGGGAGCCCGTTTGAATAATTGCTTTTTGATTGAGTTCAATGCTGCAAAGGCTTTCCTCTGCGCTTAACTTTAATTTGAATTCCCAATCTCTCGGCATTCGTCGAGCACGGCGCATCCTTCATATACTCGCAGCAATAAAAGCTGTATACAATATTTGGTTCTGTCATGTTTTATCCCCTGGAACTGCCACGGCCACGCAAAGCTCTCCATGGGGAGTATGGAAAGAAACTTGGACAGATCAGGGCGCAGCACGAGCCACAGGGTTCGGCGGGTAAACTGTGGCGTCTCCTTCTTCCATATCTCAAGGAGTACACGGCGACCTCCTCGGTGCATGGCATACGATATCTGGCCGATCCGAAGCTGAAATATTTCGAGAGGTATGCTTTTAAGAATGCTTGGACTCCCGTCTTTAAAAATAAAGACAATTTCTATTTGAGCACAGGATAATTTGGCTGCTGATTTTGGTGGCCACCAGCATAGGTGCCAGCATTGTGTACGTAGACCTCAGTGAGCTCTACCAGTCGATGCGTATTCAGACCACCATCAAGAACACCATGTATCCGATATTCGCAGCGCCTTTTCCCGCTGTTGGGATCTGTCCGCGCAACCGCATAAATTGGATAAAGTTGGAGAACGAGGCTCCGTATCACTTCCTGGGTCCCAACATCTCTGCCGCAGAAAAGGAGCTCTTCGTTCGCTTCTTTACGTCTGCCGCCGACTCGCACTTGACTCGCTTGACAGAGATGTCGAGCTTTTTCAACAATGTCCCGCTAGCTGCTAACTTGACTCTGCTGGACGGCTTAGATGTGGCAACAGTCATTGAGTATGTCCTGCTGAAGTGCAGTGATTTCTTTTCCGCCTGCCTCTGGCGGGGCAACCCGCAGAACTGTTGTGAGATTTTTGAGTTGCAGTTCACAGAGTCGGGATCCTGTTGGGTTTTCAATTCACTGATCAGTCCAGCAAGGCGACAGAAAGAGGTAGGTGGGTGGGCAAGGTCGGATTCGAAACTCATTTGTGGTTCCCTCCACAGAAGGAGAACAAGTACTATCCCCGTCGCACGCCACAGTATGGTGAGGGCTCTGGCTTGGATGTTTTCCTGCGACTCAGGAACTCCTCTCTTATTCGGCCCAACAAACGGGGCGTATACGTGATGATCAAGCAACCGCAGCAGTGGAGCGATGTCGTGCGCCATGTCCCACACGGGGCGCACACCCAGATCAGCATGGTGCCCCGCATCACAACCACGGATCAGCGAACCCGAGCCTTGACGCCCAGAGCCAGACGCTGCATCTTTCCGGATGAGGTTACCCATCCTCAGTACAAGAATCTGCCGGGCTTTGAGTACTGGGTGGGAAACTGTCGCAGCAAGTGCCACCAGGAACATGTCATCAATCTGTGCAAGTGCTCGCCATCTGTTTTCTTTCCGGTAACCGATAAGGGTGAGTAGATTGCCGCCCTTTGCGAATGCAAATGTAAATAAAAGTATTCCATCCATTAGATAACTTTACTGTCTGTAGGCCATCGGACTTTAAGTGTCTCCACGATAACAGACGTAAGTGCATACTTATACCAATTAAAGGAATGCATATATCATTTCATATTTCCCCATACATTTTATAGTCACTTTTAGCGTGGAGCGACATCCCCAGGAGGATGAGTACGTGGACAATCTGTACAAGGAGAGCATGATCTGTAACTGCTTCATAAGTTGCACTCAGCTAATCTTCGATCGAGTATTTAGTAGCAGCACCTTAGAGTAAGTAAATCCCCAACCCTATATAACTCTCCCACCTCCATTTTCCATCTCTCTCAGTAATAACGACACCCACACAGAGTTGGGTACCATACGCCTGGACATTTTCTATCAGTCGGGATGGTTCATCCAGTACCACACCAACATGCGTCTTACCTTTGTGGAATTGCTGGGTGTGTAGAATCCATCATACCTGTCTTCCAATCTTTTCATTGGATAACAATTTTCAGCTAGTTTCGGTGGCATAATTGGCCTCTTCCTGGGCGCCTCACTGCTCAGTGCCTTTGAGCTGGTATACTTCTTCACCATTGGCCTCTATTTATATTTGCATGGGGAGAGGAAACTGTCCCTCCAGCCAGCAGTCATTACTATACCCTTTGGACAGAGAAAGATTACTCCAGTTAAGTATATACGTTGACGGGACTATAGGTATAATATGAGCATCAATGTGAGTATAAATCAACAATAAATAACATTCACCAGGCATTTCTCTGGTGGTGGAGCGGATGCCTAATTTTGTTTGTGGTCTGTTCCTTTTGGGATGGGTGCACCTGATGGTCAGCTAAATGAGTGACTTCGTTTTTCAAATAGCTCTTAAAGGTGCGCCATTTTATCTTCATTTTCCGATGGAGTACGCCATAGTAGGAGTTGTCGTAGAGATGCATGCCAAAGCCGACTGTTAGATAGTAAATCAACTCGAATGCACTGACCATAGAGGCGCCCAAGCACAGGCCAAAGATGCCACCCAAGTTAGCTGTCAAATAAATACAGATGAAGGAGAGATATCAGGCTTTAAGATTCCTAAATCAAACCTATCAAATCAATCGTGGTAAATTCCAGACTGGTGCGGTACAGCGGCGTCGTCTCCACTTGGTAGTGCACATCCACTCTGAAGAGTTTCTGCTGCGGATCCTTTGGACTGAAAGCATTCTTTATATAAGGCATATATTCCACTATGAAATGATCTAAAGATCTTACATCCTTTTGGCAGAGAGAGGCAGCGTCGTTGTGGCCGTGTAGTAATCGAGCAGATAGCAGTTCACCAGACAGGAGCATGTCATGCCTGGTTTGGTGGCACTAAACAGAGCATCCTCCTCCCGACGCTTATCGTAGCTGAAAATATCTGCAACAAGGGATATTGTTATCGAAGGTTCCCGCCCCGCTCTGTGTGATCCTCACCATTATGCCTCGCGATGCACCGGAGGCTGGTCGCAGTGCATTCCTTGACTGAAAAACAAGAACAATGCCACCTCTGGAAACACTCTCTAAGCCTCAACTCACCTTTTTGATTGTGAAGAAAGAAAATGGGCAGGGAGCAGTTGCACAGCTGAATCAAGTACGACTCATGGCACCGATTCAGGCAGTTGGTAAGCTGGAAGGGCTTGCCATACTTCTTGGCCGAGTCCGCGGGATCCAGCTCGAGCTGCTCGTCCACAAAAAGGCAATTGCGACGTTCTGGCGGAATGCTCCGGGTGGTCTCATCGGTCCACGTCAGGTCGGGACGAACCGTCACATAGGTCTCGGTATTTTGGGTAATGGAATAGACCACATTCGACATTTGGTCTGGCTTTTTGATCATTATCTGGAACATGGAGAGGGTACTTTTATGGAATACCAAAGGCAGCCACTCCATCAAGCATCATACATAGACTTTATCGGTAGCCAAGGAATTCGGTCGCTTGAAGCTCTCATTTAGAAGCAGATCAAAGTTGAGACCCGTGCTCTGGCCGGCCTTCGCATTGTGACGGGGATAGAATTTGGAGCCCTCGCGTTTCTTGATCTCCTTCGAGCGCGGCGAGAAATCCGAGTTGAAGACCAGACAGAACCCAAACTCGGTCTTCTCCATCACAAAGTACTCGCAGCAGTCGAAGGTTGTGCTGCGCCACTGGCACGAGTTGGGCACGATGATATCCTGGCAGCTTAGGGTCAGGAACATGGCCAACGTTGTGATGTTGATGAAGTTCACTGCCTCGAGATTGTCGTCATCCAGCTCGGACAGACCCACCGAAAAGCTGCCAAAGCGCAGCGTCTCCAGTCGAGCAACCAAAGTGGTGAAGGACTCCACAAGTTCCAAGCTCGCATTGGCAGGCAGGAACTCCGACTTGGCCGCCTGCAGCTGGCTCCAATTGATGCGATTGTCAGTGCAAATACCAACGGCTGGAAATTCGACGAGAAAGACGGGGTACTGGGGATCGTGGACGACAGTTTGCAGCTTCTGCGACACAAAGCGTTCCGATAGCATCAGATAAAAGAACCATGACAGGGCAATGCTGACGGAGAGCAGCAAGCACCAGATAAGTCTGCAACGGGAAAGATGATTCATCCGTGGATTGAAGTCCGTGCTCACTGGATGGAGACCTTTCCAGGTTGTGTAGCTGCGGATCGTAGAGATAGCGGACGCAATGAATGGTTGATTTTTCGCAGTAGCTCCGAAAGTAGACGCGCAACAACTCCATAAAGCACTTAGTATCTTGCTTTTGCGGCGTATCCGATTTGTCACCCTTCGCCATGCCGGGACGTGTGTCGTGGAATCACTGAGCTCTGCTCCGGATGCCGGGGAACCCTTTTATGGAATGGCTGCAAATTGCAGTGGGAAACTTTTGTCGGACAGGTATCCATTACGGCTCACATCGGTTGTAATTGAGTAGTTATGTTTTCGGCAAAAGATAAGCCCAGTCCGGTGACAAAAGTGCGTGTCGTCGTCGCACTCATTGATTAGCGGGCTCGCCTCCCAATTAACCGTGACTTTCCCAAAAAGTCAGTCCTTTGGTTGAGCGAAATGGGTGAAGTTGAGTGGCAGCCTGAACGGCAACTCGGTAATGATGATGATGATGTTGATGAGAAGGGGCCGGGCAAGCAGATTAAGTCAAAAAAAAACGACAAGAAGAGGAACAATAAGTGGCTTTCCATCAGGCGGTAGGTCAACATTACTCTTTCGTGCCACTCCCCCCACTTTAACACCGATTACAGCTGGGCCCGTATACCGCTGAAGATGGTTTTTGCCATAGCCACTGTCTATGTCTGCATCCTGTAATATTCGACGCTTGTCGTGCCTTCTTGTATTTTAATTATCCACGGCTAACTCCCAAAATTACAGTCTAAAACTAGGCCGTAAAAAAATTCGAGTTGAAGATCTTGTGAGCTTTGATAAAGCTTATCAACAGCTGTTTTGCGACCAAGCGGCAACGCTTTGATATGCAATTTTTCTGCTGTGCACTATATTTAATTAAATATTGCTGTGTCTGGATTCTGTATAACAGAAGAAGACCATAGAAAGTGAGGAAAAAACTAAGTAGAGCTGACCCAGTTCGCTAAACCAAGGTCAAGCCAAAGTCAAAGCCTATTGCAAGTGCCAAGTGCGGCTCAAAGTGATCATTTAATTTGAGTGGACGCGCCAGTTATATATCGCCAATACTGGGGCAGCCGTTCGACCATTTGGAAAACAAGCGCCCACAGTTTACTAAAATTTTTCGAAACAGTGGTGCACTTCTGTTGAGGCAATTATCCACCCAGCTGCAGCGACCCGTTGAAAAATGTTCTGTTCTTTCCGCGTAGGATTATCACCACTAGTATCAACGTATTGAAACGCTGGTCTGCAAGTTACGGATTGGTTATTCCCGGAGACCTCTATTGGCCACGTGCCACCAGTTAAACCACACCGTTCGACATTCGGATGAGGCGGTAGCCGAGGGCATGGACTTGCTCCTCAAGTAAACCCGATCGGTGGGCTCTGCAAGCGTCGCCTGGACCCGTTCGACCCATGGCGATGATCTGACTGACTCTTCAAATACACCAGTCGCCCCACGAGCAATCCAGTGTGCGAGTGTACCTAACCCCACGCCGCCGGTCAGACCGCTGTCATTGACCCGTGGCATCGGAAGCAGCTGAAGTTACCTGCGCCCGGTACAATCGTGTGCCACCTTCAGACCTCGAGTAGGAACTCGGTCTCCAGCCGGGAAGCATCGACCCCGCCTCGGATTTAGTTATATTTTCTATCTTTCTTTCGAAATTAGACCCGATATGCGAAACCCTGTTTTTTTATCCGCTTTCTGTTTAACTACGTTCTTTTGATACGGCAAAAATGTGCAACAGCCAATTAAATCCGGTATAAACAAAAAGGGAATTCCTGTCCATGGGCTAAGTCGAACTTGAACAAATGATTAGTGTATTAATACCGATTATTTTTACAGTTTTTGATTTTGGGTTGCCACGCATTCATCTCATCATCTATGCAGATACTCATCACAATCACACACATCATCATACTCATCCACCCATCAAATCACCTCATCCAACACACAACGAAAGATCTTTCTGCGTGGGAGTCAAAGCTATTAATCGTATCGTAAGTGATTATCCTGAACAAGTAAGCCATCTGAAAAGAATGAATGTGCGGTAACTATTCGTTGGTCTTCAAGCATGATCTCGGTTTTATACACGTATTACTCATGCGTTTAAGCGATTTTCCATCTACCCGATTTTTGTCTGGTTTTGGCACTGACCAAGTTAACGTAATGAAGTAACGTAATGATGAACACCTAACCTAGCTCGTGCATATATGTATATATACCTACTACTAATCATTTTTATAGATTTAAGATCATTATACCCTACCTCGCCCCCATGATATTCTTTCCCCAGTACGAGTATATGCTGTATAGTAATACCCTATAAATGTAAGACAATATCGAATAGCAGGCTTATATTAGGGACTAGATTCTATTAGCGTTAGGGTTTATAGGAATTTAAATGAAGAACTATGGATTGCTTAAATAAGGTTAGTTTGGAAAGGAACCAAGGATAAATATCTTATATCGGAACCATGCAACCTCGTCTGACCCACCGCAGTCTTTGTTGGAGGGATCCTGACTGTTAATAGGTGGCCCTGAAGGATCATGGCGCCAATGGGCGATACCGCAGCCGACAAAAGCCGAAGCCAGCGCGTACTTCCTACTCCCGTTTAGTTATCATCAGCTCCTATAACCTGTACGTTGTATGCTACAATCCTCTCCTCGCTTAGATGTGGCAACAGTCATTGAGTATGTCCTGCTGAAGTGCAGTGATTTCTTTTCCGCCTGCCTCTGGCGGGGCAACCCGCAGGACTGTTGTGAGATTTTTGAGTTGCAGTTCACAGAGTCGGGATCCTGTTGGGTTTTCAATTCACTGATCAGTCCAGCAAGGCGACAGAAAGAGGTAGGTGGGTGGGCAAGGTCGGATTCGAAACTCATTTGTGGTTCCCTCCACAGAAGGAGAACAAGTACTATCCCCGTCGCACGCCACAGTATGGTGAGGGCTCTGGCTTGGATGTTTTCCTGCGACTCAGGAACTCCTCTCTTATTCGGCCCAACAAACGGGGCGTATACGTGATGATCAAGCAACCGCAGCAGTGGAGCGATGTCGTGCGCCATGTCCCACACGGGGCGCACACCCAGATCAGCATGGTGCCCCGCATCACAACCACGGATCAGCGAACCCGAGCCTTGACGCCCAGAGCCAGACGCTGCATCTTTCCGGATGAGGTTACCCATCCTCAGTACAAGAATCTGCCGGGCTTTGAGTACTGGGTGGGAAACTGTCGCAGCAAGTGCCACCAGGAACATGTCATCAATCTGTGCAAGTGCTCGCCATCTGTTTTCTTTCCGGTAACCGATAAGGGTGAGTAGACGGCCGTCCTTTGCGAATGCAAATATTAATAAAAAAGTATTCCATCCATTAGATAACTTTACTGTCTGTAGGCCATCGGACTTTAAGTGTCTCCACGATAACAGACGTAAGTGCATACTTATACCAATTAAAGGAATGCATATATCATTTCATATTTCCCCATACATTTTATAGTCACTTTTAGCGTGGAGCGACATCCCCAGGAGGATGAGTACGTGGACAATCTGTACAAGGAGAGCATGATCTGTAACTGCTTCATAAGTTGCACTCAGCTAATCTTCGATCGAGTATTTAGTAGCAGCACCTTAGAGTAAGTAAATCCCCAACCCTATATAACTCTCCCACCTCCATTTTCCATCTCTCTCAGTAATAACGACACCCACACAGAGTTGGGTACCATACGCCTGGACATTTTCTATCAGTCGGGATGGTTCATCCAGTACCACACCAACATGCGTCTTACCTTTGTGGAATTGCTGGGTGTGTAGAATCCATCATACCTGTCGTCCAATCTTTTCATTGGATAACAATTTTCAGCTAGTTTCGGTGGCATAATTGGCCTCTTCCTGGGCGCCTCACTGCTCAGTGCCTTTGAGCTGGTCTACTTCTTCACCATTGGCCTCTATTTATATTTGCATGGGGAGAGGAAACTGTCCCTCCAGCCACACCCACTCCAACCAGCAGTCATTACTATACCCTTTGGACAGAGAAAGATTACTCCAGTTAAGTATATACGTTGACGGGACTATAGGTATAATATGAGCATCAATGTGAGTATAAATCAACAATAAATAACATTCACCAGGCATTTCTCTGGTGGTGGAGCGGATGCCTAATTTTGTTTGTGGTCTGTTCCTTTTGGGATGGGTGCACCTGATGGTCAGCTAAATGAGTGACTTCGTTTTTCAAATAGCTCTTAAAGGTGCGCCATTTTATCTTCATTTTCCGATGGAGTACGCCATAGTAGGAGTTGTCGTAGAGATGCATGCCAAAGCCGACTGTTAGATAGTAAATCAACTCGAATGCACTGACCATAGAGGCGCCCAAGCACAGGCCAAAGATGCCACCCAAGTTAGCTGTCAAATAAATACAGATGAAGGAGAGATATCAGGCTTTAAGATTCCTAAATCAAACCTATCAAATCAATCGTGGTAAATTCCAGACTGGTGCGGTACAGCGGCGTCGTCTCCACTTGGTAGTGCACATCCACTCTGAAGAGTTTCTGCTGCGGATCCTTTGGACTGAAAGCATTCTTTATATAAGGCATATATTCCACTATGAAATGATCTAAAGATCTTACATCCTTTTGGCAGAGAGAGGCAGCGTCGTTGTGGCCGTGTAGTAATCGAGCAGATAGCAGTTCACCAGACAGGAGCATGTCATGCCTGGTTTGGTGGCACTAAACAGAGCATCCTCCTCCCGACGCTTATCGTAGCTGAAAATATCTGCAACAAGGGATATTGTTATCGAAGGTTCCCGCCCCGCTCTGTGTGATCCTCACCATTATGCCTCGCGATGCACCGGAGGCTGGTCGCAGTGCATTCCTTGACTGAAAAACAAGAACAATGGCACCTCTGGAAACACTCTCTAAGCCCCAACTCACCTTTTTGATTGTGAAGAAAGAAAATGGGCAGGGAGCAGTTGCACAGCTGAATCAAGTACGACTCATGGCACCGATTCAGGCAGTTGGTAAGCTGGAAGGGCTTGCCATACTTCTTGGCCGAGTCCGCGGGATCCAGCTCGAGCTGCTCGTCCACAAAAAGACAATTGCGACGTTCTGGGGGAATGTTCCGGGTGGTCTCATCGGTCCACGTCAGGTCGGGACGAACCGTCACATAGGTCTCGGTATTTTGGGTCATGGAATAGACCACATTCGACATTTGGTCTGGCTTTTTGATCATTATCTGGAACATGGAGAGGGTACTTTTATGGAATACCAAAGGCAGCCACTCCATCAAGCATCATACATAGACTTTATCGGTAGCCAAGGAATTCGGTCGCTTGAAGCTCTCATTTAGAAGCAGATCAAAGTTGAGACCCGTGCTCTGGCCGGCCTTCGCATTGTGACGGGGATAGAATTTGGAGCCCTCGCGTTTCTTGATCTCCTTCGAGCGCGGCGAGAAATCCGAGTTGAAGACCAGACAGAACCCAAACTCGGTCTTCTCCATCACAAAGTACTCGCAGCAGTCGAAGGTTGTGCTGCGCCACTGGCACGAGTTGGGCACGATGATATCCTGGCAGCTTAGGGTCAGGAACATGGCCAACGCTGTGATGTTGATGAAGTTCACTGCCTCGAGATTGTCGTCATCCAGCTCGGACAGACCCACCGAAAAGCTGCCAAAGCGCAGCGTCTCCAGTCGAGCAACCAAAGTGGTGAAGGACTCCACAAGTTCCAAGCTCGCATTGGCAGGCAGGAACTCCGACTTGGCCGCCTGCAGCTGGCTCCAATTGATGCGATTGTCAGTGCAAATACCAACGGCTGGAAATTCGACGAGAAAGACGGGGTACTGGGGATCGTGGACGACAGTTTGCAGCTTCTGCGACACAAAGCGTTCCGATAGCATCAGATAAAAGAACCATGACAGGGCAATGCTGACGGAGAGCAGCAAGCACCAGATAAGTCTGCAACGGGAAAGATGATTCATCAGTGGATTGAAGTCCGTGCTCACTGGATGGAGACCTTTCCAGGTTGTGTAGCTGCGGATCGTAGAGATAGCGGACGCAATGAATGGTTGATTTTTCGCAGTAGCTCCGAAAGTAGACGCGCAACAACTCCATAAAGCACTTAGTATCTTGCTTTTGCGGCGTATCCGATTTGTCACCCTTCGCCATGCCGGGACGTGTGTCGTGGAATCACTGAGCTCTGCTCCGGATGCCGGGGAACCCTTTTATGGAATGGCTGCAAATTGCAGTGGGAAACTTTTGTCGGACAGGTATCCATTACGGCTCACATCGGTTGTAATTGAGTAGTTATGTTCTCGGCAAAAGATAAGCCCAGTCCGGTGACAAAAGTGCGTGTCGTCGTCGCACTCATTGATTAGCGGGCTCGCCTCCCAATTAAACGTGACTTTCCCAAAAAGTCAGTCCTTTGGTTGAGCGAAATGGGTGAAGTTGAGTGGCAGCCTGAACGGCAACTCGGTAATGATGATGATGATGATGTTGATGAGAAGGGGCCGGGCAAGCAGATTAAGTCCAAAAAAAACGACAAGAAGAGGAACAATAAGTGGCTTTCCATCAGGCGGTAGGTCAACATTACTCTTTCGTGCCACTCCCCCCACTTTAACACCGATTACAGCTGGGCCCGTATACCGCTGAAGATGGTTTTTGCCATAGCCACTGTCTATGTCTGCATCCTCTCGTCGGAGCGGTACTTCTACTACTGGGTTCAAACCACCATCGAACGCACCGACGTCCATGTATCGGAGATCAATTTTCCCGCAGTGACCATCATCCCCATGTCTGTCACCAATCTCAATGCGTCAAATGAGGCGCAGCGCCACACCAGAGTCTTCAATATGGCCCGGGCCGTTCTCTGGCAAACCCCCGATGCAGTGCAACTCGACAAACATAGCTTCGAAGAGTTTCCCGAATACGCAGATGTAGATCCCACAGCTTTGGACATGGACACAGTGTATGATTCCTTCCAGGACGCTTGCAAGTATTTCTTCGCGGAGTGCTCGTGGCGCCGTAAGCCCATGAACTGCTGCAGCCTCTTTCGGTCAGTCTCCACCTTTAAAGGGTTTGCGTACGTCTTCAACTCAGTGCGATGCGAATTCCCGGACGAAACTTGGCCGTGGTCTGCGTCTGCCTCGGGATCCCTTAGCGGCCTTAATGTGAAGATACATCGTAATCAAAATGTGTTCAATATAAATATGCTGGGGGTGAGTTGGCAATCAATTATTTTAGTAATACAATAATACATATATAATACGTATAATCCAGGTGATTGTGCATGAACCCACTCAGCAGCTGGGCCACAGTATTGCCTATTCCACTGAGGATCGTATTGTCATTCCCGTAGAGCCACTGCGCTTCACAGCCGAGGCAGACGTCAAGGCCCGGCCAGTCCAAATGCGCCGCTGTCTGTTCGAGGTGATGGCGAATACCTTTCTGTGCAATGGGGCAACCATTACAAGCTTTATCGTTGCAGAGTGAGATTGTACGTCTGGGCCAGTCGCGATCCGAGTGTATTTACAAGTGCCATGTGCAGTACATCTTGAAGAAATGCAACTGCACCGTGAATCTGCCCCGTCCGGTGACTACAAGGATGGAAAATATCACAGGATCAAGTTACTATAATGGAACAAAACTTTGTGGGGTGAAGCACTTGCCCTGCTTCAATAACAACAGACGTGAGTGTTGCGATAGGATACCATACCATACCATCAGTTAATCTGATTGCCGACCAACAGTTTCGCTGTTCTCCATGAGCAACATCATCGAGGAGTCCAGAGATAACATCTTTACGACCGTCGACTGCGGCTGCTTCCCGCAATGCGATCACACACAGTACCACTCCTCCACCTATACCGAACGATTGAGCAGCGTGGAGAACAACAATTCGGTAATCGAGATAGACGTATACTTTCAGGAGGAGACCCTCTTCTCGTATCGCTCCATGCTGCGCTTCACCCTCATCGATCTGATGGGTGAGTCTCACTCTCGCTTCGACGGGATCTCCAGTCTTACCCACTCTACTCCATTCATCCACAGTTTCCTATGGTGGCATAGCAGGTCTGATTATGGGAATCTCGGTCTTGGGCTGGGTTAATGCCATCCTGGACCACTTCGCCTGTTGTCGGCTGCCCAGCGACGGATAGCACTGCCCCTCCTCTCCCTTATTCAATCTGAAACAGCCACAGCTGCTTTCTCACGTTTCTTTACCTGTAATCGGAACAGCGATTCAGTGTTCAGACGAACATAAATAAATTCAGAAGAAAAAACGCATTAGGGGAATTGTTTAGAGTTTAACTACCTGACGAGGCAGTGGAAAACTACCTTGCCAGCTAGGGTATCGGTTTGTGGATTGTATTAGTACATATGTACATACGCTATATACCTGAGTGAGTCAGTGCACATGTTCTGAGGTTGCATTTGAGCAAAATTCAATTAGTATACAATGATTTTATGGAACAAGGTAAGTATACATATATGTAAGAGAATATGCCAAAGTTTAAAGGCGAGAGACTAAGCCAGTCTAGCCGATCTGTAGGTTATCAGATGTCATAAAAGAAATCTTTGTTGTCCACTTGATCGCATCACAAAAGAGATCATTGCTGGCAAAGTTCCTTCTGAAAGAGCATGAATAAATCGAATCGAATAGCGTAATCTCCCTCCCTCTGTCGAGCATTTCCCGTCCGTTCCATTTCAGTATTCAGGTACGGTACCAAGTCCATGACGCGCCTGGGGGTATAAATAGCAGCTGGTCTGGCCTGATCAGGCACAGTCTCCGCTTCATCGCCCAAGCCGCCACCACACACAATTTTCAAACAGCAAAATGAAAGTCTTAGTTGCCATCTGCGTGCTGATTAGTTTGGTAAGTGTTTGGTATAGATGAACTAAACCCAACCCAACCGTTGATAACCCTTCAAACCTGACCCAAAAATATGGAAAATAATTAACCAAACAATTTCTCTGGTGCCGGTCACAGGCCTCAGCCGAATATGTCTTGAAGAATCGCGATAATATGCTGGCCTATCGCGACGAGTGCGTCAAGGAACTGGGCGTGCCTGCCGATCTTGTGGAGCAGTACACGAAGTGGCAGTATCCCAACGATGCCAAGACCCAGTGCTACATTAAGTGCGTGTTCACCAAGTGGGGCCTGTTCGATGTCCAGACTGGCTTCAGTGTGGAGAACATCCACCAGCAGCTCGAGCTCGGACATGCCGACCACAACGAGGCGATGCATAGCAGCATCGCTGCTTGCGTGGACAAAAACGAGCAAGGATCCAATGCCTGCGAGTGGGCCTACCGCGGTGCCACCTGCCTCCTGAAGGAGCACCTGCAGAAGATCCAGAAGAGCCTGGCCCCCAAGGCCTAGAAATAGTTGATACCCATTACTGATAGCCATTAATTTAGTTAATAAACCCATTGAACGTACCACTTGTCTTTCCACTTGGTCACACCCATCGTAGCTGCTAATGGAGGGTCGACCGGTGGGGTTTCTGCTGTGGCAGAACTTCACCAAATATTGGCCATTCGAAATGTTGCTGTACACCAAGGAACTCGTGGCCCCGCGTCCAAATGGTGGCCAAGGTCTGCTCCGCTTCAAGCAGAATTTGCTGAAGAAGAAGGTGCTGAATCGTCTGACTGATTCACTTGCCAACTCCACCATCCACGGAATGCAGAATGTGTTCACAGAGAGGCATTTCTGGGTGCGCTGCATGTGGCTGTGCATCGTAGTGGGGGCGGCCGTCACCTGCTTCAGCCTGTACTCCGTACTGATGCATCGCCACAGCGAACAGCTGCTGGTCAGCCTGATAGACACCACCCAGATGCCAGTATACCACATCGACTTCCCGGCGGTGGCGATCTGTCCCTGGAATCATGTCAACTGGTTACGTACTCCAGATGCCGTCCTGCGATTCTTGCCCCGTAATCCTGATGCCGAGCTAATGGAAACATTCCGCCAGTTTCTCCTTGTCCTGGAGCAGACGACCTTTGTGAACTTCAACAAAGCGCATAACTTGTCCAAGCGCAATCTTACTGCGCTGGAATCGTTGAATGTGAGAACGGTGATAAACTATTTGTCCCATCGCTGCGACGAACTGTTCGTCCCGGACTCCTGTGTCTTCGATGAGACGCCGTACGACTGCTGCAAGCTCTTTGTGTCGGAACAAACCGAGAAGGGGCAGTGTCTGGTCTTCAACTCGCTCATCTCTGAACACTCGCGCAAGAAGCAGCTCACCAACAAGTTTTACCCGTACAAACTGAGCACCGCTGGCGAAGAGTCGGGTCTGAAGTTCACTATTAACCTGAATGAATCCTATCTTAGAGCTGGCACAAAACTCCCCTATGGAATGAGTGTGGGTGCAGAAACCACATCGAAGAAAGCTCCTTCATTGCATTTCATTTCATTTCTCACCAGCTCATGATCAAGGAGCCCCGTCAGTGGTCAAATAATATGGTTTATCACCTCCATCCGGAAACTGAGAACTTTGTGGCAGTGCATCCAATGGTCACCGAGACGTCTCCGAACACATACGAGATGAGTCCCAAGAAGAGACGGTGCTACTTTGATGTGAGTACTTCGATTTGACCTTTGTGGAAATGCTGATTTGTTTCCTCCGAGAAGAACGAGAAAAACCCTCATTACCAGGACACGACATTGGTCTACAATCGGGAAAACTGCATTGTTGTGTGCCTTCATCAGGCAGTGATAAAAGCCTGCAACTGCTCGACACCAGTTTTCCTCCCACCCATAGGTAGGGTTCTGTTCATGTACTTCTTTCTCAGACTTCTCAGCTCTCATCCTGCAGTTACAGAGGGCATTCGTGAGTGCGGAATCTTGGACGCGAAATGCCTCAGTCTCAACGCCGATATCTTCAGCTATGTAAAGGTGGGCGACCAGGAGAAGTACATAAACGACTGGCGACGCGGTCACACCTGTCATTGCCCCGACAATTGCAGCTCTCGAAAATACCAAATGACGGTCAACGTCCGGAAATTGGATTAGTAAGTAAGCCAAAACCAAATCAAAATCAAAATCTCACCAATTTCTGTGTCGTGGACAGCGATAAAAACCAGACCAACAGAGTAATTAAGGCACAGATATATTACGGCCAGCGAGTGATGACCAAAATCGTGACCAAACTCAAGTACACAAGTCTCGATTTGATGGCCCACTTTGGGGGTATCATAAGTCTTTATATTGGCGCCTCTGCAATAAGTTTCGTCGAGCTCTTTGTCGTGCTGGGAAAGCTGCTGTGGACACTTATCAGAGAGGGATACTCAAAGGCAAAAGAGTGGATTATTTAACTGATACTGATACGATTACATATATGTATTTACTCTGCTCCTTGGTAACAACTAAAAACATGAGAGTGGAAAAAGTTAGTCGAGATGCACGTCACTCATTTCTGCTTTGTTTCTTGGTCAGTCGGATATCTTATATAAATGGTCGGATGAGGCACGGTGGCGGGTGTCTCGGGCAGTTGGTCCAGGTAGGAGCAGCCAATGGCCAGGGCACTGCCATCGGAGCTAAAGTTTAGAGTTGAAATGGAGGTGTCATATTCGTGGAACTGGCACAGACGCTTTTTGTTAAAGCCGTCCCAGATGTTAACAATGCAATCGGAGCCGCCAGTGGCAAATGTGTGATAAACGTTGTGGAAGCTGAGCGCATTCACCGGATAAATCTGTTCGATGTTGTTATCCCTGTTCCGATGGCATTTGAAGGCAAATTTACGACGCTGCACCTCGGGGTCGTGGTCCAAGTACTCGACAGCCACACGGCCCTCAATCGAGGACATCACGTAGCCCTCTTTGTTGGGGAAGAGGCGAATGCAACGCGTCTGGTACTTCAGCGAGGACTCGCGCTTCATTATATAGCTGTCCATTTTGCGCAGGTCCCAGATGAGCACCTTGCGGTCGGAGGTAGCCACCACAATCTTCTCGTCAATCACAGACATGGAGTACACCTTGCCGTTGTTCTGTTCGAAGGTGCCAACGCACCGCTTCTCGCGCATGTCCCAGAGTTTGACATTCTTGTCCCAGCTGCCCGTCAAGATGCCATTTACGTATTCGGCATGCTCCACACAACGCACCGCGTTCTCGTGGGCGCCCACAATGGTCTCCGTCTGGGTGTTCACATCGAAGAGGCGCAGCTGGTTGTCCAGCGAGCCGCTCACCACGTGCACAATATTCTGTTGCATAAACAATTGCATTAGGGGGGGGGGAAGTTTGTCAACAATCACACAGTGTACATACCATGAAGGCACAGTCAAGAATTGGCGCATCTTGCAGAAATTTCTGCCGCATCTGATTTGCCGCCACATCGTAGAAGCGAAGCGATCCGTCCCATGACGATGCCGCCATGTACTGGTTCGATTTGGGGCCGAATTTCACAGCCGATATCAAGTCCTCTGGCGGATTGTTTAATTTAAACTCTGGCGGACGCATCTTGTTAATTATTAAACAATTTTACAATTGAATTATATTTCGAGTCAAAATTTGCAAGCCGGCGTCACTTTTTGGAATTCATCGATAAAATATACCGTGCGACCCTCGGAAATATACCAAAATATACCGTGTTTTTTTTTAAATACCAAAAATGATACCCATGACAAAAACGAACTTAGCCCACTTCAGCCACCACTATTTAAACAGTTCAACGACGGATAAAATTACTGATTGTAAATTGTTCTTGTAAATCCATCCTATCCTTCCGTTTATCTTGCAACTGAACTGCGCTAAAATTATTCAATTTTCATTATTTTCGGTGGAATATTAAAATACCCGTCCTCGTTTTTGATATTCCGTGGAATATTATTAGGTAGATGGAACAATTAGCCATGCCCACATAATTTTCTCCGATTAATGAATCAATACTTGTACTATGGATCGAATAAACGCAATTTTGGGCCGTAATGTGGCATCTGCGATCCATGAATACCCCTACTCTCACAGTCGATATTTGGCATTTTCGCAGTACCAACAACGGACACCGAATATATTCATGTACTGGCGCTACTTAATGTAAAATGTATATGTAGATACGCTGTATCGTACATCTTAAATTCAAAATGTAACGAGTTTTTGAAACAACAACTCGATTTCTTTTTTTTCTAATATATGTATATGAAAAGGTATAGGCCAAACGAACTACAATTATTAGTATCTGTATTAGTTGAAAAGTCAAGAAACATCTACTAACTCTACGAAGATCCGCTCCCTCCGCATCCAACTCCAACAATATATTTGGCTTAGACTAAACTACAGGGATGCGGAGGAGGCGCGCGTAAATGGCATTACTCTAGTATTTTGGAAGTACTAATTTTGGTGGTTGCGTTGTTGTTCACTGGGTTCCATCCTCAGTGGAGCATTCTGGGCTGCTATTACTTGATTTTCCTACGATAGGACCGAAAGGACTGCGGCCCGTCGTCCGCAATGCTCAGCGCGATGGCGAACTGGGCAGCGTAGTAGGTGATCATGATCTGCAGCCGGGGACAGGGCAGGGGCACGCCCACGAACATGGTGACGGCGATCAGGGCATCGGAAACGACGAACAGAACGGCTCCCACGGCGCAGAAAATGGTGAGGAAATTCTTGGCATCCACAGCCCGGGCCAGGGCGCGCCACAGCATGGTGATGATCAGGTAACAGTAGATGGGGACTCCAATGATGAGTATCTCGTCCAGTTTCTGGTGCACAAAGTACACAACTGCGTGGTAAAGGGGGGACAAATTAGAGATGAAAGGCTCGTCCAAAGCTTTGACCCCACTTACACAGCGACACGGCCACATAGAGAGCCAGTCCGATGGGCCACTTTAGTGGCTTCCAGCCAAAGGCGCAGATGTAGAACACATGGGCCACCCCAAAGCTGACCATTCCAAAGGGAAAGAGGTTGACATTGAGCAGGGCATCGCCACCGCAGGAGAAGACCAGACCAAGAAGTATCCAGAGCGATCGGCGGTAGCTATTAGGAGTAGTTTTTATGGAAGATGCTCAAGAACAGCACTGCAAGCACTTACTCCTTTTTAAGCGAGAACCCATTAGCCACCACATAAAACATCAAGGCCACAATGGGCAAACACTTGAGCACTGTGGTCCATAGCTCTCCTTGGGGATCCTGGCGCACCAGCGAGAAGTACAGTATCAGGGTGGCCACAAAGGGCGCCAGCCTCGGGCCATGCGTTTTGACCTGAGTATCAAGTGAAGAGAAGAATATGAAATAGTCATTCGATTATCGCTAATCGAACCATGGTGGGTCCAAACTACGCACTCACACCCCACCCCACCCCGATTATACAATCGAACGTATTCGATTCTGATTAGATTAACGCATTGGCGTTGGCTGCCAAACCCCAATCCCCTGATCAAACATTTATGGTTTTATGATGATTGTAATTTGCATACCATTAGCAGGTACTTAGGGAGGTTTCTGGGGGTTGGCGAAACTTTCGCTTTTGCTGTACGACAGAGCTTTTCCGCGGACAGAGCTGCAGTGCCGTTGAGAGGGTTCTCTGCGCTCTCAATCCAGAGCACGGGAGATGTGTGCAAGGTCAAGGACGAAAGCTTTACATTCACTTTACACTTTTCTGCGGTTAGATAAAGCATCCGTGCAGGCGCACAAACAAACAAAGAAAGGTGTACAGAAAATGAAGCAAGCTTAAACAAAGGCGAGCAATGGCAATGGCCAGCAGCGTATCAGATTTCTGTATTGCATGCAGAAATACGAGTAGAATCCGCACTGTTTTCATTCGAAGTTACTTACAAATTTCCCAAAATCGTTCATTGTGATGATTAGGGAGTAAATTGCTGTTGTTATTAGCGTCAATTTAATCAAGCTGCACTTTCACACGGTTAAAGCGGCCACCGACTTTGAATCGAAAATAAACAAAAACTTGACCAAGTCCCTCTCTCTATCTCTCTCTCTATCACAGACAGGCCTGCTGCCCCCCCGCCAAGCGATAGAACACGTTGCGCACTTTTGACCAACGTCAACAAACTGAACCGTAGCGTCCGTATAATGTTTTCAATTCGCTTCCACACAGTTTGATTGCTGGAGAGTAATAAAGAAAAAGTTTTCAGCTGGGAGCGCACACCGGTGCCAAGGGGGTGGGGGATGGTGGGTGGTTGGACAGTGCCTCCCTCCATGTGGTGTGCAGCATTCAGGCTGCCCCGCTTGCAAGTACAGATACACAAACGGCTGAGCGAGCCAGAGATTGATTATTTTGTACCTTTGCTATTATCAACGCATGTGGAACGCAAGAGCGCAACCAAGCAGAGAGAGCACATGGAGAGAGACAGAGAGAGAGACACTACTTGCTCACGCAACAGGTTTGTTGTAGAATATGCCCCACGTTGGCCCCAAAAGCTTCGCCAGCATCATCCGAGAACATCCAAAAAGATAGACATGCGCACTCTCTCTTGGCTGCTCTCGCTCTCTTTCACTCTTCCTCTCTCTTACTCTTGCTCTGCCACAGCGAAATTCAAAACAATGCAACAATCTCTGCACACTTTCACTGGCTTTTTGGAGCTTTCACCGAAGCTTGGGGAAACTTTTTCGCAAGCTTCCGCCTGGAACCGTGTTCCGTTAGCCTCTTTATCGCCCAAAAGTTCATTCCGTTTCAAGTTGTGGCATTTTTCAGGCGTGCGAAAATTCCTCAGCTGTCCTTCGGATAAAATTCCAGCAATTTAGTCACATTAAAGTTGGCCAAAAAGAAGTAGTGCGGTGCGTGCTGCGTGACGAGTGCAAACGCGTGCTATTGAAAACCCACAATAAGTGATTCTCAGGTAAGCGACAGCCTAAAAGTATGCCAAGTGCCAAAATCTGTGCAAGCAAGAAAAAGTTGGGTCAGCGCTGGGAAAATTGTGTATCCATTGTGTAAGGGGGGTGGTGGGCAGAAGAATGGGAAGGGGTGTTGGTGTGCTTCCTGTTGGCAAATACACACTACACTCCCGTCAGGGAAGAGAGGGTGGGGTGGAGCTGAAAGCCTGACCAGTGACACACTTTGGAGAGCAGCAAGAGCAGGAGCTGCTCGTTATAAATTATGCAAAATAAAATTATGGTAATGTTGTTAGCGAGAAAGCGAGAGTGCGAGTGAGAGAGAGCCCTGCCAAGACATGCACACACTTGACCTCCGAGGAAAAACTCACACACACACCCACACATAAATGTATGCAATGACGAGACAGGGACATGGACGACGCTTGACTGCGAAACCACTCGAGCCGAGGAGACAAGACACTGGCAGCAGGGACATGCCTTTATGGGCCATTGGGTGGCTCACGTACCGAACGTAGACAACCGCCACCCAACCTTAGACAAGTGCACATTGAACTTGAGAGAAAATCACTGGGGGGAATACACATACATATATAGTAGAGAGACCTAGCTCAGAGATTCAATCAATGACAACAAATATTGATGTAATTCGATATAAAATTCATTGCAAGCTACGAAATAGGGGCGATAATTGGTGCAAGTTGGTTGAAAGCTTTTAATTAAGCGCCCGTAATTGATTGATTCATCGATAATAATTGAATTGTTAATGTACCATTCCAATCCCTACCTATGTATGTATATGTAGTTCCAATCAGGCAGCAGAAGCAAACACGCAACATGGCGTGTCCTTTTTTTCGACGAGCGGACTCGCTGACACGTCAGCCCTCGGTCATCGCCGAGCCGGGCACCCATTGGGCCCTCGAGGAAGAGGAGCTGTCCCATGATGCACTCACTCTGACGCATCTGCAAATGGCCATACAGCTGCTAACGGCACCATCAAACGAGGATCTCAACACGGCCGTCACTTCGCTGGTGGCCAAGTATCGCCAGAGCTGGCCAAACATCCACAAGCTGTGAGTAGAGCAGAGTTGAATCAGTTTCGAAATCGCTTCTAAAATGGGATAATGTTAATACCCCTTAGAAAAATGGATCCAAGTACATTCAAGAGTTGCGCCAACTACGACTACTTGGCGGACATTCAGGAGCTGTTGCTGAAAATGGACGAGGCCAGTGCCAGCGAGATTCTGGTGCTGCTCGGCGAGGAGCTGATCACCTGCTGCTGCACGGGCATCATTGAGCGGGCCTTCCGTTGCCTGGGCACCGATCTGCAGGAATTTTTAGGCTCCCTGGACGGGGTCTACGATGTGCTGAAGTTGCAAGAGGTTCCCAAGATCTAACCTGATTCAAAATACCCTTTACTGAACCACTTTTTCCCTTTAGGAGGATGTGACCGACACTGGATTCGTGTGTGCCGGAGAGGGCGAGTTGATTTTCACTTCGGAGCGTCCGGTGATCGCCTGGCTACTACTCGGGTCTCTCAAGGCCCTCACCCGCATGCTCTACAAGGTGGATGTGAACATCAAAATCGAACCGGTGGAGGGTGATGCTCGTCGCTACCGCTATCTCTTCTCCTTGGTGAAGGACAGCTCCCAGACCCTGCAGATGGGTCGTCCCACGCCGATCCCAGAGACCGTGCAGCGCAGCAGCTCGAGCAATGCCTCGGATCTGCAGATGAACTCTTCCAGCTTCTGCAAGATGTTTCCCTGGCACTTCATCATGAACGAGCAGCTGGAGTTGGTGCAGCTCGGACGCGGCTTCAGCAAGCTCTACAAGCCGTATCTGGCGGACTTTGGCAATCTGGCCAGCACCTACTTCGACTTCAAGCGGCCCAAGGGTCTGACCATGAAGTTCCGGGACATTGTGCGGCGCACGTACACCCCCTTCTTAATTGGGCTGAACAGTCCGCCCGGAGTGTCGGATTTCCCTGCCATAGGACTAGAGATCAAAGGCCAGATGGTGCACTGTCCGGAGTCGAACTCGCTGCTGTTCATCGGCTCCCCGTTCCTCGACGGCTTGGATGGACTGACCTGCAACGGTTTGTTCATCTCCGATATACCGCTTCACGATGCCACTCGGGAGGTGATTCTGGTGGGTGAGCAGGCTCGGGCCCAGGACGGACTGCGCCGGCGCATGGACAAGCTGAAGAGTCGCATCGAAGAGGCCAATTCGGCGGTCACCAAGGAGCGGAAGAAGAACGTCAGCCTGCTGCACCTCATCTTTCCCGCTGAGATCGCCGAGAAGCTGTGGCTGGGCTCCTCCATCGATGCCAAAACCTATCCGGATGTGACCATTCTCTTCAGCGACATCGTGGGCTTCACCGGCATCTGTTCGCGGGCCACTCCATTCATGGTGATCAGCATGCTGGAGGGTCTGTACAAGGACTTTGACGAGTTCTGCGACTTCTTCGACGTCTACAAGGTGGAGACGATTGGGGATGCTTACTGCGTGGCCAGTGGACTGCATCGCGCTTCCATCTACGATGCCCACAAAGTAGCCTGGATGGCTCTCAAGATGATCGATGCTTGCTCGAAGCACATCACGCACGATGGCGAACAAATCAAAATGCGAATTGGCCTGCACACGGGCACTGTGCTGGCCGGAGTGGTGGGCAGGAAGATGCCCAGATACTGTCTCTTTGGCCACAGCGTGACCATAGCCAACAAGTTCGAGTCTGGCAGCGAGGCCGTTAAGATCAACGTGAGCCCCACAACCAAGGAGTAAGTAGTGTCTCAATGGAACCACGAATCCACCTCATCAACAACATTCGCCTTTTCTTCCAGTTGGCTGACCAAACACGAGGGCTTCGACTTTGACCTGCAGCCACGGGATCCCTCGTGTCTGCCCAAGGAGTTCCCCAATCCGAATGGCACCGAGACTTGCTACTTTCTCGAAGGATACCGCAACTCCGCACTGGAGAGCGGCCTGCCGCTGGTGGAGCACATCGATGCTGCCATGAAGACCATATCCGAGGGCGGCGATGCCTAGGCTACTCCGGGAGAGTCACTTGCTCAGTAGCCATAGCTATTCAATGTAGTTCAGTGCACTTGTAGTCTAATTGTGTTACCCCCAGCCTCCGCCCCCCGCTTAGCCTCTTTCAAGAAATATACTTCCCGACTTCAACGAGTTGCGTTCCAGCACAAAATGTGAACACTTTTATTGGTCTCAGATCCTAAGCGCTGGCCTTGGCCGCCTCCTGCTTGGCCTTGACGAAGGCCTTAACCTTGTCGCCGATCTTGCTGGCCATCAGACACTTGTGTCCACGGAAGGCCCACACATCCGCAGGGCTGCCCTCCTCGTTCTTGTCGATGCAGCCCTGGGCGATCTGCAGGGCCTCTTCCTCCGTGAGGTCCATCTTGAACTGCTTGGCAAGACGATCGGCATGGTAGCCCTCGTGGGTGCAGAAGATGTCCAGCTTCTGGGCGGAGCAGAGCAGATACTGGCGCACATCGGGCTCGTCGGGGAAGATCAGCTGCTTCAGCTGCGAGATCTGATCGCCGCTCAGGGGACTCTCCTTCAGGCACTCAATGCGTATGTTCTTGATTTCGTCGCCAGTCTTGGGCTTCCACTCATCGTCGGCGTAGGCCTGTTTACGAGTGTTTTTTATTGATTTAATTATGATGATGGGATTATCAGTGATTCAATCGATATACACACCGCAGCACAGAGGGCCAGGGTAAGGACGAGATACTTCAGCATATTGTTTGTACGAGTATTGTTCCACACACGATCACGAATCAGTTGAAATTCTAGACTGAATCGCCGACGGCCCGGTTTCCTAGATTTATACCGACGCCACTCCACTGCTGATAGCTGGCTGCCTCTGTCTCTGCCACCAGCTGCTCGGTGTCAAGAGTTCAGCGATAAGCCCGTCCGCGTCTAACACTATATTATTTAATTGCATTCCCTCACGATGATAAGCTCAATCCAGAGCTCACTTACCGAGCGGAATGAGCTGATACCCAGACAGAGAATCGGCATAGACTTCTAGCAAAAGTCGTTCCTTGATTAACTTGTTTTTGTGGGGCAGCTTCTATCACCAGCAACTCGGAGATGGATCGTTGCTCAAGTATGTACTTCCATGGGGATGGTAAAATCGATTTGCATTTAAAATGATTTACACAACAGAAGGAAATTATCGAAATAAAATATTCCAAAAAACAAGATATTTCCTCCGTCATCGCGATGTTTCACTTCCGCTTTGTAGTGGAATCAACAAGCTCTGTTATCAAGAGTTGTAAGAAAGATGCCAAGGGAAGCGTCAACTGATTAATCACCAGCAACCGTCCATAATCCTACACTCAGAAAAAATAAAATACTAAAATGTCTTAAGTCCTGAGGAAAATATTCTTAATTTCTTTAGTGAAATGACTGAAATATTTAAAAACTTATCAAATATTCTTGTAGTGTATGTACATAGATTCTCAACAAAAACACACTCTTCAACATGACATTGCACTTGAACGCTTATCAGCTTTTGGGGTCACAAAACAAGACGCAATGGACTCCATGCCATGTGAGCCTGATAACAGCAGACAGATCCGATCCCGGCCAGCTTTCACCCAATGCGAGAGTAGGTCTGATCCAAGTGGGCAACTGTCAACCGTTAACCGTCAACCGTCAGCCGTCAATTCGTCGGCCATTATGCAAGCCAATGCAATCGTATTTAATTAAATCAAATAAAACTCACAGCTGGCGGTCGAGTCCAAAATTTAAAACCCAAGCGGCCCCCGGGCGTCTAAGAGTTGTCATTACCATAGGATGAGTATGAGCGTAAACCCGATGGTTCGCTGGGAACCACGCGCCCCGACCCGACGACCCTAGGCGGCATATGCGAGCATTCAACTAATAACAGTTGCCTCCACCCGACGCTGTCAAAGGGGCGTAGCACATTTCCAACTATGTACTATTATAATTCAACGAAGGTACGGCCCTTAACTGAGGGTTAGATAACAGGGCTGTCAGCAGAAGCAGGGGATTCCAGTCCGCCCGGCGAGGTAATAGTCGGGTAGGTCGCAATCGGAAACAGTGTTTATACCCAAACAATGGCTATGATTAGCATCGCATCGGGGCTCTCACTTTCGGTCTCCATTTCTTGCCGGAATCTCTGCTCTGCCATTATGGTTTTTTTTGTCAAGTTATTAGTAAAATTATACCAAATATACAGACAGTAGAGGCCCGAAAGAATGAACAATTGCAGATCTCTTCATGGCGAAGTTTTGGGTCTATGAGGGTCTGTTGGTTGAAAGATATCCCTGGGTTATATGACTGGTTCACAATTGAATACTCTACCATATTGAACGCTTCACCATATCGAGAGTTCACTGTATAGTTCTTTAGTTAACACCCCAAGCGTGTCAATGGCCAAAGTCAGGGAGTGGCGCTGCTCCGGAGCTGCGAATGTGTCGGAGTGTTGTGGCCAGCTCAAATTTCTTAGCAGGGAATCGAAATAGGAACGAAATGGTGATGGAGACGGGATTGGGAAACTGCAGCTAACGATCCCATAATCGGGTGTCGGATGATTTGCTGCCGGAATTCGCAATATTGTATAAATTGTCCTGTTTCTTGAGCCACTTTTTTGTGCCACGGCAATTGTTTGAAATTTGAGTTTCCGGCTGGAATTCGGAATGAGGAAGTTGGGCTTGGGATTGATATTTGGTGCCGAATTCCAAAGGAATCATTGTATTACTTTTTGGCGTGTGTCATATGAGAGGATATATTGCACAAAGCCTGAGAATACATTTGTTTAGCAAATTCGATTAGGGAGATGTGTGTGTAGGGTCCACTCGGAAACATCCTGCGGATATCATGATATCATGACTCTGTATAGTATCTGCCTATGACACAAGACAATTCTAGCACATTGCGAGCAGAGATTTCGCTGCTGACAAAATGGCAGCCAGGCAAAAGCAAGCACACAAAGTTCCCGTGAACTTTTAACAAAATTTCACGTTTCCATGAGTTTCCGGTTTGTGTGTCTTTCTTTCTTTTTGCTTCTCTTGCTGTGTGATTTCCAAGAAAAAGCGAGAGACGCCCGCCCACAAACACCAGTGCCACCACCCACTACCTACCAGGGAAAATGTAATTTCATGCCTCGCTGAACGAATCCGAATACATGAGAGTTCAAAGTTTCAGCTTGTATCCAGGGGCAGAGCGAGAGAGGGTCACACACAGGATGCTGGCAGGACTCGGGGACAGGACTTGAAAGCGCAGGAAGTTATTTAATGAGATTTTCTTCATGTCAAAGATAAGTCGAAGAAAATTCCATGGCCTGCGACTAAGAAAGCCATTGGTCTTGTAAAACAATATGCAAAACCAGCCAACAGCCAACAGCCGACAATCATCCACGCGAAGGAGGATGGAGGGTGTCTCTGTCTCTGTGTATCTGTATCTGGGAGTCTGATTGTCATTGTTGAGTGAGTCAACTGAAAAGGATAAGCGTAGACCGACAATTGTTGCACACACTTGAAATTAAATTAACTTTTTTCGACCCTCTCCCTGTCCACGCTGAGCGGTGGAGTGGCAAAGCCGCCGCCGACGCCGCCACCGCCGCCGCCGATGGTTGCATTGTTCCAAGGTCTGCTGCCGCTGACAGTTCCAAAAGGAACTGGCGTTGGGGTTGGCTCTGGCTCTGGCTCCAGCTCTGGACATGGGAGAGAGAAAGACCTTGCCAGAACTAGAGACAATTCAGCGCCTTGTCGACTCTAGCCATGATTGCTCAAATATTGGCTTTGGTCGCCGCACAAAAACCAAAACCTAAACACAAGTTCAACTGTTCAATGCGCGGCAGCAACAACCACACAACAACCGCAACAACAACAACAACAACAACAACATACACAGACAGAAAACAAAAACATAAAGCAAACAAATCGCAATCGAAATGAATGAATGAGGCAATGACGCAAGGAAATCTCATTAGCCGCATGTCTTCAAGTTTCATTTTTTAATTTTGTACAATTTTTTCGTTGTGCTTGTTGTTTGTTTTTTGGGTTTTTTGAGTTTTTGTTTTTCGGATCCGAGCATACCACAGGAAAAGATCTTTCTTTGTATATTTTTTCGGTGGTCTTGATCAAATAATTTTGCGGCCAATGCATGTTAAATATTTGTCAACATTTTAAGGCACTTTTCTTTTGTTACCCACATTACCCACCACTCCTCGCCCCTCCATCTTTCGCTCTCAACGATTCAGAAGCAGTTGACCACTTGAGTCCGTCCGTCCATCTGTCCGTCCGTCGGAGTCATCAAAAGAGCACAGCGATATGTGGCACACACATGACCATCGCCAGCAGCAGAAGCAGCAGCAAGAGTTAAGTAAAGTAGCAATGATCCCGAGGTGATTTCAACTTTCCTCCACTCTGGGCGGCCCTGTTGAAGATGGTCAGCCATCGGCTACTTATTACACACAAGCACACCCAGCGAGCCAAGGGTTCAGATCCAAGATCATCTCTTTCTTCGATTGATATACAAATTTACAGGGTCCCCAGTCATCATTCATCGGTGATACCCTGTAAAATATTGCATGTCAATTTCGATAGATTTAACATGGATTAGATCTATGAAGTAGTAACAATTCAGTGATCAAATGCTTCCCCATGGTTATAGGCCTGTAGGCATATACTGGCCAAAAGAATTGATCAAAATAGGCTTCCATTCAGTTACAGGGCATCGAGAATCCCCTATGCCTCGATTGATTGATTCACATTTCTCGTTATGGTTTTTTTCTTTATTTATTTGTTGATTTCATTTCCATTGTTGTTGCCATGCCGCACCATCTGAATGTTGCCTTGGCGGTCGTTCATCATTATGATTGTGCCACTGTGTGGAGCGCGCACTGTATTGTTTGCATGGGCCTATGCCGCCAGCTACACCGCCGCTGCACCACCGCCCTTTCCTTCCCCCCGGAGGCCTACCGGCTGTAGGGGCAGCTCAAGCATGAAGAGAGCCAGCCAAACCGACGACATAATGGACATGTTTCAGCTTTTGTTGGCCGTCGCGACGGTGTGAGCGAGGCGGAGACAGAGTTGTCAGCCTCAGCGACGATGTTCAGCTAATTTGCATATTTGGCCGCAGCGAAAACACTTTACAAGTGGCCAGGCCACCCAGGGGAGTATATAGGCGCACTTTAAACAAAGTTAAAATGCGAGAAATTGGCCCTGCGCAAAACACCAGTAGCTCGGCGACGGTGGCAGCAAAACCAACAACTTCTAGCCATTTACTGTTGCCAACAACTGTGACTGTGACCTCTCCCAGCGGAACTGGATCTGCCCACATCCCCACAAACACAAACGCAAACACACGCACACACCACACACATGCCTGAGCACGTATTGGTGCGGTCCTTATGGCTCTCTCTCGCACACACACAGAGCGGCTCTCCGATTGATTCTGCTGCTGTTCTGCTGCTGCGGCGGCGGCGGCGGCTGCTGCTCTTCTATTCAGTTTGGAAACTTGTTTCTTTTGGCCAACTTGTACAACATTGTTGCCGCTTTATGTTTTACTATTTGGGCTTGTATGTGTGCGAGCTGTATGTGTGTGTGTGTGAGCTGTAGCTCCGCCTCTGCGGGTAGGCGGAGTCTGCAAAAGAGAGCCCTCTGCTCACACAGAGGGAGGGAGAGAGAGAGAGAGCACATTTGTGGCACATTGTGGAGAGCGAGAGAGTGAGGCGCGCGCATCGTCGTTTTCCAATGTCGCTGCTTCTGTCGCACACGTGACATTTTCCGGATTGTTGCTTTTGTTTCGGTTGCTCCCGACATCGTCTCGTTCTCGGTTTGTTTCAATTGCAATAAATTTGTAACATTCTAATAGGCCAACACAGCCCACCGCCCCCGCCCACAAAACATCCTCCCGCCGGAGGAATCGTAATCGGACAGCAACCCATATTATGTGATGGATTCCTTATGTACTTTTGTGGCATGAGAAATCGCTTTTGGAATGTACACGAAAGAACTGTTACGGTTTCTAACTAGATCGTACGAGTATTTAATCTTTTTCTAGTGTTGAAGAACTGAAAATTATTGGTCTATATTTAACAAAAGATCTTTGTCTTAAGAAAATCGAATGAAAAAGAATAATATACATACAATTTAAGACATTTTTGTGTTGCAATTTTCCCTTTTATCTCATTCGGATTATCATTTAGGATAAGGAACTACACTAAGCTCTAATTGTATCTCTTCTACACTTTGATGTTTCTTAAAGTCTTCCATTGTCTTAGAACGGAATCATTCTTAAAGTAGATTTCGACATAAAACGACTACACTCCGAAACTATTTATATTATAGCTATAGAATTTCAGATTATTTTTAAGCACAATTTGTATAAACCGTTGGGTAAGACTCATAAAATGCAACAGTCCAGATTTACATCCCATTTCTATATCGATTTTCAATATTATCTTCTATTTGGATGGTAAGTTTTCCTATATTCCCTGTGGAAATGTTAAAGGCTATCCTCAAAGAAACAACTAAGACATTTTCCTTTGTGAAATTAGTCCATTTGGAATTAAGACAAAATAAACAATTATTTCTCAGCCAGCATTTGGGCACTTGGGGATATTATTCATGGAGATTTTAGCACACACTCCAGACATTTTCGTTCCCCTCGACGGCAACTGGAAATGAAAGGCAAGTGGCAATATGCCAAAAGCCAAAAGCCAAAGGAAAACTTTGGCCTGGAGAGCAGACTAGGCCCCTGCTTCATACCCATCCGCAACCCCCGCTCTCCCTTTCTCTCTCTCTGTGGCATTAGTTTATGAAACGAGTACATAAACGAGGCAGGAGACGGAACGTGGCTAGGGAGCGGAAGCTGAAGCAGGAGAAGGAGCAGGCGGAAATGTTAGGTTCCTCTCGCTCCTCATCCGCCGCCGCCACTTGAAGAGCAACAACTGTGGGGCAGGCATCAGCATCTGCATTGCCAACTGTGTCAGTTGCGTGCAGCTGTGTGCCGCCTACGCCGCCATGCCAACCAGCAGCGAGGTCGCAACAACAACGCTTTTGGTTGGCTATTCCGGTACTCCATTCGCACAGCAAGACCCCAAAGCTCTCTCAAAACGCACACGAACACACAAACACATATCCGGCAGGGGCCGAGGGCAGGGGTAGGGGCAGGCCGCAACAACAAAAAAGAAATTGTGAAACAAAGGCAACAAAGAAAATGAAAGAAACGTCAAACAACCACCAGAACAGAGAGTACTCGTACCACCACCACCACCACCACCACCACAACCACCACTACTACCACACCACCAGCCAGAAGCCAGAAGCCAGAGCCAGAGCAGCAGCAGCAGCAGCTATCCAACCAACCAACCAACCAACCAAACAGCCAGTCCCGGAGATCTCCTTCCACATTGCTCATACGCCGCGTCGCCGCCTCGAGTGCACAATTTTGTATACAGTACCAAATTATATTTGAAACTTTTTTCTTAATTGCTAACGATGCTGCTTCTGCCACTGCCACTGCCACTGCCACTGGGCCTGAGGCAGCAGCAGTGGCAGAGGTTGACGCCGACGCAAGCAGCTGTGGCTGTGCCACACAAAGGTGGTTGCAACACTCTCTGAATGTTTTAGTTATGTACTTTCAACCCTCGTTTTGCCAGGGTCTGTGAGTGCCTCCGTTAGTATCTGTGTCTCCGTCTGTGTGTCTGCGTGTGTGTGAGTGATCCGCTTTTGTATTGGTAAATGTTGCCGCTTGCCGCCATTTGCCTGGGCACTGCTGCTGCCGCCTCCGTCGCTGCTTCTGTTGCTGCTGCTACTGCTGTTCGTTTTGGGGTTTGAACCAAAAAACTTGAATCAGTTGCAATCGAGGGCTCAGTGTGTCATGTCGTCAGGGCGCGCGTCTTAGTCAACCAATTGATATGAAAAACCCAACGAAAATCTGAATGATAAACTGATAGATCGTCCAAAAGATTCACACAGATCTCTAGTGAAGTTATACGCATACGCGAGAAAGAGAATCTATAACAATATAACCAGTGTCTTGTGTAGTGAGTGATCAAACGTCCGGGGGATCTGTCCGGTGTGAGTAGAACCGACTTTGTTGCCATTGAAATGAGTCTGCCGTCGGGAGTGGATATGCAGAACCTAATGTCCCAGCATCCGGTACTCGGAGCCCTGCCGCCTGCGTTCTTCCTGCGCGCCGCCTCCGAAAGATATCAGCGTACACCAAAGTGCGCCCGCTGTCGCAATCATGGCGTGGTACGTCCACTTCCATCTGGAACTTGGAGCATCCTTACTCACTAGGTTCTTCTCTTGCCTTGCAGGTCAGCGCACTGAAGGGCCACAAGCGCTACTGTCGCTGGCGGGACTGTGTCTGCGCCAAATGCACTCTCATTGCGGAACGTCAGAGGGTCATGGCCGCTCAGGTGGGCTCGCATTACTCGCTGTACTCTTCCTGCTGGTCCACTAACCAAAGATCTCCCTCCTCGTCTTTGATTCATCTTGCAGGTCGCCCTGCGTCGTCAGCAGGCGCAGGAGGAGAATGAGGCCCGGGAGTTGGGTCTGTTGTACACATCCGTTCCGGGCTCCGGCCAACAGAATGGCAGTGACAGTGTCACGCCCACACCGCACAGTCCCACACACAGCGGCAATGGAGGACCAGCCAGCGTCGGATCGGGCCAGAATGGTGTGTTCCATGGAGGCATTCCCTCGCCACCAAGCGACGGCTTTGAAGCCAGCTCCACGCCCAATCACCACCAGCAACAGCAGCAGCAACAGCAGCACCACCAGCAGCAGCAGCATAGCCAGCACCAGCACCAGCACCAACATCAGCAGCCACAGCGCCAGCCGTCGCAGCACTACAATGGCAATGAATCCGACACGGATGGACGCACCCGCTCCGAGCACCTCAGCGTTGGCTTCTCCCCCACACGCACCGAGCTGGACGAGAGTCCCGGTAAGTTGCTAAGAAGTGAAATTATTATGAACACCTCCATACCTCCTCCAACGACACATCCAAGGAGGTCCTTCCGCCTGGCCACATGCCCGAGAGGGCTTCAGAGGCGAGCGGAAAAAAGAACGCGTTAAGAAAATTTTGTTTTCAATTGTTAAGAAGTCAGCGGTGCATAAAGTGCCACACTCGCGGTTGCATGTGCACCACTGCCTATACATATACACATGTACATATGTGTGCTTGGATGGAGTGTCAAAGTGTGCGGTTGGGGGGCTTAGGGTGTTGTTGTGACAAAGGTTAAGCCAGCCAAGCTGTTGCCCTGCACTTTGTCAAACGGTGCATGAAAATGTCGAGGGTAAAGGCTCGAGAAAAAAAGGGGGACCTGGAGATTTAAGAACCAAAATTGCAACAATTAAAATTAAAGTCCTCATTATGCAGAGCCCCATACTTGTCCCACTCCAGGCCCAAGAGATGTCTTAACCTTAAAAATGGAATAATTAATTCTGATGTACAAGAAAAGTTGTCTAAGAATCGTTCCCATCAGTATTGCTTACACTCTCCCAGAAAAGAGGGCACTCAAAGACTATCTGTCTCTCAAACAGTTTGGATATCTAACCAGATTACATCATACTTTTCTCCGCTCCCATTGTACCAAGAGATCATTGAAGACCTGTCTTGAGCATCATCCTCGTTCTAACAATTGTTGTGCTCTTTTTCAAACAAGACAAAAGATACAACAAGAAAGCAGCAGCGAACAATAAAAGTTAATGTAACATTATCCAATATTATCCAACATTATCCCATCGAAGCCAATCAACTCAGAACAGATCAGCACAGCCCCAGCATATTTCTTTGCAACTCAAACCCCTTGCCGAATCAAATGCCAAACAGTTACAAAGTCTCTCAATGAACTGCGGATATCAAAATCCTTTGTGCCTCACCCACTCATTAGGACTATTCCCTGGCATGGGGGGCGGCCCAGAAAAACTCGGGGAGTAAGACAACGCCATGCTGAGGGCGAGGGCGTAACGTGAGCTACTTTCCCCCCAGATTCCACTTTATTTTCCTTTATTTGCTCGCCTTTTTGTGTGTGTGTGTGTGTGTGTTGTTCGGGAAAGAAAAACACGCAAGGATTCTCACGCGAATCAATCGAGAGAACCTGTATATTTAGGTAATAGACCACTAGACTGTTCTTTATTTGCACTGAAATCCAAGACGATTTCACGCTCGAGTTTAGATATTCATTCTGGGGCACCTGAGTTTCCCTGTTCGAAGGATGAAGATGACTGCGATGGGTATCGGATCGGGTGTGGGCATTGCCATTGGCATCCAGGAGAGTTTTCACGCACCCTCAACTTAATTAAATTTTCACTGCGGCTTCGTCAACTGCAAAATCAAACAGACAAACAGAAAACAGAAAAAATATCGTATAACTTGTTTCATTTGTGGAAAAACACAGCAGGTTGTCCCGGGGTTGGCATGTCAACGAACCCTCACCTTCCGCCTGTGTTTGCGATTCCCGTGATTAAATTCTTGCCTTTTTCCATTTCTGTACCATTCGATACTTTTATTTGCTCTGCGCCGCCAAGTGGAAAACCGCATAGAGCGCTCGCTACCTGAATGGTGACTAATCTTGGCTCCCGATCTGATCTTGTCTTGCAGTCTCAAAGCGAGGAGCAGCCCTGTCGAACGAGACGGACCAGGACACCGGCTCCGAGTCGGGCTCGCCGAGCAGTCCCCGGCCCAAGGTCGCGGGGCTGTTCAACCTGACCGCCAGTCTGTCGCCCGCCCGCACTGGTCCGCCCAGCTCTCCCGAGTCCGATCTGGACGTGGACTCGGCGCCGGATGAGGCCACGCCGGAAAACCTCAGCCTCAAGAAGGAGGACAGCCAGTCGCCGCCCAACACGCCAGCCGAGAATCTGCACCTGCTGCGCTCCTTTGGCAACGGCCATGCCCAGGGCTTTATGCCGTACCATCACACGCAGTTCCTGGCCGCCGCCGGCCTGCCCACCCACCACCACCCGGCGGCGCACTCTCCCCTCCAGCAGCAGCATCTCGGCCACACCCAGCAGCAGCAGCAGCAGCAGCAGCGATCTCCCATCGATGTCCTGATGCGAGTGTTCCCCAATCGCCGACGCAGCGACGTGGAGCAGCTGATGCAGCGGTTCCGCGGCGACGTCCTGCAGGCCATGGAGTGCATGCTGACCGGCGAGGATCTCGGACAGACGCCGCCCCAGGTGCCACCGTCCCCGCCCTTCCCCATGAAGTCCGCCTTCTCGCCCCTGGTTCCACCCACCGTCTTCGGCTCGCCCACACACCGCTACCATCCGTTCATGCAGGCCCACGCCAAGCGATTCCTCTCCGCCCCGTACACCGGGACGGGCTACCTGCCCGGCGTCCTCAGTGCCGCAGATATCGAACAGTCGGAGTCGAATGGGGCCGGCGGCATCGGCCTGGACCGCACCAGCAATGCCGACTCCCAAGATTGAGGCATCACCACCAGCATCTTCAGGCCCTTCGAATGAGGTCTTCCCTCCTCCTCCCATCCTCCCATCCCCCCATCCACCCTCATATCGTGTGTAAGATATTTGTTTTAGGGAAATCGCAAAGAGCATCCTTCCCCCCCCTACGCCTAAAGATCTATCCTAGCCATTTACGCATAACAGTGACTGTAAACGACATTTACCGTGGAACTGCTAGCCCAAGTATTGTACCATAGAGACCGTACTTATAGACAAACACTCGGTCCCCAGTTGAGAGCCCTAAGATACATTTATTTAGCTGAAATTAATATTGTGAGCAAAACGATGACGAGATTATTGTGTAAGGGATGGATTGATCGCATCAACTATGGAGACATCCGCGTGTACCATATAAATATATATATATACGATATCATATTATGTATTAGATAAAATACATTTCAAACACTGTGTTAAAGTATTTAATAAATCTACAAAATAATTCAATAAAATTAAATGAAACAATTAAAAAGGAAGTGTTCATATTTTTCTCTGGCTTTTAAAGGGGATTCGACGTTAGTTTAAAGGAAGCTCTGGATGATCTATTCAGATTCCAAGAATAGGAAATCGTTACCGTTGAATCGTTAGATGAAGACGGGAAGAAAGAGACGCCAGTCTTGAGAGTTGGAGGATCTCCGCAAACAGATATAAAGGGTCCATCACAACGAATCAATTATGGTATTATTTTGCATCGGCCAGATCCAGCGAGTCCAGAAGGATGAGTTCCATTCAAATCAATATTCTATCGAACGAGCTGAAATTATTGATTATATTGTATTAACCGATTTATCCCGCCCATTACAGATTCAGATAAATCACTCTGGCTAACAATAAAAACATCTTGGCCCACATTGAATGCCTGATTAATCAAATCAATTAATGAAATCATTTAATGGAAAATTATACGCCTCCTTTCCGATTCGCCATTGTCCGAGACCCATGGGGTAACTAATTAAATATTTAATTTTCAGCGCACGTAATTTATAATCGTGAGAAGTAGAGCGGAGAACAAAGGACCCCCCAAAACGGACACCAGCCAGCGTACAAACAACCAATTGTAGTGGCCACCCACAAGCCGAAATGCCCGACTGGTCATCACAAAGGACGATGGGAAGGGCATATAATAATGCGAAGCGTTAATCCATGCCATCATTATCTATTTGCCACTATTCGCCGTGCCACACGACCTCCCTGAACCCACAAAACCGGAGGCCAGAGAAAACTATTCCGCCTGGCCGTGTGGAAAAGTGTGAAATCCTTTTTCACACAAACGGTTCGGGCTGGGTTTTGTTTTGGCCATTCGGACGCATGACACGATAAACAAAATTATAATAAAACTAAGCCCACACACACATCCGAGATAGAGATAGAGGTGGAGAGAGGAGGATGCGAAAATGACCAGCACATTTTCGGAAATTTTACAATAGCCAAAGGGACAGCTTTCCGGGGACAATAATATCGGTTACACGCATGCCGAGTGCAAATTACAAAACTATTTTCCAACATGCGACTGAATGGATAACAAAATTAAATTATTGGATATCAATTTGTCCATTGTGGGCCCTGGCCGAACTCGAAAAGTCAACAGCAACAGCAACAAGGATATCCAGGATGTGTGCCCTCTCTTCGTATGTTTATGTGCTTGCTGGACCCCAAACAATGGGACTGTGTGTACCATTGTCAGGGCACTACAATGCCTGTGGGTTAGAGCCCGCCGCAGCACCGCACCAGGCCGCTCGGCTTGAGTGGACAATAGACAGGACAAAGAAGGGATAGTGCAGAGCAGGTCCAGGGCAGCGCACGGCAGCGCAGGGCAGTACAGGGCACGGACTGGACAGGAGTTCTCGCAGTGCCCAGTCAGTCAGTCGCTTGTTAGAGGATGAGCTGTCGATAATATCTCAGAGTAGCAGCGGCCCATGTAGTTATTGCCAAGCAATGAAGCTGGAGGAGAGCCAAGAGCCAAGAGCAGGCAGCCGGCAGCAGGCAGCAGGCAGCAGGCAGCATGCATATGCTCCTCGAGTGGCGGCACAAAATGCATACAATGTCAGGCATGGAAATTCTTGATAATAGACAATGAATTAATAGCCAGGCGATTACGCCAACCGTGAGGGAGATGGAGTTGGAGATGGAGAGGGAGTTAGCAATCCAACCAACCAACCAACAAACAGACAAATAGATCGGGCATTAGATACAGCCCAGAGGCAATGGGAACAAAGTACAAAAAGGAGAATGACGAAACCAAACCAAACCAAACCAAACCCCTTTCTGCTGGCAGATGGCACATGCCCTTGCCTGTGCCTCTTGCGGCTCACCGAAGTGCCCCGTCAATTAGAAAACAACAAGCTCTCCAAAAGAAACGCCCAAGAAATGGCTCATGGAGTGTCCCACCCCAAGGCGATAGCGACTCCTCAAAGGAATCCCTTGCAAAGGGTTACGCTACTCAACCGTTTAAATGCCGAGGCATATGTTTTTCTCTTGGGCCAAATCGAGGGTGGTCCCCAGGAGGTTTTCATTGGCATTAGTTTCATTTATTTGTTATTATTTGCTTTTCCACATTTCAAATGTTGTCTTCCCTCGCACAGATTCTATTTTTTCAAGTCAAACATGAAAGATACAGCGACTCATTGGGTAACCCAATCTGTGGCTTGTCAAGCAACGGGTCAGAGGCTATATGGCTACAACTAATTTGGCCGCGACAGGCTCCCCCGAGTCCCCTGCTCCGTCCCCCCGCTCATTATAAATAATGTTTTATTTTTCCAACCGACAACCGACAGTCGAGGGAACGACCGAAGGATGAGTGAAAAAAAAACCAAGAAAAGAAAACAAATGCCATTTCAAGTAGCAAACGTGTAAAGTAGGTGGCCCAGACCTTTTTGCCGCCAGAGACGCAGCGACACCGATGCACAGTGGGACGATCAACGTATGAAATTCGAGATTTTTGATTAATATTCATCACACTTGCAGACATAATGTGTTAGAATCGATACCTTATCAAGCACTAAACAGAGAATATATTCTAAGGCTCTTACATTGGCAATAAGCTCAGAATAGAATCTTGGATGCTCACTAGAGATACTTTGGTTGGACCCACGGATCACAGGGATAAATTATAATTCCAGACTCAGATATGGATGAAATTCTTCAGAAGATTGTTAAAAGTACGGGTAAAAAGTAGGTAGTAGAAAAGACTCGCGGTTTATCATCTACGAGTAAATATTTCTGTATCTTCTCATGCTTTAGAATGGAATACATTTCCTTCTAATTTCCCTTTCTCCAACCTCCAACCACTGTGCCACATGGGTGTCGCTGAGGCTGCAGAGTCGGCTAATAACCAGAGAGTCCATCATCAATAGAGAAACCTGCGTCGTCTGTTGAGCAACTGCCGAAACGATGAGAAATCAATTTTTTTTTCCGTTCCGTTCGTTTCGTTTCATTTTGGTTTGTTTTGTTTTTTGGATTTTGATTTTGATTTTCGGCTGTTAGTGGTGTTTGCCGCCCAAGCAGACACACGGCACATGATACTCGTGTGTGTGTGTGTGTGTGTGTGTGTGTGTGTGTGTGTGTGTGGCGGAGCATTGAGCATGTGATTTAATACAGTAGCTGGGATCCCTAATGGCTGCCTGACTGCCTGCCTGCCTGCCTGGCCCCAAACGACCCCCACACTCTGCAGAAGACCTGTTCTTTGATGCACTCACTCCGCGATTGTTTACTCAAAATTCATAATTTACATATTGTGTGTGGTGTGTGTTTGTCCGTGTGTTTTTTTAGTTGGTTTCTTTTTATTCCGAAATGTTGTCTTTTCAGTGATTTTTTACATTTGCCCATGCCTGGGCATGGAGGAGATGCGGAGGAGATGCAGAGGATGTTCTAGTCTTTTATCCCAGCCGACATGTCGAAAATTTCTCCCTCTTCCGATTCTTGATTGGATCTGGGCAAGATGTCGCTCTTTACCGTGTGGCACACCGTGTGGAAAGCAACTGTACCTTTGGGACTACACTCGTGAATGTAAATGTTAATGTAAATGTATGTGTGATTTTAAGACCAACCCGAAACTATAAATGGATTTTAAAAAGCGTGGGCCTGCCCTCTGGGGTTGGTGGCTCTCATTCATTGTTTGCCTGCCCTTCGTCCTCACGATCCTCGTCAAACCACGGAGCGTTTTGAGGATTTTGATTTTTCAACTGCGCAAATGTCACGTGTACTGACTGTCGCCTGTCTCTGTGGTTGACAACACAACGTGTGAGCCCCGAGTGGAAAGTGGTTCAGTGGTTGGGCCATTGGGCGATTGGGTGGGTGGCTGGGTGGTTGATTATTTGGTGGCTTGATGGGGTTAGCCCGAGTTAAGAGTGCGATAAATATCTAAACGCAATGATTTGCCTCATAAAGGGGGCGCTGATGTTTATCCAATAGTTTATTTGTTTGTTTAATTGACAACAAATTCGCTTGTGTGTGTGTCGGCGAGTGTGACAAGTCCTTTGTCCAGGACACGTGGAATGCTGCGGTCTGGTCCGTGTTTGATGTGTCCCCGTTTAAAGACTAATTGGCACGCGTTGAGAAGATGGTTTAAATAATTTTCGGTTATGGGAAAGCATGGGAATAGCACGTGTAAAATGTACGAGCATAAGATATCTATTTAGGTGACTTAAATCGAGGCTGTAGATCCTGTTTTACCCACCAGTATATAAAGTATCCTTTCCCAAATTAGGATTGCTTATATTGTGCAACAATCCTTTCTCTGCTCTACCCCAACACCATCAAAGAAAGGAAATGGCAGTACAACAAAATGTTCAACACTAAAAAGCAATTCTCTCCACTATATCCCACTATATCCCTGCACTTGAGCCACAAAAGGCGAATAAAAAACAAACAGAATACAATATGCAAAATAAATGCTCAAATAATAAAGAGCCAGAGCCGGTGAGAGAGCAGAGCACGAAAATGGCAACGTAACTCAAGAGCTACTCCAATTGCGAGCGGAGGAACAAAGGAGCAGCAGCCCCGCCAAACAGAGAGAGAGGGAGAGAGAGGGAGGCGAAAGAAACCCTACAGACAGCTGACAGGGAGAGTGGAAAAAAGAGTGTATTATTTAAAATAATATTAAAATAAAATAGTCCAAAGAAAGGCATCGAAAGGCATTGGGGAAAGTGTGGAGCAGGCAGGCAGGCAGGCAGGCATCCCAGTGGAGGCGTCAGTGAGACGGGACGGGGGGGTGACAACGGGAGAGAACTACTACATCAAAAATAATAATGGAAGTTATACATTTTATTTCAAAGGCGAATGGCAGCTTTTTTTTCGCTGGCCGGGGACAGGACATGGCAGGACTTCGGTCGGAGCCGGGGACCAACCCCTCGGAATGTGGACAAGCAGCAAAAGGAAAAAAAAATAATCAAATAAAACTGAAAAGGATTCTCTTTTGTGTGCTTTGTTGTTCGAGAGTAGTGTATACGCTCCAAAGGAAGTAAAATGTATTGTATTTGGAAGCGCAGCTACAAATAAAATTTTAATCAAAATGTAGTTGAGTGTTGAAGGGTTGTTCTCCGATTGTGCTGGATATGCCCCTCAACGACTACGACTACGACTACCCCTCCACGAGTACGTGTGTGCGTGTGTGAATTGTTTCTGTCAATCAGCAGCTTCTTTTGTTGCTGCCGAAGGATACAACTGATATTGATTTCGAGTTGTGCGGCAAGGCACAATGGAACAGAGCAGAGCAGAGCAAAGCATAACAGGAGGAGTGGAGAAGTGGCAGTGGCAAGAGAAGCATCAGCCAATGGGAAAAGTTTCAAAGAAGCGATACACACACACGCACACACTCTCACACACAATGGCAGCCGGAAGTGCTCACCAATACAGACAGGGGCACTTTCCGCATAGTTTCATAATTACAAGCACAGCAATGGCGCGCTGACTGCGAGATCTGACCACTTGGCATTGCAACGCCCCCTTTTGGCAAGGCTTCCACTACCACACACACACATACATACATACAGTGAAAGCTCTCTGGACGGACAGCTGTAATGGGTATCCAGCAAATATTGTAGGCCCAATATATATCCCGTTCTTCTTTAGTTTTCCCCCCAAACAATTTGTCCGCTTGAGTGTCCACTCTATGGAGATTTCACTGTATATAAAAATAGTATGTGTGCGTACATACATACAGTAGTCATCGTTGTTACTTCGTCCATACTGTGAGTGTGCGGCATGCGACATGTTTCTCTACCACACGCTCCATCCCAATCCCAATCCAACTCCCAGCTGGTGGCAGATTTCATTTGAATGCGACTGAAAAGCGTTGTTGGCAATGCACACCAACGGGGGGTGGCACTGCCACACTGCCACACAGCCTCCTCTGCCATCCAGTTAACAGTTCTGGAACTCAATTAAAATGGCATTTAAATCATGCGAACTCCATGTTCGACTCTCCTTCTGCCCCACGTGGCAAGGCAACGACAAATTCTTTGACAACTCACCCAACCCTCGCTCAGAATCGCTCAGCCTCGCTTCCTCAATTGACTTGCCTTCACCGGACTGGACTTGGCTTTTGTTTGGCACTTCCTCCACTTGGAATTGTTAATAATTTGTAATGACACGCGCATTTGCTTAATGCCCAGGGCTAATGGCTATGGCCCCTCAGACCGTAACCGAACTAGGACCGACACAAAGAATGCAAAACGCTCAATGCTGGCAAAGGCTGCATCCTTTGTCTTCGCATATTTTTTTTGGTCCGAGGGCATCGGTCTGGAAATGGGCGCATGTCTGCAATTTACTCAGATTTTTATTCAAATTTTGTTTAGTGTATAAATTGCTGTAGCAAAAAAGCAATCGTCGCCCCCGAAATAGAAAAAAAAGATACCCAAAAAAAAGGAAAGAACTGTAGGAATAGAAAAATATTTCATATTGAAATTCAATGCTGTCTAAGCGAGCAGGAAACCATCGGAGAGAGACTATTGAATACACTAAGTAATCGCATAATTTTATATAAATGGAGTTCTGTATGCAAGTATCCTTTAGAGCTTCGTTGAACACACATTCTGACAATCCCTTAAAGGATCCCTTAAAGAATCCCTTGAAGGATCATATCTTGTTGATTCTGAAAACATTCAATAAAGATTATATCATCTTAGCTCCATTCAATTTCTCGTATATTGAAAATATCATTCAACAAACCTCTTTATCCAGTCCTGTTACCCCTTTACATGCTCTATCATGCCGAATAAAAAAGGATATCATCCAGCAACGAGCACATTAACGACTTCATATAGCGACCGCAACTATGCCGCTGCTCAAATGAAGAAATGGGGAAATGGGGAAATATAGATGGAAAGCCAAGACAAGACAGGAAAAAAACAAAACCTATTTGCATATTTATCTTTTTTCGGTTATATTCGCTCTGGCTGCCTGCTATAACATTAGCATTTCTCGAAAGGATAATGCGCCACCCACCCACTGCCAATGCCGACTCGGAGTCCTGCCACGCCACCCTTTTCAGCCTCTGCCTCTCATTCTTGGAAAAGTCGTTTCACATTTTTCTGCTCACATTTTCACGTACTTTTTAAACGAGTGTGTGTGTGAGGGTGTGTGGGTGTGTGGCCTCCCACACGAGGGAGGAGATGGGGGGAAATGGGGAGTGAGTGACAACCATTTGTTATGCGATTGTCTTAGAGGGCATGTGCATGTGCTTAAGAGCCTCGTTAACAAAGTTATTTTGTCTTTTATCGCCCGCTGCTCAGTTCTCAGCGATGTCAAAACATAATTCGCCATGTGCCAGGACTCTTTGAGGGGCATGGGCATTACATTACATTGCTATATGACAGACCATTTCGATTTGCCAGGCCTTGACGTCATGTGTGTGGTGTGACATAGTTGTGGCCTGATGGGTACAATTTATATCATGTTCTTCGCAAATGGCTCGTGCTGGCATGCGGCGCATGGGGCGTATGGGCAATACCAATGAGCAATTCGCAGGAGAATTGTTGTCTTGTCATTCTGTTGCAGCTGAAGCTGGGTTCGAGTCGCACTGCTCCTGGTGTGGTGCTCGCTTTCTATTTAGCAAGAAAACCATTCTCTAAACGGCCTCGCCCACACGCACAATTAATCTTTTGTCGAAGCACTTAATTGAATTGCTACGACCGGGGCCGGGGCCGGGGCCAGCAAATATCAATTACAACCACAATTATCGGGACAAAGGAGCGCAGACTCGAAGTAGGAAGTACCAAGTGTTCCACTTTGTATTCGCATTTAATTGAATTACAATTTCATAAAAATCCCCAAGTGAGGTCTCGTTGGAATGAAATGGTTTGTCAGATACGAGAACTTGGGTGCAGGATATGGAATAGAAATGGAAATTTAAGATGCTGCGCCTGCGCAGAGGCAAAATATCTTGGAGTTGGCATCGGTTTCGGCATGGGTATCGAATATTGAGAGGAAAAAGAATGCTTACAACTTTTTAACACATTGCACAATGGGAACAATGGCACACACAAACACACACACACACAATGAGAGAAGTTCTTTGTGGGCACTCGCGTGTTCATTGTGATTCGAATGATGGAAATGCGCACATAATGCCCACAAAATGAAGTTATGTGTAAAGTATACATATACAATACACAAGTTTATATTATATGTTCAAGTGATTTGCGTCGGGGTCTCCATTGTGCGCCGTGGCTTCCCTCCACCTCCTTCAGAGCGCGCAGGCGCAGCCTTCGCATAATGGCCGATGATGATGACGATCATCCGAGAGCCGCCGAGAGAGTGGGTCTCCTCAGAGGCTGCAGAAGCTCCGGGAAGCACACTTAATTCCAGGAAATTTAACCTTTAAATGCCGCATATAAAATACATTAAACTCCGTTTGTGCTCGAGTCGCGGCCACTTCAGATGTGACTTGAAATGCAGGCATATGGAAATACGTTTTATGTAGCCAAATGAGATTCGTTTGATGGGGGATAACTTTTGGATTGAGATGCAGTTCTTTACCTACAAGTACAGGAGCATTAACCCCATTTTCTTGCTAGATATTAAAGATTCAAAATTACCACAAACCTATCCCCAAAATTGCACCCTCCATCTGCACAAATTTCAGAACTGTCACAATTCCCATTCATCAATAAATATAAGATAAATTTCAATTTTCAATGATACGCCACAGCCTCCACACCTCCACATCCCCCCTATTCTGGGGCTACACAATAAACGGGCGGTCGACGAGCGCACTCCAACATAATTCAAAATGCCAGTAAAACATATTTTCCCCGCTCAATGGCAGCGGCATTTGTGCGAAAGTATTTCAAGCGAAAAATCACACTTTGACATTGTCTGCTGGCATTGGGAGTGGAAGAACGCACGGATGGGGATCCTTGGAATTGGGGTCGCCCCCGGGGTGGCTGGGTTCTCGGTCAGACGTCGACAGCAGCCTGGCATAATTATTGCCAATAAACGTCGCTTCTCATACTCCCATACCAGAATTTCCCCTCATTCAGAGTCGTTCCACGGCTAAATACAACGCCCCCTTTATTTTGGACGCGCTGCCACGGGCGCAAAAACACTTTGTAATATTTAGCCATCCAAAGGTGAAGGGGAGACACGGAGATGGAGATGCAGAAGGTATTTCTATCCGGCCTGGGGTCGGCGGCGGGTGAGCGTGTCAAAAGGCAAAGCCCAACAATGATTGGGGAAGGTGGTTGGAGGTGGTGTCTGCTGGTGGTTGCTTGGGTAGATTTCTGCTGCTGCTGCTGTGTGGCTGTGGCTGTGGGGCTGGGTCTGGTGCTGGTGCTGGCTGACTGGTGTCTGTGGGTGACATTCCCAAATTTCATTTGCCAACTCATCTCAACCGCAAGCGCCCATCAAATTTCGTCACGGAAAGTGTGTAAATAAGTTCATTACACGAATTTGATTGAGTGCCAGCTCCCCGCCCCCGCCCCCAACTACAGGTCCCAGCTCCTGGGTTTTGCGGCCATTCTTAGCCAGGTGTCTGGGCTAAGCGAATTGGTAATTAAAACTCTCCAACGAGTCTCGAATGGCAACACAATAATTTAATTCAATTTGCTTGGCCACGCTCAACTGACTTTCCCAAATACAAATCAAATGTTGGCGAGTCCTCGAGCGGACACAAACATTTCAAAAAGCAAATTGGAAACGATGGGTTGAGGATGCGGATTTAGAGAATGGGTTTGTGGTGGCCGTGCATTGTGTGCTCCTGCCCGATTGCCAGGGATAACTGTCTGATCCTGGCAAGACAAATGGGGGTGCAAATCGTTTATAGAACTCACTCACTCATCACTGACCCAGACCCGAAAACGCTACCCATCCGAGCTCGAGCCCGCGCCCGAGCCCGAGCCCGAGCTGTTGCGGATGCATTTAATTTATTATTAGAATTATTTATGACGAATGCCCTGGGAGGGGTGATAAAAAAGCCGTTATTGTTAAGTTTATTAGAGCGGGCCAGGAGCAGGGCCAGGGCCAGGGCCAGCCATCCGAAAAAGGGGTGCAGCCCGCACAGGGCAGGACACAGGCCGCACAGTGGTTGTGAATGCTCTTTGAAGAAGGGTGAGTGGTGCTCACAAACGATTTAGATCAATTGGGAGTGAAAAATGGTACCAATTTATATCTATAGCTTGGGTTTCTACACCTAAAGAGTTATTCTTTTATTTGGGTTGTAAATCAATAAAGAGTCCATAAAACCAACTTTATTCTGTATTTTGATTCTATATTAATCTTTATCCCTTAAGAGTTGATACAAAACACTGTTTGACAACTTTTGGGAGACTTTTTCTCACAACTTCATGTGACTTTCTCTCCAATTCTAGGCACAATTGTACCCCAAATATTCCCACTCCCATCCCACTGTAGCCTTACAAAGTTGCACAGTTTTGACAGACAAACTTTCTGTTTGGAGGGGAAAATACGTACAGACCATGGCCGCAAAAAATGATCAAAAACAGCTAAAACGCATAATTCATGCATCAGCTACATGGCGAGGTCCGTCCCCATCCCAGTGGAAAGTAGGAAGTAGAACTCTTCAAATAAATTGCAGACCAACAAAATAACGAGCCCGGACTGACCAGCAACAAAGGCAACTCAAACAAGGACTTGACGCACACTTGAGGCCACAACAGGATAACAATTTATCAGGCAAACACACACGAAGCGGACAAAAAGGATATAGGTATATGTATCCTCGTATTTTTGTAACTTGCAGCGGGTAGAATTTGTTTTCGATTTGTGAAAGTGAAATATGTTTTGGTGACATTAAGCTGACGGAATCGGGATTAGATGCAGCATCCTTCGAGGACAAAGGGAGCTGGGGGATGGGGGGGATGGGCGTCGCTAGCCGCTTTATGTGCGGCACGTGCTCATCGTTTTTTTCTGAATAAGTAGCGAAATTTTTTAAACATTTGAAAATGTTGTTATCCTTTTCGGCCGGCTCCTCCCCCACCCGCCGCGTCTCTGGCATTGGAGAGTTATTTAAAATTTAATTTGGCATTTGATTCTCTGGTGTTGGCATATGCCAGCATTTGCCTGCAAAGGATTAGCGACATCTCACCCCACCAGGAGCAGCAGGATCTCTGCAGGAGAAGTTCGTCCACCAGCCGGCACGAAATGAACTGGGAAATAACTTTCCTTTCGGCTACAAACACTCAACTCAAGGCAATGTCACTGGCACTGGCAATGGGATACGAGAAGCGACAAGACATATTTATGCAAATTTTTCTCATTACGCCGGGGGCACTTGTTGTTGCTGTTTGCAAAGTTATTTTCCAGGCGAATTTAATTAAATTAAATTAAATATTCAGCACATGGCCCCACGGCCCAAGGAGAACTTTTGCACTTGCCCCTTTTCCAGCACCTAGTATCTCCGCGCTTCACTTGACTAAATATCAATTAATATACGTACGTTTTTATGCGTAATAACAATCTAGCGACAAATTTGGCAGTTTGAACACGTAAGACGAGGTGTTTAGGGCACGACAAGTAATTAATTCCGGGGATAATCGAGAGATCATATACTTGACAGTCAGAATGATTAATCTCCATTTAAATATGGGCATTTTGTAGGGGAGAATCGGAAAGAGAACGCTGGGAATGGAGTCCAATGAATGCCGTAATCATTATACGAAATTGTAGCCTTTAAAGATAATTTCGTGTAGATTATTTCACCTTCTCCCAAAGGATAATGTGGAAACGAATTACAGCTGCATTACAGCGAATTCAGCTTCCATCTTTGAAGTCGAATCATTAACAGTGCCAAGGAGCTTTAACCTTCCACTCTCTGCGGTAAACTGCGATTAGAGCACCTACCACGAGTACCAGCTGCTCCAGACCCTGCCGCACAAAGCACTCGCGGTGCAAGGCCAGCATTTATTTGTGGCATTTGTTCAAAGGAATTGTTTAGCTTTGGTACATCTTTTAAATACAATTTATAAAGCACGCGCCGCTGCCCACCAAACACCAAACGAGCAACAGAGATGGAAAGTGTGTGTGTGCTGGGGCGAGGGAGAGGGAGGGCGAGAGGGAGGGCGTGTACAATGGGCCAGATAAGAAGTCGGCCATTTTGTTATGCGCCGCGCACAAAGAAAGCAGCAATAACGGGCAAGTCAAGAGGCGCAAGAGGGTCTGCTCTGAGCAAGGGGTGGGGGGGCGGTGGCGCCTCTGCCACTCGCTTTTAGTGCGAAAATAATTGTAAACTCTGCAAATGCAAAGGAAAGGTTTTCAGTGTTCTTTCCCTTTGCCAGGGCCCACACAAAGGTAACACAATGGCGGCAAGCGGCAGCTCCCACAGTCCGTCCTTCGGAGCAGAAGGAAAACTCTGCAAAATACAAAAACTGACGCCTTTGTGTGGGATTCGGCTGCTTGCGCAATCCTGAAGCTGGAGCTGGGCCCCTGTCTCTCTGTGTGTGGCAAATTGCAATTTAATTGCAGTTAAATTGCTTGCAATTTCCCCCAAAAAAAGAAAGAAAAAAGAAAGTACCCAAGAAAAACGAAATCAGCAAAGAAAACAAGCAAATAAAAATGTTTGCAGGGGGGAAAACCAGAGCTCAAGTGCCCGAGATGATGCGTTCGCAGGCGATCCAGTCAAGTGGAAGAAAGGTACGACCTGGCCGGGCCGGGCCGGGACGGGCAGACCAAATGTATCTAAAGGATGTGCTCGACTATCTGTGTGGGAAGGCTGTTGCACTTGAGTCTCCTCCGTCATTATTTGTTTGCCATTTGAACCGAGGATGTATAGACATGTGGAAAAATGTGTCCCCGCAGCGTTTATTTTGATTTTCTGGCAGAATAAACGCAAATAAACAAATTGGATATCAAAAGTGATAGCCTCCAGTGAGAGGGGCGACGAAGATCCTTTCCCAGGCAAGCCGTATTGTTGTCAGCCATGAGTTATGATCCGCAGATAAGTATCTATTAGTGGAGTAAGTACGCTAATTGCAGCGTACCGTCTTCTCTGTACCGCATTTGTAACCCCTTCGAAGTCCTCGAATTGAATGGCCCCTGACGTGCCTGCAGGCAACAGATTTATGGGCCTGGCTGCATCACCTTGGTTATTTAATTTGGTTATTGTATTCATTGACACAAAAGCCAAAGCCAGACCAGCCAAAGCCAGCCAAAGCCAGCCAGCCAGCCGCCTGCTGTGTGTTTTTTGGTGCCTTGCCAACTGCCAGCGGCAAAAACAAAACATGCCCCATTCCCCCAGGTGCACCCATACCCAGAAACCGCACCAAACCACACCACACCGAATCCTTGTCTAAGCCTGGCCTGGTAGTTGGGTTTATGAATAAAATTACACAGAACTTCCAGGTCAGGCAGGAGAGATAGATGGATAGATAGAGAGAGAGAGAGCTGTGCACATATCAACGCCAACAAAGGATAATAAGCGTATCCACTTAATGGTTGCCAAGGTGTGGAGGTGGATGTGGAACTAGAAATCGGATTGGGATGGGAGCAGGCACCAGGCAGGCAGTCAGGATTATTACGAAATTGCCAGTGCCAAACACGCGGTCAAATGCCAGCAAACAATGGAAGGATGGAAAGGAGGTGAGTACGTGTGTACGTGTGTGTGTGTGCCAAAAATCCCTTGGCCGTAATCAAGCGAAAGATAGCACAATGACTATCTACAATATATATCTACAACAATGGAGACCAGAACCAGGCGGAGTGGAAGCGAGTGCAATGCTGGCGATTGTCAGCTGGTGAACAAAAGGATTTTATAGCACCCATCCACCCACAAACTCACACCCACACACCCACACTAGCACACACGCACAGGTTAATGAGTAGCAATGAGTTCTGCACAGGGTGGAGGCGGCTGGCAGGAGCTCCTGGAGGCCGGGGGCGTGGCATGGCGTACACGAAAAACAGATAAAACAGTAACAAGAAGCAGTCAGCCGCCCCCCCGATTGACAGTGGAAGTTTGTCGAGAAAAGCCAAGGATTTGGGCGAAAGGGTTGCTCGAGAAGTGCTCGAAAGGAATTGGCATTCGGTGACGAAAGCTCCAAGCAAATCTCCCTGTGAAACTATCAAACATTTCTAAAGAATTTAAGGACTGAATAAAGGCTGATAAAAACCCTCACATAAAGAGAGGAGACAAAGTATTCTTTTTGGAAAGAATTCCCCTAAAAATAAACATATTTTCCTGAAATACCAATAAGCTTCTGCAAGAAAGCTCTAATCTAAATACAATGATTATTTTCGCCTTTAATCTCTTATCGAACACACACGTAAATTACATTGTTAACCCTCGGAGTGGGTAAAATATCAATAAGTTGCAGACAAATTGTAGCTATCTCACTCGGCATCACACTCCACCTTCACTTGTCTCTTGTCCCCCGCCCGGCATTCGCATTCGCATTGCGCATACGCCATGTAGGTCCTTTGAATACTACAATACTATATATCCCTGTACGCTCTCGTAAGTGTCTGTGTCTGTGCTTGTGTGTGTGCTTAGACGAGTGCAATTGTTGCCTTTGATTTGAAATGCAGACATTGTAAGTGGATTGTGATTATGCGGGTCCATTATCGAACTCTGTTCAGATAATAAATGGCATGAAATTATTCTTAAGCCTTTCTTTAATTGGGAATATTCTGCGGCACTGCGTTCCAGTGCCAACTTCTGCTAATTGCTTGCCCGCTAATGACTCCGAGCTTCTGCCTGCCACGCCCTCCACCATGGACCATGGACGATGGACGATGGACCACGGACCGAGATCATTTGCCAACTGCCATTTGCGGCAGTAACTAAGCGCAATTAATTAACAACCCAAGCGATGTCTATGCATAAAAAAGAACAAGAACAAGAGCCAGAATGAAGTGAACGAGGAATAGAAAAAAAGTATACAAAATGTTGGTACTTCATAATGAAGAGAGTCCACCAGAGAGTCCACGCCCACTCTCACGGCAAGTTGGCTAAAGAAAATGCAGCTTAATGCTAAATTAATTCCAATTACCACAGTGCTCCTGCTCCACCCACTGCTGCTGCCACTACTCCTTCCACGACCGCGATAAGAGTGGACAAGTACACTCAATGGCAGGGCATCCCGAGTCCTGATCCTACCCAACTGGTCCGTAATTTAGCCACGCTAATGCGCGGAGTGCGGTCAACAAAAGCCACAGCACGCGCTGACCTCCAGCTCCTGTCCACGTCCGCGCCCGTGTCCCCCGTGTCCATCACTCTCTCTCTCTTTCTCTCTCCCCCTCCTCCTCCTCCAGCCATGGCCTTTTGTGCGAGGTTTTAACATGAATTTATTTTTATACACAATTTTTTTATTTCTTCTTTTTTTACCAGCCATCGGCCACTTGTTTGGCTTTGAGATGATTCACTAATTAATAATTAATTAAGTTGGGGAAAAATTGCCGAGTCCCCAGTCCAGCAGCCCCCGCAGCCCCTCTCAGATATGAAGAATGCCTTAGCATTCGGAATAAACTTTCCAACTTGGAAAGTATTCCAATTTTCTAGCATTTTCCTAGTCCTCTCTTGTGCGCTCAACTTTTGGGGGGGGGGGAGGAAAACTTTTAGGCCACCAACTACAGGGAATGGGTAGAAAACTTTTGGCACAATGTGTCGCCTACCAAAGGCCACGCCCCTCTGGCAGAGACTCCCCATTTTCGAGACGGAAAAGTTTTTACTGTCGCATTTCTGGCCAGCAGCAGTTCAGCACTTAAATGCAGACCCAAGCCGCGATCCAAGGAAAACTCTCCATATGTCCCATCGTTAGCAGGTCCTTGGACGACCAGCACATAAAAGCAGGCGAAGAATAATGCCCGCCCAGCGGGCTTAAACAAAACGCACGTGTCCTGGGGTCCTTTTCAACATGCGAGCAATACGAAACTGACCTTCCGCCCCGACTCCCACTCCCACTCCCACTCGGACACGGTCCATGTGCAAATTGTAAACTGTAAAATTGAGAGCAATGGAAAAAAAGAAAGAGGAACGGTGCTCAGAAAAGCGCAAACATTTATATTTAATTGGTGGTTTATGGTCGAGAGAAGTGGCGCTGCTGCTGACCCACGGTAGCACCGCCTGGCCTTGTGTCTACCCAATTGAGTTTCAAAGTTGCAATTAGAGCAGCCTCAATGAACGTCTGCCCCATGCGGCAGGGACTGGGGGCCACCTGTGCAGATGGTTGCATACAATGGAAACAGTTTGAGATTGGGGCAGAGAACATAAGAGGGAAACGGGGCCCAAGTGGAGAAACAATACACATGCAAAAGAAACAAGTCGCAGACCATTAAACCCCAAAAGCATATGAAAAGGGATGGAACGTTCAAGAGTAAACTGTACTAAAAAAAAGGACCACAGAGGGAGGAGGCAGAGTGGAATGTGGGAATGTAAGTGTAGGTAGGTATTATATTATAAGTATTCACTAATATATTTCCGAATATTTATATTGTTTTTAATGTTTTTGTTTAATGGGAATCAATCAATCTCGCACATTTATTTGCCCCACATAAGACACTTGACGAAAACAGACGATTCGATTCCTGTAGATATTGCTGCTCAAATTCTATTCTATTCCATTCTTTCATTTGATTTCACTTCGTTTCGAGTCATTCATCGGATTTCTTCTCTTCTCTTTTTTTTTTCTTCAGTTTTTGCTGGAAACTCTTTGAAACTAAGTACTTAATGCTGCACGGAAAACTAACCCCGGCGGGGGCAAAGGTAAATGGAAATGAAAACCCAAATTGAATTCGCCCAGCCTTTGACTATTCGACACTCGTGAAATGCATCCGCCCATTGCAAGCTCAAACCCAATCCCATCCCGGGCTTGGTTTGGGCCAAATGTGCCAAGTGCTCATGGATGGGGACTGCCGTTCAATGACGATACCGACGATACCGATGATGATGACTTCTTTACACGACATTTAATTGAGAAATAATTGAATAGGTCGTGTGAAGTGTTTGTTTGGCGTTTGCCTGGCTGGCTGGCTGGATGGCTGGCTGGCTGGATGGCTGGATGGCTGGCGGGGAAAGCCGCAGGTCTGGGCTCTGGGCTCTGGGCTATAAGGTCTAAGCCGTCGCAGTGAAATTAGCTTTGTCAAACGGGGCTGACATGTGCACGGGTTGAGTGGCGCGGAAAAGTCTATTGCAGCGTGAAAAAGCCCCCCCATCGAGTTGTTAATGAAGTAGTCACAGTCGAGTCGGCGGAGAAAGTCCAAGGGCCCAAGACCGCTCAAAGGATGGGAGCAGCGGAAAACAGCGGATAAAAAAACACATCCATAAAGAGCAGTTCACGTGTGATTGGAATGTTTAATAAAGGTCCTGAAATCAGGTTGAGAGTGGGCAGACCTTTGGAAATTAACGCCTGATTCAATGAGCCGCGCACTTATAATTGCAGTTGCAGTTGCAGTTTAAACGATGCCATTATTGTCGGAAGTGAGAGATATGGGAGATTGGGAAATGTATGAAGGTGTATTTGGAGTTTTGCTAGCGATATCCATGGGATATATTGATGGTTCCAAAGAAAGCTAATTTTGTTAGGCATTTGAATGTCTCATCACTAAATTTATCCAGACGTTACGTTCCAGCATAATGGATCTATGAAGACGCTAGACCATTCATGATCTGGAACCCGCTTCAGAGTAGGTACACGAGTACCCAGGTTATTGTGCGTCTCTGAGATGGAATCTTACTGCTTGCCACCTGTTTATTCGAGACATCAGAGGGGGGCTGGAGCATTACATCAGTTTGCCGCATCATGAGTCGGGCGGCACTTCTAGAACTGGTTTCAGCCAAGAGAACATTTCTATAAAAGAGACAAGTGGCTTCGAGCTTGCTCCAATCCCGAATCGTAGACAGCCGAATACAGAATGCGTCCGCTCAAATTTGAGATCTTCTGCTGGAGCTGCCTCCTACTTCTCGCCGTGCCATCCACAAGGGCGGCTTCGGACTGGCAGCTGCCAAGCCCCTAACAGGTATAAAGATCTGGACAGTTGTCGCCTTCAGTCGCTTACGGATGGACAGGATGCGGAGACCTTGAGATGTCTTGTGGAGAAGCTCGGCCTGTGGTCGGACAAGAGAGGCTATAATTCCAAGCGGATAGCAAAGATATTTGCAGGCCACAACCAAATGGAGGAACTCCAGCTCGTGGTTGGCTACTGCAACAGGAGAGAGCAGCGCCTAAATCAACCTAATGAATGGGCCTACCAGGCCTACAAGTGTGCCACCTCCGGAAGATTTGGTCGACATTTTTTAAATAAGCAAAACTAAATTCAAATTTCCATGTTCCGTGTTCTGTTTCCAACGTTCCAACAAACGATATATTTTTATTGAACTTTTGACAAATGATCAGGAATGTTCTGGTCCAGAGGATGTTCCGAACGTGAACCCTAGGCTTGGACGCTGTGCTGGACCAAATGCAGATTGGCGTTCATGAAGCACATGCCGGAGTGGTAGGCCTTGGCGCATGAGTTGTGTTCCTTCGAATGGGTCTCGGCGCACTGGGCAATCTTCTGGTGAGTCTCGTCAGAATGATCAACCGAAGAACCGGGACCAGAGAGCTGTACATGCACTTTGTGCACATCGAAACCATGCTCTTCATCGTAGAATCCAAACTTCTCAAAGACACAGGCCAGATAGCAGTGCGTAACCGCATCATCGGGATACTCCCACTTCTTGTATTTGGCCACGAGCTCGGCTGGAGCATGTACCTTCTCCGCGCAGGCATTGCGATAGGATACCAGATCGTCATGGCTCTTCACCACATAGGAGGAGGCGCCGTCGGCGTGGTGATGGTGCACGTGGTGGTCGGCGGAGGCCAAAACAAGAGCCAGACTCAAGAGGAGAATGAGAACTTTCATAGTGATGTCTTTGCGGGAATGCAACTGCAACTGCACTTTTTGCTGCGCTCAGCATTTGTATTTATAGCAATTGGATTCTTGGGTCGCTAAGCGTGTCATTGACTGCTCTATTGATTACCTTATCAAAGGCCAGAGGGCACCAAGCAAATAAAGAAGTTTTCACAGATGTCCACATGTCTGGTGTGCATCTGGCTCTTATCGCCAATGAGGTGATCACCGCGATCGAGGTACAAAAGTCTAGATTTAATTAATTTCTTTTTATTTATTATTATAATTTATATGATTTATTTCAGTATTTGTCAGTGGTGCCTCTGTAGGGCGCCATCTGAACCGCATTCGTTTCATAGCAGTTGGCTTTTCACAGTGAGTGCAACTTGTACATAGATGGCGCCACTGAGCAATTTTAAAAGTGTTAAAATTACATGAAAATTTCGTGGAAAAAAGAAGACGAATTCATAGCAAAATCATAGCAAAATCAGAGCAAAATCATTGCAAAAGGAAGAAGAAGAACAGACGCCGGACTGGGGGTGGGGGTGGAACAGCTGTTCGTCTGAAACGGCATCTGGACACCGGCGTCTTCAGGATTCTGGCGTCTGGTGCGATGGAAAGACCGTGGAGAACGTGCGGGAGCCGTGGGTAATGGGGCCTGCTCCACCGCCTGTACCTGTGCCTGCCGCCTTCCTGGTGTTCTCTCGACCGAGTACAGCGACGGGAACGGAACCACGACGACGAGCGATACCCTTCAAGGATGTGGGCGATGCGCACGCCCTGGACGTGTCGGTGGCGGAGAGGCGCATCTACTGGACTGACCAGAAGAACAAGTGCATCTTCCGGGCCTTTCTCAATGGCTCCTATGTGCAGCGGATCGTGGACTCGGGTCTGATTGGGCCGGACGGCATCCGATGGTCCGATGCGGAGGTTCGTCTCATCGAGGTCGCCCGCCTGGATGGCAGCAGTCGGCCCCGGTCCCTGGTCCTCGAGCCGCGCCGCGGCTACATGTACTGGACAGAGTCGCCTTCGGACTCCATACGGCGTGCCACGATGGACGGATCCGAGCTGCAAACCATCGCGGCGGGAGCCAACTATGCGGCCGGGCTCACATTCGACCAGGAGACTGGGATGGTAAGAAGCACCCGATACTGGTTTGCAGCGACACCGATGAGCCGTACGCGGTTTCCCTGTATCAGGACTACGTGTACTGGAGCGACTGGAACACCGGCGACAGTGACCTGGTGCAACGACCCATTATTATGCCAATCAAACACACAAAAAAGGGAAAGCGAAAGTACCGCCAAAGGGGTTCCGCCCACAACAGCAGCAGGGGTCTAACAATCTTCAAATTGTTGCAATTGACCCCCAGATCTGCCGGCAGATCTGTGGGTGGAAGACGCAGACACAGACCGACCTGACTGACACTTATCACCTCCCTCTCACAGTAAACGTGACTGCAGCCAGTGGCAGAAGCGAATGAAAACAAATAATCATGCCAGGCCAGACAGGGCAGGAGAATGTTGAGGGGAGGAGAGGAGAGCTGCAGGGGGAGACGCGTGTATTAACAATCTGGTTAATAATGGAGTGGTGCGGTGCGGTGTGGTGTGGGGGGGGGCTTGGCGGCAGCCACTAAGGCACATAGACAGCAGCAGCAACAATTGTTCTGGGCTTTTGTGGTTAATGAAAGTGAAACTTGGGCCAGTAAGCGTAAGCTCATTTGACATGGACCTAGAATAGAGACAAGTTGAGACGAACCGAACAAATTCCTCGGCCCGGTTTCTTCCAGCTGCCATTCTATGTACACTTTCGCCCGGTTTATTGCATCCAATTTAAGCCACAAAGCAATTAAAACGAAGCCAAATGAAACGGCATCCCATGGGAAAGCTATTTGGGTCCGTTTTGTGAGGGAATTGATCGAAAAGGCGAATACCCTAAGGAGGCTGTTGCCTCATGCCTATATTTGGGAGGAACAAAATCCACCTAAAAGTCGAAGCACCCGACTGCAAGGTTAGCCTGAAAACTAGGCCAACTGCAAGAAGTTCCTGCCAGTGGGCCAATAAAAGCCAAAGCCACCACAACTCAACACCACCTTCCCACCATCTCCATCTACCGAAGGTATAAAAGGTTGGCCTGAGTGCGCGCCCAGCGTTCGCTCCAAGTCCAACAAGAAACGCGCGTGCGCAGCCGTCGCCATCGCCAGTCGAACGTTAGCAGCCTCCGCGTCAACTTGTGCTCCGGTCTACGTCTACAACTCCGGTCTCCCTCGCCATCTCCGTCTCCGTCTCTCTGTGCTCCACATCTGAGGCCCCTTCGCCAGCTCCGAGCTCTGCGGCACTGGCTCTTGGGTTTTGCATGTGCAGTATATTGCATTATATTATTTATAGCAACTTGTTTTCAAAGTCATTACGTGTCGCGAGCGCCGCCGCGTAGTCGGTGAACAAATTGTGCATTTTAAAAACAATTCCCATAAGCGGCCATAAGCAAAACTGCAAGAAGCCAGAAGGCTAAGCAAGGCTAAGGCTGAGACTCATTCAACCAATTTATGCGATATCTTTTGGGCTTTTCTGGAGCCTCCCTTCCCGACACATTCTCGGAGTGCACTGCCTGCATACAAAACCCACGCAAAAGACACACAACAAATATGCAAATGGAAAAGGTAAGCGATACCTAAATGGATCACTTTGATGGACACTTCTCTCTGGGCTCCACTTTCACTTTCGATGCCCGTCGTAGCGTCAGGTTTAAGGTTACACCATTGGCCATGCCATGCCATCTATTTCGCCTTTGAACTGGTCTAAGTCTTAGCCATGGCTCTGACTGGCGGCTGAGTCACGCTGCAGGCCAGGCCAGTAGATCCGAAGCGAATAAGAGGTCTGGGAACAGAAGTACATACATATTTATGTGCTATAAAGTGAATAGAACATTTGCCACAGACAGCACTTTTGTTTCTTATAGTTATGAGTAAGCGTTCTGCTTAAAAAATCATTAACATTCGTTCTATCAAATAGAATTGGTCCAAGAGTTTTAAGTTTTCTTCTTCTAACCACAAGTGATTCGAATAAACAAATGGAATGTATTTTGGGGCTGAAAAGTGCCTTACGAGCAGCAGATGCATTCGATCAGAGTTCATTGCAGTTCAAATGGCAACAGTAGTAGGCATCATTGATGGTCTTCCAATGGCCACATGGACCACCTATAAAACACCTACATCCACCAGATCAATGTGATCTCCAAAGGTCTGAAACATTTTCAACTATCACTTTTGACGATTATTACAATGGCATGGCATGGCATGGCCTGCCTGGCTGCCCCACACTTTGCCACTCAATGTGGCCCAATTTCGTTTAGCTGAAGTGCAGCACTCCACACATGATCAATGCTCGTGATCGCTGATCGTCGATCGCCGATCGCGAGATCATTACGATTATTGTCTGGTGATTCGATTCATTTCACTACTGAGGCCGCAACGAAAACGAAAATAGAAAAAGGAAAAGCGTTGAAAATTGCTCTCTGATCTTTTCTATTTTTGAAAGGCGGAGGCGTGTGGGTGGAGATTGTTTACGCCAAAGGAAAGTCAAAGTGAAATGAATGGAAAGCAAAGCAAATTGCCAGTCAGTCAGTCAGTCAGGGGGCCAGGGGGCCAGGGGCCAGTGGGGCGTGCGGCCCAGCCCAGCCGAGCCCAGCACAAATGTCTGTGTGTAATCCGAATCCGAGAGCAGCAATTTGAGATCGAGATCAGAAACTCGGTCACAGTTCCGCGGGGATCGCTTGAGTGCATTTCGATGCCAGAGCAACTTGTTTAACCGGACTCCGGACCTAGACCTAGGCATCCACCTCTCTCTAGGGTCGGGGGTGTGCGAAGGAAAGCCGTCCAGAAGTCAGTGGCTGGGCCCATGATCGCCCTGATCAGCGCTCGGACAGTTCGTCCGGTTCGATCGGCTCCGCGTAATCCAATTAAAGGAACAATCTACATTTCAATTCAAAACTAATGAAGTGTAGTTAATTTACAACAAAGGCAGACATGTGTTGAATGGTTGTTGTTGGACCGTTGGACCACGTTTTGAATGCAGCAACTGGAGGTGCCGCTGGCATTTGAAAGGCCAGGGGTTTCAGCGGAGTCAGAGTCCAACTTCCGTCAAACACTCGATTGTGCGTAGTCCAAACAATTCATTGATTGATTGTCGATATGGCGATCAATTAAACAGATTATGATTTCTCATTGGCAACAGAACCCAGTGACAAATCAGCTCTAACCACATATTCTTACAGCGCACGCTGCTGCTTCTGTTACTGGGTCTGGTTTTGTGCCTCGAATCATCGCAGGCCGCTCGTCGACTGCGCAAGAAGCCCAAAGTCTACAATGCCCTCATCACCACCGATGATAATCTCACCTCCAGCAGGGCCTATCCCGTCATCCAGCCCACCATTCATGAGCCGGGCTATGCTCCCTTTGGACCCTACAATCCGTACGGCTTCTACAGTCCTCCATTGGTGAGGTTCGGCCAGCCAATTGTGCCTGGTCTGACGCCCAACGAGAGGGTGAGTATAAGGATGAAGGATGAAATCCGAGATGAAATGAAAAACTAAGGACTGTCTCTTATAGCTGCCCTATCCGCTGCCCACTGGAGCACAGTATCCTGCTGGATTTTCCCAATACGAGCCCCAACAGCCTGTGGAAACGCCGGTGGAGCAACAGCCCTTGCCACAGGCGGCTCCGCCATCACTTGAGCCCAAGGAAATGACCAAGGAACAGATGCCGCTGCCACTCAACGAACAAGGACTGCCGCCCGTCCTCATCCGGCTGCCATCGCAGTACACTGGACAGCCGACGCATCTGCCTCCTTATCCGTACAGCCAGTACCCGGTGATCTATGATCAGGCTGGATATGTACGCCAGAACTATCTGCCGCCCTACGACTACTACCCCACACAGGGCTACCCAATCCGGGAGCCGACAGCAGCATCAGCAGCGAATGAACCCGCAGCGCCACCACCACCGTCGCCACCCAAAGAGGAACCGCAAGCCTTGCCGTTGGATCTGAACCTGGAGCCGGTAAAGCCCAGTTTTGAGGACATCCGGAACGGATCGGAGAGTAAAAACAGCGAGGTTCCTGATGTGCCGCCGCCACCAATACCCTCTGGTCCGAGGCGTCCGAGACCCGCTGAGGGGGATAATTGAGGCCTTTCGCTCACACAATCCAATCAAATCCAACCCAATCCACACACGTATTTATTACCATATTTCTTAGGCATAAACCGATTTGATGTATTGTACAATGTCGTTTAACCCGTAAGCTTAGTAAGTGTTCGCATCCACAGATAACGAATAAAATGTAAAATCACCAAAGCGGTGAATGAACTTGGTCTGGGGTGGGACTGGGAACTTGGAACTGGGAACTGGACTCTAGGGAACTGCCGATGACGATGAGTGCTTTCGCTTTCCTCCGACCTCGGGGAATTGTTTATCTTTCGCTTCCATGCAAAATTGACTATAAATTGAGCTGACTCTGCAGGCTGTGGACACAGTTTACATTGGAAGAGTTTTGCAGAATGAAGCTGACCCTGCTGTTGATTCTGTGCGTTTGCCTCTTTGGCTTTGGTAAGGAAATAACAGTCTTTTTATAAATATCTTCTCACAACTGGGTTTCTCTAGTCTTTGGAAATACCCTGGTCACCAAGCCACCATTTCTGCGTAGCCGTTACAGCCTTCGCTGGCGGAAAACGACCCCAGCAGCCACAGAGGCAACCACTGGACACCCCATGGACCAGGCCACCTCCACAGAGCATCCCAAGATGAGGACTTCAACGGCCAATGCGGACTACGATTACTACGGCAATGGTGAAGCAGACAATGTGGTGCACAAGTAAAATGCCAATCTATCACAAAAAAGTCAGTTCATAATCAATCAAATTTAGATCTATCAGTTATCTGTCAATTATATACAATACAACGAATAAACTAAAATATGACATTTGAATTTGAATTCGAATTTAAATTAAACTACCGTTTAATGCCGATCTATAATTAATATCGATGCCAAGTATCGATGCAGGAATTAAATATCGATAACGAAACAGATGTCTGGCCACTCTGTCAGTTTGAAGAACAGCTGATTGCGGGGGGAAAACCAGTTTGGGGCGAAAAATGTTATTAACAAATGTAATTAAAAGCAACTTTCAAAAAGCTGCAAATCTACTTGGCAGCCGTCGGAGTAAATCTGGTTTGTTTCAAGCCGAATCAACTGCCGAGAGCGGGGCCAGCAGGCGAGATTGGGGGTGAGTAGCGCTACGCTTAATGCTGTGATTGGGGAGATTTTTGAGAAGCTTTTGATTTACGCGCAGCAATCGCAAAGCCGAATCGAATTCAGCTATCTATACGACGACAACGAGAGCGGCAGCAGCAGCAACTGGTGGCGGTGTGGGGCTTTGCAGATTCTACAGTACTCAAAAACAATCGACAGGGAAAACACGTAAAATGGTGGTGAGTGGGAAAATATATGGCATATTTCGGAGCAAGGGCAATTGAAATGCGTTCTCAGCACAGTTCAGTTTATCAAAAGACTGTCTTAGTCGCCCGCTTATCGCCTCAAAAATTTGACCCCCAAGGCCAAGTTGTGGCTTTAAAAATTTGAGTATCGCTTCTGTTCTACATACTTGTTGCTCGCTGCAGGTCAAACTAAATGAACAGGAACGTGCCGAGAAGCTGCAGCCCCTCCTGGACGCTGGCTGGACTTTGGTGGATGGCCGCGACGCCATCTGCAAGCAGTTTGTCCTGAAGGACTTCAATCAGGCGTTCAGTTTCATGACAGGCGTGGCCCTGTTGGCCGAGAAAATCAACCATCATCCGGAGTGGTTCAATTGCTACAACAAACTCAACGTCACTCTCTCCACCCACGACGTCGGCGGCTTGAGCTCCCAGGACATTCGCATGGCCAATTACTTTGAGACGCAGGCCAATTTGTTGAAATAAGTAATCTTTCTTGAATGTATTCTCTCTGGTAATCTAATAAATATTCAGCCCAATGTGGCCTTGCTAAAGATCTGGTATTCGGCCTCTTCTGTAACATCCGGCGATGTTTCGTCCTTGCTGTAGCCGAGCTTCTTGTAGAACGATATGGAATTCTCGTTGTTGTTGAGCACTGTAATCATGACCTTCTCGAGATTCCAGTGGCGGGCACAATCCTCCAGCGCTTGCATCATAAACCGTCCCAGGCCTTTGCGTTGAGAGCTGGCCGCAACATGCATTTCATAGCTGCAAAGCAAAGCCAAAGTTAATTGCTCAATACAATAGAGAAGGGAATGTTTAATGTGCTCACTCACCAATAGAGTATACAGTCGTAGTTTTCCATGTCAAAGCGAAACATGCAATAGGCCACATTCTCTTTCTTGTCGTTTTGAGCCACCAGATAGCGGGCCCAGTTCTTGTTGTGCTCCGCCGCCTTTATTTTGGGCTGCCAGCCCATTTTCAATTGTTTGTAGTAGGGCCCCACGTTTTTTTCTGCCAGCTTAAAGGCCCATTTTATTGTTTTCGCATCGGCATCGCTCTTTGTGCGGCATATCAGTTTAAACTCTTCGCCGGACGGAGCCGTGTACTTCTCGTATGGCAATGTGTCGAGTGGATTTTTGGCACGTGCAGCCGCCTCTACAAACTTCTGCTTGGCTCCGGTACTGAGTTCGTCTTGGTTTCCCATTATATTTGTTTTCGTTTCGTTAATAAATTAGCAGAAAAACAACAAACAAAAAAGTGAAGCGCGCAAACCAGTGATGACAAAACACATGCGAGCTATCGATTATTCTTTTCCAAGCTACGGTCACACTTTCGGTCACACATACATCTATGTATTTGCCATGTAGCAAATTTAAACAGTTCTACCGAAAAAGCGACTTCAATTTTCAAAAAGGTAGACATTTAATAATTGTTGCTGGGTTATAGCTGTGCGTTAGATACATTGACTGCGGTTGGTTTGACATTGTAAAGGCGCTTTCCCGGTCCAACTTTATCGTTATAGACACACGTGACGAAGCGTTTGGTTCCACTGTCCAGCATGCCACAGCCCACAAGGTGGGTTTTCCTGTACGCTATGTTGGCAAACATCCACATTTCTCGCGAGGCATTAGCCGGAAAAGCAGCCACATGAACGGGTAATATTTTGCGATATTGGTTCCACCAATTCTGTACAAAAAAGGACATGCCTTTGGCAGGGTGCTTCTTGAGATCAACAAAATCGGAGGTCACTGCCACATTAGGAAAGCGGTATGTGTTCACGCAGAGATTCGCCGTTTCCTCATTACATTGATTGGTGATCCGCATCGCCATGAGCGCCAGTTCATCGTCCCATTCGAACAAAGGCAGTTTGTTCGCTTGAGGAAGACCATGAGCTAGTCCCTGGTTCAGCCGGGTGCGCACCGTATTGTGTAGATCGAGAATATTCTTCATGCACTTTTTGAGTCGCACGCCCTCGTGGCTTTTCCCACACTTGGGACCCCACTGGGAAGAAAAAAGACGTTTATATCTCCAAAGACGGATCACGTTCTGGATGTTATATGTCTACTCACGAATTTCGTTTCACAAGTAAGATGGCGTACGTTCTTTTGGCAGAGGAGCGACTTGCAATAGTTTATAGACTTTGTTGGCTTGGGATACATTTTGCGAGCAATGTGATAAGGGTATTTCGTCTTATAGGTAATGATTTCTCCTGAAATATGAAAATAGAGTTTACTCAGAAGCAACACAAAAATCCATAAGATGTTCATTTCGAAACTACTGCAGAGAAGAATATCGAATGGGGCTACTTATAGATTTCGTTTAATTGCAAATTTTATGGTTGCAAGATTATTTAATTTGATTTCTTACGCTTTAAGAGGGTTGCTTCCTAGATCTTATATGCAACAAAGATAAAATCATTTGAAATATGGAAAATATTTTAATGGTTTCCTAATTTAGAAGTAGCCAAGAAATACTCCTCTAATCTTTCGATGGTATAGTTTTCACTTTAGTGACCTTAAATTTAGTGAGAAAATAGTGTATTATTCAGGATTAAGAACTATAGATGAGGAGGAGGAGGACTATCAAGGATCATGATGATATCAAAATAAAGTACGGTAACCGCCAAATTCGTTCCGTCTATCGCACAAAAATATCGAAATAATTTATATTCTAAAATAATATATATCGATATAATGACATCCCTATGAAATCAACAATACTTTGTTTACGTTTTCCAATTTCGTATATTTACTAAAATAAAAGTACATATAGCAACAAATTAAGACTTCGAGACTGCCGACATTCGTTTAGGCATTAACAGTTCCGATACATAAGGTAATTGCATTCTGTGCCCATTTGCCTAGAACTGCTGACGTTATCACTCTGAACCTTACAGAATCGCAAGCAACAACAATGTTTAAGAAGTCCAAACCAAAGACGGAGCCACCACCAACTGCCCCAACTGTGGATGAAATGCTGGCGGATATGGAAACATTTGAAGTGCAACAGCCTCCGGTAGAAAACAGCTCGGAAATTTCAGATTTGGAACATGAACTATTGACGGAGCCGGAGAATCTACCGCTTCAGACGTGGTGGAAAGTGTTTGATAGCTACGATCAAAAGGTGGCGAAATTGACTGGCACAGTAGACACTTTGGAGTCCCAAAAAAAGCAATTACAGTCCTGCTGCGAGGAGCTGGAGAAGAGTGCCCAAGCACTACATGAAGGCATTCAAAAGCAGCAGTCGTTGATTAAGAAAGCTGTTAATTAATATGTAAGGCGTGTTTAAGATAGTGGATATGTATATTGTCTAAATAGATTTTAAATTCCGCAAAATGTAAAATTCCTGTAATAAATAACGAAACTATCGATGGTAAACTATCGATACCTAGCTGAAACAGTTTAAATACGTACTTGGTTCGTTTCTCGGTGGGTGGTGGATGGTGGCGACACAAAAAAAGTTGTTTCTGGAGAACAAAACGAATTAAAATGCCAGTGCTCGAGTGGATATAAAAAGTATGTGCCATTAATCAAGGTTTACATAAATAATAACTCCATAAACTGCACGGGAAATCCGTTTGTTTCGGGCCTGGATGAATAAGCAGAAGAACAGGTTTTTGGGCCCTGGTAACGAAACGAAAAAAAAACTTGGGACTGGCTTATAACCATTTACGCCAGTGGTAGCGCGTTAATGGGAAAAACAGCGACCAGTGGAGGTCGATTGTTTTGTGTGTGTTTGCGCGTGTTTGTTTCTTTTAAATATTTGATATGTATTTGCAAGTTGGCCAAATCCAATTAACCAAACGAAAAAGTGCAACAATTTGTGGCTAATTGAATTTCGTGTATCTTATTTTGGTTTAAGCCACCAACAACAACAGCGAGCAGCGAGTAAGAAGCAGCGCATCAGCGTTTTTTGGGCCAGAATACACACACAGCCACACACATTTGTACACAACAACACACTCAAACCCTTTTGCACGCACAACAAGAAAAGAATAATTATCCAATTAAACGGTTGTCAATAGTGCAAAGGAATGCATTTAATTCCATTGACCAAAAGGAAATGTGCGCTAAAGACTGGAAAGCCACAAACGGGAAACTAACAGTAATTTTCACGGGCACACACGCACACCTATAACCAACTCTCTATACGAACGGACGTACATATGTATGGATGTGTGCGTGCGTATGTGAAGTGCTAATGAGATGCTGTGGCGCTGCTCTTCCTCTCTCTCTGCTCTCCTGCTGTTTGTTGCTGTTGCCTTTTATGCAAAGAAACGTAAAAATTGTTGTTGAACAAAAGATTTTGCGTATATTTTATTGTTGCTGGAAAAGGTGAAAGCCACTTTTTGCCCCTCTCCATATGATCTGGAGCTGTAGCTGGAGCTGGAGCTGTAGCTGTGAGCCTGCTCTGGAGTCCGGACGTATACGTAATGCAGTGTTTCTTTGTGCGAGAGAGGCAGGGCAACCGTTAGTGCAATCAACTCGATTATATCCATTCTCATTCTTCTCCAACAGCTTCTCGCGTGGAAATGTCACAGATTGGTACGCGGATTGCGGCCTGAGCAATTTCCCTGCACTGCACCTCTTTCTCCTCTGGCACACTCTCTATTGCAACAGAGCGAAACGGCGACGACGGCTGCAATAATGTGATGCCTGGGGGTCAGACACAGAGGTTAATCCAAGAAAACGCAACCTAGAACTAGTTAGGTTTCCACACACACACACACACCACATACACACTGCCAGAACACAGCCACACACACTATCGCCCAGACACAAATACAACACAATCCAGCCAGATGAGCTGGCTGCTGGGGCTCCTGGCGGTTTTGTGGATGCCCAGTGAGCTGCTGGCCGTTCCAACGCCACTCAAGCTGCCAGGTAAGTGTCCCAATACTTTCCCTCCCTCACCCACAAGGAAACGCTGAGTCAAGAGCTTTGATCTTTCGTCAGGCTACACCCACAAACTGACGCCGTACATCAAGCACTGGGAGGCGGCGAACTTCGATCGCAGTGTGCTGCAGGCAGCCCAGCTCAGGCACTTGGAGCAGGCGCGCTTCCGCCAAAAGCGTCAAGTGGATCCCACACCGTCGTCGACATCGTCGTCGTCGTCATCGTCCTCGAGTGGATTAGCGCACACAATACGATTGAATTTCTCGGCCCATGACAGGTGAGTGTGCGTGGGTGGGTTTGGACTTTGTTGCAGTTTGAACTCAATTCAATTCCGAGCTCCGATTACACTTAATCACTGTCCCCCCTTTCGCTCTCTCTCGCAGAGATTTTCGATTGGTGCTGCGTCAACAGCCGCATTCGGTGTTCGCCCACGATGTGGAAATCGAGAACACATTGGGACCCATCGACTACGATGTCTCACGCATTTACACCGGCAGCTTGGAGGACGATGAGGCTGCCCATGTGCAGGCCATTCTAACCAGTGATAATCTGCTCGATGGCACGATTGAAACCCAAGCGGAGCACTATTACATCGAGCCAGCGCAACGCTACTCCCAGCAACTCGCCGAGAGCGGCGTCCACAGCATAGTCTATAAGTTAAGTGATGTAAATATGCAAAAGGAGCACCTCGGAGGCGGTCTGAGCTCCCAGGTGCCAACGAAGACGCACTGCGCCAGCGAAAAGTTGAGAAAAAAACGTTGGCTGCCAGAGGAGGTAAGCAATTACCAAAGGAAATGCCATTGTATCGGATCTAATTGATGTGTTTTCTTCTAGGTGGCCATGTCTGATAGTCCTACGCCCACGTACAATCGTAACCCGCCTTTGCCATTGGATCTGGAGGTGCCCTACAATGATGATTTTCGCGTCCTGGCCTCCGAAGAGGATCGGAGTGATGAGAGGCCAACCAGAAGATATCCAACCACCTCGACAACGAGGAATACTGGCCGCAGCACCGAGAGCTTTCTGGCCACCCTGACGAAACCTACGTCGAACCGCAATATACTTGTAAATAACTATAATCCCTCCAATGTCGGCGAAGGCAGTCGCAGCTACAACAGCAACAATGCCAATAATAATAGCAACAACAACAATAGCGGAAACAGCAACAACAATGTGCGTAAACTGTATACGAAGCACAAGAACATCATTGTGAGCACATACAATCGTCCCATCGAGCCAGAGTTTGGCACGCCCTACGAAGAGCCAAACAACAGCAGCAACAGCAACAGCGGAAACGGAAATCTACCGAGTAACTTCTTCAATGCCAACTGGACAACGCTCTTCCTGGGGAACAACAACAACGGAAACGGCAACGGCAACAGCAACGATCGACCAAGCCACAAGACACACGTGGAGATCATCACAAAAAACGGGGCCACCAAGAAACCAAACATCATTGTAAATAACTACAATCCGGAGATTATATTCGCACCGAATCCACACAATCCGAGCTTTAACAGCATGCTGATGACGAATTTGCTGAGCGGTAGGGGCGACGATATACACAGCTCGCCCCGGCTGCTGTACGATCGCAAGACCACGTGCATGCTGTATCTGCAGGCAGATCACACTTTCTTTCAGAAAATGGGCTCCGACGAGGCCTCCATTGAGGCCATCACGCGTCATGTGCAGCGTGCCAACTCGATCTATCGAAATACAGACTTTAATAACGATGGCAAGCCGGACAACATCACGTTCATGATAAAGCGCATCAAGGTGCACAATATGAACGCCATGAAGGATCCCAGCTATCGCTTCCCCGGTAACTATGGCGTGGAGAAGTTCTTGGAACTGTTTTCGGGTAAGAATTTTGAAATGAATGCTCCTTCTGTATGATTTAATCGCTTTAATCCATTGCGCAGAGGAAGACTACGATGCCTTTTGCCTGGCCTATATGTTTACCTACCGCGACTTTGAGATGGGCACCTTGGGACTGGCCTGGACGGGAGATCTTAAGAATGCTGGCGGTGTCTGCGAGAAGAATGGACACTATCGGGGCTCCCTGAAGTCCCTAAACACGGGCATTGTGACGCTCTTGAACTATGGCAAGCATGTGCCACCCGCCGTCTCACATGTGACGTTAGCCCACGAAATTGGCCACAATTTCGGCTCTCCGGTAGGGTCCCCATCCCACATTCCTTTATATGATCATTAATCTAATCGGCTTTTGGCATTTTCCAGCACGATCCCGAACAGTGCACGCCTGGCGGGGAGGATGGCAACTTCATTATGTTTGCCCGTGCCACTTCCGGGGACAAGAAGAACAACAACAAGTTCAGCACCTGCTCTTTGAAGTCCATTGAGCCGGTACTGAATGCCAAGGCGCGTTCCATGAAGGGCTGCTTCACTGAGCCACAGTCCTCGATTTGTGGCAATGGCGTCGTAGAACCGGGAGAGCAATGCGACTGCGGCTGGGAGGAGGACTGCAAGGACTCTTGCTGCTTTCCCATGTCCCGTCAGCCGCGTATTGATGAGACGCCCTGTACCCTGACACCGCATGCCCGCTGCAGTCCCTCCCAGGGCCCCTGCTGCACCACCGACTGCAAGCTGAAGTTTGGCGACAAGTGCCGTGACGACAATGGCTGTCGCGATCCCTCGTTCTGCGATGGACGTGTGCCCCAGTGCCCGCCATCGGTGAACAAGCCGAACAAGACGATCTGTAACAAGGAATTTGTCTGTTATATGGGCGACTGCACCGGCAGCATTTGTTTGGCCTATGGCCTGGAGTCGTGCCAGTGCATACCCGGACCTCAGGACGATCGGATCAAGTCGTGTGAGCTGTGCTGCAAGCTGCCTGGCGAGGACAACGCGTGCAGGAGCTCCTTCGAGTGGAATGAGGCTCCCTTCGATGTACCGGACATGTACTCGAAGCCAGGCACACCGTGCAATGACTACAATGGGTTCGATTACACACATTCTCAAGCCCAAAGGGGCCACTCATTATCCCTCCTTACTTTTCAGATACTGTGATGTCTTTCAAAAGTGTCGCGAGGTGGATCCCTCTGGCCCGCTGGCCACGCTGCGCAAGCTGCTGCTCTCGGAGGAGAGCATTGCCACATTCAAGAAGTGGATGCAGCACAACTGGTATACAGTGGCTTTGGCCGCCATTGGCGTCATTTTGTTGCTGGTAAGTGGCACGAATTTGGGGCGTAACAATTTCTTTAAATGGGAATTGATTGAGAAATTTAATTTGACTGGAGTTTGTTCTTTGGTTTTGCAAAAGCTAATGCGCCTGGTCACGCATATGCTAAGGGATCAGCAGGAGGCCAAAGGGCTTGCGCAGGCTCAGTCTCAGTCTGTGGGTGAGCAGCCAGCATTCGACGTCCGAATCCCCTTAGAATCTATTGAAGAACACGTTCATTTAGCAGTAGTCTCGTGCGGCTATATTAGGGCAGAATCTAGGAATCATTTGATGAGCATTGAATCCATTTCCGATTCCCTTTCTATCCCAACTCGTTCTATTTAATCTGACCCTCTCTCTGTGTCTCTCTTTGGCAGATATTGAGCACAAAGCTGCTGGCGAAACGGTCGAATCTGAAGCTTAAGTCCGTTACCATAATACACAGCGCTACCACGGAGACGGTGCGACTGCCGGAGAACAACAACGGAGTGATAGTCCACACTGCTGTTCGGACGAAGGTGCCCTTCAAGAAGAAGGTGCGTGGCGAGCGCAGCAAGAAGTCTGGAACGGGCGCGGTTGCAGGAGCTGCTGCCGTCGCCGCCGCCGCAGTGGGAGGTTCCCATGGAGTTGGAAAAACTAGCTCGAGTGCAGAGCCAAAGAAGACGCAAAGATCCCAGGGGATTGGCAAGAAAAAGTCGTTGGAGGAGGATCCCAAGAAGTCCAACAAGAAACTGGGCAAGCACATGAAGGAAATCATCGATTACTCGCATCGAAACAACAACGGCGATGATGCCTCCAATCTGTCGACGACCAACAATCACACCAACACCTTTGGCAAGGTGCAAAAGTGGCTGCTGGAATCGCCAATCGTGGCCCAGCCGCTTTCGCACATCGAGCACAGCTCCCGGGTCCGCAAGGTGATGAGCAAATCGCAGTCCACACCGGAAAGGCTGGTTCAGAAGCCCCCGCAGAAGACCAAATCGATGGGAAATCTGTCCAACGAGAAGGTGAAACTCCAAGTGGTCTACAAGCCACCGTTCAAGTTCTCGCTGCGTCTGTCCAAGAAGCCCAAAGTGAAGACGCACGTGGTCGCAGGTCGGCCCAAGCGAGGACAGAAGGGCAGTACGCGTACCGCAGGACAGCCTGCCTCCAAGGACATCGCGGCGCGCACCAAGCGGAGCGCTCTACTTCTCTGCAATGAGGCAGAGGATGATAACCAAATTCTGACGCTCAACGAGCCCAACTACGAGACGCTAAAGCCTCCGGTAACGTCGCGACCCACAGAGCACTGCTACGAGAATGTGGATCTGCAGGCCGAGGCCTCCACATCAAAGTCCAGCAGCTGTAAAGTTGGTCCCAGCTCCAACAGAGGCAGCTTGGAGGGGCCAGCGCCACCGCCACCAGTTCCTGTCCAGCGCAGCTCGTACCGTCGCTCCAACTCGCTGTCCACCCACAATCCCTTCGCCGTAGCTCCGCGACGTAGCAGCAGCAAAGTGAAAGCCGATGCCCAGGCCGCTGGCGGCTCTGTGAATCTTACGCGCAACTTTGGCAGCACCCAGAACCTCATCAATCTTAGCCAGAACGTGGCCAAGACCAAGAAGCGGAGCAGCCTCAACCTGAAGGCCAGTGGGGCCAAGAACGGCAAAGATCCACCCGTGAGCAATTCCACTGCCTCGCCCCAGCGACGTTCCTCCTCCAATGCGAACCTGCGCAGGGACAGCAGTGCCTCGTCAAAGGCAGCGCCAGTGCCGCCTACGCGCAACTCGCGCAACAGCTTCAGCAACATTCCGCGAGCCAGCCTTGGTGGCGGTGGCTCGAATGCCACGACAGCAGCAGGGCCGCCCAGCTTCTCGCGTCAATCTTCCAGCAGCACCACGACGACAAGCTCGTCGATTGCTGCGGGAGCAGCGTTACCCCTGCCGCTGCAGCAATCCGCCTCGACCAGCGCCATGCAGCGACAACCGCCTGCCCAGCCGATGCGACGGAGTCTCCACAACTTCCGGACGCGCTCAACGGCACCGGCGTCAGCGTCTGCACCCAAGCCAGGAGCAGGGGCGGCGGCGACGACGATCGCCACCACAGACAACAATGAGCTGCCATCGGACCTGGAGGTAGTCGTGTCCGACGTCGAGAATCTGGTTAGCTAAGAGCAGCAGCAGCAGCAGCTTCGCGGCGGTTGCTTCTCGTTTCCAACCAACAACCAACCAAGTGAAAGTGATAAGTCTTAATGTTAGTTATACAAATTGTCGCATAGGTTTACATGCATTCCTGCATATACGAGTATATACATTGTATATATATTTGTATTTGTACATGCAAAGATATATGTATGTATATGTACTTTACACTGCCTTAAACTTGCCGTTTCTGCTGAATATGTGAATACCACGCCACGCCCACACCCACGCCCAAACACACCCACACATACTCTCGTACATATCCCCCGACCAAGGCTCGCCTCCACCACACACACAACCAGCAATCCCTGCCGCACACCCACCCACCCATTGAAAGCCACCGCAAATTCCAAACCGCCAGTCGCACTCACTCACCGCACGTTGTACCTTCTACTGTTTACTGTTGTATTGTATTGTATTCTGCAAACCGAAACGAAACAGAACTTTGCCTACATCTGAGCATAAATACCTATTATATATCTACTGTGCTGGAATTAAGTGTTAGCGCAGCAATAGATTTTCAGCTTACTGCAGATTCAAGAGCTCTTCAAAAGTAATTATCAAAAGATAAATAGTTTCATCTGATACCGATAAATGAATGAATTTTCTATAAGATTGGCGCATTTCGCTTTTATGTCAATGAGCTATGTCCCATCTATGAGCCCATCTGATCACCTTTGTCCTAGTTCCGTGGAACTGTCCAATATTTAATCTCAAAGTACCTTCAAAGAAGCCACAGAATCTCAGAGGAAAATCATTCTGCCTGTTCCCAGCCAAGACAAGAATAGCTCTTAGACCAGCAGTAAGTTGAAAAGCTATTGCTGTGCAAACACTTATGTCCCGCACTGTCTATTTTGCACCCATTCGATGAGGACTCCTCCACTATCCGTGATGTTCCTGTGAATATTGTAATTATTCGAGGACTGTTGGATGGAAACATCTCTCGAGTTTGGGTAGTCTTCTAAGATGGGTGTGAATGATTGCTATATGTTCAAATATCTTATGTAGATTGTGTGCCACAGCAGAGAATCGTATGATGTTCTATGCGACACACAATCGAAATGGGAGTTTATGTTAAAAATCGCTCTCGTTATGTTAATTGCCAAATCTTGGCATCTGTTTGAAACTAATTTTTAAAACAGTATTACTCTTAATATTATGTACCTACTACTTAAACATGTACTATATGTACTTATAGTTTGACTACACTTCAACTTTCGAACAACGAACGATCACTCATCTGAACACACACTCAAACACACACAGAACAATACAAGGTGCTATTTTAGTAATGAACTAAACTTAAAGAACTCTTCAAAACATCCTTTGCATATTTTTCAAGATCAAAACTAAGTTAAGGAACAATTAGGACAGCGAAAGGGAGGACAGAGGGATTAGGGAGTAGGTGTTTGGTGTTTGGTGTAGCCCGAGTAGAGTATACATATAGAGAGTGTCAGAGGGAGGAGCAGAGTAGTTGATAACCAACGATAACTGTCAATAAGAATCAAAAGCAATATGCATCGAAGTTAGTTTTTACGAGTAGCACTTGCAGTAAATTCGACAAACATAGAATATTAGCCAGCCACGCCACGACCCCCCATATCCCTCGTCAAGCACTTGCACATACTGTCAGCACGCCTCGAACCCATAGAGAGAGAGAGATATAATACATACATATACCATTGCCACTATCGCCTTCGCCAAATCAGTAGCAGTAGTAGTGTACATACAGAACGTACTAAATATAGGATATATCAAATGGAAATAGTTTTTATAATGCAATAACAAGTTAGAGCAATAAAGAGCAAAACAATAATGAGGACACCTAACGATATTCATACGACACCCACACACACACACAGATGCATATGTAGGTATATATATAGTCACATTCCGTATCGAATCACAAAAGCAGCTTTCGAATATAAACAAAACAAGACACTCACTCACTCAAACAATAACGATTTGTAGTCTAAGACAATGATTGATATTTGTAGCTATATGAATGTGTAGGAAATCGGCGTATCAAATTGCATCTATACTATAAATACTATATACATACATACATAAATACCCGTACATAAGGGGCGTGCAATACCATTGCAACTTTACGAGCATTTGGGTATATTTTTGTGGAATATACAAACCATTATTAGATAAAACACATAAGCTCCAGCTCAAGAAACCGACCGAACAGACCCGATCGACAGAATGACAGACCCAGACACAGACCAGACCAGATAGACACAGATAGTTAACGCGTGTAGGCCAGTGAGAAGAGGAAACGGAAACCAGGAGCAAGAAAAGCTAATGAAATAGTAGGAAAAACGAGTACGCGACAATCGCTTTCAAATGCTTATAACATTTAAACGAAAACAAAATCAAGAATCGAATTGAACTTAATTTGTAATTTATCTTCATAAAAAAAGACGGCATCTTGACTATTTCAATATGGAACTATACAAAGCAAAGTCAACAAAAAAAACCTAAACTAATGGCAAGAAAAATGTTTTAAGACTACCAAAAAAAATATAAAAATATAAAATTGCCAATGTTTGTGTACTGTATATAATATTAAATGCAAATGATTAATGTCTAAGCGGAAGAGAGAGATCGGACCGGATCGGATCGGAGCGCCCGACCGAGAGAGAGAGAGAGAGAGAGAGATAGAGAGTATTTTGATGCGTGACAAAAAAGACTATTTAGCGCGAAATGAACAATTTTTGTGTATTGTACATAAGAAATCGATTGATTTTAATCTATATATACATATATGTATAAATATATAATTGTAAAACTGCAAACGATTTTTAAATCTGTATGTGTATTGTGTACCTCAATTGTAATTAATTTTTTTTGTACTTTTCACAAGATGGATTAATGCTATTTTTATAATTTAGCTAAATGAATTGCATGTAAGCATGTAATCTTCCCCCAGCCCACACACAAAAGTCCCATTGTCACCTAGCTAGCCCCTAGTTAATGGCCAGTTTTCCCTGTTGTCAAAGACCTTCATCAGCATCAGCATCGGCAGCCATCCCAACCCATTCCATCCCATCCAAGAACAAACATATTGTATTTCTGTCAATTAAGAGCGCGTAAATGTCTTCAAGAATCGAGTTTGAGCAAAGCAAGCAAAACGAAAACGAAAACAAAAAACAAAAACCGAAGAGCAAAGAAGTGAATATTAGCATTTTATGATTAATAATTTTAAACCAATCGAAAACAATAATTAAATTAACGAACGTATTATTAGCGAACAAAAGCACATGTGTGACATTTAAGTTGTACTTTATTTAACGATTACTATTACTACAATATTTTATTTATTAATCTTAGGCAATAGCACGAGCGAAACAAAACAAACCGCTAATTTGTAACCCTCACAACACACACACACATATGCGATACTTTATAATTTCATCATTTTAAGTGAAATTCAATTAACAATAAAAACGAAACTAATACTTAAACACGAAAACATTTTCACATTTCACATTGTGCGATCCGATTTCTAGCCCGTCTTCTTCTCTGCCTTTTCCAATTTCAATGCGCGCTTGGCCATGATCCAGAAGAACAGACTGGGGCACAGATGGCGGAGGTAATAGGCGACCTTGGCCTGAACATCGCTGACCAGAATGTCGGGCTCGTTGCGCAGAATGCACTTCAAAATGCGTTCAGCCAACTTATCGGGCGACATGCCCTTGGCAGTAGAGTCGTCCATTTCTGAAAGGCAACATTGAATATTGATTACTTGTTGGACATACATATGTATTCCGTTGACTTACTGCCATAGCTTTTACCCGTTCCTGTGAGAGCATTCAGTGAGAGCTGAGTGCGTACGTAGCCGGGACTGACGGTGGAGACGTTTATGTTCTTGCTAGCCACCTCGGAACGCAGCGAGTCGGCAAAGGCCTGCATGGCATGCTTGGACGCGGAATAAGCAGCTCTCTGGGGTATGGCAAACTTTCCCTGCACCGAGCTAATGAAGCAGATGTGACCGCTCTTGCGTTTTAGCATCGATGGCAGAAGAGCTGGAAAGTCAAAATATACACCATTGTTGGGTGGTTGGTTTTATTAGGCATTGCACAACTGTTTACCCTTCGTTAAAGCGACGCTGCCAAAATAGTTGACCACCATTATCTTGAGATCGACATCCACTGCCGTAGAGGCTACATCGGCTCGCACACTGATGCCTCCATTGTTAATCAGAATGTCCACTTGGTTGTACACACCCAGGACGCGCGTAACAAAGTCAGGTATGGTGTTGAGCTCCGCCAGATCCAGGCCAAGCACAGTAGGTGGGTACGCAGGTTCCTACATATTCGCAGTAATGGCAAGGTTTATTGAATTGTTAAATAATAACAGCTGTACACATTACCAGGTCCAGTGCCAAGAGATCCTTTTTAACGCGCTCCAATTCTAAGGTGCGCCGTGCTGCCAAAATCACTTTGCAACCTGCGCTGTAGAAAACATGAGCCAGAGCCTCGCCCACGCCCGAGCTAGCGCCTGTAATGAGCACTACCTAGAACGGTTTTACATAAGTAAGGAGTCCCGAGAAGCTATTAAAATTAGTCATTACCTTGCCCGGCAACTGATTACGGTATTTCTGGGCACGGAATCGCTGCCATATATTGAAGAGTGCGAGCGGCAGAGCCACTGGCATCAGAATAGTACCCAGCACCCAATAGAGCACATTCCAGTCGGTGCTTCCGGCACATTTGTTTAAATCTTCCACTTTCATTTTTGGCGATTTGGAACTTTGAACTTTTCCCGATTTTGTTTACAACAAATACACCAATATGAAATGGTTTTCGACGTTGACCTGTGAATGCCAACAACTGTTGCGTTGCAGTGGGAATGGCAGAATCGAACAGCTGATTGTTGTTACGTTGTTGAAACCGCTCTCCCAAAATTAAATTTCAATTTTCAATTAAAAGCAAATGGTGTAATATGTATAAATTGCTAAGACAAGGACAGCGCTTCAGCTGTTGGATGCCGGCTGCCCAGCAAGTACACACCACAGCCGTGCAATGTACCTTTTGGGAGCGCGAAAAGAAATCCGGCTACAAGACGAAACTGCCAGAGCCGTCCAAGAAACAGCTCATAATGGATGGTCTGCGGGACCTAAAGGAGGAGATAAAGCTGTGGCGGAAGGAAGTGACGGAGCAGCTGGAAAGCGATCCCATACTGGTGTTTCGTCCTGGTGAAACGGATGTGGTCTTCGACTTCAAGGCTCCAGACGTTCTGGACAAGTGGACTGTTACCACGGACGCGGACCACGGCGAAGGTAAGAGCACAGCCGCTCTGGAACTGAGTGCAGCCGGAGCGGGTCTTTTCCATGGCGAAGTCAACTCGAACCACACAAAAGATGGCATAATAAAGCGGACAGGCTATGCCAATATACGCACAAAGCGAGTGCGGGTTAGTAAGGATCCTAAAAATGAGTATCAAGCTCGCCTTGTAATTGCTTGATCTTTTCCCTGCAGAAATCCTTCAAGCGAGAGTCCACCTACGACTGGACGCAGTACAACATGCTCATCATGAAGGTGCGCGGTGATGGACGCAGCTATCTGATCAACCTGCACACCGAGGGCTACTTTGATCTCATGTGGAACGACATCTACCACTATGTGCTGTACACCCGCGGCGGCCCCCACTGGCAGATCGCCAAGATACCCTTCTCCAAGTTCTTCCTATCCTCGAAAGGGCGAGTCCAGGATCGCCAGGGGGCCATACCGCTCAACAGGGTAACCCACTTCGGTTTCTCCGTGGCGGCCAAAAAGGGTATGGATGGTCCATTCGGCCTGGAAATAGACTACGTGGGCCTGGAGTACGATCCCAGCCACCGGGAGGAGTTTGCGTATGAAATGTACCAGACGCCCAAGTATATTGTGGCTACGTAATGCCGTTAGGGGCCGTGTTATTTAATTGTAAATTGTAATCGAAATAAACAGCAGTTTGTTTCTAGCTCTCTGGCTCTCTTTAGTGCACTCTCTCTCTCGCGATGTGCCTTTCTCTTTTCCATCAGCTGTTCAAATGTTTACATTAATTTCAGTCGGAACGCATTCAGGGTCATTTTGTTTGCCATTTCTTCATTTCTTGGGGATTTCGAAAGATATTGACGCCCCGCCCCTTCGGCAATGCACGACAACCAATTTGGGGCCCTCCGACACCCCAAGCGCTAAATGTACGCGTCTGGCGCTGTAGCCGTTCTCCGCGTTTCACATCGTTTCAGTCTGCTCCGAAACATTGGCCGATAAAAGCAGCGGAAAAGCTTCCGCCTCAGTGTTTTTCGTAGTGATAGGCCTGGTGATCTATTACTATCAAACAGCAAACATTAGATAAAATAATGGTAAGTGTTCATTTATGGCTGCGTTGCATGGAATTTTGCCAGCAAGACAGTCACAAAACGCGATGAAGAGGCAGCCAACGTGACCATGTGGCAGTTCAGTCCCCAGCAAAGCGGTTCGACCTTGAGTGCACGTTTTCTTTTGCTTTTAATCCTGGCGAAAACCATAACAAACTAAAATCGATAATAGAATTCGCTCTGCTAGTCCGGCTCTTACACATTTTACCGGTTTCGTTTGCGGCGGAGGGACTAGGAAATTAATGCGAAAACCAGTTGCGTTGCTCTGGCCATCGAAAGTGAGGGCTATCTGAAACCAAACCAGTTCTGGCCACCATTCCTGTTGTCGGTCTCCACCTTTACCTGTTGATTGTCTTTTTGGCTCAGTTGTGCCTCCATCAGCGCCACTTGCTGACGTGTTTAGTAGTCTAAAAATGGTGCAACACCCGGTAGACATTACGAGATTCGTATCTGTGAACAGGCCTCGTAACTAATCCTCCTTATCTGCTAATCAATTACAGCAAGAGACGTACCTGTATGATCCCAGCTTGCTGCTGAAGCTCGACTTTCATCGCACCCCGGCCACGTTCAAGCCATTCATATCAGCGGCCAATCCCGGCGAGCCATGGATGAAGGTGCGTCCCCTCAAGGACACGGACTATGATCGTGGCTTCCTGCAGCTGCTCTCCCAACTGACACACGTGGGGAATGTCAATCGCACACAGTTTTTGAGTAAGTAATGCCACTCACCCGCATCTATCCTGGATCACAAGACTCTATTCTCATTTGCAGCCCGCTTCTCGCAGATGAAGGCCAGCGGGGACTACTTTGTCACGGTCATAGAGGACACGCGCAAGAACGAGATCATTGGAGCTGCCTCGCTGGTGATCGAGCGCAAGTTCATCCACAATTGTTCGGTGGTACGTTGAGAAAATCTATATTCTGTATTCCTATTCCACTCATATTCTCTTTAAAAATTCAAGCGTGGGCGCCTGGAGGATGTGGTTGTCAATGACACATATCGTGGCAAGCAACTGGGCAAGCTGTAAGCATTTCCCTGCAATTCATTCACTGCGGCGTATTCATTGCTTCTGTGTCTTCCAGAATCGTGGTCACCGTCTCTCTGCTGGCCGAAGAACTAGGGTGCTATAAAATGTCGCTGGACTGCAAGGATAAGCTGATCAAGTTCTATGAATCCTTGGGCTATGTGCTCATACCCGGGAACTCCAATTCGATGACCATACGCTATGACGAGGGTACGCCGCTGAAGCGCAATGCCACCTCGGCCAGCTCCAGCTCCAGCACTGGCGCAGGTGGCGACTCTTGCCAAACTGTGAGCCTCGATTTTGCCTCTTGACAATTAGCCGCCAACGCTGCTCCAAAATCCAAGCTTTGAGTTGATCGCTCAACCTCAAGGCTGCAACTGCGCGAGGCGCAATGTAAAGCAAACGAAAATTGGACCCAAACAAAAGAAAACTTTCGAAACGATTGCCAAATATTCATTGCGCTAAGGGCACGATGGATTTTTTGGACAGCGCTGGCAGGCGGTGGTGTCCTTGTGGGTACACACTTTCGGGCGAATCCCCATGAGGACATACAATTAGTTATTTAGATTTAAAGTGGAATCTGGCAACAAACGTGTTGCTTTTTTTTCGTTTTTAATTCTTACAGAACTCTCAATTTTATAACTTTTTCTCTCCTTTCTGCTACTGAATGTGCGGCGGGGCGCTCTCAACTCTCAACGCAAAAGGTAGTCGTTATATTACCCTTTAAGAGCACCTTCATCAAGTAGCATTAACATCGATAAACATTCAGACATAAATACATCTAAAAACTAATCAACAACAAAACTGCTAGTTATTCCGGCAAGGAGACTCTCATCAGTACAGATTCGAATGCAGAAGCTGAGACACACTACTCAGCCTCTTCCGCGTCTCATGAATACGCGCACAAATGGCCGCACTTGGGGCACTTTGAGTGTTTGGCAAAGTACTTTTGGAGATGCTCGATGTGGCCGCCGTGTGAGCAGCCCTGGCACCAGGCGTACACACCGCGCACAATCAGACCGCATACGCAGCACTTGGCCGACTGCATGGACTTGCATTTGTCGCAGTACCATCCCACTTTGTTGCCCAGCGGACGGCCGCAGTCGCCGCAATTCGTATGCATTGCTGTGGAGTGCTGATTCAGTTGCTGCACGGACTGCAGCCAGGATCGGTTGATCACCTCGCAGGCCTCGTTCCACAGCTCGTAGCGATGCAGCTGATCGACATAGGTGTGAAACCAGTGCTCCTAGATAAGAAAGCCATGAAAATGCAAAATTTCTTGCTGTTCGTATGGGGGCGGGCTACTTACAACCAACGCATCTTCAAGGGGCAGCAGTTTGCGGGCCTCCCCAAGAGCTATTATCACAGTCAAAGCAGTTTGCACATCGCCAACGTCATTTAGCAGCATGAGAGCATCGGCCACAAACTTGTGCGGCTCCCACATCGGTATGGGCGGGACATGGCTGACCTTCAAAACCGTGGGCACATGCGGCGGCTGAAAGAAGCCAGAAGACAATCATTTACAATTCGTATAGAACAAAGCAAAATGATTCCTCTTCCTTACAGGAGACTTTTCATGGTCAGATGCCTTGATCTCCAGTTGTGGTCGCGCTGCCTGCACATCGTGATGTAGAGCAGGAAATGCCAGTGCCTTGGCCGCCTCCGTGGGTCCCACATAAATGAAGCCATTGCGCAGGAGCTCGAAGTTATCGAAGGTAATCTCGCTGATGATTTGGGTCTCGGAGAGTATCACAGAACTGGTCGGCGGATGCTCCACTCCGCTGCCACCCAGCGGATCGTCATCCTCGTTCGTAGCGGCAATCTCATGTGTCGCCTCTTGGGCATTGCCGTTCAAATCCTGACTCAGGTCACTGCGTTGCTGGGGCCAATCGCTGGCCACTTGAGTGGCACGCCTCGAGTTGATGGGATTCTTTTGATTCGAGAAGGAAGATCGATGCTCGAAGGGCGGCTCAAAGTGATTGCTGCCGTAGAACAGTTTCAGAAAGTTCCATAAAGTGGTGGCCTAACAAAATTATAGTATTTTATAATAGTAGTCCCTTAGCCCCCCACCCCAACTGCTTTACTTACATTGTGTTTGCTGTATTTCTTGGACACCTCCGAATTGTGCTCGCATAGCTCGGCAATTTTTTTGCCGCTCATAATCAGCTCCCGGGCGCATCCAATAAAGCATTCATGCTCCTGGCGAGGCTTGGAATCGGTTTCGCTCAGGGGAAAGCCAGAAAACTGCGGTAAAGATTGCAATTAGAAGATGACTTGAGGTTTAGCAAAGTATCTCTAGCTTACAGCATCCTTCAGCATGAATTTGTACATCCTGGAATGGTCCAAGTGGAACTGAATGCTCCCCGACACAATGGACTTTCGCCGATTTCTATGGAATGCAATTATATATAAACGAAAGCATAATTGATGAATATTTTCAGACATACATAAAGCTGGAGCTGGTCTTTGTATTGGATACTCCGCTCGTCTTGGGTGCGTATTCCTTGATTTTATTGGCAAATGATATGTCGCCGTATCGGTCCAGGCTGGCTCCCTGGGCATTGGCCTTCAAAGCCGGCCGTGTGGCATCCTCAAAGGCGTGCTTATGAAGGGTGGAGTCCTTGCTGGTGGAAAGCAGGCAATGGGAATCGCTGCCCAGCCAAGCAATGCCCGTTGTCACGTTTGTGTGCTCGTTAAAGGAGGCGAATGGTATATAGGGTCGTCGTATGTCCCACACATGAATGCTGTAGTCCACCACCAAAGCACAGCTAGCAATGTGATATCTGTAAGACGAGAAAAGGAGCATTAGATAGTGATTTCATCACGTGCCAAATCTGTCTGTACGCACGTTCGCTCTGGTCGCCACTTGACCCGTCCCACCACAGCTATCGTGTGTATTGTGTACTCCAGACCTGGTCGCCCTTCCATGTCCCACACCTTGATCTGCTTGTCGCGGCTGCCGGTGGCCAGCCATTTACGTGTGGGATGCCAGTCGCACGTGTAGACGGGCCCATAATGCGCCGTAAACTGCACCATGCACTTGTCCCACTTCCGCATATCCCAGAGCTGGACGGTGCCGTTCTCCGAAACGGCTGAGAATATATTTTGCTCGTGTGGACTGAATTTGACATCGCGCACGGACTCCGAATTGCTGAAGTATGTGTTCACGGACTTGTCCGAGCGTATATCAAAGCACTTGATGGTGCCGTCCTGGGAGCCAGAGATCAATATGTTGGGTTCGCTGCTGTGGAACGTCACTGTGTGGGCAGTGCGCTCGTGTTCGTTGTAGACAAGCAGCTGCTTCTGGCGTCCGCACTTAGAGTGGTCCCAAACGGATACGACGCCATTGGTGGCCGCCGTGGCCAGGAGATTGCAGTCCATGGTGCTCCAGGCAACATCGTTTGAGGAGTAGCTGAGATTCTGGTTCTTCCCGCCGCGCATATTACAAACCTCCCTAAAGCCATAATCGTCAATCGAATAGACCTTGAGCACTGTGAAGGGAAGTAAATGTCTTAACTTTGGTCGAAGATCCTAGGAAAAATTTGGATTCTTACAGCTGCGCCCGGCCACTGCGATCAGAGTGTTGTCCTTGCTGAGGGCCAAGGCGTTGGCGTGGCCCTCCATACAGATCCGTGAGTCGGGGTATCGCATTTTTTTAGAAATTTCAATAATTCGAATTTTCAAAACAAAAACACTGTCGTCCCTCTTGATAAGAGGATATTTAAAGCGTTGCCACAGTGTGGACACAGAAAAAGACTAAAGAATACCAAAAGCATGACGACTTGCAGATGAGTGGCAACATTGTTGGTCGCCCTTCTTGAGGGTTTGTTGTTAGTTTGTTTACATTTTGAAATTTAAATGGACTTGCTAAAGAAAGAAATAGCCCGTAAACGGAAACTACTGGAGGATAAGCAGCTAATCGATGATAAGAAGAAGTACTTCAAGCGGGGCGACCTGAACGCCAAGAACACGGAGGAAGTGCTGCAAAAAGTGGGATACAAGAAGCAGGAGTCTGTCGAGGCCCAGGGACAGACCACTGAGGGCGCCTACAGCTTTGTGGCCGACGGACAGAACATACTCCCGCGCACAGAAGTCATCCGCCGTCTGCGGGAGCGCGGTGAACCCATTCTCATATTCGGCGAGACGGAGCCGGAAGCGTTCGACAGATTGCGGCAGTGCGAGATCTCGCAGCCGGAGGCCAACCGGGGATTCCGTAACGATTTCCAGGAGGCCATGGAGCAGGTAGACGCCGCCTATCTGCAGGAGATGTTTGCCAACGCACCCACCGCCAAAGAGGACAAGAAATCCGATTTGGCCGAGCTGGACGAGTCCGTGTCGTGGGAGAGCATACAGACAATGGCCCAAAAGATGGGTCGCAACAAAGACTACGACATGGACGTGATCATCACCCTGCTTACCTTCCTGCTCAAGCTGTGGAACGACCAGATTGCCACCTACAGCAAGCACGAGATAATGTCGACTAAAGTGAAAATGACGCGAGTCATCTACACGCAGACAAAGGAGTACGTGAAGCCGCTGTTCCGCAAGCTGAAGCACCACACGCTGCCGGAGGACATCCTGGACAGCCTGCGCGACATTGTCAAACATCTGCTGAACCGCAACTACATTACTGCCAGCGATGCATACCTGGAGATGGCTATAGGCAATGCGCCGTGGCCCATCGGTGTCACTATGGTGGGCATTCATGCGCGAACGGGCCGCGAGAAGATCTTCTCCAAGAACGTGGCACACGTCATGAACGACGAGACGCAGCGAAAGTATATACAGGGTCTCAAGCGATTGATGACCAAATGCCAGGAATACTTCCCCACGGATCCCTCCAAGTGCGTCGAATATGTTAGCAAGAAGGATCGTGAATAAAGTCAAACGTTTATATTATTTAGAAATCATTTAGAAATGCCCTGGCGTATCGCAACAAATTTAACAGCTTATTTTCCTTTAACTTTCTACTCAACAACAGCTGCTTAAGAATTACATATTACTCATTACGTACATGCTTCGCTTGTACAATGATTATAACTGAAACATCTTGAAACTCAATCAAACGCATGACACTTGTATCATAATTATAATAGCAACATAAAGTTTGTTGCAACTGCATACTGTAAATAGAGAGCATGGGGAGACGTTCGACCGACGCCGCTCACTTCTTTCCCAGCTCGGTTGAGCGTTGAGTCGCCTTTTCCACGGCATTTATGAGAGTGGCCCTGCAAGCAGTCAAAGAAAAAGGTCCTTAACACTTCGTTGAATTAGCTGAATGAATGCCAGTGCGTACCTGAGATTGCCCTTTTCCAGCTCGTGCACACCCACAATGGTGGATCCGCCGGGTGAGCAGACCTCATCGCGCAGCACGGCCGGGTGCTTGCCGGTGATAAGAACAGTCTTGGCGGCGCCCAGTAAGGTCTGAGCTGCAAACTGCAGCGCCATTGCCCGTGGCACACCCTGCTTGACACCACCATCGGCCAGAGCCTCTATTATTGTGTAGACAAAGGCTGGCCCACAGCCAGCCAAGCCAGTGACGGCGTCGATCATCTGCTCCGGCACTTGCTGGGCCAATCCCAGTGCGTTGAGCATTATGTGCACCTTCTCCAGATCCTGGTGCGTTGCCCGAGCGTTGCCCGTGTACACGGTACAGCCCTCGCCGACCTGCATCGATGTGTTGGGCATCGTCCGGATCACCTTCGGGCCCCAACTTTCCATGAAGTTGAACTTTTCCTCTAGGGTTTTGAGGCTTGTTCCCGCCAGCACAGAAACAATGAGCTTGCTGGCATCCTTGGCGGACGGCACATGCTTGTACTTGAGCTGCGAGGCGCATTGCCCTAGGATGTGCGGCTTGACGCAGATGAACACAACGTCTGTGTGCTCCAGGACCTTACAATTGTCGTCGGTGGTGACGGCTCCCAGCTCCCGCCAGCGCGAAAGGTTCTCGATGTGCGGTCCCGAGACCAGCACCTGGCTAGGCTTTACAATGGCGCAGCGAACGAGACCGCTGCCAATGGCAAAGGCCATGTTTCCGCCTCCAATGAAGCCAATACGTTCATCCAGCTTGGCCATCGTGAAGGGCTTTAAAATCTACTGGCTGCTCTTCAGATTTTAGCTTATATTGATTGATTGGTGTTATCTAACGTTATAGCATCTGCGTGGAAGGTTTCCGGGTGATAATTGCGTTTACTGGACTTTTATTGCCATTCTAATCAATAACATCTGTCTGAAGGGCAGTGCTGCCAGAAGCTAAAACCTACAGTCTGACCGTACCGAGGGTAGGCGAAAATGTCAAGGAACAGCTGCAACCGCCGCGCATACTACATAAATTCTTGTTAAAATTATTTGTTTTGGTTCTCCTTGCGGTAGAAACAGCTGCCCGAAGAATGCGGCGACATTTACAGTGGAGCATCAAACAAGTGGGTCGCTGATTCAATTTAATAGCTAGAACTCTTTAAATGGACGACTTTTCAGTTAACATCCAGTTATGCCGATGGGCAGCTGTCCCCTCGCCGGGTGACGGAGCAGGCCCTGGAGGATTCCGTAAATCTTAAGACGCTGAATGCCTTCGTGCGTCTCACGCCAGAAGAGGCCCAACAGCAGGCCCAGCAGTCGGAGCAGCGCTACCAGAAAAAACAGCCGAGCAGTGGCCTAGATGGCGTGACCATTGCCATTAAGGATAACTTCTGCACGGAGAATGTGCACACCACCTGTGCTTCGCGGTGGGTGTTCAAGAAAATCCTTAAGACATCAGCTTTATCTTCATTCTCTTGTTTTCCAGCATGCTGCAGGACTTTGTGCCGCCCTACGATGCGACGGTATGCTCTCGATTACGTCAAGCCGGCGCTGTGCTCCTTGGAAAGACCAACATGGATCAGTTTGCAATGGGTGCCGGCACCGTGGACTCCATTTACGGGCCGACCAAGAACATCTGGAGCGAGGATCTGACCCAGAACAACTGGCGCATCGCGGGAGGCAGCTCAGGTGGATCCGCATCGGCTGTGGCAGCTGGTTTGTGCTTTGCGTGAGTACCTTTTCTGTTGTTTACACTTTTCAGTTTCACCTAACCTCAATCGCCGTCATGTAAAACGCAAATACTTAATTATTTCTGCAAAATTCTTCACATTGGCATTGTTGGTAGCTTCGTTCGCGCCGGAAGGTGCATTTTTATTAGCGAGCAGAAGGCGCGGCTTTGTAGTGGCCACCAGCTGCATTCATTACATAACAAACTAAGGGACTAATTGTTTAGATGATAATTTCCGTGTTGGCGAGATCCTCGTCCGATGGCAGCGAAATGCTTGCGGGGTCCACGTAGTCGGGGCTCACCAGATCCACGCCAGCCTGCTCGCGACGGCGCAGCTCCAAGAAGCCCTCGCGCTGGGCCCAGTCGCGTATCTGAGTGTCGGGCAAGTAGGACCAGTAGAAGGTTCCCCACACCAGGCACAGGGTGACGGTAACGAAGAAAGTGGCTTTCGTCGCCTTGCGATCCTCCGCCTGGTCCTTGTAGTCGAAGCCGTAGCTCATCCAGTTCTTCGGGCTGGGATTTGCAAAGTCTTCTGTTGTAACGCTGGCGGGGGCTGCAATGGTCTCGTCCTTCTTTGGCGACGTCTTTATGCTGCGGCATGCCCGTAATGTGGCTGCCTGGTTGGCCACCAGGGAGCGCTGGAGCGCCACGGCACGGCTGGTTACACGAAAGAGCGCAGACATCGCTTCAGAATGCAAATATAATTGCAATTTTCGTAAATAATAAAGTTTTCGTCGTTCGGTCGACTGACAGCAGCGCAGAGTGACCGTTTTGCACACACAATCAGCTGCTGCATGGGGCTGCCAACTTTTCGTAAAACTGCCTTGGTATTTTTCGAAAGTATCAACCGTTACTTGCGAGGACTGATTCAATTTGATTTTTTGCAGGGGAATTGGCTCGGACACTGGAGGTTCTACCCGAAATCCAGCCTCTTACTGCGGTGTTGTGGGTTTGAAACCTACCTACGGCCTGGTTTCCCGTCATGGCCTCATTCCCTTGGTCAACTCCATGGATGTGCCAGGCATTCTCGCCCGCTCGGTAAGCGACTGCGTTGAGGTCTTGAATGCAGTTGCTGGGCCGGATGGGAAGGATTCAACGACCATTAGGCAACCGTTCACAAAGTTACAGCTCCCAGAAGTGGATGGACTCGACCTGCAAACTGTGCGAATCGGTATACCCAAGGAATATCACTGCAACGGACTGTCCGCCGAGGTTCTGGAGACCTGGACCAAGGTGGCAGATCTCCTGGAGTGCGCTGGCGCCTCAGTGCAGCAGGTGTCCCTGCCCAATACGGCAGCCAGCATATTCGTATACTCGATCCTGAACCAGTGCGAAGTGGCTAGCAACATGGCCCGCTACGATGGCATCGAGTTTGGACACCGTGCTGCCGACGAGCGCAGCACCGAGCAGTTGTATGCCCAATCCCGTGCTGAGGGCTTCAACAATGTGGTCAAGACGCGCATACTGACGGGAAACTTTCTGCTGCTGCGCAAAAACTACGATCATTACTTTGAAAAGGCACTGCGTGTGCGGCGCTTGATTGCCGAAGACTTTTTGAAGGTATTTGAGGCATCTTCGAAGGAAGACCGGGTGGACATTCTACTCACCCCGACGACTCTCACTGAAGCTCCATTGTACAAGGACTTCTCCTCGCTCAGTAACAGGGATCAGTGTGTGGTGCAGGATTTCTGCACGCAGCCGGCCAACATGGCTGGTATTCCTGCCGTATCGATACCCATTCGCCTCTCTAGGTCGGGACTGCCACTAAGCCTGCAGCTGATGAGCCGCAGTCTCAACGAACAGTTGCTACTCTCTGTGGCGCGCTGGATTGAGGCGCAGGTGGCATTCGACTCCTTGGACCACAGGTTGGAGCAGAAACTTAGCTAATAAGATGAATTTAGAATTCAATAAACGTTGTTTAAAAGCTTATAACCGCCAAACTTGACGTCTTATAATTTTGAAGGTCTGGCAGCACCACATTATTTCGCGCGCGTTTTCAGTTTTACGACGCTCTTTCTAAATAAATTTCGCACTGCGAATAAATCCGTCGTTGCTCGCAATGTACACATTATTGTTGTCGCCACAGCAAATACTGTTCACCCAACTTCCCACCTCGACTTGGCCCAGTGCACGCGGCTGTGGAGACGCCAAATCGGTCCAACCTTTCACCAGTTTGTCGTAGCCACCGGAGTACAAATGGCGGTCGTCGCCGCAAATGCTGTTTACAATCCACTCGTGGCAATTCTGCAAGCAATTTCACAATCTGTAAGGACACCGATTACATCTTGAGGTTGAGGACTCACCGGCAATTGCCAGATGTGGGCGAATTGTTGCTGCGGCAAATTGTTAACCAGCTGCAGGCCCATTCCTGTGCGATCGGGGAAGGCAATGAAGCTGCGCTTGCCCTCGACAATAGGTCCCAGGAGGGTCAGGGGCGACTTGCCGGGTATCACCGCCTTGTTGCTGTACTTGCCGGACTTGCCCTCTACCGTCAGGGACACGACTACATCCAAATCACGCACCGTATAGATCAACTTCTGTTCGCCGGCCAGCGACTTGACCTCCTCCACCAGATTGTACTTGAAGAGCATCCGATCGTTGCTCCAGGTGGTCACCACACCCTTGTCGTCGCCCGTGTACAGCACAGATCCATCACAATACATGGCCTGGATGGCGTCGTAGCAGCGGAACAGCTCCTGAACAGAAGCATCATCGTAGGGCGGCTCCATGTACTTCACCAGGCCGTCGCAGCTGCTCGAGTAGACCTTCCCGTGCTCATTGACGGCCATGCAGTAGATGTACGCATCGTGGGCGTTCACCGTGGCCAACAGCTGCAGCGATTCCGACCACACCTGCAAGGCGATTAGCGGAAATGTGGCCAGTGCTAGTACTAGAGTGTACATGTAATACCCACTCGGACTTTGCCATCGGCGCCACCGGAGAACAGCTGATGGTTGAAGTACACTACACAAGTGGCTTCCCCCTCGTGCGCTTCCGAGGACGTGTGCTCGATGCGGGCGTTGTTGGGCATTTGGCGAGCGTGAGCAAACTAACCGGACGGACGGACGCATCTGCCGCCTGCCAGCACGACCATTCTATATATAACGCCGATACGCTCTCTTCGATGCTAAAAATACATGCCACGCACAGTGAGTGGGGTAAGTGAGTGAACACAGGCCGCTTTCAATTGTTTTCACACTTTAATATGCAATAGTTTAGTTCAGCAAGTACATTGAAATACATAGCAACATGCACACGCACACGCACACGGACACACATCATATCATACTATATATAGTACATACATACATAGTATATGCTTAAGTACATATGTAGATACTCGTTAGGGTACTCGTTATGTACGGGATGCTTTGCCTTAGACGCAACGAACGTAAAACAATTCAACTAGAAATACAATCAATTTCCTTTGCTATCACAAAAGTCTTCTCAACTCAAGAGAGGGGATTCCCGGCAACCAAATTGAAAAACATGTAAAAGTAACTACAACTAAATCGATTTTGCAGCGAATAGCGACATTTTCTACAGCTTGTCAATTTTCAATTTTCAATTCTAATTTTTTGTGGTTTACTTTTTGGTAGATTGTCATTCTGCTTGAAAATTCAGGAGCATCGCATCGTACACGTTTTCTTCACATTATCCTTTTTTTGTTTTTGTTTTTACTTCATTTCAATTGCATAATTAATGATAAGATAATTCTCAATTTCGTTTTAATTCGAGTATGTAGATTTTGTTTGCTTGTAGAACACTAGATTATACTACATACATATATGATACTTAATGCTATGGGGTTTTATTGTAGGTTTACACTCTTTCTTGGAAATTTTGATTGGATTGTAAGGGGTGTTTTGTCATTATTCTTTTCTTGGGGACTTGGACGATTGGAGTGCGCTTCATACTGAATAAAGAGAGATTTTTTCGAAATAGCAGAAGGACAGTTTTGATCAAAACATTTCCCGAAAAAAGTATAAACCCTTCGAAACGCCGAAGAGACAATCGTTGCTTCTTAAATATACTCGTATTTACTTGAACTCTGAAGTTTTTCTCATATGTATAAGCCATTGATTGTTTTCCAATTGCTTGGCTTTCCTATATAGTATATGTATATTGTATGGTATATAGCATTGTATCTGTATATATGTTTACGTATATCTTGTTCTTGAGACAACAACACTTATATATATACTATGTAAGTATGTTTAGTGTAGTTCTGGGGCAGCGGCGCTCTCCCAGTACGTCCGAGTGGTCGCACCAATGGGGCGCACAGAACATAAATTTTATTTAATTCCCTATCGTTGCTTAAATGAAAAACTACACGTATACGGAAACACACATTGAGTATTGCTTAGCTCGAAGGATTTTACTAGCTAGAGATGCTTGCACGAACGCCTTTTGTTTTCCACTTGCTTTTTCCATGCTTATTTTTTTTGGTATTACGAGTTTCTCAAGTATTAAATATCACTTACAGGGGCATTGTTCAATATTGAATTGGGGGGTATGGGTTTGGGGTTGGGCTTGGGTTGGGGGTTGGGTGGGGAGGCGGAGTTGTATATCCGGTCTAGACGTAGTACGCATTGTAGGGATTTCGCTTCTCCAGACACGGTAGCACACACTCCAGCGTATTGCGAAATGCCTCACGGAAATCCCGATTAAAGTAGGCGTAGATAAGCGGATTCAGCGTCGAGTTGAAGTAACCGATCCAGAAGAGCACCACCACAACCACATCGGGACAGGGGCAGGCCGGGCCGCAGAGCGAGGTGATGACATACCTGAGAGAACAGTTCAAGCGATGAGCTCCAGTAAGGTGCTGGATGGCTGGCTGGCTGGCTGTGGACTTACCATAGAAAGAAGGGCAGCCAGCAGAGCAGAAAGACGCCCATGATGATGCCCAAAGTTCGTGCGGCCTTGTGCTCGGCCTTCCATCCCTTTGCCGGCCGCACAGAGCCGCCTGTGGAGGCAGATAAAGAGTTTAGGATTGAAATGAAATGAGAGAACGCAATTGGCTGATTAGGTTCGATTCGTTGCGGTTCGATTCGCTTTAGACCGGTCTGGCTGGGCCCTCGACCAGAGTCAAGTTTTAGCTGTTAAGCCATTGCAATTGACAGTTTTCTGTTAGCTGTTAGCTGTTTGCTGTTTTGCTGTTTTCTGTTTTGCTGTGGGTTGGGTGTAGTGTGATGCAAAAAGGCGGTTCGGTTCGGTTCGGCTCGGTTTTGTGTGTCGTTCTGTGGAGAGAAGAGGCCAGGCGTGTGTGCGACGGGTCGTGTCCTGGCATGTTTAACTTTGACATTAGTAATACTATTGCTGTTCGATCGACGGCACTGTAACCCTGCCCCGTCAGACCATCACTGTCATTACACTGCCGGCATGTGGCGTGTGAGTGTGTGGTGTCGAGTATCTTCGTATACTCGTATCTTCGTGCTGTGGTGCGGGTGCTGCTGGTTCTGGTTCTCGTGGGTGGGTGGGTGTTTGCTTGATTGGTATGTATGTATGTGGGTGGGTGTGTGTGTGTGTGTGTGTGGGTGGGGGGAGGGGGGAAAGTAATAAAAACGAAGCAAACAATTGAAAATATTTACACAGGACACTTGTTATCACAAAGACATACAGCCCCGCATTCAGACCCGTGCTCCGATGTACGTATACGTAGATACATCTCTGGAAAGTGAGAGTCGAGGGCAGGAGAAAGTAAAACAAATCAGACGGACAACAGGGAGAGCAACAGGAAGTGGCGGACAAGTTTGTCCTTCGCTCTCCGCCTCCTCGATTGTTGTCGTCGTCGTCGTCGTCATCCGTTGATGGATGCCCCACCGGAGAGGTGGCATGGGCTTGGATGTTAAGTGCTCTGGAGAGCTGGCTGGGGGGAGGAGGGTGGACTGGCCAGACCGTTGGACAAGGTGGAACGAAATCATAATGCAAAAACCAATGGCAAAGTGGAGGCGCAATAAAGCCGGGCAAACGCACGTGCAAAACGGAAGCGACTATCTACAGCATGAGAGCAAAGCGTGGAGAGGGGACAGTGGAGAGGGGAGAGGGGGCAGGGGAGAGAGCAGCTCGGGTTCTCAGTTTCAGTACTCCGGTGGGTTCCCAGCCTGGTGCGTGTGAACCCCCTGACTAAGCTGGTTATCAGCTGAGAAGAAGGTGTCTGAAACGGGTTTTGGGGCAGATTTGGCTGTCGAGCTGGATCCTGTGGTCACTGGGATTGGGTTGGGTTGGGTTCTTGGGTTAAGCTATAATGATGTTAATTCGATTTGAGGAGCAGGGACCTGGCTTTCCCTTGAAAGCGAGATGTATTCGATGTCGATGTTGGCTTTCGGGGAATCGAGATACCTATGTATGTGGGATGCATGTATATACAAGTGTGAGTGCGTGTGTGTCCTGGTCTGATGCGAGTGCTGATGCGGGAAAAGCGAATGATTGACACTGAAAGCGGGGGAAATGCGTGGGATTGAAGTGTTAAAACATGAGACAGATACAGATACAGATACAGAAACTGACTGAGCAAGAGACAGACAGAGACAGACAGAGAGATACAGAGAGGAAGAGAGCGAGAATGAGCGAGAGATGGGGGTGGGGGTGGGGGCGAGTGGGTCTGGCTACTGTTTGCTGTGTGGTGGATACGACAAGACTCACCGGTTGCACCACAGTGACTGCATCCGGCTTGGGAGCGGCGCCTCCGATGGCGCTGCCTCTGCTGCCAGCATGCCGTGACCGCCGCCGTACGTTTGTGCCAGAAGCGTGTGGGCTCCTGGTCAAGATCTGGAGCTTGGGCGTGACTACTACGTTTACTACTTGCATTGGCGGTTGTGTCAGTGGAGTTGGTTGTGGTGCCGGTGGCGGTGGCATTGGCGTTGGCGGTGCTGATGTCGCTCCCACAGAGCGGACACTTGGGCAGCGGGCTGGACACCGGGGCAAACTTGATGCCGCGCGGCTTCTGTTCGCTGATCTCGGCCTCCTCCTCATCCACAAAGATGCAGATGCCACCGCGTCGGATGAGCGAGGATTTATTGGAAAATTCGTGCTCTGCTTGCAGGTTTGTTGTTGGTTTTCGGGTGTTTTTTTGGTTCGGGGACGACCACAAGTGGTTTTTGGTTGGTTTTTTGTTTGTTGTTTTTGGAGTAGAAGTTTTTTTGGTTGGACAAAATTTGATGATTCGGTTTTACATATATTTACACATACAAACACACACAAAAGAAATGGCGTGAAAGAGAGAGACAGACAGATAGATAGATAGATAGAGAGAGAGAGAGATAAAGACAGATACAGATACGGATACAGAGAGGAAGAGAGAGAGACAAAGTACAGACATAAGTATTTCATAGACAGGACTGTAGGTTAGACAAAGATTTGGGGCACAGATCGGATCACATCACACCACAGATCGCATGCGCATGCGTGCCATGCAACGCCATACACAGAGCACCAGGAAGGGGCGGTGGAGCGAGGAAACAAAGCAAACAGTTGGACCAGGACGACTCTAGGTGGTTCCTTTCTCAATGACAGCTCTCCTAACTCGTTGCGCAGGCGTTCTAGGTCGTCTATCGGTTGGTGGTGCAACTAACATAAAGCTCTAGTCTAGTCTAAGGCTCTAGTGGCATCAACTCAAGCTTCGTTGGTGGTTCTTCTACTACAGAGGGGGTACTTAGTGGAGGCTAGTTCGGAATGAAAAAGGCAGTCAAATAGCTATACTCTTTCTCTCTTTCAGCCCTTGACTGCCTTTTCCTCCGAGTGTTACCCACATATCACCTCTTAATGGTTATCCTTTTTCGTTTTTTCTACTCTACTCAATCATATATGGAAGGGGGGCTCTACTCACTTGCAGAACTGGTAGAGACGCGACCCATGGGAATGTAGCTGCGACTGTCGCTGTTATCCTGCGAGAAATTTATGACATTGACGTCATAGGTCACCACAGAGGCCTGTCGCTTCCTCACGGTCTGCAGGCCATCGTAGCCGGCCAGGATGCTGCAGCGTTGACGGCCGCCGGAAACGCTCACATCCGCATCTCCGGAGCTATCTTTGCGCTTGAACAGCGGGGACGTGACATCCCTGGGCTCGCCGCCCAGGCCGTCGCATCCGCCCTCCCCGGGGGATAGCGTCGAGTCGAGGATTATTTCTGGCTTTGGGGATATGTTGAGGGGGGGTTGCTGCTGCGGCTGGGGGTTGGGCTGGGGCTGGGGCTGGGGCACCGGCAGCGTGGTGACCACATCCAGCGATACTGTGGAGGTGTCGCTTGGCGTATAGCCGGGTCCGGCCGCATGCGGCGGCGGCGGCGGCGACAGGAAGTACACATTGATGGACGCCGACTGCGAGTTGGAGGAGCCCATGGCGTTGCCATTGGAGGCGGACGTGCCCGCGGTGGCCGGTGGAGTGTTCGGTGGGGACATCAGATAGTTGGCGCACACCTGATCGCTCAGCGTGCTCATTCGCTGGGGGGCCGTCGCCTGGCACCTGGAGCCGCCGCATCGCCCCTGTTCGCCCAGCGGAAAGCTGAGCGAGCGGAAGATCTCGGCCAGCTCCGAGCTGTTGGCAATCAGCATGCCGCTCTGCTCCGGCAGCTCCGGCGGCGAGAGGGAGGGCGGCGGCGTGGCCGGATGCTTGGGGGACTCCCCAAAGCAGTCAGCCAGCTGGGCCAGCTCATCCCCCGGGCCCCCGATGCCTAGGCCGATGCCGACTCCGAGTCCGAGTCCGTCAGTGTCGCCGCTGAAGTCGATCAGCTGCACGCCATCGCTGAACTGCTGGATGACGCAGGCCCCGCTCTGCTCGCTGAGGACGTTGATGTCCAGCAGGATGTCCGGCTTGTTGGGCGTCGAGTCGGTGTCGCTGTGCTGCCGCTGGCGTCGCTCAAGTTTGCGTTCCTTGCCGCCGCCGCCAGCGCTTCCGTTGTAGCTGTGCGAGAGCTTCCGGTTGCGGGCGCGCCGGAAGAAGCTGGACCCCTCCGAGGTGGCCTGGTTCCGCTTCCGCTCCAGGGCGAAGCACTCGGCACTGGAGCGCTTCGTCTTGGCCAGCAGCGAGAGGAAGTTGAAGCCCTTCTCCTTGCCGGGCATCGGCTGCTCCGTGCTGGCCCTGGCCTCGCTGATCGTGCGCAGGAATTCCGAGTCGCTGGCGGCAATCGCCTTCCGTCCACAGGCCGCCGCCCCCGCCTTCAGCCTGATGAAGTCCGTCTCGCTGAGAGCGGCGTACTTGCCGCCCCCCGGTGCACTGATGACCGTGCCGCCCGTCTGCTTCTTGAAGTACAGATAGTTGTCCTCGATGAGGCGCTTCAGCTCCTTGTTGTCCTCGGCCAGCGGCAAGTGCGTGTCATAGAGGTCGTTGCTCTCGCTCTCGTCGCTGTGCAGCCCGAAGACCCGGTAGGCCGTGGACTCCGGCTCCGGCTCGCTGTTGCCACTGCCGCTCGTCAGGCTCAGCTGCTGCTGCGGTAGCGCCGGATGCTGCAGCTGCTCTGGCTCCTGCTCCTGCTCTTCGTCCGGCTGCGTCTCCGGCCCCTCCACTTGGGTAACTTTTGCGGTCGGAAAGGACTCCGTCCATATCTGTGGATTGAACACAGGCGCTGGCGGCTGCAGCTGGTTGTGATTGTGCGAGGGCTGCTGCTGCTGCAGCGCCATCATCGAGGGGGCGCTGTCCGTGTGCGTGACCTTTTCGTAGCGCTCCTGCTCCAGGTCACGCAGATCGATGCTGCTGCGGCTGAGGCGCCGCGGCGGTGGTGAGGGCACGCGCAGTTCATCGCACTCGCACTCGTCCTTGTCGTCGTCCTCATCCGTGGCCGGCTGCAGCATGTCCTGTCAAGTCAAGTCACATACAGACATGTTGAGGCATCAATTACAGAGTGCAACAAAGGAATCATTCCGAGTCCGAGGGGGGGCATGAACATCCCCCCTCGAACTCCCGATCCAATCAACCCAGGACATACACACACACAGACTACACTTCGCTTCCTGGGAACAGAACTTTAATGTTAGGCGGCGGTCTCTTTGCCCTGGAATGTCCTCGTCCTTAGGAGAACCCCCAGAACACCCCCCCGTTGCACTCACCTCCAAGTTGCTCAGTGCACTGTGCGTCTCCTCGCGCGTGGATGCCACATTTAGATCGCAGTCGCTCGGATGCAGATAGCTCAGGTTGGTGGGCTGCTGGGCGTGGCCCATGTGCACGCTGTTCAGCAGGATGTTGGAGCTGGTGCGGCTGAGGGCCTTGCGCTGCCGCACAGCCTCCCTGCACACGGAGAACACAGAAGAACAATTAACCCAGCCATTAATTTCATGCCATCACCCATCGTCCGGCGTCCGGCGTCCATCGACCACACTCACTTGAAGATGCGCCAATACATCACCAGCATCACGATGCCGGGTATCCAGAAGCTCACCGAACTGGAGATGAGGGCATAGGCCTTGTTGACCACAAATGAGCACTGGTCCGGGTGCATCGATATCTCCCGCAGATGCTCCTCCGTCGTGTACCAGCCCAGGAAGATGGGCGTGAACGAGATGAGGGCGGGCAGTATCCAGACATTGGCCAGCATAAAGCAGACCGTTTTGTGCGTCATATTCAATGGATACTCCAGCGGACGCACAATGGCATAGTATCTGCAGGGAAGGGAAGCCTTAATAATGGAAATGAACTGTGAACAGAGCGGAAAGGGGGGGGTTGCCTCCTTCAGGTGGCAGCGCACCACTGAGGGACTGTTTTAGGGATCTAAATCCAATAGGATACAATTGGCGTGGAAATGCTTCTTTCGTCTGAGAGGATGAACTCATTTTTCTCAGTGTAATACCATAATTGATTCAGTTTTTCGTGCATAAACACCTCGTCCCAGATGCCAGATGCCAGATACTAGCCAGATCTCGCCAGGATAACCGAAAGGAGTAGTTTTCGTGGATGAAATATTGGTTGAGGCCTACCATCATTTATTTTCTAATTTCGATGGGGGCCTCGCTTCTGTTGTTTCTTTTCTGCTTTCTCCTTTGTTTGCTGTTTGTGTGTGTGTGTGTGTTCGAGTGGGTTTTGTGGCCCATCGAAAGGTGAGTGAAACACAAATTAATTAAAACAGACAAAGGCCCCTTGCCCACTGTCCAGCCGCCACAGGGTATGGGGCATTTGGAGCATTGTTTGGTCGGGCCTGGGGAGTAGTCGCAGCTGTGGAAGTCTCCTCCGACCAGGCATAGCGCCAATTAACGGCGTGGCGGCGTTCGAGGGGTGTGGGCGTGGGTGTCCCTTGGCACGCCCACATCACGGGCAGCTGCAAATCATTTGGGCCGCATTCATCATACAGCCCCGGCCTAATGTTTGCTTTTGATGTGCGCTCCATTCACGGTAATTAATTGTTTCTTATTCGCAATGCGCCGGGGAACGCGAACGGGTACGGGGAAGGGGCGGGGACGGCGAGGGGCGCTTTTTGTATGGAAAGTGATTTGCCACCAGGCATCTGGGAAAGATTAATGGTCTGGGAGAGATCTATTTAAAGGCTTTCCCCCAAGAGCAGGGCATGCAATTGACTTTAAATCGTTGAATACATATATTGTACAATAAGCACCCGCGAACGTGGCTGTAAATGAGTACCCACCTGTCGACGGAGATGCAGCAGAGGTGCAGGATGCTCGCCGTGGAGAAGTAAACATCGAGGCTGTTGTACACGTTGCACATGAACGGCCCGAACATCCACTTGCCGCCGGACAGCTCCACGGACGCGTTGAATGTCATCGCACAGAGGGCCACCAACATGTCCGCCATGGCCAGCGACACCACAAAGTAATTGGTTATCACCCTGTGAACGAAACAAAGGGCCAACAGATCGTTAGGGTCACGAGTACTATGGACATGCGACTATGGATGGGTTGGGTTCACAGCGGGCAACACTATGCGTTTTTGCCGGCTCTCGAACGGGGGCAAATGTAAGCATGCGAGTGTCGCACGAGTGACACATCATACATATGTATGTATGTATGTGTGTGTGCTTGGCCTTCTCCCCGCTGGGAAAGGACTAGCAGCTTAGCTAAACATTGCATTGCATTCCATTCCATTTCCTCTCTCTCTCTCTCTCTTTCTGTCTCTGTCTGGCTCGTAGCTGCCGGCTTCAGGTCACCTTTATGCAGCAATTTCCTTGGCTGTCATAAGTCATTCGACTGACTAGGCAGCTGCCACCTCCAGCTGCCCCCCACAGCGATGTGGCAACAATCATGAGCATAGCATCCATTTTTTTTAAGCCAAATATCACAGAAACTGAAAGCGAGGTTTATGCGGTTGCCCAGCCAACGGATGGGGTTGGGTATATCATGGCAAGAATTCAAATTTATGCTTTCAGTGGTTCGGTTGTTCATTTCTTTTCAGTTTGTGTCAACGTTTTTATTCCTTTTAGCTCCTCTGAAAAGTGTTTATTGATATGTCGAAAGAATGGGTGTGAAAAAACCAAAGTATTTTGCCAGTTTCTACGGTCCAAAAAAATATTAATTCTGTCAAGAATTTTTTCACTCGTTCGTTATTATTTATTGCTAGTTAATTGCTTTTTGGCTTATTCCAACAGTACATACTTTTATCGATCGAATGACAAGAATAGTCTACGTTCAAGAAGAGTATTTTTTGTATGGCCAGATACTCTGGAAATAGGGCCTTTTATTATATGTTTACTCTCAGATCAAGATTCTTTGGCTATCCCAATATTATTCTCAGTGTACTCTCAGCTGAACACTCCTCGCGATATACCGTTTGGTATTGTCCCCTGCCTGTCCCATTGCTGTGCATGTTTGCTCTTGTCCACTGCCTGTCCCATTGCTGTGCAGCTGTGAGCGAGAGAGTGCGTAGGGAGAGAGACGACTCGCTCAGAGCAGATCATAAGAGACTACATGAAGAGAGCGCGCGTTGAGCTTGTTCCTCTGCGGCAATGTGTGTGGGTTAGAAAGAGAAGAGCCACATGGCAATTGCGTCGCAGAAAATGATTGTCGTTTTTTCGATGTTTGATTACCTGATTACTTATATATGTAGTATATTATAAATATCATACAGCTGGTCTACAGCCATGTTATTGGCCACTGTATTTGTGTCTGTTGATATTCAGAGAAAAGTCGCTTGCCAGCCAGAAACAAATGTCAGCTTCCGAATGGAAAAAAAAGAGTAAATAACAAAAGGTAATCTAGAGCAATCTCGTAGAGCTCGGAATAATCCAGCTTTTCTGCTGTGCGATGGTGTCTGTGTTCTGAGAATCGCTTTATTCGCATGCCGCAAGATATGAATCTGTATTCCGAATGACTTCGAAAGGGTAATCTAGCGGGTGCTTTAACTTTTTAGTGGCATCATAAACTCTTTAATCAAAATCCGCCAGCTTATTCGCGCCACGCACAAACGTTGTGCAACACAAAAGGGGCGTGTGGGTGCCACTCCCACTGTGGCAGTGTGGCAGGGTGGCACTGTGGGAGGGACAGTGGGACGGACAGTGAGGCAGGACTGTATGCCTTGCGCTCAATTGTATGCTACTTTTATTTGCACTGCACTCTGGGGCGTCCTGTCATCGCAACGTTCTCATGTCTGGGCGATGGGCTTTTGTTTCGCATTTAACTTCGTTTTGTGCTTTATTATTCCACTTGTCGCTCATTTAAATTACATTTATTACGGGGGGAAAGGTTTCGCCCTCGCATCCCACCTGTTTGCCCGAGTTTCCCAGGATTTTCCTGCCCTTTACTTGTCTGCATTGTCGTGGGGCCCCTGCGGCAATGACCGTCAATTAAATTCAAGTGTCAAAGGTGAGCCGAGACCGGGAAAACAAGTTGGATGGAAAGACCTACCTCAGCTTGCGATTGCGCTGTACGGAGATGATAACCAAAGCATTTCCGAGGACTGCGGCCAGGATAATTGACGAGAAGATGAATCCTTTGAGGAGCAGCACCGATAGATCCACCCAGCTCTCCTCCAACTGTCCCTCGCCCTGCTCGAGGATGCTGCTGATATTGGCTGTTATGTTTGCCCCAACTGTTGGGAACAGCTCAAACGGGGACTCGGAGGACCACAGGGCTCCAGTGCCAGTGACAGCTGCAGCGCCAGCCCCAGCTCCAGCTCCAACGGACGATGATGATATTGAGGCTGTCGATGTGGCTCTTAATGAAAGCGAAGTCAACGAGCCATCTACAAATTGCGATGTTGTAGGCAAACTCGTCGTCGTCGTTGTTGCAGACCCCGTGGAGGCTGTTAGCGTGGCCGTTGTTAGCAGAAGGTTGCCGCTACTCTTTGAGGCTGTGGCCGTTGTTGTGACCGTGGCATTAAAGACGGCGCTACCTGCCACGAATGTTGCAATCGATTTCGTGGGCCTGCTCGTTGCCGTTGCCGTTGCTGTTGCTGCTGTTGCTGATGATGATGTTGCAGCTAATGTCATTGTCGTTCGACTGATGGCAGTGCTGCTGCTGCTGCCGCCGCTGCTGCTGCTGCTGGTGCTGAGGAAATCAGAAACTTTGGTCCTTGACATGTCGCTCATTTCGCGGTCACTTAACGCCCGGCACTCTGATTAAAACGTTGCTTATTAAAGTCCTTTCCATTGCTCTGAACATAATGATCTCCCGTCGTCGTGGCTGTGCCGCCAAGTTTATCTTTGACAAACTGTGCGCGTAATTTAAAACGCGAATAATTGCAATCTGCAATGCAAACCACGGGACCGGGAAGTTGGTCCTTATTCTCGACATCGCACCGAGCCGGAGACCGGAGCTACAACGGGGCTCCACCACTCCATTGCCCAATCCTCACGGGGGCACCTCTTCCGGTACGTGTCTCTCTGTTTGAGTTGCTCGCAGAGCCTCGATTCAGCGCTCGGGCGCACAACAGTCGTCGCCGGGGAAACTGCAAATGAATAAATAAATTATTTATGAAATAATCGCAGAGCGTGAGGCTGTAAAACGGTGGGAAATTGCCAAAATGTAGCGACTGCTACAATGGGGAAATCTTTGTGTGCATACCACATTCGGAGACCATAAACCCATTCCACGGCATATTGATATGCTCGGCAATTTGTCCAACTCAACACGGAACGAACTTCCATCTCCATCTCCATCGCCCTTCGGCCGCCGTCCGTCCGTCCCTGCCACATTAAAATAACAGAAATATATATTGCGTATACGCAGTGAGGGAGCTCTTGGCTTGCATTCTGCTTGAGTGGAAAGCCACGCATCTGCATAGCTCCAGCGGAGGGGAGCCGGACGGGGAGACAGCTGCAGTGCTGTCGAGTGCTGACACTTGAGGGGAATGGCATACAGACGAGCTGCTGCCTTAAAGGCGGGATTAAAGCGGGGATTATGTGGGTGTGCAGCTTCGAAAGTTCTTTTTCGCTGGGTAGTTTTTGCGGCACTAAGTAAAGTGGAAACTCTCAAGCAAATCCCCTACAAGTGACTCCTCCTTAGTCTATGTGGTAATCCCTAAATGTATTTTCCTTCAAGACAAAAGCCTGCTCTGACAGCACTTTATCCCGCTGACTCGATTTGGCTATAAAACAGCTACCACATCACCACAGATGACCGCAGACCCAGCCGGCTTACACTTGTGGCAGTACATTGAATTGAAGTTGAAATGTCCTTGGCAGTCGACATAAATCGTTTTTATCCAACTCTTGTAACAAATGGACGGGGGCTTCTGGTCTGGCTGTCCTTCAGCGTCTTGATTTCAATATTTTTAAGGATTTATAAGTGCTGTAAGACACACACACACACACACACACACACAGCTAAACATACACAAGTATACTCGTATATGTATATCTATTACAGTAAATAGAGATTGATGTAGTGAGACAATGGCAGCCTTGCCGAGATTCTCAGACCCATTGCCGAGTCCTCGCTGCTCGTTACATTGTCCTTCGGCTGTCAGCTTGGCTTGTTTGCCGGGTCCGGCCAGGGACTATCAGAGCTCCAATGCCAAGATTGGCAACTAAATGTTTTAATACTTGGATTTTGGAGGGGGATAAAAACCACATCATTGTCGTGGCCCACTTTGGTGGCTTATAAATTTCATGCGCCATTATTTATTGGTTGCCCGACTGGCAAAGTCCTTCCCTCCCACTCTCCCACTCTGCTTAGCTTAATTATTTCCCTGGCACTGAGCGAGTGCTGGACTTGACGGAAACTCCATAAAGCCGTTGCCCTTCCGGCACTCGAGTTCCGCCTAAGCGCCTGAATGTCAACAGAGCCTGCTCCGTGGGTCAACAGAAAGTGCGCAAGGACCAGGCCTTGGACCGATATCGGCCGGTGCGGATGCTGGTGCGGATGCGGGCGTGTGGGCGGGTGCAAAGTGCAAACTTCAAAGCGGCGCTTACGGGACACAACTAATTCAATTAAATCCCTTCGCCGGAACTCGGCCAGGCCCCGGCCGAACGACACCCAGCCTCCAGCGGGTGCTGCTCGATGGCTGTTGAAGGGCATTAGCAGTCCCGTCACTTGGCGACTTAGCGCCGGAGCATTAGCCAACTGATAAAGCGCACCGGGGCAAATAATTGAACCAGTGGCAAATTCGCAGAGCAAACATTAATGCCGCTAACTTATTGAATCGAATCCATCGGTATCTCTGGCCTTGGCTTTGGCTGCAGCAAATGGGGCCAAGGTGTGCAGAGTGCACTTATCAATAGGAATTAGTCCCATTAGTTACTGTTTGACAGGTGTAAAGGCAACTGTTGGATGTGCTAGTGCTATTTATTAGAAATTCCAGACAATTTATGAGAAATTCGAAATAAACCTGCCATTATAGAAGGTACTCTTTGAGGACCAAGGGTATTTTTGTACTAATTAAGGATATTCCTATTCTGGTTTGTCTTTTACTGGTCAAGCGGCTTATACACTTTTATTCTCTATCGTTTTATCGAAAATAAGTATCTTTTCTTTTATAATCTCTCATGTGGGACTCTTTGATTGGGGCTTGTGGGCTTTTGTTGATTATTTTCAGCTGAGTTTCCAAATAAACAATCCCGATTGAGAGGTATCCCATGGACTAAACGTTACGTTCAGAGTATTTGTTTCTTTTTAACAGAAATATTTTAAGCCCTGGACAAATAGATAAATCCTTCAGAGCTGTGGCAAGGGGGAAAAGCTGCTGCTCCACATTGAGTTACTAAATAAATAAATGCCAGCTCTGGGGTCAGCGTTTGGGGTCGGGGTTCTGGGGTTCTGGTGTTCTGGGGGTCTCGGGTTCGGGTCGTGTTTGTGTAAATTAGTGGCGAAAATAAACACTCGGGCAGCAGCTTTTCAGTCTCCGGGATGTTGCAACTGTTGCAAATACAGCAGTGGCAACAGCAGTTTCAGCTCCAAGGAAAACCGACTCTGATGGATTGTCGAGGTCTGAGCTGGGGCAGTGGTGTGTTAATTGAAAATACTCGTGATTTGCAGTCCTCTGACGGATGGCAGGACAATGAAAGATCTCCCTCGTTTGAAACCCTGTGAAGCATGCAGAATGCAGAGGTTCCAGGGCTTATGCCAGCCAGATTCCCGTGTTGACCAATTGACTTGACAATCGACAATCAAAGTTTTCGAATCAGATCGAAAATGCCTGCTGACAGGCGGCAGGACGACGACGGAAAACTTTTGCCTTCGGGCCGGGCCGTGTCTTTTTTCGTGTTAGGAGTGAGCCGGCTGCCGGTTGTCAGCCAAGGTGCGCAGCTGTTTGCCCAACAAATTGAACCTAATGCGGCTCAGAAAATGGCATTTAAATAAGCCAGCAGTGGGCCAACGCCAACGCCAACTCCAACGCCAACAAGCAAGCCTTTCCCCCACACAGCCACAGCCAGCGACAAACAAGCCTCAAGCTGGGATACAATGTGAAGACAACTGTCAACATTTAAACAAGATTGATCGATTGGCAGCGGCACTCGCATTGACGTGTCTGCAGGGGCGTTGGTGCTGGCATTAATACCCCGGCTATTTGGGGCGTGGCAGGTTTTTCACGCGCTTTGATTTGCATAAAGCAGGAGGCTGTCCCCGCACTCGTACACTGGGAATGCCAGTGTAAACCGTTCTGAGCTCCACTGTTCCCGGCTCTCGCCCTCTCTTTCTCTCTCCGTGCTCTCCTCTCTGTGTGGGACAAATTGTTGGCACTTCCGTTCGGGATTTGACGCTTATTTGCCCCGCTGACCAGCGGGCAGTAGTCCACTCCGACCGCCTGTTGCTGCTGGCATTAGAGCGTGCATAACAAATCATTTAGCGACTGTCATTCAAGGGCCTAATCATGCTCGCATGGGGCCCAGCGCACGGGGCTATAAAAATTGCGAATCGCCTCGGGACTGCCATCAGTTGTCCTGCAACGCGGTCCAAGAGAGTTGTTATCGCCAGCTCCGCCATCGCCTGGGTCCTCGTAAAAGACACAAACAGAACACTTAACGCTTAACGAGTTTGTGCCGGAGTCTGTGTGCCAGAGCCAGTTATGTGTAGACCGAGTTATGGCAGTTTGCTGCTTATCGCGGCATCCTGCTACGTCCTCGTCTCCAGCCAGGCCAAGGCCCTGCAGGTGAGTGCGCGGGGCGGGCCGCTTGCCGAACAAGCGCCACTTAATTAGTTTTATTTGCCCGGGCACAAGTGCACAAGCGTTACGCGCTAAGCTCCTCTCTTCTTCGCTGGCCCTGAGACACTGCACCCTGCACCGCACAAGGTCGGGCGGAAATTTGGTAAAACTATTCGTAACTTCAGCAGCAGTAATGGCATTGAAATTCTGAGTTCTGGTGCAACTCGAGCTTCAATTTCCTTTCTGTCATTTGCATTTGTGGTAGCATCTTTTTCGGAAAAGGAAATCGATTCGAGTTCCAGTTCTATTTGAAAGTTAAGCGCGGTCAGAGTTCCCCGTCGTATACGTAATTTATTCTGTCCATGAATATTGATAACCGAATTAATGCCCGGTACTTGGAGAATGTTTTATTCTATACGGAATAGTGGACCAAAGCGGGAAAATGCTGATGGAAATGGGAAGAAGAGGACTGCTTTCAGAAACATAGCTGAATCAAATACAACATTAGGTGGGGCTTCACCTTCACCGCCAAATATTACTCTCAGTATTCCCATAGACAGAAAGAAGGATAGTCTAATATTTGTGTGCATATTTCAAATGTGAATAGCTCAGTTCTTAAAGCAAGTCCGAGGTGATTTTCGCAACACCAAAGAGTGTTCCTGCCAGTGCCAGAGGTCACGGAAATAAATAAATTGTGTAGATTTTGTCTTCCGGCGAATATTCCATGAATATTTTATCGAATACATAATTCCCTAACGAACTTAATATTGAAACAAAACAAGAAAGAACGCCCCGACTAGGGGATGCCCTGTACTCGATGAAGGTCGTTGCATCGGGTTTCGAGAACACACCTCAGCTGTACGGAAAATGTGAAGAAATCGGCCCTCTTCAGGCCCACACACACACACACACAGACACACACGCACACAGATACTCGAACTGAGTAAGCGTTTATGGGTGAAGTGCGATTTACAAGCCGATTTAAGGTGTTGGCATTTCAATCTACATTGAGTTGTCTAATCAAGCGGCACACAATGCTGCCAGGCTGCCGCCGGGCTGTAAATTGAAACAATAAAGTGCTTGACTCGCACACTTACGCACTTACGCACTCCTGCACTCACACTCTCAGCCGCACTGTCAGACTGTGTGTGTGTGCAGCGCACGTAGGGGCATAAATAGGCAGCATAAAAATAACTTAACACGTGTCGACAGTTTGAAAGGTTCTCCTCTTCGCCTGGGCCCCAAAAACCTCCAAGGAAATATCTCAAATATTTTTCCTGTTCTTTTCTTATGTGCGTGCCGCATTTTCTCTGTTCCGTTCTGTTCTGTTCTTTGCCGCGTGGCACTTTATTTGTGCAGGGCGCAAACAAACTGGATTTGGCAAATCACATCAGCGCAGGCCCTGCCAGAGGATCATCGGCGGGAGGCGGGACCGATGCGGTGCGAGCTGCGATGACGGAAGCGCGCCATAAGCGGGCCATGGGCGAGTACAAAGAGCTGACTGACATCATTGACGAGCTGGAGGAGAACAGTTTGTCGCAAAAGGCTGCGGCCGTGGCTCCGCTGCCGCCACAGGCCCAGGAATTCGACTTGGATAGCATGCCGCCTTTGACCTACTACCTGCTGCTGCAGAAGCTGCGACAGTGTAAGTGTAACGCCGTGGCACACGCTGCGTATACGCAACGGAGCGCTGCTCTAATTGGTGCCCCAAACACGTTCGCGCCATCATCTCGATTATTTTGGCATTTTTTCTAAATCCTTTTTCGCTTTCGCTTCTGCCTTGCCTTTGCCTTTTCCTTGACAGTGCAGAGCAATGGCGAGCCCGCTTTTCGCGTGCGCACGCCACGCCTTGGACGCAGCATTGACTTCCAGCAGCTCCTGGACGCCGGGGGGGCCAGCGGGGAGGCGGCTGGCGGCCAGTTCATGTCGCGCATGATGAAGAAATCGGTGCCGTTCAAGCCGCGCCTGGGCAAACGTGCTCAAGTATGCGGCAGTGCTGGCAGCGGCGGCGATTGAGTCACGGCAAGGACACAAGGACACAGAGCAGCACGGAAACGACAAACGAGGACGATACCCAGGACAAGGTTGAGGCCAGCCCGCGTGGCCTCATAAGCTTACTTAACCCACATCATAGCCAGCCGAATTCGAGGCAAAGTGACGCGACGCGCCGCGCCGCATACACAGCGCCAATACCCCCACATATGCATATTAAATAGGCACTACGCGAGAAACTAATGATGTACATACAACATATAGTATACCTATAAATATATATACTGCTCGTACGAACTATGTATTTAATAATTTAATTTAAATAAATTGCAGCCCCCAAAAAATGTTGTTGTTTATCCGCGATCCGGGCCGCATTTGCATCCCAAATGAGCCCGAGTGGCGGTTGCACAAACACCAAACACCAAACAATTAAATAAACTGAACAATTTCATTTGCCGGGCCGCCGCATCGGGACAGAGGCTGACCTCTGCCGTATGTTTTCCTGCTTTCATTAAGTATTCGAGTATATGTGCGAGTGTGTGGGAAAATTAATGAAAATTTCATAACCAATGATAGAATGTGTAAATTGGAAAAGTGTGGCAGCTGGGGCCGCTTCCTCTGCCTCTTCCCCTTCCGTTGCCACTGGCACTGACTCTGCAATTGCCCCTGCCACTTCCTCTGCCACTGCGGTGGCAGCATCCTGCATAACCGATAGCTGCAGTTGGCCCGATAAAGTCTCTTTCCGAACCAAACCATGCCGCCCATAAACGCTTTCCCCCCTGCCCCTGCCACTGCCCCTGCCACACTTCGGGGAAACCAAAAGCTTTTGGCTTTTTTCGGCCTGATGAAGCATAAAATGTTTTGCACCACTTGCATCGAATGCTTTCCACACCGAATATTTGCCACGGATTGCATTTTATGTGGGTGCCGCCGAGTGACAATAGATACTCGTACTTTTACAAATACCAGCAGCAGCATTTCGAAAAAAAAAACCAACATTATCAAGCAGCTGCAATTTTCAATTTCCATTCAAAACCGTTTTATTGGGTATCAACTCCCTTACAAGGACTATCTCCACTCGATGGCACTGCGCGTAATTGGAAAACTGTTCAAACTATTGAACCAATCAAATTAATTAATGTTTTATTGTGAACTTGACAATTGCCGGAATATGTATGTTCTTTTCATGACCGGCTTAATTATGGCATTATTAACATCATATTGTGTACATTATTTGTTATTTTTTTGGGAACAATACAAATGTTATTCTGGCAATTAAATAAATGGTTATTGAATCTTGACAGGCCATAATCTAGTGGTGTTTTTGTTGATTTAGCGAACAACACTATATGCCCGATATTATGTCCTTTTCGAGTAGCCTTTAATTACAATTTTGTGCTTAAAACCGATTTATAATTCACTTCGAAGTGGTTCTCCATTCTGGAGAGACGTGGCTGTGGTCTTCCATGGACAATGATGTTTCACATTCAAATGAACATTTAGACAGCACAGACAGCACCATCCTTTTGCAATTATTTCCACTCATTCGAATGTAACTGATTCTGGCCATTGTTCGAAGCATAATTATGTCTGAAAAAGGGAAATGCAAACTAATATTGTATATGTGGTGTAACTACCAGGTAGTTAATGTAAAGCGAAACAATGAGATGCAGGCCAGCAGTTCCCACATTGTTGCAGGAATTAAAATCAAATGAAATCAAATGAAATAGACGAGTCATTTCGTTGCCATTTCCACTTTGAAATGTATCTGACGCAGCTGTTTTGGGGCCGCTGCTGCTGAAGTTTTGGCAACTCATTAGGAGGCCGGCACATGCCAATTAGTTGGCTTAACCAGCCATGCTTCGGGCTCTTTGCCTCCAATTATTGACCCCAATTGGTGCCTAAAATGTTGGGACTTAACCATTTTAGGCGTAGCGTCTCCTCCCTCCAGCAACGGTTCGTACATCACGTAGCTGTCTGTCTGTGGGGCACCTAAGCAGGGGATATATATCCGCCAGAATCGTGCTTAAATTGCGATAATGGGCACACCGGCCAGCCAGCCAGCCAGCCCTCAGGCCTCCATCTCTGCATCTCTCCATCTCTCCATTTCTATTTCCCCTCAAAGAGATATTGAAACATTATAACTGCAAAATGGTAATAAATTCCCTCCGCCTCCTGGGAAGAAGAAAAAAACGAGCAAGTAGAGAGGAAAAGTCGCGAGGCAGACACGCACATCGAGGACCGCTTGGAGTCGGGTTCGGAGCTGGGATTGGGGCCGACTCTGGGGCACGGCTCTGGGAACTTTGCATGACAGCGGGCGTAGATTTACCGTTGGGTCGCTGCGTAAGGTTAAACTACCTTAACATCAGCTGGCACTGTGTCGGCTTCCTGTCTACGTGAGCTCCGCTGCTCCTGCTGCTCCTCCTACATCCTGTCGTATCTTTCGCACACACACAGACACACAAATGATAAGTTTATTGTGCATAAGTATCTGCCGTGTGTGCGTGGAGAGTGGAAAAATCACTTTGCCTGATTAAATGACGCCATTCCGGCTGAAACATTCATTTGCCTGGCAGTCTGTCTGGCTGGCTGGCTGGATGGTGGCTCACCTTGGCCAAAACTGATACCCGGCCATTACGGTGAATTGTTAAAAATGTCTGCTAATATGGCGGACGTCTCTGCGTCTCAGCGTCTCGGCTGTGCAGACCTTATTTATTGGGCCCCAACCAACTGATTCAAATTGATGGCCCTCCCTCCGCCCGTTCTGCGGTCTTTGGCACTCACTTAATCAAATTTCAGCCAAGCCGAAAAAGGCTTCGAGTCGGCTTTGTGTGAGAGCCACAAGAGCGTGCAAGATTATTCGTGTGCCCGGCACTCCGTTTGCGGCCACTTTGATGTCGAGTCCACCAGCATAATGGCTGCTGTGGCCTTATCGCCGCTCCAGCATCAAATATTAATTAGAATTCATCCCCGGAAGCAGTCCTTCCACCTGTCGAAGTGATTGATAAGATGTCATTACTGATTTACCCGACTGACAGACCGACTGACTGGCTGTCGGACTTCACTTGAGATTTGGTTTCTTAGGTTCGAGAATGAAGGTACAGGCTCGACAGGCAATTAGTTTCGACTCCAAACTTTTATCGGGAAAAACTTATATTTTAGGAAACTCATCAACGAAAAAAACCCATACAAATCCGAATGGGAATTTAAAACTCTGCGAACTTATACCATTTGTACGTGGAAAATAATCTGAAAACAAAACAAAAACATTTATGGGGTTTCGAAAATCGGAATGAAGCCCCCAACAATTTCCCAACAAAATTGAAATGAGTTTGGGATAATATTTTTGCTACTTCAAGACTCTTAAAGTCCGAAACTCTGACCCCCGGCAGCAACAAAAAAAGTACGAAAAACAAAGCAAAAAATCGAAGCAATCCCCGGGCTCTGTTGAAGCGTTGGTAAGAGGGAAAACACCCGAAAAGCCTTTGGCTATAAATCCGGTGACGGACAGGTGGGCGAGTCCTTCAACAGTTTCTGTGGAAGCCCATGCTGAAACTTGTTCACTGCTGGCTGCATTTCCATGTGGCTGTTGGTGCAATTTCTGCTGCCGTTGCCGTTGCCGTTGCATGGCCTGGCTTGGCATCCGATGAATTTAGCAAATTGCAAATGCAGCAGCCGCATTATCGCACACAGATACGCCCGCCAAGCCGCACGTGTATGGGGAAATGTGCAGCCAACACAATGTTTCTGCTTCTGCTTCTGCTGCTGCTGCTGCCATTCAGGTCTTCCGATGACAGCGAGGTCACAGCGGGCACAAAGGCGAACGACAACCAATCGAAAATCGAATTTTTGGCAATACACGTCAGTGTCCCCCAATGGCAATGGCAGTGGCAGTGGCAGTAGCAATGGCTAAAGCAACAGCAACGGCAATGGCACTGACATTGGCATTTGAAAATCTCAGTCGCTGCCGTCCGTCCCTCAGTCCATCCTCCAGGCATGCCATGTTTGAGCTGCTGTGCTGCTGCTGTGTCAGGGCGCAACACTTTGTTCTGTTGGTTTTTATTTAATATGCGAATGACTCTGCATTTTCCTGGCAGGATCCCCGGACCACCCCAGCCCCAACCAATCTACGGCCACACGCATAACAGAGCTGTTGCTCTACCCTGCCCTGGCCCATCGCCCATCGGACTCGACCTGGGTCATCATTCATCAATTTGGCTATGACATTCGGGCTGATGTGGCAAATTTGCCGCCACTCTGACTCCGACTTTGACTCCGGCAGTGCCGCTGGCCCTGGCCCTGGCTCTCGCTCTCGCCGTGGCTGTGGCCCTGGTCTGAGCATTCGTTTAATTACTGTCAATTAGACAAACATTGTGCGGCCCTAGATGGAGATAGAAGCTTGTATATAATCAAATTACATGCCACATCGGTATTGGCAGGGAAAACGTGAATAGTGCCGCGCCAGCAATCGGATAATAGGACTGGAGTCCGCACGTCCCTCGGCCAATCTCAGTGGCTGGCGCCGGCCAGTCACCAGGCCTCGGTGCCCTTGAAGAGAGACCGCGCAAGGATATCGCTTTCAATTACTATAGTTTACCCGGCTGCCATCCTGGCGTGACTTTTCCTGCCGTGCTGCCAACTAACTGACAGACAGAAGCCGACGGGGCAGGCGGGCAGCAGGCGGGCAGCAGGCGATTGGGTTATAAATATTTGTTCGATTTCATTTTCCTTTTCCGCTCGCTTCTGCCGCGGAAATCAGATTCGTGCAACGCTGCTGATTCATATAAATACAAATCAAATGTGGCCCGACGTCGAGCCTCCTGGTGGCCATTAATTGTATCGTGAATTCGTGTATCGCGCATCGTGTGCTGCTACCCATTGTTAGAATACCGCAAAGGTGTATGGAATGGGTGCGAATGTATGGAACAGGCAGCAATATAGGAGTACCTGGGTTCGGGGCTGATAAATGCTGGATAATATATATCTGCCGATCATCCTAATTGCGTGAATAGTAAATATCTAGTGCTAGTAATGCTAGTGTTTGAGGCATATATGTAGGTATCCCACAGTCGTCGAACTATTTTTTGGTGGGGAGTCCTGTTCCCCCCCGGGAGTCCTGGCATGCCAAGCACGTTGGACGAGGGGTGGGGCCGGAAGGTAATGAAAGAATTGAATGCACGAGCACGCAAAGCGGGAATTGGCCGAGGTGCCGTGTTTGCCCTAAAGCTTGACTAATGAATTAAAGGAATAAATACTTTAAGTCCCCCAGTTGGCAGCGAATTTCATTTAACTTCATGCCGCAGATTCACGACCTGCTACTAGCCGGGCTCAAATGCAGTCACTAATTACATAGTTGTCCGGCCATTGAAGGGATAAGTGACTGCCTTTGAAATGTCAGCTTCAATCGTGGCCAATGATGAATTGAACAGTCCATGAATAAATAATTCTTGCGGAAAGCGCAGTGTGCCAGCACGGCCCTTGGCCGGATCGCGTGACAATGCTTCTGTGGGTGGTGCTGTGTGGCATTGACCTTCTCCGTTGAGGGTCGGCTAGCAGCAGGAATTATTGATGAATGGGCTCTCCCCGGCAATCAAACCTGGTTAACTGACACTCACAATTAGCTTTCCATTACAGGTGCATAGGCCAAAGAGTCCACCAGTGCGTATGCGCAATTTAACAGCAGCCCAAAAATAAAAATAGAAAATTACAAAATATAATTATAGAGAACTAATAAACGCACTGACAACAGCAGATTGTCGGCTGAATTGCTTTGGGCCGGTAATTAGCTTTTTAGTGGATTTCGTGCTGGTTTTGGTTTGCTTTTTTTGTTCATCCCCGCGACGCGTCGCCGGGGCATGCCACTTATGATGTAATTATGACGCTGGCCGTATGCAAATGAACATTGAAAGCGCTGGCTGCCACGCTCTGGGGTCATTTTCTGACTTTTAATTGCTCTTGTGCGAGTCGATAGCCCACTGTGTACACTCACTCCCACGTCCACTCTCCCACTCTCCGCGGGAGGGTGCGCCCCCTGTGTCTGTGCGAGTGTGGCGCATGTGTGCGTGTGGTTGGGGGCAAGCATTATGACCACTACGGTTGGCCACTTTCGGTTGCATATTGACAGCTGAGAGATGCGATCGCCGCAGGACAGGCCTGGCCTGGCCTGTTGGCCTGTTGGCCGAAGCGCTTAAAGTCTCAGGCTTTAAAGTCTCGGATAATTACACGGAACTCCGCTCCTTTCGCTGAACTTAATGAACAAATTTACGAAACATTTGAGCACAATTACCAAGCAATTCAAAGTTAAATGAACTGTCTCTGATGTTTCGTTTTTCCCATTTCATTTTTCTCTCGCGCTTTGTCAAATTATTTATAAGGCCAAAGCAAAAGGCGAAATACAAAGTGAGAGAAAAAGGCAGCAGAGATTACGAATAAATAAACAGCAAACGAAAGCTAACAGGATTACCGTGATTATGTTTCAATGTTTATATTTGATATATATGCATACTTATTATAAAGAAGGATGCCTTCATGAGCTGCTGAATGTTTGCCAAGTGGGGAGAAAGTTTATAATCGGCCCCCACTCCTGCTGTGATAAAAAATATTTAACAAATCTCCCACGACTTCCAGTTATCCATAAGTTGGAAATTACTAATTAGGGAAAACTATCTGAGCACCAAATTCTGCTCGAATCAAACTTCAAGTTTTTCATTTTGACCAACTTTATGTAGAGCTATTATCGGTGTCGCTAATTGCCAATAAATTAAGCAGGTCTGTAGGAGTTCTTTTCGAAAATTAATAGCTTTGGAAAGCTGTCCAAATATTTTTCTTGAAAGGATATCCTATCTGCTGCTGTAGCGTTAATTTTCAAACTTCCTCAAGAAAACTTTGCCTTTTGTTCTTGTAAAAGAAATATTAGTTTGAGCTGCAATAAATCTTTTGTATTCGATTGCGCTTAAGCTCTATAGGGATATAGGATATATTAATCAATATTAATAGTTCGATTATAGAAGGATAATATAAAGAGAGTCTACATATATATAGGCTATAGAAAGATGGACAAATTATCTTGTAAAATAATTGATGTATTTTACTTTAAGCCCTTTATGAACTTCGGAAGTAGGGTACAATTTCCCCGGGGCATAAATTTATATTATTTTGACGTGAAAAATGTTTGTAGGCTGTAGGTCTACGCTTTTGCTTATCGAAAGAAAAGAAACTTTACGGCTCCAAATTTATTTTTCATATCTTTATGAAACATGTAGAATAGTTGTCGTACCTCCGACAACATAAGTATAAATATGTGCATAAATAGATGTAGGGCGGAGCGGGGCAAGTGGCTTTTGGGGCAAGTGGCTTCTGGGGCAAGTGGCTATGGGGCTAGTTTTCATTGCTGGCACTTGATGGCAGTTTTATTGATTTGTTGTTGCAAACTTTTCCTCTCACATGCCCCGAATTTATGGGCCCCACAGTAGAAAAACAATAGGAGCCGCAGCCACAGCCACAGCCAGAGCCAGAGCCATAGGGACTGCCATGCGGGACCCTGAGAGCGCCGCCAAAAATTTGCATGCTATCCACCAACACAGAGAAAGCCGCTTTTCTTGTTGTTGTTCCTGCCGGTGGTGTTGTTTGCTTTATATTTCTTATTTTTTGTATTCCGTATTTTGTTGTTCGCATTTTGTTCATGGAGGGCACCGCAAGAATGTTGACCAACGAATTTAAACAGCGTACGCCCATTTACTTGTCGGCTCTTTGATATATTTATGCCTCCCAGCTGCCAGCGGTGGCTGCCCCATGCCTGCCCCATGCTGCTGCCTTCTGCATTTAATGTTCATACATAGATTCGTGAGTGTGTGCGTGTGTGTGTGTGTGGCCAAGACAAAAACATTAGCATTCAAGAAAGGAAGTCGAGCATCGCTAGACCGAAGCTTTGGATACCCTTGCAGGGCTCTTCCTTCAATGACACTCATTCAGAAATGAAGAATAAAGGTGTACTTCTTCCCCGTGGCCCTGCAATCCTTTGGTTAAACTTATAAGACCTTTTTTGGAAGGGAATAATGTGGTGCGATACCGCACAGTGCGCCAAAAAGTGTGCTGTGGAAATTGTTTGACGCTTTCCTGCATTTGGATTGCTGCGGCGGCGGCACGCTTCGAAGCCGCACGCGCTAATTAAAAGAAATAACCAAACAAAAACAGAAAAACGAAAAAACAAAAAACTATAAAAACAAAGGAGGAGCGGAACGGGGCCATGTTTTCCAGGGGATGGCAGCAAGCATTACTCATACGTCGCTTGGCACGTGTGCGTGGAGCGAAAATTGTTTTTAATTAATTTTCATGGCCTTAAACTTTAACATACCGCCTGAGCAATTCAATGTTCCAGCTGGCAGAGAGCTGGCCGAGAGCTGGCAGAGAGCTGGCTGTTAAGTCATTATTAAAAATAGAAGGCCATTAGATTTGTTTGCCCAAAAGGACACACAATCGATGGGGACTGGACTACAGAAAACAGAGCCTTTGGAAAGCTCTGTCTTCATTCAAGTTCAATTAGACTAGAGTGTTGACAGTGTCCACTCGAACGGGGACAAAGGAAACGGAAAAGTCAATATGGAAAAGTCATCGAAGCGTTAACGGTGACAGAGACGGTGACAAGGCCTTGCTCGAGATTCAACCTGCAGTGCCCTTGGCCAGCTTCAATTTACTTCTCTCAGCCCCCACACACACATCACACGACACACGATTATTGCAATAAATATGAAGGTCATAAAAGGGTAAGCCGCAGAATGTCACGTGTTGGTCGCGTAGGCGTTTCGATCTGTCCGGGCCCTCGGCCAATGCAGCAAAATCAGAACTTTCCAAGAATGAAGGACTCTCCGGGAAGGGCACGTAGCATAATTTCAGTTGCCCTTTGGCCCGGACCCTGTTCATTTCACCTAACTGCCGCCGTCGCCGCCGCCGCCGCCGTCACCATCGCCGCTGGCTGTCCGGGAATGACTGGGACTGGTCCCGGACTGGTTGCTGCTGCTGCTGCTGCTGGGGCTGGGTTGCTTTTTAATCTTTCGTCTTCCTTTGGATAATGTTTTGCCAGACGAACGCCTCGCCAGGGGTTTATAAAAAGAAAATGTAGACCAGAGCCGCCGCCGCCACCGCCTGACTCAGGACTGCCTCACGCCGCGTCGTGAGGGGGCCTTGGGCAATTGGGCAACGCATTATGTCGTAGATTATGGCTTATGCATTATTTATGTGGGTCAGCCAGATGAGCGGCAAAACGGCCTTTAATTGGATCGCAAGTAGGCCTTAATGTGCAATCTGCTGTGTCACAAGCAGTCCAGTCCGGTCCGGTCCGGTCCTGTCCACCAACGGATATTTTTAAAACGTCCGCCCTCTCGTATATTTCACTCGAAGCACTCGAGTATGAGAGTGGGGGGCAAGGAAAAACAATTCCCGCTTAATATTTCTTTGGAATTACACTCGAACTGAGCTCTTGACAAAAACGTGCCTAACTCTTACCAAACTTTGGCGGAATGGAAAAGAATTTTGTATGCGGAATGCATGAAAGTTGGAAAAAACAGCAACAAACACACCACTGGCGCTGCGCCAAGGAGAGGCCTTTGCCTGCGCCTGTGGTGGTGATGGTGGTGGTGGTGGTGGTGGTGGTGGTGGAGTGGTGCCGGGGACAGGGACTTGGCCTAATGGAATTGAATGGCATGCACTGCAAAAAGTCAACAACGAGAATTCCACGCATATTAACACAGTTCCATGCCCACACACCCAAGGGCTAAGAGAGCGAGAGAGAGTCACGGTAAGAGAGAGCCAACATTTTACTCAATGAATCATGGACAACAGCTGATTTATACTTTTGAGCCAAGAATACGAGTATACGAGTGTGAGTGTGAGTGTGAGTGTATGTTGGCAGCGATTGGTGTCCTTGAAACTGTTCAAGTACGCTCGACAAAGTGCACCAAGTGTCTCATTGTGCATTTCTCCGTGTGTCCCTGTCCCTGTCCCTGTCACTGTCTCTGTTTCGGTCTCTGTCTCTCTGTGTGCGTATTGATGAAGGCCACTGCCAGTGCCAGTGCCAGTGCCACTGCAAGTGCCACTGCCACTGCCACCAGCCACAAGGCAATGCCATTAGGTCTGGACAGACTGGCCGCCATAGGTAGCTGAAGGCGCAGCCAACGTCCTGCCATGAATGGCCAGGAGCACAAAAGTCCAAGCCACTGCAGATAATTGACAACGAGCTGCTGAAAATCAATTGAGTGACTTTGCATGTACGACTGAGGCGCAGACTGGGCCCGGGGGCCGTCGGTTGTAGTTGTTGCTGGTGTCGTTGTGTTTGTGGCTGCTTCGGGGCTGCGACTAGGGATTGAGGCATTCAGGAGTTGTGCTTAGGGGCTGAGGTATTGAAGAGTTATGCCTGTGGGGCCCTAGGTATTGAATGGCAGTGCCTTGGGGCCGGTGTGCAGAGTGGTGGGTAGTAGAGGGTGCGCTTCTGGGGGCGGATGCATTGGGGACATTGTTCCCACCGTCCATGCAGGAACAAAGACATAAAGCGCTCTAAAAACGAATGAAATTCCGCTGCAAACGTCGCCGCCATCTCTTGGCATCCCCTGCCTCTGTTTACTCCGATACTCAGTTTCTGTTACAGTGTTTTGGCCTCCACTTTATCCTGCTCCCTCCCCACGGCTGCGGTTTTGTGTGCCAATGCTCCTGGTTGGTTTCACTTAACCAGCGGGGCACACAAAGGTATTGGCACAGGACCAGGCTGCGTCGCCGGCACCGGCAGCGGCAGCGGCTGCGTCACAGGTGTGCCGGAGTGTGCGTGCACGTGGATCCCATTGTTGGCGGTGGCTGGCGGTGCTTGATGGTGGCAGGACGCGTCGTTTGCTCTCTTTACTGTTTGATTAACGTTTTAACGATTTGAGCAAACAATTGCGGCTGTAACAGCAATCACTAACAAGCAGCTCCACGACAGCAGCGTCGGGAGCCACAAGAAGGAGCGTCTGGAGGAGGCTGGAGCGGCAGAGGCAGTGGAAATTTATGCGTGGATTACCACTTGCGGGCTACATGTTTTCGTAGTAATCTTGAGGATGTGTTTTTTTGTTATTCTTTGCGTAGGCAAGCAATTTTCGTTTGGTACATGTTTTTGAAATGAAATATATTTGCCATGTTGTCGATTTTTTTAGCTGTCAAATGAAAAACCGCTAGTATAATCAAAAAAACAAGCAGGATGGAAACAGCAGAAGTATTTACCCGTTGGTGTAGTTGTATACTGAAAAACGAATGTTTTCTATAAGATCTTTGTCGGGTTTCCCAGCCCTATCTGTGCTCAAGAAACATCGTAGCTAAATCCCTTTAGTGGTTCGCTAACTCTCTTTCGGGTCTTATTTTACGCTCAGCACTACAGAGAGCGCTTTTTCGCCTTGTTTGATGAGGGAAAGAGAGGAACGAAGGTTGCTGTTGCACTGAGCAAAATAAGACCCGAAAAGAGAGCACGTTGAGAGCGGACCACCTTCTATAATTTCATCATGCACCGAGCAGCTTTGTCGCTCTCTTTCTATCACCCACTTTCACTCTCTTCTATGATTATATGCTTGGGGCACGGGCCTGACAGCCCTTGCAATTAGTCTGGCGCCGATTCTCATAAACCAAAAGTAAGGGATTTCCCGGAAAAGCGACAACCTTACTTCTGGGAAACTGAGACTCTGATAAAGAAGACTCTGTTCTGTACAGAATGGACTGTATTCCAAGGAATACTATAAGTCTAAGTCCTTTCACAGACAACTGTATATGACATAAAGTGTGGGCTATATTTTACAATACTACAATGCCTTTGACACAGAAAAACAGAGATTGGACTAAAAACTAGGGGATTTCTCGGAAACGCGACAACCGCACTAATGGGAAATTGAGACTGTGTTAAACGAGACCCTGCAAAAGGACTCTCTGTACAAAATTGAATCTATTCAGAGTAATACTGTAAGTCCTTTTACAGGGCACTGTGTACGACGTAATGTACTAATGGCCCTAATTACACATAAATTTAAACTTAATCTACACACAACAGCTAATGCACTTGGTTGCATTTCACATTGATTGGGGTCGCAGGCATCTTAATTAGGCAAATTAAATGTAGTTCATGTCACGTTTGCGTGTGCAGTGGAAGTGGAAACGGAAACGGAACATTCGAAAGAAAAGCTCGTTTATCGTGGAAATTCATTAGACTGCCAACAAAGCACAGAATGGCAAACATCTCATCAATGCCGAGGAGGAGGATCCGTTCCGCTCCAAGTATCAATGTCTTTGGGTGGGAGGGTTCAAATTCGAACTGCGTTGCTGGCAATCAATAGTTGCTTCATTTTGGCGAGTCTATTTACTGAGCACACTCGCACACTGCGAGTACAAGTACGCGAGTACTCTGTTAGCTAACTGGCTTATGGTGTGGTCTGGGGTCTTTGCATAACGGAACCGAAGGACAGAGGGAACTAGGAGGCGAGTGCACTCTGGGTTATTGCCTACGCGCACTTCCCAGCCATTTGAGCCATTGTTGACTTGTTTGCAAATTGGTTTCACCAGCGAAATTCCTCAAACCATGTCCTTCTCACTGTCTCAGTGTCAGTTCCAGTGCCAGTGCCAGTCCTTGTTGGAGTCCCCAGTCATCGGAATTGCCTTCGACTGGATCATTGTTGGCCCTGCTGTCGCTGGCATCTTCGTTGCCTTCATTTCAAATGAGTTCGTTGCGTAAATTAGGTATTCCATATACCGACAGTCGTACCCTCTTCCCGCCCGTTGACACTCCCCTATGTGCCGATACTCGTACATTCGCCGGCTTTCGCTTATAAATGTATGTGTATTTTTCATCTTCTTTGTAGTACAAAATTTGATTTTGGTTTTGTTGAACGCGGCTAATTTCGTTTTGCCGGGCCTCGACCTCGCCCTGGCCCTCTCCCCTGGCCCATTTATAATGCTGAGTGATGTGGCTGGATGGCAGGCAGGCAGTCAGCCTAATTTCATTAAAAAGCCCGAAAAAAAGAAACGCGCCCGAGATGGAGGACAAAAAAAAATGAAATGCTTAACAGATTTTTTGTGTGAAAACAAAGAAAAACCGAAAAACAGGAACGAAAACAAGTAGCAACTGGGAAGCCGGGCTCATTTTTAACTTTCTCTGCGCTTTATTTAACTTTAACCTTTTTTATGAGTTTGCCACGACCTCCATTTCAAAATGTGTGTGTCTGTGTGTGTGTCTGTGTGTGAGCTCCTTAATTAGAAGCCATTTTCCCTGGCAGCACTTGGCCCCAAACCCTACCCCTCCACCCACTCTCTGGAATCTCGCAGCCAAGTCTAATGAGCCTGTGCCTGATTCGGATTCTGATTTTGATGTTGATTCCTTTGCCTGTTCTCGCTTCGTCGCTGCTGAACGTAATCAGGGTTCAATAAACACCGCATCGCATCTGCGAAGTAGAACGTGGAGCGGCGGAGCCTGTGCTGCGGGCCGCGGGGCGTGGGGCTGGTCTATGAGGAGGCTGGTCCTCGCAAGGGCTGGAAATGCAAATCAACAGCTTAAAATTTAATTTAGGCGTTAGCAGTGTAAATAAACTGTAGGCCAACTGTAGGAGGGGGCTGTGTACTTAGGAGGAGTTCGCCCGAGTGACCATTTATGATTCGGGCCTGGTCCCAAATTCAATTCCGAACATTTGGTTAACTTTGTTAAAAAAGTCGAAATTAAAAGAAGGCAAAAAGTCACTGGCTGGCCAGCCGCCGAACAGCCAAAAAATGAAAATGAAAATGCCTTGACCGCATTGGGGCAAACCCTGCCTTGAAAGACCGCAACTTAGTTGAAGTTGCGTATCCGCCGCGTGTTACCAAAATAAATTGAAAGAAGAGACCGCAACTAACATTGTCCGTCTCTCTCTCTGTCTCTGTCTCTGTCGTTTTTCTTTTCTTCAATTTTCGGTCGAGACTTACAAATTGCACGGCTCAAAGGAAAGTTGATGAGCTCTCGCGAAGTTGGTTATGAATTTTGTTGAAGAATGATTCCATTTTGCGCCCGGCGATGGCGACACGTTAATCTGCAGCGGCGGTGCCTGCCCCAGGGGTCCACCTCTGACTCCACTGAACCCATATACAAAATCAATAATAGCATAAATAATATATGTATAGAGTTTTATGGCAGCAGCAGCAGCAGCAGGGGAAAAAAAATAACGAAAAAAGAACGCCCTGGGAGACAATGGCCTAGGCCGACAGGGCCTATGGGTCGAGCGAGCAGCGCAAAGCCCTTCCCCTACACATGCCTGACACAACAAAAAAAATGAAAGTTAAACCCAAAAAAGAGGCAAGAACGGAAAGAGAGAGCAGAGAGGAGCTGGGCCGCGTCGAACCTTTAACTAACACACAAAAGGCTTTCTCAATGGTTTCTAAAGTTGCAACCAGCCAACCAGCGGCAAGACAAAAAGCAGTGTGGAGTGAAGCCAAGCCAAGGGGCCAGGCGAGGGGCAAAGTAAACATGTCGAATGAAGAATACTTAAGCTGCCAGGCGAACGAGGGCAGACCGAAAAGTTGTCCTCCTCGAGTAGTGTGAGAGTGGAACTTCATTTGGCAGGCGGCTCGCACAGGCAGGCGGGACACCATTGCCGGCTGGTATTTGGGGAATTTGCCCAGCTCAACCCTTGAAATACAGACAATCCTCTTAAAACTTGACTCCTGAGTGGAGTTGGGGAAGTTTGAGTTTACTTGGGGAATTCATTTTTGGCAGGATTAAAACAGGACTTTAAAGATTCCTGGAAGTAAAACAGGGACTTACACAAAGTCGTGATAGATTCTAGCTGTAATATTTGCCTGGCTCTCAAGTGGTACTGTCTGATGATTGACTGAAGACTTAAGAAAACGCCTCTTAATCGTTGGATCTATATATTTAAAACACACTCAACGAGTGCTATCTTATGCTCCGACAACCCTCGGGCTCTGCATTGCAGCCACTCCACTTTGTTTGGCTTTGCCACATTACAATATTCTAAACAATAATCTGTCCCAAAGAGCCAGCACACAAATAAAACAATTCCAGGCATGCCAAGGGCACGGACAGATGTCTCTGAGTGTCGGGCGGCACTTAATGACATAAACACTGGCTATGGCCAACGCTGGGTGAATTGTGGCATCTTCAGAGCGGCTCAGTGTCAGCCCCTAGCCCCCAACCCGGCCCCGGCCCCCAACGGAAGTCTTTCTAATGAGAAAAGCGTTGAGCCGCCAATCCGGCATTGTCGCCTGGACTCACGAACCAACCACAAGACGAGGGACCAGCAGGAGGAATCCCTGCCCGCCACTAATATTATTAATTTGCTAGTTTCGTTGCTCCTTTTGGGCCCGGGTTAAGTCGATGCCAAATACCATTCATGGTATTTAGCGCCCAGTAAAATACGCGAAGGGGAATTTCCGTTTCCAGTCGAGGGACGAGAGACCGACCAAAATGCGAAACTGATTTAAATGCTTTCTTCGGCATATTTCCGGCTTCGGCTGCAAATATTTGCTTAGCTGATTGAGCAAACTGGGAGCCGAATCAAGGTCTGTGTATTGCTTTTTGTGGTTTCCTCGTTTCTTTGTTTCCCGATGCCACACTTGACGTGTTTTCCTGAAGCCTTTCATCGATTGAGCACCAAATGGTGTGCAACACAACCTAAAAGTCCTGTGGTCATTGCACACGGATCCGATCGGTTCGGATTGGTTGGGTATTTTGGGGGAACTTTTAGCAAAGTGTGAACGATTTGTGGTTAATAAAAACCTGAATATTTATAGCTCTGAGAGTATCGCCGGAATTGAAGAGGAGGAGAGCCAATGCTGTCAATGTTTTCTCCGACTCCATTGACAGCTTTCTTTAATTAAATTTTCAATCAGAAACGCAGCCTATGGTGTGCATCGCATCATTATGCCAGCCATGAATCTGATTAGCTTAGAGCCAAATCCGAGCAGACGAGGCAATCGGCATAACAACAAAAACACACTCCGTCCAGGGAAGAGAAGGCACACAGAAATGCCTAAAGGCATTCATTCTATTTATCATTTATCCAGCCATTTATCGAAAGACATTCGAGACGATGGGGATGGAGATGGGGATGGGGATGCCGATGAGATATTGCCAGAATGAATGGAGAGGCATTTACATTTAAAACATTTATGCGTAAATATTTGCCGGCTTTAAGGGTATTAGCCGTATCAGGAGAGGACAGAACAGAGCAGAGCAGATCGGGACAGGGATATTGTCTTACACATGGAATGGGTAACGGTCTGTGCACAAATCTCATTGAATTCGAAACCATTCGAAAGTTTTTCCAGCAAATAAAACATCCATACACGTGTGCACATGTCTGTATCTGGAACTATACAATCTAAAACCCCACTGTATTAGTGGAATTCAAACTTTTTCGAGCGTAACTTGAAAAGTTTCAATTTGTGCATGACAATCTCCCACTGTCGGTCTGTCTCTCTGCCTCTCTGTCTATCTGTCTGCCCTAGTACGTGTGTGTCTGCTTTTTCAGTTCTATTCTGTTCCATTCTGGCAATGCTGGGATAAAAGTTTCTGTGTCGGTTGTACCGAGCAGCAGACAAGACAGGGCTGACGTGTAGTTTAGGGCTTTTGCTAAATTTGATTTGAACAACGAGCCAGCCGAATTTCAATTAAATGCTGGTGCAGCCTTGTGTGCAATCCCTGGCCAAGAAAATCGATTGCCCGAGCCGGAGCCAGAGCCAGAGCCAAGTCGCAACCCATTCACAAGTGCAACAAAAAAGGCCAAAGGCTGGCTGCTCAAAGGTGAGACTCGAACGGCCACTTGGGGGCGGGTCTGCGGCGCCCGCCTCCGAGGCCCGTCCGGCAGCGAATCAAGTGGCAAATGCCAAATGGCATCGCAACCCAGAATCTGCAGCAGCCAAGTGCTAGAATCAGGCAGTGCATGAACCCAGTCTCCTGTGCACTGTGATCCGGGATTGGCAAAAACTATCGAGAGGAAATGGGGTGCCAGCAATCGAATAAAAAAGTTTCGGGCCAAGCGGTGATTTTAGTCGATTCCACAAAACCCTATAATCAAAAGAGTTGAAATCCCAAATGCGTGAAAAATGAGTTGCACCGGAAAATCCCATTCAATCGATTCGATAAGAATTCGCTCAACACAACCTTAGAAAATTCTTAGATCTTTCCATGTTCTAGCTGTTGGCGAAACCAAATCCACCAATTGTCAGAGAGTGACTGGAAGTGGTTTAAAAATTGTTTCAAATACATTACAAAAATCCCTATTTATTCTGCTCTTTTTGTTCCAGGTAATCGCTGTTCATTGTATGATTTATATCCAGGAATTGTTGATACTACTTTGCTCAAAGAGGGTCCAACGAACAGCTAGTTAGGACTCTTTTTGCTTGCTCATTTGTTCTGTTGTTCATAGATCTTTTCAAGGACTCACAATGGGGATTGTTGCTGGTATAAATTGACAGAAATTGAAAACGATTTGTAAGCCTAATTCTGTTTTCTTTCATTTAGTTTTCAACCACTGTTCCTTGTAGAATAAATCGATGCTGCCGAGTGCTAGACCCAAAACAAACACAATTATCTGGTATCCCCAGAACTTCATCTAAAACTAAACTACCTGAGAGTTTTTTAATTCTATTTTCATCGAATCTCCAGGCCACTGTTAGTGGTGCGATTTGTATCATTAGGGAGCGAGACGTCCTGGGATCTGGGGCCTGGGATCTGGGACCTGGGCCAAGCCAAACGGCGCGACGGCTGAAAGCGTACGTATTCAAAGTGTCAGACAACTAACGCTGCTAACTTTATTAAGAGACAGAGCAACGTGCTGTCCAGACACCAGACCCGCACGGAGGAGGAGGGCGAGGGTTGGGTCTGAAAGAGGTTTAGCATTGGGTGACGGCCCTTTTAAGTACATAGACAGCAGTTCCCGTTTACGTAACCACTAAAAATGGCGCTCAATGTGTTTCCGTTTTGGTCTTTTGCTGTTCTGTTAGTTTCTGTGGGGTCTGTCTTGGGTCTGGGTCCTGTGCTCTATCCCGTTCTCCCAGTGTCCTTGTGTGTGTGTGTGTTGCTGTGCTCTTTTTCCGTTTCACGTGCTGCGCCTGCAAGTAGGCAACACTCGCATGGCCGGGGCGAAAGTTTTTATTGTTTGCTTACTTGCTCAACACGCTCGGTGCGTCCGGATCTGATGGAGGGCCGGCAGGACGAGTGGTGGCATTGCGCCGCAGCAGGATGAGCCCGGGAGCCGCGACGCCGTCATTGTCGTTCTTGATTTGCGTTCTGCTGTTTGATGGTCGCCCTGTGGCCGTGTGGCCGTGTGGCAATGTGGCGCTGGGCGTTTCGGGGGCGACTCTTCGAATAAAACCAAAAATAAAGAAACTTTTTCCCGTTTGTTTTGTTGCTTTTATCGCAGTTTATTGTTGCTGTTGTTTTGGCCGATAACAGCTCAAAGTTTTCACACGCGCGCTTCGTAATTTTGTAATGCCCGCGGCCGCTTTTCCTTCTTTTTCTACTGTTCAAACAATTTAATTTGTCATTAGCCTGTCACTGGCTCTATTTATACGACTGTCCGCCTTGGACTATAAAAAAGCCCCGAAATCGATTTGTTAAATTGGAATTTCCTTCTTTTGCTTTTTTGATTTCCCCGCCCAGCAGCAGTTTCTGCCGCCAACTGGCCGCAATTTGCCGCACGTTTTGGTTTCTTTTGGCCAGCAGAGCGGCGCACAGAACACGTACAAGACGCCGCCTTACAGCCAACGGCACAGGCACAGGCACAGGACCTCTTTCAGAAGTCAGGTCTCACATAAATGGAGTTTTGTATCGGTTTTAGTAGTGCCACGAAATCGAAACACGCACACGCGAACTCCGCTACAATTCGATGCCCCAGCCGGGCCTGAGGAGAGCCCCCCGGTGCCCCACACACAATACCCAGAACTGTCACTGGCACTTTGGGTTACTTTCCGCCGAGCATGTGTGACAAGTGGTCACAGGTTTCGATTGCTTTACGTTGGGGGTTTGTTTGTTGTATTTACTGGCCCCACAGCCTGTGAGCCTAAGAGCCTAAGAGCCTGAGAGCCTGTGAGCCTTTCAGCCAGATGGCGATGCGTTGTGGTAGGCGCCTGCTCTGGTAACTGGCCGCAAACTGAATGATGGGCAACGTGCCAAGTCCTTTGGCGGCATTTCCACACGAGCCGCGGCGAATTCGAGTCCCGGAGAGCCGTTTCAAGGAGGGAGAGCTTCTGCGCAGTGGCGTGTGGCGGGAAAAGGGAATTTCAAATGGCCAGCAGGGATGCTTTGAAAGGTAGTAGATTGTGGAACATTAGTAGTCTGTCAATACAACAAAAAGAGGTTCTTGGACCTAGGAAACAGCTTAATAGGGATTCCTTTTTGAATTTTAATCCAAGGCATCCCTTTGGGAGTATTGCCTTTCGGGGCAACATCTACTACAACCCATCTACTCCGCTCTGAGCAACCCTACCAGCATCAGCTGGCATCAGCCACCCCCCAGCCTCCACCCCATGTGGGACAGGACAGCCTCCCAGACCCCCCCCTGGACCCCAATCGCTGGCTGCTTCGCTCGCTGCCGAATTTGCCGCATCAACAGCAGGCCCCAAGGCAGTCGGAGACAGGACAACTACTACTCGTACTTCCCTTCGATTCCAACATCCCCCCTGCATGGCGTCAATATTTGCATTTGTAATAAAAATATTGTGATGCCACCATAAACTCACACACAAACCCCCCCACAAACAGCCGCGTGCGTAAATCTAGAAAAGATTTGTTATTTCAGTTCGTGTTCATGTCGTGCAAATCAGAAACAACAAAGGGGCAGGGCGGGGCAGGACGACACAACATGCAACAGCAGAAATGATAGCAACAACAATAGGTAGCACAGCACAGCACAGCACAGCACAGCACTCCCATCTGACGAAAGCAATATGCCGGCTCCTACTACGACTACGAGTCCGGACACGGGTACGGCAATGGGTCCTCCGACGGAGCGCTTGTCAGAGCACATGTCAAAGTTATTAAAATTTCATAAAAATATACAGAAGAGACTGAATTTGATTCCACGATTGCCGCTGTGTCACCGACAGTTGTGTAGTCCCCATCTAAGTGACGGACTGAGTGACTGACTGACTGACTGACTTACTGATAAGGTGCAGGACTATTTGACGCTCATTGTGTGCCTTTAAATGCTGAAATGCTGATGAGCCATAAGGCGAACGGCGACCGTCGACCGTCGACCGAGGAACGAAGGTAGTGACCTCTGTCTGAGGCACCCGACGCGTGTCTGTCACTTGTCACGGCCCAATTTGGCGGGTCTTATAAGCGATGAATGCCTCAATGGCATCGGGGATCACTCACTTACAAGCATTGCCGTGCGGTGGAGTGCGTCCTAGAGATTTCATAAGATTCCCCATCGACTTTCGACTTTGATGAATGAATTTAGCTTTTGACTTGCATTTATAATGCCAATCTCCAGTGTGGTTTTGCACAGCTCAATATAGTTGAGGGGTATCCAGCCACAAAAGATGGTCGACTTTGTGTTACCCATGGAATATACGGGATATAGACATTATAGAGACACGTCCTCTGAATGAGATTTCCATTTTCATGTAGTCTTTAATATCGAGCTGGAACACTGAACCTATAGACATGTCTCTATTGACAGGACTGTACTTCCCTTTCTCCATATATTAGACACACGAATGGCATATTCCACACATGCACTCTCTGAGTGGCATGAAAAAGCAAATGCCTTTAATCGCGATGATCCCAGGACCCACACTGACAGCTTTACCGTGTCTCATACCATTTTTTCGAATTGATTGATGTATTACGAGCTGAAAAAGTTCAGCAAATTTATTTAATTTGACTCGCCGCCAAACCAGAATTAATTCCCGCGCCATCCTGTCAATATATTTTTCGTTTCTTTTTTCTGTCGCGACAGTATTTGAATTTTATATTTGCTACAAAATTTTCATCAACGCTTGCAGAGAGTCCCTTCGACCACACAATTTTTTCTTTATGAGTTTTTTAAATGCTGAAAAAGTTGAGCCAGAGCTGGATGGGGATGGGATGAGGTGTGGGGCCAGCTTTGCTGGGGAACTTTTCGTTGTGGTGTCTGTCACCTTTTGGTAAATAAATTAAATTTATAGCTCCCTATGAAGTAGCAGCAACTTTTGCCTACAGGTGCGAGCGATTTAAGGCATTCAAAGTGTGTGTCGCCCCAGACAGAAGCGGGTCTCATGACAAATTGCTTTCCAAGACTGAAGTACGGAGCACCTCTTTCTGGGACAGGACTGGCATTGCCATGACGCCGGTTAAATTACACACACATTTGGCACTCGGCATTCGGCATTTGGCAAATAAAAATCACTCATTCGACGCGTGAGCCAAGGCAGCGCCCGGTTGCCAGGGCGGGGGGGCCTTTGTAAAAATTTGTAATTTGTCAGCCGAACCCGAGGCTTGACAGTTATTTAGAAGTTTACAACTGTCGCCGGCGGTAATCAGCTTTACTTCTCTGCTGATAATATGCTGTTAATGTACTTTTGGCCGGCACTGTGGGAGTGGGTAATTTCGGTTTTATTTACTTTACTTCCAGTTTGTCCAGAACTTTTCCCGAGATAAAAAGGGCCCGACTGCTGTGACCCAGGTCAACAGGCAATCCTTACGCTAAATAAAAAAATGTATTTGCCAGCTGGGTCCCCGGCTGGCTCCCCGGCTGGGTCCCTGGGTTAAATAAAAGACAATTTGTTTGGCTACATCTTTAGTTTTCATAATTTTATTTTATTATGTTCTGTTTTGTTTCGCTTTGCTTTGCTGTATGTTTTCCAACTTGAAGTTCGTTATGTTGCCTTATAATACACATGAATTTCAGATTCACTTAGTTAGTGGCTTAGTTTGCCGTTTACTTGACTCTACTCGAGGCTAGATTTGCTTCTTGCTTGTTGCTTGTTGCTTCTCAGTTTGGCTTACTGCTAGATCCTATTGTACTCGTATTTTTTGCACGGGAAATGGCCCAGCAAACACACAAGGAAACAGTGTAACAAAAAGTTCGGTTGTTAAATAAATACCTTGCACACATATATACACACATACAGACATATAGTACATATACATAGATACAAACATATATAATATTACATTTTTTAGCTTTGGGTTTCTGTGGTTTATAAAAATATAACAAGTTCTTTGGAGATTCATTCGATTTTGGTTGGGATTGGGTTCTCATCTTCTTAAGGAAAGCCACACACACTCGTATAATAAATACTTACTATGATATATGTATAACATTTATATAGACGTCTATTTGTACACCCTACATATCGTACATAGCGAGCCTTGGCTCTTTCTCTCCTTGCGCTCCTCCGCTTTTGACAAGACTTTGTTTAAATTGTATTTTCTTTTCTGGGACTAGCATCGCAAATTATTAAGACATTTCTGGTTGCTGACAACTTGGAACAATTTTGTGTTTTTCTCTCTATATAAACGGATTTCCCCCGGCTCTGTTTATTTCTTTGTCGTCTGGCTCAACTTGAGAAATGCTCTTGGCCTTCCGCTGTGCGGCCCGTGGCTCGTTGAGGGTAAAGTAAATGATAAATAGGTAAGTTTTCCAAACTGTTGCTACAATAGTGGATAGTTTTATGGAGTCGAGTCGCTAGTTCCTTACACAAAGTAGTACGCAAAGTGGTCTCTTTGTCTGCTTTGCAATTATTTGCCTCATTTGCATTTCAATTGGTTTTCATAGTCGAAATTTGGTTAGGGTTCCGGTTGTTTTTTGGTTTCAACGAGTACGAATACGAATACGAATACGAATACGAATACGAATACGATTAGATGTAGTATGTATTTTGAGCACCATTCAGCGTTGTGCTTGGGCCGCAATTGCTGGAATCAAGTTGCTGACTTCAGAAGCAGTGCTCAAGCCTTGCCTTCCCAGGCTACACAGTCAACTTTATTCCAGGAACTGCAACGCAATTGCCTCTGATTCGTCTCACTCTCCGGCTCTATGGAACACGCACTTAGGCCCGATTCGATTCACATTATTCAAATTCAACGCACGGAAACGGATACGGAAACGAACTACGGATACACTGCTATTCGGTTTAGTCCGCAATCTGATATCGATGACTATATTGGTTGGTTAATCTTACGTACTCGTAGGTTGGGTCTCTCTAGAGGTTACTTTTGATTTCGACTGCCACTTGGTAATGCTAGAAATGTCTGATACAACTATATATTTCGCTATATTTAATTTATCTGTAGGTATATCTTTTGTTAAATTTATTTAATATTTTTCGAATCTTTTGAGCATTTTCAAATTCATGCGATTGTCGTAAATGGGTTTTAGCTTTGCTTTTGCTTCCATGACTTTTGGTTTGGTTTCTCTGAATTTAATTGGGAATGGAAAATGCCCTTGTAAGGACATGTGCCGGTTGCAATGTCCCCCCATAGATGTCTACGTTTTGCGGTCTGTTAATTGGCACAGTTTTAGCATTAGCTCTTCTAGTTTATGGTTCGTATTCGGTTCTGGATCTGGATCTGGATCTGGACCTACGAATATAGCTCAGTGTGTTGCAGTGATTGCCATTTAAATAGATTTTCCTTTTTTGCTTGAAATGTTTAACAAATTTCTGCTAGAAATGATTTTACAACCTTCACTTAATTTACTCGTACAAAAATATTTAGTATTTACAAGATAACAGGACTCAACCGACACGAAATCATAGATTAACAAATTGTCCTACAGCTCTGTTCTCGGAGACGCAGAAGGGAAAAGTGCACGGCACAGTGAGCGCCACAGTGGGGGGCAAAATTAAATGGCACGCTCCAGTGCATGATTGATTAATGTCAACGTTACGAGTGAATCAACCTACGCCAACGCATATTAATTTTGCAAATTAATGGACAATTTTGATTGCATTAAATTGATTCTTTCCATGCCCCCCATCCATCCATCCTCCTCTTCTCCGCACATCTCTTAAACGTGGCTGGAGGCCGTCGAGGCAGCTGCATTGTTGTTTTTGTTCCATTTGTTGATGTACTCCATGGGTATTTCGATCTGTATCTCCTGTACATCGTCCCCCTTACTGTCGAGTGTGGGTCTGGTGCCGGCGCCGGCGCCTGGCCGTTGCCCTGCCCCTGCTCCGACCGAAGCTGCTGCAGTGCCTCCTGCGACCGCCAGGCGGGAGTCGCTCGCTGCCAGCCGCTGCTGCTGCTGGGCAATCGGCGTCAGGAGCGCCTCGTTCCTGTATTATAAGTTGTCTACCATCTGGGACTGGCGGCGATGCGAGGGCGTGGTCGAGTTGAGGTAACTCTCCGAGTAGACGCTCTTGGCCCGCTGGTCGTAGCGCAGGCTCGAGCGACGGATGTCGATGTCCAGGGGCATGTGGCGGTCCTTCCACCAGTTGCAGAACAGACACAGCAGCGTGTTGCGGAAGGCCTCTCGGAAGTCGCGGTTGAAGTAAGCGTAGATGAGCGGGTTCAGCGTCGAGTTGAAGTAGCCGATCCAGAAGAGTATGGACACCACGATATCCGGCACCTGGCAGGGGCCGCAGGTCATGGAGAGCGTGTACCTGTGCCGCGAGAGCAAGTGGAAGAGCAAGAGGTAAACGTACATAAATTCCTGATGCATGAGTGAGCTTAGGGTTTTTGCATAAATGGGATTATGTTTGTGGGGATTGAGTGTGTCGCGGCTGCCAAAAAGCACAGCCTAAACAAAGGCAGACGACGGGTCGTATGAGTAATATTTAATTATGCATGCGTGACATTAGATAAATTATGCCCGCAAATCCCATGTCAGCAGTCCCGACACTCACCACAGGAAGAACGGCAGCCAGCAGAGGATGAAGGTGCCCATGATGATGCCCAGCGTGCGTGCGGCCTTGTGCTCCCGCTTCATTTTGATTAAGTGCTTGTCCTTAGTGGGTGTGTGCTCCTGCTCGACCTCATGCAGTGTCAATGTTTTCGACGAGCCCGAGCCGCTCATTGCCTCACCTGTACCACACAGAGATGGAGAGAGAGAGAGAGATGGATAGAGGGGGGGATGTGCGTTGATAAATGCCCAATCTCATGGAGGTGGAGCTGGTAAGACGAACTCTCACCTGAGGGCTGCATGGATGGGCGGTGCATCAACATGGCATTGCCGTGGCGCATCATCAACTGCTTCTCCTGTCGATTGGCCTCCCGGAAGATGGCCAGGTAGGTGAAAATCATGATGGTGCACGGTATCCAGAACGAAATCGAGCTCGAGATGATGGCATAGTACTTGTTAACCACAAATGCACACTGCTCCGGATTCTCCTTGACGAACACCTTGTGCTCGTCGGTCGTGTACCAGCCAATGAAGATGGGCAGGAACGAGAGCAGGGCCGGCGATATCCACGTGTTCAGCAGCATAATGCCCACCACGCGTTTCGTCATGCTAATCGGATACTTGAGGGGCTTAACAATCGCATAGTATCTGCAAAAAGGCATCAGCAAAAAAGAGAGAGAGAGAGTTGAAGCCACGTTATTACCAGTGCACATGCTGGCTTCTGCCGCTGGCTTCTGCCGATGGCAGCAACTGTAATTACCTATCCACAGATATGCAGCATAAATGCAAAATGCTCGCTGTCGAAAAGTACACGTCGAGACTGTTCCACAAGTCGCACAGGAAGGGGCTGAAGTTCCAGCTGAAAGAGTTCGATTAAGGGAACATAAATATCATCACAATGATTACTCAATAATCCGCAGCATCCCAGAGGCCATACCAGCCCATCCCCCGATTGTATCTGATTATCCAATGCATGATTTGGCAATTTCCCTTCCTTTTGTGGCTTTCTGGCTTTTGCTTTTCGGCTATATAAATACTTTTATGAAGTCATCGCAGGCATCTTCCACCAGGTATTCCAATTGAATTTAAAACCATTTTCACCCAGCGAAAGTTGTGCATCTACGTGGCACCGCACCCGGCCAGACCATGCCCCAAAATGTAGGCTGTGCCTGTTTCCTATCAGCCCAGAGACCAGACTGCGCGTAACCTCGGGGAAGTCCCGCTCTCCTCCACTTCCCTTAGATATGTATCAGCCGGTCTGATTTATGTATTTATCGATTTCATCTTAGCTTCTTCGGTTGCCAGGTGACATTGCCCCTGAACTGAACTGAACTGCCACTGAACTGGCACTGGCACTGGCACACTGTGGAGACTCAAATTAAAAGCTTAAATGCACCGAGAGACCGAAAATAGGCCATGGGGCTTGTGTGGTGGGGCAGGGTGGGGGTGCATGAAAAACTCATTAAAACTTGCGTCGCCCTTGGTTGCCACTCTGGTCGGGTCTCGAGCCTTAACTTGTTCTTGGGCTCGTCGTTTCGCCTCCCAGTTGGCCAGAAGGCAGTGAAATTTATTATCGGGCGCCCCGTTTGGCATCAGTTTCAAAAACTTTTTGACTATTCAGGGGAAACTGTGTGAGCATGCCCCAACCTGGTCGGCTCTCCTCTGTCCTGTTCCGGCCTGGTCCTGGCATGCTCTGGCCTGGTCTGGGCTTTTGGGCGTAGGCGTATTTGGTTCTGCACTCCACTCGGGCTGGCATTCTTTGTTGCATGAGGGCAGGGTATGCTCTGTCATGAATTGACGCTTAAGCCGGGCAGGGCCGTGAAGTGACTGCAGCAATGGCGATGGCGATGGCGACGGCGATGTCTATGACGATGAGGATGGCTGTGGCTGTGGCAGTGGCAGTGGCAACGATGCCGCGGGCAAAGTAGCGTCAATTATGCAACTAGCGACTGTGAAGGTGAAATTGCTAATGAATGCCAAGTGGAGGCGGCACTGCGGCTCTGCGGCTCTGCGGCTGCCTGGGTGCCAGGAAAATGGGCGACAACAACTGCGGCCAATGCCAATTTATATGCAACTCTCGTGGCCAAGTGGCTGCCGCCTGAAGTTTTTGGCCTGGCAGAAAGTGCACACATTATGGATGGCTGGCCCCGCCATCCTCGTCCTCATTCTCATCCTCATCATTATCATCATCGTTACGCCCATCATTGTCGCTGGCAATGACATTGCAAACATTTGCATTGGTCCCTGGGCCCCAAAGTCTGGCTTTAAGCGAGGCCTTTAAATCAGCGCCCATGCATAATTAACTGAACGGAGCCGCCAGCACTTGGCATCGCGTTCGCTTTTCCATGTCCCATACGTGTCCCATATCCCTCGCATATCGCCTGGCATCGCCATAGACAGTCGTAGCCGGACTGGGGACCGTCGCGACGGACGTTTGGCGTGAAGGATGTGACCATGTCACACTCTGACGGTTTTTGTCCCTTAGAATAGCATTTCAAAGTTGTCGGTGCTCCGTGTACTCTCTGTGTGTGTGTGAGGCCTTACATATATGAATGTGTATCGGTGTATATGTTGAAAGGGTATAACAGTAGGCAACGCCTGTTGTATGTTGGAGGCAGCCTCCAGTGAGAGCTTGTAGTATCCCATTTAGTTCCATTTCAGCTAAAGGATATCCCAAAGTCGGCTCTTGCGTCTCCCCCTTTTTTGCTGTGCATCTCACTTGTTAGTTCTTCTTTTTCACATTTTAATTCTTGAACACAAAAGCACGCACATGGCCATAGCGTGGGGCCATAGTGGGAGATGACTTTCTGCATTTGCATTTCCCCACACAACCACACACTCACGCAGGCGGGCACACACGCACACACATAGTAATACACCCCCACATAGCCCACACAGTCCACACAGTCCACATAGCCCACACAGCCCACATAGCCCACACAGCCACATAGATACACACTCTCACACAGACAAAGGCATTCAGAGAAGCATAAATAAACGTTGCTTTCATTTTTCAGGGATTTTTGTGTTTCGGTTGTTTGTTCTGCAACTGCCACGCCCTGTAGCAGCCCTACACCAGGCCCCCATCCTACTGCCTCCGTGGCAGTGACCACCCCATTCAGGGTGCCCCCCCCCCCCCCCCTTGGATGGCTGGCATTTTGTTTGGCGCTGCCTTTAGTGGCAGCTGTAATTTTTGCAACAGTTTTGCTTACGTTTGTTGCACAGCCCCAGCGCTGAGGGTGTGTGTTTTTTGTGTTTCTGCCGCTGTACTTACCGCCCAGTTACTTGCACACTAAAGTTAAATGTCATGGCCATAATAGCGACCATTATATCAGCCATGGCTAAGGAAACTACAAAGTAATTCGTTATAACTCTGCAAAGAGAAGAGAATAAAGAGAGAGAGAGAGAGATGTTAGCAATCAGAGAACAATATCAAACAATACCGATAGAAAGGCGGGGGGACAATCGTGCCCCCGGGCGGGCTAATCAAGATATTGTACGAGTGAGTGCGTGAAGAGCCGTGCCCCAGAGTGGCCGACTATTGGGATGTGGCCGTATCTGAATACAAAAGTACATGTGTATGCGAGTGGGTGAATGGGGGAATGGTATGCGATGGCGGCTTTCTTCTGTGCGAGTTGACAGCTTGGACTGCCAGCTCCTGCCAACAGGGGCCTTTGTGATGCATTCTGGTGCCAGCATGGGGTATAATTGAAAAGCCAGTCAAGAATTGCAAACGATGTCGAACGATTTCCACCAGGGGAACGGAATGGCAGGACAACAGACGGGACAGGCAGGACAGACTGGGAGAGATAGAGAGTGCTGCGGTTGCTCCAGCTTATACCTATTTTGTTATTTAAATTGGGTTTTACTTCGTGTGCAAGCAAGTGCCTCTTGCCAATTAGAGTTTGCTTGCCAGCTCTAAAGGCTCTCTAATCGAGTGCTTGAACCCCTTCTGATTATTCCCCTAAAGGTTGCCCTAAAACCTGAGCCATCTTTGACTTTAATGACAGTTTCCTTATCTCCTCTGTCTAGTCCCTTCTCCTTTAATAATCCGCCTGCAATGCGCCTTTATCCTTCACGTACAACCTGCCCTGGGCTATTTCTTAAATAACTTTCAACGTTTTTGCCGTTAATTGCAACAAATCGACGCCATTTTGCGAATGCTGCGCCATTAGTCAGTCTCGTCCTCCGCCCGGCATTCTTGTTGAACCCGGGCCATAATTTGCCTGGCATTTAAATTTCAGAAAAATAGCTAAAAGAAACAGCACGTTTAAGCAGCTGCCGTTGGCCAAGAGCGGAAACAGTTGCCGAGCATCCTTCAAGTGCGTTAATGAGCCTTCGCCTCCGCCTCCACCTCCACCTCCACCCCAGTCTCAATGTAATGGCAAATGAACGCTACATATTCCCAAGCACACATATATCTAGATATATATACTTGCTCACTCATATAGATAGATACTCTTTGCTGCGGCTCATCTTGGGGCGGGCCAAAAACACAAAAAAAAAAAAACAGAAATTTTATTGTTTGGCATAGAACATTTTAAATTTATGCTGTCATAAAAACCATAAGCTGCCTTAATTGCCAAAGTTGTTGCCGCGCGGTGTGTTGTTGTCGCTCGTTCCCCCTCGTGCCACCGATACAATTCCCTTGTTTTTCCCCGCCCCGCCCCCTGGCCATTGTTGCATGCATTTTGTTTTTGTTCCATTTTCGCTTTGAGCAGCAACATGCTCGCAGTGTTTGTCATTTCTTTCCTTTCTATGTGTTTTTTTGCGAGCGTTTTTTCCACATTCCCCGCCTCACGCTGCGTATGCGTAATATTTGCATACCAGAACAATGGGGAATTTGTGCAGAGCTGCTCGAAGGCTGACCATTTACTCGTAGATGGAGCTGGCTGGCTGCTCTTGGGATTTTTGTGAAACATTTTGCAGAAATTAATTATGGCCCGGATTCAGGGCCTCCAAGGACCCCCACACTCCTTCGGGGGCTCCGCCATTCATTATCACAGCAACATCATCATTATCTTGATCGTCACCATTAGTTGGGGACTGGGACTGACTCTGGGACTGGTACGGGAACGGGAAAGGGGACTAGGCACCTGGGCATCCACTGACACGCAAGTCACTTAAAAAATAAAATGCTTCTCATTAGCAGCAAAAGCAGCAGCGGCAGCAGCGGAAAAAAAAGTAAACTTAAGCGACTTCCAACCTTAATTATGCCTTGCCTCCGCCCTTTTTTCATTATAATTTTGTAGCTTCTTTTTTCTGCCATTTCGCAAAGTTTGTTTGTTTCGCCTTTTGGCTTCATTGCCCCTCGCAAACTTTGGTTAAGAGCATTTAAAGTTTCTTCGTTTGCCGTGCTAAAATTATCCCTGGAACGTTTACTGAAAAGAAGGGCTGCAGGCGGTGTTCCGACTGTAATGTACCCGTTTCTTGTTACTTCAGATGGAATTGCAATTGCAAAAGTATCCGCAAGAATAACCTATATTATTTGCAGTAAAATAATATTTTATTTGTCTTTTAAACACACCCACAGAACGACAGGATAACTCGGTTCGCTTCGCTACGGGGCTACAGTAAAAAATAGCTGGATAGAGGAAACTTTTGATTGCCTCGAAGTTGGGCAGTTGAGGAGGCGATGAGAGGCAGCGGCTTTATGAAGCGCTAAATTGATTCGCCTGCCGGTTATTAAGGCATAACAAAAAATATTAACGAACCAGGGCCAGGCGACGTCCCATCATTTATCACTCGAAAGTTTTTTATGATAATGTGCTTCTCTATAAACGATGGGCGCTCAGCCCCCCCCCCCCCCCCCCCCTCCTCTTCCGCCCCAGCAGTTGACAGCGCCTGTAACGAGGTCGTACCGAGATGTTGGCATGTGTATCTGTGTGCATGCGTATCTGTGTATCTGCGACAGATGTGGAGATAAGCAGTTTTGAATGTGAAGGTTTATCTGTTTATTATTGCGGCCCAGCGACGATCCAGTCGTCAAATCTGGAAAACTGCCACAATAAAAACATTCCGATTTGAGTCTGTGGGGAAATAAATTCCAAACAAATAAAAGTACAAGTTGAAAAGTTTTTCAAAAGTTTCCTATTTATGAATAGAGAAGAATCTTTATTTAATTTCTCGGAATACTCGGGTGAAAAGTAAGCCAAGGCTCTAATTTGAATGGACAAAATTAAGTTAATTAAGAAGTTTTAAGTCTATAAATAGTTTTCATCAACTAGATAAAAGTATAGTGTCTATTTTTGACAAATTTTCAAAGCACATAAAAACTCTAGTGTATTGAAATAGTTAGGAACGGAAGCATTTCAATTATTTTTAATATAAATTTAGTCTTGGAATGTTTAAATTTATAATACGAAATAATAATAGCAATTAATTTGGGCTTCATTTTTCAGTTTGAACTATTTTTCAGATAATATCAATATGAAAGGAATTTGAAAATTGAATACAAATTTGTAATTAATTAAAATTTATTTAATTTCTGCTTAAATTAAAAGAATGCCCCTGAAACAAGCCTAATAATGGAAACATTTAAACAGGAAAATGCGAAATTTTGTTTTATATTGAATTGGGAGGAATTTTAATGATATTTTGAATAGAGAAAAACTCTTCCAAAAACGGTTATCAAATAAATTTGACCTGATTGAATTCGAATAACCTATACCCGAATTGTTTTGTTGATAAATTTGAGTACTTGTGAAATCCATACCTTGATTTAATTGAAAGTATTTTGTCCGAAATAAATCATGAACAAAGCTTCCAATTAAGAACCCCTAATATGCAAATTGGCTGATTAAAAAAGTCATAAAAGCTAATTTGTCATTAAAATAATGCATTTCGGACCTTTTGTTGTTGCAGAAAGGAGATTGGCGGAAAAAGGGGCACTTGAGTGGAGAAATGGGGCCAGCGCCATGCCGGAACGCGGGATAGAAGAAAACTGTGACGCTCAATTATGAGCTAAATAAATAAGGGACAAAGAATCTGCATAAAACACGGACGAAGCAATGAGCACAAAACGAGAGGCAGCCAGCGGACATGGGGCATGCCCCAGCCTCAGCTTCAGCTCTGGAGAGGCATGCGGACGTGCATGAATTTTATGCAAAGTCGACGAAAATCGCGCAAAGAAAGCGAAACGCTCTGTAATTTTTTAAAGTGTTACGAACAGAAGAGAACAGTACAGTGCGGATGCGGGTGCGGAGCGGAGCAGTACATGGAGGCAGCTCTGCAAATTGGCAATCAAGACTGGGACCCCGCGACCAGGGAGTCCGCGCTGGAGGGAGCTAGACGGAGCTGGAGGGAGCTGGAGCTGTTTTATGCAAATTACGAATGAATTACACGGAGAGGGAGCAGCTCTAATTGCTTTTTCACAGATAATTAGAACGCGTGGGCCATGTTGCTTGCTTGCTGAGGCTGCAAAGGGTTGATGGGGGGCAGGAGGAGGGTGGTGCTGTGGTATAGGGTTATGGCTAGGTGGGACTAGGAAACATTACGTATACGCACCTTAATTTTCTAACACGCATCACAGAAATAATAACAAGCAGATTGCCGCAAATGGCCGCTATGATGATCAGCAGCATGACGAATGCCTTGAACAGCCAGAAGACGCTGTCGAGCCAGTCCTCGTCCTCGGCCAAAGTGGCCAGGGAGGAGCCGGCGTCCAGCAGGCCGCTGGTTTCGTTGAAGAGCGTGGCCGCCAGATGTGTGGCATTCAGCACGTGCTGTGCAGGCGGGACTGTGGGCGTGGAGGTGCCCTGCAGTGGCAGTGCAACGGGCTCGGCGTCGGCGGCCGGCCCGGACAGGGCGCTCGTGGTGTGCAGCAGGGCCGCGGTGGTCAGCACCGTAGCCGTCACCCTGGCCAGACTGCTCCAGACTGGGCTGTTGCCCTGGGGAGTCGCTGTGCCTCGCTGCGGCTGTGACTGTGGCTGTGTCTGGGGCTGCGGCTGTTGCTCCTCCGGCGCTGGCTGGCCGCCACAGCAGCAGCGTCTCTTGCGTATCCTTGTGGCACTGGTGCGATGCCTTTGCCGCGGCATGTTGACGGAGGCCTCTGCCGCCGTCGGCAGCTGGCCAAGATCGGGGCACAACAACATGAGTCGGGATCTGGGTTGGGAGTCTGCAGAGTCTGACTTTTCTTGGGGCTTATTGGTTTTCTTTTCGTTTCGTTTCTTTGGTTGGTTAAGTGGCCACAACTTGTAACTTGGTTTCTCAGACACTTTGTTTTCTTTTTCGGGGTTTGCTTAACTTTTTAGCACTCGGGACTTGGCCTGCGGCTCAGGGGTCGGACTCTTGCGCGTTTCGCGTCCCACGTTAATTCGCTGGGCAGGCAACACCTACGCGAACACCTGCAGAATCACCGACAACGAAAACAGGGAGAGGGACCGGGAGAGCGACCGCCATTTGAAATTCACGACACGCGTAGCGCCGGCGACGTTGAAACCAAAACTGAAACGGCCACCGCAACGGAAATTGATTCGCGAAAGTGGCCCGGACCCAGACCCGGACCCGGACAGTGTTGGCCACGACAACGTCGTCGCAGTCGCAGTCGTCGGTGTCGCGCCGCCGACGTCAACGTCCAACGTGGCTGTCCTTGCCAGCCACAGCCAAAGCCAAAGCCACCCACTCACTTGATGGCCTCGTTGTCGCGGCTGCTGCTGCTTTTGGCCGCTGCTGCTGCTGCTGCTGCTGCTGATGGAGGCTGGCTGGATTGGATTGGATTGGATTGGGCCTGGCTATTTACTGTGCGGCTTCTGTTTTTGTATTTGTAGTTCCTGCCGCTGCTGCTGCTCGTTGATTGGGTTTTTTTCTAGCTCCAAGCGGCTGCTTTTTAATTTTGTTCATTTTTTGCTGCGGCGGCTGCTGCGGGGGCCGCCCTGCTCGGTTCTTGTTCTTGCCGCCTCTGCTGCTGCTTCTGCTGCTGTTGGTGCCACCGAAAATTCGTTGATTTCTTTTGGTTTTATTTTTAACATTTCTTTGGCTTCAAAATTATTTTTAGTTTTGCCTCAGCCAAGTGCTTCCTTTACTCTGCTTCCACTAATTCAAATATTGTTATTCGATGTTGTGTTTTCTGGAACTGTGCCACAAAAAAAAAACATTAGTTCGATTTACGTACACTTCTGGTAGACGCAGCCCCGATTCTAATCACTTTTGCATACTAAGTATCCGATGCTTCTGGCCGTTGTATCGATTCGAGTCAATATTTGTTTATTTACTGACGCAGAAGTTGAGTTCTTGATTTTCGATTATGATTTTGATGTGGATGTGGATGTTGTGCGTGTTCTGTGGCGATTTTATGCGGAACTGGCAGGGTTTCTGACTGAGGTTCTGTGTCTAGGCCAAGCAGGGTTCTCCTCTTCTGGCATTGATTTGATTGAAAAACTGCAGAAAATACAACCTTTTAATTTTCCAAAAATTATGAGGGCAGCCCACCCTGCGTTTGTCTAAGAACAGGGTGTTTTTGTGGGACTTTTCTTTGAAATACATAAAGCAGTATAGGCCTCAGGCCAAGGCCTAAGGCAAGACCGTAGACGGAATTCCAATCAATTTTTAATGTACAAACTCGAGGGGAAAGCTGAAACTTTGTCTGCACAAGGCTACTCCTGGCACCCATCGAGCCTCCGGTCTAGTCGAGCACTTATCCGAGCTCCCACCCCACTCGAAATGGCACACCCTGTAGGAACCTAATGATTTATATGACAACAGCTGGTCGCAAGAATGTCACTCGCTTCAAATGCCTTTTAGCATACAGCCGCCATATCTGCTGTATCTATATTTCTATATCCACATACATACATATATATTTCTGCCCCTGCCCCTGCCCCTGCCACGAGCCTCATGTCGACGACTTAGTAGGGGGAAAATGTCCTAATGCCACTTTTTTGTAGTCTCTCGGACCCCGCGGACGGTGGTGGGATGTCTTGGATATATGCAGAAATCTATATATACAATATATATATAGAGAGTATACAGAAATGGCTATGCTTATATGCTAGTCTATAGTCTATATATTTATTCATTTCGATGTATATTTTTTCCCGAATATTTATTTCCTGATGATGATGTTTTATTTTCATGTTCGCACACGCTTTCAGCGCTCGCATTTTGGCTGACTTTTTGATGTTGTTGTTTTCAGTGGTTTTTGTATTTTTTGTTAATATTCATAATTGTTGTTGCTGTTGTTGCTGCTGTTGTCGTACAACAAATTAGTCACTCGAGTTTTGGCGGCCACGAGCTCTAAATTTTACTCGCGTCGGCGGGGGGCTCCAACTTTTTTTTATACACTTATACAACGACAAATTTGTGCCTTTCGGTCTCGGGGTCTTAAGTTTCTCACACTGCACGAGTAAGCGAATAGATTGTTAATTAAAAGGGGGGAAAGTGTCCGCACGTTTGAGCGAAAGCATATGGCAAAGGGTTGACGAGGCTTCCACGCCCTGGCGCCTGTCCAAGTTGAGCCCCTGCAAAGAAATCAGAGAGAGAGAAAAATACTATGAATACGAAGACAAAAAATTATTTAAGCATGCATAAATATTAGCGAGAGTTGGGCCATTTTTTTGCATAATATTTATCTTATAAATAAAATACGGCGACTTTTTTTTTGTTGTTTCTTGAATGTTCCCGCTCATCAAAGGGGGGCGTGTGTTGCCATCCTTATTTATTTCATTTTAAGTTTAATTTTAAAACTTATATTTTGCACCGTGCCAGAAGCAACACTCTGAATCTTCGGCCCGAAGTCGTGTGGGTGTATAATTAATTTTGTGGCAAAACGAATTTCTTTCAATTTCATGTATAAATAGATGGGAATCCAAGTTTATTAATGGGTGCTCAAGTACTCGAGCAGGGGGACGGGGACATCGGCGGGGCAGGGCTGAGACCATGCCCATAGAGAATTCGTCACCGGGTCATGGGAGGCGGAATCGCAGAAGGTTAGCGGATGAGCGACAAGCGATGACAGTCGCTCGGGAGAGGAAGCAGCATCCATGGAACCCCTCGGATGCGCAGCTGTCGCACGGCTATCTCTGAATCCGCATCCGTGTATCTACGTATCTATGTATCTATGTATCTCCGACTGTGTCGCTTTCATCGTGCAGTTAGTGCCCGAAACATCAACGGCCGCTTCAGCCCCGGCCCAATGCCAATGTTAATGTCATGAAAATCATTTCTTAAATTCAATTTCTACAATTTACATATAGTCTTCGCTGTTCTAGGTGTCGTTGTGCCTCTTCTTGGCATTGGACGGCCTCGCCGGCCGCTCTTCTGGGTTTCTGTAGCCAAATTGTTGCCAAATTACGCGCACCCGGACTTGTGTACGACACGACACGACACTGTGTGTGGGCGAAACATCAATGAACCAGCTGCAAGCAGCCCCCAGCCCCCGATCCCCCGGTCCAGTGGCTGCACCGACAGACCCTTCCCCCGCCCCTGTTGGAGGAACCATTGTGGCCCCGGCTAATTAAGCTCAGCACACTTTCCAGCCACATGGGGCAGGAACAAAGAACTTTCATGCATGCTCTATCTCGCCTAAAGTTTTAATTAATTAACTTGCATTTATTTTTATTTAATAAGCAGAACTTTTCATTTGACACGCGCAAAGAGCTCTCTCCTTTCTCCGAGCGAAATGCGAGCATGTCGCTTCTTATTTGCTTTTGGCAAATTGCCACGCCCCCCGCCCACAGCCACACTGTGTCCCGCCCCGTCGGGATGCTGTTGCCACACACCTGAGCTGCAGCGAATTGCTTTCGTTTCTGTTGCTGCTTGGAAGAGTCTTTTTCCCTGTGCAAATTGCCTTCGCTTAATTCCATTCCCTGTAAATCTTATTCCCTCTCAGTTTCTCTCTGGGCAAATGAAATTCCATATGTCTGGCAGAAGATTTTAAAGACGGGCAAATTGAAGCCCCAATTTCGAAGAATTTTCAGTCTGAAAACAATGGATATTTCAGTACGAAAGCCAGCCGAGAAAGCCTCATTGTAATTGATTTCAAATTCGATAGGAATTGTACAAATTCCTGCAGTATTCGTAGATGCAACAGTATATGTTTTCTTCGGCTCAAATCAATTGCCAAAATATCGATTTCTTATCGGAAATTAAATGCAAGAATAAAAACCTACTTCTTCTACCTCCGATTTCTCTTGGAAATTCTTAGAATTCACATGTTTTGATACTCCAAAATATTCAAAGCAGTAGTTTTCGGAGTTAATTCTTTTAAAATTGGAAAAGTTGTCGACCAAGGCACTATTTGTTTCATGTTGCTCTGTGAATTTGTTTACGAGTATAACGATAAAATTTGGCTGTATTTTCGACAGATTTTATGAGCTGGAAGGGCACCAATTTGAATGTTTCCAATTTAAAGCTTTGATTGTCTGTATTTATTGAGTTAGCCGAGGGGGCTATACATATCCGATGATGAATGATGGATGCAAAAAAGAGAGAGACACTCTTCAATTTTATTCAATTGCTTGCGTCACTCCGCTGGACAAACACCCAGCGCTCTGCCGATGATTCTTCAGTTTTTTTGTTATGGACTTTGTGAAAAGCAATTTTAATTTAATTGTAATATTTCTTTTTTGGTCTTTATTTTGTGAAATCATTTGTGTTGACAAGGTGCTTGACTGGAATAAAAACACAGGCCATCAGCGGTCGCGGTGGGAAAACGGGGCAGGGCGCTGGGAAAAACAACATTCGAGTGTCGGAAATATCTGCCCGCCGGCTCGATTTAATGCATAAATTGTGCACTGATAAAAGGCGATTCATTTTGATGGATACATCATCAGTGGCAGCGGCAGTGGCAGTGGCAGCGGCAGCATCCACATGCCCGTCAATGCAGTCGGTGACACACTTGAACTCTTAATGGAATCCACGTCCGATTTTGTCACGCTGCCTGCAAATAAATCACATGAATAAAGCCCCATTCCCAGTCCCTATGCATTGCCTATACTTTTACATATTTAATTTTCGCTTTCTCCAGTGCAAATCCAACAGATACACATACCCGGAGAGAGCCGGAGAAGCTTTTCAATTTAGAGTTCCATAGATAAATGTGCCAGGCTGCCGGCTGTAAACGATTTCGAAGGCAGAGGAAGGGACAGACAGAGAGGGGCAGAGCGATAGGGAGATGGAGAGACGCCTTAGGCGTTGCGATTTTATTGGCCGTAAAGTAGGCAGCCATGAAATAGGAGTGCCACAAGCAAGGGTACGGGGGACCGGGGGACCGGTCTGCGTCTGCGATTGCGATTGCGACTGGCGAAACACGAGCGGCCATTTAAAAGCCATTGTAGCTACATCCACAAAGTCCACACAATGAAAAACGAAACTTGGCTAAATAGACGGCAAAAAATACGCGCCGATTGATGCCCCATTGTGGTGGGGATGGGACGAGGATGTGAATGCTGCTCCTACTGGGACTCTGAAGGATAAGCCATACAAAACAAATGTCAAAGTCAACACCCAAACCAAAGCAAACACAAATACTCGTAGAAGCTATCGCTCCCCTCCGTTTCCACTTAACTTGCAGCTGGGGAAAAGCTGCTCAATGGAATAAAGGGCACAATGAGAAGGGGGAAGGAGGAAGGAGGTGGCGGACTTGGCTGCCAGAATCTCGTTCGTAAGGACGCATAGATCGATTGCCTCGATAGTTCGGCAGCCAGCAAGCCACTTCAACTCTAATATGCCCTGCAACCTCCAGCCAATGCAAGCTTTCAATGCCATAAGGACGAGGGCATTCGAGGTTCGTTGTGGCTTGAATGGCTGTCATGTTTCAACATCAACCCCAACATCCCCATCAGCCCCATCATCCCCAATGATAGCTTCAAGTCCTGGCTACAGTCGTTTGCTTGAAGGGCATTCAAGATTCGTTGCGGCCTTCATCGGTTTCTCCCTCGTGCCATGGGACCACTCGAGATTGTCGAGTAGAACGTCGAGTGGCGCAGCGATTAATGAAAATTGCTTAATAAGCATTATTGTCTTACTGGTATTAAATTATTTAGAGAAAGATCCGGGGGAAGCAGCGATGTTGTCATTGTCGTTACACCCCGGCAACAATCTGCCATTGTTCTCTAAAGAGTTGTCCGCCATTACCGGCTCCCGGGCCCCCACACATCTGACCAGAGTCTGCTAATTGATTAGAACAGATGAGGAAACAGTTGAGATACCCGGAGGGAAACGATAGAGCAAACAGTGAAAGCCAAGGAGCGCTCTCCCTCCCGATTCCATCTGCTCTGTACACTCTGCTGTCTCATCCTTTACAGTTGGCAGCATCTTGACAATGCCAGCGATGGCGTCTTCCTGTTTCCAGGAAGAGCTGCTGCCTGCCTCGCTTCCGTTTGTCATTTCCAGCCTTCGCTGCCTCTGACAGCAAACTGTCAGAACTTCGCAGAGCTCTCCGCGGCGCAACACTGATTGACGAACGCACGGATGTGGAGCACATCCCAGGCCCATCTGCGATGGATGACTCAATGTATCTGACTCCACTTGCCGTTCTATCCTTATCATCTCAATGCCAGGGGTCAGAGCTTAATGAGCGCTTGTCTAGCATTGACAGTCGACCTAAGTGCCTTTGAGTCGGCTCTGTCCCGGCCTTGGCACACACTCGACTCGTTCCTGGCCGGAGCCTGGCACTGAGGCCTCACTGAGGTCTGTCTGTCGAAGCATCTTTGATGCCAGCAGCTGGCCTAAATCAGTCTTTATTTATAATGTATTTAACAGACTGATGAATGCACAATGCATTGCCTTATTATTGCGTTATTCTCTTTCAGATCTGAATCGGATTCGATCAGCATTGAGAGACGACACAGCTGAGCTAAATGAATCAAAACATGTTCGTTTTGCTTTCATCAGAGATAAAGTGAGTTGATTTACCCCCCCAGCCTCCAGTCGCCCACTCCTAGCCTCCTATGCACCATTGGAGGAGTCATAAATCTGGTCGTTAATCTGTCCAGAAGAAGGCCAAAGCGAAGCAGGAGTGTTTTCCTGAAGATATCCTCAAATTGATGATGCTCGGTTCCGTTTCAAAGTGCAGCCTGCTAAACACCGAAGGAAAAATCAGTTATGCACAGAAAATTAATACACCTTTTCAAAGAGCGATTGGAGAGTATGGGTGAGGACCAGGATTGTTAACACTTTGCGTGTTTTACGAGCACTACTCCGGAGCACTGGTGTTGCGCCAGCTGTACCTAATGGAAGCCTGCAGCTGCCAGAGACTCAGTCGCGGGCCGTGTAATTTCCTGAAAGGATGCCCTGTTTTCCCAGCCACAGCTCATGCATATTCATCCGGTTCATCCGCTCCACCCGCAATGCACCCACCTGCCCGGGCTCATAAATGACTAATGCACCGTTTGAATCGTACGCCATTTTGCGAAAATTGAAACAATTTCAATTCGATTTTCCCTTGCTCAGCCTGGAAAAGGCAAGGATTTTGTCCGTCGAGTACAAAAGTGAGAATGCACATGACAAGCGCCTGCAGCTCGGCAGGGGCACCTGGCACCTCCGCCTGGCCTTCTGTGTGCTGTCTGTGAGTTTTTGGGAAAAACAGACAGCCAACAGAACAAGGCCTTGCCATGCCCTGCTGCCTTCACTCCACTTGGGGGCTTACATGTGAAATGAAACTCCTGATATGAAACCTCCTCGAGCTGCTTGGCATTCTTACGGTGCCTCGACATGGCCCCCACATCCCCCACACGCTCTGCTGGCATCAAATTATGGGCCAAGACGGACCGAGCAAAGGCCAGGCAAATAAGGTTATCAAATAATTCCGACCCCGATGACGATGACGATGACGATGATGACCTCGACGCCCCAGCAATGCCCCTGGAATGTGGAAGATGAACATGGAGGAGCAGAGCTCCAATTTCGCTTCTGATGGGGAATTGGGTCGCCGGAAAGTATGCAAAGTATTTTTTGGCAATACTACTACTGGGAACATCCCACTTTATGGCCGAAAAAATGCGACTGCGGGACCATTACCGAACGAATTTGCAGATGCCGAAAACTAAACCAACTTTTGAGCCGTCGCCCATAATCCGGGCAATAAAAAATACAAAAACCAGCAGCGAAATAAAAAACATCATGGATTGTAGCTTGTAGATGGTAGATGTTCAGGGGTTCATGGGTACATATGTACATACATAATCAAAAGCAATGAATTTTTATTTTTTTCATATTATAATTTATGGCGCGTATTTCGTTAAATCTACGAGACAGCCGGCGAGGCCATGCCACACCCCGCCACACCCCACATACACGCCCCACACCCACGAATTTCCACGCCTTTCCACGGCTTTTCACATTCCACGCGTGGCTAGCGTTTGCCGCTGCTTCTGCGTTTTCATTATGAAAAAAATGTTTGTGCGCTGGCATTTTCATTGCGTTCATTGGATCGTGTTTTGGTCGCACTCATTCTGTCACTCTTTTTTTCGGGTTTTTTTCCGCTTTTCGCATTTCGCTTTTGAAACGCGAGTCCAGATAGCGAACAACTACTGACGGCCTTGCACGCTCCCCTGCATCGCAGGTTTGACAAATTTAAATGAACTAAACGGGGGCGGAGGTGGAGGTGGAGGTGTGGCAGATACGGGGATAAAACCCTTTGGCCATGTTCGGTTGTACCGGACACCCTTCTGAGAGCTGGCAAAGTTAGAGCTTTTGCAAATCCGACTAAATGAAATGCCTAGAATACGATTAAATATGCTTCAAATGGCAAAATGGAAACCAAGTGCATATTATACAAATATTTATGTACGAATTAAAAGCTAAAAGTCTTATGTAACTGTCAGTGAAGGAACTAAACTAATTCCTTCAAACATAAAAATGTTCAAAAATAATTTTGCATATTTATTTCTACCAGAAATAAAGAGAAAATGCAAATTTTTGTATTTTCAGAGCCTTTCACTTTGATTAAATTATTTTTGCGTTGTAAAATGCATAAAAAAAGAGAAAAAATAGGTAACGTTAACATAAACAACGATATTAAGCAGTTTCTCGAAAAAACAAACATTAATTGAATAAAAATAAACAGGCTGCCCACAACCGGTAAAATGAAAGAACCGGGAATAACAGCACTTTTTCCAAGAGACCTACAATTTATGTGATGCATTAGTTTTGAATGAAAACGAAAATAAATCACAAAATACAATGACAACACTGCAAACAAAAATTAAACAGTCACCGATTTTTTTGGATAAATCTCACTTGGAAAACAACAAAAGTTACTTAAATTACTCACAGCTGCTAAATAAAGGCATGTATTTGTTTAGTTATCAGCACAAAAAAATCCAGCGTACTGTCAACAAACACGACTCGCAACAGTCGGATCCGTAGCGTCTCTTTGCTGTGGAAGTTTACTGGAGGATGCCCACAGCTAGGGTGTGCCCACAACCGGCACAGTGCCCCTTCCCCACGCATACCCGTCCAATTTCCAATCTGGATTCGATGCATCCGTCTTCTGTAACTATTTCAGACCTAGAATCAAAGCGAACTTCATTAGAATCTAAACAAAATCCATACTGAACCACGGGACCACTGAAGCAGTGAAGGACTGAAGGACTAAGGTCCAAAGGGCTGTGCTGTGCCGCAAAGGGTACGGGATGGGAGATACCCGTGAAAGCATTGGCAGAATGGCAAGTTTGCTTTTCTCTCGTGGCATGCGCGGGCGATTTCGCAATTATGCATTGAAATTGGAATAAATATTTATGGAAGAATCGGGCACCGACCACCGGGCACGAGGAAGAAGCAGTTGGATTCTGTGTGGTCGGGTGGTTTGGGGTTTGGGGGGGTTCGGTGTGGTGTGGTGACCACCCACAGTCGTACAATGCATGACAATTAGATGCAAATGCCATTTGAGGCTGCCCGGGGGATCTCTTGAGCTTTCGTTGCCAATGTGATGAGACTTTTGCCTGAAAATGTTGTGCGGCCGCCTCCTCAAATCCTCTGCTAATGGCCTGTGCCTGTCCCTGGCGTGCTTGAGTGATCTGAGTCATCGAAAACTTTGAATTTTAAGCAGCTTACAGATGGTGGGCGGGCAGATTTGCCGGGGCCTGTAGAGATACTTACGATACTTACACGACTAGAGAGTTCGTCGAGCATTGGTCTACGGGCTTTGTGGGTATCTCAACTATCTGTAGTCTGTGCTGTAGTTAAATGAAAGCGGATTAGATGGAAACCACTCGAACGCACACAGAGAACACCCATAGGCCCCCCTAGAGAGAGAGAGAGAGAGAGAGGAGAGGGTGGAGTGCGGCCAAACAATTAGGAAAATCCTTTTTCTGTGCTTGGGGGATTTTAATTTTTGCGCATAAATACTATTATGGCTTGCCAGTTTTGTGGAGCAAACCGCAAAAGCTGTTGCATAAACTAGCATACAACCACCACCAAACACACACACACACACACACCCAATTACTTAGCATATGCGAACACACACACACACACCATCGCAGCTTGGTCACGAAATGGAGTAGGTCGCCTGTACGGCGATGAGCGATGAACATCAGATGTGGGCTTTGACGTTTATTCAATTTACCTCCCAAATGGCTAGAAAATCTTGTGGCATCTGCATGTGTTTGTGTTTGTGTGTGTGGAGAGTGGTGGAGGGGGAGGGGGGGTACTCAGCGGTCAGTGAATTAAAAGCTTAAACAATTACTTAAATAGACATGCCGCAAATTAGTTTGGATCCTCGTCCTCTCTCTTTCGGCGGAGATGGCCAAACTCATAAACACAATAGCCCGGCAGGATGTCCACCATGATGGCACAAAGAGGCAATGCAATTATACTAAAACTGCACTCAGTGCACAGCCACACACACACATGGCCAAAGTTGGCAGACAAATAATTCTAAAAGCATTTCAACAAAATGCAATGTGGCCCTGACAAGGCCATTTCGGGATGGAAAGCAGCCCATGGCTCGTGGCCCATGGCTATGGCTGACCAAATCTGTCGGCGGCGGGGATGTCTCCCAAAATGGAAACTTTCCGATCTTGTTTGTGGAACTGTAACTACATATACTCGTATTGTATGCACATGTATCGACTCGGACTCGAACTCGAACTCGAACTGGAAGCAAGCTCTGCAGCAGCTTGTCCCAAAATGGATGTGAACACGAGCCCGGGCCATGGGCTGTAATTTATTAACTTTTGCTGTAGAACAGGAGGTCCCATTTTCAAGTTCCTTGGCCACAATCTGCACGTGTTTTGTTTGCAATCAAGTGCCCCTGTGCTCCGAATGAAATAACAAGAGTGTAACTACAAACAACAACAGCATCAGTGTGTGTATTCCGCACAATTTTCCCAGCTTGTCGTTAGTCAGTTTTGAATACCCCGGGAATCGGACGCCAAAGGGGGGTATATTGTATTCCGAAAAGTGTAAGTTGCAGCATTTATTATTATATTTATTATTATTGGTTGGAAAATTGGGTAAAGGGTATCTTATTGTCTGAGCTTCGACTGTAGTGCTGCTAATTGTTGTTTTCGTAGCGCCATAATGAAATCAAAAGTTAAACAAAACTCTGCGCAAATGCACAGAAATTAAAGTTCAGGCAAATGGGAATGAAAATACAACTTTATTCCCTGGTTTCCCTTTGCTGCTCATTTGGCTGCTGGTGCTTCTGCTGCTAGTGAAAGTGATGGCTTATGGCAGGGAAACCGATTTGGATATGTGCCAAACGGAAGAGCCCCAGACAAGCAACACTGCAACACAGAATCTTCCTTTGCATTTGGGTAGGAGCTTACCAGGACTGGGGCCCGAGGATACTGGATGCTGGATGCTGGTTTAGACCCGGCTTACTTCACTAATTGGCAGCAGCTCAAAAGAACCAATGTCAGTCGTCGGTCGGCAGCCACCAGGAAGGAGGAAGCAATCAGAGCTCAGAGCTAGATTCGTTTGTCCCCCGATTGACATCAATTGGCAATGACAGGGGCAGTGGAGCAAGAGCCCGAAAAATGCCTGATTAGAGGCTCATTGAAGATCCATAAAAGTCATGGGTAACGGCTCCACCTCCCCGACTTGCATAATCAGCGTAATTTTTATGTGCCAAACGACCCACACCCACCCGCACAGTGGGTCATAAAAGCAGGCGACGACATCAGGTGAGCCCCGGCCCCGGCCCCGCCCCCACCTCCACCAAATGTCATGGCTGCTTGAAATGCAATTTAGATGAACGGAAAAACGGAGAAGCGTATTTGGCTTGGGGGAGCAATCACAAGCGTCCGCCCCCCCCCCCTCCCCGCACATATGAGAAATGAAAGAGCAGTCATATTGAAAAGTTGCTGCTGCCCCAATTGATGTTGCTGCTGTGCGTTGTCAGCACTTCCAAATTCATTTGGCGAAACAATTTCAAAACAACGGATACGCACATCTCTATGTGTGAGTGCGAGTGTGTCTGTGGGTGGAAAAGGAAAAGGAAAGGAGAGCTGCAAAACTGTAGCATACTTACGAGCGCCATTTACCTTGTTGTTTGCCAAAAAAATGTTTATTGCTCGCACAGCAAAATGGAAGCAAAGAACAGAAGCATCAGCAGCAGCAGCAGCAGCAGCCAACCCACACACTTATCCACATTCCCATAACGAACTGGGGTCAGTGTGTGGGTCCTCTGGCCTGCTCTTTGGCTAAGAGTTTTATTACCGTTCCGTTGCCTGTGCACCGGGCGGCTCGTTATGTGTTTATTCAATTTGGCTGCCTTTTCTATGAGTATGAATACGAGTACGACCACGAGTACGACTACGAGTACTGTCCTGGCAAGCCTATGTGGCTGGGCTGTCTTTTTACGAGGACATTGCGGATAAGTTTATCAGGAGAGCCGGGCAGCTGTGACAGGAATGTGTGCTGCAGCGATAGAAGGCATGACCCCTCGGTCTCGGGGATTATCTGATGCTGAGCGCACGACAAAAAATTCAATGGAAATGTGTAGTGCCTTCGATTCAAATTCAGCATCGATTTGCAGTCCTCCTGCCGCACTCGTAGATCTGTCGTAGACTGTCCTGTTTGGTTTTCATTTCATTCGATACGAGTATGATTGCTGGCCGGACAATTGGAATGCAGAGTGGCAGTGGCCGGCCATAATGAAGGCATCAAATTAAGGCCGAGAGACAGGAGCCGCAAGAGCATTACACAATGCTCTTTATGTTTGTTAACATGTTTTGGCACTCGCTTTATGGCCAGTCAGAAATGTGTACTAATAAAGTGAAAGCGACCAGTGGTCGGTGGCCAGTGGCCAGTCGCCAGACCACAGGCAAGACGAGCAGATCATAAATGTTTATGCCACTACTCGTCGCACTCCATGGGCTGCGTGGATTCCCTGGGACCTGGACCTGACTCACTTGTCCGCCCACTGTCACTGTCTCGGCTGTCACTGGAGCTGGAGCTCACACGCGTCTGAAGAGTGCCAGAGGAGAGAGAGTTGGAGATTTTTGCGTCTTTGTCGAGTACTATTTCTCTTTTCGTTCCGTCAAATGTGCGGCTGTGTGGCTTTCCATCTTCGTTTGGGGCATGACAACGACCAGGACAAATGTGCTGCAAGTGCACGGGTCGGCGATAGAGTCGTAAAACGGATTTTCAGTGCGGCAAGCGGGGAGGCGGGCAAACCGCATTCAAGTCCGTTCTCTGGCTTTAAGCACAGATTACCTAAGCTTGAAATAAATCGTGAGCAAACGATGAGCAGTAATAATCATTATGAGAAAACGGATGCCAGCTGGTGGCTGGCAGCACAACCAATAAGCGAATTCCTTTATCGATTGCGGCGCCTCGAGATGGGTCTGAATTTGGGCCCAAGTGCGGCTGGCAAACTGGCACGTTAATTGCGTACTTGGGGGCGCATTAAGCGTCTTATAATCGATAACCCCCCTGGCTGTCAGGTGGGGCCCAGAGCGGTGCCGGGGCCTGTCTGGTTTGCCTTCCTGCCAGGCTGAACTGGCACGACTGGCATGGCTGGCCTGGGCTGTGGCAAAGGCAACAGTCGACCGTCGACACCTGGCTACCGACCTGCTGCAGCTGCAGGTGTAGCCACAAGACAACACTCGAACAAGGAGAAGCCCAACCCAAGGTTGGGTACAGATGTGGCAGTTGCAGAGTGTGTGTGTGTTGATGTGGCTGCATGCCACTTGTGCCCCTCACCATAAGCGCTCTGTTAATTATGAAAACTGTTTGGATGTCTGGTTTGGCTTAGTTGAACTCTCGGACCCCCCAGGTGGTTACACATCTCGAATTAATGATATTTAATTCACAATTAAATATGCACATTCCATGTCAACGACTGCCATTCGGCCAAGATGCAGGCCGTAACAATACGAGTGGCTTTCAATTTGGAGAACTATTACCGATGGTCCTGGCATGAATAAATGAGTACACAAACTGCCCAACACTTGTGACTGCCGCCGCAATGTGTCTCTGAGGTGTCTTTGGGGCAAATGAACGGCCTGGGGCGGACAGACCAGCCAGGCGAGGTCTGAGGCCCCGCCCAGCACTTAGAGTCTGGCCGGCAGCGTAGCCCCTCGGGGCGCCCTAACGCAGGTGTTCTTGCAGAAATCCGTAAAAACCAAGTGAAGATGTTCTTTAAATCTCCGAGATTTCATTCTCGCTTGCCTGGCAGTTAAACAGAGAACTCTTCTTGCTCGCTTTACAAGTGCCTTAACACCTGATCGTTTTCTTTATAATAATGGCTCTGATAATATGGTTTCATTGCGAGTAAGTTTGAAGTATATTTCAGAGAATAAAAGCAGTTTCACGCGCTCTTGGAGATTCCTGGAGGCCATGGGTAGATGCATGTGGATGGAATGCCTTGCGGTTGTGCGATATTTATGCCAGTCCCCGGGTGGTTGGGGTGCGAGCTGAACGTGGCAGTTTAAGTGTCGGCAGCACCTTCATCTTGGCTTTGCCTCGCTTCTTCGGCTCCTCTCATGCATATTTATGGAGTGGAGTGGAGTGGAGTGGAGTGGAGTGCCACGACGCCGTCTCAATATCTGCAGGCTCTCGGCAACCGCACCCACACATAAAGTGGGAAAGCCATAGGGGGGAACAAGGCTATTACCATATTTCATGCGTTACATGGGCCTATTTCACTTGTCAGGGCTCATTCCATCTCGAAGTTTGTGCGACTCTTGACTGAAAGCCGAATGTCTCACTCAGATATGAGCACAGCGTGCGAGTGAAAGGAGTGCCCGGCGACACTTGGACGGACGGCCAACAAATGGCTCAATCTGTGCGTGTGTGTGTGTGTGTGTGTGCCGTGTGGAAATCAGGTCCGCCATTCTATTTGCTCACCTGAGTGATGGTTGGCCCTCGACCCAGGACTGGCCGACAGCTGTGGGAGATCCCCACTCGACTAATTCCATTTGCTGCCCTCTAAATCCAAAATCCCAAAAAGGTCACATTGTTTAAGCCAACAATCAACTATGCAACGCCGCTCCCTCCTGCCCCGCACTCACCGCAATGCTGCCAAAATTCGGTTTGCATAACATTAAGGCTTTAAAGGGGGATTTCCATTTCCCCGCACACTGGCATGGCTTCTCGAATGGCACTGGAGGGGGGAATCGAATTGAGAATTACATTTAATATTCGATCAGCCTCACCCGAAATCCCTTATTATTTGCGTCTGGGATGTATTACGGATCTCCGCAATCACACAAATCAAAGCGGAGTGCTCAGATTCGCCCCACTTTGGGTTCACTGTACCGACTCGGTGGGCTTCTGCAGCAGCCAGTAGCTGCCAGGCGGCCTTCTCAGTATTCTCACATCATTCCACATCAACTTTTGCCGCACTCACTCGTTGTATGGCAGTAGGCAGTGTTGGGGTGTGTCTAGTACGTGTACATGCCTATGTACAGTCGAGTGTGTATATAGGCCGACCCGTCGACGGCCCATTTGACTGCTGAGTCGGAACGTCGACTGCCGACTGTCGACTGTCGACTGTCGAGCCCCGCAAAAAGGCAGAAAAGTGGATCAAGGCGAGGCGAGTTACGGCTAAAAAGGCAACGAAAAACAGCAATCTCAACAGGCAGTGCAGAAATCAGAGAGGCCCAACTCAAAAACATTTTGCGAAACTTCAGCTTATGCTCATTGGAAGGGATTGCCGCTGCCACTCGTCGTAGGACGCTCGCAGGACCTTCCCATTTATTACATGAGCTGAAAAGTTTTTCCTTCGCTGCTTTGGGTTCAGCTTGGTTCGGTTCGGTTTGTGTCCTAGTAGTCAAGGCAATTGGGGGGCACTTTTGCAGGTTTTATGATCCGATCGCTATGGCCCAGTCCGGCCCGGCCTCGAGCCGAGTGTGGGTATCACTTCCGGCTTATCAAAGGCAGACCCCGTTGACAAATATGCGGAGAGTTTTGGGCCATTGGAATGCGGTCAGTGTAACGCTAACAAGACATTTAGCATTTCAAATGGCAGCAGTCGGCCCCAGTCCCATGTCCTGCTTCGGCCCACTTCTCAGGGTCTACACGTTCTTGTGCCTAACTTTGGTAATAAATTTTTGGCTTCGCCAAGGAATACAGAAAAAGGCTAAAACAAAGTTGGTTTTTTTCTGTGGGGGTGGGGGGTCTGTCTCGGGGGAAGAGGGACGGGCGAACGAACATAAACAAAGAAATTTAAAGTCGGCAATCTTTAATTTTCTTGTGTTGCCTTTTTTGATTGTTTTTATGGCTGTATTTGTGTCTGTATCTCGGCGTCTGGTTCGGCCTCTGTTTATCCCCTGCCCCATGGCTGTCCTTTCTATTTTCGCCATTTATTGTCACGTTAACGGCAATTTTCGTGCATAAAGTTTTACTTTCTCCGGTCTCCGGTCTCCGGTCTCCAGTTCTCCGGTTTCAGTTTCGGTTTCGGTTTTTGTTTTATATGTTTCATTGGGTCTGGCAGTTGTTGGTTTGTTGGTTACATTTTATTGTTGTTCCTTGTATCTATACAAGTTTATCTGTCTGTCGGTGTGCGAGTGTGTGGGCTTGTGTGTGTATCCGTGAAGTTGCCTGTTCGTGTCACTTAACGGTAAATTCAAATTACCATTTAATTTATCGCTGTCACCGTTATGGCTGTCGCCTGTCAGGGCCTGTCCCCAACTGGCGCTGCCCCTCCTCCCCCGCCTCCGCCTCCTCCCAGTGCATTCTGGTGCTCGGTGCTGTGTGTGGACGAAATTTATTGAGGAAACTCTTCCCGTGGAAACTCTTACCCGTTAGCCGTTAGCCGTTATCCGATAGCCGTTAGCCTTGCGCTCATATTTGGCAGCAACGAAAGGGACATGCCCCCTACACAAAATGTTGACAATTCGCAGTGGCTCACGTCAGCTCCTGCACCTGCCACCTGCCACCTGCCCCCCTTCGCCACTGCCACACGGCTAGGCAAATAGAATTGGTGTTGAAGCAAGGTGAAGCGACTTGGGCGGATCTTAATTTAATTTCCAGTGGCAGGCAGGGGGAAACGACTCCAAAATGTCGCCACATTTTGACACGTATACGTCCACATGGCGGGGGGACGGGGGAAATGGTTACTCTTGCCGGCGCGCCGGCAGCCCCAAAGTATGCAAAGGCAAACGAATCGGAATGCACGTAACGGTGATTTACAACTAAGCCAGATTATCTTCCCAGTGTATTTGCTGCACCCAAACGTGACGCGAAAGAAAACTTGAGCTTTCATTTCGGAGTTTCCACTAAACACATTTGTGGGTTTTCAGGGAGTCCCCCACAAGTGAGTAAAAATCTGCTCCAGAAACTCCTTAAATAAGTGCACCCCACACGTCGTTGTATTATTTAATCGGCTATATCATTTATTTTTCGTTTTAAGTAGATTAAAGCTAAGCTTTTTCATATCTTTGCCAGACTGTGCTTGCGACGACGATCGGTGGATGCTATGCAGACGAGTCTCCCTCGATAAGAAAAGAGGGATACAGCGATTAAGAGCGTAGGGAGAACAAGACCAATAACAACAAGCTGCGATATGTTCAGAGATCTATTCTCTGTAATGCTTTTTGTGCTGCAAACGTCTACTCACTTCTCCTATCGATAGATAGGATAGCCTACCCTGGACTGCTCATATCGATAGGTCGATAATAATCAGCTGGTTAAAGGGCTGGCAGCCCTACAAACATACATCTGTACGCATACAACTCCTGTATAAATGGAGTTCTGTCTTCCTTCTGACAGATCTTTAATGGTATTTATTTCAATATTCTTTGTATATTAAATCCCCTTGATAGTTTTTTGCTTTGACTGATTCACTGATTCGTGAAACGGGTAAACGGCAACTATTTCCCCAAATCCTTGCGCTTTAAAAACAAATTTTGAACCAAACTAAAATCGAATAAACGTATAGAAAAAATGCATTTGTGGATGTTAACAGAGTTAGTCCTGCTTGAATTTTGTTCCAGTTTTTATTGGCACACACTCTTTTTATTCATTCTGCCATTCATTTTCTCTTCTAGGGCGACATCGACATCGACATCCATCGCGTATGCAAAACATCTGGGACGACTATTGGCTGTGGAGGGCTTTCAGTGTGTACACTCGTATTTGAATATTGGATATTGGATTCATGGCTACGTGACACGCATCGCAGGAGCCCTTCCACATATGTATGTGTCGGCAGGTGTTGATCTCACGCTGCCACAACGTGACTTTGTTGCCGCCTGGCTCCGGACCGGTGGAGTGGAGACGCCACAAAATCCGCGCGCTCTCTCTCACATTTAACGAGCATCTGAGGCCTACTCACGAAAGTTTTCCATTAAAGCAACAAATTTTAATTTTAATTAGACCCTAACGAGGCGTTGGCTGGCGCAGAGCTTACAATAGTCAGTGCCAGGCAACATCCTACGCACAGTCCGGACTGCTGGTTCACGGCAGAGTTTTGCTGGTTTTCTGGTTTGGCCTCAGGGTGTGGTAGAGGCAGGAGGCAGAAGGTGGCAGGAGGTGGCAAGAGGTGGCATGAGGCATCAGGCAGAAGCCCGACTGTGTGCAACGCAGCGCATAAAACGCTGTCGAGCACGGGCGTGTCGCATATAAAAGTGTGTAAGGGAGGATGCAGGGACGCCAGCAGCAGTGGCTACATTTTGCATTCAGCAACACCTAGCCGCTGAGATGCACAGATACACAGATACACCGTTGCACAGATACACAGCCAGATACGAGATACGACGAGATACATTCATGTTCGTTCGTTCAAATTTTACAGTTTTGCAGTTAGTCCAGCAATTTATGCGCCCCACCAGAACCCCACTTCACAGATAGACCAGATACCAGATAGAGAGAGACAGCATAAGAGAGAGAGAGAGAGAGAGAGAAAAGTGGAGAGGATGTTGTGCATTCATTTTTGCAGTGAAAAGCGTTGTAATTACATTGAATCGCGACTCGGCCATTCAGGGCGAGCCTTTGGAATTCCGCCCTGAATGCTGGCTGCTATCCGAGCTAGCAAATGCCTGCGGCACGCCTCAGGTTTTGCGCCCCCCTCTCTCCCTCTCTCTGTCCTGTATTTAAAGCATTCTCCTGCCAAGGCTGGCAGTTTGAAAATGCCCTTTAAGCAAGATTGAGACAGGTCTCTGAGGACACGATTCGCATTCACCGCAAAATAAAAACGCAAAGAGCTTCCACAGATGGTACGAAACGAAATCAAATTCATGCAAAAATAAATTCCATTTGTGGGGGGGGGGGGGGAGAGAAACTTACAAATCGAACTTGCCGATGGTCCTTGGCAGGGCTTTCAGCTTAATTGCACGGCGTTTGTCATCATCGTCAGCGGCTTTTTTCGGTCAGTTTCAGCTTCAGCTTCAGTTGCCCCACGGCGGCAATGCAATCAAATCGGAAAGAAGTGTACTCGTGTAATTTGCATGCAAATATAAAATTTATACACTTTGCGGCCTGTCGAAGGAGGGCAGGAGGGCAGGAGTTCGGGAGGGCAGGAACGTTCATTGCTCGGAAACGCGAATGGCGACTGGCGACTGGCGACAGACAGCAAACAAACGGCAAATATTTCCAGATGAGAGCATTGCGCGGCTTTCGGTTGAAGTTGAAATAAAAAGCCCTTGAAATGGGCTGCCATCCTCATCGCTGGAGCAGCAGCAGCTCCGAGTGACAGTGCCCTTTCGGTGGCATGGCAGTTCTTTCTTTGGACGACTGCCACCCGCCGGTAGCCACCGCCACCGTTTGCGGCGGTGTTGGCACGTGAAATTCAGTAAGTTAACGGCCCGGCAAGGACCCTCTTGCTCACACTCAGCGGGGGATAAAAATAAAACAGCCAGTCTGTCGTTTCATGGGAATACTAGCAGCAGATAATGCATATAAAAGAGCAGCAGATACGCTAGTCCCACCTTCTGCACCTCCTCTGCACCTTGTATTCCTCCTTGCTCCCGCACTCGACGGCTCACCTCAGCCCCACCTCAGACTTGTCCCGGCTTTGCTTTATGACGTTAAGAGCGGCTGAGGCTGAGGCTGAGGCAGGGGCTGGGGCAGGGGCTGGGGCATGTGATTATATCGCTGCCAGCCTGCCTCGATTTATATAGTTTTGCTAGAAATAATGTTGAAAATTATTGCGAATAAACGGCGCCCTCCCCTGGCGGAGCAGCAAACCATATATCAAGCTGATGAATGCTGACAGCGCGACACAATTTTCGCACGCAGTTGCGCCCGGCGGGCAGCCAACCGACAAAAATGTCAGACAGTTTCTGATGCGATCGAGCAAAAGTCGGAGAGAGAAACGTCTGCCAAATCGCAATCGTCCAAAGACAACAATATGGCTTGCATAATGGTGGAAAGTATGGGAGGAAGAGGCCTGGTAATTGGAAATGGTTGAACGAACCAGGAACCAGGCGGAAATGTGTCTCGGGGAGGGATCGAAACTCTCGGATCTTTTCTAAAGCTAGTGGAAGAGGCTATAACATCTACACAAAAACTCTGCTATGGCCGCTTGATTCCAAATTGCCAAAAAGGAGACAAAAACAATATAATTTAATGTGGGAATATTTTAAAGTGCTAGGAAATAGTCCATTAAACACACAGGTATTTGTATTGTTATTTTTAATTTATGTAAATTAAGCAATATGTATGTATGTTTCCCAGTTATTGCTGTCGAATATCTAATTTAAAAATGTATAGTGGAAGCAAACGAATTTCACGAACAACCAGAAGTCAGTAATTTGAAACTAGTTAATTTGGTATTTAATTGAGGAGTTTTTATGTTTCCAACTATTGATTTTGTTTTGGAAATTGTTCAACAAGCAAAAAGCTCTTTTCAATTATGAAAGAATACTTTATGAAAAGTACCCTTTTAGGAATATTTTTGTTTAGCTTGTAATCCCTCTAAAGCCCACGGCCCCGGCCACTTCCATTTGCCATTTCCCTAATGAGCCACCCTCCGAAAATATTATTTAAATTCGTACACCACCTGGTAGAACCATGTGCATTAGGTGGTTATCTGTGCCAGTGCCTGCATAATAATAGTATTTGCCAATATGTAATGGAACAGTTTTTAGCTGGCATTTGTGCCGCAGCCGCAGCCGCACCCGCAGGCGACTGGGGCACGGGCTCGGTCTGGGTCTCGGTCTCGGTCTCTGGGTCGGGTTCGGACTGACATTGCAATAAATTATGTGCGGTTTTAATTTTAGCTATCTTTAAATAACACTTTTAGCGCGAATGCCGACCGTTTTTGGCATTTGGTTTATTTATTGATTTTTTTTTCTGGCTTTCGGCACATCGGCCGCACCGGCGCCGACTCTGGCACCGGCACCGGCAGATGTGGCATGTAAACACATGTTCCACATGGCCAATGCCGCAGAAAGGAGACTGATTAGAGGGCCCCAGATAGGAGACGAATCTTTTGATTCCCATTCGCCCGTTTACACATTTGTGGGCCCGATATTGCTCTTGGCGGGGTCGCTCATTTGCAAATGTAAAATAACAGGGCGAGAATACTCTCTGGGCCTTCCCTCCGCTCCATTTGCTCTTCCCTGATTACATCCCTGTGTGGCACCTGTGCTGGCCACCTGTTTGTGGCATGGCTTATGTTTGCCTTTGGCCTGGAGGCGGCGTTGCAGTTGCAGGTGCATCATCAGGCTTTTGCCTCATATTTGTTTGCCTCTGTGGGTTTGTGGCAACAATCGAGAGACTGGGCCATTAAATGAGTGCCAAAATGGAAATAGTTTGTTTTCTGTTTTCCTGTTTGTTAATGAAATTTACTGTAGGTGAAAACTCGTTAATGTTCGCTGTCCATTCAACTAAATTTTCGCATCAATTGCATCCTGAATGCGGCATAATTCAATTTCAATTTTCCACTTGCCACTTGCCACTCGCTGCTGCTCTTCACGGATGGCCTCTCTGCAATCTTTGCCCATCAAACTAATTGCAACATCAACGAGGGTCGGATGCGGTCACACGAAACTTTAATTTGATTACCGAGAGCCGCACAGACACAGTCACAGCTCTGAAAGTGGGGCAGCTTGTGGGCTATCTGCGGATCTGTGGATCTCTGCAGATGTGGGGGCGTCTGTCCGGAGGAGGAGGGCGGGGGAGGGGGGGTCACGGCACCCACAAGTTGTCAGCTGGCAGGCGAAACATTTATTAGTTGTTACTTCCAGACAAATTTCAAAATTTACGTTCACATTCGCTCAGATCTGTGCGCCGCTCCGGAGGGGTTGCCTCTTAACGAGTTTTTCGTGTCGGGGGTTGACACCGAGAGCCGCAGCTCGTTAGAGCCCAGAAATGTGTGTAAGCCCCCGTCGAAGGGGGGATAAGCTGTGAAGCGAAAGGAGTTCCCGAAAGAAACGCCCCCATCCCAACAATCGAAGCCCTGTCGCCCAAGAAAGGGATTCCCCTTGGCCTTAACACAGGGAAAGGCCCTCCCCCGCGATGCTTCAATTGGCTTAAAGACGTTTGAGACACCTACTTATTTGAGCTGTTTTCACATCAGCTTCAGCTTCAACTTCAGCTTCTGGTTAATGGCTGCTGGCAGCATCGGCTGCTGGAAATTGCATTAGCAAAAGCTATTATGACAATAACATTATTAATACGAATTTCATTGCACTTTGGATGCGCTACGTGCTTTGTATGCTAATTGCTTGGCAGCCCCAGACGTCGATGGGGCTTCGGCTTCAGCTACCCCCTCCCCGCTCCGCAGCCCCCGCTACGGCCCGAAAACAATTCGGAAAACTGTCAGTCATTGGCTCGCCTCGTGCGGCGACTGTGGCAGGGCTTTTCGGCTGTTATGAGATGATGCCCCACCCCACGAAAAAGCACAAAAAAAATACAGTAGGAAACTACACTATTCTCCGGTTGGAACCTTAGACTTGGACTTGGTTTGTATTAAGGATAGGTTTCCGAATATTCGACGGAAGATTCTTTGCCCTCGAGTTTGTTCAACTTCCCCCGCAGCTACTTGCTGAAGTTCCAGTTATCGAAGTTCGACTGTAGTTGAGCTGCGGCTGCGGCTGATTGTCTGTGGGAACTCGAACAAAAACTGAGCTCATTTCAGATAAATCAGCGCTCAATGCCAGAGTAGTACCTACGACCAGTTCTAATTAGAACCGGAGACATAAAAATCACTGGCGAGGCTATCGCTGCCTCTGGGTGGCTCAGAAGGTTCGTGGCATGGCTGCCACGATGGTGTCCGTCTGTCTTTCTCTCCGTCGGGGCTGGCTGTCCGGGCGAATGGCTGGCTTACTGGCTGACGGGCTGTAAATGTTTGTTGCCGGGGGTCGGGACTTGTTTGCAGCAGCTTAATTGATTGCTCGACTGATGGGGCCAGACGAGATGATGATTGCAGTGCAATCCACCCGACGGAGCAGCCACCACTCTCACCCAATTGGACTCCTGCTCCGACCTGCTGGCAGAGGCAGTGGCGGGCATGTCAGTGGCACGTGGGCGTCGAATTGGAAGCTGGACACTGGTCAGAGGCAGCCAGAAGCCAGCAGCCTCATTGCCGCTGACGCTGACCCACTCTGCCGGGGCTGGGGCATTAAATTTACATGAGTAGTGCAACAGTAGCAGCGCGGAGCGGGGCGCACAATCAGGCACAATCGCCAGTCAAATGCACAGCCCCCGAGCCAGTCATCTCTGGTGCATTATCAATGTCAGGCAGGGAAGAGCATTGCAGGGAAGGGGCAGGGCAGGGCAGGGCAGGGCACCGATGCACGTACGGGGACACTCGTAATTTTTGACTCAATTCCCGCCATCGATTGGGCATCAATGGGGCATCGTTTGAGCATCGATTGTCGGCAGCAAGAGCGGCAATTTCATTAGTCCCAAAACTCAATGAATTCCACAAGAGCGGAATTAGTTTTAGTCAGCTGCCTGCCTGCCGGACCGCCTGCCTGCCTCAGCGAACAGAAATACAATTTGGTTAATTGAAAAACAGCAACAATGGCCAGCCGTGGACAGAAACAGAGCAATGCATCGTCGCGTCGCGTCGCTTGGGGGCAGGGGCGGAGTGGGGAAGCAGCGTTTTTTATACTCTTACGTATAATTGTACGTATAGCCCGTAGTCGTATATATTTCTGGGGCCGTGAACTTGAACGAAATAAAACAATTTAACAAAAGCAAGAGCTGGGCGGGCAGCAACAATTAAACGGAATAAAAATACCAGAGTACGACTACACAATATACATATATGCTCCCCTCCCATAGAGGTACTCGCAGGGGTGCTCAGATACATATATACACAAGTATCTGTAAGTATTTTTAAATCAAACGTTGGCAGCGACGAGAGATTGCTTCTGGTGTTTTCAGTTTCAATGAAAACCAAATAAATCATTGAGGCAACGAGCCCACCGATGGACGGACGGACGGACGGGCGGCCTTGCTCTGCAGAGCCATGGAGGGTCTGAGGTGGGAAGCTCTTGGAAATCCAACCTCTCGAAATGGGGTCTGTCTCATTGTGGCACCCCCGCGGGGGGGGGCCAGCGCACTTGCTCGCACTTTACATGCCGGAACGCCAGCGACTTAATACATAATTGTTTATGGGGGGGCGAGCGAGCACAAAAGAAATATTCTAAGTACACACTCGTATATTGCTTCACACCACGACAGCGACACCGACACACACACACACACACACACACACACACACACACACACAGATACTGTGGGACAAACAGAGGCAGCTATGATATGAATTTCAATTTAGAGTACGTGCTCATGAGGCGCTCGCGTTTGGCGTCGCTCACGTAGCCGCAGTCGCGACGGCGACCGCAGCCCGCAGCCGAAGCTGACGCAGACGCTGGCACTTCCCATGCCACTGCCTCTGCTGCAGCAGATGATTACACATGCACTTATTAATAAAGCTCCTCCAGCAGTTGACCCCGCGGTCCGCAGTGCTGCCACATTTGTGAATGAATTACCATGAATGGGGGGGGGCTCTGCCCTGGCCATTGATGGCCGGGCTGGTCGGAACCCTCTCCAACGGGGCATCATAAAAGCCATGCATCAGCAGTGGCTGTGCGACCCCGTGGATGCCCCCGGTGATTGATATTAATTCAATTCAATAAAATGCCATAACTCAGGCACACACTCGCGCGCGGTAATTTCCGCAAAGTTTATTTAAGGCTAATAAAAACTGAGTGAGTTTAATTTTTATTACCAACTTTTCTGACAGCCACCGTGTGTGTGTGTTGTGTGGAAGCGTGTGCGAACGGTTCATAAAAATTTCCAAATGAAAAAATAGCCATTTTTATAGAAAAAAGTGGCGGCTGCAAATGAAATGAAATTAATTGATGAAAATTCCATCACATCTTAATTGCACATTTGCAGACAGCTGAAAGCCGAAAGCCGAAAGTAGGGCCAACAGGCTTCCTTCCTTCTGCTCCCCCGATTTGCACTGATAATTTCCCATTATTGGAGCTGAAAGTGAATATTTCCGCGTTAACCGCATTGCAGCCAGTGACATCATCAAATGAGATCAGAGTGGGGCAGAGGCGAGCGATCAGGTGTCGATCGGGCATATCAAGGTTTTGTGGGTGCCACAATCATCATAGCCTTTTCCGGGGTCTGCATATCACCCGACTGTCTGTCGGTCTGCGGATCGGGGAAAATGGAAAACTGTTTGCGGTTGCGGAATACTGATATTAAAACTATTATTGCCACAAGTCGGGAGCCCCACACGGGAGTAGCATTTGCCAGGACTGTGGAAGCCGGCCATAAAAATATTCAATTAAAGTGTCTACGGGGATGTGGGCTTTCAGGCGAAACGGAGCTGCCCCAAGGGGCGCACAAGCCCCAGAAAATGTGTGCGGCTGTGGCATCTGTCAATTAAATCAAATATGTTGTAGTCGTAAAACGCACAAAACGTTCGCGATGGTAATCAAACCATAAAGAGCCGCGGCGACAAGTGCAAACACAATTACAAGCCCGAACTACGACGGATTGGGGGTCCGTCTGGCTGGCACACGCCACAAGGCAGCCACTAAGCTGTCGTCGTGCCGTCGAATAATCTTCGCATTACAAAGTGCCCAGAGAGAGCCCAATTTTATTATAATCTGGCAGGCAAATCAAAACACTTCACACCCAGCAAACAAACAAAGCGGCAAACAAGTTGCCCGCCCCTGCCCCACACCCCTCCACACCGCACCACACCTCAACTCGCCTTCTGCTCGGCGATTCAATTGAAAATTCGATTCGACCATTAATGGGGGCCCATAGAATAGATAATTGGCCATAAAGCTCATCTGTGTACGTCGCTGGTCAGGCATATTAAAATGCGTTCCGCCGGGAAGCCTTCCGCCCCCCCCTGTGCCGCAGTCACATATTTGGGCCTGGGCCTGTAGTTTCTGGCTGTCTATTTTCGCCTCTCTTGTCTCATGTCCGAGACATTTGCCGTAGACAATGTTAATAAACACAAATAATGATTTGTGTACAGGCATTTGGGCTTCAATTGCAGCTTAATGAAAACAAATAATAGACGATTTGCCTGTCTCATGAATGAAGCCAGGCGTTGGGCGCTCGTTCGCTGGGAGCCAGCAGCCAGTTCCGGAGAGGCAGAGTGAATGCCAAGTGAATGGATTTACAATTGAGGAGGGTGTGACGATGACTACTGCTACTGGATGGATGACCAATTAAGCCAACAAGACAGTGGGTTTCATAATTGTAGGGCAATACGAGGAGCCAGCCATAGATGATGGGGAAAGATAGTCTCGCAATTGAATGGAATGGAGTGGCAACGCGACTGACCAGCTGACCCGACAATTCACTGGCCTTCTAATTACATACATTAGCCAATAAGGGAAGAGTGCTGCCAAATCAAGACGATAAACGAGATTTGAGCAGCAGATAATCTCAATATGGAATGGCCTGCCATTGAGAGAGTGATCCACACAACACTTTCAGAAATAGATAACCCCACAAATGATACAAAAAACTATACTGTCTGTTAAACGATATTCAAATATTTGGACCACCATTTGGCAGAGTACTCTTTCCAACAAAGTTTATTTCTAAAATGTTGATGAACGACACGAGAAGAGCCACACTTTAGCCCCGAAAAAGCGCATCGATCCATGGCATCATGGCATTCACAGCTAGCCAATCGAGTGTGAATATACACGTATATATGGACATATATATAGTCGAAGGCCCTCGGCGATGAGTGGATGAGTAGTCGACGGTACTTGGCGCCGAGAGTGAGAATGAAAATTATTGCACTGACGAACATGGCGTATGCGTAATTTTCAATTAATTTGATTTCCTTTACGGCTGCTGCTGCTGCTGGAGGGGCCGCTGTCGTCGCTCCAGTGAAAAGTCAATTAAGAATACAGTGCCTTCACTCCGCTGCACCCCCCTGCACCCCGCTGCACCCTGCTCTTCATTAGTTTGCTCGTTTGTTTGCTCAATGCTGGCAAAAATTATTAGAGCTTCCCATTTGGCCTGTTGAACTTTGACAGCGCGCGCTCTATTACAGCTACTACAGCTGCTGACAAGTCAATGTCTCAGCGAAATGCAAATGGAAAATGGAAATTGGAAAATGTGTAACCAAGAGTCGAAAAACTTAAATTATAAAACGCCCTGTGCCACGCCCGTATCAGTCTTACCCCCGATCCCCCAGTCTATAATGCGGTTGCATGGCAAACTAATTAAAACTTGAGCGATTTTCTCCAGTTGCAGACAGACGGCGCGGCGTTGGCTGAAGTTTTCCCGCTTTTCCCGCTTTCTACAGTTGTTATTTTCCTTTCTTTCATTTGCATTGCCGATTCCTGCTGCAGCTATGGCTTTAATTTTTAATTCATTCTCGTGCCCCACTTCCCATCCCCATCCCCATCTCCATCCCCATCCCCACTCTCCATTCCATTGCGGGACGATTTGTTTGCTTTTTATTTTCATTAGCGCAGCTCTCGGGCCCAGCAGCAGAGTTCTAAATTGAAATCTGCAGAGTCGTTGTATAAATTATGAAATTAACTTTTTCCAGCCGGACCTTTGACGCAGTCCTGGACTGCCCTTAATTGACTTCAGTTTTCCGGAAGGGAGGAGGGGGCTACTGGGGCGTGTTAAGCTGTTTTTCGGCTTTTGTCTCGCTCTCATTTTTGGTGTGATGCAACGCTACAGATCTATCACGCATACGCAGTGTTTTCACAAATCTCTCTATCAGTCTCTCGCCCCAGAATGTCTCTCTGTCCGTCCGTCCTTCCGTCTGTCCGTCCGTCCGTCTGTTCTCTTGGTAAGCTGGCTTTCGGAAAAAGTTCACTTTCCAACTTGTGCGCTTTTTGTTTGCTTTCCATTGCCAAATCCTTTCCTGCCAAAGCATATTCAACTTGGCTTTTAAGTTGCCATCCCCATCCCCATCCCTATTCCCATCTCCATCTCCAGTTCCAGCTACAGCCATCTGGTTTTTGTGTTTTTTTATTGACAGGCCGATGGGAGGGCAAACGGAATGCCGAGCCCGAGCGCATTTAGTGCTCAATGGCCAGGTGTTGAGCCTGTGATTCTTCGCTCCACTTGGGACTGTTCGGCCTCTCCAGGGTCTTTGGCAGCGCTCCTGATTTGCATAGTTTTTCAACTGTTTTCCATTTGCTCCCTGTTTTCACCCGCTTATCTCACGCTGAGTGCCACCCAACGAAAGGGTTCGTGCAGGGGCTCTGCCCCGAATTACAGGGAGACAATTCAGCCCTCAAGTGCAGACGCGCACAGCGTGAGTGAAATATTGGTAGCCGACCCCCCCGACCCGATCTCCGGAACGACATTGGACCATTAATTGCGTCTCGCACTGGCAACCGCAGAGGCAACCGAGGCCAAGTCCAGAACAAAGGCCTTTCTTGAGCGAAAGAGCGGAGATGGGCCCCCAAACCGCAGTGGGGTGGCAGTAACTGGATCCCCCTGAATGTGGCTATCAGATAATGTTGTCCGGAGCAGGGGGGGGGCTTGACGAGAGCCCCTCCTGCCATTGATCAAAGTTTTTTCAATCCCGTCGGCTTTCCCTCAACATGTGTCAAAGTTTTCGCCCCAATGAGCTTTAAATATTTGATTTGCTTTGTCTCGTTTGTCTCGTTTTTTTTCCCCTGCGAATGTGTGACAAGTTTTCCCTCACTTTTCCGCCCCACAGCCAGGGGGGGATGTTTTTTGGATTCGGTTTTTGCGGTTTCCGTTCGTGTCGAGCACTTGACGCGTTCTGTATAAACCGTAATAGTCCCACCACACACACACACACACACACACACACACACACGCACACCATACGTATAAATATAGATTTAAGCAAGGAAGAAAGACCTCTGGCTTGTACCGATGCCGATGCTTTGATGCCCTTGCAGGACCTTCGTTCTTGTGGTGGTTCCCCCTACGACTCGTCCCAAAGAAGAGCCCCTACCAAGAAGTGTCGAAAAGACCTTCTCCGAGTGTTGCAAGCATCGACCCACAGAAGGGTATATAAAGAGCAAGGCTATGCTAAAATATGTGTCTGTTTATTATAGATTTGAAGGCTTCCTCCCTTCCTGCTGTGGCTTTGTCCATCACATAATTGTCATTGCCGAGTTTGGAACAAATTTGTGACCAAATTGTTTGAATATTTTTCACACATTGAGTCCGGGTGTGTGTGTGTGTGTGTGTGTGTTGGAGGCAGACTCTGGAAATTGGTGTCTGTTTTGTTCTGTGGATATGCTGAATAGGCCGACGGACTGGACTGGACTGACAGGCAATTAAAAACGTTGGACAAGTCGGGCCCAGCCCAGGCTGGAGGCCCGGGGCTCGAAAAGCGCAGCGCCTTGGCCTCTGCGGACCAATAAATCAGGAGCGGGCGACAAGGCAAGGACATCAAACGGACACTTGGCTGCGGGCTGCCGGCTGCCTGCCGTCCGAAAAGAGTGAGAATTAAAAGGGAATACTGGAGGCACGAAATCGTGCTCCTACAAGGAGAATCTCTACGGGGCACGGACTACCGACTACGACTACGAGTAAATATATATATAAAAATTCAATTAGAATTCTATTTTATTTTTGCGCTTTTCTTTTGGCGTCTTCTTATCGCTTGCAGCTTTTCTAATCAAGCGGACAGACGGCGGGCATTTCCTTTCTGCCTTTCTGCCTTTCCTACCCCAGCCCCCTGGCCATTCCTCTCTCTTTTCCTTTGTTACCCCATCTCTTTTTGGGGCACTCTTGTAATTTGAAGTTGTGGAAAAGCCCAGAAAGGGAAACGAAACGGAACAGCCCAGAGGCCATCAAATCAAGCGGAAGGAGAGCAGACCCAACACAAGATTTTCACACTGCTTCATTTGTTCTACGGGGTGGCTCCGAGCCACCGAGCCACCGAGCCACCGAGCGGTGTATCGGTGTATCGGTGTATCTGTGTGGGTGCTTCTTGTATCTGTGGGCTTTGTCGATAATTTTCTGCCTTTCTACACATTCAATGGTCTGCCTTTGACACAGCCACGAACATCCTCAGCGGCGGCACAACGTCGATGGCGACGGCGACGGCAGCGCTTTTGAAACCACAAATTACATTGAAAATTCCTGCTTGATTGAAGTTGATTGAGCAAGAAAATGCCGACAACGCCCCAGACGCAACCGCAGCCAAAGACATGGCACCACATCACCGGGTTTCCCCGGGTGGATGGATTCGCCTTTGTTTGAACGCGCCTTGAAGATAAGTTTTTAAACACCTGTCGCCGTATCTGTCACAACAGCACTCTCTCTCCCTGTCTCTCTCCCTGTCTCTCCCTGTGTGTGGGTGTGTGGTGGATCGGCATGCGGTTATTTGCCGCAAGCCATCGACGCCACTCGAAATTCAGAAGTATCATATTTAATGAGCACCGCCCAGAGCCGTTGCCCCGCCTGCCGCAGCGCTCATTTGTGCACCACCACTGGGCGTGGCCACTGGCCAAAGAGTAATCTCATTTAAATTGCATTTCAAATGGGTCCATGATTACAGAAACAAAGGAAAATAATTGCATTAATGCTGCATTCGCGTCTCTCTCGCCAGCCATTTTTCACTTCCGCTCCGGCCACCAAAGTTGAATGGAAATTTAAGAATTACAGCTGCACTAATTGCCGCACTAAACGGAGTGGGCATCTACAAAGTACATCATTTTATTGGCATCACTTCATTGTATTATTATTACAAGACCCCCATCCACAGACGGGCGGGGGGGGGGGGGGAAATTAGTTCTGATAAGGCAATCGCCTGATTAGCGCTATTTTTTCAAAGTACAAATTAATTTTAATTGAAATGCAAGTACAGTGGGACTTAGTATTGTAGGTCAGGGGCACGAGAACCCCATAGGGAATAGATAATGGATAACAATCCTTCGACTCGAGTGGAAAAGCAATTCTCTAACAGACAATATTCTGTGGCCTCTTCACTTAATCGAAACGGACTAATTTCCATAATATCCAACCGTCGATTAGCAAGAACTTTCGGTAGTCTAACACCCAATCGATTGGCTGTACGAATACTTGCTGTACTTAAACCTAATTGATCAACAAACGCGTTTGGTGTTTGAAATTAATTATTCATTAATTTTTCATGCAATGACAAGCATAATAGAATATGTATTATGTGACATATAATATTGTATTATGGTTGTGTAAAGGCCTTCTCTTTCTGGGGGATGTTCTATGAGTATTTTATGATGATATTCGTGCCGTTAATTTGCATTTCGAATTGATTTGTTAACTGGCTAGAAATCCTATACTCTTTGATGATTCAATCGTTGGATCCCACTGGCAAAAACATCGCTTTCTGGAGCTAGTCGATAATTGAAAATAAATCATCTAGTTCCATAACCGCCTTCCGCCTTGGTGGAGCTCCTGCACAGAGCCGAGAATGAATCACCTGCCCTGATAACTGGCTCCATGCGTTACCTAAGAGCAACAATCATCCTATTCGTTAGCCGACTCGAGTGTGCAAATTGCTGTATTCAATCCCGGCATTCTCGAGCGATAAAATAACGAGCCGGGAAACTGTTTGCAGTGCCGAAGCTCACCGTCTTTCTAACTATCTGAAACTGTAGAGGCTTCATGTATGAGCTGATTGCCGGATAGATTATGGTGCTAATAGCGGATCCATAATGTCTAGATTGAAATGAAGTGATGTGGGACTTCGAGCATCTCAATTCGAATGGGAATGGGAATCTTGTTGATAATTATTTTCAAATATTATTCATCATTATACTCACCATTTACTGAACTGAACCGAACTGATGCTGAAGATGCGTTGACTGAAGAGGCTGCCCCGGCTCGACCCGGGGCCCGCTGAAAGCCAAGTCAACAGCCAAGGAAAACATTTGAGTGCCCACAGACTCACACACACACACGCACTCATGATAGACGATAGACGATAGTGAAATCTTTGGGGCGACTTAGATGGGCTGACTGTGCACTAGACGTCACAAATTTGCATTCGAAATCTCGAGAGTTTTTTGGTAACGCTTGAAGGCACTGCCAAGGCACAGACGGACGCCGAGAGAAATGCAAATCGAATAAATAGAAAATAAATAGAAGGCATAAGTAAACAAAATCACTCCGTGCACACAGACAGAGGAGGACTCTCTGCTCTGCCCGTTGTCTGCTCTTCGCTTCTCTTTTCTTCTCTGAGAGGTAACCTTTAAAGAAATGACTTTGGCATCATTCCCTCCCATTACCATTTTCGTCATCATCGTCATCATCGGCATCAGCAGCGTTCTGTGGATGCGTTTGTTGTGGCTTTAAGTGTGTAACCCCCAGGGGCAATGGGGATGTACTCGCAGAAATGCTGACTGTGCCGAGGAGCTTAAGTCGTTATGCGATGACGATTTCTGTGCCACAGAGAAAGGCTCTGCGACTGCGACTGTGACTATGACTGAGCGGCGGGGCAGTATCAACACTTCCGTTCTATTGCCCAGCATCTCGAGGCGTATCAGCCCCCTTACATGGAATTCAGTGCCCGTGGCGCCAGTGTGTGTGTGACGCTTTGGACTCTGTGGAACTTGGCTCGTAGACAGCGTTCTCGAGCCGGAGCAGCCCCGTCCCATCCCGTGCCGTCCGATGAGTGGCTCTTACAGTTCTTATTTATGTTATCATCACTCGGATCGGATCGCATCGTATCGCATCGCTACCGTTACTGGTTATTTGTTCCCCTCGAGTGGCAAACTGGTCGAGTGGCCCTGCGCGGGCTGTGATTGTTGCATTTGGTCGGAGCACTCATTACAAATAACTTGGACGGATTGTGATTATGACTTTGGCATTTCGCATTTTGCATTTTGCATTTTGCACCGTGTTTTGTTTGGCTTTGTTTCGTGTAATTTTCGTTTCGCTTTTAATATAAATACTTTTGCCTTTCGGCGGACTTGTTGTTGGACTCGTGCATTATATGCATGTTTTAGCATGAAAAACTTTTTCGAACGTGCGACGGGGGGCGTTTGTTTGTTTCCAATTGCGCGACACCAAAAATTATTGTAAAATAAAAAAAAGATTACACAGAATTTTAAAACAAAAAGGTTCTCTAGAATCTAGCGTATAGAAAACAGAAAGCACAACTGCACCAGCAGCAACAGCAACAATAATTTGCGTATATTCGTATTTTTTTGTGAAGGTTGTTACATTTTTGATTTGAAATGCGACGGAGGCGACGGAGGCGACGCTACGCGACGCGACAATATTCTTAAATTGGGAAATGCAAATGCATTTTCACGGCCCTGCAGTTGCAGCTGCAGTGGCGGCGGCGGAAGCGGATGTCAGCGAAGCACCCGACGGCAACGTTGCGTATACGCAATGGGACGCGCGCGCGACACGGTGCGAACCACTCGAGCGGTTCGATGTGTGCCTGTGTGTTCTGTCTGTGTTTGTGTGTGTGTGTGAGATTTACCGTTGCAAGCAATCAATGTGCCTGTAATCTCCAAACAATAATCATTAATTTGCCTGGCTGCTGCCTCTCCCCCGCTGATTATGCCTCTGATTCGGATTCTGAATCTGAATCTGCAACAGATTCTGCTGCGGAGCGCGCCTACTTCCTCTCAACATGCGACGACTGCGAATGCCAGCAGCGAGCATCGACCATCAGGCAAACGAGCGAGCGAGCGAGCGAGCGAGCAAAACGAACAAACTGCGACAGCGGCGTGGCAACGCACCAGACGGCTAACAGACGAATGAACCGCCGAATTTCCATGAGCGCCGCACGAAGCTCGAAGCCCGACACGGACACCGCTCAGAATGTTCAGGGAGCAGACACAGAAACTGAGAGGAATGCCGAAAACCTTTGCCGCCTGCCCTCAACAACATTGCGACGCTTCCGTCCCACTCGCTGCCGAGAGAGCTGCGCGCAGGTTGCACTCAAACCGGGCCCCGTTCTCGTTCTCGGTCACTCAGGCCGAGCAGAGCAGAGCAGAGCAGCGGCAGAGGCGGAGCAGAGCGAGGGCGTTTGAGAGCGAGCCGAACGGAGGCGACTGCTAACATAACAGAGCAGCGGCATGTAAATGTGTGTTATTGGGTTACATTTACAGCACTGTTAATGCTCGACTGGGGGAAATGTTGTCCGTGGCGAGTGACGAAATGTTACGCATACGACGCGTCGATTTGCATGGTGCGGGGGCCAGGAGCACGGCTCAATATTGGCCTGACGATGCGGATCTCTCTAAGCCATTAAATGCATGACAAATTTGGCTTGTCAACAAGCGGAAGATGGCAAAAAAACTTTTCCCAGCCATAAATTAAACGCTACACAGCCCCCGGAAAACCGACACAGAGAGTCGCAAAGTAAATTCCAATTAAAATTTCAACGTGAATTCCGGAGAATGTAAATTATTCGAAATGAAGTCGTCGGCGTTAGTGGGTTCGCTGGTCTCGGGTTTGACGGTGTTTTTTTTTTATTTACGTTTGCGGTTGTGGCGGTGCCTGTCAGCAAATACCTCCGTATCCGCCCTCACGCACACAGACACACGCACACGCCACGCACACATGGATAATCACCCCTTTTCGAGCATTCATTCAAATTGTTTGTCTTGGCTTGACGTGCCCGGGTGCGCTCAGTGAATCCTGTCTGAATATCCGCCAAAGGACGGAGCCCCGCAACATGAAATTGCTTTGAGGGGGGAAGCCTTTAAGTAGACTATAAATACCATCATCCTCTCTCACACACACACACACACGCACACATCCAATTTTAGGGGGGGGCACAACTGACAAAAAAAAACGCCTTGCAGCCATTTTGACATCAAACGTCTTCACCTCTCGGAACTTGCATGCACACACACACACACACACACACACATATCTGTATGTATGCGTATATCCATACGTTGATGGCTGTCAGGAAAGACTGGCAGCGCCAGAAGATATGCGCACACACGTGGGACTATTAGACTTCAATAAATTCAATTTACACAAATTTCAAATCCAAGTAACGCCCACCCAACACCCCCAGCCCCACTCAACCCTCGGAGGGGAGGTTGTGCCCCCGGCACAAGACGCAACCTGCATCCGCAAACAAATCAAACAGCAAATACATACAAAAAACAAGGGCCAGCGCGGCGAAGGAAGACCGAAGAGTATATGCTCTTCAATCAGAAGGTTATTGGCTGTCGCCCTCGGAGGTTGCCCCCTCTCCACATACCCCTAATCCTCTTTGGGGCATTACGAATGCTACTCCCGAATAAAAGTCAATCCTTGTGCCAACTCCCATTAACATGCCGCACCCTCATCCACCCCCATTCCGTCACAAGGAACTTTCAATTGGGGGCGCAGAGTGTAAGGCAAACATCAAGGGACCCCGGAGCAGGACCAGGCGGGTCCCAGGCGGGTTTCGTTCCGACTTTTCGCATTGATATTGGTCGTACTCGCAGGGGAAAGTATTGCCACAAGGCTGGCTGTTGCATCTGTCAAGCATTTCGGCGAAGGCTCTTCAAAGTGGCCGGAGAGACGCCGCGTAAAGCGGATTTTAGTGGCAAGGAACCTACCAAATTGCCAGGCGACTGACGTCCCCTGTCGTACCGTCTCAGCGGGCCTCGACTGGCGCTCAACTGCAGCTCAATATGCGACATGCGGCATGCGGCAAAACGGTTCGGGCCCAATTCGAACGCCGCTGCTGCGTGGCATGCGGGTGACATGGAAAATGACTTTTGATTGACATGTTTGACATTTTGCACGACTGGCAAAAATTGCTGGCTCAGACCACGGAGCACGGGCCACGGCCTCGACCACGCCCACCCCCACGCCCACGTTTATTGCATTTTAAATGCGTCAGCATAATTTGCAGCTGTTATTCAATTGGGTTGGGGTTGGGGCTTGCGGCATGGGGCCTGGGACCTGGGTTAGGTGTGCCGCTGGCAGCCATTATTTGGTGTGGCAAATTGAAAAGCTTGCAGCTTTCGGGGGGGCGGGGGAAACCAAGCCACTATCCATTTGTTCCGAAAAGAAAAAGAAAACGTCAAGACTCTCGCCTTCGTTTTGGCCTGCGCATGCCTTCCATCCGGCAAAACAAAGAATTCGCCAGAAAGCTTGCCCGGATTTGTGGGGGAGATACAGCAGAGCACAGAGCACAGAACAGAGAACTCTTATGCCAGTACCCACAAACTTTTGCACAGTTCAATGCACAATTGATGGCAAATGGAATCGGAGCTCCTAGAGCAGCGCCAACAATGGAATGGAGCGAGCATATGAGTGGATTATGGGCCCCAGCAGGCACCGACAACCGATCCGATCCGATTCGAACCAATCCAATGCGATTCCATTTCGTTTGCTTCACCAAATTATGGAAAACATGCTGCCCCCCTTATGGGGTCCAGGGTGGGGTGCTGGCTGCCAAAGGGCCACTAATGATGACCAGAGTCCATTAGCCCGGCCATGACAACGGCTGCCACCCACCGCATTGGCCGTCAACGGGTCAGAAGGACCTGGCCCCCGACCGAATCATTTGAATGCCAAATGCTCAGACCCAGGGCCATTTAAACCTTTCCTTGGAACAATCAATATTCAGTGTTCAGTTCCTAAACAGTCGGGCGGTCCTTGATTCCTTGACGTGGGTCGACGGATTTGCCATAGCATACTTTTGAGCGTCTCCCACTGCCCACTGCCCACTGAGGGCGTGCCGTTTGCCCAATACCGATTACCAATTCCCGTTTAATGCTTTGGAATGCCACAACGGGCCGCAGCTGTTTGACAATTATGCGTTTACATATTAAAATTATAATGGCCGGCCTGCCGGCAGATTGCTGGCCGAAAATCGTAATCGAATTATGGACAAATGGTTGCGCTGCCGCAAAGCCATTTAATTGACTTTTGCGCTAAACAATAACAATAATCGTCATAAACGTGGACATAATGTAATATGTATCGCATTGTCGTGTGGCCTTGCCGTTGCTCCATCCCATCGGCAGGACCCCCAACGGTAGCTGGCGGGATGGCGGGCTGCTGGGCAACTTCCTGGACATTGGGGCACCTGGGGAAACCAACTAACAAGGAGCAACAGAAAGCCATTTGACTAATGGATGTTGCCGCAGCGCCCGGCTGTGCCTGGGCGCCTGGGCGCCAGGGCACCCCCCGTCACGCTCTGGGCCCCGGATTCCGAATCTCTGGCCGGCTTTCAGTAACTGTTTTGCCTTGGCTTTGGTTCTGGCTTTTGGTTTTGGTCCCCATCTCTGGCTCTGGCTCCTACCCCATGGCCATGTGTGATTTTGTATCTGTGCGTCTGCGGAGTCTGACTGCGTCTGTGTGATTTTGCGGATTTTGTCGAAATTACGGGCACGTGACAAAATCAACAAAATTAATTAATAAACTTTGCCAAGAATTTCCGTGGCTGTCGTCTCATGTGACAGTTCTCAGACAGTTTATGCCAGCAATCTGCCAGTGTCTCCTCTGCTCTGCTCTGCTCTGCCCTGTGTGTGTGTGCTCACAGATTCAGATACAGCCACCGATAGATACTCCAATTTGTGTAGCTTTGATGGCTCATGCGGTTGCACAACTGGCATTCCACAGCCAGAACTTCCAACTCACTTTGGATGATGATGGAATCAGTTTGGAAATGCTGTCCATTAAGTCTTTAAGCAATTAAATTCCAAACTCGACAGAACTTTTCCCGGCAACAAGTCAAACGAGTCAAACGAGTCAATCGAGTCTGTTGGCAAATTGGTTTAGGCCCAATCAAAGCACTGCCAAACATTTCTGTGGCTTCCTAAAGAAACGTACCTTCGGTTCGGGCAGGACTAAAGGAATTCACATGGATATTTCTGTTAATTGCCAGCAACATTCCCGGCGTTGATGTCAGCAGGAAATTAATAAAGGCATTGCCTCCGCTGTCTCTCTCGCCCGGTGGCACGATTACATCTGATGCCACAACAATGGCAACACAAGGCCACTATGCGTTTACCTACTTAGCAGCGCCATCCCACGGGCTCACCTTCCGCCACGGCTCCCCCCCTTGTCCAGCCTCTCGACGCTCATCCCTGGGCAAAAAACATAATTGCGCTCTTTTTTATGTGGCGTGGCCGTCTACAACGTTTTCTATGGCTGTCATGTTGATATTACATTGCTTGTAAGCCCCTCGGCCCCTCGCGCAGTCTCTTCGCACTTCGTCTCTTGTTACTGGTGCTGCTCCTACTCCTCCCCCTACTCATCCTCCTTTCGACAGCTCAACATTTTTATTTTATTATGCTGCCTGCATAATAATGCCACGCCCGACGCCCACAGTCCATAGCCCACAGCCCCGCATTCTCCCCCAATTCTCCGCCACTTGGCCCGCCTTATCTGGTGGCTCATAAAAATAAAGCGTTGCGCATTCTTTCACGCCATTTGCAGTTACTCTGATAAGAACTAGAGAGCTTCTTTAGCTTCTGTTTGCTCTGAGACTCCATCTGGGGCAGCTGTGGCAGCCGGGGCAGCCGGGGCAGCCGAGGCAGCTGTGCTTAGCAGACAAGAGCCAGAGCCACAGCGCTGTGAGTGGGTGCCGGGTCAAAGGTCAAACGCAAATGCCTTTTGTTTTGATATACGCCTGTCAATGTTCCAGCGATAACTGGCACCAGGCCAAGTTCCAGCTCTCAGCTCCACTCCCACTCCCAGCTCCTTCTGTGCGTCATTATCAAGTGCAAATAATAAATCATGACAAGCCCGGGCTCCGCAACCGACCGAAAGGGGGGGCGGGCAATGAAGGGAGCTCACATATATATATTAGATGTATTTTCCTTTTGTTTGTTCATTTGTTTGCTCAGCAGATTTGCCACATCGCATGGGGCAATGTGTGTGTGTGTGCCTCTGTGTCCGTGCATTTTCTTTGGCCATTGTGCGGCATAATTAATCATAATTTGTGTGCGTTTTGCGGCAATTAATAATTTGTGTATAGTAGGCCGCACAGCTGACAAAGCTCCAAAGTTGAGTCGAGTTGAGACTCATAAGTGGCCGCAGCTCGAAACTTGCCGGGAAGTACGGGAATATAATTAAATTTAAGAGCCCCCTGATAATTGCGGTCGTTTGCCATCTATAATCCAGCCCCCCAAGGGGAGGACTTATAGTTTCGAGGAACTTTGTTCAGATTTGTGCTCAATAATTCACACAGTCGCATGCCCGGCCAAGGGCAGTCCTATCGATGGTTGTACCGATGGCAAATCTCTCTCAGATTCCATTCTCTAGTTCATCAATGTCAATGCATCTCTAGTCTACGAGGGTATATTGTGGTTTTGTAGAACTATGTAACAGGCGGAAGAAAGCATTTCCTGCCACACAAATTTTAGATCTGGGATCTCTACTTAAATGTATGTCGACAGGTTCACAATTTCAACCACAAAAGTCTTCTTATTCCTTACATTTTCTATGGATGGTTCGCTCAAAGCTCTTCTCAGTAAGGGGTATCCCGTAGGAGACTCTACCGTGCATCCTGGCTGCTGCTGCTGCTGTCTCCACATCTGCCTTTCTGCTTGTGATGTGTTGGCATAATTGAAAAAGTTCAAGTGCTCGGATGCCAGTGGTGAAAAATGTGAATATTTCCCCAGCCTCCATAGCCCATACGCAGCGTTGGCCCGATGAATGCCTAGAAATGTTGCACACCTCCCCTGCATGTTGCCTGTGGGTGTCTGTTTATTTTGAGTTTTGAAATGAATTGACTTTCAAGTGCGCCACAATGTTTTGGCTGCCTGGTTGCTGTATCTACTGTTGCCCCTATTGCTGCTGCTGCCACTGGAACTGTTGCTGCTGCCGCTGCACTCCCAGAACAACAGGCAGCCGCAGCGACAGCAACAACTGAAATGTTGCCGGGCTTTTTGTTTTGATTGCAGTTGGGGAACATAATTTATTGCAGCGCAGTGCCAAAGCAGTGCCTCATGCCTCTCGTGGCCGTGGCAAGTAAAAACAATGGGCCACAAGAAAGTATAGTTTCAGGAACCGAAGCTATTGATACTCTTGTATGTCGAATGTTTCTTTGCGTAAAGTGGTTCGCAGATTATCATCAGATGAGACTTGAAGAAGATTAATCGAACTAGAATCTGTTGAAGCAGAACCCTCGTCTCCTTATTATTAAAGGCTACTTATTCTTCCATCGCTGCCATGCCCAATCATAATACTCCCGGCTACTGTGGACGCCCTGCCATCCGGCTATAACCAGCAAGCAAATTGGAAATAAACAAATACGCCGTACCTTCATCTCTCGATCTCTTTCCCCCCCCCCCTCTATTGCTCCTCCTCTGTCTCGCTCTCACTGGAGAAAATTGCGTGGAAAGTTATTTTGCATGGACTCTTGTCGTTTATTTGAGTTTCGGTTTGTTTTCCCTACTCGGTGCCTTTTTTTTTGCCTGTCGTGGCCAACTTCTGATTTTTCAATTTTCCTGCCAGGGAAAAAACTCTCCTGCCACTTGATGCATTTTTCCCGCTCGCCGGCCCCCGTCCCTGGGGAAGTTTAATTGACTGATTATTTCAGTCAGTAGTTGGCAACCACAGCAGCAGCAGCAGCAGCACTGACCAGTCGATTACTCGTACTTATACGAGTACGGGTATGGGTATGGGGCATCGGGCACGGGTGTGTATTACATGTGTTCATTATGGACTGCCTGGCGATGTCCTGGGGCATGGCATCGACTGTTTGCCAAATGAGCTCGATGAGGAGTCGAAGTGAGGGGTGGATGGAGCGGAGTGGCTATTGATGGCAAGGCTTAAATCAAATGTACGTAAGCCAACTTATCAACAATGCAATTGCAACCGAAAACAATGGCCAATGCAATCAACAATAATTGCCACACACTCAAACACACTCAGAGGCACAGAGGCACGCATGAGCACGCATTCATTCGGATTGTCCCCGAGAATCGTTTCGTTTGTTTGCCTCTCGATTTGGCCAGCTAAGCCGAAATCAATGGAGTCTGGACAATGCATCGATCAATAAAACATTAGCCAACAATGCGACTGCAGATAAGAATATATTGTCGTTCGGTGGGATGAAACATCGTTAAATATTCCACCAGAATATTCAGGAGCAGGCCTCTTCTAACACCACACCTCAAAAGTACCCGAATCCCAGAGAGACTATCCTTAAAACCTTTAACCAACAACTGAAGGATATGCAGCCTGCATTGCTAGAATTGCCTTGAAATCCTTTCACAGTTCTGCCAGAATGTTGTGCTGGTTCGTTCCACTTAATTATGACAGTAGAGATTGCCAAAAATATTCGGGCTATCGATTATTCAAGTCTGGGTCTGCTCCGGCGAATATTAATATTTCCTTTGGGAAGCATAAGAGCCCAACTAAACGCTGGAGCCCGGTCAGCCGTGCCACCTTTCTGCCCCTGGAAGTGTTAACTCAATTTAAATAAATTCAACTATCAACTCGGCGAACAGCACTTCGGTCCCGTCCTCATAGAGAGGCAACGCACGTTTGCACGTTTCCATCGCACGACGCCATAAAAAGGAGATTACCAGCGTGGCATAGCGTTTCCCCCTGTTCCCATTAAATTGTGGGGAGTAGAGCCTAGTTGTGGCTCCAAGCCCGGGACCCGGGACCCGGTCTGGGCCTGGGACTGGGCCTGGGCCTGTCATGTGCAAATGAGCCAAATGCCAGGGAACAACAAAATGTAAACCGGTCTCGGGATGTGACTCCGGCTCTGGCTCCAGCTCCGGCTTTGGCTCCAGCTTCAGCTCCGGCTCCGGCTCTGTGGCATTTTATTGGGGATTCGGTCTTGTTTATGGCACATTTCTATTCATTATGAGTACTTAGGTCCGGACTTGGCCCCACCACGTTTCTTTTATTGCCCTGGCTGCTGATGATGATTTCCATTTTCATTCCGGCCGTCCAGCTGCTGCCCTGATCCGTCCGGATATCCCACATCCTACACCCTCTAATCGCTGGAGTTACACGCAATTAATTTTGCTTTGTAATTAACAAAGGGCTGCCCTGCGAGTATCTCCCTCTTCGCCAAATCTCTTCGCTCTCGCCCACGTTCTGGCACTCTTTGTGGGTCGCTATGTGTTTTTTATGTTTCTGGTTTTTATAGTCCCGTCCGAGAGTCCATATAATTTATTGACAAATTTGCACATTTGCCGGAGGACTGGGACTGGGACTGGGTCTGGGTCGGGAGGGATCGAAGCGTGTGGAAATGTTGATTAGTGCAGTGCTCCGACAGACGCTAATGAGTTCAGTCCAACGAAATTCCAATTTCAGTCTCGACCCAGAGATCTGGAGGCTTCCAATCGGACAAGTCACGCAAAAGGCGAGTCCGCCCACTAATAATAGCCAACGGTAATTACGCCCTAAGACTTTTGTGGGCATTGATGTTCCTCTGGCGGGCTCTTTCCTGTTGCTGCCTCCTGCTGCTGCGGCTTGTGGGCTCTTTGTTGTTTCGAATAATGAAAATTATAAGCGACTTCCGAATTTCATTATCGAAATTAGATGTAGAAGTGGATGTTCTGTTCCTGGAACAGGAGCTGGAAGAGGTCTGACGGATTCTGCGGATGTTGCACTAATTTGTCAACTGGCATAACGATGGCGACAAACGACAAAGTGAAACTCATTGTGGGCGTAACCGGGCGCTGCCACAGCTCTTGGCCTTGTCAAATTCAAATTGACTCATTAAAAATTAAGTTCCTCTGCCCACGTCCCTGCCAGAACTCGCTCCCCCACTTTGACCGAGTTCTGTGTGAGTCACAGAGCAGGGCTGGAGGAGAATCCGGAGCAACGTTAACCAAATGATAAATAGCAAAATTAGATTTGACAGCCGGGCACGGCAGCCCGCGTTTGGTTGCGAGCACAAATTGCAGCATTCATCTTGATTAAATTTCTGGTCCTCCGCTGGAGTATTGGCCTGATTTGCCTGGCTTTGCTTTATGACATTGCCCGGATGAAATCTGTTGGCCGCTTAAAGCTGCAAATTTAAATCTCAGCCGCATTTTCCACTCCAAAAACGCTGCCTTCTTGAGCTGGAGTCCCGTGGCTTCGGCGGACAGGTTGGCCTCTCTTAAAGAGATCAATGCTGCAATTAACTTTAACTCCGGGCCCCGACTGGATGACAAAGTGATTCTGGTGCTATTGTTCATCCGGCTGGCTCATAAATAACATCTTCGCTGCTTGAGTGGCGGCGCATTCTGCTGCACACTTGTGTGTGAAATTTTTTGCGCATATTTTTCATGGAGCACATGTTGCACTTTCGCAGCACCCCGGCAGGGGCTGCAGCTGCCTGGCACATTTCATTGTTCATCAGGAGGCAGGAGTTGTGGCGGGGAGCGGAGGATATGGGGCAGCGCTGTTGCTGTGGGAGCTGTGGGGGCCCTGGCCCTAGCACTGGCACTGGCACTGGCGTGTTAAATCAATTGGGAGCTTGTTGCTGGCTTACTTAGCTTCCGCTTCCGCTTGCAGGCATGCAGCCGTGCTGCGTTGCTGCCTTGCCATGCCACTGCAGCAGGCACCACATGTGCTCTGTGCATTTTCCCTTTGCCATTTTTCATATTTCCACACCGCCCTCCGCGCGGCCACAGACTTGTTATATTGCCCTTTAATGATACCCCAGGAACATGACAGTGGAGTCGTCTTAAAGCGGAAATGCCTCAACGGGCCCTGGTCCTGCTGTCGGCTGTCTTTCTGTCTTGCTGTCCTGTCGATTCTTCGAGTTTCTGCTCGATTTCCCAACAAATAATGCTGAAATATGCCCAAGCTAACTGAGCAAATAAAACCAAACCGAACCGAACCGTTTTGGGCCAGCCGTAAGCATGAAATGAAATTTAAAATAAAACTCCAAGGAGAGGAAAAGGTAGCCTGGGCGGCCATTAAATCCCAAGGTCAGCGTGGCGTATGAGCAATATTTTATTCCATTTACTGGGGTGGGCTGTGGGCGGCCAAGGACTGGTGGGGCGGGGGGTGGGGGGGTTAGTAGACATCTTTGATTCCACTTGGGTGTTCTTAAAAGCATAGCACTCTCTCGCTGTCTCTACTTCCTTCCGCCCTCCATACATATCCCAGGACAAATCGCTTCCTGTAGCCGTGCGACTCGAAGCGAGTCTCCTTTGTCACTGATTGCATTTATGTATATTTACCTGCTGCAATTGTGTGCGTGTTTGTGAGATAGTTTGCGTAGCAGGTAGTAGGTGCTCTGTGCTTTGTGTGCGTATTTGAGTTGGAGAGCGGATTGCCACAATGTCAATCAGCGCCACGCAATCAGTTTATTCTATTTATCAGCCAAGCAGCTGGCAATCCGCTCCGGGCAGACGACAATGGCTTAGCCAAACACAGCAAATCCTTTGTGTATACCACCCCCACAACCAACCCCCAGCCCCACACCAACACCAACACCAGCCCAAGTGTATCCACATGGATTACAAGTATGTGTGTGGGACAGCAAAAGCAAAGTGTAAATAAACAAATACTCGGAGAACCGTCAAGTGGAGCACTCTCGGAGAGCGGCCGGACAGATGGAGCGGACCATCGTCTTGGGCACCTGAGTGGCGGGTAATAAAATGCGCATTTGTGCACGAAATTACGACAGTTTAGAGCTGTTGCTCCAGCTGCCAGCTGCCACCTGGGCAGCCCGGGCCGGTAAACATGGCCCCAGTGCCGAGTCAAAAGTAGGTAGCCAGGTCCCAACTGGCTTACTGTACTGCACGAGTATTGGCAGAGCAGAGCAGAGCAGAGCAGAGTGCACGGCGCGGAAGTTTCCCTCTGTTTGGCCTGCGGTCTCGACGGGGCCAACAAGTTTCGGGCCGAGAAAACTTGTTTTCAATAAGCTGCTGTCGGCTGAAACTGTGTAAACTGTGGAAACTGCGAAAATCAACAGCACCAAAGAAGTTGGCCAGCACTTTGTGCTCTCCACCTGGCGAGCCACACCGAAAGAAAAGAGTGTGGAGTTCAGTAAAAACCTTACCTTTCGAGGTACATTTTCCAATAGAATACCCACCACATATCTGCGAATCGAGCTCCAAATGTGTAGTTGACAAGGACAATCACAATGCCCTGGCTTTGGCGTATGCATCCTTTGTATGATATCATTATTGTGCGGCACTTTGGTATCTTTACAGAGTGTATTCAAGTGTATTTACTCAGCTACCGAGTCCTAGACAGGCAATAAATATGCATGAGTGGCATTAGGAGCCCTCTCTCCTGGCAAGTCCGCTCCATAAACCCATTCTCCAACTCCAACTCCAACTCCAACTCCAACTCTGGCATGGATGCTGGTTGCCAGGGCTGGCTCTGGCTCTGGCTGTGGCTGTGGTTCCTGGGCCATTCATTTATGTTCTGGCAACTATTTTTATTGCATATTTTTCGGGGTACTACGCAAAATTAATTGCACTTGAGCTATGTGCATTTACCGTAATGAGCTCCTTAAAGGGAGTGCTCTGTCCTCCGTCCTCCGTCCTAGCCTGGCCGGACTCCCACTGGGCCGAGCCAGGCGGGATATACAACGTTCGTTCGGAGGGAGCCAAGCGCTTGGCTGCAATTAACTTTAATTACGGCTACAATTGTCGCCAAGCTCCTGGAGCCGGTATCCAGGATCCAGGGGGAAGTTTGCCGATGTTGTTGCTCGACTTGCTCAACAGCTACTTAAATCCGGGCGCTTTTCAATTGTTGCACATATTGCTCATACGCCCCGTAGTGAGTGTGTGGCGTGCCTCTATGCGCTTGAACGCTCGGGCGCTCGGGCGCTTAGCTCTGGCAGCTGCTAATGGAGTTGCACGTGTAGAATTCGGAGCCCAACCTGAGTCCTGGCCCATGCCATAAAGGAACACATATATGTATGTATGTATGTATGTATGGCAAATCACAGCTAATGATGCTGTTGCTACCACGTGCCCCCGAACGCATGGGAGCTCATTAAGCTATAATGCCAACAGGGAGCTCTTTGCTCTGGCCCATTCTGCGGAGGAAGCTTGCAACAAGTTTGCAGCAAGTATATGCATTTTCATTTCACATTCTGTATTGTTTTCGATGTTAATTTGCTTCATTTGTGGCAGCTCTAATGAAAGCGGAACGAGAATAAAGCTTTTCAGTACTTTGAAAGGCCAAAGAAACGGCTTCTCAACCAAGAAGAAACACGAGGCCACAATTAGCCACAAGTCACAAACTGTTTCCGTTCGCACAGTAATTAACGGCGAAAGGGGCTTATGGTTAAATATTTATTAAGCCCCACCAATTGAACATGATTCCGAACTGCAGCCAGCCGGTATTCGCATCTTGAGCCGCAGCTGTCGGGGATCTGAAAACTTTTAATTGCTCAAAAATGCCTGCAATCAGCGACTGATGTTCCGCACCACAGCAGGCGCTGAGCGCACTGATTGAACCTTAATCGCCTGCACGGGGTACCAGCACATACATATACCAGTATTTGTCTACGGGAATATCTGATCTGCTGGCTGATGGCTGTTGGCTGCTGGCGAATGGAAATTCATTGAGGATTTATTTCTGTTTTCCCGTTTATTGGATGAAAAGTTTCATTTAAAATGAATTTAATTTCAATTTTCACTCGTGCCCCGCTCGCTAGCTTTTTATTTTTATTTTCCCTGTGCTATTTTCTCACTTTTCCATCTATATTTTCTCCGTGGTCGTGGACACGCGTCTACACAAAATTAAAAACAAATTAAATTCTTCTTGGCTTCGTCCCACACACACCCAAGGAAAACGCGTCGTCTGTCTGGCTGCGGACCTTTCGAATAGTTTCTAAATTAAAGTTTTCCACGAACCAAAAATAAGAGGAAAAATCTTGGGCAGACAGGCTTACAGAGAGAGAAAGAGAAACCTTTTGGCCAAGGGTGCAGCCAGGGGCAGGGCGTCATTAAAGCAATACTACGCATAGTTTGCCAAACTGGAACCGGAGCTCCAGACCCAGACCCAGACCCCAGCCCGAGCAGGAGCCAAAGTCCGATGGCTGGCAAGAGGTCAGCCAGCCGGATAGGATGTGGGATGGAGGATGGGGGATGGGTCGGTGGCCAACATTTTATGAGCGCCACAGCAAAATTGAAACTTTTGATTGAATACAAACTACAATCTCGGCATAGGACGAACTTTCATTCAACCTGGAGCTCCATCTCGTGATGGGTCTGGGAATGGGTCCGGCAATGGGAATGGGAATGGGGGCATCGTTTGTTTGATTGCCAGGCAAGCTCCTGGTTTACCGTTACCTGACCCTACCTACCCCCTGGCTTCCTGCTGCCTGGCGAGAACCTTCACGCTGCCTTGGGCCCCAAGCTACAAACTTAGTTTTCTAAAATTAAAATAATACAATAAAGATTATATAACAGGCAGGGAATAGAAGAGGCACGCAAGCGAGGCAGCTGCAGCTGCAACTAGGGCCTTCTGCCGTGTGGGGCAAGTTTCAGTGCAATTTCAAGGAAATCTCAACGTATCCGGTGCCTGTGCGGATAGATTCCATTGTGAAAGAGTTTCCCCAGGACCACCAACCAGACTACACGGAAATCTCTAGCACATTGTTTTTCCCCAGAAGCTGATCAATAATTTCACTTTAGATAATGAGGCCAGAGATGATTCTCCAGAGATTGTACTTGTGCCCGGCCCCCCCGCCAAAGATGATGGAGCGAATTCCTTGAGCCTTGCCCTGACTTTGTCCCAAGTTCAGGTAAAGTGTGGGGCCGCAAATGGGGAATTGTCTCCAGCGCTTCCAGCAATACTATTCGCATCATCACAGCTTCCCAGTTTCCCAATATCCAAAAAGGCGAAAGAATGCCCCAATTGGGAGTGGAGTGAGGCGGGGTGTCGGAGTCTAAAGCGATAATAAGGATAATGAAGACAGGAAAAAGTTATGAAATCGTTGTCAAAAAAGCGGCAAGTGGGAAGCAGAGGCAACGGCAGAGGCAGCGGCAGCGGCAGAAGGACACCAAGGAAAGGAAGAACAAAGCAAATGTCTGGCGGGAAATTCATGTTGATGAAAAATGCTTTTCATGCGCGCTGCCATTTGCCACGAATCGATGTGTCTGCCTGTGTGTGAGTGTACATTCTGTGTGTGTGTGGGTGTGTGCTTTGTGTTTCTTAAGCGCTGGCAGCATATTCATGACATGGCCAAAATACGAAATAGGCCTAAGTAAAACCAGCTGAAGGGCCGCCACAGCCACCCACACAAATAGCGACACAGAACCCCCGCATCTCACATTTTTGGCCAAGTATTCGAGCAGGCTGAAGGAGTGGCAACGGGCCTCGAACTCATATTTAAACTCAAGCAAAACAACTCACTCAACCGCACCCACATCTAGCACAGCAGCAGCTGCAGCCACAGCCAATGTTAGAGCTTTAAATGTGTCAAACAATGACCTTGAACGCGTCTCAGAGAGTGGGCCCTGAGTGCTGTTACCGAACAGTCCCAGCAGTCGAGTGCGGCTGTTAGTGTGCAGTCTCTTAAAGCAGAGTCGCTGCTGAGCCTAACAGAGGCTCTGTTAAAATTCATTGATAAGGTTCGCCGTGTGGAAATGCATAACTTAAGTAATAAAAGATGGTAAGACAAAGCACATACTGGCCCATGATTCTGCCAATTAGATCTGCCTGATTTGGCTTCCAATGCGAGTGGCAGGCCCGGACATTCATCATCTTTGGCCATCGGAAATGGGATACACCTGGTCGGTGAGGATGCCATTTGCTGGCACGCTGTTGACATGGTCTTTGACAGTTGTCTTTGCCCTGCCGCCGGCATAATTCTCATTAAAGTTGATTGAGCGCAAAACTTCATTACATGCCGCTCCTGGAATCCCTCTTCCGCATCTTTTTCCCTTTTGCGTGCCTCGCTTTTCCTCTTCACTCCTCGTTTTTTGTGGTTGGGTGTTGAGGAAATTAAATTTTGTGCCCTATAAAACACACAACGAAGCAGGTTAACAAAGATTCGGTGGCTGAGGCCGGGGCAGGGGTGACAAGACATTTGACAAGTGCTTACAATTCATTTGGCTCTTATTAAAATGCTTAACTAACCTTTGCCAACTTTTAGCTGCATCCACAAGCAGAGCAGGGCTGGGGCTGGGGCTGGGGCAGGAGGTGAGGCTGAACTCGATGCCGAAGCCGAAGCTGCAGCTGTCACTGTCGCACGCCCGCTGCAAGGGATTATGTTAATCAGAGACTCTTACATAGCGCCAGCACTTTGCACTTTAACAAGTTTCTGGGCACCGCCCCACCGCGTGGGATCTGGGCGGATCTGGGAGGTGTGCTGGTTGGATGAGGGAAAGTCACAAGGCCAGCGCTGTCTCGCGACTTTCCTGCTACTTTTCCAAAGGAGAACTTTTGCACAAAACTGTAAGCTGGCACTATAAAAGATGACTTCCTTCCTTCCCTGCAAAGCTCGACGGGTTTTCGTGCTCCAATTTTGAATGCAATCTGTTGCCAGCAGCAGGCGGATCTGGGCGGACTAAAGGACAGTCCCCCCTCCCCCTGTCCGGCATTGTCCAATGGCGAAAGTAACATTTAATATAAATTTCATAGCATAACTTTTGCGACGCGTAACAAGTTGCCTATTAGCGCTGGGGAATTTCTCATTTCTCTTTTGGGGAGGCGGCAGCATCAGCTGGTCAGCAAATTAAGCTGGACTGCAGCTGCAGCTGTTGCCGGAAGGCCCGATCGAGGCCAGCTCTCGAAAGTGGCACCCGACGCCTCGTAAACGTGAATGGTCTCGAAGCCAATTTGCAGCTCTGGAGCGCCATCAACTACGCACACACGCGCACGCCTCAATAAATTCAATTTACACGAATTTCTAAAGGAATGGCGATGATGAGTACCTGCGGGGCTGGGTGCGGATGGGTGGGGAAACTGCCGTACAAAAGGAGGAAAATTTCTGCTTCGTCGAGAAGTTTTTGCAGGTGTGAACAGCAAGATAAACACCAAGAGGGAGGGGGAGAGGACAGAGGGCGGAGCAGACCGCAAGTGACGCCTTTATTGGCATCGACATGCATTAGCAGTGCCGCAAATACGAGGCACATACCCGCACGGGGGCAAAAGTCAAATATAACCGCACACAAACCACCGACAGCCCGGCCACCTCCGACGCATGTACAAGAAAAATACCATCAAGAAAGGAAAAACCTCGACAAAAAAGGCTAATTCTAGGGCCGCAGCTGAGGATACCCTTCTGGACAACAATCCGGAAATGTTGATATTTCCACTCCGAGAGCTAAAATTTTAGAAAGAAAATGTTTTCATCTGCTTTTTTGTTTATGGTTTACTTTTACTAGCTATATTTACTTTTAAGCGATGATAGAACGCCGCTAGAACGCATTAGGAGTACTCTGACGCGTTAGGCCCAAGCAAGAGATGCAACAGCTGACTTTACGAAACTAGCCGCCGGCAGGCACCACCGCACCCATATTTTGAAGCGGTCCTGTCCACCTTCAGTTTGAATTTAAACCTACCGATTCTTTCCTACCCACGGAGTGTACTTCCTTCTCCTCGGAGCGTACTTGAACCTCCGCAACGAAGAAGTGTCACATGTAGGACCTCCTATGGACCTCTTTCTTTGTGTTCTTTATAACAGGTTCCAAAAAAAGTATCGATTTTAAAAACAATTCGATGGCTAAGATAAATATTTACCCTCCTTGGATGAGGCACGTAATATTAACAATAAAACCCTGTAATTCTGTAATCTGAACTGGAGACGTGAAATTTGTAACATCAATAAAGTTCCCTGCGAAGCTTTCAAATCTTCTGATCTCGGCGGAGGAGAGATCTGCTGAATGCGCATTTTGGCACAGGAGCCGCTGTACGGATCTGTTATCTGCAGCAGCATGTGGGTCCTATCAACATCGGGATGCGGTGCGGCAAGAGCCACTAGTGGTAGTGATGGTGCTATTGCTGGTGGATCGACCTGCTGCTGCTACTTCGACTCCGGCTGAGGGAGCTCCCGGAGTATTGTATACATGTTTTCTGTGCGTATGGCTAACTCTGGCTGCTGCGACCATTGGAAGTGGACGATGTGGACAGGATGCAGCCTTGTATTTTCCGTATGAGTTTTTCTCCCTATAGTAAAAACATTCTTTTTTTATATACTCAAACCCGGATAATACGAGCTGTATAAACGTGTGAGAGTGAAATAAAGTTACTTCTTAGATGTTTTATATGTTTATTTGTCCTTTCTTTGATGCGCCATTCAGAATGATCTCCATGCTTTTTCCGTGGCCGAATATTCGGTATTTTTCAAGAGTGGTTAATAGGGGTTATCCTACCACAACATTAATGTTATTTACCTTAAATATAGGCATGGCAAACATTCGGTATAAGTCTCGGTACTCACTCCAAAGGGTATTCCAAAAGAGCAACAAGCTAAATTGCAAAAGAAAACTTTTTGTGCACTGCGGGCGTTGTTGCGGTTTCTGGAAGCAGTAGAGGAGCCCTGCCCCATCGAGCCACTGCTGATTGCCAGGGCCCCATCATCAGCCACATGTGTGCCGGAGCTTATTTATATGTGTGGTGGTCTCTGTGTGTGTGTGTGTGTTGGTCTTGCTGCTTGTTGCGTACGTGCAAAGGTGTAAATTAAATTTCAACAACATCACGGGCATGGCATGCCAATGCCAATGAGAGCCCGGATACTTTTTCACCATCTAATGCCGTCTAATCTTACACTCGGAATGTTACAGGTTTGCTTCTGCCTTGGTTCGTTTATACCCTCTAAGTGGCAGATATATTCCTTATTCGGGAACAAGTATTCTATAGAAGAGCCGAACGCAGCTGCCCTTTGGGTTTCTGCCATACATGAACACCGAAAGTTCTTCAAGCGAAATATTTTAAGGGCTTCCCGAAGTCAAAGCCACACAATTTCGCATAGTTACGAGAAATCAAATATGTATCTGTCGGTAGTTGAGGTTTCGGGCAGGCTTACAGCACGCTTCGAGTAACTTAAACGATACACCAAAAGACGCCTGCAACATGGCGGCTACATGGCGGTGCAGCTGGCATGTGCGCGCACTTAATACGAAAATAATGACGGGGAAACAAAGCTGGAGGGATTCGCCGACAAGAGCAGGCCATGACTGAGGGACCAGGCCGCGCCGAGGACTCTTCGCAGCAGAGTGCAGCGGACGGGGCAGAGTCTGTGTGCAGAGTATCCATTTCATTAAATAACTCGGACAGCTGAAAGGTGATCCTATGATCCCATCAGCCATCCCATCTCCCCGGCACTTTGCATACTGGTCCTTTGAAGAGTGCACGACCCCAGGGCAACCCCTTGACATGGCCCACATGGTCTCGTGTACTGCCGTCCCCCATCGAATCCATTGACCAGGTGCAGCGGATGATTAACAGCGAGGAGATGCAGTGACATAATCGATGGCCGCCCCCACATTTCGGCCCGCCCGGAGCGACCGCTGATGAATGGCTCCCAGGACCCCATCGTGGGGCGACGTGGATGCAGGCCAGGCCAGGCCGGGCCTGGCCGATTCGGCTCGTTAAAGCCCCTTAAATATGTTTTAATTGAAATGCATTTGGGCACATCGAACAATCGAGCAAACGAGCCAACAGGAATGCGGCACAAAGGCGCTGCTGCTGACGATGGGGCACCACAGTCAGTGTTGTGCAATTCGAGGTGTTCTCTGTAGATGATCCTTATAGCAAGAGCGGGGAGCTCTGGTTGTATGTAATGCCATTCCTGCCAAGATTTCGATTCCCTGTCGCCACTTCAACTGCTTAAGGATGGCCCTTTCCTTATGCGGGACATCGGACATCTTCGGTATCTTATCCCTGCTCAGCACTGGCTCGTTAATGCTCGATTGCCCCACCCGCACCGCCTGCCGAATTGATTGCAGCGAACGGAGTTGACCAGAAAACTTGAGCTGTCCCCCGGCTGCTGCCTGACCCCCGCACCGTGCGCTGTGTTAATTGGCTTAAATGGCCAGTCGCCACAAAATTCTGCGGGCCAGTTACCAGCAGAGGCGAAATTGCCACTGCCACTGCCACTGCCATCGGCCAGATCGGGCCAAGTCGAGCCAAAAGCTGCTGCTCACTCACCAAATTTCCCGAGGATGCAGCGCATATGCTCGCCTGCTGCTGCTGGTGCTGCTGGGGCTGCTGCATGCATGAAGAATGGCCAAAAGGAAAGCTCTTGCATTCAACTTTGGTGGAAAACAGAGAGGCAGAGGCAGAGGCAGAGGAAGGAAGGCAGCTGGTAGATGAAAAAAATGGCACTCTTAAATTGGTTAGGAAGCGTGCCAGACAGTGTCTTAATTTTCCGCAGGATGTGCGCAATGTCAAAAGCAACGTTTGATAAATGGGCCCCAGGGCCAGGAGCGAACCACCAAAGTCAGCTCCCAGCGTCCTGTGCATGCACTGCATGTGGATACTATATACATATGCACGTGCATGTACGCGTGGGGTGCTCTTGCGTAAGTGTGTGTGCGTGTGTGTGTGCGAGAGTTTTGGACTTGAATATTTATGTGATTCCCCTTGAAAAATGCACACAGAAAAAGGAAAAAGGAAGCGCTTGGAAAAAGTTCGAAGGTTAACTGCTGGACAGTCTCCCCATATTTTGCGATTTATTTTCTGCAGCTGCTTCCGGGAAGCACGGGACATGGAACATGCGACATGGGAAATGGTTGAATCCTTCCAGAGACTGTGAGAGAATATTTGCAGTGCTCATAAATCCCCGCTCGATGGGTTTTAGATACTTCTTCAAGCGCATAAACCAGCCCATTAAATTATATCCCTTGTTAATTAGACCCAAAACTTTAGCATTAATTAGTATTTATGTGCGGCTGTGCGGCCAAGACGGAACCCGTAACCGTAACCATAACCGAGACCCAAAACCCGAAACCCAAGTGTTGCCACTCAAAATGTCGTAAGGATGAACAACAAAGTGGAATTCGAATTTGAATTTGAATTTGAATTTGAGCCAAGAATTCGCATATAATTTGCAGCACGCTTCATTGGAGCGGCAGTGGATGGAAAATGTGGGGCTAATACGATTAGCTCTTCGATTGGCGCCCCGCCATACTCCCCCGTGCCGCCTCGACTATCTTCTGGCACTTGGGACATTTCAATTAATTGCGCATTTGTGGCTAAGCTCGGGATTCAATTAAAATGCGCACGAGATTAAAATGGGAAAACAGATTGCTCTTTACGCACAAAACACACATATTTACTGGATTCAGATATACATATGTACTTGTATTTTGTAATAATTCTCCATTTCCAATCAGCATTCAATTGCAATCAATACTTGTGCTGTCTTCGGTGGAGAATGCCCTCTCTAGTTTTTTTTTCTCTTTCGATTTTCCTACGTGCCGGCTGCCAGTTTGCCGGAAAAGTTTTCGTTTTCGTCGGGAAACTTCGACGCCCTTTTACAAGTTAATGAAATTGGCAACAATTTTGGAGAGAAGACTGGCTGCCAAGATGACAATTGAACTAATTGCTTTACTGGCCCACCCAGTACGTGCCTGAGTGGCGGCTCCTCCGAAGCCTTGAAGGCAGTCCTCCTCCATTAGCAGAAATGTCAGAAATATCTATGTATCTATAAGGTCATAATCATAAAAGTTGTTGCCGGCTGCCTGTGGCCGAAAGTTTCCGATTTTTAGCGAAAATTGGAGTGAAATAAATTTGGCTGAGCGGCAGATATTTATCTTAATTTGCGGCAGTCAACCCCCGCTAAAGCATCCACAAGGAGCCCAAAGAGTTAAGAGTCAAGTTCGTCCCGAAAGAGGAGGCTTCAGCTCCGTCTCCGGCTCCGACTCCGGCTCCGGCTGCGTACTAAATACGAAAATAAAAGTACTTTCCTGTGCTGTGCCCTTTTGTTTCCCCCGGCAAAACATAAATAAATAAATAAACCGCTTTTCGGCAAACAGCCGCACGGCACACAATAAACGCGGAGGCTGCCAAGGGACCAACGCGCGTCCAAATTTCAAGTGGCATGCCCCTAAAAAAGGAGAGCCAGAGCCAGAGCCAGAGCCAGAACCAAATGCGAAAGCAACACAAAAACTTGGCAAAACGCTGGGCCGCAAAGACAAAGCGAAAACAAAATATATATGGGCGGAGAGGCGGGTAAAAAAGGTTGCTGGCCAAAAGGGAAAGTAGCTGTGCCACTGCCACTTCACTCGACGTTCCCCATGCCTCATGCCCCAGAAAAAATGAAAGGAAACAAGAAAGGCAGGCTTATATCAGGGCACCGAATCCTTAAATACCCTGGCAAAGCGATTGGTCGTAACGTCCATAAATTTTTTTGGTACACGCTTTTTATGGGGTGGCTTTTGAATGCCAGAAGAGAGTGCTCAAAAGCCACTCCATTATACTGGTCTCCAAAGAAAAAGACGTACAATCATCTGGCCAGAAACAGCATAACCCATTCCAGGGTATAATACAATTGCGGCAGTGTGGGAACGAGTCGAGATGGCACAGCATGCCAATAATAAATCAGGTCCTGGCCAGGCTCCTTCCCGCAGCCAAGAGCAACGGGCGGCAGGCGGCGGGACTGGCGGGACTGGCGGCCTGGCCCAGCTACCGACATCATTAACGTGCCACATCTTCTGGGTTCGTGCGACGGAGAGCCTCATACTTAATGCAAAATTTAAATGCCGGCGAAGCGGTGGCAGAATTCCATCTCGCCTGCTTCCGGGCAAGGACAAACCCGGGCCGCAAATCAATTTCGCAGTAAGCTGCGAATATGAATGATGGATACTCCGCTGATTCTTGCTCTGATTCCGATTCAGGGCATGCCAATGACCAGCGTCGGAGTGTGGGTGGGGAGGGTCCCGGAGTGGAGTGGAGTGGAGCTGAGTGGCGACATATTTCATGCAGCACGCGGCCTTTGAAGGTCGCTGTCGCTACTCCCAGGAGCATGGAGATGAAAAGGGAAAAAGGAAAAGGGTTTTCCATGATGTTTGACTAACTTGGACATTTATATGCCCCGGCGGACAAAAAATGTCTATATTGCTTAGCCGAAAAAAGACAAAAAACAAAAAAGAAACGAGAATCGAGAATCGAAGGCAAAAAATGGAAAGAGCAAACAATAGGAAAAGGATCATTGCGGGACAAGTATAAAACAATAAATAAGGAAGGCCTTCGGCTTCATAAATATGCCAATGGCCGGGGCCATTAAAGCCTCTGCCCGGCCGCTTTTACGAGTCCTCGGCGAGGGGGATTCCCGGGGACACCTACTCGCACCTCTCGCACCTCTCAAACCTCTCGCACCGAATACTCCCTCCCACGTGAACATTTTCATTTTCGCCCGGTTTCCATTTATGTATTTATGTGCATACTTAATGCTGCCTTCTGGCGTCAGTCTCCTGCCTCCTGCCGCCTGCCTTCTGCCTCCTGCCGCTGTGATTGCCGCATGTGTCGAGGCTCTTAAGTGACAAATAATTAACAGCACTTGTCCCGCAGAGAGAGGGAGAGCAGCGTGGAGTAAGTGCCCTCAGAGACTGTAGACTGTAGACTGTAAGCCGCCTCAAGGATGCCGTCTCGTCCGTCCTTCCGTCGGAGTGCTCCATAATCTGTTTAATGTAATTTGCAATTTATATTAACCTATTGGAATTACATTGGCAGCAGCCGAAGCATCACAAGTAATGAAAAAAGAAGTAAGTTAAATCCCCCCCCTATCATCTGCTCCTTTTTTCCCTTTCCTTTCCTTTTCCTGCTCCTCAGGACTTTCTCAGGGCCACTTCCGTTTCCGCTGGGAAGGCGCGGAAGTAATTTGAAGTCGGCGCATTTCTTTCTTGATCATTTTTAATATGTTTAATGGAAAACTCGGTTTGCACTGCTGCCTTTCGGCCATCTTCTCTCTCAACAATCTTAGCATGCGGATGTGGATATGGGGCTGCAGATGCGGATGCGGATGCGGATGGGGATGCCGATCCGGATGCGAGATGGCAAAGAGTGAGTGAGTACCTCGACAGCATCGATTTCTCCTGTGTATCAAATGCATTATGAGCGTGATTTATTCATAACGGTGCGCGGCGAATGCAAATTTTCGACATGTAACTGCAATTTGCATACATTCTTGCCACTGCTCTTTCCTGCAGCATGCAGCAGCAGCGGCAGCAGCGGCAGCGGCAGACACGGGACGAGTGACGAGTCATCTAAGCAAAAGACTGGCATACTTATGGGTGTGTGCCCCATAAAATATTGTTGCCAGAGTACATGAAAATGGTGGATGCCCCTCCACACACGCACACACAGACACACCACACCGATGTGTGAGAAAACACTTTGCCAGCGTCTGCTACAGTCCCCTCTGTTCCCCTGTTCCCCTGTTCCCCTGCACCTCTGTACCTCCTCGGAGGCTGTCGCATAAACGAGTTTATGTTGCAAGTTAGTACGCGCAATTTGCAATTTGATGTTCCCATCCGCCCCCGCCCCCGCCACCGCCTCCCGCCTGCAGCTAGTATCTGTACAGCGTATAAGTCTCTGTCTGTGTGTGGCAAGTAACTCGGCAATCAAAATTATGGTAATTTGGCAAGCTCGACTGCGTGTCTTTGAGGGCCCACTTAATCTACTTTATGGCCCAGTGCCGCAGGCGGGGGACAGACAAGTTACTTAGACGCGATTCCTAGTTCGATTGTCACAGCTCCACAGAACTGTTAACGATCCAAAGGCAAGGTCCTTAACTCTCGGTAATGGATTTTTAAAAATCTCTCCGACTGCGACTCACCGACCTCATCAGGGCAGCAGCTGCAGCACGAAATTAAACTGCCATCGCGTCCGCCTGCCCGTAACTGATGCGGCAGGCGGTTGCAACGTCGATTGCTGCAACCGAAATGCATTTAGCCTCCACTCAACGTACTCTGGCGCACGTGGCAGCGCCAGCCAGCCGCACATGTCCGCACAGAAGTACACACATTACTCGTGCAAAACTGAAACACAAAAGCAACGAAAAGCCGAATGGCAAATGGGAAAATGGGAAAATGGGAAAATCGAGTGCAACAAGGCGGCAAACAAAAAGCCAAAAATGCCATATTCCATATGGGTGCAACATGTATTTTTGAGAAGTGCATGCCTCACAGCAGCGGCAATAACTAGTGCAACAGAAAGAACCGAGTGGGGCATGATTGACGTGACAATGCCCCACGCACGCACACCATCAAAGTGCACTCTACACACACACACACACACACACACACACACCACTGCAGAAGCTGGAAAATGAAAAACCAAATTGTTAAATAAATATTCATGCACTGCAGTCGAATGGGAGACTCTTCTTTTTTGTCCCTCCTTCCTTTCAATACCCTTGCAGAGGGTACTACCCACGAGTTCTCATTGCATACAAGGAAGTATTTTTGACCTTCGAAGGTAAAAGCCCTAGTCCTAGTCCTGAGTATCTGTGCATTGAAATCGAGTCCATTGTCCCTCTTTCTTAAGTGGCCATCTTCTCTGGGAGGACACTAATACTGAACCACCTATAGGTGGAAAGGCATTCCCGATTGAATGCATTAGATAATTCCTCATAGACGTGGTCCCGTCTTTTCTGAGACTTTGCCACCGAATTACTTGACGTCGATCTGCGAAGGTTGGCTCTCCTCTCTCTCCTCTCTGTTACCTCTACAGACTCTGGTGCTCTCTGCCCCACATAGATTATCATCGAAATACTAGATACTTGTTTCAGTTGAATCCCATCAAATTTTATTGAAATACTTACAACTCCAATATCAGTTTCTGATATCTGCCATCCGCAAGGGTATTTGCAGCTCCTTTTCCCGGATGTTGCCTTACGTTTTGCTTATTGGAATTGTACTTTTTTGTGATCTTTTTTTTGTGGCACTCGTTCCGATTGTCGTGTTTGCATTGACTTTTTCAACAGCCCCTGCCACGGCCCGCCATGGAAACCGGTAATTGAATAAAGCGCCCGCTGACATACTCGTAACGGCAGGGCTGGCAGGGCAGAAGGACTGGCAGTCGAACAATGAATTAGCCGAATAAATGTACGGCTTAAAGGCCCGGCCAAACGGCACAAAAAACGCCAGAGATCCCTTCCTCTGGCGGTGGCTTACGGGGACTTTTCACTGGACGACCCTTTTCCCTTTTGTGGGTTTATCGGGAGGACGGTGATGGTGACTGATAAGCAAAAGGGTCGCAATTAGTAGGAGTCCTGCTGCTGCCTCTGGAGCCGGTTAATATCGAACTGGTGCGCTTTGATATTGGAGCACGTAGCGGGCCAAATAATCTGGGCAGGCTATTAAATTTCATGGGACGGCTTCGGAGCAGTCAGCAATTGGCATTCTCGGAGCTCGGATTGGTTTCTCACAAAAGTTTTCCCCATTCGATACGCATGAAAATCAAACTACAATTAGAAGCAGGGTCCAAAGACGAAAATCTGATTCCCGGCCAAAGCCAAAGCCAGAACCAGAGACGGAGTCGGCAAGTCATGGAGTCGTTGCCGGGGGCTGCTGCCTGCCCATTGAGGCATTAAATGTCACACAGATACACACTCACACGCGGCCGGACAGGACGTACAGGCGGGGAGGGGCAGGAGGGGCTCCATTTGTTTTTATGCTTATGCAGCAGAACGGGCCAGAGCAGAACTATTCTCAGGGCAGCCCCCCTCCTGGTTGCTGGCAGTGACGCATCGAATTATCTGCGATCCGGGCTTAGCTAACAGCAGGATAAATATCCTGCAGCCCAAAGGACAGTAGTTCCATCAAACGGTTGGCGGCAGGCGGCAGGCGGCGTCAATTTGTTTAATATTTAATGCACAACAACAGACCAAAGACCAAAGCAAGTCCCAGGGCCAAGTCGGTGGCCGAGGGCACAACTTTTTATAAAATATCGTCCGGGGTCGGTGGCGGACAAGTTTGTGGGCTTTTCCTTTTGTGGGCTTTCCCTTTTGTGTGATTTATTTAGTTAAGCTGTCCCCAAATCCAAGCAATGCACAAATCCGGCCCACAAATTATGGAAGCGGACAGCAGAAGCCAGTCGGGGTCCGGGTCCGGGCTTCAACTATTTCAGCTTCATTTCGAATGGAGATGGCGAGTCGTCGTCTGCCCGTCTGCCCGTCTGCCTATCCGCCTGCCTGACTGCTTGAATGAGACGCACGAGCGAGCAAGACCAGGACTAGGCCCAGGAGGAGGAGCGGGACCCGTGCTCAGGACCTAGGTGATAGACGCTTGACACATGGGGGTCCGAGACCTTTGCCAAAGTGTTAAATTGGTCAGCACTCCAGCGTAAGACGGAGTGTGTGCCCATGGCGACTGTGGACCTGCGAACCTGTGATCCTGTGGGCCCATCAGTTTCCCAGCCACTCGAACGCCTCAAAGAAGGAGCTGAGACGAGAGCTGGAGCTAGCATTTCACTGCAAATGAGTTAATTAGATGATTTAGTTGGCGCGTTTTTGGCGCCACCAAGCCACATTAATTATAGACCCCAGGCGGAGTGTATTTCCCCTTGAGCTCCACATATTTACACAACCATTTAATCAGCCCACAAACCGAGATGTGCCTCGGGGGATGCCCACTGCCTCCTGATTGCCGCCTTTCATGTCCCCCCCATCCGTTCGGGCTCGTTAAAAGCCGCATTCAAACGTTTTCCAAAACGCGTATTAGGAAACCTTTTAGACGAGTTCATTAATCGCAGCGGTTCTGTGGAGGCGCCACTAACTTGGGGCCCTGCCAGCTGTCTAAGTGGTTTGGTCGGCGCACGAGAGTTGCAGATGTGGGATGCGGAAACGAGGGAACGCATAAGGACAGTGTCTGCCAAGTGGGCCAGCCCACACTTGCATTGCATTGACCATGACCGTGAACTTTGATGAGGCCCCCGCCCGCCCTGGGCCCTGCCTGATGCCTCCTAATGATGCCAGACAAACGTCTCGAAATGAGCTCACACCGGGACCCTGGCCCCCATCCCCGCATCCCCGCATCCCCACTGCATTCCCACTTGAGCCAATGCTTTTGACATTGCCCATCAGCCGCCCATCAGTAGGTAGCCTTGTCATAAGCCCACTGTGATGCAGTCTGCCGACGAGATAAAGATGAAAATCTTTTGCGCAGTGGGCGGCCAATTGTCCTAGATGGTACTGCGATTGGGGGTCGGCACGCCTGCACCCCCTCCCTCCCTCTGTGACCCGCCGCGTAAGCTGCTTAAATTGCAACAGGCAGGCTTCAACTGTTTGGGGGGAAATCACTCGAGCTTCGCTTTGATTACCGAAGCCAAACGGGAACTCGAAAAAAAGCAAACCCGAAAAGATTCCAACAATTGGCCAAAAGTTTGAGAGGGGAAAAGTTTTGTTTGTAGTCCCGTCACTGGGTGTGCTTTACAGCATCCAACCGCTGACGTCAACCAAATTTTTAACTTCATTTAGAACTCATTAAAAACTTTGGCATAATTGCATAAATTTGCAAAGTCAATGGAAACTTGTCCAGCGAAAGGAAGCAGCTACAGCTGAAGCTGTTACGGATGGTACGGCGCTATTGAACGGACGAGAGGCGGTGGAACCGAAACTGAAACTCGGGCTTCGACGGTGGCCCCTTTGGAATGACGGAGCCGTTTTGTAAGGTCGTTAAACCTATATTTGTCATTCAATCTGTATTTAAATATTTTTTTAATCATGACTTATTCGCTCTCAATTTCCCTTTATCAAGGAATCAAAAGTTTCTTGTGGGTTTTTGTAAATCAAACCACTGTTAACACAAACTTTCGATAAGTCAAATAATAGGGGTCGTGTGTGAAACAGAGACCACAGCAATAACAGCAATGCGGGAGCTTTCTCCTGTGTTAACATGAACAGTAGCACGCGCCCGAAAAGAATGTTAGACTAACAGTTAAAGCTCCAGCTCTATAACGATTGAAAGCTCGCAAAGCTATGGCTTGACTTAATATAAGTTTAAAACATTATAGGCAAAGAGTTCTCAAGGCCCATCCGTTCCAAATACCCATCAACCAAACGGAAATCAATTGGAAAGCCTTTTATTTAACATGATTTTAGTGTGTAATTTATTCATCATTTAAATGTTCTATAATTTATACATATACACGAACTATTTACTTTCTTTAAATATATATAGTAGGTATATATTAGTTCAACATTTATTGTTTCTGCTTGTGTTCATTATTAAAGGTTGTCGTTGCTAAAAAGATTTATTTGAGCCACATCATAAAGTAATGTTGCAGTAACGACCACAGGCAGGCAACAATCAAATATATGTATGAATCCATGCAACTTGATTTAATTTAGAGACAAAGAAAGAAACAATTACTAATAGTTCTTTGTAGTTTTTTTTCATAGATTTTCACTTTAAAATATTTGCTGCATTAAAGCAATGCGTTTTGCACTTATATTCCATTGTTTAGTTGAGTTGCTGTACAAATTGTTCACATGGTTCGGTGCACGGTGCAGGGTGCGGGGTGCTAGGTGCAGGGAACCCCCTGGGGCGGGCGAAGGGGGCCGCGCTACGGAAGGAGCGTTTTTTTTTTAATACTTGTGCGAACTGGTGAAACGTCTAACGCAGGCCTGCATGATTGCAGGATTAAAGAAGGGGGGACAATCAGATGGATCAAACGAAAGTAACACACAGAGGCAATTTGTTAATTTTTGTTTTGGAATGCTACGATTCTTTATGCGAAAGTAGTAAGAGAAATTATATAAACGATTCAAAGAGCACACACTTAAAACCTAACAAAAACAGTAAACTTTAACAAAGGATCGACTGATTGGAAAAGAATTACAGGACAGTGTGTTGGTATTTTATACGAGTAGTATTTGTGGTGGTTAGGCAATTCTAATTCAATTTATGTACATTTCAAGGGATTGGTTGGGTTTGATTTCCGACATGCTGACATGATTTCGACGCGATGCTAAAACACTCATTAAAGTAGATTGCTCGTTTTGACAGTAGATAGTATTTAACTAGTTATTGTTATTGTTTTTGGCTACGCTTCGGCTCTCTGTGTATACACAAATCAGGATTCAACGTAGATAGATATTATGTATGTATTGTGGGTTCATGTATATATAGACGCATACACAGCGGGGATATTGCAGGAGGTGGGGACGCGCCGCACGATGCGCCGCCGCCAGCTTAAATTATGAATGAAACAAAATTTTGGACAAAAATCAAAAACAAAACAATAAACAGAGTCTAATGGCGGGAGTCCCTAGGGTAGAATTCAGCCAAGATGGAGGCTGGGATACGCTTGAGCATCTCCTTGGGGAAGATACGCAGCAACTGCCAGCCAATGTCCAAGGATTCGAAGACAGTGCGGTTCTCGTAGTTGCCCTGCGGAAAAAAAACCAATTCATTTGAATGCCCATCAAACAGCAGGAGACCTGCTTGCGCGACTCACCTGCGAGATGAAGTTCTTCTCGAACTTGGTCAAGAACTCCAAGTACAGCAAATCGTCGGGCGTCAGGGCCTCCTCACCCACGACAGCCTTCATGGCCTGCACGTCCTTGCCGATGGCGTAGCAAGCGTACAGCTGGTTGGAAACATCGGAGTGGTCCTTGCGGGTCATGCCCTCGCCAATGGCGGACTTCATCAGACGTGACAGGGATGGCAGCACGTTGACTGGAGGGTAGATCTGTCTGTTGTGCAGCTGACGATCGACGTAGATCTGGCCCTCGGTAATGTAACCAGTCAAATCGGGAATTGGATGGGTAATATCGTCGTTGGGCATAGTCAGAATGGGGATCTGAGTGATGGAGCCGTTGCGACCCTCCACACGACCGGCACGCTCGTAGATGGTGGCCAAATCGGTGTACATGTAACCGGGGAAACCACGACGGCCGGGCACCTCCTCACGGGCAGCGGACACCTCACGCAGGGCCTCGGCGTACGAGGACATGTCGGTCAGGATGACCAGCACGTGCTTCTCGCACTGGTAGGCCAAGAACTCGGCGGCAGTCAGGGCCAGACGGGGCGTGATGATACGCTCAATGGTGGGATCGTTGGCCAAATTCAAGAACAGGCACACGTTCTCCATGGAGCCGTTCTCCTCGAAGTCCTGCTTGAAGAAGCGGGCCGTCTCCATGTTGACACCCATGGCAGCGAACACAATGGCGAAGTTGTCGGTATGGTCATCCAGCACCGACTTTCCTGGCAGCTTGACGAGACCGGCCTGACGACAGATCTGGGCGGCGATTTCGTTATGGGGCAGACCGGCAGCCGAGAAAATGGGGATCTTCTGGCCACGGGCAATCGAGTTCATCACATCGATGGCAGAGATGCCAGTCTGGATCATTTCCTCGGGGTAGATACGAGACCAGGGATTGATGGGCTGGCCCTGGATGTCCAGGAAGTCCTCGGCCAGGATTGGGGGTCCCTTGTCGATGGGCTTGCCGGAGCCGTTGAACACGCGGCCCAACATGTCCTCCGACACGGGGGTGCGCAGAATATCGCCGGTGAACTCGCAGAGGGTGTTCTTCGCGTCGATGCCCGAGGTGCCCTCGAACACTTGCACCACGGCCTTGGAGCCGCTGACCTCCAACACCTGTCCGGAGCGGATGGTGCCATCGGCCAGGCGCAGCTGCACGATCTCGGCGAACTTAGGGAACTTGACCTCATCGAGAATGACCAGGGGACCGTTCACACCAGACACCGTCTTGTAAGCTGTTGGCGGAAAACAGTGAAGAAACCAATGGAAAACAAACGTTTAGAAAATTCCTTCCTTGCCATTTCCCAATACCAATCAGATTTCTCTATTTTATCGTTACTCCGTAATTGCAACAAAAAACACGAGTCTAGGCCGCCTGCTCACATGAACCCCTTGGAGAATCTGATAAGAAGGCAACTGTCAAAAGAGAGGTATGGGTGGGAGGGGTGTGGGGGAACTTATGTCAGCTGACTGCCCAACTGGTTTTGGCCGCGGGCCACGAGCTGCAGTGGAAATCTTAGGAGAAATGCCAAGTCCAAGCGCAGATAACACTACCAGTCAAGAAATAAAAGCCAAGATAAATTATTCACAAAATACAGTTGGACACACTGTCAGATAAACTAATTAATAGCCAGCAATTACAAAACTTGCTTACAACCACAAATTTAACTACTTTTTCAAGCTTTTACTTCGCCCTCCTCCCACCCCGTTCGCAGTCAGGTGCCTCTGGTTGCGCGCTTTGAATGGCAAGTGCAAACAGCTGATCTATGCTAGTCATGTGACGGCGAAAATTTTCAATAAAAATCCACTCATCACTGCGGACGGGCTCTAAAGTCACGTTTGCCAGTTACGATGGACCAATAATCCCAGTCCGGATATTTTCGTGACAATTGGCTGCTTTATGGAGCAATTGTAAGCTCAATTTGTGGGTGGGATAGGGTTTTATTGATTTTTCGTTGTTCTGCTTTGCACCAGATTCGTACAAACTGTCATGGCGACCCGAGAGTATTTTTGGCAGAAGCAAACTATGATTTTGAATGCATTTGTTCAATTAGAATACTCACTCAAACGGGGCTGGGAGATAAAGTCCCGAGATACGGCAAGGACATGTTCCTTGTGTGCTTGTTGGGCGTTCATTTTGCACAATGAATTTTCTTTCTACACCGACTCGCCTCTACCTTTAAAGTGCACAGCAAATTTCGAGCTGCAAAGAAAATATTCAACTTTAGCTAGACTGTGTTTTCACTTGCTCAGTGGTACTAAGAGACAGATTGCGTCGAGCAACACATACAATTTTTCAGCTTCGAATAATACTGAGCGACACAAACGCACAATTTTGAGCCTGCGAAGTGGTTGCGAGCACGAAGAAAAATTACTCTGGAATCGAAGTCTGTGTAAAATTTGTTGTGACGTCACGTGCCATCACATGACTCTAGGGTTGTCAAATATGCGATGATGTATCGATATATATTTTTGTGACAATATATTTGTAGGTAGGGGATTTAATGTTGATTGGGACATTTTTGTGGAATATATGATCAACGGAGGTACTTTTCAGAGTTTAGGGCAGATCGACACTATTTTTCCGTTGTCTCACGTTGTTAATTTAGACATACCAGCGACTTTTGATATTTCTTATCGATGCTCAGGGTAGATTAGTGAAAATATCGGTACTTTTGTGCGATAATGGAATATGATCTGGCGGCCCCTGAAGTACTTGAATGGGAAAACGGCGAACTGGAGTTAAAAATTGTTTGGAATTTCATCAATTGAGAATGGCTGGGCCCAGAATTCTCATGGAAACATACGCGCCATTCAGTACACCAACACATGCATATGTACAAAAGCACCTCACTAGAGCCATAATTTGTTGATTAACTAAACAGTTTTGCACTTGTATCGCTCCTGAGACAGTCCGCTTCTCGGCATGTCCGTCATGACCACAGCATGACCGTCATCTGGCGATGAGAAGTCTGTCAAGGCTCTGGTGCCGGACATAAGGAGTGGCAAGCGGATTGACAGTACGGCCATCTTCGGGGAGCCTTAATGCCGCATTTTACCGTTAAATTCCGTTACTCGATAAAGTGGCACTTAAACGTAATTTAACGGTAAAATGCGGCATATGAAGCCCATTTTCCTCATCACAGACTCCACCTACGCCACGCACATACACAAGAAGCGCAAGGACTCCGAGAATCGCCTCACATAGCTGTGGTAGAAGATCGTTCTGCAAGGAGGTCGCTGCTTGGTAACCTTGATCTGCTGTCTTGCTGTTGATTTTTTACGAGCTCTAGTCGCATGATCCCGAGCTGCACGAAATGCACATCTACTATGCCTCGTTGCAGGCTAAAAAGAGCATGGCCGTCTACCAAACGTATGTGAACGTCAGGAATGACTAAGAACGGCGTCATTATTGCCGGCTACTACGTGGAGGGCCCTCTGGCGAAGATCATTCTATCGGAGCCGGAGGAGATTGTTCGGAGCTGCCCCTCAACATGTCCGCCGACATTAAGACACAAACCGTCGATCTGTGTTTCTAGAGCGAGAAGACAGCCAAGGGTGATGGGGATTCTTGCGGCCGAGATCCCCAAGTATCATCTTCTGGCCACTTCCGATCTTTGCAGTAAGTACTAAATTGACTATTACCCAAAATAGTCAATGCCAAAAATAGTTCATTTACGAAAATTAACAGAATGCACAAATTTCGGTACAATTAACCCATTGTCGACCAGTGGGTACTAAACTAAACTCCACGAAAATTGTAGATCTTGAAGAATTTTAGCGAAGTTCAGATGAAAGATATCGTTGAGTCTTTTGTAAGTAAAGAGAAAGGATAGAATGGATCTACAAGAACAATTTACAAGCAGTATTATTTTCCGCAATTTAGCTCATGTTGTTCAACGCTTTAAAAATATAGGGGGATTAACTGGGTTAACTTCAGTTGATTCATCGGTAGATATTTGAGGTTCAGCCGATATATATCATCGATGATTTTCTAGTGATTATTGGAAAGTTTTTTAATGGAACGTTTAATTAAATTATATTAGTTGTTTATTTGGTGCACACACAAAAGCGGTTGCAAGCGCATACAGTGCCGCACCGAACGCCGAACTGAAGCTGAGGACAGCAGAAATCTCGGAATTTTCTCGAAATCCATCCGCCCGCATACCGTGGCAACAAAAACAACTGCAGCGGCCAGCGAGCACACAAAGAGGACAGCACCATTCCACGCATCGCACTACAACCAACGCAAAACCAGTTTCCCGTGCGCCTCTTTATTCGATTTGCATTGCAGCCCCCCGCTCACGCAAACTCTGCTGCGGCGGAATTTGGTGCCACACTAAGGGGCGTCTATAGCTTCTACCGACCTCGCGAGTGAACTGCATTATGATGGTGGAGTCCGACGGTACTGCCGATGCAACTCGCCGCCTTAACGTGAAGAAACAGACACTGGACGATGCGTACGCAGTGCCCGCCAACTTCCTCGAAATCGATGTGGTCAATCCGCTGACCACCATGGCGGCGGGCAAGAAGCGCTACACGGACTACGAAGTTCGCATGCGGGTGAGTAGTGGCAGAGGGGCGGTGCCGATCCCATTGTCGCTGAGTGTGCAAAAATTGCCCAAAACAGTTGATAACTGTTAAATGTGTGTGTGTGTGGGAGCGAGGGACGGGGCTGTGATTGTGTTTGCGTTCGTGTGTCCGGGTGATACGCCTATTAAGCCGAGCGATAATTATTAGTCACAATTGCAGTCCGCTGGCACCGATCCGGCCCTTGAGTAATTTGATTTCACTGTATGGACTGTCAATGCGGGTTCTGTGCCCTCGAGGAATTTTTTATTAATCCCAGCTTTTCCTCTGTTTTCCTTCCGGTTTCAGACAAACTTGCCGGTCTTCAAGGTGAAGGAATCGAGTGTGAGACGGCGTTACAGCGACTTTGAATGGCTAAGAAACGAGCTGGAAAGGGACAGCAAGGTAAGCAAATCGTAATCCATCAAAGGCAATATTGATAATACCACTATCTCTCTGATTCTTAAGATTGTGGTGCCGCCACTGCCGGGTAAAGCCTGGAAGAGGCAGATGCCATTCCGCGGCGACGAGGGCATCTTCGACGAGAGCTTCATCGAGGAGCGTCGCAAGGGCCTGGAGGCGTTCATCAACAAGATAGCCGGTCATCCCCTGGCGCAGAATGAACGCTGTCTGCATATGTTCCTCCAGGAGAATGTCATCGACAAGAACTATGTGCCGGGAAAGATACGGAACACATAAGGAGGCGGCGCCGAAGACGACAACAGAATCAATAGCAATGCAATGAAGCAACAACTCGAACGAACAAAACCGTTACGAACTCTATTAGGGAGTATACCCGATCCGTGTGTATGTGTATGTGTGTGTGTGCTTAGCAAGATTAAGAAGAAACGAAGAACTGGATGGGAGGGACGGTCGAGAGAAGGAGCGTAGAAGTAGAAGTAAAGGAATCTGTTTATTATTCGGCGCAGGCGGAAGTGCAGTGGAAGCGGAAGTGTAAGTGGACTTCACGTCGCTGTTGCTGCTGCTGCCGAATCTGCTGCTCAGTTAATGTTGAAGCATTGAGAGTTTTTAAATGCTAAATTCAAGTTTATATGGTATACATACATTATATACAATATATTATACAAACAATACATATATTTACATAATAGTGTACATAAAACATACATACCTACCACGCCCACTCAATGATTGACGTGTCCTCTCTATCCCCCAATGCAAGTCCCGTTGCCAAATGTCTTGGCAGCTCCATTCCCCCGCCTCTGAAGCGGGACCCCAGCCGCCCCCCGTCAGTGTAGTTGTGCGAAATTTTTTGAATTATTCTTGGTTTTTCGTCAAAATGCAGCAGTAAGAAAGCAGCAAAAGTTATATGTATACCCTCCCTCGTCCCAAGAAATGGAAACGTCAAACTAAATGAAAATTATTGAATATTTTGAATCAATTTAGTGAATAATATTGTACTTCGAATCAAATTAAAATAATTAAAACAACAAAATCGCCTTTTATCAGTTTTGATAACGATTTTAAAATCGGAAATTGTTGAAACTGCCGGCGAGGCGCGGCGCGTCATTGTGCGCAGGGCTGCACAATCGCATGCAGGCAGACTGTGCGAGTGTGACAGATCTACGGGTGCTGCTCGAAATCTGCTTCGCCAACCCTGACGAGTCGTGTGTGTTTTTTGTTTTTTATTTGTTTTTGGCATGGACTCGGCGGATTCTCCCACAAAAACGCAATCCAGCGAAGATGAAAACTACAGCTTACTGTGCCAAGCCCACGAACAATTCAACAAGTAAGCCTCCCGCAATAATTCCGCAGCTACAGACCCGGCAATACCTGTTCCACACCCTTTGCAGCACCGAGTACGACCGCTGCCTGGAGCTCCTACAGCAACTCGACACGAAGGGCGAGAGCAGCGGACCCATCCTGCGGCACAATCGGGCCGTCGTGAACTTCTACAAGAGCGGCTGCACCCAGCACGCGACGCTGCTGCAGGAGCTGGAGGAGCTGGCCACCGACGTGAAGGCACCCCAGGGTATGGGCGAGGCAGGTGGCGGGCTGTCCCTGAAGCAGGGCGCCAGTGCGGCTACTGTGGCCAGGTACAACAAGGCGGTCATCTATTACCACCGGCACATGTATGGCACGGCCCAGGAGAAACTGGCTCCTCTGGTGGCCAGACTGGAGGCGCTGGAGAAGGCCATGTCTGCGCTGGTGGCCACCCTTCAGCTGCAGCTGCTGCTGGCCACCAACCAGCTGAACCGCGCCGAGGCCTTTCTGGACTACTTACAGTACACGCTGAACCTGGTGGACAAGGCGCCGATCAGCAATCCCGATGAGGTCGTCCCGGCGACAGCCACAACCGCCGCGGCCACGCCCAGTACAGTGGTGGCTGCCCAGGGCTCGGATGCGGCGGTGGCACGCGTCGCGGGGGACACCAGTGGCAGCCTTCAGCTGTTGCAGCTCCTGACGCATGTACTCAATCGGAAACCGGTGGTCATAACGGAGGACGGGACGCCCCATTACGCGGCGCTAAGGGCGCAGCAGTACTACATCATGAAGGACTTCCAGATGGCCGCCAAGCAGCTGATGCGCATCAACAACGAGTGCACTCAGGCAGGGTAAATCCTTGAAAGCAGCCAATCCTACAGCTAGAGCTAACAGCTGTCCCTTCTCTTGCAGCACTGTAACTCCCCAGCTGAGCACCTGCATTGCCAACAATATGGGCGTCATCCACCTGAGAGTGCGTCACTATGCTATAGCGGCGAAGTTCTTTCAAAACGCCCTGATCTTCGATAAGCAGCTGGCATCGAACCTGAGGGAGAGCACCCTCCAGACGATGAGCTCGGCGCACTCGTGTGAGATCCTGTACAACCTTGGCATCGCCTTGCTCCATCTGCGCCGTCCAAAGGATGCCTTTCAGTGCCTACTCGTGCCCGTCAAACAGTTCCACAGCAATCCGCGACTCTGGTTGCGCATGGCCGAGGCTTGCATCATGGAGCACGAGGCAGTACGTTCCGCATAACCAATCCATAATCATGGAGCTAATTTATTTGACTTTGCAGAACCTGGCAGAGAACGAACGTCAGTCGTTAGCTGGAGCCGCATCCCCGCCTTCACCCAGGACATATGCGTAAGTGCTGCCCTGACTCCAGATAAAAAATGGTTGTGCATTTTGTACCTTATATTTTCCACTGTCCCACAGACCGCAATCTGCCGGCGTGCCGGAGCCAACCTTAGAGTTTGCGGCTCTGTGCCTGCGCAGCGCTCTTACCCTGACGCTGCACCACAAGGCCAGCTTTCATATGGATGCCTCGCAGGAGGAGACCCCTGAGCAGAGGGAGCACGCGCATCAGTCGTGGCGCCAGCTGCAGGACAATAATTTTTGCAACCCATCGAAACCGGTCAGCCTGGAATCGCTTGAAAACATGCTGGCCGCCATCTATGCGGCCCACAGCTTCGTCTCGCTGCGCTTGGGGGACCATGTGACGGCACTGGACATGGCCGAGCACCTCCTGCGGGGCGAGCGTCTTTCGGATGCACACAAGTAACCATTCCTCGATTATTATCAGATTTCTGATTACTAAGCCACTTCCTGTATCCACAGACTGCTGGGCCATATGTACGCAGGCGAGGCGCTGATGCTGATGGACAAAGCTGCGGAGGCACGCGACCATCTGGATCCGACATTCGTCAGCTCTCTGGACGCCTTCGACCTGGAGACGCGCGACTGGCAGCTAAAGTCGCTGGACGCGGCCCAGAATGTAGTGCGATACAACCTGGCCGTGGCCATGACCCTGCAGAACGACTACCAGCAGGCGAAAACCTTTCTAGCCACACTCACCCACTCGATTGTGAGCAACAAGGCGGTGGCGCTGGGTCGCTATATAGACCTCAAGCTGGGAGCAGCCGACAACGCCGTTTCCGCTGGAGCGCTCAGTTAGACAAACAAAAAATTGTGTAAATACAACGGAATGTAAATATAGAGAAATCAAGTCCTTGACCGACCCGGCCGAAGAGTTTTCACTCGCACTTTTCATCTGGAATTTTTTGCGCTTTCGGCCGTCAACAATTGCTCGACAAACCATGTAAAATCGTGTAATTACTCTCGCTATAAGTAACCTCAAGATATTTAACCAGTTAGCGATGAATAGCCGACTGGTTCTGTTACTGTTAGCTGCTGGCGGCCTTGTCGACTTTGCCACATCGAATTCTGTGAGTGCCACAAACCAGTCAGCTCAGGAGAAACACTTGCTATGACAATGCCTTTTCCCTCCCAAGCTGAATCTCGTTGGCAAGCACAACTATCCGGTGGAGCAGCACAAGCTGGCGACCGGCGATGGCTACATTCTCACCATATTTCGCATTCCATATTCGCCGCGTAATGGAGAGGCGCGAGCACACAAGGCAGTTGTCTTTCTGCAGCACGGTATCACTGGGTCCTCCGACGACTGGCTGCTCAACGGCCCCAGCAGTGGGCTGCCATTTCTGCTGGCCGATGCGGGCTTCGATGTGTGGCTGGGCAACTCTCGGGGCAATTCGTACGGACGCGCGAACAACGGACTGGATCCCAAGAAGGCAGCATTTTGGGAGTTCAGCTGGCACGAGATCGGTGCCCACGACCTGCCAGCCCAGATCGATTACGTGCTTGGGGTCACGCACCAGCCGGCGCTGCATTTTATTGGTCACTCGCAGGGCGGTACCGCCTACCTGGTGATGCTCGCGGAGCATTCGGAATACAATGATAAAATACTGACGACAAATCTGCTGGCACCCCTGGCCTTCTGCAGTCACATGAGGTCGCAGCTTATGACGATGGTTCTGAAGGTAGAAGAGTACATGGTCGAGGGGGAATATAGCCCCGGTAGCCTGACGCAGCACAAGTCCTCCGACGCATTCTGTGCCGCCCCGTTGTGGAAGCATGTCTGTCAAGACATCTTGTTCACGCTCATTGGTGGAAAATCTCCTCACATTAAGGTGAGTAGGGTGCGGTGTCCTCGAGGGCATTGGATAACCCAGCTCCATACCGCCGCAGAAACTCACCGCGAAGCTTCAAAAGACTGCGACGTCAGGGTTCTCCAACAGGCTGCTAAAGCACTACGCCCAGGTTTTCAAGACGGGACGCTTCGCCAAGTACGACTATGGTAATGCAAGGAATCTACGGGTTTACGGTACGAGAAGGCCACCACTCTACGCCCTGAGCAACGTTGCTCCGTTAACAGTTAACATGTTCTACAGCGACAGCGACCAGTTGCTGTCGGTCGAGGATGCTGAGACACTTGCCCAGCGGATTAGTGCCATTCAGCATCATTTGGAGGTGGAGAACTGGAACCATTTGGATTTTCTTTACGCCACAAACGTGGTGCAGGTCATCTACCGAGATCTTATTCAATCAATCCGTGACCATAATCCAAGGCTCATCTGATTTGCATGCTACTTAAATACATGCCGTAAAAGGCTTGCTCTTAATCCTCTATCCTTTTAGTCTCGAACCATTTTCTAGAGGAACTACAACGTATAATAGCCAAGGTTTCCATATACTTTTGTGCCTTTTATACCCTTGTTTTGCTTTACTATTGGCTCCTATAAGAATTGTGATTCTTAATACGAGTTTTTCCTCAAAGTCTGTCTAACATATTGAGCTATCTAACAAAATCACAGAACATTTTAAAATATCGGTTCACCCTTTATTAAGCCAAGAAATGGCTGTCCCGTGCGTCATGTCCCGTGCGACAGAGGCTTAAGTTAAACCTGTGTTTTCTTAAAATTATAACCATTTCAAAGGGACATCAGTGCACAACATTTATCAGAAACTCGCATCAATATATTGCCTCAACTTTCGCTGAAATCTGAATTTTTTCGCCAATTGAATTCCTTGGTTTTTTGCAAAGTACTCGAAAGCAATTAGTTGCCAAAAATCGACCTTGGCAGCAATTAGAGGGATAATCAAGAGCTACTTTATAATAGAATAATAATTTAGAAACTCCTTCATATTCTGACCCATTTTACCACTTGCAATGTGTAATCAGAGGCAACCAGATGGATTCTTTTGCCAGAGACCCCAAAGGAATCTTTAAATATATATACATATATTAATGATCATGTGATTCCATCAGATTAATTTCGTATAAACCGTATGCAAAATGGCAAGAAAATAAATAAAAATAATTATGCCAATCATCATTTTCAGCACGCAAGAGGCTAGAAAGGTAAGGAAACTCTGCGGCGTAATCCGAGGCGTAACAAGTTACAGCGCCTCACGCCAATCCGTCCTCTGAGGTCCGGCCTGCCTGGCCGATGGCCTTTGCCACCCCTTGCCCAGTAATGGCCATTTTGCATGCGTGCCCAGGGTGCTACCCCCACGAAGACCAGGAAGCCAGGGGGTTGGGTAGCTATAGCAACTTTGGCAAACAATGAGGTATGCGCGCCCACTCCCGACCACGCAGGCGGCTTGTTTACTTGCCTACCTCCTTGGCTGCGGGGCTGTGGCTGTGGCTGCAACTGCAATCGATGTGTGGCAGAGGTTTCAGTTCCCATTTGAATTTCGGAGCTTTGGCATCGGAGTGTCGGTCCTACGGCTAACTAGATCATGTGCTTCCTCTCGATCCTGGTGGTGGTGGTGGTGGCGTGTGTTACCATCCTCAAGGACTTCGGGACCTGCTCTCTGGCGGGCGTAATGCCACCATCGTCGCCAGCGCCGGCGCCCACGCCCCACACGTTCCGTTTCCAGAAACCGCTGCAGTGCCTCAAGAACGAGTTCTACAACCTCAACTACTTTGACTGTGTGCCGTGCAACGAGGCTGGGGACCCAGGAAAACTGCAGCCCGACAGTGAGTATGGCGACTATTGATCAAACAGAGACCCTCCTGGTCTCTGAGTATGGGTTTGAATTGGTGTCACGAGGGGGGTGCTGCCCCCACCCCATGGTCTGCCTCTAGTTTGAATAATTCAACCTTCCCCTCAGAGTTCTCCTGCAAGTGCCCTGCAGGACATATATCCATCTACGAGCGAGGCAAGACTTGGCCGACCTGCGACGAGATATGCTCCACATCGCCGGACCGAACCGAGAACTGCACGTCGGTGTGGCTGCCCCAACCAAAGCCCGCCTCGTACTGCAGCATGCAGTACCTCAATGCGACGTCGGTCTTCGCCAGCCAACTGCCCATCCATCCACTGATCTCCGGCATCATCCTCACCAAAACGAATCCAGCCAGCAACAGCAGCGACTGCCAGAGCTGCGATCAGACATACAACTTCCGCTACCAGGACTTCTGCCTGGCCGATGCCCTGCTGCGCCCCTACCTCCACTACAATGCCTTCTGGCAGGCCACCACCAGCCCGCGGACGAGCTCGAATGGACCGACCCACTTCGGGGACCTCAAGTTCGTGGCCTTCTTCTGCCTGACGCTCAGGAACGACACCGCCTGCCAGCAGCTGGCCAATCTGTGCGTGCTCTCGCACTACTCCCTCGAGAAGCACTCGCCCTGCAGCGCCTTCCTGCTCACCCAGGTGTCGGATGTCGTGATGAAGTACGCCCATTCCGGGGAGCAGGTGCGCTCCCTGCAGCCGTTCCTCTTCTACAAGAAGGGGAAGGCGACCAAGGACCTGCTCTCGAAGACCCTCCAGCTGGCGGACCGCCATCAATTGCAGCTCTTCAGCACCACCTTCGGCCTGGACGGAGGACTGAAGCGTTGGGGACCATTCACCCTGGACATGGTTAATCTTTGCCAGCAGCCGGCCCCGTCGCTGCGACTTGCCCAGCCCCAGGCCGAGGCGGAGGTGTCCTGTCAACTCTCTCTGGAGCGGATAATAGATCTGGCCGGCCAGCAGGCCAACGATAACTACCTCACGCTCTTCCTCAACTTCAGCAGCAACTGGCAGTACCTTCTCCACCAGCTGCCCGTGCTCATCGAGACCCTGACGCCAGAGAACCAGGTGGGATTTGATCCATTATAGAGTACATTTTCATGACCATTTTCCCCTGCAGCGCCCGCAGCAAGAAGAGTGGCAGCTGGTGAAGCGGTTCCAGCTTATTGCCGGCTTGCTCAGGGACAATCGCCACCACCAGACAGTGCCGCACTACGAGGATGGCCACAAGCTGCAGGTGTATCGCTCGCTGCGCTACGTCGAGGACCTGGAACTACACTACACGCTGGACGGGAGCCACAGGGATCGGGTGGGGCTGCCCCTGATCCGACTCCGCTATCGCCACATCGAGTTGGCGGGGAATGCCTCGCTCGCACAGACCTATCCGTTCCGGATGAGGGTTACCTACCAGAAAACGGAGCGTGGATGGAAATGGCTGATCCTGGAAGTGGCTCTGCCACTGCTCCTGCTGCTGGCCTTCTCGGCAGCGGCCTTCCGCTTGCAGAACCTGCGACGCAGGCGGCATGCGGAGCTCTGTCAGGCCAGCAGCCTGTGGGAGTTCCTGCTCCAGCTGGCCAGCAATGTGGCTTACGCCTTCCTGGCCACAGCTCTGCTGCTGCTGGCCCTGCACGCCTCCACTCCCCACCTGCTGAAGACTCTCATCTATTCCGGGTGCGTGCTGCAGCTGATGTTCCTGACTGTCCACCTGTGGCGATCCAGCCAACTGGAGCTCTTCCTCATCGACTGGGAGCGGCCGCGCAGCAGCTGCGAGGGCCAGCGCCTGAATCTGGACAGCTCCTCGCTCTGCTCCAGTGTGCGCACGTACGTGGCCGAGAGCAGCGTCTCCGCCTGGCGCATTCTGTTCACGGCCAATGCCTGGATCCGCCTCAGCGTGGCCCAAAAGTACTCCACCCTGGGACAGGTTTTCACCCTGGTGGCTGTGTACCAGCTCTTCGAGCGGTACACACATGGGGACGTGGGTCTGCGCTGCTGCCTGATCTCGGGCAGCTACATAGTCTCGTATCTCCTGCAAGTAATGGGACACCGCCTGCTCACCGCCAATCCCCTGCAGAAGTTTATCGATCTGTGCAGTCTGGCCAACATTTCGCTGTTCTCGCTGCTGGAGCCTGGCTTCGGCTACTACATCCACGGCAGGTCGCCCCATGGTTTCGCCGATACGGACATGTCTTCCATGATACTGCAGCTGCAGAAGACACAGAACATGTCCGGGCGTCGTGGGCTGCTCATGGACTCGGACAAGCAGGCCTACATCATTCTTCCGCCAAGAAATTTGCAGTACGTTGAGGGAGAAGGAACTTCTGCAGGATTTCACTTATCCTATATTTGTTCACAGCATCTACCTGGAGCGCCTGCTGTTGCCCTTCCAGCGCAGTGTCACTGGCAGCCTGTCGCAGACGCTGCTCTACCAGAAGGACATCATTCCCAGCATCGACGGCCAGATAGAGCGCACTTCCATAGCCTATGCGAGCGTGAATCGCTTCTTCTGCGCCTTCATCGATCATGTAAGGGCCACTCCATCCATGTTTAGAGGTCTCCTATCTCTGTTCTACTCTCTCTTGCAGGCCATTAAGGATATGGACTACATCATCAAGGAGAAGTCGGTGGTGGAAAAGTTGTTCAACTGCGAGATCGACAACTACATTACGGAGAGTGGGTGGCCCTTCAAACCATTTCCTATCACGCACAATTCTCATAGTTTCCGTTTCCAACTGCAGACAAGGGAACCTTCTACATTGACGACTCGCTCAGCTTCTCTCGCGTCCTGCTGCTGGGCAACCATGTGAATATCTTTGTCCTGGAGATCCTCCTGCTGCTGTCCATATTCCTGATGACCTCGCATCTGCTGATTGCTGGGGCTCTGGCTTGTGGCTTCAATATGGTATGATCACCATTGAGGGGTCGGAGGAACTTTACTGATCTGATCTCTCGTTTTGTGACAGGTTCTGCGACACATCTTCCGCTTGTGGGTGCGCCGTAATGTCTCGCGCAAGACTCTCATCGATGAGCGGTTCCTGTTGTAGCCCCAGTCGGAGGAGCAGCATCTGCACGAGGATGGATTCTTTGCCATTTAGAAACACCAGAAACCAGCTATGTTTTTTGTTTTTCCATTTGATTTTGCTTTTATTTTATAATCCACTCGATAGTAAGTAGTAGTACACATCCATATACAGTGATTAAACGTTAGTTATCGGTACCATAAAACTTATGTCTCTAAAAAAAAAAAAATTAATTTCAATAGTTTCACAATAAACATACAAACACATGCCATACCGTACCGTACCATACATACGCCTATGCTACTCACGGTCTAGATCTACGTAGTACCTCTTCTGTTTGCTCGCTTCACACATTACATGGTAGGTATTATTTGATTCATTTCTTATGGTTTGTTAGGATTTATAATTTCATTTGGGGCCCTCAGCAGCCCCTCGCTTATTTCTTCTATGTGGCATCGATAGGAGTAGCAGCCAGCACATCATCATATTTATCATCTAGTTTAAGTATACCTTCTGTTTCTGTGTGTGTGTGTGTGTGTGTGTGTCTCTCTGGCAATTGAAAACGTTTACGAAAATATTGACCATAGGCGATTTCGGTGTTTTATTTTATTTTAGTAGTTTTTTCTTTCCGTTTATATGAATATATATGAAAACTTGATTCTGTTTTGGATCTATTTGTGATCTGTTTTGTGATCAATGGTTTTATGTACAGCACTGGCCAGAGGTATCCATTTTGAGTGTGCAGTGCATTGCGTAGTTGTGTGGCGGCGGCTGCTGCTTGGCCTGTCGATCGATAGTTAAGAATTACTTAAATCGTACATGCTAAAACGTCAAACGTACAACATTCAAACATCTATACTGTGTTGCCTAATCGGTAATTAAGGGTTTGATTCATCTGACCTGCGAAACTTGGCTAGAATGCAGCCGAAACTTATTCTCGAGTGTCTTCTTATACGGTATACAGAATGTATGATGTTCTAGGGCTTGGGACATTAGATCCTACTGATGGATGCTGGATGGGTTATCGGTGTCGATGGCTATCGTACACACATCAAATTCGAAATGATGTAGAATTGCATTGCATGGTTACACTCGTAACATATATAATTATAAAGATGATAATGATTATAGTAATAGTAATTGATGTTAGTAAATAATTTGTTAATTTTTGTTCATCTTATTGTTTTATCGCTATCACAAAAGTAAATACAACTCCAACGCAGAGATAATAATGCTGAACGGGGGTCAGGGTCAGGGTTCGGGGTCGGGTCGGGGCGGGTCGTCTATCAAATCTATCAAATAAAGATGAAAGATGATGATGATTGAGAGGATGATTTTTCACTCCAACTTGGAACTCACTTCACAGTACATATCTAGGTTTAATCTCTTACATATATTATGGGGTATACATATTTCGACCATCGTATCCTCTCCTCTTTCTAAATTAATGTTTATGTATACTCAACACTTACGATTATATTTATGTACCTAATCATATCTCATCTCAATTCTTCAATGGAGCGACTCTTACAAATATCTAGAACCATTGAACGTAAGAAAAATCATATCAAATGACTTGGCTTCGGCTATTTACAAATGCGGATTAACACTAGATACTAAAGGGGGAACACCTATGCTGGGTTTTGTTCGTTAGAGAGCTTTGAAGTACCGGCGTGTATCTCATGTTTTCGGGGGGAAGCTTCTGAAGTTTCAGAATATAGAACGAAGACTACGGATATAGTAGGGGGAGTACGGGGATATGTGTGGCTTTGTGGCATTTTTAAAGCCCAAAGGCGGCGGCATATGCGTGCAGAAGCTGCAGCACATAATCGGCGCTCTCCTGTATGACGGTGCTGCCCAGGCCCTGCGGCCGCTGTAGCATATCAAAGTCCAGATCCGCCTCTATATCAAAGCCCGTATGATGCTGCTGCTGCTGCTGTTGATGTTGCGGTTGCTGCTGCTGCTGCTTCCCTGGCTGTTCCACTCCTAAATGCTGCACAGGCTGCGCCGGCTGGCTCGGCTCCTGCTCGTCCATGCCCTTGCGACTGGGCAAAAGCTCGTCCTATTCGTGCACATTCCGCCGCGCCCGTTTGGGCGGCAAGCAGGCACCACCGTTGTCGCCCAACGAAGCCGAGCCGCAGCTCTTGCGTCCATTCTCGATGGGTGACGGCGAGCCAGCCGCGTTGGCCGCCGCCGCTGCCGCCATTAGGGCGGGCGAACAGGAAGCGCTGCTGCCCTTGCTCAGCTTGCCCTCGAAATTGGGCAGCCACTTGGCCAGTTGCTCCTCGAAGAAGTTCTCCAAGTATTTGGCATTGGTGTACGTTTTCGTGTCCTCCTGGCGGGAAACGCGCGATCATTAGTTGTCAGTCGAATTACAGATGATCGATAACACTCACCTGATAGAACAGATATGTGTTGGAGAATATCAAGCGCACGTCGGTCACGAAACCAGCAATATCCTTGTAGTGATTGGGACTGGAGGGATCCAGACGTGTGCGTATCACATCCAGGGACATGGGACTGCAGAACAAGAGCATTCTTAGATAAGTGACATGCGGATAGGGGACGGATTTCAAGCCCTACCTGGACACAATCTCGTAGTAGGACGTGTTGGCCGGCGACTCTGGTTCACGGAAGTTGAGACTCTGCTCGTACTGGCAGTACAGCTCCAGGCAAATGCGCTGCAATATCCTCAGCTGCAGGCTGCTCAGCTCGCCCGGATGGGCCGACTTGTCGGCGGTGGCGCCCTCGTTCTTGGTCAATTCCTTGAGGTTGACGCACAGCAGACACTGCCAGCTCTCGCTCTCGTCCGGCAGCGAGCTGATCGCGGGTATGTGACAGTTCTGGTGGAACACCTTGGGGCACTTGTCGCAGCACATGAGCTCGCCCCCGTCCAGGCAGACGGCGCACCAATCCTCGTTGGGGTCATCTTTTTGTTCGTTTTTATTATTAACTGATATTATTAGTTTTTCATTTGTTTTCAGAGGGTCGGGTCGGATCGGATCGGGTCGGGGCAGTGTGTGCGTGTGTGTGTGTGTGTGTGTGTGTGGGTGTTTTTGTTTTGTTTATTGTTTGATTCAATTGTTAGTAATTTATTGTTCGTTTCAATCGTTGATTGCGCGTTTAGATTGGTGTTTCGAAAATCGAGTTTTATTTTTGGAATAGAAATAAAGAGAGCAAAGGTTATATGAGAATTTGTAGAATTAGAATTTTCATTTCGATAAACCAAACCCCAGGAGCACAGAAAAAATCCTTATGCCAAGACAAGAACACCCATACACCATGAAAAGCAGTACCATCGGTAATTCCTCGGAAATAAAGAACTCAGAGCCTACCTTCCTGCGTGTTCGACAGGTCCGTGGAGCTGTGCACCTGCGGCGAGGTGGTCTTGGTGCGGCCCTCGGGCAACACTTGCACCCCGTTCGAGTCCAGCTTGGCGATGGTCGCTATCAGATCGTTGATGGAGTCGTCGCGCACCTTGTCAATGGGCTCGGTGAAGTCCTTGGTGTTCTGCAAACAAAACCAAACGGAGACCGGTTAGCATAAGCCTTTTCGGGCGATCCTGCTGGCACTCACCTCATGGGTGCTGGGACTGGGCGTCTTTGGATTTGTCGAGGTGACGTTGGAGAGTATCGATACAGCGGGGCCAAGCCCTAGGACGGCGGCATTGACCAACGAACCATTGCCAAGGCCCGGCATGCCCGGAACGCCCAACCCCAAGCTGGGCGGAGTGCTGTTCTTGAGCGTGTTGGGGGACTTCAGGGAGATTTTAAAATTTTCCGATGTCTGGCGGCCATTGGCGAACGGCAAAAGGGGACCCTGCTGAGAGCACACTGAAAAATAGACGCGGAATGAATACACAGTTCTGGGGAGGTTCTGGGGAGCTCCTGGGGGACTCACTGTTCGACTGCTGCGCGGACTGCGGTATGTGCCACTTGGCCAGGCTGTGCATGCCGCCGCCTAGCTGCGGCGACGTCTGCGGTGGGCCGGTATTAAAGCCAGCCTGGCTCCCATGAAACCCCAACGACTGCAAGAAGCGGAAAGGAACAGTTTTAGTCTCCGTTTGGAGGTGGGTCTCTCCTCGAGGCGCGGCTTACATTCTGCATGGGATTCTGCATCATTTGTGGGCGCTGCAGCGACCCGGGCGACGGTATCTGGCCGCCTCCGCCACCTGCTCCGGCCATGGCCGCTACGGCCGCCTGCTGGGCATGGCTCGCCATGCGCTGGTACTGCGACTGGAAACGCGCCGCATTGCTGCTCATGAAATTGTTGTCCCTGGGCCCGCCTCCGGGACCGCCGCCGCCGCCCTGCGAGAAACCCTGCTGGCCACCCATGAAATGCGGTCGCATCTGCGGTCCCCCCATCTGCTGGTGGGCTGGCGAGGGACCGCCCTGCGGCCCGCCCGGATAGCTGGGCGGCCCATTGAAGCCCATGTGCCCGGCATTGGGGCTCTGCGCCGCCTGATTGTTCAGCAGGCCCCGCAGGCTGATGTCTGCGAAGGAGAAACAACGAAATAAATCAAATAAGATGCGCCTCAATGTGCAACCGAAACACCTACCCATATTCTGCGGATGTGTGGAGGAGCTTACGTGCGGCTGGCCGTGTCGCTGCAAGCCCACCGGCGGCATTCCCCCAAAGCGAACTGCGAAAAAGGAAAGAACGAAATTATTTAAACAGCTGCCCCTCAGGGAAAACAGAACGGACCACTGCACTGGGTGCGGGAACCGAAGGGGAATGAAATAAACAAACAAAAACATATCCTACCCTTACCTGGTCCATCGCCCGGAAAGGACCTGCTCATCGCCGACAGATTGTTGAACTGCTGCTGGGCCGCCGCACTGCTGTACATCGGGGGACCGTTCTGCGGGCCAAAGTTGACGGGCGGCCCGTTGGGCGAGAGGCCGGCGGACATGCCCGGCGGCAGGCCCGGCCGCAGGGGCGGCGCCATGTTCGGGCTGGGCGGCTGTCGCGGCGGCGGCTGGGGCGTGCCGTTGGGCGAGGCTGACGGGGGGTACGGCTTGCCATCGACAATGATGATGCCCAGCTGGGAGATGACCTTCTGCAGGTCGGACACCTGGTTGAGCTGCACCTGGATGCGCACGGGTATCTCCGGATTGGGTATGTCCGCCCGCTGGCACTTGAGCTTCTGCAGATGCCGCACCAGCGACTTTTTGCTGGAGAGTATCGCGAAGTCGCTGCCCTTGTCGAGGGCGTTCTGCATGAACTCGATGCAGTGGTCCGTGTTGTCGGAGAGCAGCTGGAGCGTCTCCTTCTTCTCCACGAGGACCTTCAGCTTGCTGTCGCAGACCTCGTTGAGGCGCATGATCAGCTGCTTGCCGCGCGTGTTGACCGTGTTGGTGATCTTCACCGCCATGGCGGTGATCTCCTTGATGAGGTCCTTCTTCTTGTCGTGTATCAGCTGCTGCCGGTCGTCGATCACCTTGGTGGCCGACGAGAGCAGGAACCGCTTGTAGTTGATCTCGGAGACGAGCGTGGAGAGCGCCTGCCGCGACTCAGTGGCGATCTCGTGGGCGAACTTGTACTTGTGATCCCGATGGTCGCTCAGCTGGCAGTCGCGGCACGTGAGCTTGTCGCAGGTCTCGCAGAAGAGCGACAGCTTCTCCTGGGTGTGCAGCTGGCACATGTGCAGCTTGTCGACGCCGGCCGTGCCGGCCAGCTGCTCGTTGTTTGCCTCGTCCTTCGGCTTGATCGTGTGGTCCTTGGTGATCTTGAGGCGCTGGTGCGCCTGCACACAGCTGTCGCATATGTACTCCGAGCAGTCGACGCACCACGACGTGGCCGCTGCCCCGTCCGAGCAGCTGCTGCACTGCACGATGGTCGCGACGCTCTTCTGGCCGAGCTCCGAGCCGCTGCCGTCGCCGCTCTCCCCGGCCGTGCACTGCTCGATCAGGAACTGGTTGTCCACGATGAACTCGTTCTGGGAGGCGTTGTCGCACACCGGACAGTGTATCAGCGGCGGCAGGGAGCGGTCCACCTCCGAGAACTTTGTGCTCACGCACTGCGAGCAGGCCACATGGAGGCACTCCAGCAGCTTCGGACGGTCGTTGGAGCCCAGCAGCTGGGCACAGTACACGCACTTGAACAGCGTGAACTTGGCCGAGGCCGAGGAATTCGACTCCGACTGCAAAGGAACAAGATAATCGATCTTTAATGCACAATCTACACTCGTATTGGATAAACACACCCGCCCGCCCCCCAATGCTATCTGCCCAGTGGCTGAACCCCTCTCTCGATAAGCTCTAATCAGGATCATTGCCACTTATCGCGCAGCACACAGCTCCAGGCCGTGTAAGGACAGCGCTTTCTCTGGACTGCAGTGCGGTGGAGTGGGTTCCTATCTTATCTAATCTAATCGTTTTCCATGCAGATAAGGCTGGTTATTTCAGGGTATTATCAGGCTAAAAATATGTACCTTAAAATAAATACCTCCCTCTTATGCTTAATAAATTTTATTACATTTAAAGCCAATTTCTAGACGTTTTTTCTGTGCAAAAAGACTTTTTTCTATAGGGAAAATGTCCAAAAAGGATATGGAAATGTTTTTCGGAGTTTAATCACATCAGCAGTGGGCACATATATGTTTCGTTTACGGATTATCGTCTACAGATGGTCCTTTCCAATTTGTCTACAGTTTCGGGGATATTCCCTTTTTCCCGCTGTGGATTATAAAAGAGCACCACATCACCATCGATGTGCTAGTAGATAGCATAGGGCTTCCCAATCGGCTTCCCTTTCTCTGGAAAGATGCTCCTTGGCTGTCCTTTCGCATATCGCTGTGACTTCTCTGTACCTTTTGCATAGCAACCCGATCGCATCGACCGCAGTCACCGATCTAATCACTTCGTAAATTCCTCGAAAAGACCTTGAATTCATTTTACGTAAATACGAAAGCAAACTCATAAAACTACAACGGAAAACGGATAAACCCTGTAGAGAAGTTCTGACGCTTGGCTACACGGGTGGATAGATCGGGTACTCCTACCTACTAAATAATTTGTATATCTTTCGACACTTAGCAATAATCAAGCTATGGCCACCCTTGATATTTATTATCGATTCGACACAACACAGGCTCTGTTAATTAATAGATTTATAGCCCCATTTCAATACTTTCAAGTACAATAATTCCTCTGAACTTGCAAGTAATGCACAGGTCATGTTTTCTTGTGAATTCTCTTCACATTTCCAGCAGAAACTTTCCAGTTTCGACCTTTGATCACCAAGAATCCATTTAGATTATATGAAAAAGTGGTTACACAACGTTGCAGGCCTTATCTCTGGCTTATCTGCTTTTGTTGTGATTTATGACCGGAAATTACATTTAGTCAACTCTAGGGAGAGCGAGATTATCTCACAATCTGCTCTCGTCCACAGCATTGCCCAGGCACTACCGGATACAGTCAGAAAAAATTACAATAAAAAGATAAGAAGTTGCACTTTTCTTGATTTGCAACACACAACATCTGGTCCCTGTTTGAACATGAAGGCATGACAATGTGGACATTCTCTGTCCATAGCACCAATCAGCACTTTCGGATGAGCGGAATATTCGATATTTGGCTCGTACTCGAATGCGAGAGCCTTTTGCTTGTCTCCGTTCCAAATTTCATTATTGATTTCGTTCATCGCGTGCCTCTTGTGATTGAGATTCACGCAATTGTGACATGCTCACACGCACTTTTTCGTTGTCTTGTTGGATTCGTTCATCGGTTCTTTCTGCTTCTGCGCATGTTTCTGGCATTATTCATTCAACGGACAAAATGGGCCACCAATAAATGGTGGGTGGTGGTAGGAAGATTAGAAATAGTTAATAACTTATTCGCATACCTACTAAGTATACAACAAAAATTTCATTAAAACCCGTCGAGCCGTTTGGGTGGAGTTGATACACAAACACCGCGCTTTGCTGCGCCTAAAGCCTAAAAAAACAATGGTGATGCCAAGGATCTCCCAGATAAAATGATAAGCATGAAACTCAAAACATCCTTGTTTGGGTTTCCCTCCGCTTTTCCCCGTCTTTCACCTCGAATATTATCTTGTTCCTGAAGTCTACGTTGAGCCCGAGTCGTTTCACGGGCTGCCTCTCTCTGCTTTCGTGTTTGAGAAGCACGAAGCCTGGCCATACTAGCTGAATTACGGCTTTTTCGGGAAAGATTAGATCTTCTGCGCAGCGGCATTTTCAATAATAAATGTTCGAACGATAAGCACAACTAACTGATACTCAATAAGAGTATATGTTTATATTAGACTGGGGACGTGTGTAACACCCAGAACGAAGCGTTTTCAACCTAATAAAGTCTATATATTCTTGATCAGCATCAAAAGCCAAGTCGATTGAGCCAAGTCTGTCCGTCCGTCCTGTTTGACGCTTAGCTCTTAGAGACTTTAGGAGCTAGAGCAACCAGCAGTTTGTATCCAGACTAACTTCGAACTGACGTACGTTCGAAATTATGCGATGATACCATCGTTATTCGTGCTATAAACTCTTTGTTTTATACAATTTCCATGTAAATATTAAATTTGTTCTCTGGGTGTAATTAATCGCAGTAGCTTCTGCTCTCGGAAGGGAAATTAATAGTGCTTCAAGATAAAGCTTGGCTCTGGTATCCAGCTTTTGGGGCACAGAGCTCTCTCTCTATCTCTCTCTCTCTCTTTCCTTCTTTGGGGATGCTGCCTGCTGTTGCCAGCCAACGTCTCTGTCGTCTCCGAATAGTAGTGACTGTCCCAAAGCGAAGATTGATTAGTTTTATCTCGAGTTGGAGCACATAAATCCAATTGATTGATTATGGTTGGTGCTCGATAAAGATTGTTGCATTGGTGGGCGAGTGTTTTACATGCAGCCATCGCTGCTGCTGCTGGCTCTCCCTCTCCCTTCCCCCGTTCCCCCTTTCCCTCTTTGTGTCTGTATTTTCAAACGGAAGTGCCACGGACATTGATGAATGCCCCCTCGCCGAGAGACGAAAGCTAGGGACAGGCAAAAGGACCTGTTCCTGGACCTGGACCTGGACTTTGCTGGGGGGCGGGCCACTGAAACTGCAGCTGCAGATGGGGGGGATCCACAGCTCCGTAGTTGATCCGGCGATCCATCTTCTGCTTAATGCCTCTGACGTTCGAAAGAAAGTTTCATCTTAGTTTTCTCCAAAGGCCAACTGCCCCGTTCCCGCGCTGCCTCTTCTTCGCTCGCTCGCTCTCTACTTTCGAAATGCCTCATAAATCATGCAGTAAACATATACCATACATACATAGATGTATATATAGTGAGCCATATACCCCAAAGCATACATATCTATCTGGCAGACAGGGCTGGGACGGCCACGGGTGGGCGCACGGAAGGCTGCGGCCCACTTGAAAGCCATTCATCATAATATATTTCACCCTGGCCCCCCACCGGGGCTCGGGGTGCCCTCCGCAAGAAATTATGGCACTTTGCTGATGATGGCCGCCTCCAAACGGCGATCGTGTTCGGCTTCGCCTCGTTTTCGGTTCGGCATCGGCTCGGGCGGCATCGGCTAGGCTCGGCTTGGTTCGGCTCGGAGTCGATCGTTGCGGTTCGCGGTTCGGTCCGGTCCATGACTCTCTCTCTCTCGCTCTGTCTCCCTCGGTGCTGCCCCTCTCCGGCGGGGCCTTGGCCCGAGGCATGCCATTAAAAATGTGGCGAAAAACCAGCTGCTACCCCCATGCTTTCAATCACTCTTTCGGAATGGAATGGAATGACTCGACGCAACGGAATGGATGGGATGCCATGCCATGCCATGCCATGCGATGGAAGCGGGTAGAAAACTCGTTTTCTCGGCCCGCACCTTTGCAATACTTGTACACACACACACACACACACACACACACACACTCGCACACACAGTACTATATATAATCGTGCATCTGTATGTGTGTGTGTGCTTATGTACTTCAAGCATCTACGGCTATGTACAGTCGAGTGTGGGGCCATCATGTGCTACGAATTTTAAGCATTCTTTTCTGCAAGTAACTCAAATTAATAGATTTTTCAATCATTCGAGTCAGCCGATGGGAAAATTAAGTCGTTCAGCCCGCAAAAGCTCTTAGATCCCTTGAGCAACCAGCAGGCCTCAGGTCTAGATGTGCTGCCACATGCCACATGCCACATGCCACATCAGCTGAAAAAGCTGCTCCTAAATTTGATTTGAACAGCATTTACAATTTAATCTTGCTCCAAACCAGATGCTATACAATGAAATGTAGTTTCTTTGTTTAATTAATTAATGAAAAGCAAATTCGAAATCATTTTTATAGCCGGAATGGGGGGAAACAGGTTTGTTCCCAGTTCCTTCCATAGTTATCCAACAATAAAGCATAATCCAAGAGGAAGGAAACAAGTTCCCGTGGCTCTCACTTTCTACGGCTTTCCATGGGATTACCATAAGTGAATTGACTCTGCCCTGAGGGAGGTCTCTAATCCGATTGTATCTTTTTTTGTTTCGCAAATTTCGTGAATAGCCATTAAATGCTGCGTTTAATAAGATAAATTGCAGAGACTAGGCAATTATCAAAATTATGTGTGTGGTTTCAGATCTCTCTTCATCTATGCTTCGTCTCTGGCGCATAAATCGGTGCCAATAGACCAACAACAACATACATTGCTTGGCCATGACTAAAAGAGCCTTAAAAGAGCTTCATTTAGGTCTTGGCCCCTCGCTGTCGTGTCTCTTGACTATAGCCGTTCTTTCTAGCTCTTTTAAAACATAGACAATACGAAAATGTATCTATAAAGAGTTCCAAGGAGGGAATAACGCATTCTGCCATAATTGTTTTCCATTCAAACTCCACAAACTGTTAGTTTGGCCACAAGAAGAGACACGCCACACGCTCGCCCATGGCGAAAGGCGACAGAAAAAAGTCCAATGCAAAAATACTCTAAATCAATTTCAATTAGAAAACGTTGAAAGGATGCCCCAGCAACAGAAGCAGCAGCGGCAGCAGGGGAGCAGACCCCACAAAAGCTTCGGGGAAGCAGGAAGCACTAGAAATGGTTATTGATGGAATGGAAAGGCATGGAATTGAATGGCATGGCATGGCATGGCATGGCGGGTGACATGACAACGGCTGAATGAGTGCATTTATGATTGATGTCATTTTGATGAAAATAATTCTGGAAACAAAAAGTTTCGGCCACTCTCCGCACAGTCCACAGTCCTCTCTGAAAGGGCTTCGAAAGGTCTGTCTGTCGCCTGATGAAAGGTCTTTAAGAGGTTTCGCCTTAAATTTAATTTAAATTCTATTTATGGGGAGTTGAGTGTTTTCCCAAAAAAGTTTCAGTCTCGTTAGTCCAATAGAAAACTTTCGTTGCTCAAATGAAATGAAAGAAGTTGTACAACTGCGTTCTAGACACACACAGTCCCCGTCTCCGTCCCCGTCCCCTTTCTCTAGAGCGTACTCTCTCCCCACTTTCTCTTTTGGCACGGAATCGGTTAAAAGAGTGTGGAGGGGAATGGGAGGGGGACCACTGACAACTTTCAGACACATTTCACATTCGAAATCCATTTTCTGAGGCACCCCCAGACATAATTCCATTAATTTCCTATATGCCAATGACGATCCCTCCTCAAACGCCATCCGTAAAGCCTTCTGAGGGATTACTGTTCCCCTGCAGCCCTGACAGCAGCCCATCAAAGTATTTTGAATATTCAGTGCTCATCAGTATTCATCACAGCGGAAGATAATTAACTGGACAATCGTGTGACACGAGTGACTGAAAGGCCAAAGCGTCAAGGATTTATGTCGCACTTCTGCAGATTTTTGATGAGTATTAAAGAAACTGAATCGAAATCCAACCACTCCATTGGAAACAGCGAATGGAACAGGGGCTTTCGAGCGAGAGCAACATTTTGGTATCAAAACCACGTTCCTGGTCTCATTGCCCTGGGATTTATTCTGCCACAAGTGCAAAGCAGAATGCCCGACCATCCAAAAACAAAATACATGTTCGTCAATGATTGATTTTAATATTTAAAAAACAAATTCATGTCGTGTGCTTGACGAGGCATATTGGCTCTGAAGACTGGAATAGAGGTTTGGTAAAAACCACTTTGTAAAAAAAAAAAACCAAATACATGTCTTGTGCATGACGAGATACATTTCTGCGAAAAATCTCATCCACCGCTGTTTTAGAGTTTTCTTTCGGTGTGTAGATACTCGACAGCGGGCAAACAGACAGCGACAGTCGTGAAACCATTCGTTTCAAAGGAAAACATGCATTGGGTAAATAATGCAACATATTGGAATATTTAATGGTATTTGCCAAGTCCGGACGGCATCAGTATATACTAGAGCACAGATGACTGGCATTCCCTGTCTTCTTTATCTCCAGAGTTCAGTTTATTGCAGTCTATTTTTTAAAATTTAATGAGCAGCGAGACGCTTGAGACGTGGACTGGACGACCGTTCGAAGGGGCATTTCCAGATATTCCTCCCGCGATTTTCCCAGCTTAAAGTTTCGCAAGCCAATTATCGGTGGTGCTGGGAGCAGACTCGAGCTAAAAGGGTTTCGCCGTCCACACGTTTTAATCACATTTCATTTAAATGCAATTTGAGAAAAGTTTCGAAATATTCTGGCGTTCACCTGGAAGGCCTGGACTTCGGAGGAAGGGCCGTGCTGTGGGGCGGGTGTGTGGACAGCAGCCAGCAGTTTCCTGTATTCTTGTTGCACTGTCCTGAGGGCTCTCTGGCCCAGCCCCAGCCCCAGCCCCTGCCAGTAGCTCTGCGTCTGCGTCTGCTCCATCAAGCACAGAGAACCGCCCGCTGTCCTAGCCATAAATCAGTGCAATATGAGACATGCATCACGTGGCACTGCGTGCGTCCGTGGGTGTGTGGGTGTGCGTCAGATGTACGGAGGCCCAGCGGGGCGGCCATTTCTGCTTCTGAAGCCGTACCGATGCTGGTGGTCCCGTCCCGGTCCGTCGTCCCTTCGGGGTTTCTTCGTATTTCAGGATGTAGGATATAGGATATAGGATGTGCAGCCCTAGCACAGGACGGGACGGGGCGGGACGGGACTGGACAGGAGACAAAGCAGCGTTCGTTCTGTTGATTGTTGCTCCTACATCAATTTGGTTTATTTTGCAAATTCCCAACACAAATGACAGAAATCAGACGACAGACAGACACACCCACACACACACAGCTGTATGCAAGTGTCCTTTGGATCCTTTGATTCAACAAAAGCTGCCAAATTAATTACGTTTAGAATTTCTGCCGGGGACAGGATTTCATCAAATTGCATCCAGCCCCGGCCCGCGCCGCCTCCAGCCATTGTCTAGACAGACAGACAAAATCCAACATTCATTCCACGTGAATGGGATGTGACAATGTAATCCCACACTCCTTCTGTTTTTCGGACAGATACAGATAGAGGGAATCTTGAAAGAAAATATCGCAGGGAGAGAAATCTTAAAATGAAAATTTAAATAATTTACAATAATTGATTGAATGCTTCGTGGGATGTAAATTCATTTCGTACAGTTTCCAGATTATGCACAGCGCCATCGGCGTATCATCATCCATTCGATACGCCTCGCGGTTCATTAAATCTGTTTTGGAAATAATCGAATTGGAAATGCCTCCCCGTGATTAATGCTTTGGCGTGATTAGGTTTCTAGAGGTTTCTCCAGGGCAATAATAATTGTAATACTCGTAGATAGAGAAACACTCGGAGAAAACCCTGACGAGTGCCTTTATGGAATCCAGTAAAAGATCTCCCACTCTTTGCATAGATCCTGTAGTAGCCTTTCGTTTATTGGATCATTGTGATCTTTGGGACATCTTTTCGGAGGTATAATACTCCCCATTTAATCGAGTGTGTCCCTGCGAACAGCATTGAGCACTAACATCCTTGCCTTGCAAATCGAATTGAGAGTTCTATAAAGTCCCCGAATTTACTTTTCTTTGGCTATACAGTTATACCATTCTTTTCTCTGAGTGTAGCTCCCATTTTTACGATTATATTCTACAGATATGATAACGATAATAGTTATGATTAATGAAGGAGGGAAAATACCACAGATCTAGTGTGTGAATCATAGGAAGAGAAATTCCCCATAAGAGGTCCCACCCCCTCCTCCCTATCCAGTGCCCACTGACACCTGAAACATCAAAGTCGAAGACCATCCAGACTCATGAATCTTTCCACCCTTCCCGCAGCCTCTGAAACATCGCATCAACAATCGCATACACAATATCTGTATACAGGGGAGTGAAATCTTTTGCTCTTGAAATATTTATGAGGCTTGCAATAAACTAAAATTTCAAAGAGACAAGCACTCTCCAAAATGGCGCCCATAAATTGCCAACGAAAAAGGAAGAGCGGGAGCGGGAGAGCGGCAGAGCGGTAGAGCGGGAGAGCGCTATGCTATAATACATCGTATATTTTATACTCTCCGTATAAAAAAGGCAGAAAACTTGATTGTACCTGCGAATGAGCCAAAAGGAGAGGAGCAGGCTAGGGCCAAAGGCTGGGGCCCAGGTTGCGGCGCGATTTATGCGATGCCATCGACTTTTGCTGGAGGGGCTCAGGGAGCAGGGAGCACCAGCAGCTGATAAATATTAATGCTGCTGTGGTGGGAGGGGGAACGGAACACAAATACCAAATAAAATTATAAATATTCAAGCAAAAGCAAAAGCAATTCCGAATCGGGGCAAACGCACTTCAAATCTAAAGCGTATCTATTCCGTATGCCATTCGAATGGGAACGGAGGGAAGTGGGAAACGAAAGAACGCCATTTTGGGGCCATTGGCCATTGGCCATTCGGTTTAATCGTGGACACATCCGGCGGACAAACGTCGCTGCAATTTCCGCCCAAGAACGCAGGAGTCGGAGTGCCCTCCAGTGCCCTCCACCACGTTATGGACCAGCCCTAATGACCAGAGATTACATTTCATAACGCAATTTAAGCCACCAAAAAATATATACATGTATACTCGTGAACATATATTTAAATGATGCCATAAAAAGTACTCGTATGCATCCAAAACATACATGATTTCGCAATTAGAGGGATAAATATGGGGAATATATGTTTGGTATATCGTATATCTTTCCGAGAATCCGAAATTCAAGTGATTTTTCAAGTGCCTGCCTAAGTGGTTTTTGGGTATTCCAAGATCTAATGGTTTCCCAGCAAGGATAGCATAGACCATAGACATTTACTTTGAGGTCTGTCAATTAATGGTTTGTTTATGACAAGCCAGTAGATAGATACATAGATACACACAATCCCGCAGAACGAACGAGTGTACTTCAGCTGTGTGTGTCCTTCTCCGGTTTGCTACCAATTTATGGCAGTCGTAAAGATTTAATTGTATGGAAATCGTAAATGGCACGGAAAGAACCAACTGAAGAAAAGTTTTGCTTTGCTTTATGGGAAAATCGATGGAACCCATTAAAAGTGAACTGCCAAAAAGAGCTGCAGGAGCAGTACGAGTAGTCGTCGTGCTTGTGTGTAAATAAAATAGAATATTCACAGTAAATGTCATCATTTGGCATCATTATGGATTCCATTGTGGCCGTGCCGTGCCCTCCTCATCAGGTGATTCATTGGAACTGCAATGGGACTGCCATTAATTCCAGACTCGGGGCAAACTGTTTCAATTTTTATTCAACTATAACCAGCCGAAAAGGTTGGAGGCATCCGTGCCGCGACACTCTGCCACTCACTTTTGAGAAAATGGCGCTTGTCTATTAAGAGAAAGAAGGGTTTAGTGTAATGTTTACCCCGATCGTAGGCCAATTCCCGTGCAAAACCAATTCTAAGGCCTCCCCTGATTGCCCTTCAGTTTGGATCGCACAACTGTTCGCTTAAGCAAATGCCAGTCGATAGTTCATTCCATCCATTCAATCTTATGATCTATATTCCTGCACTCTGGCGATCTTAATTCGACCCGAATGACCCATATTCGAGCTGTTTTCTATACAGAAATGACCGTTTCTCTCTCGCTCTTCCTGTCTCCCGCACACGAAGCACCATGAAGCACATGAAGCACTGGTTTGAGAGAGGCACTGATCACTGATCGGGTATATTAAACAACTCACAACCAGATGGTAATCCGTTCTCGGCTTTTTTGTACCTTGTATTTTTGCGGACACTTGTTTCTGTCTGATATCACGGGAGTCTGCCCATAAAATCCTGTTGCTCTAGCGCTAGTCTCTTTCCCATAACCGAATGGCCCATGGATAAATTCGCTTCGAGAATTTCGTTTAACCGAATCGGCTGTTAATAAATGCTATATATAATGATTAAGTGGAATGTATACCATAGAGACGAAAGAAACCAAATAAAAGAACAGCTGTTGGGCTTCCTGCGTGTGCGATTTCAAGGTTTGAACCTTCAATGACAAATACTCGTCTCTTTCTTTCGAGTCACTTAAATAATCAAAGAAACAAGACCTAATGAGTTGTGCTTCATTGAAAAGAATATGGCAAATATTTGGTATGCATATTTATTCAGCTGGTGATCTCTCACCCGAAAAATTGAGAAATGAAAGTCCACCGAATGTGTCCTTGAAGTGAATGGAAACAATAACCTCTGGAGGGGTTTCTGCATGCTTAGATCGTTGTATCATCTTCGATTGTAGTCGTAGACCCTGTTGCAGGTACAGGTACGGTAATTATTACATTCCCCTCAAAGGGTATGTGTCCCTCGGTGGGGGGGAGGGAGGATGCGGGGGGCTAGAAATGAAACGAAACCAGAAAACCGCAAACTAATGAACGGACTGGCACTGGAGCTGGTCTCTTCCCCGGGAATTTTGGAGCACAGAGCGGCTGCTGCAGACGACGCTGGTTTGGACGTTTGTGGTTTTGTCGGTCCGACAGGGGGGGCTGGTGGCGGTGGCTCCATGGTCTCTAGAGCTTACCAAAGCCACCGTCGCAGCCACCGTCGCCGCTGCCGATGTTGCAGCCCCAGACCCAGAGCCAGCCACTGCCACTGGCACTGCTTTTGCTTCTGCTTCTGCTTCTGCCGTTGCTGCTGCTGCTGCTGCGGTTTGCGGTTCTTTTTGTGCCTGGTGCAATTGTTCCTGCTCCCGGAGGCCATGACATCAACAGACACAGCCGCACACACACACACACAGACAGATAGAGATGTGTACAAGTATTTTCCAAAATGGCGATTGGCCCCCAAGCCTAGAGATAGATACACACAAACCGGTAAGACTCCAACGCCCGCGGGTGTATGCTGCCACGTGACGCAGATGCAGTGATGCAGGAATCGGAATAGGAAAACACATGTATATATATATATATATATATATATAACCAATATATGTCTGTGTACATGGATAGATCCAAGATTGGTATGGGCGTGGGTGTGGGCGTGGGCGTGGGCCAAAAGCTGACGCAGCTTAAAAATCTGCTTACGTCTCTCGTACTGGATTGAACGTCAGTCGGGCTGTCGCTTTTCAGGACTTCTGCGGCTTATGCGGGGGAGGGTCGGGGGGATGGAACTCTGCCAGAGAGATGAATCTCCCCTGCCCCGGCACTCCGCCACTCCAATCCGTAGGCTTATAAGCCTATTCCCCCACTCCCCGCATGGCAAAACGCTTCAATTTAAAGTTACGTCAATACTCTCCCTCTCCCTCTCTCTCTATCTCTTTTGTTGGTGTTTTGGCTGCAGCTCCCTCTCTATCTCTCTCTCGCTCTCTGTTTCTCTGCTGTTCTCCGTAGCCCGAGTGCACAATTTTTGTTGTATTGTGCGTTATAATCCGCTTTTTGTGATCGGATTATGTCCTGTGTAGCACCTAATCCCCGGCAGAGGGACAGGAGTGTGATAGAGAAAGCACAGACGCACAGACACGGTATGGTACGTCTGTCTCCCTTCCGTTGCCACACTGATCCCCTCCCCTCCCCTCCCCGCACCATCGAAGTCGCAGTCAACTTTAATTACGCACTGGACTCTGGACGACGTCCGTTCCCTCCCCGGAAAAGCAATTAAAATGTGTATCCCTGAGAGGAAGGCTGACCCGGGCAACGGGAGAGCCAGAGTCAGACGACGACGACAGGTGGCGGAGTGGCAGAGTGGCGGCTAAGCGGAGTCTCAGGTAGCACCCGACGCCCGCCCGCGTGTGGAAAGTGTTTTCACAAGCATTTTCCAAGAGATCTCTCCAGGCAAGATTGCAGGGGCAATCAAGCTAATTAGAAACGTAATTCTTTTGAATTTTTTTGGTGCTGCTATTCCGATGGACTTCGGCGTCGGTCGTCGGTCGTCGGCTGTCTGGCAATTCCAACACTTTTGCTTTGCTTGCATATTCTCATCAAATTAGAGTTAATTGTACATCATTAAAAGCAAATTCTAGGAATTCATTTTACGTTTCGTAGGAACAACAACAACAACAACAACAACAGCGAAACAGTCAGCAAAACAAAATGGCCGCCCCTCTTCAGTTTTTTTTTTTTTTTTGCTTTTACCCATTTATTGTGGTGTCAAATAATTTAATTGCCACCTGTCGCATGCATGTCTCCCATACATCATATATGCATGTATGTATGTATGTATGTATGTATATTATGTACACCATATGTAAGGAGATACAGACGAGTATGCGGCCTTGTCGAGGGTTGTTCGAATGCCATGATCTGACACGACATATGGTATTACAGCCGCAGACTCTGCTCCTCCCTTCTCGGACAGCTGTCACTTTTAATGACTTCGCGGCGCCATCTTGGAAATAGGTAGAGAGCTGATGGCTCTGGTTTGTTGTTGTCTCTGGTTTAAGCTTCGCTCGTTGGCCTTCCCCAACCTTCCCCGTCCCTGCTGAAGGCGCAACAATTCTGCGAGTAATCCGCGCTCTTCCATCCCTGAATTTTTGATTACCCACAACAACTGCGTGCATTTCGCAACTGTAAATGGAACGCCATTTTGCAATGGTCAGCCATTTCTGTATCATTGTGTCGGTGTGTCCCCTCGTCATTTTCGACACCTTTCCGCAGTAATTTATGTACTTTCCACTTAAATGCGTTTCGAACCATTCATTGTCATCCTCTCATCTTCCGAAATATGGGCATTAAGTGATACACGGAGCACTGCAGAGGGAGATGGATAGATATTGTAGGCTATGGCCCAATAACTTGTTGAGGGTTGATCTCCGGGGGCCCTGGGGGGGGGGGGCTTTCCTGAAGTGGTGCCCCCACCGGCTACAGTAAACACAATCGTATGCATGATTGACAGACGGACTGAATGAGTGCATGTCATTCCCAGTGCCTGCCTTGCTATGCAGCTGTCTGTGTGTCTGTGTGTGTGTGTGTGTCCGTGCCTACTCCAAAAACTATACTCGAGGCAAACATTTATTTGCACAGTGCAGTGCACGAGCGTCGCTACAGGAAAATAAAAACTAAGAAGGAAGGCGGCACTCGGAACATGTCTGTCGGAATCTGAATATTTAGAAGAGCCTCACGTTCCGTGGAGCGGCGCTCAAGCGTGACGACCAGAGAGAGCAAACAACAACAAGAGCACACAAACACACGCACACTCTCTCTCTCCACACACACACACACAACTTCTGATACAGGTAAAGCGAAGCAGCTGCAGCTGATATCGATGGAGAGATAGATAGATGAAGACAGTGTTGCCAATTTCGCCTTTTTCCCGCCAACACACACTTTTTAGCCCTCTTCTAGCTGTCGGCAATGTCGGGCTAGCTGGGTTTTTCGCCCTTTTCTTTTAAACGATCTTGTATCAGCATTAATAGCCGCACATATTTATGTTTTCTCATTTCTGGAGATTGAAATTGCTCGACTACCTCACGGATCAGCTGGCTCTATTGCTTCTTTACCGCAATCTACCGATCCCTAAACCTGTGACCCTTTCAAAGGAATACATATATAAACCCAATGGGATTTCTTTCCCTTAGCAATAGAAATCGTCGACAGCTCTTCCCGCTCATTTTTTGCAACATTCGTTTGCCATTAGCTTTTTTTTTTGTATTTTTCCGCTAAAATAACAATTTTGTTTATTCTCAAAAAAACAAACAACACTGAGAGGAGGAGGACAGACGGGTAAAAGCTCTTCAGGAAAGAGCACTTTACGTGTGCATGTGTGTGTGTGAGCGAGTGAGGTTGCATTGCGAGTGTATGTTTGGATGACTTCGGATCTGGAAACTGGAAACCAGAAACCGGGCAACGTGAAGCGGCACGAGACTCGCACACGAAAGTGAAACACATTCGACATTTGTTTGTTTGCATTGGCATGGGAAAAAGATAACAAAATGTTATTTTGCACGAGACGAGAGCGAAAAAGCGATTGATAAGCCACCAGCGGCATCAGGCAGAAACCTAAACTGTTTACCCAACTACAAATACATGCACAGGTAATGGGGATAATGTGTATTCCAGACCGGCTCTTATCACTGCTGAGCTGAGCACGTGCGATTGCTTCCAGGTTGAAATTAACCTCAATATGCTAATTGCAAGCCCCTCTCTTACCCGCTTCTCGGCGCTGTCGCAGGGATTCCCCATGGAGGATGTGCTGGACGAGGATGTGGATGTGGTGGCGGCGCCGCTGCTGGCCGTTGCGGTGCTCTGCATATTCATCTGCGGCATGCCATCCGATGGCCCGGTGTCCAATAGCTCCTGTTTGATCCCGGCGATGAGCGGCAGAAAGTCGTTCTTCAGATGATCCAAGTCCAAATCCATTTTTGGGGGTATGTCTCTTCTGTTATGATGTCCGCGTGGGTGTGGTTGGTAGATGTGGGCGGCCGTAGAGGCTAATTATAGCTCACTTGCTTATAGACGGGGTCTCTCACCAGCAGCAGCTGCCCTTGTGGAACATTTTTTGCGCTGCAGGATTACAAATTGGTTTTTGTGTTGATAATTTCCTTAATCCATTCCGATGCATACACACGCACACTCAAACACACACACACAAACGCGAGCGCGCGACCTACGAAAGTAACGGGACGGGCTGGCGGGCGCGCGGGCGGGTGGTAATTGAGGCAGCGCAGCCACAGAAACAACGCCAATTTACGTTTTTTACAGAATTGGTTTCGCTTTCGCTTAGAATTTGTTATCGTTTTGCCTGTGTCACAGTAGCTAATGGCATCTTAGTTGGCTTTTCATTTGAATGCTAATACATTTTCATTTCACCTTCGACTTCGATTTGACGCTCGCTTGCTTTGCAAAAAAATTTTCTCTCTGCGCTTCGCACCAATCTTCTCACGGAGCGACAACTACAACTTTCATTTTATACGTCCACTTAACTTCTCAATTTCTCGTCGTGCACTCACACACTGCTAAGCATCGGCATTTTGTTTGTGTTTGTTTTGTGGGGATTGCAATTGTTTATTTGTTAGACGAATCAATTTGTGCCTGGCTTTATTATACCATATGAAAACACACGGGTCTCACGGCGTTTGCTCTCCTTGGACGCTTCTTCTGTACAAAAAATTTCAGCCATTTTGGATTCAATTAATTCATGTCGGCGTTGCCGGATCGTCGATATTCAAGGCTGCTGAGCAAGCGGTCACACTGGTGGTAAACATTTAAATATATTAATTAACTAAGATTAACGGGATAATTTAGCCAGTAAATAATTGTTTTTATGCTGATTAAACATGTGCAAACTTAGTTGTTCATCAGAACTAATGCATGATTTTTTGATGCAACAGCTGTTCTCGTAAGAAGAAGAAGAAGAACCATACACGTGCGGGTGTTTTTTTTGGTGCCCCACTGCAGATTCAGCGCCCTCTTAATTTAATGTTGTTTAGCCATATATTGAGAAGCTACACGAAGGCAGGTTAATTATTATTAAATATTGAAATAGGCAAACCCTTCATCAAAGTCTTATCCACCCACAGTTCGCCTGAAAACACTGTTGCTGACTGAAAGCAAACATTGCCACCGCTACAAATCTTTCGCTGCCGCCATGTCAGAGGCCCTGGACAAGCTGGAGCTGGATAATGCCGCCAGAAAGGCAGCCAAAGCTGTCGAGGATGAGGCCGTGAAGGATACGAACCGCATCAAAAGGAATTTGAAGCGCAAGAAGTGGGTGGACTGGAAGACGCAAGACGATGAAGTAGCGGCAAACGGCAACAAACGCGCTCCCTTCGATCCCGCCGATCGCATCAAGCGCAAGAAGAGCGCCATACTCTTAAGCTACTGCGGTGACAACTATTATGGGATGCAGCGCAATCCCGGCATGCAGACCATCGAGGAGGAGCTGTTCAAGGCCATGCTGAAGCACAAATGGATAACGGAGGACAGCTTCGATCAGGTGCAGATCGCCTGCTTTCAGCGTGCCGCCCGCACCGACAAAGGTGTTTCGGCTGCTCGTCAGATCTGCTCCGTGAAGCTGCGTAAGTGAAAGAAGGGTTTGTCTTAACAGTGGTTTAAACACTAACCATATCCTTCTTTTCTCCAGCTGAGGAGCTAGACCTGGAGGCCTTCAACGCCGATCTACCAGAGCAGATCCGTTTGTTTGGCGTGGAGCGCGTCACCAAGGGCTTTAACGCCAAGGACCAGTGTAATGCTCGAACCTACACGTACACATTGCCCACCGTGGCCTTTGCCTCCTGCGAGGCGGAGAGCGAGCAGGATACGTTTCGTATTACCCCAGAGCTGCTCGATAGGGTTAAGGAGACGCTGAAGCTCTATGAAGGCACGAAAAACTTTCACAATTTCACCAGCAAAAAGTTAGTCCGGACTGTAAACCATTTTTAAACACATTAACAACAAATTGATGTATTTTTTTCCCCGTAGAAACTTTTTGGATCCCTCGGCCAAGCGCTTCATCATGGCCTTTACCAGCAGCGAGCCCTTCCAGAGTCCACAGGGCGTGGAGTTCGTCACGCTAAAGGTCAAAGGGCAGAGCTTCATGTTGCATCAAATCAGGAAAATGGTAGGCCTGGCCATTGCCATTGTTCGGGGCAATACGACGGCCATCACGCTGGAGAGGGCGCTGACCGAGGAACGCCTGGATCTGCCCATGGCTCCTGGGCTGGGCCTGGTGCTGGACACAGTACACTACGAGCGCTATAACGAACGCTATGGCAAGGATGGCATACACAATCCGCTGACGTGGGAGGCGCAGGAGACGCAGGTTCAGGCGTTTGTTGAGAGTCAGATCTTCAGTCAAATTTACAAAACAGAAGCCGAGCAACGCAACATGCTCGACTGGATAGGCACACTGCACTACCATTCGTATGACACGCGTAAGGATGAACCACCGCCGCCGACGGGTCCGGCGGGCGGAAAGTCCAGCAAGCCAGAGGACGACAACAATGAATAATCAGCCTTAGGGTTATGTAAACCAGTTTCGTTTAATTAGTGTTTGAATAAAATGCATTTCTCTAGCTTAGAAGCGACCGCCCTTCTTCTTTTTGTGGCCACCCTTGCGATGCTGTTGCCTGGGCCCAGGGGTAGTCTCCTGAAAGACGGGCGTCACAGGGGAATTCTTGGTTATATTCACGCGGTTCGACATGTCGCTGAAAGGAAACGAGAAACAGATAACAATTAGAAACACTCGAACTCGAACGATATCCAAAAACTCCACTCACTATTGATCCGCTGCTCCCGAAGCCATGCCCTGAGAGCCCTTGATGATGTCCTTGCCGCGGGCACCGCCACGCTTCTTCCGGAAGCCAGAACGCTCATACTTTGGCAGCCATCTCTCCGAATCCGGGGCCACCTCGGCATTGTAGTTCTTGGGCAGCTTGCCCTTCCGCTTCCGATTGTGGCTCTTCTTCTTATCCCCGGGAGTGGTGGGCGACGGTTCGATCTTGGAGTTGGCCGACTTCTTGGCCGCCTTGGCAGACATCACCCAGTTGGCCGCCTCCAGGGCATCGATTTCGGAGGCCGTTGTCAATGTTTCCAGCTTGGGCAGCTTCCGACTTATTTCGAGAGCCCGCTTGGGATTGAACTGCGCGTAGGCGATGACCAACTGGGCCAGCACCTTCATGTCATTGGGATTGAGCTTCAGCAGCTCCTCCAGCGAGCTGGCCGCAGTCTCCGAAGCACCGCCACGCAAATGGAACTCTGCAGCCTGACGCCACATATCCGACAGGTCCCCGCTGCTGACATTGTTCTTCTTGTACCAGTCCACGGCGGACTTGAGCAGTGCCGAGGCGGCCGTCTTGTTGTCCGTGCCCAGATAGAGGGAGACCAAAGCGGACACAATGCCGGGCTTGTACTTGGCCTCGCCCAGCGACAGCAGCGTCTCAATGGCATCCCGACGATTGCCCTGAAGCAGCTGCAACTGAATGATGGCAAACTTGCTGACAAACTGGTGGGATGGATGGGCGGCCGCAAACTTCTGCAGCTGATCGATTGCCTCCTTGTGCTTCTTGTCCATTCCCAGTTGGGTGCAGCGGATCAGCAGCGCCTCGAACTCCACGTGGGGATAGGTCTGGGCCAGCTTCTGGCTGAGCTGATGCACCTGATCGCTGGCATTGGTGTAGAGGGCCAGCAGGCAGTTGTTCAGAGCAATCACCTGCTTCTGGCGGGACGTGAGCTTCGCATCGCAGGCCTCGGCCATGGCGGCGCGTATCTTCTTCTTCGAGTCGAACACATTCTGATCCTTGTTGATGACCACTGAATTGTTGCTGGCCACCGCGACCAGGGCCGCGTCCTTGGGCTTGTGGCGCAGACACTCGGCGTAAATGGTGCTGGCCTCCTTGATCTTGCCCTGCAGCTGCAGGCAGTAGGCTAGCTGGACGCGTATAACATCCACTTCCTCGAGGATCTCCTCCTCCGAGGCGCCCTCCTCCTCAAGGAACTCGCGGCACAGCTTTTCACTGGTGCGCAGCTTGCGCTCCGCATCTGCAAACTTCTGGCGATTGGAGTGGATGCAGGCGCTGTTAAAGTACTGCTCGTATGTGTCTTCCGGTACCTCGGGTATGTCCTTGCTCTTGTTCAAGGCCAAGTTGGCTCCCACCGCACTGAGGTTGGTGCGGCGCTCGTCCTCGTACTCATCGCTGGTGTTCTTAATGATGTCCTTGTAGGACTCCAGGCACTCATCATAGCGCTCCAGGCGATACAAAATCTGCGTGCGCAGCTCCTTGAGGTTCGGCGGCAGCGGCTGAGCCCCAGCAGCATCGTCAATCGTCTTTAGTGCCTGCGCCTGCTTGTTCAGGCGGTACTCGCAGTAAGACTTCTCGAACACCAGCGCCGACAGACGGTTCTTCTCAATAAACTTGTACGCCTCCTCGAACTTCGACAGCTGCAGCAGGCATACCACCTTGCAATGGAGCGCCGTGGGGTCATCCGGTGCCACACCCAGGACTAGCGGGAGGGCGAACGAGAGATTACCAATGGGAACGAACACGTTGCAAACAGAAAGAAAACTTACTGCGATTCACAGCCTTGACGGCCTTGTCGAACTCGCGATTGTTGCCAAACTTGTGCACATCGGCGTAGGCTGCCTTAATCACAGCCTCCTTTGGATTCGCGTCCTTCGACATGTTTATTTACAGAAAAGAGGCCAGTGGGTAAAAAAATTTAACTTGCCGACGTGAACTTTCGATTTGCGTGCAGTGTGACCGCGGATTTACCGAAATATACCGTCTCATTTTCAAAATATACCGTAAATAAACTCATACAAATTCCTTGTTTTTGATATTCCGACGAATATAGATAGAACCCTCAGCCCTGCCCAGATCATTTTATCCGATTAATGAAACAATTTTCGACTTGACAGGGGAAAGATATCGTGGTTTTTTTAAGTTCAGAGGAGAGGTGGCATGGATCTAAAAGAAAAATTAACAATCAGTAACATTGTTTAAATAGAGGGGGCCTAAGTGGGCTAAGTTCGTCTACATCGGTATATTTACGGTATATTTTCAAAATATGACGATATATTTCGGTACATTCTGAGGGTCCCTGGCCGACGCCTTTTGCGCGATATATTTGGTCTGGTCGTTCGGTTTTTCTGTGTTGAATTGTTGCAAAATGACTGCTGAAGTGGATTTCGTCAATAAAAAAGAGATGCATCTACGCACTCTGAAGCAATCAGGCCATGTGGGATTCGATAGCCTGCCTGATCAATTGGTCAACAAGAGCGTTCAGAACGGATTCGTTTTCAACGTCATGTGTATAGGTGTGTATATACGAATGCACTATACTATTGGTGTGTGTGTGTATGCGGCGGCACAGAGTGAATCAACGAAGACGGACTTGTGTACACATGCATGCATGTGTGTGTGTATGTATGTTTGAAGTGGAGCTGGGAGTGGAGTGCATTGGACAGGGATCCAAATATTGTATGAAATGACTCACGTACATATGTTCACGCATACATACTCGTGCATGTGTACGCTTTTAAACAATTGGAATTGGCGCAGACGGACGCCTTCAAATGATTAACATGCAGAGGGCCTGCCTACCACCAATCCAATCGATTTTCAATGCTGCTTTCTACAGATTTCACCCTGACACCAATGCCGGGCATGACAGTCTAGTGCCCAATTGAGGCTCACTTATGGCACGATTTTGATACAAATTTTTCCCCCTTTCCATTTCTGTTTTCTATCAACGCAGGCGAGACTGGTCTGGGAAAATCCACACTGATGGACACGCTCTTTAACACGAGCTTTGAGTCGACGCCAAGCCCCCACACCCTGCCCAGCGTTAAGTTGAAGGCCCACACGTACGAGCTGCAGGAGAGCAATGTGCGGCTTAAGCTGACAATTTGCGATACCGTGGGCTATGGGGATCAGATCAACAAGGACGATTCGTTCAAGGCGGTCGTCGACTACATCGATGCCCAGTTCGAGAACTATCTGCAGGAGGAGCTGAAAATCAAACGTTCGCTGGTCACATGCCACGACAGTCGCATCCATATATGCCTCTACTTCATTTGTCCGACGGGTCATGGCCTCAAGTCGCTGGACTTGGTGTGCATGAAGAAGCTGGACAGCAAGGTGAACATTATACCGGTCATTGCAAAGGCCGACACCATTTCGAAGGTGGAACTGCAGCGATTCAAGGCGAAGATCATCCAGGAGCTGAACACCAATGGGGTGCACATTTATCAGTTTCCCACCGATGACGAGACCGTGGCCGAGACCAACACCAGCATGAATTCACACATTCCCTTTGCCGTCGTGGGCAGCACAGAGTTCATCAAGGTGGGCAACAAGTTGATACGCGCCCGCCAGTATCCCTGGGGCACGGTGCAGGTGGAGAACGAGACCCACTGCGATTTTGTCAAGCTGCGGGAGATGCTCATTCGCACAAACATGGAGGATATGCGGGAGAAGACCCACACGCGACACTACGAGCTGTACAGGCAGAAGCGCCTGGAGCAGATGGGCTTCAGCGATGTGGATAGCGAGAACAAGCCGATCTCGTTCCAGCAGACGTTCGAGGCAAAGCGCTCGAATCATTTGGCCGAGCTGCAGTCCAAAGAGGAGGAGGTACGGCAGATGTTTGTGCAGCGGGTCAAGGAGAAGGAGGCCGAGCTGAAGGAGAGCGAGAAGGACTTGCATGCCAAGTTCGAGAAGTTGAAGCGCGATCATGCCGAGGAGAAGCGAAAGCTGGAGGAGTCGCGCAAGGCTCTCGAGGAGGACTATCTTGACTTTCAGCGGCGCAAGCAGCAGTTGGCCACTGCCCACCACACGCTCACGCTGGGCAAGAGCAAGAAGAAGTAAGCGGGCGGACGAACCGTCGTCGTCGTCGTCGTCTGCTCTAAGCAATGTATTGAGTAGTATTTTGTGCGGTCTGCTTATCCCAAAGTAATTATTGCTTTTTCATCTCGTTGTATTTCATTTGTACTATTAAGTTTACTTCAAATATTAACATATACACACACAAACCAACAGATATGTACGCAGGCATATATGATTATTTACAACTAACGAATAAAACGAAAATTAGTATTTTAAACATAACTAAAAAGAAAAACACGATTGATCGTTTTTTTTGAATTGTACCAATCAGTGCTGCCATCTCGATAAATGTTCCTCTCCAAAAGAGCAACCCTGCTGCGCAGAGTTGCCAGACTGCAGACTGCTATTTGCGATTCATTTCACTGCAGCCTGCAGAAATTTGTTAGAACAAATTAAAAACGCAATAGAACTGCTATTGCAAATGCTGCACAGCTAGTAGAAAGCAGCTTTGCCTCGAAATCTAAAGCAATTAACTGTGTTCAACGTGTAGAATAAGCTATAAAAGTGGGTGTAAACGTTGTGCAAAAACGTCGTACCCTCCCTCTTCTTTGTGTTTGTTTTTGATATTTTTTGTTTGTTACGATAGTCGAATGGGCGAAGGGGTGGTGGCAAGGGAGCACCAGCACAAGTGATTTTCCACATTAAGCATCTGCGGGTCGGGGGACAATACGACATTGCGAAAATGACTCGCACAGTCCACACTCTGACGGCGACGTTGATTTTCTACGCTTTTGTGCAAACAGGTATGGGCAGGGCACGATGGAATCAATAAGCCACGAAACTAATGATATTCTCCGATTGCAGTTACATGTTTCATGGTTCTAATAAATGCACCCGACCAGGCGCTCATTGGATCCACGGTGAACGTGACTGCCACGCTGTTCGACGGCAACAAACCCGCCCCCGACGGCACCTACAAGTTCGTTTGGAAGGACAATGCGGGCCATCGAAAGGTAATGGCCGCTGACAAAAGAAATCCCGTCCCAGTTGGCATGACTAATAATTCATTTTAATTGCAAAATGTAAACGCGTATGTTGGTCGTGTGTGTTGGTGTGTTGGTGGGGCGTACGCCCATTTATGCCTGATTAAACCACGAAAGAGAACACGTTCAGGCATTTCACCTGCCCAAAAGAAAGTAGACATATGCCCAGGCCTTATGTTAGATTAAAAGCTAATAGTCATACAATTTTCCCCGGGGCCTAGTTTTAGAATAGAAGCGAAGCGTGGCTTCGCTTCGCTTCAATTGATATGGCGTCATTGGATTTAATGCTAATTTTATTTAAGCGCGACAGCTTTTCCGATCGTGCCTGGTACGCTGTTCTATAAGCGGTCCGTTTTTCCCCCTATTGTTGATTAATTTGCATTTTAAACGCGAAACAACTATTATATTATTTTATTGTATATCCGTTTGCTGCAGGAGATTGAGACAACCCAAGCCGTTAGCAACTGGACATTTGAGTACACCAAGGATCACATGCAGCCGGGTGAGCGGGTCGTGGAAGTGAGAGTTGATAAGTCCTATCTGTTTTGGATAACGGTGGCCGAGAACAAGTCCAGCATTATGTTGGATGACACGCTGGGCGGCAGGCTGGAGCTCATTCAGGGCAATGCGTCGCGGCCGCATGACTTTGTTTCCACCCAAGGAGCAGTGAATCATAGTATATCGCTGTGGCCGGCCGACCTAGAGTTTCTGCGGGAGAACGGCTATCACATTCAGACGTACTGGTTTCAAAATTGCACATATCTAGGCATGTCGAGTGCCTTGGACTATCTGGCCACATATCAGAAGGCAGAGCAATATTATGATATCGAGGTTCTGGTCGTTGCGTCGCTGGACTGGCCGCCCGAGCCCACGCCCTCCACGACCACGACGACTACCACGACCACGACAACGACCACGACCAGTACGACGACGACAACTAGCACAACACCTGCAACTACCACATCCACCTCGAGCACCACAACCCCAGCCACAACGACTACAACCAGTACCACTCCCAAGCCGCCCACGCGCTCCAAACGCGACTTAATTCAGGCTATGCACGCCAATGCCGCCATTCTTGGCCTGAACTTAACCAGTGCCCTGAAGGAGCAACAGCAGAACGCAGATTCCTCTTCGAACGTATCGGTTGCTCTGGTCAATCCTCTGGGCGTGCGGAGGGTTTCCCATCTCACTGTTGTGCCTGGCGTGGAGCCGCCATACAATTGCGTCGATAGAAAGATCATAGCGCAGGATTCGCGTAAGATCTATGGGTACTTCCAGCATCGCATTGTGTCCAAGGGTGAGTTTAGCAGAGTCCCATTTGGGTAATTCTATTTCATCCTATTTATTTCCATGCTCCAGATCCGGTTGTCAGCTTCGGTACCACCGGCAAGAACTGGCTGCAGCACTGGGAGATGCTTAGCCTAGACGTCAGCTGCAAGGGGTCGCCGCCATTCGATGTCTGCGTGAAGGTCTACAATGGTAAGTGGACACCTCGCCCCAGTGAAGCAACAAAACAAACCCTACCTTTGTGCCTTTACAGCACCCTATAATGCCACAGGCAATGAGACGTGCACCATCTATGATGTGTACAACAAGTGTGCGTTTAGCTACAAGCGTTACTTCTCCGAAAGTAAAACCATATTGTTTGTCATACGCAACGAGGTCTCGCAGACGGTCAACCAGGTCACCATCAACATGTACGAAGGTATGCACAGATCTCTCTTTCTTCACTACTCCTTTCAGTTTGTTGACGCTTTCTACTCGTTGTATTTGCAGCCCAGAAGCAGTCGCAGCTTTCCGTAGTGGTTGTGCCTGTTACCTGTACTCTGATGGCCGTCATACTCGTGGTCTTTGGCGTGGCCTACTACATACAGAGCCGGAATCGGTGAGATTTAGCATCTTTGCATAGCAAAAGAGATTCTATATATGATGTATTTCGGGGCACAGTTTCACCGTGGAAGTGGCTGACTTCAATTTCGGGGACACGCAGTCGGTGGACATGGAGTACAAGACGTTCTCGCAGCGTCTCATCGACAGCATACGTGATGTTTGGGCATGGCCGGGCCCACGGCGCCACTCGCAGTCCAGTACAGATCTCATGGCCGACGAGCCAACCAATTCGCAGGCGGGCGGCTTTGGCGGCAATGTCGGCGATGTGGACAGCAATCTGCGCTACAACACTTTCAACTGAACCCCGTCGGAAGAGTTAGGTTGGAATATATTGTTACCTATACAGATTAATCAATTAATTTAATTTCTGCTCTTAAGTTATATATTTTTTGTTATGTATATCTATGATGTGCACGTTCTTGTGCGTTTAGTCATTTTCTTATTGTACCAGCACGCCGCGCTCTCGGGTGTTTTCTGGTGGTATCTATATGTACATTTATTCTGATGATTGAAGGAGTCTTTCTTTATGTTTTCATTCCTTTCCTATATAAGTATCCCTTCCCTCCCTCATCTTTGTCCACATTTACGCACACACACACACTTGCTCATTAATGGCCAAATGTCGAGTAATAATTACAAACGCAATATCGGATGTGTAGTCGGTTCGAGAACAATCCTTTCGGATATTGTACAAGACTGTCTTTGTTCCAACCGCAAAATGGAAAAATGTATACATTACATATGCGTATAAAGTTGTTCGTAAACGAGTTTATTGCTAGCATAAGTCAATTTGATTGTTCCCAATATGTAACGTGATCCAAATTCTATGACAGACACACACAAGACACACATTTAAACACGCGTACACAAATATTCATTGTGATAGATAATAGAGAAAAACAGTATATGTATGTATGTTTAACGGAGAAGAACAGTTTAAAGAAACCCGTATACTTATAAAGATAAATGCTACTAAACACAATCAAAACTTTGTTTTATCTTTGACATGAAGTCTAAAATTCAAATTCGATAACTATTCCATGTCTGTTATCGATATCCGTATTGGATTTGTGGCTGTATGGCACTCTTGCATATATTTTAACGTCGAAATGATTTTCTCAACATAACTTAGCTGAGTATAAATAAATAAGCAAGTGGAAAACATTTGTATCTTTCTTAAACCTAACAAAAACGATATTTATCTAGAGTCTAGTAACCCTCCTTTGGTTGCCATTTACAAAGTCCTTGTTGTCGATGGTCAGGTGAAAGGAATATTGAGCCGAATATCAAAATCGATGAATATCGTGAGTTTTTTATAAGTAAAGAAAAAGGATATAATGGATCTACAAATATTTACGAGCAATTTGTTTACCTGTTGAAATTAAGGGGGTTAAGAGGGCTAAGATTGCTTTTTCATTGTTATATTTCTTAGTGTCGGTATATTTTAGTGATCTCATCAATCTATTAAATTCCATTTCCATTGTTATATAAAAATCCAATAAAAGCAAGTGCTTAAAATAAACCAGTCAATTAGAAAATAGGTTCATTAATTGTATAAAATTATATGGGCATGGCTGAGAGATCTATATAGCCAGTAATATTCGACGGAATATCAAAATTGAGGAATATGTAAAATAGAACTTGAATTCGTCAGTATTTTTACTGTATATTTTTTAAATGAGAAGGTATATTTTGGTATATTTTCGAGGGTCGGACCGTATAGTTTAACGATAAATCCGCGGTCACACTGCATAAATATGTTTTTCAATGATCTTGGTCAGCCCCTGATTCTAGATGCCCAAAAAAAGTATGGACCCTTCGAACAGGTACGTAATGCCGATCATCAATCATATATATTCCCAATCTTGGTTTTTTAGCACAACGGAGCGCTTGTCTTGACGTCAGCCGCCTTCAAAGAGCATGTTGTGCCCACCGAATGGTGCGCATACATCATTGGCTCCGAGGAGCATATGCTTCGGCTGCGATCGCAGGACAATTGTAAAGAAGTCTACAAATACTGCACTCGTCAAGTCATAAGTCCCAACAAACCGACTGAGGTGACCTTCGACCAAACGAAGATCACTTTGACGCTGATACCAGCAGGAAAAAGCAAAGCCGGGATGAACATGACCATGTACTGCATAGAGAGTGAGTCTATCCTGTAAATTATGGCTTTCCAGTAACCATTGCAGACTTTAATTACAGATGGACAGACGAGAACGCTGATTGTGGATGAATTGTCTGGATATTTGGATTTTCTGCCCAAGGCCTGTGCATCTTTTCATCGTGCCCTTGGCGAAGGCATTGATATCGTGTACATTGACGACGCGCTGCTAGGGGATAAAGAATTCATCCAAGATCTGTATGCCTTCGTGGATCTGATAAGGCCAAAGCACATTTACGGGCTAAGGAACAACAGATTGCCCAAGTGGCTGCTAGATTTGTGCGTCCAAAAGGATCTCTACCCTCGTTCCAACGTTTTATAATAGTTCAATAACAAGCGCACAAATACACATACGGTTGCAAATGCATTTAAAACGAATAACCTGGCAAACAGGCAACTAATATTTTTACCTAAACCCCGAATTTCTCAAGCCCCCCGACTATCCCTTGGTGGCTTTTGCCTTGCTTTTCACTTTCTTTACACGTTTCAGACCGTCCATTTTGCTCTTCATGAACTGCGAGTACATTCCCATCATGGTGGGTACATCCTCCTGGCGCACAACTGTGGAAATCTGTCGAAAAATTTCCTATTAACGCTTATATTTTAAGGACTTTGGCGTACACTTACCTTTTGCGACTTGCACTGAGCTCGCACCAGGCACATGTAGACATCTGGCTTGGGTAACGGTGGTCTTCCAGCTCTAGGCACGGGTTTGTTGTTGCCATCGTCTGGAAGTGATAATGGGAAATTATTACTAATTCGAATGCAGGTGTGGAATGGAATCAGCAAGTGTGCGATACTTACAGCGTTTGAATGTTACTGTGAAAGAAGAATCTTTCTTGGCCGCATTGGCAATCTTCTCCAAGCGGAGTATGAACTGTAAGCAAGTTTCGTTAGTTATTTCGTCTGAATTGCAAGTATCTTTCATTTATTTACGTTCGAATTGTCCAGCAAAACCATTTCGTGGCAACAAGCAGACGGGGAAAAAAGTGACACTGACAGTTGGTTAGGTATCTTTTAGCCCCTTTTTTGCGGTGAACCAGGGCTACAGCAATACGAAATTAAATGTATTTTAACAGAAAACTGATTAATTAGTAGTGTTATGTGTTCAGGTATTAGTATTAATATCAAATCGAATATAAAAATCGAGGAATACGATTTCCAATCATTATAAACAGTAATATTTTTCGGCATTTACCTCAAGTCGTTAAACTGGACTGTTACTTTTTTCATCGGTATATTTACGGTATATTTTGAAAAGAGAATTTTCGCTATATTTCTGAGTGTCGGACGGCATATTTTGACGATAAATCCGCGGTCACACTGATTTTCTTGCCACCACGTCTAGCTCGCACACCTTGCAAATTTTATTCTTTTCATAGTATTTTCCAGTATTTTGTAAGATGCTGTTTGGACTCACGCACTAGTCAAATGCGCCAATGTAGAAACCGTGTAGAAATGCCACTTAGAGCCATGTCCCAGGCCACATTGAGTACTGAATCGGATCGAACTCAATTATTCCAAAAATGTCGGGAAAAGAGGCATTTCAAAAAGTGGATAACGGAGGTTTTTACACTGGCGCTTCCATGGGGCTTATATGGAAAAAATGACAAACATTTTTGAAACGTACACATTTCGCCTCTAGGTGTCGCCTTTGATAATTACATGAACATGTAGTTAATTTGTAGACAGTGTGTAGTTAGTGTGTGGTTACCATGTAAGATTTAGTGGAAATTTTCGTTGACCGGTTTGGCTTAACCCATATATTATAAACAAACCAGTAAAGATGAGAACTTAAAATTAACCAGTCTTGTAGAAATTGTAATATAATATTCCACGGAATATCCAAACGAGGAATATGATGCAACTTGAATACAAATAATTCGTCAGTATATTTACGGTATATTTTGAAATATGTGACGTAGTTTCGGTATATTTCTGAGGGTCGGTCACTGAACAGAATAGGCCTGACAAAATCGTAAAAACGAAAACTTACAAGTGCGGGGAAAAGAGCGGAAAGCTGTTGCACGTCTTAAAATTGGCACAAACTGGACCTACAAACTCTCGACAAAGATCAAGAGATTGTAGTAGTAGCGCTCTGCAAAGGGGGGGCATAATAGTTAAAATCCAGCCGATCGAACCACCGCCAAAGGAAGCGCCGCCCACGCCACAGAAGTATCGTCCAGCGCCAACAACAGCACAGCAGCAGTACCAACAACAACGTAGTTGTAGTAACCTTCTCGCACTTGCAGTAGTAAACAAAAGGCAACTAACAAAACAAACTTTTGGCAACATGGTGAGCGTGCCCCCAAAGCCGGCCCCGGCCCTTGAGCAGCTGCAGGACGACGACTTTCGGCGCATCATATACATATGTACACGCTCACACATACAGGCACGCACACGCGGACGTGCCGAGTGAATAATCGTGACATACAAAAGTGCCGTACCGTGCCTCGCGCTGTCGTCGTCGTCGCTGCCGCTGGTTGAATCACTGAACTTTGACCGAAACGAACCTTTTGCTAATGCCACTCTCCTCCCTTACAGGACGTGTTCCTCATGATCAGACGGCAAAAGACGACGATTTTCACGGATGCCAAAGAGAACACTACCGTTGCCGAGCTGAAACGTATGATTGAAGGTGAGCGAGCGTGTGTCGGTGTATTCTTGTTTGTTCCTATTTATAGAGCAGCGATTTGTTCGTTGTTTCATTTGTTGTAGTTTGCACGAAAACAAAGATTGATTATTAAGTAATTTGATTGTTTTTTTAGGCATTCTAAAAGTACAAGTCGTCGATCAGCGGTTGTACAACCAGGACAACGACATTATGGAGGATGACAGCACGTTGCAGGAGTACGGCGTGACGGTATCCACGGCGAAGGCACAGTCGCCGGCGCAACTGGGCTTGACATTCAGGTAGGAAGCTCGCTCGAGAATCGCTGATAAGCAGGTTATCAGCTGTCTGTGCACGTGTCCCTGCTCCCCTTCGAGCCGAAGCCATTGAATGGGTTGAGACACTGATTAGCAGCTGGATCTGATGGAATTTGTTTCTTTTCTTTTTTCTAGAAACGACATGGGCGACTTTGAAACACTGGATATGACGCCATACTCAGCACCACCCGACTTACCAGAAGTGATGAAAAACCAAGAAGCCTCAAACGGACAGGAGGCAGTCGCATAAAATAGAATCCCAAACCATACATAACATCCATCATGAGCAGCAGCAGCAGCAGTCACAGGCATGTCCCTGCTATCCGTTGCATGCGAGGGATAACTTGTCTCCAGACAAACTGGGGCAACTACTATCAGATCTAGATCTAGGTCTACGCTGTCGCTGTTGCTCTCGCTTGTCCCATACAAATATACAAGAAGAAAAACAAAAACCACGAAGAAAAAAACACGAAGTCAAGCGCTCGATGCAATGCAATATGTTTCGAATTGTACTACGATTTCTACTCTGAAAACCGAATCAACTACAGACAAAACAACATCTGCAGCCACAATAGCTAAATATGCATTTTTTCGTTGTTTTTTTAGAAAGGAACAATACTGATTCTAATACAAAATTATTGTACTCTTGGAATGGGATTTTAAATATTCGGCTTTAACCTTTACCCACAATTTATTTTTCTTTATTATGGAATTAATACGAATTTGTTGAAGAAAAAAATACACAGTCATAAAAAAAGTTAAAAGCTATTGCAATCCTCAATACTAAATCCTACTACAGCCAGAAAAGCAGTGAAAACGGTGAATATTTCAACAAAATTATTGGGCTCCTAACTATTTTATTATAATTTAAATTAAAATTATTATTTTTGTAATAATAAGATTTAATTATTATTAAAAACGAAGAAAGAAACAAAATCAGCTAATCACTATCGTCCAGATCCGAGCCGGCGGCCGCCGTTGCAGCGGCCACCTCAGCATCGTTCGCATCGCCATCGTCGTCGTTGTCCTCCGCCCCGCTCTCGATGAACGAGACACTGCTGCTCTGCTGCAGCTCCAAATGCTCCAAGTACTCCTGCAGCCGATCTTGAAAGAAGTTGATGTACGTCTGCTTCTGCTGCGCCGTGGCCGGAAAGTAGTGGCCGCCGCCGTGCTCCAGGACCTCGACGTTCTTGAAGTGTGACGTCAGCAATGCGCTCATGTCTTTGGGTATGATTTCATCGCTTGAGCCATAGATATGGAGGGTGGGTATGCTGACAGGCTCTTCGTAGGCACTCATATGCACCAGGCTGCCGGACACAAAGCCCGAGGAAAGCACAGCAAACTCAGGCCGGATGGATGTCACTAGAAGGGTAGAAATTTGATATTATCCGACTGTTGATGAATTCGTCCGATCAAGATCTACTTACACTTTTTTTTGGCCAGACCACAAATCAAACCCACGAAGCAGGCCCCTTGGGAAAACCCAAGGAGTCCTTGGAACGGTCCTTGCGTCTTCCAGGCCTCTTCCACAAGGCGCAGACTGTCTTGGAAGCCAAAAGCCGGTCCCCCCTTGTTGGTGCCCTTGAATGTGCCATCATCTTTGTTGGCCCACCAACTGCGCTGCTCTGGAACCGGCTCGGCGGCGGACTCTAGCGGTGCTGCAATGTGCGGCGCAGAGATGAACACAAATTCGGCATATTTTGAAGTAAATTTTCGGAATGATCCTAATTTGTTTTTGAATGCATCCCCGTCTTGGCGGTATCCGTGAAGGCAAAGGACGCGCACTTTCTCGGTGATTTCCAATTTGGGCTGCTGTTTACTGGAGCTAGCACGACTCGAACTAGGAGCTTCTACTGCTGCATCATTGTTGGTCATCTTGAGTAGGCCGTTTATCCTGGGTGTTTTAAACAATAAAGCCTCGCCAATAATAAATTTCAGGTTAACTGCAGGCAGCAACAGCTGTAACATGGCAACTCTGCAGCTTCGTGAATATATCGAAGCTATCGCTGTAAGTCGAGGCGATGTTTACTGTAAAACTAACGACAAGGTGGCAGCTCTACATCCATCAAATGCCGCATTTTTTACGTAAATCTTATTAACAACAAAAGCAACAAGTTTTCTGTGCCTTTTCAGTCGACAACAATATCTGTAGTACAAAGTTTAAAGAAGCTACAGAAGTCTGTTCAAAGCGCCACAGCAGGAGAACAAATCCTAAAAATGATCTTTACAACAACGCTACTGTCGCGGGGGTCCATCATCGGGTCGCTAATCAACAAAGTCAGGCAAGTTGTAGCCAAAAATCAAGACTCATCTGCAGTTCCTATTCAAATCGACAAACAATTTACACCCACAACAACCTGCGCCAACAGACCCCTAGCCGTTGCCAACCTCAGCAACAGTCCCGTTCAACAGTCAAAGACAGTCGAGGAGCAAGTGGGGCTTCCTCCCCGCCCCAAGAAGCCGCTGACCCCCTATTTCCGATTCATGCGTGAGATGCGACCAAAGCTGATAGCTACCAATCCGACCATAACCACCATTGAGGTGGTTCGTCAACTGGCAAAGAGCTGGGTGGATGCAGATACCAATCTGAAGGAGCGTCTACAGGTCGAGTTTAAGAAGGACCAGCAGGTGTACCTTGAGCAGCGCACAAAGTACGACGCTACGCTAACCGACGAGCAGCGTGCCGGCATAAAGCAGCTGAAGAAGGACATTGGCGAAGCCAAAGAGCGCCGGCAACTGCGCAAGCGGGTCAAAGAACTTGGACGCCCCAAGAAGCCGGCCTCAGCCTTCCTGCGCTTCATCATCAGTGAGCGCGTGAATACCCCGCAAACGCCACAGCAAACGTACCGTGAGTGGCATCAGAAGACGACGGCCAAGTGGTCCCGCCTCTCCGATGCCGAAAAGGCCGTCTACATTCAAGAAACACGCAAGGAGCTCGAGATCTACAAGTGGGTTATGCTCTCAGTTAACGTGTACAACATTTGCTAATGTTTCGTTTTGCAGAAAAGCCATATCCGTTTGGGAGGAGAAAATGATACGTCTGGGCCACATCGATGTTGTGCGCCACGGCAACCTGATTGATCCCCCCGAGCCAAAGACCCGCAAGGCCCAGCCTGTCAAAGAGAAGTAATCTTCCCTAACTTCTTGACACGTGCCCCACGCCATCACATTTTCCATTTCTTCGTATTGTTTTTCTTCATCGAAAATTGTTTATGTTAAGCATTAAAGTTTAAATGCTCGCCTAAGTATACATAATTTAGAATTGTTCCTGCAGCTGCTACAAGTAAATTTAGTAACTTTCTGGACTATGTACATAGATTCAGCATTAAATATAGAGTTTGTCGAGAAAACCAAGCTGGAGCGTGTCTGTCTCAATCGCAGTTAATCTAGTTAATCGCAGTTAATCGCAAATATAATAATCTTTCGCCTCTGCCAACACGTTGCGTGTGGGGCAAGCACGTGGCATCGAACGGATTGCATATAGAATCGGGTGACTAACGGAATGGGAATCCGTTAGTAACACGTGTCTGAGTCTTACGGGGTTAAGATCACACTTAATATTCAGTTGATTTAACACGGTAATCGACACAGTTTTAATCTCTCTACGTAGATCACGGTAAACAAATATGCAGTTTGATTTGTCACCTCAAATGCGTAGAGTTCAAGGGTTCCAATTATTAGTACAGTCAGACTGGCGTTACAGCTACTTATAGATAGATAGAAGACTAGGGGACTGCGTTTGGGACAAGACACAACCGCTCGCTGCTCGATTCAGTTTTCAAATGAACGATGAAATGACATGCTCGGCCGACGTAGCCGTAGCCATGGCCAGGCTTGGCTGGAATGCCGAAAGACTGGAATGACATTTCCGCTTCTCCGGTCAGAGCAGTCTCTCTCCGGTCTCTCCCTCTCTCCGTTGCTCTGCCTGTCAGCAATTGCTGACTTCGGCTGTAAATTCGGCATCGCATCCAAGGCAAACGCCAACAACAAATTGATAAGAGTACATACATACCTGAGATTGGTCAGTCAGGGGCGGACTGGACTGTATTGAGGGAGGGTTTTCTATACAATTTCCACAAACAATTATAAGTGTCAAGAGCAGTCTATCAGTGGCAGAGCGAGATATGTGTTTATTTGTAAACTATATATTACATAGATTAGTATAGCAGGTAGGCGCCTGAACCCTGGGCTCGACGTTTTGTACAGTTTCCAGATTCTCTCAGTCCCGCGCTTAGCTGACATTTGAAACTGTTTCTGCTCTCTGGAACGCGCTCTCAGCCAGTTGTTCCAGGTAAGCAGCTGGAACACACGTTCCAGCGAGGCAGAGAGCAAAGACAAAGAGAGGCTCTGGAGCTGTCTCTGCTTCCAGCTAATTCAACGGCTCAACAGGTAGTGGAAGCTTGACTTGATGTTTTCATCAATTTGGTCGTCATGCTGCTTGGTTTTCCCCTCGTAAGGCCTCTCCCTCCACCTCCTCCCCCTCCTTCTCGATTGAAGACAAATGAAAAGGTTTTCACCTAATTTTTCAAGACACAAGATAATTTTCACCAGGTTTTCGAATGGCATTGGCCAGAGCATTTCAGAGCGCCCCCACCCCAACGGCCACCACATTCTTAAGCAAGAATTTGAAGTTACCTCCGATGTTTTGGCCAAATAACACGTTCATAGTGGCGGCGGCAGCAGCGGAATTGCGCAAGCCATATTGGCAAAACCTTGAGCTACTCCAAAAGCCAAAAAAACACACACAACAACACACACAATGTTTTTTTTTTGTAATAGAAACTCAAAAAAACTAACCAAATGCAATGCTAAATGCGGCAAGTGCCTGTGCTCTGCGCTCTGCGCCTGGGGCCTGGCCAGTAAAATCTGTCTAAATTTCGGCAGAAACTCAGAAATGACAGAAATAAATTTGAGGCTGGGAAACGGCTGCGCATGCGCACGATTAAGGCTTTTGAGATAAGAATTGGCCGGCCTGGAACCAGCACAGAAAATACAAAATCTCTAAATCATAAAAATAAATGCCACTCTTGGCCATAATTAATATTATTTATGTGCCATGAAAATGACACCAAGTGATAACTGTGAAAATGTCAGAATGATTTGCAAAAAAAAACTATGTCCGTCCTTAGAGTATTATGAATTTTGTTTCAGTGTAGAGGTTCTTTGGTTTGGGATTTTCTTCTTAAATACTATTCATTTTTTCCAGTGTACAGGTTCCGCTGGTCTCTGTGCTCGGGAGCCAGCCAAGTGGAACCGTTTATAATGCTTGCCTGCACTAGTAGCGGTAGTAGTTAGTTACTTACTTGTTTGTTTGCAGATATTGCAGATGTATTGTCTCCCCAGTAGCTGTATTTTCGTAGATACTGAGCCCAATTTTCCATGCAGTTGGAACTCCTATCTCCCCCCGTGGCCCGCTGTCTGGCCGATGCCCAGCTAAGCAGCTTCGAGCGGAGGCCAACTTCTTTTTGGGGTATTGCGCCATAGAAGTCTTATAAATTAGTTGTGAATTTTCGGTTAGTTTTCTGTTTATGTTTATTCAACACATTTTGTTCTTGGGCCAAAATAGTTGTCGGTTTTTCGTTGATTCGACAGTGACTGCTACAAAAATATTCACATACAATACATACAGAATGGTTTTTTTTTTATCGATCTTTGCCATGAGTGGGGCATAAACCTAAGACTTAGAAGCTAGACGGAATATTTACATATATAGTATATAGAGTTAGATAATACGATGTAAAAGATTGGAGATTGGTTGACATTTAATAATTTAATACAATAGTACAATGGAGAATGAAGTTCGAGACGTGGAATTTCGAAGAGGCTCTAAAGATGATGTGTGCGGTAGAGGTGGCGATTGGGGATTCCATTCAACTGCTTCAGCTGATAACTGTGCTTTGTCTAAGTCCGCTCAAAGTCTCTTTCTAAAGGTTTCCTAAATGATGGACCATTTTACATACAATTAGCTACAAACAAAACGAAGTACAAAAGAATCACGTAGGGACAAAGCCTTTGCTCCCGCAGGATGGCTAGCCACGCTTGCTGCTGCTGCTTGCCCCGTTGCCCCCTCCGTTTCCCCCTCCGTTGCCCCCTCCGTTGCCCCCTCCGTTGCTGTTGCTGCTGCTACTGTGGCTATCCTCGGAGGGAGGACGCACCCAGCCGCCGTAGCGGCGCTCCATCTCACGGGCCACGGCCAGACAGAGATGATCCTGGCCGGGATTGGCCACCACCTGAATGCCCATGGGCAGATTGCGGTGATCCAGGCCGATCATGCAGTTGGTCACCGGCAGGCCCAGCGTATTGAAGATGGCCATGTACATGGGCTCCAGCAGCTTGTGGTAGATCTGGTAGTGCTGGTGCGCCGTGTTTGGGAAGGTCGGGTAGAGGAAGACGCCGTCGTTGCCGAGCATCTCCTTGAATTCAGTCTTGAGCGCCTCAATGATGCTGGCCAGATGCTTGTGCCGCGAATTGGGAATGATCTTCATGAAGTTCTGCAGGTGGCCGAATATCACCGACGGCAGAATGCTGTCCGAGCAGCCGAAAAAGTACTTGACCGTCTCCTTGCACACGGTCTTGGGCTGCTCCCCCTCCTCGGTCTTGTGGTAAATCGTCTCGATGTTCTTCATGGTCAGCATCGCCGACAGGGAGATGTCCAGGGACCACTTCATCTTCCGTATGTTCACCCGCTCGGCATTGAAGTCGCTGGCCACCCGATTGATGGCCGCATGCAGGTCCCGGCTGAGCGGCCGCATCATGCCTGAGGGCCCGTCGTTGTCCATGAAGAAGAACCGGATGCCGTGGGCACTGATCTCCTTGTCCAGAGTCAGCTTCGGTCCCGTGGGATCGCTCATGCACTTGAGCAGGAGCGGCAGATCCTTGGCATACCGCGTCATCGGAGCGATGGTGAAAAAGTCTCCCCATTTGGGAAAATCGCTCGTCGGATGATGGCCCCGGAACGAGACGGCATACGGCGTGGGCTTGTGGCCCCAGATGCCACTGAACATGGCCGGCAGTCGCGAGGAGCCGCCAATGTCCGACGTGAGGCCCAGCAGCGAGGCTCCGCTCGCCAGCAGGGCCGCCTCCCCGCCCGAGGAGCCACCCGGCGTGCGCTTCAGATCGTACGGATTCTTGGTCTGCCCCGTCACATTGTTGTACGTCTCCCAGAGCAGACACAGTTCGGGAGTGTTGGACACGAGCATTATGATGCCGCCACAGCGCTTGATCTGCTCCACCACGGGGGCATCTGATTTGGCGATCTGCGGGGTCTTGAACACCCGACCCGCCTGATTGGTCATGCCCTTGACGGCGATGCTCTCCTTGACGGTCACCGGAATGCCCAGCAGGGGCGTATGCTCCTCCATCGACTCCACGCTGTTGATGCCCATGGCGATGACATTGTCTATCTCGCGGGCCTCTTCCAGCGCCTCCTCGAATCGATCCTGGACAATGGCATTGATCAGTGGGTTCACCTGTAAAGGAACATGCATTCCATTAGTACAGTGCCCAGCATCCGTGCCCAGCTCCTTTGGAAGTGGCTCTCACCTGCCGACAGCGTTCGATGTAGGCCTCTACGACTTCTTCGCTTTTAATCTGCAATAAGGAATAGGGAAAGGAAAATGGTTTGAATATTTCCGCTATGGTTCGCCCAGCATTTAGCACATTCCCCACATTCCCCAGTCCCATTCTCCGGTACCAGGCAGAAACAATCAATTCTAGTCTATTGAGGCAGCAACAAAAGCAATTTGTGTTAAATTAAAATCAATAAAAATACAGCCAAAGCAAGCAACAAAGCCAAACCAAACGACTCTAGAATTGCATTCATGACGTTCACTTCAGCGGCCACATGACGTATGAGTAATGCAACATAGGAATGGAGAGCAAACAAAGAGGCACAGACACGTTTCAAGCTGGACAATAGATGTACGAATCGTGGAAAAATCCTCACTGCACAGAAGAAGTTCCTCTAACTCTGACACACCCAACCCAACGACAATCCCCCCTCTTGGGGCGAGGGAATGGGCTGATCGGATGCAGATAGGGCGCAGTACATGTACGCTTTAAGCATAATTATTGTTATACATGTCGATTGATGTATCAATCAAAGGGATGCGTTTGGAATCACAAGTAACAACGTGATGGATGGATCAAGGTCTCGATCTGATAAGCGAGAAAGTACCAGATGATCAGAGATATGAGTCAATACTGAAAGGGATTGTTGGTGACTGATAGATCGTCTTAGCTATCACTAAGGATAGATTGAGACTTAGGAAAAAAGGCAGTAGAAAGGCATTAATATCCAATAACGATATCGTTAATAAGTTCAACTAATTCCACATTATAATAATTATCTAATGGAATCCAATGGATCGAGCTAGTCGGTTGTGTATCAGTGTGAATTATTACTAAAACAAGACCATATTACACTTCGACCATTTGGTATACAGATCTTTAATAATCTTTAATCTTTTTTCCCAAATACTCTGAAGAGGCACTGTTGCGCAACCCCCGAAAATATGGAGATCTCCACCTGTGGGATGTTTTCCGATGATTCCCGCTTCTTTTCTCTGTGAATCAGTAGTAAAATGATGTATCATGATGATGGATCATGGTCAAACCCAGAAACGGGTAGAATAAAGGGATTTCTAAGACACTTTTTGTTAGTGGTACCCGAAGGAACTTTGTTCTGGAGCAATTTCCATCGATATGTGGTGACAAGGTGCAGGTGGAAGGATAAGTGCTAGTCGATCGAGATCGAGAAATCAATAAAATGGTTCAATAAAATGAATAAATTATGCATCAGAATCAATCGTATGGCAACCTTTGAACTTGATTTAAGCGAATCTCATGCTAAAGACCTTCCACATCCAGCAGGTTCCTCAATCTGACAATGCTCCTACCTGATGCTGAATTGAGACATCAAATTGCCTTACTTTTGCTTAAATGCATGCCCATGAGATGCACAAACCCCACATAAATACATGCATATGTATTCCCATCAACATGTACATACATAGTACATACCCATACATATGCATGTATTGTATATATAATTAAAATTAAGGCTACTTGACTTTTTCAATGACTTCCAGTGTAATAATAAATCAGAGAGGCAGCAGCAGCAGCAGAGTGCAGCGGAGTGCAGGGGAGTGGCGGGAGAAACCGAGAGCAAATTGATCAAGCAAACATGGCCCAAGAGACAGCATGCAACAAGCAGGGTGCAGGGGGCAGGGGGCAGGGGCAAGGAGCGAGGGAAGACGACAGACAGATAGACAGACGGACGGACAAAATCATCGACCGAAAAGCTTCGATACCGATACTCGTACCACATAATTTGTATAAGGTAGAGAAGATCTTCTTGTTGTTGCTGCTGCTGCTGCGTGTGGCACAAAGCGAAAAGAGGCAAAAGGCATGTAAAGAAATCGCGACACACAGACACAGATTTGCTCATGTGCTGTGTAAACAGATGCTACTCGTGTATGGGCTACACTCAGAAAAACCCGACCCATATTTACAAGTACATATTCGGTTTTTAAATACAAAAAATGGCGAAATTAAATAGAATTCACTTTGGGAATATTTATTAAATTTATGGGAAATATTTATATTGGAAATAAATAATTTCAAATTATTTCAAATATAAATATTTTCATACTTCCGCGAAAATGGAAATGAAAACTGTTTCTTTTGAGAATTTCCTCTCTCGAGTCCATTCTATTACCATAAATTTGCTATAAACATCAAAGTTGCAGGGTTTCGCGGCGCTTTTCTCTGGGTGTATATGAAGTACGTGCCAGAAAGATTGAAGAAGCAGCAGATTTAAGCAAAACAAAATAATGATGCAAAGCGAAACACGAAAAGGGCGATTTCAAGTACAAATACAATTTCGTATCCACTCACTTTTAATAAATACCATTACAAATAAATCTCAATTAAAGAACTGCAGACGGGTGCAATTAAGCGAATTCCTTCTTCGGGGAAGCAGCAGCCTCCCTGTGACACGAGTGAATAAAGTGAATAAATCGCGTATAATATTCTAATACGGCGACTGGAGACCTCCCTCCGTAATGGCTATAGATGCGGTTTCTGATATAATCTCAATTACAAAACCATTTCGCTTGGCAATAGCCTCCTGCCCGCCGTGAGCGGAGTGAGGCAATGCTTAACCTTTTGACAATGAAACAGCCAGCAATTAAGAGTGGAAAAAACTGACAAAGCCGAAAAGCAAAAACATAATTAAAATAAAAATAATAATATTCAACAGACACACTCGTACGCACCATATGAGTGCTGGCGCGAATGAAGACCAGAAAGCAGTCATAAAAACAAAAACAAAACCAAAAAAACAACAAATCTTTTGTACCCCAGACGGAACGTGCACTAAAATATCAACTACACGGAGTGCATGCCGCAAAAGACAGTAACAACAACAGGGCTTAGTAGCGGGCTTAGGAGTGGGGCGAGGGGGAGGGGGAGTGGCACTCGATAAGGTCTGTCAAGTAGTGACCTCACACGATGTGGACCAATGAACGCCGTGAAATCTTGCATGTGCGAGGCAACCGCAGCAAAAACAGCAGAGATCTCTCTCGAGTACGGAGTATTCAAGTATTCGTCATGTAAGTCCCATATCCCATGCCCATGCCCATGTCCACATCTTACGGATTACGCTCTCTTCAGGCCATCCGACTGTCTAGGCCGCTTGTTTCTTTATTTTTTTTTTTGCGAAATTTCTGCGCGCCCCATAAAACGCTCTTTGTTAATATCCATCCGTACTTCGGATGACTAATTCCCTTGCTTTTTCAATGCCTCGTGTCTATGGCTCCCCGTTTTGGGCCAATTGCCTCAAGTGCTTGCGACGACACATAAAAACAAAAACAAAACAAAAAAAAACCCAAATTGATTTCGATTTCATCTGGGGTTATACTCTGGCTCTGACTCTGGGATAACATCAAGTTTTTGAACCGCATTGCATAGTGGATGGGATTCGACTTTGTGAGGAGTGGAATTTGGAGCCTAAAAGCAGTTTCAAGAATCATATAGTCGAAACAGTAACGAATTTCCAATGATTCTATTCTTTACTTCTTTATTTTTAACAACCTTTTGGTGGATCGACGAGTGTGCAACCAATTTTAAGCTCTCGACAAGCTCTTGTATACAATTTATGTATGGTATTGCTTCTTTTAAAAAAGAACTCATTCGAATACTTGTCAGTTCCCAATAATGTAAGTCTGTTGCTACTATATTTATAACAATAGTATATTGTCCCTTTAAAAATGAGCCTACTTTTTTTAACAAAATGAAATACATATGTGGTGCTTCTGCAATGATGAATGAAGAGGAAATTCCTAAATATCACTATCCTTTATCATGAGAGCTTTGCTGCTTTGTCTAAGATCAAATGTCTAATAAATTGTAGATGGGGATTAGCTTAAGATTTGAGATAAATATCAAGGTGAATACAAGGTTCTCAAAAATGGAATATTTGATTAGAAAAAACAATAGACTTGATTTTACTGAAAACTAATTTTAATAAGGAATAATATATTTTACTTTTTGCTAGAAATTGGAAGTGGTGACGCATTAAGATCACTAAAAATAGAGATCCGATAATCCTAGAGACTTAGACCGATTTTGCCGTTCCCTATAGACCTAACCGCACTTTGCGGCCTATCCGCTTGCCCTTCTTTAATAAAATTTGATCTTTGGCTTGAAAAAACAATCAATAGTTCAAATATTAAAACTCTTTTCTTATTTACTCTGCTATATTTCCTTTAGTTGTTAATATTTAAATATGTATGTATATGTCTATGGAACAAATAAATAATTATTAACCAGATCGTTTGTGGCGTTGGCCTCCAGGGCAAGCTAATTTATGCTCTGGGAAGGGTATCAAACCCCTAGCTCGGTCCCCTTGTACATTTTTTATAGCCCGCTCGTGTAATTGAAATGTTAGGGGCCGAGTGAGTGCCACCGACTCGGACGAGACTTTTAAGAGACTCAATAAAGTGACAACAAAAACAGCGGCAACAATAACAAAATAAATAAATGAAAAGTAATATCTTTGTCTTATGCGTTTTTCGCTTTCTGCCGAAATTCAGAGGCAAAGGTGAGGCCAAGTCTGGGGCGAGGCGGTGTCTGAGAGTCCAAGTCTGAGGCGGAGAAGACCGACGACCGACGACCGACGACCGACGACCTGCTAATGTGAGAGCTTCACCTAATGGAGAGATGTCTGTGCCTCCGGGCAATCAACATTGCCTCAAACTTTGCCACAATGTATCTAATGGATGTGGCAACCGATAGTGGTGCTGCTGCTGCTGCTGTTGCTGCTGTGGCAACAATCTGGTGGCTGGCTATTGATTTTGCAAGATTTGCAAGGCCTGGCCATTATTTTTGTTGGTTTCTTTGCGCAAGTGGCCTAAATGAACGGAGACAAAATGGAGCGTACTCACCTTTCGGGTGCGAATCAGCTTGGCCAGATCGACGGCAGGTATCTCCAGCAGGTGGCTGCGTATCGGTGGCAGCTTGCGCCGTATCACCTTGATGTTGGTGTACCGGCTGTAGGGCACCACGAACCAACTGAAGACAATCATGGCCGAGCGGAGGAACCGGCGCATGATGTACCCCAGGATCCTGGAACAAAGTAGCACAGCAATTTTGACGGCTTTGCGGTTAACACTCAAGGAAGAAAGAGAGCGCCCACTGTATCTCGCAGATATATGGCGCTGAACTGCACTGCACTGCACGGCTCTGGGGCGGCTCTGCACAGGCCAGTGTCTGAACAGGTTGGCAGGATTGTGCAATATTGCAGCTGACTGCAATTGACGGCAAAAGAGCCAGCAGAGACAAGGGGCAACTGCTGCTGCTGCTGCTACTGCTGCTGTTTGTGATATTTATTTTCGCTTGCACAATTCACTTGAACGACAACGAACACTGGCTGAGGGGATCTGTGTGCGATGCCTTTTTGGTCAGTTGGCTAATACGTTGCGTTACTTTCTTGGGCCCCCGACTTTATCAGCTATATAGAAAAACTAGTTTTGCCTAGCCAAAGTATCTCTGGGATGCACTCGCATATGATTCGACTGGCGCTGCACACGCATGCGCAACGTTTCTCCGGCTTTCATTTTGGTTACACTTTAGCTATGTGTGTGTGTCTTATCACATTCCAGGCTTCTTTCGGGGCTCCTATCAAAGTCGGGTTCTCTATCTGGATCTGACTCCGAGCTCGGATGAATCCGCTGGAGGTGGGCAAGCGAACCGAACTGAAGCGAACTGAAGCGAACTGAAACGAACTGAACCGACGCGAACCGACGCGAACGAGACGAGCAAAGCAAATAAACGTGGGGCTAGCACGCCCCAAGGTATTTAAAGCGCTGCTTGCTAGAGAGAGAGTGCTGCTTCAAGCTCGCTCTCCCTCTGTGGATCTCTCTCTGTGTGGTTCTCTCTCTTCGGCGCTGTTAAGCTTCTGTAGGCCCCCAAGGAAACGGATTGGCTCTGACTAAGCATCAGATACAAGTGCGTCAATGCCACCGTTTGCGGATTACCATCCCTGCAATTATTAACATGCCCTGACCCGATGAACCCCCATTACCAGAGATCGGAATTGGAATGGCTTTCAGCTGTAAACAATAGGGAGGACCCATATCGCTAATTACACACACAAGTCTGCTCTCTGTTTGTTTTTTCTTTGGAGAGCACTTACTGTAATGTTATGCATGCTGACCCCTAGTTACAGCCCGGCCTGAGATCATCGGCATTCAAACAAAGGAACACTGCGGCGTCATCCGGTGTATAAATATTGATTCGAGAAGAGCTTTCCGGGGGAAAACCCTGCTGCAGTCTATTTAGAAAAAGTGTGAAAACAATATTTCACAAGAACTCAAACTCGAAACTCGAACCCTGAACCCATTTAGTATCACGCTCCCTTCATAAATAAATGGGTTGGATACGAATCCGGTGCTAGTAGAGCTCGTGTCAATGAATCAGTTCGATTCTGCCCCATTCATAGCTATCACAATGGGATACTCACACTACACGCGTACGACAGTACTTACAGGTTACATGTTTGTGTCCAATCAATCAGTCCCTTAATTAATAATCATTAAGAAATCGAAGCTAATATATCGCACGTCAATACATCCGTTTGATGTTCCCTAATGATTACAAAAATATGGGCTACCCCCGAACAGCTCCGCGATAGATCTGCTATTTATTGTAGATAATAACCTGCACACATAGATTACAGTGATAGATTGAGTGTTGTTGAATCAGTTTAGATACTACCATTCAGCTCTATAGGTTCCAAGAACTATATCAGACATCAATCAGGTAAAGTAATCATAGATCTACGTCAGCGGTTGGTGAAACAGAGAATCCCCGAGAATGCAAAAGCAAAATACACTTCAGGTGGGATCAACCGTATGTCTTTCTGTAAGCATCTATTAATGATTGTATGTCAATCAAGAACAGAACAGTCATAATTTGTTCTACATCTTTCTGTAAGAACAGATTTATGATTTATACTTTAGGAGCATGTTACAAGGAGCTTTCCACCCACCGTGACACTCGGGACAGAGGCTTCGAACTGAGAATGCAAAAACAAAGAATCGATTATATTCCTATCCTCTGTGAGTATCGGGTGTAAATAAAGACTTGTGCAGGAAGGGCCCTAATTTCTAATTCAGATCCTGAATACAGATCAATACAGCACGTGGCGATGAATCAATCCAATTTGGATCACTAACGATTTGTTTACAGAGCATGCGATGACCTCAAGGGTCTGCGTGAGGGCCCACTGATTTGTCTGACACTTATGGTGAGCATTCAGCCGTAAGTTACTTATCTACGACAATAAAATTGCTTTTTAATTGTGCGAGCCATTAGAAAATAATTGCAGCATATTAGGGACTGGCCGAACATTTTTCAAGAACAACAGAACACAAATATATACCCTTAAATGTTAGCAACCAAACTAATCATTTGGATGGCCGAATACTTGGTCTCGGATCACGCCATCCAAGATGTCAGCTAGGTGGCATAATTACAGAGAACGAATCAGAACTATAATAACCTGGCAGCGACGGTGAGCAATAAAAGATCTCATGCTCTGCTGTAATGATATGGCATCTGGGCTTATTAAACTCCGATTGTGCTGTGGTTCCCCACACAACGCGAGGGACGAGTTTTACAGTCATGATTTGAAAGGATTCGGACTCGCGAGTGGGAATTCCCAAGGTGAAACGTAAATCGAGTAATATTGGTGGGGGGAGGCCATGCTCTTCTCTTAACCAGCTTAAGACAGTTGATTTATCTTGCTCTCTCTTTTCAGTACGCGCTGTCTCTTAAGAGTGTGCTATAAAAGATAACATAAAGATAGAGACAGAGAGAGAGAGGGAGAGCTCCAAAAAGCTTCCGCTTGGGGGCCTTTTGCCAGTGACGATAAATGTGTTCGCGGATCAAGTTGGATCGCAAAACTTTCCATCGCCGGAGCATACATACTCGCAGATAGCCACTAGATAAGTTGGCAGCCGGCTCCCCAATGTTGTCACAGAAACTCCATCCGCTACTCTGTCGTGGCTTTGTTAATTACAGAGTTTGTCAGAGCTTGAGAAACTTTGCAGCCGACGCCGGCGAGAACAATAACAGAGATAATGCTACTGCGGACGAGCGTCATCATCCGCTGAAGGGCGTGCGCATTTTGGACTTGACCCGCATCATTGCCGGCCCCTACTGCACCATGGTGCTGGCCGATCTGGGGGCAGAGGTCATCAAGGTGGAGCGTCCGCATTTTGGCGATGAGGCCAGAAAGTGGGGACCTCCGTTCCTGGAGCACAGCAAGGATGCCGCTTACTTCCTCGCCCAAAACAGGAACAAGCAGAGCGTGTGCATTGATCTGAAGCGGGGCCGGGCACTGCTCCACAGGCTGGCCGAGATCAGTGATGTCCTGGTGGAGAACTATGTCCCAGGCACCCTCGACCGCTACGATCTGGGCTACGAGCAAATGAAGAAGGTCAATCCCAAGCTGATTTACTGCACTCTCAGTGGCTACGGATCGGTGGGGCCATATGCCAAACGTCCGGGCTACGACGTGATTGCCTCCTCCGTGGGTGGCTTGCTCCACATCACTGGGGAAAAGGAGGGGCCGCCCAGCAAGGTGGGTGTGGCCGTCACGGACGTGGCCACCGGGCTGTATGCCCATGGAGCGATCCTGGCAGCCCTCTATCAACGTGAGAAGACACAGCGTGGCCAGAAGATCGACGTGGATTTGCTCTCCACCTGCTGCTCCCTGCTGATAAATGTCGGCAGCAACTATCTGAACGCGGGCACCGAGGCCCGCCGATGGGGCACAGCCCATTCCAGCATTGTGCCCTACCAGAGCTTCAAGACCAAAGATGGCTATCTTACTCTAGGGGCCGGCAGCGATGCCCAGTTCGTGGAACTGTGTCGTCTGCTGGCGGTCGAGCCGGTGGCGGAGGATCCCAAATTCAAGACAAACAAAGACCGAGTCGAAAATCGCGAGGAGTTGGTGCAACTGCTTGAGCAGATTCTGGCGCAGGATAGCTCCAAGAACTGGATGAAGCGCTTCGAGGGTGCACCGTTTCCGGTGGGTCCGGTGAATAGCATTAGCGAAGTGTTCGAGGACGAACATATCCAAGCCATTGGCCTGGTAAAGACTCTGCCGCATACTCGCGATGGATCCGTCAAGGTGGTCGGACCGCCTGTGGTTTACAGCGAGGCACGCAACGACGCCCGCACGGCGCCACCCATGCTGGGCGAGCACACGGATGCCGTGCTGAGCGACCTGCTCGGCTACGGGCCTGAGGAGCTCGCCTCGCTGAGGGATCAGGGGATTATCCAGTAACCCTTGCCATGTAAATCCTATCTGCTATCCTATACGGATGTTCTGAAACTATAAATCTAATCTCAAGTGTCGAAGGCATTTAGTAAAATAAATGGGCACGTCGTCTTCCTTGTCTCCATCTTTCATTATGCCGGTAAGAAACTCTTCTTCCTGTCACTGCCACTGCCAGGCCTGATCCTCGAATCCTCCTCCCATCTATATATGTTCTGTAGTTCTCGACGGAGCATGTGCCATGGAGCCAGCGCACGAAACGGCAGAAGGCGATCATTGTGCTGTTCTACGCTCTGATGCTGACCCTTATCATCAATATCGTGGGCTGCATCGCCTTTTATTGTGTGTTCAAGCACAACGAGAAGTACTCCATGAAAATGGCCGAAGCAAAGCAGGCCAAGGACAAGCCTGAGGAAGCCCTGCAGAGGATGTCGAGCACGAGTTCTCTTACCTGAACCTGAGAATGTCCAGCTGCAGGCTCACATATGCAAATATCGATTTTAGCAACTTCATCACTGCGTGGCGACAGGGCAAATGAAAAGGAAAATGGGGAAAAATGAGCAAAATAAAGAGCACAGGGATGGTAGTCACGGGAGAGACTCACTTTTAAATCAACTACAAATACCACCTATTCGAATAGATTCCCTGGAACTAATGTTTAGTTATTGCACTTTGTGTAGACCGAGATCGTCCGCTCACGACAGCGACAGAAAATGATTTGTTTTTGTTTGTTCAGTGGAAAACGCTGCTGCCAAAAACTAACAATGTTCGCCGCGCTGCCTGCGCCGGTGTGTGGGTTGGGGTCGCCGTCGCCGTCCCCCGTCAATGGCATATTGCGGCTTGTGTTGGCTTTTGGGTTGTGGGCAAAGTGCACCTGGGTGGAGCTTCGAAGCGCTGGTCGCGTCGTGAGTTTGGATTTCACACTTATTGTAAACCGCAAGATTCTCTCCACTAGCCCCACCCCACCCCACAAATAAATTAACAGTTATTCAAAAGTGTCACTGCTGTGGGAGCAGTGTGACCAGTTAAGGTATTAAGAGCGCTTGTATTTGTTTTTCAATTAAATAATGTACAAAAGCTGTACAGCTCGTGTGAGAACCTTTTCTATGGTGTCATAGATCAGACATATACTATCACAAACAGCAACCCCAGTGAATGACAGATATTGATCTCCCACTTCACCCAATTCAATTCAATGGATAAATTTGGGGGGAAACATTTCAAAAAAGTCAACAGCTGAACCAGCCAGCCCGGCAAACTCTTGCTATGATTAGTTTTGGTATTTTTGACAGAGACAAAATATCAAATCAGTATTTTTCCCAACGGCAGTCACACTGTAAATGTCTTGTTTTTGTTAAATAATAATTTTTTGGCGTGCAATTTAACAGAAATTATGCCCAAGCAACCGTCGTTTGTGTCGCGCAACCTGGTTACCATTGTGATGGTGCCTAGCCTGATTGGCATACATCTCGGCTGGGGCTATATGCAGAACAACCGCAAACTGGTGACAGAGTCGGAGCAAATCGACCTCCCGCCGGTCACGGTGAGTGGTGGTGATGTCCCCCCATCAATAATAGCTAATCCTTAAGCTATCCTTCCTTTAGTTTGCCAGATTCGTTTGGAACAAGATAGCAGGTGGCGGAGACCAGACTACGGCGGAGACGCAGCAGAGCAGCAGCGCGAAATGAGATAATAAGAGGGGGTGAGACGGCTGTGGATCTTAAAACATACAATCTATTTATTGTATATAATTAATTAAAACTACACACGAACGGTATGATACAATGAACTGCTGCTGGCCACAAAAGTGGCCAATATCGGAAGAGCAAAACAGAATGTGACGTTAAATAAAGGGATTCTGTAGAACTTTGTTTCCTAACCTATTGGCGATTGCAACTGAGATTAAGGTTACTACTGCGTTACGGCCGAGTTGACAGTGAGGTTGTCCAGCTGGGCATTAAAGAGCACGTCGCTTATGAGCTTCTCCGCAATGATGCGCTGGGTGGGATTGACGGCTCGCAGTTTGCTGGCCACATTCACACCGATAGCATCGTATTCGTCATGCGGCGGGGGTTGCGGTGCGGTTGTGTACGCTGTGGTGTTTGCATTGCTAAACAGAGGCTGATAGTGTTCGCGTCCGATCTGTATGGTCGGCACAGCCTGGCCGTGACCATTGGCCTGCTGGAGATGCATTTGCTGCTGGTGTTGTTCCAGGGAGTTGACGGCCTGTTTGATACGGAAAACATACATGAAATGGTACTAAGGAAATCAATGGTAACCGCTTACCTGTTGTATCTCCCGCTGACTGTTTGAATCTAGTGATGTGATCTCCAGCACTTTGACAGCATGCCCTTGGGCTGCCGCAGCAGCTATGGAATTTTGGGCCGCCGCATGTGCTACTAATTGCTGGTGTGCCTGGACGGCAGCCGCATCATGTTGATGCTGTTCGCTCTTCACGAGAGTTACACAATCCGCTGGCGTCACGGATAGTGTACTTAGGGTGGCGCCTTCACTACTGACCACCACATTGTTGGTGGCAGGCACCTCTTCCACTTCCTCGGAGGATGTGGGCCCTAAATTATCCATCTGCTGTGAATGTGAGGTTGTGTGATGTGACTCGTCCTCATACTCCATGGAATCCTCATCGTCGAAGCTAATGTGCAATTCCCGCTTCGGTTTGGTGCCCGACTCATGCCGCTTTGGCTTGTGGTCGGCGATGAAGAGCAGCCTGTCGTAGTACCACAACCGTGTCTCATAGTCGCTCTTGCAAGTCGTCTTCCGATACTCTCTCCGAAATGCCGAGCGAAGTGAGTTGATTTTTCTGCAACCAATAACAAAAAGAGCATTAGATCGCATTGCGAAACTGGTGGGCATAGTATAACCAATGCACCTTACGACCATGGGTCGGTCGGGATTCGGTTCGACTTCTTTCAGCTTCTCCACGAGCCTGTCGTAGGACTTGTTCCGAGCGGCATGGTTGCTGTAGTCGTTGTGCTTCGGCTGCCACAGGCACTCCTCCTCCTGGTACTGCTCTATGAACTCCGTGAGCCAGTGTCGCGAGTATGACCGCAAGTCAACGTTCATCTTTTTATTGAGCAAAATTTTGATTTTTTTACTGTACTCTGTTTTGTTTTCAGTGCGTCTCGCGTAAAGTTGGCTGCAAACCAGAAAAACCATGCTACCACACGCAAAGTTTTCGCCGCGGTGGCAGCGCTATGCGCCGCCAAATACCAGCTGTATTCGAAAAAAGTCAATAACGGAAAAAATATACAATTAGACATAAAGCGGAGAAAACGAAAGAAAAAAATAAAAGGAAACCGATAAAGAATGGGCAATTCTGTTTAGAAAAGAACAGCCCTTTTGCCAAAAAGATAAAGAGCATAATAAACGATGGCTTCTGTGAATAGAATATATTGCCAAAATGCTGAAAATCACGTAGCTGAGAAAAAACGAAATAGCAGTGATGAGGAAGAATGTTTTATGCATTTTATTATGTAAACTCCTTATTTACACCGTCCAACAAGCCGATTCCAAATGTTTATACTGGGTTTGATTGTCATTTCCAAAAAAATCACACTTACCGCTCTGTTACCGATCTTTTTTACTTTTTCTTGACCTTTTTCGTTCAAGTCTTGCTTGACACCCATTCAAGTTGAAAGTGAACCTTGAAATTAGCCAATCTTATAGGAAATTAACTCATCAATTGGATAAAATTATGAATTAAGAGCTGAGGGTTCTAGCTAGCTGGTGATTTTAAATCGAATATAAAAAACGAGGAATATGATGGAGCTTGAATACAAATAATTCGTCAGTATATTTACGGAATATTTTGAAGCCGTGACATATATTTCGGTATATTCCTGAGGGTCAGACAGTATATTTGATCGATCCTGGGTCACACTGCCTGTCACATAATAACTGTTCCCGCACTTGCCTGCGTTTTTTAATTTGATTGATTCTCGAGCTGGTTGAAAATGATAGCTCACGCTGTACGAGGGCGGCACCTAATGCGGGCCCTGTCCACGACAATTGCATGGACCCGCCCGGGACAAAGTGCCTTGACTAGACACTTTAGCGAGAAGGTTACGCGCCTGCAGAGATTCAATGGCGCGACAATGGTGATGGCTCAGCGCTTCTACAGTCGCAAACGCGATTATCCCGAGAACAAGAAAGCGCCAGCGGTAACAGAATTGCTGTCCGACCAAGATTCTAACCTGCCTGCCACAGTGGCCGTGCCCGACGTATGGCCACATGTTCCGCTGCTAGCCATGCGTAAGAATCCCTTGTTTCCGCGATTCATGAAGATTGTGGAGGTGAGTGCATATGCAAACGGGACAGATATAAAATTCCAGTGGCGTACATCACGACTCAACTCATCTTTAAGGTGTCCAACCCAATTGTTATAAATCTGCTGCGTCGCAAAGTTAGCCTTAATCAGCCCTACGTTGGGGTTTTCCTCAAGAAAGTCGACGGGGAAGAGGAGGTCGTCCAGAGTCTGGATGAGGTCTATCACCTGGGCACTTTTGCACAGATCCAAGAGGTTCTGGATTTGGGCGACAAGATGCGCATGGTGGTGGTGGCCCATCGTCGCATACGCATCACAGGAGAGGTGATCGAGGATCTACCACATCCAAAAAAGCCAGGTAAGCACCTACAGACACACACTAGTGAATTCGATTTGGAAGAGCGTTCGCATATTTCAGAAAAATTAAAAGCTGCAGCCAAAGCCGCAATCGAAGCCGAAGAGAGTACATCAGCTATCCCCGTTGCAGAGTCTGCTGCACCAGCTGCATCACCGCCCGTGCTCATTGTAGAGGTTGAGAATGTGAAGCTACCAGTTTACAAAGAAACCGCAGTGGTCAAGGCGCTAAGACAAGAGATTATCAAGACTCTACGCGACATTATCACCATGAGTCCCCTGTATAGGTAAGCTTTTCAACCCCACAAGAAGCTTTCTGCTTAACTCTCATTCCCTTAGGGAGAGTCTCCATCAAATGCTGCATCAGAATCAACGAGTTGTGCACAACCCCATCTACCTATGCGACTTGGGTGCCTCCCTGTCGACCGGAGACCCAGAGGAGCTGCAAAGTATCCTGGAGGAAGAAGATGTACATATGTGGCATTCCTTGAGTCTACAGATTTCTCCTTTATGATAACACATTTTTCTTTTAAAGATCCCAAAACGTCTGCAGCTGTCCCTCACATTACTCAAAAAAGAGCAGGAGCTATCGAGACTGCAGGCGAAAATAGGACGCGAGGTAGAGGAAAAAGTCAAGCAGCAGCACCGAAAATACATACTGCACGAACGGTTGAAGGTTATCAAAAAGGAGCTGGGCATTGAAAAAGACGACAAGGATGCCATCGGTGAAAATTATATGGAAAAGCTCCAGGACAAAATCGTTCCAGAAAGTATTAAGCAGGTCATCGATGAGGAACTGACCAAACTGAAATTCCTGGAGAGTCATAGCTCTGAATTTAAGTAAGCAAGAGATCGATCCATTAAGAGAGCTCCTTAACATCATCCTAATGTATCCTTCTCTTGTTGATTACAGTGTAACCCGCAACTACCTCGACTGGCTCACCTCGCTACCCTGGGGCGTCATGAGCACTGAGAATCTCTGCCTGGACAAAGCCAACGAGATCCTAAACCATGATCACTACGGCATAGAGGATGTCAAGAAGCGCATCCTAGAGTTTATCGCCGTCAGTGCTCTGAAAGGCACCACGCAGGGCAAGATCTTGTGCTTCCATGGACCGCCTGGGGTAGGCAAGACGAGCATAGCCAAGTCCATTGCTCGGGCCCTGAATCGCGAGTACTTCCGCTTCAGTGTGGGCGGCATGACGGATGTGGCTGAGATCAAGGGACATCGTCGCACCTACGTGGGCGCAATGCCCGGCAAGCTGATACAGTGCTTGAAAAAAACCAAGACTGAGAATCCTCTAGTGCTCATTGATGAGGTTGACAAGATTGGCAAGTGGGTGGCACGAATACTTGATTCGATTTCGAGGCGAAGTATACTCGTAATCTCCCTATCCACAGGGGCTATCAGGAAGATCCCAGCTCGGCGCTGTTAGAGCTACTCGATCCCGAGCAGAATGCCAATTTCCTGGACCACTATCTGGACGTGCCAATCGACCTGTCGCGTGTGCTATTCATTTGCACGGCCAACGTGATTGATACCATACCAGAGCCGCTGAGAGATCGCATGGAGCTGATTCAGATGTCCGGCTATGTGGCCGAGGAGAAGGTGGCCATTGCCCGCCAGTATCTAATACCGCAGTCGATGAACGACTGTGGCCTGACCGACGAGCATATCAGCATAACCGAGAAAGCCCTGAATATGCTGATACGCAACTATTGCCGCGAGTCCGGAGTGCGCAACTTGCAGAAACAGATCGAGAAGGTTATTCGCAAGGTGGCCTTCCTTTTGGTCAAGAAAGAGGGCACCAGCTTCCCAGTGGATGCCGAAAATCTGACCACATTCCTGGGCAAGCAGATCTTTACCTCGGATCGCATGTACGAGACGACGCCGCCGGGCGTGGTCATGGGCCTGGCCTGGACGGCCATGGGTGGCTCATCGCTGTACATTGAGACATCGCCGCGGAACAAATATAAAAGCCTGGGCCCCATATCAGAAGCCAGTGGTGTAAGCGGAGGTGGCACCTTGTATATCACCGGAAACCTTGGAGATGTGATGAAGGAATCGGCCCAAATAGCCCTGACCGTGGCGCGAAACTTTATTCACATTCGAGATCCTGGAAATCAGTACCTAGAGCTTGCGTAAGAGTCTCCGAAGAAGCTACTCGTTGGACTTTCTTATCCTGTTTACCTTTTTCCCATTATAGAAACATCCACCTTCATGTTCCTGAGGGGGCCGTACCAAAGGATGGACCCAGTGCTGGCGTCACCATAATCACCGCCCTAATTTCGTTGGCCACCAACAAGCCTGTGCGTAATGATGTGGCCATGACGGGCGAGATATCGCTGAAGGGCAAAGTTCTGCCCGTAGGAGGCATCAAGGAGAAGGCCATAGCCGTAAGCAGATGTGTGTCCATTATGAATGAAGCTTTATTTGATATGCTATTTCCACTATCAGGCACGTCGCAGTGGCGTCCACTGTCTCATCCTGCCCGCGGACAACAAGAAGGACTTCGAGGAATTGCCCAAGTTCATAACCGAAGGCCTGGATGTTCACTTTGCGGCCAACTACGAGGATGTCTACAACATTGCATTTTCCGAACCCCTCGAGGTATCCAGCGTAGACTGCGCGGCCGGCACAATGCCATTCGGGCCTCGTATTATCTTAGAGGTTGGGGGTTACATCGTTGTATGGACATCGTATCAGTATAATTAGTGTATGTAGACAATACAAAAGCATTTGCTAAACCTAAGCTAATGTACATAAATCGAGTCTGTATATCCGACACAATGCCGATGGAACTGTCACGTAGTAGTTTGGTGATTAGATATCAGTATTATTTTCCGCGGTTCAGTTCATATGTTTAAATAAATGGGGCTTAAGTGGCTTAAGTTTCAAATTTACGGTACATTTTGAAAGGAGATTTTATATATCGTTATATTTCTGAGGGCAGGATAGTATATTTTGTCGACTAATTCGCAGTCACACTGATTTTCTTGCCACCATGCCTAGCTCACACACCTTGCGATTTGTATACTTTTCATATTATTTTTAAGACTGAACTCACCCTCTTGCTAAGGAACCAATGTAGAAATCGTGTAGAAATGCCATTTAGAGCCATGTCCCAGGCCACATCGAGTACAAATTGCTGCTCAATATTAAATTCCTGATTGCTTTCCATCAAATTTTTTCCAAAAATGTCGGAAAAAGGCATGTCAAAAAGTGGATAATTCCATGGTAATTACACAAAAATGTAGGTAATATGTGTAGTTGTCGTCTACGGTATATTTTTAAAATGAGACGGTATATTTTGGTATACTTCTTAGGTATTTTAACCATAAAGCAGTCACAGTTGCTTCAAGTCGCGCCGAAAATGATTGTTGTTAATGTTTTTTAATCATTTGTTAATGATTTCGACTGTGGAAATTGTGAAATAAATGAATCCATTAAGTTGGCTAGAACGAAACCTATGAGCTAGACCAGTGCCAGTGCAAAGTGGAAGCCGAAACTTCGGTTTCGCGGAGATTATCGGCAAGAATAAATCTGTGCTAATAACAAAAACAAAAGGTGCTTTGTGCCTTAAGAGCTTTTCAACATAATTTTTATTGTTGTTTTCATTTTTCCTAATTATATAATGTATATTGTGTTTGAGTGCGTGTCTGTGTGTGTCTGCGAGAGTGGTTTGTGGAGCAATAAATTGGAGTAAACAAGGCCCTTCTGATATGATAAGTAAAAGCTTAGTTAAGATAGTTCATTGCATGTTAGGTTCAAGTAGGTGGATAAATAAGATCCACTTGTCTCTGCGTCAGACAAAGAAAATGATTTCCAACAGCAACAACAACAGCAACGATAATCGTAAAACAGCTGTTCTCGTGGCTCTCATTCCAATCCAATCAGAATGAAGTCACGTAGCTCTTTCCAGACGTAAACAACAAAAAAAGCGCAACGAACTGCATTCTTTTCCGAGTAAATGCATGCTTTAAGTAATTGAATCTGCATACTATAACCATATAGCATGTATCATCAGCACTTGTAATTTTTTGTTGTTTTGATTGATTCAATTCCACTTGCTCACTGGCTTTCCACTGCCGGGTACAAAGTCCAGTATAAATATGACTTCTCCAGCTTCCCCCCCCCCCCCCCCCCCCCCCCCTTATCGCTGGCGTTTGAGTGTGTCTATTTATGGACCGGCCTGTGGGTTCTCTCTCTCACAAACAAATTTCAATGCCAGCATCAGAACTAGAATCATAATGAGCAACGTTTTCACGTTCTCCCCTGGGTCAACTGGATACTGGATCAACAGGCCTCCCCGCGAATAGCCTTGACTCAAGTGCAAAACAACAAACCATTTGCTAACGAACTTGTTTGCATTCATTGAGCGCTGTGCTGCTCCGGCAGCAGTAGCATCCATTCCCCCTATTTACGTGGCGTGAAATGAGAAGAATGTGGTCATGGTATATTAAAAGGAAGATAAGGCAGTTCCACTCTTTCCTGGGTACTGGATGCTGCATTACTTCTATTTAATATAACTTGCTACCTATCTATATATTTCTGCCTATGGTACACAATCACGTTCAAGGCCAGCGTTATGCGAATCTTGCGAAAGTATTTCTATAAAACTGAAAGCTTTCCTGCACCGATCAGTCAATGAAATGCGTTAATTTTAGCCCCTGCCCACTTGGAACCGTGCCCACCCGAATCCCCCAAGCATCCCCACAATGATTCTCCCCACACGTGCGGCCACACATACAATAACACAATTTGAGGACCGCGCTTTTCAGCATGATAATTGTTTTGGGAGGTGTGTGTGCCACCGAAAGGCCGGGCTCCGGCTCTCTGATAATCTGTTTTTGCTGTTTGGCTGTTTGCTTTTTTATAATACTAGCACCGCCAACTGGTTTTGCGGTTTGTTTTGCAGTTTGTGCGAACAAACAACAAGACAGAGCAGAGGTCGATCGCCCTCTTCTCGAAGCGAACGAATGTTTTGGGTACCTCCCTCCCCCTCGCCCTCTTCCTCCTATCTATTGTAAGACGCAATTAGCGCATACATAGCGAATCTTATCAGGTGCTTCTGATTATTCAGAGAAATTCTAATCTCTGACCAAGTTTCGGGGTTTCAGTGGCAAATACGCACCGGGGGCCGAAAGCAAAGTTCAATTGGGAATGCTGCCAACTAACCCAGAGAGCAGAAAACACAGCAGTCCACCTTCTTCAACTTGGCCAAGACCTGGGTCTAAAGACATTATGTATGTTTTTGGACCCATGCCAAAGAAGAAATCACTTGCTTCGCTTCAATTACGAAACAATTGTGACAGATAGAAATTTGCATGGACTTGTGAGAGAGCGTTCTTTCCTTATCAACTAAAATAAATCTCACACATCAGTGTGTACAGTGAAGGCTCTCAGTGGAGAAACTCCCATAAACATACCTAATCGATTCGGTGGGATTCGGTAAATGTCGAGTGCATGACGAGGCAGATTAATGCTAAAATGTATAACTAAATAGTAAATATGTATTTGAATAATTAAATACTCAAGCCCACAACTGGTTCCTCTTTACCAATGTGCATGAACCGAAATGTTCGCCCTTTCGGGAGTGTACTGTATGTCCATATGTAGCTTTGTTATATGACGACGTATTTCTATCTATGGGTTTATGAAGCACGCCTCGTTTTGATTAGAAGTCTTATGAATGCACAGCCAGTGCCGAACCAAAAGTAAATTGAGGGAGAAATGATTTCTGGTTTATTTCGGGTGCTCTTTGGCTATATTTGATGGCTGTTATCGGCTGTTGTGATAAGCCCCTGCTTATGCATAGCTCAAATTGATATCAAAACTGATTTCTCGTTTGCCCAGGAATCAAAGTCCGAGTCTGCGATGAGCCGTCTTCTGGAGAAGCCGAACATTGCCATGTCCATTAAGTCAACGGGTAGTCAATTATCGAGCACAGTGGGCACCACCGCAACGGGTGCGGGCACTGCTGCTGCTGCTGCATCCGCAGACGTGGAGGACGAGGATGCAAGCGGAGCACATGATGTGACATCAGCATCGGAACAGCAAACACCATCAGTAACAGAAACACCCGCCAATTCAGTCAGCCCCAGTCCCAGCGGTAGGTCCAATGAATGCTGCAATTTCCTGCTGTTTGTTCTTAATTTGTGGCCCTTTTTTCGCCCCCACTTAGGGCGCACCAATACCAATGTCGATCAGGTAATCATCAGCCTGGTGTCTGGTGCGGCGGCAGGGGCTTTGGCCAAGACCGTCATCGCTCCGCTGGACCGCACGAAAATCAACTTTCAGATACGCAAAGATGTTCCCTTTTCGTTCCGTGCCTCGCTGCGGTATCTGCAGCACACCTACGCCAATGAGGGTGTCCTGGCCCTGTGGCGTGGCAACTCGGCCACGATGGCCAGGATTGTACCCTATGCGGCCATACAGTTCACCGCCCACGAGCAGTGGCGCAGGATCCTGCAGGTCGACAAGGATGGCTCCAAGTGGGTGACACTACTGATTACTGATTGACCTTCAGGCTTCCGCTAAAATGCCTGTCTCTTCTATTACAGCACGAAGGTACGTCGCTTTGTGGCTGGCTCACTGGCGGGCATCACATCCCAATCGCTCACGTATCCCTTGGATCTGGCCCGCGCTCGCATGGCCGTGACAGACAGATACACGGGCTACCGAACGCTCCGGCAGGTCTTTGCCAAGATTTGGGTAGAGGAGGGACCACGGACACTGTACCGTGGCTACGGTGCCACAGTGCTGGGGGTGATACCCTACGCGGGCACCTCCTTCTTCACCTACGAAACCCTGAAGCGGGAGTACCATGGTGAGGAGTGCTTCCTGGATTGAAATTCATGGCTAAAACCTTTTACTTCAATTGCAGAAATGGTTGGCAATAACAAACCGAATACTCTAGTCTCGCTGGCGTTTGGTGCTGCGGCTGGTGCCGCCGGCCAAACGGCGAGCTATCCTTTGGATATTGTGCGCAGAAGAATGCAAACTATGCGTGTGAACGAAGCGAACAATGAGAGGTGTCCCACCATTCTAGAGACGCTCGTTAAAATCTATCGGTGAGAGAAGACAAAGCAGAATGTGTAACTTCTTTGGTTTTAATGCATATTCATTGTGTGCTTCCACAGAGAGGAGGGTATCAAGAATGGTTTCTACAAGGGCCTCAGCATGAATTGGCTCAAGGGCCCCATTGCTGTAGGCATTAGCTTCTCCACCTATGACCTGATCAAAGCCTGGCTGAGGGAGTTGTCTCACTTAAAGCGTGGCCGGCTGGAGGATTAGCCCATGCCCATGCGCCCCACAACATACACACACCAAAAAACGCACTGCTTTGTTCTTAAGTACGATGATCATATGATCCGATAATAAAGCTGCAGGAGGGGCAGCAGGCTCTAATTGTTAGATATTTTTAGTTGTTAATTGTGGAGGAGAGGAGAAATTTGTTATTTACCATAATTGATTTATTATCTGCTTTAAGCCCAAAGTAATAAAACACAGTCTGTATATTGATTCGCCCTAAGCTCTATTCAGTGGCGTTACCTGGACAATAAAGTAATTATTACTCCTAGACTTAATGATATATTGAAGATTTGTATATGTATCTATATTCATAAAAAATTTGTCAATCTGCTTTCGTAAATTGTAAAAATTGCCATGAATTTATTAATGTTCACCAGCGAAATCATCTTATGCATAGATTATATATATACGAGTATATTGTATGTTAGTGTGTTTTTTATGATTATAAATAAATTTACAAAATTGTTTAAACATATTCTTTTCTTTAGATGGCATTCAAACAGCGATATTTCATCAATCTATTAAATTTAATTTTTAATGATGTATTAAAGAACGCATATTCTTCACAAACATTCGCATTCAAACTTAGGCGCGCAGCTCTGCTATACAGTCGATAGTATCGATAGCCATTTTGTTTTGTTCCGCAACTAAGATGGCAGTGCTTCGAAAGGTCAGGCGACAGCTGATCGCTGCTAAGTATCGATAGTTATTTTTAGTATGGGTCAAATGTGTTAAGGTAACTAGTTCACTTCGCACACTCCTGAATAGTTCCTTTTTGTTTTCGTTCATGAACCAAACTCTCACGTGTAGCTTCCGCACTTTTTGGTTTTTTGGTGTTATTATAAGGTAAAATGAAGCGTTTATCTGACGAGCGTGCGAAGATTCTGTTCGAGAAGCTGAACAAATAGTAGGTAACATAATCGCTTGGTTTGAATGGCATTAACCAGCTTCCTTGCAGCATTGGGACAAATGTAACGCAGCTGATCGATCGCCCGGACGGCACCTACTGTTTCCGTGAGCTCCGGGATCGCGTTTACTATGTGTCGGAGCGGATACTCAAGTTAAGCGAGTGCTTCAGCGGCAAGCAACTGGTCAGCGTGGGCACCTGCTTTGGAAAGTTCTCCAAGACCAACAAACTGAAATTCCACATCACAGCGCTGTACTATCTGGCGCCGTACGCCCAGCACAAGGTGTGGGTGAAGCCATCATTTGAACAGCAGTACCTGTACGGCAACAACGTACCCAAATCGGGTCTGGCACGAATCACCGAGAACGCAGCCCAGTACCAGGGAGTGGTGGTGTACTCCATGAGTGATTTGCCTCTAGGCTTTGGAGTTCTGGCACGCTCCACCACCGACTGCAAGACCGCTGATCCACTGACTGCAGTCTGTTACCACCAATCGGACCTTGGCGAGTACATACGCGCCGAGGACACGCTGTTTTAGATGCGTACTATAACTCTATAGCTGTAATCATGTTTTAGTAAATAATAAGTCTTACGAGAATTTGAAAACACGAGTTGTCTGAGTTTTAATGGGAGACTTTGAGGAAGATTTTGCTTATTTAAATATTCGAAAAAAGTCGTGAAAAAACAGTGCAGCCCTGGTTCTTCGGCGGCCTGCAGCCCTGGTGTTCTTTCAACGCTTACCCAACACTGCCTCGCGAAAGTGGTAATATGTTTTTATTTTAGTGAGCAATATTAACTATTCTGGCAGCAAAGGAACTTGGCAGTGAGCGCAAACAAAGAGCACAGCTAACAGCTAGCAAAGGTCTTTCAATGGAAAAGCGGGTACATGCGGCTGCTATATGGCTGTTAATGCTGCAGCACGGAGCTGCTTTCGGTAAGAATTTATTTTGGCAGGCGTATGGTGGTTCAATTCTACGGGTAGAATGAGACGAATGAACGCCAGACTTTTGGCGTCGCATACACTTTGTAATTGTAGCCTGCTACTCCCACGTTTGGTTGACCTTAACCGATGCATAAGGCCAGTTGACCAGTCAACAATGCTGACTCATCTAACCCGTCGTTTGTTTGTTGTTTCACCCCTTCGCAGCTCAAGGCGAACGTACGCGCGATAAGATGTACCAGCCCATTGTGGGCGCGGGCTGCTTTCGACGCTTGAATGGCACCCATCAGACTGGCTGCTCCTGTAAGTACTATATATTACACAGACTATACAGAGTGCTCTTCAAGCATTTCATTTGTTTTGATTTGTTGCAGCCACACACGCGGGTTCAGTGGGCGTGTTGCATCTGATTAACGTCGAGGCGGACTTGGAGTTTCTGCTCGCCAGTCCCCCGTCGCCGCCCTACGCCCCGATGATACCACCCCACTTGTTCACCAGACGCAATCTCTTGCGGCTGATTGAGGCCGGGCCCAGCAACATCTCAGTGGTGCTGCTGATCAACAAACCCGAAAAGATGAAACAGTTCTCGCACGAGCTGAACTGCCCGAATCAGTACAGTAGTCTGAACAACAGCGAGACGTGTGATGCGAGCAATCCAGCCACCAGCTGGAATCCCTGGGGCACGGGTCTGTTGCATGAGGACTTCCCCTTTCCCATCTACTACATAGCCGACACTGAGGAAATCTCCAAGCTGGAGAAGTGCTTCCTGAAGTTCAACAATTTCAACTACGAGACGCATGCCCTGCGCAGTCTGTGCGCCATAGAGGTCAAGTCCTTTATGTCGGCCGCCGTCAGCTCTGAGGTGTGCATAAGACGCACCCGTTTCATTAACAATTTGAGCGGCAGCAAGTACTGCGATCCGCTGGAGGGTCGCAACGTCTATGCCACTGTATATCCGCGCAATGTCTCGTCGGTTGAAGCAGAGGAAACTGAATTGGCTATAACCAGCGAAAAGTTCATATTGGTAACCTGTCGCCTGGATACCGCCAGCATGTTTGATGGCGTGGGTAAGTTCAGTATTAAAGAAGGTTTTCATTTTCAATAGCACTCCCTATGTCTTTGTGGACTCGTAGGTCTAGGAGCCATGGACTCTCTCGTGGGGCTGGCCATATTAACGCAGGTGGCACATCTTCTCCGGGAGCTGCTGCCTCCTCAAAGCTCGCTGCCCGATAACCGGCGTAATGTTCTGTTCGTAACTTTCAATGGCGAATCCTATGACTATATCGGATCCCAGCGCTTCGTCTACGACGTAGAGAGATTTGCTTTCCCCAAGTCGTCCGCTCGTCGCAACCTCATCACGTTTGACAACATTGAGTTCATGCTGGACATTGGCACACTGGATGATATAGCGAACATCAAGCTGCACGCCCTGAGTGGCACGCCACTCGCTCAGAAGCTGCTGCAGCAGCTTAACAACTATGCCCAGTCGCCCCGCTATGGCTTCAATCTGAACATCCAATCGGAAATGAGCTACCATATACCACCCACATCGGCACAGTCTTTCCTGCGGCGCGACCCAAAGTTTCCGGCCCTTATTTTGAATGCAAAGCCAGCCAATAAGTACTATCACTCCATCTACGATGATGCCGATAACGTGGCCTTTAACTATGGCAACACTAGTCAAGATTTCACGTTGCTACCGGATGTGGGCGACACCAAGAACTTCAAAGCTGATTCTCTGCAGATGAAAGTGCGCAACGTGTCCTCCATTGTGGCCATGGCGCTCTACGAGACGCTCACCGGTAAGGAGTACACAGGGAGCAAGGTGGCGAACCCCGTGTTGGCCGACGAGTTCTTCTACTGTTTCCTGCTGTCTGCAGACTGCCCGCTCTTCAAGTCCGCTTCCTATCCAGGCAGTCCCAAGGGTCTGCCTATGCCTCCGATGCGGTAAGCTCGTTATTTCAAGCTAATTTAAAACCATTCTAACTAAAGCCATTTAAAGGTATGTAAGCGTGTTGGGCGGCCCACAAGAGTCATCCGGATGGACCTACCGAGTGCTGGGCTATCTGCTCTCGCAAAAGCAGCCAAAGATACCTAAAGACAATTGCACCATCTTGCCGCTGCACTACTTTGCCGGCTTCAACGGTGTCGGGGAGTGCCGTCTCACCACACAGAACTACAGCTCTGCCTTGAGCCCCGCCTTTCTGATCGATGGTGAGCCATACAACTGCACTTTCATCGACTAGCTTCTAATATCTGCGATCCGCTCCCTTTGCAGACTACGATTGGCGGTCGGGCAACTACTCTACATGGACTGAATCCACCTGGTCGCTGTTTAGTGCACGCATCTTCCTGCGTCCGTCCAATGTGCACCAGGTCACAACGCTCAGTGTCGGCATTGTGGTGCTCATCGTCTCCTTCTGCCTGGTGTACATCATTAGCTCGCGCTCGGAAGTCCTCTTCGAGGATCTGCCGGCAAGCAATGCCGCGTAAGTCTCATCAGCTGCATCATCTGCTTGCATCATCGCAAAACTGTTCATCAACTTTTGCGGCCATCTCTCTCCCATAGACTCTAGTCTTTTGTCTTTTAATTTGTTTTCATTGTAATATTTATTTGAGCTTTATTGTTTTTAGATTGTTTGGTTGAGGTTGAACAACTGCCACAGCGACGTCATCATCATGTTGAGCGACTCATTCCCAAAATATCTGCATGCTAAACTTTATACGACTGAAGTTTTAAGAGTAGTTAGCTATTAATCGGTCGATCGAACCACCATATCTTTGACACGTGTGTGCTCTTCTAGGTTACCGCCACCGACGGCCTGTTAGTCAGCGGATCGCGGGCGCAGCCAGAAGATCTAGGCATAAGGAAGTCATGGGTAAAGCATCCACTGAAAGTGATCTGAAAAACATCTAACGAAAAGACACTAAATGATATTCTAATTCGTATAATTTAAACCATTAAGTGAACATTTATTTGTATGTATTTTTGTATTTTAAACGAGTAAATTAGCCTTTAGCGACTATTTTGTATCATATATACATATATATATATATATATATATAATAGACACTTAACCAATTGCGACAGCAAACACATACACATGCACATCATCCATAAGAAGGAATGTTCGTTCAACCTTCCCGCTACCCGGTTCCCTGTCCCCTGCCCCGGTCCGCTTTGGATTGTATATAGAGACGAAACTATAAAAGATATAATGCAAATCTCTCTACGGATGCCAAGGAACACATGTCTGTACAAATATTGACAAGATACTGACTGCTGCTATCTAATCCTAAGTCGAGGGAGATATTTATACCTTCTGCATCCCTGCGATACGATACTATACTGAACTTAATGATCTGAAATCTTAACTTCATAGAAGACATAGGCGAATAACTATTCTAATAACGACTTTAACTTATGTACGTTTAATAAATTTTGATAAGGTGTGAACTAAATGTCCAATTTAGTTGTGAATACAATGAGATATGCATTTAAAACCCTCTAAATATATACCCATCTCATTGGATTCATCAAGCTCGCCCTCCCGTGGTATAGATTGTTTGGGGGTAAATCACTCAACATGTTTCCTTTCACAGCGCTCGTTTCCATCATCCACTCATCAGCCAGAGTTACATTTCCATCCATTGCGGTGAGTCACTCGTAAAATACTGCTAATATCAATACAAGTTCTCTTTAAAACCGATGTCTTCCCTCAGTCCAGTAGTCCGTGCTGCCGGAGATTGACAATTGAATCGGCAATGACGTGTGCGGAGGCCTTCGTATAGCCACCGCTGAGCAGCATGACCACCGGGATGCCTAGGGCACGGAAAGTGCTAAACACCAATCGGTCGCGCTCCAGGACCCCCTCGGCGGAGATGTCCAGGTTCCCCAGGGGATCTCCCTTGAGGACATCGGTGCCGGCATTGTAGATGACCACATCGGGCCGGAAGTCGGCCAGGGACTGCATCAGGCAGCGGCTGAGCTGCCGCAAGTAGTAGGCGTCCTCGGTCTGGTTCTGCAGCTCCACGCCGCAGCGAATGCTCAGCTTGGCGGCATGGTCTCTGGGGTAGATGAAAGCATTGTATATGTCCAGTATGAAGACAGTCTCCCAGTTGTTGAAGTCGCGTTCGTGCCCGTTTCCCTGGTGGGCGTCCAGGTCGACAATCATTATGCGGCGTACGCGGCAGGGCTCCTGCTCAAAGAGACGGACAATCAGCAAGGAGATGTCTGCGTAGGGACAGAAGCCGCCGCCCCTGTTCGAACAGCAGTGGTGGAAGCCGCCACCCAAGTTGATGGCCCAGCCATAGTCCAGGGCCAGTTTTCCGGCCAGAATGGAGCCGGCCGCCTGGAAGCGCATCGGACGCAGATAGGCCTGCTGCAGGTACTTGTTGGGAACGAAAGCCATCAGCGACACCTCGGCGATGCGGGCCACGTTCAGGCTCCACCGGAGTGAGCGCAGGTACTCGCGGGTGTGAATGCGACGCAGCTGGTGCTTGGTGAGCTCCTCGGGCTCGTAGAAGCTGCCTTCGACCAGCGAAAGTTCGGCGCACAGAGCCTGCGGCAGAGAAGAGCCTGAGTGGCAAGCGAGTGGGCGGCACGGCGAGGCATACATACCTTGTGTATGTGCTTGCCCTTGGCCGCGTTGAAGGGGTGCAGGCGTTCAAGGCCATGGAAGCGCACTGCGTAGCTCTTTGAATAGACGATTGGCAGCTTGCCGGGGACCCGTGCGTCCTCCTTCCTGACCCATACAATTTCCTCTCGATCCATTACGTTGTGGTGCAGCACCCCCGGTCAATCCTTTCATGTTTTTCTCGACTGTAATTAAAGAAAGTGCATGGAACACTTCCGTGCGACACCAGTTGATTTGCTACGCAGCTGGAAAATGCATTCACGGCCTGCCACTTGGGGTTGGGGGCCGAAAGCGGGGCGTCAGCTGGCGTAAAGCTTCCAAAGCTAAGCGTTCTAGAGGGTAGCGGAAAGCTTATAAAGCTGTCACTGGAGAGGTAGGTAAAACAGCAGTTGCACTTTTCAAAATTTATAATTCACTTGGACGATTTTTAGGTATTTCCTTTGGCTCTTGGCCCGTACAAAGATACACAGGACGTGCATTGGGAGCCTGCAAGTCGCGATACGTATTAATGAGACGCTTGCCACTGCGATCCTTCAGCTGCCAGAAGTTCTGCCACTACAAGAAATGGGAATCAGTAGCGATGCTGTTTACGTGCCAGGCTATACTCACAATCTCCTTGGGTATGTCCAGGGTGTCCGGAAAGACAAACCAGTCCACTGTCTCATAGCATGGCGGTGTTGTAAGGGAGCCTATGAGACGGGAGGATAATATAATCTGCAAATCCCCACAGAAGTGAACCAACCTTTGTAGGTGAAAAATATATCCATATCGATGCCAGCAAACAGATCTACCAGTGAAATTTCAGCCTTCACTTGTGAGGAGTCGTAGCACTTTCTGAGCAGCTTGACTTCTTTGCAAATCTCATTCATGGCTGGCGACTCCATTTGGGGAACCTCCGGGCACCGCAGCATGACAGCCAATACCACGAAGCCATCTGGATGATGTACTGCCTCCTGATTGCTCTCGTAGGCGATGTTCTTGTGGACAATGTGCAGCTCTCCGTCGTACCGCTGGCTGTCTATGGTGTGCTCCGATCCCTGGCTCCTCTCGGAGCCCCAGTGGAAGTGCAGCTGCTGTGCCAAATATACCGTTTTCAGATTGGACCCAGCGAGAGCGGGATTCTGTTTCTCAACTGTCTCTGAAATGTTCATGCGAACCGTGTGCCCGTTGTGTGTCAGGTAAGGCTTGTACAGGGGCTTCGTATAGTTGAAGAACACAAGCTGTCGGGCCTCGTGCCTAAGTGCCTTTGGGGCAGACCTTTAACTTAGTGTGTTGAAAGCCATTGAAGGTCCTTACCTCACTCTGGACTAACGGAATGGGAGACTGTTGTTTTCCGGGCTCCACCTGCCAATCCTTGCCCTGCTTATCATAGTTGAAACTGGCAGGATTTGGACTGGATAGCTCCGAGACCTTGGCGAAATATCTAACTACATGAAACATACAGACAATTTTGGTATACTTAAATTACGACCAGAAGAGTAAGTGTTTTTTGGATACTGATGAATTTCAGAATTCGAAATGGTTCGAATTTATTGTTGAGTATATTCGAAAAGTGTTCTTCATAGAGGAATTCTTTGATGTTCGGATTGATTTCCGATGGTTTTCCTATGGACATATGAACAACTTTTTTTCCTCCAGCTCCTTGGCCTTTCTGTCGTCATGGTTCTTTTCGACGATGCGATTGCAGCCAATGTAAATGTGCTTGGACAGGAAGTATAGGATCTCGAAGATGGCCACCATCGAAAAGCCCACAAAGATGGACATGATGTTGCCAATGGTACCTGGAAACCCCAACATATGAAGACCATATCTCTGAGGACAAGACTGGAAACTCACTGAACACCTCGAACCAGGCATTATTCAGCAATCGGATGTAGTACTGGGCATACTGATCGCCGAAGTAGACCCTCAAAACGGAGATATCCGAATCGAACTCCGTCTGGTTGTTGTCATCGAGCTTCAGGGTAGCCAAGTAGTTGTCGATGGGCAGGGCGCTCAAGGATACTCCATACAGGACGTCGTTGCACGAGGGCAGGCAGTGTGGACAGTACAAAGCCTCCTCGATCTCCCGCTCTAGACCGAATATCATATGACGTTCCGTCAAAACGTTGCGCCACTTGACTGTGGGAGAGATATGAGAGAGATCTGCAGTTGTTGGCGGAAGGCATCCACTCACACAAGTACTGATTGATGCAGGGTACATGGCCAAGGGTGCAGTAGACAACACCATCGAGGTTCTCCACCAGTTCGAGCGGCATCTGGAATGGCAGGCAGCGGCATAGGGCTATTATGCTGCGAATCCGACACCTGGTCACACAGTTGGGAAAGGTGTAAGTGGACCTCAGCAGTCGTTGCTGTTCGCTACTGGAAGTCTGGGCCTCGTAGTCAAAGTAACAGTGTCTCTGGAACGGATTGAACAAAGTGAGAACCATTTCTGAAGCATGTGCAAATGCTCCTTAACCGTACACCAAAAGGGGAGAAGGAGTTCAAGCTGTCATCGGTGTCCACGACTCGAGCGTGAATTTGCAGGGAAGTTTCCTCCCGCTGGCCGGGAAACATCTCCAGCGCATTCGAGGAGGTAACTGAAGCGTAGTTGTCTGCACTGTGGATGAGGACAATGTACCCATCGGTGTTCAGGATTGGCGCAAACTGGTCCGCGTGGCTGGAGTTCAGAACAACAGTGAGACCGAGCTCTGCACTGGCCAGACGATTCTTGAAGTTGCGCTGTTTCAGTCTGTTTCAGCCGAGGAAACCCATTTAATTTGCTTAATTTTTTCGAACAAAAACGTACCTGTTCTCCATGTTGAACGTACAGCAGGGGCCGTACTGGGTGAGGCTCTCCTGGAAGGCGGCCTTGCTGAAGCAGGGAATATCCACATTGGCCAGTGTGCACTTGAGCACATAGCTCTGGCATTTGGGCGTCAGCTAAAAAGCCACACTTCACAGATCAATTTAAATGGGGAAACTCAGCTTGAAGCTCACCAATTTCATGATGCGTCGGGTGTCGAAAAAGGTCTCGTTGTCCCAAGTCCCAAAGACGTCGAGAAACGTTTGAAAGCTGCCAAAGTCGTCTGTGTCCACGACGACACCCACATGAACGTAGAACTCTCGAAGGTACAGCAGACGCTCCAGATAGTATTCCACGGGTCGACTTATTGGACTTTGGGCTTGTCTGTCCACAGGAACAATTTTAAGGAATCGTATTGGATTAAGGATTTCAGTAGTTGGAAAACTCACAGCTCGGTCGCATATCTGATGGCTGCCACCCTGGAAATGCGATTGTTGGAGCATATGGAGACCGCCGGAAAGGGCACATTCTCAAGAGGATAGAGCGGATCCTTCAGATTGGTCACAAAGGACTGGGCCACAAACTGTTCCCAGGTCAAAGATAGCACCACGATTAGGGAGACGGTTGTGGTGGTGTGAAGCAACAGCCAAATCATTCTGTAGGAAAGAAAGAAAGAGTCATCGTAACATGTGTATTTCCGCATCCCACCTTTGTCCTAGGGTTATATCTGGCGACAATAGTTTGTTGTATCCCTGCAGGGATATGTTTCGCAGCAGATCAGCCATGTCCAAGCAAAAAGCTGATCCCAATGATTTCTTGCGCAGACCAGAAGGTCCCTTGGTTCTCCTGGCTTTCGGATTCTTTGGGTTCTTAATCCACCATATGGCATTCGATGTGGCCTCCGTATTAACCATGTTGACGACTCTTATCGTTGTTCTTTAATGTTCTTCGACTCTGTCTGCTGTTGCTGACTGCTTGTTGACGATTGAAGTTTCTGTCATAGATTTCCATTGGAAACAAATATGGAAGGGGCGTGGCTGTTGTCCTTAATGGAAATTATTCATTAAAAGCTGCTTAATTAGTGTTAATGTGAGGGTACAATATGCCACTCATGATGTAAGGGAGGATAGAAAAGGAATGTTCTCCAAATTCGATTCCATATAAACCACAGACTTGACCAACAATTGGTAAGACTTGGTAAGGGCAATACAAATATATTTCTCAGCTTATTAATTTGATAAAAGATATGGGGATATTCTTTTTTTTACAATTTTCCAGCAGACCAAATCTTTGCAAGTAGAAACTAAAAAGGTTCACACTGAATAGTATATATAAAAGAACTCCAATCAACACATCTTTTAGGTCTCTGAGTAGTTAACATTTATTTTTCCGATTTAGTAATACTTTCAGTATAGTTTCGACTCACTGCTTAAGTTACGACTACTACTATATCTTAGCTTATTCTAGAGTGGTGGAGTATTTCAGGTACTTCAGTCCACTGCACCATGAAAACCTGAGTCAAGTCTTGTACTCTTCTTAGCCATAAGAGGAGACTTCTGGAAGCTATCATTTTCCCACTGGCCAGAAGGGCTGACCGGGATAGTTTCTGGATCCAACGAAGGCGTATGGATTGGGATTGACCACTCGGGCAATGTCCGTGTAGCTGCGTCCTCCGCGTTGGGGTGAACCAAAGTATCCTCTGGCGGGAGAGCCGCAAGCCGTGGAGAGAAGGAGGACCAGGACGGCCATCAGGCTGAGAAGAAATCCTTTGGTGTGGGCCATTGCTGCTTGTGGAGATGGTGCCTCTAGAACTGAGCTGCAGTGTTGCCGCCGACTGTCCTATTTATATGGATCTGTTCGGATGGAGGTACTGAACCGATCGGTTCTTGCTTTTCTCAGCTGTGGGCTTATCAATCAGGTTTTGGCCCCACATCCGAATGCGAATCCGAAAGAACAGACTGCGTCTCATTCTGCTCACGTAGTGTCCGTCGTCTGATCATTGTGCTTTTTACGATCGTTTTGTTTTCTCAATATTTACAGACACGCCGCCCGAAGCAAGTCATTCACACTGAGCGGAGCGGCCCGTTATCCGATCGATAGATACGAGAAGTACGAGTAGTTCCAGTGAGTCAGCACATCTATGCTCCGCACCTGATCTTGACTCTAATTGCCAGGTGAATGATTTGCCTGTGCGAGCACTCGCACGGCTAGACCCCAAGCCCAGCATTGGGACTCTCACTATTTAAATTCTAATTAACAACTCTGACGACTCTGACGGTAATGACGTACGTACATACATAGGTAGGTGCGCCGAGTCATATTAGCAAATTCTTGCATAAACATTTGCCATGTCTGGTGCAAATACTCGTGGCATAACATGCTTCGACTCTTCCACTCTTCCTTCCTGTAATGTCAGGTTTTTGGGTCGAGATCTTTCAGATCTGGTTTCTGTTTATCGCTTCCTAAATGCACCAAGTGCGCAGGGGGAAGTCCTAGAAACTGATTCACTTACTCAGCCTGAATCATGGGTACTTAAATGGGTACATATAGGAGGCTATATATACCACACTCGTATGCCCTGATGATCCAGTCAGATGATTCCACTCCACTACACACCGTTTCGGGTCATTAAGATCATAAAAATTATTCAGTTCGGGGCCTGGGAAATGTGTGTAAGTCACTCGGTTAACGAAAATTTCTTGATTAATAAGGCGTTCTCAGAAATTTCTCGATGGGAAAGGGGCTTCTACTCTATGTATTATGCATTCCTATTGCAGAATCATTATAACGACGTCCATTGCAATGAATGAGTAAGATTTAATGGAATTTCCAGAAGGAAATCCTCCTCAGCAGGTTTTTTGTTTTATGACTACTATACGAAATATTGAGAGATCAGTTTAAAGGGTCGTATAGAAATATACTCGTATTCCCATAAGAATAACTGAGAGATCAGCTTCAAATGCCTTCCAAACTTGTACCCGTATTCCCCATAGTGTCTCAGATCCGCATACAAATACATCACTCCATACGCTGACTACAAATAGAATCACTCCAATTAATTTTTCTAGCTTGAAGATCTCCCCACTAGCATACCTCCCCTAGAGGAATGCACTATCCCATCTTCATATTCAAATGTTCTGAATAAATGTTAATCCAATGAGTGTGTAAAGTCCCATGGAATTACCAGACAGATCTTGGCTTTCAAGGTCTTCAGGTGTCATCAAGGGGAATGTACTGTAACTATCCCAATAACCGAGTGAGCAGCAGGGGGCTCAATCCACCTGCAAACATCCAAAACGGAGGCACGACAGCTCTCATTCGCATTTCCGTCACGTTCCTGTGATGAACACTGGCCGCTGGACGCGTCTAGTGTTGGAGATCACTTGTTGGATCATAAATTTCTATAGACTACTATAAACGAATCACAGCCTCGCTCAAGTGATGCACATAACACGTTGAAGTTATAATTAATTGGCATAGCCAATTAGTAGATGGAACTTTCACTCTTTTTATTTCGAGATGATACATAATAGTGCTTAAATAACGAAAACTTAACTAATCTCAGCCCCAGAGGACTGAGAATGGAGTACGGGGCAGGAAACGGCTGCCCCCAAGACCCACGTAGCCATCGGGCTTCAGGACTCGGGCAATTTCCGAGTAGGTGCGTCCTTGGCGTTGCCCAGAGCTGGGTCGTCTTCCGCCTCTATAACCGTACGACTGGTACGAGGGATAGCCATACCCATAGCCACCAGCGTAGTTCCCATATCCGTAGTTTCCATACCCACTGTTTCCATAACCATTGTACCCGTAACCAGAGTTCCCATATCCGTAGTTTCCATAGTTCTGTACTCCTCCGGATCCCTTGTACTTCTTCCAACTCTTTAGGAACAAGGCACTGCTCCAGTCCAGGCAGCTGGCGATCAGCATCGTGAGGATCAGCAACAAGGGAGCTCGTATTCTCATGATGGATTTTTCTGTGTTCTTCTATCACGGATCGCTTCTAGTTCTGGCCGCCGATCTACGCAGTGCTCCTCTATTTATACCCTTGGAACGGAGTTGGGATCTGATTGGGAGCTATTATGCTGATGAAGATGGTGACACATTGCGGTCTAGCTGGTTGAAATGGTTTATTTTTCGAGCTCGTATTCCCATAAAAACAGTCGGGATCTCTGGAAGATCTGGGGCCAGACCGCGCGCGCACTGGTCAGAGTCGCGACTCAATGGATTATGCTGAATATATATGAGATGGATTGTCACGATCAGCATGCAGGGCACGCACCATGCGCCACGCACTGGTAGATCGGCAGACCGGACAACGGACAGCGGACATCCCCATTCCACATCCAAAGCAATGACAAAGATCCAGAGATCATCAGCAGGCAAGACGAAGCACTTGACGCTTGAGTGGATGTTTTTTCGGCTTTTGTTTGTTTATGAAGATTACTGCCACGGTGATCGTTAGAGAGCGAGCGATCTCTGTGGGAGCTCTCTTCTCTCACCGCCAATGGTGGGACAGAGACAGGTTTTCAGTGATCGGTCAAGCATCCACGATTATCGCATACGACTGAAAAAATTCCCCCCCACAGTTAGAATCCGCCTGTCGTAGTGCTTGGGCGATCGTCGGATCGCTCCATTACTCAATCATGACGCGATCTTCGGTTGCCATTGTATCCATCACCTGTATCGCCTGGCTCTGGGTCCGCACGTGCGGCGCTCAGTTCGCCTTCACCTCGGGTGGCAGGGCCGTCGCCTCTGCCGGAGGACTCACCGTGGTAGCACAGGTTCCCGGGTTCGGAGCCCTCAACGGAATCTTCAACAACAACAACAACAACAACTTTTACCCACAACAACAACGACAGCAGCAAGGTGGTGGCGGATGGCCAGGCATGGGCATGGGTGGACCGCATCATCGTGGACACGGCCATGGCATGGGCGGACGCGGCCCTCCATCATCTCCCAATCGACAGCCAGCTCCACCTGGCTGGCCTCCAGGCTGGGAATGGGGTGGAGGCGGCAACCACAATCAACCAGGATTCAATAATGGAGGAGGACGAGGTCCACCACCAAGACGTGAATGGGGAGGTGGTCCAGGACCAATGAATCCACCACCAAGGCCAGGATGGGGCGGAGGAGGAATGGGACCACCACCAAGACCAGGATGGGGCGGAGGAGGAATGGGACCACCGCAAAGACCCGGCTGGGGAGGGGAAGGAATGAATCCTGGATGGGGAGGTGAAGGCGGAGGACTGAATCCTGGATGGGGAGGCGAAGGCGGAGGAATGAATCCACCAACAGGTCCGGGCTGGGATAACAACAGCAGCAACAACTATCAACCCAATCCCAGCGACCCCTTCACAAATTGGAACAGTCCTAATGGCGGAGAATCCACCACACCACCGCCACCGATCGTCACTCCTCCAACGACACCGAAACCATCCGAGGTAGGGCCTACATTCCAGCCACGACCACCGGCACAGACCACAAAGAGCACCCTCATCGTAGGCACCAATCGGCCGCCCCTCGGGCCGCTCCAGCCCACGGCTGTGCCACTGCCCACCGCCAGGCCATCGCCGAAGCCATCGCTGCATTCCATCGAGGATTCGCAGCAGCGCGACGTCATCTTCCCGAGCTCTTCGCGATACATCCACCGTCCGCCCAGCCAGGAGATACGCGCGGAGAACATCGATGTGCGGAGATGAGAGTCGGTGGGTGAGATTCTTCAGTAGAACATTTACAATTGTTAAATATTTATAGGCGTAATTATGCAACTCTCAGAGCAGCAGGGCTTCCAACGGGGCTCAAGATCGTCTTTGTGCGATCGGTGATCTGTAAACAGGTTCGGGAGCCCGTGAACAAAGACTCAGCCTCTGACTATTGACGAAGATTCACGAATTTTAATTTAATAAATTACACATTGATAAACAGATGGAGAGATGGAAAGATGATTGGGATGACGGGTGAGAAAGTGATATTACAGGTGAACGCTAGTAACCCCGCTGCTTGTAGCCGCCAGTGGATCCAGGTGTTCCAGTTGATCCGATCGATCTTCCATATCCCTGACTGTAGCCCTGATCTCTGGGTTGGTGCCCATGGGCATGGCTATAGGGCTCCTGTGCCCTGCGAGGATAGTAGCCAGAAGACGGAACCACTCGCTGGGGGGGCGGATAGTAGCCATAAGCTCCTGGTGGCGGTGGCGGCGGTGGCGGAGGCCCCTGCTGGTAGCCGTAGCCATATCCTCCTCCGTAGTAGTAGTCGTAGCCCTGTTCGTAGCCCTCGTGAATGAGGGGACCTGGTCCGTAGGCGTGTCCTGGTCTTGGGGGTGGTGGGTAGTACTGTGGCCGATCATCCAGCGCATCGATCAGAGCCCCGGCAATCTTGTCGAAAGTGGGTCGTGCTGTGGTTCGCCCCACGAGGAGTAGAACGACAATAGATAGAGACAATCTCGCGTCCAGCTGCATCTTTGAATGCGCAGTACAATTTGCGATCTTCTCTGGCTTCTCCGCGATCTTTTATAGACTGCGCCAGATGGCGATAAGCAGCCTGAGTGGAGTAGAAGAACCTTGGACGATCTGCGAGTATGTACTCGTACATATAGCAATGCTGATTCCTCTGGGTGTCTAAGCAGTAAACAAGGTCGTCTGAGAAAGCTCTCCCTTTGTATAACGACGATCCGATCAGTTTGTGATCTATGCTGTGATGGAATATGAGAAATATTTGGGAATATCCCCATTAATGTGTGGCTCAATCGATTGCAAATTAACATATGTAGGTCTTCTTTCGTTTAAAGATCTACGCTTTGAAAGACTCGATTTGGGGATTTCACAAGCAATGTTTAGACCCTCAATCGTTTCCAAGAATCTTTCATTCTACCCCTCTCATCCAGCTTTAAAAAACACTCAATGACGAGCACTCTTATCAGGCCAATGAGCCCCCCAAGCCCATTGATAACCCCAAACACGAACTCGGCTGAGCGCTCAGTTGGTCTTCTTTTTGAGCTTCAAAAACACGCGTCAAGAGCTTTGGCGGCTTAGTCTTGCCGTGACATTATGGCCTGGAGGAGTGGAATCGCATTCGCTGCCCTGATTGTGGCCCTGATCCTGACTGTCGGCAGTCAAGCCTCGCAGTTCAGTCGCGACGAGAGCCGCGAGGATGAGGAGACCAACTTCAACCTGGCTTCCACGCTGACTGGAGGCATCCGCAGCAGTCGCCACCACCAGCGGGCGAATCTCAACTCGCATCTGTATCCCGATAGCGTTCAGCCGGGAACAACCTATGGCGGCCCCGGCATCGATGATCCACATGGTCACGAGCAAGGCGGAACCACTTCGAGAGCAGGAGGCTCCAATTTGATCGGCTATGTTGGATCGCAGTCTCCGCCTTTGCCAGCTGCTCAGCCTGGTCAAGAGCTTCCGCCAGGAATTTATCCACCTCCTGGATACCCGACCACAGGTCCTCCTCAGCCTCCCGTTCATTTTCCTACTGGAAATGCAGCCCATCAGTCAGGGGGTGCCGCCGCTCCAGGTCCGTACTATACACAGCCAAGAGCAGGCTCATATCCACTGCCAGGAGCAGGCTCATATCCACAGCCAGGAGCAGGCTCATATCCTCAGCCAGGAGTGCCGTCCTATCCACAGCCAGGAGTAGGTTCTTTTCCGCAGCCGGCCGCTCCAGGTGCCTATCCCGCAGGGTATCCCAGCTACGTCTATCCTGGAGTTTATTTGCCCCAATTCCCCGGCTATTCGCAGCCTGGGGCATATCCTGGCTACGCACCAGGAGCTCCTCCAGTGATTGTGCACCCTGGGGCAGCTCCTCCAGCTGGAGCTGGTGCTACAGCTCCTTCTTACCCACACAAGAGCAGCAGGCACCACAGCCGATATCCGACGCACGATGCTCAAGATCCGGAGCACTGGGACCACAGGTTCTCCATGAACACCGAGTACAATGAGGATGGCGTCCACAAGGGATCCTTTGATGTCCTGAACAACCACAATACCTTCGGGTATGGCAGCGGCTATGGGGGCGGCTACAATGGCGCCTTCAATTCACCGGCCTTTTGAAATAAAAGTCCTCCCATCTGGAGGAGAGGCGTAGTCATAAGTTGGATGCCAGCCGCAACACCCTCTGAGGCAAAGAGCAGCTGTTCTGTCTGCCTCTGAATAAACTTGATTTTTGCACACCCAACACCCAACACCCAACACCCAATAGCCAACCAAAGTAATTAGCAATGTTGGCCTGTTCCCAGTTGCACCTTCAGGCGGACGACAGAGAGGCAATCAGATCCAGGTCCGTAGCGGCCGAACCGGAAAGAAAGAAAGCAACATGCATTCATCTCTCGATGGACATATATAGTATGTACATACATACACGATTTGTTGTATCCTTGCACACAACACATTTATTTATTTCTTGCGAGAGGACACAATGGAACAGGAACAGGGAGCGAAGCTACCTGACGAGCAGGCTGCCAAAAAGGGAGCGGGGCACAAAGGCAAGGAGCAGCCGCAGCCGTAGGACCAAGAAAGGTGGTAGAAAATCAACGTCAGAGGCACACACTGAGGGACATGCCAGACAGATCGACAAGACAGACAGAACGACGGTGGTCCCCTTTTCAGTCTCGTCTCAATTGCAGCGACAGAAATCGGTTATGTGTGCAGCGGATTGGGACTGGAACGGGAAACAAGGACCAAGAACCAAGAACCCTCCGACCGTGATGTCTTGCGGCGCATGCGCAGCCTGCCGCGCAAATCCTTAACAAATTTTGGCGCTAAAATGACAGACGACCGCGCCAAAATCAGAGAACCCAAGGAAACCAGAACTGAGAGTAGAACTCACACAAACAAAGAGACAGTCATACATAGATTATGGGATGGGCAATAGTTTTACCTGTTACAGATCGAACCGAACCTATTTCTAGAGAGAGTTTAATGTCCCTTGCCGCTGCCATCAGCTGTTCGTGTTCATGGCTGGAATATCTAAGGGATACAAAATTACATAGCTGAGAAATGGAATAGAGCATGGAAGATTGTGCACTCACCCCTAATTGAAGATCTTTCTGCTTTCAGCTGGAGGTATTGAAGAGATCTCAGCTGATCAATGGAAACAAAAGAAAGGACACAATTTAGTTTGGCTTTAAAGAAAATATTAGAAGAGATTTTGCGTACCATAGACATTCCGCCAGAATCAAGCATCTCCACATTTAAGTTTGAGTACTTGTCGTCTCTTTCCATGCTCTCATATATGTATCATATTTATCTTCCGAGATTGATCCATTACCACCCGCATTTGCGACACATTTAGTTTGTTATTTTTCGAACGGACACATATGTGGTAAATGTTTATTGGTATTCTGGGGTACATACATAACATGGAGTGCGATACATACGTAACTAGTTATTTGGACAATGCCAATGACTGAATGCAACGTCATCATACATGGAGTGGCGTAGTGGTAGTTATGGGAGGGGGGTGGCCGCGAGTCCATGAATGGCTTAACAAAAAACGACAGCATTAACAACATATACATAAGAATACACATAGTAGGATGCGATGAGGGTTGATGGTTCTGTTAGCGGTGCGCGGTCCGCGATACGCGGTGCGTTTCCAGGTTGTACAGGACACACGTGCCTCTGTTAGTTGTTAGTATAGCTGTCCTGGGAATACATAACTCATATGGCGATCCATGTCTGCTTTGGTGGCTTACGATATAGATTTATTAAATGCTGGAAATATCTTACATCATAACATAATTTGTTGCGTTTTGCAGTAGAGCTGTTGGAACTGATCACTGATGACTAATGGGATGAAATGGGTCTGATAATAAGATAGATATAGAGTATATAAAAAATAAACTGAACAGTAAAACATAATTCAAACAGAGAGCGCTCCTTACATCTTATTAATGCAATGCGAACAAACACATGATTATAAATGCAAAGGTCACAATAATAATTAAATAAAATATATAATCTTTTGTGAGAATGGGCCAGGGACAGGGAATGGGGGAGGGACATTGGACAGAGATGGGGTCAAAGGATGGGGGATGGGGGATGGGGTCAAAGGTGGTTCCGTTGTAGTCTTTTTTCCGAGGTGGGTTTTGCTGTTTTTTTTTTTGGGGCTGAAGCGTCTTAGAGCCTAACTGAAGCGTATAATGATGCTGCTCGTTATTAATTTGGCTAGTGTTTGAGGTCCTACGTCCTACGACAGATTGCTCGCGTTCAATTCCACATCGAGGTTGTTCTGGAAGAGCTCCTGGTTGCTGAGCAGGGGCACCTTGGCCACCTCGTGGAATATCTTGTGCGAGTACTTGTTGCGTATCGTCTTGATGGTGGCCCGCGGCTTGCGATGGAGTCCGGCATTCAGGACGGGCACGATCTCTGCAAAGTCCGCCAGCTGGTAGCCCGTGTAGTGGACCAGAGTCGAGCTCCAGGTCTGTTGCTCCAGGTTAGCGACGCCGGCGTGCATGCGCAGGGCCATGTAGAGGGCGGCCGATGCCATCTGCGAGTCGCTGAACCCAATTGTTGCATAGTCCATCAGCGACAGCTCCAGGATGTAGCGAGCCAGCGTTAGAGTGGGCATCTGGACCTTGGCACAGCGAGCGTAGCGGCGCAAGAAGCGGTAGGACAGAGGAATTCCCAGATCGTAGTTGATGATGCGCAGCGTTTCGCGTTCCATTTTGACCAGCTCGTCGTGGTTGTAGGCCCCGTCGCAAATGTACAGAAAGTCCTCGATCAGGGGCGGCTGACGCTCGTCGTACTTGCAGGCAATGAAGAAGGCAGAGGCCCCCAGAAGCTGTAGCTTCTCCTTGTTGATCACTTCGCGGCACAGATAGAGGTCCACGATCTTTACAGCCAAATAGAGGGTCTCGTGGTTGAGTTCGAACGTCTCCTGCACCTCGACCATCCAGTCAACCAGCAGGGTCCGCATCCACGTGGTCAGGTGGATCTGTTTTGGCATGTAATCCTCAATGGGGAACTCCGGCTCGCGTGTCTTCAGATAGTTGAAGATGTCCATGGCGTAGTGCGAGACCTGGAAGGGGTCGTCCCAGTTCTTCTGGTCAAAGTCCTCCACGTCGTGAGGGACGGGCCGCAGCGGAACCACCGGCGCCAAAGCAGCAGAAGCAGCTGTTTTTGCAGCCTCCACAAGGGGCTGTTCAGTCTTTTGTTGGAATTTGGCAGAGCGACGACGCGCCGCCTCAAAGTTGCCCGAGAGCCGCAAAGAGTCGCCGCAGGTGGAGACATCCTCCAGGGCTGACATATATAAGCTATCCTCAGTCTTGTTAAAGTCGTTGGAAATGCGACGCACCGGCTTGATGGCCATTCCTTGAGCCTGGGCTTGGGGAGCGGCCAGACTCTGCATGGGCGGCGGCAAGACGGGAATCTGGACTTGGTTGGGATTGGGGACCTCCGCTAGAACGGTCTTCTTGCTAGGCACTGCCTTCGGGCGCGGCTTGGGGCGAGCCAGAGCCTCCTCGATCTTGTCCAACACCTTGTGGCAGTTCTCCACCGAATCGTCTGTCTTGGTTGAGGCGCGAGTCATGATTTTGTTGGTGGCAAACGCATTTACACTCAGGTTGTCATTGTTCTTAGCATCTAGCAGGGCCTGCAACTGCTGGACCGTGGGCTTCTTGGGCCCCAGCTGCTGGTTGGCATCCTCCTCGCCCTGATGCAGCGTCATGATCTTTACATTGTTGGTAAGGTTGCCCAGGGCAGAGCGTTTGATCTTTTCATTCTTGATCGGACTGTTGTCGGCCTTGCGCTTGCCCCGCGTCTGCATGTTCTCCACGTTGGGGTCAATGTTGCAATTGTTGTTGTTGTTGGCGGCCCGACGGCTCAGACCCTTGCGTGCGCCTGTGACCCCCATGGTGAGGAGCGAGTTCATGGCGGCCTGAGTGGTTACGGTGGCCCGGTTTGCCTTTGTGGGCGCCATTTTGTAAAAGCCTGTGTTTTGTTGTTGTCACTTTTAGTCCTCCAGCAGATTCTCGCTTAGCGCTGTTATTAGTGGCGTTGATCGGTCCTTGGCACGTTTCAGATACTGTTTCGAGTTTGCTTACTTACGACGATTTGATTTCTTGTTGTTTTCAAGGCGTCGCTGGCACACAAACTCACTAATAAAGTTTTTTCACCGTGAGTAGGACGCTTGGCCCACTATGATCATAACGGCGCTTGAAAAGATAAAGAATACGAGAAAATCGAAAAACAGCGCCAGACAAGAAAGACGCTTCTGGTAGGGTTGCTGAAATGTATATATCGATATATATTTTTGGTTGACAATATATTTTGTTATGGGCGGTCTTGGAGAGAGCCGATAGTCAGGGCTGGAGAAGGAAAAGAGAGCGGCATCTGTTGTGGATCCTGGTATGCAGTGGCAGAGTTGCGTGGGAGAGAAGGAGACGGGACGAGATCGAGAAGACGAGCGGGACCCTGAATATGAAAAGGCAGCGCGCGAAATTGAAAAGTGGTGCTCACGGAAGGGAGGGACCACGCTAGGGATAAAAACATCAAGTATCCCCGCTGACGAGAGTGCCAACGAATTTTGTTAAGTTGTAAGTTTTGTTTGTTTTTGTTCATCCGTCCCCTGGCCTATCAGGTCGGAAACACCCCTGACTTCCCCGTAAGCTAGCTGTGAACGATAGGCCAGGGTGGCAAAGAGGCGGTTCGTAGCAATTTGTAACTGATCTTGCATAGGACTGGCGACGATATCAATATACATACATATGTCCATATTTTGGTGTATATTCTTTTGTTGTTAAACGGCTTTAAATCAGATATATTTTAAATTCAAAATGAAAGACATACGTATTTGAATAATTGGAATTAAACGCATTGGTGGATACACATATTGCAGTTTATTAGGCTAATCACAGTTGAATAATTAAATACTATAAGCAGGCGTTTACTTCCACAGCTTGATGACACCGTCGCGCGATGCCGACGCTATGTAGATTTGGCCCTTGTCCTTACACATGAGCAGGTCGGTGATGGCGTCCCTATGGCTAGCCGTGGGCATGTCTGGCCCGGATCGGGGATTCTCCTCCGTCGAAGTTCGAAGTTGTTGGGAATCGCCGGTGCCCATGGAAATGACTTGCTCTTCAATCACCTGGCTGCCGTCAATCAGGCGGGCACTGAAGAATCGTAAAAAGATTCAAATAAAACAATTACCTTATAAGAAAGCATTAATCCTGGTCACTTGCCTGTAGTTGAATGCCACATCCGTCAGGTTATCATTGGCCGCTGGCACCTTGAGCGAAGAGTTCTTTGGCGATGCAATGTCCCAGTACCGGATGCGCTGATCCGAGCTTCCTGTCAGAATGAAAGGCGCTCCATCCACAACTCCGCTGAGAATGCCGCACGTTGTGGCCGGATCATTTAGACTGGTGTTGGTGAGCACGGGGGCGGGACTGGCCCATAGGACCGTCTGTCGTTGACCCGTCTCGATGTTCCACACGGACACCTCGTTATTCGACTGCGAGGCTGAGATCAGATACGACGGCTCTGTGGGATGGCAGGCCACCTTTCGGATCCACGAGTCTGCCGGGTGCTTTATCTCTGCAATGGGCAAACGGAATCGCAAATCCCAACAGATATGCTTGCCGCCGCTGGTGCCTGTAGCCAGCCAAGAGCCGGTGGGATCGGCACAGATTGTGGTGATGACCCCGTGCCGTAGCTCGTTCTGGAGCCGCCAGGCACTGTGCTGCATGCGCGTGTCCCAGGCCACAATGCCGCCATAGAGCGTGGCATACACGATGACGCTCTGAGTGGCCTGGTCGTAGGCATGCATGTCCACAACGGGTCCATCGTTGTGTTCGCTAGAAGGAGACATCCAGGCTGTTGAAAATATCAAATAACACTGAACACTGATGCTTACTTCTGCTCCAGGGCCTGCTGCAGCGTCATCTTGGCCGAATTGCGATCGATCCGCATCATCAGTAGGCTGCCATCCTTGCCTCCCACGGCCAGCGACTGTCCGCTATCGCAGGCGGCCAATGCATAGATCGGGGTATTGGCAAAGTACACCTGACGGGACTTGTTGATGCCTTGGTTGCCGTTCAGCTTGCTGCAGTCCCACAGCCGCACGGTGCCATCGATGCTGCCACTGGCGAAGAGCGAGCCATGTGGGCGCAGTGAAGCCAGCTTGATTACAGACTCTGAATGCTCGTGCAGATGGGCCACTAGGGTGCCATTGAGACGCCAGTTTGGCGGATAGGGCGTCACCAGCTTGTCGTAGCTGCAGCGCTGCGAGATGGCCAGCACATTGTAGCGGCTCTTGATCTTCTGGGTCAGCGTTTCCAAATCTTTGCGGCACTCTGAAGAACGCTCCAACCAGCCGTTGCGCTCCGGCATCGTGTACTCCCCCAAAGAAGTGGCTGCACTGACAGTAGTGGGTGGCACGCCCAACGCCATACCTCCTGTGGCCGGACTTCCAGCCATCCCTCCGACCCCCAGAGGAGTGGACACGGCATCGGACGCTGGCGACACCATGGCCGGAGCATGGGTCTCGTTGGATCCTGCAATGGTATGGGAATCAGTGAGTATTCTGCTGGAAATGCGGCGACTTCTAGTCGTACGGTTCTCGGCAGGCATTTTGATGGCCTTGTCTGCCAGCGGATATTCATGACAGGCCACCTGCTTGCGGCTGACCACAATGCGTCCATTTCCTGAGGCGGTGTCGTCCAGATCCTGTGAGGCCTTGTGTTTCAGAGCTATCAAGAAGGGCTTCATGGCCAGCAGCTGGATCTCAATTAGGTCGGTTAATCCTTCAGAAGTGAGGCGTCGAAAGAGCTTAAATTCAAAAAAAGTTAGAATTAATAGAGATTGAACACTAATCTTCAAATATCACTCACATTCCGCAGCGTCTGTCCCATGTCGTCATATTGGGGCAGCGATCCGTGTCTTGTCTGCTTGCGTACTCGAGCACGATCCTCGAGAGCTCCCAGGAAATGATGGATATCCTGAAAGCGCAGCACACTGTCGAAGATCTGCCTGGGTATGGGGGGCTGCACGCAGTCCAGCAGAATGTGCGCCTTCTCCACTTGGATGAGCGGCACCTTGAGGAAGGCGCCAATTGCTGGCATAATCTTGCACTGCACATCGATGGCGCTGAGATTGCGTGCCGTGGTGGCAATCATGCCGCAGATCTCGTGTCGCACCCACAAATTGGGATGGCAGAGATAGCAGGCCGTCTCCTTGACAATCTCCGTGACAGCGGGCTTCTTGATGTGGCCGAGCTCAATGAGAATGGTCACGGCTCGTATGGCCTTGGCAATGACGAACTCCTCGCGATCCGTGAATCCCTGCTGAAGCAGCGGCACCAATATGTCCGAGGCCTGCCAGCCCACGTAGCCTGCCACTCCGGCAATGTTGTCGTAGAAGGCTCCTCGCAGGTTCTTGTCTTCGTCGTTGAGGAAGGTCATGATGTGCGAGAGTATCACATCGTTGGCCTTCTCCTTGCCAAAGAAGGCGCACAAGTCGCAAATGCCCGACTCCATCAGCGTCTGCTTCACAATGGGCTGCGAGTCCGTCAGCAAACTGAGCACCGCCTGCCGCACAATGTCATGCAGGGCATTCAGCTCCGCCTCGTAGCGTGGCGTGGGCATCTCATTCGGAGCGTTGCGCTGCGTCTCCTCCAGGAAGTAGACGGCACTCTTGGCCAGCGCTGCAATGTTCCGGGCAAAGGCCACGCGCACAATCACCGCACTCGATTCGCTGGCCAAGTCCGTGATGTAGGGTAGAATGTACTCGGGAAAGACGTTGGCATCGCTGCGTGGAATGTCCTTGACCATGCTCAGGCAGGCAGTCAGCGTCTCGATGGCCTGAACCTGAACCTTGGCTGGCGATTTCTGGGCCAGATTCAGCTGTAAATCAAGTACGTGAAGTATAGAAAATTTTGAGATTTAAATATTCTTACAATGTAGGGCAATATGCGATCCAATATGGTTTCCGATGTGGTGTACTTGGACAGCTTCTGCAGCAGCTCCAAGGCGGCAATCTTCGTGTTGGACTGCTTCAGACCCCGAATGCAAGAGGTGACCACCGTAATGATCAATATGAGGCCATCGTGCTCTGGCGGCAGACGGCCGCACATCGTTGGATCCTTCTTCTCCTGCTCGGCATCCTGTTCGTCCTCTTCGGGCGTCAGGTCCTGTGCTTGGGTCAAGACCTTGATGCAATGTCCAATATCCTTGTGCAGGCATTGAATCTTGTCATCCGGCGACATGATGGGCGTCGAAGAGAACATTTGCAAATAGGACTGAAGGAACGAGTAGAAGTATTCGGGGAACAGCTGCCCGCGCTCCTGATCTAAGTAGTCTTCGGCGCTCTTTCGATTTAACGCTTGAATATCAATCATGGAGGCCAGCAGATTGCGCAGCCTCTCGTTCTCGATCCCTGCCAAATGCTTCTCCACAAGATCGCGTTCGCCGCGCCTATAGGCCAGCAGCTGGGACAGCTCAAAGGGAGCAGTTCCCTCGGTCCAGAGTTCCAGCAAGGCGCAGCTGTAAAATCATCATGAATAATAGTCTCCCATTCGGGTCGTCAATCGACTTACCCCGCTGAGAATATGTCCATAGCAGGGAGCAGAGTATTGCCTGCATAACTGGGCGCCAGACGAATTATGGAGTCCGTATGGATCACCGACATGTTGCCATTGTTCCCATCATCGTCCGATGCCAGGGTCTTGACGAAGCGCTCTGGAGCAATGTAGCAAGTGCGCCGTCTGCTCGTATCAAAGAAGTACGTGTAATCGGCTGGGTTATCTTCCGGCAGATATGTGGGCTTGAACGAAGCGAAGTCCGAGAGTAAAATCCAGTTCCAGGAAGTGATCAATATGTTCTCCAGCTTTATGTCGCCGTGGCATATCTTTTGCTTGTGGCACTGGTTAAGGGCGCACAGAATCTGAAAGGTGATCCACTTCTTCTCGAGAACTGTGAGAAAGGGGCGTGTGGACACCCTATCGTAGAGGCTGTGTTTCACGTACTCCCGCATTATGTAGGCCGCCTTGTCGATGAGCTGGTGGAACAACTGACAGATAAGCAAGGCACTCAGTAATTGAGATTGATGGACAAACCTCCACCCGTTGAAAGGGCAGGCAGTTGACAGCATTCGCCAGGGTTAGAGTCTTCTTGATGCCCTCCAGCCGCTCCTTGTGATCCTCCAGCGGTAGCGTGGGATCATGCTTCACAAACACCTTGACAACAATTAAACCCTCCTCGGTCTTTGCTTTGGCCACTTTGAAGAAACGTGTACTCCCCATGCTACGCACGGGAAACAAAATTGTCAACATAGGCAGATTTTTTCTATCTTCACCAGATACTCACTTGGAGCTGAATGTGATTTCGCTGCCAAACTGGCCCGAGAAATAGTGCTCCACCGCATAAATCTGCGAGGGGGCTATACCAACCAGCTGATTGCCCATCGTGCTCGCTGTCTGCCGAAAATTGGGAGTAATTTTACGAAAACACAAGTGCAATTATTATTAAACTTTTTCTGCGCACCATAACAGCTGTTCACTAGAGCTAATCGATGTTTGTTCTAAAACATCGCTGTTTTTAGATTGCATTATATTTACACTAGAATCATCATAATGGCTATTTAAACTATTATTAATATGCTTGATTTAATGATACAATTATTTTAAACTATTTGTTTGAAGGATTTTTTCTTAATTTCCCTCAGCCATAATTACTACGCCACTATTAAGTTGGGGATAGTTGACACGATAGGCAGAACAGGTAAAATCGAAAGTGAACTTTTTGCCTCCACTTGGCCTAGCATAGGTGCTTATCCCTTTTAAAAAAACCTAAGTTTTGCCTAGAACTCAACAACTCAACCTAGCGTAAGAAGTGTAATTAATAAATGTTACATATTTTAATGTATGGAAAATTTGAAAACGATGACACGTCGATGTTTTTCTCTCAAAACATCGAAAACATCGATATACGCAAGCATCGATGTTTCTTAAAAAAATAACGATCCGCGGGCTCTGCATTTTTATATGCGTGCTTTGTTACTTAAATTCTATATATAACCATTTATATATTTTAAAGCTTTAGTTTCTAACCTAACCATTAAACATAATTTCAGATAGCCAGATGCACATTTTAACTTGTGCATGACCAACCCATTAAACTGATTATAAATTTATGTAACGAGCACACTGCAATCTATTTTGGTCGAAACGAATCGAAATGGGCCATGACATCCAACCGAACCGAACCCACAAAATATCCAGGTGACAAATGGCCCAGGCATTCGTTTGCCTTTGCCTCATTGATTTGCATTAACAATCAAAGATTCAATGACATTAAACAACGAATTTCAACTCCCTTTTGTTAGCATTTCAAAGGTGTTCCCGAGCAGAGTTACAAGCCGTTTTGAAAAACCTTCAAGACCATTCAGAGGAGTTCCTCATATTTACATAAAAGCCAAAAGCGGGCGGCAATAACGAAAACGTCGACTTTGACCAACGACCATTCCAAGAAGAGAACTTGAAAGCGGTTCGACAGCGACAACAGCAAGAGCGACGATCGTGTGTAAAAAGAAAGTAGGTAAAGTCAGAGGCAGAGGCAGAGCAAGAGGCAGCAAACATAAACAAAGTGTGAGCCAAAGAACAGCGCAGAAGTCGTTTTCCTCTTCCACCTTCTTCTTTTGAGTCTCTCTCTCGCTCTCTCAGGTATTTCTGGAAACCTGACGTGGACAATGCGCAGGCGTAGCAGAATTCAGCAAGAGAGAGCGTTCGAGGGAACGGAACACACACACACTGGAACTGACAGGTGAGAGTGGCATGAACAAGGCATATCACATAAAAGGTAAGACCTTTCCACTATGCTCTAATAGAACACGCGTATAGGTACGGCTGGAAACCAAAAGAAGCCGGCTTAGAGACCGCTTTCTTGGACTACCATACCTTTTATTTAATATACCTTAAGAGAGTTAGAGAGAGAGATAGTGAAGAGTGCAGGTGAGAGCAGCAGCGCCAACTAGAATCGCTTCGTTCCCCAGCAGACCTCAGGGCCGGACCGACTGACGATTCCAACTTAAGAAGTGTTACAAACTGGCGCAGCGCCTCACAAGAAAGAAAGTTTTAAACTGTGCTGGCTGATCTCGTAGCTCCGAGCTCCTCCAAGAAATCTCCAACAATCAGCAGAACCACCATCCAGTAGACATCCAATTTAGCAGTCCGTGTGCGCAGTGAAGCGTCGCTCGCGTCGTCTTCTTCTTGGTTTTGGTCTCCGAGTTGGCTTAATTGGCCCAAAAGTATCTCAAGTGTGTGATTGTGAAAGTTCCTGCCCGTCCAAACAAAATGTACGTGAAACGAGTGCTGCTCTTCGCGGCGCTGCTGTGTGCCCAGCCCTATGGCCAAATGGCCAACGAGGATGAGTCCAATCCGCTTCTGGACATGGCCTCCATGTTCTTCCAGGAGGCGCTGTCCAACCAGAATAGTGGCGGCGGAGGAGCAGGTGGCGCTGGAGCTGGACTGGCGGGCGTCGCTTCTCTCATAGGCACATTCATGCAGGCCAATGGCAAATCCGGCGGAGGAGGAGGTGGCGGCGGTGGAGCCGCCATGCAAATCCTGTCCGGTCTGGGCAGCATGCTGGCCAACAATGCTCGTGGGAATGGCGGTGGTGGCGGCGGCGGTGGCTTCGATCCCTCCATCATTGGCAATGTCCTGGAAATGTTCACTCAAGGCGATGACGAGGAGTCCGGCACCGCCGAGAAGCGTAGCAATGGCGGAGGAACCGAGTCGGGCATTGGACTGGATACCATTCTCCAGGTGGCTTCCGCTTTCATGAACAACCAAGGAGGTGGCGGCAACAAGGCCCAGGCCTCCCACCACCACAACCAGAAGCGTTCAGCCTCCCAAGAACCCGAGTCCGAGAACGGTCTGATGAACCTTCTGCCCCTGGTAATGCAGGCCGTCAGCTCGTTCGCCGGCCCCGAAGGTCAGAGTACTCAGGAGCGTCACAAGAGCCATGCCTGGGTGCTGCCACCCTTCCTGGAGCACATCCATGTGCTGTGGGATCACTTCTCCAACTCGGAACTGGCCGATGCTCTCTACGAGAAGTCGGGCGTCAACAAAATCATGAAGGTTGATCTCTAGATGACATAGTCTGGTGCATTTTGAAAGAGAGATGTTCTCAAGATCATATAAAGTGGAAATTAAAAAAGATAACTCCAACCGGTCCCGAAGAGATGGAAATACTTTACTGAACTTGGGGAATCTCTTACAGAACATCCTATTTTTCTACCTGCTAAACATTCTTCTTCCTTTTTCCTTCCCCATCCAACACAGGGCTTCAAGGGCAGCGATGGAAAGCTGGACTACGACAAGCTCTTCGAATCGCTGAACAACCAATCCTTCCGCCGGCGCTGGATCAAGTCGGCAACGCTGTACCTGGCCGACTGGGCCAGCTATCTCGCCAATCCCGATGTCTATCTCAGGTGAGTCTCGGACCTCGTCTACGTGGCACCCGACCCGATTTGGGTGTGGGCAGTGGGCTGTGGGCTATGTACTGTGTACTGTGTACTGTGTGGTGACCAATACAATCCGAACCGATCCAAAACGTGTTAATTGTGGATCACGTTTTGCTCTTTAACGGTTCTCAATGCAGTTAGCACCTTGCTGCGATTCCACTCCGATTCTAAACAGCTGTTGTTGCTGTTACCGTTAGCCGCAACCTGTTTGCCATCGAGCATGTTCGAAGTCGCCTCCGCTCACACACACACACGAGTTACCTTTTGACACACTTTTTTCCGTGATACCCTCACAGAGAGGGTATTCCCGTTGTGACCAGATGTTTGTAAAGCGAAGAAAAGGAAGCGCTTGCCCTTATCCTTGTTCTTGCTTAAATAAAGTACAAATTAGATCACACTGCCACAGGAACTGAGGCAATTCTTATAAAAATCGAATGACTACCAAACGAACGATGCATTCGCCAGCGTATCAAGAGCTTCGGCTCCGAAAATGCTAGGCTTCCTTTCTGGTTATCGCCTTGACTTTGGCTTTTAGAACATGCCTGCTAATCCAGCTGGTCAACAAAGCTGGTCCATCATCCCACTCCCAGTTCTACGCAGGCTCTCGCTCTGTCTCGCTCCACCTCTGGGTTCTCTCTTTGGATCCGATACAGTTACAGAAGTCAATGGCATTGTTAACACAAACAAATCAACAAAACGGGCTAAAAACCGGTTAGCGTCGTCCGCTTAGCCAGAAAATGGGTTGAAGGCAAAGTACACTCTGCCCGCAGACATTTTTGCATGACTTCAAAGTGGGTCAAGTGGCTCCAGTCTTCATTCTTCAGTCTTCAGTGCTGTCGTCTCCACTTTTTCGGCTGCTTGGTTTGGCTGCTCATTTGCTACGCCTCATCATTGTTTTTTTAGACGAGCACTACTTCCACTTTCTAGCGATGACCCTTTCACTTGGCAGCAGCGTCATCGCCGTTTGTCTCGTCAATTGTCTGATTTTGCTGATTTTTTTTGCGTTTTCTTTCGCCACTTTCCACCAGATACTTCCAGACGGCACAGATCATGTTCAACGGACTGCTCAAGTCTCAAGGTTACCCCAAGCAGACGCACTTCGATCCGGCCCGGCCCAGCGAGACCCTTTCGAACCTGCTGGACCACGTGGCCAAGCACCACCTGAGCGTGAAGATCGATTCGCGGCAGTATGTAAAGCCGGCGGTGGGATATGCCAAGGAACTGCTGAAGCTCGGCCAGGCCCGCGGCTTGCTGCAGTTCAACGCCACGGAGATCAGCGATAAGCTAACGGACACGCTCAATCTGGAGGTGGGTCTGAAAAATGAGAATTGGGTTGCTGGGCAATTAGCTCGCCTTCTAAGCTCCTAGAGTCGGTACAAATTAAATTAATTACGCCACGATTTTCTCTTCTGTTTCGTTCGAATCCAATCTGAATCAAATGTCTAACATCAAACAGGTTATCGAACCGGTGCTAAAAGTACACCGCGCCTACAGATACATCTCGAAGACGCCGCAATGCGATCGCTATGTGCTCTGCCAGCTGAATGCAGCCGCTCTTGACCAGCAGCAGAAGCAGAAATCCCAACAGCAACAGCAGCAGCAGAACCAGCAGCAACAGTCCAAGAAGCAGGCGACGACGGCGTCTGGCCTCATTGCCGGAGTTAGTCCGAAAATCGTCAAGATCGGCAGCATGGGTGCAGCCATCTTCATTAGCACGGAAACCGGTACACCGTTCTGGACGCTATTCGGTGTAATCAATGCGCCATATAATTGCGAGGTGAGTGTCCCCGTCCCCGTCCCACATCTTCCCTCCTCGGAGCATTCTCAGCTCCAACTCTGGTTAACGCTTTCTATCTGCTATTTCTGCAAATGCTTGTACAGGCCAAATATCCAGTCGACTGCAATGGCTTCCACGAGGGAGAGGCCAAGGTGACCACGGAGTACATACACAATGAGTTGTAGATGCCCCCGGAGTATGGGAGGATGTCGCCTGTGTCCAGGAAGGTGGAGCCATTGGCGAGAATGCTCATTAAGACGTCGATCTAGCTGTAATTGAAATCAAAATTTCGTGTGTATATAGTATTACGGATTGAAATACATTTAAACTTAAACCATGTAAACAAATGCGCTTGATCGGGGAGGGAGATCATCTATCATTGTCGGATGATCATTAATTTGGAGTCAACGAACCGAAAAAGAAAAGCTTTTCCTCCCATATACAAGCATGCCGTATTGTGTGGCATTTTCCCAGCCAGTTTAGTTTAGTGGAAGCTTTTCTTAGCCAAAACCAGTTCATCTGTGGAAAACACATTTCAGTTTCACCCAGCCCCAGCCCCCAGTTCTCATTTGCACTTGCACTTGCCACTCTTGGCTGGCTGGCCTTAGTGCGCTGTTCGCTTTTTGGTGTCGACGGAGATTCATCCAAGTACTGGGCCATGCAGCTGGTATATCGCGAACTCGATGCGGACATTGTGCGGCGCACCAATGCGGTGTTTCCGGCTCAGAACTGCTTTGTGGAGGTGCTACCCGATCAGTTGATCATTCCCAGGAAATATGTTGAGCTGGGCGAATCGATACGATCGCTGCCCGTGTACGAGGATGACGTGTGGATGATATCCTATCCCCGCACGGGGTCAACCTGGGCACAGGAGATGGTCTGGCTACTGGGTCACGAGTTGGACTATGTGGCAGCTGAGCAGGACATTCGGATGCGGTCGCCACTCCTTGAGCTATCGGCACTGTTCAGTACAGATCATCATGAGATGGTGGCGTAAGTATGCCCCCTGGCGTGGGTCCGCAATGAACCTGAATACTTTCTCCACTCGGCAGTCAGGCTTTTGGCAACACCGTTGAGCTGGTTCGCAATTTGCCACGGCCCCGCTACGCCCGCTCGCACCTTTCCTGGCAACTGCTGCCCGAACAGTTCGACACGGTGAAGCCCAGGATTGTGTACACGGCGAGAAACCCCAAGGACCTTTGCGTGTCCTACTACCATTACTGCAAGTTGCTGCACGGTATCAGTGGGGACTTCGAACAGTTTGTGGAGCTGTTCCTGGGCGGCCACACACCCATGGGCTCTTACTGGAAGCATGTGTTGCCCTTTTGGAAGCGTAGCAACGATGAGAATGTACTCTTCATCAAATACGAGGACATGATAACCGATCTTCCCGCCGTGGTTCGTCGCTGTGGCCGCTTCCTGAATGCCACACATCTGCTGAACGAGACCGGCATGAAGCGCATCTGTGAGCATCTCACGTTCGACAAAATGCGCCAAAACAAGGCAGTAAATCTGGAAAAGGTGCTGCCCGCGTCCTCGACCAAATTCATACGCAATGGGAAAATTGGCGACTGGCGCCATCATATGAGTGAGGAGATGTCCGAGCGTTTTGATGCTTGGAGCGAGCAGCATGTACGTGGTTCTGGTTTAAGATTTGACTACGATTGAGCCCTGCACCTATTATTAGTACATTAAATAATCAAATCATTATTTCGTTATTGAAGCTTAGTGTCTTCAGATGACATATTTTATTAGATATATATGTATATGTGTTAAGTTGAAATACGATTAAATGGTAATTCCTTCACAGAAGGAAATTTTGATTGCTTCCTGCTATCCTGTTCAAGAATGTAATAATACAAATTAGCGCGCAATTTTTTTTTCATCTCCCATATTGAAATGACTTTTGTCAGGGAGCTGTCGGCGGCGGCCACCTAGGCTAGGGAATTCCTCATCGTTATCAAGGGCCCCTCTGTAGACACTGTGGTCTCTGGGCACGTAGGCCCTTGATACGGACTGGTGGCTGCTACTCGGTGATAAGTCACGCGATCCCATCTCCTTCTGGATTCGCGATGGCGCTGAATAATAGGAATCAAGCGAAATCTCATCAAAGTTTGTCGAAGAGGACGCAGGAGTAATAGTGTAGTTTGGCTTGACCTTAGGGGGAATGTGCTTCCCAGGCTGGAGTGGAATGGCCAGGTCTGCACACATGTAGTCGCTAAAGGTGAATCCCCAGCGCTTGACCATACTGTTGGTACAATATTTTGAGCGATCGATTTTTTCATGGTACTAGAAATACAATTTGATGGTTAGCAATTGATAAAAACTAGAATTATCTTAAACTTTAAACTTACATCGCACGCAATCCCTTCAGTAAATTCAAAAAAGTCTTTGACAAAAAAGTTGTTTGTCACATGGAAATTGATCTGATCGTTCGTAACCCCAGCCACGTCCAATACACTCTTCTTTAAGGTGTAGAACAAATGGTAGATATCATACACCATAATCTTTCGCTCATCTTTGTCGATTTCGGCCTCGGATGCCAGATAACGGAAGCAAGACTTTACCACCGGCATTAGCTCTGGGGTCGTGTAGACAATAACCGGATCGTGGTCCAATTTTTCATCTTCATTGCGGACGGATAACCAATTGAAGATATCAATATATAGTTTCCCCATGTTGGTCTCGCCAAAGGCCTCCGGTGGCAAGGGCAACTTGTGGGTAGTCTTGGAGTGATCCTGCGCATCTCTACTTTGTCCGTAGATGATGTGGCCTGAGAATAAATTGTGGTTACGACTAGGTCCAACGCATCAGTCTTACATCAACACTCACCCGGATTAATCATGGTACTGTAATTAGAGCTTATGCCTCCCTTCAGAGAGTAGCGGCAGGCGGAAAACTCAGCGGGCACGTAAATATCCCCAGTCAAGGCCTTGGTAAAATAATTGAAGCTAACAAACACAAATTCCTCATTCTCCAACTCTGCAAGCAAAAATCAGCGACAAGTTTTGTTAATGGCGACTGGCTCTCGTTCAGAACAGAGTACCTAACTTACCCATAGAATTTTTTGCTGTCAAAATAATGCGTTCGATATTTCGCTTCATTTGAAGCTCAGCACTTATGGCCTCGTTTTTCTCAATTTCCATTTCTGCGACGGAACCGCCCAGACAGTTAAGATGCTCTTTCTTTGCTGCTCTCTCCAGAACGTTTGCATTCTTAGCCATCGAGTTATACGGACCGCGTTCCTGGTCGCCCATGCTTTTCCATATAGGATCACACTTTGCCACCGCCTCAGAAATGCTTAATCCATGAGCCACTGGGTTATTCGCCTGCCATTCTCTGACGAAAGTCATGAACCCATTTCGCTTTTTTGGAGCCATTTCAATGTTAGTAGAGAGAACGCTCGTGTAGGACGTGGAAAATACGGTAGATCGGACGCCGGGAGCTTTTTGCTTGTTGCTTGTCCGAAATTTCTGGAAATTAAAAAAGCCGGGAACCTGACACTGTGAAAAACGGAGATTATCGGTATCTGGCTTATCGGACAGTGTGACCGCATTGCGACAAAAATGTATGTTGGGATAGGGTTGCACCAACGAACGCAATTGATTTGTTATCGTTTATTGCCGGCTGAAATTGTGGATATAAACAAACCATTTGTATATTTTTTTTGGTTTTACCATGACTTGTGACACAACTGAGGCCTTGGTGGCCCACATGTGTGATGTCGTGCAGTTCTACATGCTACCGGAGCTGAAAGAAGATCTGGACAACGTTCAGCTGGCTCCGTCGCAATTTGAAAGTTATCATGTCTTGCTAGCTAACGAATTGCCGAAATTCTACGATCTGGTGCAGGAATTCCTTCAGAAGACCAATAATGCTGGACACGAAGAGGTGGGTGGATCTCCTCGCGGTTTATTCTATTAGTTACAGTCTGTTTCCCTTTAGCTGAGGGTACAAATTGTGATGCTTCTTTGCGAGCTGACAGCTGCTCCTACCGTTTACCAACTTAATGATGGGAGTGGTAACTTGCTGCGAAATGCCAATAAATTGGGAAGGACACTCTCCGATACGTGGGGGGAATCAATGGACGCGCACATACTCAAAAACTACGAGAAAAAGCTGCAAAAGAACTGTTGGAAGCGACAGCTTGGCGCCGTGCATGGCTTTGCCAGATATCTAGAGGTGGTAGTTAGAAAAGTACTCATGATTGATTTATTCAAAATGTTGGGCTCATCATTGCAGCTCCGTTATACGAAGGACGACAAAATGACCACCCAGATGCTAGCCTTCAGCCTGTCTATAAGCAACTCGGTGTGCAGATCTTTTCAATAAGATCAGGAATTGAATATCCACAGCGTGATCTATGATCATGCGCTTAGAGATGCCTTCAGCATGGACTCGATTGAAGCTGTGACTGCCATATGGAATTGTCTGTACCTCTGTCTGGATCACTTCATTGATCTGGATGCCTTTACGGTGGGGGGCTGTCCTCACAAAATAGTTGAATATTATTTACAGAGTGGTTTATCCCCCACAGTGGAACCAATGCGATGATATGCTGGACGCGCTCGTTTGAAATGTGACAATGTCATCCAAAGCCAACAACTCCATTTGCCTGCTTCAGTTTATAACACGACTTGGCTACTACTTCACCATCCATGCATAGGTAGTCCCGGTCTGAACCGTACACCGCAGCAGTGCACCACGAATGGCGTAGTAGAAGCCCGAAATCCTCTTCTGCTTGAACATCAGATGGACCGAAATGTAGTGCAGCACATTTGCCTGGATGTTCACTCTTATTATGTCTATGGGATGTGATAGCATAATGGCAGCTACATTGATCAGTGTTGTGCCACCGCTGTCATTGCTTGTCATATTGAATAGTCACGCCTACAACATGGCACAGTGAAGCAATATTTTTAACATGTCTTCCCCAAACGTAGGAATAACGTGTTCGAAACGCAATTGGCGAAGAAGCGCTCTTGTTCGGAGCGAGCAGCATGTACGTGGTTCTGGTTTAAGATTTGACAACGATTGAGCCCTGCACCTATTATTAGTACATTAAATAATCAAATCATTATTTCGTTATTGTAGCTTAGTGTCTTCAGATGACATATTTTATTAGATATACATATATGTATATGTGTTAAGTTGAAATACAATTAAATGGTAATTCCTTCACAGAAGGAAATTTTGATTGCTTCCTGCTATCCTGTTCAAGAATGTAATAATACAAATTAGCGCGCAATTTTTTTTTCATCTCCCATATTGAAATGACTTTTGTCAGGGAGCTGTCGGCGGCGGCCACCTAGGCTAGGAAATTCCTCATCGTTATCAAGGGCCCCTCTGTAGACACTGTGGTCTCTGGGCACGTAGGACCTTGATACGGACTGGTGGCTGCTACTCGGTGATAAGTCACGCTGAATAATAGGAATCAAGCGAAATCTCATCAAAGTTTGTCGAAGAGGACGCAGGAGTAATAGTGTAGTTTGGCTTGACCTTAGGGGGAATGTGCTTCCCAGGCTGGAGTGGAATGGCCAGGTCTGCACACATGTAGTCGCTAAAGGTGAATCCCCAACGCTTGACCATACTGTTGGTACAATATTTTGAGCGATCGATTTTTTCATGGTACTAGAAATACAATTTGATGGTTAGCAATTGATAAAAACTAGAATTATCTTAAACTTTAAACTTACATCGCACGCAATCCCTTCAGTAAATTCAAAAAAGTCTTTGACAAAAAAGTTGTTTGTCACATGGAAATTGATCTGATCGTTCGTAACCCCAGCCACGTCCAATACACTCTTCTTTAAGGTGTAGAACAAATGGTAGATATCATACACCATAATCTTTCGCTCATCTTTGTCGATTTCGGCCTCGGATGCCAGATAACGGAAGCAAGACTTTACCACCGGCATTAGCTCTGGGGTCGTGTAGACAATAACCGGATCGTGGTCCAATTTTTCATCTTCATTGCGGACGGATAACCAATTGAAGATATCAATATATAGTTTCCCCATGTTGGTCTCGCCAAAGGCCTCCGGTGGCAAGGGCAACTTGTGGGTAGTCTTGGAGTGATCCTGCGCATCTCTACTTTGTCCGTAGATGATGTGGCCTGAGAATAAATTGTGGTTACGACTAGGTCCAACGCATCAGTCTTACATCAACACTCACCCGGATTAATCATGGTACTGTAATTAGAGCTTATGCCTCCCTTCAGAGAGTAGCGGCAGGCGGAAAACTCAGCGGGCACGTAAATATCCCCAGTCAAGGCCTTGGTAAAATAATTGAAGCTAACAAACACAAATTCCTCATTCTCCAACTCTGCAAGCAAAAATCAGCGACAAGTTTTGTTAATGGCGACTGGCTCTCGTTCAGAACAGAGTACCTAACTTACCCATAGAATTTTTTGCTGTCAAAATAATGCGTTCGATATTTCGCTTCATTTGAAGCTCAGCACTTATGGCCTCGTTTTTCTCAATTTCCATTTCTGCGACGGAACCGCCCAGACAGTTAAGATGCTCTTTCTTTGCTGCTCTCTCCAGAACGTTTGCATTCTTAGCCATCGAGTTATACGGACCGCGTTCCTGGTCGCCCATGCTTTTCCATATAGGATCACACTTTGCCACCGCCTCAGAATAGCTTAATCCATGAGCCACTGGGTTATTCGCCCTCCATTCTCGGACGAAAGTCATGAACCCATTTCGCTTTTTTGGAGCCATTTCAATGTTAGTAGAGAGAACGCTCGTGTAGGACGTGGAAAATACGGTAGATCGGACGCCGGGAGCCAGTATGACAGCAATCAACAGTTAACCGAATAGGTGCGCAGGTAGGTTGCAACAGATAGGTTCCAAGCTATGGAAAAATAGCTTTTTGCTTGTTGCTTGTCCGAAATTTCTGGAAATTAAAAAAGCCGGGAACCTGACACTGTGAAAAACGGAGATTATCGGTATCTGGCTTATCGGACAGTGTGACCGCATTGCGACAAAAATGTATGTTGGGATAGGGTTGCACCAACGAACGCAATTGATTTGTTATCGTTTATTGCCGGCTGAAATTGTGGATATAAACAAACCATTTGTATATTTTTTTTGGTTTTACCATGACTTGTGACACAACTGAGGCCTTGGTGGCCCACATGTGTGATGTCGTGCAGTTCTACATGCTACCGGAGCTGAAAGAAGATCTGGACAACGTTCAGCTGGCTCCGTCGCAATTTGAAAGTTATCATGTCTTGCTAGCTAACGAATTGCCGAAATTCTACGATCTGGTGCAGGAATTCCTTCAGAAGACCAATAATGCTGGACACGAAGAGGTGGGTGGATCTCCTCGCGGTTTATTCTATTAGTTACAGTCTGTTTCCCTTTAGCTGAGGGTACAAATTGTGATGCTTCTTTGCGAGCTGACAGCTGCTCCTACCGTTTACCAACTTAATGATGGGAGTGGTAACTTGCTGCGAAATGCCAATCAATTGGGAAGGAAACTCTCCGATACGTGGGGGGAATCAATGGACGCGCACATACTCAAAAACTACGAGAAAAAGCTGCAAAAGAACTGTTGGAAGCGACAGCCTGGCGCCGTGCATGGCTTTGCCAGATATCTAGAGGTGGTAGTTAGAAAAGTACTCATGATTGATTTATTCAAAATATTGGGCTCATCATTGCAGCTCCGTTATACGAAGGACGACAAAATGACCACCCAGATGCTAGCCTTCAGCCTGTCGGTCGGACTCAATGTGCGGGAGTGCTACGACTTTGTCTATAAGCAACTCGGTGTGCAGATCTTTTCAATAATGCTGAAGCATGGCGTAGGCATGATGCTTGTTCTCTGAGAACCATAGATCGTTAATTGTTTAACTTGCAGGCCCTTAAGGACATTCAGGAATTGAATATCCACAGCGTGATCTATGATCATGCGCTTAGAGATGCCTTCAGCATGGACTCGATTGAAGCTGTGACTGCCATATGGAATTGTCTGTACCTCTGTCTGGATCACTTCATTGATCTGGATGCCTTTACGGTGGGGGCTGTCCTCACAAAATAGTTGAATATTATTTACAGAGTGGTTTATCCCCCACAGTGGAACCAATGCGATGATATGCTGGACGCGCTCGTTTGAAATGTGACAATGTCATCCAAAGCCAACAACTCCATTTGCCTGCTTCAGTTTATAACACGACTTGGCTACTACTTCACCATCCATGCATAGGTAGTCCCGGTCTGAACCGTACACCGCAGCAGTGCACCACGAATGGCGTAGTAGAAGCCCGAAATCCTCTTCTGCTTGAACATCAGATGGACCGAAATGTAGTGCAGCACATTTGCCTGGATGTTCACTCTTATTATGTCTATGGGATGTGATAGCATAATGGCAGCTACATTGATCAGTGTTGTGCCACCGCTGTCATTGCTTGTCATATTGAATAGTCACGCCTACAACATGGCACAGTAAAGCAATATTTTTAACATGTCTTCCCCAAACGTAGGAATAACGTGTTCGAAACGCAATTGGCGAAGAAGCGCTCTTGTTCGGAGCGAGCAGCATGTACGTTCTGGTTTAAGATTTGACTACGATTGAGCCCTGCACCTATTATTAGTACATTAAATAATCAAATCATTATTTCGTTATTGTAGCTTAGTGTCTTCAGATGACATATTTTATTAGATATATATGTATATGTGTTAAGTTGAAATACGATTAAATGGTAATTCCTTCACAGAAGGAAATTTTGATTGCTTCCTGCTATCCTGTTCAAGAATGTAATAATACAAATTAGCGCGCAATTTTTTTTTCATCTCCCATATTGAAATGACTTTTGTCAGGGAGCTGTCGGCGGCGGCCACCTAGGCTAGGGAATTCCTCATCGTTATCAAGGGCCCCTCTGTAGACACTGTGGTCTCTGGGCACGTAGGACCTTGATACGGACTGGTGGCTGCTACTCGGTGATAAGTCACGCGATCCCATCTCCTTCTGGATTCGCGATGGCGCTGAATAATAGGAATCAAGCGAAATCTCATCAAAGTTTGTCGAAGAGGACGCAGGAGTAATAGTGTAGTTTGGCTTGACCTTAGGGGGAATGTGCTTCCCAGGCTGGAGTGGAATGGCCAGGTCTGCACACATGTAGTCGCTAAAGGTGAATCCCCAACGCTTGACCATACTGTTGGTACAATATTTTGAGCGATCGATTTTTTCATGGTACTAGAAATACAATTTGATGGTTAGCAATTGATAAAAACTAGAATTATCTTAAACTTTAAACTTACATCGCACGCAATCCCTTCAGTAAATTCAAAAAAGTCTTTGACAAAAAAGTTGTTTGTCACATGGAAATTGATCTGATCGTTCGTAACCCCAGCCACGTCCAATACACTCTTCTTTAAGGTGTAGAACAAATGGTAGATATCATACACCATAATCTTTCGCTCATCTTTGTCGATTTCGGCCTCGGATGCCAGATAACGGAAGCAAGACTTTACCACCGGCATTAGCTCTGGGGTCGTGTAGACAATAACCGGATCGTGGTCCAATTTTTCATCTTCATTGCGGACGGATAACCAATTGAAGATATCAATATATAGTTTCCCCATGTTGGTCTCGCCAAAGGCCTCCGGTGGCAAGGGCAACTTGTGGGTAGTCTTGGAGTGATCCTGCGCATCTCTACTTTGTCCGTAGATGATGTGGCCTGAGAATAAATTGTGGTTACGACTAGGTCCAACGCATCAGTCTTACATCAACACTCACCCGGATTAATCATGGTACTGTAATTAGAGCTTATGCCTCCCTTCAGAGAGTAGCGGCAGGCGGAAAACTCAGCGGGCACGTAAATATCCCCAGTCAAGGCCTTGGTAAAATAATTGAAGCTAACAAACACAAATTCCTCATTCTCCAACTCTGCAAGCAAAAATCAGCGACAAGTTTTGTTAATGGCGACTGGCTCTCGTTCAGAACAGAGTACCTAACTTACCCATAGAATTTTTTGCTGTCAAAATAATGCGTTCGATATTTCGCTTCATTTGAAGCTCAGCACTTATGGCCTCGTTTTTCTCAATTTCCATTTCTGCGACGGAACCGCCCAGACAGTTAAGATGCTCTTTCTTTGCTGCTCTCTCCAGAACGTTTGCATTCTTAGCCATCGAGTTATACGGACCGCGTTCCTGGTCGCCCATGCTTTTCCATATAGGATCACACTTTGCCACCGCCTCAGAATAGCTTAATCCATGAGCCACTGGGTTATTCGCCCTCCATTCTCGGACGAAAGTCATGAACCCATTTCGCTTTTTTGGAGCCATTTCAATGTTAGTAGAGAGAACGCTCGTGTAGGACGTGGAAAATACGGTAGATCGGACGCCGGGAGCCAGTATGACAGCAATCAACAGTTAACCGAATAGGTGCGCAGGTAGGTTGCAACAGATAGGTTCCAAGCTATGGAAAAATAGCTTTTTGCTTGTTGCTTGTCCGAAATTTCTGGAAATTAAAAAAGCCGGGAACCTGACACTGTGAAAAACGGAGATTATCGGTATCTGGCTTATCGGACAGTGTGACCGCATTGCGACAAAAATGTATGTTGGGATAGGGTTGCACCAACGAACGCAATTGATTTGTTATCGTTTATTGCCGGCTGAAATTGTGGATATAAACAAACCATTTGTATATTTTTTTTGGTTTTACCATGACTTGTGACACAACTGAGGCCTTGGTGGCCCACATGTGTGATGTCGTGCAGTTCTACATGCTACCGGAGCTGAAAGAAGATCTGGACAACGTTCAGCTGGCTCCGTCGCAATTTGAAAGTTATCATGTCTTGCTAGCTAACGAATTGCCGAAATTCTACGATCTGGTGCAGGAATTCCTTCAGAAGACCAATAATGCTGGACACGAAGAGGTGGGTGGATCTCCTCGCGGTTTATTCTATTAGTTACAGTCTGTTTCCCTTTAGCTGAGGGTACAAATTGTGATGCTTCTTTGCGAGCTGGCAGCTGCTCCTACCGTTTACCAACTTAATGATGGGAGTGGTAACTTGCTGCGAAATGCCAATAAATTGGGAAGGAAACTCTCCGATACGTGGGGGGAATCAATGGACGCGCACATACTCAAAAACTACGAGAAAAAGCTGCAAAAGAACTGTTGGAAGCGACAGCTTGGCGCCGTGCATGGCTTTGCCAGATATCTAGAGGTGGTAGTTAGAAAAGTACTCATGATTGATTTATTCAAAATATTGGGCTCATCATTGCAGCTCCGTTATACGAAGGACGACAAAATGACCACCCAGATGCTAGCCTTCAGCCTGTCGGTCGGACTCAATGTGCGGGAGTGCTACGACTTTGTCTATAAGCAACTCGGTGTGCAGATCTTTTCAATAATGCTGAAGCATGGCGTAGGCATGATGCTTGTTCTCTGAGAACCATAGATCGTTAATTGTTTAACTTGCAGGCCCTTAAGGACATTCAGGAATTGAATATCCACAGCGTGATCTATGATCATGCGCTTAGAGATGCCTTCAGCATGGACTCGATTGAAGCTGTGACTGCCATATGGAATTGTCTGTACCTCTGTCTGGATCACTTCATTGATCTGGATGCCTTTACGGTGGGGGGCTGTCCTCACAAAATAGTTGAATATTATTTACAGAGTGGTTTATCCCCCACAGTGGAACCAATGCGATGATATGCTGGACGGGCTCGTTTGAAATGTGACAATGTCATCCAAAGCCAACAACTCCATTTGCCTGCTTCAGTTTATAATACGACTTGGCTACTACTTCACCATCCATGCATAGGTAGTCCCGGTCTGAACCGTACACCGCAGCAGTGCACCACGAATGGCGTAGTAGAAGCCCGAAATCCTCTTCTGCTTGAACATCAGATGGACCGAAATGTAGTGCAGCACATTTGCCTGGATGTTCACTCTTATTATGTCTATGGGATGTGATAGCATAATGGCAGCTACATTGATCAGTGTTGTGCCACCGCTGTCATTGCTTGTCATATTGAATAGTCACGCCTACAACATGGCACAGTAAAGCAATATTTTTAACATGTCTTCCCCAAACGTAGGAATAACGTGTTCGAAACGCAATTGGCGAAGAAGCGCTCTTGTTCGGAGCGAGCAGCATGTACGTTCTGGTTTAAGATTTGACTACGATTGAGCCCTGCACCTATTATTAGTACATTAAATAATCAAATCATTATTTCGTTATTGTAGCTTAGTGTCTTCAGATGACATATTTTATTAGATATATATGTATATGTGTTAAGTTGAAATACGATTAAATGGTAATTCCTTCACAGAAGGAAATTTTGATTGCTTCCTGCTATCCTGTTCAAGAATGTAATAATACAAATTAGCGCGCAATTTTTTTTTCATCTCCCATATTGAAATGACTTTTGTCAGGGAGCTGTCGGCGGCGGCCACCTAGGCTAGGGAATTCCTCATCGTTATCAAGGGCCCCTCTGTAGACACTGTGGTCTCTGGGCACGTAGGACCTTGATACGGACTGGTGGCTGCTACTCGGTGATAAGTCACGCGATCCCATCTCCTTCTGGATTCGCGATGGCGCTGAATAATAGGAATCAAGCGAAATCTCATCAAAGTTTGTCGAAGAGGACGCAGGAGTAATAGTGTAGTTTGGCTTGACCTTAGGGGGAATGTGCTTCCCAGGCTGGAGTGGAATGGCCAGGTCTGCACACATGTAGTCGCTAAAGGTGAATCCCCAACGCTTGACCATACTGTTGGTACAATATTTTGAGCGATCGATTTTTTCATGGTACTAGAAATACAATTTGATGGTTAGCAATTGATAAAAACTAGAATTATCTTAAACTTTAAACTTACATCGCACGCAATCCCTTCAGTAAATTCAAAAAAGTCTTTGACAAAAAAGTTGTTTGTCACATGGAAATTGATCTGATCGTTCGTAACCCCAGCCACGTCCAATACACTCTTCTTTAAGGTGTAGAACAAATGGTAGATATCATACACCATAATCTTTCGCTCATCTTTGTCGATTTCGGCCTCGGATGCCAGATAACGGAAGCAAGACTTTACCACCGGCATTAGCTCTGGGGTCGTGTAGACAATAACCGGATCGTGGTCCAATTTTTCATCTTCATTGCGGACGGATAACCAATTGAAGATATCAATATATAGTTTCCCCATGTTGGTCTCGCCAAAGGCCTCCGGTGGCAAGGGCAACTTGTGGGTAGTCTTGGAGTGATCCTGCGCATCTCTACTTTGTCCGTAGATGATGTGGCCTGAGAATAAATTGTGGTTACGACTAGGTCCAACGCATCAGTCTTACATCAACACTCACCCGGATTAATCATGGTACTGTAATTAGAGCTTATGCCTCCCTTCAGAGAGTAGCGGCAGGCGGAAAACTCAGCGGGCACGTAAATATCCCCAGTCAAGGCCTTGGTAAAATAATTGAAGCTAACAAACACAAATTCCTCATTCTCCAACTCTGCAAGCAAAAATCAGCGACAAGTTTTGTTAATGGCGACTGGCTCTCGTTCAGAACAGAGTACCTAACTTACCCATAGAATTTTTTGCTGTCAAAATAATGCGTTCGATATTTCGCTTCATTTGAAGCTCAGCACTTATGGCCTCGTTTTTCTCAATTTCCATTTCTGCGACGGAACCGCCCAGACAGTTAAGATGCTCTTTCTTTGCTGCTCTCTCCAGAACGTTTGCATTCTTAGCCATCGAGTTATACGGACCGCGTTCCTGGTCGCCCATGCTTTTCCATATAGGATCACACTTTGCCACCGCCTCAGAAATGCTTAATCCATGAGCCACTGGGTTATTCGCCTGCCATTCTCTGACGAAAGTCATGAACCCATTTCGCTTTTTTGGAGCCATTTCAATGTTAGTAGAGAGAACGCTCGTGTAGGACGTGGAAAATACGGTAGATCGGACGCCGGGAGCTTTTTGCTTGTTGCTTGTCCGAAATTTCTGGAAATTAAAAAAGCCGGGAACCTGACACTGTGAAAAACGGAGATTATCGGTATCTGGCTTATCGGACAGTGTGACCGCATTGCGACAAAAATGTATGTTGGGATAGGGTTGCACCAACGAACGCAATTGATTTGTTATCGTTTATTGCCGGCTGAAATTGTGGATATAAACAAACCATTTGTATATTTTTTTTTGGTTTTACCATGACCTGTGACACAACTGAGGCCTTGGTGGCCCACATGTGTGATGTCGTGCAGTTCTACATGCTACCGGAGCTGAAAGAAGATCTGGACAACGTTCAGCTGGCTCCGTCGCAATTTGAAAGTTATCATGTCTTGCTAGCTAACGAATTGCCGAAATTCTACGATCTGGTGCAGGAATTCCTTCAGAAGACCAATAATGCTGGACACGAAGAGGTGGGTGGATCTCCTCGCGGTTTATTCTATTAGTTACAGTCTGTTTCCCTTTAGCTGAGGGTACAAATTGTGATGCTTCTTTGCGAGCTGACAGCTGCTCCTACCGTTTACCAACTTAATGATGGGAGTGGTAACTTGCTGCGAAATGCCAATAAATTGGGAAGGACACTCTTCGATACGTGGGGGGAATCAATGGACGCGCACATACTCAAAAACTACGAGAAAAAGCTGCAAAAGAACTGTTGGAAGCGACAGCTTGGCGCCGTGCATGGCTTTGCCAGATATCTAGAGGTGGTAGTTAGAAAAGTACTCATGATTGATTTATTCAAAATGTTGGGCTCATCATTGCAGCTCCGTTATACGAAGGACGACAAAATGACCACCCAGATGCTAGCCTTCAGCCTGTCTATAAGCAACTCGGTGTGCAGATCTTTTCAATAAGATCAGGAATTGAATATCCACAGCGTGATCTATGATCATGCGCTTAGAGATGCCTTCAGCATGGACTCGATTGAAGCTGTGACTGCCATATGGAATTGTCTGTACCTCTGTCTGGATCACTTCATTGATCTGGATGCCTTTACGGTGGGGGCTGTCCTCACAAAATAGTTGAATATTATTTACAGAGTGGTTTATCCCCCACAGTGGAACCAATGCGATGATATGCTGGACGGGCTCGTTTGAAATGTGACAATGTCATCCAAAGCCAACAACTCCATTTGCCTGCTTCAGTTTATAATACGACTTGGCTACTACTTCACCATCCATGCATAGGTAGTCCCGGTCTGAACCGTACACCGCAGCAGTGCACCACGAATGGCGTAGTAGAAGCCCGAAATCCTCTTCAGCTTGAACATCAGATGGACCGAAATGTAGTGCAGCACATTTGCCTGGATGTTCACTCTTATTATGTCTATGGGATGTGATAGCATAATGGCAGCTACATTGATCAGTGTTGTGCCACCGCTGTCATTGCTTGTCATATTGAATAGTCACGCCTACAACATGGCACAGTAAAGCAATATTTTTAACATGTCTTCCCCAAACGTAGGAATAACGTGTTCGAAACGCAATTGGCGAAGAAGCGCTCTTGTTCGGAGCGAGCAGCATGTACGTTCTGGTTTAAGATTTGACTACGATTGAGCCCTGCACCTATTATTAGTACATTAAATAATCAAATCATTATTTCGTTATTGTAGCTTAGTGTCTTCAGATGACATATTTTATTAGATATATATGTATATGTGTTAAGTTGAAATACGATTAAATGGTAATTCCTTCACAGAAGGAAATTTTGATTGCTTCCTGCTATCCTGTTCAAGAATGTAATAATACAAATTAGCGCGCAATTTTTTTTTCATCTCCCATATTGAAATGACTTTTGTCAGGGAGCTGTCGGCGGCGGCCACCTAGGCTAGGGAATTCCTCATCGTTATCAAGGGCCCCTCTGTAGACACTGTGGTCTCTGGGCACGTAGGCCCTTGATACGGACTGGTGGCTGCTACTCGGTGATAAGTCACGCGATCCCATCTCCTTCTGGATTCGCGATGGCGCTGAATAATAGGAATCAAGCGAAATCTCATCAAAGTTTGTCGAAGAGGACGCAGGAGTAATAGTGTAGTTTGGCTTGACCTTAGGGGGAATGTGCTTCCCAGGCTGGAGTGGAATGGCCAGGTCTGCACACATGTAGTCGCTAAAGGTGAATCCCCAACGCTTGACCATACTGTTGGTACAATATTTTGAGCGATCGATTTTTTCATGGTACTAGAAATACAATTTGATGGTTAGCAATTGATAAAAACTAGAATTATCTTAAACTTTAAACTTACATCGCACGCAATCCCTTCAGTAAATTCAAAAAAGTCTTTGACAAAAAAGTTGTTTGTCACATGGAAATTGATCTGATCGTTCGTAACCCCAGCCACGTCCAATACACTCTTCTTTAAGGTGTAGAACAAATGGTAGATATCATACACCATAATCTTTCGCTCATCTTTGTCGATTTCGGCCTCGGATGCCAGATAACGGAAGCAAGACTTTACCACCGGCATTAGCTCTGGGGTCGTGTAGACAATAACCGGATCGTGGTCCAATTTTTCATCTTCATTGCGGACGGATAACCAATTGAAGATATCAATATATAGTTTCCCCATGTTGGTCTCGCCAAAGGCCTCCGGTGGCAAGGGCAACTTGTGGGTAGTCTTGGAGTGATCCTGCGCATCTCTACTTTGTCCGTAGATGATGTGGCCTGAGAATAAATTGTGGTTACGACTAGGTCCAACGCATCAGTCTTACATCAACACTCACCCGGATTAATCATGGTACTGTAATTAGAGCTTATGCCTCCCTTCAGAGAGTAGCGGCAGGCGGAAAACTCAGCGGGCACGTAAATATCCCCAGTCAAGGCCTTGGTAAAATAATTGAAGCTAACAAACACAAATTCCTCATTCTCCAACTCTGCAAGCAAAAATCAGCGACAAGTTTTGTTAATGGCGACTGGCTCTCGTTCAGAACAGAGTACCTAACTTACCCATAGAATTTTTTGCTGTCAAAATAATGCGTTCGATATTTCGCTTCATTTGAAGCTCAGCACTTATGGCCTCGTTTTTCTCAATTTCCATTTCTGCGACGGAACCGCCCAGACAGTTAAGATGCTCTTTCTTTGCTGCTCTCTCCAGAACGTTTGCATTCTTAGCCATCGAGTTATACGGACCGCGTTCCTGGTCGCCCATGCTTTTCCATATAGGATCACACTTTGCCACCGCCTCAGAAATGCTTAATCCATGAGCCACTGGGTTATTCGCCTGCCATTCTCTGACGAAAGTCATGAACCCATTTCGCTTTTTTGGAGCCATTTCAATGTTAGTAGAGAGAACGCTCGTGTAGGACGTGGAAAATACGGTAGATCGGACGCCGGGAGCTTTTTGCTTGTTGCTTGTCCGAAATTTCTGGAAATTAAAAAAGCCGGGAACCTGACACTGTGAAAAACGGAGATTATCGGTATCTGGCTTATCGGACAGTGTGACCGCATTGCGACAAAAATGTATGTTGGGATAGGGTTGCACCAACGAACGCAATTGATTTGTTATCGTTTATTGCCGGCTGAAATTGTGGATATAAACAAACCATTTGTATATTTTTTTTGGTTTTACCATGACTTGTGACACAACTGAGGCCTTGGTGGCCCACATGTGTGATGTCGTGCAGTTCTACATGCTACCGGAGCTGAAAGAAGATCTGGACAACGTTCAGCTGGCTCCGTCGCAATTTGAAAGTTATCATGTCTTGCTAGCTAACGAATTGCCGAAATTCTACGATCTGGTGCAGGAATTCCTTCAGAAGACCAATAATGCTGGACACGAAGAGGTGGGTGGATCTCCTCGCGGTTTATTCTATTAGTTACAGTCTGTTTCCCTTTAGCTGAGGGTACAAATTGTGATGCTTCTTTGCGAGCTGACAGCTGCTCCTACCGTTTACCAACTTAATGATGGGAGTGGTAACTTGCTGCGAAATGCCAATAAATTGGGAAGGACACTCTTCGATACGTGGGGGGAATCAATGGACGCGCACATACTCAAAAACTACGAGAAAAAGCTGCAAAAGAACTGTTGGAAGCGACAGCTTGGCGCCGTGCATGGCTTTGCCAGATATCTAGAGGTGGTAGTTAGAAAAGTACTCATGATTGATTTATTCAAAATGTTGGGCTCATCATTGCAGCTCCGTTATACGAAGGACGACAAAATGACCACCCAGATGCTAGCCTTCAGCCTGTCTATAAGCAACTCGGTGTGCAGATCTTTTCAATAAGATCAGGAATTGAATATCCACAGCGTGATCTATGATCATGCGCTTAGAGATGCCTTCAGCATGGACTCGATTGAAGCTGTGACTGCCATATGGAATTGTCTGTACCTCTGTCTGGATCACTTCATTGATCTGGATGCCTTTACGGTGGGGGGCTGTCCTCACAAAATAGTTGAATATTATTTACAGAGTGGTTTATCCCCCACAGTGGAACCAATGCGATGATATGCTGGACGGGCTCGTTTGAAATGTGACAATGTCATCCAAAGCCAACAACTCCATTTGCCTGCTTCAGTTTATAATACGACTTGGCTACTACTTCACCATCCATGCATAGGTAGTCCCGGTCTGAACCGTACACCGCAGCAGTGCACCACGAATGGCGTAGTAGAAGCCCGAAATCCTCTTCTGCTTGAACATCAGATGGACCGAAATGTAGTGCAGCACATTTGCCTGGATGTTCACTCTTATTATGTCTATGGGATGTGATAGCATAATGGCAGCTACATTGATCAGTGTTGTGCCACCGCTGTCATTGCTTGTCATATTGAATAGTCACGCCTACAACATGGCACAGTAAAGCAATATTTTTAACATGTCTTCCCCAAACGTAGGAATAACGTGTTCGAAACGCAATTGGCGAAGAAGCGCTCTTGTTCGGAGCGAGCAGCATGTACGTGGTTCTGGTTTAAGATTTGACTACGATTGAGCCCTGCACCTATTATTAGTACATTAAATAATCAAATCATTATTTCGTTATTGTAGCTTAGTGTCTTCAGATGACATATTTTATTAGATATACATATATGTATATGTGTTAAGTTGAAATACAATTAAATGGTAATTCCTTCACAGAAGGAAATTTTGATTGCTTCCTGCTATCCTGTTCAAGAATGTAATAATACAAATTAGCGCGCAATTTTTTTTTCATCTCCCATATTGAAATGACTTTTGTCAGGGAGCTGTCGGCGGCGGCCACCTAGGCTAGGGAATTCCTCATCGTTATCAAGGGCCCCTCTGTAGACACTGTGGTCTCTGGGCACGTAGGACCTTGATACGGACTGGTGGCTGCTACTCGGTGATAAGTCACGCGATCCCATCTCCTTCTGGATTCGCGATGGCGCTGAATAATAGGAATCAAGCGAAATCTCATCAAAGTTTGTCGAAGAGGACGCAGGAGTAATAGTGTAGTTTGGCTTGACCTTAGGGGGAATGTGCTTCCCAGGCTGGAGTGGAATGGCCAGGTCTGCACACATGTAGTCGCTAAAGGTGAATCCCCAACGCTTGACCATACTGTTGGTACAATATTTTGAGCGATCGATTTTTTCATGGTACTAGAAATACAATTTGATGGTTAGCAATTGATAAAAACTAGAATTATCATAAACTTTAAACTTACATCGCACGCAATCCCTTCAGTAAATTCAAAAAAGTCTTTGACAAAAAAGTTGTTTGTCACATGGAAATTGATCTGATCGTTCGTAACCCCAGCCACGTCCAATACACTCTTCTTTAAGGTGTAGAACAAATGGTAGATATCATACACCATAATCTTTCGCTCATCTTTGTCGATTTCGGCCTCGGATGCCAGATAACGGAAGCAAGACTTTACCACCGGCATTAGCTCTGGGGTCGTGTAGACAATAACCGGATCGTGGTCCAATTTTTCATCTTCATTGCGGACGGATAACCAATTGAAGATATCAATATATAGTTTCCCCATGTTGGTCTCGCCAAAGGCCTCCGGTGGCAAGGGCAACTTGTGGGTAGTCTTGGAGTGATCCTGCGCATCTCTACTTTGTCCGTAGATGATGTGGCCTGAGAATAAATTGTGGTTACGACTAGGTCCAACGCATCAGTCTTACATCAACACTCACCCGGATTAATCATGGTACTGTAATTAGAGCTTATGCCTCCCTTCAGAGAGTAGCGGCAGGCGGAAAACTCAGCGGGCACGTAAATATCCCCAGTCAAGGCCTTGGTAAAATAATTGAAGCTAACAAACACAAATTCCTCATTCTCCAACTCTGCAAGCAAAAATCAGCGACAAGTTTTGTTAATGGCGACTGGCTCTCGTTCAGAACAGAGTACCTAACTTACCCATAGAATTTTTTGCTGTCAAAATAATGCGTTCGATATTTCGCTTCATTTGAAGCTCAGCACTTATGGCCTCGTTTTTCTCAATTTCCATTTCTGCGACGGAACCGCCCAGACAGTTAAGATGCTCTTTCTTTGCTGCTCTCTCCAGAACGTTTGCATTCTTAGCCATCGAGTTATACGGACCGCGTTCCTGGTCGCCCATGCTTTTCCATATAGGATCACACTTTGCCACCGCCTCAGAAATGCTTAATCCATGAGCCACTGGGTTATTCGCCTGCCATTCTCTGACGAAAGTCATGAACCCATTTCGCTTTTTTGGAGCCATTTCAATGTTAGTAGAGAGAACGCTCTTGTAGGACGTGGAAAATACGGTAGATCGGACGCCGGGAGCCAGTATGACAGCAATCAACAGTTAACCGAATAGGTGCGCAGGTAGGTTGCAACAGATAGGTTCCAAGCTATGGAAAAATAACTTTTTGCTTGTTGCTTGTCCGAAATTTCTGGAAATTAAAAAAGCCGGGAACCTGACACTGTGAAAAACGGAGATTATCGGTATCTGGCTTATCGGACAGTGTGACCGCATTGCGACAAAAATGTATGTTGGGATAGGGTTGCACCAACGAACGCAATTGATTTGTTATCGTTTATTGCCGGCTGAAATTGTGGATATAAACAAACCATTTGTATATTTTTTTTGGTTTTACCATGACTTGTGACACAACTGAGGCCTTGGTGGCCCACATGTGTGATGTCGTGCAGTTCTACATGCTACCGGAGCTGAAAGAAGATCTGGACAACGTTCAGCTGGCTCCGTCGCAATTTGAAAGTTATCATGTCTTGCTAGCTAACGAATTGCCGAAATTCTACGATCTGGTGCAGGAATTCCTTCAGAAGACCAATAATGCTGGACACGAAGAGGTGGGTGGATCTCCTCGCGGTTTATTCTATTAGTTACAGTCTGTTTCCCTTTAGCTGAGGGTACAAATTGTGATGCTTCTTTGCGAGCTGACAGCTGCTCCTACCGTTTACCAACTTAATGATGGGAGTGGTAACTTGCTGCGAAATGCCAATAAATTGGGAAGGACACTCTCCGATACGTGGGGGGAATCAATGGACGCGCACATACTCAAAAACTACGAGAAAAAGCTGCAAAAGAACTGTTGGAAGCGACAGCTTGGCGCCGTGCATGGCTTTGCCAGATATCTAGAGGTGGTAGTTAGAAAAGTACTCATGATTGATTTATTCAAAATGTTGGGCTCATCATTGCAGCTCCGTTATACGAAGGACGACAAAATGACCACCCAGATGCTAGCCTTCAGCCTGTCGGTCGGACTCAATGTGCGGGAGTGCTACGACTTTGTCTATAAGCAACTCGGTGTGCAGATCTTTTCAATAATGCTGAAGCATGGCGTAGGCATGATGCTTGTTCTCTGAGAACCATAGATCGTTAATTGTTTAACTTGCAGGCCCTTAAGGACATTCAGGAATTGAATATCCACAGCGTGATCTATGATCATGCGCTTAGAGATGCCTTCAGCATGGACTCGATTGAAGCTGTGACTGCCATATGGAATTGTCTGTACCTCTGTCTGGATCACTTCATTGATCTGGATGCCTTTACGGTGGGGGGCTGTCCTCACAAAATAGTTGAATATTATTTACAGAGTGGTTTATCCCCCACAGTGGAACCAATGCGATGATATGCTGGACGGGCTCCTTCAAAATCTGACAATGTCATCAAGAGCCAACAACTCCATATGCCTGCTTCAGTTTATAACACGACTTGGCTACTACTTCACCATCAATCGAGGCGAGATCGAAGCCGCTCTGGCCACGGATCTCACACGAGCGGATCAGCTGGATGCCTGCCAGGAAGTGTGCTCCTCGATCAACTCCAGCACCAGTTATCGTTGGGCCAAGAGCATTCTGCAAATGCTCGTCTTGGAGTCGGAGAAACTGCTGCAAGGCCCTGAGGTTTGCGCAGAGCTACTCGGCCAGATGCAGCGCTGCTATCTAGTCTGCATTCTGCCCATTCCACTTCAGGCTCTGCATGTTCATTTGCCCGAGTTTTACACCAAATTCGTGGCTGTGCTCCTAGAGTGCATGGTGACCCATAAGATAGCACCGACAGTTCAGAAGGTGAGCTTGATCTTTATCCGTGCAAAAGACCAACGAATGACATCCCTTTCCGCAGCTGGTGCAGCGCTTTACAGAAATATTCAGCTTCCAGCTTAAGAACTGCTCGCTCCATCAGCTACCCAGCGACCTGGAGGAGTATGTGAAGGCATTGAAGTCCCTACAACAAACCATTTCTAAATAAAAACGAAAATTTAACTGATGAAATAATCGGCAATTAATGGATAAGTGAGTGTTGCTATGATCGCATGTGGCAGTATCGCAATCAGAGCCGGCCGCAGACCCAGAAAGAATCCTCTGTAGCCGTGCAACTGAATGATTTTGAGGCAGAGATGCGTCTTCGAGGGGAACTTCTTGTAGCAAGAATTCATGACCACCGTTTTTACCGCTTCTACTGGCGTCAGGATTAATGATATGATGCTGCTTGTTATCGTCATTGCCATCAGATCGATAACCCAATCCTCATCACGAATTCTGTGGAGTTTCAAAAGCATATCCGACACCTTTTGTGAGGGGCATTCAAATTAAAGCGACTATGGATAAAAGATAGTCCGTATAAGTTACCCAATCGTGTACAGGTGCGTAGAGCGCTGCCACCGCTCCGGTGGTGAAAGCATGCAGCTCGCATCCAGTGAAGAGGAAGGACATTCCACCCTTACCATACATGCACTTGAGAGCCTTCCAGGGGTCTCTATAACTGCAATAAAAGTAACTTTAAAAGAACAGCACCCACAAAGCTTTCGAGTTAATTTGTTTACTTGCGCTGCAAGAAGGGACGGCGGGTTAGATCGGCCTGCCGCACTATTGCCACCTTGGCAAATGGCGTTGAGAGCAGGCCGCCGCCTAATCCGCTTATGCCCGCCACTGTGGAGGTGTCGTATGGCTCCAGCATCAGCAAGTACTCGTTGTCCTTCAGCCAGTGGTACAATGCATACGTTGTCCCGGTCTGAACCGTACACCGCAGCAGTGCACCACGAATGCCGTAGTAGAAGCCCGCAATCCTCTTCTGCTTGAACATCAGATGGACCACATCCGAATACGAGACGTAGTGCAGCACATTTGCCTGGATGTTCACTCTGATTATGTCTATGGGATGTGATAGCATAATGGCAGCTACATTGATCACGTATCCGACGTAGACGGGCAAATTGGCAATGCGATCGAGTGTTGTGCCACCGCTGTCATTGCTTGACATATTGAATAGTCACGCCTACAACATGGCACAGTAAAACAATATTTTTAAAATGTCATCCCCAAACGTAAGAATAACGTGTTCGAAACGCGATTGGCGCCCCCGAAGCGAAACTCCTGTATTGTATTGTATTTATTGTGTACTGTATTGTGTTAAATATAGGCTAAAACGGAATAAACGGAAGTAATACTACTCGCACTCTGCTCTCAGTTTCACAATCTCTAACTGGGTTTTCTTCGCCTCCAGCATGGTCACGGTGCGCTTCAGCTCAGCAATCTCGTTTAATTTGTTAAAATAGGTCGATTTTGTCTCCAGATACTCGGTTTCCGCCTTGATCAGTTCCTTCTGCAAGCGACTGGCGTCAGCATGGGGGGCCGCAAGTGCATCAATGTGAGTAAGGTACCCCTCCAGGTCGGCACCAGAGTTCCGTACATCATCGTCTTCCAGCAATTTGTCCAAAGTAATTGAGGTTGTATATGTGGCGCCAACAGGTTTCGGCTCGATTTCGCTCTTCCCCCCCTCCTGATCCCTTATGTTTTTGAACTGGGAATGAAAGATGCATATACAAGCATAAGAAATTGAATGCAATGCCACCTTGGACAAGCGTCTACGTACCTCCTCGGTTAGATCCACCTTGTATTTGTTGCACGACTTTCTGTAGGGAAACAAACAGATTTTTTTATTGCAGAATACTACTGAGACTGTACTTCAGAGGATCGGCTGTACTGACCTGTGGATGACGAGCCTGTCGATGCTGGTGTTTGCCTGTGGCTTATGGCAGTGCAGGCAAAGTGCGCGTTGTTTCTTGGTGGCGGGGTCGGGAACGGGAGTGAATCCGAGCCGCTTCCATGTAGATGCCTTGGAGCTACCGCGTATACGTGCGACTTTCATTACGAGAAATTACGAGTATTTTGACATGAAATTTCCTCTCGACAAAGCGTCGTTGCAACCCTGGCAATGTGGCCGTTCGTGTATATGTATGTGGCGTTAGTATCTATCTACATGGTGCCATTTTGTTTTGAGCTGTTTCAGTACGTATAAAAATGCCACGAAAGAAGTCAGAAGATTTTTATAAGAAGTTCGGCTTTTCCGCAAAGTGTGAAAATGGAAAATACACGGCCACCTGCACTTTTTGCAACAAGGAACTTCAAAATACAGCGCTAACAAGACTTTCGTTACATAGGTAATTTTGTTTGTGTATATGTATATGTATACCAATGTAATGTACGGATTCATTTCAGGCAAACGTGCGATCAAAAGAGAGCGCTATCGGAGACACAATCCATCAATATGGAGAGAGCCCGTCCAGTGCTCAAGGTGCGTATTTAATTGCTGGTAAAAGGAATTATTATTATTGAATGCATTCCATTTTGTAGATCCATAAGATTACGCACGAGGACGCGGATGGCGGCATCGATCATGGGAACGAGGGCAAGGAGATCATTGTGAAGGCAAGTACCGACAGCTGAAAGACGCCACCGAAACGATCTAAAGTATAGACCACAAACTATAGATACAAGAATTTTTGGACGAGTGCGATGACGATACAGATGGCAAGGAGCAGGCGACCACGGTCAAATCTGAACTTATGAACAGCGAACAGAATAACCCCCACTTGAATGCTTCAAAGGAGGAAGAAGCTATGGAAATTGAAATTACTGCAGGGCCAGAAAGTCGGGAATACGTTGAATTTCTTGACGAATACAAAGAAGTGATAGTAAGAGGTGCTTTCCATGTCCGATTGGCAATCATAATTCCAACCATGTCTCTTGCAGCAAAGCCTAGACGACTCGGCCAATGGTACGGACATGCATTTTGGAGAGAACAGACCGAAAAACAACCTGGCTTTGCTGAAAGCCGACAAAGCCAGGGCAGAGATAAAGCAATACAACAGCAAGGCCATGTTTTTAAGGACGGAAACGGAAAACCTGAAACTAGAAAGGACGCTGACATTGCTGAAGATACAAAAGCTGCGCTTGGAAATAGACTGTTTGCGCGCCCAAAGCTAAAATTTCATATCTTATCTACATATTTACTGAAAACAATGCAAATACAATTCATTCAAATGGAGGGAAAATATGCATTTGGGGTGGCAGCTCTGTCAGCTGGTGAGCGTTATCGGTTATCGACTGTGGACCCTGGTTGTATTTTTCTTAATCAAAATCGCAACCCTGTTCATCACATGATAGTCAGAGGTGAAGAGGAGGGAAGAGTAGATTTTTCTTTGCAAGTCGTTCGTCATATGATTGAAAAAAGTCCAGCGAAAAACTGAAGATGTTGCAGAATTGCGTGATATTCTCACTGTTTATTGCAGCCAGTAAGTATATTAATTAATCTTAATGGCGCTATGCCCAGGCACAGAGTTCGGAATGTGCGAAAACGCCACTTGTTCTCTACACTTTGATTCGTGTTGGGGGTGGTGACTCCTTAACGTAGGTAAAAGTGTCTCACGAGTGTAGCCTGCATGCGCAGAGTCTGTGATAAAGCCCCTTCTCATAGACAAAAGAAAACCTTTTATATTTACACGCCTTTCTTTCGTCCAGTTCATGCTGCGGGCGAGCTGACTGTGCTGAACAGCCCCAAGGCGATCAGCTTCAAAGGCAACGATGCGCTGGATAGCCAATATGTGGGCGATGTCATGTACGCTTCCATGGGCAACGCCGTCGCTGGCGACTCCAACTGGAACGGCATGATCATCAACGATCCCTTCGAGTTGGCCAAGGGCGTGATCTGTGTGCACGTGCGGGGTATCAGCCACGTTATCGCTGCAGGCAATGCAAAGACCTATCAGCTCACCGAATCCAACACCGATGCTTCTCTTAACGCCCTGGCTGCCGAGCTGGAGGCTACCAAGGAGCCCGTGTGCGACATCAACTTCGGGCAGTTCGACGAGGGTGTAAGTAGCTCCCCCTCCATAGGATCGAGCACCCGTGCGCATAATTTATGTAATACCTTATGTCCCAACAGGTGCAAGCGTTCAAGTCGTGCTTCGGTAACATCAAAGTCACTCCCGCCAAGCCAACAAAGCACCTGAGCCCAGTTCTGCACAACGCCGACAAGCAGTTTCTCCAGGAGATCGGCTACCTCGACGGCGCTGCCGAGAATCTGGCCGATATGACGAAGCCCGCAAATGTGCTGATTCTCCGCGTGTCGGTCGACGACATTGCCAAGGCCCATGGTGAGAAATCGGTGGCTCTGGACGAGGCCAACAAGCTGCTCTCGGCCTCCATTAGCCGACTGTTGGCCGCTTCCCAGAAGTCCAGCGATTCTGTTCTCTTCGTCCTGACCACTGACAAGGACACAGGTGTCGGCCGCACCAAGCGTGATACCTTGGCTGCCGACGCGTCGAACCCCTTCAATTTGGCCACCTACTACAGCAGCGACTATCCAGTCATCTTCAACATCATTCTTTGGTTCATGGTCGTCTTTGCCCTGTCTCTGCTGGCCATTTGCTACGCCATCGCCGCCATGGATCCCGGCAGGGACTCGATCATCTACCGCATGACCTCCACCCGCATCAAGAAGGACAACTAAGCGGAGTGCGAAGTGGAGCTTACATTACCTTGTTTGTTATTTCGTCCCTTTTTTGAGTTGCGTGAAGCCGACCCAATTTCAACTTCAGTCAAAACTAGATCAAATTCAGCGGAGAAATTGTGTGTGAGTGTGTGCAGTCGTTGCAGTTGGCTTTAGCTATAAATAAGTATTACTTATCATTTTTGAAATGCTGTTGCGGATGAGCAACAATTCCATAGTAATTTGTTAAATCTTCCTTGTTTGTTGTACTTTTTAGGTTTATATATATAACAGATAACATACTCGCCAGTCAGGTCAGCCCTCTATCAAACTATTCATCAATATGTAAATTACCAAAATTCAAATGTTAAACAGTAAAGTTAAATATATATAGCCTAAAAAGACAAGAGTGCCGGAATTGTTTAATTTATAAATCGAATGTGATCTTGAACGGAAAGTTTTCAATTTAAAATTGTCGAGCTACAGACTAATCAGAATTTTTCCAACTCTACATTTTTACTACACAACTGACAGATGGCGACACAGTGCAATGGCGCGCGATTTGATTTATTACACTCTGCAGATCTCCTGCTGTTCGGGATGCCGCAAAAGACACGTTCTTAACAGTAATAACTTTTATTTATTATAGATATGTATTACCCTAATAAGGACGGGGTGGGTCTACGTCTACCCACCTATTAAAATCGATTTGTCGCTGCCAGAAATACGGATGTAGCAAAGCTGGCGACACTGGTCAAGACTTGGTTCTTTGGCAAACTTTTCACAACGATTCTTCGCCTACGCTCCCCACTGGTCTTGGCCTTGATCATAAGGAGAACTGCTGCCTCCGCTCCAGGTGCAACAGACGCTTTCATTTTGCGTCGAATTGTCGCGCAGCATCGCCTGGAGGTGATTGATATAGTTGATGGCAATCCTGGAGAGGGAGGTGGGTTCACCATTATTATTGACTCCTCGTGGATGGAAGCAAACCGCTACTCACCTTAGGCTCTCGATTTTTGAGTACTTTTTGCCATTGGGCTTGGAGATGGGCAGCTTGGAGCGCAGCAGATCGAAGGCTCTGTTCATGTCCCTCATCCTGGTGCGCTCCCGATCGCAGGCCGTGCGCCTGTAGTCCTTCTCCATCTGCAGGGCCTTCTCCCGCCAGGCGGGATTGTGCTCCTTTGAGATCTCCACCTCGGTGCTGCTGGCGATGCTCCCGCCACCGTAGGTCATGTACATGGGCGGAGGAACCAGCTCGTTGGGCTTGGTCTCCATATGGCTAGATAGAGGGGGGGCGGGTACCTGACCGGCGTGCCACATCGACACAGGCTGCGGAATGATGCTGTAGGGCGGATGAGCCATCGTTGACTGCATCATGCCCATTCCGGAGGATTCCTTCTCGTAGCTGCTCATCAGGGTGGGCGAATAGGGGAGGCAGCCATGCGGGGGCTGCTGATGTGTGGCATAGGCCAGCATACCGCCACCATCGGGGGACAGCGTGTAGTTGAGACTGATGGGGATGTGGCTCGACTGTGGGGCCCCGAGCTCCAACAACACCGGCTGCTCCACGGGCTCGACATCGCCCTCGGGTGCACCGTTGAGGTAGGACCCGGGCGTTGAGACGGGGAGGGCCACCAGGGCAGGTGGCGGTGGCTGGCCGGAGGCTGCACTCAGCATTTGATCAGTCATCGCCTAAGCCGATTTCGACGTCCGCTGACGGCAATGAACGCGATCGCTCTGGCTCTGGCTCTGGAATTTCTTCTTTCCTCTTTCCTCTTGTGCTTGTGACGCTCTGCGGCTCGATGGCTCGGTAATCAGTGCAGTAGCCTTACCTGCCGGTGGACACTATTTTTAGTGCACTAGAAGTTTGCCAGTTGACGGGGGAATCTAGTTTTCCTTGATGAATGCCTCACCATCGAGGACCGACTGAATCCGAGACGTGTGGACTATTCATCTTAAGGTCCAGTGGTCGCGGCCCTTACAGCAACCAGCATCATCTGCTTAGATGATGAAGAGGTGTCTTTTGTACGTGTGTCAATAAGATCAATTGCGAGACAATGGCGAGTGCAACTTGTCGTCGAGGATCGTCGCGTGGTCCGATCGTGTACCTGCTGGCGGGGCGGAACAAAGCCGCTTAATTTCCTTGCTATTGTGACCGGGGAGGGTGATCGAGATCGAGATCGATGCCGAGGCGCGTGTGCCAAGCTGAAGTTGCGTTTGTCGTCTGTGTGGCTTGGAGCGTCGCCAGGCGATCGTCGAGATCGTCGCCACAACTTCAGTTTGAGTTTTTCTTTGATCGCTATATACATCGTACGAACACCTACCCATCCCCCGCCCTCCCACCTGGCCATAGGTATACTCCCCCATGTATTTGTATTTTTGTCGCATGTAAACACAAGTGTTTTGACTTAATTGAAAAAAATACATATCCATATCCCAGAGCCATATCATAGTCATAGCCATAGCCAGAGGCATTAATATACACCTCTATATATACACCCTGTGGCCAGGCAGCTCTCAAATGTTCGCCCAATACCAATTTCAAACTAATCCATAAAACTACAGTGAAGACTAACTTATGACCTTGCTCTCAATCGCCGAAAGTGCAAATGGAATAAGACCCTATATTCTATAGATAGTCACAGATATTCTATTAAGATTATACAACATTTTGGGGGTGTGTCTATTTTCCAGCATTCAGACACTCCACTCACCATTCTATTACCCTAAATTCCATTTAATTGGAGCGACCACTGTTGGCTTTTGCCCACCGAGATCTCGTATTACTTGCACATTCTACAAGGAAATTACCTGCATTTTTGCACAGCCGAAAGTTATTTTAGCTGCATTGCCAGAGACTGCTCGGGGTCTTGCTGGGAATCGGAAATAAATGCGTTCAGTTGTGTCGTGTTTGGTGGTGTCGAGTGGCCGCCAGGAAGGTGTAGACCGCCCCCAAAAGTGGGTTACATTCGTAATTCGAAGCTTACTGAAGTTTATTGTTTGCTGCAGTGTGTAAAAAAGTTGAAATAAATAGCGAGTGTACAATATTAAGTGGTGCAACACGAGCTTAGCTCTGAGCCGTGGCATAGATCAATTCATTGCAGCTATGTACATGGGAGTAGGGATCGGGTCGGATAGGCCGAACTATGTAATTTGTGACAAGCCAAGCGCACCAGGCAGCCGTCGTCGCGTCAAGCAAATGCATATCAACCAAACTCTTCGGGCGTTTCTAGCTGCCGCATTTCAGGGGCCGCAGCTCAAAGTATTTGTCCAGCACCTCATCGGTAATAAGCTTGCGCGCCGCCTGATGCTGCTCCACTATTGGTGTGAGGGTCTACGGAGTAGAAGATTAGCAATTGGATTTGCCAACATTCAAGTCTCTACTCACCTCCACGGCCAGCTTCTTGATCTCTCCCGTGAGCATCTCACCCTTGCTGTAGGCCACGCGCACCTCCTCCAGCTTTGCATCGCCCTCGAGGAAGAACTTCAGAAGCTGGTAGGACACGTCTATCTCTGGCACGCCGCCTAGCTCCCGATGCTCCTCTACCGTTGTGCGGCCACCCGAAAAGGCATACTTGTTGATCTTGTTCTTGATCTGCTTGGGCGTATCGGTCAGGTACACAGCAGAGTTCTGGTCGCTGGCGGACATCTTCGTCTTGGCTCCCTGCAGGGCCGGGAAAAATGTGGAGTGGATGAGCGCACACTTAGGGAAGCCCAGGCGTGGAGCCACGTCGCGCGTCATGCGGAAGTAGGGGTCCTGATCGATGGCGCATGGGATGAGGCAGTGAACCTTCTTGTTGCCGAATAGGAAGGGGAAGGTGCTGGAGATCGCTGGCGCTGCCTGGGCGGCGGGGAAGCCGATCTTGCCAATGATATCTGAGTCACCAAAACCGAAGATACCCTTCACCTGATTGAAGGTGACGCACTTTTGGATGCGAATGATATTCTGGTACATGGCAGGACACTTTCTATGAGGACACAATATTGAGAAGATGAATAAAAGAGCTGGAATCAGCTATGCTATGCTTTGCTACCTACCCCATAAACTCCAGGTTGTTGAATATAAATGTCTTGTTCACATCAAAGCCCATGGCCACAATGTCCTTGGCATTCTCTCGGGCCAGCTTGATGGCGTCCTCCACTTTCAGGTCTTTCCACAAGGTCTTTTCGTCGTCCGTCAACTGAATGACCAGCGGCACATCGAACGTCTCTTGCAGCCACTTGGTCATCATGAAGGGAATCAGGTGGCCCACGTGCAGGGAACCCGAGCTGGGACCGCGACCCGTGTACAAATAGAAGGGCTTGCCCTGCTCTTTCAACGTCAGAATGGTGTGCAGGTCACGGTGCGAGAAGAACATGCCGCGCCTAATCAGATGGTGTGCTGGCTTTCCCGTGATTTTCTCGAAGCGCGCGATAACCTCATCATCGATTTTGCTGGAGCCAAAGCGTTCTGCAACGTGTCAATTAACAATGTCATATCATTAGGTCGGCTCAGGATGTGTGAGTATTGTATAGATGATTCGATGGCACATACTTATTAGCTTATCGTAGTCCACGCCCGTATCGTTGCTGCTAGCCACATTCCACGGATCCACAACATCTTCAGCCGCCGCTGCTGCTGCTCCTTCTTGGGCCTGTGCATCGGTGCCCGTTTCCACGGGCTCGCCATCGGGCTTACCATTCAATGTCAGCGCCTCGACGCCCTCAACAACCGTCTCTTTGGTGTCCGTCATTGGATTAGGAGTTCAGTCTGCACTGTATTAAGCAATAAACAATAAAAATAATAAGTAATACTGTCGAACTTTCACATGTGAGGGCCAGTGACCGCGGATTTATCAATAAAATATACCGTCAGACCCTCAGAAATATACCGAAACATACCGTCTCATTTTAGAGACGGTAAGCCTCTATGGAAGCGCCAGTGTGAAAACCTCCGTTATCCACTTTTTGACATGCCTGTTTCCGACATTTCTGAAAAAATTGAATTTTTGATGGCCATACGATCATTCGATTCTGATCACGAATTAGAATTCGATGTGGCCTGGGACTTGGCTCTAAATGTCATTTCTACACGGTTTCTACATTGCATTGAACAAGAGGGTGAGTTCAGTCTTAAAATATACTGGAAAATACTGGAATACTATGAAAAGTATAAAATTTGCAAGGTGTGTGAGCTAGACATGGTGGCAATAAAATCAGTGTGACCGCGGATTTATTCATAAAATATACCGTCTGACCCCCAGAAATATACCAAAATATATCGGATCATTTTAAAAATGAACCGTAAATATACTGACGAATGCAATTGTTTATATATTCGGCTGATTGATTATAAACAATTAATTCACCATGCCTATTATGTACAATACGGGCGAGTGGTTCAAGGTGCGGCCAGACTACTACAGGTAAGTGCTGGCTTGTGTACTTCTTCAGGGACTCAATTCATTTATGCATACGCCCCCGCAACAGAAAAGTGGAGCTGGCGACGCCCGACTGGCCGCTGGATCTCGACCTGGAGTACATGCAGGTGGCAGCGGCACCCTATGGCGGTCCCCTGGCAGCAATACGAGATCCAACCAAACTAGTGCCCGTCAAAGGCACCGCCCGACCAATGGTGCGGATTTTCGACACCACCGGCCGGGAAACGGGTCACATATTGGTGAGCGAGTGAAAACAAATCCATAAAGGATTCGGTAACATATTTTCTGTTGCAGTGGAACCATGGCAAGCTCATTGCCATGGGCTGGTCTGACACGGAGGAGCTGATTTGTGTGCAGGAGAATGCTAAAGTCTTTGTCTTCGACATGTTTGGCAAGGAGAAGGAGTTGTACAGTATTGGAGACGAGGCGAGCGTCACAAAAATTGTGGAGGCCAAAGTGTTTCAGTCATCCGCTGGCACTGGAGTGGCTGTCATGACAACGTCCGGCCGGATATTTCTCAAGCAAAACAGCAGCAAGACAGAGCGAAAGCTACCAGATATTCCCAGTAACACTTAAAAGATGAACCATAGAAGCCATTTAATTCTTGCCACTTTCCTTTCCGTACAGACTCCAGCATCAATTGCTCCTGCTGGGAGATCGTAACCGAAGGGCGCAACAGCTACTGCCTGTTGGGACGAGAGCGTGAGGTCATCAAGCTATTTCCTGGTGAAACCGTAGGCACCATCACCGCCAATCTGTTCGAGAAGCCGCACGATCGGATCATCAAAATCTCCGTTTCATACAATCATCAGCATCTGGCGCTCTACACGAATACGGGCCTCCTCTGGCTTGGCAGTGTCGACATGCGCCAGAAGTACTGCGAGTTCGACACGGGCCGCAAGGACATGCCCCTGCAGATGGAGTGGATCATGAACAGCGACAACAGTGAAGCGGACGCCGTGGTCATCTCCTACCCCTCCTATCTGCTGATCGTGAATCGCAACGCCGATCGTAGCGATTTCCCCTACGATCCGATCATGTTTCTGGTGGCCGAAATGGACGGCGTCCGCATCATTACCCAGAGCTCGCACGAGATGATCCAGCGGCTGCCGAAATGCGTGGAGAACATCTTTGCGGTGAACAGCCAGGAACCGGCCAGCTATCTGTTCGAGGCGCAGAAGAAGTTCGAGGAGAAGTCCTACAAGTCGGATGAATATCTGAGCATGTGTCGCGACAGGATCGACCTGGCCGTCACCGAGTGCATTGAGGCGGCCTCCTTTGAGTTCTGTACCGAAACGCAGAAGAGTCTCTTGAGGGTGAGCGCTCCATAAAGCTCTCCAAGATTACTTTCGCGTAACTCTTGCTACATTCACAGACTGCAAACTTCGGCAAGGCCTTCATATTCGGCCACAATCCCGACGAGTATATGCGCATCATGCGGATACTGCGAGTCTTAAACACGCTGCGACACGAGAGGATTGCCATGCCGCTTACATTCAAACAGTAGGTTATCATTGGATCAAGGAGAGACTAAACGGCTGACGACTCCCTTGCAGGTTCTCGCATCTCAATCCGGAGGTCATCCTGAGTCGCCTGGTATTCCGCAAACACTATGCCGTCGCCATACAAGTGGCCAAGCATCTGAATCTGCCCGAATCCTGGATCCTCGAGCACTGGGCCTACCACAAAGTGATGAATGATCTCAGTGGGTAACACTCTAATCTCAGCGAGAAACCCCCCTCTCTAAGGCACTTTTCACTGCAGATGACGGCGAGGTAGCCCGCAAGATTACGGAAAAGTTTAAGAATCCCACCGTCGAAGGAATTTCGTTCTGCAACATTGCCGAGAAGGCGCATCAAGCAGGACGCGATGATCTGGCCATTAAGCTCTTGGAGCTGGAGCCACGTGCCTCGTTGCATGTGCCGCTGCTGCTGAAGATGCGCAAGTTCGATAGAGCAGTGGCCAGTGCCACACAATCGGGCGACACGGAGCTAGTCACCAAAGTTCTTCTGGAAATGAAGATGCACATGATGCTGTCCAATTTACATGTACGTAAATCCAACCGTTTTCTCATTTTATTCAATTCACTGGTAACAATAGATTAAAGTATTAACAATAAAGGGAAATATAGTAGAGGGGGAAAGAGGGAAAACAGTTTTACAAATTTGATGAATCAAGACTCTCGTAACTATGAAATGCTAATGGATATTTCAGGAGACACCGACTGGTAGGGGGTTTGTAATTATTACATAGAACTCTTAAAGGACTGCATAGCATCATGCATAGCACAGGGCCAGCGGACAGGCCGGAAAATACGAAAAGGTCTGAACGGAACCGCAAAATAGTTTGGGAGACCACAGTCCCGATTAGAAGCTTGCACCATTACCCTATTACATATTCTACGATGGTAGATCTGTGAGTTTTAGCCTAGATCGGTAAGGTGGTTTTGGAGTCTACCAGAGGCGTGGAAAAGCGTTCCTAATCTACCCGAAGAGTAGAGAAGCTCGAGCAATAGCTGAGTGCTTGTGTGGTTTTAGTTCTCGCACGCATTTCTTTTAGCTTCGTTAATAATAAGGATAGGCCGGATGCAAATGACTTCCCAGTGCCACTCCTGATGTAACATTAACGACATTTGACAAGGTTAGACAGATAAGACGAAATCCAGTTTAGTTGGGAAACCTAATAAAGACAGCTTGTGAAATGGCAGAGTTTTAGAACCTCGGTTGATTATAGCAGAGAACTCGAGAAGGTTAGTCGATGTAGATCCGTGCTGCTACGGAGATATGAAACTACAGCACAGATGTTGCATAGATTTCCTTTCTAAGGGAAGTACTAATGAAGTCAATGTTACCCCACAGATGACAATCCGCGATCATCCGCTGGCGTTGAACATGTACAAGAAAATCATGCGGGAGTCGAACCGTGCGGGTCTCTATGGCATATACAACACAGAGGACGATCAGAAGGCCATCGCAGAGTATCACTTTAATAATGCCATCGAGAACAAGGACCTGGAGTCGAATCTGTCGGTGATTGGAAACGCCTACACCCAGGCGCGATGCACTGTCGAGGCGGAGCTCTGTGCCGACACGAGCCGGCTTTTCAAGCTGCAGAAGACGCTGAGCGCCAAGTACAATGCCAGCCTGAACGGCCTGTCTGTGCACGACACCATCGAGCAACTGCTGCTGATGGGTGAGCTGAAGGAGGCGGAGAAGATACGGAACGACTACAAGGTGCCCGATCGTCGCTTCTGGTGGCTGCGCATACTCACCCTCGCCGAGCAGCAGAAGTGGGACGAACTGGAGAAGTTCTCCAAGAGCAAAAAGAGCCCCATTGGCTATGAGCCCTTCGTTGAGGTCTGTTTGAAGCACGGCAATGCCAGGGAAGCGCGCAAATACATCCCGCGATGTCGGGAGAACCGCAAGGTTCTCTGGTTTACCCGAGCAAAGTGAGTTCTTACTATTACCATGCACTGAAAGAGCTTATATTGTATACCTTGAATCTCCTTTAGCTATTTCGAGGAGGCCATCGACTGCGCCTTCGAGCAGCGGGATCTGCACAGCCTCTACGAACTTCAGAAGAAAGAGAACATTGTCAATGATGGCAACTTGCTGGCCAAGACCTGCAACTGCATTTCAATACTGGAGACACGAAAGTAGCGGCAACATTCCTAGTTATAAAATGAATACAGCTTGCTTTTAATAAACAATTACCATTTTATGTGTACGCATGCCAAGAGAATTGTGTGTTTACTTGCCTAAGGCTCGGATGGATATCCCCTTTATCTTTCGACTAAAAACTAACCCACAAGTATTTCTTTATAATAATATTTGGACGTTGATACGCAATGAATGCACCATCAAGTGGCCATGCGACACCAGCAGAAGGCTGGCATCCTCCAGCCCAACCGGCCGAGGGGAGTGGCCGGATGACGCGCGACACGTTAACCGAACCGATCGCAGGAAAATTAGAACTAAACCAGTTCCCCAGTGACCACTTAAATCATTCGTTTTCTCCCATTTCAAAGCCAATCCACAAATGTTTCAATTAAGATTCGTTATCAAGGACATTTTTATTATACATATGTATATGTGGTTGTATGTATATGTATGTAATAGATCACATAAAGCAAAAAGAGAATATTTTACTACATTTTGATGTTTTTTTGTTTTGTTTTGTTTTGTTTTGTGGTTGATGATAATGATACTCGGTAATGATGATGCGTCTTCAGAGAAGGACTACGTTCGTCGAAATTCTGCGGTGCGCAAATTCTGCAGGGTACGCACGGGATTAGTTGCTTGTATGCTGGATGTCGATGGTTGTTTATCATTAGGCTTCAGTTAATTCTCTACATATAATTACGATTTTAGTAAATTACAATTACAATACAATTATATAGTATATAGTATAAATATGAATACATTATCTATTCATTTATCTTGCGTTTCTTCGTTATTTGTATTTTTATTATTATTATTATGTATTTCTGAAGAGTTATTTCTGATTTATCGTAGGTTGGTTTTTTTTTGTTTTGCGTTTGCGTGTGGTTTTGTTTTTTCGTTAATTTTACATACATATATTAAATATATTTACGAACATAACAGCAGTCTTATATAAGATGACATACATACACTTAAACATATAGAAGTATATGTGTATAGTATATAGTATATATATATATATATATATAAATATAAAGAAATATACATATTCCATTTATTGTATTCATTAGAGGGTTTTGAGTTGATTTATCCGCTGTCCGAAAGTTAGGGATTGTGCCCCGGCAGGGAATGGCACCCGCTGCCGGGACACTCCGCGCTTCGGTGTGCCGAAGACACCTTTCCGTTCCGTTCCGTTTCTGCTTACATTTCCTTTTCCGTTCTATATAAAAGACGTTTGGCTAAACTAGAGCGCTCCGTTGGGAGTCGCCGCTTAAGCGTGAGTTCTTAAAGATATTGTATATTGTTGTGTATCTGTATCTGTGGCTACCCATGTGTGTGTGATTCCTTTTTCATTAGTATCTATTAGGGACGCAGAACTTTTTAGTATGTTGTTTTTTTTAAGACGCTGCGCGTCTGCGAAATGCGCTCTGAAAAATTTGTTTTGGCGGCTGACTAAATTGAGTTTTATCTCAATGTACGATTGATGTAAATTTATGTTAAAAATGTCATTCCATTTTGTTTTTGTTTTTTTTTTTGATCTGTTTTGAGTTCTTAGGGATGCCCGATGCACAGGCTAGGAAGTTCGATTGAATTTTTGCGGCATGCATGCAATACTTCTTCTCCTCCTCCTCCGCCGCTTGACAATGAAATAATTCACATCAAATCGACGTTACAATATACATATATTTCACGCGCACACACATATATCGTTATATAATCGTATATATCGTAGATCTATTGTAGGGACGTTCAAAATCTATAGCTATACAAGAATTACAATTACAATTACAATACATGCACGGAAACGCACTCACAAAAAGCTACAATTATAATTTATAAATTAGGTATACATCTACAATCTTTACACACACACACACATATATATATAATCGTATAAGAATCCATAGCGTTATCTATAATTATAATACTATAACTACTGTAGAGTTATTGTGGCTCCTAAGCGGAAACGGTTGCCATCACCAGACGCGTGGTGGCTCGTGGGCTCGTTGGGTTCCCCTAAATTTGTAGCTAACTAATTTCTGTTTGAAATATTCGACATTCTCCATCTTGAATCGTTCCATTGGCTCGCACAAAGAGTCACAAGGATCTTGGCAAGTTCAAGGCTTCGCGATGTGGAATTTTCCTAGTAAGCGACGGTATTCGTTAGCCAATTGGTAAAACTAGATGGTATGGGCCAACACTCTCACGCTCTGGCCCTCCTCTTAGATCTATTCCTTCATGTAGTTCAGAGGATTCTTTTTCCCAGACAGTTGGTGCGCATTGTTTTTTTTTTGTTGTTTTTTGTCGTGTTTTTAGGTTCTTGATGCATGCATGAAATCAAAGAATTAATTTAACTACAATAATGACTAGTTGAAGAAGGATCTTCAAATGTATTTTCTAAATTTTGTGTGTACAATTCTCAATTTTTTTTTTCTTTTCTTTGTTGTAAGAACTTTTTTGTAAGAATTTTCTAATGCAGTTTAGAAGAAGCATTTCTTAGGTGGCCAATTTTATGTACAATTTCCTTGTTAATATTTTTGAGATTAGTGTAATTTGTGTGTGTGTGTTTATCTGCGAAAAGCATGGAATTTTCTTTCGTTTTAAAGATACTCTCGTATTTGTGGGCTCTTTCCTTTTTGTTTTCTTTGCCAAGTGGAAACGTTTTCTTATGATTTTGTTTGCGGTGCAGCATTCATAATAATTTCTCTCACTCTCCCTCTATCTCTACTTCTGCATCCTCCATGTCTTGGTCCTCCACCTCAACTTCCTCATCGACCTCATTGACGAATCCTCTTGCTCTGCCATTCGTTCCATTCGGTTCGGTTCGGTTTGTTAGTCAGTTTTTAGTTACTACTTCATCACAGCCAACTCTACGCGGCGCTCAGCTTAGTCCCGCCCTCCGCTCTCCGCACTCCAGCATCTCAATTTATGGTTTTCTTGAAGAGATTTTGATGTATGTGCTCGTTCTGCAGCGCGCACATTTGGCCCACAGCAACGCCCCGCAGGCCACCGCCTGCTCCCACAGGTGCCGCCACATCGGGCGCCTTGGGAGACGCCGACGCCGAGGCCGACGAGGCAACGCTGTCGGCCGTGGCCGCTCGCAGGGTGGACAAGAACTTCTCTTTGATGTCTATTGACGAATACTTGTGCTCAATAAAGGTGGGCGAGATCTGCATGGGCGTCATCCCACTCCTGCTTCCACTTCCACTGCTGCTACTGCTCCGGCTGGAGGTGGCGCTGCTGGGGGCTGCCGATGGCCTGAGAGAAGCGGCTGCTGTGGGCCTCTTGGCGGCAGTGGCAGCGGCAATAACCATAGCGGCACTGGCACTGGGCTTGGGGCCTTCGCTGGTCGTGTGGAGGTGGTTGCTGTTGGTGCTCTTGTGGTTGTATGAAGAGCTGGAGTAAGTGGTGTCGCTGCTGGGGGCTGTCGATGGCCTGAAGGAAGCGGCTGCTGTGGGCCTCTTGGCGGCAGTGGTTGCGGCAATAACCATAGCGGCACTGGCACTGACACTGGGCTTGGGGCCTTCGCTGGTCGTGTGGAGGTGGTTGCTGTTGGTGCTTTTGTGGTTGTATGAAGAGCAGGAGTAAGAGGTTTCTGCAATAGGTAGAGAGAAAAGGAAAAGAAGTAACGAAAAAACATAAAATCAAAAGAACACAAAACGAAAAAAGAACCACCAAACACCTTTGACAGAAGGGGAAAGGGATGCAAATGATAATTAAACCAAAATATTGCACTAAAACGTAAGAGGGCTCGGGTTCGAGTGCGAGCCCGAGCTCGTTCATAGACCAATCAAATCGGAGACATAAAATTCGATATTGTATAATTAAAATCAATTTGCTAATGCTTAAAACATAAATAATACTTGTTGTCGAATACGAGTAGGAATAGGCCGCAAGACAATAAAATGATTGAGTTTCTAATGCGAGTAGAGTATTGCGTTCTTGCGCTGTTTGCATATTATTACAATTTGTCCTTCGTGCTTCGCCTAGGAGGGATGGGGTTGCTTCTAGGCTCTATTTTCTAAATTAAACGTTTAATTACAAATTAAAAGGAGATCAGCAGTCGTAAATAGTTTAGTACAAGCGCGATAGTCATTGTTACATATAATCATCATAATAAATCGTTTATAAATCTCTCTTGTTTCAAATATTGCACAAACCATCAGATTTGTTGTTTCTGCTCTTCATAGATCGGGATTCTTGTGTTTTTAAGAACCAACGTTTACAAATACATTTTAAATACAGAACTTATCCCTGTCTCTGGTGTTTTCTAAGCAAGTCTATGCAGTCTACGATGGTACGATGTTTAAAATGGTGTTTCGGTGAGTGACTTGTGGCCCACTCAGATCTTGGCGGTCTCTTAAGCTTAATATCATGTCATAGGTTAAGTTAACTAAGGAAAAAACTACGGTTCAAACGATTGCAACGAGCTTGAGAATGTTTCAGGGGGTCGGGGTCTATCTGTTTTTCGTATACGAGGCTTGTCAATGCGGCGGCGGTTGCTGCTGGGGCGGCTCTGGCAGCTCGGGCGGCGGCTCCAGCGTCAGTTGGCGATGCATCAGTAGCTGCTTTAGTATAGGCTACGTTTCGTCGTTGGCGGCGCCAGCGCCGACAACTTCAATGGCCGCCACTGTGACAGTGGAGACAGCATTGGCTGCCGCTGCTGCTGAGATCACATTCGCCTCTTCCGCTGCCTTGCTGCTGGCTTCTGCGATGGTGGCTATGACCGCAGCCACGCTTTCCGAGATCGCTTCATTCAGCGGCGGCTCATCCGTCTCCATCGGCTCTATGCCGGATATGGGCTCCATCTTTCCCTTCTTCATCAGTGGCGGCTGCTGCTGCTGCTGTTGCTGTTGCTGCTGCAATTGTTGTTGTGGCGTGGGCGAGCTGCTCTTGCTGCTGTTGCCGCTGACGCTGCTCGTGGGACTGATGGGCAGCACATGATGCTGTTGCTGCTGCATCTGCTGTTGCAGTTGCAGATGATGCTGTTGCAGCTGATGCTGCTGTTGTGCCTGGACTGGCTGCAGGATCTGGCTGGGAGTGGTTGGCTCTTGCAGAAGCAGGATGCTGGTCTTCTGGTGCTTCTGCATGTTCGAGGTGAGCGAAGTGAGCAGCTGCTGCTGCTGCTGCTGTTGCTGTTGCTGGTGATGTTGCTGCTGGTTGTTGTGGCCACTGGTATTCGTCGTGGTGGTGAAGGTCAGCGTCTGGGTGTTTTTGGTGGGCGATGTGGCTGGCGTGAGTATGCCAAGGTTCACCAAGTTTGGCAACGGCATCTTGTTGGCGTTGTTGTTGCTGCTGTTTATCACCGTCGGGCCATTGCTGGTGGTTTGCTTGACTACTTGGTCCACAACATTGGGCGCCACTACAGAGCCACCGTTGGCCACGTTGGTGGCGAGTTTCAGTATCTTACTGGCCGTTGCATTGGCAGCCATTAGGTTGCTAACAGTCTTGGGATTTGCGTTGTTCCCATTGCTGTTGCTGCTGTGGCTATTGGCTTTAATGGATACTAAACCGAGTGTGCTGCGCATTAAATTGTTGTTGCTGTTACCTGTTGCTGTGCCGCCATTCTGGTGGTGGTTCTGATGCTGCTGCTGCTGCTGTGGATGCGGCTGGTGTTGCTGTTGCTGCTGCTGCTGAGATGGAAGATTGGTCAGGGTGACCACGTTCCCAGTGCTGAGCTGCTGCAGCATATTGCCACCCCCAACGATGGCAGTGTTCTGGCTGCTGCTGCTGGTGCCGTTGTTGTTGTTGTTGTTGTTGGACAGACTGCTGCCTCCATGACAGCTGCTGGCGCTGCTCGACATGTTGCTAATGCTCGACGGGCTCAGCGAGCCAAGCGACTGCGATGGAGAGTTGCTGCGCTGGATGGCGGGCGGAGTGGGATTGGAGCTGCTGTTGGTGCTGCCACCACTCACGGAAGAAGATGCGGCGGCAGCCGCAGCATTGGCCACCTGCTGGGTGGTCAGAACGCTCTCGGGCTGCGCATTGTGGGTGTGAAGGGCATGGTTTTTCAGGCCCTGCGCCGTTTTGTAGCTTTTCCCGCAGTGGCATTTGTAGCCCTTTCGCACTCTGTGGTGGAGTAAAATTATGAGTTTCTAGAGCCCAATTGGGAGTCCCCTTTGGGTGGACTGCCTACCTTCCGTCCTTTTTGTGGCCATTCTTCGAATGGTACTTGATGCCGTTGACGTTTTTGTAGCGCTTTTTGCATCCGGGCACAGGGCAGGCGAAGGGTTTCTCATTGCCAGGCGTGCCATTGCTTCCGCCACCGGAATGCCTATGTGCGGAGAGTGCGGAAGGTTTACAATCATCAAAACTTTTGCTTTTTTAGAGGTATTTAGAGAGATAGAACGAACCTGCTGCCATAGCGCATGATAAACTCGGAGCTAAACTCCTCGGTGGTCCAGGAATCATTGCTGTCCTCGGACTCCGTGACAACCATTTCATCCTCGTCCATTTCACTGCCTAAAATATCAGAAAAGAGCAGACCCACAGATTACATTATCAGTTCCAGGACCATGGCGAGTCATGGGGGTCGGTCATCACTCACCTGTGGGCGTGGTGCTGCGATTGGACGACGACATGCTGTAGCTGTGGTGCTTGATGGCCAGCTTTCGCTTGAGCTCCACATTGCCACTGCCGTGGCTGCCGGAATTGCTGCCGCTATTGGTGGCAGGTGGGGCGGTGTTGTTGGCCAGGAAAGTGGCGGCCTCCTTGCGATTGTCCTCCGTGACGAAGCGCAGGACGTAGCTCAGGGGCAGGCAGGCAGGCTGGGCCTGCTCCTTCTGTTCGACCACCTTAGGATCATAGTCTGAAGTGGGCGATGAGAGAGAGGAATCAGAAAAGAGACGAAAGAGGGGATGAGCTAATTGAAAATGACATTTCGAATATGAATCCAAATCTGAATCGGAGGAATGCGGGCCGGCGGACTGGCGGACCGGCCGGCCGACAGAAACCTGCATCCAAATTTATTTCGGCTCGCCCATATTTATTAAATTGTTGTACTCGTATTTGCAGTGAAACAAGTTCAAGCACTCGGTACACGGCGACACGGCGACACGACCGACACACAGACCCACAGAAGCAGTAATTTATTGTTAAAATGTTGAAATAAGCAAACAGACGAGAGTGCACGTACAGAAACCCCAATTTAATGCCGCTGCTGACGCATTTTGTGAGGGTTCTGTTCTGTCTGTTCTGCCAACTGCAGGAGCGGGCCGTAGGGGGGTAAGCCGAGCGAGCACAGCTCATGTGTCTGGCTGCTAGTCGCGGGACATTATCTTATCGTTTTAACGAAACATAAGCCCAGCAGTTTGCTTAATCAGAGAGTGCATAATAGCAGCAGCTCGCAGGTGCCCGGTGACGGTGGCCGTCCATCTGTCCCAGCTCTCACGCAAAAGTTGAACGCTTGGGATTGTGTGCGTAACCTAACCTCCATGAGCGGACCACTACAGCAGTGCACGCTTTATTTCTCAATTACATTACAGTTTGTGCGTAAACTGTGTCACAGCGGCGCACGATCATCATTCATCGTGTGGCCTAGGGCACCCAGCGCTGTAACAGAGCAGAGTGTTTACAGTGGGGGCTGTTTATCCTTTACAATCTTATCTTTACCGTTTCCTTTTCATAGAGTTACAGCCCTGCCTCCCACATTCGATTATCTTGCGATAACGTTGAACATTTGATTGATTCGCTTGATATTATAGCTATAGGTATAGGTATAGGCTTTGGGTGTGTGCGTGCCGTACCACTGAACGTTTCATTCGTCAATTAAATCATTTTTGTGCGTAAGTGTGTCAGCACGACCATTCATTACGTCACTCAAAGCCAGAGGCCCCATGCACTGTAACAGAGCGTTTACAGCGGGGGCCTAACAGCTGTTTATCCTTAACGATCTTTCGATTGCAGCTCTGTCTGCCACCCACATTCCAGGCGATAACGATAACGCTGCATTTTAATTGATTCACTTTGAATGACGTGCAAATACAAAACATATGCCGAAACATATGCTTAATTTAGCAGAATCCACACACACCCCCACGAATTCCCCTCCCCGCTAGCTAACGCTACTCTTATCAGGGCAAGTGGTGATTAAAAACATTTGCGGCCATGATTTTATGTCTACGTGCCTTGCAATCGATTGATGACACATACACATACAAAGAGAACACATCGATATTGAGTTTATTACGCACATAATTCCACGTACCGCCCATAGTTACTCAAAGATACATGTTAATATTCGATTGTGGCATATAAAAACATTTTTGGCTGACAAAATCGCACAGAAGCCGCCCCGCCCACGGCCACCACCGCCCCCTCTCTTGCTGTTGAGTTTTCTGCTTCAAAGTGCCATTCGCACACGGCGTAATTTGCTACGGTCAAATCAGTTCAACATTTATTTTGCATTCATTATTGTTATTATTTTGTTGCTGTTTTTGTTGCTTTTGCTAGTTGATAACCTCAAGCATTCCCTCTCAGTATCACAGGCAGTCTCTCCGCGGTTCTCTCGCCTTCTCTCGCTCACACACACGTCTCCTGCTGTAGGTGACACTTACTTGCTCTTCGACTTTTTTACAGACAGCTTTTAAACAAACAATATGATCTATGTACACACAATATATACTGCCTATATACCGAGTATAGTATATCTTTCGTATTTGTATTTCAAAAACAAAATAAACGCAGATGCCGCCGTTCCTGCCGCTCCCTCCCCACCCATGAGTCATGCACTTGTTGCAGAATTTCGAGCAGATAATAATTACAAACACACACAGACGAACAAGTGTACACATTGTTTTTGGACGGACGAATCAGACCAGCAAAACAACAAAACTTTCCAATAGATTCGAAAGCATTCTTTGAAATTTTGATAAAAACAAAGACGCAAAAGTCGTTGACTTGACGAATATTTTGGCAATGTCTGTATGCTGAATTTGCAAATGTGCAGACAGAAACGATCATGTTATCTTCGTAACCCGGCGCCATGTCGAAATTCGAAAAGCAGAAGCGAGACGAAGCGTTCTTCCTTACACCCCCAAAAAACACACACATCAACATACTACAGTTATTTGGGACCCAACAGGTGCCTGGCAACTGTGAAAAGGACAAACGTGAAGGTCTCCCGGATGGGGCGGTGTTGCCAGGGCAACGCCAACGCCCAACGCCCAACGCTCGACGAAGCGTGCGGGCTTGATAAGACATTGACGGCAAACCGAAACGAAACCCCACTCTGCCCACGCATCAAATGTCCTTCGAGATAATGAAATGATAGGCATTTATAATCCGGGCAAATGTTCGCTTCGTTCACGTAATGGAACCAAGTCACACCGACATGGATAATGGATTGGGGGATGGATGCGACTGACAGGAGGGGCAGAGTAGACGCCATGTGGGCGTATGCTCGAGCTTTATGTAATGCCCCGGGCCGAGTCAGGCCGGGCCGTGGAGAGAGAGAAAGCCTGCCCGGGCAACGCCGACGCCGCCATTGCTGTTGTATGTTGACCGTTATCACACTCACTCGTAGGCAACAACAAAACAGCTGCCAACGTAACTGTAACCGAGTCAGCTGAGCCCCGGGTAGCCACCCCTACATGAAGCGTATATATATACACTATACATAGATGGAATACAAACAAACGATGCCCCGCACCACCATTTACCCACCCCCTTGAGCATGATGCTACATAACGCACAGCACACACAACCCCCAAGCCCCGTTGCGACCCACAATTGAAGCCAAGTGGCAACACTGGGCTTAATTTTATTGATTTTCTCTCTGCACACCCCACCCCTTTAATACCCGCTCCAGAACCAGGTACCTGAGCGAGCACCCACACGCTAAAATTAGAAATTGTTTATATCTATGCACTCAAATGGAGGGAGGGTGGGGTGGGGTTCGGAGGGGGAGTGGGTTCCGACAGCCGGTACAAGTCCACACATACAGAATGATTAATTAGGGTTCACAGGAGAATGGAGGGCGGACGTAACCCAGTCACGTGTGTATTCAGAGGCCCAGCTTCGGACAATTGTGCGTGGGCGACCGACCAGGGAGTCTGTGAAAGTAGACCGCATCTCCGATTACTCGCCAAATGCATAGCTGCTCTGATACACCTGCCGCGACAGAGACGCGCGCGCTCAAAACCCAAGCCAAGCCATGCGGACAGGTCACAGAAAAGGGCGCTTAACATGCCGGTTCCATAGTACAAGATGCTGTGTTGGCCTCACGCACACCATCACACGTACACACACAATCGCACTGGTGTTGTTGGTTTGTTGTTGCCTGAATAGATCACCGGCTTTTTGCTTGCTTTTGTTTTGCTTATAATACGCGCTCGCTCGCACTAACATGGTAACATGGTTGTATCCGATCATGGCCAGAGGAGCAAGCGCACACCAATCGAATGCTGTACTTGCCGATGTGTGCGTGAGGTACACACAGGTAAGCAATTGTGTGCCTATTATACATGCCGCGTGCATATTTAGGCCTGGGTCAGCATCGATTTTCCCCGAATAGAATCTGAACTATCATTAATAACTGGCTTTAGGCCCAATCGTCCAATAGAAACAACATTCACCACACAACGGGCGTACACCCGCACACCAATTCACTCACTCACTCACTCACTCACACACAAACACTCTCGCAACACATGCAGATACGCCGCACCGCACCGCGCATCATGTATGCAAACGTATATACTTTGTATGGTATATAAATAAAATAAACAAAACACACCGCTCGCTTCGATGCATCACGCGACTACTAAATGATTACTCCCGTGTCACAAGTGCTCACCTATATGGGTGTCCTCGATGTGTGATATTAGATCGCTTAAGCTTGGAAATGTGATGCCGCAGCCACTATATTTACAGACGTTGATCAGGAACACGGCCATATCACTCTATCACTCGAGTCGTACGACGATGACTGCGTTGTAGTTATGTAAAATTGTTCGAATGAATACTGTTGTTGGTGGCGATGGTCGAGACTATCGAGTATCTATCGATAGTCTGCAGCGAAACATTCTAGCGGTTGATGCGGCCTGTCCGATATAGCCTATAGCCTATAGCCTCTCAATTTCACTGTATTTGTACTAATATCCAAGGATTATTGGTATCTGCTAAATGCAGCAAATTTTACAGTGATTTGAAAAACCGCGTGGCGTGGCTCCCGGTCGATGCAGCCGATGCCCCTGTTGTTGCTACTGCCGTCTCTAGTTGGCCTGGCTGCGTGGTGTGGTGTGTTTCGGTCTCACACACACACACACTCATGCATAAATGCTGCTGTTATGCAATTGAGGGCTGCAATGACACACAAACGGGGAGCGGGGCGGCGAGATTTGCTGTTAGATGTGGCCAAACAAGCATAGGGAAAATCACAATTTATCTACTTACAGCATTCTGTGTCGATTGTGAAGCCTTGCAGTTGCAGGAAATTAAAACATATTCGAAGCGACGTGACGTAGACACCAACGACACGACGACGCGTTATGCTGCGGTTGTAGTTGTGTGCGTGGATGTGGTGAATAGGCCAGAAACGGAACGGGCTAGAGTGACCAGGGCTAGAGTGATAGATACGATTAGCTGAGGATGCAAGGCGGTTGTAAGTAGAGAAATACATTAAATAGCTAGTAATTAAGCTAGATAAAATGTTCTGCTAACCTTATTTGAAATTAAATAGTACAAACATTACTATCGATTACATTACAATACTTTTTAAATTGACCCGCCCGACAATCGGAACTATCGCCGACGCAGTTAGAGCAACTATGATGCCAGGACTGACAATTCGCCATTTTCACTTCCAAGGAGTTTGACAATTTAGACGTCTCATGTCGTGAAAATTAATAATTGTTAAAATCAGCTACGAGGTGATAGCATCAAGCGTTGAAATTTTGTGATAATAAAGCAAAAACCGGCATTGCATTCCAGTATCGCTTCCAGTACACCACGGATGGACCGGCGCAGGCTTGCATTTACCGCAAACTAGTTACAATCGCAATTCAATTTCGCCACTGACGCCGCTATTAAAGTAATTGATGGACAGCTATAAAAATAGTGCAGCAAACGGATCTCAGTTGACTCGAATAATGCCATTTGTTTATAATAAACACTTAAATTAGTAGGTTATCGATAGAATCGCGTGCGCGCGCACCTTTCCCGACCGTGGAATTCACCACGCAGACGTCCAAAATTTTGCCAGCACAGGGTAAAGTTATATTTCGCGTTCAATACGGTTCCACTGTTGTTAAGGGTTTGTTCGAAGTGAGTTCTGCGATGGAATTGAAAACTGCTCAGCTGCTACCGCCGCCAGCGGAGCACCCCCCCTGCTGGTTGAATAATCAGTGCTCGGAAAGAAAATTCTTTAGATTATTTTGCGAATGTGAATGCAAAGTGCAAGTGGAAAAGTGTGAATTATCAGTGGAAATTGTACATTTTCTCGAAAACGTGTCGAATGTCGCCATCTTGCGGCACACACACACACACACACACATGTGACGAGAGGAATTGCCAGTGCTCAATAGTGTGCCTGTGTGTCGAGACGTTGCGTCACTGAAAAAGTCGAACAGCAAAGTAAATTGACAAATTTGCAAGAAAACTAAAGAAAAAGGTTTTAATTTCGCAGAATCAAACTAACACGTGAATATTAACGTCGAGTCGCGTGAAAGTCCAGTGCAAAAGCAACTTTTTCCACCCATTACGTAACATTTTGCAGGCGGTAGCGGCAGCAGCAGCAGCGACAGCGACAGCGGCGTTTACCAAATGCAAACTGATTTATCGCATAGAACCTATAGTTTATTTCCATCTATATCTTTTGCAGAGCTCCGTGCGCTAGCTTCAATTTTGTCGTAAGCCAATCAAAAAAAAAATCAACTGAAAATGTTCGTGTCGACAGTCTCTCGCATTGCCCCCGTTGCCAGGAGCGCCGTAAGTAGACGAAAATGTGACGTTACTCTTGTTGTGCCTTTGTGCGAGATAAAACGTGTTACATAATCAATAGCTGCATCGATTTTCCTAGTTTTTTTCCCTCGATATGCATAAAAATCTATATTGGCGGCCGCTTACATCGGCGCCCCTTCGTGGTGAACTTCCAATCGTGGAAACACACACAGTTACATAAGTTAAGTTGCAGGCAAAGTTTGAGGTTATGTCGAGAACGCGGCTGGAAACATAATTTAAATGCAATTAAGAGGAAAGTAAATTAAATTTTACACTTTTCAATCGAAATAGAATCAATTTGTTGACCAATTAGTGCCTACAAAGAGCCTCACATGGCATTGTATAACTAGACCGTATCTATCGTGCGTGCGCCCTTAGTTGAGGTTAGAACAGGTGAAAGCTTTCCAATGGCGAGAGGAATAATTCAACTTTTGTTTATGACATTATTGATAATCCGGGAATCCATTCGGCCGTGCAATCGAATAGCGTCAGTGGTCATTGTCCGTAGCGATACAACAACAAATGCAGTTGCCAAAATATCAAACCTAAATTACTCAACGATTGCATAACTTGGCAATGGCCGGCCACCTATGCCTATTAAATAAGATTTTTCTCAGACGGGGAAAAAGCACAATGAACTGACGCCTCACTCTCAAAGGGGGTGGACTGCTTCTCTTATCATTTGGATACACTTTTATCCCAAGCAAAGTACAGAGCAACTACCACTTATCCGCATTCTTCTTATATAATAACTAACTCAATATGTCTTCTCCTTTGCAGCTCCTCGCCAACTCCAAGCAGTACTTGCGACCATTGAGCAGCGCCGTCATCAGCCAGAGCCAGACCTTGGCCGCTCAGAACACAACCCCAGTTGCATTACTGCCACAAATCAGGTCATTCCAGACCTCGCCCGTCACCCGTGACATTGATTCGGCTGCCAAATTCATTGGTGCTGGTGCTGCAACAGTCGGTGTCGCTGGATCCGGTTCGTATTGGTTTTGTTGTTACTCCCATTCCCATGGCTCACACCCACCTATCATGCGTGGCCCTCTGCCCATGTCACGTCCCGGCTCTTTACCTCCTTCAGTCAGTTACAAACTAGCATCTGGGGCACACACAACGAGTATCTGATTACTCTTACTTTGCCCCGGGAAGGTCTGAGATTTGGCCAAGCCTCCTTGTGTTGTTACAACATGCAGTGCATCGAGAGGTGCCTGTGTGTCGGAGGCTTAATTTCCTAGCAGGAAACCTGTGTGATTGCAGGACGAAAGTACCAGAAATACTGCGGCTTGGCGTTGCCATCGGCGCTCGCGTCTGACTGCCGCCTTGTTGCATTGAAAACTTTCGTGGCCGGCTGTTTTAGTGCAATGTGCTTGCTGCAGAGCCTCCGGGCAACGCAGAACTCAATTCAGACTAATCTGTGACTGACTGGCGTCAGCAAACGAGGCGAAAGACCGAAGACAATGGCTGGGCAGGGACCGCGTCGGTTGTGTTTACACGATGTGCAACAGAACTCGTATAAGCTCAGCCCGAGCTCTTCGGCTGTTGCCGGAGATCATCTTTCATTTGAGACGTTGACTAATTGAATATTGTCTTTCTTCCATGTCCCCCACATGTTTCCGCGTCCTTGACAACAAACCAATGCAACAGGTGCTGGTATCGGAACAGTATTCGGTTCCCTCATCATTGGTTATGCCAGGAACCCATCCTTGAAACAGCAGCTGTTCTCCTACGCCATTCTGGGCTTTGCCCTGTCTGAGGCCATGGGTCTGTTCTGTCTTATGATGGCTTTCCTGCTGCTCTTCGCCTTCTAAGCGCGCATCGAACGAATGCTCGTCCTTGTTTCCTGCAATCGTGCGTGTGTGTGTGTGTGCGCTCGGCTGAGGGCAGACGCGGGCATCCGAGCGGCGGCAGAGGGGAAGTAACCAACAACCAACCAACCAACAACAACACCATCGTTCGTTTTTCGATTATTAATGATACAAATGATTGATTGATTGATAGCAACAAGAACATCCTGTACAACTATCTAATTATAAAATAACAACCACAACCACATAATATATGTAATTTTGTTTTTAAAAAACATCCGAAACACCCGAAACGTAGTAATCGCCTAAGGAGAAGAACAAAGAACACACTTTGAGTTAAGTTTAAAACGATATCAGCAGAGCGGAGCGGAGCGCTAATAAACAATTCTGGAAGAACACATCACTGCGAGAACATAATGCATTATAGAGATCGATCGGATCGAATCGAAGACTAGAGAACAACACATTCACGATCAAGATTGTAACGAAATGTATAACGAACAGCTTAATCTGTATCTGAATCTGTATAAATTGAAATTAGATTTTAATTGAAGCCAGCTTCAGACTCATCTCCGCCAGCCCCACACCCCACACGCACACGGATGAGGCCCCACCAGGAGTCCGGTCGCACTCGACTCTCCTCACATCCAGGGTGGAAGAGGTCCACGTCCGCTTCAAGTCTCTCTCTCTCTCCACCGAAGTTCTTGGATTGGACCACCATCATCCATCGTCAAAGCGGCAGGCTAAACGTGCCTCCTCTGTCCACCAGCCCAACATCAATCTCTGTGGTGTGGGTGATGCGAGTGCGGGCGATTCTGGCGAGGAAAAGTCCGTGTGCGTCCGCGGTGCTGAAGCGTTGTAGTTGTGTGCTCATAATTTTGCTATTTTATGTGGCATGTACTGAGAACCCATTTCTTTTCAAGTGTATTTTGTATTCGAAAATCAATTTCCTTAATGTAAACGCAGTTAATTTTTGTATTGCCACTTAATATTTATTATAAATATTTACTAAAAGTAGGATTTTATCAATGGCATGAGCAAACGAACAAGAAGCACGGAGCCGAATTGTGAAATAAAGGAGATATGAATGTGTTCAAGGAAAATCATTATTGTCTTATTTGAATATTTGTTAGAAAAAACCCGAAGATTTCCAAGGGGCTGCAGTTGGCTGGCAGCTAAATTGAAATTTGAATTTTCCGCCAAAATGCAGCTCTGCGCATCTCGACACGAGTAATCGATAGATGCGCGCTTACAATGCACAAATGAGTAGTTACCGTGTAGTTACCATGTCATAAATTGAGCAATGTAAAAATTTAATTGAATTGTCATCGCTAATCCGAAAACGAGCAGGATGGGCAACATTCTGATACCCTAGGAAAAAGGATAGTATAGAATTGGGGATATGTTTGTCAGTAGTTACAAGCTGAATTTTCATGTTTATTAAGTGAAATTGGTACAAGGATGTCCATACTTAAATCGGATATCTGTTGACCAGCAACAATGGCGTAACGTAACTCACTTACGTTTCATTCCGTGCACACTTACGTTTTTGTGCTTTGAATTTAAACCTTATTTAAGAAAAAGTTCAATAAATAGAATTAATTTAAATTATAATGTGTTCATGTATAAAAGTCCTACCTTGCTAGTAGTATCAAATCGAATATTAAAATCAAGGAATATGGCTGCCAATCCTTGACGAACACGATTAACCCATAGTAGACCAAGGGGTGTTTTAATATACCACGGAAAATAAGGAGAATTTAATAATTTTAGCTCAGTTCAAGTGAAATATATCGAGAATTTACAATCAGTAATATTTTCCGCCATATACCTCAAGTCGTTGATCTGTTTAAAGAGAGGGGGCTTAAGTGGGCTTAGTTCGCGGTCACCCTGCACGTGTGTTTTTGTTTTCGGATGGAATGGATTTCGCCAAGAAGATTCTCAACAAATATGGCTGGAAAGAAGGCGAGGGGCTTGGCAAAAACAACACCGGCATTGCGGCTCCATTGAAGGCCAGCCTGAAGTTCGACAACGCCGGCTTGGGAGTGGATCGAGCACAGGAATTCAACGACCATTGGTGGGAGCGGTGCTTCAATGAGGCAGCCAACAATGTGGATGTCCAGGTGCAGCAGAACGGCCAAGTCAGCACAAATCGCAAGCAGGGCGAGGAGGCTGTCGAGATCTCCACCAAGGGCTTCTCTGCCCGCAAGCTGAGGAAGGCCAAGGAGCAGCAGGCCGTTGCTGGCGCAGCCACCTACGACAACTTCCTGCAGACGGCGCTGCTCACCCAAAACGGTGGCGAGGTGGACAATACAGAACGCATCAAAGTGGAGGACATAGCCGTCACCAAGGTCAGTGTCCTCACAGATGAGGAGCTGTTCAAGGCCTGCGGCGGACGAACGGCGCACAAAGGGGCTCGTCATGGTCTGAAATTGAGTGGGAAACTGGCCCGAATAGAGCAGCAGGAGCGCGAGATGCTGGAAAAGCTGCAGAGCAGGCAAAAGTCGGTTTTAGATGAGGAACCAAACAAAAAAAAGAAGAAAAGAGACAAATCAGAGCAGACCCAGGAGTTGCAGGTGGAGGCTGAAGAACAGCCCGAAGATGTGGCCGCAGAGACAGTGGAGGAGCCCGTAAAGTACAAAAAGAAGACGCGCAAGACTGAGGAATCCATTGAAACTGAAGCTGAGCCGCCCGTCAAGAGTAAAAAGAAGAAAAAGAAGCACAAGCACAGGCAGGAGGATAAGGAATAGGTTAAGGCTGGAGGATTCATTAATTTGGAACTCGTTTCGTGGAGTCTATTTAGTGCACATAAACTTGTATGTATTTAGTTATAATAAATCTATACACGATCTGCGGAAGGCATTTAAAATCTAAGTTTGGGTCACCTAATTATAAGCCGAAGTTCGGTCACTTTCTGCCCTTGGCCTTGATGCGTCGCGATTTGCCCATCCGCTTGTTGACCGATGCACCAGCCTTCGCACCGCGTTGGCGGCGTGTGGACTTCTCTGCGTCCAAGCCAGCCGACGAGGATTTTGTGTTGCGCTTGAGACCCTTCTTCTTGCCACCGAAGCCGAACTTTTTGTTGCGGGCCTTGCGGTTTTCGGCGGTCTTCTTCTGCTTGGACTCCAGAGCCTTGGCGTCCTCGAGGAAGTCCAGGTTCTTCAGCTTGCCCTTGCGGAACTTTTTCAGCTTGTCCAGCATATCCTTCTTCTCGGCCTCGCGCTGCACCTTGGTCTGCTTGGCCAGCATCTTGCCCATCTTGCGTTGCTCCCTGATCTGTTTGATGCGCTCCGACTTGGCCTGACCCTGCTGCTTGGCCATCAGATTTGATCGCACCTTTTGCATGTGTTCGTCAGTCTTGGCCATTTCGGCGAAGTAGTCGTCGGGACGGCGTGTCTTGATGCCCAGCTCCTGCAACCGCTGGACTCCCTCTAGCACGGCGCTCTGGGCCTGGCGATGGAATAACATCTCGCGTTTGAAATCGTTCAGTACGGGATCCTCTTCGGGCCGAACGTAAGGTAGCTTGGCGTTGCCTTTGAACACATTGGCACGCTTCTGTTCGTGCTTCTCCAGTTGGACGGCCAGCTCTGGGGCCAAAGGCGCCAGACTGTTCACCATGTCCAGCCGCTCCACCCATGGCAGCTGCAGCCGAATGGCTTCTGTTTTGGCTAGCAGTTTTGTCTGCAAATGGATGATTAGCAGTATAATGAGGAGAGGAGTGTGTGTGTTCACTTACGATATCGTTTACTCTGCCGCGAGTTCCATTGAATTCCACATTGAGGCCGGGTTTCAGTTCGCCACGCTCAAAAGCAGCTTGCAACTAGTCAAAAATAAGTGGACTTTTTAGCTTGATTCTTGCAGTAAACTTCCATTTCATAACTTACCTCAGCATCGGAGTTGTCATCGGAGTCGTATTCCGAGCCACTCTCTTCCATTTCAAAGTCGGACATGCTTAAATAAACGAAAAATGTCCGAGTAACAAAAATATTATCAACACGTGCGGAGTATTAGAGATGGACTTAGAGCTGGGGAAACATCGGCCAGACCTCCCTCCCATTGCTATCGTCAAAATCTATCGTCCACAGTCATTTCACTCCTGTTGCATTTCGATACATTCATGTCTATCGGTGGACGCCTTTGAACACTTGCCGCTTTTACTGTGTTTGTTTTTGAACAATTTTCTTAAAAAAATGGCTGCGAATCTAGCAAATATTTATGCCGAATTAATGCGCACATATGGGAAAGACTATACCATTACGTATGGACCTCCGCCCACGTACCTGGGCAGCATAGCTGGGGCCGGTGAAGTTGGGAAAAAGATCGTGCTCGTTTTTAAAGAGGATCGCAATGCAGCGGCGTCCAAAATCAAAACGACGCCCACAAAACTGCTGCAAAAAATAGAGGGAACCTCCGAGTTGGATCTGACAGGCAGTCCCTTGAAGGATGATTGCATTGTGGATGCAATTGCCGACCTCTCGCTGGATCTGCAACTGGTGAGCTCACATCCCTGGAAGCTGGAGGAGGAGTTTCACCGCGGTATGTCCGTGGACAAGGCGCGCGGCATCATCTGCACCGAGCATTTTCAGCATGCCGATGGCTTGGGGTCCGTCTGGTTCCTGTGCGATGGCAGCGACCATTGTCAGACCCAGTTACTGCAGTACGAGTTCAAAAAGACGCACTTCTCGCGCGGCATCCTTAGCTACCAGGGGGTGCTTCCCGCCTTTATGGTCACTTCGCAGTCCCTGGTGCGTCAGCACTCGATAGCAGGCGGGGCGCCTATGGAGACTTCCATTGAAAACAGATATCAGGTCAATCCAAAAATAACGCTGCGCTGCTCCTGGGTCACGTCGTCTCCACAGCCCCTGCTGGTCAACCTGCGCGAGTGCGAGGTGGCTCTCTCGCACACATTTCGCGTCGGTGATTGCAGTTCTTTGACGCAGGACTTAATGAACCAGCTGCGTATCCTGGTCTATATACGCGAGGACATCGTTAGCTACCGCAATGACGAGCGGCAGGGCCTTATCCGGGACCCCACCTATCGCTGTGGCAGCGGCATTGATATGGATGAGCTGCGCGACTCGATTAACAAGACCATGACGGATGTTTCCGACCTGATGGATACCTACATCATTGGCGCTTCCGAGTTCGATATTGAGGAGGTGGTGCATCGGGCCAAGGGCAGGCGGCTCACGGATCTCACCGACAAGCTGTGGGAGCTGCTCAAGTGTAAGCTAATTCAATGTCCTGTCTTCTAGTGGACGATTAAAATCATATTCTGTGTGCTCTAGGCTGTGGTTCCTACAAGGATCTGAAGATGGCCTTCAATATGCTCTTCCAGTGCGCCGCTCGCTGCAACATTGTGGTGCGTATAGCCAAATAAAATCCATGTTTATATCTTTCACATAATTACATATCTTTTAAAGAATACACCAACGAACAAGAACCGCTTGGCAGAGATCATCACAGAGTTGGCCAATCGCCGACTGGCCATTCCCTGCCTCAGTGGCGCCGAGGCGCTAGAACTGCTTCTGGAAGTTGGCCTGGAGAAGGTGTACAAGGACTACGAGTTTATCTACATGGAAAGCAAGATTTGCAGCACCAATCTGCTTAAGGAGTCGTCAGAAACGGCAGATGGGTCGCCCCAGAATGTGCCGCAGCTCCGCAAATCCCTGCACAACGCCGTCCGAGGAGACGCGACGCCAGGAGGTGGCATGCGTAAGACTCTGCTGCATCTCGATGCGGACAGCAGAGCGACGGCCGTCAAATATGGTGACGACGATGTGGCCGGCATCAAAAATAGTCACTTTGATGAGCACGAGAGCAAGGAGCGGATCTCGAAACTGTTCCAAATCCATTGCACCATGGAGCATCTGCTGATGATACACATTCACCTGAATCTGCCCAATGGTGAGCTAGAAAGGCATGAAAGCCTTCAGGCATTACAAAACTTCTTTCTAAATCTTGTCCCCAGTGTACAGCGATGTCTGCTGTGATCTTTTGAAAAAGACCCCTAAGCAGGTGGAGGCTATTGATGACCAGCTAAGCGACGTGATGGACATTCACCTGGCGGCTCATTACGTTCGCGACTATCTCGATGGCAAGGAGCCCTACTCGCGGCATATCACAATGAAGTCGGTGAACAAATTCCGCGAACTCCAGACCACATTTTACTTTAATACGGAGAACATTTGTCCGCCACAGCTGGCTCAGTGCTTTCAGTGTGATGGTTAGTAGTTGATTTAAATGTTATTCCCATATGACATTAATTTTTTTAATTCTCTCTCTTACAGATAAAGAACTGGTCAAGGAACGCACCTACCATTCCTGGCTGTATCGCAAGATACGCACACTGAAATGAGACGGCGTGGCCAATGCAATAACTTCCTTCGTTTGAAATATTTTGTGCATGTTTTGTAAATCCTAAATTATATCCTAAATGTATACCCCAATCCCATTAAGACTCAATTGTTTGCAGCTTGTTGTACACGCTGCTTTTCACGCTACTTTCGCCGCCCAAAAACCCGAAATCATGTTAAGCGAAATCTTACAAGTTTTAAGCCGACCCAGAGGCTGCACGGCTGCACGGCTGCACGGCTGCATTGACTGGCCCCAGAAAATCTTGAAAACCGAAATCCTCTTCCGCCCTATTCTTGTATCCATTTTGCTGGCCATATTCTAAACAACCGACCATCCATCCAACCACTAAAGTAATGCAGCAAATTAAGCGAAAGCGTGTGCGTGTGTGCTGTGCCCAATGGCCAAATGCAACGAAGGCGCCTCGGCGCCGCTGAGCATTCCCCGATATGTTACAATCCAATTAGCGAGGCGCGCCACTTGGCCAACCAACCTCCCACAGCCGATGGATGTTCCATGTTGCAGACGTGCGTGAAACGCGCATCGGTTCGGACGTGTTTTTTCTTCTAACAGAAAGTCGAACTGAAATCGGTACGAGCGCTCAAGGACTACTCTGGCCAGAGGGCAGTGATAACAGCAACGCGAGTGTCCTGCGCAGGGATTAATCAGTGGGAATCGAACCGAGAGCAGAGCATCAGTGCAGCAGAGTGGAGAGTGGCAGCCGCATGTGTGATTTGAGTGGCAGCCAAATTGAATTAAGTTTGTTCTAAATGCCAATTATCGCGAGTGCCTAATCCAATTAACAAAATGGTGTGTATGCCACAACAGGAGATCCTGTTCAAAACTAATCAAATCGGGGAACTCCAATCCGCTAAATGGGGCTTATAATTTGATAAAGGGACATTCGATAGGCTACGCTAAGGAGAAGCCTCTCAACCCTCTCAGAAGCCTTAGATTTAAGTCCTGCTGGTCTAGTCACCCCTGAGCCTTTTCTCTAAGCGATAATGAAGGGGAGTTCTGGGTTTTGTGTGGTTAACGAAGCCAACGATAGAGAAGGTTCCTCACATCCTTCATTTATTCTTTACTTCTATCCATATTCTTTCTCATTTCCTCGTCCTAGGGTCTTGAGTTCTTCTTTAAGTTTGGCTATGCCTTCCTAACCATAACGCTCATCATCATGATCTGGATGTCGCTGGCCCGCGCCTCGATGCTTGATCGTGAGATGCAGGAGCGGCGCTACCCACCCTGCACCTACAACGTGATGTGCACCTGCTCCAAGTCCTCCACAGATCTGGGCATAGTCCACTGCAAGAATGTGCCCTTCCCCGCACTGCCACGCATGGTGAACCAGTCAAAGGTGAGTGTACAAGAGGCTGCTCTGATGATCCCCCAATCTTGCAGTGATGACGATTCCTTTGGGGTATAGGTTTTCATGCTTCACATGGAGAACACAGGATTGCGCGAGATCGAGCCGTACTTCCTGCAGTCGACGGGTATGTATCGGCTGAAGGTTTCGGGGAATCATCTGACAGAGATACCCGACGATGCCTTCACGGGGCTGGAGCGTTCGCTGTGGGAGCTCATACTGCCGCAGAACGATTTGGTGGAGATCCCCTCGAAGTCGCTGCGCCACCTGCAGAAGCTGCGGCACCTGGACCTGGGCTACAATCACATAACGCACATCCACCACGACTCGTTCCGCGGTCTGGAGGACTCCCTGCAGACGCTGATCCTGCGGGAGAACTGCATCTCCATGTTGCAGACGCACAGCTTCACCGGGCTGCTCATACTGGAGACCCTCGACCTGAGTGGCAACAATCTCTTCGAGATCGATCCGAATGTGTTCGTGGACGGAATGCCGCGCCTGACGCGCCTCCTGCTCACCGACAACATTCTCTCGGAGATCCCCTACGATGCCCTCGGTCCGCTCAAGAGCCTGCGCACCCTGGACATCTCCCACAACGTGATCTGGTCGCTGAGTGGCAATGAGACGTACGACATCAAGGCCAGCACTAAGTTGAATCTGGATAATCTCCACCTGGAGTACAATCATATAGAGGTACTGCCGCCGAACTCCTTCAAATACTTTGATACGGTCAATCGGACGTTCTTCGATGGCAATCCCATACACACTCTAAAGGTGGGTCCCCGGATGACCTCTGTCCTTTCTATCTGTTAATCTTTGCATTTGTCTGGCAGGAGGATGCCTTCAAGCCGGCCAGGATAAGGGAGATCTACATGCGGTACTGCGGCCTCACGAACATCTCGCCGCAGGCCTTTGACAGCCTGGTGAACAGCCTGCAGATCCTGGATCTCTCCGGCAACAATCTGACCAAGCTGCATCACAAACTCTTTAACAATTTCGATGTCTTGAGGTGAGTCAGGCACCCCAACAGAAACCAGCCACCCAGACACCAGCCCACCCACAGACCCTACCTAATCCGATTGTCAGCGGCCTCTAGGGCTTCCTCAATGTGTGCTAAGTGTGTGACCCGTTTCCGATTCCGATTTGCACACCGAAGAAGAATGTGAGGAAGAGGGAAAAGCCGGCGTAATAACCCATCCAACCACTCAACCCTCTGTTTTCTCTTTCTTGGTCCGTAACAGGGTCATCAGCATGCGGGACAACAAGATCAAGATACAGAAACCCACCGAAACCTTCAACGCCGTGCACTACACGCTGCTCAAGCTGGACCTCAGCGGAGACCGCAATGATCCCACGAATCTCCAGACCCTGCGCAAGTAAGTACACCCCCGCACGGACCTGCTCCCACACACACACCCCTCCTTACCCCAGAACAACGTTTTGTATTTATTTTCAAAAAGTATGACCAGAATGCGGAACATGCGCTCGCTCTCCATCTCCCGGCTGGGAACCTCTTCCGTGGCGCCCGAGGACTTCAAGGATTTCGGAGTGGAGCTGGAGGATCTGCAGATCACCAGGGCCAGTCTCTCGGCCATACAATCGCACGCCTTCAAGCATGTGCGGGGTCTGAAGCGGTTGGACTTTAGTGAGAACGGAATATCGAGCATTGAGAATGATGCTTTCCATGAGGTTGGTCCTTGGAGAATCTCTCTCAGAAACATTTACTTAACTTGGTTCCTTGGTTATCTTACAGATTGGTCACTCTCTGATTTCTCTGAAGATGTCGCATGGCTACTCGGGCAGTTCCCTGCCCGCTGAGCCCCTGCGTCACCTCACTTCCCTCCAAGAGCTGGACTTTAGCAACAATCACATCAGCACCATGAGCGATACGAGCTTCCACTTCTTGAAAAACCTGCGAATGCTAGAGCTGCACGACAACCGCATCGAACAGGTCCTGAAGGGCACCTTCCAGGGCGACATTCACACCAAGCTGGAGGAGATCTCGCTGCGTTTTAATCTACTCAACTCAATCTCGCAGCACACCTTCTTCGATCTGGAGGCTCTGCGTAAGCTGCAGCTGGATGACAACAAGATCGACAAGGTCGAACGTCGGGCCTTTATGAATCTGGATGAATTGGAGTACTTGAGTCTGAGGGGAAATAAGCTGAACAGTCTCGCGGACGAGTCCTTCCAGAATCTGCCCAAACTGGAGATCCTGGACATGGCCTTCAATCAGTTGCCGAACTTCAACTTTGACTACTTCGACCAGGTCGGCACGCTGTCCAATTTGAATGTGAACGTCAGCCACAATCAGATCAAGCAGCTGATGTACAACTCTTCGTGGAGCGGAAGGAATGAACATGGTGGGAGCGAAGCCCTAACATCCTTCAGCGTAACTCTTTCTCAAAGGTTTTGCTTTGCCTTGCAGGTGGCATGTACCACTCGAACATCAAGATCTTGGATCTGTCCCACAACAATATATCCATCATTCATCCGGGCTACTTCCGTCCCGCCGAGATCTCGATGACACACCTCCATTTGGGCTACAACTCCCTGATGGTGGGTACACCATCTCCAACAAACTTCCCAACAATCTCTTTAAGATCACTTTTTCTTTTTAGAACACCACTCGTGATGTCTTTGGCAACATGCCCAACCTCCAGTGGTTGGATCTGAGCTACAACTGGATCCACGAGCTCGACTTTGATGCCTTCAAGAACACCAAGAACCTGCAGCTGGTATATTTTGGCCACAACTACCTGAGCGACATCCCACAGGATATCTTCAAGCCGGTGCAGGCCCTGCGCATCGTTGACTTCTCGCACAATCATCTGAGGGGACTGCCCGACAACCTCTTCTATAATGGAGGAATGGAAAAGTAAGAGTTGCGTGAGGAACGTTTTACCATCTGGAGGTTACATTTGATTTACTTTACAGGCTGGATGTCTCGCACAACATGCTCTTGAAGATCCCCTCTTCGTCGCTGTCTAGCTTGGCGGCTCTGACGCTCTGCGAGCTGCACTTGTCCAACAATTTCATCTCCACCATCCACAGCATGGATCTGTCCAATAAGTTTAGAGTAAGGCACACCCTCAACCATATTCTCAGCCATCTAACATGGTTCCTTGCAGTCTCTTCGCTACCTGGACATCTCATACAACTATTTGCTACGCATCGACGATGCCGTCTTTGCCACGATGCCCAGGCTGGCCGTGCTCGATCTCTCTCACAATAGGGATCTCAAAGTAATGGACAAATCCTTCATGGGGCTGGAAAACTCACTGATCAAGCTGGGCATGGAAAACGTGTCCTTGAGTACAGTTCCAGAGATCCGGCTAAAGTATCTGCGTGAGTTCCGACTGGGCTACAACGAGCTGCCCTCGATTCCGCAGGAGCTGGCCCACAATATGAGCAACCTGCGTATGCTGGACCTCTCCAACAATGATCTGACTAATGTACCACTGATGACACAATCACTGCCTCATCTAAGGTCTGTTTAGCCATTCATCGGATCCCTCTATTAGACCTCTGACCTCTAATCGTTGTTTCTTTTCTCACACAGACGCCTCATGCTCTCTGGCAATCCGATCACCTCTCTGAACAACAACAGCTTCGATGGCGTCAACGAAGACCTCGAGATGCTGGATATATCCAACTTCCGGCTGCATTACTTTGAATACGGCTGTCTGGACTCCTTGCCCCATCTGCGATCCCTCAAGCTGACGGCTTACTCCCATCTGGAGCACTTCAACATTCCCCATTTGCTGCGCCATCACTACAACATTCGGGAGCTGTGGATCGAGGCCCCACAGCCGTTCACACGCATCGTGAAGAAGGGTTCGGGTCCCACCCAGGAGATGCAGACTCTGCAGCTGGGCAATCCGACCGATCTGCAGCGCGAGATGGAGGGACATCTGCCGTCGAAGCTGACGAACCTCACGTTCAGTGGTCCCCAGTTTGCCAGTTTGAATGAACACATCTTGAAGGTAGGCCTGTCATTGTAGTCCGTACTATAGCTATCGCTATGCTAAATGATTCGATTCTTTCAGGGCATGCGGTCTCCCTACCTCTATATGCAACTCTTCAACACCTCGCTGCAAGCACTGCCTCCGAACTTCTTCAAGCATATGGGTCGGGTGCGCAATATCTCGCTGGACATTCGCTACAAAAATCGCAACCTCAAGAAGATCCCCAATCCAAACACTGGTCAAGTGCCCTATCTGCCCAACAGTGTCTTCCTGACTGACTTAAAGATGTCCCACACGGATCTCAACTGTGATTGCGATTTGGGGTAGGACTCTCACGAGAACTTGCGTCATACTGTCACTATAATCGCTCTCTGTTTTGAAGATGGGTAGAGTTCTGGCAGCGCAAGCGTCGCCAGTACATTTGCTCATCGCAGACCTGGACCGACACCGTCTTCCGTACGTTCATGAACTCGCCCTGCCAGGTGTACGGACGCCACAATTGCGATGACCACGACGATGATCTGCGCGAGACGCGCTGCGAGAACAAGGGCGGTCAGCAGCTCATGGAGGTAAGCATTTGATCATTAAATCATCTGGATGTGCTACTAACCGACTAACTCTACTACGAAAGGCCCTAAAATTCGACCTGGAATGCGGCTGGGATAATGCCAATTGCCGGGAGGCCGCCTTCGTGGTGGTGGTCGTGTGCGTGGCCATGGTCTTCTGGATGTGACTTCTGCACTTTGCATATAAGACGTCCACCGACTTTTATAACATTCTAGAGCAAGTCTACGGCAGGCCGGTCATATAGATTCTTCGTTGGTAACCTGCCTGCCGTCTAGGGTTTAAGTGTGATGATGAGACTTTTGCCTCTTTTGAATCCTTTGTTAGTGTTTCTCTCAACCTTCTCTCGACCTTCTATCCGCTTTAGGGTCCTTGGCAACGCCTTATATGTAGTACCCACCTCCACCGCTCCACCAAGCACTTGATACCACTACAATGCCATAGTTCACCGCAATGCACCTCACAGATCTATCTATCTCCCTAGCGTCTCGCCTCTCGCTTCCATGTATGTATACTTTATATTTGTAGTCCATCTAATTGAACCAATATAGTCCATCCATTGCATGTCTCTGCTGTACACTTCTTTTATAAGTTGGTTCACTTCGCTGCTTGAACGATTCCAAAATGAAAGTCTGTAAAATGTTTCATAAACATATAATAAATATTTACGGTAGGTTAAGTTCGTCCTGCTCTTTCTGGCTTTATGTCGTTCTTTTTTTTTCGGAACTTTACACTTGCAGGACATTAGGATTATTATGGGGCCAGGGCGAGGGCCAGGGCGAGTACTTTTCTGCTACAGCAAATTATGTACACAATCGTTGGGCAGGCACCAGGGCTGGACCAGCCAACAAACAATTAAAACTTTATGGCTTAAAGTTTTTTTCCTCCCTCCTCCCACGAAGCTTTTTCTATACGATAAATTATTGTGAAAGGCGGTGAGCGTTTCTCGCTCTACTTTCTACATTTCTCCACTTGTATTACCATACTCTAAAGTGGGGTTACTACGGTTTTGTCTAGAAGTTTGCCAAGCACACCAGGCAGCGGTATCGAAAGTATAGACTGGATAAGAGAGAGTATCCGACGGAGAGTAGATATAGCCATGTTTCTACTTTGTTTCTATTAAGTAGTCTTTAAGCAGTATATAAGTCGGAATTGTTACGTTCTAATGACTACAAAATATTGTTCTTTAAACTGGCATTCCAGCCTATATCCTACAGTTTGTATGTATCCTTCTTTATCTTAAAGGGTATCTATAATTCTGTGACCTAACGCTATACCGACTTCCCTTCGTGTTTTTATATATATTTTTTTGGCAGTTTTATTGAGCTAAAAGTACTTTGTGATATACGGACAGGCTGTGGCAGAGTACGAGTAGTCGTAGGAGCTTCAGGGTGGTTGCTGTGTGGCTGTGCGGCTGTGTGGGGCAGGCATCGGCATCCGGCTTCAACTAAAGTTCAAATGGGGCAGCAACAATCTCATCAACTTCCCGTTTATGCACTTTGCCGATGCCGGTGGCCGGGGTGGGGGCCTCGCAGCGACCGCAGTAGTGGAGCTGTACGGATGGAAAGTGGAAAGTGGAAGGTGGAGAGTGCGATTGTGTGAGAGCTCTTTTTGCGGCTGTTTGTGTGTGGGGGCGGAAGAAGACTTTTTACCTGTTGGCCAATTAAATTTTCAAAACGTGGCCGCACAAACGTCCAGGCGCCCATATTACGGTGCTCCTCCTGGCTCCAAACGAAGGCTGTGGACCGGAGAGGCATATAGTGGGGGGAAGGAGTACGGAAAAAGTTTACGAAATGAAACTCACATTGCACGTGACCGTACTGGGCGAGCTGTGCCTGCAGCTCCTGCAAGGGGAATGGGCAGAGTGACTCCAGGCGCAGGATGGCCGTGTCGTAGGCCTGACGCTTCTCCCGCTCCTCCGCCAGGGCATAGTAGTGTTTCCCACTGCACAGGACGACCTTTCGCACCTGATCCGCCTGCACTTTAGTATCACCTAGAAGGCGAAGCAGAACAACTGATAATAAAGGAAACAGCAGGGCTGTAAGGATGACCTTTACGCACCGAGAACATTGTGGAAGAGCGTGCCCGGCTGGAAGTCCTCGTGCGTGGAGGTGGCTGCCGGCAGACGGAGCAACGTCTTTGGTCCCACCACCACCAATGGCTTGCGGAAGTTCCTGGCCAGCTGGCGCCGCAGGACATGATAGTACTGGGCGGGTGTGGTGGGGCTGACAATGTGCACATTGACGCTATCGCCATCTGCGGACGTCTCCTTGGAATCGCACAGCTGCAGGAAACGCTCAATGCGGCACGAACTGTGCTCTGAGGCAGCGCCATCGTAGCCATGCGGCAGAAGCATCACCAAAGCGTTCGACTCCATCCATTTGGCTACGAGCATACAGAGAGAGAGAGAGATCAAAATGAGTACGAAATCGTGATTAAAACTCACTTTCTCCCGAAACAATGAAGGCATCGATGATGATTTGGGCTCCATTCGCAAAGTCGCCGAATTGGGCCTCCCAGATGATCAGGTTCTGGGGATTGTCGATGGCCATGCCGTACTCGAAGCCCAGCACCGCCTCCTCCGACAGAATGCTGTGTGCCAGCTCCAGTTTGCCGCCGTTGCCGCCCTCCATGCTGTTCAAAGGAATGAACATCTCGTTGGTCTTTTGGTCCACCAGCATCGCATGGCGGTGGGAGAAGGTGCCGCGCCCCACATCCTCGCCACTGATGCGGATATTGTGGCCCTGGTACATGAGGCTGCCCAGAGCCAAGGCCTCAGCAGTGGCCCAATCGATTTTCGATCCTGCCTCCAGCTTTTTCAGACGAGCATTCACAAAGGTCTTCTGTAGATGTGGATGGATGTTCTGGAAGAGGAAAGGGTAAGCCCTATAGATCATGGATGGACCCAATCCTTCAGTTAAACTCACAAAATCTGCGGGATAGCTCACGCTCTGTTGTCCTATAAAATGCAGTAGTCCGTAATCCACACCCGTGTCCCAGTACGTGAGCTCCTTGGTCGGAGCCAACTGGAGGCCCGCCCATTGCTTCTCGAAGTACGAGGGCGGCGGCTGATAGCTGGGAGCCAGGGCCAGCTCGTCGCCCAGATATTTCATGTAGTTGTCCCTCATCTCCTTGGCCTGAGACTCCGATAGAACCTCCTCTTTGGCCAGCCGCTGTGCATACAGATCTGGCACCGACTGTCGCTGATGGACAATCTGATAGACCAGCGGATTGGTGAAGGTGGGGTCGTCCAGCTCGTTGTGGCCCCAACGACGGAAGCAGTTGAGATCGATGAAGATGTCCTTGCGGAACTCTCGCTGGTAGCGGAAAGCCAGCTTGCTGATGCGCGCCAAAGCCTCGGGATCGTCCCCATTGACATGGAAAACGGGAGCCTGAATGGACTTGGCCAGGTCGGAGGTGTAGGCCGTGGACCGACCGCGGTCTCCGGGCGTTGTGAAGCCCACCTGGTTGTTGACAATCAAGTGAAGGCTGCCGCCCACCTCAAAGTGCGGCACATAGGCCATGTTGAGGCACTCCTGGTTGATGCCCTGGCCGGCAAAGGCCGCATCGCCGTGCAGGATTACGTTGAGCACGTGTTGGCCAAAGGGCTGACTGTCAGGGCCGAAGGCGCCGTCCCCTCGTGTCTGCTGTTTGGAGCGGGCCTTGCCCATCGCCACGGGATTGGCAGCCTGGATTCACGATTTGAAGGATTCAAAGATGAAATTACAAACTTTGCGGCGTGTTGCTGTCTGAGAGCTGTCGGCTTACCTCCAGATGTGAGGGATTGCGCACCATGCTGAAGTTCAGCGGCCTGCCCAGCACCTCCAGCTGCTCGGAAACATCTGCAAGGGGCAAAGGGATTCGGTGTTTTGAATTTGATTAAATTACGCATACGACGGGGGGTCCGGGTGTGCCGTGTGTGCCGTATGTGCCGTATGGCGGAAAAGTTACACTTACGGAAATGACTTATGACGTCCGACATGGCCTCGATGTCCTCGCCGAACTCCGATGCGCCGCTGAGCTTGCGGAAAACTTTCGCCGGCCGCATGTTGAGGAGCGCCGCCTGCAGCGGTGTTCGTCCTCTGTGGGGCATCGCCAGCACCACGTGCTCGATATTCGCTGTTGCCGATGGGGTTGGGTGTCGGCGGTTGCATGTGGAAGAAGGAAAAGTTTCGGGGCAAAGCAGATTAGGGTTAAGTAAGCGTGCGCTGATATGTGAGCAGCCAAGAAAGGCCGAAAGGGGGCTGGGGTTATATCAGGTGTGAGGGCGTGACACGGCACGAAAGTTTCGCTACACTTCGCGGCACATAAATAGCGGCAAGCCGCAGCAATACTTTCAAAAGTTAGACTCCCATTCGGCTTCCCTTTTCATGTGTCGTGGGGTGCACATCTCCGAACAGATTTTCGGGATATCTCTCTCTCACCTCCCTGGGCTGTCAGGCCACAAAAGTTCCAGAACATTGAGTAGGGTGTGCGATATTCCGTCTCGCTAATCGGGTTTCAGTAGCAGAACAAACACTCTCCCAGCTCTCAGCTCCCAGTTCCACTCCACACTTTACAGTCTTGGACTCACCTTGGACACTGTCGCGCAGGAGCTGCCAGAAGAAGGCCAGCATGGACTCGGCTCCTTCGCCGCCGTAGCGCTTGACGGTGGGAAACTTGAGGGCCATGAAATTATCCCAGGCCTGCGACTTAATTAAGAGCTCGGCGATTTCGCGACGCTCGGTGTCGGGCAGCTGGTGCTGCTGTTCCAGCGACTCGAAGTTCCTGGCCAGCCACTCGCGCTCCTCCAGGTTCTGTGGGGATCAGTATTCGGTCAGCGTAGTCTCCATAAGGAAAGAGGTGTTGGGATTGGGGGCTGGCTGAAGGGCACTTACCTCGACATAGGAGAACTCGGCGCTGACTGCACTGCCGCAGTAAATGTCCTTGAGCAGCTGTTCCAGTTGGGCCACGTCCTGGGCCATCTGCGGACTACTTAAGAGGCCAGCGGTGCGCACCGTCTCCTGTGTCTGCAGTCCATAAAATGCGGGACTTAATTCCTGGAGCTCCTCTGTCCCACTGCCAGGGCCATAAAAGCAGAGACAAACACACGGCCAGAACCAGGACATCGTGTGACAATACAAAGAAGGAGAAACCAGAGGGAACAAAAAATAAATTATGACATTTGGCAGAAGGAGGCGTACAGTACACCCACCTCTGGCCAGTGGCCACTGGCGCTTTGATGCTGATGGGATTTACGGTTGCCAATTTGTGTCCGTGCTGGCGGAAGGCTTCCACCAGACGGTAGACGTTGGCCTGTGCGTTCCGCGCCGCCCGCACCTCCTCGGCCACTGCGAACACATGCGTAAACAATATAAATTTCCCCCCACGTTATAAATTATTTAAAAAAGGATTCACGTGCAGCTCCCGCTCGTACCTCCCCCAACTGTACCGCCAACTGTAAGCGGCCTTTTGAATTTATTGGCCTTTTACTTTTATGATATTTATTCTTTTGCTTTTCACGCTTAGCTTCATTTTGATGGACTGTTGGACGATTGGGTCTGTGTACTTTCGAATGGTGTTTGCTCGGTAAATATGGCTTCGATATGGATCTGAATGTAAGGAGTAACAATGTGGAATGGGGTGGGGAAGTGGAAGTGGGAGAACATTTCCCTATCTAGGGAAACGTCGGAAGCTCAATCAAGTCGTTGCAGCACAGAGAATGATGGTAAGGTAACGGCAGAATAGAATCTCTGACTCAATCAAGTCCTTCAAAGTGTTTAGCAGGCTCTTTTCAACAGAATGCTTTCTTCCACAGAAGTGAGATCTTTCGATCCCCTCATTTTCCTGCTGTGGCGCTTCTTTTGAAGAGTGTTCTGTCCTGTTCTATATTTAGGGCATATCAAATTCGTTTTTTTTCCTGGAAGAACCAATACCCGTTACGGATGAGAAATGGCAATGGTTGTTTTTATTGGTTCTCTTCTGTTTTTTGGTTTTTTTGCCATTTTATTCTCTGTTTGGGCCATTGACAACTCGTTGGCTGTTTAGGTGTTTACGTGCCAAAGTGTTATCCTGCTTAAAGGATTTATGCGATGACGCATATCACTCGATTACAGGACCCTCTTTTTAGCCACGAGTCGTGGGTTTACAGGACCCCTCCGCAGAGGCAGTCATAGGTTGCAGGACCCCTTGGGCTCATCCCCACCTTCGTGGGGTCGTCGTCAGCTGGCGTTTGAATTTCCTACAGAAATTTATGCAATTTGCACACAACATTTCGGTGATAAATCAATTTAATGTGGGCGAGAACCGGACAGGAGCACGACGAATGATGAATGAATATTTGCGGCGACAACATTTCAACTTGGGCGTGCAAATATTATTGGAGTGGCGCCTCAAGAGCCAAAGGATAATGGCCTTGCTGACGGATATGCAAGCGAACAAGGACAAATGACGAACAGTGAGATCCATCCCGGAGTCCTGACGGAGGGGCTGGGACTGGGGCTGGGCTGGGCTGGGGGGGTGGCTGTCAAGTGAATTAAACCGGACACGGCGGCAGAAACAGACCAGAGGCAGCAGGAGCTGCCAGAGCAGAGTCTCGGGCAATGGAAAGTCGTGTCTCTTTGTTTCAGTCGCCAGTCAAATGAGGAGGCTAACGCAGAAGCTGAATCCAGGAGGAGCACTGCTGGCCGGGGTCTCGATAAGCCCTCAATTGTGTTCGCAACGGATGCAGGACGAGTCACAAAAGAGTTCCAATTTTTCGGGCACTTCTTTTGTTCGTTGTCCGGCCGTAGAGACACCCCGGTGCGAGGATAGAGGTTGGGGCTCTATCTGCTGGGTGGAGCAGTTTCCTCTCTTGTCTTCTCTTAATTAGTGCAGTTTGATAGGGAGACCCTAGGGGGCCTTTATAATCTTTAGCAGCTCTAAATAGACGAATAATAGCCAGCGCTGCCTATATATTCTCAAGTTTATCAGATTTCACATCAGTGAAAACATGTGATAAGCCCCATACCCCAAAGATTAGGAGTGCTAGGTAACACAGGAAAAGCATAAAGTACCAGAAATCGAGTTCAAATTGAGTCCATATGAATACCTTTTAATAAGGGGCTGCTAAGAGTCCATTAAGATGAATATTTCATTCGAATTTATGCAGAAAATTAGAGGAAATAGTTCTGTACGTGTGGAGTACTGTTTAAGCTGCGAGTCTGATATAAGGGCCACCTATTCGGGGACTTGAAACCGTAGTGGCTTTCATTAGAAGGAACACACATTATTTGGTTGAAAGCTGTTCCAAAGTAATACAATATACCCCTGGCGTTCTAAAGATTACCGGGTACAAATATTCCACTAGTAAAAACACACAAAAAACCACCGAAGAAATATTCCACTAGCCAGCCCGCAGGAGTCGTATAAACGGAGGCACCGACAATAAATTACAGAGATTACTCCAGCAGGTTGCGTCGAGCATGTTCGATGGTCAGCTGCAGCTGAAGCTGTATTGTGTTTGATTTCTCCTTAAAGTTTTTGCTTTTGCAGGCGGAAATTTGTTAAAGTGGGAACACGCGATAGAGAAAGATTAGCAGGAAAAAGCAGCAGTAAGATGTCGTTTTTTTTTTTGTTAACAGAGCACAAGCTTTGTACATATATTACAGAGTGTGGTCCAACATGTTCGATGTGCACTTGCAGCCACCAGAAAAGATTGAGTTTGAGATAGAGTTTTTGTTTGACTTTTGGTTCTGGTTTTTGCGTTTACCCACAGCAATTTGTCTTTGATCTTTCCTTTTCCCCTATCTATTCTTTCTTATTGTTTTTCTGCTCTCTCCCTGCTGTTTTTCTTATTGTTTTGAGGTTTATTTTGGGTCAGCTGTTGTGCTCTCACTGGTTTCTGGACAGGGGGAGCGGTCAAGCAAAGAGTTTTCTCTTTAGTTTTTGTGTAAATTCCAACTGCTCTTTTGTTTGTTTGATTTTGTTGAAAGAGGTTCTGGTTAACCTTATCGATGCGATGGTTATTTACACGGATGGATGGAACTTTTATAATTGAAGTCTTGGCAACACTTGTGGACCGGCACTGGAGATTACCTTGATAGTCGCGCTTGGGAATCGGCTTATAACCCCAGACGCCCTTCTCGCTGTGATAGCACCGCTGTGGGCGTGTCTGCGCGATGAGCAGGGCCGCGAATCTGGTCTCCGCGTGCGAAAAGCAACGTAGCATTTTCATTGATTAAACGGGGAGCGTATCACTTGATGAAAACGGGATTGAAAAGCCGCCGCCGGTTGCCGTTCGACTAAGAACTGAAATTGGATGGGATTTGTTGTGGAGCCCGGACCCCCACAGAGTAGTATTCCAGTGTGCTGATAAGCAAACTAAGAGAGAGTAAGAGTGATAGTGCGTGAGAGTGGAGAGCAATGTGTTTTTGAGAAGAGATAGAGAGCGAGAGAGCAAGAATGCAAGTGATAGTGTGCCAGAGTGCAAAAGCTTTCCCGTAGCTTTCTGTTCGATCGCTGTTATCTCGTACAGGTTATGTTAGTTAACATGCTGATGCTAACAGCTGTTGTCGCCAGGTGTCTCCACCACCTGTAAAATGGAATATACATAGCTTATATGCCACGATTCTGAACGCCACGGTAATGAGGCCTAAAACACGACTAACGGCATGTATGTCGAAAGTATTTCTTATCGGAGCACCACAGCAAAGCAGATAATGCACTATGTTCGCTGGTCATTAATTGATAGTTTTGTGGGAGCTAAAAAGGGGGTTTACTAACTATGAAAAATGTGTCGAGAAATAAAAGTAGTTAAAATTTTGTTGGTTTTTTTTTAATTCAGTATCAATGCTACTCTTTGGGCTAGTTCTTAGTAATTATATAGCAATTGTAGTGTCTATACAAAAAGGAATACATTTGAATACATTTTGTATATTAATACGTCTCGTATTGCTACTGGTAATGTACATAGGCATTTTTAAAACTATTTCCATTTCCCTGAATTTTAAATTTAAATTCCAAGAGTTTTTGATGATTTTGTCTTGAGTTCTTCAGTTCGATAAAGAACTCTAGAATGAAAACTTTCACATTTACCCTCGAGCTCATTATCTACCACAAAGCCCTCCCACACACATTCCTCACGTTTATGGATCTTCCACAATGAAGACCCTGACATTTTCATGGCCTAATGAAATCAATCTACATAGACCGTAGACCGTAGACCACCATTCATAAAACTTAAGCTGCAGCGGAAATGCCGTTTGACGAGTAATGGGTCATTGTCTATAATTATAACGGGAAGTGTTTATATGTATGTATATGCTCTTGTAGGAAGGGACCACAAAATGGCCGCGTCATGACGAACCCAAAGTGTGATTAACTGTAATGGAAATGAATCACAAATGGCAGTAGAGACCACAGTCAACAGAGAGAGAGAGAGAGAGAGAGAAAAAGAGTGTGAGAGAGAATAAACAAATAATTTGGTAATTCAAAAACTTGCACAATCCCCAGAGAGTCAGAGAGGATAAGATATATAAGATGCATAGGTATGTGTGTGCTAAAGCCCTAACCAAAACCAAAGTTCAGGCCAAAAGAGAAGAAGGAATGCGTGTTATCAGTGCGTAAGTTTTCCTGATAAGATATGATATGACTCCCAAAGAGAGAGATACCCGGGTTTCACAATCGAGCGACAGGTGAGCCAGTTTTGGCAACGCCCCGATCGGTTCAGTCTTAGCTGAGCGTGGACCCGGATCGAACGTGTTTTTCTGCCTGGTAATTGAATAACGACAAGTGCTGCAAAGTGATAAGAGAGCTGATAAGGCTTCTGACTGATACTGATGATGTCATCAAGTGAAATTTCTTAAAAATCAGTGAAAAACTGCAAGGAAACCCATCGTTAAAGTGCTAATATTTTGTGTTTGTATCCCTATTTTCCAGTGCCGAGAAAAACAAAAAACAAACGAACGAATAATCGAACGAAAAACTAAGTGAAAATGCGCTTCAAACTGTTTGTGGTTTGTGCGCTGGCCTGTGGCTTCATGGCCTATGTCCTGGCCAACGAGAACATCTCCACGGAGCTGGAGGATGAGGCACTGAATGCAGTGCCCGTGTCGGTGCCTGCAGCAGCCGCGAAAAAGGTGCCTCAAAAGGATGCAGAATTCGTGGAGATCCCAAAAGAGCAGCCCAAAAAGGTGGAGCCACCAGCAGCGAAACCGAACCCCAAGCCGAAACCACCTGCAACCGTTGCCACCACAAAGGCTCCCCTGGGCGCTGGTCAGGTTGGACAGCGGATGATACCAGTGCTGTCCAGCCGGGGCACCGACGATATATTGACCGTGGCCGGCCTGAAGCCCCAGCCCATGTCCGGGGCGTTGGTTATGCCATCCGACTACTTGGGAGAGCTGTACGATGTGGACTCCAGTGGCTACAATTGGGGTGAGTTGTCCCTGATTCCATTACTCATCTGTTGGCGGCTATCTTATCAGCGCCTCAGTTTGGTTTAGTTACCAATATTTGCTCGTCGATAACTTGTTCGGGCAGGTGCTGTAAGCTCTCCCGCTCTCCCTCCCTCTCTTTCTGTGGCTGTGTCTCTCTTTTCCCTGCGATAAGATAATGCCCCGAGTTGAGGCATTAAAAGCTAACGATTTTCTTGTTTTCTGCTTCCACCTTTTGGCTCTGCAAACAAAACAAGTGCGTGGTGGGTGTAGGGTGGAGATAGTATATACATATATGCACAGAGAGCAGAGGGAGAGCTGAGGAGGATACATGCTATTGCCCAAGCATGAATCAGTTTATAGCCCTGTACAGGTGTGTGGAATCGCAATCGGGTCGCATATTACAATGGAACTTTATTTATCACTCGCTCTCAGGATGGACGGAATGGTTATTGGTATTGGTATTGGTAGTGGTAGTGGAATGGAATGGAATGCCTTCACTGTTAGTCAGAGTTCTTTCTTTGTTCGACTGTGATTACGTGGTGGGGATTTGCGTGTGGGAAAATATTTCCTCAGGCAAAGGCTGATATGCTAGAGGACAATGGGACTATGCTTTAGAGGAAAGAATGTTAAAATCTTCGAGAGTATTCCGTTCCTCTTAAAAGAAGCATCTTGCACCTATCGACTGTTTATCAATATCGCTCAACAGGAAAAGGTTTTTCTTTAGGTTTTTTTTGTGTATATATGTATTGTTCTTTAAAAGTTACATCTAACTTAGAGCTACAGAACTATTTGGATAGATTACAACTAGGGTTATCCTTGGGAACCATCATTTTGCACACGCCACTCCTCCTCCCACATAGGTCCATTTAGGGCTCTTCTAGGCACTCATGGAGATGCGTTGCTCGTACTCGGCGATGCGCAGTCGGACGGGCACCACGAGGCTGAGATCCTCCATGATGGCATGGTGCTGGGGCCGCACCGAGGCGCTCGAGTTCTGGCGCGAAATCGTGGCCCTCGACTTGTCCATGGAGGGCTTCCTCCGCAGCGAGCTCTTGCGCTGGCTGCCGCCCATGCCCATCGACGAGGGCATGGCGAATGTCGAGCCGGGCGGGGCTGTGGCCATCAAGCGCTTGGGCTTCGGGGGCGGCACTTGGCTGAGGACGGAGGTGCCACTGAGGCTGCTGTTGTTGGAGGAGCTTGTGGTGGCAATGCCCTGTGGCCGAGTGGAGCGCAGCAGGGATATGAAGCGATTGTTGTTATTGCATTTGCTGCTGTTGGCGGTGCCGGTGCCGGTGGCGGTGGCTCCGCTCCGTGTGGACTCGAAGGTGTTGGTCAGCTTGTTGAAGAAGTTAATTTTGTCAGTGACAGTCGGGGCCACATTAGGGTCCCCGTTGTGCTGCTCTGACTTTTCCTGTTCCTGCTGCAGCTGTTTTTGTTGCTGTTGCTGCTGCTGTTCCTGCTGTGTGGTCTGTGGTTGCTGCTCCTCCCCATCGGAGCCGTTGTTGCGCTTGGACATTTCCAGGACCTTCTCGCGCAGCTCCATGGACCAGCGCTTCTGGGGCGTGTGAAGTTGAGGCCTGAGGCCATGGAGTGTGGTCTTTGCCGGAGTTTGCGGGGACTCGCGCTGCAGCTGGAGGGCCAGTTCCGTGGTGAAGCGCGGCCTGGGCGTGGAGGTGACGGCCGGCGAGGACATCTCCTCATCAATGTCCATTTCCAGCTCGCTGATGAACGACGATGAAGAGCGCGACGTGCTGCAGCCCATAGCCGCTGGTATTTTGTAGTTGTAGAACTGGAAGTTGAAAGTGCTGATGCTCATGTTAGGGTTTGGTAGCAGACTGTGCCAGGACACGCCACTGCCGGGGCTTATATGGCAAAAAGAAGCGGCTGCAAGCTCCTACCTGGTCTGCCGACAGCTACCAAAACCAGGTAGAGGGACCCACCGTTACGATGCGGTTGCCGTCGCTCTACAAAATCCTTCCCTACTTGACTCGCTGTTCGGAGAGTTCCAGGAATCTACCTAAGCCAAATCCATAAAAAAGATATATGGCACCCAATTTCCGTGGAAGCGCAACCCGCACACGCGAATTTTACGTGTTTTCCGCGCACCAATTTTCACGCATCCCAAAATGGAGGCAGCGTCTGCTCTTAATCCGCGGACTCTTAAAGGATTAGCGTACTTTATGATCTATCACCCGGCTGCAGGCATTGATTCATAAATAGATTAAAAAGAACGCTGCTGCATTGTGCGACAGATGTTCCACAGATTCAAGGGCAAAAAAGGAAGATTCTAGACAAATCTGCTCTTCTATCTCTGGGTTTCCATGATCCTCAGCGACTGTCCGTTAGCCGTGTAATTACCATCAAAATATGTGCCATTTAATAGCCAATAATTCACTCGGCATTCGGTAATGGACAGCTGGAGAGCAGGGATGGTCGCAGAGAGATTAATTGGAGAGTATGAATATAATTATAAATGAAGTGTAAATCTGCTTTAAAAAGGTTGAAAGATTCGCATTACAACGAATCGAAATGAAGGAATAAATATGCCATCGATATGATAATGCGAGTACGATGATGCTGAGGATGAGGGTTTATCCACAATGTGTCCTTGTTTCCCTTGCAAAACCTTCTGCCAAAGTACCTCTAATTAAAGCGTAAAGCTTCAATATGGAATATTCAATTAATATTCAAAAGAGAGGGGAGTGAAAATTAATAATTAATTGATGGACATATTTACATAGCTTGAAACTGACCTTAAAGCGACACAAATTTAAAGGTATATTCCCATTAAGTGCTCTGTAGCCGTTGGCACTCCCCTCAACGGTTAACCGGGAAAACCCCAGCTTTCCTTCGAGATGCCAGAAATATTTTGAAAATCTTTGCCAGGACTCTGCTCGGTCTGGTCTCCCTCTGGCCGAAACTTCGCTTGCAATTTGCCAGTCTTCTGGTTAGCGTCAAGAGCAATAGCTATAAGCCTGCTGCTGGTCCTGGCACTGGTTTGGGTCCTCCCTGATACCGTGTCCATTGGGAACGGCAGCTTTGCACTTAATCAGCTTAAATTGCTTTAAAAGGCCAGCGGCAGGCGGCAGGCGGCAGGCTGCAGGCTGCAGGGGGGCAAGTGGCAAAAAGAAATTAGAGAAAAGGAGGAGCCACAGAAGAGAAGCAGAAATGAATATTAACTGTGACCTTTAATGGCCCAGTGCACGGCATGGTACGGCACGGCACGGCACGGCACGGCACGGCACGGAGAGGGCCAAGATGCAGCAGCCGACGGAAGCAGCAGGAAGGAGTATCAAAAAAGAAAAGCAAAGCGAAGATGGCAAAGTTTTCCTTACAGTTTATGGAATGCACCTCCAGCAAAGTAGTCGAGTAGATACGAGTAATACTGGGGAATTGAAAAAGTAATCTCCTGGGATTATGTGTGAAATTGTAATGAGAGGCGACGAGGGGTTGCTCTACGAAATTGGGGATATTTTGTGTTGGAAATCCTTCTATATCTGATGTATTTTCTCTTCCAGATCCCAACAATAACGTTGCCCCACCGAGTACGGCCTCAACGGCAGCCGGAGGCTATACGATCACCACGGCTCGTCTCGCGGAGCTGCGAAACACCTTCATGTACTGGTACTTTGACAAGGATATGTATGGCGGCCGTGCCGACTATCAGTTCGATATCCATGCCTCGATGACACAGCTCCACAAGAATCTGAACTTCCAGCTGCCTTTCTACGGCTTCAGGTTCAATTATACCAGGGTAAGACAGTCCCTAAATTCGATTGAATTTATTTAAACCCGCCTTTGATCCTTTCAGCTCTCTCTAAATGGCTATTTGGAGTTCTCCGATCCCCCAGAGTACCTTACATATCCCCTGGTGTTCCCCATTAAGGACTGGCCCACCAAGCGGGATCCCTCCTTCATCGGCATCTTCTTCAGCAAGTGCCGTGTGGGCCGCATCTATCCCTCGGATATTGACCAGCGCACGCCCGGCGTCTATTTCCGGTAAGGCAGTTGCATCTTCCGGTTTCGGATGCTCGTTTGCATTCGTATTTATTCGCTAAACATATTTATATTTGCCACCACGTTGCCATGTTGTTGCGAGTGGCATTTGCATATTCAAAATCAACCCAGAGCACGCGCTGAGAGAAAGTATTTATACGCGCATTCGTTATGTGTGTGTGCTTGTGTGTGCATTCGTTTTATTCCTTTTACGTGCATCCATCGCCACAAAGAGCATGCAGACACACACCCACACACACACAGAGGCACATGTGCATTCATGTACGTATTGTATGCTGCGCGTTTGTTTCGCCTCGCTCTTCATTTCCGCTGGCCCCATTGTGTGTGTGCGTGTGTGTGTGTGGGGATACTCTTTCGACGGGCAACCCTTTGACTCTGCTCTGATCTGAAGAGAGCGCAACAAATGTGCTGCCATCAAACTATCGTAGTGTATCACATGCCTCGACTTGCCCAAGTTCCCTCCGATCCATTCATTGTTTGTGATTGTTATTGTACTAGTTACTGTCATTTATTGCTGCAGCATTTATCTATTATTTCCATGGGGGGATACCTGCTTGGCTCTGTTCTCTGTTCCGTTCGATATCTGTGTGTGGACTTCCTCCTCCATAATATTCTCGTTTGCGGTTGCATTCCTGCTGTGATGTATCCGATCCCGCATATACCCCAACTATTTGGCGACCGGCATGTATCTCATTATGGGTATCCAACAAGGAGGATGTAGCCACTAATTTTAGCCATAATTAAATTCCATTGGTCTGGCTCCCCGAACTTTTGCGGGGACAATGCATAAATTTATACAAACATGACTTGGTTTTCTTTTCCTGTGCCGGTCTTTCGGTCGCTAATTATGCAAATGAATGCCAGCGGGAGCTGAACGTTATTTGTGGGCTATTTATATGAGTTTACAGCAGCAGAAAAACCTTTTCAGAATTCTTTAATCCCCTCGTAAAAGAAGCAGCGAGTTGGGAACCGCTCAAAAATGCATTAATTAGCCGCAAAATTCCGTCTTAAATTGTGGTTTCTATGTGGTTTCCTTTCCAAAAGTAGATCGTGGTATTTGGAGCATAAATTATGGTTTCTACATTGTTTCAGCCGGCTTAAATTTCATATCCTCTCAAAGGAAAGGACATGCCCCTACCCCCCACAGGAAGACATAAAAAACGAAACAGAGAAGAGAGCATAAATTACGGCGGAGTGACAGAGAGTGACAAGTCAGTTGTTGAGCGACGCATGCATGTGCTGATAGGAGAGAGCAACGGTACTCGTCCTAGCAAACGCGACTGCGAAATGGACAGGGTTTCCAACCAGAGTTGACCCCAAAAAGTAGGCAACTTTTTGTGGCACTACAAAATATGATGAACGTGGCTTAAACTATTCAAAAGACTGTCAAGAGTATGAATAATCCATGGCCTAAGGGGGAAGTTTACTTTTGATGGAAATGAGGGAAAAATGTTCCAGGATGTATAGATATTATCTGACTGTCTTCAAGGGTTTCGGGGTTACACATCTCGTTGATTCTAGGTGAGACTTTTGCCATCAGTTCTACTGTGTGCTTTTCCCTTTTCCTGCACCCCTTTGAGCGAACTGTTGTCAACACTTTGCAACGTCGCCTGACAAATTGCCACGGCAGAGCAATTAACATCCTCCGAAGTGCCTGACAACACGGGGAGGCACACAAACAAAAAAGAAGGAACAACGACAGCGTGTACTGCGAGTGCAATCCAATGCATTTTTATAGTTTTCAACCGACTCCGACAATATGTCAAACTTGTCCCGTATAGCTCTCTCATTGGCGCAGCTAGGACTGCTGGCAGGACTGCTGGCAGGAGCAAAAAAGCCGAACACGAGTCACGGTCATTCTCTGACATTTAATTGTCTTTGACGGGGAGGGAGTGCGGGTGGGGTGGGGTGGGTTTGAAAAAACGAAGGAAAACCAAGCGAAATGCTCAGCCAAACTTTGATGTGTACGTGTGGGCGGGGGTGTAGCAGGGGTGCCAAAGACTGAAGCTGTGACTGGAATTTAATTTAAATAACTTTGCATGGACGAGGAGATAAAGCAGCAGAGGCTGGAGTTGCAAGGGAGGGAGAGCCAGGCAAATGGGAAATGCGAGCAATGTAAAATTGCTGCAGATTACACCCTTGCCCATACATCCTCGCTTCCCAGCGTCTCCTCGCTTTACACTCTCTCTTGACTCTCTGACAGAGAGCCACCTTCACTTAGCACTTCTCTCATATGTTTGACCGTAATTGTAATACCCTCTTGCAGGAAATATTCCGAGGATTCAATTATGATCTCCATTGCTCAGAGCAACAGCAGGTTTTCGCATGGTAACATGGTAACATTCTGTTATCGATCGGTGTAACGGCCCATGAATGATGAGAGCTCTGTTAACCTACGGTGTTAACAGCGCTGTTGCTGTTTCCTCCTTCTGTTGTTGATTTCTGATTGAAACATAGCAGATATTACATATAACGGTGCATCAGAAAGGGTATCTTATGCTTCGAACCGCTCCGCTAGGTCCGCTGCCGCTTTCATTTGACATCAATTTGATTATACGCTCGCACTTAGCGCTCAGCGGTGGATTAGCTGAAAGTGCACGGGCATTGCGCATACGCCGCGTACGCTGGTCGCTTAAGCATTAAATTCATTATGAGCTCACGTTTAATTACACACCCAAACACCCTTATACGTATGTGTACAGACGTATAAAAAATCAGCCAAGAGGAGGATCCGCTCAGACCAAGGGGAATATAAAAACTTAATGCCGCGCCGGGGTGTCGTTTGTCAAAGTTTTTCTTTGTTTTGAAACGCTTCAAAGTGTTTTAGTGTGTGGCCGGATAAGTATATTTGCTTGGGTGCGAATCTGCGGCACGCTGCCGGACACGTTTGAGCTTTTAATTGTTGTGTGGAAAGCAGCAAACAAGCATCGTAATTGCCGGCCAGGCGTGCCACAATTAAAACATTTTCGGCTGCTAAATGGCAAATAAAAGCATTCAAACAATGGGCCAAAGGAATATTTACAGCCAAGGGGCGAATTTTACATTTGTGCATGCACTCAAAAGTTTTCAAAAGTAAACGTTTGCAAGTAACTGAAGGCCCTTACAGGATGCAAAGCAGAATACCCTTTCCTTATTCTCGATTTGATGGGATAATTAGATGCCAGATACCTGCCTTCAATATCTCGCTAATTGAGCGTCTAGGCCATGCAAATATTTACCCATTTTGAGTTCCCTAAAAACTTTCCTCAGCCGAAGGTTTTTGGCTTCCTACCTAACCAGGCCACAATAATAATGCCGCTTCATTATTCCCTTTTGCCAATCATAATAGGAATTTCCTCAGTCTCCTCCTCTACCTCCGCCTTCTCCTTTACCGCGTCCTTGGCTCGACCATTTGCAAGTCTCTGTTTGCATTTACTTCTCGGCGAACGCTTTCTCGGCTTCTCGGATTCTCGGGGACTCTCCTCCTGCAGCAGCTTACATGCAATTTTCGCCGTTTTCTTTAAGTACGGCCATTGTTTCACTTTCATTTACACCCCAGCCCCGAGATGGAATTGGGCCACACGGCACAAGACCAAGACGTAAACGTGGCTGTAGATAGGGTTGTTGTTTTTGTTGTTGCTGGGGATGAGGATGGGAAGGGAAGCATGAGGCGGAGGAGCTAGAAATGCGACGACTGTTTCCCTGCATAACTGCGAAAAGGCATTTTAACCTACAAATGCAGACAAAACTGTGGCAGCGCCCGAATGTATGCAATAAAGTACATAATGGCGTAGTTCAAGAACTGCCTGGGATAAAGGGGGTCCTGGCGGAGTGATAGAGGGGGGTGTTGAAGGGGCCCTGCAGAGGTGGCAGAGTGTGGGTCGAAACTGAGACACGGAGCAGCCCGACTTTTCGTTATATATGAGCCTCTCCGACTTTCTATTACTTTTTTTGCGACTCTTTCTATTTCTGTGCTTGCCCGTGTCTGTGAGGCTGAGTATGCATGCGTGTGTGTGTGTCCGTGTCTGTGGCTGTGTGTATGGCTTTTTGGCTTACTTACACGGAAAAAGTTGCCGAGTCTGCGGCTGTTTTTGGCTGCTGCGCGCGCATTTTCTAGGCTGAGTGACAATTTTCCTCCTTTTCTGTTTTTTTATTTCTTTTTTTTTAGCTGGAATGTCAATTGCAGACATTTAAAGTTGAGCGGGGCGAGGGGTGGCGGTAGTGTCGGGTATGGCGGTTGTGGAACGGGGCAAACAAATGATAAACTATGCAAGTATCTGTGGCCTCTTCGCGTGTGTGTGTGTGTGTTTGTGTGCTTGGTTATCTCTTCGTTGGGGCTCTTCGTCTTTTGCGGTTTTTACACATTTCCATGTTTTTGTTTTTTGTGGCCATGTAGATACCCGGCAGGGCTTTCTGAATTTGATCAGATGTTTGGAGAGCAGAGAGCAGTGCGAAAGAGTCAATCGATTGTACGGCTAGGTTCGTGATGCACATACGAGTCGATATGGGCATGGCCCGGTGAATACTATCTATTTCGAAGGTTGTGGGGGAGTGGGAGAGATTTGCTGATGGAATCATTCAGTAGATGGCAGAAAGGGTATCTAAAGCTTCTGTTCTCGAAGCCAGGCCTCGCTTCGGCTTGTGTTTTTGTTGTGTTTACCACCGAGTAAGGAAAGCGTAATTGTGTAATTTATTTCCATTGCCATCTGCTGCCACTTATAATTTATGGGCACTCAAATATTGAATAGCACACAAACTCGTACTCTCGCATATACGGAATGCTTACATCTGATACATACACATATCATAATGGCTGCATTATGAGTTTTTATTACAGAATTGTTTACACTCACATTTAGCTGGCCAGACCGCCGAAGTGTTAATAAATAAGTGGCAGTGCTAGTGGCGGTGGGAGTAGGGATCAAATTGAACTGGAGGCTGAATAATCCTCTCTCTCTCTCTCCTCTATCTTTCTACATTTCATATTTGTTTGCATTCTCAAATGTGTGAGAGTGAACTCTTATTTGATTCCATTTCTGTCCAACAAACGCCGGGGCTGGAACTGGGGCAAAATCAATAACATGTTACCGGCCAAATGCAAATAGAAAAGGCCGCACATTCATCTTTGTTTGCAGCAGAACCACACACACACACATACACAGAAATGCTGGATACATAACGAGTTTTTCAATTTCAATTTTTGTTTTTAGATTGCAGAAAAATACCCGAAATGCATGTCCTGAGAATTAGTTTGGGTTTAATGAAAGCTTTCATCGAAATAAAGTTAGAAAAGGGTCAGAAACAGCCTGCTTCGAACCGCAGGAAAACCTACAAATGTAAAATTGGGAAATGTGTAAATTTTTGGGATACATTTAAGGAAATTCGAAACTGCAACCATCTTTTAATCTTCCTCAGTAACGTAAAGTATCTTATGTTATTCAATTTATTTTAATTAAATATTCCATCAAAACACTTTCAATTATTTAGAACCATTTGGAATTTGATCAAATTCTATGTGCCATGAGGAAACCGATTGGCTCTTAGCCCCAACTGTCCATCTGTGCAACTGATAATTCGATTTGCGTTTGAATTGCCGGACAGTTGGACACTCGATATTTGTACTGAGCCCCGAACGCTTCATTTGATAAGCCTCTTAGGTCGCCCAAGAGGCGATTGCTCCGGCAATCCCCGGCAATTGTCCACCTCAGTGTGGTGGTCGGAGCAGAGCAATTCTCATGCAATTGTCCGGCAATGAAAACTCGTTTAAGTAGTGTCCCGTGCCCCATGCCACATGCCCCATGGACCGGGAGCCGCAAATAAAAGTCATCCCACATCCCGGGCTGCAGCAGTCTAATAAAAATCCCTGGCAAATCGGCTTAAGATTTATTTGTCTGCTCCAATGACTGGGAGACTGAGTTTGAAATGGCTTTGTCCTAAGCATTTTGCATGAGCTCGGGTGTAATTTTACTAAACTGGCTTAAAACAATTTATGACGCAGATGGAAATGAACAGAACAGAACTGAACAGAACAGAACACAGCCAAAACGAAAAGAAGTGATGCTGCTGCGTAATGAATAATTAAAGCATATAAATCATACGCCACGTTGCCGCGTCGGCTTCGGCGTCGCCAATGTGTCGGACGTCGATACGGCTGACAGGCCCCATCCACACACCCCACACCCCACGCCCCTCGACCCACCCCACCCACCCGCCCCCTAGTCGAAAAACACTTGAAAGTGCTCACAAGAGCGTAAAATAAATAAAATGTTTATGAAAATATAAGGCAGAGCAAATCAGTATCGTGTGTTTGTGTGTGTGTGTGTCTGGGCCTCCTTCTGATTTATATGCCAAACATCGAATCCATTTATCTTCCTGTAGACGCCGCAAAGAAGGCACACTTTGCATATACCCGTACTGAAAGTACCCCTCGCCCTACACTCGGCCTGATTTGATTTTGATTCACACACATGATTCCCTACTGTATTTCCGAAACTCCTACTGACTTCCATCTTCCCTGTTGCAGCGTGGAACGTGATCTGATGGGCCGCACAGACCGCTTCGGTGTGGAGGTTCGCGAGCGCACCATGTGGGACATCCGACAGGGTGTCGTGGGAGCAGACACCTTTGTGCCCAAGCACGTGGTGATCTCCACCTGGAAGAACGTGTCCTTTGCCGGCGGCATTGATAACTCTCTCTTTACGGTGAGTGTCCTCTCTCTCCCTTAGCCTTCGATATCCGAAGACTGTTTTTAACGTATGCTTCACCTTCCACAGACAAACACCTTCCAAATGATCCTGGCCACTGATGAGGTCTACACCTATATCATCTGGAATTATGCCGTTCTTAACTGGCTGTCCCACACAGAGGCTGGCGGTGATACCACCAAGGGCGAGGGCGGCACTCCGGCTTATGTAAGTTCTTCTTTTTGTTGTTTCTTTCGGAATTAATTTCAATTAAACGGAGGAGAGGCTGAGTGCGTAATTTACCTTTCTCCTCGCTCTCCTCTCCGTCATGTTTGCTTTGTTAATGTGTTGAGCAATCAAAGAGAGAGCATTAGAGAAGGAGAGCCTGTGTATCTTGTAGCTTATTCAATCTAAAGCTTAAATAAAGGTTTCTCTTCTGTTGCACACTCTGCTTGATAATAAATAAATCGGTATTTCTAATCTCATTTGCCGAAGAGCTCTTACTGCAGCTCTTATAATATTATTACCCTCCAATGTCCTTTGTGCTTAAACTGTGAAACTGTGCAACAGAAATTCCGCATTCATTGCCCAGCCATCGGCAGCCACTCGTTCCGTAATTAAACGCACAATTTCAACTTTCTCTAAGCCCTCGAACATAATTGCAAACTTTGTGAACAGTTAATTAAATGAGCAAGGATATCTGCATGCAGACTCGTACATATCCTCCCGCATATCCCGCACTGACATCATGTGAACTTTTGCCCCCTCCTTTCCGCTTTGCAGGTCGGTTTCAATGCTGGCAATGGCACCCAGGCCTACGAGTACAAGCCGTACAGCCAGAACATGGTGATACGGGACCTGGCCAATCGGGGCTGGGCCAACGGCTTCCCTGGTCGCCACATTTTCCGCGTGGACGAGCAGATTCTCATAGGCTCCTGCAACAAGGACATAGGTGCGTATGATTGCCTGATTCGCTTTGGGCTTGAGAGATTGATTGACTATCCTTTGTGCCGTAGATGCCGCTTTGCTGCCTCTGACATTTGCCCCCGAGTCGGGCAACATGCTGGGCGGGCAGGTGGTGAACATCACAGGACCCTGCTTTGACCCCCTCATCCGCGTAACCTGCCACTTCGACACGGAGTCCGTGCTGGGCACCTACGTGGATCGCAATCGCGTCATCTGTGTCCAGCCGTACCTCAAGGCCGAGGGCTACATCCGCTTCCAGATATCGGTGGGCACGCAGCGCTTCAAGTGGCGTGGCAAGTACTTTGTGGAGACGCCGGCCGCCGCCACCGAGAAGATCTTCTTTGCCACCGACGATGTGCACAAGAAGAACCCCAACGAGATCCGCATCACCTGGAACGCCTTCAACTTGACCTCCAACGCCAATGCCAACGTGATGATCTCCCTGTGGGGCTACCGCGAGACCAAGATCGAGCCCCAGCTGGAGTACATCGATGTGATTGAGGCCAGCTACACGAACACCGGCAGCTACGTGATCACGCCCTCGAACTACATCAATCGAAACAACAAGAACCGCGACATGCAGTTCGGTTTCCTGCAAATCAATCTCACACAGCCCGAGCAGTACTCCGGTCTAGCCCTCAGTCCGTAAGTAAACGCGAGGAGAGGAGCTCTCCTCTCCAGAGACACTCCATCAAGTGTGTCCTCAGTATTAATTGATTCTCCGTTGCGTGTCCTCTGTCTGTTTTTATTCAATTTGCCAGGGCAATCTCTATGAGGGACAAGTGTGCACTTTATCCTCAAGTCAGGCCTCCGTTCCCATTCTCATTCTCATTCCCTTATTGGGACAGGGATTCCAATCAATTTGCTCTGGCTTGTCCGAAGATTGCTTATTATGACAGCCTGTAATCGCAGGACGTCCTCCTTCTCCTTCTCCCCCTCGGAGCTAATCAATATTTGAAATGTGTTTTTAATGGTAATCGCAATCGTAATGCCTGCCTCGTTTGCATTTGGCTTAAGCCTTTACCCGCCTTTCACGTCCTGCAATTATTTCGCACTTAAACTGGAAGTATCTCATAGCTGCGCTGGCCCATAAAAGATACAAGTATCTGCTCCATAGAGATGCTCCGAATCCAGCAGGAAGATACCCCATTTTAGCCGGAACTGGTACCTTCATATATTGTGGCCTTATTGACCATCAAGAAAATGGCCAAAAAGCGCAGGCCTGTTTCGCCCCCCATGGAGGGGAGTAATATAAAACCATTTCTTTTTTTTTTTTTTTGGTTTACGGCACCTTTGGGTGTCGTTTAGGCGAAGGTCCAAAGGGGTTTCGGGCCAAATAAATTGTTTGCATTGTTACAACATTTAATTTCCATTTGATGGCCCGCCATGATGGCCGAGTAATTGTGAAAACTTAATGAAAAATATCTCCATGGCAGCCGAAGGCGTGGAAATGTTTCAAGCGTGGGATGAATTCTGAAATGTTAATGGTTATATTGTGTTCCATGTCAGAGAGTAGATGCGCAGCGACAGCGGGAGAGTGAGACAGTGAGACAGGGCGTGGGCTGTTCATTAAATGCCATTTTCGGCTGCACTTTGGCTAATGTCAAAGGTGGAGTGGGCGGCCCACGTGGCGTATGATTAATGCAACAACTGCGGATGGAACTTTTTGAATAGAATTTTACAATGAATGAACCCTTCCGTCTCTGCCCCACAGCATCCTCTGGTCCCGGCCCATTCCCCTGGCCTGGTACATGGGTCCGCAGTGGGAGCGCCAGCACGGCCTGCGCTGGCCCCGAGCTCTCTGCGATAATTGGATACGCGCCGACCGATTCCTCAGGTAAGACATATATATCCCTCTAGGAGTGTAGAATGCATTTCGAATTGTCACTAATTAATGGGGCTACCGAATGCCAAATTGGAAATGGAAGCCGGTCTAATTAGAGGCAGCGCGTGGCTTCGGCCTCGCTTTGTTTCGCGGGTTTTCATTTCATGAATTCACATTTCACATTGAAAACAACCCATTTCCCGTGCAGGAACTTTGCGGCGGATCTGCCATTGTGCCCCTGCACCCTGGACCAGGCGGTGCTGGACAAGGGCCGCTTCCGGCCGGACCGCGAGTGCGACAAGGACTCGAATCCCAGCTGCCTGCGCCAGCGCGGAGCCATCCACTGTGTGGTCAGTGGCACACCAGTGTAAGTAGAAGGCCTCCTAATCTCTTCCTCCTCCATAGCTCATCTCTCTCTCTCCTTCTCATCTCCTGCAGAGCCCAAGGAGCGGAACAACAGTGCTGCTATGATCGGTATGGCTTCCTCATGCTCACCTACGACCAGATGTGGGGCTCCCGTCCCCGCCGCGTCCACAACCTGGGCAAGATGCCTTGGAACGAGGCCAGCAAAGTGCCATCGCTCTCCATGTGGTTCCACGACATGCGTCCCTTCTACTCCTGCTGCTTCTGGCAGGAGGAGCAGGCCGTCGGTTGCGAGACCTACCGCTTCGAGCGCCGTCCCTCGCAGGACTGTGTGGCCTATCAGGCCCCTGGCATTGCTGGCGTGTTCGGTGATCCCCACTTCGTGACCTTCGATGGCAGTGCCTATACCTTCAACGGTCTCGGGGAGTTCGTCCTGTCCCGCAGCACGGACGAGAGCAACCGCTTTGAGGTGCAGGGCCGATTCCAGCAGCTGCCGGACAACTACTACGGCTCGGTGCAGGCCACACAGCTGACGGCGGTGGCCATGAGGGGCAATACCACCACAACGATTGAGGTCCGATTGCGTCCACTGCATGCCCGCTGGCGCTATCGCCTGGATGTCCTGGCCGATGGTCGCAAGGTGTACTTTGATCGCGAGAGCTTGAAGTTCCAGCACTTTGACGGCGTCACCGTGTACACGCCCACCTACCTGCTCAATCAGTCGCAGGTGGTGGTGCAGTTCGATGCCGGCATTGGCGTGGAGGTGGTCGAGAACGAGGGCTTCATGACGGGTCGCGTTTTTCTCCCATGGAAGTTTATAGTAAGTTTAAACAGACCCCCGGCCTTACACATTCCTCTAATGGATATTCCTTGCAGAACAAAACTGCTGGATTGTTCGGCAATTGGAGCTTCAATCCCTTGGACGACTTTATGCTGCCCAACGGACAGGTGGCCTCGCTCAATCTCAACGACCTGCGCAGCATCCACACGAACTTTGGCATCAAATGGATGCTCACGGATCGAGAGGTGCCCGGTGTGGGCGCCGCTCTGTTCACCCGCGAATTCGGACGCATGTCCAGCTACTATGCCAATGCCACCTTCCAGCCCAACTACGTGGTGGATCCCGCCGACTTCCTACCTGCCAATAGAACCTACGACCTGGAGCGAGCCGAGGAGCTGTGCGGCGAGTGCTATCAGTGCCAATACGACTATGCCATGACCCTGAATCGAGATTTGGCGCACTTTACGAAGAACTACTACGACAGCATAGTGAACATGCAGGCGGAGAATTCCAAGTGAGTGGAGGAGAACAAGTCCTTATTTGGATCAGTTAATCAATCATTTCGTTTCGATTTCGATAGACCGGTGGTATCCTGTGGTGTGCTGCAGACACCTCGCTTTGGCCGCAAGCTCAGCTTTGATTTCATGCCCGGCGCCAAGGTGTCCTTCGAGTGCAACGAGGGCTTCATCCTGGTGGGCGACCAGCGGCGCGAGTGCCTTTCCAACGGCCTGTGGAATGTGCCCGAATACGGCTACACCGAGTGTCTACGTAAGTACTCCCCAGAATCTTCCCCATCCGAGCAGCTGCAACAAGTGTGCCTGCCATCAGGATCATTTTGATCATTCTGGTGCGTATGGTTGATCATTTTAAGAGGGAGAATAGTGTAATATATAGACCCTTAATGTCAGAGATTATATATGTATGTCCGTGTTTCTATTAGACTTCCGATCTGTTTCCATTGCCAAAACATGGGCAGACTTCAATAACTCAACTACTCTCAGAGTATTGCCAAACCATCCCTCAGAGACAATCATTGTCTGCGGCGCAATTACCATGTCGCACTTTCCCTTTCTAACCCACACACATAGCCGCGGAGGCACACGCTCAACGCGCGCTCGCCTCATCTTGTCTCTTTTAATCCTCTCTGAGCGAGTCGTCTCTCTCCCTACGCACTCTCTCGCTCACAGCTACACAGCAATGGGCAGTCAGTGTTCAAGAATAAACATGCACAGCAATAGGAGGACAGGCAGTGAACAAGAGCAAATACACTGAGAGTTATATTAGGATCCGACAAATATAATCAATAATTAATTTAAGAATATATTCCATACGCACCAGAACATGCAAAACAATCCTGATGGCAGCCCTTGCTCTACCAAAAAGCCACCCTGAACCCTTTACCCTCAATTTACTTGCCTTTGTCTTTGACCAACCTTTGACCTTGTTGCTCTCGCACAGGTGAGGTGTATTACACGCGTCGCGTCGCTTTCATTGCAATTGGCATTATCTTCCTCGTGATCTGCCCGCTGATGCTGTGCATCGTGTGCGGCGTGTACCGCTACCGCCAGAAACAGCTGAAGGAGGACCCGCAGTGGCAGATGCCGATGCTGCCCAGGTCGCGTGCCAGCTCCGCCCGCAACTTGCGTACGCTCAATTATGACGACGACAGCGATACCGATGCGAGCACGCTCAAGAAAAGTAGGTCCTACGATAAAGTATATCGCACGAACGAACCATTACCGGGAAAACCGCAAATTGATTTTCCAGCTAAGAAATGGGATCTGGATGAGAACGACGAGGATGTGACCTCATCGGAAGGTAGTGATAATAGAACTAGCACAAAGTTAGCCACGGACATTTCCTACATTAATAAACCCCACCACGACACAGGTGAGAAGCCGAAGCAGACCGGCCGTCGCTCGCTGCGCGCCTCTGGCACCGACCTGGACCAGCACGGCGGCGATGGCTCGCCCGTCGATGGACCCGATCACCACGAGGACGATGATGACTTTGACGAGGCCGATGTCCACACGGGCACCATCCACCCCGCCGGCTACCACCAGCCGCTGTCGCCTGAGGAGGCCGACCGCCTCCACCAGCAGCAGTACAGCCCCACCTTCAGTGGCCTGGACAGCCGGACCAGCGCCGCCAGCTCCATCAACTACACCCCACAGTCGGCGGCCCAGAACCGTTTCGGCGGCGTGCCCGTCCTACCCAGTAACACACAGTACTACAGCCGGCCGCCGTCGGCTGTGCCAGTCACTGCGAATGCCACGCCTCTGAGGGCAGCGCCCACACAGCCGGGCGGCCAGCCGCTGACGCAAGACAGTGGCCTGCCATCCCCGCCGTTGGCCACATCGCCGACGCCATCGGTGCAGAAGTCCACGGAGGTCTAAACTCATTTCGCATTTCGATCGATCGTGTTCGATTCGTCCCATTAGCTGCAAAGTTCAAATCTTTCGAGCCCAAAAAATAATATAATTTTAAGTACATTTTATCAACTTTGACCCCTGTGTCCCCCAGCAATGTTCCCACCTGTCGGCATGATTCACAGTATTTGGATTTGTTGTTGCTTGTATTGTTGCTGACAATCCTGCAGTTTGCCCACGGCCATGACCATACATTTAAGCAAATAACAACGTGTGTCTGATAATAGCCCAAAAACCCAAAATCCCCCCCCACACCCAACCCAAATCCGGCCAAATCCTTTGTACATTAAGCGCATGGCAACCAGGCAATTCATTTGTGTGTTGGGCCCAGGTAAAACAAACAGACCAGCCTAAATGCCATTGTAAAGTTCATCAATTTATACACATAAATAAAACTAAAACTTGTTTATAGTTAAATATATTCTATTTACAATAATGTTTACACTACACATCTCTTGCAGGGATAGGAGAGGATAATGCCAATTGTTACATGAAAGTTTGACACCTTGCGGGGCTTCGCTTTTGTCTGTTTGTCTGTTTAATTAAATCTGTCGGTCCCAGCCAAGTGTCTGTCAATTTTCTGTGATAATTTGACACGTAGGGAAAACAAAGGACGCTTTCTAAGAACATAGAGAAAGCATTCATTTGACATATTCCCTCTCAACTGAGAGTTTCTTCAGTTTGAAAATAGCCATCATTCTCTTCGTTTTTTTGCCATCCAAATCGAAGCAAATCTTTCGCTTTGTTGTCCAGTGAACACGTCTTTCAGTGCAATGGCAATGCAAACGAAAATTACATGAAATTTATAACGAAGCAATAAGGCCAAAGCCAAACACATTAATCTTCAGCCAACTGTCACTTGGGTTTTATTTTCTTTCTGCTGTTTCCTCATGGCATCGGTGCCCCGCCCAGGCACTCCACCTACGCCTCCCACCTCCAGGCAGCAGTGGGGAGCAGGAGCAGCAGTAAATGTATTGTGTGCATTACGCCAATGTCAATCAATCTTGAGCAAATTGATGGACAAGTTGTCTGTCCGTTGGTGTGTCTCTCCGCTTGTACCAGCATGCAGTGTTTGTCTGTCCTGAAATACAGTCTATATGGGAGGGAATAGAATACAATGGGGGAGCAGAGGTCTCGCTCGAGGCAGCTCTAAAGTAGGCTACTAGTTTTTTAGTGGGTGGAGTGGAAGCTTGTTTAATTTATGAATTACCTCCCTCAAACCCCACTCCCAACCAACACACCTTTTCCAGGGCCAGAGGAGCAGTCGGCACGTGTGGCAAGCATTTCGTTGGGCATGATGCTGCTCATACTCATCCCCACATTGCTGCTCCTGGTTTGCGGCGCGAATTATTGGATACGCGAGAAAATTGCCCAAGAGGAGGCCGAGGCGCGAGCGGCCCTGCTGCCAAAGCCACGGTACAAACAACATGCAATTTGATTAGCACATTTGATGAGCTTCCGAATACGTGCGATCGTGGTCGGAATGACGAATCACAAATCGTATTAAACCAAATCTTTCTACACCCCTCAAATGTAATTTGAGAATTTCATTAACAAAAAAAACGAGCATCAACATGTTATTTATTAATCACACCACAAGAAACGAATAAAGAAACACACAAAAAAATAAGAAAATAATAAAAAGAAAACAGAGAACTTTCTTTCAATATTTCAGGGTTCAATGAGATATTTGTTTATTTATTTCTGTTACATATATTATTCTTTCTTTAACATAAATATTTAACATTTACTTTAGATGAAGACACAGAGAGAGAGAGAGATAGATAGATAGAGAAGGGGCGAGGGATTGCAGTTAGTTTAAGCACTTAACACTTCTTAGCCTTTTGTACAGTAATTAACTTAAATATAAACTATGCCACACCCGCCCAGAGACAAACATCCTACAACCATCTATCATCTATCATCTAACGCCTCCCTAAAGAAACTTAAGCTTAGAAAAACGAACATTCAGCTGAACAGTTGGATATCGTAGTATTTGCATCTGTGCACATTGATATTGCTATATATTATATATGTATATCTAGATATAGTATATATGTATGGTTATTAACAGATTCCCCTTGATTAGTCAATGATTTTAGACATACAGGGAGACAGGGAGAGACTTCCGGCGTGATGGCTTAAGAACTATAAAGCTATTTTTCAGTTTTAGTAAAGTACAGAGACCTGTCTGTCTGTCTTCATAACATTACCGATAGATCAATGGAAACTTAAACGAACCTCTGGAGATATACAGTACTGCTTAACCTATGTACTCGTATCGTATTTTCATGATAGAACATATAAATATTTTTGGTTTCTGTTTTCTGCTTTCGGTTTTGTTGTACATTTTTGTATAGAGTTTGACTTTTGTCCTTGGTGCAGTTTGAGAGTTTAGCTAACAATTTGCTATTGCTGTTTGCTGGTCGATAGCCCTGTATAGAAGTTGACGAACCCATAAGTACATCCTATATATATTTACTAGTATATATCTTTGTATATTATAATATCATTTCATTTTTTTTCGGTTTTGTTGCTTGTTGTTTGGTGCCTTGTGGTTATGCTAATTTACGGCTAGTTTACGGCTTAATTAGGGTTGTCCCAAAAGATGAGAGTGTCTTTTTTTGTTTAGTTAGAATATTCGCCTTACATGGGTTTCCTTCCTTTCGCTCGCAGATTTTTGTATACAGCTCGAGTAGGAGTATCGTTACACACAGAAAAATGTTCAGCCTAAGAAACCATCACAAAAGTAGAATCGTAATAAATACATATTAACAAATATCGCTTTTAAGCATCCATAAAGGATCACACACACGTACAGACACGGAGATAGTTTAAATATTTTTACAGGACCATTATCTATAGATATCTGAAACGAGAAAACAATTTAGAGATTTTGACTTAGAAACGGAAACTAAAAGCTACACAAAATGGAAATATAAAGACTCTTATGTCGGTCACGTCACGCACTACCCACCCTCCCCCTCCCCGCGCAATGAATGCGATGCGGAGGAGAAATCAGAGCCATGTTTGTTTGTTTGCTTAACGCCCGTTTGGCTCCCGTGAGCACGCAATTCAATTTAACCCTTCACGCCCAATTACGCCGCAAAGCCGGGCCCGTAGCCGTACGGAATACACGGACACCCAGAACCCCGAACCACGAACCAGACCCAGAGCTAGAGCCGGAGCCAGAGCCAGAGCCAGAGCCAGTAACAGTGTCAATGTCAAAAGTTGGACTTTGGCCATATGGAAAGAATAGAAGAGAACAGAAGGGAGAACAGAACGGATAACGCAGAACTTCTAGTTGGGGCCTTGTTTGTTATGCCAACTGCGTTTGAGGATTGGTAGGTAGGTAGGTGGATTGTGGGCCATATAAAAGCCACAAAACACTAAAAACTACAAAGGCGCAAACAACTTTTGATTGCCAAAAACTGGCCAACGTATGCCTGAGACCCTGACACCGGTCCGATCTGCTCCGTCCTTTGTTGGGAAATTTTCAAAATTTCAATCACGTAAGCAATTCCCTGGCCCGCATTTTCGCTGTTTTTTATACCCGGTGCTCGAAGAGCATAGGGTATATTAGATTTGTGGTAACAGTGGATGTGTGTAACACCCAGAAGGAGGCGATTCCGACCCTATAAAGTATATATATTCTTAAACAGCATCAAGAATCGAGTCATGTCTATCTATCCGTCTTGTTTGACGCCTACTTCTTAGAGACTGTATGAGCTAGAGCAACCAAATACCGCAGAACCAGACTGAACAATCTGAATCAGATCGGATCATTATTATATCTAGAAGGAACAAATGAAGTTGCAGTGGCTTTGTTAGCGTCTCTCTCTCACACACTCTTCGTCGTGCAATGTGTGCGACCTCCGGCGGAGGGGAGCCTACTGACTGAGTATAGGGTATAAATGTAGAGTCGCGGCCGTAGCTGCGACTCATAGCATTCCCCCTCGTTTTTTTGGTAAAGTTAGTTTTAAGGTTTGCCAGAAAACAATTATTTATAGCATTAGAGGAACAGTTTTTATTATCTCAATGTCGATGTCGACGTCGGTTTCGGTTACAGTTTCAGTTTCCTTTTTGCGGTTTGGCAAGGTTCGATTTTCAATTTGCGTAAAATGCAAGCGGGAGATGAATAAATGAATCATTTGGCAGTGAATGAAAGTGGTGAAGGGTAGGGGGAAACGAGTGATTCTGTGGATTGTATGGTAATTGCACATGCATGTTAACCCCAAAGCCGCTGACAGCAGCATCTCCAGGACCTGGCCCCTGCCCCTGACCCTGCCTGTGACTCTGCCCCGCTCCTGGCCCTGCCCCTGTCGACACGCTAAGCAATTTAACAATTTTACAGACAATTAAACAACAACATGCTGCTGTGGATGGGATGTTCCATCCTGTAGTCCTTGGTTGTCCTTCGGCCGAGCTGTCATTGAATCGACTACGACGACAAAATGGCTAAAATGTACTTGCATCTAGTGCTCGGTTGTCCTCAACCTCCATATCCATGGCTCTGGCACATAAAATATCGATTAGTTTAATGTGCAAAAATAGCAGCAAGTGTTTCTTTGGGGGTCATCTCCTCCTTGCCCTCCCGTCTACCCAGCACATGTACGAGTGGAGAGACATTTTCAACAAATTGAATTAAAATTGTAAATATCGCATCGGAGGACTGCCTCGAACTTTATTGCCCCCCCCCCCCACACACACACACACACACACACACACACACACAAATCAAATGCACACAAAGGTGAGCAAAATGTGGGTAGGGACAGGGAATTTTAGCAGGGACTGTGTCTGCCAAAGTTTACGCCTTTTGTCGTGTGGAATAAAAAAGAGAGAGCAAATGCCATAAAGGAAGCAAGAAAAGCTGAAAATAGCGCAGAAAACTGGAAACGGGAAACGGAAAAAGGGACGAGGGAAAAGCCACCGATACTGATGTTGCAGGCGTATCGAAGATAGCTTTGTTTTCCCCATTTTTTTGGTCGCGCAAATTGCATTCCATTCAAAAAAGCATAAACTTCCCGGTCACACACTCGATTTGCCACACATTTTTTTTTCGCCATGTGAAAAAATGCGCACTCGTATTTCAATTGAAGTGTAAAACGAATATGGGACTATTGCGAGAGTCCTTTACGAACATAAAGTCTCGAGGGCCTTAAAGTTGCTTTAGGGATGCTGTATATTTTCTTTGAAGTTATTTTTAATCAAAACATTGCCTCATATACATCCATACATATCGTAATGAAAACAAACGCATCATTTATACTTATTTTTTAGATCCGCAAATGGGTATGATAATACAAAATCCATTCGCTTGGCTCGGCATTTTAAGTACTGGCATATACGGCCATTGAATGGGTATCTTCTGCCCCGATATGGCACACATTATCGTTAAATGTCGGCAGCCAGACAACAGCCAGTTGGCATGCAACTTGATGACTGGGAAGTCGGCAGGAATTTTGATGATGCCATTCAACAGAAGTCGAGGCGAGAGTGTGGGAGGACCTCCTGTGCGAGTGCGAGTGTGAGTGCGAGTGCTAGTATGTGTGTGGGCCCTAACGATGGCTCGTTAGAAATGGATTAACATTGATTAGTTCTTATGACGGCAGGCACAACGGCACGCTGAACACACAGAAATTTGTCTAATTAAAGGTCTACCCGCAGAATAAATTGAAATTTTCTTTGAATAAATCTCTGAGTCTCAGAATGTGGTTCATTCTTTCGGCAATAAAATATCAAATCTTGAAGGGTATAAAAAAACAGAATCTGTACCCATAAAATTTGCTTTCTTTGGGGCCTTTCCGTTGAACCGAATTCCGTAAACGTAATCCTGCTTTTCTTCCTTTTACTTTTTTTTTTACTTTTTTCTTTGCTCATAATTTTCTTCTTTCATTTTTCCTATTTAGTCTTATTTATTCTTCACATCCGGCCCATTTGTACAGGAAGTTGCTGGGGATATTCGGTTGCTGCCTTTTCGCTTGGGCTCGGCTCGCTTTTCCTGGCTTCGATTCGCTTTTCCTGGCTTCGCTTCGCACTTTAAAGAGCTGTCAGGGTGGATGTGGAATTGGGTTGCCCTATCGATGAGGATTGGCTTTCCAATTACGACTCCCTGCAGCTGAATTCTAATTAATTTTAATGAGTGGTTGCCTCAACTGCAGTTCAAGTTGCATGTGGCTCCTTCAGTTCCATATATTTCAATTCAAGAGTGGGGGGGTTCTGTAATTCATCATACATCAGACAGATACAAACTCCATAACAAAAGGCGAGTTTTCTTTACATTTCCGCTTCAATGGCATCGCCATCGACCTCGCACAATTTCCGTTTCCTGTGTGGCAAATACACAAATCCGGCTCCAGCGAAAAACCCAATCAAATAAATATTTACCCATCTAAAGACAGCATAAGCTCTTATGCGACAATTGGGCGTGGCATTCAAGGCCAGGCGTCTTATTAAAAATTTAGTTGAAATTGCCAGTGACAGGCGTGCAAAGTTTGTCAGCTGCAGAGAAAGGTCTCGCTTTCTCTCATTAAAAATTCATAAAGATGGAAATTATGATTGCGATGAGCCGACGACAAAATGTCAGAGGCAAAGGCTTCCCCAGACTGCTGCTGCTGCTCCTATCCTCTGTCTCCGCTGTGACGGAAAACCCCCGAGAGATAACTCCTAGCCCAAGCAAGCTCCGAGGACGTAATGATTATGGAGTAATAATGCTGGTGACACTGGCACAAGGCGATAATGAGAGCAGAGGGAGGAACGTTGCGCATACGCCTCGTTTACCCCAAAAGAGTTAAGAGCCTGCTCCAATTCCATGGAAATTACTCACATGTTGGCACAAGGAACTCTGCAACCTTCATTGAATTATCTCCCCACAAAAGCAACTGGCAGCCACGTGTCTATGTGGTTGGAGTCAACTTTTTGGCAGACCGGACATAAAAGTTTTCCCATCTAGGCTACTCTCTCGTCTGTCGGTTGTTTGGGCCAGAGAGGGACCGACGTTGTATTGTCCTTTCTGGGGCCTAATTATTAAAGGATGTAGGGCCCGCTCCAAGCAACTGCTTTCGAAGGGTAATTTAACTGCATCAAAGAAGGACGACTGGTACTCGTACCGGATGGGAATTGTCAGGCACAGATCAACATTTGTCTGGCCAAACATTTGAGGCGTGGCTTAATCGAAAACTCGTCACTAATTTCAATTAAAGTTGGAGCGCAGGCAAACAAGCAGAAAATCGACATTCAACTGCAGATTGCAGACAGACAGACAGACAGCCATGCAGAGAGAAAACGCACTGCTTTGCAACAACATTAACCGACATCCTCTGGCAGCCGCAGACAGGTCCTAGGCAAACAGAGAACTTGGATGTGGTATTCATTTGCATAGCATGGCATGCCAAGGCGAGGCATGCAGCAGTTGCAGCCCTCCTCTAAATGCTGCCCCGTCGACAAATCAATTTGAGGCGGACTTACCATACAAATTTGAACATCGATTGTTGTTTGTACAGCTCTCCCGGGAATGGGGAATGAAAGATGGAGCCATTCCAAACAGAAGGTTATTTTGTTCATGGGTACCCATCGTTTTGAAATATGGTTGTAACTTGTTACCCAACACTGGAGTCCAACACTGCCAAGCTGCTACAAAGAATTAATAATTTTGACACTAGTTCTGATTTCTTAAACTAAATTGTTGGCCTTTGGCGCTTTTTTGTGTGTGTGCAATGCTAATTAATTATGTAAGTACATTATCGTAAAAGGTTAAGAAATGGCGTCCCGTCTTTTCTTGTAACTGCCTTCCACATGAGATGGTTTCTTCGATGCCGCTTGTTTGGTGCTTTTCCTGTTTGCTCATCTTAAATATTTGTTTTGAAAGTATGTGTTAAACTCCCCGTATCTTTTCTATGGCTTGCGGTCTTTTGGCTTTTTGCTGGCCGAAAAGCACACGAAATAACTGCCGACAAACAGGCTCTGGATGGGCTACGGAGTGGGTGCGGGGGCAGGGTTTTCCGTTGACAAAATCCCTTGGCAGCAGCCACAGCCAAGCCGAATCGTGGAGAGATATATTTAACTGTTTGGCATATTATGGCTTTTATATTGAGTTGTTTTGGACTTATCTAGTTTACGGCCAACAGGCCACGCGGGAGTGGGAGTGGGACTGGGAGTGGGAGCATGCCATTGAGCCGAAAGGATTGGCCGAACAGCAGAGCGAACAAATACCGTCGCCTCTTTATGGCTGGAATTAAAATTTGTTTGGAACTGCTGCCGAGATAAGGCCCGAGGCCCTGGCTTCAACTTCAACTAATGCCAATGGATCCGAGCAAATAGCCAGATAATGTGGCATGAATTACGAGTACGGTGGATGTATGCCGTGCGGCAGCTGAAGGAATGTAAATCATTTGTAAAGTGACTTGCCTAAGTGGTTGGGCGTTGGGAGCTGGGAGTTGGGCTTTGCGTTGGCCTGAATGCAGTAGGACCTGCAGAGAGCATTAACATAAATTACCTTGCAACACGATCCGACGTCTCTGACTCCAGCCGCAACGTGCCACCAGCAACAATCACAAGCACACACAGAGATACTCAGACACAGATACACATGCAGGACACACAGATGCAGGCAGGACAAATACAAAGTCATAGAAATGAAGTGGTTAAGTGGTCGACTTGCAGGACCATACAGACAGAACAACAGACGGACAGACGGACAAGACTGACACACAGACACGTAGCGCTTGCTGTGTGGCAACTTTACAGGATGTTTCAGCAGCAGCAAGACGAATCTTTGCACATTTCCTATGTGTCCAATGGGGTCGCACTGGCTGCCCCGCCGGCCCCGGAACCAGCACCAGCACCAGGCCCTGCTCCGGCCGACGAGGTACGTGAGACACTGGCATGGGCGCCCAATCTTTGACTGCTCGCACCCGGCGCCCCTGTCGGCGTGGTGGGCTGGAGGAGCGGCGAGTCCAGGCTTCCGTTGCCGCCGGCTGTGGCGCCGCTGCCACTCGCCCCCAGACTGCTGGTGGCACGCGTCAGGAACCAGCAGTCCATGGGCGTGGGCTTGCCCTTCATGATAACCGGGCCGCGGTACTCCAAATGAAATGAATCATCCTGGTTGATCGCCTGGCACAGCAGTCTGCAAGGAGAAAGAATCCAAAAACAGCGAATGAGTCTCATGTTGAAGGAACGGAAATAAAAGGAATGTCCCCTGCCGGAGGAACGGAAATAAGAGGAATGTCTCATGATGGAGAAGCGGAAATAAAAGGAACGACTCCCATGTTAGAGGTGGGGAAAGAGCTGTGAGTTATGTCAAGGAGGCGTGTCCTAAAAGGCTATAATGCACTGCGGATGATGCATTGCACGCGGCGTCGGTCCCTGCATCTCTCTCAATAAATTGCTGCCATAATTTCTCCCTGTGCGACACTCTGTTGTTAAACTTTTTGTTTATTAGATTGCATCGCATCTCATGGAATTATGTAAATTCGCCCGGAAATATGGATATAGTGTGTATATCCGCCACGGAGCCACGCAGCCCCATATGTAAACGCCCATGAAATTTTGGTGAAAACGAAAACAGAATAACAAGTACAGAGCGGGTCTTCGATGTTACGACTTTGGGAGTACCTAGTACTCCAAAAGCTATGTGTGTAAATGGATTTCATTGGAGTACGAAATGTACATATACATACATATGTATATATTTACATAATTTATAAAGTTAATAGTACTTGTTGGTGTCTGTGCCACATATTCCCTGTCTACCCTTGAGTTCTACGCGCAACGCGCATAAAAATGTCGCCAGGCTCTCGCCTCGGACGCATTTCCGTTTCCGCCACGAGGGGCCGCATCGCTGTTGCTGCATGTGTGTCTGTCTATATACATATATGTATATGGGTATACGCTTGCACATGTGTATATGTGCACTTATTTACATCGGATACGAGTACTCTTTTGATTGCATACGCATTTAATTCAATTCATTTGCAACATTTGCCACATTCGACGGCCTGCATATGGCCACAATACGGCGACCGCCTTTTTAATTAGCGTTGAGCTCTGCCTCCATTGTTCGGAACAGATCAGGTGGGCCAAGGAGGAATATCCACAGGGGATAATGAAGTGCACTTAATTATGAACCCTTTGGAGACCGGGACCACTGGATTGGGGTCACATTTTATTTTATTTGCATGTGCGATTAAGTCGAAGCAGCCGAAACCTACATCATGTCCGGGTATCATCTCCCTTCTCTGGATCTCTGGGGGTATGTTCTTAATTACTGTTTATGACTGTGCTTAAATATTTACTCAACGCTTAATTGTCTGTCCAAATATTAAGCGTGCAAACAGTGCCACGAATGTTCCGCAGAGGCAGAAAATGAATAATTTATGTGGCAATTGATATGTCGCCCCACCGACTCCTAAGAAAAATACGGAATATTCGTTCCACAAAAGCAAACAATGCGCCAAGTAAATATTTTCCATGATGATTGTTATTTGAAAATATACAATACATTCGCATGAATACCATTTTATTTGGTTAAGCATTAAAAAAACAATAGAAAAGTGGGAAAACAATTTTCGTAAAATAACTGCTATGGTATTCATGGCCGGTGTTTCTCCAGCGAGCGACACTTTGGTATTCATTAAGCCCATAAAAACCGATTGTTAAGGTTTTAATTTGTATCATATAGAAATTTAAAATGTTGAAAATAAATATTTATAGCCTTGGTGGGTGTTATTATTTTCGATAGAGAGAAGCATAGACATACCGATGGACATACCGTGAGTCGTAACCGTCAAAATCGGGTCACTATATCGTGTGTGGCATATATGGACAGTCGGATCTTCCAGGAATCATTCGATTGAGCTACCATGAGAAATATAAATTGAGATATTCCCACTAAACGATAAAGGGCATTTTCACTTTCATAATTTTCTCCGTATTTAAGAACATTTTATAAATGTTGGAGGGTATCCAAGCATCTAGTAAGAAAGTTGCCTTGTTTTTTCGTTTTATTGCATTTGAATTCTCTTTAATGTTAATGAGCCGCATTTAAAAGGTCTCTCTCCCAACTCCCACCACCCACTCACGCACCCCCATGGCTCTCTTCCCTGCCAGAGAGCACACTGTTATTCGAGCAGAGAGGAGAGTGTGTGCCAAGAGTGAGAGCGAGTAGGTAAACAGCTGAGCGCCCCATTCGAATTTTATCTACCGTTCTTGCCGGCAGCTTTCGTGGAGTGAAATTTCTCTGTGAGTTTTGTGCGACAATGGAATTGTTTCTTTGTTGGGGGGAAAAGGCTAAAAAATTGCCCAATTGCTGTATCTAAATTTGGATAAACACTCGACATGACTCCATTTCAATCGAATCAGAGAGCCGCACCACATAAATCCACTTGGCGGCTTGCAATCAAACACCTGTTTGTCATCACCCCACACACCCACACACACGTGATAACGGAGACTATACTTTTTCATTGAATTCCATTGAAAAATCACCGCCAACGTTTCTCGATTTGATGTATACTCCATGGTTCGGATTTCAGGCGCACCGTATTAATTTGTTTATATTTTCAATGTTTCGTGCTTTGTTGTTCTCAGCGCATATCATTGCCAGCACGAAAAAATCAATAGCCACCAGAGAGAGGGCACAAGAGAGAGTGCTGTCACCCCAATCAGCTGGACACGCAGGCTACATTTAGCAGGAAGGTGAGGCAGCTCAGCCGTGTGTGCTGTCCTCCCTCTCTGTGCAGTACCTTTACATGAATATGATCTGTGTCTCTCTGACGTGCCGCTCATTTGTTTCTTCTGTTCGGGAATTTTTTTCTAACGGAAATTTAACGAAATTTAAATGTTTGTGGGAAACATTTTTTGTGTATATACATATAAGAATTGTTGAGTTTTTGTTGCGTTAATTGTTTGTGACATGTTTTTGCAGTTGCTCGATGCATTTCAGCGGCTTGCAAGTCAATTAAAACGACAATTTGTGCGGATTCGCTGCTGGTTGCCATTGCCGCAACGCTTCTACGGCTTCCGGCGGTCATTTCTAATAGACCCGGCACGGACACGGGCACGGGAACGGGCCAGCTACCAGTGCAATCCGAGGGCGACGCGTCGCCAACTGGTCATGGACTACATCTTCGAGTGCTTCTTCGAGGACACATTCGATCAGATCACCCGCAACGGATTGCAGGATCGCCAGTCGCGTCGGGACGTGCTCGACCATCTCAGTTCTATAATCAAGGGCTGCAGCGAGGGCCAGAATACGCAGACAGATGAGGTGGCCGGCATAGCCGTGGTGGCGGCCATGCGATATCACCGACTGGCCAAGGAGGATAATGGCGGAAAGGTGAGCTAGTTATGGACCTAATAACAATTTCTAAAGTGTAGTTTTTTAATAGTATTAAGCACCAAGCTCACACTTGGCATGCATTACCATTAACCTTAATTTAAGTTGGTCTTTGACATCAGCAAAACTTGTCCTCCTTTTCATTTCTCATCTGTGATGCTCGTACTCCCGCAGGTATGCCTCATGGGCAAGTATCACAACATCCTGTACATCGCCCTGCGCACCTGCTGGGACTGGGGTGTGCGCGACTCCGAGGTGGTCGTCCAACTCTTGGGTAAGTCAAAGCCAAAAGCAAGCCCCAACAAGAAAGCAGCCCCAACTAAATAATTTAATCTATATGCATATGTATGCGGTGGAACTTCTTTCTCTCTCTCTCTCTTTCTCTTGGTGTGTGGGGTGAGTGGGGGAGTCTGGGGCGTGGCTGGTTGGGGCTTTGCATATTTTAATGAATTTTATCCCATCCCATCCCATCCCATCGCATCGCATCAGATTATTACGCCCATGAGCTGGCTGGCTGTAGGCTGGCTGGCAGGCAGTTTTCACTTTAATCACGTGTTTCTGCTAATTGCGTTAAGAAAGTGTTGCTAATGTTATTTTGTTGTTTGTTGCTAATGTTGCCTGCCCCTCATTACTGTTGTTGCTGTTGCTGCATCGTAAAACCTGTAAAGTGCCTTAAAGTGTTGCAAGTTTTTTGGTGCGTGTCTATGCGTGTGCCTGGGCTCTAATTAAAATGCTGCGTAAAGTTTTGCGAGCGAGCGAGTGAAAGTGCCAGAAATTAATGGCATGACACAGTCAAGGGAAACAGGACATCTAACCACCCAGCCACTGCGACCCATGACATGGACGAGGCCTGTCTCTGTCTCTGTCCCATGTGCCGGACTCGTGTGCAATAAAATGTCTGCCTTGTTTGTGCTGTGTTTACTCTTGCCTAACATTCGAGCTTTTGTCGTGCTTTCGGGCTCTGCTCTCCTTTCACCAGCAACATTTCTGGCTGCTTCCGTTTTCCGTTGACTTCATTTTGCTGCCAAAAAAAGAAGAAGCGACAGCGAAACCAAAAGCCAAAAACTCAGCCAAGCAGCAACAAGTGCAGCCACGTAATTAGCTTTTTTACGACCGCATTTCCATGGCCGCTGCGATTTGATGACATTATTTAACCGTCACTCTTTCCTTTCTGCTTTCTACTTTCTCCGTTTTACCAACTCCAATCCCGCAACAACCCGCAACAACCCGCAACAAAGTGGCCATTTATGAGTGCGAGAAGACTTTCGAGCGGATATTCCTGGGCGCCTTGTTTGGGCCACATGCTCCGCACTTTATCGCCGGTTGGCGCAGTGACTTTCAGGATCAGGTGAGAAAATGCAGCCCCCCACAGCCCGAATAGAGAATGATGCAAGCCCTATGTATTCGCAGCATGAAAACGTCCGAGCCGTGGTTTACTTTCTGAAGCATGCCACACGCGAGAAGCTCATGTTGCCCGTCTGGATACCGCGCTTCGAGGAGGAGAGACAGCTTAGGTGAGTGCTTGCCCTTCCTGTCCTTTGACTTTGTTGTCCTGTCCCGGATTGTCCTGTCCTGGCTTATATAATCGCGTTGACACAAGCTGCATGTGGCTGCCTCAAGCCATCCCCGGCACTAGTCGTGTTAATTGGTTCGTTTTGTGGAGGCCAAAAGGGTATATTGTCTTCGGCGTTGTCTGAGACCCTCTAGTGGGGCTGTTAATCCAAGCGGAAGGGTATCGTATCCCATTCTCTGACAGTGACTGACAGTGTGGACCCACTGTAGTTGTAAGTGAATTTGTGCTCTTCATAATTATAATTGTATTTCGCATACAATCAGAAACAACGAAACAACAAGCCTATTAATATCCCCCGGGGAACTAAGGAAAGAGTAGCGAAACTGAAAAAGGGGACCAGAGAAATGAAAGGATTTTAATTAAATTAATACATCAGCCATTGTTGTGGCTCTCCATATGGGTGTCGTGTGTGTGTGTATGACTGCCATAATTGAGTGAAAGATGGCGACACTTTACACACTCTCGCACCCACACCCACATCCACATCCACATCCACACAGAGATTCATTCAGACAATGGCCACAGCGGCTCTCAATCACTGGCGCTCGCTCGCCTGCTTGGGCCTTGCTGCTGCTGGTGTCATGTATAATTAAGATTTTCACTTCCAGGGTTGGGGTTTTCTCGTTCCTTTGCACTTTGCCCCTTCTGCTCTGCAGAGATTTATGCACATATGTACGTGAGGGTGTCGCTGATGCGATAAGCTGGAAACCAACAGGCACCAATGTAAACCTTTTGTTATTTCGGCTTTGTTTCGCAGCACTCCCGAGGATTAAAGTCAAAAATGCGTGTAATAAGCGCACAAAGCTCTCTTACTCTTACTCATCTGCCATCACGCCTCCACCCCTTCAAATCTATACACACAAACATATCCTCTGTGTGTGTGTGTGTGTGTGTGATTCTTAAACAAACAGAAGACACACACAGAAAAAAAGCTGACTGACTGGCAAACATTAAGACGACATTTATGATGCCCTCTCGCAACAGAAGCCAGGGCCATGAATAAGCGTTAATAGCTGCAAATGTGTGGGTGTGTGTGTGTGTGCATAGAGTCTGATTCTGTATGCAGGAGGTTGGACCGGATGTGAGCATAGCTGCTGCTGCTGCTGCAGCGTAAAAAGCAAGCAGTACGCCCACCAAGCAGTACGACAATAAATGTTTTGGCCAAATGCCGTTAAAGCTGCATAAATCAGAGCTCAAATAGCATATTGGAAAAAATTGTACCATGGAGCATACACAAAAGAAAGGGAAAACAGATCCAAACAAGAGTATGGAAACAGAATCACATATTGCATGACTTCCACAGGTTGATTTCTGTGACTTCTATGTTTTAATGGAAGATAGCTCTTCCAAACCATTTTAAGCCTTTTGAATTTATCTTTTATCTGAAAATTCCTACTCTATGAGTACTTGTGATTTGTACTCGTAACGTATTCAAGCTCACCTGCAATGCTTTATAGAAAATCCTGCGTATTTCTTATGCCATTTTCACCTGGCTTAAGTTATGCATTCTAAGACATATGCTAAGCTAACTTTTAACTCGGGAAAGCACTCCCCAAAATCCTTAAGTTAAAAGTTAAAAGTACTCACTGTAGATGAGTGAAAGATGGAAGAGCTCTTGCCGAGGAGAACGTCAACAGCTGGCACCAATTTGATTTGTCAGTCAGCTCATCAGCCGATTAAATGGTAAATGTTTGATTTACGTTGCAAATCAGTTCCGAGTGGAGGTCTTAGCTGGGAAAGGTTTTACTCTGTCGCTGGCAAATGTCTTGCTCTCGCTTTTATCGCTGCCAATAAAACGCAAATGAATTTCCAGGACAATTTGCAGGCTGCCAGAAGGATGGGTGGGGGCTCAAAATGCGCTTATCGTGTGCTCAGCAGCGTAGGTGTAAGACAGTCACTTCTCTGTCACTCTCCCTCTTTCTTTGTGTGCATGTGTGGGTGTATGGGTGCTACTTCCGGTTTATTGTGGTTTCTGGTCTTTTATTTGCCTACTTTTATGCGTAGACATAAAAAGCATATGTATGCGTATGTGTGGGCGGGTAGGGCGTATTGATGTGTTTGTGTGTGTATTCTGTCGCATATGTGCCTTAAGTGCAGTCTACAAGCTAATGCCTGAATGGAGACAAAAACGCCTCCAAGAAGAACGACACTGCGTATACGCAATATTAAAGGTGGAAAGTCTCTCTTTCTCTGGCTTACGGAAAGCCAGGAATGAGTAGTAGGCGAGCAACAAGCAGCTTAATTGTGCCCTGGCACTCTCTCTCCCTGTGTCCTTCTGTGTGTGTGTGTTCAATGCGTGTGGCCCATTTAGCCTGTTAGCTGCCTGTTAAAGCCAGCTTCGGGCTTGCCCACTAAAGCTGCCACAAAGTGTGGCCTCGAAAGTAGCATTTCTTAAGCATTTATCCACTCTAACACTCTCTTTCTTCTTCGTGATCCCTTTCAGATTCATTGATGTGCCCATTGAGTCCTGTGGCAGGTCCTCGCCGCTGCGCATCGCCCTGCAGGCAAATGCTCCCGAGCTGCTGCTCATTCTCCTGAGGTAAGATTCTGCTATGCCGAGGACTGGGGTGTTACTGGCGCTACGTACCACCAGTGGCAGCCACTTCAATTAGCGCGAAATATGCAAAGCGGTCGCCACTTGGTGGCGCCTCAATGTATGCAACATAAACTACAAGACGCTTAGCATAAGCAAGTGGTCGACAGCACAAAAAAGATCCAAAAAAGAGCGGGAAAAGAAAGAAAAAATTATCATTAAATATGAAAGTCGCTGCCAAAGCGAATTTGCATCACAAGGCGGGCCATCGTCTCCATTCTGTCTCATGGTCGCAGGCCACCAAGAAGGCAGCTTGAAGCTCGAAAGTTACGAGTGCCATGCACTCAAAGACACCAAGAACCACAAGAAAGAAAGCCCAGAATTGGGGGCAGAACTTTCAGATACCCTTGCATTCAGAAAGGTTCCAACCGTCGAGCTACCATAGATACTGATCAAGACAGATACATTACCATCGAACTGAGGGCACCATTCTCTTTAGATCAAAACACGTAATACTCTCTGTTTAGGGTACAATAAAAGGCGGACCAGAGATTCATAAATTTGATATATATGTACACGCCTGCAGTTTTCGGCACCCGACCTTGACTCTGGAATCGCCCCCTTTTTCAGCACTGCCCTGGCAATTTATTGTTTCTTAACTTGATATTGCACGATGGGCTGACGCTACGGCCACGCCTCATTGCTTTCCCTTTTCGCCCGTTTCCGCCTCCTACAATTTTCTTGGCACTGCCTTGACTGCTTTTCAATTTTTGATGCAGCGCCAAAAAAGATGCTTTGCATAAAGCGCGAATATTGATTGTAGGCCAGCCAGCAAAAGGCGGGGCGAGGCGAGTCCCAATAAAGCCAGAACAACTGAAACTTTTTGTCTACAAGTCATGGCTGAGATGCTCTCTTTGATGCTCTCCAGAGGCTGTAGAACAGGCTATGAAAGGACGCAGTGGAGCTTGGGTCTGGACTATAATTTCGTCCGAAGTGCTCAGATTTGTATATGAGATTTCTCTGGAGAGCAATCAAAGTGCGCTGGCTGTGGTCTTGTAACTATTAAGTGTTCATAAATTTGAGTGGGACTGGCAACAGAATTTATTGAACCATCATCATCAAATATGCACCACTAAAAGTATGGCCTGTGAAAAAACTTTAATATTCTGTGGTTTCCAGAACTCTTTTATTGAATTTAAATATTCATTTTCATATGTAAAAGGTGTTGAATACCAGCCTCGGGCTTGGTCAGATAATGTTAATGTTCGGAGGGGGGGGGCTTCGAAATGTTTATTTCATAAAAATTGAGTGTCATAAATTTGTTTGAGTTCTTCCATAAATAAAAAACTATTTTATCAAGCCGTAAAGCAATTAAAACTGATGGTAATCTCCTCGAAAGCCAAACAACGAAGTGGAATGTTCCCTTATTTCATTACTTGGACATTCTTTTACAATTTGTTACAGTCCGGAGCTCTTGCATTTTTCCCTTGGAATATTTCGAAATTAAAAACCAATTTTCCTCTACAAAAGGGGAGCTATGGATGCCATGAGGCAGAAGAAGAGTTCGAGATTCCTGGCAGGCAGCTGCGTTGATTGCACCAAGCAGCAAATTGCAATTGCAATGGCTTCGATTGATGGCAAATGTTTGTTTGGCTTGCCAATTCCCCGCTGGCCGTGCCCCATGCTTCATGCTTCATGCTCCATGGTCCCACGCCCCATGCTGTGACTCTCCATGGTTCACTTTTCATCCCCCACCACCCCTTGATTTCCCTTCAAACCCATTTGGGCGAGAGAGTGGGGATTGTCAGTTGGTTTCTGTTGCTGTTTCTGCGTCGTCGCCTTGCTGCCTCATCGTACTCTTGGACAGTGGGAGGGTATAAGGATTCTGCTGAGATGTTTGCCGTATCACAGATCATGAATGGTGATCTAAGGGTATCCAAGGCTTCGCCTATCGTAGGGCACCTTTTCTATCTTGTCTGGTTCTGATTCAGCTTTTGCGACTGCTGGTTTTGTTGGTGAATCCGAATGCCGGCCCATAAATTCTCGATATTGTTTCGCTTTTGTGTGTTTTAATTTGCGTTCGCTTTTCGCTTTGCTGCATTTTCATTTGAAATTGGCCATAAAATATAAAAATGAATGCGGTGAGATGTATTTTTTGCCACTGCCACACGCCTCTGCCATACATGCCCCTACCATTTGGTCGAGAGTTGATTTACTTGTGCATAATTGCGCATACGCCATCTGGCTCTGCGGTTGCTGCCAAAAGACAATATTTATATGACGTGGCCGAACGAATGAGAGAACATATAAATTACAATGCATATCGGGCACTGAAATGAATGAAATAAATGAGCATTTTTGACAAACATTTTCAATTTTAAAACTGACACGGCCCGTCAGCCAATGCATTGGCAGCAGCAGCAGCAGCAATGGCACACACATGCCCCAATTTGCACTTCATTTGCCATTCCATTCACTCAGGATTCGCTACATTGTTTCTCTGTCTCTTTCAACCACTGTCATGTGTATCTCCAACTCTCTCTGTCTCTTTCTCTCTGGTTTTGTGTGTGTGTGTGTACGTGTGCAAGTGACACAACCGCGAGCCATGTATGTTCATTATTTCATTTGTACATTGTGTTTATCGGGGCATCTAGCATTTATTACCTCCTGTCCCCGGACCTCGTCGCACCATCTACATGGTTCCTGCCTGCATTCACCGCAAGCTAACCAACTACGAGTACGTGCCGGCAGCCTGCACGGGCGTCTCATTTGCAAATAGTTACCCTCCTCTCCACACTCCACTCCTGACCATTCACCATTGACCATTGACCATTGACCGCTTCATCGTTGCAGATACGGCGCCTCACCGCATCCCCCGGACGGAGGCACCTCGGTAATCCTGGCACTGCTCGACAAACTAATTGAGAATGGCCGCAATTACAGCTACGAACTGGTGCTGTGCCTCAAGATACTGTTGCGAAACGTGGCCATGATTGAGATGCCCTTCAAGGTGAGTACGATAATCCATCCTTAAGGCCCGACTCAATGTCTCTATACTTCTTTTCAGCCCCTGTTGTATGCCTCACGCAGGGAGATGTTCTTCGAGCGCTACGGCAGACTGTTAATCGACAAAATCATTGGCAAGGAGCAGGTGTATGGTGTGCCCACACTGCGTCACCTATGTCGGTAATTATGATCTTTGAGCCCCTGATAGACTGAAGTCTGACTTCCGTAGTAATTTTCATATTTTTATTCAATTACTTTGGCTTAGGGCTGTGCTGTTTTGGGCTCTGCTCTGCTGTGCTGACCTTTCGATATGCTTGTTTAACTTTCTACGAGCAGACAATTTTGTGATAAGCCCGAAAAATGAAATAAGCATAAGACAGGCGGACAGACGGACGGACGGCCGGACGGATGGACGGACGGACTGACTGGCAGTTTGAAAAACGTTTGGCCTGCTCCTAAGCCCTGACTGCCAGCTGCCAAGTCTTCTGATGCTCCGATTCTGATTTTGACTCTGGCCTGGTTCTGGTTCTGCTTCTGGGGCCTTTGTCATGTGGCTTATTGCAAGTTTGCTTTTCTTTTATGTGTTGTGTCCAAGTCGGGGGGTCAAAACTTTGTCGCACGCTTCGCTTGCTCCTCGACCGCCCGGCGACCAGACTTAATGAATTAAATTGAACCGAATTTCTCTGTCCACTTTGATCGGTGTTTAGTTGAGAAGTTTGCCGGAGTTTGTTTTAATTTGATAAGTTGAAGTCTGGAAGCCCTGGATGCGGTTGACATGGAACATCGTATGGGTATATTTGCCGAGCACTCGGTGACCCCGAACGAACGGTCCCTATATATATTTGCCTTTTGTCGTGTCGCACGCAAAAAACTGTCCATTGACATTGGTTCTGGTTTCTGTTTATGCTCTCCATACGGTTTTCTCTTCACACATTTCCCCTCCATCCTTCTACAGCAGATTCGTTTGCTCTCCGGTTGTTTGCCAGCTTGTTTTTCTTTGCCCAATGTTTGTGCTGTGCTGTGGAAACTCGCGTTCGAAAACTCGGCTCGTGCATATCGGACGAAATGTGGCTGTGGCTGTGGACAGTCCCACAGAGAACCAACACTAGCTTGGTAATCAGAGAACTTACTTCCTGCCTCTGGCCGAGTCCTCACTGTACTTGTAATTGAGTTGGCGTCCACTTGTCGTGTCTTCAAGTACACATGCAAGCGACGACGTTGCTTGCATTTGATTTATATCGTCTGTGGCAGTTTCTTTGGCATTTTGTTTGCTATTTGTGATTTCAATTTATGCAAATCTCTCAGCACTCATTTCGTATGCATTCATTATGCATTGACCCCGATGGAAGACGGAGACGCCCTCTCAGAGCAGCTACATTGCGTATACGCCACGGCATCCCCCATTCCAGTAGGCAACGGTTTTTGGTCTCGGTTTTTTATGGCTGCTCCTCCGGGACGGGCGACAGCTTGCTCTATTGATTGGTCGAATTTGTTGGTGCCCATAAAAAAGCATACAAAAATGTTCTCCACCGCCGACCATCGCCAGTTGACAGACAAATTAACATGGACATAAACTTGACTTCGAGTTCCCCCCAGTGCACAGCACAGCACAGCAGAGCCGATTAGCATGTTCTTAAGCTTTCCCTGCATTTTATGACGCCAATTTCGGGGAGGACAAGTTTCTGGGGAGCAGGAGCATGAGCAGCAGCAGGTCGTGTGCCGTCAAAGGCACTTCAGAGCACGCACTGCTACTTCCACAGGCTCCGCCGACTCCACATGAGCAAAGCAAACTTTGTATGAAAGCTTTCACTGTGTCGTGCCTCAAAGTCTCCTGATTGTCCGGGAAGGCAAGCCGGGAAGGCAAGCGGAAAAATCCGCTACCAATATCCGCTACTTTAACTTCTTCCTCTAGTTGAAAAGGCCAACTTTAGTGAAAGTTTATGTCGGGTGCCCTTTTTTTCTACTGCTTCCCTCACAGGGAAAGTTTTAAGCACATGAACTTTGTTTGTTGTGCAGATTTTGTTGTTGTTGCTGCCGCTCGGAGAGCTTATTGTATGAAACTAAAATTAATTTATGAAATATCCCGCTGAGATTGACGGAACAAAAGCAATAGTCCGCAGGAAGTCAGAAAAAATTTCATGCTAGTCAACAATTTTGAAGTTCCAATTTTCTAGAAATTTTCTCATGTGTTATGAGTCATGTGAGAGCAGAGATGTGGAGGTGAGGGAGAGATTGATAAATTCTTAGAGGAAAAATTCCCAAAAGGTTCATAATTTACTGATTTTATTAGCGTTACATTCCAGTCGATATGGGTATCGAAAATATTCCGACGAGGAATTCCTTTAGCTATTGAGGGATGAGCAAAACAGAGTGTGGAATAATTGGTCTTAATTTGATAACTATCTGTCATCCATTATTTATTACAAAATAATTAACAGTTTCTTTAACCTTTTCGCCTCCTCTGCAGCTGCTGCATTCGCGATGTCCTCCGGGAGCAGAATCAACTGCCCAACGGCATCGACACTTTGAGGCTGCCGATGCGACTGCAGCGCTATATTGACCTAACGGAAGAGCTGGAGGGAGTCGGGGGACAGCCAGAGCCACCAGAGCAGCCAAAGCCCAAGCCGGGCACTCGACTGGCAAGTGGCATGCAGCGGATGGACACCATCAGCAGCATTACCGAGAGCGAGGACGAGAGCGAGAACCGTGTCCAGCTGCTGGAGGCAGTCACGGATGCGGAAAAGGCCGCGGCAGCCGCCTTTGTGGCCGCCAGCGATGGGGCAATCACTGCCGAGGCGAAGCAGGCGGCTGTGGCCGCCTATGTGGCAGCCAGCAGACCCGAAGCCGATCCAGATTTCCCACCTAAGCCCCAGCAGGACGATGACGATGACGGGGGCCCTGCCCCAGAGCATAGCTAGTGAAAACTCACCTGTAGGTGTGCTCGCTGACGTTGATGCGGCCGGGCACGCCTGTGGTCTCCGTGCGGCTGGTGAGGTTCACGGTGTTGCCGAACAGACAGTAACGCGGCACTCGATTGCCAATCACGCCTGTCACGACCTCGCCCGAGTGAATGCCAATGGTAATTTGCTGCGGGGATAGAAAATAGAACAAAAATTAGGGAATTTATAACTCGAATTTGTAGGAATTTATCTAGGAAATAAACAGAGCCGTATCCAGAGCAGAGAAGCACTTCATTGCGCTAATAAACTTTCTTTCTTAGAGCATCCAAGTCCCGTCATCAACACCCAACAACCAAAATTCCACTGTGGGGCAGCCAACCGCAAAGGAATGTAGCACGGAAAACCACCCAAAAGTTGCCACAATTACTTTCAAAAAACTTGCAGCAGAGCTGGAAAACTTTTCTTTAATTAAATTTAAAACAAAATGAGCTGCGGTCTCGAGGGAAAAGAGCAAGAAATACATATATCCAGCAAAGGTCCTCTGTCCTCGTTAGTAGGTGACGATGCGAGAACCAGCCCAAAGCAAAGCAGAGTCTGAGTTGGAGAAAAGTATATGTGTAAATGGGTAAAATGCCAACGCAGCCAGAGATAAAAGCAAAAGAGCGAAAGTTGTAATTACCAGAAAAACATTATAGAAAACTAATTGCCAAAGGCAGCAGCCCCGTCCGATAAGGTCCAAGGGCTCCGCAGATAAAAACGAAAATTCAGAAGGTCGAACAACGAACAACGAAATGAGAGACAGACATTTGTTGAAAACCATTCTACTCGGAAAAGCAAATCCAATCAGAGGAAATGGCAGTTCTGGCTGGTCCTGGCATATGGTCCTGGTCAGCGAATGCAATCCTGATGAACGATTCGGCTGGGAGTTCGGAACAAAAGTCAACCATTTTGGCTTCACTTTTTCTACTATGTTTTCGGGTTTATTAAATAATGAAGAGGAAAAACCGAACACTTCAGCAGAGCTACAACGAACTGGGAATGCCCTGAGTTGGCATATAAAGACAGAGAAATTCTCAGTATTGCTGGGAACCGTGAAGGTGCTTCTACGAATCACATATAGTAGATATTTTCATGAAGATGCTTCTTCAATTTTGCAAATTTTCTGAGAAAGTAGGAGTTTACCAAGAATATATATAACATTCTGTCTTTACAGTACAATTTTTTTCACTTCTCATTTCCATAATACTGTGGGCTAGATTCTTAATGAGGCTTCTTCTTTCTATATCCTGTAGTCCATACTTTGTCCAGATAATTCAGGAATTTCTCTAAAGCAAGATGAAGGTGGAGAGTGGAATTTATGGAGCGAACTAAATCAATTTCCCGGCCAGACCCTAGAGTATATAAAGTACACAGTGAATGCAAAAAGTTTTGCTGAAAAACCGAATCAATATTTATGGACTGCAAGCACAGGAAGTAGCCAGCAAGGCACTAAGCAAACAGCCAAGACAGAGAGAACAGTGAGTAAGAGGGAGAGAGGGGGAGGGGGGGAGGGGGAGGAGGAGATAAAGAGCCAAAGGAGAGGGGAGAGAGACGAAGCTGAGCAAAGTTTTTGCATGAAGAAAAACATTGGTATAATTGGCCCCATAAATGGGTGGGGTGGCAAGGTCGAAGGGGTACCGGATGGCTGGATTCTGCTGCCTTTTATCAGGATTTAATGAAGCGCAAAATGACGCCAACGGTGGCAACACGCAGGGGTAGGGATGGATAGGGTGCACCATGCAACAGGCTCTGTCGTCGTGGCCCAGTTTTATCCGATTCCTCCCCCGGGGCCGTTTGTTAATTGCATTTCAAGCGATCTATCAAACGCTGGCCGGTTTACCGTCGACTCGATAGATGCAGCAGGCGACACAGAAGCCGATGCGGATTCGCTGCGGTTCGGAATGCTCTCGTATTCCCTTTTTTGAGTATTTCAAATACCGCCGTGCAATGCGAGGAGAGCATGTGCCAGGGGAACGGTTGTGTGGACACGCTTCCGTCTACATTACCAAAGGCAATCAGTCAAATATGAAATACTGACAGCCACAAAAAGTTGACTGCAGTTTGTGGCCAGGACGGGCTATAGACTGAGCAAAGGAGATGGATGGATGGTTGGATGGTTGGTTGTCGCAACGAAAAGCTGGCAAGACGATAAGGTAATGGAATTTTAGCAACAGAAGTACAGAAGAAAAACAACAACAACTTTCGACAATAAAGCCAAGTGACTCGGGCCACAGCTCACAAGAAGAGCATTTGAGGACGTGTCTGTCTGTGTGTATGCATGTATGTATGTAGTTATGATACACGTGCACACATACATGTACATTGGACATGTATGCTCGCATGTGTGCACATCCGCAGACATGGACAAAAAGTGACTGACAAGCCACAAGCATTGTCCACACGTACAATGCTGTAATTGTGAAGGATGCCATCAAGTGGGGCATCCGCATTCTCATACTCATCCTCATCCTCATCCTCGTCCTCATGCTTATCCTTATCCTCAACCTCAACCTCGGATGTCTCTCTCCCCCTCTCTTGCGCTCTCTTGCGCTCTCTGGTTCTCTATCTCTTTCAGCCTTTTCCCTGTCTATTTCCCCGAATGTGTGCAGTGTATTTTAAGCTCGAGTACTCAAAGCAAAAGTGTTTAAGCCAAAAAGGAAAAGGGAGGGTAGATTTGGGAATACTCATAGAAGAAGAAGCATTATATACACTGGCAAATCCACAGTTGCATCCGGAAATCACTTGTTTAGGTGATATGACACTAGATGAATTTAATTTGGAATCGAGTGGTTTTTTCTTACAAAATCTGCAGAAAGAACTTTCCCATTGCATTGACGGAAGATAAAAACCTTTCATGGCTCGCAAATGCCTCGTTTTCTGGTGGCTACCCTTTGGCATGACAAACATCTACTCACAAAGACAATACCTTTCGGAAAGGGTAATAGCAGGAAAAAGCTAGAACCAGCAGCAGGCAGGAGGCACTGCCACTGCCACAGCCACAGCCTCATCGCAACGTCGTCTCTGGTGACAGTTGACGGTCAAGTGGCAACTGGCTCTGAGGCTCTGAGGATCCGAGTGAGACGACCCTGGGCACGTCGCATGTCGCACCCCAACTTGAATGCGTGTGTCCTTTGACATTGTGTGTCATCAATTTTGAATTAATTTTAGCAATTTTCGCAGTTTTACTACCCGAAACTTTTTACTGAAACTTTGCTCGGGCCACTGCGTGGCAAATGAACTTTTTTGTTCACACTTGTTCACCCTGTTCCTGCCACCTCGCCCCAGCATCAGCTCAGCCCCTGCTACAAGTTGTTAATATTTTACGTGCACTTGCCACTCAATCCTTATGCTTATGGAATGGCGCCCGATGAAGAGCGGCAGGATTGGACGGGGGATAGACATTGAAATTTATGCGCCATCGCGTTGTTGTTGCCGCTCTTGTTGCACGGAACGGGAACGGGGGCATTCAGCAACAAATTGCGCGAACATGCTGCAGTTGCATGCTCACACGAACGAACACCACGAGAGAACAGAACGGGACAGTTTTCCCAACTACTTTCAATGCGCACAATTAGAGTGGCGGAACCCCACCATGAACCGCTCCAGGCACTCGAGAAACTTGAACATAAGTTGTCGCCACTGAATGCATTTTTTTCTATAGAGCCCCCACCGCAGATAGAAAGATACGATACACTGTGGGATGCACTCACCACTGGATTTGAGCCCATTTTCACATTCTTGGCCATGTCCATCATATCCAGGGCCACGCGTGCCATGCACTTGGCGTGATCCTCGCAGGGGTCCGGCAGCCCGGACACGGCCATGTACTTATCGCCAACGGTTTCCACCTGAAAGGACACAGAGATTGTAATGAGTATTGGCAGGGGTACACTGGGAAAAACATTTCGTCGGGTCCTTCCTTAAAATGGAAATTATTCCAGAGAACAAACTTTTAGAGAGAACATGAGAAGACTCCTACTTATGAGACTCCTACTCATGGTTTCTCTATTCCGAATACACTAAGACCCTCTTTCTCTCAGTGCTTGCGTATGGAAATTTGACAGGTGACCCACAAATGAAGCCAAAAATTGCATCGTTTTTGGTTGTGTTGCGAAAATTGTAATTAAGTGGCCCGAAAAACGCTGAGGCTGAGGGCTGAGACTTTAATTTGAACTCTGACACATCCTACACGCATCCCCACACCCAACCCCATCCTCATCCCTACCTTATACACATTCAGGTTACGCTTCGAGTCGGTGAGGGCATCGAAGACCGTGTAGAGTTCGTTAAGCATTTTCACGATTTTCATGGCCCCGTCGGGATCCGTGTTGGCCGCACAGTATAGGCCAAAGCCCACAATGCCCGAGAACATCAGCGTCACGGAGTCATAGCTGTAGGGTCGTGGCGTGGAGTGGAGAAGAGAGGTGAAGAGAAGAGCAAAGAGCACGAAAATATTTGCAATAAATAAATGGACACAAATAGCAAATTGTTTGCGTTTTCCCATCGGATATGGGGGCTGGGTGGAATTGACATTGACTTACCGTTTGGGCGGCACTGGACGCTGGTGTCGTAACTCATTTGCCACCGACTTGGGCAGCACCGAGTAGAGGAGCCTGGACGAAATGGAAAAAGCGGAAAAATGGAAAGGTAATTTCAATTTCGCGCCTGAGAGAATCGCCCCACACCCCTAATGGGTTTCCATTGTCATTTTTCTTTACCTGTCGGTCTTCTGCTTCTCGCTCTCCAGATCGCGGAACGTCTGCTGCAGCTTATCCGTGAGCATTTCCAGGTTCTTTGTCAGCTTGTACTCCGCCTCGAACTTCTCGGAGAGCAGCACCAGATCCCTGGCCGCGTCGTGCAGCGGCACATCCGAGATGTATAGCCCCTTCCTGGAAATAAGAGACAAAGACACATTCCACATTCACACAGATAGCTCAAAGGGGAGGGGGGGAGGTTCAAGGTGGGAGGGTCGAGGGCTGAGGAAAAATGACACGCATTTTATTTTACTTAAGTCTTTTTAAATTCTCTCTTGGCAGAAAATATTTCGAAGGGAGAGAGGACGAAAGGAATGGCATAGAATGGAATGATGCCTCCATCAGGCTGGCAGCCTGAGAAAGCATTTTTAATGTCACCTATAAATTTAGCCAGCTGAAGGCGCATTTGTTTCAATAAAAGCTTATGGGCAAGGCGTTCCCCTAATGCCACATTTAAGAGCTAATGTCTTTAATGTGGGCTTATACAGAACGTAAACCAAGCAAAGACTCATCAGCTCTTCAGGCTGGTCGTGTACTCACTTGGTTAGATCGTCCAGATTCATGACACTCGGATAGCACTGAAACAATATGCGATCCGTTTCCGGTATGTACATCATTTGTCCCTGCGGAAAGGAGAGACGGGAGACGGATTAATAAAGAGGGGATGGATGGTGGGGGGGAATACTCGTAAAATTGATTTTTATGCTGCACTCTGTGGCCAGGCCTCGCATTAAGTTTAATGCCAGGACGCGGGTGCGCGTAAGCGGCGATGCGGCTTTTTGGGGAAATCTGTTGGAAATCCCACCTGGTGGGAGACGTCGGCGTCGACGTCCACTCACCTTCAGTCTCAGAAAGCGCTGCTCGTGCCGGCTGCTCATGGCCCCCTGTCGTGTCTGCAGCACATAGATGGTGTTTATGTGGGAGAGAATGTTCTCAAAGTTGAGCTGGAGATGCGGCCGGATGGCCTCCACCACTTCTATCAGGGAGCAGTTCTCCTCGGCCACTCTGTGCGGGGGGTATGGATAAAAAGCGAGCAAATCAGTGCGGCTCACTTAGCTGAATGGCCCTTACTCTTACCCTAATGGCTGCCTAATCGCCAACAATGGCTCATAGCTAGCAGCGGGAACTGTAAACCGTGGTGCACTCACCTGGGTATTACACGAGATACAGCCTTCCCAGCTTGAACAATTCTCATTTGTCTATCGAACATCAGGTGGAAGGGGAACACCTTGCAGAATGTGGCGGGCGATATGAGGGGCGCTGTGGATTAGCCAGGCAATTAGCTTAAGTAGAACTCGCACTCTGTGAGTGCTGGGTCCTGGGCCCTACCTTCGCAGAGAAACTCCATGTCATCGGGCACCTCATCCTTCTTGGTATCCACTTGAGACTTGTCCGCCACATTGATCTCCCTGATGACGAACTGCACATGGTCGTAGCGCTCGATGTCGTCGCTCTTGTTCTTCAGGAGCCGCAGGCACTTCTGCTCCTTATCGCCGTCGCAATCGAAGCTGTCCTGTGGCACGGGTCCGCCCGGTAGTGCAATGGCGGGTTCTGGACATATGAGAGTTCAGTGAGCCTTAATAATTCGGTGTTTCTTGATAAGAACAAATTTAGGGTATAGGCAGAGAACGACCGAGCGTTCAGTACGTTCAACGCCAGCACCAATTCATTCCATTCGGTGTCTCCCTCTCTTTTACCTGTCTCGCTGGCATTCTCTTGACCATCGTTGTTGTTGTTGATGTTAACGTTGGCACCGTTGCTGTTGTTGGCCAGGCCATTATTGCTGCTGGGATTGTGATTATTGTTTCGCTCGGCATCCGTGGGAGGAGCGAGGGCCGCCGCAGCGGCTGTCGCCGCGTCCGTCTCCAACTGCTGCTGCTCGCGGGCGAGGGCGCGCAGCTTCTCGGCCTCGTCGATGGGCTCTCCTTTGCGTTTTACAATGTCGATTTCCACCTCGACGCCATGGAGCTTCGATGCAACGGCCTGTAAGAGAGATATACGTATGGTGGTGGTGTCAGCGGAGGAGTTCAAGGACTGAAACTGGCGTCTGGGAATCGTTTACCTTAACTATGCCGATGACGATGTGCTCCAGGCCAGGCCTCTCCGAGTAGTAGTGCAGCAGCAGCTCGCCGTCCTTCTCCGTGCACCGAAAGGAGGGAGCCCGCATGCCGGGGTACAGGGTGCCCAGATGGTCGTGCAAGGCATCCAGGTTCTGCAACAATTTGCGGTTATTGTTGTTGTGGCAATGGTGGTGGCGAGGACGAGGCAGGCGAAAAAATTCAATTTCATTTTTCATTATGACAAAGGATTCGAAGAGCATTTGCGGTGAAAAATGTGGAAAATTGAAAATAAATCGAATGTGAGTACAACAAAAGGCGTCAAGGGTGCTGCATGCTGCATGCTGGATGTGGTGTGGTGTGGCAGGGTGATATGTGCGCTCAAGCAAAATGGTTAATGCTTATCAATGATGCTGATGCTGATGTCGATGCTGAGACTCTGAGACTGAGAGACTGCGAGACTGGGAGACTGCGAAGGGGACTGAGAGCAGCATGAAAAATGACTTAAGTGGCGATTGGAAAATGCAATTGTGCTGCAGATGCATGGGAAATGAGTGTGAAATGGGATTCAATTAAATAAACTGCCGGCTATAAAGCTACGATTATAGATAAGTATACGAGAACGTGTATGTATTGCTATAGTACCTGCAGGAAATCACGCGGTGTGGCTCCAAGCACTTGCAGGATCTTGTCGTAGCCCGAGTCCTGGCAGAACTCAAAGAAGGTCTTGCCAAACAGTTCCAGAATATCATCAGCGGGTATATCTGTGCAGGAGTAAGTGGCAGAGGCAGAGGCAAAAACATTAATGAGCTGGTCCTTTAGGGCTGGTCCACAAGTACCCACGTGAGTGGTACTTGGCCATAACTGCGGCATATGTTTGGTTATGTCGTTACGACAGCCATCATGAACAAAAGCCGCATCGTCTCGTATCGACTAACTACTTACTGAGTATCTCAACAGCTGCTCCAATTAGATTGTATGTTATTTCATCGTCGTAAATTTGTCGCACCAGAAACTGTCCCTCCATGCTGACCATGGCCTTTTTTCTGAATGGCAGACGAGCCAAAAAGAAGCAGCCATCGAAATCGAGTGAGGGGCGCAACCGCAAATATGGAATGACAGAGAAGGGTTTCGGTTTCGGTTTCGGAAGTGGGAGTGGGAGTGGGAGCGGCAGTGGTATGGTGGGTGGAAAGAGTGGTAAATACATTAATTTTAATTAAATTGCTTCTGTGCTGGAGAATTTTTGAGTGAGTTGCTGGCATTTCTTCTTTGTATTTGCTCATTTAAAGTATGTGTATGTTTTTGTGTATGTTTTTGGGGCTTTTGGGGGAACATAAAGCGGCTGCTTCATATGGCGGTCAGTTTATATTCCTTTTTCATATTTATGTTTTTAATTAAGCAATGAAGACAGAATAAAGCCCTTTGAAATGAGAGTTCTTGCGCTCGAGTCTTAAAAGTTTCGAGCCGGCTTCGGCTCTTGTTATTATGTTGGATAAATGTACAAATTTTCCGTGTTCTCTTTGGGGAAATTTATGGAAATGGTTACCAAATTTCGCTTGAGTGGGATTTTTATAAAAATGGAACACAAGGAAATGGCTGATGAGCAGCCGCCCAATGATACCATCTGTGGTTTAATGATGGAAATTATAAACTTTCTGATTGCTGCAATTGAATTTTCGTTTATATACATATATTTAATCTAGATTTCAATGAGGTTGTTTTATATACGTATGTTTAGTGGTATGGACAAATAGATTCCGAGATTCCGATGTAAGCAGTTCAAATGTGCAAGCAGATCAATGAAAGAACTGCTTTACCGTTTCATTGCAACAGCCCTGTTAACAGCCCAGGTTAATAGCCTGTTACTGCTCTCCGTTAACAGCCTGTCACTTCTGGTTACAGCGCACTGCAACCGCTCTCTAACAGTTCTTTAACAGCACTTTCAGAGAGGCTCGCTCACGATCTACACAAGGCTCGCGAGCGGCCTTAGCATATGAGGTAAAATGAAACACCTACCAAGCAGCCAAGAAGAATAATACTGCAAGCCCGACATCTACCCACCGTTAGAATCCAACATTTAAAACTCTATCCACCCTTCTACAAACAACTAGTGAAAAGAACTGCTTGAACCATGCCCGAAAGCAGTTTAACAGAAAGCACAGCTTGCAGGCTCACTGCTTTCTCATAATATGGCTGTTTCAGCACTTCCGGTGTGCTCTACTTGGTTTCGCTTAATCTGTCTGATCTTTTTATGTGCCCACACAATCCACTTTCGTATCGATTACTTTAACAGCTTGCAAGTCAGCGCAGTTTGAGTTCAAACGAGCAATCAGTTCAAATAATACGAGTTCATACGACAGCTTGCTGTAAAGCCAGAGGCAGCTTGCAAACATTTCTCGACTATTTCATATACAGCTGACCTTTAAGCCATCTAATTACTTTTCGAGGGCTTTTCTCTTAAATTCTCCCAAAAGTTAACTCAATTTTAAAGTAAGCTCTTTGTATGCCAAAGAGAAACGAAACTTTCTTCAGGATTTGCATTGAATAACAATACAAGAAAATAGGAAAGCAGCCAGCCGCTACCCAGCCGCCCATCCACAAGGCTGTCAGCTAGTCTGTTTAGTGAACATCGTGCAAATCGACTTTATTATTTAATAGAACTTGTGCCAAGCTGTTACCAAAACAAATTGAATACAACGTGCCGGCACAGGCACAGTCAGAGGAACAGGCACAGTGAAAGTAGCTGGTCGAAAAGGCAAGGCACCAGAAAGGCAAGGCGAAGTAAATAGAAAAATAGAAAAAGAAGAACGCCAACGTTGCAGAATTGAACATGAAAATCACACGCCGCGGCGTGAGTTGAGAGAGCAGAAGAACACAAAAAAAAGTAATAGAAAAGTAGATTTTGTACGTGCAAAAGTTTTTCCATTTTCCTTCCCTACGCAAGAACTTCTGATTTGCCGACGCGTCGCCTTCTGGAGCGGTCTGGCAGTGAAGGCTGTGATGGTTGTGGGCGTGGCAGGACAGGTGAGCTGTGGCAACAGCGGAGCGGTGGCAATGGCATGGTATTTCATTATTGCTCATTTTTCAAATGCAATGCAACCAAGAAGAAGCGCAACGACGGGGCAACAACGAAAACAGGTCGTAAGACGTTGCAAAATGGCAAAATGTGTCAGCAGCTGTCGCTGAAATGTGAGTCATATTTGCACCCACTTCACGATTGAGTTGCGTGTGTGCTGTTGCAGCTGCAGACCGGTTCGAGTATTGCTGCTGCACATATTTAATTTCGCATCTTCCAGAAAGCGCACATCCTCTCACACGGAAGACGATAAGTATTTTATTTGTAGAAGCTGATTTTTAATTTCCTGAACTGCCAGCGGACATCGAATGGGTAACAGGAACATGGCAAAGCAGAAGCCTTCGCTGGGCGCCAAGAAATCCCCAGGAAACTTCTGCATATTACACACCAAAATGGAAATTGATTTTCGTCTTGCAAATTTATTATTCCATGAAATATGGCAGTTGCGGTTGGGCTGGAGGGAGAGCAGGCCATGAGGAAATTCTAAATTAAAATAAGATTTATGTCATGAGCATGCATGCATTTTGGCCTGAATTCTTGCATAAAGACCTTAAAGGTGCAGTGAAGTGAAACCAGATATTGGAACTCTGGTTTCAGCTTTAGTTAATTGCTGGACTAAAGTGCGAAGCACTCAAAATTATCTGCGGGCAGGCTTCTCTCTCTCTCTGCTGATATTGCGATTTAATTTCATAAAGTCAACACCTGCCCACCGGACGACCCTCGTCCCCGCACGGCTGCCCAGTAAATGTCTATCATTTTTATTGTGCCAGCAAGGCAACATTTTACGCCGTAAATTAAATTATGCTGCACGTTTTAGTCTCCGTCTACGCACACCTGTACCACACCCCAGCCCCAAGCACACCACACTGCGTATGATTGATTTTTATTGATTTAAATGTGCGTGTGTTAGAGAGTGTCTCTGTGGCTGTGTGTATGGGTATCTGTGCGTGTGTTAGCTCTGTCTGTCTCTCTGTTGTGGGTTTTTGTTCGCTTGCCTTTTGATCGACAACTTAATTGAAAAAGTTAATGTACGTGTGTGCCGAAGCAAGAAAGAGCCAGAGAAAAAGAGAGTGAGTGAAAGGAAACCCAATTTCGGTCACTGGATTTGGATCACGTTCAGGTTCAGGCCTAGGTTTTTTTTTTTTGCTGGCGCTTCTAATGCAATTTGTCGTTAATTCTCCCCCGAAAGACACACAATAAAAATAAGTTTACCATTAAATTTCGCACATTTGCGGCAGCATAAGCATCAATTAATTCGTGCTGTAAAAATTAATTACGCACACACGCAGCAGGCAATTTATTGCCTCGAACTCCTCTCCCTCCGCGCTCTTCCATGGCATTGCGTATACGCCCGGTGGCCCTGACAAAATGCAAGGCGACACTTAGTAGCATCCTCATCGTTTTCATTACAAATTCAATTTCCGCCCCGCCGCCCAAGTTTATCTCCTCGTCGCCTCATCTCCTCGTCGCTTCATCTGCTCATCGCTCTCTTCCTCTCAGACCAGACTTTGGCTTCTCGCACTTTAAACTCATTTAAATATTGTTTACGCTGTGACAACGACAGCGACAACGCAGGAGGCCGAAACTAAGTGGCTTAATCTGCCAAATGGCTAGGAGGAGTCGTCGGCCAAGAAATATGACAACATTTCGCGCCTAAGTAGCTTAGGCCAACGCCCCGGCCATATATATAGCCAAGTGTTTTTGTGTTTTTCTTTGCTGTTGGTTTAAGTTTCACGCGCAATGCCTTTTCCAGCTCCCATCGACATTGAATCGAATACATAATGTATATGGATTCTATGCGTATAGATCCGGTGCGACCACGGCCACGGCCACGGCTTTGCTTTTTTCCATTTTTTTGGCTGCGGCTCGCGTGTAAATATTATTATTTAATATGCCAATCGCTGAGCCATTCAACCCACATCGAAACTGGGGAAAAAAACGGAGGGAACATCATCCTCGCACAGAAGGCTGCCAGTGGCAGTGGCTCTCTAACTATATAACTCTTCAGCAGTTCCCAGAGCACCGCTCCCAGCTCTCGAATCTCGCTTTTTATGACAGGACGAGGGCATTAAACTGCTTTATTATGGACTACTTGTTGACTTTTGTCAGGCTAGAACTTTAAGTTGGATAAGTCCCGAGTACTCTGAGAACCGCAAACGAGCGGAAAATCCATAACCAATCAGCTGATTTGATTCTGACTTTGCTGCGGTTACAGTGAGAATTCCTAATGAGCAGCGAACCGACAGAGGCTTGAGGATTGTGTGTTTCGTGAGCCTCCGAGTATTTAATTGTGGTTATCGTTTGCCTGCTGCAACTTAACAAATCAGCCTGGCAGCCGGCCCTGACGTGCACTGCAAAGTTGCGACGGGCATGCGGATGTGGGTTGCATGCAACCCGAGTCTTACACAGATGCACGAACACGAAAACTAACCGACATTAGCGCATTTTCATGGCAGGCACTTAGCCAAAGAGCGAAAGCTGGCTGGCTGGCTGGCACGGCTAAGAGAGAAGAAGTCACGGCATGCTCGTTTTCAGAAGTGCCAGAACTAACTTTCAGATAGTTCAATGGTTCGGTTCTGGAAGTGCTGCTATCCCACACAATGTTCGTAAGCTTTCACCTCAATTTCAAGAGCATTTCCTAGTCTACTTACTGCACTGAAATGTTTCCCCAAGTAGATGCTGCAGCAAAGACCTCCGACAAGAGCCAGAGCACACAAGAGCAGAGCAGAAGAGAGGAGCCGAGAAACGGAAACGAAATAAGGTTAAAAGCCACTTAAGACTCGGCCAAGTTAATGTGGCACATAACTCAAGTGAGTCACATGTTTTATTGTGCACAAATAGAGGACGCAACCGCAACCGCAGGCAACACAGAGCCAGAGCTAGAGCCAGGACAACGCCAGGGCCAGGGTCAGGTTGAAACAGTTTAGAGCAGGGCTTCGGCAGATCGAAGGCAGGAAATTAACATTGAAATTACAGGCAATCCGTAGGGGGAGAACCCCAAAAGAAATCCGAACCAAAAGCAAACCTGGAGACTGCAGTCGCATATGCTCTTCCAGCTCCTAAGCTGTCCGTGAGAGTGGGAGTGTTTGTGGGGTAATCCCTGAGGCGTGTTATTCAAATCAGGCAGAGCTTCTTCCATGCTCTAGTTTTTCCCCGCACAGACAGGAGAGATCCTGTCTGCCGTCTCGTGTGTATTTGTATGCGATTAGCGTTAAACCGCTGCCAAGCCATTCACATGCAGACGTGCTATACGTTGTTAATGACGGAGGACCCTGAAACTGAAGCTGAATCTCAATCTGGTTCGGGCTCACTCTCCTCCCCATCATCATCATCGTCATCACCATCGCCATCGTCATGGCCATCATCATTGTCGTTGTCATTGTCATTGCCATCGGCTTTAGTCAAGTCGATTTTTTGCTAAGGATTAGCATTTTTACTGTCGCTAAGCTGCGGCGCCGGCCATGGCCATGGGGCGTATGATTAACCTTTAATGCAGCACCAAGTGGGCCTCAAGTGTGTCGCACCTAACGGACAGTGGGACAGTGAGGAAGTGGACAAAGGCCAGTGCGATTCCAGGGCCAAAATTAATGAATCGCCACTTTTCTGCCGGTGCCCATTAATAACTGTCCCACTATGCAGCCAGTGCCGCCCACGACATTCGTCTCCTCGTCCTTCTCCGGTCATTTATTACTTCTGTCCGGCGATTGCTCCACTCTCCCTTCATTTTTTTTTATCTACGCATGCACTGTGACATCTCGAAATTAGGACATCATTAGCAACTGTCGATGCGGCGCGGCGGCTGTCGATGCTCCTGCTGATAAATGCCAAAAAACAAGCCAGAACCGAAGCCAAAGCCCCAATCCGGCCCCTGGGAATTGGCGGTTGGCTGCTGCTGCTCCCACATCGTGCTGTGTGTGTGTGTGGGAGGGAGCCCTTGATATAATTAGTTTTTGAGGTTGGCTAGAGGAGGAATTCAGGCCCAATCTGGGGATGCGCTACATGAACTGTTGCCAAGTAGAGTTTTGCTTTAATGCCCTTAAACACTAGGATGAAACTCGCATCCAATATGAGTAGAATGTGGAGGAGACTGCAGGAAATTCGATTTACATTTACTTGTACTCTCATCGTAACACAATTTGGAATGGAATGCCTATTCCGCACCGATTCGATGCGGCAAATTTGTACTCGTCTGCCATGTTCCATGGGCCAAGGGCCATGCCGAGTCCGGTCTAATGATGGCCGACGGCTAAAGCGCCACTCAAAGCTAAAGCGTCAGCAAGGCCGACAGAAAATGGCGCAAAACACTTCCGGCTGTGGCTGTGGCTCAGGCTCAGGCTCTGGCTCTGGCTCTGGCTCTGGCAGATGCCTATGTGGAGGCTGTTGCAATTGCAAAAATATGCCGCAGGCTGCTCCAGTTCACAGTTTCCATCTTTTTTTTGCCTGTAAAATGCAAATGAAACAGGAAAGATTGCCCATTGACAGGGGAAGAGGGAAATCTCGGGGCGCAAACATAGACCGATATCAGCTGTCAGTAAGTTCTCTTCTCTCAAGCCGAGAGGACATGATTTCAATATGGAGATTTCTACCACCGCTGGCCCCAAATGCAATTTCGGAATGTAACGAATGCGCTCTGGGAGCATCCACTGTGGTTTTTAGTTATATTAAAAAAAAAACCCAGCACACATACAGAAGCAGAAACAGAGAAATGGAACGGGGAGAGAAATGATGGAGGAAAACGTTTGAGCCACACGCTCTACGGCTGGTTGGGCAACAGGCCAGGAGCCGAGAGCAGAGCACCAGCTGACCCTCGCATATGGGGGAAAATAAATTGCTTTTAAGCGACGTGTCCTGCTCCTGCTCCTGCTCCGGCTCCGGCCCCCCTCCCAAAGGACCTCGAGCGTGTCGCTATTCGCAAAATGCAATAAATACAAATTTCAGTGATGCATTTATGCGCGAAATACGTGCCCAGACACGCCCCCAGCCCCCCGTAGCCCCTGCCAGCTGGGCAGTTATTAAATTATCCACCAGGAGGCACACTAACTGGATGTACAGACATTGCGTATGCGTCTAGTTGGCCGGAAACTAGACTTTTGCGTCGGGATAACTTATTTTCGACTTGCGAATTTAATTATAAAGGCACAAACTGGGCGTTAGACAGCGGCCCGTTTTCATAATTAATGCCCACTGTATCATGGGATTATTATTACGCATTAATGGAATACTGTGTGGGATCTTTTGTTCGGTGGAAAAGCCAGGGATTATATAATTTGCTGCCGGATACATCTTGGAGACCTTGGGGGTGAGTCCTTAAGCAAAGGTGGGTTGCATCTACCTTGTAATTGAATGTGAAGAAAAGGCAGGCACTGGAAGGCAGTCGGGGCTGTTCATCTGTGCCTTTGTCTGGCTAATGCTAATCGCCTGGCCTCGCTTTGGCTGCTGCTGCTGCTCCTTCACTGCCTCTCGTCTATAATTAGCCTCCTTGTTCAACATTTTATTTCGATTATTGCACTCCATTTGACTTGAACGCACAAAGACAAGCCATTAAGGGCGAGATAATGCCCGGCCGAACGAATCTGGAGTCCAACATTGCGTATGCGCAACGCCGCCGTCTTTTGGGCGCACGCACGCGACGCATAATTCATAAAGCGATAAAAGTGGAGCACATAAAACGGCAACGGAAAACTTTCAACAATAAACTGCGGTGGCGGGTGGCAGGCGACGGGGACAGGGACAGCGACAGCGACAGCGACAGATACCAGGTTTTGGCCAACAAATATGAAGCAATCAAAGAGACAATAAGTGAACGCAGAGCAGCCAAAAGGAGTCGTCGTCGCCGAGCCGGGGCTAAAGAAATGCAATCAAAGCGAAAAGTAATCTCGGCGATAAGTGCGAAAACGTGTCAAATGCCAGAGCGGGGCAGCAGCAGGCAGGAGGGCAGGGCGGATCGGATCGGATGCTGGCAAATGGGGGGCGTGGCTGCAGCTGACACGGAGAAGATGCCGCGCATCATGGCAGTCAATAAAGCGTAACAATATTTGCCACTGTCTGCTGTTTCTGCTGCTGCCGCTGCCATTGTCGAAAACAGTTGACAAAATGGCGAAAATATTGTAAATGCAAAAAGTCGGGCGGGGGAGCATCAACTTCCGGGACCGTGCCTGTGCCGTGTTTTCCTTTGGGCTCCTGTTTGTTTGTTTGGTAAGCGACACGCAGCCTGCGGCAAAGTTTGCATTCAGAAAACTCAGGCATTGCCATCTGTTGGAGGTTGTTTGAGTGAAAACTTTTGGCCAGGCACAGGCCCAGAAGCAGGCAAATTTTTTGACGCATTAGCACGAACCCTTCCCCGCAGCCTTAGTATACCAGGCCGTGCCACCCACTCAACTCGTTACATGCTTCAAATATGCCATTTCCCCCACCGCATACACCGCACACACCACATACGCACCGAACCACTCGAAAATGACTCGAATTTCCATAATGTCTGCCATGAAAATGCGATCGATTTTCGTGGTGTTTGCGGGTGTGCGAGTGTGTGAGAGAGCTGCAAAAAAAGACATAATGCTGCGGGCGTGGAGAAGAGGGGGCGTGTCGTGTCCTGTCAATGTGTGTTCGTATGAATATCTAAAAAAAAACGTGGCCAAAAAAAGTGAAAAGAACAGAACAGCAAAGTCAGGTCAGCGGGAATTTGTGTGTGTGCGGCGCGGGGCAACTAATGGCCTGGAGCTGCCACTGGACGCATTGCTGCGTGGCATTACCCAATCTATATATAAACGCGGATATTTTTACATGTGTCTCCAAATGCGCTTTTAATGTAAAAGGATTCGCTAATGCTTAATGCCTGCAATGAAATCGCCCACGTGGCGTGGGCTCTCTGCAGGATGCTGGCTGATTGCTTCTCCCAGCAATCCCCAGTCCCATGCCCACTCCCACTTCCACTTCCACTCCCACACTCTAAATGTAATCTTGACGGGAAATTCCAGCCAAGCGAAATGAAGATTGATGGATTTTTAGCATTCGTCAGAGCTTCAGAGCTGCGGAGGGAAGGGAAGGAAGGCAAGGTAAGGCAACAACAACTCCTTCCCTTATTCGGAGCTAATAAGTCGCAAAAATATTTGGTAAACGGCATTGGAACGTGTTCTTCTCGAAAATTTCAAACAAATTTACATTTAATATGACAAGCAGGCGTTGACGTGCTTAAAAGCCGCTATCTCTGTCTCTCTATCTCTGAATCAGGCCAAGCCTTGAAGCTGGAACGGGGCTGGGGAGTGGCAGGTGGAAAACTCAATTTGGGTAGAACTTTTTCTCTGTGAGAGAGAGGAGAGTAATGGCTAAAAGCACACTCCACACTTAAGCAAATTAGTGTGATATCATTCGAGAAAATCCCCCCAGCAGGGGAGGCGCCAGTAAAAGGATGAGGGATTGGAACCCATTAGCGACTGACCAACGCATCAGCCTCGACTCGGCTCATATGACACAAGACACACTAGACGTATACGTATAACTTGACTGACATATTGACACACTTTCATACTCACATAGGGATAGAGACAGAGACGGAGGAAGTGCTTTAGAGTGAGAGGTTAAACCCTATTCTGGCAGGAGCAGAGCTCTGCTTTCTTGTGGTGCTGTAAAACATTTTATAGGCAAATCGATTTTTGTCTAAAGTGCCACAAACACGCATAACCAGCAGCAGCGGCAGCGCCAGCGGCAGCAGCAGCTACAGAAACAGCCATAATGTGGCACAAATGGTCACTCTTCCTCCGAAGAGTGTATTAGTGGACTGGAACAACTGAAAAGAAAAACTCATTTGATATGAATCTCTTTCCGTTATCGTTCCGATTTCATTTTCGGGAACACTTCAAAGTCCTCTGACTTAGGCTAGAGAAAATACGCTTTAAGCTGGAGATCCCCGGCTCCAATCTAGCAGCTTGTTTAGGCAAATTAATGAGCCTCATTTGCAGATTGATGTGCAGCAATTATGAGCCACCAGGCAGCAACACCAACACCAACACCAAGCAGCATAAAGCACTTAGAGTCCTGATTCTGATTAAGTGAGCGCCAACATGAGAAGCAGAGCAGCCAGGAAGAAGGAGCAGCAGATGACTTTAAGGTTCTTTAAAAGCAATCAATGCTGTAGAGAAGACAAAGAGGTAGTCAGACAGACGGACAGACGGCACAACTATCAGTCACTGCGGTCAGCTGGGTGTCAATCAAGGCAAATGCCATTGCCAATGCCGAGTCAAGGCAGTCTTCGTCTTGGGGCCTCTTTCCTTTCATTTCTATTCTTTTCTTTTTTAATGAACGCTTTGACAATGCCTTCAAGTGCGAGGACAACGACTGACAGACAGAGGACCGAGGACTGTCGCCCAAGGGTGAGAGCACAGTCGTGCTAAGCCTTTGTCTTGGGGCCTCAAGTGGAGGATAATGAGTTTGATTCTCGCTGCAACGATTGCCCTCGGCATTGCCTAGGGCTCTGACGGGTACTGTTACTGTCACTGCCACTAACACTAACACTAGCACTACCACTACCACTAAGATTGTGGCTGCCAACTAACTGCAATGTAATTAAAGTCATGTCATTGCCGACCCCATTGGCAGGCATTCGAAACGAAATGAAGGGGCAGCCAGTGCAGGGAGAGGAACGGGAAGGAGCAAGGAGAAACAGCTGTGGTTTCCCTTGGGATATTTACTTTACCCAGCTGCTCTTTTTCTCGCAGTGTACGCCTCAACGTTGCCATTGTTACCTTTTCCTCTTCTAATGAGAAAAGTTCTCCTCCATAATTAAAAGGGTTGTCTGGCGCACCCAAAGCAAAGATTCGACTCAACTCCACTCGACTCTTGACTGGTTCAATTCATTAGCAATCTGTAAACGTGGCCAATACAAGTGGCAAGTGACTTGCGGTTAAGCAATCCAAATTCATAAATCATGGCCAATTAGCACAGAGGAGAGCGGAGCGGAGCCGTTGCCATTACTACAGGGCCTAGGCTTAGTCCAGGACACAGACAAACACACGCACATTGAGGCGGCAATATCAATAACTTAATTAAGACGAATGCGAACTGTATACAGTCTTAGCACACACACTAAAACATACACTAAAACACACACTGGCACACCCCCAGAGCCGGCACGTGGCCATTTTTGGGCGTTGATTTGCGCCCTAGACCTTGGGGCTGGCTGCACTGGGAAATCCGTGTACGCATTAATGTGACGCGTGTTCCCTGCCCCGCCAACAGCCAACAGGCAACAGCAAATACACTCAATTAATTTATGTATATCTCTCTCTCTTCTCTATCCCTCTGCTCTCTGCTCTCTGGCCTCTGCCCACTGCTCTCTGTGTGGGCGTGACCATGTCCGAATGTGAAAAATGGATAATTAGTTAATTGCGGTACGTGGCGGCAGACAAATGTCCGCAATTTATGTATTTTAGTTATTAATTAAGTGCGCGATGCTGTTAATCTGTTTGTCCAGACGGCTCTGCCTTGGGTATGGATTCCATGGGTAATATGAGTACTTATAGAGGGGAAATTCGTTTTCATTTGCTAATGAGTTTTGGCCGACACTTGGTCTTGTACTTACTTGATCTTCTCCCATAGCTCCTCGCCAAAGTGTTTCAGAACCAGCAGCTCCAGGGCGTAGTTAACGAAGCCATACTATGGAGAGTCGAAAGAGAACAGAATGGAGAACGATTTGTTTATGGCAGTGATGTTTATGGCAGGCGCTTAAATAGGCATAAATATCGTATCTATCCGACTTGACTGTCTCCGACTTTGCTCTTAAAAATCTCAGCAGAAGCCAGCGGCTCTCTGATTTTAATTGCATTCCCAGACGGGACTCGAAACGATAAATTTGAAATATGCGAAATCAATAGCGATTGCGTACTTTCATTTCGTTTTAAATGTATCCAAAAAGCAATCAATTTGATTTGTTACGGAACGGGACGGGACGTGGACCAAGGACCAAAGACCAAAGAAGTGGAAGGAGGAGCAGCCAGCCAGCCAGACGGGCAGACAGGCAGACATACCTTTGGATATCCCAGATACGCAGCACAATCAATCGCTTCCGCCGGAAGTAATACTAAACAAGCAAAATACTTGAAATATATTTACATACATTACGCATACGTCTAGCTGGCCGAACAACAGGGCCCCGTCCTTGTGTCTGCCTGCTCCTGCTCCCCTTTTCTGTTTCTGTTGCTTCTCGGTTTCTTGTTGTTTTATTCTTTTGCGTTTCTTTCCTGTGCTTTTCTGCTTGGTTGTCTGATGAAGATGTATCTAACCGATATTTGATGTTTATTGCCTTTGTTGGGGCAAGGCGCATTGAAATGTTGTAGCAGTCTCAAATGCCACCCAGAGGCTACACACGTGTGTCATTTCAGGGATTGAAAACAGGGTTATAGAATGGCGGTTTGGAGGACTGCGAAATGCTGTGAAAATCGCAATCATTAGATCAACATTTCTTTGCATATGTCAACGTGAGGAGGAGACCTCCTTTGGCGGGGAATCGAGTTGATTTGCTTTTTATCTATAGAATTGAGACAAGGACTCTGATTGAAATGGCCTCGAATCGGAATGCCTTACGGCCAGAAATCCTATTGAAAGGAATTCATTCGTTGCCTTCCGGCCCACCTTTAGAAAGGCTTTCAATCAGAATTTAATTGAATACTTTCAATTAATTTCTATTTTAATTAAACTCTGCATTCACTTACCATTTTTGGGTGATTTTTTCGTTTCCGGTTTTCGCTTAATTGAAACGCTTGTTCGCGTATTTAATTCACTTTCACAATGAATATGTTCAAATGCATATCACAACTGAAATTGGACACCAGAATATTCAATTTATTGCGCTTTCACTTATGTATATCTGCCTCCCCCGGGTTTCCGCCATCCGACACAGCCACAAGCAACGCACCAGAGGGCGGGCTGTCCCCGAGAGAGTGCGAGGGGATTGTTCAACAAATGAAAACGTAATAAATTGTATTTGGCTTAACACACAACTGATATGACGGCTATGATAAACGGAAAAACCCTAATGAAAATTACAAAATAAATATTGTGGTCTGTCCAATTATGAATGGGAAAAAAGGGCAATGGTGGATGGCCTGGGGACTCATTCGTTATTCGTTATTCGTTATGTAGAATTGTGGTGAATCAAACGATGCGATGCCCCTGCGGCTATGAATATTTCATGAGTTTTAAATCGGCTCTTTCCCTACATTATATATTTTCCTTAAAGGAAGGACGGGTGAAACCTTTCCCCATTTTGAACTCTTATTTCTACCCAAAAGCATTGCTTTTCTGGGGCTTTTTCAAAATACCTACACTAATCAAATATTTAAATGAGCGGAAAAACAAAAGTCGAACGGCCCTCGAGTGGCTCCAGGTCCTGGCCAACAATTTCTGGGGCCATAGCCTCGTAGCCGTTGCCGTTACAGCTGCATTCTTGTTTCGCTGCCATGTGCCTGTTTGTTGCATGCCACATGCAACACGTGCGGAAGCCAAAGGCTCGACAACAACAACAACAAAACCATGCCAAGACCCGAACAGCCATCAACTGGGTCAAAATAAAGCCAGGCAAAAAGAAGGCTGCAAGTAGACTTTGAATCGGGGCTAATCGAAAGTTTGATGCTCTTCTCGGGGACCCAGAAAAGGGATTCTTGAGTGTGCGGAGTGTTGAGCTATAGAGAGAACTGGGATATTCAAACACCTCATGAATGTGGCAGAAGGCTCTGATTCCGTGGGTAAGCGTATCATCACAAAACAAAACGAAAAAAACAGGGGCAGCTAAAACGGCAGCCTGGCGTGGCAACAAAGGGTGAATGCGGCTGGTTAATTACACAAACACACATGCAAAACACAACACATACGCACACACAGCACTCAGGTGTAAGGGCAAGTGTGAGAGAATCTCGAAATTTATGCGCCACGACGAGTGCACGGCAATTAAGGCATTGCCAGCACCAACAGCGAGTTTTTCTGAAGTTAGGCAACTGCCTAGGCACAGGGGCACGGGAAACGCCTCGAGACAGGGCCTGAGCAGCCCCGAACAGAGCAGAATAGAACGAAAAGTGGCAGCTCTCTGGGAGACAGGTGGGGCATCAAGTGGGGGCTCGAATTGAGATGGGAAACTTGTGGACCTGCAGAGCAATGATAATTGTAAGAACAGGGAGGAGCAGCAGCACAGCTTCCACTTGAGGGTTTCGGATTCGGCCAGCCGTAAGGGACTTAACCCGGGCGACAGACAAAGCTACACTTTAAGTCATCTCCAGACTGTTTTCTGCTTTAAAAAGAAAAATCGATTTTCTCCGGCATTTGTGTAGCTGCTGCCACAAAGCCCATTAGCAGGAGAGTCGTTAAGGTTGGGGGTCTCTGTATCATTCTCGTTTGTCTGTATGTAAGTACATACATACTTTTCTCATCTTCCTGTCAACCTTCATCGCGGCTGTTTGCTTTGGGCCCTGGCTTATTGCGATTGCTGCAATACTAGGTATTAATCAGGCAACGAGCTCAGACAGCAATATTTCTCAATGACCTTAGGGGCCCAGGCTCAGGCGCAGGTCGGGAGGCAAAGCATCCTTCCAATTGAGCGAATTTTAATTACGTGCAACATTCGGAATTTTGAGAACGGTGCGGCAGCGGCAGCGGCAGAGGCAGTGGCACACTGTCAACAAAAGTGGGAATCGAAGGAGTCCTTGTGCTATTTTCGGGTCCCCGTCGACAAGAGTGTAAATAAGAGGCCAAGAGTCGGTGGCCAGGCATTTGTTTGGCCAGGCTTAGAGCACGGCCAAGTCGCTTCGATTCGGTGGAGAGCCTTAGAGTACGCTTCGACTCGGCGGTGGGGCTATTTGTTAGGGGCTCAAATGAAGCTATTTGGCGATGACGGGCACGCCGTTTGATAATTGCGACAAAATGACGCTTAAAAACAAAACGATATTCACGCGCCAACGGTGGAAAGTGGTGGATGTCGCTGTCGCTGTGGCTGTCTGGCTGTCTGCCTGTCAATTTAGCGCTAAACTGACAATAACTGAGTTAATGATGAGCCTGCCATTAGGCCAGGACACAAAATGAGGCAGAGCTGGGACAAAGAATACACAAATTGTGGCCACACGTTGGGGATGGGGATGGGCTTGGGCAATGTCGTGTCGAGTTTTGCAAAGAGATAGAGAGAGAGGAGAACAGAGACTGGCAATTGTACATTCAACTCTGTGTCTGGTCTGGCGGGGCATTTATCAAATATAATGGACATTCACTATCGTCCAGCGGAGCAACTAAAACAACTGTCAGCAAATTGCCGTGGGCACGCAAAGCTAAATGTCTAATAAACTTTGACATATTGGGGCAAATATTTCTATTTGGTAAACTTGGGCAAAACAGCGACAAAACACACAGCACACACACCATACACAACATTGAACAGAATACGAAACATAAATTATGGGCCTCCCATCCATGGACCATGGACAATAATGGCGTGAAATATGCAGGCAGGAACAAGAAAATAAATTGGAGCGCACGAATGTAGGCTTTAATCTTTGAGGCGGCGGCCTTTGCTTGGCTTTAAGAACCAAAAGAACCAAAAAAAAGTCCGTCATTATACACATATTCGCAAATATATCTGTCACTGTATATATCTCTCGTATCGTATATATCTCTTTCTCTTTTTGTGGGCCTGTAATTTACATTTGTTTTTAGGGCGCGTTGCTTTTTATTGTGCGATTTCTTTTGCTCTCTCACTTTTGTTTATTCTCCTCAGTGCGTGATTTATTTGTTTTGCGTTTAGTATTTTACTTTCTCCGTTCCGTAGTTTCCCACACCGTACACCCCGATAACTGGCAACTTTCACTTGATGAGTGCCTGGTCGACTCCTGATAAGAGATACGCGCGCGAGTCTCAAAGAATCCGTACTCCGTTCTCTGTTGTCTTCGTAGTAAATTTGACAATTCGCCTGTAACAGCCGGGGACGAAAAAACACGACACTTGTACCTTCACGATTATTCTGGCGGTTCGGACTTTGCAAAAATTTACAAAAACTTGGTCAAATTTCTCAAGTGCATTCTGTGTGTGTAAATATAAATATATATATATTTTTTTTTATATTTTTTTTTGCCGAAATATCAATCTGGATGTTTTTGTGGGCTTTATCTGAACTACTTCAGAAAGCGATCTGTTGTGTCGTCCGCGAAAATACGTTAGTTATCAACTTCTGAAATTATTTTCTTGACGCAGCACAGATACCGCGCTGGTCGAAAGTTGAAAACCGAATGGCAGACATGCTGAGACATGCATCGAGAGCGATAGAGTTTCCAGAGAGAGTGATAAAATATACCGTCCTACCACTACCAATACAGTGGATGTGCCATACTACGAAGCGTCACACGAGTAACCAGAGATTTCGGCTCTGGCGTTCGGGTACTGAACGTCATCATGAGCCGCACATCTTTGTATGTGTTAGTACACACACACACAATATGTTTCGAGAAATGTTTTTCTGAAATGTACCGAAATATACGGTTATATTTAAAAAATATACCGACGAATTATTCATATTCCTCCTTTTTGATATTCCGTCAAATATTGCTAGCTAGCTATGGTTTCTATGCCTGAACATATAATTTTATACGATTAAAGAATCAATTGTCTACAAGAGATGCGTAATTTAGGGACTCCTTGTTATTGGACTGTATCTGAAAAAAGGTTTAAGTGCCTCGTGCTTCGTGTATGGGCCAGGACCAACTCCATCCGCCCACGTAGCTGTTTGTTGTTGCTGCTCGAAAGCTGCTCTCTAAAGTTAACAGAGCCTAAAAGCTATTCTACTTGTCGATGTAGTTGCAGAATTTTACATGTAGAAAAAGAGGACGATGCCAATCGCCAACAGATGGCAGCAGTCGGCGCGTGCTCTTGTGGAAGGGGGTGGAGAAGCTGCGTTCTCTGGTCCTCGAGACGCGTCGCCGGTACATGTACATGAACAGACTCCATACGCCGCGTCACAATGGACGGATCCAACCAGCAACCATGGCCGGGAGTTCATATTCGACCAGGAGACGAGACGCCTCTACTGGATGACAAGAAGCGTCGGATACTGGTTGGCTGCTAGGACTACGTGTACTGGATAATGTTGGTTTAATTCCTTTTTCAACTTAAAGTGAATTTGGACCTCCTTCCATTTTCCAGAAGCGCCTGTTAATCATTCGCTCGAATTTTCCTTCTTTCTGCTATTGTTTGCTCTGCGTTCACTTCATCTCCCTAATCGCTCAACTTCCGCTTCTGGTGTTATTTATCGGTGGATTTATTTACTTTCTGCTGATTTTTGTCGAATGGCTGTGAGCTCGTCGCTTCTGCCTTCGTTCAGTCAATGGGGCGGCACGCATAACTTACCTACGACAATAGAGTTTCGGGGCAGCTCCAGTCGAGCAGATGAATACAGCTCCAGCAAATAAATTAGAGCCACTTGCATTACAATCAGCAAGCGACATCCAGGGGTGTAGGACAGTAATTGAAATTGAATGGCAGGCCTGTCAAGGGGCCAGAGCCGGGGCCAGTGTCGGGACCGGCACCTGTTAGAGCACGGCATCGGGAATTGCTTGGGACAAGTGCCGACCCGAGCCACTGGAGCCAGTCAGTGCATCCAGGCGATAGTCAGGGCATAAATGAATTATTCACCACAAAAACATAATGAAACATTGTGCATTGTGCAAGTTTTCATTGTCGTTACCGCACTGGTTTAATCGCGTTTCTGTCCCCAGAAAACGCACAAAGGTTCAACTTCCTTCGGCTGTGGTGCCCGATAAACGTCAGCGCGTAGCCGCAGGCTGACCCGAACCTGCCTCTGACAGGCCACCCACTCTGCTGCTGACACTGATGGAGGAGTGGTGCAGAGTCCCCACCGGGAGCCACTGGGGCAGGCCAGGTAAGCAGTGCCAGCCATCAGCATGAGACTGTCAAAGCCATTGTCACTCTGTCCCCCAAGAGAAACCAGAATAAATCAGGGATGGCACAAATCAAGGTATGTAAATATCATTATTGGTAGATTGATAATTGGTTGACATTTTGAAGTTACATCCGAATAAATCTTGGTTTTAGTTAACCTAATAAAGTGAAAATGTAGTTACTGTTTTGATGTTTACTTGGCTCATCTCTAGCCTCAACAACCTTTCTTAGCCAACAAAAGCCCATCCCCGAAAGGTTTGGAGCTGCCTGTTCTAGACATTTTCAGCCATTAGAAGTCAGATTTTTGATCCAATTTCAGTCGCGCAACTAAGTAAGAAGCGGAGTAGGGATAACCGCGGGATGCCAGAATGGACCAGGCATCTGCCTGCTCCATTGTGCAAGTGAAATGGAGCGTACCACGCCACGGTAGAACGAAGAAATGCTGTGCTCTCCGCCTCCAGACTCTAATCAAGCTGGCTGCCAAAAGATGACTATCTTCCTGGCTTTTAATTAACAAGCAAAAGAGAAGGCCACATCGAAGGCGAAGGAGTTGAGGTCGATATTGAGGCTGTGGCTGCGGTTGGGAAAACTGTTTTTGGGCATCTCAATTGCTGCACACAGACGACAGCAGCTCCGTGCTGGATATTGCTTGGAATCTGTTTGTGTGTCGGGCGCACTGAGACAAAGGACAAGTGCATAAGGATAATCGCATCACACTCGAGTAAATAAATTCCTGAAGTGGAACCAACTTTCCGGGTTCACGTTCACTCCGCACCCAGCCAAAAACATGTTGCCATGCTCTACATGGGCTAACAATGGGTGCTGTCCGTCCCTAGCTCCTCTTGTCGCCTTTGCAGCATATCCTTCTTTGCTGGATTTTCGTTGTCTTCTACGTGCCAGCGGATAATATGGCTCTGGCACCGAGACCCAACGCCCACACAAAAATTCTCGCACATAGGAGGGAATTTCGCAGTAGAAATAAATATTTCAAATGTTCTTTGCATTAAAATGTGTGAAACAAGTTTTTATTTTCTAGAAAAGCCAAAGGGGGAAGTGATTGAGACCTCCTCCCTTTGGGTTATTATGTCCGAAGCGTCGACGAGTGGCAATCAATGGAATGCTGGAATAATCAATGCTCAAAAGATTGTATGCGAAAGCACACACAATTATTTTACGAGTAATTGATACGAGTAAGGGATACGCCCTATATGGGGCTTCCCTGCAGATACGAATGTATGCTTACTATAATATACGATAAGGAATATGAATAATTAGTTTCAACATAAAGAAATTACCGCACGCTGTATGAAAGTACGTACTCACGAGAACATGCTGGCTCTATTTATAAACACAATTGCTTGCAGCTCTGAAATGTACGATAAACCTCAAATAAGCAATCTCGGATTGGATTTGCATGTCTTGTCATTTGTTGGTCGACTTGCCTTTCAGTTGCAACCGCATTGGAGTCCAGTAAAAATGTGATTCCCAAGAAGAGCATGTCGAGTGCCAAAGGCCAGAGGAGCAACAACCGCCTCATTAGAGTGCGGCCAATGCACAATCTTGATTCTTGCGGGTAATCATAGCCCAGAGGTCGGTTGTGGGTATTTGTTTTGCATTATCAATGCAATGTATAAATACTTATATGAGGTACATGCTGTATGAGTGTGTACTGTACATAAGACTTTTCAAAAATAGCCCGTTCTTCATCTTCTGCCGCCGTCGACGACAGCTGATGGAGGGTTCTATATTCTATAGACTGCCGGGAAATACTGTAAGTATTTGCAAGTGGCAGCGCGCGTTAGCTCTCCCGCCTCGAGTGGCCTTTGAGGTGGAGTGGAAAAATATCAAGTGCTCATCCACCGACCAGACCCGACCAGACCAGCTCAAGCCGCGGCGCATCTAATTATTCACGCGGCTCATTCTAATGCCACAAATCGACAGATTGTATCGCCAGAGCCGGGGGCTGTCTGACGAGCAGGTGGTCGGTCAGACGTGCCACAGCTACCGCTCGATCGATGATTACTTGGCCTTAACGCTTTTCCCAACCAACAAAACCTTAGCTGAGGCCCAGTTGTAAGTTTTCTTCCTCTCTTAATGGCTAAGGAATGAGGCAAGCTCCGAATCGAACTCGGCGATACCCTATCATCTTGGGGCTTATACGAATCCACTGATTAATGAATCCATTAGCCATCAGCGTGCCTCTAATCAAAGCTGATTAACTAGTTGGCCGATTAACGATTGCCTCTCGGGATTTGATTGATGCACTCTTGAGGAACATCAAGATCAAGTCTCCCCTGCAGGCCTCGGGGGCCCCAGACCACCCACCCGCAATGCCCTATATGCTAGGGTATGACGAGAGCGGAACGAGTTTTATCGCCCCGCCAGTCGCACGCTTCCCAGTCGAGTCCAGTCCAGTCAGTCAGTCGATCGCGGCGCTCGGGAGTGCGACAACGGGGCTAGCGCTTAAATGGCTTTTAAATCGGAGATCCCGATTCCCTCAAAGATGCTGCGGCTTCTGGGTCTTTGGTGCTGCTGGGCCTTCAGTTTAGTTTCGTCTGACAGCACAACCACCGGTCGGAGCACCCAGCTGTATGTGCAGCCCCACCTGAGCATCGGCAGCTGCCTGGATTACTGCCACTTCAGATTCATTCCGTTCCTGCCCTGCATCGACGAAAACAATCAGTTTGCGAGTAGCCCGGCGGAGGCCTGTGGCAGAGGCAACTGCGATGCAGAGCACTTTGAGCTCAACTACAGGACCAGCGATGGAGTGGAGGTGGAGTCCCGCAGGAATCACGTGGAGAGAACGAGACTTGGCCGATTGGCCAACTTGCGGGAGCTGTGCCTGGACGAAAGGGGTTTCCCCGTGAGGCGCAGATGTGAGATCCGCAATGGCACCACGGCGTGGCAGAGCCTGAGCAACATCACCTGTCGAACCGGCCGGAAGCTGAGCTCGAATCTGAACCGATTGGCTGTGGAGGGTCCGCCGGATATGATAATCAGATTGAGCCACCTCCTGCGCCAATCCCACGAACCACTGAAGCCTGTCGACATCTTCAGCATTGGCCAAATCTTCGAGTCGCTCTTGGAGAAGCCGAAGAATGCCTCTTTCGTGAGCGATCTGCTGGGAATCTGCCTGCGCGTGATGGCCACCGACTGGGAAACACTGCATCTCTCGGCCGAGCTGAATGCCACGAACACCCTGCTGTCCAACTTTGAGGATTACCTGGATGCCCTTCCACCCCAGATTGTGCCCAAAGAGAGCTGCAGCGTTGAAGCCATGGGGCATAGTCACGTGTCTGGGGTGAATGGCGTCTACGCTCTCATCAGCAATGAGCTCAGTGTGTTCTTTGTGAATCCGGACTGTGCCAATGTGACGGGCATCGCCATACACAGTGTGGGATCTGATCGACAAGAAGGCGCCTCCCCACATGCGGCAGTCTTTGGCTACAGTCCTTTGAGTTCATCCGAGAGCCTGGAGAATATCAGAGCCAGGAAGGGGCTGGAGACAGCAGCCTTTGTGCCAGAACCACTGTGGAGATCGCTGAAGCAGAAGGGAGCCACATACCTGGTCTTCAAGGTCTACACACGCGATTCCCTCTTTATGGAAACGGAGAGCAGCGTGCGCATTCCGAGCAGTGCCGTCATATCCATATCCATTCCTGGAATGAAGGGTGAGAGTGGTCTATTTTGATCCGCAGTTCTTCGAGTAATATCCAACTTCTTCCTGCAGATAATTCCCTGCCTCTGAAGCTGCCGTTTTTCTTGCGCAATGGAAACACACACTCCTCCCTAATGGCGGGTGGAGGGTGTGGCTACTGGAACTATGAGACCTGGCTGAGCGATGGGATTACCACCTGCAGCAATGGCAGTTCTGATCCCATCATCCTCTGCCATGCCGATCACCTCACACAGTTCTCCTTTCTGCTGGGCATCAGCAGGAGTCAGACGGGTGTGGACCAATACGAGGATGATCGAACCTTGGACATGATCACCAATGTGGGACTGAGCCTGTCGCTATTCGGACTGCTGGCCATCTTCCTGACTGCGGCGCTCTTCAGGCGCTTCCGGCGCTTGGCCTCCACCAAAGTGCTGCTCAATCTCTGCCTGGCATTGGCTCTGCAGACACTGCTCTTCATGGATATCGGCAAGGGGGAGCTGCTGCGGCTAGTGCAGTTCGGGGATAGCTGCCTGATTGGGGGCGCCCTCATGCAGTACTTCCTGCTGGTCGTCTTCAGCTGGATGCTCATCATCGGCTTCCTGCAGTTCAAGCGCTATGTGAAGGTCATTGGCGTCACCTATCCCAGTCATTATATCTTCATATCCGCCCTGGTCGCCTGGACCTTGCCGCTGGTCCCCACCCTGTTACTGGTTGAACTGGATCCAGCCTCGTACAGGCCCCCCCAAGAGTCGCCAGATATGCCGCCCACTTTCCTGTGCTACCCCTCCGGCCACGGTCTGTACCTTGCCGTGGTCCTTCCCATTGCTCTGGTGACACTGGCCAACGCCCTGATGGTCGGCTACATCACCTTCAGCGTGTACCGAGCGCTGAATACACGAGGCCAGCATGTGCTCCAGCAGCTGCGGCTTTTTGTGCTGCTCTTTTTCCTGTTGGGCCTCACGTGGATCTTCGGATTCTGCAGCTACTTCCAGTGGGGCAGAGCCTTCTCCTACCTGTTTTGCCTGATGGCCACGCTGCAGGGGTTCGTGCTGTTTGTTTATTTTATTATCTTTAACACAGACAACCGCTTAGCCTGGTTGCATCTCATCTGCAAATGGAAATTCAGGGAAGAGCTAGACATTGTCGCACTGCGCGCACACGAGAAGTCGGCGTTCAGTCGCTCAAGCCAAGTGTCAAATTCATCAAACAATTAAGAATGTATAGTTTATAATGCCAATAAAATAGATACCATAATTATTAGAATATAAAATATACTCCTAAGTAACTGTGCAACCTTTAGTCAGCTTTCGATTAATTAAATATGAGATATAAACAAATTTCGCTCGAAGTTAAAATTTGAATCTGTTAAGCTAGCTGGATAATTGCCGGTGCTCATATACAGCGAAACCAACCTACTTGGTTAATGATTTGCTCAGATCAGACTGAAATTCAGTTCAAATTTTACTTTCAAGCGAGCGCGCCAAGTAGATTAGAAGCTGCTTGCTATGACACTCAAGAATCGATGCAGGCATCGATGCAGGAATTACAATCGAACGTATGTGACAACAGCTCGCTGCTTTAAATTGAAAGCTCGCCAGCCATCTGCTGGGAGCTTTTTGAGCTACGGCATCTGAGCCTTGTATGTATGAGCTTTTAACCGCTTCAACCGGATCGAGCGGACAAGTAATTCCCCGCTCGGCTCGTTTAAATTTATCGCTTCTAATTTATGTAAATGAGATGACAATCTCTGGGGTTTTCGGTGAATTTTTGTTTTCATAGATTATTACGACGGCAGGTCGCTCACTCGGCTTTATTGGATGTGATAGGGTCGTAACTCATAGTCATGGCTGAGGTGGGTGCAGGGGAAGGGATGGGGATCGCGTGGATGTTGTGTTTTGGCTTAAATTAGATTGTCGCACTTAAATGCCAGCACTGGCCTTAAAACAAAAAATTAAAATATCGTTAAGTTATATGTATACTACTATAAGAACCAGCAAGATTAAAACAAATTAGCCTCATCTACTGGTTGCCTCCGCTGCGATTCGCGACGGCATTCCACAGCCCAGAAGCCGAAGCCGATACCGATGCCGAACTCGTTTGAACAACACACGGTGCCGCCGCCGACAGCGCGACAACAACTCAGCGTCGTATCAAGAGTAATCGCAGCGGTATGTAAGAGCTTCCGGGTACCACATCCTTGCCGTCGGGCAGGAAATTCTGTGCATAGTTCTTTGGTGTCGGCGTATTCGGTGGCAGGGCGTAGTCCAGTATGTGCTCCGAGGCGGCGGGCATGCGGACGTAGACCAGCAACTGCATCTTGGAGCCCACTTCCGTTTTGGCCTGCTGATTGAGGGCTCGCCGCGAGAACTGCGGACTGTCCGCCTGCTGAAAGCGTTGCAGATGGCCTTGGATAATCCGCCGTAGTGCTGCCATGGTGCTTGGCGCTGGCATCGAGTAGAAGTACGGTTGAGGCTGGCGGCGAGGCAAATACTCCCGACTCTGAGTGCCGGCTCCAACCACAGCCAGCATTGAGACGAGCAGCAACTGGAAGTTAAGTGGCAAATCATTTAATAATTCATCCGCGCGGTATGAGGATACACTTACCCAAAAGCACGACTTGTACATGTTTTCCCTATGAATTATCTTTCGATTCCGGCACGATCTTCGACCGCTCTCCGTTTGGCTCAACAACAGACTGAGCACAGGCGAGCCGCTTTGGTGGGTCCGCGTCCGCCATTCTCCTCCATCGACTCGTTTCAAGTTCAGGGTCTCCATTGCCATCTCCATTTCCATCCATGCATTTACATAAATTTCTAGCCGTCCGAGCAGCGTTCGGGGCCCAGTCATAGACATTCTCCCTCCGTTCTCCATGCTCTGTTCCTCCGACTAATTTTTCGGTTTTCGGCGGCTGGCACTGGCACTGGCACGTGATTTATGCATAGAAGATCGCTTCGAAGATCACCTTCAGTGAGCGACTAAATATATATTTTGCAATCCAGTTTAATCGATCAACAGATTCCCATTCCCACTACCTATACCAAGCCAAGCCCCTACTAAGACAATCTCTGCCATTTCTCAGCTGACTTGATGACTGAGATCCCACAGATAGCCAGATAGCCAGATAGTTGGGGTTTTTTTGGCACAGACGGCCGGGCGACTTCTTTGGGGTGTTCACGCCATTATAATTATGCAGATTTGATTTAAAACAACTGAATAAATCAACTTTATGAGTGGTCGCCTTACAAGAGGTGGGCTATTCGCTCATCTAGGGCTCATTTGCATAATAGTTTCTATATAGAGATGTAGAAGCGTGGCCAGCTCAGAGCAGAGACTCCTTTGTAGTGAATTTATATTGATTTTTAATCACCGACTCGACTCTTTGTGCCGTGCCTGACAATGCGCATCAAAAGCATCGAAGCTCGATTATCGTTTGTCTTGTCACTCGATATGGCCGTCGGACAGCTCCGATCCAAGCTGAATGATGACTCTCTCAAATATGGATTAGATCTGAAGATGGGGACAACAAAACAGAACATAATGCGATTCATATGCTAAGTGATAGAGCTGCTCGAGACCCGTATTGTATTACCCCCAGCCCATAGTTGATGTGTTTAATGTGTGCTCGGATCGATTGAGATGTTGAAATGGCAGATCATCAATCGAATCGAATCGAATCGACCGGGCGGGGGGGTTGCTCGATTAACATACTTATGAGCAGCAATCGGTAAATGATCGCAAAACAGCTTAACGACTGTTCGATTGATTGTAAAATGGTAATCAGCTGAGCAGAATACGACCAATCCAATCATTAATTGATGTTTGAATTAATTGATTATCTTCATAAAAGAGCTTTGCTTTGAATATTCACCCAAATTCACCCAAATGTTTATTCAGATAAGCAGCAGAAATCTACGAACTCGATTTCATTAGAATGCAATCAAATGATGGCTTTTTCACGCCCACAGCTCACACGCCACACCATTGGAAAAATTTTTCCAGATCTCGCGTACAATTACCAAAATGGCTATCAAATGAAAGTGCACTGGAGCACTTCCTGCCTCTCCTCTGCTCAGCCTTGGGGTAAGACCTCCCACCCACCCCCCTAAAATATTGATGAGTCAGCCAACGGAAACGGAAATGCAATTAAAGCTCCACGTTGGCTGCAAATAAGCTTGTGGCATTAGGCAATAACAAATTGTGCAGGATTATGCAGAATGCAAATATCGACTCGATTGCATTAGCATTTTGATTGATATGCAAACTAACAAAGGGGATGATGAGATGAGCGGGTTCTTTCGTGCAATGGAATGCTAGCAGAACGATGATTCGCTTGTAATTACTATGTAAATTATTTATGCAATTAACTCAACCAACTCCAGAGCGAGAAGCTCAAGCCACGAACCGTACTCCGAACATGACCATCAGCCATACATCCATATTGATGAGGGTCCTTTCCGGCTGAGCACACCGCTTATGAGCACATATGTAAAATGTTTGTCCACATACCATTCTCCATAATACATAATACATATTTCATATGCCATTCAAAAGCAGCATCATAATCAGGGCAGGAGTACGGGAAAGCAGCCATCCATTGGAGCGAGTCCAGCTGCCGTTGAGTGCTAAATCCTCTGTCGCATATGTTTGGGGAGACTCCCCTGTCAAAAAGAACAAAAGAAATAACATACAAACGAAAATGGGATCCTGGCTGCGGGAGTCGCATGTACTAATACCCCTTTTTGGTGGTTTTACGTTGTACAAAAATCTAGGAATATGTGAGTTATATATCTGCCACTCTGCAAAGTAGGGGGACTGACATAACCCACCTACATTTATATAGTCTGTTAGGATGGAGCTGCTGCTACAATCATCTGCCTCGCATCGTATTACCCTCTGCTAGGGCATCAAAAGAGGGCCACAAAAGTTGGCCCAAATGTCCAGAACTAAATCCTGAATGCTACGTAATGAGTTTGATGGGCTTTTGAACTAAACTAAATTGAAGACCGGCATTTTATTGGTATTCCCACTCTGATTCCCATCTCCATACCCATTTCGATTCGATGCTGATGATGATGATATGAGCGGAGACTAGCAAATGGGAATCCGCACATGGGGCAGGCCGAAATCGTGAAATAAGAAACGTAGCGTGGATGCAAGCAGCAAATTGAGTTATGGTCTCCGTTGCCTCATATTTTATGCATGACAAGGGCAAGCGAATTGCTTTCCAATCGACTTGGCGCACTCGAGAGCCGCTCCACCTGCTCCTCCGACTCCCCCAGCAGGGAGTGTCCTTGTCCTTCCTTCCATCCCGAAGGGTGCGTCCAGACAGACCGACCCATTATCCTCCAGTTATCGGGATCGTCCAAATGGATCATCGATTATACTTATATTGCACAGTCACGACATTCCCAATTCCATTGCCGGCATGCCACTTTCTTATGGCCTGTCTGCCTGTCTCTATTTGGGGCTAGTGTAATTAAAGGTTGAACAAACTTTTACCGAAAAACTAATTAAAATAGTTTGCCTTTTGCTGCAGTCAATTGGCAAACTGGCAGAGCCTGGCATTTTGGAGCCTTGAGTTGTCTACTTTGACATTAATGAAGATGCCACAATCTCCCAGAGGTCGGAGGAGCTCTGCCAGAAAGCTAGCTTTACCTTTGACCTTTCAACCTGTACATAATTTATGCTGTTTGGCCTTCTTCCTTCTGCCTTCTGCCTCCTGCAACTGTGCCTCTGCCTTTGCTCCGACTGCACAACTCCCAGCTGGCAATCATTCATCATAATACAAGAATGAGCCAGAAATTTGCAACTGACAGCAGCACCCCGCCACCCCACTACTGTACCCCGGCAGCAGTGCAAAAATAAAAAGAATTTCTGCATATTTAATAAGTTTATGCGCTTTGTGCAATAATCCCCAATGCCACATATACATTGCGGCAAAAAAAATGAAGATAAATGTCGGGTAGAGTCCAGCGCTCCATCATTTTATGGCCACTATAGCTTTTCGTAGTTTTTATAATAGACAAAAAATAATAAAATCCTAGATGTGGGGCATAATTTTGGACACCAGTGTGCCAGAGAATCCAATGTGGGTCTCTGATATATTTAGTTGTATGCAAATTCCGGGCTACACATTCTCATTTTGACGCAATTTCCCTGGGGCCCTTTTGATGCGGTGTGGCTTTTAGCGGCTCCTGCGGCTTGTGCATACGTCAGATATGCAAATCCAGATACAGTTTCGTCTGTGTTCCGGTCTGTTTTTACCTTTTTGGACCCCAATCTTGTGTGCCTCTTCGGTATTTCAGTTGGCAAGGCACAAGTTGTGCGCTGACATGCAATAAACCCCATAGTTTCTGCTGGCTCCCTTTGGGCACACCTGGAACTACTTTACATTACGGATGGAAGCAAGGAGTGGAGCAAGGAAGATACATTGTCTGAATATACAATGCAAATGGCTCTCAGTGTATTTCTGTCGGCGAAAGTCTCTTACAACAATATTTAAATATTTTTTATGTCTCACATCAAAAGATGGCACTTATACACTGCGCGCTCATATATATTGCTGTGCCACTCCGCCACTGAGGGGAATATAAATTTGCACTTCTCTACTTTTTTTTCACACCAGCTAAGTGTTTGCTTAGCCCGGCTGAACAGACTGTCCAAAGGAAATGGGCAAAGGCAAAGGCAAAGCCAATGGGGAATGAGCAAAGGAAAAAGGGAAAGGCAAAAGACAAAATGTAAAACCAGCAAGAAAATGGGAAAAAGAAACGCTTTCCTTTGGGCGAGGTTGACTTTTGCCTTGTTGTGTCCCCAGAGCAAACAATCGCACGTGGAACGCTGCAGGAATTTCAATTAACTTGTTAGCATTTCACGCTCTCTGAACTTTAAACAAAAGCAACAGACAGCAACCAGCAGACAAAGGACAATACTACGAGTGCACACTAACATCGACTTAAAGGCTAATTTATGTTTAGCTGCTAATGAAATAGGATGGAATTTAATGTCTGGCAAGTGTTTGCCAAAGTTCTGGGCGATAAAAGTTGGCAAAGGTTCAATGTGCCGGTGGAGAGTGCAACAGGTTAGAAATTGGACTCCGTTCCCTCGCTAGAGTGGAGTTCATAATCAACGCCCAGGTCCCCTTTTCGCACCATAAAAGTAGGCAACATAATCAGCTCTCTCACCCACACAAGCACGTCCTAGCACACTTGCCTTCTCCCTCGCCCTCGCCCACGCCCTCGCCAGTAATCGAATTAATCTCACACTTGCTCGTACTTCAGCAAATAGATGTAATATGCGCTCGCAATTATTACACTCGCCTCGGGGATGGGCAGACACGGAGCAGTACATATAGACAGGCCTTCCCTCTCTCGTTGCTGTGATATTTATCTCGCGCTGAAATCCTCATCAGGCTTAAGCACAGCGCTTAATTGCCCGCAGAAGCAGTGTCCTTCGCCGAGTATCTGTATATCTGTGTCAGCAAAGACCATCCGTCTGTGTCCGTGGCTGTGTGCCTGCTTGTTTGCCTTACATACGAGTATTACTTCATTTGCCTGTGTCCTGGAACAATCTGAATCAGACGTTCGTTGTGGTGGTGCTGCTGGTGCTTTCAGTTTCTGTTTTATGGGGCAAACAATGCATACATATAAGGCAAACAAAAGTGAAGAGTCACTTGTCCACAAGCGAAGGCGGATCCAACAGTGGAATACACCCAAAACGTACACGTTTTCAGAACTCTTTGGGCAGCCCTCTACTTCCCAGTGAACGGCCACACACTCGCATGCCTCGCGTTAATATTTAAGTTCTATTTTTGCTAATTTTTGCGTGCAAAATGCTGACCTTCCCGGGACCCCGCACGCAGGCAAATTTAATATTCTATTCCTGGCGCATTCCCCCGTCTAATAAGAATCTATGTATACATTTAATAATACTAACAACCTGTGAACCGGCACGTGTCTAGGCCATGTTTATTGCCATCGTAGTTACTGCCTAATGAATTGAACAAGTTTGAGGCAGAGCCAGCAACAGCACGACTCCGAGAATCCATGCTATTTTGCTAAGCCAAAGACCGAGGCGCTGGAGCTGGAGCTGGAGCTGAAGCTGGAGGACCCTTTGCATAAATCTTATGCGCAATTTATTTCGGACCCGAGTTTGCTTTTTTTAATTAATTTCTCTGCCGTGTGCTGTGTGTGTGTGTGTGCGAACACCTTTTGTATTTTATGCGACACCCTAATGACACTTTTATGGATTTAAATTTTGGCGAGCGAGCGCCTTAAAAGCGACTCTAAAACACTTTGGACCCTTCGCTGGCAGGTAGCTAGCCTCAGAGATGCCTAGACACGTTCCATAATGTGCCAAACGATTGTATGTATAGTATATAGGACCTAGAACAACGAAGATTGTCCGAGTAGGACTTCTTGCTGGAGCTCGCACTTCCGCCTGAGTACCGTTCAAAAGCGTTGAATGCCGCAAACTGTTGTCTGGCCTTCGGCAGAGGCTTGGGCTTGTGTTTTAGGCTCTTCTTGTACGGCCTTTCCTTCCAAAGAAGTCTCCTTGGGTGTACGCGGCGGGTACGTAGTCTGGGAGAGGAATTGCGTATACGTAACGTAAGCAAATGCAGGCGGGGCATAAAAGCAATGAAGAGCAGCGCATGCTCAGAGTATTCCACTCTCTTCGGTACTCTCTTCAATGTGCTCTTTGCTTGGCCAAAATTAAAGCTATGATTAGTGGGTCCTGGGCCCTTTGTCAGAGGTGCAATTATGTCAGATGCTGAGCGGTGAAATCGGATCTGCCAGTGCCACACAGAAACGTGAGCGCTTCCCTTACGACATATATGCCACATATGCGAAATGTCGGCAAAAGGTCCCCCATTCCACCCCAGATGATGCATGGGCCCCATTCAGGCTTACTAAATTTCAGTTTAATCTCTGGCAAAGCTCAATTAACTTTAATTATGTTCAGCCACCATTAAATGCGGTCCAAATCTTTGGCCATCAGATTAGACTAATTAATTCTCACCGCAAGATTATTGATTGCCACTAAACACATTTAATGCCGCCATCTCCATGGATTCCTTGCGCCGCAGGTGAAGCCTCGTAATACCCTGATGGACTGGAATTTTTGGGGCGTCTTTGGACCTTCTTTCGGGCTCGCTGGAGCTGGAATTGCGTCTAGTGGTCTAGAGGTCTAGAGGTCACCCACAAGCACATCCAAAAACGTGGAGCAAAAGTTACTGCTGCGCTAATTTAATTTGTTTGTGCCTGCAATTCATTTGCCGAGTCGTTGACTTTTAATGCACACATCCAAGACTTGTTGTTGGCTTACTTGCTTACTTGTTGCCAACCTTTTGCTTGACATGGCTTACATATTGCCTCCGACTCTGTTTTTTGGCCCTGTTTCTGTCTCTGTCTCTTCTGTCTCCTCTGTCTCCGGCAGAGCTGTTGTCCCTTCTGCGTCCCTGCTGTGACCCTTGACATTGTTGTGTGGCTGCCGGAGAGGAGAATGTTAAGCAATTTATTTCAAGTTGCGCATGATTTGAGCACCTCCTCTGCTCAAAAGTCATCTCGGGCATGTTTTAATATTAATTCTCCGCATTCTCCATGGCCTGTCTGGCTGAGTTGAAGGCCTCGCCTCTTAGAATTCCATTCCGAATGCATTTACCCTAACTAACTTTGCCCACAAGATGCCCAGCAAATGCAGTCAGCCAGAGTGCTCCTTCCGAAGGTAGCTGCTGTACCTGTATCTGCTGTACCTGTACCAAGAGATTAATCTCACCCATCCAGCGCCACTGACATGGACCATCAATCAGCATCGAATCGAGAGTGGCGCATGTAACACGCCACTAATCAAAGAGAAAGCATTCTCCATTTTCCATTTCCATCCCCGCTCATAATTAAGGAACCAACTCAATCGATATGAACGTTTTGATGAGTTATCCTTCGAGGCGTGCCCAGAGGCCAGAAGTAAAGGTAACTTGGCTTTAAAGCCCCTCCTGGGGGCAGCTTAAGCGCTCCCTTTACTGCCCTCCAGTTGCCATGGCCATTAATTTCGAAGCACTGGGGCAACCGGCGTGAGATTCCTTTAGACAATAAATATGCGAGCGCTGAGGCAGGTGGCGGTCAGGTCGTTATTTTTGGGGCAGCGAAATGTTTCACACCTGCCGTTCATCAAAATACAGGCACAGGCACACGCAACCCACCCTCACAATCCACACAAATTTATGCACAGTGGATCGATATTTTTAATCCTCAAAAGTACAATATTGTAATGCAAAGTATTTCAAAGTACATTGAAATATTGTGAGTGTATACAAGGATCCTTGGGAAATACATTTGGCCCACTGTGCACACAGCTCTGGCGCATCGCATTGATTGATGGCCAAGGCAGCCACACTTTTCAGTTTAAATATTGCACTAAAAGTACAAAACTAAGGGGGAATTTCAGTAAAAATACAATAAATATTTAATACACTTGTTGAGTACAATTTGTTCGTTGTTCGGTGGATGGCGAGAACTGACTGGAGAATGGTAGCGTCTGAGGATAGCTGACTGGGAAATGAGGGACGAATGAGGAACACTAATTATGCGATCTGTGCGAGTAGTTGGTGGATGATGTGGTCATCGACTGCAGCTCGGTGGTGCGCTTCTGCACGTCCATCGACATTTTGGTGGGGCACAAGAGACCCATCCAGGCCCGTCGAGCGGCTGCATCGAAGAGCACAAAGTAGACGAACAGCACGAATCCCTGCATGGTGGCCGTGATGCAGAAGAGATACGAGAAGGCCACGCCCGCCTGCATGAAGGCGAAGATGCCGAAGATCCAGGAGAGCCCCAGCAGGAAGAAGAGTAGAATGGAAAGGCGGATCTGCTTGACGACCATCTTCCGCTCGGACTTGTGGACGCTCTGGCCGAGCGAGTGCGAGATGCTGTAGAAGACATACACAAAGATCACCAGGTTGGCCGCCGTTACGAGGGTGACGGGCAACACCAGGCCAAAGATGAGGCCGTGCCCCGAGGGGTAGCAAATCCCCGTGTCCGTTGCCAGCTGTGCGGCCGTAGGCAAGTAGCAGTCGGGGTCTATGAGGGCTACCAACAAGGTGGGCAGCAGAGGCAGGGACCAGGCCACTAGCGCCGCCTTCAGAATATAGTGGCTGGGCCTCTCGATGCCAATCACCGTGACGTACCGCTGGAACTGGAGGAAGGCGATGATGAGCATCCAGCAGAAGAGCACCAGAATAGAGTACTGCAGGAAGGCGCCGAGGGCCACACAGCGTACAGTGTCTCCGTTCATGACCAGCTGCTCGGAGATGTCGTCCGTATTGAGGAAGACGAACAGAACCATTTGGAGGGTCATGGCCAGGCACAGATGGAGGAGCACCTTGGTGGACGCCTGGCTGCGCCAACTCTTGAAGAGGGCGGCGGTGAGGAAGATGCCAAGCACTCCCATCAGCGACAGGCAGCAGCCCACAATGGAGATGATGTCCAGCACCCGCTCGTTGAGGGGCGTGATTAGAACCTCCTCGCCCAGGTCGTTGGTGCGGTAGCTGCCGCCGATAAGGAACGAGAACTGGGTGAGGTGGTCCGTGTGGCAGACGATGATCGGATCCTGCAGCAGGTCCGAGCGGCTGCTGCTGCTGCTGGTGGTTATGCCGTATTCCGACCAGGTCTGATAGTCCCAGTAGCCGCAGCCGCTGCCGCTGCTGATGGACCTCGCATCCGGCTCACGGATGTTCTGGTTGCGCAATAGGAAGGGCAGACTCTCGGGCAGGACTGGATCTGTAATATAAGGAGGGAAACGTGAAGCCAGCACAGTCGCTCAAAAGTAGCGAGATTACTCACTCAATAGGCCTGGTATGGAGATGGATATAACCTTGCTGCGAGGCCTGCGACTGCGTGTCTGCGATATTTCCACAAAGAGAGCGTCGTGGGCATAGATCTTGAAGACCAAGTAAGTGGCTCCGCTCTGCTTCACCTTTTCCCACAGCTGTTTGGGCAGGAAGGTGGCCGTCTCGAGGTCGGACTCCCGCTTCAAGCTGTCCAAGCTGTCGCTGGAGCGAAGAAAGCGATACCAGAACTCGCTGCTGGATTTTCGGCCCTCGGCAAGGGCTGAGTAGATGGCTATGCCCGTGATGTTGTCGCACTCCGGATTGACAAAGAACACGCTGAGGTTGCCACTCAGCAGTGCCTGGATGCCGATGTCCGAGAAGTTGACAGTTTCTACGCCAGTGGCTGCCACTTCGAGGGCATCGCTGGCTGCCTGGGCCTGTGGCACGACCTTGCCGCACTGGTCCCTGGACACCATCTGCTTGGCCAGGCCATCCATGTAGTCCTCGAACTGAGTGAGCAGCGAGTTGGTGGCATTCAGCTGGGCGGACAGGCGCAGCACCTGGCTGTCAGTGGACATAATTTCTTTGTAAACACTGACTAAGTCCGCGCTGACCGCCGCATCCTTCTCTTGCTCCATCAGGGCCCCAAGCACCTGCCCCGTCATGTGCACATCGGCGGGCAGGACACTCTTGTCCTGCTGCCTGAACATGTCCCTCATCGTGGCCGCCATCTGACGGCGTCCCTGGGTATCGTTGGTGCGCCGCCTTCCCTCGAGGATGTCGTCATGCAGGTCGTTCAGCTCCACGCTGATCGTCCGCTCCCTGAAGCGTCTCAGGCACACGACGGGCTGCCATTTATCTACTGTCTCCCACTTGGCCCTGTTGTCGACTCGCTCGCACCTTCTCGTGACCGGCATTCCGTTCGTCAGGATACACACGTCGTGCAATGTGGCATTCTCCCCGACTCGGGCTTGCTTCCACTGGTTCACGTGCGGTGTCTGGTCGTGGTTCCGTACGATATAGTCGTGCTGGAACTCCTCCGGTCGGCAGCTTGTGGCATCACAGTACAAGAAACCATCTGGAAAATCGGGTCCCTGGAAATCCTGATCGCAGCTGATGAACTTGTATCTGCCGTTCTTCAATCGACAGACCCTGCTTTCCTTTGGACATGTTTCATCATCACGTTTTCCCCGCGAGTGAAAGGGCGTGCGGATATCAGGATAAGGTGATGGTGGGTGCTCTCTTATAAGAGCCTCCAACGCCCACGGGAAGGTCAATGTCAGAAAGAGTACGACGCACCACAACGAATTCATTTCGTATGACTCATGAATCGCATGAATCGCTTTTATCTTGTCTCACTTCTACTTCTCCACTCCGACATATAACCGTACTTCTACAGACGTCCGACTCTAACGGAGAAACGCACTGCACTAAACCTTCCCTCCGCTCAGAATTTCCCAGACACCGACACCGAGTGCGGCCTGGTGTGCGTTATCAATCGACACCACGATCGTTTATCGGCGGATTTTGTTGCCTCTGTCCGAGCACGTACTACGCGCTCACCTGAACTTGAAACTTGCTGGTTGAACTTGTTGGTTATCATTTTCCAATGTTTAAATATAATTAACAAATGTTAAAAAAGATACAGTAAAGCTTGAATCAATTCTTTCTTGCCATCTTGCACAGATAACTGCCACACGGAGACGAATAAGAATAATAATAATAATAATAAATATAAGAATAATAACAATTGGTGAACCTATCGACCTATCGATCGTTATTCGAATATTATTATTTTATTCCTCTCACATCGCATAATACTACCTTTCGTGCCACTATCTAATCGATAAGGCAGAACGTAAGGTCTAGCACTATTCGCTGATATTTACATTGCCATTAGCAGGGCCTTGGCAATTAACCGATAATAGAATATATCTGGACTTGTGACGTCGCCGCGAGTGGATTGTGTTTGAGCAAACCACAATTTCACGCCTTCTTACTCACTTGTACACACACGTACGAGTACCACACTGGGCTGATTCATTGAGAAATTGTGGTCCCTCCTCTCCGAGATAAGCGGTTTATTGCTTTTACTTGGAAAGCAGCCAACATCACTCAGAATGACTTAATATATATTATTTTTGGAAGTTATTGTAATTAGTTACAAATCTTTAGTCCCTTTCGCCCTTTAACTGCTTCGCGAGGCAGAGATCACGCGACGACAGCATGCCTCATAGTCATTCATATTGTAATTGGATCATTTGCTTACTATCAGAAATAAAGAACATGTTTTTCAGAAAAATACCACAAACACTTAGTTCAGAGTCTAGCCGTGCGACATTTTAATTTGAATCGTATCGCCGCAACGTGACACATTTTTGTCCGGGGTCTAATGAACCCCCCCTTTTTACAGCACCTTAGGAGTCGGTCTCTCAGATAACTTTGAATGGATTGATTGATATATTGGCAATTGAAATTGTTATAGTGGGGCCATTAAATACTTGAGAGCTCTGGATAAAGAGTACTCCAAGTTGTGTCCATTCCCAAGGCAGAGGAAATTATGTTTCCTGAGAAATATAACAACTATCAAGGAGGGTTCAGCCATGAATGTTCTCTCTCTCTGCGCCCTTTGCTTCCGACGATTATCATCAACTGAAACTCCAGAGATACGACAGAGCATGCGACAGCTTAATCCACCTTGGAAATGTAGGCACCCGGCACCGGCTTCATTGTAAGCCAGTTTTTGGGTGCCCAAATGTAATTTTTATAACCAACTTCCACGGCACGTATGCGTATACGTATCCGAAGAGCTGCGTGGGCTCTGCCTGATCTCCGTGTGGGTGCGGAAATTGTTGGCTTGTTGACACGTTTTCAATTATCAGTCAAATGCCTCTGACGAATCCAAATACAAACCATAGCTGGGGCATACTACATACAACATTCTCTACACAGCATTGAGCCCAAAAATTTATGGGACTGCAGGGCGTTCAATCAAATGTGTCACATCCTGACACGGTTCACTCTTCCTGTATTGCCAGCAGAGAAGAACGTGCAAATACCAAATGAAATATTGGTCTTCTTTCACTCGGTGCCTGTCTATGATATTAGGATTGTGCAATTCCTGAGGTTCTTATGCCCAAGCGAAAATCCAATTAGTGGAGCCCACCAACAGGAGCGGAAGATGCCCTCAAAGGAAACTTCCTTGGGGGCAACAAGTGACTGTCTGGGTTAAACAAGTCCACGTTGTGGCAGACAGGAAATCATTCAGCAGAGCTCCCATTTCCCATCGGCCAGCTCTGCGCTCTGCGGTCTGCGGTCGTGTGTCCACCAACGATGGTAATAAATTTCCCAGGGCCAACTGCTCAACTGCATCAGCATTGTTGCACTTGTTGGTAGTCGTACTTGACTGGCTGCCTGGCTCTCCCCGGATCTCTCTGGCTGGTTGACAAGGTTACGTGGCAGAGGGACCGGTACTGGGACCGGTACCCCGACATGGCTGGGGGCTTAAATGTGATTAGGGTCGATTTTGAGTGGAGAAAAAGCTGCTCCAAGGACCAAGGAAGACCGAGCAATGGTTTAAATTGAGCTGGCGGGCAATGAGCCGTGCCGACATTTACGCACTTTTAACGACTCTCCAAAGCCAGCACGCACGCCCCGTTAATATTGAGCACACATTATATTCGTTCAATAAAAATTGGGAAAACTTGGCTTTCACTTTTAAGCACTTCAATGGCTCGTTGACGCTGAGCGAAAACGAAAAAAACGGGAAAAACGGTAAAATGTTAAATGGAAGACGGAAGATGGTCCCCAAATCCCTCATATGCATATGCACACTTAAACGTTTCTCATCCGCTGCAGATGGGATCCATTAAGCTCATTACGCGCCGCCATTCTTCATTCTTGTCCTGAGCCCACAAACCCCCTAAAAAACAAGAACGCACCGCAGAAACCAAACCACATCTCAACATCTCCCCACGTCGCCGTTCTGGCCATGTCAATTGCAGCCAAAAGAAATTCATTTTGGCTTGCGGGCAAAGTTAAATTGAATTTTTTCCCCAGAACTCGTTCAGTTCTGGCACTCGTTCAGGGGCTCAGACAACAGGTTGCGGGGTTTTAATGAAATTAGGCAGCTCCGCTGAATGTTTGCTGCCATACAGGGTGATCCTGATAGCATGGGAATGGAGCACACCCAGCCCAGACCCTGTCAGGCATAGGTCGGATTATGACCATAATTTAAGGCTGCTTTTATTTTACACAATTGGCAGGACAACAAATATGCGTGTATGCAGATGCCGCGCGAACTTTGACACGACACACATGTGGCCCTCTTTCCCTCCACCGAGGAGAAGACCGCTTGTATGTTTTATACCAACTTTGAAGCAATTTAATTTAATTACAACGTCTGGTGGCACTGCTGCTGCTGCTGCTGCTGCTGCGGCTGCTGTTCCAGCATCATCTAATTTCATTCCGAGCTGAGGGCCAGGCCAGGCAACAGTTGCCCCATAAACCCTGACACACGATGCACAATGTTTGGCTCCAAGTTCTAACAGGATTAGCCCCGGTGGCATACACATACTCCTACTCTTGTTGTCCTGGCTGCAATCCCTGCAGGCCTCGGCATTTGCATAAGCTACCCTTGAACCAAGCATCGGTGGGGGTGGGGTGGGATGGGATTACATTTTGAGAGTATGTCCGCCAGCGATTGATTGGAAATTCCGTTCAACATGGACCGGAAATTGTCTGGGAAATGAAATGGGTTGAATGGCCTTTAGTTGATTAAATTAACCCAATCTCTCTTTCTCTATCAAAAAGAATCCTTTAAAGCATCCGCCCATTCATACATTCACATAGGAGCATCTTTGTGTGTGGTTTTGCTGATGAAAAAACTGGGACAAGCTTTCAATTACGCATTCCTTTCGGAGAGATGTGAGTGAAAACTTTTGCCCGAGAGATGCGCCAAAATGAAGTGCTTGAGAAGAGAAGAGAAGACATCCACAATGCCGGGCGAATGTTTTTAATGAAAAACCACTCTGACGGAGACAAAGAAGTCCACTTAGGGATGCGGCTCCATCTCTACTCGTCTCCCAGCTTGTCTCAGCTGTTCTCTAATGTCAGAATAAGCGTTCGTAAATCAGCTTTCAGACTGGCTCAGGGAAAACTTTTGCCGGCTGCACATGCATTTTGTAGCATGCTTAACGATGGCAAAACGAAGGCCAGGACATGCCCTGCAGCGAGGTCACGTAAAGAGATTTTCAATTTGATGCGCCTACATCTACGTACATGGACGTGGACATGGACAAGAAGAGCGTTCTGTAACACAAAACAAGTTTGATAACTCACAAAGTTCACTCCTGCATGGGGTCTACTGTGTACATTTATGGGCCTACGTGGGACTGCGCTTAAAGTCGATACTTACTTTGATATACAGCCTGGCCTGGGGAGTGGAGTGCTTTTCCATTCGGCCAACATGTCGTATGTGTGATTCGGCTTTTGTGGTCCATACGAAACAATTAAGAGGAGACTTTGATTGCACCCCAGGGCAAATGGTTCTCCAATTATATGCCATTTGACCTTGCCTGCAGACGATTTTAATATATAAATTTAATATCATTCCGACTCCTTGACAACAGTAAAGCAAACATCAAAAGAGCTATCATCGGTGGAGAGGAGTACATGTACAGAAAATGGAAAAAATGCGGCATAAAGACGGGACTTAATTGCCGGAAAAAAGGGTTAATTGCCCGCGTATTTGGTTTGTGCACGGCAGGAAGTATCCTGAGAGTACCCTCTTCTCCGGACATAAAAAGTTTTCGCTAATGGAAAAACAGCAGGCATAAAGGCCTGCGTAAATTCACGGCAAGAACGGGGCCAGGAGATACGACGAGCACATCCATTACAATTCGAAATTTCAGTATTTTCTCGGAACATAGCCCCCGTACGATTATGCAGCATGGCTGGAGAAATTAATTTACACAGCTCCCAGAGAGAGCCCTAGAAACAGAATTCTGCTGACTCAGGGCTTGCTGCTGGCTGGTCCCACTCGGAGTGCCCTGCAGCAGCAGCTTTTACAAGCGGTTGATGCGTTTTTTATGTTGCCACATTACGGGGCACTCTTCATGGCAGCTGCATGGCGTGTGCGTTTGCGTGTGCGTGTGTGAGTTTGTCCAACTTTTATCACTTGTTTGCTTTGCATTTTACGAGCATTTAAATACAATAAGAACAACGCTAAGCGGACAGCTGTTGCATGCCACAGTGCCGTGCTGCATCACGGTCCGTGCCAGTGGCGGGCCAAAGGCTAAGCAGACATTTTCCATTTCCCGCGTGATGCTGGCTAATTAGACAGACAGGACAGGACAGGACAGGACGAGGAGCTACAAGTTCCGTGCCACACAGAGTGCCTGCCATAAGGGGCGTGCCGTGCCCCTCTGTGCCACTCGACAAAGTAATGCAATGAACGTTATTTGCACAATTCCGGCATAAAACTCATTATACCCAAGTGGCCGCCTTTATTGCCGCATACGTCCTGGAAACACAGACAGACAAACAGACGGACAGACAGAACGAGGAGAAGCTCATGAATGCCAAGCAGACAAACACACAAACAGACAAACTGGCAAACTATTACTTAATATGGTGAAATATTGCAAATTTATAACTCTCAGGCGAGGGAGGGAGAGTTCAGAGTTCAGAGTTCAGTGGAAGAATGCAAAAGTTTTCCATATTTGAACTGCAAAATGGAATTTATGTGCTCCACGGTCCGTGTCCGTGTCCTGTGTGGAGGAAGCAACTTTTTCGCACCCGCATTATGCAGAGCCCCCCTCTCCCCCTCTACTGCAGTCAGAGTTGATTACTGTTTGGAAACACACACAATAGATTAAATGAAAGCGCAGATAAATTGCATTCGAAATGGTGGAAAAATACCATAAATATGTAAATTTCCTCTCTCACAGATAAATAAATTTATGTTTACTGGCAAAATATTGAATAATTGAGGGCGCTCAAAGATTCACGAGCTTTCAGTTAGATTCAATTATGTGCGTGTGTTTCAACCTCTTCCTTTTTCAGGAAACCAGGTTCCTTTTCTATTCATATTTTGACTTGGTATTCCATTGCATATGTCAGGGTACAAAAATTTCCATAAATTAGCCAGCTGCCTTGCCTCTATGATATCCATCCACGTTGGAATGACTACAGCACATGCATACACTTTCTTAGATACACAAATCCACAACATATGCAAATGCACAGATCCACTTGAATTCCTCCTGCTGTATACGTCTGCCATATGGCTATTTCGTCGGGGGGGCAAAAAACAAAATGCTAATGTCAGACCGAGCGACATCGGTGCGGTGGCACTCTCTCTCTCTCCATCTCTCTCTGTGACAGGTAGCACTTTCACAATGTCAACCCTTTTTATGAATACCCACTCTAAAATGTAACAGCATTTGCTTCATTAATTTCTAAGCACCTTTACGCCCTTTGACTCGGTCACATGACAATGCGAATGGCAATGCGAATCAGTGTGGCATCTGTCTGCTGTCTGAAGCCAGAAAAGCCAGAAAATCAGAAAACACATACTTTGGCATAACCACTAGCTGCCACTAGCTACCACTATCATCCAGTCGCACTCTACTCTTCTCAATTTCAGTTTAGTTTATGCTTTTTTGGCAACTTAATTTGCCCACATTACGAATACGACATGCATGCCAAGCCCAAAGTCGAACTTTTCCCTCTGCCTGACCAAACAGAGTAAAAAATGGCCAAAAATAATGGATTCGAAGCTTTTAACACCCTAGCAGATCTTTCAGTTCCAATGGCTTACAAAAATCAGTTCTAAATCCAAATCCCCTCCGAAAAAAGGGAAGGTTAAGGACAAATGGAAAAAGGAAAAAAAGGAATCTTTTGCGCTTTCGATGCACTCCACTATTTTGTTATGTACTGCCTTGGGTTGTGGCTGTCTGCCTCGTGTGCCGAGTATCGTGTGTTCTGGGGAGATTCATTTTGGTTCAGTTGTTTGCCCATTTAACTGAAAGCCACAGCCACAGAGCAGCAGCAGCAGCAGCCGCATGCAAATATTGATTTTTTTCGACATGTCTGTTGCGACGAAACCAACCAGCTTGCGAAAAGCCAGAGCCAGAGCTCGAAATGAAAAGTTGTTTGAATTGTTTTTGGGGTCTGGCTGCCATGTGAGTGGACACGAATAGTGGATTGATGGAGAGGCAGTGGAAGTGGGAGTGCGAGTGGTAGTAGGTGTCTGTGTCGAAACCAGAAATTAGTGGCACATATAAATCTTGCAGGTCTCTGCCTCTGGGCCCAACCAAAAAGCCCTGCAAAAAGAGTGCCAAATAGGATTTGCTGGATGCGAAAGTGTGCATTGTAAAACCAATTCGTTTCCATTTGTCCTCGGCGTCACTTGCACTCTATACACATACACACATTCAGTTCTCCACACAATTGAACTCTGCCTTGGTCCTGCTTCGCTCCTGTTCCTGAAGCTCTGACAGTCTGATCCTGATCCCAGTGCTGACAATGCCAGTGACAGTGGGAATGCAAACACAATGCACAATGCGGAACAACACAAAAGACGGCATACAGAATGCGCAATACGAATACAATGCAGGTGCCCAGTGGCCACACTGGTGCAGAGCCTTTGGGAATTTTCTCTCTGAGAATCAAAGCCCTCCCCGCCAATCATTGATAGATGTTTCACACAATCTGCCTTGTGATTGTGCTCTGAAATGGATCGAAGACTTATCCCAGATGACGCTCGTTTCTCATGATCGGAAAGAGGTAGCACTGTGCCGCCAGTGTGGCAAAAGGAAACACCAACGCAAGCGGAAGCGGAAGCGTAGGACACTTAACCTGATTGCACTCGATTCAAAAGCTAAGCCCGGATTTGCGGCTCTCGATGTGTGGCATTTCAATTTGGCTTGCAGGTTGGCCTAAGCTCGCACTGTCCACGTTTTAATTGCCCATCAACACTTTATGACATATACTTCTATATATATTTGTGTGGAGTACATCGGGGGAGCTATTTTTATACAAAATATTTTGCTGAAACTGCCACAGGTCACGACACACGGCACGGCAGTGTCAGCGGTGGCCTGTTTGGTCAATATCCTATTATGGGTCCCACGTTGCAGCAGCAGCTGGCAGCTGGCAGCACGGAAATAAATTGGAGGCCCAAAGGTTAAACTCTGAATCTGTCACCTGCCGACTGACATCCTCCGACCCCCTGCTTTCTCATTGTGATTCAAATGGGAAATGTAGGGGGAGGGCGAGAGAGTGGGAAAGCACTTAATGTTGCGTGAAAATCGCGCAAAAGCTGAAATGAATGGAGTACAAGGAAAATCATCTGTCGATTTTCGCTTTGACAGCATCACAGCAGAGCACACGACGTTTGCAGAACACTCACTCAACCGCAGCCCAAAAGCCGCATAAATAATTCAGGATACGCAGGGGCAGGACAATTCTCTTTTTCACGCCAAAGAAAGATTGACTTTTCAATTGCCATGGCAACTCCTGCAAATGTAGCCCGCGGCTGTGTTGGCTTTCACTTATAAATAAACCAACAATTTGTGGCTCCTCAAATAGCAGAAATTCCAATTAATATGCAAATGCACGAGTACGCGTACGCTTACTCGTTCTCGGGATAATTAACCAGGAACACAGCCCTGATGATCTGAGTATTTGCTTCGAGTCCGGCGAAGCATCAGCAGCCATCCGCACTCCGGACCCAATGCCATTACCTGACAGAGCGAATTCCGCAGGCGGCCATTAGGCGCCCATAAAACTGTCAACTGAAGCGCCGCCCCGATGACATTTCAATAAACAGATCTGGTCTGGCTCTAAACAGTATTGATTAACGTGGATGGCCACGGATGAAGCGGCCAAATGGAAATGAGTGGAAATGACAGACAATTTGAATGGGAAGCATTCGATTGGGAAGCAACTGCAAAGGCCTGCAAGGGCACTGATAGCCACGCCATAGAACGGACGGACAGTGCAGTCCAATTAGGCAAATGGAAGGGCGATTATGTCCGTAAGTTCATGTCCGCATGTTCATCAAATAATGACAAAGTCATTTCCATTTATTGCACACAATTTCAATTATATCGAGTGCCGTGTTGTGGTCCTGAATCGAAGTCGTGACAAATGTCTATTGCGGAATAGATTTGCATGGTCTGGGGCTGGGGCTGGGTCTGGCACTGGGCCTGGGCCTGGGCCTGGGCCGCAAATGGCAGTCATTTATCAGAAACAAAAGGCGCTGACTTGGCTCCTTTTACCTGGCGATAAGAAAAGCCAGGAACCATGCCACCCACCCATCCACCTACCACCAAGGACCCTTCATTTTGTTCGGTTTGATGTTGCCATTTAGTGAGGCTCCTTTTGTTGCTGACAACCGGAGATAAATACATATATATGTATATCTATAGTATAGGTCATTTTATTGTCGTCCGTTTTTGTGGAGAGGATTGGGATTGGCCGGGGAATCAGTGTGCTGTGCATATTTAATGGCGTATGCAAATGCAAAGGGTCCCCAAAATGGCTTAAAGGCCGCTGTATTTACGAGTCGAACAATACCACAAAAACATATTTAACTCGCTCGTCGGCATTGTGTTTCTACATTTGAAAGTCTTACCGCATCATCTCAAAGGAAACTCCCGACCACACCCACAGGCACACCCACTGGGCTCTCTAATGCCGAACGACTCTCCATCATAGGCATTTTGTAGGCGACCTCAATCCGCATTAGTCTGCGGAGAAGGCCCTAAATCAAATTGCCTTTCGTTGGATTTGACACACGACCCAGCCGGCCGGCTCTTATCAATGGGCGGGCTTAGACCCTCATACGATATAGCGATTTCTAAGGACATTGTGTGCGCATTGACATTCTGAACGATTTGGCTGGGTAGCAATTAAGCCGAGCCTTCAGCGGCTGATTAAAGTCCAGACGGAATTTCTGTGCTCTTAATACAATTTTGTCATTCAGGAAGATGTTATTTTGAATAAGGCAACAGCATCTTTTGCAAATCACCGAGCTGTGGTTAAGCAATGAATGGACAATATTATCAACAGTTTATTTGGACAAGTATCACACTTTTTGTACTACATATATATATGTATCGATGTCCTTCCATTTACTGAGGGCGTTTACTTACTGGAAACACACTGGTTTGCCTGCGACAGAAACAGTGCTGTGGTAAAAATATTTGCTGCACATTCGTGATAAATGATATTTGATTGTGGTTTTAATGGTACTAACAAAGGCATCCACAATAAATGATTACTGGTATCTTAGAGCAAATGATCTTATCAAGATTTGCTCGTCAGCACGCAGTTAAAATTGTTTAATTTTAAAGGCCAATCATTATTTGTGCATTTTCGATAAAACGCTGGGCAAAGGTCAATAGAAATAATATAAGCACATGTTCTTCAACTACTCTCTTCTCTGTTTACCACAAGCCTTTCCTCTACAACATCACGTTCGATTTCTATGGATTCGTAAAGAATCACAGGTCCAATCCCAGGTCCTTTTATTGTTAGTATTTTAACATAAATCATTCATCAGATTTCAACATATGCTTTCTTCTTCTTGAGAATGATCTGTTTTTGGACGAGCTGTCGACGACCTATCTATGGCAGGTATCTCAGATTCAATCGGTATTTCACTCAAGAGTAACCATTTCAAAGCAGACTTTTCCACTCTCTCACAACACACTGAACATCCTCCTGTACACACATACATAAATATGTACATACAAATATATATCAATTGCAATCAATCAAAAATGTGAAAAGGAAATGTGAAGGAAAACTAGTTTGAATTCAAATTCAGAGACAATGAGAGTGAAAGCTGAACCAGAAACAGAAGCCAGGAGCCAGGAACCGGGAGCTGGGAGGAGGAAAAGTGCATTTTGATTTGCCATTGCAAGGCTTCGTTCTTTCATTCATTCATTCATTCCTAAACTTCACTGACTTTGACTCGGGAACGACTGCCAGGAACTGCTGAGCACCTGGTAAGTGTTGAGGCCATAAAAATTTAAACAAGCTCGAGGCACCGATAGACTGAATGTTTGCTTTGATTTCGATTTCATTCACTCGAAAACTAAGTGAAATGATGTGGAGTGGAATGAAGTGAATATAAATTGAAGCTACGCTCAATTGGGACTTGGCCCTTGCTCCAAAAGTTTTCCATCAAAGTCTCGCCTTAGACATAGTCTTTTTCGCTTTCATTCCCCTTATAAAATTACATTTTAAATTAGTTGTTTTCTAATGCCATTGGCTGTCGTTGTGATCTGGCTTAGTGGCAACTGCTGTGTGGGTGAGTGGGTGGGGTGTGGGGGCCATTCCAAATCCATTTGCTGCAGCAAATTGCATTCACAAGTGGGAGCTCTTGAGCCGCTTACCGTCAACGGGGGAGCTACCGCTCACAGGAACTCCTGGATCTGTAACTGTATCTGTGCGAAAGCCCTGCAAACCTCATTTATTGGACATATGGAAACTGATTGTAGATAAATAATGAATTGCTTGAATAGCAGATTAATGAAAAAAGAGCAAGTTATGTAGTTTAGGGAGTACATGAAAGGGGCAAGAATGATTGGACTGGATACCATGTCTGTTATTTATTAGTTCATTTAGAGGAACTAATTCGATTAAACATCTATCTGGTCTCTTTTTGTCCCTTTTCTGGTTACTACCCCAATGCGCTTTCACCTTTGGAATTCTCCTCTTTTTTTCGCCTTCATTCCCAAGCACACCCGAACGGGTAACTCGACAGGACATGTGCAACTATTGGTTGAAGATTTTTTATGAATCGATACGTGCAAATGGCCAGCTGGCCATCCAGCCAGCCAAGAGTATTCCTTATGTATGCCGCATAGCCGTAGTAAGTGTTGCCCTGCCTGGTATTTCGTACGTGCACCCACAACATGAACCCATAAATATGTATTGATTTTCCATTCCATGGCGCGCCAAAGTATAGAAAACTCTTGGAAATTCGTGGAGGCAGCAGCGTGGCAGCACCAATGGCAAGCCAGGACAGAGTTATGATTATGGAAGTTTTTCAGCACATAAATGGAAAATAAATGAGAGAAATTCAACGTAATTTGCGACGCCCCGTGGAGTCAGTGAACCAAAGAGATGCAGAAAGGTTCTTTATCAAATATTTATCGCATTTGTCCCATGCCAGTCGAGCGGGGAAACTGCAAATTGCAGCGAGACATGCAAATGGGAAACAAAGAAAGAGAGTCATGTGCCCAGGACTCCTGCCTAAGCCCCAACTCCACTCCAGCGCCGTGAGGAATGTGTGTAATCCGAGTGAGACATGTCTACATCATGAGTTCATTAATTTTCCCCCGAATAATGCACTGCCTCCCTCGTATAGAGCGGGGATACCCATATGTTTCTACTACATTTGCCCTGACTAATGGGCAACAGTGGGCTCCAGTGGGCACTGGGATGCTGCCTGTGGCTGTGGCATGTGGGTGTAATGTGCCAAAAATTGTGAAAACGCTCATAACAGATTCGTTTGATGTGCGGAAATTTGTCAAAAACATTTCGCACAAAACAGAAGAAACCTCGCCGCTTCTGTATGTGGGAGCTAAATTTTATGGAAAATATCTGGAATGAAAGGGAGTATTAGATCTAGAGTTGACTAAGAGATTAGGCAATGAATGCTCTAATTTGTTTGGCAATTACATAACGACCATATGGCATTCATAGTTGAGTAATGGCGGCAACACTGTGGCGAATAAAATACAGAAATGCAGCGCTAAACCAGGCCATCGTTACAGTAGCCAAAAGGCCGGACCCTGACCAGGCAATTAAAACTGCCAAAAACTAATGCCACCGCAAAATGGGGCTGGCAGTTTTATGGCTGCAAACTGGCCGCAAAGCTCGTCGCACTCGAAATGTTCAACAATGTGCCAAAACCAGGCGAAAGAAGAAGTGGCATGAAAAGCCCATCTCCATGCTCAACCACATGGTCTTCTGTCCTGGCGGCCAATTAGAGCCATCGAGCATCCAGCAATGAGCATCGATAGAATGAAAATTTATCATCAACCGGAATGGCCAGCAGCTGTGGCGGCTTAAAGCGGATCAAAAACTTTAAGGCCGCTAAGCCCCTGCCGGCCTAATTGCAAAGGACACTTGACATAATAAAGGCTGCCCGCATCAAAGGAATATTTTTTAATATTTTAATTGGCAAAAAGGCAATTGAAAATTGTCGCAACCGGTGGGCTTACCCAATATTAAAGGGTGATAATAAGCTGCTGATGGAAAATTTATATCTTTAAAGTGCTACTACTATTCTTTATGTACTGATATGTACATAGGTATTGTTCAAGCACAAATATTCACTGTAAATAATTTAATTAAATTGTTAATCTTCTAGTCAACAGATAAACACCTTTAATACCACTTGCAGCCGCATCTTATCTTTTGTTTTCTTCTATCGCCCGATCTTATCTGTGCTGCAGCATCCCCAGTTCCACTAGCTATTGGAGTGTCTACTAAGAAGGTGGTGGTTATCGTGTCGAGAAAAGTAAATTTACTAAGCAGAACATTCATAAGTCATCAGCAGATGAAACACCAGAAGTAAGGCTAAAAGTGAAACTAGCGCTGTTGTCGGACTACAACTATTCCACCGACGCACTTCGGATCGAGCCACAGAAGGCTCGGTAGCATCATGGGATACACACTGTATTCCCGATGAAAGAAACCAATTGAACAGGCTGTGTGCCCCTGCTGAAATATGTATTGGTTTACGTTTCTCTCAATAAGAGCCGGGGGAATACGATTCGTGGAACGTAGCAGCTTCAACAATTGTCGAGCCAGGGGCCACAGATTTGGGTGTACTTCTGCCATTTCATCTCGGAATAATTAAGGCAAACCGAAATGAATTTGTGCACGTGCTGCGTTCAAGAAATTGCTTTTCGTCCGCTCAACTTTTCTGGCCTTTTATGTTTTTTTTGGCTGGTATTTTTTCCTTCTTACCCTTCTTCTCGCTGCTTTGTCTCTTTTTTGTTTTTTAATTTACGCCCGAGTTTGCACAAGTTGCCGTTGTCGTGGGTTCTGTGTCAACAGCACAAAGGCCGCACACATCGCCAACAGTGTTGTTGCCCCATTCCAGTATTCCAGTTGCATGTTGCGCAATGCCATCTAAGACAATAGTGGCATGAACTTAGCATGTGCCTCAACTGTGAACTCAACTCCTCCTCTTTGGGGCATTCGCATCTTCCAGTCCGGGACTTTAATATTGTTCTTTTGTTCTGTTCGAGTCCGGGACACACAACAATAAAACGAAACGCCGAGCGGAAGAGTTTACAATTAGCTTGTTAACAAAGGCCCCGGCATACTCGGCGTATGCGTGATGCGCTCGAAAGAGAACAAAGCTGCAGTGCATCTCCGTATCTCCGACTCTATTTTTCTATCTTTTGTTTGAGAACATTGCAACCATGCCAGGCCAGCCCAGGCAGTTCATAAAAACAACCAGCAAACGAGCACCACTTTGTGCTGCAAGAAGAAGCCAAGCTTCAGACATAATTATCAAATTATTTGGTAAACTGTTCTCCCCTTTTTATACAGAGTACTCACAGTTGAAGGGTATATTGAGCTTGAGTAAGTGTATGTAACGTTCCTACTAGAGGAAGCAAAGTAAGACCATTTGTTTGACCCATAGGTGCAGGCTTGTGCTTTTTAATACCTATACATCAAATTTCAGACGATTTTGTAGTACCGTGTATCATTGTCTCGCGGTTCTTCCCGAGTTTTTTTCTTTTTCGAAACTTAAAATCTTTATGCATATTTCATGCTGTGCAATAAAGGGGAAAATAGTGGAAAAGCGTGAAACAAGACCCGGAGGGAGAACGAGGGAGTTCCCAGAAGTGTTCGCCTGTAATTTACCCAGGAAAAGTTGCCGCTCGTTTGGGCGCGGCCTGACTACAAAACACTTTTACTCAATTTTGTGAGGGTGGGCCTCATGCCACCAGAAAAGTTTCCCCATCAGGGGTTAAGGGTTAAGGGGTAAAGGGTTAAGTGCAGAGCCCTGGACTGAAAAGTGTGAAAGTTATGTGCTTGGATTTCACATAGCTTACATATCAGCAAATAAATTGCATACTGTCTGTTTAACAGTAGATACACGCTTGGAAATGGTAAAGAGACTGCAATTACAGCACGAAAAACCCCATAAAAATCGCCTAAATTCTAATAGGTTTGCGAAACTATATAAACGTGCGAATGGCGAGCTGGCTGCTCATTTCGTGTTTGAAAACCCACCGAAATCGACCCAAAAATTGTCGCGTTCCCGCTGTGGATTCTGATTCTGTTGCTGCTTCCGTGTCGCCTGAGTAAATTGTGGAACCAGCGAAGCGAGGAGTCCAGCTCAATAATTAATAATCGGCTGTGATCAGAATAAACGTGTGGATACATTTCTGCTGAAGGTTGAATAACAAATTACATAAAGAGTTATCAGATTGAGAGTTGAATCTCTGACTATTTTAATTGATTATAAAATATATACCCTGCGAAAATGGTAGAGAAGGCATCGCTGGCACAACTGAAGAGTCTGAAATGGGGACGTATCTTCAATATGTTCTATGTAGAGCCCGTCGTGTTTATGCTGATCTTCTCGCACATGTTGTCAGGTGAGCCACATTTTGTCAATGCCGAACAGATTGTATAGGAGAATCCCTAAACCCCCCAGGAACAATCATGCGCAATCAGCTGATCTACCAGACCTGCACAGTGACCTTTCGATACAACGAGACGGACTGTAAGCTTTTGGATAGCAAAAACGCCTCAACAGAGATACAAGTGATGCAAAGATAAATACTATCCTAAGAATTTTGATGTATAGTACTCTCCCCGTTCTGGCAGGCCATCGAAACAGAGCTGCAATCGTACGTGGCCAACATGTTCCTAATCCGCACCCTCTTCGAGAGCATTGTTCCTGCAATCTGTGGACTCTTTATAGGCTCCTGGTCGGATCACTACGGACGCAAGCCCCTGCTGATAGTATCCATGATTGGCTTTTCTGCCTCTTCCCTCATCTCATCGACTATTTGCTGGATGTCCAGCTACTATATGGTCAATCCGTGGTGGTACACTCTGGCCGCAGTGCCGCACTCCTTGCTTGGGGGCATGTGCGTGTTTTCGGTGGCCGCCTCTTGCTTCATATCGGACACATCGGATATTAAAACGAGGCCCTATAGGTGAATACCACACTAACGCAACACCTTAAAGGGTTTCTAGTATCTCCCTATCCCCAGAATGATGTTCATGGAGCTGGTTATGTTTGTGGCCCTCACTAGCGGTTCGCTCCTCTCCAGCTTTGTCTATGCCGCCACCAGTGCTGCCTTCGTGCAGAGTCTCTCCTGTTTGATGCTCGTCTTGACCACACTCTTCGTAATTTTCTATTTGCCCGAGAGCCTGAGCATGCGGCAGGATGATGAGGATGTCCCAGAGAAACAAAAGGATGCGGCTGTGACCATCACCATCTCTGACCAGCAGCTGAACGTATCCGAGAAGGCTGATAAACCACCCGAGAAGCCCCAGGACCAAGGGGAGAGCGAACCTGGTTTATTCAGTCTGAAACACGTCAAGGATATGTTCAGTACCTGCTTCAAGCGGAGGGAGAATAATGCCCATACCATCATTTGGCTGGTGACGTTGGCTGGCTGTGTCTCCATCTTTGTGGGCGGTAAGTGTTTCCCTGGCATCTGACTACGAGATCTACGAGAATGATTGATACGGTGTCTCCTCAGATGGCGTTATGACTGTGATGTATCTGTATGTGCGTCAACAGTTTCACCTGACTGTTCGCGAGTACACCATCTTTGAGACAGTCAGTCAATCGGTGCCTCTAATAGGAGTTCTCTTAGGCTTTCTTATTTTTAAAAAGGTATAGGTTTCGCCCAAGAAAGCCCCTTGGTATTGAGTATTTTCACTCTTCTTCCAGATCTTTGGTCTATCTGTGGTTGCATTGGCCCTACTCTCTGACATCTCGGAGATCCTCAGCAGTCTGGCCAAGGGCTTTGCTTTCCTGCCCTGGCACTTATATCTGTCGGTGGTTCTCGGAGTCTTTCGCTCCATTCAGGGCCCCATGTGTCGCACCATAATCTCCAATATAGTTCCAGCCTCTGACACGGGTATGAAAAACGTACCCTCATTCCAAGTGAACTAGAAAATCTTGCATTGCAGGTAAACTTTTTGCAATTGGCAACATTGTTCAATCGGTGGCACCCTTTGGTGAGTGATTTTCCCCCCTAAGCGTTATCCCTATCCATTACAATTTGAATGCAGTGGCCGCACCCCTGTACACGGCTATCTACAAGGGCTCCCTGGCCAGCAATCCGGGTGGATTCAACTTCCTCAGCGCGGCGCTCAACATGATATCGTTTATTCTGATTGGGTGAGTATGATTGGATCATTTTGTCGCCCACTTAAATCATCTTGCATAAATTAATTGCAGCTGTGTGCTGAAAATTAAGTTCAAGCACAGAAAGTTCTATGCCGAGATGCTGAAGTAGTCCCAGTAAACCGAATGCCCGCCCATCAATATTGATTGAGGTCGAGTCTGTCAACTTTGCATAGCTTTCAAGCTAGCAACTTTCCAAGGACCACATTGAATAAATATAACTATCAATTTTAGGCATTTTGAGGCACATAGGGAATACCGAACCGACAATCACATCATGTGGCAGGGGCAGGTGATGCATTTATAGACTCAAGATCCAAAATGCAAACTAAATAGTAGGGTTCAAGTGTCCTATTTGACATCAGTTCGCACGATTGGTCGGACATCTGGTTACATGAATTCTGAATGGAAATGTATCTAATTGTTGTCAGAGTGGTTTCTTGTTGTTTTCAATGATGTTTGCTTGGTGCGGATATGCATAACCCATGAGCGTTTAATAGTGCATAATTTATGTGCAAAAGTTTTGGCGCAACATACGAGTATCCGAAAGTTCAAACGGCAAATCATTTGGATGGGATCCATTTGGATTCATTCGTTGTGACTTTGGCACGTACCAAATGAATTTGTAATGCTGGCAGGCAGTGCCAAAAGTTCGGGGCGCAATTTGTGGCAATTTGAATTGTTGAACGTCAACTCTCTGATTAAATAATTCATTGCAAATCTATTATGCACACTAAGGCACTAGCCTCGCCTCCATACTCCACACTCCACACGTATGCCTTCCCCCATTATAAACAGCCACTCTCTGTATATGTGTGCCCCTGTACAATCATCGTATCGTGTTACCCTGAACAAAGCCAAAAGCGCTGACCCGAAACTGACTCATCAAATCACTGCTGATGGCTATGGCTGGTCTTGTCCTGTGTCCTGTGGCCAGACATTTGTCGAGCGGCATTAAAGTTGAGAGCGCTTTAAGAACACCATCCACCAGCAACCAGCAACCAGCCACCAGCCACCAGCGCGTGCAACAAATAAACGCATTGAGACGAAGCCAAATGCGAGGCGACACTTCGCAGGGCATGAACTGGCGTTGCACTTGAACGCTAATGGTGCGAGTGTAGGTAGGCGGATACCTCTTAACATCAACGAGTAAGGGTATAACCTTGAAGTGCCGGAAGAAGGAAGGTCTTTAAGACTGTGCAATGTTCATGACATTCAGAGTTTGCCAGCGATGTGCGCTTCTGCTGAATGCCAATGCCGAGTACCAGGTATCCTGTAGTCGGAATATCATCGACATCTACACCCTTCATTCCAGCTTTGTTTGCGTAGGAAAGCGTTAACCATAAAGTGGAAACTTTGCTGCGGATGGGATGCATGTGTTGCCAGCAGTTAAGTTGAATGGCGTTCGGCTGCGTGTCGTGCGGCATTTCCGCTTCCACAGAGTCACAGAGCCCGAGTCATTGTCGCCGCCGTCGCCGTCTAATTGAGCAGCGCAGCCCCAGTCCGATAAGACGCATATAAAAACTTTAAACACTGTCTGCCAGCGAAAGGAGGGACAACAATGTTGTATCCGGTTCCGGTTTGAATGATTGATAGGCATTTTAGTGGCTTCAGCTCCAGCGCCAGCACAGACTGACAGCTGGCTTCAATCGGGTCTATCACGGAGACGGGGGTTGTGTCAACACGACGCATACGTAATCATTTATTAAACAAAACAAATTATGAGCTGCCAGCGGACCCACAACATGCAACTGTTGACGAAGGTCAAGTTTAGTGTTTACCCCGAGCCCAGAGCCCAGAGCCCCAAGTGGCGGACGGGACGGGACATCAAAAGAGCAGTCCTCGACGTAAGGCCTTACGTTACGGGGAGAACATAAAACCGAAAACTCTCACTCACTCTCTCCCTCTCTCAAAACTCACTTTCTCTGTCGCTGAAAGAGAGAGCGCTATAAAATGCGAGTCCCGAGGCAGGCTCCCGTCAGTCGGCTGAAGACATCCATCGACACAACACGGTCGCCAGCAGCTCTCGGCCATCGCTGCTCGTGAGTTCTCGTCCTCGTCCACGTCGTAGTCGTCGCTTATCGTGTCCGAGGCTCCACAGTCTCTATACTTCGCTTATCAGCGTCCGCCGCGTGGCGTGGAAATGCCGTCGGTGCGGCATTGTCCATAGCATACTTCTCCGCGTTGCCACACATATCAAAAAAAGTAAACGAAAATATAAATAATCAAAAATGTTTTGGATTCTACGCCGCACGGGCGCCGCCAACTTCTTCAATTCCCTCAACAACAACTGCAGCTTCTCCAAGAACAACTCGAACGGAAGTAACCACAGCAACAGCACACAAGGTAAATCGCCGATGGCCAGCAGCAATCAGTTTCGTGCCAGAGTCCGCCATTAATTGGGACGATTAATCAATTATGGGTTACGTCTGTAATTAATATAATTGCGGGTCAAACTTTTGCGAGCGAAAATTATGGATACAATAGAATAGAATAAGAGATTATCAATGGAAGGCATTAACAGATACTTTGACAGCCTCAAGAAAGGTTTGTTAAGGGAAGTTTCCTTGAGAGACTTCTATTCTTAGCAGGAAATGCATGTAAAAAAGAACAAGAAGAGGTAGAGGTAGGGAAGCTGAAGTCCCAGAGCATCCCGAAACTACAGCAATGAGAAAGAAAAGTAGACTTCCCCCTTGAAAGCTTTAATTTAAATAGAAGCAAACTTCCCTTCCTGTAACGATTCTCACATACAAACATGACAGCAGCTCAGATTTAGCTTCGTCTCTAATTCCTGGGGAAATATTTTGCTTTAAATGCACATCATGTTCCTGTTAAGTCCCGAATTCCGTGCCTAAGCCCAACTCAGACTCGTTATCAGAACAAGATAATTAGAATTCTCGAAATGACTTGTGGAATATATTTACATGTGCGTGCATATGCTATATTGTTTCTCTTTATCTCTGGCAGAGAATATCTAGGGGTAACACAAAGTGCGAGTGGGTGTAGCACAAAGTAAAGCAAATAACATTGAGCCCCTCGAAAACCTACGCAATAATGAGCCTCCGCACGTGTCAGGACCTAAACGTGGCACGGATGTGACTGTCGGAAAATAAAACAATTTATGCCTCGGTCCCGTTCCCAGATGCTTTTGTCTAGGCGCTAAATCTCACGCCCGCACAGGAAATGGCCAGAAGATAGAAAGAGGCATCCCAGAGGCATGTCATCGAGATTTTTAGTTGGTTTTTGTTGGTTTGTTCGATTTTTCCTGCATTGTTTGCGCAGTGTCCCATCCCCCCGGCTTATAGCCCCCGGGGAGTCTCTCAATTTATAGATCCGTCCAATACACATACACATGCTCGGATGTGCATATTAATCAGTTGGAGCAAACTGGAAGCAAACACGGCCAAATGGCAATTACAGTTTCAGCCGCAGTTTAAATTAGTTTCACTAACACTCATTTTACTTGGCAGGCAATCTGTTTTTCAAAGCTTTGACTATGTCAATTTTTACTTGATTGCAATTTTTTTAGCTTTTCCAATTGATTTTTTGCTTAGTTTCAAGGTTCTTAAAGAGAAGCCTCTAAAACCCTGAGGCTTAGCTGCTTTGCTGCAAAACCCAGTCGAAATCCTCCTCAAAGACACCATATGCGAAAAGCACTCCCTCACAGGCTGTTGCGAGTATGATTTACTGTACTTTACTGTCAGACACTCACGTCTTCTAGACGATGAAGTAATCCACCATCCCTCCCTGAATTTTTTTGCCTCAAACAGTTTCCGCTATCACGAAAAATCGGTGATTTCCCATTAAATCAACATTTAATTAAAAATTTCGTTGCCAATAATTGTTAACCTTTCCGCATATTGCAAATATTGCAAATTGCCATTATTCACTCTACAAATTCGCCAACATTTTGCGCCATTAATTGCAATGGGCAATTTGTTATTTTTTTCGAACGCTTTCGGCAAACGTGAAATTTAATCATAAAAAATTTAATTTACCAACTTGAACAAATACCAACAACAACATGTACGAGTAGGGCGGCGGACGCCCTTAAGCTTTTGTCAACATATGTATTGTCCTCACACATCCTCACATAATGAGCGGAAAGAGAGATGGGTGTTGATGTCGATGTGGGTGTGGGTGAGTGAAAGAGAGGGATTGATGTAAATATCAGTTATGAAAATGCTGGGACAACATATGGCAGCAGCATTAACCGATAATTATGACAGCCATTTGTCATTGATAATAATGCGTTTGTGCATTCAATTTGCGAAAACACTTGCGAGGGGAGAGGCGAGTAAATTTTAAAACAAGCAACGGCAATTAGCATCTCTGTGTGTGTGTGTGTGCGTATCTATGTGTAGCCAATTAGCTGAGGTTCCAGCGTTTTTTTTGTAATTTTGTACTCTTTATGCCAGAGGGTATTACGATTTTGAGCCGTGTAGCAGAGAGAAAAACATCTTTTCCCGGCTTCACACTCGAAACAGACTAGATCTGCCAGAGTATCTCAACCTCTAGGCTCTGGAAGGTCTCGCTGTTTTGGCTTTCCTTGTTCATTGGCACTCTCTTTGGCTGCAGGCATCATTAGTTCTGGTAGCTGCTCTCCCAGACAACCGAAATGATAGCAACAACAACAACAACAACAAAAAACATATCATAAATTATGGTTGGCATTTTCTCGTTCTCTGGGAAGAATATCTTGGGTCTCAGTCTCAGCAGGAGAAGAATTATTAGGCATTTATCTGGCGTATTAATAACGCTGGCCCCTGTCTGTTCTGTTGTTTCTGCCATGATTTATACTTTGTTGCCGCCGGGCGGCATCATTTGTAATAATTTGTGCTGTAATTCTAAAGTAGAATCGAGAGAAACTTTTATCTCGGCGAGATTACAGTCTCTCTGGATGTTCTTGCTAAACTTTAAGGCGGTCTCTTCCGAACGGAACTCGCATTTTGTGTCATAAATTTGAATCGCAAACACACACTCCCCGTCCCAGAGTAGTCAGGCCGCGCGGTAAGCACTGCTCTTAAGGTCGGTCTGCAGCATACGCATTTAGCGCCCCAACTCTGGTGGTGCACAATTTGGCGATAAAATTGAGTTTCACTCAACGCCATCTCTCCGTCCCTTCCTCTGCTGCTCAACCACTGCCATACGCTCTACATATGTATGTACATGGGTTTTGGAGTTTGTTAGGGTTTCTTTCAGTCGCACTTTTCATATTTTCGTGTTCGCTTTTTGGTCGGAGAAACCACAAGTGGAACAGACGACAAGAGGACAACCACTAAGCGATATTTTATGAGGGAGGATTCGCTGTGGAGTTGATATTCGTTCCGTTACCAATTCGAAGACGAAAATAAAAGTAGATCTCGATTTACTAAAACCGTTTAAGCACGTTGTACTTTTGTTTACTTAAACATTTAAAGGCGTTCAATCCAGAAATGGCAATTTCGTGTCGTCACGTATACGCATTGGTGGACCCGATTGCAATTCCAGGCAGCAGTGAGTCAAGCCCACATAATGAGCTGCTAATGAGACCTCGAATGACCAACTGGTCATAAAAAATCCAACATACTCGTTCCATTAATTTTTGGGCCGTAAATAAAAGGTTTATAGCGTAGAGCGTAGAGCCAGAAAACTATTTATGGTACTCTTTCCCCTCCAATCAGACACAAACACAATACCCTCAATAAATCCCATTTTATCACTTCGCGGCTTTCGAGGACAGAGGCAGAGAATGACAGAGAATGAATGGGGAAAAAGAGGAAAAGTTTTGTCTCAGTGACAAGCGAAAGCGACACAAAGGCCTCCCTCCATAAATTGGTTGCTGCATTGAGGAGCAGCATTTCTCAATTCCCAATCTGTGGGAAAGACAAAGAAAGTGGTGCAAAAAAAGTGAAAGCCATTTAAACGGAGACACGGCAAGTTTTATCAATATCCTTCATGAATTTCCTACCCTCATTCTATGTCAGACAAATACGTAAAGCGTCCCCCACGGAAGGCATACGGACGACTCAGTGCCGAGGCCGACGATGTCGTGTCACTGGGCCACAAAATCGATGATCCGTTCGATGAGCTAGACGACTTTGAAATGCTCGGAGCAAACTCCAATGCTGGCTGCAGCAGCCATGCCAACAACGGCAATGGAGAGCCACCAGGTGAAGCCAATGCCAACGTCAATGTCAACGGGAATGGCCACGCGAATGGGTGTGGAAATGGGAATGGCAACCTGTCGCTTTCAGCCTGCACGGATGCCGATTGTCAGGGCAACTTTGTGGTGGAGAGTGCCCTGTGCGAGCTGGGTCTGTGCCAGGCCAAAGGCAAGACATCAAAGGAGCTGGCTGCTGCTGCTGCTGCTGCTGCTGGGGCCCCTTCCACATCGAAGGAGATTAACGAAAACACAATAAGTCGACTGCATGCCCTGGCCATGGCTGACGATGATGATGACTACGGTGAGTGCTGTGTCCGTGTGGCATAATGGCTAACTGATGAGCCAGAGGTACGGCGCAGAGAGAGTCAATCCCTTCCACTTTCAGATGAGTCGCTTACCTGCAACGTGTGCGACCGGGCTTTCCATTGTCACCGTCAGCTGGCTTCGCACCAACAGAAGAAGCGACACTTTGGGTAAGGGAATATGCACTTAATTAAGCCAGCGGACGCCCTCACTTTTCACTTTTCCCTCACTTTTTTTCCCCGTCAATTGTTTGTAACTCCTCCACTCGACAGCTGCAGTGGCTGCGATAGTTTGTTTCCCTCGCTAATGCTGCTGGAGCACCACAAGGAGGAATTCGAGCACTGGAGCGATGAGGAGATGGGTCGCCGCGTCTGCTGTCGACGCAATCGATGTGACGATGATTACTTCACAGACACCGACTCCTTCATCAGCGATGCGGAGAGCGAGGATCTGGAGAGGCTGTTGTAAGGCGTGCCTCGGCGGAAAGCAGAAAGCAGCCAGCAGCTAGGCCCCCGAGGAGGCGACTGTGATGTGGTGGGAGGCTGGAGGCTGGAGGGCAGACAGTGGCATTGACTGAGGTAAACTAAATTTGAATTAGTCTCCTCCGGATGGGGCCGGGCCCCAATGCTACGTAGGCGGAGAGGCTTACGGTGGCGTCCAGCGGCGCCACCAGAATGGATGGACAATCGGCTGGCTCTGGCTTTGGCTCTGGCCCTGTTGGATAATGAAGATGGACGCTGGGGCGGACCGCTGTCGCCCTAATGAAAATGAATTAAACCCCAATCTGGCGAAACAATGAGAAATGTTGGCAAAAACCCAAAGAAAACAAACAAACAAAAATTACTTTTAGACTGTCTTGTCGCTAAATGAAAACCAAAAAACATTGAAGCAAACTCACGAGAGAGCATATTGTATTTTTAGAGTTCAACTACGAGACCCTTAGACAGGGTCTAAAAACCAAGCTATAGTATATAGTATCTAATAGTATATATGTATATGTATTGGGTATGTCTTTGTGTGTGTACGAGTACTCGTGTAATGAGCTAGTCGAATACGAAAATCCATAATTGGAAACCATATCATAAAATGCATATGTCTAAACACCCAAAAAAAAGTCCCCAAAATGCAAACCTATTTACGACAAAGAAATGAAGCCGAAAACGTATTTTTCAATAAATAAAAATGTGTAAATCGAAAACCTTACTGCAATCTTGTTTCCCTCGCTAGGAATCGCATGAATTATTTCAAAATTTTGCCCGACACTTAAGGAAAATGGCCAGCAATTAAAATTTCAGATTCCAGCCAGCCCATAAGTATGCAACAATCTACACCACCCACACACACACACACACACACACACAAAGAGTGAGAGTCAGGGTGTAAGACGGACAAATACAACACCCCGAGAATAATGCCCCGTGGACATTTCGTAAATTATTCAGCGGGTGGGTCTATTGTGGCATCATTAAAACTTGATTGACTTGGCGATGAGCGAACGAAGTGGGCGGGCGGCCGGGCACTGCCTGCGACTGAAATCACCGCGCTCGTGAGGCTCTTGAAGAGCGAACAACTTTTGCGTTCGACCCCGCCTCAAGGCCAAATTTGGAGCGTTCTGCTAAATTATTTCCGCCGCAAAAGTTCAACAGTAACCTTGAAGCAGCTTTGGGTAAATTCTATACATTCTTGCGATTATTTCAAGATGCTGGTCGCATTCGGATGTGAAATTTTAGAACATTTTGCGTGCCTATATCGATATTCTGATCCAAATTGCTTGGCATCAGGGCCAGATTAATCAGTGTCTGTAGTAGGGCGGATCGAGACGTAGGCATCCCACGAAGAAATGCGTTTGGTGTCGATAAATGCATATTTGTCCTATATTTCAGCTGTTCCCATGAACTACTCTACTGCTACTGCTACTCTACTTTTCATGTCATTATACTAAAAAGATATTGTTAAAGGTTTCACTTGAATTTTGAAATTATTAGAGCAAGGAAAAATGCAAGCAGCATCAAATTTATTTGGCCATTTCACACACTGGAAGCTGCTAGCTTTTAGGACTTAAAACATTGAATTAAATAACAAACAGCTCGTAAGCCGTTTTGGGCCAAGTGACAGCATTTAGTAAAACCTTGGCAGTTTTGGAACTTTAATTTTCGTAAGCTTTTCATCAGCCAGTCATTTGAATGGGTTGTTGTTTTATATTTAAATTGTGTGTGAGAATTGAGTCGAGCTATGGCTTGCAGCATACCTTCTAAGTCCTCTTCCATTTACATAGATTAAGTAAAAGAGAATTGTAGATTTTTGGGATTTTTGATGATGACTTTTGCCGGAAGAGGAAATCACCATCGGAAGATGAATGAGGGATGGGAAATGGGAGGTGGGGGATGGGGGATGTCGGGACAGAAAACACGAATTTTCCCTTACAGATAGGAAATTCATTTCTTATGCTCGACCAGAGCGGTAAATGAAGTGGAGTCGAGACGTGGCCTTGGGATATTCATAGCATGCACGTAAAATGGATTAGGTGAAACTCTTCCCAGGCGCCAGGCGTAAATCCTGGATCCTGGATGGACTCATTTCCCGACTGCAGCCTGATTGATGCTCCTGTGGAGGGGCGGGGCTGGCATGCAAACAAAGGTACGTATTGTTTGAGGGATGGGACGGTTGGTCAGGATATATCCATATGGTCAGCCATATCCAACCATCTGTATGGTGAGTGTGTGTGTGTGGACAGCTCATTTGACATTTTGATGGATGCAAAGCCATAAAAGGCTCTCCTCTTGCTGACCAACAGAGCCCTGCACTCCACTCCATCCGGCGCCAGCCCACTCCTGTCTTGTATAAGCATTAAATTTTGATTTGATTTTATTACGGCACTCGTAAACATTTTATGTGTACATCATACGCACTGTTGGCCAGCCAGCCATTTACATAAAAGCCAACAGATACGTATACGTATATATGTATAGACGAAAAACCACAGAGCAGCGAAATGTTTATGTGGCAACATATTAAAAGTCGCTTTCAGGGGCCAGTCGGAGGAGCCGGAATTTACATAAACCATTAAGTGTACTTTAGCAGATGTTTCCAGAGGATCTTGGGTAAGGGAAAAGGACATGAACCCGACCTTGGACGTGCCACAAATTGCATCGAATTGAAATTAGTGCTGCACTAGAAGAGGCTGAGCAGTATTAAAGTTTCGTTCTGGCCAAATCCCCTGAAAATGCATTAAGGCCTGACAAAAGAAAAGGAAGCGCTGGCCGCCCGCCCGGCTTCATTACTAATAAAATGCAGAGAAAAGACGAAAGGCAATGGCGAAGGTGAAGGCGACTCTGGTTGGCAGCCACCTTCTGTCTTCTTTTTTTTGCATGCCAATCAGGGCAGTTTGTTACGTGGCAAATTGAGTTTGAGCTGGAAAGCAGTCTAAGCTCTGCTTCGTGCCTTGCAAGGACGAGTAGCAAGGCAGCCATTAGCTAATTAAGACGCTCCACGCCGCCCCCAACCTCACCACACACACACACATTGCAAGAAACCGCAGACAAAAGACTTTCGAGGCGCCTCAAGCGACAACCAGAAGGAAAAATTGCGGCAGGCACAAAATTTCACACATTACAAAAACTTTGTAGAGCAAAAAAACAAAAAAAAACTTTAGGAAAAACTATAAAAGATGAGAAGGAATTCGCCCACCAAATTCGGCTTAAACACCCACAAGCGATGGAAGAGCTCTTGTCTGTCTGTTCCAGGAATTAAATTGATAACGTGGATACTCTCATTATTCCGGGAAAATCATGAGACTCTGTGAAATGAATTATCTTTAAGTTTGTTTTTTCATTTTGTGCAATTAAAGACTTAATCTGGAAGAGAAACTCAATGGAGCATAGAAGAAGATCAAAAGTGTGCAGGCGGAGAGCACCATGTATTACCAAACCAGCCGCACAGCTAACGTTCTTTTACCACGAACTTCAGCGAATTACCCAGGCTCTTGTCTAAAATCAAAGGCAACGACAAGGAATTCCACAAATCGCGGCTATTTTTAATCTCGAATTTATGTTGCCATTGAAACGCCCCGAACGAAGCGTAAAAGTTAATTAAAAACTGCTGACTGTCAGCGACATTTTGTCGAGCTTATTGGGTATATATGTACATACATGATATGTAGTATTGTGCATACGTATGATAATTGTTGCCACGAAGCAGGAAGAGCGACACAATGGGTTAATTAAAACTTGCCAAGTCATTGTTCGCTACGGACAGCAAAGGGGGAGGATGTAAAAAGGTGATTTCAATTTCCTTCCCCACATTGTGTAGGCCTCAGGGGGTTAATTGTGCCATTGCTAATCAGCCATGTGAGTGAATGTGTGTGGGAGATTCTTATTCGAGTTATACGAGCACACACACACACATAGCTTTCTCTTTCTATCTATGAATGTAAAATGCAGACGTGTTCATAAAAAGTTTCCTCAGTGTTCGCTCACACATACAAGCTGTCAGGGGTGGAGAGGAAGGGGGCCATGTGATGTGTATTCATGTGTGTATCTAAGTGTAATGTCTGATAATTGAAAACAAGCTGGTAGATACCCATACCAGTACCCGTAGATGGGTATAGGACATCGTATCGTGGCAAAGAAGCTGCCAAAGTAGCAGCTGCAAGTGGCTCAAGAGCCTAACAAGATTCCCCCCAAGTGCCTCCCCCCCACCCCTCTGTACACAGTATCCACATTCCACAGCTCCAGGCTCCAGGAGCCTCTCTTAATGGCAGAGCTGTGTGCATTAAAGTTGTCCTTCAGCTTCGTTGATAGTTGCGCTTTGGATGGAATTGGGTCTTAAGCAGAGCAAATATTAACTGGAAGCGCTCAGCTCAACGGAGATAGAATATGGACAAATATTTGATTTACTTAGGGAAACACTTGGCAGCACAGCCCCGAAGGACGATCACCTGCCTGGCTGTCTCTGTTTGAGGGTCGTGTAGGGCCCTTCAAGACGGATACACTCACCGAATCCGAATGCTGAAATGCATCGCTCTCTATTTTGGGGGTGCTAGATCTGCTGGATAAAATACAAAATTTGGGTAAGATAAATGCTCTGGTACACACTTCTCTGATGTATACGCACACATGCACGCATACATACATTCGTATGTATTTTGAATTTTTAATTCAATTTATTCGACCATTTATGGGTAATTTTCCAGCATTTCATGCTCCCTGCCGACATTTGTCACGTCTCTGTGCAGCCGCAGAGAGCATATTTTGTCATGTCAGATGACATTTATCACAGCGGCAACGACCAACGGCAGCAGCAGCAACAACAAGCATCCACACCAGACGTAGGAGCATCCAGCGGAGGAGGAGGAGCAGCACCAGCACCAGCAACAACAAAAAAAGTATTGGCAAATATCAATTTGATGCAGTGGCAGGCGTTTCGTCTACTGGCAATATGATAAGCAGCATTCGCCTGACGCTGATTGATGACAGATTTGCGCGGGCGTCAGTCCAAAAGTGAATTTTAGGACCTCCTCCTGTCTCTCCACCTCTCCCTATAATCTCTACCCATCGCTTTCTCGCTCTGAAAGCCTCGTTGATTGATGTGCAAATTGATTGTACTCATTAAAGCAATGCGCTACATACAGGCGACTGCTTGCGTAACCAACAAATAAATGTCACCCGGCGTAAAGATTCTGATTAGTTTCGGTTGCATAACGCTGCATGCAACAATGCAAGGACTCTGCAAATAGCTTCCGCAAGGTAGCTTTAAAAGATGTACGAGATAGCAAACAAACAGGCTAGGACAGGATTGATTACTTCTCTGCGTTGGAAGTATCTAACATCTATATATTGATCTGTGCTAGAGTGTACAAAATAAAGGATCAGACTGTGAGAGAATTATAGTTAGAAGATCTTAGAGATTTGAAGCATTCTTGAAGCCCCTCTCGTCACAGAACACGATCAAATTACAATTCTGCGGGTATAAAAGAAAGGCATTAAACTCGGCTAAATCATTCATCTGCATCATGATGGGTAGGACACAGATACACACCAGCGTAGTTCTGGCCATAGCTCCAACTATTCCTCTGTTCTGTGTCTTTCCCCAGGCTGCATGACCGCGCTGTCACTTTTGCTTCTCTTGGGCTCTCTTCTCACGATAGTCCAGACCGACACATCCGCAGGCGACACCAAGTTTGCATTAGAGCTGCTCAGAGCGCTGGCCAGTGACCAGAGTAGTCCGAATATCGTATTCTCGCCATCGTCAATCAGGACGGCCCTTGCTTTGGCCTACCTAGGCGCCGAAGGAGTCACTGGAGAGGAGCTAAAGCAGACCCTCTCACTGGAAGGATCCGACAAGAATGACGTGGCCCAACGATTCGCTCATCTTTTGGCCCAAGAAGAAAATCAGTCTGAAGATGACGCTCAGTTCAGCTATGCCAATCGTATCTACGTGGCCGAGCGGTTCAGGCTTATTCAGGCCTATCAAGAGTTGGCCGGTAAATACTTCAACGCATCAGCCGAGAATGTGAACTTCGAAGAGAACGTGAAAGTGTCCCAGCAAATCAATTCCTGGGTCGAGACGAAGACCCATGACCAAATCAAAGACCTCATCAGCCCCGACTCCCTCAGCTCTGACACTGTCGCCGTCCTGATTAATGCAATCTACTTCAAAGGCAAATGGGAAAAACCTTTCTCTGAGACCAGGACGGCGGTGCACGACTTTGCGTCGCGATTTGGAGAAAAAGTCAAAACGTCCTTTATGTTTCAGTGGGATTTTTTTAGACACGCCGAGTTGCCCTCCCTGAAGGCCACGGCTTTGGAAATGCGTTACAAAGGAACGGACATTGTTTTGCTGATCATTCTGCCTTTAGAGGAGCAGGGACTGTATGCACTCGAGGAGAAGATTAGTGTTTTGGACCTGAACGAGATAAGTTCGCAAATGAGAGAGGCGCACGTGCAGCTGCAGATGCCCAAATTTAAACTAGAGTTTGAAGTCTCCCTGCAGCCTGTCCTAGAGCAGGTGACTATGCGATTGACGAGCAGCTGGACAGCTGAGCACTAACCGTCCGGTAATTCTTTCAGCTGGGTATAAAGACCATGTTCGGTCCCAATGCCGACTTTAGTAGCCTTTCCCAGGGCCGTAACATAAAGATCTCCGAGGTGAAGCACAAGGCCTTCATGGATGTAAACGAGAACGGAACCACGGCCGCTGCTTCCACATGTAAGTCAATCGCAGCAACGATTGTAGTAACTTTAGTGATTACCTTACTTTGATCGCAGATGTGGTTGCTACGTCATATTCATCCCACTTAGGGCCAACCATACCATTCATCGTCGATCATCCCTTTTTGTTCGCCATCAAGGACGAGCATTCTACCTTCTTTCTCGGTCATGTTACCAGTCCGTAATACTAGAATACGTGTGTAGCTATTATTCCATGCAATAAAAGCCAACATAAGCATCATTCCTATTTGGTTTCTTTTCTAGTATCGGTAGTGATCGCTGTTAAAGATGGGTGCGTGTTAATAAATATAATCTTCTGATTAGTTTCGATTGAAATATGTGTGGTGAGGACATATACTGCATACTCGCTAACATACGATTTGATAGGATACTTTTTTCTGAATGGACAAAACCATGGCAGGGAAGACGGCCAAATAGCGTTTTGATTGCTTCGTGGGACCGTCAAACTTTGACTTCAACGAGCTGCGGACACAGGTCACTTCTAGGACGTGAGCAACTCTCGTCCTCTTATCTCATTTTCAGAAAACCCTAAAGATCTTGGCGTCTTAAGACTCAGACTGTGAGAGAATTAAAGTTAGAAGATTTTACAGATTTGAAGCATTCTTGAAACCCCTCTCGTCGCAGAACACGATCAAATTACAATTCTACGGGTATAAAAGAAAGCCATTAAACTCGGCTAATTCATTCATCTCCATCGTGATGGGTAGGACACAGTCACACACCAACGTAGCTCTGGCAATAGCTCCAACTATTCCTCTGTTCTGTGTCTTTCCCCAGGATCCATGGGGTTCTCATGTTTGCTCCTCTTGGGCTCTCTTCTCTCGATGGTCCAGGCCGACAGATCCACAGGCGACACCAAGTTTGCCTTAAAGCTATTCAGAGTGCTGGTCAGGGACAAGAGTCGTCCGAATATCGTATACTCGCCATCGTCAATCAGGACAGCCCTTGTTTTGGCCTACCTAGGCGCTGAAGACACCACTGCAGAGGAGCTAAAGCAGACCCTCTCACTAGAAGGATCCGACAAGAATGACGTGGCCCAAAGATTCGCTCATCTTTTGGTCCAAGAAGATAATCAGTCTAAAGATGACGCTCAGTTAAGCTATGCCAACCGTATCTACGTGGCCGAGCGGTACAGGCTTATTCAGGGCTATCAAGAGTTGGCCGGTAAGTACTTACGCGCATCAGCCGAGAATGTGAACTTCGGAGAGAGATTGAAAGTGTCCCAGCAAATCAATTCCTGGGTCGAGGCGAAGACCCATGACCAAATCAAAGACCTCATCAGCGCCGACTCCCTCAGCTCTGACACTGCCGCCATCCTGATTAATGCAATCTACTTCAAAGCCCAATGGGAACATGCTTTCTCTGAGTCCTTGACGGCGGTGCACGACTTTGCGTCCAGCGATGGGAAAAAAGTCAAGACGTACTTTATGTTTCTGTGGGAGTTTTTTAGATACGCCGAGTTGCCGTCTCTAAACGCCACGGCAGTGGAAATTCGGTACAAAGGAACGGACATTGTTTTGCTGATCATTCTGCCTTTAGAGGAGCAGGGACTGTATGCACTCGAGGAGAAGCTTAGTGCTTTGGACCTGAACGAGATAAGTTCGCAAATGAGAAGGGAGCACGTGCAGCTGCAAATGCCCAAATTTAAAATAGAGTTTGAAGTCTCCCTGAAGCCTGTCCTACAGCAGGTGACTATGCGATGAAGAGGCAGCTGGTCGGCTAAGCACTAACCGATATCAATCGGTTTTCTTTCAGCTGGGTATAAAGACCATGTTCGATCCCAATGCAGACTTTAGTAGCCTTGTCGAGGGCGCGGACATGGTGATCTCCGAGGTGAAGCACAAGGCCTTCATAGATGTGAACGAGAACGGAACCACTGCTGCTGCTTCCACATGTAAGTTAAGCCAGTAAAAATTTAATAACTTTAGTGACTTCCTCATTCTAATGGTAGATGTGGAAGTGATGGCAAAGTCAGTTAAACTCCCTAATGGGAAGACATACCCCTTCATCGTCGATCATCCCTTTTTGTTCGCCATCAAGGACGAGCATTCTACCTTCTTTCTCGGTCATGTTAACCGTCCATATTATTAGAATATGTATGTAGCTATTAGTCCATGAAATAAAAGACACCAAACGGCTATTGTTTACAATCAGCAAACTCCAACTTTAAGTCTCTAACCTAATTTTTCTGGCTGGCTATTCGGCCCAATGTGTTCTTTTGAACGTGGCCTGCTAATAAGTATCACCTTCGCGGTCAAGGGCACACGGAAGTCGATTTGCTGATTGGTTTCGGTTGCATAATGATGCATGCAACAATGCGAGGAGTCTGCGAGGAGTTCCTGCAAGATAGTTTTAAAAGATGCTATGGATAGCAAAAAAAAAACAAAATACAGACTATGGATTGATTCGTTCTCTGCGTTGGAAATATTTGATCAGCATCAGACTATCCTCTGCAAAGTGTTAAAAATAAAGATTCAGATTGCGAGAGAATTATACTACAATCTACAATTCTAAGGCCCTATAAGAATAGCCCCTCTCGTCACAGATTACGATCAAATTACATCTGTTCGCGTATAAAAGAAAGGCACGGAACTCGGCTAATTTATTTAGCTCCATCATGACGGGTAGGTGAGACTCAAGAGCATAGCTCTGGCCATTGCTGTAACTATTAGTCTGTTCCGTGTCTTTCCCCAGGATCCGTGGCCGCGCTCTCACTTTTGCTTCTCTTGGGCTCTCTTCTCACGATGGTCCAGTCCGACACCAAGTTTGCCTCAAAGCTTTTCAGTGTGCTGCACAAGACTGACACTGTTCGGTATATCGTATTCTCGCCGCCGTCAATTAGGTCAGCCCTTGGCTTGGCATACCTTGGCGCTGAAGGCACCACTGCAGAGGAGCTAAAGCGGGCCCTCTCACTGGAAGGTTCCGACAAGAATGACGTGGCCCAAAGATTCGCTCATCGTTTGACCCAAGAACAAAAACAGTATGGGGATGACGCTCAGTTCAGCTATGCCAACCGTATCTACGTGGCCGAGCGGTACAGGCTTATTCAGGCTTATCAAGAGTTGGCTGGTAAATACTTTAACGCATCCGCCGCGAATGTGAACTTCGCGGAGAGTGTAGAAATTAACGAAGAAGTCAATTCCTGGGTGCGGGAGCAAACCCATAAACAACTCAGTTTCCTCTTCACTTCTCACAAATCCATCAGCTCGGACAGTGCCGCCATCCTGATCAATGTGATCTACTTCAAAGCCAGTTGGCTAAAGGGTTTCCACCAATTTCAGACAAAGGTTCGTAGCTTTGTGTCCATGGATGGCCAAAAGCATGGAACGTACACCATGTTTCAGTGGGAGTTTTTTAGGTACGCCGAGTTGCCGTCTCTGAAGGCCACGGCTTTGGAAATGCGTTACAAAGGAACGGACATTGTGTTCCTGATCATTTTGCCTTTAGAGGAGCTGGGACTGTATGAACTCGAGGAGAAGCTAAGTGTTTTGGACCTGAACGAGATAAGTTCGCAAATGAGAGAGGAGCACGTGCGGCTGCAGATGCCCAAATTAAAACTAGAGTTTGATGTCTCCCTGCAGCCTGTCCTAGAGCAGGTGACTATACGATTGACGAGCAGCTGGACGGCTGAGCACTAACCGACCGGTAATTTTTTCAGCTGGGTATAAAGACCATGTTCGGTCCCAATGCCGACTTTAGTAGCCTTGCCAAGGGCCGTGACATAAAGATCTCCGATATGGTTCACAAGGCCTACCTCGATTTGAACGAGAACGGAACCGCTGACGCTTCCGCAAGCGGTAAGTCGAACTCAGTGACGACTCGTGGACATTAATGATTTCCTTAAATAGCAGGTCCAACTTCTTGGCTTTCGTCAGTCCTGGTAGCTAAACGGCCGACAAAACCGTTCATCGTCGATCATCCCTTTTTTTTCGCCATCAAGGACAAGCAGACTATCTTTTTTTTGGGTCATGTTACCTCACCATATTAACAGTACAATGTAGCTTTAAGTCCATGAAATAAAAGCCAACATAAGCAGCATTTCTCTTCGTTTTCTTCTCGAGTGCCGGTAGTATTTAGGCTAGAAGGGCACTAACATATCGTGTGATCGCTATTAAAGTTGGCTGCGTATTAATAAATCTTTTGATTAGTTTCGATTGCAAAATGCTTTGCGGTCAAGGCCATATGAGGTGAGAACATATACTGTATACTCGCTAGCGTAAGCATTGCCTTATTTTATCTGCATACTTTCGGGCGGGCGGATTAAAGCCGTGTGCTCAAGCAGTGCTTGGATTGTGTTGGACTGCTTTCTTTCCGATTTCTATGTTTCAGCATATAACGTGCGTCGTTACACAAAATCCCAATTTCTATGACTTCATCTGTGAAACATGCCCCGTCAGCGTCTCCTATGTCTTCCTCAGTGTGATCCCCTCTGCGAGGGTATTAAAAAACGAAACAAAATTTCAATTTACTTTCAAGAGTGCGGAGGCAAAGTAAGAGCAGCCACCGCCAGACTGTGAGACTGTGGCTTTAGCATCACATTTAACTTTTCTCGCCTTATATTTTATTCAAATGGTTCCACATTATTATTTTCTTTTCTTTTTGTTTCTGTTTTGGCTTGTGCTTGAGTGCCTGACATTTTCACATTTTGCTGCCGTTAAAGCCAAATTGCAGGAGAAAACATGAAGCAGGAATGCTGCCATTATTCTCAGGCTTCTCTTCCATTTATTAGAATAAGCCTGCCTCTCCTCCATCTCCTCCAAGGAGGAGTCCAATTGTGGACTTCCTCTCTCTGTATTTGTGGGTCAAAAGTTTTCAACGACCATTAGGCAGATCTCGTGTGCTGCTCCATTTGAATACCATTCCAGTTCGGACAAGAGTTCAGGTGCTGAGCCTCCTCTGGTCTAATGATAATCCCCCCCTGCAATAGCGGATCAGCAGGGGAACAAGTTCCAAGTGAATTTAAAGTGAGACCGCATCGCCAAAGTTTGGGCCCTTCGACTCTGTGGCCATTAATTGAGTTACACGGAGAGCACAAGGCAACAAAATTTCATTACGCATACGACCCGTTGCATGACCAGCAATGTGATAGGAGCAACGGCAAAGTTTGTTGCAAACGTCATTAGTTTTAATAACATTTAAACAAACCAACACAAACCCACCAGCCCACGAAACCCCAGAGCCACACAAAGAGGCTGCTGGCTTGCCCTTGGCAGCCATAGCATTTGTTTAGGCCTGTCCGCCTCTGAAATTAATGAGGAATGACATTCGCATTTAGTGCTTCACTGCATTCCGCTCTTCCTCCGATATGCCACGTGTCCAGAGACTCCTCGATGATCCCCCAACCGCCACGCGCCTGCAGAAATCACTTACCTAATCTCCTGAGCATTATTTGCACAATTATCGAGTTGGCCGAAACGAAATTAAAACCAAAATTAAATCTATAACGATATTATTAGTAAAACGAACTCCGAGGAGAGCGGATGAACCTTTAATTAATAATTTATAAATCGAATTAAATTGATTGCTTCGCATAATTAGTAGCTCCTCATCCTCGAACTGTTTCCTGGTTCTTAACATAGCGTTTCTGTCCAAATTAAATCGGACTGTCATAATCAATTCAGGCAAAGCATCAGCATCAGAGTCTGACCCAATCCTCGGACTGGCAAACGGGCAAGAGTAATTTGCATAATTAGGGAGAAGGCGACTCGCGAGCAAAGAAGACGAAAAAATCTCGGTAAATAAATATTGTGCATAAATTATGGGAAGCCCAGTAAATGTGTTAATTTGACTTACCAAAACTTTACTCAGTGTGCAATTTTTGTTGTTGTTGTTGTTGTTCAACTTTCGAAATTAATGCGTGTACAGTGTACACATAAATAAATTTCTGTTTCTGTTTGCTCTCCGCCATTTTGTGCTGCCGGCCATTTTGGCAACGCTTTTGGTTTTCTGGTTTTCTAATGTTTTTCGGTTTTCTGATTTTTCTCTATTTTTTTTTTGCTGTGCTTTTGTTTTCCTTTCCTGTTTGCGCTTCAATTAACAACAACTTGTTACAGGCGCAAATTGAACTTAGGCTCTCTCAAATTTAAATAAATAAAATAAATGCCGTGCTAAATAACGAAATTTAGACCGACAAAAAACGTCTAACGCCAGTCGGCGGATGAGTATGTTTTCCATTTTGTCTTGGTTTCGGTTTTGCAAATACTCGTTTTGGTAGGCGGGTGTTAATTTCGTTGGAATTTGTTTTCGGTTTTACAACAGTTACAGGTGCCACTCCGCTCCGCTCACACGGGTATCCAAAGATGGAGATGTGTCTAACAGATACAAAAATGGAGAATACACAGTGTGGGAAACTGCCACAGGCCACGCCACGCCAATGTGATGTCAATCCCTGCCGAAGAAAAGTTTGTTTTCGAGAAAAATCATGGAAATTGAAATTATTTTCATTAGCTGTTGTTATTTTCTTCTCTCATTCCTGCAAGCTCTTTGAAACCCCCTTTTTGGAAAGGGAAAGTACTTTTCTCTACTTTTTTTTAGTTTAATTAAAAAAACCCGTGGTTTTCAGATAATTAATTATATTTCGTTTTCGTATTTAATTGTAAACATTTTTCATACAATTCCGTATACACTTAGTATTATTTATTTTAATTAAATTTTTAGAGTTTGCTAAAACTATCTGCATTTATTGTATTTCTTCCATTTAGCTATGAATTCAAGCATCATCAGTTTCGAGGTATTTTCTTTGAAATAAAAGAATATTTGATAGGCAATTGAAGTAATTTTGCTATGGAATTGTCTTGCATTTGTTTTCGCATTTCATTTGAGAAAATAAATTCCCATCCGAGTCGCATATTGATGAGGGGAATGCAGACATAAAGGAAAATCGCAGCGATTAGCTTAAATTGCACAAAATCTTCCCAAAAAGACCCTCGAGCTCAACGCACACAGATACTCTTCACACAGACAGACTGACACACACACACACAGACACACAGGCACACACAGACATTGCACAGACAATAAACCAATAAACGAAAGCCATTCGAGTGACCCTTAATGAGGGGGAGCGCTCCAACGCAGGACAACAAATGTGCAAATGAAGTATCTTAGGGATTGACATAAGTGTAAGTGCCCCAAAGATGATGCTGCGATGGGTTCTGGTGCTGGTGCTGCTCCTGCTGCTGGGGATGCGAATGGGATTGCAGTTCCTGCTGCGTTACGGTTGCAGGCACACTCAAGGCAGAGGGATGTGGATGCGGATGCGGAGCGAGTGGTGGAGCCCCAGAAACATATGTTGTATGGTGCTGGGGGCCAAAGTTCGTGCTCTGACTCTGGGCGGAAGGGAGGTAGCCCAACTGCTCATAGTAGGCCGCACACTCGACGACCGCCTGGGAGCTGGCACTGGCACTGGAGCAGGCCGAGGAGAGCGAGGCGGAGGAGTTCAAAGGCGGCGAGTGATGGTGCGTCATGGGCAGCATTTGATCCATGAGATACTGGTCAATTTCCTTGGGATCGATGTCAGTGGCTGACTTGTAATTTAAGGCTCCACTGGCCTGTGACGCGCTGACGCTCGTTGTGGCCTGTGGATGCGGCTGCTGCTGCTGCTCTTGGAAGTCCCCCACTCCGAGACCCACTGCTCCTCCTCCAGCGGGAGTGTAAGCATAGCCGGGATAATTTACGCTCCGACCATTGCCCGCATAGCCTGCATAGCCGTTGATGTTCTCCAGGAAATCCATCTCAGGGGCCCCCTGCGTCTGCTGCTGCTGCTGCTGGCCGTAGTTGACGTCGCCCAGGGCTATGTACTCCCGGCCAGCATCCAGCAGGACCCCGTAATCTGTATTGCCACCATTACTGCTCGGCTCGCTCAGCTGCCGCAGCAGCAGGCTGGAGCTGTTCAAGGAGACGCCTCCTGCGGTGGGCTTCGCGGAGGAGCCGCTGTACGGCGTGGCCGGCGGTGTGAGCGAGGAAAGGGAGCTGGCCGTGGAGCAGGGCGAGTCCAGGCCTGGTTCACTGTTCAGGCTGAGCCCCTGCTCCATGAGGCTGGCGGCGCAGGCACTGTTCAGGGACTTCATGAAGGCCTCGTTGCTGAAGACATCAGAGGTGGAGGCGGAGGTGGAGGTGGAGTTGGAACTGGAGCTGGACCCCGCTGTGGAGCACAGATTGGATCCGTTTACCTTCGGAGCGCGCCTCTGGCCACTGGAGGACACCCCGCCAGAGTTCGAGCTCCTCTGCTGCCTGGCCCCGACTGTCATCGGGGAAGCGCCGGACGCTGCGGCTGTGGCTGTGGGGGCTATGCCTTCTCCCTGATGCTGGGGCATGACCCTTGCCTTCTTGCGACGCGGCTGGTACTTGTAGTCGGGATGCTCCTGTTTGTGCGTCATGCGCAGCTTCTCGGCGAATTCCATAAACGGCTTCTTATCGCTATCCTTCAGATTTCTGCGAATCAGAAAGGCAAATAGTCTGTGTCAGTGGCAGTCGATTTTGAATTATTTATTGGTCTACAAATTGGTCCAGCCCCGTCCCCAGTTCCCAGCTCCCAGCTCCCATCTCCCCGTTCCCGATTCCCAATTAGCCGAGGCGGATGCTTTGCCCCTCTTATCGGCCAGCGGCAGATTCAACTTCTTATCGCCTGTGTCGCCCCGCTCGCTGAACTGTGAAATTTTAATTTCGAACCGAACAATATTTTATTACAAACAATATGTGTGGAAGCGACGCCGCTGTGGCGCAGATTGCTGCAATCTTTGGCCTGACAGTTCTGTATTAATCAAGAGATGAGAGATAGGATACTCTCTGGAGGAGAGCAGCCTTAAATTGTGTTGGTTTTCAGAGCGGTAAAGGATACAGTGTGTGCTCATTAGGTAGGGTACGGCTTCAGCTCATACAAATTGCGTTTTCAGAGCTGGTTCCAACACGAAACATCCAGCAGGCTGCCAGCCATGGAGAACTGTCTGCTAATGCAATTCCCTGTCTCGTCCGAGCCCTTAACCAACAATTCTCCACTATTCCGACCTTTTATTTCCCCTCCAAGTTGCATCTTTGCCCGCCACTCGGAGAGACGACAAGTGGAGCTTATAAAAGACACTTTCCAAGTGGTTCATGCCCCAACGTTTACGCTGTCGGAGACGTGCCCATGCCACTGCTCTCGCCCTCTCTCATGCTCTGCCCTGCCTTTCGACTCGAGTGGTCGTGGTCCCTCCCTCTTGTATATTTCTATCTCCGCACGGGGTATATGTACTTACTTCCACAGCTTGCCCAGCGATTTGCTCAGCTCAGAGTTCTGCAGATGCGGATACTGCTTGGACATGACGCGACGAGCTGCCTGGGCCCAGACCATGAACGCGTTCATCGGACGTTTGATGTGCTCCTTCTTGCGGTCCGTGGGCGCCCTGGAAGAGTTTCAGAAAAATCAGAAATAGGAAATCAAAAAACAGAAATCAGAAATCAGAGAAGTGGCTCCCCACTGGTGGCTCAGTGGCGCAGTGAAATGACTTGCTGGCCAGCAAAATAGGTTTTCATTAATTGGAAAAAGAATTTCAACGAAACGAAACACTTTTCCACGACAACAACGAATAATGTCAAACTGAAAATTGCAATTAAAACTTTTACTTGCCCATGGGCTAGGCGAAAAAGAGCGTATAAAATAGGGAAAGGAAAGAAAAAGGAGTGAGGGAGCAGTAGAGAAATAGAAGTAGAGAAATGGAGTAAAACGAGAGAGAAGACAAGGCCAGAGGCCATGAAAGTTCAAATTTCAGTCAAAATATAGTTTCGTCTTTTTGCGATTGAGGATTGTGCAGTGCAGCGGGAAGTGGCAGTGAAACGAAAACAAAAGCAATCACGAAAATCCGGGAAAAGCATCAAAAATCATTGTATTCAAGAGCGAAGAGAAGAGAAGAGAGCAGAAGAGAACTCTTCAAACAAGTTGCAATTTTCTGTTTGAAAATCGATTTTTTTTGCTCTAAATTTAATTTGAATTGTTTGAGTATTTGCCCAAAGGCTTGACACAGCATCGAGGGGCAGAGATAGTCGACTTTGAAATACCTGTTACTTGGATCTTTCTTATATTTATTCTATTGTGTTACGAACAGGGGCTAAAAGATAGTATACTCTGATTCCCTACATGTCTTGCGGAATGTTTTGCTTCTCTAGGCCTCAGTCCCAGTCCTTTTACAAACGATCCAAACTCATTCAAATAAAACTGACGAGGCGTATGATAACTTCTTGGCCACAATGTGCCATACATACGAGCACACACACAAACACAAATTTCTATACTCGTAGGATACTCCCCCTATCCTAATGGATGTCTCTCTCTCTCCATCACGGGTGTAGTATACGTATGTGTATCCCCCTCCCACACATTGTCTTTATTCAGAAGTATAGATTCATTTTTATTTAGCATGTTGTAGCACCAACGACTACAATTGAGAGGACACCCAGATTCAATCAAAGAGATAGGCGGGGCAAGGGGCGGGCTGTTCGGATGGGATGGTATTAGGAGGCTGTTCATAGTACAATGCCGGAGATTTCATCTCCTCCAGGGCCAGAGAGCCATGCACATACATATATTGAATTATTTATCCTAAGTAAACATGATCAGGGCAACAGATTTGTTTGGTAAATCTTTCAATTGAGTTGCCAGTAACTCTGTCCCTCCGTCCCTCTTTGTCTGTGTGTGTGTGTATCTGTGGGTGTATCCTATGGATGTGTTAATGCCTCCCCTCTCCCACTCTCCGTGGAAGTTTATTTGATATGCCTGACTGCATCCTATGCCAGCCACAAAAAACTCAACTCAGCATAAAAAAAATACAAGACGCACCATCCACACCGTTTTCAATCAAAGCAAATCAATAAACAGGTGTTCTCAGGTGTTCTCGGGTGTTCTCGGGTGTGTGTGTGCCGAATCTCTGCACTCAAAACGAAGCAAATAAATCAAAAATGGTTGAATATAAAATATAAAACAATATACGCATGCAGAAAGAGAAATGTGCTCCATTCTCTATTGGATCCATACTTGCATGCAACATGCAGGTTGATTTTTGTTTCGACAAAGTTTCCTACATCGTATAAATGTATGCAAAATATAAGAGACTCCTGAGGGGTTTTATGCTCTGTTGAACTCTCTCAAAGCATACTTCAAATTGCTATAAACTATTAAACGTGGTATTAAGAGATGATCATCTAAATGGTATTTACTGAAAGTGAATGCGAATTGAATGTAATTTTATAAGCTATCCGCAACTACAAAACTGTTTTTTTTTTTGGCTTCCATTTGTTAAATGCTTTCATTATTTTGCGATTAATAAGCTATTCATATAAATGTACAAGCTGGACCTAAAATTAGTCACAGTTCTATTTGGTCCATGAGAGTGCTACGATGTGCTTTCGACTGAACGTTCTCGTTCAGCTCGTTGTGATGCTGTTATTGATCTTGAAGGTATGCGGCACCCTAACTACATCCTTAGTACAGATTTATAATGCTACCATTTTCCAGATCACCTCCAAGTTCGAGTTCACAAACATCCAGTGCAATTCTTTGGACGATGACTTCAGCGGCATTGAAAACTGCTTTTTAAAGTCGGTGAATCGGAGCTACAAATATTTATCCCTGAAAGTTAGCCTATACAAAAAACCTGTTTCGGAAATCAAAGTAAGTGTAGAAGCCAAAAGGCTTGAGACTTTTTCTTCCTTGCATAAAAATCCTTCTGTGGTTGTAGGTAAATGTTTCGTTGCTGAAGCGATTCAATGGCTATATGCCATTTCTGTACAACATCACTGTGGATGCCTGCAAATTCCTCAAAAATCCCAAATCGAAGCCCATTTTTAATTACTTTTACAGCTTCTTCATCACTCAATCGAATCTGGACCACTCTTGCCCCTACGATGTAAGTAAATGATTCCAATCTTCTGGATTTTGTTGATCTTTGAAACTCTTCACGAATCCAGCACAATGTTATAGTGGACAGGCTCACTGCCGACTTTGTAAATCACAAAATTACGAAAGTATTGAGCTTTCCCGAGGGCGACTATATGGTGGAAACCAATTGGATGGCCAATGGCGTTAACCGGGCTCTCGTGAAAATCTATGGCACACTTTCGTGAATGAAAAATCAAATAAATTTGATTGGATTCCTGGCAGTATATTTAACATGAGGTCATACCGATCCGATTTTGAAAATTAATGAACTTGAAACTGTATTATTCAAATAAGCGAATGCATTAAAGACATGAAGGTGAAGAGAAAAACTCTCTGTTTAAGGTTGAAACAATGAATGAATCCTTTGGCTGAGGTTTCAGTGGTTTTCGTGGTGCAAAGCTCTTCTAAGTCTCTCCCTATTTTAAAGACCTGCGTTCCTTACCCCCTGGTCTTCCTGCCTGGTCTTAATTATGGGTTTGGCTGAGCCCAAGCTTATTAAGCGATTAAAAACGCGCCGGGCGGCCAGGCTTGGGGAGGATTGTCGGCCCGAGGCTCTGCTTATCTGCCGTTGGTATCGTCGGCGTCGCGATCCCATCGCCATTGTATCTGTGTATCTATGTATCTGTGCATCTGTGTGTTGTTTGTGGATGCAACTCTCACGCTTGACAGCACGCTAATCAGAATCAAGTGATGTTCGTTTAGCTGTACTGGGAGATGCTGCAGTGCGCCTCATGAGGAATGGCAGCATCCCCCACAGGCACTTGGCAACTCAAGCACGTCTTCATTAAAATACACTTGCCGGTGAGGGTACTTGCGACTCGGACACGGTGCTTGCACTGCCTGAAACCCAAGCCACAGTACAAACAAAGGCCAATCGAGAGTATCTCAGGCTTCGTCTTCGAAAAATGAGACCCTTCCTGGCCCGTTTTCTCCGCCTGTTGTTGCATTCGGAGATGCGCAAATCTCATTAAGTGATATCTTCAAGTGGCCATTGGCTTGCGAGCAAAATATGAGAAATGGGCAGAGACCGCAAGGAATTTTCGTTTCGTTTCGCTTTTTCTTGCATTACGAGTATCTTTTCTTTCTTTTTGTTTTTGCATATGCCAGAGATACGAGTACTTTGGCTTTTGTGGCGCATCTCTTTATCAGCCATGGACCATTAGTGGGTTTTGTTATTAAATTGGAATAAGTAGAGGGGGCTAGGGGGTAATACCCGCATAGTGTCCAAATATTTACAGCTTTAACAGAGCCCCACGAAAATCTTCATGCCCATTTTCGTTTCCAATTTGTAAGCGCATGTCAATGTGAGGACAAATGCGCCTAATTAGCGTCAGAGGTGGAGGCGTAAGGAGGGAGGCGGGAGACGTCTCAGCGATTTTCACAAGTTCACAAATATGAAATGTATCTAGCAGATACAGTGCGTGTAAACAAATTGCAGCCGCTGCAGCGCCGCCACAGCAGCTTGTTTGCTTAGGCAGGCCCCACATTTTCCCACGCACTCCGTCGCTTTCCGTCGTTTCTTCTTTTACGACACTTTTGTCCAAACACAAATTTGAGGCACATTGAAATGCATCCAACGGATGCAGTTGCTCGGAGACTGGCTGGCTGGCTGGCTGGCTGTCTGGCTGTTTGCTTTGCGGTCTTGCTTCACAAAAAAGTTAGTCCGAAAAGGTGGTCAAACACTGGGGCAGAGTCGGAGTCAGAGTCAGAGTCCCCACCGATAAGGCGATAAGGCCTGCTACCGTGAGAGTTGCATCTGAGTTTGCTCAGCTTTTGTGTGCGGCTGTTTGCCGTTTGGCATTGACTTTGAAACAGTTCTGGGAAGCAGATAATCATCTGGGGTTTTCGGCTTGGGTTAGGTTAGGGATGGACTGGACTGGACTGGACTGGAGTGGCGGAAGAGGAAACCCTTCGGAGCCCACATTGCTTTTAAGCTTTCGCTTTCCATTTAAGCCGACTCTTGGCCCACTTCATCCAGGGACCATTCTCTGTTATCATTTCATTTGGCGCTGGCTCTTCTCTTTTTTTCAATTTCCAAGTCAATTTATTTTTACAGCGACTGTGCCGCACTTGAACGAAGTGTCAGTGGGGGAGGGGGGCGGAGTGGGAGCCGAAAAAGGACACCCATTGACCGCCTGGAAACGGGGAGGAGCACGGGATCTGGATAGGCGTGAACGTTGCCACATGCCTGGGATGAGATGCTTTGGGGCGTATGTACGAAGAGCAGGCAATGAAGAGCGACAGTTTAAGTGCCAGGCGGGAGCTCCTGCATCGTTGTTGTTTTTCCTGTTTGTAGATATGCGGGTGGATGGCTGGATGGGTGGAAGGGTGGACGGACGCTTCATTGGGCCAACTACCCGTACAATCAATGCTGTATAGGATGTCAGCCAGCTAGGCGAGTATGTTCCTGACATCTGATGATTGTCATGGAGTGGCCCTGAGTCAAACGCATGGCCAACAATCACACTTTGCAACAAAAAGCTTCTGTAACAATATGAATATTTGGGGTTCAGTGGGGGGAAAATCGGATTAGAGTATTAGTGGAAATGCATCAAAAATAAACTATAATCCTTTGCTTACATTTCCATGTGTCAAGTGAGTCATGCCGTAGCGAAAGCGACCACTCACAAATGCTCTGTGCAAATACCTTTGAATGATTCACCAAAATGCAAATAAAACTCATGAAAAATCTCCATGTATCCATCAAGTTCCGCCAAATGTTATGTGTTCCCATGGAGTCTAGTGTAACAGACAGAGCTTCGCGCATTTTGATATCTCGCAAAAATGGGATATTCGCCTTTGCCACACCTATTTGGCCCTGGGCGGGCAGCACCGCTGAATGGATATCCGGCTAGTCCTCCATAATCTCGTGTGTGTTCCTGCCCACAGGACTCCCAGCACCATCGATGGGGGCGGGCGGGGGGAGAGAGGACATCAATCCCTGAACTGTTTTGAACCCTTTTTCGAACGGCACATCGAACGGATTTGTAGGGAGCTGTACTTGGCCTAAAAGCTTACGGCCGGATCAGACATGCGTTCAATTTTTATGCGAAAATGTTGTTCTATATTTTGCAAAACACTCACAAAATGGAGAGAGGAGAGAGCAAAGAGCTGTGAGAAGTTCGGATACGCTTTAAAGGTTATTCGGTTATGCGGAAAATGTTGATGGGAAAAGTGACAGTAAGGGCCATCGAACGCACTTTGAATATTTACAATCAGTAATAATTGTATGACACCAAGAACCTTCTGTGTTGTGTCTTATAACACCTTCTGAAACCGTGTTTCCCTTTTCCGAATGCGTCCCTTGGTACCAATACCCGCATAATAAAATGATGAACACACTCTTCACTCAGCTCATCAAACATCATTTGATGTTCCCCTTAAGCTTCCCTCCAGCCTTCACCGATTGCTCCCCAAACAGTTTCAGGATTTATACGAGGGAAGTCCTTTTGCTGGTTTATCGGACGAATCCTTCAATCCCCCAACTGGCGTTTATTCACATCGCACAACATCAACGGTTCGCCGTGACTCATTCGAATGGCGGTTTTCGCCCAACTTTTCGGCCATTGTCGCGTTCACCTGGTCATAAAATCACCCAGCCTCCGCCTCTCTGGGGGGACACGCTACCAAATGATAAAAACACCTCGGGGGGGAATGCTCCCCTGGGTCGAATGGGGTTCGAAGGATAGGAGAAGGTCCTGCAGATTCCTGCAGCGAACAAATTACCAGCCCCCGAAGTATGCTAAGCGAGGAGTCGTCGTCGTCTGGAGGCTGAAAACTTTTTGGCTGGCATTTGCGGTTATGGCCACCGCAGCGACACCGACACGGACACACTGTGCCACAGCTACAAGAGCTACAACAACAGCAACAAAATCAATATTTGTCTTGTAAGCCGCACGTGTATCTCAGTTCGTTGCTGCCACTGCTGCTGCTGCACAAAGTTTTGCCGGTCGCTCACTGGAAGGTACATACATCCATAGGTTGGGGGCGTAAAGAAGGTTTTGGGGAAGGGATAGGCGTTGGAAAGGGATAGGAGAAGGTCTCGCTGGACCGGACAGGAGGTGGAGCAGCAACAGCTAGGACCATATGGAACATGCCACTGTGGAATCAAACAATTTATGGAACAAAATCTATGGCATGTTCAAGCATTTTAGCCTCTTATTCAGATGATCGATTGATCACTAGATTCAGATGCCACTAGCCATAGATCCGATAGAAATCGATCAGTTTTCTCTTGGTGGTCCCACTGTGCCCCACTTCGTCTGGTTCTCCCACTATTAACCGCACTGAAGGGAGTCACGTGGTCAGACCCTTCTCTGTGCTCTACTGAAGCTCCCTAGTCCCCCTCCGCCCACGCATGGGGTGTACGAGAGTGTTGGTTTAGGCTGGCCGAGAAGACTTGTTGGGGTCCATGTAAATTGACTCGTCGCCGCATAACCGAGAAAGAACACCACCCCAGAAATAACTATGTAGAGGCTCTCCATGATATCAGAGCTGGAACTGGGCCGGGCCGGGCCGTGCTCCCCACCTGGTGGTAGTGGGGTGTGATAACACCTTGGGGCCGAACACCCAGATAAGCAATAAAATATTTATAGCTTCGCCAGAGTCCTACACGGAGTCGCGGTTCCTCCTGCGTATCCATATCTTATCGTCGAGCAAATAGAGTGCGACGCATAAGACACCAAAGCTGTTGGCAGGAAGGGGCTGCTCCAACAAGCAACATGGAGCTACCCTCGGGAAAGTATGGGGTGACTTGCACACATATGTATTATTTAATAACAAACCCTCCTATAACTATGTCTGTATCTGTATCTGTATCTATAGGTATGTGCGGGACTGCTCAAGTGGCTGGTCGGAATTTTGTTATTCCTATTTCTTTGGGTCCCGTTCCGATCCGATCCGTTCCCGAAAGTGATTCACCCGAAATTCATTTAACCAAATCAAACAAAAATATAAATTTTGATATGCCTCTTGTGGTTTCGCCACCCCACCAGAGAGTGAGGGGGCCATAAAAAATTAGCAAAAAGAAACCACATTTTCAGCCTTAGGCGACACTTGCTATGCGCTTCATTCGGGGAACTTGGTTGATGGACTGATGGATTGATGGATGGAGAGGCGCAGCGAGTGAGGGAAATCTCTTCTAATTTAAGGTGGAATGTTGGTGTAGGAATCCCACATATAATTGATGAGATGTTGGCGGCAAAGAGGGGTGTTAAAGAGTCGAAAATACTTCAAGAAAATCCAGCAAAAATCATTTTTAAACGTGTTCTATAAACACTTCTTTTTCGGAGAGACTACTTTATGGCGCTTATTTGGCTTTTGTTATGCAAATGTATTTTTAAGTTTGACAAGAGTTCCAAGAAATTATGACACTTAAAGGGGAAGCTCTTCTGATGAGTCGAGGAATTTATTAGTTTCTAAAAACTTCGTGAATATATTTTTTAATATTCGAATAATTAAAACATTCAAGGCTCATTTTTCTATTCCGTTTCTGATTCTGGTCTTCAAAGAAATGTTTAAAACTTATCCAACTTAAACCCAGATCTGTAGTGTCCCACCGATAAGGTATAATCCTTCCATCCACCCTCCCTTTTTTGATTTCAAAAGGAATCTTAAATCATCTGCGCCCTCAAAAAGGGTGAAGCAATTAAATTCCTTCCATTTGCAGCATTCTTTAGAAATTACAAGATTTAATCCAGATCCAGGTGACAGGGGAATTCGGTTGAGAATTCGGTAAGGTGAGAGATAGAGGAGGAGTAGGAGGAGGGACATGGCGATGTGCATTTAAGCGATTTTAAGTGGAAATAAACAAGGCTCATAAAGCGCAAGGTAAACAATTTCTAGTGTGACTATGGGGTGGCACAAGGGGGGCAGAAAGGCGGCTGCCAGGGGGTTGGGCTATGTGGAACTGTAGTAGAACACAACTGTGGATAGATAGAGGCAGGGCAATGGCGCCCATAAACGTATCCTTGTGCAAACACACACGTGCTCTTGACAGCGCTTTCTGCGCATTTTCCACTGAGGGGCCAGCTCCCATTCGCCCCCTTTGAGGGGGGTTGAGCAGAATACATGCTCGCCCCAAGGATGTTTGTCTCTGGCCATCAGAGAGGCCCCCATGGGGCGCTACGGCCCCATCGCCTGATAAGAAACAGCAACACGAGAACAAAGAAGCGACGAGGCAACAACTGACAAACCCAGACACGAAACAAAGACCTGGGCTTTGGGAGCCGAAGAAACAGATACCCTTGAAGATCTATCGTTACTATCGTTAGCAAGAGAGACTTTTAAAGAGATTATTTTTGAAATTGCATTCACATAAATCCATCGACCGATTGTTTCTATGACATCTTGGCAGTTCCTAGGATCTGTGCAACGGATTCAGGCACTACCTGTCTGTTAACCTCCAAACTAGTATCCAAAGAAACAGAAAGACTAATAGAAGGAAATCGCTATATTGATTGCCGAATACTCGCATAATATTTTTACCGACAATGAGTCCGCTGCTCATTAAAGTAGTTTCAAAGACAAAGTAAAATCCATGGGCGTTGGTCATCTTCATTTGGTAATACTCTCCGAAAGGGTATCACTGAAGACCAGAAGGAGGAAGCAGCCAGTCCCAGAAACTTTGCTAATTGCTGGACAAACACCAGAGGACGAAGACGAAGATTTGTGGAGGAACTAAACAAGATCTGACTGCCAAGGATCACAGAGATCAGGCCGCGGTTTTGCTACCGGCTTTCTCACGACCCGAGTCTCCAGAGTCCCCAGAGTCCAGTCATCTTTTGTCAAGTGTCAACGGCAGGCAGTCAGACGGTTCTGCTCCGTCTTCAGTTCCGTTCGGTACAGTTGATTGGGTTTACGTTCTGTTTGTGGTTGGGTACCCATTCCCATCCCCCACCCGGCTTCCCATCCCCCATCCCCCATCTTGTTAGCAGTTAGCATCTTTACGCTAAAAACATATTTATTCGCTTTTTATGCCTGAATTGATTTGTCTCCGTCGTTTTCTTCAACGTTTTCGAACATCTTTCAACGCTGTCGCACATTTATTGAAGCTTGTATTTCTGTGTCTCTGTATCTTGTATCTTTTTCCTTTTCCTATTCCTATTCCTATTATTTGTGCCTTTGGCCAATTTTTTGTTTCCCCCCCACACATATTCATCCATTTGTTGGTTTGTCCAATATGTGTGAATGTGTAAATTCATTCTATTTACATATGCCGACATATTCCCAATCGTTTCGTTCGCCTTTCCCCACTCTCTTACCTTATTTTTCACTCCCTCTCTTTCTTTGCGGTTCGCCCAACATTTGTTTATCCAGTTAAATAAAAGAAGACCCATATGTCTCTAGAAATTGTGTTAATCAGCCAAGTCGCCAAAGGTGAGAGATCTGCTCGTATGCCGTACGCTTAGTCATTCATGGGTTCTGCAAAGGGTACTCGGGAGAGGTTCATTGAGGATCCGATCGGCTGTTTAGGGAACTGGGTTATTGCCGGAAAATAGGGAACTGTTTATTCGAGAAGCAACTTCCCCACACCCAATCCCTGTCACAGATGTCTATACGATGTCTATACCTCCCCAAATTAGGTGTAGGTGTCCCTGGAAATACTGAGATTGTCTGTAAGGATCACACCCAAAAACTTCGCGTTTCTGGACTACTTCGAGAACCAAGATCAGTACGATCAGGAGTTCTAATTTCAGATAGATCCTCATCCGATGTACGGAGCCATGAGTTCCTCAAAATGTTGAGAATGAATGGACTTGGAGCCCCTAATAGGGGTGCCCCTAATTTGTAGAACCGAATATAATATTCTTCAACACTTCCTGAAACACTTCTTTAATGGATTTATGAGCTCCGTTTCACCCTTCTTTGATCGATTGTTCCCTTTTTTTCGACCACTTACTTGGCTGAGGCCTGTACCAGGTTCCAATCGTAGCCCTCGAGGACCTTCATGACAGCGCTGGTGATGCGCTCGTCCTCCTTGCGGCCGCCCTGCCCGGCGGCACGCTTCTGCTCTGCCTTCAAAGCATAATTGGCCAGAACCAGGGTCTCCACGGGCTTGGCCCGATCCTTGGCGCCGTTCAAGTCGGGACTTTCGCTCATCTCCACACCGAAAGAAATTACTTCAGATCTACGTATATTCAACCACCGACGGCAAGTGGCGACATAAACTCATAAACACACTTAGATCGCGACACACAGAGCTGATCGTCCGCTGTTTTGTTTTTTTTTTTTTGTTTTTTTTTCACCCACACAGATCTTGAGACGATACGATACGAAACGATACAGTGCCAGTACGAGACACGACGCGGCTGACGAGCAAACTGCGACTGATCTTTGGGGTCCGGAGCTGGAGCTCGGCCCGAGTGGCGGCCCCCAAGACGAGCTCGGCAAACGCCGTCGGATCGTTCAGATAAGCTAAAGACGGTGGTTGGTTGGTTGGTTGGATCGTTAAATGGGCGGAGGGTGGAGGTTGGAGGATGGAGGGACTGGACTGCCGCTGACGATACGCGGCGGGGGCGAACATAAAAATCGCGGTACGCGTGTAAACATTAACATGTTCATGTGAAATTAGGCGGACCCGTCCCCGTCCCCGGAGCGGGATCGAAGATCGTGGGGATGGGGATGGGGATGGGGTTGGAACTGGGACGCTCGGGGGATCGGTTGACGCGACTGTCGCACAGCGAAGAGCCGAGAGATACATGAACATAAATCGAAATGGAAACAGAAACAGAAATTAGTAACACTTTACAGCCACATGTGGATTTATGACACCTCGACATCGGTTCGGATCGGATCGGGTCGGGGGTGGACAGCGCTCTGCGACTGGGACTCTCGGGATCGTTAGAGACCTGCCACTTGTTGCAGCTGTATTTGTCGGGGGAGGTGGTGATTCGGTGTCTGAATGGGGCTTAAGGGTTGAGGGCATAGCGCTAATGAGGAGTCGATAAGATCATTAAGGATTTAAGGGTAAGCACAAGTGAATGGAATATCTTAATAATTGACGGCGGTAGGAGCTCGTTCGATCAGAAGATCGATGGGTTCCCAGGGGTTACTTTTGTGGATCCCTTATATACTTTGATAAGGCTTTATAGCAGGTGCATTTCTATCTAAATTAGGGAAAGTATTTCTTAAATATTACTTTCAATTGAGGATCGTTTGATCAGTCAATGTTTCCAACACTTTAATAAATTTTAGTTTAAAACTGTTTAAATTGTGTACAAAGGATATTTTGACTATATGAAGATCCTTACTGAATGACTAAAGGATTTAAAGGAATGGACTTTAGTCTGGTTAAGACTAAAGGAAGACAACTGATCCCGTGAGATCTTAGACCATGAAAACTTATGAATTTCTTATAACAAATGTCTTAAATTAATCAAAACTGGAACCTGTAATCAGATTTGGCTTGGAATACTGTTGAAGAATTGCTGCTCCGTCAAAAGAAGTTTTTGAAAATAATACTTATTGGATGATCGGATCAGGTGATCTGCCCGGATCCAATGGCAACCACTTTGCTCCGGTTTTTTGTTATTCGAAAAACCTGCCACACACCCCTCCCCTTGAAAAGAAAGGAGAGACGAGAGGCCTATTCATTTCACGATCGTAAAGTGTATTTTTGTTACGCTTTTGTTTACAAGCTGGTTTCAACTGGAAGTTATAGTATATCTGTATCTGTATCTGCATCTATCGAATAACTTTTACCCGGCAGATTGGGGGGGTTTTTACAACTTTATAATTTTTACAACTCAATTAACTTTTTTTCAAACGCCGCCGGCTTCGATGCGAAGAGCAGATCGAAACAAATCGAAGTAACAAAAAATTAGACAATAAAACTGAAAAATGCATAAACGGAATCATAAATACCTAGACCATTTCAGATACTCTCTGCCCCTCTCTGTCTCCCCTCAACCAGGGATTAACAGCCGAAATTATTAAGAGCCAAGGAATATAATATCAGGAAAGGAAACCAAAACGAAATCAAAAACTGAAGTCAAAGCAGCGCACGTTTTTGGAAGTGTCATAAAAGACATCAAAATGAAAATTATATAGTACTCAATAAAAAACAAAACATCGGCTTGAGCTAGAGATGGGCACTCGGCGTGATCTCAATGCACGAACACGAAGCTACAGATCATGCAGATGATCTTCGATCATAAATATCTAAATTTTCTTTAATTTACAATCTTTCTTAAGATATTTTAATTAATGTTGTATGTTAGGTGGCAGTTTGCTTATCCGGGAGATTCAGAGTGTGTACTCGTTTAGGTCTGCAAGAGACCATGGTCTGTTAGATTTAAGGCTGGTTCGTGTTTCTTTTTTCACTAAGGGAATGTTTGTGTCTTTGTGTATTCGCAATGTTTTTGATTGGTACAATAAATAAATAAATAGAGGAGTCATAGATAAGTCACGAATTGGATGCCCATCTCTAAGTAGATCCTACGATTACGAAGTCTTCGTCAGAGCTAAGTCAACGGCGACGTCGACGTCGACCTCTCAGTTCGGTGAACTGCAGAGCAACTGGAAAATTGATTCGCGTCTAGAAAAATTTAATGTTTCCAGCCTCTAAAAATTCCCTCGCTCCCTCCGCACTCCTTCCATCCCCCTCCCCGCTTGCGGCACACTTCAAACGCGAAAATCCACTTGTTGATAAACGAAAAATGTTGAGAGCGGGAACAGAAAAAAGTGTGCAAAAAATATTTTAAATTAATTAAAAAATACATACATATTCAAAGCAAATATTTTTAGTTTTTTGAGGGATTTCATAATCAAATTGGAGCAAATGCATCCCCCGATGAGTGTGGAGGGTGGAGTAGGGGCAGCAGCAGCGGATGCTTGACAATTTGCGACATGGCATGAAATCGCATTATTTGATCTAAGCCGCCGACAGGGGCAGCGGCAGCGACGCCGGCAGAGGAAAGCGCAGCAAGCAGCAGCAGCAGCAGAGACAGCGCTAAACGAAACCAAATGGCGCATTCGTAGGCTGTTCCGTTAGATGAAGAAGGGGTGGGGGGGAGTGGGTTACGAAGAAGGCGGAGAAGAAGAGGAAGTATGTGGAAGTATGTGGAAGACAGCAGCCGTGCGACATGTGTTTGTGTTGCGGAAATATTTTATAAACAACAAAAGGAAACGAAGAAGAAGGAGAAAGAGTGGGGAAATATGCAAAAGCAATATAAAAGCACTGAGAGAAATGATTGCTGGTGATTAAAGCTACATATTTATCTACACACAAAGCAAAAAGGACTGAAATTTTGATATTTTCACTTAGTTTTAAATATTTATGCCATTCATTTAATTTTCTCTCAGTGTACAGTGCAATAATCTTTTACAGATCATAATACAGATTTACTCATAATTTTAGATCATTTTTATAGCCAAATTCCTAAGTTTTTCTCATAGTGCAGCCCACTTGTAGCCATCCCGCTCTGCCTGAGACCATTTGAAAAGACACACGCGCGGTCTCTCTCTCTCTCTCTCGGACTCTCTCCCGCTTTGTTTTATCAATTCACACCTTAATTGCCGTTCGGTTTCAGGTTCGTGCCGACGACGGTTTTCCATTCGCCCACGATCTTTTGCATGTCAATGTGTGTGTGCGTGTGAGAGTTACTGTTGTTGGTCCGCTGCTTCGTGGATTTGTTTTGTTTTTCATTCCATTTCTCAACCAATCAGAGTCGAGGCGTGGCTTCTAGGCGATCTTAAATGCAATTAACAATAAAAGTATATCCATAGAACAGATTTTTGATAGATATTTGCTTTGTTTTACCTCCAAGAAGTCTGATTTTTTAGCAAACTCAATTCTGAACTCTATTTTCCCTCCACACCAACGAAAATGGTTTATCAATTTTGAAAGATTGCTTATCTACCCCAATCAATTCCAGAAGCACCAGAACCACCTCCCATATGGATGGATGTGTATCTGTATCTCCTTTTACCCGTTGCTTTTGCTTTCCCATTTTTTATGTCACATTTTCTTGGGTGGGTTTCACATTCGTGGGTTGGCATGATGAGGGGCGGTTAGGGTTAGCGGAGCTAGGGGGGCGCAACAGTCTAATGGAATTCACACGTGTTCCGCTTTATGGAAACGACAGGCAATAAAAAAGCATTCCGGCACTCGCTGGCGCAGGTATTTGGTTACTGCTGTAGCTCGGGAATTTTCAAATTGGCATCTGCAACCCCTTTTCTTTGGGGAATTGATGGGAAAATATTACATTTGAGAAGGCTTTTCAACTTCTTTTTCTAGGTGTGGAAGGGGCGGCAGGAGTCTGGATACCGAATTTGGTTGCTCTAGCGTTTGCAGTCTCTGAGATCTAGGCACTCATCGGGACGAATAGATGAATGGACAAGCAGACGGATATGGATATAGAGACTGATTCTGATCAGGAATGAATGTATATATACATTGTGTATGTATGTATTTACTTGAGACACAGAGAAGAGTCGACATGCATCTTACATGAACTCTACACGTCGCTAGTCAGCGCCATCTGTTAGCCGTTACATGAAACGGAAGTTTTCTACGCGACAGCTATTGTAACAAATAGTTAGAAATTATCGTTGCAACTATCGATAGTGGTGGCACTTTGTCGATAACCAGCTTACGTTGGACACATGAGCCCAGATTGAGCAACATTCTGCATACCCTGGAAAAGGGATATTATAGAATAGAGAAAATGTTTGTCATCTAAGCTGCCACTAAATCCAGAAACTAGGCCAGTCTCTGTGTAAAGGCTATCACAACGAAATCTTACACTTTATTGTCTTGTTACGTGACCAAGAATAGGTATATCAAACACAACTGTATGTATGTACATATATACAGGAAACTATTCAAGTGCATGAGTAGGTCTAAATATTTCAATCTGAAAAGATATCTCTATAAATTACGTTTTAAAAATAGTTTGGAAAGCAGTATCATTATGTTAACTAAATAGGGTATAAAAATGCGCATACTCCGGTTGATAAGCAACAAGTCTTCAAATACCAGTCACATTGACGTGACAACATTGCGACTGTTTTTATAGTACTTAATCTTGTAGAAAATTCATTAATCAACAGGATAAAACTATGTGGGATGAGCTGAAGGTTTTGGTTAGTCAGCTTTATTCAACGGATATCAAAATTGAGCAATATGAATGATTACTCACTTACGTTATATTTGTTTGACCCTTTTCGCTAAAGCCTTTTTTAGACACAATCTAATGAAAGCGAGTTTTTAACACAAGCCAGTCAAGTAGAAAATTGTTTCATTGATCGGAGAAAACTATATGGGCAGAGCTAAGGGTTCTATCTAGCTAGTAATATTCCACGGAATATCAAAATCGAGGAATATGGTTTCCAATCCATGACGGCGAACGATTAACCCGTTGTAGACCAAGGAGGTATTTTAATATTCCACCGAATGGAATGAAAATTTAATCATTTTAGAGCAGTCCAGGTGAAAGATATCGTGTTTTCTTTTAAGTTCAAAGGAGAGATGCCATGGACCTACAAGAAGAATTTACAATCAGTAATATTTGCCGTCATTTACCTTAATTTGTTCACCTGTTTAAATAGAGGGGGCTTAAGAGGGCTAATTTCTGGTTTTCATCGGTATCGAAAATCAAGATGGCGTATAAATGTAAAATCGACAAATTGTTAAGCAAATTGTAAAAGAAAAGCGCGCTTCTGCTGCAAAACGTAAGTTTTCGTCAACGTAATTGCCAACACTAAGTGCAACCTAAAACGCAGTGTAAAATGGGCGTGAGAAAAGGGGCCCCATAAGAGATTTCTCGGCCAGCAGCAGGCTACTTTTGTGTGTCGTATGGCTCGTGGTGTGTGTTTGTGTGTGCCAGTGTATTGGTGTGAAAATGCTGAAACAGTCAGACTAGAGCAACGTGCTCCCAGTAAAAACACCGTAGGTGGAAGCGAGACAACCCCTGTTCGGCGAATGAGCTGCCGTATGTGTGTGCCAGGGCAAACGACTCTCACATAAGTTTTAGGTTTTTCGTCGTTGTCGTCGCCGCAACTCCGTTTTCGACATTATTTTCTTAAACGTTTAATGCACTTAAATTGTGTCTTTCCTTTTGCGTTAGTTGTGTGTGTTTCACCTCCGCGTGCGTGTGTATCCCGCCCCTACCGCCCTCATGAAAACAAAGAGGAAATATACAACAAATGTAGTTTATCGAATGATTAACCATTACTCATATGATTTTAATGGCTTTAACAAATGAAGAAATGTATTATAATTGTTAATACCATTGCGTAAATATGTTGCGCTTGCGTGTGGCCCAAAAAATGTGAGTGTGTTTGTGTGCCTGTGCATGAGTGTGCCTCTGCGGATGAGGTGAAGCGCGGGGCGCCAGTCCAAAAACAAGTCTTGTGTAAAAAAAACAAAGAAAACTGTGAATCAATCCAATTAAACGATTTGAAAAAAATTCTATGTTTTCAGTCGAATTGAGCGAAAGTAAGGAAGAAAGAGAAGAAGAAGCAGAGAGTGCAGCACACACGAACGCCAGCAGAGGAGGCAGCAGCAGCGACGCAGCAGCAGCAGCAGTGGAAGTGCAAGTGCAAGTAGAAGCGGGACGAACGGGATAGCCAAGGTAGGCGCCAATAGCCCCTGCCACACTTCTCTCCCTCCTTATCATAGTCGTTTCGTTGTTTGTCAGTGCATTTGTTTTGCCGTTAGTTGTGCGGCTCGTCCTCGAGCTTCACCATCGGCCGCGAGGCCATTGACTGCGACGCCGACGTCAGCGACTCATAAAATGAATTACTAAAAAAAACATAGAAAAATGTTTTTGTAAGCAATGCATTGAAATTGTTTTTGCGTTTTTTATGGCGCCCCGCTGTCTTTCTGTTTAAACAACTGTTCTGTTCCCCCTGCCTGCGGCTCTGCTTTTGCCTCTCTGATTCCTCTTTGTTCTTGGGGTACTGTGTTGGTGTGCAGGCGGAAGCTTTTTCGGCACCCGCCAACGCAACGTGCAGCTGTTTTTGCCAAAGAGAGCATACGACAAATTGTTACCCTGTACAAACTTTAAAGAAGGATTGTTGATGGCCCTTGTACTGTTCTCTGAAGAACTCTCTCACAATATCCGAAATACGAGCGGGCCAAGCAAACCGTATTTGTTTGTCTAAGCCGTTTGTGGAAAACATATCGAGAAAGAAAATTCTCTTCCATATTGCACATTCCAAAAATAAAACATTCGATCAGCTGTTTTTCCTGTTGTTCGGGTCTATGTCACGCAAACTTACACGCGCCCCCGCCTCCACCCTTGCAGACAGAAAACACAAACACCTACCCGTGCATAGACATTGCGGCTATCTCGCTTACTCACCTGGCTGTCGGGCTCAGAAAATAGAACTCGTATTAAACGCACTGTCAAACGGTACTTTCGGTAAACGAGAAGCCAACTGTGTGAGTGGGAGGGTGAGAGAAAGAGAGAGAGAGGGACACGCAGCCAGAAAAGTGTTAAATAAATCAAAGAAAAAAGCCAAAAGAAAGCCAACGAAAACAACAACAGCATACCTGTGCATAGACCAGTTTTTGAGGTTAGAATTGACTGGTGGCGGCGGCCCCCCAACTCTGCGGCGTAGGTCAGAGCGGGAGAGAGAGTGCGATGCGTGAGTGGTCAAAGAAAGCGACTGCAAAGAGAGGTGCGAGAAAAGGCACGTACATGTGTGTGTGTGTGTGTGTGTAAGAGTGCAATCATAATGGCGCCCAAAAAGCACATCTAGAAAAAACAACAATTAAATTTAATTTTTGTCAATTACTATGCATATTCCGGTGAAAACTCGTCTGTTTCTTTCTGTGCTTACTCTTCCGCAACTTTATTTCATGTCTGTTTGTTTTTGTTTTTGTGTTTGTTTTTTCACCTTCGGAAAGTGTCATCTAAATGGCACTTTTTAACAGCCTCTATTTGATTTCGTCTTCTCCCCTTTGTCACTTGGTTTTCTGTCTCCTATCTGTCTACCACTCTCTTCTCATACAGACGTACAAATCTTTTATCTATGTATCTTTGTTGTTGTTGTGTTTTTTTTTGTCGGTTGGCTTTGTTAAACTCTTGTATACCCTTGCAGAGAGTATAATGATTTTAACGAAAGAAGCATATCCGTCCCCATAGAGCATATTCAATGTGTTCTGTATATAGCCATGATTGGTCGTTTTATGAACAAAGAGCCCTATTTTTTGCTGCACCGCCAATTAAAGATCGGTACGAAAGGGTATCAAAAGCTTCGGCCCGAGAACTAGCCGCAATATTTCCTTTTTCTTGCATGCTTCTAGCTTATTCATGGACTGGAATGATGGGCTGTCTTTAAGGCGGGGAAATACACTGTCCAACTCCAATGCGTCAGTGATTGTAAATTATTTCTTTTCGAGCTAGTGTTTCCTACAAACCCTTTGGAATAAGACATGTTTTATATAAACGGTTTTGCGTAGATGAATTGCATTGTCGTTTTCCCCTCGCCCCAAGAAGCGTCAAAGCCACACATGCATGTCCGTTTCGAGGAAATCTATTACATCGGTGCTATGTCTAACAATAATCATCCATACCATCAGGAGTCCATGACGCACATTTCGGAAAAATAAACTCTATTTTTGTGCTAGGTTCGGGTTCGCGACTGACCTTATCTCGCACTTTGTTTTGCATATTCGTAGATTGGGTGGCAGATTGCCAAAGGGTATTAATATGAGGTGAGACATTGCTGGACTGAGGTACGTTTCCTATTCGGAGATCAACTGTACAAAAAGGAACACAATTTATGATTTTGAAAAGTTTTTCCCCCATTTACAAGCACAAAATGGTTCACCCCACACTAATGCACCTTGCATCTGGCTTTAACATATGCGAAACTGTAGTTGAGTTGCCTTTGCTTTGTGCTCGCTCTCGCGCGCTCTCTCTCTCTCCCTTTCCCACTTTTGTGAGCTTGTCGACGTGACCGGAGCTTAGGCGCTCTTTCCGCGCGCTCTTATCTAACTGTCACATCGGCAGCTTCTTCCCACTTCGCATTGTGTTATCTGCCTTTTGTATTGTCTCATTTCACTTCGATTCCAGCAGTGGCACCTCACACCACCCCACCCCACCCGGTACCTCAGCTGGTGGGACTCTGTGAGCAATAATTCTTATCAGAGACAAAATTGAAAAGAACTGACGCTGCACTTTGTTTTTGGAGACGTACTCGTACGTTTTTTGGAGAGTCAGTGCTCGTTGTTGGCCCTGTGGCTGTCACGTCGCGTCGCTCATTTACCGCTATAACGGCATTGACAAAGAGCGTGTAGAATGGAGCATGGAGACTGGAGGGACTGCAAACCGATACTCATACTCACAAAATGTCGTCTCTTTTTTATTTTAGCAACAATAAAGCCCTGAAGCTGAAGCGACTGCCTAGAAAGTTATAACAAGAAGGCCAAAAAGCCGGGGAGAGGAGCTCTGACGAGAGGACAGCGCAAGGTTTGTGAAAAAGGAGCAGAGTGATGGCCCGAAAAGGTGGATAATCTTAACTTTTGTCTTCTCCTACCCTCCAGCAGCAGGCAAGGCACCGCATATCCACACACAACACTGTCTCTCTCTCTCACGTAGAGGTTAAGCACTCTTTCAAACACACACACAGAAGCACAGACAAAATGGAGCTGCGCGTGGGCAACAAGTACCGTTTGGGCAGGAAGATCGGATCGGGATCCTTCGGAGACATTTACCTAGGAACCACAATCAACACTGGCGAGGAGGTGGCCATCAAGCTGGAGTGCATCCGCACAAAGCATCCCCAACTGCACATCGAATCGAAGTTCTACAAGACAATGCAGGGCGGGATCGGCATACCGCGGATCATCTGGTGCGGCAGCGAAGGTGACTACAATGTCATGGTGATGGAGCTGCTGGGCCCCTCGCTGGAGGATCTGTTCAACTTTTGCTCGCGCCGCTTCTCGCTGAAGACGGTGCTGCTGCTGGCGGATCAGATGATTTCGCGCATCGACTATATCCACTCGCGCGACTTCATCCACCGCGACATCAAGCCGGACAATTTCCTCATGGGCCTCGGCAAGAAGGGCAACCTAGTGTACATTATCGACTTTGGCCTGGCCAAGAAGTTCCGCGACGCCCGCTCCCTGAAGCACATCCCCTATCGGGAAAACAAGAACCTGACGGGCACGGCCCGCTACGCCTCGATTAACACACACCTGGGAATCGAGCAGTCGCGCCGCGACGATCTTGAATCCCTGGGCTACGTCCTCATGTACTTCAACCTGGGCGCCTTGCCCTGGCAGGGCCTTAAGGCGGCCAACAAGCGCCAGAAGTACGAGCGCATCTCGGAGAAGAAGCTCTCCACCTCGATAGTGGTGCTCTGCAAGGGCTTCCCGAGCGAGTTCGTCAACTACTTGAACTTCTGCCGGCAGATGCACTTCGACCAGCGCCCCGACTACTGCCACTTGCGCAAGCTCTTCCGCAACCTGTTCCACCGGCTGGGCTTCACCTACGATTATGTGTTCGACTGGAATCTGCTCAAGTTCGGGGGCCCGCGCAATCCCCAGGCGATCCAGCAGGGCCAGGATGGCACCGACGGCCAGGTGGGCCACGATGCAGTCGTCGCGGCGGCAGCTGTGGCGGCGGCCGCCGCCGCCTCCTCGCACCAACAGCAGCACAAGGTGAACACGGCGCTGGCCACAGCGGGTGGCAGCACGCAGCAGCTCCTCGGCACCAGCTCCCAGGGCGGCCAGACCCTAGCGATGTTGGGCGGCGGCGGGAATGGAGGCAGCCAGCTTATTGGCGGCAACGGAGGCCTCAACATGGACGACTCGATGGCGGCCACCAATTCATCGAGACCGCCCTACGACACACCGGAGCGCCGTCCCTCGATACGGATGCGCCAGGGTGGCGGCGGCGGTGGAGGCGGTGTCGGCAGCATACAAAGCGGCGGTTTGGTAGGCGACGTGCGGAACGCTAAATAATATTTTATGGTCTAGATGCAGCAGCGCTGGACACAGTAGACAAAAAACTCAGCAACTATACGTGTAGAATACATAGTTATATATATATGACCAATATATATATACACCAACACACCCACACACCCACACACATGCTTTATATATGCCGTATAATGCAGGATGACCTGGTCCCTGCCCCCACAGACACACATACACACATCGAGAGAGGAAGAGGAAAATAAGGAGCTAGCATTGGAGTGGAGATGAGATGAGAGAAGATGAGAGAAGATGAGCGAAGAGGAGCGAAGAGGAGAGGAGAGGAGCAGAGCGGAGCGAGCGCTTTTCTTGATTTGTACATTTTCGTTTTGTTGCGGCTTTGACATGGACGGACTTCCGCTCCCGGAGGATCGAGATAGGGCGTGGCAAAGCTTATTAATTAATTACCTAGACTACGATTAATTTAAATTATAATTTTAGTTGATAAAACGAATGCGCCAATTGGCTGCAAGACGGGTAGAAACGGATAGCAACATCTTCCACATACACACACACACTCAAGAAGATCAGTAGATCATGGGAAAGTGGTGAGCGAAGGAGAAGAGGAGGAGGAGCAAAGAGCTAGCATTTAACTACAGTACTGTACGTTTACACTGTGCAACACAAGAACACTACACGACACTAAGCCACACACGCTTGAAAGAGTGCATTTGTGCCCAAATCTTCCTCTTTGCTGAATTTTTTTGTTTGTTAATTTTTTTGTTTGTTTCCACTCAGCCCCCGCCCCCCACTGAACGGATCACTGAACAAACCAACAAGCAAACGCTGATTTATATTCAATTAAGAATATATAGAAGCGATAGCAGTAGTGTGGAAGCCCTATCATTGAAAATTTGAATGTAAGTGTAATATTTGTGTAAAAGAAACAAAGGACACTCCACTCGTCGGGGTGTCCCTAACCTTAGTCTAGAGATCTAGCGATAGCGAAACCCGATGCAACCCCAACCCCAAACCCCAACCAATCCTAGGTTAAGCGATCCCCCCAGTTACAGATAAGTTTGTCGGGGCACTGTCATTACGATATCATCGATGAGAGGGTTCTTTAGCTTTAAGCATAAATTTGATTTGTAATGCCCCAAACCCCGCACCCCCCAATATGTTACCATATATCTGCTACAACCATATATATATATATATATGCTATATACTTTTATGGTCTGCGCTTTCGCTGGATGTGTTCATATATTTCTCCATTGAAAACTGTTCAACTGCGCGCATTTCTCGAGTAGAAGAAGGGATCCTTCCATCAAGAGGATCGACCCCAAGGGATGTAACTAACATAGAGAACATATGAAAAACAAGCTAAAAATAGCAATAGAGAAAACAAAACAACAAACAAAAACCTTTGCATTAACATTTCGAGTAGAAGAACCCGTCAGTCGTCGACGGGCACTAAAATTACATAACGCTAGCTAATAAATTATAGCTATAATATGAAATTTGTCTATAAGTAATACCAAACCGTAAAGAATAAAACAAAAAATGCAAAAAAAAAAAATAATTCTTAATTTCTAAATGCGCCAAGAGAAAAGGGGTAAAAATTATATATACTATATAATATATATATATATATATATAAATATATGATAACTATACGAACTATATCTTATGAGAACACGTAAAAAACAATGTAAAACTCCACGGACGATGGACGTCAGCCTCTAAAAAATATGAAGAACACACCACAAAGGACACACGAACCGAAAAGCAAAACATATACAGAAATCAGATATATCAGACCGCAAGAAACTTAAATAAAAATGCATTACGTGATATTTCTTATAAATTGTTTTTTTATATTTTCGGTTTTTCGTTCGATTTTGGTACTCCGCTCTGCCCCAGCCCCAGCCCCAGTTACAGTCCCAGCCCCCCTCATGATTAATAAAACAACTCGACCAACTATTATACACGAGAGAAACCCCCTAGATAGATTCTCCAGTTGGTATGCAACCCGAAACGAATAGTTATTCAGTGTACATATGAAATATCCATAAATATCCTTATAAATAATTATATACCTACTTATGTGTGATTTTCCTCCTAGCATACAAAAGAATACTAAAAAATTAGCATTTTATCGGGGGATGATATGGCGAAGATACAAAACTGAAATGAAAGCAAAACTGATTCATAATAATTATGAAAAACTAAAAAAGCGAATATCGAAGATCGTGTACGAAGAGAGTCCATAGCGAAACTAACAAATTGATGAGAAATTACAGAATATGCAAAGAAGTAAAAGTAATTTTCAGGATTTTGTATAATTAAATGTATGTGTATATTGAATTGAGAATAGTACTTTTGAACTAAATAATAATTAAACTTAAATCGATATCGAGTCGAACACAGAGAAAGCGAGTAAATGAACATTAACAAACCACCAACAGTGATATGAAATACAAAAATAACCACAGAAACACATGAAAACTTAATAAACGGATACGTTAATATGGGAATCGATTTATCGGAATAGATTTATGGACAAGTGCACGCCACATTTATGTAATTAGCAAGTATTTCGAATTATAAACTAACAAAAAACCATGATTATGTATATCTGAGCAGAATAAAAGCAGCAAATCCAGTCACAGCATTAATTAAACTAAAGCTTAACCTACAAAAAAAAGAGACAGTTTATCGACAGCAATGATTCGATTGCGATTTTTAATCGGTAACAACACGCACAAGTGATAAGGCAATGAAATTTTAAAGCAGAAACACCACTTGCGATGCGGCAGCACTCCAGACTAAACCATAAACCATAAATAATTATTAACTGAAGGGTAATCGTAAAATAAACAATAAGTAAGGCAATGAAAATCAATGGAAATGCAATTGCAAATCATATGAGATACCAGTCACACCATTAAATGCCATTTAAGTGTATGTAATTGAAAGAAATCCACAAACGAACGACAAAACCAAGCTAAAACCTAAATAAAATCGTACGATTTTCAACAAAAAATAAAAAAATATTTGATTTCATTTATTTTGAATCTTCTTTAGGCTGGCGCGCTTAAATAATACGCGTATCGCACCAAAATATCGAAACCGTGCACTGCACATGCAAATTCAATCAAAAGTCCGCAGGGAATCGATAGTGAATTTGTCCTCTTAAAAAATGATGAGGTTCTTTAGTTTATTAAAAACAAACAAAAACACATACAAAAATTATGTGGGCATGGCTAAATCTTCCATATAGCTGATATTCGATGGAAGATCAAAAATGAGGGAATCGTCGTATTAGTTGAATCGGTAATGGCCCGGCTGACAACATTTAAATCCTTGTCACTCACATTCAAAAAAGTTAGATTTGGCGCGCACCACTCGTAATCAGTCGATAGTATCGATAACCGAACTTGAATCGGGTAAGGACCTCTTTTACCCGATTGACAGCAATGAGTCCCATTCCATGCACACATACCCTAAGGGAAATGGATGTTACAGAATTGTGAATATGTTTGTCATCCCAGGCAAAAAAATTTATTTTCAATATATTTTAATATTATTCAATATTATTTAATATTATTTTCAATATTTCAACGATATTTTAAAGCTTATTGTCTTCTTGCAGGGACCAAGAATAGGTGTTAGGATCGAGATATATATACAAAACACTCATCATATACATGAAAATGTCTAAAAAATGTCATTTTGAGAAAAGGTCTTTATTAGTTACGTTTTATCTTAATATCAATATTAATACTTTCATATAAAATTAACAAAATAGGGTATACAAAGGCCTATACTACGGCTTACACGCAATATAGCGACTCTTTTTTTGTTGAACTTTTTCGTTTAAACCTTTTTTTACAATAAATACAATAAAAACAAGGATTAAAAACCATCCAATCTTGTAGAAAATTTATTCATTAATGGGATAAAACTATGTGGGCATTGCTGAGAGATTTAGTTAGTCAGCATTCTACAATGGAATATCAAAATTGAGCAATTTCCTTTTTCGTTTGTTTGGATTTTTTTTGTTCGACTTATTTCGCTAAAACCTCTTTTTACGCAAAATGCAATAAAAGCAAGTATTAAGAATACACCGGTTAAATATAAAATTGATTCATCAATCGTATAAAGTTATGATGGCATGGCTAAATGTTCTATATAGCTAGTAATATTCGTCGGAATATCAAAAACGAGGAATATGTAAAATATAACTTGAATTCGTCAGTATATTTACGGTATATTTTGAAAATGAGCCGGTATGTTTCGGTATATTTCTGAGGGTCGGACGGTATATTGTATCGATAAATCCGCGGTCACACTGGTCTCAAACGGTCACACTGGGCACCGCATATTTTTCGACGAAAAAGGTTAAAAAACAGTTTAAATAAGCAATTTGGTTGTTAACCCAGCGTCAAATACATACTGTTCTGACTGCTAATCTATAATCCTTGCAGGGTTTGATCCGTTGAAGACGAGAAACCGCCAGAACAGACGTCCTCACGATGGGAGCCAGGCAATCACAGTCGCGCGAACCACGTTCGGTCTCAATGGAGAATCCGACTCCTGCGGGCGTCATCGACATATCCGATGATGTGGTCAAGCGCCTCAAGGCAGGCATCTCACAGCAGGGTAAAGTACTAGGCTCCAAAGAAATTCCCAACGGGTATCCAATTGCGTTCCCCGAGTGTTATGCAACAATGCTCGAAATAGGGGTTTCTTTAACTAAAACATGATTTTCCATTAATTTGCAATATTCCTACAGCTCGCCAGCAAGCAGTCGCTGCGGAGGAGTCCAAACCGGCAGCCAAAGCCCCCTCCGTGCCCGCAGCAGTCCTGCCAGCGCCCGCGTCCGCGGTTAGGGCACCCTCCTCCATTTACGTGCAGGGCGGTGGACAAACCATCAGTGCCGCGGATGTGCAGCGCCAGATGAACCAGGAGCTGAAACAGAACGACGAGATCTGGCGCCAGCGCCTCATCAATCTGGAGGAGAACCTGAAGAAGACCAACGCCATCCTCGAGTCGGAGTACGCCAATGCCGTGGAGAACGTGCACAAGCGATTCGTCAGCACTGCCGCCGCGCAAAAGCTGCCGCCCTGCCAGGACCTGAAGGCGCAGCTGCTGGCCTGCTACCGCGCCCATCCCGGTGAGACGCTGCAGTGCATGGATGAGGTGGCCCAGTTCCGGCAGTGCGTCGACCTGCATCGCATCAAGAAGTTGGACGATGAGCCGGAGGCGCCCAAGGCGCCAGCAGCCAAAGCGGGATAGAAAGACGGTTCCAATTCGTATGTTGAGTTGATTATTTGTTGGCGGCCTTGCGAGACTTCTGTAAACTGCAAAGACTTGGGCGAGAAAGTGTATCTTGTGAAGAAATAAATAAGTAAAGTAATTTAACAGAATCGACGGCAGCTATCGTCGATAGAAATATCGATAGTATGTAGTATATCGAATTCAAAACTGCCGCTTGGGCGCAATCAGTGTTTTCATTACATATTAAAACGCAATTGTTTATATTTAAGTGTTTAATATGTGGTCATTTCAGACCCTTCCGCATCGTCTCCTTCCGCTTGTACTACTGATAACTACACAATCCATAAAAACTAATCCATAAACTACAATACATTTACAGTTGGCGTCCCCGCAGGAAAGCAGCTGTGGCGGCAGCCAAAATTGGAAGAACGGCCGCTCGCAAAACGTTGTCAGCGCTGCCGCTGCTGCTGCTGTTGATCGGCTTGTTCTCTTCGCGATCCTCACAGGAGTCGTCAAAGTCCTTGGCCGGACCAATGCAGCCGGCATAGCTCATCACGTACGCCACATAGTTCTGTTCGAAGACGCCGCGTACCAGGCCGGAGCCGGGCCCAGAGGCGAACACGGCCACATCCTCGCCGCCGTGAGTTTCGTCCTTGCGCGGTACGGACGCCAGGTGGCGGTAGGTGGGGGCCTGGCGCTCCTCCTCGGTGTAGAGCTTGAGGGGCATCCACATGTTGGAGCTGTTCGCGGGCCGCGATTCGTTGGCCAAATGATCGTAGTAGCCGGGCCCGTTGGCATAGGAGATGGTCTCGTAGACCATGGGATCGGCCTTCTCGTGTAGGTTCGATGCGCCCAGGATGTCGTTGCCGCGCAGCGCATAGCCGTTGAAGGTGACGGCATGCGAGTGGTCCGCCGTGACCACGATGAGCGTCTCGTCGGAATCGGTCATGTTGAGAGCCGCCTGGATGGCCAGATCAAACTCGTACACCTCGTGCAGAGCCGCCCGAGCGTAGTTCATGTGGTGGCCCTGATCGATGCGACCGCCCTCGACGAGGAGCACAAATCCAGGCGAATCGTCGCCTCGTTCCAGAACCCGTAGAGCCGTCTCCGTCATCTCCTGCAGCGACGGTTCGCCCACCTCCCGGGCAATCGAGTAGGTGATGTGATTGTTCCTAAACAGGCCCATCAGGTGATCGACGTTCTTCGCATCCACAGCCAGCAGATCGTCCCGATTGTGCACCAGTGCTGCTGGCACTTTGTCCATGGAATGGTGTGCCAACCACTCGGCTGGAAGGTTGCGCTGATCCCTTCGACTGCAGATCGTTTCGGTGGGGCCCTCGAATTTGGTCCGCTTCACCTCGGTGGCGTTCAGGATGCCCATGGGCGACATGCCACCGCCCAGGATTACATTGAATCTGTTGCCTGGGGCATTCTCCACCAGCTGGCGGGCAATGTCCACATGGATGCCCACCGATTCGGCCGGCACCTCCGTTTCGCACTCCCAGTCGCGATCGTAGATGTGGGCGTAGGTGGCCGCAGGCGTGGCATGGGTTATCCTCGTTGTGGTCACGATTCCCGTGCGCTTGCCTTCCTTCTGGGCCCACTCCATGATGGTCTCAACCCGGCCTAGCTTGGCATCCACCTTGGAGCGAGTGGCATCCACGCCAATGGCTCCGTAGTGCGTCTTGATTCCGGTAAACAGAGCCGTGGCCGTGCCTGCCGAGTCCGGTACCTGTTTGTCCACGTTGTATGTCTGTCGGAGAAACGAAATGAGATGAAATGGTGTTCGAAATCATTCTGTAACTTCATACCTTGGCCATTCCAGTATTGGGAAAGTGGTCAAAGGAGAGCGACTCCTCCTCGCCATGGCCGTGCTTCAGGTACTGGCCCTTGTAGATGCGTCCCGCACTGATCGTCGACACGCCCATGCCATCGCCAATGAAGATTATGATGTTCCGGGCCTTCTTCGCGTACGAGTGCTCCTCGGCCCGCTTGGCCTGCTCGATGGTCTTCTCCAGCTGCTTCAAGCCCACACTGCGCCAGAATTCAGCATCTGTAAGCGGGAATTGTAGTGGCAATTCGTTGGATAGGATAGGTCCCAACCCAGTCACGTAGTGGCGTAGACGTCGCCTCTTAATTGCTCGCGTCTAGTGGGACTTTCTGCACTAGTATATTCGCGTACGACTAATTATCTAGATTTATTTTAGTGTCTGAAATGCATCTACAAGTCAGTTGTGGATCCCCTGCTGTTTATATTATAATTTATGCACTCTCATCCTACTATATGTACATTGTACATATGTATATCTCGGAATTAGTTACTGGGATATCCCTAATGTCATTTATATTTGTTTCGACTCTGTTTTAATTTACTATATGACAGGTTTAGGGTCTTAAATTATATTCTCCATAGTATCTATACTACAGAATGTGGATTTTTCTACTTGAATGCATTGCGTTTATTACATCCCCCGTCTAGACATATTGCTGGACTGTCAGTCTGTAAATATTGGTATTTATTCTATTGTATGCCGCAAATAAACTATAAAGTAGATTATTTTCTAAGTATCATACTATCAATAATGCTTATCGAGGGAGTATGATCTTTACAAAATCAAGAATTGTAGAGGAATATCGAAGCCCCAATCAACGTAAAACGCATTCCATAGACCCTTCTTGAGAGCAACGTACTCCATAAGTTGCCAAAAAACAACCCATGAATCCCCCCACAATTTTTGATGATTCAATTCCCTTGCATTGCAGGATGAAAAGGGGAAAAGAGAGTTTTTTTGTGTGCGCATTGAATACGAATCCAAATCACTTTCCGATACTCGTAAATCATTTGCATTTCCTTTGCACTTTTTGGATTGCCCATTAGCTGATTCAGTACGGATCATGATCATCGTCGGTTTGCGATACTTAATATTCAATTGAGGTAGTAATTATGACCTCGACTTTGAGGCAGGTTACAGTTAAGCTTCATTACTTGACTGCCAATTGGGACTGACAATGAAATTAAAAGTTCATGATGTTTTTTTGGAAGAAACTATGGATTAATTCTATCGTTTGATCTCTTTAGCTCTGTTTATGATGGGGTTTATACGGAAAATTGAGCATATAGCTTATAGGATTATAGGTCTTTTGCTAGCTGGGGTTTGGCTGCCAGCAAATTGTTAAAAAATAATAATAAAAAAGCTTAAAGCTGTTCTAAAAGAATTAGTAATGCTCGTTGCTCCACCTGATTATTTTGTTACATTATAAAGCAATTTTAAGCACAAACACTTTTTTCTTTATGGATAATTACTAAGCGTTTTTATAGTTTTTGCGGTTATTGAATGAAAATGTTGCAGCAGTTTGCCAAACCTTCAATTGGTCCTAGAATAAAAGCAATGTTTAAAGTGCTTGTTGCATAAGTGAACTGGGGGGAACGGGTGAACGGTTCAAGTTCAACTAATGGGAATTATTTCACGTACTTTAAGTACTTTAAGCTTGCGGCTGAGGGCTGGCTTCTTCAGTGCGCGTTCTGCACGTGCCGGCAGTTAGGGAATGTCACAAATTGAAAAGAGAACGTCGCAATAGGGGACTTACCTTCCGGCTCCAGTTTCTCCAGCGGTGGCTGCTGCTGGGCGTCCAGGTTGAACTCTGGCCCAATGTCACTGCCGGCGCTGAGGGTCTGGATCAGTGGCGGTGGCTGGAGGGTGGCCGTCCAGCTTCCTGGGATCAGGCCACCGCACCACACGACAAAAGCAACGAACTGGAGGCAATGCATTCTGGATTTTCACAAGACGCACAAGATTGAAATACTATTCGGGCAATTTAGATGGTCTTGTTGTAGAGGGTGTAGAGGCTTTTGTTCCGATTCCTATTTATATCACAGCTCAGCTTGAGGCGCAGATTCGTTCAACAGGCCATCGGAGTGGATGTGAAATGCGCGAAACAGTGGTTTTCTGTGGCCCAGAGCCCGCGTCTCGTGTGGATCTCCAATTAGCGACTAACACCGCAACAAGCCCCCATCGCCGTTATATTGCAAACGGCCAGCCGAGCAGCCCAGACACGAAGCAACCCCCATTCGGGTTCCCGTTTGGTTCTATTAAAATTACAGCTCCACGAGACGATAAATCCATAAAAACGTGCAAAGCAAAGCCCAGGGCCCAGGGCCCCCGCCATAAGCTTTTATAGACGTTTAAACGATCGCGATGTTTGCTTGGGGCTTGGAGATTTCTTTCGCCATTTCCCCCGTGAGATTCATGTGTCAATGCGCTGATTTACAGTAGATGCTGCACGTGAAGCGACTGCCGTGGATCGTGCGGCTGATCCGGCTGTTTTGGCTGCTATCTCTTGTGGTCGTGGGCTGCAGATGAATTCTGTGATGATTCTGATGCCGTTGTTTGTCTTAATCAGAAGTGATAAAAGAGACGGCTATTCTTTTCCTTTAATACCCTCGGTATCTCGTATCATCGGAACACATTGCGTATGCGTGTTGTTTGCATTTGTGTCTGCTTTTTGGGGCAAACATTCGAAAGAGTTTATCTGGCGTTTTGCTTCTCCGAGCGACCTCTCAATGCCACTTGTGTATCACCCACTTGACGTGATCTTTCCCCCTTCCTCTGTTCGTATTACATGATCTACCGGGGAACACAATGGGTCTAATCTAGAGCTGGGGCCTTCCTATTGTCATTGATTTGTGGGTGCTGCTCTAGTTAAACGTGTTGTAGATCTGTCTGAGATCACTGGAATTGCCGAGCGACAGAGATCAGTAGGATTGAAATACAAAATCTTACACCAGATACCAAAGATCCCACAGATACCTGGTTCCTGTGAATGCCCCCACATTTCGATACGAATTGAGGGCTGTCCCAGCTGCCATTGACATTTGTTCATCCCGAACTGCTCTCATAATCACCTTATCCCATTGTAAATCTTTATCTAACCTCTAATCTATGTTTATCTCTATCCGTATGAATATCTGCCGCTGTCTGCTTGCGCACGTTGCCAGCCCGAGAAATCGAAATAAAAGACGGGGGGAATCTTCCACTGCAAGTGACGCCCGGCGGTGAATGATTCGCTTTTGGACCTGTTCTACTACTGTTTGCATTTGGTTGATTATTATTACAATGTTCTCCGCCCCCTGTCTCTTGGGCCTCGTGATGATCTGTTACGCCTGAGTAGAGCGAGTAGGGCAGTGGGTCTGTGGGACTAATGACAGGCACAGCTGCAGTTGCAGTTGCAGTTGCAGTTGTCCCCTTCGGAGGGCACACGTTTTGTGTGGCAAACAAACGATCATTTTGTTGAGCTATTTGCTGCCATTTTTATTGAACTATTTTTCATGTCACGTATAAATTTTTGCTAATATTTCAGTTACAGGATTATGGTAGGAGAGATTCGTCTCGTTTGAGGGCCTCAGATGACTAGAATTCTGGTATAAAAGTGGTGGCTAACAAAAGTAGATCTAGATAACAGATAAATTTAAGCAGAAATCATAATTTTCAGGCGAGCAGGAACCTCTCCTCTCTATCTGCACTACGAGAACTTCTTGGAGGTAAACCCGGCCCGAACGTTGCTGGTTGTGGCCGACTTCACGGTGCTCCTGCTGCTGCTGCTGCTGCTGCTCGTCTTGGTCACGGTTGTGGTGGCATTACTGCTGCTGCTGCTGTTGCTGTTCTTTGTCGTTGTATTGTTGTTATTGTTGTTATTATTAGTGTTGTTGTTGCTGGTACTGGTAGTGCTGACTGTCGTGATGCTGCTGCTGCTGGCACTCATCACCAGCGGCCGACGTGGCGGCATCCGTTCATTGACCGCATCCAGGCCCTTGGCCTCGGCGAACGAGTGGATGTGTGAAGCTGCGGTCAGTCCTTGGAGAGCTGTACAGAAAGTGCAAGTAAAAGTTTAATAGATAAATAACAATAAAATTCGTAATAATCAATATAAATATGTGTGGATTACGAGACAGTTATCTATAGCCTATAGGGGCACACCTATTGGTTGTGTCACAATCAAATGTGACATATGTATATCATAGGTAAATGCCGCTATGTATCAACGTCATAGTGGCTACAAGCCATTTCTTTATAATTCCACAGTGGATGGCTGTAAGCTCTTGAAAAATCCTCGGGCGAACCCTGTGGACACTTACTTCTTTGGTCTATTCAGTAGCCACGCCAATTTTAATCATCCGTGTCCCTTTGACCTAAATATGCTACCTACTCATTAGGTGTTCCGTTTTAGCATGATCTTGTTTCGGATAAGCATCCCATCGATTTTATAAATGATAAATTTTCATCTGTTCAGCACTTTCCTCATGGGGAACTTAACCCTTTTCGGCTAATTTTAATCTTTTAACACAGACAAGAAAAAAGTCAGAGGCGAGTGCCCAATAATACAAGTACAAATTTGTATGTCATGGACATGACGAGTCTGTTACGAGACTGGGAGCATCGGTTTGCAGAAAAGTATTTTGTTTTTGGTTTCTTGGGACCGATTTTTGTTAAATTTTTGTGTTGGCAACACAGCTATGAGCAAAAGCAATACATGCCAAATGTGCAACAAGCATTTGGTGAAAACTAAGAACACTGAGCGATTGATCGGAGCACTCATGGCTTTTAATTATTTAACAATTTCGACGGTTTCCACTGATGGTTACAGCCATGAAATATATCTAATTGAAAGCCACATTAGGTACCAAATAAAATGATGTTAATTGATTTTTAAACATCATTTGCGTTAATATTCCATTGCAACTTTCATAGAGCGAGCTCAGTTCTCGTCAGTCCACCAATATTCTAGGATGTACAACAAGTTAAACTTTCTCGTTTGGGGTTTTGTGCTACTATACTCGATCGATGAGGTATCTAGACATCCATATAGAAAAAGGATTTCACTTCTATTGTAACCTGCTTTAAGATTTCATCAAAATTTGAGTTTACAAACCTCAAGTGCACCTCTTTGGATAGCAAGTTTGCCGATTTCGAATACTGCCATCTGAGGTCGGTCAATCGTACCTACAAGTATATGTCCGTGAAGGTCAATCTATTTAAAACTCCCATCACCAAAATCAAGGTATGTTTAGAATACTGGAATATAAGATCCGTGCACGTTTCACGCTGACATTTCAGGTAAATGGAGCCCTGTTCAAGCGATTCAGCGGCTACAGACCGTTCATGTACAATGTGACCGTAGATGCCTGCAGATTCCTGAGCAACACAGAGTCCAACCCCGTCGCCGGATACTTATATAATTTCTTTAATAAGTTCTCCAATATGAACCATACATGCCCCTACGATGTGAGTGCATTTCTTTGCTCTGTAAACTTTTATAATTTCAAATTTCATCTTTGTGTCCAGCACGATATTCAGGTCGAAAAGCTTCCCATCGAGTTTGTTAATTACCAGGCTACAAAAGTTCTACCTTTTCCAGAAGGGGATTATCTGTTAGAACTGCATTAGTATGCCTACGACATCAACCGAGCTGTGGTGAAAGTCTATGGCACCCTTTCTTGAATGAAATATTTGATTAGTGGAAAAATACATAAACTCTACGTTTTCCCAGGGTATTCAGCATTGAGTCTACTTATTTCCATTCTCCCCTAATTGATGGGCACATTTGGAATGAAATGCTCAATTAGTTGCCATAATCGTTGGATTTTATTCTGGCAATTTTCGAAATGTTTTAGAAGCTCATAAAACGATCAGTTTCGATTGGTTTATTGACGTTTTAAGATGTGCGGAACGAGATGATTTGTAGTTCAACTAATTGTGATCCTGTATACAGCCATGGAAGTGTGTTCAAAGTTTGAGTATACTAAAATTCAATGCATTTCTCTAGATGAAGAGTTTGACGATATCGAAGATTGCTATATTAAGACGGTGAATCGGAGCTACAAGAACATTTCATTTAAAGTAAAATTGTTTAAGACTCCCATTACCAAAGTCAAGGTAGTCAGAGAATCAAATTCAACTCTTCTTCGGTTGCAGCCCGACATTATTTTGGAAAAGCTTCCCAGCAACTTTCTCAATACAAGGTTTACAGATGCTTTGCCTTTTCCTGAGGGCGATTACCTCTTAAAGACCCACTGGTATGCCTACAACGTAAAGTATATGGCACTCTTTCTTAAAAGATTTTCAATTGATTGAGTGTAGCCTAGATTCTAAGTATCGAAACAGATGATATACTAAGAAATATACTAGTCATATCAGATGTTGCTTCGATCTATAGAAATTTGACAAATGATTAAAGTAAATATCGCTGAGAGCTGCATTAAATTAAGCTTTAAAATTCCATATAACTGACAGAACTTCAATGATGATTAGCAGAAATACTGAGCAAATCTAATTCACATTTCAGATTGGTACGCAGAGATTGGTACTAGTTACTCCATATAACTGACAGAACTTCAATGATGATTAGCAGAAATACTGAGCAAATCTAATTCACATTTCAGATTGGTACGCAGAGATTGGTACTAGTTACTTACCCTCCTTCAGGGAATCCTTTCCTCCAGACAACGCACCCACTGGCAAGGCGCCCGTGGGCGTCAGACCCTTCAGCTTAATCACGCTCTCGGATTCCTCTCTGCAAAGTTATTGGAGCGGGAAAATCTTTGGGGAAAATCACATTTAAGAGGGAACTCGTATGTGCTCACCTGAGAATCGAGAAGACGCGCGACATCTTGCCAATGGCCCGAATTTTATTCCGAATTATCTCTTTGCGCAGCGCCGACATGGAAGCTGCGAATTGAGGGCTCAATTAGTCTGAAACTCTCTGGCTCTTGTGGGGAATGTAATGGGAAGCAGAAGCAGAAGCAGCGTTAAAGCTCGCGCTAAAGCTGATCAAAGCAGTGCAAAGCTCTCACTAAGCTTTTCTATCTTTCGGCTGCTGCGGCTGGGGCGGCGGCGGCGGCGGCGATGGCGGCGGTGGTGCCTCGGGCTCTACCCCCGGCTTAGGCCTTGGCAATGGCAGTGCTGCTGTCTTTGGCTTTGGCATTGGCCTGCGCTTGGCACGGAGCTTACCTGGCTTACTGGGCGGATTATTGTTATTGGTATTATTCGCGCTCGCCGGCACCAGTACAATTTTCTTGCGCAGCTCTTTTTTTTTGTCGAGGAGGTGTTTTGTTTGTTGTTTTGAGGTGTTTTTGAGTGGAAAGTCGGTTGTTGGTTGGTTGTTTTTGTGTACACACAACATTTATATAGTATTAGGGAAGGTGGTTTCGAGTAGTAGATTGCAGTTGACGCATTTTGTTTTGGGTTTTTGAAAATATTTTTAATAGAAGATTAGTTTGTAATTCCAGTGTACGAGTATTTCTGTTCTTGCCCACAACACAACTAAAGCACTACGACATTTACGACACCCTCTAGGTATATTAGATCCCCTGCCAGATGCCCCGCCCGCCACTTACCTTCCTCCAGCTCGTCATCGGGTCCGGCCACCAGCTCATCGTCCGAACAGATGTTGAGGATATTCACCAGCATCTCGGTTACCTATTTATAGTGGCGAAATTTCGTTAGCTTGTAAGCCAAAAGTGTAATGGAATTTGGACTCACCTTCTCGCCCACGAAGGGCAGTGACCATGTGAAGACATCCATGAAGTTGGGCAGCCAGTAGGGATGGGGGGAGCAGTTGAACTGCCGAATGTTCATCACGTTGTTCTCGTACTTGAGCACAGCTGCCTTTTGTCAAATGCGAGCGTTTGGGGTTGACAAAATGAGAGCGTTACGAGACCAGAGACGAGAGACCGAAGAGAATAGAGAAGATATTACGAACGCGGCGCGAATGAAACTCGCACCAGCTCGCAATGCAGCCAAAAAAAAGATTTCGTTATTTAAAAATAGCAACAATAACACCAACTAACAACCAACTAAACGAATAAACAATTTAAGTTGGAGAAGAAGAAGGAGAAGGAGGGGAAGAGAGAGATCATACCTTGTTGTTGTAAACATCCAAATAGTTGGGGGCGGAGAAGATGGTGATGAGTGAGGGGAAGCCAGTTACCTGATTCTTCCGATACATTCGATAGCTATATTTGATAAGGGTGTACAAAATAAATATAGAAAGATGCTGCAAGGATAAGGTACCAGAGCATACCCCGCATCCTGGGCCTCGTGTGCTCTCACTATGGACAGCAGGTTGTTCTTCTGCAGGAACTCACAGCAGGCCATATAGCTGAAGAAGTAGGAACAGCCTCTCACGGAGTTGTGCGAGAAGAACTCGGTCGTCTTCTCGTTGCCAAAGTCCTCCAGGGGATCGGACCACAGCAGATCGCACATGGGTCCATAGGCCGGTGGTTCCCTGAATCGATTTAGCTGCAAAAACACACAACAGACCGATATAAATGCTGTAAAGATTTCAGCAGGTTCTAATTTTCGAGCATTTACCGTCTTGATATCGTCGAGTGTGAAAATCTCTGGCGACAGACCGCCGTGGATGCACAGAAACTGCTGGTTGAGCAGGGCGGCCAGCGGCAGGCAGTCGAACGCTTCCATGCAGGCCTCGTAAATACTTTCCGAATACTTGATGATGCCTTCAAATAGAATAATGCCAGAGTCACAAATAGAGAAAGATTTATGCACTTGTTGTAGCTTTTAAAAACCCATTAAATGCCAAAGAAAACATCCTCGGATCCGTAGAAAATGCTTGTGATGTAATGGAAGATGCAATGCTACTACAATATTCACTATAAATAAGAGTTCAATTTCAGCTTACATTCCTGCTTGAAGGTGAAGTATTCCGTGAGGTGGCGGCATTCGTGGTTGCCTCGCAGGAGCGACAGTGTGGCGGGGTAGGTTATCTTCAGGGACCACAGATACAGAACGCACTGAAAGATATGGAAGCGCTACACTACATTTCAGACTCATTTGGAAGCCATAACGCGACGCACCTCTATGCTGAAGTATCCCCTGTCCACGTAGTCGCCCAGGAACAGATATCTGGTCGTGGCTGGGGGTCCGCCAACCTCGAATAGTTTGACCAAATCGAAGAACTGTCCGTGAATGTCGCCACAGACGGTGATGGGGGCCTCCACGTCGATCATGTTCTTCTCCTCGCGCAGCAGGTTGGCGCCCTCTTCGATGATGCGCAGGGCCACCGACTCCTCGACGCGGCCCTCGAGCAGGAAGTGCTTGCGCAGTACATCGAAATTGGGTTTGCTCGACTTCTCGTCGTCGTAGACCTCGGACATGGTGAGCTTGTGTGTGGGCGGCAGCGGGACATCTGCGGCGAGAAGGCAAATGCATATGCAAATGCATTGATTTGATAGTTTTGTAATAAACATTGCACTGGTCTGGTCGAACAGAGCTGTCTGATCTCGATGTGGGTTAACGAGCCGCTGCAACTTATCGCCAATATTTCGGTTTTGGCCGCTTTTCTCTTGCCGGATTTATGGGCCCCGCCAAAAACGAAATCGGGTAAAAAAAAAATAGTACCACCAGATGCAGGCAGGCAGCCCGGCAGATCGGGAGAGATCGGCAGGCACATGTATTTCATACGCTAATTACAAAATTTTGAATGAGTGAATATAAAAGTCGAAAAATTGATTGGCACACACAAAAGCAAACAACACACACACACACGCACACCATTGCTTGCGCCATTTTTAATTGTCATAATTTGGGGAAAATGTTGAAATTTTGACGCAATGGCCAATAAAATGCCAATGTGTTGCAGTTGTTTGTTGTTTCTTATGGGTGCTCGAGGATGATTAAAATTATTCTTATTTCTCCCATTAAATGAGAACAAAGACGAACCGCCTTTTCCGGATATGAATTCAGCACAGAAGCATATCATTTGGAAACTATTAAATTAACGGCCGAGAAATGTGGAGAATGAGATTAAAAAAAAAAAACATTTAAACTATCATGTTACAGAAGTAAAAAACTATTAAAGAGTTTCTTCTTCCTGCTCCAAATTTCATGCAAACGGAAAAATCTGGTATGATTTTTTACTTTGTGAAATGGTACAGAATTGGTTTCTCTTTGCCTCGAAATAAATAGAAAAAAACTTAATTTGATTTTAATTAATGCATTCAATGCATCAGAGTTCCATTGAAGCATGATCTTCTGTCTGTATAGATATCATAATTAAAAAGAGATTCGTGTGGGGTCGAATGCATGATTGAGACTTGTCTGTTTGTATACAGATATACAGTGAAATGGCTTTGGAATAAATAATTATCCCTTACAAGAGCAGTTGAGAGAATTTTCAGGGGAAAAGGTTTCTCTATAACGGATATGAAAGGTTCGAATAAAAAAGGAATTACTTTGAATTGGTGATGATAGAACATCATCTTTGTCTTGGGAATCTATCGCTCGTATAAATAGTCTCTTTTGAGAGGACACCCACGGTAGAAGTATTTTAGTAGCACCAAGGGAGATATTAATCTATCAGAAATGATCGAGGGGACTTTCACCCGAGTTCCAATTTATAAAATTCAGACAAATGGAAATTAAAATCAATTAATATATGTATCACAATTTACCATCCACCATTCGTTCCCTGGTTTTTGAGTACTGCATTTTCTGTTTACTTCCTCCATTTGGTGGGGCTGCTGCTGTCGATGTAGTGGTGGTCTTTGAGGAGCTTGTCGAGGACTTTGTAGACTTTTCCGCGGCGGAACTTTTGCTCAGCGACGATTTTCTCGTCACCGAACTTCGCGCAGAGGCGGACATGATTGTTGAATATTTGAATTTATTTATTTTCCGTTTTGTTTTTTAGTCTTTTATTAATTCTTTATGTGTTTTCACTGCTACTTTTGCCGTTTTGCTGTTCTGTTGATTCTGTTTTTGCAATCTTTTTTGCCTGATATAAATTTTTACGAGTTGAGTTTTTGTTGGGGGTAAGCAGAAGCTGAAGCTAAAAGTGTTACTAGCACAAGAATTTTAAAATATTATACGGCAAATCGTTGGCCCAGCGTCGCTTTATGGAAACAGACGACGGACACACTCGCACACGAAAAACACACAAATATATTTAGGCAATAAATAAAATTTGTTGTTATATTGTATGGATGGGGACTTTCATATGCATATCTATATTTTTAGCCAGGCAATGGCAGGCATCCCATCTATAGAGACGGACAACTAGTAGTAGTATCTTGTATTTCGCGCACACGAAATAAATGTTGAACAATTAATATTTAAATATCGGGCAATTATTCAGCTACGTATTAACTTTTCGTGTTTTCATCACTTTTTTCTTGGCAGAAGGGCAGCACTTGAGCTCAATTGAGACGGAAAATTGCTCGACACTTTGTGCTAATTAGCCACAAAAACAAACGCGCACCGAAATAGCCATACAAGAATGGAAATATAAATAGAAATAGAAATAATCGTAAAATCAAAGAATCAACGAAGATGGAGGAGCGACGACACACATAGATCACTTTGGTCACACTTTGCTGCAGCCTAATCCTTGGGGGCTTTGCTGGCCTTAGTGTTGTATGGTGTATGGTGTATGGTGGGTGCTGCTGCTCGGACCGGAACGGGACTGCGACTAGGGCACCACGCAACGCATTTCCCAAGTTGGCGCGCCGCAATTTTCCTCGAAACTGAGCGAAAATTTTCGCGAAACCAAATCAAAGACACAGATCGAAAGCCCGAAGACGATCGGTAGAAATCGGGGCGCTCTCTCAGCCTCTCACTGTCTCTCAAGCTACGCCCTTGACGCGCTCTTTCGCTCTCTCGCTCTCTCTGTCTCTGTCTCTGTCGTGATCATTCGTGATCATTCCTGATCGTTTGCAGGCGCATTCGTGATCGTTCGTAATTGTTGCGTAGGGTTCTGGTCTACGCTCTGGCTGTATATCCGACTATTTTTATTGGGTTAATGTCACACACGCACTCGTTAAAAAGTTGAAAGAAAGATAGAGAGGGAGAGAAATTACTGTGATGTGGAAAGGAGAGGGGGCTGTTGCCCTTCTTCAATTGTTGCTCCCTCTGCGGTTCCACTGACCTTCATAAACATTAACACATCTGCCTTTGCTCCCCCATTCACGGTCTCGATCTCGTTCTCATTCCCATTCCCATTCTCATCTCCATCCCATTCCCATTTCCACATCCGCTCTCAATGCTTTTCAACTTGACCGTGAGACGCATTTCGTTGTCCGCTTGTCCGTGATATTGATTGTGTGTGTGCGTATGGGTGTATAGTCATAGGTGTATGGGTTAGTGTTTGCTAGAAATTGGGCGCCAATAGGTGGGTGTCGCTATAATTATAGTCTTGACTTTGTGCGCGCCTCGTGCAAAAATATATATGCGTTCTACCATCAATCGGGTATATCTGCAGTGGTCTGCAGGTGGGGGATACTTCAATGTTCGACTAGTACTTTCTTGGGTCTATGGTTGCATCTCTGGAGGAGTAATCACTGAATTTTCACTCACATTTCTTGTGATTCGTACTTTTAATAAAGTTGTGATATATTTTGACTCACGCATTTAAGCGATGCCCTTTTTTGTACAGCTGGTCGTCGAAACATACCCTTTAATTAAGTATTATGACACTTTCTGACGACGCTTGCCCTTCGGATGCTTCGCTTCCTCAGTATTAACATTGAATAAAAAGTAATTAGTGTATTCCGAGTCCTCCATGCCCTCCCCATCCAGTAGGGGAACCAATTTCATGCATCTTTTATGCGGAGCGTGGCAATATTTTAATAACAATCTGTGTGTACCCATACCGATTCATACCGATGCCATGCCCGTGCGGTCTGTGTGTTTGTTTTGTCAATGTTTTTTGTCGTGATGGTCAATTGATATGTATGCCGACTGGCGGACCGAAACGCAATATAGTGGGGTAGTGGCGGGCACACTCAGTTCTGGGAAGGATGTCGCCCGTCGTGGAATCAATCTCGACCAATGCCAGAGTGCAGTCGCAGCTGGCGAAATGCGCATCGATTCGAGTACTCATAGCAGTCATAGCACTCGGAGCAACCGATTTGGCAGAGAGTGGAATACATTTTTTACTTCGACGCCCACACAGGGACCAGACAGAGAGACAGAGAGAGAGAGAGACAAAGGCCAGTCACACGACTAGAAAGAAGCACTTTCCGGTGCTAACCAGACGATGATGTGGGGCAGTGGGAGTGATTTGCATTCTAGTGGCGACTTTTTGGCAAATGCGCTGACAGCTCGGCCCAGTCCAGACCCCTGTCCTGCCGCTCTGCTCTGATTATTCAGTCAGCGATGGCTATATACAATATACATACATACATACATATATGTACATATGCACCTCTCGATATGTGCTAAGTTTTATGGGTGAAAATATCGCTGGCATCGTACGAGTACGGGTATTTTAAGTGCAATTAAGAGGCAGAAAGGGATCAAATCGGATCTGACTTGCTAGCCAGACATCTGCAGGAGATTAATCGAGAGACACTCGGAATTGATAGTGCCATATACTCGTAGTAGTGCCTCTAGACTAAACACATTCAATCTAATTGCATGTATTTCTGTGTCGCGTGTGTTGGGGTGTGCCTCCTCCGCCTCCGCCTCCGCCCCCGCCTCATCCTACTCCTACCCGAAGAGATTTGCTTGAATAATTCGCCAGTCAGGTTGAGTCAAGTTGTTGGCATATCAGCGCTGACACTTTGAACACTCGTTTCGTCATGTCGGCATGTCACAAAGTCTTCTATCTGTGCAGTATGTATATTTTTGAAAGTGCGAAAATAGCCAAATACTTTTACCCCAACACACATGTGAAGAGCACGCGTAGTGGTCGAGTATTTTTAAAACAATGCTTTTTTATGCTCGGACGGACGCTGATTCAGTTGTTATAAACAAAACGCCAAAGAAAAAGATAATATTGACACGTAAAAAAAACATTTCATTCATTGTTTGAGATTTGTTCTTTGCTCTTCCGATGTGTGGTTGTTTTGGCTTCTGGATCCCTGCCTCTCTATCTCTTTGTGGCCGCTGTCTAAACAATTCATTTGAATTATGTATGGGCGCTATGGCTGAGAGATGGTCAATTTGTTGGCTATAACAAAATTGGAAATTAAATTTATTATCAGGCACTTCCGTTCTTTTAGAGTTTTCCTATCATTAAGTAAATTTAATAAATTTTATTTCCTACGATACCCATAAATATGCCTTCATTATCTTATCCACCAGATATAGTGAAAGCTTAGGCTCGAAAAGCTCAGCAGGTACAGCCACCGCTAAACAGCTTTGCGTTCGGCATACCCTGCACTTGGAGAGTAAATGGGTATATGGGTATGACGATGAAGATCCCACAGTTCCAGGGACATCCTGTGACATCCACATTCTTTGTGGTGGGAACTAAAAAATCCACCAACACTGGTCATAATCGGATGATCGTAGCACTCAGCATGCAGAAAACTACCGCCTACCTATTATAATGATTTCAGAAAGATCAATGACGTACTCCATAGAAGTACTGCCATACCTTTTTGACTTATTTTTGAATGGTTTCTCGGATACATATCGAATAGTAGATATCTTCTAGTCGGGACTGGTAACTATCGTACCAATGTTACTCGTTTTTCTTTTTACCCAATTGTTCATGTCTGCGGCTGCCATTTTACAAATTGATAAACTTTGCAGTTATCATTGTTTATGTATCTTTTTTGGCCCTAGTCATCAGCCCTCTGGACCCTCTTTTAACCTCTGAAACCCACCCACTCTTCACTCTTTGTTTTCTCGTTGCCAAACATTTTGCGAGCCAAACTTTTTTGTTGGATTGCTTTCCTCACATTTGTTTGCTTGGGATTGCCAACAACAGAAGGAGCTCACAAAAAACAAAGCCAAAACTTCAAATATAGATAGAAAAAGGCAGCACAAATTTTTATTGAATTGATTTATTGACTTACTTATTAAGGCACTCAACGCTCATAGATAACGCACATGGGAACCTTTTTTCCCCGAATATCCTTTGTTTTCCCCAGCCGTTCACTGACGGACCCAAAATAAATATTTAGTTTTCATTTATACAATTTTCCCATGCCTCGTTTTTTCCGTACATTTTTCTCCTTGTTTGGGGCCAGTTTTGTGTTTAACTTTCTTTTGGGTTAAAAGCAGGGCTATAAAATAATTGTTAAGTGAAGAGTATTATGGAAAAGGGAGAGTCCTAAAAGAGCCCCGACGTATACCTGTGCCCCCGGTGTGTTCAAGTCACGATAAATGCAACAAAAACGTACCATTGCTCCAGTCAGAACAGAATTCAGAAATTATATTGAACGCTCATTATAAATTATTTATTTAACTTAGATTAATTGAAAAGTAGATACTTATTCGAGTACTACCAGACCTTGACCGGTGTGCAGTTCAAATGGTAGACAACTTTCCCATATCCGTGTTTCAAGAATATATAAGCCGCATATTTTCCTTCAGAAAAGTTTATTGAGTCACTCCCAAAGAGTACCATACACTTTGACTACAGATCGGCGGATATCATAAGCAAACCAGTTGGTTTCGAAAAGGTCATTCCCACACGAAAAGGCAAAATATCTGTTAGCTAAAAAGATTGACACAAATTCAAACAAAACTTTTTTCCGTAAATAATAATCTCAAATATTTCATATCAGTATGTATGTAGGATGATTCATAATTCCAGTGTCAAGCCAACGATCACCATGTGCCGAACCACAAAATTCAGATTAGCTTCCATCTCGAATCGTCGATGAAACAACAATGACTAAACTAATGTTTGCAGCATTTATTAAAAAACCAATATGATGTTCCATCATCAATAATTGAATGCCCTTTTAAAAATAGCTTAACATTCCGAAAAGCAACTGCTTTATGATATATATTACATAATCAAAAATCACATTTAACAAAATAAAGTCTATCAAAGCTCAGCAAAATTTTAGCACATATGTATACCCTTTCACCAATTTTTTGTACTGAAATATGTACATCTTACATTCAAGAAAGCAGACCATATAACTTGATCACAGCAAGAAGAGATCCGGAACGAAGCCAACGTACTTCCAATAGATATTGGCCCTCAGGAAAGGGCAGAATTTGCGTAAATCGGTGATTGATAAAATCCACAGGAAGCTTCTCCAAAACGAGGTCATGCTGCAAAAAAATAAGGGAGTTATCCCTAATTATTTGGCGCTAAAGTAACCTTTGTTCAGTTACATTGTAGGGACACGAGTGGTTCACACTGGAGTAACTCATAAATGATTCATAGAAAAATTTCACAACAGGACTGGATTTGGGATTGGCAATGAATTTGCATGCATTGAAGGTCATATTGTAAAGAAAGGGCTTGTATCCATTTAATCGCTTTGATAATACCATGTTAACCTGTAATAATGATGTGAATGAGAATTAAAAGAGCATTTTGATGGTTATCTTGTCATATCTACACACTTCCATGGCTCTAATGGGAAGTTGGTAAACCTTAAATTTTCCCGAAAAGTATTTATAAGTCCGGTTTACAGATTTCAGAAAGCAGTAGTCGAACTTCCCGAACTTCGCATCCAACGCAGTGCAGTTGACATTTGTAAACTCAAACCGGGAATGGATCTGGAAGTTGATTACAGAAAAATATTTGAATTGCATTGTGTCACATGCCGTGCAATCCTTACTTCTATAAAAAAATGTAAGATCACAACGATCAGAATCAGGGAGCTTATCTTATGGGCCATCCTGTATTTTCGACGATCCAAAGAACACTGTTTGCACCATGGAAATTTGTATTAACTCTTAATAAATCACTTAGTATGTAAATGTGCAAGGAAAATTCAATCGAACACTTTAAAATAGATTAAAATACTGAATGGTTTTGTATGGTATGAAATCGTTTAGAAACACATTTGTCCAACAAACAGGCAATACATTAGAAATGGCCGCATTATTGTGATCTATTTCTGTGTAAATGCACTTCAGGAACAGGTTCCAATCTGAATCCGTGGATACAATCTGGCTATGTTTGAATTTGAGCCCATGACAATGGTGTCCGGAGCGGAATATTAAATATTTGTTCCGTACAGGAATGCGAGACGAATAAAGGTAGTGGACGTAAAAGTTGGATGTACTTGTTGGCGTTGTCTGCCATGTTTTTTGTGAAAGTCGATTACGTACCGGAAAACTTGTCTCCGTCACAATTATAGTTGTCGATTTCGATGTTCTCGTGCCTCTTTTTGTTGTGATACACGTAATTTCGACATGCTCCCACGACCATTTTCGTTATCGTGTTAGATTCGTTCGTCTGTCCTTTCTGCTTTCTATTTCGTATGTTTCTTTCTTTATACGTTTGTTATATCAACATTTAGTAAGGGATATTTGGATAGGGTTCATACATGATGGGGTGGAGTTCAACCATAATCACAACACGTGACACAACATTTTTATACATAATTCATTATTCAATGATTCTTTATTTATCTATATGTATATACATACATATATTCAAGAAAGGGTGCCATATATTCTAACCACAGCGAAACGAGATCCCGAACGAAACCAATGGGCCTCAGAGAGATAATCGCCCTCGGGAAAGGGCAGAACCTTTGTTAGTCGGTGATTGATAAAGTCAACAGGAAGCTTATCCACTATAATGTCATGCTGCAAATAGTTAAGAGGTTCAATTTAAATAATACAATTTCGAAGGTCACCCTTCACTTACATTGTAGGGACATGAGTGGTTCATATTAGAGAAGGTCATAAACGATTCATAGAAGAATTTAAACACGGGGTTGGACTTGGTATTGGCAAAGAATTTACACGCATTGATGGTAATGTTGTACAGGAAAGGCTTATATCCGTTGAATCTTTTCATTAGCACAAGATTTACCTGAAATTATTATCCCAATGAGAATTACGAAGAACTATTGCTGCGGCTTACATACTCCTAGAGTTTTAACCGGAAGTTGATAAAGTTTAAATTTCGCGGATAAATATTTATAGGTCCGATTCACCGACTTCAGGTAGATGTAGTCGCACTCTCCGAATTTCCTATCCAGCGTGGTGCAGTCGGCATTCGTAAACTCAAATCGGGAATGGCTCTAGAAGTGGCCATTATTTGTATATGAGATTTCACTATTAGGGTCCTTACTTTCATAACTAAGTGTAGAACCACAACGATCAGAATTACAGAACTCTTCTTGTGGTCCATCTTGCGTTGTCGACGCTCCACACAACACTGTATGCTATTCATCTTTTAATTCATCATCTAACAACCTAAAATCCATTATCAATTGTACACTTTAAAATAGATTAATATACTGAACGGACGGCTAATTTATTTCAATAGCTTTCATCATGACATCACGTTACACAATAAAAAATCGACAATAATTTTGAATAACCATTAGCATTGTCTTTCCATTCGTCATTAAAGAAAGGGTGGCGTATATTTGGAAAATCATGACAGGTAATATTGTAAGGAAAGGACTTATCACCATCGAATCGCACTTAAAAACGAAATATTAACCTGCTCATTATTTATTTGTTTCACACATTATATACAATAAATAAACAATGTATATTCAAGAAAGGGTGCCATATACTTTGACCACAGCAAAACAAGATCCCGAACGAATCCAGTGGGCCTGAAAAAGATAATCACCCTCGGGAAACGGTAAAACCTTTGTCAGTCGGTGATTTATAAAGTCAACAGGAAGCTTATCCAATATAATGTCATGCTGCAAATAGTTAAGAGGTTCAATTTAAATAATACAATTTCGAAGGTCACCCTTCACTTACATTGTAGGGACATGAGTGGTTCATATTAGTGAAAGTCATAACCGATTCATAGAAGAATTTCACCACGGGGTTGGACTTGGTATTGGCAAAGAATTTACACGCATTGATGGTAATGTTGTACAGGAAAGGCTTATATCCGTTGAATCTTTTCATTAGCACAAGATTTACCTGAAATTATTATCCCAATGAGAATTACGAAGAACTACTGCTACGGCTTACATACTCCTAGAGTTTTAACCGGAAGTTGATAAAGTTTAAATTTCGCGGATAAATATTTATAGGTCCGATTCACCGACTTCAGGTAGATGTAGTCGCACTCCCCAAATTTCCTATCCACCGTGGTGCAGTCGGCATTCGTAAACTCAAACCGGGAATGGGTCTAGAAGTTGACATCATTTGTATATGAGATTTCAATATTAGCGTCCTTACTTTCATAACTAAGTGTAGAGTCACAACGATCAAAATTAGGTAACTCTTCTTATGGCCCATCGTGTAATGTCGACGCTCCACACTACACTGTATGTTCCATAGAAATTGGCATTCAATTTAATACATCACCTAACAGTCTGAAATCTATTATCAATTGTACACTTTAAAACAGATTATAATACTGATTGGATGGATTTAGTTTAATTTTTCTCATGTCATATCAAATCGCTTAAAATCACATTAAACAACACAGAATTAATCATTTCGAACAAGCATCAGTTTTTTTATTCTGTCCGTCATTTAAGAAAGTGTGGCATATAACCTTCCAAATGCAAGATAAGTTCCGGAACGAATCCAACGTACTTCAACGAAATATTGCCCTTCGGGAAATGGAAGAATTTCCGTCATTCGGTGGTTAACAAAGTCGATAGGAAGCTTTTCCATAATGATGTCATGCTGAAAAGAACAAACTAAGGGCTGCTGGTTCTGGAGAGTGCACTTTCCACTTACATTGAGGGGACATGTGTGGTTTATATTCGAGTAGGACGTAAACGATTCATAAAAGAACTTGATCACACGATTGGAGTTGTTATTGGCAAAGAATTTGCAGGCATCAAAGGTGACATTGTAAAGGAAGGGCTTATAGCCATTGTATCGCTTCCACAACGAAAAATTTACCTGCACGATAATGTAAGGTAAATATTGTTTATTGAACATTTCAACATACCTTCATGGACTTAATAGGAAGCTCATAAACTTTAAATTTTCCGGAGAAGTATTTGTAGGTGCGATTCACTGACTTCAGGTAGCAGTACTCGAACTCCCCGAATTTATTATCCAATGAAGTGCAGTTTACGTTCGTAAATTCAATGCTGGAATAAGTCTATAGGCTTTCATCATTTGATTATGATATCTGAATATGACTGCAGGTTTACCATACATTCAGAACTAAATGTAGGATCACAACGATGAGAATCAGAAAACTCTTTTTATTGTCCATACTGTGGTGTCTACGCTCCGAAGAATAATGTATTTATGTTCCATTAAAATAGCTGCAAGACTTTTAATAAACCACCGCATATACGATAATTTAAAATAGATTATAATACTGAATGGATGGCTAGTTTAGTTAAGTTTTTCCCATGACTAATCAAATCGTTTAAAATGACATTAAACAATAAAAAAATCAATCATTTCGAACAACCATCAGTATTCAATGCTTCAACGAGATGCAATTTCGGGGGCAATTTTCCCTTCGGGAAATGGAAGATTAACAAAGGATGGGGGACTGGGGGGACTGGGGGATTAACAAAGTCGGTTCTGGATAATGCATTTACCACTCACATACATTGTAAGGACATGTGTGGGTTACACTGGAGTATGATGCAATGAGAGAATCGCCCTCGGGAAAAGGCCGAACCTGTGTCAATCACTGATTGACATAGTCGTTTGGGAGCTTATCCAAAATGATGTCGTGCTGCCATTAGTTCAATGAGGCTTCAGATATCAGTTATCCAGAGTCCACATTCCACTTACATTGTAGGGACAGGACTGGTTTATATTCGAGGTTTCAAAAAAGAATTTGGCCACACGGCTGGCCGACTTCGGATATCAGTAATTGAATTCGGTGTCTTTCTGTCAACGGAAGTTGATGCTCGAAAACTCAAGCCGGAATGGATATGAAAGAGGACTGCCTTATTCCATTAAAGTAGGTGTCCTGTACTCCTTACATCCAAGTCTAAGTGTAGGATCACCATGAACTGAATCACAGATTTTCTCGTAGCATCCATCCTGTAGTGTCATAATCCATTGACCACAATGATTACACTAAAATGAACTAAAGTGCTCCATAATGTGTTCCATCGTTTATAATCGCATTTGTCAAAATGAAGTCATTGAATTTACACAAATTAGCTCTAGTCTTTCAGCAATTACTTTATTGTTCCAACCAAATGAGAACAAAAAAAACATATGTACTCGTAATTATCGTAGGGAGAAATATATTTTGGCCGTGGCGCTACGATTTCCAAATCGAATCCAGTGCATTTCGACGAGGTAGTCGCCATTAGGAAATGGCAGAAGTGGCGATAGTCGAGGTTCGAGAAAGTCGTATGGGAGCACTATCATAAGGTCATGCTAAAAAGAGTTTGGCATTCGAAGCACTCCTAGTTTAATGGTCAAGACTTCTACTCACATTGTAGGGACATGAATGGTTCAAATTGGAGTAGGTCGAGAGCATTTCCATGAAGAAATTAGACACAGGATTCCTGGTGGATTTGTCCAGGACTTTGCAACCTTCGAAGGTGAAATTATAGAGGACCGCCTTCGCGTCATGGTATTGCTTGAAGAGTGCCATATTAACCTGATCGGTGCAGAGGAACCCTTTTAGTCTGTATACCATATGTATGTCTATAAAACGAGGTCTACTTGCCTTGATTTTGGTAACAGGAACTTTGTATAGCTCAATTTTTCCAAATACAATTTTGTGTGTCCGGTTTACTGCCTTAATGGGGCAAGTCACATCACAGAAATTCTTATCCAAAGAAGTACAGCAGGTTTTTGTAAGAACAAACACGCCCGAAATCTGCAACGTGATTGCATTTATAATGTATATTTAAATATATATATGTGAATATTAAAAGTACTTCTGTTACTACACATAGGTTCAGAACGAGCCAAATGAGTGTGTTTCCCTGCGAGTACATCCTGAAATGATGATAAACCAGCTCCAACTAATAGCCCATTCTGTTTCGGGTAAACTGAGCATCTGAAAATTTAAAATAATGGCACAATAATGATCTCATTTTATCATCCAAAATCAAGCTTTCAGTAGGATGAACTGTTGAATACCCTTTCGGTTGAAAGATAGATGATGAAAGAGATGTGGATCCAACAAGAGCTTAGATAGAAAATGACAGTTGTAGGACGTGTGCCAGGGACATTTTACGGCATCTCTCTCATGTCCAAGAGTAGTCCACTTAATTTTGTCGTTCATTTATTATCACTCATAGCTGTTTCGAACTGTTTGAACGAGGATTAAAACGATCTTAAAATACAATAAAAACTCCATTTGTGTTGTCTGTTAAAATTGCTTGCAAACATTAGTTTTGGTTTCTAAAACAAATTGATATGTATTTTAGCCCATTAATCAATAAATATGATATTGCATGAACAGACAAGGAAATCAATTAAATGCATTTCCCCAGTTCTCATCTCCCTCTCTCTTTCTCTGTCCGTCGGTCCTTCCCTCTGCTCTTAGACCATTTCTTGCTGGTCCTTCCCTCTACTTTTAAGCTCACTTCTCTCTTCGGCATTTCACTTTTTCCCTTTCCTTTAAGTTGTTATAATTTATGGCGTCTATAATTGCAGCAATTTGTGCGAGGGGCTAAGGTGGGGCCAAGGGGCAACCTCATCCACCTCCATTCGAGTGGACGTATTTGCGCTAGGACTTGTGTACAATATCCGACATATAGCCACCACCTTCCACCCTAACCATCGCTGTCTGTGTTCTGGGAATTGCTCTCTCATACGTTTTTCTCATACTTTTTTGTCGTCTCTGTTGCAGGCAAAATGTCAGCTTCGTTCAGGACACTTACCTCCGGTCTCTGCTGCGGTCCATGTTGTCGCTTGATTGCACTTTTAATTAACTTTTTTGCTCCTGATCCTCCAGCCTTTGCTTCAGTTCCGGCTGCTATACCGGCTGTACCTACTGCTCCTGCAGCGCCTGTAGCTCCAGGTTCCACGAATTGTCGTCACTTTGTGCCTTTTACTTTCGCCTCGTCATTAACAAAGGCAAACAAGTCGCGCATGAGGCCATTAATAATTGTAATGCCACCCACAACCACAACCCGCTCCACTTCACTCCACTCCACTCCACAAATTATTTGTAGACAATTTAAGCCGCCAGCCTCACAGGAGGCATATCCTGCCTGATGCATAATTCTGCCCGCCGGCCAATATGTTAATTCAATTTGCTTCATTGTAATCAGTAGCAGCAGCAGCAGCAGTAAAAAAAAAAAGCAACTGCGGGAAATTCAATTGGGGAAATCCCACAAATATTTTCCAGAGGCAGAGCCGGAAACAGCCCGAAATTCAGTCGAAATTCTGTGCCTATTCATGGTCGAGAGACAGGTGAGCATTTGGCAGTGCAGGCACGCGTAATGTTATGATTGGAAAATGAAAATCATTTACGTGAGCAACCAATTTGCAGCTCATATAAAGCACATCTAGCGGCAATATGCATTACCCCGCAAACAGGCCCATGGAAATCGTGTGTGCAAATTAATGCGAGCCACGTGATGAGCATAACGATAGGTACAGAATGGCCCATAGGTAAAAAGACATGGCCCAAAGGCCTATAGTGGTTCGAGTCGATTTGATCGTCTACTTAGATACTTCACATGGCGGATATATGTATGTACGTACATATGTCCTCGATTGGACAGAGAGAGTGTTTCTAACGACTTAGCTGGAATGGAAGGAAATGGGAAATAGTTGGTTAAGGGACCAACACAATATTATTCTTGTGGGTAATATCAGTCTTGAACTGAGCAACTTGATATGCTCATTGAATATAACCCTTTATCGTTTCCGCTTGGGTTCAAACTAATTGAGCCTAAACCATTTGCCTGGGCAAGTCTTGTGGTTTTTCAACTGTCAACACATCAATTAATTAACCATTAGGAATTGCTTTCATTGCAGCTTCCAGAACAGGGGAATGTTTTGTGATGTTTGCGGTTGTCATAATTACCAAAACCCCATCGCTCAACGGACAGCTCGGACAACTGCAAATGGAGTTGTGGCAGTTTGGCAACTGTCAAGGCTTTGGAGCACCGTACTTAATGTAGCATAACGGCGGTGCCCCCACAAGCGCACAGAATATCGAGTTATTACGACCTCTGACCTTGGGTGATGGCTCCTTGATGCCTTGCCACAAGGGAATTTCCGGAATGAGTGGGCACTGAGTGCCGAGTGTTTCCCAAAATTTTCATTCAATTTCCCCGCAGAGAGCCCACCGCTTTCGTTTGGTGCGTCGGCCAATTAAAAATAATTTAATATCGCGTTGTATTAATTTCATTTCAAGTTCTTGGTTCTTGGCTCTTGGGGTTCCGACCAATTTAATAGCCATCTCGCTCGTCCTCCCAGTGTCTGCTGATTTTTCAGGCTCTTCTGTGGCCTGTCTCTGTCATCCTGTCTCTGGCTTTCTATTAGTTTGTAAATCATATTTATTTATTAATTTTAATTGCATTGGCCAGGTGGGAACAGACGGATGGACGGACTTGACCGGCTTACAAATGTAATTGCCACTTCAGGGGCAGATGCAGAGCCAGACACTGACGGGATTGTGGTTCTCTGGAGGTTACTCCTTCGTTAAATGAATGTTAGGGAATTACTATTCATTTTTACAAAGGCACGATGCTTGTGGGTAAATCATTGAATTTCTTGGGCTCTCGTGTTAGGTTGTGTCTCAAAAATGTCGATACTTTGTGGGGTTATACATTTTATAAATCTCTGCATTAATCATTCTAAAATCTCCACAACTTTCTTTGATCATTTCTTATAGTTTGTGTGCTTTATGTTCAACCAACTTTGAGAGATAGAGAATATGATAGTTGCCTTTCCTTTCAATTACAAATGTATCTTGATTTCCAATTCAATTTTGCCACATCTCCTCTCGTATATATTCCCCTTGCCCTTCGTCCTGTATGGTGTCTGTGTGTGGGTGGGTTGTTTGCTGGGCACTCGTGCAACAGCTGCAGATGAAAATTGCAAATGAAACTTAGCTCAGGCCGGGGCCGAGGCTGAGGCTGAGTGGAGTGCAGCGGAGTGGAGAGGAGTGTAGTGCCCCCGAGTGCTCCTCGAGCTGGTATGAGATCCCACGGTCGGTGCACAAATCAACGTTAAGTGCATGTAACTCACACAAACACAACGCCACCACACACACATACAGCACACCCAAACACAGGGAAACACATGGTCAGTGGGGATGCCTGGGGGCACAGCCTTTTGGGATGGGGGCCCCTGTACTTGAAAGTGTCAAAGTTGCATGTTATTGCATACCATTATTCCTTCTACGACTTCGCACGCTAGTTCTTGCACTAGTTGGGCATTAGTCGAGGGTATTACGAGTCGTTCAGATCAAATTGGGTAACTTTTTCATGCACCTTCCATATGAACGATCAAGCTGCAAGGGTATCCACAGCTTCGACCATCAAAGACTCGTTTACTTTCTTATGTGCTTCTGTGAGAGCCGTAATAGTGTCAAACATGAACATGGCTCTATATGCTTGTGTGTGTGTATTTGCAAGGTTTCTTTGTGGTTGGCCTTGTTATCGTTTTGGCCAGAAACTTTTCCTTCTGCCATCTTTGAGCCCTGATTAATTGCATTTCAAGTGCTGACAGCTGTGCGGGGTTGGGGTCCCGGAGGCCCCAAGTGGCAACGAGTCCATTCATTAGCAGTACTATTTGAAACAAAATCCAAATTAGCCCAATCTCGTTCTTGGGTTCTAGGGGGTTTGCGGCACACACTTTTAAAATTACTCATAAACTTTTTCAATTTCCACGAAAAAAGCAGCGCAGCGCAGACCAAAAGCGGAAACAGTAGAGCCAGAAAACCGGAAAAACAAGCAAACTTGCTGAGTGCTTAACCAACATACTGAAAATGTAGACATCAACTGCACACTTGGCCTCGGACACGGACACGGACACAGGCAGGGATTCGGAAACGGAGACGGACCCGGACTTCGATGTGAGTGGCCCAAATGAAGTGGAACTTTGGCCCCAAACCCTAAGTCTCAGCCGCTCCAACCACATTGAAGCAATTTTATGCGCAATGCGTGTCCCGAGACCCTACTGCACGGCAAACCCCAATCGAAGATGGAGTGGAATGCCAACAATCGGCAGCACAAACCGAAAAACAACCAACATCTGACGGTGGTGGTGGTGGTGCAAATACTTCCCCTTCTTTGGCATACGCAAAAGTCAATTGTTTTTTAGTCTCTTGGGTGTGGATGGGGTCATCGGGCAGGGCACTGGGACTGGGACTGGGAGGGACTGGATGTGGCATGCGATGATTGCACAAATTTGGAATTGGTTGGCATAATCAATTCCTCATTCTCGCATTCCCATTCCACATTAAAGTTGTATTGTCGATTGTCTGTGGAAAATATATTCATTTACATCATTATCCTGACTGCCTTCTATGGATTTAATTTGTAATGTTAGTCCCTGGCCAGATATTTAATCAATCAATGAACCCTTTTCAATCAGTATCAGTTTCAACTCCCTTCTCCAATTAAAAGTTCAAACAACATAATCAATTTTAAGCTTAAAATGAAATTAGTTCTGTGAGGCTGAATATTTGCAATAATAACACAATTAAGTTGAAAAAATAAAATAGTTTCTAGTTCGATTTGAAGCTTACCCGGGAAATCCTTAAAGCCCACATGGATTGCATGATGGCTGGGAAAATTCCCTTTATCATCATTATCATCATCATCATCAGCGTCATCATGAGCCGGTTCTTCAACCTGCGGAAACTGCTTCAGTTTAGGGCTCTTTCTCCGCTACTTTCTGGCTTCTGGGGCAACTTTAATGCTCTACACCTTTTCCATGTGGCAACATCGTACACTTTTGATGGGAAAAGTTTAATAGCTTTCGACAATAAAACTTCACCTATTATGTAACAAAGCCCAGAACAGAGGAGAACGCTTACCAAGCAACTCCTCCCCCTCTTGGCCCTCTAGCCCTCTAGCCCACTACCTCTCTAGCTTGTCGATCGAATCGTGGGCTAATGGAGATGGGGAGACAGGGGCAACGCAACCACCAACCTGCACACCACACTACTATTCCGAGTCCTGTCCTAGCTACAACAATACATTATTGGCTGCTAGAAGGAGGTACCACGTATACGAGGCGGAACGAGGAGTCTTCATTACCATGCGGCACATGAGCATGGGGCATGAGGGGCCAATGGCCCTTAATTCCGTTTCTCCCAATCGCACTCCCAGTCTCTCAGGCTCCCAGTTCCATTCCCAACCCTCAGTCCCAGTCGCAGTCGCAGTCCCAATTCCTCAGTGGCTCTGGCTTTTATTGCGCTCTGGCTCATTGCCTTCCAATATTAAATTTCGGCTTAGCCGGGTTAAGGTCTCCTTCTGGCCCTCCTTCTTATCTCTGAGTTTGCATCTGGCCATGTTTGCTTTAGCTTTGCCTTCAGCTTTGGCGCCTTTCCGGATGATGGCTCTATTTCCTCTGATCATGAATGCCCATGCATATAATTAAATTTTTCGTTAACATTTTCGGCGAATGTTTATTAAAATTGTTCTCTCGAAAGTTTCGCGCTTTGCGTCTCCCATCTCGCTTTTTAATGAAAAAATTGCCCGAATAGAAAGCGAAAGCTAGTCGAGGATAAACTTTTTTCCTGCAAACTCACTAATGTTGTTTTCTCCTGGTTTTTGCTTTCTTGCTTTCCTGCTTTCTTGCTCGCGCATTAAAATACTTTGGCATTACTTTTTGCCTGATGAAGGAAACAATTTGCAATGCAAAAAAGGGGGAAAGTAGGCAAAGCAAATCCAAAGCCAAGGCTAAATGTAAAATTGATTGTCATTATAATTGTAAATTGTTTTCAAAAGTAGACATCTTAAATTGGGAGTATCTGCTACAAATCTAGCAAGATTCTGGAGGTAGTACGAGTATTCTATTCTGATTTGGGTCTGGGCAGAAAATTCAATTTCGGCAGCTCATGCGTTTAATAAGTTTTCCGTTTTCCGTTTCCCTTTCCCTTTCCCTCTCCCTTTGGCTTGATGAGAATGTATAGTACAGTATGCAGTCCGAATCTTCGACCTCAGTCCCTGTTTCGGTCCCCACTCTCTCGGCAGTCAGCCAAAAACGTATCCTTTTAACCCATTTAAGTTATCCCTGCCACGCAGCTGTCACAGTCTAGCAATTTGGGGGCCCTTTGTCTTTGGATTTGGCTCCGGTTTCGGCTCTGGCTTCGGCTGCCCAGGTCCCCAGCTTGGGTCCTGTCGAAGGTCATCTCCTGACACCCACACAGACACAGCTCTGCGCGCATTACTGTAAAATTTATTGTTTCCCAATATATGCAAAAATATTTTGTCAGAGAGCAGCATTCCCCGACATACACCCTCATACACATACACATACCATATAAATGTGGAGGGGAGTGTCTGTATTGCGGTTGCCGCAATTGAATGTGTCCTGGGTGTTATTGCTGTTGTGGTGGTTGAATGTTTGTCTGTCAGTCACCAGGGAAATTTTGTCAGTGCCGTTGCTGCTGGTGCTCTTCAAACAGCTCCACAGCGCGCAGTCCTGCCACACGTGCGATGTCCATGGCAATGCCACTCACGATGTTCGTCGTACAACAGTATCGTATCGCTTGCCGCAGTGCTGCTGCCGCCTTCTGCTGCTGCTGTTGCTGCTTCTAACCATGACAGACATATTCAAAACGGGTGCCCCTCCATGGCCTGCCCTGCCTTTGGAGTGGCACAACTTTACACATTTGCCAATTTATTTATAGAGCCACATCCGAATCTGGCATCAGAGAGATCCCCATTGGCCATGTTTATGCGCCTGCAATATCATGAAATGGAGGAAAGTTTTGGCACAAGCCTCGTTTGCTTAACTGCAAAGTCTGAAAATGTCTTTTAGTGAGAGTACTTAATGCTACTTGGGTTACAAATAAAATCGAATGGGTTTCTTCGGAGGAAAACTCAAAGGCACCTGTAGCTTTAAATCCTATTTTTATCATGGAGAACCTTGACTTAATCCTTGTCTTCGATAATTCTACTTAGGATCCTGCATAAACCCGTCTGATTTTTGAGCACGATGCCTAGACACATGGCAACAAATGCTGTTTAACCGCGTTTGTTGCGGCAGATATGAATGCAGATGCGGGCCAGCGATATGCTCAGACGGGAATTAAATAATTCCCGCTTTGGTTGTGTGATTCTCGACATCGTTTCGGTGTTTTTTGGAGTGTTCGAAATCGATTTATTTGAATGGCTTTGAAACAGGAGACGTATTGATGGCCTCCTTTGAGTCGTATGTGCTGGATTGACGTGTGTATGGTTTTGGCTTACTAATTGTTTGCTCTACGACTGTCTGACTTTCTGGCTGGTTGGCTGCCCAATCGAATAGCCATTGGTTTTTGTCTTGAGCAACTTTACAAGCATTTATCCAAATGAAATATTTAAGAAATCAGACAAAGGACAAATCGACTGTCAGAAGCCTGGCAAAGAATACAAAATCCAATTTATTTTGCCGACAATTGTCCAAAAGGATTGTCCACCAAAAGGATCAATATCAATTGAACCATCATCATGTGTCAGTGTGTCAGTGTGTGTGTGTGTGTGTGTGTGTGTGTGGTCTTCCTGTTTTTCTTTCATTCGACAGTCAGAGACTGCATTGAGACTTCATTTTCCGCACTGCCAATTGCAATTGGACAAACCATTTGCCCTTCCTTCCGCTTGGGGGGGAGGGTATTGTGTGTCCTTATATCCTTTCAATACTCGCATCATCGAGTGCTATGCAAATGCTCTGGATTCTGGGGACCAACTTGTTGTTCAATTTAAACGCTGGCCGTTTAAAAGTTAAAATCGTTTCCTATTATGACGCTATTATTTTTAGCAAAAATTTCACTAAGCGGCTTAAATGAATTTTCCAACTGTTTGAGCCAGGCACCATCCACCACACAAAACAAATTTCAAACTATGTATTTACTTAAGGCATCAGCCATCAGGCATCAGATTGTGTTGCCATTGTTGTTCGGGGTCTCTCTCATCCTCCTCCTCTGGGCATGGAGCAGGAACAGAAGCGGCTGAAAAGAATAAGTTGACACATTTTCTGATTGTTTACAAATTTGGGCAGTCATGCAGAAGCAGCCGGTCCTTGCCAGGGAAGACCTTGCCTCGACCTCGTCCGTCTCCTTTTTTTGGTTTCAGCCTCAGTCTCAGCCTTAGTCTCATTCTCATTCACGTTCTGGCCCGTACTCGGGCTCTGGCTCGGGCTCGGGCTCGGGCTCGACAAAAACTTAATCCAAACTTTGCATAAAGGCATGTGGCAGGGATTTATATCCACTACAATATAGGTTTTTGGGCTTGCTTCTGCCTCTACGTATATCCATCCTTTCGCAGGCTTTCTTTCTCGTGAGTATGTGTGTCGTGTGTGGGCGAAAGCCGACGAAAACTTGGCCCGGGCAAGGGTTTAGTTTTTCGTCCGTTTTCCAACAAAAATCGCAAACATGAAAGCAAAGATTTAGTGCGTGTCGGCATGAACTTGGATTGTGTGCGGCTGTATTGTTGCTGGCAAATACGAACAGGGTCTGGCCTCAGACAATGTTATTCCAGAGAGTTCCTTAACTGAAGCATATCTCTCGCCCAATTTCTGTCGCAGGTTTAAGCCTGTCCCTACGTTAGGCAATGAATATTTATAGGACTTGAAAGGCTATACACATCCATGAGTCTTTGATGAGCGTGGGAGAATGAACAGGGCATGCAGGTGGGAGGAGGTTCTAGTACCCAAACATACCTTTAACTAACCCTTCACCTTTGGCCTTGTGCTATCATATCCATGACCTAAACTAATCTTGTTATGGATACATATACAAAGTAGCTTTGGTACTACTTAAAGGATACAATAGTATAGAGATTTCTGTTCATTTCGTTTCCGCTTCAAGAGAATCACGATCGTTTATATCAATTCAATCTTATATCCACAATATCCTCTATGATCTATGATAGATGCATTAGTTTTTATGACGCTTGAACGTTATATGCGGTACAACATCTGTTCAACCTTCATTTTCTTTCATTTTCATTTTCACCAAAAACCGCACTCAACCATACTTCATCCTGCTTATAGCTTATGTTCGTAACCCCTACCGTCCCCAAACCCAAAATCAACCTTCCTCTATCCAGAACTCAACTTTAATTCTCTCACCTCTCACGAACATCTGGCCACAGCCACAGCCTCCTGCCAAGAAGCAGGCAGGCAACATGTTCTCCGCCTGGCAACAAAATTAATTGGAAATCACAATCATGGCAAAGCAGTTTCACACCTATGCAGGCTGTGCGAGATCTGTGTGGCTGCGTGGGTGCGTTTATGACATCGATTGCCCGCACGCACACTCAAGCCGGAGGAGCTGGCACACACTGATAGGCACTCACACGGATAGGCACTCGGGGAAAGTGTTTTGTGGCAGAATAAACCCAAAGGATTAATTAAATAATTTATATGTGCTTTTGTTTAGACGTAAGTTGATTAAGCCATGCCCAGCACTCACTTACACACGCATGCACACACACATATCTCTCTCCCAAAAGCGCATAAGAGGCATAATGGATAGTGTGTGTGCGCGTGACAGCCTGTCAATGGCTTTTATGGCACACGGTTGCACAAATTGTCGAGCAGTTAATGATAGACAAATGTTTTGGGTCATGTTTGACTTCAGCAAATGTCAGTGACACCGAACAAAGCGCTGGAGGGGAGTCTAGGGCTTCGTTTCAGGCGTCTTTGCCTTTGATTGGCCAATATGTATATCCGAAGGGCGCAGACACGCGCCAGCACGTGCCAATTAGTAGCAAAACACTTGCCTACCGTACACCTGGATGCCTGGGCCATTGGCAGATAATTGCTCCAAATTCTGCCCCAAATTGAGACAAATCACGGCTCGTGGGCATTCCATTTGATCCGGCAACAGTTTAAATTTAAATTAAATTTGTTTAATTAACAAGCTTCGGGTGTGATTTGATTGGAATGCTGTTCCGTTGCTACTATCTTCTACCTGCTACTGTTTTCCCATTCGCACCCAATTGGTGTTTAATTTATGTCACCACCATCAACATCATTATTATCATTATCACAAACAGACCCTAGCCACAGACCTACCACAAAGGCAAACAGAGAGACATTGCCTGAACCTCACGAAGGAGTGTCAATTAGGTGGGATTTGCCCACCCGCAGATGTGAGGATCTGGCTAAACACTGCGGGCTAAATATCGATTAAAAGCGGGAGGATGGTGATGCCCTACTCGTAGGATATGTGGGTACTTCGGTACTTCTGCCCTGCAGAAACCAGAAAGGATTCTAATTATCGCCTATCCCATAGTCAGCTACCAGTTCCTGTTTTCACCCTAAAAGACCAACCAAATGAAGAGGAAAAGGATTGACTTTGAGTTGCTAAACTTCTCCCCCTTGGACTTGTTGAACTTTCTTCCACGAATAGCACATTGTTGTCCCATTAGTGAAATGTTCTGTGAATGAAATTTTAATCAACTTGAATGGAGAACTCGCAGAACAGCGGCAACAGCCTCAGCCTCAGCCAACAGGCGGCTTCAAAGGCTTCAATTAAGCCCGAAACGAGTCCGAGTCTGAGTTCGAGTCCGATTCCGAGTAGCTTCCACTTCCGCAAACGCGACAAAGCGACAGTGCGACAATGGGATTCTCGGCTGTTTAAGTGCGACAAGCGGATATCCGCTTGCCGTTCAATGGAGCCATGGCCAAACAATAAGGGGGCCAAATACAAAGCAGCCGCCAAACAGTTGAATGGAAAATGACAAAACAGGACTTGAAATTTGACAAGTCAAGAGGAGGATGCCAGCCTGCTCCATGCCCCATGCCACATGCCCCATCTGTGCAGCAGGAGCAGGAGCAGAAGAGCAACATTGTTTTTAATATCCGCTGAAATTGTTGTTTATACAATGTCGTGGGGAATGAGTCGTCGCATAGTTGTCGCAGGACTGGGGTCCCCTCCCCGTCTTTGTTGGGGCGTTGTGGTCGGGTTTTTGTGGGGCTTGTGGAGAGGTTTTGTTGATGGCGGCCACCGCTACGTGGGCAACGGGATGCCAGAGGATGCCAGGAAATGCTAGGGAGTGCTGCCTCTGGTTCTGGCTCTGGCTGCAATAATGCAAATTGTAGTTGATTGCCAGCCCTCGTCCGGGCGTCCTAAATTGTGACTTAAAGCATTTGCATTTGTCTTTTTTCAGCACCAAAATTGCAACAAAGCCGAAGCCAAAGCCTGACCTCATTCTGTAAATTCCCCCTCAAAGTTCAGCTCGAAACTGCATATAAATGGGCGGAAAGATGTGCTTCTGTAATGCCACTTTAATATCATCCGAGAAACAGTTTAAAGTCTGCTTATACTCCTGATTTGAGATTTGGGATCCGCAGCTTTTAGTGGAACCCTCGTGGAACAAACTTGCCCCAACAGCTTGCGACTTTGAAAACTTTTGACTTTGGGTTTTTCGTTCCTTGGGGATTTATATGCAAGTTGTCTCGGTAATTGAGTATAATGTTGCATTAATTATTTACAATTGTTTCGACACGAAGCCAGCAGCAGCAGCAGCCAGAACAAAACTTATAAATACTTTGAGGATTAATTGGAGCATTTGTTTGGAGCTGTCCGGCGAAGGCCGCCGTTCCTTGCTCCTTTCCTCGAAAACTTTTCACTCAAAATGTATTCAAATCATTTCTGTTTAATTATTTAAAGAATACTTTGATTTTGCTGCAATTAAATTAACTTTCAATGTACACAAATGTGTTGCTTCTTTGTGGCCGTATCTGCTTCCATGGGGAGTATCCTTGTGCGTGTGGCGTATTGTATTTTCTTCCAGGGAGAAGCCAACAATACTGTTTCACATGTGTGTCAAAGCTTTTCCATGAGCTGTTCAGACTGTGTCAGAATTAGATGGATGTTCGATCTATGTTTGAGTCACTCTTTAGTGAAGGAACTGAAAGCTGTGTCCATTCAATGAGCTTCATGAGCTTGTTAATACTTTTGGGCATCTGGTTAGACATCTATAAGTATAGTGTTCCATAAACTATAGTTTTTACAGCTTCACACGTGCTTAAATAAAGTGAGAACCCCAATTAAACAACAAAAGACCAGTTACCCTTTCGGTTTTTCTGCATATTTAGTAACAATTGTTTAAATAGGAAAACTTCTGGCATCCCAAAGGTCCCAGTAGTACAAATAAATATGCCTTTTGAAAGTAATTTACATATGGGCTGGCTCTTTTTGCCCGTATTTGCCCGTAACTAGAAATATTTACCAGACGGTCGACTTCATTTGAAAATGGTTGCGAAGAAGGCAGAAAGCCGAAAAAGCTGCTGGCCAACAGTATGAAAAGTCAGCAGCGACTGAGCGATGGCCGTATGCCAAATTGTGTAGGCCTCAGTGCGTATACTTAATTACCTACTACATGTGGTAGAACATGTATTCTGGGGGTGGGTTTAGGATCTAAAAGTAAGTTTGGTTTTTGGGCCTGATTTTTTGCAAATATTTAGTTAGGTCCCTGGGGAATGTTCGTTTCAAAACTAATTAAATATGTAGTTTGATTTGAGGGCAAAGGCTCGGCCTATAGCTGCCGAATGTTGTGCAAATATTTGCCCAGGTCCCTGGTCCCTGGTCCCTGGTCCTTGTACGAATGCAATTTGAATGCATACAAGGTGTCCCATGCAAAAGCGCAATGCACACATGCTAGTCAGAGGCAGTAGCCAGACTCAGACTCAGAATCAGGGAAGGTTCCAGGCTAGGGTTACAAGCGGAAACAATTGATTTCACCTGAAGTCTGGAGATTGGAGACGAAGCCTTAGCCGTTGAGCAAACAATCCTAGCAGCAGCCCAAACCACAAAGTAATCAAATTTTACAGCCAGACTGTAGATCCATCCCAGACTCCAATTTGTCAGTTGACAGCCCCCCAAAGGTCGTCTGTAGTTGCCCTTCTGTTTGCTGTCGGGGCAGGGCCAACACGTCGCATACGCAATATTACCTTCTATCAATTGGGGACTAGGACTTCGACTCCGACTCCGACTCTGACTCTGACTCTGAGTCTATTTGTATCTGGGAATTTGCATTTTGCACTGCCATATAAACAGAAACGACTATTTATTGCATTTGAATTGATTTGCCGTGTAGCCGGCAATTTCAATTATTTAGCAGTTTAATTTTCTCTTTTCTCTCTGTTCTATCCCTCATCGCTCAGCTCCTCTCTTGGACATCTTTTAATTAGCGTGCAGGCTGCTGTTGGGGTCTGTGAAAAGGTCACTCAATTAATATTGATTATGGTCTATGAATACTTTTATCTCTGTTCGCTTGATATCCATGCTAATGCAACTCATTCATGGAGATTAATTGCCTTGTGGGAGGATGCAGTACGATGTAGATTGCTTGTCTCTTTCCCGGGAATGGCAATGGGAATGGGAATGTGCTCGGAACGGTCTGGGCTAATAAACCGAGTTCTGTTCTGCCACAGAAAACAGGAGCAGAAGCAAGAAAAACAACATTTTAAATGGAATTTTTCATTCTCATTTCTGTGTGTGCGGCATTTTCCGAGCATTCCTGTGCCACAAATATCCCGAGAATTGTCGAGCAAACTCACTCTTATGCCGTTGTCTGTTGAAGCCTCATACTTGTACATATGTGAGTGTTATGTTTCATGCTCTTGGCCTCCACCTACAGACATCCTACCATCGAAATTCGAGCCCAGAAAATGAGGTTGCCGTTTCTCGTTGCCAAATCACATTTGCGTCATGTGGGCTTTCCCCCAATTCAATTATATATTTCCCTTTGCATTTGCCAGAGTGAGTCTCGTAAATTTGAGAACTCGATTTGATTGCCACTCAATAGGCAGACAGACAGAAAGAAACTCCTATTTCTGCTTAAAGTCAAGCGATGGGTCAGCAGTTTGTTGCCAAAGCTAATTAAGTCGCTGATTAAAGACGAAAAACCCGGCTGGCAACTCAGCATGACCCTGGCTCTGACCCCCTACCTGCGAGCGAGGCGGGGCTAGGTCGAAGTCGTGTCGAAGGCGAGGGAAATAACTTTTTGGGAGCGCGTCCAATCTCGTTATTTGAGGGGAAAATCCGGAGGGTTTTGAGACCCAAAGCAGGCTTTGTTTTTTATGTATTTGCATACCCTTGCAGTGGATATTAAAATTGGAAAGTTACATTTCAACGCTATCTAGCTGAATACTCTTCTTATTATTGCGGAGAAGAGCGGTGTTTTACGAAAGATCGATGGAAAAACAATGCATTATTTGGATCATTCATCGCAATCTGCAAGGGTATATATTGTAAATATAGCCTTCCTTTCTTGTTTGCTCTTTAATTTGCATTATTTGCGTGGGCTGCTATGCAAATGTACGCATTAAATTATTTGCTGGACAATGGTTAAAGCTTGCCATTTGTCGGGGGTGCACAAATCGTAGCTGGGATCCCATAAATATCCTCAATTTATGTCAATTCGATTTGCCTTTCCCACACTCACTCGCACACCCACACTCTCACCGACATCAACACCCACATCCTCTGCCCACCCACTAAGGCCATAATGCCTGGAGGATTCATTCGCTGGCCATTTGACCATTTGGCCTATTACGGCCGCTACTTTTGTGCCGCTGTCGCCGCTGATGCGTGGCAATTCAATCTGAGTGACTGCCACACTGCCACTGCCCCTGCCACACAGTGTTGCGGCGGCTGCAATTTGTGTTTTCTTTGGCTCTTTAGTTACAGCTTTTTATTGCCTCGATGTTTTTTTACGTACTTTACGTACGATAAAATCGCTGAGGCTGATTCACAGCCTGAAGTATTTGGTTGTGGGTGTTTTTCCCTATTTATACTTGCTAGAGTCTCTCGGCCTCTTGTGATTAGTTGGTTGTATTTATATTTTTATTAGATTCACAATTTCCGGGCATTCCATGCGGTGGATCCGCCCCCAAAACTGCTGCAAGAATTCCATTCAAAGCACTGGCCACAGATAGATCTGGCGGAAAGGGAATGGGATAATTCCACGTGCCGTTCTGGGCTTAAAGTTTCGCTCCTTGGCGAAAGTTTTTTATGGCCGAACGAGCAGGGAAATTGCAGAGCAGCCAAATGAACGTTGAGAGCATAAAAAGCGTCATTCAAATTAAGGACATTATTCTCCAGTTATCCGGTGGGTCCTACCTGTACCCCCCACCAAACCCCACCCAAAGTGCGAGTGTGTAACGCATTTAAATGGAAATGTCAGCGTTGCGGAAATTCGCAATGGCTTTTGTTGCTGTGGCGTTCTCCTATTTTCTTTCCTCCCTTTGGCTTCTTTAATTGTCTTTGGCATGAACACCTGAAATTGTCTCTGCTTTGACGTGTGCATGTGTGGCTGTTTGTGGTATAAAACCACTCTACTTTCGGCATTTGGCTTTTTATGCTTCTTACTTATGCATTTCGGTCATTTATTTTTCATCTATTGTCTTGGCATTTGCATTTATTTCAAGCATATGAGTGGCTTCTGTGTCACGTTTTGTTTTGCATACTTTTGAGCCACGCGTAACCTGCATATCCCGCGTATTGTCTGCCGAATCAGTCAAGCACTCTCTAATTGAATTGCCTTGGCAGAGTGGGTCGCACAGAAAAAATTTAAATCTCTAAACACCTGCTTTGATCTCTGGTCCCTGATAATCAGTCGCGTCTGGTCTGTCTTTCTTATCAATTTGCTGTAAATCAAGGGCTGAAGGCAGGTTGTGTCAGCAAATGTCAGAGGGCACGCCGATCCGACGATTGTGTGAAAAAATACATTTGAACTCGTGGAAAAAACACTGCTTTGTCGACGGCGGCGTGAAATTTAATCAAATAAATTAGCAATAAAGTTTTATTTTCGCTGTCAATGTTGTCGACTCCTCTGGGCCTCCGGCATACGGTGCGTATACGTAAGCAGAAGTGTAGCTTTTATTGCCTCAGCGCTACTTTCGCTCGTTTTTTCGAAATTTTATATCCACCGTGATTCCCGCACTGTCCGCCTTTCAATTAACATTGTCAGCTTTGAAGCGACCCCCAGTTCTAACTAAATTAAAGCCTTAGACTAGATTCGGGGATTAACCCCGAAATCCGAACGCCGAACCTGAGCCACACACACACGCACACATGTCAAGCTGTCGAAATGTCCATTTAATTAGGATGAAATGAAGGATGTGATAAGGGTGAGGGACTTTAGGCGAATTTTTAAGCTAGTTCTTCGCTATTTATAAGCCTCCCAAGAGGGGTACGGCATTCCGGGACTCTGTCATCCCGGCCCGACCCAGCCACAGGCAAAAGTTAATTGAAATTTTGTTTCTGTTTTACTTTCCGCTCTCTTGCCGAGTGCGTGACTTTCCAAATAAAGGCGAGTTAATAGTGGATTCTCATCTTGTGAGAGAGGTAAGGGTAAGCGCAAGGGTAAGGGTAAGGGGTGTACAAATATTAAATTGATTTTCGAACTGCTTTGAACTGAAGCAGATAACAAAAATATACATAAATTTGCGGCGATTTAGAGGCGCCACAACTTCTGGCAGCGATTATCAATATAATTTGCCAGCCGCCTGCCAGCAGCACATTTATCATTCAGAAATAAGCATGGGCCCAACAACTGAACATCAGCAAACATAAAGGACACGGAACTTTGTTTAAAATGTTTGTGTTTGTGCGCAGGAACCTTTTCCACAAAACCAAATAAAAAAATGGAAAAACTGAGCGAAAAAAGGGGAACCCAAATGGAGTGTCGAGCAAGTTTACCTTCATATTTGCCTCGCATCCATATGTACGCTTACAACTAAATAAATAAGCAACAAACAAGCGGAGAACCACAAACGCAAATGCAAATACCAAAGCACAAGCACACAGATACAGGAACAAACACACATATATACTGTAGCATAAACACACAGTGGAAGGGCGATATGCAGAGTCAGACCGAGCCGGGCGCCCGCAAAAGTATGCAACACAATTTTAAACCCATGACGCGGCCAATTTATATGCACGAAAAGAAAAATGTGGAATTCAAAGGAATCGACAATGAATTGAATACACTCAAAGCCCCTGTAACACACCCAGATGTGACTAGTAGTCGAATAAGAACATACCCTAGGATGCAATCAATTCAAATAAATAAGTTTGTAGTTTCAAAAATCAGTTTACATGGACAAGATTAAAGTTATTTTGTGACTATGACTTTGAGTAAGACCATCTACAACGTTATCATAAAGGTTCCAGTGCTTGATGCTTATCAATCCATCATTTATATATAACAATATATACATATTTGTATTTCCTATTCGCCGATATACCCCATCGACTGCTGATCATTTGGCATGGAAATGAAAACCCAAAAGAGTTTTAGCGAAATGAAAAATTAAAAAAAACGCGTTGCAAAATGCGATGATTTTGCGGTCGCCAGCAGAATTTGAACAGAGCTGATGCGTATCGGCGGCTTAGACTCTGGACACGAGCCGAACGCTAAGGCGCAAGCAAAGGGCATAAATCATTGCGTATTTATCATAAATCAAATTGAATTCCCCTTAGCTGCCGCCCACTGGTTACCGAAAGCCCCAGATCCTTGGCCCCCACCCAATTGGGACTACGTTGTTTTTGTTGGTTAGCTGGTTCTGTGGGCTTCTGGGCTCATGTATTTGCTCAGCGCGCATATTTTATTTATGATTCTTTTCCAGTTGACTTGCGAATTTGTTCTGCCTCCATCTGACAGCATTTCCTCGATGGCGGAGCGGCTTCGATTCCCACTGATTTCTGCTTTCTGATTTCTGCCCTTTGGCTTAAGCATTGTTTTTGTTTCTTATAATTGGGAAGCAATGTCGGGTTGATGCAGAGCAGTTCGCAGTTGCTGCACGGAGACATCTCTCAGCCAGTGAGTTAAATTGACGTGGCATTATCAACTCGTTGACAGAGAAATTAAAAGAATAACCCAGCGAAGGAATCGAAAATGCGATTGGTCGGAGGATAAATTGAACATCTCAATGGACAAGGGGTTGAGGCCCACATTTCTTCTGTCTTCGTCCTCCAATTTGCACATATTACTCGACACTTTTGCTGGGGGCACTCTGAATGCGAAACTCTGAATCTGGTAGTCATCAGCTATTAGCCGAACAATAAATTCATTCGCCTTCAACATCAATATCTCGCAATGCACTCTATTTTTGTAAAGGCTAATGACATGTTGAAGTCTGCCTAAGGATCCGTTCAAATCTGTTCTATGAGTAAAGTGGGTTTAATTTTGAAAGGAATAAGCTTGTAGGGAAATAAAACGAGATTTTATTAAAATTACAGGCTCAGGCTCAGGATAGAGTGGCATAGAATTTGATTGATGCACGGATAATATCGTAGGCAAGCCAGGTTGTTTCCATGAGATAGTCACCCTCCGGAAACGGCAGAACTTTTGTGAGTTGATGATTCACAGAAGCGATAGAAAGCTTATCGATTATCAGATCATGCTGTTGGCGAGAAAACAGGTTAGAATGCGGATTCAGTATCAGAAAGATCCACCTACATCGTAGGGACAGGTATGGTTCATATTGGAGAAGTTACTAAACAGACCGTAGAAAAAGGCGGGGATGGGGTAAGATTTGGTATTCGCCAGAAACCGGCACGAGTCCACTGTCATATTATATAAGAATGGCCTATAGCCACTGAAGCGTTTGAACAGTGAAAAGTTTAACTGAAATGGAGGCGAATCATATATAGTCGGCATATCTGTTTGGTAATATACCTACCTTGATTTTGGTAACGGGAGTATTCAATAAATTGGCCCTGAGGGAGAGATACTTGTACGTTCGATTAATCGACTTCAGATAGCAATATTCGAATTTGGTAAAATTCTCATCCAGAGACGTGCATTTGACATTGGTGAACTCCAACTTGGAAGTAATCTTGAGGGTGTATTATTAGAGACATCCGCCTATTTTATACATAGGATTTACTCACTTCCAGCACCAAATGCAGTATCACAAGGAGCGAAAGTATACTATTTCGCTTAGAGCACATCGTATGTGAATGATGTCTCAACAATAACTATATTTAATCCGTGGAAATTTCCCTCAATTCCACAATTGGCATCGAATCCAAACTCTTATCTGCTGTTAAGATAATAACATGATTGTTATTATTATCGCGTCGTTCCAGCCAAATGGGCTTGGGAGTTTAGAAAAGGCTAATTGAAAATGTACAACAAATGAGCTTTTCCACTTTTCCACTGAAGTGGTACCGTATGCATACATATGTATGTTGGTTGTAAGTATGTTGTTACGTGTGTGAGCGACCGATGGACAACAATGTAATTCTGATGCCTACGAAGAGGACTGCTGTAATGCAACTGAGAGAAAGAACAGGAGCGATAGAAGGAGAGCGCTAGAGTAGCTCAGACTCATGATGAAATTGTACAAGGTGGTCCGCTACCGCTCTTTCGGGTTCTATTTTACCCTCATAACTACTGAGAGTGCTTTGATGCCGTATTTAATGAGAGAGCGAGGAAGGAAGCTTGCAGTTGTACTAGGCCAAATAAGATCCAAAAAGAGAGAGCATAGCGGGAGCGGCACTGGCCCCACTGGTGCCACTGGCCATTAGTTTAGGAATTCGTTGACTAAATTCGGGCAGGGAAACCCGACCGAAAACAATATTAGTAACAGATAATCTTTAAACAGTAAAAAGCGTACCAGTAAGTACTCCCATGATAGTCAGTGAACCGTACCTGAGCTGGCATATGCGACTGCCACCTAATCATTGACATGGTTGACCTCTGAGCACTCACTGTATCGCATCGTAGCACAGAGCTCCCCGCCAATCCGCTTATTGGACTCTGCTCTGTAGGACTCACGAGTATGTACATCTACTTGCATGGGGGAAAATGCACGAACGAGTGTTTGGCTTGCAGTTCACACTTTTATTTCTTTTCAATTTCTGCAGCTGTTGGAATATGCGCTTTCGCTTTGGTCTGTGGCTATCCTCTACCCATTAGCAGGGTGTTTTAGGCCATAGAGATGCTGCTGCAACACTGGAACACTGCCACAACAGATATCAAACCGTCGAGCACTGGCAAGTCTTGGCCTGTTGGCCGTTCTATTTGGATTTGTGGCACTTTTATTGAACACGGACCTGCATTAAAAAAACATATTTTATCGCACTGTGAGAGCTTGTTACCCGTACCCTCACCCGTACCCGTACTCGTACTCGTACTCGTCGTACTCCTGGTTTTGTTGTCGATGTTGTTTCTGTTTCGAAAGTAAACAACACTCTATTCGAGGCTATTTTTGCAGTGTAATATTTTTGATCGTTTCTCTGTTTAATGAATTTTTATTTTTAATGAATGAACAACATTCTTGTTGTTGCTTCTTCTTTTTTGTATGTGTTCTGTTCTGTTCGGTTCTGTTCGGTTGGGCGCTCTTCGGATATGAAATTTTATTCGTTTCTGTTTGCCAATTGATTGGAAATATTTCTTTTCATGTTTTTCAATATCGAGAGGGGAAAACACTGCAAAATCCCACATCTCTGCAGCCTCGTTCCACTCTCTCTCTCTACCAATCTCTACGGGGCCAAGTGCTTTTGAGCGATGGCATATGAGGTTGCCCGCCTTTTGTTTAGATAATAATAATTTTTGCCATTTTATTTCGGGGCGGCTAAGGGGCCTCTTGGTCTTCTGTTTCAGGATTTATGTTCTCTGGCCGCCTGGCTGACAGCGTATGTTAGCTTATAAAGCTTTAATTTATTGTGTTTTGACTATTGGTTATTATCATGTCGATGAGCTTTTCTTTATGATTATTGGTCGAGTGGAAAATTTAAGTATTCTACTTGCGGGAAATGGTTTTATGAACCGCAGATAGTAAGTGGTGAGAGAAGCATATGAAAGTATCATAACTTTTAAGAATAACTGCTATGTTTTCACGTTTTTATAACAGACACGAATCTGTCGATTGGTAGTTTGAAAATATGTATATCTGAACTTAAGAAAGTTAAATAAATATGTGTATAAGTATTTTAAAAGGATAAATTCATTATATATCATTATATGGAAGTTTTACTTCGCTCATGTAAAATTCGTTTGAAGGAGAATATCTTTTGGCGCTTCACCTGTTAACAGTCCACGTTCTCGCCTCTCTCTTTATGTCACTCTCATTCGATTTCCCCTGCTCTGACTAGCTCTTTCTGTAGGCCGTCTGCTTAACATTGATCTGTTAAGGCATAACATTTCAGCGTTGGCGCAATTTTCAAACTTGTCCACAGAACTTTTGCACTAATATTGTAATAAAAGGATACAAATAATCAAGAAATACATTTAAAAATGTAAAATTAAAGTTATACCCATCTAAAAATATTTACTCTCTTAAAAGGTTACATTGCTATACAAGTATCATGAAATTCCGCCCAAACTTGCTTTTTATCGCATGCTACAATACATGCTTCCCCAAGTGGCTGGCTGTGGCCTTAACAGTACTCTCTCTGCCAGTTGCAGCGCTCTGTAGCATTGCTTGGCTGAATTAACATTACCCCACTGTGCAGACAGTCAGAGAGCTCCACAGAGAGAGAGAGAGCGAGAGAATATCTGCTGTTGCAGCAGCGCTACTGTCCGAAACACCGACCCACTGACACACTGATAATGCTGATAACAGCGCGCAGCTGTGTGAGTATAGAGAGGAGAGAGATGGGCCACCCGGAGAGTCCACACTGTTAACAGATGCTGTTAGAGCACTGTTGGAGCGCTGGACAGGTACGAGGCCGATGCTCGGGCGCCGGGCTCGGTCTCGGTCTCGGTCTCGGTCTCCGTCTCTGTCTGCGTCTCCGCCTCTGTCGCCGTGTGGTGGGTGGGTCTTCGCTCGTCGTTTGTCGGCTATCGGCTCTCGGCAGTCGGTTGTAGGGGCGCTCGTCAGTCCCGCTTCCAGTTAAACATTTACCGTGCACGCATCAGGCCAGCGAACACCGAGCAGGCGGACGCGGACGGGACGACGACGACTGTGTGTGTGTGGCGCGCTTCATCGTTTTAGAATTTTGACTTTGCCCCGTACCCAGTGTAACGGTCAAACGAAATTGAAAACGGACAAAAATTAAACCCCAGCATCCGCATCGGCATCAGAATCGGACCCCCCCAAAAAGAGAGAGAAAATATAATTTTAAATAATTAGAATACGACCGTGCGTGAGAATTCCAGCAAAAAATAAATATCGTAAAAGTGAGAGTTGTTTTGAGGAAATATTTAAATGTTTGTGCTACTAGAATGAAAAATAAATGCCATTAGTGTGTGGAAAACAGCAAATATTTATATTTATTCCTCTACAAGTATACGTATACGTATGTATTTAAAAAATCAAGAAAAATCATTTGAATGGAAAAGTGCTTGAGCCGAAAATTGAAACTGTGGAACTAGAATTTTCCACCGGACAACAAAACTCATTGTCTGCTTCCATTTCCACCGCATATTTCCCAATATTCTGTGTGCTATTATTAAAATAATCAGTGCGACACTTGCCACCTGTTTGGCAGCTTTCTTGGAAAATACATTTCTATGCTAAAGACTTTCCGAACGAAAGCCGTGAAAGTGAGAGTGATTGAGAGCGGTGTTGTTGACCCCCGTTCGGCCCACGTAAGTCTTAAGCCCTATTATGGCTTTTAGATTAAGTAAACTTTCCAGTTTAACACCTTGATACCTTAACACCCATTCTGTGTGTGTGGGGGGGATCTCTGTGCTTATCGCCAAGTGTTTGTCGGAGATTTAAATATAGATTTATGGCAGGTATACCCAACCATAATCTGTAGGGCAATCAACGAATATGCTCCACTGATTGACCTAGACCAAGGAGAAATAAATAGTCGCAAGTGTCCGCTAAGTGGTGGGGGTAGAAGTGTTTACAGCTCTCGAGAGTTGTTTGTGGGTACTTTGTAGTGCAGTGTTTTTCGGTTTTTTGATTCGCAGCGATTGCCACTCGAAAAGCCTGTACCACAGGCATCACAGACAACACATGAGAGCTCTTTCATTAACCTGATTACCGCCTACCTGGGGAGGAGCCCCTTGGGGGGATGGCTAATCAAATTACAAAATCATATTTCGCTTGATTTAATAAATACCATACGAGATGCTTCAGTTGCAGGCAAAAGCACAGGCAAAGGCACAGGCATAGGCAGAGGCAGAGGCATCCGTTTTTATCTTCAAAGTTTTGTGGAAATTACCCCAGAGATGGGGCCCGGCTGTTGCTTAACTGCAAAACAACAGGCTTAATTGCCCAAAACCGAATAAAAACCCCAGCAGCAGGGGGGAGGTCGGCATGTGCCTGTTTTTGAAATCATTTCAGTTGCCAGGAACTGCTGCAATGGCGCGCATCCTTGAACATGAAAATGGAAACAGTGAAAAATGGATAAGCACGAGAGAAGAGCACTGCCAAAAGATGTGGGCACTTACACTAATTACAGTTTGCCGCTGGTTTAGGCCCGGAAAACGGCAGAGCACCGTGAGTCATCGTCTCCATCGTGGCAGCACATGTGTTGTCAGGGGATAGTGTTTGCGTTTGCCTGGGGAATTAGTGCCAAGATATTCCTTGTCCCGGCCATGTCTATGGTCTATGGTCTATGGTCTATGGTCTATGGCTTGGCACAGTTTGCCTGCCTGCTCTTTCATCTATTGTAAATTGACTCTCGACGATGGTGCCGCACAATGGGCGGCATGCGTAATGCCACGCTCCCTTTTCACATTGTGTTGCCGTGTCAAAGGATGTGGCATTGCTCACACACACCACATGGCGGCGGTAGACGGAGAGTCACACACAAACGAATCCGTCAAATCAAAGGCGACAAGCCGCAACAATAGAGCACGAAATGCCGGCAGGCATCACGGAAATATAAGCTCAAACTACGAGTATTGTTCCAGCCAACAATGGTCTTGGCTCTAGCTCTTTTCTAGCTTTCTAGTCTATTGCGTATACGCCACGTAAACGAGCCTCACCTTACCATTCGCTCCGCACCTTTTGCGGCCCATTGGCAGTGCTCTAAGCAGTTGTAAGCTTTTAATTAATTAATAATTAATCACTAGAGCAGTCCACAGTGGAGTCCATATCCATGGAGGCGACATCATCATTGCAGAAGAGCAGAAAGGTCAGCCAGGTTTTTGCCATTGGCTAGGGGATGGGCAATGCTGGTGCTTCTGCTGCTGCCCACGCTTATCGTAATGGCCAAAAAGTTCTAATCGAGGCAATTAACGTGGCCAAATTTAATTTCCGTCCCCGAGCGCTATCAGCATTCAAGACAGACAGCCAGCCAGCGCCCCAGTCGAGTGGAACAGACTAGAGCATTTGTTTTTTATATTACAAACTACAAAATATTGTATATGCCATGCCCCGCTGCCTTTCGGGAATCCGTCATGTAAGCCAATGGATTCCACAGTTGCATTTGGCTGTTGTGTTTGTTCTCTCGCCAATGTCGTCTTCCTTTTTGTTTGTTCTCTCGCCAAGTTCTTCTTGCTTTTTGTTTGTTCTCCCTCTGCTCCAGGTATGTAGGTCTTTCAGATATTGAAGATGGTTGGATTTGCTTAGCACAGCCTTTGTGGGGGCCTTTGAGGGAACCATTAAGCAAATTACTTATGTTAATTAGTTGCCTCTTGCCTAATGAGAAATCGCTGGGATTTGCCGTGTCTACCGTGATAAGTCAAAATTTACAAGTGGTGGAGGGGGTGGAGGGGTGGATAGGAGAAGTCGAAGTCCCTTCCTGATTATGCTGCACCTTCCGCCCTAAAATGTAGCTCTGTTGATTTATGATACAGCAGAATCCCAGCTTGAAAGTTAATTTCACATTTCCCTCAAGGGATACTGGCCATAGAATGAGAATTAAATTTCAGTTGCTATTCTCTAACTTCGACTTTGGTCCTTTGATTCATCAAATTTCATTTATGTGCCAGATGCGGTGGTGGCTCAAGATGCAACAGTTTGCTGTAAGGAAAAGCAGTTGCAAAATTGCATAAATAAATAAAAGGACTCAATAATTGGAAAGCCCGAGAAGACGAAGGCAGCTGCAGGAGCATCTCGAGACGTTTTCCTTTTGTGGCTGATGAACTCAATTTGGAACAGGAATTTCTGTAATTTAAGGGCTTAAACATACATTCTCCAACTGCTGGAATAGCTGTATGAGGAGACTCTCAAATCTCTCACTGAGCTTTGAAATTCCCAAGAGATTTCAAAGCGAATATACTCGTACTTTGATTAGGAACCGGAGAGATATGTATTCCAGTGATTTTACAGGAAACCTGTCTGCAGATTGTTCAGGAATTCCTGTTATACTTACGTATAACAGTAGGGTTGAATATTGAGTATCTCTTATCTTTAATGATATTCGAATGGTTCCTTCTTTACCGTGTTGTGCACGCTGTTCAGGTGAAAGGAAATCCTGTTAGATTATCTCTCATTACACATTTAACTTTCACTGGATATCGTTATCTGCTTTTACCCACATTAGCCAACCATAATGTTTATTTTACATTATTTCGTAGCGAGTCGCCGTTTAACTTTTCCATTCCAGGGAAAATCCTTTAATCAATTACATGCAATGCAGATGTTTTTGCTGAAAATTAAAATTAAAATGCTTTCCCCATAGATTTGTTAGCCTTAAGCTGTAAAACAATTAAAATATTAATATGCTTGCCGCAGTTTTCAGAACCATTCCGCTGGACATTGGCTGATGAGATCGCATGGGATCGAAGAATGCTGGCGGGAGATAATTGTATTAAAATCAACTCTCGTTGAACTGCCTGCGGCTGTGTGTGGCAACGGAGATTAATTACTGACTTTATTTGGCCTGTCCTCGGACCTGGTCCGAGTGCAGCTCCGAGTTCTGGAATTTATAATTTCCCATTGACACATAATCGATTTCTGGGGACGGGATGTGGATGTGCATTTCATGGAAAACTAATTAAGCAGCGCCTCGGAAAGAATTAATTCAAATTGCATTGCTCGGCCGACAATAAACTTCTGGGCACCATATATCTTAATTCTGTGCATAATTAATGCCTGCAATTAAGTGGGAAATTCGTTGCCTTTTTGGCTCCAGGCTCCTGGCTCCTCGCTCATGGCTCCTGGCTCCGAGTCCTTGTACCTTAGTACAATTGTCACGCACCCCAAAAACGCACACACCCACGCACCTCACCCCTTGCCGTGAGGGGTGAATGGGGGAGACGCACACAATCCACTTAACATGCTGGGAAATACCATTTGATCCTGCCATCCATCTACCCAAATGCCTGTCTGTCCCACGCATTGTGTATACGCAGCGTGTGCCAAACCAAAGGCGAGCACCGGCAGCCGTGTTCTTAGTTTCATTTCCGCACAACATGAACGATAGTCGATGGAATTCTCCATAATTTCAGGGCAAAAGTGACATCCAGAACATCCCTGACGCCCAATGGACTTTCCTTGCCTTCGGCTACATTGTGTCACGCGCATTATTGATAGCCCGGCTCAATCGTTTTGGCTTGAGTTTCAGTTTCAGTTTCAGTTACCGAGCCCCGGGAGATTCCAGCCTCTGGTCCTTCTGGATTCTCACAGCATCTGGGCAATTATGGTGCTGTTTATTAAAAGGACATAATTGCAAGTTGAAACCCTGGTAATCAGCGATGGTCTGATGGCCTGCTGTTGTCACTCTTCTCGTCAGAGATTTCCCATTTCCCGGCTGGCTGACCGGGCCTCTAAAAAGTTTTCACCCTCTTGACCCGGGGAAACTTGCATAAGAATTGTGGTCAGAAGTGGAAGAAGCAAATACGCCGGTCCGCTTTTCAATTATGATTAATGACCAGTAATTAAAGCCATGGAAAAACCTTGGCAGCTCAGCAAATTGATTAGAGACGGCCGCGTGAGTCACGCAATAAAGGTCCACTGGCTTAAGGACTGTCTGTCTGTCATCGGGTGGCACTCACACACGCGTTCAGGTCACAGACCCATTATCTTTTATTGGCACTTGATACGAGTATTGGCCTGGTCGAAGCCCCACAAATACTTAGGCATAAATCTGGACCAGAAATGCCCAAGTGTTTTGGCTTTTCATTAATTAAATTGTCGGACTCACCTTCTTCCTTCTATGTGTTTTGATAAGACCAAAACCGATAGCCGAGAACCGAAAACATGTTTCTGTTAAGTGCAGGCGGCTCTCGAGAGGGGGTGGGGGTCCTGGTCAAGTGGTTCGTGTCTTGTTCGTGTCTCGAGGGTGCATTATGTGTGGGCAATTATGTTTGCAGGAAGGCTGTGCTAGGACTAGTCCGTCGCTCCCTTCGCTCGAGTGGCAATCGTAGTCCATTAATCAAGGCCGATGTCTGGCAAGACAGCCGCGAGTGTTTGCCTACTCCACTTTCGAGATGGCTAATTGCATGCAGGGCCTACAGTCGACTGTACGACTGAAGCCCTAATTGTAGACATATTTCACCTCTCACCTGATTGCATGTTGCAGCAATAGTTCCGCGTCTTAATTGAATTGTTATTACGAAAAAAAAATTAACACTAGAAACGGCTCTAAGTCCAAATCGATTGCATTTTCACTCCCCCCATTCCCCATTCCCCGCTCCACCCATTAGCTGCAGCTTTTAATTGAATGTCTGGTGACTCGGGGCTCGCGGCGTTTTCAATTTCCTGAATAATTACCACAAAGCATTTCACTTCCATCTGTAGCTCTGAACTTGAACCGAGAGGAGGCACCCAATTGTTTGCATTTATTGTTTAATAATATTATTATTTTGTAAGCTGGAAACTGTTCGAGTAAACAAGAAAGCAATCAAGCGCCGAAAGCAATTAAAAGCTTTGCTCTTCCCCCTCTTACTCCTCTCGGGGCCACTTGTTCACACAAATTGTGCAGCCGGAGATCTGGACAGCCCCCCTCCAGACAGCAGACAGCAGACACCAGACCCTATTCCATCAGAGCTCTGTTCTGCTCTGCACTCATTATGGTTATGCGATAATCACCATCATCAAGAGGAGACGACTACGGGGGGTGGCAAAGAATCGGAGTAGTGTAATTGCAGCTGTTGCCACCAGGCGGCGATGGCGATGGAAATGCGAGTGGCAGCTGCAAGATATCCCAAAACAATGCGATTATACTCAATTCCATTAGGGTTAGTACCGTCTCCGGCTCCGGCTCCGTCTCTGCATCTGTCTCTGTCTAGGACGGCATATACGTAATACGCCCTTAATGCAACCCCTAACTAATTGGCTCTGTTAATTAAGTGACATTTGCACTGTGCTCCGAGCAAGAAGAACCGACACACAGTCTTTCTTATCGCCCGGAACGGAACGGAACCACCCCGAGGCGAAATCGATCAAGAATTGTGGGGACTGTCACTCAGCTTGAGGCAAAAGGCTTTCGCTTTCCACTAGAGTCATGGCCACACACGTACACCCGCAACGCATTCGATAAGGTTTCTTTTCCCTCCAAAGTGAACACAAGTCCGGGGGTATTTGCAGTATCACAGCAATACTCTTGCTCATCTCTCGCGGTGACTAACTTTTGCTGACCATTTGCCCAAAAATAGCCCCCCTCTCACACATGTGCGATACGCGACTAAGTAAATAAATTAAATTCAAATCTAAATTGATATAAACTATGCTGCTCATTGAGGCTGAACGAAAGAAAAGAAGGCCCGTGCTTATCGCTCGCCCACCCATTATCACCCCACCACCAACCCATAGCCCATAGCCCCATAGACCCATAGAGCGACCCATGGAACTCCATATAAGAGTAGTACATGGGCATGGAAAGCGGGGCGCCGCTGCCAGAAGGCGGCAAGCAAGTGGTGCGGCAGGGGCGTGGCCGGCACTTTATCGCTGCTTAATTACGTTACTGATAAGGCCACATTTTGGGGCCGAATCGAGTTGATTCTTTGTATTTCTTTTCCATTTTCTTGGCTATTCTTACCATATCAAAGTTGTGCGGGTTCTCTCTGCCTTTGTTTTGTTTGCTGGACAGCTCTTGGTTTTTTTTGGCGCCCGGCTCTTGGCTCTTGGCTCTCGGAACTGCTCAGCCGAGATTTTGTTAATAAAAATTAATGGCTCTGTGATTTGTTTGGCCTTAAGTGCAGAATTTCCTTATGTGTTTGATGTTTCCCCCAGACATCCCCCAGATTGTGTTTATATTGTTTGATTGTAATTTCCATGCCCTGACTAAAGGGAAAATAACACATTCGTGGTATCATAGGTGTGGCATTGGAATGGGAAGAGTATGGAAAGATTTCTTCAACTATGGCAGTATTGAAAGACAATTAAGTTTCAGTTACCAAGAAAGCTATCTTCTTCAGGAAAACTTCTCTCCTAAGAGCTCTTAGAGAGAAAAGCACTCTACAATGCATATCATATCTCATTTCTGTCCGTCTTTTTATTGCAATCATAACACTGCGTAAAATCTTTACTGATGTAGGTCGGGACTATCTTTCAATGTTTGCTTTGATAAGATATTTTATTCTTAAAATTTAGAAAACAATATATCAAGGGTGTGAAATATTCTCCTTCCCAAAGATGCTGTTCCCTCCTGCAAATCTTTCTCCTCCCCATATTGTACACACTTCAGCGGGAGCACGAAAAAGAGGCTAATGGGGATATTCAATTGCAGATATGCTGCTGCTCTTGGTATGCAGACAACGCCCACATCCGAAACTAATGTTCCGCTAATTATTTATTTAGGCGCTTTAATTACTTATTTATCGATGGCGTCCAGCATTGCGTATGCGTAATATCTACAATAAAATACCGACAAAACGCGCAAAAAAGGCGAACTGAAAGGCAAACAAACAGCCAAAGCGATTCATTTCGCGTTGCCACGCTGCCCCAGAGCCCATACCCCAGACCCGGACCCGGACAAAGAGTCAATGACATACTGCTAAAAATACACAAATAACTATTTATAAATATTTCATTTTAATTATAATTGATATCTATTTGGTATTTATGGGAGATGCAGGCCCGGCGTGAATGGAAAACCGTTCTGCTAAAAGGGAAAATGAATTATTTAAAAAGTATTTTTCAGGCCTGTGGGATGGGATGGATTGTTTACCGGGCGGCTGTCAGGGAAGCCATTAACCCATTCAATCATTTAATGGTTAAGGCGCACGAGTTCAAGTACAAAGTGTGAAAATATTTATTTGAACTCATAAAACAGTGATATTGTTGCCATTATTTGGCCATAACAGATTTTGTTTACAGCCGGCTGGCGATTCCCATTTTCCCATTAGCATTTTTTCCATTTTCTCCAAATGTTTGAATCGCAATCTGCAGGCCTGCTGCATTCAGTTCTCTCTCTGCCTCTCTATCTCCCAAATAAATGAACCGAAACTTGATAAGTTAATAAGTTTTACTGCGGTCCGGTCCGAATATTCATTCACTTTCGGTTTTGGCTCGGTGTTTGGGTGCGTGTGGGTTTGGCTTTATCATTCGGACATAATCTTTATGCATGGTCTGGCCCGAATATTTGTGGTATTTATTTCTTCAATTAATTTAAGCGCCAGCCCGACAAAAATAAACCGAGCCGAAGCCAAAGCCAAAGCGACCCAGAGATAAAGCCGATATCGACCGCCACCTGGTGACAGTGTCGCCCACATTCGAGCATTGTCTGTGCATATTGGATACGTGTATATATCCATTGATATCTATCCTCGATTCATATGAATACCCAAAACGTTGTGCATGATTGATGGAGCTCTCACAGAACACAGAGGAACCTTCTGCATTGCAGCTGATGGCATTTGCATATCCTCCTAGCTCCTAACTCCTAACTCTAGTTATGCAAATTGGCTTTATTTATTAATCGAATGCATTTTGTGGTCAGCATCGGCGCCAGCCCCAGCACAAGCCATGAATATGCAAACACGAATTTCCACTTTGTTCGGATTGGGAAAATATTTAATTTACTGCACTGTACCGGAAATGGATTTGATATGTTTTTCACCATAAAACAGTCTCGGGGGAAATGATTAAATTAAAGCTGGAAAACACTTCAGCATTAATTTAGTGGAAAACATACACATTCATATTTTCCGAATGGTTCTTGGCCGTTGAATAATCTCTTTTAAGTCTCTTATGATATCCATTCTTTTGATAGGGAATGAGGAATATAGTGCCCTGCTGTTTCCATAAACTCAAACGAGATTCTCTTTGGGCTTCGCTAGCCATTCTTCTCCTTTTTTTCTGTTCCTTGTGTGCCACATAAATCTCGTGGCGAATTTAGTTTCCGATTTGCATTCGGGTGCGTCCTCAGGTTGCCTCGCACATAATTCATGCAGCTCGACACTTGCCACAGCCACAGCCGCTCCTGCTGCCGCTCTTGCTCCTGCGTGTGGCAATAAATTTCGTGTTCTTTTTTTGGTATCCCACATTTTCAACACCATTTGTCCTCGACCTTGTTCTGGAAGCGGTTTTTGGCATCGATTTTGGGTATGGAAACCGCTTCGTCGCCAATTATGCCATTGGAATCTATTTATAGAAGGGAGTTCTGCGAGTGCGGAGGCAACTCCAATCACGCAAGTTGCATGCCACCACCTGCTGAAGGCTGCTTCATGCCACCTTGCTGCTTGAACTTCACATTCCTATGCAGAGCCACAGTGAGCCTTCTCTTTGCATTTTAATGGTTTTTATTGATTTTCAGCATTGTTTCATTCGCAATGGCAGTCGGTACTCTCAACTTTTCACTTTCCGCTTTCCACCTGCCACCAGCCTCAAGGGCTATACCTGCTGCTGCTGCTGTTGCTGCTGTTGCTGCGTCGCCCTCCCGCCTGACTGCTCGTTATGAGCATTCATGGCATCAATTGGCGCGTGCCACCGACCGAATGTTCCCTAAAAACCTTCGCCTGACCCCCACAGCTAGTCCGCCGACTGGCACCTGTTCTGTTGCACCTGCACTTGTGCCTGGCATTTACCTCGCGGCCGATGTCCTCGTTCTGAGCCTCCTTTCACCGTGCCACACACATCCATCCATCCATCCGCTCAGCCATCCCCCTATTTAGGAATCCGCGCAGTTAAACGTGCGCTTTATTCCGAATGCCCTATGCAAAATGCAGAATGTAGAATTGGGGTCTAATTGTCGAGTGTCATGAAGGGCACACAATGAAATTAGCTGGCAAATTGGAAGGTCTCTGGTGGAGCTCTGGATTCAGCTTCTGAGGGACTTTTGGAAAAATCCTATTTAAGCAGCTTTTTCTGGCCTTAAAGCTATGTAAGACGCACCTCAGCATATTGTGGCTTAACCCCTTTGAAAAATTCCTGGAAAAATCGTTGTCAATTTATTGATATCCCCGTTTAAGGTGCACATTTGGCTGGAATAAATCCCCGGATAATATTTCACAAGTTTCAGATATGCAAAGCCGGCTCCTGCTCCTGAAAGGCCTTCAGGATGTCGACCATTGCTGCCGAGAGATGACGATGGAGAGCGAGTACCCGTACCAGTATAAGCTGTAAGCCTCGAAGATGCCACTTTGCTCAGTTTTTTTTTGGTTCGTCATCTCTGTGCTCTGCTGTGTATGGGACCTCCCTTTCTGTGACTTGTTCTCTATCACCCTCTCTGTCATTCGCTTTTCGTTTTGGCTACATTTTCCTACTCCTTCTGCTGTTGCTACTCCGCTGCTGCTCCTGGGCGCTTCCGGTGAGCACGCCTCGCTTATCAGCGCATTTTCAGTTGCTTCTTGTTGCTGTATGTCTGGTCTTCACGCCCCCCACCGTACACCCCATCATTTTCGTACCCACCCATCCCATCCGCCGTTTCCCCGGGGCCAACTCGTTGCTTGTTTGCCTGTTTTGCATGTCAGGCGCTTGTTTGTTTTTTGCGCTCCTGTTTTCTTCGTCCTGTGTGCTCCTTCCGTTTTCAATTTCTTTTTACATGTTCGCGTTTTTGTGCCCTGCTCCTCCGCTTTTCTCGTTTTATTTTTGCATATATTTTGAGCAGGTCCTCCGTATGACATTTCTGCTGGCTCATGGATTCAAGGATTTGGTGGAAGGCGATGGGGAGGGGGACCTGCATCCATATATCTCACTCTACCGCTTTTTGTGTGCCAAGGATTTCACTACAGTATTGTGACCTGCCAGTTATTAATTTCTTAGCCTGAGATCATCTCGGCAGACCAGTCGTCGCCCTCGAAATTGATTTGCGACAAAGATGCAACAGACTGGACCTCAATTATGGTCCTTATTCATTTGTGGGACAGTCCCATACAAGCCTCTAATTGAAATCTAACTTAATTTATGGCCCCAGCTACACAAACATCACAAATATTTGGCCAGGAGGAGACTGTCCTGCTTTAATTGGAAATGCTTGGACAGAGCAGGACCTGGAACAGGCAGCAGGGAGTATGAGGTATGGGAGGGCCATCAAAGTCGACTTTAACGCATGACCTGCCAGATCAGAGCCACTGGAGCGGCAGTAATTCATAATAATACAAGTTATGTATACATTAAATCCAATAATTTATTGATTTTTCATATGAGAATTCACCACGAATCCGGACAATAGATGGGAATTGGAACGGGAATGACTTCCGCTTTGTTTGCCCCATATCTTCGATGTCAATAACAAAAATATGTGCGCCCAGAGTCCAAGGAACTTCATCATCGTCCCCATAATCATCGATGGGCGAAGACCGAATCAAAGACGAATGCGTGACCGACGCAAATGTTGTGATTGTGATTGGAATGAATAAAGGGAATCCAGGCCTCCATCAGACTCCATCACACGGCCATCTCCGAGGCCCACAGCTGAGTGATTGACATGACCGCAGGGGGCTCGGTCGGTCGGCAGCCAGGACATCGTCCTAATGGCCCATTGACAATTATAGCGCTACTAAATCTTGTCGAACGAGTGAGAGAGAGAGTGTTAGGGGGGGTCTTAGAAAACATGCCTTCCCTGTCATATGCACAAACATCGTGTCCTCCACCCAAAGCGGACTTCAACTTTAGTTTGCTTCTCTTTGTTTGTCTTTGATGGGGGATCGGGGTGCGGAGTGCGGGTTCCAGGGTCGTGGTCAGGGTGGAGGTGTAGGTGGAGGTGGAGGTGGAGGCTGGGGTCTTGAATCTTGCATATTATTCAATTAAAATCGCACTACTATTAAGCTTGTACGGACAACTGTCAGCCGCACGCACGCAATCAATGTCAACACGAACAGGGGCATACACACGAGTATAAACTGCAGATGAGGCAAAGGATACCCATACACAGACACAAACACACACACATACATACACACACACACACACACACGAGGCGGCTAACGGATGTGTGGGTGACTGCCACAGTTTTTGGTGGGTGAACGTTAATAGAACTTAGACTCGCATAAATGTCAGCTTCAAGATTGGATAACCCCGGGCCAAAAACTAAGTCTCTGCATATGCGTGTCTGAAGTGTTTGCCTCCAGGGGGGCGGGGGGACGATTCTCGACTCTCTCTCTGCCTCCGAAAAGCGTGGCAGCAACAAGGGAGATAAAATAGAAGCGCTGTGGCGACTAGAAGATACCCTACTACCCTACCCACTACTGGGGAAGAGACCTGCTAATCCATTTGCTGGAAGGAGAATACAACATGATTTGGTTTCTTTAGATCCTGCAACACTGCAACTCTTCCACAAAACGTGTATACCCTACCAGTACATGCGTTCTCCTCAAGTACCGGGCATAAAATTTGGACGAGCTGTGCCAGCTTTAAATTTATGTGCCACAGTGGAGCCTGCTTAGAGTGGAGCTGGAACTTGGGCTGCGCGAATGCCTCTAGTGGCCAGAGATCACTGTAGTTCAGGTTGGTTTTCTCCAGCGTCGTGTTCTCAAGCATCCCGAGCAAATTAAGACAGAGCAACACAACAGGGGAAACACTGCCACATGCCCCTTGTGGCTTGCTACTTCGGTGGCGTGGCGCCTCATCTGGTAGCACGACCTCGCTCAAAGTTTTCGTCTGTTCTGTGTGTGTGCCAGGAAAGTTACCCACCCAAATGGCAGGGTGGAGGTAAGCCTGAAAGAAGCACGAAAAACGAAAAAGAAAACTGTTGCCCGCAATGAACTTTTGCATAAGACGTTGAGAATAAGAGTGGAGGATGCGGCTCTGGGGCTGTCAGTGGCGTTAAGTGGCGCCCAGCCAAGACGCAGCATCAGCAGTTGCCGTTGCCGTTGCCGTTGCCGTTGCCGTTGCCGTTGCCATTGCCTGCCCCTATCTCTGCCCCATACCAATGCTCATTCCCATGCCCTCTCCTTTAGCCGGCCTGCTGAGGGGCAGATAGCGTGCAGAGACCTCTTGGAGAGTGGAGGAGCCACGGAGAGACCACTCCCGTTGCCTATCCCCCATGTAGCCTTATTTTTACGGCTATCGTTTCAATTTTTATGGCTTAAGTTGTTGTAAATTTAGTTGGAAGTAGAGCTGCGCTCTATCTTCCCCCTCCTCCTCCGCCGCTCTGGACACGCAGTTCGAAGGCTCCTCAGCATGGAATCGATATCCTCTCTAGCTGTCCGCCGTGACCCACTCCGGCTGCGTGTCGGGCTGCCTTGGCTGTCCTATTAGCCGTCAAGCGGAAAATTTAATACTGTTTATTTACACAATTTTCCAGTTAGCCCCGGCATCAGAGCTACCTAACGCCGGTCTCTCGTTCTCTGCGTCTGTCTGGTACTGTTTTTTTTTCTAGGTCTGGTCTTTGGTTTGTTTTGGAACGTTGCGTAATGTTTCTTCCCTTTCGCCTTAAATAACTCTGTCTCCCGCTGTGGCTGTGGCTGTGGCACATTCACACTTTGTGTGAAAAATACGAGTTAACAGTACATTTGGCGTAGTATTTATGAGCCGAACCGCCACACCCACAGCTACCAGAGCCACCGCCTCCACTTCCGCCAAGGTCCTGTGTGCCGTGCTGGGCTGTCCTGTGCGTGGCATACGATTACGCATTGCGTATTTTATTCAATTTGCAGCGGCAACACCTGGAAACTCCTGGAAACACCTTCGGAATAACCTTCTTAGCCCCCACGATAAGGCTTCGATTATTCTTCAATCATCGCCTCCCCTGATGATGGGAGAACCGAAAAGGGCCCGAAATCTGATCAGATATTCCCCTTGAACGGGGGAAAATTAACCAAAGGTTTCCCCCTTTGGATAAAGAGATTACAATTTGATAAAATTTTCCGGTATTCCTTGGAAACGAAACATATGTCTGCTACCTGAAAGTGTAGTAGGATTTTCTTGGAATACCGGTACCCTTTTGTGTCGAAAAAAACCATATGAAGCAGAGATTTCCCTGGTCTCTAAGATATGAAAAATGTTCCCATTTCGCCAGGCCGACCAATTCATTCATAAATTATTACAAACGGATGATATGGTTAAAAAAATAAAATGATTTACTTGGATATCAGGCCAAAAGATAGCATATCCAAAAATAGTTGAAGAAGTTCAGACAGTCAGTAAATATTGCTATCATTTTGCGGGCAACTGGTTTTAGAAAGTATTTCTGCACGTATTTCTCTTTAATGGGTTAAAGCCGGGGCCTTTTATTGCTATTTCATTTATTTATTTGCTATCGCATCGCCTTTCGTGCTCACTGCGTTTATTCCAGCAATTTTGTCTGGGGCATGAATAATAGACGACTCTGCCGCTTCGGCACAAGCGATGCGATTGCGATGTGCACCACGAATGCAAATGCAAAAGTGGAAAAAAGAACGGAGGAAGGCGGAAGCTAAGCTGCAAGTCTGTTCTGCCTACGGGGGCAGAAATTGTTGGGGTACTCGTGGGTACCTCGTGGAGATCGGGGGTAAACTAATTGAATAGATGGTAATGTTTATTGTATAAATTATAGTTGAATCGCTATGGAATCCACTGATTTTTGATTCATTGGTTTTTGAGAGACTCATAGATAAAGCTTTTACCTACCTATTTTTCCAAATTCATTACGATTTAACAGAAGGTTCAGATGTTGTGGAATCTATGATTTTAAAGAGACTCATAGAATTGGATAATTATTACGAAAAAAGTGAAAATACTGTGAGATCTACCAGAAAGTGGATATATTTTTAAAGATCATATGGCACCAGTCGTGGATCTGTAGATGATCTGTATACTCAAACCTGGGTCTCAAAAGAACTGGGCAAATGGAGAAGATATTGAAAAAAGAGAAAGAATGCAAGAGATTCCTTTTTTTACCAAAATTTACCATCTCTCTTCTTTCGACACTTTCCACGGTATCTCTTGGGTCGCAATCTCGCAAATATATATTATTCCTACTTGTTGTTCCATACAATTTATGCGAAATCACGTATGCCAGGGCATAAAAAATCAAGCACAAATACTATAAATAATGCAACAGCCGAAATGCAATGCTATGCGATTGTGGGATCCACACAGAGGATAGAGGAGACACACTAAGAGTTCTCTCTCTCTCTTTCTCTCTGACTGGATGTTTAAAATAAACATTGAATTTGGAGGAAGCAGGCGACCAGGCAGGGGAGAAGCAGGATGGGACTACTGGGAACATATAGTATCTATAGCTGCTTTTCCCATTTTCCCACCCATGTCCATGTCATTGACTGCTGTCAGCCGAAGGCTCTTTGCTGCCAGACTGAGGCGGAGACAGAGATGGAGAAACGGCGCACTTTGACCCATTTCTATGTGAACCCTGCACAGGCGCTAATCTTTTTTATGTTCAGTACCATCCTGGGTCGCTGAGATTCAATATAAGATATTTTTCAATGGCGCACAAGAGTGGGAGTAGTGCGGGAGGCCCTTCAATTTCATTCAACATTTCGGCTGTCATTTGGTCCTGAGTGGCACTTCGAGTTGGCTTTATTGGGTTCATCAGCTGTCGGCATATGTGTGGGTTTATTTCGATAGTCATAGGAAACGAGTCCCAAACTTCACTTCGATACTTTCTAATAATCCCATGATCGAACGCCATTTTAACCAGTCTTTTTATTCTCCATCTCTTTGCAGACCACACTACATATACGAGAGGGAGCCACAAGGTGAGTCCGGGCGTCTGTGAATTTGACTATGGCGGCATTTGGGACTTGAGAGCTCGGGACCTCAAAGGCACATTCCACTCGAGCGGAGCGCAAGAAAAATTTGACTCTAGATTAGGCCATAAAAATACGCATTAAGCTGTCTGGAAGAGATAACTTCATATGAATTTATTGACATTTCGGTTGGTCAGTCTCGGTCCCACTCGTCGAGCCCCTCTCGTCGAGTCCCACTTGTTTGCCCCCAGAACGATTCATTCGCTCGTCCGGTCAACAGAGCATGAAAAGGCCAACATCCGTTGTGGCTAATGTGCCTGTGGGCAAGAGCAGAAGGGTCCTTTGTGTGAATGCGGCGAATGAGAAATACATAAATAAATTAGTTACGTGCCTGCCAGAACAGAGCCCCGACCCCCTCCATCCATACACCATTTGCTATCCACTTTCTTGTTTGAAATACGAATATGAAGGGGAAATATGTTTTGTTTTTTCCGGAAAAGTACTGTCTCACCTTGAGGGACAGTTCTGATGGGTTAGGCTGCTCAATGGTTTCCATCAACCATGCATTTCCTTCACTTAGATAGTCCTCCAGTAGTTTGAGCCGATTTATGGATAGATCTTTAAGGCAGAGTTTAAATCCCAAGCCCGGAGGACACCGCTCCGCTTAACTCTGCGGTGTGCTTCATAAATTTTGTTTATTCATTTGTTTCGCTCTGTCCTTGCCTTTGCTGTGGTCCAGCATTTTTTCCCTCTAGATATACATTTTCGTCCGCCTTTTTTTTTCCGTGCTTTGGTCAATTATTCAGACCGAAACGAAACGCTTGTGGTTTGCACACTGGCTACATGGAGCACAGGCGGAATGCAGCTCGGAGGAACTAGAGCATTTAAATGGAAAGAGCCCTGCATGCGGGGGGAGGGAGGGAGCGGGGCTGGAGGACGCAGCGAGACGTGTGACTGTTGACGGGCCTGTGTAAATTGCATAAACTTGGTAAATGTGCAAAAAGTGTTGCTACAACAACAACAACAACAGCACTCCCCTCAACAGGTGGAGATGAGGAGACGGCAGTCCTTCAGTTCATTATGTGGCCAGAACTGTTTACCCAGTGGCCTGCTCCTCTTGCTCTGCCATGCTCTGGTTCTGTGGTGTCAGTCATTGGGCTGGTCACTCGACTGCAGTGCCAGCCAAGTCCTCAGGCAGCCTGTTCGCATCCTGTGACCACATCCTGTCGGCGGCACGCCATCCTCCATCCTCCAGCCCCAGCCCTCAGCCTCTGTCCCATTCCAATCCCAGACTGAATGACGAGAGCTCGCAACCATTGTTTGGCTGGCAACAGCAGTGGAAGTAGCATTCATATGACTTCTCACAGACACAAGGCATTATGACGCTCGGACAGAGCTCCTCTGGAGTGTGTCCAGAAGAAATCAAGCGTAATGAAGCCCTGCCCAACCCTGCCAGACAAAGGTTTACTTAGGCGATGTTCTCTTCTGTTCTGTTCTGCTCCTCTGCTCCTCAGCGCCTTCGTTGGAAATGCAACCGAATGATAATAGATAAGCCGCTTGACACTAACACGCTTAGGCACTCAAGGGGTGCCTTGATTTTGCCCTGTTTTACCTCCTGATAGGTTGGCGAAAAGGACAGCTGCCCCCCAATTAGTGGGGAAACTGCCATGTAATGCCTCTGAATTGGGAAATATAATTGGACTATTCCTTGGAAGAGGCATTACAGGACAGTTTGTTCAAAGAGCTGCTGCGAGTTTATTTCTTCTGCATTTCGAATGCTCCTTTAGAAGTTCTGCGCAAGTTTCGTGGTCAAGAAAGAACATTTAAAAGTTTGCCTTGAAAAGTTTCTGAATACGAAAACTACTACCCGTAAATGCGACCAATCTTCCAACTGACAGCTCAGCCAACACTTTTAGCCCTCCCCGGTCCCGCTCTTGGTCACCTTTTGCCATTAATGGCATAAATGTTTACTTTCGTGTGCCATTAAATAACTATCGTAGAGGCGTGGGCGTGGTAAATTGGTACGACTGCTTATAAGTTTTACAGCGAAAACAAACAGGAGGGAAAACTAAAGCGGAAGGACGAACATTCGATACTCTAACAAATACTACTCTACTCTCTGCTCAAGTGCTAGGAGAGCCTTGACCTCACCGCCTGCACCACAGAAATGTATGGGCGTTACTCATCTTACTATTTAAATTTGGGGTTGATATGTACCCTATTTAAGGAAATGGGAAAACAACAATGAAAATCATAAGCTAATTGCCAAAAAAAGGGGGAAATTTTAAGCGCTACCTTTTAGGGAAACGACCAAAGACGACGACCTGACCTGAAAGGCAAGACATGGCAAGAAATGGCTGCCAGCAGGAAATCATGTGTCGTGAGGCATTGTTTGTTTTTTCTTTGGATAATGATGTTTGTGTTGTTGTTGCTGTTGCTGTTGCCCTCAGCTGTCCACAGCAGCGATTCAGGGTTAAGGGAAGTGGTTGTTGCTGCTGTTCCTGCCACAGCAACATCATTGAAGTTGACTTCATTATTATTTTATAGTCTTGGCCTGGTCTCTGGCCTTAAGTTTTGCTGTGCTTTGCCTTGTCTTGACTCCGTTATGCTGCTGGTTCTGGTTCTGGTTTTCTTTTTATGGCTTTTTATCAAATCTTACAATGTGGTGCTTGTGGCACGTTCTACACTGATGGCCATGTATCCACCACTCCACTCTCTCCAGTCTCAGGCAGTGCTTATTAAAACCCGACTCCAGGCTGCTGAAACATATCTATATGACCAAGTTTATGCACATAAAGATATGTATCATGGGTACATAAGGATATCCCGGGAAGGCTGGAGCTCGGGCTGCAGCCGGAGCCCCAAGCAAAACTGATATAATGCATTTTACAGAACACAGGCACAAGGGAGAGGAGGGCCAGGAAAAGTACATAAATGGAGGGCGGCGCCATTAGCAGCCATTAGAAGTGAACTTTGATTACATCTGGAGTATCTACGATAAGTAGTTGGACAGTAGCTGGGCTGGGTATTATTTTCTAACTTTAATCTTGTTCGTTTTGTAGCTATAAACTTTAACTTTCCTTTGGATAAGGGAAGAGCTTGGCCGTACCTTCAATGTAGGACTCTCCACTTCTCAGCAGACTTTAATTTCCTCAGAATGTCCCTGTGCAGGGAGGACACTTTTCGCATATCCCTTTGATGGTCACCCATCCGCCATTACTCCGGCGCGTCGCTTTTCCGCTTTCCGAGAAGCACTCGCTCAAGTGTCACTTGCCATTTGCCAGTCACTTGCCACCCATCCACATTTACACTCTGCTCGCTGTAGCAGTGTTTCTTTTTCCATTTTTGCCGCTTTGCCGGGGCATTATGTAAATTTTTGTATCGCCATTTTCGCTGTATTTCTTTTTCGTGTGTGAGCAGCATTTTAGTTGTAGTTTTTGTGTGTGTAAGTAGACAGCTTAAGTCAATTGCTCTTCTACCTTTACCGTTCTCTGCCGCTCTCTAACGCTCTTTGTCTTTGTTAGTTTATGAGCATTAACACTCACGGCACGACACTCACACGAGTACGAGTACGAGTACGAGTACGAATAGTACCTACTCCTATTCCTATTCCCATTCCCACTTGTTCTTGTTTTTTTGGGTCAGTTTCGAAGCTCTTGGCGGTTTTCAAGTGGTTTTAGCGCACACTCGAAATAATTTTGTGTACGGAATTTGCTTTTGGCGGCGGGTGCTGCTGCTGCTATCAATGCGATTAAAAAACAATTACACTTGTGACATTAATGGCACCCAAAACCCAGATATACGGACAGGTGTACCGAGTACACGTACACGTACACATATATTTTTTTTTTAGTTATATATATTTACCTCTTGCACATTTCGAGCCAGGGGCAGGGCTGTGTCTATGTCTGTTTGTGGCATCTGCGCAAAAAGCGTCGATTTGTTTACTCTGCCAATGGCTGTTCGCCGGATAACCACATCGAAAATAAACACGAATCCAAAATTGATTTTCCAAAAATCAAAATAAACAAATTCCCTTTTTTGCTTTGTGTGTGTTTAGTGTTGCGTTTCGTTTCGCTTCGCCCTGCTTCGTTTAGTTTTTTCTTTTGGTTCCCTTTGGAGTTTTTCAGAGGGGTCAAGGGTACATATAATTTATTCGTGGAAATGTGCGTGTGAGTCAGGAAGAAAGCATTGCATACCTCAGAAAGTATTCGGCTGATGTGAGAAGCGAACAATTTTGTTGCCGGAGAGATGGTTGTGATCGATTCCCAATGGATCCATCGATTCGCTACTTCGTATTATTGTTTCAGGCACTGCTGTTGCTGTCTGCTTTAAAACTGTTTAAATTAATTGCCTGGCAAAAGGGCAGAGGGGAAGGAGGTACAAGGCATAACAGGCCTAATGGCCAGGCTAATGGCTGGTGGCCAACATCTTGCGGGATTATTAACATGATTGCCCCATGAAGACCCCCTCCTGCCGCATCCTACTCCCCTTTTGAGAGCGTCAACAGCAGAAGCACAAGCTGCAGGAGGAGGATCCATCCAGAAGCAAAAAGGAAAAGCTTATCAATGAATCACCAAAGCATGTGATTGATGATTTGATGTGATGTCTGAGTGTGTGGGTGTATCTGTCAGCACATGTGTGTGCGTCTGTGTGTATTAGTGTCGTTTCATTTGCCTCTTGAAGAGCACACACACACACACACACACAGACTGAATGTGGCTTCTCTGACAAGGATTAGGTGCCTACGCAGAATCCAAGTAAATACCAGGAAGACTGCGACTGTGTGGGAGAAAAATGGGGGAAATGACAGCACACATATGCATACTCGCATGTGTGCGTGTCCGTGTGTGTGTATTAGTCAGTCTAAGACAGATTAAAAGTGAAGAGCCAGCAAAAAGTTTGCCTGCCAGGATATACCCTACGCCTATCGGGGATGCAGATGGCATGGCTAAGAAAAGAACTATGGAAGATATTATGTTTGCTTTATTACGAAATGCACACAGAAGATACATAAGATACAAATTTGCTGAATTTTGCTCAGCTTTATTATACATATTCGGCCTGGCTGTATTAGGGGGATGTATCGCATCACGTCGACCACAAAATGCAGGCTGATGGAGCACCGAATTAAACAGAAGGAACTGGAAACCTGATCTGTCATCTTGAGATGATGCAGTTTGTGGACAAAACACTCGTGGGTGAAAAACTTGATCTTCAAGTCTCTTGAGCACAATCGTCGCTCCTCTGGTGTCAAGGAGAAAGTTTACTGCTTAATTTGTTGAATAAAATTTAAATATTGCGGCTCAAAAGATCAAAGACCAAAATGATTTTTCGTCGAATAATCTGTCGTCGCTCCTCTCAAGATATCTTGATCCACCTCGGAATCCATTGGCACTTGCAGCAGCTGCCGCGTTCTTCCATGGCCTTCAGCACAACATCGGCCATGCTCAGGCGTTGCGCGGAACTCCGCGGTCGTCGAGGCTTGCTCTTCGGATGAACATGAACCGACTCTGACGGTGACTGTGACTGTGACTGTGCGGACTGGCGACGTGCCTGCTCGACACGTTCCGCGAGCACCTGCCGCATGCGATGGGTGAGCCGGGGATTGCTGTATAGCTCGGTGAGGGGTCGGTGGTCCAGGAACTCCATCCGCTTTTCCATCTTGATTCGTTTCAGCTCCATTTTCTCGGCAATCAGAGCTTCCTTACGCTGCAGGTGGATAGCGGACAGTTTCTGCTCGAAGGGCGTCCTCGGGCGATCCGCAAAGTACTGCATCCACTCGGCCCGCGTGGCCTCTATGTTCTCGAGGGTAATTAGGGTCTTCACCTCAAGCTGAGGGTCTTGGCCGTCGCTATCCTTGCTCAAGATGCTGCCATTGGAGCTTTGCATCATCGAGCGACTTGCGTAGTCGTCCAGTTGATCCATAATCGTTTTGAAGGTTTTCGAAATGGTGGCCATCTGGTGGTTGCGCTGATCCACGGGAATCTCCTTGTTGAAGACCATCAGCAAGCCGTTGTAGTGCTCGCTGGAGTCCCCGTACTCCTCCAGCATCCGGCGATCCTCCTTGCCCTGGGGCATCCTTTTCTGCTCCAGGAGTTCTTTCAGGAGGTATAGCTTCTTGGCCACCTTCTTCGTGGACAGCCACTCCATTTGCTGCTCGACGAGCTGTCTGTGCGTGACGTAGGCTGGGTTCGACCTTCGGGTTCTTCCCACCGCCGGCGTGGTCATCGATCCCGCTGCATATAGCAGTACCCGCTGAGTTTGCTGAATGTAGCGCGACTTCAGACTGTCCACCACTTCCTCCGGTCTCTTGCCGGCCTTGATCAGTCGCGCGTGCTTGTCCACCAAGTCACTCCAGATCTTATCAATCATCGTATCCAACTTGAACAGATCCAACTCTGACTGGGAGGCTGTCGCCAGCATTGGGGGCTTTTCGCTGGTTAAACTTATTTTGGATTTGCTGGTCTTTTGGCTGGACATTCCCAGCATCATAGGGGCACGCGCTCGCTTTAACTTGTATTCCGAGAGGGGTTTCTTTGGGCAAGTCCTGACCACAAAAGGACCATACTCAGAGATGTGCAAAGTCTTGCCGTGACCGCAATCCTTCCATTTCTTGTTGGATTCCTTTGCAGGCACTCCCTTACCTTGACGACTCTCCCTCCCCGAGGACCTTACTCGTCTCTCCATTGCAGTTTGCTCTCGAATAAAACTCGTAATTTCGAAATATTTTCTAAAGTTCAAATGACATTCCTGCAAAGGGGCTCTCTATCGGGTAGGGCATTAACCAGTCAGTGATTTCCTTTTCAACGGCTTTCCTTCCACCGAACGACTGTTTGCCGACATCAGCCGCCATCATCATCAGCAGCTGTTGGGGGTGTTGGGGTGTTGGGGCTTCCGCCATTTGGTCGGTTGTCGGTCGTCGGCAGCTTCAAAAGCCTCGCACGTCGCACGTTCGTTCTTTTTTCTTTCCTTTTGGCTGGCACTGTTGATTTTCACACTCACACACACTGCACACACACACCACACACACACACACCGCACACACACAGTCACTCCGCCCCCGCAAAAATCTCTCACTCTTTGTCGTAGACCATGCTGTTTACACATACGCGCGATTTTCTTTTAACAATTCATCAAATGCGCTAAGCGCGCACAAAAACTTTGACACTCGACGTTTTCTTTATTTGGGCAGTTTGGGGTCGGCGGGTGGGGTGGTAGGGAGGAAGGAAAGGGGGCTGGCTGGGAGAGTTTCCCCCCTTCGGCACGGCCCCATGGCAGCCATATCAATCATCGCCCAAAGTGCGTGGCTGTTTGACACCTTTCCCGTGTGCCACTGCCTCTGCCTCTGCCTCTGACTTTGTGTCTGAGTGCCGGAGTGTCTGAGTGTGTGTTCATGTTCAAGCTTTAAAATATTTATTATACACGGTACTTGTGCGGGTTGAAGGGTATGTTGGCTGCCACGAAAGAAGGAAATTTATTACAGCCTGAACGGGAAAAAACCAGGTCTAAGAAGGGACCCGTTCTTTCTTTGCCAGTAATTGGTTATAAAAGGATGTCCCTCCTCTCTGTGCTGGTCGAGACCTTCGTTCAGAGTGGTGTCCCTTGAGGAGTACCAAGTATCGCCCTGTCGAGACACTATAGGCTCAGGTATCTACTTGTTTTACTTTGCGCTTTTTGGCCGTGTTGAAGGCTAAATACAATAACTCAAAGTGATTTGCCGGGGCCGAAAAAGCCGGGCGTTATTTGCATGTTGCCCGTCCCGTCACGGCTGCTTTTCTTGGCCTCCTTAAGTGTGCATTATTTATTTGCCTTTTTGCAATTTATTTTGGCAAATTTTCGAGTGAGGAATTTGCTGCTGACGTTGGCAATTAGTAACCGGACCGGGTAAAAGTGAATATTTAAAGAACACCTTAAACATTGGTGCTCCAAAGAGTTGGACGATAACATTTTGATTAAGTATACGCCAGTGTAATCCAGACATTGCGCATACGCAATGTGTGCCATGAGCAATGTGCACCGCCACAAACATTCCGATCCGTTCAGGCTTAACTTTGTTTATTTTCGCTGGGATTTGGCCTTCGTTTAATTAGTGTAAATAATTTGGTGAGCTCAAAAAGCTGATTTAAAATTAATTAGTTATTAAATGCAATGCACAAACGATAAGCCCTAACGTATGCGAGTCGAGTCGAGTGTGTGTAGTTTAGTTGATTTATGTAAATTAATTAAATAAACACCTGTGGCCAGAGGAGGGGCAGGGCCATGAAGAGGAATTGTCTATCGCAATGGCCCTTGGACCCAATTAGTCTCTAGCCCATGCCCTGGGGGCATGGGAATCCGTTTCGTGATCTGGTATAATTTGGAACAGTATCTAATTGCATTGCCAGAGTGTCGCCGGGGGCCTTGATTTATATTGGATGTCAAACTGGAGTCCATAAATCCCCCCGTGGAACGTCAGTTGCGTGGCAGTGGTGCATAGTCGTCGCTCCTCAGAGAGAGTAGGTTAGTAGGAGTCCTTATGTCTGCGCTGTGTAGGCAGTCAAGTGTGCAGATGATTTATTTTCTTTAAAAACTTCTTTTGCGGCCACTTAAACATTAAAGAGGAGGCTCTGAGGCATGGGCCTCTGGGCAGCTCTCGCCGCGCACTTCATAAAGAAGAAAAAGTGTAAAACTCAGCAGAAAGTAGAAAGTAGAAAGCAGAAGACGGCTGCCCAAGAGGCAGACAAATTTTAATCTGCACATTACAAAGTTGTAAGATGAAGTCCCCGTGCATCCATCCTTTCGCCTTTCGGCGCTCACTCGAAAGTGCAATCATTAATTTTCAGCTTAGGTTCAGGGCAAAGTTTTCCTTTCGTAATAAGCAAAGGGAAAAAGAAATGGAAATATAATTAAGAGTGGCCCTCCGTTTGTTGAGCTTAAAAAATGGCTTCGATCCCGCTGAAATCTTAAATTCATTTGTTTGCCTGTCCTCAAGGAGCTCCGGGGGAGTACGTGCGTGAACTGCTTGCATTGCTGGCGAGTAGTACTCTCGGCTCCATTCTCCGGACCTTCCGACTGTCCAAGTGGCAGTTTGCCATCGCATTGGCACGCGATCATTAGTCAAGGAGCAGGAAATGCAACTGCAGGCGGACCTGACACTCGATGAAAGCTCAGTGCAGTCGCACCCCTGCGCATACCCTGCAAGGATCCGCTCCGCCATTCAAGAGACATTTCATTGATTGCTGGATGGCTGGAGTGGTGGCAGATTGAAATTGCTTTCTTATCGTGGGCCAGCCATCATCAGTACACAAGGATAATGCAATTAGTATCTGATTTGGCCGAGGGTACGGAACACTCCGGTCACACTACGAGTGGGTCCTCTGTCTCTGTCCCTGCCTCTGTTTCTCTGAAAGTTTTCCGTGTTTCCATTGCGTGTCCCCTTGCCGGCAAAAGGGCGTTGGCAAATTAAAAGTTCTCTTTCTATTATTTCGATTGCCTGCAGGAGCCAAAGTGAGTTTTATATAAATTAGTTGCCGCTGCTGCTGCTGCTAGAAGAGTCTTTTGCACTGCTAATTAGACATGGAAAAGTTCTCCGAATTCTCACACCTAAAGAACAATCCACAAAAAGTTGCCCTGGGATGCCCCAATCTAGTGCTACTCCGCATTGTCCGTTCTTTGCAGCAAAGTTTAGTGTTAGGTCGGTATTCCTTTGCCATTCCTAGGCTCTGGCTGCGACATAATTATGTGCCGGCAATTTGCATTGCGACCCGCCACCAGCACAACAATAAACATAAAACGGCATAACAATTGGTGGGCTGGAAAAGCTGCAATCGCAAAACAAAAGCCAAGAAAATCACAGAAGGGAAGGCAAACAAAAAGAAATGGAAAAACAACTCCGTTTGTGCAGCAGTTATTTCAACACCTTTATGGCGGCTCCTACATTCGCTGTCCAGGCCACAAAGCACACACGCCGACCACCACAATGGCTTTCGTTTCGTTCTAGCCAATGACCGACCGTAAGGGGTGATGGGGTGTGCACAAGGGCCAGGACTGGGTTGCTAGACGCCTACCCGTGGCACGGCAGGCAAAACAAATGGTGGGACAGCTACGTGGAAATACATTTGCAAACCACAGATAGAAATCTAGAGATAAGGCAAATTGCTGTGCTACAAAATCGTTAACTGTAATTTACCGCATTCGAAATGTTTTCCATTCTACAGGAGTCCAGCAGGCCAGCAGTCCTGCAGTTATGAATGGTATCCCTTAAGGCAGGTCTGCTCAAGAGCTGTACGAGTGTTGTGCAAATTTAAAAGAGTTTTTGGGGGAAAGTTTTTGGGCGAAAATTGCCTCGATTGTAATTGAGGCAGCACTCTCTTTTAGTCGCATCAAAGAAGGAGGTGTGATAGGCAGCCACTTAGGTGAGTAGAATGGAAGTGAGTGCCGCAAATTATCTTCCCTTGTAGCCACATTACTTATACGCACCATGGCCATGCATGGCCGCACTAGGCTAATTCATCCGAAGCGCAATCACCCGCAGACACACACGGACTTGAGTACGAGTCCGAGTCCGAAATTGAAAGTGTGAAACGGAGGCAGCCCACAGATATTGGGGAGCAGTGGAAATGCAAATGAAATCCACATTTCTCTGTGGCAGCTACCGCTGTGTCCGTGTCCGAGTCCGGGTCCGAGTCTCTGTCAAAAGTAATGAGACGCTCGACGAGTGGGGTAGGGTTGGAGACTCAAATTTCCAATGAAGCAGTCATTAAGCGTAAAGTAGAATCGAATGTCTGGATGCTCCTGGACACCCAAGACCTGCCCCGAAGAAAGATCTGAATTTCGGAACTCAAAGCAGACTCGACAATCCTCTGTAATCCGAGTGGGCCGTGCCCTTCGAGTCTATAGATACCGAAGCCAGATCAGATCCCTTGTGATTTCCAAGCAGTCTAAGCATTCGAAATTCTGGTTTTTGGCAGGCAGTAATAATTTTAACATTGCATCAATTTGTTCAATTTCTGTCTGTGATTTTGGCCTTAAATATAGTAAGAAAATGCCCCGTCAACGTTCAGATAAATCCGGCGGATCGGCTCGTCGCCAGAGCTCCAGGAGCAACAGCAGCTGCACGATTCCCGTTCCCAGCTCCCGAGGCAGCAGCAGCCGTCTTCCAGCAACGCAGCCACGCAAACAGGAGTCGACACCAGTTGCAACACCAGCTGCAACACCCGCCACAACACCAGCTACAACACCAGCTGCAGCCGCAGCTTCAGCGCCGGAGGCAGCCACCAAGGGACGTGGCTCAGGCAGTATGTTCAAGGACATGGCCACCACTGCAGCGGGCGTGGCAGCCGGATCGGCCGTGGGTCATGCCGTGGGCGCCGGCATTACTGGATTGTTCGGCGGCGGTCGCGGAAGGTCCGTCCCCGCGAGCGAGCAGGGGGAGCAGGCGGCGCCTCCTGTGCCAGTGCAGGCCCAGCGTTCCGGCGAATTTGTCGAAGATGGTCCTTGTGCCTACGAGCTGCGGCAGTTTCTCAAGTGCACCGAGGAGCACAGTGACCTGTCCGTCTGCCAGGGCTTCAACGAGGCCATGAAGGAGTGCCGTCGGCGCTACAATATTTAGAGCCTCAAACAAATGAAAGACAGTCATCGCTCAACAGAAATAGCCACTAGATATAAATTCTGAGTTAAATTTGGATTGCATACAACAAAATAGTTCCCGAATTCCGAATTACACATTTTCTGTATTAAAAAGTTGAAGAGAAACCCCCCAAGAGGGCGTCAAAACTTGCTTCAAAGAGGGAAAATTAATTGGCACTGTGCGGGCTGCTCTCCTCCCGCAGGTCTAGCCCATCCATCTCTTGCCTGCCGAAACATTATTGATGTTGATTGATTTATAAACATTTCTGTGGCCCAGCAGGGGACGGACTGACGGAGTGAATGACTGGATGATGGGATGTTGGGGCGCACTGATGGGATGGGTGTGGGACGGGGGAGTGGGCCAATTAAGTGGTAGCCAAAACAATAAACAAAATGAAATTAGCATGCCGAATGCTCCTGCTCCTGCCAGCAGCTAAAAAGAAGCATCAGCTGCTGTCGCATCTATTCACATGGCCCCTGCTGTAAGCACAGAAATGACAGATAGACAGAAATTTTCAGAGAACAAATATAATTTGCTTAAATATTCATAACAAAGTGAGTGGAAATTGTATACTGCTGATGAACATGGCCCCAAAATGGGGAGAATTTCCTTCGAATTTTCCCCAATCCCATCACATAGCATCAATCAAGCGGCATTTGCCTCAGTGTCGTGTCTGCTTGCCGCTTTTGTGGTTGGCAATAATTTAATGAAATATTCCGTTTGCCTCATGAACTGGGAACTGAGAACTGGGAGCATATCGCATATGTGGCACTCCTCCTCCTCCTCCTCATGGGCTTCCCTTCCCAGAAAACCTAATGCGAATTATGCTTAAACATTTGACTGGCTGGCTGGCTGGCTGGCTGGCTGGCAGCACGGCTAATTGCTGCTCGATGTGTGTGCTTTCAGTCGTCCCTCAAAAAGCCAAAAATAGTCGAGCCAAAAGCCCAAACACTTTTGCATGCTGGCTGGCAATTGAAGCATTTCCGCTGCACTCGCCAAAGCCAAATACTCTACAAATAATATACACCCATTTGTAGACTCTTGAGAATGGGAGTAGAGGAGTCAAAAGCCATTATAACAGTATCTAGCCTCGGGAATATATAATATATGTATACTTAATCTTTATATATGAAGTTTATTCTAGATTTGTGTGGGATTTTTTTCCATGCCAAGATAAGATTAACTTTTCTATGCGAGATGCAGCTCACGATTCGCATCTATGCAAATATTAAACTAATAAAATGTACATGCACAAGAGATGGTGTTACAAAATGCATATTTGATTATAAAAAGCATACTGTATTTACAGATACTGCAAGGTGAAATTCAATCTTAGTATATTTCGAATTATTCAAACGTTGCCTTAGAATTTGTTGCTTAGAAATTTATATGCTCGGAGAACTCTTTAAACAAATTCAGTTTCGGTAAGATTTAAGATTGAACCATTAAGACTGCCCTCGAGCAATGGGCTCCCAAGTTGTTTAGCAACTTCCTGTCCCACAATTAACTCAAAGAACTCGAAGAACCCGCCATTCTCCCCAAAGTCCAGGTGATTTGCAATCTAATCTGCAAATTTGGGCTACCTTTAAAGTTACCTTAAGGGCATAAAGGCCAGTCAGCACTTCCCTCATTTCCTCTCGGGGAAATCCCTTGCTTGTTGAGTGCTTGTTTTTCTTTGCGATTCATTATTTCGACTGTATGTTTCGTAATTAGTGCAGAAAACGGTGAAGGCAAACACGAAAGAGAAACAAATTACGATTATGAGTCCAGTGAAATATCTTGCCGGTGCATTGACGGTTGCTCCTGCCGCCAAGTGCAGTTTGCAATTAGCTTTGGGGCACTGCAGTGCCAATGCCAATGGCAATGCAATATAAATTAGCTACTGACACAAAGCCGGAGGGAGATCCTCCGGGAAATATCATGTTCATGTGATGGAGACTCCCTTTGGGATCTTGGTTGGCATTCGAGGCATTCGCTTCGCTTCGTGTGGGGCAGGCATAGTCTATGGAAAATCGAATCGATAATTTTACTTTGCGGTTACAGGTGAGTGCCTCCTTTTGAGAGTGAAATGTTTCATCAAGGCTCGAAGGTTTGCGCAGATTCCCGAGCGACCAGCATGGACTATCTGCCAGGAGTTCAATCCAACCAAAGGGAGTCCTTGTCAAAAGCAGCCAGCTGCACTGTCGAAGACGGAGAAGAGCGTGGAAACAATCGTCAGTATTGCAGTGAGCCGATTCGGGTGGGTACCTACGACTTTGAGTGCGACATGACGCTCTGCTCTGACTTCCACCAGGCCGTGCAGAAATGTCTGATGGTGAATGACGAGGGCAAGCAGCCGATGCCGAAGAAACCCTTTTCTAATCACTAAATATTCATCGTTGTCGTTGTCTTTGTTTCCGTTTCAATAAACTGCGGAGGGTACGAGAATGAAGCTCCCGTAATCATTTCTCCCGGGAAAAGCCGGAAAACCCTCTGCCATAGTACGGAATGTGGGGGAACGGCAATTAAAATGCTTTATGACGAGCACACGCGCCCCCCATTTGCCTCTCCCAGAGACCTTGGGATGTCCTGGGTGTCTCTTTTTTAACACTTTAAAGTGAGACGCATATCCTTGACGCCCAGAGCGCTCTGCCTTTGACTCTGCCTCTGCCGTGCGCCATTGTCACATGCTCGCTGCTCGCTGCTCCTTTGCCGTTGTTATTTTTTGTCATTTTCAGTTAATTGTGATTTTGTTTACTGACATCTCGGTCTCTGTCCCTGGCCCAGGCCCTGGCCCTGGCCCTGGACTTGTCCCTGGCGCCGTGTCCTACCAGGGTCCACGGCTTTGTTTGCCTTTCTACTTTGTCTGTGAACCCTGTCGCATATTCTACATACCCTTGTAGACGGGGTATTTTGGTTTCAACCAGACTCTTGGGCCATCAATGGCAGAAATATTCCATCAGCTCTGAAATCTATATCTGTTTAAGAAGGGTACCCAACAAATCGGCTTTGCCACAGCTACTATATCTTTTTTTCGCATTGTTTACTTTAATTTTGTTTTGTTTCGTTACTTTTTTTGCCTCCACCGATTGAAGCATTCAATGCTCCTTTTCTCTTGCGATTTCCCGCTTTTCCTCTCGCTTTTGTTTCGCGTTTTCCCCTCCTTTTCTTGGCGGTTGGCGGTTGGGGCCGAAAACTTTTTCATTTTCGTTTTTTATCTGCTTGGCTTGCGCACAATTAAGCCCGCAAAATGTTTTGGCCACGTCAAAGCTGACGAAGGCGACGACGAGCCTGACACTGAAGATACCCCAGAGAGAGAGGATACCCTTTTTAATTTTAAGCATATTTTCGCGGCAGCGCCAACTCCTTGCCAGAGGGGAGGAGAGTCGTCCAGGAGACGGAGCATATATTTTCTTGCCACCTTAAACGGCTTTGTCTGGCTTAATGAAAACAAATTTAATTTTTGGCAAGCACAGGCGGTCCTAATAAATATTTATTGGGCTCTCCAATTTTCCATCTGCACTCGCTCTATAGCATATCCCCACTCCATGCCCTCGGCGGATCTGCTACTGGCAGATGCTCCCCGCTGCGGTTGACCCATCCGCTCCACTCACGGCTCCATGCCAAGCGAATGCAGCTCAGACCTGACAGGGCCAGAACGGCCATAATTATGTCCAATTATCAGGCATTGAATTGGAAGCCAGACGAAACTAATGGAAGCATTCGGTCTCAATGACTTGGCGTGCGCTCGAGGGATACCCCTGTTTCAGGAATTTAATGTCCCCTTTAATTTGTAGGAATCTCCTCATCTATTGAGGGATTATTAGACATATCATTTTCAAAATGTGTCAAAAAAACCATCTTAGACATTCCCACTTACCCAATTAATGCATATTTGTGGTAGCTCCCTTGAAATGTTCCATTAATATAATTTTCAGGAGAATATACTTACAAAAAGAAGGCAATTTATTTTCCACTTTCTACGTATTCCAATTGTAAATTGGATCATCTTTGAAGCTTCCTTAATTAAATGAATATTTCTGTGTAATCCATTACAAATATTCTTTTAGCTTGGATTGGCCCTCATATCTGTAATCCGTGAAAAATCGGAGGGAAATTCCATAAAGAAGTGCTTTCGAATATTCACCGCTTCACTTCTGTGTAATCCTTATTGAAACGTGACTCATCAGATATCGTTGGATCAAAGACAACAACAGAACGGGCTCTCTGGTGTGCCAAATGACTGTGCGGCAAGCAAAAAGTATTTCGAAAAATATATTAAGAGCCATGGAAGAGTAAAAATCCAACACAATGCAGACACGGATGCAGATATTCCATATAGATGCAGATACAGATGGAGGTGAATTTCCACCAGCAGTTGGTGTGGTTAAAGCGCCTCATTGATTGCCTCTTTTTGTGCCCCGCTGAGTTTTCCATGTTTTCCTTTGTTCGCGTTGCGCGGAAAAGTGTGAAATTCGATAGGGCAGACAGCGTTTGAGCGCTTTATTGCGGTGGGTGGCCACAGAAAGTGTGTCTCTGGGCTGTGAAAGAGGGTCAACACTGGCAAATGGCAGATGGAGACAGGCAGAGGCAGAGTCGGACGGCTGTCCACAGAGTGGGCACTCGTACTGCGAGACCTGCGATCGTGTTTAATTTAATTTTCAGTCTGAAGTGGTCAACGGCAATTCCATGTTTCATGGACACTTCAGCAAATCGCATAAAATGCTAATAAAAATCAAATCAGTTGCACAAGTGGCCGGACGATGGCCGGCCAATCGAGGCCAATGCTGTGCAATAAATTGCATTAAAATCGTGTAACCAAATTGGTTGAATGGCCAACTGAGTGCATTAGCGGGTGACTCTTACTCTGAGGCTCTGGGGCGCCGACTGAATGGATGGGATGGGAGCGGTGGTCTTTGTGAAATGCCTGTCAAAATACCCAATTGATGTTCAGCCAAACAGTGGGCAAACATTGGCGATGGCGGAAACGGAAATGCATTTCCGACAAACCGGAAATGTACCGCACATGGAATTGCAAATGGCGATGCGGATGCGGCCAACTGGCAGCGACAGCAACAGCAGCAGCAGCAGCGGCAGATACGAATACCTTTATGAATATGAGAGGGGAAAAGTTTGCCTGCAAGTTGCCCCGAAAATGTATGCGCCACGTGTGGAAAAGTTGTGGCAAAGCACAAGTTACACATTCGATAAATATTTCAGCAAACCAAAAGTCTCGGGCTACGACGCAAGTGCGCAAATTCGTGCGGAGTGCAGTTCATTAAAGAAAACGAGAGGAGAAACTAAATTTAAATTGCTGCCAGCCGTTTTGCTTTTTGCCTTTTTCGCCCATTTGCATATTAATTAAACCCAACAGACGAAAGGCGGCGGCCAGCCCTGGAGCCAAAAGGTCAAAATACCAGGACTAAAACCAGGACAAGGAAAGGGACAGGGACGGGGATCAGGGCCAACAAACCATAAGCTGACCACATACATGGCCGGCTCTCAGAGCGGCCACATCTGGCCAGGACTGCTGCTCCATTAGATGGCGTGGCATCCAGGCTACGAAGCGATGCGATGAGCCCGAATTTAAGCTCATAAAAATTTCATTTCATCTTCAACAAAGGAATATGGGCGAACAATTTGCCGTCAGCCGAATTTTATCTTGCTCACTCCGCTGCCAGCAGCAGTGTCACTTAAATATCAATTTAATTTCCATAATAAAGCCAGCCAAAGTCCCTCTCACCCCTGCACAAATTCACAAACTCATCCATCGCCCGACGCGCCGCCCCGAGAGGATTTTCCCGATGATTGACAGTTGGATGGCGGATGCCTGATGGAGGATAGAGGATGGAGGATGGAGGAAAAGCAAAGAGGAGCCTTCTCGAGAGTAGTTGACAGAACATTGATTGAAATAAGTAGATCATCAAATATACGAATATGATATTAATAGAAAAGGAAATATCTGCCACAGGACTTCATTGAATCGAATAACTATTGTTAATTGTATTTGCGGAGCTCTCGTCGCCTGAAGGCAGCCCCACCATGCGAGTATGCCACAACAAGGACAGCCGGGGAGTGCTCCACAAAATGTGTATGTTCTTGATTAAGAAAAGATATTCGACTTGATTGCAATGCAAATACGCTTCGCGAATGGAATGATTTTCATGAGTATATTTTGGGTGAAAGAAATGGCTTTAATTAACTAGAAAGAAATGCTACCTTTTTTCTCGTTTTAGCAAAATCCCTTCCACATCCACAAGCGAAAAAGCTGACAAAAGCAGAGGATTGTGCGGATTATCCTTTTTATAAACTTTTCTACATTTAATCCCACTAAATCACTCACAAGTCATCATCGCCCGGGGAGGTATGGCTGAATTTATTTATTAATTTTTACTGCACCCTCATTACCGTCTCGAAACGCATATACTCGCAGAACCAGCCACAATTTAACCTCCGAATGGAGTGATATATGTACAAACTAGAAGAACTAGAATGAAAATGAAACAATAGAAGCAAACTTAAAAGTCCATTAAAAATGCTTAAGCGACTTTATGAAGTCGGCAGACCGCGTCAAGTCGGTGACAGGCGGGTGGAGGAGCAGAAGGACAGAAGGAGGAGGGCCATCCACTGAGTGGGTGACTGGACCGAACCGAACCAATCCGAACCGACAGATGTATGAACCTGATGCTGCCTCTGCTCTGACTCTGCCACTAGCTACAATGGTGATGATGCTGCTGCTGCTGCTGCTGCGGTCGCTGACAATAAATAGAAATCTCAATTTACGATGCGTTAGTTGAGCGTCCTCACCGCCACCCGCTGCCCCTGCCGCAGCACTAGTAACTAGTGCCACGAGGCAGCGTTGTTGTTGCTGCTGTCCTGTGGTGGGGCTGTGCGGGTGGCATGTCCTTATGTCCTTGCTGCTGAGTGGCGGGAGCGGGAGCGGGGGCGGCGGTGGGGGCTAACCCAACTCGACCGGTCTGCGCCTCTCTAATGGCATTTGTGATGGCTGCGGTTATAGTCACTGCCGTCGTCGTCATCGTCGTTGACGATGATGTTGATTGGCGATTCGCCGGCTTCGCATGCATGGATACGTCTCCATCTCTTTAATCCTCCATGGAGCGGCGGTACTCTGCTGGAAAAGTGCTTTTGTATACGATGTGCACAGAGTGCACAGAGGGTATATGGTTTTCGAGGGAATGGCTGTAACCGATAGTGTAAGGCAACTAAATGTGATGCTCCCTGAATAGTTGAGTATCCTTTAGTCTATACATCATACACCATACTCCTTCCAGAGTGTTGTCTGGAGAGCAGACTGCGAGTATTCGGAAACCTGCAGACCAAGTGCAAAACTGTGCTTATGCTGATATTAAAAACTTTGCTCATCCGAACCGAACCGAAACGAACTAAGCCTTAAATGACGCTGAAGCGAAACCGAAACTTAACCGCCTCATAGTTCAATTATGCGATAAAAGTTAAGCACTTGAAAAGTTTTCCGACTGCGACAAGACGTGACATAATTTGTGGTGATGCGATGGGATCGAAGGAATTGTCTAAATTGAACCAGACAGGAGACTCCTCCGAGGCTGAAGAGCTGAGAGTAGAGACACACACACTCTACAATGCTACCATTCGATGGGAGATGGGCAGATATTGTCAGTGGCAAGTCGCATCCTCCTGGAGAGAGGCCTTCAATTAGCCAAACCTTGTCAGCCACTTCCGCTTTTGGGGGGCAGCCGAGCAAATTGCAGTCCGGCGAGAGAGAGGAAATTGTAGAAGGACAGAAGGATGGACAGAAGTGGGGGAAATTAGGGGAACAAAAAAATCAGCCACAAATGCATTTTTGCAGGGATTAAGCCAGGCGAATCGGAGCTTACTTTGATGGATCCCCTCTGTTGGCCTGAGACAATCACGGACAAATCCTTGACGAAGCCCACACCGCGGACTGCGGACTGCGGCCTGCTGTGCGGCACTTGATGGTGGAACAAAAAGAGCGGAGGGAGCTGCTCCTATACCATCCTGACTGGAACCCCAGCTAATTGGCACTCGAATGCAAATACTAACTCAATTGGATGAGCGCTCAATGGGCCATGGCCACGGCCCGGACGGCCAGGCACGGCACTGGGATGGCGCACCAGGCACCAGGGCTGTCGTTTAATTTGGCTTTTTTCATTATTTACGCAGCTATTGTTGGCCTGCAGTCGATTCATGCTGGCTGGCCCCTCAAGTGGCAACTACGTGCTCCAGTCCCCCCCTGCCGTATATTTACCTCGTTATGGGGGCTTCCTTTCAGAGGCAACGAACGGGTGACAATCAAAATTTCGCTGGCTGTTCAACATTTGATGAGGCATTCAAAGAATTTTATGTGCATCAAATGTGCAACAACTTTGACAGCGAATCCCCGTCTCCGTCTCCGTCCCCTCCTCCCTCCCCTCTCATCCGCTTCCTTCCGCCGTTAAAATGACAGCACATAACTTTCGGGGCAAATTGCTGCATCACTTCGGCTTCATCTTTGGGATCAACTATTTCGGGACCGGCATAAATATGAATTTACAAATTTACATGCCACTAAAAAAGGCAACAAAAGTTATTTTCCGTTGCAACTATGTGGCAGACAAAAGAGGCAGGCATAAAGGGGGATAGGGGCAGAAGCCGTTCTCTGAAAATAGGCACAAAAGTGTCCTTGTTGCTGAAAATACTCTTTAAAAGGGGTATGACGATTTGAAGGAGCTGTTTGCAAAGGAGCTGTAAGGAATCGTAGGGCCTTGCCCTTAACATCCCTAAGCTTAGTGTATTTCCTCGCAGCCATGCCGAACCCTACTGGAACGGACTGACTACTTAACATGGAATCTTCAAGAGCAATCGACCCGCAAGAGTATCAAAATTGTTGGCCGTTAGTAAGTCGTCCTTTCTTGGTTTTTCGCTACTGTTGTTGCGGCTCTGGTGGAACGCATAAAAAACTTTTTAATTAAATTCCCCCTCTGGACCCAGCAGCCACTTGTTGTTGTTGTTTTCCCATCGTAGCAACAATGCGGGGGAGAATGCCAGAGGAGAGAGGCATTCAGTTTGGTGACAAGTTTACATAAAGTAGTAAAAAGGCTATTTTTATACAGTCAAGAGTGGTAGCCGAAGGTGCTGTTGCAGGGCGCGAGAGGTGGAACCTAGAGGATCCACACTCCATTCCATCGAAAGTTTCTTTTCACTTTCCACTTTCCGCGCTCCACTTTCCACTTTTCACTCTCCACTGCTACTGTGAAAATTTCGAAAAGTTCTCACTTAATCGCGAGAATAACAATTTTGAAGGGAAATTAAGTCAATCAAAATCAGTTTGTTGACCGTATTTAAGTGCACTTCCGCTGCTGCTGTTGGGCTGTTCATTATTCCATTTCCATTCGAGCAACTTAAACAAGAGTAGGAAATTAAGGAGAATCCAATTTCGAGTATTAATCATAGTTTAATTCATATGTTTTTTTAGTTCTGTTTCGTTTTCGAAATGTCTGCAAATCAATGAAAAACACTTCAATCTATTTCCAATTAGTGATGCGTTTTTTTCAGAGAAAATCCTTTTTGCAGCTGATATTTATTTTGTCCAATTTGTGCCTCTTTTTGTTGCAATGTCAACTATGTAATTCTCACTTATTTTATTTCTCAGGAGTGCATTAATACAATCAAACAATTCGAATACATATTGAATATCGCCTTCATTGGGTTTCTTTCCGAACGATGCGTGTGTTCAACACATGTAAATTCCTTCTGTTCATTGTGTTTCTCGCCCTACATTCCTCTATTTTCTAGGGAAATCATTTGCCACAAATGAATTCCCAATCATTGAGTTCTTTACTTCTTTTCGTGGAGAAAATTCTTGACAAATAACCTTTAGGCAAAGTAAAAGTACTCTTGTTCTTGTGGATCTGCATTCTTCTTTAGTTATTTATTTATTTGATACAATATGTACCTATATTTGTTCAATTTTCTTCATTTGGTGGTAATAATAATCGGAAATATATTAAATCAATCAACTGGCGATTATTAAATGCATTTGAATCCATCTCGCTCCAGATTGGTATCCTAGCAGTGAGCTGCACGGAATTCACTTCGTTTTTACAACATTTCAAATAAATAAATAAATTTTGCAATTTATGCCGGAGATATTTTTGCTCGGATTGGCATCGGCCAAATGAGATTGCATCGTGTGCCGGGGCCTGGCAATCAATTTGGAAACGTTTAAATTGTATATTTCTTTCCTCGGCTTCCTGCCCTCATCTCGTCTTCGTTTATTTGCCAGGGCCCTGGGGCCCCGCTCCTCGTAGGATGGCGGAGGGACCCCGGACTCTGGACTCCGGTCTTCGGATGCTGCGAGCAGCTGCAACAGGCAGCCATTTTCATCTGTCTGCCCTTCTCTACCTTCTCTTCTCGTCCTGCATCTGGCTCTTTTTGCAACAAGTGTCTGCATTCGCCTGTTTGCGGCAGGCTCCTTGGTGCCGGTGCCGATGCCGCTGCTGTTTGCATTCTTATGGTAAAGTGCCTCGAGCGAGTCAATGTTGCTTTTTCTTGCCCAGCAAACGGCGGGGCAGTTGTGGCAGTAGCAAAACCAATTAACACAGGTCAGACCTCAACTCAACTCACCTCACGGAACGGTGTAAAAACCATCATACTTTACGCAGAGTGGGTTCTGTTCTGTAGTCTCCATCAATGCTTCACCTTGTCTTTCTCTCAGAGCAGCATGATAAGTGCTAAAAGTTTGCGGCCCGCTGACAGGCCCTGAACCTGAACTTTTCCGACAAATTGCTGGACCCCTCGAATGACATTTGCACCTGTCGGTCGTGTCGCTCGTGACTGTGCCCTGTGCCCCTCGATCTGAGATCTGAGATCTGAGATGTACATACATCACTGTCAAGGGGAACGTCTTTGTTGGTTTTCCGTGCTAAATTTAGAATCTTTCTCATGTCTTTCCCCAAAAGCAGAGACACGCGAAATGTTTGGGAAATAAACATGCTAAAAATCGAAAATTCAATTTAAACGTCACATGGCCCTGGCCCTGTCGTCAAAAATCATAATTTTGCTCAAAGCGAACGTCGAAGCGGTGGAGGGAGAGACGAAGAGCTTTTGCTGATACTCTATGCCAGAAACGTGTCGGAAAATCTGGCAAATGTCAGACAGCTTGTCAATGAGAAGGGGAAATCAGTGTGGTATGAACCCATGAATGAGCCAGCAGACGCAGCATTTTCCTCTCAATGAACGAGAAACGAATCCAAAATGCATCAAGGCTGTGTGTGGCAGTTGGCAATTGCCAGTTTTGGCCAAGACCACTCACACACACTCGAAGCCACGCCGCAGCCACATCGACGGCCAAAAGAAATTGTCAGCTGCCATTGATTGCGTTGCCATTGAATGGAAAGTATCTCAGTATCTCAGATTGTGTGTGTGTGTGTGTGTGTGTGCGCCTTGAATGAGCCAAATTGCAGGCCGTCTAATAGAGCCACGAGATTTGGCCCGGATTGTCCGCCTGACGGCTCCACAAAGCATCGAATTAAGGTTTCTTCTTTGGCAGAGACTATTTTCACCACAGAGACAATTGCATGAAGCTGATGCTATATTGAAAATCAAGGGAAACCGTAATCTCTCTCATCAGCTGACAAATTGTCATCTACTCCTTGTGTGTGTCGTTCGTTGATCAATTTCCAGAGAATGCTCTTCTGGGAATACGAGTATATAAAATTGCTTTGATTCTAGATGGAATCTTCGTTGCTCGTTCTTCGTGGATTAAGGTTTCAATTAAGGTTTAGCCATAATCCAAGGTTTTCCATTGGGTAGAACTTCTCCAAAAATATTTCTTTTCCATTAATTAATCAGTTGAATTTTCTTCGAATTTCTCTTTGCCATTTGCTGTCCATTCCTCATTGATCGAATTACCCATTGTTTTGGGCCAAGTGCAGCAGTCGATACTCCGGTTTCAATCGAAGGCAAATATTAACATTTTTCATTTGGGCAAAAGCTCGACAAAGGACACCAAATGGAGCGCAGGCAGTGGCAGTAGCAGCGGCAGTAAACAGAGAGAAGGGAGATAGTGAGATGAAAAAGAAAAGCCGAATAATTGTATAAAATGAGAAAACGAGCCACTAAAGAGACTGACGGCAGCCGCAGCCTTGAGCCCTTGAGTGGAGCCCGTGGAGGGGTGAAATGGGGCTGGGACTGGGACTGGGGGAAAAGCAGCCCTGCAAAAGAATTAAACTAATATTTATCAAAGAGATGAGCGAGACGTGCTTCAAGCTAAACAAAAGACGACAGCACATGCCGGCGCCAGTCGAGAGGAGAAATGAGGAATGGCACAGAAGACAGGAGACAGGAGCTTGGAGATGGAGATGGAGATTGGGGAGTCTGAGGAGGATTCAGATGAACAGGATGAACTGGATGCTGATCCCTGCGAGCAGAACGAGATGCAGCGTCATGGCTGTGTTTAGGAAAGTGACGCTGTCAAAATGCGAAATGAATGGACCTGCTCTCGTCGCTCTTGTCTCTCCCGAAAGCCGCCTCAAAGGCGGCTGTTGTCTGAGGACTGTACGATGCACGAGGTATCTCCAGGACTCTGAGAGGAGTCTCGCGAAAGTTGGCCCAACTTTATGCTAATTAGCAGCTGCTAACCAGCGTTAAAACTTTGCACTTAACAGGCGCGGCAGGCAGCCAGCCAGACATGTGCTCTAATGTTCTCCAACCTGGTATTGAAACGGGATTTACGGCCTCCTTGGCCCTTTTTTTCTTCTCAAATGAGATAAGTGCCGCATTTCGGACAGCTGGGCCACACAATGGACTCGATGAATATCTGAGACTCTTCTCCCCTCTCTCCTCTCCCTCTCTTATTGTATTTTTGAGTGCATTTTAAGCTGTCGCAGCTGCCTCTGCCTCTGACTCTCTGCTCTCCTACACAATGCTTTCCCCACTTGAAAAAACACCATTTATAAGCAGATATATACGAGTATATGTAGTGTATGTATGTACGTTTGGGTAATTGCATTGAAATGGGAAAATAAAACGGCTATAAATATGCCCATTGTGTGTGTGGGGGTCTGGGGGCTCCAGCAAGTGCGATTTCGGTGCCAACAATGCGCGCCATAAATTAACTAAATTGAAAACCGTTTTGGTGCAGGGCCACCCGGCTATACACCCCTCCTCCCCCCTCCCTCATCACTCTTCTATCACACATAGCTTCCATCAGGCACGAGCAACACTTTTATATTCATTACAGTTCATACAGAGAGCTCTGCTCTGCTCTATAGTGCACTGCAATAGTGCTGAAAATATGGTCTCTGGGCTATGGGGCAGTGGAGGGAACGAATTGAGCGCAGAGATACTTTTATGATGGATGGGCACTCGCTGTTTGTTCCTGCAGAGAATTGCCAAGTCATTTCGGGGATGTTGTTCCCGAAAGGGAAAACCGATTGTCCGCATACTCACATCCGGACCTCTCCACTTCTTGGATACCATTATAAAATAGTCCATTCAGTAAGCGGAAACAAAGCAAATAATTTATATATCTTCACAGTTTCTCCGCATGAAAAATAGTCACCTCTCAGCTCTAAGACTTGGAAGAAAAAACTGGAAGAACTGTATTGATTGATATCTACCCCACGCTATAGAGCATTTACGCGTCTGCTTTGTCCACGTTTTTCTGCATTTTCCGACCGTTCTTTACCCCCCCGCTGATGCGCTTTCCGCTGGCTGCGCACATAAATATGCAATAGAAACTTTTCTCACGTTTTTGATTGCAATTTTTTTTTGTGCAGCATCATAAATATTTAATGTTTACTTTCGCTGGAGCTTCATTTTTATTTCCCGCTTATTTCCGGCCAGACCCAGCAACAGAGATCGCTGCACACTTGTCCGGAAAATGCAGTTGAAGGGGCGGCAGGCCGCCTTCTTGATTGCTTTTGGTACATAAAAGACTGCTACAAAGTGCCGAGTGGTGCGGTGCCCCGTTTTAATGGCCTTATTAATATAAAGATGGATAAGTCACTGCTTGTGACCGAAAACCCACACGATGCACTTCATTAACTTAATTAAAAACTTGGCGACAGCACCACAAACGACACGGCACACGTGAAGGGCGCACAGATGTTGCAACATGCAGGAGATCCCGCTCGGGCTCGGGCTCGTGCTTGTGTAAGTGCAGCAGCGGAAACCGCAAAGCGAGTCAATTCCAGCTGAGTGCAAATAATGCGTTCGCTCTCACAGATCCACGCTCGACTCCCTGCGACATTCATAACGGTGGCTGCCACACACGAAGCGCAAACTCAATTAAAAACTGTCGAGCTGTTGCCGCCACGCTGCATTTTCACCCGCTGACTGGAGTTGATTGTCATTATCATACACAGTGATACATTCTCCACAATTCTCTATTTATCTTGCCTTTTCTCTCGTTACTTCTCAGTATCCCTCTCTCTCTTTTGTTCTCATTCTCCATCTCTGTAAAAGGTGGAAAAAGCATTCCCATTGCAGAGCCTCGGGTTCCTTTTATTCTGGCTTTCCTCAGTACTTAACGCCGCATGTAAATGCATTTGTTTGCTGCTGCATCCAGCAGCTGTTCATTTCTTTCATTTGGGATTTCTAATTCCTCTTTGCCTGCCTCCGGACTTAATGGGATTTTAAATGGAGTTTTCATTAATAAATTAGCAGTCTTTCCATGCCTGAAATTACCAGCAGTCCTCACATAATTCGTAGACTGAAAGGCCACTCGTTTAGTTTCATAAATGTGCTTCAGGAATCAGTCATTTGACTTCTCTCAGACTTCTCGCAATGTTCTCAAATCTCGGTCTCGTGCTCCCAGTTCTCTCTAATGCAAAATAGAGCATCCAAAGACACTAAGAACTGAGTGATTGAGGTTGTTGTCTGGCTGTCTGACTATCTAGGGAAGCTGCTGCTGCATGTTTGGAATTTTTATGTTGTGTGTGCAACTGGGTGGCACTCATCGGTTCTAGTCTGCTGCACTGTGCTGTGTTCGGTGTTCGACTGCAGCCAAGGCCTGGCTACAATGTCTCAAATGCAGCTAAGCATGACGTTGATGAAGCGCATGCAACAGCTCAACTTAGTTGAAGGGGCATGTTGCAGGTTGCCAGTGCCGTTGCTGTTGCTGTTGTTGCTGCCACCTAAATTTGTTGCTGACAATTTCTTGTTAGCGCTCGCTGTTCATGTTGTGGCTTCGCGCTTTCTGTGTGCGTGCGTGTGTCTGTCTGTCAGTGTTCTAGACGATAAATTTTCAATTTTCTAACTTGCCACAGAGTGCGTTCGTATGTGTGTGTGTGTGTGGGTGTGGGTGTGCGGCAGCCTTTCAGCGTTTCCGCCTGTTTAGCCACCGTTGAACGCAGCACAACATGGCGTATGATTGATGCCGTCTCAAGCAGACACACGACGGCGGCAGACAGTGGAAGGTGGGCTTATTATATTTACATAAAAAACCAGGAAGAATACCCCTTCGAGCCGAAGCGTTTGATGCCCTTACATATGAAGAGTTTCCGACAATCTGCGCGCGGATTTCAGAGATCACAGAACCCTCTGGAAGGGCATGAAAGGGTGTAGTGTGGGGATTTCTATACACTGTCTGGATGTCTGGGGTTGTGATAGAGTGCCTCCAGGCATAAGCCAGCCTCAACTCTCATTATGCGCTAAGGTTCTTTAATTACTTACACACACCTCATAACTTATCTCATTCATTGCAGGCAAGGTGTTGAGGAGGTCTAAAGAGGTCTAAGCCCTAAAGAGGGATACGAGTACTCGTACGACGAGAAGGAAACGGACACGGAGTAGCAGAAGGAGAAGGAGAAAGGGTGAGTAAATGCGAAAGGGAAATGAGAGCATGCGAAGTACAGGATTAGCAGTGAAAGGATATCCTTAGCCGACATCATCGTAGAAGGAATTTAATATCGAAATTATTGCGAGGATACGAATGCACTCGCCCCACTCCACTCGCTAGAAAACAATTCAATTAAGAGACAAAGTTATCCGACAGCCATATAAAAAGATTTTATGACTCACTCCCAGGATCATGGCCAAGACCAACTCCCCGTTTCCCCAAAGCTGCATCTGAGTCTGATGCTGATGCTGACGCTGGCTAGCAATCTCATAAAAGTCGGGACAGGACACGGATATTGAGTGGAAAATTGTTGGGGGGCCAGATGCACTTTGCTTCGATGCAGCAACTGCAGCAGCAGCAGCAGAAGCTGCTCCAACAGATTGCATTAGATTAGAGCAGCAATGGAGGCAGGATGTGCTTTGTATCTGCAGTGAAAGAACTCGTTCATTCATTCCCCTGTATCTGAGCCACAATCAAATCAATTGAGACTTGGCGAGTTCTGAAACTGATTGAAATGCGAGACTGTGCCGCAGGAAAAAATCCAGCATGTTGGCAATTGGCCAACAATTAGCTGGGCCAAAGAGTAACACGAGCCGGCCTGCCACACAATGGGGCATCGGGACAAAAGGCTCTTTTTGTGACTGAAATGTTTCCGCGAATAAATGCGAAATGGTACGAAATGGTTTTTATGATGATGTCACAGCGCGCCAGAAAATAATTTTAAAACCCAATAAATTGTCCAGAAAAACACAAAGCAACAAAATGAGCTATAAAATGGAAGAGACAACAACGGGAGCAGCAAACATTTGACTTGACAAAACGAACGAGCATTTATGTGGCCTGGCATGGCATATCGAAGAAAGGAACGCAACGGAACGGAACGAAACGAACATAAATTCCTTGGGTCTCCTGGCCCAGGGAATCATCGGCTTTTTCCCCCCCAAAAAAACATAAATAATCAAATGAAAATAACAAAAGACGCAAACAAAATATGTAAATGTTTGCTTCTGTCGACTGCAAATGGCAAGAGCAGCGCAAAAGCGTATTTGCAGGCAGGAAGGACCCGGAATTTATGGAAAACTCAATGCTTTATTACATCGCACACGCACACAGGCAAGCAAATTCGTGTACCTGATACATATGTACATACGTACATGTGTATATGCAAATCATATCACTCATATGCCCACGTGAACTTTAAATGCAAAGGCATTATCAAAAATGAAACACCAGCGAGAATGTCAGGCCAGAAAAAACATCATGATGGGCTCGCTGTACGTGTAAGAGGGGATGGCAGAGGGTCTCCAAAGATAAGCAAATTCCTTTACTCTCTCTCAGTCACTCTCTCTTCTTTCTACACATGTTTTGTGCACAAATTTTATTATGCACACAAATAAACAAGCGCACGCACACTGAAGCACAGGTACACCCATCAGACACTTCCTGTAGCGCGTACATATGGCAGCCATTTTACATGAACAGAACAGTTGTGTTATACAACACTGAAAAAAAATGAAATTAATGGCAAGCACTAAGCACTTTTGTGGCTCACTTGACCTTGACACACACATCTTCCACTTGAAGAAATTAATGGACTAGCACTAACAATTCTCAGTGCTCCAAAATAGGAAGCAACCTCTGGAAGCCCACACTTTTTGTGGGACAGTGTAAGCGCGCTGGCAAAAAATATATGATTCGAAATCAACGCATTCATTATTTACAGCCATGCCAACGCTGCGCACAACGAGAAAAGGAAAATGGGAAAAGTGTAAGGGAATGTAAGCCAGCAGCAGCTTGACACATAAACATCAAGAGCGAAAGAATCTGGTGTTGGTGCTACCCTCTGCCACAAATTCGACAGCCTGCCCCTTGCCTCAAGCCTCAAGCCTCACGCCTCAAACCTCCAGCTGAAAGCCAACCTGCCACCGAAAGGGGCGCCAATGTCGACAGCGGCAATTTAAAATTGCTGGCTTTTTAACTCGCATCCATTTACAGCAATTTGGTGTGCTCTCGAGGCGTGTGTCAGACAGCAGTGTGTCCCGTCCGTCCCCCGTGTGATGTGTCAGGTTGGAATTACATGAGGCACTTGGAGCCTGCCATGGAGCCATGGCATATAAATAAGCAGAAAACGGAAACGAAAACGAAAAACTTGAAGGCAAAATTGAAACCAAAGCCGTCATGAGAAATCAAATTTTATGACTTTGTAATTGAAATTCGCTCACGAAGCATATGAAATGAGTTACGCATACGACCCATGGACCCATGGAACCATGGACGGCACAGATTTCTCAGCACCAGCACTACACTTGGTTATGATATGACCAACTTTTGGATTGAAAATTTGCTTGTTTGAAGAAGACGCCCTGCCACAAACGACTGGTAGATTCGGTGGCATAATTTGCCAGAAGGAGGAAAACATTTTCCGAGGGGAGTCTGCCTTGCGATGCACATAAGAAACATTTTACCTGCAGTGTCTAAAGGCTGCTTACATCAAAGAAAATAAGTGGCACCTGTAGCGTTTGGAAGATAGAGACCGGAATGGTCTGAGCAACTGAGAAGCAGGTATCTCATTATTCAGAGACTGCACCACCCTTAGTGGCTTTTATTTCCCATGGATTTATTTATATATACCTATTATATCCCTCAGTGAGTCACTTGTTTCGTGACTTTCGAGTCTCAGCCGCAAATCTGCTCAGCTTTAAAAATTCTATCTGGTAAAAAGAGCAAAAGAAAGAAAAGCTTAAGTGCCGGCGCCAAGCCAACCCCAAACCACAGCAAAGGAGTGGCAATGTAGCAGACTGCAGAGTGGCAGAGAGGCAGTGGAGGAGCAGGTCCGCAGCAGACCATAAACTGCAACCATCAACTGCATTGCATGCCCCCTTTTTCGAGTGGCTGTTGGGCTGCTGATGCTGCTGTGAGGCATGCGGGCATGGGGCATGGGGTATGAAACAATTGTTGGGGATATCTGAATCTGGGGAAAATTAAGTTTACGCTCGCTGATTTTAAAAAGCACTTTATATTTTTGGGGAGCAGCGAAAACTTGAGCTCGAGGATTTGCAAGCGTCTGCGCAGCCATAAAATATATTTTGTGTTAACTGAAAGGAAAACCATGAATTGGCTAGTAAATCCTCTGCTCCTCCTCTCCGCAGAACTTAATAATGCAGAAGGAGACTGGCAATCCGTGCTCATTCCAATTCCGCCGCAGTAAATAGTTTGCAAGAGCAGTCGGGAATCAGGACAGGGACTCCGCATCAGGCACCGCATCTGCAAATAGTTTGCCCAACAAATTTCAGACTCCAGAACTAAAATTATGCTTGTTGTGTAACAGTTCTACTCGCGACAAGAAATCGGAGGCTCCTGTCAGCCCTCCCTGTCAGCGGCGTCGGGCTACTGCGGCAAACCTCAAGACGATGCCGCAGACAGGCTGGGCTGGGCTGCTGGAAAAGTATCTGAAAAGTTGTGCGCTGCGGGCTCAGCTCGTCTTGGGCTGGGAACGTATTAGGAATGTCAAATAGTGAGGCAGACGTGCGGTGGTGGCAATCAAAAGACGAACTGCCAGGTGGATTCGGTGTGGCAGGAAAAATAAAGAAAAATAAGGCTCATACAGGAGCTGGTACATAAATATATTAAAACCTATGAATATTTAGGCCCCTGTCGGCTTTGGCAATAACACAAACGACCAGCCAAAATGTGGGGGAATTTTAAGCCCTAGTCAAACATCTTTCCCCCCTGCTCACAATTCATAATTAAATTACATTATTTATGTCCTGTTGTCGGGAGAATTCATCCGAATGGAACTCCCGACTTGGCAACTGTCCCCCGAAGCTTAAAGCGGCTTACGATTTGTTATTTGCTGACCAAATAATTGGCCAGCTCTCGGGCCTCTGCCCGGGCCTGTCCCCGGCCATGTCAGACCCCTGCCAGGGACTGCCTGCTGTCCGCTTGATTAGCATAATTAACACTCAGTCCCAGCCCCATTTGAGTGCACACTCACGGAAATGCAGTCATGCGCATGGAAATCAATAGACAATTTCCCACCAGAGATGAAATTTTCCGAAATTCGTTGCGCTCGAAATAAAATGAAAACCATAATGATTAGAGCACACTGCTGCTCGGAGTTTAGTTATTATTATGCCATCCTATTATCCGATATCTAACCAATTTTCGTTGGCATATTTCCAAATGGCTCTGCTGTGGTTTGTGCGGCGATTGATACTGATTCTATCAGGGATGAGGTGTGATATAAATAATTATGGAAATATGATGGGAATAAAATTGAGATTTATCCCAGGCTCACCATCAACTGAAGTCTTAATCCTACACATCCTTTAGAGAGATGAACCATGCAGAGTCCACGCAGCTTTAGGGATTACACTTTAATCACTTGCACAATAGTTTTTATACCCGATACTCAAAATGAGTATTGAGGTATATTAGATTTGTGGTAAAAGTGGATGTGTGTAACGTCCAAAAGAATCGTTTCCGACCCCATAAAGTATATATATTCTTGATCAGCATCAATAGCCGAGTCGATTGAGCCATGTCTGTCTGTCCGTCTGTCCGTCTGTCCGTCCGTCCGTCTGTCCGTCCCCTTCAGCGCCTAGTGCTCAAAGACTATAGGAGCTAGAGCAACGATGTTTTGGATCCAGACTTCTGTGATATGTCACTGCTACAAAAATATTTCAAAACTTCGCCCCGCCCACTTCCGCCCCCACAAAGGACGAAAATCTGTGGCATCCACATTCTTAAAGATACGATAAAACCAAAAACGCAGAATCGTAGAGGATGACTATATGTTTTAGAATGTAAGATCTCAACCAGATCGTATAATTATTATAGCCAGAATCAAGAAAACAATTTCATTCTGTCTTGCTCTGTCTCTCTCTAACACACAGGTTTCATGGTCGGTTTTGCCAATTGCAAAATATGAGTTCAAGGATCTCAGAACCTATAAGAGCCAGAGCAACCAAATTTGGTATCCACACTCCTGTGATATCGGACCTTGACCGTTTTGTGTTCAAATTTCGCCACACCCCCTTCCGCCCCCGCAAAGCACGAAAATCTGGGGCATCCACAAATCTCAGAGACTATTAACGCTAGAGTAACCAAATTTGGTATCCGCACTTCTGTTAGATCTCACTATAAAACGTATATCTAAGAATTTCGCCCCACCCCCTTCCGCCCACACAAAGGACGAAAATCTGTTGCATCCACAATATTGCACATTCGAGAAAACTAAAAACGCAGAATCATAGATAACGACCATATCTATCAGATTGCTGAATCTGGACCAGATCAGATAATTTTTATAGCCAAAAGGAGCAAATCAATTCGCACTGGCTACGCAGCGCCCGACGTCACGCTCAGACTGATTTTCTGTCTCTCGCACGCACTCTTTGTCGTGTCGTTTAATATTAGCGGCGTCTGCCGGAGGAGAGCATACTGACTAAGTATCGGGTATAACTGTAGAGTTGCGGTGTCCGCAGCAACTCACAACGTTCCCCCTCGTTTAATGATGCAAATCCGCCATTTAATTCTTTTGTTTTAAATTTCACTGTAAATTTCGACTCTGGCAAAGAGGGTCACACCTGCAGCACAGGTGTGGCATCGTCTGGCCGTCTAGACACTTGCCCCCCATCTCCATTCTCCGCTCCGTCAGGCTCGATTGCCACTCAGCCGCATTCAATAAATTCTAAAACCTAGACACATGAGAGAGCGAAGCCTCTCAAAGCCAAACCAAATGCTTTTTAAAGCCAGTCCTCGATTGCGGTGGCAGCTTGAGCCCGGTTCGACGACCGTTTTTGCTGAGGTTCCAATGGAATTCAATTAGGAGAGAAATGTATAAATTTTACTCGTACTTGGGGTCGCGGTTCTACTTCGACTTCATCGTCTTCTAGGACTGCTGACCGCAAAGGAGGAGGATGCGGAGTAGCCGCAGTGAAAAAGAAATAAATAAAATTGCGAAACGGAAGCTGGCAACAAAAATGGCTACAACAATGGCAGGAGACGCCGCCTTTTAGCTGCCCTTTTGTTTATTTGTTTCGTATTTTCCAGAGCGTCAAGTGCTTGTGAGCGTGGGCTGCGGTTTTCCCAACGATTCAATAATCAAAAGAAGTATGAAAATTAATACAAAGGGACGCCAGTGCGGACGCCCAGCCGCCAGGATGACTCGTGGGAAATGAGGAAAATGCTTAGCGGAGTACACAAACCGAAGCGAAAATGGCCGTCGGGCCTTGAAATCGTTCGCGGTTCCTTCTGCTTCTCGCTTTATTTATTTTCGTCTTTCATTCTGCGTGTTTCATTGTTTAAAAATGGTTCCCTGGAAATTGTAACAACTGCGACCATCATTAGGGCGACATGTGCGTGCACGAGAGGAGCTGCGCCTTGGAGCTGCGACTGAGACAGATTTATTTTATGAGAATTTAAATTGAGAATTTAATACCGACCTGTTTGCACTTCATAAATACCAGCAAGTAATATTCTTTACGTTTCTCTCCACTCTTTGCAGGCATTCGGCAATCGCACAGAGATCCGCTTCACCCATAAATCTAACAGCCGGCATAGATATAGTGGAGTAATCCCCATAAAAGTCAATGTTCTGGGCGACATCAAGCGAAATCATTTAATAGGCAGCCGGCAGCTACGTTTTTATTAAGCATACGCCGCGTTGCCCAGCCAAAATCGGAGAAGGAGAAGGTAGAGGAGTACCCTGCCCCACATAAATTAGTAATCAAGCGACACAAAGGCCAAACGCTAAACGCCAGAGGCTGAGCTCTGGGAACTGCGAGCTGGGAGCTGGGAGCTGGGAACTGGTGGCTGGGGAGAAACTAATAAGAGACGACTTATTCTTATTGAAATTATGATTAATGACGGGAATATTGCACGACAACAGCGAAGGGTAAATCAAGGCATTGTGTGGCATTAGTTGTGCTTCATAATGATGAGCACAATGATCAAGATGATGATGATGAGCAGCAGCAGCAGCAGTAGCAGCAGATTAGTGCTGTATCGCCACCACCTGACGAATTGAAACCGCGCAATTCTGGAACACAAGGAACCCCGTTTGATGGCTTCGTCCGTGCCGGAGTGCGTTGCAGCCGCGGCTGCAGCGGCAGCCCGACGGCGACGCCATCAGAGCAACCACCGTACACTGATCTCCACCGCCACACTGACGCTGCTTATACTCTTCCTCAGCAGCTGGGTGGCCTATGCAGCGGCCAAGGCGGCTACCACGGCCACCCCACCACGGCTCGAGGAGAGCGGCACGGAGTCGGAGTCGGTCACGATTACGGACTTCAACAGCAGCAGCGCCTTTCTGGGAGCCGTGGCAGCCGCTTCGTCCTCGGCTTCAGTTTCAGCTTCGGCCTTCACCGCCACCACAGCGCTACCATACCCATACTCCTCAGTGTCGCTCAACAGCAGCCCCGTGGCGATCATAGCCCATCAGGGCATCACCAGCAGCATTACGGACAACAACACCACTTTGGGCCCGCTCTCGGACACCCCGTTGCTGATTGAGGAGTTCGCGGCCGGGGAGTTCGTCCTGCCCCCGCTGCAGTCTATTTTCGTGAGCCTCGTCCTGCTAATTGTGATCCTGGGCACAGTGGTGGGCAACGTCCTGGTCTGCATCGCCGTGTGCATGGTGCGGAAGCTGAGGCGCCCCTGCAATTACCTGCTCGTCTCCCTGGCCCTCTCTGACCTGTGCGTGGCTCTGCTGGTTATGCCCATGGCCCTGCTCTACGAGGTTCTGGAGAAGTGGAACTTCGGTCCGCTGCTCTGCGACATCTGGGTGTCCTTCGACGTACTCTGCTGCACCGCCTCGATCCTCAACCTGTGCGCCATCTCCGTGGACCGCTACCTGGCCATCACCAAGCCCCTGGAGTACGGCGTGAAGCGGACGCCCCGTCGGATGATGCTCTGTGTGATGGTTGTGTGGCTGGCCGCCGCCTGCATCTCGCTGCCGCCGCTGCTGATTCTGGGCAACGAGCACGAAGACGAGGACGGAATGCCCATCTGTACGGTGTGCCAGAACTTCGCATATCAGATCTATGCCACGCTGGGCTCCTTCTACATCCCGCTTTCCGTGATGTTGTTCGTCTACTACCAGATCTTCAGGGCTGCCCGTCGCATCGTCCTCGAGGAGAAGCGGGCCCAGACTCATCTCCAGAAGGCGCTCAACGGCAAGGGCTCACCCACTGCCGCCGATCCGCCGCTGGGCCACACGGAGCTGGTCAGCGGCAATGGACAGCGGCACAGCAGCGTGGGCAACACCTCCCTCACATACTCCACCTGTGGGGGACTCAGCAGCGGGGGCGGGGCCATCAGTGGCGGTCCTTCTGGGGGACATCACGGTGGCCACCATGGCAGCGGGGGCGGTGCGAGCGGCTCCACCGGACTCCTGGGGTCGCCGCACCACAAAAAGCTCCGCTTCCAGTTGGCGAAGGAGAAGAAGGCCTCCACCACGCTGGGCATCATAATGTCGGCCTTCACCGTCTGCTGGCTGCCCTTCTTCATCCTGGCCCTCATCCGGCCCTTCGAGACGATGCACGTGCCGCCCTCACTCTCCTCCCTCTTCCTGTGGCTGGGCTACGCCAACTCCCTGCTGAATCCCATCATCTACGCCACCCTCAACCGCGACTTCCGCAAGCCCTTCCAGGAGATCCTCTACTTCCGCTGCTCCAGCCTGAACACGATGATGCGCGAGAACTACTACCAGGATCAGTACGGGGAGCCGCCCTCGCAGCGGGTGATGTTGGGGGATGAGCGGCACGGAGCCAGAGAGAGTTTTCTCTAAGGGATAATGGACGCTCAAAGGCAGGGATGTCGTGTCACGGCATGGAGACTCTGCTACCGGGGACAAACGATGACATCTTTGCTCACTCACTCACTCAGAAAAATTTAGTCACACACATACACGCATATAAAAAGAGAGTATTTGTATGTAGTAGTGTTAGTAGTGCACCGCCCCCCTACATACGCATATGCATGTGGATATGGATATGCACGTGCATGTGTGCAGGTGCGAGATAACATATATGTAGACGACTCCTCTAAACGTAACTCGTTGTTGTAATTTTAAAAGGTAGAACTATAAGTATTCACACGTACACATACACACGGTTGTAACTGTGACAGGTTTCTACGGTTCCTTTTATGTTTCGAAAACAATCAGCACCGGAAATGAGCCACAATCGTTATCGAATCTATCTGATATCCTATCCTCCCTAGTTCCCCTAGTAGGCCACTCCCCAATCGCTAGAGATACTCAAAACAGAGCCAAAAATTAACCTAATTAATAATCTAGATACGTATCGATAACCTACTACGATATAATTATGTTCTGTGCAAGGACCCAAGCATTCTCTGTAAATACGGTTCAAGGGCTCTGTTTCTATACATAATAAACATATACGATTATACTATATATATTGTACGAGTGCTCAAGGGAGAACTACACTACCTATAATATTGTACTATATTTTGTAACTTTCTGCATTAGTCCTTCGTTGTATTTTGTATGAAAAAGTCACGCCTCTCTGTGATACCAAACATTAAGCATTATCGTACTCTTATGTTTAGATTGAAGAATCGAAGCTGCATCAGACGTAACGGAAGGGAATGGAACGGAACACACGCAACACCTACTTATACAAAGAAACATTTAGATATAGTCTCTACTAAGTGTGCATGTTTTTATTGTATATGATATGTAATGTATGTAATGATATTCACAAGAAACCAAACCAAAACCACAAGCGAAAGATAAACTATCAAAACTATTTACATACATACCACACCAAACCACACCCCTCCCGCACTCATGAGACGAAGCCATGACAAGAAACTAAGCTAAAGCCTAGATAATATTGCAGAACTAGAGTTCTCTATGAAAACTACAAACATAACATCAAATATTATAGTAACTATAACAAAACAAAACAAAAGCTTACCAAACTGCAGAACTGCATTTGAAAACTGTTTTCCAAAGAGCGCAGGTGCAGGTGCAGAAGTTAATGCATCAAATAAAAGGCAAACCGTATAAATGTAATTTAAACAACTCTCGTTTTCTTCTGTTCTGGACTCACTGCAATGTCATTCTTACTTCGTAGAAAGAGGTTTGTCTTCAGTGAAGTACAGTTGATTACTACGACTACGGGATACCTGGCAATAAGAAGTGGAAAATGTTCAATTTTAATCTTAGCCCCCAGCTGGTTAAAGTAGTACTTGTTAAAGATAGCTATCACTGTAGTGCCATCTGCATCGGCCTTCGTTTACACCCTCAAGAAACGAACATACCCTCCCTACTGCATACCTCTGGTCCAATTACTTGGCCTTCAAGTTACTCTAAATTGTCCCCTTTGTTAGTGAATTTTTTTCTTAAAAATCTGTCATTTATTGAAGCGGCGACAAAGTGCCACCAGCCTCCAGCCAGTGACTCATTGAATAGTATCTCACTGTCGAGCCATAGAATTTGAGCGCAATGGAAATTAAATTCTATGCCAGAATTCATAAAAAGCGACAACAGAAGAAGAATTGAATTCAAATTCAACAAGAGCATGGAAAATGGAAAATGTGAAATGGAAAATGCGAAGCGAAGCGAAGTGCAGCAGCTGGCGGCCGTAGTAAATGCAGAAGAATGTCAACCCAGTGGGAAATTTAACGGACAGCAAGTGGCTTTAACCCGAACACAAAAAGCGTCTATGGCAATGGCAGTGGCAATGGCAGTGGCAGAGGCAGACTCTTATTCTCCCATTCGAGTGTATTCTGTGCTCATTGAAAGTGACAAGTTGGGCAAACGTGCAGAATGCACGTTCCGGAAACGGAAGCTAAAGCAAAAGCTGGCGCCAACATGGCGAAAATATCAAAAGGCGAACGAGCAGAACTAACAAACATCTGTGGCGGATGGAGGAGCCATAGCCGTGTGGCGCTCTCCCATGCAAATATCTGCACATTTCACTATTTTTTTCTGGGGCACGGCACAGCATAGACATAGACATAAACAAGGCGAATGTTTCGGAGCGAAAGATCTGGGCGGGCAGCCACTTTTCTTAGAGATTCGCAGGATGTGGGGGAAAAAGCTCTTGAAAAAGGGTATGACAATGACAAAGTGATGCGGATCTGTCGGCGCCAGCAGCAGGGCGCTCCGGGCTGCTCCGGGCTGCTCCGGGCTCCTCCTGGCTGCCTGCTGATAAATGATGATTTTACGCCCGTACATGAGGGGATGCCATTTTATGAGCTCCAGCAGCCGAGCCAAAAAACACACCAAGCACAAGGCCACGCCTTCCATTCACCCACTCATCCACGGATGCAGGATGTGGATGTGGGATGTGAACAGGAGAATGCCTGTTTCAGTTAAGCGGATTTTTGCATTCAAATTCCAAGGGTAAAAAAAAGGAAAGCTGACGATTGCAGCAAAACTGTTGCAGCTCGAGCGAGGGCGAAAAGTCCGTTCTGCAGCTTTATGAGCGCTCTTTTCTATTAGTGTTTTTCGTGACACTAATGCGACGTTTATGAAACAACGGGACTCGTTGTCGGGGCTGCTGTCAGGGACAGCGTCCGTGTTTTAGAAAATGTCGCTTATGACATGTATCTGTAGTTGTCAGGCCCATAACCATGAAGTGTTAACAAGCATGTGCCACATAAATCAACATAGAGCCGGGACGGCTTTGGCAGACAGGGGACAGCGGAGAGGACCCTTTTCTGGACAGACCCACTGAAAATTGGGAAAGTCTGAAAAACAATAAAAGCAAAAGGCAGAGTGCCAGAGTGCCAGAGTGCGGCACGTAACAAAAAACCCCCAATTGAGCTCAATTTCCTGTGAGTGGCACTCTCCTCTGGAATGTTTCAGAGTGGAAAGGCCGCTAAAGTGACTCTACTTACGAGCAGAGTAGCTCCATTTGTCCGATAACGCAATCGAAAGTCGAAAATCGAAAATCAATAGCCCATCCCACGCATAATGGAGAGCAAATGTCAATGCTGTAAGGTAATAAGACAAATTTCCAAATGTATTTGCCGAACAGCAAACGAAATGAGCTCGAGTTTCAGCTATAAAGGCGAAAGACCATCCACAAATGACAATCAGATGGTGGTTGGAGGATGGTGGCCTCCTCCTAGAGGGATGTTAAATTTAATAAATATCAAAGTAGCATCTCGGGAAAATGGCAATCTAATATTTTGTGCGAGTATTCAATGACTCAAACAAAGAAATATGAAACCCAATCAGCTTAGAGTTGATGTATTGCTCAAGTGCTTTGAAGGAAACCAACCGCAAAGCATACACATTTTTCAAAGTTGAAAATCCACATTGCTACAGAAATATGTATGCCCAAGAATACGCAGCACCCACACCTTTGCAAATGTGTGAAAATGTATTCGAAACAAATTATGTAAATTATTTCAAGCCCTAAGAACTCCATTTCATCATGACGCGATAGGCATCTGCTCTGCAGCCCCGAGACCCATTTAGCCTCTCGCTCTGCCCATTTTTTCATTGTTGTAATTGTGGAAAATGTTTTATTAAATGCGGTCCTGCTGGACCGGTGTCACGTCACCCAGTCGAGCCAAGCCGAAAATGAAGAAAGTGCGGGAAAAGTGAGCTGAAATGTCTGGGAATTTGTACAAAATTAAGTTGATTAAATGGACTTAGCAGCGCGATTACACGCAAGGCTGGACGGGTCCTTAAGCGCCCTGCCCTGCCCTACCCTGCGTGCGGCCCTACTTTTGGGCTTGTCGTAGAACATTTTTCATTCTTTCGTCTAATTCATTGCCGTCACTGCTAGTGGTTCGGCTCCTATCCATTGACAGGAGCCCGTCCAGGGACGGACGACAGCAATGCGGCGAAACTTTGACCATCGAAATCTGGGGCAGAGTCCCGTGGGAGCAGTCGACTTTGGCTTCGTTAAATGTCGCATGATTAACGCTTTGCTCTAGAAGACAATTGATAAAGAATGGAACGGAAGGGCCAGCAGGATTTTGGGACGGGCTCCCAAGATGCTTTAAGCCCGTGTCGGGCTGCGCACAATGTACAATGGACCACGGACAATGCAGCTTTTCCTTGTGTAACAAGAGAAAAGAAAAGCTGCTTGGGAACCTGGATCAACTTAATGCGAGTAGAGTAGGGTATGGGCATGCAAGGAGTAGTTCTGTAAGTGTGCATTAGTTTCCCATTTCTCCAGAGCATTCAGCATTCGTCTGGGCTGTGTCTGCGCTTTTTGTTGGCCTTCCCTTCCTTCCTTCCTTGCTTCCTTGTTTCTTTCCGTCTTGACAATTAAGGTCAGTCTGTGCAGCTGCCATAGAGCAGCCAAGAGAAGCATTTAATGCAGGAATCACTTTGTTTTAGGACCCGTTGTGGCTCGGGGTGCCTCGCGTGGATGCTCCTTTGTTTTTTGTGTTAGCTCTGGTCGAAAAAAACAAAACAGAAATTGCGAAAAAAGAGGAAAAAACCACGCTGCGATGGCTGCTGCAAGCATTCCAAATGATTAATGTGCCGGATCCTGAACGGAACAGGAACAGAACAGGAGGAGCATTAATGGGCGGTCAGTGAGGCGTTCTCTCCGACAGCTAGTGGCTTCATTTTGTCGGTCCCACTCCATGGCTGCCTGCCAAGTCTCCCAGCCATGTCTTCACGTACATGCTAAAAAAGGCGAACAAAAGATTGCAGCACGTTTTGGCTCAAAAATCCCTGTTCCGTTTGGCAATCAGCGGCAGGCCCATAAATTAACTCGCCGCGCACCACGCTGCGTATGATTAATATTTAGTATTACACAATCTAATGGTAGACTCGTGAGCAATTTCCAGTGCTTTCCAGTGGATGTGCACCCAGTGTACGAGTACGATCTTAATTTCGGTGCCTCGCTTAAATCTTTATTAATATGCCAGGAGTCCGTCTCATCCGCGCGTCTGATGAAAAACGGTTGCCATCAGCATTAGCGACATCAAATTTGCCCGGGTGTCTTGCCCCTCAGAAGCACCAACGGCACAACTTCATTGATTTTGTGTGCGCAGAGTCCGGAGATTCCGTAGAGTGCGAACAGCTCCAGCCACATGCCATTTATGTTAATGATTACCCAGAATTGGCAGTGGAATCCGGCGAAATTGACGCCTATCTAGTGGTGGAGAGGAGGGGGAGCATGTGCCATCAATTACGGACAAGTTGATGTAGATCTCATTCGACAAAGCCAACATCATTTTCCGTTGGATTGGGGGAAGCTGAGGTGTGTTCAAGCGCACATAAAGCCCACTCTGTGATTTACTTCATGTATTCAATATCTCATAGTTTCATTCAAAGTTTGTTTGATTCAGTAATGAAAGTATAAATATCTATAACCATTTGTTAATTGTGAACCATCGAAAGAGACGACATTTCAATATGAGTCTAAGGCATGACCACTACGGAGGAATAGAATATTTCCAGGAAGCCGAAGCCCTCCCGCATCCACAACACGGGCCCGCTGACAAGATGGCTGATGACCATGGGGGTCATGGACATGACATGCCGATGGTCTTCCACGGTGGCTACAACGAGACCATCCTGTTCAAGTTTTGGCAATGCGACACCCGGCTGGCGTTGGCCTTCTCTTGCCTGAGCATCTTCATTTTGGCCATTCTCTACGAGGCTCTCAAGTTCTTCCGCGATTGGCTCTTCCGGAAACGCAAGCGGCGCATACAGGGGGGCTACGACAACTACAGTCCTTTCCGTAACCGTCCTTACAATTACTACGACTACTATCGGCAGCCACAGCCACAGATGCAGCCACATTTACAGCCACATCTACAGCCACGTCTACAGCCACAGCCACAGCTACAGCCACAGCCTCAGCTAACAGGTCGCATACAGACATATGTGTACCGACCGCCCCAGGTGCGCCGACCAGCGCAGACCCAATCTCCTGCCCCAACCGCAGCCCCAACCTCCATTACATACTTTTCGGATGGTGAGTCCATATCCACATTGGGTGACCTACCCACGTCCTCATCGAGTGATCAAGCCGTGCCGAGATTGGCCAGTAATCGTTCGGCAACAACGGATGCTCAAGCTATTCCCACATCGGACTTTGAAGCAGCGACCGCCTCGGACGACAAAAGCCCGAAGACCTCACTGATCTCTCAAGCCTGGAAAAAGATGGGCCTGGGCGCATCAAGGGCCTCCAGATCGGGTGGCCAAGGAACGTCGACATCGGCCGCCCAAGGTGTAGCTACAGCAAATGCGCATACGCACATTCGTCGGCCCGGTCCGCCGGGTCCATCCCGTCTTCTGGCAGCAGTGGAGAGCCAGGATACCGGCGAGTCTTTTACGTGCGATTTTTATCTGTCACCGCTGCATATTGCCCAGACCTTTCTTCACATGCTGCAGGTCCTGATCTCCTTCTTGCTGATGCTCGTCTTCATGAGCTTTAATGTTTGGCTCTGCCTCGCAGTGCTCCTCGGCGCGGGCTTGGGCTATTTCCTCTTCTTCCCCCTGAGCACTAGTGTCCAGGAGCACTGCAACTGAGGCAAGCGCCGAGTCCTGAAACCTGAGTCCATGTTCCATGTCCCGGCTAATGCGCATGCTAATGTATTTTTCTAATTAAAGCAAGTTGTTAAAATCATAACGGCTCGACGGGTCCTCGCTCCTCTACCTAATTGTTAATGTTTATGGCTCGTAAAACAATGGATGCAGCAGCGTCTTCCACATTGCCAGCCAGCTTGGTCCTGGCCTTCATGCTGGCTAACTAGGCGTATGCGTAACGCCTGGCCAGCGGGGCGTGGCGTGCGAGTGTGTTAGGAAGGCGAGGACAGCCAGGAGGCGTATCGCTCAGCATTTTTATGCGTTATTCTTGGATATTTTTGTATCTGCCACCCGAGTTTACGAGAGCACCCCCACATTTTGCTTGCCGAACCTCTGTGTGTGGTCTCCAGGTGAGGGCCTAGGATGCCGAGATGCTGGGGGATACTGACGTTTATTTGCCCCGTGTCTGGCATTTTCATTATGCCATAATTATGAGGGCGATAAAGCAGCGCCGTGTTTGCTTTTCGGCACATGAAAACGGTAAACAGAAATGGACGCCATTGTTGTCTGTCGTGTGTCGTCTGTCGGGTGCTTGCTCGTCGATTGCGCGCCCAGTTATCGGCGCTTCCACTTTCAATTAATATTTTAATAAGCAGCCTTCTTGCCGTTTGGCAGGCGGATAACGCAATTTGGCTTTACCACGCCCCGCTGCACACGAAGCAGAAAGCAGGCAACGGCACGGACTGACACAACAGCCGCAGAAGGTAAGCACGGCCACAGAGGAGGAGCAGCAGCAGGAGTCACACGGGAGCTGGCCAAGGCAAAAGCGGCTTTAATAATTCAGCCACACTCGTATATGGGTACCTGCGAGTCTTGACCAATGCGCAGGGCCTGCATGGCCAAGAGAGGGAACGGAAATGCGTCCATGCATAGCAATTTTACATAGAAGAAGAAGGTGGAGAAGCCTGCTGGACATGTGAGCAACGGCTGGCAGACCACAACTACAGTTTCAATTAAATAAGGATTGTGGTGGAGGAGGACGAGAAGGATGAGGGCGAGTAGTCGAGGCAGACACTAACTGAAGTTGGAGAGTAATTGGACAATTTTAAGTTGTATTTATTATACATATGTATAATATCTTAAAACATCTACAATTTATTTACCTCAAGGTTCTACAATAATATTGTGTTTAAACAAAGACAGAGCTGCACATTAGTTTTTTTCAACCAGTTTTTCTCTGCTCCAAAAAACATGCCTATTTTCTCCGAGTACGAAGTGTCTTGTTGATGCTGAAGCCCGTGTCGCGGTAGGCGGCCGGCATGTAGGCGTAGAAGATCTCGCCTGGCGGCGCGTCACACAGCGGCGAACGCATGGCGGAGAAGAACACTCGTCCCACTGACATGAGGGCCTCCACAAAGAGGTTCGTCTGGTGTTCTCGGAGGTGCTTGGAGAAGTTCTTGGAGGGCCGCTGACGCCGGGCGTTTGGCAGGCTGGGCGGCTTTACCAGCGGGTACTTCATGAGTTCATATAGGAGAGTCATGTGAAAATTGTTATGTAAATAGCTGCGCTTCCGCTCGGCCGGGGTGTAGCGCTTGCCGTAGCGCGAGCAGATCCACTCGAGGAGGTACGGCACGGAGTGAACGTTGGGCAGAGTGGGCAGGACATAGCGATGATCCTTTCCGACAGTGTCGAGTCCCTTTTTTAGCATTCTCTTCATCAGAAGGATATCCTCTGGGTCGTAGTACTGCTGGCCAAAGTTCAGGCGGCGTTCCTTCTTGAGCTCTGATTTGCGGTGCACCAATCGTTCGTATTCCTCATTGAAGATTTCTGTATCCTTGGCGAACACGCGCTTGGCTGCTCTGTCCACCAAATTGCTCACGGAGTCGTCTTCCTCTCTATTGAGGGCGGCGTTCAGGAACTCGCAGTCCTCGTCCAGGGCCTTCAAAAAAGCCGCCTTCAGCCTCAAGTTCTGGTCGTCCAAACGAGTGGCCTTCGAGGGTCCAAACAGCCGGCGATAGTTGAACTTGAAATCCGCAGCTTTTTGTGTTCCCACCTCAAACACCTTCATGCTGTCGCTGCAGCTTTGCGACTGAGGAGGAGAAGGAGCAGAAGGAGCATTCTCCTTGTCCCCATCACTGCTCAGCTTCTCATCCTCGTCGCCAAGCTTCAGAAACTGCATCAAGCTGCTGGGACGTCCAAGTCGCTTGCCCGTGCACGGCACTGGCAGACCGTTCTCCGGGTCGTACATCTCACAGCTCGCACAATCCATCGGCTCCAACTTGAAGCCTCGACTGCAGTGTGGGATCACAGGTTTCACTCCCTGTAGCAGTCTCACATGTGAAGAGCCATCGCCATCGCCATCCCCATCGCCACCACCACTGCCAGATGGTTTGCGTAGACACAAAATGTTCGCATTCATCGGTGCCCCATCGCAGGCGCAGCTGAACAGCTGCTTCCTGGTCGAGGCCTGGCGTGTCCTCGTCGCCATCTCATGGAACTGCGCCTGGCAGCAGGCGACCATCTGCTCCAGCTCGGAAATGACCTGCTTCCGTCGCCGCTGCTGTAGTCGGTTCGGGGCGGTGAGCAGCTCCTCGCACTGCTGCTTCTTCAGTGCCTCCAGCTGGACCTTCAGCGATTTCTCCATCTCTCTGATGCGCTGGTGGTGGGTGCACAAGGCCTCCACGTCATGGGCGGGGAGCTCGGCCGCGTCGAAGGAGGCAATGATGTTACGGATCTCCTCGTAGAGAATGGAGCGGGATATGCGGTGGGCGTCGCTAAAGACGTAGTGGCCGAACCAGCGGGATAAGAGCGGTGATTCGCCCGCCTCCCGGGGTGTTTCACCCAGCATAGCCGGACGGGCGGGAACTTCGGACATGATGTTCATAGTGGGCCGCCAGGGCCGGAAGGCTGAAGGCTCCTGGAAGTACGGCGATAGTGGACGTGTTAGATCCATCTTCTTTGGGTTCCGTTTCTCAGTCTCTGATCGACGGTCGTCAAGCCTTTGGCTCTGCTTCTGAAGGGGCTCCGCATTGACATTGGCCATGTCCGTTTGGGTGTCATTTGGAAGCGGCAGAACGCGATCCAGCTCCTGGAGGGTAGGGTACAGGTCCAGCCAGAAGATGGCCGACATGATGATCTGCTCGTTGACGTCATAGGCTCGACCGTGGGCCTCCGTCTTGTAGCACATCTCCATGAGGAACCAGAGAAAGGCCAGGTTGTTGCCCCTGCTCATGCGCATCAACTTTATCAGCGTCTTCTTGGACGGTCGGGGACGCAGCCCCATGACCTCCACCAAACGCCACGTTCGCCGAGTCGTCCATTGCTCCATGTCATCGCGCAGCGCATCGCTCATGGCCAGAGCTGCGTTCATCTGCGGTTTCGATAAGTTGCGATACCACCCGGCTTCCATACAGGCCAGCTCGCTATCGACTTCGGGTCCCAGGTGCTTTTGGATGTATCGAAGGGTTTGCAGCCCCTGGGGATCGCGATCACGACTCGAACATCGCTCAGATCTTCCTGGATCTTCCTTCATATTACGTGGAGATTGAATTTCGTCTTACTAAAAATGAGTGTTACTAAAACCGAAAACGAATCAATTGAAAAACTGAATATTTCAGTTTTGTGAAAGTGTTTGAAGTGTTTGGCAGTGCCTGCCAAAACTGTCTCATGCCCAAGTTTCCTTCTCCCTCCACTCAAAGATAAATGATTTGGCGCCAGTCCGAGTGACGTCTGTCCTTTCTCCCGCTCCCAGCCTCACACGGCTCCTGGTCCAACTCTGAATGTCCGTCCTTCCATCGTCCAAAATGCTATAAATTGCCCTCGTGTGCGAATGTCGCCTAAGTGTTTTCCTTCTATTCTATTCTTGTGCCGCACAGATTTTGGTGGGTGGAGGTGGAGGCGGTTGCGGAGTCTGAGTGTATCATTAATTTATTAGCAAGCCAAATCGGTATGTTTGTCCTTTCGCGCACGCTCGCTCTCACACGTGTTCCCCACGTGTCCTTTCGGTCGAGCAGGTCCTTCACAATTAGCTCCACTCCGGGTCTGGGTCCTGGTCGCTGTTTCCTTGCTGGTTCGTCTTTAGCGTCTTTGATATGCCATATAATTTATGACTTTCTACTGTCAATTAAATTCTTTAGAAAATGACAGTTTTGCCATTTGCCAACATTGTGATCCCCTGTTTTCGGTTCTATTTCGGTGCCGATGCCGGTGCCGGTTCCTAAGCAGGTCGAAATGATTTATGCACCGACGGGTTGACAGTTCGGGCCCTGCTTTGGCCACCATCTTTGTCGTCGTTCCCTTTCATGCTCATGTCCTTTGTCTTGTTCCTGTGTGATTGGAAGAGCTTTTCGGGCTAGTTTTCGGTCCTTTTTTCGTCCTCCGGCCACCTCCGGCACGTGCCCCACGCCTGCAGAGTTCTTTATGTTAATGACCCGAGCCGGCTTAGGCTCCTCTTCCTGCTCTGCCTCCTTTCTGGGAGGGTTCTGAGGCTGCTGCTGATGTGGCAATTGGCATGTGTTTCTTCTCATTTTGGGCCGGCTTTTCTTTCCTTTGGGCCAGCATGCCTTGGCGGATGCTAGATGTTAATAATAGATATGCTCGCATTGTCAGGTGAACTTATCGCATCGGTCATATATCAAGGAAATTAAAGTGGTTCTCCGGCACACTGAAGGAGTACGGTACGGGGTCTACGGGTTCCACGGGGCCTGGAAGCCTTTGACAAGTTTTCGTGTTTTCCAGTGTTTTCCTTTGGATTGCGTGACAGGCTGCGGGGCTTTTGGAATTGCTATAGTTACCATTACTTTTACTGTTACTTTTGCCACTACAGGTGCACCCACCCAGAACCAGGACACGACTGCCTGCCAGGACACACACACACCAAATGAATTTCACAAGATTTATGGCAGCTCATCCGTTATTGATGTCGCCGAAAAAAAATACGAATATATCCATACATAAATGGGGTTTTTTGTGCCTCCAACAGGGATTGAGGTGGACTTTTTCGGGGTTACGGGAACTACCATCAGATTTTTTAATTGCAGTTCGTTCTACTCGTACTCAAAAACTTTCATTTCTTTGCTGCCTTTTTTCACCTTGAATTCTAACGAAATTTCCAGCGGTTAAAGCAATCTGAAATGCACCTCGAGAACCACACTTTTATGGTCCAGACCACAAAAACACACATACGGAAAAATATCCGCAACAGCCTTCGCCCCCCACCACATCCTTTCTCGGGCTCGAGTCTGCGGCTTGGTCCTTTCCCAAATCAGATTTTCGTGCCTTTTGCGCCTGAACGCGTCCGCTGTTTTCCTTAACAATTTGCGCTCCAGTGAATCAGCAACTTCACCTAGATGTGCCACCAGCCACGAGCCACGAGCCACGAGGAGGAAGGTACGTACAGGAGATTTCCATTGAGGCTGGGAAATGCCGCAAGCCAGGCTTAGGCTAAGTCGTTTTGTGGGCGTTCGCTTTCTGGCTTTATGGCATCACGTGCGCCCAGCCCCCAGCCCCCAGCCCCCAGCCCCCAGACCGGGACTCGGGCTTGGATTATAAAGTATATGTGTGTACGTATGTAAAAATATGCATGGGATGTTTTGCTCGCGGCGCACTTAACTTATCTAGGAATGAATGGCTCGGCTGCTATTGCCAGAGGCCAAGCCAAAACCAAAACCTGAACCAAATCCAGAACCAGTCCAAGAACGTCATTGGTATTGAAGGAAAACTGTTGCTGGAAGTGCTTAGCACGTGTGTGTTTGTTTGTTTGTGTGAGAGAAGGGTGTGTGTGAAGTGAAGCCATCTTGACAACTTCCCATTATTCAGATACAACAGACTCCCCTCCCACACACAAACAGACACACACATACACGAAAACAGATGGAGATACAGATACTGAAGGCTGCGACTGTAAGAGTGAAAGCTTGTTCCTCGTTTTCCTGCGCATATTTTTTACCCCTTGGCGTACTTTAACGAGCTCCTAACTTTATGTTTGTTTGTCATGTAGACATTTTGTTTTTATTGGGGGGTTGCTTAAGTGAAACATTTTTAAAGCATACTTTGAGGCGTTGGAGGGTGCTCCCTGACTCCTGCTCTTGTTCTCGCCCCTCCGCTCAACAGTTTTTTTGGGGGCTAATGCGAGAAACCCCAAAAACACCATGGGTCCCCGGATCCCGGGGCCTGCTTTTTGCCTGCTTCTGTTTTTCTGCTTTTCTGTTTGCTGTTTGCTGTGTGCGCCATTTGTTTATAAATTTAATTTGTCTTAGGCAAAACCCTCTGACGACTTGTTGACTTATGGGGCCAAAGTTTTCCGTTCCGGTTTGTTGCTGCCAAATGTATTTTGCATACAATACAGACTCGTATTTATCCAAGATTTAATGCATGGCAACGCATTCTGAACAAGCCCCGGAGTAAATGGGAACTCATCCATTCCTGCATCCAGAATTTATGAAGCTTCCAGTACGACTTTACTATGTGTCTGTAGGAATACATTTCGGAGCGGAGCCAAATGCGAACAGAGCTTGGCCAACATACACAAATTGTGGCCATGCATCTGAGCCAAACAATGATTTGTAATATGCAAAATTCCTACTCTCTGCAGGATAACTATCACTTCGACCCCTATCCTTACTTGTGTGTCTGTGTGTGTATGTGTGAGAAGGGGACGTTTTTGTGACTTGGTATTTTATGCGTTATTGAATTTCACTTAAAGGCAACTCATGCTTGCTTATTTATACTCGGGCTCGTACTCGTACTCGTACTCGTATTCGCATTGTCTGTGTGTGCTCCAGTACACAAAATCGTACCAATATCACTTGAGTCGAGTTTGGGCCTTGACAGCCCTCCTCTTTGAGGGTTGGCCATGTTGTCGGAAAGTATTTTCTGGCATGTGGCTTGTCCATTGGGAGGACCAGCAACCGAGCATACTCGTATTCATATTTGAATGAGTTAAAAGGTAACTTACTCATAAATAGGTCAGGGGAAAACTTTTCAAAGACCCATTTCATTTGAAACTCTTCCATTTAGGGAAGTTTCCATAAACATTTTTCGCATACAATTGCGAGCAACAATCTGGAGATGGAAAAACTATCCTCCCTCCTATAAGCATGGTTCAAGTGCTGAGGTGTCGACGAAAGTTTGGACCAATTAGGAGAGCTTCCATTTCAGCTCAAGACTGCCAGAATATAAAATTACACATTACGCAATCACAAATTGTCCACATTTTTCAGGTGGTTGATACAATTTTTGGTCAACATAAAAGTTCACTTTATTTAGTTTTGGAGAGAAATCAGTTTTGTAGCATATGTACATACCTACTATATAATCACCAAGGGCATACGAGCGTATCTAGTTGGAGCATAGTTTTACCCAATTAAATGATAATTGTTATTAATTACAATGGACACCAGCACCAACACGAACACCTAAAACTACAGCAGATATAGCAACTAAAAACACATAAATGCAGCCACATCTACAGCCACCTCCACAGCAGCTACAGCTACAGTACTAGGAACTACCAAGGGCATACAAAATGTTCAAGCGTACCCGTGCTTTTGAGCCAATTGAGCCAGAACAACAACTCCAGCTCCGACACCAAACACCTTAACTACAACAACAACAGAAACTAATAAAAGTACACCACTACCAAAGGGAGCAACTACAATACTGTATACTGGGAATCACCAAGGGCATATGAAATGCTAGAGCATAGTTTTGGGCCAATTGACAAAAGCGTCAAACTGACACGACCGTGGCAGCACACACACACACTCTAAACAATTGCCAAACAAACACTCGCCCTCACACGCAGGAATACACCCACACAGATAGTAACACTACAACGTGCGAGAGAGTGTGTGGGAGAGTGGATGGGCGCCAAAAGGTATGCTAGCATCGGCAGACGGTCGGCACTAACTGAAATTAAACATGAAAAATGCAGCACCAACGAACAGATAGAGGTGGGTTGTACTGGCAGATGTAACTGCCAGAAGTTGTATCTGTTTGCCACTGAAAAATACTAGCAACTAGCAGCCTAAACATGCAGCCCCATGCGCAGGCAAAGGCGCATCCACATCCACATCCACATCTACAGGCGGTGCTGATGGTTCCGAATATGGTATATGGTAAATTATGCAGCACGCCAAATTTGAAATGCAAACAAAGACCAGGCTTCTCCTGGTTTTCGCATCCCATCCCATATGGCTCATTCAGAGGATTGAATGATGAGAATGGGCTCGCTGCATTCCGTTCCCGGAAACGAATTCGCCACCTAAATAATTGAGTAAATCTCCGGGAGCAGCCAAGGTTTCATGGAACAAAGTACACAGTCATCTCCAGAGATTTTTCTTGGGAAAACAACAATTGGAAAGCCAGTTCTGCTGAAAACCCGGACTTGGCAGCATGAAATGTTGTATGTCGTCACGTTGGGAACACTCCATTAAGCTAGTCAGTAGTATGCATCGGGCAGTCAAAAAGATTGGCCAACAACAGAAATAAAAGCCACTGGCGGTCATTTCTCGTTACAAAATACGAAAATGCAAATTATGAGTGCCATCAGGGGAAGATTGCCGGCAAAGTGCTCCCAGGAACGACTGCTGATGCGCAGCTAATTGCCACCAAAATGCACATTAAAGCGCATTTCTCGGTCATAACCAGACCAATCCCAAAAACCAACCAGCCATCTCCTCACCATCTCTTTCTCTCTGGAGGTGCGCTCTTTTTCTGCTTTTTGTTCCCATTTCCGCTGCACACAATGTTGTATTTTATCATCCGGGTCTTGCCATCCTGGCATCCTGGTCATTCGCCCTCGGATTGCCTCCGTTCCGGCTGCTGTAATCAACTTGCTGAATTAGCATTATAAATGTGAAAATGTGGAAAGTTAGATAAACGCTGGGAGATGCAAGCTGGGAGATGGGAGCTGATCTATCCGCTGGGATGGGGCCATCCGCAAGTGACTCATTAGCAAGCACAGCGTGAACTGCACTTAATGTGCTCCGCTTGCAATTGCAATGGCAATTGTTTTTCGGAATTCCGCTCCTGTGGCTGCACTTCATTGTAGTGAGCGAGCGGTCTGGTGATCCGGGGATTTGGACCGCCGTTCCATACAACCGCAGTAGCAGCTAGAGCTCTGTGTCTCTCGCTCTCGGACAATAGATACATAAATAAGAAGCTGACAAAGAAGCAGGAGCAGGAGCAGCTGCAACGGAGGACAATGTCAACGAACAGACATGCAAATTCCAGCAGAAAACAACTGAAACTCGTAAAAGAAGAAACCCAGATAACCTCAACTTTGCTACTTTGTGAGCGAAATGTAAAACAGAAGCGATATAAGCATCCACAAGGAGCATGGTGGAAGGAGAGAGGGATGAGGGTGCTGGCAGTATTGATGTGTGGCACTCTCCATAGGCCATAAGCAACTTCTCAGACTTACAGCTGCCACTCCACTCCACACGAATGCTATGCTGTTCACTTTGTAGCAGCTCTGCCTGATCCCAGATGAACAAATGGCTCTTCAACAAAAAGCAAGAGTTTCCAGAGCAGAGCAGAGCCAGAGAAAGAGCCAAATAGGTGACTAAAAGAATGCAACCTAGTGAGCCGCAAGCACAGCCACAGAACAGAACAGAGTCTGAAGCTAAAACTTAAGAAATCCTGGCAAGGGAATGCAGAGTCCTTCACTGACTTTGCTTTGTTGCAGAAGCACACAGCGTGCAGCACAGCGGCATGTGTCAAAGGGAGACGAGACGAGACGGAGGCAGACCCAGGAGCACTGGAAAACATTTACGCCTCCGTCTGTGTGGTGCGTGGTGGCCGACAACGAGAACGACAACACCAACGACAACGGAAGTGCTCGCTAAATTGCAGAGGACCATGGGAGCAGCGTAGGCTTTAAAAAGGTCACAACTTGGTTAGCGTGACATGCTCGAGCTGCCACTGCCACTGCTCTGCGACTGCTCGACTACAAGCAAACATACGAGCTGCACTTGAACGCCTTCCTGGCGCACGTTGCGTATACGTGATGTTTGCTTTGTTATAGCATAGAAGGAGACGGAGAAGGAGGCTGGAAGCTACGCCAGGGGGGAGTGAAATAAGGATTTTGATTGTATTCGTAGATCCGTCTATCAATTTATTTATCACTCAGTCCTCTCGGGGGAACTGTGACTGAAGAGTATTCACACATCGACCACTTATCCTTACACTTTGTTTAATGTTTGCTTAGCCTTGACCACTGCACAAAATGGTACTTAAATTATTTTAATGCATTTGAAGTTATTTCGACCCCTTTGTTGCCGTTCCGCCCTGCCCCAAATGACACACAAAAATATTTAACACGCCCGGCCGGTGATCCAGCAAACTTTTGTGGCACGCAGCTGGCAAGTGGCAAGAAAAGTCCGAGTCCGAGTCCCAGTCCCAGTCCGAGGGCTACAATAAAAGCAACATTGTTGCAATGAAATGTCCTGTCATACGTACGAAAGTGGCCGACTTGAGAGAATGTTGAACGCCTTCGCTTCGCCTTGGCCAAGTGAAAACAAGTTTTCGGAGCGAGTTGCCCCTTCATTCCTGCCCCTTGCCACATGCCACTGCTACAGCCACGTTCTTTTTTGCTTGCTTTCCCTTTGGCTAATGCCGGAAAATCGAAAGTGGCCGGGACAAGAAAGGACACATGTCCTTTGGCGAAATTTGTGCTGCTCTTAAAAGCATTTGTCTGCCGCAGCCACAAAAGATACTCCTCCTCCCCTACCCCTGCAAGCCCACCCTCTCGCAGTCAATTTTAAAAAGTGCCGCAGCATATAATGTGCTCTGCTTTGCTCTGCCTTTTGCGAGTAACTGCTTCCCGCGGATACACATAATGGCGGATGGCGGTTGTCGGTTGGAGGAGAAGCAAACACCCGAAGGACCCGCCGGATTATGTTATCCACACACACACAAACATAATTAGATTGCGGCTCCGTCGCAGCATTCAAAGCAAACCAAATTCAATTATGTCTGTATGTGACATTGCAATCCCTTGATGAAAGGTTCTGTTCTTCTTATACGCAGGACACGTCCAAGTGGAAGGATGAAATGCCACAAACCAGCAGCAATTTCCCTCCGTTTCAATTATGCAAAGCATCCATTGATGCATCAAATATTTTTAATGTCTTTAATTGCTACATCGACCATTCATCAGATAAAGAGTACAAATAGGGGAGAAACTATAGTTCAATGGGTCGATACTTTAGATACCCTCGAAGATCCAATGTATCTACGGAAGTGTTGATGATACCTACTGTGATTCGATCTTTCATCTATGGGAATGTGTGCAAAATAGACAGTATAGTCGGATACAAACATTTTCTCAGAATCATAATACCATCTACCATCAAGGGTGTAAAAAGTATGCATATGCCTTTATATGAGCAAATCAATTACGGCTCATGATTTTTTCAGTGGCTCACTTTACTCGTATGTAATTATGCAGCAACAACATCTATGGCCAGCTTAATTGCGCGGAATAAATTATGGATTATTGATTTAGTTACTGGAGAGCGGACAGGGCGGGCAGGAGAGCAGGAGAGCAAGCGGAGGCACTGTAATTGAAATGTACGTGACTCAGATCCGGGGATCGGGGGATTGGCTGGCCGGATGGCAGAAGCAGGAGATCTGGCCCCAGAGTGCACTCAAGTGCAGAGTTATGCCACTGACTAGAAAACTGCCAACAGACAACAAACAGAACAGCAAAACGGAGGACAGACACTCGCGGAATGCGAAATGAGTCAGGACGGAGCAGGAGCCCCTGCTGTTGGCCACCCCTCTGTTCAGCCATGTTGTTTGCGGCTTAATGCATCGAATGAGAGAGAGAGAGAGAGAGAGCAGCAGAGCAACAACAAAACAAAAGTCCAGCGCTGAAATTTGCCATAAATACGGAAGTGTGCGACTTACTTGAAACTTTTGCTGCTGCTGCACGAGGATACAAAGAGTCAACCCACATTCAGAGTGGTTCTGCGGGGTCAGGGTGTGGACTGTCGGAGTGGCAGGAGCGCCAGGAGTGCCACGAGGTGGGTGTTGTGCTGGAGGTGGGCCTGCAAAAGTTTTGGCTTTTAAATGGCTTTTACTCTTTTGCCGTATGGCTCCCAGTGGCATAATAAAATACAAAGGTAAATCGAAGTAGAAGCAGCAGCAGCAGAAAAACTGCCTGCTCTTCACTCTCGTGCTGTGGTCGGTCACCTATAGAACGTAAAATTTCATGCGCTCCCCCAGATGAAGATGAAGACGAAGGAGACTTCAGGAGCAGCAACAGCAGCTCCTCTTCATAATCATCAGGTCTCAGCTGTAGAAAGAATCAACCGAGCCCAGGTTGGAGAAAAAGTTTCGGTCACCAAATTGTTATTAATTGAGCTTTATAGTTTTCCGAAAGAAACTTCGTTAAACATTTACTTACCATCACCGGGGCCTTCACCGTCACCGTCCCCTGGGGCAGCGCAGCGTTCGTAAATGTTAATAGAGTTTACTGAATAATGCAGCCATCGGGGAGACACGTTAATGGCGCTGCAGAACGGTGAGGGAATACTAACGAGATGAGTGGCGATGCCATGGCCGCCGATGAAGTAGGTCGTTGATGGTATTCTCTACTGGCAATATCATTTACGTAATAATTAAGACATCTGGTATATGCTAGTGGCACTAAAGGAGATACGAACTAAGTAGAAATCTAAGCAGTAGGTTCTTTAAAAGAAGAGGCACGAAGAAAGTACGACTGGAATCCGAGTATCTCTTGTGCCACTAACGAGATTCTCTTCTAGAGAGCAGACAGACGGACCTTCACAATGGCCAAGAACCAAAACTAATTTGAGATTGCCGTGCTGCAGACTTTCCCCCCTCCCACACGCACAGTGGGGGGCGTGCCCTAATCCTGACGAGCAATCCGCCCCGAGGTGCGTCCAATTTTTGGCGCCTGCATTAATCGAGTTTCTGTTTCCTTTACCTTTGTAAGTCCCCAACAATGGCCGCAGCCACAAAGGGCCGGGGCAGGACCTTCTATTAACCAGATGAAGGTTATTTCATTTGCTTTTAATTTAGTTCGGGGCCCGGCCAGAAGGGTTCCAAAGAAAACCAACTCAACTGAGCCTTTTGTTGCTCCTTCGGCTACCTGTTGCTACGGGCCGTCTGGCGGCTTGGCCTGGCTTAAATCGGAATGTAATCCCTTCTGATTTCTTAATACCCGACGTCCCACATAAGCACATACACACCCTCACACACACAAAAACGGACTAATTTTGTAATGCCCCAACATACCAGCAAGGTATGTACAGATGTCCTGACTGCGGACAATGGGCCCCGGCAAGGACACAATTTGTTTCGTACTCGTTTCTCTGTCTGCAAATGCGTGTGTGCGAATGAGAGTGCAACTTAGTCGAAATGCGTATACAATAGCAAATGGCTGTAGCTATAGCTGGAAACAATAGAGTCCCCTGCCCAGATGCTGCCTCATTAATCGGCTCTAATTAGGCGTGCCCCGGATGCTGTCGGACTTCCTGTCGAACGCATCCTGGCAGGCGTCTAAATGGCCACTGGAGCCATCACAATCAATTAGACAGAAAGAAGCAATTCATTGTTAGCTATCCCGCCAAATTACGCATACGCACTGTGAGGCTTTGTGCTTTAAGATCTCGATTGGCGGCAGGCCAAAAATTCGCACAAATCAAAAAAGATCAATGGCTACGTCCTGGACCAGAACATTTCGCATTGGCAGTTCCTGTTTTTGCACGGTTTGGCTTGTGAATTGAACCGAGACCCGTGTGTGTGATGGCCCCCGTCCGCATCAAAGGAGTGATAAAAGGCATTGGCTTGGTTGCGGCCAGAGCCCCACCATGTTCGTGATGGGAACTGGACAACACTTTGGGTACGAGAAGCGATTGCATCCGCTGGAGCATGGCCGTTACCATTGCCATGGCTCTAGGTCCGAGGCCTGCCCGAAGGCTGGCATTAGGCGGGAGAGCTGGTTTGGCAGCCGCAATTTACCCAGTGGCCTCATCATCATCACTCAATGCTGCAGTTTTGGGGAATTTTGAGTGCCCAACTGTGTCGATAATCAATCAATGTGCCTGTTTCTCCTCCAGCCACGGCTTCCGTGCATCGGTGGAACATTCACTTAAGCCCTTTGGGCCTTCCTCTCGATGGCAATGGGGAACATACTCGTCGTATCCATGCAGCATCCTATGTGCTTGCCAGGTGCTTCCGCCTCGACGCCAAAGTTCGAAGCTTTGCTTAGTGGCAAACAAATAAACAGAACCGAACTGAACTGAAGACGAAGATGAAGAAGGGCTTTGTTTTTAGGCGGCTGGCAGCATCCAGCTTCCAGCTTCCATTGTGGCCTGGACTCCTGCCAAGAAATTGATTTATATTGTTCGGAAAGTTCTGTTTTCTCAAGCAGCAACTACTTCGGAGAGCACTTTGGCTGGTGGCGGCGGTGCTTTCATTGTTCAAGGACTTAATGAGCGAAACTTTCAGCTTTCAGATTTCAGCCAGCCATCAGCATGATTCATTTAGCATATCTGAAGATTCCAGAGCTCCAGCTCGTTGGTCATGGAGTACCCAAGTCTGTTTGAGTTTCAGCAAATATCTTGGCCTTCCATCGATATACACCGCACCGATGGACTAAGTTGCGATAATAGCACACAGATGTCAACGCTGTTTCACGAGTAGGAGTGCCATCGGTGTTGCATGCCACCGGGCTGTGGGTCTGCTGGAAGACGATAAAACATTTTAACGAAAAGTGCACCCAGGAAACGAAAAAATATGGCAGGCGATAAAGGGGAGCCACTTTCCGGTTCGAGCTCCTGCCAAGGACTGCAGCAATTTATTATGATCATTTTGAATAATTCATAAAATGCGGCCTCTGCAAGGGAGCTCCGTACTCCGTACTCCGTACTCCCGTACGCTGTGCTCGTAACTGTGGTAGTGCTGTTGCTGCTGGCCCCAAATGTAAAAAGGTCCTTCCAAGCCCAGCCACAGTCGCATGACAAGTTAAGCCACAAGGGGACAATATCACTTTGCCTTTGCGTTTGCTTTTGCCTTGCCACAAGGAGTGGCAGCAGAGAGAAAGCTAACAAGCAAAATATGTAACTAAATTTGTACTCCTCGTGCTCGGGCATGGGGTACGGGTACGTGTGTGGCATGCATCGTTTTTCATTCTACGGATTTATGATGAAGATGCTTTTAAAATGTTTCGACTGCGTTGCGATGCGAGGCGATGCCTGCCAGTGTCACTTTGGATTTTTCGGGGCCCGCAGGCAAGGCTTTTGCTTGGCCTTTTCCGCTTGCCTCATCCTTTGTCCTTTTGAGTGGCCAAATGCGAAGGGAAAGACATCAGGTGGAAGGATATACTATAGATAGAGAGGGGGAGAGAGAGTCTGTAACCTCCGTTGAAATCTAATTTGATGCCACCGCCCCCTGCCACAGCCACCACACATCCATCCTGCTCCCCAAAGGCAAGCCAAAATGGGTTTTAGCGTACGATTTGTGGTCACGAACCCAACCCCGAACCCAAAGCCAAAGCCAACTCCAGCGCCAAAACTATACACCTGTCGTGGACCAAGATACCAATCCGAATACCAATCTCCTCCTGCCCCACACAGTCGAAGTTGATTGTGCTGTTGGCTGCTCTTCTTTTCTGGCCAGCGGATTATGACCCTGATCTGGCCAGGTGCCGTTGCCGGTGCCGTTGCCGTTGCTGCCCCTGTCCGAGTAGATATGTGTATCATGTGTAGCTTTAGTTTCACTTTGCCAACTGCATGCCAATGCCGATGCGATGTCCTTCTTGCTGCATGCCACATCCGGCCTTGCCTCTGCCTCTGCACCTGCACCTGCACGACTGTGTGTTTGTTTGCTAACTTTCGGGTTACGCTTGGTTATTGGTTTATGGGTCTCATGTGGTTGTCTGCCCGGTGTGTCATTAATATCGTGTTTTTGCATTCCTGCATTCGAGGAGCTTTCCATTGCCCAGCTATTGCTGCAATCTGCCGGATAAAATGAAGATGAAGTGACGCGAGGATTGAACTTGCTCTAGCCTGCAAGTGGTTTGGATGGTTGAGGGCCATTTTAAACGGATACCCTTTATTCCAATATATTTGCATGGAATTAAACAATCGCTTGGGAATAGTTGTATAACTATTTAGACTTATTTCCGAATTTTAAGCTGCCAATTGACCTACAAGCCAACACAATTGGTATCTGCTGGATACAGGACTAATCGTAACTGCTGGAAGCCCCTTAAATGCGATTTTCAAGTGAAACAAATAAACCACGGCTTAAATATGCTTTTTAAAAGACTATAATGCGGCTTAAACTCTTTTAAATTTTTTAATATCTTTTCAGTGAATGGTATTAATGGTTCATACATGGTATACATATATGTAAATGATATAAATATATTGAAGCAAGTGCCCAATCTTGCACTTACATCAGAATCGATTAATATTTGCGCTGCAAATCGGAAGGATGGAGGTCCTCAATTGAGGACTCCTTGAATCTTTAATTGTGGCGCATGCCTACACATCCGAGGCATCCGACGATCTATAATTTAAAATATGAATCATAATATTTTGTAGTCTATTTATTTTGAAAACGATGATACAATTGTGAATTGTTTCTTCACCTTATCCGATCGATGAACTGATGTATCAAAAAGGATGCCAAATAAAATAAATGATCTTTTGACAGCACATATTGTCAGAATCATCATCTAGAAGCTGGTCGCAGTAAACTCTTAGAAAAATGCCAACTGGTACACATTGAACAACCACTGGAGTCAAACACAAACGAAGTCAGAGTTCAATCTTATTCAAATTGAATTTTGCACATCTTACGACGATGGGGGATTTGGCAAGGAATCCTGGCTCGCAGATCGCTGGGACCGCTGGGACCGCAAAAAAGAACGACCAGTGTCCAGAGTTCTGGGTTGGACACGGCAATCGGCACCTGGCCCAGACCGAGTTCATGCTATACCATATCCAGCCGGGCGTCTACTTCCGTGGCCGGTTCAAGGAACGATGCGAAGAGCGCGGCGTCAAAGGCTGGTTTACTTGCAACGCGAAGGCGCAGCAGGTGTTTGGCGTTATGGAAGGCCGGATCAAGGACATACTTAGCATTCGCGGTTGGGTCGAGGAGTCCTGCATCCTCCAGCCCTTTGAGGAGAAGACAGTTTTCTCAACTTTCACGCTCTGCACCCAGCCGGAGTTCACGGCCTTCTCTCTGCGTCTCAGTTTACCGGTGGATAAGAAAAATCGACCGGTGAGCCGAGTGTTGCCAAGAACCAGGAAAAATTAAGAAAATAATCTACGACAGGACGCGTAAGTAAAGCAGAGCTCGGCCTCAGCCTCGGCTCATCATTTTCTCTCCTCTATTTTATTTTAGCAGCGCTGCAATAAAGAAACGTAAATACATCCCATCCACAGTTTAGGAAGGCGATCTGAAAGGTAAACAGCTAAGAAGGCAACTGTGTTACAGCGATTATGGTTATAGATCTTTAATAGTACTTAATATGGTTCACGATAATAAAAACATATAAATGTACACAAAATCTTTGTTATTTTATATATATTTTATTAATTTTCCTACTTTTTGTATTGTTTTTTTTTTTTGTGCATTTTTATATTGATTTATTTTAATATTCATGTCTTTTCAGTCTCTTTTTTTTAACCCGTATGATCTTCGCCAACGTTCCCGCCCAACTTAGCGCCTCCTACCGCCGATAAGAACAAGCACTTAGAAAAAGTCGCTGGATGGCGGGCGAAGTCCAGTTGGAGTGGCGCCAGGTGTCTTTTGAGCTAGTTCCAAACAAAAGCGTCCCGTGGCGCTGTTGTGCAATTTGTTGGTCATTTCCGTCCCAGTACTTGCGGTGCTGTTAGGCGCGTTTCAGTTCGGTTCGGTTCAGTGGTTCCAGATAATAAATGAACCAGTTTAAATATTTGTTGGCGCGAAACTCAAACGAAGACTCTCCTCAAATTTTTAGACCGATCTACATATATAGAAAGTTAATATTACAAAAATCTTAAATTTTCATTTTGGTATCATATAGAGAAGCCAATAATATCATAACCTTGCCATTAGAATGATCGTCAAGGGCATCTCAAGCCCTGGCTCCCGGACCAACTCTTCCTTTCATGTTTAACGATGTATCTTATACTTGTTTTCCTCGCCTATTCTGGCTTATTCTTGCAGCTCCGAGACCACTCCACTCCATTCTGTTCGGTGAATGCTGCGTGGCGTGGCCCAAATTACATTAAAAATGCAAAAATTCATAAATTCATGACATGTCGCCGTTACTCCTCTGACTGTTACATACCCATACCCTTACCCATACCCCCAGCTCTCCATACTCTCTGCTTCTTTGAAAGGAAGTTATCTTGTTGCTGCTGTTGCTTCTGGTTGTTCCATTAGAGGAATTTCTCTTGGCCAAGTACACAACAAAATGGCGCATGCCAGGAGATGGCAAATGGTGGAGCACTCCCGCCACTTCCCCCTACATCAGTTCTCCTCCACCATTTGCCTGGGGTGTCCCTTAAAACGACTCGAGTTAATTATTCATGCAATGTCGTTGGCAGCACCAACCATCCAGCAGAAGGAGCAGCAGCAGCAGGCGAGGCAGGCAGCGCAGGACGACCCTTTTTAATATTTATGAACACAACCGATTCTCTAATTATAATTAGGAATTGAAAAGTTAGCACAAGGCACAGCAGCAACAGAAACAAGAGCAGTGGCAACAACAAAAACAACAAGGACAAAAAGCGAGTGGCACGCAACAAAAAGTTTGTGTGCACTGAATCATAATTAAAGGGGGGAGCACTGGAGTGGAGGCCGACCCTGTTCTTCTTGGTTCTTGGGGGTGATTCCATCTACTATGGGAAGGGGTGAAAACAGAACAGAACAGAACACCGGCAAAATGGCGCACACAATGGCATTTTAATGGGGGGCGCACTCGAGTCCTGCTCCTCCCACGGATTGGCTTGCGAAGGAACCTTAAAGATACTTTTCAAGTGTATCTTTGGCTGGCTTGCGATTGTTTCGAATATACGAGTAGTTTGTGTATATTTTTAGCTGGGAATGCCTTGATTGTACGATTGTGTCTTCTGTTCGGAAATGCCTCGAAGAGCCAGGAGGCAGGAACTCTGGCTTAGGTTAGATATTCCGTGCATGCTGCTGTCACTGAGGCGTGACTTGGAGTCCGGCAGCAGAGATTCAGCCTCCTCGGAGATCACGTTCCACTCGCTGGAGCGTGTCTCCAAACGATGCTCTACACAAATATATTGACATGTTTTAATATTTTGTTTGTTATCCCTGCAAACAGAAGGGGACTCCCTGAATTTGAATATCCATGGGATTAATCCCTGGAGCCGGCTTCTAATTACGCCTCCACACTCCCGTCCACAACTCATGAGAGTAATGAGGCAGTTCGCGGGGCGATTTGCTCCACGTCACGGCTGAATTTCACCCAAAAATTGAAAAAAAATCGCAGAGGAAACTCCAATTTCCCCCGGAATCTCCCAAATGGTGTCTGTTTGTGGATATTCGATCGTATTTCATACGAAACAATTGAGCGGAGGAGGCGTGTGGGGCTGGCAGGGCGTGAAATTGCTGCCAATTATCGGACGGGACCGGGACCGGGACTGAGACCAAAGCAGGGACGGAGAGCTCTTCATAATTTTCCTCTCGGCAGGCATCTCTGCGGCGGAACCTGCCATCCCAGTCAATCCACTCCACTTGATCATCATCTCCGCGCAATGCAATGGTGGAATGGGGGCCGCAGTGCTTCTGGAGCACTGATGATGAGCAGATTACGAGGGCGCGCATCTATTAATAGCGGGACAGGCGAGAGCAAACGAACCCATAAGTCAAATTGAACGGCAACAGTCCAAAAATGTAGAAACGTCTGCGCTCCTCCTCCGAGCTCCGCGCTCCGTCTTTGTCTGCTCTGTTTTTTAGGGCTTAAGTGGGCTTAGCTTCAACGACAAATGGTGCAACGTATCGTGTCCGTGTCCGAGTCCGTGCCCGTGTACCATGTCTCGTGTCCCGTGCTGGAACAGTTTCAGTTGCAACTGCCGCTGGCTGCCGAGTGCTGCATGCAACATGCAACGTGGGCTTAAGTAGGCTTAACTCTCGCTGCAGGGCCGCATTTTATTTTTGGCTGCCAAAGAAATTTCCACCATTGCGGCGCAGCATTCTTCTGTGGATCTTCGGAGGCTGATTTTCTCTTCATTTGCGTCAAGTTCAGCGAGGATTTCCATTGCTTTCTCTGCCTCTGCCTCTGCCACTGCCCTGTCACTCTCGCTTTTCTCCATTCGCGCCATTAAGTTAATGCCTCAAATGTCCTTGCCGTGGCACTCCTCTCACTCTCTCTCTCTCTGGTCTCCCTCCCTCCCTTTCCGCTGTCTCCGGCCAAATTAAAGTGTTTGCTGTGCAACATTTACATACGGCATGGCATTTGGCAAACATATGGCTGCGACTAAGTTCATTTATTTCGTGGCATCGTCTCCCCCCGCCTTTCCTGCAACACAGTGGCAACGCAATATCCATAAAATGCGAAGATAACCATAAGTCCTGTTTAAGTCGCTTGTTTTGTGGGGCAGCGGCAGGCACTGGGGGCACGTATGTGGAGGGGTGCATGAAAGTGCGTCCAGGCCCGTGCCCCACTCCTAATGACACCCCGTGCCCACCCTTGGCTCCCTCCCTTGGCTCATCTACATAGCAATAAAACAAGTAGGAAGGCCACCCCAGACATTCCGACTATTAGATACCCGCTAATCGGGTAGGGAGTCTCAGAATCGGTTCCCGAATCAGTTTTCGATATAAGAGAATTCCTCTCTCTCTTTTGCCAACGTTTCATGAATCCAATATACCCCTGTGCTCTGTGGCATACCACGTATAATAAAATTCGCTGGCATCTTTCCTTTTTCCAACTTTGTTTCGGTCGTGGCCCAACGGGCTGTGGATGCTGGGGAAAGGCATTAACCTAATTTTATATACATTTAATTTTATTTTATTTAATTCTAACACACACGCTGTTGAGAGATGGTGAGACAGGGGGTTGCAATATGAAGAGAGAGAGGGAGAGAGAGAGGGCGGGAGGGCGGGAGAGGTACTGTCTCATTGATGGAGAAATATCGAACTTTGTTTAGGGGTAGCTTTGGCAGAGAAATCCAATTTTTATGGCTAAATTGGTGTCTATTTATATTTCCTTTGCAAAGAATGTTTTTCACCGATTTAACAAGCCCCAATATCCTTCTGGGGGCAGTGCATCCCAAGTTTGTCAAGTGCTTTCGCGGACAGTCGGAAAGAGCAAACGAGCAAACAGATTTCTGAACGATATGCCAGGGCCAGCATCCATATCCAGTAGAGACCCAGCCATGGAGCCATCCTGGCAACCCTTGCCGCAACGCTGCCCCTCGAACCGCTCGACAATTTGTGCGGCGCTCGTGCGCATATTTCATAACTTTTCGCCTAAGCTGCCCCAAGATAAATGTGCACGAAATCTACACACAAATCGAAAGCTGCATGGCAACAGCAAAACAACAGCCACATGCGGACGGGGCAGGAGCGGGGACTGGGGCAGATGTGGGAGCGGGGGGCGGGGGGCGGTGACTGTGGCAAGTGTAACCAATTTAGAAGCGATTTTTGAATAACTCGACTTGCGAGAATTGTTCGTGCGCCGTTTAGACTTTCTGAACAAGATTTATGCAGCAAATGTGTTAACTTGTACATCATTTGATGGAGTTACAGGCCCTGCCGAGTCCTGCCCCATTCCGGAGGCCATCCTTGATCCTTTCTGTTCTGTTTGGTGGCTGCTGCCGACATGCAGGCAAAAGTTTTTTTATTTATGGCAATTGGATTTGTGAGTTATGTTTTGTGTATTTGGCCAACAACGAGGCAGATCTCTGGCTGGGACTGGGAGTACATGAAACTTAGCATTCCGAAAACTCTAATTTAAATGGTGGGTTCTGCGAGTGCTCCTGGGAGGACTGTCCTGCCTTATGCATGCTTTGGTCAGTTTTATTGTTTTCTTGGGTCCCGTCCCGGCTTTGTGATGAATTTGCATCTAAATCGAATGGTCCTGCAGGGGGATCCCGATCCCATTAAAAGGCGTACGAGAATGTCGCCGGGCGTGCGGTCGCATTGCATTTGCATAATCAGCTGAAGCCGGACTCAAGGGCTCAGTGGCCGGGCTTACAGCCGAGGCTGTATCCACCGCCGCCCTCCCAATTTAATTTTAAATATTTTTCTGCATTTGTCTCGTTTCTGTTTCTGTTTCCGTTTCCGAATGGAAAAGCATAATCGTTTGGATTACGGCAAAGAAACTAAAGAAAATGTCTCTCTCGCTTTCTGTGAATTTCGGATCAGTAAAGTGCATCCCAGGACTCCGTTTGGGAGAGAGCTGCTCCTGCCTCTGAGCCCGTGGAAGGTGGTACGACTACGAGTGGCATGTAGCATGCAGCATGCAGCATCCCCACAGAGAGCCTGCTCTGCCCTGCTGCATCTGCGAGTAACTTTTACATTTAAATTTTCATTAAGTATTCTGCATACGCATAAATAAACTTGAACGTGCTCGAAAGCACAGTTGAATGCAGCACACACACACACACACACACAGCCACACACAGATACCCCCAGTGTATCTGTGTGTGCGGTCCAAACTGACACAACAATCCCTTTGTTGTCCTGGTCCTCCGCCATTCAGCTGCAGGATGTGGCTGTGGATGGAGTTGTGTGAGGCTGGGGGTCCGGGGGCATCCATGCAGATTTTTGGTGGCCCAAACAAAAACATGAAAAGTTTGCAAAAATAAATTTATATTATGTTCATAAATTCATAGAGCCGCTGGCACAGCCAGAGGCTGGCTGTCCGGGCCAGGAGGCTTTGGCGGGCCATTACACCACTGTGGACACGGCACACACACAAAAACACATGGATACACGGATACGAGTCCTGGGGAATGGCCATGGATGTCCTGCCCCGTTTTTGATATGCAAATTTCAACAGCTGCCCCTCGTACACTCCTTCCACTCTTCCATTCCGGCTGCGTCAACACCGAAAATAACAGCCAATCAACTGTGGCAGGACACGGACGTAGGCGCGGCATGCGGCCTGTGCGGCCTGTGCGGCATGGCATGGCCTGGTCATGGCGTAACTCGCAGCAATCCTTTCAACATGTTGGCCAGGCTCTGGCTCTGGCTCTGCATCTGTCCCCCTGCCCCTGGCCCTGCCGCTGCCCCGGCCGGCTCTGCCTGAAGAGAGGCCATTAAAATCATCATACACCTTGGACAAAGGCTGGTGGCAGAATGCCAGGAGAGTGGCATTGGCAGGGGCAGGGACAGGGACAGAGGCAGGAACAGGACTGTGGCATGTTTGCTGTTTGCTATGTCCACACAAGGATAACCTGAACAGGAAAGCAGCCACTACGAAGACAATATACCCTTATCGGGGAATCATTCGATTATATTTGATTGATGGTAAGATAAAGCAGTTATTAGATACGGTAATCATTGGTTGGCTCTTGAAGAATGAGCATTCGAATGGATGGGTCTATCATACACGTGGATTCCAAAGATTCCACCATATTCCAAAGATGCTCTCCAATCTGGTCATACAGCTACTCAACTCCTTGGCCGGATAGTGCCACGATGCCATCGATAGTCCTGCTACTGCCATCTACTAGCCATCCTCCTCCAAAAGAGAGTCCTGCCTGGACCCGAGTGTCGACAATGTTGCCTCAAAAATATGGCCACCGCAGCACATTTCAGGTCTGTTGCTGCCTCCCGCTGCTGTCTCTGCTGCTGCCGCTGCCGCTGCTGGTGCTGCGTGCATTTATAAATTATGCTGAACATGTAAAGTGCCATTTTGAATATGAAATTTGATGCTTTTTTAAGCCCACCAGCCGGACCAGAACCCGGACCAGGACCACGGCTTCAGAGGGAGAGTGACGGAGTACGGACATCCCTTTTGTTGACTTTGGCATATTTTATGAGGGGCGGACGAGGCTGAAACTGTTTTCTCATATTTTAATTACTTGCAGAATGCAGTGCGCATTTTTCCCCATTTAACCATCTAATTTTGTGTCATCTATATTATTTTGCGGCACCAGCGCACGAGCAGCACCAGCAGATGCCACATTTGTACTCATTTGGGACGGAGGTAGGAGGCGAAGCGAGGCGACTGCAGCTAATGGAGAGTCATGGCATGCAATTCCTCTTAAGCCAAATTGCATTTTGGCCTACTGCTCGGCAGAGGGGACCTGGGAGAGTGAAGCGTGGAGAGGCAGAAGAAAAAAGCAGCGAAAAGGTCAGAAAATCAATCGGGCCGGGGCCGGCAGCAACTAATTCATTTAAATCTAGCCAAATCTGAGAAAATCCCTGGCAACGACCTTCGGGATTTTGAGATTTTACGAATGTCAACCGAATGCCGCAGCACCAAAAGCATCTCAAAGATGGCGCTGGGGGACTGCCGGACAGGGACATAGACACGGACACGGACACGGACCTGGACCCGTGCCGTGCCGTGCCCCTCCTCTTCGCCTTTCCCTCTTCCTCCGACAAGCATGGTCTGGGCCTTGTTAAGCTAAGCAAGCAAATCACCCGGACCCGGCGGCGGTCCCGAACCGACTCTTTGCAACGGCAACCCGTGTGAGCTCTTTGGCTGAAATAGTTGGCAACACCACATTAAACAATGATGCCACACACACACACCCCCACCCCCAAGTGGTAGAATGAGGGCGCAAGAGGGGTGTGCTGGAGAGTGAGAGGGAGAGAGATGGCTAGCTGTGCGTGCGTGAGAAAATGAGGGCACAGCAAAAGTCGCAGAACTTTAGCAATTTGAAGCTAATATGTTGACAATCCAGACGAGAGAGACACGCAACCAAGTCGCAGGACGAGGCGACGACACCGCCAGCGCCCAGTGGCACCATCACCATCCAGGGTTATGTGTATTTAAGTCACTGCCAAAGCCGCGTCCGCAATGAAGGAGGTCGGTCGGAGGTCCTGTAGCGGCCAAGAGTGCGTGCCAGTGATGAGGTTTGCTTAGGAAAACCTGTGACCCACGAGGAACGAAACTGTGACCACCGAGGAGCAAACTGTGATCTGTGTGACTGTGACTGTGAGCAGAGAACGACGTATTTCAATGGCAGCTAATGCAGAAGAAGATGCATTCGAGGAGCACTTAGATGGTTGTTGGAGGTATTGCGAGATACCACTTTTCCTTCCCATAATTCCCTCTGGAGATGTTCAGTGGGTTCTTCCTTGCTCATCTCTGGCGTGCAATCTTTTAATAACAAATTCCCAGTCCAGTCTTATGCTTTCTTTCACATATGAGTAACACAAAGCTCTAAAGGGAGAAAGGGAGAAATCCGGGGACAACTCGTAAAAAGTGGATTTTACTGCTTAACTCTCGCACATCAAATGAAACAAATGGAAAACGCACAGAGCACAGAGCACAGACCCATAGCCAGTGTCAGAGTCAGAGCCGGGGACACACGAGCTTTCCATATAAATTGCTGCGTTTTTTGCATAATAAAATAAAGTCAAATAAAATGCAATATTTTCCGCTGCATTTCATCTGCAACTGGCGCTGATGCTGCTGCTGCTGCTGATGCCGATGCTGTTTCCTCTGTGGCAGGTGCAGTCTGCACAAATCCCTTGCACAAAAGTCAGCAATCAAAACAGATTAAAATATGATTTGACAGCTCCGCAAACAAGTATATTTCATATATATAGATATAGATATTCATATCGCATACATGCCAGATGCCCAGATATCCCCAATCATAGAGTGCTCCATCCCGGCAAGCTGGAGCGCATCGATCCGCTGCGAGGTTCGATTTCTGTTTGGCATTTGCTATATTCGTACGAGTGTTCGTATTCGTACGAGTATTCGTAGTCGTACGAGTATTGTTTCCATATTTAAATAGAGCCCCTGCCCGTCAGGGCCATCAGCGTTGGGCTGGCATACTCGTATCTTCCGCCGTAAGCCTCCGATTGTTCGACTGCTGCGTGCATGGCATTTTTATCAAAGCGCCACATGCCACATGCAACAAGAGAGAAATGCCTATTAAAAATTTAAATCAATTTTCAATATGGATTTCGATACATCCGAATCGGCAACGAGAGCGCATTTCTTTGGCTGACACTTTTGTTTTATTATTGCAACGCATCGTGGGGCGGGGCGGGTGGGGCGGGAATTCAATTCCGGTTTAAGTTCATATCGGAAAGGGCATATGGCATATGGCACCAGGAGCTGTCATTGCTATCTGCTATCTTGGATAGCAGCGAATGGGATATTCATGGCTTTGCGTTTCATGTGGGTGGGGTGTGGGGTGTGGGGTGGTGGCCTCTCTCTGGCTTGCAGCAATTAACAGTTAATAAGAGCCGCGACTAAGCGGTCGCCGAGCGGGCCATCGGACCGACCGACCCCAAAGCAGATTTGTTGCAATTAGCCAGGCCGCAGCCGAATCGCAGGAGTGCCTAAGTCGCCAAAGCCCGGAATGGCAGGGCCATAATTAAATTATCATTAACGATGTCGGTTTAGTAAATCGACCTCTGTAGGCCGTTAGCAGGGGCACAGGAACAGCCAGTGGCATAGTCGTTGCGGAGAGGAGATGGGGGGGATCCATAGGCCCCTCGAGTGAAGCCTGGGTCTACGAACGGAATCGGGAGGACAGAGAATAGAGCATCCTTATGATATGATAACCCTGCATATACCAATCTCTCATTTTGCAGAATTTTCAGGCCTCTGAAAATCACAGATTTTTGGGTTTTTTCGACCAACAAATTGGCAATCGGAAATTGGAAAACATAAACCCAGCAAACCAAAACCGCCGCTAAATGCGACCCCCAAATGTAATTGTATTTGCACTTTCGGCGAGCACAACTGTACCTCTCGAATTGCAAATCCACGCACAAATGCAGGAGGGGCGTGGGGGCTGGGGGTGGTGCCTGAAGTGTGCTTAAATTCTCATTAGACGCATTAGTGGCGCTGACCAGCTGCCCAATGGAGGCGGCACAGCCTCCCTCTGTGGCCCACGGACCCTGCCTAAATTCAATAATAATAATTGATTGCTTATTACAAATACAGCAACCATGGGGGAGAGGGGCATTCGGCATTCGGCATTCGGCGTTGCATATGTGGCTCAAAATTTATGTGGCAGCAGAAAGGGGCTTCCATTTCGGTATTTGCTAATATTTACGCATTAGTTATATGCCGAGGGGCAGTGCCACATGTGTACATAGCCATAGACATGCCTCTAAGTCCCCCAGTAAATGGCCAACCACACCGCCGCCCACATGAGGCAGAGACAGACAGAGACAGGGAGAGGGAGACAGAGTTGGAGGAGCATCATTAAAATTTAATGTTTTCATTTCGGTTTTGTGCAACGCAGCACAAAATAATTTTAATTATTAACTTTATAATTATGCAAAATCACGCATTACATTAGAATCACTTTGTTATGCTGATTTGGTTTTGCGATTTGGTCGCTTTGAGTTGCCCCGAGCTCTGGTATTTCTCGGATTTCCATAATGCTGATAGGCATTCGGATCCCTTAAGTGCCCCTCCCCCGCACCCAGCAAGACTACGACGACAAGTGCTGCAACATTAATTAAACCCCAAGGAGTTCCATAACGATAACGATATTAAAGCAACGCCTGAAAAGCGTAGCGCCTGACGCGAATATGGGATACCCTTCCTCTCTCCAAAGAATTGCCATATGTTCAAAATATATTTGAAATATAGAAATGTCCCATGGAATTGTCCTCTTAGAGGTAGAGCTTCAACCATCTTCGGACGTCGATCTACTCCCACCCGAATGTACATATGTACATACATTGAAAAGTTAAAGACCCCTTTATTTTGTAGAATTTATTCCAGATTGCACTCTCTGAGGAACAGCACTGGGAAAGACCCACTCCGAGACTTGAGCAAATTCTCACCAAGATCTCACTAGTATAAAAGCAAAACAGCCAACCGATTCCGGCTCAGTACCATGAAAACCGCGATTCCAAAATGAGAGCTACATCGATACTCCGTCAAGCCACATTCGGGCTGCTGCTCTGCCACGTCTGCCAGGAAGCTGCCGCCGCCAACGCTGTGGTCCGATTCATCGAAGAAATACCCCGCAACGTTCTGATAATTATCGGAGCTATCGTACTGTCCACCGTCTGGCTGGGCTGCACCTACTTCATAACCAGCAGGCACCAGAAAGCACTGCAGTATTTGCAGCGGCAGCTCGACGAGCTCTGGCTGGTGCAGGCGAAGCCATCGGTCTGGCCACACGCCCCACTCATCCCGAATCCCAGGGACAAGGACGATAATCCGCCGGAGTATATTCCCCCAAAGAATCCACAGGAGAATGCTCAGGGGAAGCTGGATAACTCTCTATAAATAGATCTGAGTATATCCTCTTTTCATCAAGTTTCACCCAAATACAGAATGCAGTACAATATTCTTAAGGCCAAATATTTTATGTTAACACATTTTCAATACATCGACATTAAAAATGGCATGAAAAAGATATCTGTATCTGGGCATAGTAACCTCTGATTTATCGCTAGCATTGACATCCCGAGTTTACTCCAAAAACATCAGCCCAGGGGAAGCTACAGAGAAAATTTCCAGTTTTGTTTCCAAATCTCGAGAAAAAGAGGCGTCATGGATGGCAATGCGATGATGCTTTTCCTGTTGCTGGATCTTCTGTGGCAAGTAAAGGCGCTCAATTGCTCGAGTGGCAGGAGGAGCAGCGAGGACTTCTTCATCTGCGGCGCCAACGGGTGCTGTGTCGAGGGCTGTGTGGAGAACGACCTGGGCCAGTGCGTCGAGGAGGAGTGCACCACCAGCCTGACTGGGTGGCTGCACCGGCCTGTGACAATGTCCTGCTACTTCCACTGGGCAATGATCCTGTGCGCTGCCCTGACCACCGCCTTGATGACGCTCCTGGTACTCTACGCGCTGGGGCTTCAGCTGCGGAAGTTCTTCCGCCAACGATTCAACGCCCGGTACAGGCCCATCAAAGACGTCAGTGGCGTCTCCATCGGCTCCACTCTGTGCTAAGCACACATGCGTGCCCGGCCGATGGAGCAGAGCAGAAGAGAGGAGGCGAGAAGCAGCAGAAACAGAGGAAAGGAGTGGCGAAAGGGATTTGGCTTAAGCTACAATACATTAGCGGTAGCTTTGCTCTGGCTTCCAATTCAATTCTTTGGGTATCCCGTGCGAAAGCCATGTAAATTACGATTCGGCACCTCGCAAATCCTATTAGTAGTTAAAACCTGATTAGGAAATACTTGCGGCTGGGATCCCTGTGCTCCTCCTGGGCTGCCTTCACCCGGGGTTCGTTAAAAACAAATAATAATAAATGGCTCACATGTGAAATAATGCTTTGTGGGATGCCCAAGCCGATGCCCTCCGGGGTGACAAGTTCCTCTGCGAAATGGAAATGGGAATGAAAATGGAGACGGAGACGGAGACACGGTGTTGGAGTCGAGTCAAAGGTGCAATAACCCACTCGTACGGGCCACATAAAACTAAATGGCTGCGGGTTACGTTCCCCAGAATTCCCCCAGTCCCCACCTCCGACTCACCCATGCCCAGCCACCAGCTCTATTGCGGTGGAGATAACACACATACGACGGTTATTGTACCTGGTACTCTTGTGGGTCTGGGGTATGCTCATGTCTGAGCATGTTCATTTCTCTGGAAAGAACTCTGTTCACTTGTATCTATGCTACATCTTTATTCATATTAGTACTATACAGAATTCAGAGACTTCCACATCGATGTACGCCTATCCAGAGGCTGGAAAGAAGAGCCTTTACACACTTTGTTGAATGAAATGGGTAAGTACTGGGCATCTCATAGTCGTAATAGCGAATAAATCATTCTTATTTCTTTATATATATGTATATATATAAACATATGGGTATATATATTTAGTATAACTGAAAGTCAGTGAGCCGTGCAGCCAAAGCTAAACGCGTTGCCGGCATTCGCGCAGAAAATGAAATGGAAAATATTGCTGGAGCAGGAAAAAGGGGAAATAAAAAAGAAATAAACGAGCCAAAAAGGAAAAGCTTTTTGCCAAAAGGTTTTCCCTCTCCACCCACCCCTCCACCCTGAGTGAGTGTGTGTGTTGGTGTGGGTGTGGGTGGTGGAAGGGGATCTACCGGGTAGCAGATTTAGAGGTTACTTATGTGTGATTTAGTACAGCATGCGCGAATATGGCGGCGATAATTCTTTAAAAATTGGAAATTGTTTTCCAATCGATTTCGCATTTAGCCAAAAAGCACTCAACACAAAGACACGGGGTTAGAAAGAGCAGGATGGGGTTAGTAAGAGAGAGAGAGAGAGAGTAACAGACGAGTGTCTTTTATAAAGTTGTATATGTAGTAGTTGGCTCACCCCCACCCATACACACACACACACACACACAGATGTGCATTTATATTTCGATAAAAATGTGTATGAAAAATACAATATTTCGTTATTTTTCGCCTGACTGCCAGCTTTGAAAAGGATTTGGCAGGTGAAATCATGGATTTAGATTCGGATTTGGCTTTGGCTTTTCCCTATAGTTGTGTTTATTTCTCGGTGTTTGTCATGTGAAAACTGTGTGGTTCTGTTCTGCAGAAGGAAAATACGAAATGCGAAATGCGAAAGGGGTTTAGTTTTGTTAAAAGGTACGACTATACACAATTAAGTCCCTCCTCTTGCATGACAGTGAAATCAATGTGGGTTGACTCTTCGTACACCGCACATGTAGATACATATATCTCTTCCATCCCCAGCCCCATCCACACCCAGCCATTCATCCAAGTTTATATAAAAGACATTTCCTTGTACGAGTGTAAGCAGCCAAAACATTTGCTCTCATTGTGGGTGTCGTCGTGCACAATGGACTACAATGGATTGTAGTACAATGGGCACAAAAGGTTAGATACACACAGGGGCGTGTTTCGGGCGGTGGTTGGTTCCGAGCCAGGACCCAAAAGCACATCCCAAGTGGGGGAGACCGGGAGACCGGGAGAGTGGGAGAGTCGTGACATATTTTATTTGCACAATGACAATACGAGTTACTCGACAGACACTAACCTCTCTCTTTTGGGTGAGGGCGTCGGAACACCCGCCACCCACCATTATACAAACGCACCCCTCTGCCACTCCCACTCCCTTTTCCACACCCGCACCAGCACACAATTACAGTTACATCCACAGATATCTGCATGAGGCAGAGAAAGGGCACGCAGCCGCGCACAAAGTAGTAAAATAAGTGCAAAGGATAATGCGAATTGGAATGACAAGACCCGGAATAATCATTGGCTCCACGCACTCTCGAAACGGAGGGAGTAAAGTGCGAGCGGGGAAGGATTGTTTGGGGCGCCCAGATACCGTTTTGCCGTCGGCAATTGTGCCACAAAGGGAATATATATTCCTGCATCTAAATAATGAACTTGCTTTCTATTCTCTCTCCAAATCCCCATGACCTTCACGCATGGATTGATTCACTTAGAAATGTGGCAACTATCCCGAGATTTAGACAAGTCCTTGTCCAATCAACTCCATCTGCCAGTGGCCTCCTACTATGTTTATGCCTTTTAAGTAAATTAAAATTTACTCATTTTGTTGCCAAGTCCAAGGATCGACAGTGCCCCATGCCACTCAGGCGACATCAAATCGCGCGCATGACAATAATGTCAATTTTATTTGTCGCCATTTTTATTGCAATCTCGGGGCTCCGTGCCTCCTGTGCGTCCTCCGTGGCTACTCCTTGGGCATCTATTCCTTCTATTCCTGGGCTGCGGCTGCCTTGGCTCGTAAAATATTTTTATGTATTTTTTATTTACCCAACGCTCTGCTCTGCTCTGCTCGGCTCTGCCATGCATGACCCCAATATGGTTCGGGGCTCACTGCAATTGGTGCTGGCTGCTGCTCCTCTAGCTCCAGCTGCAGAGCCAGCTGCTGGCTCCTTGTGGCAGGCAGGCAGGGTTTTAATGTGCGCCATTTTATTTGCCACAAAACCGACACACGGCACCATTAAAAAGCCATAAGCGTTGAGCCTTCAGCTTGTCCTGGCCATGCCCTTGCTCCTGGTCTTCCGCCGGCTCCTGCTTCCGGCCTGGACTCGCGCTTAGACGTTATTAGAATTTTCCCGGCCTGGCCCGGCCCGGCCCCATCTGACTATTCTCGCGGCCCCAATCCCAGCCTGGTTGCTGGCCATAAACTGTGCTGGAGCAGCAAACATTTTGATTACAACTTTTATGATTTTTAGGTCAAAATTTGGCATCATAAAATGGCCAAAAAGTAAATTTGAAATAAATAAACAGCGGCCAGGCGGAGTCTGGAGGAGTCGCAGGACGCTGCGGCCGAATATGTGATGTGTTTTATGTGCGGCCTTTCTGGCCATCGTTTTGTTTTGGCCATAAACCCCGAATACTGGGGCACAGGACCTGTGTGTTATTGTCTTCATTTGGGGTTTCCTTTTTATGGAGAAGCTGACAATTATTTAGATTTCTTTCCGAGACTTAGTTCATATTTCATTTCCGTTTAATGAGGCCCAAAGCTGCTGCAGTAAAAGCGGCTTAGAAATTGAATTTTAAACTGCTCTAAATGGACCTGAATCTGGGACTAATTAAGCCATAAACCCTTTGCCCCAAGCAGGTGCCATAGATTTTTACCCCCAGGGCCGAGCCGAGCCGAGCCGAGGCGCAGGCGACTACTGACATATGGCATGGACTGGGATGGTACTGGGATGGCACTAGTACGAGAGCGGTACTGGGGGCAATCCTAACCCAAACTGTGCCTGGCAGATAAGAGCGTCGAAGATTTATTGCCAACGCAATGAGTTAAGAAAGACAAGTACCTAAGGGAAAAATACAGCAGCAGCAGCCAGAGATGGAGATGGAGACAGAGCGGGATCTGGAGACGATGATGATGATGATGATACGAGTACGATGACGATGACGAGTTTGTATGTACAACACAATGGGAAAACAGCTCGAAGAGCAGCAGCAGTAATAATGATGGAGCTGCCGCATACTGACAAAGTAAATGATGGGGAATCAAGTGGAGTGGAGCAGAGCAGCGAAGAGAGAGAGCAGGAGGAGGGAGATGTGGTGGCCTGGTTACCCGACTGGTCCTCTGATTGTCTCTGATGGGTGGATGGGTGGCTGGGTGGCTGGGTGGATGGTTAGTGCCTGGCAGGCAAATAATGGCTGACAGCATACGTTGTGTCTTGAGACAGTTTCAAGATGGCGCTCGCATCTGCTTCTTTTATGTGTACAATCGAAGCCGCCCAGATGGAAGGGTCTCCGGTCTCCTCAAGATGGGGTTGGAAGAAACAATCAGAGTACACTGGAACACAAATATATACTCCATTGAAAGGATACGTAAAGCTCCCTGAAGCTTTATAATTTCTCCAAGTGTAACTCTCTAGCCATCTTTGCCACTCCTCCTTTATCTACATACATATACATTTCCTTCGCTTTCCTTCGAGCATGCATAGGAAGTTGATTTTAATTGTATCTCATCCATTATGTACACTGCCTTCCCTCCTGCCTTTGCCTGTCTTCCGGCCCGGTCTGAGCGTGATTAACAATAATTAGACTTGGCATTAATTACGCCGAAAAGTTAATTACGCAAGTGTGGACTGATACAGATGCCAACGAAGAGGAGATATGGAACCCCTTAAGGAAAGGACACTTCTTCAAGAATTTCCTATAGTAATAGGACCACAAAGTGTGGCAGATTTTCGAAATAGAGACAATACGGGAGTTCGTAAAACAGCTGGAGCGCAACTTATTAACCCTTTGACTCCTCCGTCCCCTGCCACAGCCACAGCCACCCACACAGACACACACAGAGTGCCACAGTGGAGGCCGCAATAAAATCAATCTTATTAAAACATTAACAGCGGGGCAAAGGGGAATAAAATAAATCAAATGGTCGCCGGGTCGCCCGGCCGCCCGGCCGCACCCCCCATCCCCCCGTAATGGATGCTTAACGCAGCGGGAATTCTTACTCCGACCCATCCCGTACATTTCCCCCTCGAAATCCAGGACTTCCCCGATCCGGCGGCACTTTATTAGCCGACGCTTCAATCACGCCGTGCGGGCGGGCGCGCAGCATATGAAATTCAAATTTGATGCCCGAATGGGAACCAAACCAACCCCCTCGAACATTTTGCATAGTCGTGGCAGGAAGACCGGGGATGGGATGTCCTTTTATTATTATTTTTATTGTGCGGTGATTTTCCGGCAGCACGAAATCCTGTCGGCTGGGTGTGGGGGTCGGGGGCAGTGGCAAGGGCAGTGGCAGTGTCCTGTCACTTGGCGGTCGGCGGGGTGCATATAAATTCGACATAATTTCATTGTAATGAATAAATTGATGGATGGATCTTTTGCACCAGGTCCACCTCGGAATTAAACACTTGCCTGCCTGCCACCAGGGGGATGTCCGTGGGGTAAGGCGACCTGTGGGTAGAACGTATTTTTGTATCTTTAAATTAATGCTTCGCTCTCCCTTCTAACGTGGCTGGGAGGCAATCGTTCTCCCACTCCTTCGCTAAAAGCTCCCCCTGGGCCCTGTAAATTACAATTTGATTTTTTAATTTCTTCCCCGCCCCCGTTTGCCCCCATATGGGGGAAAGCCATCCATTATCCCTGCGGTTGACCGCCATTTGCCCTCGTTATTCATTCATTCACTCATTCATTGATTCAGAGGCGTGTTTTTTCCATAATTTTTATTGTTCTTTTTGATTCAATTTCTATAACTATTAATATTAAGTTTACAATTATTAAATAGCTTTATATTTATACGCGGGTTCTTTAGTGGGAGATATACATACCCATATACATATGGTACATATACATATATATATATGCTCTTCTCTGGCGGATTTATACGACTAGACAACTCCTTAAAAACTTCTACGGCTTTGAAATAGTTTTTGTTTAGCTTTAGTTTTGGTTTTGGTTTTGGTTTTTCTTTTAGTTACAATACACTTTGACTTTTGACTTTGACTTGATCGTGATACGTTTCTGGTATATATATACCTATTTATATGTACTATATATATGTTATACTCTTGGCTGGCGAGTGCCGCCGATCGGGAGCGGAAGGTTGAGGGTTGAGGCTGGGGTTCGATTATACTTCCTGTATCCCATAGATACAGATGCGGACTATAGCTACAATATTTGCTTTTTATTATTTACAAAAACACTTAACTTCTACCATCGACTGTGTGTGTGTCCCGGGGGGCGTGGGGCGGGGCAGATCGAACGTAATTAGCATTTAATCTCAAAACAAAAAATACAAAACAATGCAATTTCAATTTCAATCGAAAACTAATTAATCTTCCTCACATCACTCCTCTCTCCACTCTCCACTCTCTTCTCTCTGGATTTCATAAATTTAATTATTGTTCTTTGAAAAATTTGCATTTTGGGGGTAGGGCAGGCCTCCTTTGGGTTTGGGTTTGGGTTTGGGTTTCGGTATTCTTTATTTATCCGTAAATTACGCAAACATCTAAAATTATTTCTGAATGCTTAAGCTAACTCTCCTGCGACTTTGCTTTGCCTATAGATTGATTTATTTATCTCGTACTTCCGTTCCAGGATTCTCTCAATCTATAACGTCTTCCTCCCCTTCGTCGACGTTGTCGTTGGTGCCGCCACCACCGCCGCTGGAGGTGCCTCCGCCGGACATCAGGCCGTTGGAGTCCAGAGGCGACTTGTTGTCCCCCTCGATGCTGTGTCCACCGCCTGCACCCTCTTCGGAGTGGCCAAGGTCGCCGTGATCCATCAGCAGGCTGTTGCTGCTGCTGTGGCCATGTCCGTGCAGCATACCGTTGACGTGGCCCCCGTGGCCCCCACCTCCCCCCAGGTGCTGTTGCATGCCATTGTGCGACACCCCCACGCCCACGCCCACGCCCACTCCCATTCCCGCCGACTGGTGGGTGGAGAAGTGCTGCAAGTGGTGCTGATGCTGGTTAAGCAGAGCACCGAGCGCGTTTTCTCAGACAACGTCCGTGACCCCCACGCCCGTGTACTGGCAGGCGGAGAGCCCGGCGGAGTTGGAGCGCGAGACGGGCGAGGGGGCCGAGTAGGGGCTGCCGAAGCCGGTGGCATGCTGCTTGGCCTTCAGCCGCAGGGTAGCGATGCTCGAGGACATGCTGGAGCTCATGCAGGGCTCGGCGGCAGCGCGGTACATGTACGGGTTGGCGGGCGTCGTGTAGGGGCAGGGGGCGCCTACGTTCGAGTTGGTCAGCGTGGAGCCCATCGATCCGGGCAGCATCGAGTTGTTCATGCTCACCGCCACGCCGCTGGCGCCCGTGTTGAAGCAGTTCACGGAGTTCTGGTGATGATTGCCCGTCACCATCGATCCCAGTGGATTCACGGGCCAGGGGAACGGCTTGGTGCCCAGCGGCGAGGGCACCTTTGTCCAGTTGTTGTACGGATACGACGTGTACAGCGAGTCGTCGGCAAACGGCTGCATGAACTGCGTCCCGAATCCGGACTTGAAGTCCGCCGCAGCCACAGCGGCGTTCATGGCGTTCCGCTCCCTCTTGCGCCACTTGGCCCGGCGGTTCTTGAACCAGACCTACGGATAAAACAGACGGGGTAGAAAGAGAGAGAAAGATCCAGTTAGTTGGAGCTAGGGCAGCCATTTTCTTTTATAATTTATTACTTGAAAATTTATGTATCTGCACGGCCCGCAAAACTTCCCCCAAAAACGGCACAGACCCAAAGCGAAGCCCAAAGGGGGCTCTGGCCCCGCAATACGCATGTGCAGTAATTATAAATATACAAATATATACCACCGGAGCGGAGAGTGGAGAGTGGAGTGGAGTGGAGTGGAGCCGGAGTCGTGCCATTGTTGCCTTTTTTAATGGAGAGCTTTATATAAATAAACTCGGCTTGCCACCCCCGCAAAAATGGCGGCCGTGGAGCTGCTGCGAGGGCGCAAAAATAAATCAAAATTATTTTGCAAACAGAAAGTGCACGAAAAAAACGAAGAAAAGAGCAGCAGCAGCAGCAGCAGAAGATAAAAACAAAATGGCAACTTTGTAATTTATTGCTAAAGTTTGCACAGATACAGATACGGCAAGAGAGGGGAGAGGGGAACAAGCAGAGGCCCAGACAAAGATACTGAGATACAGATACAAATGACAAAGAGCTGCGCAGACGTTGCCCAGCATTCTGATGAGTTTTTTGCTCTCAGTCACCAGCAGCTTTAAGAGCAACTTGAGATACATTTGCCAGCAGAGCCCTAAGCTCGCGCATTTCCCAGATACATCTCGCAGGGCTCTCGGATGCATTTGGAAGCACTCCGGTTGAGGCAATTAAAGCACGCAAATTCGACAGATTTCACAGAGTCACAGACTATCCGGCTTGTTGCCGCATTGTTGTAATCCGCATTGCCACATTGTCCTTAAATCAACGCGCCAGTTTCCTCTCTGCAGCGGTGCGGAGCGGGGTTGTAACCCGATAGATTTATGGCCAATGCAGGTCCGCCGCACACCCTGCCCCATATAGGGTACGCGTACGGGTACGAGTGTAGCCCGTGACTGAAGCATGACACGCGTGGATCTATGCAAAAAGTGTTTGTTTTTCCGGCTGGGAAATAGCTGTCTCTAATAGAGACATTCTCTAATGCTGCCGTTGCTAACAAGTGGAAAAGTATGGCCGCGTGCCAGGAGAACCATTTAATGCTCGTCTACTTGCCGGCAATTGGTTTAATCTAATTGGTTGCGGCAGTTAATTGAAATCGCATGAGCCCAGGGACCCCGAGTAGAGTCAGAGTCAGAGTCAGAGCCAGCGGAGGTAGCGTGAGAACGGGACGAACTCCGAGTTCCTTTGACCTTAAATCAAAGAAGCACTAACTTTCCACTGCCATCAATGCCGGCAATGTGTCAATTTGTCAAGGTACATCGCTCAGCCCCATCATCATCATCCGAATCCGCATCATCATCAGCGCAGGAGAGCCCTGGCATCATCGCCGTCTCCTGCATCATCATGGATGCAAAACTAACGTCATCGATCTCGTCAGCTGTCATTTTCACGTATCATTTAGCAACTTGCTCAAACTCCCCCCAAAAAAACCTAAATGGAAAATGGAAAAAGGAAAAGGCAAAGGGAAAGGGCTTTCCCTGATGGCAATTTGATGTCGTCGTTGTCTTTGGAAAAAAAAACGAAAAATGCGAATCAGCGCAAAAAGTGAAATATGAGACAGAGAATGGAAAAAACCAGCTCTCAGCTCCAGCAATTTTCCACTCAACGAGCTCCTGCAGAAAATCCTAATTGGTTTTGATGAAAGCATCAATGACACTGCCCCTGCCGCTGCCTCTGGCCACCCGCTGGTCCTCCAGCAAACGCAACGCTTCATCAGGTAAAATTGTGAATAGAAAAAGTGGCAAATATGAGTGGCCAGAAAGTGGCCATGTGGCAGTAGTTACGGGAGTCGTTTTTTTCTACAGGCTACGTGCTCCGGGCTACGGGCCGTAGCTCTCATGATTGATGGCGGCAAATTGCAGCTAAATACGTTTTTTATTTGCTCGCCTGCGAAAGTTAAATGTGTGAAATGGGTTCCCATTTCCGGGCTGTCTCTCTCACTCTCTCCCAACAGATAGCCAGAGTGAAAATTGGTTTCGTCATTCTCCAGATAACATCGATAAGGGCAACTACTCCACGAGGCGGCTGCCTCTCTGCGAGTACACTACGACTATTCTCGTATAAGTACAAACAGTTGCACTAATGGGTGGTCTGATCTCTAGCCACACAGCTGCATGAATGGATGGATCGATGGATGGATTGATGGTCACATATGTGAACAATGAGGTAACTTAATCAGGGAGAATGGCGAGAGCTACAGCTGGAGATATGAATACTGGAGCTGTTGTTGGTATAACGTACAGAAAATTGCCGAAGAAATCATCAATAAAGTAGTTTAAGTAGTCGAAGAATCTTTCAATTAGAAATAAAACACATTCCTCTACCACTTTTCACACTCTCAAAGTTGGGTCTGTTACACTATCGTAGTGGGAGCTCTCCAGTCCCATTCTCCCTTCGATTCTCATCCCTGGCCAGTGTGATTCCCGTTCCCAGCGAACAGATTGTGGCTCCTTTGTGGCAACATTCAATCGCTTTTTTATGCACTCGCAACGATTCGAATGTTGCAAATGTTGTTCCCATTTCCGGGCCATTGGCGACACCTGACCTGATAAAAAAGGAGCGCTAAAAGAAGTCCATTCTCCCCGTTTGGGAACCCGAAAGGGAAAGACTCGACTGTGGACAGCAAATGTTTTTATGGGCGTTGTTTGGGCGCCGAGTTCTGGCTGGTAATTGAATTAAAAAGTGAGTTCTATTTGAAAAATTAAAAAGACGAAAACGATAGACAATGGAACAGACGGGGAGTCGGGAAGTCGGAGTTTGGGCGAACATATTGCCATAATTGCCGGCGCATGTAAATCCCCAGATTAGTAGCTATCAGGGGCCGAAGAAGCAACATTTCCCCCCGTCTGGTTCTGGGTTCTGGGTTCTGGTGCAGATTCAGGGACTGACTGCAGTTCTCTCCGTTCTCTCTGTTTGCTCAGACGGGGCTGCTCTTTTTTGACAGTTTAAGACCCACCCAGATTTATGCGGCCCTGCTCCGTAATCCTTTTGTATATTTGATAAATTTTATTGCCTCCGTCCGCTAGTACTGGGGTACAATGGGAATCAGCCTTCAGCCTCGAAGTGAGAGTCAAAGTCAAATGTGAGACTGCTGCCACCCCAGTTCGTTGCCTGTCGCTTGAGGCATGATCATGATCATCATTAATTCGTGTGCGGTTTTCTAATTCATTAAACAACCCTCGCTGAGCGATGACAAATTGTCCTGGCTCCCCGATGCCGGGGATCCGGCGTTACTTTGCATGTGTCCGGGGGATGAACGGGGAACAAAGACAAACCATTTTGTCATCATCATATAATGGACCATAAAACAAACTGTATCAATATTTTATGCATTTAGCTCGGCCGCTCGGCATTATCCGAGGAACACATGCTTAGATTGACATCGTTTCCAGCCAGTTTCCAGTCGTCCTACCACTGCCACACTTGTCCTTCCTCCTGCTGCTGGGCCGCAGCTAATTTCTTTATAAATTCTGTCAAGTGCAGAGAGAGGGCACCCTTGCGCTGCGGAGAAGGCAGATTTTCTTGGCATATGCGGCAGTGGGAGGCAGAAGAGGGAGAGTGAAATTTGCATAGGAAAACCATGAAATATTTGTCAACGCTTTTCATCACATTTCGCAGATGTTCCTCCATTTGTCGGCTAATTGCCTTCCTATTCCTCTTCCCCTTTGCCTTTTCTTTCCTTTCCTTCCCGGATGGCTAATGACCCTTTTCTACCTAGACCTGGGGCCACTTCTAACTGTACAATTAATGCCAGGCTGATGTCGCCATACGTCCAATGACAATGATCACGATCATCATCGCCGATCATCGATCATGTGTCTATCATATCTCCATGCCGTTGTCTGATTGTCTGATTGTCTTCCTGTCCTGACTGACTGTCACAGCAAATAGATATCGCATTCGATATCTTCCCCGGATCGACATGGTACCCTGTCGATGTCCGACCCGGCTAGGCTACTGTCGTTCGCTAGTCATATTTGCCGCTTGGCGCCACTTACAGTCAGTCCCTGGCATACAACTCCAATTGTTTGCCAGAACTATCACTATCGTGTTTACAAACAATTACAACTGTTGTGCAGAGCCAAAGATATCTTTCCCCATCCACAATCCAATATCCACATCCACATGCACTGGGAAAAGGAGTCGCAAGAACTGGGAGTATCCGCGTCAAGAATATTTGCTCAGCTTTGAGGATGAACTTCCAGGATGTTCTATCTCCCTTGCGATTCAGGATTTCATTGGTTCTAGAGATTTGATTCCCTGTATTACTTTTTTCCCTCAGTGCAGATGCAGCACAAACTCTCGGACTCGGCCTCGGACACGTACAAATGCCTATGGTCTGGTCTGTCAATAGAACGGATATTGGAGCAAACAACCCGGTTCGATGCGATGCAATGTGTTCCGATTCGTTTCGATTCGATTCCAGTGAGGTTCGATAAGCCCGCGGTTTACAAACAGCAAATGCCACAAACGCTGCAAACTGCAGTTTTAGCTGCTGCAATTTATGGCAACACCACCCCAACCCCAACACCGACCCCAACCCCAAGCAGAACCTGCCCCAATCCCACGCCATAAATTCACGCCGCTGCAGGGAAATTGGTTTTTCTTTTTCGGCCATAGGGTTTTCGGGGTTTAAGCCAATGCCAAACGAGGCGACATATTTACGAGTCTGTGCGGCTGCATTGCGGTCACGACTTGCGTCCTGCTGCTGGCTCCTGACCACCGACCTCCGACCATAATATAATTGGGGCTGGACCGGGTCGGACCCGACCGGACAATAATGGCCGCATAATGTGGCATGCAGACTCTGTTTGCAGTTTGCGGTTTGGCTGGCAATTAATAAGAATAATTATGCTCTCACCCTGACGCGCGCCTCCGTGAGGTTGGTCCACATGGCGATCTCCTCGCGGGTGGACATGTCCGGGTATCGGTTGCGGCTGAACGTGTGCTCCAGCTCCTGCAGCTGCTGCGAGGTGAAGTGGGTCCGCTGACGGCGCTGCCGCTTGTTCTTCTTGTCGTTCTTTGGCTCGTCCGCGCTGGTGGTCATCGGCTCGTCATGTCCCGAATTGGATATGTTCTCCGTCTTGATGGTGGTCTCGTTGACACTCCGATTTCCTGAAAAGAGTAGCACAAAGATCGCATTAGATGGGGGGGAGCAGGCGCTTTTCTAATTTGTTTGCTGTTTTTATGCCCTCCGTCTGGGTTGATAAGCCCGTAGTCCGGAGGGAGAGGGAGAGCGAGAGAGCGGAATATTTCCCAACATTTGCGTGGCTTCTGGTCGGGCAGGGGAGCTACCGTTACCGCCACCGTCACCGTCACCATTACCATTACCGTTACTAATTGCCATGCAACCTTCAGGCGTCGCCACCAAAACTGCCCAAAACCGAAACCCGAAAACCCCCACTAGACCGAACTTCAAACGGAGACCGCTCCACTCCCGGACGGACCAGATTTATAGCCCGTTAATGTATGTTCCACCGATGTCATCGATCATGCGGCGTGCTTTCTGTGTAGTCCGTGTCGTGGACGACCACGACGTGGTCTCTCCAACCGAAAACCCGAGAGCCCGAAAACTTAATCAAATAAACTAAATGACTGCGACTGCGACTGCCCTTCCATGAAATATCATTTCGGTTCCCAGTTTTATTCTCATTCTCATATTAATGTTCATTTTCCTTTCGCAGCAGTGTCGCCTCCGTCGTTGGCGTTGTCGTTTTCGTTGTCGACGTCGTCGTCGTCATGTCGCAAATCAAAGGCATTCTAATCGAAAACTAAACGGACCCGGACCCGCATAGATTTCGCCGACAAAGGTGGAATAGTTGGCCACGCTTTACAAAATTATTATAAATTATGTTTCTTATCGGGCGAGAGATAATGCTTATGCATGTGTGAGTGCTGGTGGGTGGTGTGTGTGTGTGTGGGTGTGGGTGTGTGGGTGGGTAGATACTCACCATCTTTGCGATCCCGACTCCGGTTCGTTAACGTGGATGTCGACGATGTCTGGAAGTTGTTCAAATGGGTGCTATCCAAGCTATTCGCTACGGCGGTCATGGAGCTATGACTATCACGGAAATCGCCAGTTTCGGCCCAAACTGAAAAGAACAAGCCAGCAAAGGGCAAGAGAAAATTACAAAAAAATTTATGTTTCAACGTTTCACAGGAGTAGACTTCTGTTTCTGGGTGTGCTTCTGCAGCACCATAAAAGCCGCTCATAAACTGATTTATGGGCTTTTGGTTAGCCCGATTAAGCAGCGGATTGCTCCTGGAGGAGCCTCCGACTTAATTGTTTTAATGGAGACTCCAGTGCGCCCTCAAAGGGTTGCCGTTGCCCTGCGAGCAGATAATCTCGGGGAATGCCCTGCCATAAATCTCCTGCCACTGAATGAGCCCACCAATTGGCTACCCCTCGACGCAATAATTGCCGTAGTTAGTCACGCCTATTTTAATATTAATTAGTCAGCCATTGACATCCATTTTGCACCAATTTTGGATTCCCCCACCAAACAATTCTGTTCCGTCACAGATTTATGGCCGTGGCAATTGATTCTTTTGGGGTTTTTCACCCGAAGGTGTGCACCCATATGGTCCCGGGGTACCAGGGTCCCGACTTCCTGGTCGCCGCCCTGCTCCTAAATCTTATGGACTCTCTTCCTGGCCATCCCAGACTCCATCTCCATCGAGGGAAAGTAATTTATGGCCTTCTCACATGGTGTCAATTTAATGTGGTTTTTAAAGTGCCAGCCAGCCACAGCCTACTGGAGACGGAGACGGAGACACCAGTGTAGGACACAGCAACACCCGTGGCGACATTTGAAACAATTAGCCTGCCACTTTGTGGAAGGGGGCATCGGAGGAGTCACAAATGTCAGGCGATCCCCGCGGAAGTCGGGCCATGACTCAATTAGTTTATGGCCATCCGAATAATTTATGCCGCCGACAACAGCCTCACATGCCGTTGGAAAATTCAAATTTCCCCAGAAAGTATTTTTATGGCCTCTAATGAGTGCGTTTAAAAGTAATTAACATTTGATGGGATCGTTATGAGAGCGAGAGAGAGCTTCAAGGCGTACGATATGATGGGGAAGTATGACAAACAAACAACGCTCTGAGGTGTTTGGATAACAAATTTACAAAGGGATATAAAAATAACTATATCTGGGAATTGCTTGCCAATATTTGCTGACATAGAAAGAAAGAAAGGAAAGTCGGATTTGTTGGAACGAAAACATGAATATAGTTAAGCAGAAGACTAACTGAACGTCTACGAACATGCATTGATCATTGGATGAATATGAGATGTACGAAATAAAGAGAAAAGCTAGGAGTTTGGGATTCTCTGGGCTATATATTGTATATCCCCTTTTTTAGGGTCTGAATATTTTCTAGAGTATTTTCATTTATAGCTAAAAACTATCGCTATTAGTAGCTCTCTTGTAAGAGACATGTGTATATGTGTTGCTGCCACGACCCGGACCTATTCCAGCGCATCTTCCATTCCCATTTCCATCTCCATTTTTTAGGGTACGCCTCAGTGCAACCACTGAGGATCGTAGAGGATGGGACCAGCTCCACAGCTGAATGACTCTTAATAGCCCTGACTGCTGCTCTAATTTCCCATTCCCATTCGATTCTCAACCTGAGCTAAATGGGTCGTCATCGTAAAAATATTTTCTTAACGACACGCTCTACAAAGAAAATCTGAGAGTGAGGAAAAAACAACACCGAGAGAATTTCGAAAAAAACGCAGGGAAAATCACGTACTGCGGCGATTTTTATTTGTTTAAATATTTGTCCCAACAAACTGTTCTGTTCTATATTCTTTTTTTTGGCCAGAGACTAATTTGAGTTTTAGATTTTCCTGCATTCTCTGGCTGTTGGCTGCTGGCCGTCTGACAGGTCGGGAAAAATTGTCGTCGTCTGTCAGATGGGCTCTGACATTTGTCGGGGCAGTTGTCGCCACAGTTTTACACCATTTTCAAGGTTTGTGAGTGGGGAATCTGCAGCTGTATAGCTGTATCTGTATCCGAATGTGAGTGGCAAGTGTCAATAGTTGTGGGCGTTGCTCTGCTCTGGGACATGAGCGTTTTGCACATGTCAAAAGTTGTGACAACAAGTGTCGCCGTCACTTTCGCTTTCGCTTGCCTTTCGGCTTTGTTTTGTTTTCCTTGGCAGCCATTTTTGCCTGCTAGAATATTTACGAGTAGTACTCGTAAAGTACCTCTTTCTGGGTAGGGTACTGAGCAAACAAATCAGCAATGGGATATTTATTTGGCTTTGCGACTACTATTGTGATTCGCCGAGACAAAAGTCAAAGGCAAACACTCCCCTCGGGGCGGGCGCACACAATTAATCATGCAAGAGGCGGCGGTGCGGTGCGGTGCGGGGCGGGGTGGGCCGTGAAAATGCACAAAAATTTGAAATACATTTTTGCTCTAGCAATGATTTTGATATTTTTTCTGTTGCCATCCACAATGCTTTATCCTGCACACGCACACACATACTCGTATTCCGTCGCTCATTCATGGACAGATTTCCACATAAAAACTTTTGACACACGACACGGCAGCCGGAGCAATAAATTACCCCGAGATTCGGACGGAGAGACTGTCAGACGGGACACGGGAGAGCCATCCAAGACCAAAACAAACAAACAAACAGAGGGACACCGAAAGGACAGAAAGGACAAAACGAAGAACCAAACCAACAAAGGATCGAGAGGCGAACGGACAGCCCTACGCCCTGAGAACGAGTCCTGCCTGATATGTGAGGAAAATGGGAAAAGAACAGCACAGGACACAGCACAGGACACAGCACAGGACACAGGCCAGGAGGAAAACTGTCAGGCAGCGGCAACGTTTAGTTGGTGGCCAAAAACAAACGATTAATGTGACAGTTGAATGGGGATTGAGATTGGAATTGGAATTGGGCTGCTGCTGCTGCTGTCTCCCTTAACCTCACATTTACCCTCGCCTAACCCCCGGATGTGCCCTCCCCTCCCCACATCCCTTGTGACAAGTTAGTTGCTTTCCTTGTGGCTGCTGCAGGAAGCGGTAAACCACTCGATGGCCCATAAAAGGGTTAAACACTTGCGGTTCCCTCGTCGGAGAGATAAATATTTTTCCAATTTCATGCCACATTTGCTCCTTTCAGGCAGAGAGAAGGTGTTGATGTTGATGTCCCTGGGAATAGCCATAGCCGTGATAGCCATATGCCGGAATTGCGGTTCGAATGCCAACCCTCTCTCGTCTGGCACAAATTAGCCCATGAAAATTAGGCAACGGCACGAAAGTTAATTGTTATATCTCTGGACAAAGGCCAGGCACATATGTTATGGCCATATAATGAGCTCTTGACCAACCAAGCAGCAGGCCATAAAAATCACTGAAATCACATTGACATGCCCCAAGAACTACCCAGTCTATCGCCAAGCTCCCAGCAACCCTCTAGCCTCTAGACCCGAAGCCAACAGAAAGCCAAATTGCATTAGACCCAAACCCACAACCGAAACCAGACGAGTCCTGGCCAAAACCAAAACCAAGACCAGTAGCAGGACCAGAAGACCGAAACCAGGCAAACTCATTAGTTGAGGCGGCAGATAAGACAAAGCAGAAGGACAGTCCCCCCAAAAAACCAGAAAATATATAGTATATATGTGTATACTGTATATAAGAGTATGTACATGTCCAGACTGGATTCCCCCGTTCGCTTCGTAGTTTTCCACTGCAACGACTTTGCCAGTAATTTTCTCAACTGTCAGCTCAAATTTTTGCTCCAGTTGATGCCATTGGGTCATTCCGGCCGCAAAAACAGAGAGGAGCAGGGCTCTGGCTCTGGCTCTGGCTCTGTCTCTAGCTGTGGCTCCGGGTTCTGGACAAGTTTGTTTCCTCAGATAATCTCTAATGCGACATTTTTACGAAATTGCACGATGCCCGGATAATGAGAAAAGAGGCGGAAAGCAGACAGACGGACCGGACCGGACTGGATGGAGAGAGACAATCCCCCATGAAGTTTTCCTCGAACGAAGTTCTGCAACGAGGTAATTGCGGTTCGAGCCGCAGACGAGCAGACGAGCAGAAGAGAGGAATATGGGAGGATAATGGAGAGCAAGTTGGGGTTGTGGTTGTGGCTGGTTGCCATAATGACATTATAATTTATATAAACGAAATCAGTGCCAGAGAAGGACAGAGCGAGAGAGAGAGCAGAGGCAGGGGCAGAAACAAGACAGATGGATTGATATATGGGGGAAGTACAGTGGAAAAGTGGGGAAAAATAACAAGGTTAAACAGGTTCTCCACTGTGCTGCTGTGGATGATTATCCTGCCCGGTCAGCAACTGCAATTTATGGGGTGTTTGGCTGTGGCTGTGACTGAGTGCAATGCCAAATCGAATCCGATCTCGGGATGACATATGTGCGCAATTTCGAAGAGATTTGCTGGCAATGCACTGGCTGTATCCTTAAAGCTTTAACACTTCCAAAAGAGTGGAACAGGAAGAACGAGTCGAGGCGGAGCCAGAAAATCGATAAAATGTATTTATATTCATAAAGAAATGCCGTAGAGCTGACAAATACAGAAGGCAGCGTGGAATTTAAAGTAGCCAGGGGTGTCCTTACAACAAGAGAGCTTTCCGTGTGTATCCCATGGATAGACAGGCATAGGGCACAGCGCCCAGGGCCCAGGGCAGAGGGAGAAAGAGGGTCCTGGCCCTGTCGTGGGTCTGGCTTAGGCATTGTTTATGTTTAGAGGGTCACAAGACTCTCTGTCTGGCTGCACGTGCCATTAACACTTACACGGAAGACAGACCCACACACAGCCGAAGATAACGCCGGAGATTTCACTGGAAACTGGAAACTCAACGCAGCAAACTCGAAAGAACTCTCTCGGGCCGTCGACACAAGTAATTTCATAATTTTATCAACGGCATCAGCCACAAACACTGTCAGGGGCAAATAGTTCTCAATCTCAATCTTATGCTCTCGTATCTGTGGCAAGAACTCGGCAAACAAGCTAAGGACTAGGGCTTGTAATAAAAGAAATACTCATAGCTACAGATACAGATACAGATACAGATACTCGTAAAGAAACATTCTATTATTTGTCGAGCAACCAAAAAAACAAAATGTAAACTGCTCTGATTCGGTTTCCATTTCCATTTCGGTTGTGTTTCTATTTGGGTTTACTCAGGGCAAATAATGCTGCGACTGTGGCTATGGCTGTGGCTGTGGATATAGTCACAGATAAGTCTCTAATTACTTGAGGTGGTGAAATCCAGGGGGACAAGGTCGTGTTTGCGTCGTGCTTCGGGGAAGAGACACACTGAATACAGAACTCTTTCAGCTGCTGACAACATAATTCAAAAGCGGGGACTCGGAGCTATTAGAGCTATTATTGGTACACAAAGAGTTGTCGCGCGCCCCCGCCAATAAAAAAGCATCAACTATTCCGATTTTATGGCCCAACCAATAAAAAATATCTGCTCCGTGGGGCTAAATTAGTGTAAAACGTGAACTTGAAATCCTTTGAGCGCAAAAAGCGAAATAAAAACACGCACAGAAGCCATAAAATGATTTCCTCCCGTCCCCAAAAAATAAAAAACTAAAAGGTGAACATTTCCCCATAAAAAAGTGCAATCGTTAAAAGTTATTACCCCCAACATGTAGTATATATAAATATGAGCATAAATATCTATAAAAGAGTATGGCGAACACACAAATAAATAAATGGGGTCTGTCGAGTGGGTGGATTGCTGGTTTGCTAGATGCCCGACTGGCCATTAAACTGACCAATAATTGAAAATCCAATTGCAGCAGTGCACTGGCTGTGGGAGTAGGGGTCTCTGCCTCTGTCTCCGTCTCCGTCTGTGTCCTGATGAAGGTCCTGGCCCTGGCTGCAGCAGAAGCAGAGGCACGTTGCCTGGCCATTATTTAAACAAGAGCGTAAACAATAACGAGAACAACAGGAACAACAAGAGGAGGTACAGGGCATCCCATCGGAGACGATGGTGAAATTCGTTGGCCCGAAAGGGAGTCGAGCTGTTAACGTGGCCCGCACCTGCATCCTGTGATACTATCTCTGTGTGTGTGTGTTTCTGTGTGTGTCCGTGTGTCAAAGGATAACTGCAGTCGTGCATATTTTAAATGCGCACAATTTTTGTGTTAAATTGTTTTGGCACGCAAATAAATGGCAGGACATCTGTGGCCAGGAGTCGACTCTGTGCGGTCTGTGTGCACTCCACAGTGCAGACAAGTGCAAAGTTTGCACGGGCCGTTAACCCTGTGGCGGGGACTGGGGCCAGAGTTGACAGGGCGACAGCCAACAAATCTCTGGGCGAAGGCAGACAAATCTGTTATGCAAATGGAAATTCGGATGCAGGAAGCCCCTCTTTAGGGGGGGTGGAGATTTAAATGGAAAGTCTTTTTTGGCTGAGGTGAGAACTATTCTTTGGGCTCTGGCTGCGATTCTTGCCCAACAGCTAAGCTACCAATCCGTCCCGATCCCATGACCAATTGAGATGTCATATCGGAGCACTTGAAGCTGTGGAATTGTTCACCTCCACGTCCCAGAACGTCCCAGTCTCTACCCCGCGCTGCCAAACTCCCATAACAATTAGACCAAACGGAACAACAAACACTTGACTGCCAGGCACAGAACATATCATATATCCAGCATCAGATACAGATACAGAGTCAGAAGGGAAATTTCAGAATAGCATCAAGGGGAGAGACCGTAGTGTCGCCTTCGGCACTACGGCAGAAGGGTGCTCAATTAGCCGTGACATGCGCACAAAATTCGAAATTTGTTTGGTTCTTTGCGGCCCTCCACTCCACTCCACTCGATTCCGATTCCGATCCGCTTTTCCACTCTTGGGTTCTTTTTCCTGGGCTGTTCCCTTTGTAACGCTTTTGTGAAGATTATGCGCTAATGATTGCACAATGATTATGAATATGCATGAGGGGAGGCGGCCCACAAAGGGCAGGAGGCTGCGGCTGAGGCTGAGGCGCGACAAGTGGCCAACAAAGCTTTGGGCCCGAAAGTTCGTAGAGAGGGCGTGAATGATTGCCAAAACGAATCGCATATTGAAATGACAACAGCTGCCGCTGACAGTGGCACAAACAGAGCGAGAAGTCCCCATGAATATCAATGAGAATGCGGACACTTGTTGAGGACAGTGACAGGGACAGTGGGGCCCAAAAGTATGTCTCGCCATGTGAATTATGAGCGCACTAATTAGTTGTCAATGGGAGAGAAGCCACGGATAAATTTCACTACAAATTGCCCACCAAATTTCGGGATCGAGATGGAAATTCCTGGTGATCTATTTTATTCTATTCCTCTATTCGATACTTACTTCTGAGTTTCTCGAGCGGCTCGTGCTTCGGTGTGTGCGGCGGTACGACGCCGTGATGCGGATGCTGGGAGTAGCCCCCGACCAGGTCCTGGCCGGCGGCCGAGTGGTGCAAGTGGCTGAGGCTGCTGATGGGCATCAGACTCGAGATGGCGGGTGAGATGCTGACCGAGGAGCTCGAGTCGTGCAGACTGTGGTGGCTGTGGAGGTGCTCTGTGCCAGAGGTGCTGCTGCCACCGCCGTTCACCGTGGAGCTGCCAGTGCTTCCGCTGCTCAGGGCGGTGCTGGTGGTGTTTGCGCTCTCCGCGGAGCCCGCCGAGCCGGCTCCATTAGCCGTGCCGGCGCTCACCAGATCCTGCAGGCACAGGCCCGTGGACTCGGCCGACATGGCCTCCAGGCCGCTGAGGGCTCCACTGACACCGACCCCACCGCCGTTGGCTATGCCGCCCGGGCCGAGGGCGGTGGCGGAGCTGGTGACCACGCCACAGCCGCCGGCGGCGCGGTCCATGCCGAGATACGTCGGGAAAATGGTGGAGAAGCTCTGGGCCACAGCCTGGTGCGGCTGGTGGTGGTGGTGCAGCGCGGACTGCTGGTGCGCCGGATGGGCCGGGTGGGCCGGATGCAGCGGTGGCAGGTGGTGGTCCCTGCCGGTGAACTTCGTCGTGACGACGTCCTTAAAGTGTTGCAAGAATGTCGTCGTCTTGAGGCCGGTATCTTCCAACTGGGGTGAAAGCAAATCCAAGATGTGGCCGTTCCAGAGCCTCACAGCTGCAGATGAGACACAAGAAGGGACACGTTAGTAATCATATATGGATATGTATGTAAGCCCAATCGTAACTATCGTATAATACGTAGTAGTCGGCTACTTGGTAAGCAAATCAAGATGGTACTGGGCTCTTTATCGCCTCGACGGGCGAGTCGAGGGCAAACAGTGGGGCTTAACCCAAACACCAGCCGAATGGCAAGTTAACACCCAACACGTCAAGGGGTTAATACCACATCGGAGAGGGTCTGTGGGTCTGCTGCGATGCTGGGATGCTGGCGGCACGAACGGGAGAGTGGTTCACCTACTGTCGTAAATTGTACGAGTGGTGGTGGAATGACATCGCACCACCGAACCACCTACACCTACACCTACACACAGCCACTATCAGAGAGCGGTGCGATAAGCCTTATCGTTGTAAAATATTTACATTTCTGCGAGGCGAGCATTTCTCCCGCTGTTGATGATTGTTATTATTGCACGAACGGGGGAATACGGCCGGTGGACGGGCGGCACCGGTGGGTGGGGGGGATACGTATGTTTCGCGATAAATACCTTGTCAGGGCATCTAATAAATTCTTTAAAACTAAAGAAACTACCCATTGACAGTAGCCCGAAAATAGCCATAAATGATCGTAAATCAATTAGCGACTCCTTCGCGGAAAGACAGTAGGAGAGAGAACGAGACCCTCCCTCCACCCTACCAGACACTCCATTCCCGATATCGGGCCACTCTCCCGTAGCCATACCCGTAACCGTACAGCTATCAAGGCAAACCAAACGAAACAGAACCAAAACCGAACCGAACAGAACAGAACAGAACAGAACGTTGCAATAAATGGTTATCTAATCTCAATCACAACAGAATAAAAGCCACATTTAAAGGTAAACGACTGTAAACACAGTCTCTCCGTGTGTGTGTGTGTGTGTGTCTGAATCTAATGAAGAACCCGAACCATAACCCATAACCCGCATAAATTCGCAATTGAAAAAGAGTTTAATTTGAAATTAAATTCGAATACTTTAGGCCCCAATTTGCTTGAGCTGTCACTTTCGATTTTGTTGCAGATGTGACTTTGATTTCGGACACGGGGGTGTGGGTGGGCAATGGATAATTTATACTTGATAATGCCGCTTGATCTCCACTTGATCCGCAGTGGATTAGTGCGGCTGTAATATTAAATCCATTTGCGGTTGTCCCCACAAAACATACAGTCATTTCCCACTTGAGGCCAAATTTATGGCCGACGCGGTGATGGGTCATCTGTTGAAATGAAAAGTTTCTGCATTTATTGTTATGGGTATTTATTGCATGATTATTATTGTTATTTGCCCCCGCAAATATTGCCACGTCGCTACGTGTTTTTGCTATGGCATGCCACATGCTGCTGCGGCACAATTTCTGGCTAAATTATCTGCCGCAGTGTCTAATAAATAATTTCGGTTGCCAGTTCAAAGTGCCAGCCGTCAGAGGCATTGTTCTCGGGGCATTCTTTCCTCTTTTTATGATGCACACACATTCGTATAATATATTCTATTTCTGCCCCGTCATTTTATTTCAAAAGTGAGAATTTATTTACATAATGATTCGCCAAGACAAAGAATGCCACAAATTATTTTATGTCGCTTTATTGCCACAGAGATCTCGCGGCTTTACTACCTATGTATACTCTCGCATGTATCGCCATGCCCTGCCCGATGGTGTTTCCTCTGCGAAGAAGGTGGCAAGGCACGATTCTCCTATGTTTTGCCGAGACTTTCCACTTGCGTTTATTCCCATTTAATTTTATTATTTTATTCAAATTGAGTTTAACTTTCGGCTCCAGCTCCAGCTCCACCTCCACCTTCCTGGCAGTGCTAGTACTGTATGTACTTAGGTTTTTTCCATGCCTTGTTTGCCCCCCACAAAAAGATCTTAATTGTTTAGGTGACGTCAATGGGCCGTTGGCACTGCCATTACCGAACCAACTTCGCACCGTCACCGCCACCGTCTCCCTCTAATTTTTGGAAGCATTCTGGCCTCCAACTCCAACCCACAGAGAGGCCCCCATTCGAGATTCGAGAGTCGGGGTGTGGCCCGAACGTGAGGCGCTTTATGGCTGCAATTCCGAGATGATTTATGCGCGACGCGAGAGTCGGACAAAAGTGTTCAGCAGGCTGTAATTCCTTGATCAACACTCGCTTTATGGGAGGCTCGGCTCTGGCCATCTCGTCGTGATCTCTTATATGGGGAAGCCCTAAACTTTCTCACTTATCGAAAACATGTTTTCCAGGCATCAACTATATTGACATAGGCTTACCCAAAGGCTTAGCTTCCTAGAAAACAATTTACTTAGAAAGTTTTTTGTGTGATGACACAATGGAGTTGATCTGCAGAGAATCTCTTGGGGGGTTTCTACCTTCTGATTTTATATTATTTACTGAATCCATGGTACATGTTAGGGAAGGCTTAAAACAGAAGTAGGCGTTCAAATATATAGATCTGATGGTAATTGCATCGATTATTTTATGGTTTCTCAAGGAATAATTAATATTATATTATTCTGATAGATAGATTGGTATTTCTATGGTATTATAATATTTATGATCATTTCTATCTATCTATCACGGCAGTTCACTGAATTGTAGATGTTTTGCTTTCTACCATATGCTCTCACAACTATTGTCCTTGTATTAAGAAAGAGAATCAAATTCAGTACACATATCTATCTGCGATCTACACAATATATATACCCAAGATCAAACATATATCATTCGTATACCACTATCCAATATGCTCACCTCTGATTTTTGGGAAAAGAATTCAATTAATCCACTTGGGGGTGGCCGTACGATCGGCGGGAACTGCAACTGGAACGAACTTCCGTCGGCGCTATAGCGTATCGATCGATCGGAATCGGAATCGAGATCGGACCTTTGGCTGTCGTGTCGGCTGTGGTTCAGTGGAGCTTTTCTCGGGTGGAAAAGTCGTGGGCACTGGCAATAAATCAAATCGCTTTCAGTTTCATTTGGAGACTTTACACGGAAATCTTCGGGATATGTTCGCGTGGGTAGCTATAAATCGTGGGGTAGCTGTTGATGATCTCTGTTGTTGCAACAGATTGATGTCAGTTTTCTGCCAGAGCAGGGTGTTGAAGTGCTAATCAAATGCGAAAGAGCATTTAATAGAGCCGTTTATAGTTTTCGCACACGCGGCTGCTGGCTGGGAGTCGGTGCGGAACGGATCGGATCGGATCAAATCAGTAAAAGTCCCAGTGATTATGTTAGTGATTAATTTTAAGTAACTGGGGGATATGTTTTTAATGCGACTTTGATGCCCAACGCACGGACACACACGGGGATCCACAAACAAACAGACACTCGCGGGGGGCACTGGCACTGGCTGTGGCTCTGGCTGGGATTCGATTGGATTTGCTCTGTGATTGGACTCGTTTTTTGCGGTCGTCGCCGACTGTTGATTCTAAATCCGTTTTAATAACTTAATCCGACGCGTAATTAGGGTAAGTATCTGTGTATCTGTGCGGAACAGGAAGCAACTTTGGCTGTGGATTGTGGCACTCTAAAAACGGAAGCAACGCGTCTGCACCCGTAACAGGACGTGGCTGAATTGAAAACGAATTCAAAAGCGCACGCAAAAGTATCTGTTGGATACGACGGCGGCAGGCAGCAGCGGTGAACAGCAGCGAGTAAAAGTGCGTCAACCTGTGGTAGAGGGGGGCACGACTACAGACGACTACCGACTACCGGGCCGGGCCCTGGGGTTGCTAACGGTGCAGTGACAATGGCAGTGGCAGTGGCAGCAGGGGCTGCACACACACGCACTTACGGGGCACGGGTACGGGCACGGGCTCGGGCACACACGCAAAAGATACAGATACACGGCAGCGAGCGTTCGGACACGGCGACTGACTGAACTGAATAACGGAATTTGATTTTCCCAACTGGCGCGGAATCGGATCGGGCGGCGATACGAGTACGTACGCTTCTATCTGCTATCTTATCTGTGTGCGAGTGCGAGAGTGGGAGGGAGAGGGAGACGGAGATGGTCTTGCCGTTCAGCGAGTAGCGAGTGTGCTCGGCCCAAACGGGAGTGGGAGCGAGAGACAAGCACCGTTCAGTGTTGCTAGAACACACCCCCAAAGATGTGTGCCACTACTCGCTCACTCTCGCTCTCTCTCTCTCTCTCTCTCTCTCTCTCTGTGTCTCTGTCGCTGGCAGCAGTACTCGGCACCCCTCCTCACACCACATGTTTACAGTGCGCCATTGCTCTTCCCTTCCACTGCGCGCGCACTCACTCGGTCTCTCTGTCTTTCCCTCTCTCTCTATCTGCAGCTACCTCACTCTTTCTGATATTTCGGCCGTTCTCGAGAGGGTTTGATTTGTACTTTTGTGTGTGCTGTGTTGGTCCTTTGTGCGGCACCCCCCTCCACCTCACTACCACTCCACCCCTCCACCCATTCTCTCTTGTACGATTGCTACGTGCTGCGAGTGCCCACAATGTTCATAATAATAAGGCTACTCTCCTCCCCTCTTCCCTGCCTTGCCATGCCCTGGCCTGCTCTCTGGCGCCCACTTTGTGAGGGCTGGCTGTCTTTTTACTGGGTGTCAAGGGCGTTTTGTTATCCCATTATTCTGCGTTAGACGCCGCGCCATTGTAGTGCCCCTTTCAAAAAGAATGGAATGGTATCGTATGCTACGGGATGCTATGGGATGCTGCTTGGGGCGTTTACAGAGGGTGTAGCTCTGGCTCTGTGATTGCGCACAAATAAATAAATAACTGTTCCTTTTGACGTATTCCTCATTGTGTATGTGTGTGTGTGTGTGTGTATCTTTTTTTGTAGTATCTTCTCTGACTTCCCTGCTCTGCCAACTGCGGCAGATACTTTCCCGAAAGATACAACAAGAGAAAACACATATCCAAGGGAGAAACAAAATTTATTAAAATTCACAACAGCTTTTGTGCAGTTCATAATTTTCGTTTTTATTTCGCATTTGCCTGCCTCAAGTGGCACGGAAAACGGGGGGCAGCAGAAGAGGGGGGTACTCGGCGGAGGATGGGCGCGCTTATAGGATAAAGGGTCATGCGGAGAGTCTCTGAAGCAGGAAAAGTTCTTCAATTTATATCCTTGTATTCAGAGATGCTATACACGAGCAAATTGATATACTTTTCTATGGGCATGGGTACACTAATCATTTTTATGTGAGTTCAATTAAAGATCTGGGCTCCGGGTCTGTTGGGGGCTAGATTATGTCCTTGAGCTCCTAAGGCTTGAAAATACTCTGTAAATTTAGGAAAAAACACACTCACAGAACAGACAGATTTGATTATCTATTATACGACATTACAGCAGCTCCTAAAATTCAACGCGAAAACTTGAAAATAAATTCGATTTCCGTCAGCGTATTGGGACGAGTATTTCCCATTGAAAACTTTAATTGGAAAAGTCTCTCTTTTCACATTGTTGTAACTACTTGCTCAGACACTATCCACGAACGTGCGACAGAGCAGAGCAGAGCAGCGCACAGTGCAGTAATCGAGTTGAGCGGAGGCCCTTGAGAGGAACAGCCCCCACTTGAGACCAGCTCGAGTTGCTGGGGCGGCGAATGCGCTTTGAACTGCAGTTCCCCAGATACAAATTCACCTGCAAAATGTTACATAACCCATAAGTCGCAAGCACACTTGTGCGATCCACCCACTCGATGGGGCACAGGCACAAGGCAACGAGTGGACGGCGGGCGTACTTCAACCCTCTGCACATTTTCCGGGTGAAGGAAGTGCTGTCGCTGCCGCCCTGGTGTGGTGTGGGGTGGGGTGCAAGGTCCAAGGGCTAGGCCGGAACTTTTTACTTTTAGTGCCAATCATCCACTCACCAGCCAGCACCTGTTCAAAGGGTTATCCCCATGAGAATTTCTGTTTATGATTATGCGATCCCTCTGCGTGTGCGAGTGTCGTGTAATTACATCGCATCCTGCCCCCAGTAGTCATCCCCTGGCAAATCCCCATAATCAACGCTACTTTTACCATTGATGACACGATATCTATTTGTGGGACTGCCACTGGTACGAAGGGACTTAGTCAGGGGGCAATTTCAATTATAAGAGAAACCGAAATTAGACTTTCGACTTTCCGATATCGAAAAAACTGGAGCGGATTGGCAGTGGTTGCTGCTCCACCCACGTTATCTATGCGGAACAAAATGGCGCCTCACCTTATAGATGGTGTCTACGTGCCGTGGACTGTGTCGGCAATGGGGTGTGGGAGAGAGCCAACTCATCTGCGTCCTCTCATCATCCTTTGATGCTCGGAGAAGGAAAATGCTAATGCCGAACATTCAAGAAGTCGCACGCACCTCAAGAAATTGAAATGCAAAGGCGGTGAAAGTGTCGCATCCGCAGGGAAATGTCTCCCTATATAAAAGAAGCAGCTTTACCAGTCGGAGCCACATTCTCCGACACCAAGACCCAGTACCCATTCCCCTCCACATTTATATCTACATTCACATTCACATTCGCGTACGCGTACGCATTCACATCCACATCCACATCCGCGCCCTTGTTGTCGTCACATTTCCCATTCCCTACCTTTTTCGCCCCAATCCCTTTACCAATCTCTTTTTTAAGCAACTACCAAAAAGTTCAGAGGCAGCGACAACGACAGAGACAGCGACAGAGGCAGTTGAAAAGTTCAGGACAGAGCCATTGCTCAGTCGCCAAACTAATCCGGCCTAATCCCGAAACATGACGAAATGAAATACGATGGTGCGTGGTAGGGAGTGTGCGATGCGATGCGACAACAACAAAGACGTGGCCCCAATCCACGGCGTAATGCTCCCCCATTTCCCGTACTCCGTTCTGACTTCCCCTGTGATATTCCCTCCCCGGCCACCGAAAACTGAACTAATTTTGTATGCCTTATGATGGAGAGGAAGCCACGCAGTTCTCCGGGTGCTCTGCCACTGCTCCCTCAAGCAGATTCTGGCAACTCTTTCGCAAAATGGCGGCATTGATTTCCTGCCGCCACTCAACCCCATTCCTCTCTCTCTCTCCCTTGCTCTCTCGCATTCTCCATACCACTGTCCTTGCCACGAAGTCAATTTTCAGGATTTGCGGCCAGTCTTACATTCCTTAGCGAAAAATCTCTCCGTTTCTCTATGGAAAGCACTTCCCTCTCAAGCAGTCAATAAACTATACAAACACACGCTCACAGAAAATGGGAAGGGAAAGGGGATATTCTCTGTGTGTGTGTGTGTGTGTGGCATGTCCTTGTTGACATTGGCCATGTCAGAGCCACGCAGAATCTTGATTCAGTGCATCATCTGGGATGGAATGGAATAGGATAGGTATGGGGTCTGCGGACTACACCTACAATTCAATCAAACCGCCAAAATAAATTACGATGCTAATTAATAAAGAACAGGAGCAGGAGCCTGGACTCAGACAGACTTCCACTCTCCAGCATCCTCTCCAGCATCGAGCCAGCAGCATATCGATTTAAATTAATTTCTGTTAGAGGATGCTCAAGCGAAAATCCTCCATTACCGTAAAGTACTTGTAACAAAGTCGGAACGGTGTCGGTACGGTGTCGGGTTGGCGGTCGGGGGTCGGGGATCGGGGCTCTCTCCTGATGTCGCATCCATATGCCGGACGCGACACAAAAAAAAGAGAAAGAGAGAGAGAGAGCGATAGGAAAAGAAACAGGATGAGGAACGAGAACAGGAACAGCAACGGAAGCAGGGCATCAGACAGGAGCCGGAGCAGGCCAAACAAATTAAGCGACACACATCGTCTACGTGTACGTAGGATGCAGCCTGGACGGACGCTGGAGTCCAAGGAGCCGCATAATTTCGGAGCGTGGAAAAATATGATGACATTTGTTTCCACCTCCTCGACCCGGGCCCTGGTCCCTGCTGTGAGAGGACACTCGACTCTGGCAAAAGTTACATCGATTGCTGGCCGATTTATGCACGGCACGTGGTGGTTTGCTCCTGCAGCCAGGATCCGGACCCAGTCCCGGTCCCGGTCCCGTACCCGGTCTCTGCTCACGCACGCACTCCGGGCAACAGTCCGGGGCCGTCCCACACTCCCCCGCTTATCTCCAGCCACTCCACGCTGCACTCAACCACTCGCTGTTGGCTCCGGCGGCTCCGATTGGTCCGCTTCGGCGGTGACTCGCTACTCCAAGGCCCCGCCTTCTGATAGTCAGGGGTGTGGCCTCGAGGGTTGCGTGCTACATGCGCAAAAGCCGCACACACATTTCCCCAGGCAGCGAGCAGGGAGAACCAGGAGCAGCAGGACGAATGCGAGGTTCCCCTTTGGGCTGTTGCATTTCCTCGCTTTTGGGACAGTCCCAAGACAAACAGCTGTTCGGAATTGAATCGTCAGTAATTTCCTCTCGAGGAGCTGGATACCAAGGCGAAGGATGGGGGAAGCTCTTGGTGGAGTGGGAGAGCGCTAGTGGATGTTGGGGAGGTCTATTCGAGATGGAAATTGGATATCGAAGATAGTAAGCCAGACAAAATCAATTAAGGGTGCGTACAACTGTTTATGCCGACATCAAATTGATATATCTGCACAGTGAGAACTATTTTCTGCAGTAATTATAATTGGATGTGGAAGAGAATAGGATACATCCATACATGGATATGCTGTCCAAGAGCTTTCTTCCGCTTTCCCAATCCAATGTATTGCTCAACCTTCTGTCGGAACGACTTCAAAGGTGGTTGCACATCAGACAGCAGGGATCCACCGCATGGGTGGTGGCCCACCAAAAGTCATCATCAAATATGGCGAAGAGCCAGAGACAGAGGAGGCACCACGAAAAGGCTTTCTTTCAACTGTTGCCGCCCCGTTGCCTGGCCGCAGTTGAAAAGGGCCGACGAAAGGGCCGATCTCGGCCATGGAATGGAAGTTATCGCGCCCTATTAGCACTATTATCGATACTCCTCCGATATCCGGGAGTCGGGGCCAGTGACGCAGTTTCCCTCCGCACATAATTAATTAATAAATCAACAAAGAAACATCATCATCAGCGGCGGTGGCAAACCAGAAGCTAAGGAATCCTTATCGCAGGCCAAACGGGAGCGGGGGCCAAGGTAATCCATCAATTTTTTTTGTGGGAAACGAGCGAAAAACAACGAGAAAAACTAACAAAGCAAACGAACTGCAGGCCCAAAGGCCCAGGGCCCACAGAACATCAGAGACACCGCCGCCCATGTCGAAAAGTTTGATTTTTGGCTTTTTATGCGCACGGATTAAAATGGGGATTACAATATCAAAATGTTTGCTTATGATTTATAGCAGCCGAAAGACAGCAGCCGCACTCGTACTCTGTGGGAGTGTGGGAGTGGGAGTGTGGGAGTGGCAGTAGGAGTCGACTGGGTGACTATGTACATATATCCAACAGTAGACACGGTCGGGCGTCGGGCGGCGCTCGTCGTCGGTCGTCCGTCGCCGTCTATCGCCTCGCCCCCACCGATCCATATCCCTCCTGATGCGTATTCCCCGGCCATATGTCCGATCTGTCGGAACGGAACGGAACGTGAGAAATATTGGACTGCCTTAGTCCAGTGGTTCAGCGGCGTAAGCCCCCCGGATCAAAACTACGGCCCCCCGATGAAGTTCCGTCCGACGTTGATGCGGCCTAAGAATGTGTGATTACCGATTTATATCCATCAGACAACGGGAAGGTACGAGTATTTACCATATTCCATGGACAGGCAGGTGCCTGTTCTCTCTCAGATTCTCACGACAGTCCCTTCCTTCAAGAGGGGGACTGTATTGTATTTGGTTTAGGATTACGAGATGATGTCTTGGGCTTACTACTGCTCTTCCAGAGGGTGGGCGTGGGAAAGGCTTCGGAACCTTCCTCAATGGGAGTACGGGCAGTACGGGCAGTGCCTTGGTGGATCAGCTCAGGCCCGGGTTATCTTGTTTGTTCAGTTGATCCTTATTGAAAATAGATTTTGGAAGTTCTCAAATGCAATGCTCTCCATGACCTCAGCCTGGCGTGACCTTGACACATTAAATGTGTGAAATACCTATTTAAGGGAGTTAGGGTTGAAATGAACACTGTGTTCCAATCATATACTTTAATCTCCTCCAAATTGCTACAATGCACAGTGACTATTCTCATGAATATCTATTCTTAATCATTATTAAAAGGAGAGGACTGTTCCTCGATATGGAATGTGATTTTCCAATTAATTGAAGCACCGATGAACTCTGGATATTGCAAAAGCCCTGCTCTTAGACTTCATCGAGAAGGGAGTCAAATGTTTGTTTCCATGGGGTCTGGCCGCCACAAATACAAATACATGAACACACAGACATACGACCGTATTCGCATATCTGCGATACCGACCGATTTTTCCTGTGGGTTCGAGTGGGAGGGAGACTTTGACATTTGAATATGCCTGAGCTCTTTGTTATTTTTATATTTTCAAATTAAAATGCCAAAAGCTGAGGCTCTGCTTTTTTGCAAGCCAAAGGGTGGGAGCTGTACGAGGAGGGTCTTTCTGCTCAGGGGCTGACTGAGAAAGAGAGAGATACTATATATAGAGCAGAGGGAGTGACACCGCGCGTGAGAAATCCTTGACACGCGCGAACGCTTTCAAAATGCAAAAATAAATAATTCCAATTTAAATTCTTTGTTATTTTATTCTCTGTTTTCTTTTTAACAGTACGACGCGACGCCTGCAATTGTGTTTCTTTCTGCTGGAAGTGGAACATAAGTTTTCCTTTTGTTTTCCTTTGATTTTCCTACTCAATCATAATTTTGGGTGGTGGAAATTAATTAGATTTGCCTGGGAGTTGAGAGTTGAGAGCTGAGAGGGGGGTCCAGCAGTGTAGATACTATAAAATTATAAAAGTATACCAGCATACTGGAACCCTCGGAACTCTCAGTCAGTAATCAGCCAACCTTCGACTGTCTTTAATTTCGCAATTAAATGCTTAACTTTTACAGCCCCGCGGTAACCCGCCAGCGAACTACCAAACCAGCTACCGTATGCTGCCTGCTGGCTGCTGCCTGCTGGCCAATGTGCATTCTTTATTGGTAGTACTATCCAGCTCCCAATGGGCTCGGTGACCACTATCAGCGGCAGCTAAGCCAGCTTGTCAATTTCGTATAAAATTTATTATTTTATTTGTGTCAGGTTTCAGGTTACTGTTTCTGTCTCTGTTTCAGCCTCAGGCTCTTTCCATTCTGATCGTTGAATTTGGTTTGGAGTGAAATTATTTACATTTTGCGAGGCGACTGATTACGACCATTTTTTGCATGGCCATCGGACGAGAGTTTTGCCTGTCATAAAGCGTACTGTTTGCCCTCGCCTGGCACTCGGACCCACACTCGTATCATCGCATGGAGAGTGCCATAAAACTTGCATTGCAGTGCACGCAATCAGCCCCAGAGCAAACCACACAAATGTTTGCTAAGTTTACGATCGCAGTGGCTGACAGAGACAGAGGCGGAGGCAGAGGCCACCAGGGTCATCGCCATCGTTCTGGCGGAGATCGAACTCGACACCCCAGAGGGTGCTCATTAAACCATTTGTTGGCCAAAGCTGATTCCACTGACTCACAGCACACATTGGTCGGCCGGTCATATGATGATGTCGCATGGCGATGGCCCGTTGACAGCCGCCAGACACTTCATTGACAGCTCTCCTCAGGCACTAAAGAAAGGGGGGCACAAGACATAGAACCAAGCGCTGATAGGCTTCCTACTTGGACCCTGGCACTGACACTGGCACTGACACTAGCACCATCAGTGGTCACACTGCGTATGAGTAATGCAGAAGCGGAAAAACCAAACTCAACGGCAGACAAGCGGGGGGCTGGGGGTGGCGAGGCAAATGAAGCAACAAAATTCAGCAGCAGTAGCCACAGATTAAGAACCTTTTAAGGGGATTAATGATTTTAATTTTTTCCGTGCATTCTGTTTGCCCTGTTCTGGTTTTTCTACGAGCACTCTCTCAAGGAGTGCCTCTGCTATGGGGATTTCTTTGCCAAAGTATTGTCTATGGTTAGACAAGACAAGAACGGTTTGACACAATGGATACACGAAAGATCGTTATTCGATAGCTCATCGAAGCTCTGCCAATCTTCGCTCTTACTTTCCAACATGATACAATATTTTGCACCAGTTTTCTTGGCATAAGAGTATTCATCAATCACCATGTCGTCTCCAACTTGCCAATTGGTTTTATTTTTTCAGCCACTTTACGGACTGCTCTGGCTGTTGCTTCTGCTCTTGCCTCACGTTGCTGCCACATTTGTTTGCTTTGGCATTCCCACTGGCCCTGGCCTGGCCTGGCCTGGCGAAGTGCCAGCAAGGACATGCATGGCCAGCACGGATATTTCGCCGTCGCCTGCTCTTCCTGGTTGTTTGTTGTGCGCATTAAGCTAATTATGGCCAAATAAAGTGAGACGAAAGGAGACGCGCGCTCTGGGCAAACAGCAGGGTGGAGAAGGTCCTGTATCCTGCATCCTGCATGCTGTATCTTCTGGGTTCCGTATGGCATGCCACCACTTAACTTTCACTGGCTGCCTGCTTCTGCCGTCTCTTTCTCGCTGCTGCGGTTCGGTCTTCTGATTGTTTTTCAATTTTCTGCATTGTTAAACTTTTGCTTCCCATGTTGCGCCTTGTTTAATTTGCCGGCTGGCACGTGACAGAACCGCTGGCAAGTGCACCACTGGCACGTGGCCTTGGCACGGAGGCAGGACCCAACATCGACACCGAAACCGAGAACGTGAGCGAGAGCGAGAGCGATAGCAGCAGCTGTTTAATGGATGCTGCCTGCCGCTGGCAAATATTTTACTTGTGCTACAAGCAAATCAATTTTGTATGCCCCAGCCAAATGGAATACGAATTTGACATTGGTCCATGCCTCCTACTCCCACTCATACTCCTCCTCCTCCTCCTCCTCCTTCTCCTGCTCCTGCTCCTGGTCACGTGTCACAGAGTCGCGCCTCTTTCGCTTTGTCTGCTAATCTATCAAAGGCGATGGCAGCCCACCAAATTGGGTTTGTTTGGATATCGTTTCTGGGATGCTGCTGCTGCTACCTGCCCCACAGCCATAGCCATAGCCATACAACAGTGCCACTTGTGGCCCGCTCTGCGAGAGAGTCTCTTCCAAGCGCGGGCGCTTGTTTTCGTTTTCCCACAATTTCCTGGCCCGCCGACGACGTCAATCAAATTAGTCGAGCAACCAGCCCATGCCCCTGTCACAGCCCCTGCTGAAAGTTCACACATCAAATGAGACCCGGGGTGGGTTCATGTTCATCCTCAATCCTCATCCCTAACGTCGGCGCTAACTTGCGATTTGCGTTTGTAAATGTTTTCCTAATCAGATTTGTGTGCTAGCCACGAGGGAGTGCAATTTGTTTTGATGTCTCGCACTCGCAATCCGTTTAAGCGACATCCGAGGATTGGATTGCATTGAAGGATACAAAGGGTACGTACGATCAAGCGAGTGGATTCAAAGCGCCACCAGCTCACATAATTACTCAAGTGTTTGAATAGCGACGCATGCCAGTGGCCGGAGGGGAAGCATATGTCAGGCGGAGATTCCATCTGAAACTGTCCAGAGATACGACGTACATATCTCTGGTCTCTGTGGTCACCCCCCAATTGTGATCGATTGATTTTAAAGCCCGTTAGTAACCTAGAACAAACAGCAATCTAGTCGAGCTGGCATTGTAAATCTATAAACCCATAAAAAGTACAACGGCCAGGCACGAACACGAACTGCAATTGCAATTGCAATTGCGATTAGAATCGATTTATTGCCACAATTCGTGACCGACTCGATGACGGGGACTGGCGAAGTAAGTGTTCCGAGGGCCACTGATAGGGATCGTCATGATTCAGGGCCGCACTCCCCAAATCCCTTCATCGAATGATCGCCATTTTTCGGCTGCCCACTGTGCCGTGCGTTACGAAGCGATACGGGTACGGTTACGGTGCGATTTTCCTTCCCTTTTTCCAGTTCTTGTCTGGTTTGGGAATTACTTTTTAAGCTCTTTTTGCGTTCCGTGGATTTTTACTGCATTTACAAAGATTTTGCCATTCTAATTGATTGTTTGCCTGGGTACTGGTCCCGGTCCCCTATCCCTCCCTTGAGTACATGGGCCGCTCTCCTCATGCTTATCTTCACCTGGTTATCGATCTAGCTATCTGTGTTCCTGCCCCGATTTGAGTTATCTAACGTGAATCGTCTGAGTCCGCCTCCGCGTCGGGAAATGTGCGCATAATATCCATTTAGATATATGTATAACCAATGGCCGACCACCAGCCCGCACACGGGGCATTTATTTGTGCATTACAAGCCATAAGCACACTTAAGTTCCCACTAAGCTCTGGCGCCGCTCCATTTTGCAAAAAACAGCAAAGGAAAACAAATGTTGGAAAATATAGAAACGAGTGCACTGCAGCCACACAGCCGCAGCAGCGGGGCCAAGCCAAATGGCGACGTTCCTTGATGGCCATTTTGCTATATTGTCATTAAAATTCTTGAACGAATCCAAGGGGAGGGGCAAGGCAAACAGAAGTGTATACTAAAATTCAAATTACCATCTAATTTCAATGATTTTTAGTGGGAAAATAGTTCTGCAGCGGACACACAGGCGTCATCTGCGGGGACTTTCCGGAACTTCTCTGATCGCTTGGCTTGTGTCTCTGCTAAGGTGATCCAATGTACCAAATATATGAGTAGATTACATGTAGAAATCGTGTAGATAATATATGTAAGAAGGAGTGGTCCAGCTGGTTTATTGAGGTGGTAGCGGGGATAAGCAACAGCAGTAATAACAGCAGCAGATCAACAGCGGACAGAGAAGAAGAGGAGAGAACAGCAGCATACGGACGCGACTCAAGCAGCAGCAGAAAATCAGCAGAAATAAGCCGTAACATTAAGAACTTTTGTAAGCACACATACCAGGCCACCGCGATAATAATACGAATAAACAATACTCTAAATAATATCTTACATATATATGATACATTTATATTCGCGTCATTGTTCTTCGAGATGATATACACGTACATTCAATATTTTGTGGTACTATATCTAGTCGGGGAGTCTTATTGGAAAGCTTTCCATCAACCCTTTTAATCAACAATTAGCCAAAGTTCTTCCTTTTTCCCGATGGGGATTATCTATTTCAATCCAATCAAACTGGTATGCTTGGTATGACGTATGGTATGATTTGAATAATTCTTTAGTGTTTTGCACCCAAAACAATGCAAGCGTAACGAAATAAATTAAGAGATAATAGACAAAAGATACATCCAATTTGTTCCACTGCACTAAAATATGTGATTGATCAATAGCACTCAATGGATTGAAATGGATTATCTGATGTGATTTTAATCATTTGTTCCGAATGGATATATACCCTTGTGCCACTGGTTTTCATTGCTTTTCAAGATGAGCTCGAGGTACATTATTCTGGTTCAACTCCTTGTGGTTCTACATCTATTGAGAGGAGTGCGTATACTTTTAATGAACATCAACTTCAACTTTACCAATAATTAACAATTATTCAAGATCGAGTCCAAGTTCGAGTTTACAAACATCAAATGCAATTCCCTGGATAAGGAATTCGATGATTTTGAGTATTGCTATCTTAAGTCGGTGAATCGAAGCTACAAGTACTTGTCGCTGAAAGTGAATTTGTATAAAATTCCCATCACTAAAGTCAAAGTGTGTATATATTTGCGAAATTTGTTTAACAACTTAAAAACATATGCTTATATCGTTCTAGGTTAATTTTTCCCTGCTCAAGCGATTCAGCGGCTACAAACCATTCCTCTATAATTTTACTGTGGATGCTTGCAAATTCCTAAGCAACCGAAAGTCAAACCCCGTCGTTACTTACTTTCATGATCTGTTCAGGGCCCACTCCAATATGAATCATACATGCCCCTTCGATGTAAGTGCCTTCAGAATGAATATGTTATTCACACTTTGAAATGATCCTTCTTTGCAGCACGATATTGTGCTGGATAAGCTTTCTACCAAGTTTGTTGATCAGCAATTCACAGAAGTTCTACCCTTTCCTCATGGGGACTATCAGCTGCACACCAGCTGGCATGCCTACGGTATAAATCGAGCTGAGGTCGATATATATGGCACTCTTTCCCACAACTTTGAAAACTAAAGAAATAAACTGAGAAACACCGCTACTTTCCAAAGCAGTCTTATCTCTAAATAAAGAAATCTCTAGCTGAACTATACCGAGACAATCTATAAATTTGATTTGTATACCCGTCACTCAAAAAGAGTATAGAGGTACATATATTAGATTTTTGGTAAAAGTGAATATGAATAACTCCCTGAAAGAAACGTTTCCGACCCCAAAAGCATATACATATATTCTTGATCATCATCAATAACCGAGTCGATATATGTCTGTCTGGCCGTCTTTCCGTCTTGTTTGACGTGTGCGATCCCTAGCGGTTCGACCGATTTGTTTTGGCAAACAAGTACATAAATACAAAGGGCAACTTCTATGTTAGTAGTCTCTATGAAATGTACAAATGGACCGTGACGTACCTGCGAGGAATCGGTCATTTGTTACTTTCATTATGATTTAAAATAACAGGTTTTTTTTAGTTATGTTATGCTCCAAGCCGTAATTATTAGAGTCGCACGGAGCGGGAGTTTAAGAGAAAAATGCTCTTAAGTATTGCGACACTGATAGAACGCGCTTAAATTTCAGTAGAATGAGTCAATTTTGAAATTTCATTTTATATATAATATTATGCACCAAAACTCCCCAGTATATGTAAAAAAAGTAATACTAAATAATGTAAAAATGCAACGAACAAATAAGAGAGCTCATTAAACAATTTTCTTTCAAAATAATGGATGTACCAGTGTCACTTATGTAATTATGAGTTTATTTAAATGCAAATAATATTGGAGTTGAAAAACATACATATTCATTCGGTATCTGAACTATCGGAACTTAAAACGCCATCTTCAAACTTAACATCTAATAGCGAAGCTTTAACCTCTTTATTCAACTCCATATTTTCTTCGGAAAGCCTTGACGATGATTTTGATAAATTCGACATTAACGGATCAGATGTAAAGAGCAATCTTCCATCGTATTTTTACGTGAAGACTTTCGGGTGAGATGCTGCCTTATATTTCGAAGACCTTTGTTACGAGCCTCCAATGATTTCGGCTCCATGCTATAATATGTTGTACACTGAGAATGGCATATAAAAAGATGGATAGTTTTCAACAAATAGTTCAGCTGTTGTAAATCAAAATACGCGCAAAACCTCAGTATTGACTTTATACCCACATGCCATAGTCTCAGTATCGCGCTAAATCAGTAAATTAGATCGACACCAGCTATTTCGCTTGCAAATTTTAGCTCTCGGATAAACCGGTGCATATAACCTATGTGAAGCATATGTACATTCAAGGCATCTTATCCAAGCATGTAATGTAGAGACACCATACTGATATAAATTTGCATTAGGTGTTCGACTTTTGTCGATGTTCACTCCGGTGGGAGTTTTGTAATAGCTCTTGCACCAAATATACGTTCGGTTTGACGCTTCCGAGCTTCACGGAAATTTCGTTCATACTCAGTAAGGTATTAGGAATCGAAACCACACAAAAGGTTCTGCCATGAAATTTTGAACTAAATGGAGCTGGATTGGTCATTTCACACACTGTGTTACGGTGCGCTTTCGACTATGAGCTGCAATACTCGTCAGTACTGTCAAGACATGTGTACAGAAAAATTGATTTTTAAACCCTTCACGCCTGACATGATATAGGAATCGATTATCTGATGTGATCACTGTAATCGCTTGCTTCAAATGGGGAATAAATACTCGTGTGCCGTAACTGTCCGGAACACATATCGTATCGCCCTGATTTTCGGTGTGTCTGAGAAAAATGAGCTCCACGTACATTGTTCTTGTTCAACTCATTTTGTTCCTATATCTAGTCAGAGAGGTGCGTATTGTATCCTTTTAATCCTTACTGAAGATTGTATAAAAAATGAACGATATTCTAGATCGCCTCAAAAGTGGAGTTTACGAACATCAAATGCATTTCACTGGATAAGGAATTCGATGATTTTGAGTATTGCTATCTGAAGTCTGTGAATCGGAGCTACAAATATGTGTCCGTCAAAGTGAATTTATATAAAATTCCAATTACCAAAGTACAAGTATGTTTGTAAGACATTTTTGTGTAAGTCATTTTTGTGTATAGATGTTATCGTTTATAGGTGAACTTTGCACTGCTCAAGCGATTCAGTGGCTATAAGCCGTTCCTCTACAATATCACTGTGGATGCCTGCAAGGTATTGAAAAATCCAAAATCGAACCCAGTGTTTGTTTTCTTTCACGGTATGTTCAGCGCCCATTCAAATATGAATCATTCCTGTCCCTTCGATGTGAGTGTAGAATTACTAATCTATTTGAATTTCCTTTTAATTCCCTCCTTTTTATTCCCAGCATGATCTCGTGGTGGAGAAGGTTCCTGTGAGCTTTATCAATCAGCACTTTACGCAGGTCCTGCCATTTCCAGAGGGAGAATACCTCTTCCAATCCAATTGGATCGCTTACAAAGTAAATCGAGCTCAAGTCAACTTCTATTTCACTCTTTCTTAAATTGTTTGGATAGTTCGGATAAATCAGCATAGACCATAAATCAATATTCAATCACTGAGTTTTAATCTTAGCCTAACATTGAATAGATTACAGAGAGAGACAAGGGCATACCCCTCTTAGAATTAATCGTTTAGTTTAACATAAACTAGTCCCTAACATTATGGTATCTCTAAATATTTACACGTTATATACTTTGGATAGCTGCCCCTTAATCGCGCGGCGTGATTTTGACACGGAGCCCGTCCTTGGGCCGAAGGATGAGCTCACCCAGCAGAGTGAGATCCTCGCGACGATCCACGGCCTCGATCTTGTACTTGCGCAGCACGGTGGAGATGACCGCCTTCTCCTCCAGAATGGCGAACTTTTGGCCAATGCAGTTGCGAGGTCCGGCGCTAAAGGGGATGTACGCGAAGGGGTGGCGGCCTGCACAGTTCTCGGGCAAAAAGTTGTCCGGATTGAACTGTTCGGGCTTGGGAAAGACCCGTGGATTGCGGTGCAGGGCGTATGTCATGATGATGGCCTGGGTGCCGGCGGGTACAAGCTTTCCACCTGGAAACGGAGGAAGCGGCAACTTCAGTGATCGATAACTCAGTTGGAGAGTCAGATTATTCTTATGTCTTACCGATATTCACATCCTCACCCACCATGCGAGCCATCATGGGCACACTGGGGAAGAGTCTCAGGGAGTCCTTGATGCAGCACTCCAGATAGCGCATGTCCATGAGGTTCTTCATGGTGGCGGGGGTCTCCTTGTCGTTTCCGAAAATCGAGTCGAGCTCCTCTGCCACCTGCTCCTGGTACTCCGGATGGCAGCCTAGAAGGAACAGGGTCCACGAAATGGCCGCCGATGTGGTGTCATGTCCCTCGAACATGAAGGTGTCCACCTCCTCGCGAATGTCCTCCTGCGGAGTGGCAAAAGGACAGGTTAAAAGAGTGGCTTGTAGTGACTTAGAGTGGCTATTCCAGCTTCACTTACATTGGTCAGAACGGTTCCATCTTTGGAGGCATCGATCAGCAGGTCCAAGAAGGCCAGACGCTTCTTCTTTCCCACATCATCGTAGGCATCGGGGATGTTGTTGTTATTGTTGTTGTTGTCCTGCAGGAGGGCCAACTCGGACTTGCGCTCCCTAATCACCATATTCGAGAATCCGTGCAGCGTGTTGATGTAGCTCTGGTGGAGCTTGTAGTCGTCCGTCAGCCGGAAGATGAGGTCGCTCTGCAGCCAGATCTTTGACTGGCGACTCTGCACAATCGAGCCAATCCTAAGGGGGATTCGAATGGATATTGGAATGGGGATTGGGATTGGAAAAGTGTTGCGTTAAATTGAAAGTTAGTCAAGTGTGGGTCTTGGGTGTGTGCTTCATGAGGCGTGGCAGGAGCAGCAGCAGCAGCAGAAGCAGAAGCAGAAGCAGGAGTTGTCTGTTATCAGCATCAGAGCACTTCAAGCATCGCATTGACATCTTAATCTCGCATATTTTCCACATGGCTGTACTTCAGCTCCTGCTCCTGCTCCTGCCCGACCGGAGGATGGGCAATGGGAGGACATGTGTATCTGGGAGGGTGTGTCTTTGTCTGACAGCTGGCATGACAGCTCTCGATATTAAACTGCTGCCAGGGCGGGGCGTTGATAACTTTCGGCAGATGAGGAAGAGTTGCACACACCACACCCGAACCCCTCGCGCAATTCCATACTCTTTTCTGGTCATTATGATGCTGTGTGCTGAGTCGCTTACCCGTAGACTGCCTTCACGTACTCCGACTCGCTGTCGCTCTGGGCATAGATTCTGCGACCCATGGCGGTCTCTGAAATAAGACGAGTGACGCAATTAGCAACGGTCTATGGTCTATGGTCTATGGTATATGGTCTATGGTCGGTGGAGATGGGGCATGGGGCATGGGTCATGGGACTACCCGATATTGACACTCACCACAAACAATGTCCAAGGTGCAGAGCGTGACGTAGGGAAACAGGTTGAACGCCTCGCTGCCCACCTCGACGGCTAGCTTGCGGGCCAGCACGGCGCTCTGCTCGTTGAAAACATCCACAAAGTCGTCCAAGATTTTGAAGTGGAAAGCAGGCGTGAGAATCTGCAACAACAAACAGCACAGAGTTACTCCAGAATTCTCCCGGACACTCGGCCCAAGCCCTTACCTTCCTGCGGGAATGCCATTTGCGGTCGGTGCTGGTCAGGAGGCCGGTGCCCAGCCAGGGATGCAGATAGTCGTAGTCGTGGCTCTTGTTCACAAACTTCTGGCTGTTCAGGATGGGCTCCACCGTTTCGGGCTCGAAGAGCAGCACCCGGGGCGAGGTGCCCTGCCAGACGCGATTGATGCCGAGGCGCGTGCCCCACAGCTTCTGCATGCCGATGACGCGGTTGAAGAGCTCTGAAAGGGAATTGGATTGGTGTGCGGTTCGCAACCGGTTAACAAACTCAAATCGTAACGCTTTTGACAAATTTGTGTGAGAACATAATTTATGGCAGCAATTAGAGCCCCCCGCCCCCTCTTTGGGCGACAATCAAGGTCGCTGCAGTTATTTTCTAAGAAAATACCCAAATGCCCAGAAAGCAGAGCAGAGCGAGGGCAGGTTCACCTCTCTGTCTCTGACTGTGTGATTGTTTGCATATGTACATATGTATGTGTTGGAGTCCATATGTGTTGCATTAATTAAAAAGATGAAACACTCTCTCGCACACAGGCAAACACCGGGGGGACCTACACCTATCCCATGCGTGGCCATTCAGCGATCTCTAATAATGACTTTATGTAACCCCCAAAAAACACCCAAAAAGCAAACTTGATGATGACGCCGACATACTAGTTATGATGTCGGAAGTTTGCATGGAAGGCAAAGGCAAAGGGGTAGCCAAAATGGGTAGCAAATTTCGTACTCTCCAAAACAAAGCACATTTCACAGAGTCCGAGCCAGAGCCAGTGCCTCTATGCCGGCACAGCAGCCTCTGTCTCCATGGGTGTATGGGTCTTGGGGTCTCTTCATTATCATTTTAATTTTGATTTTGATTTCATATTGTACCTGTATTGCCTGTCACCTGCCTGCTGCGGTATTTTTGTGCGTAAAATTGCTTTGGCAATTTGAAATAATTTATGTCTGGCATAATTTTGGTAGCTGGCTCTCGCTCGGCTGACATTGGCAGTGCACATTAAAAAGCAGTTACCAGATGGCGATGGCGATGGCGATCGCAAGTACCACCCAATGCCGCACCCACCCGCAATGCAGAACACCCACAGCCAGCCGTGACCCGAGAGCCAGCGAATGTTCTTAAGCGTTAGAACTGGAAACCAGTCGAAGCCTTGGGAAGCACTACACATAGCTCCACTCCACGCCAGACACACTCATATGTTGCCGAGTTTCTTGGCTCTTCAGCAGCGGCGAGCAATCCAAGAGAAACATGCATGATCAAGAACCACGTGACCTTGGGCAGCTGTTCGTTCGCTCAGCCATTTGCTGCAACGTCATATTTCATGTTTATCATTTAACAAAAGTCTCGTAATTGCAGAGACGTTCTTAGATTAATTTATAATAAAAAAAATATTCATAAAACCTCTTCAGAGGTTGTAGACCAGCTGGTCCTCCTTGATTGCCTTGACTGCAAAAGAATCTTTTATTTAGCAAGCATTTGAGCAAATCTTCTGACTATTCGGCTCTTGTGCCTTGAAGATGACACTCATAAAAGTATAGGACTAGACTATACTAGACTGGTTTTGACGAACCAGTTCCTAATGTTCTGGCCGACTCATTAAAAGATCTAACTTGATTATCACTTGGTCGAAACACTGCTAAACATTCAATGAAACTTTTTACATTGGTACGAGTTAATGCTAATTGGGCAGTGAAAACGGAAGATGCCAAGAGCCCATAAGAACCCTCAAGATTAACCGAAAACCTGATTTTGGGGTACAAGAGATCTTCAAGCATGAATCTCTTGAAAGCCAAAGACAAAGAACAAAACGGAAGTGAATCGAATCGAATCGAATCCAGTCAGGGCTTAGCGCATTTCATCGAATGAGTAACAATCCGCTCAAAGCCCCGCTGCAGCGGTCCAATAGTTTGGCTACAAAAATTTGTATCTCTTGGAGGCTGCTTCCGCATTTAAATTTATGTTAATTTGCTTTGTTTTCGGCGTTGCAAAAGCCGGACAGCGGATCTGAGGCGTGCGAATTAATCATACATCAATCGATCGCTGGATGGAGAACTGCAGAGTTCTTCTACGATTCAGTGTCAAGATCAAGTCCGCTTCGGTTCGCCCAGAGGCCCATTGTCCATTGTCCGCTTGTAGTGGCCAGGGAAGAAACCGAAGATTGAATTCCCTTAAGCTCGAACACCAATGCTTTAGGAACTTATATCGCCGATTGATTAGCAGGGCTTTGGTGATGATTTGGGAATTAATTTCTGTGCATACGCTGACGTCAGAATCCGTTACGGAATTTCATGGTCACTAGAGTCCGGGCCGTGCCGGAGCTCTCACGCCCCACGTGCCCGTTAGTGCACTAACCCCGATTCCCTTTTCTGCCGAGACTGTGACGAAAAAATTATTAAAACAGCCGTGCCAGTACATTATACGCTTGGACCTTTTTGTGAGCCCCCGCCCCAGCCCCAGCCTCAGTCTCAGTCTCAGTCGCAAACTAAGTTTGAGCCGGGTCTGGGTCTGGGTCTGCCTCTTAAATGGTTTATGGCTATTTTTATCGGTCTTCAAGTAAGCATTTGTTTGGCTTGTTATGCTACGCTTCTCGCCACTGATCTTTCTTACTATTCTTCGCAGACTCTCTCCGTTCTCTCTCAGATTTAGTAATTGTTTAATTCCATATAAAGAGCGTGTGATAACTTCAGTCAAATTACACTTGAAATATTACGCGTGAGGGAAAGTCCTGACCGACTTTAAAGTCCGGTCGTATATCAAGATCAAAGGCATTTATTTACGCTAATTTGTTCATTTCATTGTTCCTGTTTTAATTCTATAATTCATCTCAAGTTACGTTTAGTGTCAATTAACCTCCGCTCAGCACCGTGTGAGGTTTCCAATGAAATATTTTATTAGATTGTTTGTTGACTCTTCTGTTGGCTTCCGTTTTGGGGCAAGGGTGAATGCCTTCCAGCAGCAGCCAGAACTTTTCCCTAATCGAAATTCATTAGACTAAACAGCTCGTTTGGGTTCCACGCTCGAATGCAGCTCTGGGCTTATGCTCACGTTTTCGTTTGGCCCCAATCGAAGATGAGGCAAACCCCGCAAAAACAGCGACAAATATGTTAATTAAATTATGTGTTTCAACAAAAACAAAAAACACAAAATAACACAAAAAAAGAAAGACAACAAAGCGCACAAATCACCTGCTTATTACAATCAAAATTTTTAGCAGGACAGGTTTTGTTGCATTTCAAAATGTTTGTCGAGGCTGTTCTATAAATCAATTAGCGACTGGGTTTATGGGGACTATCTTCCGCAATGAAAGTGAATCTCCTATTCCAAAACATAAGCAAAGTTCATTAACACTGGAATCCAATCCACAGATCGATCCATCGAAGATCTGTCGCCTGGCTCGTTGGGAGCTAGCTGATCAGCAAAAATTAGCACCTCCTCGGCTGCTCGGCTGCTCGGCTCAATGTTTGTCCAACCAATCATACACCCCTTGGTTCGGGTATAGGCATAGGTGTATCAATGACTCAGGGTCAATATCACTAACTGGAGCAATCACTGAGTATGCTCTAAATGGGTGTCTGAGAACTCTAGAACTCGTACTCACCATCGTGATCCACATTCATTTCGATGGCATTGCCCAGGAAGGGCATGGCGGCTGGGCCCGGGATCTTTTCTATGTGCTTCACCAGGCGGGACCTGCGCTTGTTGTACACCACCAGGAAGAGGGCGATGGACGCCAGCAGGAAGATCGTTATGGGGGAGTAACCCGAAATCACTTGGGCCATTTTCGTGAGCAGAATGCTCTCGGCCATCAAAGAACTAATAACTTTTGAGGACATCGTTTATGCCAGATTGCAATTCGGAAATCGGAATAGTGTTTATTATCGTTTTGAGTGTGTTTCACTTTGTAATGCCCGGGGCATGCATGTCCCTGTCGCACGTATACGTATGCAGATCGAACCGGATCCGGCGAACCCAATCAAATTTTGTTGGGTATAAGCGCTGCGAACTCCAATAGACAACTAACCAAAAATCCGAGATTGCACAAAAATTTAAAAAGAAGTGCTAAAAATTTCGGGCCAAGCGTTTCGGGTTTCGAGCTCTCGGCGCAAGCTCAGCTTCGGGTCGCAGCTCTATCTGTACCAGTGTCTGTGTCTGCATTTGTGTTTGTGGCTGTATCTGTGTGTGAGGAGAGTATCTCCGTTTGCTCGACAGTGGTGTGGTGCGGTGCTCGATCGCGAAAAGGTAGTAGAGACCGCGAGATGGCAGTGCCGGAGGCGACAAAAAGGTAGCCAAAAGCACTGCCTTGCACCCGGCTGTCTGTCTATCTGTCTGTCACTCTCATTGTTGCCTAGATGACTGGGCCTTTTGCTGTTTATGCGACCTACAAATAGTTGCAGTCGAGGGTTCCACAGAGAGAAATAGTGACGATTTTAAAATGAAATCTATTCGATCGAGAACTTATAGAATCTTCCTAGAACACATCTCATCTGTTTATGTACAGCTCTTTGGGCAGAATGCCAGTCCCCAATATATCATTTTAGGACCCACTATTTTCAGTGTAATATTTCATATATGACGTACATATTCCCCGTTGTATTTTTTGCATTTGTATTTTGATGACTTGCCCTTGGGTTCGAAAACCAAAAACAGAAGTTGCCAAGATCTATCTCCGTCTATGAAATTAATTGCTGATAGACCATTGACAGCTCCAGGTTCTGCCCAGATGTGGCCTTGGACAGCAATTGGGATAAGGCCGTTCGATTCTATGATAGACCATTAACTAAAGATACACAATTCAGTATGTGAGTGCAATTAAAACACTGTCTCAAACGCATTGTCATGTCCGCTAGTAGACACTTCAAAATGGGAGCTCCGTTTAGTTCGAGTGGGGGTTCATTTAAAGAATTTCAAAATCATTTTACCAACCGCTGCGCTGGCACTGGGTTCTGGCTCGTAGACTTGAAGATTCTCAGGTAATTAGCTGGCATTGAGATCGAACTATGTTTTATGTAACCCAAGGCCAAGGAGAAGCTTCCTTATGAGCTATTTCAATGGCCGTCGTCACAGGTCGAACTCGTGCTGCGGCTGAAACCAGCGTGACTTCTTTTGGGGTTCTTAGTTAAAATTAATCTAATATCGTTATTTGCGTTTTAGGTTTCGTTTTGTGTCTGCTCTGTAAGACGCCGAACCTGTTCCTAACATGTGCGCCCGCGCCCCTTAAGATCTGAAATTTCAGATGCCGACAGAACCTTGCCAATATATAATTTAAACAGTAGGTTTATTCCACCGCTCCAGGCTGCTCCAGGGTTTGCCAGGCTTGCCGTGTGACATAATCCCATCGAAGAGAATAATTTAATAGATATTGTTAGACTAGCACCCGAAATAAATTATAGAACCGGACTCAAAGAAATGGGGGAATTATAGTAGGTATCTGAAAGTTGGATACAAAATTATCATAACAAGCTGAGAAAGAGATCGCATCCACCCAAAGGTCAGGGACCACCGTCCCAGCCAATTTCCAGCATTCTACCAGCATCTAAGCTGCGATAAACACCGACCAATACATTCATGTTACATTCACCATTTCGGGGGCCTCATCTGTAAATCAGAAACGTAGAAAAGAAGTGATTACGAAACCTCCAAAGAGGCACACAACACACACAAACACAATCGAATTAAACTCCGTTGTCTGAGGCTGAGTCTGAGTCTGAGTCCGAATCTAGGAAGTAGATATCGAAGTAGCTGTTGGACCACAGTGACTCGTTCTTTAATTATAGAAGAATTAACAGCTTCGCTGAAGAAAAAGCGGATTGCCCGAAATTGCCGAGTCATGCGCTGTTCGAGACGACGCGTCGTCCACTTCTGTTTTCATTTAACAATTTTATCGTCTAATTCTTGGTACTTCCAGCATGCCAGCCACCATATTCTACCATACAACATGCAGAGACAGACAAAAGCGACACAACTCAGGCTTCGGGGGAAGCCCCTGCGCAGTCAAATGTCGTCAATCTAAGCCATTTAATCATAGTGGAATCTTCCCTCTCTGTCCATAACATAACATAATTATATGTAAGGTAATGGGCCTTTTATTTTTAATACGATGTGTGTGTTTTCCCTTCTTGGATTATGTTAATGTGCCTACGTGCATTTGATCAATGGCGATTTGCAACTCACACGAATATGCTAATAACCGGTAGAGATGCTCGAATCATGTTATATGGAGGGCAGCCTCTACCTTCTTGAATTTCAAGATCAAGGCCACATGGTGGTGGCTTTTATTCATTCATCACGAAGACCGTTTCCACTTCTTCCGCTCTTGGAATATTTTTGGGGAAACAAAATTCCAGAAAATACTCCTCTTGAACTTGAGAATAAACAATTTCAGATGGAGACAAAGAAGCTTAAGGAATTTACTGTCGAAGTTGAGGACAGCGACATTTTTCAATCAAGAATAATATAATATTAGTTTTCGAATATATGTATGTACAGATATCTCATACTTAGGCTGAGTTGACCTCTGCGATTATTCCTAATGTGAATAACTCGTGCGTGTAATTTTTGGTAGCCGGGAATGGCGTTCGCGCCGTCCCGACATTAAGCAATGCATTTCAATACTCAAGTCAAAAACCTGCTTATGTTTAAGGGGGTTTTTAAGCAGTTCAATGGGTCAAAGCAAACTATGTTTCAGTTCATTGCTTCTACATATAGTTCTCTGTATCGGCAGCAGAGCAGCTCTCGAAGCTTGGAGCTTGAACTTGATCTGGAAATCTCGGACTACGTGCGGAAGAAGTCTTCCGAAGCCTTCGGCCAAAGACTGCAGTAAAATAAAAGTTGTAGATTTTAACTTTTTCGTTATTTTGTTCCTTGGGTTGGCTGGCGCTTGGCTTTGTTACTGTTCCGTTCGTTTATTATCATTAGCCGCCCCACTATTTGACTCACAAATTATGGCGGCGCAACTCGTATTTTCCGCTGCTTGGGCTGTTGTTGTTGTTGCCGAATTGATTAGCTCGCATTTGGCTTTGGCCAGCTAGCGGTCTGGGCCCGTCGATAAGGTCAAGTTCATTTCCGCATAGAGTCTAGAGAGTGGAGATCTACTTGATCTCTTAAGCGCAGAGTACTATCCATTTGGGTTTCAGCACGTCTCATGGGAAAGGAAGTTGCACAAGGGGTCAGACATGGGGCAAACAATTAGCTATTAGATGGTCTTTATGTGACGCACTTGCGGCGTGTCTTGTCTTCGCAATCACACGGCCGGCAATTAGAGTACAATCTCTCTCTCACGCAACAAAACTCTGCCATAACTACCTTCCTCCACACCACTCCACTCCACTCCACACCCCCCCACCAATGGTTGTGGTCCGAGCACTTTCCCAATGGCATTGGCCATGATTGCATGGCGCCTTGGCGGCTTGTTCTGGCCAAACTATCGCTCGGACCGAGACCTAGACACTGTGTCACTACCAATGGTCAAGTGCAGCCTCAATTTGGTGGCAGTGCAATTAAAATTTAGTTAAAGAACCGAATGGCGATGCAGGCATCTGGCTTCAGGGTCAACGCGACCAGTTTCAGGTTTCCTTCTAAGCCCCTGGCCAGCCGAATTGGTGGTGGTTTTGACACAGATATAGCCATATTGGATAGATCGTGGATTGGCTTGCATTTGGCATTTCGCTTGCCAAGACAACCACCAACCAAGTGCCAAGCGCCGACCGCCGCCACTGGATGACCTCGACTTTCAATCGGTGGGGCTCATGCTCATTGTCAGTCGACGAGAATGTATCTATGCATCTGCGAAATACATTCAAGATGTTTCTCATACAAAATTTGATACGCAAACAAATTGGAGAGTTACATTCTGATAGACATCGCCATCGCAGCCGAAAAGTGTTTGTTTTTACTATTCATTTTCCCAGGCAAACATTACACGACAGACACTATAGATCGAGTGTGTCCGCCGGTCCGACCGTCCCTCCCTCCGGTAATGTAATCGTGTGCGTTCCCATTCGCGTTTACATCAATCAATTTACCTCAGCTGTGGGGCTGTGGGGCATAATTACAATGGAATTGTTCTCTGCTTCTCTATATTTTAATGTGCGCTTGCGAGTCGTCTGTCGTCCCAATCGAACCGCCGCGCAAAGGGGGTTAAGCGGTTGGGCTGCCTACACATTTATGGGCGTATTGATAGCCGAGCAAAAGTTCAAGGCCACCGCTGATGGTTATTGTCATAGTTTTCACGCGGCGATATGTTATTAAATCTGCGATTTCAAATCGATTAAAACACCAGTTAGAGTTATTTTGAGAATCTATCAAGAATAGTATGTCGTGATGTTAAAGTCATTATTTCATTATTTTATGTTTGCCCTCACCACATACATACAACAGCTTTGTGTTACATTACAAATTTTTGTGAAAATAGAAAAAAACATAAAATAATCGTGGCGAAATTTCAAACTTCCCGCCGACACACAAATCCATCGGTCTGGCAGCGCGCATTACCATTTTCCAGCGGTCTGGCAGCACAAGTTTATTAATTACAAAATAGTCGATAACAGCATCGATAACAGCATCGATTTAAATTTTATAACCACCACTAGCGATCAGCTGTCGCGACTTATCGAAGCACTGCCATCTCAATTGGATTTGTGGGGCAGATTTTCGAACATTCATAAAAACCTTGTTTTATCCAAAATACAATAAAAGCAAGGACTATAAACTAGCCAATCTGGAAGAAAATTTATTCATCAATAGGATAAAACTATGTGGGCATTGCTTAGAGATTTAGTTTGTCAGCATTATTCAATGGAATATCAAAATTGAGCAATTTCCTTTTTCGTTTGTCGCTACTTGTTTTTTGTTTCACTTATTTCGCTAAAACCTCTATCTACGCAAATTGCAATAAAAGCATGTGTCTAAAATAAGCGACTCAAGTTCAGAATAGTTTAATTAATCGGATATAATTATGTGGGCATGGCTAAATGTTCTATCTAGCCAGTAATATTCAGCGGAATATCAAAATCGAGGAATATGGTTTCCAATCCTTGACGGAGAACGATTAACCCATTATAAGCCAAGGGGGTATTTCAATTTTCCACTGAAAATAATGAAAATTGAATCATTTTAGCGCAGTTCAGCTGAAAAATATCGTGGTTTTTTTTAAGTTCATAGTAGAGATGGCATGAATCCTCAAGAAGAATTAACAATCAGTAATATTTTCCGCCATTTACCTCAAGTAGTTGAACTATTTAAATAGAGGGGGCTTTAGTGGGAATCCGATAGAACCGAACATCGACAGGGTTGCATTTGCCAATATTTTTCAATTTTTTTATTTTCTAGAAACAAAGTGTAAAGTTCGTACAAAATCAAAAAATCGTGGCAAAAGGTAATGGTCCGGACCGAACAGCGATCGAAAACACCCAACGAGCAGCAATATTTGTGCGACAAAATCCGAGAGCTGAATCGGAGGAAAAACTTTTAACGTTACCACCTGCCTCTGCACCCCCTTACTTACAATACTCTCCAGTTCGCTTTTCCAGATTTATAAAAACAATCAGTCCACGAAAACACAGTGAAGCTTACCCGACCCCCACTCAACTTCTTCAAACAATCCAAGAACAATCAACAAAATGCGCAGAGCTGGCCTTTTGGCCATTTTGGCTGTTTGTGCCTGCGGTAAGTTGTGTGTCATAGGTGCAAATTGCGTTTTAAGCGTGATTGATTTGTAAACTACAATATATGTGTATGTTTATGTGTGTTGCAATATTTCAGGCATCGCCTCCTCGTCGCCTGTCAGCGGTGGCGCCCAGCAACTGGTCGGCGCCAGCAAATGCACCTGGGGACCCACCTACTGGTGTGACAATTTAAGGTGAGTGCAGTGCGCGTTGGGGTGGGGAAAAGTGCCTAGTCATCGGAAATCTATCTAGGCGAGAAGAGCAGCAGTTCTTAACCCAATGGCCTCTCCCCGTTTGTTCATTGTTTGCGAGCCATTAGTGTTCCTTTCCCAACGATAAGACAATCAATCTGCAATCACCGCAATAGTATTAGTCGCGACTGTCGTCGCCATTCCCGATAACCTTTGTGGCGACTGCTCTAGTTCCTCCGTCCTATTCTTGTTTTGCAGTTTTGCCTCCCTCTCTCTCTCTCTCTGTATTCTCCAGTGCGCTTTGTTTTCGACGCTCTTGCCGTTAATCGAATTAACAATCCGACGCCTGCAGCTGAACAAAGTTAATCAGTCTCTGCTTCATCACCCGCCCCACTATTTGCATGACTAAGACAGAGTTCATGCGATCTGGGTATCATTTGACAGCCGATCTGTTCTGCTCTGCTCGCTATCGGCATAACTATGTATATGACTGAACCTGACTAATCCCAAATGCATGTGTCACATACGGTACGGGTGTAGTTCTTACAAACGGGGTTCCTTATCGTTGGACTTATCGCTGGGTTTACCATATAGTACCATAACCGATTCCTTTGTTCTTTGATTGATTTATTTTTAAACACCTCTCGAGGAAAATCCAGCATTTCTCTTAACCGTTCTTTGTTTGACAAAAAAAACGTCGCCATTGCTGAAAATATTAAAAACAATATCACATACACCACAAATGAACAACCATATAATATTTGTGTAGATGTACCCAGATATACAACCCATACATACATAGCCACATACATATGTATTCAAGACGTTTCCGTGCTTATCTTTTGTTGTTTTTCCTCCCCCCCGCCCCACTCTCCCTAGACGTACGTGTATTTCTGTCTGTATTTAGGCAAAAGGAAAACACACATTTGTGTTGTTGTTGTTAATAGGCATTAGCCATTAGCACATCGAAATCCACTCCATAGATTCAATCAGACCAATAAACGGACCAGAGCCATGCAAAATATTATCCAATATTATCCATCAGTCAGCAGTAATCACATGCTCTGCGGGTGCATTCAACTGAAAGGGAAGCGCCCCATCTCGTGGTTTCTCCCTTTCCAGTGGTGGACTCTGATCCCTCCGGTTCTGTCTCTGCTGACTCGGCGCCTTGGTCATCCGATTACGAATGCGGGTCATTTGATCCGCGCTTCGGTCGGTTTTACTGCTGCATCAGCCATATCCTAATTGCTTTCGTTCTTTGGGCTTATCGGGGTTGGGTTTTCGGAGAAATTCAAGCTGACAGTATCTTTGTTTTCTTTGTTTTCTATCCGCTGCAGCAACTCGAAGGAATGCCGGGCCACCCGACACTGCATCCAGACCGTGTGGGAGAAGAAGGTGGTGCCCGTGGACACGGACTCCATCTGCCAGATATGCAAGGACATGGTGACGCAGGCCCGCGACCAACTGAAGAGCAATGAGACCGAGGAGGAGCTGAAGGAGGTCTTCGAGGGCTCCTGCAAGCTGATACCCATCAAGCCCATCCAGAAGGAGTGCATCAAGATGGCCGACGACTTCCTGCCGGAGCTGGTCGAGGCCCTGGCCTCCCAAATGAACCCCGACGTGAGTCTGCTCTCCCGCAATCCATTGAACCCCCTTATGCTTATACTTCTTTGTCGGCGATTCCACAGCAAGTTTGCTCAGTGGCCGGGCTCTGCAACAGCGCCTCCATCGATGAGAAGCTGAAGGGCGCCTACCAGGCCGCACTCGAAGGCAAGGTACAGGAGGAGGACTCGTCCGAGGAGGAGACCAGTGTGATCCTGAAGCCCAACCAGTTGTCCTGCGGCAACTGCAACCTGCTCTCGTACATGATGCATGAGAAGTTCGAGGCCACCAACCGCGACGACATGGTCGAGCAGCTGCTGCACGTGTGCGGCTCGCTGTCCAGCTTCTCGGACGCCTGCGCCAACATTGTGCTGTCGTACTTCAACGAAATCTACGACCATGTGCGCCAGCATCTGAACACGGACGCGCTCTGCCACGTTTCGGGAGTGTGTGCCTCGCGGTACCACCAGCACGAGGAGGAGAAGCAGGCGCCCGAGGCACTGGTTGCCCTCGATGCCGGCGATGACATTCCCTGCGCGCTGTGCGAGCAGCTGGTGAAGCATTTGCGCGATGTCCTCGTGGCCAACACCACGGAAACGGAGTTCAAGCAGGTGCTGGAGGGCTTCTGCAAGCAGTCGCGCGGCTTCAAGGACGAGTGCATCAGCATCGTGGACCAGTACTACGACGTGATCTACAACACCCTGGTGAATAAGCTGGATGCCAACGGCGCCTGCTTCCTCATTGGCGTTTGCCCCAAGAACGCTGCCGGACCACACGCCACACCTGTTGCCCCGATCATGCCTCTCCTGCCCGCCATTGAGCCCGCCCAAGTGCAGGTGACCATCACGAAGCTGCAGAAGCTGGGAGCCCACGAGCCCAAGTTCACCCAGGACCAGCTCATCGGCATGCAGCTGCCCATCGACCATCTGATGGGTGCCGCGAATCCCAGCCTGCTCGTGGAGGGCGGCGAGCTGTGCACCATCTGCGAGTACTTGCTGCACTTCATCCAGGAGACCCTGGCCACCCCAGCCACCGATGACGAGATCAAGCACACCGTCGAGAACATGTGCACCAAGTTCCCCAAAGGCGTGGCCGGCCAGTGCCGCAACTTTGTGGAGATGTACGGAGATGCCGTGATCGCCCTCCTTGTCCAGGGACTCAATCCCCGCGAAGTGTGCCCCAAGCTGCAAATGTGCCCCCACAACGTAGACAACAAGGAGGACATCGAGGTGTTCCACCCGGTGCCCGTGACCTCCGGCGATCAGCAGGACCAGCCCACCTGCCCGCTGTGCCTCTTTGCCGTCGAACAGGCGCAAATCAAGATCCGCGACAACAAGTCCAAGGTGAGCATCCCACAGGAGTCCCACACTCGTGGAGATCTTTCTCTAACGTTTGTGTTTTTGTGCAGGATAACATCAAGAAGGTTCTGGCCGGTCTCTGCGTCCATCTGCCCAGCAAGCTGAGGTCCGAGTGCGTGGACTTTGTGAACACGTACTCCAACGAACTGATCGACCTGCTGATCACCGACTTCAAGCCGCAGGAGATTTGCGTGCAGCTCAAACTGTGCCCCAAGACCAAGAACTATCTGGACGACATGGGCATCAGCATGGAAGATGACGAATCGAGCAGCAGCGAGGAGATGTTCTTCAACGAGGTGGCCTCCCTCGAGCAACTGCCTATTGAGGTGGTCTTCGAGAGGGACTACAATGGTGCACCGAACTGCCTGATCTGCGAGGAGCTCGTGAAGACCGTCGAGAAGAAGATGGGCAAGCACCCCACCAAGGACAGCATCAAGCAGGCCCTGGAGCAGTCGTGCGACAAGCTCAAGAAGCCGGTTGCCAGCAAGTGCCACAAGTTGATCGACAAATTCGGAGACCAGATTGCCGACCTCCTGCTGAAGGAGATGGATCCCAAACTGATTTGCGCCGAACTGGGATTGTGCCTGTTCTCCGAACTGGATGATCGTGAGTAGAGCCAGAATCGAGGCAGGCAGAAGCAGCACAAATAACGTCCTTCCCTTTAGTTGAAATTGACGAGGCCCTCAAGTACGATGTCATTGCTCTGCCCCATCCGGCTGATCAGCTGGCCCGCCTCGAGGAGTCGCCCAAGCCCAAGGAGCCGCCCACCTGCGTCCTCTGCGAGTTCATCATGACCAAGCTGGAGGCTGATCTGAAGAACAAGACCGAACAGGACGATATCAAGCGTGCCATTCTGGCAGTGTGCGACCACTTGCCCGCCACCGTCCGCAAGCCGTGCGACACCTTCGTCGAGGGCTACGCCGCCGCTGTCATCGATCTGCTCAGCAAGGTGCCGCCCAAGGAGGTGTGCCAGAAGCTGCAGCTCTGCTTCAGCCAAGTGGTCACCGACGAGGTGATCGAGTGCGGTGTCTGCCACGGCGCCACCCAAGTCCTGTTGCCCTTCCTCAGCGCCCGCTCGAAGGATACCGATGTGACCACAGTGGAAATGACCTCGGTGGCCTGCGAGAACTTGCCAGCCAAGTACTACAGCATTGTAAGGCTCCTAAGACCCTCCCACCCCCAACCAGATGTTATTTAATTTATCTTCCCTCTCGGTAGTGCTCTAAAATGATCTCCATCTATGGCAACAGCTTTAAGCATCTGTCCGAGCGACCTTATGTGGATCAGTCGCACGTGTGCGCCGAGATCGGCAAGTGCTTCGACAGCGAGAAGTCTTCGTTGGCCTTTGCCAGGATTTCGGGTAAATTATTTAGCCATTAATTTCATATCCCACCACTCACGAGTATCCCAATTTCTGATTGCAGCCTAAGCAGCCGATCCTGTGATTCGCGACAGCCGCATTGTGATGATGTGTGCAGTGAAGGAGAAGGAGAAGGGTGACACAGTCCCACGCTTTATATATACATATATCTTTACATAATCCGTTTACATTCTATAACGATTTACTGTAAATGACCGACCCTTACTTACTATATTTCCGCACTCGTATTTTGGATTGATTTTGGTTGTAAATTCGGCTCTAAATTGGTTAAGAGATGAAGATTTGTGATGAAGATGAAGATAATAGATGATTTTAAAGTGCACGCGAACACCGGGCTGAACAAGTTGAACTGTAACAGAAACTAAAATTAACACTAAGCTGTAACCTAATCGTACATTCAATATAAATATTAGCGAATCCGAACATCGCCCCCAACTGTGTGTCTTTAAGAGCTCTGCATTCGGTACTCGCTTTGTTCGTTCGGCTAGAATCAGCTAGACAGTGTCTCGTCATCAAAACGAACTGAACGAAAAAGGTATCGCCATTTGTACCGTGTTGGATCCGAAAATTTCAGGATTTTTTCTCGCTCACTCTCCAGCCAGTCAACCCGAAAGCCACTACGGATCAGTGGGCGTAGTTTAAGCAGTCGAATCGTGTACAATTATATTTCAAAAACCAACAGAAAGCAGCACACTTATTGCAAAAATTCCCATAGTTTCCTGGATCCTTATATATTTAGTATCATATCATGTTTGAGACCTCGCTGCTGATCATAAAGCCAGACTATCTGCACAAGCGTCGTCCGGTGCTACTGAAACTGCTGGCCGAGGGCTTCCTGCTGAAGGGTAGCCGCAAGCTGGCCTTCTCCCCGGAGCTGGCGGCCGAGTTCTATGCGGACTATGCCGACGAGCAGGGCTTCATGCTGGAGGTTATACTGCTGTCCAAGGGCGTCTCGGAGGCCTTCATTGTGACCAAAGAGAATGCAGTGCAGACGCTGCTCAACACCATGATCTGCTACTTGTAAGTGTGCTCTACCTTCGCAGGAAACTTCTTCCATTCCATGTGATCACTGTACCCGCAGCGGAACGTCCGCGGACCTAGAGCGCAACATACACGTGACCAAGCACGCCCAGAGCGTGGCTCGCGAGATCAACTTCATCTTTCCGAACTGTGAGTATTCGATTGAGATTGGAGTTCATTCACTGAGATCCCTCTATCTCTCTGGACACCCTCAGACATTCACGAGCCCACTGATTTCTTCGAGCGCCAAAGGTTCTGCAACCGACCCATGCTGAAGCCCCTGATCGGCGAGGTCTACCACATCCTGCAGAACGCGGACTGCAGCCAGGACAACTGGAAGATGCGCGTAGCCGACTACTTGGTGCGCAGCAACCCCAAGCTGCCGCAAGTAAGCAACCAGTGCCTGGAGCGTCCCGATGTGGGCATCCAGAACAAGGCGCAGCAGACTGTCTTGACATATCCCTCGGCCGCGCGAGACGCCCAGCCGCGCGACAAGCAGAAGTCCAAGAGCAGCAGTTCCTTGCTGTCCAGCAGCTCGCCGCACTCCTCCATGCTGCTAACATCCTCCTCGTGTGTCACTTGCGGCGGCTTCGATCGCTCCGAGCCGTGCCCAGCCGAGCTGGATCTCGACAAGCGCGTGGAGCCCCAGAGCGAGGAGCCCGCCTGCGTTGGCGAGGAGATCTTGTGGAAGGAGGTTATCGTCTACGAAGAAGTTGTTCCGGAGGAGGAGGCGTCCAAGGACGAAGCCTTGGAGGTCGAGGAGGAGGGCGAAGGCGAGGAGCTCGCCAGCTCGGATATCGAGTCGGATCACAGCACGGTGGCGCCGCCTCCACCACCGAAGCCTCAAAGCGAGTCCGAGTCGGAGCCAGAAGCTGCTCCAGAAGCTGCTCCAGTGGCTGCCGAAGAAGCCCCAGCTCCAGCTCCAGCTGCGGCTGATTAGGTCTCCCACCCCACACCTGTTGCCTCATCATTTAAGCTTTTCGAAATGTTTTTTTCTGTTCCGTTCTGCCTCTGCCTCTGGCCCCCTGCCCCTGCCACATGCATAGAAAAAATGTAAAAACTGCAAACAAAAAAATGCGCGCAATTTGTTTGCCTCCCTCCCCCCTCCGCTGCCACTGCGGCCCTCCTGCAGCGGGCAATGCGCACTCGCAGAAGCAGAGGAAAGGGTACTGGGCCTGTAGTTTCTCACTCGTCCGTCCACTCACACCGTCGCACAGGACGTGGCAAGTGCAGCAGCAACAGCAGCGGCAGCAGCAGAGGCATAACATCGTCATCAGAGCGCTTTCGACTTTCCCGCCAGAGTGAGCAGAGTTTTCCTTTGCATTTTTCCAGCAAGTGTCCAATAAAAAACGGAGTAAAACGAGAACAAACTGTGGGCATCAGAATATACGTAATTTGTGGGCCACGCGAGTGTGTGGCATAGTTGCAGGCGCGGCAGGAAAGCGGCAACGGCAACGGCAACGGTGGGTGACTGCAATTAACCCAATTATCGGGCGGACAATGGATAATGGACTAATTGCCACCAATTGAAATTGCATCGATTTTTCCGATTCACCTGTGGCTAGGGGAACGGGTCGCACGAACCATATTCTGATTTGTGTCTATGAAAGCGGCTCTAATGTAATTTGACCCAAATTGAATCCGCTATGTTGCATACACACGCACCACCGCCGCACTCCGCAGCAACAGTTGCCACTGTCAACACGGGGCAGCAACTGTTGCAACCGACACAGAGACATGGACATGCAACAAATGGCAGCCACGACGATCTCAACTTCACCTCCTTCGGGGAGCTGTGTCGCCTGTGCGTCATCCACCGGGGACCGGCCAAGATCCACCTCTTCGCGGAGGAGGCCATGCAGCGGCAGCTGCTCCACAAGCTCCGCAGCCTGCTGCTGGCGCACGTAAGTAGTCAGCGGATCAACAAGCGCGCCGTATATCCGTATGTTCATTAGCCCCACTGCTTGGCAGGTCGCCGAGGAGGACCTCCTGCCCCAGTACATCTGTGACCGGTGCCTGGCCACGCTGGAGCACCTTCACGAGTGGCGCCAGATCTGCCTGAACAACGAGCAGACGCTGCGGAAGTATGCCACTGCCATGCGTGCAGCGAGAAGCACGCTACACTTTCAGGTAAGCTTCGCACAGTGACCTCCCGCAGGTGCAAGTCCTTAGCATCCGAACATCCTTGGCTTCCCTGCTGGTTTGAAGTCAGCTTAATCGACCCCCGAACCACGGTGCTGTGATAAGCAGCCCCCAACAATGCCATTGTGAGAGCTGCAGTTCCTCTGGTGTCGTGTTTCAATGCCAAACCGTTCCTCCACTGAGTACCCACCACCGTACCGTACCATAATGGCGAGAGGTGAGAGTGGGAGAGCGAGCCACTGCCATTGAAAGAGAGGGGAAAAAGCTCTCGTGCGAATCTCAGTTCCGACGCCGTGCGCTATGCAATGCTTTCTGCTCTGCTCTGCTCCGGTGTCGTGATGCCGCTTCCGCCTTGCTCGGTCTTTCAGTATCTGTCTGCCGCTGCCTCCGCTAGCGTCGTCGTCGTCGCTACCTTCCCATTCGTCCTGCGTCCGGCCTCTCTCCGTCTTTTCGAGCATAACAAATAATTACTCAAACATTCTGCTCCGCTGCTCCGCTCCGACCCGGCAAAGTCAGGAGGAAAGCAAAGCTTTCCCTGCGACGGAGACAGAGACACTGGACTGACGAGAGCGCTGCTTCGACTGCGACTGCGACTCCGACTGCGGCAGCGACTGTGACCGAGGTGGCAGTTTCGCAATATACATACACAACAATAGGCGCTGGGCTCTGGCTCGAGGAAGTAGACGGCATCGAATTCCATTTGGGCTTAAGCGATCTCCCCCGATTTCCGAATTCGCGATTGTGAAAATATAAAAACGGAACAGAGCAGAACAGAACAGAAGCTGCCCGTAATTACCAGCGGTTTTCGTGTGCTGTGTGTGAATTTTGTGCGCCAAACGCCAAGCGCTGCCCCGGGACAGACCGAGCGGCCATTTCGTATTGATTTTCGACTGTGGTAAGAAGGAAAACGCCAACTGGCAGTGAAAACGTCAATAGCCCCTGCGTGGCGGGGGACGGCAACGGGAACGGGCACGGGAACGGGCACGGAAACGGGCACGGGACCAGGAAGTGAACTGTGAAACTGGCCAAGTGCGCGCGTGGGGGTGTGCAAGGGTGCCAGGGTGCCAGGGTGCAAGGGTTCATAAAGGTGGACAAAGTGCCGTGTTGACGAAAGGAAAAGACAGAAAAAGATCTGCACTACGGCTGGTAGCGCGCTTAAAATAAATCCGGGCAGACACAGAAAAGCCCCACACCGCCGGACACGGACACGGAGACGGAGCCCGGGCCCGGGCCAGGCTGAAGCAACCGGCATACACACACAACCACAAAGGAGGGTGGGAGAGCAGTGGGGCGGGGGATGGGTTGGATGGCGAGAAAAAGCTCAAGTCACAAATTTTTGCGCAAGGGCAGGCCGAGTGCTTGAGTGCTTTTCCTCCGGGGGGTGGCGTGTGTGGCGGCGTATCCACAGCCGCGCCGCTGACGTTGACGAAATTTCGCAACACTCCCTCACAGCTCTCCAGCTAGTTTGTTAGGGGTGGCAGAGCCAGCAGGAACGGAACAAAACGGAAACGAAACAAGCGCGAAACCAAGAAAGAAAGGCGGATGACCGACTTGGGGGCCCGAAGCTTTGGATACCCTTGCAAATTCATTGAACTTATTGCAACGATTCAGATTTTGACTATTTTTTAGTTTTTTTATCTACAATATCTGTGTGTCCATAGTACATTGAATGTTCCGATCGTTCCTAGGGCACCCTATTGGAAATAATTATCTGGTTTCAACAGTTGTAAACGAAATCTTCTAGTAAAATGGTCAATTTGTGGTTGAATTATCTTTAAAAAGACTTGAAAAAGAGGTGATTTCTGGCAACAGTATTGCTATCTAGGGAGGCCCCAAGTTTCTCATTTCCGTTGATCGAAAGTCGTTTGTGCAGAATTTTTTAAGAACTTATTGATTTTTTTTCAGAATTGGTTATACATCAATTAATATATCAATTATTTCTGCAGGACGGCGCCGTTAACATGGACAAGATGACGGTCGCCCAGAAGAACGCATATCTAGAGGCCCATATGGCCGTACAGCAGCAGATGGCCCAGGCGGCCATCCAGTTCAAGCAGCAGCAATCCTCCCAGCAGCAGAACTCTCCCAGCAACAACAATCAGAATAACGGCATGCAACAGCAGCAGCAGCAACAGCACTACGCGGCCACCATAAAGGTGCCCCAGATAAGTTCCTCGAGCGTGGCCGCCGCCGCGGCAGGCGGTGAGAGCACCTTCACGGTGCCGGACGACGGGATGGGCTTCGAGGGGGGCGTCCGCGTGCTGCAGAGCCTGGGCACCTGGTCGGCGGCGGAGCAGCTCACCTACAACATACCCAAGCCAAACCTCATACCATTCACCGAGCCGTATGTGGAGGGCGGCTCCATGCATCCGGCCAGCCGGCTCAAGGCGCTGCAGCAGGTGCAGCAGGCCTCCTCCGGCGTTCGCAAGACGAATCCCTCGAAGTGTGAGTATTGCAGAGCATCCTCACATGGCATTGTTGCTCATTCATGATCTCCTCTCTCCAGCCACAAACAAGGCGTTCGAGTGCACAGTCTGCGGCAAGGGCCTGGCCCGCAAGGACAAGCTCACCATCCACATGCGCATCCACACCGGCGAGAAGCCCTATATTTGTGAAGTATAAACTGCCCTAGATCCCCTTGGCCCCCGGCCTCTGTCTGGGAGAGAAGCCTCTAACATCCTGTTCCCTTTCTTCCATCGCCCCCTGCAGGTGTGCAATAAGGCGTTCGCGCGGCGGGACAAGCTGGTGATCCACATGAATAAGTTCAAGCACGTGACCCCCACGAACATTGCGCCGCTGGGCAAGCGGCTGAACAACATGGTGAAGAAGAAGGAGCAGCCCGACCCGCCGCCGGAGGACAACAAACAGAGCCTGGAGCTGCAGCTGCAGCAGCAGGCCGTGCAGGTGGCCGCCCAGAACATCATTGTGCAGTCGGCCCAGGGGGCGCCGACGGCCATTCCCGGCATCATCATACCACACCACGGCCAGCAGCAGCTCTCGTGGACCTGCGAGCTCTGCGGGCGGATGTTCTCGAGCCGGGACGAGTGGTCCATCCATGCCAAGAGTCATCTGGAGGTGAGAAAATGTCGGTAGAGCCTCCAGGCCAGCGTAGCCCCGAGGATATAGTCATAAGGCCTTCAAGAACTGGGATATAACCCGAGCGCAATGCTCTCTGTCTATATTTTGTGATCCATTTGCAGTATTGACAACCGGAACGGGTAGTCGTAGAGTCAACAAAACCAGCGGCAGCGGCGGCGGCCGGAGTAATTGCTAAGGGGAACCGTGGCTACCAGATGGACGCCAATCAAAACCAGGTCCAGATGGAGGCCCATGCACACGCACGCAAGCAGAAGATAATCATACAAAATCAGATGATCCTCAATGCCAGCCATCAGCAGAGTCAGCAGCAGCAGCAGCAGCAACATCAGCAGCAACAGCAGCAGCAACATCAGCACCAACAACATCAACAGCAGCAGCAGCAGCAGCATCAGCAGATTCACCAGCATGTTGCACATGGCAAGAAGGCGGCCAGAAAGCATCAGCAGCAGCAGCAGCAGCAGCAACAGCAACAGCAACAACAGCAACAACAGCAGCACTTGCAGCAGGCCTCCACCAGTGCGCCTATGTACAATACCAGTAGTAGTAGCAACCAGAACCACAACCAGAACCAGAACCACAGTCACAACAGTCACAACCACAACCAGAACGGCGGCGGAAGCAACGGCACACAGCAGCAGGGCCAAGAAGTAACTACCTATTAACAATCCACAAGCACACCAATCACCAATGAACAACCAACAACAATAACAACAACAACAACAGCTACAGAAACAAACACCCAAAGAAAGACATTTGACAATCTTCTTGTACTATACCCCAAATGTATGCCAATCGATTCTGTATCTCTGTCACTCTACCCGTTCAGCAGGTGTCGGTGCCGGTGTCGCACATCATTGCCAATTCTCCGACGGCGGCCACCTACATGCAGGCCCAGCTGAGCGGCCTGCATGCCACCAACAGCATCGAGCCCGGCAATATGAGCGGCATGCCCATCGTCACCTACAACGGCAATCAGTACTGCGTCATCACCCGGGCCCCCGAGGAGCAGAAGTCCCTGGAATATGGACAGGGTGGCGATCCAGCCGCCGCTGGAGGCACCACCAACATAATTGTAATGTCGCCGATGCAACTGCTGCCCCAGCAGCAGCAACAGCAGCAACAACAGCAACAACAACAGCAGCAATAAACGGAATGAGGCAGGGCTGGGCACGGATTCGATCAGTTAATAGCACCGACTCATAACTGGAGAAAGGCAAGGCTCATGAGCCCCCATGGGGAAAGTGCCAGCCCCGTTCGCGTTTCCTGCAAAGCCGCTTCAAAATACCAATTGTAAATAGAGTCTTAAGCAACCGAAAAGCGAACCTAAGTATATGTTTAACAATACAAGTAGAAAGAAAGTCCCCTCCCTTCAGAGAAAGAAAGCGACGCCGGACCGAAGTAGAGAATGAAGTTTTGTAAATGTCAGAGTTAGACCCCACTCCACGCCCACGCCCACGCCCACGCCCACGCCACTACCCAGCAGAGCAGAGCAGAGCAGAGCACACCACTCAGTTAAGTCAAATCAAATCAAATCAAAAATGTATACAGTCTCACTCGAGTCTAGTCTAAGCAACCTTACATATCCCCCACCCATACCGTACCGTACCGTACTGTACCCATATACCATATACCATAAGACAGCCACCACACTGAGATAAATATCATTTTGATCCACAGCAGAAGCAGCAGCAGGAGCAGCTCCTCCTCAAGAATAACCCAATCGAGATACTATCCGTATGTAATCCGCGTGTATGATATTGTATGTGTTTCTATGGCATTGTTTGTACATTAAGCTAATTACGATACTACATTTACGTCTTCTAAAACAAGATAAAGATAACGATAGAACGAGAGAGGTAGGTAGAGCGAGGGAGAGAGAGAGAGATCATGGGGCAAAGGAGGGGAATTATTACAAAGTAGTCTAGTAGTGTCCCACACACCCACACACACACCCGTCTCCTCCCTCGGCATTCAATGGCAACCATGTGAAAAGATCAAGCGAAAATAAATTTAATTAAATTAAATACAAAATCTACCAAGTCATGATAATTTCCATTTAAAACTCGTTTGAATTTGCCATCAAGTGTGGTTCTATGCTGCTCTAATTTTCTGTCTTGGTTTCAAACCTATTTCTTTGAATGAGATTCAGTCACTCGACTGTCATATCTTTGAATGGAATAGTTTGATCTTTGGCTTGCCAAGATCTTGTAACATTACGTATACTATTTGCTATGCATCAGTCAGTCAAGTGTGGCACTTCTTCTGACCAACTTCTAGAGTGTATCGTATCCATTAAGGCACCCAATAATTGGCAGCAGTTGGCGCTGATTATTCTCGTTTTGGCCGAGTTTCCAGCCCCCAAAGAGGGCAAAAATCATCTACGAACCCAAAACATTTGGCCAGCTCTGAGCTCACGAAAAACGACTTTTCGCTTGCAAAGTGGAAAAAATGCCGCTGCCGTGTGACCTTAGATGGAAACTCGTCGCAGCAGGCGTCGCAGTCGCAGTGGCAGGGGCAGTGCCTGTGCCTGTGCCAGTGGCAGTGGCAGCAAATGGTCGTAAATTCTGCCTCGAATGTATTGCTGTTTGCGTTTGCTTTTTACGAGTGTTTCTTAGGTTGTTTTTCGCAAGAATCGCAAATTAGTCGGAGGCCCCAGCACTCAGCACTGATCACCGATCCCCGATCAGCGTCCCCGATCACCGATCACCTGAACAAACTCGAAACCGAAACAGAAACAGAAACCGAAAACGAACTCGAACGCCTACGACAGATGCGATGCGATGCTGGCGACGCCAACGTCTGTCTCCACGAGCAAGTGGAGTGGCTGGAGGCCCCGAGTCGGATTCTTTGTGTCAGTCGGTCTCCGGATCGGTTGCCAATCAGTTGAGGTGACCCCGCGATATGTTGAACGGAAAGTTCTACACGGGCCTGCCCCCGAAGATGGTGGAGCGGCAGGGGGCCAAGGTGTACAACCGCCAGGAGTCGCACTTCTTCTGGCCGGACGACTCCCAGCTCGACTCGGCGGTCGAGACGCGGGTCAAGCGGCGCAACAGCCTCCAGCTGGAGCCCCCGCGACCGGCCATCCAGCGGCAACCCTCCAAACAGGACGCGGGCCCCGAGGTGGACACGCGCCGCATGTTCCACAAGGAATTCGCCAGCTCCTCCATCGAGTTCTACGACAACCTGCAGCCCAGCAAGGATAACCGTCCCTCTCTGAGGCGGGGCATGCGCCGGGAGGTGACCCCAAAGCTGACAGAGGTATCGCCCTACAGGGGCAACCTCCCGTTGCTCAGTGCCCACCCGGAAGAGGACGCCACCTGTGAGCGCCGCAAGCAGGCGTACAGCTCCACGATCCAGTTCTACGATTACGTCAACCAAGACGACTGCCACACGCCCACCCAGAACAACGCCAGGCGGCCCAAAATGGACATGAACGACAAGCGCGAGGTGGAGCTCAACTCCAAGAACAGCCCCAAGCTCCAGGTGAAGCGGAATGTGCGCAGCCTCAGCGTGGAGGTGGAGCCGAAGGTCACAAAGAAGCCGCTGAACGACAGCCGTCCCGAGTGGCAGCCCGAGAGCCGGCGTCGGCCCGTCCTGCCCCTGCAAGGGGCCCCAGTGCCCAAGCGGATACTCAAGCAGGCTCCCGGCGAGGACCTCGACTGGATGGACAGCGGACTGCGTCGCCTGCAGCTGCGAAGTCCCGGGCTGCGAAAGAAGCACGTCACCTACAACGAGCAGGCCGACGAGTATGCCTACTACGATGACACAGACAGAGACAGAGACGAGGCACCAATGCCGCTGCCAACAGAGGGTCGTCGTCATCAGCCGACCGGAAGTCGGGAACATTCACAGCCACAGTCACAGTCAGAGCAGCAGCGATCGTATATGGAAACTAGTCGCACGAAGCCATTAAATAATTATAATAAGAGTATACATAATAATAACCACTCTGCCAGCAGCAGCAACAACAGCACACGGAAAATCTTGCCGAAATCATCGGCAGAGACAGCGGGTACGGGAGATGCAGGGGATGCAGGGGAGGCTGTCTCCCCTGACCCACGCAAGCACCTGCGGAGCAGCCTCTGCTTCAACGGCGACGCTCTCATAGTGGGCACCCAGTCGTCGTCCAGCGATTCACAGGCGCGCCGAAGTTCGGCCCGGCAGCGGATCAGCGTGGGACTGCCAGACTGACAGAGCGACAGAGAGAGAGAGAGAGATGGCATATGGGTATTACTGTAACGATCATCTGCTAAACTTTGACATCATCCACAGCGGAATCAGTGATTTGATATATGCACAAACCCAACATCGAACCCCCAACAACCAACATCCAACAACCAACAACCAACATCCAACGCCCAACCTTGATCTTGACTAATTTGTGAGCACCAGCTCGATGCGGTATTAATTTAGTTCGTAATGGAAAATATGCTAATAAACTGATGTATAACACAATGCACATCGAATTGCCGCAATCGCCAATTGGGGAACGCTCAATCAGGCCCAATTCCGTCGATAATTGAGTGGCTTTATAGGGGAGAGAGCGATCATTCAGATCTCAGGCATAGTCATTGCTCGGGGCTGCCCACCTGCTTATGCTCATTTCCCAAGCCCCAATCCCAATCCCAATCCCAATCCCAGCCCCATCTGGCGGCAGTCCTCCAGCTCTGGCCAGCTCCTTTCACAAAATGTTTGCAAGCAAAAACCGTTTGTGGCGGTGGCATTGTTAAGACTCGAGCGGAAACCAGCCCCAGCCCCAGCCCCAGAGCACGTCCAAGTGCAAGTCCACTTTTGATTTGTTCACAAGGAAAACGGAAATTATGCGGGACGATTGTGGCAGTGGCTGTGGCAGTGGCTGTGGCAGTGGCAGGGGCTGCCACAGCAATTGTCATGCGTATTGAACTTGAGCTTGACCTTGGCAAAAGAGCGCCAGAGTTGGTTTGAGTGGCACCCATTGGTCCATCCCGCAAACGAGCTGCAATTGCCGCTAGTTGCACAATTATGCAGGCCGTGCCCCAAGGCCTCAATCAAGGCGGCATTAGACTCGAGTTTAATTAGAGGCATCGCTTTAATTGCCGGCAATCTCAATCTTCCCTGGGCATGTGATCGGGCGGCTGAGACATGCATAGACAGGCGAACAAGGCGGACACATGGACAGGATAAGCGTGTAAATAATTGTGCAAATGAATCGCGATGAAACGTTATGCAATGGATCGAAGTGAAGTCCCTGTCCGCGACCATGTCCATATCCACATCCATTTCCAATTCCACTTCCACCTACCGGCAGACAACCAGAAAAAGCAGCCTCTGCATCTTCCGCATTTCGAGCGCGCATCCTGCCATAGAAAGTAGTCCAAGCGTGCCAGCAAAAAAGGCCACATCCACCTCCAGCTCCAGCAGCAGCAGCACCTGGCTAACATTTCCTGGCTTTCCTGGCTCTTTCGGTTTGGCCCCCACTGAACCTGAACTTGGGGCCAACAAAGAGGGGGAGCAGAAGAGCAGCATCTATGCGGTAAGAGATGCTAGAGCCAGGTCTGAGCAATAGAAACCCGTTTTCCACACACAATGCTGGTCTGATGAAGAAGCGCCGATGGGGCGGGTGTTCGGATTCCAGCTAATTTGTCTACTTTCTTATTAAGTCACAAAAAACGAAAACTAAACCATTTAACCCAAGCCCATTCCACGCCACTCCACTCCACCCACTTCCACGTGGCAAATCGCCATCGTTATTCGTAATTGCAGCCATAAAGAAACATTTTATTTATGCCCCTCTGCGCATGCGCTCTATTTCCTACTGGAAATGCAAATGATGCCTCAGTTTCAGCCGCAGCCGCAGCCTTAGGTCTGGTTTTGGCTCTGGCTCTGGCTCTGGCTCTGGCTCTGGCTGTGTCTCTGGTTTGGACCCTGGCTTCCTCTCCAAGTTGCAACAAGTCCATGCGTGAAGCACAGACCGACAGACAGAGATTTCAATCGGTTGGTCGGCGGCCCGGCCTGCCCCGGCAGGTTTCAATTGCAAAACATGTTGCCGTTGCCGTTGCCGTTGCCGTTGCCGTTGCCGTTGCCGTTGCGGCAGGTTCGAGTCGCTGGCGGAGTTGGAGTCGCAGATTCGATGAGGAGGAAGCTTCCATAAAACTGTTGCGTTCATTGGCCAAACTTTCAGTTTCGTTGTTGCCACGCTGGTGGTTGATTCAAAGATACAACTCACGTTGCAGAGACACAGGTCCCTGAGTGAAGCCTAAATCGGAACCAGCCCTCTAAGCCCTCCCACACTCGCAATGCGTCTGTACTGGAATGTAAGCGGAAATCAAATCGAATCGAATCTGAACGAGGATCAGCATTAACTATAATCATTACAGTTCTTGGCTATGGCAATGCTCCTGGTCGGGACCGCCTCTAGCCAGAGACCGGCGAGGTCCTACTATCGCAGGAGCTACTATAGTGCCCTGACCCCGGGATCCGGCCAGGGCTCGGGATCAGTGCCAGGACCCATTCGATTGGCACCCTCCGGCTATCTACGCGCTGACCTGCAGACAAACGAGAGCAAGCGCCGGGACGTGACCAAGAAGTATCCCAAGAAATCCCACTACAGACCCTATGGATCGGTGAGTTGTGCCCGTTGCCCGTCAATCCAGTCCCAACTCAATCAAAATTCTGCCTTCTGCCAGGAGGAAGATGACTATTCCGGAGAGCGCTACAACTCCGCCGAATACTCGGGCGAGTCGTCGGTCCAAGACAGTCGGGAGTACACCATCGGCACCCAGATACGCGTCCAGCATCCGATCACAGTCCCCAAAAAGGCTGGCCCCAGCTCCAGCTACGCCAAGCAGCCCAAGTACGTGACCGCCATTCCATATAAGAGCGGAGGTGGAGGTGGAGGCGGAGGAGGAGGTGGAGGCGGAGGAGGAGGAGGAGGAGGAGGAAGAGGCTTTGGCGGAGGCTACTCATCCGATGTGCACGTGGGATCTGGAGAGGATGTGTCACCACCCAAGCGCTCCAAGTGGACTCAGCTGCAGTACGAGCCAGAGCCAGATCCTTTCCACCTGGTGCCGCCCCCCAAGGCCACGGCATCGTCCAGCAGCAACTCCTACAGCGTCTTCGAACCGGATCACGATGACTATGAGGTTGTGCCAGTGCCAGTGTCGCGGCCCAAGAGTCATGACCGCTACAAGAACGTGGCCTCCAAGAAACAGATCGAAGCCTACCTTGAGGACCAGCAGAAGCTGCTCGACGACGCCATCAAGCTGCAGCTTCTCAACAATCCCAAACTGCAGAAGTTCCTCAAGGCGCAGGCGCACGAGCACGAGCACGAGCAGGAGTCCAGGCCCGATCTCGACATCGAGGACTTCGAGTCCTATCCGCCACCCAACTTCTCCGGCCCCGGCCCCCTGCGCAACAAATACATCGATCACCCGCCACCACCTCCGCCCAGAGACACGCGTTCGCGCCGACGTCCGCCCAGCGGAGATCTGAAACGGCCGCCCAAGTCCAAGACGATCATCAAGCCCAAGCGGAAGTACAGATCCACGGCACTGGTCATCAACGTGTAGAAAGCTGAGGTAGCAGTTAGTCCTAACACGTGTACTATATACTACCTTTAAGTGCGTAGATTAGTTGTAATATAGTGCTGTACATAAAAAAGACCATTTATTTAATTGTATCTCTTACTCAGTCAGTCACTGTTCAATGTTCCAATAAGCAAAACGACAAAGCTGAATTTGCTGCGAGTTGGTGTCGTTCTATCGCTCTTCCTTTCGTTAATAGTCATGAGCCATGAGCCAGCGCATCAACGCTTCCGAACCGCCATTATCAACCTGCTGCCTCCTCCTGATCTCGCTGCGAAATTGTGGGCATCTGATCTACGGCCTTCACGGAGTCGCCAATGAGAGTGGCTGCCAGCCCTGGACGGCGTGTGTCTGCTATGATTTCTGGGATACCAGGGAAACAGAAATCAGCAGAATACTATCACAGATACTATCATCATATCACAACCACAATTACTATACGAGCTGCTCTTTACATTTATGAGATCAATTGTAGACTCTCTAAAAAGGCTGGATAAGGCCACACATAAAGAAAGCAAACACACAATTCTGCTATCTCCAAACAGTCTCGTCTCTGATAAACGTATAATTTGAGTGCATCAGCAGCGATATACACATTTACAAAATATGAATTCTAGGTTACTTATCAATGCTTGGATTTCAGCTTCTTGCAAAATGCTAGTCTTCAAGGCTCAAGTTTATTTCCATGTTTCTTTGGCTCATTACAAAATACTCAACATTGTCACTACTGATTAAAATCCTTCAATCATTGGAAACTTCAGGTTTTCCGAAACTGATCGCGAATTGCACACAATAGCGACGCACAGTTTTTCATTATAATCTAAATCGTACAGCAGCTGAAAATATAGAAAAAAAAAAATTGAATATATTAATCTCTTTGGCTGTGGAAGGAACAGATTGCTTGTCAAGGCGAACAAAGAAAAGGAAAGCAATGCTCGGTCTTTTCGCTGAAATCAAACAATCAGTATATTCCAGACTGAAAGAAGGATGTTCGTGCTAGACAGCTGAGCGATGACAATACCTAAGTTTTGTAATCAATATTGTAAGATATACTCGTACCTTCGGGGTAACGAAAAGGTATTGAGCCGACCCAGGCTTGGTGGCTTCCCTTAAAAGTAGATTAAAAATATTACGCTCATTTTTAGCGTCCATGCCTTGATTTATTTCATCGACGCACCTGAAAAGAGTAAATACGTATTTTGGATATTTTCGCATTCGGTTTCGATTAATTACCTGAATGGCACGTGAGTGACGTGTTGCAAAGCTAGCGAGTACACTGCTATGGAGACTGCTCGCTCGCCGCCAGATTGAATGAACTTATCCAGAGTCTGTAGTGGAGTATTTTTTCTAAACTGGACCAATATTTGGATGCCATATGTGTCGAAGTCGAACTAATGATAAAAAATATTTGTTAGATTTAAGAGAACATAAGAGACACAAAACTAATGCAACACCTTATCGGATTTGGCCAGGTTTATCTCTCCCACATAGTCGATAGATTCCATAAATTCGCCAAACTTATTGTTGATCGTACTTATTAGGTCGTGCAATTTAGGTATCCAGCTTTCGTATAAGGCAGACATATCGGATTCCAGTGTCTTCCCAGCGTTTAGCGACTCAAGAATCAGTTCTTCAAGGGCCTTTGCATCATTTTGCAGTTCATTGAAATCTTTGATTACCTGAAAGTAATCCCATTTAATACTGAAGCCAATTGCACGCACAGCACAGTCAACTTACGTCTGTATCTATGTTTTGCATGCACTCAAATCTGGCCTGGTGGTCGTTTATTGCCTCGCGAACTTGATTGATGTCCATGCTCGCCATATTCTTAAATTCGTCTTTAAAAGGGAATGTCGCATCGCTGGGCAGCACATCGTTGCACCGCAGCTTGATTTCGTATTTTTTCTTTTCGCTCTCTCTCGTCTGCCCTTCGTATAGCTCCGACAGTTGGTTGACTTTTTTCTGATAGTATAATTGTTGAATGTATCGGATCTGTTAGCTGTTTGTCTACTATTCAACTACGTACCATTGCTGAATTAAATATTTCTTCTGTCTCTTTCAGGGAATCGGTTTGAGTCTCTTGTTGTCGCAGATAAACCTGTTCCATTTCTTTAGCCAATTTCTTTGCGCACATTAACCTTGCAATTTGTTCCAAATTGTTCACTAGTTTGTCCTCGGCGTCTCGTATTTTTTTCATATTCACGAGCAGAGTGTCATGAGCTTGTTTTCTGATTGAATCCAATGCTAAAAGTATTTATGTTAAGTGCAATCTGAACTGGTTTGGAGAGAGCTGTAAGTACTCACAATTGGAAGTCTCCTCAAGCCTTTCAAACCTTTTCAAAAGTTTCTCTATTTCGCCTTTAAGTTGATTAATATACGATAGCTTTTGTTCGACTGTTTGTTTTTTTTCTGCCACTTCTTTGCGGTTGGCCTGCAAACGTTCAAACTCTGCATCGAGTAATGTAATGGCATTTCGAAGTCTGTCGCGCTGTCCGACAACTTCGGAATACTGTCTTTTAAGCGCCTCCAGCTGCTCGGAATCAACAGCAATCAGCTGGTTCTTTCCTCGAATCGTGCTCTCCGTAAGTATGGTGTCAGGCCGGTATCGGGACGTGGTTACTATGAACTTCTTGTTGCCTAGAATGCACAATATTTCAGTTAGTTAAACTAGAGTGCCCGATTGGTTGACTTTCTTTCAGGCCTACCTCCAAAATATACGCGAATTCCCTTTGGAATGGATAATGTATGATTGCTCACGGCGTCTGAGCCGATGGGAATATTATGGATTGAGTATGTCGAACAGAGTTTGTTGAGAATGGGTGCTGGTCCCGAGACTAGATCGACCAGATACGCGTTAAATCCCAATGGTCTGTTTATAAACGAATGAAAGAATATTGCAATCGATCGGTGTACAATGGAATAGAAGGCAGGGCAGGCTTACCGCAGTTCACTTCTCGGCACAGTGGGACTATACGAGCATGTATCGGCTGGTGCGCAGTATATAATATTCACACCCAGCTTCTGCCTTACACACAGTTCGTTGATCAGATCGGACATATCAGTTTTGTCCTCACAAGCAAACGCAAAGAGGTCCCGCTGTTTAACCACATTCTCCAAGTACTTCGCTGCGTCTTCACTTTCCATCGATAGCTGAAACGACGAGAGTGGTTAAAACAAAACGCTACTAGTATTCCATTTCAATTACCTCAAATATCATGGGATTATAGATTTTTAGTCGATATCTGTGCTTATTTTGCTCAACCCAATCCATAGCAGCAGCCAAATTTGGCTGTGTTCGGCTGAGCTCCTGCATCTTTTGCGTTTTTACATTTTGCAGTCTGTCCATTTTATTTTTCAGTGCGGTCATTTCCGGAATCTTCTCATCATTTAGAGCGTTCTCTAGCTTTCGTCGCTTACTGATCTGCTCCATTACCCGTTTGTTGATATTATTGAATGATTCTTGATGACCTTCCAATTCGGACATGATGTTCGCCTTGTTTTTGTTCAATTCAGACAGCTCGTGATTTTTAGCATCTATTAATTGTTTTACCTTTTCGGCTTCTGCTGCAGACTGCGCTACTCTTTGCTTTTCAGTCTTTATAAAATGTACAAATTTTTAAATAAAAAACCTTTTAAATTATACAAAATGTTACCAACCTCATATGTTGATCTATTGTGTATGATTTCCAGCTTCACATTCTCCAGTTGCCCCTTTATAACATTATGCCCGACCTCAGCCTGGCGCAAAGAACGAATCTGAAAAGAAAACTCATTACTCATCCATTTCTTAATGTAAATAAGTTTTAAATTTGACTATAGTCAGGGGATGTGGATTACCGTGTTCAAGCAAGCATTCCTCAGGTCTGATCTTTTTTTTTCGCTCTGCTCCTGCAATTGCTTGTGCTTTTTGAAGGTGTTTTCAATTTTCTTGAAATTGGTTTTTTCCGTCGCCAGTTGTTCTCTATATTCAGCTGCCTTTTCTGCGCTCTTGTCAACCTCGAGCCATAGTTTTTTTGCTTTAAATATGTTCACCTTTTGATTTATTTCCTCGCGTTCTCGAAATTGAGCAACAGACGTTTTTAACCTGGAATGTTGTATTAGAATTTGTAGTTATTTAACCATTGATTGGCGTTTGCTTACTGTTCCAAGCGGTGTTGTTTCTTCTGCAAACTTTTCTTCTGCTTTTCGCTATCAGATTGGGCATTGGCTTGCTTGGAACGCATCGCTTTCAACTGAGTAAAATTATTGGTCAGGTCATCGTCACATATGGAAGCTATTGTGTTCATTAGCAGCTCCTGAGGATTCATCTTGGAAAAGTCCTGAGCACAGAATTAGACATTAAATTAGACATGTTCAAACTACATGCATTAGATGTCGGCTCGGTGTTACCTGAACCCGGTCCTGGGGCATGAACTGGCACAAATTGCCGATTTGCAAGTTATAGGACGCGACTATGTTCTGGAAGTTTTTCTTCGTCTGCTTGATATTCTGGACATAAAAACTCGACGTTCCATCCGAAGATATTATGCGCTGAAAAGCCTCTGTAGTGTGCTCTGAGCGACCGTAGATCGTAACAGCAATTGTAGCCTCAGTTTCGCCGCTTTGTATGTAGTCTCTAAGGCTGGCGGAGCGGTCGAGCAATTGTGGCTCGCCGCCCAGGCCTATCATTATTGCAGCGACTATTGTCGACTTTCCGCTTCCATTGGGCCCAGTCAATACATTCAGGTATTTGCTGGGATAATAAGTTACCTCCTTGTAGGACCTGCCAAACAACAACAACTATATTATCTCTGCCGTGACCGCCGGTGAGCATGCATGGGACGACGCGTATATCACATTTCTGGCGACCACATACTTACACGAAATGTTTCACGTAAACGGATTTGATCCGTCCCATCAATTGCTCTTGACTTAATGGCTTTTCTTTCACCATTTTTAGGCGTATTTTAAATAGTATTTTAAGTTTAAATTTAATTTGTATCCAGTGTGACCGCGGATTTATCGTTAAAATATACCGCCAGACGCTCAGAAATACACCGAAATATACGGTCTTATTTCAAAAATGTACCGTAAATATACTGACAAAATACGTAAAACATATCGATAGCGAGTATCGATAGTGTGTTCGATGGGTATTCAGGATGATCAAACTATCGTTAGGGGTATTCTAACAACCGTGTTAATACAACTGAAACTTTAACTACTTAACAAAATGTACAAAATAAAAGATAATTTATTTAATTGAATCTCTCAGTAATTCTGTAATTTTGTAGGATATCATTCAGATTTATTTCGTAATATTTTTAAAATGATGTTTGTACAATCTAAATAAAGTTGAATGATTATTTATAAAATTATAAATTTTACTTTTTAATATGTTTGATATTTGACACATTTCCCTGACATCTGCAAAAAGTTTTTTCCAAAATAACAGCATAGCAACCAAATCTCGATTCCCTCCGACAGACGGCGCACGATGAAGAGTGTGTGAAAGAGAGGGAATGAGTAAGCGCAAATTTCATTTGTTACTTCTGGCTATAATAATAATCCGATCAAATGCAGTTTCCCCCATATGCTAAATATGGTAATTCTCTATGATTCTGCGTTATTAATTTTCTCGGATCTCCGAAATTGTGGATGTGGATGAGGAGGCGGAAGGGCGCGTGGCAAAATTCACTTGATTCAGTGTGAGATCACAAGAGTCTGGATACAAAATTTGGTTGTGTTTAGCTCATATATGTAGTCTCTGAGAAGTAGGCGTCAAGCAAAACGGACAGACAGACATGACTATATCGACTCGGCTATTAATGCTTATAAAGAATATAACATATATACTTTATGGGGTCGGAAACGCTTGTCCCTGAGTTTTACACCCATCCACTTTCCACACAAATCTAACCGAGGTAAACCGAGGTGTGTGGATGATTCGTAATCTGAATCTTGAATGAACATAAAAATCAGATTAAGCGACAATCGACGAATAAAAAGCAAATTACTTTGCACTTAATTGATCAAATAATTGAGCTCTTCACACCCACAGACATCATCAGAACAGTAACCTCCAGCATCTTTTAACGTTTGCCATTTTTCAGAGTTAAATAATTCATTGAAGTTACGAGTACGAGTGCATAAAGAAACAGCCATAAAAGGCCCGTACCCTCGACAGCACACCTTGCAAGCACCTGTTCCGATTTGTTCCGATTCGATGGCGATGGCCAGCACATTCTTGACTTTTACCTCTTTCGCAAAAGCCGAACGAAAATCCGCCATTGAGTAAGCGAATCCACGCGATTGGGATTGCCACAAAAGTGGGTGCAAAAAAGTACTAGCAAAACAACAAAAAATACAAATACAATCCATAAAAAACAATAAGAAACGAAACCAAATTGATTTTCTTAATTGACTGAACAATTTGAACAGAAGCCAGCCAGAGCCAGAGCCAGACCCAGGCCAGAAGCAAAAGCCAATCCAATCGAACCAGAGAGCCGGACACCAGTCCACAACAAAACTGACCTTGAAAGCTGCTGCTGTTGCTAGTGGAGCTAATACTTGTGGTGGTGCAAAAGAATGCCTAACAATGGATGTGGAAAGTATGTTTATGCTGCAATGTTCGAGGGGAAGTATGGCTCCAGTACTACCCTCTATCGGTGGGGCTCGTGGGTGTGATTAGGCCATGCTAAATCGAACACTTTGCCCCGACAAATCGAACTAGAATTAGTCATTCATTAGCTTCTCCCCGACTGTGCACAGTTTTCCGGATCAGCATGGGGGTGTGGGGACAGGGGACAGCCGCCAAGCTGATTTCATTTTCTATTGGAATTTTGCACAATTGGCCAAGATTACTGTCAAATGGGCAAAAACCAGTTTCCAAAAGCCTTTCCTTGTTGTGTTGGCTGCTGCTGGCATAGAATCGTAACAGAAACCGAGACCGAAACTGGGATTGGGACTGGAACTCGTTTTGCATGCTCGAAAGTTGGTTGTGTAATGCAGTCGTCGATGGGGGGGTGGTACAAGTACGAGTACGAGTACGAGTACGAGTATCTGGGCTCTGTGCTCTGGGGAGTGGGCGTTCTCTGCCGGAGGTGTTTAGATAAATCTGCTAAAAATAATTGAACAAAAGACTTAAGAAACGAACAGGATTAAGATTCAATCAATTTCAGTATCATATGTATATTCCGCTTACAGATCTACAATATATATGTTCTCTATTCGAATTGCTCAGAGGTCCCAAGGCCCAGAATATTTAATTATTGATTTTGATTTTGATTTGGATTTCGATTCAACATCTGCGAACCGCAACAAGTTTATTTGCTTCGCTCTACATTTAGACAGACAGCTTCGATTAGAGTAAGAAATGATAGCATAAAAGCTGGGAATCGGATCTGAGGAGGATTATAAGTTACAAACAAACGAAGAGCGGCTCATACGCATATAGGAAGTACGATACATAGTTTACAATTTGCTCTTAAACATATCACACAAGAGTTTTGATGAAGTCAAGAATAAGAACGGGGTGACAGAAGAAGGCTTTAGGGCGTTGGGGCGTTGGGGCGTTAGGGGGGAGGAGAGAGTAAAGAGTAATGAAGAAGATGCAACATCTAGAACTATCTCTATATCTCCATATAAGATCCCTTAGACCTTGTTGAAGGAGTAGGTGAAGCCGTCGGGCGTGCGGTTGAGGGAGAGCTTGCCGGGCGGCGAGAATCGATGGGGGTTGGGCGTGGTCGTGGTGTAATACGCCGGCTGCTGCTGGGGCTGCTGCTGCGGCTGGTGGTACTGCGGCTGTGGGGCAGGCTGGTGGTACGTCTGCTGTGGGGCCGGATTGTAGGCGGGCTGCGGGGCGGGGCGGTACTGCGGCTGAGGAGCCGGCTGATGATAAGTCTGCTGGTTCTGGCCGAAGCTGGGATCGTTATAGCGGGGATCGTACGACCCGTCATCGTAGTCGTTGCTGCGGAAGGACGGCTGGTGCTGGGGGGCGGGCGCCTGGTACTGCTGCTGCTGCTGCTGGGGCTGGTACTGCGGCTGTGGCTGGTAACCGGCGGTGGGCACGGGCTGCGGTGGTGCGGGCGGCGCCTGCGGCAGATGGTCGCCGGAGGCCTGGAAGCTGTTGCGGTAGAGAGGGGGAGATCGAGATTGATCGTCTGATTCCCGGAGAGAATAAACATGAGCCCACTCTTACCCATTCTTGCCTGCCGTGTAGGAGATGGTGCGACGCTGTCCGGAGGGATCCACGTAGCTGTAGCTGCCATGGCGGGTGCCATCGGAATCGGTCTCCTCCTTGAAGTTGATGCCGTCCTCCTGCTCGTAGGCGGCCCCGAATTTCCCGTCGCCGGACAGGTACCTCTGCTCGCTGATGATGGCCGCCGTCTTGGGGTCCTGGTGGTAGTTGTTCTGGCTGGCAGCCAGGGCCACCAGGGTGGTCAGGGCGAGCTGTCAAATATTTCTCATAAGCATCACACACACTCTCAAATCAAGTCCAATTAAATCAAGCAAAACTCACAAAGCGGAACATTTTGTTAAATTTTCTTTTGGGGATCTGTATCCTTGATAAGCTACGGCGTAAACTGCACTCTAGATCTCTCTTTCTCTCACTGGTTGGAGAATGGGGGTATCACTCGCGCCTTTACACTGTGCTGTCCGTTAGCAAGGAGGGGATTTTGGACTCGGATGTGGGGGACTGGACTTGGACCGACGACAACCGATTTATTCAATAAACTGCCTTCCGCAACGGCGCCGCCCAAGCTTTTTATAGTCCGATCAGCGGTTCGGGGCAGCAGAAACCTTGGACTGACTGCTGCCGCCGACTCCGCCTAGGCACTCCAAGCCCCGATCCCCTATCCCCATTCCCCTATCCCCAAGCCCCAAGCCCCTGTTGCTGCTGCTGCTGCTGTTGCTGTTACCTCTGTAATTGTGTTGGTATTACGAGTGTTAACAGTAACAGTAACAATAACAAGAATCGAGCTAAGTGCTCCAATAAGTCAACTTTGAGGCTGGTATTGGTACCGTCTGTATGGTGGTATGTGTATGTGGCTCGTGGTTATCGTTGTTGCCGAGTCGTTTTACCAGTTTCGTACTCTTTCGCTTCGCGCGTCTACTTTTGCTTTCTATACCAAGCCCAAGCCCAGGTCCAGCTCCAGTTGCAGCTCCAGTCACAGCCCAAGACAAAACTATTTTTTAATTATTTAAACACTTCAGCTTCAGAGTTTTCCCATCCCATCTAAGAGCCACTGGAGCTGCCAGGGAAAACAGCGAATTATCAATTGGTTCTGCTCTCTGCTGACGCTGCCGCTGCCGCTGCGGCTGCCGCGGGTGCATGATGTAATTTTCATGGCAATCGTTTAATTTGGCCAACAAACTTGTTCCACTTCAAGCCAAACCTGTGGTGGAACAATCAAACATCTAAGATCCTCTCTGGGGGATCATTGTGGGAATGGAGGATACCTCTCGAAAACTGTTCGATTCGTTGATGGATGATGGGGCCAGCCCTCTTTCCCAATGGTTTTTTTTTTGCATTTTCTGCATACAAGTCCGTAATGATTTATATCTAGATCGTTGGACTTTGTGGCGTGGCCATAACCACCTGGCAACAATCAGAACCACTGCAAGCCAGGGTTGCTGCAATGTCTTTGACTTGTTGACTCTCGCCGAGAGACTGGCTTCAATTATTTATGGTGTTTGCGCTTGTGTTTGTGTTTGTCCGATTGCAGGCATTGTCCGGGCCTTGTTTATGGCCACCCACATGCGCCCCGCCCACATCCAATCAAACAATTGTTTGAGAACATTTTGCATAATTTTTGATCATAATTTATGATGGCATACAGTAGGTCAGGAAAGAGTTTGGCCAAGGGAAATTGTGGCATGGATGGCATATGGTATGTATACTAGTCTAGTCTAGTCTCTTGGTGGACTACACCCACTGGACTACATTGTATAATCCCCCCCAAGAGAGGGCCAAGTGGCGAGTGCCACGTGCAAGAGGGGTTTTAGAGGTATGGCCACAAACCCAGATTCGGGCTAGAATGGGAACAGTTAAGTATCTGCAAATCGGTTTTCAATATTTTAATGAGCAATTTCCACATACACACTCGCAGGGACACGCTCGGAATCATTTGTGTGGCACAAAGCAGCCGCGTGTGGTCGGAAAAGAGCGAGAGAGAGAGAGCACGCGGTCTCAAGTAGAAACATTTTCATTTACACCGTTATTTGCCCTTTTGCAAGTCCGCCATCCTATCATCATCATCATCTTCATAATGGTAATCACCGTCATCATGGCTGGTTTTGTTTGTGTGACCAAAAACAGTAAACGCCCTCTCACAGCGGGAAGGGAAGTGTGCGGAGAGCAGGAGGAGGGAGAAGCACAGAAGAAAGAGGCCCAGGATATATCAACGGAAAGGTAGGGCGTTCGGTTATTCTCGCTCGTAGCAGCTATGCAGTTCGCTCTCTCCCTCAGACAGCCACACCTTTTATTCCATATACCTTTCGACTAGCAGGAGGTGGAGGAAAAGAAGAATAATGAACGCCTGGGCGGAGTACTCGGAGAAGAAGGAGGAAATTAAATCAGTTGACAAACAACAACAAGAGCAGCGAATGACGGTGCTGAGAGGAGGACGAGGAGGAGGGAATTGGTTGGGTATGGGGAAGGGTAGGGGGAAAGAAGGAGAAGTGGAAGTAAGCCCAAGGTGAGGCCGAGAGCATTTTTTGGATTAGCTTGAGGGTGCGAAAGGGAGGGTTGCAACTGCCAGGCCACTATGGAACCACAGTGGACACACTCGAGGGGGAAGCAAGGGTTTCCAATGTACCGGAATATCGGAACAGAGTAGCAACCAACTAGAACTTAGACCCTATCTAAAGCTCTACAAGATTTGAGCTAATAGTAATATTTTCCAGCTGATATTACAAGAACCCATCCACTCTATCCAGTGTTCACTGTACATTAGTGTTTTCATCCTCCTTTTAACATTTCTCGGCTGCTGCTGGCTGCCTTTTTGATTTTGATTTCGATTTCGAGGCGTTTGCCTGATGCGACGATACTGCCACCCAAGGATACACTGGAAGGGCGGTGGGTTCAGGCAGCAGGGGAGGGAGAGAGGTTGATTCTGCAGTTTTATTTTGATTGTGCGCAAGAGGCAGATATACATATAGAGCATGGGAGAGGAAGGGAGTGAGAGATACATAGATCTCTATTCATAGTTCTATTTGTCAGGCTTTCACTTTCGCCGAGTTAATCACAATCGCTCAGATGATAATGAGGGTTGCGCCCTGCCAGAGCGGGGTAGGGGTAGGGGTGGGGGCAATGGGATGCAAAGCAGAACATTTCCCATATCTGGATTCGCCTTTAATTCCGCGTTGTCTCTCAATTATTTCAGCTGCCATACAGAGAGAGAGAGAGCATGAGACCTACCACCGAACAAAGCACGGAATGGACAGACAGACAATTGCGATTATTTGTAATTCAAGATGCAGTCGAGCGTTTTCTGAAATCGAGCGAGCGAGCGAGTCAAAACTCCAAGCGGAAGGTTAACGAAAATTTAATGCTAAATGCTTATCGGTTCCCCAGTCATTTCCATCATCATCATCGTCGTCCTCATCCTGGCTGGAGTCAAAACCGAAACTCGCTAAACTTGTTGAGAAATACGATCCATTCGGAAGATCCATAGATAATCCCATTCTGGTGTGGGGAGAAGGTTGGTTCCTGGCGAGATGGTGATTTGATAGCTGACTCATAGAGCTGACCCTGCCACACACTCCTCCCTGTCAGCGAGAATTCGTCAAAAGTCAGACAGACGATTCTCATTCTCTTTTACACATCCCAGAATCACGGAACACCAGAATTCCAGAATGAAAGTGAAATCCGAGAAGGTTGTTCCCATTTCATGTACGAGTAAGTGCCCGCTAATTGCGCATCTGCTTGAAATTTCGCAGGAGAAGGCTCTCCGGTCTCCGGTCTCCGGTCCCCGCTCTCCGGTCTCACTTTCCGTTTGACTCTCGGCTTAGCCTTGCCCGCACTTGTCAACGTCATGGCATCGCAACCGTTTAATTGCCGCATAACTAACGTGGTTTATAGTGCCACCGGTCCAGTGCTGGACCAGTTTCCCCCACACGCACCGCCGCACTGCAGCCTGCCGCAATATCAAGGTCAATGGGGGGCTGGGAACCGGAGTAGGTGCGTGTGTTGAGGTGGGGCAATCGACTGGTGCCCAAACGGGTTTCCAGGCGCATGCGTAGCGGTTTTCGCACTGCTGCAGCGCAGACTTCCGCATTCGGGGACCTGGGGCGTTGGCTCCACTGGCTCCGATCCGATCTCCGATCACCGAGCTCCAATCATGCAAATCAGTTGGAGAATGACGTCAAATCGTGACGTGGTAATGGTGATTGCAGTGGCGAAGGAAAACTGTTTCGGGGAACTGATTTATTAGAGGCTTCGTTCTGGATTTGATGAAGCTTTTTGCTGGCTTTGTTCCTCGTTCAATTATGCATCTTCCTGCCCTTGTCCTTGGACTGTGGCATGCCACAACTGAGTTGCAGTTTTCGAAAGTTGTTCCACAGCCCCCCAAAAGACTGACCTTGTCCGGCGCCGCTCGGCTCAATGAACTCGGCTCTGATATGGCTCTACATGGGATTGTAGCGGGGGAATCGGGCTGAACATCCGGGGAAGGAATCTGTATAGCCTCTCAACAGAGGATACAACTTATCCAAAGCTTGAGGTAAAGGCCTCACATCTACTACGTGACTTCATCGAAAGAGAAGGTCAAGCCATAAATGTCGCCATCTATTCATTGGCGAAAAATGATTCATGAACTTAACGCACATTACACATTAATTACCCAAGCGAGCTGACAAAATGCTATTAACAAATTTATGATTTCCATGTATAATCGCATTTTCAATGTCAGCTCAGACATCATCAGCCATCAGCTCCAGTTTCAGTGCCAGTTCCAGCTCCAGCACCAGCTCCAGCGGATTTTGTCCGAGAGAGTGACATGCAAACAAGTGAACGATTAATTGCAATGGCAGCGGAGACAAATCAGAATCGGGCAACAATCGCCAGCAAATGGGCATTGAGCCCCCAGTTAATTGTACACCATTGTAGGCCGCTCTGCGGTGTAACCGGACACCGGGCCCCCCGAACAATGTCAAACGTCAAAGTGCAAGAATCTGACAGCTCATAAAAATTGATGTATTGTATAAACACAGCAGACAACGCAGACAACAAACAAACAGATATCCCACCGAATGACTGAAGACCGAAGACCGAAGACTGGAGTTCCGCTCTCATGACACGGCAATAACTTATTATCCACCGAAAAAATTCCTACAAAAAAGTACGGGTCCACTTGACGTGCTCACTCGTAATCGATTCGATATTTAGACCTCAACAGAGACCGACCGAGCGACCTCTACTCGACTCGAGAACCTCAAGTGTTTTTCTGCGACGGCCTCTCGGTCGCCTCGCCTCCTTTTTCACAGGTGATTAGATGTTGGCCACGTCTACGGTGGCGGCGGCGGCGGCTCAAAGTGCTTAATTAGCCTACCGTTTGTTGCCACTGCTGCCACTGCTGCCACTGTTTTTTTGTTGCGGTCCAAAAGTTGTGCACTGAGAGAAAGTCGTGGATCAGAGGGTACCCATCCGTATACTTATTGCTCGTGCAAAGCACGATTTCTCTCAGTGCAGACCCACGCGATTCGTGGCTCGAATCCGGCATGCGGTAATGATATGCCAATCACAAATTTAAAGCAGCATGTAGAGCGGATCAGCTCATTGAGTACGTTTAGAGTAGAATTAACCGGAGTATTTTGAAACCGAAAATAGTTGGCTAATTATGGCAATGGAATCTGGCATTTGTTATTTGTTGTTTGCAGGCTTAGCGCACAATAAAAGAACGAGAGAATTCGGATTTTGCTTCCATTTCCATTCCCAGAACGCATTCCCCGCCCCAGGAACTGTAGCTAATCATTTCCTGATTGCATCAAACTGTCGCAATCTTGTCGTTGGAAAATCCTGCCCTGCCCCTGCCACATGCAGGATAATGCAGTGTAAATTTGTTTACTCTGGCGCTGATCTTGAGCCTGACTGACACAACAACGGGCCAATTAACTGCTGCCAAGACACTGAGAATCAAAAAGTAAATAAATCAACAAGAAAGGAGGACTCCGTTAATATTTCCTGGGCTCTGTGCAACATTTGGCAACAGTTTGGAGAACAGAAGTCGGGCCCACACGAGTTTTGACAGCCATCGACAGTTGGCAGAGGACCAGGACCAGGACCTCGACCAGGACTCAGAGCTCAAGACTCGGTTCATTTTCTTTCTCTTCCTCGGACAATGGCTGCGGTTGATTTTTTGTCTTGATTCTCTTTCTCCTGTTTTTTTCCTGGCAATTATTTGGCAATTTCTTTTCACCGTTTTCGCTTGTAAAACGCATTACAATATCTCTTTCGTTTTGGCCGAGCAGGAGGATTATTTTGGTCATTGCCATGTTCTCACATTTTTTGTTTGCCCGTCTCCTGCTCCTGCTGCTGATCGGCGTGTCCGCAGCAGCCTCATTGTTTGCTGGCCGGCCTATGAAAATATTTACTTGCGCCCAGGTATTGAAAACACAATTAAAAGGTTTTTCCCAACTAATTGGTTTCAATTATTCCGGGTCTCGAGCAGAGACCAAAGAGATGCGTAAGATCTCTGCAGAATCCACAGATGATCGGAGGTCCTTTGTAGGAGCCTCGATACGTTTTCGGGCGGCGGCTTCTGCATTGCGCGATTTCGCACATCATTGGAGTCGAGTTAATTGGCTCGGACGAATCCTCAAGATGCTGGGATATCGATACGCAATGCGAGTAACCAGGAGAGTACAAAAATATGAAAAACATTTCATACGAAACGGTTCTGTAAGATACTACAGAACTTAAATTACAACAAAAACTATTGGAAGAACATGTTCTTTCAAACGGAGTGAACTATTTGAAGGTAATGAATACCATCTTTCAAATCTGTAGGTTAAAAGTATTTGACTTGAATCGAAACCACTTTATTTTGGATGGGTATAAGATGTCTTGAATGGAATCTGATTGAAGAATTCAGAGTCAAACCATTAGCAGAATTGACACCATTTCATTGAGTCCATTGGATTTCCTTTTCCATTTAATTTCATTAAAATTTTTATATTTACAATCCAAATCTCTTCCATATCTAGTGTTTAATACGTCCATTCGTAAATTAGACGTTTACTACCGTATTTTTGCCTCATCTTTCGTAAAGTTTTCAATCCATATCTCAGTTTATACTAACCCCATTTCAGGTCAGTGATATTTCATATTACCAACTCCATTCTCCCAGAGTTTAGTCGGCATTTGAGGCTTACTTCGTTAGCGGATTTGAACCAGTAGCTGGAGTGGCACTGGCACTGGAAGCACTTTGGTGCAGCATTGTGTTTGGCCTGGTCCGGCGGTGGGTCGTTAATCTCACGCCTAACGCCTCACGCCCCGTGGATGCAACACCGACAATTAACCACAACAAAGCGCAAATTATGTCATAGGCATTTTTGTGTTGATGGCTTTTCCATTTCCCAGCCTGAGAATTATGACAATAATGTGACAATTTACATAGCAGCAAACAAATCGCGGGTTGCAAATGGCAGAGTGGAGGGATGCAGAGGTTGGGTAGGGGACTGCCACCCCTAAGGGTGCCCGCCGGAACCAGTTGAAACAGTTGCTCATCGCTCTCATCCCATCCTCTCGAGTCCGGTCCGAATGGGCGGCCCACTCTCATTAAAATTGAACGAACGAGCGCACAAATTGTGGATCCGGCACTTCCGACTCGTCCAGCACCCTGCCGCAGTAGGCCACTCCCCCCGGAGCGGGTCATATGCCCCGTCTGCGAAGGGCATCAGGATGTGTGCCGCTGTTCACGTGACATTGTCACATTATAATTGCCAGCCCCCGCAGCCCCGCAACTCCGCACCAAAGCCCATGTCCATGTCATGGCCCGGCGCTTCCGTTACGTGGGCTTAACCGTTTTGTCAGCGACGGCCCTCAAGTGTGATCCGCACGGTAAACAGGACTCGGGCAACGTTTTTTAAGCAGCTGAGCGCAGAGCAGCACGCGCAGGCAGCCCTGGCAAACAGTCCCTCAGAGACACCCCAAGCACAGTGGAACCAGGGCCATGCTCGCTTTGAACATATTCAGAATTATTTTGAATATTTTTCAGTGGATTCAGTGGATACTACTAAACGATGATGGCTAAAACTTGAACCCACTGGATCCACCACTAGTTCCTCTGTACATATACTCCTCTTTATAATTTATATAAGATTTTTCGAGCCAACGAATATTTATGCAAAGAAATTCTTTCGAGTATGTTCGCCTTACTATCGCGTTGACATAAATTTAATCGGCTTAAAATCAATCGAACCGTCGTGACTCGCACAGAAAAAAAGAGCCGTCAAATTGGAATGAGTCTTCATAAAACCAAGGTATCATGATTCATGATTTTTATATTAGTTTATCAGATATCAAATCAAGCCAACAGCAATGCATCATGTATTCAGAAAATAGATCATACATTATATACGCTCCAGGACTATCGTAAGAAATCCATCACAGATCTATGATCAAGTTCCTTACATGAAGAAAGCTTTAAGTACAGTTTTGGTAGCCATTCCAATCGCATCTGGAGCCACTGTCCACGACCCACAATGAAGCTGACAAGCCACGACGACGACGACGACGACGACGAGTCAGTCGGCCAGCCACGGCGTTGCCTAACGCGATCCGTTAGATACGTTTTTTTCGGTTTGACTGTCGCCATGTTTGTTTTAGTGCTAATCCCCGCAGCGGGTTGTCGCCTGTCGCCCGTCCGTCCGCTGCCGCAAACTGATGCAAATATTTTATGAAGTGTTCGAGGGCACTTCAGAAATTAGTTCCCATGTAAGCGCTTAAATTGTGAGGCCATCCCGATGCCCGTGCTCTAATCTCCTGCAGAAAATTGAAAGCCCTCACCCTCTCTCTCGTTCTCTCTCTGCGGCATCTAGGATATCCCTGTCTCCTGCGGCAGCTGTTGTGCCTGGGATGTGATGTCGTCAATTGCGATGTCAGAAATCACGCGCCCTGGCTTTGTGTCTCATTTAGGTTTTTTTTATATTTTTTATCGTCACCAATTGGACGGCAGCCTCGTTAGGGCAGCCGCAGATATGTACATCCGAGATCTCTCTCTCGCTGTCGGCTGATTCTGTCCCATTTTAGGATTAGTGGCTAAATCCCTTTTATTTGACAAAATGGCTTCGATGAAAAAGCGAGAAATCAGGCGATTGAAAATGAAATTGAAGTTGATTTTGTTGTCGTCGGCGACAGCTGGCCATAAAAGTCCCCCAAGAGGGTTTTTATTGAATGCTATTTGGGTATTTTTCTGCCACAAAGTTACAGTTGAAAATTAATATACAATTGCCGAGAGTCCCAAGCTCCGAGACCGGAGACCAGAGACCCCAGACCCGACTCGAGTGGCTCGCTTGCTGGCTCTACAAAATAATTCTCGAGCATTGTTGATCCTTTGTGGCTTACTCGCGTCGTTCAGCGGAACAAAAGCTCTCGAAAATTGGTTTGCCAATATCCTGTTGCAGTTTCTGTTCAGTTGCAAAATTCAAATCGCTAACTACCCCTTTTGTTTTAGGCGCTCCATACATCCCGAATGTATTCCATATCCTGGGAGCGTAATGATGTGTTGGTGTGAGTGACGTGTAGCAAGCTCGAGACCGAGTGTTAAGTGGCCTCTTCAGAAGTTGCTGGAGTGCCGCAAACCCAGCCCACAAGAGGACCTCCAGCGACAGTTTGCAATTTCCCAGGTTGAGGTCGGAGTCGGAGCCGAAGCCGGAGCTTTGTCAAAGTCGATTTGTTACATTTCTCGAGTGGGGAGGCCGAGACCCTCTCACTCTCACCTCATCGTTGTTTCAGTTCCAATATTTGCCCTGCACTCGTCGCGCTGTTGAGGAATGCCACTGCAGCAGGGTTGCATCGTCGGCTGCAGGGTTGATCGGACGTGGACGAGGCGCTCGTTATGATGACATATGGCCTCCCATTGACGCGGTGCGATGCGACGATGACGCGACGGCTTTTCACTTTTCACCGTTGCGGGTCGACTCGAACTTCGAGCAGTTCCCAGGACTCGGCGATTGCGTGACCCCGTCCCCGTCCCAGGCCGTAATGGCTTCATTCGGGGATGCACCTGATGACCCAGCGAGGAGGGATCGACCTGACCTGGCCACCTGCTTCCTTGACCGGAAGTTGAAAAGTTTCAAACTTTTCCAGCCTTTGGGGAGGTGTGGGTGTGGGTGGAGAGCTTCGTGTGACAGCTTAATTAAATGATATGCAATAAATGCTACTTCCACGAATGCACAGCCAACCTCGTGGTGGCCGCCATTTTCCAAGGGAAGGATGAGGCGCTCCAACCCCGGGAGGAACTAGTGGAAGCTAGGAAGAACTATCATACGCCATCACTTGGCCGCCTCGGGGCCCTGGGCGGTCGGCTTTTGTTATGCTAAAAACAAAAAAGAAAACATCAAATGAAAAGGCAACAAATTCAATTACGACGCTGCGTCGTGAGCCCGCCCTGGGGGCAAAGACCGCAGATGCAGCAGCATCAGCATCAGCCACCACTTCCGACCTTTTAGCCAGCCAGCCATCCATCCATCCATCCATCCATTCCACCGATCATCCAGGCAATTCGTCGAAAGTTTCTTTCTCATACTGCGACCCCTATGGAAGGAACCACACAAGACGTTGTGATCTCGGTGGTCCAGCTTTTGATTGCAAGTCCTTGATGGTCCCTCAGATTCAAGACGCCGAGTGGATGTAAAACTGTCGCAGATCGTATAACACTTGTTAGCCTGTCCCACAGATTTCTAGCGAACTGAACTGAACTGCCGGGGGAACAATGGGATCGACGATCGATGAGATCCCCGACAAAAATGCGGGCAATTGCAACTTTCTTGAGGTTAAACGCAAGTTGCTCTTGAGCCTCGAGGACATTGTTCCAGCGGCTCAACGGATTTGCCCCTAATATTTTTCTCACCTCCAGGAGGTCCACTCCACTCAACCTCAACCTCAGACCCCGAATTCGAGCCGAACCATTGTCCCGTCCGTCCTCAGATTGCAACAATCAAAAGGAGAGGCGAGCAGATTCGTGGATGTGCAAAGATTTCTATGGACTTAGACTTAAGCATCAAGTATTTAAGAGCGTAAAAAAGAGACATACGAAGGGAGGGGACAACTCCACTCCACTCCACTTGTGATTAGGCAACGCTTCAGTGATCCTGCCAAGTCCTGGCCTTATTGTCACTCTCGACTAATCGCTTCGGACAACGCTCGATCCTCGATCCTCGATCGTGTGTGAGATGATCAGAAATGAAATGTTGATCGATTCTCCTCTTTCTCGGACGGACAGCTGCTTGAACGAATCAAGCGGGTTCTCTAATGAGGTTCCCCATACCACACCACACCATACCATACCATATTCCCTTTCCCCTTTCTTCCTTGGGATGGGCTGGCTCTTGTCTGACAAATTATGCGACTAAGCGTCAAAGACAATGCCGAGGCTGGTGGTGTATGCAAATACAAAGAACTCCGGACGGTTTTCCGCCGAAAATTTGCCATTTGCCCACTAAAGTAAGTTAAGCTGAACTTAAGGGCACTAAGCAGGGCCTAAGGAGCAGGACCTAGGCTTAGTTGCCGCTGCCTCTCCTGCTCTCCTGCTCTGCCGCTCTCCGGCTCCTTATCTGTGCGGCAGATATAGAAAATTGATCTGGCGATAAATCGAGGCTACTCAATTTACAAAAACAACGCCGCCTCGGGCTGACTTTTGCTTGCCGCAAGACTGAAGCCGTACAGAAGAGACAGAGACGTCCTGACTTCAGGTACAACAACGGGGATAGGGACAATCGGAAGCCGGATTTGCGGAGATCTAGCCATCTCTGTCGCCCCGCTACTCCTCCTCCTCCTCCTCTTACCATTTATCCCGATGCTGCTGCTGTTGCAAGCCAGGATCAAACGGATGTTTAATATTTTGGCTTAGAGACATTCTCATTACATTTGAAAACAAAGGCAGCCGCAAGAGCAGAGGAGTCCTGCCTCGTAGCAGACCGCCCGGCCAGGATTTGGGCATTTAGCAAAAGGGTAATCCTGCCCATTAAAATCTATTTGCATACTCATATTTTTGTTTCGCTAGGTAATTGCTCCTGGATAAGGATCACCCGCAGAGGCAGTGCTCGGCAGAGCCAGAGGCAGAGACAGAGACTCTGCGAACGAGTGTGGTTTAGGCTTCCGAGACCTTAACCTGTTGCCACACCTGCCCCGGGCCTGGGCCCACGATGGCATTGGGACCGGGATCGGGATCGCTTACGCGAACTGCGCTAATCACGGCGGGCCCTCGGGTTCGCCTTCATTGAGCTCGCGCTGGGGATTACTTAATCAACGAAAATCTATGAATTAAAAGTGTTACCGAAAATCCACCGGCTTCTCTCACTTGTTGCGAGCGGAAAATTCCGGAGAACCGAGCAGCAGGCCACAGATCCAGAACCACTTGAGAAGGTATGGGTTGATCTGCGCCTGGCTTAGAGAAGGGCACACAACCCATCGACCCACTCGACCGATCGGCGGGCCAAAGCTTGCAGATTTAAAGCAGTTCAAGTGAGGCACAAGTTAGTCCAAGTCCAAGGAAGATCAGGAATAGTCCACCCCCCATCGAAGGGATGAGAAGAAGGTCCATGGAGGCATAAGTTAGTCCCAGTCCCAATCCCAGGCGAAGTCCACGACAGATCAGAGTTTTATCTGAGCCTCAAGTCCAAGAAAAATCGCCAAGAGACCCGCATCTTTATGACTCCTTCTTTGGTCTCCGTTTTGTGTCTTCTTTTTTATAGACATTATAGAAATCAAAAAGTGAAAATCCCTGGCTCGCCGAGAGTGCAAAAACTACAAGAGAAGACTGCAAATTAAGACCAGAACAATGCCGGGGCCCCGACAATGTGCAGAAAAACGTCACTGATGACAGAATGATGAGGATTAAGCCAACACACAGGCACACACGCAGAGATCCAGAGAGCACAGAGCACAGAGCACACAGCACAGAGTCCTGTTCCTGTCCTGTCCTGAGTCTATTAAAAGTCTAAAGGCAGATAATAAAGGGCCATTAGGACTTAAAAGGGCTCAACAGCAGCAGCAGCAGCAACAGAAATAGAAATGTCAGGGACTATAGACAATATAGAGAGAGAGGGAGACAAATTTGTTACCCCGGACCCGGGTTCAACAGCATCCGAGTGAACCGGGGACCTTGCCGAAAGTCGAAATGGCAGCACCAACGAAGCATATTTAATTCCAAATCCCCGCAGGCACTGAAGCAGCAGCCATGCCATGCCATGGGTGCCCTTGGGTTAGGGTAGGTTTTTGCACATCCTCGTGGCTCTGTGGCTCTGTGGCTATGGATGTGTGTCAGTGGAATAGACCTACTCTACTCATCTGGCCAGAGATCTACCCAGAGCGAGAGAGAGTGCGCTCTCCGCTCTGTTTGCTTTGGCCAACGCAATTTGGCAACTGTGTTCCTGAATTGTTTGTTCAGCCTTCCCAACGAAAACTCATTTTCAACCGTGCCTGCTCCGGCTCCTGCTCCTGCTCCTGCTTTTGTGAAAGGATTCAATTGCTATTGTCCGCTTGGCAGAGCGGGGATAGCGATCCTGAAGCAGCAGCGGCACCCCAATCCAGCGATCCAACGCGGCTCGACAAAGTCACAAAAGTGAATTTTTGCTTTTTAACTTTACGAATTTCGTTGTGTTGTCTGTGCGCCCATGTGTTTTTGGCCGTTCTGTTGGAGAGGAGAGGGAAATGGGAACTGGAGCGGCCATTGCTATGTTGTCTGTGGAAGGTTCCCAAATTAATCCCGACTTTGGTCTGCTCATGTGGAAAAACTATGCTAATTTGTTTGATTTCCTTCTTCAATGCCAAATATCTTTGTTCCGATATTTGCATAATTCATTTGTGATTAGTGCCGGCAATGCGGTTGCTTCGGATGTCTCAAAAGATATGGAAAGCATCACAAAATGGCATCGCATAAAAAAGTATCATAAGTCCCGCTGTAATCCCCATGATTCCCCATGTATGCCAAACACTTTTCAATTATACCAGATGACGGGGTATAAAATAATATTTATTTAAATGCTATTAGATGGCAGATATCAAGAAGGTTCTTCACAGAAAGACCCGAGTAGAAGCAAAGCAGTGAAAACGAAGGTGAGTACAATAACAACTGCATAGCGAAAGCGCTAGAGCACAGAACAATTTAGTGAGAGACGATTAGCAGGAGATTGATAGAGATAAGGCAATGTAAGTGCGTGCTTGCAGAGAGAAGTTTAGTGAGCGAGAGAGGGTTAACCGTTGGATAGCTAATAGTCAAGCTATAGCAAGAGAGAAAGCTTCACCAACAACGAAACTTAAGCTAGATAAGGAGGGACAGCAACAACACAAAACACGCGACTCAAGTCGACACAAAAGAAAAAAAAAACAATTCTGATCACTAGGAAAGATGTTGCGCAATAAAATAATAATGGATTATTTTCTTATATTACACTGGTGTTTTGCTTTTTAAATATATTTCGATCAATATATTTTGACTCAATTTTTAAATTAATACGGTTCTGAAAAATATAATCTGGAAGTAGACGAAGTATACGCCGTCTACAAAAAAACAGATTAGGGAATGGTTTCTTTCTGTTTTCAACTGCACTTTTTAATGATTTTTTGGGTCCAATCGGTATCCATTTCTAATCAAAACTGAAATTTATATACTGTATTATTTAACATTCCCAATAAAATGTCCACAAATATTAATTTCAAAACCTTTAGGTTTATTTTTGAAAAGTTCTTGTTAATTTCTTAAATCGAATGATATGCACTTAGATGTAAATGTTTTTAACTTCTAACTAAACTAAAAGTATTAACAGGAAAAGTTGAGACTTTTACGAATGCAATTTGAATCACTTCGCGGATGGGCATGTACTTGGGCTTGGGCTAAGGCTAAGGCTAGTTAAGGGCTAAGAGACTCCGACTAAGCTGGTGAGTGGGATAAGGTATTGGGGTGCGTTTAAGGCTCAACTCCTGGAGATGTGTAGCATTCACTGATTCAATATTGTCCAATGCCAAATGCCAAATGGATCCGAGGTTATCACAGTTCCCAGCACTAGGAAGGCACTTCAAGTGCACGAATTCGCATGATTCGCCGACGGCAACTCAGGTTTGCTTTCCACTTTCGATCCTTTCCTTTCCTTTCCACTCAGATCTTGCGCTGGCTATACATGTCGGAGATGAGACGAACGATGGTGATGTCGCCGATGGTCTTGCGGAAGAACAGCTCCTCGATGGTGAAGCTGGAGACCTTGTGCATCATGGAGACGACGCCGAGGAGGGTCTGGAAGCGCAGCGGCTGGTTCGGGTGGGTGCGCGAGGTGTAGTTGTGGAGCGCACTGCGGGCGTCGTTGTGCATGGCCGCCACTTTGCCGGACTCCAGCAGGCCCCGGGACTCGGCCGAGGCGGAGGAGTTGGGGCTACCGCTGCCCGTCAGGATGGAGCTGTTGGCCAGATCCTCGGTGGAGCTGGCCGCCGGCGGGGACTTGCGGAAGAGGGAGATGGCCCGCAGGCACTCGTACTCGGTGGTGTCCACGTTCATGTGGCACAGCTGGTTGAGCACGTCCTGGAAGGCGTGCACCTCCCGGGAGACCATGCCCACGATCTCGCGGTTGCTGTTCTCCGCCTCGTAGACGAACAGCAGCTGGGCAAAGTTCATGGGCATGAGGTACTGGGCCATGGCCAGGATGAAGAACTCCTTCCACGACTCCTCCAGCAGCATCAGCTGGTCGGGCATCGGCAGCTCCGTGAAGGCCCGCACGCTCTTGATCCAGTTGACGTTCTTGAACAGGTGCTCGGCGGCCGTCTCCTTGATGTGCTCGGCGGCCATCAGTGGGGGCGTGGGGGGCAGGGCCCGCGTGGCCAGGGCGTTCATGTAGGCGGCCGTGGGGGAGAAGAAGCCGTGGTGGCCCTGGTGCCCGGGATGGTGGGGCACGCGAGGCACAGAGAGATCCAACACGGCGGCTGGTGTCTGGAAGGCGGCGCTCAGCGCTGGGTGGCCCGGATGGCCGGCGTGGTGGTGTGGTCGCTGCACTCCGGGAATGGGCATGGGCAGGCCGGGGAAGCCGTTGAGGGCGGCTGTGTTCATTAGGATCTCTGGCGGGATCTGGGGCATCTCGCCGGCGCCCATCATCGCGTCCTTGTACATGGCCATGTGGCGGCGCAGCGTGGAGTTGCGGGGCCCGCGCTCGTGCTGCACTGCGTCCTTGTTCATGCCCACCTCGAAGCACTTGCGCAGGCGGCAGGCGCGGCACTGGTTCCGGTGTGTCTTGTCCACCACGCAGAGGCCCTGCTTCTGGGACTTGCACACGTACTGGCGGGAGCGGCGGATGCTGCGCTTGAAGAATCCGGCACAGCCATCGCAGGCGTAGATCCCGTAGTGCTTCCCGGAGCTGTGATCCCGGCACACTTTGCAGGGCACATGGTAAAGGATGCGGCCTGGAAGAGCAACAAAAGAGGAGAAGTTGGTTAGAATTGATTTGATTTGTGGATTGAAGGACTGTAAGAGGGGTGTGGGAGTTCTTTGGCTTGAGCTTGATCCGGGGATCCTTGGTGTACTTACTTGATGCCGCTGGGGACAGCCGGACGCTGTTGTACTTCTGATCCATCATGTCTGGTGAACCCTCCGCAGACTGCATACCGATGTGGGGCGTAATTTTGGCGATTTATAAAGACACGATTGGGGGGCACAAAATTTTTTTTTCTTTGGTTCACTCTTGGTTTGTCTTGACACTTAAGCACTGCTCGTCGGAATAGCTATTGTTCGATATTGGATTGCGATTCGTTTTGATTTCGTTTTCGGTTTATTGGGTTATCCTTGCTGGAAGCACGCCGTGTTTTGCCGGACTACGATGATGTGGACTCGCTGAGATCACGACTGGTTGTGTTGTCTGCTCACCACCCTGCTCCTGTTTTAATAGTCCTGCCGCGCAAATCCCGGACCTCCTGCCATTCATCGAGCACTCCGATCACCCTTAGGTAGTCGAGCGCTCCGTTTATTGGTCGTCGCTTCTTCGGGGGGTTGGAAGCTGCTCCTGCCAGCTCTCTCGCACGCACGGCCTCTAACGCGGCACTCTCTCTCGCAGCGCCTGTCTCTTTCGCTCCGCACTCTCTGAGCATCAGCCTTTCGATCCTTGTAGGCAGCAGGCTGCCATTGCGAAAATTCATTGAGCAGCAGGAGCAGCAGCAGCCGTCACGTCGCTCATTCTCAATTCTATGGGTTTTTATGGCCTTTTTCCGCTGCGACAGACTGCTACCTGTTCTCGCTCTCTCTCTCTCTCTCTCTCTCTCTCTACCCCTTATCTGTCCTCTCTCTCCGATTTTCTCCCTCTCCGGAGCCCGGGGGTTTTAGGTGTGACAGTTGTTAATGAAGACAGCGCCGTGGCAGGCCGGGCCGTGGGCATCCATCCACTCTCCGTTTATGGCGCTGCCATTATTGCCGCTTTGTGATTTGTGTGAAGTACCTGTGGGCTCTGTTCTCTACGGCTTGGTGGGTAGTTCTACTCGAGGACCCCTGCTTGAGGGTTGCTCGGAATTATTGATTGTTTTCCATTCAATAATTAGTTGTCTTTTATGATGCAATCAAATGGGGTCTATTTTTTATGGATGCCAAAAGGGGAAACTACCAAAACTACATTTACCATCTATAATTATTTTCAGGAAGTTTAAAGTTGAGGCAATACACCTCATACCTCTTACAGGGGGTATTGGAATTAAAACTCTTCTTAAGCATATTTGTACAATGAAGTAATTAAGTTTTAATTGGAGACCTATTAATGCTTTTTACTGGGGGAAAGCAGAGTCAAAAGGCACTTCTTTCGAAATCAAAATGTTTTTCCTATCATCATGGAAAATGGAAATTTTTAAATGTACTTAGCACAGTACAAAAAATAAGTTGTAGGCCAGGAAGAGTGAATCACATCCCCATACTTGAAATATGCAATATATCGGCAAAATATTTTTTAAAAATTCAAAAACCGCTTTTTGTGTCTTTGGGTTTTCCTATAATTTTCATTCGGCATTTGTAGCGACGATATCCAAAGCAATTGATCGGTGTATGATTGTATGATTCATTCATATGATTTTATATTCGTGTCGATAATATGGCTGCACCTGAAGATATATCGAGGCAAAGTTGATGTCTTCTCTCATTTTTAATGTTTCTCCACCTTGTCTTTTTTAGTTTTGTATGGTATGGTTACATATTTTAATACTTAAGATTTTTAGAATGCCAAAGATACGAACATTATACTAAATGAACTCCATTTTATACGTAACATATTATTTTATACAACATTTCAAATTAAAACGTACAGAAAACTCAGATCTTCTAAATAGCAGATTATATTTTTATATATTCTATATTTCGAGTATTATAGAAATGCCATTTCAACCTTGGATATCGACCTATTTTTGAGTTTTTCGCGGTTTTCTTTCGCGGGTCATGTCCTCGATGTGTATTATATTTACGTATACATATACGTATCTACTTATTTCTCAATGTATTTGTTGGATACGTAGAGATCTCCAACTACTCCCCCTTGTAAGCCTGCTTAGGCGTTGCCTTTTGGTAGCTCAGATCAGATCAGATCAGAGCACAGCTCTCGAAATTAGATTCAAGTGGCAGTCCTTCTAATCGGGCTTCGTAACCCAGCCAAGTCCTGGCTACTCCTAATCGCATGGCAGTGTGCCGCTTAAGAAGATTAGAGCGAAAGGAGGACTCCTGCTCCTGCCTGAGAAAAGGCAAGCTGCTGCTGTTGCAGGACCTAGATCAGGATCAAGCAAATTTAAAGCAAGCTTTCTCCGAGGATCAGCGATTTCGGAGGAAGAACATTGCACGAGTGCCATTTAAGTACTTAACGAAATGTTAAGCAAGATCCCGCAAGTCTGGTGCGATTAAGACCCAACGCCTAAGGCCTGACGAGGCCAATCCCGTCCTCAACCCCGCAACCCCGTGAATACGTGGGAACAGATCAGCCCAGAGGCACATTCAGAGAGGGTGATGTGATGTGTTCGAAATGCAAATGCTGGGAGTACGAGTACGAGTGCGAGTATTCATGTTGATATATGATAGACACTTAAAAAGAGCAATTATATTTCGATTCGTATTACGGATGCGTAACTTGATCAATAAAATGCTTGACATGATATCACCAGCTATCACGAGGGTAGCAGGACTCTAATTGGAATAGCAACCCCCTGGTTGTAGTAGGATGATGCTGCTGTTGGTGCTGTTGGGGGTGGTTTGCCTCTCTGTAGGACTGACTGGGAATCGGACTTGGCCTCAGGTGTGTTGCATGTTGCATGGGAATTCGCTTGCGTGTGATGCTATGCTGATCATTAGCTGGAGGGCAGAGGGTGCCCCTGTGCCGTCCAGCGGGGGAGTTGATGATCGTATTGATGTGCCTTGTGGGATGATGCTCTAGTAAACCAGATGACGATGACATATCAATTTTTGACATTCTGTTGACCACTTCAGAGTCCAGAGTGGCGGGAGGACTTAATTGTGGGAACTCATGAATATGCAAAGAGGCAGCGGCAGTCGCAGCCTCAGCATCTGTCCCCGCTTCCCACGTCCGGCCCCATATAGTTATTTTTCCCCCGTTTGCCCTCGCTTTCATTGAGACCAAGTACAGCTCCCGTACTTAATGAAATGTGCCGAAATATGCGAAATGCCGGCAAGCTGGTAATCCGCGGGGATTAGCGCTAAATCCACCACAAGAATTGAAACAGCAGTCAGAGACATACACAGCCCAACACAACACTCAGGTACCGACCCACCGACGACCATTCAAGGTCGCAGTATCGCAGCCTAAAAAATGAATAAAAATTCCATGAAAATTCGCCCCGAATCCTATGACTTTTTAGCAAAGTTTATTGGAGGGCTGCAGGACATGCTGCTAGGAAAAGCGAAATGATTTTGGGAGAAGGTGTTGCCGCTTCTATGTGTAGCCATCGTCGTGGTCGTGGTCGTGCGTGGTCATGCGGCTAATGATGATGTCGGAGCACTGTAGTTAGCACCTTTTTGTCTTCGAAGAATGCCCTGCCACCAGGTAGCTGTTTCTTATCGATTTTTATGCCACTTTCGCTGGACAACTCGCTTTCATGAATCGCCATCGAAAGGGTTAAGGGTTGAGGTAACCATAAAACACAGTCGACGCCATGGACCTAATGACACTTCGAGCGAAACAAAAAGAAAACCAGAGCTGAACAAAGTGAAAGGGTTAAAGATACATTTGGGAAATTCACTTCATTTGCATTTCATTTGCGATTTGGTTTTACGGCCCGGGCCGAAAAGTTGCCGCCGACGCTTCCAGCATTCATTGAGGATCGGATCGGATAGGATCGCAATGACCTGCCGCCTGTCGCTATGAGGACGGCTGCTCTACGATGTTCGGCTTCTGTTCCCTAGTTTTCCATTCCCCTTACCTTTGCCTCATTATGAATCGCGCCAGACTTTTGGTGGGAAAGACCCGAAATGTCATTAGGTGAGTGTTTTGTTCCCGTTTTATGGCCCCAATAAATACTGCATATCTGGTAGAACAGATTTTGTGCACACACTCGTATAATGTGTATTGTCTTACCTTTTATTTGAATTCTCACAAAAGGAGAATCCCCCAGCTATATAAACACCTAAAGAAAATGAGGAATATGAACTGCATTATAGCCATGTTTTACACACTATTTTGATGATTTTAATTGTGAAGATATTTCTGGAATTAATCAGGAACAGATATGCCTTCTTAGCCCACAAATTGAGGGTTACTTGAGGAATGATTAAAGATCCTAAGATTACTCCTTCTTTGAGCTCCTATATCTGGTCTTGGTCTTCCTTGATCTTCCATGATCTCCCTGCTTAATCTGCAGAGTTATCCCTTGATTACATTGAGCTCTTTGCTATAAAAACCATCTTCCAGGGACCTCTCATTCTCAGCATCCATTTGCCTATTTGAACCCAGAAAAAAACGCATTCCCTGTTCCCCAAACTGCATCTCAGAATGTCCTTTGGTCTATGATCTATCTTCCATCTAGCACAAAGCATATCCCAGAGCGGATATCCATGCCATTGACATGGAAATCGAAAAAGATTTCGGGGGTACTACTTGGAAGGGACAAACTCAAACCATTAAAAGTAACCAAATCTTCCCAAGATGACAGCCCAGCAATTATCTTTTTTGGCGCCAAGAAAAGGAGAATTAAAGCAAACATTTTACCGAGATTTTGGCGCTCGGTTTATGCAAATGCAGTCGGGCACTGCGGAAATGGAATCCTTTGAGGACAACTTCCGCTGGAACGAGTCATCAAAGTTCATAAAAGCAAAAAGCGAATCAAACCCAAAAGTGCAAACAGACAGGGGAGGGAACGCCATGCAGGAGAGGAGGAGAGACAATCCACGGCGACATCCACAGGAAGCGACTCACGAAATCACGTCAAAACGAAGTGCAAATGGAAGAGGCCCAGTCCCGAGGCAGGAAATGAACTATTAGACCCCGAGGCATCAGAAGAAACAGGGACGACGACGACAACAGCTAGAAAAAGCGCAATAATTGAATCAGGAACAGGGACAGAGGGACAGAGACAGAGAGGCAGGGGCAGGAACCGAGGAAGATAGCAATCTGATCTTGAGAAATCATGTGAACAATCCAAAACATGAAATTAAAGTGCTCAAATATCTGGGAGCCGACGAATTGCGTAAGGACGCACGGATGACGGCAGAAAGTTGAGCAACTTTTGCTCAGCCGTTGGGTTCCCAGCCTTGTTGCACGTGCAAAACCCAGAGAGAGCCCTGGAAGAGGTCTCCTCTGCAGATAAGTTTCATGTTCGTGGCAGCCACGGAAACGCTCCTAACAATGGGACACACCTCCGAGATCGTGTGCGCTCTGCTCCCATCTCCATCTCCATCTCCATCTCCGACTCCATCTCCAACCTGATATGCGCTTCGGGACGCATCATCGGGATCTCCGTCTCCGGTTTCAGAAGGCCCTGTGTTTAATGTTTTTATGCAACAGGAGAGCGGACAGGAGAGAGAGGAAACAAGTGATGAAGTCGCTGCTTCCATTTCAATTTCAGTTTTGATTGTTGTGTCCTGGTCCAGGACTCCTTGCATAAGTGCCAGTGCCAGACGAGGATTCAGATTGAGATTCAGGCTCTTTTGTGGAGGAGTCCCATTGTCCTGAGCCCGAACATAACTTAAGGACTTTTTGTTTGCCTTTTTTACAATCGAGTCTCGAGGCTCATTGCTGTTAAGTAGGATGTCCTGTTCGCCCGTTGGCCTTTTGTTTTTGTCCTCCACACAACCAAGCCACGTTTCGTCTCGTTTGCATTCCTAAGCCCCGAAGATTATGTCATACGCAGATTATTTGATAGACCAAAACTATGCTCAAGTCTGAGTCCGAGTCCATTGCGTTACATTTCTCACGCCTGCCAATATTTGGCAAAAACGTTTCCGATTTCATTCCCAGATACGAGAGTACGAGTGTACGAGTAGTGTGGAAATTTTACACATTTCCTGCCAACATCTCAAAGGAAAATGTGTCTGTGTTTTCACTTTCCTGGCAGCAGATACAGTAGATGCCCATCTACGAGGGCTTACCGTAGTTGTGCCACTTTTCCGGCTAAAAGTGTCTCAGATCCTGGCAGATAGTTGCATTAGAAGCGGTAACTTACTTTGATTAGATTAGAACAGAAGGGAAGGGGAGAAGAGCGGCGGTCATTGAAATATAACTAAGAGGAGAGTAAACAAGAAATGCAAGACGAGAGTTCTTTAACCAAAAGAATGGACAAGTTGGGAACAAGTTTAGCCTGGAATACGGCTACCTTTGAAATAGAACTAGAGACAAAACAACAATCAATGCAATAGGAGAGATCTGCAGGTGATCCATCTCCAGAAGCTGCTCATCCAAGCACCTTTACTTTCGTCTGTGAACTTATAAGTAACTAAGATATCATAACAGATAGATCGTCAGGCAAGTCTCGTCATCGTAATATTAGGAAAAGTGTGAGAAAAGTCTCCGGAATCTTTCAAATGATCACCACAATGCCGTACACGTAATAAGTTCAACAAGTCCCTAAAAGGGTGACCCCTCCATGATTCATTCTCTTGTTTCCATTGCCTATCTATCTATCTCCACCCTTAATCAGTTCCATTCTAATCACAATGAGTTCGTTGCTCTATCTGGTAGAGATCATTAACCTTCAACCTTTCGCCGGCACTTGGCATTCACTGCAGAACAAACATCCGTGGATCCATCCGTGGGAAGAGCCGCATAAGCTCCCACTCGAGGATACATGGCTGATTGAAATTGAATACAGAACCTGAGCAATTCAGGGCCCATTATCGCGGACAATGCCTAGGCACCTGATCCTCCTGATGCCCTAACAAGACATAACAATCGATGCCTACAAGTGGGTCTCGGTCTCCGTCAGCCATGCGGGAAATTTGGAATTCTATATTTTTCCCAAAAAAAAATCCATGCTGAAAAGGTTTGAATAAATAGCGAATATTGAAGAATTAACTTCCAAGAAATTGAGAGCCGAAAAAGGGGTAGCAAAAGTGAATGAAAGGATTTTCCAACTGAAATTTTCTTTGGCCTTTTCGGGGGCCAACAGCCAACAAGTGGGCGATCAATCTGGCATGCGCAATATGCTCTTTGTTTCAATTATTAACAGGAACTATCAATGGGATATAACCCTCATCAGGGCCGCTAACTGGAGGTAGCAGAAAAGGGGCAATCCTGGGCATAGCTTATCGATATCATCTATAGAAGGAGAAGGAGATTGGAGTTGCAGAGAGCGTCCCACAATGGACTACCAGAGAAGCGGGCAAGCTGTCAACGGGCGACGATTTCCATCTGATTTCCATGGAAGATATGGACTCTTCAACTCTCTCCATGAATTAATGTGAAAGTTGTATAATTTCGCTGCCGTCCAATTAATGCAGAGCCATGACTGGGCTACTGACTGACGGCATTTTGATTTCGTTTTCATATCGCATATCGAATGACAGCGACGTGGGAAGCACGCACAGCAGATTCCAGGAGATTCAGGGACAGAGTCCCAAAACCGCGCTGGAATGGGATGGGGGATGGGTCCGTCAAGATGAAAGATATGCGAGATCAACATGTAATCTTTGGCATAAATACGAGAAACGCTTAAGAGACTGACAACAACAAGCGCGGGGACAATGAGCGCATGTTGCATGCCCGATCGAATGTCCTTTGATATCAGACGTTAAAGGAGCACCGTGCGGTACTTATATTTCATTATGCGAAAAGGTAGAGGTAGTCCTTTGTAGAGACCTGTTGTCGTCTGAGACTGGGTCTCTCTCGCTGTCCCCGTCCCTGTCCCTGTCCCTGTCCTGGCATTCGTCTCCGTCTGAGTCAGTGGCAAGCAGCAACAACCCCTTTGTGGATATGGCGTCCTTCCCCTTTTCAGTTTCGGGTGAATTCTGATTCTGCCGGTGCTGGTGCTGGTGCTGGCCTGCCGCTTTTTTTTTACTCGGAACGCACACTTCAACCCTGCCTCTGCCCCTGCCCGTGCCTGTATGTCTGCCTGTCAACTCCTTTGGCCAGGACTCTCCTCCCTCATTGTCATCGCCATTTGGCAATGTCCTCCGCTTGACACTTGCAGATTAGTAAAGTGTTGAGTTTTTGAATATATTTTTCCTGTTAATTGCCGGCAGACAATTAGTTGTGCTCCAAATTCATATGCCAGACACATACCAGGACATACCAGGATATCTGGCATATGTGCAAGGATCTGCACTGCACTGCCGAATGGGCAGTGCAATGATTTTGCATTATTCATTGTTTGACTGGCCGAGTACTCTTTTTGTTGCATTAACTTTTCAGCTTGATTCATGACTTTTGGTAATTTTCTTTAATCTCTCTTTCCGGTGTTCCATTTTCTTGTGGGCGTTTTTTGCTATCCTTCATTTCCAGATAAATATTGATTTTGGATTCAAGACATTTTAATAGAGTCACGGATTATATGGCAAGGGTTTGCCATCGAAGTCAAGAGGCATAGGAATGATGCCGTTTCGGGTGGGAGGTACGAGTAATTTGTTCCTCCCTCGAGCCTTAATCAGCGACAGTTTGAAGGGGTAAATATCATATCTTAGTGTAATTTATATAGAATTCGATCAGAGTTCACAAAAAGAGTTCACGCTGCCCAGTTTTTACTGTTTGGTCGTAGTGCAGTTGGGCTCAAGAGAAGCAGCAAAAAGTGTAGCATACTTTATGGCTGCTAAGAAATTTATCCACGAGAAAACTCACAAGACACAGATGGCGCCACAATACAGGCAACTATTTTTCCTCAATCCAAAAATCTTTTGAAACGATTTCTAATCAATCTATCCGTGTATAACCATCCTTCAACGCATCTTTAATCTATACTTGGGTATATGTATCTATATATTCGAGTTTCCGGCTAGCAAAGGCGAAATATGTCCGTTTGTCCTCCCTTTATCTGTGCCTGTCTAATCTATCTATATTCACATATATCATCAATCTGTATATCCTTTTGCCTGCATCTCGGTATCTATATTAATACGGACAAGTACTTCTATCCAATTAATTCTCTCAATTATACGCATATTATTTTCGATCTAAAGATGCTTATAATAAATTGGTTTCTGTATCCTCCCATAAAATTCCTTGCCTTCCTTTCAGGTTGCTGCAACATTGTTTCTTTTGTGGTATTGTTGCATTGTCCCCTCTAAAAATAATCTCAACAATATGCATAAATTAGGCTCCGATGCACACAGAATGTCCGCTTCGGCGGTGTGTGTACGCTAATTATAATGACAAATCGGTCAATTATAATGCCATGTCATAAATTTGCAATCCGCGATCGATCATCCACCAGACTGGAATATTGAATAAAATGGATCGTGAATAGTGGAAAGATACGAGTACCTGCTTCGTGCATACTTCATTAAGGAGTCCGAGTACTTGCGGAGAGCCTCAGAGCCTGAGAGCCTCAGAGCAGGAATAATTAACTAACGAGTCCAGCAGGACTCCGACTCGGACATGGACAGTGGCATGGACATGGACAGGGGCTAGATAAAAGTGCAAATTCTTGTAAGCCAGATCAATGGGAGAGCAATTTAGTTGGAGCTGAAGGCAAAAGTAAAAGGAAGCTGCAGCCTGAATGGATATGGATGCGGATGCTGTGTTTCGGGACGGGGGATGGGGACTAGGGACTGGGACTTGAGATGAAGATGGGGCAGCATTTAATGAAGCCTCCTCACAGCTGTCAGAACGGCCATTCTAGCGGCACGCCCATCGCATTAAAAAGCCACTAAGGAGGACGTTGGGAGGGCGTAAGGGCGTGCCGACGTTCAACCTGTCAGGCAGGGGCAATCGTGTAGTTTTCAAATTTATTGTCGACACGCACAGCCTATACGCCCCCGAAGCCGGAGGAGATCCGACTGCGAGATGGAAATAAAACGGGCAACATGTTTACTTGGCATTCATCATGCTTTAGACACTTTCTCGAGCTCGGAGCTGACCAGAAAACTGTTCTGTTGTGCCTCATAATTGCCTCACTTAAGCCCCGCAACGGTATAACCAGTTTCAGTTCCTTCTTCGGAGATGTCCATCAGGCAGCTGACCGCAGAAAGGGCACGGCCCGGTCTCGGTCTCCTCCAGAGCCCCAGCAGCATTATCTCTCTGTCTCAGGGGCTCTGGCACTGGCACTGGCACTGGCTCTGGCATTTCGCATTAAATCTGAGACCAGGCCCAGAACCAGGAACATTCTCTTTTTATACTCTTGCAGAGGGGGTGTTATGGACTTTGATCAGACGTTTGGGATGCAGAAAGGGTATACATTCTCTGGAAAGCATTCTGCAAATAATAGAAACCTCGGAAGATCCTTACCATAATCTTCTCGTCTCGGACGACTATATCCTATAGTTTCTGCTAGTGTATCCCAAGTTCTGTTACCGAAACTGGCATTCCTTTCTTGTTTTATGGTCTTGTGTTGTATTTCTTCACGCAGATCGCGTCGACGATGCTGCCAAGTCCCAGTAAAAATCAGAATCAGAGTAGGAGTCGGAGTAGGAGTTGGAGTCAGGGGTTGGGGCTGATTGCCGGTTTGCGATAAGACAGCAGCATACCAAAGCTTGAACTTCTACACTCACCTGGCCCCCGATTGTCTTACATATTTATAAATAGCCACTGCCCCAGCCACAGTCCGAGACGAAGCCAGATATGTAGACAGGACCGGCACTGACACTGGCACTGGCGCATGCAATCATTAGTGGAAATTTTGCAGGCTCTGGGTCTGGGGCCCATCTCCCCGAGGAGCAATAAAATCCCATCCAAATGACGACACGCAGACGCCAAAGACGGATCGAGGAGGCACCGGCGACCGCAAGCAAGGTCGTTCAGCGACCTTCGAAGGTCTTACCTCTCAGTCCCAGCCTCAGTCAAGTTCCAGTTGATTCGCATTTCGCATTTCGCATTTATGGGGCTCGCTTTCAGTTGTGGCCGCAAGGAGGAGATTGGGGCAGATCAGTAAACCACTGCCAGCTGTTGGTCATTTATGGAATTGCTGCTCTTAATTGGCCAAATGTGTCTATAAAACTCCCTCAATGGCCGCCTTGACTTTGTCAACTGTTCGCTCGACCGAAGGCGCACCGATACCGACTGCGGATGCCTTTTGCCTGATGCCCTGATGTCTGATGCCCTGATGCCTGAATGGCCGCGATTCCAGTTATCGGCTTCCGCGTTTCACTTGACAAAACCATAAAGCTGAAAGCGATTTCGATTTGCGATGCAGGGGTCTCCTAAGCCAGGGTATCGGATCAGATCGGATCAGCAAAGGAAAGGTAAGGGACCTGCGTACTTGTTATTCGGATTATCCAAACTTGATTTCTGTGTTTTGGGCCTGTATCTGGATCTGATCTGTAGATGATGACTGTAGGTACTATATACTAGATACAGATCGCTCAATTCGAAGGATTCTGGTGCTATATCTTTTGAGATACTTTGAAATTCCCAACACTAGAGGTTCTTCGAGGGATCTTCACTATCTTCAGTTCCTGGGTACCTTATGCGTCGACTCCTGCTCCTCCACGACCTCCTGGCCCTGTGTTTGCTGATGCTGCTTTGTCACTTGTTCATATCAATTAAGTTTTAATGATATTGTCCCGGGAAGCGCTTTCTGGCCGCTGGCAGCATGTTTTTAATCAATTTTAAGTGGCATTTACCTTTAAGAGAGGAGTGGAGTGGAGACTAGAGAAGATCCTGCTCCGTTTTCTGTTTTCCGCTTCCCCACCCGCAGCGAGATTAATGCACACCACACCATTCTGTATCTGCATCTGAATCTGTATCTGAATCACTCTCTCGGTGTAATTTAGGCTTTTATTTCACTATTCAAGGGGTCTCTTAGGGTCTAATTAGGATAGTTTTCGTTGGCGCTTAGGGCTCTTCTAGTTGCAGGGTGCGGAATGGTACGTACTCGCGGGTGTACGCGTTCTGTATGGCAAGAGTTGCTAGGTCTGTAATTTCGTGGCTGTTTAACTGAATAAATTAGGAGTTATGGTTACAATTACAATACCAACAACTACAATAAATTAATTAAAACATTAACTAAACATTAAACAAATTCGTTTACTGACTACACACACACACACACACTCAGTAGGGGGTGGGGCGGTGTGGGAGTAGTGCGAGTGTGCTCCTGATCTCGTGGGAATCGACATCGTCTGGCCAACGGCTGGACACATCTACGAGTCTAAGTATCTACTATATCTAGTGTATCTATTTAGGCTAATCTACGCGCTAACTACAATACGACTTGGATCACATGTGGAATGCCGCTTTGCAGCTGTTGTGGTGTTGTGGTATCGGCAAGAGTAGGACGGCGACGAGGAGGAGGAGGTGGAGGAGGAGGTGCAAGCTCTCACTTGAGCTTGAGAAATGCCAGCAGTGCCTTCTGGATCAGGCTGCGGTTAATGGTCGAATCGGCCGTATAGCGCACGCCCCACAGGTTGCCGTCGTTGTGGTCCACCACTCCGTACTCCCCGACAATGAAGCCGTCGTCGGTCTTCTCCTCCACCCGATACTTGCGATAGTTGCGTCCCTCCACCACATAGGCGACTTTGTCCTCCTCCTCGTTGCCGGCCCCGGCCCCGGCCCCAGCCCCCTCTCTGCCACGGTCTGCATTTCCATCTGCATCTTCGCCAGATTCATCGCCGACCTCCCCGCCGTCGTCGTCTTGGCCAGCGTCGTAGTCGTGGTTGGCATTTGCGTCGGCGTTGTACACCACCGAACCACGTCCCCTGTCTATGCCTCGGCCGCGACCACTGGTTGCAGTGGTTGCCCCTGCCGCCGCGCTGCTGGCTGTGGTTGTGGCAGCTGTTGGTGTGGCAGTCTCTGCAGATGTGACTGTGGCCAGAGCCACTGCCCCGCCGCCCTGGCCCTGCGGTCCGTGGGCTCGTCCGTTTGTCATAACACTTACGGACTCTTCAATTTCGTAATTCTGCTCTGAGGTCGGGGTGTACTGCTCGGGGCGTTCGGTGGTAAAGTGGTGATGTTGCGGCATGTTGATGGAGTCGCGGGGCCGCCCCAGAGAGGAGGACGACGAAGACGACGACGAGGAGCTTGTCGAGCTGGAGCTGTACGAATAGCCGGCCGCCCCTGACGAAGCCCCCGATGACGATGATGGTGCCCCTGATGACGATGATGATGCTCCATGTTGGTGTGCAAATTTGGAAATACATTTGACTAGATCTGCGGGAGGAAGGGAGACAGGGAGAGCGATAAAGAGAGGTTTATGTTGGGGGAGGAGCAACAAAGATGATGTCTGATAAGTTCAAGATTAGTTGCCCCTCCAAAAGGGGAGTGAGCATGGTGCGTTGTCGTTGCAATTCAAAGCTGCACTGATTAACAAAGTTCAAGAATACCTATGACGATTGTGCCACATTCCTTCAGTAGCTTTCAGTAGTGGTCGAATTCTCGACTGGATTATTTTATACACCCAGAGAAAAAAGCACAGACTATCGAATAGATACACCTAGGATTTGCACTGAGAGTGTTTTCAGTTACATCTTGACATTAATTTTGTATCCAAATCTATTTCATATTTCAAATAAATATATTTATTTGCAAGCTCTTTGGCAACCGATTTTAAGTCGAAAGAATCTTACGTTTTGCAACAACGCACTTTTGTGATTTGAAATTCGAAGTGAATTCTATTAGTTATTTAATTCAAATATGTGTATATTTCTTTAAGCTATGCCAGTTTTCTCTGAGTGTATCAGCTGTAGAATGTGACTAATCTACGATATAGAAATGCTATAAATCAATCAAAAATACTTCCAATTTCGAACCCCCTTTGACTCTAATTAAGTTTCCCTTAAACTACCTTCAAAAAGCGCCACTCTCTTTAATTTATGCAAATGCATTCTGAACTTTGTTAAACAGTGTAATTTGTCTTGAGACCAAACTCCGCGACTCAAAACTGAGACTCTTTGCGACTCACCTCTATTGGGCAATCCTTTGGCATTTTGATTAGAATGTTGATGCGGCAGTGATGAATGCTGACGTTGCTCCCAACATGGACGCTGCTGTGGCTGTGGCTGTGGCTGCGGCTGTTGGAAGTGGCTCGGACTGGGATCCAGTAGATGGTGGGGCGACTGCTGATGCTGCGGCTGTGGTGCATTCAATAAATCATAAGGCAATTTATCCAAATTGAAGAGTACCCGACGCGGCGGCGAGGCGGTCGGATGGTGGTGCTGCGGATGATGCTGCTGCTGATGGTTGTAGCTGTGATAATGGTGCTGCCAAGTGGTTGGTCTGACGGGGGCAGATGTGCTGGACTCTGGCTGGTTGGCGACGGCCGGGGCTGATGTGGTGGCTGGCAGTGCTGGCGGAGCTGTGGCTGCCGTTGTGGTGCTGGTGCTTGTGCTCTGAGCCTCGCCGAAGGCGATGCGAGAGACAATTGCAGGTCGCGGCCGGGAACGTGAGGGCACAAAGGTGCTGGGGGCAGCCCCCGGCGGCACAGTTATGGGCATGGGAGTCGTACTAGTTCCAGGCGCCTTCGTCGGACTGGAGCTGTACTCCAAAGTGGACGAGGGCACGGGGCCAGGAGTGACGGTGGAGGTGGTCAACGTCTGGGGCCAGTAGGTCTTCGCCGGCTCTCCGTACACCTTGGCGGGCTCCCCATACACCTTGGCCGGCTGCGAGTAGAACTTCGAGGGCTGGCCGTACACCTTCGAGGGCTCCGAGTAGACCTTCTCCGGCTGTCCGTACATCTTGGAGGGCTCGGAGTACACTTTGGATGGCTCCGAGTAGAACTTGCTCGGCACACTGTACATCTTCGAGGGCACGGAGTAGAACTTGGCCGGCTCCGAGGACGAAGGGTGGCCGTGTCCGGGCCTGGGAATGGGCTTCAGGCTCTCGCTGACATTCCTCTGGGCCTCGGCTAGGATGCCGCCGCGGGTGGACTGCTGCCAGGCCTGCAGATCGTCCACGTTCTGCGATATGGAGCTGTACGATATTGATCTTGACTGCGGCCCGCGACCCTGCTTGGAGTCGTGATAGATCACCGTCTGGAACGGCAGCAGCTTGTCCTCGCCCTCGACCGCCTCATGGGTGACGGCTACCTCCTCGCTTTGGTTGCTTCCCCGCGGGAAGGTGCCGGCTAGTGCTGGTGCCGCCAAGACGCTCTGTATGTTGGAGGCGCTGTTCAGAGAGTCGCTGTCCCCCTCCATGGCGTCAGGCGCGAGCCGGGGCTCTGTCTCCTCGATGGAGAGCTCGCTCTTGTGCGAGCGATTGACAAAGTCGGACCCCGAGCCGCTGGCAGTCGCGGCAGTCGTGGAGCTGGAACTCGTGCTGGGCCGGAAGCGGGCGCGGGGACTGGGACCCCGTTTGCTGGATGAGCTCACGCTGACGGCCACGACCTTGACCTCGTCGCTGCTCGTCTTGGACTTGCTGGAGCGGGGCTCGTCCTCGAGGAAGACGATCTTGCTGCCGCTGGTCACCAGCTTCACGACCTCCCCTCTCTCCGCCCGAGCCTCGTGATCCTTGCCGTTGGCGAGCGTGTTCCTGAAGCGTGTCCTGTGCTCCAGGCTCCTGCCGCTGGCCGTTCGTTGGCGGTGGGTCTCCGCCCGACCCTCGAACTCCTGCTCGCTGCTGTGGAGGCTGCGCTGCTGCTCGTCGTGGTCCAGGAACAGCTTGAGGAACTCATTGCCGGCGATGAGCTCACTCTGCCGCCCCGTGGGACGTGTCCGGCAGCCGGACAGCATCTGTAACGGAAGGAGGGAGAGACGGGGAAGAGGGAAAGCATTAGTTATGCTCGACATATTCCTCGATTGATCTTTTATGCAAATCAGATCGATCCGATCGATGTGATCGCATTGGCTGTTGCTTATCTCAGCGATCTATTTATAAATTTGCGTAATTAAAATATCATTCGGATCGATCGACGCGCGATCTATAGACATATGCTCCGATATACAGATATACAGATAAACAGATATACAGATATGCACAAGTCATGCAATGGACATTTGAATAATAATGTGCCGAGAGGTCTATTAAGACATCAGCGGAATGCTGGGCTCCGCGATGCGATGTGGATGTGGCTGTGGATGTGGTGCAGCGTAGCGGTGCTCTGTTTGAAGTGGTGCATGTTGCTCCCTAGTCAAATGGTGCGACTGTGTGGCATAATTAACCGCCGCCGCTGCCGCCGCGTTGCAAGTGGGTGGCGCAAGGTAGCGAAAACACACACAATGCTTATGGGATTGCAAACACTTTGCATAGCATTCGATCGGATCGGACTGGACTGGACTGGAGTGGAGTGGAGTGGAAATCGGTTAAGTGGAAAATGGAGCAACATTACTACAGCTATTACTGCTCGCCTGTCGGCTGGTCAATATGTCATTTCCAGTCAGCAAGGCATTCCTCTGGGGGTTGTTTTTTCCCCTAGCATTTCTCTGACTCATCTTTCAGCTGATCATATATCAATTTCGCTTGGAGTTGGGGCAGGGAAAGACCCAGCATCGGTTCGGGAAAGGTCTGGCAGATCAGGTTGCATTCTCTGGCCTACAGGGATCCTGCCTGGCATGAGTAATCTTTGCTCAGAGAACTAAACAGCATAAACAATCACAAAACTTATCTTAACATTGATAAATCACTTAACGGTGTTCGAATGTGCGCCTTTTCCTTTAGATTTCAACAGCTTCGCAGTTGGACAGTCTCCCTCTAAGCAAATGCAGTAATAATGCAGTATATTTCATGGCCAGAGATTGGCAATAAATTGTTATCAGCCGCCCCCACACCCACCCCCGCCATTCCGCCACCACTTCCAGTGGAAAAAACAAAAGACTTAGGGCACGAACTTGCCCTGCCAAAGGAAATCAGATCAGATCGGATCGGACAGGCGCATAAAACATATTTATGGCTATTTAAATCCATCTCGCGAGTATCTGGCATTAGCAATGCTAATTGCAGGCGGACAAATCGTTTGCAGCTCCACAAGAAAAATTGATTTCGAATGGAAAGGCGCGCAAATTGAATCAAATATTAATGGAAATTGATCCGAAAAAAATAGCATAATTATTCAATAAACGTTTGTGCATATAGTATAATGTTTATACTTCATGAGCAAGAACAATAACCACATCCGGCAGTGGGGATCCAGCAAAAAGTGGGCGCCTGTCGCCGGGCATTTTCTAGATCATATCGCTGGCAGTCGCGACAGTCGCTCTAGCAAACACCTTCGCACATGTGCTAAAATTACACAGTCAGAGAGGTAAGTATCTGACCGATCCGCACCCCACAGTGGTGGTTAGTCACCAGTCACCAGCCAGTCTCCAGCGGATCGGTCGCCTCGCCTCGCCTTTTATGTCTAAAATTGCAGAAGTACTCGACCGCGGGCGGTGGGCGTATAGCATTGACACCAAAAGCCCGCTCTGTGCCCAGTTTGTGATTACAAAAGGGCTTTGTGGCCGCACGCATATCTGTATCTTTGCGTAACGCCCTAAAACAAAAGAAAAAAACGTTCTAAAAATACCCTCGTACTCCCAAGCGATCGACAAAAACGCAGGTGAACAATGCGAATTCCTTTCCATTGTCTCCCTGGAGTTACTTGAACCGACTGGTCAGTGACGTGCTCCAGTTTAATGAATGAATGAAACGAGAGACCTGTGCCTGCCGCTGTACCACTCCAATCACTCCAATGATACCACCGCATGATAGGCAATTATTAATCTTGATTGATTTATCAGTGGGGGACTTATCAGCAGGGGCTGATCAGCCCGCTAATCCTGTTGGACATTCTTTTGCACTTTACACTGGCGATTTTTGTCGATTTATCATTCGATTGTTGCACCAATCACAATTGCCACAACATCGGCGACAATTTTCACGGCTGTCAACTTAGCGGAAGTGTCAGAAAAGATATTTTCAGTCCAGAACAGAAGAACAGAATAACAGAAGAACAGAACAGGCGCTCCGAATCAATGGGATATATCCGCCTTCGGTCGACTCCGATTGTTGGCCTAACAATTAACCAATAATCACGCCTTAATGAGCACTCTTTTTATTTAAGATCATTTGGCAGTTGGCAGTACACACCACACGATTGGCTTTCAAGTGCCGCGGGTGGTGCCGGTGCTGATGCTGCCACTTGATACCTCCAATTTAATTAGCCACAATCATCGTGATTTCAGTTTTTACGCTTGACATAACGCAACACAACGCAATTCACTGAGCGGCTGACACGGTTGACAGTTTTTCGATTCAGCAAATGTTTTATGCAAATTTCGGAAGTATTTTTATAGCATTTCCATTAAATTTCATACACAGATGAGATGATTGATCTAAGGCCGAACAGGATTCGCACGTAGTACGTACTGAGTGTGACTCAGGCCACACAGCGAGAAGCTATCGAATGCGGAAAAAGTCATGTAATACTTGAATTTGTGCATATTTTCGGGTTCGAGTGGTGTCTGCCCCTAGCGGTGGGCGTTGAAAGGAGCAGCCAGCCACCGCCACCACCACCGCCACCGCACAGCAGAAACCACAAAGCCAGTGGCCAAGTGAATGTGTCAGCGGGTCCTAAACGGCTACAGCTACAGCACCAGCTTCAGTTGGGGTCTAATCTTTTTGGTAGCAGCCACTCACTGGCTCACTGGCTCACCGGCTCACCACCCGCTGTCGTCAGCTGTGGCGAGTGCATTGTGCATTGTGGCCATGTTGCAACCTTAAAAACCACAATACACTCGCAAAAAGATTGGGAAATGAGTTCCACGAGGGATCTATTCTCTGTTTCCTGGAAATGATCGGGGGTGATCCAATATTAAAACATTCTCTTATATTTTTTGTCGAGTGTAGTTGGCCTGTGTGTCATTACAGGTAACTATCTGGCTATCGATCTTCCAGCCAAGTGCAGCCCACATTAGGGCAGTGCTCGAAGCTCAATGCCACAGACGGAGCCTCAGACACAGCCAGAATTCGAGCTAAAGGCAGAATCAGAGACAGCCAAATCAACGGCAACTGCAACTGCAACAGTTTGGGGCACAAGTACCGAGCACCACACATTTATTAATTACATGGCAGAGAGACAGAAATAGAGACTGAAACAGAAACAGATCTGTGTGGGAAATTAACCCATGTTGGGCCCAGGAACCTTGACGAAGGAGACTTTGGGCTCAGATGCGCCCCGCTCGGAGCTCAGTGGGTTAATGTTCGAAAGAAATGTTCACTTTAGAATGTTGTTGCGCCACTAGGAGCCACCACACCCCGCTGCCCCACCACACACCCCGCTGTCCACAATTTGCAAATCGTAGCCGTCGTCAGAGACCGACTGCCCAGACCCCTAGAAGAGACACAGAGCCGCGGCTCCGTTGCACATATAACTTGCAACTGCAGTCAAATCGCGTGCAATTATTTAGTTTATTCGAGCCTCCGTTTACCCTGCCCCACACTCCACCCCGCGCTCCAGTCCGCACTCCACATTACTCACAATCAACGAGGGTCTGTCCGTCTGCGGGTCCGTTGGTCTCTTTGTCTAATGAGCAGTCAATAAAGTGCGGGCCAGACAGGCACACAGGCACAATCGAGTGTGGTAAAAATTAATTCCAAATGCATTCGCCAGCCCCGTGTTATGGATGATTTTCGGGCCAATAAAAGCGAGCCGAGTCTAAACAAAGCAAAAGCCAACACACAAGTGGCTGGCGATCTCACCATTAAACTATTTTTCAAAACGCATTGGCCAAGTTAATGGACTTGCATTTGGCAACTGCATTTGGGGGGGCCTGGGAATTGGCGGGCTGGGCCATAGAGGAGCACTCTCTCGGTCTGTGGGGAGGGAAAGTCAGGGGCCATAAAGGTGCATTCTCCCGGTCTGCACAGAGGGAAAACCGTGACAAAAAGAAAAGTGGTTCGACCTAAAAATGGATTCGATTGGGATGATATAAGACTACAAGATGTCCAAATGATGATGAGTGAGGCCACGAGTTCATCGGGGTACTTTGTGGATGGTTTTTAGAGATTTAACTACCACGAAAGTAGAAGAAAAGGATCATTCTTCTTCTCTTCTAGTGTCTGAATGGAAGATATTTCGATTATCGAAGTTCTTTCACTGCCATGGCACCATCGCCTGTTTGGGAATTTCAATCAAAGCTTCAAATCAATCTACTTTCCACATCAGCGAGTGCCTGAACTACTTGGGAGTTCCTACCGAAAACTATTGCCAGCTGAGTAGCACTCCTTTGCCGCCAGATGGTGACCGATTTAGAAGGGATTTCGGCTGCGATTTAAACTAGTTTTTGCTTGGGGTTAGGAACCGCACACATTGCTAATCTGAGAAGCGAAGAGAAGCCTTGAACTTAAGTTTGGGCCTGGCCGAAAGTTAACCGATTCCCGGGAACTGCGGCTCGCACCTGGCCATAATTTAGCGGCCTCATGAGCGGCAATTACCGCCTTAATGTGACACTTACCAGCAGCAGAAAGCCCAGTCTGAGGAACCAGCAAAAGTGTGCCATGGCAGCTCCAGGAGGGGGGGAATCGACGGTCCACGGTCCACGGTCCACGGTCCACGGTCCACCTGTTCCACTCGCGTCCACGGGGAGTTAATCAAGCGTTTTAGTGCCGCTGGTGTCTCTTGTTCTCGCTGGGATATGGATGTGGTTGTGCTTAATGGAGCGCACTTTCCTCAAGCGTGATTCATTTGGCCACCCCGGGCAGCTGCTGCTGGACCATGGTCCGTGTATGGCCTGTGTATGGGGGGATCCGCGCTTGTTAATGACTGCAATTAAGGAGAACAAGAAGCGGGCAATTAGTACACAGAGCTCCGCACAGAGCGGAGCAGAGGTTTCCCACCGGACCAACAAATATCAAAGTCATTGCCACACTCGACACACACACTCACACACACACACCATTATAATTGCAAAATAATAAATAATTTATAAACAAATAAAGCAGATCCATTGCGTTCAATCGTTAATCGTTAATCAATGGGAAATATCCAGCCCAAATGTCAAGGTGCATTTCACACCAGAAATCGCTGCGAGAGCAGCAGCTAATTTGAAGAGTCTCCTCTCTCAGCCGCAGAGAGAGCCACAAGAATCATTGAACTTGTGTTGGCAACAGGTTGGCATCAGCAGCAGAGAGCCAGCCATCCACGGATTGACTGTGCCACAGACTGTGGCCACTACAAAAGAGCCAAGCCCAGGCCCAGTCACAGAGTCGCAGAGTCACAGTCTCAGTCTCAGCCCCAGTGCCAGTGCCAGACAGATGCTCCATCGCATCGTCTGTGTTGCAATTTCAACATATTTATAATTAATGGCAAGTATTTTGATAGCTTTTTGTAGCCAACAATTGGCATGCCATTGAGGAGTTGCTGCAACCGCAGGTATTCGGTAGAGACAAGAATGCGACTATTCAGATACCCATCAAAGCAGTCTGCCAGTGATCATCTAATCACATCTGAAAACCAGCTTAAGAAGAGGTCAAGAGGATGCCTTTAGGGCGTTCGAGTGTATTCGAGGGTACATGTATTCCGTGGTACTCTAACATAAAGATGAGTTGGCGCTTACCATCCATAATTTAATTAACATTTCTCAGGCATTTCCGCCACACAAACGGACAGAAAGACAGACAGACCATGTAATTAAATCCTAGCCAAAGTCAAATCCATAAAATATTGAAACAAAGCAAAAACTAAAGACACGGCAAAACGACAGAGCAAAAAGCAACCAGAAACCAGTTCTAGTTCTTATCAAGCCTTCTTCACAGTCCATATAATTACTCATGGTCTATGCGGTGTCGGTGTCGGAACGTCTATCCCCTCTCTCCCATCCTATCCTATCCAACACATTCAATGGCTTTAATTATTTAGGAATTTCGCAAGGAAAACAAATACAATATTTTTTATGGCACGCAGGCAGGCAGTCGGCAGGCATCTCATTAAAAACGAAAGTTTCGTTCTCTGAGAACGAACGCCTCATTAATTAGCCAAAGTTGGACAGCGAGAACCACCTCCCATACTCGACTCGACTCGCCTCGACTCGTATACGTATACGTACTAGCCGGCATTTAATATACCATATACCATATTCCAAATGGATTTCGTTCTCTTTTCTATGCTGATTCTACTCTTTTGTGTCTGGCCTTCTTCCATCTTCTTTGTGGTTCTTTGGGCAGGGTTCATCTTGGTTCAGCAGACTCTTCTGCGTTACATTCATGAAAGTAAGAGTTACGTGTCCATGGTTTTGTTCCCACATTCGTAATCTCCAGCTAAACGTCTATGAATTACTGCTGCACCCATAATTGGAATAGGAATTGGAAATCGGTTTAGTTCTAGTTCTAGATACACGTATGTATCTCTCGGCTGCAGCTATTGGCTGTAGACGTCACTTGGGTTAAGGCCAAAAACAGCAGCAAAAGAGTGCAGAGAAAAATGTTGGTGGCAGGAATACTCTTCCAAGTTATTCTCAGAGGAAACAAGTTTCTGTCTGAAGAAGTTCATTGAAATTAATGAACAAATTATAAGTTTAAACAATAATTACCCGCCGTTTGGTTGGGGGTTCGGTTCATTAGGGTTTCCTAAAAAAAGGCTGACACAATCAGGGGATAAACCTCTCAATTCCCACCAGAATCATCTGCTAGATCTGCCAGACTCTGCCACTTGGGGCCTTGAAGTCCCAACTCCCTGCTTCGATAGAGTACCGACCGCAGCTTGGTCTTGAAATTGTAATGCGAATGCGAATACAAACTCGTGCATGCCCCTTGGCGTTGCTAAATTTGTGCCACACTCTCTGGGGATGGGGGGGGGGCAGCAGTTAGTATATAAATTAGAATGCTAATCGATAGTTATGGATACGCCCTGAATGCGAACACAGATAGATCTCACAGACACCACTCGCACTCGCACTCGCACCCGTAGTCGTAGTCGTAGTCGTACACTGACAGATTCCGGTTAATAAACTTGATTTAAAACCAGAAGTGAACACTGAACAGTGGACAGTGGACAGAGCAAAAGGTAATGGCAAATAAATTGCCACTAAGTACACACAATGCATGTGATGGGGGTGGGTGGAGGCAGGGGGGGGGGGGGGTCCACTACAAAAGATACTCGTATAAAAGCGACAAATAATACGAAATAAAATGTGTAACAAATGGTCTCAAACGTGGCCCGCACCCGCAATTGGCATCGGCTTTGGCATCGGCTGCGGTATCGGACGAGACAAGTGTTGGACGCGGTGACAAATTGTCAAAAATTTCCATTTTCATTTCCAATCCACCTCCCACTCCCCCCCAAACCCCCCCTGGGACAGACTGCAATTCATTAACACTCCTCAAGAGAGGGGGGGGGACCGGACCTCAGTCGAGTTGAGGGACGGACAGACCGAAATCCGAAAAGGCAAAAGAAGGGAGAGGCCACACGTCGTATGCGTTATGTTATCGACACCACTCCAAAGTCGAGGCAAAGTCAATGCAAAGACAAACCAGAAAGGAGATCGTGACAATTTCCAGCCGAAGATTTGGATACACTTCCAGAAGCTCCACTGCTCCAAAGAATCGACGCTTTGCCAACCCCTCTTTCGAAGAGTAATACCCCCTGCAAGGGTACGCGTCCGCTAATTGGAGCGTTTTCTGTTTTTGTTGATATTTCCATGGAATTTCTCAGAGTTTATTGCACTGCCTCTGCTCTTTATGCCACCATTTGAGCCATTTGTCGTCTTGCTCGAAGACCAACACCGAAAATAGTGCAATCCCCAACTTGTTTTTGGTTTTTCCTTCGTATCTTTTGGCAGGTCGCACGAGTTTGAGGCGTTTTGTCAGCCTTTGAAGCGCGTTTTTGCAACCGTTTCATTTCGTTTCATTTCGTTTCGTTTACTTTGCTTTGTGTTTTTAGTGGCCAACATATAATTTGTTAATTTAACATTTTTGCAGCCTTTAATTGTTTTGGCCAAAGCTCAGCGCACGGCTGCTGCAATTAAGCTTTTAATAATAATTTTGTTGAAAAATTTGCTGAACGAGTTTGGCAACGCTTCGAACTTTTGCAATCTGGCTCAGAATGTCGGTGGTCAGGAGATTACAGATTATAGAAATTATCGATACGACTTTTTGATTGATTAAGGGTTAAGCCAGAGGCCGCCGACAGGCGAGGACTTCACTCAATGAGTGGAGCATTTGTTTGATTGAGACTTGCAATTACTTCGAGGGGTTTTCGGGGGAAACATTATAATAAATCGTTTATTATTATTCGTACATTGATAGAGTTATTAAATCGTGTGCTGGTGTCTATTTTTGGGAGTGCAGGAATGCGTTTCGTCACTACAAAGACGGGCATTGTTCAACGAAGGAATCTGCCTACAAAAATGGGGTTTGTTATCGAAAAGGCATAAAGTACCTACTAATGTTTACTTTCTAGAGATTCTTCAGCTACCTCTATATGTTTTTCCATATAAAACCTCGATCATAAAGCTTTGACATACATTTTCCATCACTTCACTCACAGAAAACCAATCAATGTCCTTGGAGGCCGGACTATCGAGGCTTTTCCTTGGCATTCAGCGGCGGCGGCATCGGCACTGGGACTGGACTTTCAATTGGACAAAACAAATCCGAAATTAATTTGAATGCCAGGCAGGCCGGGCCCGGCCGGACAGTAGGTCGGTAAATCAACTCCCAATTACAGCGAACCGTTAATTACTACAGTAGATTCCTAATAAGGAGGGGGAGATCTAAATTACAGACTACCAAGATGCATGCCAAATCAAAGGGCCCTCCCTCTCGCCCCAGCCCCATTTCGACCCCATTAAAACCCCATTTGTCCATCAAACACACACACACACAAAAGACAATTGCAACAATCTCCTAGGGGAGCGATAGTTATCTCTCTTTTGGCTTTTGGGCCTCTCCGAAAACGAATTAATCCACGGCTGTCCATCAACATCAAAAATTGGTATCGGGACTTCGCCCTAGACAAAAGACGCTCTGAAACCTTTTTTTTTTTTTTTGATTGCCAACTGGAAACAAGTACAAAAACAATCTCAGAAACACCGAAATACCGAAACGCCGAAACACCGTCTGTGCATGCCAATACTCTGATTCACAGACAGACAGACACACTTTCATCCATGACCTTGAAGCTCTTTGGCCGACATATTTTCGGAGCTGCAACCGACTCAAGTTGGTGGCTTAACAGCCAACCAACCGCACTGTCCCTGTCCCTGCCCCTGCCCCTGCCCCGCCCCTGAGCCTTATACAGATTTTCACAATTGAAGACAAATCCACTTTGTGGCCAATGGGTTGCAAGAAGTCCAAGAGCCAGCAGCCACAAGAAACCAAAACCAAAGCCAAAGCCAAACGAAGAAATAAAGGTCGAAGTAGGAGATACCCTTGCCAAAATAAATGGCTGTAAATATATTCAATTATGGCAGTTCCTCTTCCTCTGAATTCTCTATGTATCTTTCGGGTCTCAGATACATGATATATACAAGTAGGACCTCGATTCTTGGCAAATTTTGAAGGAAACCAGAACCTCTAATGTTTTGTTGGATTATCTAAAGAGGTGCCCAATTTTCTGGCACAGTATCTGCCCTTCTTACTATAGCAGATTCCCGATCTCAATAGAACTCCACATAATCCAGCACAATCTGCGAAGATTTTGTAGAATTGTGTGATACGTTTCTCACTTTTCTCGGTCTTAAGTACTTTTGTAAGTTATACGATCTCTTTTAAAGTTAAGTTGCGTTCCATAGATGGTCTAAATATATGATATCGCATTCCAATCGTACCGGTATCTATTTAAAAATTTTTGGTCTTAAAGGGGAGACAATATTCTATAGGATACACCAAATAGATACACCAAAATAGCTGTTAAAAATTATCAAAAGGTATTCCTACATATATCAAGAATATATTTCCCATTTATAGGAGTCCACAAGTCCCCCTAATTGTTACAAGGGTACTCTCTCGAATGGAAATACTCGCAGTATCACATTTTGCAATGCAAAAAACCGCAAAAAAAACAAAATTAAAACACGTCGAGTGCAAAAACAAACGAAAAACCGAACAAATTTAAGGGGCGAAAAAAAAGGAAACGCGTTTGCGCATAAAAACGTTTTGGATTTGGCCAATTTTAGACGTTTGCAGCAAAGCGATCTATATATACATATATATATATACGTATACGTCTCTCTGACTGGCATATTATTAACCGTTACTGTTACTGGAACTGTTACTCTGTTACCCCTTGTGTGTGTGTGTGTGTGTGTGTGTGTGTGAGTGTGTTTTTGCTTGGTCCAAAAAAAAACCCGACCCGACGTCGAGGCTTACCAATAATGCACCCACCACATTTATAGCTGTTTTTGCTTGCTGTTTTAATCCCTCGTTGCTGTTGTTGTTGCTGTTGCCGTTTGTTGTTTTTCTTCTTGTAATTGTTGCTGGAATTGATTGTTAAGCTTTCTATATTTACGATCTGTTCGGTTTATTGTTCAATGCATTTGTTGCTAAGCCGATTTTTTTCTCTTTTGTTTATTTAAATTGGAGCAATATTGGCGCGCGAGCTTTAGACGGACTTGGTTTTTGTTTATGGAATGTTTGTTTTTATTCAATTAATTATTGTTTACTGCACAGGCACACACGCACGCGCACACACACTCTGAAAACTTGTTATTTAACTGACTTGGTCGAAAACTGTCTCTGGCTGTGGTAGTCGTGCCTTTCCTCTATCCTTTTGGTGGGGGACTTTCGGTGGGGCTCTTTTGGAACGGTCCTTAAATAAGTTTTCAGCTGTGTTATTGGCTAGCTCCGCGAATTGGCCTGCAACTGCAACTGACGCTGAAGCCGGAGCTGGCGCGGGAGAAGGAGGAGTTGTGGGTAGTGGGTGGTGTTCGGGCCAGGCCCAGAGTCTTGGCCAAGTACTTTCACGAGCAGCGAAACAGAGTCGAAAGCTGTCTGTGGAAATGGGAACGTTTCGTGCGCCGCGTCTTGCGTCCGTTTGGCTAAAGCGTCCACAATTAACTGAATTCCCACAGCGATCAGGGGCTGATAAGTGCTGCTGCTGGCCAGCAGCAGCAGCAGCGCCCAAGAAGCCAGAGCCAAGAAAAGCTCGGCTCACAGCCAGCACAGAACGTACGAGTAGACCCGTCCCGTAACGTACCGTCAGAAAGGCAACAGCAACGGCGACAGCGTCAGTAAAAGCCAGACTCGGTTTCGGGCCAACAGAAACAGAACGACTGCACATGGCCCACAAAAAAGCGGTTCTCTTTGACTTCGTGTACGCTTCGTATTCGTATGTTCATGCAGATTCGCACATATTGCTGGCGTTGGCCCAAAGCCAAGCTTGAGGTCCACTTGCCTTTTGACCAAAGCAAATCTTGGCAGCACCACCCGTCTCCTATCGCTGTTTTGACCAGATCCGGCTCTGAGCCTCTGTGCGCGTGTCAGCGGAGACTTAAACCAAGGAAACCAGAGCTTTTCCTAGCCTCCAACCACGTGTATGCAAATGCGCCAGCTCAAACCAAAAGATTTTGCTGCGAGAGCTCCCATAAGTCCACATAACAAACCACATAATTGAACACCAAAGGAATAGTAATAATTATTTTTTAGCCCTTAAATCGAAAGGCGGGGATTAACTAAACTAAATAAAATAATTTTGTTTGGTGAGTCGTTTAGCCAAGACAACAACCACGTTAATATTTGAAAATGGCGCCACTTCAAATGCATTCGATATTACCCAACACTAAACAAAGTGCATGTAAAAATACATCTCTGTGTAGTTAGCAAGTAGCAGAAATAATTCAGTTAGATTTGTATAACTTTTTTGGCTTAAAACCCGAATTTTAATAACAAGCCTAGAACAAAATAATGGTAGAACATCTCGACGGTTTTCTTATGTTTTTCTGTTTATTTATTGCAAAATATTTCATAAGATACTTTTCGAACGACTGGTATCCTTCGGCTGATGGATCATTACAGCATTTTAGTCGCACGGTTTTCAATTAAAAATAGTAAAAACTATTAAGTAAATGTTTATTTTATAAGCCATATTCAATGTACATTAATATTTACAGTTTAAGCGATACAAAATGCGACATATATTTGCTAACAAATGGGCGATCGGGGGGATTGGTTCCGGTACCGAGATATTGATTTGTTTAGACTACAGATTGCTGAATGCTGAATGGTATGCTCAGAGGGGGAGAGAGAGGCTTATCACAAAAAGAAAGGAAAACATATGGTAGTTGTACAGACAACTAGGGATGATCTCTAGCTGTTGCGTGGCTGCTCCTCCGATCAATTAGAACATCCAATTGTCGAACTTCCCGCGACGCGATTGCTTGCTGTTTTCGTAAATGGAAAAGATAGATTACAGAGAGAGAGAGAGAGAGACTGGGTTAGATATATGTACGATAGATATGTTGTGGATTCTCTAACATGACATCTATAAGATAGGCGGTAGGGTAGAGTATAGTAAACCATAAGAACAGAACATTCAGAAAACATGTATAATATTTATTTGCATTATTTATTGGTATTGCTTAAGTTTTAGGCATCATCTCCACTTGGACATATGCTTATGCTCTCCGATCTCTCCGCTCTCTAGTTCTTCTCTTCTCGATCTAGTTCTCTTTCTTTTAGTATAGTTTATAGTACAGTGTGGTTTACTCATAACTTTAATACATCGTAAAATAATCATTAATCGTATAAACAAAACAAATTGCAATTGAAAGCAGCTCCGATTAAAGAAATCACACAGTGCCCACCAGCACCTCCTCTTTCGCCTCCTCCTTCGTTCCTCTGGGATTACGAATGTATTGCATATAAAAAATACTTATCGAAATTATCAGATATACATGGGATATGGATATGGTAGCGCCGTGTCTTCTCGCATGCACAAATCAACACAAAAATGGCTTGGCGTGGATCGACGGAAGATGCAAGAGTGTGTGGGCGCACAGAGGGTGGAGTGGATGTGGATTCTGCGGCATTTCCATGCGACCATGTAAGTACAGAGTACAAGAGTTTTATACGATATTTGGGATTGTCTTGGGTTCGTTCTACTACGTTCTACGCACTTGGAATGTAGAGGTTCGGGTCGCAAACGTCTAGCCGACAGCACGACATACAGATAGATACAAATCATAGATTAAAGCTAGCTAAAATCTACTACGGGGGCTGTGGGGCTGTGGGCTGTTTGGCTGGGGGTCTGGGGCGGGGGGCTAAAACGAGCAGCTAACACAACAATCAACGTTCGGCTCAAACACAGGCTCAAACTTGCGTCACGCACTGGGCGTATTTGTCCAGCTCGCTCCTCAGCAGCTTCACGCGGTCCGTCTCCTCCCGCATCGACCGCACCAGCTCCTCGATGGTCCGCTGCTGGGTCTGCACCATGGCCTCCAGCTTGTCCACCCGCTGCTCGAGATGTGCCACGCGTGGCGCCGCCGCTGACACTGACGCCGACGCCGACTCCTGGTGATTGCTGAGCTGCTGGGCGGGGGCTGAACTTGCGTTTATCTGCTGAACAGTGGTGCTGCTGCTGTTGCTGCTGCTGGTGGTGGCTGTCTTCTCCTCCTGCGTCTGGGACTGCACCTGCGTGGCATTGGAGGTCTTGACCAGCGGCGAGACGCTGCGATTCCTTATGGAGAGACTGTTGGGGCGTGGCGCTCGCGTCTCCTCGTCGCTGGCCGCCGCCTTGGCAGCCGACAGGCTGCGGGACATGGCTGCATCGGTGCTGGTGGCCACAGAGCTGATGCTGCTGCTGGTGATGGCCGACGTCTCCTTCCGGCTGCTGCTCTCCACGATCATCGACTGCTGCAGGAGGCTGGACGACGTCACCGCCGAGGACTGCACTTTCGTGGTGGTGCTGCTGCTCTGCTGACTGCCGTTGCTACTACTCGTGGCACTGCTGGAGACCACACTAGAGTTGGCTGCCACCTGCTCGGCGGCGAACAACTTGGAGGTGCGCTCGGCCACGGAGGCGCCGCGCGGCTCCACGCTCGGGGAGGTCTTCTTGCGGGTGACCTGCGAGGCCTTCAGCTCCTCCATCCACGGGGCCTTCTTCTTCTCCCACTCGCGCGGCTTCGGCTTGGCCAGCTGCTCCTCGCCCGTGGAGTTGTCGTCGGAGGAGGCCGCCTGCCTGCCCCCGTCCTCGCTCAGCTCGCTGGCACTGCCGCCCGTCCCGGCCATCCCGCTGCCGTTCACGTACACCGAATTGTTGTTGCTCTCGCCCAGCACATTGATGGCCGCCGAGGGCGGTCTTCGCTTGGGCGCCTTCACGCGCCCTGCCCGCACATCGGGCAGGATCGAGGCGCGCTCCACGAGGTCGAATTCAACGTCCTCTCCGGCTATGGTGGCCGCTCGACGGATCACCAGATTGCCGGCGACTCCCTGCTCGGGCAGATGTCCGGCGATCAGCTTGCTGGCTGCCAGACCATCGGCCAGATCGTGCGACACGGCGCTGGTTAGCTTTCCCTCGGGGTTGCTCTTCTTTTTGCCGCCCAAGAGGTTGCCTACAGAAGGAGGAGGAGAGGTTAGAATGGTTTCCGCAGAGGGTATCGAAGGGTTTACACTCACCTGCCACTGGCACTCCGCCTGTTGGCGTCTTCTTTAGTGGCACACTGGGCTTTTTGCTCAGCACTGGCGGTGGTGGGGACTTGACCTTCTCATCGAGGCTCTCCATGCTCTTGCTGAGGGCCGTCGTGGTGGCCGCGCTCTTCTGCTGGCCCGGCTGCTTGCTCAGGTCGAGGTTCTTGGTCTCCAGGGACTTGCGCTGGGCGGCCACATTGCCGGTGGGCAGGCCCGTCTCGCTGAGGATGTCGTTGAGGGAGTCGCGCGACCCGAAGCTCTCCTTGCGGCCCGAGGAGCTGCTGCTCTGGGAGCTGCTGCCCGTCTTCTTGATGTACACCTTCGATGTGGTCGAGTTGGTGGTCTGCTCCCGCACCTGTTCCCGCTGCTGGCTGCTGCTCACCGTCGTGCTGCTGCTGCTGTTGGCGTTGACCGAATTCGTTGTGGTCATGTGGTGGCTGGTGGCGTTGGCGATGCTGTTGCTGATCTTCTTCTGGGATTGCTGCTGCTGCTGCTGCTGCTGAGGCAGTGAGTGTGGGTGCGGCTGCGGCAGTGGCTGTGTCGTGGCTGGCTCGTTGATGGGGGCAACTGGAAAAGGGCAAGCAAACGGGGGCATTAGTGCGCGGTTTGCACCTTCTGTTCCCATGCAAATCATTCAACTCTACGGCCACATCTCATTCCCAATTCAAGATGCGCCAGCCGCGGCCCATCCATATCCGTGGGCCATGACTAACCCATCCGTCTCTCGGGGGCAGAACAGCTGGCAGCAAACTGGTTTCCATCAGAGCCGTCTCGGCTGCCAACTTGTTGCCAAATGTCAATAAAAATAATGTGGAAACGCTCTCTGCGGAAATACAGAAGAGACAGAAAGACACACAGCTACAAAGCGCAGGCGTAGGAGCGGTGCGGTGCGGTGCGGTACAGCAAAAACACTACACAAAACGAAATCAAACAAGAAAAGAAGATGCTCTTTGGATACTTTGGATACCCTGGCAGATCGAATGCCCATGCCTTCTTGTCAAGCCCCATACACCCTCTCTCCGCAGAGGGTATCCAAAATGAACGGCCAACGGGCACAAATAAATGCCAATAAATGGCCAAAGCAAACAACAAAACACTTATTGGTTATTGGGTAACACAACAGAAAATGTGTAAAGGTCAGGCCCAAAGAAATGGCATTAACAATAAACAGGAAATAAAAGCGGCAAAAATCCAAGCAACGAATTGGGGAAGCACTCTAACAGAGTATCCCTTTCAAAGGTTTAACAAAATTCAAGGATAATCTACGGATGAGATGGAGATATAGAAAGATGACAGGGAAATCGAGATGTGGAGTCAAAACAGGTGCAAATACATGATGGTAAATGTGTTTATTCAAAGAGTACTTAGCCACAATCCATATTAATACTTCTAACAGGTAATAAGGAGACCCTAAGGGGTTCTACAAGATCTTAAAGCAAAAAAAATTGAATATTCCAAAGTGTACTTGGAAATATTCTGTGAGATCTGATCTCACAATCCACTTTCTAGCATCCCCAATCCATCTTTAACTATTCTTAGAGTAACCCCCTGTGGATGGTACTGTATACAGCACTTGCTCGAAACATCTGGACAATGATTTACTCAGCCTCCACCGAAGCAATCATCATCTCTAATTATACCGCAACTTGTTCTGTTGCTTATGTCATCTATGGATCATCCAAAAACTTGATTCCAGCCCAAAGATGAGCCAGATTCGGACACATCCCGTCGTTATTTCATTAGCCAACGTACCCCTGCGATCCGGAGGAGTATTTCTCAACCAAAGAATTGGCATTGTCATGGCTTAAACCCATTTTCATGGTGGCACCACAACGACCATAAGAAACCGCATTTTCTTAAGAAATAAACGACGACTTTCACTACTGCTGTCACAATAACAGAAAACGGCGCAAAAAAGCGAAGCGAAATTAAGTTTGACACTAAACAAAAGCAGCGCGAATTTGATATTTTTAAGTATTGAGTAATTGAGCGTTGGGGGCCTTTGGGGGATTGTCATTATTATTATTATTTGTATGCCCTTTTTTTGATACCCTCTCACAATGTCTTTGAGAGGTTTGTAGCGTAGTGAAACAGTCACTATTCTTCCGAATAGTAGGAGCTATAGGACCGTCGAGTGCCATAACAAATAGCTTCTTACTCTATCGAGTTATCCATCATCATATCTTGGGGAAACGGAAAATCTCTGGCTCTGAGAAAACTAAAACTTTTACTAAAAGGGAATTCCAATGTCGACGTGCTGTTGCATTTATCTGCTAATATTATTGGATTTTCTGCCAGCGGCTGTCCCCCACACACACACACACACACTGACACGCTAACACCTTGCACACACGCTCACGCACACAATCGAACGACTTAAGCAACGAACTTGCGTTTGCCAGCTTTGGGTTAATTATGACGAAGCTGACGCCGACAGCGACGGCGACTGCGACGGCGAATCATTTACGTTGAGCGAGCAGCAAATTATAATCATTAATTTACACAGGAGACAAACACAATATCTGTAATTACTATGGGATGGGGTGCCAAAACCGTTTCTTCTTTATTCTTTTATTTTCTGTAACACGGCACGTTTTTCACATAAATTCCGCAGTAATGGAGCACTTCACCGACGCAAAATCCAATAAAGTACTTGTAGAACACGTCCTAAACACTTCCCATCGCTCATGTACACACGCTTTTTGTTCGTTTTGTTAAAACAAGTTGTATTTGAAGGTTTTTACCTAATAAAACCATCGACACCGAATGATTTACGTTTAAAATCTAACGTAATAATCTGAATATTAACATTTTTCGAAAGGTCGAAGAGTCGAAGCGTCGGTGTAAAACGTATCGTGCAAGATCAGCATTAATTGAGTGGGAAGCGAAGCTCTTGTTCTGCCGATGCTGCCCTTCTGCTGCTGCCTCTGCTTTTCTGCTGCTGCTGATTCTCTGCTGACACTTCAGATCTCTTTGCCATGTGGCAAAAAGCAGGCCGCACAAATGCAATTGCACAGACGGAGGCAGAGACAGAGGCAGAGACAGAGGCAGACCGAGAGACACAGAAAGAAAGCCGAAAGAACGGTAACTGTAGCACACGCACGCACCGAAAAACAAAACCAAGCGAGCTCAAGCCGGAGAGAGAGAGAGAATGAGAATGAAAATTAGAATCAGAGAAACAAAAGGTTGAAGAAAACAAACGTATAGCCAGCCGCACCACAAAATATTTCAATAACGTAAATGGTCAAGAAAATCGAAACGACTAAAGCAAAAAGGTAAACAAAAACGCTGCCAAAGGTACAAAAAACCAAAAACAACAAATGTTGAGAGAGCCGAAACGTCAAGTGGGTCGGTCGGCTGAAGCCAAAGCTGAAGCTCAAGCTCAAGCTCTCTCTCGCAACTTTGTTGATAAGCATAAAATAAAGAAACTAAAACAAAGGGGGCTTGGTTGGCCCTGGGCTAGAGGGAGGGGGAAGACAAAGGTATATTCAATTAGCAGGTGAGCCAGTCCGAGAGAGCGCCGTATGCATATACGGTAGGAGATAAGCAGTGCAGATCGAGACTGCTGCACCTTCTATTCAAATATACCTTTACACAATCAGAGATTGAGAGAAAGAGAGAGAGAGAGAGCGAACAACTGAAGCGCGCGCTTGTGTTGTTGTGGCTTCCCACTGATAATCGCCGCTAATGTCTCTGCCGACGCCACCTCGACGAAGATGATCATGATGAGCGAAGATAAACATAATGATGATCGCGATGATGATTAGCTAAGAGAGAAAGAGGCGACTCTGTGCGCGAGGTGAGAGAGTGGTACAGCAGGCAAAGTCAAAGAGCAAGACAAAGGCACAGAGAAAAACCAGTTACAACAACGGCTGTTTACGGCTGTACCCTAGCAAAGGGTATTCTTATTTTGATGCAGATAAGGCAGCCTCTCCAAAACACCTCCAGAACGCGTGCATAAACGAGCATCAAACATTCGTCTGTGAGTGAATCGGCTTAAAGTATAAATGCATGTGTGCGTGAGTGATGGAAGGGCATCAAAGCTCCGGCTCTCAGTCGAAGCTCTCCGATCCGCGCTCTCAAGTGTCGAAGGTGGCGTTGGTCACGTCGCCATAGAAAAAAAACTGCGACGTTGACAAACAGAAAAAATCAAAAGCCAAAGCAAACAAAAGAAAAGAAATGTCAAGCATACATTTTTAAAGCAAAAACTTGAGATTCCGCGAGCAACCGCAAAGTATGCAGCACTAATAATACCTATTAATTAGATAATAACATCCCCAACATTTTTCCAAGCCACAAGTTTCTGGGAAAAGTTTCGCACAAACAAAAAGCCAAGCCGAAACCCGTATTCCATGCAAATGACAAAGACAAACAAACAAAAAGCAAAGTTTGGACGAAAATCCAAGCGCAAATTGAAAAGAAAAATGATCGTAAACAAAGCGATTTGCTCCCAGACCCCCCACGGGACGGGGGCCACGCCCAGTTCGCTCTGCCTCCGCCTCCCAGGGCAATGGGGGAAAAGCAAATAAATAAACGCAAACGCACGATGGAAGAGAGCCAAGAGATGGGGAAAACCAGGACCAGGCTTTGGGTGGGACTCTGAATACCCTTTCTGGAAGCAACAGAGAGGCGGACTTTAAGGCTCCACTGCTACAGTGGATCTGTCAGAGTTTTAATATAATATAAAATCGCGTGTTTCTGGGGGAGGGGGGATTATAGCGCGCGCCCTGGATAGATCTCCTTACGCAGCCGCCTTGGTCATGGTGATGACGGCGGTGGGGACCAGGCCGAGCACCTCCAGCGGCTGCCCGTAGTCCTCCTCGGCGTAGAGCTTGCGCGGGAATGTGGTCATCAGGGCGAAGGGCGTCTCGATGCCGGTCCTCGCTTGGATGAACACGCGCACGGCCGACAGCGGCTCCTTCACGCCGAAGGTCTCGGTGAGGGTGGAGCCGTCCTGCAGACGCACTTGGATGCGGGTCTCGGTGTAGTCGCGCGACGGCGACTTGACGCCGCTGGGAGAGCTGACGGAGGGAGCAGGCTCCTTGCTGGGCATCTGTGGAGTCTCTCTGGCCCTGCGGGCGGCCTTGTCGTCCTCGATTTGAGCACGCACCCGGTCGCGGGCCTCCTTGTCCTCCTCCTTCTCGCGCCTGCGCTCATCGACGATCTTCTTCATCTCGGTCTCCTCCGTGCGGCGCTTGGCCTCGGCCATGTCCTTGCCCTGCCGGATGCGGTTCCTCTCGTGCTCCAGGGCGTCCACCTTCTCACGCTCCTCCCGCTCGACGCGCTTCTGCTTGAGCTTCTCCGCGATGACGGCCATCTGGGCCGCCTTCTCCTCGTCGCTGAGGGGCTTCTTCTCCTCCGCGGACTCCGAAAAGTTGCTGTGGCCGGTCTTGGCAGCGTGGTATTCGACTTCCAAGTGATCCTTGAGCACCTTGCCGCAGTCGTCGCACTTCACCGACTTGGCCACCGCCGATTCGCCAGAGTTCTCCCCAGGGCCGGCTCCGCCCTCGCCGTTGCTGCTGGGTGCCGGGTCCTCCTGGCTGCCACTGGCTGAGGGTGCCGCCCCTGCCCCTGCGGCTCTACGCACTCCTGCGGAGGGAATCTCCTCGTCAAGATGGGCCAGCAGCCACTCCATCGCCGGCTCCACACCCTCGCTGCCGGTCACCTGCAGCGCGAACTCCACGCGCTCCCGGCGGAAGCCCATGTCCACCAGGGTCTGGACGTAGCTCATAACGATCGGATTTGGATGCGTAACGATCGATTGGGGATTTACTTGTGAAAATTTGTGACAGTGACACACAAAAACAAAGCCCCAGGCATACTCCCCCAAAAGGAAAGTGTATGCCGCACAAGCGAAATATAAATCAAAGAAATTATGAGCAAAGGAAAAGCGGTCTACGAAAACCAAGGCTTGGTGGGGGGGTCGGTGGGGCAGAGTCAAGCTATTTTCCATTTCATACGAAAAGCGCCCCAAGGATGGAGGCCGGAGAGAAAGGAAAAATAAATATAAACGAAAGAAAAGATAATACTACAGCAGGAAAACAGAAGAAAAAGGAAAACTCTGCACACCACTCGAGGGGGAGGGGGGAGATGGGGTGGGCTGGGGTGCTGGAGCAACTCTGCCTACTGGAAAAACTCGTTTACATACAAATCGTGGTGATAAAGCTGGCCATACGCGCGCCCAAGAACTCGAAAGAGCCGCCGCGCTGCGTCCGTGGTGGGGCACGGTCCGAGTAGCCTCCAGCGCCAGCGCCAGCTCGGGGTCGGGCACGGGGGCGCGGCGGCGGTGGCGGTGGCATGGGAGGAGCTGCACAGTTCACGGTTCAGTGTTGCACAGTGCACAGGTTAGTGTTGCACAGTTCAGTGTTGCACAATTCAGTTTAGTGTTGTTTTCAGTGGTTTCAGTGTGGTTCGTGTGGTTCAAAAATTGTGGGCAAAATCGTGGAAGAAGTAGAAGGAGGATTAGAAGAAGAAGAAGAAGAAGAGGAGTAGAGTAGAGTAAAGGAAAAAAGAAAAGTATTGAGGAAAAATTACACAGAGAAACCCCAAACGACATTGGAGTCATAAGAAAGAGAGATGGATATACAATAAATAGAGAAAGATAGAAAGAGAAGAAGGAAAACCAAACAAATGTCCAATAAAAAAGTCTTCAAACGAAATGCAAGTCATAAAAACTCATACTCAAAACAGTTTTCATTTTTGGAAGGAGGGAGGAGGGAAAAACGAACATGAAAATGGTTAAAGATTGAAGGATTGAGGGATTGTCGAGTGGCAATGTAATGTGATTTGTTTTGAAAGTGAAGTGTGCGATGATGTGCCAGCGCAGATGGTGGGGGGACGGGGAAAGAGATACTTTCTGTGGATCCCAAGGGGGGGCTATCTACATCGTTATCTTTGGGGCTACTGTCTTATGGCTACTGTTCAGCTGTCTATCTTTAGGCTGTTTTGGCTTCGGAGGGAGCTTAGGGGAGGCCTATTGTACGAGTATCATGTGTATTTTGTTCTGGGAGTGCTTATCTGTAATTTGTAATAATATATCTATAAAGACATCTCAGGAGAACATATTTGTGGTGGAAAAACGACGCCGAAAATAGCTTTAAATGGGTTTTAATCTATCTATCACTTGTTTCCGCTGCTGTTTTAGGAAGTTTGCTTGGGATAAAAGGTATGTACATGTAGGTCCAAATACAGAACAAAATCTCTATTAAAGGTATAGCCTGGAAGATCTTTTATCACATCAAGGAATCTCCTTGGAAAGCAGATGGATTTGGAAAAACTTTTAAGGCAAGAAGGAAGAGGTATCTTTCTGTAGGCACCAGAGTTTAATCGAATCGAAGGATTTTTAGCTTGAGGAATCCTAATTTGGAATCATTATTTCCATAGAGAATGGAGAAGGGGAAAAGTATCTACATACTCATAAGTGGAATACGCCTAAAAGTCGTACTATATCCAGATCAAAGTCTGCATATTCCTCTTAAATGAAGTGCAGCGATAGTTTAGAGTACAATTTGAATGGATTTCGGGTGATATGACATCCAAAGATCATTCCAATTCATATTTGAAATCTACATATATTTCATTCTCCAGTCCTTTGTGGAAGTTCATGCTTTGGAGTAATGGGTAAAGGAACATCAACTGGTATTCTTTATAGATCCATCCACTATACAGCCTTCCTGCAGCCAACGATCTGTGCTTTGACTAGTGGAAATCCAGAGACTAACCGGGGCTCTTGCCCCATTCCTGCTTAGAGCCAATTAAGACACAGATTCCCATATAAAAACATGAGTAACATTTGGGTAACAAAATCCTAATCAATTCCAAGGCGTAAGTGGATGGGCCATCGAAAGCAGTTTGAAAATTTTGCACAAGCGATAAACATTTACGATCTTGAGACGGCGGCGGGGAGGAGGAGGAGTAGGGGGATTCCATCTGCAACCGGGAGCGGGACTCCCTGTGTGTGTGTCTGTGTCTGAGGAGGCTTTTCTCTTAATTAATTCAATTACCAAACAAACGTTTATTGACTTTTATCCAGGCACAATGATGATGGCTACGTCACGACATCAATTTTCGAGGCCTAACGACGTCGATCGTCGCCGTCGCCGTCGCCGTCGCCGTACGGGGGGTTTTACGGCCGATGCGTTGGAAAAATTGCCTCCAATTAAAAGAGAGTGGGGGGGGAGGGGGGTATGGGGTGCAGATGCATTGATGGGAGGAGACGAGATGACAACAGTTGACAGACCGAAATCAAAACGGAGCGAAAGGCAATGGCCTGATGAGCGACAGAGAGATGGAGATGGGGGAAATCCATCCAGTGGAATCCTCTAGGGCGGAGGGGAGGGGGGAAACACTCACCTTCCAGCATCTTGACAAAGTTGTCCGGAAAGACGCCGACCTTGCCGTGGATCTCGCCCTTCCACCAGCCCTTGTCCGGCAGCTCCATGCTTATGACCGTGATGATGTCGTCCACCTTGAGCTCCAGCTCGTCATCGTTCATCGGGGCGTAGGGGAACTCGACGCGGCAGAGCCGCGACGGCTTTGGCGGCAGCATGGGTGCGGGATCCGAGACTGGAGGGGCTGCAGCTGCAGCTGGAGGTGGGACTGTGATTGGGGCTGCTGCTGGAGCGGGAGCGGGAGCTGAAACTGTGGCCGGTGCTCCTCTGCTCTTGGTCGTTTGCTTCGTTGTTGGGGCCGCCGCTGCTGATGCCGCCGCTGATGCCGCTTCTGCCACATTCGCCGCCTTGGCAGTCAGCGATGAAGTGTTCACCGTGGCACCAATCGTCGGCGGACGCTTGGAGGCCAGTATGGGCGACGGTTCGATAAGTCTCACAAAGTTCGATGGGAAGACGCCGACTTTGCTGCGCAGACGTCCGCGCCACCAGCCTTCCTCGACCTGAATGGGAGCAAACCAGAGAGAGAACAGAGTGAAATTTCAATTTTTATTGGCCAAGAGGTTAAGCGCGGGGCGGGTGGGGTGGCACCCCCCCCCCCCCCCTTCCCTCGTCCGCGAGCGTGGGGTGGCGGTACGTACCTCCCCTAAGAACTCAATGACATCACCCATCGTCAGCGTCAGCTCGTCGTCGTTCACTTGTGTGTAGCTGTAGACGACTTTAACGCGCCGATTCGATGTCTCTGATTTGTCCCTGAGAGAGCGAGAGAGAGCAGAGAGAGAGAATGTAAATTTGCTGTTTTTGCTGGTCAACAATTGAACTGAAATTGCGTCATATCGGGGCGCTTAAAAGGTACAATATACAGACTATAAGATACCCTTTACTTAGAGATATTCTCGGGAAATACAGTCGAACTTCTCTACAACGAATTTTTCTATATAATAAATATATTTCCAGAACACTGCAATGCTTGATTCTGCAAAAATGGATTATATATTACAAATTCCTCTTGGGATTCGCGATGTGGAAGTTCGACTGTACTTTCAGAACTATTTTTTGTAGCTGGTATTGCTTTAATATGTAGAATTATGCTTTATAGATGATTCTAAGAATATCCTTATAATTTAGTTTTCGGTATTGAAAAAAGTTCCTAACCCACAAGATCCTCGTAGGGATGGGTTGAAATACGATAGATTAAATGCATTGAAACTTAAATTTACTCATAGAATGCATCTAATTGTTATCGATAGGTTATTGATAAGTTATCGACAAGTTCTTTGGTTTTTATCGATAATTTATTGATGTCTTATCGTGATATATGTATGTACCGCTGTCGTAGATTTTCAAAGCGTCTCCAGTTTTTTGGTTTTTTTTATACGATATCTTTAGGTCATCGGTGATCTGTATATCGATGTAGCGAGTTCTTCCAAGAGTCGATTCCACACAAGTTAGTCCAACGCTTCATATAATACCTTATGGGATATATAGGTAGAAATTTACATCAAGAATACAAGATATTAACACAAAAAAATGTCTTTTTTTGACAGTACTAATGCTACGATAATCATATAATTTGCTAGATCTACAGATAATGTCTTAATACACAAGTTTATTTATTTTCAAAGATATATTCTTAAAATTACACAAACAATTACAAATATTCTCCGTTTTTAACCAAATCTTCCTGGTCTTCAAGGAAGGCTATACATTCACAACATTTTGAGGCTGAGGCTCTTACAATCTAGACATCCCCTTTTGTGCTAGGGTATCGGAGAACCCCAGAACCCACCTCAGCTGGACGGCTGTGCCATCGTCGATGTGCTCGCCGTTGCCATTGGTGCTGCCGTTGGTGTCGAGGACGCGCACAAAGTTGTCCGGAAACATGCCCGTCTTGCCGGTGGCCTTGAGGGTGCCCATCCACCAGCCGCCGGGCATCTGCTGGATGTGATGGATGATGGCACCTTTGCGGAGATCCAGTTCGTCCTGCTCCTTGGCCGCGTACTCGTACTCGACGACCGCCCGAACTGCAACGAGAAAGAGGGAATCCAAGGATGAGTAATGGCCGAAGGACAGACGGGACACAGGACCCCGGAATGGGGATGGTGTTACCCAATTATTGGATGGATGGATGGCGCATGACATGTGCAAATATTTGTGCAATCGTCTCGGATTGCGCAACACTTAACCCACTGCTCCACAAACCTCCCCGCTCCTCTCCTCTCCCCTCCCCTCCGAAACGTGACATTTGTCTTTTGCCTTTCCCTCCTCTAACGTGCTTTTGCTTTTGTTTTTGCTTTTGCTGTGGCACACGCGGCGGTACAACAAAAAACACACGAATAAAGTAAGAGTTACATGACGCGTCGCCTTCTACAGTGCGACTGGGGAATGACAATTTCTGACAAATCATGGATCGTCTAGCCCCGTCCATTCCTCTCCCCCAAACACCCAGCCATACGACGATCCATTCATCCATCCATCAAACAATCTGGCACACAATTGTGTGCTGTCTTGTCTCGATAATTCACGCACCATAAAAGGGCATAGATCTTCGGATAGGATAGGATTTATGATCTGTCGGGAGAGCTGTGTCTCCACTGAATGGATAATCATGAAATCGGGTCCATTCCTTCATCTATCCATTCTCCGAATTATTAAAATACTAAAACCCTCCTCTGCCTAGAAGGTAATCTTGGAAAAAGTCCATTAAAATTGGAACACTCTATTCCTGGGATCACCAGCGAACATCCATCCATCATCTGTTCCCTTAATTACTTTGTATAGCCTTTTCAATCCACTAAATTGAAATGTAAACACAGCCGCAAATATGTTTGTTTCCATTACAAAGTTTTCCATTTTTCCCCCCACTAGATTAATCTTTACAACCCCCCGATGGGAGGCACCCATCCACATCCGCATCCCAAAACAGAGATACCACAATGTCAGAGCCATTCGGCATCCCAAACAAATATTCCAAAAGCCAGAGACGGAGCCAAAATCCAATGTGTCATGACGCATTCTCCGGCGTCCACAGAGATCCATGGGCAGTATTGAAAGCAACGCGACGACCATGACTGACATTTTCATGAGTGTGGAACAATAAAAGCAAACATTATAAACTATATATGTGTGCCCCTCCACCCCTCCATCTCCACGAGAGCCATTGTTCGACTTATTTGGCTTTGGAGGAGGTGGCTGCCCCCGCAATCGCACCATTGACTCAGTTCTGTCTGTATCTCTGTATCTGTATCTCTGTATCTTGTGGATATGCAATGGGGAATACCCTATCCAGCTGAAAAGGCCCCCAGGAAGCAAGGAAGAGGGATAGGGTATCCTCAAAACAGCTACAAACTCCCAGAGCATCCCACACTCATCAAAAAAACCCCCCACACACGACCAATGAATCAATAACAAGATATCCTCCTACACTGCTAAGCCACACTGGGAAAAAGACAGGAAAAGAGACTGAAACAAGCTGCTTTTGGCGTTTATGGGAACGGAAACGCTTCCTTCTGGCTCTTACAAAAATCGACACGCACTTGGGATACCCCTGTTTGCACTCCTCGATGAGTAATGGGTATTGGAACCGCTTATTGGCTTAGTCGATGGAGGAAACAATAATCGGAAAAAAGACTAAAGAAAAAGTCTATAAAGAACCCAAGAAAATGATAAATACTTCGAGTACGTGATGTTCTTTGCTTCCAGAGAGCAATCCTCAAACACTTTGCGGGTAAATGGGTCAATGGGGTGGGGGAATTCTACGAGTACGAGTACGATTGGTCTCTTCCATGATATGTGGATGAATGGGAAGAACTGTCACTGTGTTTGGCCGAGAGAAGGCCACGAAGAGAGTGTTAGCCAACATTTAATGGGGCTGTGCGACGCGTTGTGTGTGTTCCGACAGCCGCTTAATGGCATTAAGAGCGACTCGAAATGCTTTCCATTTTACACGCTCGTTTCGACATCGGGCAGCTCTCGACATTTCTTTTAGTGTCGCCACCGAATGTGGCACAGGGAGGGGAGAGGGGAGGAGAGCAGGGGCTCAAGTGGCTGCCAATCAAATACTGAATCATAATAATTTCACTTTATTTTCCAGTTCCAGTTCCCGCCACAAAGATCCGTCCGAACCGACGATGAAGTGGCAAAAGTGCGAGCACTCTTGCAACGGAGAAACAGGGGCAGGGAGGGGGCAACAGGGGCACAGAGGGGCCCCTAAAAGACTGCGGATAAATCCACTAGGCAGGGACTGGATTCGTGATTAACAGAGAACTTTGGGAAGCGAAGGGAGAGAGGGTGGGCTAATCCTTTGGACAAAGTTATGGTAGGTTTTAGAGGAGAAACATTCCAGGACATACGACTCATCCACTAATATTTACACGGCTTTAATGAAACGAACCATTCAGTCAGTAGATATTTCTGTACAAATGATACTTTTGATCTCCGTAATAATAATTTATTCGTAAAAATTAAGGGAACCACAGAGTTCAATGACGAATGGATAAACTTGAACTCAATTAATTTGATTAGTGGAATACACATTTTTTAATGACATTTTCCACCACAAAAATCTCTCCTCAATGCTTACTTTTTCCATGAACTTTGGTTTCTGTGCTTTGAGTGCCAATCGGTTAGGGAACCTGGTGTTCCCAGTACATAAATACTCTCAGATGACCAACTAAGAGTCCTGCATGAATCCACCCTAAAGGAATAGATCCAAGATGCGATTATCGTGATAATTTCAATGATTCTTCGATTTCTGCAATTTATTTTAGGGAACAGCGGGAAAAAGTACACTTTAGCCTTTGGTTCTGCGGGTTTAAATAAATATTCCCATATTGGGGTCTAAGACAAAGATAAACCTTCCATGCATAGGAATTTCCTTCACTTTCAACCTCCTTCCACATTCAGCCTTCTTCCCGTTACTCCTTCTTGAACTTTAACCTTGCTCCTCCTTCTTCTACTTGATACTTCCTCCACTTTCATCCTTCTTTTGGTGGTACTACCCCTCTCTTCGTACTCCCTCGTGACACGCTCCCATCTCCAGCGATTGCACATTTGTATCTAGGCCAGGCCTTTTCCACCAACCCTTCCGCCAGCCTTCGTCTTCCAGTGTTCCGGTGTTTCAATGTTCCAGTCTTCTCGTATGACCGTATTTCCAGTTAAGGTTTAAGCTAGCAAAAGGCAAACAAAGCGACAGTCGCGACAGACAAGACAGCCCCCAAATGAACCTTTAATGCGGTTTTTGTTTTCTAACTCTTTTTCCATCCCCCTTTCAGCCCCCTTTTTACCATTTATTCTCTTTTGTTTCTTTCTTTTTTGCTCATGTACCGAATGATTGGGGGGAAAGCGGGGGAAAGGGAAGACGTGGTACGCTTGAATAACAAAATAATAACCGACCAGACGACCACAAAGCGCAAGCGAGGAGGAGGGCCTAGAATGGGAGGCATGCCACACCAGCAGCAGAAGCGGTGGCAGTGGTGGCAGCAACAGTGGGAAATGGGGAAATGGTGAAATGCTCGGTGGAAAGCAGGCGGCATGTGAAAACCCCATCGTCGAGAGGCACTGAATGGGAAAACGAAATGTGTAAATGTGTCAAAATTGGAGAAAATCGCATGACACGGCCGCCCACTGCCGCAGAGCGGGGCGTGGTCCACCCATGCAGCGGGTGGTGTGGCATGTGGCTTGTGGCTGTGGCCTGGCCTTGCAGTGACTGGATCGCATCGGATGATGAGTTTGGAGATGGGATCGCATCGTCTAGGGTTATGTTATGATGGCAGCTTCCCCTCAATGTCAAACAGCACATCAGAGGCCGCCATAAAGATATGCAAATTGGTAGCTGGATTGTTGGAAACACAACCGAATGGAGTCGAGTGTGTGGCGCAAAAACAGGTTAAGGTGTAAGCGAGGAGGGGGCCAGAGTCGACCCAGGGAGTACCCTACACTACGGAAGATAAATGGCATCCACTGGGAGTCATTCAATCAAAGAAGTACCTCCTAAGTACTCTCCATGACAAAATCTTGTATTCTGGTGAGACTTTTGTGGAATATACTCCTAAAATGAATCAGGAATCGATTTACCATACAATTAAGTATCCCATTAAACAGCAAACAGCTGTTTTGTAGGCTGCCAGTCACACGTAAACGTTGAAAGTGTAGCCCTTCATTCGAGAATGAGGAAAGAAGGAGGAGCAAGGGTCCACCGTTTGCATAGGAATACTTTTTGAACACTTTAATACAGCTTTTATCTATGAAAGATTAGAGTACCATTCTCTATGGCGTAACCATCTTCAAACCCTGTTCCATTGCCTGATATACCCCTTTTCACGCACGCCAATACCCTGCTTTTTCGAGTGTAATAAAAAATTTAGCAATTTTCAGCTCTCCCTCCCACTCTCCTCAGCTCTCCACTCTCTCATTCACTCGCCTGCTAAAGTTCCGCCAGATGCAGCAGGTAGATTACAAATTAAAGAGCCAGAGAGAGAGAGAGGGAGAGTAAAAGGGTGAATCGGTTAAGCGGCAACCGGTAAAGCAGCTGCAGCGAAGAACGACGACGACGACGACGCGACGCTGGTGGGTGCCGAGGGTGCCGCGCGGCCAAAGTTCCGTACAGAGCAAACACCTTTGCAAGTGTAGGTGTGAGTGTGAGTGTGAGTGTGAGTGTGAGTGGGACACACTCAGTGTGTTTAAAGATGCGCTCTCCCCTCTACGGCACCCTCCACCACCCCCTTCAGAACGAAAACCAAACAAGAACATGCTAATTGGTTTAACCATCGGTTTTTGGCTGTCTTTGGATTTGTTTTTGTGGTTTTGCTTGGTTTGTCTTCCCGAATACCCTACAAAGAGAGAAGAGAAGTTTGAACCCCGTAGAAGAGAGCTTTAATGATTATTGGTAGCACCTTATCCAACGACCAGTCGATCGTTAATCAATTCTTTGGGAGAATTATCGAATGGCAATCGTAAACACGAGACTCATAATTCCCCGAAAGGGTATTCAAGTGTCGACATTCCACTTTTTCGCTGCGTTTCGTTTCTTTGTTTTCTGTTTTTATGGCCCTCGTCTTTGGTGTTGGTTTTACTGTTGTTTTTGTTGGTTTTTCGGTTGGGGTGTCGGCGGTGGGAGGTGGAGAGGGGGGAGTCCGTGAACCGTAAACGGTAAATTGCCTTTGCGTGCGTTTTGACTTTTGAATATGCAATGGCTTGAAGGAGGGGAAGGGGAAGGGGAGGGGAGGTGCCAAAGAGTACCAGAGGAAGGGGGAAATGGGAATAGAAAAGCAGAAGAGTGCAGGAAAAACAGGAGTGCGAGGGGAGAGTAGAATAAGTCCAAAGGGAAGGGAAAAAAGAAGGAGTATGAAAAAACGCATTTAGAAAAAGGAGTGGGAGAATCCGTCTGTCTCTGTCTCTGTCTATCGTGTGGAGTGGAAAAGAGGTGCAAACAGGAATGATCACGTCCAAGTTTGTGTGGAGGGAGCCACCGAGGGTAAGGAATGATTAGAAAGGGTATTAGGTTTGGTATATCTTGGAGACGGAATGGTTGCATATCCTTAAAACTTCCTTAAAACACTCCCGAAAAACGAAAAAATTCAGATATTTATTGGTGAATTATCGATACCCCTAGATTATTGTCGATTATTTGTATACAAAATTCTATATGGGGGACTCTTCTGAGATTTCCCACTCAAATAGAGCAGATACCCCTTCCCCATATGTCGCAGATTCATAAAACAAAGCGTATGTGTAGTCGATGAGCATAAAATGTAGTGGAAGCACAGAAGCAAGAGACAGGATCAACAGGCAAAGACGGAAGCTGCGCAGTAGAGTAATCCGTTATTCTTTCAATTCGTTTTTATCTGAGAGCGTGGCCTGAAAGCGGAAGAGAGCCGTCTCAGAGTCGAGTGAGGCGCAGTAGTGTTGGTGTCCATGAGAGAGAAATATAAGGGAGATCGAAAAGGAAATGCTGGGAGAGAGAGAGCAGTAGGGTGATGCGACAGTGAGCTGGTACAGAAAAGAGAGAGCTCTGTTGTGGATCGGAACACAACGAAACCGCGACTCAATGCCCTCAGGGCTACTAGACATGCAGGAAGTATTACAGGACTCTACATAGTACGCACATAGATTGTTGTTGAGACATTAACTCCGAAATACCCCCTCAAAAGCAGCTGCTGTATTGGGTTTCCTGTTCGAAACCCTCCCTAAGGATGCCAGCAGTTCCTCAACTTTTGAAAGCCAAAATTCCCAAACAAAACCATCAAAATTTAGCCCCGAAGCGTTACAGAATCACGTACTCTTTCGCTTGTATCCTTGAACCCTGAATGGGCACCCCCTCTCCACGCATTGACCTTGACGGGAGGTGCGTTACAAAGCCTCTCGAGTAACGGCAATACGAAGTTGTCCAAGTTCAAGGCCACAAAAGGCGTGTGAGAGGAGAACAAGAGGCTCTCGCTTGTCGCCTCAACGAAATGCATTCCAATTGGATTTAATTGAAGAAGAGAAAGAGAGAGAGCGAGCACCAGAGAACGAGAGGAAGTGACGTAAGCACTCATCCACATATATATAAAAGCTCCACAATGATGAATCACAGCCCTGCCCGAAACGTGTAATCCCGTTGATAAGATTCAGGCCGTCAGGGGTTCGTGGGAGGAGTGTACGGGGGGGAGGGGAGAGGGAGGAGACACCCCTTATCATTCGGTGGCATTAACATTCGGGTTCGATTAAGTCATGGCCGCCAGGTGTCGTCATTGTCACGCGTGAGGCAGGGCCCCCCCTCCCCCTCAAGGGGCACTTTTCCGAATGCATTTCCCCTTCCCGAAGAAACCATCGAAGCACGTCCAAGGGCCAGCGAATGCTCAGAAACTTCCAATTGAAAAGCTTCCCCCCCCACCCCTCCGCAGGCCCCACAGTGCGTTTTTCCCCCTTCTCTAATTTTCTGTTGATTTGCGTTGATGGGGCATCCCGTCCGTTCGTCCATCCATCCGTCTGTCTTCTGTTCAATTCCGAAAGAGTTTACGATGGAAAGTGTTTAGGAGCAGTCGGGCATGGCCATGGCCCCTTCCCCTCCCCCTTCCATCCATCCATCCATCCATCCATTCATCCATCAGCAATTGCATTTGATGATGAGTTTTGCATTAGCGAAATGAAACGATTTCAGGAGGGGAGCGGGGGATCCAATGGCCAAAGGTCAAGCGAGTCTCCAATGGATTTCCCCTTTCGCAATCAAATATGCAAATGGGAAAACTATATTTTATTATTGAATGAAAGAAGAAAAGGAATGGAAGTGGAAATGGAAATGGTAGAAACTTTGGAAGTGAAGTGTGTGCGATGATGGGGGGAGTAATCGATGGATAAGTGCAATGAGAGGTGGAAAGTAGGGCTCTTTTCTAGGATTATCCATTAGCTAGAATCGTGTTCTTTCAAAAGGGAACTGTGTATCATAGGAAGACAGCTATATTCTCCCTCTTATGAGCTCTAAGAGATACTCTTATGGGTATCAATATTTTAGGGTCCGCTGAGGCAAAGAATGATCTTGGATAATGCTCTGAGAACTCTCTCATAGGAACTATCTCTCAAGAGCAGCGGGATTCCATCAAATCTAATGAATATTTTCCTCCAAAAATTCAGATTACTCCCTTGTGTGCCTCGACAAAAACGTTTCAATGAGTTCTATACCATTTTTCCCTATCTACAAGTACCATAAATGGAATGATAAATGTTGGGCACTTATGGTACACTCGAGTCCTACTATTCCTCCAATCAAACATCTCCGATAAAGGTCATATTCTCTCCACAAAATCCGCTCCCAAAACAAACAAAAAATGTAGCCTTAAGGCTACAGAAATTCTTCGAATTTAATTGCATTCCCCGCCCCCCATCTCACCCCAAGAGAGGCCTTGGGGTTCCGTTCGGCGGGGGCTTATCAGTCCATTGATATGGTACATGCGCTCCACACTCTCTACAGTCCAGTCCATTGATATCAGACTATGCTCTGCACTCCGCAGCAGTCCCAAAATACAGGGGGACGGGGGACGGGGGACGGGGACCCGCATTTCTTGGCGATAGAAAACAATAAAAGAGAACCCGAGAAGTGGATTCTTTCAACAGCGTTTCCATCATCAAACATTACACAAAAACTTGACATAGATTCGGATTTCGTCCGAGGCATTTCAGTGTCAAAAGAACAGAGAGAAAAAGCGAGAGAGAGAGGGAGAGAGGGAGTCTCATATCTTTAGAAATACAGAAAAATACACTATTTATTTGCTTCTCTTTTGGTAGACGGACGGACGGACCGATAAGTCTGAGAAGGAGAACAAACTACCGATAAGATAAGCGAAAACCCATAGAAAAAAAAATACGATTTTCGCTTTTACGATCAAAATTCTACAACTCCCACGAGTGACTCAGAGGCACAGCCCCGCACGAAAACCGTTGAACGCCGAATGCACTCGGAGGCGCCCCCCCCCCAATCCCCCCCTACCGCCTACAAAAAAAACACGAAAAATATATATTATTTGCATATCAATATGGCGATCCCTCCCTCTCTCTCTTCTTCCCCTCTGCTGTTCGCTTCGATGGCGACAAAATGCAAATAAAAGAAGTGCAAAATAATTGCAAAAAACGTACAAATACCCTGGAAAAAAAGGGCATTTCCGTTTGGTATTTCTCCCAGATTCGCATTTCACTAGAGAATATAGGGAATAGGGGTAAAAGGTACCCAAATCGGTGCTCAATCCATCGTTGATTTTCTTTTTTCCATTCACAAAATCCTCTCGAGGGGTCCGTGATTCAATAGGTCCCAGAAAGGTCCTTAAATTTCCACCAAGAATATCGAAGAATCGAAATAAAGTAGCTTAGAAAAAACAGAGGTAAAGAGGTAGAAATATCTATCCACTGGATATTTTTTGGTAGGAGACTTCTATCCAAAAAACATGTAAAATCCACTGGATATTTTTTGGTAGGAGATTTCTATCCAAAAAACATGTAAACTCCTTGATCAATCGTATAGGAAGAGCCCGATTCTAGGATGTATTTCATAGAGATCGCTCTAAGAATTCCCACAAATGTGCCAACTTTATTCTCTTCCGCATTTCCTGGAGGATAAGTTCTTCTGGACCCCTCCCACAACCCCTGAATGGAATGGAAATTCCTTTAAATCCCTCGACAGATGCCACATGCCATACCATCATTAAAATACAGCCTTAATTCCTGTCATTGTTTCGTGACAAATTCCGAGAGAATGTCGGTCGGACGGAGTGTGATTCATGCAGACAGAAATACAGCACGTCCAACCCATCCATCAGGTCTCATAATTTCAGCGAAGAATATGAAGAAAGAGCCACAAGACATAAAAGCCATGGAAAAAGTGTTGCCAAATGGGCCACAGAGATGAGGGCGTGGCCCGTCGAGAGGCTCTTCATTAACCCATTGGCAGCGATTTACGGCCCACGCCGAGAGCGAAAGAGTGGAGAAAGGGGGCCGGAGAGGGCGGAGAGTGTGGAGAGAGGCGTGGCATGGCAATTTATTAAATTGTCAGAAATGTGGACGAGAAGGAGGGGGGGGGGGGGGGGAGGAGGAGGAGGAGGAGGAGGGACTACACGAGGACGGGGAGTGTCTTAAGGAAATAGAAAAACTCGATTTGATAAGATAAAAGCATAAGGAAAATATGGAAATAGGGAAGGGAAAATAAAGGAGAGGAATTGTGGACTAAAATGGCATGGAATATACCCTTTTGATGCCATTTTTATAGACCTGTAATCTACACTATATTTTTGTCTCTTTTCGCTTAAACTTTCTCCGACAAAAGACGATAAAAATACCTTTTTTGTGTATTAATCTTAAATCACTGTTTCCTATATGATCTATAAGATAAATCCATCCGATTTGGATCAAATTCGTGAAAATTATCATTTCTTATCATTTTAGTTGATAGTATTTTCTAGTATTTTTGGTATTTATTCTAGTGTTCTTTGTCCTTTCCCAGAGACCGATCATTCCTTTGAGAATAGAAATAGAAATACTCTCGAAAATACTTCCTTCTCTGCGTTACAAGCTTCCCTTTCGAATCCGTAGCACCCGTCCATGGCAAAGGGCATCCAAATGTATTCGTTTGTCGAATCATTTTTTGGCCATTGATTGCTTTTGGTGGTGTCGCTTTTTTTTCTGTGAGGCGTTGGCGTTATATAAACCCATAATCGTAATAATAATTTTCATTTGTTTTGTACACTTTTCTACCTTTCCTTTCGGTCTTTTGTCTAGCAAATGAATCACTTAAACGGACGGAGGAAAGCTTTGTTCGGGATGCAAATGTTGGACGACAGAGAGAGAGAGAGAGATGGGGAGAGGGAGGAGAGTGAGCAAAAGGTAGATGGAAATGGAGATGGAGAGGCATTGCCATTCCATTGTCTGTCCCTGGAAATGGTTCATCAAAAGAAATCATCAGTAAAGAAGAAAAAAAACACGACTGCGGGTGCGGGTGCGGGTGCGGTGCTTGGGTGCAGCTGGGACAGGGGCACGGGCGGGGGGCCGCCAATCAGCCTCCATTATCAGCTGGTTGCAAGACACAAAGCCCGAGACGCGATGAACAATCTTGGGGCCCTGTTCTCTCCACAAAGAAGCCATAACAAGGCTGGGACCGACGGACCCGACGCACATTCAGATTTATTAATATTGTCTCTGGCAGTGCCCCACCTCCCGTCCTCCCCTCCGATGGAGGATTATCTTTGCGGCCCATTGCACAGTAGCTGTGGGGGTCAGAAAAAGGTCCGATTCGGAGGGAGCTTAGGGAACAGCTTGAAAGGAAAAGTTTAACAAAGAGGAAAGATTAAGAAAGGAGAGTAAATTTCCTCTGAAAAGTTATCGTTTTTGCAACGGATTCAACGGGAAACACCTTTCCGGGTCAATCCTTCCATTGGAAGCTGTGGAAAAATTCCCTCTCTTGCGATCCACACGCGCTCTCTGGAGTGGATCGTGTCCCATCGGCGCAAAGCTGCTGTTGTTGTAGAAATCAGCTGTTCCTTATGCCATGAAGCGAAGGAGGCGATTTTCTCGAATTAAACCCAAATCCCAGATCATTTTCTCATGGAAATCTTTCCGTTTCTGGGACGCAGTTGGGCGGGAGGGGTAGGGGAGGGGCGTGACTGTTTCTGGCTACATGAAATCATCAAGGCCCCGAAATTCCCATTTAAAAGACCTTTTCTTCTTGGCCCAAAAAAACCGGTTTCCCTTTTTTTGTTTTAGCTTCTTTTTTTAGCCATGTTTTTGTTTTGTTTTATTTTTTTGGCGTATTGTTGTAAAAATCTGGCCATAAAAAGCGTTAAACAAGAGAAGAGGCTAGCAACGGGAGGTCGGGGCTTTAGATACCCTTTCAAATCGATTCTTTCTGTGTGAAAAGGGTATAAAAAGTGCTTAAATGCCGACCGTGTACCGTTAGAGAGCGCGCGGCCTCGATGCGGATTAGAGTCTCGAAAGCAAACGGTAAATGTCCTTGGCAGGGACCACACCCACCCCTCGACAGGCACGCCCGCCACCGCCACCGCTGCAGCAGAAAGCAACAGCAAAGGAAATGCGAATGCGAATGCGGGAGCAAAAGGGAGTCGGCGAGAGCTGTGGACCCACCCCGAAATGAGGAAGAGGAGTGAAAAGAACACACGAAAACTGCAGTTCATGGAATTTTCATAGTTTTCCAACAGGCGTGAGAGGAATGAGGAAAAACTTACTGTTGTCCATTTTGCTGTTGCGTCCTCTGCTGCTGCTCCTCTGCCTCTACCTTTGCTCGTATGACAATGTTTTCAGCAGGAAACCGTTGCGTTGCAGTCGACGGTTCAATGCACGGCAGTGTTGTTTGTGTAGCTGTAGATGTACCTCTGCCGCTGCCTCTCTGCTTCCCTGCTGCCACTCTGCCCAACAATAAAGCCGAATCCGTATGAATCACGCGCGCTGCGCGCTGTTTAAACCGCAAACAAGAAAACCGGCCAGCATTTGGATGTATTTTTTACGTGTTTTATTTTGACCCTATTCGCAGCGGCGGCAGAAACGGAATTAATTATAAGCGCAAGAGCGGGATGGGATGAAAGAAAGAGAGCACTACTGTAAGCGGCGCATTTAATTCGCGTCACGTAAAAAAACGCCAGCGTCGACGTCTGCAGCGAATGCACCGAAATTTGTTGGCGGCTTCCTTTCCACTCACACATACACACTCACACACGTTCTACTGCACTTTTCTCCTTCGTCTCCTTTGTATAGCCTTTTCGTATTCGTATTCTTATTCCTATTCGTTTCGTTTTATCATCACGCACTTGGATTTCTCTCACTTTTACGCTGTTTTGCCTCTTCCCGCTCTTCTGCTGCAAAACCACTTATTTTCGTGTGCACTTTATTTATTTTGCTTTGTTATTGATTTTCGCCATTTTCACACCTAGTTTTTCCAGCAGCCTCTCTGCTTGCGCTGCACCTCTGCACTGGCGCACCGCAACAAAACTGCAAGCACCAAATACGCGTTAAACAAATACACTCGCAAAACGGTGATATACTGTGTGCTTGAGTACGAGTGTGTGTGTTTTTGAGGCGGCGCTGCTTTTGTTAATAAATTGTTTTCGTTCGTGTTCGAAAGAAAAGCGCGAGAAAAGCAGCGCGGACGACCGACTTGAATCACCGACGACAACAACAAAAACAATTAGCGATGCTAAGTTATTGATATATCAATATATCGATATATTCCTTTGGTTGATAATATATTCGTAGGCGATATTTTCCTTGGACTGGCGACTTTCGGTCGTATGACACTACTCTTAAGTACCTCTCATATCCGGATGGTAGAGAAGCTTGAGACTCGACTTAACCTTCAACTCTGCCCAGATTATTTTATACAATTAATGAACTTGCTTTTATTGGAATTTACCTAGTACTACCAATCTACTTGAACATCTTTAAATTTTCGCGCTATCTCTAACAGAAATGTTAGAATATTAGCATTAGACATGCACTTAACAGCGAAGTCTATCGTTTATGTTATGCGAAAAAATACCAAATAGCGCCACTTATGAAATCCGACTTTTCTAATTTTCCGTATTATTATTTAATAACATATATATATATTCGTGTAGCTGTCCACAGCCAAAAATGGTATTAATTCCAAATTTTTCCTTTCCTTGCTTCTTCTGAATAGTTTAAATAACTTCAGGTCTTGATTACATCAATGGGAGGGAGATTTCTAATTGTAGGACAGCAGCAGGCCCTTGGCCACCTCTTTGACCTTTTCCAAACCCGCCAGCTCCTCGGCAATCTTCAGGGCAAAGTCGTAGGCGGTTCCCGGGCCGCGACTGGTGATCAGATTCCCATCCTTCACCACACTCTTGTCATCCACATAGCTATACAAAACGTTTCCCATTAGTAATCATATCAAGAATAAGAGTATCCGTACCCACCAGTACTTGTCCACCAGTTGTTCCTTCATCGAAGGATACGACGTGAGGGACTTGCCGGCGGCGATTCCGTGCTTGGCCAGCACTGTGGGCGCGGCACAGATGGCGGCAATCAGTCCTCCGGCGGATTCTTGTGCGCGCAAGAGATCTCCGACGGCTGCAGAGTCTCCCATGGCATTGGATCCACCCAATCCGCCTGGCAGCACGACCACATCGAACTTGTCACAAGCCGCCTTGGCCAAAGAGGTGTCCGGCACGATGACAACATCGCGGGAGCACTTAACAGGCTCCGAGTCTTTCAGGCCGGCCACAGTGACTTTGATCTAAATCGAAAGAGTGTCAAAAAGTTAAATTTTTCACTTTTGCTACTACTTACACCAGCGCGGCGCAGCACATCTGCGGCAATGACGAACTCCATCTCCTCGGCCCCAGGAGCAAGGATAATCAGTGCAGTTTTCGACATTTGAGCATGAAATTTCCGCGAAAAAGCGGAGAAAATCATTCGACAGAAAAGGAAAAAAGCACACCATAAACGGTCACACTGTGTTCAGCTTTAACCCACTTGGGCCACCTTTAAAACCTCCTTACCGCGGAAAATAAAACTTTACGTAAATCCATTCTTCCTATTTACTTCCTACTGTTTTTTTTTTTTTAAGTAAAGATGGAGATTTGGATGGATCTACAAGAATTATTATTATTATTAGTTTCTGCGTTTTAACTCAAGCGGTTATCCTGTGTAAGTAAATGGGGTTTTGTGGGCTAAGTTCGGTTTTTCATCGCCATATTTGCGGGATAGTTTGAAAATTTCGGTCACACCGTATATTTTATGGCGCGTCACGGCGTGAAGCTTTGTGAAGTTTAAGCACTATAAGTACTACTCGACCTGTGAGTGAAAAAAGTCCCGAGTTGGATTATATCAAAGATTTTTCACTGGATAAAACTATAGGTACTATTTGCTGAAATGAATGCCTTCAAGAAGACCGACGCTGCAGCTAAGAAAGCGGACATGGAAACGAAGGAGATGTCGGAATTAGATGAAATCAAAAAATCGAACGAGCGTGCTTCGGCCAGCAATATGCCCCCAGCCCCGAAGATGGACTGGTTGAGCAATTTGGGTATTTTCATCTCCAATATGTATATGAAGTCGGAGAACCGTCTGCCGGGAGCATCTATGCCCAGGTGTCTGCGAAATACGAGGGAATGCGAAAACAAGCACCGCACTGCCAAGCTGCCAGATGTTCCAAACCTGCCTGTGGTGGAAGAACTGAAGAGAACGCTAAATGGCCACCAATATGACACCTTCCTGGACCAGCTGGAGATGATGGCGATGCAATTTGTGTACCCGGGAGATGGTATCTTCGACAGGCTCGTTGAAATGGCCATGGTAGGAGAGTGCTTCTTGAAGTGAGTAAAAGAAAAAGAGCTGAGTACCCTTTCCCTTTTCCAGGTTCTGATTGCCAAAGAAATGAGTATCAGGGAGCTGTGGGACATCTATGCCAAGGTGATACGCACCTTCTTTTTCCTGGTCGATACCTTTCCGCCCTGCTGGACGAGCTTGCGCCCATCTTACATGAATTTCCTTCGCATCCCGAATCCGTCCATTCGTAGCGCCCGTTCCGATAAATGGACGCCAAAGCTGAAGTTCTATCTGGATCTTTTGGAGGAGATCTTGCCGCAATGCAGCGATATGGAAATCCGCGAGCGCACAAAGTTCTATGAGGTGCACGTGTTCAATTTCACGGAGGAGGAAGAATTGGACGTGTCACTCGAGACGGCATTGCTGCAGCATGTGCAGGACTACGACTGGAAGAGTGGCCAACTCTGTCTAGACGACTTCAATAATCTCTCGCCCGGGACACGCCTCTCGCGACTCTGCGATGTGCTGCACATGCTGTGCTGGATCCTGGAATCGGAGTTCTTGTCCTGGCTGGACCACAACCGTCTGCGCCAGTCCGAGTCCGAGATCTTCAATGAGGAGACAAAGCCGTTTGCCATCCATGTCTTCGGAATGTCGGCCACAATGCGGCTCACGGATATTGTGCGCCAGTTGATGCGTTTGTACGGCTTTGCGGCCCGAAAGTCCCTGTACTCCGACCGTCTAGAAATACTTAAGGTGATTATTTATTATACGTATACATTTCCCATGCCTACCAACTCTTTTCTCGTTATGTCAGCGCCTTATCTCACTCGTTGTGGAAGTCAGCAACACGGCAGAGCTGAAATACGTGGACAGCGCTGTGACCTACCCGAGCCTGGGTCCGCAGACCCGCCTGCTGATTGCCCAGCTCTTCGAGATATTCAACTCGCAGAATCCCCGTCACATCAGCACCTACATTAAGAACATTCCGCAGCTGCATCAGCCGTATCTTCGCTTCGAGTTCGCCGATCACTTTCTACAGCTGTTTTACTTCCCCCGAAATGTCGCGTTCGGGCCGAAGAAGGTGTGCGATGAGTTCAACGACAGACAGTGGGCGAAATACAAGCCAAGGAGTGAGATCGAGGACGACGACGATGAGCAGTTGTCGCGGGAGGACTATCTGAATATACTCCTGAACGCCCTCAAGGACTATGACCAATGGATGAATCTGAAGGGCTTTTGGAAGGTTATACAGAGCAAGAAGCAGCAGACCCCCGAGGAGACTGATAAGGAAAAGGAAGTGCCGCCCTGGAAGAAGCGCCTCGACGCCAAGGTGAATTTGCCAGAGTCCAAAATAAACGTGCCCGAGCTAAGCGTTCGCTACAGCAGCGATGTGGGTTACATACGCTCTCTGCGGCGTGCGCTCGTAAAGGAAGTCCAGTCGGAAATCGATGTATCCGATTGGTTGGAATATCTAAATGGATTCCTGGGCGCCGGCGAACCGCCATCAGAGCCGGCATCGCGTCGTTCCTCCCCATCGTCGGACCCAGAAGAAGCCTAGTGCGGTCCTTGGACGCACCAAATGTTCAAATATGAAATTAGTTATTTTAAGTTTTCTGAAAGAAAGGAAGTGCTGAGCGATGGTTCGTTGCGAAGAACACATGCAAATAATTCATTTTCTGTATCTCTCCTCTGCAAACATATACTTATGCTGTAACTAAATACGCATTTACGCAAACATTAACATATTTTCTTTTGCAAAACTCCTTCGCTTTCATGCGAAATCTAAGTTCTTTGCCGTTCTACATTTTTCACACTCAACTCTACACAATTAGCACTCCGCCATTATTTATTCGACGCAATCGTTGGCGGCGGAATTTGAATTTGAGAAATAACAAGATGTCGGCTTTCAGTATTTTATTGCATGGCTGTGATTATTTGTGTAAGGTCACACTGATGAACTCACACTGCTCAGGGTGACCGTTTATGGTATTTTTAATGCCTTTCGGTAATTTTTTAGGTTAAAATTGAGCCGACGGGTATATTTACGGTTTTTTGGGAATATAATGGTATATTTTATCAATCTAATAAATTTCATTTTTAAACATATATTTACGAACAGACGGTATAAAAATACCGTATACAACGCATATTTTTTGAATTATCGCTCTACAGCAACAGTCTTCAAATACCAGCAGCATGTAAAAAATGACGTGACACATTTTTGTGGAACTTGTTTGTTAAAACATCGTTTTAGACACAATTAATTAAAAGGAAGTACTTAAAAGTAGCAAATCTTGTGGATAATTCATTTATCAATGGGATAAAACTATGTGGGCAGAGCTGAAAGTCTTAGATCGACAGAATTATTCAACGGAATATCAAAAACGAGGAATATGTATGACTGAATAGTATACTTACGGTATATTTGGAAAATGAGACGGTATATTTTGGTATATTTCTGAGGGTCAGGCGGTATATTTTGTCGAAAAATCCGTGGTCACAGCTGATCTGATGATCCAAAAGCCAGCAACAAAAAGTGATCGGAGCAGCTTATTTTTATTAATTTTATTGAAAACGCGCACGGAAAATCGACAAAAATATGCTCGTGCGCAACGTTATAGCCTTGGTGTTCGTCGGCAAGTGCCACCCATCGGGGGGGCAGTGAAGAGAAAGCCATTGAGCAATTTGTCAACAACAACCAACAAAAAAAAAATACTACTCAGTGCTCCGTTCCGTGTGTGTGGTGTGTGGTGTTCCCCAGTTGAAGAAAAAGGCGAGAACAAAGAGCCAAATTACCAAAAATATAGAAGAAAAGTGGCAGGAAAAGTGCTGGGAAAACTCGCTGCGTGAAGGTAAATCACGGTTGAGGTGGAAAATGCAACGTTTGCATAGGAAACGTGTGCGCAATTTGTGCATTTTCCAAAAGCAACAAAAATGCAACAGTTCGATTGCGAGAGTGTGCGCTGGTGTGGCGGTGTGCGTGTGTGCATGTGTATTTCCAATTGTATGTCTCCTTCATACTCCCATTGTGGCCATCGTTTGTGAGAATGTATTTCTCTCGAAAAAAGCTGAAGGAAAAACGCAGCAAATCTGTGGAAAAAGTGTTTAAACGAAATGCAAAAACTGCTGGGAAATGTATGTGGGTTAGGTGTGTGCGTGAAGACTGTTAAGCTGTATGCATGAGAGAGTGTGTGTGCCACTGTTAACTTTTGCATTTGTGCAAGAGTACTGATCGAGTGTGATCTATAGTATTTGTGTGTGTTAGTGAGTGCATTTTGGTTTGCAAAATGTTTGATTTGCCATAAAAATACCAAATGCCTGAATTCCCTGCCCCTGCTCTCGCTCTCTCAACTATTTCGTGTGTGTGTGTGTGATTAGAGTGCGAGTGTGGGATAGAGAGGGGATCACAGAAACAGAACAGGCCTCCTCCTGGCCAAAGTGTATTGAGTACGAGGTGAGGAATGACCAGAGTACGTTTTCCCGCACAAGGAGTGCCCTAGGAGTTGATATTCCCCCCCCCCTCACCCATGTTACTACACCCAATCGGATTACAAATTCTTCAGCTGCTGTCTCAGTGTGTGCAAAACAATTCACACTAGTTTTTAAATAGTTAAAGAACGGTGCTTACGAAAAGGAAGCTTCCTTGTCGCAAGGTCAAACTCTGCCCCCGAACGCACGCACTCGCGCACGCATCATTGTGTCTTGAACCTGCTGCACTTTTGTGAGTGGAGGTTGCCCCTCTCCGTAGCACCACCCCTCGGTAGACAAATGTCAACTGCAACAAATTGCGGCAATAATTCAGGTGTCAAAAACCCGTCTCGTGGGCGTTTACAATTGCAATTCTTTAAGAAAGAAAAAAAAACGGCAAAGAAAAACCATAATAAATCGTGAAAAACAAGAGCGAGAATTACTGCAACAACAACAAGAACAAGCGTAATTGGGGGGGGAATGAGAAAAACAAGACAAACAGAGAGAAGAACAGAACATGCAGAGGGGTACAGTGGTGACTGCCTCAAGGGAATATGCAAGTTTTTAGTGAATCTGGAAGATTTTTCCAATAAAGTGAGAACAGCAATTGGGAGGCAGGAAAACCGTTTGACCGTAGTTCTGTGTTCGCACTTGGCCACTCTCCACTGTACCTACAACAATGTCTATCTCTCGCGCTGATGCAACCCTGGGCAGGCAGGCGTGCAGGCAGCTGCACCTCTGATTTACATACGAATAACAAAAAAAAAAAAGTCAAAAGAAATATGGAGACAAATCTACAACAAAAGCAACAGCAAAAGCAGGGTAAATGTGAATATGAGAGATGCAAAAATGTGGCACAAGTAACTGCATGCTCTCTCCACGCCATACCACTTCCCTCTCCTCTCCTTTGGATCACTTTGTAATTAGAAGCAGCGCCGCAGACGTTGACGTCTCTGCTGTGAGAAATGCGCTCAATGTCAAAGCGACAATAATTTCCCAGGCAGGGGATTTATGGAAGCGGAAAGGGGTTCGGATCGGATCGGGCGGGCGGGCAGACATGACAGTTGAAATGTAAATGTTGCAATTTGGTTAAAGCCAAGCCCCAAAAAAAGTCACAGTCTTCGAGCCAAAAAGAGCTTGACCAGGCTTCCAGGCCCCCGACGACTCCCCTCCCCCGTTCCGTTTCTTTCCGTTCCGAACGTGCAAAATGTTGTTGCTGTTGCTGCGGCGTCATCGTCAGCCGACGCTAAAAATTGTTGAGATTCCATTCACATTCCAGCATGCAATTCGTAGTGGATTATGCGAGAGTGCATGTGTGCGTGTGTGTGAGTTGCTGGTGCTCTGCTGGTACGCTGCCAGCGGCGGCAGCATGGAACAGGTGAGGTTTTGTGGCGAGGCTCGCTGTTGTTGTTGCTGCTGCTCTTAAAAGTAAATGAACGATAAAACAAGAAAGGAATGAAGGAAGAGTTGGAGTGGGCTGTGACGTACTAGGGATACCCTTTTCTTAAGCTTCAAAGCTCTCTCTCTCTCGATATACTCCCACTTCTCCTATCGATCTCTGGTACTCCTTCTTTCTAGGGTGTAAGACAGAGAGCACACATTTCCAGTCCGATCTGAGCGTGTCCGTTCACGCGTCCGACCGGTCGAGAAGGGGGCTGGGTGGGCGGCCATTGATGACCAGCTCTGCAATGCCTTCCACATACCTCTCACCACCCCCCCTGGGCGACGCCACTGCCCTCCCATCTTAGCCGAGCGACAACAACAACGACGACGACGACGACGAAAATGCAATTTAGCTCGTTTTTCTTGCTTGCTTCAATTCTCCCCCCGTTCACTCCTCTATGCTTCCTCCTCTTTTCCACACATTTTGAAACATGCTGCAGTCTCTCTGTATGGGTGTGTGTGTGTGTGAGACAGTGCTTGAAAAAAGGGAAAACGAAACGAAAACACAGAGAGTGAGAGAGAGAGAGAAGTGCACGCGTAGAGTAGAGCAACAGCAGCCGAGCCGAGCCGCCTTTCTGCCTCTCTCTCCCACTTCCCTTGTGGAATAAGTTGCCGTGGAATGCGCATTTTTGCAATAATAATCAGCAACTAATACTATTTTTATCTTCTGCCGCCGAGAGCTAGTAGGCAGTGCTGGGAGAATTTCAGAGTCGATACAAGCTGGATTCGAAAAAATATGAAATATTCGATGGTTTAACGGCGCTAACTGCTGATATATAGAGCCAAAGATCAAGTTCAGTTCAGAAGAGATGCAATATAAATTTAATAGTAATGTAGACAGTTTATATGAGAATTTTTGGAAATTTTATAAGCCATTCCACTTTAAAAAGGCTAGATCTAGCCTGAAATATGCTGCACAGCTAGAAGACGCTGCGTTGCGTTGCGGCAGGCGTTGACGTCGCACACTTCTTCGTGGGGTGTGTGTGTGTGTGCGTGTGTGAGTGCGTATTTGAGTGTTTGCCCCCTGCTGGCTGCACTCAATTGCTCTCTTTACAGAGGCTGTTATACGCTAACAGAACAGCGAGAGATTAACAGTAGGGAATGCTGGAATGGAGATTGTCCTTCCAAATACACATATGTACATATACATATGTACATTTTGATGGGAAATTCCCTGCCATTAAAAGATCACTCAAAGCTGTGAGAAAATGTCCTCTCGTTTCCTGATTAGCCATTGGTAAATGTTCAATTCGGATAATTGCTAATAAAATGTCTCAATTAATGCTAAATAAAGAATTCCGCTTAAGCGGCAGCTTCTCTTTTATGTGGGGGAGGGAGGCCTGAGGCAAGGCCCGAGCTTTGGACGCAATTAAACAATTAAAAATTCCCAAAGCGTCGAGTCGCTTAATAACCCATCAAAATCAAAATATCCCTCACAATGGCAATGGGAATTGGAGAGAGGAAGAAAGATAGCCAGATAGAGAGAGAGAGCACGCGAGTGGAATGCCAGGGTATTTGCTATTTGTATTGTTAATTAGTTATCGGATATATACTATATGTACTCGTTCGTATACCCACTCCCACATGTACATATATTTGCGCAAAAATATTTTGTAGAATTCGTGGAATGTGCAAAATATCCCAAGTTGGGGAGGTGGAACGCGATAGGGGGACGGGACACCTATGTACAGTGTACAGTGTACAATGTACACCCCCCCACCCCACCAGGGTCGTGCGCTGTTGACATTCGCGGATATGGCGCGTGGAAGAGAGGTGTTTACCCAACCAGATCTACAATCCCACATATGTACATATTGTATCTCTATCTCTCTGCTCCCCGGTGTTATCATCTATCGTACGGCCGGCTACGGGTACACATTCCATGGCAAAAATGGAAAAAGTAAAGGAATTAAAGTAAACGCAGAATTCCACTTTTGTCAACAGAATAATTAAACTCATATTTTCCGTTCTTGTTTTTGCTTTTTATGTTGGGGGGGCAATCAAAATATTGTTTAAAGATCCGAGACCCGCTAAATGTTGACAGATGTCTGGGGCCCGCAAAGAACTGTTCTCTTGAGGAATGTGTACGGACGAAAGGTGGTGGCATCCACATTTTCGGAGATAGTGGCCCACCCATCTACCCGAAATCATCCCCATCGGATCTGCAAAAGGGTATCCCAATCTTTCTCTCATATTTCCCTCCTCATTTGCACTTGGCACAAATTCGGAATGTTGTTTTGTGTTTACTCAGATACATATATTGATGGCTATTTCATAGTCAGGTGCGCAAGCCATTCCCCCTCCCCCCCTTTGGGATAGTGTGAATTTAATGGTTCATCGTAAAAATGATGTTGGTGCGGGGATTTTTTGTAGTGTTCATTTCCCCAGAAATTCGATTTCGAACTCGAATTCGGGGATGACATAATGCCGCTACGCATAAATTATGTGCACGCGTCTGACTGTCCGCCCCCGTCCCCCCCCCCTCTCAGGTGATGCAGCGCGATCTCTCTTCTGCGAAACTGTTTCCAGGTGAACTTCCTCTTGGTCTCTTGTCTCTTCCACCTCTTTCGTGGGTCATTAGGAACAATGAGTGAGGCTTTTCCGGCCAGGGGCCGGCTCTCTTGAGCTGTCTGCTGTGCTCTGACTCACGTCTCTGGCATGTAAATGATGGGATTACGGTCCAAGGTATGTTGGAGAGTGTTGTTGTGGGTGTGTGTGCCGGCGAGGGATATTTGAGGGAAATTATTACCGTATGGTAGGTGCGTACCGTTAAGCTTACTGTTCGGTACTTCTTGTGTATGAGTGCATGTGGATGCGAGACAACTACAAATGTATATCCCTGCGTTTGCGTGAGCGAGACAGCATTCTGGCGTGTGCGTTTACCGAATGACTTTGCTGTTTTGGGGCTGCTATAAACGCGTCCGAAACGCGTCCTCGGCCATAGCGTGTGACAATTTCTGTTTGATCACAATTTTCACATCTTTGTTTTTGTTTTTTTCCGTCTATTTTCAGCCTTCACGTCGTCTGTTCTGCGAGTGTGAGTGTGTGTGTGTCTGTGGGTCCGGCCGTCGATCAATTAAAATTCCACTGTGGCCGCAGACCGCTCAAGAATCAAATCGAATTAAACAAAAAATCAACTAATATTTTGGTATTCAAATATTCAAATTGTATTCGTATACCGCCAGCCCGGCCATTCATCGCCAGCCAGCGAGCGAGCGACTCTTTTGCGTTTGCATAAAATTTGAATTGTGATAAAAAAAAAAACAACCGAAATAAATCGAATACAAAATGCGAAGAAAAGAGGAATTATTTACATGCAAAATGAAGAAGTTTTTGTTGGAAATGCAAATGTGAAGAAGTGCCTTTTGGACGGGGTGTTCTGTGCGTTTTTCGCGTCGCGAGTGATAAATAATACGATTTGAAACGCAAATAAAAGGGAACGCGAAGGCGAAAACCCGAAAAGGAATACCAAAAAATCAAAAGAAAAGTAAAACAGTAAAACAAAAACTACAGCGAGTAAAAGAGCAACGAGAACGAGTGCATAGCGGCAGAAATTATAGCGAGGGGGGCGACAAGAGTAACCGTTAATATCATCCATAACCAGAGCAAAAGCTCCCGTTAAGCCCACTGAGAGAGCAAAGCGGGAGCAAAGCAAAGCAAAGCCACGGAAAAAGCTCCCACTGAGCCTACACAGCGACAAGCGGGAGCAATGCAAAGACATTTATCTTTATTGAGATCAACAATCTCAAGATCAGCAGCAACAATAAAGATAATAGAACACCATAAACCTTCGCATAAGCACGCCTAAGTAGTTCATTATAAAGTCGCCCACAATAGAAATGCAAATGCAGAAAAGTGCCTAAGAATATACAGAAGAAGAGCGAAAGAAGCAACAAAGCAAGAGCCACAAATGTTGATTAAATAATTTATTTATTTATATATATATTTACTTGTACACAAGTGAATATTTTAGCAAAGTAAATCCCCGCAAAGGAGGGTAAACATAAAACATATTTATTTACATACGAAAATCTCTCCCCTGATGTGGGAGCGAGAGAAACGAGTGCCTTAGTGTTCGCGCGCCCGTTCGTGTGTGCGTTCGTGTGTGTGTGCGTGTGTGTGTGAGTGAGAGCTGAGCAGAGAAGAGTATTTTGTGATATGAGTGGAAAATACCGCAGAGAGAAGACGCAGCAGAAGACGCAGCAGCAGCAGAATGCATCCAGCGGGGGAGAAAAGGGGCGGTCGCCCCAATGATAAATACACAGCGGAAGCCCTCGAGAGCATCAAGCAGGATCTAACACGATTCGAAGTACAAAACAATCAAAGAAATAATCAGGTAAGAAATCGATCAACTGGAATAAAAGTTCGTGGATGGATCTTCAAAGATCAGACCAGTGTGAAAGTGTCAAGTGAAAATTCTTATCAACTCCCAAGGAATTTCCATAGTGGTGACTCATCCAAAGAACCTCTCAATGCGTGCTGCTGTTTCCAAAGAGCAGCCGTAGAACATGTTAAAGCATTCAACCAACAACCATTTAGCCTGGTACTATGAACGCCGCCTCTCGACTCGGCGGGGATCATCTTGGATTAAAGTCCACTCGTTGCCAGCCTCGGGTTTTGTTCATTCGAGTCGAAGTTATGCCATTAACAATGCTTATCAAAACATTTTATAGCCCGCTCCCCTCCGCACTCCGTATGGTGCGCCAAGACAGACACAAAAGGAAAAATCACGACAACTAATAAAAACCTAACAAGTAGATGATAAAATGCAAGCCACAAACAGAATCCGAGAGCTAACAATACAGATTCATGTGGGTGGAATTTAAATGGAATTTGTGAGTGGAGGAATGGGAGATCCGAAAATTTGTATGCTGTTTCGGAGTACAGAAGCGATGCGGAATGGCAGAGAACTCCTAACAGATTCCTAGCAGCTCTACAGCTGAAAATACAGTAAAAACACTCAATACTATTACAAAATATAGGAAAGATCAGTGATTCATGATCTGCGATCTCATGATTTTTGTATAATTTGGCTGGACTTCCATCAAATTTGTGTGAATTCTGAATAGATCGTAGTCTCAATAAGTTGAAGATGTTCTATGAAGGATCAATAGTTATGTAGATCCATAGGAAAGATCAACAACCGATTGTTTCTAGGATTTCCATCTTAAATTTTTGCTAGTCTTAATTTTCTGATTGATCTTTTAACCGATCATGTCTGTGAAAACTGTGTGCCTTAGCGATCTTAGTCTTAGCAGTTTCTTAACCACAGAACTCGACAGACAGAATGGCGGCCATGAAGCCATGAGATGATTATGCCTTATAAATGATGTCTCATCCATCTATGCAGATCAGGAATATATATAGTAGCTGGTTCACTTTCAGCTGAAATACCCCTTGGAAATAGATTGAAATTTCTCTGGAAACTGGCACGAGCCATAGATTTTTCACCTGATAGAACAAGGTCAGTGGGAGTAGGAGGAGGAGGAGGTAGGTGGCAGGGTGAGTTGAACAAACAGAGAGAGTGGGAGAGCCACGAAATGAGCTAAAATTAAACGCAGAGAGGGGAGAGAGAGAGAGAGAGGAATGGGAATGAAATTAATGAACTGACAAACGAAATGCAATTGACCTTCTGCCTTCTGCGAGAATGAGTGGGAGGCTGGTGGCACCGACTGCTGCCAGACAGAGTGGTGTCCAGCAAGCCAGAGAGAAAGAGAGAGAGAGAGAAAGAGCGACGAGTGTGTGCGTACACGCGATCGCCCTGGATTCCATCCATTGACGTCACACCGAAAATCATCCAACAAAAAAGTGAGCCAAAAAGATTGGAAAGAACAGAAACAGATCGAATCGGATCAGAACTGAAGAAGCGATCGCTTGGGGGATAGCGGGATGAGTGGATTTTCTATTGATTTTAATGAAAAACCAGGGCGAAGAAGAGATGGAGAGAGAGCGAAAGAGAGGTCGGAGGCGATGACTAATGATCGGAATGATCTCGCACGATCCGCTGTAAATTTCAGCACCATCTCTGCAATTAGCCAAACAACTAGCAATAATCATTTATTAACTGTTCGGCTCGAACGGGTCTCTTCCTCCCTCCCTGTCTATCGGTGTCCCCATACTTCGATTCAGTGCGTTGCAACAGTTACAGTGCGTTTCAGGAGTGTAAGATATGTTTCTTTGGCTTTATATCGGGGTTTGGAGTTGTTTAAAAATGGTATTCATTCGAATACTTGCTGAAATGCACTGATAACTTGCTCAAATGGACTGACATCTTACATTAATCGATCATTGCTGGGCTCGAACTTATCGTTTTTCCAATCAGTTCTATAAATTCCCAAGAATTTAGGAATTACTGCATTTCTTCAAAAGCGATGGCTTTCATGGGAAAACTTTGATATATTTATCGAAGCATACTGCCAAATCATATCTGAAAAGAAGCTATCGATACCGAGTTATCTAAACATATCTTTCAGACTCGTTTATCGATAAATATAGATCGAGTATTGGCCCGACTTGTTCTCTTTTGGAGCTACATGTTGTAGAATCTGCTTTTGATCGTTTTAAATCTTCGATGCGATGGTTAGAGCGATAATCCCTATCAAAGTGGTACAATATCGGTATCGTCTTAGTATTTAATCATAGAAAATACCAACTCGCTCGATGCGAATGTTCGAGAGCCGCCATTTGCCACAGAGTATCAGCTGTGGGCCTTGTGGAACATTATTCATTGTTTCCTGAACAGACCCCTGAACATTAAAAAACGTGTAACCCATACGAAAACAGATATCATTTACATTCCCAAGCTCAAGCTGTTTTTGGATGGATTTCTCTACTCATAAGCCCATTTATCATCGTTAATTGTTTTGGGAAGTGTCTTTGATTCACTTTAGAAGCGATAATTGATTCACTTTTGATGATTCACATTCCATCAAAACGATTCCATTTTATGATAATTTATCCAATGGAAAACCTAATGAATGCTTCATTTCGATTCGTAATACTCGCAATTATGGAAAAACTTCACATTCCCGATGTGCGGAATGTTTTGGCCATAACTGATAACTAATTCAATTTGTTTGGCTTTTCGCTTTGGGCCATTAACATCGTCATCGTCGTCATTGCACTTCCATTAGAAGATATCGATCGCTGGCGGAATTCCTAAATATCTGAAACGGGCTGTAAAAGCAGGCAGGCGACAGGGGAGCCAGGGACGGGGGGAGGACATCATAAAAATTCTTAAATATTATCTGACGGGTCATCAATTAACAATTTTACGATCCACCACTTGCTGCCAGCTACTGTTTGCTGCGACTGTAAATTATCGCTGGATTCCCGACTGGACCCTGGCTCCAACTCCAACTCCGACTGCGACTCCGACTCTGAGGATCAGCCCCCAAAAGAATTCCACAAGACAGAGAGGAAGAGGCAGAAGCAGAGGCAGGCGAGAAGCAGAAGCAGAAGGAGATTTCTCTTAATCCAAGCGTTTGGGGCGGTGCTCAGGTTTTTGGCCATAAAAAAATATGTTTGTTGGGCGATGCAGGGGGGGCATGCAGGGGGGGGCATATGTGGATGTTGGCTAATTGTTATGACTTGGCCAGTTTTGGACAGGCCACAATTTAATGCTGCAATTGCCTGGCATTGGCCATGGTCGCTGCTGTCGCCTCTCTGGCTTTAGGTTTTCGGCCAACTTTCGCCCGATGTCTGGCTGCCTACACGCCTCTGCTTCTGCCTCTGGCGGCACAATGGACTGGCTAATTGGTCATGCTGAGCGGCTAAATACCAGAAACCCATAATCTGCTCATATATAGGCATCCCCCCCGGCCTCCTCCCCCCTCCCGTGCCGCAGTGCAGCCAACAGCTGTGTGGGCGCAGGGCGTATGTCAAAGCGATAAACGATTGAACGATAAATAAATACGGAATTTATGCACCGCCGCCACCCGATCGCCGATCAACACTTTTCAGCGGCCATGTCCACCGCCCACGCAAAACGTTCCGCCCTCCCCTCCCTCCCTGCCTCGATTTTGGCGGCATTTCGAAGGGGCGAGTGGGGGGTGGGGAGAGGGGAGCCGTCGCAGACATTCTGGCCGGGCTATAAATATCTGCACATCAATAATGGTCAACCCATGCACTGGGAGAAAAATATTCACTGTTTCCGAAAGAATTTTCACTTGATGGAAATGGTGTTCTATGCAGTGGAAGGTCTTTGGGGGTCGACATTTATTGATTCAGTGTGCATGTCTCCGTTTGAGGGACCAATCTGGAAATTTGCATTAAGGAACGATTTTTCTGGAACGAATCCCAAAACAAAGCAAAGTATTTTTTGAGCATACGATGTCCCGAAGATCAGTAGATATATATACAGAAATATATGATGGATCCGCAATTTCGAAGGTATTGAGCATCTTCTAATATTTGAGAGAGGATCATGCTCAGTATTGAGTTTCAAGTATGAGTTTTAAGAGAGAGGGGAGAGCTCTGCTTGACTCTGCTCTCTCTGGTGCTGCTTAAGCCGACTTCCTAGCAATACGAAGGCCTACGACGACAGCCTCTTGTTACCTCTCACTCCTATAATCCTCTCTGGGCGATGATCCATCCTCTCTCCCAAAACAGTTTGGGCATGAGAATAGGCAAATGACAAGAATAACGGATCATCAGAGGTGGCAAAGATCATACACTGAGATCAACCTGGTTCCCCCTTGTTTCTCCAAGTGTACCCCTGCCGAACCGAGCTGCGGCAGAAGTATGCGCAGAAATTAATTAAAATAACAAATGCCGATAATAAATAAAAAATCAAACGCAAAAAAGGCAACAAAATAAACAAGCGGCAAACGCCAACGCAGTGTGGCAGTCATCGGTGGCACGCAGCCATTACAATAAAAATTAAAATAATCCATAAATAAATTAGTAAACAAAGTGAGGAAAATGTGTGCGTTTGACCATCGATCCGGCGATCTCTCCGTCGATCCCCAAGCGACACCCAGAGACCATATGATCGGCGGTGACTCCTTTTTGGTCCGGTTATGGCCCGCCGCCGCGAACATGTAATCCCCAAACCCAATTTTAGATTTGGTGCGAATTCATCCATCTAATCGTCTATTTATATAAGAAGTGTGTGCGGCCAACAGTGGTTGGAAGAAGTATGCGATCGGAGGGGAAGGCAATTGCCAAAGAATGATGGGGATTCAATGGATTGAAGGATAGTTGTATATGGAACTGAAATCACTCACTCTAGAGGCCTTTGCTCTATCAATAATAGTGTTCGAAGGAAAGCCAGGTGTTCAAGGAGCCAAACGGCACAAATCTCAAAATTCGCATACTTCTCAACGCCACTGTAGGCCACTGTATCTGCTGTCTTTGAATCTTTTATGGGGGGGGGGACGGGGGGGACACGGACACGGACAGATTTTACATTTTCGAGCCAAAATGGAATTCCTTGGGGGGCAATTTTCGACTAATTTGCGCGATATTCGTGCGAAAAATTTGTTGAACCTGTCGTTGGGTTGCTTTCTTCTGCTTTCTCGCTTTCGCCTTCGCCTTCTCCTTTCATTAGTGTTTCTGCGGCTGGGCGCTCTGTTTTTAGCTATTTTCTTAGGAATTTTCACCTAAATATACGAATACATCGTATGCTATGCTCTCAGCCGACAAACATATGTACGCACATACATATATCGGACGAAGCAATCGCCCAAAAAAGAATGTTTTCTATATACACGAGTATCTGTGTGTGGGTTCTGTGTGTGTGTGTGTTCTGCCTCTAATAATAACAAAAGACAACAAGACAGACAAGCCCATACACACTCGCATGGAACACAAACACAAACAAACAGACAGACAGAATGTTTGGCCTATGCTTATGACTCCTGTAGTGCCTTTTGGTACATGGTATGGTATGGTGTGGCATGATCTGGTCCGATCAGTGCGAGATATTCCCAGTATTCACCCACATCTTGAAGAAATTTCTACAGTAGACAGTCTCTAGTGGGGACACTCGCTTAGTTCTACATGAAGTGCAATTCTAAATGAATCGATGTTTTATAGTTTTACTACTAATCAGATCTCTGATCTATCTTCTATCTATCGTCTATCGATCTCTATTCCTATTTCATCAGTAGTTCATTTTATCAAGTGCTCACTGTGGCCACATTTTACACAAATATTTGCCCCTTGCCAAGAATTTCGATTTTTGATGTATTTTGTTGGCGTTTGTTGGGATTTTTTGATAAATACCAAACGTACTGCTTCCCTCTCTCTCGCTCGCTCGCAGCACTCTCTCTCTCCCTATCGTCTCTATATAGTTCTTCGATCTGTAGCAGACGGTAGATATGTACATATGTGCAATTCGGTCAAGGTTGCATCATTCACATCTTCTTGGGGGGAAGGAATGGGCTGGGAGGGTGTGCTGTTTTGTGTAATCTGTAAATTCCTTTGACCTTGCCCACCCGGTAATCGCTTGGCCAATTGCAACCAATTGCCAATCGCCAGAACCGCAAAGAAGGCGCTTAAGTGGATTAACGAAAGTGTTGGACAAGTCCCGCCCCCTGGCGCCCACCGCGAGACAAATCCAATTTATTTTATTTGGGAATTTAGCGGAATGCAAATTTCGCGTAGGCGACACTTTTTTCCCCCTTTTGTTGCTCGCTGCCTGCATTTGTTGGCATTTGTTGATAAAGTGTGCCCATTGGCTTTTGCTAATTTGCCGTAAATTGGCTTGCTTGTAAGACGATAGTGGGGGAGGGAGAGGGAGAGAGAGAGAGGGGGGGACGAACAGAAAGTCTGCTGGGGGTCTTCTTATTCTTTATTGGGTTTCGCGTCCTTGGTTTCAATTCGAAGCATATTTAACGCTTGATACGAAAATGCATGTGAAATGGAGGGTAGCAGGGGTATTTTGTGCCCAGCTTTGTACAGGGTATAGTAGTACAGTCACGTATGTTTGTAAGAGTTCAACTACAGTTTCCAGCTGGTGTTTAGAGAAGAAAAACACATCCACTCCAGCTCATGTAGGGTATCCAAAAGTCAACATCCGTTAGGCAGCCGCAGTTACTGGAATGGGTAAACGGTGTAGGAAAGCGAGGGAGGGAGAGAGAGAGAGGTAAAGTCATAAAATCGAGGATCAGATCAGTCACAAAAGGGCAAAAGCAGATTGAAGAAGTTCAAGAAGAAGAGGCATCAAAAGAACGCGTAAAACTGGTAGCAGCAGAGCGCTGGCAGAGCCAGAGGTAGCGACAACAACAGCAACGCATATGCGAAGGAAACAAGAACAAGGCACACACGCACACACGACACAACACAACACACCATACGCATACACAATCAAAGCCGAAGGTTGCCCTTGCCTGGCCTTGCATCTCGCTCGCTCTGACGTTCGTTTGGGCTTCCACTTGGCGCATCTGGCAGGCGCTGTCGCAGTCGCAGTCGCAGCCGGCGATGGCTTGTTCCTCTCTTTGCTCTGCTCTGCTCTCTCTTGCTTGCAGGCATGTCCAGGGTATGTTTCGTGCGAAGGTGAGACCCGTTGCATTCTAGACTTGCACGTGCATGCGTATGCGTATGCATGTGCCAGACTGGCCTACCTTTTATTTAATATACCCTGGGCTTGCGCCTGCCTTCCTTTCGTTTCATTTCGTTCGCTCGCTCTCGCTCTCTCCCGCTGTGTGGTGTGTGCGCCGCCTGACTTTTAGGAATTTCTCGACGATACGACGGCAAGAATTTGATTTCAATGAGTTTTCGGTCGCTTCGCGCTGGTGTTTCTTCGGCCTTTTGTTTTAGGTGCTGCTTCTTTGCTTATTCCTTTTGCTTTTGCCTTTGATTTGGTTTTGTTTTGTTTTGTATGCGTCTCTCTTTTGTTTAGTTTTTGATATTCACACACACACACACGCTCATGCAAGTCGGGAAGGTGCAGGAATGTTGATCAGCAGAGCAGAGGCGTAGCCCCCTAGGGGTGATGGGGGTCAAATTTTTAGTATTTAAATATTTAAGGATCTAAGGATTTGATTGAAACTTATTCGAGCACTCTTCGTTGTTCATCCTTTGCAGAATTACACAGCTCTGCGATACACAGCCACCAATGGACGCAATGATGCACTTACTCCGGACTATCATCATGTCAAGCCGCCCATGGAGCCACCGTCGTCGGCGTCCCCGTCGCCGGATGTGGTCATCCCCCCGCCACCCGCCATCGTAGGCGGCCAGCCCGTGGTGGGCGTTGGTGTGGGCGTGGCCCTGCAGACGAACGGACACGTGCCAAAGATGATGAACCCCCTGATCCCCACGAAGCTGATTCGCAAGCCGAGCATCGAGCGGGACACCCCCAGCCACTACCTGCGCTGCAGCCCGGCCCTGGACTCGGGCGCCGGCAGCTCCCGGTCCGACAGCCCGCACTCCCACTCCCACCAGGGCCTCGGCGGAGGAGGAGGCGGCGGCGGGGGTGGCAGTCGGGCCAGCACCACGGGTCCGTACTCCCCGTCGCCGAGCAGCTTCAGCGATGCGGCTCCCCCGGCGCCGCCACCACGGAATCCGACGGCCTCCAGCTCGGCCACGCCCCCTCCGCCACCGCCCACGAGCCAGGCGTACGTGAAGCGAAGGTCGCCGGCGCTGAACCGCCCGCCGGCGATAGCCCCACCGCCAGGAGCGCCCGGGACACGCGGCACCTCGCCGGTCATCCCGCAGAACGGGCTGAAGACGCAGCAGCAGCTCTCGCAGCAGATGAAGGTGCTCAACATGTACCCCGGCGGAGGCAACGGCGCCGCGGTGGAGCCCCCGCCGCCGTATCTCATCAACACGGTGGTGGTGACCAGCAGCCAGCCCCCGCCGCCGCCCAGCTACACGGCCTCGATGCAGTCCCGCCAGTCGCCGACGCAGTCGCAGCAGTCGGACTACCGCAAGTCCCCCAGCAGCGGCATCTACTCGGCCACGTCGGCGGGATCGCCCAGTCCCATCACCGTGAGCAACAGCAGCGGCATCCTGCCACCCCCGCCCGTCCCCGCGGGGTCCGTGGGCCTGGCCAAGCCCCAGCCGAGGGCGTACCAGGCGCGCACCCAGCAGCCCATCATCATGCAGAGCGTGAAGAGCACGCAGGTGCAGAAGCCGGTGCTTCAGACGGCAGTGGCGCCCCAGTCGCCGGTCAGTGCCTCCGCCAGCAACAGTCCGGTGCACGTCATGGCCGCCCCGCCTTCCTACCCCCAGAAGTCGCCGGCGGTGGTACAGCAGCAGCAGCAGGCAGCGGCAGCCGCCGCCCATCAGCACTCGCCGCTCCTGGTGGTCCCGAACACGGGGTCCGTGGTGGTGGGATCGTCCGCCGTGAAGCCACCCACGCCCACAACGCCGCCGCTGATGGGATCCGCTCTCAACGGGTCCGTGATCGTCAAGCCCGCCTGCATGGAGCCCCCCTCCTATGCCAAGAGCATGCAGGCCAAGGCTGCCATTGTGCATCCGCAGCAGGTCCAGGTGCAACAGCAACAACAGCAGCAACAGCAGCAGCAGCTCCAGGCACTGAGAGCACTCCAGGCTCAAGCACAGGCACAGCAGGTAAGGGTATCGGTATTTATCGAGATGTTTGATCATTGAATGATCCTTTTTTCCCCTCAGGCGCAGGCACAACAGCAGCAGCAGCAACAACAACAACAACAGCAGCAGCAGCAACAGCAGAAGGCAACCCTGGCGAGCAATGGCAATCCTGGCAGACAGCTTCCACCCCCACCCCCCTACCAGAGCAACAACAACAACGACAGTAAACCCGCCAGCAACAACAACAACAACATTCAGATCACAAACAGCAACCTTGCCACCACCCCGCCAATACCGCCCGCCAAGTACAGCGGAGCGGGAGGAGCTGGGGCGGGAGCCAACAGTTCGGGCGGAAGCAATGGCTCCACATCGACAGCGTCCTCTTCGGGAGCAAAGGCCGCCGCTGCCGCCGCCGCCGCCTGCAAGAAGATCAAGCACGCATCGCCGATACCCGAGCGGAAGATCTCCAAGGAGAAGGAGGAGGAGCGGAAGGAGGGGCGCATGCGGCAGTACTCGCCGCAGGCCTTCAAGTTCTTCATGGAGCAGCACATCGAGAACGTGATCAAGTCGTACCGCCAGCGCACCTACCGCAAGAACCAGCTGGAGAAGGAGATGCTGAAGGTGGGGCTGCCGGACGAGACGCAGGTCGAGATGCGGAAGATGCTCAACCAGAAGGAGAGCAACTACATCCGCCTCAAGCGGGCCAAGATGGACAAGAGCATGTTCGTGAAGATCAAGCCGATCGGCGTCGGTGCCTTTGGGGAGGTGACGCTCGTCCGCAAGATCGACACCTCCAACCATCTGTACGCCATGAAGACGCTCCGCAAGGCCGACGTCCTCAAGCGCAACCAAGTGGCGCATGTGAAAGCCGAACGTGATATCTTGGCGGAGGCCGACAACAACTGGGTCGTGAAGCTCTACTATAGTTTTCAGGATAAGGATAATTTATACTTTGTGATGGACTACATACCCGGTAAGGCCGTCCCGTCCCTCCCATGTATATCTATCCACCTCTAACCTGTCGTCTCTTCAGGTGGCGATCTCATGTCGCTGCTGATCAAGCTGGGCATCTTCGAGGAGGAGCTGGCCCGTTTCTACATAGCGGAAGTCACCTGCGCCGTGGACAGTGTACACAAAATGGGCTTCATTCATAGGTAATACCCCCTGGCATAGTTCTGCGTCAACTAAGGGATTGGTAGTGTCCCGTCCAGAGAGTCCAGTCTATGTCCAAGCGAAACGCTGGATCTAATCTGTTCCATCTTATTTCTGACTCAATTTGATAGCACAATTTGTTCGATATCTGAAATCATTTAATCATTTAATTATGTGTTCAATTACTGCCTCCATTCGATATGATTTTGTACTCGATATGAAATATGTACCCCGAACATCTTATCTATTGAATCCCTAATTGTTTTACCCTTATCTGATACAGACGTTCTATAACTTGACTTTTTCTACGAATATGTAGGTGTTTTTGAATGCAAGGTTATCCTATTCTAATCCATAGGCTATGGACTAGAGCCCATCCATAATTGAGAACAGAACCCATATAAAATTACAATATACTGATCATAATCTTAAGAAACAGTAGCTGTAATAACTATCCTTGAACCGAATACTGAAGTCCAATCTTCTGAAAACAGTCTCTTAGAGACAATCGCAGCCATTCCAACAGATAGTCTGACTATAACTGGTCGTATTCGAGATGTGATTGCACCTTTTTGATAGCTGATGATAGTTTTCTATACATTTACTCAATGTTCAGATCTTTATATATATATTTCCCGATCTCCTTCTTGCAGAGACATCAAGCCTGACAACATACTCATCGACAGTGTCGGACACATAAAACTCACCGATTTCGGCCTTTGCACGGGATTCCGATGGACGCATAACTCAAAGTACTATCAGGAGAATGGTAAGGCAAAGGAAGGCAGAGCAGAAAGAGAGCTCTTCTAATCAACTGCACCCCCCATAGGCAATCACTCGCGTCAGGACTCGATGGAACCCTGGGAGGATTACTCGGAGAATGGACCCAAACCCACTGTGCTGGAGCGGTAAGTCCATGAATTGCATCCCCCTTTGATTATTCTTTAATCTGGAAATCCCTGTGATCCCATAGACGACGGATGCGCGATCACCAAAGAGTTTTGGCCCACTCGCTGGTGGGGACACCGAACTACATAGCGCCCGAGGTGCTGGAGCGGAGCGGCTACACGCAGCTGTGCGACTACTGGAGCGTCGGAGTGATTCTCTACGAGATGCTGGTGGGGCAGCCGCCCTTCCTGGCCAACACCCCACTGGAGACGCAACAGAAGGTGGAACAAACGATTGATATTTCGCTGAATGATGGGTTTACCTAACGATTTTGGTCCACTTTGCAGGTCATAAACTGGGAAAAAACGTTGCATATACCGCCGCAGGCGGAACTCTCGCGGGAGGCCACCGATCTGATCCGGCGGCTCTGTGCGTCGGCGGACAAGCGGCTGGGCAAGAGCGTGGACGAGGTGAAGAGCCATGACTTCTTCAAGGGCATCGATTTTGCGGACATGCGGAAGCAGAAGGCGCCCTTCATACCCGAGATCAAGCATCCCACGGACACGTCCAACTTCGATCCGGTCGATCCGGACAAGCTGCGCTCTAACGACTCGAACATGAGCAGCGGCGACGACATCGATCAGAACGACAGGCCATTCCATGGATTTTTCGAATTTACCTTTAGGAGATTCTTCGACGACAAGCAGCAGCCGGATATGACGGACGATCAGGCGCCGGTCTACGTTTGAATCCCGAATACCGAACCCCGAACCCACCACCCCCCAATCAATTGTTAGTCAAATAGTCACAAAGGAGAGTCCGCTGTGTGACGACCAGCCCACAGGAGAATGAAACTATATAGATTATATAATTTATAGGAGAAAAAGAGAAGAGAGAAGAGAAATACAAATATATCATATGCTTGAGTGCATGAACTGAATAAATTTAAAGAGAAAAAACTAAAAAAGAAACGAGAGGCGAGAAGCGAGCAACGAGAGGGAAGCGAGAACGAGTCATAACTTTGGAATACACTTTCTAAACTACAGATATCTATGGTACATATCCACAATCTGCAGTCTACTAAGCGTCGTGCATTAACCTGAAAGAATCGGACCAATTTCTGGTGCTCAAACAAAAGAATGCCTTAAAACGAGTACTCTACCCTCTACACACACTGAGCGAAGCGAATTTACCTAACCCCAATCCACTCTACAGCCCGAGACCAGGGGACCAGGCGACCAATCGATGGATGGCCACTAATACAGCAGGCTGGTTAGTCCAGGCCATCATCCACCGGAGCAGAGATTCAGATTCGGATTTAGGATGGACACGGAACATCATGTCATCGATTGGCGACCATAAGTTGAGCGATAGCGATATAAGCGGGTCTTATAAGCCTAATCTAATCTAACAGAACCAGAACCACACCACTCTGCGCTATTCTATCTATGAACCCACACCCATCTTTGTCACTGCTCATTATTGAATTGTCTTCGAACTTGTGTCCAACAATCCCCACAAAAACAAGAAAAGAACAAACTTTATATCTATATCTATGTTATACGTATATACTGTATCTGTATCTATATCTATAGCAATGTTAGACCAACTTGTTGAATGCCAAATCAAATTGTTTAAATGAGAATGAAAGTAGAAGAAGAATTCAACACAGAACGAGGAACGAGGAACGAGAACGGAACGGAATGGAATGGAAGAGCAGGCGTTATTGTAATATTGTAAAGCAAACTACATTTTAATCCTTATGCCTAGTTACACATTATACATATACATATATCTGTAGTATATAGTAGGTACATGTATGTATATGCAATACATTTTTATTTATGCTAAAGTTGTGTACCGCGTAAGATGTTTTTTAGTTTATAGAACAACCAACCGCCTAACCATAATCTAGTTTAATTTCCTAACACTTAAGGCGCGGTGTGCATCAGTTTTTTTTGGTTTGTTTGTCGTATATTTTGGCGTTGCCCTGCCCTGAAGCATGCAGTGCAGTGTAGGGCGTTTCCCCGTTCAAATTAGCCTCAGTTTGTGTGTGCGTGTGTTTTTTATATGATTACCCATATAGTATATATATATTGTATCAATCTAATTATGTATAGTACGAATACGTAGCATATAGTATATTAAATGTGAGACGAGGGACGAGAGGATCCAATCGAGCTAATTGAAGGGGAGAATACAAACCAACTCTGTGTGTGCCTTGGCCAATTAGTTTACTAAAACAAATTAATAAATGCAAAACAACAAATTTATACAAACAAGCGTTTCGGAAGTTGTTTTTTTTTAAGAGGCTACATGGGAGATGAGCACTATCTGCTCTTCAATATGCAATTATCGTTAAAGAATCGGAAATCGTTCTATACTTCAACGTTGTTCCGTACCAATGCTTGTACCATTTACCAACAATTATCCAATACCTGATCCATCTTCTAGATCCTTTTTTTGAGGCACCTCTGGACACGTCTACCGTTGCGACAGTTTATTCAAAATAATGTAACCCTAAATGAACCACCACTAAACTTAAATAGTTTTAAAACCAGGCACTTTTTCGGCAATCGATCGGTAAGTCTCTACCGCCGAAAGCTCCAGCCAGCTCCAGCTCAAGGAATGATCTAGGAGCTCAGGATATTTTCGAAATAGTGCTGCCACAAAACAAACCCTTAAACTGCTCGAGTCGTACCTCTAAAAAAGTCTTCGCCGTGAGATGTGGTCTCACATGATCACATAATCGAAGCTGGAGTGCCCTAGCGGATACTCCTCTTGAATATTTTTCTTCGTCCATAAATATCGAATGTGCATAATCGAAGGCACACGAACTCCGTATCCTATTTTGAGTAACTTGGTGTTTGGTGATTCGAAGTGATCCGAATCCGACTGAAGTTAGGATTCGTAATGATCGAACGCATTAGCTACTATTTTATGAATACTGTGGGTTCATGCAGGGCTCTAGTATGCATATTCCTGATCGGCATCCATTACAGGGTCGATATAGCAATGTCTGGTCTGTAGGTCTCAGAGAACCTCTATGAACTTTTGAAAATGTGGATATTTTTTTTGGAATATCTGTACGAGTATGGCTTGGGTAATTCTGAGACCTGTTTAGAGTCGTAAAGCAGCTCCATTTCTATCTAAAAATGTATTCCAAAACCACCCGAAAATAAGAAATCATTTGTTTTAAATTTTAATAATTTCATTTTTTTGTTTTTTGTGTTTTTTTTTTGTATTTTGGTGTTTATTATTTTCACATTGTAAATTTAATAATTATAATAATTGTTTTTGTAAATTTATCAAGACAAAAAGGTTTTATTCATTTATATGAATGCGTGTTTTTATCCATTGAATCATTGAATCGTTCGTTTGTTTTGTTTTGTTTTCTTTTCTTACTTTGATTAAAATACATTTATGCGTAATATTTGAAATATAAGTTATCTGAATCGTTATCTCTCTCTCTCTGTCTCTCTCTTTTAGTGTTTCTTTTGGGGGCTGGGGGTTTCTTTTAGCGGGTGTTCTCTGTAGAGACAAAACATTTGATGCTGAGGCTTGGCTTTCGCTTAATTTAGGGATCGCTCTATTGTTGAACATAAGAATTAAACAAATAATACATTCCTGCGCATATATCCTAAATATATATATACTATATCTGTGGCTTATTTACATAAAGAGTGTTTGTGTGTGAGGGTGTGGGTTAAACAGCTTTAACAGAGAGTGTTCTTTGGGGTAGTAGAAAACAAGGTAGTAGTTTGGAACATATAGGTATATATAGTAAAAACGATGCAAGGCTCTCGATCCTTTCCATTAAGTGTTTATCCTTCATCCATTATCCATTATCCACTATCCATTATCCTTTAAATAACTAACAATCGTCGTGTGTGTTTGTGTATCTCATATAAGGCCCTAGAGTGCAAATATCCATCGACTCCCATCACAAACCACAAAATATTTGCGCTTAAAAGTAGGTTTTTCTTTTTTTAAGTTAACATTTTGTTCTTATTAAGGAGGGGGGCGGGGGCTTTAACTAGGCTAAGTATTCGTTCATTGGTAGTAATAGTAATTATTGTTAAATTTATGCTAAAACTCTTGCGGGCTGTGTTTTCTTTTCCGAAATCTGCGCGTTGTTTGGTTTTTGGTTTTTTTTTGGATTCTCTAGCTTTTTGTTTTGGCGAAATAATTTACAAAAAATATATGTACTATATATACACATACACATATACATATATATACCGTTCGATCCTGCCACCGATCGTTGCTTCAGTTAAAATACAAATATATAAAAATTAATTAAGTATTAAATGCATTTTTTTTTTTGTGTGAGTTTCTCTGGTTCTCTTCTCGTTTTTTTTTGTTCTTTTGGGGCCGGGGGTCTGTGGAAAAGCAAGAAAATCCTTGGACAAAGAAAATGTTCGTTGTTTGGGAAACCTTTTGTGTACAAATATGTATTTTTGTTGGATTAAATATAGATTTAAAGAATTATAGTTTTTTTTGCGGAGGCGCGTGGAAAGGCTGATGTGGAAAACGATTAGAATTGAAGTTCAAGTTTGAGCTAGAATCGAAAGCATTATCTTTTACATTATATACTCGTAAATTTATTGTCATGGTAAACACTTGTTTTTTGTTTTCTTTTGATAGTTAATAGTATTTTGGTTTTTCTTGGAATTTTCCTACTACTTTTCTGCGAGACTTTTCCAAAAGGGTTTCCTTTTCTTTTTTACATGCTAACGTTTCTTTTTGTTTTTGTTTTTATTTTTTAATTTGTTAATTGTTAAATAATCTTTAATAAGGCCAAATTAAGTTTTTGTTTTCGTTTAACTTTAGTTTTAGGTTTAGTTTTAGTTGTAGGCTTAGGTTCGTATATATATTGAATGTTAGTTGTGGTTTAGTTTAGAGTTAGCTTTAGTTTTAGTGGGGTGTTCTTCTTCTTTAGCAGCAGCCCGGCAGAAGGCCTAAATGCATGAGGCGGCCCTTCAGGGAGTCCCCGCATCGAGTGTGCGCGTGGGGGTCCTCGCCCTTGGCCGAATGGAATGATCTAGTAGGTGTGTTCTCTCTCTCTCTATCGATGATTCGAGCGGGTAGGGGTGGGGTTTTGGGGTAGGGCTAGAAGCGTAGCTCGGGGGGGTTAAGTAAAAGAGCTTGAAACGCGCTGCAAGCGGTGGGTTTTCCATCTGAAGAGGGGGCGGGCGGGTCTTTAATACAGTTTACAGGGAGGGCTAATACTTTTGAATCCTCGGGGTGTGGTATGGTATTGTCTGCGGTTAATAATCTGTTTGTTTGGTCCGGAAGTTGTGTGTTCTTTGAGGAATTTCATGCAAATGGTAACCCATCCTGGCTCGAACGCTTAAAAATAAACGATATACACATATGCATATCGATGTAAACTATAAGAAATAAACATTCATTCCATCGAGGAGTGGAACCTTAATTATTTCTGAGTATTCTGCAGCACTTGGTACTGGCCGGGGGCGGCGGGTGGGGCGTGTAAATTATACATAAATCTAATGTAAAAAAATATAGATACACTCTATATATCCATGGGGGAACGGCCAAAACTGGCCGCGACTTAGGCGCTAAACTAAAAACAAATTGTGTGTTAAACTAAGCGAATACTAAAAACAAAATGGATGCAACATTGTAAAAAATAATAATAAATTCGCTCCAACGAAAGGTTTCCTCCTCTTCGATCCGATCATGTTCTTTTCGTTCCCTTCCTTCCTCCTCTTCCTCTTCTTCTTCTCGTTTATATTGCTATAAAAAATATCTCATCTATCGCTCTGTCTCTGTCTAGGGTGCACTCTATCTCCTTCTACGTGTTCCTGCACATTTTTGAGATTTCTGTTTTGTTTTTCTTTTCTTAAGTACAGCTGTAAGTGCACTGTTAACGACCACTGTTATCGTTTACATTTAGCGGGGACACGCACCCGTCGCGACCGCCGCTACCATTCGCGACCAGCAAAGACACGCACCACGGCCCTAGTGGAGCAACATTTTGGTATTGAAGAAATCAAAGGCGGGACCACCGCCGTGGGACGGAGCTGCCGAGGGCGGCGTGGGTGGTGCGGCGAACCGCACATTTCCCGCCCCCGATGGTGGGGCTGGGGGCGGCGGAGGCGGCAGCAGGCCGGCGTGGTGAAAGAACTGCGGTGGCGGCTGTCCAAATCCTGCGCCCGAAAGCAGAGGTGGTGGCGGCGCCGTGGGACGATGTTGTTGCTGCTGTTGTTGTTGTTGATTGGATGGCGGTGGCAGCATCACTCCAGCACCAGGCACGGACGGTGGCCAGGAGAGACGCTGCTGCTGCTGGTGCTGTTGGTGTTGGTGCATCCTCTGCTGCTGCTGCTGGAAGGCGGCCATGGCCGCCAGCGGATGCGGATGAGGATGAGGGTGCTGGTGCTGATGCTGGAGTGGATGTGCATGCGGATGCGGCGGGTAAGTGCTGCTGCTGGCCTGGGATCGGGCGGCGGCTGACTGGCCGCGACCACGGCGACCGCTGGGCGCCGGTGGCCCCGTTCCCGAGGCGGCTGCTGAGGCGCAGGTGGGCGGCACTGAGGTGTCGCTTACCTATTCCCTGTACGGCTTGCAGTAGGAGTAGCGGTGGTTCATGTGCTGGCTGTAGCTCCCCGAATGCGAGAAGCGCTTCAGGCACTTGGAGCACTGGAAGGGCTTCTCCCCGCTGTGCAGCCGCTTGTGCTCCGTCAGGTGGTGCTTGTGCTTGAAGGCCTTCGGGCAGTCCATGCACTGGTAGGGTCGTTGACCTACAGACAGAAAAGGGTTAGTCCGGCGATCAGTGGGTGATCTCTCGCGGGGGAGTACTCACCGGAATGCTCGTACTTGTGCCTCGCCAGGGAGCTCTGCTTGGCGAACGCCTTGTCGCACTGGTCGCAGACGAAGGGCAGATCCGGATCGCCGGCATGCCCGTGGGTCTCGGCCTTGCCGCGACGGGGCTTGGGGGGCATCAGGCCGTTGCCGAAGTCGTCCTCGTGGGAGATGCGCGAGTCGTCGTCCCGCCAGGAGCGCTTCTCGGAGCCGCCCGGACTGAGGCTGGTGCCGCGGAAGTCGGGCATCTTAATACTGTTCATCAGGGGATTGGGGGCGTACTCGCCGCCAGGGCGCATCTGGAAGAGGGCCTCCATGGGGAGCCGCTGCATGGGGAGCATGTACTGGAGTCCGGGGAACGCTTGGCCGCCTCGCGGCGTCGAGCAGTGCTGCGCGGGCGTGACCTCGAGCTGGCTGGGCGGCGATGGAGGCGGACCACCAAAGGGCCAGAGGGCTGCCGCAGCGGCGGCTGCAACTGCCGAGGACTGCTGCAGAGAGGCGCCCGACGAGGGCGACAGCGAGGCTGGCGACATGGAGGCCGAGCTGGAGAACTTGCGGCTCAGGTTGATGGCCTCCTGGAAGTCGGCGGGGCCTGGCTGTCCGGCAGCCTGCTGCTGGGGCAAGCCGTACGCGGCGGAGTGGTCGCTCTTGGGCGTCAGGGAGTCGCGCTTCACGGACAGATCCAGGGGCTGATCCTCGGTTGTGGGACGGCTGGCCACTGGGGTGGTGGGCACTTCATTGGCGGCAGGAGCTGCCGAGTGGACACTGGCATAGCTCTGCATCTTGCGCTCGCGGGACCGATTGTTCTGGAACCAGACCTGGACCACGCGCGGATCCAGCTGGAGGCGGGCCGCAATCATCCGGAACTCGTCGCGACTCGGCCGCGCATTGAGGGCGTAGTGCTGCTTCAGCTGCTGCTGCTGCTCCTCGTTGATGGCCGTGCGCACGCGCACCTTGCGCTCGTTGCTGTCCGGACGCGGCTCCGTGTCGTTGTCGTTCTCGCGCTCCTCCTCCTCATCGTCATCCTCGCTGGCAGAGGGCAGGGCAAAGGACGCCTGCTGGTGGTGCTGCTGCTGCTGAAGCTGTTGGTGGTGCTGTTGCTGCTGCTGCTGCTGGTGGTAGTGCTGCTCCAGCTCCTCCTTGATCAGGCCGCAGAGGACCTTCTCGTGCTGCACCAGCTCCGTGTGGTGGTTGAACTGCTTGTCGCAGCGGCTGCACCGCAGCTCGGCGGGTGTGTCCCCCCTGGGGGAGGAGGCAGAGGCTTCGGGCTGAGCCGATGCCGTTGCCTGATCCTCCTCCACGGAACGGGGCTCCTCCTGCTCCTGCTTGAAGGACTTGGGCGAGGGCGGTGCACTCTCCGGGAGTGGGGTGGGCTCGCGGCTGGGCTCCTGCTTGATGGGCGCAGTGGCCATGACGACGACGGGTTCGATCTCCTCTGGCATGGTTTGGGGGCTCGCCTGTGGCACCATACGCTCCTTGGCCTCAGCCTCGTCGATGTCCATCACCAGCTTGGGCTCCTCCGGCGTCTCAGGCTCTTCGTGCTGCTCCTGCTCGTCGCGTTCCTCGCGTTGCTGCTGCTGTTGTTGCTGCTGCTGCTGTCCGGCGGCCGTCAGCTCCAGGAGCCGCTGTATGCTGTAGGGATGGACGCGGGGATCCAGAGCCGCTGCCATGAAGGGATTGGGGAAGGCCAGCAGGGCCGCATTCATGTAGTTGGGATAGAACGGCGGAGGAGCTCCATTCGGGGCCGCGGCCTGCGCCTGTGCCTCGCCGGCAAAGTAGATCATGGGATTGGGCAGCGGAGGCAGGGACTGTTGGTCGGACATCTTTCCGGCGCCGTTCTTGTGGCCCTGCAGGATCGTGGGCGAGCGTCGGGGCCCGCCGCCAGGACTCTTCTCCAGGCGCTTGAGCAGCGCCCGGTTGTTGTTCAGCTTGAGGCCCATGCTGATGCACTTCTTGGAGGTCATGTGGGAGGAGAAGCTGCCGGAGTGCGAGAACCGCTTGCCGCAGTTGTCGCAGCCGAAGGGCTTCTCGCCGGAATGGATGCGCACATGCTCCTTCAGGTGGTGCTTGAACTTGAAGGCCTTGTCGCACTCCTTGCACTTGAATTTGCGCAGCAGCGCCGACTCGTCGTGGCTGATCATGTGTCGCTGCAGGCGGTACACATTCGCGAAGGCTTTGTGGCAGATTCGGCAAGTCTGCAAAAGGCAAGAGTTAGAGGGAGATGGTTATAGTGTACATATGTACATATGTGTATTTTGTGGTTTAATACAAGGTGAGACATGTCCTAAGATCCGCTCTGTCGATGGCGTCAAACTAATTTCAAGAGCGGCGAGAGCTTTTCTTTCACCTCGTATGAGCAAACTTGAATCCTCTCTTTTAGCAACAAGGTAGATTTGTACAAGGTACGGCACGGCCGAAGACAGCTCTCTCTCAAGCCTCACTCTTGTAGAAATCTACCTTTTCTTAAACTATTCCTTGCCTGTTTCCCCGCATTTGTAACCCTTTTGAAAACCATCTCGGTGGTCGGTGACGCCGCCGCAAAACCAGCCACCGATGTAATTTTTTGTTGTTGTGTTTCTGCTCTATTTAGAGGCCACATACACACGCACACACATGCAGAACGAAGACACAGAGAGCGAAAGAGAAACGAACACCAACGCACAGGTAATAAAAACTGTTTAAAACAACAAATGTATTTATTTGCTTGATATTTAACGGGTTTCTAATTTGTTTCAAGGCAAAGCCAGAGACGCAAACACACAAATCAGATATCAAAAGGCAGCCACAGCAGCCCGCGCGCGTTTGCTTGTGGCAGGAGTCGTAAATGCGATATTTTGTGATATTTTTTGACCCGCGAAAGACTATAAAACGAGGGAAATAATGCAAAAAACGACTTCAATCAAACAGAAATTCGTGCGCGCACAGCGCGAAACGAGAACGAAATGAAATCGAAATGAGAGCCAGTGCGCGAGTGACAGGGACAACAGCACAAAGCAGTGCGTAACGCTCCTCGTCGGAGGCGAAGGTTGAGGTAAGGTGGAGTAATAACATGAAACACAAGCGAAAGGTGGATAAGAAGATAAACTACGAAAATACCCCACGCGAGCGTGAGAGAGCGAGAGAGCAGGCGAAGTACCGCAAGAATGCAAGCTGCGCTCAGCTGCTGCTGCTGCGTCTGCTGCGGAGGAAAGGGTGGAAGCAGGGAATAAATACGCGACAAAGAAAACATTAACAAAAGTGTGTGGAAATAAACAAAAGTGAAATCAAATCAAATCAAATAAAAATGTTTCAACAGCTGATGCAAATCAAATGCTTTTTGTTTGTGCTTTGTGTTTGATTTGTTTGGCTACGAATTGAACTCGTCAGAAATGCAGCCGCGTTGCATCTGCCTTCCGTCTCCCGCCCAAAGGTGGAGCCTACGGAAACAGGGCGTGTGTTTGTGTGCGTGAAAGGGAAAGTGGAGCCGCCTCATGGTGCTGGGGGGTGGCGCATCCTCCTCCACTTAGCCGCTGCGTTGAAAGATTTGCGGCACTTTGCGGACATATGGCAACACGTGTTGTTCTCCCGCTCTCACTCTCCCATCGTGCGCCTGTTTTGTTTACCGTTAAGCCAATGAACTTTCCCACCCATCCATTGCTCACCTTTGCTGCTTTTCAATATTTTCCATATTTTCTCTCATCAAAATATTTATTATTTTGTTACAAAGTTCACGACATTGTCGATTGTACACACTCAGCGTCCATATTATTTGGACGCTGACTGTGCACAGGCCTGGCCTTTGTCTTTGCAAACACAATTTCGGACTTTGGCTCGACGCGGGGTTACTCAGCGCCGAGCTTTGGCATGAATTTCAATTAACGGGCCTCGCGGCCAGCCTATTAGTCATAATCATCAATTTACACTCGAGATGAGATCAGAACGCCCCTCTTCAGTGGGTCCACATGGTCCACCGTGGACCATCCAAAAACTATCCCCACCTAATTAGTTTGTACATTAACGTGACACTGTGTTTATTTGTTCAGCAAGTGGAAAAAAATAATACATTTATACGCCCATAAAGCGTGCATAGGCTGCGCGGGGCCCTGGGGCCTAAATTGTGTGTTCGTGTTTGTGTTTGTGCTGTGTGTTAAAAAACAACGGAAAATGGTTTTCCCTGAATGGGATTTTTCATTTGAGTGAAATGTGAGCGGCGCCGGCTGTGCAGGAGGCTGGAGGCTGGAGGGCGGGCCCTGTGCTGCGCTAATGCTGAATGGCCGGAAAAGCAACAAAAATTTCCGTTTCCTTTGTTATTTTACCTGGTTTTCATTCATTTTAATGTTTCTCTTTGACTGCTTTTTGACGTCACGTCACACACTCTTTCATTGAAGAGCGCGGGCCATCCGTATATCATTTCTCTTCAGGTAAGAGCAGAGCAGAGCAGAGAGAGAGAGAGAGAGAGAGTCCAAAAAACCAGCATGGCTACCTGTTGCCCTCGCGCACACACACACACACACGAACACGCATACCAAAACCCGTTATCTCCGAAGTCACGCTATCTGCCTCTCGCTCTGGCCCACTCACTGAGAGGCTTAATCAGGTTGTCACCGCGCACCGCACACCGCAATCGTGCATTTTGTGATACGCCTACCTACGAACGACGCGACGCGACGCAGTGCAGCGCAGCGAGTACCTCCAGAGCGGGCATTAAACCGCAGATCCACACACAATGGAAGCGCTTTGTTGTCGCTTCGCCGTCGTTATCAATTAAATGTAACGCAAAGCAAAGCAAAGTGAAGTGAAATGAAAATGAAAATGGCAGCCCAGCCGTACAGCCATACTACTCGTATTACTACGCCTACCGTCCGAGTCCGAGTACAGTGGATGCCCAGCACACGTTTACAAAAGGTAAGCCGCACTCTCCGAGTGGTGCTCCATTTTGTGGATGCGTCAGCCGGATTCTTCTTATGCGCTTTATTGTTTGTATTATATTGTTGTATTCGTGATGGACTGCCAGCGGAAATGCCAATTGAAGCTACCTTTAACAATGAATGCCCCCACGAAGATGCCCAGGGTCCCAGGGGTGGACTGACTGCCGCATGACTCAAGTGCACGGGTGGTATTTTGAGGGGGAGGCAGAGCACTTGAGCTAAAGTTGGAAATTTGATTGATTCCACTAAGCATTCCCTACAATTCGCGTCCATTCCATCGGGAAGCACATGGTTAAGCGCCACTCGAGGTACAGTCTGACCCCCCCACCGTTTGGCGTTGGCCTTAGCCTCGATAAGCGGTCGCACACGTGCGTTCATCTGTGCGTGTGTTTATAGTGTGGTCTCGCTCTCGCCTCTGCCATTTCGAATGGGAAAGTATTTCGGAGCACCTTCCACGAATTTTCGGGGTACACGAATGCTGCTGATAAGAAACGGGATCTCAATCGATCAGAGCGCGTGTGTGTGTACCGAGAGCGTAAACAAGTTGTTGGGGGATCAGGGCCGGAATGCGATGGGATTACGGATTAGCAATGTTGGTAAACAAGATCTCTAAGGGTAAGTACAGACTCGTACACGGATCAGCAGGTGCAAAAAGGTTCATTGCCTCAGCGGGGTACTGCTTATCGTCACTCCCCTCCCCCTCCCAACCCTCTTATCAGCCTGAACGGGAATTACTTGCAGAATCGGCGGAATCAGTAAGCGGAAGCTATCAACCTCGGACCACACACTGGATCGCTTCAAAGCGCCCATCAACTTAAACGATTCTGGCACGGATCCGCCTGCGCGGGTCCAGCGGGTCCGCCGGCTACCCGGCCATGCCTGGTTAATTGCAGGCGACAAGCCTTTGGCTATAATTATAACGCAACGTAGGTGGGCGTCTGGCCTGGCGCACTGAGGCCCCCGCCTCACTAATAGACAAATCAAATGAAAACCCCCGACCACACAGCCACAGACACGGACACGGACACAGACACATCCACAGACACATCGCATCCATGGATATACATAGATAATGTCTTGACAGAGCGACAGAGAGCTAATTTGTGAACGTATTTCACGATTATTCGGTGAAAATGCTTTATGCATTGAGTGACATGGGAATTTGGCCATAATAGCGCACATAATTGGCTGTAAAAGATGATCGACCAAAGGGAGATGTCTCTGGGCTTTTAGAGTGACAACCGCAGAACATCGTTGACAAAATACTCGTACGAACGTGCGTTTCGAAAGTGTAAGGGCTTTGCCAGTGACAGATCTACAGCGGGGAAATCCGAGTTCATTCGTGGCATTACTGATCATTCTGAACTGGTTTCCTTTCGAAAGACAGCCTCTTTAGCTCTATGAAACGCACTGTACAAAGCTCTATACGCAGACATATAGATGTACATATCTGATAGATATAGAAACGCACCTGTCGTCTGACGAAATGCGTAAACAAAAATAACAACAAGCGACAAGCTCAAAGTTTTCTTCTGCCTCTTGCTTGTGTTTTCTGTTTTATTCTTTCTATTTTATTTTGTTTTGAGGTCAACGAAAAAAAAGGAAAAAAAATTATTAACGACGCCACAAAGAAATGTTTAGCGCAAAAAGATGAAACGAAAGAGAGGACGATACGAACGAACGATCGGTCGGAGATCGGACGGAGATCGGACATCTAACTGCTTTATAGCGAAACGCGACCCAATTTCTGGCTTATCGCCACGCCTCTGACTGGCGGCAGCTGCACGAAGTGAAATACGACTAAGAAGTGGAACGAAAATCGGATGCGACCGAATCGGGCGGAGATTACGCCGCGTAAGAGCCACTACACGGAATGAATGAATTTCCACTTGGGCCATTGACGTACCACCTTGCGAGAGAGAGAGAGAGAGAGACCTGAACTAATTGTAGTACCTCGAGGAATCAGAGATCACTCATCTCTCGTGGGGTTATCTGAACGGATCGGATCGGATCACCCTGTCCGGTGGAAGCCAGACTCTGGCTTGAGGCTGGGTTAATTTTGTAGAATTTATTTATTACGTATTTCGCCCAGCGAACAGCGAAAGTTCATTAACTCTCGTGTCGGTTGGAACGAAGAGGAGGATCTTCTTCGAGACGCTTTCTTCTGTGCGGGTCTGTTCGGCGGGCTGTCTTTGGACCCTGAGAAGTACATTAATTCCGGCCATCGGGAAGGGAATTGATTAACACGAAGAGCATTAACAGGGAAATACTTTTAGCCGTTTCTGTGGTTAATTCTTTATGGCCTGCACTGCCGCATTTCTCAATATTTTACGGCCCAGAGAGAGACAGAGAGAGAAAGAACTTTCACTGGGGGATTTAATATTATTATTTTGCCATAAATCATCTGTAAATTTAACTGTTGAAACCGAAATCTGTGTGCTTCGGCCAGCGACAAATCAAATTTAATTGTTTATAAATAAAACGTTTTTCTCCGAATGTTCCCCTCAATTTTCTCTCTCGAGAGAGAGACAACGCGACAACGGGAGACAGAGACCTGGCGAAATTAGTTGCTTATTAGGAAAACATAAATTAGGCGACGCCGCGGAATAAATTAAATTTATCACTTTTGATAAAAGCCAATGAGAGATGAGAGATTGAGGGACTGAGAGACGGAGAGACCGGGAGACGGAGACACGGGGCGAGAGTCTGAGAAATGTGGGTCGAGGGAAATTAGGGAAACGTGTCGTGGAAAAATTATGATTTTCCTCTTTCTTTTGCGAGCAACAGCTGCGACAATCAATTTCACAGCAAATATTTTCCACTCAAAAGAGTCTTGGGGCGGGGGGGAGGAGGAGAGGCATGTTCTTTCAAGGGAAATACCTGTTCAATGACAGAATACTATCAGCTCGAAGCTGTAATCTCTTTCGAGCTGAATCGTTAATGTTATCGCTTTTAGATGGAATTATATTTTGATGTTTCTATTTTCACCAGAAGTGTCGGGGCTTTGAATATATTCTATAGCTAATTTTTGCTGGAATCTAGAGTGTTTTAATTAACTGGAATTTGCTTTTAATTCTATTCTCAGGTAATGCTTTCGCATGGCAACTCTTTCGCCTGGCAATGCTTTCGTGTGGCAACTCCATACTCCCCACAACTCGCTGTACAATCTTCTATGAAGGAACCATCTTGAGTAGCACGAATCTCTTCTCACAATCCACAGGACTGTTCAATGAAATGTCAAGTGCGATGCGCTCTCTGTCTAGCGATGTAGTTCTCGACTTTCTCCAGCAATCCCCCAAAGACCTCGCATTTCTCATTAAACATATCAAGTAACAACCGCACAATAAACGTCACGAGTGAAAAAACCCACGGGACTGGCAGAGAGAGAGCTCCGAACTGGGGTCTGGGGAAATGTCTGTGGAATTTCCATGTGAAACGAAACGAACGCCACATAATTTATGGCCCTCACGGTGAAAGTTGATATAAATCTCGGGAGTAACTTAAAATTCATCCAGTGCCGAAGAGGAGAGCGTCTTGGGGCAAGGCTCTGACATGTGTGCGGGGCATGGCCATGGGCATTGGCGGCACTACGTGTGTGCAGGAAAGTGCAGGTGTATCCCATAGGAAGCGGAAGGCACAGGAACTCCCAACGATGATGATGATGCTGATGAGAGAGAGGAATAATGTAAATTACCTCCTGACAGGAGCAGCAGTTGAATGCCTTTTTCCCCTCCTAAAAAACGGATCTTCCTTCTCGGGGATTCCTTGAATTTGAAGTGGAAATGGACGGATGCATTACCGCACGGAGAGCATCAATTATCTGCTCTAATTATAATTATTTGAAATGTATTCGAAATGAATTACTCGCTAGCCGAAAGGCAATCCATTTGTAACTTCGGTCTACGGCCACGTTCGGGTCCATGGGAGTCTATGGGAGTCCATGTGAGTCCATGGGAAAGTTGTTTCATTTGTTTGCTTTAATTGCGAATAATTTTTAAACTTTCAAGCCCCCATCCCCCCGTCGTGTGTGAACCCTTGACCTTACAGTGTCCGCAGAAATACATAAAAATACATTTAAAAGCGGTTCGCTGGAAGGACTGCTGCCGGGGGTTGCCAGGGGAGGAGCAGGAGGAGGAGGGACTTGAATAAATTGCTATTAATTTTTCACTGGCTGTTCGTCAAGCGGCGGCGCCGAGACGACGGCGACTGCCACACAGAGAGACACGGAGAGAGTGCCGTCCTGGATCCGTGCGATGGGCCAGGACTCGCACCTAAAGTGCATATAATTTTTCAATTTGAATTGTCCACGCCCCAGACCCCAGACCCCACACACCACGGGGGTTGCCTTGCCCCATTTTGTGGCCCCATGGCCAGAAAGGTGGCAACAACCCACCAAATGAATTGTGGCCAAAAAGTTGCAACTCTCCTCTCCTCTTCCCTCTCCCTCCCTCTCTCTTGATGGGTGTGTCTGCAGTTAAGCAAATATTTAATTGCTGCACTTTTTTCTGTTGAAAGTTTGCCAGGCCCCTCCCCCACCCCACCATCCCCTTCTCGGACTCTGGTTTTTTGAGCCATAATTTATGGGCTGCCATTTGCTCTCCTGTCAGATCTGCCTGGCCACCGGCCAGTGGGCCTTCTGTCCCTCCCCTCTACGTTAATGATGTTGACCTTAACAACAAATGTTAAATGTTGCATCAACAATGTTGGCTCTCAATGAGCGTCATGCGACATCCCGGAAGCCCCGCACACATCCTGTCAACGCCTGCGGTCAGTATGGGGCTATTTTTAATGCCTTTTCAATAAAAAATCATGGGGGGGAAAAGCCCCAGAAATAAAAAATTACAGTCCTTGGAGGTAGAAGCGATTGATACCCTGGAAGTCTCTTTGGAGATGCTATAGTGATCCGTTTCTGGCGGCTACTTCTGTGTTTATCGGTGCAAAGGGATGGAAGAACAGCGAAGAGTTGAGGCTGATGCTCCTCCCCTGCTGTGCCCAGATCCTCCCACTAATCGTAGGACCCTTCAAGGCCAGGGTACACTTATCGGGAATCCATTCCGTTGCCTACTTTTGCGAGTCTCGGGCGTGATTTCCATAATGAGCAATCTGCTTTTGTCCCCCCTCCCTGACTATTATTGGTATTATTGTTATTTCTTGCACTGTTCGCTCTCTCTGTTCTGCTCCGTTCTGGTTTTTGTTTGCCGCATAATTAATTGTTTTCACACATAATAATTTAATACGGCGAACACGTGTAAAGCCAATGGCCAACAATATTAAATAAATGCAATGTGCCACATCAATTATAATTGGTTTGTTCGGCTCCTGGGGCAGTGGAGGGAGGGGGGAGTGGGCAGTGAGGCATGTGGCAGCCCGGGGGGGCACTGTAGTTTGCCATGTGTCAAATGTGTGGCTGTGCTTCGGTGTTGCCATTTTGGCCTTTTCCGCATGTGTTTAAATGTTTAAATGTCATTAACAAAGCCGTAAATTATATGCAACCCGCTAAAGAGTGGCCTGCAGATGGATGGCTGCAGCATCCCGCAAGAGTTGCAACTCATAAACGCGCCCCACTCTCCGTTCCCCGTTCTCCAGCGACCCAGAGTGGACCGTACTTTATTAGCTTTTTCTCTTGTGCGGCATTCGGCGGAGCGCTTAGGTAAATATTAATAACGGACAGCAAGTACGGCAGGGAAGAGGAGTGCCAGTACAGTGGTTACACGGAAAGAGGAACCCCAGAGAGAGAGAGAGAGAGAACCAGTAAAGGAAGATGTACTTTTATCACTTCTTTGGGGATTTATTTCTATATTTCATGGAGATGCCTTACGTTTTTCAGTCTTTAAATCACTCTTTCCTTTAAATATGCACTATTTTCGGAAATAATATGATACTATTCGAATTCCATAGAGGAATTCTACCTCTTTAGGTACAGTCCCCTCTAAGCACTAACCACTGTATTCGCACTCGTCACAAAAAAAAGAAACAACACCCAAGCCTCATATCATATCGTATCACTTTTTTTGGGGCAGCAAACTTTTTCATTTCGCTTCTCTGTTCCTTCCATCCGTCCATCCCATGGATGCCCATGGATCCCATATTTGGGGGATATGGAAGGTAAAAGAAGGCGAAAAACAGCAGAAACAACAACAAACTAGCCATATGAATTTATGACCAGAACTTGGGAGGAGTTCGGTCGGGGGATGGGGAGGATGGGGAGTGTAGCGATAAAGAGAATGGAAGATGTGGATGTGGAATGTTTTTGGGGGGAGGGAATGCAACAAAATTATAATTTATGTGGCTTTAATAGCCCTTGGCTTCGGGCTTCGGGGTTCGGGGCTCTCTTAGGTTTGTAGGCTGTTCACCGACTCCAAGGTGAACCTGTCTCTCCGCTCCCCAGGCCATCTCTCTCTCCCTCCACTCTCTCTTGTGCTCCTTATCGTGTGTGAAGGCGAGTCTCAGTTTTGTTTTTTCTGTTCTTCGGCGTATGATGTGAAAGATGGCGTCGAAGACGACGACGATGAAGAAGGACAAGAAACACAAACTTATGACTGGAAAGGGGAGGTGAGTGTGCGGTGCGTGTGCGTGTGTGTGTGTTTGTTATCAGGTCTACGGCCTGTAGCAACATTTATTTTAATGCCTTATCACAATGGCAGACCAGACTGTGGTCTAGGCCTAGGAATGCCTCTTCAGAAACAGAAACAGAAACAACAACTGCACAATTGGGAGTTGCGAGAGAGAGAGAGAGAGCAAGAGAGAGCGAAAACCATACAAAGTCAGATATATCGGGTCACTCGCACACACTCTGACTTTATGGCCTCTCTGCAGGTCTCCCTCCCTCTCCCTCTCCCGCTTTGCCCTGGTGCTCTGTGTGTCGCGTCATCGTCATCGTCCCATGGCCATTGGGGAATTTACGTTTTTACTATTTTCTCCTTCTCTCCATCTCCGCCACCCCCTTGTTCACGCGTTCCGGGTTACTGGTAAACGCCTACGTTTTATTTTTATGTACGTTTCGCTCTCTGCTCTCCGCCTCTCCCTCTGCTGTTCTTTATCATAGTTTATTATGGCCGTTGTGTTGTGTTTTTTTCTGCCTTTTACTGATAACAAACAAAAAAAAAAACAACAAAGAATTCCCGCGAACGAACCCTCGAGTGCAGGGAAAAACCTCAAGTACGATACGATAATAATAATTATTTCTTAAATACGAAAAAACGGAACCCGTAGAGGTTCGCCTCGGAGGTTCTTTAACTTTCAGTACGATTAAGCACGAGTATTGTATGGTACAAGATTTCCACTTTATCTGGCTGTAATATATAACCATATAGTAGGGAGCACTCTTATGTTTCGATTTGTCAACAGGAAACGTGGGCGAGAACGTACCCTCATGCAGTGCATAAGGTTTATTCGATTCGGATTCCGAACGCGACTCTGTACTGGGCACCGTTGCTCGTTGTCCCGTTATCGTTTGCTCATTTCCCGTTAACCAAGAACAAAGCCCACGCATTGTATTCAACGTGATCTCCGTCCGTGTGTCTGTGTGTGTGTGTTCAAAGATCAACCGGGGCCAGAGGCCCTGGACCTCTTCTGAGGTCTGATTACGGGACTCATGAGTAACGATCCACGAACTTTAACACGTAAGCATTACAGAGGAGGAGGAGAAGGAGGGGAAGGGGGGAGGAGGAGTAGGCTTATCAATTTCCAAGAAAGAATCTTTAGAATTCTTTCTTTAGTCATTGCTTCGAGGGGATATACATACATACATACACAATCCGAGGGAAAACAGTATTTAAATGAGAGTTTTCTTGCGATCCCGCCACTAATATTCATCCAATTACAATGAAAACTGGTAGATCTATAGACAATCTCTACCTACACTATTGTAAAACTAAGAGAGATTGATCTTACCCACTATTTTCTTTTCTAACTCTAATAGATCCCGAGATCCAACAGTTCTTAGAGAGACTCACCTGAGAGACATTCTGTACCGTGGGCTGGCCCCCGGTGGGCGAGTGCAGGAGCTCGTGCTGCTCCAGCTGTTCGCGGCTGCCGAAGGCGGCGGTGCATTGCATGCAGGGGTAGGCGCCGCTCAGGTCGCCCGTGGTGGAGCCCGGACTGGAGGTGGACCGCGGGGCGCTCAGGTCCAGATCGTAGGCGGAATTGCTGCCCACGCTGCTGTTGCTGCCTGGCAGCTGGGGCGGCAGCAGCTGCTGTGCCTGCTGGTGGAGCTGCTGCTGTTGGAGATGGTGGTGCGACTGCTGCTGGTGCTGCTGCTGGTGGTGGTGGTGGCTGTTGGGCGAACTGGCGGAGGAGCTGACGGAGCGGGCTGACTGCATGGCCAGGGCGGCGGCGGCCATGAACTGGGCGTGCAGGTGGGAGGGCAGCTGGGGCGGGGCTCCGTGCGAGAGGTGGGCGAAGAGATCTGCTGCGGCGGTGGTGGCGGGACCCCCCGATCCCGGCGAGCACATGGGAGAGATCTTACTGCTGTTGCTGCTGTTGTTGTTGTTGTGGTTCTTGGCCAGATCGCTGTTGTTGTTGTTGCTGGGCGTGGCGTGGGTGGCGGCGGTGGTGGCGGGGGACTTGGCGTACCGGCTGCCACTCAGATTGCTTTGCTCGTCCTCGGCATCGCTCTCGGGCTGCGCAGCACCGCTGGAGCCGCGACTGGCCTCAAAGTTCAGCTTATCGTGCGGATGCTCGCTGGCGATGTGTTCGCTGAGGGACTGCAACGGGAGGACTATCGTAGAGCCCTCTGAAGGGAAGGATATCGACTTTGACCTACCTGAAACTCTGTGAAGCGCTTGTGGCACTGCGGGCACTTGACCAGGAAGTCGTCCACGGAGACACCTGGCTGGGCGTGCTGCTCCTGGCTGCCACCGGAGCCGTTGCTCGCCTTGCTGTGCGGTGCCTGGTGGTGGTGCAGACTGGAGGCCAGGGAGGGAACTGCAATGAGAAGGACAGGGAAGAGGAGAGAACAAATTAACTGCCAGTCCGTAAAGAAGCGAAAAGAAGCGAAAAGAAACGAGTGCCAAAGAGTTTCCCCAAACAAAGAACAGCCTCAGAGAATCCCCAAGGGCCTCTGGGGATCAACTTAATTTCGTGGCAAATCAACTTCTGCAGGCCCTCCCTCCGCCTCTCCTTTCCTTCCACGCAATGGACGGATGGTTCCACGTAAGGCGATGATCTCATGGCGATGCCAATCAGCCAGAGAGCCAACCGAAGGAAAAGAAAACAGAAAACGAAGAAGGAGAAGTAAGAGAAGTGAAGGAGAGGAGATGGAGAACGAACGCAGCACACAACACACTTGAGAAGAGATGAAGATCCAAGAAAAAGACGAAGCAGAAGAAGAGTTGCTTTAATCAGTTCATGAAACGCGTTCGAGCACGTCCAAAGGGGTGGAAAGAGAGAGCAGATCGTGAGAAAGAGTCGGCGGATACACAGAGAGAAAGAAAGAGTGTGGATCGCAAGAAGCAGATTGCTTTGTTCCAGCGATGGCGATGCCGATGCCGATGCCGATGCCGAGGGTCACTCAATGGCTGGTTTGTCTCTCTCTCTGCCTCTGCCTCCGCCTCTCCCTCTCTCTTTCTCAACTTTGTATCTGAAAGATTGCCAAGAAGGTAGCAGAACAGACTCCTCCACAAAATGGAGTTTCTGCCGCTGTTTCTCTGTTTGTATCTGTATCCCACACATCGCCACACAGCGACAGAGCAGAGTCTTTGTTCGCATTTGAGCGCTACCTTAATTTAAGCCAATTAACTGCTGCAGGGGGAGAGGGTAGGCAGAGAGGGGGCACAGAGGGACGGGGGAGAGAGAGTCCAGAGAAACAACAGACCCTCTCTTATAGGGGCAGGCGGGCCGTAAAATTAATGAAGCCTCTCTGCATTCCACAGTCCACAATCCACACTCCATATAGTAGTACCTTTAGCCAGAAATTTGTATCTGTGTATCTGCAACTGCTGTGCGCTTCATCTGTGTATCTGAGGGATGGCAATCAAGCGTCAGATATCAAAAAGTTCATTGCACGTTTTCACTTTTTATTATAGGCTAAAGCGAAGGGAAGGGCACTGAAGGGAAGGGAATGTTAATTGATTTCGATACAGTTTGATTGCAGGCGAAAGATGCGGGTTTCGATCGGTCTATAAGTCAGCGAATGGAACCTTAAGTTCTTAGGATTGTAGAGAGGGAGATCATACGTCATGAAAGATAATTATGTTTGGAATAAGATAAGGAATCAGACAATGATTTGGTTCAAGATGGAGTCAGTGAATAGATCCCTCATGAAAATTACCCCAAAGAGCTGATGGGATGAGAAGAACAAGTCGGATTGATCAGGATGGTAGTGATGGTAAAAGGTCAGGGCGAGTTCTTACATTGATCAAACCGAAGAGGATTGTAGATTGATCATTCCACATATGGTTGTAGTATAAAGACAGGGGGTGATCATGGTCGGATTGATATTCCTCAAGGAATATGAGTTACAGATTGGTGATCAAAGGAAATCCAGGAGAGAAATATATCATCAAGTGGTTCATAGATTATAGACTTGTATTCCATAATTAGGACACCAGTTCCTCCCACCTTGCCTTTCCTTTCCTTTTATTCATTCTTTTTGTTGCCACTTAAGAACCCATTAAATGCAATCAAAGGGAACAGCTGACAGGGGGACAGGCATTAAAAGCCATCCATCAAAGCACGAGGAGATCTCTTTTCTATATTTTCCAGAGATCCAGCAGCCACTCGCGTGAGTTAATAATTTTAATTCGAAATTCATTTCCCTGCCGTCTGCCTAATGACATTTTTATTAAAAGCTGTAAAATCCGAGAGGGAACATAGATACACCAGCACACTTTTTTATGGCCCTACAGTCGGTTTCATCAGCATAATGTAACACCGAAAAGAAGTGAGGAGGGGGGAGGGGGAGGGACAGTGCCCGTCAACAAGTGTGTCACCCGCTCATTTAGCTCAATCAATTTTTTCATAACCGACGCGACGCGGAATCGGAATTATTAACGCAATCGCAGCCCCAAAGGAGGAGGAGGACGAGGGGGAGGAGGATCCATAAACATCCATCCCCTGCGAATTTCCACCGCTCGCTTTCCCCACTTTTCCAAAGTAAGCGGTGTACACAGATATCGAGATATTGAAAGTGTCCCGCAAATTAATTTCAATTTATGCGCCCCAAGAAATTAAGGAATTTTTCGTGTATTTTCTGTGTGTTTCTTTTGGGAACTGGGCATTTTTGAATGGTTTGTTTATTTCGGTTTCGACTTTCAGTTTTTGCCTTCAGAAGGCCTCCTCTTCTCCTCCTCCTCCTCCTGTGTCTTTCAACTATTTTGCGCTTAACGCGAACCAATTGAAGTTGATTGATAGTGCAGAACAGAACCGAACCGAACAGAGCAGAAATACCAGAGAGAAACATAGAGAAAGACAGAGAGTGGAGAGAGGAAGATGAATTGCTCAAAGAGCATTGCCTGAAATGTGCCAAAGCAGCAGAAATATTAATCTAAAGAAAGTGAGATCTACGCCACAGAGCAGGTACTCTAAATAGAGAATATCCCTAAAAAATACCAAAGATATAACGAAAGATGGCAGTAGAAGGGAAGAAAATACATGGAAGTGAAAGAAAGATGGAATAAATGAGGAGGAAACTTATAAAAGATACCAAGGAACAGACAAAATCTATGTTGATATCGATTCATGATTAAATGAATCACTTTTGGTACTTCAGAGAAGGAAAAGATCAACAAACTATAGAGATCAAAGAATAGTGGTATTACTGTAGAAATCGGTAAAGTCTTCAAGCATACCTTTAGAAAACCCATCAAGAATATAAAAAAATACTAGAAAAAGACATAGTGATATCTGAGATTGATTCTCCTCAAAACAAGGAAAGATTGCCTACAAATCGAATGATATTCGATGGATCAGAGATCTGCTACAAATCGATTAAGTTATTTCTATAAGAATCCCAACAGGAATGATTAATTTAAAGATTAATTTTCTCTAATGATTTAAAAGGGAATTTTTTATTTTCAAGGATCTGAATAGGGAAAATGGGAGATATATTCCTCGTTCCCTTTGGCACTTCTATATATGTATTTCTAAAATCGTAAAACTAAAACCAAAACAAACCGAAAAAATGAAATGTTTTGGACTTTGATAGGAGGGTGGGAGGTGGTGGTTGGGGTGTCTATTTTTTGTAGGACATTATCTTTCGGTCGATATAATTTATGTGGAGCCACACGTTTGCCAAAAAGCAATCAAAATCTGGCAGGGCTTTCATCAGAGTGAAATCCGCTGGAACGGTGTCAAGTGTTTGTTGTATTTGTATCTGTATCTGTATCTTTGGCTGTGTTGTTGGTTCACCTGTGCGGCGTTCAACACGCGCACACAGAAATAGACACAGAGAAGGCGGAGGGGGTGGCCAGAGGGGGGTATATGTGGCAGATGGGGTAAATATTATAAATAATACGTAGATGGGATGGCGGCATAAATCAATGGGAAAAATATCCCAGCCGAATGTTTGGTTTGCTTCGCTGAAAGATACATTTGTATCTGCACAGAGCATCGACATCACTAGAGACGGCTCTGTGCTGTATCTGTATCTGTGGCCATCCGTGTGTCTCTGTGGCACCCACTAATTTTATGTGCCTTTTTTATAGCCAACTTTTATTAGCCAGACATATTTCGACTAAGCCCGGCTAATGCAAATTTATTTATTTCTGCTGCTTGCCTTTTCTTCTGTTGCTGTTGCTCTTGCTTTTGCCATGAGAATGTGAAACCATTTTCCACACATATAATTTATACCTGTCCCAACGATTCTCCCCGTGATTTTCTTGAGAGAAAATTCCGCAGTGGGGCCCAAAGTGTTTTTTAATATTTCACTGACAGCCGATTGTCAAACAAAAGAAAGGGAAATCCAAACCGTTGACACTTTCCCTCCCCAGGTACGGCTGCGGATGTGTCTAATTGTTTAGGAGAAATTGCTGACGCAATTGCCGACAAATGGACGACAGGTGGCGCCTCCCTGGGTGGCGGTGGCGGTGGCGGTGGCAGGTGCGGAGCAGGGGCCCCCTCGACGGTGCGGATGATGATGATATTTAATGCAAATAAACATAAATTTTAGCACTTAATTATAAACAGACTCGATCCGAACGCTACTCTGCACTCATTTGCAGTCAATGAACGTTGTTTTAGCATATTTATGGAATAAATTCCCACTGCAAAACGGAATGGAATCGCATCGAATGGATTGTAATGGAAAGCGGGCTACTTAGCTAGTTGCCAGTTGAAAAATGACACTATCAGATACAGGATTACTATCCGCACTGCACCTCTCTGTCTCCCCCTCCCTCTGCTTTTGGGTTCCATTAATTATTCGCATATTTTTGTAACGGAAAACCTGTGGGAAGGCCGCGGCCCGACTGTGAAATAGTAACGAGTAGGAGTCGCGCTTTCTAGGAATAGAGTACCTTATCGGAGTGTCGTATACGGGTAGGTGGATATTTGATCATTTGTGCAAGCGAAAACCTGTGGGAAGACTCGTTTGCTTCTATCCCATGGAAAACTTTGATCGATAAATTATCGATTTGTTTGGAAATGCGAAAGATCAATCGATTGCCCAGGGAAGACTCTCCGAATACCCTTCCTCCGTTCCATTGTTGCCTTCTCAAGTGCCACTCGAGAGAACGAGCACATGAGCGGCATATGGCATATGGCCGCCGACCAGTCCCATAATCGGTCTCTAAATTTGGAATTGGGAAACGCTCCGTCTACCTAGAGAGGTATCTCTCCACTTTGGTGGCACCTTTGGCCCTGCTCCCTGGCCCGCTCTCCCTTCCATTAGGAATGGGCACAAAGGTGCCTCCAAGGCCCCTCAAGTGGAAAGGCAAAGGTGCAGAGCCAGTTGGAGTTGGAGTTGCAAGCAGTCGGGGCCTGCAGACTGCGGCTCCTATAAATAGAGATCGTCGGGCATCCTATCGGGAGGCATGGCAGGCAGGCACAAGGCAGAAGGGAGACTGAGCGAAAGAGAGTTCTACTCTTGTTTTGCCCTTTACTTTTATTTATTTGTACAGCCAGGGCGATGCTGCATGCTGCATGCTGCACGATGCACGTTGCACGTTGCACCGTTGCTGGTTGCAGGCAGCCACGTTTATTTTATTTGTAGCACATTTTGCTTTGCTGAGTGTGAAATTTTAATAGCCAAGCGAGCCGTGTCCGTGTTCGTGTTTGTGTCCCTGCCACACGAGAGTCTGAGACTCTGCATCTCCTGCCGCGCCAATCCCTCGGCTTACACATATGGTCTGTGTGGCAGGACAGCGACAGGGGTACGCCAGGGGCTCACCAGGGGCAGGCAATGGCATATGTGCCCCAGGTCCGACTATTTCTGTGATTTACCTTGAAAAAATATGCAGAAATGCGTGTGATGTCGGGTGTGGGCGTTCTACGGCCTGAAATTGGAGTTGCATTTGGAATTGCTTGAGACTTGAGGCGTGAGGCATGAGGCACCGCGATGCGCTGGCACACACAGAAAGCAATTAGAGAAATATGCCACAGACGGGAAGAGGGTCTGTTAGGGCAGAGGGTAGAGGCGGCAGTCTAAGGTGTAGAAATACTTCAGTGGAAGCCACAAAACTGAAGAAAAGTGAGCGAATATTTAGTGCAGATACGTTTCCAGTGCAAGATACTTTGCCAAAAGCATTTCCAGGCATTTTTCAAGTGTCTGCCCATCAGAAAATACTTTGAAAACGTATAAAATATCGATATAAATGTAAAAGATACTTTTTCCTACAGAGTATATTTAAGATACTTTTCGCAGAAACATTCCCACACCTATAAAAACTTAATAGAACACTTGAGTACCATAAAATATGTTTCAAATTGTAAAAATATACTTTTTCTAACAGAGTATCTTTAAGATACATTGTGTAGAATCGTATCTAGATGGCTAGAAATACGAAAGCAAGCTTCAAATTGCATAAAATAGGTTTCAAAGTATCAAAAGATACCTGCTCTAATAAAGTATCTTAAAGATACTTTTTGCAGAATCTTTTCTAGACTCTTAAAAATACTAAACTGAGCTTCAATTTGCATTAAATATTTTGTTAAGTAGTGAAAGATACTTTTTCTAACAAATTATCTCTCAAATATTTGTTTAAGTATGGAAAGATACTTTTCGATAGTTTATAAAATTTTTCGTAGATAAAACACACTGTTTTTTGCAATATTCAAGGCACCTCTATCCGCTATAATTCTGCATGAAATTATTCTCATTTTTCAAACCCCGAGAGCGAAAAAATCTCTCAATTAAAGCGAAATATAACCAAAGTTCAGCTTAACTTGGCTAATTGATATTCACTTCGGCCTCGATTCATATCTTTGTATGGAAAGCGTGGGAGAAAGAGGTGGAAAAAGCGAATCCTCATGCAACTGAAACTTTTTTCCTGCTTTTCCCGCTCCCCCTGCCCTGCTCCCCTGCGCTCTGGAGTGGCCCCACAATAGAGTCGAACCGTTGACTATTTTTTGTTTATTTAAAACTTTTAACAATTATTGTGCAATTGTGCGAAATTTATTGCAATTGAACGGCAATCAGAAGGGAAGTGTGGAGCAACCCCCTGCCCGCCCCCTCACGCCTTTGTAACCCTTTGCTGGCAGTGCCTCCTCCGCCTCCTCCTCCTCCTCCTGTTGCCCGTTAACCAAAATCGTTTACATGTTAAATTGTGCCTGCCACATGCCCCATCCTTCGGAATACTCGCACTGCTGCAGCTGCTGCTGCTCCTCCTTTATTTTTTCGGTAGCTGCAATTTTTCCTGCCCTTTGGCAACACCTTTTTTCAGAGAGAGGCGATGGCTTTGCCAGGAGAGTGGGAGGAGTGCTACGCTTTGTTTGAGCCCCCCCGATTTTTTGGCACTTTTTTTTGGGAGCTACAGAAACCGAACCAGAGCCAGAACCAGGACCAGGACCAGGAATTGTTGTCTCGTGGTGCGGCGGGGCATTAAATAAATAAGAAAAAATATTCACAAAAATTGCAAAAGGCAGGAAAAGGCGGTGAGAGTGGGGCTGGATGGAGCGACTGGATTCCGTGCAATTTTCACTTTACAACTGTTTCAAAGTTATCTTTGTTTCAATTGTGTGCACAAGCGGCAGGCAAAAGGCGAAGGGGAGCAGCGGCAGAACAAAAAATATTGGCAAACAATTTACTTTGGGGCTTCTACAAAATGTGAAATAAAAGTAAAATGTGGCAAATAATTTGCCCAAAGCTGCGGCAGGTTGAACACTGGAGAGAATCTGGAGAGCGGGGAGCGGGAGAGAGAGCGGGGGCTTACAGGATATCAAAGAGGACTTTCCCCTCATTGATTTATAGTCCTCTTTTTTCCCGTGTTTGTTTGTTTGCCTTTTGTGGAGGATCCTGCTGCAGGAGCATTGCTTCTCAATTGCAGTTTAAAGCAGCGCACAAGATACAAAAATGTATCTACTGCTGGATGATCTGCGAGAGCATCTCTGAGGTAGAGGTTCTTTGATTAATCATTTTTGCATGCCATTTGCCAGATAGTTTTTGGCCTGAAGTTTGTCCTGCAGAGAGTCCTGCCGGCTGAGGATGAGGAATTATATAAATGGCAGCAGCGACAGCACCAGCATATAAAACTGACATCCACCGACAGGGCACTCCCCCCTCCCCTCGAAATGATTAATTATAAATGTATCTGCGCATCCTTTGGGGATGGATATCCTCGATTCACTAATCAAAAGATGCAGCCCGTCAGATAAGCGTTTAATTTCAGGGCCCCGAACGAAAGTTCGATCTGTCCGCTGCCCCCAGGAATATTAGATAACTTTTTTGTTGTTTTGGGGGCGTATCTTAGGTGATAACAAGGCGGGAGACGGGCGGCAGACAAGCGACAGGTTTCGCGATGCTCGCTCGATGGCCAAAGGCCTTTGATTTATGGACTTTTGGAGCAATTTCGAAACGCGACACAACACACGCCCCAGCGCCAGCAAACAGCGGCAGCAGCAACAGCAACAGAGCGGCAGTTGAAGCAGCGAAAATTAGTACAAGATACATTCTTTCCACACAGATAGATACTTCTTTGGGAACAGAAATCTCAGTGTATCTGGCGATTAATATCCATCGCGGCCGCAGCTGCCCAGCGCCATCAAACGGTAACACAACAACCGGAAAAATGTACCGTGTCTACGGCTCCGTCCCTGGCTATAGATACATTTGTATCTGTACACACGTATGTGGGCCAACCTGTGCCACAGCCACCGGCAGAGCCACCGACAGCGCCGTCTGCTGATCGATTAGCAGCGCTATCTGCTATCTGTTGTGCCCCGTGTTCGAGGGCTTTTAGAGATCCACCCACTGCCTGGCCCACTGCTTGGATGCCTGGCTGCCTTGCTGCCTACTTAAATAGCCATAAATTATAATTTATAGTTTTTTGTCGGAGAGATGTGGTTCCCTCCTCCCCCCTTCTCCCTATCTCTCCGTGTGCTTGTGTTTGTGTGTGGAACATGTGCAATTAATCCGTATCTTTAGGTGGCTTATCAATTGTCAAACCGAAACAGAACCAAAATCCGTATCTCTGCACCTCTCTGGGTCGTCTCTGTGGTGGCTGTGTGGGCGTTGACAATCTCCCCGGTATTGCGCCATCCATCGCTGCATTTCCCCCGCTCCTCCTCCGCTGATTTCCCGCTAAGAGTTTTCAATTAATTTCTAGTTTCTTCACACCTTCTTTTAATGGGTTCTTCCTCCCGACTCTTTCCCGATGGATGCTCTCTCCCTCCCTCTGTCTGTCTGCCTGTGTGCGCTAATGATGATGATGAGCTCTGATCACTGACAGTTTTATGCTTTGTTTAGACACACACACATCTTTTGTATCTTTGTATCTTTCGAATGGCTACCAATATGGCCAGAAAAACAGGTTTCTTTTGTGGCCAGAAGCGTGAGTCAGGTTCTACCTGTTCGCCTGCGCATGCCTCAGACTCAAACCCTCTGAATGGTGGTTGAGGTGTGCTGCAGGTGGCAGGCGCCTCCTACTTGCGGTCTCTTTTAGGGGATGTACCTGTGCCTGTACCTGTACGCTTGTATCTGTGGAATGTGCCACCAAGGCTGTCGTAAGCAGAGTGTGTGTGGCGTTTGCCAACAAATCAAATTGAAATGTGCCTGCAATTGGCTGTGGGCTATCCTCCTTCTCTCTCTGTCTCTCGGGGACAAGTCCCTCGCATTGCAATGTATTTTACGAGTGCTTTGCTGCTGATCAAGCGAAACCTTCGGCAAAGGGCAGAGGAGAGGGGAGATCCCTCTCTCTCAACCCACACACTCCCTGGAAAATACTCCGATACTCGTGGCGTAGGAGGTAATCCGATGCCTTGCCAACGATCCTTAGTCTCTCGTTGTCGTTTTTTCTACTGCTCTCAAACTTCTTCGCCATCTTCCACTCCGTCTCCTTGCTGTTTCTTTTTATGGTTTCCCCCCGGGGTTTCTGAAGGTAAAGACCACACAGGAGGTCCACTCTCCGATCTCCGCTCCGCTCCGTTCTGTTCCCTAAGATGGCGACGCTGCTTCGTTTGGGATCTCTGGATCTTGAAAACTGCTAAGCTTTGCATTTGGGAACGCTTTGGCGCGCAAATCTTGAATGAATCGAGAAAGCAGCACACACATTTGTAGATACACTCACACAGATGCACTCACATACACAAAAGTTCAATTGCATTTTAGAGGCTGGCTCGATGGCTGATAATGAAAAACTAATTTGTAGACAATATTTTGTATCTGTCTGCCTGCCTCGGATTCGAATGATGAGTGTGTCCCAGTGTATGACTCATCCGAATCACATTCGAATGGAGGATCAGATCTTATGGATGGATGGTTTGATGGATGGATGGACCTTCACTTACACTGCATGGTGAAGGCTGTGGACGATGGCATGCTCTGCTGTATGATGCTGTTATCCTCTTGGCCAAAACGTGAAGACGACGGCGCCAGGCAGGACAACATCTGGAATGCTTTTTTGCTGTGATTCGTTATTGTTTTGGGGGGATTCTTTTCGGGCTACTCTTCCGCTGAAGTTCTCTGTTTTCAGTTGGGGGATTTATTTGGGTTTGGATCACTTGGGTGAAAAGCACACACGTGTTGTAGCGGCCATTTGGGATGTTTGGATGGCTGGCCCTTGGTTTATCTCTTAGATACTTTTTTCGGATTTTTCTGATTCTTGATTTTTCACTTTTTTCTACAACTTTTCCGCTGCGGTGCGAACGCTGCGCGTATTATTTTGATTACGATTTTTGTGAGTTGGCTTTTGGGTTCGGTTTTTTGTGTGTTATTGTGTGTGTGTTCTTTTGCTAGGGGGAGCAGCGCGCGTGTTGCCGACGCGACGTCTGAATGAATTCTGAATTTCTGTTTGGTCTCGACGCAAGCATCCTCCGTCGTCGTACTCGTCGTCGTCGTTCACGGATTATTTTCGCTTCGTCGTGCGACGAACCGGAGAGACAGAGAGAAACACCCCGGCCTGCATGTATATTGTATCTGTATATTGTATCTATGTGAGGGTGTCTCTGCCCCGCGAGAGTGTGTGCGTTAGCCACCACCAGAGCAGCACGTTCAGAGCAGAACCTCGTTCTCAGAATCTAACAGTCGGAAACGGTAAAGGCAACGGAAGCGCTAACAGTCTGCTCTGCCAGTGCTTTATCGTAAATGTTAGCCCTCTGTTAGCCTTCTCCTCCTGCAATGCCCTGACGTAAGCCAACCACGTCACGTCACGTAAGGGTGCGACATATGGCACGGGAATACGGGCAATACGGGTTTCGTGCTGCCGCTGCCACTGCCACTGGATTTAATTATAATAGCATTTGGTCGAATGCAGAATTATTATGTTTCGCTATTGACTCACGGACTTTGGCTAGCGCTCTTCCATTGAGTTTTCATTCGTTCTCTAATTAAATCATACAAAATATTTGCTTTTTTAGGGATTATTGCATTTATTGGAGGAATTAATTCGCTGAGATTACACCCGCTTGAAGGCACAGGTTTGGAGTTGTCGATCCCACAAAGAAAAAGCATCTGGAATGTTGATTCTTGAAGCTTTAGATATTTTTTAATGCCTTGGGATTATTAATATTAAATTTCTGTTCTGTTCTCCCACTGTATACTTTTTTCTTTAAGAATTTTCTCATTGGCGTTGGAATATTAGCATAATTAGGAATATTTACATTCTTTAGATTAATTATTTTTAGCTAAATTTAACTCTTAAGAAAAGGTTTCTTTAAATTCTCAGACCATTTCCAAATAGAAGATTTAAAGAAAACTAAAATGTTAAGTATTTATAAAAAACTTCACACAAATATTTGCCCGTTTGAAGAACAGATTTGATTAATCATCTTCCTTGCTCTTTCCTTCAATTCTGGGAATTCTTTTTAGGAATAGTAGTTTTTTCTTGAGTTTAAGGGAACTTTTTCAAAGGCCCTCGCCCCATGGCCATGCCTCTCTTCGGCGATAACGGATAAACTCATTTGCACTTGCGATTGCAAAATTCTCTCCCATATCCCATATCCCATATCTCTCTTCTCTCGCTCCACTCCACAGAAGTATGTGCCAGAAGGGGATTTCCTGGTAAGAAATATCAAAAACATTGCCACACATTCATGACATTTCGCTGATGTGTGGCCCAAAGCGAAGATCTTGGGGCTCTTAGTTGGGGTTCTTGAGAATGTCCATCATGGCCATCAGAATCGGAATAAGAACAGAACAAAGCACGAAAATGTGTACAAATCTTGAAAGAAATTAAGAATTTCTAATGAAATGATCCACGAGAGAGAATGAACGAATGCGAATGGCGGGAATCTTTTGGGGGAATGGGAACTGTGGATTGTGATTGTGGCTCCATCAACAAGTTGTGGGGCTATCCATTCGGTGATGTTCCATTTTGGGTCTTCTTTTCATCGTTCTTTTCATTCTGTCTCTCTGTCTTTCTTAACTTTATTTTCGTTCCTTTCTTCTGTATTCTTTGCTGAAGTTATTCCAGATACCCTTTCTGTGGCAGATCGTATGGATACCCTGTCTCGCACTCATGGATACTCAGCCTCTCTCTCTTCCCCCTCTTTACACACAAAGAGCCCTACAAATAGCGGTTCTCCAGCAACATAATAAACAATTTGTATATTTAATTTTTTAATGCGGTTAACATGTGTTTTGCCCTCGCCCCCCCTCTACCACCACTAGTAAACACACACCTTCAGAGCCGCACATGCACGAGAGGTACTCTCTTTGTGTGTGCATGTGTGTGTGTGTAAGTGTAAAATAGGTGGAGCCTCATAATTTTCTCACTTTTGCCAGAGAGCGTGTGAATGTGTGTGAGAGAGGGAGAGAGGAGGCCCAGAGCGTGTGAGAAGGTAAGCCAGAGAGAGAGAGAGAGAGAGAGAGAGGGAGATGGAGAGGGCTATGGCTATGGAGAGCGGTTAACTAGCGGGAGAGGGGGGGCATTTTTTGTGTGTTCTTTTTGTTTTTACCGTCGCATTCATTTTGTATGTTAATTAGTTGCCGCTCCGCTCATTGCCTCTCCTATCTCTTTCCCTCTCTTTGTGGCTGTCTGTCTCTCTGTCGGCCTGTATGTGGGTGTATCAATGTGTGTGTGTGCGACTGCTGCGTTGGCGTGGGTGCTGCCGCCGAGCTCTTAATGAGCGACGAGGTGCGATGCCTCGCCCGACGCCACCATAGGTGCGCCACATTTTGCTTCGCCTTTCGTTGCACCTGTTGCCCGCGCTTGATTGGCTGCTCGGAGGTGGTAAGAGATGGTGCCACGAGCTGGGGGAGTAGCAAGTGGGTTGGGGGGGCACTGTGGGGGTGTGTGGGTCAACGAGACGGGCTATAAGAATATGCTGCAAAGGCAGTTTAAATGATTTTCCTCAGATAATAATATAGACATTTCTTGGACATGAATAGATATATCTTTCTCTTTGTTCGGCATCTGTTTGAAAACATTTCTGTGTCTCTATAATACGTATTTTTACCTAAAATATTGGTCTCTACAAATCATAAACCCGTTTCCTCAAGGGAATCGCACAAAGATCTAACGAAAATATATATATTCCTTCACTTGATTGTATCTGCAGCTTGGTCTAATGTATCTGTATCTAAAGTGCATAAATCTTTCTTCTAAATAATAGAGCACATTCCTAAAACTTAAATATGAAACCCAGAGAGCGATTGAAGATATATTTCAAGAAAATACGTATGGATCAAGTATAGAATATATTCAAAAAGGTATGAGAAAATATTATGAAACTATTTTTACATCCCAAATCGGTTTTGATTTCTACTTTATTAGAAGTTGAAAGCTTTTTAGTTGCTTAAAGATTAGTATAAGTGCTGTATTATCCAGAAATCAGAAATTGCCGAATGACTTCATACACCAGCCTTGTCTGAGAGCCCGATTGATTACCACTCCTTGCAGAGTAAAATCTCCATTCCCATTCCCATCTCCATAGATCGTAATCTCCATCGAACCTTAATCTAGACGCTCCCAAAGGAGAGGCTCTCCTATTGACCCTCATTACGAAATCAATTTAGGAAGGAAGGAAGGGCACTAGCATCGGAGTGGAGTACCTTCAATTACCATTTCGGTGTCCCGCATAAGTCTGAAGGATTTCTTCCCAGGCTCTTGGATACACCCACTGCTCTCGCCCAGGCAAAGAGAGCTCTTCATTTAAATTGGATTTGTCGATCATACGTATTCAGGAATTGCAATTCAATTCAATGCGATGCGGAACTCCCTCTCCCTGTCGATTCTCGCCTGCTGGTACCCACATAAAGTACTCCTAGAGGGCAGACCCACGTTGCAAATCGAATGGGAGGGAAGGAAGTCGACAGGCGGCTGTCATTAACTCTGTCAATTAATATCCATTTTAGAGCCAAGGATACCCCAAAAGTGAGAGGAGACCCTCCTGCCCGAACGGTGGGAAAACACACAATGCAATCCTTTATTTTCCCCTTGAAGGGGGATAGATCTCCAGATGGGGTTCCCATCGGATCTCGGATTGGATTGCATGCATGTTTTCTCTCGTTTTTCCACAATTTTTAATTAGCAGTAAACTTTGCGCGCGGCATTCCACATTTCCACTTTTCCCCCGAACAAAACCAAAGAAGAAAAGAAAAGGAGAACCGAACTGAACCCGAACCCGAAACCAATTCGATTCGAAACTGAACCAAAAGTAATGACAACATAAATACTTTTGCCGCTTCTAAAGTGCGGTGCTCGGTGGTGTTGTATGTTGCATGTAGTATGTTGCACGCTGCAGAAGTGCTGGTGCTGGTGCTGGTGGTGGTGGTAGTGCTGTGTCGCGATGGTCGATGGTGGTGCCGAGTGATGCACAATGGGGTCGCCGCCGCTGCTGCCATGCCACCAAAATCCCAATCGAAAACTCAAGTGTTCGGCTCGTTTTTGTGGCTGCCCCCTCAGCCCCTCGCTGCCTCACTGCCTCACTCTCCCAGTCCTTTGGCTCATTTCGTTTAACACTTTATGTGACAGTTAAGTGCAGGGAAATGTCAAATTTTCTCGGCCCTAAATGCTTGTACAGCCAACCGCCGGATCGACACCGACCCCTCCTCGAAAAGGGGGCAGGGCTGGCAGAGGCCCAGTCAAGTGTTTGGCTTCGAGGGGAGATCTGTGGGAACCCCTACGCCCCTTCGCTCCAAAAAGAAAAGTCTCCTCTTTTCTGGGGATTGGCTATGGGAATAAGTTCAAGACGAACTTATGGCTACGGCTACGGTTGGGGTTCCACGAGTAATACTTTCAGGGTTTAACCTCAAAAGTGTGTCGGGATCTAGATCGAGTGCTTGTGATGTATTTCATCATTGACAATCCTAAGTATATCTTGGCATACGATGGAGAATGTGTGGGAATGATGTTCTCCTCGAGAATTTCATGGACTCGGAACAAAGGCTGATTCCTGACAGTTTTCTATGTGGAATCCTTCAAGGTTTGTCCATTAATAGAAATGAAACAGTAGCCTCATTTTAGAACGATATTTCCGAAGAGTGTTGGGAAGATTCTGTAAATTATTCCCCAAATAGAGTATTTTCTTTATGGATTTCTAAGTCTTCCATGTAAATCTTTAGGTTTCAGCCAGCAAGTGTACCAAAATCTATGGATCTACTTTAATTACAAACGAAAAATCTTCTTTAAGTTCTTTATAGAATATTTTTGGCTGATTGTGGACCACAAAAACATTATAGTTTCTATGAATCGCTCTGGGAAAAAGTCTTAGCTAATTTTAGCACTTTGTCTCTGTATAGTTATCCAAGGATGAACCGTGTATTAACGGAGAAGATTTGTGGAATCTTTGGAGAGTGTTTTCTGCCCCAAAAAGAGTATCCTCAGTACGGATTAAACAGGGAAGTATACATATATCTTTCAGTCACTGGGGAGCTTTTTCTGACCTTTAAAGAATAATCGTAAAATGTAAAGGAAGGTAAAAGAAAGTGCTCTAAAATCACTCTAAGGATTGCTGGGAGTGCTTCCCTGATGATGTGTAATCCTTTCAACCTTTCAAAAGTGTGCCAGCATTTATTTACTGTTATTCCATTGACAACCCTAAAACATCGTCATAATCATCGTCATCGTCATCGTCCCTTTGGGGATCATCATCATCGTCATTATCTGTTTTCATAACTGTCAATTGTTGACTCTTTCAATCGATGCATTTGAATGTCTGTCAAACCATCCTTGGCCCTCGAATTTCCATCCTTTTCCATTCACAAAAACAGCTGGGAAACGGTCCTTGACAGTTACAAAGAGAGAGAGGGAGAGCAAGAGAGAGCTAACAGTAGGGGTAGAAAGAGAGACAGCATTTGAGGCACGTGTGCGTGCAGCATGGTGTGGCATTGATTTTGTGGTTCGTTCGTATGCCTTTTTGTTGGACTAAGCAGCCTAACGGTTTACCTGAAATATCAATGAGAGGGAGAAAGGGAAGGAGAGTCACAGAGAGAGAGAGAGTGCACCCGCATATAGTTTGTGGTGGAAAAACTTTACCGTTTCCCCAAGATCGGAATTCTGTAATTTAATATTTTATGGCCTTTTGTTTGCTTTACGCAAAAACTGTTTGCTCTGCATTCGACTGAAATTAACGAAAAATTGAAACAGATACGAAGATACTCACAGAGAGGGGGGTTGGAGGGGCAGGAGCAGGGGGCAGCACACGTCACTTGCCCCCAGAACTCGGAGCGGAGAGCGCAGAGCGAGAGACCTCAGCTGAGCAAATACTTGAGATACAACGGAGCACAATACACACATAGGTTGGAGATACACTCCTCGTCCTTCAGTCCAGGATGTAACATTAGCCGCTAAAAGGTTAAGGCAATCTCAGGAGCCCCCTCCCCTCCCGCCGCTCACGCCCTTCCCTGGACATGAACCGTGGATGCGCCAAAGTGAAGCTAATAAAAATTGTAAAAAACGAGAGATTGAAATTGAAACAATATTTAAAGTATAAGAATAATACAAAATCCCATTTGGCCGCCGGCTGCCCGCCCAACGAAAACAATAGCAAACACACAGCAAAAGGAGCACGCGCTTCCAGCGGGGCAGGGCAGGGCACCCATTCCATTCCCCGATTCCAGGACTCTGATTCGGATTCTGATTCAGATTCAAACGAGCGACGAACGACCGGGTTTACCTTGATGCGGCCGCCGCATCAGCGGACAAAGTGAACAAACAAATAAGCAAATGAACGCTCGTCCAAAAAGCACAATAATACAACAGCAGCGAAAAAAACTCACAGAAAAAGCAGGGAGTCACGGCACACAGGCAGCGGCAGCGACATCGGTAGAGGTAGAGGTAGAGGAGGGACGCACCAGATTGTGGCACGCGTCGGGCGACCTACCACAGGGGGAGGGAGGGAGGACAAAGGCAACAGCCAGGACTCGCGGCGAGACGAGGAGAGGCGAGAGGCGGCGAGCAAGCAATCGAGCAGCAAAATCACAGCAGCAGCAGAGCCAGGAGTCTGTCACAGTGGGACGAAACATGGGAAGAAGTTAATGAAAATTGGGAAGAAAGCGGAACACGAATAGGAAAACTCTCCATACATTCATACGAGTCAAACTTTTGATTGCTGGAAATACTTAATGCTCCAACTGCATAATTTTCCTCAAACTCTTCTCCTAGTCCGCTTAGCCTCCTTGCCCCACTGTTCATTCGTTGCAACCAGCAAAAACGGGCGCAAAAACAAGTTTCAGTCACCTTTCGGCTGCGTTTTTTCTCCGTTGATTGGTGGTGGATTCCTTGGTCGGCAGTCAGACAGAAGACAAAAGTCAGTCACATGTGCAAGGACGAAGCAGAGGGCGGGGAACGGGACCGATGTCCTTCCTTCCACCTTTCTGGCAATTGCTCTCATCGGCGGCTGCTGCTGTTGTTGTTTTCACCTCAATTGCAGCAGCAGCAGCGGCAGGAACTGGAACTGGAATCGAGATCGCATTGTTGACATCGAATACCACGTGGTATTCCTTATTCCTTGTACCGTGGGGTAGTTTTACCCCCAGGATCAGCCCCGAAGCAAGCACCGGGTGATGCTGCCGCTGCCGCTGCTACCTTCGGTTTGTTGTAAGTAATCACCGTCATCATCATCATCAGCAGCATCATCGCAGCAGCGTGGAATGGGAGTGGGGATGTGGTGTGTGGTATGTGGGATGCGATGGGCGGCGTCAAGGACAACTGGCGACAACATGTGCGTCATCGTCGTCGTCAGCGTCGTTGGGCCACGTTTACTCATTAGGTTTCCCGAAACGATTTTCTATTTTTTGCTGCGAAATTATTTTTGCGAAATTGCGCAGGAGATTCGCATTGGGTGCTGCTCCGCGTGGCACGACGCTGTGGCGTGGGATGAAGCGAGCGTCCATCCGGGGGTAGCTTTTACAGTGGCAGCACACCTTTCCCCCTGCCTGCTGATGGCCCTATAATGTATTTGCAGGAGTGTGTGTGTGTGTAGCAGTTGTGGCAAGGGGGAGGCACACACACACACACACACACGCACGCAACAATCGGGTGCACCTTTATCGACTTTCAGCCGGGTGCGTGCAGAGATTTAATGATTAACGCTGAATGAGGCAACTGCCTCGCCAGTCCTCCAATCCACTGTCCACTTAAGGGCTGCAGAAATAATCGCAAATGAGGGGAAAATCAATGGGAAATCGAAGTGGAAATGCTCTAGGAAATCAAATAGGAGGATGCTTGGAGGACACGAAAAAGAGGGGAAATGTAGGAAAATCAGAGATAAAGAAGAGCGAACAAGATTTACTCTTGGGACTCTCTTAATCGAAGGTTTTTTACAGATGGATATATTTTTGAGTCTATATCTATCTACAAGCCATCTATAACGATCTTCTATCTATCTTTTTTCCCCTCAGGCCAAGATTTCCTATGGATCGACCAAAACGTTCAACCCTCAGGAATCTAGGTAGGAATACAAATTGATTTTTTATATTTATATTTTTGTGTGTTTTATGATTTTTAAACCGATTCTTATTCGAGTTCATTATCAAAGTCGTTCTGGTTCCTTTGGGAATAGCGGTCTGACGCAAATCTGAATCGTTTGAAGATTCTGAGAAATCCAGACATTTGTGATATTTCTGTTTGGGAATTGGATTAAAGGTAGTCTGGGGCACGAAAAAAATTTTATGATCTCCAGGGAACTGTACTCGTAAATGGAGCAAAGAAAAGAGGAAAATCTTTGATGGAAGAAAGGCTGATCGAAGAGGAATGAACGAAATCTTAGTATGAATTTTTATAGAAAGAACTTTGATCTTTGGATGGACTTGGAGGAGTATATATTATACATCTTTAGATATTTCATTCATTCACTGAAGAAATGCTTTATTTATTCATGAATTCATTGTCCATAGCCTCTTTTTGTTAGGGTATAAAAAGCAATAAAAATAATTTTCATATGCACTGCTGTTGCTGCCTGTCTGATATAAAAGGTAAATAAATATCCTGTGGAGAGACCTGGACATTCACCATATCTCTTTCTCCCTTTCTCCATGTGTTTATCTCTGAGTGGCATTTTCGCTGGAGAGAAGGTAGCTCCATGCAACAGCAACAGCAGCAGCAGCAGCCGCAGCAGCTGGAGTCCGACGACGCACGTTGGAAACGGATGCCAGCCAAAGTGCCGGAAGTGCGGAAGTTGCCGCAAAGTATGCAATGACTTTTGTGGCACGAGAATGTGGCAATGGACTGGTAGGGGGGAACGTGGCCGGGGGGAGTGTGTGGACCTGATCTGATGACTAGTTTTGGGCATACGATACGATGCGATACGAGATTGCCCCGCATTCGGACAGCCTTACCTAGGCATTTACCTCTGAGTCGAGTCCTGCTGTTCCTGCCGTTCCTGCTGCTGCAGCTACTCATGTTCCTGTCCTGTTCCTTTCGCCCGTATGTCAGCATTTTGCCATTCGCTAATCTGTCACGCTCGGTGCTGCCACCCCTCCTACTGCTCCTGCTCCTCCTCCTCCTGCTGCAGCATCGTCCCAGTCCCAGTCCCAGTCCCGTTGCTGGCTGGGCTTTGTTCCACCTTCGGGCCTTGGGCCTTACCTGAGCGCGTGCACCACTCCACACTCCTCAGTCCACAGTCCACAGTCCGCACACCTACCCCGAAGCCCTCGCCCAGATCAGCCCGTCATCAGCCCCTGGACGGGCAACCCTCTTCATTTACGGTTTAGCATAATGAAAAGTTGCCGATGATGAGGCCCAGGGAGAGGGCGAATGCAATTTGGGGTTGCAAAGCGATACGCGATAGCGACACACGGGGGTTTTAAGCGCGACACCTTAGCCAGGACTCAGGGCTACGGGAGGAAGCCTGCAGCAGCGTACCAGCATTAATCCTTCTGTAGCTCGCTCCCCCTCTCTGTCTCGCTCGGATTTTTCGCAATTGTTCAATTGTTCATGCCGCAAAGCGCAGACCAGGACACCGGGCTGCAGGACCCCTTCGAATCGTAAGGGTGGTCGAGCGATGCCTCCTGCTTTTAGGGCACATTTGTAGCCAGATTTCGATTGTGATTGATTTGCTTTACAGCAGACCTGAGGCACTGTGCTGATGCTCAGATGTTCGGTTGTTCTGCTGTTCCGACGATTATGAATTATGAGCTGAACCGAAGGCCAAGGTGTGGCCCAGAGCCCATAAGTCGAGCGTCGGAAGTCAAGTGGGGCGGGTGTGAGGGAGTGGGAACGCTACATGAGAGCAATACTTCATAGAAACCCTTTAAGAGACAGAGTTTCTATGGCAGAAATGGGGTATGATTAGTTTCTCTTGGTTGTTTATAGAAATTCGATTGCAGAAACTATAATAGAGATTCTTTACATTGTAGAAATATGTATCGGGGGTTCCATTTTATGAGTAACTAATATATTCTGCAAAGGAAATCACTTCAACTTGAAATCTCTTCAGTTGAGAAACTCTTATGATAGATAGAAGATGGAAACCCACAAATGAATGGAGCAGCAATTGGAACGCCTTATATCTACGAGTATCTTGGATACACCTAAAGATACAATACTCCTATATTCTAGAATAGTTTCATATTTTCAAATCGAAATTCCTCTCATTTATGCATCGCAATCTTCTCAGAAAACCTCGAATACTCGTGCTCGCACCCCATAAAAGGGCTGGCAAATAATAATCCAATTCACAGATACAATTGTATCTCGACTGGAGTATCTTTCAGCTCTCAGCTGTCTCTGTAACCCTTTCTCCACCCCCTCCCCCCCTGTTGTCTCTCCAGAGCCAATCCTTTCTCTAGCGAATTCGGGGGCTCAATCCTTTGACTTTGTTTTTGTTCTGCTGGCATCTCAAATGCTGCCTGACAGATGGCATGTCCTGCAGCCTCCTCCCGCGAATGTGGCATGTGGCAGTGGCAGTGGCTGTGGCACGAGTATCTGCTGGATATGGATACGCATTGACTGCATCCTTCTGTGTGTGTTTGCTCCTGCTCCTGGCACACGTTCGCTCCGGAGCTTCTTCTGCAGTTTTTTGTGTGCGTTCACCTTTTTTGCTGATTTCTGTGTGGAAAACGGGGCGGGGCTGGGCTGTCAGTTGAACGGGTGGGCGGCCAGCAGATTGGTTTTGTCTGCAGTTTTTTAGAGCAGCGCAGAGCAGAGCTGTTCCTGTGGGTATGTCCTGTGGTCGTGCTCAACATTTATGGCACAGCTTTTTGCCCGCAGGAAGGAAGAGGATCTGCAGAGGATGAGCAGGAAATGGCTCATTGCACTTTGGCTACACTGAAAAGGCATTTAAGGCGCATTTCCGTATCGATGGAGAGGATGGAGGGGGTCGAGAGGTGAGAGGAGAGTAGTGCTACTTCAGTGGCTCTGCTCCGCATAACTCAATTGGATTTCGGGGACTTTGGGCCACAGAAAAGGGGTTGGACGGACGAACGGATTGTTCGATAGGTAAACCGATTGCTCGAACAGGCAGGCAGGCGGGCAACCCTCGAAAGCTTGCGCCCTCTCATCCGCTAATGACCCTCGACCTGGCATCGAATGATAATGCAGAAATTGAAAAAAAATATACCATGTACTCGCACAAAAAGAACTCGTTTCGTTTAGTGGTGGTGGCTAAGGCCGAAAAACCGGGGACGGGGAAAACTTCGACAGAAAAAAGCGACACAAAAGGAAGAATTTAAATTAGATTAATTGATTGAAATGCGCGGCGGCGGACGAGACCCGGATCTGCCCTGCAGCCGGTGGCTGGCTGTAGATTGTCACAGTTGTTGCATGCCCCTGTCTCCCGCTTGGGTGTGTTTTGCAACTTGTTTTCCCTGTTGCTGTTCCTGTTGCTGCCATCCGTAATGGTCTTAGCGGTGGTTCTTTGTAGCCGGAGGTGTAAATAATACGGCTTTTGTTAAACCAAGTGAAAGTCATCATCTGTCTACAGTTTTTCTGCAGACAGTCTGTGGTGGGTTCCAGCAAAAAAGTTGGTATACATATTCTATATTGAATTATAGATGAGAGTGGAGCGGGGAGGGAGTGGGAGGCAACACTTGTAATCTAATAAAAACTATTTACGGTCCAGCGGAAACATGCACTCGGAACAAAGATACTTTTTCGTGGAGAAGGAGTTGCCCTGTTTGGATGATTTTTTTCCTGGGGAGAATATCTCATGATTGGCTTTATACGGAAACAAATTGGTACAGGATTTGATGTGGCTATAACGAACAGAGTTCTCTACCCTTTAGAGGGTCATCATTTGGTTGGAGTTGCATAATTGTAAAGATTATCGATAAATATCGACAATCGATTAATGATATATTTATCGATTAGTGGTAGATGTATCTATCAAGGATATATTTATATAATTTAATGGTCGATTTGTCGTTGAATGATGCTTAAGCCTACTCTTGATGGATTGATTAGTTCCAATCGGAATTTTTCAAAATATTTTATAACAATTCCCACTTAAGGCGGAAAATATTTAAAACTATTATTTTGCTCAGAACCCAAGCGATAAAAAATCGCGCATTTATTCAGAGTTAACTGCTATTTCGATAGCCCCATGATTAATTGATTGATTGCATGGATCCAAAGCTTAAGTATTCAGTGACTTTCCACCGATAAAAGTGTGTAATATTCCCCGCCATGTGATTTATCGCCTCGGTTCGATACGATTCGATTCAGTCTTCCATTTGGCTGGGGCCTAATAAAGCGCTCAACGCCAATAAGCCGCCACATGTTGCAAGCCTTGCTTTTTGTTCCCTTTTTTATTTTTTCAGGCTTTCTCTCTTTCGGCGGCAGTTCATAAAAATGACGCGTCAAAATTAATAAAATAAAACGACACCGAAAAAACTTCAACTTGAAATGTTTCAGTTTTTTAATGTTTTTTGTTTTTTTTTGTAGATTTTTTAACTGTTTCGGAAAACACGCGTGTGCGTGCCTGAAGCCGCGCCGGAGTCCAGGCTTAAATGCAGATGGAGAACGTATCTGTCGGATGCATTTTGGGGCTGTCTCCTCCTCCCGCTCGGCACATGTGAAACGGTTGCTGCACTCCACTCTCCACTGGGCCTGCCCCCCTGCCTCTTTCCCTATATGTTGCCGCTGCAAAAGTTATTAATTTTAATTGACTGTTGTGTAATGTTGTCGCTTTTCGAAAGCACAGCACGGCCCTGCACGGTACGGTACGGTACGGTACTGCTGCTGGCGGCACATTCCGGCCGACACTTCGACAGCCGCCACTTCACATGCCCTCGAAGAAGAAGTCAATGTCCTGCTCGGTAGTGGGACGCCCCCCTCTTGTTGCAGTTGCAGTTTCAGTTCCAGTTCATGCCGCTCTAGATTGGCATTAATTAAACACTTTTGTGCACTGTAAAGAAGGGAATAATATAGTTATAAGTAACAGATAGTCACGAAAGAAAAGGTTAGAGACAGTGCTACAAACCTCAATCTTTACAAGGAAGCGCCCGAATGAGGTCCAATTTGATTGAAATTGATCTATCATTCGGCTTAACCTATACAAATATTCTTGAAAAATGTAATACCAACTATGTTCTATCATGGAAATAAACAGAATGTTTAAAAATATTCATATTTTAAGATGGAAGTGATAATGCTCTACTGGTGCTCAGACTCCATTGTCGAATACATATCTTAGGAGAATAATCATGTTCAAGACATACAAAAAAAGTGAAAAATCTAGAGACCTATTGATGGACAACATAAAGGAGAATATTCCCATCTCAACTAGGAAATGGGAGGAGAAATTCTACTGTCTACTTTCTTTTGTCGTTCCTCTCACTTGGGTAGCTCTACGTCCATGAATCCACAGCTTAATTTCTCTCAGTGCAAACAGAAAGAACGCGTGAAAGAAGAGCTTGAAAAATGAAGAGCGGGAGGGAGAGGGGGAGCGACAGCGAGCCGTAAAGGCAGTTGACACTTTGGGAATGTCGTCATTTCGAGGTCTAAAAATAGAGTCGAGGAATCGCACTTGCAATTGCATTAATATTTTGTAACCGTTGTAATTAGGAGTGGACTCTCGATGAGGGGAGAAGAGGGCAGGGGGTACTGGCATGAGTGGATAGACGATAGGAGACTGTTGTGGCAGCCGTAGAGTGCTGATCTTTCGGCTGCTAATTGAGGTATGCGACAACCACTTGTCACATTTCGCATCTCGCAATTCGCATTTAATTGTAATTGTAATTGTAATAATTGTTTGTCTTGGGCCTTCGAATAGGCGCCAGTCGGAAGCCAGGAGGCCAGAAGGACAGAAGGCCAGAAGGGGGTGGCATTTAATGCATTTGCTGGCGCCTAAACAAATTTTCGCACTGCAGAAGCCGAAGCCTGAGATGAAAATGAAAATGCAGCTTAGGAATGACATTATCAACGGATCTTTGATGAAGACAAATGATCTCGGTCGCTGCATTTTGTGCATTTTCTCTAATTAATGAGAAATACCAAAGTGGAAGCCCGCACTTTGGACTTTGGAACTTCGATGGAAATTCTATTCCGCTCAGTGGGTCACCAGCCAGACACCCGACGGAGTGATCGACCGAGAGCCCACAGAGAGTTCACAGCTCGCTGAAGGGGAGATCCAGTCTGTGATTCAGTATCACTGGAGATTTCCCACACTTACTCGAGTGATAAATGGAGTAAATGCAAGGCGGAGCTTTCAAAGTAGTCTTTTGATTTAGAAATGCAGAATGATAGAATGCCGACAGAGAAGATACTTCGGAATAGCAGAAGATCTCCCACAGGCCCATGACTCATGCGCTGAGAAGATTAGCATCCTTAAATGAAGCTTTCAAAGCTCACTAATACTAATGAAGTCCCTAAAGAAGAGCTTCAGATATTCGTATTATCTGAAGAATGATCTCAACAGATTGCGTGAGAACTTATCTGGAAGAAATTCTGATAAACGCACAGACACAGATTTTGGGAATCGGGCAGGAAGATCTATTTGAACGGCAAAAGTACTCGAGTCATCGAAAAGTGAAGAACATGCAACACGCGAAAAGTCACGGAACCTCTTCCACAGATTTCACATCGAATCAAAGAATGATAGAAGATTTTCCACACGTATGGATCTCACGCATGGATCAACGCTAAAATTTCAAGCGGAGATTCCAAAGATCACCCATACCAATGCACTCCTTCCAAAGCTCACGCATACGAATGCACTTCAGTCTCTCTCTTTCGATATGTTAAATGTTTTCAAATACACTTAAAGTCCTTCTCGCCAGTCATGCGGTGGACCTAAAAATGTTGAAATTCATAACTCTAAAACCAGTGAAAGAGAGACAGACAGCTAGAGCGATACGGTGAAAGGGAGGAAGGGAGAGGGAGAGACAGTTAGCGGGTCAGAGATACGATATAGAGGCGCTAACGCCCATTGCCATGAATCGTTGAAATCGTTGTCAGATTTGCAAGCGCCGGTGCGCCTTGGAACGCCGCTTGGCACGGCACAGAGCCCAGGACACAGGACACGGGACACAGGACATAGCAAATCCTCCGGATAGAGCATTGCACGGCAGGCGGGCCCGAGCATAAACAAAGTGTGAAATTTGTACCTAAAATAAAAATGCGGCAAAAGGATGTAGCTGTGGAAAGGACATGGCACACACACACACACACACGAACACAAACACACACGAGGGCTATGTCTGCATTTGATTTCCGTTTGCCTTGCGAGGTCGAGGTCGTGGTTCAGACCGAGGCGCACAGCTCCATACCGATTCACACCTCACGGGGAGAGAGACAGGAAGGGAGGGGAGGGAGAGGGAGATTTTTCACATGCCGTGGCAAACATTTGGCCAACACATGGCCACACCGCACAAAATTTGTTCATGTGTCCGTGTGTGCACAGGGGCTGAACGGACAGAGCGGGCTGATCGGCCTGAACCTGAACGTACTGAAAGTCTGGCTTTCGTTTCGTTTTGGGATGCGTATCTGAGAGATACGCGCTGGCTGGTTCGTGTGTACCTACGCCTTCTGGTCACTGCTGCTGTGGCAACCTCCTCCGCTGCCGCTGCTGCTGCTGGCTCTTCTGCCACTCTATCCTTTGTGTAAACAAATCAAATGTTGCTCGTGTTTGTTGTTTTGTCTCGCGCCAAACGATTCCGAGGAATCAGAATGAGAATCGGAGCAAAAAACAAGAGGGAACTCCACTATCGAGGAATGGATCGACCAGGATGTACTCAGTATTCAGTGGAAGCCATTTCTTAAGTTGAGAGAGGAGCTGGTCTGCTTCTCTTGGGAATCTATTCATGAATGTCCAAAGGCATACACTCTTAAAAACTATGAATTCTACAGGGATGTATTGATTTTTAGTAGATTTCAGAGATCTAAGGTGCTTCTTTGTTCTTCCTGTTACATCTATCTCCTCAAATACAGCATACCTTTATATTCCACAGAGTACCCGTGGGTATATTCCGCATTGAATTGACCCGGCAAATGTCTTTGTCAACAAGCGTCAAGCGAGAGAAGCCAAGCCAAGCAAATTGCCTTTAAACTGCCAAAAGACAGAGAAGGAACAGTGCTTATGGCAGGAGAGGGGGCGGAGCGGAGGGTAGCGGGCGAATGTGGCAGAAACTTTTCCTAAATCAGCTGAAATTATGAACTTCCTTTTGCCATTGCAGTTGCAGGGGCGGAAGTTCATTTTAGTCCGCAATAAAAGTTTGCATCGTCGTATAGCCCATTCCCTGGGTCTTGGATTTCCATCTCCATCTCGAGAACTGCGAGACTCTGCGTCGAACTCAGCGTCGAACTCTTGTTCATGCTCATGTTCATGTGGAAAAGTTTTGCGCTTATACTCGTAGAAGAGAGCATCAAATTTGCATCATTCACTTAGAACAAACACGGACCGACAAAGGACTGGGCGTCAGTCCCCCAACTGCATCCTGCACCCTGCATCCTGCTGACAAACAAACAAATATTCAATGCAAATAAATGGAGAGAAGAAAGCCAAACCCCACTCCATTGAGGAGCCATCGGGGGTTCCAATACGAGTATGTGTGGACCTCCCCACCTGACAGGAGAGGAGATCCTTTGCCAGGGAGTAATCAAAAGTAAACTTTAAAGGCAAACACTTGCTCGTAAGAGAAACCTCTTTCATTCAGATACATATTAACGAAAGTTGCCCCTTAAAGAGATGCCTGAGAGACGCCTCCTTCGAGTTCCCTCCTCCGAGAAGCCGAATAAAATGCAACGTTTTTCTAGTTTTCGATTTGAAAGACAAACTTTTGCTGTTAAACCAACAAATGCCAGAGCAAGGAGGCAAACAAATGCAAAGACGAAGCCAGATTCAGATTCAGATTCAGATGCACAAACACAGATACTCGTATGGGAAGATGCACGCATGCAAATGGCTCTCAAGGACTTGGGGGAGGGATGCACGAATTTATAGTCTTCTGTTATTTACCGACAGGAAGTGCAATTCACAAATCGTTAGAAAAGAAAGCGTTACTTTTGGAGAAAGGACTGTGTGGGGGAGTGTGTGTGTGTGTCCATATCACTTACAATCATTCCGAAAAGTGTAGGTGGATCCCCTCGCAAAGGAAAAGGTGTCCCAAAACTTATAATCAACAGCTTTGGCGGCTTAGAAACTCCCATCGAAGGACTGCCCAAGGCGGAAAACTATTCCAAATATGTGTGTGTGTGGGAGCATCTAAGTATTTCAAAATAACATAAGTATCTATCGCTCTCGAGAAAGTTTCGTATCCCGAAATCCTGTCTCCTGCCCCTTTGCTCTGCTCTATTCTGTGTCCTGCAGCAGCAATTCCCCAAATGCGGCCCGTGTGTGCATTTAAGCCACTTTTACTGAAACTTCACATTAATTTCAATTTGCTGCCAGTAAAAGTTTTCCGTGCACGTCCGCAAATTGCTTTTTGGAGCCTCAAACGGGGAGTCTCCCATCTGATGATTGGAGGAGGTGGAGAGGTGGAAGTTCAGGGGGGAAGGTAAGCCATATAGGAACTTTAACACTTTGCGGTTGCGACTCGGCTTTCGATAGGATAGGTGATGCGAGAGCAGCTACGCGACAGCCGAAAGGCAAATAGTAAGAGTCAGGAGTCAAAAGTTGTAGAGGGAAAGTATATGTGGGAGCTTACAGATTCAATACCTGTTAAAAGATGTTGATAGATGGCGAAAGATGAGGGAGAAACCAAGCTTCTCCATCTCATGGAGGGCACTTTAATAAGAAATTCAATCTGCAAACTATTCAAAGAGCTATCTACCGAATATCTGTTTCAAGTGGAGTCTTTTCCACTGGGTTTTATTTTGATGCATTGTTCTTGTATCACAAGTACCCCTCTGCCATTAATTTCTTTCGATGTTTACCTATTTTTTAACTCATTTCTATATCCATATCTTAGTTGGAAGCTTCGTTGTGGTCTCCTCTCAATCCATGTGCCACCTCCGACTTCCCCGAAAAGTGATGATACACTTTGCGATTGTTTTGATCTTCTGGGGCTGTTGTTGTGAGATGTTTGGTAGCTTTGTTTTCGGCCACCCAAAATGCGAGAGTGATTCGCGGAAAGCACAAGACAAACACAGTCCCGAAATATGAAACGTGCTGAAATCTGCTAAATCTGCACTCGCGCCGGACCCACCCGTTGGCGGCACCTTCAGATATGGAGATGGCCCAAGGCCTGATGCCTCAGATGGAGATGGAGATGACGAAACGCCCACATGCGACACATTTCTTACGTGACTCCCTCCAGATGAGATGGAGAGTCGAGTTCTGTTTGGCCCTGGCCCTGGCAGTGGCAGTGGACCTGGGTGCCTCAGCTGTGGGGCAATGAAATCATTCGCTTGATAAATTTGCATTTGCACGAGTACGGGGTCTAAGGGGTGTGGGGGAACCCTCATTAGTCTTAATAGTTTAACGACAAACTACTACTGTATGTCCTGGATTGGTGCCCCTTAATGAGCTTGAAAGTCGCGCAGTTAAATTTTATAAATTGGTTGAAGAGGGAAGGAGTCGAAGGAGTTGGGGATGGGGTTGGGGTTCCTGCACCTTTAAGCCCCAGAAATTTGTTTCTTTGGACATCTTGGGAGCTTCTGGTCTCGCACACGTGGGTGGGAGGAGGGATACGGATTATGCTCGTAGTTTATAATCCTGTTATTCGGTCCGTTGTATCCTTTATGTCCTGCGGGATATGCAAACTTTGTTGCTCGAGTTGTTCGAGTGATAAAGACACACACATCTGAAATGTCACAAGACATTTGCATACAAGGGGATGAAACTTTCGTCCAAGCGGCGAAAGGGGGGGAGGAAGGGGACTTGAGGGAAGTTTTGTTTTCTAGGATAATGGAGAGATATGATACCTTGTTCGGGTTATTCTTGGGTAAGATTTTTCCTCATATTTTAAAAGAAATTCCGAAGCAATTGTTACAAATTTTATTTGCTTTATTTTCATGCAACATTGTCTCTCTATTTTCTGTACGTATTTTTCGCAGCTGTCATTCTCTGTTTGACCGCGCCTGTCATGCCGCTCTGTGTCCTTGTCAGGAATTGTGGCCACATTCCCCATGAAGTTCAAGTGCCAGCAGCATCACCTGTGCCGCCACCAGCTTCTGGTGCCCCAGAATCTAGAGGGGCATACAGCCGCAGACATGGATGGAGGAGCCTCCTCCAACCTCCATCCGCCATCCTCCATCTTCTGCCCTAGAGGCCACCCATCGCGTTTGGCTTTTTGCAACACAAACAAAACGTCAGTCAGGCAGCGCCACAACAAAATTTTGTGCTGCATTGCAATTTCACAGCCACTGGCAAAAATAGTCCGCCGTGTCCCGAGTCCCGAGTCCGTGTCCGACGACGGTGTTTACTTTGGCAGCACTTGAAAACAAAAATTGAGAAAACCGAAATTCAAATGCGATTCGGAGACCACGAGACCACCCGCGCTGCCAGTCCCGACGAAAATACTATTTCGAAATTAATAACAATTAAAAGTTTCTCCTCTCCGGTACGGCACGGCACGGCACCTTGGCCAATAAAATGGAAATTTATGGGTCACACATGAGCGGAGGCGAGGGCGGGGGCGGAGGCGGAGGCTGAGGCTCAAGGAAAATGCTTTCCTTTTCGGGTTTATTAATTGGTTGGGGCTTTGCTGAAGGCAAAGTAGTGGTCGTCTTAGGGGAAATTTGTCTTGCCTTCAGCCTCAGGAAAAGGGTTCTTCTCACCTCCGACTTGCCCCCACTCCCGAAAAAGGGATGGGATTCAATTTGAGGCTGCCACATGTGTGTGGGTTGTGCGAGCTGATGGCCCAGATAAATGTGCCGCTCTTTTGGGAGAGATTGTAACCAATTTCTGGTGCTGCTGCTGCTTCTGTGGCTGTAGGTAAAGTGATAAGGCATCCTGCCCGAAAGGACGTGGAAGGAGTGGCACACATCGGACTCAGCGACAGGGACACACATGCTGGGGTAACCACATAATAATTCTTGGGAACAATGTAAGCGTCAATTGTGCTGCTGCTGCCTGGCCAATGGATGGGATGTGTAGCACAAGCACGAGGATGTGGCCCATTCTCATTCTGCCAGGAGACATTGCCCACATTTGTGGCAGAATCCGAGGCGAGGCGAGTCGAGTCTCAGACTTCGACTCAGACATCAGGGAACATCAGGGAACACGAGGACAGGGCAGGACAGGGCAGGACAGGGCAGGACAGGGCAGCACAAAGACGACAACGTCGGCACATGCCACACGTCAAGTCGAGAAATTTAAATTAAAAACCTTTTTTGCATGAAATGTTTTCCGTTTTGCCTGCAAGCGGATGATGCATATGTTTCCCACTAATGTGGGGAGGGGCAGCGAAGGGGTTCATGCAGATATCCTTCGGACGGCAGAGGATTGGAGGTAGTGGCTCAAGAGATTACATTGTAACAGATAGTGCGAGTGGCGCTGGTGAATGGGATAAAGTGGGAGAGAGAGAAAGTCTGTTGGAGTTATGAAAGGCTAGTGCTACACGAATAGATGTTAATCGAAAAGACATGGAGATAATGGAGCTCTAGGTTTCGGGGAGTACCCGGAGACTTCTTTAAAAGGAAGAAATACCATAAGGAATTAGTAGAAAATATTAAAAATGTAAATGTTAGTGTTAGTACAAGTGTTTACCATTAAAATGATATCTAGAAACAGATTTGGGAAGGAATGGTTCGCCCGTTACTCAATCAACAATTAGAAGAAGTTTTTGGTCGACTTTGTAATTGATAAATAAATTCATTAATAAAACACCGAAATGCTGAGCAGAGCTTCGCTTCTGAGGCAAAATGGAAATGGGGCTTCGAAGATTTCACTGAAAGCAGACGACCTGATTGATTTGCTATATCTACATTGGAATTGAACAGAATTTTCTATGGAATTTTGTTTGTAAAACTATCTACAATATAGTATTCCCATCGAATAGGTATTCTCAAGCATAGCTACAATATTATATTCCCATCGAATAGGTATTCTCAAGCATAGCTACAATATTATATTCCCAGAATAAAGTTCGTTCTTAAGAAACACTCTATGCCACATTTCGATCAGGTTTGATAGAAAGAGACAGGCAGTTTCCAAAGCAGAACAAGTGGGAAAGAGAGAGAGAGAGAGAGAGAGAGAGAGAGATCTTTTAGGTAGAAGCCGAGAGTGAGCTCACTCTGCTCTCTCTCCCTGTGCCTGAGTATGGGTGTATCTGTGTGGGACTTTTATCAGCTCCGAGGCTCCACAAAGCCGCGAAGAGCAATCACTTTTTGTAGAGCTCTCTCTCTCTCTCTCGTTCTCGCTGCCTATAAAAGTAAATCAGTTCTCAGAGCTCTCCTCTCCCCTTTCATTTTTTCTCTATACTTATTTTGCCTCTTGGATTTTTCTCTCACATATGCCACCACAAGTGGCACCGCGATGCGATGCGATGCGAGTGGAGTGGAGCAATTAATTAGTGTGCTTAATTCGGATAATTATTCCAGGCAATAAAATTTTCAATACATTGAGATGATGATGATTGTACGAGCAGCCCACCCCTCCCCACCTCCTCCCTTCGGGGGCTGGCGTTGTGGCAGTGTCCACACCTACCCGAAAAATGGGAGACAGACAGAAGGACACGTTTAATTCAATTCGCGAAGGTTCCTTGACTTGTTTCGTTTTTTTTTCTTTTTTATTTATAAAATAAAGAACCCGAGGATAAAACTTGGAATAAAAATATACGTGGGGGAGGGAAGGGGGGCGACATTTAAATTCAAATTGTTCGAAGACGCCCTGACAAAGAAGCAGCGGCGCCACACGTCGGATTAATTTTATGTGCCCCAAGGAAGGAAGGGAGGAAGGCAGAGGGAGCATCATCCATTTCTCCCTTTGGTTCAATTAGAGAAAAACTTCGGCGGTGGGGGACTGCTGGGTGGAAAGTCCTTTGGCATTTGCCATTGGCTGGCGTGCTATGCAATTGTTAAAATCGAATTAAGCCACGGTGTCGCATACTTTTGATCTCCCTGACGACGCCAACGACGACACCGAGGACACCGAGGACGCCAGGGACACCGAGGGGGAGGTACAGGATTGGGGGTTCCTCGTTCAGCCAATGAAATGTTGCAGTTCTCGGGCGAATGTCCTTACAGTGTCCTTGCCATTCAATGGCTCTTTGTCGCTATCCATCCATGAGGTACGAGTGGGATGTAGATGTGCCTTGGCCCCGTGAAGATTTCGGTTTCAATTTCGGGTTTGCTTGGCGCAAATGAAATTAAACGAAGATTAGTCGTGTGCTCCGCGTAGATTATTCCAAGAAATAAAAATCTACTAGATCTACCATTGCCAGAGAGAGAGAGTAAGAGATACAGATACTATGGACAGAGAGAGCGGGAGATACAGATACAGATACTCGAGAGTAGAAGCGTTCATTATTTTTTCGTTTTGCCGGCATTTGCCTTTGCTTTATTTTCATTTTCATGTGTATTTTTATTTTCCTTCGTCTTGTTTGCTTTTTTATGGCCCCCTGAAGGTGATTTGGACGCCCCCATTACCGTGGGAGGGGCTAGAAGAAGGCTGAAGATTAGTCGTGGACCAGGGGCTGGGGCAGGGGCAAGAGCTTAGATTAGTGAAGCACAAATCTGAGCAAATCACAAGCTCCATTTAACCCACAAATGATGGGCCAGCTTTGGCATCAGATGGAATTTATGAAAGAGTTTTTTTTTTGGTTGAACATTCAGGATTGGCCAATCCCCGGGATAATGAATGGAAGGCTATATTTGAGGAGGCTGGATCTTTATTTGAACGATTTTAAATGTATTTTGAGTTCTTTTTAGTTTTATAGCTAGTTCGATCGTCACTTTATTTTCGGTCTATCCTCGAGGACATTTCTCACGAAGAGTTCCACCTTTTTCTTATCTGCTCGCATTCCAAGATTATCGGGGAATCTGTCTATCATTTTGTGATCATTTGATTGATTATAATCACTGCTTTTTATTTCAATCATGTGATCATTAGCGCCACGTGGAGCTTTATTGTTGCTGCTTTTATGACTGACTATGGGATGACGAGTGTATGCAGCCTATGTCTGGACTCTGGCACTAAAAATATAGTAAAAATAGTAGAAGATTATTCGTCGAAGCCTCTAATACCCTTAAACGAGAATGATCTTGAATGAGATCGTTTGTCGTTTATCTATCGGTATTCCATCGAAGTTTTACAGTCAAATTCTTGACAACATGGATGGAACCATAAGATAATGCATTCCATAAGGACAGGGTGTTTCGCTGAAACACTGAAAAGTTATATTCTTGGAAAGGGGATACTTGTGAACACTTTTTCCATATGGATATTAATGAAAGGTTGTCCGAGTATATGCTTGCTGATTCATAGAACATCCCTCCAACAGACATAATTCAGACTATACACATATCCTTCCTAATAGGGTATTTTCCGATTCGCTTTTCGCGTCTTTTCCGCTTCTAATCGCAATTTGGGAAGAGTAAAATTACTTGTCTTTCATCGTAAGCGCAACCTCCGCGATAACCTTTGATCCGCAACCTCCGTCCTGGGATGCTTTCAGGGTTCACTCGTTTCTCAATTGCCTGTCGGGGTCTCTTCACTTTTCACAGCTCTTCGCTCCGCCCCTGCCCCTGCACTGCTCGTGTGTTCAATTAAAAAATGGTTGCCATTAATTGCTAACCAATTTGCAGTCCGGACACTTCCTGCCGGTCTGTGCGGCGGCTGTGGCGGGACGAGTGTCTCAAGTGTCCCGGACTGGATTTTCCAGCTCCTCCTCCTGCATCCTTCGTCCTCCTCCTGACACTTTGATGAGCAGCAGATGAAGCGGAGGCCGTTGATGGTGACATTTTTTGCATATTAATTGAAGACAGGGCCGCCCTGGTCGGTGCCTGACTCATCCTTCAGTCGAATAACCATACCCCTTCCCCGATCCCCCAATCCACCATCCATAAGGTCCCGTCCCTTGGCTTAATTTGCGGTAAGTTCATTAAGTAATAAAACATAAATTTCATAAATTTTTTGTTGATTTTTTTCTCGTTATTTCTTTTTTTTTTGTGATTGCTCTTTCGGGCGTCCCGCGTCCGTCATCAAGTTCTTGATACTTTTTCCCCGTTTTCCTTGTTTTTAATGCTTTGCATATTTCTTTAATGAATTAATTCTGTTTTGGCTTTCGGTTTGGCTCTCTGTTGATTCACCGTTCACTGGACTTTGATAAAAAACCAGAAAGCCAGCAGCAGCAGCTGCGATAAAAAACGACGGGCGAAAGACCTCAGAGAAATAATATTTTGTATAATTTATGCGGAAAACATTACGGGGAGAAATCATAAAGAGAGAGGGAGGGCGGGATGGTGGGTGAACGGGGTGTTAATTATGCGCTAGTCTGCAAAAAGTTTTCTATCAATTTTTGGTAAATATAAATTTGAGAGCGTAAAAACATGTTTTGCATATGAAAATCGGAGGGAAACTAGTCGAAAATGTTGCGCTTTCCTTCAGCGGCTAATTGCGTCCTCTGGGGGGCACTCCGATCCGATCCGAGCAACAACAAAACTTGCATCAAATTGCAGATGGAGGATGGAGCGTGTGTCCAGATCTAAGGACTGGTTCTGGGTTTCTGGGGTTCTGGTGTCAGGTTGTCACACTCTCTCTCTCTCTCTCTCCGTTGCAGTTGTTTGTTGTCTGCTGTCTGCTGATTGGTGACATGCCCCCTGCCTATGCCGCAAATGAGCCGTGCAATTGTCGGAGGCAGCCTCCTATTGACAGCTCCTATTGATGCAGCTCCAGCTCTAGAGGAGCACCGAAGACCCCGCGGGATTCGTCTCGTGTTTCCGAGAGACGTGCGCACGGATGGGGGGGTGCCCCTGACTGACAACTGTCGTCGATTTCTATCGCGAGAATTCAATTCTGACACTGAAAAGTGTGACGATTTATTTGGCATATGTGGCATGTGGCATGGGGGAACAAAGTGGAGCAGATGCCACGGATCTATGGCTTCCACTGGACATCATTAGTCTTGGATCGTATTCGACTCTGGCTGAGGCTGTGGAAATCTTAATAGATTTATGCTCATCGCTTCAACAGATTCTTCTACTCATTCCGATCATTTGTCATGGCACTCGTACAAGCGGAACCATCTTCCATTCTGTGGTTCCGAAAAGTCAACAATTGTGTTCTAAATATACGAATATATGCTTGTTTGAGGATCCGGAATGTATGGTTTTAAATGGAAAATAAATCAATATTTAATGTGTACCAAAAGCCAGTTCAAAAGCACACTGTAAGAATCGGGTACCATTGAAATGTATGCACCTTACTCAAGTTACTCTGGAATCTAGTGCACGATCCATGTAATACGTGAGCGGAGCATCTGGAATCTAAATTATTTCCAGCTCTGGGAGGTTCATTCCAGAATGAATCACTTCAGATTAGATTACATTGAATACTCTATTGGAATCAATAGAGATGTCCGCCCAATGGAGTTCTCATTAAGAAGAAAAATAGCAAGATTAAAGCTAATGCAAGTGTCCTTTAATGGAAGATGTCGTATAGAAAATACAGAAGATGTTCCAGAGGGATGGTATGAAACCTCGTGTGTCCTAGTGATTCCATTATCAATTCTTGTTGGAGATATACGAGTATCTGTGCCAATTTCTTAAGCGAAAGTCTCAACATGGTTTCTTTGCAAATTCTTTGATGATTAGTGTATTTCAACGAGTTCTTAGAGCATCCATCGAGTTCAGAGATAAGATTCTATATTGCCCGTACCTTGACGCTTGGAGATAGCCGTCGCCTGGCCGCAGATAGGCTTCGAAGTCGAACCTTTGCCAAGACTGAGTACATTGCCTATCAGATCACACGCTTGGTACTGGCACTCTTATCGCTGACGATGGGTTCAGTTCAAGAGGTCAGTGGAGGCCAGTGATAAGCCCGAATCCAGACCCATGTATAATCGGAGACGCTTCGACTATCATCTGTGCATTCCGTGTATAACTCTCGATCCGCTATGTTGCGTCTGGGCTCGCTGCTGCTGCTGCTGGCACTCGCCATCGTGTCCGTCTCCGTGTCCGTCCACGGGGAGTCGATCAACTTCCGCAACTGTGCGGACAGCGTGGATGTCTGCACCGTGGATCAGGTGCGCGTGAGTCCCTGCCCCCAGGCGGCCAGCAATGCCGCCTGCCACATCCGCCGCCGCCGTCCGGCCGTCATGAGCTTCGACTTTACGCCGCAATTCGATGCCGACAGCCTGGGGGCGACTCTCGGATGGGTGAAGGACGAGAACACGGAGCTGCCGCTGCTCAGCCTGGAGCGGGACGCCTGCAAGGCCACCGGCTGCCCCGTGAGAAGCGGCGTGCAGGCCACCTACACCACGGAGGTGCCCATCGAGGCAAAGTTCCCGCTGAGCGCCTACACGATCCGCTGGGCCCTCAAAGATCCCGCGAGCGGCAAGCGGTGCTGCTTCCTCATCGACATCAAGGTGGTTCGATAGGCGATAGGCATGGGAATAAATGAATAAAATGCGTCGTCTGTTAACAATTTTGTGCGTTTTTTAATTATCCGTGGAATCGTTAAGGTTACGGCTCTCTGGGGAATCCTGGCGGATACAGGAATCGGAACAGATAGATTTGCCGGCGACTCATTTGGATGCCCGCGAGCTGTCTGTCTGTCCGCTGAAGGGAAACACAAAAAAAATGTATAAAACTTTGATTGAACTTTTGGGTGCCATTAAAAAAGCCTCCGCCCCCGCCACGGCTTTCTCCTCTGAGGGTCTTATCAGCGTCGTCAAACAATTAAAAATTGAGCACTTAAGTTGTGGTCATAAAATCATTTGTTTTTCTTTTTTTTTCCAAATTTTCCCTCGTTTTTTATTGTTTTTCTGTTCACATTTTTCAGTGGTGGAAAATTCAAATAGCAAATCACTTTTGATGACCTCTAAAAGGGGGACGAATGAGGGTATATTGGGTTTAGGGAGAGGATGTTTTAGATACGGTATATGAGATGGATTCATGGTAGAGTCAATCTGATGGAAAGAGTGCCTTGAGCTCGAAGAATAGAGGATTAGTGCCTCCTACTTGGGCCAGACGGAAGAGTACTTTTGGATATGGTATTATAGGAACAGTCTACATATACCTATCGGAAAGAGATTTGTTCTCTTAGGACTTATACGAGTTCTAGCATCCAAAGATCGTATTTAGATACTCCGAAGCATCAAACGTTTTGGTATCTAGATTTTCTCAAGAATCCAGCATATGGGGCTGTATTTAGAGGTGTATATCTGATAGTATTTCAGAGATATAGCTTTCATTCTCTATAGATATCCAGCGTTTGAGACCTTCCGAGGGTATCTTTTGTGCCATATCTTCCCCTACAGCCACTCGATTCACTCTCATTTTTTGTTTACCTAAACGAAAACCCGAGAAGTATTCACATTTCGGGGGGGCGGAGGTCACCAGATAGGCCTGACCCCAAAAGCAAAGTAAAAAGAAAAGTGAAACGACAGCAGCCACCACTTGAGCAAATAATAATAACGAGAATAATCAGAGCGAAAGTCCTTTAATAAAATATGTCCATTGTTACTCAATTTTGCAGCAGATTGTCTTGCGATTCGGATTCTATCAGACGGTGGCATTGGCCTCGCCGTACTTGAAGCCCAGGACGTAGGGGGTCTTCGTGAGCTGCGAGACGATGTGGCACTTGACCTCCTCGAAGCAGGGGGTGGCGTCCACGTAGAGCACCTCCCGCCGCTGGCTGAGGTAGGCGTTCAGGAGGGGCTCGCTCTTGCGGAACTGATGCATCTGGCGGTCGAGGTAGGTGTAGTTCGCCTGGGGCCCCGCCGCGTAGCTCTTCGTGAGGATGCGCATGCGGGCCATGCGCTCGTTGATCTGCAGGAAGACCAGGCGGTTGGGCGGCACCGTGGCGCTCTCGAAGAGCTCGCGGGCCTCGCATCGGTTGTTGGGGTAGTTGATCAGGACCCAGCCGCGGTGCAGGGCGTCCTCCTTGAGCAGCCGCTCCTGGACAATCCTCCCGATGGCCTCGGAGCGCCCGAAAACGCAGTCCTCCTCGATGGCGTCTTGCAGTTGGCCTGTGTTCTCGTCCTGCCGGTGGCCGTTGATGCTGTGGTATGCGAGGACATCCGCATCGATGATCAGCAGGTCCCAGCGCTTGGCCAGCACATGGGCCAGGGATCGGCGTCCCGATCCCGGCCTGCCATGGAGGACGAGGCGGTGCAGGCAGGTCTTCGGCAGCTGGTAGAAGTCCCCCGGGACCCCGCGATGGACTGCGTCCAGGTGCTTGGTGTAGATGTCGATGCCGATGCGACGCACGTTCGCCCCCATCCAGTGGCGCAGATCCTCCACGGGCTGCTCCGAGACCTCCGCCAGCAGTCGGCTTATCACCTCCAGGAGCTTGTGCTTCTCCATGTAGTACATGAAGGCGGCCCCATACTCCACGAGGAGCGACTTGTCGAACGTCTTGGGGAAAGACATTGTGGGATAGACAGCGAAATGTATGTTTTTTAGGGAAAAAAAATATAGTTCAACGAATCTGACGATAGGAACAAGTGATTTTGAGACTCGTTTGAAGCTGTTTTCGAGGGTTTGCTATGAGAAAATTGTTGTCATCGAATGATTGAGCATTGAAAGAGTCTATATTATACCAAAGACTATAAAAGAGTCCACCAACAACTACACTGTCTTTGGCCCCAAGAAAGCAAAAACGAAGCACACTTGACATGAAATATCGAACGAGCAATATCTAGGGTTATACCATATTTTCTTCTCGGAATGATTCACATATTAGAAAACTCCCGACTAGACATCTTCTTTGTCCCATATCTCATGTACATCTTTGTTTTTGAAGGGTTATGCCATGTCTTCTTGAAGTACTTCTACATGCCATCCATCTCCGCGTCGAGACTTCATTACACGAGCAATAACTGAATGTCCATTACCATTAAGACGACAGTTCTGTTGCTGGGATTTCTTCCATTGTTATTACCATATTAATTGCTTCCGTTACAATATTAGAAAATGGCGCGTACTTCCGGACAGTCGGAGGATTGGGGCTTCGCGGCCAAGACGTTCCCCATTTAATGGCCAAGTAATGTCTTCCCACAGCCAGATTCAGAGCCATATCCAGAGCCATATTCAGAGCCATATCCAGAGCCAAGTGAAAGGCAAATTGGCTGCCATATGAGTGCCGTTCCTTGGGTGACAATATTTTTCAGCGAATTATGACAGCTCTTTTGTCTTGGAACAATTTAAAAACGATGCTAACGGACTGCCAAGTGTTGCCAAAATGTCTGTCATACTTTATGTTGTCTTATGGGCGAGCAGCGCATCTTTGGCATGTCCTGGCTGCTGGCTAAGCCGGAATGCAGGCGATCCTTATGAGGAGATGCCATGAATGCCGCCTGCTATCCGGACTGCGGACTCCGGAGTGGCCTCCATCTCCACGGAGTGGTTCAGTGGGTGGAGTGTTCTGTTCCGACTGCTGCCTTCGGAGTGGCTAATAAAAACCAACACAAGATGAGAAATTGTTTCCTGTTGCTGCCTTGGGTGGCTGTAGTCCTTGGCAGGACACTCTCCATATTGTTATGTCAAATATGCTGTTAATATCTTGCACACACTAATATCATATCCTCCCCCTCCTTCCCCTCCTTGGAAATGCATTTGCTTTGGGGTTTATCGAAGGGCTCCTCCAGCTGGCAGGAAGAATACTATGCAAAGGAGGAGAAGGATCTTAAGATGGGGATAAAGGACCAAAGAGTACAACCTATGGATCTGTGTGTACCCTAGAATAGGGGTCATATGGCGAGAAGGGGTAGTTTGTTGACACACAAATCTCTTGTTTCTGAAAGTATCTGGTATCTATTTCATATATGTATCTACCATCTTCTCGATCGATCTTTAAGGGGTATCCAAAGTTTCGGGCTCTCCAAGACACCCCTTTCTCCTCTTGTTTTTAATTATATAAAAAACGAAAACAAAATCAAAATATGAATAAACGAATCTGAATCCAAATGTGACTATGCTCTGCGGCTGTGACTGTGTTGCTGCCACAAAGCGCCACATTTTTAATTAAAGTCAAAGCGAAAAGCGAAATGCGACAACGGGAACGACATCGAGAACGAGAAACAGAACCAAAACCAGATAATGATAACAGCCCACCCCCCGTCCCACCATCTCTCCGTCTGTCAACCTCTCGTCACTGCGTCGCTGCGATGTTCTTCCGAGAAAGAACTGTGCTAAATTACATTTCATCATTATGGCCACACACTCAAACAAGCACCCATAAACACTCATATTCGCTCGCAGTATTCATGTGCATCCTTTTTTAATCGCCAAAATTGTGGCACAAGCCGCGCTGCTGCTGTCGTCCATCGGTATCTGACGCAGCGTCCGAGTCGAGTCACTGGAAGAAACGAGTCACAGAAATCGCACAAAAAGCGACAGACAAGATGGCGGGGCATGGCAGTCACAACGAAGATAAAGATACTCTTGAATGGGATTCTAACAAGGATGCATATATAGGGAATATGTTGGTATCTATTTTGGGGAGAACGTATAGGACTTATAACCAATACAAAATTATAGATTAAAGATCCTGTCGGAAGGTTTTTGTCGAGGCAGAAGGTAGAACTGATTAAGTAAACCAAACTCTACCTTCAAAAATGTTGTTTGTATCTGGATTAATCTATAAAGATATAGATATATCACAAAAAATTGTCATAAAGAAGATAGTTGTAATGGTTACCAATTTAGGTCTATGTCTGGAACTCTATCCCATCTCTTATGAAATGTACATTACCCCAAGGAAGCGTATTCGAAATACTTTCAGCGGCTTTGTGAAAAACTACGCCACTGATGGGTCCACAGCAGCGCTGATTGAGTGAGCAATGGGAAACGGGCACACGCTTCAAGAGCCTCAAAGGCCAGAGGCCAGTGGCCAGTGGCCAGAGGGGGAGAGAGAGCGGCAGTGCTCGACGGAGTAGTACCCCCTGGAATCAAGCCTAGGCAGAGATCTATTCAGCCTCAGCACGCCCCTGGTACCCTGTGGGATTCAGAGTACAGCCACCGCAGCAGCCACAGCGGAGTGATAAGAAAAAGTGACGTTCGGTACTAGGCACCGCCTCGAAGATCCATAGAGAAGGCTATAGCTGTAGCTTCAGCTTCACTTCTAGCTGTAGATTGTTGCACACTCGTTTTGAAGTCTGCCGCCGTCCCAAGTCCGAGTGCTGCATCGCACTTTGGAGAGCGACTTGCATCTGTGCGGCGGCTTCTTATCGGACTCGACCTTATCGACGACGACACTTCCTTTGGCTCTCATCTGCTGGTCGTCTGACTGCAATGCCGGAAGTAATGAGTGCCGTGTCGCCTTTCGGTTATCAATTTCACAATTGCAAAAGAGTTTATCAGCCGCAGAACCAGCATACAAATGGGGGGTTTTTCTCTGGAAAGGGCATGGGTGGGAGGCACCTCTGGCTGTTCTTTTTTTGTTCCTGTCAGCCACAAAACACTCTCCACTCAACAATTAAAAATCATTTTTCATCTGCCAGCGCACACGCACACAATTGCTAGTCAACGAATCCCCCAGAGTCCCCCGGAGAACGGGATTCAGAAAAAAATTCGAAAAAACAAAGCCACACATCAACAGGCGGCTGGAACCAGGAGTCGCCTGTCGGCCAGGGATATATGGGATATGTGGGCGGGCCGGGCGGTGGGTGGTTGTAGAACTTTGTCATGCCGACAATTTGCTGCCAATATTTTGCCAATTTTTTTTGCACTCCAACTGAGGAGGAGGAGGGTGTTCTGTTCACTGGTTTGCCTTCAATTATGCAGCAATTGAAAAATTACTACGTGTACAACAATTTGTGATTCGGATTCTGATTCTGATTCGATTTTTTATCCGTGCAGCCTCTGGGAAAGGCAGGGAAGGGTTGGATGAGTGTTAGGATGGGGCAAGGATAGGGCGACAGGCAGACAACAGGTTTTAAATTTGTCACCGCAACAACAATGCAACAGCGCAACAACGTTAGAACGAAACAACAAGAATGACAGACGCCAAATGAAGCGCAAATTTAATTACGTGAATTTTATTGGATTAACAGGCGAAACCTGGAAATCCTGGCCACTGTTCCTCCTGGCTGCTCCTGGCTGCGTAAAAACAAATTTAAATATGCCGCACACATGTGCTTGCCCCTGCCACTGCCACCCTGGCAGGGCTGTCTAGTCGCGTAGGTGAGTCGTAAATTTACGCGCCATTGTTGTCCTGTGGCTCTCCTCCCCCTGCTCCTGGTCCTGCCGTCTCCTGGACTCAGGCGTGTCTGTGTGTTGACGCCAATGTTGGACACCTCCACCCCCGTCCTGTCCCCCTACTGGAAGGGGACGCTATCTTCCTTTTTTGGCCTTTTCACTTATGCAAACGGAACATTTGAAAAATATGTTGGCATCGCAGGATAAACAGAACGGCAGCCAAGTGCAGCTGATGCCCCCAGACAGACGACGGGGCCTTTTCCTTCTGCAGAGGCTCTCGGCCTGCCGCTTCTCTGCTCTGACATTTTAATGAGCATGCAACGCTGCAACGTGCAACGTGCCGGGGTCCGAGTCCTTGTTAAATTCATTAGTAAAACGTTGCACCTTCAGCGCAAATCCACAGAGAGCGAGAGAGAGAGGGGGAGAGGGAGGGGGAGCACACACGTCTGTTGGGCCTGATGTTGCCACACAGCACAGCACACACGAAATTAAAACCTCCCTCCGCCCTGCCGTTGCCCCCCGTAACCCCCCCAGTGGCAGCATCAGCCCCAGTAGCACCCGTAGCATCCGTAGCATCCACACACCACGAACCAACAGACAACATGACATGATACCGATACTAAACTGACACTTTGACATGGACTTAACCCTAAAAACGCTTTGTTGGCTTTATTGGTGTCGGTTGCCTGGCCGCCTGCCTGCCCCAGGAGGATGGGGAGTATGGGGCTGGGGTCAGGGTGCGTGTTTTGGGGGCAGCTCCAGCCTTCGCCCAAAAGGTATCCACTTGATTTTTGCACTAATTTACGTGGATTAAGCGCTCTCTCGACCCCGACAGAGCCCCGTGACCCGTGACCGTGGGTATTAAGCCTAAATACCTTTTAATTGACAATTTGTGTTTGGCAATTTGATGCCTGATTTTGTTTATTTATTGTGTACACAACATTGCAGCAGGTGGGGTTGTGTTTCGGATCATTATATTACAATAGAGACTCACAAACTGAAGGCAGATATCGAGTGGTCGAAGCACAAAATTAATCTATCCTGTTGGAAAGCTTTACAACAATTTAAAGTTTTAATGGAAATCTATAATATTATTACCGGGCAAAGTTTATCCTGTTCTCCGATCCGTCTCTCCAATTATCCTTCACTTTTGACTCCAAGTTTTCGCCCGCTAACAATTCCTTGGCTCCTTGGCTGCAGGTGAAGCCTCGCCTCATTTGTATGCCACTAAACTGGGGGAAACTTTTCATCCAACAATTGCCTCGAATCAATTCCTGTGCACTTTCCCCCTCCAGCTCCCCAGCTCTCTAGCCACAGCCTCTGAAAAGCTGAAAAGTCGCTTGTCTCGCCACACAAGTGCAAAGTTCTCTCTCGGAGAAAAAAATTGCTTAAATCAGCGAGTTTTTTGCGCTATATCCCACTCCCTGGGAAAGTTTTAGTCGTGGCCAGTCAGCCGCTTAAGCCGCCGCCGCCGCCGCACGGTGCAATGGTGTCCTTACACAGGGAGAAAGGATCTATAATCTGCAACTATTAAGAGTCCATATGTAGACGTAGAAATGCTTAAAAATATATTTAAAAAACAAGACTTTTAGCTACTAAAATCTCTTTAATGAAGCTCCTTTCCTAATCCAAATCTCAATCTTAGGGTATTTCAATCCAGAATTATCAGTGAAGTTAATAAAAAACAAATCTCAATAACGAGAAACATTTCATAGAAATGGGAGTTTTAGTACTATAATTCTTTGGATAATAATATCATACTATAGAAATCCCTTAAAACCCTATACTGATGGACAGGTTCTTTCCCCAAAAACTTATTTTACTCCCAATATTGTCACATTTATTCATTAGAAAAGCATTGGTACATTTTACTGTGTTCTTGGTCTCGTATTTTTCTAGAATTAAACGTCTTCAATTGAGAATACAAACACATACTCAGACATCAGAGAAGTCTGCTCTTGTTTTAACTGAATTACTGGATTAATCTCCTCGGTTTTTTCTCGCAGTGCACCTTTATCTTCTTCATCTAATTGAACCCAACAGATATTTTCAATTAGCAGCAAAACATTTGTGGGCTAAAAAAGTTTTATTTAATTTTTTCGTTTGCTGTTTTTTCTGTTCTTCTGTTGGCGAATGGTTGGAGGGCCCTGGACCCGGACACCTTGAGCCAAGGGATTGGGATTCCTGCGGGGCGAACACGTCCAGGATCCAGGATACAGGATCCGGCATACAGGTCCAGGTCCTTGTCCAGGCGCCAATAAAAAAAGGCACCTTAGTGCCGTGCCGTTCCGTGCCGGGAAGGAACTTTGGCTAGCGGCGGGAAAACTTTTTAATGCCATTAAAGAACGAAAAAATGACGCAACAAGACGCCGAAAGTTTTCCTCTGTTTGCAGCGGAAAAGGTGGGCGAGAGAGGGCGGTAGGGAAATTCTATGCAGGAGAAATTTAAGCTCAAATTTAGACAACGGGCATAAATCAATGTCCCTGTGTGTGCGTGTGTTTTCCTTGGTGTCGGGGAAATGGGAGTATTTTTCGGGGACTTTCGCAGGGCCCTCCACGGGGCGAAGTGCGTAAATTGAATTGATAAAAGTGGGGAAAGAGTAGGGGGTCCGGGGTCCGGGGTCCGGGCTGCCAAAATGCAAATGCAAATGCGTGATGCTCGTGACGGAGTCCTGCGCCGGAAATGACTACAAAATGTTGCAAATCTACAACTTGAGATAACAGGCCGAGAGTTCAAACAAACTAATTCAAAGTGTGTGCGGTCCATGTCCGTGTCCGTGTCCTAGCACCAGGCCTGGTTAGAGCCCTGCCCTCTGCATGCAACACAAATCAGCGCATAATGGCCTCCCCATGTCCCCCAATATTCGGGCCACATGTCGCCTGTCCATGCCCATAGCTGTGTTTGCATTCTGCATTCTACGGTCCTCATGGAAAGGGCAGCAGGAGTTACAGGAGCAGCAGCAGCAGCCCCGCCACACGCATTTCAATAATTCTAATTAATTTATTAACGCTTATCAGCGGCGATAAATTTGCCAGGCCATGTCCTGTCCATGTCCTCTGCCGGATTACGGCTAACTCTGTGCGAACTCTTTGCTGATGCTTTACTTTCGAAGGGGAGGAGGGGCTGACTACCATATGGCCACTCCCCTGACAGTCAGTCACAGTCACAGAACACTCCTCCGAGCCCAATGCCACCTCCTACATCCTTCTTTGAGGATGGTAGTCCCATTCCAAATGGCCTTTTCTTTGGAGAGATGAGATGCACATGGAGCGATAAGTGGAGCAGCCATAAACGAAATGAAAAACTTGGGAAAACTCGAGCAAAACCGAGTCATTGACATCTCTCGTAAATAAGCAGGACGTCGCAGGACTGTGCAGGACTACGACTAGGCGTTGATTTTAAAATGAGCCCCATTGATAAGAGAATGCTTTGAAGCGAAAGAAAATGCTGAGGTGGCTGAAAGGAAAGTAAGTTTTGGAATGGAAGGAATGACAGGGAGTGGACTTTGGGGATACCCTGGAGTGTACATGGAGAAGGGACTACAGAGAGAGGGATTCTGGGAGTCTTAGAGATGAATAGAGATCGAAGAAGATCTGGAAGGTTATTGTGACTGATGTCGAACCTTGGAACCTTTACGGTAATTACCTGCTAATGTAAGCATCATCCTCAATGAAAATCATTCAATAAACATATGATAAAGATAAAGCGAAAGGATCATAGTTTGACCAAATTGTAACTCTCCTTTAAAGATTATTTAGATGAATACCCAAACTTCTTCTCTTAATACTTAATGAACTTAAAGTCCTCTTTATACCATTCTTGTGGATAAACCTACTGCAAGGATAGCTAAAAATAAGTCTGTATTCAAAGGAATCTACCCTGCTTCTCCTGCAAATACAGGGTAACATTAACCACTCACTTGACTGCCCCATTTTTTTTTTATTCTGGTTTTTTTTCTATTTTATTTTATTGTAAGCCTCGAAATGACTTTTGTTTCTGTCGCCCGAGCGACGACGACGGGAAAGTGTTAAAATTTATTGACGCATTTAGATCAAAACTAAAAATTGTCTACCATTTGCCTTGGAAAACCTCCTCATTCGGGGTTTTTTCCTACGCTTTTCTGCTGAATTGACAGATCAGGGGCAGGACCACGACCAGAACCAGGACTCTGCTCACTTTGGCCCTGGCCCTGGAGCTGGGGGCGTGATTGCTGTGTGTGTTTTGTTTTAATACGAAAATCCCATAACTTGTGCCTCCTGCCACACTCTGCTGATGCTGCCACTGCCACTGCCATGGAGGTTGGCCAATCCGCCCCTGCCACTCGTGGCACTCCTGGGCGGCTGCTTCCCTAGCCGGCGGCCAAACAATGTGGACTCTGTGGAAGATACCTTTAATGCATTTTACTCATATTGAAAAGCACTTAAGCGCGGGGGTTGCGAAAATATGAAAATCATAAAAACCGTACTTTCGGATTGCTGCCAGAGAGAGGGAGAGGGAGAATGGGAAAGAGATTTCCGAGCCGAAGGTTGCTTATTTTATTATTATTTTACAGGGAATTATCTCATTTGAGTGGAGTCTTCTGCCTTCTGCTATCCCTCAAGCTCTCTGCCATCTTCTCCACGCTCCCCTCCCCCTTTCCCCATCTCCTGATCCTGTGTAATGTGTGCGTAATAACATAATATCCTTAAGATATTTTAATATTGCCTGCCGCTGCATATTGAACTGCGGCATCGCATCGCACGACTCCTCGGTTCTGGCTGCTTGGTCCTGGGTCCTGGGTCCTTGGTCCTGGCCGCATTTCAACATATTTGGCTTTGCTTTGGCTGTTTGCTTGTTTGCTCCTGCTGCGGGTCCTGCTCTGAGCTCTGGATCCTGCTGCTGTTTCGCTTTTCCTTCCTTCCTTGCTGCCTTCCTCCTTCGATGTTTTGCCTTTTAACAATACCTTTGTGCATCGTAAAATAATTGCCGCAGGGGCATGTAATCTTCCTCTGGCTTCGGGTCCCCTCCACTCCACTCCTCTCCTCTCCTCCACTCGCGCGGTGGCTTGCAATTTTCATTTCGCTCGATTTCGGTTTTCCATTTTTCCCCCATTCCATTCTCCGCTCTGCTAAAAGGTTTCCTAAACGCTGGCTGGCTTATTGAGGGACATCTTTATGGATGTTTGGCATATTTGGCATATCCACGGAGTTAACTCGACTTTTCGAGTGGCGGATAAACAAGTTTATTAAGGCATTCGATGGGAAATCGATGGCCAGCGTGGAATCGTTTCGGTGCAGGTGCAATGCTGTATTACTCCATAGAGAAATTTCTAATATGGGGCAATACTTTGAGGCATTGCAATGGAAAGCAGTATAGATCTTTATGTAGCAATGTTTGCCATTCAAAGACTAGTCTATTCCACAATTATTTATGGGGAAGAGCTTCAATTGATTGCCAGGCAATGAAGTGCTGGAATAATACCAATAAATTGATTAAATATGTCACTCTGGTAATGTTCTAAAGTGACACTGTTCTACTTGATTGATGATTGATGATACGTAATCCTAAACCATCGTTAGTTTTCAGTCAAATATGTACTTATTCTCATTACAGCACTGTTATTCTCTCCCCTTGAATACCCCATATTCATTCAGATCGTACTTTAACGAATACCTATAAAAGTTAGAGCCCGCTTAGCTGTCTCCCTGGCATTTCTCCATCTCCAGCCATCTCCATCCTGCAGCATCCATAAATCCATTAACTGATTCTTCTCCTTCTTATGTGTTTATCAATAATGTGCTCGGAGCTCTATTCCGATTGTTTTTAATAAGTTTCTGGCCCCTGCCCCAGCGGCCGCCGTTGCCCCCAAAGAAGAGCACGACATATGCGGCAACAATTTAATGTTGAGCTCATAAATAAAATCGTTTTGCCCTCCTCTATGACTCTGACTCTGGTTCCTGGTGGGATTTCTTAGTCAAAGTGCGGTGACATTACTCGTATTGGAAGAAGAGTCGCCCCGAGTGGAGTGTGTGTTGGCGGCACTCGAGTTATTGACAAGTTTATGTGCTTAATCCTTCCATAAAGCGCGCCATTAAAATGCCAACAAAAGGTACTTTATATGAAAATCGCTCTCTTGCCCCCGGCATCCAGCGGGGTCTTTGCTCTGCTCTGTGACCACTTTTATCGTCAAAAGACCGACGACCCATCCCATTCCATTCCAGTCCATCCATCGTTCATATTTCAATGAACGCACCGAAATTTGAATGCTCCTCTCGTTAGTGTGTGCGGAGTATCTGTGTGAGGGTCGGTGTGGGTGCCAGCGTAAGACAATCGACAATTGTGGGCGTGTCGAATGGCACACGAGGTTGGATGTTAGAGGCAGCTGCCTGCCTCGCCTCATCATCGTCTTCTCATCTGCGGAATGAGGAATGAGCGTTTTCCTGATATGCCCGAGTATTTTTATTGCCCCATCGCCATTCCCTGCATAATAGGGAAAAACTAGACATCTACTCGTGCAATATCTATGCCGATATATAGGGGATCTGTATCTGTATCCGTGTACTGCGTAGAAATCATTAGCGGACCGCGGGTCGAGCCGCTATTTGCCGCAAAACTCACGAATTTGTAATAAAAATGTTTCGCACTTTGCAAACGTGTGGCCCCCCTTGAAGATTGGAAGATTTTTCGGGGAGTGGAATATTTCGAAACAGATCTGAAAGCAGGCATTCATTTTTTAGAATTTTTATTTACTGCCCAAAAAGAAAAAATGAAGTTTAAATTATTTCTCTGAACTCATTTCAAAAGTGTTCAGAAGTCGTTATGAATGGAATGGGTATTCGGATTGTAGAGCACTTTGTTCTGTAAAAATAAATTGATTTTTGGGATAAGTACGAGCCGAAGTAGAGGGGATAGAGAAATTCCTTTTGAAGATATATTTTATCATATTTTATCCACACCAATTTCTGCCTAGATCATTCGTTGATACAGCCCAGTACAGCCTCACTAATTTCCTGCCAAAAGTGCCTCAAAGTTTGAAGGTAACCCCTCCCGGTCGAATAATCTCATTCGTGCTCCACTCTGGCCATGTGGCAGACTCACATCTCAAGCCGTGCCTCCCCATGTGTCGGGCTCGGCGCCTTCCTCCAACCGTTCCCTCAGCTTCCCCACCGACAAAAAGCTCAGTTTAGGGCAGAGTAAATATGAAACCCCCAAAACCGAAGCATATTTAAACGATTTCACATTTCTTAATGATTCTGACAGCTGAATGATCTTTCATTCTGGAGCTGAAGCTGGCCCCGAAATGTGTTTTTCGTTGCCAGGCCCCAAGTTTTGAGATTCGGTTCCAATTTCGGTTAAAATTTGTACACAACTCTCCGGCCCGCAAGTGCCTGGCGTTTCGTCGGTCTTCGGTCTTTAGTTAATGTCAGTCAGCGGATCCGTCGACACAAGCAGATGTTGCCCAAGATTTGTGGATACACATGCCGTGCCACTCTCTCTCTCTCTTTCCCTCTTTGTCGTTGTTGGGGGATTAATAATTAGGTCTGTAACAAAGACTTCATTAAGAGGGCAACCTGATCGGACGGGCGCATGTCAGTGCTTTTAAATTTAATTCCACTACTAATACATCATCATAATGCGTCAGACGGGGGCAAAGTCAACACTCAGCCAGGCCGTGGCACGTCGAAGCGGGGCGAAAGGTGGTACGTGGTACGTGGTCCGTGGCATGACGGTGGTGCAATGGTGCGGTCGTGCGTGTGTGTGATAAGTCCTGGAAAGCGCCGAACTACACGTTTCCCAGTTTCCGAACAGTTTTCACAACAGTTGGCATGGACCTGGCCCAGGGCCCACCCTCATCCCTTTGCCATCAGAGTGCGAGTGCGAAAATCAAGCCCAAAGCTGGTGGTGCCTCCGACGGTGGTGGTGGCAAGGTGAAAGCCGCTTAAGGTAGAGAGAAGGGAGAGTCAGTCCTCAGTCCTCAGTCCTTTGTTAGAGCCGCTCAACATGTGCGCCACTATTGGATTAAGTGGCGAGCGACGGCGGCGATTCAAGGACAATCAATGGCACAGCACGCCTCGGGAGCGAGTGCAGCGAAACGTCCTCCTCCTGGACCTTCTGTCCAATTCGGAGTTAGACCGCGTAACAGAAATCCATTAAGGTGACCGTTTTATTTGCTACATTAGCACGGGGCACTGGCAGGGGCATGCCGGGGGGTGGGTGGATCTTAAATGCCTGCATTTAGACATCTGCCTGCATTTTGCCTGCCATTCGAATCGCATCTACGAGCCATGGCTTACTCTACAAAAGTGTTAATTGAGATTGCTTTGCTTTTTTTTGGCAATTCAAAAGTCATTCAAGCAGAAAGTCGAGGCCATGCGAGAGACCAGCTAGAGATGCAGATACCGGAGTGGACAGAGTGGCCATATCTGCGGCAGAACTACTTCAAAAGAAGGGACATGCTGCATGCTAATGCGCTGAAGGAGGAGCAGCTGCCACTCTTGGGCCGCTCGACCCACGTGCCACACGAGTGAGGAATGCCAGGAATCTTGGGAATTTCCAATCAATTTTAATTGGCACCCCATCAATACTACTACACCGACAGGGAGGAGGAGAGGGGCATTCCCCGAAAGGAAATCTAAAATATTTGTGCATAATTTTAATTAGAACATTTTTCTATTTGCGCAATTTATCTTCTGGCTGCTGCCACGAGTGCTCGACATTTGTTGTCGGTGCTCGACATTTTCGGTGGCAGGCAGAGCAGAGCAGCGCCGAGCAGAGCATATGCGCGTGTGTGGCAGAGGCAGAGTGGGAGAGTGGCAGAGTGTCAGCGTTCCAGTTAGAAACTGGTGGCAATGAGTGTCAAGGCAGTGCAATAAATTATTTTAAACGAGCATATCGAAGATGCCGCTTCCGATTTATACCCCGACAAAACTCTACATAGAATGGGTGTCCATCGGGAGTGGGGGATCCTGCTTCTGCTCCTCACATGTGCATCGCTCTCTATTGCTGGCATTTCAAATATTTTTACGAGCAATGCGAGGATGCGATTGGGGGAGTGGCCCCTGGCCCCTGCTGCGTCCTAGGTAGGGATTTATGTGCGGGACGCGCAATCAGAGGCTTCGCAGATAAATCTCCTGGCCACTCGAGCGAAGGGGCAGCCAATCAAAGTTGCAGCACAAGACGAGGCAGCCCAGAGCTGAGGCTCATTTAAATGCTCGCAGAAGGCAGCAGCAGACAGCAGCAGACACCAGACAGACTCAAACTCATTTAAGTTTTGGCCAGAGAGATAGGTGAAAAGGATAAGGACTAAGGACACCGGACAGAGGACTCTCTCTCTCTTTCTCGTCCAAAAATTGTCGCTAAGGGATTGGCAGAGCAGAGCAGAGCCAACTTTTCGTCCGGCCTTAATTGCCAAGTGTCCTTGGCCGGAGTGCAGAGGGGAGCCTTAGCCTTAATTGCCTCAGCCCACTCGCCGGACTGTGCTCTCGCCCTCTCTCTGTCTCTCTCAAATGTTTAATTGCCATTTAGTCCTTTTTAATGGACTCCACTGTAGCACTGGGACCCCTGGACCTTGTCGCCGGTGGACAACCGAGAACCGTTCATTAATGGCCAAGTCTAGATTTCCGCTCACCTCCTATTGCCCATTCCCGTTCCGACGAGGACTCTCCTGTGCTGTCGATGGCAGCCGACAGCAGTCCCAAGATAAGCTTGCAAATGCTAGCATTTTAATAGTCACATTTTTGACTTAATATGTCGGGGATATGTCCTGCTTATCTGGCCATCGCTGTGGCCCGACGTGTGTGGGTCCTGTGTGCGTCCTTTGGGGCACTCTCAGCTCGTTTGTGTTGCATAAATTTGCCCCAAATTGTTTTGTTGCTGCCACAGCCACTGTCGTCCCCGATAAGACGCCGTCGATAGCATGACAATTAGCCCGAAACTACATTTAAAATATTACTCTTGTAGTCCTTTCCTCGGACTCCAGGACTTCTTCTTTTCCTCCTTCTCTTTCACCCTCTCACTCTCCTCTGCGTTGTCCTGTGGTCCAGCTTTAATTGTTTCTTCGGGGTCTGTTTGTTGGGGTCTGTTGAAAGCGCAAACACAATTTGATTGCTGATATCCCAAATATTGACTATTGGCCGTGAATGCCTAAGAAGGGCTCAAGGATCCAAGGGGACCTTTGCTCGGAATTTGAATTGTTGTACGATAGTTTTGTAAAGATTTAAGCTGAGTTTTCCTAGGAAATTAAAGGGGAAGATGTGTCCAAGATAAGTTTTCGGTGGGTCTTCCATTGAAGTAGTTTCTAGATCTGGATCTCCCCCTCCTGGAGGCCAACACTTCCAGTCGGCAGCTCGTTTCAACCTGCCATCATTGAGTCCTGCCTGCCTGCACTTACGTTTAATGAAAAAAAGGGAGCATTATTATTAAATTATACCCCCGATACGCCACTCCGTCTCCCTGCCCTTCTGCCGAGGCATGACATAAACATAAACTTTGCGCCTTTTGTGTGAGATGACGAGGACTCTAGTGGGTGTCCTGATCCCCGAGCCCTGCCGGCGGCTAAGAGCACAACAGCAACAGCAACAACAACAGCAAACACCTTTAATATTTTCATTATGGAGTCATTCAGCGCGATTATTAACGCGTGACCCCCAAGGCGGTGCACAGCGTCTCGTGTTCATGAGAACGGATGAACGGAATGGAAGGTCCACCCTAATGAACGACAACAGCAACAAACAGCAGCAGTCCTCGAAAGTTGGTCCACGTTCACGAGTCCAGAAGGTAAATTACAATTTTTTGTTTTGTTTTGTTGTTTATAAGTGGAGGAGCCCCCCTCTCCGTATCCGTCTCCGTCTCCGTCTACGAAGTGCAGCTGTACCTAATAATCATAATAATTGCGCCATGGGCGTCGACATCGTCGTCAACTTTAGCCAGACGCCATTGCCCATGGGCCATGGGCCATGGCCATCTCCGTGGACTCCAACAACAATTGCTTATAAAGTGCGTGTGACACATTAACGAGAGAAAAAAAGCGAAAGAAAAGCGAGGAAAAGCGGGCGAAAGCCGAGGAAAAGCGCGCTAAGAAAAAGGCAAATAAAACTCGCGGCCAGTGGGCGAACTTCAAAAGAAATAAAAGGAAAGAAAAGCGGGTGGTGGGAAGGGAAGGAAAGTCCTTTAATGCCGTGAATTTTCCGCGGGATTTCTATAAAGTGCAGCAGAGAGTGGGGTCCTGCGGTTTGTCCGCCGTAAATTGAAAAAATGTTCGTGCGTAAATTGGCTTTTGGAAGGGGACGTGGACGGAGGTCTCGGCTTCTGGTATAGGCATATCATCTACACAATTTAAATGGAAACAAGGCCTGACCACGCCCTGTTCACCTCCGGATCCGCGGCCGTTTGGCTTTGCCGTAGCCGTGTCCCGGGGTCGGGCACTTTTTCAAATTGAATTTCACTTCGAGAGGCCGCTCGAAGAAAGGAAAACCGAAGCGAACGAACAGCGGAAGCAAATTAAAAAGAAATTAAGCCAATTTGCCTGTAGACCCCTGGACCAGGACTCCGGACCAGGACCCTGTTCAGGAGGATGCCTTGTGTTGTGGCTCGTAAATCTTGGCCCATAAATACCACGACAAGTGTCCTAAGCCCCGACTCCCGACTGCCAACTGGCAACTGGCAACTGGCAACTGGCAACTGGCAACTGGCCGATGTCTTCATTTCCGCGTAAAATTCTTTAATCTCATCTCAATTCAATTAGTTCGAGTTGACTAGTTAATGCCGCTCCCGCAAGTGTCCGCCGGGCAGGAGGTGTGCTGCAGGATGCCCTTTCCCGCTCCTGGATTTTGTGTCACTGGGCATTAACTTTTGAAATTTATGGCTCATCGTAGCAAAGTGTGGCACACTGTGGAGGTTTATGGCTGATAAGTAGGCCGCTATAATGTCCAATTAGTTAAAGAACTTGGCCTGTTAGAGGATGCCCAAGAAAGCTATCTATCTGGAACTGAAGAAAGACTACACCTCTATCAAAGAATTCAGGACTGAAGAGGCCTTTTCTCTGCACATGAAGATTTAATTAAACATAATTTCATAATTTATATTTCTGTTTCTGTTTCTGTTTTTGCTGCTATTGATTTGGTGGGTTTCGTTTCAATCTGTTGTGGTTTTCGAGTCCTGTCTGGTTAGTCGCTGCTGGGGGCGCCATTCGGCTCCTGGCGGGGCGAGCATGTGGACGTGGTCTGGTTGGGACGCGGCTTGGCCTTGCCAAAGATCTTCGAGGCCTGCTCGGTGTTGGCCAGGGCGTTGATGGGGTCCGTCACAGTGCGGGGCTTCAACAGCAGCTTCGGGCGGTTGTCGTCGTCAATGCGGTTGGCGGAGCGGACGGACGTGGAGCCCGGGCTGTTGCCGCGGAGGCTGCCGTTGCCTCCGCCGTTTGGGTTGTAGTGGCCCCGACGGTCGCGATTGCGATTCTGGGAAAAATTAGTATAGTTTCCGTTTCCATTGACGTTGCTGCTGCCGAAGGCGTTGCTGCAGCTGTTGTACCGCTGACGATCCGGCGAGCGTCCTCCGCCGCCGCCACCGCCACCTCCTTCGTTGTTGCCGTTGTTTCTCCAACTGGAAGAGAGGAGACATATTTAGAGGGGACATATCTATCGGGACTCGATCTGGGGGATTACCGATTGAAGTTGCGGTTGCGCGACTGGATGCTGCTCGCGGACTGTCGGGGCTCGAGGAAGCCGATGCTGTTGTTGCGACTGCGCTGCCGATTGTCCTCCCTCTGGTAGCGGTTCCCCCCCTCCCGACCGTAGCCACTGGAGCGGTTGTTGTTGCTGGTGTTGCTGGTGTTGCTGGTGTTGCTAGTGTTGCTGTTGTCTCCGACCCGTTGAGAATTTCGCAGCGATATGGAGCTCTGGGTGGGGCTGCTGTGGGAGAAGGGCTGCTGCCCAGGGCCGTTGGTGGCTGCGATGGGGCGCACGATCTGGTGGGAGCCGACGCTGTCGTCGCGCCGATAGTTGCGCCGCTGGTAGTAGTTGCGGCTCCCCGACTGGCCATGTCCTGGTCCTCCTCCGCCTCCGCCTCCTCCGCCTCCGCCTCCTCCGCCTCCGCCTCCTCCTCCGCGTCCCAAGCCTCCTTCGGCCGTGTGGCGGCGATGGTCGGCTATGTCGATGCGCAGCGGAGCGGATAAGTTGTCCAGCTTGATGCGGCCGTTGCAGGCGATGGCGCGCTCCAGCTGCTCCACCGTCTCGAACTCCACGTAGCCGTAGCCCTTAAACTCGTCCGTCTCGCGGTCCTTGATCAGGCGCACGTTCTTCACCTGAAAGTCCGAGAATATCTTCATCACATCGCCCTGGACGAGGCCCTGGGGCAGGTTGCCCACGTAGGCGCTGAACGGCGGCTCTGTGGGCAGCGGCTTCTGGCTGTTGCGATCACGGTTGCGATCACGATCACCATTACGGTCACGATCACGGTCGCGGTCGTTATTGCGGAAGTCACGAGAGTCGCGACAACCGCCTCGGTCCTGTCGGTTCCGGTCGTCTTGATTGTTGTCCCGATTGTCGCGACCTCCGCGATTGTTGTCTCGATTATTCCCACGATAATTGCCACGAGCATTGCCGCCACGATCGTTGTCGCGGTTGTAGTCGCGGTTGAACTCTCTGTCGTACTCGTGGTCCCGGGGGTTTTTGCCACTGTCGAAGTATCGATTGGCCATCGTTTTGCTGAAACCCGAACCACTCAAAAGTTGACGCTTATTAAATATAGAAACGCTATCCAAAGCCCGATAAACGAGACGCTGTTGAAAAGTCTACGAGAGACGTAGAACTGGCAAAACACAAAGGGATATCTCGTCTGGCAATCGACTGACACACTGGAATGCAAGGCCTACTAGGTTTTGAATTAATTTCGAGTCTAGAGAGTGTCTAAAGTTCATTGTGGAGTGGCACTCGGCGCTGGTGTGTGGCAAGGTAAACCCATAGATGATTAATGACTGAGAAAACATGTGTGGAGCAGCTCCATCTTCGGTGGCAGTTTCGTTGTGCGTTTGTTTTGTGGATAACGATGCCAAAGTACATGGAAAAAGTCAACAGTAAATAGTGCAACATGGAGGGGCAGGAGCAGCAGCCACCCGCGAGAACTCATGACTCATTTTTGTACATTTGTCAAAATTTCAGCCATACATCATCTTTAAACAGTGCTTGCAACACAGAGAGAGTGCTCTGGCTGGTGGCTTCTGGCTGCTGCAAAGGTTGCTGGGGGCACACGAGACAATGTACTGGAAACGGAGCTAGAGATATATCGCATACCAGCAACACGGAATTAAAAACTGATGTAGCGATTAATTTATCACTCTCAGGGCGGCAGTGGCACTGGCAGTGGCAGCCCCTAGATGGCCAGCTCTTCTGGCAATATTTAACCAACAAGTTGGCAGGACAACTGCAGAGCTGCATCCAGGACAGGGCAGAGACGTTTGAATGGGTTCGGAGTCGGGCAGTAAATAAATTACGAGCAACAAATAAACGCGCTTCATTGCATCATCGATGGACACAGAAGGAGAGAGAACTCACAAAACAAAAGCACAGAGAGACAGATAGAGACAGGGATGGGGATTGGGATTTGTTAGTGGACAAACAAAGACAAGAAAACGGAAACGGAAACGCTTTCAGCTGTCGAATTTGTATGAGCTACTGTACTCCCCCCAATCCTTCATCTCAGGCAGCGAGAGACAGAGACAGAGAGTGAGAGAGAGAGCTTTTGTTGTAAGCGCTGCTCCATCATTTGATTGTTGCAACAGTGTGCGCTGCACCATCGATCAGAATTAATAAAGATTTTGTCCTCCCAGTGATTGACTGAGTGACCCACCTCGGCCAGATGGTGCACCACCCTCACCCTCACCCTCTCCGGGCTGTAAGCAGCATCGAATGGAGCACTTGCTGCTAATCGCCGCCGAAGACCCACTTGCGAGCCGGGCGGAAGCATTACACTACATTAGCGAAATTAAATTGATTTTGCCATTCGCCATTCGTGGGATATCCAGGAAGGGGGTACCCATCCCGCAGGGTTGACTGATTTCTCACCACCTTTTCACTTACCACTTTCCACTTTCTCTCCTCATCATCAGCATCCCTCTCCCTCTCTTTGACGTCGTAATGATGTCTCTCTGGCTTGATTTATGCCACAGCGCCCGCAAGTATGCAGCGTAAATATCTTTATGACCCAATATATGAGAGCAGCAGAACAGTTCTCCATTAGTGCACTTGTCTTTCGGCTTTCATGCGTATATCCTGAGTCCTGAGTCCTGGAGGACTGGATGGAAGGTCCACACAACACACCACTAATCATATTAAACGAAATTCATACGTCGCCGCATTTATGCGATTTACTCCGGGGAAACCCGCACCCAAAACAACAAGCGCGAAAGAGACAGACACCGGCTGCCAGGGTTGCCAGGGTTTGCTCTTCGTTCTGGCAACATTTCTCCCGTTGTCGTTTAAACTAATTGAGTGTTACAAATTTTATGTGCAAAATCTTTAAGCTAAATTGAAATTTGTTTTCCTTTTTTTCCTCTCCTCCTTTGTTGTTGTTGTTTCTGTCATACATTTTCCACATATGATGCTGCGGGTAGCACAATGTACACTACTATACGAGTATATATCGCGTATATATCGCATACGTAAGTGAACCCATTTAATGTTACGAGTATGTGCACATTTGGCTTGTTCTTTTCATACCCGTAAGTGCGTTGAACCATTTTAAAATGCTCAAAGCTGAGGTATGTTCGAATCCCCCGAATCCCCCGATAAATTGCCTCTGCCACGGATGAGAGTAGTGGTGGATGGGCAAGAAAAGTGTTTAGGGGAAGGGATGTGTACCAGCCGAGTCGCGTTTCACTTTCATTTTCATAATTGAGGTCGAAGTTCGAGCTCAAATATTTGCTAGGAAGGAATACGAGTATGTTAATGCCATTTGTCTTTTTTGGGTGTTTGTATTTCTGTGGTTGGGATTGAATATTATATATCTTGGCGTAGGAATGGGTATTGCAAAGCTGTGATAAAACCTCGATGCCTTTTCGAAGGTATACAACCAATCTGCAGCCTTTAACCTCTTCCCAGTCTTTGAATTTCTTGAGAATTAGGAAAAAGAAGAAGTACTCTTCTTGGATGACAAATAACACCCACTCCATTGACACTGGCGGATGGCTAATTAAACTGCCAACGGAATGTATTTTCGCAACAATTTACATAATTTACGATGCAAGCCGGAGAGCAATTGGCAGAGAATGGAGAGCCAAGGAAAGGCTTGCTTCTTGCAGGCCAATAAACAGAACAGAATTGCATATGAAGTGCCAGAGATTTGGATGAGTCTCCGAGTATGAATTGTGGCCAAGATAAGCAGAGCACAGAATCTGGCGACAGCCTGGGTCTCCGCCAAGGGCTGGCCCTCGAATGTGGGAAGAATAAAGAGAATTTATCATTTGTTTGGACCCGGGCCCATATATCAAGTGGCAGGCCAAATAATATAATATATGGCACTTGTTTAGGGCCCTGGCCAAAAGAAAACTTTGCAATTACCAGAAACTGTCGCGGCATTTTGAAAAATTAACATGCAGCCGGGCAAAAATACATATAGGGTTATAGTTCTTTGTATCGGACGATGCTAGATTTATGCCGATTTGAATAGCCCGAAAATAGTCAGCAGTACGACTGTTTCGAATGATGCTGATTTATGGGAAATACTCGTACGCTCCTACGCTCGAGTCGACTCTCTGGCGGAGGAGAGCCCATAAATAATGCCGGCGATCAAATTGCTACCTTCATGTGTCCGTCCGATGAGAGTTCCATTCCTTGGAAGCACTTCGGCACTTGAGCACTTGGTGCTTTGTTGTACTTCCAATTAAGGCAATTGATTTTAATTAGACCACCGCTTACCATAAACATAAACTCGGGCATACGAGTATTCCAAAGAAATTATTATTAAACACGCGACCAGCGCAAAAGCTGCTGGTGGAACGGAGCAGTGGAGGGTGCAGCCATTAAATGCTTTCCTTCTTCACCTCAAAGTAACTTAATATTTGCTCTATCCATTCCGCTCAATTAATGGGAATTACGAGTGTACGAGTATATATGGCCAACAACTGCAGCAGCAGCAGCAGCAGCAGCCCACATGTAATGCCAACTGTTGTACTGTTGTTTCAGGGAAAAGATGTATAAAAAAGAAAAGATATGAGAGAGGAGGAGCACATTGGCTCCTTAATTGGCCAAACGGGCAAACGGACAAACGGCGACGTGCCTCAATTGAGGTGATCAGCGTTAATTGAAAGCCAACCGCCAACCGGCGAACGGCGACCGGAGACCGGCGACTGGGATGGGAGGACGCTGACTCAGCTGCTGGATAATTAAGTGGATGGGAGGTTGGATGCGTACTTGTATCTGCGGATACAAATCGTGGCAGATCGAGATGAAAAATTAACATTTCGCGCATCATTAAAATTTCAATAGAAGAAGAGCTCTCTCTAGGAGGATGGAGGGGATGGAGGAGGCCTAGGCCATATGGAAATCGTTGACAAATGCCGCAGCAACGTGCTCAATGTCTCCATTTCCATTTCCACTGGCATCTACGGGTATGTGGTGCGAGTACTTGTTGTTTTTGTCAGCTGCTGACGACCGCCTGGCTCATTTGTCGCCTCAAACACACTGGCAATGGGAAATGGGGAAATTGTGGGGGAAAATGAGTAAAACAAATGCGTCAACACCGAATTTTCATTTGGTTAATGTGTGAAAGTGCGAGACTAGAACCAAAAACTACTCACAGTGCGGCCACTGGATCTCTGTATATCTGTATCTCTAAGATGCACGCACATCGGACAGGGCACCATCCGTGGAATAATAACATGAATTTATCAATTTGTCATGTTGATATTTGTTTGGCAATTTATTTTCCATGTGCGGGCCGGGACAGTCGTCGGACAGGCGGCAGGCAGGAAGGGAAGCGCAGGAAGGCAGCCAGAACTGGATGGAGTGAGGATTGCGATGGGATTGGGATCGGAGACAGTTCCGCTTTCGAATGGGGTTTTATTTTTGGAACACCCCACTCCCTTTCTCCCTCTATCTCTCTGTCTTTCTCCTACGAGTAGTGCAGTGCAGTGCAGAGCAGAGTGAGGCAATTGTGGCCCGTAATTGATGGCACTACTTACACACTTACAGCCTGGCACGACTGGCAGACTGGCTGAATGGCTGAATGGCAGACGGAGTTATAGAGAGGTTTCTCTGGGAGATTAGTCGCGATTCAATGGATAATTATCATCACAGATCATGGCTGTCCCTCTCCAATGCTGTCTCTCTGTGTGGCAGAGAGAAGGCAGCAGTTGTTTCCCTCCGAATGAGGAGTAGTTGGTATGTAGAATGGTTAATGGATTAAGAGGTTGTGGCATCTACAATATATGGCCTATCTTCTATCTCTTCCTGATATAATTATTATCCATCTACATATCTACCAAAATATTCTTCCAATCGGTAGCTCTTTTGGAGACTCCTTTATGGAGTGTGTCCTAGTAGGGAAGAAATGGTGTCTGCAATTTGAAACATACGAATCTCTTCTGTATATCGATTGTCTATCTATTCAAATGTATCCTAATCAGATAGGTATTCCCATCAGAATGATGTATAATTATATATTCTATCTTGCTGTCACCTATCTAATGATTCAATAATCATTTCTCTGGATACTCCCGGGTATTCTGGAGTTGTTCTCCCGCACGTTAACCAGATCGAGGGGTCTCTGTCCCACAAATCATTCAACGGCGCGAAACAAACAAACATACAAACGAACAAATGAAGAGAGACACAGAGTTTAAAGTCATTTAACTAAACATATTAAGAGAAGAGTACGAATACAGGGTACAGGGGGGAGCACTCATTCCGTGCTCCACCGAAGGACTGAGGATGATGATGATGTCACCTTGGGGCTGGGGCACAGCCTCGTACATACAATATAGTAAACAGGACCATAAAAACCATTAACATCTGGTGTGATTAACTCTTAACTCTAAGCTCTGAAGGGCGGAGGAGGAGGAGGGTGTCCCCCAGTGTCCCCTCCATTCACACGGCAGGCAGTGCATCGAGAGAGGGGGACTAGGAATTCCACTTGGAGTCGGAGTCGGAATCGGAATCGGAGTCGAGGTTCTCCTTCACTTTTCCCCTTCCCCCTTTTCCCTGTGGCTGTGTTTTGTGTCGCCATCGACTTTTGCTTTTGGGAAATTTATGAGTTTCGCTTGAAAAGTATTTTATTGCATTTATAATTGTGTGAGTGCTCGAGTGTGTGCGCGTGTATCTGTGTGTGGAGTCGACCGCCTGGGAAATGAATGCCACTCCCAGTCTGTGTCTCCCTCCCCCTGCCTTCCCTGTAAATGTTGCACATAAACTCTTTAACACTTTGCCTCTCGTTGCAATTAAACACAAAAAAAGAAGAACAGTCTACTTATTGACGGAGGGGCGGAGTGGCAGAATGTATCTGTATCTATGCAGGCGTATCTGCGTATCTGTCGAGTGCATTTGGGGCTGCTGCTGCTCCACTTCGGTGTTCTCCTCGGGGGCACCACCGCATCATTTGTTTGCGTAACTTTATTAGACTCTCGAATTGCGTGTTTAGTTTTCCGAGCAATTTATGGGATCCGCTGGGCTGCCGTCGGGCGACGAAAATGTGGGAAAACTATCTGTCCCTCTGTGCGCTCACATGTGTGCCCCAGACCCAAGTCGGGGGCACTAACAAGTGCTTCCATCAGTGGATCACTCAAAAGTGTCTAACAATCCGATGCCGCATCTCAAGCGTTCAAGTTTGAATTCGAATCTGAATCCCAGTCTGTCTTTTGACCTTTCCAGCCCCTGTCTGAGTTTCCCCGACGCTCTCCCAACTCCCTTTCTGATTAATAACCAAAGTAAATTTCGAAATTTTTGCCCCAAAAAGTACACACAAAAATTAAAACGTACAAATTGCCAGATATTTGTTTGCCCAGAACTTTTCTCCTTCGCGAAAGACGAAAGACGGCGGCACCTTTCCATCCCCATTCCAAACCCCAAGCCCTGAACCCAAACCCCAAACCCAGAGACGGAATGAGACAGAGAGAGCGCGAAAAAAAATTCATTTTCCACGTAATTACTCTGCTGTGATTAGTGAAATTAAACTTTTCTCTCTGGCATTTCCCTGTTGCCTTTTCCCATTTCCCTTTTCCTCTTTGCTGTGCGTGAGTCTTGGCTTTTCTTCGCTCTTTGGCTCTTCGGATCTTTGATTTCCCGCTGAAATGAAAAAATGGCTGCTGCGTTTGCCGCCGTTTCATTCTCGCAGTTTCATTTAGCGCTACGTTTTTCATGGGAAAAACTAGAAAAAATCTGAAGAGGAAAACGCGTAACGGCCAATTACAAGGATTGATTGTGTATGAAAATGATGTTTGCCTCTGCCGCTGCCACTGCCACTGCCACTGCTGGCTGGGAAAACTTTTCGGTGGAAAGTTGCTCGAGAATGCATAAGGTGTCTAATTTTTCATGGGGCACAGACAGCAGCAGCAGCGGCACCAGCGGCAGCAAAAGATTGACGGCCTTTTGTCGCGGGGCCAATGAAATTTTTAAATATAAAATGAACGAAAACGAAAAGAAAACACTTTTTTCGCAGCGACAGCGGCAGCGGCAGGCACTTTAACACTTGAATAAATATTTGTGCGTCGGTCGAGTGGAGAGGCAGAGGCAGGAGGCACAGGAGGCACCACCGAAAAAGGAGATTTTATAATGCCACAAAATCCAAACTAATTACTCAAGCCGCTCGAGAGTCGACTCGACCGTCGGACGCGCGCATCATTTCACTTGATATCCTGTCACAGGATGCCTGCCATGCCAGTTGGGCCTCGGCCTGCGTCTTCAGGCCCAGACAGCATCATCATTGCCCTCTCCAATCTCCCAAAAAGTTGGGGGAGAATCGCAGACAAAATAAATGTTTTGAAAATAATTTCGTGTTATTTTTCTGGACCGAAAGGGAGGCGGGCCTGCGACCGAAAGTGTCACTGGCGCGTGTGTCAGAAATTAATATTAATTTGCTATGTCAATGCATATCCGTCATACCGTCGTACCGTCAGTCGACGGCGGACAGGCCAGAAAGTGGTTATTTTTCAGAGACCTCATTATCATCATCGCTGGAGAGAGACTGGAGAGCGGGAAACGAGTTCTGCGGAGCCACAGCCACCGAAAAGGGTGGAGTGGAGCGGAGCGGTGATGCAATCCCATGGAGAGATGGAACGCACGTGCGAAAAAATGTTGGGAAAGTTATTCAAATTATTCTCACATTTTCTGGGTCTCTGTTGTTGTTCGGTTTTTGATTAAGAAAATTATTGATTAATGCGGGTTGTTTTGCCTTTTTTTTGCCTGTGCAATGGGTGTGTGGTGTGCAGGTGCAGGTGCCGACTGCCTCGTCCTGATAGTTGTCAGCGCATCGAGCACTCAACTGCTCTCCAGAGACGGCTCCCCTGCTGGGAAGAAGGACCCGGAGAGGGGAATGGGGGGCGGGTCACATGCCAAATGCCACACGTTTCTTGAAATCTATGCCGTGTTCAGTGCTAATGTGTGTTGTGTGTCTAAGGGGTATATCAGACATGCGTCAAAAGGAAGAATAGGAATTCTAAATAATCAAAGAAATATAGCAAAAGATGGATAAGATCGAATTGGTTTAGTACTTTAGTATATTTAATTATATATATATTGGAGGAGCAATTTACTCTTTCATATCCATCTTCAAAGTAAGAATACTTTCTGAACAAAGTCTCCCAAAAGAATATAAGAAAAATCATATCTTTTAGCCATGAAAATACTTGGGAGTACTCTAGAGCAGAAAAAGATCATTCTTTAGCCACGAGGAGCACTCATCTGATCCAAGAAATCATTCAGTGATAAACTTTCTGAGTGAAAAGATTAAGAATAAAGTCCGTTCTAGATTTGATTCCACAAAATAATAGTTCCGTCGTAAAAGGTATCCCTGAGTCGAATACTCACCACCGCTTTTCCTGCATTTTCCACCAGGGGGTCGGGGGATGTGACAATTTACGGTTGGCTTTGCTCATCAACACGCGACTGACTGTCGACAGCGGGAGAGGGAGAGCCATAGAGATGCTTAATTTGGGCGTCCTGCACGTGTCCGTGTGTACGCATCCCTATGCCAGGGCCCAGAGCCCAGAGTCCTGTCGCTGTGTGCGTGGAAAATGTCCTGTCCTGTCCGCTGACAGCAGCGGAGAGTGTTTATGCGCCTGTCCCCTGGGCACACTGTTTACATGATTCTGTTGTTAGTAGTTTAATTTAATTAATGTTTAAATATGCAGGCCTACGGTCCACGATTAACACAGGGAAACGAGGGATAGAAAGCGTGAGAAAGAGTGCTTTTCCACGAAGCTGTTGCATGAGCCCCCTTCCCCTGCCCCGACTGGGGGCATTCTGCTTGAATGCACTTGAGTTTGAGTTTGATTTTTCCGCATTTTCCTCCGACAGCTGGCAACTGTTTCATGTGGCAGCGAGGCGGCAAGACTGTGGCACCTTTCAGACGTTCAGACTAGTTTTCTCTAGTGTCTCTCCAAATATTTTGATTTGCTCGAGTGAGTTGTTTGTGGCACCACCTCTCGGGCCTGCTCTGGCTTTCCATTTGAAGACATGTTGCATTTGGCCCAGCACAAACATGTCCCAGAGGCGGCGACTCTCTTTGTGGTACAGGGGGCACAGAGGCAATGTGGTCAGGGGCTCAATCAAGTGACTGTTAGATCGAGGACTATCTGGACCCCTGCCCCACACAGCGATCCACATGTTTGCTTAAATTACATTTGACATTTACGAGTCTTGTAATAAAAACTTTTACAATGGCCGACGCCGTTTTACTTGGGAAATACTTTACAAGTGGAGAGAGGGGTACCCCCGCGGAGTGAGAGGGGTAAGGGTAAGGGTAATGGATAATGGATAATGGCCATCAAGTGCAGATCGCGTCGTAAAAGGCATTTTACAGTTGGCACCGCGCGATTCCTCCGATTGGGACATCCGAATCCTCCTCCATCGATGCCATGCCCTCGCCATGCCCTGGTTTTCCCTCTCAACCCCCCTCTGGTGCTCGTATGTGTGTGCATTTTTAATTAATTGGGTTTAGTTTTTATGGCTTCATTAATTACCAAACACTGCAGGGCAGCTGTCCCGCCCTAAGGAGGACTGCTGGGGGATGGGCGGACGACACAATCCTTGACTTGACGTCAGCATCCACTGAATAATGCATCATCGATGTCGATGTGGATGTTAATGTCGACTCCAATGGCTATAGATGGCTGTGTGTGGCGATATTTGTGTGCGGAGGAGCTGTAAATATCAATAATAAAAGTGCGACGATATGTTGTGCTGCGAGGGATAGAAGGACTTTGACTTCCACCAGGAACGACGAGTACGAGTGCGCGTACGAGTGCGAGTGCATTAAAAATTTATTTGAATCTGCCTGCGACGCGCGGAGGATGCCATGCCTTGGCCATAAAATAATAATCTTTATGATGGCAAAAATTTTAATACAATATTGGCGCTGCCCCGCCCTGATTGATAGCTCCTCCTACTCCGACTCTTGTATCCATTTATCTATGTATCTGTCATTGGAGGAAAAGATTCATAAATCCACTTTAATTGCTGCAGTGATTTCTGCCATTTCTGTGGGCCTTAGACCTAGCCCGTGGCCCGTGTCTTGGCGAGTGATAAAAGCAGCCCAAGTGCCTGTAAAAATCATCTTCATTAATATTCAACTATATAGATTTAGTGGCCCTGCCCCGATTTACGCTCGCAGATAAAGTTCGGCAGAGCAGCTGTCATTTCTAGGAGGGGAAAATCTAAGAGAAAACGATACGCATATGAGGAGAAAGAGTAGATTCCTTTGTTTGTACAGCTTTGAGAAGGTTTATTGGGTGGTATTCCTACCAAAGGAATTACTGATTACAGCTAAGAAGTGAAAACTATAAGGAAAACTCTCTCTAAGAGAAATGAACGAAGAAGTTTCTAGGAAAACGCCTTTGAAATTACGAGAAATCATTCACCCATTTCGAAACTACCTGTGACTCTTCTTACCTTTAGAAAAATCTAGCAAAAAGCTATAAAGACGTAGATTAGATCGCATAAAATCACTGAAACTATCTACTTCAATCTTCTATATAAGAGTCATTTGGTGGACCCCTTGGGCGCCAGAACAACACTTCCATTGATGCTTCGTTCAAGGAAACCCATTGAGAAGTCCATGATTTATTCAGATTCCTCTGTTTACTTGACATGCAAATTCAGTTGTAATTTATATTTCCATTGCACTTGTCCGTCCGTGCGGCTGGCAGGCAGGCAGCGACCTGCCCGACTGTCCGGCAAATTGTTCCATTGAGATCCCAGATCGCAGACCTTCCTCCGTTCGCGATGGATGCACACACACGCAGCGTGCCCCACAGAGGCGGAGACTTGCTTAGTTTCGACCATGCCTCATTTGCATTTATTTGCCAATTTATTTAACGATCGATCGTAAAGCGTTTGCCGCCTTCCACGGCCGCCTTGGACACTCAGATCTGTGACTGTTTTGGTTTCTTTTTGTGTGTTTTTTCTTACACTTGGAGAAGGGTATTGTGATTTGCTGGAGGTGTTTGTAGAGTGCATTGAAGTATCCCCTTGGAAAGATCTGTCACTGGCTGGATGCTGAAGATCGCCCATAGGTATGTCTGCGAACCATCGATCTTCAGGGGTACCAAAAGCTTCAGTGCCGAAGATACTCTTCTCTTCTGGTTGTTTTTCAATTTTCAGAGACTGCGTCTCTCTTGTTGATTTTTTTATTTCGAAATGGGAAATGGGGATCGAGGAATGGGGTTTGGGGAATGGGAGCAGCATTCACCCCAGAGAGGCAGAGAGAGCGAGAGAGAGAGGGCTAGTGTCTGTGTGGTGTTTGCGTTTTTAAGTGAATTTTCATATTTTAATGTTTGGCAACATTGTTGTCGCCTCAAAAGAGGCATCAATCGCCGCAGAGCGGAACGGAGTGGAGCGGAGTGGAGCGGAGCAGAGGCCCCTGGAGGTCGGCGGTCATAATTTCCGGCGTGGAATTCGTGGAAGTCTCTGGGGCACATCTACATGAAACTGTTGCAACACTCGATCATACCCGCTCCCCCTCTCGCCTCATCTCGTCTCTCTGTTGTGGCATCGTAAAGATCGGACCGTTTTATAGGGGGTGGTGGCACAAAGGTGTTTTCTCTAGTTTATGCTTTCTGGAGATATGTCAAAGCAAAAGCGGAAAAAATCATCAAAACCGTGGGCCCCCTTTGAAGCTCGTGTACACAAACAAATGCGGATGGTCGAGGCGCATTCCGTGGACACGAGTATCTGGCAGATCTGCCCGTATCTGTCCGTACCCACCCGTACCTACCCGATCATCATCTCCTTAATGGCGCCCATCAGCCGCGGATGAGCTTGAAATTGTATATGCCGCCGGCACTCGTCTGGCATTTGTGCAAACATTTCAACTAATTAGCCAAACGCTTCACTACGGATCGGATCGGATCATATAGGATGGGAGTGCCGAGAGGGGCAGGGGGTGCTCTGAAGAGAGAACTCTTGCACTTGGATCGCGGATCCCGAGTGGTGCGTGCGTTGGAGGCCATTAAAAAATTATTGAAATTGAATTTTCGTTGAAAAATAAACTGGAAACGCATTTCGTATTTCGTGTGGCCCAAAGTGTGGCACACGGCGCGCTTCATTTGAGCGTGTGGGCAGGGGCGGGAGGGGGAGGTGCCTTTGCCGTTGCTTCTTCCAGATCCAGATACACACATCGCCATCGATTAAGGCTGCATTTTCACGTTTTCCCAGGAAATGTGAATGAACAATTTGAAATGTAGTTTTTCAGCGTTTTCAGCGTTTGGCTTTTTCGCCAGCCGAGAGAAAAATGTAATTTATTGCCTGCCCCACGACTCGCCCCACGATACCCATGTCTATCCCCCCCCCTTGTCCGATCCGAATCGTGTACGTTGTATTTTTAAGTGAAAACGAATTGAAATGAAATGATTTTTCATTTATTTTCATTTTCCGACGTGGCGACGCCAACGAGACTGGGCAACGCCCCACCGAGGCGAGGCGGGGCGAGGCGCGGCACTCCTCAAAAATGCCAACGAAAATTGTCGCACCTCTCGGCTCTAGATTCTCGATTCCGCACCCGAAATTCTGCCCGGTGCACGGGGAGAAATGTGCCAAACGCCGCCGCGGCATTAAGTGGTTGCACCTTTCTGCATTGTTGATGCTGTCAGCATCAGCCTCGAAATCTTGTGGCAACATCAGCCTCGACATCGACAACGACATCGACATCGACAGATTCAGAATCAGAATCACCGTCAGCGCCAGTCCGAGCGCCACGGCCCCAAAGGTGTGACAATGCCGTCCCCGCATAGTGACAATAATTTGTGGGCCGTGCCACGCCATGCCGTGCCGTGCCGTGGCGTTTATTTTCCGACCATTGGGTACAGTGGATCCCCTGATCAGGGGCCTCTTATCTGGCAATTCTTGCATTTTAGAATGGAATCAATCAACGATCGGACCATGAGATGTTCTCCCTTAAGGTGACGTGGATTATCCCGCTCTCCCTGCTAATTGATCTATCCATCTACATTCCTTCAACAAGCATAAGGTGATTATCCCTGGGGAAGTATTCCTGTACTCCTGTTCTTCCTTTGGGTCTGCCAGTGAAGAACCTTCACTGTCTGGGGAAGTAGGTTGACGCCACCTAAGTATTTGGTTGCCCAAAGGTTTCAGCGCCCATTCGCGGAGTTTGACGTCCGAGGAGGGATTGGGAGTGGGAATGGAAATGGGAATAAACTCAGAGGTGGAAAATGGGGAATGGGAACGAGAGGTGCAGTGAAGATCCGACATGCTGGCGTCAGTGTCAGTCTGTGGTCTGAGGCTCCTTTCTATTCCCAGAGTCCGAGTATGTGTGTTGCAATTATGCAGACAAGATGTCGACGCGAATTGTTGGCATTCATTCGAAGAGTACAGGCAGCCGAACGCAGCTCTCCGCTCCCAAGTGAGTGGATGAATAGATGAGTGGCTGTGTGAGTGGATTCGCAAGGCATTCAGTGATAAGTGAGCATCTCAGCTGCGGCCTAGGTGCTAATGGTCAATAAATATGAAATTTTTATGGACTTACGCAACCAGATATCGGACATGGGGGCCGGGGATGCAATCTAAAATGCAAACACACATCAAGCACATCTTAACGGAGTTCTATTCCATCTTCCAGCAGCATTCCCTGGGCTGTTCTCACGTTTTTTCCGGGCTAACAAGCTAACAAGCTCCCTGGAGTGAAATAAAAACCGAAAGTGCAAAATCATTCGGGCCATCCACTCTGTGGATACACGGATACGTGATGCCATCCATCGATTGGGTGTTGGCTTTCATCGGTCTGCCTCGTCTCTGATTCGATTCGATTCGATTCGAGTCGGTTGTGGCTCGGCTTCGGCTTCCGCTAAGGTTGGGCCTTTTGGGCCAATTAGTTGGTCTGTCCTGGCTAATTGATGGCCGCTCTCTTCTACCTCATTTCGCCCATTGTCGCTGTCTGCACGAAATTAATCAAGACAAGACGCGGCTCCCAGATGCACTTTCTCAGAATGCGCCCCAATGCGTCGAGGCGTGTCCCAAGTTTTCGACTTTGTGGCTACATTGTCTGCGGAGGAGTCTGTAGAGTGCCCGGTGGAGGAAAGAGCCTCTGGGTCTTTGGGCCTTTGGGGATTCGGGATGGCCTGTCAGCACTTTGCCAATTGTTCGTTCGCTCTCCATCTCCATCCTGCCGCCATTTGGAGTTTTCCACAGATGAAATATGAACTATTTTAACGCCTACTTAATTTATTTGTTTGCCGTATTCCGTATTTTCAGTGCGTGTTTCTGTACCGAGACTTTTGTGCTGCTGCTATTATAAATTTAAATTAATTTAGCGTTGAAGTGAAAGTGTTAAGTGATTTGCTCGGTTTCGTGTCTATACCTTCAGAAGATCTATATATATATACTAGTGCTCTTGGGAATAGATGTATGTACAATCTGTTGTACTACATATATGTATATACTCGTGCCCCCATAAACTGCAGCTGTGGTACGAGTGTGCCTCGGTGTGTGTGTGTGTGTGTGTGTGGGTCCCGACCTAAATAAATAAAAACATGTTTATAGGCAGAAATATTAAAGACAAACAATGCTCTGGCCTGCTTTTGCACTGGCCAATGTCCGTCCACCCTCTGGGCCCTCTCGACCGACCAATTCATAAGTTTGCACTTAAAGGACATGGACAGGGACAGGGACATGGGACAACCTGTGCCCAAGGAGCACACACATAAACCCATAATAAAATGTATTTACCCCAGGATCAAATTATGAATCTGCTTATGGGCAGGACCTAAAAGGTGTGCTCCTTTTCCCTTCAGTTAAGAAAGCCGCAGGCTGCCTCCCTCTGTGTCCCTGTGTTCCTCGCCCTGGCCCTGGCCCTGGAAAAAGGACAAAACGCATATTTATGAAATGAACAAAACTATAAAGGACATCCCACACCCCCCTCCCACACGCCCAGGCAAAGGGAAGGACAACGTGCGGACATTGACGGAGATTTTCTTCCTTCGGGTTGTGGGCCATGAAAATTTGTGCACATTTCAGCAGAATCGCAGGGCCTGAGGTGATGGCGGACTCCTTTAAGGTGTTGGCACCGTACTTGGTCCCTTTTTTGGGACCAGATTCGAGAGTCCAGAGTCTATTGCTGGAGTTTATGGCGCACGCAGTTACACCTACGTCCCAGCCCCTGCCCCTGCCCCTGCCCCTGCCACAGCCACTGCCCCAGGCGGCAACATATGGTCACCGCAGCGCACCACCCAACAGCCCAACAGCCCAACAACCACTCGTTTTCTTTGGGGACAGTCGCTACATTTTATAAAGTTTATTTCGCCTTCATTGTTGTTGTTGGCATCATCAACAGCCATCGGAATCATCATCATCATCATCATCACCATCGTCGCCATCCTCATCAGTCCTTTCTTGGACGGCAGGCAATCCTCGAGTGACATCTGCCGCCGCTCCGTCTGAATGTGCCCCAGGGTGTCCAGGAGTCGCTTAAGTATGTGCGTCACATATTCCTTTTCACTCCCGCAGTCGGCTCCGTCCAGGGGAAATCACCTTTGGTGCAGAATTCGGAAGGACTTTCGGGGAGAATTACCTAGAGACGCCTTCCAATTGGCCACCTTCTCGAATCAGCTCACGTATCGTTTTATTAGTCAATCAAAGGATACTTTGGGGGCGCATCTCATTGGAAAAGTGGCACCAAACGAGGCCGTGGGAGGAGTAGGAGGAGCCCTCTTAGCGCCTTTGACTAACGAGCGAAGTCTTGACCGATAGACACCAGTAAAGAGCATCCTAAAATCCTGAATCCTTGGCTACCTGGCCAACAACTGAACCGGAAATCAAGGATGAGAACAACGACGATCGCAGGAATTTCATCTATTCTTTCGATCATGGAGCTGGAACGTTGTGAACGCACTTTCACGCACTTGTCACGAAAAAAGCTGATCCCAAAGAAAGCTGGTCTCCAATGAGAGTCCCAACCTGTTGTGTCTTAGGCCTTGCTGCTACGCCGCACTAGGAATAGTTTTAAGCAAATTAAATAACCAGCTAAAAGCTTTTCTGATTAATTTCAAATCGAAATGGCTTTTCAGAGATTTTTAATATGAATTTGGCAGCGAAAGATGAGGAATTAGTGGATAGAGGAGAATGAACGAATGAATGAGTGAATGGTGCACTTTGCATTAAAAATGCGCTGTCTAAAAGCTCAACAATTAGCAACAATTTCCAAATGCAAATGGAGGCGGAGAAGGGGGCGGAGACTGGCAGCGAAACGAGTGAAATTAAAGCAACTTAAATGGAACTTATTAGATTTGTATACTTTTAATTTGCATTCATAACAGACTGGAGAAGATACCGCACCCATCCCCGTTCCCATCTTCATCCTCGACTTGTCCTTTGGCGGAGTCGAGTCCCTGGGAGAGAACCCTTTTCTTGTCTTGCCGCCAGTGGACATGACGTATTCCTTGGACTCGGTCCACAGTCTCCGTCTCAGCTTCAGCTTCTGCTTCATTCCCTTTCCCCCATTTTTGGGCTGATTTAAATTTTGCCTTTTGCTGGAATAAAAGAAAATTAATTTGTGCATATTTCTCGAGCTGCTGGCGGACCGAAATACGGCAAATGGGAAACGGGAAATGCGAAATACGAGCGGCTTCAGCTGCTGGCTGGACATTTATTAAAAGCCGAAAGCCGAAAGGAGTTGGCCCGCAATGGAACCTTTCTCTTGGCCAATCGCCGAAATAATAATAACAGCCAACAGGAAAATCAAAGGAAGGGGAATACCAAGTGAAGAGAAATTTAATAAAACGAAAACAATTTGCCGAAATGAAAGAATAATAAGAAGCCAAGTCGCAGCCAAGGAGTGGAGAGTGGGGAGTGGGGAGTGGAGTGGAGATCTCTCTAGCGAAATAGAAACCGAGGGAATAGTGCCTGTTCCCACACGAAGGATTCATAATTGCACGGACATTAAAGCTGCATCCTTTGGACGCGGAAACGAGGACAACACACGTGCCGGGGCCTGAGCCGATGACAGCGCTGATATCATTTCTGGATATTGATATACAATCGAACATGGATCGGCTCGAGCGGAGGGTGGGCGGTGTGCGGCGTCCATAAATCCATTAGTCCATAAATAGTATTGATATGGAATGAAAACAAAAATAAAATAAAATTATTTATACGTTTCGCACACGGCGCGCGACAAGCAGGAAAATTAGTCCGAGAACCGGAGACACGAGACACACACAGGACACACACAGGACACACGAGACACACAGGGGATGATCCGATCCGCGGGGAGTGCCGCGAGAGTGGGAAAACGGCAAAGTTTTTCCTCAATTGGCGATGCGCTTCAAATGATTCCGAGATATTCGCGAACAATGCGCGGCGCACATCCCGACAATCGAACAACTGTATCGAATTACCAATCACAAAGGACAAAGGACAACGAAAGCAGAGCGAATCAGCCGAAACAGAAACAGAATCAGAATCGGCAGCAGGGTTGCACTGCGACAAGTTGTGGCAATCGAGGAGGGGGGCGGGGGACTCACCTCTGAACCTGTGCCGACATTAGGGTTACATCTCTAATCCTTCTCCTCCTTCTGGTGCTGCAGGAGCCTCAGCCTCCCATACTCCTGCATCCATGTGGAGCCATCAGAACCATTATGAATGCTCTTTACTATCACTTACGACGCCTCCTTCTGCCGCTAAACAATTGAATCGAAAGGATCATCAAATGAAGTCGGGGGAGGTGGGGACATCTTGGCCAAATTGCCGACAATTTGGGTTAACTGTAAAATTGCTGCAAGCCAGAGAGCAAACAGTAAAACAGTAAACAGCAAACGGCAAACGTGCAAGTTTTGACAAGTACAAATGTGAATGGCGGACACTAAGCCCGGAATAGGGAGTGCGGAATCCGGAATCCGGAATCCAGAGTCCCCGCAAAATGAAGACATACTCCGAGAGTAGTGCCTCCTCCATAAAACCCATTGGGGCGTAAAGGATGCGAATGCCGTTTAATAATAAAATGAGAGGAAAACTACGCCGCCCAGGACTGGGCAGGACTGGGCAGGACCGAGAGTCCTGCATAAACTAAAACTAAAGCCTCTTGTCTATGCCCAGGCACGTCTTAAATGTTCAAATTATGTAAAATAAAATGTGCGCCAAAAAAAAGGCGAAAGCAAGACTAGGGAAAAGCGTTGGAAAGGGAAAGGCAAAAGGCAAAGGGAAACCGGAAAAGCAGGAGAGGGAAGGGCTGACGTCAGCCCTGAGTGACAGCGGAGTGACAGCGACAAGAGCGGCAGAGGCATAGGAGGCAGATGAGGAAGGATTCACTTCACTCGATTCAAGGTGCAAAAAAGCAGGACATCGTTGACACTTCTCCTTCGGTAGAAGGACGGCGTGGCTGTCTGCCAGCCATTTGCATGCCCCAAAGCGGATCCCGCGTGTCCCGGCTAATAACCGTGAGTAAGCAAACAGGTGCAGCTCTCGACGAAGGCTACAAGGCTCGAAGCCTCGAAGGATACTGGCTCACAGCCGCCGACGCTGTGATCAATCTTGCTAAGCTTTTGTTTTCGCCGGGTCTTTGTTTATGGACCAAAAAGGCACCCAAATGCTCGGACGACAGCTCTGGCTGGGGGTCTGGGAGATGCCTTAGAAGTAGTCCCCGGGATTGAGACATCCTTCGGACGGAGTGGAGCGGAGTGGACTGGCTGGCTGGCTGGCTGGCTGACAGGCAAACAACGGCGAGTCCTTTTTTATTGTGGGTCTGCGAGCTGTTTCGCCCTATGATTGATTAGCAATTAATTAGCTACACAAATAAGTGTAATTATATGCGATGCTGGGGACGAAGGACCTCTGATGTCAAGGGTCTCTCCACCTCCTCCTGCTCCTTCTCCCCAGAAGGAATGGGGGAGTATTACCTCGTATCGCTCGCTCTCTAATTTGCATTTTGTCTGTGCTCTTTTTTTATGTCCTAATGAAACGAATCTGCGGCTGCCATTGCCACTGCCATAGCCGTTCCTTTTTATGGCCTAATGACACTTTCAAGGATAGAATAAGATTCGTCACACACACACACACAGAAAGAAAGAGAGAGAAGGAGAGAGTGGAGTGGAGGTTGGGGAGGCCATAGATCTGGCTTCGATTTGCAGTCACCCCGAAAACTGTGGAGAGTCTTTCTTTTGTTTTAAAGGTCCCTCCCAGCTCCCATCTCCCATGCCCCTTCTGGCAGTCGAAAAGTTCCCTATCCGACTCCTGCTGCTGGTGCTTCTGCTGCTGCCGCTGACAGCTCGACAGTTTTTGGCCGGCCAACAATGCATGACTGACCCTGTCAATACTGGATGCCCTCCGACCCCAAATCCATTTAGTCCGTATGAGATATTTAATGCATGCAATACGAGTATGGATTGCACTGGCCGAAGGAGGAAAGGGCATTGTTTCGCCGAGTCCTCGAAGTGGAACTGCAACTGAATTCCCCGCTTTCTCAGCATCCAGCATCGCCAGCATCGCCAGCATCTCCAGCACTGACATTGAGTGCTCCGACATGCGACGTGTGCGTCGTCTGTCCCTAGCTCCTTTATGGCTGAAAGCTTTTGTCGCTGCCGTGCCACTAAACATGTCTCTCGCCCGTCTCCATCGCCTTCTCCATGGCCAGACTTTTCTTCTTTTGGATCTGCTCCAAAATATAACTTAAGTTTCTGGTCAAATGAATTTGGCAAAGGTAGCAGCCAGAGCCAGAGTCAGAGGCAGAGAATGGAATTTATGCAAAAGTTCTCCATCGGAAATCTGCAGAATTTTCGCAGAAAATGGAAAAATATGAACCGAAATCAGAGAACAGCAGGAGCCACCGCAATTGGCAGTTTAAGTGGCTTTTGTTATGAGCAAGTTTTCCGTTTGTTTTTCACCATTTTCCTTCTTTTCCTGTACTGTTTTTGCTTTGTCACCTGTTTTTGTTTTCCGCCTCCACCTCTACCTTCACCTCTACCTCCACCTCCACCTCCACCTCTGTCTTTCGACTTCTGTCGAAACTTTTTACGATCTTGTCAAAATTTTGAGTTGAGTGCATTTTTACGCCTCGCATCGCACCGCATCGTGTGGTGTGTGGCCTTTGGCGCCCCCTGGCGATGGTGGCCTGAAAGCAGTAGCGGATTTCCAGGGTTGCCAGGGCTGCCAGGGGCTGCCAGGGTGCGGGGCACTAAAATCGAAAAGTAATGCAATAAAATTCGCTTTCATTAAAAGCATTAAAATAGGTTTTTGACATGCCATAAAAATTGTTTTCACGTAAACAGGGAAAAACTGCTGCGACCACACTTTTCTCTTCTTGGGAGGTGGGCGTTGGGCGGTGGGGTGTCTGCCGGGTGTTGGAGTACGCGACTTCTAAATGGGAATTTTATTGTTCTGGGAGCTGTGGCCGACGCATCGCCATTAGCCGCTACACGGCGCTCGAACGACGGGCTCCAAGCGAACACCTATGGCATCGTAAATCGAGAAAAGAATGAGATTCTTCCTCTTCAGGGAATCGCGGAACTAGATATGATACATGACTGAGGGTTTTCCAATGACAGAAAAGCTGTAGGAGTGGGGCATGTGGGGTATGCCTCGCCGGAATTGATCACAAATTCATAGGCAAAAGCATTGTTAAATCGAATTTTCGTCTGTCCCCAATATAAACCATACATTTCCCACAAGTTATGACGGCATACAGAGTGAATAGAACGAATACATATTCAAAGCAATTAACAGCAGACTTTATAGGTAGTCCACGATGGTCATGTTTTTGGTCGGACAATTGGGAGGGCGATACAAATCGAATGGGGATTTTATTTCAACGTTATTAACTTCAAATTACACAGAGAAAAGCGTTGCGTTTGTGGGGGCTATTGGAGAAGTCAATGCTCGGTTTGGTCCTTAATTGCCGGGCGACAGGACACACACAGGACACAAGCGACAGCGTGTGGCGAAAATATTTTGGTCGCTGGCCGGCCGGCCCGGGAAATACTCGCATTTTCATGATGTAATAAATGAAATTAATTTCAATAATTGCAGCGATTTCGGCATCGAAAAGATTTCTCATATTCTCCTCTCTCTTCGTTGGCTTTTATTTAGGCCACTTATTTTATTTTATCTCTCGACCATGATTCCGAGTCCGATTCCGATTCCGAATCCAAATCGGGGGCGAGTGCGCGAGACGGGTTCGCGATGACCATGAAAACTGCTTAATCGGAAGAATGAATATGAATATGTTTGGGCCCCTCCTCCTGCCCCACCCCTGGAAAAATATGGATAATAAGCAGAGAACACAACGCATACGCGCACAACAAATAAACGACGAGAGAGGAGAATAAATGTGGAAATCCAAATGTTTTCCTTTGCCGCTGTCTTTTTTATACATATTTCGATGCCACTCTAATGTTCCATTCTCGTAGATACCCTGGCAGTGGTATTGGGTCTAAGGGTATGCTGTGCTCGTGGATCAGCGGATACAGCCATGACCGTCACCGTTTAGGAGACTTTTGGTAGCCGAGGCCCATCGACATTTCGTAGATACTGAACTCTACATACGCCTGATATACGCCTGTATACCTGAAAATTATTATATTATATTATCCCCACTATGACGATCGAATGCTCTCCAGACATACCTCTCCCTCTAATATCTTCTATTTCCAAGAGCATCCTTTTCCGAAAGATTCTTCGTAGCGGGTATCGCTTAGTCGGAATATCGTTATAATTATTTTGTTTTTGTTTCCTTTTTTTGCAGCAACAGCAGCATTTTTAATATAGCGAAATTTGCTGTCATATTCTTCGTCCTCTTCCGCCCCGCGAAACCCATTCCCCTGGACGACTTTTATTGGATATAATGGTAGAGAGTATTTTTCGCATTTATAATGCGGGGCCATATATTTTCATGAACACTAAATTGAGCTGAAAAGCAGGTCGCGGAGTAGGGGAACCGTCCTAGAGAGAGAGCGGGAGGAATCGCTAGAACAGGATTCCTTTGAAATGACAATCATACGGGGGCACAAATGGGAGACACATTTACATAAAACACACCCAGAAAACACACACAAAATACAGAAGATTTAAATTATTGTATATTATCTATAAGAACTCAATTTGTTTTTCTGCCATGGACGAACAGTCGGATTCTAAAGGCTCTCACCGGCCAGCATCCCGTCGAAGATTATGTCCATCCAAGCCAAAGAAGCGGAGGTCCTGCGGCTCAAAGGGATCTACCACTTCGCACGCGGCTAGCTCGACGATCCGGAAGACATACCCTCTGCGGGCATATGCCAGCTATACGATCCGGAATAAGTATCCGGGGCCCCTGCAGACCTACGACGGGCAGGCCCGCGGCGAGAAGCGTCTCATCAACTTCTCGGATCTGACCGAAAGCTACCTTTCCCTGGTGTTCAAGGAGGTCGAAGAGGAAGAGGCGAAAGAGAAGGGAAAAAGGCTGTTGGAGGAGAAAAAGTCAAGTGGCTTGGTGAAGGAGAAGGAGAGCAAGTGCCGGGGGCAAAGTCCGGAGAAGAAGGAGGGATCTTCTGCAGAGAAGAAAAGTTCCAAACAGTGCCTGGAAAAGAAGAAGGAAAGCTGTCCAGAAAAGAAGAAGGAAAGTTGCGTAGAAAAGAAGGAAAGCTGTCCAGAAAAGAATAAGGAAATCTACGTGGACCCGAAGAAAAGGTGTCCAGAAAAGAAGGAGATCTGCACGGAAAAGAAGGAGAGCTGGTGGAGTAAGTTTTTCTGGTGTGTGAAGAAAAAGAAGAGCTGTGGAGGGGGGCAGGCCCGGTCCCGCAGTGCACAGGAGATGGTCAGGCAAGAAATTTGCGCCAAGAAGTACTACGAGATGGGGCTGCGTAGGAGCCGCAAGGATGGGGCGCCTTGGCAGTCACTCAAGCACGAACAGAAGCTGCCCTTCTACTGGACAGCGCTCACCGGAGAGAGGCTGCGGGCCACGGCGTACTCCAACTTCCAGCAGAGCTTCATGCGGCGCTTTCGGCGAGAGCAGCCGCGGGCCTCCCTCAGGCGGGTGCGCTTCGAAACGCGCTCCGAGTGGTATGCCCTGGACCGGTGCCAGCGACTGCCTTTCGTCGTGCTGGCCATGCTCTACCACGTGAGCACCGGAGCCGTGGATCTCCTGGATCAGTGCGCTGTCCGGGCGAAGTTCACAAAGCTGAGGGGCAGGAATTAGCACGAGAAAATGTAGCCTTTTCCATCTCCCAATTTCAATTCTGCATTTCAATTTACAATTTGATTTTCTTTTCTGTTTCAGAATCTTGTACGAGAAACAGATGTTGCCGCAGTCTATTTTTGGGCCAAGAGTTTCCAAATCTGCGACTCTTTCCAGCTGCCGGTGGCAGCAGCTCCTTCTTTATGGACTGCCGCCCTTGAACCACATTCGAGGGAATAATGGATCGCCGTTCCTCCACAGCCATTCCATACTTTTCGCACATGGCCCAAGGTCGCTCCGTTGACATGGCCTTCGGGGGAGGCACTTGATTAACAATTAGCGGTTCACGATTCACGATTCGCGATTGACGATTCGCGGGAAACCAGCCAAGGTCGGTTCCTCCACCCATTCCCCTCCGTTTTCCCCACAGAGCGAATCAATTTCCCATGCGCATACATTAGCCATAAAAATCTGTTGTACAAATAAAACAAAAAGCAAACGAGAGCGGAGAAAGTTTTTAAAATGTAATTTCGATTCGCTGGCAAATAAATAAAATTGTGGCAAATCGAAAGTGAGTTCGGGAAATCAGATCTCTGAGGCCAGGAACCAGGGATCATCCCAGACCGAGAGCCAGACCCAGAGCCAGACATTATGCTAATGGAAATGAGGAAATGAGGGGAAAGTCTGCGGCTGGTGTTGGGTTTTATTGAAAAGTTCCCTTTATGGCCCTGGCCGTGGCTATTCGTTCGTTGACAACTTTCGGCCGGCATAAAACGAAGCGAAATGAAATGGAAAACTAAATCAGAAAATCAGGAAAACAGTAAAGGAAAACTTGATTCGCCACGAGTACGATTCGCCCCCGGACTCCAGCCGATGCTCTGGCTCTGTAACTGAGATTCGCAATTTATTGTTGTTGATATTGACTTTTATAGTGGACCCAAACCCCCGGCACCACTTTCTTTGAGCTCCCACCCCACTGCCCTGTTTTCACTCTTTACACGGATTTCTGCGAATCGAGAAACAATTGGCATTCGGGAATTTCGCATGCCTGCCACTCTCAGGACTCAGGACTCAGGACTCAGGGCTCTGGAGCCTTCTGTCAGTCCCAACCCTTCGTTTCCAAACTCTTTTCTCCTTTTTTTATGGCCTAGCAGCGAGCGACTACTGTTGCAAAGATTTTGTTGTTTTGATATTCGGCAGTTTTATTGCCTCGACCCGAGTTCGCACCTCAATTTGTCTTCGTAAATGTGAAAAATGTGGAAATTAGTTGGCGGTGGGGCAGTCCACAGCAGTGGCGCGGAGTTCCCTTTCGTTCCTCCTCTTTTCGGCTTCGGTTTATGGCCAAACATTTCATCAATCACCCACGATGTGTCACACCTATCAGGCATGAGATGCCATGCCGCTGACGCCACGCCCCGCCCCGCCCTGCCTCGCCTGTGGTCTCGTATCAGAGGCAGATCTGTGCCGAATCGTTGTAAAAAAAGGAGTGCGACTGCCACGCCCCTTTTCTTTGCATTAAGTGTCCTGAGAGTCCCGAGGTTGAGTGTCGTTAATGGCTGCATACTTTCGGGCGCCTCAGTTGAGTTTCAATAGGCAAAAGTTTGGGTTTGTTTTGGACAAATTTAAAGCGATTTATGTACAGATATGAATTATATACAATCTTGTAGGTTATTCGCCCATCATGTAGATAGAAAACATTACAATCCTGTCGCAGGATTGCTCATTCCAACTCCCATTTGCTACCCCAAAAAGTATGATATGTACATAAGGAATATTTTGAATTGCACGAGTACTTAGTGGCGCTACTCCATGTTGTCCGTAATTCAATCAGAGACTACTGTCCAAGTTCCCAGCAAAAGCTAATCCCGGAACCCACTCCACTCCACACTATGCCCCGACTGGGGTCCATTTTTATGCAAAGTCGCAGGGCAAACAGGGAAGATGACGTGGAAACCGATGGACAAACAACATTTGGCGATGGCCATGTCCAAGTCGATGGCTGGATGGCTGGATGGCTTTATGGCCGATACCCAATCAACCCCGATAGCAGGCACGGCCCACTCCGCCCTCGTCCGCTTTCCCCATTAACATAACAATAATTATGGCTACGTTCTGCGTTGACCATTCAGCCCGGAGACATTCGGCAAACACACATCGAGGAGTGGATGGATATATACCCCCAAACTTGCTCGAATACAGAATGGGATTCCGCAGTCATAAGCAGAAACGGCGCTGACAGGCCCGCTGCCGGACAACAATCGACATCCTGGCCAGCGACGCTATGCATCCGGTTGAATTGATTTGGATTTGGACTTGGACTTGGCTTCGACTTGGACTCCATTTCTTGGCCCAGAGGGTGGCTACATTTCGAATGTAAATCGTCATTTGGAACTGTGAATGTTCCACGTAATTAACTTCTATTGGAATTGGGGCAAAGTGCCAGAGAAGAACAGGAGCCTGTTTTCCATGTTCCTGGGTAGCGTTGGCGTTGCCGTTGCCGTTGCCGTTGCCTTTGGCTTGCAGCAGCAGCAGCTCATTAGGGGAGCGGACATAAATTTCGATCAAAAATAAATTGACAGGCGTGCAGATTTAAGATGCTCGATGCTTAACTCGCTTAGAGCTGTGGGCCCTGCCCTGCCCTGCCCTGCACCCAGCAGCATCCAGGACCAGCAAATCCAATTTCCGCGCAGGACTTGGCAGAGGATGGAAACAGAAGATTGCGGCTCACGTACCGCCAGGCAGGCAACACTTTCGGCTCCCACTGCCACTTCCACCGCCGTTTCCACTGCCAGGACTTGGCCATTTATGTGAGCAGGTCATGTCGCGGTCATAAATACAACAATGCCGCCAAAACTTTTGAGAGTGTCGCGAGCGCCATAAATTTTGCTCGCAAAAACTCACGGATTTATGTTTGCGAAACGCACGCGAAGGACATGAGGCAGGCGGACAGGCCACAGGCAGGCAGGCAGGCAGTCAGGAGATAGCACCATGATGTCGCAGGAGGAGGACATCTACGAACGTAATCCACTTTAAAGTTTCGTAGCTCCAGCATCAGCCTCGGCTTCAGCCTCCGAATCAGCCTCGCTCTCAGCCTCGTCTTCAGTCAAGGATATCCGCCAGGATATCTTCTGCCTCGCTTTTGGCAGCCCCACATGCACAGCCACTGCCACTGCACGGCTCTCGAGTCCTCCACGACACAAGCCATCTTATCCAATTTGCATTTAACGCATTTTTTTGGCCAATTTCATTGGAGTCCCACCCTCCATCTCCATCTCCCTCTCCATCTCCTATCCTTCTCCAAAATCCCATTTGCAGCTATTTGCATTTAAGGCGGTCCGTGAAATTGAGACGCGCTCTCTCACAAAAATTAATAAAAGTGCGCTCCGGCTCCGGTCCGGCGTCGGCTTTGGTCCTGCCGGCAAACAGCAAACAGCAGTCCGGACGGAACCACAAGTAAAAATGTTCAATAAACGTCCGGCCAGCGCTGAAGAGCGCCAACCGCAAGCGCCTTCAATGGAGGAGCCACACCCGTTCGGAGGGGCACTTGGGTGGGCGGCAGGGCAGTCTGGCAGTCAATTTGGAATTTTGCACATTTTTAGACGCTCGAAAGGAACAGCTGACTTTGACAGCGGCCGCCCGCTGGCCGTTAGTTACTCCTAGTTTGCGGTTCCCGGACTCCCAATATATTTGCGGGCCCCAAGATGGAGGACAGAGGGAGCTCTTCAATTAAAAGCCGGAATGGAAGGCCAGAATGGAAGGCGCGCTGAAGATATCCATAGATACCCTTGAAGATCCATCGTTCGGATGGAATATGTACAACACTACGATATACTCTTATAGGGCCATGGGGTCTTCTGGCACAGCCACGCGCGAAAAGCAGGAGCAGCTGCCCCTTGGGGACGCTGGGGAGCAGACACGAGTGGGATGAGTGGGCGGAGATGAGGGCACAGAGCGAGACCCATTCCATTCTCTTTCCGTCTTGGCCAACTATTAATTAGGTTGTTAATTTTGCATTTGGCGTGCGTCGCTGGCTTTTCCCGTGAAAAGCGCAGCAGCAGCAGCACACGTGGAGAGGGGAGGAGAACGACATGCGGCATGTGGCACGATGATAAATCTCCGCATTTGTGCGACACCATTGGGGAACATGTGTCGCAGCTTGGCCGCACTTCCCGTGGCCCCCCACTCCATGGGGACAGCCACTGGCACTGGGACTGGGACTGGCACTGCCCCGCCCCCAGTGCACCTGTCTCAATTAAGCGTGCAAATCGCATGCCTGTCAAAATAAAATGTTTCCCGTGTAGAAATAGTCCCCTGGCAGCCAGCAGAGATCTAAGGGGATCATAAAGATGCAGAAGTCCCCCCAGTACCCGCCGCAGTACCCGTGTCCGAGGGACACCAGCCACCAGCCACCAGCCAGGCGCAGACCCAGACCCAGGAGATGTCGCTGTCAGTGTCGCTTTGATCGTGCCTCAGGTTGATTATTTGCGTTGCATTTGCAGCTTGTTCCACATGCCTCTTCTTCTGGCAAGGAATGCCTTTTCGAATGACGTTCATGCGTGTTGGAGTTTCGTGATAATTGACTCGGAGGTGGGGTTGGAATTCACCCAAGTGACAAATTTAATTGGCCGCAAAACTGGGCCAAATCTTGACTGATCTGTAAGTGTTGTTGGGTTCTAGAGATGGTCTATAGGGTGCTACTATTGTACATCCCTAAAGATTAAGGTTTTCCAGAAATCCCTTCATTGCGTCCACAAGATTCAATGGTATTTATATTCATATTCTACTCTCTGCTTACCAACTTCTACTACAATTCTTTCAACATCATTTCCCCATATAAACTCTCTCTTTTATAGAGCTCCCCTTTAGTGTCTTTGGCCTGCTGTTCGTTGACAGTTTTCGCTGATGCTTTGATAGATCTCATTTGGTTCTACTCGAAAAGTAAATTGAGCAAGACTCCACCGACTCCTCCGAATCAAATTGATTTCGTTGCTAAATAATTCCGTCGAAATGTGGCATCAACGCCTCGTTAATTAGAGGATGCTCTCCTGCCGAGTGGCAGCTAAAGAGCCGTGACAGGCTGCAGAGCAATTGACATTTTGATAAATACTAGATACGGAGAGGAGTACGGGTGGAGTATCCGTCCAAAGGAGTACGAGCAGTAGGACACATGTTCTCGTCTCAGATCGGATTTGGGAATGGCAGAGGATGCGGAGAAGCAGTGCAGAACTTAATGATCTGTGCCTAAATGAAGAGAGCCAGAGATATGACAAGTAAAAAAGAATTTATGGCTCTAAACAGCCACAACAGGAGCGGTGCGAGGGGACGGGGGTGTAGACCAAAAACTAACCGGGAACCCACCCCGCTGCTGAGGCCGAGGCCGAGGGCAACCCTCCGACAAGACAACTTTTATCAGAAATTCGCACAAATCACGCAAAAATGTTGCACACTTAACGTGAGGCACTCACTCGCGTTAGGGGTGAATCGCCGAGGGAGGGAGAGGTTGACAAGGGTGACCCTGCCCCTGCCCCTGCCCCTGCCCCCGACCACACCAACATTCGACTGATAAGAACTTGCAGCCTAATGCAGCACGGGAGGCCATGGGTGTGGAGTGTGGGCTGTGGGGTGGCCGGAAAGGAGAGTATCTGGAAATGGGAACGAGCAAATTTTGCAACAATTTCCGGCCAGCAGCCAGGACAAAGGACAAAGGACTCACTATGTCCAAGTGGCAGCATTTCAATTGCCCCGAAATTGGAAATGGAAAATGCTAAAATGGAAAAAAGCGCCACTGAAAACTCATAAATTGTAGATCGAAGCGGCATTTAGGAAGCGTTCACCATGCGTGACCAATTATTGAAATACGACTTTAATTGAATTTCAATAAAATGTAGAACATTTTGTGTATTTTCTGCATTCTGGCCATTCTGTGAATAGGAAATGTGCCCTAAACCAGCGGATGGAACCAGCGGAACCAACGGAACCTGCTCCTGATTTTGTTTCTGTTTCTGTTTATTTATGGCAAAATGGCGAAATGTTTTTGTATAACTCTAACAATTGTTTCCCTCCCCCCCGCCATTGTTTCATTATTTGCCAACGCATTTTACGGATAGAATAGAGAATAGAGAGAGTGCTGCATACGGGCATCAGGGGAATGGGGAAATTTGCTTAGAACCTGATGTCCACGACTACAGATCACGCTCCCCCGTTGATTTATGGCCCACAACCCGTTGGCTGTGTCAATAGTTCTCTCTTTTGATTTATGTATGGTTGTGGCCCCTGGAAAGGTGCTCCATTTGGGGCTCCAAGAGAAGGGGAAATTATGATTACACCTCAACCATGCATCGATGAAGGCAGTCGACTGCAAAATGCCAGGCCCACCCGCAGAGCTTCCTGCAGGACTCCGGTACCCCCAGGACCCCAGGACGCAGAGCCAAATCAACGGATTACAAGCGACACACCATTCACAATTCCACAATTCCACAATGAACAACAATAACGAGCGCAATCGTTGATTGAAGGTGGAAAGCCGAAATGCTTCTGCATTTGGGGTGGAATTGAGTGGAAAACCTTTGGCATTTGGCAAAGGGTTCGGGCATTGGGCATTGGGCATCGGGTAATCGGCGGGGTATCGGAGTATCGGGGTATCGGGTGTCGGGTGAATGAGTGACATCGGCGCATGACAAAAGTCACATGGCATGCGGATTAGTTACACCTTTTGCACAGGACACAGGGCACAGGACATAGGACACACAACACACAGACACACGCGCGTTGCAAAGGATGTTGGCTGTTGGCTGCTGTCGTTGTTGAGGCGGACACGGAGACATTGTTGCTGCCCGCTGAACTGTGAATGGAATGCATTTTCCGGGGCATACTCTGAACCTAGGGCTGTGCCATACTCGTGCCATGATTTATTCCCGATTGTGCAGAGATTAGCGCTAATGGCTGAGGATAGCCCACAGCCCACAGAAACAGCCTACAGCCAGGACTACAGCTGTCCTGCAGGAGGAGAAGTGGATGGATGGATGGAAGGGTGGATGGGTACATAGATGGGCGGATAGAAACCTTTCAGCATAATTGAATTTGGCCATTCCTTCGAGGGACATTCACCTACTTAAGCCCCCAAAAAATGGCCTCTGATAGCTAAGCCAAATATTAGCCAGGCCAGGCCGAAACGAAGCGAAAGACAAATGCCATGTGTGTCAACAGTTCATCGAGGCGTCAATTACTTTGCATAACTTCTAAGGACGGAGATGGAGATGGAGATGTCGTGAGTGAGAGTGAGTCCTTCAGTTGCTTCAGACAACAAATGAATTTTAAGTGTGGCCACAAGAAACGGCCCAGAAACGTGTGCGTACGACTTAATCTGCTCTTGGCCCGCTTAGCGGGTAGCGCGAACCCCATCTGGAAGATGGAAGATGGGGCAGAGTCGCAGGATATGTGTATTTCTGGAAGGAGCCTCTCTCAGATATTATCCGCTTATTTATTGCAGTCGTTACCATATCATGGCCAACTGGAGTTTATCTTTGAGGCAGCTGCTGTGGAGCCCGGGAGTTAAATGAGCCAAGATCTGGACAGGCACTACGATTTGGGCCGGGGACTAAGTGAAATTGTTTAGTTTTTGCACGACTCCATCGCAGTGCAAGTGAAAGCGGAGACGACACATGTCTTATGCTAAGTACGTGACGATTTGTATTATTTTAAGCGAATTAAAATCCTAGAAATCAGAGTCTTAGTCGAGGATAACTTGTGGCCTACTTAGAGCCACTGGCACTCCTCCAGCATTTCAATTTCGGGATGAAAGTGAATTGCAATCCCCCCATACCGAAAAGGGGTTGGGTATCCCTTTGACGGCAATCAATAATGAAGAGTTCTCCAGAATAAATGCCAGGGCATTAGGCCGCACCGCAGAGGCCGCAACATATTTAGAAAGCCATTTTCACATGCCACTGGAGGAATGGATGTCAATGTCACCGCCCTGGCAATCCGTAGGATAATGATTAATTGTCAATTTAGGTGGGACAACAGCCTGGCCACAGGCCGGAGAAATGGCCAATAAACGGCTCGGTCGACAGTTTACCTTAAAAGCCAGCAGCCAGCAGCCCACAAACGGAGCTTCCGGGATAGGCCTACAACTATTCGAAGCCCAAAAAGAGCCACACACTCACATGTCCATCAACATCAACATCCAACCTCCAGCGTCGGGCAGGAGGAAGTCCTCGATGCGGTTGGGCCCTGAGTCCTCCGACTGGCTGACATGTAGAAATAAATGTACTAGAAAATTACCAACTTATGTAATCTTGGTTAGCATCATTTATCAAGTGGACGTTTTGCAATTTTTCTTACTTTTGCAGAGACCCAGAAGCGAAGCAGAAGCATCAGGACATGCCAAAAAGTCGGCACAGGACACACACTCATGTGCGTATGTGTGCATGTGTGTTTGCGTGTAGACTCAGTTCCAGACTCACAGGAAATGACCATTTCTCAGCCTTTCTCTCGCTCTCTCTCTCTCTGGGGGACTAGAGAGTGAGGTAAATTTGTCATACCTTGAGGTCTGCTTTGAGGAATGTCCTTCTAGCTAATTGAAACTCCTTGGGAGGAGCGGAGAGCTGAACAGAGCACAACTTTGATGGGCTTCGACTCAGTTGTCACTGAAAACCAGAAAATTAATGAAATTCCAAATTCTCAATTTGTTGAGCTGCTACTCTGCCTCTTCCGTTCTTCACGCAGTCATTGGTTGCACTCTTTCGTTCGTTCCAAATCGGATCCCCATACGTCCCTACATTCCTGGTCCTGGCCTATATCTGGCTTCTAAGATGCGTGATTATGAGCCAGCAGCAGTTTCAGTTCAACAACAAGGAAGACTACAACACCACCCTCGACGCGATGAGCAAGGACTTCAATGAGCGCTGGAACAAGCAGACGAAGTCCCCCTACACCAATCTGGAGAACTACGTGCAGCGAGCGGTCCTCGGGAATGGCAGCTTCGGCACTGTGGTGCGCCCTCAGAAAGTCCTGACGATCCCCTCTCACTCCTCGAGACTAATCCCTTGACCATCAACCACCCACAGCTCCTTGTCAGAGAGAAGGGGGGCAAGAACTACTATGCCGCCAAGATGATGAGCAAGGAGGATCTGGTGCGGCTGAAGCAGGTCAATCATGTTCACAACGAGAAGACGGTCTTGAGCGCCACCCGATTCCCCTTCCTCATCCACCTGATTGACTCCTCCAAGGACTTTGACTACCTCTATCTCATCCTGCCCTTCGTCAACGGCGGCGAGCTCTTCTCCTACCACCGCAAGTGAGTATTCCCAGCTGCCTGTGGGTCGAGCTCTGAGTCCTTTATTCCCAACACCTAACGATGGCCAAGAATGCGGAAGTTCAGCGAGAAGCAGTCCCGCTTCTATGCCTCCCAGGTGGTGCTGGCCCTCGAGTACATGCACTACATGAATCTCATGTACCGCGACCTGAAGCCCGAGAATATCCTCCTGGACCTGAACGGATACATCAAGCTCACGGACTTTGGCTTCACGAAGGTACCAGTACTAGTGCCAGTACTAGCTAGGACTATATTTCTACCTCTCGTAATATCGATCTGTTTGCAGCGCGTGGAGGGACGCACCACCACCCTGTGCGGCACTCCCGAGTACCTGGCCCCGGAGATCATTCAGCTGAAGCCGTACAACAAGTCCGTGGACTGGTGGGCCTTCGGCATCCTGCTCTTTGAGTTCGTGTCCGGCCGCTCGCCGTTCGCCTCACACAACCGGGACGTCATTCTGATGTACTCGAAGATCTGCCTCGGGGAGTTCCGCATTCCCAATTACTTTAGCGCCCACCTGAAGACCCTTGTGGAGGCACTCATGCAGGTGGACACGTCCAAGCGGTAAGTGCAAGGAGCCTGCCACAGCGTCGGCATCTCATTCGACAGCTGTGAAAGGTGTTCTTTCAGCCTAGGCAACTCGCCGGAGGGGCCCGCGGACATCAAGACCCACCCGTGGTTCCAGGGCGTCGACTGGTTTGCGGTGCTCAACCAGGAGGTCACGCCGCCCTATATTCCGACCGTGACCAACATCGAGGACCTCTCGCACTTCGACCACTTCGAGACTAAAGCCAAGCTCAAGTCTAGGATCAATCGGCATCCGGAGTTGTTTATGGATTTCTAGGATCTGTTGTGGATGTTCCTTTTTTGTCAGTTTATAGTGTCTGAGATTTATCGAATACAATTCAGTTCCGATCCGGAAGCGTGCCTTTTGGGAACTTTTGAATCTACAAAATTCTAAATTCGAATACAACGGAAAGATGGGTCCCCCTCCTGGCGAAACACCCATGCACTTCAGCCCCAAGACGGACTACCTCCTGATCCTGGACAAGCTGCGGGAGGACTTCAACAAGAAGTTTGCGCTGAACGTCCCGTCGCCCGGAACGGGTCTCGACACCTTCGAGGTCAAGTCCACTCTGGGGGCGGGCTCCTTCGGGAAGGTGCAGCTGGTGCGGGAGAGGGAGTCCGGCCAGTACTTTGCCTCCAAGCAGCTGAGCAAGGACCAGATCGTCAAGACCAAGCAGGTGATGCACGTGATGAGCGAGAAGAACGTCCTGCGCTCCATCCACTTCCCCAACACGGTCTACCTGATCGCCTCGTTCAAGGACTACGACAGCTTGTACCTCATCCTGCCGCTCATCGCCGGCGGCGAGCTCTTCTCCTACCACCGCAAGTGAGTCCTCGCTCGCTCTGGTTGCTCCCGTACTACATGGAGAGTATCTTGCATCCTGTATCCGTCTTTCAGGGTTCGCAAGTTCACCGAGAAGCAGGCCCGCTTTTATGCGGCACAGGTCTTCCTCGCCCTGGAGTACCTCCACCACTGCAGCCTGCTCTACCGGGACCTCAAGCCCGAGAACATCATGATCGACAAGAATGGCTATCTGAAGGTGACGGACTTTGGGTTTGCCAAGGTTTGTATCAACCATAACACATGGTTTGGTGTGACCAAAAATTCCCTTTTGTGTAGAAGGTGGAGACCCGAACGATGACACTGTGCGGAACGCCCGAGTACCTGCCGCCGGAGATCATCCAGTCGAAGCCGTACGGCACCAGCGTGGACTGGTGGGCCTTCGGGGTGCTCGTCTTTGAGTTTGTGGCTGGGAGCTCGCCCTTCTCCGCGCACAACCGCGACGTGATGGCGATGTACAACAAGATCTGCGAGGCGGACTACAAGATGCCCTCGTACTTCAGCGGATCCCTGCGGCACCTGGTGGACCATCTTCTGCAGGTGGATCTGTCCAAGAGGTAGGCCAAGCCATAGCCAATGAAAGTGTTTTCTAATCCCTGCCAAATCCTGTAGATATGGTAACTTGATCAACGGCAATAAGGACATCAAGGAGCACGAGTGGTTCAAGGATGTCGAATGGATACCGCTGCTCAATCAGACGGTGCATGCCCCCTATGTGCCCAACCTGGCCAACTCCGAGGATACGACCCACTTTGACAAGATCAACGAAAAGCCGCGATCCAAGGCCAAGAACATGCGTCACGAGGAGATTTTCGCGGACTTCTAGCTTGATTTATCCTCAATCTTCGTCTCTTGATTCTAGTCTGTAACATTTTTCGGAAGCATAAAAAGCTAAACATTTCCACTCTACGCCACTCGATCGGCGATTGGGGATCGGGGATCGGGGGTGACTTCTGCTTGACAGCCAGCTGGTGCTCACATGTGGACTGGATGGAAGCGTAGAAGATTTCCCTGGCATTTTCTGGGAAAACAGCTGCTGCAGAGTACTCCCTCGATTTCCCACACTTGTTGCACGCCCTCGGCTCCCGATTCGACAAACTTCAGTTGTAATTAGACTTGTGGCAGTGCCATAAATCTCCCACATCTCGGGCGACGTCTTTTGTTGAAAAGATCTTTGATGCAATTGGATGGATTTATGGCCACTTTTGTTTATTTATTTATCTGGGCGCCCCCTGAAAACCGAGTGGGAGTACACTCAAGCAAGAGCATCTGTATCTATGTATCTCTCGAGAAGAGTTTCGCAGTCATCTCTTTTGATGAAACTTTTGCACGAAATTATGTTAAACAATATTTAAACGGGCGCTGCTCCGCTCCGCTCGTCCCCCGTCTAGAGAAACGCCATAAATCTTTTATACCTTTTTCTGCTCTTCTGCTCTTCTGCATATCGGGCAACATTGATTTATATGCAAAGACTTAATAAAAATAGAGCAGACAGCACGGGAGAAGCAAAAACTAGACGCCAGACCATGGACCATGGGCCATGGGATACCTTTTCTGCCTCTCCTTTGTGTCCTGTGTCCTATGTCCAGTGGCTAGCAAAACAAAGAGCCACCGAGGATGGGGCCATGGGGTATCCAGCAGGAGAAAGGAAAAAAGTTATGATTATCATAATTTTTGTTACGTGAGTTTTCATGTGGAAAAGATGAAACATCATCGTCTCTGCTCTGGTCTGTTCTTCTCTACTCTCTGGTCTTTGGTCTCTGCAGCAACGTCTGCCCTGCCTGCGTCTCCTTGGGGTGGTTGGTGGCTGGTGGCTGGCAGAAGTCGTCATCACTATAATCATGGCACGCATTTACTCCTGTTTTTACCTCTGCTTTTTGGCGCCCGCCAGGCCGGCGCCAGGACACCAGGACGCCCTGCTCCACCGCCAGACAAGACTCTGACTCCTCCGACCACGCATCTTCGTCCCCAGACACATTTTCCTCTCAATGTTGTGTTTTACTTGTGCGTTTTCGGTGGTTTCCTTCCTTAAGGAGAGGGCTGGTGCTTCCTGGCCAGACGGGGCATCGCAGAATCAGAATCGGAATCAGCAGCGGACTGTGCTTCACTGTACCTCACTGACTCTGACTCTGACTGAGTAAGACATCATGCATTCTAATGAGAATTTTAATTGCAGCCCATTGACCACTTGAAAAGTTCCGTCAGCTTTCGTTCCGGCCCAAAACGGGACACGTGGCGGATGCGCCTCACGCTCGACTAGTCTGAGAATTGATGGAAGGCCATGGCCCAGGCCCAGGCCCAGGCCCCGTGTGCTCTGTCCTGTGTCCAAGTTCGTGGCTCAACCCTCCTCGCAATGCAGTGACAAATTTGCAGCACGGAGGAAATTAGCGATGCCCGCCGTCAGATACATTTCACATTACGGACAGACAATTGCGTCCCGGGGGTTGGTGTCCTTCCCGTATCTTCCCGTAGCACTTCCCCGAGAAGTAAGCGAATTAATTGTTGTTTTGATTGCACAGAATGACGACGAAATCTGAGGATGGGTCCTGAAGTGGCTGGGAAAATCAGGAGACGCGCAGAACGGGTTTTGGGAAAATGAATTGTACGTTTATTGATGCATGAAATGTGCATGTGGATCGGTGAAAATTCGTTACGAAACTTAGAATCTAGAAGGAGCACCAGTCGATGCCCAGGACCTACGACTGTTCCAGCTCAATCTCCACAGAAACACCTGGCAGATCATCCTTGAACTCTGGCGTGTAGACCTTGCCAGAGGCGAGGACGAACTGCTCCTCGCAGTCCATGATGAAGTAGGCGAAGGGGCGGTTCACCTCGAACCGCTCCACGCCCGGCTCCGGCTCCGGCTCGGGCACGGGCAGGACAGAGGCGGAATCCTCTGCAGCCTGTGGAGAGCGGGCCTGGGTGGCCGCGGAGAGGGCGTTGGCGCTGCTGCCGCCCTCGTCCACGCGGACATTCACGAACTGGACAATCTCATCCACATGGACGTCGGGGTCCTCCGAGAGCAGCCCCAACTGGGCCTCGGTGCGGGAGAAGAGGCGCCGCAGGCCCATCTGCTTGAGCATCGACTCGGAGCGCGAGGTCTCCTCCACCTGGAACTTGGGCAGGGACACGTGCATCTGCCGGAGCTGTGCCTTCTCGCGTCCCAGCTGGAAGTCGCTGGGCTGCATCTGTGCGATGACATCGTGGAGGCCCTCCGTCTCGTCGGGCAGCAGGATGCACAGGGCGTAGCGCGAGGTCTCGTAGGGCAGCGACAGGACGCGGGCCCTCAGCTGCGGCAGATCGGCCACCAGGAACTGGCCGCGGGCGTGCATCATCGGAGCCTTCATGGCGTCCTCGTTGGTCATGAAGAAGAACTCGTCACTCCCATCCCTCAGTTGGTAGAAGGGCGTGGCCCAGCTCCCCCTGTAGTACAGGCCGTTGAAGAGCAGCATCTTGGACTTGGCTCCGGCGGAGCGGCCCGTGATGGAGTTGGCGCTCAGAGCAGAGGTGATGTCGTCCTGCCGGAACAGACTGCGGGCTCCATAGACCTGGAAGAGAGTGCTTATCAAAGGATAGCCCAACCAGGGAGCATTCTTTCTTCTTACCCGACTAACCGCTCCCAGATGCGACTCCACGGCCAGCATTATCTCGTCGGCACCGCCCTCCTTGGACGCCGCTGTGTTGACGGCGCTTTCCAGTTTCTGGAGTGGTAGACGCACCTTCTCGGGTTCACCGGCGGTCACAGCCTCAGAGCCGACCACTTTGCGCAGCTTCTCCTCTTCCTGCACCGTCTCGTTCTCCTCCAGATTGAGATTCTGACTTTTATTCTCCTCGTTGTCGCTCCTCTTGTTCTGCTGCTTCTCCACTGGATTTTCCCCAGCTGCGGCGATGGCTGGTTTTTCCTGTTTTTCCACAGCCTCTGCTGCTGCTGCTGCTTCTGCTGTTGCTTCTGCTGCTGCTTCTGCTTCTGGGGTTGTGGCCTCCGCTTCCGCCTCCGTGGTGGTGGTGGGTGCCGCCTGCTCCCTTTGCAGCTGCTCGGCCTCCGCCTGGGCAACTGGTTTTTCCACATACTGCTTGTCGTCCACGTCGCGGTCCAGCTTGGAGGCCTCCTTGTCCAGCACCTCCTCGCCGTAGGTGTCGGCGGGCACTGACAGCAAATCGTCGTCCAGGTTGATGCGCTTCAGGGTCTCGAATCCGATCACATCCTTGCTGTTACTCTGCTCCGTGCTGCTGAGGCTCTCCTCCCCGGCCTCGGAGGCGTCGGATCCGCTTCCCTCTGGCTGGAGCTGGAGCGATGTGTTGGGCTCGTTCCAGTCGTAGTCCTTCCGGTTGATGTCCTTCACATCCACGAAGTAGTGCTGCTGCAGCAGCTCCTTGAACTCCGCCCGGGCGCTGTGGTTGCGGTAGATGTAGAACCAGGTCTGGAACGAAGGCAGTGCCACGGCGGCATCTCGGTTCTGGTAGCGTCCTAGCACTCGCCGGTACACGTCCCGCAGCTGGGAGCGATCCTTGGGATACCCGAAGACCTTGCTGAACTCCGCGTAGGTCTCGCCCTCGGAGGCCTCTGCCAGCACTCCCAGAATGGAGGCCACTCCCAGGGGCGAGTGCACCTGGTTGGCGTCGATGTCTTTGTTGAACTTCAGCAGCTGCATGGCAATCAGCTGCGAGGTCGCACTGGCGAAGGAGGCGCCCTTGGAGGAGCCCTCCTTCTCGGCGGTGGGCAGGGAGCACACCAAGGCCGCTAACAGGGGCAGCACACAGAGAACCGCTTTCATTTTGGGTCGTAACGAACTGACGGATCGCGCGAGTGGAGCGCGAATGAAGCTCAAGAAAGTTGGCCAAAGACTTTTTATGAAAGCCAAACAAGAATCATTTGAATCCGCATCGAGAACCAAGCAGCAACGGCAGCGGCCGCGTCGCCGACTGCGCCTCAAACTGGTTAGCAGAGAGTGGCAGAAGCAGTGGGGAGGGGGCCTCTCTTCCATATAGGGTCTTGGAGCGATCGATCGTTGGTTTGACAAAGAAAGTCGCTTTTGCTCTACTGCGACTTCTGCGACCCCAACGAAAGTGGAAGTGGCGTGGGCCGTGGGCTCTCGAGCACCTACAAATGGGGCAAGCAAACAAACAATCGTTTCGGTATTCAAATAATCGGATGTACGTACACCTCCCCCTCCTTCCAGAGTTCAAAGTCATTGAAAACCCCAAATGGAAGACCCAGTCCCTCCTCCAAATGGACAGTCAACAACAGGTTTCCACACCCGATGACGGCTACGGCTACGTGATTGACATTATACGAGTACCAGTACGAGTACGAGTACGAGTATCTTCTGGCTGGTTAATTGTTAATTGCATTTTCTTGTCTCGTGTGGCAATGGCAATCGTATTTCCATGAATCCGAGATGGGCTTACAGATTGCCTCACAGCATCATCTGTATCTGTAAGATATCTGTAAGTAGGAGAATTTTGCAAGTCCATCCAGAGTTCTCGAGATCCACTACCTGGCCACGCTTGACGCTTGCGGCTTGACCCAGTTTCTATGCAAATCGAGTGGCGAGACACGGCCAAATCGAGCATTTGCTGGCCCAAAACACACAGTTTCAACACACTTGGAGGCCACTGAACTTGGCCGTCGCGTCGTCATCATCATCATCGTTGGCTGCGTCGTGCTTCTGATTACCAAATAAGACTCAAAGCACGGCTCGAAGCCAGGGGAAAGCGGCCAGAACGGAGAGGCACAGAGACAGAGCCAGAGCCAGAGAGCCAGTATACGTACACCAGGTGCCGGCTTGCTAATACAAAGTGCTAAATTTACACGCTGCGGTTAGGCAGCAGCAGCATCGCTCGTGTCTCTACTTATGGGGAACGAGTTTTCCATTTCCAGAACAAGTCTCGGCAAAAAAGTTGCACAATTGCATCAGGCGGTGGTGGCGGGGGGCGGATCAGGGAACTTTCCAGATAGCCAGAGAGCAGACTTACAAAGAGGCTGGGATGCTGGTTGGGTTATGTAATTTATACAACAAGTTCCGCATTTGTTCGAGATACAGATACTCTCTCAGAGGAGCGCAGGTTAGTGAACTTTGTGATTAATCAGAGATCAATTAACACAAGCGGAGGGAGTCTTCCAATGAACCTGATATTATTCGCTTTGTGCTTAATTTGTTTCACTTAAATATAGATTGTGTATTTAGCGTTGTTATTTTGTAGGGCATGGAATCCTCGACTCTTGAGGCTTCTAAGAAATGGAAAAACGGAACAAGTTTATTGTATTTTTATGCCTATGAATAGATTTGTCCAAGTCAAAGGTGAATATCTATAATTACGATTATAGCTATAATTATAGATTTATCGATTAGAATATTGATTTTTAACCTGGCTATAGATACGTATATCTCAAACTACGAAAACTATTGATTGGAGGTTAGATCTCTAGTTCAAAGTATCTTTTTTGGGACTCCAACGATTATTCTGCATATGTTAATGGTGTTTTTCTGCTGTTTAAGGACACTATAGAACCATATCCCAGTTAGCTGCAGAACTCTCCATAACTTTCACACCTCCTGCAAACAGTCTTTATCAGCCTGACATATGATGGCTCTTGAATTATGTAATACTTTATAAAGGTAAAAAGCTAACTTGTTGTTCCTTTCTGCTAAGCGTATTCCATCTTCGGTTCAGCCAAAAAGTTATCAGTACTCTTTCATTTATTTGTTGTCACCTTGGATCTTGGGGCTGTCGGTTTTATTTTGTAACAAGAACAGAAACGGATAGTATTTTGTATTTGTATTTTTGTGTGGCGTACATAAATTTCAATGCCCAAAACCATAAATTAGTGCGTCGTAGTAGTGCCCTGCAGAGTGGTTGAGTGGTGGCGAGTGGCGAGTGGTGCGGTGGTTGAGAGAATTCTTTCCATGTGGGCAGCAGACCCCAGACCCCAGACCCCGAAAGGGTCGTGCGGGTTAGGTGAATTAGAAGTTATTATGGAGACAAAAAAGGAAAGAGAGCAAGAGGAAACTAACAAATGTCGCATAAATTAGAGGAGGCATGGAATCCGGCAGGACACGGACACGGACACCTTCTCGACTTCTTGTAAGACGAGGCCCAAACGGCACCGCGGGGAGACATTAAGAATTAAGAGGAATCTTTATCCCAGAGCTGGACAATAGTTTGGGAAATAGTTTCGGTCTTTATAGAAGGGCGTGACTAATTGTTTGATTTATGCAAATGTACTGCAAAACTTGTTTCGTTGCCTGCTCCTTCGAGGCAGTAATTAGTGACTGGGAGAGATACTTTCTTGAAGATACTTTCCTCTACTATAAATCCTTTGGCTTTAAGGAATCCCATACCGCCTCCCTCTCCCTGGAGGTGGACTGGTGGCTGCTGGCTGTCATCTGTCAGATGTCAGGACGGTGGCAATACATCATAAGTCAAAAGGTGAGCCCTGGCCCCGGGGTCGCCAGCAACTTGCACAATAATTAAACTTCTGTTTATTCTCTCTCTCTCTCGTGGATCTCTCTGGCATAGAAGTTCTTAATTATGTTTGATAAACTAACATCCTCCCCCTCTCCAGAGCCCACGCATCCACACACACACACATACATGTCACGTTGACATTTGGCACTCGACAGGCCTCCCTCCGGGAGAATGAGAGATGATGAATCTCCCCTGCTTTCGGTTTTGTTTTTGCCTCCAGGGCCATGTGTGTGACATAATTACAGAACAAAAGCCTCTCTAGGAGGGGGGAAGTGGGGAAGGGAAAGGTGGTTGGGGTCTTCTTGAAGTCTTTCCCGGAATTCACGCGCTTCATTTGCTTCGCTTACTCCTTGGATCGCGAACTTTTTCCGGCACAGGCATGGCACTTCATTTAGTCACGTTTTAAACTTTAAAAAGAGTGGAAAGTGGAGCTCCAGGAATGGCGCAGGAGCAAGAGCCCATCGTCTAACAAGTTGTTTGCTGTGAAGGCGCAGATCCTGCCCTGACACGCGGGCGGAGCGTAGCGGAGGGATGGCCGGGGAGAAAATCCCACTCGTAATTGATTTATGACATCAAAGACATATTTTTCGCAATGTTGCGTGGCCTACGTGCGTGACAGTTGCCGGGAACCAGGACCAGGACCACGGCCAGGACCAGGACCTGGACCATGGCCTAAAGGACTAAAGTGACTAGGACTTGGGCTGGTCGTGGTCCTGCTCCTGCTCCTGGTCTTGTTGATAATTTTGACTTATGGCCAGGCTCGTGTCGGGTCTGCTTCTGTGCAGGATTTGTCACATAACTCGTTGTCACTGGGCGAGGAGCGTCTGTCAAAAGTGCTACACGAAGATCTGCCTCCAGCCATTGCCTCTATCTCCATCTGTATCTCCATCTGTATCTGTATCTGTATCTCCGTTCGTGTATATGTATCTGCGTGTTTCTGTGGCAAAGTTTTTCTATTAGGCGCAATTATTTCAAGGTATTATTGCTTTTAATTAATTCAATTAAACGCTTCATAAATTTTTACTTTTTGATTTCGTTTTGCCTGCGGCATTGGCGGTCGCCTGGCGCTTTCCTTTAATGGAAAAACTTTGCCCATGGTTGGCCAGAGGATTTCCACCCAAAGGGTTTAATTAACGGCAATTGCTGGCAAGGAGCAGCAGGAGGAGCGGCAGGCGGAGCTGGAGAAGGGAATGGGATGGAATCTGTTACTTTTCTCAAGATTTCCGTTGTTTATTGAGATTCCCGTGGATTCTCGTGGCTTTGGCTCATCGTAAAATTTGATTTGGGCTTTGAATGCCGCTTATTGAATGCCGCGCGGGGTTCGCGTTTATTTGCATTTTTGTGTGCATGGCTGGAGAAGGAGTCGTCTCGAGGAGGCAGGAGTGGGCATTCCACAGAGTACTCTGGCCCCCTGGCTATTAAAAGCAGGACTCTTCCCACCGATGAGTCCTTCCCTGATCGAATTACCTACCACCCAACACAAACCAACAACAACAACAGAAAGGAGCGCAGAACAAAAACTCAAAGTTCGCTTTCTGGCACTTCAATTAAAAGGTCATCAGCAGTCGACACAGCTGCTGCACAGGGGATATCCTCGAGGACCTCCACCTAAAACGTTATTGATATGTAAGAGGCATGCTCACACCTTCCCAGAGAGCGAGAGAGTGCATGAACGAGGGGGGATGGATGCTCTCATGTGAGGACTGGACTTCCATCATTATCAGGGACAGACGGGGAAAGTTTTCCTGTTGTCCTGTCCTGTCCTGTCCCGTCGGCGTCCGGTCGGTCAGGGGCCAACCCTCTGGCAAATAATCGAACTAACGTAGAACAACAATTTGTTTTAAATGCCAAAAGGGAACAATCAGGCAGCCAATCGAACCCCTTAATAATTTATGAAGCAAAGGTGCCAGGGATCTGCAAGGAGCAAGGAGCAACGAGCAGGGAGCAGGGACTGCTGCTCTCCACATGTGGGGGATGTCCGGGCAAAAGTTTTGCCATCTAATAGAGATTAAATGCATGTCGAAAAGGCAATTAGTTGGAGCTTCTGTTTCTCGGGGATCCACCATCCACCCCTCTTCCTCGCCCTCTTTTCGACTCCAACTTTCGACCTTTGTCCTTTGCTCATTGAATCAAAGTGTTGCTCAATTTTTCTTTTGGCCAAATGTGTCCAAGGTGTTGTGCCTTCAGGGGGATGGATGGACGGATGGATGGTGGATTGCTGGATGGATGGATGGAGTGGCAACTGCCGGAAGCAATTTAACCGAACCCTTCTCAAAGGTTTCCTTCCTCGAACATCGGACCTCGAGATCAAGATGGGAATCAGAGGCGCAACGTCAATGCTAATTAAACTCGCGCTGTCGCCGCTAATGAGCAATGAAAACAACGTGTTGTTCCTCTACCCCTTGCAGGGACTCCTGCACAGGACTTCCTCCATCTGGCTGGCCATCAGGAATGGTCTGATAAATCCGGCATCCGCCATCCGGCATCAGCGGTTCTCAGGTTAAATCAGCCATCAAAATAATGAAGGCCCAACCCAGTCCCAGATTTCTCATTACTTTTAAATATTTTTCCAGCAATTTTTCGGGCACTTTTTTCTCTCGACGGTCTTAAGCCATTTAAAAGGATTAGTTGCCTGATGATTTTTTCAAAGGATTCCTTATGGCTTATGAGGGTGGTTTACCCTTTCGCTGCTACCTTTTTCGTGGATATTTCAGGACTTTTGCAGGACTTTTATTCTTTAAAGTACGTGAAAAGAAGTCGCTTAATTCAATTTGCTGCCTGTTTCGAGTGATGATAAGAGCAAGGATCTTTGGAGGGAGTCTAAAGGGTTTCTAATTGACAATCGGAGTAGGAAAGTGCAATCCAGGGAAGAAGTGTTGCCTGTTCTCCTGATGTCCTTCCTTTACCCCCCGAAAATAAATTCACACACATTACGATTGTCATTTTTATGGAGCCCAAAAGTCAAATGTTGCAAGAGAGAACCAATGTTACCTCTCGTTTCCCTCTGTTCGACTCGGCCACACTCTTTCTCCTTCCTTGGAGAACTCTTTGGGCTCCACCTGGCTGGAAGGATGACAGGCTGAGGAGTACCCCAGGGCTATGGTAGGGTATGCAAGGGTATGTAATTCATATTGCGTAGCACTCGGCCATAAAAATTACAATTGACTTTGAACTCTATGGCTCGGGCTGGCAGCGAAGAGCAGCAGGACATTTCCACATTTGCACATTTCCACATTTTTACATTTTGTCAGGCAGCCAACGGGGCAGCGATACATGGAAACAGACTCAACCTCAGACTGGAGTCTCGCTCTCTGCAGTCCTTCCGTCTCCTTTTATGACACCAAGGTACACGGTCGAGACGACGCAACGACAGCGACAACGACAGGGACAACGGGACAGCGAGACAGCGACAATGGAGATGACGGCAATGCAGCTCCGCTTCCAAGTTCCAAGGTGGAGCGGAGCATCGTTCTCCTTTCTCCGAGCCGAGTCCTGGCCAAAATGTTATGGCAGAATTATGCGACGACGACGTTGCCCCTGGTGTGTTTATGGCCCCCCAGCGAAGGGCGTTGATGAAGAGCAGAGTGGAGTCTGGTGCTGGTCCTGGTCCTGGTCCCTGCGAAAATTATAAATTATAACAAAATGCTGTGGGCTCAGAAAGTAGTATTTCTCTCTCTCTCTCTCTTTGTGAAGAAGAGGTTTTTCTTTTTTCCGTGCAGTTGAACACGAGATGCATGACAAATGGCTCCAGCACTCCACTCCACAGTGATCCCTGTCCTGGCAGGAGAGAAAACCCTTTAAAGTTTTCCATTTATCGTCACCGCATCAGTTCATTAGTTGAGCACAAAGATTCCACGGCTAAACGAGTACACGGATACGGGATACGGAATACGGATGCCGTGCCAGATTAATTGCCTCGCTGAGCTCTCCAAGTAAATATTTAATTAATCGCCGATTTGTTCACTGAGCTCTCTCTCTTTCTCTATGGAAACAAATATATCTCCCACTCTTCCACTTCCATTTCCCCTTCCACTGTCTTTTTCTCTCTTAGCTTTGTCTCAAAACGGAACGCTTTGTAACTAATCGAAGCCATCAATTATGTTGATAGATTGGTCCTGGCCAAAGCCCACGTACAGCAGCGGAAGTAGTTGCAGACCCCTGGCCGGGGATTGAGTGGAGAGGGAGGTACACTCGGCGAAAAGAGAAGGGTGCTCGAAATTGGGCAATCGTGAGAAATGTGGACTTCGAAAACTAAGTTTTTCCCAGTGCAGCCAGAGGGAAAGGGACAGTTGCTACTCTCGTCGCTGGTCTCCTTACAGTTTGTCACACAGTTGTGGCAGCTGGAAGATGTAGGATGGCTTACCGCTGCTCAAGGTACTTGTAATTGAATCCATTCGGAGTGTCCAGAGTCCCTTGGGGAGGAGTGGCATGGGCTGGCCAACCTTCCGTACAGCAGCAGGATAATCAAAAGGAGTTCGCTTATTCATAAGCTTGCTCATGCAAAATGGCAAGTGGCTGTTGACAAAGTTTCAAGTATTCCGCAACCTAAAAAAAACCGAAGGATAAAAAAACCACACACACAGGAGGAGAGGGGATAGGGGGTAGGGCAATGGACAGACGTGTGTCTGATCTGAATGCTAGATAAAATTATTACCCTTTTTATTCACGCTGTTCTCTCGCTGGGATTTGTCCGAATTGGAAGCCGTGTCGGGTGCCGCCGGTGCCCTGGACAGGAGATGGCTATGGGCCGTGGATATGGAAGGAAGCCGTTGTCCGAGTTCGAGTTCGAGTCCAAATCCAAGTCCGAGTCGCCGTCGCCTGTTTATTTCCTGTTGGACACTTTCCGTTTGTCGTTTGTTGTATAAAAAGTCGCCATCGCCGCTGCCGTTGCCTTTCTCTGTGTCCTCTTTCTCGCTTTCTCTCTGCTTTTTTATGGCTCACACAATAAGCATCATCAACAACAACAACAACAGCAAGAACAACTACGGCACTCGACGTCATCAGCAGCACATTGTGCTCCAGAAGTCCAGAATCCAAGGAGATGGAGACAGAGAATGGACTCGGAGGCGGAGTCGGAGTCGGAGACGATGGCCGCATGCCGATAATGTGCGGCCATAAGGTAATGAAAATTTTATCTGATTCTCTCTTCTCGGCCATAGTTGCACCCTTTTTCTTTTTCGGTTGTAGCCTTTGATTTGATTTCGGCCAAAAATGAAGGGGAAGGGGCTAAAGATATCCCCGAGCGAGTGCGAGTGCGAGTGCAAATGATACAATACTTTGTGGTCGGTCAGCATATGTGCCCAAAAGGTGCCCGGGTATTGGTCGCATTTGATTGAAATTTGAATTGCAACCACCCCCCGTCTCTGCCCGCTATCCTCTAGTATCCTTACAAAAGGATTGTTGTCATTCGTGGTGTGTATGGAAGATGGGTGTGCGCATACTTTTAGGGGCCATAGCCGAGTACGTGCTGCGGCCAGGCGACAATAACGAACCAACACTATTTCATTTTAGATTTTAATCAATTCCGTTTGATGTGACACCACCCCAAAACCCCCCAGGCCCCCGCAAGGTCTCTAAGAAGGGAATAGGGATACGGATCTGCAACATATGCAGAGAATGCCCGCCAGTTGCCGCCCCGCCTAATGAAGGTACAAATACGAATACAATCCCAGGGCTTCCACGAATAAGGAACAGAACCCATCGACTCGGAGATTGCTTCATTATTTGCATTATTGTTGATAATTCGCTTTTGAGTTGGGGGTTTCTGTTTAGAATGAGGGTATATTGTTTTGGATTCCATGAGGTATATGTAACAGTCGCTCAAAGACTATAATATATGTACATATTTCTGCTTGAAGATTAAATTCGAGTGGAGAGTTGCTTGCAGTTAAAGTGTATTTTTGCTTAACAGAAAACAAAAACCCCTGACTAAACACATGTCATCCTCTAATCGGGCAATTATCTTGCACAACTTCCATCTGCAGGAACCATTTCCACCCCCCAAGAACCCAGCCAACCCAGGGAACCCAGAGAACATCCATCGCAAGTATTAAGAAATCCCATAAATAACAAACCAATTGAGCAAAAGTCCACTCTTTTGGTATTTTCTGTGGAGTGGAGTGGTGTGGAATGGAACTAGTCGTACAATAAATTCCAGGCACACACCTGCAACTTCTTCAGCAATTATCGGAGGAGGTCCCGGCAGAAGTCGAGTCGAACAAATCCAATAAACTTCACAATCGAACAGCACATAAATATTAAACGATGATTGAGCTGCAATCCCCACACAAACAGAGAAAGAGAAAGAGCAAGGGAAAGGGAACCCCCCTCGAAAATGGAGAGCGAGAAAAGCTTAGGGAAAAATTACAATTTATTGGACATTTCCGGGCTGTGACAAAAGTGGACAGTGGAAGATTTATGCGATGCTCGGAACGATTTGCTCCCAGAATTTATGTGGCCAAGGCGAGGGACCCGGGGGGACAGGCCGCTTAATACCTGATCACTTAAGGTTAAGTGGAGACCATCATCATCCAGGGGCAGGGCTTCCACGGGCTTAAAGCCAGGGGCTTTAAGAGGAGCGTTCCGGCCTAGTCCTGGCCCATGGGCAAACTCGATTATTATGCAGGCACCTCAATTGCATTTGCAGTTACTCAAATTTGCATATCATTCCGCACTCCACTCGCCACTCTCCGCTCTCTGGAAAACTGAAAACTGTAAACTAAACTAAAACTAAATAAATGCCAAAACAAACCCAAAACTTTACCCCGGGCTCTGCTCCGTCTAACTTTATTATGAGATCAGCAGTGGAGTGGGAGAGTCCTGGAGTGTCCGTCCGGGGAGTATCTCTGCGGCTGGCCATCGCTCAGAAAAAGTAAAGCGCTCTGATTCTCCGGATTCTATGCTGCCGACATGTGTCACTCTGCAGTCCAGCAGGCATAAAGATTTGCGGGCCTCCACTCGACTCCACTCCACTCGATCCATTGGCCAGTGGCCAGTGGGCAGTGGCCAGCATCCTGCATCCTTCTTTGCTCCTTTCCAGAGCTGGGGAAATTTGCATTTTCTAAAAACTGCTACCCCGTTCAGTAGCAGCAGCAGCAGCAGCAGCTGGAGTGGGGTCTGAGGTGTGTGTGGAGCTGCTGTCCGGAGCAGGACGAGGCTCAGGATGGGCCTTGGTCTTCCATCATCGTCGCAGTCGCACTAATTCCTCAGCAGCAATTTATCAACAATAAACAGTTGCAGACATTTTGCTTAGTTTCAGAAGCCATCCACAGAGCCGAGTGTGTGGCAGTGTGGCAGGGGGGGAGGAGCAGTATCTGTAGCTGTATCTGTGGGTGTCCCAAACAGGGATGTATGAAAAAGTTTCCATTTTCCCGCTGCTGCGGGCGGCAGGCTTTAAGTGCCACATGATTTAAGAGGAACGGAACGCTGTTCTCTGCATATTGGAATTCCTTTCTTGCCAATCGTCTGTCGCCTGTCGCTTTCTACAAAAATGTCGCGCTAATTCGGTAAATTAGCCAAATAATTCGCACATTGTGCGACACGTAGCGCGGATCGTGTAATCCAATAAGAGATTGCATTTAGCATTTAATTCCATTTGCGCCTCGCCTCGTCTTCGTTCGATTCCTGTCAATGGATGAATAATTTGTATGGCAATCGGAATCGGAATGCCTTGCCTCTGGCTCTGGCGCTTTTCTTTTCGATTGATTCGATTTGCAGTGTCACACAGGGAAAGCGATAGGTGGGAGGCGGAGTACCCACTCGAGTGGGGAGAGGCTAATGAAATTCTTCGTAATCATATCCTTGGCTTATGCTAATGAGCATATGTTGTCGTGTCCTGTTGCCAAGGAATCATCGTGACGAGGCAGCATTGACTGGCAGCGAGGCGAGGCGAGGCGAGGCGAGGCGAGGCGAGGCGAGGCGCCAGGCCTCTGTCTGGGACACCTTTGGGCCCGATGGCGCCATCATTCGATGTGGATCTGGATCGCTTTTAATAAACTTGTCGCCCTGTTAACTTTATTAAGATTAATGAGCGTGTGCACTGGATCTGTGCACTCTGCCCCACCATAGGGGGCATCACGGTGCGGGGGGATGTGGGGCGCATTGGAAAGTGTTCCTGTGACTGCCATGATTTCGTCCTGTCTGGGTGCCCGCAATAATAAAAGCACATTTCACTTGCTTTAATGACGTCATTACGTGGCATTTACTTGCGTCCTAGTCGTCCTGGCCTGTTCATCGTCCTGCTGCTGTTGGACGTCCTAGTCTGTAGCAAAGTCAAGACGTTAATGTGTCCAATAATTTAATTTTAAGTACCTTGCAAAAAGAAATACGGCCACATTTTTACAGACAATTTCCTTTAACGGTCGGCTGGAGAGAGAGCGAGAGAAGCTGCAACCGAAGTCGAACCTGGGCCAGCTCCTGTCGAAGTAGAAGGACATTCTCCTGTCTAGTCCGGGGGGCTTTGAGCGAAGGTAATTGCATGGAAAAAGTCAAAGTTGTGCTGCAGTCTGGCATCGGCATGGGGCATGTGGCATGGGGCATGTGGCATGTGGAATGCGGGTGCTGCGCTCTTCGTCTTCTCTGTAATTGAAAATTTAATATTTATTTTTCGCAGTTAGTAAATCAAAGTTTCAACGCAGTGGATAACAGTGCCATTACATATTCATCATACGCCCCGTGGGTTCGTTCTCTGGTGAAATCTCATAAAAAACGAAAGGATCTGGGAGTGTGGGCAAAGTCAAGCACATGTGGATAGCACAGGACCAAGGCAAGGGCAAGGGCAAGGCATCGCATCGCTCTCTGGCCATAAATCAAGTCAACCTTTGCATGAGTTTCGCTTTCGATGTCGACTCCTGGAATCCTCATGAGTCAGCGGAAAGTAATAAAGATTCAAGGGGAGTAAAAGTCAAGTCGGAGATGGAGAGAGTGGTGCTATAAAGGGGGCTATTATTCCATTACATTCTCATACACGGATTAGTGTTCAATATTGCCGGAGGGCTTTTCAGTTTTTCTGCTTAGTTTTTTCCGCTGGTCAGTCCAGCTGTTGCTCCTGGCATACGTTTTGGAGCTACGACCGTCTGAGGTGTTAACATGTGGGAAAAGAGCATTCAAGCAGCGTATAAATATAAATAAACCCACACCGGGGACAGGGCACGGGCACAGGGGACAGGCAGGGAGTGCAAATAATTCACCGAGCGAGAATTTTAGCTGCAAAATCATAAATAACAACATGTAAATAGCTTTTATCTAACAACTCTCGTCAGTGCCGGAAGCGGGCAAAAAGAAAGCCTCACCGAACGCATCCGGAACGTCCGGAAAAGTTGCACAAAAGCCGTGCAGTGGCAGTGGCATGTCCGTGGTGTGTGCTGTGGGGCAGAGGCAGCAAATGACGAGAGTTTTCGTGGCAGAGTGCGAGTGTCCGAGGCCGACACTTCAGCCTGCCTCTCGCTGCTTTTGCTGCCGCTGCTGCAGCTCCTCTCGCATCAATTAAACCTAAATTGTTGCAGTTGTTAACACGCAACAAAATTGTCCGCCGCTGCCGCCGCTGCACTGCAGCTAAAAAACACAAAAAATATGGCGAAAAGAAAAACCAGCGGCAATTGCAACAAAAAGTGTCAACAACAAAAAATTTAACCAACTGGGAGATGATAATGACGATGAAAGTGATGGAATAGGAGATACCCAAAGGGAATGCAGGAGCTTAAGATGCATACTGATGTCGAAGAGCAACAAATGGAGCTAGGACTAAAGTGGAAATTTCCTGTCTTTGGGGGGATCAAAGAACTAAACACAATTACAATGTGGCAAAAGAAAGGGCCACAAAAGAAGCTCAGAATTTGTGGACACCACGCTATAGTTGATTATCAACATGGAGTCACTTAAAGAACCACCTATTCGGTAGCTTTTTATGAAAAATCTTTACTTTTCTCTTTAATAGTGGAAAAATGAATTGCAGCAAGCTCCATGAGAGAAAAATACGACTAAAAGGGGCATTCACTCAACCGAATGGGATTTAAGTTGGATTCCGATTGATGCGAAACCTATAATTAAATTCCAGTTATAGAAATTGAAGATGTGTTAATTTTTAAAGCCAGGGATTGATGTGGGTATGACAATTATCTTGTCTTTGAAGTAACTTCAATGATTACACTCTGGTTAACTGTTCATTGGAGTCCCCTCGTCCAACACACTCTCGCGACTGCCATAACTCCAGGGTGCAGTGTGCCTGTGCCTGTGCCTGCCACAATAAAAAGAACTCTTCTGAAATTGGTAAAACGTCAAGTGTGAAATGGCATAGAACTGCATAAAGCCGCAGCTGGAGAGGATGGGAGTGTGTGCGGGTTGTTTGAGTGTACTTCTGCAATGGGATTTATTTTATGCTGCCCCTTTTTTCGCGTTGCATCTCCGCTCGGCATCGCGTGCGGAGTGGACCGGGTCCAGAGCAATTACGCCGCTTGAAATATTGACAATTACTTAAATTTATCTTTTCTAAACGCGAAACGAGTGCACCTCAGTGTGCTTCAGGCCTTAAGCCCCTTCCCCATGTGCCTGGGTGCCATGTGATTGTGTGGGGGCCAGGCATGGACGTTTGTCAATCAAACGGCAGACAGGACAGGACGCGCTTCACGCGTGATATATTTGAAGTGGCCAAGGGGGGGACGGGGCAAGAGAAGGGGCACCATGCCACAGAGCAGAGCCTCCTGCCACCTGATGCACTCGACTGTGTAATTTTTGCATATTCCAAAAGCCCAAAACTCATGGCGCAGGGCGCAGGGCATTCCAGGCGGCTGCTTTTCACCTGCGGATCGAAACGAAACGAAACTGAACGAATGAATGCGCCGCCAGTGAATGGAATGGATGAATGGATGAGTGGGTGGATGAGTGAACGAGTGTTTGGGTGTGGATGTGTGGATGTGGCTGTGGATGCATTGCGGTGAAGGTGGCTCTGGGGCACCCGCCGCCGGCGGCTGTGAAATGGCCTGGAAATGATTTAATGCGGAAATTGCGGTCGGGACAGAATTTAAAATTTATTCGAATCGTGCTCTTTCGGCCAGGTGAGAGAGAGGTTCAGAAAGAGATTCCCAAGCCAAAATAAATCACTCATCTGCAAATACAGGAGGGATTCGCATTGGAATTGTGGCTATTTCTGGGGCTACTCCGATTTTCCCTGGCAACTAATTAACTCTAGAGTTGGGACTGGCACTCTTCTGGACTATTTCTGGCACTCTCTTGGCTTTGTGTGTGTTTCTAGTAATTAATCACTGTCTGCCTCGAGTGCAACGTGCTAACAAATTAACACCAGAGGAGGAGGCGCAGGAGGGTGCTGCAGGATGCAACAAGACACGGCAACATTGTAGCCAAAAGAGTCCCAAAGAGAGAGAGAGAGAGAGAGAGAGCCGCAGAGTCTCCGAGTGGAAAGTGGAGTGAAGAGTGAAGTCTAGACTTCAAAACTCATTTGGGCACGGAAAATTGCAATTTGCAATTGCGATACTTTTCCCTGACTTCTTTTTTGGTTGGCATTTTGAAAATGCATTTCTCATTTTCAGGCAGCATTTCCCTTCGTTTCCCATCCGTATGAGTTTCAAAAAAGTCATTTGCCCAGCAAGAGCTCATTAGACGGACAGCAGCCGAAGAACCGCGACGAACCGGCTCCCATTCTGACAGTCTATCCCCCGAAAAAAGGGCCCATCTCTGTATCTGTATCTGTGGAGTGGAGTGGAGTGGGATGGGGGGACAAGGCAAGGAGCCAAAAGCATCTTCACAGCTGCTGATGGGCGACTAAAATAGACATCAGGTTGTGTCCACTGGAAAGTGAATAGGAATGGGAATAGCAGGACCACTGGCCATTGTCCATTGTCCGCTCTAAGAGCTAAACCACAGGTCAGGGTGGGGGTTTGCCATATAAGACCCCTTTCCACCTTTCATTTCTAACAGCCGCATCATCGTTTCCATTGTGTGGGCATTTTTATGAGCATTTTCAATGCCGGGCCGGGGCAGGGAAGGCGAAAAAAGCACAATAAAATCAATGAGGTGTGTCTGTGTCTGACGAGCGCGTCTCTGGGAGCTGCACCTCGGATACAGCTCCAGGTCCAGGTCCTGGATGCTAGGTGGGGGGGCTGGGCAAACAATTGGGTATCTGATGGATACACAGACGCAGAACAGCTAAACAATCAAAAGCAGGCAACGTGGCAAGGTCCATGTGTAGTCGAGCCGAGCCACCTACAGTGCAATCAACGATGGGGGCAGGGCAGGGCAGGGCAGGACAGGGCGAATCAGCACACCACACCATGGAGAGCAGCCTCCAACTGGGCATACCCTGTAATGAAAGATGGTTATGAATGTAGATATGTATGGTTCTCTAGAAGAGAATGTAATACCAAAGACAATATAAATAGTGAGAGGAGTAACGGCCATACCCACTTTGAGATATAATAAAAGAGGCCTCCACTTCCTGTAGCTTCTATCTTAACCCTATCCTCCTTTTTCCCTCCCAAATTCCATATTTTTCTGTAAGGTATCAACTATTCGTTGCTGCACCTGCGAATCTCTCGCTCAGTTGTTACCTATTCATAGGTTATTATTATTATCCTTGCACACTCAGCCACACACACACACACAAACAGCCTCTGACAGAGATAGGGAGGGAGACTAAGCTTGCGTAACACGTTATCCTTCTGCCCCTGGCCCTGTCCTGCCTGCCTGCCTGCCCCTATATCCTCCCCGCTTTGTTGAGCACTTTGCGAGCCGAACAAAGAATGTGCTTTATTGGCACTTTTTGCACAATTGCCGTTGCCCCATCATCCCATCCACTTTTCCCCAACTGCCCCTTCCCCCAGCAGCAGTAAATGAGCGTGGCAGCAGGAGAAGGAGTTGTGGAAGGAGCCAGAGCCGCCTCCATAGGCCAACAAGGTAGAGGTAGACGACTCCAACGCCTCATCAGCATCGTCTCATGGTCCTTTGCTCCTTTGTTGGCAACAGCCGGTCTTGATGTGTGCCACGCCCCTCACATCCTCTGCAGCTACCGCCGAGGAGGGGGTACCCGTGGGGAGGGTAGGGTAGTCGCTGGCAAAGGATAAACACATTCATGGTGTGCAATCGATTGGCATAATGTGAAGCATTTTATTAAGGTTATCAATCGGCTATGAATATAGGTATACCGTGTCCGTGTACGTATACTGTGTACGGATAGAGGTAGTAGAGGTTATCCGAGGTGTCTGTGTTTGTGTGCACACCGTACACATGTGTGTGTGTGTGGGTGGGGGTGTATCTGTGGCCCTGGTGTTTGTGTGGCGCAAACAGGGACAGGAAGTGCGACAAAGGACGCTTATCGTGCGGCAAGTGACGCATAAAACGTTCAACGTTCAACCATCGTTCCATCGTGCCATCGTTCAGCGTTATGAATTATGCGGAAATTATTAGAAAGCATTTAAGCGGAATTATTAATGAGAAAAGAGAGAAAAGAAGAGAAGAAAGGTTTCCTTTCTACCAAGATGAGGTGTCATGCGCGTGACTTCTTGTTGGGGAAGAGAATCGAGGGGCAAGAAGATGTCCCCAAGTGAATAATGGAACCATTGACGTTGCATCCATAGGGTGGCTTTTGTGGGGAGTTGATTTGATTGAAACCTAATTTTGTTCCTCTATTAAATTAAGGGATATTCACAGGATGTTTTGGCTATCAAATACGAGTAATAATCAAATTATTTGTGCAGTCTGCCAGGACTCCACACGTCCCGCTCTGGAACAACTCCCGAACAAGGCCAATCCTGGCTGGTGTTTTGCAGTTTACAATCCCAGAAATCGAACCAAATACTCGCGATGTTGGCTGTTGTTTTACCTTTGGAAAATCAACCGAAATTTCTGGCTGGCCAACAGAATGAACAGGGCATCCCATAGAGGGGCCAGGAGAGCAGTGGAGTGCAGGGGAAAACACAATCAAATGCATTCGGCCGGAAAAGCGGCTAGCAAAAATAAATACTGCACATATTGCCAGAGAGAGCTGTCCAGCAGGGATGGCCAGCACGCAATTGGATTAAAATTTACATGCCATCCGACCAGGCGCACCATTATCCCAGCGGGGGCGCAGCGGTGGGGCTGGAGCAGGAGCTGGAGCAGGGGGGAGAACAGGGTATCCACAATGCGTGACTGCGTTAATGTGCTTAACAATAAAATGCAGCGCATTAATTGATAAAGAAACGCACTCCATATGGACGCTGCCATTCGATAGGGCGGACCATCCGTCCGTCCATCCATCCATCCATCCATCCACCAATCCGTCCATCCGTCCATGCAATCAATTAAAAGATCTGCTTGCAGGGTGGCCCGAACCTGAGTCCCACTAAGCAGAGGACCAGGAACTGCAGCCGCCGTGGAGGCTGAGGACACTTCAGTTTCATAAATTGCAGTCAGAGATCTCTGCAGTTGCCGCGAATTAAAAACACTTTTGCATATCATTTTGGAACGGGGCCAACAGACAGACGGACGGACAGAACGGAGGCGTGCAAAAAATTGCTCATTTAATTTGGCTTAATTTCGCTTTCGTTTTAGCCAAATGCATCATCATCATTAGAGCACATCCCTCATTTGATTGAGGAAGCCCCCGAAAAATCAAAACTCATTTTCCCGGGGCCATCTATTAAATGCCCATAAAATGGGATGCATTACACCAGAAACAGGGGGCGGGAGGGGGCATGAAAACACATGTAAGAGGGGGCACCGCATGGCATGCAAGAACAAAGGTCTTAAACCTCAAACGTGGAGGTTAAACAACAGTTTATGACTTCAATAAATTCGCTGTACGCTCGTTTATTTTTTGGCAAGCCCAAGGTGAAATAATAGGAAAATTATGCAGAGACTGCGGCATAAACCACAATTTCCTCGGGGAGCCTGCTCCTTTTTTTTATACCCTCTTGCCGCCTGAGGGTGTATAGCACTCTTGGTGATGTATGTATCAGGAAAGGGAAGGGAGAGAGTGTAAGCGAAAGAGTACACCTGGTGAAAGACTGTTGTATCCAAAATCATTGAATATATTCCGTAAATTATGCTACCCCGCAAAGGGTATCCTTCAGTCTTAACAGTTTTCTTATATGGTTTTTGATTAGATTGTGAAAAGAGATGCCAAGCTTTCATTAGCCGAAGGTGAAATGAGATTGCCAAAGAACGGAATTTATGTTTACGATGATATAGGGTACGTTTTTGGGGAAAATAAATAAATATCCAATCTCCTGATTCGATATTCGATTATTCCGCCCAAAAGTATGCAACGGTGGGGAGCAGGGGCGGAGGAGCAGTGGAAGCCGCCATCAAAGCCACGACCGCCGCTTAGCGGTCGATTTTCGGGGCAATTGAAAAAGTGTCAGAGCGGCGAGTGGGGAGCAGAGAGAGGATTTGTCCTCGTATGTGGGAGCGCACTGCAAATAGATAATAATAAATTATAATCAGAGGGCGACATAATGCGAACAAATCTGGCCACGAGCGCGAGTCGTAAAAAGTGCTTAAAACCGATCCAATTGGTGATTTGATGGCGATTTGTGTGCCTGGGGCCCTGCGCCCTGTGCCAGCCCCTTGCTCGAGTTTTATTTATTTATTCGCAGGCAAACAAATTGATTCGCCTGCCAAAACTAAATCAGAGACTAGAGGAGACTAAGGCAAAGCATAAAGTCGTAGAGCCCCCATATCCCCCCTTTCTCGGTGAAGGCTCTCCTTGTTGTTGCACGCGATAAGTTGCAAAAAAAATAAAGAGTTTTTACATCGTAAACAACAAGAAACAGCAACCCTTCCACCCCCACCCACACATCCCCATGCCCCCTGCCCCATCTCGTGGCATGAATATTGCACGTAGTATTTCAGCATCAGATGGGAGACTGGATGCGATGCTGAGAACGGCTTATCCGGGGCAATGAAAATTTATACAAATTCGAAAAAAGTGACAACATTTTGCTTTTATTGGCCATTAAAACGACTTAGCGACTTGGCGGACTCCGACTCCTCTGCAGCAGCAGGCAAAAAGGAGTGAAGGGAGTGGAAACGAAACGAGATCTGGTGTGATTTGTACCTTGTACTGTCCCCTGCCCCGGCCCCTGGCTTCCCACTTTGCATATGGAAGGATTGGATTGGATTCCTTCCACACATTGTATCGTATCCGTATCCGTAACCCCTGACCAGACATAAGCGGAGTTTACGATGCCCCAGGAATCGGATTGGGAATTGCAAAATGCAAAATGAAAATGAAAATGAACATGTGGATGCCACCGATAAGCGACAGCAGAAATCAATTGCAAATTTTATGTGAATAATTGCACACAAAATGCCAGCCATTTGTCAATGGAATGAAACTCATGTTTCATTCCTGGAGGAGGACACCTCCTGCTCCTGCTCCTGCTTCTGCTCCTGCTCCCCATCTCTGCCTCTGAGGCTCTCCATCTGCTTGTGGCAAGAACAATTTCTTGTGGCACATTAAGCAATTTTCTCCGATTTTGAGACAATGGCCAGGAAGGTGTTCGAGGAAGCAAATGAAGCAGGAGGCTGAGACTGAGGCTGTGCCTACGGGAAAATTGCTTATCGGCGGGAAAATGTTGCCGCAGCCTCAAAGCGGGAGTTTATTGAGTGGAAAATGCTGCAGCTGAAAGGAAAAGGCAAAGGAAAAGCCAAGGAACGTGAAAGTGAAACTGCTGCCTGCTTCGTGCTGCGGCGTCAAATCCATTAACCTGATATTTACTTTTGCACACTCGCACATGAAGGGAAAGTGCTTCTTGCCCCATAACGAGCCATGTCTGCCCTTGCCATACGCCACCCACTCCCTGCTACTGCCAGGCATATTTCCTGTTGTTGTTTTTCCTGTCTTCGGTTGGGGAAAACTCTGGAAAAGGGAGGAGCGTGGAGGGAGGCCAGAAACATGATATTTTTACGTTTAGTTTGCAAAATTGAATAACACGTAAATGTGTTTAGACGTGGGGGAAGAGGCAGTAAATTAAGCTCACTCTCACGCACACACACACGAGAGGGAGATTGTAGTTGAGGTAAATTACTTACATAACATTAGCACGCGGCAGGGGCAAGGGGCAAGAGGCTAAAAGACCTACGGGAAATGGACCAGCAGCAGGAGCCTATGAAACGCAGCTGTTGATGGTTTGGGCCATTCTCTCCGCTTTATTACCAAGAACACACCATTACTCCATTGGCTTTAAAGGAAAACAAAACAAACATTTAGCCGTCTATTTTCTTTAGTTTTCTTTACATCCCATACAAACTTTTGAGAACATTTTGCACAAGTCCTCCCACTCTAGTAAATCCGTCTACATCCTGTACAGAAGGTGAAGCATACTTTTAGGCTCAAATATAAACACATCTCAGAACAGAAGCTATTTTTAATTCATGGATCCAAGCCAACCATTTTCATCCACCTTAACCCGTTAAAAAGAGCCCCCCGTGTCCCGAGTGTGTCTCCCAGCAAAATCAAATTAGGAACCGAACCCGTTGAAAAGTACAAAAATGTTGAAAATAGGACAGACAAAAAATTACCTTGTACCTAGAAAATTTACCCCGTTTTTCCACTCTTTTTTTGCGTTTGTTCGAGCGGAGGGGAGGGGGAAAAAGCAATTAGACGCACTTTTTGATGGACACGCGTTCAATCATTCGGCCGGCTGTCAAGTCGATGGCTGCCCCAGAGTACCGCATCCTCTTCTTCGTTCAACCCGCGACGTGCGCGCCGCGGCATGGGGCAGCATCCAACAAACAAACAAAAAAAAAGGAGCAAAACTCATTACGGGAACTGAAAAACGGGGACCAAAGGTGCGCGAAATGTGGCCATTTTTCAAGTATTTCGAAATGAAATGAACATGAATAATGCCCAGAAAGAGGCATGGCACCAGAGCACTTGAAATATACATGGAATCTACAGAGAATAGAGAAACAGACACAGATCTCGAGCTAATTGTATCAAATGGCTCATCAATAGTTCAAAGGCTTCGCCATTAACGGGGCCACTCGGGACAGCTGGGGACGGATGGGGACAGCTCGGGACAGGTTCATGTCCTCCTCCAGTTTTATGGCTCCGAAAGTACAGGGAAAACTTTCGCTCAAGTGTCTTCCGCTTGTCATAAAAAGTTGTGCGCTCCGCTCCGATCCCGACAGCATATGAATCACGGCAACGGCGATGGCAACGGCAATTGGCATCCGTTTAATAGCCAAACTTTAGCCATACTCGTAGATGTAGCGACAAATGAGTGGCTCTCATTGTGTGAGATGGGATGTACCCCACTCCATGGAGCTCCAGTCCACTCCACAATCGATCCCCATCAAAGCACGCACTTGCATCCACTCTGGTTCCTCCTCCTTGGTTGCTGCGGCCCCGACGGCCGCCAGGCTACTGAAGGCCCTGCGAAGTACATGGCCCAAAGAGCAGCCACATCACGCAACAGAGAGAAAGAGAGAGAGTGCGTGTAACAGAGAGTATGTTAGCAGCTAACAGCGACTGTTGGGGCCAGGCCAACAGCATTTCCCCTTACGATATACGGAATGGGAACAGAAGTCTTGAAGCATCTGCTCATTACCCAAAGAGCTAGGGGTTTCCCCCCTCCATGGGAGATATCTTATAATTTCCATACATATGCTCTCCCACTATAGTGCTATATTTTAGCTCCACTTTTTATAGTGCACGGATGGCCATGAATTATGGGGCACTAAATCATTTATTTATTTACGACTGCGGCCATTTAATGCTGTTAACCTTTGACTCGATTTCGGTTTCAGTTTTTCATTCATTCGCCATTTGATATTAGATTTTTATGCCAGCGAAACAACATCCACATTAACATCAACATTCGGTAATTGCGCAAGAATATGAATCATTTTTGCTCGGCGTAAACATTTTCCACACATTTACGAGGCGCAATGTGCAAAATATAATAATAATAATAATAATATGTTTCGTTCGATATTAGCCACAAATGATAAATAACCGCATAAATTGAGACCCAGTCCATCCCATCCCATCCTTGTACTTCTGCCTCCCATTCGCCATACGTTCTTTCGGGGGCCCATTGTATTAATTTGTCATAAAATTATACAACCCCTACAGTGCCATCCTCAAGGCAAACAGAGGAGGAGACCGCGAGCCCATAAAAATGTTTTCGTTTCGACTTCGTACAATATATAAAAAGTGTTTATCAATGTTCCCCCTGCCTGACACAAGTCGGAAAAGATGATGCCTTGCCACCTGCCTTGATGGCGGTGGCCGGGAGGGGACTCCTTGTTCCAGATATTCCAGCATTCGAAAACACGAGTGCGCGAGTGTACGAGTGTATATTCCCACATAAACAAGATGCCAAGCGAATCAAAACAGAATGCAGCACGTACGGGCGTGCCCCAAAGGTTCTCCTCTGCTGCGCCACGATTCGATTCTCTGTTTAGTTTGTGGTTCGACGGAGAAAGACATCGACAATTGCAAATTGCAATGTAAATACCGTGTAATACTACGAACTAGTAGTGGGAGTGTGTTTGGGTATTATTTGTGTTCGGGGAGATGTAAAACTGACGAAATATCTCAAAATTAGCAAAGATTGAACGAAATATCAGATTGTGTATGGAGTATCTGGAAATCTAGAGGTATCTCCTAGTCGTCCCCTCTTGGCATCCCATTCCCCCTTTTGCATGGCATCTAGTGGGAGGGCTACGGGCGACCGACCCATCATCAACGTTGGCTGATGGCTAAATTTAGATGCAAACGGATGTTTTGACGTTACAAAGTTGGGGCTAACCCATATTCTAGTTCAGATGCGGAATGCGGAATGTGAGATGCAGGATGCAGGGGGGGGGCAGCAGCGCGGTTGTCAGCAGCTAATTAAAAGAGCATTTCCAATGGGCATAACTTCCACGGCAACGGATCTGCATGCGATCTGCATATGGAGCCATAGCCATAGCCATAGCCATGCTCGTAAACCGGAATGGTTGTGCCGTGCACTGCACGGTTTTTGAGCTAATTTGGCTGCGGTTTCCCATTTTCATTTCTTTTTATGGCAACAAAACAACAAAGTTGCCCCACAGGGGGAGGCAGGGGGACCAGAGAGATGCGAATCGTAAAGTCGGATGGCATTAATCCGCGCATAAAACTCCGCCACTCGGAGATTCATTTGTCGACAATGTAGAGCCGTTCGTCCGTCCGTCCCATTACCTTGATTCACTCGCTTGTCAGAACGTCAGATATTGTCAAAGATTGCCGGAGACCATGTCAAATTAGAATCAGATGATTTGTCAAATTTCAAATACGTATATTATTCAATTATTATGTACTGTACGGCAACAGACAGTAAAACAGCAAACAGCAGAAGACGAAAGGACAAGGAAAGGGGGAGGAGGAGAGGACAATGGCATGCAAATAACTTTCGTGAGGACAAACGCTCATTGGGGAGCAATTTGTTGTTGTCGGCTGATGCTGCTATGTGGAAAACAGAACTCAAAAATCACCTATATAGAGCACAGCACCCCCATCCTCCTGTCCTCCTGCCCCCCTCCTTTTGTGTGTCGGAGCAACCCTCGCCCTCGCTGTGTGGCATGTTATAAAATTCAAAACGACAACAAAAAAAAGCACAACCCAGAAAAAATGACAACAGATAGCGGGGGGATAGTTGTGGAAGTCGAAGTAATAGACACCCTAGAAGAAATTTTGTTCGCTAGGGAGATACATAAGCGAGCTACAGTTTAGAAACCTTCGAACATCCGAAGAACTTTCTTGTGGCAGCTATCTGTATTCCAAACTGATTAGATCTAACGATCTACATCATACTGCAAACTGTATTTAAGGAGTGCAAAGATTTAACTTTAAAACTTTGGATCGCTTTCTCATAGAGCTATCATAAATTTATCCATAACATCAACAATATACATATTCAAATTGCAGGAAATGCTTCTTAGTTCCCGGAGCTACAAGGATCTACTCCAATTAGTAGTAATACTCTCTTTAAAGAGTATAGACAAACGAGCAACAAAAAGAAGAGTACTCCAAGATCTAGTGGAGAGTGGAAAAAGGTATGAAAATGGCAGCAAAACCCACTTGTTTATAACTCCTGTGCAGAAAAATCTGACAAGTCAAGGAAGGGGCAGAAGGGGGGTGGCTTTATAGAGGTGGAGGGGGGAGAGAGTTTTGAAATTGGCGCAGCAGCGCAAATAAAGCAATTTGTATTCAAAATATGAAAGCAAAGGAAGCGACAAACTGACACTGACTTTGGTGCTGCCACCCCACCCACCACTCCCGTACCCCCCTTTGGCTGCCATTTCCCCCCTCACCAAACTGGAAATGTTCTTCCTTTATGCGGTTGCAAAATAATTTGCTCGTTCTTTAAAGTAAACTTTCGACTCCGGAGGCGGACGGACAGAGTGGCGCCAGGGCAAAGATTGAGTTTTTGATCCGGAATGGTCGATATACATACTATATATACTATATAGAACGAGAGAGGGAGCTTTAGCCTTGATTGCAGGCACACGCATCACGCATACGCCGCGTTGTCTACAGGAGGGGAGCACCAGCACGAGCAACGGCATCAGCCTGATGTTTGGGGTTTGAGTGGGGAGAAATCAACATAATTAAGCCGGAAATACTCTCTCTCCTTCCCCCCAGAGCACTGCCCTACCAATGTAGAAGCCGCGCTTGTTTTTGTGGCTCATTAGCAGGCAAATTAACGCCGCCATTGTCGCCTGTGGCCTGGTCGCCTGTCGCCTGGAGTCGATGTCTTGTGCAGGTGCTGGAAAGTATGCTACACTTTGGGCCATAAATTAGCGAGACAGCAGACACTAGCTGTCTCTCCCGCTCTCCGGCTCTCTGCATGGATATGGGTGCGTGTAATTACCGCACAATTTGCGGTGCATAATATATTTTGGTTGATTTGTGACTCAATTAGAGTCAACGCGAGGTGCACGAGGCTCTACAGCTCTCCCTGGAAGCCCCCGCATTAGCAGGCGGCACTCTGGCACTGTCAGTGCACTCGGCACTCAAGTGGCTTTGTTGGTCAGAAGCCAGTCTGGACCAGGCCCGAACGGCAGTGCAGTGCAGTGCCGCCGCCGCCTGCACTTTTCATCTGTGTGTGTGCAAAAGCTAATTAAAGCGGTTAGCCCAAAATGCCACATAATGAGGCACGGGGCGCACAAGTGCTGCCAAACACCGTTGAACATTGCCAGTCATTTGTCAACAGATGTGGACACACACAGAGAGAGTGCCACGTCCTTTCCTCCAGCCTCCTCTATCCATGTGTGTGTGTGTGTGTGTATGTGTGAGGCTGTTGAAAGCACCTAATTGGCTGTGAAGTGGCTTACAATTTGGCCTTGACACACGGCATTCGGTATTGTAATTGTGTCTGTGTGGGCTTAAAGGGAAATTAACTGAGAGCCTGAGGCTTAGTTTGCAAGGGAAAACAGAGAGGAAAAGTGTCCTTAAGCCGTAAGCCTGTGGAACAATTAGTATTCTCAGGCACAGATCCCAATCTGTTTGTACTTCTTTCAATGGATTTAATAGTGTTTGACATCCTCCTAAAGATTGACAGAGCTGGATACCCTCTACCTTTTCGTGTCCCCAGAAATGTCTTTTAAAATAAAAGAGGATAAAGTAGAGCATATATTCGTAAATAGATTATAGCTTTGCACCAAAAGGGGAGAGAGAGGAATCCTTAGCTGTGACTATGACTCAACTGATTCTGACATAAGTTTCGATATAATATGACACTAACTATGCAAAAACACAGCCATACCTGTTTGCTATCCACTCCAACACATACAATATATATAAGTTTATATAGTGCTCTCCCTTATCCCTTGGCCAATTGCAGCTTAACTCAATTGAGACTACCCCTGACCCATCCACACATCCATACCCCGTATGGAGCATCCACCTTCACAGCCGAACTTTAAGCCAACTGACAAATGTGTCAAACGACATGTTCACATATGTTCCGCATCGATATTATCGACAGGAGCAGCAGCAGCAGGCAGGCGGGCAGGAACCAGAAAAAAGGAGAGCAAAACGGAAGCAAACTTTCCCAAAAACTTTGGCTCTCCCCTTCCCTACCCCTCTGGCTGCAGTGTCAACGTCACCTTTTCAATAAACTCCATCGAGGGACGAGGGGGAGGGGACAGACCAAAGTATTAATCCCGAAACCGTTTGCCAGCCAGCCCGCAGGACGTGGCGGAGGCCGAGGCCGAGGATGCGCAGGCAGACAAAACGATTGGGCAACAGCTGTCGCCCTCGACCTTTGTCCAGGGATGACTACTCTACTGGGCTGCACCCACTGCCACTCCCACTCCCATCCTGTGGCTGGAGCTCCTGGAACTCCTGGCCGTGGGCAAAAACAAAAGCTGCAAAATGCCAATGGTCAGCAGAAATGCGCATAACTTTGGAAAGTTCACATGCTGGGCAGACAGGCAGGACAGAACAGGAGACAAGGACATACCTACCAAAGGGGCGGAGAGGGGAGAGAGTACGGAGAGTACCTCCTGGTCATAGATAAACTTCGATGTGCAGTGCTAATGTTCGCACATTTGGGGCCAACAGGAAGGAAGGATGCTTAGGACAAAGCGACATTTAGTTACTCTTTTGAAGCCAAAGGGAGAACTAAGAAAAGACCCCTGCCGCTTTCGATTAAGGGCTAAGATTCATCCATGAATGGGAAACGCTCTTCTTGAACAGACTGGAGAATGATAGACGAAACTCCTCCCCCTGAAGACTGGACTTGATAACATGGATATTTCGCTCTTAATCAGTCTGAAGAACACTGAAAGAAACTCTTCTCCGCGAAGAGCATCCCAGAGTCAGCAAATGGTGACCTCAGAGGCAGGACTTCGGTTATGATTCCATCCCTCAGAATTGGAGTCAGGCCAGGGTCTGCTTATCGCACACCCGAAAGAACCACAAAACGGCAACGGAATTACCTGCTTACAACATTATTAAATGCCAGACAGTGGCTCCTTTTCCTCCGTCTCTGTCTGTGCCTCCTTTTCAATTTTCCCCCATCTGCCTGAGCAGGAAGAGAAGAGAGTGAGGGGTAGGGCCAGGGGAGAGTGAAATTTCTTGGCAAACTTTTTAATGCTCGCCACTAAAACGACGCATTAAATTATTATCTGTGAGATTATGAAATGTTTTAACAGCAGGTAATAATCGTAGAGAATTTGTTAAGCAGACACCCCCCAAAGAAGGCCCAGAAACCCCCAGGAACCAGGCAGTACAGATCCAAGGATGAGCCAAATGAAAGACAAACATTGAAGTTCCAAATTCCCCCGAACCATTCCGCTTCTCCCTGTGGAAAAACTTGAATGCTTCGCTGAGCAACTTGAAACGGCATAAATGAGCGGGGAAGCGGCTCGAATGTAACCGTAGCAATCTCCATTGGCCCTCTTTGGCGGGGAAACTCTCTGGGAAACTGAGGTAATTCAAAAGTTTCCTCGAAGGCGGCTCACATTAAGTGCCACTCCCCCTGCCGCACTCTGGAGATGGAAATGGAGGTATTTCTGGAATGGAAATGACAGCGAGAAGTATTTCACTTCAGACTTCAGCCAACAATTAACTCTGTGGCCATGGAAAGGGGGCTCTGTGTGTGCGAGGGGGACTGTGTGTGTGGCACTTAGAATCCAGGACTTGGGGTTTGCCTTTACGCAGAAAAAAGTGCAAGGCACATTTCAGCGACATTTCCTTTGCGGCAATTGGAAAATTGCTTTTTCCTTTTGCCTACGTGTGCAATTGCAATTGTTTTTTTGTTTTGTTCCTTCTGCGAGAGAGAGAGAGGGTTTTTTTTGCCTGAACGAGCGCCTGCCATTTCTTATCACGTGTCATTGGGTTTTGGCTCAGCCTGGAGCTTGGTGCTGGAGCCTGGAACAACCAGAAGAGACTCCAAAGAGTAAGAAACGACCACCATAGTACCCTAAACAGGCGATGAAGGACCTCGAGTGGGTACAAAAATGTAAGTTCTACGAGATTTTAATATAAATATTGATTTAATCCTTGATTTTTGTGTATTATATCAAGCATTTCAATCACATCGCCATCATATCCTTCGGATACCCCGTAAACTTTGCCTATAATAAAACGCTGACATGTTGCACAGACCATGGACCAGAGTCGAGTAATTTGCACTGAACACAACACTGTGCGCGGGGCATGCGACGCCCACAGACAACACATGGATTCCCTGCTCCTGCTCCTGCCCTTGCCTCTGCATTGTATCTTCCACTACCAATACCGCAAATGAACGTTTGTCCGGTGGCCAGGAGCAGCAGGGGGAGGAGGGTGCGTATGCAACATTGACATGAAGTTAATGGATGTTTTATGACCGACTAACTTCCCCAAAATTCTCCCCAACGATAAATCGGTTTTCCATGAGCCCCACCAAATTGCGATTTGATTGTTTCTGTTGGACATGCAAACAATTTTCGTATCTTCCAGTCTCCCTGTCGATTTTCATTTCGGTGAAAATGAATGTCAAAAGTGAGCCAAAGTTTTTCCTCTTTTTGAACAGGCAGAACCTTGATTAAAGGTTCTTCAGGCAGAGCAGAAGATCAATGACCGGTCCTCCCCCTCAGGGGCAGCCACTCCCCCATGGAGAGCGGCAGAAAAAAACCGAAATATGAAATAAATCAAAGTCCGAAATTTATGAAAATTTATTCAAGCAATGCCTTTCGATTCGCTCTCGCAAGATTTGCATTGTCCGGCATTGTCCGGCATTGTCCGGTCACCATCCTCTACCCTCGTTCCTCCTGCCACATCTCTATCATCCCTGGCTCACCTTTTGTTGTAATACACACATCAAGTGGCAGCTGAATTTATGCAACATTTGGCTTTTGTTACTGTCCCCCCTTCAAGGGGAAAAAGCGAGGAAAATTCATATGATAATGCGTGAAACAGAATTTGTTTTGTATCCTCGTATTTTTTGTCCAGCCTGACATTTTCCTTTCATAGGTAAATTTTCCGAGTGATTTATGGGCGGGCCACAAAGCCACAAAATGAAATGTTCGCCCAAGTTTAAGAGAGAGACTCTTTAAGAGGTCTTCTTTGCCTAAGTCCCTTGTCGGTGTAATCGCCTTTTCAACATCAATTTATTTGCTATTAATCCTTCACCTCTTTATCGACGTATCAGCCCTGGGTCCTGAGTCCTTGCTGGGTCCTTGGTCCTGCAATAAGTAGTCCCCAGTGGCCCCTGTATTGGGCTCGTATTTGTTCTGTCCAGGCAATTAGATGTTTGCGCAGTAGAGAGTCCTGCCTCCTGTTCGTTCGGAGGTGAAATGAGCTCACGGCTATTGCCAATCGATTCGTGTCCTGGCATCCTTCGATGGGGCAACGCCCACAATCCACAATCGAAACGTGTTCGCCATGGTTTGTTGCATGTTACCATCAGAAGAGGATGGGAATCGAATGAGGATAGGAACGAGGAGTGGGTCTATGGGAGTGTGGGAGTGTGGGAGTCGACTCTTTCGCCTTTAATCTCGCTGCTTGTTTGACAAGCTCTTAACACTAATTGAAGACAGACACACAATCGAAGCGCACCAGCACGCTCTAGGACGCTCTTTCAACTCTTTTGTCTGTAAGCCAGAATCATTCCTCTTGGCTCTGGCTCTGGCTTTGGCTTCAACTTCAAAAGGCGCTGCTCAAAGGCGCGTGATTTATGCTGCATTGCTGCTCAAACAGATCTCTCTCTGAAACGAGAAGAAAGAAGAAAGCTGCGTGCTTTTCTATAAATCAGTTCAATATGCCGCCACTCCATTATCCATTATGTGCCTCCTTCATTTCCAATAGTTCGTTCTTTCAACACACAAATTGGGAACATCCTCCCGCCATAAGCCACGAGGCTTCCTTTAAAGTTGACTCAAAACTTATGGCTCCTGCTACTGCTGAACTTTATGAACTCACGCGGGATTTACTTGTACCTTTGATTGAATTTCTTTCATTCAGAACTTTCCTCTGGCCACAGCCGCAGCAAGGAGCACCAGGAGCACCGGGAGCAGCAGCAGCACGTCTCAATCCGATAAAAAGCATTTCAAAAGTTCCAACTGAATGCCGAATACTCGCGACTCCTGCCTGCTGCCTGCTGTTTGCTGTCTGCTGTGTGGAACAGATGCCAGACGCCGCAGCCTCTAAGGAGATGGGGCTGGAGCCCGCTCTCTTCCGAATCTCAATCTCAGCAACGGGAATTAGTCGTTTCCGTTCAAGTGGCCCCGGCTAACAATTCCAAAATTTATGCCACCCATAAGGCAGGGTCAGGGGCAGGGGCTGCTTCTTGATTGTGCAACTGGGAGAAGGACTCCACCTTTGGCAGGACGAACGGACGGGCGGGCTTAAGTGGCCGCCACTGCCGCTGCCACAGCCGCTGTTGGGCCGCCAGCAATTGGTCGGAGACTTATTTCAATTAAGGCGCATTACGATCTTTGCTCGACTTTCGGGAACACGGCAATGATTGGATGGAGGCTTGGTGGGGGCCCGGGAGCTTGGGGGAAAGTTTTTCTGGTTTTCTGGCCAGGAATTCCATTAAAAAGTTTGCGCTGAGGTGAGGTCTGCAGCCAGTTCTGGGAATCGGTGGGGCTTCGGAATAGTTTGTGCCGCCGACAGCGAAAAGCGGCGAAAAGTAATTAAAATTCAAATAGCAGACAAACATTTACATTAGCGATTGTGTTGGTTGACTCTCTGTCTCCAGGGGGAGAGGGTACAAGTGGGGTTCTGGCCCTTTTGTCTTGCGGCTGGCGCCAGTCTGCGGCGGTCTGTCATCGCCTTCTAGGTAAAAATCTATAGAAATCCAGAGCCCGTGTGTGTGGCTGCTGTTGCTGCTGTGTCTGAGGATGAGTGGATGACTGATGACTCTTGGCGGGTGCTGCTGTCGACACACCCACCACCCACTCTGGATCCACATCCGCCCACTCCTTTAAGAACAGCCCGCACATGTGAGATTATTAATATTGTATTTAATATCCGAGTATCTGAGTATCTGAGCAGCAAGCGAACGAGCGAACTGTTTCAACATTTCAGCCTTTGTTTTCCGAAGCCAAATGAAGAGCAGAAGCGTGGGTGTGTGTGTGTGTCTGCCGCTTGTATCTGTGTCTGTTTGTAGCTCTGTTTGCGGTGGAGTATATGTATCTGCTTAGCTGCGTATCTGTGGACCTGCGTGTGTGTTCAGGTTTAATGACTGCGTGGGCGCATTGAAAGTGGAGCGAATGAATCTTCGCTGAAAGGATTTTCCCACATGTAGCGTCTTTATGAAGTGCCAATCTTTAAATGTGGTCTTCCCTTACTGCAATCTGTGCTCAAACTCATATGGCAGCGTCATTCCTTCATTAAATGTACAACTTTAAAGCGTTTACATACACCTATTAAGAAAGAGATGCGGGTAGGATAGAAACACTTAAATCTAAAAATGTGCGATACACCAATATACTCAATATACTATATATACCAATATACCAATATACTCTCTTTCTGACGTTCTAGCGTTGGTGCTGCTGATCTGCTGTTACTCTGCTGTTACTCTGCTGTTACTCTGCTGTCACTCTGCTGTTGATCTGCTGTTCTCGTTGCTAATGTTCCTTCAATGGACCAGCTTGCCCTCTTCTCTTACTTGTATAGTCAAACACTTCAATAATCAATTTGTACAACTATTGTCATCTTCATTTACTTCTGGCCTTCCCTTATATATGACGGACCTTTCAAGCTTCTCTTCTGCAGCATCCATTCTGTGGTTTTCAATTGGATTTTCAGTTTCAATGATCATTCAATCACATTTGGGTTATCCTCCTGCTCCTGCTCCTCCTGCTCCTTCTCCTCCAAAGCATAACCATTTCATTAGGGAATCGGAATCTCTGTCAACTGTAAATCACTGTGAAACGGTGATCACGCCCATGCCCATGAACTCCACTCCTCTCCCCGGATAGCCGCTGGTCAGGGCCGGCCGTATTTCATTTCGCGGAAATTCAATATCAAAAGCGGAGGGCTGCCGCCCACTAAGCTCCAAAGTTCAACGCGAAATGAATGGAAGCGCGAGAGAGAGAGCTCCAGGGGCACAGCGTGCAACGGAGAGTCCTGCTCCGCATCCTGGTCCTTCTGCTCCTCCGCCCCATCTGCTGCCACGTATGCAGAGCACGCGCTGATAACGTAAAGTAGAGGACCCGTAGCCGTACCCGGACTGGACCCCGGCACAGCATGGACATAATTAATTTGAATCCTTTTTTCCTGCTGCTCCTGCTGCTGCTGCTCTCCTTCTTTGTGGTTCCCTTCCGTTCCTCTCTATCTCTCCCTCTCTCTGTTTTGCTTTGCATTTTTTCGCGCTACTTTTGCGTGCAACCAAAAATTAATCAAGTGCTAGTTACGCGAAGCGCACAGTTTTTTAATTAAAGCGCAGCAACAGCGGCAACAGCGGCAGCAGCATCAAAGCAAAGCAAAGCAAAGCAAACTTTTCATAGGGAAATATTCCGGCACATACCATCGACCATATACGAGAGCCCTGCTCGAGCAGGGATCCTCTGCCTTATGGACGAAGAGCGGAGCAGCTTTAAGGCAGAGCGAAAGACCGACACTTTGCTGAGGTGTTGAGGTCCGTGGCGCCTCAGGGCTGCGTCTCTGCGGCTGCGAGAGTCTCTGCAAAATGTTCGTAATAATACAAACCAATTTCATGCTGAATTAAGCAGGGGGGTGAGCAGGGGGAGAGCAGGGTGTTCTCTATAGTCTCTACAGCTCTGTGGCAAACAATAGTTGAAGTATCCTGTCAACAGGCGGCAGAGCAATTACTGGCACAACAACCGGCTAGGCGAGGAGCGGGCTGCGGGGAGCCACGTGCATTTTGCGCTTTTTAACAAGGGGAATGCCACACACTTGGCCTTGGGCGAAACGGACCCCAGCCACCTTAAACTGTACTAAAGGGTAGCAGGAGGGTAGCTGCAGATTGCTGGGGCACAGGCACACATTGGTTTCCTACGAGGTATGCCACGGCTCGTAGGGATTCCTTGGGGTTTGTCTAAGAAAACTTTTGCCGCCCTTGGATTATCACACGTATACTCCGTGGCACTCTCCTGCCAGCCAGCAGATGGGAGTCCTGCCATGAGTCCTGCTCCTTGCTCTAAGGCACCTCAGGCACACCTCCAGACACCGAGACACCCGTCCAGTCGAACCGCTGCCTCTGGGACGACGTGTCTCGCATAATTTGCGGCAAAGTGCACAACAATGGCAACGCCCTCTGTCGTCCGCCTGTCACGGCCAAGCAAAGCATTAGCATTGCTCGATGGAGGGAAGGGATGACGCGTGAAATATTAGAAATTAAAAAACACATGACAAGCCGTGCTGGAGCAGTGTTTGGTTCCTGCACTTTGATTTGTCTGCCAGCCGCAGACAATGCCTCTGTCGAGGCCCCAACTCCTGTTTATATCCTTCGCAGGAACAATCGCTGGAAATGCTGTGGCAAGAGGGTGGAGCGGAGTGGACTGGAGTGGTGGGGCAAGAGAGAGCAGGGTGGGGCCTGCAGGGCCATGCCAATAAATTAGGAAACACCTGTTTCTGGCCAAGGAGAGGCAACGCACTGGCGACAGATGTCCTTTCGGAGCAGGGGAATCGAAACTGTTTTTGTAATGAAAATATTACGAGAATTATTCCGCTGCTAGGTATATAATTTGTGGCACTCACCCCTTGCCCCCGTTTGGGGTTTGTGTCTGTAATTTATGTTACGCTTTTTTCTCTATTGCTGCTACTTGGCCGCATTTCGCGGTTTTTTATTGCTACGTGCGGGGACTAGAGAGTAGGAGAAGGAGAGAGAGAGGGAGAGGGAGAGAAGTAACACAGGAACAGGAGCAGACCACCGCCATAATGTCGTCATGACAGACGCGGCCATAAAAGATAATTATGATTCCGGTAATAGGTTTTATTTTTCGCATGTACCTCTTTTGTTCCCCATACAGCGAAACCATTGCCAAAAAGTTGTTGCTGGAGGGGGATGGGTATGGGGATGGCTCGGACTTTGGCTGGCACAAAGGTCGAGTCCCCTGCCCCTGCCCCTCCCAAATGTCTGGGACTTTCGCAGTGTCTACATTTACTTTTCGGTGACCAACGTGGCATAGAAATTATGCGCATTATACGCGGCACGGCGCGCTCCAGCGCCTCGCTAAAAAATTATATCCGCGGAATTATGCGAACCCCAAGCCAGGGAAGAGCCCGAGAAAGCGGGAGTGGGAGATAGAGTGAGAAAATTCCTTTGGACTCCCAGATACCCTGGAGAGAAAGCCTAGATGGACATTCTTTGGCAAGTTGAAATTATTAGCAGCTTAATTAATTTTACATTTATGCCGCTAAAGAACTATAGTCTAGAGATAAGACCTTACCATACAACGAAAAGTTTAAAACAAATGTCAAATTTGATATCTAGCTTTGGCTAGATATATCTTCAGGTATCTTCAGATATATCATATGACAGATCATACAATTTTCTTTTCAATCCATAATCCATAAACTTTTAAGGATAACAACGCTTCTAGTGCCTAGTGAAAAGTCATCATAAGTATAAGTATGGCAAATTCTGGATAGAGTCTCTATTTTAGTCACGCAGTGGTCTGTTTTAAATCGGTATCAATATACCCCTTAGGAATGCCAATACCCTACCCATCCAGCGCTCTCTCCTCTCCTTTTTTTTTCATTCTCTGAGCCTTTTGATAAATTGCAGGCAAACACAGGGTGGGGGCGAACGGATTAAGATGCGTGTTACATATTTAATTAGCAGCCCATCAAGGGGTAGCACCACCAAGTGGGGGGTTTCAGTGACGTGTTTCCCCCGCGATGGTATTCCAATGAAGTTGTCACTCTTTTATGAAGATTAATGCCACCTTTTGGCACAGTTTTCACTAAGCAGTTTTCCGATTTCCATTCAGTTTCAATCCATTCCGTTCCATCTTTCAATCAATCGCGCGACCCGCGGAGTTTCGCCGAGGCGGAAAATGCAAAATGGGGGCGGAACAAAGAGTAATTGTCGTAACATGATAATTGCTTTAATGACGAATGCAAAACGAGACCCCGTGGGGGGCGACCTGTCAGGGCTCGCGTCCCTTCGATGTTGATTAATGTGCTCCATGGAGCTCCATGGCGATGGCCGGATTGACCCAGTTTTCAATTAGAACGGGACTCTGCTGACAGGTTGGAAAATTGGGTATCGTAGCCCGCGTATCCTCCAGGAGGACGAAAATCAAACAAGGAGCAGCCGAAGGAGCAGCAGAAGGAGCTGTAGGAAATAGGGAAATGACAGTCCTGTTGATGTCTAATGGAAAACGTGTGCGGGCATAAAAATGGCCGCTAAGAAAATGCATAAAAATGTACATTTGTGTGCGTGTGTGATCCCAAGGAGCGTAGGAAAGATGGAAGGACATGCAAGGACAAACGGAAGTCACATACGCAGACCACTCTCGCCCACACGAGGAGAGCACAAAGTAACTTTTCCCCGAACCAAAGTCTATAAAATATTTTTTATACACCAGAGATCCGAGGCAGATACTCGAAGGAGAGAAGGAGTTCTGGGCAGAGGCATACCTACACGTAAATGGAGCTGGAAAGGATATCGTGCTCTGGCCTGGGCCCCTGGCCTCTAGTCCGGGGGAAATTGTTTACACAAGTCATAAGCATTTTTTAGCGAGCCATCGCCTTGGACCTCCTCGTCCCAGTCCCAGTCTCCGTCTCCGTCCCTGTCGATGTCGATGTCCCTGTCGATGTCTAGTGTTTGCCGTATAAAAGCGTTTGGCATTTGCATAAACCTTTCCCGCATCGAATCTGCTGTTTGCCCAGAACATTATGATAGGAAGGAGCTCGGCTTCAGCTACTCCCACTCCTCCTCTCCTCCCACACACCTCCCCTCTCATTCCCTGTTCGCCGAAAGAAACTTTCGACAACTGCAATAATCATAGCTGCAGCAACCGCTCGACATTGATTTCAAATTTGAAAAGAGATTGGCGAGCAGATACATTCCTATTCGCATTGCCCCATCTTGAGCGGCGGGCGCCATTAATGGGGCATTGTTTCACAAGTCGTTCCGAGGCGTCTCCGGCGTTTGACTGCTCGCCCGCTTTCCATTTGAGTTTCCACTTGATTTGGTCGGGCCATAAAGCATCTCTCTCTCTCGGACTCGGTCCCGGTCGAAACTTTCCCAAGTGGCGGACGGAAAGCGGCCAAAAGTTTGGCGCTTTAAGTTTTATGTGGAGCGATTCCAGTGGGTCACCAATTGAAACCGATATGCCCTTCCCCGGCCAGCCCTTCCCTCGAAGGTGCCTCTGCCTCTGGCTCTCCCACCGCTAAATGCATTAGCTTTGTGTGTGTGTTTAGGTGTACCTCGTTCAACATTTGCCCGCCACAGATTAAGCGGGAGAGAGTTCATCGGGGGATGTTCTCCAAAGCGGGAGGGAATTCCCTTGAATTCCACTTGGATTTAGGGCGACTGTGGGGTAGTGAGGGGAGTCTTGCAACGAAAGTAAATAGGTTTTTGTGTGCTGCTGGCAGTTTAGGTTTAGGTTAAACGATATTTTGTACCGTGACATGTTTGTGCCCGCCGAACGTTGTCGCTGATTTTGATCCATTCGCCGATGATTGATGACACTTAATTGATGAACATCCCATCCATCCAACAGCTACCATCTCCCCTCCTGCAGGACACACACTGCAAATATTTGCTAATGTCTGGCTTAAAGTGGCCCACCGCCAAAAGGAGCTTAAAGTCTGCTACCAGCTGCTGACAGGAGCATAATCAGGAGCAGGAGCCACACCCGTAAACCGTAGACACGGACATGGACACGGTCTGGTTCTGGTTCTGGTTCTGACTCCTGGCTGTTGGACACTTTCCAGGTCACAGGTGCTTTTGTTGTCCGCATTAGATTCGGTTCTTCTGTCCATCCCCCCACTCGAACCCCCACACACACATACAAATCTCTGGGCCCCCAGCCTCTGCCCTGACATTTGCTTTGCATTTGGTTGTGCTTTTTGTTCGGCTGCTCTGCTCTGCTCTGTCCATTTGGCTGTAAAATTTATTTCATTTGTCCAAACCCAAACCCAAACCTGAACCCCATCCGCATACGATCCCGCACCCCGCATAGGCATGACGCTGACAGTTTTATGGCAAAGTTAAGCCGATATCAACGGCAGGACATATCGTCCTATGACCCGCCTGCGTCTCCATAAAAGTGTAAAATTTAAAGCCTTTTCCGGTCATACGGTCGTACTTGTACATATGTATGTATGTACATACGTACTCGTGCTCGAACTCGTACCTTTGGGCACACGCACAACAAGTGGAACGGCAACGGGCAACGGACCTCTGTTCGTACACAAAATGGTATTGTATTTAGGTTTATCCACAAAAATGGAATCCCCTTTTCAATGGATTCATTCATGGTTAAAGCAGATAAAAACGACTGAGACAGAGAGAGAGAGAGAAAAAGAGAGTGAGTGAGAGAGAGCGCGCTGTGTGACCAGCCCAACCCGATGATTGGGTCAGCAATTGTTCCCAGCATTAACTGGTTAAGCTCTCTCTCACGCTATAGCTATAGCTTGAGCTCTAGATATTATTCCCCACTAATCAGATATACTTCTTTTGTGTTGTGCCCTCTCATAATTCCAAATTAATTACAGCACTTTTCTAATGAGAGAAAGAGGCATTCGAAATGGATGAATACGAAGAGGCAGTCATTAACTCTGCATCTCTATCTTTTCAAGTTTGGACTTCCACAGCTACGTCCGTGACTCTGCATTTATACCCGATACTCAACGTTAATTTTATATACCATGGAGTACAACGTCAAGCGACATGCAGCATCTACATATACGTCTATACATTGATTTGTGTGTTGGTGCAGAACTCCAAGAACCATTCGTACTTCTCCAGCATACCGTGGATCCAGCGGCCAAACACATACAGTGGGATGGGCAGGTACTCGTACTCGTCTTCGCCGCTCTTGCCGTTGTAGTACGTGGTGATCTTGACGTCGATCATTAAAATGGCATGCAGCATGTACAGGATGCCGCAGGTGAGCGAGGCAATGGACTGGCTGCGCATGTAGTGGAAGAAGGGGTGGATGGGCTCGTCCACATCGTACTCTGCCTCCCCCTCGGGGGACTCCTCGCCCGAAAACATGAGATGGAAGTCGTGTTCTGCATCCCACATGGTGGTTATCGAGATCAGGGTGAAGGCGCTGGCGGCGGCCGAGGACTTGATGATCTCCATGCAGACGGTAGGCGAGTGGCCCGTGCAGACGCTGATGCTCTGGAAGAGGGTCAAAACCATGAAGACGTAGAAGGAGCACATGTAGCAGTACTGCAACATCTGCTTCTCCACCGGGAATATCTTTAGATCGACGGCCATGAACCCAGTGATGTGATAGGCCATGCAGAACATGTTGAACACATTCTCCAGGGTGTAGAACACAAAGAGAACGGGCCGCAGGGCGCCAGCTGACACTCTGGAGACAGCAGTGTCCACTGGCATCGTGTTAATGTGTCTCCTAAAAATTTGATTTGATTCGTGAGTGTTTCTTGGTGTCTCTTGACCGGAACTATAAGATATGATATATTTCCATATTCGATAGATCCATCAGGGCCTGCTCCGTCATCGATCAAACGCTTCCGCTGCATTCCATTGCCAGAAGCATCTCTTCCGCTCCCACGAGCGGCACGTTCTGTGGTGACTCTCTGCCCGCTGCCTGCTCTGCGGTCACGTCTGCGGTCCGCTCAGGTGGGGCTCTGCGCCGGTGCTCTTCGGTTTAATTAAATCGGTGCGTGTCGCTATCAATGCGCGCCGCTTATCAGTGGGCCACAGACACAGCACAACATCAGAGCAACAGAAATAGCAATGGAAATACCAATAGCAATAATAATCATGGTAAGCATTTATCTTTGGCGCCGAAAGCGACAGTTGGCTCTTGCAGTCAGACAGAGCAAGACGCCACAGAGCGAGCTATGAAGTGGAGGATTCTGCTTTTCACACTGATCGCACACTGGGGATGGGTACAGGTCCAATGTCAGGTCGAAGGGGAACAGAGCCACTCCACATCGGTGGCGGGAATGGTGAAGCTCCTCAAGGTGGAGGCACAGCTCATTGATGCCCTGAAGGACTATGCGGGGGAGCTCGAGAAGAAGCTGCAGGCGGTACGCAGGTGAGCCTCCATTCTTGGATCCTCGATTGCTATCGGATAACTAATGGATATTTCTTCTTCTCCAGTGGTATAGTCAGCATGCGGCAGGAGAGCAAAAAGGCGCAGGACACTATGGAAGAGTACCTTTCGAATCCGTTGAACTCCTTCAGTCTCATCCGCCGCATGCACCGCGACTGGACGCTGTGGCAAATGTTTTTGGAGGATCCGGTGGGCCCGGCGCAGTTAGATCGCATTCAGGAGCTGCGAGAGCAGATGCCCAGCAGCACAGACCTCGAGGAGGCCGTCACCGCCTTGGACCGCATTCAGAGCACCTACGGACTCGAGGTGGCGGACATCAGCCGTGGCATCCTCGACGGCAGACAGTACAAGTGAGCGACTGCCCGATGGATGATGAAGGATGATTCTCTGGAGGATTCTAATCTCTGCTCTGGTCTTTCGTTAGTGTCAGCCTGAATGCCTTGGACACCTATGCCATGGGGCAGATCCTCTTTGACCAGGCCAAATACGTGGCAGCTGCTGGATGGCTCTACCAGGCCCTGGCGTGGCTGGAGAGTAACAGGCTGCCGGTTCCCGTGGAGGTTTCCAAAGGGGAGGTGCAGGCAGTGTACGCCGAGACGCTCTTGAAATTGGGTAAGTCCTAGCATCTGGCTCCATTCCCTGACCTTCTAATCGATGGCGAATGGCCCACAGACAGGCACGCGGATGCGTTGAAAGTTGTCAACATTGCACTAGGGGGCGATAAGAGGCATGATATTAAATTGTTGCTGAAGAAATCTGAAATAGAAACGCTGATAAGGACGGGCCCCAACTCCATCGGCATAGCACCTACGGTACGTATATGATAAGGTTTCGTATCGTATCGATGGGAGCTAAATTTACCCACCATCCCTTTCCAATCCCCAGTTGAAAAGCACCGCACAACCCTTGGGTGAGTATGAGCGAGGATGTCGCGGCCTGTTCCCCTCCCCGTCCAAGGATGGCAGGCTCCACTGTGTCTACAACTCGACCAACTCGGCCTTTCTCCGCCTGGCACCGCTCAAGATGGAGCTCGTGGGACTGGACCCCTACATGGTGCTCTACCACGACGTGATCTCTGCCCCAGAAATCAGCCAACTCCAGGACATGGCCACGCCCGGGCTGAAGCGAGCGACGGTCTACAAGGCGAGCGGTCGCAGGAGTGAGGTGGTCAAGACGAGAACGTCCAAGGTCGCCTGGTTCCCCGATACCTTCAACGAGCTCACCGAGCGCCTGAACAGACGCATCGCGGATATGACCAACTTCGATCTGTTGGGCTCCGAGATGCTCCAGGCCATGAACTATGGCCTTGGAGGACACTACGACAAGCACTACGACTTCTTCAATGCGAGCACAGTAAGTGGAGGATCCCTAATGATCCACGGATTCCATTGATTCAATCATTCCCTCCCCCTTTTAGGCCTCCAATTTAACTCAAATGAACGGCGATCGCATTGCCACTGTCCTCTTCTATGTGAGTTATCTTAGAAATGGTGATCTTCCAATGAGAGTTTAACCGTTTCCTCTCCTTGATAGCTGACGGATGTGGAACAGGGCGGTGCCACAGTCTTCCCAAACATTCGGAAGGCTGTGTTTCCTCAGAGAGGATCGGCCATCATCTGGTATAACCTGAAAGACGACGGCGACCCCAATCCGCAGACACTCCACGCCGCCTGTCCCGTTCTTGTGGGCTCCAAATGGGGTAAGGTTCTACCCCAAAGAGGAAACTTTTCTTTCTGATTTCACTCTGCATCTTTTCGTCAGTGTGCAACAAGTGGATTCGGGAACGTGCACAGCTCTTCAAGCGGCCCTGTCTCAAGAGGGGAAGTGATTAAATGCTCATGGACATCGAAAATAGTATTACAATGAAATTACCTCATGCCGGAATGAATCTAAAAATAAATAAAGCCACCATAGAAATCGGACCTGCTGTCAATTAAATCCATGTCCAGCTGATTCAGACGATAAGGGCAATCACAGTCAAAACTCCAACAGTGCGTCGATAACCTATACTACGAGTATATTTTTCAACACTCTACAAGAGGCACCCATCCATTCATCAAAGTCTGGGCAAGTTGAAATACCTGTCACATCAAAGGGGTGAATCAGCAAAGAAAGTATAAAAACAGTAGCAGCTACGTGATGCATAACTTATCTCGGTATTCGTATACCCGGTACTTGAAGAATTTGGGGCTATGTATATGTACATTTTTGTTTTGTAGTGGATGTGTGTGTGTGTAAAACCCAGGAGGAAGCGTTTTCGATTGCGCTGCGAGAAGGATCGAGCGGATATTCCTTTCAGGTGGGGGTCGCGGAGAGAGAGGACGAAGCCAGCAGCCAAGATTGGGTAACCGTCGGATGTGGTAGCACCTTTTCTTCTCCTCTTTTGTACTTTATTCTTCTTCGTCGATATAGCGATGTCTAACTGTTTCCGAACGACCGTTCTCCCGATGAGCGCCTAGAGCTTACGGACTATAATAGCTAGAGCAACAAAATTTTTTATCCAGACTTCTGTGATAGCACACTGTTGCAAGTGTGCCCTCAGTTTCACTGTGCCAAGTAGTGGTAGTGAAAATAAAGAGCAAAAATATGCGAAATAAATAATGCCAAATAAATGACGATGAAAAATACGTATCTTTTTGCCATCACTATGATAGAATTTACAGCAATATATCGTACATCACTACCCGAAAAAAGCGGCATCATCGCACGAAAGTTGGAAGCAGCTGGACAATTAGAATCTTTGAGAAGTCACTGAAGAAAAAGATGGCGCCCAAGAAGCAGGCAAAGAAGCGTCGCAGCACTGTATGTATCAAGGAGGAGCAGACCGGAGGAGCCGCTGAGCCCCCCAAAGAGATTTCGCAGCAGGTTGGCTTTCAGCGTAATTTACAACCTGACGAGATATCATGGGCCCAGCGCTCGCAGGACCAAGTCATGTACACGATGAAGTGTAAGGGCAGCGACATTGTCGATATGGTGCCAGCCAAGGAATCCAGAACACGCTGCCCCCACATTGTCATTCAGTTCCTTGAGGAGCGCATTAAATGGGAGACTGATACCAAAGACGAAGATACCGCTGCCACTGCTGGGGGAACAGACGAGCCAGAGGCCGAAGCCGGTCCACGCACCAGCACCAATATCTATGAGGACCAAAATCCTGAGCAAGACGAAGAGTTGCAAACCATTGAAATCGATGACTAAAAATATTTGCAATAGTCGAGTCGAATAAAATAGAGTGCTAAAAAATCACACACATCTGTCTCGTCTCTCTTTGCTCTCTTCTTTTATCACCCCTTCTGCTGCACCTCCGTTTTCTTACTACTCGCAAGGTATATTCGGAATCGATAGGCACTGCGATATTAAGTCGATAGGACACCAGCAAAAGTGTAAACAATTGGCAAAGAAATTCCTATTGACGCTACTTTTGATGAGGTCTGGATCTTGGATTACGGGACGGCAAAAGGTGAGTTGGCTGGCTCTTCCACACAATCCGATTTCCCAGGACCACGTGGTGGTTGATTTCTGGCTGTCAAAGTAGGCCTGCGTAATCAAAGCATACGGAAATTATTTATTTGTCCAGCTTCCAGACGGGAAACCTATCCCACATTCAAGATGCAGATTCAGTGCTGTCTACTGTCTTTATTGCTCCTGCCCCTTGTTGCAGCAGGATCTCTTACCGGAGCGGAGTACTCCCTCTCAGTGGTGTCGATGAAGCCACTCGTGGAGCTGGAGACAAAGCTGATCCAAAACCTTGGCGACTATGTAAAGGCCCTGGAGCACAAGCTGCAGATACTCCGCAGGTGAGGGAAACTTCCGTGCACAAGCGATTCAGGTGCAGATTCTGTAAGAGATTCCTTCTGCAGGCACATTTCAGAGATGCGATTGGAGAACGAGAAGGCGCAACGCAATGTAGTCCTCTATCTGTCCCATCCACTCAACGCCTTCGCCCTCATCCGACGGCTGCACCTCGACTGGGTGCAGTGGCGGAAATACATGGAGCAGCCCGTGGGAGGGGCGCAGATGCGAAGCTTTGACGCCTGGCGGGACCATCTCCCCACGCAGTTGGATCTGCAGGATGCGTGCAATGGGATAGCCCGCATTCAGGACATCTACGGCCTCCAGGAGAAGCATATCATGAGGGGACAGCTGGCCGGCATTAAATACAAGTGAGTACAAATACATGGGAAAAGTGATATATGTATGCCTGATTCCCACACGTATATATCCCTGCAGCATCAGCATGTCCACTGGCGATATTTTCGCTGTGGGCCAACACTTGTCGAGGACCACAAACGCCAAAGAAGCCGTTCCTTGGCTGGAGGAAGTGAAAAGGCGCCTGCGAAACCAAACGCCCGGACCCCTGGCTGTGGATAAAGCAGAGGTCCTGTTGCTGTTGGCAGAGACGTACATCAAATCGAGTATGGAGGATCCTTGAAGAGGAACTGCTTCAACTAATGAACCCAATGACCTGATTTTCCAGAGCACTATGCAGAGGCTCTGCCCATCCTTGATAGGGCCCTGAAGCACAACATCGCCGACGCTGTGCTCCTGCGTCGCAGGGAGGAGGTCCAGCAGCTGATTACGAAGGAGCCCAGCACCGTCTTGGATAACGTATGTCCCGGGATCATCAATCATTACATTTTATAACCCATTCACCCGCAGGGCGAGCCCAAGGACAATTCCAAAGTGGCTATATTGAAGTGGGGATGCAGAGGCTTCTCCAGAGAGCAGTCCCCTAAGGCACTCCACTGCTGCTACAACTTTACGACTACGCCCTTTCTCCGCCTGGCGCCCCTCAAAATGGAGCTACTGGGGGAGCATCCCTATGTCGTGGTCTACCACGACGTCCTCTCCGACTCGGAGATAGCCGAGATCCTCGAAATGGCAGAGCGAAGGATGGCCAGGACTTCGACCGTGGCGCAACCGAATCGGACTTCGTCGCCGACCCGCACAGCCATGGGCGCATGGCTGAAGCGCTCCAGCAACGCCCTGACGCGTCGCATCGCTCGGCGAGTGAGGGACATGAGTGGCCTCCAGTTGGAGGGATCGGAGCGGATGCAGGTCATCAACTACGGTATCGGGGGGCACTACGTGCCCCACAAGGACTGGTTTACCCAACATCCGAAAGTGATGGGCAATCGCCTGGCCACAGTCCTGTTCTATGTGAGTCGAGCACCTGCCACCGATCTCCTTTGCTAATCCTCCACCTTCCAGCTCACGGACGTGGAGCAGGGCGGCGCCACCATGTTCAATAAGGCCGAGCACAAGGTGCTGCCCCGTCGGGGCACCGCACTCTTCTGGTACAACCTTCACACGGACGGGGAGGGCGATTGGTCCACCACGCATGCCGCCTGCCCTATCATCGTGGGCTCCAAATGGGGTCCGTACTGTCCCTGGATGTGGTTGCCATCTGCTATATCCCTCCCTTTTATTGCAGTGTTGACCCAATGGATACGCGAACGTAACCAGATCTTCATCAGGCCATGCCTGGGCCGCACCTCCGACTAGGATTAGCCCTCATTCAGCTCGTATTTGGCACACAGACATGGGTAAACGGATACTAACAGGGACACGGATGCGGCGGAGCAGCGGGCGGGAGATCATAGACAAACAAATTTCCGGCATAATCACTTTACACACTTAACAAAATCCGACAGCAGCCCCCAACCAGATCCAGCTCCACCCAGCAGCTCCATCTCCTGCTTAAATGCCTTTTAAAATGCCAACACGGAAAAAATAAAGTGCTGAGTGGTTGATAGTCGTCGTCCATGGGATGTGGCTATGGCTATGGCAATTGCTATGGTTCTAGGGCGAAGGTAAACCCAAAGGCAACCGCAGCCACATTTTAGCATACTCCTAGAAGGAGGCCGCTGCCACTGCCACTGCCACCGCCACTCCTGGTACTCCTCCTGGCGATGGCGTCTAGTGTCTGACACCGCGTACGTGACGTGCAACTTAATGTTTCAATTAGAGGTGAAGTGGCGCCCACCAGTGGGGCATGTGGCATGGTGGCATGAGGTTATCGTTACCGTTTGGCACCGTATCTCCATCTCTCGGCACGGGGGCCATGTGCTTTGGGAGTATCTCTATCAGTCTCTGCACTTATCTGCTTTTAAAAACTTTTAATAATGAACTCTCGCCCACCGCCAAGCGACGTGTCAGTGGCAGCCATCAGACCTTTGGCCCCATCCCCTTCCCCTGACCCCAGCACCCACGCTGACTCTGCAGTTTTGTTTAGTCTCCAGTCTCCCGAAAGCACCTTTTTGCGTATTTGCATGCAGTTTGGAGTGCTATTTAATTAAATGTATTTAACAAGAGATTCCATTAAAGGTCGCCAGACTTCAGTTGCGATAGAAGCTATCCTCAAATATTGCTCCATCTGGGAATCATTCTAAAGATCTCTCAGTTGAAGCTACAGTATCAAAGTGGGCAGAGAGAAAGGTTACCCTGGCCTTTGCCCAAACACCTTTTAATAAAGCGAACGCACTGTCTCTCAATAAATAAAAAATTGCCGACATATGCGAAAAAGTCTTGCTGCTGAATGCTGAATGAATCAAGTGGCTAACGAATGAGCCACCATCCAACCAGAGGGACTTCCAGGAGCACTTCTTCATAGCAAAGGGCAAGCCCTTGAGGGAAGCGTCCTGCTGGCAGTCGGCTATGCCTAGACTAGATGTTCGCACACCGGAATTGTACCTAAAAAACGAATTTCGTTTTGATTGTGTGCACTTTATGTGGTGTCCTGTGGACAGTATCCTTCCCCCTGGAGCCACAGAGCCACATAGATGATTACATATGCGCAGACCAATAATTTTGCCCAACGTGAGAGAGGGAGAGAGAGAGAGGGAGGAAGGAACGTATCCTATCCAACAAGGTTAAGAAATCCTGCAGCAAGCGGAGGCTGAGGCGGAGTCGGAGGCAGCATTGATTGTATAAATCTAGTAAAATGTTTTATATGCGCATCGAAGACGAATGGGGGCGAAAAAGGGGCAGAAGGAAGAGCGGAAAAGGGTTACATTTTGTGGTCAATGAAGGAAATATGATTTGGATTTTCGTTACTTTGATTACACACATTACATGCGAAAAATGAAAAAGTAGCAGACCCACCCGCAGACGCCCAGACCCCAGACAGCGGAGAGACACACACAGGCCAAAGGGGTCAACCGATGCAGCTATATATATGAACATGTCGTCCATATATATACGAGTGTATGCGTATACATATGTATTTGGATATCCCAATGTACACGCCACAACGTGTGTTAAATTTCAAGTTGCGGTCTGCGGCCCATCGTAAAGCATTTGATGGGAGGAAATTGAGTTTTTCTTTTTGAGAAGCAGCTGCTCGAAGGAAAGAAAAAGCAATAGACATGCCTGGCCCCCTGCCCCTTCCTCAGGGTCATTTGGGTTGCGAAAATCGATAAATCGATTCGAACACATTTAAATTTAAATCCCAAAAGATATCTCAGCGATATGCCAACGATCGATCGACACCTTTCAACACCTTCAACAGGCCGCAAGGTGAGCTGTCGCTATTTATACCTGAACAAATCAATGAGGTGGGGGCAATGCGCCCGATCAATCGATCGACCGACTGACGAATCGTTCGGAGGTGCTGACAGGTGCCAAGGCTGCAGCCGCCCAGAGACGAGAGCATTGTCCCCCCCTCTCGATCGATCGATGGTCTCGATGCACTACACAGCGAAAAAAAACTTTCGAAAATCAAATTTATCTGAAAATTAAGTAAAAATCACTTGAAAAATTCAATATTTGGGGAATCTAACATTAAAAAAAAATGGGTTTTGAAATGAGTTGAGATTCACACTAGACCAGACACTCCTTTTTCGTCGAATCAAAAGCCTTCCAGTGTTAAAGAACAAATTCTGGATCTTATGTGCAGGTCCACGGTTCTCATATCCTCTTGTCCCATAGTGGGTATCACCAAAGACCAAGGAATGTCATCTAAATTTTGTTTTTGGATTCTGTGGACCGACTCAGCTGCTTAGGCATTGGTGAGCAGACGACGTCGAGTAGGCATCGAGTCCGCGGTCAGAGACAAAGCATCCTCTGTCCACGGGGCATCACGAAAAGCTAATGGAAATCTATCTAAAAACTGCAGTCTGACCCCTCATTGTCTGATATTAGACACATCTTAGCAGTATTTGAATTAGTTTATCTACTTGACTCCCCGTGGAGGGAGTATTTGCCATCAGTGTGGGCCACGTCAGACAATTGGCCGGAGAGTCCGAGTCCAAAACTCAGTCCCGAATACCGTTTCAAAATTGATTAAACGTACAGTCAGTGGAGTGGACGGTCGACGGCTTACAATCAATTATGGGACGACAAATTTGACATGTGTGTGTCCCGAAGAGAGAGAGAGTGGAATGTGGAATGGAGACTGATTGCATAATCTGGGGGCAGTGGACAGTGCCTCACAGTTGCATACAAATCGCAATCAGAATAGAGCCAGTCAGTGGAAATCAATGCCAAAGTTGATTTACGTGTGCGGACTGACGGACGGTCGGAGGGACGCGTTGACGGAGGGACGGCCAATTGTCCTCCAGTGGAGCGCAACAGTCAGTCGTCGCATGGCATGGCCATATCGCAATGATTCGAACAGGGACAGACCGAATGCAGCTAAACGAATTATGTCTAATGGCATTTCAGGTTGAAATGCGATTAAAATGCAATTTGAAATGCAAAACATTTCCCTCTCCCTCCCCTCTGCGAATGTGCGAGTGGGGAGGAAGGACGACTCCTCTTGTTCGACACTTTAAGAGTCTGTGGCGTTTGGCGTCTCGACATTGTCTGGCCAAAGCCAGAGGCTGGCCGTTGGCCAAAAACTACTCATTCTTCAGGTCTATTCTGTTTTTGTTCTGTTCTGTTCTGCTCTGGCATCCAACATTTGTTATGTGTTGTGGTCATGTTTTGTGCTCTGCGCCCTACGGCTACGTCTGGCACCTGGCTGACCGACCGACCGACCGACCGACCGACCGAACCATTAAGGGGCTGCGATAGATTGACTTCAAATGTTTTAGAAAATCTTAAATCGCGCAGCGCAGATTTATGTGCAGTCCGTGCGACAATTAAAACTCCATTGCGCTGACAATGAAGCCAGTGATGCAGGGTGGCAGGGGGAAGGCCAGGAAAAACCAGGGAAAACTATTTTCACTGTGCCAAGAAATTCTGTTGCCAGTTCTTCCTGGGTTTTGTTTGTACCTTTTGTGTCACCTCAGACTGCGGCTTCCCTCCTCGACGACAACGAAGCATAATTTATGCGTTGGCCAGACGCCTTGGATATGGAGATGCAGTTGGAGATGGAGAAAGAGGATGGGGATGGGGATGGGGATGGGGATGGGGATGGGGATGGGGATGGAGATGGGTATGCAGAGACCTAGCCAGCGGACACATTGCTAGACAAGCGAACATGACAGCGGCTATGTCGCTCGTCGTCTGCTTTGTTCGCTCCTCCCCAAGCTTCTGGGGACATTCACGTGGAAAAAGTGCAGCCAGCAGCAACAAACGTGGAAATTATTTTAATTAAAGCAGCGGCAAAAACACCCAGAACTAGGAAGGAGAACCAAAAGGAGGCAAGTCGAACACTAAATGCCCTGGCACTGAGACGGGTAGATCATCTACAAAGACAGGGAGAGTCCCAAGAACAAAGTACAGAATATTGCATCACAAGAGACTGAGTGGTAGATGAATACTGATTTCTTCTCTACTCCAAGGCACATGTCTCCTTGAAGCTATTGCTTTTCCCTATTGAATTGTAAGAAAAATACGATTATCTATATATATATTTTATAGGTATATGGTACAAATAACATTGATCCTAGAAATCCTGATAAATTATACAAAACAAAAGACATTATCCCGAAAATATGAACAAATCAAGTAAATAATTTGTACAAATAATGTCAGACAATTAGCGGCTTATCGTATTCGATATGTGATCATGCTATTGAGTGCCATCTCTAGAGCCAGCGATACTCAGAGCGATGCCAATTAGTGGCATCCCACCTTCTAGGCAGCAGTCGTTGATAGAGTATCTATATGTACCCCCTATCCCCTTTCCCCTTAGGTAGACAAGACAGAAGCAGACAATGGGCCCGAGGTGTGTGCCAGCGGAATGGTACGTATACTTTTGGGAGAGAGAGTAGGGTATGGGGGCGGGGGGTGGTATCCGCATGTACGCTCGATTTACGCTCTGCATTTGTCATGATCTGTTTGTTTTGATGTATGGCCAAGTGATTAATTTAGCCAGATCGCGGAGTTTGTCGCCGAGTCGTTTGCCGCAGGCGCAGTGCAGGGCCGCGCAGAGGCCACTTGATTTATTTCGCTCGATTTGCACTTTGTTAGCGGAGTGCTCTCGTTCTCCCCTCTCTACTCTCTCCACCCGTGGATCTGCGGATCAGATCTACTTGCGAAATAAATGCAAACTTAATAGAACACTCTTCTACTCCTCCCCGAAACCATGCCACACGATTTTCCTCCTGCTCCTCCCCCTCACAAGGGCGGTGTGTGTGTGTGCTCGACATATTGATTACAGTTTTTATGGAGCCATCACCTGCCTCCCCTGGTCTGTCGCCCCTCATTTGCATATCTATAGACTCGACAGACAGGCAGATACTCCCCTCGCCAATAGGTAAACCGATTCCGAACGGAATCAAATCAAGGCAAATGCTCGCCCGGCAGCTGTGTCCCGCGCACGGAGCGAGAGCGAGAGACACCTTCTTCCAGGGCGAAAGTATCTTCGTGTGCGAATGTATCTGCGCTGTGGTGTAACATCTGCACACACCTCCGCACACAATTTGATTTTATGTTTGCACACGAAGCAACAATTTCATTGTTTGCAAAATAATTGCAAACCTTACCAGCAGCTGCGTCCCGTTCCGTCTCCCCGGCAAAATCTCTGAATCCACTCCGAATCCAGCAGTTCGCAGGAGAGTGGAGGATGGGCTGTGGCACATGCCACACTTCTAGAGTGGAAATAAAAAGAGAAAAGTCCCAGAGAGCAGCCCCAAACAATTAGCACGGAAACAATGGATCTGCAGTCCGATATTTTTGGTTTCGTCTGATGGCTCCCTAAAAATGGATTATTGGGGGCATTGCGGCATAAATTCAGATGCACTCGTTCCCCCACTCGATGTGTGGCTTTCAACAGGCGGAAGTTCAGTCCATTTAATGCACGAATTTCGCGCCACTCCCGCCTGCCCCCAAATGCGTCTGTGTCTTTTTTTCAGCCACCGGATGGCCGGATGGCGGGGAGTGTCACAAAAAGGTGAACCGCAGAATGGTTTTTCGCCCGGCAACAAAAAAATATTCGGCACTGGAAACGTTTCCGCTCTTTGGGGCTTCCATCTGTACACAGAAACAGAGCCTCCGAAAAGTGGGTCTAGTTTCGGGGCCCCCAATCGATACGAATCTCGAGAGGAATGGCCTGTGATTCTCCTCCAATAAAGGAGCAATAATCTTCATAAAACTCAAGTGACTTTTATGGGTGCCAGACCACCTTAACAATTAAGCTTAATTTGAATAATCAAAAGCCAACAAGCGGCGGCAGTGGCAGCAATAGAGGCAGAGGCATAGAGGCGTGCAATAAAAACTTTTGCCAGCCATCGAACCTGACGATAAATTTCCGAGTGAAACAAAAACAAGCGCAACTAATGAAAGGAAATCCCTCCATCCACCAGGAGGCAGAGGTATACGAAGGGGTAGCTGAGGGGTGGCATGGGATGAAGGTTGTTTTGTAAGAAACTTAATTGAAATAATTTTGGCAGGCGTTTCCCCCGGAGAAGGCGGAGGGGGAACCACTCGCCAAAAGTTTTACGACAAACTGAGCAATCAAAGGGTCCAACCCAAGGGAGTATGAGTGGATGGATGGGTGCATGGATGGGTGGATTACCTTTAATATTCGATAAACATCAATGAAGTGAAGGATTTGAAAACTTGTGGAACACATGTAAGTCCCATACCAGGGCGAACTTTTGCAGACAACCAACTCCTTCGGAGCCTTTGGCTATTTGTGCGCCAAACTTTGCCCGTTCTCAGCCTCCCCCATCCTCTCCGTGGAGCAGAGCATCCCGCTTTGTTCTGCTGCTACCTCCAGAGGGAACAGAACAGAACGGAGCGGTACGCGTTGAAGCGCAGCTCGCATCGCGGCTAACGAAGCGCCGGAGGCCGCCAGATACGCGGCGTGTCTTCTGCAGCTCATTAGAATTCATTATAAATTTTGCAGGAGCAGCCACAGGAAACAGAAACAGGGATACAAGCCATAAGGGGAGGAGGAGAGTTCCAGGGGGGACGTACAATCCTCAGACAGATAAATAATCAACACCTGTTTGCCGTTGGCTCTCTGTTTTTGCGCTGTTTCCCGCATCACAGAGTACCGGTGACTATTCGCTAAAAATCGCAGATGGGATAGGGTCAATGGAACTGCAACACAAAGACAGAATAAACAGATCGAACATCCACAGAAAATATATGGAAAAAAGGTATATTTTACATGAATTTCCTATTTTTCTACAGTAGAAACTCTAAACTTTATTCCAGTGTACTTTTAGTACTGCTCCTGTGGTCATTGTCCATAGCATAATGTTTCTATTAGCGGACTTCATGGCTCTTCTGATTTATGCGTCTCGTTTTGGCGGAGTCGCGTTCCACGCTAACAAATTGTGGCACGAACATAACAATTATGAGAGTATTTTTCCTGAAGAGGAAGCTTTAAGTCCGTAGCAGAAATTAGTCAAGAAAATGAAAAGGAGCCACAGAAACAGGAGTAGAGACAGAGACTGGAGACTGGAGACAGGAGACAGGACTCGCATGGCTTATTTAACTTAAACGCAACTCAAAGAAGGAGACAGGAAGAGATGAAGAGATGGCGAGATGGAGAGGCAGAGTGGAAGAACTGCCGAAAAGTCTGTGGCAAAGTAAACGATTAAAATATGCACAACACGAGTAAACATATTCTCAAGAAGTAAATATCCTGAAGGAACAGCAGTAGCAGCAGCAGCAGCAAACGGAGCTCAGGAGCGCATGAAATGTATTTAAAATATGCCAAGTGGCAGACATCCCAACCCCTCATCCCGTCTTCCCTGTCCTCTGTCCGGGAACAGGTCTGGCCTGAGAGGCACGTAGCCAGGGAGCGACGACAGGGAGCACACAATTGGGGAGCTGAAGTCTAAGGAAGAAAAAGGCCAAGACGCAGAAGGAAACGAAACTTGCACGTGGGCACAAAAGGCGCAAGGTAAATAAATATTGTAGCAGAAGATGCCTTTCCTTCCAAAAAGGCACTCTTCCTTCCTCTCTCCCCCCTCCCCTGGTGGCACGTCCTGGTCTTGGGGTCCTGGTAAGATACTTACAAGGATTAAAGAGTCACTCAAGTTAAATGCATTGAAAATGAACCAAAAGAAGCGTAAAAATGTTGCGCACTCTGACGGAACTTGTTCTTCAGCAATGGGAAAGTCGGGAATCGGGATTGGGAAATGGGGAAAATGTCTAAGGAAGCGGTCTAAGGAAGTGGGTGTCCTGTAGGTGTACTGTGGCTGTTCTGCTCTAGGTGCTCTCCTTACTCTAGTACTCGTGCTCGTACTCTCCTTCTGGCACTTTTAATTTTACTCACAGTTTATTCAATCTTCTTGGTACGAGTATCGTGGTATCTTCGAGAACGTTTTCTGTCTCCGTTCTGGAGATTGCCCTACCCTCCTGCCTCTGCCTCTCCGCTGAGTGGCAGTTGTTGATTTAGCGGTGCTTAAATTGAGTCGTATTAGTGGGAGTCGGATTAAGGCCCCAGAGCAGCTTCCGGCTTGCGGTTTTACTTCTTCAAGTTTTCTTCTGAAGTTGAGGCTGGAGAACCCGTGATGGGTTCAATTCATCAGGAATAAGTGCATTTTGGGGTGTTTAACGTTCAAACATTGTACCTACCTTTTGATGTTTTAAGGAATTTCTGATTCACTCTTTCTCTGCTTTTCTCTGAATATTGCCATTGCTATTGAGCTGTTGAAGCTCAATTAAAGGTCGAGCTTGTTCGATTCTTAGATGCACATTTATTGGTCAGAGAAAGTGAAAGTATATGCTTTCCCTTTTCGCATATTACCTCTTACCGTTTTCATTTGAGTCGCTTAACCCTCGAGTAGGCGCAATTAAAAAACAAACAAAAAACGAACCCCCAAATGCCAGTTGGTGGGTGGGGTTTCCTTTCCCATTCCCTGCACTCGGGGCTCCACTTGCATTTTCCATTTCCATTTGCATTTGCACTCGCAATGTCTGTTATTATTGCTGTTGATAAAAGATTGCACAATGTTTACTCCCCTTTTGTCCCTTCTCCCTGCACGTTCCACCAATGTGTTGCAACATTTTTCCCGAATGTGCAATGCAAATTTGCGGCCGATGCGGGGTAATTGCCGCTCATTATGGTCAGGCAAATGTGTGTGGCCGACCATTTGGCCATTCCATTGCCATTTGCCAGTCCCAGTCCCAGTCCCAGTTTCTAGAGAAGAGGGATGGCCGAGGACCAGAACCAGAACCAGGAGCTGATAAGACAAATGCTGCATCCACCTGCCACTCCCACATACACACACACACACTCTCCTGGCCATCCCCTCCTCCGATGGCACTCGCTTTTAATGCAATTTTTACATTTCTCCCGCACCCAAAAGGAGAGGGGGAACGGGACGAGGACGAGGTCTGCGGACAGTGCATCGGAACGGAACGGAACGGAACGGACTCCCCGACTCATAAGTCACTTTAATGGGCTTTCAATGAGGTGTGTGCCCCGGGAGGAGGCTGTGGCAGGGGGCGGGGAGCGGGGAGCGTGGCAAACATTACGCAAATGCATTAATGGCATTTTAATGTTGAGGTATTCCAGCCATAGGCCACTGTCCATAGTCCACAGTCCCCAGTCCGGGGCACACCCCCACCTGGGGGAAAAGTCCTCCCTCTCCCCCTTGGAAGAGAGTTCTCCCGGAATTCCAACAATTCCAAAATTACAGAACTATAAAAACAAGCGCCAGGCGGCGGAAAAACTTTAAATGACGATAAAACAGTTTGACAAAACTTGAAACCACACGAAACCCTGGAAAAGGTAGAAGGAACCCCTCCTTCTCACTTGCAACCGCAGCAGCCATCCACCACTCCCCCCTCCAACCGTGTGGCACAACCAGGGAATTTTCACACACTGAAATGTTTCAGGGAAAAGCGTAGGGAAAATGATAAATTATTTCTGAGCAAAGGCCGCAAGAATTTTCTGCTAAGAAGCCAAAAGTGCGACATTCTCCAGGAGGGGGTGTACTGCAGGGGTGGGGGGCATAGTGGAAATGTTGGGAAATCGTTTTCCATGAGATTTATTGTGGAAGCTTCGGTTAACCGAAAGGTTCGTTGTCCTTTTGGCCCAGGAATCTGGAATTTATGCGACTCCCACAGCGTTTGTCATGTCTGGGGATTCATCTATGAATGGAATGGAATTCAAGACTTGCACCTACAAAACTACTCTACTCTATATCTTTTGATCTGCTTTAGAATCCCATAAATATCGCAAATATTTATTTATTTATAGAATGATAGAAATATATAAATGTGGAGCTCTAAGACTTATCAAATCTCCCACTCCATCCAGCCCACACCGATCTCATCCCACAGAAAAGCTTAATTTCCCGGAAAATGTCCACAATTAACGGGGGGGGGGGGGGGGGGGGGGGGGGGGGGGGGGGGGGGGGGGGGCGAAACAGCGGGGGTGGTTTGGCATTGGAATTAATTCACAGCCACAGCCACGGAATGAACTTTGACACCTCATGCAACAATTTTGCGGTGAACAAACCTTTTTGGGACTTTCACAACTTTTATGTGGAAATCTCTCTACGTTTTCTATTTTTTTGTTGGGTTCGTCTCCTGCTGGCAGCATTTGCTGGCATTTCACTTGGCATTTAATGAGCCCGGACCGATGTCGACAGCAACATTATTATTCCAAATAAAAGCGCATTATGCTGGATTATCAACTGAAAAAAAGGGAGGGAGAGAGAGAGAGAAAGCCCCGAAATGCGAGAATCCCCATATGGAAGGAAAGGTAGGAAATGCGAAAACTTAATTTCCATGTGGTATGCGATGGTCCCCCCTGCAGCGCCGCATTCCACTGTCCTCCCACTGGACATGGGACACATGGGACACTTGACCAGTAGTCGCCCCATCCCACCCTTCTGGCAGGGGTTTGCTTAATGAATGTGCCGAGTGTCCCGTCCTGTCCCGTCCGGAATCCTCTTTCATTCTGATGCTGCTACTGCTGCTGTCCCCTGTATCTGCCTCTGCCTCGCAATTAAATGTGAAAATGTTGAAAATAATTTGCATTACGTATGCGCCCCGTCTCCCGTACTACTTCAGGACACCCCATCCCCTGGCCCTGGCCGAATCTAACGGCTTATCGCATGCAATTAAGGTAGTTCCCCGAGAAAAAGGGTTTTATTTGCTTTTTTGGGGAATTTAATTACTGCAAGGATTTAATTATGTCATCCTGCCTCTCTCTCTCTCTCTCTGTCTCTTTGGGGGCGAGGGAAAGGCGAAGCTTAGTCCACTTTGGGGCATATGTCAGCAGGGATAGAGCCTGGAATCGGACTCAAGGACTGCGTTAAGCTCCCGGCGAATTGTTCAATGAATCGTCAAGTATTTTTATGCAGCCTTTGCATGGCAGGAGCAGTCGAGAGGACAATTTGTGGAGGACAAAGCCCGGGGATCTGCCACAGTCAATTTACCTGCATTGTCCTGCAGCCTCCTGCCTCCTCTCCTGATCCTGGGGCTCCTCTGGTGTTTTTTTCGCACTTTGAGGATTCTTTTCATGGGTTCTGCTCTGTTATTTTAAATCCTGGCTCCACAGAAAAAAGAATCAACTCCTGCGCTGCACTGCGCTGACAATGAGCGGAAATGAATTATGTTTGGAGGCTCGACACCTAGCCAGGACCTCCTCCATTCAGACTCCTGCCGCTCCTGTGCATTGTGCGAGTGCATTTCGTTGCGTTGTTGCACAGTGCCTGCCAGTTTATTGTTGCACGCAGCAGAGGCAGAAGGGGCAGCAGCAGCACCACCAGCACCAGTAGCAGACAAATAAATCAATGACAGCGCGACTTTATTGTTTCGCTCGCAGAAATATTGCCTTTATATAAAATAAAACAGAAGCCGCCAGCCTCGAACAGGAGCAGGTCCTGCGATCGTGAATGGCTGATAAATAATAAAATACCTATAGGCTGTGTCTCCTGTCCCCTGGGTGTCCAGCGGCAGCTCCTCCTCCCTTTCTATATACGATATATATTAAATGGCCTGCGGTCTGGGATCTGGGCTCTGGGCTCTGGCAGGGGTTCGTTCTATTGACAAATTTTGAATGATGAACGGGGCAATAAAAATGCATTAATTGTGGCTGCCAGACCAAAGGATAGCCAGGATACCCTTCAAGCCAGTATAACTTCATCTGACAGCCCCACTTCTAAATATGATTATCCTCGGCAACACTTTCACTCTCCCCGAAAGAGGAAACGGAAACATCTGGCAGAGTCCACTTTTAGGGGCAGGAGCTGCGGCAGGAGACAAGTTTCCAAGTGAAAACAAACTCCGGGAAGAGCTGCTCTCTATTGGAGAACTCGAAACTTAAACTCAATTTTTCGCACAACAATGCGCTCATAATTACTACGGGCAGGCAGGCAGTATGTCTGTCTTTCACTCTGAAAGATACAGGATGCAGGAGGTTTCAGGAGGTGGCTGCGGGTTGAGCAAATCAAATCAGAAACTTTAAATCTTGAGGAAACAGGACACTACTACTACTACCCCTTCCAATGCCTCCTTCTAATACACGACAAATACACGAGAGAACTCATTCAATCGTCAGTTCCAGCAATTACACGCATTTTGCGCAATTTAAGCCAAATGCTAACGACAGGACGAGCCAAACGACCGACCAGCAACCGACAAGCGACAAGCGACAACCAGCAAACGACATTCGACCTTTGGGCTGCACCTTCGAACAGAAGAGGAGGGAGCTCCGTGGGGGAGTAGGGGCCGGGGGGGGGGGGGGGGGGGGGGGGGGGGGGGGGGGGGGGGGGGGGGCACTCTTTGATGAACAAAAAGTACCGGAGTGGCAGCATACTGTAAATCACAAAAGTAACTTCTTGCCATACGCCTGCCACACGGATACGGATGTCATCCGTTGCAGATCGTTCGAGCGCAAAATTTAACAATGACACACAGACGCACACAGAGGGAAAGTTTGCTCCGAGGGAAACAGCGGGATGTGGGTGTGGGTGTGGGTGTGTGGATGGACCAGAGAGATAATACCTAACACACCTAAAAACCCAAACAGAGATACAGATACAGAGTGAGAGGCGGAGTGGGGCTGTGTCAGGGGGGAGATACTTTTGGCTTTCGGCCTTTTGGGCCAGGCAGCAACATGTTTGCCTCTGGATAGGGGCAGAGATTCGCATTCGCTCAAGCAGAAGCTGTCATGTCCAGCAGCAGGGATTCTCTACAGAGAATCTCTCTCGTTCTCTCCACAGGAGAAAGGGGTGCAAATGAGGAGCATGGTGGATAGGGGAGTGTGTGGCAACACTTAAAAGTCACACGGGCGTGGCAAGTTAAATGAAATGCACAATTGATGTGGCCATTGTCCATCTCTCCCCCACACATCTCTCTCTCTCTCTCTCTCTCTCTCTCAGTGTATCTCTGTGTTAGGTCCTGCAAGTGACAGGATGTGCGTGTAGCACAGAGTTGGGGGAGGGGGAGTAGGAGATGGAGATACCTGCCTGAGGAGCGAGACAAATGCAAGGACAGCAAAAACGGAGCAGCAGCAACAGCAACAGCAACAGCCACAGCCAAGTAGCGGCAACAGCTGTCGCCTTCTCCTGTGGCACTCCCCCACCTCATCCTCCCGACGGCAAGCATCCATATGTGTGGGAACAGAGTGTACAAATTTCAATCAATAACCGTAACGATAACATTGTCAGCAGGAGCACAGCAACTCACATTCCACCGTAAAGAAGGACGAAGTAGAGTCAGAGAAAACGAATTCCAGATACTCTTTTCATATATTGCAATTAAAGAATACAGTTGGATGTACACATATAACATAAAGGTGAGAAATGTATAGACTTAGCCAATGTGTCTCCCAAAACTTTGATTTTTTTGTGTGTCTCGGTGTCTCTTGATCTGAACTATAGCTTTTGATATATTTCTATATTCGGTAGATCCATCAGGGCCTACGCCGTCATCGATCAAACGATCAAACATCGATCAGAAGCATCTCTTCCGCTCCCACGAGCGGCACGTTCTGTGGTGACTCTCTGCCCGCTGCCTGCTCTGCGGTCACGTCTGCGGTCCGCTCAGGTGGGGCTCTGCGCCGGTGCTCTTCGGTTTAATTAAATCGGTGCGTGTCGCTATCAATGCGCGCCGCTTATCAGTGGGCCACAGACACAGCACAACATCAGAGCAACAGAAATAGCAATGGAAATACCAATAGCAATAATAATCATGGTAAGCATTTATCTTTGGCGCCGAAAGCGACAGTTGGCTCCGGCACTCAGACAGAGCAAGACGCCACAGAGCGAGCTATGAAGTGGAGGATTCTGCTTTTCACACTGATCGCACACTGGGGATGGGTACAGGTCCAATGTCAGGTCGAAGGGGAACAGAGCCACTCCACATCGGTGGCGGGAATGGTGAAGCTCCTCGAGGTGGAGGCACCACACACCGAAATCAATTGACTGTCAATTAAATCCATGATAAGAGCAGTCTACAGTCAAACTCCAACATTGGGAAGGTAACTTTAATTAAATTTGGGAGCTGACTTCATCAACGTCTGAACGTCTGGGTATACCAGTCATTTTAGATGATCATTGTATACTCCGTGTGGTGCCCAGGCTCACGCTTCAGGAGAGTCTCGGCGAAGGGATTCGCGTCTTTGCTGAGCCACTAAAGCCGCTGGTGCAGTCCGAGAAGATTGACTTCAAGCGTCAGGGGTCCAAGCCGTAAGACATATACATTTGCACATACGTATGGTTGCTTTGACTGCTTCTTGGGGCACTTGAGGTGCTCCCCTGGGTCTCACGAATTCCTTCCTCTTTAGGTAATATTCAGTGCGTTCGTTCAGAAAACGATTGTCCTCCACGCATTTCACGGAAAATAAAAACGTTTCAGGAACGATTGCAAGTAAAGATTTCTTTTTTCCAGCTGTTTCACACTTTTATTCGATGCTTCTTTTTCCGGATATAGCTCCGGATATTGCTGTAAATTCTATCATCATCAGAGTATATCCTAATCTTCCATAGTCTACTTATCTTAAAGATATATTGTGAATATAATATAATGTTACAGAGAATTTTGGGTTTTTAGGAAGTACTATGGGAATCTTCCGAATTTTCCAAGTTCGGTCAGGCTGCTGCGACTTTTTTTTTCAAAAAGGAATGAAACTAAGTAATCTATGGAAACCCCAACAGAGTATCGCCACCCCTTTCTGGAAAATTCTTCCTTCTGGCTATGGCAAAAATTTAATATACCACATCTTGATGCTCTATGAGTGCCTATTCCCTGGCCGATAGGTGGGCTGGATAAACATTTGATCCAGCTCGTGTATCCAGCAGGAAAGGACTGCAAAAGAGATGACAAATTTTAGCTGGAGGAATGAAAACCCACAAGAAATACTCACTTGTTTTGGTGCCATCGATGACGGGGCAGGCACCGTGAAGGGTTCGACTGTCCAGATCGTGTGTCTCCCCCCGCATATTGTACCAAAAGAGGACCTTGCCCCGCTCCGAGGGGACCTTAAGCTGTAGATCAGTAAAGGCAGTGGAGCCGCCGTGTTTCACATCGTTCAGCTTCGAGGGAGAGAGAGGTAATCCTTCAGTTATCCTTCAAAAAGAGCTTCGATCAGACTCACGTAGAAGAGGACAGTGGCCATGCGGTCGCCTCTGGCCTTGTTCAGAGAGGAGGTATTAAAGTAGTCGAAGTGGATATCGTAGTGGCCACCGTAGCCGTATTTTATCAGCTGCATGTCCTGACGATCGTTCATTATTAAGCCGGTTAGGTCGTGTATGCGCCTGAAGATACGTTGTATCACTGCCCGGCCCGAGACGTCCATATTATCGTCGGGGAGCCAGGCGCCCAGGGCTGTGCGCCTCTTGCTGGTGGACATCTTATTTCCCTTTCCATCAAACACGACACTGCGTTTCAGAAGCGGCTCAGTAACTCTCTCCACTTCGGCTATTTCCGCGTCGGAGAGAACATTGTGGTAGACCACGATATAAGGATCCAGCGAGAGCTCCTCCATCCGTAGGGGGCCCAGGCGCAGGAAGGGAGTGGTTGTGGTATTGTAGCGACAGTGCAGACGCGAGGGTTTATTTTGGTGCGAGGAGCGGCAGATCTGATTGAATTCCTCGGGAAGAAAGGGCATCAGTTCCCACGAAACAGGGACGTGTCTCGTGTTTCTGTAGAGGGTGAGCAGACGCTCCGAGTGCTCCGCCAGAGCTGGGTGGCCCATCAGTGTCGTTCGAGCGTCCTTCTCCATGTCTGATAATGAATGAAAGATAGATCTTCAGCATAGGAATGTCGGATCATGATCATTTACCCATCTCCACGAGGCAGCGGGCCAGGAGCATGAAGACTTCCCTTGAGGCCAATCCCAGCACATCGTAGACCGAATAATACTCTGGATTTACCAGATCGAAGATGTAGTGAAGCCATTCGTGGGCATTTTCGTACTCCCCCCACTGGAAGAATAGGGTTCCCAGAGAGAGGCAGTCAATGGCTGAAATGCTACTACTGTAGGAGGAACATGGAATGAACGGATGATACAGAGTAATCCTGCTGGAGTTATACTTGTACTGCACGCCATCGATTAGCCCCTGGACAAGATCCGCTGGCTCCACATTATAGGTGAGAATAATCCGATAAATAGCCTCCGTGGCTTCCTCAGTCTCTTCTACTGAAGGAAATTTCGTTGCCTTGTTTTTGAGGATATTAATCTGATCTGAATAGAAAGCGTGGCGATTATATCCATTATTCTTTCGAAGATTTACACTCACCCTGCCCCACAGGCTGTCGCATGAACTTCTCCAAATGCCGCCAGTCCTCATGCATGTGTCGGATGAGTTGGAAACTGTGCAGCGGATTCGATAGGTACTCCTCCTCCCTGCCCTTCGAATCCTCCAGAGGTATTTGCATCGCCTTTGCACATCTGTGGGAGCGCCCAACACCACCCAAGTGATTGAAACGGTTCTCAGTAGTTATCTCGAGTCTCACCTCTGCAGCACGTCGACTTTTTCCTGCAACTCTTCAGCATATTGCACTAGGTTTGAGATCAGCTCCCTGTCCAGCAGGAGCAGCTCCATTCGATCAGCCATTGAGGTCATAAGCTCCTTGGGTGGATAGGAGCTCGTTTCGGTGCTCGTCTGACTCTGACTCTGACCAGCAGCACTCGTGAGGATTAGGAGGACCAGCAGTGGCAGCATTGTAGTGTTGGATGTGATAAGTTACAAAAAGTCATCAAAAGCACAACATATCATCTGAAAAACAGAAAGGGGTTGATATTATTTATATTCCGCAGTTTTCTTAAGTGGTACTAATATATGTATGTATCTCGGGACCAAGTATTTTTCTCAGGGTATTCTTTCGTTGCCTTCTTTACAATTTACCGTTTGTTATTATCCACTGTCTGTCCCATTGCTGTGTAGGTGTTAGTGAGAGAGTGCGCAGGAGAGAGACGACTCGCTCAGAGAGGATCAAAGGGGACAAAATGAAGCAAGCGCGCGTTGAGCGTGTTCCTCTGCAGCAGTGTGTATGGGTTAGAAAGGGAAAGAGCGACATGGTTGTTGGGTAACAGGCAATGATTGTCTTAGAGGAATGGTTTGTCAAATCTCAGAGAGCAGTATTCACTGTTTGAAGATTGCAATGGAAACTGATGTGAATTATAATAGAGTTTTTTCGGTACCTATAAATTTGACTTGGAACTTGGTACACTAGAATTCTAGAAAGTCTCACAAGGAACTGTTTTATTCTTCATAAGCTGTTGATCGTTGCACCTCGGCTGCGGAGCTTAAAGCTTCTTTCGGCTTCGGCTTCGACTTCGGCTTAAAGCGTCAGCGTCGTTGACTTTTTGAGAGCGGCTGATAAGCGATCGGCACGTTGGCCTACGTGTGGGAGGCGGTGGGACGTGCGTCGGCCTGCATAGAAGGCGCGACTGCAGCTGGCGATCGGTGTCGGATTGCGTCTGGAGAACGCACTAGGGCTCTGTATTGCATTGAGACTTCCCGTTTGTTTATGCAGGTAATCGATTTGAAAATGTGTTTGTTGCGTTCCTGTCATACTCCTCTTTATTACATTCCCCGTAAATCAGTGGCATCACAATTCAGTGCTTATCAAGCGTACTTCCAGCTGTGGTTTGATACAGCTACATATTTACATCACTTTTTGACCGCAACGAATGCCCGATGACATGCTATTTATGCATCGATTTTCCATCACCCACTCGCTGGCAAAGCGATACTCACGAAAGATGACTCCCATAATGCGGATGCTGGCACTTGGACTCGGCCTGGCCTCCGTGGCTGAGGGCTGGTACGATGAGACTGTGAAAGACCACACCCACCGCAAGAACTATGTCGTCTCGGAGCAGAGCAGACTGCAGCTTGTGGAGCAGGACTTCGAGCTGGCGGCGAATCTCAACGCATACGCGGAGGAGCTGCAGAAGAAGATCAGTGTGCTGAGGAGGTGAGTTAAGGGGGAGAGTTTCTTCTGGGACTGGTCTTAGATCTAATCTGTGGTCTTAGAGTGGCTGAGAATTGGCGGCGGGCTTTGGACGAGGCAAAGGGCAGGGAGGAGGAGTACCTATCGAGTCCGCTGCACAGTTTCCCGCTCATCCGCACGTTGCACGAGGACTGGGGCCCCGTGGAGAGGCTCATGCAGCAACTCGTGGGGCAAGAGCAGATCGCTGCGTTGGAGCTGATGCGGGAGCATCTTCCTGGGGCGGACGATGTGGCAGAGGCCATGTGGGGAATTTTCCGCATTGTCCACACGCATAATCTCGAACCGAAGGATGTGGCCGAGGGAGTCCTGGATGGCATCCAGTACAGGTGGGTACCGCTGAGAGATCCTGTATGCAGATTGTTGATATTCCTCGCTCTTAAAGGGGTCGGCTCTCTGCTTTGGACTGCCAGGCGCTGGGGAAGTTCTACTTCCACGTAGCCGACTACCAGACAGCCATCAAGTGGCTGACCCTGTCCCAAGATCTGATGGAGGAGCAACCTCTGGAGTACTACGAGGAGCTGGGGGCCACGAGCAGTGGCATTACCCTTCTGCTGGCCCGCTGCCTGGTGGCCTTAGACAGAATCGACGAGGCACAGATTCTTCTGAGGGGGGACAAGACGTTCGGGGACAGGGCCTACCACATCGTATCGCACTTCCAGGAGCATCCACCGCAGCAATCCATCAACATTGGGAGCAGGGCCTTCACAGAGAAATTTAACCGCCTCTGCAGTTCCATGAGCAGACGGAAGACGGACGGATCCGCAGCCCACTCGAAGCCTTCGCGCCTGCATTGTCGCTACAATGCCACAACCACAGCCTTCCTGCGACTGGCCCCCCTACGGATGGAGGAGCTCTCCTTGGACCCCTACATCGTGCTGTACCACAATGTCCTGAGCGACGAAGAGATGGCGAAGCTGGAAAACATGAGCACCCCTCTGCTACACCGCGCGCGCGTCTTCGATAAGGAGACAAAAAAGCCCAAAATCTCACCCGTCCGCTCCGCCGATGAAGTCGGGATCCCGAACCCCAAGTTGGTGACAGAGGATATACAGCTGGTGGAGTGCATTCAGAAACGAATGACGGATCTCACGGGCCTCGTGCTAGCGAGCATGAGACGTATTCAATTTCTAAAGTACGGCTTTGGCGGGATCTACGTGCCCCACCACGACTTCTTCAGCGTGCACACAGAGACCTCCCGTCTCCATGGTGATCGCATTGCCACCGTGATCTTCTACGTGGGTACTCCCAGTGGAATCCAAAGAATTTCGACTCATTTCTCTAGATTATGTTTGCACAGCTGAACGATGTGGAGCATGGGGGGGCCACTGCCTTCCCCAATTTGGATCTGGTGGTGCCCACGGAGCGGGGCGCAGTCCTCTTCTGGCACAACATGGATGGCGAGACATACGACCTTGACTATCGCACCCTCCACGGCGCCTGTCCCGTTATCGTTGGCACTAAAATGGGTGAGTCGGGAGGATGTATCTGTATACTCGCGTAGATAGTATGTCGACATATAACTATTATTTTTTCCGTACAGTGATGGCGCGCTGGATATACGAGTGGGATCAGATGTTTGTGAAGTCTACCTACCATCCACCTCGGCAGAAGGACTATAGGCAATTTAATTAAGACTTCAGCTGTTGAATAGCGCACGGGTGCAGCGACTCAAGTACTGACTCGCTGATAATATTTTTGAAGAGCGGCGCTCTGGGAAATCTTCTCTTAGCTGTTAAGAGTAATATATCCTCTAAGTGAGGGTAATTTGAGTGGGAACAGAGGATTAAAACACTTGCTTTGAAGCTAAGATCCCAACAAGACAAAGATTCAATTACGTGCTTGTACATAGCCCACAAAAATTTGTTGAAAATTGGACCACTATATCATAGAGTATTGATGGTAGGCACAAAGGTTGCTGATAAAACCAGAGCTTTCAAAGTTCTTTCAAATCGCAGCATCACGGCTTCGCTTTGGGCTACTGTGTGCGCGAGGCCATAAAAAAGATCAAATTTATCCGAGATGAGGTAGAATTGGATTAAAATCATTGGAATGTATTAGAAACAGGAACAGATTAGATACAGGCACTAAAGAACAATGACATTTAAAAGGGATAAGTCATAAATTCCACAGTTCTGGCATTGTCCAAAATTATTCGGCGGGAGTGTTACTCCTTTCAAGTGATTTTAAACAAACACTTCCTCACATTTGGTGGCCATGCGAATAGGCTAATCCATTTTTCACCTTCTTCCCAAAAACCCACAATTTTGTAATCGAGATTGTATGAACAATATTCAAATATACTGTACAAAATGTAAACATAATCAAGTATGCTTTGATCTATTTGTGTATATGTGCTACGTGTTTCGTGACTGCGAAGTAAATAATTAAGAACAGCAATTTGTTGAACTTTTGCGCAAGGAAAACTTTTTTGACTGTCGACTGTAGGAACGAACAGGAAGAACAGACGAAAAAATCAAAGATTACGAAAATGTGCGTGTGAGCACGTTGGTTGGCCCCACTCCCACTCCCGTACCACGCATTACTTCTTATCGAAGTCACAAAGGTGTCCGACACCTGATAGATAGATTCTATCTTTTGAAACAAATCTAATGACAAATCTTATGTGCTCTAGTTCCATTTAAAATGACCAAAAGCCTATGTATTTATTTTAATCTTCAATAGTCTGCTAGACATGATACACTTTTAATGGAATTTGGAAGAATTTTTTCATAAAGAATATATTGTTACAGAGAATATTGGATTTTCAGGAAGTACTATGGGAATCCTCCGAATTTTCCAAGTTCGGTCAGGTTGCTGGGACTGTTCGTTTCAAAAAAGAATGAAACTAAGTAATCTATGGAAACCCCAACAGAGTATCGCCACCCCTTTCTGGAAAACTCTTCCTTCTGGCTATGGCAAAAATTTAATATACCACATCTTGATGCTCTATGAGTGTTTATTCCCTGGCCGATAGGTGGGCTGGATAAACATTTGATCCAGCTCGTGTATCCAGCAGGAAAGGACTGCAAAAGAGATGACACATTTTAGCTGGAGGAATGAAAGCCGACAAGAAATACTCACTTGTTTTGGTGCCATCGATGACGGGGCAGGCACCGTGAAGGGTTCGACTGTCCAGATCGTGTGTCTCCCCCCGCATATTGTACCAAAAGAGGACCTTGCCCCGCTCCGAGGGGACCTTAAGCTGTAGATCGGTAAAGGCAGTGGAGCCGCCGTGTTTCACATCGTTCAGCTTCGAGGGAGAGAGAGGTAATCCTTCAGTTATCCTTCAAAAAGAGCTTCGATCAGACTCACGTAGAAGATGACAGTGGCCATGCGGTCGCCTCTGGCCTTGGTGATCGGAGAGGAGGTATTAAAGTAGTCGAAGTGGATATCGTAGTGGCCACCGTAGCCGTATTTTATCAGCTGCATGTCCTGACGATCGTTCATTATTAAGCCGGTTAGGTCGTGTATGCGCCTGAAGATACGTTGTATCACTGACCGGCCCGAGACGTCCATATTATCGTCGGGGAGCCAGGCGCCCAGGGCTGAGCGCTTCTTGCTGGTGGACATCTTATTTCCCTTTCCATCAAACACGACACTGCGTTTCAGAAGCGGCTCAGTAACTCTCTCCACTTCGGCTATTTCCGCGTCGGAGAGAACATTGTGGTAGACCACGATATAAGGATCCAGCGAGAGCTCCTCCATCCGTAGGGGGCCCAGGCGCAGGAAGGGAGTGGTTGTGGTATTGTAGCGACAGTGCAGACGCGAGGGTTTATTTTGGTGCGAGGAGCGGCAGATCTGATTGAATTCCTCGGGAAGAAAGGGCATCAGTTCCCACGAAACAGGGACGTGTCTCGTGTTTCTGTAGAGGGTGAGCAGACGCTCCGAGTGCTCCGCCAGAGCTGGGTGGCCCATCAGTGTCGTTCGAGCGTCCTTCTCCATGTCTGATAATGAATGAGAGATAGATCTTCAGCAGAGGAATGTCGGATCATGATCACTCACCCATCTCCACTAGGCAGCGGGCCAGGAGCATTAAGACTTCACTTGAGGCCAATCCCAGCACATCGTAGACCGAATAATACTCTGGATTTATCAGGTCCAAGGAGTAGGCTAACAGTTCTGCAGCCTTGCCGTACTCGCCCCACTGGAAGAATAGGCTTCCAAGAGAGAAGCAATCTATGACTGAAATGCTACTGCTGCAGAAGGATTTTGGAATAAACGGCTGAAGTAGAGTAAGCCTGCTGGAGACCTACTTGTACTGCACGCCATCGATTAGCCCCTGGACAAGATCCGCTGGCTCCACATTATAGGTGAGAATAATCCGATAAATAGCCTCCGTGGCATCCTCAGTCTCTTCTACTGAAGGAAATTTTGTTGCCTTGTTTTTGAGGATATTAATCTGATCTGAATAGAAAGCGTGGCGATTATATCCATTATTCTTTCGTAGATGTGCACTCACCCTGCCCCACAGGCTGTCGCATGAACTTCTCCAAATGCCGCCAGTCCTCATGCATGTGTCGGATGAGTTGGAAACTGTGCAGCGGATTCGATAGGTACTCCTCCTCCCTGCCCTTCGAAGCCTCGAGAGGTATCCGCATCGCCTTTGCACATCTGTGAGAGCACCCAACCCCACCCAAGCGATTGAAACGAGGGTCGGATCCCGTTATCTCGAGTCTCACCTCTGCAGAACGTCGACTTTTTCCTGCAACTCTTCAGCATATTGCACGAGGTTTGAGATCAGCTCCCTGTCCAGCAGGAGCAGCTCCATTCGGTCTGCCATTGAGGTCATAAACTCCTTGGGTGGATAGGAGCTAGTTTCCGTGCTCGTCTGACTCTGACTCTGACCAGCAGCACTCGTAAGGATTATGAGGATCAGGAGTGGCAGCATTGTAGTGTTGAATGTGATAAGTTACAAACAGTCATCAAAAGCACAACATATCATCTGGAAAGCAGAAAATACCTTTTATTTTGTGCTATTTCGTTTGTTTAAAAAGTGAAGGCCGACTTGAACGTATCGTTTGAATGGAAATAATAAGGTGTTTAATTAGTGAGCTTCGAATGCTGTGAACCAAAGCCAACGGTGGCTGAAGTAAATCGGAGTAATGATTATTAGCTGATTTATCGCCTTTTTTGTTGGAACTTCGGGAAAATCAAATGGAGGAATACATTTCTACACCCTAAGACACCTTTCCATTTATCCCACATATGTCCCTTGCATCCCCTCCTCAAAATCATCATACCCCTCTCTAGACACGCACCACACACCGAACACATCGAAGAACTCGTGCAACTCATTTTGGCGTACATTTGCAATAAATTTTGCCGCCTGTTGACAAGCCGCAAAGTATCCTTTAAACTGGCTAAGCCCGTGTCTCCTTCTTTTTGCCGTGCATCCTTTTGCTGGAGGAGGAGGAGGATTCTACATTCTAGATGGCAAAAAGGAACACCAGCCTGGCAAACGCGATTTTTATCGCAATTCAATAGAGTTTCCGTTACATTACGCTGCTCCGATGTCCTTCGTCCTCCGTTTTGTATCCCATGTCGTGGTCCTGGTCCTGGTCCTGGCCCTGGTCCTTTGTCTAGCTGCGGAACTAACAGCGCCACATTTTGTATCCGTGCGACGTGTCAACGTGTATTGCTTCCGTTTCTCCTGCTTCTTCCCCTTTCTCTTCCTGCTTTTGTACTTTTGTGTGTTATTGCCTCTCGTTTGTGCACCTTGTGGCACGAAAACAAGAATGTTATTGAAATTTTATGTTGTCTGCGATTTCTTTTCGCTTTTCGCTGGGTTTTCTGGATTTACATTTCCCTGGCAGCTGATTTATGGCCTGACGTGTGCTCCTTAGGGGTAGGATGTGGTGACGGGGAGACAGGGGCAGGACCTGCTCCTCAAAGGATGGTCCCATAATTAGCCAGCCGCAGATAATCCTCCCATCCCACTCCATCTCCCAATCAGAAATGGAAAAGGGGTTGGCTTTTTGGAAAACTTTGCGCCTTTTACTTTTATTTTTGTTTCAGCTTTCAGCTTCCGCGGAAATTGAATTACGGGCCTTTGCTCCGCTCTGAAATGTCAATCTTTGAGGTAGAGAGAGAGAGGCAAAGAGAGAGGGTTGTGTCGCAGAAGAGGCAGAAGTCACCTTGAGTGGAGGATTCCTCTCATTAGGATTCCGTTTCTGGATGCTTCGCTTGTTTACCTTGAAATTAAAAATGCGAAAGGAGATTCCTTGAAGATGCCTTCGCTTGAAGGAACCATCTCAGCCAGAAGCCTCGTGCAGAGGCAGATTCCAGTGAATTATTTATGGCACTTGCTCCCTCCCTTGTGGCCCCGCCGAAAGCCGAACGGGAGACACAGAAACAGATTACAAGATTAAATTATTGTAACAAGGGTATTACGCAACTACTTTGCATAATTTACCACAAAAAAAAATGGAGGAAAACTGTGGAGAAAAAGTCAAGGGGCGCAGAAATAAAAAAAACATTCATCTTGGCAGCAAAGGAAGTCCCAAGGACTTCTTGGGAGATAAAATAAAACACTAGGTAGGACTCTCTCCTCTCCTCTCATCCTTTTAGTAGGTGACAGTCGAGGGCCTTCCAGTATCCTTCCTGTAGGTCCCCCGAGGCGTATACGTAACGATTCGGTGTTTACAGCAATTTGTCACTTTTTGGTAACCTGCTGCCGCTCCTCAAGGACCTGCTGCCAAAAAGGAAGAAGGGGAAGACTGCAATCCAGACGACTCTGCCACAGCCACAGCCACAGGAATGCCTAATTTGCATTTTAATTTAATTTTTTCCATACCGCGAAATGTCAACAGACAGGGGACTCTCAAGACACAGGACACAGGACTCCTCAGGACTCAAGGCTCGAGTCACTTGCAGACATCTACTTCGAATCAGGCCAGACGGTGGCTGTGGCTGTGGCACCCCCCTCAAAGGAAAAGGAGTTCGTTTTTGTTTGTCTTTCTGTCTTTTTCTTGGCGCACTTTTAATTGAGCCCCGCATATGCATGAGGCACGGGACACGGGGCATGGCCATGAGGCACAAAGGCATGAGGCCGTGGCGCAACTCAATTAAAGCGATTGCCACGTCGCGTCGCATCGCTTTGAACTTCAACCTCCACTTGAAGGCGATTCTTGCCTCAAGGAACAATCTGATCCGGCAAAAATCAATGCCATCGATTGTCCGCCCATAAAACTCTATGCGACATCGAATTATGGGAATCATAAAATTCGAGGCGATGCAGAAAGACAGAGAAAGAGAGAAAGGGGAAAGGGAGAAAAGAGGTTGAAACTCGTGCTGCAGCTGCGGTAATCCGATACATTGCACGGCTGCCGCCGGCTGGGGGGATTCACTGGGGAAATAAATAGAGCCCAAATAAATAAAGTCTTTTTTCATTAGTATTTCATAGAATTAATACTAATAATTCCATTTACAAAATAAAATTAGTGCTTATACTTTCACAAATAAATACATAAGTTTTCCGTCTTCAATTAAAGATACGATAGCTGCGACGTAAGCACGCGAATGGCAAAATAAGCTGGCAGATGGGCAACCTCCTTCCAGGTATCGTCGTGCAACTCTAGCAAATTCGACAACGACCCCGTCATCCAAGCAATGACTGTCAAATACTGGAAAAAGTGAGTTGTAAATTATACAGATATAGAGATCTAAAAATTTGAATCTTTCATAGATTTATTGGAAATATTAACCTACGAACATTTTAGGTAAGTATAAAATGAAACGAAAAAACATTTAAGAATGTTTTCCCTGGGTGTTGTGTCTGCCCTTCCTTTTCCATTTGGAGCTTGTAAATTTTCACAGAAATTGTCAGGGGCAACCAATCGTGCAACCGTTATTACCTGTTCAGGGCTCCCTTTTGGCACTCCCTGCTCTTCTCCTCCCTCTCTTTCTCTGTGTCCCTTTGTCTCTTGCTGGTGGACACCGACACGGACGTGTTGCCATTGCGGTTGCACTCCGTTTCCGTCTGCGTTACGGCTCATAATTCTTTAGATTTATGAAGTGTAACCGAAGAAGAGTAGAGCAGATATGTCTGTCGCCTGGCGAGACTCCAGGAAAGTAGGACCTTCAAGGGGCTATGCTCTGTTTGGACGAAGAGCCATAGCCAAAGTGCTGCATTGAGGAGAATTCTAATCTGCTCCTCCTCTTTTCTGATCGAGTTCAACCTCCTTTTGGAGCTACATTTCCCCTGTATACCTACCCCATCGTTACGGCCACCTTCAGCCTAATTTTCAGCCTCATCTTCCTGCCACATCTTGTGTCACGTGACGACACTCACCTAATTTGAGAGCAACAGCACTTAATCCAATCCACGACGCCACGAAGCACAATGGGGATAAATACCTTTGTGGCGGTTAACCATCGCCCCTTGCCAACCCACCCACCCCCTCCGGTTCTTGTGTAATCCGTGGCACTTGGCACGCTCCCTAACTGCCACTTGAGGCAGATTGCTTGCTACCAAGCAATGCTAGACTGTGGCACGAACTGAAGCTCTTCTTCGCTTATTACCTGGCGAGAGGAGTTCCCTCCCATCCCTGAAGGTCGCTTATCTCTCTCTCCAGATTGTTAATGTATTAATTTGAATTCCTTATGAGAAGGGGCAGAGTGGGAGGCAAGAGCAGGGCAGGACTCTTCCTCTTCTCCTCTACCGTCTGGAAAATATGTTTGACGGAGCAAATTTAGTGGAAAATTGCCGCATGTCATTGGGCAAATACTCGCACGGGTCTGGGGGGCTGATGCAAGTGAAAGTACTACGTGACTGCCATTTGCAAAAGTCCTATGAAAACAGGGAAACCCCTGTTTCACGGAAGGAATTCCAGGGACAAATTGGCCAACTCCTGGCGGAACTTCCCTCAAGGAGTGCCCCGGAAAATTTAAAAAACAAATCACACCTCCAAGGACCAAGCACCAGCCGCAAGACAAATTTCCGGGGCCAAAAAACCTTCCACACAGACGTAGGAAGTGCACACAAAGGACACACACGTATGGGAGTCCTGAAGTCCCGCCGGTAATGGAGTGGACTTTATTTGCGCTCCTTGTTTGTTGCTGGACATGCTTCGATGCTTCGAATGGTACCACCCTCTATCCTCTACCACCTTTTGTGGCACACTCCGACATGCGAAATGGGACATGGGACGAGCGGCGCATTTGTCAGCCACTGCATGTAGAGTCCTTGCCCCTTCCTCTTGCCCCTGGGCTCCTGTGGGCAGCATTCGAATTGGAATTCAAAGCAATCGAAGCAATCATTTCACGAATGTCAGATGTTTTTGTGTTTATCGAAGCAGCATTCCATTCCTTTCGTTTCGTTTCATTTGGTTTTACTTTCCAGCTAGAATAAAATTATAGAAAAAAATATACAAAAATATATACGAGGTATGATGGAATACTGGCTCCAATTGGTCAACGAACAGGCGCTGAAACTCCTGCCGGAGGTGGAGGCGCAGAAGCAGGAGCTGGAGCAGGAGCAGGAGACGACATTTATCTCTGTTTTTAGCCACCAGGGTTCCCCCATTATTCCTCCTTTGGTAAGAGATGCCAGAGAGTATTTGAAAACCCATTCTGAATAATCCTCAAACCATCCACAGATGACGCCCCAGCGACGGCGGGAGATGCAGAATCATCGCTCCACCGCCCTGGCCATCGAGGGGTATCTGAAGGAGAAAAATGGACGCAAATCCAAGGTTCGCTCTCTGCGGGCACCCGAAATGAAAAAAGAAGCTCCCCCTCTATTTGTAGTAGGACGCTTCCCGCAGCAGCTGCAGCGCTCTGAGACGTTGATCTACGACAATGGCCTCAACAGGATCATCAAACCCCCGCCACGGACTCCCCCCTCACCGCCCTTGGTCATCCGCATGTCGTCTTCCGTGCTGATCGAGGACCCTCCTCTGATGGCCGTCCAGCGGGCGGCGGTGCAGCTGTGCGCCCCGCTATTCGCGAAGCCCAACAAAAGCCTCGTCGCCCGTGCCACGCCTCCTGCGAAGCCCCTGATCGTTGGCCCCCCCAGAGCCATGTCGAAGCTGAAAGAGCAGGAACTGGAGGAGGAGAGGAAGGAGAAGTGGCGGAGGGAGAGGGAGAAGCAGCAGAACCTAAGCCTGGAGCACAAGCACACGATGAAACTCATCCAAGTGGCCAAGGATCTGCCCTGGGGTGTCCTCCAGATAGCGCCTCTGCTGCGCTCCAACACGCATCCCGTTCTCCGGAGGATGCCACACCGCCACACGGAGGCCAACTTCCACACGATGCCGCACCGCCACACAGAGTCCAGTCTCCAGCGGAAGCACTCGGAAACAGAGTCCAGTCTCCAGCTACACCCACAACTGTGGAAGCGGGAGAACACCATCGTCTACAGCTGTCCTAATTCTCCAAGGAGAAACCGTTTTCCGACAACGAAAAACCAGGAAAAGGAGACTCAAGAAGAGGCAAAGAAAGGACCAGAAAAAGGGGCGAAAGAAGAGCCCAAACAGCGGAAGCAGAGCCTGGAGAAGAAACCCAAGTCCAAAGGGAGATTCTCTTTTTCTCCGAGACGCCCTGCCCCACCCCACAATGTCTCCTGGAGCGGCCACAACTTTGCTTCATCGATGAGTAGCGTCACGCAGCGCAGGCGCAGCTACGACCCACAGGCCTCCCTCATGCGGGACGCTAAGCAAAAGGTGGCGGGAAGGCAGCTTCCACTCAGTCCGAGGCAGTCCGCTGCCTTTGATAGGGGAAGGGCATCGACGACTACTCATCCTCCCTCGAATACTCCCAAGGAAACGCTGTCTGCCCTGACGATCCATCAAGCGGAGGCGGAGGAGCAGCGCCAGCGTTTCCTGGCACTCGTCTCCAAGCAGGCGGAGGAGCAGCAGCGCCTCCAAGCGCAGTTCGAGGCCCAGCAGCAGATCCTCATCGATCAGATGCTCGGCGAAGTAAAGAAGCTATCAAGCCCTGCTGCCGACTAATCCGACAATCTATTCTTATTCCTAATGTCTCTTCTACCTGTGCATGTGCGAAAAGCTGCTAGTAAAGCCATCAGACAGCATCGGACAGCGTCATAAATTCATCTAATCCGTTGCTAATCTCCAACGGATGGGGCATGGGGGAGCTTCGCCAAATATAGCGGTGGGGCATCTCTAATTGCGCCCAATGTCTGCTGCTGCTCCGCTCAGCTCTGCTCTTGCCACACAAGTTGCCACACATCGCGGAGCAGCCGCCACCTGCCTTAACGTCTCACTCGCTGATGTCTCTATAGGACGTTGCGATGTCTCCTCTCCTGAATTTTCGCTTGCCTTGCCACATCGTTTCACTCGTTTCACGCCCATCACTTGCCGGCCTGTTATTAAGTGTAAGAAATTATAATTTCATAAATTGTTATGCTTTATTTAGAGTGCGGAGCGGAGCGGATCGTATACCCCGATCCTCCTCTAGCGCTGCGTGTGGCACATCGTGGCTCGTGTGATTTGCTCGCTTCGGAAGCTGCTGGCGGCGGGCGATATTGAGACTTAAGTGGACACACGAGTAATTAAAAGCACTTAAGAGTCGCCGACTCCGCACAGAGACGGAGATAGAGGTTGCCCCACTGCCGGCAGAGATATAGTACGAGACAGAGATATGTTATAGAGGCAGACAGACGAGGTGCAGATTCTGCAGTGGGATGTATTCTGTGAACATTGGATGTTGGCCAAGTTTCCCAGCAATTGGCAGAGAAAGAGACTAAGATCTCAGACGATGCTTCTGTCGATCAGGGAATGTTCGACGGGGGATCCTTCTGCATAAAGTGACCTCATTTTCCATTAAAGAAAGATTAAATGTGGGAGAGGAAGTCGCAAATTAAGTTAGAAATAGCCTCATAGCGGATTAAAGTCAATAGAAAGAACTTATACGATGACTAAGGACTTCCAGATGGTACTAAGAAGGGCCAATGAATACTCGGGGATAAACTACGCATAACTCCCCAAATGTCTTTTGTAACTCCAATAAGTTATATTGCAGATGGCAATGAATAGATCAGGCAAGTATTATAAGAGTTAAGTGGGGATGCGTCTGCCCCAAAACTCACCTCCAGTCTTTAAAGAACTTTCCAGAGTGGAGGTAGAGATGGGGACTCCTCCATTCGAGTGTCGCAAATGAAGTTTGGAAATAGTTGCCGGGCCTAATCTCTTGTTTTTTCACTTGGCTAATCACACAAAAAAACAGCAGCAGAGCAGAGTAGGCAAAAATGCCATGGAATGTGTCTACGAGTATAAATATTCGCGGCTCCACTCCATACCCACGGGGTGGGGCCATGGGATGAGAGTCTTATTAAATGAAGTGCACATGAAACGGGCATTCGAACGGATTTCCATGACTAGAATAAACATAATCAAAGTAATAACTCCTAACCCTCTCCACTGCCCCTGCCCCTGCCCCACCTCGTCCTCCTCCTCCCACCCCATCCTTCATTCCACGGAAAACATGTGAAATTAATCTTGTTTATGTTTGTGGGAGGAAAAGGAAAAGCGAACGCCAGAGAAAAGCAAGAAAGTTTTCATGAAAGTTTTCTTCGGTTGCGTTGCCTTTTTGCACACAAGTTTTCCTCTCGAACGAAAGGAGATGGAAAGGGGGACGGGTAGAGAGGGGGTGAGAAGAACTTTTTGGAGTGAAAATAAATAAAATCGAATGATTTCACTTTTGTTTCGGGGCACGTAAATAGTTTCTGCTACTTGCCACTTGCCACTGGATAGAAAAAACCATTCAAGTGATGAAAATTCGAAAATTTAATTAAAATATTTTTGCGAGACGTTTAAAAACGCCAGAAAACCGCTCGCATGAAAGCGGCATACATATGTAAATATCAGGCATTTATAAACGGTAAAAAAAACGCTCGAACGTCCCGCACTTGAGTGTATAGGTTTAAGACGTTTAAAAACGCTTTAAACCCATTCGCTCTAAAATCACCTTTGTATGGTAGTAGGCGTTTAAAATCGCCAAGAAAACGCATGCTCGTAACACACATATGTAAATGGGGTTTTAAGAGTAGACAGGGGACAGGGGTGTTTGCTCTTATGTGGGTTCCGAGACATAGGGCTGTAGGTGTGTAGACAACCCCCTTGTACCACCCTTGTATCCCGCTCGTATTTCTGTATCGTCGCGGGGCGGCTGTGGCATAATCAGCTTATTCCTGCAACATATTCGTGCGAGTAAGTGAAAAGTTCTGTCAACAAAAAATCGAAATCACGAGCGAGCGAGAAATTTGTTTACCGTTTAAATTCGATTTTGATCCTATTTATCCAGTAAATTGCAGCAATTGAAAGGATTTGCACAGAGCCAACATTCGAACACCGAAAAAGGACGCATCGAAGGCGGCATCATCATCGTCCTGGCGTTGTTTGATTTTCAAATTACCTTTTTCATGGTTCTGGAGGAAGGTCCTAGAGAGTGAATCATGTCGAATGGAGTGATGTGTGATGTGCGATTTGCGGCTGAGGGTTTGGGCATTTGTTAAAGCTTAACCATAGGATCTCTAGCTTTAACAGATACATTCGTGCCCCCTCCTATCCCCTGGGTATCTATCCTCATTCCCATTCCCTTCCCCCTGGAAGAGGCCCATTCCCCTGGAAGGGGGCAAAGACATACGAAAGACAGAAGATATTGAATTTCAATCGTAGCTGCGCTGCAGCTGCAGGAAATCACTTCCTGGCGACAAAGTAGACGACGGGAAATGGAAATCAGCAGCAGCCAGGAGGGGGACAGGAGGACAGCAAGGAACAAGGATGCTCGGACCAAAGAAATCCCCAAAGAAAGTGCGGGTCAAAGAAAATAAAACTTTATGCAAATGCCGCCACTTTGGCCGTAAAATGAAATAGTCCCCCCGGTCTCGGAATTATACCTTGATGCCTGATGAGGTCCCGGTCCCAGCCAATTGTCCTGTGCCATGAATTGAAACAAAGGGACTTCCCACTTCCCTCCTTCCGTGGTATAGTTTGGGAACCCGTGCAGGTGACTTTAACTTTAACTTGGGGAAAACTTTTGCATTTTCCAGCCAACAGAATTTACCTACATTTCGCTTTGGGGAATCGAAACTTTTTCCCTGCTCCTGCCTCTCACTCCGACTCCGCTGCTGTTTCTGCTTCTATGTCTGTCTCTCTGCGACAATGAAATGTCCGACGAAGTCCGACTTCATTCCGGAAGTTGTTACGGACACGTTGTCCGCCGTTTGGCGTCGTTCTCCGGGTCTGCCGTTTGTCCGCTGCGGATGCAGATTTTTGGCAACTCGCCTGCCGCCTCGCCTCGCCTCATTATTAATATTATTATTATAATGCTCCTTATTTTAGGGCATGCACCATTTTTGCACCGGAAACGGATGCTGTTATTAATTCACATATCCGTGTTGCGGGTGCAAGTGTGTGTGTGTGTGTGTGTGTGTGGACAGCAGCAGGGTCTATCCCATCATCAGGTATCCCTGCTTTTTGGTTTCCACTTCTTTCTTTCATTCGTTTCTTATTTCCTAATTAAATTTCCGCACTTTATTTTGTGCCACTCGCTCTTTTTTCTTTTTCCATCTCTCATTCCCTGTGCCCATGCTCTTTCTTTTCCTGCTGCTGTCTTAATTGTGTTTGTGCTACTCTATTTCATCCAGTCACACAGATACACAGCGACACACAGACACACTCGAAGCGACTCGAAGAGAACTCATTTATGCCACACAGCAGCTATCCTTCCCATCCTCGCATCTTCGAGGAGTCTCTGGCTCTGAGACTCTCTGGCTCTGAGACTCTGAGGTGGTGCCGTGGCTCTCTGTTTGCGCTAAAATAATTGAATTAATAATTGCTGCGTGTGGTTTTCATGCTTTTCCAGCTAAGAAAAACCCCCAGCTGAAGCAAAGTGCTTAAGCTCCAAGAGTCGTGTGCAACTTTTATCTTCTGGCGCTGCTCCTGCCACTCCTGCTACACACAAACTTGCTTCAGGATGCCTTTACTTACTCACTGATTTAATAAATTAACGTTAATTAGCTGTTGTGGTCGATGGCAGCAGCAGCACAAGCAGCGGCAGGAGAGGGTGTGGCATGCCTCTTTGGGTTAGCTGAAAAGACAATAATGCCAGTAAAATCCATGCCCCAGCGAAACTTTCTCTCCGTCGGAACGTGATTTTCGCGCTTCTGCCAAGATTTAGCCCCGACTTTCGATATGTGAATTATGAGGCAACCATCGAGGGGGGCATGACGGTGTGCTATATGCCACAACCGAACCGAACCAAACCGATAATTCATAAATGTAAATGGATTTCCTTTCATTTGCGGGGGGGTTGGGGTTCTGGCTGTTTGCTTATGCCATTTTAATTAGCGAAAATGAGTGGCCAAAGATCTCTGGGAAAAAGGGATTCATTTCGTGAACGAAGAATCATGCAGGAAGAGAACAGCAGGAAGAACAGGAACAGGAAGCAGTCAAGAGAGCAACCAAAAGATAGAGCTAAATAGGGGCAGGAGCAGAGGCAGAGTGTGTGTGCCACAAATGAATTCATTTCAATCTTTGAGCTCGAGTTTCAGTGGCACAAAGAATCCAATTAAAGTCAGAAATAGACTCCCAGAGTCAAGGCTCTGCCGCAGGCTCCCAAATGCAATTGCAGAAGAGGTCAAAGAGTGTTGGCCAGTCAAGGAAGTGGCCAAAAGTGGACAAAACTTGAGCTTGAGCTTGAGACATTCCATTCCCAGGCACACACACGGACACGGACACATGCTAAAAGGGAGCCATATACCCTGGGGCTGTAGCTAAGGAGAAGTCCAGGCTGTCGAGCATTTAAATTGAAATTAACATCCTGTTGGCTGTTGGGTACTGGCTGCTCCTCCACATATTCCAGGGCAGCAGGGTAGCAGAGTAGCAGGAGGAGCGCTGTATGCTCATTATTGTGGCCAGAACCCAGAACCAGTCGAAAGTCAAAGTCAAAGACGGAAGACGTACGAAAAAAAATAAGAAGAAGCCAAAAAGAAGAAAAGTTCTGCCCAACAAGTGTTGGCCACAAAAGCAAGCGGCAGGGCGGCAGGACAGCAGGCAGCCAAAGGAAAGTGTCAGGCAAACATCTGACTGAACAAACACATACTGCCTGACACACAGATACACCACACACATGCAGGCACAGATACAGGCGTAATTAAGAGGCCATTGTTATTTCGCTGACAAAAGTGAAAGATGCCGCCTGATGGATAACCCACGTTGCCTGTCTCCGCTGTCTCTGCTCTCTCTCTCTCTCTTTGCTTTGCTGCTGTCGCTGCCTTTGCCTGTTGACACTTCAAAAGTGTGAATGTATCTGCGTGTGTATGAGTATCTGTGTGTGCTCTTTGATGTAATCTGCCTTTGCCTCTCTGTTTCTCCGCCTCAATCATCGTCTAACTTGACACATTATTCCCAATCTTGCAATTATTCTTACCTCAGCCTTTGACGACAGCAATTAAAAGGCTCACACACACACATATCCTTTAAAGCGCTCTGGCTTGGATGTATGTGCATAAATATTTAATGTGTTTGCCTTGTTAGTGGCCTGGCTCTCTGCGTCGGTGGCGGAGGAGGAGGAGGAGGAGGGAGAGCCCCGCGCGCTATCACTTTATTCTGCGGAAGGATTAAATTAATGCCAAACGTGTGCGATACACCACTCCCTCCCCGCCTCCTGTAAACACCCCTCTCAGTCTCAGGCTAAAGCACAGTGTGGTTGTTGTTTTAGGTGGCACAAAGAGAGTGTGGCAGTGGCAGTGTGGCAGGGTCTGTTGGCTGGGGCATACGCAAACAGATAGACATGTGTGTGTGGAAACCGCTACTTACACTACTTACTAGTTAGCTAATCAAATTAGTTTTATTAACACGTACCACACAACAACAACAACAACAACAAGTACTGGAGTAAACACACAGATACATATATGGACGTAAACATGTGGGCATATGGGTGAGTGCTTTACGTGTTAATTGGATGTTAAATTGTAACTGTTAGAGTCCTGAGCAGATGGGGAGACGACGCGTCGCAACGTCACTAAAAACTGTTGCCTACATTTCAGGGCATTTCGAAAGGATATTAAGGGTAGGAGAAAGTGTGTCTTTGAAGTGTTTTCATGAAAGGATTGAGCTTTCGAAGATTGGAATTGGAGTTATCGAGTATTATTCACACTTTTTTGGAGAATAATTTCACCCTTTCCAACATTCTTGGGGGGTATTCATAGATTGAGTCACCGAATGTGTACCGGATGTACATATGTTCATGTAAATGTATGGTGGATTAAACTCTATAGAGAATTTTAATAGCCGATTTCAGCTAGTGAAGGCAAGGGACTTATATAAGTCTTATATTCCAAGTTAATATTCAGAAGAAGCAGAAACTCCCCGCCGCACCCCTGGATGACCAACGAACGTGTGGCATGTGGGATGACTCTTCTGGCAAACAAATTGCCAGTTAATTAGGGGCATCGCTGACATCAGCACAACCCCAAAAATCAGAGACGGACGCTTCTTCAATTACACGACGCGACACGACGAGTGACCACAAGAGCACACCATAATTAATGTTAATAAATAATAAATTTACATAGAAAAGCGCTACCCCCAGCCGCCCCAACCGCCCCTTCCCCCCAAAACAGAAAAACATGTGAGACGTAATCCGAGATTCCAGGCAGAGAGCGGATGCCGCAGCGGCATACAAATCTCCATAATTAAAGGCCTCCCTCGGAGAAAGAGGCAATGCCCGATGCCAGGACTGCGATAGCACATGCAAAAGAGAAAGCGAAAACTTTCCTTCTTTTGCGGCGGCAAAACCGTTTAATTAACTTGTTTTGTTCCCCGTCTGAAGCACTCGACCGCTCTGCCATTCGACCATTCGACCATTCGATTCATATGCGAAGCAGAGTCCTTCCAATTACCAGGAAGGACACGCAGAAGAAATCGAAAGTGTGCGGGTCATAAATTGTGTGGCTAACCCCACAATCCGAATCAGATATGGCTCGTACTTGGACTTCGAATGGCCGCAAATTGCATTAACCCCAGGCCGACCCACACATTTCTGGCCCACCCAAAGCCACAGGAAACTTCTGCAGCGTCTTCAATGGGGAGTGGGGGCGAGGGGCAGAAACTTCTTCTTCCATGCCAAAAAATCAACCGCATCTCAAAGAGTCGTTGAATGCAACCGAGTATCGCAAGACGCAAGTATGTGTCTATCTCTATCTGATGGCATTTACAGCATTTTACAGCATTGTTGCCTTGTTTCATGTGCCTTTGGCCAACTATTTCCCTGTGTGTGCCACTCATACACTTGTATTTTGGGAATTTGGCAAGTTTTTCAATTAGGAAATTGCCCAAAGAAAAGGGTTAGCGGGTTAGATTCGGGGAGCGAGAGAGCGAGAAAGCGACAGAAAGCAGTGGCAGACATCAATTTTGAGCGTGAAATGTCGTGAAGCGTGAAGATAAGAAAAGCAAAAGCCTCGTCTGAAAGGAAAAGCAAAAGCAAAAGCAAAAGCAAGAGCGAAATTAATTAGCATCGTATCATCGTCTGCCCAATTGAGTTTTGTAAATATTTCATTAATCGGCGATTAATCGTCTGGGAATCCTCGCGGAAATGTCTCTCCGACAGCACCAAATGCAGGACATTAATAAGGTTTCACTTGATGGATGGATGGGTCACAGTCACAGAATCCTTGAAGGATGAGGAACCGCAGAGTGAGGCTCATCTTAACGTTGAAGTTTAAACGGGCGAACTTCGTGTGTGATTGAGAACCAGGGGGAAATATCCTTGCAGGAATCCTTAAAGGTAACTTGAGAGAAAAAAAAACTGCTAAACAGGCTCCCCGTTCGAATAGGAATCTCCAACCAGAGAACTCGAAAAGAATTCGCCTAAGCCAAGGGCACTCCTTACTCCAGGGTTCCCCCGAGGACCCTTCCCCTTAACCCTCCCGCACACCCTCCTACATTTGGCCAACTTTTAATTTGCTCACATTCTCATTTGCTCTCATTCTCATTTGCGAGAACAAAGTCACTTCGGTGGCGGCACAACAAAAGATGCCAATTTAATCTACTCGCCGTCGCAGTCCCGTAGTCCTGTAGTGCCGCAGTTCCTGCCCTTGCCACATGCCACATGGGACACTTACTCGTAAAACCACTGGACCACCGGAGAGCAGGCTGCTGTGCCTCTGTGTCCCCTGTTCCCCCTGTGGCACACACACAGGAAATGACTTCAGTGCCGGTCCGCTCCACCGGAGTCCCCATCCCCCTCTCCACTCCTGAGAGTAGGGTGTGTGTGTGTAGGGGTGTCCTTTTGAGTGGTCGTGTAAGATGTTGGCGCCAGCAGGTAACTTCCGTTGTAGTCAAATTGAAAATGGCAGGACAGCAGAACCCCCAAAGGACACCGCAGCTGCTGCTCCACTTTCCTGTGGCCAGAGTGTAAAGTCCTCGTTGTCGATGGGTGTCCTGCAAAGTGTGACAAATTAAATTAAAGGCAAAAGTCTGACTCCAACTCCGACTCCGTTCGTTCCTTCAGTAATTGCTTAATGCTCTTCTCGATTTCTCGCTCTCTTTCTCTCTCTCAATTAAGCAACAGAGAAAAGAGAGCAGAAGGAGTGCAAAGAGAAGGAGTTAAAGAGTGTTTTAAAAGGCAGTATAAAGAGTAGTAGAAATAGTAGGAGTATGTAGAATGGTAGTAAAGTGCTTTCTCCCCTTTCCTTCCTCCGTGGCACACGTGAGGAGTCGAGTTCTCGAACTGCGGCGACCAGCACTTGACTTATGACATCTTAGACATTAGACACAAACGCAGACACAAATCTTTATGAGTCGCTGGCCTCCTGGCGGCTCCTGGCTCTCCTGCCAGGACATAAGTAAGAAAAACTACAGTTTCCACTTAGCCACACACGCGAGAGGACACACGCGAAAGGACACGCTGCAAATGGCAGCTGCTGCTGTGGCCAGTGAGTGGACGTGGACAGTGACAAAAAACCCCCAGCAAGACATACACTGAGAGAAATGAAAGGAGTAAGCTACTACTACTTTTCACAGAGAGAAAGATCTCTTTTAGAGAGCATCTAAAGCAACAGAAAGAAGCACAGGCCTCTCCCGGCATATCCTGAGCTCCTCAGCAATCTGAGACAGATCCTCCAAGGGAGTCCAAGTTCTACATCCCTTTCTTCATTCATATTTCCTCTCAGTGTAAGCTAGCGAGTGTCCAGCAGCCATACTCTGACGCATTCTTGTGGCCATAAGTCAGGAGTCAGGAGTGCGGAGGAGATCTCTTCTCTCCCTCTCTCACTCGAACACAAAAAAGGAACCTGTGCACTGACTTGAAAATCTTAAAGATAAATAAAGACTCGAGAGAGCTCCGTAAGGGAAGAGATAGGGGGGGGGCGTCTGAACTTTGACCCCAAAACGGCAACCGCTAAAGGCAGAAAACACACACAGGCACGAAGGCAGAGATACAAAGAGAAGAGAACGAAGAATAAAGAGAAGAGGAAAAGATGATGAGCAGGACAGAGGCCCAGCGAAGCGCCACTGATGAACGCCACTTAGGCGACGAGGTGTCCCTGGTTCAGGCCTCCCCGTTCCTGGGCACTATCCTGGCCAGTATCCTGGGACAGTGCAGTGGTCAGCCTTTGGCGCTGGCAACATTTGCCGTTGACAGAGAAAAAAGAGCTGCTGGAGAGGCGGAGGAGGATGAGGAGGAGATGTGTTGTGTGGCTGCTACTTGGGGTCGTCTGGACAAACATTACCCATCGCCAAGGATGTAGAAGGATGGCGACCGAGACGAAGGCTACGGCAACCGGACATGACCAAATGAAAATGTGTAAAAAGGAGGCTGCCCCGCAGCGTCGTCTCGTGGTCCGCACAATTATTACTTCAACTTTTCATTTGGGTTCTCTCTAGGTGGTTCTCTCTCGCTCTCCCGCACTCTCTTCTCTCTTCTCTCTCTCTCTCCCTCTCTCTCTTTGTCGTTGAGTCGCGTCTGGAGGTGCAGCAGGAGATTGCAGGATACTCAGCCTCCGCATCCGCATCCGCCTCCGTCTTGGATTTGGTGCTGGGGCCAACGAGTTTGTAATTTCGTTTCCTGCGTCTCATTTTTCATATTTTAGCGCTGCTTTGAGCGCCATTTGGCTCTCCATTTGGCAAGCTGCAAGCGGGGCGAGGAACCGGGGGAATGGAAGCGGTGGAGCGGCGACTGTTGGCCAACAAGGTAAACAGACAATTTCTCAAGCGACTAATGCCCTGACTTATTGTTGAACGGAACCCAACCACTGCGTGCCTCAAGTGGCAGAAAGGGTGGAGGAAGGGATGCAGTCAGTTTGTGTTTGTGTGTGTGTGGTTGTGTGTGTATGAGGCATGTTGCTTGTGCCAACAGACAAACCTCAAAGTACGAGTATCTTCGAGAATGGGAATGGGAGCGGGGTATGTGTGTACTTGACTCCCAATGAACACGGGGTCAAAACATTTTTGAGGATTTTGAGGATGCCAAAATTAAGCTTTGATTGTAGGAAAAAATCAGAGACTAAATAGAAACATAATTACAAAAGCGAAAGAATGATATGATATTGTTCTCGACTGCTATTCACTTTGATGGAGTTTTATGTTAAAATATATCGAAATACTGCAATTTCTTCCGATTCACACTCACTAAAGTATTACTAAAGATTAATTGTTACTATGAATTAAATATTCTTTAGAGATCCGATTTGAAAGATTGTAAGCCAATAAAATCAATAATTAATGAAATAATCATTATATCATATCAATACCATATTTAATATTACTAAATAACAACGAAAATGGAGCAGAGATTGCATTATTTTTATATAGCATCTATTCAAACTTAAATTTAATAGATTTATACCAATTAATTTGAGCTGAGAATGTAAATTGTAGCACAGAAAGTGCTTTAGTAATTTCACAGTGTTTTATGTCTTTTTAGTATGGAAGTATTTAGTTTAAATTTTTTGTAGTAGTTTATGTTTAAGCCAAAGCTGAATTAAAATTAATTTCTCTATACTTATACCTAAACACTTAATATTAAATATAAATATGGGTACATAAGAGGCGGAAAACGTACTAAAGACTGCTGCCATTCTTCGCTATGTGTATCTACATATTTTGTAGATAAATCCCAGTAATAGATTAGCCAGAGATCTGTTCATTTTGTGGTTTTAATTTTTAAACTAATAACTACCTAGTAGAATACTTATCCCAAAATCTCGACTTCTTTATGAGCTGTACATGGATTCCGGGAAACCCACTAAAGAATATGCTAACCACACCAAAGAAAGTACCCTAAAATCCTTCAGAGAAACCAATAAACTTATCAGCAAAACAATCAGTAAATAAAAGCCAGACTAATCCTTGATCTGAATCTATTCAATCCTATAGATACCACGATATCTGATTATGATGACCCCATCGATGGGATACCATTTCCACCCAAAAAAATAAGCAGTTCAATAGCAGACCGACGATGGGGTATTGGAAAGAGTCGAGTTCAATGTCGAATCGACTGACCTCTGGCAAAGGGCAACAGATTGCGCATACGACCTGTTGACGGAGGAGCCCAAAAACATCGCAGAAAACTCGAAGGAAAAACGCAGCAGCCTTATAAACAAAAACCGCCTACAAAAAGGGGGGTAGGCGGAGAAGAGGGACGAGACGAGGCCGAGTGGGAGTGGGAGAGCCTAGAAAAACCAAAGTACAGAAACACAGAGAAAGTACAGAAAAATATGTGTACAAGTATTTGTATGCCAAAGCGAACCGAAGGTCATATTAAATTGCTATAAAATGCCATCGATTTTATCTGCAACAAAAGATGCGAGACGGAGACGAAGCTCCGGAACGGAGGGAGAGAGGGAGGGATGGAAAATATGGGAAAATCGCTGCGCACAAGCCAGCGGGAAAATGTTTCAGCATCCTCTAACGAGGACACTGACACCGCCAGGACCGTCTGGGAAGGAGAAAGAGAGCGAGCAGAGGGGGAAATGGCAGGAAAGAAAAGAATGGGAATGAGCGAAAGAAAAAGAAAAGAAAAAGCAACGGGCAGTCGGAAAAATCCATAAAGAGGCGGCCATGGAAGGGGGCCTTAAAGAGCAAGTTTTGTTCTCCGCATGCTCCTATCCTGTGTCTGCTCCTACCGTGCCCCACCCACCCTGTTGCACTGTTGGCTAATTAGAAAAGTTTTCCCCCCGTTCCCGTGGCAGAAGGCGCGGGGGCGGCGAGGCAGGAGGCAGAGCTGAACGCTCATAGGTGCAAGAGCCGAGAGTTGTCGCTGCCCGTCCGTCGCCATTTTTTAGCGCACGTGGGCTTCTCCACCGAGAAGGTGGAGCGTGCTCCAGTCACAGAAAGAGACAGAGACAGACAGAGAGAGCCAACTAACGGTCTTGTGGCACACCTACCACACGTATCCAGAGAGACGCAACCATTGGCTGGCATAAATCACGCTCCCCTCCCCCCAGTCTTACTTCCCACTCCCCTGCACCCACCGATGATGATGCTGATGCGCACCTAACGCACTCGGAGAGACGACACACCTTCAAAAAACCCAAAGAGAACGACCGAACGGGTGGTGATGGTGAGGGGGGGGCGCACCTGCTGGCTCTCTCTCTCTCTCTCTTATTCGTGCCTCTCAGCAGAGATGTGCTGCAAGGTGGAGGAGCCGCTACTGCTCGGGTCTCATTTGTGTGTGTGTATGTGTGTGAGTTACCTAAGACAGGAGGAGGAAGCACAGCACGGTAAAAAGAAGGAAAGGAAAAAGCACGAAACGAGTACCTAACGAGCGAGGGGCTGGCTGCGCGCACCTCTAGACCTGCGCTACACACAGCAAAAAGCCACCTCCAGCCGAAGCGAGAGTACCCCACACGCAGAGACAGAGACGGAGACAGAGAAGCAGCAGAAGCAGCAGGCAGCAGCTGAGACAGAAGCATCAAGCAGCAGGCAGCAGCATCAGGCAGCAGCGACAGCGTCAGCAGCAAGGTGTAAGCCGAACGAAGGAAGGACGGAGATGAGATGAGACGAGACGAGAGTACGACGACGTTGACGGCGCGCACCCGACGACGACTGACGTTTGATAAGAGGAGGTGGAAGGTGGAAAGAGGATAGAGGAAGGAAACAAATGGTAAAAGAGAGCAGCTGCGCAGCAGAAACGGTAAAAGGCAGCGCAACGGTGAAAGAAAAGGGGGGGCGGGGAGGTGGCAGCAGTCAAATGAGGTTTTCTAATCATTTTCTGAGGCGTAATTGTTTTATGGAGCTATAAATCATACACAAAACCCCCAAAACCTCAAACCATAAAAAGGGATACAGTAACGGCTACGGCAAGAGGTTCTTCTCTCCCTCCCACTCTTAGATTGCACCCCTACCCCTACCACCATCAAGGTGCTGCTCTGCTTTGGTTGGCTGCCAACATTTTCGTTTACCTTAAAATACCTACATATACACCTATAGGTGGGCGAAAGAGAGAGAGAGAGGAAGAGAGCAAGCGAGAAAGCAGCAACCTGTGTGTATGAGTGTAGGTGAGAGCGAAATACGAACGAAAAACGCACGACGAATGAGAGAGAGGTGAGAAATGAACGCAAAACAACTGTTACTTGCGGTTGTCATTGGGGGAGAGAGGAAGGGGGAAATGGTTAAAGGAGTGTGGGGGGTGCTACCCACGGCAGGTACAAGTGAGAGAGGTAGTGTCGCTGGCACCTACCACTCAACGCATGCTGCACTCTTCCAACAGAGAGAAACGACGACGGCGACGACGGCGCTGCCAAACGAAGACGAAGACCGGACCCCCCTCCCCCCACAAACACCTAAAGCAGGTACAGGACGAGTGTGAGAGAGAGAGAGAGAGAGAGAGAGAGAAGTACATACGGCAATAGAAGGGGGGCGGACATCAAAGGAATGGGGGACTGACGCAGGTAGATTGGTGGATGCGTAAGGTACAGTACATTATATATACGACGGAAGACGAAGAAAGCACGTGTCGAGACCCCACCGCAGAGGTGTGTGAGTGAAAGAAAGAGGCATGCGCACTCGGACCATCAAGTCCCGTGAGAGTGAGAGAGTGCTAACAGCGAGAGAGTCGTGTTGGTCTGTTAGCCTAACAGAGAGCTCGCACTGTTAACCTTTAACAGAAGGGGAAATGAAACCATGTTAACAGCTTACAGAAATGCGAGAAATGTTAAGCACTAAAAATCATAAATAATGTTAATTTATTTTGCCACTGCAACTGTCTGCTTCTCCTTCTTATTGGCCTACTCCTCCTGCTCCTCCTTCGTCTTCTGGCCAAGAGTGTGCTGACAGTTGGCCAAGAAGCGGCCATAAAATACAGCTCAATGTAAATGTGTATGGGAGCGAGTGTGTGTGCCCTTTGTGTGTGTGCGAGACATTGACCCACAAAATGAATTAACATAATTGTTGATTCTGGCGTTTTATTGTCGAGGAGTGCGTTCTTGTTCTCGCTGGCCTCTCGCCTCTGGCCTCTGGAAGTGTGTCCTTGTGTCCTGCGAATGGATCGATCGATTTTATGTAAAACTTCAACCGAAACCGAATGCTGGCTGGTAAAAATTTAAGAGATAGAGTGCCAAAAGTCCTTTAAACAAATGCTAATCAAAATCTCGCATATTAAGCTATAAGATCCTATAGAACACCATGTTTTTGTCGTTTGTATCTCTTCCATCATATCACAATTCACAGATCGTTAAATTCTTTTTAAACACTTTTCCCTCTCCCCCCCTCCCTTTGCAGAGTACCAGAGCGTTCTTGCGGAGGTAAATGGCTCGCTAATGGAATTAAAAAACATAAATCTGAATCTAAATCAGAATCAAGATAAAAACAGAACTCGGAACAGAGCAAATGAAAACCGCATCGCGGAAAAAACAAAAGAAAAGCAAAGGCAGGGCAAGCGAGGAAAACGTAAATGATTTAAGAACTTTATCGGACGGACATCAGCGACCAGCAGCAAGGATAGGAAAAAAACAAAAACAAAAAGTGAAGCCAAAGCCAAGAAAAACTCCACAAGAGAGGGAGGAGTTGGAGAGCAAAAGACACTTGCCAGGAGCTTACAATAAATGGAACGCTTGTAGGTGATTATGCAGCACGTAATTTATGCAGGACCAAAAACACAGGACACAGGAGCATCCTACAGCGAACAATGGCAGGAACAGGGGTTATGCCAGTTAGGCCAGTGCTGGACCCGACGCCAGTCGCCAGGGGAAACTGATTTAATTAAGCAGGTGATTAAAGTTGATGCCCCGCTTATTTGTAGCAGAGTCAAAAGAGCAAAAAGGATGTTGGAGCTGGAGCTGTGGCTGTGGCTCCTCCTGTTGCTCCTTTGGCTTCTCTTTGCAAAGAGGATAACAATGCAAATTTGGTTTGCTTTCGAAGTTACAACCTCTGCAACGCATTCTCTCTCTTTCATTTTGGCTTTCGCTGCATTCAAAATGTCTTCCAAAAGTAAGAGCTGAAATCAATGACAATTAGAATTCAATTAGGAGAAGCTCTTGAAGACGGAGAGAAAGTGAACGCACTCAGACTCAGGGATCGATACTGCATCCACGATCGCGTGCATCGCGCCAGCAGCTGGTATAATATAAGTAAGTGCTTCGCAGGTGCATACATTACCGACATCGACTTCCCGTACCGCGAATAGGTTTCTCACCTATTCATCTCTTCCATTGGCTTTTTTTCCAGGCTCTTCTTCTTTATTTTGTATACCCTCCAGCTCTATTGGCCAGGAACCTCTCTGGCCACAAACTGCCATGCCGCGATCCGCTCCTCATACCGCAACAGGTAAAGTTAATTAGTCATTAGTTATTCATTTACCTTATTTAACCTTTCCTTTCATTTTAGTAGGTCGCCCCCTGCGTTGGCCAGGAATACCTCTTGCGTTCCCGGGGACACCATCGTTTACCAGGGTCTTCACTCTTCTGGTCTTCCGGTTGATATGAGCGAGTGTGAGTTCGACGACGGCTGTCCACTCCAGGCGCCTGACCGGCTGACATCGCGAACTCCACGCCGGCTCCTGCACACGGCTCCCCGATTCCGTGCGCAGCTCGAGACACGATTACTGTCACGCGAGCTGTAGCCTTTGGCCTGGGCAATCCTTGGGTCCGGCCAATTCCTTGAGATTTACTATTTATATGCACTAAGCTAAGTTTTGATGAATACAACTATTGAAAAATCATCCTTGCAAAGATTCGGAGAAAAAAGACTGGCAGGGGTTGTTTGAGTCCTTACCAAAGGATCACGGATACATATACACGTGATGTGGTCCTCCCCTCGAAAAGGTGCTTTCGGGAGACTGAGCACTAAACAAAACTGCAGAGCCAGCGTAGGTGCTGGGGTTAGGGGATGGGCGATGGGTGCCAAAGGTCTGATGGCTGCCACTGACACGTCGCATGGCGGTGGGCAAGAGTTCATTATCAAAAGTTTTTAAAATCCGATAAGTGCAGAGACTGATAGACATACTCATAAAAGCACATTGCTCCCCATCTCAAAAGGTGGAGCACTGCTCCGCAGTATCCGTGTCCCTGTTATATCCGTGTACCCATGTCTGTGTGCCAAATGCGAGTTGAATGAGGGCTAATCCTAGTCGGAGGTGCGGCCCAGGCATGGCCTGATGAAGATCTGGTTACGTTCGCGTATCCATTGGGTCAACACTGCAATAAAAGGGAGGGATATAGCAGATGGCAACCACATCCAATGACAGTACGGACCCCATTTGGAGCCCACGATGATAGGGCAGGCGGCATGCGTGGTGGACCAATCGCCCTCCCCGTCCGTGTGAAGGTCGTACCAGAAGAGTGCGGTGCCCCGACGGGGCAGCACCTTGTGCTCGGCCTTATTGAACATGGTGGCGCCGCCCTGCTCCACGTCCGTGAGCTGGAAGGTGGAGGATTAGCAAGGGAGATCGGTGGCAGGTGCTCGACTCACATAGAACAGGACTGTGGCCAGGCGATTGCCCATCACTTCCGGATGTTGGTGCCCGATGCCGTAGTTGATGACCTGCATCCGCCCCGATCCCTCCAACTGGAGGCCACTCATGTCCCTCACTCGCCGAGCGATGCGACGAGTCAGGGCGTTGCTAGAGCGCTTCAGCCAACTCCCCACGCAGTTGGATCTGCAGGATGCGTGCAATGGGATAGCCCGCATTCAGGACATCTACGGCCTCCAGGAGAAGCATATCATGAGGGGACAGCTGGCCGGCATTAAATACAAGTGAGTACAAAAACAAGGGAAAAGTGATATATGTATGCCTGATTCCCACACGTATATTTCCCTGCAGCATCAGCATGTCCACTGGCGATATTTCGCTGTGGGCCAACACTTGTCGAGGACCACAAACGCCAAAGAAGCCGTTCCTTGGCTGGAGGAAGTGAAAAGGCGCCTGCGAAACCAAACGCCCGGACCCCTGGCTGTGGATAAAGCAGAGGTCCTGTTGCTGTTGGCAGAGACGTACATCAAATCGAGTATGGAGGATTCTTGAAGAGGAGTTGCTTCAACTAATGAACCCAATCACCTGATTTTCCAGAGCACTATGCAGAGGCTCTGCCCATCCTTGATAGGGCCCTGAAGCACAACATCGCCGACGCTGTGCTCCTGCGTCGCAGGGAGGAGGTCCAGCAGCTGATTACGAAGGAGCCCAGCACCGTCTTGGATAACGTATGTCCCGGGATCATCAATCATTACATTTTATAACCCATTCACCCGCAGGGCGAGCCCAAGGACAATTCCAAAGTGGCTATATTGAAGTGGGGATGCAGAGGCTTCTCCAGAGAGCAGTCCCCTAAGGCACTCCACTGCTGCTACAACTTTACGACTACGCCCTTTCTCCGCCTGGCGCCCCTCAAAATGGAGCTACTGGGGGAGCATCCCTATGTCGTGGTCTACCACGACGTCCTCTCCGACTCGGAGATAGCCGGGATCCTCGAAATGGCAGAGCGAAGGATGGCCGAATCGGACTTCCTCGCCGACCCGCACAGTTTTGGGCGCCTGGCTGAAGCGCTTCAGCAACACCCTGACGCGTCGGATCGCTCGGCGAGTGAGGGACATGAGTGGCCTCCAGTTGGAGGGATCGGGGCGGATGCAGGTCATCAACTACGGCATCGGGGGGCACTACGTGCCCCACAAGGACTGGTTCACGCAACATTAGGAAGTGATGGGCAATCGCATGGCTAGTTAGAGTCTAGTAGCCCCCGTAGCCGCTCCCTTGGTTGCCATAGTCAAAGTCCTAATTGTCGATGGTCAGGTCGAGGGATGACGATGGTTTGTTAGGTTCGGATCTTGAAAGGGATGCTTCCTGCTGTCCTGCTGGGATACGATTCTGTCTGACTGGGAGAGGCTCTGTGTCGAATACCCCTCGGCAATGTTTGGATAGAACTCCGTCTGGCGAGGGGCAACCGGATACGAATCGCTTCGTGGCAAAGCGTACGCAAGTCCTCCACAATTATAGACTAATTAACATACAAGTCTCGAAGCTGAAGACCACCGTTTGATTCGGCAGCGTATGAACATCGGTCTCTATATTTAAAACTCCTCGTCTTCCTCTCTGGATTTTGGTCCACCTAGTTATTGGTACTTGCGCCTGGACCGGACTCGTCTTCTGCTTCGTCTGTTCCGCCAGCAGTGCCACCGCCACTGGAAGTCTGTACGCTATTGTCACCACTATCAGTATCACACACAAGGTGCTCCTCAAGGAACTCAATGACAAGCTGGGGGCATCGCTCTTTGGCTTTTTCGGAAGGCACCATATCGACATAATCGCTGCCCTTCCACTTCATCTTGTACATGAGTTGGCCCTGCGAGTGGTTGGCCCCCAATATCTTGTCAGGTTGTAAGTGACGCTCAAAGCCGACCTGCTGGGGAATCTTTTTGGCGGGCTCATCGGCTACTCCATTCTGCTCCTCCCCGATGAGTCCAGTGTTGCGACGCTTCCTTGCCTGCTTCGTGGACTCCATCTTTTTCTTCAGGGACGCCTCGAAGGCCGCAATAAGTTCATCGCACTCTAGGTTCTCCTCTGGCTCCCACGAGTTCTGACTCCGTGGGTAGCCCTTCCACTTTATTAGGTATTCTATTCGGCCGTGCAGCGAACGTCTATCCTCTATGCGTTCAACCGAAAAAGACATACCAATACTTTTGAATAAAGAATCTTGTTTGCCAGCTGTTTCCGGCTTTTGTGCGATGATGCTGCTTTTATCTGGTAGTGATGTGCAATCGCTGTAAATTCTATCATAGGGATGGCAAAAGGATGCGATTTCATTTGCAATCAAAAGTGTTGTTATCGATAGTATGTTATCGATGTGAATGTGGAGCCCGCGTCCCTAAAGACGGTGCCGGATATACAAATACACGAACAGTATACGGATGTGTCAGTTCATACAATGAATATGCACCAAAAGAACGATTAAGGTTAACTGTTTGAAGTAGTTCGTTCACTGCAGTGAGTAGTAGTTCTCTTTTGTTGGTTCGTCCCAGCCCTAAGAAAAATAAAACCGAGTGACAAGAGATATTTGTGTTCCGTTCCAAATTGTACGTACGTAAGATTGAACTTGCGAGAGAAATGTCGCTCCTACGTCGAGTAATGTGCAGGACTACCGCCACCTCCTTGCAGTTGTAGGTGAAATATTATTACTCGCCCTCACACATCTTTGAGATGCTAACCGTCCTCGTTAAATCGTTCAATTGTTTTGCTGTAGATTTACTTCCCGCTGCGCGTCTTCTAAAGATACCGATGCTCCACTCGACCTAAATACGGCCTTGGCCCGTCCCGAGGACTTGGAGAAACACAGCAAATTGAGTGGAACGATCACCGTGCCCACAGCCGTAGATCTGAGTCCCATTTCAGGTGTGCCCTCGCAGGAGCTGAAGGAGCGTCGTGTGCGCATCCACATACCACCCAAGAATGCCATGCAGAGCGGCACAAACTACCTCAACAAGTGGCTGATTGAGTTCGACAATCGGGAGCGATGGGAGAACCCCCTAATGGGCTGGGCCTCCTCGTGAGTATCGCGATCAGACCCAGTAACTAATGGCCTAGTACTAGTCCTAGTCTTGTCCCGCATTTTATCCACAGTGGCGACCCGTTGTCCAATCTAAATTTGCAGTTCGGATCCAAGAACGAGGCCATCACCTACTGTGAACGCAATGGCTGGCGTTGGTATGTCGACAGAGACAGCGACAAAGGACAAAAACCCAAGAAGCAGCGCTTCAAGAGCTACGGGGTCAACTTTTCCTGGAACAAGCGCACGCGTCTCTCCACCAAGTAGATTGGAGCTTTGAGGGGATTAACATGATCACTCGATGAACCATCAATGTACACAAAAGACACAAAACGAAATGAATTACACCATAAATACAGATCGTGGCATACAAAAACATTCGATAATACTCGCTAAGGAGAGCACATATTACCCATTTATATACTATAAGAACTGAAAACAATTGAAGTGTATTTATTCCTGTTAATATACCGACACACACATGTGCCCATATATCTTCTAATGAACACCTCTCCCGTTCCACATATCCATCTTTTCCTATCGATATTGCTTTGTTTCCGGTGCTGCAGAGAAACTACAGAAGCAATTAGCGGAGACACTCATTGAAGGCGGTCGGAGGTTAATTGGCAGCGCCCCTCCCACGGTCACCCTTGGACTTTCCCCCTCCCTTTCTGGCTCTCTGCTTCCTTTGGTTAATGTAATGGACCGCAATTTACGTCAACTTAATACTCATTTCATACTGAGTTTGGGGGGCAAGAGGTTTAGTGGAGATGGTGGGTGGCTGCCCCCCGATACGTGCGGGTGGGAGTTGATTTGCTGCTCCATTTCCCCCGCACCACTCGCCCCAGACACCAAGGTAAGATTTATGCCCGGAGAGGGAAGGACCTCCTCAAGTGTGCAACGCAATTTAGTGAAAATATCAAATTTCAGCCACACAAAAACACTTTCACTCGGACATCTCCTGCTCCTGATTCCCTTTTCCCTTTCCCTCGTGTTTCGAGTGGGTGGCTCCTTGTGATTTTTTGCGGCTGCTGCTGGCTCTGGCTCCTGGCTTCTGGCCTCTGGCCTCTGGCTGGACGTAGAAAAGTAAACAGAAGGTTAATGGATTTGACACACGGTTCACACTCGGGTGCCAGTCCACGACCACCACACGGCACTTGTGCGTGAAATGGATATGCTTTCAGGACACGCATACACACATACACACATACACACTCCCACAAACAAAAGACACAGGGCAGGAGAGATTGCAAGGGTACGTATATTAAAGCTCCGGTTACGCTTGTTTTTCAGGCAGTTTTTGTGGCACTTTCACGCAACTTTAACTCGGATTCCCATCCCCTGAGCATGTCCTTATTCCCGTTTCCCTATTTCGCTATCGAGTGAGTCCTGCTCCTGTGTTTATTTAAACTTTCGCTGCACGTTCTGACTGTGGCAGAAGCAGAAGCTGCTGCTGCAGGCTCAAAGTTCCAATCAGTCGGCGTCTGACAATTGGCCAGGATCCAGGACTCTCTCTCTCACCCACTCACAATCGAGAGCCAACTGCTGCTCCTGCTCCTTCTGACCCACCTCTATCTGTATTTTGGCCAACTGCTGCTCCTCCTCCTCCTCCTCCGCAGGACACTGCTCTCGCAGGACGTGCTCGCTCGAGGGGGAGAGGAGAGGGTGACGTGACGAAATAAGGCTAAAGAAACTGCTGCAACTGTTTACGGGCTTACGGGTTTGCGGGCGAATTTTTTGCGCAGTTTTTTGCGCCAATTTCACTTTCTCCTCTTAGCGCACACACAAACGCCCCAGTGTCTGTGTCTCCCCCTCCCACGTTCGATGCTGCTGCAACAAACAAATAAATGCAATGGCAAATAAATCATGCACGTGTGTGTGTGTGTGTGTGTGTGTTTCTGGTTTGGAAGGTGTGGGTGTGGGTGTGAGTGTAGGTGTCGCTGTCCTTAGCCACCGCAGGCAATCTGCACCACTGACAGTTTTAATGCCACCCGAATGAAGTCCTGTCTGCCCCACACCCACACCCACACTCCCCCCTCTTCTGAGCAAGGTCTCGCCTTGTGGCACTTGTGGCATATGTGTGACGTTTCAATATCCTGTTGCGTGATTTTTATTTTCATATTTTCATTTTATGGAGATTTTCCTCTCCACGTGCGTGCGTGTGTCTGTGGCGTAGAGCTGGAGGGAAAATTGCTACGTGAAAAGTCGCAAGTCACAAATCAAAAGGCTCTCGCCATTTTTTGGGGGGTCTCCTCTGCTCCTCTTTCATATCTGGTTTCTGGCTTTGTTTTGTTTTGGCCCTGTGTTTCTTCTGTTTGCTTTAGGCCACGTTTAGGCCTTTGAGCTGTCTACTTAGGGGAGGGGCTGGGGGCTGAACATATATGTGGCGAGAAAGGGTGGAGGAAGCAGGCAATAAATCAAAAATGTGTATTTTTTATACCGTTTTGTGTTAGTTGTTGATTTTGTGATTTATGTCACGGTGTGCGTATGCGTTCGTTCTCCTCCGATTCGATTCGGATTCAATGGGAAGGAAGGAAATACTCTATCTACTATATATATATATATATATATATATATACGAACATATATATCTATAGACTGGGAAATTGTGGAGCAGGAAACACCATAGGGATCGAAGGAAGCGGAAGGATATCCAGTAAATGGAACCGAAACTCAAATGTATATACCATCTGATTGATCCTATAATATGTAAAATGCACTGCATATAAAAATGTAAAAAGAATAATTGAGTTATAATAAAATTATCAAAAAATATCCATCTTAAATGATTTATGAAGGAAGTGCTATTATAGTGATATATTAATATTCGAATTAAGAATTTAGAAGCCTGCTCCTTCTTCCACAAGGTCCGTATACATCTGTAGTGGGATCCCTCCTATGTGTTCTGCCTCATCCTTTCGGCTGCTCTTTCTCATGGCTTTCCCTTTCCCCCCAGCCCCAAGGAGCTGAATCTAAATTGTAATATCCATTTACTGGCATGGCAAAGTTTTCCAATACCATTTGCCTGTGCCATAATTCTGCTGCTGCTGCTGCACATTGACACCTAACCGAAAGGCGTTCAATAAGGGCCAAAAGACAGGCCAAAGCAGTGGAAAGGGAATGGGAAGGGAAGGGGATCAGAGCACTAAAAAATTGTGAAAAGCACTCGAAATCTTGGACAAGAGTTTTCGGACGCAGGACGCTGGACGCTGGACTCTCGACTCTTCGACTGAGACTTGGACATGGACATGGACATGGACATGGACACTTAACTGACAATGTCTGACCTTTTCAGCAGCAGCAGGAGCAGCAGCAGGACGAAAAGTAAAAGCAGAATTTAAGCAAAAATTGTAAGAAATAATAAAATTTTTGATGTATGTACAAATCGGGGAGAAAGAGAGAAAGAGGGACGGCGAGAGTGGGAGGAGGGCAATGGATGCTTACGTGATGCCTAAGTTTTCCTTGAGTGTGTGTGAAGGTCGCAGGCAGGGCAGGAGGAGGGCAACAGACAAGAGTAAGACAAGTCAAGTCAGCGCATTGTTGCATGCCCCAAGAGCTGGAGGAAACCACCCATGAAGATGCGGCACAGAAAGAGAGGGAAAGAGGGAGTAGATGGAGACACATCGAGGATGGAGGACGGCGCCTTTGTGTCACAAGTTGCCAAACAACACACAGGGACGCACCCAACGACGCACAGGGACACACCCAGGGAACGAGATTCAGTCGAGGAGTCCCGCTCAAACTTAAAACTGCCAAAAAGTTATACCCATCTCTATCTACCTCTCTCACTCCATCTCTTCCTGCCCAATTCTCTACGTGAACGTCGAACGCTGCTGATTTTGGCTGCCTGTCAACAGCTGCTCTGCTCCTCAGACAGGACACACGCCGGCAGAAGTTCAATTTCAATATTGATTCAACTTTCTGGCTGGCCAGAGAATCCAGAGAACCCGGAGAACCCACAGACTCCGAGCCTCTGAGCCTCTGAGCCTACGAGCGATTAAAAGCGCATTTAAAGCCATGGCCAACAGTTGGCCAAGAGAAGTGGGTGTGGGCACAAGGGGGCCCAAGGGGGCAGGAAATGGCTAAGCGCAACCGCAAGCTGCAGTAGCAACACCAGGGAGCCACGGCCGAAGCAGTTGCAGGCTCCACTCCACACTCGAATAAGGCCTCCCTCCACACACGGCCCCCTGGCTCCTCTCACCTAAAGCACACACACACACATACAAATTGCCTTCCTGCTTCCCCCACCCTCTAGACAAGGCCTCCACCCAGCCAACAGCCAACAGCCCACCGAATTGCCCCAAGGACAAGCAAACAACAGCTGCGTATATGCCACAATAAACTGCACTCGGAAGCAGGGTACAGTGGAGACTAGAAAGGAGTCCCACTGGGAATCGCTCTGGTTGGATGTCAAAGCAAGCCGAAAGATACTCCCTTTGAAAGGGTCCTTTTAAGTTATTACTTATTTCACTACGTTGTACTTGAATGAACAATATGTAGGAAAGCTGCCTACTTGCATACTATGTCGGATTAAGACTCTCACACGACGAGTGTCCTTCTACCGATTGAAGGACCAAAGTAGACATCAGACATCATCCAAATTGAACACATCCGAATCGAAGCCTGGAGCTCTGGAAAATTTTCAGTCAACTAGAAACACCTCGACCAGGCAACATCAAATTCCAAACTACAAAATTAAAAAGTTTTTGTGAAAAAAGTATCCACCGATGGGACGCCCTGGAACGAGCCCCAATGGCACGAACAGGCAGCCCCCATTTGGCACGGATCGTAGTTATGGTCACGGCCTACGTTATGGCCATGTGGTTCCTGGCCACCTTCACTGAGAAGCGGTTTGAGATGAGGAGAAACTTGGGATCTGAGACCTTAACTGCGGTAAGTCGTCACTCCCAAATGAGAGTTTACACGAGAGATCTTCCTTGTCAGACCCACCAATGCGTCTTTCTTTCTCATGATAAAACCCCAAAACTTTCTTCCAACCCTCTGAAAATAGAGCCATCCACAGCCATTCAGCATCCTCACCCAAGAGCCTCTGAAGATGCGAGGGATCTCTACCAGAAGATAGACAAGTTGTCGCCTGCACTGTCGGTCCTTGAGGTGAGAAATGTTTTACTGAGACACAACTGATGCGCCGATCTGTTTTCCAAGTTCCATTTCCGACCATTTCACAACGAAATTGTAGGGTCCATTGGGGGCAATCCTGTTCGTTCGCGTGCAATTTGATAAGGATCGACTGCGGTGAATGGAATGAGTAACATGGGATCGGCGGATAGAACCCTGACGTTTGGATTCGACGGCAGACTAGATCCAAGATTCACTGTAAATGCTGCGAGCCACATGGCAGTGCCTATAGGGAAGATCCGAGCCAAATGGTAACTGCTCGTTCATGCCATTGAGGATCGTTCCTAGGTGGTTCCTTCGCTGGATATAATATCATCATTGTTGTCGAGCAGTGCTGGCTGGATACTGAGTGCCCCGCATACGCATACATTGACGATTGTCTTGATCAGCTCGTGAGACAGCTTCCCAAAAGGACAGTGACTTGTAAAAGGGAAGGGATCGCCCTGACGGTCCGCCACACACACATAAACAGTCTTGGATGGTCCTCTGGTACTCAGGCAATCAATTGGCGAACCATTCGGAAATTTTAGATTTTGCCCAGACAAACAAACCGTCAAAATCGAAAATATAAACCCCACAGATGTGAGACAAATGGATTAACAAGAAAACACACGGAAACAGAGCTGTACACTGGGAACTTCGTTCCTTCTAACCATCAGCTTCCTGCGAGTCCTTTTCCGACTGACAGCGATATGCCAGAGGATGGATCTTGAAGCCATAGAGTCTGTGGATCGAAAGGGGTCCAACTGGACACAATATGTATCCGTTATGTACTATATATTTTATATAAAAGGAAAAGGAAACGGAAACAGAAACAGCTTTCATTCGCTTTCACTTCGTTCCGACCAGTCTCCACTGTAATCCTGACTGCGTGGGGGGTGGGAGTGGGAATTCCTGGAGGGGTCTGGGACGTTTGCTGCCGTTGTTGCGTGTTTACGCAACGTAACCAAAGTCAAATCCTCTCGATTAGGATTCAATCTGCTGCAGGGCCAGGGCCACACACTGGCAACACTGGTTGTTTGTCCTTGTTGCATGCCCCTATACCCCTCCCCTAGCAGGCAGGTCAGGCAACAAAGTCAAACCGATTAAAACACACGCACGGACACGGACACGGATACGGCCACGGATACAAGAAGACAGGACAGGAAAATGGGACGCCATTGTCCGGGGCGGGGCTTTTGTGTCGTGTGTCCACGTGTCGTGGTACGAGAATCGACTACGGACTACGGATCTGTGGATCTGTAGAGCTCCCGTAGCTGTGGAGTCTGTGGCGCGGTATTCTTCAAGGGGCAATTAACTGTTAAGCTTCCCAACGGCAGCAGCAGCAAAAAACGTTGCAAGCGGCAAAAAAAAATAGTTGCCACACTGCGTGGAGCGTGGAGCGGGAGCGAGGGGACATGGCGGGGCTTGCATAGATTAGATTTTTGCTGAAACAAGACCCCATCTCCAATCCCTGACTGCCCTGCCGCGGAGTGGCAAAATATTTGCAGCTGCCACAGCGGCAGCAGCAGCAACGGGGGGACCGCACAGCGGCGGCCATAAAAGAGCCATTAACGCCAGGAGTCGGACCAGTCGAGGGGCGAATCCATCTCTCCCCCTGTTCCAGGATAATTTAAAGCCTTTAAATTTTGGGGCGAGAGGAAAATGCTGTTGCAGTGGCAAAAGCTGCCGCTGCTGTCAGCGACATCCAAGCGGCTCCAATTGCCAATTAGAAAAGGTGCAAGAAATCAAATTAAAAGCCGCAGAAAAAATGCAGGGGCAACAGTGGAGTGGGCGAAGGACAAAAGAAAGCCAAAGGAGGAGTGGATTCCATGGAAGGGGGGTTCTTGACTAAATCGCGCCCTGAGGTGGGCGTGGACGTGGAAAAGCGCAAATGAAAATGAACACGAAACCAATTTGAGCTCAAGAAAAAGAAAAACAGCAAAAAAGAAAAGGAAGGCGGGCAAAGGGCGAACTAATGGAAGTAAAAGATACCCTGCAATAAGTCAGGGGCAAATGAAACTTCACGCAAAGTATTCTGAAAACATTCAGAGAGAAAAAGCGAGAGAGAGAAGAGGAGCCTTACCTTTCCAGCATGTACTGTATTTCAATTTTAAAATAAATAATAAAATTAAAGAATAGTAAATATAAATATATATAAATAGTAATAATAAACTAGTAGCGCTTGTAAAGTAATTAATTTAATTGCACGGTTCGGTAGCACATGACACGCGTCAAGCAGCAGCGCCTCTCGGTCGGTTGGCCGTAGGGTGAGGTGTAGCAGAAACAAAAACGAAGCTAAATAAATACTGATGAATATTTTGAAGTCCTGAACATCCAGATGCTCATGTAGACCGACATACACATCCAAAGAAAAAAGAACAGTATTTCTTAGATCGAGAAGACTGCTTTTATTCTGGCTGACCCTCTCTGTACGCCCTCTACCCAGTACTAAGCCAGCATCAAGGACAGCCATCAAGAGGCAAGGACTGGACTGGAGACCACACCCAACATTTCGAGGCAGCTGTGGAGTCTGCAGCAAATTAATTTGTCGAGTGTCCGTTGCAGCCACATCCTTGGCAGCCCTGTGGCTGAAGGTGCATCATTGAGTTGACAATATGGATGGCATTGCCCCACCCCCGCTCCTGTGTCCTGCCCCACAATCAAATCAAATCTCTCTGTGGCACAGCTTTCAGCGGAAATCTCAATCTGCTCGAAATCTGAACAAATTGTTGTTTAAATAAAAATTTAAAGCAAATTGCGACGCGGAAGTAAATCGTTTTGCGGTAATGGCGGATAAAAAATGTAAGCCACGAGACGGCATATCAAATTACCACGAAGGATGCAGGATGGGTCACGATGGAGCAGGATGGATGGAGGAGAATAGAAGCAGAGTCTCAACCGGAGACAGAACCAGAGCCAGGCGGGGCCCAGGGAGATGACAAAGTGCGTGTGGCATAGCAGAGGGGGAGAGTGGGAATGGGAAGTGCCACAAGGTGTAGCGCAAAGTAAGTCAGCTTCTTGATAAGTGCCACGGAGCGGCGGCAAGGACTGAGACTGAGGGTGGCTTTGCCTCACGATGCGGTGCGTTTGGCAGTGGCAGGGCTGGGCAGGGCAGGGCAGGGCAGGGCACATTTTGATGCGATGCTGAAAAATTGTTGCTAATTTTTTAACAGCAGAGGAGTCGGAGGAGGGGCTATCGCATTTCAGGAGCTCTCAGAGTGAAAATGGTTGGCATTTTAATTTTATTAGAGAGAACGGAGCAACAGGACCAAGGATAAAGAGATTGTGGGATAAGGCTGATAGGATTAGATGGAGAGTACTCAACTGTTTATAGAGAGTCGCCCAATTAGAGTCATTTCGGAACCAGAATCAGAGTTGACAAACGATATTTCAAAGGGAAATCCCCAGATGGAATACCCATCGCTGAGGCCGGAACAAATGCACCTTTCAGCAGTCAACAGCCACACACTCAAGAGTGTTGCACGAGCAGGAGGCAGTGGCAACAACTGTTTATTGTCTTGGCAGTGGCTGTGCCAGTGGATCCCCAACCTATTTCCCAATGCAATTTAAGCAGCCGCAGAAAAATGTTGCTTCTGCTGTTTCTCTTGTTGTTGCCCCAACATATTTTGCACAATGTTTTCTTACGCATACACAGACACAGCGCACACGGAGATACAACGCACACAGATACTCGAATACGACAGACAAGGGCAGACGAACGACTTGAGGGATTTTGCTGAAATGACATTTGGCTCCGCATGTGACAGGAGGACAACAGCAGCAGGAGCAGCAGCCGTTGGCATTGAAAAAAGCAATTTAAGTCAAGTACAGAGACAAAAAGAGAGAGAGAGAGGAGGAGGCGGAGTGGGCAGAGTGAGAGGCATCCTCTCTACCTAGACACACACGCATATGCCAATTGTAGCCACATCTCTCCATGTGCTGCCCCATCACTCAGCTTCAGATTCAGCCTCTGCTTCCTCAGCCTCTTTGTGTGCGCAAATTTTGATAAATTGCCGCTGTTACCTTTGGCCAGCAACCAGAGAGAGTCAGAGAGAGAGAGAGAGAGAGAGAGAGAGAGAGAGACAGGGAGAGAGTGCAGACATATGTTGTCTGCGAGATGGAAAGGTCTGCTCCAATCTGTATCTGCATCTGTTGGCTGAAAAGGTGGAATCAAGACAAATGCATTCCTTACTCTCAGATACTTTAAGACGTGGCCTGCCTAGAGAGCGGGCGAAGGAAAACCCAGGGAAAAGTGCACGCCATCAATCTTAATTGAAAGCCAAGTCGGAAAACAAAGAAAACCCAAGAAAACCCCAGGAAACTTTCGGCAAACAAACAGGAACTAGAGTGGCGGATAGGAAGACGATAAATCTGAGAAATTATTAGCAGCACCAATCGAAAGCGAAGTGCAAAAGTTGAAAGGGAATATTACGTAAAGGATGAGGAGGATGCAGGGACAGCCAGCCGTGATAAATGGGGAGAAGATGGGGAGGGATGCCGATGCCGGAGAGTACTGCGGCTAATTGAATTTAATTGCCACTTAATGGTGCAATGAGCCGAGTGCCAGAGCCAGAGCCAGTGCCAGAGCCAGTGCCAGAGAAGAAAGCGAATCCAAGCGCGAGTCGAAGGTCAAGGTACGAAGGATAACCCACCCTCCGTTCCAGAGCGGAGAAATGGAATGCTACAGATGAGTAGGTAATCTGCTTGAAGTGTTCTCTAGGATTGCACTCTGAAGTAATGGAATGGGGAATGGAAACAATTTTGGTTTAACTATTCACATTTTCATTCCAAAATTTGGAGACTGGGGACTACTTTTGCACTTGGAGATAATTTAACGATTTATATGATATGATTTTTGATAGATATGGAAGTGTGCATTTTCTGGTGGGATATACTCTTTTTTGATCTTCTCCTCAACGGTTCTTCCCAAATGATTGTGAATCCAGCACATGTGTCATACTGCTTATATCTTTGTTGAAAGTATTGAAACAAGTATCAATTAGATCGCTTCATGTGACAATACCTATCAGTATTCACTGTGGCAATGTTCGTTAAAGATGATACAATCATGTGACCCAAATACAGGAAAGCCTTCTACTCTTAGGAGCTATTTAACAGCGGAAGTCTCAATTAAATTGCCTGTAGTCCTTCTGCCGAGGTGGATAGTAGGTGGACTTGACAAACATCTGATCCCACTCGTATATCCAGCGCGTCATCACTGTACGGAAAGAGTAATAGATATATGTAGACATACTATCTACGCGAGTATACAGATACATCCTCCCGACTCACCCATTTTAGTGCCAACGATAACGGGACAGGCGCCGTGGAGGGTGCGATAGTCAAGGTCGTATGTCTCGCCATCCATGTTGTGCCAGAAGAGGACTGCGCCCCGCTCCGTGGGCACCACCAGATCCAAATTGGGGAAGGCAGTGGCCCCCCCATGCTCCACATCGTTCAGCTGTGCAAACAGAATCTATAGAAATGAGTCGAAATTCTTTGGATTCCACTGGGAGTACCCACGTAGAAGATCACGGTGGCAATGCGATCACCATGGAGACGGGAGGTCTCTGTGTGCACGCTGAAGAAGTCGTGGTGGGGCACGTAGATCCCGCCAAAGCCGTACTTCAGAAATTGAATACGCCTTATGTTCGTTAGCACGAGGCCCGTGAGATCCGTCATTCGTTTCTGAATGCACTCCACCAGCTGTATATCCTCTGCCACCAGCTTGGGGTTCGGGATCTGGACTTCATCGGCAGTGCGGGCGGGTGAGATTTTCGGCTTTCTTATCCCGCTGTCGAAGACGCGCGCGCGGTGTAGCAGAGGGGTGCTCATGTTTTCCAGCCTGGCCATCTCTTCGTCGCTCAGGACATTGTGGTACAGCACGATGTAGGGGTCCAAGGAGAGCTCCTCCATCCGTAGGGGGGCCAGTCGCAGGAAGGCTGTGGTTGTGGCATTGTAGCGACAATGCAGGCGCGAAGGCTTCGAGTGGGCTGCGGATCCGTCCGTCTTCCGTCTGCTCATGGAACTGCAAAGGCGGTTGAATTTCTCCGTGAAGTTTCCGTTCTCCATGTCGATTGATTGCTGGGGTGGATGCTCCTGGAAGTGCGATACGAAGTGGTACGCCTTGTCCCCGAACGTCTTGTCCCCCCTCAGAAGAATCTCTGCCTCGTCGAACCTGTCTAAGGCCACCAGGCAGCGGGCCAGCAGAAGCGTAATGCCACTGCTCGTGGCCCCCAGCTCCTCGTAGTACTCCAGAGGTTGCTCCTCCATCAGATCTTGGGACAGGGTCAGCCACTTGATGGCTGTCTGGTAGTCGGCTACGTGGAAGTAGAACTTCCCCAGCGCCTGGCAGTCCAAAGCAGAGAGCCGACCCCTTTAAGAGCGAGGAATATCAACAATCTGCATACAGGATCTCTCAGCGGTACCCACCTGTACTGGATGCCATCCAGGACTCCCTCGGCCACATCCTTCGGTTCGAGATTATGCGTGTGGACAATGCGGAAAATTCCCCACATGGCCTCTGCCACATCGTCCGCCCCAGGAAGATGCTCCCGCATCAGCTCCAACGCAGCGATCTGCTCTTGCCCCACGAGTTGCTGCATGAGCCTCTCCACGGGGCCCCAGTCCTCGTGCAACGTGCGGATGAGCGGGAAACTGTGCAGCGGACTCGATAGATACTCCTCCTCCCTGCCCTTTGCCTCGTCCAAAGCCCACCGCCAATTCTCAGACACTCTAAGACCACAGATTAGATCTAAGACCAGTCCCAGAAGAAACTCTCCCCCTAAACTCACCTCCTCAGCACACTGATCTTCTTCTGCAGCTCCTCCGCGTATGCGTTGAGATTCGCCGCCAGCTCGAAGTCCTGCTCCACAAGCTGCAGTCTGCTCTGCTCCGAGACGACATAGTTCTTGCGGTGGGTGTGGTCTTTCACAGTCTCATCGTACCAGCCCTCAGCCACGGAGGCCAGGCCGAGTCCAAGTGCCAGCATCCGCATTATGGGAGTCATCTTTCGTGAGTATCGCTTTGCCAGCGAGTGGGTGATGGAAAATCGATGCATAAATAGCATGTCATCGGGCATTCGTTGCGGTCAAAAAGTGATGTACACAGCTGTAGCAAGCCGCAGCTGGAAGTACGCTGATGCCACTGATTTACGGGGAATGTAATAAAGAGGAGTATGACAGGAACGCAACAAACACATTTTCAAATCGATTACCTGCATAAACAAACGGGAAGTCTCAATGCTATACAGAGCCCTAGTGCGTTCTCCAGACGCAATCCGACACCGATCGCCAGCTGCAGTCGCGCCTTCTATGCAGGCCGACGCACGTCCCACCGCCTCCCACACGTAGGCCATCGTGCCGATCGCTTATCAGCCGCTCTCAAAAAGTCAACGACGCTGACGCTTTAAGCCGAAGTCGAAGTCGAAGCCGGAAGAAGCTTTAAGCTCCGCAGCCGAGGTGCAACGATCAACAGCTTATGAAGAATAAAACAGTTCCTTGTGAGACTTTCTAGAATTCTAGTGTACCAAGTTCCAAGTCAAATTTATAGGTACCGAAAAAACTCTATTATAATTCACATCAGTTTCCATTGCAATCTTCAAACAGCGAATACTGCTCTCTGAGAATTGCCAAACCATTCCTCTAAGCCAATCATTGCCTGTTACCCAACAACCATGTCGCTCTTTCCCTTTCTAACCCATACACACTGCTGCAGAGGAACACGCTCAACGCGCGCTTGCTTCATTTTGTCCCCTTTGATCCTCTCTGAGCGAGTCGTCTCTCTCCAGCGCACTCTCTCACTATCACCTACACAGCAATGGGACAGACAGTGGATAATAACAAACGGTAAATTGTAAAGAAGGCAACGAAAGAATACCCTGAGAAAAATACTTGGTCCCGAGATACATACATACATATATGTACATATACATATTAGTACCACTTAAGAAAGCTGCTGAATACAAATAATATCAACCCCTTTCTGTTTTTCAGATGATATGTTGTGCTTTTGATGACTGTTTGTAACTTATCACATCCAACACTACAATGCTGCCACTCCTGATCCTCCTAATCCTCACGAGTGCTGCTGGTCAGAGTCAGAGTCAGACGAGCACCGAAACGAGCTCCTATCCACCCAAGGAGTTTATGACCTCAATGGCTGATCGAATGGAGCTGCTGCTGCTGGACAGGGAGCTGATCTCAAACCTCGTGCAATATGCTGAAGAGTTACAGGAAAAAGTCGATGTGCTGCAGAGGTGAGACTCGAGATAACTACTGAGAACCCTTTCAATCACTTGGGTGGTGTTGGGCGCTCCCACAGATGTGCAAAGGCGATGCAAATACCTCTGGAGGATTCGAAGGGCAGGGAGGAGGAGTACCTATCGAATCCGCTGCACAGTTTCCAACTCATCCGACACATGCACGAGGACTGGCGCCATTTAGAGAAGTTCATGCGGCAGACTGTGGGGCAGGGTAAGTGCAAATCTACGAAAGAATAATGCATATAATCGCCACGCTTTCCATTCAGATCAGATTAGTTTCCTTAAAAACAAGGCAACGAAATTTCCTTCAGTAGAAGAGACTGAGGAAGCGACGGAGGCTATTTATCGGATTATTCTCACCTATAATGTGGAGCCAGCGGATCTCGTCAAGGGGCTAATCGATGGCATGCATTACAAGTAGGTCTCCAACAAGATTACTCTGCTTTAGCCGGTTATTCCATAATCCTCCTGCAGCAGTAGCATTTCAGCCATCGATTGCTTCTCTCTTGGAACTGTGTTCTTCCACTTTGGGGAGTACGAAAATGCAGCCCAATTTCTACAATACTCCTTGGACCTGGTAAAACCAGAATATTATTCGGTCAACCATGTGCTGGAATTTGAGTCAAGCGAGGTCATCAGGCTCCTGGCTCGATGCTCGGTAGAACTGGGTGAGTGATCATGATCCAACATTCCTCTGCTTAAAATCTATTTCACATTTATTTCCAGACATGGTAGAGGATGCTCGAAGGATACTTATGGGCCACCGTGATCTGGCGGAGCACTCGGAGCGTCTGCTCAACTTCTACACACACACGAGACACGTCCCAGCCTCGTGGGAAGAGAAGCCCTTCCTGCCCCTGGAATTCATTCAGATCTGCCGCTCCTCGCACCAAAATAAACCCTCGCGATTGCACTGTCGCTACAATGCCACAACGACACCCTTCCTGCGCCTGGCCCCGCTACGGATGGAGGAGCTGTCGCTGGATCCTTATATCGTGGTCTACCACAATGTGCTCTCCGACGCGGAAATAGCCGAGGTGGAGCGCGTGATAGAGCCGTTTCTGAAACGCATTGGCAGGTATGGTGAAATGGAAAATTCGATGTCCCCCAGCAAGAGGCGCACGGGCCTTACAGGCCCCCATCGCGATGATTATATGCATGTCTCGGGCGCTCCGGTGATCGAACGTGTCCACAGACACATACGCGATATGACCGGGCTGTTCATGAACGAGCATCAGATGATAAAATACGGATTAGGGGGCCACTGCGATCACCACTACGATTTCCTCAACGCTTCTTATCCGAGCACCCACGCTATGGGCGACCGCATGGCCACTGTCCTCTTCTACGTGAGTCGGTTCGAAGCTTTTTTTGGTCACCCACTAACTAAAGGATTATCGCTCTGTCCTTTGAAGCTGAACGATGTGAAACACGGGGGCTCCACTGTCTTTACCCATCTTCAACTTAAGGTCCCCTCGGAGCGGGGCAAGGTCCTCTTCTGGTACAATATGCGGGGGGAGACGCATGATCTGGACAGACGAACCGTTCACGGTTCTTGCCCCGTCATTGATGGCACCAAAAAGAGTGAGTATTTCTTGTAGGTTTTTATTTCTCCAACTTAACCCCTTTTGCAGTCCTGTCCTGCTTCATAAATGAGCTGGATCAAATGTTTATCCAGCTCACGTATCGGCCAGGGAATAGGCACTCAGAGAACATAAAGGAATGGCATTAAATTCGTGCCGTAGCCTGAAGGATGCATTTCTTAGGAAGAGGTTGCGATACTTTGTTGTGGTTTCTATAGATTTCCTAGTTTGATTTTTGTTTAAACGATTAGCATCCGAAACCTGCCCTAACTTGGGAAATTCTGATGATTCCAATAGTATTTACTGAAAATCAAATTATTTCTGTTACAATATATTTTTTATGAAAAAAATTCTTAAAAATTCTGTAAAATAAATCATTTCTAGCAGACTATTGAGGATTAAGCGAAATACATTAGTTTTTAATCAAGTAAAATGGATCTAAAACACATACGATCTGTCTATCCATCTAATTAGAATCTATCTGGATAAGATAAGCCACATGGATGTGACCACTTTTCTTACTCAAGAGCAACGAAATCGAGTCTTACATGTGGATCTAAAAAATTAGCTATTTTTCAAATGAATGTTCAAAGAATTGATTATAAAATAAGTTTAATTACAAATAATACATTGAAACTCATCTTTACTTTTAATAATATTCGTGCAAAGTAAAAATTCTATATCTTTAAATTTAGAATAAATAAACAAAATTTGTGCCGTGTGCTTTGTTACAAAGCATTCGATTCCCACTAATTAAACACCTTATTATTTCCATTCAAACGATACGTTCAAGTCGGCCTTCACTTTTTAAACAAACGAAATAGCACAAAATAAAAGGTATTTTCTGCTTTCCAGATGATATGTCGTGCTTTTGATGACTGTTTGTAACTTATCACATTCAACACTACAATGCTGCCACTCCTGATCCTCATAATCCTTACGAGTGCTGCTGGTCAGAGTCAGAGTCAGACGAGCACGGAAACGAGCTCCTATCCACCCAAGGAGTTTATGACCTCAATGGCTGATCGAATGGAGCTGCTCCTGCTGGACAGGCAGCTGATCTCAAACCTCGTGCAATATGCTGAAGAGTTGCAGAAAAAAGTCGACGTTCTGCAGAGGTGAGACTCGAGATAACGGGATCCGACCCCCGTTTAAATCGCTTGGGTGGGGTTGGGTGCTCTCACAGATGTGCAAAGGCGATGCAAATACCTCTGGAGGATTCGAAGGGCAGGGAGGAGGAGTACCTATCGAATCCGCTGCACAGTTTCCAACTCATCCGACACATGCACGAGGACTGGCGGCATTTAGAGAAGTTCATGCGGCAGACTGTGGGGCAGGGTAAGTGCAAATCTACGAAAGAATAATGGATATAATCGCCACGCTTTCCATTCAGATCAGATTAATTTCCTCAAAAACAAGGCAACGAAATTTCCTTCAGTAGAAGAGACTGAGGAAGCCACGGAGGCTATTTGTCGGATTATTCTCACCTATAATGTGGAGCCAGCGGATCTTGTCCAGGGGCTAATCGATGGCGTACAGTACAAGTAGGTCTCCAGCAGGTTTGTTCTACTTCAGCCGTTCATTCCATGTTTCTCCTGCAGCAGTAGCATTTCAGTCATCGATTGCTTCTCTCTTGGAACCCTAGTCTTCCAGTGGGGCGAGTACGGCAAGGCTGCAGAGCTGTTAGCCCACTCCTTGGACAATGTAAGACCAGAGCATTATTCGGTCCTCCATGCGCTGGGATTGGCTTCAAGTGAGGTCTTCATGCTACTGGCCCGCTGTTTCGTGGAGCTGGGTGAGTGATTATGATCCGACTTTCCCCAGCTTAAAATCAATTTCTCATTAATTTTCAGACCAGGAAACGGACGCTCGAACGACACTCATGGGCCACCCTGATCTGGCGGAGCACTCGAAGCGTCTGCTCAACTTCTACACAAGCACGAGACACGTCCCAGCTTCGGAGGAAATTAAGTCTATTCTTCCCGACGAATTCAATCAGATCTGCCGCTCCTCGCACCAAAATAAACCCTCGCGCCTGCACTGTCGCTACAATGCCACAACCACACCCTTCCTGCGCCTGGCCCCGCTACGGATGGAGGAGCTGTCGCTGGATCCTTATATCGTGGTCTACCACAATGTGCTCTCCGAAGCGGAAATAGCCGAAGTGGAGCGCGTTGCAGAGCCGCTTTTGGTGCGCAGTTCCGTATACATAGCGGAAAAGAAAAAGTCAATGAAAAGCAAGGTGCGCACCGCCCTGGGAGCTTGGATCCCCGACTATAATATGGAGGTCTCGGGCTGGCCAGTGATACAACGTATCTTCAGGCGCATACACGACATGACCGGGTTGATCATTAACGATCATCAGACCATGCAGCTGATAAAATACGGCTACGGGGGCCACTACGATATCCACTTCGACTACTTTAACGCCTCCATTCCGAGCATCCACGCTATGGGCGATCGCATAGCGACTGTCCTCTTCTACGTGAGTTGGTTTCACTTTCTTTTTGAGCTCTGAATAACTGAAGGTTATGCTATTTATCTCCCGAAGCTGAACGATGCGAAGCACGGCGGCTCCACTGTCTTTACCCATCCACAGCTGAAAGTTCCCTCGGAGCGGGGCAAGGTCCTCTTCTGGTACAATATGCGGGGAGAGACGCACGATCTGGACATTCAGACCGAACACGGTTCTTGCGCCGTCATCGATGGCACCAAAACGGGTGAGTATTTCCCTTCGTCTTTATAAAGCTGAAATGTATCCCCTCTTTTGCAGTCCTGTCCTGCTGGATACACGAGCTAGATCAAATGTTTACCCAACCCACTTATCGCCCAGGGAATAGGGCGTTTATCTATTAAGTTATATAATGTGAGAAGATTAACGATACAGGTCTATTTTTGTATCAGGCAATAAAAGAGAATCAAGAGTTATGTGGTGGGCTAACACCTATCAGGCAATATTAGTCCCTAACTGTACCGCCACACTGGAATAAGTCGAAATAAACGGTCACTTAAAAAGTATGTAGATCGACTTTCGGCCGATCGACAAGCCTCGTGTCGCTATCATATTTACTTACAGTGATGTTCGTGCCTGGTCCCTTGGGGTCCCTATCTCGTATAGCCTCTGAGATCAAGGCGGACGAACAGACGAACTTACAGTTCAAATGCTTGGCTCTCCGAATACGCCGTTTCACCGTTACTAAACTGGCACTAACACCGCATTCTTCCCTGATTTTGCTGCAGAGCGTTATTAGTTATAATAATAAGTTGCTTGGCTACTGGTGTAGTCGAGTGCTGAGACCCTCTCATATTTTTACCATACCTCGTATTCTTCTTCATGACAAATACAACCAAATGTTTCGAAAAAAAATAAATAAATTACCTAATAAGTACATACGTGCTCTAGAGACCGAATATTTTTTTGTTGCAATATTAATGAATCAATCTATAAAATAAAAATTACTCCATCAAAATCAGTTGGTGGAAATGATATAGCGGCTTTACTTTTGAAAATTGTTGTTATATACTTGGGGGCTAGCCCCATGCGCCAAACCCCGGCACACTCGCTTCTTTCACTCGCATCGATCTCTTTTATATGATCTCTTCTAAGCCTTAGCCTTACAATTGCTCCATAATCTAAGTGATAAACGATCTATTCCCTGGATGATAGGTGGGCTGGATAAACATTTGATCCCACTCGTGTATCCAGCAGGACAGGACTGCAAAAGGGGAAGTAAATTGTAGCTGGAGAAATGAAAACCCACAAGAAATACTCACCCGTTTTGGCGCCATCGATGACGGGGCAAGAACCATGAAGGGTTCGACTGTCCAGATCGTGCGTCTCCCCGTGCATGTTGTACCAGACGAGGACCTTGCCCCGCTCCGAGGGGACCTTCAGTTGTAGTTGCGGAAAGACAGTGGAGCCGCCGTGTTTTACATCGTTAAGCTTCAGGTGATAAACAGAGAATCCATCGGTTAGTAAGAGCTTAAAAAGAAGCTTGAAACCGACTCACGTAGAAAAGGACAGTGGCCATGCGGTCACCTAAGGCCTGGGTGATCGGAAGGGAGGCATTAAGGTAGTCGAAGTGGGTGTCGTAGTGGCCCCCGTAGCCGTATTTTATCAGCTGCACGACCTGGCCCAGCTTTATAATCAGTCCGGTGATGTCGTGTATGCGTCTGAGGATACGTTGTAGCACCGGCCAGCCGGAGACATGCATATTTTCGTCGGGGATCCAAGCTCCCAGGGCGGTGCGCACCTTGCTCTTTTTACTGTTGTCCATCTCCCCCACGCCAATGCTTTTCAGAAGCGGCTCTGCAACGCGCTCCACTTCGGCTATTTCCGCGTCGGAGAGGACATTATGGTAGACGACGATATAAGGATCCAGCGACAGCTCCTCCATCCGTAGCGGGGCCAGGCGCAGGAAGGGTGTGGTTGTGGCATTGTAGCGACAGTGCAGGCGCGAGGGTTTATTTTGGTGCGAGGAGCGGCAGATCTGATTGAATTCCTCGTCCAGAATGGGCTTCATTTCCTCCGAAACTGGGACGTGTCTCGTGCTTGTGTAGAAGTTGAGCAGACGCTCCGAGTGCTCTGCCAGATCAGGGTGGTCTGTTATCATCGTTCGAGCGTTATCTTCTAGGTCTGAAAATTAATGTGAGATTGATCTTCAGCAGAGGAATGTCGGGTCGTGATCACTCACCGAGCTCCACGAAACAGCGGGACAGTAGCATGAAGACCTCACTTGAAGTCAATCCCAGCACATGAAGGACCGAATAATGCTCTGGTCTTACCAGGTCCAACGAGTAGGCCAGAAATTGTGCAGCTTTTCCGTACTCTCCCCAATGGAAAAGCAGTTTCCCAAGAGAGAAGCAATCGATGACTGAAATGCTACTGCTGCAGGAGGAACATTGAATGATCGGCTGAAGTAGAGAAATCCTGCTGAACACCTACTTGTAGTGCACACCTTCGATTATCCCGTGGACGAGATCCCCTGGCCCCACATCATAGGTACGAATAATCCGATAAATAGCCTCCGTGGCATCCTCGGTCTCTTCTACTGAAGGAAATTTCGTTGCCTTGTTTTTGAGGAAATTAATCTGATCTGAATGGAAAGCGCGGCGATTATATGCATTATTCTTTCGTAGATTTGCACTCACCCTGCCCCACAGGCTGCCGCATGAACTTCTCTAAATGGCGCCAGTCCTCGTGCATGTGTCGGATGAGTGGGAAACTGTGCAGCGGATTCGATAGGTACTCCTCCTCCCTGCCCTTCGCTCCCTTAAGGGGTATGCGCATCGCCTTTGCAAATCTGTGTCGGCACCCAACCCCACCCAAGCGATTAAAACAGTTTGCAGAGGGTCGGGTCTTGTTATCTCGAGTCTCACCTCCGCAGAACGTCGACTTTTTTCTGCAACTCTTCAGCATATTGCACGAGGTTTGAGATCAGCTGCCTGTCCAGCAGGAGCAGCTCCATTCGGTCTGCCATTGAGGTCATAAACTCCTTGGGTGGATTGGAGCTCGTTTCCCCTTTTGTCTTACTCTGACTCTGACTCTGAACAGCAGCACTCGCGAGCATCAGGAGGGCCTGGAGGATCACTTGCATAGATGCGAGTGGTAGCATTGTAGTCTTGTATCTGAGAAACGATTCCTTTTCATGGTATTTTCCCCGCTTTCAATGAGATTATAGTGTGACGGGAACACAGATGTTTGCGAGAAAAATACGAGGGTTGCTATTTAAGTTTCCGGCCAAGGTCGCTTTTAGCCCTAATAGGACCCAATGGTCGACGATGATTTTCTATCATATGTGATGTGTATTTTTAAGCAAAGAATACTTAGATCAGCTTAGTTCAACTTTGATTGTGACAAACCGGTAAAAGACTGAATTTCTCGAAGGTTATCCAAAATCAGCTGTTATGCCACAAAATATTGTTCGCTTAGGATCCCAAATAATTTAAAAATCTTGCAAAAAGAGGCTCGTGTCGATTGGTGAAAAAAAATATACAAAAATACGATCGTGGTGCTTTAAAAGCTGTATTAACCATCTACACATGTTACGCATCAGATATATATAAATTTGTGCCCGAGACAAAACAGTTATCGACGGTATGGATGCTTTAAAGCGAGACATATGTCAAACAATCTTAGATTACAATCGCAATTATACAAATTATAAGACAATTATCTCATATACAAAATATTCAAAATTAAATTTGTCACGCTAGGCTACATCATAAAAAAGAGAACAACAAAATTTAAAAAAAAATGCCCAAGAAGAAATATTAAGAATGGTAAAAAAAACGTACAACTTTTCAAATGTCTAATTTTTCTGTGCATAATTAATAAAGACTAAGAAGGAATTTTATATCTATTTAAAAATAATATGAAAAAAATGTAATTTAAGTTAAATTTAAAATTTCAAATTTTTGTCTTGTGCAAAGTACAGCTTTATTGATGGGCGTAAAGTGCTGCGATTGATTATTGCTCGGCTCCCCACCGCATCGAATGGGGAAGAATGGGAGGACCGCTTCGCTCAGTCTTCCGGGTCCACGTACAGAAACTTTAACAAGACTGCAAAAAGAGAATATTATCGATCATTGATGAGAGGCCTCAACTGGCGAAGGACTGCCAAAGCTATACCCAATCCACTGCCCACCACATTGGGGCAGACGGTGTGCTCAAAGTCGCCTTCGTGGAATGTGATCAAGACGTCGCCCTGCCGCGGATGCACTGACATTGGATAGTGTGGTATAGTGATAGCTCCGCCAACCTCTACATCATTCAGCTGGAAAGAAATGGCAATCAGTGAGGTAGGCAGAAATTTCCTTAAAACCTACAAAGAAGATAGCAGTTCCCTCGATTTCGTTAAAGTCCAGGTCGGAAAACTGCAATGAAATCATACATAAAGGAAAGAGAGACAAGGAAACCTAAAAGGATCATCCGATTACTTTGGAGGAGTCCTTGAACAGCTGGAACAGACGGAAGGGCTCTTGCTGGGCGTACTCTAGCACATGGAAGTTATCTGCGGGCTTGAAGTAATCCGTCATGTCCAGCACCCGCTGCTCCAGGCGCTTCATCACCGGACTGTATTCATCCGGGACAGAACAGCCTTCTATACCGCCATCCATATGGATCATGGCTTCCAGTGGACACCGCTTGAGGGCGTCTCGGATATGTGCGACCTCTGTCTCGTAGAAGGCATTCCGGTAGATTACAATGTAGGGAGAGGAGAGCACCTCCTCGTAGCGTAGCGGGGCCAGCCACAGGAAGGGCGACAATATCGAATTGTACGCACAAACGGCGAAGTGCGCGTCGAAGCTTTCCTGACACTGGCGCTGCAGTGGACTGGGCGTAGTCACGGGCGCCACGATGGGTTTCATGGGCTCGGGCTCGCGCAGGCTGCGCAGCTCTTGGACACCGGACTCCTGCAGCAGGTGCACGTTGTATTCATCAAGTATTACGGCATTCTGGTAGGCCAGGAACACCTCCTCTCGGTCTGCAAGAGAACAAAAATTTACGCGGAGATCTTTGGATCTGTGACCATCACCCACTGAGTTTGTCGTAGGTCCTGGCCTGCATTCGATACGCCTCAGAGCGAGACGTACCCAGCACGCTGTAGAGATCGCTGTACGGCGACGCGGTGTAGTTCTCGGCTGCTACGGTGAACCATTTGATGGCCTCATGGTAGTTCTCCTTCTTGTATATCTCCAAACCCATGTGGTAGCAGTCCAAAGGGGAAAGATAAAGGCTGCTAAACGAAACCAGGAGGTAAGGAGGGGGTTTACTCAGGAGAAGCTATCCTTTCTCACCTGTAGAACTCCTTTTGGGCCACCAGGAAGGAAGGTTCGTATGCGTAAAACTCGGCCAGGCTCTGCACTGTTTGGGCCGCCGCCTGGAAGTCCTGCCGCTGTGGCAGCTGCGGCAGGATGCGTTCCAGCTTCGCCACCTGATCAGGCCCTACTTGCTCCTCCATGTATACCTGCCAGCTGACCCAATCCTGGTGCATGTGCCGTATCAGCCGGAAGGCATTCAGCGGATTCGACAGATACAGCTCCGGATCCTCGTTGGCCTCTTCGATCTCTTCGTTGTACTCCCTCAGAGCGCTATGGAGGACGAAGAGGTATCGATCAGAAGGGAAAGGACCCTCTTTCAGACTCACCCATTGATGAGGCTGATCTTCCCCGTCAGCTCCAGGGCATAGTCTCGCAGATTCTGAATCAGTTCACGCTCTAGAGTTAGCATTCCCTGGAAGCGTTTCTCGTCAAGAACCGCCTCGAGAAAGGGGCAAGCCAGGCACAAGAGCAAAAACGTGTACCGTAGCGCAGCCATAATGAGGAAATGATCTTCAAGAAATGCCACAACTGGCCTTCAGATTTAGCCATTTGACACGGATGATTATGCCCTGACAAATTTAATTATCTCTGCCAATAAAAAAGCATCGTTTATGCGTGCAAAATACAGAGAATAAACTTTCATTGCCCCCTCCTCCTGAGGGTCTGCTCCTTCGCAGAGAGGAACTTCGTGGCTATCCACTTGTCGCCATCAATGACGGGGCAGCCAAAGTGTCTAGTGCGTGTATCCCCCACCAACGAGTCCAGCAGATTGTAGAAGACTAAAGCAGTGCCTGCTTGGGGCTTCACGGCCACTTCCAGATTGGGGAACACTGTGTAGCCGCCCTGCGAGACGTTGCTCAGCTGAAGGGAAGAAGGAAAGAAGGGAATAACGAGTCAGTTTATCCTGTATGAAGACCTGCTTCTCAACTTACAAATATCTGGATGGTGAACAGGCGATTGTCGCCTTGCAATTCCTCTTCGATCTGCAAAATGCAATCACAAAATGAAAATCTATAAGGTTGTAAAAGAATAACGTAAGGATAACCTCATCGAAGTAGTCCTTGTGGAGGCCAAGGAAGCCCCCAATCCCGTAGTTGGTAATAAGCCAACTCTCGGATCCGTTTAAACTCAATCCAGTCATGTCCCAAAGTCGCTGGTGGAGGCTCTGCACCAGCGGAAGGGATTCAGGGAGAGCGCAGTGCTTAGCCGAAAGCCCGCTTCTCAGGGAATCATGCGTGAGATTCGTCCTTCCGTAGTCCTTAAGCAGCTCCATTTCCTTACCGGACACCACGTCGTGGTAGAGCACAATGTAGGGATCCAGCAGGACCTCTTCCACCTTAAGTCGGGCATAGAAGGATGGTCTCCAACTGAACCGACAGTGGAGCCTCGACTTCCATGGGTACTCGCCGCGACATCCTCGCTGCACATCGGTGACTGCTGGCAGAGGATCCTCTTCGTAGTCCAGGCGGGGCCTCACTAGCCAGCGGTTTTCCAGCCTCGAACGCAGGCTCAGCAGACGCATGTCGAAAGGCAGCTTTTCCAAGGCACCGATAATGACAGCCAAGGCATCATCGTTGCGACCTGCGAAAGGTAATCTCTTGAAACGTAGAAATGTAAGAGGAAAATGGTATCCCACTCTGTCGCATCAGAGATCCCGCCTGCAGCTGCCACAACTCAACGCGATGGAAGCCCTGGACAGCATATATATCCTCCTCACTGACATTGTACCGATCCGCGGCCAATCCCAGCCAAACACTCGCCTGCACAAAGCTCTTCAGGTGGAAGTAATGTTTGCCCAGGCTCCAGCAATCCATGGCAGTGAGTTGGACGCTGCAAAAGAGGAAAATCAGTTCGGAATCCTTTCGCGGCAGCAGTATCTCACTTATGCTGCTGTCCATCGAGCAGTCCGATGGCCATATCCCGCTCAGTCTGCCCATACATATCCCGGATCTGCTTCAATCCAAAAGCAGCATCGGCTATGTCCGCCCGGCTAGGGAGCAGCAGTTCCAGAGAGCGGAAGTGCTTAATCTCCTCTGCACCAACAGATTCCTCTACAAAATCCAACCAATTGGGCCAGTCGTGGTGCTGGTGTCTCAGAAGGGAGTACGCGTGCAGGGGATTTCCCACAAAGCGCTCTTGCTTGTCCTCGGCCGCCTCCAGGACAGGGCGCATCTTGGAAAGTGCCCTGACAAGAATATTAATCAATTAATTGTCAATTTTATTCCATACAAATATTTGTTTACCGTCGAATCGTGCTCAATTTTGCCTCCATTTTGTCCGCAAATGCACTCAAATTGCCGTAATAGGAGCGTTCCAACGGTATCAGCTCCCCCAGGGAATCCACAGCCAAACTATAGTCTGCTTCCTCATCGGCAGAACATGCGCAGATATAAAACAATAGCACCAGCAACATGTCCAAAGAGTTTAAAACACTTTATATCAATGATCTCGGTACATTTCACGCTAAAACAAAATATTTTGCACGCTCCACATTTAAAATTTTCCCCGCTCACCAATTTGCCAGTCGAGTGCTTTTATCGAGTGCACAAAATGTGCTCATTTGCGCAGAACGACTGTCTGGCAACGCCCCGCTCAACACTCAACAGCTGGCAGATTAGAAACTCATTTCGGAGCAATTTATTTTCGAACGTGTCCTCCCCAAAGAGTAATTATCTCTCTAGTTGCTTCAGCTAAGTTCAGTGTGTGTGTGTACTTCTCTATTTATTTCTCTGTGCTGCACCGTGTGTAGCAGCTGCGTCCGCCCACGCCTACGCCACTTCAGTTGCTGTTCTCACGCGCAGCGAAAGAGTCAGAATAACTGTAAAAATAACTCGAGAATTTCAATCAATAATTCAGATAAAACAACGAAAACAAGAGGAGAAGGAGAAGAAGATATAGATATCGAAGAAGTGCAGCCATATTCAGAGGAACTGCGTCATGCTGCTGCAGCGGAACAAGTAAAAGCGGCTTTTGGCTTTCCATTTACATATTTCTGTGTTCCATATACATATAATTTAATTAGTGTCTCTCCCACGGCGTGTTTCTGATGTTTGTGTGTGTGTGTATCTACCCTCCTCCCTCCCGCTTTGTGTTTTAATCATTTGTGTTCTCCACTCCTCTCCCTCTCCCTCCTGTAACTGTGTCTGTGTCTACCTTCCCAGTGCCCGTCAACATGCTGTTAGCCAGGTTGTGAGAATATATTCCATTTATATGTACAGACGTTTCTGTTGCTTGTTTGTTTAACCAATTTGAAATTGCGTGCTAACCAAAAAACCAGTTCCTGTTCCCAAACTGTGCCCTTCACCACCCTCCCCGTGGTCTGGTGTTCTCTTTGCTTTGATTTTGTTATTTGCCATTTAAAAACATTTATTTTGAATAATTTAAATAACTGCATCCATACACTGCCACATCAAACAGCTGTTAGCATATTACTCTGGCAGTCTGGCAACGCTGGCCGCTCTCACCTCACTCTATTTTGCGCTCCATTTTGCCTTCTATTCCAATTCGCTTTTATTTATACAAAAGAGGAACCGAGAAAGAAGAGTCCGGTCTGTCTTTTTTTTATTGATTTCATGTTAATTGAAAGCGTTAATCAGGTCGGAAGCCCTTACACTCGGTTCGGTCTTTCGGTTGCTGCCTGCCTGCTGATCCACTCACATTCCGCCTTGCTGCTGGCACGCTCGCCACACTCTTATCAGCGGTTTTCGCGCGTGTTTTCCGAGTCGAGTGTGGCTGAGTGAGATTTCTGTCGCCTGCCCCCGATCCTTTCCCAGGTAATGGGTGGTACAGCTGATGCCTGCCGCTGACTGCATTGCTATAATTTGCTATATTTATGTGTGTGTATAAGATAAGATAAAAGTGGGACAGACATCCAGCTAATTGATATTACACTCGCACTCTGCACTCACGTGCTGTTGTTGAGTAGAAGGTCGCGTCGCACACACTCGACTCACTTGCCACTCATTTCTCACACTGTGTGTGTGTGTGTTCGTGTGTTTGCATAGTGGCTGCTCTTTGTTTATTTGTTCGTAGTCACATCTAACGGCGCTTTTAATATGCAATAGACACCCACCTAGACATGATTCGACTTGATACGAGTGATGAGTGCTATCTCGCAATGCAATGAGTCGAGCCATTCCCCTCCCGACGAATCGCCTCCTGGCAGGGGGCCAAATGGTGCGCAACAGCACAGAGATAAGCGGATAAGCCCAGCAAATGGCATTCCCACTCATTCGCCGACCCACCTGACTTGTTGCTCAATTTTCGGAGACATTAACTGTTTATTTAGAAAAAACGAAGCGGAAAGCGTACAAAAGGAAAAATTACGGTTATCCACTTACTCTCTCTCTCTCTCTCTCTCTCACACTCACTCACTCTCTTTCTATCGCCTGTCGGCTGCATCGAAACTGTTCGATTTGAGCTTCAGGCTGCCCCTCGTCAGCTGATTGAGGTCGATGATGGAGAGGTAGGGCTTGGGGGGTAAGTTGACAGGCAGCGGCACCTCGATTGTCACCCTCGCCGATCTCTTGCCCTGGCCAACGGCTCCTCCATGATCACTTCCTGTTTTGAGTGCACCCAAGGAAAAAGAGGAATACTGATCGTGGGCCGCAGGGCAAGTGGCAGTAGCCGCCCTCCGGTAGTTGCGGCAGCCGCTGAAGCTGCTGCTTCCGGGCGCCAGTGGTCGGACGGGGGAGAAGCCTCCTTCGTCGGAGGATCCTCCTCCACCTCCTCCGGAATCGTAGCAGATGCTCAGGTTGTTGTACGAGATGGGGGCGTGACAGCGCGGGGTCTTGGGTCGGGGCTTGACCTCGTAGCGCGTCTTGGAACGTGAGCGGGAGTGCTGGTTGCGCTGGCGGCCCCTTCGTTTGCCCCGCACCTCCGGCACGAGGGGCACGGGCAGGATGTTGATAAAGCGGTAGTACTGGAGCAGGGTGCGGGCGAGATTCCTACCCACGCGGTAGTCTACGAAAGAGGCAAGGGAAGAATATAGCTAGAGAACATCTGGCGGAGTGGCTGTACTCACATCCATCCTCGTTGTAGAGAGCCACCGTCTTGCCGTCGCGCAGAAAATGACCCGCCATGGACACCTCCAGGGTGTAGGCGTTTACAGTGTCGCTGAGGCGCTCGCAGCTGAATCTCCTGAGGCTGCCCGCCTTCCGGTCGTCGGCATTGAACATCGTGTGCTCGGCCACATAGTCGGGGGCATTGCTGGCGAAGAGTCGCGGGAAGACCAGGTGCCGCTCGTAGCGGTAGACATCCTCGTACGTGTTCCCGTACACGAAGCAGCCGTGCATGCTGCTGTTGGCATGCAGATCGATCACGAAATCAATCTGATATGTCTGCAAAGGGAGGAGCAGGTGAGTCCATCTCCATCTGAGATCCAATTCCACTTCCACTGCGAACCCGCACTCACATCCGAATTATCCAGCTCCTTCAGCATCCCCCTGATGGCGTGCAGCTCTGGCTGCGTGAACTCCGAGGCCAGATGCCAGTTGCGGTTCATGTCCTGGCCCATCAGATTGCAGCGGTTGTTGCCCAGGAACACGCCATCCGGATTGGCCATCGGCACGATCTTGAACACAAAGTTCTCGCGCAGGACCGCCGCTATCGGATGGTTGCCCACGAGGAACTCGATGAGGCCCTGGCAGACGTGGGAGGCGGGGGCCTCGCTGGAGTGCGTCCGACAGACGATCACGATGACACGAATGAAGCTGCGATCCAAGCGATTGGTGGAGCGCTGCTTATGCGTCACCTGATCGATGGTCAGCAGATCCACATTTCTGTTTTGCTGCGGGAAAAAGACGGTTAGAGACGGGAATCTAGAAACAGGAAACAAGAGAGGACTCTACTGCACTCACCAGAGACTTGATGAGGACGCATCGCGTGAAGCGCTTGTCTGTGCCCTGCCGTGCATCGATCACATTCAAATAGGACTGGAGGCGGGAGTAGCTGTAGGGCCAGGCCAGAGCGAACTGGTAGACGTCCTCCTCCTTCTCGAAGATGAAGGCAAAGCTGAGGACGTAGTGGCCCTGGTGCATGGCTGAGCGGTAGAAGAACACCTGCCGCTTGGACATCCGCTGCCACTTGGGCCGACTGGAGCTCTTGACGAGTGGCGTGAGGCCGGAGGCGAACAGATTGCGGCTCTTGCTGAGGTTCACGATGTTGAAGAGGACCCGCTGGTCCTGCTTGACGTTGTCCACCGTGAAGTTGAACCAGAAGCGGAAGCGCGGATTGCACGTGTCCGGCCGCAGGAACAGATCGTACTCGAACTCCCCCACCAGCTCGGCCTTGCCCAGATTCCCCGTCTCGAAGGCCGCATCGAAGCACAGATGGCCCCGCTTCGCCTTGCCGCTCTGCCCCGGTGGACGGATAATCACGCGAGACACATTGCCCAGGCCGCCCTCTCCATCGCTGTCCTCGCTGTCTGTAAATGGAAGTTGGGGGAAGGTCAATCAGTGGAAGTGGACTTATAATGTCTTATATGCTCTTATACCCTCCGAGCCACGCTCGTACATGCTCGTGTGCTCAAGCGGATCACAGGCAATGCCCAGCATTATGTCGTTTACTGTTCCGCGTCTTCTGTTTTGTGCGTCTGCCTCTGGGAACGTTCTACTTTCCTCTAAGTCGAAGGGCCTCTGAAGTGTCGGACCTAATCCTCTGGCAGGCAGTCCCAACCTGTCATAACTTTCTTCGCCTGCGGATGGGCCGCCTGCTCCACCTCCTTTCTAATCCCTCCCAGATGCTATCTTTAAACTTGTGCCTCCCGGCCACAGCCCCTGCTCCTGCTGCTGCCCCGTTATGTGGCACATATGCGTGCCGCCAGTTTCCAGGGCACTCGCTGCCGCAACTGCAACGCCTCAAGAAAAGTCTAAGCGAGACGTCAAATGTGTCTAAAATTGAATAGTCGCCTCGTAGTTGCGTCGCCCCCCTATAAAGGAGCCTTGAAGTTTCTAAAAATGGCTTCATCGATACCCTAAGGAGGGAAATATGGCATCTATATTCCTATTCCCGCATTCCCTTACATTATTAGGATTCCTAGAAGCCATAGGACTATTCATTTTCCTATACACGATGCTCTGAATCAGGACATCTCGTTACGCCTATACGGAATTATAGGAGAAAAAGTAAACGAAAATCGGAACAAAGCTATCCGAGAAGAAGTAGTTCCCTGGATACTCGTTGTGAAAGTCCTTATCGCAGGCGCAGACATGTGATTGCTTTATCAATACTTCCATCCTAATGGAGGAATATGTAAAACGCCTCAAAGGTGTTCAGCACTTCCCCCAAAATTAGACCCAAATGAAAGACCCAAAGCACCTTCAAGGTTGCCTTTGATTCGATCTCAAAATATTGCACCTTCCCTGAAGGGTATTCACATCTCGCTCTGCCCACAAATATGCCTCGCATCAGACTCGCTTATCTCTGCCACATTTATGGCCATTTCACTCACCTGAATCGCCCATTCCTGCGCCTCTCTCTCCTCAACCCATGCACTTGCTGCGGTCCTGCTGTTGCTGCTGCTTCTGCTCCTGTCTCCAGTTCGCCCTTCCACCTCGAGTGACCTGCGAGTGAGTTTAGAAATAGAAATTCAATTAGCCACCGACACGCCCCACTGTACCACTGGCCTGTACCTGAAGATGGGGTTCCTTGGCTTTCCTTTGGCTTTCACTTTTCTTCGATGCCACTCGAATGTCGCGGCAAGTCGCGTGCGCGTAGATTTCTATCTGAGATGGTGCTAATCCCCGTGTAGCAGACGCTCCTCCGCTCCCTCCTCTCGCTCGACTGCCGACTGCCTGACGGTTCTGACTGAGTGGCGGTTCCGCTGTGGGTCTGACGGCGGCACACGTTGACGTTGCCACGCCACTCACATGTGTACGGGGTGCCCCTTGTTTGATCGATACCGGATTACCCGAATACCGGAAGAGGGAATGCGCACTGGCGTTCGGCTGCGGTTTCTGTTTCGGTTGCGCTAGCCAGGGAGTCGCCACCGAACTGGGCAACAAAGTATCAGTAGCAGCAGCAGCAGCACTAATTGCGATTGCGTTCTATCCGTGGTTCGGTTCTGTGTTCTTTGTTCTCTGTTCTGTTGAGGAATTGGTTCACTGGGGCTAATCGATATACGTGCGGCAGGGCTCCCCAAGTGCGCGCGAGGGTAACGTGGGAACGGTAACGACTGCGGCAACGCGGTGGCGTATGCGTTATATTAATGGTTATGGGATTACGGAATACGGGAGTGAATGAACCCAAACCCAATCCCCAGTAGCATGTCCAAACGCAGGTAGCTATCCCCCCGCACCGCACCGCACCCATTCCCCATTCACCGCTTTCTGTTTTTATGTTTTCTGTTACTGTTTCTGTTGCGTTTCCATTTCGTTTTCCCCCCTTGCCCTGTTCTATGTGTCCCCTACTTATCGTGTGCTCTGATTACGTTACAGACTAGGCAGCGTGCGCCCACCGAAGCGTTGCAGGAGCGACATGGACAACACCTCCACGTCGGACATTGTCATCATCAATGGCAACTCGCACCCGGATCTCGCCAACATGGTCGCCGATCGCATGGGCCTGAAGAACGGCGGCTGTTCCGTCTTCCACAAGTCCAATCGAGAGACGATTGTCGAGATCAGTGACTCGGTGCGGGGCAAGGACATCTACATCATCCAGACGGGCACCAAGTAGACACAGTATCTGTAGAATAGCGAGTCGCCCATCTAACAATCTTCTCCTCTTTCCCCCAGGGACGCGAACAACAACATTATGGAGCTGCTAATCATGGCCTATGCGTGCAAGACCTCGTCGGCCCGCTCCATTGTGGGCGTGATCCCGTACTTGCCGTACTCGAAGCAGTGCAAGATGCGCAAGCGTGGCTGCATCGTCTCGAAGCTGCTGGCCAAGATGATGTGCACCTCGGGCCTCACGCACATCATCACGATGGACCTGCACCAGAAGGAGATCCAGGGCTTCTTCGATATACCCGTGGACAACCTGCGGGCCTCGCCCTTCCTTCTGCAGTACATCCAGGAGAGCGTGAGTGCCAGCCATAGCATAGTCCGGAAAATGCACAGAGAACTAAACTAAATGCATCCCTTGGCAGATACCCGAATATCGCAATTCCGTGATTGTGGCCCGCAATCCAGGCGTGGCCAAGAAGGCCAACTCCTATGCGGAGCGGCTGCGTTTGGGCCTGGCCGTCATCCATGGCGAGCAAAAGGAGGCAGAAAGCGACGAGGTCGATGGCCGCTACTCGCCTCCGCCGACCAGGTAAGTCCCCAGTCCGCAGATCTCCATTGTAGGCCTCGCTGCTATCCCGGCCCTAGCAATTATCTGTTCTTCCATGAGTTCTGTTCTGGTTGTGTTCTGTTGATCTTTTCCCCTAAGCTTTGTTCTAAGACCGAAGCTGGAAGCACTTTGAATCACTCGATTAGCACTCTGCACTAGAATCTGTATTGTTTTATTTGGAAAAGCACTAGAATGTTCGTCATTTATCACCCGCAAAGCTATCAAATCATTATACAACTCCTGTTTATCTCAAAAATATCATAAATGGGAAGTGTGTGCGTTTCGGAATTGTCAACAAAGACAAATGAAAGGAAAACTCTACTCTTGCAGTGAGAATTCGCATATCGGATGAGCAATCGAATGCTTTATTCAACATCCAATCCATTGCTTGTAGATGAAGCTCATGCTTTATCTGCAAATATTGGTACCTTCTGAAACGCACCCTTCCATGGACATACATATGCCATTCGGTAGACCATTTAGATCTGTTCTGTCTGTCGTTGGCTTCTGTCCTGTAGACCGTACCTCACAGCCGTAGACAGGAGGCACTTTATCCGTAGACTCCTCCCATTTGTAGCCGCTTTGCTCTGCTTTCGCTTCTGTTTCCACCCACTGCCAAAAGCTCGATACGCGAGGCAGCTGGCAGCAGATGAATCCGAAATTCAAAATCCAACATTCGAAAAGACGAAAAACAAACGAAATTTCTCTTTATTTGTGTTCAAGCAGTGCGTATAGCAATTTATTAGGAAATTCAGTTGAAATGTGCTTTCCAGCGGCGCCTAGGTTCGTATTCTTTTATTCATTTGATTATTCATTCTAATTAATTTATGATTTCTAATCGATTGCCACTCAACCCCCCACCCTTTCTCCCCACTCCCCAACACCCGCCAACACGATTGTGTTTCTTTTTTGGTTACCAACACACGACACCACACACTGCACCACAATCGATCCTCGGACCCTCGACCAACCACTCTAATCCGTAAAGAAACTCTACTCCACAACACGCACCCATCAGCAGCAGCAGCCGACAGCGCACCACCTCGGTGTCGGTGGGCGTGCCGGAGCATCCGGTGAAGGTCAAGCCGCCGCTCACGATCGTGGGCGATGTAAATGGACGCATAGCCATCATGGTTGTGAGTATTAATCCTCCCAGAGAATGCCTATAGCGCTCGCCCTCGACCCCGCCCCTAATCTCTGTCGGTTTCCGCCCAGGATGATCTGATTGATGATGTCCAGTCATTTGTGGCCGCCGCCGAGATGCTGAAGGAGAACGGAGCCTGCAAGATCTACGTGCTGGCCACGCACGGTCTGCTCAGCTCAGATGCGCCCCGTCTGCTAGATGAGTCCTGCATTGATGAGGTACGTTCGAGCCCCGTTTGTCCATTCTGCTCTAAGGATAACTCTTCGTTCAATCCGTTTGCCGTAGATCGTTGTCACCAATACCATTCCACACGAGATACAGAAACTGCAGTGCCACAAGATCAAGACGATCGACATCTCCATACTGATCGCCGAGGCCATACGCCGCATCCACAACAAGGAGTCCATGTCGTATCTCTTCCGCAACGTTACCCTGGAGGACTAAGGATCCCCTGCGCACACTACACACTCATCCCATGTATCCCATATACTCACCCACACTTTTTAGTTCATTCCGTTGAGGTCCCAAAAAAGTTTCATCCCCGGATCCTTCGGGGTGCTCTGTTCTTCTTTATATTGCTTGTTTTTTCGCTTTAGAAACCATTGGAAGGCGCCCAGCGCTCGCTCGTTTGCTCAAATAAACAAATAATCCAGTCCAATAACACTTGTACACCAACTAGCAAGGCATACTTTCAGGCATTGCCTTACGCCCAACAACACCCACTCCACTACACTACACTACAAAGCAAGACTTTCACTCCACTCGTTTCGTGCTTCCCCAGGGTACCCTCACCAGCTCTCTCTTGTAGTCTTAAGCTCTAGCCCACAGTAGTTTGTCGAAATAAAATCTGATTGTACTCAAATCCGACTCGGACTCCCAGTGCAGATTAGCCGCCGCGTCCCACTGCAGCGATCCATAAATGTGTATCTTTATGGCTAGAATTTATGGCATTCAATTGGCATCCACTTAATTGAACGGCCATTCCGTTCCATAAATGATCATAATTTTGAGTCGTGTGTTGGCGCACACAAAAAACCCTAGGTATATGACAGATGTCGTCTGTGCACGGAAATGTAGACATCCGATAAGATTACAACGGAGAGTGAAGAATGTCCGACTGCATCTCCGGGCTGTTCCGCGTGACTAACGCTTGTGCAACAGCTACAGTCTGGTCTCCGTCTCTGGGACATAAATCAGAGACCACCTGCATCCTCAGGGCACATAAATCATGGATCAGAAGAGCCACACAGATTAGTCTGGTATGCGAGAAATTTGCATTGCTAAATGCCACAGCTCCAGAGGAATGCAGCTCCGATGACGATCGGTACTTGGGGTCTTTTATCTATATTTGATCTCAGACAATGCCGCATATTTGCCGGGCGCTGGCCTCTAGCTCTACCTCTGCCGCTGCCGCTGCCTAGAGGCCAAGAGCGATAAACCTTGCGCTGTTTGCACGCCCAAATCCAAACAGAAACGGAACAGCACACAGCAGAGATACCTTCTCGCGGCTCGGCTCCATCAATGTGACATCTGCTGCTCCATTATCTAGCGACTTGCGGGGAAAAGCAAACAAAAACATTGTAAAAACGCGCTAGATAATCTCCAGGAAATTTGCCACTAATCTTAGAAGACTAATTGTTGGATTTAAATGGGAATCGAAACAATGCACATGCTCGGGTAACCCCTGGAATAGTCCCAGGCCCCCTCCCCACCCACAGGCCGAGTCGCGTGTGCCTGGCGTGGCATGGCATGGCGTGCATTGAACTGACTTCCGTCTGGAGGCACGGGTCTCTCGGGGCATGGGAATGGGTCCAGATCATCGCAGTAGTAGCGGCTCCCTTGCCATTAGCGGGCCATCAATTGTAATGGGTCCGTGTTCTATCATTCCCACCCCGCGACACCAGCATTTTCAGATCCAATTACAATTTCAATTGTCTCGCCCGCTGAAATGTTTGGCATTTGGCATGCCTGATAACCGGGAACTCTCTGTTGTTTCCGTCGTGTGATTTTGTTTGATTTTTGTTTATCACTCGCGAAAATTGATTTGTTAATTTGCACAGCTCGTTGGCGACCCATTAGCACGCCACTTGATTGGATTGGATTTAGCACCTGACTGCGAAATTAGCCGCCACATTTTAATGGACCATCATCGGCATATGCCAGTAGTTCCCATAGCATTGCCCTTTGTGGGCGGGAGAACGATTTCTGGCCTCTGCGCTTCGATGATTTGCATTTTGTCTGGCAGTACGAATGAATCTATTCGAGATGACGACAGCAAAACAAAACTAGTCACACGACCAGATCGCTCGAAATTACCATTCCGATGACTCGGACTCGGACTCGGAATATGCTTTACATTTAAATCATCATCGCCAGCAGCAGCAGGGGTACCCAAGCATGGAGGGGGACTATTACTTTAATAGAAGGTGCTTTACCCTCTCGAGCGTTAGATGTCTTCTGTGAAACCCCATACTTCCCGGTCTTCTCTTCGCTGAAACTCCAATGCAAAAACTTTCCTTTCAGCTCTTGAGTACCCCTCTGATGATGGTGTGCGTAAAAATATACAAACGACAGATGCTGAAGTGCTTTTTCTTCTTTTTTTCAGCTGGTTATATCTACATTTCGTTTTGTTTTCTTCTGGCCCGGTCATGTGACCAAAATTAATTCAGTTTCGCTGCCATTTCTGCGGTTATTGCCGCCATAAAAGCAACAAGCGTCTCCGCCGACCCGGGTCCCTTTGGATCGGATACGATCACGTGAGAGAGAATCGCTTTGGCCAGGTCCAAGCGGATATTCGCTTACTTGTTTTTCTCGTGTGGCTGGAGGGGAGGTTTTTGGATGATCTGCGGGTCTGTTTTGCTGGACATGCCCCTGGCATTTGGCTTTGGCTGCCATTGAGCCTGGGTCCCTGACATCCATTACAGGGGGACTTCCTCGACTCTGACCTCAGACGTCGCCGAGTGTCGTCTCGCAGATAAATATCGACATGATATTCGAGCATGAACACCCGACTTGGATACCCGACCGACGGGTTTGAGTCACGTGAAGCCTTACTTCGGCGTTCGGGTACTTTACACGCCTCAATGCAGGCCGCTGCACACGAGTGCCAAGACTGCCAAGATTGCCAAGAGGGGGTGGAGGTGATAAGCTTGCGTAATGCTTAAGCCTCATACAATTGACCGAATGCTCAATTAACAGTTTGTTTGTTTGTTTGCCATTCATTGTTCGGGGTTCGCCGCTGTTTGCCTTTCGAGATCTGCCTATAGACTCAGATGCAGTTGCAGTTATAATCACATTCTCTGGAACGTGCTTTCCATAAGCAAGTACATATCTGGAGCAAGCAGTGCATACAGATCGACAAGCCTTTCCGCCGTTGGGGGAGGCCATTCCACTCCACTCCCCACTTCCCACTCCATACTCCACGTGATTGCGCTTATCAAACAGGCAAACACCTTGGGATTCCATGGTGCCCCCTCCCCCGACTATAGCTGCCGAAATCTGGACCCGCTCAAGGGCCTAGAGAGATCACAAATCTCTCCAAAGGTAGGCCGCCTACGCACACTCAAGATTTATGCTGGCCAACAAGACGAATAAGCCTCCCAGACAGCCTCCCAGCATCTGTTGGCCACGGTTAATTGCCGTCTAACCAAAAAACGAGATAGAAGGGTGAAGAGAAACAGCAGAGACAAACAGAGAATCAGTCAAAACAATTATCCGCACGCCAGCGAAATTAAAAGCGAATTAAATGTGCTCAAAAATTATAATTGTCTGACTCTCGGGTTAGTTATGCACATTTAATTGTTCTATAATGTTCCCCGTTCCTCTACGGGGGGGTTTTCGCTGTCCCACTGCGTATGAGTAACGCGAATTGCCCCTCCGAGTGTTACATATCTGATTAAGCCACAAAATCCACACTGAACGGGCGACTGAACTTATAAATATTCGCGGGGAATGGCGTGAAAGTATCGCAGAGAACAGATCGATCAGAGATCAATGCGAATGGATCCCAGGGCGGGGGGTACTCTCACCCACATTCCATAGAAGACCGCCAGAGAAGGGCAGGCAATCGTCGGCTTACGCTTACTCTGAGAAAAAGGTGTCTGTTTTCCATTAGTTTGATCGCTTTCAGCTCTGCGCAATAGATCAGCCGCTGGACGCGTGTTCCCCATTTGGTGGGAGACTTTGTTCCGTATCGAAGATGATTTAATATGCGATTAATAACAAAGAGGGGCACCATTTGGAGACAAGGTCTCCGGGGCAGAGTCTGAGTGGAAAAAACCCCCCAGGAAGGGATTCCACTTTTTGTTACTTTATGTTCTGAATTCTGCAGAAAATTCTTGGTATGCAAATGCGCAAAAGAACCGCAAAAAAAAGACACGACCAGAACTGCAGTCCGGCAATTCCCATTAAAGTCGTAGCAAGATCTATGGATCGCTCTACCGAACCGCGAATCTCATTTAATTGGCAATTGAGTTATTCCACTTACAGCCGATAGATGGATGGGCAGACTGACGGACTAATAATATGTACTGTGGCAGCTCGACCGGTTTGAGGCGATGCCGAAATAGTGGGAGAACTAGTAGAGGGAGCCCGCCGTCAGCTAAATTCCGGCTTTTATCTCAGCCGTACTCGTACGATTGATTTATGGAGCGCGCACACTTCAAACTGATTTATATGCTCTTACGGCTGATTGATTTCCCGTGCCGACAAGCAGCGACGAAAGCGATAGACGGTAGCCGATAGCCGATAGCCCACAGGCAGTAAAGATAGCCTGCGCCTGTGGCGCTATGGCCCCCTTTCATGGGGTACTTTCAAGAGGATACACAATTCGGTCAACAGAGAAGCTTTGAACAAACCATATTGCATAGATTCACTCCGTAATCACCCAAGTTCGCGCCCTTCTATGGCAGACTCCCACCTTCCCTTAGAACAAGTGATGCAATCGAATGCAATTGCATCAAAGCAAACAATTCGGATCGTATTTGCATTTGCATTTGCATTAAAGCAATGATGTGGAAATCGGCTTGGATGGGGAAGCCTGGGAATCTGCTGGGTTTGTGCCTCCAATCTCCATCGTGGGGCGTGAAAATCCTATCGATTAGCATGGAATGGAATGCGACGGCTGCTCAGGTTCCCATGTTCGGGGCCAGCACGTGCAGAAAATCACAGCAAAAGTTGTTGATTTTCCAAGCAGGCAGCAAGGGGAACCTGGGAAGGTGGCTAGGGGATACCCTGTAGAAATGGGTAAACCAGCAACATCTCTTAGAAAAATACTAGAACCGCACAGGGAATGCCGTGTATATCAGAGTCAGAGACTTCCTTACAGCTCCCCTGCGTTTGTCGACTCGTGTATGTATACCTTATGCACTATATTTATAAGGTTAATGGAGGATTAACATAGGTGACACACACCAAACTAGTGGGGTTCCACGGGTTCAGAAGAACTTTCTGGTGGGTATGGGACAGCTCGGCTTGGAAGTTGAATATGGGAACACGATTCCATTACAGTTGGAGTTTCCCTCTGGGAAATCTGCGCCTTTTTCCCACAAAAGTCTCGACTTACAGCCGTGTCCGGGCAGCCCCTGATTCCGTCCACATATGGGGGTTATTGTGGTCTGCGTCATTTACATTTCTTCGGGCAATTACACGGTGAAAAGCCCCCCCCTCCCACGCTCGGCCGACAGGCGGGCGCTCGTCGAGAGCCGGTTTGGGGCGTGTGGTTAACGCTGGAGGATGGTGACAGAGGGAGGGGGGTGCAGCGGCGATAACGAAAGCCGGCGGATAGTCTCGAAAGCGCTGCCGCTGCCAGCGACTCTTTATAATCAGTTCCCAGCAGTCGGCGGACTGTTAGTCTGCTGCCGTTTCTGCCGTTGAAGCTGGCTCTTGCCCGATCTCTGCGACAGTTTTCGATTCATTCCCCCAGTGGACGGGCACGCGAATAGTTCGCTTCGCTTCGGTACATTTCGGTTCTACTCCAGCCTCCCAGCCTCAAAGCTCCAGAGATCGAAGATCAATCAGTGTTGCTCCAACAGTGAAGTGTTCCCGTGAGAGTGCCATGTGGCCATAGAAGCTACAAGAAGACAGAGAAAAGGAACAGACAAGAAGACACACCAAAATACTAGTACAACATCCATCCAGAATGACGCGCAGCGAGGACAACGGCCACACCAATGGGGCCTTCAACGAGGACTCTGAGGTGTCCCTGGACATCCCCACGAACACCCTCTATCACACGTCGCGCGACTGCATCGTACAGGAGGAGCAGTCCGGGGAGTCGGAGAGCTGCCTGGAGGCCTCGAGGGGCTGCTGCCGGAGCCTGTGGCACAACATCTTCCGCAAGAAGACGCTGTACAAGCGCTTCCCCATCCTGACGTGGCTGCCGCAGTACAAGAAGGACTACATCTTCGGCGACCTTGTGGCGGGCATCTCGGTGGCGCTGACGGTGATTCCCCAGGCCCTGGCCTACGCGGGCATAGCGGGGCTGGACCTGCAGTACGGTCTGTACGCCTGCTTCCTGGGGTGCTTCATCTACATCTTCATCGGATCGAGCAAGGACGTGCCCATCGGTCCCACGGCCATCTCGGCGCTGCTCTCCTTCCAAATCGCGGGCGGGAGCTGGCAGATCGCCACGCTGCTCACCTTCCTCACCGGCATCATCGAGATCCTGATGGGCGCGTTCCGGCTGGGCTTCCTCATCGACTTCGTCTCGGGACCAGTGGGGGCGGGCTTCACCAGCGCCGTCTCCCTGATCATCTTCAGCTCCCAGATGAAGGACTTTCTCGGGATACAGACCAGCGGCAACACCTTCCTGCAGGTGTGGATCAGCATCGTGAACGACATCCACAACATCAGCTGGCCGGACTTTATCCTCGGCCTCATTTGCATCACACTGCTCCTCAGCCTGCGCGCCCTCGCCAGCTGCAGCGTCGGCCCCAAGGAGGGAAAGTCCTCCGGCCAGTCGCTCCTCACGGGGATCTTCTGGACGGTGGGCACGGCCCGGAACGCTCTTCTCGTCTGCGGCACTGCAGGTCTAGGGTACTGGCTCTCGGTTAGCGGCCAGGAGGATCTCGTCCGCACGGTGGGATTTGTGCCCAAGGGCATGCCCTCCTTCCAGCCGCCGCCGTTCCACATCGACGCTGTTGTGAACGAGACCACCGGCGAGGTGCTGGTGGATGGCCAGAGCTTCTGGGATATGGTCAGCACTCTGGGCTCGGGCCTCATTGTCGTCCCGCTGATTGCCCTGCTCGAGACGATGGCAGTGGTCCAGGCCTTTGGTGAGTTTTCTAGTGACTCCTTCGATGTACCCTTCTGACTGCCTGTGTTTCTCTCAGCCGATGGCAAGCCCACAGATGCCACGCAGGAGCTGATTGCCTCCGGGGTCTGCAACGTGGCCAACTCCTTCGTCCAGGGTCTGCGCAGCAACGGAGGCATTGCGAGGGGCGCCATCCTCAATGCCAGCGGAGTGCGCACCCAGCTCTCGAACCTGTACACCAGCGTGATCGTGATCATCGCCCTGCTCTACCTCACCCCCTGCTTCTACTACATCCCAAAGGCTGCCCTCGCCTCCATCATCATAGCAGCCGTCGTCTTCATGGTGCAGTATCGAGTGATCAAGCCCATGTGGCATAGCAAAAGTGAGTTGATCTTGGATACCCACACACTACAACACCTATTGATATTATTCCCCCCCTTCCTCCAATTAGAAACCGATCTCATTCCCGGCCTGGGCGCCTTCTTTGCCTGTTTGGTCCTGCCTCTGCAGCTGGGCATCCTCGTGGGCATCGGCATTAATGTGGTGTTTATCCTCTACCAGGCGGCCCGTCCCAAGCTGCGGATCGAGACGTTGGCGGTGAGTCCTCTTCAGTGTCCCGCGCCCATACAAAAGATCTCTAAGAATCCTTCTCCCTCCGCAGACATCGAATGGCCTGAAGTATCTGATGCTCACGCCCGACCGCTGCCTGATCTTCCCCTCGATGGAGTTCGTCCGCAAGGTGATCAACAAGCAGGGGGTCAAGTCCACCTTGCCCGTTGTGATCGACTGCACCCACATCTACGGAGCGGACTTCACCGCCGCCAAGGTCATTTCCACGATGGTCATGGACTTTGCCCAGCGCCAGCAGCCGCTGTTCTTCTACAACCTCCAGCCGCGCGTGGCGCAGGTCTTCGAGGGCCTCAACAAGGACCTGGTCGTGATCTACGACCTCACCACGCTGCACTCCAAGCTGGCGGAGAAGGGCTCGGCCTGAGCCGTTTGAAATGCGATCTGCTGACCGCTACAACCTCGTCACACTTAGTCTCTGCTTAGTCGCAGTCTCAGTCTTAGGTTAGTCTTGCCAGCCCCGCCGAGGCCACCGACTGGTCGCCCACGCACATGGCCAAAGTCGCGTCGACAGTAAGATTTCACATGGCTCGCAGCTTAATTAGCATTAAAGTTGGGCCAATCCTCCATTGTCGCCTAGTTTAGGTATACGCATATTTATATTTATTTTACATTTGTTCGTTTCGCACCTTGGCCTCTGCCGAAATATTTGCGAATTTTGTTGAGCGAAATCCAAGTCCCACCCCCACGATATTACTGCTGTGCATAGTATTATATTGAAAACCAATAGCCAACGATGAGTATTATGATAAGTACTTAATTAAAGCCAGAAAATGAACAGTAAAAGCCTGAACCTGTAGATTTTTAATTGATCTCTGGAATTAAATGATTAACATTACTTGGGAGCCGCGATCAGAATGGAAATCGACATCCAGGAACGCCCATCCTTTCACCGAATAATTATATGCATACATAAGTAGGTAACAGGTTGGAAGGTAATCTCTCTAGAAACTTTGGGTACTTTCGACCATGTCACAAGCACTTTTCCATTCCTTGATCAGTTGAGAATCGAAAGCTTTAAATTGTTTCATTGGTACATCACCCGATTCTTGGATAGCCGTAATTCTGTTTGGGTATGTCTGAACTTTCATTGCCTGATTTTATGGTGTGACTATTTCGGGCATATGATTGACCACTCTATACCCTATTGAATATCTTATCGACTTCTGGCTAGATTTAAGGCTTCCTCGAGGGTGAGGTACTGTGATTTGATTCAGGCAGTAAATCTCTGCTCACAAATGGATCAATTTTTAACAAATGGTCCCATCATTGCCTTGCTCCAGATTAGATTGACTTTGCTAAATTAGTTACCATTGTCAGATGAGACACACCGACTTATTCTCTAGATTTATATTCTAGCAATTAATAACGAATTTGCTAATATTTGTACCCGTTGCTCTTAATTTAAGGTAGAATGAAATCCTGCACGGTAAAAACTTATATTTAAGCCTCCTTGGTTAACCGCATCTTATAAATCTCATAAACTCATGTACAGTGCCGTTCCCGCAAAAAAATGGTCGTGTACCGCTCAGAATTGACAGTCCTACGTAGCTCTAGCGGAAAAATGGCCACATGAACAATTCTCCCGAAGAAACGGGCTACCATTTTCTTCAAAGTGCCTCGTGCTCGAACAACTTTTGTGGGATTTTGCTCATCTTGGAACACCCACTCGATTGCTGTTTAGTTTCTGGATAAATCCATGATTCATAACCTATCACGATTATATAAACGTCTTTTGAAGCACCACGGTCGAACTTTTTAAGCATTTTCTTACTGTAATCGACGCGAGTCTTTTTTGACCGATTGATAAATTGGAGGGTATCTAACGTGGTATTGAAGTGCAACAAATGTTCAAGGATGCCTGTCACGATTAAATTCTGCAAACCAGCGATAAACTGTCGGTTTTGATGGTGCTTTCTCGCCATACAAAGAAGTAAGTTCATCGACACATTCTTGTTGGGATAATCAACGTCGAAAGTTGTGAAAAATAATCCAACGAAAACCTCTCGAGAAACTTCCATTGTTTTGGCAAATTTATTTTTTTAATTGATTGTAAACAAAACAAAAACCAATTGTACCGAAAAACGTTGTACGTAAATTATGTGCTAAAAAGAGACTAAGTTTATCAGGGCGTTATCAAGTTTTACATATTGTAAATATATAAATAGCAGCCCTCGTAGAAGTGCAGAATCATAGATATTTACCATATCTATCAGAGTGCCGAATCATCAGGTGGATGGATCAGATGGGATTATTATTATAGCTTGCAGTAGATACGCAACGCCTCCCCCGCACTAACTCATTCCCTCTCTGTCACACACTCTTGATTGCAGCGTGCTACCTGAATATTTTAACATTTCCTTTTGTAACATAACATGTTAACGAATAGCGCCATCTTTTGGCATTTACATGAACTGTATATACATGTATTCTACATCATGCTAGAGTCCAAATATACTACATACTTTTCAGCAGAAACTGAATTCTAGTAAGAAGAAGAAAATCGAATTGATTGAGAGGGTGGCTAGGGAGTAAAAGAGATAGAGAAGGAGAAAGAGGAAGGAGGAAGGAAACAAAAACCGAAACGGAAAGAGCTAACAGACCGGCAAATAGAGAGGCATGAGGCAGAAGGCCACGACCTTACAGGGCTTTAAATGATCTGCTCCATCATCGGGGCAGACGACGAGACGACAGCCAAATTCCACCCGACTGAGTGCAATGTTTTCGCCTATTCGAGCTCCAAGGGCACAATACAACGAATCGCAGCTTCTTCGGCGGGATAATCAGCTCCATCACTGATTTGAACCTGAGCATTCTAGTCGCTATATGATCTCAAGGGATTTTCTGAGCATAAAGGTTTGGTGCGGGACTTTCATATGGAAACCAAGCCCTTTGAGACATATCCGATGAGGATGTGGATTCAATATCCGCTTTGATCCGGAACTACTTGTAAATGTAATTTAGCGAGTCACACAAGACAACAATGTAATAATATTAATACCGTGCAACCCCTGCCTGCCTGCCATGATTCATAGACACCTTACATCTCATGTTCGGATATACCGAAACGGCGGCGATCCAAACAATGTGTACGAAATGGAAAAATCATCATTACTTAAAGCGCCTTTAAGACTCCTCCCACATGTTGGCGGAGAAAACCAGTTAGGGGTACTTTTTGGAGAACCCGATCCCCACAAAACCGAATGCAAATATAAAAATTAATATTCAGACACACATGTACATATGTACATTCATGCATGAATACATGACTATGAATTCGTGCACATGCCATTGATCAAGAGAAGATTTGCCCAAAATCAAATTCAAGGGCAGCCACATTATGATCCAAATGCTAAAAGTTCAAAGAAAGACAACCTATACAGAGTAGACTATATTTCAGAATAGAATGGTAAGTACGTAACTATGTATATCCATCAGGTTCTTCTGACTTTCGCGTTTTGTACAAGTTTCGGATCCTCCAAATAAAACAAACAAAGCCACGAGATATGCAATGTGATGGCTCTGACGTTCTTTCGGCATTTGACCGACCGGTTTTAGTGACAACAACTAAGTAGAAAATATGACTTATACGATCCTCAACACATAGCCGCGGCCTAGCTGACGACAGAGCTTGAAACATCGTATGCAGATCTTAACTTTTATATAGTTAGGGGCTCGCGTCTGATGGTTTAGTATCGCTTGGTATTTTCAGCGCGCACCAACATGGCTTCAGCGAAACTGGTAAGTAACTACATACCAACTGCTCAGGGCAAGGGTCTCCAACCGACGCCCATATCGGGACAGAGACGGAGACTGAGGCAGAGACCGAGACCGAGACCTTAGGAATGCCAATGATCAGTAATTACAATGGCGTGTGAAGAATGTGTGCAAAACTAAACAGAAGCAATCAGTGAATGAAAATCTTGTTGTGCAGCTGTGCTAATAGCGATTACCGTCGGATCAGAATTAACTGCGAGTGTCTCTCTGATTTTCCAGATACTTTTCACGGCATTGGTGGCCATCATGGCGGCCAGCTGCTCTGGAGGTCTCCTCGACTATATTTATCCGACGATTGTGACGGAGTTCTACAATCAAGCACCCACCAAAGAGGGCTACCGTTTCAAGTAAGTCACAGAAGACCCCACTTGGAGGCAAGCCAAACATTACGAGTACATTCGATTTGCAGCTTGGAGGAGCCCAACGGCAGCAAGCGGGAGGAGATCGGTGTCATTATGAATCCTGGCACGGACAAGGAAGAACTGGTCGTGATGGGTTCTTACTCCGTTTACGATGAGAAGACTGACACCGACACTGTCACCATGTACACGGCCGATAAGGACGGCTACAAGGCGCGCTATCAGCTGAAGAACCGCAAATTGAGCCCTGGCGCTCTGAAGTCCGCCGCTGGATAAGAACTCGGTGTTTTACAATAATTTGTAAATAAAAATATAAAACATTTAAAAACTAGTGATCGATCACCTTGAGAACAGGTTATAAATATGACACCTTTGTATGGCATCTCGGGCATACTCTACCCCCCCACAATCTGAATCTGTTTCTGGCCAAGATCAAGTTTAGATGTTTCATTATCATCAAGCTCCCCTCTGGATAGACGAGTTTTCTGTTGCGTAATAATCTTGACCTTTCAAATAGTCTTAATGTTGTTGTGAAGACAAATTAGTGCGTTCTAATGGTCCGCACCGAAACTCGTTCCCCATTCTGTGGCCATTGTACACATTTCTGATGGACAGCTTGGTGTTTCTTTCCGATCAGTGCTCGATTGCTGGTGCGTCGTTTTACGTGATTTTGAAACTGCCATTAAAATCAAAGGCTTACCTTTAAGCCGATCGTTAGAGAAGTATAAGTTCACGGCCCTCTATCACGGGCCATCATTGCAATGACTTTGTCCGCGGAAACGGAATGAATTAAGAATTTAACGATTTGCCATCATCTTAGGGGTACTCAAAAGTTGTCAAAATGGGATTTTGTTGGATGATAAATTGTATTTTTTTCGTTTTCGGGGATTTTTTCTCACGCCTACACGTGGAACCTTGGCCCATTGTTGCGGCTGTCGTACAGCTCGAACAAAGATGTCCAATTCGTTTTGTTTGCCCATGCATTACCTAATTTATGATTTACCTAATTAGTCGACTCAAGCATGAACATTCGTACTAAGTGCTTGAGATGGTTACACAGCACTCAGCATTTGTGCTAAGACAAAAGAGCTTTCTAGTGGGAAACCCAATAGACTTTTGAGTATTCGGGAATGTACCTCACGAGGGTGCGAATGGAAGATACGTTTGCATGGACTCTAGTGTGTGTTTGGGATAGGAGAAGAAGAAGAAAAATCCGATCTAGCGGCATTTTCCGATAGGTATGTACAGCTTTTCATTGTTTACCATATGCGAAGTGGTGCCTAGCTCGCTTTTCCGACGCTTGCCTGTTGCCGTTTCCGCCGTCGTTGCCCAGGTAACTGACCAACCGACCCAAACAGAGAGGGCTTATATGTACATATACTCGTACCTAGTATGTGGGAACAACCACCACCAGGGCCGGGTATGTTTGGGTTACAATGGAGCGTTTAGTTCCCGGGTAACGTTCGACGGTGCAAGTAGCGCGACTGCAAACGAGCGTCACAGAGTGGAAAGATTTCCTTCGAAATTGTGATTTCACTAAGAACTCAAGAGAGAAATGAAAACAGTTGCGAATGACCGCATAGCTGGACAGTAATTCTTGTGAAAATGAAAGTTAAACGTCCGACTGCGATGCTTCTTATTTCGGTTTTGGCCATTCTACAGAGCCACAGCTGCAGCGGTCGAACGCCAACGTCGGAGCAGCTCGGACAGCAGCCGCTTATACAATTGAGTCACGGTAAGTTGAGCATCCAGGGAAATTCTAGTGGTTCTGTATTCCAGTACAATAGGTACTCGTATCACTCGGGTACTTGTGGGCCCCAGAGTAGAACTGTTCCCCGTTGGGTTGGCGGGTCGGTGGTGTTGACGGGGAGCAATCAGCTTGACCTTTGGCGCTATGCGTCAGTGCCCAGTGAATTATGTAAAAATGGTTTTCTAAAACGTCATAATTCGTAGAGCCTATGGGCATAAGCCAACCAACCAAAACACCAAAATATGGGACAAGCAATATGGACTAATGGCAGGCAGAGAATCGTCGGGTCAGGATTGACCCAGGCGACCCAGGTGCTTTGACCTGCGAAATCAGCACAGGTGTACAATATTGTACAATGTGTACATTAAAGTTAATTGCACAGCCAACCCGACACGCAAGAACCTGGCTAAGTTCCTGCTCGAGAGCAGATTTTGGTTTATGGGAACCGATTTGCTTCCGCTAATCGATATATTTATAGTTGTCTACGGAGAGAAGGGGGAACGAAAGAGAGAGAGAGCCCGCTCTCGTCATTCAGGCCATCGAAGTCGTTGGCCAATTCAAAGGTATAGCCACAGTAGTTGAACCTCAAGCACAATTTGTCAATAGCAACAGCTTTTACTGAATCGTTACGTTAGATAAATTGATCAAACAAACTCCAAAGGGGATAAACAAACTGGAAAACAGAAAAATCGAACAAAAGGAGCAGGTATTCCAATGATTTATCCCTCTTACTCTTACGTTATGTCTTTATATTAGATGAATCAGACGATGATTATCTGGAAACCAAAGACGAGATCCATTTGGAAGACTTCTTTTGGACCGGCTCAGGCGATGGCCCGCCCGACTATCTGAAGAAGGTCCACACGGGCATCAGTAAGGGCAAGGATGTGATTGTCAAGACAGAGACTGTGGTGGCCACTGTCTATGTGGATGGCAATAATGTGAGTCCTCGAACTGATCCACTTCCGCTTAATTCTATATATGGCCTTTTCCCCTTAGGAAATCGATATTCCCATTTGCCTGGACTGCAGGCCTGACGATGGGGGCGGCACTTGGGAGATGGGCGCTCCTGGCATGCCCCCTTTGAACTACTCGGCAACAGATCGTCGCTACTGGTTACTGACGGTCACGTCGGGCTTCTACACGTCCAAAGATAACCCCATTCTGGAGGAGAAGCTGGCGCGTCTATATCGTCTCGCATTCACCAGGTAAGAACGATCAAAGCCGAAACAGCCATGGAGCAGAGTGCATAGGAAATTATTTTGAACCTCTAAGGCAACAAACACGACATCTGGGAATAAACGGGGCCCAGCAAATCGAAGGCGTGTTAGTACCAGCTCCCCGAGAGCGTCGCAAGTCATCTCCCCTGGCAACATCGACAACAAAACCCCAACCCACGACCTTTTCGCCCGCCGACGATGTGGAAATATTGGATATGGGAGTTGACGATGAGCCCTACATTAAGACTGTAAGGGCGCTGGGCGAAAGGAGTGAATGGTCAAGTGATTCGGAAGAGGAGTCGGTCGAGATGGCCTCGGCCACGCCCACAGCGAGTACCGAGTCCATAGATTACAGCGCCTACGTTACCCTGATACCCTGGGAGCTCATACAGCAGAACGGCAAGTCGGAGAAGCTGGAGGAAACGGCCATGGAACAACAGCAGAGCCCGAAACCACAACAACCCGTACCCCTCTATGGGGACAGGGGCAGGGAAGGGCGTGTCAGGGTGGTCATACACAACCTCACGCAAATTAGCGAGGCGGATGTGCAGAACTGGAGCACCAACGCCAATGCGGATGCCATGGAAAACATAAACTTTGTCAACCTCAAGTTGTAATGATTAACGAAAGATATAGTGTACTCGTAGCTATAAATAATATGTATATTCTACAGCAGTGATCGTCCCATTGCTAATCAGACAGAGCTCATCTATACGGTTTTGGTGAACGGGCGGCCTGTGCTGGCGACCACAGCCGCCAAGGACATGGAACTGGTTAGCGAGGCCGAGGCGGTCAGCACTTTCGGGCAGGCCGTATATATGAAATCAGAGCGTAAGCCCTTATCACTTTGAATTGCTCATTATATTATTATTATCTTGTGTGTGTGTGTGTGTGTGTGTGTGTGTGTGTGTGTGTGTTGTGTAGCCTACATCAGGGAGCCCACGGCCACAGCTCTGGCCCCTGTTCCGCGCAGTGGCCAGGCGGGCTTCTTTAATTCGGTCAAGAACAATGTGGCCTTGGTTGTGATCAGTTCCCTGGCCATCCTGCTGCTGATGCTCCTGCTGTTGGCTGTCCTGCTGCTGGGGCGAACACGTGCCCGACAGAGAGAACTGAGTGCAGTCAACAGGTAGGTTCTGCCTCTCCTGCTTTCAAAGGACTATATTAAGACGCTTTTTTGCAGAAACTTTTCTCGCAACGAATTGCTTTCGGAAGGCCAATCCATGCGGCCTTCTACAACCGAGGCCATTGATGGCGACCGAGACGTCGGAGTGCAGAACTTTTCCTACGAGAGAGAGCCACGCATTAGCTTCCCAGCACCACCGGCGGACAGGACTCAGCCTCGTTCCCGACAGGACTCCATCTCTTCGACAGACAACACCTCCGACTCATCGGTGTACTGCCCCATCAACCCCCCGAGTGCCGATGTGCAACGTATCCTGGATGAGAAGGCGGCTCGGCTCTTCGACGGCCACAAGAGGCGGCACCAGTATGACCGCGCCGAGGGGCACGAAGATGCTGTCTACACATCCGTGGTCTCGGAGAAGAAGAGCGACAAGTCCAGGCACAAGTCGAGGCGGCGATACCTGAATGAGAACCGCGTTGGCTCCCTGGAAACCAGTCCTGTCCAGGGCTCCCTGGCCGGGCACTCTTCGGCGGAAGAGGGCAGCCGCGGCTCCCCGGATGCTCTCCGGCGCAGCTACGAGAACTTCCAGCGGAACGAGGCGTACAATCTGCACAACAACTACCACCGCAACAAACTGCTCAAACAGCAATCGGGGGGAGCCAACAAATTAGCTGGAGGCGGTGCTTCCCCTGAAGCCATTAACAACGAGATTATTCGCATCCTGCAGCCCTCCGACAAGTCCTCCGACACTGCCAGCGTGGGATCGTTCCTCTCGATGGCTTCCGTGCGCGCCTTCCCGAAGAGCACTTTACCGGAACCCTTGAACCGCGTCCTGGATCCCGTTTTCGTCACGTACTACGACAATGTGAATGCAGTTGCGTCGAAGACGGGGGCCCCGCACAGCTCCACGAGGTCCCTGAAGTCACACAAGTCTGTGGGCAGTAAGGACAGCACCATAGCCGCCATAGCTGGCTTTCCCAGCCCCAAGGCCCCGCCGCACTCTGTTCGCAATGTGCGCTCGGCTGCGGCCGCGCACAGCGATAATCCAGATCCAGGTGTGGTCGGTCCCGTGGTCTGGGAGCGACACAAGAAACGCTTGGCTGCCGCCGATAGTCAGGGTGAGGCGGGAGGAGACAAACACGGTCGTACTCGTAATAGCAATGATAAAGGCGATAAAGACGATAAAGACGATAACGATAACGATGATGATGAAAGTGACGTTCGATTTGGGGCGAAGTCACAACAGTCCCGCTACTAACGATGCCTGCTCGTACCGTAGTTGTTGCTTTAATTTATTTAGTTAGTTGTAGACACGATTACTTGATGAACAACGTAGATACCTCTTAGCAAGAGCCTTCCCCCCTTTCCAACTCGAGCCACACACACATTCCAACTGAACTTAAATTCTCCAATCAATCTTCCCCAGAGGCTCTGGCCTATGCAGACTATAACGCAAGTCCTTTTCACAATCCCTCGGCTATACGCAACCATTACGAGGGCCTACTCGAGGGCGCTCTGCAAATGTATGCCAGCCAGGACGACATTCCCATGCCCTTGCCCACACACAATTTCACAAACAGTAGACGCGCCACCAGCCGCGAGCATCGAGGCTCATCCGCCGGATTGCCGAGGTACGTACTTGCCTTCCTTTGCCGAACGATTGTCTAACCAGTAACCGTCACCTTGGCTCTTCAAGCTTTTATCCAACAGCCAGCACCAGAGCTGCTGTCGATCGTCCAGCGACGGCCCAGCCGGAGAAGACCGCAAAGCTGGCATCCACGCAACCGCCCTCTCCCACCCACAGTGCGTGGGGCGGGGGCAGCATCTACAGCTCCCACTCCACGCTGAACCGTCCCTTGAGTGCAGGTCACTATCACAGGGCAGAGAACCCGGTGGAGCTGCCCAAGGAGGCAGCCGCCACCAGGGCAGCCTCTGCAGCGCCTCTAATCGAGGCCATACAAAGCGAATTGCGAAGGTTTAAGCAGCAGAACGACTAGAAGGCGAACCATCCATACCATACATATCTTCAATGCATCACAAAGTATTTATAACATAATGAACATTTTGAAACTAACTTGAAATAAACTTTTCTCAAAACTCAAACTCGTTTGCATTCCCAATAATCTGGGGGGAGTATCTGTTAGAACATGTTTATTTTAAATTTAACTTTTGAAGAAGTAAGCCCGATGTGCAATGAAAATATTAATTTTATAAAAGCTCTCATCAGCTCATTATTTATTACGTGTGTAGTGTTTTGTACCCATTACAATGTTAAATTAGAAGCTGATCTCGTTAGTAGAACTCGTACGTAGAAGTAGTAATAATTATTGTATGATAACATGCCGAATGTGTATCCTCTTCGTGGTGTCGATTCCTATTCGATGCGCCGGTGTCCTGGAGGACACGGCTTAGTTGAATTCCTGCTGTCCCTTGCTGGCATCGGAAAAGGCCTTTGCGTCAACGCTTCGCTTGCCCAGACGAGGTCCAAACCAGAGCCCCGAGGAGGCACTGGGGCCGGTACGCTTGTCCAGCACCTGTTGCAGGGCCAGGAGGTGGGCCCACTTGCGCAGCTCGGCATCACTGCGTCCCACGCGCGGAAACGCGACTAGACCAGCCCGCTTTTGATAGTCCGCCTCTGAAATGGCACGTCCCCAAACACCCGAAGATATCAGTTATGCCAGTCAGCTCTCATTACTCCCCTGCTCCCCACTGTCCTACCGTTGTAGTCCTCCTGGGAGGCATCACCGAAAACGCCGTCGAATACCGCTGCATCACTGGCATCGCGCAGACTGTTGGCCAGGCTGGGATCGCTGCGGCCGACGCGGGGGAACGCGTACAGTCCCATGTTGGCACCACGCCGATTCTTGTCATGGTTCAGTTCTGTACAAGCAGCCGAATAGAGTGTTTATCATTTTAAACTAATGTTGCAATTAGGAGGGGTCATTATTTTCTCCACTTCTTAAAGTTTCCAAAGTGTATTATAAAGATATTTCATGCAGAGTCTTGAAGCGAAACAATCAAATTCAAACATTAAAGTACACATATGAAAAAGAGTCAAGGAATTGAAAATGGAATATGGATGGGAGCTATTTTACCTTTTTCTTTTAAAGGTCCTGAAAAATACCAATGGAAATTATTTATACAGCATTTACTTAAGCATTCCGTATTGAAAATGTGTATTTTTTTCTATGTTTTTGTTGGTTTGGTTAGGATCCAAATCATAGACGCCCACGAGATCTATAAGTCTCCTAGGGACCTTTTATTGGTGGTTTAATGGATGAACTTTTTTAAGGCCGAAGGATCCAATTGTTGTACACACGTTTAAGCAACATTTACGAGTATCTTAGTATCCTACGGGTAGTAGATTTTTCCCACTTACCTGCCGTACTGAATTCTGCCAGCAAAACGAGCAGCAAAATCGCACTAACAATGTTGTACAGACTGAAAATGGCTTTCATTTTTGAAATAATAAGATTTCTAAGACTATTTCTTGTAGTTCTAAAACTGTTGGCTCCGGCAAGTGTTTCCTTTGGGACGTTCAATGATGTTCTGATGGTCCTGGTCGCAGCTCATGGTCTTTTATACAGACACAGAGCATAGCCGGACAAGTAGATAAATTACGCCAAGAGCAACAGGGAGCAGGGAGCAGGGGGCAGACAAAATGTTGCTGGACAAAATGTAGTGGGTGTTGGCAACAGGTGGCCACGGCAACATGCCCCATGCAACCCTCCAGCCAGGCAGCACAAAAATGTAAATGAATGAATAAACGAAGGACCAGCGGGCAGTCGCAGTCCGAAAAGTGTCTGGGAACATGTTCCTGCGTTCGGTGTTGCATTGGAAATTGCTTTATTGCTCACATCCGATTGGTTCACTAATACATTGGGCTACTAAAATCTAACATTATACGAGTATCAGGAGAAATTGGGTGATCTCTGGAGGTACCTACAGCCATCCGGAAATCATGCGGCCCGTGACCGTGGACTTGCCCCGCTCGCCGCCAGCCGCGGCACTGCTCTGACCCACCTTAATGGCCGGCTTCAGGGGTGCTGGTGCTCCCTTCTTGTCCTTATCATCAGCCGGCTTCTTATCCTTATCGTCACCCGGCTTCTTATCCTTATCGTCCCCAGGTTTCTTCGCATCATCGGACTTGGCCTCACCTGGTTTCGCTTCGTCAGTTTTCGTTGGGGCTGGGGGCTTTCCATCAGAGGAGCCTTTCTGCTCCTGACCGCCCGACTTTTTGTCATCGGGCTTGGCTGCTTGCGTGGGTGCACTGGTGGTTTCGTTGGCAGCCTTGGTGGCACCTGGAGCTCCTGGAGCTGCTGTCTTCAAGTTCGGATCGGGTTTGGCATCCGCTGGGGCCGAAGGTGCAGCACTTTTGGCAGCTCCATTGGTTGCAGGGGGCTTTGCACCCTCGGTCTTTGCAGCTTCCTCCTTTTTGGCGGCTGCCTCTGGCTTGGCCGGCTCTCCTGGCTTGGGTGGCGCTGGCTTGGTGTCCGCTGGCTTAGACGGTGGAGCCGGGGCGGTTGGCTTCTGTTGGTCGACCGGCTTTGAGCCGTTCACAGTGCCTTGGGGCTTGGGTGCTCCTGCTCCCGGGACCGGCTTCTGATCGGGAGCTTTTGTACCAGGTGTTGGGGCTGCTGGCTTGGAGTCTTGTTTCTTATCCTTGTTGTTTTCTTCGTCTGACTTTTTCACATCTGCTGTTGGCTTTTTCAGAGTGCTTTTGGTGCCATTACCATCCGATTTCTCATCAACGTTCTTCACAGAAGCCAACGAAGCAGCCCCGCCTGCCGCACTGGAGGCGGATTTCTTGGACTAGAGTAAAATCGAGTTTGAATTAGTTTGAAATGTCACCCTTTTCCATAATTTTTACCATAGTACTATCCAGTTTCCTGTCCTCGTCCGTTTTCGGGGTCTCCTCGTCATCGGCCAGCGATACTTCGTCGGCAGCCATCTTCTTTCGCATAAACTTGACGTACGCGACTCTTGTGGCACGCGTGACTTCGCCCAAGTTCGGGTTGAATTCTGTTGATTGTGAGGAAGGGGTTAAACAGTTACTAGTTACTAGGGCTATGGATTTACTAAGAGTCGTTACCAATCAATTGACTCTGGTCCATTGCTAGACCCTCATTGGCCGTCTCAATGATCTTTCTCCTCAGACTGCGTTGACTGTGGCGCTGCATGGAGGAGCGCTTGGAGCCAATGGGATCCGCCGTAAAGGTGTTCTTCCTGGCAATGGCGTTCCAGTCCTTTTCACTACAAAAAGATGGTACTCTCAGCTATGATTTCTACTTCTACTTGCTAAGTATTTACCCCTTTTGCGTCTTCTTTCTGCCTATGACCTTCGCCAACGACGCGAAGATGTCGCGTCCGCTCTCGCTCTCGTTCATTTCCTGTTTCAGATTCTCCACAAAACCAATTTGGAAGTCCTTGAGTATGCGCCGCTCCATTACCTTGCCCTTGGTGGTGCGAGCAACTCCTGCAAATACAGAGAGAGTATCCTTATTAAGGGGATCCCCGTCCTCGCTTTAAACCTTTTAAAGTTCTGTTACGCTACCCGCTGTCTTCTTCTCGATGTCGGGCACATCCCAGCTATTATTCGTGAAAATCTCCAGCAGCTCGAATCGCAGCGAGCTAATATCCTGGCGCACCTCAATGATGTCATCCTCGGTAATGCCGTAATCGTCACGCTTCCTCTGCTCGGCCGTTACGAACCGCCTCACCAGCAGCTTCATCACTTTGTCATGCAGAACCTGTGCCCTCTCCATGGACTTTCGCTGTTCGACAGACAGACAGAGCGAGCGAGGGGGAGAGTAAGAGTGGGAAGCAAGGATTGTATTAGAAAAGCTGCATGAGCTTGATTGAAAATGATTTGGTAAAGGCTTTGCCCTTGATTGCTCCGACAGTGACTACGACTAGATGGTGAGATGGTTAGGTTGTAAGGTGATTAGGTGAGGTCACCTTTGACATACCATGAAGCTCTTGGTTCTTGATGGCCGCTTTCGTCCCAGGGTTTTGCGCAGCATCTTCATGTTGGGACAGAGGTTGAAGGGTGGCGGTATGGTGCCGCCATCCTCGAAGTAGCTCATCCACAGCTGGGAGCGTGCGAATTTCCACTCCGTGTCGGCCCGCTCCGAAATGATTTGGTACGAGTTGGACATCATGGCAATCAGCATGTTGAGCAGCACGATGATGTTGATTACCGAGTACGAGCCAAACATCAGAAGGGCCCAGAACCGGGTGAAGCTCTTAATGCCAGCCAAATCGAACGAGACGAGATCCACCAAGCCGAAAGATGCCCAAAACAGCGACTGCGAAGTCTCGAATAAGCTGCAGGCAGAGACATACATATATCAAGGGGCATATATCATATAAGGTTGGTAGCTCCCTACGCACTTGGAGAATCGTCGCCAGATGGTGCAGGCCTTTTCCTGATCATCAAAATCGGCCACATCGGGATGCAGGTGGTAGCACTTGTTCTTCTCCATCTCCGCGTAGTACCACAAGAGCTGGTTCAGACCGCAGCCGAAGGCAAACAGCACCAGAGTGTAGATGAAGAAGAACTTTATGATGTCGATGATCATGCGTCCCAGGGAGACTTGCAGCGGTCCCAAATGTGGGTTTATCGAAAAGATGTGCACCAGTTTTAAGTAGGAAAAGACCATGCCTGCCGCGAAGGCGCCCTCCGAGAGCAGCATCGGATCAAATGGATGCCAATGCTCGCGGGGAAAGTACGGGTCGATGCCGCGGAACCAAAGATCTCGCTGTACGTGTGGAAAGAAACGTAATAATAGTAGCTACGTCATGTGGGAGGCAGTGGCCAACAGCTTACATGAACTATAACCCAGGCCGTTGCTCTGCAAAGAATCCACGTGACGTAGAACATGTTCGATATATAGTCGACAATGTTCCAAAGATCCATGATGTACTCAAACAAACCGTCGGAGTACAGAGACTTGAGTTCTTCCAATATGAGAGCCATGATGTAGAGAATGATGGCCAGTTCAATGGGGCCCGGCAGAGAGCCGCGTTCATGCTTGCGCCAGTCCTCCAGCATGGTCAGCATCCACGGAAAGGCCAGCAGTTCAAAGGTGATCTGCACCACTCGCAGCGAGGCGGCACCCAGCAACACTGCGGATAGGAAGCGCTAGAGATCAATGCCGCATGCAACGCCTGCCATACCCACTCAGGAAGAACATGTAGGAGCAGGAGTGTGTGATAAACTTGACGAAGGGCTTGCGCATGAACTTGGCCCCCTCCGAGTCCGGGGCCAAAATGTACTTCAGGCTGTATATGGGGAAACTGCCTCCCAGCTTGATCACATCCAGGAGCTGCTGGGATGCCTGTTTGCGTCGAAAGCCCGGCAGGCCATCGTACCAAATGGCGGCCAACAGTTGCTGGACATTCGGATGGGCCACAAACTGTCGGAACGGAAAGCATTAAAATCCTATATCATAGAGAGAGATAGAGATATAGTGTGTGTGTGTGAGAGAGCAACCCACAGTCTTCTGCTTGTATCGAATGGCTAGCTTCAATCTTTCCAGGGTCTGCCTGTGGCCGGGACACCAAATCTCGTGCGACGGCTCGTGGTTGAAGTTGAGCATCACCTCCAGTTCCATCGATGTGCGTGCGTGGTCCAGGAGAGACGTGACAAAGTTCTGCACCATTTGACGCATTTCCTGTTGAGTAAACACAAACAAGTTGGTCGCATTCGAATGGCAGCGACGACGCTTACGCTTTTCTAGCGTACCGTATATTCGGCACGAAATTCCGACTCCATGGCCTGCAACCGCTTCAGCTCCCAGGACAACTGAAAGGCTGTTAGTACAGGGTCTCGCGAGCTGAGGGCTATCAAGGAACTGGCCGACAGCGCCCGATACGCGTTGATCCTCGACTGCGAATGACGCAAGGAGTCCGAGGTCTGAGAGGTAACGCACTCATCGCAGCCGCACCTGCAGAAGAAAGCACCCTTTATATAGACACCGTCACCCTGTTGCAGGTCGATAGGAGCTCTTCCTAATTTACTAATTTGTCACTTGGCCCGCAACGATAGAGAAACGTGCTAGTTGGGTGGAAATGGGGCTTACTCACTTGACGTCGTGGGGCATGGGCAGCGTGGCACCGCGATCCAGCAGTATTTTAAGAATCTCGTAATTATTGCGGTGCGCAGCCAGAATCAGGGGGGTTATGTCCATGGTGAACGTTGACTTTGAACGGTCCACTGCCTCCCAGCTCTGTGTGGGCAATGTGTTTACAATTACAATCGTTGGCTAATGGCTAATGGCTAATGGAAAGGTTAAAGGTAGAAGGTGGAAGGGAAAACCTACGTAGGGCTGGCCCTCTTTGTGGTTGGTTTCCTCCCATTGCAGCAACTCCTCCACGGCCTCCACATACTCCTCGGATATGGCGTGCAGCAGAGCATCCCCCACTTCGATGTTGTGTTCCAGGAGAATCACCATCAGGTCAAAGTTCTCATTCTCGATGGCCGAAATGAGGGCCGAGCGATTCATGGGATCCGTGCAGTTTATGTTGAACTTATCGGTGCCCTCAAACTCCTCCAGAATTCTTCAAGGATAAAGGCAATTATGCAACCACCACCAACCATCGCTTACGTCTGTGGAATGGCTCTTACTTCTTAACGCCCGGAAGGTCACCACGCTCGCAGGACAGAATAAAATTCTTCTCCACATCACTGAGAATATACTCCTCCGCCATCATCAGGTCATAGTCGAGCCGTGAGCCTGCGGCCTTTTCGGCATCCGATTCGACGCTAGTCATCTTGTTTGATTTTATGACTCTTTTCGACGCGAAATGTTATTCAAATTTGACTAGATTCGACCAGCCGTCACATCTCAATACCATATGTTGGCCCCACACTCGCTAAATGTCCTTGCACCTTATCCTTTTCCTTTTTCGCACAGTATCCGTTTCAGCGCTTAACGATCACGATGTGGAGCCTCCAATAAGCTGCATTGCACTGTTCAGAATTAGCAGCTACTGGTCGGTATATTCCACTAATTACATTAGCACTTTACGGCAAAAAGTCGGTCAATGTGTGGGCAAAGCGACAGTCAATGGGCCCGTCAGCGGAGGTACGGTTTGGTATGTCTTGTGCCACACCTGATGGGTCTGGATGCATAAGAGGGGGAGGAAAGAGGGCAGCGTGCAGAGTGCAACCGATTCAAGCAATGCTATCAAATGCCCATGGTAGGCTGCTGCCCTGCACCTGCACGTGATAAGTGACACACAAATTATGTTCGATTTTCGAAACCCCCCAAGTGCGATCTATCAGCTCAGTTGAATGCAATGCTGATTGAACGGTGATGCTTACACTTATATATTCGAAAATGACAACAATAATCTTGTGTGTTTTTAAAGTTAATTCAAAAATAAACAAAGTCAAAAATGCATGCAGAAAGGTCAATGAGTCATGATTAAGGCAAACTTCGAACAGCAGCAGTCAAGTCCCTGCAAAAAAGCTCCTTACCTGAAGCTCGTTAGTACTTTTGTTTCTAGTAGGAGTCGCAAAAGCTGCTTAAGCTAAGCTCTCAATGTAAGACAACGAACTTTCCAGATTTAAGCTTTCAAGCTTTCGGGTTAGCATGTACAAATCACGTAGAAATGCCCTTTGGGTGCGTCTCGACCTGATTCTGAGCGTTTATAATGTGCAAAATCTAATTTCACCAATTGAGGTAACTGTTGCGTTTTGCGGACCGGTATTAGCCAATAATCCACATATTTTAGCCAGTGGTGCAGCAGTAAAGTAAATCTCTATTTTTTTTTTGTTGTTTGCAGTGCCCCCTGGAACCACATTGTAATATTCATACATACATATATGTACATATGTACAAACATACATACGCTCTCTTTCTCTCTTTCTTCCCTTTCGTTCCTTCCCTATCGTTCTCTCGATCTCTCGCGCTCTGGCTTGCATTAGCACTCACTTCTCGCACGTCTACTGCGAATAGTTCTTCAATCCGACACTGACCGTCTTCAATCTGACTTCAATCGAACTAATCATCCAACCGACTCGTAGTGCTCTCGACGGGTGAACTGATATTTGGGCGCAAGACCCTAGCCCTGGACCGTCTAAGCAACAGGCTAGGATAATCCATCAAAATCCTATCCCAATTTGTACTGAAAGTATGGCTCGCCCTTTGATTCGAATGTGAGCTACTTCTGTGCGTATTGTGCGCTTGTTTGTATGTCAATGCTGGGAAATAAATTCCCATTCCAGAACCAAGAAAAGTAATATAAATACTCCAAAGGAGCGAGCGCTCTTTGAAATGTGTGCTTTGAAAGGTGGAGCTGAATGGGGGCCGTGGCTGTACGTGCTTAAGTTGTTAAGCCGAGGGCATTGCACTCCGCTCACATTTCTCTGCAGGACAGGTCCCCAAAGAATTTCCAAATGAAAGACACAGCGACGGATTAGGATTCATTGAGTGCGAATTAATTAGTGTTGATATTTATAACTTCAGCGCAATTCTCTGCGTGAGGTATATAATATTTTTTAAATACTATTACTCATAAGCACGTAACACGTTTGATTAGATTAATTTGTCCGCAAGATAAAGGACGAGTGCAATAATAAATTTTAGGCCATGTCTGATAACCTTTTTATTTGGTTATTATGTATATGTTTAGTGTATGCAAAGCTCACATATTGGTATTTTTTACGACACTTCATGAAACATTGCCCCCCAAAACATCTTCTTCGTCCTTCAGTTGGATAGGAGCACTTGTAACCATATTTTCTGCTCATAGGAAAAAACACAAAGCTTTTTCTAGAAGCTTAAACTTTCACTAGCCACAAAGAGAACAAGAAGCCAGTCGAGTCGAAATCAAGGAAAGTCCAGAAGTATGGGGATACCGCCATATAACTGATTCAATGGGAATGAGTACAATAGTAAGCAGAATAGTAGATTTCAAATGAATGAATTGAGTGAATGAAAAGCACGAAATTCCCAAAAGTTCCAAATATGTACTTTCGTACTCATTTCCTCTCTACGGTACCAAAAAAGATAGTAATTAATTTATGTGCTCTTGGCTGATATGCTCAGTAATTCAAATATACTGACTTAGATAATGGGTCCATGAATCGAAGGCATGCTCATATAGTAAATACAATATACTAGTGCTGGTATAAAATAGATTAGATTCTGATTTGATTTGGACAAGCTAGAGTGTTTGATTTGGTTGTCTTTCATTAAATTTGTCTAGTAGTTACGCTTGTAAGTGTTAATAAGGAAGCAATGAAATTCGGCGCACCGAAATTTATATCCCCTTCTCACAAAACCTACCCTGTACTGCTAAGTCACACTGTAAAAGACAGCAAGAGAAAGAAGTATAGGTGTTCTAGTACCTTCTATACGATAGCTTACATTCATTTGTATGGCAGCTGTACGATATTGACTTACTGAAAGATTGTACATATGCTTTATGCCGTTGGAGATGTAAGATATACCCCTGAATATATAACGGCCATCGTATAGAAAAAAGAATAGGAATAAGGAATGATTTGATATATTCCTAACTGGTTGATGACATTGGCTTTGATATAAATATTTGATTTCTTTTTCCGGAATGGATGGTGCCTATTCTTCATCATTGGAGAATTTCGTAATCCGCATCAATAGCCGAATCCGTAAAGCCCGGTCTCTGTTTTTCTGGTGATACCAAAACAAGCCACGGATTCGACATACCACTCCCGATATAAACGCATTGATTGGGCAAAAAGCAATTGCAGAGTTGAGTACCGACAAAACGGTTCGTAGCAACTATTATGGAACAATGTTTAAGAGCTCACGACGATTAAAAAACTATTATTCATAATTTTTCAAATGCTTTTATTAAAGAAACCCAAGAATTAGAAAATAATTGGACTTTTAGTAAGATATGCCGGTGTTGTCGCGGATCCATTCCAAGTAGCCGGTGACGCGGCTGAAGACAGCTGGGTGACCAGCCTGGCAACCAGCACCAGAAACAAAGGAAGTCACTCCCACCAGGCGGTTGCCGTCATGGGTGACCAGGGGGCCGCCAGAGTCTCCTCCGCAAGTGGACTTGCCACCGTTGGTGCTGATACAGATCATGTTGTCGTGGAGAGACCAAGTGCGGCTGCACTCGCCCTGATCGATGATCTGGACATCGACGCACTGCAGCCAGTCGGGGAGTGGGCTGCCATCATAGGTGCCACCCCATCCAGAGGCAACAGCCCATTGGCCGGCGTAGCTGTTGTAGCGATCGTTGAAGCTGGGCAGCTCAACCTTGTTGACCAGATGCCAGAAATCGACATGGGGAGTACGGATCAGAGAGATGTCGTTGTGCAGGTTGCCACTGTTGTAGTGGTGGTGCTGGACGATGTCGTTGCGGTGCACCCAGTGGGTGTACTGGGGCTGGGTGCGGAAGCTGGCTCCGTAGTTGATGGTCACAGACTCGGCGCCGTTCGTGCAGTGAGCAGCGGTCAGGACCCAGGTGTTGCCAATGATGGAGCCACCGCACCACCAGTTGCCGTTGCCGCTGAAGAGCAGACCAACAATGTAGGGAACCTTGCCCTCGTAGGCATCGTAGCCGTTGGTAATTCTGCCCTGAATGTCCTTAACAGGGACAGGGGTCTGCTTCTCCACGGGAGTGGGGACAGCGCTAGCTGCGGCCACAGCCAATGCCAGGAATAGGAACAGTTTCATCTCGATCAATCTGTGAAACTCATGCCTTTCCTAAAACTGTGTGCCCTTTTTATAGTGGCGAAGCCTCCTTATCTTGTTCGGGCACACTTCCACAAGTGCTACTCTTAATTAAATGTAACATTCACCTGCAATACATTTTTCGAGCGTTTCTCTCATGAAAATCTTGCGGCTGATAAGTTGTCTACAAGTGGACTCTTTGAAGAAAAATATGCCTCACAATCGGCCAACGGACGTGGGTGATATTTGTAATAAGTTCTCGATAAAGCCCATCAAAGTAACGCAAAGATTATATTTGAGATTCAGCAGCGTGCCCGAGCCTGTCTGATATATGGAACCCTTCTAATATTAACAAACCGGCAACTATGAGATTTCCGGTGTGTGTCTGTCTTATAGAAAGGGAGAGGGTTTACTGAATAGGAATGTTGAACGAACAACGATAAGAACGAACCATAGAGAACGAGAAACGTTTGAAAATAAATTTGTATATGCAACTTAGGTAAATCTGCCAAAAACAATTAAATTAGTATTACTGTCGTACAGTCTGTCATTATTTATGACATTCATTTGGTCCCGAGAGTGGAAAAATTGAAATTTAATTAATTTCACTTTTATTATATATATTTCCTACAAATTTAGTTTTTATTTGTATTTGGGCCGTGTTAAAAAGACTGTTAAAGACTGAATTCCATTTAATTTCTCTATTATAATAAAAACCCAAATTTTAATTTAAATATGGGTGTCTTTCTTTTTACTATGCCATTTTTCTCTCAATGCGACTGAAAAGAAATAATCCCCATAGAAATTGCAGTTTCTTATGGATTTATTCAGCTTGATTAGGAAGATGAGATCTTTATTGTAAATATAAATATGACTGCCACTAGAACGATCGATAGAGAAGCTGTACGACGAGTATCTTAAGATATTCAGGAAAAGTCAACAGGTTGTACATTTTTGCAATTCAATTTAGCTTAATTTAATTTATGTCGTGGGCTGCCCTGCTTCCTTATCTTCTTTTTTCCTCCATATCTATTTACGATGAGCGCAGTGAGTCGCGGTTGTGTTGTGCCCTGATCCACATTTTTGATTCCAAAACTAAGCTCTCTCTTTTTGCACCAGACGCCAACATAACCGCGCCACAATCGACTCTGAGAGTATCTTTCCTTCTCAGGCCACGCTCTCAGCAAATACGAATTGAAAGAATAACGGATTGCTCTTCAGCGCAGCTTCGGTCTTTGTCTATTGATCCTGTCTCTTGCTTCTGTACCTGACGCATACATACATCCACCCATTTATGGTCGTACACAGCTAATTTCATACGCACCCACAGTTAATTTAATACACGCTTCCACTCATTTATGGTCGTACACAGCTAATTTAATACACCCCTTGGTATATAAAGTGGCAATAAGCGGAGAATCAAAATGGAGTTAAAACAATTCGTTAAATGTGATTTTAAGCACTATATATGTCGAAAAAGCACGATCAGACATACATATGTATGTATGTATAGTGACAATCGACAAACCTATGATACCTAAATTTCAAACCTCTTTTCCCCTAATGTGTTATTCCCAACGAGTGTTATTATTTTTTGCTGTATAATCTTTTATTGAGGGATCCCAAACAAAATATGTATGGGAAAGGTATCAGGACTTTTAGTAGGAGATGCCGGTGTTGTCGCGGATCCATTCCAAGTAGCCGGTGACGCGGCTGAAGACGGCTGGGTGACCGGACTGGCAACCAGCAGCAGAGCCGAAGGATGTCACTCCCACCAGGCGGTTGCCGTCATGGGTGACCAGGGGGCCGCCAGAGTCTCCTCCGCAAGTGGACTTGCCACCGTTGGTGTTGATGCAGATCATGTTGTCGTGGAGAGACCAAGTGCGGCTGCACTCGCCCTGATCCATGATCTGGACATCGACGCACTGCAGCCAGTCGGGGAGTGGGCTGCCGTCATAGGTGCCACCCCATCCAGAGGCAACAGCCCATTGGCCGGCGTAGCTGTTGTAGCGATCGTTGAAGCTGGGCAGCTCAACCTTGTTGACCAGATGCCAGAAATCGACATGGGGAGTACGGATCAGAGAGATGTCGTTGTGCAGGTTGCCACTGTTGTAGTGGTGGTGCTGGACGATGTCGTTGCGGTGCACCCAGTGGGTGTACTGGGGCTGGGTGCGGAAGCTGGCTCCGTAGTTGATGGTCACAGACTCGGCGCCGTTCGTGCAGTGAGCAGCGGTCAGGACCCAGGTGTTGCCAATGATGGAGCCACCGCACCACCAGTTGCCGTTGCCGCTGAAGAGCAGACCAACAATGTAGGGAACCTTGCCCTCGTAGGCATCGTAGCCGTTGGTGATTCTACCCTGAATGTCCTTTACAGGTGTAGGGGTCTGCTTCTGCAGGGGAGTGGGGACAGCGCTAGCTGCGGCCACAGCCAATGCCAGGAATACGAACAGTTTCATCTTGAGCAAGCTGTGAAACTCATGCCTTTCCTTAAACCTTGCTACGTTTTTATACTCTCGAAGCCGCCTTATCTGGTTCGTCCACACATCGATAAGTGCTAGTCCTACTGGAAAGTAACATAAAATTCAATAGTAATAAATTTTGCAAACGTTTCATTCATGAAAGTCTTGCGGCTGATAAGGTGTCTTCAAGTGGACCTTTCGTTGAAATTATGGCTAGCACTCCGCCATCGTACGAGGATGATATTTGTAAGAAGTTCTCCAGAAAGTTCGTATAATTAACTTAAAGATTACACATTCAGCAGGTTTGAATGATCATATATTCTGATAATAAAAAGCCTTTGTCCATGAGATATCCGGCAGTCTGTTTTATTATACACCTTATAAATAGCTTTCATAGGAAGGTGCAATAAAAGGAACAAGTACAAGTGGAAGACAACATTTTTTTTTTTACAGGCTAATATTTCATATGGCTACCGATCGTTCTATTAAAATGTTTGTATCTAAGGATATTAAGTCTATTTACTGTCATTACTAGATCCACTAGTATATCTTATAACTTTGCTCCTTCCGCTGTGTAGATCGAATTATTGCTTGCATGAGCCTTTTAGGATCGTATGCGGGTTTTATAATTTAATGTACCGCCTTAAATATTTATACTACTGGTACTTATATCATACATTTCCCGTAACTAGTATAAACTTTGCTAATTTAAGTGCATGCTTAGCTCTTTTAGTAAAGCTTAGTTATAATTATCCTCGAATATTGGTTTAATATCTATCTTTCCTGCTTATACATACATACATATGTAAGGGTCGATAAAACGTTTCGTGCGTCATGCGCACCTCTCGGTCGTGATCCTTTTTATTCGTTATGGTCGTATTCCACCGTCGAATCTAGACTTACATATATAGTATATATATGTATATATAGAATATATGTATTAGCTGATGTACTCTGGCACTGTTTTTGCCAAAAACCATATTATAGCCAAATTTCAAAGTATAATTTCGCCGCTTGGCTGCTACCAGTTCGACGACTACAGTGGCTCACAGCTTAAATGGACCGGAGCACTTTTCCAAGTTAAAATCCCTATATAAATCAATTGCGCAGTCCTATAAACAACAATTCCTAAACCAACAAAAAAGTTGGATATTCTTCTTCGTTACCCCACAAAAAGGAAAAAACTAAATGCGCACTAGAAAACACCCCCACAGCTTATTTGAACCACGCACTTCCCACTCCATTATCTCGCGATCCTCGCAACCAATAACTGTAATTCTTTTTCCTATATCTTCTTTCGTATGTAAAAGAATTTGTTTGACAAAAATCAGTGTGATCTCAGTTTTTTACATCAAAAGACTAGTCATGGGGCGACGCACTACCGTCGATCAGCGGGAATTGGTGATTCGCCATTATAAAGATGGCCATTCTCGACGCAAAGCTGCATAGTATATCCCCAACCAAAATTTTTACGGAGGCCGAGGAGCGTCTGATCTTCAGAAAAGTCAAGACAAACTCAAAATGATCGGCTGTTATTGGCTAACATATTTGGGTCCGATGGACACACATATGTCTGGAGAAAACCAAATACGGAGATTGCGTTGAAAAGCTTAAAAATGGTGGAGGGCATGTAATGGTTTAGGCCTATAAGTCAGCCGCTGGAGTCGGAAATTTTGTTTTTAGCGATGGAAACATGCACAAGATCATGTATCTTTCAATCCTTAAGTGCCGAAAGACTCGGAATAATCAATGGTTTCCGATTCTACCAAGATAATGATCCGAAACCCAAATCAGGACCTGGCTGACTTGGAATTGCCAAATAGGTCTAAACTTGTCATAAATAATAAGGGAGGGCATTCATGGCATTAGTTTTTAGTTTAAAAGGAAATTTGAATTAACAATTTTGGTTCATTTAAGCTGTGAGCCACAGTATAGTTCTCTCTCTCACAGCATATCCCGCAGGTTAATATAACAACGCTAACAGCGTTTCCTATTCCATAAAATATATAAATATGTTTGTCAGGTTTCTTAGCCCGATATTAGTCAACAAATTTCTTAAATAATCGCCAGTGATCCAGAGTCAGGTAAATCCACCCATTTTGTTCGCTATTTACATTGCTCACTGTACCGTTAAGCGCGGCAGTGACTATTCTTTCGCCTTTCTCTCCACCTTCTTCGTTCCTGCAGTTCTCTCCCGCTGTATCTAGCGTTCGTTCCCGGCTTAGCTACAGCCCGAGCTTCTCTAGCGCTCCTCTCACTTTTGCTCGCCCTTGGTGAGTGCTGGAGCTGATCTTCGCAGCCATCAGAATCATCGCTCGATCCCACACATACCAACATATACACATACTTCCGCTTTCGACTACCAATAAATTGCCACACATGTACATACGCCCACGTCGCATACATCACCACACATAGCTGAGTCTCCTGCCACGCGCACTCTCTCTCTCTCACACAAAATGGCAGTAGCAGTTAGCGGTAAGGCGTGAGTCTCTTAAGGTCTGGCACGTGCCTAAAGAGAGCGCACAGCATCTTTCTCTCTCTCTCTTTCTTACCGCCAGTTCTATCCTAGTGTGACTCGTAGTCAAAGATAGGCAGAAATGCATACAACAACAAAGGCATATGTATGAACAACACTGTTTTTGTCTCAACAGTTTTTTTTTTGTATAATCTTTTATTGAGGGATCCCAAACAAAATATGTATGGGAAAGGTATCAGGACTTTTAGTAGGAGATGCCGGTGTTGTCGCGGATCCATTCCAAGTAGCCGGTGACGCGGCTGAAGACGGCTGGGTGACCGGACTGGCAACCAGCAGCAGAGCCGAAGGATGTCACTCCCACCAGGCGGTTGCCGTCATGGGTGACCAGGGGGCCGCCAGAGTCTCCTCCGCAAGTGGACTTGCCACCGTTGGTGTTGATGCAGATCATGTTGTCGTGGAGAGACCAAGTGCGGCTGCACTCGCCCTGATCCATGATCTGGACATCGACGCACTGCAGCCAGTCGGGGAGTGGGCTGCCGTCATAGGTGCCACCCCATCCAGAGGCAACAGCCCATTGGCCGGCGTAGCTGTTGTAGCGATCGTTGAAGCTGGGCAGCTCAACCTTGTTGACCAGATGCCAGAAATCGACATGGGGAGTACGGATCAGAGAGATGTCGTTGTGCAGGTTGCCACTGTTGTAGTGGTGGTGCTGGACGATGTCGTTGCGGTGCACCCAGTGGGTGTACTGGGGCTGGGTGCGGAAGCTGGCTCCGTAGTTGATGGTCACAGACTCGGCGCCGTTCGTGCAGTGAGCAGCGGTCAGGACCCAGGTGTTGCCAATGATGGAGCCACCGCACCACCAGTTGCCGTTGCCGCTGAAGAGCAGACCAACAATGTAGGGAACCTTGCCCTCGTAGGCATCGTAGCCGTTGGTGATTCTACCCTGAATGTCCTTTACAGGTGTAGGGGTCTGCTTCTGCAGGGGAGTGGGGACAGCGCTAGCTGCGGCCACAGCCAATGCCAGGAATACGAACAGTTTCATCTTGAGCAAGCTGTGAAACTCATGCCTTTCCTAAAACCTTGCTACGTTTTTATACTCTCGAAGCCGCCTTATCTGGTTCGTCCACACATCGATAAGTGCTACTCCTACTGGAAAGTAACATAAAATTCAATAGTAATAAATTTTGCAAACGTTTCATTCATGAAAGTCTTGCGGCTGATAAGGTGTCTTCAAGTGGACCTTTCGTTGAAATTATGGCTAGCACTCCGCCATCGTACGAGGATGATATTTGTAATAAGTTCTCCAGAAACTTCGTATAATTAACTTAAAGATTACACATTCAGCAGGTTTGAATGATCATATATTCTGATAATAAAAAGCCTTTGTCCATGAGATATCCGGCAGTCTGTTTTATTATACACCTTATAAATAGCTTTCATAGGAAGGTGCAATAAAAGGAACAAGTACAAGTGGAAGACAACATTTTTTTTTTTACAGGCTAATATTTCATATGGCTACCGATCGTTCTATTAAAATGTTTGTATCTAAGGATATTAAGTCTATTTACTGTCATTACTAGATCCACTAGTATATCTTATAACTTTGCTCCTTCCGCTGTGTAGATCGAATTATTGCTTGCATGAGCCTTTTAGGATCGTATGCGGGTTTTATAATTTAATGTACCGCCTTAAATATTTATACTACTGGTACTTATATCATACATTTCCCGTAACTAGTATAAACTTTGCTAATTTAAGTGCATGCTTAGCTCTTTTAGTAAAGCTTAGTTATAATTATCCTCGAATATTGGTTTAATATCTATCTTTCCTGCTTATACATACATACATATGTAAGGGTCGATAAAACGTTTCGTGCGTCATGCGCACCTCTCGGTCGTGATCCTTTTTATTCGTTATGGTCGTATTCCACCGTCGAATCTAGACTTACATATATAGTATATATATGTATATATAGAATATATGTATTAGCTGATGTACTCTGGCACTGTTTTTGCCAAAAACCATATTATAGCCAAATTTCAAAGTATAATTTCGCCGCTTGGCTGCTACCAGTTCGACGACTACAGTGGCTCACAGCTTAAATGGACCGGAGCACTTTTCCAAGTTAAAATCCCTATATAAATCAATTGCGCAGTCCTATAAACAACAATTCCTAAACCAACAAAAAAGTTGGATATTCTTCTTCGTTACCCCACAAAAAGGAAAAAACTAAATGCGCACTAGAAAACACCCCCACAGCTTATTTGAACCACGCACTTCCCACTCCATTATCTCGCGATCCTCGCAACCAATAACTGTAATTCTTTTTCCTATATCTTCTTTCGTATGTAAAAGAATTTGTTTGACAAAAATCAGTGTGATCTCAGTTTTTTACATCAAAAGACTAGTCATGGGGCGACGCACTACCGTCGATCAGCGGGAATTGGTGATTCGCCATTATAAAGATGGCCATTCTCGACGCAAAGCTGCATAGTATATCCCCAACCAAAATTTTTACGGAGGCCGAGGAGCGTCTGATCTTCAGAAAAGTCAAGACAAACTCAAAATGATCGGCTGTTATTGGCTAACATATTTGGGTCCGATGGACACACATATGTCTGGAGAAAACCAAATACGGAGATTGCGTTGAAAAGCTTAAAAATGGTGGAGGGCATGTAATGGTTTAGGCCTATAAGTCAGCCGCTGGAGTCGGAAATTTTGTTTTTAGCGATGGAAACATGCACAAGATCATGTATCTTTCAATCCTTAAGTGCCGAAAGACTCGGAATAATCAATGGTTTCCGATTCTACCAAGATAATGATCCGAAACCCAAATCAGGACCTGGCTGACTTGGAATTGCCAAATAGGTCTAAACTTGTCATAAATAATAAGGGAGGGCATTCATGGCATTAGTTTTTAGTTTAAAAGGAAATTTGAATTAACAATTTTGGTTCATTTAAGCTGTGAGCCACAGTATAGTTCTCTCTCTCACAGCATATCCCGCAGGTTAATATAACAACGGTAACAGCGTTTCCTATTCCATAAAATATATAAATATGTTTGTCAGGTTTCTTAGCCCGATATTAGTCAACAAATTTCTTAAATAATCGCCAGTGATCCAGAGTCAGGTAAATCCACCCATTTTGTTCGCTATTTACATTGCTCACTGTACCGTTAAGCGCGGCAGTGACTATTCTTTCGCCTTTCTCTCCACCTTCTTCGTTCCTGCAGTTCTCTCCCGCTGTATCTAGCGTTCGTTCCCGGCTTAGCTACAGCCCGAGCTTCTCTAGCGCTCCTCTCACTTTTGCTCGCCCTTGGTGAGTGCTGGAGCTGATCTTCGCAGCCATCAGAATCATCGCTCGATCCCACACATACCAACATATACACATACTTCCGCTTTCGACTACCAATAAATTGCCACACATGTACATACGCCCACGTCGCATACATCACCACACATAGCTGAGTCTCCTGCCACGCGCACTCTCTCTCTCTCACACAAAATGGCAGTAGCAGTTAGCGGTAAGGCGTGAGTCTCTTAAGGTCTGGCACGTGCCTAAAGAGAGCGCACAGCATCTTTCTCTCTCTCTCTTTCTTACCGCCAGTTCTATCCTAGTGTGACTCGTAGTCAAAGATAGGCAGAAATGCATACAACAACAAAGGCATATGTATGAACAACACTGTTTTTGTCTCAACAGTTTTTTTTTTGTATAATCTTTTATTGAGGGATCCCAAACAAAATATGTATGGGAAAGGTATCAGGACTTTTAGTAGGAGATGCCGGTGTTGTCGCGGATCCATTCCAAGTAGCCGGTGACGCGGCTGAAGACGGCTGGGTGACCGGACTGGCAACCAGCAGCAGAGCCGAAGGATGTCACTCCCACCAGGCGGTTGCCGTCATGGGTGACCAGGGGGCCGCCAGAGTCTCCTCCGCAAGTGGACTTGCCACCGTTGGTGTTGATGCAGATCATGTTGTCGTGGAGAGACCAAGTGCGGCTGCACTCGCCCTGATCCATGATCTGGACATCGACGCACTGCAGCCAGTCGGGGAGTGGGCTGCCGTCATAGGTGCCACCCCATCCAGAGGCAACAGCCCATTGGCCGGCGTAGCTGTTGTAGCGATCGTTGAAGCTGGGCAGCTCAACCTTGTTGACCAGATGCCAGAAATCGACATGGGGAGTACGGATCAGAGAGATGTCGTTGTGCAGGTTGCCACTGTTGTAGTGGTGGTGCTGGACGATGTCGTTGCGGTGCACCCAGTGGGTGTACTGGGGCTGGGTGCGGAAGCTGGCTCCGTAGTTGATGGTCACAGACTCGGCGCCGTTCGTGCAGTGAGCAGCGGTCAGGACCCAGGTGTTGCCAATGATGGAGCCACCGCACCACCAGTTGCCGTTGCCGCTGAAGAGCAGACCAACAATGTAGGGAACCTTGCCCTCGTAGGCATCGTAGCCGTTGGTGATTCTACCCTGAATGTCCTTTACAGGTGTAGGGGTCTGCTTCTGCAGGGGAGTGGGGACAGCGCTAGCTGCGGCCACAGCCAATGCCAGGAATACGAACAGTTTCATCTTGAGCAAGCTGTGAAACTCATGCCTTTCCTAAAACCTTGCTACGTTTTTATACTCTCGAAGCCGCCTTATCTGGTTCGTCCACACATCGATAAGTGCTCCTTTTACTTAATTGTAAGATTCACTGGCAATAAATTAGATTCAAGTTTATTTTTAATGAATGTTGTGTCGGCTGATAAGTTGTCTTCAAGTGGAACACTTGTGGAAATTATGGTTAACACCCGGCTATCGTTTTTTGGTCGTATTTGTAAGTTTGCAAAACGTAATTCATTTAAAGATTGTGCCAATTGAGTGACCAGGGGGACCCCGAAATCAGTCTGGCAGGCAGACAATAAATTTGCGGTATTCACTCTAATAACGATAAAGTAAATAATACTTATAGTATAAACATATATATATATATATATATATATGGTAGTGCGCCAACGCCTTACCGACTCTCCTCGCTCGTGTGCCAACCAACCCCCGGCTCACTCGCTTTTCTCGTTCCCGTTGATATTAGTGAAATATCGGGACGACAACGACCCAAAACTTTTGTATAGAATAGATCTTCACTTTGTACAATATTTCCCCCATAATAAAACGAATCCAATCGTTGTATTATACTGCATGAATATCTGTTATTTGAGAAAAGGATTTACGCTCTATCTATTTGTTCGTATAACACTGCGCGACAATGATTTTGTACTTTGCACTAGACACAAATTAGTTGTAGTTAAAATTAGTTTTTTAGTAAATAAACTCCATCTTACATTACACTAGGCAGTGCTTGTTTTCTACATATTAAATTCCAGTTTTGCCATATAAAAATATCACGAATAAAAAATCCTATGCATGGTCAAGCAGTTCTCTCTCGGTTTTCGAATTTTAAAAATAATATTTTGGGGGTATATGGTATTTGATCTACTATTCCCCCTTAAAAATAAAACGAATTGCATGATACTCGAAGAAAGTGTTTATTCTTATATCGACACGGCGAACATCTTGAACTTTCAATAGAATATTCCCGTCTCCTCCTTGATCCACTCGAGGTATTTGGTGACACGAGTAAAACCAGCTGGAGCACCTGACTGGCAGCCGTAAATTGAAACGAAGGAAGTGACGCCGATCAGCTTTCCACCGTCATGAGTGACCAGAGGGCCGCCGGAGTCGCCCTGGCAGGTGGACTTTCCATCGGGAGTATCCACGCAAATAGTGTTCTCGGAGGCAGTTTCGGTGCCGTAGTAAGCCTGGCACTGCGATAGAGGGATGACCTCCACGTCCACGCAGCGCAGATCTTCCACCACATTGCTGCCGTCGTAAATGGCACCCCAGCCAGAGGCCAAGGCCAAGTAGCTGTCGAATGAGTTGTAGCGCTCATCTAGACTCGGAAGCTCAACCTTGTCCACCAAGTTATAAAAGTCCACATGAGGTGTCCTGATCAGGGATATGTCATGATCAAGGCCGCGATACTCGGGATGTCTAGTGAAAGCGGCGCTGCTGACTGTGTGCCGGAAGGCCGCCTGCTCGTAGTTGGTAGCTCCGTAGTAGAGTGAAGCCTCATCAGCACTGATTGGGGATAGAATGAACTCTTTAATGGCCCTTCGATATTGAATTTGGGACGAACTTACTCGCTCGTGCAGTGAGCAGCTGTCAGAACCCAAGTGTTGCTGATGATCGAGCCACCACACCACCACCACCTTCCGTTGCTGTTGAAGCTGATTCCCACTATGTAGGGGACCTTTCCCTCAGTTGCCTCATAGCCGTTGGTAATGCGACCCTCAATATTTCGGTGTTCCACCTGCAGGTCCTTGGGGTGCACAGCGTCATGGGCCACGGCCGAGGCCACTAGAGCGAACAGTAAGAGTGCGATCACAGTCATTTCGTTGGACTAGCAGTGCTCTCATGGTGGTCTGAGTTTTATATAGCTTTAATCATTCTTCATTTCATTATCGATGCAAATACCGGAATCAACATCTAATCTACATTCATAAATTAACGAATATCGTAAGAGTACTTTGTTAGTGCGCGATAGATTAGGGCAAAGGAGACATTTGGCATATATATTTTGCATTTAAACCAACACATCCCCCAGACTTAAACACCTTCATGAGGGGCCCATCAAAGTGGCAATGGAACCTGATATGAGACAAGAGGCATTTCTAATCGAATGGCACATAATATTCTTGAAGAAGTAGAGAAGCAGAGAAGAGACAATCAACAGGGGCACGAGTGTAGGCGTAGCAGATTCTCTTTAAGTGCGTCAACTGCTTGCAACACGATATGACTTGTGAGGAAGCCCGGAAGCGAAGGAGAAAATGGGTGGAAACTTCGCACCCATCTTGCTTATTAAGTGTTTGTCGGTAATGCGCTACTTTTTAAATTTACTCGCTTCTACTTGACCACACAGCACAACACCGCCCACAACACAGTCCCTACTCAACACGAAAGCAGGCGAAAGCTCTGAGAAGGAAATTCACCAGAGCTCCGAGAGCTAATAAAGCCGATGTCAGGCGAAGTGCCAAGCTCGTACATAACTCGACGTCCAGGCAGGCAGACCGACCTCGGATACAGCAATAGAACGGGAATTTCATAATAAAATTAAAACTGTTGCGGGCACCATTCGCATAACTCATCCGCCCCTTCAAGCAGGATTCCTTTCTGCAGTGGAAACAACAAAGTGCACGCTAAATGATTGCTCTTTGGATGCACTCGTATATAGAGAATCTACATTAAATAAACGGAATACCCAAACAGAGGCGGGGACTAAGTGAAAGTTTAGTTTCAGTTTGCCACTCGACGAGAGCCGTATTTAAGGATTGGCAACTGTTAGCAGAGTGCATGTTTACCCATTTCTTTGTTTTCCTGGTTTCAACCCACAACCCACAACCCACAACCCATACCCACACCTCACACCCACGACTGCTGGGAGGGTTCATTGACTACCACTAAAGGTGGAACGATGCGATGAAGTCATGCTAGCGCTTATGAGAAAGCCCCCCCTGGCGTGAGAATATGGGAATGTGTTGCTTCTGGATTCGTATTTGTGCTCTTACTTAGGCGAGCAAAACGAAATGTGCCAGCCTTAAGTGCCAGCAGAATAAGTAGCATCAAAAAAAGGACCTTTGCAAAATGCATCAAGTACTCAGCTACGAGACGGCTGTGCGGGCAAACAGCTCGCGCGAATACCGTGAATATGTCTCGAAGCGCACCTGTGCCTCTCTGGTGCTGACAATTGCCTTCTTCATGCTGATAACAGGTAAGTCGTCAGGGAACGCTGCCCTGGAGGCAGCACTTTCACTAACGAGTCCTCTTGTCCCTTCGGCAGGGTACTTGCTGGGCAATTTTGTGGCAGAGCGAAAGTACCACATTCTGCAACTGACAAAGAGCGTAATCAAGGATATAGATGGGGAAAGATCCGTGCAAATGAACAACGCTGATTATGCCAGCCTGCAGGAACTAAAAGCATATCAAAAGACCAAGGAGCACATATTGGCCGCCGCCCAGGTGCTCAACAAACTGCAGCAGCAGGACGAAGGCGACACATACTTGGCCACCTCGTTGAACACAGAGATCTTTAACAAGTACATCTCCTGCACGCAGGACATCCCACCAAACACCACCATACCAGCCAGCCAGTTCATCGAGCAGCTGATCGACAACACTGTGGCCAGGCAGCGGCACTGCATGAGGATCATTCAGGTCGTCATCGACAATCATCTGGCCAATGGTCAGCTTTAGGGGAATGATTTAGGAACGGAAAAGGGGTCCAAGAAACGGCTGCAATTAACCAAAGGTGTGCTTATGCTAAGGTGTGCTCAATATGTGTGCTCCCATATACTCGGAAATCCATTTTGTTTCATCTTTGTCTCACATATAAATATCTATTGTTTTATAAGACTTTTATATAGGTGTATGCATTTACATTGGTGTATTTAAAGCAAGAAAAGTACTTATATTCATTTTATAGGTGTTGAAAATAAAATAAAACCGCCTTGTGAAACATCTCAATGTTACTTACATCGAAAAACGGATCAGATGTTCGATTCCGATCTTAGTCGGATTCACGATAGGCGTTTACACCTTTGATCGGCAAGGGATGTCCTGCGCTGTTTAGGACCCATTCATCTAGTGAAATCACATCATCATCTGAGAACAACAGAAACAAATACTTGAGCGTCTTCCCCAAGAACCAACTTGGCTGCAAATCGTCCGGTTCCGGGGGCATGTCATATACGTTCCTTATTCCGGTGTATCCGAATGGCGTCCGGCAATATTTTTCCATTGCCTGTACGATGTCCCAGCCAAAACTGCGATACCTCTCGTCATTCGTCAGTCGCCAAAGCAGAAAATAGCTCTCAACGACATCTGGATAGAGCATAAAGCGATTCTTCTGATGTGGCGATGATTGATCCTGTGCATCGTATGGGAAGACAATGACCTCCGGCCCCAGTTTGGTGGGTGTTTGTTCGTAGCTTTTGTGGCACGTTTCTGTGATGCCAATGCCAACCTCTGCGTACTTTTCCCAGTGCTTCATCAGCAGCTGTGACACACCATAGGCAAAGTGCCCACCGGAAAAACATGACACCTGATCCATCCGATGGCTTGGGCTGCCGTTTATATAGTCCGACACATAGATGTCACCATTGGTACTTACAGTTACGATATTCTGCATGATGCCCAGGATGGCATCAGTGTACATCTGCCTGGATTCTGCATCCATTTTTCCAGACTGTACCCACGACTTTAGCAAAGAGTCGTGAAATCTACTTATCGCACTGTCCGCGCTTATCCATTTGCCCGTTCTTAAGCTGATCAAGTTTGGGTACAATCCATTCGGTTTTGTCATGTTCCCCAACACCTTGCGGATTCCCTGGACCCGCTCTCTGTAGACTGCGATGCCAGTGATGTCGCTGAGGTACGAAAACTCCATATGCAGTGCTCCGAACTCCGAAATGTCATTGAAGTGGCTTGATTGGGCGTTCCTTGATCTGGGGTTTACTATGGACTTTGGTATCCCAGTGGGTGTTTCGAAAGCGGGCAAAATCTTATCGGCAATTTGCAATGCCTTATTTTTGTACAAGGGGTCTCCGGTCAACGCGTAGAGCGAAAGCATGGAACCCAGCAGGCGGGCAGTTAGTTCAAACACAGAAAGCAGAGCGTTTACATTGTCCATTTCAAATGTTGACTCGATCCAATCACGCCCCTGCTTATACTCGTCCTCAAATCCCATTATGTGCAAGGTATCCAAACCTTCGATAACCGAGGCGCCCAAGTTGTGGTTCACAAACACGCCGCCCAGGCAGCCACGCCGCGATATCGGACAAAGCTCATTCGATCCCCATGCGTATCGATGGTAGTTTCTCCAGGCATGCAGCATCATCTCCCGAATTTTCTGCCGCCTTCCAGACAGATCCAAGGTATGGTCCGTTCGCAGTTCTCCTTTTCCTTTGTCCTCAGGACATGATTCCGCCGACCATCCTCTGTACAAGTGCAATGCCATGGTCAGGACTATGGTGAGAAATCCAATAGCAATGAAGCGACTCCTCAAGGTAGAAGTATTCCTCTTAAAGTGTAGTCTCCGAATATAATTGAAGTAATTCATCTATAAATTTGTCAAGTGCGCGTCTAGGCCGGTACTCTCTATTCTGGTCATTCTAAGCGATGTGCTGTGCAATGCTGGAAGCTAAACACTTAATTAAATATTATAACAAGCCGTTTCTTAGCAATTAATACTAGTATATAAATATGTACTAATCTAACAGTGCAAGCAGGCCTGCAGGTCTGCTGCAAGTGCGTTTAACTGGTAGAGTTGCAATAGTATGACTGAACTCCATTATTTATATACATAAATACATTTTGGGCTTAAGCTTTTTCGCTGGAGAGCTACTGGGTAGATATAATGTTGCGCATTTGCCGAATGGCAGTCACCAGACGTGGCTCACAGCCGCTGCTCAGGGTCAAGTACTGATCTGGTGCGGCTTTGAGCAACGTGAGGATCTGTGACAATTGCAGGTTGATGGACAGTCCAAGTTCCTCCAGGACATTCGAGAGATACTCAATGTCAACACTGAGTTGTTTGGCGGCCGAGGCCGGCAGAGTCTTGATTTGCAGTATCTGTGCCTGATACAAAATGCAGCACTGTTCAACAACCAGCGAGAGCAAGACATCGGCACAGGGTATGGCCTGTGTGTACTTGACGTTGCACACCTCTAAGGCCTGTTTCAGAAGAGCCGAGGGCGCGAGCAGCAACGGCTCTAGATGCTGGGGTAGGGTCAACAAATATTGTCCAATTTGGGTGATGCTTTCTTGGGGAGCAAAACTAAAGGATGGCATGTCGATGCCCGTTGAGGGATGAGTCTCCGCTGCTGGCCGAATGTGCGCCAGGTGCGTCTCGATGGGCTGCAGCAATATGTTGAGAGTTATATCGTGAGTTTCGCTAAATTGCAATTTCAACGCGGCATAGATCTGCGGAAAAATGCCCAGGCTTTCGGTGGCCTCCGCCTTCTTCTGCTGATAGTCAGCAATGGCGTTCAGTAATTGGGTGCGTGCTGCGTGGTCGCAGGTTTGGAATATAGTAATATTCCCCCGACTCGACTGTTTCGTCAGCTTAGCAGCTAATGCGGCCATGCGTGCGTGCAGATCGTGCTCGAATTGATGAAGCTGCACTTGAAAGTCGGCGAGGCATTGCAATTGGGACATCGTGTACTGCAGCAATGACCAATTTTCGCTCTGCGCTGCGTAGCTGCTGGAGCCCAGGCTGAGGCCCAGCTGCCGCTGGATGCGCCCGAAGTTCTCCAGCTGGCGCTTGAAGATGCCATTCAAAAGGGTTATCAGCTTGCACAGGGCCAGATCGCTGGTAATGGCAGAGCAGCGTTCGCAGGCCTCTTTCAGCCACTCGTATAGCTTGCGGGTGCTCTCCTCCAGATGACGTACTGCATCGCTGGGCGTGGACTGATTCGACAGCAAGCGATCCACCTGGGTCGACAACTGAGTTTCCTCCAATCGCGGATATTGTTGTATAAATTTGTGAAAGTATTCAAACACCGCCTCGCCCAGCTGCCGATGCAGCTCATCGGATAGTGTGATGTGCGACTGCTCCAGCAGAGAGTTCAAATGCAGGACGAAACTGTGGTTGACCTGCGAGAATAGTCCCAGCAGCTCCAATCTCTCATTGGAAGTCTTCAGCAGCTGCAAAATGTGGGCATCCCGCGTGGGCTGAAGGGCAGGCAAGAGCTCGGCGATGACTAGGAAAGGCTGGGTCGATTCTTCACTGAACAGATTCGAACACCACTTGACCTGCCGCTGGCAATGTTCGAGGAGCTGATCGTAGTAGAGTGTGAGAAATTGTTGCTGCTGCTGCGGCTGCGTTTCCGTCCCCTGCAGCTCCAGCGTTTGCTTCCATTGCTGCTGCCAGAGATTCTTTTGGACAGCACGATAGTATTGCTGGAGCTGTGGCAAACGTTGAATGCTGGTGAAAATCTGTACATAGTGCTGAGCCTGCTCCAAATTGGATTCCGCAAAGCACTGAACCACGCTGGGCGAGGCCAGGGCTTCCAGGCGGTTCTTGAAGTCCTCGACCTGAGTGAGACGCTCAGCATGGCCTGGCAGTTGTTCCTGAGCGTGCAGGGACTTTTGCAGCGCTATGAGCTTCTCGCAAACACCCTGAAAATTTACATTTTCAATGCAGTTACATCTCAGCTACTTTTGTTGTACGCACCTTCAAATCGTTGCGCTCGAATCCGTCTTCCAGCTCGGCCAATAGGTTGCCCCAACCATCCGACTCCTGCAAGGACTCCTTGGCTGCCTGCAGCTTCGTTTGCAACGTGTTCAGCCGCTCCAAGGTTGCCATGCATTCGCCCGTCTCATTCTGCACGGCGGCCACCTCCTGTCGCATGGCACTCATCTTCTCCTGCAGCTGGCTCACGTCGCTGTGCAAGGTGGTGGATTCCTTGGCAATGCGCGGCATGCTCGATACCACCTGCCGACTGGACTCCTCCACGGCGTAGTTCACCTGCTGAACATACAGCTGCAGCTTGGCCACGTAGCTCTGAATAAAAGACATCGCGTCGCCGTCTTTGCTTCCATTCTCCTCTATATACTTTTTGTAGTTGGCATTTATCCAGTCGGCGGGACTAAAAGTTGCTTCCGAAAGTGCAGACACGTCCATTTAATATTCAATTTCGATGCTGATTTTAGTAATTTTATTGTTTTTGTTTTGTTGTTCCAGCCCTTTCAGTATTTTTCTGTTTGAAAGAACGGTAGCACTATCGTATCGATAACTATTTTATTTTCGGTATTTTCCGGTATATTTTAAAAGTGTCAAAATTACATGAAAGTGTCAAAATTACATGGGACTTTTTTGGGATTTTCTCTGGGATTTTTCCTCGCCACAATGTCCTTTTTCCCTTACATTCCATCCTCACTTACGTTTTCTTACGTGTTATGCTGCTGGCAACATTCAATTTGTATGGACCAGACTCATGTGCCGTGAAATCGAGCATCATTGTTCCTCAACATGGCGAGGATTCAGCAACATTTTGAATACCCTGGGGAAATGGATGATCTAGAATGGAGGAAATGTTTGTTATCTAATGCACCAATATAGGCCAAAACTAGTCAGTCTCTGTTTTAAAGGTATTTCAACGATATTTTGAAGGTAGTGTTCTTCTTACAGAAACCAAGAATGGGTATCGGGATCGAGATATATTTACAAGACCCTAATCATATGCATTAATATGTTCAAAACAAAACAATCTGAGATAATTTCTATATTAATTACGTTTTAAAACAGCTTGGAAAACCAGTTTCTTCATATATATCAACGAAATAGGGTACAGCTGAGCCCAAACTCCGGTTGACGTGACATTTCATACTCACTTACGTTGCCACAGTTTTTTTGTTGACCTTTTTTGCTTAAACCTTGTTTTATACAATATACAACCAAAGAGAGTACTTAAAAGTAGTCAATCAGATAGAAAATTTATTCATTAATGGTCTAAAATTATGTGGGCAGAGCTAATGGTTTTAGTTAGGCAGCATTATTCAACGGAATAAAGAAATTTAACAATTGGAACGATTTTTCTCTTACGTTTTATTACGTTTCATTTGTTTGACCTTTTTCGCTAAAACCTTTTTTTAAGCAAAATCCAAAAAAAGCAAGTATTAAAAATAAGCCAGTTAAGTAGAAAATTGATTCATCAATCGTATAAAAATATGTGGGCATGGCTAAATGTTCTATATAGCTGGGAATATTCGACGGAATAAAGAATTGAGCAATTGGAATGCGACTCGTTTGTTTATGCTACTGTTGTATGAACAAAAGTGCCTTGTGCGTATGCCTATAGTGGCTGCTGTAAGTCCTGATGTCACAGGGCACTCCCCAAAAACAGCCGCTGTTCCACGGCTATTCCGTGCTTTCCACCTTCTTCGCATTTACAGTTAAAGTCGAGCCACAGAGTCTGCAGCGATGCCGAAACGACCAGCGGCGACCTTTGGCGCAGTTTTGGCCCACTACTCCGCCCTGCCCAAAAGACGAATTTCATAGGAAAACAATTGAAAAAGGAAGAAGAAGAACAGACGCCGGACTGGGGGTGGGGGTGGAACAGCTGTTCGTCTGAAACGGCATCTGGACACCGGCGTCTTCAGGATTCTGGCGTCTGGTGCGATGGAAAGACCGTGGAGAACGTGCGTGAGCCGTGGGTAATGGGGCCTGCTCCACCGCCTGTACCTGTGCCTGCCGCCTTCCTGGTGTTCTCTCGACCGAGTACAGCGACGGGAACGGAACCACGACGACGAGCGATACCCTTCAAGGATGTGGGCGATGCGCACGCCCTGGACGTGTCGGTGGCGGAGAGGCGCATCTACTGGACTGACCAGAAGAACAAGTGCATCTTCCGGGCCTTTCTCAATGGCTCCTATGTTCAGCGGATCGTGGACTCGGGTCTGATTGGGCCGGACGGCATCCGATGGTCCGATGCGGAGGTTCGTCTCATCGAGGTCGCCCGCCTGGATGGCAGCAGTCGGCGCGTGCTCTTGTGGAAGGAGGTGGAGGAGCCCCGGTCCCTGGTCCTCGAGCCGCGCCGCGGCTACATGTACTGGACAGAGTCGCCTTCGGACTCCATAAGCAGCGCCACGCGGTTTCCCTGTATCAGGACTACGTGTACTGGAGCGACTGAAACACCGGGGACATTGAGCGGGTGCACAAGACGACGGGCGAGAGCCGCAGCCTGGTCCATTCGGGCATGACGTACATCACTTCGCTGCTGGTGTGCAACGACAAGCGACAGGTGGCTAATACGTGCAAGATCAACAACGGGAGCTGCTCCCACCTGTGCCTGGCCCAGCCCGCAGACGGGGCATGACCTGTGCCTGCCCCCCACCCACTACCAGCTGGCCAAGGACGGGGTCTCCTGCAAGAACTACATCATCTTCAGCCAGAGGAACAGCTTCGGCCGACTGCTGCCGAACACGACAGACTGCTCGAATGTGCCGCTGCTAGTGTGCGGCAAGAATATCCGCGCCGTGGACTATGATCCGATCTCGCATTACATTTACTGGGTAAGGAGGATCAGCAGAGGAGATTAGCAGCCTGGTATCCCCCAGTATCCCTAATCCTTCTTTTTCTTTTCAAGATCGAAGGCAGGAGTCACAGCATCAAGCGTTCTCTGGCAAATGGCACAAAGGTGAGCCTCTTGGCCAACTCCGGAAAGCCGTTCGACATTGCAATCGACATCATTGGGCGGCTGCTCTTCTGGACCTGCTCCTACTCCAACAGCATTAACGTGACAAGGTGAATCTCTCTCTCTCCGATTCATCCGCACAATTGTGTTCCTAAAGCGTTGCCTCTTTTAGCTTCCTGGGTGAATCCGTAGGCGTCAACGATACCGGGGACTCGGAGAAGCCTCGCAACATTGCCGTGCATGCCATGAAGCGTTTGCTCTTCTGGACAGATGTCAGCAGCCATCAGGCCATCATTCGGGCCCGATTCGAAGGCAATGAGCGTGTGGAGCTGGCCTACAAGCTGGAAGGAGTCACGGCGCTGGCCCTGGACCAACAGTCCGATATGATGTACTATGCCCATGGCAAGTGAATCAATGTGATAGACCTCAAAGGAAAGAACAAGTAAGCAACCAATATGGAGACCCGACCCTCTGAACACATGTGTAATCCCCTGTTCCCTCTCACAGGAAAACCTTTGTTTCCATGCACATCACGCAGGTGAACAACATTGCCGCCTTGGGGGGATTTGTGTACTGGCTGGATGACAAGACCGGACTGGAGTGGATCACTGTCAACGGAGAGCGTCGTTCCGCGGAGCTGCAGCGTCTGTCGCAGTTCACCGACATCAGTGCCGTGTGAACCGGACACCGGATGCGAAAGTGCTGCGCAATCACATGGCACAGTCGCCCAAATTGTTCCCACATCTGCATAGCCAGCGGGGTGTGACACGCAGTACTCACGACGTCTGCTCGTGCCCCAAGCATCTGATGCTACTGGAGGACAAGGAGAACTACGGCGTCTATCCGGACAGATAATTTTAAGTGGCGGGAGTAGTGACATAAAGAACGACTGTATATCCGCCTTCTGGCGCTGTGACGAAAGGACTGCCCGGCGGATCAGTTCAGCTGACAGTCAACCGAGGGCAGAGACAAGACTCTGATCTGCGATGGTACCACCAGTGACAACTGTGACAATGTCCACGATGAGGCCGACTGCTGCAAGCGACCTGAGAGTTTCAGTGTCCCATCAACCAGGTGAGTGGAAAGACACGATATCTGCCCAAATTCTTAAACTAACAATATTCTACTCCACCTTCCCACAGCTGTGCATCGGCCGCCCTGCTCTGCGATGGCCCTGCCTCGGATATTTTCGCGCACCGAGACAAAAATCGGGCTTTAATGGCTCCATCGAAGAAATTAAGTAAGCAGTAAGCCAAAAATAATTGAAAATCACTGCATACTGATATTCTCCTCGCAGGGAAGCACGCCGTCAAGCACTCCCTTTTAAAGACTTTAAAAATGCAACAGAGAACCTGCCGGCTATGCCATATGAGGTGCAACGCGACCAAGCTGCGGATGAAGATGGAGGGAAAGACTATGGATGAGTGTGCCAGGCTACTACTACCACAATGCCTTCTACAAGGACCCAAGGTCCGGAGGCGACACCAGTTTAAGGTACGCGCTTGTCCCCAACGAACGAAGGACAAGTTGCTCAGTATGCCAAAAGCGGAAGAGGATGATTCGCCCGAAGAGTTTCAGCATGAATAGGCAAAGTAAGTATAAGTACCACCAATTGTATGACACATTTTTGGCTAATTATCGACCATTGACAGATTGGGAAAGTTATTTTCTCCGGTAACCTTCTACGCATTTGCAAAGTACGCGGACAAGGAAACAAAACCGAAACAAATAAGCACGAAAGAAGTCAAGCCCGATGGCAACACTGAAAAGCCTTCTACATATATTCCCTGAGGCAAATCCTGCTTTTATGGCGAAGTTGCTAGCATCTGGCTATCCCGTTAACGAAACAGCAGTCAAGTTTTTAGCGGAGTATAGTCGGAGAGGCATAGGGATCCGAGTACGTCGGACCGGAGAAAGAGCTAGCCACCAGCGACAGCGTGGGAGGAAAAGCTTTGCGGCTTTACCGCGCACAGATATTCACCATCAGAGATCACTAGAAAACACAAACGGGACGGGACACATATGTGTCCAGAAACAGCCGTTAACGGGACAATGATGTAGTATTGGTGGCGTCCCAAGTTAGATTTTAAACAAATTATTAAATAACACTCACTTCGATAGGCTAACGGCACAATTGAAAAGCAGGTAAGGAGGCAGGTCTTCTCGCAGTTTGTGAATAGAGTTTAATTGTTTATCCAAAATCGCAGGAATAGCTGGCGGCCTCTTTTGAAAGCGTGGGTGTGTTTGTGTTTAGCTTACAGCTATCGTGTAAAGTGACCCCACTATCAACTTGTTCCTTCGCTTACCTTTGCGCCACCAAGATGAAAGTAACATGCACAATTTGGGAGTGGATTACAGAGGAAGGAGGAGATACAAAACGAAAGAAAGAAACGTCAAATGAACCCAGCGAACACGAAAGCCACCTAATAGTCCACCAAAGCCACCTAATAGTCCGCCTCCACAAACTCCCTCCCCAAATCCAGATCATCATATCAAAACAATGCCTCCAACACCTAAAACGCCACCAAAAGACGACTCTGGCTCAGACTCCGAAATAGGAGAATGGAGTGGAATTGTAACCCCAAGGCACGACGTAGCCAGCGTGTCGTCAGTGCGGACGGTGGAGCTGATAATAAACGTTTACGGGATTCTCCTTAAAGCCAAGTGTAAATCAGTTTTACAAAAAGTTAAAAAGGAGCCATTGACGCCATTGAGACAGGAAGTTAATCAGAAAAGCTATTACGGCGTTTTATTCTGAACAAAATTTAAAGTTAACGATGTCAAAATCTCGCCAGTTTGCAGACGAAATAACCGAGTTATTTCCGAATGAAATTACTTCCAATTGGACCAGCGGGAGAAAAAATCGTGTAAATTTCTATAACAACATATGTACATCAAAACAGTATGAGATAAAAAAGAAGGCTAAGGTTAACAGTCAGATACCCCCATCCAACGCTCCTGCTATAACACTCTGCTGCCATGCAGACAAACTTACTTGCAGCACCTGCGCGGAATTCACCTGCACAAAATGCAGTGCATCCTGCAATAAGTGCAGCCAAGTGATATGCAGCAGTTGCGAGTTTTCCAAAAGAGCATTGTAAGTCCTATCTTTTTCTAACATTTCTAACATTCTAACACATCTAATATGATCGAATCTAATGTCTCTTTCACAGAAATCTGGAACGGAACTGCTTTGCAATATGTGCGAAAAGTTCCAAGCTCCAGTATAAGGGTCTAAATTTTACTTTCGTGGTCACGGCAGACGCCACTGTTTTTTTTTTAAACAGTAACCCAACGACAACGACGCAGCAGCAGCCAGAGAGAGAGAGGAATACACCAAGAACCGAAACGGTAGCCAACAGCATCAATTCAGCGACAGCCGAAGACGAGAAGCGCCGAAAAGATAAGCCGCCCGCGTCGACGCAGCAACGAAGCGCCAACAGCAGCAACGGCAGAAGAGAAACGCGGAAAACCAAAACCATGTAACGACGCGCCAGCAGCGAAAAAGAGAGACAAAAGTCACCGGCGCAGCGTAGACGCCGATACAGAGCGGGAACGACGATTGCCTAGGTACACTCGGCGATACCTGTCGGCCCTCTACCGCTTCGTAGAAGTTCTTAGTCCGACAGGGTCCCGTAAGTGTTGCCCGGCGAAAGCCTAGGCACTCTCGGTGATACCTGCCGGTATTATCGCATAGCAAAGACCTTCGTATTAATTCTGAGTTCGATGGGGTCCTGAAGGTGCTATCCGGCGATAGCCTGAGCGTTCTCGGTGAAATCGACTGCCACGTCACGTGCCACGGTTCTCCCCCACTACGATCGCTCCCGTCCGCGGGACTGCCTCCCCGTCCCCATCGTCGGTCCGAAATTCGGAGTCCCGGCAAATTATAAATATTGCTGTAATTTCCACCCTGGAGTAGATTGAGATATGAACCCCAGCCAAGATCGCTTCCTTACAGCAGAAAGAGGCATCACCGTCTGCTACATGGTGTGGACAACGAACGTAGAAGGTCGCCGCAACGAGGCGGTGAGAAAGGCTACAGCCAGCGAAACCAGCAGACAGCAGTTTCTAGACGGACATCTAGGATTTCCACTTAGATCGAGACGGTTTGCCAGACAGGGACCGTATGCGGCTGCAACCGAGCTGGGCTGGGTTGTCTTTGGGCCGGTAAGTGGGAAATCAAACATGCCTCCACCACGGTCTTGCCTCCTAGCTGTGTCACTGGAGGACACTATTCAGAGGATGGTGGAAGCGTGAAGCCCGCACCACCAGTTGCAGGCAGCGACGACGAGCGGGCGCAGAAGATACTCGAAGATACTACGGTGAGAGTGGGCCAACGTTACCAGACAGGACTACTATGGAAGGATGACCACATTGTGCTGCCACGGAGCTATGATATGGTGTACAAGCGGTTGGTCAACGTCGAGAAGAAGATGAAGCGCAACGGGTCGTTCGCGCAGGAATACACCAGGATCATCAAGGATTACGTGTCTAAAGGATACGCTCGACGTCTGGAGCCTAACGAGGTTCCAGTGGAAAGCGACAGGCTATGGTACTTGCCACACTTTGGAGTCGAAAACCCGAACAAGCCAGGTAAGGTTCGGCTGGTTTTTGACGCTGCAGCCAGAGCTGGCCAAAGGGCCTCAACATTATAAACCCTTGCCAGCTGTGCTCTTTAATTTTAGAGAAGGTGCTGTTGGAGTCTGTGGCGACATCAAGGAGATGTTCCATCAGGTCCTGATCCAACCCGAAGACAGATGTTCCCAACGGTTTCTGTGGAGAGATGGCGATGACAGAAGAGATCCTGACATCTACGAGATGATCGTAATGACCTTTGGAGCAGCCTGCTCGCCAAGCGCTGCGCATTACGTGAAGACTGTGAATGCTGAACAGTTGCGACATTCGGATCCTAGAGCAGTCAAGGCCATCATCGACTATAATTATGTGGATGACTATGTGGACAGCTTTGCTACCGAGAGCGAAGCCATCAGCGTATCTACCCGAGTGAAGGAGATACATGCGAACGCTGGATTTGAGCTGTGCCAGTTTTCATCCAGCTCACCAATTGTGGAGACGGCATTGGGCCCACCAGGAAGCGTGAGCGTCGGATGGAATTAGGCTGAACAGAAGATGCTCGGAATGTGTTGGCAGGCAGCCACGGACGATTTCAGGTTCACTGTGAAGTATCACCGAGTTCCAAGCAGCGTATTGAACGGCGCTCGAGTCCCTACCAAGAGGGAGTATTTGAGCTTGGTCATGTCCACGTTCGATCCCCTGGGTTTCCTGTGTTGCCTTATGATAACAGCGAAGTTGCTGCTACGAGAGATTTGGAGGCAGAAGATCCAGTGGGATGAACCACTTCCGGACGAGATATACAAGGCCTTTGTGAACTGGCGCAAGGAAATGGACGCCGTGGGACAGTTCCGATGTCCTCGCCATTACTTCGGGCGTGGACTTGTGAGGGCTATAGAAATGCATGTCTTCGTGGATGCAAGTCAGTCTGTATTCGCGGCAGTGGCCTACTGGAGGGTCATCTATGAGGATGACGACGTGCTGGTGAGCTTCGTATGTGCTAAAACGAAGTGCGCGCCGATGAGAACAATGTCAATCCCACGGTTGGAGCTGCAGGCAGCAGTTCTAGGAACCAGGCTGATGGACACTGTCAAGAGGGAACACTGTGTGGCCATCAGTGATATCGTTTTATGGACGGACTCCAAGACGGTGCTAAGATGGATCGGCAGCACCCACCGGCGATATAAGCAGTTCGTCGGCAGTCGGGTGGCAGAAATCTTGGAGTCGAAGAAGGTAGCCCAATGGAGATGGGTACCAACTGCCGACAATGCGGCGGATAATTCGACGCGTTCGCAATGCCACTTGGACCTCAGTCAGAAGTCACGTTGGCTAGGCGGACCAGCATTTTTGTGGCAGCCGGCGGGCAGCTGGCCGCAGCCTGAAGCCGGATTTGAACGAGTTCCGGATGATAACGACGAAGAGGAGATGCCAATTGAGTTTTCGTTGGTGGCAGCGAACGACTTTTTCATTTCCTTTCAGAGATTCTCAAGCTACAGTCGGTTACTCAGGACTACAGCCTGGCTCCTAAGGTTCACGCGCTGGTGCCGTGGACAAAGAAGCGAGCTTGAGAACTACGGCCTCACTGCAGCAGAGTGTGAGGCCGCGGAGAACCTGTTGGTCAGACAGGCACAACGTGAGGCGTTTCCGAACGAGATGCGGTCGACAGAAGACGGCAAGACATTCGACATTCGACATTCGGGGACTGGCGTAATACATAGATGGCCATGGAGTTCTGCGAGCATACGGCAGAGTGGATGCCGCATTGTGTATGCCATACAGTGCGAGGAGGCCAATAATCCTGTCACACAAGCACAGTCTTACGGAGATGATTGTGCATCATTTCCACGCCAAGATGAAGCATCAAAACGTGGATGCTACGATTGCGGAGATTCGAACAAGGTTCTGGATTACGAAGCTGAGACGCGTACTACGGAAGACGATCTCAGCATGCAACGTGTGCAAGTTGCATCGGGCATTAATGGGACCCCTGCCGAAGGATCGCCTGGAGGCCAATGGCTGGCCATTTAGGAATACCGGACTGGATTACTTTGGACCACTATTGGTGAAAGTATCGCGGCACACGGAGAAGCGCTGGGTCGCCCTTTTCACGTGCCTGACGACCAGGGCGATACATCTGGAGTTGGCACATGACCTGTCAACAGATTCCTGTATTATTGCGATACGGAACTTTGTCTGCCGTCGAGGCCCAGTACATAGACTGCGCAGTGACAACGGCAGAAACTTCATAGGAGCTGACAGGGAAGCCAGACGATTTGGCGACGTGTTCGAGTCAGAAAGGATTCAGAGTGAGCTATCTGGCCGAGGCATCGAGTGGGTTTTCAATTGCCCAGTGAATCCATCTGAAGGAGGAGTCTGGGAACGAATGGTGCAGTGCGTGAAGAAGGTTCTGCGCTACAGATTGAAGGAGATAGTGCCGAGGGATCACGTACTGGTGAGTTTTCTGATCGAAGCAGAGAACATTGTGAATTCGCGTCCGCTCACCCACTTGCCGGTGGATGCGGACCAAGAAGCCCCCCTGACGCAAAATGATCTGCTCAGAGGAGTAGCTAACCTGCCGGACACGCCTGGCGACGATGTGGAGCTGCCCAAGGAGTGCGCTACACGCAAGCAGTGGCGTATAGCGCGACTAATGAGGGACCGTTTCTGGAAGAGGTGGGTCTTGGAGTAGCTGCCTACACTTGTGCGCCGAGAGAAATGGTGCCAGAGGACGGAGCCGATTCGCCAGGGTGACATGGTCTTCATCTGCGATCCAGCCTTGCCCCGAAGAGAGTGGCGCAAGGGCATTGTGGAAGCCGTTTACAAAGGAGTCGATGGAGTCATCAGACGCGCTAGAGGTTAAAGCAGGAGGACATACTGCGCCAGCACCAGCCAGTGCCAGTGCCAGTACCTGCAGTGGTCAGCAGCAGAGGCAGCAACTTGCGACAGGTTAAAGGCAACTCCGCGGGACCATACTGTATACAGTATACTGTATGGTTAGTGACAAAACCCAATAAAGCGAACAGCCATTGTAATGCTTGTGCTGATTTTTGTATTATGAAGAACATTTTGTACCGGTGATTGAGATTAAATGGCCGCCGCTTTCAGTTATTCTAGAAATTTTGATTCTGCTGGAAACGCCTACGCTCCGACTCTCGAAATTCACGTCTGGCTGCTGGCGGATTGCCCTGGGGATTGCGAATCACAAAATTTTGTTCGCAATATGTCTTGGGACTGTATGTGCCAACATCCGGCTCTTCGTCCCAATTCTCATCGCATTCAATTTCCTCCATCGTCTCGTGAGGGAGAACGGGCGCCGCTAACTTATTTTTAAACTCTAAAAGGCCAGCGCGATGCGTACAATTTTGTAGATGAATCTAATACGAATAAGAACACAACCGATTTGTTATATTTACTATATATATATATTGGCAACGATGATACAATACCTTCATTTCGGTTATGGTACAAATATGGGTAATGTTGAACGGGCAGCGGACCTTCTTGCTACCTTGGTGGTTCGGCGCGCAACGGACCAAGTGTACCATCATGCGACTGCTTAATATTCGATGGCTTTCGTCAAATGGGCAGATCAGGTACTCATCTTTGCCGGACGGTGCTACTTTTAGGGAATTTTTCGACATTTTCAGTCCTGCTTTTTTGACATTTATTATTTATTACAGTATACTGTTTGGTTAGGGTTATCGAACACACCGAAAAGTATAAACGGGGCCTTGAGTGGGTTAAATAAGTTTTTTCATCGGTATATTTTCGGTATATTGTACATGTGAGATGGTATATTTCGGTCTCTTTAATCTTCACAACAAAAACTACATACAAACAGTTTCATATATATATTTCGAGAGTTAAATTTATTAAGTAGGTGCGTTAAAGATGTTAACGGGCAGCGCCGATCCCTGGCAATTGAAAGATACAAAAACTGAGCAGGGAAACACAGAAATCTCAAGCAACTGTGACAGTTTTGAGGATAATTTCATAGCTCACGACCAGGACCAGGAAGGCAACGAAAAAGACTTTGAAAATACTAAGAAAAGCAATGATAGGAACCTGCACGACCCATTGCCTGATTCTAGTAACTATTTGGAACTATTAGGTGAGAATATTCCATATGAAATGTGTACTTACACGCTTAATTGCTAACGACAACTGAATTTTCAGAGCGGAAGTTGGCCAAGGTGCAAAAGGGCAGCAAGTTATTGGAAAATTTGCAGGACAAGCGGCAGGATTGCATGCGATCTCTCCTGTCGGCCAACGGCGTACCAGTTACAATATTTGAACAGCTCCTGGAGCTTGATACGCCGATCGACAGTGGTCGGCTGCATCGTCACTTGCTTCCTGTCCAAGCCCTAACAGTGGGCGAAACCGTTCGCATAGTGGAACACGACGCTCTTGAGCAGCGCGAAGAGGAGCACACTGAAGTGGCAGCGGAAGGCGATCACTAGTGGCAGCACAATGGACTCTACTTTCGGCAATATCTTCTTATTTCTCACTGAGCTGGCCTGGAAAAGTCGTCTGACCATACCGATTCTGGTCACCACAGCATTTCTGGTTATGGACATACGTTTGCAGATTGAAATCAACATACAGTCGGGACAATTTGTGAGTAAAAACCACCCGGGTCAAAGAAAGCCTTATATAAACGTAAACTCTCTTTGCAGAATGCAAGCGATTTGGATGATATGGATGATGCTTTCGATGACCAACTGGGGGTGCATGATGAGCACGACATGGGCGAGGACAGTGGCAGCGATAGCTATTCAGACGATCTGGAGTACAACAGCGAGTACTCCAATGAGGATGGCAACAACAGTGAGGCTTCCCACTACAGCCTAGACTCATACGACCGCTGGGGGTTGGACTGGGACGCAGAAGATGATGTCGATGCCAACGAGATGCCATTTTAAAGCAAAGCACATAACATAAATTTAAGAAGTAACTGGGCTTAATTAATTAGCTTTATTTTATATATACATATATGTACATATGTATGTGTATATATTGTATGTAAATCCTCAGCAATGGCAATATGTAACCCCTATTTATCTGTATTTGTATGTATTCAACAAGAACAATTGCTATGCGTATATTATTTTTTTGTTTATTGTTTACATGTAAAATTTGATCAACTCGTCGCTCACTGCCGTGGGCGTCAGTATGCCCAGATCGGTGAAGAGCAGCGTAATGTACACCGGAGGTGTGTAGTCCACCAGGGGATGGACCTTGGAGACATCGTTGAGATGCTTGCGCGAGTACTGCAAATGATACAAATGAGCAGGGAAACATAGAATTCTCAAGCAACTGTGACAGTTTTGAGGATAATTTCATAGCTCACGACCAGGACCAGGAAGGCAACGAAAAAGACTTTGAAAATATTAAGAAAAGCAATGATAGGAACCTGCACGACCCATTGCCTGATTCTAGTAACTATTTGGAACTATTAGGTGAGAATATTCCATATGAAATGTGTACTTACACGCTTAATTGCTAACGACAACTGAATTTTCAGAGCGGAAGTTGGCCAAGGTGCAAAAGGGCAGCAAGTTATTGGAAAATTTGCAGGACAAGCGGCAGGATTGCATGCGATCTCTCCTGTCGGCCAACGGCATACCAGTCACAATATTTGAACAGCTCCTGGAGCTTGATACGACGATCGACAGTGGTCGGCTGCATCGTCACTTGCTTCCTGTCCAAGCCCTAACAGTGGGCGAAACCGTTCGCATAGTGGAACACGACGCTCTTGAGCAGCGCGAAGAGGAGCACACTGAAGTGGCAGCGGAAGGCGATCACTAGTGGCAGCACAATGGACTCTACTTTCGGCAATATCTTCTTATTTCTCACTGAGCTGGCCTGGAAAAGTCGTCTGACCATACCGATTCTGGTCACCACAGCATTTCTGGTTATGGACATACGTTTGCAGATTGAAATCAACATACAGTCGGGACAATTTGTGAGTAAAAACCACCCGGGTCAAAGAAAGCCTTATATAAACGTAAACTCTCTTTGCAGAATGCAAGCGATTTGGATGATATGGATGATGCTTTCGATGACCAACTGGGGGTGCATGATGAGCACGACATGGGCGAGGACAGTGGCAGCGATAGCTATTCAGACGATCTGGAGTACAACAGCGAGTACTCCAATGAGGATGGCAACAACAGTGAGGATTCCCACTACAGCCTAGACTAGTACGACCGCTGGGGGTTGGACTGGGACGCAGAAGATGATGTCGATCCCAACTATGCGAACGAGATGCCATTTTAAAGCAAAGCACATAACATAAATTTAAGAAGTAACTGGGCTTAATTAATTAGCTTTATTTTATATATACATATATGTACATATGTATGTGTATATATTGTATGTAAATCCTCAGCAATGGCAATATGTAACCCCTATTTATCTGTATTTGTATGTATTCAACAAGAACAATTGCTATGCGTATATTATTTTTTTGTTTATTGTTTACATGTACAATTTGATCAACTCGTCGCTCACTGCCGAGGGCGTCAGTATGCCCAGATCGGTGAAGAGCAGCGTAATGTACACCGGAGGTGTGTAGTCCACCAGGGGATGGACCTTGGAGACATCGTTGAGATGCTTGCGCGAGTACTGCAAATGATACCAGTCCAGTCAGAAAGGGGATCGGATCGGATCTACTGCTGCCAAGGATCCTGCACTTACCTTGTACTCATCGGGCAGATCGCGCTGATTTAATGGATAGAGACGCGTGAACTTGAAGCTCTCAGCGAGTACGTAGAAGGGCTTTTTCATCTCCCGCGCACACAGGCCCATTGTGTAGCTTCCAATTCGGTTAATAATGCCGCCGCTTTCAACCACTGCCTCGGCACCCACCATCACAAAGTCAACCGATTCCATTACATAGCCTGTGGCCGAGTCCAGTATTAAAGTGCAGGCGATGCCAGCCGCATTCAAGTCGCGGATCATCTCCTCCCTGATGATAAAATCTGAGAATTTATGGAATCCGTAGACAGTTTGTGGTACCCACCCAGAGTTTCCTGTGCCACCCTGAGTAACGTACACGTGGAAGGACTTTTTGTTTTGCGAGGCTGTAATAAGAGCCTTGAGCACAACTCGGGATCTCGAGTGTGTCAATATGCGGCAGCCGTCGCTAATAAAACGTTGCGCCTGCTGTCCAATCACCTGCAAGGGCATAAATACTACGGATTACACTACGCATCTTTATGTGTAGATCAGCGAAATCTACCTGGCGAGAGTTGTCCAATTTGTACAGAAAGATTTTACCACGATTGAGCATTATTAGGCGGCACTCTTCCATATGCTTATCGTCCAGACTGAGCGTTATGAACCGACAGAAGAGTTCGCCGGCCGACACGATGGCTGCTATGGACAAATCCGTATTCCGCATGGCTGCCACCGCCTCCCTCATGGTCGTGTGCAGAATGTGGATCGTCCCAACTAAAAGGTATATGTGTTACCATAAGAAATGCCTCTCTGACAGCCTTACGCACATTGTTTCTTCTCCAATATCATAAGGAGCGTCCTAATGGCCGCAATGCCGTACGACATATCCTTGTCCTTGTCCAGGAGCTGCAGGAAGTATTTGACCACATCTGCGAGAATTCGACGATTTATAGTTTGAAGAGCAAGCTAATGCACGATTCTTGCTTACCAAAGTCCTTGCCAGATTCAATAATTTGTGGCATTTTGATAAAGTTTGCTAAAACATAAAACTGTTGCTGCACGTCAACAATGAAACAGCTGTTCGCGGCCAAAGCAGTGATGTAAATTAGACCTGGAGAAACATCGATGGTTGCGGACATCGCTGTTTTTATCGATGCTTTTCAAATAACCTATATACTTAATTTATATCCTGACTAGAAACTATCCGTTGTTCCTGCATGAACATTTTAGGGTTTTACGCTAGGATTTTAATTCCCTCTACAACATTCTGCCAACCACTAATTCCCTTTCTCTTATTAAATTACTCACGTACCTTTCCCCCTTATTTAGTAAATGTATTAGTACTTGTATTTTGAATGCATGCTTAGTTCTTTTAATAATTTTCCTCGAATATCAGTCTATCAGCTATCGTTCCTGCATGTTCCTGTTTGGTTCTGTTAGCGCGCAGCGCGTCTTGCAGCAGCACCAATCGGTCGGTTGGTCGCGAGGAGGGCTGTGTTTTTGCCTGAGATGCGCGCATAACAGCCTTCTGTTAACATCGATGTTTCTCCACCTCTAATGTAAACGTCCGCTGCCAACACTGCTTGCCGGGGCTAAAACGTAAACAATCTACAAAAAATTACAGGTAATATTTGCTTTATTTTATTTTTGGCTTAGCAACGACACGACACAAAATTTACAGCATGTGCTTCAAATACCTTTAAACGCGACGGCAGCCCGACGTCTGGAGTGAATCTTCAGCGCGTGAGAATCGACGTGGAAAACTGAAGGACGGGAACAACCATGTTCAAGCTAGAGTCCTACATCACCCCGATTCTGCTAAGCTACGTGGCCAAGTATGTGAAGAATTTCCGTGACGAAGATGCCCAGGTGTCACTGTGGGAGGGCGAGGTGACGTTTCAGAACCTCGACCTGCGCCTGGAGGTGCTGGAGGAGGAGCTCAATCTACCCGTGGAGCTCGTTTCGGGGCACATCCACGAGCTGAGCATCCAGGTGCCATGGACAAAGCTCATGTCGGAGCCGGTGAAGATTATCATAAACACAATTGAGTTTGTGGCCAAGCTGCCGGACAATGAGAGCAGGCAGCGTCGTGCCTCGTACCAAAAGGAGCAGCGCCGGAAGGCGAAAAAAGCCGCAGTGGAGGCTGAACAGCAGGGTGCCGCCCCCGCCAGTAGCTCAGTTGTGGTCAAAAAGATAATCAACAACATCACCTTGCAGTGCCACAACATCATTCTGAAGTACGTCGAAGACGACATTGTCGTGTCCATGAATGTCCAGTGCATGAACTTTAGCCCCGCCGGCGAGAACTGGAAGCCCACAATGGTGGACGTGCACCCTGTGTCGGTTTCCATGCGCAAACTGCTGCAGATATCCGATCTTACCATCTGCCTCGATAAGCGGAACACGGCCGGAAGGATTGAGGTGTGCCAGGAGCCGGTCCTCTATCGCTGCACCCTGGAATGTCGCGTCCTGCGCAAGTACAATGCCACCACAGTCAGCACCTCGAGCACGACCAGAATCGGGGTCTTCACCAAAGCGTTGGACATTAACGTGTCCTCGCTGCAATTCCCGATGGTCATGAGGTTGGTCAAAATGCTGCTGGAACTCAAGCCTGCGGAGATGGAGGAGGAAGCTCTCAACCCAGACGATCCAGAGGAAACAGCGGAGGGCAACGAAGTGCCGGTGGGGGGTACACAGCCCGAGGGTCAGAGTTATCTGTGGTGGGCCTGGAACCTTTTGCCTAGCTTCGAGTCGCAGGTCCCCGACCCCGACCCAGAGGAGACCATTGGCCATGCCTTCGATATAGGCATATATGCTGAGGAGCTGAACTTTCAGCTGAAGAATTCGGAGTTCTTCACCGATCAGGCCATGGGAGGGATAAAGCGGATCCGCTATACACCCATCCTGCGCATCAGTTTGGGCGGCATCTACTACGAGAGATCGCAGTTGAAGGAGAACGACTGGACGAACGTCAAGGCGGGGCTCTCGAGCCTTTGCATGGAGCCCTTGGGGGCATACAGGAGCGAGGATCCAGTCGATCGGGTGTTGGTCAATACCCAGGAGGTGAGCCGACCATTCATTTGTGAGACAGAAAGTTGCATTTTCCACGATTTTATTGCAGTCTTTAAAGGGGCGCACATTCATCGACAAGAGCCTGTTCGACGAGCACTTTATGTTCTCGGATCGCACCTGGTGCCGCCACAACTACGAGGACTACGTGGCCAGGAACACAGATGAGTATATGCTCTTCCGCAGCCCCGTGCTGTCGTTCGATATTGTCGAGTACCGGGCCCCAAAGCCGAACAGCCATCCCCTGGCCGAGAGCCAGCTGAAGGACCTGGGACTGCGCGTTCAGTATCGTCTACTATCCGCTGGGATTACTTTCCACTTCTCACAGTCATTTCTCCAGGTTAAGAATGTAATTAGCGATTTATTGCGTCCTTACGATTACTCGGGATATCATTCAGAGTCGGTCAGGGAGGAGCCCCAGCACGAGGAGCACTTTAACACAGACATGACCTTGGCGGACTTGGAGTACCTCATTGGATTCGCTCCCACCTGCAACTACAAGATCGAGCTGCGGAACATGACCATTCAGCTGTATCCGCGCCAGCAGCCAGAAGAGTCCTCGGCAGCGAATCAGCATCAGCTGTCGACCACGGTCAAGCAATCCCTGCTGCCATATCTCCAGCTAAGACTTCCCCTAGTCGAGGGCACGCTGTGCAAGCCAGTGAACGCACACCGTCTGGTCCAGTTGATCACCCAGCTGCAGGACAAGCCGCGAGAGCTCCTCAATTCGTGCTACAATTGCTACAGATTCAGTGTGAAGAATATCACGCTGATGATCCTGAATACCACGCCCGAGAACGGCCGCGCCAAGCTGCTGAACATTCCCCGGATGCAGTTGAACGTTAATCGCCTCCTGCTCCCCCATCTCTGGCGAACCAACGATGCTGCGCTGGAAACGGCGGAGATTCAGTCGGAGATCCTGACTGTAGAGTTCTCGAAGCGCGAGCTGATCCTCGCCAAGCGCATCACTCCGCTGATAGCGAGCTTCAACGGCACAGAGCTCTGTGCTGTGTCCCATCTTGTGGCGCAATCCACTGCCAGTTCGGATGTGATCAAGCTGCAAACGCTGGCCACAAAACTGCGACTGAATTTCCACAAGTATCACACGCATCTATCGGTAAATGCGTCGCTGCGAAGCCTCAACACAGATGCCTACCACACGAAGATGAACATGCGCAACGTGGTGCTGTCCACCACCAAGAACCTGAACAACAAGTGGCTAGAGGTGCAGCTGCAGCTGCCACTGCCACTGCAGGAGACAGCCATGCAGCAACAGGAGCAGATGCCCGGGACGGTCATGTGTCTGTGGGTGGAGCATTGTCGCTTTACCATAGATATATATCTCCTGCAGTTTCTCAAGTTCCCAGAGCACACAACGAAAAGGAAATCAACGGAAAATGGTATGCCATCAGGGAATAAAGCCTGAAGATTGAAGATTTCTGTTTTCTAAACTAAATTTTCGTTTTATTTCAGAGATCGAAATGGATGTGGATGCTGCCGCAAGCCAGTCCGAGCATCATTTTTCTCAATCGGTGTCAAACTATTCCACGATATCTGCCACAGCGTTGCCCCTTCAACCGCGTCGAATCAGCCGCAACAATAGCCGCAAGATCTCCGTCCCTGAGGAGACAGTGCATCTCAGCTCCGAGCGGGATGAGAGGCACACACAGATGGAACCAGTAACCGGTTTATTGATGGACAACAAGCCGCGGAAGACTGCTCTAGATCTTGGTCAGCTGGCGAAGCGTCTCGGCTCCATGGTAGTGCTCGCAGAGATTGCCCAGATCCGGGTAGACGTGTGCGAGCTCATGGTGCGCAGGAGGCCCGCAGAGTCGGATGTGGAATACACGTCCATACGGCTGCCCCGCATGAAAATCAAGTCCAGCAACTGCGATTTCGTTTCCCGGGGGAATATCAGGAGTGTCATTTTGGTGGATGCCGAAGCAGATCTGGTCAACTGGGTCACGGATCTGAACGACTTGAATGTCTGCTACTGCAGGGGTGACATATCAGAAGAGGTTTTGGCACCAGTCAGGACTACCATCACTCTGGCCATGTCCTATAAGCCAATCGAGGAGAAGCTTCCGGGATCCCTTCATTCCAAGAAGATGGCCGCGGTGGATCAGAAGCAGGACCAGACCTCCGATAAACCTGTAGAACAGCGAGGCTTTGGTACTTACTCAATAAATGTGCACGTGGACATGTCGCCCATCAATGTTTTTGCTCGAAGGGTAAACCATTCTACATAACAATCGAGTAACCATCTAATCGCACGATATTCCAGGTGAAACTTCTACACGAGCATTTGCAAATCGTTTCCGAGATTCACAGATCTCTCAGTCCTGAAGAGGATGGCAATGTCAAATGGAGCTCGGGTCCCCGACTGGAGGTTTATACGGGCAGCTCCCAAACCTATCCCGTGATAAAGGAGTTTTTGGAATTGGATCCCAACTTTGAGCCCCCTCAAGCGAAAAATGGTGATACAAGACACAGACCCGAGGTCATTTCGGCCTACATTTAAGTCTATTTTAGTTCCCAATTTAGATGTCTCGCTGATATTCTTCTGCCAGTGGACCATACCACGGATCAGCTTCGAAATGGAGAGCCCCACCGATCGCAAACAGAACAAGGTTGTCGTGACTTTCGAAGATCTACTACTGAACGTGGACAAGCATTCGGACTTTACGAAGTTCACCACCAAAGTGGAGAACCTGGGACTCAACTACTACGAGGCCAAGCCGCACGGGGAGTGGCTCCAGAAGGATGGCTTCTACGTAAAAATGCTGGGCGACAGCGGCAATTTGCCGCTGATTAGTGTGGTGGTTACCACCGTCAGCCTGCAGGATCTGTACTCGAAGATTGGAGCCAGAAATCCCCGCAATAGGCAGCACACAATCTCTGAGCTGCTGATCGAACTGCAGCCCATTGAAATGGTCCTCGACCTGGATCAAATCACAGACTTTGTGATTCCCCTGTGCGGAGTGATAGAAATAATGAGGGGCAATCATCAGGCACCTAGCACCTCAGCAGCTATTGAAAGCCGCTTAACCACCGTTCAGGACTTGCCCATGGTGCATCTGAACAGCAAAGGAATCTATATCTACCTGCCATTGGCCACGGGCAGAAAGTGCTGCAGTGTCTTGTTGCTAAGGGTAAGAGTTTTGATCATCTTTAGGCGATATTTTTTTGTATAAGGAGAAAAGAATCGAGCAGGAGCAGGAGCAGGAGCGCCACCTAAACACGAACGTCTCTATTCACGACACTCATACCACCAATCCTTAAGCGATCTAACCACATTCCTTTGTTTCTTGTCGTAGATTGAGACTGTGCAGCTAACGCCTAGCCTGGAGAATCCTTTAGTGCGGCAACTGGTTCGCCAGGACATCTACCAGAAGGCCGCCGAGCTGAACATGCTGAGCACCCCCGGAGCCCTGGTCGAGGATCGTCAGTACGAGCTGAGCGTCAGAAATGTATCCCTGTCCACTGGGAACTGGCTGCAGACCCAAAAGTATCACATGGAAAAGAGTCTGGCCAGTGAGCACAACAATCCGGCCTTCGAGTGGAACAATCAGACACGTCCCACTGAGCTGGACCACATGGACATATTCAGGGACTTCGACTTCATCATGGTCTATGCCCCGGCCATTATCTACGATCGGTTCTTCGTCTGCGGCCAGAGTGTGGAGTACAACTGTGTGACGGACTTTGTGGCCACTCTGACCACACACCAAATCAATCTGATATCCTGCATCCTAGTGCGTTTCCAGCGTTTGTACAGTGTCCTCGATCAGATGTATGCCAAAGAGTCGCTGACGGAGCTGTCATCACAGTCAACGCACAGCATCACGTGCACCCCCGTGGACATTTCGGCCAAGAGCAGTCGGCTAAGACACTCTGGCCATTCTGGCCGGTCCAGCGCCAAGCGAAGTCGTTCCAGTTTCGTGGATGCCAGGAGCAGCAGCGAAGTCTTTGTGGGCTCCTGCCAAAGTGATTCCGGAATACACGTGGGAGGGGGTCGTGTAAAGGGAACTCAGAAATCGCAGGAGGAGCTGCAACCGAGTGGCGTGCGCTACCCGCAAAGTGTCTCCTTTGTGGCTGGGATATTTGTGCTAAAGATCTACGAAGTCCTGGAGCTGGAGGAACTGGAGCAGCCAGTGATGAAGCCGCTCATTCTGCTGACTGTCTCGCAGCCCAGCTATATGTGCACCCAAAGTCTGAAGGCAACCATCACGCAGGCATCCATTTTCAATCTAAACGTAACTGTGGCCACTCCTGGTACGGACTCTTCGGTAGACCCCTTCAATGAGTCTGTGTTTGACACCCTGCCAGGTACTCTCAGCAGTTCGGGGATTCCCCCACCGCTGCTCACTGTGCGGTCCCAGTGCGATCGCATCCATCAAACCGAAGTGGATGTGGAGGTGCGCAAGCCCATAGTGCTGCGCCTGTGCGAGGCGAGCATCCAGCAACTGGTCAACAATGTCATCCGCATCTACAACGTGCTCCTCGAGACTCCCTGCTTCGCGGTGCGCAGCGAGCGGCCTGTGGTCCAGGGCACACAGTTGCGGCAGATGAAGAAGCACTGCTACAATGCGGACCGATTGAATCTGTCCTTTGATCAGGTCAGCATCACGCTCTGCGACGAGGAACGGTCCTACAAATGCAGCTCCGTTTGGCTGGACTTTAGCACCAGCATCAAGTTCAATCCGCGTCCCCAGAAGGCCGTCATTAGATCGACGATTGGCTCCTTCTACATCCAGGCTGGCGAGAAGATCTTCCTGCATCCCCTGTTGATGCGTTTGTCCGTGGATCTAGTCAGCGAGCCATGGTGTGACGATCTCCTGATCAACGCCACTCTCAAGCTACACTTTCTGCACGTCGATGCGAGCGTTTGGAGTATTCTGCAACTGCAAAAGGCCCATGAAGGTCTCGGCCGGATCCTTGAGTATGCCCATCAGGAGTGGCAGGGCTTTCTGGAACATCGTCCGGCAATGGGCACTCCAGCAGAGATTGCACCCGGAGCGCTGATCAAGTGCAATCCATCGATCGACTCGATCGGGCGCTGCAAACGCTCGCTGAAAACTAAAGCAGAATTCTATCAGGACGACCTCAGGGCGGGCGCCTTCCAATTTGTCTACTTGAACTCCGAGTCCGTGCTGCCTATGCCCTACCAGGTGCAGATTATCAAGAAGAACTACGGGATTATCTGCTGGCGCTATCCACAGCCACGCCAGATGACCAGCATCCACATCTATCCTATTCCCATGCCAGTAAGTTGCGCGCTCTGAGATCCACTCTGCTTCCGGCAGTCTAGTCAATTGATTTCTCCTTAAAGGTCTCAAACCCCATACACATCAAGTGCAGCATGGAGTACTTCAGTGAAACGCACGAGACTTTTCTGCACTACTGCGACTTCCAGCTGTCGGAGACGGCCACCAAGCAGCTATCCCCACAAGATCGTCAGATCTGTGCGAACATCTGGAGAGTGGTCATTCTGCAGTCGCTGATTTCTGTCGATGGCACCTGCTTTGAGGGAGATGAGGATGAAGATTTCCATTCTGTGCGTAATGTTTCTAATTGAAGCAATGACATTATTATTCTATTATTCTACAGATCGACAGCAGTCGCATTGAGCAGGCCTTTAAGACCGATGCAGACAACGATTTCATATTGCATCCAAAGGTTCTTGTGGGCTGCATGCGCATCGATACCATCTTCAGGGCAGAGACAGTTCCCAGGCTGCAGCTGCTGCTCTGTTGCCAGGACATGGAAGTAAACCTTCTGAATCAGCCGGATGGCAAGGGGGAACTGCCTTCGCTTTTGAAAGAATACTCCCCCAAGCGGTCAATAGACTCCCCACAGACCTTTCTCACAGTGCACGTGGGAGATCTGCAGGTACACTCGGCTGTCTATGGCAGGAATGACTTCAGTCTGGAGACGGACTTCCGCGCGCGCGTAAAGTGCTTGGACTATGGCTTCCTCAACATGCTGGACATCCTGGAGCCCATGAAATTCTCCAGCTACGCGATGTTCACCCACTCTCCGCGCTCGCTGAAAGCGAACTTTCTGCTGGACAAGCTCCGCTTCAACTGCGGTCCCTACATGATCCACACTCTGCTCAGCTCCAAGCATCACTGGCTGGAAGTGCTGCGCCAGAGCGAGATACGTCACACTTTAATGCCCAAGTGCGTGGTGGTCAACCGCATGCAGGCGGGCCTAAGCTTCGGGCAGACGGGCACGAACGAGCAAATATCCCTGGCACCCCATGAACTGCAGCTCTACCACTTCCGCAGCTGTGCGCAAGGGCAAGAGCTAACGTTCTTCATTCGGAATCCAGAGACCAAGCAGATGGAGGCCAGCAGCTCGGTGCCTATAGCCCTGAAGTTCGAGGAGGAGCAGAGAGTGCGTCATCTGCGGGTGGGAAAGTGTTGCATCACCATCAAGGTGGGAAAACTGTCCGCCACGCAGATCTATATACTGGTGAAGGGCCAGATTGAGCTGATCAGCATGGTGCCCTTTGAATTGATCACCGAATTCCGCCAAGAGGGAAAACGCTACGACGAGAATACGAGACCACACGAGCACCTGCTTTTGGCCAGGGGAAGGGCATCCTTCTATCAGACGGTGGTGCGAAATGGAGACATTAACTTGCGGTAAGAACATGCCAATTTATTCTCGCACTTTTGACTGGATTACCTGGATTACTTCATTCCGCAGTCTTAAGTTAGCGGCTGGTCGCGGCAAGGGACGCACTGGAGATATTCCTTTGAAAACTAACAATAATCTGCCTTGGCTGGTCAAGGTGCCCATACAAAACCCCGTCCAGCAGTTTGTCAGCGTGTGGGTGCGCATCCTGCGCGAGGATGTGGATTTGGACTCAGCCGAACCGGACTTTCATCCGCAAAAGATATTGATTTGCATTTGGCCCATCTTCGAGATATGCAACATGCTGATCGACGATCTTCAGGCCACAGAAAGTACGAGTGGGCAGAGCTCCAAGATCACAGCCCATGGCGGAAGGATGTCTCTGCAGACGGCTACCACGCACAGCACAGAGCATCGCGTTGGCTTTCAGTTTCCGTAGGTTATCACACATCCTGTCGCACGGGTATCTCTAAATGCATTTTGTTCCAGGGCTCCCTTGTGCAGCACCTCCCAGGAGGATTATACACTCATGCTCAAGACCATGGACTGGCACAAGTTCTTTTACTTCGATCCCGCTCAGTGGACGATTGAGAACTCGCTGCACAAGCTGGGGAAGACGGTGAAGCCCAAGTGGCCGCTGAGCGACGATGAGGAATCGCGCGTGCTTCGCCGTGTGTCACTGACCAACGCATTCGATGTGGAATACCGCTTAAAGGCCACGCGGGACTTTTCCTGCACTTTGGGATTGGAGGTTTCTGCCTGGGGAATGCTCATCAATGCCACCGGCCTGGACCTGAGCATCTGCCAGACCAGGGACCGCGAGCGCCATCAACTGAACGCCAACTGTCTGGAAATGGTGCCCAAATTGTGCGGTCTGTTCACAATTGATGTGCCTTTTGGCTGCAATTGGATCGCCTCGACGCCCATTTACCTGGAGGAACTGGCCAAGACAGTGGAGAACAGCCCCAAGCGGAGCATGATGCTCCGCTGTAATTCCTTTGTGGACATCGTGGTGGTGCGAAACGAGGAGGTGCTGCGAATGATGCTGGAGTATAGGCTGGAGGATGGGCGCCGTGTATTTAAGCTGCGCTCCAAATTCGTAATCACCAATTTCACAGATGTCTCTCTGAATGCCCTGCCCTTGACCATGGATCACAAGGAGACCTCCACAAGGGAGGAAGTGAATGCGTTCAGCATGGCCAACAAGAGTCGCAGTCTCGTATCTGTGGATGGGGCAAAGAATTGGTGAGAGATCCGGTCTATGTACCGAATTACTTATTTATGTTCTCTTCTCTTCCCGCCCAGCAGCGTTGGAGTGACGATGGACGTTTTCTACGATATTAATGCCCATGCGGCTAATCATACCTGCGATACGGCTTTCGTATACTTTCTGTGCTTCAGTGTGGCTGGTAGTCGCGACATATCTATACCCATTCCCCTGGCCATACCCTTCACGAGACGCTGCTTCAGCCTGCAGTCTGGAAGGGAATCGGTGCCATTCATGATCACTCTAATTGAGAAGGACAATGTCCATTATCTGAATATATTCCGCGACACGGCCCCGGCCCTGATCATCAGCAACAGCACGAATGTGAAGTTCATTGTGGCCCAGACGAGTGCCTCCGGCAACAGCAATGTGACTTGCACAAACTCCGAGTTCGTGGGGAGGCACTTTGAATGGAATCAGTTGGTCTCGCCGCACAGTAAATGTTACTACACCCCGCCGCAGATGTACGCCAACTTTCCCGATGTGGAGTTTACCATGTGTAATCTGTCGTTAGCTGTATATAATGGTGGGTTTTACTCTCACTCAAAAGTGCAATACATCTAAAAGAGGTTCCTGCTTTCAGAAAAGTCCTGTGGCAAGAAGAAACTCGGCTGGTCAAAGCCCATAAGGACCGACAAGTCGTGGAAGAAGTTCTTGCATGTGCCGAATCATGGCGAAGTGAAGGTGGTCGTCTGTGATAAGCATCGCGTCATACGCGTCAACATCTACTACATAACCCAGCAACTGGAGTTTTCTGTGAAGGATCTACGCTCACGGCTGACAAAGCCAGAGAATCGTTTGCTGCCCTCAGAGCAGGATTCGGAAAGACAGTTGGACGAGATCGAGACTGTTACTGCTACGGCGTCAGCTACGGCTACTGATGCCAGCGATCCATTGCCGGACATTGTGGGCTGTGCCCATTTTAGCGAGGAATGCGAGTCCCCGCCACAGATTAAGATACGAATATTCGTGAAGAGCTTTGTGTTCAGCCTCCAGACGGACAGTCGGCAGAAGGACTACTTGAAGACGGAGGTGTGTAATGTCTATGCAGACGACTTCATGCTGGCCTACGACGACGACGAAGATCAGCGAGTGCTGCGCTTGCAGTTGCCGAATCTGCAGGTGGATAATCAGTTGTACTCCAGCGGGAAATACGATTTCCCTGTTCTGCTCTGTGCTGAGCAATTGTACGAGCGTCACAATGGCCTGCCGCCGGTATACGACCTGGATGATATGTACAAGCTGCAGGCCCAGAGTGGCCCAGTCTCCCTGCTTACGTTTTACTTGTACCAGGACGAATGGCAGCTGCAGTCTGTGCGGTGTCATGTACAGCCGTTTCGTGTCTACATTGAGGATGCCTATCTGAATCAGTTGCTGGAGTCACTGGTGGAATGTGAGCCATCCCATTGTGTGCACACGCCCCGCGAGGAGCACGACAGGAGCTTGCTGCCCGATGGGCAAATCCTCTTGCCCGACAACGTCGTGGCGCAGTCATTGTATATAGCCGAGCCCTTTCGCCTGAACAGCTTCACCGTGGAGCCCCTCAGCCTGCTCCTTTCTGTCCACACATCCTCTAGACTTTACATAGCCCTGGACCACTCTCCACTCTCCTTCTCCCGCTACGAGCGCCAGCAGATCCTTACAGTTCCCCTACGCTTCGGACAGTCCTTGGGGCTGCACTATCTCAGTGGAGCTATTTTCGGAGCCGGCTGGGTGGTGGGTTCCCTCGAGATTCTGGGAAGCCCCAGCGGGCTAGCTCGCTCCTTCAGCACCGGTCTGCGAGACTTCATCTCGATGCCTGTGCAGGGGCTGTTTCGAGGGCCCTGGGGCTTTATGGTGGGCGTGACACAAGGTTCTGCCTCTCTGCTGCGTAACGTAACGGCGGGCACGGTCAATTCGGTTACTAAGCTGGCCGGTTCAGTGGCACGGAATCTGGACAGGCTCACTCTGGACGCAGAACACATCGAACTGACGGAAGCCCGACGACGTGCCCGACCCCAGGGCTTTGCCGATGGCCTCACACAAGGCCTGACTGGCCTGGGCATCAGTCTGCTGGGCGCCGTGGGAGGACTTGCACATCACACCCTCGAAGCCCGGAGCTCTGTGGGTGTCATTGCGGGTCTTACCAAGGGCATTGTGGGAGCTTTCACGAAACCCATCAGTGGAGCTGCCGAAATGCTGGCCCTCACTGGGCAAGGCGTTCTCCACACTGTAGGCTTCAACGCCATGCCGCAACAGGTGGAGCCCAGCGTTTCTCGGAACATGGCTCTGCACCCCGGCTCGTATCGCATCTGGAGCAATCTTCCAGAAGAGCTGCGCCGCGCTCAGATATTGTTCTTCTGCGAGATCACGCTGCTCGCCAGGGATCAGCTGCGCCCGGCTCTGCTCTTCCTGACCACTTCGGTGCTGGCAATCATGGAGTCGGACAACGATAATCTGACCTTTGCCTCTGCAGTGAGCAAGGTGGCTGTTGCAGAGGATCGCGACGATCCCACAAAGTTTTACTTGAGCCTCAAGCCAGAGCAGATGGAGGACTTTGAAGGGGTAAGTGGAATCAAATCAGCTCAAAACGGTAAGGCCATTAACTTTGTCTTAATTCCAGCAAATAAACTACACCAATGAGCGGATCATGAAGTTCTTGAATACCTCGCGACTGCACACGATAGCCAACGACTCGCTGAGCGATATTTTCCAGCTAAATGAACACGAGATGGACTACCACTTGAAACGCCAAACGCAGTGTATATTCTACATCCAACCCAACTACGGCAGGCATCTGATCCACTACTTGAAGGTAGTCGGTCGGATGCAGGCCTCACAGTAGCCAAGTATATTTAGGAGGGAGGAAGTCTCGTGACTAACTCCAGTTATGTTTTAATTGATGTGTACGATATTTTATGCCAAAAACAAAAGACAATTTTTGTTACCTTTTTGAAATAAAAATAGGAAAACCAAGCAGTGTAATAAACAAGCTTTAAGATGGTAGCCCTCCAAAAGTTCGCTCCGCAAAATGCAATTTAATAAATTGTATTTTGGTTAGGAGCCACCCACAAACCAAAAACTTTAAACTATGTGCAGGCATTCCGCCAATGAACTGCAGCTCGAACTTGGATGCATTTTAATGGCGCGGACAGATAAATCGATCTAGACCAAAACAATGCAAGTAGCAGAAACTTGTAAAAATGTACTTGACGTCCACAAAAGCCGCCGATTGGAACGCTTCGCCTTTTTCCTCGCTTCGCCTTGCTTGGCTGTGGTTGTGGCTTCTTGGCTCAGCAGCGAGTCAGTGCACAAACTGAGGATTCAATTATGGCTGGGGCTGGCGTACCGCAGCCGCAAGCAGCCCCCACACACCGGTTGCTGGTTGCTGGGTGCCTGCACAAGGCGCTTATTGACGCCCCAGGTTGACCTTCTTTATGTGTTTGACATGTCCCGGGAGGAGGCACAGCCACAGCCACAGCTACCGCCGCACCGAGACACTCGCACACACGAACTGAAATGCCTTCCTTCTATTGTTTAATGTTTATAAAAGGTGTGCATTTTACGACTCCCCCGTTTCTTGCCCTAAAGTTGGCTCCTATTGTGTCCGGTTCTCAGTCGTAGAGGTATTCATAAGCATATACAATGTATGTATAAGAGCACTGTGTCCTGCTCCTTAAAGTGGGCTTTCATATAATTTAGTAGTCCCTTTCAGAACCATTTGCTGTCCAATTAAAATGCATCCTTCAACAGCTATGCCTATGCATTAATGAAATTCAATAGATGCAACCGATTTCCATTCGAATGCGACAGGCAGGCAGGCAGACAGGCCTAATAACCTGCATTTAAAATGCTTTTTGTGCAGTGAAATTGAAATGAGCATAAACAGCATTACTTCCACAACCATTTGTATACCATACACATTGGTATTCGTTGAGGGCCACCAACTAATGCATTATGGCAGCTTCGCCTTCTACTTAGTGAAGGATTCGCGGGGGTTCTTCGAGGAAGTGCTGCCATAAGAGCTCTGGCTACGGCTCTGGCTTCCATTTACGAGTGTCGTGAATGTTTGTTCACATGCGGAATAAAATGGAATGGAATGGCATGTAAGTATTTATGCACAAATCTGGCCAAAGCATAATTTCATGTGACTTCCGCTGAATCCAATATTACTAAAACAGGCCTCGGGTGATTTGAAGCCACGTCACTGCGGGATTTGCGACGATTATTGCAAAAAGGACATACACGCAACGGAAAATGGAAAATGGAAACACAACGAATTATTCATAGCTTATAAGATTGAAACAGTGGAAAATTAACAACACATGCTATGAGCCATATACTCGGGAGGATTGGCGGGCGTTCAAGTGGTGCGCACACATAAAGCACACATAAATAAAATACAAAAATCAAATGCAATTTCTCCTAAAATGGTTACTTATCAAAAATTGATACGCCAGCAAGCAGCATAGATAGCATAGCTGTTGCTCGAAGGGAGTTCTAAGAATAAAAATTCGAAGGCACCGCACCCTACATATGTACATATTCAACATATTTCAAATATATTTTGACACTGATGCAGAAAGGGGAAGGAAACGGTAAGGGGAGGGAAAGGACCGCCCTTGGCAGTCGGATTATTCATATTTAAATACATATGTACATACTCGTATTGCACACTCACTGGGGACTTTGTACATTTGTCAGATGGGTTTCCAACTCTAGGCCAGGCCTCCCAACTCTCCCAAAGATTCCACACACCAAAAATACTCGTATATAATATAGATGGAATACTTAAATAAACAAGGAATGAGAATGAGGCTGAGGCTGAGCATAGAGGACTCCTCTCCTCTTAAAGCTGTTGGCAGTTTAAAATGTTTGCACCACAAAACAAAACGGAATCAAACGCTTTTAATATTTCATAAATAGCAAGTCGTTTTATTCGCAAAGAGGTTTACATTCAGACATTTATATTTACATGAACATACTCGCACTCGCACTCGTACTCGCACTCGAACACGCACTCGTACTCGTACTCGCACTCGTAGGTTGATTACTTCATTACATATTTTGTACAACTTAAGACGGCAGCTTAAAGCGGATTGATGGGATTGGGATTGCGATTAGACTGGATTGGAATTGGGACGAGTGAAATGGAAACTCGAGGAACCATTACAGTATTTACACCTTAAAAACATACAAAATATGGGGACTCTTACTTTTTCGACTCTTTAGTTTGATGTATCCTTCCTGCTGATGAAATAGCCTTCAGATTTCAAAAGAGCTTTCTTTAAGTAGTGCTGTTAAATGAAAATCCACCGATTTACGTATGATATGTGCAATGGGCGGTCGCAGTGCTGGGGTTATATTGTGGTACTGTCTGTGGTATGTATAAGGAGGATATACAATATTTCTGTTTGGCTTTTGACCTGCTAAAAGTATAAATTCGAGACCTAAATAAAGTAAGCTTATAGCCAGGTTTTGTCATCGGCTGCATCATTGCCATTCCCTGACCCTGTCCCTGGCCCAGTCCGGCCTCCCAGGTTGGCGCCTCTATAGTTATTGTTGTAGGGCGATGAGGAGACTATCTGTGTCTGCATCTGCATCTCAACGCTTTCCATCGGCACCGTCGGGTTCGTCGGGTTCGTCGGGGTCAGGCCAACCGGCTGTCAGGAGAGCAGCTGAGTGGTCTGACCTTCCATTGCCAAGGCGGAACTGCTGGTATTAGAGGCACCACTGCTCTGTCCGGTCCAGCGGTGCTGCAGCTCCTGCTGGTATGGCATTCGCTTCCTGTTGCTGTTGCTGTTGCTGTGGCTCAGGCTCAGGTGCTCCGCTGGCGCCGAGTGGCGGTGCAGGACCTCATGCTGCTGGCTGGATCGCAGCGGCGCATTGCGGAGAACTCCTGGGAGCAAATGAGTAAAGAACATAATTAAGTCGTGGGCGCTCATCAATAACCATGAGAGGGCGCTTCTCTCACCACAATGGGAAATTCGATGCGATTTCGGTGAGCTGGGGCAGGTGTAAAGTATCGACTTCTGTGTATCTATCGACATATGGAACTCATTAGCTCTGCCATTAGCCTCTTGGCCGCCCTCCGAATGCTTACCATTGCGCTTGATGCGATTGTGATCTGGCGAGCCGGAGCAGGAGTACCGCGAAGTCAGGTTATCCCTTCGGTTGAGAGAGTCCGCGCCCACCCGCACAAACAGACACCAACGAAAGACCATCTTGAACCCGTACCGAAAGCTGCAAAGACAGTGAAAATATACACTACAAGCTGGAACCTGCAGAATACCTACAGAACGGAATGTAAATAAAACTCAATTTTATGCGCAGGGCGTGGCGGGGCTCCTCGATTATCTATTTCCGCTTCCGTTCTAGCGTTCTAGCGTTCGCCGTTGCTCCACTAGATCGAGCGACAGGTTACTCGCGAGCTCTTTAGATTACAATTTATAGACCCTATGAGTACCGCGTACCGCCGTATAAATTAACAAACACCTCCACTGTCCTTGTCCTCTGTCATTTGCATAAGGGGCTCCGTCAATGGACTGGCTCTGGCTGCGGTCCTGGCCCTTCCCTGTCCCCTTTTAAGGCCATCGAACCACTCCACCCATAGTCAGATATCCGCTGACTGAGCGAAATTAATTGCAATCGTTACGTTTTCCCGGATACGCACACGGATACGGACCCGGACACGGACACTGGCGCGTGAACAGCCAACAGTCAATTTGTACACATCCGCGTTGACATTTTGTGTTATTTTTCGTTGGGATATGAATATCCATCGGTTCGGTGTCGTGGATTAGCAAACTATGTTTATTCGAAGCGTGCATTGGGGTTCATTGACGCCAGCAGGGCTGTACAGAATGTACAGACTGCCAGCACAGCAAGTACTGTACTTAATTTCAAGCAGGGGAAAATCGAGAGCCAACCAATCAACTTATCTGTCGGCGGCTCCCTTGCTGGGATGCCCCCCAAAAGAAACTTAGCTGAGGGCCCCGTCCTGATGCGAATTCAACTGCAAATGACATAATTTGTGGTGCCACAGCGTACTCACCGCGAATTCATCCAGCAGTAAATAATGGGATTATACATGGAGTTGCTCATGGCCAGCCAGTATATGGCCAAATAAAGTTCCTGGATGAAGGGCGCCTCGGTGATGTCCGGGTAGCAGGACGTGACGATGAAGTAGCTGTGGAAGGGCAGCCAGCAAATGGCGAATATCAGCACGACCACAATCATCATTTTCACCACCTAAGCAGAAAATGAATAGATATATATGCTGTGCCACTTAAAGAAGCTCCAAATAAATGCAAAATCAACTGATAGAAGCTCAATTTAATATTAGGTACACAAGGATTCATAATTCATAGCTCTCACCCGCCGTTTGCTGCGGACGTTTTCCGTTTGCCTGGGCGTGCACTCGCCGATGGTCTTTGAGCCCCACAGCTCGATGCCCACGCGCGAGTAGGTGACCGTCATGGACACAATGGGCAGAATGTAGGTGAGTATCATGATGAGTATGTTGTAGCTAAACGAAGGAGCAGAGCAGAAGTCACACAGATAGTGGTTACAATCCTTTAAATTGGTCAGGCAATGCTTTTATGCCGTTTAGTATCTATGAGTCTATGGTACATTGTTGTTATGAGTTGGTTTATTGAGTAAGTAGCAATTTGGAGTGAATCTAAAATTAATGGCCTTGCATGTGGGACAGACAGGACACACAGGACACACAGCACACACAGCACACACAGGACACACCGACAGGATACAGTGAGCGCTTCAACCAAATTGCCGTACAAAATGGCTGTAAAAAGCAACACGTTTCATATGCCCCTCTCCCCCTGTGCTCAATCCTGTTAGCCCGAACTCTGTTCCGCCTCTCTGTCGCCTGTTTTTTATGTCAGTTGGTGGGTTGGCTGGTTGCCTTGGGTTTTGGCTGTTTCGTTTGTCAACTCACTGCGAAACTGACATTCGAAATGTCCGCTTTTACGACTTCTATCTCCTATCCGCGGATGCCATCCGGAGATCCAATGTTGCAGTCTCTGATTGCCGTCCATGCACCTTCGTTTCGGGAAGAGCTACCCTGTCCAGTCCAGTATTGTTCTTGACTTGTGTGTTCCCCCGTGGGATTGTGGGATTGAGGGAAACATGTCACTGAAAAGCCCCTATGCTCGTAAATACAACCTCAGTGATGGGGACTTGTTTCCCCTTGTTTCCTGTGTCTCTACCTGGATTGATTTCTTGATGGAATACTCACATGTACTCCAGCATGGAATGGTTGGTCTGACCGTCCGGCCATTCCGGGTAGCAGACAGTCCGTGGGCTCTGGCCCTTGACAGGCACCTCCTCGGTCTTGTAGAAGATCATCATGGGGCAGGAGATGAGTGTGGAGGCCAGCCAGATGACCGCTGCAATGGCCAAATTGCATCGCTTGCTCATCCGGGGCTGCAGCGGCCGCATAATGGCCACGTATCTGGAGGAAAAAAAACAAAAGCAATGCAGTGGAGCGCCATTTTTAATACAATAAAAGGGGGAACACATCCCTGAACATCCCCCCCTATCCATTCTGAAACTTTTGGCAGCGAACGAGCGACCCGGAAGCCGTAAGCTGATTACAGACCCCGAAAAAACTCCGTAAAATGCAATTTAGCGGCAGGCCCCAACACAAAATTAAATTAATCCCTTCACTTTTCGGGCTGCAATGTGGAATTTGGAGGCTCCTCATCAGATCAAGGACCATTAAGTGCGGATGCGGACTAGGATACAACAACAATCTACAACAAGTAACGAGTAATAGGCTCTAAATAATTGGTTGCCATACAGCTCTATTAGATCAATACGAATGGATTTTCCAATAGATTAATTTCTCTAGATTCCGTTTTGTTTGGGATTTGCCTTTTTTGACAGGCAATCGTTTATGATGGCAGGAAAAATCTCCCTGAACTGAATGGGTTATATGCAAAATAGACAGACATACATCGGCTCTCAGACGGAAATCTATCATATTTAGAGCACTTGAAGTCGTGATTGATATGGGTCTCTCTGGAATGAAGCGTGTCCCCTGAAGTATTCATAAGTTGCCGTCCTTTGTCGGCATGTCGGGGGGGCATGGGTATGGGTATGGGTATGGGTTTTTGTTTGGGTATCCACTCACCTGTCGATGGAGATGGCCATGAGGGTGAAGACCGAGGCGCAGATGCTCAGCATGGCGATGAACTGCGAGATTTTGCAGTAGAGCTCGCCGAAGGGCCAGTCGCTGTCCAGCATGTAGTAGTAGTTGAAGGTTACGTTCAGACTCGAGACCATCGCGTCCGCAATGGAGAGATTCACTGGCGGAAATGGAAGCACGGAAAAGAGCCGAATCAGAAACTCTGCCTAAGCAAAATATGGGATAAGGAAAAAAACAAAAAAAGGAACGACAAAGAACATTTCTAATTGCGGGGGGGCTGGAGGCAGGAAGGACACACCTTTGGTTGTTATTTATGCGTTGTACATTTGTAATTAGTGGGGCATAAAGTGCACTTTCACCTTTACTGCCAGTTCCTCTTGAGTGGGAGCCAGCCATATTTGTTTGCCTGACAGCTGAATGGCAATCAAGGGTCCATGTCCATCCGTATCCGCATCCGCGTCCGCATCCGTTGGGTCCATCATTCATTACTTGATATACTTTTTATTGTGTTCCATTTGCATGCCGTGTAACGATTCACATGCTAATGAATCAGCAGTCACAGCGGCCACAGAACAGCAGAAAGCGATAGGAAAAACGAAGAAAGGGAAAGTGTCTTCGCCTTTGTTTACTTTTCATTATCTCCCCGAAGATAAGGCGACAAAGAACACTCGAAGAACAACAGCACAAACAATAAAACAAATGTTCTCTGCTGAACATTAGCCCCGTGTTCCATGTTCCATGTTCCACCTTCCAAGTCCCACCTTCCATGTTCCATTTTCTAGTTATTCTTCTCTCTGCCGCCCACGACACGTCGCGACGTGTCGCATTCGAATTTCGACCAAACGACCTACCCTACTCGATCTCCTCTGGTTGTGGGTACCCGTGGGGGCCTGTGGCCACGCCACGTAGCCAAATATCGATTCAGCCTCATTTTAATTAATAACAAAAGGAAACTTTTCAGCTATGCCGCCCCGTTCCGCCGACAGATAAAATTCCATGACTACACTACACCGAAAATACTCTCAGTTCCAAAAACTAATTAATGGCAAATAATTAAGTATTAAAATCTGCTTGCAGCTGCCAGCTGGGCGTTCCTTATAATTTTTCTATAAATATTTACACAACAAAAAGAGAAAAAACGACTTTCAAGCATTGTCTTCCTTCAGTCGGAAAGTCAGGCGACTCTGGCGTGGCTCCAAATACTCTTTTCTGCTCGCCAAACTCAAACAAAAGATGCAAATACGCATTGATAATGAACCCAAAGAAGATTATCAGCCCCCCACAGCCACCCACTGCCACGACAGCCGCCCACAATAAGGCCCTCTGGAGGTGCCTCAAATGATTGTGATGTGAATGTACAATTTTCGTGCTCCCGAAATGTTTAAAACGTCAGAACTTGTTAGCAATAATAATGATTGGCGCCGATGTGATGTGTAAGTAAGTATTTATAAATGCAAATTCATCATGGAAAGCCCTGCCAAAGCCTTCGAGCTCAACGGGCATTTACGTAGTTTACATAATAATGATAATAATCATTACTGAAAGAGCCGGCATCCGATTACCGATGCTAGGGGTAGCCACCAGAGGCAGGCACGAGCCGGAGCAGGGGCTGGCCGAGCATCCACTTTGCCTTTTCCATTGTTTGATTTTGATCTTGGACACAGGACTGGGAGGACACGCAGGCCAAGGGGGGAGGGGCTTAGCCATTGTTTTTCCCATGCTTTTGTGCACTTTTTCCGTCTTCTAGCCCTCTAATGGTTTCGACCCTGCAACTGCACTGCCTCCTACAGCGTACAATATTCAGATATGTACGAGTATGGTATGATATGCTGCGTGCAATCGAATGTACATTTGTGCCTGGGTGTACTCGTATTGTGTATTGTGTGCATAGTGTATGTCCATCAGGAAAGTTTACCGACACCCAGGAGGCATCCTTGACTGCATCATAATGCTCTTAATGTCGTTTTCACGATTATGCACTCCTGCAGAAAGTTGGCACACACAAACACACACACACACGGACACACACACTTCTCTTCCGAAGAGTCAAAAAGTTTGTGTGTCAGAGCAGGCATTTGAATTATTAAAATTGTCGCTCAACTCAAAATGAACATTCCTGTGGATCCCAAGGGCCACCTGACACTGCAAAATGCACTCCGAGACGTGACTGAACGAGAGATTCAATTATTAAAGGCCATTGCAAGCTTAACAGGCAAACTTGATGGCTTGATTGTACTGCCTGGCTCGAGGCAGAGGATATTAAAATTAATGACATCATAGCTGCCCCGCCCCCCACCTCAACATGGCCAAATGTTTGGTAGTTTTCTTAAGTTCCCCTGCGGGCACTCAGCCCTAAATGAAGCGTTGAAAGGTGACATTACCCAAAGGAGCAGTGCACCTAATTGGACCTAGGGTACAGCTGCAGCTTAAACAGATTGAATTTAACCAAAAAAGATACAAATGCGAAGCATGCAAATACAAAAGCAAAGATAATTAACGACACAATCAGTGCTGTTGAATATGCAGTAATGAATGGGGAGCGTTAATGATTTGGGTCGATTGCTGTGTTTGGCCAGAGGGAAACACCCGCAGTCGTATGCGTGATATTTGCATTGCGTATACGCAATGTTTGCCCACGTGCCTGGCCACGTAACGTATCATACGCGAAACGTACTCACCTATGAAATAGTTGGTGACTGTTCGCATGCGCTTGGTGGTCATCACAATCCATACAACAATTAGGTTGCCGCCTGTTGCCACAATGACCATGCCGCCAAAGAGTATGCTCCACAGGATCTGACGCCACCAGGGCATCACGAATGCAAACGAGCCGGCTGTCTCCATTGCCGCCGCTGCCTCGTTCCCTTCCCCGTTGGGAGCCTCGGAGGATGGCAGGCCCGTCGGAGTCTGCAAACTGGAGGGAGGGAGGGAGGAGCCATGGAGCCATGGAGCCATGGAGAACGGAGAACGGAGGATGGAGGAACAATGGGGAATTAGTGACATCGAGATTAAGTGTGTGTTATGTTTCATGTCGTCCCACCGCTTCGCCCTAAACGACTGCCAAGTGGGTGGTGATGTGATGTGTCTATGTAACCAAGAGAATGAGTGTGCGGGCTGGGGTTTGTGTGTGCTAGGATCCTGGATTCCAGGATGTTGTCGCTATTAAGCATGTGTAATTGTGCGTGCGTTGACAAATCCGTGTTTCTCTGCATCGCCGTCTGCCACATAAAACATTGAGGGTGCTGGAGCTGCAGAGGAAGGAAGGTAGGCAGGGCGGCTGTGCTGGAGCCCATCGGCTGCTGCTGTTGTCGTCATCTTTTTAATATTTCGTGTGCCTGTGCCTCGGCGGCTTGTTTATTTAGGTTCACATCTACGAAAGTGTTTGAATAGACGGCAAGGAAATGGAGCACGGCCCAGGAGCATGCCGCGTGGAGCGTGGACCAGCCGCAGGAGGGAAAGGATTTCTGTGGCGCCAACTCAACTCCGTCCTGCAGCCCCCGATAGCCCTTTAGTCCGCTAGTCGGCCTGTCCGCTAGTCCGCTAGTCGGTCTTTATTGGACATACTATATACATCTTTGTACAACGGGGAGACGGAGAGGGAGGGCCCTGGCGATGTCATTTAATATGCACGTATTGTGTTGAAGAAGGCCCATAACTGTCAGGCCAGGCCAGGACCAGGACCAGGAGCAGGCAAGCACCAGCGCCGGTGAGTCATTAGAGTTTGCTTTCGCTCTTCAGAGCAATTAAAAAAGTGCTCACATAAGTAATTCTCACTTTACAGAGCAGGGCAGAGCAGAGCCCTTTCCTCACATGACGAACTGCTGGGGATTTACTACATAAGTTCCCATTTGTTTAAGGGCCCACTGCAAAGAGGATTATTGATTTGTTTTTATGGGTTTCCAGAAGGGAAGGAGAAAAGCCTACGCAGAGCGGGAATGCAGCCTCCGGCGGCAATTCATGTCATGGCAAACAATGAAAAAACGAAATGTTGATGGGCCTGCTTTTGAGGTTTAAATATCGCATTGAAAGAGAGCAAAGGGTATACTATTTGCTTAGAGAAACTGATAATACAATGATACCTTGGGAATATCAAAATTTCATAATCAAATCTACTCGATTCCCTGGACAATGAAGCCTTGGAACTTAGTAGGAATTGATAGGGTATATGAGCTTCGTTTTATTGAAGCGGTCAGCTTTTGTTTAGTTTTTCCCTTCTATATTTTCCCATGAATCAGAAGCAAACAAACAGGCAGTTCGAAAAAGGCAAAGAATAGGCAGCAGTAGAAACAGCAAATGATACTTGGGGCTGTTATTACAGGATCGAGGACAGAGCCTCAGAGTCTCAAAAAATACGACAAAAAAACACAGAAAAGCCACTCGGAAAATGTATTTTCGATGCGTCAAACGCAGTCATGGCATAATAATTATCTGACTCTGAATGCCACAGCCACAGCCCAAGCCGAGTCGAGTCTGCAGCGGATTTTACTGCAGTAATTGTAGAGGGGAGGGGAGGCCATGGTCTATGCATAAGAACTGTCGGCGTTTTTTTTGCAGCCTGGAGACGTTGCTGGGAGACGAGCCGACAAACAGCCCAAGGCTGGATCAAGTATGGAACCTATTCCTCTTCTGTGTATAGTATGTTTTCCTGAATGCTACGAGTCTCTGCTTTCCGCGTGCCTCTCCAGCGTATTTGAAACGGAAATAAAGAGCCCGGCACGGAGACTGGGATTGGGACTGGAGGGAGCAAGCGGATGTGTCTGAATGAATGATTGAATGGCGCAATGAAGGCATCATTAGAGATGCATACTCGCACTCGAACTCGCACTCGCACTCGTAAAACTCGTACAGAGGCGAAGCGGAGAGGCACGAGCTCCACGAATTTATGGGCTTTGCTTCCCCTCCCTCCGGTGGGGGGAGGGGGGCGCATGTGTGGGAATTAATTGAGTTGTGCGTCATAATTAGGCATTAGCAAGGGGGGTCAAAGGCTCAACTTACGTTTGGCTGAGATTGTAGGCGTTGCTGGGCAGACCAAAGTCCTGGCTGAAGTCTGGGACGGGCGTGACACTGCTCATGGCATTGTACAGCATGACGGCGGGTGTGCTCCAGTTACTCCAGTTGATCTCAGTGTCCGGAGAGTCCTCCACCCCGGCTCCGGCTCCGCTGTGGCTTTCCATCATTCTCCGGACGTATTGTTCTTTGTATCCTGTATCCTGTGTACCGTGTCCCGTGTCCTGTGTGATGTGTGTGCTTAGCTAATGTTGCGTGTCCCTTTTTCGGTTCTCCTATTTGTTTTCCATTTACCAGCTTCTGAACCTGAAAGGACACAAGACTTAATTTCACTTAATTTCTTAAATGTTTTCTTTTATTTTATTTTATTTTAAAATCTATTTGTTTTGTTTCCTCTGTCGTTTCTTTGTTGCTTGGAAGTAAGCTTTTGATACTCATTTGATTCAAAAGTTTTTCGAGGCACGGCTCCCTCTACGTGCTCGTAGGCTTTCAATATCGATTTCGATTCTTTTCTTTTGTGGACCTGACTTCTAAGCCCCTCACCCCTGCCCTGCCCTGGCCTCATCCCCCTCCTTGTCTCATTTGCGGCCTGTCCCATGACCTTCCAGAGAAGTTTCTTGCGGTTTGTTTGCTAGTTCTTTGAATTGTCTGGCTTAGGACTGACTCTCCTCAAAGCGGAAAAAGTTCCACAAAATGTTTAGCTGTTGATGAGGCCACTATTAAAAGTGCAGGCCATTTTCGGGGCTTAGACATGCTCCAGGTGAGAGTTTTTATTGATTGAATGGGAGGTAGTTCCGACAGATATTGGGTTTCGCGATGAGGATTGTCGCCGCAATATTGAACAAACAGAGGGGCAATAAATGTAATTCATTCCTGAAGCTAATGCATCCCCAGAGCCAGATTAAATTCCATCTACAAGTATTTTTTTCAAGGTACGTTCACCTTTCACATTTTTAAAAGGATCCTTTCTCTGGAACCCCACAGATCTGGCTCGGTTATTCAATGATTTAATTCTATTTACTCTGCATACTCCACACTCTCCAAAACTTTTAAAATAGAAAAGCACGTTTCGCTAGAACTTATTTTGAAGCCACTTATACTTTTGTTACAAAATACTGTCCAAAAGCTGCAAAAAAAAGTTTCCTTTACAAGTGTATGGTCTGTCCTGAGTACTCGCCTGGTTGTCCTTCAATTATGACAGAGGAATGTCTCTGCCAGGTCAAGACACTCGTAATTGCAAGAGCAGTGCAGTCCGAGGGCCCCTTGAAGCCCTGGGCCCTGAGTTGTACTCATTTTTGAGGCATTTTCATTATGTTTGGAAGAGCACCGCACAGAATCTGCAACTACTTACTGCCAGAGCAAAAGAACAAAGGAAACACGGAAAGAGCCGTCCATCATGCGTCCAGTCAATACTCAAAATCAACACCTACGAGTACGAGCCACAAAGCCTGCAGCTGCAACGCACAAGAGCGGAATAGAAGAACAGCAGAAGAGCAGAAGAGGCAGCATCGACAGCTATTAAACAAACACCAAGTCCGTGGCGGGGCGGGGCGGGGCGGGCCAGAAATCAATTGCCGGCAATATGTCTACTCTGAAAATGATTACTAAATACACAAAGCATATGCCACAAACAAATTAATAATAATTCTCCCAGGGAGTGGGCAGTGGTAGGGGAAGGGGCTATGGCCATCCTAGGGGCTGGTGCAACGACGATGCACTCTTAATGAAATGTAAACAATCTTCAAAAGGAATGTCCGCTATAATTGGCAGATCGCTCCGGCAGTCTCCGAGTGGGACATGGGGCGACCACGACCCCCAGTCCCAGTACCAGCGCCAGCCCCGGCCCCAGCCCCAGCGCCAGCCCCAAAAGCCTAGCAGGGTAGGGGAAGGGTAAGCCGTACAATGTGCGCAAATATTTGCCAAAATAGCGAAATGCCCGGCAGCCTGGCAGCGGACCCTCTGGGCTGGACTGGGCGGGTCCTTTGTGACTGATGGCCGTTCAAATTGCGTTTTCTTTCAATAATCGCAAAAAATTACACTCGCATTTTTTGTGCCTAGAATTTCAGTGAACTTGAAAAATGGCCAAACTGTCACGTTCCATGATACAAAGCGTTGAAAAGTGCTGATACAGTAGGCCACTGGCTGGGCTCTGGGCAGGGCCTGGACTCCACTTTGGCCGGAGTACGTATACGCCGTGTTGTGCCACGACCGTGGCTGTGGGAGCTGTAAAGTTTAAATGAATTTGTCTGGCTCTTTGTCAGCTTCTCCTCGGACTGTTTTGCTATTTCTTTCTCTTTCTCTTTTTCGAAATCTTTATCTCACAGTTCGCACGCGGTTAAAATAGTTGAGGAGCCGCCGAGTGGCTGCTACAACACATCGGCTTTCACTGGAAATATCCCCAGGAGGGTACTCCTGAATCGTGGACCAGCTTGCCGTGACAGGGGAAATGACGAGGGGCATCAGAGTCTAAAAATATTGATAACGCTGGAACAGTACGAGATACTTGGCTTAGGCCTACGCGACCCTTTAGTTCTTCGGAAAACGCTGCAGATATTTGTTTGAGCCAGGAGCAGGGAAAGCACATTCGGCATTCATTACGACCGAGAATAAAAGCTTCTCCCCCTCTCTCTCTCTCCCTCTTTATTGTGTGTCTTTGACAAGTCAAGTACAGGGTGGGGTGGAGGGCCCGGACAAGCCTTGGTCTTGGTCTTAGGGTGTGGCAGCAGCAACCATAGCGCGTCTCCATGGACGCGTAAGTATGTGCCGCAACATATGTATGTCAATAAGAGCTGTCCTAGGACCTGCTACCCCTGCCACGGCGACTCGGCGGTCTACTTTCGGCCAGCATACAGCGAACAGTATATAGCGTATAGCGTATATGTAGTACACTTTCACTTCCTGCCAGCCAGGACAAGGCCGAGGCCGAGGCAGTGAATTTCTAAAACAATTTATTATAAAACAAAAACCCGAACAAGGCCCTCCCTCCTTCGACTTGGCCGGGACTAGAGCTACAGCTGGAGAGCTCACAATAAAACGGAACGCTATAAGCAGCATTACCCGGCGCATTGGTTGGTTCTGTGTCTGTGTCTGCGCCTGGCCCCAACCCCCAACCACATGGAAGCGAACTTGAATCGTAATTACCAACGCCTTTCAGCGGGCTTAAACGAGCGTTTTTAATTCCCCCCCACAAGCACCCACTCACGGAACCACATACGGAACAACAATTACGAAATAAAATGAGCATAAAGTACGAGTCTATGGGGCTGCAAATTGGCGAAATTCGCCCCCTCCATCCTCCAGCCTCCAGCCTGCAGCCCCCAGCCGCCAGCCTCCAGCTCATCCAGAGCCAGATTCTACAGCAGCGAACAGTGGGAGCAGAATTCATCAAAATGATTGTTTAATGAGCTCCATGCTCCCCATGCCCCGTGCCTCGTACTCCCGGTGCTCCCATGCCTCGCTCCTAGCAAGCAATTCATTTACGAGTTTATTTCTTCTTTCGCACCTTTAAAAACAAAATCCAAAAACAACCAAACCCAAGAACAACAACATTCACACAAATTAAAAAAACACATCTAATATATAAATAAATCGGCATGGGATGGGTGATAAAAATACCCACACAAAGACACAAAGATAGAGATTTCCATGAAGAGCCGTGGGCAAATACTCGTACATTGTGTGCCCCACTGTTGGGGCAGGACAAGACGCTGGCTGCTTCTGTTTCTGTTTCTGTTTCTGCAAATTTAATTGCTGAAGCGTTTTCCGATGCCAATTGTTTGCGTGTTTGCAGTAGAAATATTTGAAATTGAATCTGAATCTTCGAACGGGGAATGTTAAGTGCCTGAAATGTATGGCTGGAGCATCACTCCAAAGGTCACTCGTTTGTGCTTCTTTGTGGCAATTAGGCTTTTCTGCTCATCAGCTGCCGGATGCTGTGAAACGTGAGGCCGACTCGAAGTCCCTTCGTTATCTACGTGGCTTCCTTGTATCGTGCAGTGTTTCGCTTTAAGTCCGAGGATCTTTAAGGCACAAGCAACGAAAGGAAGAGCAGGAGAGTGAACACGGGCATCCTCTGCATAAATTGACCAGACCAGAGACCAGTTGTGCTCATATCGTAAGCATTATGTGATCCCCCAGCACATAACGAAGCCACAAAAGCCGCACCAGCACGGGAGGAGGAATAGTTTGCAGCACTCATACGACCTGTTGTACCATTGCCAATTGCCATTCTAGGTATTACCATTACCAATTACCAGCACCGGGCATAAACATAAGCTACCAGGTGAGTGGGGGCTGGGGGAGTGAGAAATACACACAAAAACCGAAACGAAGAAACATTTCAAAGCTATTCCAATGTCTTATCTTATCAGAGGTCGGGCAGGAGAGGCACCCGCTCCCCTCCGGTATTACGGTACTTGTGTGCCGTGCATACAAAACCGAAATTGACTCGAACAACACGCCAGACGAGGCAAATCGCCGCTTGCACTTTCACACTTGCTCCACGAGGGGGGGAGGGAGCATCAGACTACAGACCACAATAAATGTTCGCCCTTCGCCCCGCCCCTCCGCCGACACCCACTTCAGTGAATTTATTGCAATTATGTGTAAATTGAGGAACAAAGCGGAGACAGACGACAACAGACAGGCAGCGGCACGGGCACTGGAACCGGCACCGGCACCGGCCCCGAGGTCTTTAATGGGAAGACCCCCAGAGAAACTCCCTTTCCCGATCCGCACCCTGACTCTTCCCATTGAAGTGGACAGTGGACAGTGGATGGGTTGGTGAAGTTACAGAAGAGAGAGAGACTCCGCAGTAAAGCGAGGGCCAGCCGCTAAAATATGCACATGATTCACAGAGTTGTTTAGGATGGCCTTCATTTAAATTCATACCGAGCGGAGATGCGATACTCGTAGGGAAGTAAGCTTGATGTCCTGCTGGAGACTCCTTCGTGCACCCCCACACAAACCAGGACCGCCCATCCTTGACTTGGTACAGATGCCGCATCGGTTTCAATTTAATTAAATGTTTTGATGCATGACAGCACAGTGAAGAGGACAGGCCAGTGGCAGGACAGGACCAGCACTCACGGCATTCACTTCTTACTTCTTACTTATTCGCATTCACATTCGTTTCGTTTCGTCTCGATTCGATTCGTTTAAAGATCCAAGTTCGTTCACGCCTGTCTGAACCTTTAAGGACAGTTTTTGGTTTGGTTTTGGGCCAACTACGAAGCTCCAGGCTCAGTCCCAACTAATGGCCTTTGGATGCTCCCCTCCAGCTTATACGCACTAATGCGAACGGAGGGGGAGGACGATTCGCGCTGAAAGGATTTCAGTTTGCTCAGCTGACCATTTGGAGCGGCTCGTGCGACTCCCAGCCTCCGGCCCGAATCCGAGCTGCGGATGCGTCCATTTAGAACCATTTATCCATCAAAGCACTCCACTCACAGAGCCCCTGCCCGCAACCCGAAAGATAATGCTCTGCTGCCGTCTAATAATAGTTGACATTAAATATTTATACGCAGCACAAGTTGGGGCAGAGTCGTCTCTGATCGAGTTATGGGATTCGTGACGCGTAAAAACTATTAAGGGAACCTTTGCCCTTCCTCAGAGTCCAGCTTGATGTGATGTGCACCGACTGGGGCAAGAGATGTGAGTAAATTATTAATTAAAATTATTATCGCACTGGCGGCATCTCGATTGGGAAAATCGCTTAAATTATTCGCACAATTATGCGCCAAAAGAGCACTGATTGGAATCAGCTTGGAATCCGAGTAAATTAATTAGCAGCAATCCGGCAGGGGGAACCAAAGAATCCCCGTTCGAGGAGATCAGACAGCAGATAGACCCTTAAAGTGGGCCAAAGGCAAACCCAATTGAGCGTATTAATTGCTGGTTATTGGCGCAACTATTTCTCGCTTGAATGGCATCCTGAAACCCGACGATGCTTCAATCGTCGCCTGGAGTGGAACCCCTTGAAACAATCCTGCCAATAGGCCCTCAAAATTTGGTTTAATCGCTTGATTAGGCCAGGAATATAATTAAGTTGAGCTCGGGGCTCCAGCAGCCGCCACACAAAGTTGTCAGCAGTTAGTAGTTAGCAGTTCCAGGTAATAGTTAGCATTTAATTAATTATTTGCCAAGCAAAAATGTCGAGAAACTTTTAGCCGCCGCCGCTCTGCCGCTCAGCCGCTCAGCCGCTTGCCGCTGGCTGCCGGTTACTGCCAATTTTTACTGGCTTCTGGCTGTGGGATGTGGGAAAAACTATAAACATGGTCTGTAGAGTGCTGAGCAAATGTGCTGGCAAAATATTCAATTATGAGTGGTAGGAATAGCTTACCAGGGGAACAACGACAGCTTCTGGTCTCTGCTCTGACTATGCCAATGAGGCGTATGAGCAATATCTCCCACTGGAAACAATGAAATTGTATTTAAAAATAAATTCCCTCTTCTTCGGGGGATCTGCAGGTCTGCAGATCTGCGATTTGGTGCTTATTGTTTATGTCTATTAGTTTTAAACAAAACACCAATTTGTATATTCACGTTTAACGACTAGTTTATTGTTTTTGCTATTCGATGCCGTTGCCGCTGCCGATGCCGATGCCAATACCGATGCTGCGTGGTTATTTGTGTTTCACAAAATTCAATTTTATTTTAAATCCACTGCCACGAATTCAATTACGATACGGATCAGGCTATGCCGCCGGCATTTTCTCAGCATTTTGGCAACATTTTCATTTCATTTTCGACCTGCCACACTGCCACACAACGCGAAGCAAAACGAGGCGAAGCGGACGTCGACGTCTTTTCGAACTGTTCGCGCGCGAGTCTGCCGTTGAACTGACTGCCGCACGGAGTGCTCAACGCTGAGGCTGTGTCAGCTAGTATCAGTGAGGCAGCCACTGGTGGGAGAGTGAGGGGGGCATGCCACCGCCACCCACCAGAGTCCCCAAGGGCTGGTGCTGATGCTGATGCCGCTTGTTGCATGTCGGAGCAAGCAAAAAGGGTCTGATTAAAAGGGTTTTCCTTTGTCAGAGCTTGCATGTGAAATTCTACGAATTTTCATGCAAATTTGCATTTGGAATCCGTTAAAACCGTTGCCCAAATCCGAAATGTAACCGCCTAGGCGCCTCGGCCAGTGTTGCCGAGCTGCTTAAGAGCCAGCCAGCCGGTTCAACGCCTGCGCTCTGCCCTCTTTGGGCCTCCGTTTCGTCCACTCTCTCCTTTTTTCTCTTTCTCTCTGTTTTCATACGGCCATTCGTAAACAATCTTTAGGGAGACGATTGAGGCACTGGTGCGGCACGTGCAGCCCCGAAATGGCTCTGTTTGTTGCTCTTAACCGAACGACTTCACTCTTTCACACCAGACACCAGCTGGCTGGACGGCTGGATGCTGGCTGGGATGCGGATCCGGATCGGAAATATGCGTTAAGTAAGCAACACATCAAAAATAGTTGCTGCCGGATCGGATTTGCCGACTTTGATGGGTTAATGTGCTGCCCGGAATGGCATTCCACGGCGTCTCTCCGAAAAAACAGAATGCATCAATGTCCAATCAATCATTCAGGGTCTCTGTCGGGGTCCGACGTGCACTTGGCCACACCTAGTGGCCGGGCCAGTATCCTTCGGAGGCGACATTCATAATCGTTATGGACAGCTTACGAGAAGAGAGGGGAGCAAGGGGGGATCCTGCAATATCCCGACCAGCTGGGCATCATTAACTATCTGCAAGTCTCGCTCGTTACCAGTGCCATTGCCACAGCCAGTGCCAGTGCCAGTGCCAGTGCCCTGCTGATGACCCTATTTAATCAACGCTAAGCCCGGCTCCGACTCCAGCTCCGGCACCCACCCTGCGGCCCCCAAATGATAATTTGTTTGTCAACAGACTATAATGCGGGCGAAAATGTATATTTGGCTAAATACAAGCCCTGCCTCGGAGTGGCAGTATGGCCCTCCGTTTTTTGATTGATGACCACAACGACTGTCCGGCACGGCGGCGGCCTCTGGGCTCTGTTTAAAAAAATTTCCATTTTCATTTTCCATGCGAAACGTATCTTGTTGCGCGTCCCGCTATTTTTAAGTGCATGTCATTTGGCTGTTGCCGGTTGGCTGTTGGCCGTTGGCTGATGCCTGATGGTTCGTTGGGTGGTTGGGTGGTTGGGTGGCTGTTGGCTGTTGGCAGGACCCTGTCATTGTTAAAGTGATGGATAAATTGGGAAAACCGCGCTGCACAGTGGAAATTCACTTAACCGGGGTCATGTAATCAATTCAGGGCGTCCATCCGTCCCATCCCTGACTCCCCCCGAGGCCAAATTGCTGTTGCGTGTAGTAGAAGCCGGCAGTGGCCCAAACTTATTGGCACCCACCGTGAGGCTCGCCACGGCGCCCTTTAAAATATATATTCTAATATATATATATGTGCATAGTACGGTGCATAGTACGGTGCATGCACGGCTCCCATCCTCCAATCCGCATTTCTGCGGTAGGGCCAGCAGTTTATGCATGAGTATTTCCCGGCAATTAGCGAACCGAAGGGCGGCCTCAAAATTGGATTTGCACTGGCCCAGGCACCGGACCGGCCCTTTGTTTTCGCATATGGTCATATTTTAATTTCCACTCAGCCAACCGCATTTCCCCCAATTAAAGTAGGTGCTCTTTGGCTCCTTTTTTGTGAAATGCTTTGCATACTTTCCGCTGCACGGCTTAGAGGAGTCAAGTCCCCGGGTCAAGTAATAAAATTTCATTGGTCTCAGGTGTCACTCGAAGCTGCGGAGGGGCGCACCACCTGCCTCTAATTTATGGAGAACAAAATGCAAACATAAGTTTCATAAAGCCAAAACTTTATTAAAATATGCGACTCTCAAGGAGAAGGAGAAGGAGACGTTGGGGATGGGGATGGGGATGGAGATGGGGCTGACGATGACGATGCCGATGATGGGGACCTGCCTCTCGTTTGCCGAGTTTTTTGTTGCTGCTGCTCCTGGTGCTGCTTCATTAGGGGAAAGTTAAATCTCCATGAAACACAGAGTTCCTTTCTTTGTTTTTTCTTCGGCTACATTAGACAGCTGCCTCGTAAAAGCAAAAGCAAATACAAAAAGCAAAAGAAACAGAAGCAGAAACAGAGAAAAAGAGCAGCAAATCAACTAAGAAATGGAGAAGGGGAGGATGGGAGGATGGGGGAAGGGGGAAAACTTTTTGCTCGCATGTGTGCCCGGGGATCCGTTCCGTTGAAATATGAAGGTGCCGTCTCGTAGTAGTAGTACATTTTGCAGACTCCCAAATTGAAAGGCATTACTTAGTTGGATCACAGTCCTCGTTCCTGCCCTTGTCCTCGTGCTGAAACAATTCCTGAATCTATGTTAATCATGTGTCCCCGTCCAGTCCATCCTGCAGACTCTTTTGGCCTTTTAAACAGTCCCACTTGTTGCTCTCCCAGATCAGGCCATACCAGACCAGGCCATACCAGACCAGACCAGACCAGGGACCACTTGAACTTTGAACTCTTAAATCATACAACTGCCAGACACACACACACACACATTTTAAACAGCCGCCATTTATCAGGGGCCCCGCCAGCTAAGAATTTAATCAACCATCGCCCCTCCACACCGTCTGCAAAGCAGACCCATGTGCCAGGCCGCCAAATCAATGGGAATTGGCTTCTTCCACAGAGGTCTGCAACTGTGACTACCTCGAATCTCGAACGAGGCACACCTGCCTGCTCTTTGCTTTCTGCAGTGTAGGGCATGGGGGCAATCCCTAGCCTGATCCTGGAGGGAAGGGCCGTTCCTCTCCAGACTGCCGCTCGTTATTTGCATGCATGTTCCACAAATTGAAGTGCAAAGTTTCCGAATGCGAAACAATGTGAGCCCCTCCCTCCACTCCCCCCCCCCCCCCCCCCCCCCCCCCCCCCCCCCCCCCCCCCCCAGGAGGAGAGAAACACAGAGGTGGCGAACAGTATGTAAAACATTGCCAGCAAATGGTTTGTTGTTCCAAAAAACTTTGATTCGAATTCAGATTGTGTGCAGAACAAGGCAGAAAGGGCTGCGATGGGATGGGGATTGGGTTGAGTGGGAGCTTGGATTGCGGTGTCTGTAATTTCGTAAAGAGAATCGTGCTTAGAGGTAATCACATCTCCTGCAACTGCCTCCCACTCCTGGGACGAAATCAGAGACTCTGAGTAGTTGGAGCTGTTCCAATCTAATCTGACTGCCTGAAGCAGCAAACTTAATTTGCTTAAAGACTCTTTGCATTTCCACAAAGGCCCCTAATCGAAAGCCACTGCTGCGTAACCAGGCAAAGGACTCCACAGCCCACAGCCAACACACAGCCCTGAGTGGAGTAGAGTGGAGTAGAGTGGAGGAACACGGCAGTAGTTTCGGCGACTGCACATAAAAATATTTTGTGCGCCATAAAAATCAGCTTTTCAATAAAAATACAACTTGTAACCACAATGGCGACGGCGGCGGCGACGGCGACAGCACTTGGGTTGGGGGAATGGGGGATCCAATTGGCCAGCAATAAAACTTTGTCTTTGTCCGCGGCTTGGCTCTGCCTGTCCCTGCCCCTGCCCCTGTCCTGAGGAATGCCCCACGGGCTCTCGACTCTCCAAGAAGCTAAGGAAAATAAGTAAAATTTGTTTGGCCAAGAAAGAAGCAGGAAGGGAAAAGACTTCCTTCCGTTAGCGACACATTTTCGTAAACCTAGAAAATGTCATTTCAAGTGCGGTGCTCGTCTCCATCAACGTGAAGACAGACAACTTTATTACAGTTTAATTTTCTGGGATCCTGAGATGAAAATCTTTAATGACAGGAGGAGGTGGAAGGATGGAGGCAGCATCTATGCCGATTTTTGGACTTCTGTTTGCTGTATCCTTTCTTCAAAAAGGAAATCCTCGAGTCGGACACTGGAGGCAACTTTTGGGCAAAGTTCTCGCCAGTGTCACAGAAGCGCACAGAAATATTAAGAGTTTATATATTTATTTAGTGGATCCCATAATGAAGCATCTTCAGCCAGGCTATCCCATTCCCTGCTTAGTCCTTGTATCAAATTAAGTCGAGCGTGAATGTGGGCCAACAGGATCCCACCATCCTGCGAATCCGAAGAAAGGAAAAACAAAAAAATTTATAAAGAGTATGGGGTATGGGTATGGGTTACAATCTTTCTGCCGCTCCTCGACTTAATAAGGAAGCCCGCCAAGCCCAAGCCAAGCAATTTGCCTTCCCAGGAAGGGTGCAGGACCAGGAATTTAAAGGGATAATATTGAACAAATTGCGCTACATCGCAGAGCAGCAGCAGCGAAGATGAAGAAAAATGTAGGAATGGGGATACGCAATATTTGAGAATATTTTTCCAAGCAAATGCCTTGTTGCCTTGTTGCCTTGTTGCTTGTGCCTCGTCGCCTCGATACAGCATACTCGTAGGAGGCCATCCTAGGAGGCCTTTCTGGAGCCGGTCTAGACCGAGGGCCCTTATCCTGACAATATGGTAATTCACCTTGGAATAATTTAATGTCATTGCAACAGCGACAACGGGGCACTCAAAGTCGCGACAATCAAAAAGTGGCAAAAACCCGGAAAATGCTCGTAGAGTTGAATAATTCATACCCTTTGCATCTGGCTGCTGGCTTATTAGCGAGCAGGGAATACAAGTGCAAGTCGAGAGTCCATTATCCCACATTGTAATCAGCCGAAAGGTAGGCTCTGCCTCCACATAGATGAAGTACCCGTAATATTGTGGAGCGGCATATGACAGGCACCAGGGTTTCCGCGAGAAAACTGCAGGCACTTCGGGTGCCAGCGAAATTTATACATTTTTGTTTGGGGTCTCATGGGTCGCAGAAAAAATGATGTAGAAACAGTGTCTGCTCATTAATGCCATTTGGAAAAGGTCCGAGCCGTGTCAAACCCTTCTCCGACACTGGAAGAGTCCCTATCTGGACTTCCAGCATCCGTTCAAATTAATGCTGCCCGATTCTGCCAAGATAATCTGCCTCAAATCTGCTTCTGCCTGCCCCACAAAAACGTGCAACTTCTGCTAGCGGCTAATGTAATTTTTCGCGGCCAGTTAGGCAAATACTCAGAGAAGAGAAGAGAAGCGAAGAGAGGCTTGCCGCAGACAGAATTTATGCTTATTAAAAGGACTCCACGACGGCAGACGCTGCCTAGCCACTTCTCCTGTGTCCTGCGTCCTGTGTCCTGTGTCCTGTCTCCGGTCTATCCCCTCCTTTTGGGAATAAACTTATGAACTTTTACGAGCACGGCCGTGACTCAGATCTGACTCTCCATGAAGTGAAATGATGCCTTCCCTCCCACCAGAATTGTATTTGTTTCAACGAGATGTCAAACGAAACGTTTCGTCCTCATCCGGATTTGCACATGTCACGCCATCGACAGCACCATCGACAGCGCCTTCGACAGGTCGGACTACCTTAACCGAAAGTTATGTAAGTGTCTCCGCATGCCACCCAGCAACAGCATACAGCAACAGCATTCAACATTCCGCATTCCAAGCGTCGTGTGTGATGCTGAAAATTGTTTCTCTTCTGTTTCCCACAGAGCTCTGGGTCTCTGGGTCTCGGCTCCTGCTGGCTGGATGGGGTCTTGCCTACTTATCGGCGTCTGCTCCTGCAGCCATGTCAAAAGTCACTCACAAGTTAATTTCGTTGGTCCTCGTGGCTCGTGGCGCACCGGGTGTGTCGGGTGCACAGATGTCTCTTTGAGGGCGAGTGTATCCATTGCTTGTTTCGGATGCGGATGCGGATGGCGATACGGGTGGGGATGGCGCCTTTAAAGGGGGGCACTGCTGCTGTGTCGCTTTAACATCGCGCTAATGGGATTCGGGGGGCGGCTAGAATTTTCGGCGGGGTGGCATAAAGCGGGCATTTATTGAATACTCGTGCTGCATATTCATGAGAGTGCTTGGCGCCCCATTTCGAGCACTTTCCAGTTGATTTGCATATTAATTCGAAGGATCCCGCAATAGACAGCGTGGAGTCGGGGCTTGGGGGTTTGGGGTTTCAGGGGGGGGAGAAAACTTGTCGAAATTAGTCGTAATTTCATAACGACTGCTCGCTGTGTAATGTACGGCCATAAACTTCCGTTCTGGTCGCCATTGACGACTTCCGTCCTCAGACAACCTTTAGAGCAGCTAATTTATATTGCAATTTAGTCCATTATTAATTCAATTATGCGGTTGTAAGCCCCGCAGAATGCTCGATAATTTATGCTACACTCCCACAACAAATCCTCCTAATTTGCATATCACACAGACACCACACCACACCGCAGTGCAGTGTGGAGTGAACATGCACATTGTGCCTCATTATGGTGCACACCTTTTGTTATTTCCGCATTTTGTGGCCTGTGTTTGCAGGTCAATAGATTTTAATTGATTTCCAACTCGTCAATGGCAATGCAGCCACAAAGGAAAACAGTTTATCGAGCAAACTTAATGGAGATTTAATGCCATAGTCCGTGGTCCTAATCAGGCAAACCCCCAGAGCCCAAGCCCCTCCTGTGGCCAATTGCCTGGTGAGTGGTGGCCAAGGACCGCCCTCTGTGCCGTCTATTTAGCCTTTGTGCTGCCCACAAATATCCATTGTAATTATAATAAATGTAGAATGTTCGACGAGAACACGACTCCTGCTTTGTATGCCACAAGGATGCGAATTTCAATTTCACACCTCGTTGGACTGGCCTGTCCTGTCCCGGCCTGGCCTGGCCTGGAAAAATGCAAAACTTGCCTAGCACTTGGCAGAAGAAGACATCATCCAATGTGTCAGCCTTGGATGGGTGTGGGTGTGGGTGTCGGTGTGGGCGTGTTTCCGAAGGCTTTCGAGGGTGCACGAATACATCAACTTTTGGCAGCTTGTTGCCTTTTCCCTTGACAAAAGTTTGAGTTGTTTTGCCGCCTTGATTTTTAGATATGGATCAAAAATGCGTATGAAAAATGTTCCTCGGGCATTAAATATGCAAATGCCTGCCGGGTCGAAGGCCTCTCTTTTCTTGCAGGGATTTGGGAGACTTCAAGTCAATACATTATCGGGGCCCGGCCACCGTGACCTTGTCTACCTGCCAAGGTGGAGCGCCTTTCTACAATATAATATTTCAATTATTTGTGTGCGCAAACAGCACCACCGCAAGGGCAGGAGAGGGCAGCAATGGCAATGGATATCCAATGGCAAAGTTAAAATTTAAATTGCACCGAAATCTGAGTAGACCCAGAAACGAATTCCAAATATGTTATATAAGCCCACCGACGTGTGTGGGGGCTTGATGTACCGCTTGATGTATGACATGGGTGTGTGCTAGTTTGACAGCCCCCCACGACCACGGCCCCTGCCGGTGTCCTTGGGAACACTCCTACAATCCCCAATACGCTGGGCAGGGGCTCAACTTTCCACTGTTCGGCTTGTGTGCTTTGTGTTGCTTTGAAATTAAACGATTTAATTGCATTTAAATTGAATAAAATACGCGTGCGAAAAGTTTTACATTTTACGCATTCATAGGCGCGCGCACACAGAGTCCTGGGCCTAGACTGGGCCTGGACCTCAAATCAAATCACTCAACTCAAGCGAATGCCAGCAGCCAAAGGGATAAAAGTGCCCCAGGACGAGAGTATACTATGGCAGGATGGCAGGATGGCAGGATGGCAGGACGGCACGATGGATGGGTAGATGGATGGATGGCTGAATGGATGGATGGGTGCGCTTCCCATTTTCCACTAATTTCGTCTTTGTTTGCGGTTTGCGTTTGCGTTTGCTTTTGCTTTTTTGTCGGGCAATGTTCGAGCAGCACAAAAAAGTTTTAATTGACTGTTGCGAAGGCACACCACGACTTGTAAATTTCCTGAGTTTTCCTTTGCCCTCTCCGCCAATCTGCCCCTCACCTGTAATCAGGCATGGGAGGACCCTTTTTCAGGGTCTGTCCGTCTGTCTCTGCGTCTGTCGTTGTTTGTTGTTGTTATTTCAACGGATTTTCGCTTTTTAATTTATTTATTTTGAGGCGATCTCTTCCAGGGCAGGTGTACTCGCTGGCACACGTCAAAAGAGCAAGCACGGAGGGGGGGGGGGCAGGGTGGGGGCCAAAAAAAGATAAATGTGATTAAGGCCAACTTGTAGCTAAATTGGCTTAAATATTTGCCAGCCACATTTCCCCTCTTGAGACGGGTTTTGGGCAGAAGAGCCATTTCACTGATTGCCGGAGCCCTAATTTAATGCCGGCTTTAATTCGATTTAAGGCGCCACAAATGGAAGGGCAGAAGTGGGTGGCATTTGGCTTTGCAACACGCTGAATGACACCTGAGAATGTGCAGTGGCAGGGGTGCACACAGGAGTGTCTTTGTGTGTTTGTGTGTTTGTGGATGCACCTGTCAAGAAGGCACCTGAATTAATCACGCAACCGTGCATCCCAACCCCCCTGCTGCCCCTCCTGCCGTTGCTAGGATTGTTGCTGCCTCCTGCCTGCTGCTGCTATTGACTGCCTGTCTGACCAATTATGGTGCAATTAACACACTTGATTGCTTGAAATCTCTGACTCGTTTAACGTTAACTGCTTCTGCTGCTGCTGCTGCTGCTGCCTGCTGCCTGCGTTTTTCCGCAACAGCCTTATATCCTCTTATCCTTTTCACGTGCACTCGTGTGTGTGTGTGTGTGTGTGTGTGTGTGTGTGTGTGTGTGTGTGCTTCTCCCTCTCTCCGTCTCTTGGTTTTTCAACAGCTCAAAGGCCTGCCCCGACCACGGTTGCGTATACTTGATGTGGCAGGCAGCGTCCAGGCTCTAGGCCAAAGCCTGCTACTGCCATAACATTGGCTAAAACAACTCGGCCGTAAAGTCACTTGGCCCCAGGGCCAAAGGTGGGTGCGTACAAAAATAGCCCTGGACGAGGAGCTATCTTTGGGATTTGCAGGTGAGAAATCAAGTGGCAGTGGGAGGGGAGCTTGTATGTGGAAATGGATACGGACTGGAAATGGAAACGGATAGGAGGACGGCAATTTGAATATGGAATCGAATCGATTTGAATTGAATTTAATTTCTGTTATGAGCAGAATCGTGCGAACAAGAACACCCACAATAAAATCGTTGCCAGAATAAATATTTTACATTATAAATATTTGCATAGCATCTCTTTTGGGGCACAAAACGATCCCCGAGTGCCTGCCTAATGGCGTGCGTTTGAAAGATACACAAATTTCATTCCCGAAATAAATTTAAGCCCGGCGAACGCCACGAAGCGTGCTGTTTGGCATCGCGCAAGATAAACACTCGAATTAAAGCGAATGTCGTATTCGATTCTGGTTAAATGTAAGCTCATTCGATTGCTTTACGGCTCAGCAAAGACCGAGGAAGGAGGCAGACTCAATCAATAGGCCAGAACTGTCCCATGGCCAACGGGCCATGATTGTGTTTACTGTCACTTGGCGTCTAATTTGATTGAATGTCCACGAGTATCCTGTCCGCTTTTGGGGGACACCGAGCCAACAACAAAGTATGGCAGTAAATATGAGTGGCTACAACAGCGACAGCAACCAACGCCACAAGTTGCACACGTTTAAATAATTTATCAAAGTAAAAATCCGTAAAAGGGCCCAGGCGGCTGTCTTATGTACATACTGTACATAATGTACGAACTGCCCCTCTCTGCGTGATGAACGAGCTGGGACCCCGTCGAACAGTCCCTCGACCACACTCCCCAATAAAACGGAACCGCCACAGAGGGACGATAGACGGTAGACGGTCCTCGGTGCTGCTCGCCTTATTATGTTGACATTCTATTCCGTTTCGTTCTTGTCTGTGGAGGAGGCGTTTTGTATAATTGATTAGGTTTGGCTGCGCCAATAAAGCTCTCACTCACTTAACATACGAGTGTCGTACCCCTCTCCCCAGTGGGTCATTCAATGCCACTATCCTTGCACGGGTGGGTCCGTGTGTCGGATCTAAACAATAATTTATGCCCTGTTTACAAGGACATTAATCCTTATTGGAATTGAAAAGAACATACACACACACACGCACTAGTATGTGTATTGACAGGCCACTTCCTCGTCTGTCTTGCCGATAGTTGTAGACGTTGAATGAATGGAGGGCCAATTACACACGGGCTCATTTGATAATTGTCCAAGATTACATACCCATACAGTACGGTGTAGCCCACAGCTTAAGCTCGGATTTGAGCAGCAAATTGGCTCCTTTGTCGGCGGCTGATTCATTTATCATAATTTGCATTTGTGCAGATGGTAGCCGAGGCGCCAAGGGCGAGGCTGCTGCTGTGGCCACCAGGGGAAACCTGCAGACAATCTTCGGCTTGCTGCCAGCTGAGAAGCAGCCTCCCGGAGCCAGTCAAGTGTTGAGCCTAAGACATAATTTATCAGCTGAACGATTTGATTTATATGGTTAGACATGGCATGGCATCGCATGGCATGCGTCACGTCAGGGCGGAGAGTATCTCATACCCGTACCCGTGCCCGTACCCGTACTCGTACTCGTACTCGCACTTGTACTGTTTCTGTTTTCATTATTATGTTATGTGCTGTGGCTGTGCCTGTGGCTGTGGCTCTGCCTGCCATTTGTGGAGCACTTGCTGGCTGATGAAAATGGAAAGTATTTTGCAGGCAAAAAGAAAAGAAATTGCGGCCCACAGAGATGTTAATGTTAACATGCATGCCTAAGCATACAAATTATGGCCACATACTAACATAACGCACGCTTAGTGGCTTGTACTTGTGCACAAAGCACGAGTAGTGGTAGCAGAGTACGCGTAGTGGTAGTACCTGTCAGTGGTAGACCTCTATGCGGTCTCTGGTGGTGTGAACAACCTCAGTAATGATCCGATCATTCATCCATCTCTTTTCATTTCTCTCTCTGTGGCTCCTTCTCTGGGCGGGTAATTAGTTGCCAGGCCAAACAATTTACGACAAGGAAAGTAACTTTGTTTGTTGTCCAATCTGTACGGCATTATTGCTGAAGGCTTAACCCCATTAGCTTGAATTGGCGCACTTGCCAATCAGCTCAGGCGATCAAAAGAAACAGAAACAGAAACAGAAACAGGTAGACAAGGGCCACCGAGAGCAGTCAGCACAACTTTCTGCGAAGAACAGCAAAGCGAAAACTTTTACCCGAACAAAAGTCCCAGACAATGTAAACTCATTCACGAATGCTGCTGTCTCTGAGAGAGCATCTCTCTGCATCTCCGAGACGTGCCAGTCTTTGCCCGTTTTGGCCATGGTTTTTAGTACCTTTTAGCTCCAAACCAGTTTCTCCTCCAGCAGGCAGCAGGCAGCAGCAGCAGCAGCCGATGCAAAGCCCAGCTAGGCTTTTGGCCAGCTTCAGTTGTGTTGCGGCGCTCAAATGGAGAGGACCAGCTAGATCAGAGACCAGAGCCCCGAGACCAGAGCCCCGAGACCAGAGCCCCGAGACCAGAGCCCCGAGACCAGAGAGCTGAAGTACTAGAAACCCCAACCGCGATCCAAGCCGATTCCGATTCCGATTCCGACCGCTGACCGGCAGCGGAGAACGCAATAAGCTGCGAAACTGTAACCGCCGCTGCGCATGCGCAGAGACGGAGCTTGTACCGATCTACGGGAACGAGTGCGAGTGCGAGTACGAGTGCGAGTTCGAGTGCGAGTACGAGCTACGAGTACTTGCGGTTGTGCTGTGGCGCTGTGGTGGCAGCTCGGGCTTAATTATTGCCCTCCCTCCCAGCAGCACCTAAAAGTTTAGTTGTTTGTCTGCATTCTCCGTTCTCCATTCTCGTGTGAGTGCCAGTGCCAGAGCCAGAGGCAGAGGCAGTGCCAGTGCCAGTGTGTACCGGAGTGTGTGTCTCTGTGGTGTAACGCTTTTCCATCTCCCTGCTCTGGGAAAACATTCTGGCCCGCGTTAGCGCTTTCTTTTTGTGTATAACAAAATAACAAAAGAGAACTGGCCAAAAACAAATGTAAACAAGGCTTGTGCCGCGGAGAGTCCGGAGACTTGTGCAATCCGAACGACAAACAAAAGATTCAAGCAGCCCCAAAAGTTTCCCAGCAGAAGTGCAATTTTACCAGCAGCAGCAGCAGCAGCCAAACAAAAAGAAAATGTAAGCCAAGAGTCAAAAGTGTAAATCAAAATATGAAGAAACAGGTTACAAGAAGAGGGAAAAAACCCCGAGAGATAGATGTGTGATTAACATATTTCCCATCAAAAACGTTGGATCGTTTATACGTATAACGTGTTTGTGTGTGTGTGTGAAACAAGAAGTGGATCCCATTCGATCCGCAGTCCTCTGTCCCCAATGTAGCAACAAGACCTTGAAGCTGTCTTCGATATCGAATCGCATCGCATCGCATCGTATCGCATAAATCGCATCGCGTATGCAAGACAAGTGAAAAATAAAGGCATTTTTTGGGGGAGATTTTGAAATTCCGCGCAGTTCGTTTTATGGACAATATAAATTTACATACATTAACATAGGCATACATATGTGTATGCATAGGTACATATGTGTATCTCTGGGATCTCTGGGCAAACACTGGGCGCAGCACAGACCACAGACCAAAATGCCTTTCTCGACTGCCCATGGACCACAGAGTAAATAGCACAAATAACGCCGAACCACCACGAATAATGCAAATCAAATAGAAATGAGTAAAAGCTTTTTTAGTGTCAGTGCGCCAGAGACATGCCAACACCAGAGCCCCGCAACAATATCCACTCCACCGTACGATTACGAGCGCGAGTGCGAGTTCGAGTGTTAGTCCCGTCCCCCCTCATTCTCAAGCAACGGGACTGCCAGAGCTGCGATATCTAGAATAAAGAGAAAGATACACCAAGAAAGAGGCAAAAAGAATCCACAGCCCCAGCCACAGAAGAAAACCCAGACCAACACGAAGACGAAGACGAAGACGTGCGCATGCGCTGCCTTCACAAAGTGCTTCTCGAGTAGAAGTAGATGCCATATTGGGGATGCGAGTAAGCCAGTAATGGATAGGCCATTGAGTGGCCAATTATCATGCTAACAATTACAGATATCTGCCAGTTTCGAGATACGACAGTCTCAAGGTTCTACACAAAGCCAACATGCCCCAAAAAATGTCGCTGCCAGCGGCCGTATCTGACTGGTATTAGCTTTTATGATTATATGTTAGCATTCTTTCGTTCGATTGGACCTTGGCTCCACGTTTGTCATGTTCCCTCTGTTCTCAGTGTTTTCTGTGTGTTTCTGTGTGTTCCAAAACCCTCGCAGTATGCAAATCAAATGTTCTAGCTTTCGGATAAAAGAGGAAATGACCAAATACGATCGTCGTGTGAGCGTGGCAGCTGCTGGCCAACAGATCAGATCTCAAGCAGAAACAAGTTTCACTCTCATCACCAATTACCAGCGCAGGAGAAACACCATAATACCATTCTTCAATTCAATTCCAATTTCAATTCCAATTGCAGCCGAAATGAAAACGTGGAAACAGCTGCCAAACGAGGGGCGGCGGCTCCTCCTCTTGCTGCTTTGTTGTCTCTCCCACTTGACCCACCGCAGCGAGGCCTGGCGGCCATGTCCGGAGCTCAGTCCCGCCCTGCGTCTGCCATGCAGGTGAGTAGCCATAGCCATGCCCGTAGCCGTAGCCATAGCGAAATCAACGACAGCGACAGTCAGTTTCCGCTTGTGGAAACCGCGTATTATTTTAATATCAGTAAATTGCTGCGAACTGTCGCTGATTCGCGCTGGCTTTGTTTGTTGTTAATCACCACCGACCATCGACCATCGACCATCGACTGGCGACAATTACAGGTGCAATGTAGTGCCGTTTGCAGCGACCGGGCAGCTCGGAGCCGTGGCCATGGACTGCGATCGCGTTGTCTTCCATGGCGATGCCCCACAGCTGCCGTACGGAGCCCCCATTGTGGCATATACGCAACGCTACAGCGGCCAACAGGTTCTGCCAGCCCAGGTAAGGAAGCGCCTTGGGAGTACGTTGCACTCTTACATTACGAGTATCTCTCGCGCACAGACATTTGGCCAGCTGAAGTTGACCATCGAGGAGCTGGATCTGTCCAACAACCTGATCAGGCGTATACCCGAAAAAGCCTTTGATGGCCTCAAGGATTCCCTAAACGAGCTGCGGCTGGCCAACAATTTGCTGGGCGACAACCTCAATCCCATTTTCTCCACGGCCGAGTTGCACGTGCTGAAGAACCTGAGGGTCTTGGACTTGTCGGGCAACAAGATCAAACTGATCGAGGAGGGTCTCCTGAAGGGCTGTTCGGACCTAAAGGAGTTCTATGTGGATCGCAACAGCCTCACGGCGGTGCCCACAAACTCCCTGAACGGTCCCAGTGGCCTGCGTCACCTGTCCCTGCGTCAGAATTTGATTGGTAATAGAGGGATATGTTGCAGATCCTCTCTGGACTCTATACTAACGGTTACTCTTTAGGGGCGCTGCTGCCGGACTCCTTCAACGCCCAACGGCAGCTGGAGATCATTGATCTGCGCCACAACATCCTTCGCAGCATCGACAGTCTGGCCTTCAAGGGCCTGCAGCGGATACGGGAAATCAAGCTGGCAGGCAACCGCATCACCCACCTGAACAGCGACGTCTTTGAAAAGCTGCAGACGCTGCAGAAGCTGGATCTGTCCGAGAACTTTTTCGGCCAGTTTCCCACCGTGGCCCTGGCAGCAGTACCCGGACTGAAGTTCCTGAATGTCTCCTCAAACATGCTTCAGGTAAGCTAACACGATTCCCGTCCCACCCACACCATCTGACTGGCTTCCACGGACGTAGCAACTGGACTACACCCACATGCAGGTGGTGAGGACCTTGGAGACCTTGGACATGAGTCGCAACAGCATAACCAGCCTTACACCTGGCACCTTCAAGGACATGAACGCTCTCAAGTATCTGGATCTCAGCTTGAATTCCCTGAGAACGGTAGGACACTCTTCGGAGTTGGAGATGGACACCTTTTGAGCACATATTCCCATTACAGATTGAAGATGATGCCCTGGAGGGGTTGGAGAGCCTCCAGACCCTCATCATCAAGGACAACAACATTCTACTGGTGCCGGGCAGCGCTCTGGGGCGCCTGCCCCAGCTCACGTCTCTCCAGCTGGACTTCAATCGAGTGGCCGCCCTCTCGGCGGAGATCTTGGGGTCTCTTCAGGCGGGCGACATCACCAGCCTGTCGCTGTCGAGGAACGTCATTCGGGAACTGCCCCCCGGCAGCTTCCAGATGTTCAGCAGCCTGCACACCCTGGACCTTGCAGGCAACTCCCTGGCGGTCGTCAATGCGGACACATTTGCTGGACTGGAGGGCACACTGATGGCCCTGAAGCTGTCGCAGAATCGGCTCACGGGCCTCGGAGGGACGCCCTGGGAGCTGCCAGAGCTGCGATCCCTCGACCTGAGTGGAAACAGTCTGACAGAAATTCCGATCAGCATTTTTGACGAGCTGGAGAATCTGCAGTCCCTGAACATAAGCGGCAACCACTTGGCCGCCCTCACGGGAGCTCTGTTCAAGCCGCTCGCTCGACTGCAGGTCATCGATCTGAGTCGCTGCAACATCCGCCAGTTGAGCGGCGACCTGCTGGCTGGACTGCAGGACCTCAAGCACATCCACATCAACGACAATCAGCTGAAGGAGCTGCAGGACGGGACTTTCGTGAACCTGTGGAACATCAGCTCGATTGATCTGTCCAACAACCGCATCGAGTCCATCCGCACGGGGGCCTTCGTGAATGTGATGAAGCTGAAGAGACTGAATCTGCAGGGGAACCAGCTGTCGGCCTTCAAGGGCGAGTACTTCAACACGGGCACCGGCATCGAAGAGCTGGACATATCGAACAACCAGCTGAGCTACCTGTTCCCCTCCTCCTTCCGCATTCATCCCCGGCTGCGGGAGATCCGGGCGGCCCACAACAAGTTCTCGTTCTTCCCCGCGGAGCTGATCTCTTCGCTGCAGTACTTGGAGCAGATTGATCTGTCGCACAACCAGCTGAAGACGATCGAGGAGCTCGACTTTGCCCGTCTGCCGCGTCTGCGTGTCCTGCTGGTGGCCCACAACCAGCTGGACATGGTCAGCGAGATGGCCTTCCACAACTCCACGCAGCTGCAGGTCCTGGATCTGGCCTACAACAGCCTGGATCGCGTCGGCGAGCGCACCTTCGAGGGCCTGGTGCGTCTGGAGCAGCTCAACCTCGAGGGCAACCGCCTGTCGGAGCTGTCCGACGGCGTCTTTGAGCGCACCAAGCTGCAGATGCTCGAAAACATTAACCTGGCCCACAACCGCTTCGAGTACGCTCCCCTCAATGCCCTGCAGCGGCAGTTCTTCTTTGTATCCTCGGTCGACCTGAGCCACAATCGGATCAAGGAGCTGCCAGGGGACGACAGCATCATGGTGAACATCAAGCGCATCGACCTCTCGTTCAACCCACTCTCCGCCCAGGCCGTGCACAACGTCCTCAACGAGCCGAAGACAGTCCGCGAGCTGAGTCTGGCCGGGACAGGGATCGAGCAGTTGGACCTACTGGAGACTCCCTTCCTGCAGTTCCTGAACCTCTCGCACAACAAGCTGCGCCACGTGAAGCCGGACGTGTTCCAGCGAGTCACACTGCTGGAGACATTGGATCTTTCCGGCAACCAGCTGCAGACCCTGGACGAACTCTCGCAGGCCTGGCCTCAGCTGCAAGTGCTCCAGGAGCTGGACGTTTCCAACAACAGCTTTGAGATAATTTCGCAGGCCAACTTTGGGCAGCTGGAGATGCTGCGATCGCTGCGTCTGAGCCACCTGCCGCAGTGCAGCAGAATCGAGAAGAACGCCTTCAAGCAGCTGCCGAACCTGGTCCATCTGGAGGCGTACGATCTGCCCCTGTTGGGCTACCTCGACCTGCAGGGCATCCTCGAGCTGCTGCCCGGCCTGGAGACGCTGGACATCGAGGTGAAGGACTCGAGCATAGGCAGCGAGCAGATCCAGCCCCTGAAGCATCCGCGCCTGAGCAGCCTCGGCATTCGCGGGGAGCGCCTGAAGTCCATATCCTCGGGCACCCTGGCAGGCCTCAAGAGCAGCGAGCTGATGATCAAACTGGTGAACACCTCTCTCAGTGCCCTGCCGCCGGCGCTGCTCTTCCCCGTTCCGCGCTCCTCGCAGCTCAACCTGAACGTTGAGGGCTCCCAGATTACGGTACTGGTGCCGCAGTTCCTCAATGCTCTGGAGGATCGCCGTGCCAGTCTGCAGCTGCAGGGTCTGGCCAGCAATCCCATCGTGTGCGACTGCAACGCCCGGGCTCTGCGGCGCTGGCTGCCCAACTCGGAGATGCCCGATGTGACCTGCCAGGCGCCGGCCTTCCTGGCCAACCGAAAGCTCATCGAAGTGGGCGACGATGAACTGACCTGCGACGCCCGCCGCATGACTTCCTCCACATTCCGACCCACCATCACAGTGCCACCTCTGCACAAGTCGTCCAGCCAGCTGGTGACCCGGAGCAGCTCCACGACCGAGGAACCCCTGATCATATGGAGCCTGGAGCCCACCCAGCCGCCCAGCCTGAAGAAGATCAAGACGAAGGCTCCGCTGATGAAGGCCCAGTCGCCGATCATCAGCAACGACGACACGCTTATCATTGGCATCGTCGGTGGCGTGGTGGCTTTCATAGCCATCCTGATCATCATCATATGCATCATTCGGCTGCGCATGAGCAACGCCGAGTACCAGCAGAGCACGGCCATGATCGGCATTCCCTCCGGCATGCACATGGGTGCCCACAACGCGGCCTACAACTACAAGAATGCAGCTGGTGCCGCTCTCTACGCGGTTCCGCCGTACCAGGCCAGCTACGCCACTCTGCCCCACAAAGCGGCCTCCATTCACCAGTCCACACAGAATCTGACTCAGCGCCAGCAGCAGCAGCAGCAACAGCAACAGCAGCAGCAACAGGCGGCTGCTGCAGCCGCCGCCTACTCAACCATGTCCCGCATGTCATACTTCAGTGGAGCGGGTGCGGGAGGGGGAGTCCCTGGGAGTGCCGATGGGGCAGAAAGCCTGACGCAGCATCAGCACCAACATCAACACCAGCCCTATATCATATACTCGGATGACAAGGCCTACAGATAAACTTGACTCTTACTTGACTTCTTTCCCCACAGACAGTCCAGTCACACATCCCCATCCCCATCCATATCTACATCTATTTCAGTCTCAGTTAGTCAGTCAGCCGCATCGCAGTGGCTGCCCCCAAAAACAGGTTCTACATTCTCAGCCTTCGTTGTACATAGACTTAATGCTACATTCTAACTGTAACCCTAACTGTATCGTATCTATATTTAACCATACTATACTCGTACCATACCATAATTAAGCGCAGGCAAATCGCAGGCAAATGCGAGGCGTAATAAACAAATTGTAGTATAATGAACAGAGTGCAGCTTTTCTTCTCTTCTGAATCGGAGGAACGCGTCTGTTTTGTTCACAAATAAAAGCACATTTCAGTTTGTTTTTGAGCGTGGTTTATAATACAGTAAATATCTCTCATTCAAGAGATAACTTCTTTTATAAAAATGTACATGTGTATAAATTTGTAAGTATGTATATGTATATGTATATATATATATATATGTATGCAACTTCAAGATCGCCATTTCACAGTCTTTGTCTTTTTTTCCATTTTCCATCTACTATTCCAACAATAGCATCAACCATCAGCCATCAGCTAGCAGTTATTCCTTAATCCTTAATACAAAAAGTTAATGATCGACTAATTTTGTGTTTAAATGCACATTATAACTGAGTAGCAACACGATTTGAGAACCAGAAAAAACATTGGATTGGTAAGAGAGCAGTAGGAAACGCTCCTTTAAATCCGAGATAAACAATAACATGCATTCTTCAATTCGGGTCGTTATGCCATTGGAGAGTAAGAGGTATACAGACGGTAATTACGGCGACGGTAGTAGATCATCAGGCCATAACTGGCGCACAGAAGAACGGTAATGATGAATATGAGTATAGCTGTCGCCGCACCCAAGTTGGCCTCCTCATAGGTCATCATCATGGTTGAACGCTTGCATTCACTCTCCCAGTTCTTTGGAAGAACGTCTTGGTAGAGATTGACTAGAGTTTTCAGTGGGCAAGACAAGCCACAGCCGGGTATGTCCAGGGGCAGAGGCTCCGCAGTGGTGTTCTTATAGAACACAGACACCAACGGAGTGTTGCTATCATCCACGCGCATCTCCAGCATAATGCATGCGGCGTACGGAGGACTGTGCAACTCAAATAGCTTCAGGGCATTCAAAATATTGGCAATCGTTGTGTCATGGGCACTGTAGATCCACACCGAACGATCAGGCGTCAATTGACTGTTGAATTTTTTATCAAACCGCTCGAAGATATCCTTTAGCAAGGGGCCCGCCTTTAATCTCGCCAGACTGCGCGTGTACGTGCCAATTGAGAAGGCAAAATTTGACACGTAGGTGAGGTCCGCTCTGCCATAGACCTTTTCCGTCCACACGGGCAGTGTCATGGCGTAAAGTTTCTCAATAAACAACGTGTTATTCAAGTACTGAGCCTCTATAAAGGACTTGACGAGGCGTCCGCTATTTTGGCTCAAGTAGGAGAAAAGCTCGCGGTATCGTTCGTTCAGAGCCTGGAACTCTGATGAGGCCTCCAGCGTGGCCAACTCATAATCGTAGGCTGGACATGACGCCTTCATGGCCAGTATGGAATCGTCCTTCTCGGGAATGGTGTGCACAGGTATAGGCTGCCAATCTATGCGGGGATTCCATATATCATTGCCTTGAGGCTCGTACAGTCCAGAAAGAGCTGATTGCGCACTCATCAAGGCACGATCTACGTCAGTGGACTGAACAAAGATGTCCTCGTTCGTATATCTGGAGCTCAACAATGATTGGTATCGATTTCGCAGCCATTTGCCCAGCTCGTAGTGCTGTTCCTTTCCCCGCTGAAATACAGAAAACATCAACATTATTTCCATGTTTTTCAGCCTTGAGGCTACACTCACATTGGTTAACTGGCCCCAACCAGTGGGCCAAAACTTTATATTATTCCAGGGATCCGTCGGATATGGGTCCACTGGCGTTCGGTCTCCGTGTCGAAATATCTACGTTGCATACGTTTGATTTTCAAGCGAATCAAATAGGATAAATATGATAAAACAGAACAGAATTGCAACACCAACAACCCCACGATAAGACTTACCACATGCGCAAACTTTAACTGGCCTGGCAGCGTGGCCAACTGGTCGGGGGGCCGCGTCTCACCTTCGCTGCTACCATATGTTGGGATGTGGACGGCATTTCCTATGCCAAATGAGAGCACACATATCACGCCGATCACAATAAAGGCCTTGGCACAGCAGACAGGTTGAATTTGATTCCACATTTTCAATGCTAAGCTTGTCAGAAGCGTCCGACTCCAACTGCAGGAAAGTATATACATACATATGTGCATATAGAATGGAGGTTACGATTTAAGCCAACAGATGATGGCGGTTTTGGCTGTTGGACACAATCGGGGCGGGCGCTTACCTCAACCGCAGTGCTACCAGCTTTTGGAACTTGTCTTTTGTTTTAAATACTCCTGCAACTAATTGAGGTATAGGCAATCGACATTTCGATATTTCTTTGTTTTCTTTTTTTCTTTTGAACACCCAGTGCAACTTTACGGAAGTCGATACCGATAACGATAAGCGTTTACGAAAAAAAGAAGAACCCGGCAGCCCTGCCGTCTGTTCAAATTCAAAACAAGAGTAAATGGTATTTGTGATTGTATGGATTGACTCGTCGTATCTAGTTGCACATAATTTATATGATTATTTAAGTATTGCGGTAAATATTGTAACAATCTTAGCTACAGATAACAAATACATATACTGTTGATGTGGCCTTAAAAGTACTGCATCAGGGTGAATGAAAAAAAGGAAACTTAAATTAAATAAGGGTAATTCGGGTGAAGGCGCACGAGACAATGGAAAACAAAATTTGGCTATTACAATATTCATTTGAGTTGCCTAAGGGTTGCAAACGGTAGTAATTACTTTGCAGCTCTTCAAAATCTTCTATTTCCGCCCATATTATTTGGTCCAGGTCTGGGCCCGTTGAAGCTGTAGATGCGAATACACCATGTAATACGAAATATTTAATTATGATGGCCATACCAACCGGTTTCGATGCACTGTCCCTCCCCCACGGCCGCCTTCTTGCCTTCCTCCCAGCGGAGGAAACTCTGTTTGATATGCACTCTGATCGTGTCGATCTGCTCCTCCGGGCTTGTTGGAGGCGCCTCCTTGACGCTGTGGTCTATTGTGCTCATTGTTGGCTGCACCACGTCTAGCGTTAAATCCACCGCGGTCATTGTAGCTCCCACGTCTACCTTGCGGATCAGCACTTGGAGTAAAATATAATTAAAAACATAGTTAAGGGGACTCTTTTGACTCCTTGCAGGCCTACCCGTTCACTCCTGAACTATTGCGATTGCTGCTGCCATTGCGAAAGCGATTTTGCTGTACACCGAAGGTCATTTGCTGTTGCTCCACTGGCAAGGCGAAACCACGACGATCTTGTCTTACACTATGCGCTGGACCCACACCTGTGCCCCCCCTCGGATTGTTAAAGCTAGAGCTTCCAGCAAGAAAGTCATTGTTACTAGACGGACTATTTTTGATGTTCCTCCTGGGGCCAAGGGGCCCTTGGGAAGCTCCTCTATTGGCATTGCTAGATCCCGGCCCGTCATTATTATCCCTGTGTTGAAACCGGTTGCTGCTAAAGCGACCACCATCACCGTTTCTACCACCGCTACTAGCCCCTCCATTGCTTCCCACACTGAATTTGTTCCTATATCCTTGAGAGGACTCGTTCGAAGTCTGCTGGGGTGGTGGTCCCTTGCTGTATGGTGCATTCCGCTGCTGTCTAAAATTTGTCTCATTCCTTATGGGCCCAAACTGATTGCCATTCGAGTTGAATCCACCTTCATTGCCATATCTACCACCTCCGCTCCCACCACCATCGCGCCTGTTGTTGGATGCAGCTCCTTGACCTGTGCGAAAGATACTTTAAATTTGAAAATAATATACATATATCGGTACGACTGGGATGCTTACCTTCCAAGGATCTGCGTCCCGAGCCACCACCGACACTTGGCGGGACACGACTGCCGGCTCCATTTCTGCTTCTTTCTTTTGGCCTGCCTGCTTCAACCACAATTGAAACTCCTTTGAACAGTGTTCCATTGAGGGCCGCTATGGCTGCATCGGCCATGTCAGAAGTCTCTAAATGTACGAATCCACATCGATTCATAACATCTGCCTCAACGACAGCTCCATAGTTTGAAAAGAGGCGTCTGAGCTCGTCCGGTTTGCAGCCAGACGGCAGGCTGCCAACGAAGACTTTCGCAGTCTGCAGAGTGGATAAAACAACCTTTTTTATAATTTACCGATTCTGACCACATCTTCAGCTCTTACGTACAGACATATGTATGTATTTATTTTCTTTTCTTTTCTCTATGTCTTTTCGCGTTTTTCTTTTATTAATATAGAGATGGGCATCTTGTAAATTCTAGAGAATCCCAGTGTTATCGAACGAGCAAAAACCAACATATCGATGTGGGCGATAGTCGACTATCAGCCCCGCTTTTGTTTATAATTTCAATATTTATGTTTTTAACTTTCCAACTGAAATGTGGACGCCAGGCAATGGGGACAGTTTCGAAACTATGGATTACAGCAAGAGCGTAGTGACCATTATGCCGAGCGTGGAAATGCTGGTCTGCTTCTCACACGACATGATGCGCGCCAAAAAGGCTTGTTTACTGTACGCTGAAAAAATTGACTTCAAGGAGATGATGGTGAGCGGAGTGGATTCCATTTCGAACAGGCGTCCTAGATTTTAAAGATTGATATTTTCAGCAACTCCGTTTAGCCGAGAAAACTGATCAGCGTCACATGTATATTACGACTGTGGACAGTACATCCTTTCACGAGCTGAAGCAGGATCAATCCCTGAATGTGACCTTCGCCGGGTTCATGGACAATGTGGTACGCATGCTCAAAGACTGCCAGTTGGGTAAATTGGAGCTGCACCTGGCCTCTCGGGATCCAAACGGCTCCGACTTCCAGCTGCAGTTTGTGGAAATAAGATCGTTTAAGAACCTCATACACCTGTGTTTGCCCTGCCGATCTGCACCCTTAAACACGGTCCTTTACTACATAAATATCATGCTAGATGCCTCCTACAAGAAATGCTTTTTGCTGGAGCAGAGCGTTCAGCAGGCACAGCTAGAATTAAATTCCCAGCAGGCGCACATGGACAGAGTGGGGGCGGAAAACAAAAAACTAAGAGAGACATTGGCTGAGAATACGCACAGACTGGAGGAGAAACACGCTGCTGAGCTGCTCCAAATGCAGGAGAAAGTGGCCAAGGTGAACGAGCAGCGCAGCAACGAGCTGGAACGCAATCGCAGATCGATCTCCAGCATCCAGACACAGTTGGAGAAGGCAATCGCTGATAGATCCGACACACAGATAGCCCTAGAACAGGCCGACAAGCGCAACAAAGCATTAAGTGATGAGCTATCCAGCTGCAAGTCCCGCATGTGCAGCCTAAAAGAGCAAAACGATAAGCTCCATGCCGAAACAATCAGTGCCAAGAAGCACGAGCGCAAATTAGAGTACAAAATCGAAGACCTCAAGCAGCACACCGTTGAACTGCAGGAACACATTCAGCAGGGAAATAAGGAAAAGGCCAACATTGCCGCTGAGCTGGAAGCGGAAAAGAAGATTTTGCACACCAAGCGGCAAGCGCTGGAAATAGCATCCGAGGAGATTGCCAAGGCCAATCAGATAATCCTTAAGCAAAACCAGGAGATCCTTGGCCACAAAAAAACCATAGGCTGGCGCACAGAGGTGGCTCTCCAGCAGGAAAAGGCCATTAAGGAAAAGGAAACATTGTTGTCTCTACGCGAGAATGAGATTCGGCAAGCGCGTAAAACAATCAAAGAGCTACGCGAGGAAATCCCACAGCAACTGCAATCCATGCGACAGTTTGCCAACACCCTGGAGAAAAAGTACTCAAAACGTAAGTGATCTTGAAAGTTACACCGTTTGTTCCGTAATCATTCTCCTACTATTTACAGAGATACTCACACTGAAGGAACGTTTATCATCAACGTAAAGCGGAAAGGAGAACCGCCGCTAGGAATCATTAATATGCTTAGCGTTACTTATCGTTAATTTATTCTCATTCTTGATAGGTTTTTAATAAAATTTAGTTGTATTGTTTGGCTCTAGTCGTACTCGTCCTCGACACTAGTGCCGCCGGCCTGAGCTGCAGCCACGTTAACAGCCTGACTGATATCCTCGATCTGGTTCATCTTCAGCCTCTCGCGAATGAGCTCGGCAATGGCCTTCTGTGTGCGGCGCTCCAGGCGATCCAACTTTTTGCTGGCATCGCGCTTAAGGTCCCAGTCCGGCTTCCGTGGGGCCAAGTTGCTTATGTCTATCTCGTCGATTACCATAGGCTGTTGCAATAAATTCAGCTGCGTTTCAACGGCGGACTCGATGTTCCCCGTTGGCTCCTGCAAGAGAACTTCCCCGATGGTGTTTTCATTTTGTGGTTTGTAGCTGCGGAAAACTGGCCTGCAAATGTAACAAGTTTTCCGTTAAACAATGGTCCCATGTATGGCCATCTATACGATAATTACTTGGGCAACTTTTCATTTAGTTCGGACGAATCTGTGCCTTTGTTTTGGACTTGTTCCCGCAGTTTCTGCAATCGCTCCTTCCGCTTTAGCGACTCTTCCGTAAGCCTGCCCACGTTGTTATTGTCCATAGGTGCCAAAGTCTGTATCTTTAAAGAAAACGATACAGATTTTCTGTGGATCCCACTTCAGCTTCAAAACTCACTAGTCTGTAGGACAAACTCTATTTCATCTGCAATATATCTATTTTGTTATTTGTTATCTTCGCATTTGCACATAGCATTATCGCGTTTTTGAACACTGGCACAAATTCCGCGTTTTTTCCGCCATATCGATGTATCGATAAGACTGTACATGTATACATAGCATTGCGTTTACGTTTACCAGTGGAGAGGGGAGCTTGCCTTGCGTATAGTTTTTGTCTGAATTAAACAAATAAGGGATAAAATATTGTTAATTGATCCTGCCGCGCTGCCTTTGGACTCGCTACAGTGCTAAGGCGAACCACACGCCCACGGTGCAACGGAGATACGTGGATGCGAGCAAATAAACAAGCAGCAACGACGGATGCCCACAACAAATTGTGTTTGCAGCTGCCACAACTGTTTTGGAGTAACCAAAATAAATTGCCCAGAGCTAGTGCTGCCAGTGCGCACACCAATTTGAGACGCTAACGCGCTGCTTTTAGGTAACTCTTTGATTCTGCGGCTGTGGCTGTGGCTATTAAAAACCTGCCGCTGTATTTGCATGTACATAGCTAATAAATGTGTGTTTTCTTGTCTCGATCAAAGGGAGCACAGGGAGCCCATTGTTCTGCCTCGGCGACTAGTGACATCGTTTTGCCCGGCAGCAGCTGTGCTAAAAATGGAGTGGACCAGGGAGAAGACATTGCAGCTCATCGTCGAATACCGGTGTCGTCGTGGCCTGTGGGACATGACATGTGACGAATATCGCAAGAAAGATGTCAAGCAGCGTCTCTTGAACGAAGTCGGTCAGGCTCTTGGCGGGAACATACCCACAAACGAGTTGGAGAAGAAGTTCCACACCCTGCGGACTCAATATCACAGAGAAATAAATCGCATGAAACGGAAGGAGCCATACAACTCAAAGTGGTTTGGATTCAAAAATCTCGCCTTTCTCAGTTCCCCCTACGCCTGTCGATCCTCTAAGGGCCGTTTGAGTTTGAAGAGCGATATGCAATCGGACGAGCGCAGCACTCGGTCTAACGCGCTGGAGAAGCTCATTGAGGAGACGACCAAAGATGTCGATGAGGACATCATTGAGGAGTCGGAGCAAGAGGAAATGGAAGTCAAGCCGAAATTGAGCAAAGAGATAAATGTGCGGTATGTCAGCCATGTCATCCAGGAGGATGATCACGAAGCGCTCGAGGGTCATCATCAGCAGTCGCTAATGGACATGCATGATCCTGTGGAGGCGGTCAGCTTTCAGGCCAATGAAAACGGAGAGCTCCACTATCAGTCGACTCCAACGCAGAGCTCTGCCGCCATATCCAGTAACGCGGTGCACGTGCTTTCCGGTCGCATTATAAAGATACCCAGGCGCGACACCACTGCAGTGCCAGACGCAGAGGGCGGCTACTATGACGAGCATCACCTGCATCCGCCCCCAGCCAAGCGTCTCTACTACGATGCCACCAACACTTCGCACAACGCCACTATTTCGGACGCAACGCATAATGGTAATCCTGTGGTTAACATCAGACTTCCAAAAGTCAGCACCGCAGGGAGCACGACCAAGGCGGCCAATTCATCCCTCTCCAGCCCCGCCTCACCGTCGCTCGTGAGCTTATCGCCGCGCGATGAGTTCTCCACGTACGGCGAGTATGTGGCAAATGAGTTGCGTGCCATCACCAATCGGGAGAACCTCATCGCCCTCAAACACAAGATCAACACGGTAATTTTCGAAGCAAATATGGCCGAGTTCCAGAAATAAATAAACAGCTGCAAATTAATTAATATTATCTTAGCTAGAGCTATAACTAGAGCGAGAGCTTTTAACTACAATTTTAGACCTACATTTAAAGATTAAAGATTCAAAGATTGTCCCTTCTCTCCGCGTCACCTTACTTCAATTTCCATTTGAATTTGTACATTTAACACTAACACACACACAGAAATATGTAACAGTTTAAATACATAAGCCAAATATACAATTTAGTGGAATATCAATTGTACAGTAGGCCAGTAGGCAGGTTCCTTTTCGTATTTTTGTTTTAAGTTTCAGTTAAATTTTGAGTTTGTTTAAGAAATACTATACTGCACACGATGGCCAATTCTATCTGCGATCCGTTTACAAATCTGCCAGTCAAATTCGATATTGATCAACTCATTAAAGAGTTCAAGCCGGAAGTGCAGAAGCAAGACATTTACGAGGCAAAGGGACCCCGGGACTTTCTTCATCTCCCGTGCAAAGATTGGACGATCTTGCCCAGATTCGAGTACCCATTGGAGCATTTGAAGACAAGTCTTTCGTGTCGCCTTAGCAAATACCTGCGTTGCCGGTATACGAAGTTCCTAGACAACGTTCCACAGAATTACGTAACCATCGCCACCTATGGATCAAACGTTAACAGGTAATAAGTCGTAAATTAATAGTAGTGTACTAGTGTAGCAAGGGGGGCTCAACTGTACGCTTCAATCTTATACAGAATGCCCAAGCCCAGAAGGAAGACGTTGAATGGCCAATTTTATGGGGTCGACAATAAGCTGGCGCCCATACCCGTCTTGGCAGATCCACGTCAACATCATGCCACAAAAATCAAGAGAAAGTAGGAAGTTTTATAGTCAAATTTGAATAGTACAGGCATAGGTACAAGGTACAGTAAACCTTTTCTTTTCTGTATTTGTGTTATCGAAGCCAGCTGATGGAAAACCTATCGAATTGGCAGGGATGGAGACAACAGCTGAAGCTGGGGACCCGAAAAATCAATAATGCAGAAAAATATCAATTGCGGGCGAAAAATGTTTACAAAATGCATTAGTTGCTGTGGCTTTACGATAATCTATGTTTTTTTCGCCTGCCTTTTAATAGAAAACTGCGGTGAGCATAAACTGGCTTTCCCACGCTGAGTTTCGTGACTGAGTTCTGGTGTATCTGTTGTTTCAGTTGCCTTGCAAAGGACGCTGCGCCACTACGAGCTGTTTCACAAGGACGATGTTTTGCATAGGGTGGTCAAGAGAGGTATTAAACATAGCAAAAATCCATTCAACACCATTAAGGAGGTGGAGTTCACGACACTGGGCAAAAACTTTCGACTGATTTTACATCCGCATCGCGAGGTCCTCCACAGCAAATTTCGCGCCTATGCCGTGGATGCCGATGGCAACGAGACGGTGGTCCATATGGGTAAATATCCATCGATTCCCCCACTCGCACCGACAGGTCGCCACTAACCGAGGCTGCTTCCTTACAGATCACGACAGCTTTTACACGGGTAGGGTATTTGGCGAGCTAGAGTCTTCGGTGCGCGCCCACATCGAGGACGGTACCATGACCATGTCCATCCACTTGCCGGACGAAACGTATCACATTGAGCCCTCGTGGCGCCACTTGCCTGCCTCAAAAAAGGACACTATGGTGGCATACAAATCGTCCGATGTGAAGCTGCATAAAAACGAGCAAGGCGCCACCCCAAAGACTTGTGGATACATCAAGGAGGGTCTGGAGCTGGAGGGCAAAGACAAGGATGACGACGCTCTGGACAATGAGATACATTCGCGCGAGAAGCGCCAGTCGGATCAGTACGAGTACACGCCCACCAAGACCCGCTGCCCGTTGCTGCTAGTGGCCGACTATCGGTTCTTCCAGGAGATGGGTGGAGGCAACACAAAGACAACCATTAACTACTTGGTAAGCTGTTGGCATTCATAGTCTCAAGGAGCACCATTAATATCATTATCATTTAATTCCCCTTACAGATCAGTCTTATAGATCGCGTGCACAAAATCTATAACGACACGGTGTGGCAGGACCGCTCCGATCAGGAGGGATTCAAGGGCATGGGCTTCGTGATCAAGAAGATTGTGGTGCACTCGGAGCCAACGCGGCTGCGGGGCGGGGAGGCCCACTACAACATGATTCGGGAGAAGTGGGATGTGCGCAATCTGCTGGAGGTGAGTAGTGTCGGCCGAAGCAAGGCCAAAGTCGAATCGAATCGAATCGTGTTTAATCAATTGTGTCGTGTAGCTGTGTACTTTTGTACTTGTTTGTGCCTCATTATCTCTCATATAACTCTTGTTCTTGGACTCTCTCTTACTCTAATCCCTCTGTGACTGCTAACCTGTGTCTGTATCGGTGTCTGTATCTGTATCTGCCCCGGGAGTAGGTCTTCTCCCGGGAGTACAGCCACAAAGACTTTTGCTTAGCTCATCTCTTTACCGATCTGAAATTCGAAGGCGGCATTTTAGGTTTGGCTTACGTTGGCTCCCCGCGTCGCAACTCCGTTGGCGGCATTTGCACTCCAGGTTGTTGCTAATCCCAGATACAATCAATACTCGTTTCGTTTCGTCATTATCATTTGGCTTACACACTTGCGTTCTATTTGTTTTCCTTTGGTTTCGTTCAAGTTTTTAGCATCAGCCGAATGTCTAGCAACTGAAACTAATACTGTCCTCCCTCTATCCGCCCCCAAGAATATTTCAAGAATGGATACACGCTTTATCTAAACTCGGGCCTGAGCAGCTCGCGCAACCACTACGGCCAGCGGGTGATCACACGCGAGGCCGATCTGGTCACGGCCCATGAGTTCGGACACAACTGGGGCTCCGAGCATGACCCAGACATACCGGAGTGCTCGCCCAGCGCCTCGCAGGGCGGCAGCTTTCTCATGTACACCTACTCGGTCAGCGGCTACGACGTGAATAACAAGGTAGGATCGGATCGGGTTTCAAAATAATTGTATGCTCTGGCAGGCTTATGGTATTTTGGATTTCCTTTAGAAATTCTCACCCTGCTCGCTTCGGTCCATACGCAAAGTGTTGCAGGCCAAGTCTGGTCGCTGCTTCTCAGAGCCGGAGGAGTCATTCTGCGGAAATTTGCGCGTGGAGGGCGACGAGCAGTGCGATGCGGGGCTGCTGGGCACCGAGGACAATGACTCGTGCTGCGACAAGAACTGCAAGCTCCGTCGCAACCAGGGCGCCATGTGCAGCGACAAGAACTCGCCCTGCTGCCAGAACTGCCAGTTCATGGCCTCGGGCATGAAGTGCCGGGAGGCGCAGTACGCCACCTGCGAGCAGGAGGCGCGGTGTACGGGCGCCCATGCCGAGTGCCCCAAGTCGCCGGCCATGGCGGATGGCACCATCTGCCAGGAGCGGGGACAGTGCCGCAACGGCAAGTGCGTGCCCTATTGCGAGACGCAGGGCCTGCAGAGCTGTATGTGTGATATCATTGTGGATGCCTGCAAGCGCTGCTGCCGCATGAGCATCAATGAGACATGCTTTCCGGTGGAACCGCCCGATGTGCTGCCCGATGGCACGCCCTGCATAACTGGATTCTGCAATAAGGTGAATCCACTCCACCATGTTTATCCGTCATTTGTACTTGAGTTTGTATTTGTATTTGTATTTGTGCAGGGCGTGTGCGAGAAGACCATACAGGATGTGGTCGAGCGCTTTTGGGACATCATCGAGGAGATCAATGTTGCCAAAACCCTGCGATTTCTCAAGGACAACATTGTCAGTAAGTAGCCTCCAGTAAGCTAATGGCTGACGACTAGTAGCAAATGGCTAATGGCACTCCCTTTGCGCTTTTCAGTGGCCGTTGTGCTGGTCACCTCAGTCTTTTGGATACCCATCAGCTGTGTCATTTCATACTTCGATCGGAAGAAGCTCCGCCACGAAATGAAGCTCATCGAGTGGAGCCAGAAACTGGATCTCATACATCCCAGCGATGAGAGGCGTCGTGTCATACACATACGGTATGGATATAGATCCGCTAGAGTTGAATCGCCCCCAAATTCATGGATTCCTCTCTCTCTCTCGTGATTTCGTTTCAGCGTGCCGCGCCAGAAAATCTCTGTGGCGCGAGCCTGTAACTAGCACAAATCCCGGTGGCGGCCATTTTTTTATCTTCCGTGAGCATTCTTCTCAAAACTGCCACAATTCTTTTGTATTAAGCGACATATTTGAAAATAACATAAAACAATGAATAAAATTCCATATACTATAGACCAACCACCACACACACGCCCGAAGAGCGTTTCGATTTATTTGAGTCCAATCCTTTTGAAAAATATTTATGCGTTTTCTTTTCTTTCCTGTTTTGTTTTATTTTCTTTTGTATCATTTCTTTAGCTTACTCGATAGTTTATTATTACTTTACTTCTTTGTAATTTTGCTCTTGCCGTTTGTCTGCGGCACAGCGTCCTCGTCGAAGTCCCCATCGCTGTCCTCTTCGTCGTCGGAGTACTCCTCATACATCTGCCCGTCGTCGAACTCGCCAAAGTTCATCTCGGCCTGAAAAAGTACAACGAATGAGAACCAGGAACCGGAAAAGAGAGTATTCACCAGTCAATATTCCATACCTTGCCGCAGACATAGACCGGCCCAGTGCCCTGCACCAGTTTGAAAGTGACTGTTCCATTGGGGAACTCCACATTTGGGTGCAGGCTGCGCGTTTCACCGGCCTTCAGAACTGCTATCGGAATCTTCACAGTCTTTTTCTCACCATCATCGTTCACGTTTGTCTCCGCCTGCAATTGCGAATCAACTATTATCTTGGCCTTACTCATCAACAGCCATGTTAAATGCTATACTGTACCTGTACAACATTAAATTCCCCCGTCTTCGCTTCGTATCCGAGGGAGATCTGTTTTATTATCAATTTGTGTGAGTGGACGACGTACTCCTCTGGAATATCGGGTACATCGAACTGTGCGATTGGGTGTTTCTCGCTGAGTATAACACCTGGAGAATGGAAAATGAACCACAAGCAAAAAAAATGTAACAAATTTTTCTTTTAGCCGGTCGGCCGGCACTAGGCAGCGCCATTCTGTTTCCACGCTGTTTACATTTGGATACGCCAATGCGCACGAAAATGTAGCTACTTACCATAAAAAGATTCGGACTCCATTTGTAGTTCTTGTGTCACACGGTTGTACAGTCAATTATTGAAAGAAATTTTTTGTGCTCTTACACGTGCCCGTAATGATGGCGGTGATAGTGATGTAAAAAAACATCGATGCATCGAGCATCGATGTTTTTCTGCCGATGTTTACGGATGTTTTCCGATGTTTTTGCTGCTACCGATGTTGAGTGATGTATCGATGTTTTGCAAAACATCGATCAATTAATTTCAAATTTGTAAGCAGCAAACACAGCAATGCCTGCCTCATTTGAAAGCAATCCTGCGTGTTTTTGGGACGGTATGAAAAGTACCTATCCTAATTTATACAAAATTGCAATGCAATTTTTGACGTTAATGGCATCTTCTGGGTGTATTTTGAACGGGTGTACTCAGCGGCTGCTAACATATTAAGTCGAAAACGTAATAGACTTTCACCTGAGCGACAAAGCCGCATTTTGGTTTTTGCAAAGCATTGACAAATAGTACTTATTTGAAATATTAGTTATCTCTGATGATATCTACAGTGATATGTAAAAGACTGCTATGAAAGCATAATCATTTCTTTTATGTTAAATATTGTTTCGTTTAGTCCTATGATATGTACAAGACTGCTATGAAAGCTCAAGTTTAATTTTTCCTTTGTTGAATATTCGGTTTTATAATCAAATGGGAAAGTTTTGAAACATAGGTCATACATCGATGCATCGAAGAATAAATCCGATGTATCAATCCAACATCGATGTTTGATTTTGACAACATCGATGGACATCGACATCGATGTTTTCATTCAAATTTACATCACTAGGCGGTGATGATGATATTGAAGCGTTGACTAGGGCTGGCAAACCTTCAGAAACTGACGAGAGCATTTCATCGATGTTCACGTGAACTTAATGAAAATGGAAATATATATTTTAAATACATACAGTTCTAACGTGTTTCGCCTCTGTATAAATTATTAATATGTGAAATACTTTTATCAGCCTTTTAAAACCTTTTTCTTCTGTATGGCATCTTGCCGATGATTTGCTTCCATCCCTGATTTTCATGAAAAATCACGTAGAAATCTCATTTTGGGACGTCGTTGATGTAGATCGAAGTCCTGATTGTTTAAATAAACAAATTTCATTATAATTAATTTCAGGAATCTCCAGACTGTACCCAACAATGATTCGGCTAAAGCATGCCGATAAGTGGAGAAACATCGATAGTGACCAACACTACTACCACCCCCGATGTTATCGGTGGTCTTGCACTTCTATCTACCATTTTGCAAATTTTTTGCTCAACACGTGTTCTACGCTCGATTCTTTTAAATTAATATCAACCAAATAACTGCAATGGCTGAAGAATCATTCTATGGTAAATATAATAGACCTATCCGAGTTCAATTTAATCCTAGTGCAGCTGCAATAGGCGGCTTGAGGTTCGAGTTGTGCATGTGTGAAAGGGCAATGCCTGCTGCAGACGCCGCTTGCCGGTGTTTTTGTTCAAGGTTGCCGCTGACTAATTACTGTGTCTGTGCACATATGTATAGTACAGGGCGTACATACAAACCCACAGTAGATACATACATGTGCTCCCCCTTGTTAAACATAAGCGGGTACTAAGAACCAATGATCTAATTTTCAGGTGTTACTTTGACCGCCGAAAGCAATAGCGTGACGTGGGATGTGGACGAGGACTACGCACGAGGCCAGAAGCTGGTGATCAAACAGATTCTGCTCGGCGCGGAAGCCAAGGATAATGAGTTCAACGTGGTGGAGGTGAGTGTGCATAAATTCTGTGTGTATGCGCGCGCCGCATGCGTCTGTCTGCCGACCCGTCTGCCTTTTGGCTCTGCTTCTTCCCCCTTTTTTTTTGCCGTGTTTTATGCCGGGGCAAGGACCGGTTTCTCTATTCTCATGGACAAGGGCATGGGTTAGGGTAATTTTTGTCTGTACATCTGCACCGAATGCTCCCCCCCCCATCACCATCCACCCGACTAATAAGTAACTGTACGCAGATACAAATGCAAATAAAAACACAGACGCAGACACTGATATGGGACTTTAAAGAGGATTATCACACATTTATTGACTTGTGTATTCAATCATCTATTTGGGATATCTTTACCGTTGAATCGGATTCTTTTTCGAGTGATTCCATTAGTTCTGGGAAGCTCTTTGAGAACTTTAGCATCTGACGCGTCTTGCTGTCCATCCTGCAAAGCACCCCCGCTGCCGGTACGCTCCAGTTCCAGCAAATGAGATTGCAGTCGAGCAGCGCAAGGTCTTCCCGCAGCGAAATAAGGTTCTGCAGAGTCGCAGTAGGTTAGTGGAGTGGTGAGGTGACTGGACTGGATTGGACGGCATTACTTACCAGCGCTACGGTGGTATCAATCGAACCGATCTCGTCTCCCTTGATGACAACCAACGTGATGGCTCCCTGCCGACTCGTCACGTGGGATAAAATGGCAGTCTTGAGATATTCCGCTGCCGAGTAGTCAACGCTTCCCTTTAGATCGGCCAGGCTTAGCTCCACGCCATTGTACTGCCACAGAGAAGGAAGGAAGTGCAAGCTCGTGGCATATTTAGGTTCCGGTTGATCTGGTCATACCTTTTGGGTCTCCAAATGGAATTGCGGCTTCATGCTCTTGTACAAGAGGAAGAGTGCATTGAAAAGGATGCCCACCACCATGCCATACTCTAGTGTCCAGAACACACAGCACAGGACGGTGACCAGGAAGGGCAGCATATCGCGCTCTACAAAAGATTACAAGTAACATTCAAGGCACTCCTAAGGGGTCCGGTCCTACTCACTCTTGGCTCGCCAGATCTCCGCTATGGTCTCGTATTCCACCATAAAGAGCATGGCTGCTATAATGATGGCCGCCAGCGTAGCCTTGGGTATGTAGGCGAACGTGGAGGTGAGAAAGGCGAGGGTCATGAGGACAAGGGCGCCAGTGACGGCGCCACCCAGTGGCGTCTTCACGCCGCTGGCGTTGTTGATGGCTGACCGCGTGAAGGAGCCCGTGATGGGCATCGACAGGAAGAAGCTGCTGAGCACGTTGCTCATGCCCAGAGCAATCATCTCCTGCGAGGCATTCACGATTTTTCCCTTGGCTAAAAGAGCAATCAGTAAAGCTTGAAACGGCGCCCGAAGCAGTACTCACAGAAAGCCTTTGCCACTGCAACGCTCTCCAGTATGGACAGCAGGGGAATGGACACCAGGGCAGAGCCAATGTTCGAGACCATGCCACCGAAGGTAATGGGCTCTCCGGAAGCTGGATCCTGCGTGTGGAATGGCGGCGGCCGGAATGGGGGCAGGCCCGATGTGATGCTGCCGCTCACGAGGAACGGCAGTGACCCGGAGCCGCGGCTCAGCAGGTAGCAGAGAAGGATGCCCACGAACACGGCCACGGCATTGCGTGAGAGCGACAGATACTTCAAGAGACTGCGGTAGCCACAGGGCAAGTCTTTGATTTTCTGCAAGGATAAATCCCGAATTACACCTTGAGTGGGGTGGGGCGGGGTGGGAATCTCTTTCGGATCTTACCCGCATGAGCAGCAACAAAAGCAATGTGCAGCATCCCAGAATGGCATCGTTGCGGCGCGTTTCCTTGATGTGGCCGAAGAAGTGTATCCATGCGTCCAGAAACCCCGTGGAGCTGCTTGATATGCCAAACAGATTGTTGATCTGCCCGCTGGCGATGGTGATGGCGGCGGCCATCGTGAATCCTGTGGTCACCGGCACCGAAATGAAGCGCATGAGCACGCCCAGATTGAGCAGACCCAGCAAAAGGATAATGCAGCCAGACAGGAAGCAGAGAAGGACCGCATTGTCCGGATTGCCGTTCACATAGGGCCGCACCATTAGGGCCATGATCGCCGTGGGTCCCACTGTGATGTCCTTGCAGGTGCCCAGCAATATGTAGACGAAGCCGCCCATGAAAGCCGAGTAGAGGCCGTAGGCGGGAGGCAGATCGGCCACCACCCCATAGGCTATGGCCTGCGGCACAGCCGTGAGGCCCACCGTTAGACCCGCCACAATGTCCATCGGAAGAAAGTTCAGCTGGTACTTCGGCAGCCAATCTGTGACGGGCAGAAAGCGGTGGACGCTCCTCATGCTGCAGCAGCTACGGGCCTTTGTGCCCACGGCCTCGCACACATTCGGCAGGCGCTCCCGATAGAGATCTGGTTCTGGAAGCACATTTGTAGACCAATCAAATAGATACAACATAGGCCTGTGCCTGTCTCTGCGTCTGTGTGGGGTCCGTCGTGGTCTTGATGTCATGGTGTCTGCGTCATTGCTTGATTGGGGGAAAAGTACAGAGATTCCTAATCGCAGTCACACCCATAATCGCCGGGCCTGATCTTCTGCGGCCTGAAGTGCGCTAATGAATTCCTTTGGCCATTTCGCCCCAGTCCGTTGTCTTGTGATTTGTGCTGGGAACAGCTTGATGGACAACTTTATCCAAGAGGAAGCGCGCCTGTCTATCAGCGTTCGAAAGCACCCACTAGATTATTCTGTCGCCGGGAAAAATAGTCTTCCTGTTTCGCTTTTAATTGGGAATTCCTTTCTTTGATATTATGATCCCCTCGCCATGATGGATATGAAAATGTGGGCAAAGGCGTTTATTCTCCTTTGATCTGATAGGCAGGCTAGGCCGAAGCTCTCCCTTGAGGGCGGCTGGCACATGAAGCCTGAAGGACAGAATGGTATTGCATTCTAGAGATGGCAGGCTGGGGATCTACTTTCACTGCTAAATGTGTGCTCTCGACGTAGTACGTACCTTCATTATCGCGCATGCTGACAATCTGGACTCGCAAGGGGGAGTGTGGTGGCTTTGAGTTATATTTTACACGTTTCGCTAGATGATTTTAATTAGCGGCCACTTGTTAGTTTCGGTCAGAGGAGGAGGGCCGCCAGATATTTATTTATTGGCACTCAAGTGAGAGTGCAGTTGATAAATTTCTTGTAAGTGGGGTGTAGGGGCCAAACTGAACCGAACCGTTCCGCACAAGCGTGGGCCAGCGAATGGTCAAGCGCAAAAACTATGGCTGAATGCGGGGCCTAGCCCCAGCAGAGCAGCAGAACAGCAGAGACGAGAGACGGGAGACGGTTATCATGGGACGTAGGGTACGGCACGGTTTTGGGGAAGGCGCTCGACGGCGGGTCGACTGACAATGATTAGAGAAGCGATAAAGCCATCGACCACAGATGTGTAGCTCCATGGTGGCTCCGAAGGTGGGACGGCGCGTATCGTGCCGAGTGCTGTTCGAATAAGAAATTAGAAATGTAGTCTGCAAAGGCAGCAACTGTCTCTGAGCCACTTGAAGCTTGTATCTATCCGTCTATCTATCTGTTCCATCAGCATAATCAAACGATACGATTCCATTCTCTTACGCAGGTCAACACAGTGAAGGACTCTGTGCAAATTCCGATTGCCGTCTTGAAGGCTGGCGAGACGCGCGCCGTCAATCCAGATGTGGAGTTCTACGAGTCCAAGGTCACGTTCAAGCTGATCAAGGGCAGTGGACCCGTGTACATTCACGGCCACAACATCAAGGACGACGTCGAGGTGGTCGACATGGAGGAGGAGGACGAGGAGGATGATGTGGTCGAGGACGAGGAGGACGAGCACCCAAAGAAGCGGGCCAAGATCGAGCAGAACGCCGCAGCCGCTGCCGGCGATAAAAACGCCAAGAACAACAAGAAGAAGTAAACCGGAAAGTAAATCTAAAATCATCGTAAATCCTCAACCATCCATCGATGAAGGTTTAAGCTATTCTTCACGTGTAGATTTAACAAGCAACAAAGAGTTTTAGGCCCTATTTTACAATACTATACGATACGATACGATACATACTGAGAATACAATTTAGTTCCTTTTGAACTTTTGAACGAGAACAGCGCCCTCACCTAAATCTAAACCTAAACAAAAACTTTTAACCACTTATCCTTAACTTTACATTTACATTCAGTTCAAAGACAAAACGTTGTGTGCTCGTCTCGTGTAATCTTAAGCGGAAAGGTCCTTAAACAGCGCCCGGACAGGCACTCCCCAGAAGCATGACTCACTAACCGAACCGAACCGAACACACAGACTTGTACTGTATATACATAAAACGAAACTACAACTAAACTAAACACCTAAAAACTAACACGGAAACCTCCTCCTCCCTCTACTTCATAGATGTGGTATGAAATTAAACTGTCGTCGGTATTTAAATGAAATTTTTCGAGTATTCCTCATATGAATTTGTTTTATTACGCCATCTCAATTTTGGTAGTGCCAGATCTTATTTTATCATCGGGTCGCTGCTATAAAGTGCTATCAAAGTCAGACTGCAAACAATTTCGGGAATGCGTTTACGGATTACGAATTTCTGATTTCGGATTCAGGCCACTTTGAAAATGTTTCTACTCTCATCGAAGATTTGGATAGATTAATTCGGCGATGGCATCACCTTGATGCGCTCGAAGCAGTCCTTCTCAAGGGTCTCGCGGTGCTTGGGGTCGGATATCTGGATCAGTTCGTACATGCGCTGGCGCACATTCTTGCCAAACAGCGACGCAATGCCGTGCTCCGTGACGACGTAGTGCACGTGGGCCCGGGAGGTGACGACGCCGGCGCCTGGCTTCAGCGTGGGCACAATTTTGCTCTCTCCATTCTTGGTGGTCGAGGGCATGGCAATGATGGGAACACCCAGCCCGTCCAGACCCTCGGCGGCTCCGCGGATAAAGTCCACCTGTCCGCCGAAGCCGGAGAAGAAGCGCGTGCCAATGGAGTCGGAGCAGACCTGACCAGTCAGGTCCACCTCAATGCAGCTGTTGATGGCCGTCATGCGGGGCTGCTGCTTCACGATGCTGGTGTTGTTCACGTAGTCGATGCCGTACATTTCTAACAGAAGAGGAGGATGGAAATATGTCTTATGTTCGCAGGAATATGTGTGTAGCTTACCGATGAAGGGATTGTCGTTGACAAAGTCGTACAGGGCCTGATCTCCGATGAGGAAGGAGCCCACAATCCTTCCCTGATGCATCTTCTTCTTGCTGTTGGTGACGCAGCCCTTCTTGACCAGCTCGACCACTCCGTTGGCAAACATCTCGGAGTGGATGCCCAGGTCCTTGTGGTTGTGCAGGGCGGCCAGAACGGCGTCGGGAATGCTGCCAATACCCATCTGCAGGGTGGCTCCATCCTTGACCAGATTCTCGGCAATCAGTTTGCCAATCTTCTGCTCCACGGCAGAGATCTTTCCAGTGCCGTGCTGCGGCAGGTCTTCGTTCACCTCGACGGCAAAGTCAAAGTGCGATTTGTGGATGATGGCATCACCGAAAGTTCGCGGCATCTTGGGGTTTATTTGAGCTGCACAGAACCAGAATATAACTCACAGCACTCGAGAGGGCTTATCACTCTGCGAGCCACTTACCAACAATCATCTTTGAGTTGAGCAGAGCCGCGCGGACGCAGTCGACGCTGGTGCCGAGCGAGCAGTAGCCATGGTTGTCTGGCGGCGACACGTGGATTAGGGACACATCGGGCTTGATGATCTTCTTGTAGAACAGCAGAGGAATTTCATGAAGGAAGATGGGCACGTTGTCGCCACGTCCCTCGGCCACAGCTTTGCGCACGTTGGCGCCCATGAACAAGGAGTTCGAGCGGAAAATGTCCTTGTACTCGGGCTTGCAATACTCTCCCGGACCCTCCGTATGCATGTGACAAACGGTGACGTCCTTCAGCTTGTTGCACTTTCCATGCAGAGACATTGCGTTCAGGAGGGCGACAGGTGTGGCGGCAGCCCCCTGGGCAAACACCGTGTCCCCTGGTAAAAGAAGCGAGCAATCATTAACATTTTAGAAAATATTCTCGAAGTTAATTGAAGCTCAGTCGCGTGACTGACTGATTAAGTGAATAACTGATAACAATCGTATCCGCTCCGAGCAGAATCTGCTCTCTATTCTAGCGATCAAAGCTTTCCTTTGTCGTGGTTCTTGAAAGCTCTCAAGATGTTTGTTCTGTTGGGAGGGGGAGTAGAGAGATTACCGCCTTTGTGTGTTAGTAATAACGGGCCAAAGTTCTATAGTGTATGTCGCGTGACAATATTAAATGCTTGTAAACACATGAGAAGCGCTTCCCAGAAAGTGTATAACTATTGAATGATCTATTTCTGCAGCACTCGGTTCTCTATGACATGACCGATGAGACGGGCAATGGCGTCAACACCAATGTGCAGCACCTCTCTTACGAGCCCCTTTTAACGTCATGACAAATCATCCGATATGTGAAATTCTTATCTGCAGCAGCGGGTCAGCCCCGCCAATTGAAATTATAAGAAAGTTTCCCACATAACCTTGGGACGAGTTTCGGGGAGAGCTGGTTCCAGTGCAGGCAATGATTACTGTACAAGTGCCAAAATTGTATCTGCCAGAAACGTGCCACACGAAAAAGATTTCCAACCAAATTACGTAGTAGATTTTGCGTGGCCCGTGGCCTGCGTTGGTGAATTTGGCTAAAATTAGAGGCAACGGGACCCAATAGTGACGGCAAGCGAGAGAGCTGCTCGACATATGCATACATACATACGCATACACATATCACACATGCATATGTAGATGATGTTGTTGCTCTTGCTGTGTGGTGGGGTGGTGGTGTGGCGCCCCACACATCAATTTTTATCAATTTGCATGGGCCTGCTGATGAGGGAGGCCTTCGAAGTGCTAAGCATTGATTATTGCTCGGTGAATTGTGGGCGGGGGGCGGGGGCTAACGGTCTCAATTGATTGCATGGCAAAAGTCGCCCAATTGCCTAAATTGAAATTAATCAAAGCAATGCTGCGTACGGGTCAGCTGCTTCTGATTATCCTGTTGTTCTGTGACCACAAAGTACGGAATTTATAATTTATAATTTGCCAAATGACACGAGCACCCACACACACACACACGCTAGTTCACCTGCCCACTGATAGTCATTACATAAGAAGCTGTGTTAAATGTTATTAGCTCTTATCAGCACAGCTGCCGACAGCGACGGCGACGATAGCCGGTTATGTGGATTCCGTTCTCTTCGTGTGTGTGTGTGTGTGTGTGAGCGACGTTCGTTCTTGCGGCATAAGCTCAGCTTGCTGCTGCTGTTGTAGCTGTTGTTGCTGTTTCAGGCGAGGGTACAAAGTACAACTTTGGCAAACTAAAAATATAATCTACATACGACGTTCCACTGTAGCCACCGTGTATGTACAGATGTACAGTTAATGACCCCCGCCTGCAGTTCGACGGAAATTCTAGATTTGTATGTTGCGGACCACATTTCTAGTAGTATGTAAGGAGGGTAAATAAGTAACTGATAGCTTAAGCACTCAACAATGACCATAATCACGGTCAATTTGATTCTGTCAAAGCTATTGAACACCCTATATATACATACGTGCACATATGTATGTGTTCATGTAAGTGCCCTCCCTTGGGCCTTGTGCTCAAAGTAGTCCAACTACTACACACACACACCCATGGATTACATTTGCATGCCACTGACACTGCCCTGCACCGCGCCCCATTTTCATTTCCATTATTTTTTCCTAAACAAGCCCACTAGAACGCAAAAACATTATATAACCAAAAACGTTGCCATTCTATATGTACTGAAAACTGAGTTTACGGGTCAGCAGCAAAGGCCAAGGGGCTCTCCTTGGCGCAACTACAAGGGCAATCCTCTCGGCATGCACTCACCCGACTTGATGCAGGAGACAGCCTCCTCGACCGGCACAATTGGCGGGTCACGGGCGATGGGATGCGACAGCTCACGCACATAGGTGAAGTACGTGTTGTGGGTGGATGCAGCGTTTGGCGATGCTACGGCCAGGAATTTGTTGATCTGGCCAACACGGCGCGCCAGTTGCTTGCTCATGATTGCAGCTATAGAGACACTCTCACGCACTCAAACCGAAAGAACGAACAGGCAAGAGCTTATTAAATCACGTTGTGTTCTGAGATGGCGATGGCAGTGTATTAGCGCTAGTCCGTTGAATCGCTGATTGTGCGCTGCCAGTATCAAGACTCTGCGTTGTTGTTGCTCCAGCTGCGCGTTTGCAACTAACGTCGACCGCGAATACCAGGGCCGGAAATTTCCAAGCAAGAAAAGCATGAATTTCTGCAATCGGACGTCCTAGGTCCTCAACCTCCTCGCTGCTCCAGCCACCACGTTCCTTTATTTTGGGTACATTTGTTTAGGATCTACGATTTTTTTGTTTTGTTTGTTTTGGTTTCCAAAATTATACTAAGTTTCAAAGTAGTGTTGTCAAAAAATCCAATAGCGCCATTCAGGGCTGGAAAATACGCCGAACATCGATGGTTTCGCCAGTCCATCGATGGTATCGCCCGGCAAATTTAAACTTAAAACTGCAAATATTCAACAATGTATTTCGTATCTTCAGATGGACGGGCCGATTATCCGGGGAAAGATACCATATACAATTCGTACCCTCTATTGGCCGCTGGCTTTCATTAACTTAAAATACAACAGCTCGAAGTGATTTAAACGAAACGAATGTTTTAAAACACAGATGCCTAATGTTTCTAGTTTGAGCAACGAATTGTTTGTGTATGTAAAAATAATAAAGAAATATATTGAATTAAATAATGGTTCCAGTCGTTTACCACATTTATATACCAAAGACGTACATACATGCATGTGGCTGGTTGTGGGTTTGCAGTCGGTAGCAACAGCTAAAATTGGCGCATATTTGCCACCCACATATCTGCCTGCCACCGCTGTGATCTTCTCCGGCACGTAGGCAGAGGCATTCCACGGCATCTTGTGGATATTGTGTGTTTGCACATGCAAAGAAGTACAGAAAGGCTCCAACCTGTCAGCAGACGGGCTCGTCAATCCTGTGCATATGCGCTATACATTTCCTCACTCATGTGCAACCGAGCTGTAGGGTGAAAGTGAATGAGTGTGTGTGGATTTGTTCAGCGTTCACTTGGCTTTTACGTTCAACGTTCGATACCGTATCACTGGTCGTAGCTGTCATCTACACAAATTTGGAAAAAACGGCAACCCTACCAGAGGCGTCTGAAAAAAAGCGCTAATCTACAATTGAAGAAAATAAAATCTGCAAATCAGCAATAAACTTTTGGAATATTCGGCAACCGTCACACCTTAACATGAGCGATTCGTATGAAGCACCAGTGCGCAAGAAGCGCTCATTTCTCATGGCTCGAGATCCCAGCGTTGACCGGCGCTGTCGACCAAGACCGGAGAAAAAGTTGCGTCTGTTCGATGATATACATGAAGCCATGGAGAGCACAGACGGCTCAGACTCTGAGTCAGAGTGCGCATCCAATGGTGGAGACTATGCAACTAGTGTCCCGAGTGCTGAAGATATCAGTGTCGGGGATACTGGGCCACAGGTCTTTTTGCGTCTGCGTCCCGTGGGTGTCGCCTCCAAAGCATACTCGGTATCAGACGATGGAAAAGTGCTGGTTACCAGCGTGAAGAGTGAAAACACCAGCACCAATGTCAACAAAATGGAAAAGCACTTTGGATTCACATCTATATTCGATGGCTCCGTTGGGCAGCGGGATGTCTACGACATCTGTGTTGGTCCCAGGATTCTGGAAGAAGAATGCGTTACCATAATGACGTATGGCACTTCAGGCTCGGGAAAAACGTACACATTGCTTGGCGATGATGTGCTTGCTGGTGTTATACCCCGCGGCCTAGAGCACATATTCACCATCTACATGGAAAACTTATACCACTCACCCAAACTAAAACTGGTCAACGGCTGCATTGAGTTCCTTCAGGACGAGACCACGTTGCGGGAAATGCAAATAAGCAAGAAACTGCTTAGCTTGTGCCCGGATATTGGCGGGCATCACGAGCGACTGAAGGAGGCGGTTCAGGGGGATCACACCTTCGAGACAAAGGCCGACCCGAACGTCTCGGTAATGATTTGGGTATCATTTGTGGAGATCTACAATGAACTGGTATATGACCTATTGACCATACCGCCGCGTAAAGAAAATCTTGGTGCTGTTCCGCGAAAGCCCATGAAGATCTCCTGCAATAAAGGTCAAGTATATATCAAGGGCCTGACGACTGTGTTCGTAAGAAGCAGCGAGGAAGCCTTGCAGCTGCTGCGGCTGGGACAGCAGCGTTCCACCTACGCTTCGACCTCGGTGAACGCGAACTCTAGCAGATCCCACTGTGTCTTCATCGTGGATGTGTTGAAGTACAACTGCTCGGGAATGACCACTCAATGTTCGTACAAGTTTTGCGACCTCGCGGGCTCGGAGCGTGTAAACAACACGGGCACCATCGGGTTACGCCTCAAGGAGGCGAAAAACATCAACACCTCCCTAATGACTTTGGGGCGGTGTCTGGACGCGGCCAGTACTTCACGGAAAAAGGCAAACAATGACGTCATACCATTTCGCGATTCAAAGCTTACCATGCTGTTGCAAGCAGCCCTGCTCGGAAAGGAACGCTTGGCCATGATAGTGACTGTCACACCGCTGGAGAAGTTCTATGAGGAAAACCTGAACGTGCTCAACTTCGCCTCCATAGCGAAGAATATCATTTTTAAAGAGCCTTTGATAAAGCAGCATTGTACACGATATTCTGGTTTCTTTGACAACTCTAAAAAGAATACCCAGTACGAATACATCAAAGAGATTGAGGAGATTAATATCAGCCTGCGGCAAGAGATCGATCGATTGAAGTTGGACCATGTACTGAAGATGCAGCTGCTGGAGGAGAGGCTGCGAAAGGAAATTTCGGAGACCTACCAAGAATTGTTGCGGGAAAACAAAAAGCAGTGGGAGAAGCAGGCCGAGAAGCAACGTCTGATGGCAGAGCGGGAGTTCGAGTTTAAGCTGGCAGCACAAAAGCGGCTGTACGAAGAGCAAATCGAGGATCTCAAGGATGAAATCGAGGAACTCAAACCTCCCTCAAGCGAATCCGACAGTATTGACGAAAAGGAGGATGAGCCCAATGCGTCCATAGAAATACTCGATGATGAATAGTACATGTTATATTTGCCATCTTGTATTTTTAAGGGTTTGTTATAGTCGAAATAAAATCACTTATTCGCTAAGATTACTCGTTCAAATGATCAAAAATTCCTAGTACATAAAAGCGCATTCGACTAACAATTAGAAAATAACAGCTTACATTAGTTAAATACATTATGTATGTATGTACGTATGTGTATTAAAAAGACCTTATGTAATTTATACAACAAAAGATTTCTATTTACAGGCTTAAAACGTTATACAATAAGTTATCAAAGAGCTAGTTATATTGCTCTAATGCGCTGGGGTTCTAGGCGCATGTGCTATGACTAGTTTATGCGATTTACTGCTTGCTCTCCTGTCTCTACCTCTAAACTCGACCATTTACGAAACGGAGGATTCGGCACATTTTGGGACTACGATAGACGATTCGATTGAGTACTATTCGAGTGAGTTGTATAAGTATTAATATGAGTCGTAAGCGTTGCTTGGGACCTTTCCGCCATTACTGTGGACGGAGCCCAAACAATACAAAGTAATTTATACCAAACCGAAGAGCAAACAGCACAGAAAGGATTCGAATATGGGGGGTTTCGAGTTGTTTTGGTTGGCATATGGCCGGTGACTAGAGGAGGATTACTTATACTAGAAATTTGTGCCGCGCCCGTGGAGGTTCTTTGGAGGCGCAACTGATGCACAACTTGTCTTGGCTTCGATTACTTGCGGTTAGGTTATTTCACTGATACACAGTGCATAATCTGGTTGAGTGTTACCATATTTAAGGCTACTTCCTAATAGCTCTAACTAGATATTATACTCGTATTCAATGCTGGAGCTTAGTCCTTTGGCGTCCTCCTCACCGCGTTGGCAGCGTCATGTTCAGACACAGTTCATGGTCTCGCAGGTCGCCCCATCCGCCGTTGCCCTTGCGCAGCTTGGTCTTCTTACTCAGACTGGGCACCGTCAGGGTGAGCGAGCGGGGAAAGAGCTGATGCGAGTTGCGAGCTATCTTCAGAACGTGCTGAACCTTCGAGATGACTTGGTTGGACTCGCAGTTCTTATTCTTGTGATGAACGCCACTACAAAAGAGAAATTGCTTAGATTAAAAATGGAAGCACAGGGCTCTCTCTTGCTCACCATTCGCCAATGTGAAAGACTCGCGGGCCCTTGATTATCATGGCATGCAGCTTGCGCTGCAGGCACTGCTGGGAGACGTGCTGCAGCGACCAGTCCCAGTTGTAGTCGTCGTAGGTGCAGAAGTGACGGGCGCACCTCCTTATGTTCGTCCAGGTGGTGCGGTTGAAGGCGAAGCCCATGTTGTGCTTGCTGCTCACCCACGGCATGACCTCGACCTGTCGACGGGAGAGACGGGAAGAAGGGGGATTCGGGTTAAGTACGCAAATATCGACAATCGTTTAAAACGAACAAATTGAAACAGATTTGAAAGGAGTGGATAGGGGCGGAGGCAGAGGGGGTTGGGCATGCAAATTTCATTCGTTCAAACAGGACTAACTCTTACTACGATTTGTGGGTTGCCAAATGAAGTCAATTTAGTGTTTAGTAAGTCGCAAATTGGGACAAGTTAGGCCCAAGTGGTATCAAACACTCACTGCCTTCGTTTCCGTTTGTGAAGCAGTGATTAGGATTAGGCAGTGATTCGGAACGATGGATAACGTAACGATGGGGATACACGCCATACCAAATACCTTGCGATAGTCATTGATGATGCTCTGGCTATCAATCTTCACGAGCCGCACGCGTGCGTGCATCTGGAGGGCAGAGCAGGTACGGGCAGATACGGGCAGATACGGGCGGGGCAGAGATGTGGCATGCCATCGCGGGACACATAGACAAGTTAATTAACACAACGCAACAGTATAGCAATGCATAGCAGTACACAAAAATTGAACAGGAAGCAAAGAACGGAAAGGTACAAACGGTATAAACGGTACATGCAAAAGTGCCAAAGCGCGGGGATGAAGGAGGATGGGTAGCAATCTACACGGCCAATAAAGTATTCGTGTGTCGCCTCCGGGATGTCTTTGCAGCACCTTGAAGGGTCTTGAAGGGCGGCCTCTCAATGTCCTACAAACGCATCCCAGTGCAAACAGTCAGTGCTCAAATTGTGCTCAAACTAGGGACAGGACGATACGATGGATACGCAGGTGCAGTTTTAACTAGAAGGAACTTGGAGGCCAGCCTGGAGCATGTGCTAGCGGTGGTGTGGTGGCTACCTTCTGATAGACGGAATACAATGACGGCAGGACATGATAGTTCCATGTTTGTGCACCATTTTTGTTGTTGTTGTTATTGTTATTGTTATTGCTATTTGGCTCGTTGTTGGTGTCGGAGGATGTGGCGGCTGAGGAGGCGGTGACAGTGTTGATGTGGTTGCTTCGCATGTTATTTGATTTATTATTCTTATTGTTCTTATTGTGATCTTTCTTGTTGCTATTATTGCTGTTGATGCTGTTGGTGGTGTCGCCCACATAGACTTTGGCGTTGTTGTTTCTGAATGATGTCGTTGATGATTGCGCAGATGATGTGGAAGAAGAGGAGGACGACACGGCTAATTGCATTGAGTTTCTATTGTTGTTGTTATTATTATTGTTGTTGTTATTATTATTATTCCTATTGTATCCTAATAGACTGTTTGTCGAGATCAGCGAAGAAGCATAGGATTTCTTGTTAGTCTGCGTGCCAGAATTCGGAATAGAACAGAGATATATAGTATATATATGATATTTAAAATACAATAATAATAATACATGATATATGTATGTTTGTATGTAAGTAAACAAAAGTATAAACACACAGTCATGTGTGTATGCATGTAGGCGAGGGTACTGAGGGTGTGAGTGTTGGTGGATCGTGAATTTACCCTCTACAACCCGTGCCTTTTATCGGCCACTAGCTAGTCACTCAACTAGCTACCAGGTAAGCGACTAAAATGCACTAGTTCTGCACCTAGCTAATCGAACGATAATCGTTGGGGAACTAGTGCTCCTTGCTAGGACGTGTGCGTGTGATGTGTTCAATTCAAATTCAACCAGTGACGGTCTGGTACTAGAGGGTATATTCCATGGAATAGCCAACCCATTCGGCATGAATCGGCCTCATGTTTCCATCCACTCCAATTTGCATTATGATTGTCGATACGTTCGATGTGTGGGCGCGTGTGAGTATGTGCGTGTGTGTCTGGTAGCAACAGAAGCGTTAAGTTGTTCTTGAAACATAAATATACAAGTACTTAAAATAGGGTAAGGCTCGAAGCGCTCTATCTCATTGGCTTTCTCATTCGGCCGCTCGATGCGCCACTCAAAAGATTTCTTAAGGCAAGCTCTAGCGTAAGGAAGGGAAGGGACGCGTTGCCCCTCCAGTTCTCACCTTGCTGTGGTAGGTGTAATAGTTGAATGTCTTCAGATAGGTGCCCAGGGACAGCACGTTGCACTGGGGGCACAAGTCTTTGGTGCGCTTCTGCATCATGGCCAGCAGATAGAGAAAGTCCTCCGCCACATAGTGGTCCTCCTCGAGGAACAGGACCAAACCTAATGCCGGAAAAAGGATCTGAAGTGGGATTGCCCTCAAAGTGATCCTTGCTACAGCATACCTGTGTGAAAGCGGGTCACCTCCAGCTCGTTGAACACTCGGTTCGCCTTCCAGATCCAGTGGTGCTTCGTCTGCGTGAACTTCGCCTCCCGATAGTGCCCATAGAGATCCGGATACAGAGCGTTGTTGCAGTTTCTGATTATGGCCCTATTTGATCGGATAAGTTATTCCACGCCGCTTCGGTTCTACTGGAAATACTCACTGATCCTTCTTGATATTCCTGGGGCAGTCGTTGGGATCCACGCCTGGATACTCGTGGGGATGGGTCTGAATGGAGTAGGGATAGAAGATCTGAAGCACCTTGCAGAAGTCTATCTGCTGCACCAGATCGTTGATGTCTTCGTCGTAGTAGTCGTGCGAGAACACCAGCAGCACCTTGGTAATGTCCTGCGCCTGCGCCAGGCTGACAATCAGATGCCGCAAGTACGTAATCCTCGTGTGCACCTGTAAGAATTCCACCACGTTGATGAGGACATTCTTTAGCTGTGAGTGGGTCGTGCACTCACCTGGACTACAATTATCACAGAGTCGTTTTGCAGAGGACCGAATGTGTCCTCGTTAAGCACCAGCTGCATGTCGTTGTATCTCACGATTTGACGCTTTATTTCCGATATGTTCGGCGGATGGTAGACGTCAAAGCTGATTGTGGTTGCAGTGGCCGCTCCGGAGCTGCTCGTGTTTAGGAGCAGAGCTAAAAAGGGAGTGGATCAGTGGATGGTAATTAGATATACTTCACATGCTCTACTCACGGGCCCCGCCCATCGCTCCGGTTACCGCGGCGGTGCTGTGATTGCGCGAGTGCGGCGTCAAGTACTTGTGCAGTGTGGCGGGTACCATGGCCAGGATGGCATCATCCGAGTCATTGGTGACCGCATCTCCCAGCACAGTGTCCCTGGACTCCACTGTCGAAAGGAAAGGACAACACAGGACATTAGTTTGTCGAATGAAGAGCGTATTGCAGGTCTTACGATAGTTAAAGTTGTGGTACTGCAGCAGGCCAAAGATGCAGAGCGCCAGTAGAAATATACTCCGCATATAGAAGTTGTTGCGCTTCCGTCCCATCGATCCGGTGTTGGGCAGTGGTATCAGAATGCGACCTTTTTTTTTGGTATATCAAACTAAGTAATGAATAGCTTGCTTCGATTCGAACGGGGCTCTGTGCGATTACCTCTCATTTTGGACCTGGTATCTCTGGCTTTCTCGCGTTCTCTCACTCTCACTCTCAATCAGTGTCTGTGGCTGGCTCTGGCTCTGGGGCTGAATAGCTCACTAAAGCGAAGAATGCTCACTGGGTGCGCACTTTCATCTCGAGATCGCCATCTGGAAAGAAGGATGTAATAACAATCAATTGCATTGCTGCTGGGCTGGGCTGGACTGGGCCACTTTCGATAATCATTTCCTTTGTGGGGCTACACCACTCTCTCTACACTCTCTGCACTCTTGAGATTCTGGATTCCAAGTGCCCAATTAATGGGACCCTGGGCCCTAATCCGATCCAAACAATCCACACAATGGCAAACGGAATGGGAATGCTAATCAGAAAAGTAACGACTACCCCACATTCAATTACGGCCAGCCTGGCCTCCGCTTCTCCACGATCTCGGATCCATATTTTGATCGTACGTCGTCGTCGTCGTCGTACGTCGTACGTCGTACGTCGCTTGGGCACTCACTTGAGTTTAAATAGCAATGGAGGAGACTCACGTAGCCCCATCACGCCGCCCCATGGAGAGCAGAGCCTGTAAAGTGGGCGGTTTACGGCCTCGAGGCAATTGGCGTAAAAATAGATTTAGCTGGCCCAGCGAACTGTTTCATTTGCGGAACATTCCGCGTACAGAAAGCCCCTGAGAATCATTATTTTTCGCGTATGCCTAGTTCCCCCCGAACCAATTCCTTCAGTGAATTCCCTAGAATCGGGATGGTCTGGTCGGTGGCCAGTTGTGGGCGGTTTGAAGTAGAATAGAAAGGTCTCACACTGGTCGCTTGTGTATTTTGATCTATTTTTACATACAATCGAACGACTGTGAATTACAGCCGTGTATTAAGAATATCAATAGACTTATATTATTCCACTCTGCGTCAGACAAACGAACGTAAACTATCCCAATTAAATGGTAAACAAAATCAATGACTGTTCCCCCTCTATAATCACATCTCTCCCGTACCCCGGGCCAACATTAACTACCGTTAATTGGGGCGTCCGACAGACGACCCACAACGAGAATTTGACTTTGAATCAAAGTTCAGGCAGCAGTCGAAGGTGAAGGGGAAATGCTGCCTTCTTCAAGTGCATGGGGTGGCGGGGCCCCCTCCCATTGCTCCACACACAGAAAAAAACACACTGCGGAGGGGGAGGGCCGGGCCGGGGTGCCGAACAGGTATTTTCGGTTTAGTTGTTACGAAATTTGATGGCAAAACCAGGCCAAAACCAAAACAAACCCGAAACTGGCAGACAAATGCGCCATTTACTTTGCATTTTTGTATACTACACACTCGTATTTGTTGTTGCTGTTGCTGCTTTTGTTGCTGCGGTGCGGTGCTAATAAATAAATACCTGAACACTCACCTTTGGTTAGATATCCGCGTCCGCGGACGGAGCACGGGACTCCATTTAGCGTCATTGCTGTAGTATTGTTATGGTCGCGACTCGCGACTTTACTACGGGCAATCCAATCGATTTTTCAGACGCCCCCAAGTCAAAATGCAGCGTAACGATTTTGCTTGCTCTCGAGTCCGTGTCGCTGGGCTGCCGCAACGACAATTTCAACCACAATTTCTGCTTTAGGCATTTCGGTTGGGCAGAAGGTTCTTTCAGATTCGGGGCACTTCTTTTGTTAAATCATCGCTGATTATCTAGCTCTGATGGCTCTTGTTATCATTGAGATTCGTTTTCTTCATGCACTTACGGTACACATACATACTCGCAGCTGCTACTGCGGCTGCTGCGGCTACACACACGCACAGCACACAGATAGGCATCTTTTCACATTGTTTGCATTTGTATTGTACGCTTTGGCTGATTATTTAAGCGTTTTTTATGTTAATTCGTGTATTTGAGTTTTCACTTTCGTTAGCCAGAAACACGCACCGCACCGAATTTCAGGCCAACATCAATGAGCGGAAATTATACATTTTGTATATATGTATTGATTTTGTATGATTTTTATATTTTAATGGTCGATTCGATGCAGAGAAGCTCGCGGAGCGAGCAGCTAAATTTATTTCAATTCAAGTTCTCTTTGTTAAATTCAACACCCAACATTGTGACTAAACGTTTACAGCTAGTTAGTTACACTAAACTAAAACTTACACTAAAGCACAGCTGTTTGCGCGCTGTTTCACTATCACGCCACCTAGAGGCATTTTAGTGGAAAGTAGGTTTTTGATGTTAAGCAGCCCTGGCATACACTTTCTTTTAATGTTAAATTTAAGGATTTTCTCTTATCTGCAAAAATAAATTCGAATAAAAATTAAATTTACTTTTACTCGTTACGAAAAATATTCCGAGCTTCCTGTAATAATTAGTTATTTTAATTAAATATTGCTGCGATCCCTGCTCTAATATTGTTTTTGATTTTTTCAAAATAAAAGTATATTACCGCCGATTCTATTCCACTTATCGCACAAAAATACCGATATTTTTTTCTATCTACCCTGTACATCGAAAATGGTCGTATGACACTACACCTAACTACCTCTTACATGCAGTGAGAGCGAGAGAAATGTATGCGTACGTTTGGATTTTTAGTCCAGCATACACATATTTTGATTTTCTTTGATCTCAACCTTCTCCACCTTTCAGACATGAGGAGTAAGCACGTGTACTGTCATACGACCATGGGCAGTATCGCACAATTATTCGAAAACAATCGATATTATCGATAGTGCCATCGATGGTCTTGCAGCCCTAGTTACTACAACTCGACTACATTTTGTTTTGCCATTCAATAAATCTATTATTTATAACAAAATAAAAAGTGCTACACCGCTTGCGAAGTGCTCGCGTCCGAGGCATTTGCATAAATCGAGCAACACAACGAATACGCAACATAACGTCCAAGAAAACCGAACGGCAGCAGCAGCAGCAGGTCCCAGCAACAGCAACATAAAATACACAAAATATAAAGAGGAAGCAGCAGAGCAGCAAGGCACACATTGAAAAGTGTTTTAATGCTCGCGAACAGCTAGTGGAGCGATTTAATGACATTTATGAAGTGTAAAGCAGCCAACCCCACACCGAAAATGCTTTAGACAAGGCGATTTTCTTGGATTTTCTCTCTGGCGAGGGAGAGACCAGACCAGACCAGAGTTGCCAGAGGACGAGGATGACTCCTGCCATATAAAAACGCGTACGATCGTCCGAAAACACGCAAAGACGAGGGTCTTCGGTTGGCTTGGCGAATAAGTGGCAGGCAGGGCAGAAATGTCCACAAAGATAATCAAAATCGCCACCTAGTGCCAGCAGTGCAGTGCAGGAGGAGAGCGAAGCTGTTTTGAAGGAATTGGAACTGGAGTTGAGTTGGTGCTGGTACTGGTGCTATCCACCCGAAAAAGCCGGCGACGCCACTGTCTCCGTCACCGTCACCGCCACCGCCACCGCCGACGTTTGCCTTGTTTAGCTTTTAATTCGGTCTCCGTGCCTCTGCTTCTTGTTATCATTTTGTTGTTTACGTTTGTCTGTTGAACTCTTGTCCTTCCAATTGTGCAATTTGCCAAACATTAATTGTTAGTTAACAACACAATCCCTCGTTGAGCATACAAATCAAAATGAAAGCATCCTTCTCACATTCGCCATCGAAATCGCGTCCAGCCGTCAAAGCAACAATCAAATTACACCCGTCCAAACCCACCTCGTCACCGCCATTAACAATTCACGCTCGGATCGGCACGATTTCTCCAGGACCAGGATATTGTCAGCCAAATTGAACGGAGAAACGAATCTATAGGTATGTATTGTGCCCTATAATTAAAGGCAAGACTGATGATCGTTCTCCCTATATCTTTATCCCTAGTTTGCAGTGCGTTCAGTCCTTCAATCGAATTTTTACCACATCGCAGCTCCATAAGGTGGGGACCATCACTTAAATAAGCCTACAGAGGCTCCCTATAGAGTATAGACTCTAATGAGATTCGCCATAGCATGAGACTGACTTTCTTGCGAGCTGTCTCTTCGATTCGTACCAGTGGATGTCCAATCCAGCGGGGACTGCTACCTGCGGCATATAGTTCCAACGAATCCTTTACCCCTGTAAACCCACTTATTATCTTTGTAATCCTTGAGTAGCGGGTACCAGTTTATAGAAGTAGCAATACTGAAATCCTGCCTTCTCTACTCGATCTGGAAAGCAGAGAAGACAAATCTTACAAAAAAGAAGCCTATAATCTCCATAAAGGGTATTATGTTATGGCAACGTACAAACACTCCTTCTTTGGAACGCTTTAGTCGACTTGCCCGTGCATCGACACTAAGATATCCGCCAAGAATGTACCAAAAATCAACTAAAAAAAACCATAAGATTCAGATTTATTGTCATTAGGTAGATAGATCTATGGATGGATCTGTGGATCAATCTATGGAGGAAGCTATAGATAGATCAATGTATGAATCCGTTGATCTGTTGTAGTGGTGCACTAAGCCAATCGAATATTCGATTCGTCCTGATAAATTATATGTTTCTGAGAGAACTACACTTTTCTCCTTAGACCTCGATCGTGTTAAACTTTCAGACTACTTGTTCCATATGATTATCCTGGTTTGCTTTTATCTCTTTCAGGTACTGCATGTACTGCATCAATCAACTGTAATATAAGGATCCACACAAATAGAAAACTTACAGAAAATAAGAGTTGAAAACTTCTACAAATTGGACTACAACACAGCTTCGGCAATCTTAAAGGACTTGCAGGCAGCGTCTTGATTTCATATATTCTCAAGCGTTGGCCAACTGTCTTTTGTGTTTTGTGTCTGTTTCGGTAAGTGCATTCCTCACTCCTTCCTCATTTTCGTAGTCTAAAGAAGGCTCTAAGGCATATTAAATTCACGCGCAAATTGGAAGCACTCGTACGAGAAATATTCAATCACAACTTCCCCCAATCGCAAAACTAGCCCCAGCGTGAAATCGAATCGCATTTCGAAGGGTTACTCGCTGTGACAGAGCAGAGTGGAAGCAGATCAGAAGAGGGAAGAGTATTTACTTGATTGCGCCTCAAATATGCGCCAAATCAAAAATATTCACTTGACAGTGTTTCTCTTTTGCACATACGGGGTACTCAAAAAGTACAGGGGGTGTATTCCATTTGTGTATTCCTGTATTCCCATAGAAAATATGAAGGTTAGGCCTGCTCCAAGTTTAGGAATAATCCACTCTGGGTTATGGAAAGAGAATTATTCGTAGACCAAGACCCTTCTGTATGAAGAAAGCACGAATGAGCATTAAACCATTGTGTCCTGGACAATGTTCTATCGAGGTCTGCCTCTCCGTCTGTTTTTGTCCGTTTTGGGGCTCCTGGAGGTCCTGGGTTAGGGCTCTGAATACCCTGAAATTACTGAGAATAGACACGGCACTATTCTGAGCCATTCAAAATTTTGAAGATTTTATTTAATATTTTTTCCTGCTAATCATATACGAGTATATTCGCTTGCATTTTTTCGGAACCCTGCATAAATTTCTTCTACATAATGTTTGATTATCATTTATCTATATCTCTGTCTATATTTTCTCTGAAATACGCATCGTAAAAACGTAACAATAAACTGCAAAAAATATGCAAATAGAAACCCGAGTACCGGGTATCTTAGTGTCGAGGCACGTGGGCGTTGATTCCAACGTACCGACTGCGTTTTCTATTTATTAATTTGTACCCATACTCAGGACTAGGATTAGGACTAGGCAAAGGCTTTGTTTTTCCTCTTTTTTTCAACTGTAGAGCAAGCACCATTCACGCACAAACAAACTTCCGTCGGTCTGTACGTCTCTATGGTTCGTCAGAGAGTGCTTGTTGCTATCCGATATTGTGATCCTTATGCCCCACACAGTCTTAACTACAACGTAGCTCTCCTTTCTGGATATGTATCCGTGCGGCATCGTTCTGGGCAATCGCACTGGTCTGATAGCTGCCCGCATTCTCGCGCCGCGGCTTCTCGTGGAACCGAAACACTGACTGGAACTGACTTCAGCGATATGTGGGCTGTGGGTAACTGCAAGAGTAGAAGGAGAAGAAAAACGGAATAGCAATAACATAACAACAAATAACATAGAATGTTGTTGGGATTGTTTTGGACTGTTGGACGGGAAGCTTCTTCCTAGTGAGGCAGGGTTTCCTTTCCACAGGAGCAGTGCATCCTATACTACAATCTGCCATTTGAATGATCGGTCGAAAGGCAAGTCTTGTGGGAAAACATGATCGGCTTAGGAAAATCATTCAACGAAAAGTGAACATTGTTCATGCTTGAAATAGATATTAATTGAATGAAACTTCGCGAATGTGTACTCTGTTTTCTGTACACTGGTAGATTGTAATTTTTGTTTCAGCCTAAAGGAGAGTAAAGAGCGGACAAGAACTGATCCGTTTCTCTGGACCGTTTTATGGTGATCCACAATGTAACCTTGTTCTTTTCTTCGTTTGTTTCGATTAGAATATCGGAATCTTCCTTTGCTCATCATATGTTGAAATATATGTGAGTACCCAAAATTAATCAAGCAATCCGTTCAGCAAGAGCTTATGCTAGAAATGCAAGAGTGCGGACTTCCACTTGTCCCCTAGCGATGCGTATCTCACCTGTGAAGGTGTGGGTTTCCCTTCTGAACTGGCAACTGGCAACAGGATTAACTTGGCCATCAACAGGGGCAAGGCAGAGGCACTATTGACCTTCGTTAATAGTTCCCCCAGTTACCGTGTTGCCGTGTTCCCGTGTTTCCGTGTTCTGGGTGCCGACTGGTCTAGACTGCCATCAGACGCCATCGTTGAGCGCAATGGCGGTCGTCGTGCGCCGCCTTAACCTCATTAGAAACAAACGAGGCGGCTGCCTCCCCTGCCAGTCAGCCAGTCAGCCAGTCAGCCATGCAGCCATGCAGCCATACAGCCTGGAGTATTGTTTTCAAACTTATTTGAAAATAATTTCCATTCCACATTTGCTGTTCAGTTCTGCGCTCTCTGTGCGGTGGTAGGAAGTTCACTGACGGGAGGGTAGGGCTTCCAATCTGGCGCTGGAGTGGATCGGGGTGGAGTGGAGTACAGCTACAACCCTTGCCTCACACCCCGGCGGGGCCTGTACATGGACTGCCCACGGACTGTGGTTCGAACCTCAGCGCCAAAACCAGCTCTCCTTTGGCTCTGTTTATGTACAATGTACAATGCGGACAAGTCGACTGTGGCCTGTGGATGTGGATGGGGATGAGAGGGTGTGGGTGTGGGTGTGGACCTGCGCATATTGGTTGCACACACAATGACTCCTATTCGCCTAGTGCCGTCTCGCTTCGTCTGCCGCATCCACGGACACTTTGAAAAGAACATCCTTTGTGTGTTTGTTGTACATGAAGCATCATTATGTTGGAGGTCGCACTCGGCACTCCACTCCGCAGGACTCTGCTGCACCAACAGATGGTGGGGTCGTCTCCTCTCCTCGGCTCTCCTCGTCTCTCCTCGGCTCTCCTCGTCTGCCCATCAATTAGGTTCTCAATATCCGTACATAAATGACGTAAGCGCCGTTCGGGATGTCCGCATGCAACAATTGTGTGTGGGCTGTGGGCGGTGGACTGTGGACTGTGGGTGCGGGCTACCCCCAAAGAGCCAGCGTTTATGTACTGCCGCCTTAGCGCGGCGTGGCTGCCAGGAGGAGGGGTGCTGCTGCTGCTGCTGATGCTGCTGTCAACTCAGGGACTCGGAATTGAGGAGGATTCATTCATTCATTCATTCAGTTTGACTTTCCAGCTTAGCGCTGTCGCTGTAGCTGTCGCCTTCCGCTCAACGCATTGTCACACGTCGCAGACTGCTCGTACTCGTGCTTTGTTTCCTTTTGGCTCGTGCCGTGCCTGAGATTTGTCAACTATTAGTGCGGATAACAAGCGGTGCAGCTCCCAAGGTGCAGTCGTCTCCTCTCCTGAGGTGGCAAACCCGTGTCGGACGGAGTGTTATTTGGACCCGTATCTTCATCTACAAGTGAGTGTGTTACAGAGCCCTACCGCAGGCTCTGATCTGAGCTTAGGCTCAGCCAGGACGTCGAGTCACCTGGGCAACCGATTGGCAGGGAACACTCCACAAAGAAAGAGTAGCCTCCGGCATTCGTCCCAGCGACGGCGCACAGAAGCCCTCATCTTACGCTACACTTACCTGTCAATCATCCGAGCTCGGAGCGGAGCTCATAACTTGTAAAGAATAGAGCGAACAATAATCCTGCGAAGCGAACGCAATCTAATAGGGATACCAAAAAGATTCATCTGCCTTGATCCCCAGAGGCAAAGGCAGGGCCAGAGCCAGAGGCCCTTCCTTTGTTGTGCCCTTCCCCTCGAGCACAGCCCGAAAATTGATTAGAGGCTCTGTAATTATTTCATAATTTCCATTCAACTGCACGATTCCAAAACATTCGTCCGACATTAGAGAGCAAAGAAAAGGACTGATGCGCACCGAAACGAAGCGAAGTGCAGGGGAAGGAACTCCTTGCTGAAACATTTTTATATTTCATTTAATTATGTTTACAAGAAATCATATCAGAACACACTTATGAAGAAGCCAGCCTCCGCCCCCTGCCTCCTGCCTTCTGAGTGTTTTAAGTTATACAGAATTTATACAAAAGTTATACCCTTGGTGGTTTGCATGGAAGAAGATCCATTCCCAAAGTCTCTCGAGTGTAATAGACACTCTATATTTCTGGATTAAATGTGCTGCGCGTGATGCGGCAACGCACCTCGGTCTACTTTCTGCGTTTCTACTAGGGATCCGCGCGTAGCACGCTTGGCCCTTGTGTCGGTTGGTAGCAGAGGCAGCAGAATCATTTCCTGACATAAAAGGATTAAGAGTTGTGCCCTTTAGTCTGTCTGTTTCTAAGTAAAATTATCCATCAGTTTGAAATCTATCCGCCTGAAACTCTAAATATAATGAAACGACGGCCATGAAAAACAATTCTTTGTGGGGAAAACCAGTTCTGTTTCTGAAAATAGTTGAAGGTAAAGCTGGAAACCCTTTGATTATTGTAAGATGCATGAATTACTGACCCGAAAAGAGGGAAAGTCATAGACTATATCAAATAATTAGTTGTTATAAGAACAGTAGGCACACACGATACATGAATCGGCTGCGAATTATTGAACCATTTGCTGGGGCAGTGCTCCCCAAAGTTTTTATTCCCGCGGACTGGTCACTGAGAACTGGTCACCATTTGAGAGTCGTTTGCTAGGCCCGATACCTCTTGATGAAAGGAGAGGTCCACGGACCGGAAATTGGGGATTCGGGATCACTGTGTGAGGATGGATTTGTCTTATAGTTTTGCATATAATTTGCCATCCGAAAGAAGTCCAAGAAGTAAGCGCAAGATAAGATGCTTAGACTTTGAAAGTCCATTAAAAAAGAACCATGTCCAACCGCTAAATAGTTTCTGCTCGACAAAATCTTTCTGAAGTGTGCCGGCGGGACGGGACGTATGTGTAAGCTGAAACGCATTCATACGAAACAATATTTTAATCAGAACCTATTTTAAAACATACTCAAAAGTCTGCCAAAGGGAAAGTACCGTCGCAGGAGTATAGCGAAAAGCATTATTTGTGCGAAAGAAAACAAATCTTCATCTTGAGGAGATCAAATATTAGGATCAGTTCTGCTTAGGATAAATTCGCCAGAATGGCAATCCCATCCCCAGATCGCAGTGATTTGGTTCCCCACTTCTTCTGCCACAGTCCCTTGGATACCGTAGATTCCGGTCTCTCACCTACGGTTCAGGCGGTAAGCGAACGGCCTTTGTCTTCTTCTCTCTTCAGCAAACGCCTCAACCTAACAAAACCCAGTCTACATAGAACTAGACCCCAGAACAAGATATAGTTCGACCTACAAAAGGATTGAGTTCTCGATTAATCGAATAGGTTGCGAGTGGGGTTTAGTCTTTCCAACGATTCGAAACTATGATCTTCCGTAAAAGTTTAGCAGCGAACAGTAGGTTGGCCTATCCCTTGCTCTGTCGTTGGATACATCTTGTATCTTTAAGCATACTCGGACTGTCGCCATATCTTCGAGGCAGTTGAATTCCTTGATTGTCCTTCCAAGAGAGTACCTGGTGTACATAGTTGTTTGTTAATAATTGCTTGTAATACCTTTAAGTCCTTCAGCAGAGCTACTCTTATAAAAGCTTGCACAAATATTTGATGATAGGCGATGCGATGCGGAGGAGCAGCCTCCTTTGCGCGGCTTCCGAAGCCCTTCCGAAGATTCTTCCAGTAGCAATTAAGCCATTGAGGTCGAGCCGTGGGTCTTCTTTGATGTTTAGGGCCCACACGGGCGGACGGGAGGCTTTTACCTATGCGACCAGGGAGACGCGATGCACAAAGATGCGCCTGAAGAGGCGCCGCGCCGATTCCTTTGGCCACGCCACCAAAGCCCGCCTTTGGAGGAGAGACTCTTGGACCTCAAGTGGCCGAAGCGTGTCCTTCTCCTAGCGGCGCCTACTGCCTGCTATTCTGTTCTCCCCTGCTCCGCCCTCGGCTGTGTCGAGCGTTTTTAATTGTGCCTCTCTTTGTTCTTTTCGCTGTAATGGAGTGCTATGCAAATGGCGTTTTGATGAATTTCCTTGGCTCTTTCCCCTGCTGCAGGGAGAGAGGTGTGGTGGGGGGGGGGCGCTACTGCTTTGAACAACATCCCCTGTTCATCCCCTTTTATCACTTTGTGTGTGTGTGTGTTGGTGTGCTCTCTCTGTGCTTGTATTAGTGAGTCCTGGGCTGGCAGGGAAGTGCTGCTCCCCCGTCCCCATCCTCGTCACCGTCCTTTCTGTAGTTTTGCTTTTGCTCTGTTTTGTTTGTCGTCCTCGTCCTTTGTGCCTTGTTGTTGTCGTTGTCGCAGTCGCTGTTGCTGTCGCTGCCGTTCGCTGGCGTCGACAAGGACTCCCTCGGTAGTTGGAGGCCCCCCAGTCCTCCCCCGCCCTTTGACTGCTGCTGCTGCCGCAAAAAAGGGGGAGGAAAATAAGAAGAAAAGAGAATATTTTTGATTTACCAAAAGCGCGATGCGATGCGATGCTTACTTTCTAGTTTGTTCCTGCTCTCGTGCGCGTCAGACAGAAGCCGCCGCGTCCTCGCCCTCGTCGTCCTCGTCGTCCTCGTGTGTCCTCTGGACCATCCCCACATCCACATCCACATCCCTTGTGAGACAGTGTGTGTGCGTATTTCTTGTTCAAATTTTGTACATAATGGATTATTGTCCTTCCCTTTGCGTCCTCTGCCATGTGCCTGCCCCTGCCCCTGCCCCTGCCCGTTCCTGTGCCCCTGCCCCTGTGACTGCTCTGCTGTATTGGTCGATATCGTCAACCAATCAAAAGCGCCCTCAAAATGGCCGCCGTTCAATTCCTTTCGCATATCCTTTGATAAGAACTGAGCCCGCAATAAGTGCTGGTCATTCAGCTTCCGCATCCTTGAGATGGTTCTTATAACCGATTATAACGGGATTATAATGACGAACGAGTGGGGGGGGGGGGGGGGGGGGGGGGGGGGGGGGGGTGGGTAGTGGAACTCCAATTTGTGCTTGGAAATTGGGCTCTCACGCGTGACTTGTCGAAAGGTCGGGCATGGGTTAATATTTTTCAGGCTTCCACTTCAATTCTCATTCGCAATTATTTTGTTCCTGCTCGGTGAAAATACGACGCAATGCGGGGCCACTGCATCCACTGCAGAATATCATACACTAAGAATCCGACAGATACACTTACATCGCAATCTAATGCTCATTTCTCCCACTCTCCCTCTTTCTGTGCAGGCCTTGTCTGATTGCCTTCCAAATTCGCAAACGAGCGCATCTTCCATGGCCCAGATATTTGTAAAATACGGGCGTTTGTGATTTTCATACAGAAAACGTTCGTTAATCGTAGCTTAGGCGTAAGAATAGGTAAATATTTATCGAGCGTTGAGGCACCAAACGGAAAGAAAGGGGAACGGACCGGACCAGACAGGACCTACACACATCATCGCTCTGCGCTTCGCGTTCTTTTGTTGTTCTTTTGGCTGGCGCTTGGCACGACAATCGACGCCAATTCAGAGTGTGGCATGAGTGGCCATCATTTGTCGGGCATCCACCGGAAACATGATGATAATGAGTGTAGTGGACCACGACCACCTGTACCCGGAGAAGAGAGCCGTGTTAAAAAGGTAAGCATCGGGGAGCCCCACTCATGGACTCGATTCCCTTTATCTTTCAACAATTTTCAACAGATGACCGAAGGGGTAGCATTGGATACACTGAAGAATTCACCGCCATCCTACCTGAACTGGGCCCGCACGCTCAACCATCTGCTCGAGGACCGCGATGGGGTCGAGCTCTTCAAGAAGTACGTCGAGGAGGAGGCGCCGGCCTACAACGATCACCTCAACTTCTACTTTGCCTGCGAGGGTCTCAAGCAGCAGACCGATCCGGAGAAGGTCAAGCAGATAATCGGAGCCATTTACAGGTGAGAGAAGGACCGGACCACATAGATCGTTTCCCCCTACTGTACGCTCTGCTCTGCTCTCTGTTCTCTTCTCTCTGCTCCCAGGTTCCTGCGCAAGAGTCAGCTGTCCATTTCTGATGACCTGCGCACCCAGATCAAGGCGATTAAGTCGAACCCAGAGCTTCCGCTCAGCCCGCACATCTTCGACCCCATGCAGCATCATGTGGAGACGACCATCCGGGACAACATCTACCCCACTTTCCTCTGCTCGGAAATGTACATTCTGTACATCCAGCAGATGTCCGCCCTTCAGGAACGCTTCAGCAGCAGCGGGGCGACGGGAGGATCAGGCAGCGCCGGCAGCAGTGGCAGCGGCAGTTGCGGCAGCAGCTCCACTGGCGCCAGTGCCTTCCCGTCGGCTGCTGCCAAGCAGCATGTCACGGCAGCCGGAGCAGCCGCTGCTGCGGCGGCGGCAACGGGGGCCGGGGTCTCGCCTGCTGGTGCCTTCATCAACCTGCCAGTGAGTAGCGTGAGCGGGCCGCCAGCTGGCACGTGCAGTGCCAGTGGCAGTGTGTACGGTCCCTCGACCTCGGCCAGCTCGAGCGGGTCCATCAGCGCCACCGACACACTGCCCCGCAGCTCCACGCTGCCCACGCTGCACGAGGACTCGGTGCTGTCCCTGTGCGACGACTTCGAAAAGGTGCAGATGCAGGAGGGGGCCAGTCGGGTGCCCGTCGACTACCCGATGCGACTGACGCGGGACCTACTAATAGCAACACAGAAAAGAAGACTGGAAATCCGACCTCCTGGGTATGTCTGCAAAGCGATCTCTTTGGGGGATCCACTATACATATAGACGCTGGATATTTTAAGTCGAGAAAACATCAGAGAGGATCTGCCCAGAGGACACCCAAACTTGTGTTTGCCTTTAGTTTTTGATTACTTTTAATGATTTCCTGTGATTAACTCTCATCATTTGTTTATTTTTGTTTCTTTTACTTTTCCTTTTACATATGATATGTTGTACATGAACGCTCACAAAACACACACGCACGCCCACTCGATCCGAACCGATCCCTGCCACACGCATATCCATACGACTGCGACTGCGACTGCGACCACACGATCCACCTGCATACTTGACTCCTATACGTTGACTTGATGATTTACATTGTGCTTTTCGGTTTTTCGTATCATTATTGTTTGTGTGGATTCCGACGACGGTACTCCTTCCTCCCCCCTTCCAACCCAAACACACACGAACCCACACGAACATTGAACACGATCGATCACATTATACGGCATGAATATACTGTCCCGATCTGCATGCGAATGTGAATGCGAGTAGAGCCCATGGTTATGTGTACACTGCGAGCACCAATACCTCGTACGTCCCGAACTCGCGGGTTGATTCGGAGAGGGCGAGCGTTAGCTCCGGCGGCCGCACCGACTCCGACACCATGTCGCTGTCCAGCTGTTCCATGTGAGTAGCAGAGCTATAGTCTGGCTGAGCGAGAGATGAGAGAGGAACCGGAATCAAAACCGAAACCACTACCACTGCCATGGATGCTGGAGCCCCAGCTCTGACATGACAGCTCTGTTAAATACTGATCCTCTCGTCTCTCCTCTCTCTTCTTTTTAGGGATGGTCGGCCATACATACAACGCAGACACAGTTCGACGGAGAGCAAAGCGATTCGCCAGAGTGCCATGGCGAATAAGGAAACAAACACCTTTCAGGTAGCTGCTGATTGCTTGGCCCATGCTTTGGCATTTGCTTTTGAAGGGAAGTAACCCAACCCTCCTTCCACACATACTTTTCCAGGTGATACCTCGCACACAACGATTACATTCAAACGAACACAGACCGTTGAAGGAGGACGAGCTGGTCGCCTTGCTGATACCCAAACTGGAGGAAGTGAAGCGGAAGCGGGACTTGGAGGAACGGGCCCGCCTTGAGGTAAGCAAAAGAAAACCTCTTTAGAGCATCCTCTGAGGTATTGATGTGTTCCTTATTTCACAGAGAAATCCTGGGGCTGCTTTGTTGAGCAACGAAAGATCTAGCGCCAGTGACCGGGCCTTTGCCGAGGCGATACGGGAAAAGTTCGCACTGGATGAAGACAACGACCAAGATATTCTGGACCAGCATGTGTCGCGTGTGTGGAAAGACCAAACGCCGCATCGCTCACCTGGTACGATGTCCCCTTGCCCGCCAATACCGTCGAGAAGACGCACAGCCACCCACGACTCGGGCATGGTCAGCGACGGGGCGATGAGCTTAAGTACGATCCATCAGATCCCACAGAGAGAGTCAATCTTTATAACCGCCACCCCCCAAAAACAATCAATAGGTGGACACTCCATGAAGCACTCGAAATCCATGCCGGATCACAGTTCCTGCTCGAGGAAGTTGACAAACAAATGGCCTTCCATGAACACAGACAGTGGTATCAGCATGTTCTCAGCCGATACTGTTATGAAGTACAAAGATCCAAGGTAGGCTTGCCTCTAATCTCCCTCTCTCTCGGTCTCTCTATAGAATGGGCAATTCATTTCAGCTCCCGCTCTGGTTCAAGCACGGCCTCAAAACTGGAGGAAGCGAAACGAAGACTGGAAGACGAGCCCCGGCGTTCTCGTCGATATGCCCAACCGCAGCTACAGCTACAGCTACAACAAAGCCACATGATGCAACAGCAGCCCCTAGCTTCCTTCAGCAGTAGCAGCAGCGGCGGCAGCAACAGCACCCTGCCCCATCAGCCAACGTCGGCGCCCCCGCCTCTGCCGGCCAAGCCGCCAGAGACGATCGTCGTGTTTATGTTCTGCGAGGAGCCCGTTCCGTACAGAATAAAAATACCCGGAACTCAGCCAACCCTGCGTCAATTTAAGGACTATCTGCCCAGAAGAGGTCACTTTAGGTATGGTATTCATACTGCCTTAAAATCGATTCGGTTCGACGTTTGCCAATGGTTTTACCCTACCCTACCCTTTGCAGATTCTTTTTTAAGACGCACTGCGAGGACCCGGACAGTCCAGTGATTCAGGAAGAGATTGTTAACGACTCCGACATACTGCCCCTATTCGGAGACAAAGCGATGGGTCTTGTCAAGCCATCCGATTAGTGTTTAAGCATTTAGCGTAGATTTTGTATTAAGGCAAACATCGTGTGGGAGGGAAGAGGAGAAGCGAGGAGAGTGGGTGCTTTGAAGTATACTTACGCATCTTAGAGCTAGTAGCTAGGAGCTAGGAATTTGAGCAATCAAAAGCTATATACATTCAATGGGCTTTTGCAAGCATCACAAACTACGAGTACTCTTCTATGGCTGAGTAATGTATTTTTCTGTATCTCTATTTCCCCAATTTTTGAATCAACCAACAAACGCATCATCCACACCCACAATTAGAGCATAAAGTTTACTCTTCTACCCCCCAGCAGTCCTAGCCATCCCGGCCAGTAGCCAGTACGCCAGTAGCAGCAGCAGTGCTTGAGTGAACTCTGAAACAGGGCAGTAGGATATTATTGGGACGAAGGAGGGGACCAGAAAGAGAGAAGCAAAATTTATATACATACATATGTAGGAAGAAGGAGTTTTATGTGTTTGTCCTGAATTCGGATTTGTTTGTTACCTTTATACTAACTACGGACTGCCTGCAATAAATTTTGTTAATATTTTTGTAATGTGCATTTTATGATATGATGATATTAACAAGGTTCTATTCAACTCGACGAAAAATCAAAAGATAATCTGTTTTATTTTTGTATAATCTATAACACAGCATACGATACGCGAACTTACAATTTATGTATTTATAAAATGTATTTGTAATTGAATTGATTGTCAATCTCTCCACCAATATTGTCCATCAAAGCAACCATAGGATAGGGCCACATTTCCTTTATTTATTTACAAGAGAAGAGATCCCAGATACCAGAAACCAGAGCCCAGCAGATCCTCCAGCAGTGAACCGAAACGAAATGAAACGAAGCGAAGCGAAGGCTGAGGCTGAACAGGAGACACAAACAGGATACAGGATACAGGATCGGATGATTTATTGAAATAAGTTTATGCATACACCACACATACTATACATATTTTTTTAAGAAAACTGAAATAACCGCAGAAATATGCAAATGCAAATGCAAATAACGGATAAATTTATTATATCAAACATATTTTATTTGTGAAATGCATATAGATTTAATAAAAAAATTACATGGATAGAACATAATCGAAACGATTTCATTCGAACTGGACATAAGATGCGCATGGGGAGATGAGCATGTCCCATGTCAGCGTATCAGCATGTCAGGATGTCATGTCCCACGCTAATGTTAGCCTCTCACATCCAAATCCAAATGAACCTCGAAGCAAAGAACCAATATCTGAATATGAAATCGATCTGATCCTTAAACGGCGGTGCAGTCATTGCGCTCTATGTGGGTCACGTAGTTCTGTTCGTTGATGAAGGTGTGGGTGCATTTGGGGCAGTGGAAACGCCGATGTCTGTTGGTGCCAGGACTCTCGTGCTCCCGCAGATGGGCCTTCATGTTGTACATTTGGGAGAAACGCTTGTTGCACAGTGGGCAAGCGAAAGGCTTGTCGCCGGTGTGAGACCGCATATGCCGCTCTAAGTGGGCTTTCGTTCGGGTCTTGAATCCGCACACCTGGCACTCGAGCCGCTTCGTCTCGTTGTCGTGAATCATTTTGTGCTTGTAGAGGGCCACTTTATGGACAAAGCGCTTGGAGCACACCTCGCACTGGTAGGGCGTCTCTCCGGTGTGCCAGGCCATGTGATGTTTCAGCCGGAATTTTCGACTGAAGCGTTCGGGGCACTCGGGGCAGGCAAACTGTTTGACAGGTTCGTGGTTCTGCAGGTGCCCAATGAAGCCGGAATACGATTGCAACGTCTTCCCGCACTGATCACAGACGTACCCCGGGAAGTGCTCGCGCTTTGTGTGGGCATTGTAGCCGCGCCGGCTGCCAAACTTCTCGGGACAACTCGGACACTGAATATTTACGGTGTAGTCGCCCGAGCTGTCTTGGTCTTGGTCATCTTCGACATCCGAGTCTAAAAACTCGATTGTGTTCTCCAAGTGGTCGTCAAATTCACTCATGGTCTCCTCCTTGAATAGTTCGGCTTCGCCTGCTTCTGCTTCAGCTTCATCCTTGAGGTGCATTTCCCCTTCTTCCAAGGCCTCCTCATCATTTATAATGATCTCGTTATCAATATCTAGCTCTAGGTCGACCGACTGAAGCTCGTCCTCCTCTATGACAGTCGCATCCTTCAAAATGAAGGAATGCTCTTCACCCTCATCCTCCGCTGTGATTGAGGTATCCTCGACTGTCTCCGTTTCATTGTCCAAGTATTCCTCTTCCTCAGCTTCGCTTACTTCTATATGGGCATCGAATTTGTCGATGCGCACCACTTGGATGTCACACGATGGCAAACTTCTCAGGTTCTTTGTGGTAAAGGGACTGTTTATCAGCTCCAAGATCTCTTGACGCAGCTTCCTGGCGATTTGTATTGACTTGTAGTACCGTTTCAACTTCTCACAGCATTTTTTGCATATCGTCGACGCCTCTTCGCTTAGCTCGTAATTTGTGCCCTTTGTGCACTGTAGAACCAGCTCACTGAGAAGAACTGGCGGGCGTCCTACTGTTTCAGTATGTATATTTTTTGAAACACGCACAGAAAACTGGCAAATGCAACAATTCATTTTTGACCAAATTGTTCCTGAGAATATTTACAATTTACTCGGTGTATTAGCACAACAAGGTGAGTCCGTTATCGGTCATAAACATCGATACAAAAGGTGCCTATCGAAGAAGGTGAAAGGTGTCTGACCAATAGAGGGAAACTAAAATGTTTTCCCATTAGATGATAATATTAATATTAAAATATGGATGGATCATGGATCGGAACAATTTTTCTCAGTAGCCAGACACGCGACTTTTGGAGGCACAAGAATTTGTATCGGTACTTTTGTGCGATAAGCGGAACATTTTGGGCGGGCAAATTCCTTTATTTTGAAACACCTTTATTATTAAAGCCTACATCCGAGGCTTGGGATCTTAGTTTAATCTGCAACATCTGTAATGTGTAAGCGGTAAGAGCAATAATATTGAAATATTCGGTTCAACTGAACTGTTTAAAATTAAATTACAACAAATATAAATATACTGTGCCAATGTTTTTATTTTGCACGAACCAAGCTTCAAAAATATCATTTTTATTTCTTCACGGTGATATTGAAATTCTTGTATTTGGACGATGAGAGTAGTATTTCCTTTGTTTTGTGGTGGTTAGCAGCTCCAAAGGTCTATTGGTAAACACAAACGTGCACTCATATTCAATACACGTCACGTCAACATTTACTATATAGTACATACCTTACAGCTACCGTGGATTTTAATTTTCCTAGAACTTTCATCATTGTCCATCTTCCCACCACCAAGACACTTGGTACACAGTCCCAATTTCTCCATGGCTCTTACATTCTTGTAGTAAATATCATCTAAGAAAAGACCAAATCATTCTGAAATCTGATTGAGGTAAGACCAGTCTTACCGTGACTATCGGTGTTCCATCCACGGACAACAGTCCTGGCATTCTTCGTTTCACCATGAATGTAAACTGAGAGCAATAAATAACGAAGTTTCCCCTCTTTGATGTCAACTCTTGGAAGTTTTAGTAGATCGGCGGCTGGACTTGTATAAGTTCGTACTAGAATTTGAGAAAAACATTTACAGACCCTCAAGATTTCAATTCGAGGCTACGCTTACGGATCGGCTTGGCACATTGTCCAATCGAAGAAAAGTAATTTAGTATTTTCATTTTTAATTCTTGTAAAAAAAACAGGCTACAATTTTGAGAGAATTCCAAATTTTATATGTCGGGGGTATGTGAACGAGCTGTTCACTGCTCGCACACTGCTGATCGACTGGCTTTGCATTTAGTTTACAAGTCAATGAAGTTCTGGGCCCCGTCTCCTTAGATGATGTTTACTTCAAGCAGTCGAGCCTAATATCCTTCATCTGAAGTTTCAATCTCGTAGTTCTTGTACTTGGTTAGTAGAACTCGCTTCGACTCCGCGTGATCCGCTTTTCCATAACCCTGCAAAAACAAAACAGAATAGCAACAAATATCCTCATTACGCAAATATACAGCAGATATACATACCGTGGAATGTCCGTAAACTTTTAAGTACTTCTTTTCAGGGTTATGTTCGATGCGTCCTCCGCCAAGGCATTCGGTGTCCAGGCCCGTCCCTTTAATGGTCCCCTGTGTGCGTTCATATATATCAGCTAAGTACAAATTATACATTAGATAAGCTATAAAACAAATGAGAAACAAAGCTTACCATGCCATTCGCAGTCTGCATAGCCTCGAACAACCAGTTTGCTGGGCTCAGTACCGTCTGCAGTCTCCTTCCCGGTGACCCTTATCAAAATATATTTAAATATGCCCTCCTCGTCAATGTCCACGAGAGGGATCTTAGCAAGATCTTGGTCTGACATTTTGTGTAGCAGTCGCAGTCCTTGCAGAAAATTAGAATTTTTTCTATACAGTGCGGCAGCAGCTGCTTTCAGCATTGTATTCGATAAGTAATCGGACAAACGCTTATCGCACTAAAGTACCGATAGGTTGAAAAAAAGTTGATAGCTGATATATCATATACTTAACATCCCTAAGATAAGTAAATATACACAAAAAATATTTAATTTTTTTAAACTGATTTTCAGCCGGCGGTAAGATAAAAAACTGTGCGAGATGAGCTCAACGCGTCCGCACTGCTTCGTTTGTGGCAAAATGAAGGCTGTGGGAGTATTCCAGCTTATCGAAGGCAAGACACGTTTAGCAAGAAAATGTTTGGAAGACTAATGAGTACGATTTGTTTGCAGGATGCATTGTGCCAGGAACATTTAAGCCCATTAAGGATATACTAAAGTACTTTGAGAAAATAATCAATCAACGCTTGGAGCTAACGCCGGCCTCTGTCGCGTGCAGAGACTGTTTGGAGTATCTGTTCAATTACGATCGGCTGGTGAGGAATCTTAGTCAGGTGCAGCGCCAAATCGCGGATTCTTTGCTTGAATGCAGGAAAAAGAAGACGGACTTCAAGCCGTTGGTAAAGAAAGAGATCGCAAAAGCAAGAGTGCAGGTTCCAGCATTCAAATTCATCCACAGAGACAACACTTTTACGCCAACAAAACAGGAAACTCCGAACACATCATTCTCCCAACAGGGTAACGAAGAATCCATTAAGGATGAGCTTGAGTCAATGATCGAGGAAGAACCGGAAGAATTCCTGTTCACCGACAATGATCAGGAGAGCATGGAGGAATCGTCAGAGTCAGAGATATTCGACACTACGGATGCCCCATGCCACATATGCGGCGATCTCTTTTCGAGTCAAGAAATCCTAGAGAGACACATTAAGACCGAAAATTGCCAGAAAAACGAATACTCTACCTGCAATGTGTGTGGCCTGAAGGTCAAAGATGACGAGGTGCTCGACTTGCACATGAACCTTCACGAGGGCAAGACCGAGCTGGAGTGCCGCTACTGCTCCAAAAAATTCTCCCACAAGCGAAACGTTCTGCGCCACATGGAGGTTCATTGGGACAAGAAAAAATATCAGTGCGAGAAGTGTGGGGAACGTTTTTCCCTTTCGTGGCTCATGTACAACCATCTAATGCGGCACGACGCCGAGGAGAACGCTCTCATTTGCGAAGTGTGCCATCAGCAATTCAAGACCAAGCGCACCTACAAGCACCACCTGCGCACCCACCAAACCGATCGGCCGCGCTATCCATGCACAGATTGCGAAAAGTCATTTGTAGACAAGTACACGTTAAAGGTGCACAAGCGTGTCCATTTGAAAGTGGAATCCCCATAATCCGCATCCTCGCCGGCCAGCCAGTCTCTCTCCCAGCTGCCTTCAGAGACAAGCAGTTTGTGTAAGCCGCGGCTAGCCGACTGTTAGTGCTGGGTGAATGGTTCTCTAGTGCTATTTAAGTAGTGTACTGTACACAATGTAGTGTAAAGCATAAAGTAAACACAACTATATATATAAGAGTATGAATCAAAGGACAAATATGAACCCCTAGCATCGAGCATGACCGATATATAACAGCGTTTGCAGACATGTATATATTTTTATATACCCTAATACATACATTTCTGAGAAAAATTCTTGGATATACTCGTATTTGAATCAGGAACACGGGAAAAACTGGTAGACCCGAAGTAGTAGAGTGAAAGCACCTGGGGGAGGATATTCTGGGTAGTACAATAAACTCCGATCTTCAAACTGAATGGAGTAAAATATGCTGGAGATGCTGGAAAGCGACCTAAGCTGCGGGCTTGAGCCTGCATTTTCAGAGAAAGGATGCAGGTACGAAAGCAGATTTATGATCAATCTTCAATCATTTTCCACGGCTTGTCTTGGATTGCGTGAACGTCGACCGAGTGCAATAAAATTGACAGATGTTTGTGGATCACGATGGCTACCTAGATGTTCTAAGTCCTGGGAAGGTTCGGTAAATAATCTGGCATTTACCTGAGGTTTTATGCATATATAAAACGAATCTTTCCCATTTCAGTTCTTAGTCAAGAGCATCATCTATCCCGGTCCACACATTACGCGATCACACGATGGAATCATTGCTGCGACAATTGAGTATTTGCAACGAGTTGATTGCACAAGGTCCCGCCTGCCCTGTGGGAAATATTGCCTGGCTAAATGAGTTCTGTGCCACATTTCTGGACTTTGCAAGTGAACTCAAAGCACACTTGCCGGAAATAGCCCCCAGATGGGGGCCCCCTGAAGGCGGCAGCAACATAGAAGTAGAGACGATCTTCCTGTGCCTCACACAGGTCGTTACTTGCATCACTCAACTGGAGAGGACCATCAACATCGAAAGCAAATTCGGACACGAGACAACGCCAATGACGCGACTGCACTTCCTTGACCGAATCGACTGGTGTGTGCGTCGGATCTATGTCTCCCTGTCGCAGTTAGATCTGCATCAGGAGAGTGGTGCAGCGGATAACTTGGAGGATCACACATTTGTCGAGTTAATGGACCTGGCACTAGATCATCTGGAAGCCTTTATGGAAGGGCTCGCGAATACTACTAGCAATATCCTGTACATCGAGGAAGAAAATGATACTAATGACGCCTGCCAGCTCGGCAGCATAATCAGTCATATTGTCAGACATGCCTTGGCATTTGCTAACGTTGCCTTGGAAGCCGATAAGAAGGCACTGTCAGAACTGTGCGAGACGTTACTGAGTGAATGCGCTACCTTCCTCGAGGGTTCCGCGGATCTCAACCCCGGGCATCGCAAGCTAGAAGCCCTGTCCCTAGAGCGTGCCCTCTATGGGTTGGAGACATTTCTGAACGAGGCTCTGTTGCATTCGATCTTTGCTAGTCTTGTCGAGCTAGAAAACACTCCCATCAAGAGACTGAGGCATGCCCTACAGGAGCAGCAATCGGAATCTGGATTAACTGAGAAACTGGTTTTAGATTTCGACACGAACATGGACCGCATTCAACAGATAGGAGTGCTGGCCATAGCCTTCTCGCAAGACGTCAAAACCAAGACAATTGTGCGGAGTTGCCTGGCCTCCCTGGAGTCCCTGGACGCATGCATTGTTCCAGCGTTGCAGTCGTCGGCCTTGCACCATGCAGATATACTGGAGCACCACTTCAACGAAGAGATGCTGATCTTTCGCAATCTCATACACGACATCATCGACAGTCGCTCCCTTGTCAACAACTACCTGGACATGCTCGCGGAAAGTCTTCACATCCACATAGCGGGGAAGAGTCTTCCCAGAGAGTACCTGCTAATTGTTCAAATGGGCAGTGTCTTGGCCGAGCACTTTCGACTGCCGGTAAACTACTCTGCGCTCAGCGACGATGGGAAGCGCGTGCACAAGGATCTGATATTGATATTGCGCGAGTGCCTTGCTGCAGTCAGCTTGGCCACTCCAGTAGACCCCAAACGTATTGTTAAACGCTTGAAAATATTGTACTCTGTTCTGGCTAAGCTGCGCGATGTCATAGATAAGAACGTCCACGATTCTGTATTTAATTTAAGTTCGAGGAGACCCATCACCAATGCGACCCGAACCCTGCTCCGAAGCTGCAAGTCAAAATCTAAAAGACAGCGTTCATTTGTGAAGCAAAGTCGAGATAGCGTTGTTCCCGATCCACACAATTATACGAGTAGCATTGCGAGTTCTATAAGTAATGATGGTGATCTTATAAGTTTTCAGCTCACGGAAATTCTCAGAATAAATTGAAATCGAATTATGTATATACATATACGGTGTAAATATTTCAATTAATTAAGCTAGACTCTACTACGCCTAGTACGAGGCTTAGAACGAGTGCTAAATGTATATACATACATACTGACAGACCACAAACCTGGCTGCTTGGGGTCCAGGGTAAAATAGGAAAATCGTTCCTGAAGTCTTGCGCCAAAAAAGCTTCAGACTTGACCAACTTCAGAATATGCCCAAAAATATTTGATAATAATAATGAACTAATATTTATTTTAAATATTGACAAAATATTTATTTATTTCATGCTCTATCCTACACTTATGTTTATAGCGCTAGTCACCTTACGAATTTGTGTAGAAAGTTATTTAATTAAATCTAATAAATAATTTAAATTTTATTAGCTGGCAAAAACCCTCTAGCTGAACCCTCCACGAGGGTGCCGGCTGGGCAATGGACGTTGCATTATCCCGGCCGAGGATAATGCACTGTCGCTTGCCTTGCCCGGGGTAATGCAGTGTCTAGCTAAGGCTATGGTCCATCGTCTTCCCGATCTAAAGTCGGGGGAACTGAACCAAGGCGATGGCTAGAGGTGCCTGGCGGCCAGGCATAAAACGCTAGGGGGTGGTCCCCCCGAAAAACATTAACCGGTATGGACCTTCGGGCCAAATATGGAGGTAGATAAGGAGCAAACACGGGTTGGGATGTCAACCCAAACGTCGGTGGAAAGCGTGACTGCTACCACCGGCGGGCACGGGGAGGAGCAATCCTCTCTGCGTGTCGCCAGCGGTCACACCTCGGGCATGGCGGGAGCAGGTCATGTCAGTTGTAATACTACTGCCACAAAAACGACGCGTTGCAGGGTGAGCCGCACGGGTGCCGTTGTCGATGCAGACTCGGAACTGGAGAGCGTGCTATCCCTTAGCAAGACCGAAGAGGAAAGCCTTCTCCGCTCGCCGGAACCAGGTACCAGCTCCCTGCGTAGGGAAGGGCCGAAGCGTTCCAGGGAGGGGATGAAGGCAAAAGCTCAGTATAAGGCGGCCCTCAAGTTACTGAGCCGGCTCCAGGGCAAGGCGGATATCTCCCAAAAGGAGAAGTCCAAGCTAGCCTGGGCTGAGCAACGGGTACAGGAGGGCCGCGAATACTACGCGCAGCTGCCGCAGATGAAGGCAACAAACGGTGGACTCGCCAACAAGGTAGAGGAGATGTTGGCCACCAAGAGGCAACGCTCGATCGAGAGTGCTGCCAAAGACACTCCGGCGAGCAAGCGGCAACGCGGGCCCAAGGTGGCCACCCCCCAGCCGAAGACGAGGAAGCCGAGGCAGAAGGCCATGAGCGAGGTGTCCAAGAGACATCTCATTGTGGCCTTGATCGATCGCAGCGATGAGAACGGGAAGATGACGGCGGCGCAGTGGAAGTTAGTCCACGCGCAGCTCGTCGAGGCACTGTTCTCGCGAATGGAGGAGGACCCTAGCGCTCCCATGCCCACGTTCGATGGAGCGGGATGGCTGAACGGGGTCAAAATCCTCAAGTGCAATGACGACCCAACGCGGCAGTGGCTGGTGCAGAAGGTGCCCCTACTGGAAGCTCTGTGGGAGGGGGCCAAGCTGGAGGTGGTAGACAGGGAGCTGATCCCGTCCATACCAAAGGCGAAGGTGCTCTTCCCATTGCTGTCCAGGGGGAGCGAGCACTGAAGCTGCTGCAGAGGCAAAATCCGGACGTGCCAACGGCTGATTGGAAGGTTCTGCATGCCGGTAGCCCACTACCCAACGAGGGGGGCCAGCACGTGATCCTCCAGATCAGCAAGGTGGCGGAGGACATCCTGTATCCCAAGTTCGGGAAGATGGCGTGGGGCGTAGGTAGCGTATACCTACGGCTGAAAAAGCGCCACCCCGAGGATAAAGATGCGCACACCCTCCAGGCAGGCGAGGTCGAGAAGGACCTAGGTCTGGAGACCATAGTGGAGGCCGCCCAGGGTCTTGCGCTGGACGGCTCGGAGGAGAAGGAAGACGGTGACGGTGACCTGACAATCATAGTCAACCCGTCGTGCGAGGTTGAGTTAGCCACCCATGACACTAAGGGTGCTGCAACTCAATCTCCATAAAAGCAAGGTAGCGTCGGCGGAGCTCCTCATTGCCATGGAGCAAGGGCCCGCCGACATAGCTTTAGTCCAGGAGCCGTGGATTGCGTCAGGCAACTCTGTGGCCGGACTAAAGTCCTCAAATTACAGCCTTCTCTACTCAACATCGGTAAGCAGGAACAGAACCGCCGTACTCGTACGGAAGGGAATCCATGCTCATCTTATGTCTCATTACAGCACGGATGACCTGACGGTGGTGATGCTGGAGAGCGAGGAAAAGCGCCTAATGGCAGCTTCCTGCTACATGGCACACGACAGGCCCGCCCCGCCGGAAGAACTTAGGAGTCTGGTGACAGAAGCCGGCTCCAAAAATCTCCAACTCCTCATCGGTGCAGACGCCAACGCCCATCACAATGTGTGGGGAAGCCCTGACACCAACGATAGAGGTGAGTCACTCCTAGACTTTATCTTATTCACTAACTTAGATGTAGCAAACGTGGGGGAGGAACACACCTTCGTGGGTCCCACCTCGTCAAACGTGCTAGACCTAACTCTTGTCACGGGAAAGAGTACCTTGGTATCTGACTGGAGAGTCCTCGAAAGACCATCCTTCTCAGACCATAAGTACATTCAGTTCAAGTGCGAATTCAAACACTCTTCGAAGATAACAGTCTATAGAAACCCGCGAAACACAAACTGGGTAAAGTTTAAAAAGACTGTTACTTCGAAGCTCGCGAATCCGGGCTCAGTGAAATCCGCGGAGGATATAGAAAAGTCCCTAAAGACCCTATCCAACGAGTTACTGAACGCCTACCATGCATCGTGCAAACCCTCGAGAACGAAGAGGAGGTCCAAGCCACTCTGGTGGAACCGAGATCTCTCTCTCCAAAGGAACAACCTCAAGGAATTCTTCAAGATCGCCAAACAAGCGAACGAAGAGATTGTCAATGAGGAATATAAAATCCTACTTAGGAGCTACAAGAAGGAAATACGTAAGGCACAAAGGAACTCGTGGAGAAACTTCTGCTCCAGCATTGAGAAAGTGCCCGAAACCGCTAGGCTCCGGAAGCTGCTCTCAAAGCAGCCCACAGTACAGAGCCAACTAAAACTAGACAACGGACAGTGGACAGAGGGCAGTAAAGAAGCCCTAACAGCACTAATGGAGGCGCACTTCCCTGGATGCACCGAGGTCACTGACGCCAAGGAGCATCAGGACCTAGCAACTGAGGAACAGCACCCCCCAATAGGTCTGTTAACCACTAAGAGAATCCACTGGGCCATAGACTCCTTCGCGGCCATAAAAGCACCAGGACTGGACGGGATATTCCCAGCCATGATGCAGTTGACCAAAGAGGTTATTACCCCATGGCTCTTCGCAATATACTCAGCATGCCTAAGTACAGGCTATATCCCCATCCAATGGAGAACCTCGAGGGTTGTCTTCCTCCCTAAGGCAGGAAAGTGCAGCCACGTGAGTCCCAAGGATTACAGACCGATAAGCCTTACCTCCTTTCTACTAAAAACACTAGAAAAGCTGTTGGATTTACACATCAGGAATGAGGTAGGGGGACTGATGTCAATAAACCAACACGCCTACACCAAGGGGAAATCAGTGAAGACGGCACTACACTCGCTAGTAGCCATCATCGAGAGCGCCCTTCACAACAAAAAGTATGCTTTGGGAGCATTTGTGGACATCTCAGGAGCATTCAACAACGTGGCAACACCCACAATAACAAGTCGCCTAGAAGCGAATAACATACACCCTGCAATCAACGTCTGGATCAAAAACCTCCTAAGTTGTAGACGGGTGCAATCGGAGTGGGGCACCGCTTCCATGGTAAAGGGGGCACACAGAGGTACACCTCAAGGTGGAGTCCTATCGCCACTACTGTGGAATTTGGTGGTCGACGACCTCATTAAGAGATTTGAAAGGAAGGCCCCAAAAATAACAGCCTATGCAGATGACATAAGCATACTTATTACGGGTGTATGTCCATCGACCCTCAGCTCCATAATGGAACGTACACTCAGGGAGATACGTGAGTGGGCGGAAGAGGTAGGACTCAACGCGGACAAGACGGACCTCATCCTCTTTACCAAGAGGTACAAGGTACCGATATGGACCCCCCCGAAAATTGACCAAACTAGGCTGACTCCAAAATCACAGGTGAAATACCTAGGCACAGTACTGGACAGCAAGCTGGCATGGAGGCCCAATGTAGTGGAAAGGGTGAAGAAGGCAACCATTGCGCTTTATGCATCCAAGAAGATGCTCAGCAGCACATGGGGCCTGTCACCTGCTCTAATGCACTGGATCTACATCTCGGTGGTGCGACCAACTCTGCTGTATGGAGCCTTAGTGTGGTGGCAGGCTATTGAAAAGAAGACATACCATAAGCTTATGGAAAAGACTCAGCGACAGGCTCTGCTCTGTATTACAGGGGCGCTGAGGTCAACCCCAACAAAAGCACTCGAAACTATACTCGGAATCGACCACCTGGACATTCACGCTCGCCTGATTGCGGGAAAGGCAGCACAACGCCTTATAGCATCAGGAAACCTATCCATACAAGGATACGGGCACAGTTCAATTGGCAGGGACATGACCAGATCAACTGATTACATGACCCCCCAAACTTGCCTTGACGTCAAAACAACCACATCTTTGGGACCTGAAGACTGGAAAATTGGAAGGGACCAAACTGAGCACCTCAATATATACACAGACGGCTCCAAGATGGAAGGAGGAGTAGGAGCGGGCCTATACTGTACAGACCCTGAGATAAGGCTGTCGTATAAGCTACCGGACCAATGCAGCATATTCCAGGCAGAAGTTTTTGCCATCGGGAAGGCAGCGGAGGTCGCTCTCCTAACAGAACGAGCACACGATGCGGTCAACCTATTCGTCGACAGCCAAGCGGCGATAAGATCCATGCAGTCGTCCGCGGTCAGTTCCAGAAATGTCTTGGCGAGCAGGGAGGCACTAGATACCCTAAGCACGACAAAGTCAGTGCGGATCTATTGGGTTCCCAGCCACCAGGGCATCGAAGGAAACGAAGCGGCGGACGTACTAGCTAAGGAAGGCGTCGGGCTGGAGAATAGGAGAACCGAGAACGTGCCTGTCTCCCTCAGAACGCTGCAAGGCGATCTAGAGAAGCAGGCTAGAGCACAGACTGATAGCAGGTGGAGGAGTACCACCACCTGCAGAACCTCGAAGATAATGTGCAAGGAGCGCAACGAGAAACTTAGCCACTTGACTGCACCTACCACGAAAGGACTGTAGATTGCTAGTGGGGATACTAACAGGTCACTGTCTGGCTGCTGCACATGCAGCAAAGCTAGGCATCACCAACAGAGACAGTTGTAGGAAATGTGAGGAACCTGGGGCTATCGAGACCCTGGAACATCTCATCTGCAACTGTCCGGCTCTCTCAAGGGCAAGGAGGAGATACCTGGGCGCCCCAGTGTTGGCATCACTGGAAGATGCCTCCAAAAGGACGCCACAGGAACTGCTGGCCTATGCTAAAAACACCTCGAATCTCGGGGACTTTTAAAACCACATTAACACTCCCGCGACGGTTCATACACCCCCCCATCCGGATAACTAAGGACCATATTGGCCTATGCGTGGCCCCGCTGAGGGCCGTCCGGGTTAACCTAACCTAACCTTTAAATTTTATTTTTTATTCTATTATTTGTATTTATTTGTTCTATTATTTGTATTTATTTTCTTTTTTTGAGTGAATTTGCTAATATAAAAGTTGCTTTAGGCTGAATGGCAACTCTGCGCTGCGCCTTTTTTTTTTGAGGGTGAATGGCATAATGCCATTCCTCTGTTGCGTTTTTAGTGCGTGGCGTTGGTTCGATAGAATTATACACAATTTCTGTCACCTCAATTGAAAGTTCTGATACAGGTATCTGCTTAAAACGGCCAAAAATGGATACCTGCTTCTTTTGCGGCGCCGTGGACGTAGAGCAGTCCGCAACGGACAGCTATAAAAAACTTTTTGCGAAAATGCCGTCGTCCCAAAAAACAATTTCCGTGGTGCTCACGCATCTGGCGCACTGCATAAACACAAGCATTAAATTAGAAGCAGACTCAAAACTTTGCCCCCGCTGTTTCGCCGAGCTGTCTGAATACGATACCATAATGGTAAATTTAATGACCACACAGAAGCGGCTAACGAACCAGTTAAAGGCAGCATTGAAGTCCGAGCTTGAATGTGCAGATACTTCGGAGGATTTGGTGGTCGAAGAAAAAACACTAGAGGATGCCGACGCCGACGTCGATGCTGAGGCCGAAGCATTGTTTGTGGAACTAGTCAAAGAAGAAGACGATTCCGATGCAGACATTAAACAGGAGTACGACCATGAGGAGGAGGACGAGGAGGAATTCCTTTGCGAAGGCGATGCGGGGGAGTCGGAGAGCATGCATGACAAATCCGATCTAGATGAAAAGCCACTCAAGAAACGCATCAAGCAGGAGTGCAGCCAGTGTGGAAAATTTTACAATTCGTGGTACCAAATGCAGAAGCACATCAATGAAGACCACTCGAATACGCAGAATCATATCTGTCCCATATGCGGCATCATACGCCGAGATGAGGAATACCTCGAGTTGCACATGAACTTGCATGAAGGAAAGACCGAGAAGCAATGCCGCTATTGCCCAAAGAGTTTCTCCAGGCCCGTCAACACTCTGAGGCACATGCGCATGCACTGGGACAAGAAAAAATATCAGTGTGAGAAGTGCGGACTGCGCTTCTCGCAGGACAACTTGCTCTACAACCATCGGCTCCGCCACGAAGCCGAGGAAAATCCCATAATCTGCAGCATTTGCAATGTGTCCTTCAAATCGCGGAAGACATTCAACCACCACACGCTTATACACAAGGAAAACAGACCCCGTCACTACTGCTCCGTTTGTCCCAAATCGTTCACTGAACGCTACACCCTCAAAATGCACATGAAGACCCACGAAGGCGATGTTGTCTATGGGGTCAGGGAGGACGCTCCGTCAGACGACCAACAAGTGGTGGAGGAGCTTCACGTTGATGTGGACGAATCGGAACAGGCCGTAACTGTCCTCATGTCAGACAATGATGAGAATAGATTTTGTTTGATCTGCAGCGCCAGCTTTGAAAATAAAAAGGAGCTCGAGCACCACTTACAATTTGATCACGACGTCGTTCTAAAATAGACTTCGACTTGTACTTTAGTAATATTCCCTTTTTTGTGCAACTTAACATAATAAACTCATGTTAATGAAATCAAAAAGCAATGTTCTCGAAGAGATAACATTCGATTTTCTAGATTCTGTGGAACATATTGATATTGAAGGTATAACAACTTTTGATTTTCACTTTTAACGTTTCAAATTTTGTATTCCGACCACGTTACAATAACTCGACAAAGAGCATTTCAATCTTAAGGTTACTCGTTCTCTTGAGAACGCAGACGTCCGTTGGGATTCGTTAGACGGATCGACAGCTGCTTGGCGCGCTCGACGATTTCCTTGCGCTTCTTTGAGGAGACGGCGTGAGCGATCTCACCGCAGTAGACGCGGTTCTGCATAAGCAGGACCTCCAGCTCTCGCACATTGTGCACCAGGAATTTCTTGAAGCCAGTGGGCAGCATATGACGGGTGCGCTTGTTGGAGCCGTAACCGATGTTGGGCATCAAGTATTGGCCCTTGAAGCGACGACGCACTCTGTTGTCAATACCCTTAGGCTTGCGCCATTTGTGCTACAACATAAAGACCATGATTAGGATATTTTTTTGTTTTTCACTACACTACACTACACTATATTTTATTTTACTAACCGACAACTTGGCATAACGATCCGACTGGTGACGGATGAAGTGCTTGGTGCGCTTCTTGATGATCTTGGGCCGGTACGCTGGGCGAATCGTCATTTTGGAGCTGGAATTTGATAGTTGAGACCACTCATCAGTATCTTGATTGAATATCGCGATTTTTATTTATTGTTTCTTCCTGTGAGAAAATGTCAACAAAGTTTGGTTGACATTTTATTGAGGATGCCATGAAAATATAGATTTAATTACTGCGCCAGTGTCTTGCTTCACTGTTACTGCATTTATTTAGCTTATAAGGAGCCAACATGTTACTCGGATGCCTAGGAAATATTCAGATTTAATAGCAAAAACGAACCGCTAATTGTAAAGAGCACGTCAAAAAGAGAGAAAAGGGATGTGAAGTTGGCCGCACTACATTTTGACAGCTCGAACAGAGTTGTCTTCTGGCTATCGATAGTGGTAAACAATAATTTTACCAATTCTTGTAAGAGGTACATCTTTTAAAATGCCATGTTACAATTAAAATTTCAATTATATTGTTTACAACCACTAAAACCACTGTACAATTAGTTTATTACATTTAATCTTGTATCGATATATCGATTCTAAAACTATCAAACGATATACAGACAATTCGATAGCACGTTGCATTCCTAGTCGTAATACCGTGGTTCTTTATTATATAATTTAGTAAAAAATCAAAACAAACAAATCACACGCCGAGTGTTAGGTGTGCGGAGTTACCACTGTAAACAATGGTAGCGAGGTGACAATTGCACACATTATCGCACCAGCCACTACAGTAGCAACATGAAAGACGATGATGACTCCGAGGCACAGAATGCATACGCAACAAAAAAAACAACAACAAGAAGAGCACCACCACCCACAGCACTAAAGCTGGGTGTATCATCTAGCCATGCGAGCATCTTCACAGAGCGCTTCTTTGGCGCCTTCCAGTGGGAGGAGTTCGCCTGCGGATGCGGAGCAGCGTTTGTCAACATTTCCGCCACATATCCCATCTACAAAATGATCTTTCGGCAAATGCTTCATGGCGTGCCCATCAAATCTGCCTTCGGTCAGCTGCGGCATGAGGGGCTTAGCTTTCTGTACCGAGGAATGCTGCCTCCATTGGCACAGAAAACCATTTCGTTGTCCATAATGTTTGGCGTGTTTGATGGCACGAGGAGATATCTGGTGGAAGACTATCGCCTGAATGACTACGGTGCCAAGGTGATTGCCGGCGTAGTGGCGGGTAGTGCTGAATCCATTCTCCTGCCCTTTGAACGCGTGCAAACGCTGCTGGCGGACTCGAAATTCCATCAACATTTCTCCAATACCTCAAATGCTTTCAGGTGAGAGCCGCAGCACTCGCAATATAGAAGCAATAATATAGCAAATAATGAAACGCGATATTTGAATCCCTATCCAGATATGTAGTGGCCCATCATGGATACAGGGAGCTCTACAGGGGTATAGAACCAGTATTTTGGCGCAACGGACTGTCCAATGCATTCTTCTTTGTGCTCAGAGAAGAGGCCAGCGCTCGGTTACCCAACAGGGCAAGTACTTTCCTTTTTTGAATAGCACGAAGTACTGATTCTTTCCCACTTAGAAATCGGTGTCCAGCAGAACTGCCCAGGAATTCATAGCAGGAGCCGTCATCGGTGCCAGCATCAGCACAATATTCTACCCCCTCAATGTGATCAAAGTATCGCTGCAAAGTGACATGGGCCATCGGTCGGAGGGCAGTTGGCATGCATGCAAAAGAATTTATCGCGAACGCGACAGCCGCATTGGGAATTTCTACCGCGGCTGCGCCTTCAACACGGCACGTTCCTTCATCAGTTGGGGCATCATGAACACGGCCTACGAGAACCTGAAAAAACTGATGCACGAGCAACCGCAAATACCACAAATGCCGCACACATCTCCGATATCTTCAAGTAAGTGAGGTGAGGCGAAAGGAGGCTGCATTATGTATTAGGTTGCATGTACTCCAAAGCTGAATGTACACACACACAAAACTCTGTTAATTCTGCCTTTTAGCTAGCAAATTTTCTTTCGTGTTAAGTCTCTTTTAAGTCGCCTATGCCGAGAGGCTGAGATTTAGGTAATTATTGTACATACACACACATCCTATAAGCCAAAATGTTCTGTGTGGCTTTTGTCAGCATTTAAATAAACCCAACCCTACTACAAGATTACAGTTTAGTTAGGAAACAAAAATTGTATATACTAGTATATGTATATACTACTAGAATCCAGTTGAATATATAACTAAATTGTGTTGCACATGCAGTGTGCATCGTGTTTGCTAGTGACGTTTGTGATTCATTGAAATTACTAAACTACGAAAAACAATTACTCTGTGAATTTAATGTTCTTAAATAAAAGTGTATTTGTAATTATCGAAATCAAGCACTAGCCTATATATATATATATATATATATATATATTTCAGCATTACAATGTCATCTTTGAGCACCTATTGCTACACCTACATCTAATTTCTACCCATAATTCTCACATATCACAAATTACGAAATGTCTCTTGGCCCCCGCAACGCAGCGCCGGGACCTAGCGTTTCCTCAGCGAGCTGCGATATCTCTGGTAGAAGTCCTCCATTGCCCTGTATTGGGGCTCCAGAATGTCGGGTATTTCCTTGTCCAAAGATGCAAAGTAGACCATCTCCACGGAGCAGCTGCCCCGCAGCTGCTGCTCATAGCGACGCAGTTGCTGAAAGAAGCCCGAGTTCGGCCGAACCTGCGGACGAATGGACTGGACGTGCGTGTAGGCTTCCCGCAGGCTCATGCCCGCATGCTTTATCAGGTAGGCCAGGCAGAGGGAGGCCGAGCGGCTGACCCCCGCCACGCAGTGGATCAAAGAGACGCCCCCATTCAGACGCACCTCCTCAATGAGGTCGGCCACCTCATCGAAATGCTTCGCCAGGTCGACCTCCGAACGGTCCTGAGCATTCACGCGCAGGTACAGAGGATTCATCACGCTGGATAGGGGAGTGTCCGGCAGCTCAGGGGCCACATTGATGACGCAACTCACTCCCAGCTTGTCCATGTAGGCGGGCACCACAGCCGCTGCCCCGCACAGGATCAGGGAGGGGGTTAGGCGCGACAGTCCTGGGTAGGGTGTGCTGTTCTCCGCCCCCGCCTGTGAACTGCAAATGAAACAACAAAACAGAACCATTATTAATGTGGGTAAACAACCTCATAAAAACACCAAAAAAAAAACAAAAAAAACATTTCTCATTCGAACAAAGGAGAAGCGAACAATTTGGTGTTACGCGAAATAGAAACATCGCATAAACAAATGGAAGGTACTATCTATATCTTTTTGCGTATTACCGTGCAGGCTTTCAGCCTGAAGCATCCCAGCCTGCGTAATTTTGTGAATGGGAACTTAAACAACACATCCCCCATGCCATCCCGGCCCATCCCATCCCAGCACAGCACAGCAGAGCAGAGCACCTACGCAGTACGTCATCGTTTTTTAGCTCTACAAAACAATCATTTGCTAAACACATGTATAGGTATTTGTGTATCCACCTATACACTCGTACAACTCGAAAATTGTTTATAATTAGTTCCTTGGAGTGCATATGAAAATAGAATCGAAATATTTGGCGAATGGCTAAACAAAAAGATCAGTCATCGCATCTGCTCGGCCAGGGAGGGGAGTCTCTCGGACTGTCCTCCCCGTTTGTCAGTAATGCAATTACATCTCAATAATTGAAATAAAGCCATACCATGGCACTATCCATCAGATCAGATCAGCTCCTCTCCTCTTCCCCTCGGCTGTCAGCGGAGATCAAATGGAAAGGTGCCCAATTCTCTTTGGCACCACCTTCCTTCCTGTTGCTGCTGCTGCTTCTGTCATCGCCCTCCAAAAAGGCTGCCCACTGAGGAATGTAAATGTGTAAAATCAAAAACTGCACTTATTTTTAGACCCCACCAAAATATGTATACCCTTTCAACGGGTTGGCCATCTCTGGGCATCTCTCTAGCCTCTCCCCTCGCAGAATCGAGTCTGAAACGCTGGTGGCTGGTTGTAAGAGTATGGCCAGGGTCTGTGCGACGGTGCGTGGCGAATTTTTGTTTCGTTTTATTATATGTTTACGGCGACTTCTCGTCGTCATTAAATAATAATCACAAATTCCGCTGGCAAGTGGCCAATATTAATCATCGGTCACTTTCACTAGAGCAAACCACTGGCATCGTCGAAAATGTTTTTTTGATTTAAAAATAAGCGAAATTAAAATATTTCGCACCGACCAATGATTTTTTGCAAAAATAAAAAATCCAAAAACACATCAGCGGTTTCATTTCCATTATTTATGTATCTGTTCCAATCGAGTCAAGGAATTTCAGATCTCTTGGGTCTTGGCATTCTTAATCTCATGGGGATAGGGAAAACTAGGCTAATCACATATGCTATCCTAAAGTTAATGTATTAGGCCTTCTCTATAGACCTCGCTATAGTCTGGATGGGTACTCATCATATTTTACCTCTTGGCCAAACTCTTGCTTTGCATGATATTTCGACTGCCAAAAATAATGAGCATTGTGACAGAGACGAGACCTGTAGACCTGTAGACAGACCTTCCCCCAAGATAAATGACTAATTTCAAGCAATTATGGTGTCCTTGAATTCAATTGTCAGAGTCAGGGGCTTTGATTGAGAAGAATGCCAAGAATGCGGCCCCTAAAATATATACTACTCAAGCAAAATCAAAATAAAGTTTGCATTGCATTCTCGAAGAATTCATTCGATATATGGATGATTTCCTCGTTGAATAAATAGGAGAATAGTAGCAAGAAAAGGCAATGTGCAACATGTGGTACATCGGCATTCGGGTATGGAATTTAGTTCAAAGAATGAAATGAGTTTATAAAAATATATGTTCACCATTCGGTGGGTGCATACATAAGTTGGCAGAACACTCCAAAGAACACTACTTCTACAGACAAAAATGAAAAAACTTTTAGATTTGTAATTCAAATTTCAAGCAGTGTCGATACCGTTACGATACGTTTTGCGCCACAGCAAGTGGTGCACTCCCAGAGTCGCAACAAAAAAAAGGTTGCGTGACATAAGCCCGACCTTGACTTGTGTTTTCCGTTAAATGTAAGCTTAAAAAATATACACATATGTATATATATCTATAGGTATGTATGACTCACTTTTTGCCATTTTCGCTCTCAATATTCTCTTTATCATATGCGACGACCACCTTCTGAAGTACATTGTTAATTCCTCCTCCGTTGCCGGGAACGAGTGGAGCAATTATTAGCTCCTGCATGTTTATGTTTATATTGCGAACGAAATTTCACGCCACTTAATAAAAGAATTTACGCTCCGCAATCAACAAATTCCACAGATTCCAGGCCAGGCCGAATGTGAAAACTATTTGGTGCTCTTCTTTCTGGTTCGGCCTCTGGCCTCTCGTGACTCAGTAAACAAATGAAAGTTCTGAGAGATTCCGACGGGAAATTATTGTTTTGGCTTGATGATGTTGGCTAGATGATGTTTCTCTCGCAGCGCAGACACGACTGAGCACAGCCAACAACAAATGCTTTTTTTAAATAAAGCAGTCCATAGGTGCGTAAAGGTGATGTGTTTGTGGGTGTGGGTGGAAATGGTAAATTGGCGCCTGCCAACAAACCTTTCACCTGTGGGAACGTTGCCAACGCTTAAATGGGTGATTAATTGTAATTCAGGTAGGCCAAGCATATATTAAATTAACTAATTACCTTCACAAATATTTTAACACTGTTATTTCTATTCACAATACAGTTTGAAAAGTTTTGTTTTTGAATAAACGACGATAGCTAAATTTGAAATTCGATAGTCAACAAGAATCGACCAAGTTTGGTCATACTAATAGCATGTACACACTGGCTTATAGCGTTTTGGCGGATACAATTTTCGATATCTATAGAAAAAACAATCAAACGCCGGAGCAGGAAAACAAGGCAAGTATTTAAATCAAGTCAAGTAGAAAATAGGTTCATTAATTGGATAAAATTATGTGGGCATGGCTAAATGTTCTATATTGGCCGAAAAAATGTTGACGCGGATTGAGCAACATTTTGCATACCATGGAGAAAGGGATGTTATAGAATTGCGAAAAAGTTTGTCATCTCAGGCTCCAATGAATGCAGAAACTAGTCAGCCTCTGTTTTAAAGCTATTTCAACGATATTTTGAAGGTTGTGGTCTTCTTACAGAAGCCAAGGGTATCGGGATCAGGATATGTATAGAAAAAACTAATCAAATGCATGAATACGTCTAAAACATATCAGTTTGAGATAATTTCTTTATAAATTACGTCTTAAAACAGATTCTTCATATTATATTAACCAAATAGGGTATACCCTATTTTTGTTTGAACCTTGCTGTAGGCAAAATACAATACATGCAAGTACTTAAAAGTAGTTGATCTTGTAGAATATGTATTCATCAATGGTCTAAAACTATATGGGCAAAGCTAAAGGTTTTAGTTAGTGAGCATTATTCAACGGAATATCAAAATTTAGCAATAGGAACGATTTTTCTCTTACGTTTTATTACGTTTATTTGTTTGACCATTTTCGCTAAAACCTCTTTTAACGCAAAATGCAACAAAAGCAAGTAGTTAAAATAAGCCAGTTGAGTAGAAAATTGATTCATTAACCGTATAAAGTTATAGGGGCATGGCTAAATATTCTGTATAGCTAGTAATATTGCACGGAATATCAAAAACGAAGAATATGTAAAATAGAACTTGAATTCGTCAGTATATTTACGGTATATATATTCGATAAGTCCGTCCGATTAACCCATTGTCAGCCAAGGGAGTATTTTATTATTCGACCAAAAATAATAGAAATTGAATTATTTTAGAGCAGTTCAGGTGAAAGATATCGCGGTTTTTCAGAGAACTTCAGAGAAAAGGTGGAATGGATCTACAAGAAGAATTTACAATCAGCAATATTTCCCGCCATTAACCTCAAGTCGTTAAACTGTTTAAAAAGAGGGGGGTTAAGAGGGTTAAGACAAATCCGCGGTGACAGACGACGCCAATTTTTAGCTTACAAACTAATTTCAAGTTTTTCCTTAACATTTCGGCAAAAATGGGTAAAGAAAAGATTGGAAAATCGTTCAGCATTAACGATTTGGTGTTTGCCAAGGTTAAGGGCTATCCGGCATGGCCAGCAAAAATCACAAAGTATATCAACAAAAAGTACAATGTTTACTTTTACGGCACGGGGGAGACCGCCAATATAAAAATCGAGGACCTCTTCCCATATGTTGAGAACAAGGAGAAATTCGCCACCGACAAGAATATGAAGCGAGCCAAGTTCAGCGAGGCAATGGACCAGATTGAAAGCGCACTCAAGGGGGAGGACTCGGCCCCGATCGATTTATCAAACCCCGATGATGGCGGTGCCGACGAACAGACCTCGGCCACCGAAACACCCATCCCGTCGAAGAACCCAACACCAATCGAAGTTCTAACTCCGACTTCTGAAGCCGCCGAGACTTCTGCTGCGGATGCTTCAAGCGTCGCAAACAGCAGCACTCAAAAGAAAGCCGCTGGCTCACGTAAGTCTAAGGGAGCTCCGAAACATGTGGACGGAGACTCCGAGGAGGCCGGCACCGATTCGGCTGACGGGCCACCGCCGCCAAAGCGGCGCGTCCCACCGGAAGGCATAGCTGCGACATCGACACCACCACCAGCAGCCAACTCCAGCTTGGCCAAGAAAACAGTGAAGAAGTCGAAGCCAACCGCTGCGGTGACACCTATTCAAAAGCGCTCGCGCCCAGCTAACGTAAGTTTCACGCAAAAGTCATACTCGTGCAACATTAATATGGGTTTCCTTCACACAGAATAAAGAGAATGACCTTTTGATGGTATATATGCCGACAGCCAAGTGCTTGGGCATCGACATCAACTACAACAAGCCGGAGAGATTCGAAAGTGCCGCTGCGGAGCAGTCCTGGATTGATAAGTCACGCAATGAGGCCTACGACCTGAAGCTGAAGCTGGAGTCGGGGCAGCTCGATCCCGACAGCCTGCCCGGGCGCATCATCATTGAGCCAACTCGGAATGAGATACCCAAGCAGGAGGCCGCGCGATTTATTGAGGAGATCATCGAGCACGAGGACGCTCTGTTCATGGAGCGGGACTTCATTCAGCTCTCCCAGCAGCTGCGCGAGTGCCTGGGACTGCGCCGAGCCAATGTGGGCAAATGTCTGGAGATACTGGACCAGTTTAAGGACGTCGAGTTGACGAAGCTGATGCTGCTGCGCAATCCAGAGTGCGTGGACATAATGCGTCGTTTGCGCAGATATGTCGGCAACCTGGACCTCTGGAAGATGGACTACTCCGACGAGGTCGAGTTCAAGGAGAAGGCCCAGATCATACGTAAGGTGTCCTCGACCATATACGACGGGTTCAAGAGCCTCTTCAACTCGGCGTCGGAGGAAGACAACTTTTGGATGGAGTTCTGCGAGAAGGTTAAAATCTACAAGAGCTATACAAAAAACGTGAATGAGAACCTACGCGTCTCGATGAACGAGCGTGGCTACAACAGTCTCGTTGATGCCAAGCAAGGCAATATCCCAGCTACCGCTAAAAAAGATTAAAGTAAAGAATACAGTATAATGTTTTAGCGCCAGTTACTACTCCATAATCCAACGATATAATAAGGTAAAACACTCGCACCCGCAATACAATGAATTTTGCGTGTCTGTATTCGACTATAATGAATTTTTTTAGTTACTCCTAAGCGGCTGAAGCTGAAATCCAGCACAATTGATCTTCAGCTCCAGAACACGATGAACCCAACAAACAACACAAAGCTAAGTTCTATTGTGTAATCGATCAGATTACAAAAAGTAGACTCTTATTTGAAATAACTTCCTTATTTGCCTTCATTTTCGACGACTCTCGATGTGAAATCATCTTCAATTTATTGGATAAATGGATGGGTGAACCATGAACATTCACATCTTTGGATCCGTAAAATTTTATTTACTATGTGTGTAGAAATGTTTGATCAACAATGAATAAAGCTATAGATGATACATACGTAAATTACTCGAATAAACAATCTTTTTCGTTTATCTGGCCAGACCTCTACCAATCTACTGTTATTGAAGGCGACCCGACACGTGTTTCCTAGCATGCGTACTGTCTGCTGCTGCTTCTGCTGCGAGCGCTTTACTTCTGCCTTTCGTCTAGAATCAGCGTAGTCGGCATCCGCTGCTTTTCCTTCTTGTCTTTTATCTCGTGTGGGTCAGGTCAGAAAACGCTGCCTCTAACCGAAGACTGTTTTTACCTGCACGTAAAATAATCAAGGAATCTGCGTGAAACTGCGACCTATACGCAGTACAGTGAAGCAACCATTAAGTGATCATTGATAAACAAAATATTTCATTTTTGATTTCATAATTAAACAATTAAAATAAATTGAGCAATGCCTTATTTAAATTCATTAATCAATCAATCGTTCCTTGAAAGTGGCCACCTGCTTGCAGCACATGTACATAGTATAGTAGATCTTAATAAGCTAATAGTATAATAATCAGTGCCCCTCCTTGGCATCGCCTATGCCGTCTGGCAGAATCGCAAACATCGCCTCCGACTCGGGCAGACAGGGGGAATCGTAGATCTTGCAGATGCGCGTCTCCCCCTTGCCCTTTCGCAGATAGAGTCGAGTGGTGGAGGCATGCGCCAGAATATGCCCTCCCACCGGCTTCTTGGCGTCAGCGACAAACATGCCACCACCGCCGTCCAGCTGGGCTGTCACCTGGTTGGTGATGACCACAGCCACCCCGAACTCGTCCGCCAAGCGCTGAAGCTGCCGCATGCACAATCCCAAATGGTTCTGCCGGGCGGCCAGCTCGCCCCGTCCTATGTAGTCCGAACGGTAGAGGGCCATGACGCTATCGACAATAACAGCGGCATATCTGGAGGTTTGGGAGCAATAAGGAATTAGGATTCTTTGGCCACGATCCCAGATGGATTCCAGATGCGTACATACCTGGTTTCAAACAGCATGCCCGCAGCCATTTGTAACAGTTTGGTTTGCTGATCGCTGTTGTAGGCCCGGGCACAGGAAACGTTGTCCAAAACCTCGGATTCATTCAGTTTGAACCTTTGGGCAATGGCCGAGAGACGTTCCGTGCGGAAGGTGCTCTCCGTGTCTATGTACAGGCATTTGCCCTCGCCTCCCTTCTGGCTGATGGGCAGCTGGCAGGTGACTGCCAGGGTGTGGCAGATCTGCGTCTTGCCACAGCGGAACTCCCCAAAGATCTCAGTAATAGAACCCGTCTCGATGCCGCCGCCAAGCAGCTTGTCCAACTCCTTGGAGCCAGTCGTCAGCATAACGACATCTGCGCGCATCTGATGGAAGGTACGGGCACTGAGAAAGCCAAGCGGCACCATTTTTGAGGCTTCGGAAATGATTTGATCCACCTTGGACCCACCGAGGCCGGGAATGGCCAGTAGGTGCTTGCGCGTCGCGTTGGCCACAGCATCCACCGTGTGAAGGCTTGCCTGCTGCAGTAGCTTTATGTCCTTGGCAGTTATACTGCCGCCCTATCGTTGATTCGTCAATAAATAAATACAGCTTATGATTTGGTGCAGCTAGATCTCCGATCGACAGCAACTTACAATCAATTTCGTGACATTTAGTGGGCCATTCTCCTCTTCCTCCACCGAATTCGTCAATGCATCCATTTTGGCCCCAATGTACAAGTCGACAACTATATATCGAGTCTCTTTTTTTTAAATTCTCAATTTCTGGGTCAAAATTTCGTCAAAGTGAAGCGCGGGCTGTCCAGAGTGCTAGAGGTGGAATACCATCGATTAATTGTATTCGATGTTTAACAGTAAAACATCGAGGAAACATGATGTTTAGATATCATTTCAGTTAAAAGTACCGTACGTAGCTTTTTCGTTCAGAAATATGATACAGATTAAATTAAATGTGAAAACAATATTGATGACTGGCGAGATCAATCAATATCGCGTGAATCATGAGTGACTATTATTATTTTGATGTCAAACTGTGAGTGGGACAATAAACGACAGCTCCTTGTCTATAATATAATCATTTTTTCTTTTTTTAGAAAGCTCCGCAACCCCGAGGCTATTATTTTCACACCCATCTTCTTTCGTAGCTGTGTTCTAAACGCTCTAGAGAGTTTCTTCGGCGATCTGGGAGGCAAGACCAACATGGACATTGTTAAATTTTGTGACAAGCAGCAGCGCATTGTTTTCCGTGTGCCCGAAGAGTTCTTTGAGCGGACCCGAACCGCACTGTCGTTGATAGGCCACTACCAGGAAGTACCTTGCCACTTTCAAGTGATAGGCACCTCTAAGACAGCTCTAGACTTCGACAAGGATATTTCCGAAAAAGCAGCTCGGAGATGTTGAAAGTAAGCCAACGTCCTGTACTCCAGCTTCTGATCAACGATCTGACAGACACTTCCAATTAAAATGTATAGTTCCCACAGTTTCGGCATGTTAAATCGGTTACATTAAACATTCACCATTAGATTTGAATTATTTTAAAATTAAGAAATTGTTTTCCGATATTAAATTCTGCGCGTTTTAGCTGCTATCTATCGCTGGCTTCACTATCGTCTATCGCTGTCTACCTATCGCTCCTATCCAGCTGTTTGACACAACGTGAAAAGCAAAAAATTACATAAAAAATATACGCCGGCATTAAACAAGTTTTCAACCGAACTTTAATGAATAAGGAGTTCCCCCAAGCGTGTTCGGGAACATCACAGCGCCAACCAAAGAATGAGAGATTCCCAATACCTGGATGTTAAGCTGTAAGTAGAAACACGTGCATCTTTCGTAAATAATGCAAGTGACATTGAATTTACAGAAAACTTCGTGACACCGAGTCTATTGTATTGACGCCTGGCTACTTGATTGGCTGCATTCTCAACTCCCTGGAAAGCTTATTTGGAGAAATCGGAGGCAAGACATCGCTGGATATTGTGAAATTCAGTGCGGCAGAGCGACGACTTATCTTGCGAGTGCCCCAAGAATTCGTTGAGCGCGCGCGTATTGCTGTTACCTTAATAGGCCACTACCAGGAGGTGCCTTGTCACTTTCAGGTGCTAAACGCGTCAAAAAATCAGCTGGACTTTGATAGCAAGAACGACGAAAACGTCGTCAGACTTTAGTGAAATTATTCGCAGGGAGGCATTAAGATGTCATTTTCATTTTGCAAACAGTTCGGCAAGGACAAGGTTATCTTCGTTACCAAGGAAGACCATGCGACTCCAAGCACAATTGAGCTGCCGGCGCCAGAGCCGGCTGAGGGCGTAATCACAAAGGACGGCAACATTAACTGGAGCTGTCCCTGCTTGGGAGGTATGGCCACAGGACCGTGCGGCGTTGACTTTCGCGAGGCATTTAGTTGTTTCCAGTACAGCAAAGCGGAGCCCAAGGGATCAGATTGCTTTGAGGCCTTCACCAAAATGCGCGACTGCTTCCAGCTATATCCCACAGTCTACAACAAAGCCAATGGCGGCGTCGATGATGACGATGACGATCCTCTGGCTGAGGCTTTACCCGTTGACACTTCGACTGAAGTTCCAGTCAAGGAGGATCAGCCGGCCGACAGTGGGGCACCTGCTCCACCCGCTGAAGATGTGCCGTCGCAGACCAGCTCGGCGGTAGAGAAGGCTCAATAAGACAACATTTATGATTACTATGGAAATTTCTGGAAAAAATAGAACATGCCGAAAGTCCCTAAAAAGATTCTCCCTTAAAAATAAAATATTTTGAAAACATTCTTATATATTTATTTTCACAAAAACATCGATAGAAATATTTTCGCTCGTCCAATAAAAATATCGTCTACAAATATATTATCAAAATATATCGATGCATAGATATATTAAAATTACATCCCTAGCTGACATATAAACACGTAAAAATATTAATTTCGTGACGAAAAATGCCGTAAGCGCATTGTAAAATGCATAAAGTGCATATAAATCTCAGATGTGAGATGTTAAATCGCGAGTTGAATATCAAGTCCGTGCAGAACTTCAAAGTGCAATAATAATACTCGAAGTGCCATCAAAATAACCTTGTGCTCGTGTCAGCAGTTGTTTATGATCAGAAATAAGTAATTGACGTGCAAGAAATAAAGCAAAACTAAGTAGAAAGTCCACTGGGGGCATTAAATAATAGCAATAACCCAATATCTCAAAAGTTTAAGAGGAAAATACAGTGACTGTGACTGTGAATGTGAATGTGTTAGTGGCACCAATCGGGCACAACACAACACAACACGCACACACATACACGCGCATAGAGAATTTCAGCTAGTTTTCATAAAACATACACATAAAAAAGTAACAACAACACCGAACGCGATAATAAATAAAAAGAAAAGAAAAGAACAGCAACAAAACAGCAAAAGCAACAACGAAGAGTCTCAAAAAGAGACTGGGGAAAACACTCCGATAACAACAAGAAAACTAAGGGAACAACAACACAGTCAAGGAACCACCACATTCTCCACATCGACAGATTTTGAATGCTGCTGCATTTTGATCATTGGAGACAAAATGGTTTCGTTAATTGCTACAATCGATGCGGCAGCGGAGGCGCAAAAACAGCGTAACGCCGCCGCCCCCGCTGCTGCTGCAGCTGCTGCTTCTTCGAGCATCTCGGCTACTGGCAGCGCGCTAGCCAAGGCTTCTCCAGGATCAGGATCGAACCTGACTGCCAGCGGCAAGCCCAAGGAGAAACGCAGGTGAGTCCCCAGCGTCCCGCCCCATCACCCACCAAGCGGATGTCTTTAAATCAGTTGCTTTTGCTATTGCATAAGCTCTTGCTTTCTTTTTCTCGCCGCCGCCGCTGCTGCTGGTGCGGCGTCGTAGCGGTCGCCTTCTATTGCTATCGTCACGTTTTTTCCTCTCGTTTTTCTGCACAAGTACATATTTGAAAACTGGAAGTTGTAGATATGGGAATTGAATGGAGGCTATTATCAATCGGCGATCTATCGATCTTGACTGGTCCTGACTGGAAGGTCGTTCAACTGGTAAACAGGTGGGTGGGTGGTGGTACGTCCCTACCGATCGTTGTCATCCGATAAGCATCAATTTTCTACGGAGCGGATAGGATAGGAGGATGATTTTCCTATCGCGCGTCCGTCAGTGGCTGCTGACGAACGATCGAAAACAAAAACAAAAGGGGGGGAAATAATAGAAAACTAAAACCAATCATCAATCACACATTCGACTAATTTTGCATTTGCGATAATTATACAAGCTTGTGACGCGAAGGCAGGCCGAGTAAAAGAGAACGCAATGACCGAGACCCCTGACCTTGAACGAGCGCAAGACAAAACTGAAATCGCTATAGTATCAGTTTGCACGTCATTATATGATACGATATACCAATCCAAAATCGCACTTTGGAAGCGGAAATACTCAAGGAGGCAGCACTTGTTGCTCGCCAAGGAGCAACGGGGTCCTGGCTTTATTTTTAGATCATTGTTCTGTTTCTCTGCCTCCTGAACCGTGATTTGGACTATTTTTATCACAAGAGAAAAAGAAAAACCTGTTGTGTTCGATTATGTCGATCCACGCAGCCCAACCAGCCCTCACTCCACTGAATACACATCCATACCGACCTAGTACATTGTAAAACCAACCTGTTTTTCCCCGCGTGCTTTTTCTTTTTTCGTGTGTGTTTTGTTTTCGACTTCTGAGGCCTGCCTCCTCCACCTGGCCACGCCCCTCTTAAAAGTTTACTTTGTTGATCGCATAAAATGTTAAGTTTATGTTTTATTTAAAACATTTACACTCGACCAAATCGTGGGCTCCGGCCTACGTGACGTGAGGCTACTGGAAACCCAATGCAAAGTCAATGCAAAGCTAAACTCTGAAAAGCTGAAAAGCGGTTCTATAGCCAATTGGAAACTCTGCCCCGCTTCGAAGAAACCCAGTGACCGACTGCCGACTGCGGCAGTAGTTTTCCCCATTCATTCCGAACTGGTTATCGCACATACACCTCCAATTGACTTACTATTTGCCCATTGTTTTTAGTGAAAGCTAATGGAAGTCTTTAATGGAAGCTAAGGGAACGAGCGTCAATCGATTTCAATTGATCGAAACTATCAACTGTCGATGACCGAAGCATGCACCAGTGCAGCTCTGATCTCGACCTTAAACGCAAGGGAAGTATGTATAAACATGGAATGGGGTCCAATCGAGGGGGGGGGTGGGGGGAGACGAGAATTATGTATATAGAAATAGTTTGTTTGAATTCGTTTAAACGCTTTTGCCAAGGTATTCAAAATAAACAGCAAAGACAAGGCGCAGAAAACGACGCATAAAACTTAAAACAAAAACAACTCAACAATAAATAAAATTCCAATACCAACGCACAAAAGTAAAACACACGCACACACCATACAAATGCCACGCACATACATGCATACACACATATGTATGTGTGTATTATAATATGTACATATACATGTACATGTGCATACGTATATTGTAAAATATTTAAATGATATGCGCTGTTGTTGTTGCTGGGCCGCCGCCGCAGCAGCAACAGCCTCTGTCTGGCCAGCGACGACCTACTTTTTGCGCAATCGAACTAAAAATGAGACGACACGGGGAGGGAATGGAGGATGGAATCAGCCCACTGGATTGTGGAGTGCGAGTGAGAGAGAGGCGTGCGAGGTATTGTTTGTGTCCCGCATTAGGTCTTGTGGAGTTTTTGTTGTTGGTAATTTCCTCGTCTTCTCGTATTTTTTGTTCGGCTTCTGTTTTTGTTGTTGATTTTCTCGGCTGCTGCTGCTCTTTTCGATTAAATGGAACCTTGTGCAGCGGCAGAGCCAGCGATGATGCAGTGGCAGAGGAATTGCCTTTTAATCTCCCTGTCCCTCGGGCCATTACGCTTCGTATCAGAAGTTTGCTACGCACACACGAGGGCAAGCGAATGAAAGAAAAGGAAAGGGACACCCATCCATGAACCGATCGCTATGCCTGCTGTTGTAGGGTATCTAAACTTCGGCCCCACATCGCAATTGGCGTAAGATTTGTGGTGTAAATTATGATTCTTTTTTTCGCTGGCAGGGAAAGTTTATTATTACCTACTATATACATATGTATGTACATATGTATGTATGTCTGAAAATGGACCATAAGATGTACAAAATTGCGCAAAAATACGTTTTTTCTGATCATTCAAAATTCGAGGGTTGCCTTAAGCCCTGCATTAATCCACAGCATTCATCCAATCACAGTTACACTCATGCCCCTTTAATGCGTTCGAGAAATCGTTTTGTGTGTGCGTGTACATGCATATTGTGCACACACAACATTATTGCATACACGGAGATCGGGGTGGTGCATGTCCAAACGTGTATGTTCGTGTATGCGTACACCGTGTGTGCGTGCTTTAAGAGTGTGTGTGGCCTGCCCATAGACGGCTTACAGTGGGACAAATAAATTAATGAAATAATGTTATATGTATATCCTCTGATCCTCTGAGATGAAACTTTAATGATACATATATAGGTTTCCATTGAATAATAAATATATTAGGAGTGACTCGACTCCAGGGTTATGCTGCTTTCAGCCATGACTGACAGCATTGCAGCATTCAGGCAAACATTCAGGACGGACCATATAATTTCCCTTAGCCGGAGACGTTGGGCTCTTGACCCCGGGCTGTCAGTCCCTACCCCCCTCCCGCCCTTCGGTTATAATTTTAGTTTTCGTTTTAGTTTTAGTTGCGATGCGATGCCGCGTCGCTGCTATCTCGTTGTTTCACTTTCCTACTCGCATCATGTTTGCAAAACTAATTTAAATATTTAACTATATTATGCTCTATAGATAATTATAATCTGGGCTCTCCGCCGAAGCAAGAGATTCGTCAGACGACACGCCCGTCCCGGCCCGGCCCGTTCCGGCCCGTCCGAGCGTCCGTCAAAATATTTAGTCATTGTCTTGTTGCTGGATGGTGGATGGTGCTACTGCAGGGGGGTGAGTCATGCCACAGACAGCTCCATCCTGGCAACAGCTTCAACCGAGGAGATCCTTTGGGGCTTTTCCGGCCACGCTGCAAAGTATGCTACGCGGCGCACGGCGCACGGTGCACGCTGCACGGAGGCTCTTAATTATCAAACGGACAAGTGGCGTGGACTGATATTAGTTGTAATTTATGTGCCTCCAATTTGAATTCGCTACCGAACCCCTCCCCTGCCCATCCGCGACCAGGCGGCGTTATCTCCCTGAACGGGAGGGCGGGTGGTGAGCGAGCTTCCAGCTCCACTACGGAATTCTGTTCTGTTTTCCATTCGTTTCGGTTTCTTTTATCTTATCGGAGTCGCGCAGTTGTCCGGATAGCGAACTTCTGCCTGATACGAGCAGAAAATCTGACATTAATGTCAGACTCTCTCCCTCTCTGTCCCGCTCGCTTTAATTGCGATTTCGGGGTCCGTCCGGAACGGGTATAAATATGGTAGCTCGGGAGCCAGGGAACCTTTCGCTCGTTCGCAGTCCGGACTCCCGTACGCCGTGTTTTCAGTCGCTCCGCCTAAAGAAAACGTTAAGTGAAGTAAAAGCCAAATCAAAATAACACTAAATCCACGCGCCATTATCAGTACCGTTATCAGAGCAGTGGAAGCTACGCCCGCGTGTGTGTGTGTGTGTGTGTGCGTGCGTTAGTGTTTTTTGGGTGCGGAATCATCGATGGGCATAGCCGGATAGAGAGATTCCAGCGAAAGATTCCATGTTCAACTCCTGCAATGCCTGGGAAAACTGCGACTTTTCCTGTCCCGGCGAGAGCACCGTCTCCTCCACCTCCTTCTACGGCGAGGATCCTTTCTTCGACTGCGATCTGAAGCCACAGGCAGCCGCAGGCCAGCAGCTGCCCCTCGGGAATGGCTCGGTGTACGGCCGCATGCCGATCCATGAGCCCGCCGTGAACTTCAGCAACGGCACCTTCTACAATGCAGCAGACCCTTCCATGGTGCAGCAGCAGCAGCGCCCCTTTGTGGGCGCCATGCTGGGTCCCAGTGGGGGGATGCGCTACCATCCCTACCAGCAGGGGCAGCATCAGCAGCATGCCTTCTACCAGCAGCAGCAGCAGCGGGGCGGAAGGGGCAGCTTGCTGAACGTCTCCACGCCGTGCCGGGAGAGCCGCCGCCCCTGGAGCTACGCCTACTGCTACGGCTACACCCCCACGGACACCCAGCCCTGCCAGTTCTCGCAGTTTGTGGACATCGAGGATTTTATGTAAGTGGCAGAGAAGCAGCCCCAAGCCCCAACGAAGGGAACCTGATGGAACGAAACGGAACGGAACAGACCCCTTATCTATGCTTATTTGTTGTTCGTTTTATAATACAATAATATTTTGATACGAATGCACACACACAGACGCAGACGAAGACGCAGACTGCCAGCAAGATAGAGGCTGAAAATTGAGGCTCCAGTGAGTCAAGGTCCGCGCTAGGTTTTCCCCAACAGAACGGAACGGAACAGACGCGGTGTGGTGGGGAGGGGGGGGGGGGGCGAACTTTCCCTCTCATTGCGGTCTATAATTGCTTCCAAGAACGGTGGGGGTGCTTTAAATGCCTCAGTTGCTCCCACAATCTTCTGATTGATAAAAGAATTCAACTATCGAAGAAGAGAGCGAGCTCTATAGTCGACTGTTAGATACCGCCTAAGAGGCACTCGAAAAGAGATGCACTCCTAGAAGGGATACCTGCTATGAGTCTACTATATCCTGGGGCATATTCGCGAGTGTTGTACGCCCAAAGATGCTCTCGAAAAGAGTCTCCTATGAGGGACTAGCATGCTCTCAATACTCTCCAATTTACTATACCCCCGGGGCAGTAAATGGGTTCTGGTATAATCGTAACGATTACGTAACCTTATTATAGGACCTCGAAGATCAGTGGATTATTGCTCTTCAGAAAGCAGATATTACACCTGAATCATTGTGGCATTCCATGACTATTCCTTATGCCTATAAATTTGATCGGATATACCCTTCCACTCGACGGAATGGCGGGTGTTCTTTTGTTGTGGAACTGCTGTTATCTACTTCGATCGCTATATGGTACTGGTATGCTGGGTGTTTCCCAAATGATTTATTGGGGCACGTGGCAGGTCGGCAACAAAGGAAGGCCGCCCGCCGTCTCCGTTTACAACAATCTCTCTCTCTCTCTTTTGGGGATTGACGCAGATCTTTCCTGGAGACATTCTGCATTCAGGCGGCGTCCAGTGCGTTGCCAGAAATGGAAATGAGATTCGTGTTTACGTTTTGCACACGCCTCGGGCCCGCAAATGTGGTGTTTGCCAGTCCCAGTCTCAATGCTAATGAGATGGCGGCTAACCACTGACGTACAGTGCAGCACCACGGTTATCGTCGACACCGCACTCGACTATCCACAGATACCCTCAGATGCAGACCCCCGCGATGGATTTATGCTCCGCCCAAACATCTCCCCGTCCCCGAGCTCTTGCTACCGCTATTTACTGCCGCATGACCTTGAGACGGCTGCCTCCGATTGTATTTCAAAGTGGCTGCAGCACGGCCCGGCCCGGTATCTCCACGAAGAGCGCGATCCCCGCCCGGTGGGAGGGTTCAAGGCTTGTCCTGGAGCCTAGCATTCCGTTTCGCTTCGTTCTGGTCTGTAACCACGCGGTTGGAGCATGGATCGGACCCCCTTCGGATCCCCTTGGGGCTGCGCTTTGGAGCGGAAATACTTAACAGCAGCAGCAACAGCCACAGCCACAATAATGGCAATGCCATTCCGCCCGCTGGCCGGCACTCTCTGAATATTTAAAAGCAAAATATTTGCTTCTGTTCTAATGAGCATTCAATGGCTCCGCCCACTGTCCCCCTCTATCCCCCTCTGTCCCCGCCGTATAAGCAGGCCATTAGCATGCAGTCGAAGCCGTTCGCTCGCTCGCTTTCTATGGGGGGACTCCCACGCGCGGCTATCGTGTTTCTGGCGCACAAACATGATTTATTTATACACGAAATAATCAAAATATACGAATATACTCCACTGATAGGCTTCTGAAATAATACGAGAGTTATCTAAGGCGGCGGCTGCTGCATTTCATTTATTTCAGGCTTCACTCTCCTCGATTTCTGTTTTTTTAAAGTATTTTTCCCCTCAGCCGATGGAAAATGATTGACAATGAAAAATCCCTACTTATCGGTTGCTTCTCTCTTTCTCTGTCCGAAAAGAAACAAGATATTAAAGCTCTGTTCCAAGTTGTACAACGAAGTGTGGAATACCCTTTCTATGCCTGTTTTCGTCATAGCCTCCTCTCGCTCTCACTGCATGCTTTTCCCATAGGGCTGTCTCTGTTTTTGCAGTTAGTCGCTTAGCATAGTCTATCGGCATGAGGCTATTAGATCTGCTACGATTAGTAGGAAGATCTAGTTCGATAAGTGTTATTGATATCTGCATGGTTCCAGGGTTGTTAACTATTAATAAAGATTTACATGGTACGAAATATCGTAATTGGAAAGCCGGAAAGTGAATTCCATCCGAGTTTATGCTTCCAAAGAGAGTGACTAATATTTAAAAAAACGAATTACATGTCGTGTGCATGACGGCCCCAACTGTAATACCCCCTACTCGTGGAGGTAATGGCAAGATGATACCCCCAAACCCACCATAATGGACAGTCCCTGGCAATGGGCTTTCGGAGATTGAAGTTTCAAGTTTTCCTTGCCTTTGTCTTACGGCGGCTGATATGGAATGCCTTTGGCCGCACACTCCTCCTCCGCCGCCGCCTCCGTCTCCGCGTGACAGCTGTGGCTCCCGACTGTTGCCAGGTGGGGGGACCGCTCTTTTTCCCCTCCCAGTGGGTGGGGGAGGAAGAGAGGCGATCAGTGCTTCGTTGGCGAATTTGGGCTTTCGATTTGTCTGCCGCACGAGCAACGAGAGAGCTACGTGCGAAAGCCATCGTCGTGTCATGTCTAGGGATTATATAAGTCTGCCCCTACCCCGCCCATCCCCCCCCGCCCTTCTCCGAGCTTCGGACTTGCGAATGAATAACAAATTACTAAATAAATATTACATATGCTTTATTGACGTAGAGGAGACACGGGTTATGTTGGGGCTGGTCGGATTGCTTCCCCCCCCACCTCTTTGGCATCACGAGATTTTCTTGGCAAACATTTTGGTATGTCTCCGCCATTCGCAGAATTTCCCAAAATAGTATCTGTCCGTGGGTCTGTGTGTGGGGTCAGTGCCCTCCCCTCTAGAGAGGGATTCAGAGACTTCAATGGGTAAACCCCTAGGTAGGTGCTTGTTGCCAGATCGTTGAGCGGCAGAGCAGAGATCTCCCTTCTGGTGAAATATTCCCACTGGTGAAATTTACACTCGGAGTCTCCGTCTCCGTCTCTGTCTCCGGCCAGCCAGCCGGCCTTATCAGTCGAACGTGTGACTGCTGGCTATTTTGGATTTTCTCGGGAACACATCTTATCTTAGGCCCCCCTCGGGTGACACTTCCCTAAACCCCCGCGAAAAGAGAAACCACAAATACCTGAGAGTCGTGGTAGGTCAGGGCTCTCTCTCTCCCTCTCTCTCTCCCTCTCTCTCTCGATCTCTCTTTCTGGAGTGGTCTCTGGCTGCCATGAACTCTGGCCTCCGACGAGAGGCTCGCAGAAAAGCGAATTTTTTGCCGCTCAATTGAAAAATTGCGAACGCCGTTGTGTGTCGCGCGGAATTGAATCAAATCCAATCAAATGCAGCAATTGATTGCAGCACGCATCCCAGCAGCCTCCCTTTGCTCTCCGAAGAGTGGCCTACGTGATCTGTGCGATCTGTACTCATTTCTCCCCTCTCTCTTGTGCCCCGTTTCAGGAACAACGAGAAGCGCAAGGAGAAGTCCCGCGATGCGGCCCGTTGTCGCCGCTCCAAGGAGACGGAGATCTTTATGGAGCTCTCGCAGGTGCTGCCCCTGAAGAACGACGATGTGAATCAGCTGGACAAGGCCTCCGTGATGCGCATCACAATCGCCTTCCTCAAGATACGCGAGATGCTGCAGTTTGGTGAGTCTTTTTCGTTGTCATTCCCTGAATGCATGAATCATTCATGAATATTCATTCGTTTCAGTGCCGTCTTTGCGCGACTGCAAAGAGGCACCATCGGGAATCAAGCAGGACATCGACGAGCCCGAGGTGAAGCCTAAGCTGGAGCTGAGCAGCGAGGAGTGGCTCGATGGCACCGCAGAGGCCAGCCATTTGCTGAAGGAGACCATGGACGGGTTCCTGCTGGTGCTCTCCCACGAGGGCGACATCACCTACGTCTCCGAGAACGTGGTCGAGCACTTGGGCATCACAAAGGTGAGTGCATCCTGAAGGTGGTAGATCCTTACTGCATGCTCTAACCCGTTCCGTTCCGCTCCGCTCCCTTCTTGGCAGATCGACACTCTGGGCCAGCCGATCTGGGAGTACTCGCATCAGTGCGACCACGCGGAAATCAAGGAGGCCCTCAGCTGGAAGCGCCACGGCACGCCCGTGAAGGACGAGCAGCAGCTCGAGTCCGGGGTGAGCACCCACCATCGGGACCTGTTCGTGCGCTTGAAGTGCACCTTGACCAGCCGCGGACGCAGCATCAACATCAAGAGTGCCACCTACAAGGTGGGATACCTATCTGTCACGCTGTCTGTGCGATCTCTGAGTAATCTGTAATCTCTGTGACCCTCTCGCAGGTCATTCACATCACGGGACACTTGGTGGTCAATGGCAAGGGTGAGCGTGTGCTCATTGCCATCGGGCGACCCATACCGCACCCCTCGAACATCGAGATACCCCTGGGCACCAGCACCTTCCTCACCAAGCACTCGCTGGACATGCGCTTCACCTACGTGGACGACAAGTGAGATTCCTCCGCCACTGAGCGAACCCCTGAGAGCCCCTTTCTAACTTTCGACTTGATCTTTCAGGATGCTGGGCTTGCTGGGGTATGCGCCCAACGATCTACTGGACACTTCGCTGTTTGTCTGCCAGCACGGAGCCGACTCCGAACGCCTCATGGCAACCTTCAAGAGCGGTGAGTGGACGCCGGACTCGCGAGTTCATTAAAACTAACGGCCAGGCAGAGACCAGACCAACTAATTCCAAACTAATTACTTAAATGTGCAAATTAAAGCCCGTTCCTCGTTAGTTTCCGCCACGAAGCGGTGCACGCGGAGACAGGAGCAGGAACAGGAAGCGGAGAGTCCTGCGCATCAAAACAAAGTTGTCACTCGTCCGAGAACATTACCTGTTCCACGTCGAAGCAGCAGCAGCAGCAGTTGCCATAGCTTATTGCATTTAATTAGTTGTAGCACCTCTCCCTCCGTCTCTCTGATTGGAGGGAGTGGAGAGGCGTGGAGTGGCTTGGCGTGGCGTGGAGTGGAGGGACAAAGGCCATTAGTCTGTGACTTGGCTCTGGCTCTGGCTCTGCTTTAATTTCACTTTAGTTGCTAATTAGCTTTTGCGAAACTAAATGAATTGGTCAGGCAGCGAGCGCGATGGAGAAACGAGGGGAAGGAGACAGTGGACGGGAGACAACGGAAATCTCTGTTCGCTTCGGTGACAAAAAACTTTTGAGGCTGTGATTCAATTATGTTTCCATGAATTCCGTTCCCCGGCTACTGCTGTCAGGGGAGAGGGGTTGGGTGCAGAGCTACAACTAAATTATGTTTTACTGATTAGGCATGACATTCGGTTCTGCACGGCAGGCAGGCGGGGGGCTCCGCACTTGAGCCATTAAGCCACAGCCCTGGCAATCCATTACCACCTATCATGCCCGGCGGAGCCCTCGGCGCGCATTTGCAATCAATTTTCATAAGCCAAAGTATCTTGAACCGATCAATAGATAAATTTGCGAGTGTTTCTGTGTGTGGAATGAAGTCATTTGTGTGTTGTTTGGACAGGGGTCTCCCCCTTTAAGCCATGATTAAAGCCATGGCTTGGACATGGACCGCAGCACTAAGCACTTTTGCCCAAACCCCCTGCCGCCCCCCGCGCTCATGTTATTGTTTGCTTATTTGTTGCTCTTAATGGCCGCGTCATGTCGTCTACATTGACCAAATAATGTTGCCACTGCCTCTGCCGCTCCGGCTCCAGCTCTGACTCTGGCTCTGCTGTTGCATGCTTCCATGGTGCACTTAAAATGCCAACGTTGGGCAATAAAAACTCCGCTGCTGCTGGCGCTCCTGCCGCTCCTGCCGCTCCTTTCTGTTGACCATTGTTCGGGGTACATTGTACCCAAAAGTGGCCAAAAGTGCGGGTGCATCTTTGGACCCAAAAAAGAGAAGAAGTCGGAGAAAATTGTCACTGCACTACAATTGGAATTATTATTGGCTGCGATGACTTTGGCTTCTTGGCTGGACACATGCCCCTCCCCTCCGTCCCTCCGTCCCTCCGTCCCTCCGCCCCTCGGGCACTGGCGGACACGTTCTGTGCGAAATGACTTTCGGTTTTATGATGCGACGTATCCATTTGACCAGGACACCAGGACACCAGGACACCAGGACACTGTGGGACACTGTAGGAGACGGTGGCTCCTACAGATGCATCTGCTGCTGCTCCTCTCTAGATCTCCCTCTCTCTCTCTCTCTCTCTCTCTCTTTCTCGCTGCTTGGCGCTCATATCGTTAGCAAAAAACTTGCCAGCAAGTTGTAAAAATGTCTTCGAAAGTCGTAAAAGTATTTCATACATTTTTGTTTTTGCTTTTATTAAGTTGCTCCTTCTTTGCTCCTCCTCTCCCTGGCGGAAGGAAGCAGAAAGCTTGTTCCGTTCTGTGTTCCGCCGTATTATTGTTTATGAGTGCTGTCCGTTTTTATTTCCATTTGATTTTCATAAAGTTTACATGGCTTTGCCTTGGCCACAGTGCTTTCCCCATCGATAAAGACGATGGGCTCTCGCTCCCTCTCTCGTAATTGAGAAACTATGGGCCACTGAGTCAGCCCTTTTGCCAGCAGCCAGCAGCCAGCAGCCACTGTGAGTGCCACATGTGTGCATGTGTCTGTGGGGAGTGGGGCAGCTGCTCTCCTGCGCGTGTGTGTCTGTGGCAAAGCTCACAAAATACCAAACGCCATGTGACAAACAGTTCAATAAAGTACGCAAAATGTGCGGAAAATCGCAAATGTCATGCGGGTGAAAGAAATCTCGAAGCGTTTACCATTTTCCCAACGCGTGAGAGACGCTGCATGCCCCATCCTTTGCCTTCTGCCTTCTGGTGTGTATTGGAATGGAAATGGAAATGGGAAATTGCGTTCGAGCATTTCCATGCTGCAAATAAAGACGGCAATTTGGCCGCGAGGCGAAAAATTATGAAACGCAAGGAAAAAGATCCCAGAATCGCAGCAGCAGCAGCAGCGGGAGAACTTGCAACAGCAGGAGCAGTGGCAGTGGAGGAGCAGTGGCAGAGTAAACTTAACGTGGCAGATAAATATCCACTGACAGAGAGACAGACAGACGGACGGACAGACGGACGGACGGACGATAAGGGACAGATAAGGGGAAAATGGAGCTGAAGCTGTGGCAGTGGCAGAAAAGTGTTGCAATAAATTTGGAAAAGCAACAAAAAACAATACCGAAAAGTGGCTTTGGCAGATTTTGCGCTGCGTGTGAAAAGTTCTTCGATTCGTTGGGGGGGCGGAGTAGAGGGGGGAATTGCATTTTCAGTGACTGCTGCATTCGGGGGCATTGCCGCGGCATTTGCCAGACATTCAACTTTCAACTCTTGCAACAGCGGCAGCAGCAGAGGAATAGGAAGCAGAGTTTCTGCTGTTTGTTTGTTTGTATCTCCTACGGTTTCCTGGGGGCACGACAGGAGGGGCCGACCCCCTGCTGACAGGCACGTGCCTGTTGGGGGATCCTTTGCGGGGGATGGCCTACGCGTTGCGTCCATGGAGGAGCAGGATCCCGCGTAAACCCAGCAGGAAAACTTCATCTGCCTGCCCCCTGATGATCGTCTGCCAAATTCCAGGATTTCAAGAGCAAGCTTTTGGCTTTTCAACTTTATTTCCATTTGCTGCTCGTCCGTTCTCCCCGTCTCCGGTTCCCTCTCTTTTCGGTTGTGTAATCAACATAACAAGCAACTGCCAGTTTACGAGTCTGTTAATGACTCGTGCACCAGGATGCACATGCAGGATGCACACACACACACACACACTCGCACTCGCACACGCCCCTGGGAGACACCCTGCCAGACGAGAGCTTCCTGTGCCACGTCGCGCGGCATGTCTGGCCCAGGCTCGGCCCGAGCCGAACCGAATGCTTCCTGCCAAAAGTGTCGATGATGCTGACGCTTAGTGCTGCCAAGTCGTTGCACTCATCAGAGTAGGGCCCTCCTTACACCCCTATTTTACAGTGTCCCTCCCCTCCCCCCCGACACTTCCGCGCAAAACAGTTGCACACAAAAGTTTATTTATCTTGTTTTCGGGGGCAAAACAGGCACACTGGTGCCAGAGAGCATGAAAAAGTGTCGTCTCACGCTTAGGCAGCACTGCCATGTCTTGGAAAGGCATCAATGTTTTCATCTCTCAAGTTTAATCTTCGTTTAAATGTTTTGTACTGGCTGCAGGCTCTCCTGTTCGGGCGTTCTATACCATTGGCCGCACTGTCGGCTCTTTTGCCGAGCATTCACACCGATTGGCAGCACTGTCATCTCTTCTTGGCTCGCCTTGGCAGCACTTCCATCTCTTTGAACAGAATCTACATGTGTTTTCATCTCTCAAATGTAGACCTGGTTCACTGTTCAGAGTTCAGAGATCTAACCCACTCTAACCCCTCTGTCCCCGATTGGCAGCACTGTCATCTCTTTTTGGCGCACCTTGGCAGCACTGCCCTCTCTTGAATGCATGTCTACTCTCGCTCCACTGTGCCCACTGGCACTTTTTATGTTAATGCACTTAAATTTCGTTCGCGGCGAGAGTGGGCGTGGACTGGGGCGTGGCGTGGCACGGCACGGCACGGGTTGTTGCAGTTGCCGTCGATGCCGCCGCATTTTATTACATGCATAATTCCGCCAGGGGATCGACATTGGTCCGCGGTTCGTGGTCCACTCTGCCCAGTACTCGCTTCCAGTGCTCGCCCCCTGCCGCCTTCCCCCTTCTACATCAGCGTCCCGCTGCTCGTCTCTTATTTATTCCTGTTGCCGTCGTCGTCGTCTGCCGCGTCTGGGCCATGAAAGCGCCAAACTAATGCCGTCGAAACTAATGGTCCAATTCGAGTGGCTCGACGGCGGCGTCCTCGTTTCGGCTGCTGCCAGCCAGCCGTCTGCCGTCTACCGTCTGCCCTCTGCCGTCCCTCGTCTGCCCTGAGAGTAGTAATCCTTGAGCTCTCCCTCTCTGGTGCCTCGCGTGGATTGTAAAATTTTCCAGTTAATTTTAGCATCCTCTTCGGCTGCTCCGCCCGAGTCGCTTGCATTTGACAAATTAAAATTGCATGAGCGGAAATGCGGCTTAAAGTTGCGCCGGATGTGGCTGGCAGTGGTGCTTAGGAGCTGCTTCCTGCGGGAGTTTTCCCCAAATAAATTACTTTTCCACACACACAGGAGTTTCCCTGCTCCTCCCCTGGCTGCTCAACAGGTTGCAGGAGTCGGAAGAGAGTCCATAGAGTTAGATATTGTAGGCTTAGGTCCGTCCTTCTCCCCCCCAATTGGTGCCCAAAGTTCAAGCCCCTTTCCGTCTTTCTGGATAATGTTAATGAACTGCAAGTGCAACAGAGCCGTGGGGTGCCGTGCCGTGGCTCTCTCCTCGTACCTGTTGATTTATGAAGTCCACCCTGGAGTCGCCTGCAGGCGCTCGCTTAATTTGCCAGAGTTTATTAAATATGCCGGGGCTACGTGAGCTGCGTGGGGCCTGGAGCTGAGCTCCAGCATCCTGTGGATGGATGTGGATGGGAGGCCATTAGTTGCTGGGGGAACGTCAAGGCGGGGGGAAGTGGAAATTCCTGTTCTGCGGATCCATTCCCCAAAGGATGCATTCGCTGGATGCTGCCGGCTGTGTTCTGGCTTAGCCGAATGGCTCTATTTGCTGCTGGCTCCCCGCCCGAGAATCTTTGGCCATCTTTGAGCTCTGGGCTGTGTGCGCACCTCTACCGTTGCCATCTACCGTTTACCATCTACCGTCTGCAGATATTTCGTTTCATTTGTGTCCGCTGTGTCCGGGCAGTGACTTATGATGATGAATGCATAAATGCAGCACTTTCCTCCTTGAAGCGCGCATCCTTCAGGCAGTTTTGGGGCAAGGATTTCACGCTTTAAAGCTGTACAGCGGCCGCTCCTTGATCCTTGCTGCTTGCTACTTGCTCCTTGTTCCTGCTACGTGCTCGAGTCAATTGTCACGTCAGGATGGTCCGCACATCCTGCTGCTAACAAATGTGGCAACAATTTGATGCCACTTCCTTCCTGAATGCCTCCCCTCTCTCCAGCAGGGAGGGGAGTCGCCTCTGTCCTGTTTGGCATATCAAATTAGATAACTATTCCATTGAACTGCTGCCGCTGCTGCTGCAACAATGGGTGCCTTGTCCTGCCTCCTTTGGTTGCATCTTCCTGGGGGGAAATGCGTTAATAACATTTAATGTGCGTGCCACTAGCCCGTGCCCCGTGCCCCGTGCCCCGTGCCCCGTGCTCTGTGCCCCCTCCTAATGACATTTCCCGAAGTTCATTTCGATTCCTTCAACACTTTTATGGCCCCTCCCCTCCTCTCCCCCGCCCGCTCTAATGTCACTTGGAGTCGCGGATGGGGCTGGCTAATTGACTTTATAGTCGCTTGAATCGTTTACCCCCCTTCTGGCTAGATAGATATCCACCCTTCACCCCCCCCCTCTCTACCCCCTCTTTTCACTCTACTCTGCAATGTCTTTGGCCTTTATCGGGGGCCTTGCATACTTTTGTGCGCTGCCGCTGGTGGAATGAAAGTTTTGCCGCCTCTGCAAGTTTTTCGCAAGTCTTGCAGAAAATTGTACAAAAGGCGAAGCTTACAGGACGGGGCAGGGGCTTGCGGCAGGGGCAGGGGCAGGGGCTGGGGCTGGGGATGTGGCATGCAAATATGCATTTGATTACACGCTCCAAACAAAGGCAAAATGATAAAAGTTTCGCGCCAGCCGCCGCAGAGAATGCAACGACTTTTCGCCTTTTTCCCCCTCTGTTCATCCTGTGAGAGGACCTCCTCCTGCTCCTCCTCCGCCTCCTCCTCCCTCTGTCGCGTGCGAAAGCTAAGTAAATTTGTGTGTTTATTTGGCAAACCTCAGAGGAAACTTTGCTTGCAACACCCTGCCACGGAAGCGGGGGCCGGGGCGGACACAGCGAACGACAAAGAACAGAAAATGTCAATCGACCAAGTGGAAAATTTTCATTAAATTAAAAAAGGCGAACGGTTTTCCCTCTACTCTTTCCACACAGATGCAGCCACACCTACACACAGATACACCGAAAAAGAAAAGCTCCCAAGAAGAAGAAAACCCAATGAATGTGCAAAGTTTTATGTTTTTGGCTGCTGGCAGGGCAGGGCAGAGCGGAGATTTGCCTTTTCCTGCGCTTCGTTTTTTAAGTTTTCGTTGAGGTTTTCGCCCCCCTCCGCCCCACTCTACTCTCAAAGGGTGTATCTGTATCTGCATTTGCCTCTGCCTCTATCTGTGTGTGTGTGTGTGTGTGTGTGTGTTGATGAGTGTCGTTCTCAATTTTCTCCTCCTTCTCCTCCATCTTCTTCCTCTGCTTTGCTTCTGTCAGACAAAACGAATAAATGTGCTTAGGCAAGCGAGAAAGAAGGAGAAGAGAAATTGCATGCACAAGTCGTATTGATAACGGGAGAAGTGCCGATGAGCCTGAAACTATGCAACACTTTCTGTTGCTGTGGCAGGAAAGCGAGGGACTACAGTACAGTGAAGACTCAGGGTTCGGGGTGCAACGACAACGAAACACCACCCGAGAGAACAGCGAGACTCGAATCGAACGCCATTCGCACAGCTGCGTGTATTTTGTTTTTGCATTCTCGAGCCCGGAGACTCGCTAGCGCCCTCCTGCGGGGATTACATCTGGGATCAGCTGGGAACAGTCGGGAGCTGGGTTGTGCTGCAGTACTACACTCGGACTCACTCGGTTGCCTTCGCGCTGTCGCTCAGAACCCGAGTGCGCCACTCAATCCTCACACGACCCTAGTGATGCTCCCCAATAGTTGCTGCTGAGACTGGGATCTGATCCTCTGGGCAGTCAACGTTTGGAACTTAGGAGATTAGAAGTGCCAGGCTAACGACCACGGATCGAAGACTCGGGGTTGATGGGCCTCTTAAAGGAGAGTGCCAGAAAAGGCCATTCACTTATTGTATAGTAGCTTTAAGCTTTCCCTGTGTCTCCTATTGTTACAGTGAATACTCATGAATGAAAGCTGCTGAATAATGGAACCAGGATTGTTTGTAAGCAGCTCTCACTGTCTGCATCCCCTGGAAATCCCCTTGCAAATCCCTTCACAATCGAATACAAAATGTGCTCCAGCCTTCGTCCCCACTCTGCCCCACTGAGGCACAAAAACCTTTCCACAATGCCATCCACAATTTGCTTAACAAAAAACCTTTTGACTTGGGTCCTGGGGCTGCGTCTCGGGTCCGCACCCTGGGGGCGGCTGACTGCCTCTCAATCAATCAAAAGCCGCTTGCTACTTTTGGCCACACTTTGATCCGTCGGCGCTAAATAAGTCGTGTAAAGTGGCAAAATATTTGCCCCCAGTCCCCCGTCCCCTGTTCCCTGCTGTGGATTGGGGTCAGAGGGCATGGCCCGTAGGGCTTCTAATGAAGTGTTGACTTCTCCGTCCAATGGGGATGCCCAATCCCTCGTGCTCTCTCTCCACATCAATATCAATTTCGGTTTTTGCTTTCATTTGCTGATTATTTCGTGTTTATTTTCTTAGTGATTTGCACTAATATCCACGGGGGGGGGGGGGGAGGGTGGACTTTGTTTACCTGCATTTTCTGGCACCTTTTCCTTCCATCTGGCGCCCCCCCCTCCCGTCGTCCCGTCGTTCGTTGATTTTTGGACATGAAAATGATTTTAAATTTTGTTGCTTTTGGCGGTGGCTGACTGGTCTTTTGGCGCTCTGTCATTGTCAATTACATATTTGGCGGGGAGGACGGCAGTGGGGGCTAAGGTATCCGCCTTGGGCTTTGAGCTGCCCCCAGCTCCACTTTTCCCTCCTTCCGGCTGCTGCTCCTCCTCCTCCTCATGCGGATCATTGCGTGTCAGCCACCCACACACACCGTTTTTTTCGTTCTTTTTTCCGCGTCATTTTCTGAAATTGGCATTTAGTTTGCGACGAGCGGGATTTACACACACAGACGCACACATTGCGTGGATATATATATATTTAGTTGTAGTAGATGCAGAGCTTCTGTCTCTCTGTCCGTCCGTCCGCCTGTCTGTCTGTCCCTTTCTTGTGCTTTAGTTTAGTTATACAATGGGTGCATTCACCTACACGCGTTGCCTGCGATGATGTCCCGCTGTGAATGCGGCCAGGGCTCAATCTTCGCTCTCCCGCTCTCCCACTCGCTCACGAGTGAGCCTCTGCTGGCGTTGCTGCTGCTGCCGCTGTTGCTGCTGCTCTGCCTGTGGCTGTCGCTCAGCATTTGGTTTGTTCTCGCACTCTCTCTGTCTCTCTCTCCAGTCTGCCGCACTTCCTTTACATGTGTGTGGCTCTCCCGCTCCCGCTCCCACTCCCCGGTCCATTCGCAGTGTCTGTGTGAAAAGTGTTGCCAATATCTGTTACTGCATCGCTGCGTTTCTTCTGTCTGCCTTTAGCCCCTCGCTCTCCCTCTTTCTGTAACTGTTTCTGTCTGTGGGTGTGTGTGTGTCTCACATTTCGTTTATTAAATGACAGCACGATATCTGCAAATGAAATTTTCCTTCAACGCATTTAGCCTCTGCTTCTGTCTCTGTCGCTGCTGCTTCTGTCTCTGCTGCTGCTGCTGCTGCTGCTGCTCCTCTGCTGCTGCAATTGCTGCTTGAATTGACAGTCGGACAGACAGAGACAGAGACAGACACACACTCTTACACTCGCACATAGACGAACAGATAGATTGACATTTAAGGAACACTCTGCGAGTGGTGTGGCTATGGCCCTGCGGGGGGCAGAGCATTTAGATGCGTCATAAAATTTTGTGTTCTACCTCGGAGGAAGCTCCTCTTTGCCGCGGTGCTTGCTCTCTTTTAGTTTTTACTTCTTTTTATGTGCCTGCCGCAGCACTTTGCCTCAAGTGCCGCCATACACTTTTCGACTTCTCGGCTTCTCGGCTTCTCGGCTTCCCGCCCCAAAGAAGGATTTCGACCCACGAATGTCCCACAAATAATATTGATTGATAGACACACAATTCAATTATGAACGAAGGAAGGCCTTTTACGGGTTTCGACCAGAGGCCCATTGAAATTATTAATAAAGCCCCAAAAAGGAAGGAAAAGGAGCAGGAGAAGGGGGAGATGGGGACTCTGCTGGTGCGTGGCAGATGGAAAAAACTTGCCCCAAATCTCTGTAGAAATCTTTTGCAAGTCCAATTAGACATTTGGCAAATGGACACACCAGAAGCGTGAAACGAGAGAGAGAGAGGGAGAGAAAGAGAGAGAGAGAGAGAGAGTGGACTCCTCTGGTGGCAAACTAATTGTACAACATGAAGCGGCGAAAAAAAGCGAGAAAAAGAACGGACAAATGTTGCAGCCAAAGTTTGTTATTTGTTTCGGTGTTGCTGGGTGTGGCGCGGTGTGGGTGTGTGTGTGCAACAATTGTTGCAAGTCAGTTGGTGGGGCTAATGAAAAACGACAGGAACGAAAAGCGGCGAAGGGGAGCAGGAATAGCGGAAGACAGAGGAAGGAGCCAGCCAGCAACCGCCATTAAATTTTTGCTTAATAAAGTTGCAGCTGTGGCGCCACAGAGTCAACAAAAAAATGGGGTAGCATCAACACTTAATTGTTTCCACAGAGCCAGGGGCACCGCTCCAAAGGATCCCAGTCCCGATAGGGATCTCTCCTGCTCCTCGCTCTGGAAAATGGAAGATTGAAGAGATCCACGATTGAGGATTGATAACTTTCTGGGCGGGGAAGGTGCCGCAGATGTGCTCCTGCCTTGCCCCTCTGGCTCCTGTCTGAATGGATGCCTCCTGATGATGTCTTTCTTAACGCTCAAATTGAGTTAATTAAAAGCAGGGGTAGGGGCAGGGGCAGGTGGCAGGGGGGCGGCAGAGAGAGAGATACCTTCTTACACCTTTAGATACCCCCGCTTTGCTTTTGGGAAATGAATGGAATTAATGAGCATAATGGAATGGAATCTGAGAGAACTTAAACACCAAAAGAAGGAGGAGCGTAATGAGCAGGGGAAGGGGCAGGGGATGGGGCAGGGGCAGGGGCAGGGACTGTAGATTTTGGCACAAGTTTTCAATTACCCGACATTTATTTTTGTTAAATTCTAATTAATGCAAAAACCGGAGGGAGTGGGAGCTGCACTTTAGTTTTCGCGGGGACTGGTGCGGGGGCGGGGGCTGGGGCGGGGCTCTTAAATCATTTAAATTTGTGCCGCACGCATAAATAAATATTGACTTGCGGCACGTCGCAGCAGAGGCAGAGGCAGAGGCAGAGGCACAGAGCGACGACAAATATATATGCAAATTCTTTCCGACTTTTGTTTTCAATTAACTTTTTTCTTCCGCTTTTCCAGTCGCTGCCTGTTTCCGTCTTTGCTTTTCTTTCTTGCGTTTCCTTTTCTGCACGGATTTCCAAGTGGAAATGGATGGTTTTCCATGTGATCTTCCCTGCAAATTGAACAAATTTGTGTAGCATTTTGTGTCGTTGTGGCATGCCCACGCACCCCTCCCCGCCTGCCCCTTGTGGTTGCGCCACAGTGCGGTGACACACCCGCTGACATTTTGAGTAGTTTTTAATGGGTTCCATCGAAGGACAAACTTGTCGACTTTCACAGGACGCTGCAGGCGGTCCATAAAGGTCCAACCGAAAGTGTCCTTTCCCAAGGCACACATCCACATGCCACACGTACAATGTGTGGCTGTACACCCGCAGAGAGCCGCAGAGACGCTCATGAAATATTCTGGCCCTAGCCGCAAAACTTGGCCTACTCCTGGAAGGAAGGCAGGGAGTCCCGCCTGACCTTTGAACCCTTGCCTGCTGACTGCTGCCCGCTGGAACATTCATTAAGCCATTTATGGGCATTACCAGGGCATTACTGGGATCCCTGGCAGTAAGTTTGCATTATGCCTGGAGGGGAAACCCTTTCAAGTCGTTGCCACTACCCCTGGCGGTGCCACTGCCGCAACAAAGGTAGCGACGAAATGCAATTTTCCACACGACTGGCGTCCGTCTTCGCTCGGAGAGTCCTCCGCCTTGAGCTGCCCGAAGGAGAGCGATTTGCATACAAATCCCAGCACATATTGACTTGCAGAAAGCGGATTTCAGATTTTAGATTCTAGATTTCGGATCAGTGGGTGGGTGGGGGGTATTATGTCGGGGCTTAATTCAATTAGATCGGATTACGCATACGCCACGTGGCCCCTGCCTCGGCCCTGCCCCTAGGCAAAAGGTCAATGCTTCCTCTACGTGCTACGTGCGTCTCTAAATTCAAGTCTAAGGCGACTGTCAAGTCAACTACCTTTCGGGGGGTGGCAGCACCCCCATAGAAGGGGCTGGGTGTTTGGATTGGATTGTTCAAGAGAATCCGCAAACAAATCCTTGATTTATGCGCACATCCTTTGGGCAGGAGCGCCAAAGCCAAACAGCCAAACAGCCAACATTTATTTCCTTATCCACTTGTGCCAATGTGATTTGCCCCTCCCCCCCAGCAGCCCGGGGATCCTTAGCCATGCCGGACTCTGGTCAGACAATCAAGGCGGGGAGCACACACGAGCGGAGCGCTACAGTGGCCACTGGCCAGCGCGGACTGGGGCCAGGACGGAGACCGAAGCGCAGGAGCTGCTTCGAGCACATCCCACCGTGCCCCCCGGGGTTGATGATGATTTACTGTTACTGTTATGTTGCCTCGAGGATTTACCCGTGTACTCGAGCGTGTCTGACCAGTGTGCGTGTGCGTGTGTGTGTGTGTGTGTGTGTGTGGGAGTGCATCCTGCGAGTCCTCCCCTGCATTCCGGGCCCATCCTTCGCCTGTGATACATAACCTTGAATGCGGTTTTGATGTTTGTCTTTCATTCGGAGTCGAGTCTCTTGCTCCTTCTCCCTGTTTGATTATTTGTACAAATGGCAGCCTGCCTGCATCCTTCCTGGGCATCCTTCCTTCTGTGGCAAGGTCCTGGGAATGCCATTGCCATTGCCACTGCCACTGCCACTGCCATGGCCATTGCCATGCGAAAAGCGGATTGCATTCGTGTTCATAAATTGTGGATGCAGCAATGGTGTGGCAGGGACAAGGGCACGGGACAGGGGCAGGGACAGGGGCGGTGGCAGCAGCAGCAGCCCAGGAATGTTGCTTAAAAATTGCTGATAAATGATCTTTGCTGCCGCGCGTAGATATTTTAATATTTCCCGTCTCAGCGACTGCTGCATGCCGCACAGTGCAGCCGGGAAAAGTCCTTGGCTGAGGGCAAATCAAGTTCACTGCTGGAAGGAAGGTTCCTGAAGCTGCAGCTGCAGCTGCCGTCGGTCTGTGTCTGTGTCTGTGTCTGGGTCCTGCCTTCGCTCTGCTTCTGCTTCTGCCTCAGCTTCTGCTTCTGATTCTGATTCTGTCTGCTGCTCACTTTGCTAATTCCACATAAACACTGCCAAATGGCAATCGTCTGAGCACTGCAGTGGCGCAGGCGGGGGGGGGGCCACAGGACACGATACTTTTGTGTGGAATGCTTTTGAGGGACACATCTCTTCCTGAGGGACTCCTGCCATCCTGCACACATGTACCATATGTCTGTATGTCTGGCATCAATCTCGGGGAGCTGTCACCACGCGCAGGACTCGGACTCGGACTCGGACTCGGACTCCGCGGCCTCTTTAGATGTTGTCTTATTAATGACCCCGCATAATTGTCCCATTCCCTCAAGGATGCCCCTGACTCCTGACTCCTGCCTCCGCCTCCTGGCGCAAGAGTTTTCCACTAAGCCACGCCTCGAACGGCGGGAAGAAAACTAATTTTCTGCTTCTGATTTCGAATTAACTCAAGGAATGAATGAATGAATCGGAGAATGAGACGAAAGTTTTGGATGTACAGTGCGTTCCCAGCTGTATGCGAAGCTTGGCTTCCAGTTGGTTGGGCTCTCCCTGGCCCTACACTGCCCACATAACTGTGGTTGGCCTCTAATTCAATTGATTCCTTGAGATTTATACAAAAGTACCATATTTCCCCTCTCTTTGCGGGTCAGGGGGTGCCTCTGCCCGTGTGCACCTGTGACGCTCTGCAATTAGGCTAATCCCCATTGCAGGACCCGGCAGCCTGGAGGGCATCCATGAATTTCAATTGCCTTTCCAAATTCCTATGAATTTTCATCGCTTTTTTCTCTGTTTGGTTTATGTTTTCTGCCGCTGGCTGTGGCGGCCATAAAATGTGATTGAAACGATTTCCAGGCAAGACGCGGCTTTTGTCACACAGCCTGTATCTGTGCCTCTACCTAGGCTTTTCTCTGTGTGTGGGTTTATATTTATTTTATTTCTGTGTTTTTATACCAGGGATACTCATTACAGGCAGGGTTACAGGGGTGTATTTGATTCGTGGATATGTATGCAAATGCCAGTAACAGAAGGAAGTATTTTTCTATAGGACTATAGGAGTCTAGATAGTTATTTCGTCAATTAAAATGCCTATAAGATCTGTCATTAGATCCGTTTCGAAAGGTAGAATCCATCTGTTTCTGGAATCTATCAGGTGTCGACCACCTGTGTCTCCTCGATGATCAACACCTTGAACCATCGTTTGTTGTCGCTGCAATTGCAGTAAGAATTGTCAGGAAGTTGCGACCAGTTCTCCATTCCAATTGTAGCTGTTAATTTCGTTAATCTCGGGCCTTTAACGATTGATATTCACGCGATTCCCTCATGCTCACACGCACATTTTCGTTATTTTTTCGGATTTGTTTGTCTGTGTGGCAATTTTGAAGCTGCGATAAAACCGAAAACGTGGAATTATTAACAATAATCATATCTAAAGTATTACAGATTGCTATTAATGCTAAAACCCTTTGGGCTTTTTCTGGCATGCTCGGTACTCGAGCACGGTGTCGAGGCACGTGTGCCGCGACACCCATACATTCCTACTGGGGTTTTTATTTCTGGTGGGTTTTAATTAAAATCGAGTTTATGTGGCGTCCTCGTTGAGCCAAATTACTTGGCAACGTTTCCTCGTTGATGTCTTGCCCCAAGCCTAATGCTCCATGCCCACCCACACGCACACGCACACGCACACGGACATATTCAAAGGCTCAATCAAATGCCCAAATCCCTCCTTCCCTGTCGTCCCGTTTCTGCCTTCGCAAGTTGCTATTATTTAATTTTTATGCTCGAGCGCTTTTGGCGCCGTAATTTGAGACTTGACAATTTGCCAACCAGCCCCCCAGCAGGGGTGGGGAGTACTTCCTGGGGGGAGTAGATCTAAAATGCCCTCAAAATTGTTGATATTTCAGGTTGGATCTGGTTCAAGAGCCACATTTTTATGAGGGAGCGAGCGGTAGACCGCAGAAGATTCTGTTTGTGGTTTTTGTGGATGCGATTTTCGCTGTGGTTGTAATTTGATTTGTCTGCCAAGAGCGGAACCCCAAAGTAGATCTAGAACTTGAGCTTGAGATTTGTTTATAACAATAATAATTTAATTGTTATTCATTCTCTCTCTCTCTCTTTCTCTCTTTGCAGTGCTGAGCAAGGGACAGGGGGAGACCTGTCGGTACCGCTTCCTGGGAAAATGCGGAGGCTACTGCTGGATCGTCAGCCAGGCCACAATCGTCTACGACAAGCAGAAGCCCCAGAGCGTCGTCTGCGTGAACTACGTTATAAGGTGAGTCGTCGTTCAAGTAATTCAAAAATACTCTGTACTAACCGTAGAATTTTCAATTGGGTATTGAGTCGAGTCCGAATTGAGCCACTAGGGGATTGGATTTTGGGTGGGCGAAACAATGCCGGATATTTGCTCGTTACATATTGGGGGTGGGGGGCACGTTTTTATCTTTTAATTAAGCCGCAAACGGAAGCCGCTGCTCCACTTTTTCATTATTAATCGACCGAATTTAATTTCCTCCTCCTCGAAATATTTCCAACTGTCGGCAAGGGGGAGCCTGCTGCGGGCGGGGAGGGGCCTAGGCGTGTGCGTGTGCTGGAAATTTGCACAAAAGCGCGCTCACTGGAGCGGAGAATCGCTCTCGTCTGCAGGCAGTCTGCGGAATTGATTTGCTTTTCTAATCCGTCAATTATTGTCTTTCTGTCCGTCGCATTGACAGCCGCAGCCGCAGCCGCAGATGTGGCCCACATTTTCCACTCCGTTCCCCACTCCGGGGGGAAGTTTCCATCAATTTCCATATCCATATTTCAAGCACAATTCCGCCTCGTGCACTTTCCTTTTAGCGTTTTATTTCAATTTCAATATCGAATATCGAATTTTTATTTGTTATTTGAATTCAGTTTTTATGGCCGTTGCGTGTGGCCACGTTCGGGTCAACATTGAATAGCAAATTAACAATGGCAACTCTGGCAGCTCTGTCAGAGCGGCAGCGGCTCTCTAATGACCTCAGCAGACACTCGAGAAGCACATTTTATCCGCCCCCTCCCATCCCTCGATTGTTGGATGTCGTGCCAGCAGCAGCGGCATCAGCTCCCTAGAACAACATTCCTCCTCCGTTTTTATTCCTCTTTCAGGTCGGCGGGTAAGTACCTCAAATAAATTTGTATTTACTTAATTTAAGCGTGTATGAGCAAATATTTGTGCATTGTTTCATTTGTTTCCTCTTTGCTGCCGCTTCACACTTGGAAGCCCAGAAGGGGAGGGGAACGGGAAGGGGCATATACGGGTATATTGTTCTTTTTTTTGGGGGACTGAAAATTTGTTTTTAATTGTACCCCACACTGTCGTTAGAGCCTCGTGCCCCGGTTTTTGGATACATTGTTTATATGGTTTCATTAATTCGGATACATCATCATCACTTTCACTTTGGCAAATGTATTTTCGGTAACGACACGCCCCCTGATTAGCAAGCAGTTCCCCCACTCCCCTCCTGTCTGTACGAGTATGTGTGCACATGCCGTCGTATGGATGCAGTCGAGCGGTGCAAATGAATGCTGACAGTTTGCTTTTAATTCAGATACAGCATGTGATTAGCTCTCCCCCTCTCCTTCTCTGGCTGACTATATTGTTCTGTTAACTGCGTCAATCAGGCAATGATTCAATTGCCGATGGAACGACGACTCGGGAATCGATTGTGTAATTGTTGACTACGCACTGTTTGCAGGGGCTGAAGCAGAAGAAAAGAGAGCAAAAGAGCGCTGAGAGCGCGAAGCTTTGTGTGCGTTTTGCTCTCCTCATTGCTACCGCCCAACAGTACTAGTGAGGAGAGGAGTGCCTGCGCTCTTATCTTGTTTTGATCTCTATATGTGTGCTGCTTTGATTTTAGGTAATCTCAGGTAGAGCAGCTGTGTTTTTTCCGCCTGCAGCTTCGAGAGAGAGCTTGCGTTCGCATTGCATTTTACGTTAAGCTCTGCTCTTCCATGCGCTTGGGTAACTGTTAGTCGACTTGTAGTTCAGCTTTCGTTTTCTGCTCTGATGGCACCGGGAGGATAGCCTACGCTAGCATTCAGTTCGATCTTCTGCTGCCCATTTCTTTGCGTTTGGGTAACAATTAGTCGACTACTAGCTGTAACCATTTCTCTTCTCTTTTTGCAATTCGTGCGCATTTGAATGACAACAAATTTATTGGAACAAGCGCATGTTGCTTTTGTAATTGCAACATTTCACAAGCACAGGGCAAGAGAGGGAACGGGATAGCGGGAGTGTTGTGTTTGTCGAGTTGCCAACTAGAAATATTCTCTTTGAAATTTGTTTACTTTTATTTTGGCACTCGCTCTCACTCTCTCACTCTTTTCTGTCCCTACGGTGAAGTGATGTTGGACTTTGTCCGATTTACGGTTCGCTGATAACTGTTCTGCACGGACAGTCGCACCAGTTAAGATAATGGCGTGAATTCATCGAACGGAGAGGGATCAGGAGCGAGAGAGAGAGAGCTGCGGCTGATCGCGTTGGTTGTCCCTCAGTTTGGCAGCCGCCTCAAGGTCGCTTTTCTTGTGGGAGCCGTGCAGTCCGATGCGCCGGTCCAATGCGTAATTGTCGATGCATATTTATAGATTCCCGATTTCTTGGCCGTATCTGCGGTGTTTTTCCCACGATTTTGCATAGATAATTCCCCAACCGAAGCGGGGTAAATCCAGGGCTATCCAATTAACATTTATTGGCGGATGTTTTCCAGGGAAAATTTGCATTTTTATGGCTCGTCTTGCATAATTTCATCCATGCCTGGGACGCGTTGCTTTTAATTACCAAAACGTACCCCCGCCCCCTGCACTGGATGTCCTTTGTGTGCTGGCGCTGTCCTTGATTTATCGTACTTGACAGGCTCTTTCTTCGGCAGTCCCTTCCACGCGCAACGCAAACTTTTTAGCCCTAATGGAATTTACACGAGTTCTTAACACTTTCCCCGAAAAGATTTCCCCAGCCCCACCCCTCGAACCCCCGAGCCCACGAGCCGACATCGACAGCAGGCTTAGGACGCCATTTTGTGGCTGGGAGACTAAAAATTAAAACAATAAATTAAGCCTGAAACAAGGGAGGGATTCCAACGGAGAGAGAGACAGAGAGAGAGAGAGAGGGCGGGGGGGGGGGAAGAGAGAGTCTACTTTCAGGCAATAAAATGTCCTCCTTTATGATTGCCTGACGGACCTGCCATAAAATGAACTCGAAATCCCGAAATTAAAGCGTTGCCCCATCCTCCCCATCCATTCGTCCATTCCGGATTCCCCATTCCTGATTCCATTATGCATGCGACCTTTTCCCAAAGAATTCCATTTGCAGACCGCAGCATAAATATTTCATATGCACATGTTCTTTCTAATCGGGATTATTGATGGGGTTTTCACTCCCGATAGAACCATCCGCTGAACCCTTCCTTCGTTCATTGAAGGGTCCCCCGTCTCGCCCCCCGTCTCCCCGCCCGTTTGATGTTTGTTTCCGTTGCGTGGACATAATTTTGACTCTCTGATTTCTTCGGAGCGATAGCTTGGTCACCTGGTGGCCACCTAATTGAAAAAGTTGAGGTAGTTTCTCCTCCACCACCCCCCCGGCGTCTGACCTTAATTGCCACGAATCGATTTTCCACCCAGTACACACCTGCAGACGTCCTGCTTCGATGTCTCTTTAATGTGATGGCCGCCTTGGCACCCGCCCCCACACCAGGACAGGCGTTAAATTGTGTTCCGTGCCGTCTTGGGAGCCGAAGGACGCACGGACCATGAGATTTATGGCCACACAATTACCAAAAGGCTGTTAGCAGGAGGTCGGATTGGTTCGGGTTGGGGGAACTATTCTGGAAAGGCCAACAAAATGCCAGTCCTTCCATCATCGATAAGCCTTAGTTATCTGGTCACGTACTCTCCTTCCGGATACTCCTTCCGCATCCGAATGAATCCTTGTTGCTGGCTTAGACTCGTTATTAAAGCCGCCTTAATAATGCGGCTAAGCGATGAAGTTATTCACTCGATTCCTCCGATAAACCAAACAACAGGCCGGCCTGGCCTGGCCTGGGCCCCAATTTATTATGCTAATGTCCGAGTGCTTCAAATCCAATTGCCGTTGCCGTTGCCGATGCTCTTTGGAGAGCGGAAATGTTTGCCAACTTCCGGCGGGGCACTCGGCCGCTCTGACGTCACGATAATTAACTGTGAATGGCGCAACACTTTAACCGGAATCCATCGGGGGATGCGCAGAAGGCCCTTCCGAAGAAAGAACATTTTACACACGTGTAAGCGCGCCATTAAAACTTTTGGGGGAAAAGGAGAGCGAGGGAACCCTCTCTCTCTCTCTCTTAGCCTCCTTCCGGCCTTTCATTGTTCAGGAATTTAATTTGCCACGAAAAAGGGAAAAGGGAAAAGGAGCAGGAGCAGACTGCTGGGGATGTTGCTCCTTGAGGCGATTGTGGCAGCCTTTTCGTGGGGGCGAGATTGTCATCGCAGCTGATTCTGTTTTGATGAAGTCGCTTTCGCCCAGCCCCAGCCCCAGCCCCAGCCCCAGCCCAGGCCCCGACTCTGAAACAACATTGCGAATACGCAACGTGTGCCGCGTGTCCTTTGTGTAGCTATTATTTGTATAAATATTTTCATCTCTGCGTTCGCCTGCGACGCTGATGACAAATTCATAGTCACAGCCGAGAAGCGGAGTGCCGAGGGCTGGCTAAATCAACTTGTTTGCATATATATTATTTGTATACCTAGGAGAAGGGACCCTGCTGCTGCCCCTGCTGCTCCTCCTGCACATGTGTGTCGTTAAATGATGTCCTGTGTGCATGAGTGGAAATTGCATTTTGATTGGCTTGCTGCCGCTGCTGATAGGACAGCATCATCCGTGCCACATGACAAAGCTCCCTCCGGGGAGCCCTCTCTGGGGCCCGCTTCGGGTTCCCCTTCGCTCCGTTCCGCTCCGTCTCTGGTTTTTCTGGTTATTGCACATGAAAACCTTTTTATGTTGGACATAAAATTTGCGTGTTGGCTTTTTGGTGGCCAGCAGGACAAGGAGGAATGGAACGTAAACGTTGTAAAATGGATCTGCTTCGTTATCGAATCCGAGATGCATTGGCTCCACTCTCCACTCTCCATTCTCCTGCTCCTTCACGAAGCACAGTTCATAATTTGATTGGAAGCCTCTTTAAATGCGCGGCTTTAAAAGTTGATGGAGTGCTCCCTGGCTGTGGGGTTGTGGGTGGTGCTGTGGGGATTACCATATTAACATATATCTGCGGCAAATGCCAAGCCAAAGGCAAGGGCAAGGCAAGGCCCTGTGTGATACGCACAATAAAACCCGATAAATCCGCCCGAAAATCACAAAATGTTGGAAACTTGAAGACTTTTTCACACGCAAACTGCGGGGAAAGTGCTGCCGGAGCCACGCACACACGGAGGAGGAGCAGTGGGAGGAGGCCTTTGAGTTGGCTTTTATATAAGCATTTGAATGGGGGCTCCCCTCTCCCCACTCCCTCTCTTTATCGTCACTTCTTCTTCCCATAGTGGAGCCGCGTGCGATGCATATTTGAATAAACGTCAATGTAATTGACACTTAAAGGAGAAATGCGAATGGGGCACAAGCGCAAGAGAGTGAGAGGCAGAGGACCTCCTGCCCCCCCAGGAGGAAGTCGATGAACGCGTGTCTCTTCTGTGCTTCCGACCCCCGCCCAAGGGGGGAGTGAGGGAGTGTGTGCGTGAGCGTGTGTTTACCTGTTTATTTCCGCTTCCACCTGCTTCTCGTGCACCGGCCAGCAAATTGCGTAATTTAGCTCTCTGGAAATGTATTTTGTTTTCCCTTCAATAATTTTAAAGTCGGTGGCAGGATGGCATCGGCTGGGGCAGGCCATAACCATAAGCATTATTCATGTGGCCAACAACCACCCACCCCCAACCCCCCTCTAACCACTCAATCCACCGCTTGTGGGGGGGAGGAGGGGGAATAGATTTCATTCTTTGCTTTGCTCTCTCTTCGTTCCGGTCCCTTCGCTCCTTTTCCTCAATTACGCTTGCCCCCAAAAACACTCTTTTTCGAGGCATATTTTTAGGCACTTTTCCTCGTGCGCTCTCTCTCTCTCTCTCTCTCTCTTCCACTTCGGGGGCTATAAATACACGTGCCGCGTAGAATTTAGTCAACCAACTGTGGGATAGAGAGGAGCAGGGCTCTTATGATGTGACAATTACGGAAGCATACTTTTTGGGGATGGCCCTGACATTTCTCGCGGATTGAAGGCACAATAAAAACCTAAGAAAAAGGCAAATCAATTTCGCCTCCGCCCCCCTTGTTTCCCCCTACTACAACAAGGCCTATTACAAAATTTATTTGTTTGTTCGCTGAGCTTTTTTTTTATGGCACTTCGATTTAACAGCAACAAAAACGAGGGAGGGAACGGGCCGACGGGGGGACACACACCATCATATGGTTTGTTGTTCTTGCAAATATTTTGCGTCGCATTTCTGTTTGTCTTTTGCTGCTTTTTTTCTGTACCACATAAACGTTCTCTCTGCCTCGTAAGCTCTCACACACTCTGACACTCTCTCCCTCTCTCTCTCTCTCTTGCTCTGTGGGGTCCCGTGTCGTGTCGTTGACTGCTGAAAGTGAAAGTTGTGCTCGATTTTCCATGCCATTGCACGAGCCTAAATGTTCTCTCGCGCTCTCTCTCTGTCTCTCAGAGGATTACATAACGAAAAGGAAAGTGAAAACAGCAGCAAAGCGAAGCAGGAACAAAAAAAATTTCGAGTTCAAGGTCCCGCCTAGGCCGCATGCTCAAGAGAAATCGAATGACAAATAAACGGGAGAGAGCGAGGCGAGAGCGCTCTCTTCCGCAGAATGAGCCTAAAAGTAGGCCGAAATTGAGTGGAATCCCTGGTCGCGCTCTGCCTGGGACACCGACACCGACGCCGCCTCCCCTTCCCCTTCCCCTTCCCGCAAACAAATGCCGCCAGGGGCGTGGGTAACAAGTTCCTGCTTGCACCAGAAACAGCTGAGCGGACGGAGCCGAGTAGGTGGAAGGAGAGCTGACACGTGTACTGTACCGTTAAATGGAGTGAGAGAGCGATTGCAGTTATCTGCTCTGCTCCTGCTCCAGGCTCCGGGCAGAGGCGATAACGGAAAGGTGCGAGTACTCTCTTGAGATTGTGAGGCCTTTCTTTTGCTCCTTGCTCTTCCTTTTGTGTTGCGTACTACTTCCTTGCTTTCCCATGGAATCTTTCTTATCGCGCACAAACATTTGGCATTGCATAATTTGAGGCGCAAACAACAGACATACCAGGGGGTGGAGGGGGCGCTGAAAGTTTCCATCGTAATTGCAAATTACGCAAGCGGGGAATGGGGAGGGGAGACGGAAAGGATAGACAGACAGACAGGCGGACGGACATGGACGAAAGACCAAGAAGCAAGTTATCAAAATGGAAATGTTTTTTCTTTTTCTGCTGGCATTTCGAGGGCGTCAATCCGTCGGCCCCACAAAACAGGGAGAGGGAGAGGATGGTAAAGAAGACGAAGAAGGAGAAGGGGAGTAGAGAAACATGCCAACTACGCATAAAACTAAGGAACTCTTTCTCCCCGCTCCGCGCACAGAAGTTGACACAAGCCGCCGTCGGAGACAATAAACAATATAAACAGGAAGGACAGAGAGAGAGAGATAGAGTGAGGGAGCGGGGAACGTGGGGAATGAATGAGCAATGGTAATCGAAGGCATTTATTGTCTGTAAACAAGCAAGAAGAGAGCGCGGAGAGAGAGAGAGAATCACATGATGGGAGTCGATGAGCTTCCACGGTAAACGGAACCTTGGCAGGAGCTCTCTTCTCTTTCGGACTGCCGCCTACGTGCGCTGGAGCAATGCCAAGGCCCGCCCGAGATCTTTTACAGAGAGAAGATCATCGGAAGAGCACCAGCAGCACCAGCAGCAGCGACAGAGCGTGAAAATAAAGAAATTCCGCGCTATCAAGCTATTTTTATTAATGATAATTTTCAGGCGACAAACCGCATAAATCTTTGGACTTTTTCTTTCATTAATTCTTTTATTTATTCGCTTCTGCCACTTGCAACATGTGACCTGTCGTACACCGGGAGGGCGGCGGGGACTGGACTCCCACGCTTTCGCCTTAAATCTAATATTATTTTTTAATAATCTCTCGCCTTCTGTTTGTGTTTGTCACCGAAGCCCCTTTCATTCCATTCCATGCCGTTCCTTTCCGACCGATTCCGTTCTCAATAAAATTTGTTTACACGGGTAACAGGGCCGAGTGGCATGGCTACCCTTCAACGGGGTAGGCTCAACGCAACAGTCCACTCCCTCTCGCCTGCTTTCTACAGGGTATCCACTGGGCGACTACTCTCGCTCTTTTCGCCTCGCCGGCGGTTGCTGATCGCGAGTCACATGAATTTCGTCGCAGTCTCTGGACTGATGTCGAGACGTGGAAACCCATTTTCAGTTTCATCTGGATTTTCACATGCGGCGAGCGCGCGGAAGGGTGGAAGGGTGGAAGGAGCGCTGGCAGCGCGGGCAGAGCGTGGCATCAAAAAAGAACAGTATTTTGGTCACATGCAGAACTACGAACTACGAGAGGGCTGCCACGACGAATGGGGCAGAATAGGAATCACGTGGGTTGGCTCCACTCGCAGTGCGGGGGCGAACCACGAGCCATGGAGAGAGAGTGGAGAGTGTGGAGAGAGAGTGGAGGCCGACCCCCGCTCATTGTCTCGACAATACACATGTTCTTGAGTGACTTTTGATGGATGCCACGCCTCGGCCACATCCTGCAGGAGGAGGGTTCTGCCACATTCGATTCCCTTTTTTTATTTGATTTTTCTTCCTGGGTTTTCCCATTTTTGGGGCGACCCTTTTTCCCTTTGTTGGATGCTGATGCTGTTTTCATCTTCTTATCAATTTGCGGGAAAGTTTATTATTTTCCCGGGCCCCCTCCGCAATGTGGGGCATAAATCAGGGTCTGGAATGTCCGGGAGGGAGTCCCACGGAAGTTCCTGCCGGCAGCGGCTCGAAACTTTGGTTTTATTGTAGTTTCGATCCGAGGCAGCACTCCCACATTCGGACTCCGATGGCCATTGGCCACTGCTTTGGGCCATTGCGTGTCGGTTGGCCATTATTCGTGGACTTCTTTCCGTGCCCCAGACATTGTTTGGACAGCGCATAACACAAATTTAATATTAATTCGCGGGTCACTGCCGCCCACAGCCCACAGCCCCTGCCCAGGAAACAGAAACCAGGGAACAGGGGTGGGAGAATGGGCCAATCAATGGGCCACGACGTGGCTAACTGCATGGCTAACTAACAGAATGAATAAGCGAACGAATGGACTGAATGACTGAATGGCTTTCCTTTGAGGACTCTTTTTTTTGTCGGGGCCCCCACTGATGGACTCCATTTCCTCCACTCAATTGTGGCACATCTCGGTGTCGGCCATCAATCATGGCCCTGCCGAAAATTGTTTAGAATAAATGTTATTTTAACTTATGATTGTTATTGTTGCTGTTGCTGCTGCTGTTGCGTGTCAGCTGTCTTGAATGTTGCTTGTTATTTTAATTAAGCGTTTCATTATGACACTAATTTGTTGGAATTAAACCAAAAAACAGAAAACAGAAAACAACAAAGAATGCAAGGCGAGAACACATGACAAACAATCGGAACACAAAAAGCTTTAAATTTAAATTTGTTTTTATAAGCAATTATTAGATGATATTATCATCATCATCAGGCGGATGGACGGACGGACGGACGGACAGACGGTCGGACGGACAGATGGACAGACATCTGCCAATGTGTGTGTGAATGTGTGACCCCCACCACACATATCAATCTTCCGTTACGGAGTGTTGCCGGTTCTGTTTTGACTTGGCAAATGTTGAATGATAATTGTTAGTTTTTGCCACTTCTGCTGTGTTCACACACTCATCCATTCACTCGGATACAGATACTTACACTCTGTATCTGTATCTGTATCTGTATCTGTGTCTGTGTCTGTATCTCTGTTATAACTCATCCGTTGGCATTCAGTGAGTGCCCGTTCTCCGCACTTTTTTGTGGCTTGCTTTTGTACCTTTTGTTGGCTTTATTGCTCGGCATTTAGATAAACACTCGGAGCACACACACACACACACACACAGACAAAGAGAGAGAAAGATACAGATACATTTGCAGAGCGAGCTGGGCCGCAGGAGGCTCCCGATTCCGGCCTGTCTGTTGGCTGAGGGCACACACAAAAAGTGATATATAATAGCCAGGGTAAACGATAGCCTACCCTCCCCCCGCACGCCCCACTTGGGCCGCCACCCCCACCCCCACCCCCGCCCCCGCCGAGAGTTGTCAACACTTGAGTGGCATGTTGGTCGAGTCCTTCGTCCTTCTGTTGCTGCTTCTGCTGCTGCTGTCACTGAAAAAAGCCCTGAGATTATCACAAAGGATAAATCAATATTGTACGAACAAAGATTTGGCCTTTGATTCCGCCGACTACTGGTAGCACACGGGGATTATCCTAATCCCCATAATGCCCTCCCTTTCTGGTCGATTTGCTTCCGTTTTTTGCTTGATAGCTTAGCGATAAGTATCGATGTAACGATAATTAGGAGAGCAATGCCCCACCCTGTATGTGGCAGCCCCTTTGCTGTGATCTGCCTCGCCCCACTACTTTGGGGGTGGGACAAACACCTGTTCGGCCCAGACACTTTGCGCCACACATATTCCGCCGATTGATCATTTATCGCATCGTTTATCTGTCGTTTGTATCGTCATCACATTCGGGGGGGGAGTTCCCCCCTCTAATCGTGGGAGCAGCTTGAGCTTCTAATTCTCCATCTGCTCCCTCTCCCTTCCCACCTTTGAGTGCCTCGTCATTCTCCCTATTGTCGTTGTTGTTCTCTTTCTTTCTTTCTCTCCCTTTTTTTTGTGGCTTTTGCCTGTCGTTGGCAGAAAGAAACAAAAAACTTGATTTGATTTCAGCTTGCCTGCCTGCTCCCCCTCTCTCTCTCTCTCTCTCTCTCTCTCTCTCTCTCTCTCTCTCTCTCTCTCTCTCTCTCTCTCTCTCTCTCTTTCTCTGTCTGTGTTCTTCCCACTCTGCCTCCCCTCCCGTATTGTGCATTGCCAAATCTCTTCTTTTTTTCTTGTATTTTGCGGATTTTTATTCATTTTCGTGTTTTACTTTTTGCAAAGTGCTCGACGCCGCCTAGCCCCGTGGAAACCAGTTTCGCCAGATGCCGGCCGGCACATACACTCACACATGCATGTACCTACATATGTGCAAATAAAAGCACACATTCAGGTCTGCCGCCTGCTCGCTCCCACCCCGTCCCATTCTCACTCCATTCCACTCCATTCCTCACGCGATCGTAAAGCTGCTCAACTCTTTGGGTCGCTCTCGCTCTCTCCAACGCGCTCTCTTAATTGCTCTCTCTTTTGCAGCTGGAGTAGTTTATGCTTCTACTGGCACGTAACACCAGACAGAGTTAACCGGGTTTTCTGCGGAATTCCAAATGCGTTCGCACCTGTCTGTCCCCACCTCTCCACTGTTGTTGTGTATTTGTGTATCTGTTAGATGACGCGACGCCGTGAGTGGGTCTGTCTGTGTCTGCGCTGTTGCCCCTTTCGGTTTCACGAATACTATTGAGCATATTTCGCAAATTGTTTGGAGAATTACGTGTCAACGGGGGGGTCTGTAATGGCAGCGGAACTTATGAAATAATTCTCCAGCCTCAAGTAAATGCCTTACATGGCGCACAGTACAGTAGGGGAGGGGCCGGTGGACATTTGCCCCGATTTGTAACTGCGCAAATGATTTACTCATTCCATCGATTTTCAGTAGTATACAATGTACACTCTCGATATGGCTATGGCTATGAATTTGGTTGTGGGCAGATATCTGGGCATCATCTGTCTTGCTGTCAGAGCCAAGCGATTCGATCTACAAGCGATTGTCTGCCAAGAGAGCGAGAGAGAGAGAGGGAACTCGAACTTTCCACTCAGAGAGAGCAAGTCCAGACTGCACTTAGAAAGAAGGAGAGAGAGAGAGAGAGAGCGCGCCCTAGTTGTATTTATAGTAGTTCGAACTTTAGCTCGCTTTCCGATAAGGAAGAACTTTCCATTCCCCCAAGTCAATATCATATTCCTGTGTCACCGATCTTGAGTCATTCTTAGGTGTGTGTGTGTGTGTGTGTGTGAGGAGCAGTATGCTACCGCTTAGGAACACAAACGATTTGGGGGCTTGTCTGGTGACGATTGAGCATGATGCGACAGTTTGCGACCTTTGCGAGGGGTGGGGGAGTTCCCGCTGATAATTGAAATTGCACATAATACCCGTACTCGTACTGGCACGCCAACCTCTGTCTCGGAAGGCGAGTACTATATAGTAGACCGGTGTATCTGTACGCCCTGCAATCATCGGCCTGATTTATTTGGGTCATATACTCCATATTCTCTCCTCTCCCTTCCCCTTTCCCGTCCCTTTCGTGGCTCTGGAGCGTGCATTTTAATGTGATTGAAGTCCGACGACAGTTGATTTGTGTCTTGTGGTCCGGAGAGGCGGAGAATTGCAGCAGCATTTCAGCGTCAGCGTCAGTCTGCGGTGGCAGGCACTCTCCCGTGGCAGCAGCCACAAATAGCATCCATCGAAAAAGGGGTGAAAATTTGTTCCAGCGAAGAAGATGTCTTCTGGTTTTCCTTAGGTTCTTTTCGTTTTTTGTTTTGTTTGCTTTTGGCACACTTTGTGTTTATTTTTACTTGATTTTTCCGCGAATGTTTTGCGGGCTCTGGGACACGGGAAATGGCAAGCGATGACAGGAGGCAATAACTGGACTGCGATGATCTTGTCCAGAAATTCGAAATGAATAATATTCGACTCGTCGATATTGTTGTGGAATCATTAAAGAGCCGCTAATGGATCGATTCTGAATGGAAAAGGGAATTTCAGTTTCATTTTTGTTTTTGTTTCTATTTTTAAAGCATTTCTGGGATTACTTTTATCACAATTTTCGGTAACATCTCGCCAGATACTGCCCCGATACTGCTCTGCTCCGCTCTTCTCGGTTCGGTGCGGATTTTTGCATATTCTCTCAAGCATTTCGGACATTAAATGGCACCACCCTGCCTGCCTCCGTTTATTTATTGTTCATTTTCGCTGTGTAGCAAACATTCTTTCCCCCGAATATAATTCGAATTTATTTCTGTCGACACGGGAGCCAGAAACTGCATAAAGATTTGGAATTTATTTCCATTCTATTCTGTTTGTCGTGCTTTCCACCTTTGTTTGAGATGGTTTGGGGCCTGTATTGTGCCTCTGGAAGATTCTGACATTTTTGAGTGGCGAATGGGTGGGGTGGGGGAATCGCCTCCAGCTCATGACGAAGCATTTAACGAAGAGGCTCGTGAGATTTCATCAGAAAGTTGTGTAAATTGTGTTGCAGCTGAAAGATACACACACACACACACACACACACGAACCTTTACACATATACAGTTTTATTTCGTTTCCAAGGCGAACCGTAAAAGTGCTCTCGTGCCGTCGAGCCTTGTATCTATTCACTCTCTCACTCGCTCCCTCTTATTTCCCTCGTTCGTCCTGCCAGCCTATTGCGTCCTTGATTGTGTGGCTGTATCTGTGTGCTGTGTGTTTGTGTCCCTTTTTATGCCCATCACGCAATGGCTCTAGTTTTATGACGAAATTAGCGAATGTCGTCCCACTGGCAGGTCTCATATATTTGTGAAATTTGAAATAAAGACCAGACCGCACCCCCTCCATCGAAACGGGAAATTGGAAAAGCAATGGAGATGAATATGAATGGATCTCCTTTGCTTTCCTTCTCATTTTTTATGGGGAATTCCACTCCGATGGCATACTCTCAGGCGCCTCTGTGGTATCTCCTCTGAACGGACGGGAACAGCACGGCAACAACAGCGCGGCAAGCAGTGCACGTCGCTCCATTCCCGTTATCGGGCTATCAGCTGTGGGCCTGACGGGTTCAACGTTTACCGTTTGCCAGATTAGAGGCCTACGTACCTACTCGCCGCTGCTTTCAAATTCACTCACACTCGCACTCGCACTCGCACTTGAGTTTTAGTGGCCTCTTCCGGCTGTCGAAGAGAGACAGCACAGAGAGGAAGAGCCAGCTGATGGAGAAAAACCAGAGCGGAACGGTGCGGAGCACACATTTGTTTGGCATAAAAACAATAATAAATAGCAAACGTTGTGTGAGATGGCAAACGTTTCGCACTCGAGCGATGAGTCAAGCGCTGCATAGGCACTCAAAGAGAGTGCGCCGGCGCCGCTCTCCTGCGCTACACTCTCTTTTTGCTGGCGTTCTCCCGCGACGCTTTGGGGCTGGCTGCGGCCTGCGGCCCGCGCTGGCGTTTCACTCAATAGCACAGCCCCCGACAATTCCTTCGACACTGTTGTTAAACTTCGTCCACCCTGTTATCTATGTTAAGGTATTCCAGCAGCATGTTATACCAAGTGTCGGCTGCGCAGTCAAGAATCGGCGGCAGCACTCTCCAAACATGCCACTCAAGCCCTCGACAGCGACAGCGACAGCGTCTGCGGCACGGCACTCTCTCTTAAAAACTTAAATACAAAAAATGTTTCCACTCATTCTTCTCTGGGTCTTCGAAAGCAAAAGCTAAGAAAAGCAGCGCTCCGCAGCGCCAGCACAGCACCCGAGCAAACACTTTTCGTGCACTTCTCTCCAACAACACAAACACTCTCGAGCAGAGCAGAACCTGGACGCTGCCACGGAACTGTGTGTGCGCTGAGTGTGGTGTGTGCTAAAAACTATTAACTAAACTCTGCTGCTTCTCTCTGCTCTATCTCCCCCTCCACTCACTCCGGGCTGCCGTGTCGCCGTGTCGTGCTTAAAAACAATCGTCGATTGACGTTTGTGTTTTTTACTTCGCCAGCTACTGTCGGAATCGGTTGAATCGCAACGGATCGGATCGGAACGGGATCAGATCGAAAACAAATTCGAAGCGCGAGTCCCTCCCCCCTCATACTTATACTCGACTGGTGCAAAAAATATAAAAGTCAATAATAACGCAAGAAGCATTCGAGAATAACTGTAAATATTGAAAATAGTAAACGGAACGGGAGAAATGCAAAGTTAATTAAAGGAAATTTCGAGAGAGAGAGTTTCGATCAAAGGTAAAGATCCGCTAGGAAATTTCAACTGGCGAAAAAGTTAATAAATTACATAAAATATAAAGAGCTAAGGCGTTCCAATTTTGTATTTTGTGCTGTGAATATCGTGGAATAAAAAAAATTCAATTCTAAAACCAAAAAACAAAAATTAAACAAATTGCCATAGAGAGAAAAAAAAAAAAAAATGACAAAAATAAACTTTATTATGCGTGGAATGACACAAACACACACACACACAAACACACTCGTGCAGATAATATATAGCTTAAAGTATATATAATTCCTATTTTAATCAGCCTGCTATTATGTGTGTGTCTGTGTGTGTGTGTGTGTGTGTGTGTGGAGGAGATTATCAAAATCAGCAACGATCTGCTATGCTCTGATCTCTGGTCCGTCCATGTCCAGATCCAGATCCGCGTTCAGGTTCATATTGGAAATGTGTATGCAAACGTTTGTTACCCTCGGTCTAAAAGCCGCTTCAAAACGATCTTAATGCGCGTTTTAAAATTTAATCCAACGAAAGTGGGGAGAAAGGAAGAAGAGTCAAAAGTTTTACACAACACTCGATCCTAACCTGCAATTGCGATTGCATTCTGCGTGCATTCGCTGCTGCTGCTGCTGCTGCTGCCACTGCCGCAGCCGCTGCTCTGCTCTGCCGTTGTCCAAAAATGCTCTCTCCGCCTGGTAGGCCTCACTCTGCCCCTCTCTCAATCACTCTCTCCGCTCCACGGACCAGGCAGCTCTGTGTGTTTTGTTCTTTCTTCTTCGTTTCTTGTTCTTTTACGGGGCAGCAGCCGCATTGCATTTGCAAATTTGCATTACATAAAATTGCTGAGCGAGCGCTGGCATTTGTTTATGCCATAATATAGAAATTAATTAAAGGTAAAGTGTGCGTTTAATTGCGAGTGCAACTCAAATGTGGAAAGGTCTGTCTGGCCCCCCATTTCCCCAGTGTCCAGTGTTTGTTCCGTGTCAGTGTTTGTTGTGCATCCCCCTCCCCGCTCGCCCGGGGGGCCAACCAATTGATTACACAACTCCCCGAGTAAACATATTCTCCCCAATTTCTGTCGGTTTTATGCTCTTTTGATCTGCTTAATTCAGGGTCCATTGTGCCTGCCAGCCCCCTCCCTCCCCTACTGCTATCCACTATACGCTACTGGCTTTTTTCGTTCATTCAATTTGCTACACACACAGGGACAGCGACACACACACCAGACTCTTCTGACAGAGCGCAATTACTGCTATTTTACGCTGCGTTGGTCCATGCGTCGGAAGAGGGGAGGGGTGGTGGGAGCAGCGGAACCACTACAGGCGTGTACACGTTATTTCTCTGCAATTGAAATCAGCGGAAGAGGAGAAAAAAGAACACACAGCCTCTCCTCTGCTTATGTCTCTCTGTCTCTGTCTCTGACTGTTTGTTGTCGTTTGCTTGCTTGTTTTGTTCCTCGCTCTCTCTCTGTCTTTATAGGCGCTGATTCTGTATCTCTGTCGCTGCTCTGCTCTGTTATGCTCCTCTCTGTTCTTTTTGCCTCTGCCTTCGACGCAATTTGTTACACAATAAGAAATTGTTGCTTTAATTTACATAGCCCCCTTTCTCCTGCATCCCGCACCCCCTTGAGACTGCACTCCTCTCATTTCAAAGATCTATTTGCATGGCCGATGCATTACTAATGTGCTCTTAAATGTTTTACTGTCATTCCACTCCTCCTCTCTCCCATTCGCTTGTACTTAAACTTCGTTTAGTTGCGCTCTTCGCACACGGTAATTAATTTGTGCATTTGCTCACACACACACAGAGAGAGAGTTTGTGAGAGAGAGGGAGAGCTGTGCTGGGCTGTTTCCAAGCCAAAAGCGCGAGCAGGAAGGCGCACACATCAGGCGATCGAACAGCGCTGCTGCTGCCGCTGCTGCTGCTGCCGCTGCTGCTGACGCTGACTCCGCACTTCAGCTTTGACGCGGCTCAGGGCGAATCGCGACTGGGGGGCCCACAGTTCAAAAGCTCTGGGGATCGATAGTGCGATAGTCCCGTTATCACTTATCAGCCTCTGGTGGGTGCACTTCTCGAACACTTCATTCCCACTCCACTGCCCGACCCACTCTGCCCCCCACTCCGCTCGAGTGGATGCCTAATTACGATGACGTGATGTAAGCCTTTTCGGAGCAGCCCTGGAACGGAACGGTGTCTGGTTCTAACTGGTTGCAGCAGGCACAAGCCGCAGTCGGCCAACAATTGGCGATCCCGTCCCCCGCCACAACAAAAGAAGATGAAGCAATTATCTAGATGTATCTGCTATTGTGTTCTGCATCTGTGTGTATGTGTATCTGTGTGTTCTGTGTCAGGTGGGTGTGTCTAGATCCATCGATTCTGCCCCCGCCCACCACTCTTTCCGGGTTGCGCAACAACTCCCGGAATGACATTGGGAACCCACTAAAGTGGGCTGGGCTATCTATCTATCTAGATTGAAAAACCCTCACTTCACTTCACTTCAATGTCGCACATGATTTCGCACCTCCGCGAAGAATCCCGCCCCCAGGGTGCCCCTGAATTGTGGCTCTGGTACTCTGGACTTCTGGTATTTCACCAGAGAGACGAGCCCCCAAAAAAAAACGTCGACTCCGACTGCCGTCTGGGGCCGGGGCTTTGTGTCTCAAATCTCAAATTATAAATAATATTCCATTGTTTTGTTGTTTTGTCGCTGGTGATATTCCGCCTCATCATGTCCAGCACTTGAGGCCGCCGACGCACAAATATAGATCGATCGAGTGTTTTCCGTAAAGTTCAGTCGTCAGTCGTTCAGTCGTACAGCCGCTCAGCTGTGAATATCGTGTGATGATGATGTGGTGGTGCTGGCCGGCGCCTTTATCACGATCAGTACCGGCTGTCGGGTCGGGGCATTCCACGGGGATTTCACGGGGGCCACACGGTGGCTTCACGCGTCTAACGTTTGATACTCACCCGCTCCATGCATGCACACCTCACGACCATTAGCCCAGAGGTTGGGGCAGGGGCAGAGGCAGCTGCCTGAGTCGGCCGATCGTGAAGGCGAGCGCACTATCTTATCAAAGACAGGCAACAAAAAACATTTGCAAAACAATCAAATTTGGCCGAGAGACGCCGAGAAGAGTGCCCGTGTTGCTGTGCTCTATCCTCTCTCCCTCTCTCTTTAGAGATTACTGACATTCGGAGGGGCAGGCGCCTTATCAATGTGGGTGGGGTGGAATGGGGGATTGCTCAGCCTTCAGCTCTTGTGCCTTGTGAGACATCGGACACACCCACCTTCCGTGCGAGCAGTGCCTTTCCGATCGCTATCTATCACGGCTGCCCGGCGAGTGATCCCCGAACGCGTCGCTTCTGATTCCGAGTGTCTGGATAAGTGATAAGAGGTGAACGCTGGATGCGTGGAATCCATGCTCTCGATCGATTGGATGGCGGTGTGGGGGTGACCCCGAAGTCGGGTGCATTGGCGGGGCTTATCGGCAGAGGAAAATTTTCCAATGCTCCAGCGGTTGTGAAATGTAGTAATGGGAAGCCAGGCAGACCAGGCCAGACCAGACCCCGCCCGCCGTGTCCATCGTTAACTAGTTAATCAGTTGACTTAAGGAGGTGCAGGGGAGACCTTAGTTAGGCAACACATCCGACCCTCCAGGGTGCGGTGGGGGTGGGGGTGGCTCAATTCGGCTCGTTGAAGGGGGCGGGAGGGAGACCTAGTGTTAATTTCTAAGTCTGCTAATTGCTAATTACTAACCAGAGAACGAGTGCGAGGCAGCTGCCACACAGTAGCAGCTGCTGCCACACGCGACTGTGATTGTGTGATTCTGTGTGTGCTCTGTGTGCTCACTGCACAGATACTTTGTTGGAAGATACCTTGTGAAGCACATACATTTCCGAGATACGAAAGTATCTGCCCCGACTGTATCGCGCGCTTTTCTCTGTGCCTGTGGGTGTAACAAACGAGTGCAAACGCGGAAAGAAAACCAAATGAACAAAAAGAACGCAAAGAACCGACATATCGCATACCCTATAAGTATATAAATCATTTCGAAACGCGCTTCGATTCGTCATTCTTGCAGTAATCTTGAGAACAAACATGAGATTTACTCACTCGCTCAGCAAACGGCGGCAAGTGAACAAAAGGAACAACAACAACAACACCAACAAGCATCATCTGACATCGATAAAAACAACAAAAACAACACAACAGAAACAACAACAACAATAGCAGCAGAGGAAGAAACATCAAACTGCGAAACAGCTAAGAAAATCGAAGCTCCAATAGAGCTTGAGGAGAAGCCCCAATCGACTCCGATACCGATTTCGATTGTGAGCGAGGAATCGGCGACGGAAATCAACAACAATCCAGAGCCAGATCCAGAGCCAGAGCTGTTGGCTGCAAAGAAAACTTCAATTCCAACAGAAATTTCTGCTGCTGCTGCTGCAACCAACCCACCAACACCAACACCAACAACAACTGAAACAGCAACACCACTCACCAACCAACTACAACAACAACTGCAGGCAGAAGAACTCCACATCAAGCGAGAGAACCACTCGCCGGGTCCCCGCACCATCACAGCACAGCTGATCAGCAACAACAACAACAACAACAACTGCGGCGGCAGCCTGCGGATCGAGGAGAAGCGCCCCAAGTCGGTGACTGCTTCGGTGTTCCGGCCCAGTCCGGCGCCACCTCTAACCCCATCAGCCATATCCATATCCCCAGCAGCAGGAGGAGGGGCAGGGTTCAAGAAAACAGCAGAGCCCACTCTGCCGCCGACAACAACTGCAACGGCAGCGATTCTCTCGTCGAGCAATCAGCAGCAGCCACAGCAGCAGAACCTGCAAGCGACTCAAGATATGAGTAAGGGATTCCTATCATTCGCTGACGATGGACGAGGCTTAACAAGTGAGTATCCCAGCGACACACCCGTCACAAGTTAAACCACTCTGCTAATCCACTTTTTAAATGTATTTAGAACGAACTCAATTCGGTTGGGGATCATCCGGCTGATACGCTGATAAGCTGATAGCAAGATAAGCGGAAGGGTAGAAAGCATTGCATGAAGTACGAGTACACATCCATCAAATGCATCAGGTGCAGTGCTGCGTTCAAGGCTAAAGAGTCAACGTATCGCCGCTCACCAACACTCATCGACGTTCACCAACACTTGCACGCTCACACATTCCACAACAACAAGAACAACAACAACAGCTCATTCATATGTATTGCCTGCGACTCTGCCTCTATCGTTTGGATTGTTGTTTATAGATTCTATGCATAAATGCGGGACGGGGCAACGAGGGGCAGAACTTTTGCAGTGACGCGCGCTATTTGATGTGATTTGACGCATTGTCGTAACCCCTTAAGGCAGCGTCGATTGGTTGATTGGTCAGTCATTCAGTCACTCAGTCACTCAGTCCCTCCGTCGCTCTGGCGATCAGTCCGTCGGTTTGCTGGTTTTTCTTCTTATCTGCCAGTGCCTGACTCTGGCCGCAATTTGCGCAAATAAAACTATTTACTTGTAAAGACAACAACACAGCACATTCCCATTCCCTCGCTTTCCACCCCGCCACGCCCCCCAAGAACTGCATTTAGTAAACAATGTTCAGTGGTTGCCTCGCCTCACTTCGCCTCGCCTCGCCTGATAAGTGCATAATATAAATGTATATAAAGCCATATAAACGAGTAGTATATATTGGGTTCCACTCCTCACTCAACCGAATGCCGGTTGCCAGTGCATTTTCCGGCTCTAAGCGGCGGCTCTTATGTCATGCTAGCCGGCACATTACGCATACGCAGCGTATTCGAATAGAATAACAATTCAGATGCAATCGGCCCGATATGCATATGCATCAGCTTCCCATTATATGTGATACATTTAAAGATCACCAATCGACACAAGAGTATCCGCTGGGGACCCTTATTTTGTGTCTATCGATGGAGTAAAGTAAGCAGTAGATCCCGCTGAGATGCAAGCAGTCGATCAGACTCTGAATAGTATTGAGCAGCTGGGAAGCAGTGTAGGAATCTAGGAAGAGGCTGGTAGGCAGTACAAGCAGTACTAAGAGTGCAAATAAAGCAGTTTCTAAGCAGTAACATGCATCCCAAGATCCTCCTCTGCTGCTTTTTCCCAATGAATCTCTCGATGTAACCCCCCGATGAATGGAAATAATTTATCTTATAGGACCCATCCGTCAGATCTCACGCTGTGGAAAAATACTCTGCTGCTCCGCTCTGCTCTGTCCGATTGTGTGTGTGGCAGCATCCGAAAGGCCATTGGAAAATTTTAGATATTCTTTTTTAGTGGCGAGAGAATTTGTGTGTGGTTTATTTTTTGTGTTCTTTTCTTTTCTGTTTTCTGTTTTGCTTTTTTTTATTTTTCAATTTTTTTGTATTTTTTTTGGGGCTCCCACTTGCACGCTTCTGTCGCCTGGTGACAAGAGCCCGAAATATGAATATTAACTTGAGCCAATTAATATGTTAAGCGATGCGCGGCAGTCGTCGGCCGCAGCGGGAGTGAAAGAATGGAGAAAGAGCCACAGAGAGAGGAACGTTTTGGCGCGTGTGCCAAGGTCCGGCCATGGATCAAGCGGATCTGTCTCGCATGTGTCCCGCTCCCCTTCCAGCACCGCTCTCCTGCGTCGTTTGCCACTTGGCCACATAGCTCTCTGCTGCCCAAATTTTGGGTATTTTTTGAAATTGCTCCTCTTCTGAAAGGAGGGGGACCTGCCTCTGCCTCTGCCCCTAATCGCTTTCGCTTTCTGTTGACATTTTGCGCTGCCTGCCGCAGATACTACCGATACAGATACAGATACGGATACCTTTCGCCCCCCCTCCGCCATTGGCTTTATTTATTTTCGTTTCGTGGAACGTAAATAAACAGGGAAACGCCGCACCGCCGCAACTTTGGCTTTATTTTTGTCTCGTCTGCAGCTTCGGATTCGGGAATCAGGAAGGGGGTTCTGGAATGGTTCTAGAACTATGGGCAGGTTGCTTTCCCTCAAACTTGAGATATTCCACTCGTCTAATCAGCGTTTGATTGCGATTGCAGTCCAGAAGATACTCTCGAAGGCAGCAGGGCACTGCAGTCCGGTGCACAGATACTCCTCCTTCTACGGCCCAGAATCTAGATCCATGGGCAAACAATCAACAACAGAAGCTTCACTGTAATTGCTTTATGCTGTTATCCGATCCGCAAGCAAATATTTGTAACGATAACAGAAGCAGCAAAAAAAAACAGGAACACGTAAAGCACATTGCTGCCCATAAATATAGACCAATAATATACCATTTATGGGGCCGACAGCCATTATGTTCCAACGGATCGATGGGGCATGACGTGTAAACGCACTCCTATCGTGATTAGCACGAGTCCAACACGACTGTCCATGCACAGAGGCAGAGGGACAGACTCTTCTCCTTCCCTAATCACATTAACGGGATGGGATGGGATGATAATACCCCGCCTGTACGGCCCGTACGGGCTGTCCGGCCCGGTGCGGCAGTTCAAGTTCATCGCCGCTTCACTCGCTCCATCGCTGATTGTCTGAGAGTCGTCTGTGTGGCTCTGCTGTGTAATCGTTCAATATTTTTGGGCTCTTACATACGGAAAACAAAACAGAAAAAAGCATCGCCAAGGCATCGCCCTGTGGCCCCGTTTTGTCTCTGGCTTTGGTCGCTTCTTAAGTGCCAGTGTCCGGCAGTCATTTTCGATGCTGTCTCTGTCTCAGTCTTTGTTTTTTCTGATTCTGATTTGGAACTACGTCACGTCACGGCACGACACGAGAATGAAGGAATGGAGAAGCGGAGGAGCAGGAGCTGCTGGCTCTTCAATTGCAAAGATGATGACATAAATTTATTTAAATTGAGGCTGTTTTTCGCTTGGGTTCTCTCTTTCCATCATCTGAAGATTTCCCTCCCAAGTCACGGGTCCGTCTGTGCTGTATTTATCTGTATCTGTATCTGTATCTGTGCCTGTGTCTCGTGTGTTAATGCGGCAACCTGTTCCCTCCCCAAAAAACTTTCGAATATATGTACACGCGCCACACGATATTCAAGTGCACAGCCCCACCGAATGTGGCTCAAGTGCAGAGATGCCTTTCACATGCGATTCGATTCGATTGGGCGATTGAATCACTCACTGGGTGATGGCCACAGTCGCCGTTGCAGTCACGGCTCAGCCTCCAGCCTCCAGCCTTCGGCCTGTTCTCATCTCTTTACGAGTCGTCGTTGTAGGCCCATTTAGCCATTTAGTTAGCCGCTAAATGCGGCCTTGCACATTTCATGAACTGCACTCGATTCTGAGGGATCGGCAGGGGGCAGGGGCAGTCTAAGGAGGGCATGGAGGTGGGGGGGATTTGCATTATCATACGCCATAATTTCTGTTGTTTTTTCCGCAAAAGCCTCGGCGACAGCGGCGATGCCAGCGTTTGAATAGCACTCAAGTGCCATAATTACAAGTCACAAATACACTGCCGGGTGCCGGGTGCCGGGTACTGCCCCAAGGGCAGGTGCAGGGGGAGACCACCTTTAGGCGTGCATTGTTAATTAATTTGTTTGTGTCGAATGCAGCGACCGCAAGAGCAAGTGCCAGTCGCAGGTTCCAGGTGCCAGTCCCAGGTCCCGTCCCGTCCCAGTCCCAGTCCCAGTCCCAGTCCCAGAATGAGTGTTCCACCACCCCATCCCATCCCTAAAAAGCCCTACAGATAATCGGATCTTTATTGCTACCATATGTATATATATATATATGTACAGTACTCGCCTGGAGAGTTGTGTGTGGGCAGAAAACAGATAGCTGGCTAATCCACTCTGGGAGAGAGCACGATAGGCCTCTGCTTATATGGCTGCTGCTGTCAGAGGGATTTATGGCACTCCATCGAAGTAAGCCCCCCTGCAATGCACTCACATTCCTGTCCATAGACTCACGAATACACTCACGAATGCATTTGAAATTCTACTTGGCCTGCGGTCTGTCATTGCAACTTAATAGTCACCGAGGCGGTTGAGACCAGTTTTATTAGCATATATGCCATATAATACTATATGTATGTTTGATAGAGGGGACGGGGATCGGGGAGCGGGGAGCGGGGATCGGGTCAGATGCTCGTGACGCGAGAGCCGCATCCCAAGCGAATGAATCTGAGTCCCTGGGGTCGGAGGGCAGCGCAGGGGTGGCTTTCTGGCAGATGATAAGCGCCGTGCACCTTAGACAATCGCATCGGATTGGTGCCCTCACGAGAGTTATTTAATTCAGGAAAAATCACTAAGAATAATAGGATGCAGCCTCCCTCCTCGGAGATTCTCCGATTTGTTTTCTATTTTCTGTTTGCTTTGTCCGCACTTTTTCCGTGTGCGTCAAAGGGGTTTGCTGCTGCTGATAGCGCGCTGCCCCAAAATGCTGATTAATGAGTCCTCCCCGTCCCTGCTCCCTGCTACCTCCCTCTGTGGCAGGGGCGGAAGAGTTATGAGAGCCATAAAAATCATGGCTCGATTTCGATTCGATGGGGCAGTGGGTAGTGGGTAGTGGGCAGTGCCAGTGGCAACCATCGACTAGGCGACTAATTCACGGAGGAAACGCGTTCAATTAGATTCAATTGAGACGAGCTGTCAATTAGAGCAGTGCTCTGGCTCTAGCACTGGCTCGGGCACTAGCTCTGGCACAAGCTCTGGCGATAAATGAATTTTCGGCAATGGCCAAGGGTTCCATTAATTAACAGCCACAAAATGTATGCGTAGATGACAAACCAACACCGAAACCGAAACCGAATTGAGAGAGTTCTAGCATCGAAGAAGCAGGAGAAAACCAGGAGAAACCGATACTAACCAAATCTCTGTCTCTGTCTCTATCGCTGTTTCAGTGCTCAAGGAGGAACCCGACGATCTGTCCCACCATTTGGCCTCGACCGCCTGCATCCAGCTGGACGAGATGACGCCGTTCAGCGACATGCTGGTGGGCCTCATGAGCTCCTGCCTGCTGCCGGACGAAATCAACTCCTTGGACTCGACCACCTGCTCGACGACGGCCAGCGTGGCGCCCCACTACCAGAGGAGTAGCGGCCACAGCCACAGCGGCAGCGGCAGCCAAAGCAGCAGCTACGCCAGCAGTCCCCTCAGCCCGCTCACGCCCACAGAAGTGGCGACCACAGCAGCAGGGGCCTCCAACGGGAGCACTCCCAGCCACCAGAGCAACAGCCAGCATCAGCACCAGCACCAGCATCACGACAACAGCAACAGCAGCAGCAGCAACATCGATCCGCTGTTCAACTACCGCGAGGAGTCGAACGACACGAGCTGCTCCCAGCACCTCCACTCGCCCAGCATCACATCGAAGGTTGGTGTACATCCTACCCTTTAAGGAGGGTCCAGAGGATTTCCAATGGCAAATGCTAACGCTTTTCTCCTCTCCGTTTTGCAGAGTCCCGAGGACAGCAGCCTGCCATCGCTGTGCAGCCCCAGTTCGCTGACCCAGGAGGATGACTTCTCGTTCGTGGACTTCGGGATGCGCGCCCCCTACATCCCGATGGGCGATGACATGCCCCTGCTCACGGAGACGGACCTCATGTGGTGTCCGCCCGAGGACCTGCACGGATCCATGCCCAAGGAGATCGATGCCATTCAGCAGTTGCAGCTGCTCCAACAGCAGCAGCACCACCACCAGCAGCAGCAGGCATACAGCCAGTACAACCAGCAACAGCAGCAGCAGCAGCAACAGCAACAACAGCAGCAGCAGCAGCAGCAGCATTTCTCCAACTCATTGTGCTCGTCGCCCGCATCGACAGTGTCCTCCCTGTCGCCATCGCCAGTGCAGCAGCATCAGCACCAGCAGCAGCAGCAACACCACCAGCAGCAGCAGGCCGGCGGAGTCTTCACCACCGACTCGAGCGAGCTGGCAGCCCTGCTTTGTGGCACGGGCAACGGAACGCTCTCCATCCTGGGAGGGAGTGGCGGACCTATCGCGGAGGAGTGCGCCGAGCGTCTCCAGCAGCATCAGCAGCAGGAGGCCACCAGCGACTTTCGCAGCTTCCAGCAACTGCAGCAGGAGTTGCAGTTGCAGGAGGAACAGCAGCAACAGGAGCAGCAGCAGCAGCAGGAGGAGCAGCAACGCCAGCAGCAGCAGCAGCTGCTCAGCCTCAGCACCTCAGAGTGCAAGAAGGAGAAGTACGAGGTGCCGATGGCCCCCAGCCTGAGTCATTCCATTGAGGATGCATTTGAGAATGACTACAGCAAGGATTGTAAGTATCAAGGGAAAGGATGCAGGCGGAAGATCACCATCATCAGTCCATGCTTGGGGATAGATAGATACAATCGATGGGATAGCTTTGGGGAGGGATCCTCCTGGTTTGGAGAGGCCTAATTTGATGGCATTGCCTGGCTAAAAATATCCCACAGAAAACAGAAAAAACTTTATGCTTGCTTTATTTTTTATGACATGCTGCCAACGCACACACACACGCACACGCACACCCATACCCACACCCGAAACACGCCACACACGCACTTCAACGCCTACATGTAAAAATAGAGGAGGAAAATATTCAGAAATATTGTTGCGTGTCGCGGAAGATGTCACTGCGGCCGGCCAGAGGGGGAGCTGCGGGAGAGCTAATTGATGGGGGCCCAAGTTTTTCGATTCCATTCCATTCGATACCCTCGTTCTTGGGTTCTCCTTCGAGGCAGCCACGACGTGGCTCTTCTGAAGGGAGCGAAAGTGCTTTGTAAACGATTTTGCGTAATTTTCACACATTGCTCTCTTACCTTTGACACATGTCAAAGGCAGTGGGCAGGGAGGAGGGGTCTCCATCCTGGGCTGTGCCCGTGATTGATGCCTGCCTGCCACTGTCGGAGGCAGCCGCATGGCCCTGTCAGATGTATTGACTGCAAGTGCCTCCAAATGTGACAGGCAGGTGGGGCTGTGGCAGCGGCAGCGGCAGCGGCAGATGCCTTTTAGGCCTCTATGATATTTCCACCTTCGGCTAATCTCTGCCTGATTTATGCCACTCGCACACACAGAGAAAACTATATCTATTCTATTCGAGTAGATACGTGGCCACACGGAGAAAGATACGGAGACAAAGGCCGCAGCACAGATACAAAGATATATGTACACTTGTATCTGCAGATTCAGATTCAGATTCAGAAGATTCTCTCGATTATTTATGTGCGAAATGCTCTGTTCTGTTCTGGCCTGCCTCTTCTGCTGGCAGGCAAAATATTATTGTTTTAAATTAGCATCAATGTCATGGGCAAAGGAACTAATTTTGTCTCCGATTCTCCGACGACCACCAGGAGGGGGCATCGGCAACAGGGGCAGGGATTAGGCAGCATGTTTCAACATCCCACAAGAATGTACCACCCAACGCCACCATCTCCGCTTCCATTTCCCCTGCCATCTCCATGGCCATTCCTATTGAGAATATAATTTTGCTAACGAATGTCTGACCGACTCTTTTAGCCTCCAATCTGGACTGCTGGGACCTGCTGCAGATCAACATGGCAGAGGCTGCCGTCAGTCCGGCTGCCTCGCCCTCCCCCTGCAAGGCGACGACCATCCAGCTGCTGCAGCACCAACAGCAGCAGCAGCAGCAGCAGCAGAACGTCATCCTGAATGCCGTTCCATTGATAACCATTCAGAACAACAAGAGCATGCTGCAACAGCAACAGCAGCAGCAGGAGCAGCTGCAGGAGCTGATGCTGACCACCAAGCAGCAGGCACCCACCGCCACCATGAAGCTGCTGAACGGAGCGAGCATTGCGCCAGTGACCACGAAGGCCACCATTCGACTGGTGGAGAGCAAGCCGCAGCAGACAACGACGCAGCAGCAGCAGCGCCTCGGAAAGCCAGCCATGCAGCAGATCCTCGTGCCGCAGCAGCAGCAGCAGCACGGAAGCAAGCGTCACCTGAACAGCCAGACGAGCCAGGGGAACCCGGTGGAATCGAAGCGCCTGAAGAGCGGCACCATCTGCCTGGATGTGCAGTCGCCGCAGCTGCTGCAGCAGCTGATCGGCAAGGACTCGGCCCAGCAGCAGACGCTGGCTGGCAAGCGGGCGGCCGGCGACCGCTGGCAGCAGACCGCGGAGGGCAAGCAGCAGCAGAAGCTCCAGCAGCAGCAGCAGTCGAACTCGGTGCTGAAGAACCTACTCGTCAGCGGACGTGACGTAAGTGCCGGCTACTGCATTGTGCCCATGCGGCCCAAGAAGCAGCTGGCCAAGGTCTAGGCTCTAGACTCCAGACTCTAGAGGTTCTAGTGTCGCGAGACCAGAGACCGGAGACCTTCACCCGCCTCTCAATTAGCTAATGGAAGCAATGGCAACGCCAAGGCTATGATTAAACCAAGGAGCTGCTAAGTTACTCGTAAACCACACGGACAAGCCCATTTCTACAATTTGTCTTTGTAAATGGATCGATTTTATATAAAACTAAAACAAACCTCTCAAAGAGTGGGGGGCGTTCTATTCGTGTAGTCCTTAGACCTAGGAAGTAGTCGATAGTCGATAGCCGATAGATGATAGCCGTAGATGTGTAAGAGCTGCAGTGGCAGTGGCAGCTGCAGCTGCAGCGTGGACTTTAAAATTATAAATTTGTAGACTATTTAAAATAGTGCGCACGCTGATGCGGCTGCGAATGCAGCTGCAGATGCAGATGCGAAGCGGATGACGAGGATGTATCGCGTGTATCTTTAATCTTTAAGTTTTAGCTTGGCGCGCGATTTGTTGATTTCATTTTAAGTTGAGAGCCGTAAGCCGTAAGCCATAGCGCCATAAGCATGTTGTTATACCTTCTCTGTTCTGTTGAGCATAAACACTACTACTCTGTTGTACATAAAATAAAACGTAAAACCGTAGGCATAGGCAAGGCGATTGATAGATCGATCCACCGCGAGTGCATCACAGATCACGGCGGATCGACAGATCGTCAGATCGCAAATCGCAGACTCCGGACGTGGGTTGACGCATGACGGAGAACGAAGGACGGAGGACGGAGGACGGATGACGGATGAGTAAAACAATTGCAATAAAATTGTAAACTATTAAAATTCAAATATGGCAACTTTAAGTTTTTTACTGTGATAGCATTTGCTTTTGTTGTTTGAGTTTCTAATTATCGATTCTTGTTTATTGATTCTGGATCGTCATCCCCCTGTATTGTAGCCTTTGACCTTATGATTTCTGTTGACTTATTCAAATTGTTCGAGGAATCCTGAATTTGTTAGATATATAAGCAGTTGGACTGAGGGAAAAGAGAGGTACGAGAAAAGGAGGATGGAGACAGGTCACAGAAAGACAGAGACAGAGATAGAGATAGGGACAGGACAGCGTTTGATTCGAACTCATTTTTGGCCTTTTTCGTTGTTTGTTTGTTTCTTTCTTTGTTTGAAAGAACGAGAATACTGTAAACGAAAACTGTGTAAATTGTCAAGATTTGTGAAACGCAAAGAGTAACAAAATTGAACCCTGAAATTCGAGCGCTGAACGTACAAAAAACCAAGAGAGAGAGGAAGAAGGTGGGAAATCCCTAACTAAGAAACTAAGACAAAAGAAAATGATAAGAAAAGAAAACACAACACAACACACTTCACCTTAAGCTAGAAGACATCAATTCTGTGCACTAATTCTCTAGTGAAGAGTCAGACACACACACTCACAAATACACCTATATAAACATCCATATATGATATATATATACATACGTTTTAGCAACTATTAGCAATTAAAAGAACAATCCTCGTGTTGGGCAGATCCCTCAACGGCATATACATATATATAGATACGAATACCTCTAGACATACGATATATACTATAGTGAAAATAATAGAGCGTATTTAGAACAAACCTCGGGTCGCCACTGAAGCTTTAACTTTCGGCCTCCGGCTCCGGGCTCCGGCTCCGGCTACGGCTGGGACTCCGACACGGACACCGCCTGCGCGGAGCAGAAGCCCTTGATTCGTTTGTAATTTAGTTTTTAGACCTTTTGTTTTTGTTTCTATTATTTGTAGCCTTTTAATACACACACACGCATAAACGAAGGAGTGATTTTTCAAAAAACCAAAAAACCAGAAAACGTTCTACGTTTATGTATTACTGTAATTGTTTTGATTTTCCTTCCTTTAAATATTTTCAAAAATCTTTTATTGATTTTCTGCACTGGGCCACGTACTGACCTACATACATCATTCCACTCTGTCGAGTGGAGGGTTCAGAGGTCGGGGTCCCTGTTACACAACGAATTTGTGTTCCCATTGTGTCGCCAGGCCCCCTACCCTCCGTCTCCCTCTCCCTCCCTGGCTTACCAGCTTAATTAACTTTGCCCCTGGCCCTGCAGTCCATTGCGTGTCTGACGCACATTTTTCCCCTCCAGCTGGATAGAGCACCCTCTAGAGCCGGCACCCGAAAACGAATCCCGAAATCATAAATATCCAGATGGCAAATAGTGTACAATCGTACGATTGTCCCTCCCCTGCCCTTCCTGCCATCCCTGCCAGAATTTAAAATGGCAGAGCGGAAGGCAGCGGCCTCCTACACTATTGACACTACTTTAGTCGGGCCATTGATTCCTGGGATTGCCTGGGATTCCATGCCCGGCAGCACATTAGCATTCCAGCGCGTGTCGCATTCCCGCTTGATTTTCCCTTCCGTATCCGTATTGATTTTGCACCTCTCTTAGGCCCACTCCCCACGTCCTAGCTCCCACTCCCACTCTCATCTGTGTCTATCCTCTGGGTGTTTTATTTTCCTTTTTTTGAGCACACAGCTGACACAGCTCTGGCTCTCCGCTCACTCGCACTCTCCATCGCTCTCGCTTTCACTTTGACTTTCACTTTCCGCTTGGGCCGAAGGAGAGAGCAACCGCCAACGCTCTTTGCCTCTGCCTCTGCCTCTGCCTCAGTCGCTCTTTCTGTTTTGCGGCACGTGTCTCTTATGTATTCGGGCACCCGGGCTGGGCGGCTCCGCTGCTCCGTTGGTTTTATGGGCTACACGAGCTTCCCAGCCCAGTCAGTGGCGGTGGCAGTGGCAGTGGCAGCGGCAGCGGCAAAGGCACACGGCACAGGCTCGCACTTGTGCGTCATGGCTTCGGTGGTGCCTACTGGTATGGCCTGCACTAATGAATCGTCCGCTTCCCCTAATTGGCTGCGGCACTTGCAACATGCTGTCGGGGACCGGGAACGGGACCGAGACCGAGACCGGGACCGGGACCGGGCCAATTTGCATTATCCTGTGACACATGTGTGTGCTTGGACAAATATTTTCTGCCTACTTGGGGGCGCTCTATGCATTATTTACATTAATTCTCTTCTTTTTTCTTCTTAGTTTTTTTGTTGATGTATGTTTTGTTTGCGCGGCTCCAGAGCAGAGTGGAGTGGAGTGGAGGCTTCAAGGAGAAGGCTTCTCTGGTCAGAATAGAACAATTCATAGGAGAAATTGCCAGACAGACAGACAGATCGGAACCGAACCGAAACTACCTCGCGGGCACCCACCCGCAGTACTGTAAACCGAAACTACCTCCGGAACGGAACGAAACGAAACGGAACGGAATGGAACAGCCCTCAAAGAACTCTCAACGAAACACAATGAAGCCAAGCGTGTTCTCTCGCAATCAGCTCAGAAATTATAGCAAATTATACTGTTAGCAGGAACCCCCGAGACGAGACGAGACGAGACGAGACGAGATGATACGAGACTAAGATTAGAACATTTAGACAAATTGAAAAGCAATCCTCGAGTCCTGTACGTAGCACTAGGAGCATCAGAAGAAGAAGCAACTAACTAGACAAATACCGTACACATACCATATAGGTACATACATATATACAGACAATTAGCATGTACTACGATATATTCCTCTCGATAATCATTTAGTCAGAGCTAAACCCAGATCCAGGCGGATTTGAGAGTATTTGAATAATTATTATAGCCCGAAAAGACTGTGAGCCGAAAACTCTCAAAAATTATATACAAACCTCGAAACTTAAACATAGATCTAAGCAGGAAGCCCTGGGAGATGTAAATAGGGATAGGGATGTAACACCAGAGAACCGACAGTAAGCTAGAGAACTCTCAAAATTAATCGATGTGGCTTTAACTAAACTAAAAACTAATCTGCCTAATATTAGATATGGGATAGGATATCGAGACGATAGTATTACGATCCCCAGAGCAAGTCAAATTTGAATCGACTAACGATAACAATAACATTAACGACTTCATATGTTTAGACGATCACGACGATCCCCAGTCCCACATTTAGTTGAAATTTTTTGGCGTTACGTATGGCACAGAGAAGGAAATGAAGGAAGGCATGGGAAAGGAATAGGAAAGAGAGTACGAGTGGGAGTGGGAATGGGAATGGGAATGAGAATGGAGAGCAGAACAGCAATGAAAGCAGTGGATAGATAGCTTTATCGAGACGGAGTGCAAAGAGATCGAACAGAAAGTACATACAATACCACAAATATACCACAAATACCTCAGTACATGTATAAGTACGATCGTGCAGACCGCGGCCCCCGAGCGCGCTCGAGCGGTGCGGCACTCACATACTACCTCGTGTACACATACATATACATGCATACGTGCATCCTCCGGTTTAAAGGAGGCCAATGCCAGCGCATCGACAAAGACATTATACATTTAACTAAAATATACATACACATACATACCTCTAATCCCCCTATACACCTATACCCCCCTATACCCCTATAGCCCTATACCTACTCCGACATTTGATAGTTCAATATTGTACACCTCTTAGTGAATGTTGTGCGACCCTTTGATAACGATTACAAATACGATTACGATAACGATTACCAGTACGATTACCAGTGCCCCACACATACATCCCCAATGGGGATGCGAAGGGTGGGGCCGAATCGTTTTTTACTACCTCCAAATCTTGTTGTATGTGTCTCGCATTTATAGCAAAGGATTAGCTAAACTAGAGCCCAAGTATGACTAAAAAAAACCAAAAACTAACCTAATTACATCTTAAAAGCTAAACCAAACCTAGAGCAAGTAAAGTAAAAGTAAAACTAAAACTAAAATTAAACTAAACTAAATGTTGTGTCATTTTTATAGCCTAAAACAAAACAAAGCCGAAACCTGCATACCTCGGAAAATGCTTCAGAGTCAAGTAAAGTAAAGTAAAGTAAAGTAACGCAAAGTACATTTTAGTGAAATTTTTGTGAGAGAACAAATCAAGTCTACTGCCACGCCCCAAGTCCCCACTCACCCACCCCCAAATCAGATTTACTGTGCCACAGCTTTATTAGCTGGGCCGTAATTTTTGGCTAGCAAATGAAGACAGACAGACAGACAGGCGAGGAGAGGAGCAGCAACTCATACACCGATACACCCATGACATATCCCTTCCCTGAAGCGAGCTCTCGACGATTCAGTCCACTCATCATAACTTAAGTAAATGTCAAAGTCTAGCTGAAGGACTGCTCTGATGGAGAGCCAGAGCCAGGTCGGAGGTGACAAGCACTTTGTGGCCCCGGCCCCCCGTTGCAATTGATTTGGCGGCTGGATGATTTTGATTAATGCCCTTCCTGGCTCCTTTCTAGCATGTATATCCAGCTAACATATATGGATTTCCCAGTCAATTTGAAGTTCATACAGGGCCTCTACCTCTACCTCCACCTCGACCTCTCGTTTGGCTTCCTGATTAATTGTGCAGGCATTATGCAAAATTATAATATGATTGCTCGCGAATGGGCGTATCAACAGGTGGCAGGCACACAGGCACCGCTTTAGCTCTATCTTGGAGCCTTGACTCGTCTCGCCGGGGCGGGGGCGGGGGCTGGGAACACTCATTTGTCAAAGAGCATAAACAAATGAAGAGTCATTTTCATGGGGCATTACTTGTATTTGCCATGCCAACAAATCAGTTGGACCTTTCGCCTCTGCAGGCCAGTTAATTTGCAACAATTATTTGTGCCCCGTCAGCAGTAAGCAGCTTACAGGTCACAGGTCACATGCCACATGCCACATGCCACATGCCGCACAATGCCAAGCAAGAGACACCGAGAATACCTCCTCACAGACCTCGCAACCTGAGAGACCCCTGCCCCTATCCTCCCTCCACCCACAAGAAGTTAGCGCAAATTGAAGCATAGAGCGGAGTAGACAGCGGAACTAGCCTTGAATTAGACTCGAATCGTAAGGCTAAGCGCCGCAGAGTATGCAATATTATACATACATATACACCTATACAATATACATATACATATACAGATATACAAGATGTCAAGCAACTTACACATATACATGCGTATATATATGATATGTAACACGATACGATACTGAATATGGAATATGGAATACGGAATATGATATCTGGATTATAAAGTATTTTAATAAACTTTTAATAAATATTTTAGTAAATCCAATAAAACAATAAAGCAAAAACCCCCCCAGCGAAAACCTCCTCCTCGGAAAACCTGCGAATCCTGCCTCCCAATCGTATTCGGCAGATGAAAACCCAGGACAGAGGCGGGCAACAGCACAGAGAAAACCCCAATCGAAGGGGGGAAATTGTGTGTTTTTCTTGCACCTACATTTTGGGGCAGCGGGCGGGGGGTGGGGAAGGAGTAGTCTGTTTACAACTTTTCTTTTGCCGCTTTTCGATTTATGTGCATATATATATTTGGCCTGCCCTGCCCTCCAGCATAGCATATTTGTATTGACAGGCGGGACCAGGACATGCCATGCCAGCCAGGGAATTGATTAATCTCTATTGTGTGTTCTATTTGCCTGACTGGGAGACTGGGAGACTGGGGGACTGAGAGACTGACTGGCAATTTATTGAAATCTTTTGATTGGAATAAATGATGCTGTCCGCTAATCAAGTCAGCAAAACTGGTCCTGCCTTGGTCCTGGCAGGCTGTACTTGGCTTCGAATTCATTACTGCCTTCCGCCGCCTGGCCTGCCCCGCCAGAGGAGCACTTAAGTATGCCAAGCACACGGATAACTTTCTCTCTTATCTCCGTGTGGGCTCGTCCTGGGACTTGGGTTGGGGTTTCACTTTCAGGCAGAATTTAAATCTTTCGCCTCGTTTGCCTGTAAACAAATGACAAATTTTCGTCACACATGAACGCTGTGACGAAATTAAATTCTACGCAATCCACCACCAAGAAAGCAGACACACGCAAGCACAGTCCTTGTCAAGGGGAAATATGCCTGACGACAATTGCATTACGTATACGCCACATTGTCTCCCTGCCACTGCCGCTGCCACTGGCGCGTGAGTTATTCAACTTTATTGCTTATTGATTTCGAGAAGGCAATCAGGTGGGTTCCAGTTTTCAATTTCAATTTCTCCTCGTTATGCCATGATTCGGGCAGGACTCAGTAAAATGCAAACATCTATGGCAGCATCTAGGGGGGGGGGCCTGGGCAATCCTTTCCTGCACGCAACGCGCACAAGCAGCCGAATCGAGAGCCCGGGGCGACGAAGCCAATTTCTATTGAACTGCGGCGCCTTCCCAGGAGTCTGCCGGCCAAATTACGCAACAAGAGGGGCAAGAGTTTAAACTGCTGCCCAGGCTCAGGCCCAGGCCCAGACCCATTCTGGCAGTCAGCCAAGTGAGACTGTACTCCACCCACGCGCAGGAGGCCTTTAAGGACATTTGCTGCCTACTTCTGTGCTGTGTGCTGTACGCTATCAAATGGGCCCCTTTATTGTGCGGTGACAGCAGATTTTTGTGCAGAAACTTGGCAGAAGTGGAAGCAAAGTTTGCCTTTAATTACTTTTGTTTTTCTATTGGACTTTCGTGCTCTGCCATAGGCGTGGCTACCCCCAAAAAGCGCGTTTCAGCGTCGATGAAATGCGATGCGAGCCCGTGCCATACAAAACAAAAAAATCCAATTAGATGGCTTTAAACGGCGCTGCACAGCTCAGCAGAACGCAGGCGAAAGTGGAAATCCGCCATAAAGTTGACGCTCGAAAAGGCGAAAAGGAGAAGGCTCCTCCTAGCGGCTTTCGGCTTTCGCCTGCCAATTATTGTAATGCCATCGGGATGGCAGGACCCACCCGGAAACCTTTGCCGCGGACAATTTGTCTAGGATTCTGTCCGGTTTCCTTCCAATAGTTTCGTTTTGCGTGGCAGCAAATGCCTTTAATAATTTATTAGAGAATATTAGGCCAATGCCCATGAATGAGTGAAAGCCGGCTCGTGCGCGGCACACAATATATATCAAACAATAAACCTATTATTCCCCGGCCGTCGATGCCCTCGGGAAGGCACTGCGCGTGCCATCAGAATTTTTCACCATTTTGTTGCGCATACGCCCCGACGCCCCGCGACAGCGTAAGATGTTTATGGGCGGTCTCGTCTCCTATCGCTGTGTGCGGCAGCTGTTAATGTGTCGTCCTCGATGATATGCCTGGAGGAGCAACGTTTGGGATTCCACTGAAATGACTTTCACTTGCAGCTGGGGGCTGGGGGCTGCTGACTGCTGGCTTTGTTCTCTTACGCGTCTTGTTTGCCCATCGATCAACTTACAGCACTTTCGCTTTTCGTCCGTAATTGCCGTCGGACTGCAGCAATTAGCGCTCCGCTCGCTGCAATCGGAGACAAACAAAACCCCATTAAAGCATCGCCGAACAGGGGTTCAATAGACTGCACTTGAACCCACTTTGCACCACACGAGTAGTGGAGTGGAGTGGAGTGCCGGCAGGGCAATTTTTGGCAACTTTATCTTCGTCATCGGCCGGTTGTCATTACTGAGAATTGCTGGCGGCAGCTTGGCAGCCATCGAAACTGATATATTCCCCACTTCCTGTCAGTCTGTCTGGTGGGAATAGACAGCGACTCGTACTCATACTCGGACTCGGACTCGTACTCGGACTCTGACTCGGGATGTGGGAGGAGTTCTTTGTGTCAATCTGAAATCCACAGCATAATAAAGCTCCGCTGCTGGATTCTACTCGAATTTCAGCCAGCAGCAGACCCGTACCGTTCCGGCTGTGGGCCATCATTAAAATATGATTTATTGCGGCCACCCTTCGACTGGTTCCTTGGGCTGTGGCTTTGTGGGTGGCTGGGGGGCCTTCTCGCTTGACTTTTACTGGCAGAGCCTGCGGCTTGCTGTTGCTCGCTCTCGGGAGGCCCCACTGGGAATTAGGCTTGTCTGAGTAAATGTCTTCTGACTTTAAACATTTCCCTGGCCTGGCCTGGCCTGGACTGGCTTTGGCTTAGCCCACTTTTTACGCTAGATTTTACAATTTTCGTTGCCTGACAAGGTATTAGAATTTGCCTCCAGGTATCGTAGAGTTAATCGCTGCCATTTGCATAGAAATGAAAATGGGAATGGGAATGGGAATGGTACCATACTCCAGGGAGTCACGAGTGATCCAGGGTGTAATTAAGCTGCAAATTGGTTAATTTCAATTAATTTACGTTCAGATTGCGGTCCTTAAGATTTAATTGTAATTGTAATTGAAACTCCTCGCTTATAATTAATGACGATAAGTTAATAATAAGTCAGTACGTAAAGAAAATCGATCCAATTATTCAAAACAAATTGTAGCAGGGAAATAAATTGTACCTTTTTCGCATTTACAGAGCCCTGGGCGTGTGCTTCCAGCTATTGAGTGTCGTTCCCCACGAAAACCCCTTACTAATTGAATTTTTATTTTGTGCTCTTCTCTACCACCCCCTGAAAACAGGTTAACGAGCCCGAAGACGTCTCCGAACCGATGATTATAGACGACAATTGCCTGGATCAGGATCAGACCGGACCGAAATCGCCTCCGCTTGGCGGCTACGGCAAGTACGGATTGCCCCTGCACTGTCACACCTCCACGTCGGCCGTGCTCCGTAACTATCACCACAATCCGCTGATCAGCGGCACCAACTTCCAGCTGTCGCCGGTCTTCAGCGGCTCTGACGCGGGCGGAGGCGATGGCGATGCCGGGTCAGTAGTCTCTTTGGACGACTCCGTGCCGCCGGGCCTGACGGCCTGCGACACAGATGCCTCCAGCGACAGCGGCATCGACGAGAACAGCCTCGTCGACGGATCATCGGTGTCGCCACGCAAACGGGTGCTCATCACGAACAGCGACAGGGCCACTGGGCTGGAGGAGTCTGCGCCTCCGCCTCTCGATGTAATCCCACAGCAGCAACATGTGGGCGAGGAGGAGCCCGAAGGATGCCACAACGGTAGCAGCGCTCCCAGCAGGAAGGCCTCGATATCGTTTTTGGACAACAGCAATCCCCTGCTGCACACCCCGGCCATGATGGACCTCTGCAACGACGACTACATCATGAGCGAGGGTGGCTTCGAGTTTAGCGAGAGTCAATTGGAGCAGGTGCTCGGCTGGTCGGAGATCGTTTAGGGTGTTGGAGGCGTCGGAAGTGGAAGGGAGACGCACAGTTTATCATGCACTGCATTTTCGTGTGCCTGCGGAAAGAAAGAGGAAACAAAATCGTTGAAATTACAGTGAAAATCGAAGAGGAAAGGTAAACCAAAAGATGATGTTTTAGCCTTGCGTGAAGGTAGAAATTATAGCCAACTTCCCCGACCCTTCACCCCAGATCCTAGACCACTCAATCCCTACCAATCCCTACCACTCTGAAACACACAAGAAAACAAGAAAACCCACAACCCACCCGTGAACAGACCACTAGCTAACCGAAACACAAACAGGAAGGGTTTAGTTAACCATATTTGAATAGTTTTGTAGCCATGTTAACTGCCTAGAACGAGAGAATATACATGTATGTACTTTAGTCTTAATGTTTTTCTATATGCAACCAGTTTACACAAGTAAATAGAGGAAAGAAGCAAATTTCAAAAAATATAAAACGAACAAGAAAATTTCTTGGCAAAAAATGTTCATAGCTTTTGCTGCTCGAAGGCTCGAAGAGGTTTTTGGTGATGGTTGTAGTTGTTTTTATGACTTTCAAGCTCAAAAGCTGTGACGAAAAAAAAGTTTTTAAATACGTTTTACAAAAGAATAAACAACAAAAAAACAATACATGTAATTAGCAATGTAAGTCAGCAATTTCAATGTTTTCAAATGGTACAAGACAAATTTGTAGCTGTTATATTTAAACTATATTAATTTCTTTGTTCTTAACTCCAGACTATATTCTGTGCATTTGTATCAATTAAATCTTTTTGTCGACTAATTTCAATCATTTTTCTATTTTGTTTTCCCGTTCGTCCCGGTTCTTTATGTAAATTAGTTTTAGTTCTGTTTAAGGCGCCGGATCCACAAAAAAAATTTATTTAGTTAAGAGTTTCAAGTCTTTCGACGCTGTCACTATTTTTCAAATTATTCATTCTGATATTGTATTGGCAAATAAATATAGAATTCATTTCGATGAAAGTTGCATGCAGAAAATCTGTACGCCATTTTATTTATACTGGGCAAAACGTTAAGAACCGTTGCGGCATCAATAAACATTGCTATTGTTATTGTTACGGATTACATTTCCGTCGTTCCCCTCCCGGCCGTGATCGATGGTCTGCGTGTGGTAGCCGTAGGATCGATGTTGACTGTTTCTCCAAAATATCGTTTTTATACCTAGGCGCTTATCGTCGACATTCGGTTGGCTTCTTCGGTTGGATCTTCGGCAGTAGGAGCCAGTGGCAGCCTCCAGCAGCAACAGTTCCCAGCCGTATGCCATCAGTGGAGCGCTCAGCATGCTCAGCATGCAGTCGCCAGTTTCGCCGAAGGCTACCAGCTGCATGCCCAAGGTGTGGCAGTGAAGAAGCATAAGCGCCTGATAGATGACATGATCGTGCGAGATCTGCGCCCGAACATTCACTTTCCGGGACAGCGATGATTTCTGGCACACCACGGTGAGGAAATTCAAATTCAAACCGCGGACTTATCGTTAAAACATACCGTCTGACCATCAGAAATATACCAAAATATACCGTCTGAAATCTAGTTATCTGCATATATTTTAAAACTGGTTCAAATACCAAATACATTGAACTAGTTCTTTGATATCTGACAAAAGCTCTTCTACCCAGAATGCGAAATCTACCAGCTCGCATTGTGACCGTGGAAATATACCGTAAGGATACCGAAATATTAATTAAATATACTGACAATCGGTTTTTGGAGCGGTGTTTTGTCTTTTCGGTGTTTTTTTCAAACAGGTTATATTTGGCGCGCACAATGATGGCCGAACTGCATTCTTCGAAGCGGTTTTTGGCTCTCTTCGTTCTCTAAGACATATTCACCATAGGTTGATGATTGGAACTGCATTTCTCAACTATTGAAAAGGTGAACCCACCGGGAAATGTTGCAGATTCGGAAGGTTGTTCGGCAAAAAGGCCCCGGATGGTATACCATTCAGGTTGAGCTGGAGACCATTCGCTGTTATAATTGGCATTCATAATAATATTATAATTAATTTTTTCATTGGGTACATTTTTTCACAGGTTAAATATCGCACCGGTGGAATATTAATAGCTAGACAGAACCTAGTTTGTTGCTTGCATTGCTCACTGTACCACACTGTAACACATATACTATGTACATATGTGGCAGCAACCTATGCAGACGTTCTCTCGCCTCATTCTTTCTTTCTTTCTTTAGGGGCTCATTTAGAGGCGGTCCTGGTGCGTCCTTTTGCATTCAGGTCAGGCATTTTTTAAACGGTGATCTTTGCCGCCAATAAGTATTTTGTAGTATTTAGTGTCTGGTATATTTTGAAGACATCTCTATGTATGTAGATGAATGTGTTGCCACCATGTAGCACAATGAATGGCACAGTGGCGCCACGCATCATTTGGTAAATTTTCGAAAAGTTGCGCGGCATGTTTTAGCTACGCGTAGCGTTTGCTCAGAACCTCCGCAAGTTTTGCTAATTTTTAAATATTATACATATTCGTTTCTTTAAACTTTTTGGGGACTTCCAGTTTCGTTCCAATTCAAGTCTATGGAAAAACGGTTTTTCTGGATTATCAAAGTGAAGCTCAACCCGCCTATCCAATCTAGGATAAGGAATGAATATTGAATAGGCATAAGAGTGTTTATTCGTGTTTATATGTACATATATAAAATACTTATTAAAAGTAACTTAAATGTAGAGCAATACTTAGTTTAATCCCTGTGGTCCGTTAAATTAACTAAAACTGTCGTTCCCAATCATTAGCACCATATGTGCGAATATCTCCATATCTCAGGGCGGCGTTCTGTATTGCCAATTCCTCATTGGCAAAGCTTCTATTGGCCATTTACTTTTGAAGTACCTTTACCCAGAATGTGACGGACGTGAATGCTTACTCCACGGAGCTGAAAGCTTTTAATACTAAAATAATATATAGGTGGGTACATAAGTATATAGTTGTTAATTGTAATTACATAATTTAATTTTGCATTACTTTAACTATTTGGATAGTACTTAGATTTGCTGAGAAAAGCTCGAAAGTGTGAAAATATTTGGCTGATAATCATCCGTATGATATCCCGTGGCAGATACTAGAGCTGAAAGGCAAGCCGTTGTGGTCCTGCTGGCCAGCTGCTGAGGTACGCAGAACATACGTGTAAGTTTTCTAAACACGCAAAGGCAATTAAAATTTTTAAGCGACATACGAACCCCCACGAATTGCACGCAGTTACCAAGGAGCCTGGACATCCCACAAAAAAGATTGACCATAGCAGCCGAGTGCGGGAAAACAGGAAAGGCAGCCAGGTCAGGTTTTTTCTCGCCGAAACCTGTGTACTCTTGCGCCTTCAAAGGTGTTGAATTCAGTCAATTAATTTCCAATATGCTATAGTTTTGATTTGTTTTTATTCAGATTTGGCTTTCTGAATCTTTTAAAACTAATAGCCAATATATAGCAACCAGGAATGCAACTGAAAATTAAAAAAAAGGAAAACAAATATGCATTGTAGCAGCTTATCGAGAAGAGCGCTAGTTAATGGATAGCTGTATCTTTATGCTACAAAACTAAAAGGAAAATCAATGTACCCCCTTTTCTATTGTGTCTAAGTTGTACAACATATCGTATGCTTAATGCATAATAATGAAGGAGCAACAACTGCCGCGGCACGTAGCTTGCAGTCGCTTGATGCTGTGGCTGTGGCTGTGCTGTTGTTATTGTATTTTGTTTGGTGAGGCTGTCACTAGGACATGCCACAATTGTTGGCCTTTAATAGCGTCGCTGTTGCTTGCCGGTGCCACCGGTTGGTCGATTCGTTTTGGCTGCAGCAAGATTTTGGTGGTTTCGCCAAATTAGATTACACAAGCCACTTTTAATGAAAAAATTAATTAATTAGATTTCCGGTTCATTGAACTATGCGCTCCTCCAATACTTCAATACTTAATACCTACGGCTTTATTGTGGAAAATCAATTAAGTAAAATTAGCTGCTGACTTCTTTCTCGACTCTCTGGTCATTTGCTTGCAGAGTTCATTTTCCTGAGAGCATAAGCTAGGGAAAAAAAATTGTTTTACCAGAGAGATAAGTCTCCTAGAGTGAGCATGCGATGGTATTCATAATCTGCATTCAGAATCTGATTCAATTAAGCAATGTTAGTGGCATTTGTACAAGCCATGTATAGCTGCGGTCAAAATATACATACACATGTATGCTCGGGTGTGGGTAAGAAGCCACATAACGTGTGCACCAGAGATATTCTTTGCTTGTAAACGGTGGATTGAATTTCCACCTTATAAAAGATCCCATCCCATACCATCCCATCCCTTCCACTCCATACTCCTTTTTTGACCGCAACTGAATGCTGTACATTCGTGTACATATTGTAGATATGTGTGTATGTAATAACGTATGAATGCATCCATTGCCGGACAGAGCTGATCTTGGAAAACTGATTGTTCGCCATGCCATGGCATGCATCTTTCGGGCTATTCGGTGCGCCTTAGTTTCGATTCGATTCGAGCAGTTGTGGCCGTTGCAGTTGTGAAGCAATTAAATTTAAGCGAAGAATGATTAAATAGCACCAGCAACATTTAACAGAACATTGGCAGAAGATCAACATTAGGCTTCTGCAATTATACCGGATCGCAAGACATTCGTAAGGGACGATGGCTTATGCAACGTGCCAAAAATTCCCACAAAAGGGTTAATTTCTTATTAAAATCCATTTCCACTTTCGGATATTTACTGCAAGTAGAGTATATCATACTATATGCATACATATCTTAAAAGTTGGGGATATGTGCTGATATACAGCTGATACAGTTATTTGTGAGTAGTCAATAAATAAAGTCATTTTGCTTATATTGCATTCTAATCTTGTGGTCAAGCTTGATCGTATATATATACATATATGTACCTACTCACTGCATACAGATGTATGTACATACATGCGAGTACGAAAAGAGCATGGATTTCAAAAGCGCTTCCCTCGAATTGTAATTTGAGCATGCGGAAAGTTGCTAAATACATATTGGTGTCAGTCAAGAAATTCTTGATGATCGGAGGTGAATTCATATAAAGACTGCCAGGCAACCGAAGCCGGATACCATGCCCATCGAACGTCTTGCAAAAAAAGCGACTAATAAGCTGCGAAAAGTGTTGACGATGCCCGAAGACAGAATCGCAAACTTACCCAACTCCAGGAACGAAAAGTTGAGACTTAATTTGTATTTACAACTAAGAATAGTAACAATGTTTAAAAGCTTCAGTTAAGAGTCACTGTTGGGGGCCTCAGAGAAACAGGCTAATACGAGAATTAACTTAATAATAATTAGCTTTTCTGTGTCCAGTACGGCCCATTGGACAATGTTCCATTGAACAATGGCCAGCACAAACAGTTAAACCAAGAGCACTTTCTCCAATTCTCTGTTTGAGAGAAAGAGAAGAACGAAGTTCTCTTCCAGTCCGCATGCTACGCTTGTTCCAATAAATTACTTTCTTTAAAAAGGCTTCGCTGCAACATTTAGTTCTGGAGAATTGCAAAATGCATTCCAATATATCTAAGACACGCACTTCGAAACGTTGAATCTGAGCGTTTTCTGAAAGCTCCGAAAGGCTGTCATATTGTCCTAATGCAATGCAATTGAATATGCAAATGGGACTGTCTAGTGGCAAGTGTCACGGACTGGGGCATACATTGTAGATATGTACATGCATTATATAAATGCACAAAAATGTTGCCTGCCCCTTGAGTGAACTTCATTCATGCATTGCCCGGGAAACCGTGCAACCGTGCAACTGTGCAACAAGAGACCAACCAACGACAGTTTGGTGCACAAAAATTGCAGCAGCATCGCCAAAAATTGTTGTCAAAAACCTTTTTCATAGCTTGAAACATGAAAACTAAAACTAAAAAACAAAAATAAAAAACTTTAAACACCAAACTGGTTTTGTTGTCTACTGTTATGGAAATGAAACATGGTGGTCTTTTTATTTACTTTAAGTTAACAGACCCGCCGCTCATAGACAACATGCATACATATGTACATATGTATCTATGTACGTATGTACGTATGTATTTAGGTATGTATGTATGTGCATACATACGTACATGCACCTGCAGATCACAGTGTACCTGCACATTGGCTTTACCTTTCGGATACGACACGAAAATATGTAGGTATGATTTCAGCTATGTGTATTCATTGTATCAGCTGTTAAACTAGTCCCAAAAACCAGTTTTACCGCAAAAGAGATTGCCTACGTAGTTTTATTTCCATGAGCATTTTGTTGAGTTGAGTTGAGTTGAGTTGAGTGTTTTGCTTTGCTTTGCTTTGTGGACGTTGAGTGTGAGTGTTTTTTGGAGTCCGACTAAGCCCCAGGCAAGACAATGTAAGGAGCGAGGTAGAGCTTCGCAGCAAGCCGTTTGGCTGTTTACCTCGCTTGTCCATACCGTTTTTGTACACTCCCTGCAGAAGTTTCTCTCTCGCATGATTGTTATTTCGCACCATTCAAGCACCCATCATCCATCACACTCAAAGTCCACTCAACAAAACGCTCAATGAAGAAAAAAGTTCAGTGCGAAGCCCCAACAGCGCTCCAACATCGCCCATACCTGTGGCATCCACTGCGCCGTTCTCACGTGTCGTTCGCGCTGCGATCACCTGTACACACACATACTCGCATCTATGTGGATAGCTATAGCCTACACGTCTTTAGGTGGCTCCCGCGATACCGGTTTTCCGCTGGTATGAATATGCCCAAGAGCTAATTTTCTAAAAGTTATCTCCTGAGATGTTTGTAAAGTTCAGGCACTCAATGGACGGACTCTCGTGATACACTAAGAACCCATTTAAATTCAAATGATGCTGGCGATACCTGTGCGAATTCCTGATTACTAGTGTTCATATTGTTGAGAAAACGAATAAAAGGATCAGTTCAGAAGCTCCCCAACTGGTTTTAATGGTGCTCGTGAAGAAATACAAAATTATTATTTTACCAATCGGCTTTCGTAGTACAATACAACACAATACAATACACAAGTTAAAGAGTCTATAAGTTGGATAAGTTGGAATCCAAAAGAAATGGCAGTGCAGTGCATTTGCGATGGAAATGAAGTGTAGGTGGGCACTGGCTAAGAAAAGGTGGCCTAAGTCTAAACTGTTTTCCGATAAGTCTGGCAAATGAGGTCACGTATGTAAAGATTTCTTAAAGAAAACGTCAGCCTGTCCCTGTCCGTCGCGTCGTCAACCTGTCACACTACTTTTACCACATGCTATAGCGATCCCACACATATTTGTGCTGTTTGCTTTTCGCGGGATTCCGAACTGGTATGAGTGTAATTCATATAATATACACAAAACCAGATAGATACCAGATCGTCTCAAAATGTCAAAATCCATCTATAGCTCCATAACTTTGGAATGCTGACAAAATATATTGCCTTAAACGTGCCGTGCCGTGCCCGTGTCTTACTGTGTTTGTGTGTTCTTTGCAGTCGGACTGTACGTGATTTTGATACTTCCGAAATGTAATAGAAACAATCAAAAATTTGTTCCCCTCATCGTGTGCTCAACATTTCTTGTTTCAACAAATGGTTCTTGGATACACTCAAACTCAGCTCAACGGCCTAATAACAAAATTTGAAGAACACCCATCAGCATCCTGAAAGCATATGGTAAGTGCAACTAGCTGTAACCGATTGATAAGAATATAATATGGCATTTTGCCTTTGCTATCGTAACCTATCGTCTCTCTATGGGAGCATCAAACTAAGTGGCATCGACCTTAAGGTAATCTTCTTAGGGCGAGACTTAAGTATACGAATAAAACGCAATAAAACTAAACTCACAAAGAACAGAAAGAAGACAACCTATAAGAACCCACTCTTGTACACTCTCAGGTATAAATAACAACTTTTTAATACCCACCTTACCCCCTCGCCATCAGAAAGCCTTCTATGAATTACTTGTGGTTTTTTGTTAAGCGAAACTTAAAATACGTTCGTCATCATTATACCCTTACAAAGAGACTAAGCATTTCCGCTCCCAGAAAGTAAGCGATATGGATCTCCGATCTTATCGGCTTCGAATTATTACTGATCAACAGCCGAGTCGCTTCGTTCCTCCTGATTGTCCGTAGAAGCGAATGGACTAACAGCTAAAGAATGTCATAATATATTTGGTGTCCATATTTGTTTGATGCTCCCCTCGAAAACCGGATTAGCGATATGAGCTCCTAAATTCCATACACTTGAAGACACAAAATTCATCTAAGCTTTAATAGTACATATGTGAGGGCAATAGTACCTAATAATATTACACCGGAAGTAGCAAGGGAAATTGTTACTTTCACGAGTTAATTTTGCAAGGGCTTGGGCTGGAGCGTGTAGCAAGGATGCTTGTGGTTTTCTTTGCTTCACAATGCTGCTACCAACTGGATAATTTGACCTTTAGTCAGTCACGTTTCGGAAAGTTACCTCAAACTGAAGATGACTACTGACTTCAGTACGTTCGGTTAATGGACGGCAAATGATACTTCTTCGCTTTCTATTTTCAGGCTTGTCAGATTATGTGCCAGACCCATTGATATTTGACTGCTTATTGCAAAGTACTTATGAGTATTTCTACTTACACTTGCACAAATTTCATTAAAGTGGGGGTTAAAGTGCGGACCGGACCACACGGTTCTCCCGGCCGTCTAAACCACATAACCACACAAGTCGATGTACATATGTATTTGCATATGTACATATGTATCCAGAGATACTCGTATTGCAATTGCAATAGTCGCCAGAATCAAACTGATAAAATGAAACAATTTTGTATAGATAGATATGTACAATTATAGGTATGTACGCGGTACACATAGTGTGCATGCATGTATGTGGCAACCATCGTTCGCATTCCAATAGATTTCAGATTTAAGTTCGGTGTTCGGTGTTCGGTGTTTGGTGTTCGGTACGTATTGTACCACATTCAAAACTAGAAAATGTTCGCAGAAACAGCATCAAATAAGCAACAGGTTTCTTGTATCTGAGCACTGGGCACCCAGCAGCCAGCAGCCAGCAGTCAGCACTAGCGTTTAAAGCAATTCTTCGGCTTTCGTTTTATTTCGCAAACCAGTTTTGGCACATTCGGCTTTTTCTATAGGTTTCCGGTTGAACATATTCAACAGCTTTGCAGCTTCATTTACTCGCATGTTGTTTTGTTGTTTTTTTACGACAGGTATGCCCAGTGAAAGCTATATTATATAGACAAATAGTCTTTAGAGCGAAGGATTTGTGTACTGGAGATGCTGTGTAAAGCCGTCATAAGAGCAGCAGCAGCAGCATCATCGTTTATAGGAAAATATATATAAAGACAGCCAAACAGGGTGATAATAACGGGGCATTGTACATTGTTTAAAGGTAAAACTTTCACTCTTATTTTGGGGCGATTTTTCACATAAAAATAGTCACCAAAAACTCTCTGATATGAGTGAATTTTCTATTTTAATTTTCAATAGTACGAAAACGGATCTAAAAGTTGTACAATTCGATCCTTTAGATTGTATTTCAAATGGTTGACGGACTTCTAGTGGTTCACTTCACCTTTAAGAAAACTTTGGGACTGAGATACTGATTGCAGGAAAGCTTGGCATGACATTTTCCAGAAAATGTAAAGATTTCAGACAACGTTTCTAATTTCAGATCCATTGTGCATCCTATGGAAGCTACATATATGATAGAATTACTCGAACTTGAATACAAGGGTATGTGCATTCAATCAGCAATAATAGATATGTATATGTATATGTATATGTACATGTGCAAGAGGTCGGAAGTGCTTATGTACTCTCTAGTCTCTACTGCACTATTCTTCTCTTTCCTCTGGAAAGCTATTATAACCGCGTTCTAATAAGTGCACTGCAAAAGATACGCGAGCTGTGCTCCTGTAGCAGCCAGCAAGTCTACGGTGAATGGTGAATGAGTCAGGCAAGGTACAGGTACCGGGTACCTGGTACCAGGTACCAGGTACCAGGTACTGGCGGATTTACAGCAAGAGAAAGCCAACGAGAATAGCCAGCATAGGGATAGCATAGCACAGCACAAGATAGCTCAAGAAGTGGCTTTGAAATACGTTCCTAACTGTATCTAAGCCACAACTCGAACAGGCTGCCGCCGCGCCGTTTAGGCGGTTGATGAGATGGGCAGCTCCGAGAGAATGTACACCTGTACAGTGTACACCTTCCAGCTACCTCTAGGAATAAGTGCAGTTGTTTGCTTAGTAGCTTGGCTCCCCATCTTATAAGAGTTTAGTCTTCTTTTTTGCTGTTGTTTTGTTTCTCATACAACTGGATGCAACCAAGGAATGCGGTTTCATTTTTAGCACTTTTCTGATGACTGCTTGAATGCCAGCTCTTTTTGTGGCTGCTCTGTCCGGGGAGCATTAGAGGGTGCACGATTTCGAGGTTTCGTTGCGTTTATTCAGTTAGTGGAATAATTAGACTAGTTGTTAGCTAAGATAACTACCGATGGAATTAATATGGGGCTAAGTTTTGTGCTCCAATGTACCCAAGCCCAAGCCCAAGACCAAGCCCAATCTTTTGTCGTTCACAAAAATACGAGTACGAGTACGAGTACAGCAGCAGACTACGGCTACGCTGTGGTAGATGCGTTCGCATCTATGATTTCCTCATGCCCATATAAACATGCAGATGGTTGGACAAGAATCGCACAGCAGAGCCGAAGAGTGTACCGGCAACGCCAGTTCTCTAGCTGTCCAGTTGTCCGTTGTCCAGGTTCCAGTTCCAGTTTTGTTTAAATGTTTATTGCATATTGATTTCACACCATTTAAGGAATGAGAAGCCATCTTGGTTCATATACACAGACAACTTATATACATATAAGTAGGGGGCACTTTAAAGCCACGCAGCGAATAGGTTTTGGCTTTGCGATTCACTGTTAAAAATAAGTACATACATACATATGTCTACTGGTAGGTGACATTAACAATTGCTTACTAAATAATACCCATTTAATTACAGAACAATGTCTGCTAACAACAACATATCAGCAATGCAAGGACTCGGACTCTTAGGACTTTTGATTCTGCTGTCCTCAGCTGTTTTGGGCAAATCGCAAATGTGCGAGGTGGAAACTGGCCAAACTAATATAATCCTGGACATAGAAGAAAGTCGCGAGACATGTAAGAGAATTTCAAATGAGTATACAACTATGACCGACTATGAATGAAGAAGCATTAGAGCTCCTATAGTGGAACTCCATAAACCATTTCTTGGTAGATTTGTTGTACGATTCAAATGTTTCTATGGTAGATTGTGCCATGAATCTAGTGTTCCCTCTCTGCCGTGCAAACAGTGTACTATAATAATGGAGTGGCTTCCTTAGAGAAGGGTTGGACATCATTACCTCAGGAGAATTACCAGCCCAGCAAGAAAAAATTGCATGTCTTACGCTACCTCTTTGTTGGATGCCTCATAAACCTGAAGCCATTTTATATGACTTTTAAACACAGTAAACATAGTAAAGGGGCGGACACATGCAATGCAGCCCGTACAGCTCGTACAACAGACAAACCCCAACTTTGAGATCCATAGTCTGCAAGCACAAAAGGTGCAACGCCATAATTATAACTTGGATACGTGTCCATGAACATGTATCTAGATACATATGTATCTATGTACATGTACGTACGTATGTACTATGCAGAACCGACGGCTTGATCTGATTATCAGAATAAAACATAACACTCGCACATATTGTGTGTATGTACATATGGATGCATATTTAAATGGTCGTGCTCCTCAAGAATGCCTAAATCAACACAGGCCAAACGGGCTTCTGTGAATTTTCCAATATTCATATGTATCTTTAGCCCCACTATTACGATTACTGCTCCATATATATGTACATACATACATATGTGCATTTGTGGATACATACGTACTCGTACGTATTGTGCAAGATCTGAATCTGACTGGCTTTCTAGACGCAGCTGCCGCTTAACACGAACTTTTACAGCACGTTCATATGTCTCATACATACATACATACCTACATACATGCCCACATACATACAATATAAACGCATACTTCCCAAGCGATGGCTGCTTTAACCCTCAATTCAAAGAGAAAGGATCCGATTCTATTCGCTCTTAGTGGGGCTTCAACTGAATATAAATATTTGTGTACCAACATATGAATGACTACTACTACTACTAACTAATACGTATCTGTGATAGTCATTGGACAGCAAACGACACCCCCAGAACTTCCCATCTTTGGCGATCCGGAGACGGAAATAGATCTCGATCTAGTTTTTCCAAAAGGACAGCCAACGTTTCAATTGATCGGAAAAAGACTGCAGTTGCTGCAGCCCCTTGACCGGGATGAAGAAAATCTTAGTCACATTGTGTTCCAGGTAAGTGTATCTCCCCAGGAGCGGCTCTTCGGCATCTTCTAGGCCTCTTCTGGAGATGTGCGGATGTGCAAATGAATTAAAAGCCGTAATTAATTGTTTGATGAAATGCACATGCCACCCACTCAAGAATTACGCCATTTCTTTCCAGGTGTCCTGTACGATTCGATCCTCTAATAAGAAGCGCAACATTCCCATTATTGTGCGCGTGTCGGATATCAATGACAATGCGCCCCGTTTCATGAACACGCCCTATGAGGTCACCGTACCCGAGGTAAGTAGATTTCAAGCATTCAAGACACGAACAGCTTTTTGGAGCGCCAAAGTTTTGCTTGTTCTGTTTGCCCGTGTGCCTGTTGCCTTTTGCCCGTTGCCTGTTGCCTGTTGCCTGCCTTTCTTGCCGCATTTCCCCCTTCGCGAGCTACCAGTTCGCGTTCGCAGGCCGCAGTTGTTACCGCCACAAATGCTCCACTGCAGCAGAGTTAGAGGCAGAGGCAGAGGCAGAGGCAGAGACGGAGTTTGAGTCCGAGTCCGAGAGTCAGGTGAATGTGCATAGCCTTCTCGATGGTATAGTCGATGCCAGCAAGCAGCAACAACATACAAGACACTAATGAAGTGGCAGACAAGCATGTGTTGTCCACGTCGCATGTTGATGCAACATGTTCATGTTGCTCCGTGCCCGTGCCCCAACAACAACAACAACAACCACAATTGCATGTGCAGACAAGACACAACATCACATCTAAGGCTACAATAGTATTTCCGTCTGTTAATCACGTATTTAGACTAATAACGTTCAATTACAGAACAGTTGACATATTAGAAAGCACCAACAAGTAATGCCATGAAACAAAAGAGAACCCCTCTTATTAGATCTTTCAGTTATACGACCATACCTACATACAATGCATATCACTCGGAATAATCATAAGCCACTTCAAGGACTTTACAAAGGCCCCATTCTGATCTTCATACAATTGGCACAGAAATCACAACTCGCTGGCAATAAACTTACTCAAATATACGTACCGAAGGAGATTTAATCGCGAACCATCGGTAGGAATACCTAGGGGGATTTATTCATAAATAATTCATTATGCAACGTGAAGCGGCGAACAGCTTTAAGGCACAGAAGTCTGGTGAGAGTGAGTCCAATCGTATGCTCGATCGAGTACGGCCTTCCTTCTTTTCTACCGAAAATCGTGTATTATTGCTGGCGATTGATTGCTTGTTGGTTTTTCAATATCTGAAGAAACCCCATAAACTTCAGGAAAATAATTAGCCAGTCTTTTCCCATAACTACACACGAGAATGTAGTGTGGGCTTTTCGTACGAGGTATCCCATTCGTGTTCCCATTATGGCACTCTGTCAGTTCTCCAGGAATATATTTGGTATGCACTTGCCGCCGTTTTAAGCGGGACTCTCGAGGGACTGTTTGTGGAAAACATCTTTGGATTCGTTCTCGTTTATCAGCTAATTAAATGAATACTAAATATTTTACGATGCACGTCCGCTCAGTTGAAATTAAATTCTAAATAGTACCCTACATATGTGCATGTTTAAAAATGCATTTTAATTCTGTTGGGCTACTGAGCTTTTTCAGCAGCGTAGCTTGCGATCTGTTTAATGATAAGTCAATGATTGTTTATATTAATATGGTTTATTATGTCGAATAGAGTACATACAATGATAGCGGAAGAACAATAGCGAAATATGTACGGATGCAATAGCGATAGCGATCGATCGGTTCAAGACGGTGTTGGATTGAAGAACAATTATGCGAATTATGCGAATTATGCGAATTATGCGAATTATGCGAGAAGTGAGTGCTAGAACAAGACCAAATTCAAGGGCAGGCGCCCTAACCAAAGCGATGCTTCGACAAGAGCGCGACAGATCGAGAGAGAGATAGAGAAGGCAAAAGAAAGAAAGACGCGAGAGAACGGTTGCATCGGCCGCTGCAGTGCGGGAGCATATGTACTATATGTATGTATGTATGTAGCTTACAATGTGGTACCGTGGAACAGTGGGCAGTGCAAGCAACGAACAATAATAGGGACTAACTTTACTGCTGCACCCCTGGCTACAGTCGTAACCCAACACATTCTTTTAAAACAGAGCACACCGGTGGGCACTACGATCTTTCGGAACATACAAGCGCTCGATAAAGATGCCGGAGTCAACGGGCTAGTGGAATATTTTATTGCCGAACAAAGTATTAATGCAACCGAAGATGAGAAGCTCACTAGCGCTGATGGGTATGGAACTTTTGCCATATCCTTTCCGCACCAGGGACAAGTAAGTTTATTTTTATGTAAGACACAAAAATAATATGGTAATAATAATACTTTTATGCCCTACTTGCAGGTTACTGTATCAAAGATTTTGGACTACGAGAAGGTTCAGCGGTATTTTGTGACCATTGTAGCTTCGGTAAGTCAAAAACCCCAGATTCAATATTCAAAATCAAACATCCAAACGCGTGCAAATTTAGAGAAATATAATGTTCGGACCCCCACTTTTGCCCACTTTCAGGATCGGGCTCGCAACACCGAGCATCGACTGTCTTCGACCACCACTCTTACTGTCAATATAGCCGACTCGGATGATTTGGATCCCTCATTTATATACCGGGGCTGCGTGTCAGTCGAGGGTGCCTGCATAAACCCAGAGTACACGGCGTCTGTGCCGGCAGGGTCGTTGCTGGGTGTCCTCAATGTGTTGCCCGAGAGAATACAGGCGGTCGATCTGGACACGATAAACTCGCGGATTCGCTACAGTTTCGCCAGTGGAATGCCTGGTAACTATGAAGACTACTTTGAGATTGATGAAGAAACGGGAGTGCTGAAGCAAACAAAAGCCATTGATACGTCCACGGCCAAGAGATATGACATTATCGTGCGCGCAGAAGAGATTTCACCTGCACCTCGACGGTTCACCACGGCCAAACTGGCGATTGCTGTTAAACCGGTCGATGCCAATCCCCCGGCCATATCCTCCTCAGCCAGCGAGGGCTATGTTGACGAAAACTCGCCCATAGGCACCAGAGTCTTGGATGCAAACGGCAATCCCATATCCTTCAGAACCACAGATGCGGACTTGGGCGAGGGCGATCCCAAGCCCGATTATATATATGAACTGACCACGCCCTCATTCAATGTGACCAGTGGAGGCATTCTGGTAGTGAACGAAGACAACCTCGATCGGGATCCGCCTGCCCCCGGCCGGTTTAAGTTTCAGGTTGTCGCCCGGGAGCCCCGAACGAACGCTGCCAGCGCCCCGTTGAGCCTCACGGTGCATCTGCGAGATATCAACGACAATGCCCCCAAGCTGGCAATGGTCTCGCCTATTGCGATCACTGCCAATTCGGGGGATCAGAGCGAAAGTCGGCTGGTCACCCAAGTGACAGCCATCGACAACGACGAGGGGCCCAATGCCGTGGTCGCCTACTCGATTTACCACGTATCCAACAACGGCATTCAAAAGTTCACCATCGACGAGCAAACCGGGGAAATCAGAACCCACGGCCGCCTGCTGGCCGGTGAGCAATACAGCATAACCGTGCAGGCAACCGACATAGGAGGACTCTCTTCGCAGGCCATTGTGGAGGTGAGTGTGACACCGGGGCCGAACACGAAGCCGCCCCGCTTCCAGAAGCCCATCTACGAAGTGCAGGTTAGCGAGGGTGCGGAGATCAACTCCACAGTCACCGTAGTCCATGCCGATGATCCGGAGAACGATGCAGTCGTCTACTCAATCATATCCGGCAATGATCTGCGTCAGTTTGCTGTGGGCCAAGAAACTGGGGTCATCATAGTGATACGCAAGCTGGATCGCGAGAGTTTGACGCGCTACCAACTGATCATGAGGGCCGAGGATAGCGGTGGCCTCTCGAGCAGCGCCACAGTGAACATCAAGGTTACCGATATCAACGACAAGAATCCAGAGTTTGATGTGTCCACTCTGCCCTACGTTTTCCAAGTGGACGAGGGCACTGCCGATGCCTTCGTTGGTGTGGTGCATGCCACTGACGCCGATGAAGGTATAAACGCAGAGATCACTTATTCCATACCCACAGACGTGCCATTTACCATAAACGGCACCTCCGGGGAACTGCGCACAGCCTCTCAGCTGGACTATGAGCGCTTGAACGAGTACAAGTTCGTGGTTACCGCCAAGGATGGGGCTCCCGACGCTCGCCTGGGCACGGCCAGCGTGACCGTGCTAGTGCATGACATTCCCGACGAAGTGCCAAAGTTCAGCGATGCTCGCATCGACGTGCATATACCAGAGAACGAGGAGAGTTTCCTGGTGGCCACGGTGCAGGCATTCGATCCAGACACGATTCCGGAAATAACCTACGTGCTCCGCAAGGGGGATGCGGAACTGTTCAAGGTATCTGCGACCACCGGAGAAGTGCACACGATCAAGGGGTTGGACTATGAGAACCAACGACAGCACCAGTTGACCATCGGTACAATTGAAAACGATGGAGATGGGCCTGGAGACACACTCCAGCTGGTGGTGGATGTAGAGGATCGGAACGATTTGCCGCCGAGATTCATAACTGTGCCCGATCCAGTGACTGTGAACGATGACCAAGCCATAGGCACCATTATAGCCACTCTGCCGGCCATTGACGGCGATGGCACCTCCCCTGGAAACGTGGTTCGCTACGAGATAGTCGGACGCGGCAAAGCACCAAAATACTTTCAAGTCGATCCAGACACGGGGGCAGTGCGAATCCGCGACGAGCTGCGCAAGGAAGTCGACACAGAGTACCACGTGGACATCCGCGCCTACGACATGGGCGATCCCCAGCTGAGCTCTGTGGCCCCTCTTCGCGTGGACGTGCGACACCTTGCTCTATCCCAGAACAACGATATGAACATGGACACCAAGCTGCAGAGCGGGATGATAATGAGCACGGACAACATCGGCCTGGGCTTTAGTGACGACAGCTACACAACCAGCGTGCCGGAGTCCACGGAAGTGAATAGCACCCTGAAGATTGTTCAAATCATTAATTCGAAACAGTCGACCAGCGGACCGGCAGACTTTAGGTGCGAGTTTGTGCTTGGAAACGACGAGGGAAAGTTCAACCTGAGCCTGGCCGACCATGGATGCAGCATAGTCCTCGTTCAGTCGTTGGATTTCGAGAACAAGTCCTCGTACACGCTCCAGCTACGTCTTGTGTCCCACCGCTACTTTGTCAACCCACTAAAGGACAAGACCACTGTGAACATAATAGTTCAGGACGAGAACGACAATGCGCCAGAGTTTGTCTTCAATCGGCTTCGTGGTCAGCGGGACACCTTCTACACCGTTGTGACATCAGATATGGATGTGGACACGACCATTCTGCAGGTGCGTGCCACCGACCGGGATTCCGGAAAGTTTGGCTTAGTTCGGTACAAGTTGTACGACGATGAGGACACGGGAATCAGTTTGGTGTGTACTCAAAGACAGTTTTATTACAATATAAAATAGGAGTACATTCTAACTTGTTTTTAATTGCAGCCAACAAGCTTTTTTCTGATGACAGAAGATGGTGTTCTGCGAACTGCGAGGCATTTCAGAAATGAAGAAGCCTTTCCAATGACATTCTCGGTTGAGGCGCGGGACAGCGATGCCCAGGAACAAGGATCACATCGCACCAGAGCCCGCATAGTGGTCAACAAGCTGACAGACATCAATCGTATGGCACTCTCTTTTCCGAACGCCGCTCCCAGTGAAATTCGCAACTACCACACGGAGGTGGAGGAGCTGCTCGATGAGAAAACCGGACTTGTCAGCGGCATTGAGCGGTTCAGCAATCAGAAGTATCTGGCAAACAACGGCACGGTTATCGAGAACCAAGCTGCTACGGATGTGTGGTTCTACCTCATCGATCCGAAATCGGAGAAACTATTAAAGCGCAACGATAGTATTGTGGAGACTACGTTGCTGGAACCCGCTGCGCGCTTGGAACTGAACTTTGCTTTGCCAAGAGCCAAGGCCGATGGAATTTCCGTGCCAATAGAAGTAAAGGAACACGTTCATAAGGTAGGACTTACTCGTGAAAGTTTGACATTTGTGACATTGTGAGACCTTTATTAGATCAAGGCCGCCATAGACATTGATGACGAAGTGTTCCCCTTCACGCTCATTGCCATATCACTTATCATTCTGATATTGGGCACCATAGGGATAATATATATATGCATTTCTTGGTCAAAGTACGTACCTTAGCATAGGATAGGCCCAGATGCCTGTAGTAAATAACCAACCCATTTCCTAATAGGTACAAAAACTTCAAACAACGCATGCGGCAGTATTCGTCGACGAGTCCAACGCGCTACGACCCCGTCATTGTCAACCAGCAGGCTTCGAATGCAAGTGAGACTGTGGCCAGTATGAAAGAGTACGAAACGCAGATGCTGGCAATGGCAGTGCCGCCCGATGGTGATGACGACCTGCAGCTGGACTTCAGCGCCAAGAACCACGCCTTCTCGCTGGACAACGTCAGCTACATTACACACAAAGAAAACAGCAACGGCAACAGCCACGGTGCAGGCGGTCAGTCTAGTCCATCGCATTCCGATGCAACAACGGCTACCATCGCCACACTTCGCCGCCACAACAATCTCAACAACATGAACAACAATCTGGCGATAAACAATAGACAAAACACCTTCAATCGCACACTAGAGATCAACACCCGCAACAATGCCAACCCACTGGGCTCTCCCCAGAACACGAATGGTGCTCTTTCCGGCACCTTGACTCTGGGGCGCATTAAGCATCAGAATACGAACCATTATCAGAACGGGGGATCCAATGGGGACAATGGGGTTGGACGAAATAATTTGGCCATTGCCAAAAATAATGCCTACAGTACGATGGGCAGACGTGGAAATACGTTTTGCGGTGCAGGATTGTTGAATGGATGCGTAGACAGTTCTGGAAATGGCGACTTGATCAACAGCAGCACGCTCGGTCGTCACAGCCAACTGAACAATCGCATGTACAGCGGAGAAGTGCCCATCACCAACCCGCTTTTCCAACGGTAGATACAGCCAAATATAGCCAAATAGTGCTCGTATGTAAACCTTAGCTCAATTTAATTCATATTTTGCAGATCGAATGGTGACGGACACAACCACATAAGCTGCACCAATGAGAACGTATCGTTTGGAAAGCGAGACTATGGCCAAATTGGCTTCTCGTACCTGAATGATTTGGATCGGTCAGAGGTGGAGACCACAACGGAACTGTGAACTGTTTGAGAAGATGTCACAGACACAGACACAGAAACAGACTAGAGTGAATATAGTAGAGTACTTAGCTGGATATTTTGTACTTTTAATTGTTTATTGTACCATAAGCTAGCGCATTTGCCATCGAATTCCGATTATAACTTGTAAATATTTCACTAGGGATATTATTGAATGGAGAAACTGATAACTGATATTTTGTAACTGTGCTCTAAGATCAAAAAACAAAAAACAAATAAATACAGTCATTAATTTTAAGTAAGTGAATTGAACAATAACTATCAGTAAAATATCTCAATTGTTAAATTTATATAAAATAAAAAACGTCATGTATGCATCTACATTGTATCAATTTTGTGAAATCGTTTGATGTTAGTACTCGACGACTGCTCTGCTCGTGAAGCAATTTATATCATAAACTTTACGAATTGGGGTTCTGCACGCCTGATATTGCACGTAATGGGCAACATAACATTATCCTTTACCAATAATTAACTGAATTTTGATTGGCATTTGAGTTGGCTTACACAGGCTTACGCAGCGGTCGATTGTTTGGGTGACAATCTCAGAAGCTTAATATCGTTTTTTCTGTCTTCGCTATGTGCTGTGGTGACATTGCGAAAGCTTCTGGAAAGCATCATGTCTGCAGATATTTCAGTTTCAGTAATGAGAGTACTTGTTGAAGGGATTTCGTCTTCTTCGGTCTCAGATTCGCATTTCTGTGAGAAGAGATATAGTAGGTAGGTTCGTCAATAAGAGGCATGAGATATCAGATAGATGATTGTGATTAAAACTAATATACAGTGCATTTCCACGTTGAGGCAAAATATTCATCTACATATACATATATGTATGTACACTCTCCACATTCCGATCTTCCACTGCCGACGTATTGTTACATGTTGAAATATGGTCAGGGCTTTATCCAACAGACTACCATCTTACCATATAAAACCAGAGGATGTGAGTTCGGTCATTTATTCAAAGTCGATCACAAGCTGTTCAATAAACCCGTATGTAGATCTACACTACTGGCCAAAAAAATAAGTACATCGGTGTCGTGCTAGTTTGTTATGGAATAGCTCGAATGTTTGTATGTGTATGGATGCCAATTGTTCATATTTGGAAAGTTTAAAGTCTAGCCAAATATTTAAATCAAAAATTAAAGTGGGGAACCATCTTGATAAAATTCTATTCATACATTTTTGCAGAATGGGCATTTTTGGTCTGGCCAAAATAATAAGTACACTGGTGTTATTTATATATTTGAAAGGATGAGGCAAAAACTCGTTGAAAATCATTTGGCATGGTCTGGGTCAGATGGGTCTTAAAAGTGGAATAATATATTATTGAGAGACGAAACAAAAATAAATCTTTTTGATAATGACTCCAGAAGATGTATACAATGACCCAAAGGCAAAGAATTCGACTTCCGGTACACAAAGAAAACGGTTAAGAACGGAGGCTGATGTATAGGTATCTGAGGCTATTTTTCTTGGCATGGCGTTGAGCCGGTACATCGCATAACTGATCATGTGATCCAATTCGGGTATAAAAACATATTGACAGACATTATACAACCTAATGCTGTGCAAAACATGCCCTTGAGATGGGTCTTTCTACCAGAAAATTACCCATAGCACACCTTAAAGGTGGTGAAGGTTTGGTTTACGGAAAAAAATGTAAACGTTATGGCTTGGTTAAGTCAGTCTCCTGACTTAAACCCATTTGAAAACCTTTGGGGTGACTTAAAACGTCGAATTGGTAAAAATGCTTTTCGAAAAGAAAAAGAATTGTGGAGAATTTGTGCAAAAAACGTGGTGTGAGATTTCAGTGGAGACTTGCCGCAAACTTATTGCTAGTATGCCAAGAAGAATGGCCGAAATCATCCAAAATAAGTGTGGCTATATAGGATACTATTAAAAGATTATAAATTATAAGAAAAAAGTGTAAAAATTTTGATACGCTTTTAGTTTTTCGCTTTGGAGAATTGCTGTACTTATTATTTTGGCCAGCCCTTATTTATGATTTTAAGGTTTAATCGATCATAAAATATATATTTGAAATGAAAAATGCTTATGATAAACATTTTTATAGTCTATTGTAGGTTAGAACACTAAAAGTAAATTTGATTTTTTAATTATGTTTATTAGAAAAGTTTTATAGGACGTGAAAGAAAGCTCATAAGCGTGTACGTATTATTTTGACCAGTAGTGTACATACTCGTAGTTCTACTACAGTTCTATATGATAGGTCTAAGATCTAGTTTTAATATTGTTGAGGTGGCAAATACTCGTATGATTAACAGTTTGAGTTATAAATTTGTATGCAAAACACGTAGACTATAAGTACAATAGCAGAAGCGACATTCGTGTGTAAGTGATGAAAATGGTGTGGTTAGGCTTAGATTTTATTTAACCCACCTTTTGTATGTACTGGCGCTTGGCTGGCACCACGCTCAGATGCAGCACACAGTTCGCGTCTTCAAGCATGCTAGTCACGGGCTCCTGGCATACAACACCGCTCCGCTCCACTCCACATGCACGAAATAGAACCTGGCGCTTATCCTCCAATATGTGCTTGCGGCAGTGTTTGCAGCATGGCAGCGTTCGCTCTCCACATTTGACGCCGCCCTCTGTAAAAATGCACTTGGGGTTGTTGGCCGACTTCGATGCAAACAGCGTGTCCCGCGCGCGTTTCTCTTTGAATTTTTTGTAGAGAACCGCTTCAACGCCCTGCCGACGATGGTAGCTGTTGAGCGCCTTCAGTTGTTCGTAGAGCTTGCGCTCGAGCGGCGTCTCCTTAAGCTGATCGTGGATACTGCCTGCGAATATAGAAAGACAATTCAGAAACCTTCTGCGAAAACACTGTAATAATTTTGACATTACAGTAGATTTCCCGTTCTCGCCGGATGTCGTGCAAGTACTGCCGACGCCTTTGTTTCAGAACAAGCTGCAAATGGGACAGCTCTTCGCGGTAAAGGCCCTGAAGTTTATTCACTTTCAACTCTGCAATCCGAACAGCCTCAGCACAAGTGTAGACGCCGGCATGCCTAAAAGTAATCATTAAAGGACCCTACAACCAGTGTACTTGGTGAAAGACTTACTTTAGAGGATCATCGTCTTCAGAATCGATGCTTTCGTTCTCCGATTCAAAGAACTCGATATCTTTGGCGGTATTCTTCACACAAGGCGGATCTCCATCATTGCTGGAACTGTCGGAGGCGTAATCTAAGATTCGACGACGGCGGCGGACCTTTTCTACAACATTCTCTATACCGTTTCGATGATCCTGATTAACTATAATGGAAACTTAAATTAAACCCACCCTAACTATGTGGCACTGTACTCTGTATGCTGCCTTACCAAACGGTGCCACGTGCGGTGAAACAACATCGATCATATCCTCATCCGGCTCTGTGCTCGGATACTCGACCTTAATATCCTCTACGTTTATGTGATGGGAAAGAGTGCTGAGCAACGTCTCATTGGTCTCGACGCCACTGCGGAGACGACCGACGGCTACATGCGTCTTTTTCAGCTGCGTCTGTCGGTTGTGCTCGAAGCAAAGTGTAGTGAGTATCTGCTCCTTCTTGTTATCATATTTGGGAACCGCGTTTATGCACTTTCTTCCGTTGGTGTACACATGTGTGCACTGGCGGTAGTTTGCCCGGGGATCGCGAAGAACGTGGCGAATGCAAAACTCATGCCCGTCAACCCGCGTCTGGCTGCATTCGTACGTAGGATTGGCGCACGACTTTATTTTGGCCACATCGACCAACAGTTGCTCTTTTTCCGGGGTACAAGGTGCGCCCATGAACCGGGAGCACTGGCGCAGCTTGTTGGGGGAAAAAGTAGCCATTATTTCCCAACGGCGTCGCTTTTATCTAATTTTTAAGAAAAATTCTGCGAAAACTAACACGCAGTGTGACCGCGAATGACGATAAAAGTATACCGTCCGACCCTCAAAAATATACCAACATATACCGTCTCATTTTCAAAATATACCGTAAATATACTGACGAATTCAAGTTCTATTAGACATATTCCTCGTTTTTGATATTCCGTTGAATATTACTAGCTAGATAGAACCCTCAGCCCTGCCCACATAATTTTATCCCATTAATGAATCAATTTCCTACTTGACTGGCTTGTTTTAAATACTTGACTTGTTTTCCTGCTACGGCGATTGCTTTGATTGTTTTTGTCTCAATTTTGGTGCCTCAACAACAATATAGCGTCTCCTATATAGATAAGAATTCGAACCTAGCCCACTTAACCCCCTCTATTTAGACAGGTAAAAAACCTTAAGTTAAACCGTTTAAATAGTATTATTTATTATTAAAGTTATTATTTATTAAAGTTAAACATATGAAGTTAAACATTAAAATATAAAACAATAAAATGTTATCTCACGAAGATTGATAAGTTGAATGTGATAGGACAAGGATATGAATGTTGATATTAATATGATCAAAAGAACCGTCTGCTAGGTCTACAACCAGCGACGCACCAAGCCGGAGTCAATCAGCGAACGGTTGAAGTTTACATTATCCGTACCGACGAGCACCATATGCGCGATGTTGTGTTTGATAGCTTCAACTTTTCCGAAGAGTCTGCGGTTGTTCACTTGATTTTTGAATGCGTTGACAGCCTTCGATGACCAGTTCCGACTGCTCATCGGAGCCACGTAAGCCAGGCGGCCCTGCATTCCCTGCGGCGGCAACTTGGCGAATTCTTTCATTAAAAACTTTACATCTTTAGTGTAGACGGTATCGATGACACCCGTATCGATGAGCTCCACCTTAATAGTCTTTCGTAGATTGTTCTTCCGGTGACTGACGACTTTGGCTCGCTCCCACTCCGATGAATTAATGGGGCAGACGACACACAGATGGCCGGGCGTCAGCAGGCACTGCGGCATCGTGAACGTCGTCGAATCCAAATTTTTGTAGGCTTCCTGCATGTTGTGTGAAAAGTTATCATATAGGTCGTAGTCGTCGTATATCCAAAAGTGAAAGCTATGCGGATTGGTCACCTCCACAAGCTGCAGGAAGTATCGCTCATCCACTTTGAGAGTTTTTTCCAAGCCGCGACGAGGCAGCTTGTAATCGGAGCGAACCGCGTCGCGAGGATAGTCGAAGCTGAGAACACGTTGATTGACAGCATATTCCGGAAAGGCATCACTCTCGTTGCAATCATCGCCGAAGGACACATCCACTTTCAGCTGGTCGAAATTGGGTAGGACCTCACGATCGTCGGATCTGTAGGGTTCAATGGGCATTTGCTTCGCAACTGACACATTTTTCTCCTTTTTCTTCGGCTGGCCACTTGGAGCATTATCAGTCGAATTGCATCTTGGGTGTGGACGCTGAACTTGATTTTGATTGCGGTTTTTGTACAAATATTTATGCATGTCAAACATTTTTCTCATCTGGGCGCTATAGATCGGATTGATTGGATGTTTGGTCTGGGCGGTATTCACGCGAGCCTGCTGGGAGTTAGGGAGCATTTGCGGCTGAAAATTATTGACCGGATTGTACACCTGCCCAGACAAGGCCTTCCTCTCGTTGATAAAGACCAAATTTGATGGCTTCTGTGCAGCAGGAATTCTGGACTTTTTGGATATCTTCTTCTGATTGTTGACAAATTTCTGGATGTGTGCGGACTTGGCAGTTGACAGTGGCTGGACAATAGCCATAGGCCCAGATCCGATCACCTGTGGATAATGTGATTTGAAAATTAGTTTGACTATGCACAAGAATAGTACGAAAACCTAGCTAGATTCACACCTTAATGACGTCTGGCATGGAGCGGAGAAAAGTTTCGACGTCTCTATGGCCGTACTGCCGATGCGGCACTTCTGAACCCACCATCTCCTTGTAGTCGCGAGATAGTTTCTGCAGCGTCATTCTCTCGGGTGACGACACCAGCACAGAATGCACCATCTTCTTTATTAATTCGAGTTCTCCAGATGTATCCATATTGAAATTATATTGACTAATGCCAGCACAATAATATAATTATCAAAAAATTCCCGGTATTTTGCTTCGCCTTTTTAGGCGTCGGCTGCGAGCTTCGAATGTGGTGCGTACAATGTGTGACCGAATGTTATGCAGACAAGAACCGCGCTACATTACATGTTGGGTGATATCTCTGAATACTTTTATATAACATTTACTTTCGAAGGGAAGCTGTTTTGCACTTTCGTGTTAGTTTTAAACGGGGGCACGGACGCGTGGTTCGCGTCGCTTTTTTCAGTTGCTGTGCGGGCTGTTTGATATTTGCTTTTGCAGCCCTAGTCATGGGACACGACACTATCGTCATAAAAACGTAACATACCGTATCAATACAGTACTTTATATTATTATCAATGAATATTAATCATTAATTAATTAATTAAGAGCAGTAATATTATTATGTTGATTAATGTGTATATCTATTATAGACTTATTTAATACGAATATTCTTTCGATACTATTGATAGAATTTTGCCAACGCTGGTTCTCTGCAGCCCTAGCGAAAGATCCGTTATGTTTTGGCCGCCGACGCGTAATAACAACAAAAACAGTTGTAGACGCGAAACATTAAGAGAGAGTTTTTCTGTTGGAGGCTGAAAATTGGGCCCGGAAACTATATTTTAGTTATCAAAACAAGAAAGAAAAAGAAAACATTACGTTAGATTAATATTGCAGATAAAGAATCGAAAAACTTTGGTATTCTTTTTTTTCCGTTCGCGTCGGCTTGTGTTAAAAATTTTATACATATATGTACATATGTATGTATACAGAGATAGATTGGTTCTTAGGGCGGCCATATAATATGTTTAGTGTGCGTTACCGACTAGGCCGGCACAAGCAAATGGACAAGCTCCTTTGTAAACAGATCACTCAGTACCGGGTTGGAGTTATTGGTGCTACTATTGGTGGTGCTCTTGCGCGGCAGCAGCGAGCCAGAGAGCCACGACGCTCCTCCCCTGGTCCAAAGTGCTGCTAGACTTTCAGAGTCAATACAAGCTGGATTTGAGAAACAAAAATAAATATGCCAAAAATGGCTAAAACCAAAAATAAAATAAAAAACAAAGTTTGTGCTTTTATTTTTATTTATTTTATTTTTGTTGTCAGTTGCGGTGCATCTAATTTGCGACCCGGTACTCAGTCAGTAGTCAGTATAGAATATACATATATGTATGTGAGCTTATGATCTATATTACCTATAAAACATATTCTATACGTAATTGTACGTACTCGTGAGAGTTAACATCGCAACCGACGACTACCGCGTCTGCCTTTATCTTTTGGTATCACTGAGGGAAGGAAAGATCTCCTCACCGCAATTCTGTCGTAATTTTTTTAGGTGTAACCACGACCACTAGGGGATAGTGTTGCTATTGCAATCCGATTTCATTCTGGCTGAAATAATGATCCGATCTAAGCCAGTTTCGGCAGATTCTGTACGATTGTGCGTTTCGGTGGCCACAGATTTTCGTCCTTAGTGTTGGGCAGAAGGAGGCAGGGTGAAATTCTTAATTATTTTAACAGTGTGATATCACAGGAGTCTGTATACAGATCTTATGTACTTCGTCTCTTTTAAAGTCGGGCTTCGCCAAAAGCCTGCCAAACAACATCCAAAGCGGGGGCGACCGATGCATCTCGGATCCAAACGACGTCAGATAATAAACAGGCCAATATAATTATTGTTTAAATTATAATTTGTTACATACTTAATCATATCGCCCATCCATTTCATCTACATAATATATATACGTATTAAAATAAACGTCTCCGCCTGTGTGCCGTTGTGTTGTTGTTAGTTTTCCAGAACGTTCATATCGAGGAGGAGCTTCTTGGCCTGCAGGTCGATTAGTCTCCGCTTGGATCTGGCCAATTCGGCCATCTCATTAAAGTATATTGTCTCAGCTTTGAGCTTCTCGTCCATTTTCGTGGTGGTCTCCGAAAGCGAGGCGGAGTCCGCTCGGACTATGTGGTGCATGTCGCTCGATTCGGGATAATCATGCTTATCCCCAACGTCTAAGGTGTTGTCGACGACGTACTCGTAAAAGGGTTCCTGCAGCGAAATCGAAGTTACCTTAAAACAAATATGCATTACATTTACTGCGGCCGCAAAACGTGGACAGTGGAATAATACATTACACTCACCTCGTCCTCCAAATGATCCGTCACCTTCTCAATAATGCTATCTACATCATCGAAGTTGACTTTCTCCAGTGGATCCGCCATCTGCCTGCTCTCAACGTTGCACACGATCTCTTTTTTGGGCGCCATCAAGTGGTCTAAGGTCTTCGAGAGATTGTGATGGCGGCGCACGATGTGACGCATCAAGTTGGACGACAAGTGTTTGAAGGATAATATCTTCCCACAGTGCTTGCATTTGGCCATAAACTCCGACATACGCACAAAGTGCTCCCACAGCTTGTTGTTCTTGCCAATTACTTTGTTCCGCATCTCCGCTTCCTGGCTCTGTCGATCCAGCTGCTGCTGAACGCTCATAATAGTGCGAACAGCACTCTTGGTCTCCATATTGAAATTATATTGACTAATGCCAGCACAATAATATAATTATCAAAAAATTCCCGGTATTTTGCTTCGCCTTTTTAGGCGTCGGCTGCGAGCTTCGAATGTGGTGCGTACAATGTGTGACCGAATGTTATGCAGACAAGAACCGCGCTACATTACATGTTGGGTGATATCTCTGAATACTTTTATATAACATTTACTTTCGAAGGGAAGCTGTTTTGCACTTTCGTGTTAGTTTTAAACGGGGGCACGGACGCGTGGTTCGCGTCGCTTTTTTCAGTTGCTGTGCGGGCTGTTTGATATTTGCTTTTGCAGCCCTAGTCATGGAACACGACACTATCGTCATAAAAACGTAACATACCGTATCAATACAGTTCTTTATATTATTATCAATGAATATTAATCATTAATTAGTTAATTAAGAGCAGTAATATTATTATGTTGATTAATGTGTATATCTATTATAGACTTATTTAATACGAATATTCTTTCGATACTATTGATAGAATTTTGCCAACGCTGGTTCTCTGCAGCCCTAGCGAAAGATCCGTTATGTTTTGGCCGCCGACGCGTAATAACAACAAAAACAGTTGTAGACGCGAAACATTAAGAGAGAGTTTTTCTGTTGGAGGCTGAAAATTGGGCCCGGAAACTATATTTTAGTTATCAAAACAAGAAAGAAAAAGAAAACGTTACGTTAGATTAATATTGCAGATAAAGAATCGAAAAACTTTGGTATTCTTTTTTTTTCCGTTCGCGTCGGCTTGTGTTAAAAATTTTATACATATATGTACATATGTATGTATACAGAGATAGATTGGTTCTTAGGGCGGCCATATAATATGTTTAGTGTGCGTTACCGACTAGGCCGGCACAAGCAAATGGACAAGCTCCTTTGTAAACAGATCACTCAGTACCGGGTTGGAGTTATTGGTGCTACTATTGGTGGTGCTCTTGCGCGGCAGCAGCGAGCCAGAGAGCCACGACGCTCCTCCCCTGGTCCAAAGTGCTGCTAGACTTTCAGAGTCAATACAAGCTGGATTTGAGAAACAAAAATAAATATGCCAAAAATGGCTAAAACCAAAAATAAAATAAAAAACAAAGTTTGTGCTTTTATTTTTATTTATTTTATTTTTGTTGTCAGTTGCGGTGCATCTAATTTGCGACCCGGTACTCAGTCAGTAGTCAGTATAGAATATACATATATGTATGTGAGCTTATGATCTATATTACCTATAAAACATATTCTATACGTAATTGTACGTACTCGTGAGAGTTAACATCGCAACCGACGACTACCGCGTCTGCCTTTATCTTTTGGTATCACTGAGGGAAGGAAAGATCTCCTCACCGCAATTCTGTCGTAATTTTTTTAGGTGTAACCACGACCACTAGGGGATAGTGTTGCTATTGCAATCCGATTTCATTCTGGCTGAAATAATGATCCGATCTAAGCCAGTTTCGGCAGATTCTGTACGATTGTGCGTTTCGGTTGCCACAGATTTTCGTCCTTAGTGTTGGGCAGAAGGAGGCAGGGTGAAATTCTTAATTATTTTAACAGTGTGATATCACAGGAGTCTGTATACAGATCTTATTTTCTTCGTCTCTTTTAAAGCCGGGCTTCGCCAAAAGCCTGCAAAACAACATCCAAAGCGGGGGCGACCGATGCATCTCGGATCCAAACGACGTCAGATAATAAACAGGCCAATATAATTATTGTTTAAATTATAATTTGTTACATACTTAATCATATCGCCCATCCATTTCATCTACATAATATATATACGTATTAAAATAAACGTCTCCGCCTGTGTGCCGTTGTGTTGTTGTTAGTTTTCCAGAACGTTCATATCGAGGAGGAGCTTCTTGGCCTGCAGGTCGATTAGTCTCCGCTTGGATCTGGCCAATTCGGCCATCTCATTAAAGTATATTGTCTCAGCTTTGAGCTTCTCGTCCATTTTCGTGGTGGTCTCCGAAAGCGAGGCGGAGTCCGCTCGGACTATGTGGTGCATGTCGCTCGATTCGGGATAATCATGCTTATCCCCAACGTCTAAGGTGTTGTCGACGACGTACTCGTAAAAGGGTTCCTGCAGCGAAATCGAAGTTACCTTAAAACAAATATGCATTACATTTACTGCGGCCGCAAAACGTGGACAGTGGAATAATACATTACACTCACCTCGTCCTCCAAATGATCCGTCACCTTCTCAATAATGCTATCTACATCATCGAAGTTGACTTTCTCCAGTGGATCCGCCATCTGCCTGCTCTCAACGTTGCACACGATCTCTTTTTTGGGCGCCATCAAGTGATGATGCGAGTGGTCTAAAGTCTTCGAGAGATTGTGATGGCGGCGCACTATGTGACGCATCAAGTTGGACGACGAGTGTTTGGAGGATAATATCTTCCCACAGTGCTTGCATTTGGCCATAAACTCCGACATACGCACAAAGTGCTCCCACAGCTTGTTGTTCTTGCCAATTGCTTTGTTCCGCATCTCCGCTTCCTGGCTCTGTCGATCCAGCTGCTGCTGAACGCTCATAATAGTGCGAACAGCACTCTTGGTCTCCATATTGAAATTATATTGACTAATGCCAGCACAATAATATAATTATCAAAAAATTCCCGGTATTTTGCTTCGCCTTTTTAGGCGTCGGCTGCGAGCTTCGAATGTGGTGCGTACAATGTGTGACCGAATGTTATGCAGACAAGAACCGCGCTACATTACATGTTGGGTGATATCTCTGAATACTTTTATATAACATTTACTTTCGAAGGGAAGCTGTTTTGCACTTTCGTGTTAGTTTTAAACGGGGGCACGGACGCGTGGTTCGCGTCGCTTTTTTCAGTTGCTGTGCGGGCTGTTTGATATTTGCTTTTGCAGCCCTAGTCATGGAACACGACACTATCGTCATAAAAACGTAACATACCGTATCAATACAGTACTTTATATTATTATCAATGAATATTAATCATTAATTAGTTAATTAAGAGCAGTAATATTATTATGTTGATTAATGTGTATATCTATTATAGACTTATTTAATACGAATATTCTTTCGATACTATTGATAGAATTTTGCCAACGCTGGTTCTCTGCAGCCCTAGCGAAAGATCCGTTATGTTTTGGCCGCCGACGCGTAATAACAACAAAAACAGTTGTAGACGCGAAACATTAAGAGAGAGTTTTTCTGTTGGAGGCTGAAAATTGGGCCCGGAAACTATATTTTAGTTATCAAAACAAGAAAGAAAAAGAAAACGTTACGTTAGATTAATATTGCAGATAAAGAATCGAAAAACTTTGGTATTCTTTTTTTTTCCGTTCGCGTCGGCTTGTGTTAAAAATTTTATACATATATGTACATATGTATGTATACAGAGATAGATTGGTTCTTAGGGCGGCCATATAATATGTTTAGTGTGCGTTACCGACTAGGCCGGCACAAGCAAATGGACAAGCTCCTTTGTAAACAGATCACTCAGTACCGGGTTGGAGTTATTGGTGCTACTATTGGTGGTGCTCTTGCGCGGCAGCAGCGAGCCAGAGAGCCACGACGCTCCTCCCCTGGTCCAAAGTGCTGCTAGACTTTCAGAGTCAATACAAGCTGGATTTGAGAAACAAAAATAAATATGCCAAAAATGGCTAAAACCAAAAATAAAATAAAAAACAAAGTTTGTGCTTTTATTTTTATTTATTTTATTTTTGTTGTCAGTTGCGGTGCATCTAATTTGCGACCCGGTACTCAGTCAGTAGTCAGTATAGAATATACATATATGTATGTGAGCTTATGATCTATATTACCTATAAAACATATTCTATACGTAATTGTACGTACTCGTGAGAGTTAACATCGCAACCGACGATGATCACTGAGGGAAGGAAAGATCTCCTCACCGCAATTCTGTCGTAATTTTTTTAGGTGTAACCACGACCACTAGGGAATAGTGTTGCTATTGCAATCCGATTTCATTCTGGCTGAAATAATGATCCGATCTAAGCCAGTTTCGGCAGATTCTGTACGATTGTGCGTTTCGGTTGCCACAGATTTTCGTCCTTAGTGTTGGGCAGAAGGAGGCAGGGTGAAATTCTTAATTATTTTAACAGTGTGATATCACAGGAGTCTGTATACAGATCTTATGTTCTTCGTCTCTTTTAAAGCCGGGCTTCGCCAAAAGCCTGCCAAACAACATCCAAAGCGGGGGCGACCGATGCATCTCGGATCCAAACGACGTCAGATAATAAACAGGCCAATATAATTATTGTTTAAATTATAATTTGTTACATACTTAATCATATCGCCCATCCATTTCATCTACATAATATATATACGTATTAAAATAAACGTATCCGCCTGTGTGCCGTTGTGTTGTTAGTTTTCCAGAACGTTCATATCGAGGAGGAGCTTCTTGGCCTGCAGGTCGATTAGTCTCCGCTTGGATCTGGCCAATTCGGCCATCTCATTAAAGTATATTGTCTCAGCTTTGAGCTTCTCGTCCATTTTCGTGGTGGTCTCCGAAAGCGAGGCGGAGTCCGCTCGGACTATGTGGTGCATGTCGCTCGATTCGGGATAATCATGCTTATCCCCAACGTCTTCGGTGTTGTCGACGACGTACTCGTAAAAGGGTTCCTGCAGCGAAATCGAAGTTACCTTAAAACAAATATGCATTACATTTACTGCGGCCGCAAAACGTGGACAGTGGAATAATACATTACACTCACCTCGTCCTCCAAATGATCCGTCACCTTCTCAATAATGCTATCTACATCATCGAAGTTGACTTTCTCCAGTGGATCCGCCATCTGCCTGCTCTCAACGTTGCACACGATCTCTTTTTTGGGCACCATCAAGTGATGATGAGAGTGGTCTAAGGTCTTCGAGAGATTGTGATGGCGGCGCACGATGTGACGCATCAAGTTGGACGACGAGTGTTTGGAGGATAATATCTTCCCACAGTGCTTGCATTTGGCCATAAACTCCGAAATACGCACAAAGTGCGCCCACAGCTTGTTGTTCTTGCCAATTACTTTGTTCCGCATCTCCGCTTCCTGGCTCTGTCGATCCAGCTGCTGCTGAACGCTCATAATAGTGCGAACAGCACTCTTGGTCTCGCCTTCGCCGTCCCCCTCTCCCTCGCCGTCGCCGTCGCCATCGTCCATCATGTGCATGTCTTCAGAGGCCGAGGCCGCCGCCTCCAACTCGTCCTTTAGCTCAGCCAGCATCTTGCCTTCTTCGCCCGCAAAAATCTGTCGAGCCAGTAGCTTGTGGTTCCTTATTAGGTGGCGCGTCAGATTCGATGAAGTGTGTTTGGAGGAGAGTGTTTTGTCGCAGTGCTTGCACTGTACTATGTATTCGGAGAGGCAATGGAAGTGCGAGAGGGCCTTGAAGTTTTTGCCAACCATAGTTACATTCAAAACTTGTCTGAGTGTACCGATCCGTTTAATTACCGAATTTTTGAATTAAAATTAGGTTCTTTTGAACAAAAAATTGTTTTGGTACAGACTTTTCTAGTTCGCGATAACATATACGGTCTGACCCTTAGAAATATACCGAAATGCGTCACAAATTTTAAAAAATACCGTAAATATGCTAACGAATTATTTTCATTTTTGCTCCCGTGCGAAAACGTCCGTTATTCACTTTTTCACATGTAATCAGAAATTCGATGCTGATCACGAACACTTATTCGATGTGGCCTGGGACATGGCTAGATTTAAAATTGGTTTCTATACGGTTTCTCCATTGGTCCATTGGGCAAGAGGGTGAGTCAATTACTTAAAAATCTTGGAAAATACTATAAGTATAAACATTAGCAAGGTGTGTAAGCTAGACATGGTGGCAAGATAATCTGAAATCCGATCAAATAAACCGTCTGAACCTCAGAAATATACCAAAATATTCCGTATCATTTCTATTGCTAGTTTTTAATATTCCGTCGAATAATGCCGGCTAACTAAGACTCTTAGCGCATCCCATATAATTTTAGCGCCTTGATGGATAAGTTTTCTACAAGATTAGTTACTGTTAAGTACTTCTTTGTATTGTATTATGTGTAAAACAAGGTTTAAACAAAAAAGGTCAACAAAAAAAGTGGCAACGTAAGTGAGTACGGAATGTAGGGACATTGATGCGATGAAAAATCCCTCAACGAAGAGAGAGAATCCCATCAAGAGCAAATCCCCAAAAAACGAGAGCATCTCCCACCAAACTTGAGCGCCAAATAATTGCCACTCAAAAGTAGCACCAAATGTGCTGCAATGCGCATTTTAACAGTGGCAGACCAGCTGGAACAGGGTTGCCCATAATGGCAAATGTCAAAAAAGTAACCTAAAAATTTTGACACGAGGTGTTGTGCGTGTCTTTTCCTTTCTTTCTCGCTTTTTACTCGAACATGGGTAAGTCGGCTCGTGCGAAATGCGTTAAAAAATCAGGGAAATTGGCTCAAAAATTCATTGAATCAATGTAAAAGTGTGTGAAAAACAATGCCACCAACGGATCGGCAATAAATCCAAAAATGTTGCTGCATTTTTCAATGAATTCAACCCTCGAACTCCCGTGCCCATGAGTTGTGGTTGGCGTGCGTGTGTTTGTGTTCTTGATATTTAAGCGCAGCCAATGTGCCATGTTTTAATTTAATTCGTATGTTTTAATATTGTTCCCAGGTATTAGCCGTGATAGTGCACACAAGCGCCGTTCAACTGGTGGCAAGCGCAAGTCGCTTCGCAAGAAGCGCAAGTTCGAGTTGGGTCGCCCCGCCGCCAACACCAAGGTAAGCGATGCCTGTCGCCTGTCCCCTGTCAGTGGGTGGCATACAGAAATGTAGCGACTTGGCATAGCACAAAATGATTGCTGATTTGCTAAAATGATGTTAACGCGTGTCAACTGTAATTGCGCATGGTTTACCTAATCGTGCGCTACTGTTTGATGATTTAAAAGCTTTATGTTCGGACTACTGATTTTCAACTATCGCTGTCCCAACTAAATACTCTACTGCCTGGAAGTGTGCGGATATTCTAAACGGTTGGTCTTTCATTTCATTTCATTGCAGCTCGGCTCCAGCCGCGTGCACTCTGTGCGCACTCGTGGAGGCAACAGCAAACTGCGTGCCCTGCGCCTGGAGAACGGCAACTTTGCCTGGGCCTCTGAGGGTGTTGCCCGCAAGACTCGTATCGCTGATGTCGTCTACAATGCGTCCAACAACGAGCTGGTGCGCACCAAGACACTGGTGAAGAACAGCATTGTGGTCATCGACGCGACGCCATTCCGCCAATGGTACGAGTCCCACTACGTGCTGCCCTTGGGACGCAAGCGCAACCCCAAGCACGCACAGAAGGAGGATGAGAACGATGTGCTGACCAAGAAGCGCAGTGAAAAGGTCATGAAGAAGTACCTGGAGCGTCAAAAGTTTGGCAAAGTTGAGCAGGCGTTGGAGGACCAGTTCACTTCTGGCCGCATCTTGGGTGTGTATTTTCTCTAGTTTTCATTTTATCGCTGGCTGTATACAAATGATGTAAAATCCTTAGCGATCCAACAACTTTATTGCAAAATTCTTGTTTTAAGAATAATGCAAGCCTGTTGGGTGTGATTACGGCTTGTCATAGTTACTCTGATTGCCAAATAGCTTATGTCCAGTGCGGGCGGATTGCCTTTCGTTTGCTAATCCCCTTCTCTTTCTTTCTGTTCCTTTCAGCCTGCATTTCTTCCCGCCCCGGTCAGTGCGGTCGCTCCGACGGCTACATTCTGGAAGGCAAGGAATTGGAGTTCTACCTTAAGAAGATCAAGTCTAAGAAGTAAAGGCACTCTAGATAAGCTTGCAAGCGCAGCGCTCAGATGATCAATGGACTTGCAAAGAAAAAAAAATAAAAACCGATTCTTTTGATAGAAGAATTTCTCGAGCTGTCTTTTCTGTTGCATAAATAGTAGATGATATCCGCAAAGAGTAGATCGAAGATAGATTTCTTTGAAAACACACAGTTTCTATTCATGTTTTTCGTATGTTACAATAATACGTAATTATTAACAGTAGTTTAAATATCATTCGTATCGGCTATAATTACACAACGCAAAATAGGACGAGTGGCCAGGAGGGGCTAGGCATCCCTATAGCCATCCCGTAAAGTACAACAAATTCATTTCAATTTTGGACACCCAACAACGGAACCATCCTGGTGGAACCATTTATGGAATAAACTATTCTGATGTGCTGCTCGGCTTCTTGCTAGGGTTAGGTTAGTGTTCGAAAAGCGTCGTCATGACAGCCATTAATGCAATGCCAAAGACCAGGGCTAGCAGCTGCTTAATGGATTCCTTGCGTTCCTCTTCCTTTAAGAGATCAGGTAATACTGTGACCAGCGAAATGTGCAGGAAGCCGCCAGCGGTAAAGGGCATGATCCACGAGGTGCGTGCCTCTGTAAAAGCAAAGAAGAGAGCTCAGCTCACTGACGCTGAAAGATGATAGTTTTGGTGGACATACCCATGGCTGAGGTTACACCGGAGCCTCCGATCGCCACCAGGGCACCAAGTAGTCCTGCTCCTGCTGTTAGCAGCTGTGCCCGAGCCGCATCCCAGCGACTGAATCCGGAGCGCAGAAGAATGGCAAAGTCCCCGACTTCGTGGGGGATCTCGTGCACTGCAAAGGAACACCACGTAAGGATCTACGACTAGCTGAAGCCAGCATCATATTTACACAGTATGGCGAATGTGGCCAGGACTCCGTGTCTGAAGGAGACCAGAAAAGATCCAGCCACCGCCAGGCCGTGCGTAAAGTTGTCGATGGAATTGGCCAGCAGGTTCAGGTATCCGGCGACCTTCCTGGGCTGTTCTTTCTGCTCCTTGGACTTCTGCTCTCGCTCGCGCAAGAAACAGACCTTGTCCACGTCCTCAATGTCACAGGCTCCGCCGCAGCTCTCGGAGGTTCCCCCCTCCGGCAGCTTGCCCCCATGGCGGCGCAGCAGGCAGTTTGCGATCTCCACGCACTTGGGCTGGGGATTCTCCTCGTCTGCGTTCGTGTAGCCGGAGAAGATTTTCTCCACTATTGTGAAGATCAGTATGCCAGCGAGCACCCACAGTCCGGAGCGCAGCGATGGGTGGCTGTCCCCCAATTCCACCGAAGAGCTCTGGTGATCGCCCTCCCAGGCCTCTGGTAGCAAATGGAGGAACACATCCCCCAGCAGTCCTCCCACTGCGAAGCTCAGTAGCACTCGCAGGAACTTTGATTCCGCAGCTGAAGCGAGAGACAACTTGATCTTGAAAAACGGTCTAAAATCAATCTCTTAGAGCAACACTTACGGTCTTTGTATCCATTTTTGGCCAGTTTCTCCTCTGACGGAATGATGAGCAGTGGAAAGATGCCACTGAGGCCGATAACCACCGAACCCAGCAGCGAGAACACCCACGGGGTGTACTGGAAGCTCTTAAAGTACTCTGGCACGTAATTGTTCATCAGATTTGCGTATAGCATGGTTAAATGTTCATCAAAAAAGCTGCTATTTGTGCTCATTGTTGTCTTTGTTTCAGCTACGGCTGTTTCCTGGACTGGTTCTGGATCTGGATCTCGATCTTGACGACGACTCTTCCGGTTGGTCGTTGCCTGCACTGCAGCCTGTACTTGAGATATGGGGATGTGTTCAATCACTGTCTGGTCATGTCCATTAACTCCTTAACTGAATATGTCCCACACCTTTTTCCCAGCTGAAAGCCAAAATTCGAATTTTTAATAAAAAAGAAACCTGTGAAATTTACGAGTATATCTACAATAAAAAAAATATATAAGTCGGGCTGAATCAGTTCTAGAATTTTGTTACTTGGCAACAAAATAAAGGAATACCCTGACAAGCTGATGAGAAAATCTCTTAGATATAGAAAACGGACAGACGTCAGTCAATAAGGGAGCAGTAGCCGCCCCCCTCTCTCGACTGTTGCTGTTGCTGTTGTCGGGCTCGGTTCGATAAGCAAGTCAGTGTAAAATTGAAGTCTTTAAGGCTTAAGCATGACTAGAGATAGCTTTAGCATAGGAGCGGCAGTCAATCAAACGCTATAATGACCAAGAGATAATTGCCTCAACTATGTATCCTTTAGGCTTTTTGCATAAGCGTACGTAAGCGCATACTCGTATCCTCGCTCGAAGGCTAATAGCAAGCGGATAGCGCTAAACCAGTCACAAATTGATCATCGATTCGATCATAAAATCACGTCACAGTCCTTACACTCAATTATCCAATGATTGACGGGAAAGAAACTCAAGTTTTGTCGATGGAATCACAAAAATCAGTCTCGACTACGCGTAATGGGAGGAACAATCCTTCAAAATGGATATCCGTCGCCTTTAGTGTCCGCAAAGATACTAATTGAAATTGTAAACGCCACTGTTGGGTACTCCCACGTCTCAGTGCTCAGTTCTCTGTTCTCAGTTCTCAGTTCAGTTTGATGTGTGTCTGCCTGCTGCTGTGCACGATGAAGCTTAAACTGTTCAATTTTTTCGCGATAAGATATAGGTAGACGCCGCACTGCCACTGCCACCCATATCACTGATGTTGGTTGCTTTGTTAAACGGCAATCGTGTACATCTTTATTGGGAAAAACGGCCACTGGCTGCGTCTTTCTAAGTACTAGTCATCAAACTCCTAAATTAAATCATCCAACTACTGATATCATGGCTGATCATTTTAGGATTTTCGTTTGTTAAAGCGTTTCGCATAGGCAGTGGCAGAGCCAGCAACCAGCAACCAGCAACCAGACCCAGAAAATTCTGCTGCCACAAAATCCGAGCGAGATAGCCCCACTCTCGTATCTCTCGCAGTCTTTGGTTGTCATTGAACTATCCATACAAAGACACGATTCGGAAGAGCGCACCGACGTTTAAGTACTCTCGACATTAAAGAAACAAAAAATTTATATGGTTGCTTCTTATAGAGGCTATATGATTAAGTGGTCCGATCGGGCAGATTCTGAAGAAATTATGAAGGAACAGAACAGACACCGCAGAAACGACACTAGGAGAATGTGTGATATACATATGTATGTACATATGTGTAATGTGCGTGCAAATGTATGCCACTCGGAGATGAAGTTTATATACATAGTTCATAGATGTCGTTTCACTGTTGTACACTGTTTAATCGTACATTGTACACACTTATGATTTTCTTAGGTTCGTACTTATGTACATACATACATATTTACCATACAATACAAGTGCACAAATGGGGGACAATGGATTGTTGTTCAGCCTCCAAACGTGATTTTTGGCGGTGTATTTGTATAATTTCAACTGTTAACACAATAGCACTATAACTATAACACACTTGACTGTTACTAATGCGGAAATTTATGCTCCAAGCTCCCACAAGTCGTCGTCGTCGTCGTCTTATCGCGCCGGTAAATGAGCTCGTTCTGAGGGAGGCAACGTCTTTCGTTGCATTCTTATAGAAAGAGCACAACAGATCGAATATAAATCGTATCTTGGGGGCTCCAGCTATATTACTATATATACTATGCTCCCCCATACAACAGTTGCTAACCAATGAATTACATGAATCACATTATTGACAACGACTCTCGTTTGACAAACCAATGGCGCCGATTATTTTGCACTCTGCACTACAGAAACGAGACATGACAAATTAACAAAACTGGAATGAAATTAAATTAAATGCTGATTATCAAGCAGAAACGTGCTGTTGCTGCACATGTGTAAGAACTTAAGCAGAAAAAAGATGGTCCCTTAAACGATTACGTTAAATAATCCTAATATTTACATACATATATGTACATATGTATGTACCATGTAATTGTTTATTTGCAAGTAAATGCTGATAACACACACACTGTTGCCTGTCAGCTGACTGTATTTTCATTTTCACTGCTGAAAACCGCAACAAATACAATTAAAATTAAATATACTTTTCTGTGGATCGAAAAACATACGAGAAACACACGAGTGTTTCGGCATTATAACCCTTTGGTTTCTTAGTAAAATCGTTTAAACCGGACTGTAAGCAAAACCAGTTTTTCAAACAAGTTCGCTTTGTTGTTGTCTAATCAAATCAATGCGTCTGTTTTTGTACTCGTACTCCTATGTCTGTGATAACAGGTAGTATAGTAATGTTGAAGTAGTGATCGGCGGAGCACAGATTTTTAAGATTAACTCGAGTGCAAAAAATTTTCAAATATGGCCGCTATGGCAGCTGTTTGGCGTGTGTGGGTTGGGGTGGTGTGGGGCGAATGCACAGTTATTCGGTTAAACAGCGCCTTACGCTAGGTTAGTTATTTATATTGCGGTTCTTTACCGTTATGCTGGTTGTCTTCAATGAGGCACAAAGGAAAAGTCTTTTGTTTTGTTTTCATTTACTTTTGTGACTGTTGCGTTCGCGAACAAACATAATCTTATTGTTTATCTAATGCGCAGTAGAGGACAGAGTGGCACCCACTAAACAATATAAATGCACGATTCTCTTATTCGATAGGATTCCGAAGGAATGTCTTTGTCGTTGTGAGATACAGTCCTCCCTTCAGAAGAACTTTGCGTTTAATACCGCACTTGGTAGACTCTCTCGGAGTCACTCTACGAAAGGTTACAAGTACAAAAATTGCACATAAATATGTACGTTTGTTTACTAGTGTGCCGTGTGGAAAACAAACATGGCTGGCGAACAGCTGGCTGCTATCGATAGTTAATCGAATAGTTGCACCATAGGTGTGCGAGCGTGACTGTGTTAACTTGAATCGTTAACTCCTTTAACCGCTTGAAAATAATATGTCTCATTTAATTTGTAAACCGTGTTTTAGTCAAAACACAATACATGCAAGTACTAAAAAGTAGTTCATCTAGTAGAAAATGTATTCATCAATGGCCTAAAATTATATGGGCAGAGCTAAAGGTTTTAGTTAGTCAGCATTATTCAACGGAATATCAAAATTGAGCAATAGGAACGATTTTTCTCTTACGTTGTATTAAGTTTTATTTGTTTGACTATTTTCGCTAAAACCTCTTTGTACGCAAATTGCAATAAAAGCAAGTGTTTAAAGTAAACCAGTCAATTAGAAAACAAATTCACTAATTGGATAAAATTATGTGGGCGTGGCTAAATGTTCTATATAGCTGGTAATATTTGATGGAAGATCAAAATCAAGGAAAATGTAAAATAGAACTTTAATTCGTTAGTATATTTACGGTCTATTTTTAAAATGAGACAGTATATTTTAGTATATTTGTGAGGGTCAGACGGTATATTTTAACGCGGCCACACTGGACTCTACAAAAAAAATTAATTAAAAAACAATTGATTTCTACATAAAAATTCATAGTGGTAAAATGTTTTTTAACCCCCAAATGTTTCTAAAATGTTAAAAACATTGACTGTTGCGTTAGCGCGACAGCCAAGAACGACGTAAGTCAACAAACATCTGAAGCGTGAGCAACGCTCCACAACAACAAAAGGGATTTAAGTTAATAACAAAAAGGCGAAAAAAGTACTTCGTCAAAATTTGCATACAAAAACGAGTTGAATTGGTTACGTAATGCACAGAGACGAGACCCTATTGACTACGCACAACTACAGCTCAACAATGAGTAAGCTGGAGACCGATTCGGACAGTTCCGAGGAATTTTTCGATGCCGAAGACACTACGCCCAATCGTCATTCCACACTGTGGTACGCATCGCACTCTAATCTTATATCCAGCGTGGCTGACTAATACACAAATTTGTACATTCTAGTCGTAGATTGCCGGCAGAGGTGGCTCAGGAGTTTATATTTCCAGAGCCTGCAGTGCGTGTCAATGCGGCCGCCTCATCGGACAGCGATGCGACTCCCATTGGCGCTGGAACGCCTGCCACACGGAGTCCCACCAACAGTCTAGGCACTCGTCTGAAGCAGCAAGATATAGCACCCGTAGTCTTCGCCGAACCGAAGCCAGTGCATGGAGCAGTAAGTGGGGCACGGTCATATGTTGGGTGCATTTGTCAGTTTTGCTTAAGAACTTCCAATATTAACAATAAAAATATTTGTATTCTCTTCTTTCATATTTTTTTGTGGTTTATACACACTCTTTCTGTCGTAAATATGATGCGAAAAACAACTTAAACTTCAATCTAATCCTATAACTATGAAACGTATCGTATATAGTATGGTAGACAACGCTGTCGCGAACTCCGTCAGTGCATGAAAAACGATGAAGATGATAATCCAGGAAATACACTCACACCTGACTCTCAGGTATTTATTTTTGCGAACTGCTTTGATTTCTCATTGCTTAATCCTTTGTTACTAATTGATGATTTTTTTACTGATTGCAGAATAGCTCCACGGATGGGATTTTCACCAATCGATCCACGCATCCGTTCAAGGTTATCGAAACCGATGCGATGAGCATACAGAGCATGACATCCTTGGGTCGCGTGGGACGCATCTTGGCAGGCAGTATAGACCCTTCAGGTGAGTGAGAATTTGACGTTCAATTAACTCGTCAAAAAACTAAGCAAGCCTTCAATTCTATGCTCAGCCATCAGTATTGATCGTGAGTCCCTGGCCTCCCTGAATTCCCAGCAGAAGCATCAGCAACAGCAACAGGCACAGACGCAGACGCAACCCCAACAACCGACGCAGTCTTCGACCATGTCCTCAGCAACGAGAGCTGCAAGCACATCCTCTGGCATAGGGACACCAGCTGTCTCGCCCAAGCATCAGCAGCAAGATGCTGCAGCTCCCAGTGCATTAGGCACTGCTTCTAGGGTCCCCGCGAATGCCTCAGTACCTGTGCAGGCATCAGCTGCTGTTGGAATCATGTTGCAAGAGCCAGATGTGATAGCAAGCACAAAGCTTGCGCTGTCCAAGACGACAGATTCTATCACCTCATGCGGGCCAGTGGCGCCACCGCGAAGGAAGAAGAAATCGCGACACCTTTCAAGCAGTTCCTCGGATCAGTTCAATATGGCCGACCGGCCGACCGACGCGGAAGACACCGACAGCGACACTCGTTCTGTAAGAAGCGTACGCGATGACTTTGTACTGGAGTTTGAGAGCTCGCTGAGCGATGCCAATACCTCGGCATCCAGCAACACATTGACCTGCTCGTCCACCAACACAATCGTATCGGCCACGACCACGGCCACGCCCTCGTCTCTGGTGCAGATGCCGTCGATGAGTGCCATGCATATACGTCCCATGTTGGCCACGACGGCAATTACTGTCCTCTCCAAGCCTTCGCATTCGCTGGGGAGCAGTTTCACGTCAGTTTACTCGAAGCCAAGTCCCTCAAACTCGGCCAAGAACAACTCAGCGCCAGGACGCGTCAGCTCCATCGATCCGAATCAGGGTCTCAATCTATTCAAGGCCATTCAGGGGGGCTACGTAGTCAAGCCACGCGACGAGGCCAGCAACAAGGCCCAGGGCCCATCCCAGGATGAGATTGAGCGCATTGAGAAAATGCTCATGGAGAACGCAAATCGTCCCAAGTTGGCGGGCACCGGCTCCAATAGCTTGGGCAGTGCCACGCGGTGAGTTTTCTTTGATTTTTGGTTTTCTGAAATGAAATATGTTTGGTTCTCTGTTTTCCCCACAGATATCCAGCCTTGTATCGCGTCACCAACGACAAGGAACGACGAAAGTCTGCTGGCGACGAAGATGTGCTAAGGCAGATGAACATTTACGTGCGGACACGCACCAGCTCTGGCAAGCAGCTTACCGACTTTGAGATACTCGAGCAAGTGCCTGTGAAGAACCTGGACACGGGAGAGAACATGCCGCTCTCCGAGATGCGTTCACCGCCAGTGCCTGAGGGCTGGAATCCACTCTCGCTGCATATCCTAAAGCTGACGTCCCACCTGGAGGTGACCCAGAAAGAGTCCGATGAGGAGAGTGTGATTGGCATACCGCCTAGTATTGAAGGCCAACAGCCCGACGAGGAAGAGCTCGAAACGGACGACGGCAGTCGTCTGAAGAAGAAAACGGCACGCATTAAGCGCTTCTTTGGCACCACAATGCGCAAGACTGTGGACAAGGCCAAATCGATTGCATCTGAAGTGTCGCATGCGCGACACAAGGAGGATGTGGCCGATATCGTGGATGCCATGAATCCCGAGCAGAATATCAAAATCAAAGCGTCCTCGTCCAACAAGGGACCCTACGAATTCACCAAGCTCCAGCACGTGCAGGACTTGAGTGGCGAGGACACGAGCGCAGTGTGGTGCATGAAGTTCAGCTCGTGCGGGCGCCTCTTGGCCACAGCGGGGCAGGATAAGGTTCTGCGAATTTGGGTGTTGAAAGATGCCTATCCATTCTTTCAGGTAACTGCTCTTGCAAATATCAATTTTCTTGTGCCTCATGCTAATTGAATATTAACATTCCCTAGGACATGCGCAACAAATACAATGCCGATCAAAAGTCATCGCCCACGCCCTCACAGGAGTCTCTCGTTTCGCAGCACTCGGCCGAGGAGGCGATTGCTATGGCCACAGCCGCTGAGAAATGCACAGGGCCCTTCATGCCCAAGCCCTTCTGCACCTACAACGGGCACACCTCGGATCTGCTGGATGTTAGCTGGTCGAAGAACTACTTTATCCTGTCTAGCAGCATGGACAAGACGGTCCGCCTGTGGCACATATCCAGAAAGGAGTGCCTCTGCTGCTTCCAGCATATTGATTTTGTCACAGCCATTGCCTTCCATCCGCGCGACGATCGATACTTTCTGAGCGGAAGCCTCGATGGCAAGCTGAGACTGTGGAATATACCGGACAAGAAGGTGGCTCTGTGGAACGAGGTGGATGGCCAGACAAAGCTCATCACGGCAGCCAATTTCTGTCAGAACGGTCAGTTTGCTGTGGTGGGCAGCTACGATGGACGCTGCATATTCTACAACACGGACCAGCTCAAGTACCACACACAGATCCATGTGCGCTCTACCCGCGGCAAGAATCGCATTGGCCGCAAGATTAGCGGCATCGAGCCCATGCCCGGAGAGGACAAAATATTGGTCACCTCCAATGACAGCCGAGTGCGCCTTTACGATTTGAGGGACCTGAACTTGTCCTGCAAGTACAAGGGTTACTTGAATGTGTCCTCGCAGATCAAGGGGTCGTTCAGTCACGACGGGAAGTATATCATTGCCGGATCCGAGAATCAATGCATTTACGTATGGAAGACCAATCACGACTACTCCAAGCTGAGCTCGGTTAGTAAAATGGATTATTTACAGCCATGCAGAAAGTTCCCCTATTCCCTGATTGCTAATTGCTGTGTAATCCTTACAGGTTCGTCGCGATCGCAGCGATTTCTGGGAGGGCATTAAAGCACATAATGCCACTGTCACCTGTGCCATATTCGCGCCACATCCAGAGGCCATCATCAAACCAGAACCTGATGAAATTTCGAATGAAAAGGTAACAGCCAAACAACCTTTCGTTTATCTGTTTCAGATACTGATCCAAGTGTTTTCTGCTTTCGGTTTTAGCTGGCTCACAATGCACCTGATCCACTTGTCGAACAGCATAAAAAGGGATGCGGCTACGTGCTGGTCAGCGCAGATTTCAATGGGGCAATAAAGGTGTTCATTAATAAGACAAAGCCCAAGCACAGCAGTCTGCCCTACACGGCTATAGCGGATTAGATAATCGCAGGTCTATACATACGTAATCCTTATAAATGCTACACCTATGTATCTACCCTCGTATCGCAGTATATGAAAAGTTGTTAGCTAAATTCGGTTCTACTAGCACGAAATTTTTTTAATGTTATGTATTTTTAACGCTGATTGAATTAATGAATGTGTGTGTAGATATTTACTTTGCCAATGTTTCTTTTATTGTTTAACATTATTTTGAAAGTCAATTGTACACTATAATGCCTCCTCCCTGCACGGATAGGAATGACTTTGTACAGAAAAGCGTGATGAGTACATTTTCTGACACATCCCAGGATCCCAGGCCAAGAAGATGTCGAAGGTCGAATGTCGAAGATGCCTGCCGAATCGCAAAGCAGTTACTTTAAAAGCCTACACTCATAATTAATTTATAACTAACTTTATAATATAGTACGAGTATATTTTGTGTAAAGTAAAGTTGTGCAACCCTCGGAACGGAACGGGGAAACTAAAAATTGTAATGTGCTGTAATGTTTCTATTGATTTTCTTCAGAGTAGAAGTTGAAGTGCTTCGGGATTAGAGACGGCTCAGGGCAGGAACGGAATGTCTGCTGTTTAGCGAAAGCTTAACCTTCATGTTTGCGGCTTCCTAAGGTGGTGGGTGGGGGCTTGGGTGTTGGATACTGCAAGTAAAAAGTAGAAAAATGTAATTCATGTAATGTGATATTTTCATATTTACAGCAAGGGCCATGACTAAATGCTCTGGCACAAGGATAACCTAAGGAAAGCTCTCTTTGTTTTCAATTCGTGACTGCAATCGAAATCCTTTTCGTTTTTCAGACAGCCAAATGCTACCATTTGCCCTCTTTTTGGGGACCACGTATTCGTGTTTCTTGTCATTAGCAAAGTTCTGTGGGGGTAATAGCAGCAACCCCAAAAACATGAGACGTCTGTCTGTGCACCTACTATATAACTGTAGTATATGCACAAGGTTGTTATAAACATAGTACTACATGTACATATGTAGACCGGTTCTTTCTTGGTGGGTTTTCGTGTGGCTGTTGCCGCAGTTTCATTTGCAGGAACGTACAAATGTACCTGCACGAATATCGTTGGTCTTTGTTCCTGTCATTCAGTCGGTAAAATGTTACTCTAGGGGGAGGGTACTCCCACTGCAGTGGGCAGTGGGTGTGGCGAATCGATGCAGCAACACCAGCCGGGCCCGGCCAACGAACAGCTGATTGCACGGCAGACGCCGGCCATACTTGTTCCAAATGCCAATCAATGCACTTTTGGCCATGTGCCAAGTTTCTCTTTGGAAAATCGGGAGAGCGGGAGAGCCAGAAAAACGTGAAGTAAGAAGTGAGAAAGCACTGAGCCTCGACTCACTCGAACGTGTAGAATAATCAATGAAAATGTGCAGTTGCCTAAGTTGTCTAAAATCTGCATGCAAGATTCCAAAAATCATTTAATTCCATGCAGTAGAGTTGGTACTGTCGCTGCCCCCCGCACACCCACACAATCGCACCGTCCACAGACACAGCCACAGACACAGATACCAGATACAAAGCAGGTACCGAGCACACCGACAACAAAGTTGAGCGAGCGCTTAGCTGGGGAGCACCAACTCTTGGGGCTGTGCTGTGCTCTGCTCTTTCATCGCATTTTATTTCTGTCTCTTGTGTAAAGCGCAACGTCGAGCGGACACACAGCTACAGTGCCGAGCCGGTCAGAGCAGAGTTTATGTTGGTCGGAACGGGTGTGTCTGTGTGTGTGTGTGTTTGTGCGTTTTCGTTGTGTGGGCCTGTAATTTTCAAATCGCAAAGATGCATTTTTTGATGTTTGCTGCCACAACATCCGATTTCTGATTACTGATGCACATGCCCTGAAACGCGAATACAATTGAGATGTGATGGTACTGTGATGTGCTAAACCTCCTCTGTCGATCAGATCAGATCAGATCAGGTCATGCTTCATGCTCTATCTGTCACCTCTCTCAAACAGGTCGGCTTAGCGCTTCGGTTGTGCGTGGGTGTCAGTGTGTGTTGTTAAATAAATTAAATATATTGAATAAAGTGTCCCAAGACGGCAGAGAACTCGAAACAGGAATGTCTAGAGCTGAGAGTTGCGTAAAACAGCGCGTAGCGTGTGTGAGGAAATCAGACCCGAAGTGAAACTGCAAATAACCGTTAATTGGCAACGCCATTCTGGAAAAAATTCACAGTTTCGTGTGTGCCTGAGTGTGTGTCTTGTTTTTTTTTTTTTATTCCCTTCTCATACTAAAGTTCCCAACAACATCATTCACTGCAACAACAACAACACCAAAGCGTTGTTTCATGTTTTGTTTCCCAATTACAGTTTTTTCCGATTGAAGCAATATACATAATTACTGCATGCTTCGATATTCGATTACATTCGATTGTCACTTTCGCAAACGAAACGAAATATAAAAAAAAACAAAAAAAAAACCTTTCACTTTAAAGCCCATAGAACGAAACGAACCCAAAGTGCTACCCTACCTACCGCAAAAACAACCAACAGGCGAGCCCCAAAACGAAAAAACGAAAACGAGTTTCCAATAAGGCAGCCATATTCAATATCGTATCGAATAAGCATCACTAGGAGGTATCCAACTAGCACCGTTGCACCCGTTGGATCGTGGCCTATATTCAAAATAGATCATCAGCAGCAGCAGCAGCTGCAGCAAGCTGCAACGGGCTGCAGGCAGAAGAGAGCAGAGCAGTGCAGAGCAGAGCAGCATCTACCTAGTGCCGCCGCCATGTGAGAACTTAGTCCAAAGTCTAAGAGAAAAACTAGTTTCCCCATTTGCGCGCTTATGCTAAATAATAATAATAAATAAGCGAAGTTTGTTGTTGACGGAGTTCGGTGTACGCCAGAGACAAGAGACAGGAGACGAGACACAAGAGACGAGAAACGAAAGAGTGACCCACAAATACTGGTTTTCTTCTGCGGCCTGCGTGAGAACGTGCAGCAATGGCCTCAACGGCAGGAACAACGTTAACAACGGTGGTTAAGCGGCCTGGACCGCCAGTACCACCAAGACCTAAAACAGCAACAGCAACAGCAACAGCAACAGCAGCAGCAGCAGGCTCTACAGTGACAGCTCCAGCAAATAGTACTCCTCCAATCATACAAAAGAAGCCCACATTCGTTAGCCAACTGAGTGCTGTGGGACGTACCCTGGTTTATAAATCGCCAGCGTTGAGTGTTCAGAAGAAACAGGCTCAAACGCAGACCCCAACATCGGCGGTGGCTAAAGTCTCGCCAGCAGCAGCAGGAGCAGCAGCAGCCCCAACACCAGCTACCAAGCCACTGAAGCTGCGCAAAGCTCCCGATGTGCCCACAGCCAAGCCCAGGGACAGGGACCGGGAGAGGGCATCGATTAGTCCGGCAGTAGTCGTGACTGTCAATCGTCACAAATCGATGAGTGTGGGTACGGCGAGCGCACACTCCACTCCCCTCAAGGATACTCGCCTAAGCCTTGGCAAGGTGGATTTCGAGAGAGCTGGCCTCGGGCTGCAGGCCACATCCCAGCCGCTGCCCAGGCCGCGCAAGATCGTTCAGTTGCCAGTGGCTACGCTGGATGTGGAGGATGTGCCAGCGTTTGTACCGCCACCGTCGTCTACGCCAGCTCATAGTATCTTTCGGCGATCGAAAACCACTTTGGATACCTTTCAGACGGCCACAACAGCCTCCAACAGTGGGGGATTCCTCGGTGGCCGGACCGTGGAGATCAAGAACAATTTGAAGAATGCCGCGGAGCGTCTCTTCTCGGAGATCATCGTTAACCAGAGTCAAAAGCAAAGCGTGGCCGATACAACGATCATAACCAAACACGAGCGTGCTATACAACATCAAGCGGTGCTACAGCAGAACCAGACCTCCCAGACCGTCAAGGCACCACAGACACCACAGACACCACAGACACCCCAGACAAACTGCATGCGCATCAACGTCAATGGAAACTACGACAAGATCCTGGTCAACAGTCGCTCGAACACGAACACTGTCAAGAGTTCGATTAGCGTGGGGAATACTCCTGAGAAGAAGCAGGCCTTCCACGAGCTGCTCATTTCCGAGTTGGCTGCTATGCGCAATAAATCCTGCTCTCTGGAGCAGCTTCCCACTAAGTCTTTGTCATTGGGGCCTGTGGGCACACCCACACCCACACCAACAACAACATCTACACCCAGGAAAGTGATATCACGTCATCGCTACAACTCCATTGATGATGCCGATGATGCAGAGGACGTAGATGCAGACAATGTAGAGGATGCAGACAGTGACGGGGATGAAGAGCACACACTTACCACCTATTCGGCCAACAAATTGGGCAAGGAAAACGGCGAGATCGAGGCTGAGGGTTCATCTTCAGGAAGGAAGCGTTGCCCCTCGGGCTGCTCCTCAGACTCGTCACCGTATGGGACAGAGCGGTCGCAACGTATCCGTACCTCAGACTGGATTGAGGTGGGCGACAATGGCACACAGGTCACGCTAACCAGTTGCCACATTAGCCTCGAGGACTCTGGCATGGAGGATGAAGAGCGGCTCGACGATATGTCCTCATCGGGCGTTGGAGATAGCTGGGATAGCGTCAAGGAAGCAGAGAGCGAAAAGCGTTCTCGCAGCGTAAAACGGTGAGTCACAAGATCAATTGAATTCTAATTAATTGGCTCGGGGAGTCTTACAGATAAATTAAATTTAATTATTCAGAATCTGAGTCAGTCAGTTCTTAAGGGAACTTCTCGTCTGGTAATAAAGATGCAGTTCTTATAACCCATTTTTTCCGGATTCGCTAATGAACTGCCGCAGTGCAGTGTTTTCCCTGAGTTTCACTAGGCTTTTACTACTGACACGCTTTTGCAAGTTCTCTATCTATCTACCTATCTATCTAACTGCTCTCTGTGTGCATTCCACGAAAGCTTTGAGCACTTCCATATTCGTATCGTATCTCTTGGCCCATTGTTTTTTTGGCTCTCATCTCTCGCAAATGGCTGCCAGAGTGAGATCTCGATGTGAGCTGGAGTAGAGGTTTGTTTTACCTTAATTTGTGTGTGGTGTGTGGTGCTGACATCATTTTGAATGTACTTTGTTGCATGTTGCAAATTGTATGTTGCATGTGTGAGCACTGCGCTTCATTGCAGTTGCAACAGCAACAGCAGCAGCAGCAGCACACTTTGCAATATTGCCAACTAATACTACCTAAGCTCTATATTTTGTAGGTATATTTGTATGCGTATATTTTCTCGTAAATATTTTAAAAGCAGAATTGAACAACAAAAAACCCGTTTTCAGTTGAGTTGTCGCTCTTTTGATATTCAAAGTATTTGTATTTTAGCTGCGTATACATTCATTACACTACATATATATGTACATATGTACATATGTATGTATGTATGTATGTTTGTTTGTACAATATTTACATATAATTATATATATTGTATGAACCCATGTACGTACGTATTCATACGGCAGTACAGTACGTGTTTGCGGTGCGGTGAACAATAATGATTATCGTGACTCACATTGCTTGGCATTTGCGCGATCGCACATCGCACACACGACCAATTTACGAGGGTATATCGTATCGTTCGTTTCGTATCGTATCGTATCGTTCACACTGAAGTATGAATACTCGTACGTACACAACGGTGCATTTGCTTATTCACACGAATCACACTCCCATAAACTTGCCCAGAGAAGTTGCCATGGCATGGTATGCTCTCTGTGAGCTCTCTAGGGTGATGATTACTCAAAAGCTGACAATTCTTCGCTGTGGCTATAATTTGTTGTTTTCTTTAGAAAGTTGTGAAATATTCATTTGATATGATCTGCGAAATCTGCCATTGAAATATTCCATTTTGTTCTGTTCTCTTTGGAGAATCATACGTACATATCTATAACGACGTCTGACAATTTGTCTGATTAACACATATGTACACAGATTGTGGCAAATATATTCTGGAGTCATGGAGTTCTAGGGCGCTCCAATGCTGCTGCAGGGGAACTCCAGGCTATTGGCTTTCGACGATATCATTGAATTGAGATTAAATCACACAACAGTCGCGACAATCAACTCGATCCGACTCTCCGTTGCTCCATTGCTCCATTGCTCCATTGCGCCTCCGTTGCGCATTTTTTGATAAAAATGTATTTCTCTTTATCTGCACGGGTATATATATGTACATATGTATAGATGTATGTATAATTATGTAAATATTTATGTAGGCATATTTGAACATTCATATTTTTTATCGAGAAGTAATTTCACCTACTGGGAAATGCCAACGGTAAATTGCGTCTTTCGATTGAATGAAATAAGCTCTAACACACGTACTCTGTATGTGTATGTGTCTGTGTCTGTGCATGTGCATGTGCTTGTGTATGCATGCATATGGCCGAGCAGCGGACAACCGTTGAAACTTCGTCGCGCGAGCATTATAAAATAAATTCAATCGCAGCGAATGCAGAGCAATTGCAGCACCAATCCAACATGTTGCCGCTGCTGTTGTTGCTGTTGTTGCTGTTGTTGCTGTTGTTGCTGCTGCTAGGCAATGCTCATGCTCATGTATCCGAAGTGGTTGCCGCTTCAACTCCAATTTAATTGCATAACCAGTGCCGTTGTCAAGAATTGTTTACCATTTCCGCTTTTTCCGGTGCACCAGAGACAGAGAGTCTTTCTAAGAAATAACTCAGATTCGGGAGATCCCCCATTCAATGAATGATTTTCTTTGACAGGCGGCGAGTGTAGAATGATAGGAATGAGCTATAGCCACATTCGATTTGGTTTCGTGTTTACTGTAGAGCTTTGTGTGTGTTTATTTATTTATATAGGTCTCTAATGGAGATACTGTTGTTGTTATCGTTGATTTTTAAGTGCTTAAATATTCGGTAGCTCGACTCAAGGCTCTTCCGTGAATGGAACAGACTTAAAGAATGACTTTTGATACGTATGATCGGTTGAATACCAATCCTCTGCAGAGATATCTAATAGCACAAAGAACTTACTTGTAATCTTGCAGTAGGTATACGCAAAAGGAAAGGCACTGAAACAATGGTTCACAGCTATTTAGATACACCTTCAACTAAGGTTACAGCTGCGTCTTCTTCTGCGTCTTCGTCTGCGTCTTCGTCTGCGTCTTGGCCAGCCAGCCAGCCAGCAGTCGGGTATGTCTCTTTTGGCTGGTGGATCAGATGTTCCACTGCCACTCACTGCCAAAGACACAGACGTCAGGTTCTGTGCTGAGAGTGTGAGAACCGTTAAAGTAAGCATGGCCAAGTGACTCGGCAGCTGGCTCGTCGCGGCCCAGCTGAGCTTTTGACTCTCTCACAAGCGCAAGAGTGGATTTTTGGTGTGTTTCCATTCCTACATATTTTAAAATGATGCGACAGATATTTCAGAGTTCAACTACCTTGAGTTCTGGTTGTGTTAAAGCGAAAGACAAGTCGCAAAGGGTAGCACAGGGTAGTACACGTCGACTGTAGCAGAAAATACTTTCTAGACGAAGGAATAACCTCATTTGTCGTTTCTTTAGCTAACCAGGAGACGTCTCAGTGCTAATTTCAAAGTAAATACTGATTCCGTGAGAAATAAACCAAGGCAAAATATGCGGAAGAGTAGCCTGGAAGCGTAACTGGACCTGTAAGGCAACCTGTTGGATGTGGTTGTGGTTGTGGCTGTGCTTGTTGCACACAGGAGCGTAGGCTGGCCAACAAGCGGGCTTACATAAACCAAAAAAAAACAAAAGCGGATTTTGAATTTGTATACTATTATTTTTATTGAGAGACTCGGTCCGGCATTGGTACAGGCTCTTACACTGGCACTGGCACACACAGAGTCGCTCCCCTGGGAGTCACAAGATCGGAGTGGCAGTAACCGGAAGCAAATCAGCACTGGACTGGTGAAAAATGTTCACAAAATTCACAAAAATAATGTGCCTACTATAAAAATCTCCAAGTCGAGGAGTATTCAACTTTCATGCCTCGCAACGAACAGAATTGTTATGTACTCTTATTTGAAGCGACAAGAGCGTCGAATACGAGGTGTATGAACACTTTCTCTACAAGAAAGGTGCAAGGGGTCACTCCAAGATCCCCGCTCTTTCTGTGCTTCTTTGTATCTTAAGCTCCGTTCGGGGTCTGTCAAGTGTACGGACTCTGTATACGCTAAAGGACTGGAGAGAATGCATTGTTGTACGCACAAAATAAAACCTCAGCTATCATGGCCCATGGCTATCCGAACAGTTTCTTAGCCATCAATAGACCGCGATGAAGCCATGACGCGATGAAGCGGTGAACAAGTTGCATAAATTAAGGTGGCACAGCTCTGGGCAGGGCAGCCACTTGCTCGCAGCGTTCTACTAACCAGGCAGGAATCCAATCCAAAATAATCCGACAAATTTCGCTTTTCGTTGTGTGTTTAAAAGAGAAACCCGACCCAAGACTAATCGCGATGCCGTACAGCTCGGAGCTGGGTGAAAAAAACACACAAATTTTATTTGGGTAACTAAACCGAGCCGAGCCGAGCCGAGCCAGAGCTCCATTCGGGGCTTATTTGCATGAGATTGGTATTGGATTGGATTGGTTTATGTTGTATGTCTGTATATTTAGAAACTAGAAAACATACCAAAGCCAACGGAAATTTATGGTCTATGCAGTCATCAAATGCGGCCAGTTGTGGCTGGTCTGGTCTGGTCCGCTCGTTGGGCATTCGAATGAAAGCGAAAACGGTTCCATATGCGCCATTTCTTTCGTTCAGAGATCTAGGGAGTGGCAAGGGCCACTGCCACTTGGTTGGGCATCGGGCGTCGGGGATCGGAGATCGGGGATCTGCTGCACGTAGACTGCGACAAGTCGTGAGTACTGATGATGACAACAACGATGGAATGGAGATACTACGCGTACTTTTGTTCACCTTCTCACTTAATTTGTGCCGAATACGAGTCGCGTATACTGCACGAGGAGTAGTCTGGCGGAGGGGCTGCGGATACAATGGAAAATTATGCCTCATTAGAATGCGTGAGAAAGTTACAGTGAGAAACTTTGCTGGAACTTTATTGTGTCTTGTCTCCATTGAGTCTCTTCCAATTTTGAGCCGTTGGCATTAGTCTTTCTGCTGTGCTGTGCCGTGCCCTCATTAGCTGGTGTTTTAAGAAAGAAAGATATGAACATAGTATAAAAGCCAAAAGTGGTCATAGCTGCTATTTAAATCGAACTCCTCCACCATCTCCATAGCTCCATAGCTCCATAGCATGTTTGGCTAATAAGACTGAAGAATAAACCGAATACGCCTTTTTTTAAGCCTCAAGCGTATACATATTTACTTGCAGCCGGGTGCCGGGTGAAATTTCTGGGTCAAGTATTGGTATTATGATCACGTAGGTTGCTTGTCGAGAAATCGTCAGATTTCGCAGTGGCCCAAGTGGCTCTTTAGCTCTTTGGCCGCCGGTAATGGCATCCTGTACCGACCCATGCCAGTGCGTGGCATGCCCCGATTTGCCACCTGCGCGATGCTATGCGATTGTCTGCACTATTTTCGATTCGTTCAACGTCGCTGGCCGATAGGCGATAGTGCAATGGAACTGTAGCGTAGCTCTGCGATGCACAGCGGATGTCGCAGGCAATGCAGAGCACTTTTTCCTGGTTTATATTTTTAGAATGCGACATGCCACGCCACACGTCGCATGCCACGCTACGCCGCATGCCCCCAATTCGCTTTGGTCTCGCTTTGGGGCGGGCAAGGCTAAAGCATCCCAGTGGGAGGGGAGGAGGGGGACAAGTTGGGCAAATTGGGGTTCCACTCGACATATTCGAATATTTCTGAATGAGCGAAAACAAGGCGGCGCTGCGCTAGAATTTTATGAATACTGCCGCCTGTGCCTCTGGCTGTGGCTGTGTCTGTGTCGCCTGCCCTTTGGTCATGGTAAAGAGCTGCCAGATACAGATATATTATTTTGTGTCGTGCCATGTACATAGATACATATGTACATATGTAGTACAAGAGGAGCTACCTTTGTCAGCAGCCGAGCAGCGTGAGAGTGTTTTCTGTGTGACTCTAAATATATCCATCGATCTGCTGATGACAGCCGGTACACCCGGTACAGGGTGGTCGAACATCCATCATTCGAATCGAAATCCACGACTTTGAAGCTTTTATCGCCCATGAAGCACCTCCCCTCCTCTCTCATCCAGCTTTTAGAGTAGAGTCTTTCTTCTATTTGCGAATGCAAACCCTGTTCGCCAGTTTAATTTAATTATTAAATCAATTTACGCATTTCATACAATATATATTTTTATCTTTGTCTTGATGTCTAATTCTCGAATGGAATGGCTACATTGCATCTGTATTCCGTATTCTGTATTCCGTATTCTGTGAGCTCACAGATCTTTCTCTCTGCTCGTTTTTCTATCTCTTTATCTCTGATCTCTGTTGATATTCTTGCCTGTCTTTCTTCGTGTGCTCTCTTTGGGATTTGTTGGGATTGGGTGATTTGAACGTGGCCAAAAGCAGCCAGCGTTTGATTTTTAGTTGCACGCGAATTTCTGAGCGCTATCAAGCAAAACAGAACATAACTGAGCAGAACAGAACAGCGAAACTTACAGCGAATTAAAGAAACAATTCGAGTCTTTGTCTTCGCGCGAAACGGAACTAAAGGAACATCGATTATATGTTCATTTTTCCCATACTGTTTGTACAAATTTTTATTTGTGAGTACGGACTACCGACGAACCTTGACGAGAATATACATATATCGTAGTACATACTCGCATACGCTGCTAAAGTGTTCAGATTAACCAAATACTCGTGCTCGTACTCGTACTCGTACTCGCTCTCATCTGTAATAAAATAAAATATGTTTTGGTTCCGTGAAAGAACTATAAAGATTATTCGTGTCGTGTCAATTCAATTGTGATTGCTGCAGATTGCCTAACAAATGCTATTTTAACAGCCAAAGCCTGTAGAAATATGTATATAAATATAAGTTTATAAATAAACATATAAATATATGTATGTTTATTGTAGTGTTATTCATGTTTGTGCAAAGTAATATTCGCTGAGCTGACCTCTAGCCTTGGCGGGGGCATAAAAAGGGCTCCTTGGAAATTGCCTCGCAAAGATCATACTGTGTAATTGGTTTTCCATTCCAATACAGGAGTTCTATTCATTTGTTCGTTTGTTAACCTGCTTCTTGTTGTTCATTCGATTCATAGTCATCCACACAAATCATCCAAAGTATTCGTCCGCTTTTGGCTACGACCATTTACTGACTTGCTGAATATTTGCATAAATTAATTAAGATATTGAATATTGTATTGCATGTGGGTTGATAAACTTTGTTGAATGGCGAGTCAGCTGTGGATCGTAAATAAAGAGATCTCCTACGAGAGCCATCCGCTTTAGTGTCTAATGAACTACTGAACTAATTAAGACACAAACGCATTTGATTCACGGAATTTATGTTACACATTCAGTCAGAGTCTATTCTTATGGCTTAGTTGTTGCTTTTGCTTTGTTGAGATTATGATTGAAGGTAGTCATCCCTCTCACAGAGTATCCTAGCCCTAGCCATAAAGAGTGAGGTTTCACGTACTCGCTCTCCTCACCGCTAGCTCTGTCCCCCCTTCCCGTAGACACTGAGTACCGGGTTTTTTAGTTTCATGTTACCCCACTCGATTTCCCACCATAAATTGATACAACTTTAATGAGTATATGCCTTCTGTTTGTGGGTCGAAGACCCAGCATTCAATGCGTTTATTGGTAGCAATCGACCGCTAATCATGATTATATTGCCTTCTTAACTGTTTTATATTTCGTTGAGATGTGGTTACTGGTTTCTGATTTCTGGTCTCTGATTTGTCTGTTAAGTGGGTCAGATGCGATCGATGCTTGTTGCCGTGCCGCAGTTGCAGTTAAGAGCCTAAGCAAAACGCGTCTTGCATTGACAATGCTTGTCTCTCTGGCTGTTTGGCAGCTTGGCTGCTTGGCTTCTTGGCCTATGATGCATTTGGCTCTTTAAGAAATCTTTGAACTCGTTTGCGAGCGTTCTAAAAGCCATAAGTTGATGGCCTTCGTGGCTGGTTTGTTGCTTGCCTTATGGATATAAGCTTACCTTTACGTGAAATACCTTTATTCAGTCCTATGTACATACCATACCATACCATACCATACCATACCATACCATACCCTACATAGTTTCTATGTGCTAATATTACAAATTTAAATGTCATTGTTTGCTGCGTGTTTTCTGTCAGTGTTCTTTGCTGTTTATTGTGTTGCTGCTTCCTTTTCTGACAGCGATTCCCATTCGAAAAGTAAGAACTGTCGATATCCAGACGTAGTATTTATCCACAATGAACACATTGCAGCTAATGTCATAAGTCGTTTGAAGCGCACCTTAAGCGATCGAAAGTCAGCGAGAATGTCCGAAGACCTGGACGATTTGTTTCTGTCGCCCATACCGGCCCCCTCGGCAGCGGAGCTACAGCAGTGCATCTTGTTCGGGTTCCGGCGTCGCCTCTGTCCCACCCAAATAGTCGACGAGTGCCGCTGCGCCTTCGGGCCGTTCGCGCCGAGTGCTCAGTATGTGGCCCAGTGGTACCAGCGTTTCCAGGACGGCTTCTTCAATACGAACGAAGATGAGCACGAGGACGCGGATGCGGATGCACTCACACGTGGGTGTGGCCAAACGCCAACTACATGCAGCGACTATGACGATGACGAGGTTCCGGGCATACTGCCCCTTGTCTTGAATGATATCGGGCATTGCCATAGCCCTAACAGACCTGTAGATATCAATGCAGATGAGGATTTTTATAAGGATAACAATGATGATGATGATGATGATGATGATGGTGATGGGCATGTTATTGATTATTGGAAAGGTTATGGCTATTTGGGTGGCAAGCGAAGGTATAGTTTATCTAGGTCGATAGTCGGGTTGAACTTGCTCCGATCTCCCCGATCTGACGATCTCTCATTTCTTCTTTCTCTTCCCATTGCAGTGGAGTCTCCATCAGTGCGCTGCCACCCCTGCCGAAATCTCTTATTGGCTTCAACAAATTTCTCGGCTCCGATTCGGGTCTACTCCTCAGCGATGGCGAGGCAGTGGAGGCACCGCCGGCGGCCCCGGAGCGTCTCAACAACAACAACAACAGTACCAGTAGCAGCAGCGAGACGAGCCAAAAACATACGAATATAGATATCAATTTTGGCAGTCAACATAAGAGGGAAACAAATGATAATAACGACAATAAAATTGATAAATCGACGCCGACGGCAGCGCCTGTAGCAGCGACAGCAGCAGCGACAGCGACACTTGAAATCATAACTCCGTCAAATGTATGTGCAAACGGAAACTCGACCGTCACGACGACATCAGCATCCCCTCCAGCATCAGCAGCAAAAGAAAGCCCACATCTCAATGCCAGCACTTTGGATGACCAGATAGCGACGCTGCGAAAGGAAATGGTAAGTTCTTAAAGGTCAAATCAAACGGGTCAACAACAGATCCTTTCACCCTTATCCGGCTGAGGATCGGATCGGACAATAGCTATGAATATTCAAATCGAAAAAGTGAAACTACTCGGACGACAGAAACTACAGAAATTAAAACATCGGTCGGCTTCTGTCGTTCCGTTTCGTTCCGTTCCGTTCCTGTTGCAGGTTGATTTACTTATACATATTGTAGAAAAGAAAGTTATATTTTGACCCCGAAAAGAAAAGTTCAATCTTGGCTAGGGCACAGTCTTAAATAGTCCATCCACTTTAAATAAACGGCCAGGCCATAATATATGTATTAAAATCAGGCAGTGCAGACACAAAAGGAAAGGGAGCTGGAGCTATCAATTCATTCATGTCATAGTGGCAAAGAAATTATCTTCTTGGCATTTAGCAAAGAGAAACAGATACAGATACAGATACAGATACACAACCTTAAACATTTCCAGAGGGCTGCCTGACATTTTGCCAAATTTCGATTTGCGATTGCAAACAATTGCTCAAAGTTTAAAATACAGGCGCACCATTTACGAATAGGATTCAGTTCAGTGCTGAGGCAGAGACTGAGACTGGGCTGAGTAAATGGGTTGGACGATTCAAAGTAAATGTCAATTCTGCCGAGGCCCTAGAAAAATAGGTCGGGACTTACTCGTAGCAAAGACTATACAATAGCTGGGTCATAGCATAAAGGATAGCATAAGGAGAACTGATAGACCAGCTTTTTAGTCCCTCATGCAGCATCTTGGTATTGTACAGTCTTTGCTCGTAGTCAGAATCGATGGGAGAATAATATTATACGAAAATCGTATTATCAGGAATTTTAATCGCTTTTTACAGCCGGATCTTGGATCGGTTAAGCCCAAATGTCAGTTGTTAATGTCACGCACAAAGTTGGTCATACGATCTGTTGAACCTGTGATCGGATGCTAACATGTTTGGGGACCAGTTTGGGCCAGGTTTCACCAAGTTTTAGTGATGTAGTCTGATGTAGTGATATCATGATTCGCAAGTCATCAATTGAATAACTTAAGACAATTGCAAATTGTGTATGTTTTCTGCAATCGAGCTGGGTTCTGGGCGATTCAATTGTCGTATATATGTATATCCGAAGTACTTATGGCTATATATGTATATTATTGGCTGAACCTTTCACATTTTATGCTCGCCACCAGAGGCATGTTTTTCTATACATATATAATATACATATATGTACATTTATAAGAACCTGTTTAAAACTGGCTCAGGCTCAAGCCAGGCGTAGGTGTAAATAGTCTTTAGTCTGCCTCGCGTTGGGAGTCGTTTTCTGTCTGTATTCGAATTTTAAACTTCTGGAAAAAATAGTCTGTTTTCGTGCTGCTCCGATTTAAACGTCAATTTTGGTGGGAACAATCGGAAATAAACGAGAAAAAACGTGAAGCTTAAACCCAAATGCAATGCAATTTGCATGTCAGCTCTTAGCTCAGGTTGTGCAATATTGTTTGAGACTTGGGTTTGGCATTCGGCTTTTAGGAGCGGGGCAGGAGGCAGGGGCAGGGCCTCCTCCTCAGGTATAAATTGATAATTTGTTGTAACTTTCATTAGCAATTTTGTGGCATAATTATGTTACAGTAAGTTGATACGTGTCTTCCATCAATTACTTTATATTTTTGTTTCCATTAGGCCTTTCTTTTTCTGCTCTGTCTCTTGCTGTTGTTGTTGTTGTTTCAAATACCAAAAGATACCGCCGCTGGCAACACCAACGCGCAAGCCCAATGACACTTTAATTGGTCATTGTATTTACCCAACGCCAACCATTTGGCCAACCATTTGTTGCAGTTGTTGTTGCTCAGCCGTTTTAATTTATTCGTTGCCACAATAACGATAGCGAGGCCTTGCTTTGGCTTTAACTACTTTTCGTTCGGTTTATCTGCTATGAGTGCGGGTACTCCTTGAAAAAGGCATACCGCGACCCCCGTTTGAGAGGGAATTGTACAGGAGGAATCATTATCCTCTCATTCTACTTATGGCTAGTAACGTTTTTGATAGAGATAGAGATAGGGTATTTACTTGCTAGTGCAGCCACGAGATATATGTATAACTACATAGTGTTTTTCAGTTTTGCAAATGTTGCGGTCGGTTGATTAACGATTCAAGCTCTCTGATCGGCCGGTCGGTCGGTCGTTCGGTGGGTGTGTTTGTGGGTATGAGTAGAGGTATGGGTATGGGTATGGGTAAGGGTATGGTGTGTTTTGCAATTAAGCTTTGTGTTAGCTTTTGCTTTCGAGTGCCGAGCCGATTCAAGAGTCAAACAGCTGCTTAGTCAACTTATGATACCACTGCGGTACTACTCGTATGTTTTGGCCGACTTCCATCGCCATTTGACTCTGTAGAGCCGCTTTTACTTATTGTAATTGCAAAAACTGAAAGTAAACGAATGCTGAAGGTCAGTGAGGCAGCAAAGATTATTAGATCAGGTTTCAAAAAATGCCAAGGATGAATTATTGTTATACTCGCACTGTACTCCAAGTGAACAGAAATTCAGAATAGTTATCCATAGATATCAAAAGAATGTAATCTAGTTTCACAAGGTTTAAGGTCAGTATGTATGAACATCTGTCTATGTATAGGAAACACCAACAGCAGAACTCCCCATAGAAATACATTCAATGTCTTGATTGGCAAGTAAAATTACGCTGAATTGTTACCGCCACAATCACCCATCAGCCATCACCCATCACCCATCGCCATCTCCGTCACCATCTCTAATGTGTGCTCGTACAACGATGAAAATGAAGTAATAAACTTTGGTTAATGCAATCCGACGAACGCATCAAAGAGAAATAAAAAGCACAAAGCCACAATGGGAGAGAGAAAACAGGAGTAACACTAATCAGCGCATGCGCAGCGCAGCCATTAAGCGCCGAAGCAAGCAAGCAAGAAAGCAAGAAAAGCAGAAAAGCAAGCAGTAAACCGAGTCAGCTTCAGATTCAGCTTCAGCTAATTTATGTTGTTTTTGTTTTATTGTCTTTCTGCGGCTCTGGTTGTTGCCTGTTGCCAGATGCCTTGGTTATGCCTTGGTTATGGCTATAAATTAAATTTATGAACGCAAAAAACAGCGGCAGCGGCAACGAGGAACAGAGCCACATTAACTAAAGCCAAAGATCCATCCGACGCATCCGACGGGGCAGTTTGTGAGAAGAAATGCATCAATGCATGAAATGAGTTTTTATGGCTTACATAAAATGGCCTTGAACGCCCCTCCGCCCCGTATTCTTTCTATCTTTCTATCTTTCCATCTTCCCATCTTCCCGTCAAGAGAGCTGAGCTGTGCTTTGGCAACCTATCAAAATGTATCTTGGTTAGCTAAGTCGCGGTGGTTCCACTTGTTTCACTTTATTTGGCCAGATCCCCAAGAATGGAAGCCACTGGTCGTCACTGGTCGTCGGTGGTCGTCACTGGTGTGGAACATCAAATGGTATGGTTCTGTGTGCCGTGTGCTGTAAGCTGTAACCGATGTGATGCGTGTAATACGCAGTTGGATAATTTGCGTAGCTCAAGCTCCAGTATGCTTGCTCAAGAGTTTACTGAACCCTGATTCACTGGGACGGTCTTGCGACCAAAGTGGTGAAATTTGTGAGTGGAGTGGAAACAACAGCACCGCTAATGGCATCCACCGTACTTGGTTAAGGTTAAGGTTAGTTCTAATAACGTACCTAATCGGGATCGTACCAGACTCCCTGTGAGACTTTTTTACGATCTTTACGATCAACTCCATTATTATTTATGTTTTTTAATTAGTTCCATTTGACCTAAATCCAAATGCACATATATACATACATACATAAGTATTGTAGATGACATAAGCAAAGACCATAACCATAAACGTATCCAGGAAACAAGTTAATTCAATCTTTCCGCAATCGGAGGTAGTCATTTTTGGACACTTAACGTGTTCACATTTATCGCGTTTGCTTTTCGCTTTTCGTTAGCGTTGGAGTTGGAGTTAGAGTCAGTGTCAGGAGAAGAAACTAAAACACAGTTGTTTTTATGTCTATTTACGCTACAATAATCTCTGAGAGTACGAGTAGTCAGGGCTAAGTTGAACACCCCCAAATAATTGTGTAAAAATGCTTCAGACTGTAACACATTCAGCGCCAAGGCGTGCCTATAAATCAGCTTTTAATCGTCTTTGAAATCAGCTCCATCTGCAATCGGTAATCTGTAATCGGTAATCAGTGATTACCAAGCAAATTAACATTCACTTTTGCAGTTTTATAGTTTAAAATCAAAACAGAGGCGGCTTTTTATGTGCTCAGGAATTGCAAGTGAAAGTTCAACTATGGCTCTAGTACTGCGGCGACAAGCCTAGATATCAGACCAGACCCACACCACAAAATACTTACAGTTGCACAAAAATTATCCATATTTTATCCTCTCAAGAAACCCAGCTTCTGCGTCCAGTATCTCGACTCTCTCAGAATGTTTTTCACGTTCGCTTGGAATGGCATGTTTTCTTAGCTTATCATCCACTTTGTCTGTTTGCCAAAAAAGCATTACATCATTTCGTATTGCAAATGCAATGGAGAAGCAAACCTGTCCGAACCACTGACTTATTTATAGCCCGGCTCAGTGTTTGACTACCGCCAACGATACGACAGGTTTTCCATCTGATGCCGGCTGATGCGTCTCTAAATTGCGGCAGAAGGAAAAGCTTGCTTTCGATTCCACGATTCCTGGCACATCCCTTGCATATCGCAGCTGTGTCGCAGGAGGACATATCAAAATGATCCTTATATGTACATATGTACACGGTAGGCATATGAGGTATGAGGCTAACGAAGTCTCGTTCCAAGCAGACAAACAAATATAGCATATATTGTTCCATTTGTATCATATATAGTTCATTTACTGATGGCCCAGGCTCTTCCGGGTTGCTCCGCTAATTGGAAAAGGTCATCCATCACAGCACAAATGTTTAATGTCCAATTCAGTAGCTGGCTTCCTGCCTTCCAAATCTTCAAAAGTCTAAAGATAGAACAGAATCTTGCAGTTGCAGTTGCAGTTGCAGTGCATCGCTGGGGCAGAGACAGGGACACGGACAGTGGCAGGGGCAGCCTTGTCTGGCGTTCGCTGCGTTCATTGCCATTTATTATTGCTGCCATCCATGAAATACTTTTACGGCTTCGCTTCGGCTTCTGTCCCTGTAAAAAAGAGGCACACACACCCGTACCCCCAATATAACCACTGGAAGCATCTGCAAGCGATTTTAGCCCAATGAGCTTAGCGTTAATTAAGTTTTCAACATTATCGATTTTCGATTTTGTTTTATGGCACTTAAAGCGTCAAACGTTGGGCGTTGCACATTTGCAGGTGCATTCCGTGTAATTAACAATACACCAGTATGGATGGTATGGCGACTTTTATCTCTTTCAATGTAGAGGACCTCTGAGTGCTGATTACTTACTGCTTCTGCTACATATGGTAAATATTTCTGCATGTGATATGGGATTATTACCACACGAAGCCACAAAACTCTAACTTGGATGGGTCTTCTGCAGTGTTGATTCTGTGACAGATTCTGGAGCTATTCTTGCGAAGTTATTCGTGTTCAGTCAGTTATTGCGTGTGAAGTGTGTCAGCTTCTGGAGCTACAGTAATGCCTCAATTGTAGCACACCGCCCACGCAAATTCTAAACCTTTCTTTCTGCACTCGCGGCGGGTTACGGGTGACGTCTGAGGCGCATGCAAATTAATCGCAAATTAACATACATTTGTACTCGTGCGAGGTTATGCGTGGGAAGTCGATCTAAATGGAATTGTGTTAATAGCATTAGCCTGGCCTGACCTGACCACAAGCTACAGATGCAGCCACAAGTTCTACTAGGTCAAAGCATTGTAGCTATTTGATAATTGCTGAAATTGTATAGCATTCCAAGGTTGAAAAGTTAACTCTTTCTTAATACACGAGTATATATGTAATCAAACGTTGGTATCAAATATGGTATCAAACGTTTGATCTGCGCTCGCTACCTCTGAAAGCGAATACATTAGCATCCATTCCAGTGGGAGCTGTGATCTGGGAGCTGCGATCTGGGATCGGGGGGCAGGTTGGGGTTGCATTTGGAGTTGGAGTTGGGGTGATGCGAAGCGAAGGCTTGAGCGGATTTGGTTAATTCCACGATACGCGGCAACGTTGAACGACTGGGGCTGAAAGTTGTGCTGCTTTTCCTTTTGAGCGCGATATTATGCCGCGATATTAATTGACAAATGAGATTTTTCCTTCCTACTCGACAGCGGAACAGCGACAGGGGAACTTTCATTTTGACCACAAGCCACAATCCACAAGCCACAAGCTACCAGCGTCTTGCCAGCTCAACTCAGCTCAAACGAAAAATACAGGCCAAGGCTGCATTCATACGCAAATCAAGAGACGGATGGTAGGAGGTGGCGTTTGGAGGCATCCAGCGGCATCGTCTCCAGCTGTCCGTTTGCCAACATTACTCGTAACTGTCTTGCCGCCTTTTGCAGTGTGTCTGTCTGATGGGTGCTTTATCTAGCGAAGAGACAGGATAGGTCAAACTGCCCCTCAGTCCCCGTTTCCTGTCCATTTCCATCTCCATCCGATTACTCCTGACAGGTCGGCAAAAAGATTGATAGATCCTGGCAAATGTGTTTGCAAAATAAGGTTTACTCTAACCACAATAAAGGCTAATAATACATAACTATGGATAAGATGGCAGCCATCTTTTATTGTAATTTTGTATTTAGTTGCTAATAAGGTTAAACTTTTGTTGCTTTCTTCTAGAACGGACTGCGTCAATTGGATCTCTCGTTAATGTCACAACTGTGGGTGCTGAACGAGTCTATACAAGAGTTTCGCGCCATGATCGAGGAGCAAGAGAACGAAGATGAGGACGAGGAGGAGGGTATGGGATTGGGTGCTAATGATTTGGATGTCCAGAGACATTCGCCAACGCCTTCATCGTACGAATCAGTTAGCTCTGAGGGCGGTGGAGATGTTGCCTCAGATGTTGTGCTGCAGACAAAGGCAAAGTGCCTTGGCACCATACCAAAGGTCATAACCACACAGCCGAAAATTATTAGGGAGCTGATCTCACAACAGCACCAAGAGCAGCCTGATGCGAAGCAAAAGCCAGTGCCCAGAATGCGGAGCGCACCACCTCCGCCCCCACATTCTGCCCTAGCCCTAGCCACATCCACATCTACATCCAGCATTGCGGCAACGACAGAGCGAAAACCGACTGCGCCATCACGACCCACATGATGTTACCTCACAGACTTCCTCGCCGGAGTCAGGATGGTCATGTGCACGTCATCCTTCTGTAGCGCTGGATCATCCTTTGGACTGGGTGTGGCAAGTTTGTCGGACCAGAAACATTGATTGGGGGGTGGCTGTTTTATGCGTAGTTATATGCCCTGTAATTGACGAGATAACTGATCATACGTTCATACGCAGTATTTCTTGAAATCTCGTTGAAAGTCCTATAAATATTTTCGAAACCGACAAAAACAGCTTTTAAGTGATTTCAAGGCAATACAAAAATAAGGCATAACATATTTACTTACCTCAATACGAGTATAATCAATAAAATCCAACCAGCCCAACCTAATCTAATCTAATCGGTAGAATCTTTAAGGCCAAACTATAGGCTCTCGTGTGGTTAGGTGGGAGGCCTTTGTGATCTTCAGTTGTAAGTCTATTGTAAATCGTTTCGTATGTAAGCCTCCGGGTTCAGGCATAGCGGGTTCAACGTTTAATTCGATTATAATTGTAGTCCTTAAGACGAGCTTAGCTGTCAACAAAATCATCTCTCTAATTTTATTTGTGTTGCGGCTCATTTCCCTCCTGCATTTGATATATGTAACATATATATATATATATACATATATATATATATATATATGTATGTAACATTTGTACATATGAATTTCTACGGCTTACTGCAAAGAATGTAATACATCCTATATAAAGAAAAAATAAACCATCAAAGCAAAACAAATGTTTCCGCCTGTTTCTTTCACACCAGGCTTACTCCATCCAAGCCCAGCTGAATGCACGGAAAATCATAGCTGACAACGTTGCTGCTATCATAGCTGGAATAGAAGGTCGGGCAAGCCTGGATTCCAGACCCAGACAGCCCAGCCATCTTTATGTTCAGCTTGAGGCACATGTCCAGGGGCGTTACTACCGAGAGCACTGGCAGGCAGAATGTGGGTGGTGACGTAGTGCTGATGGTGAACTTTGTCATCGAATTTCCATCCATGGTGACATCTACATCTACTGACCCACTTAGTACGCTAATTTTGAATGTCAGGCACACTGCAATTGAGCAATTGAAGGAATTATAGAACGTACTGTACTACTGTTTTGGTGTTTTGTTCTCCAACATACGAGTCTTGGTTGTATTGACAGCGTTCACTACAACGCTTTGGCAACAGCTGCAGGACAATGACAGCGAGCACGTGCATACTTGCGCCTGCGACGGTATGGTGATCAATCCCAGATTTGTTCCACTGGATGTAGCGGCATCAGCCGCTGTGATGACTGCTATACCGTGAACGCTGACAAGGGTTCCCAGGACCAAGATCAGAACTGAACTTGGATTTAACATGGTTTTACCGCTTTGGTACGAGGAGGAGAACTGGTCACAAATCTTTTTATCGAGCGGTTTTTGTAAACGAAATAAATTCCCATTGCAATAAGCTTTAATGCAAAATGATTTAGTTTTTGCGTACTTCAATTGATTTTGTAAAGGGTCATTTAATCTTTCGCAGATTTAATGCTGGGTTCAAAGTCAAGCGCACACTGCTAAAAATTTGGTAATGAAAACTAGTCCAGTAGTCAGTAGGGCCCGAGCGAGGACATCATAGGAGCAAAGAGGGACCTGACGTGGTTGTACTTGCCACATAACTTTTCAACTGGTTGGGTTGTTTGTAGAAATATTCTTCCAGATCAGAATATATCAAATGACCATTTTGTACGTTTGAATTACAAAATTGTGGCGGTTCCAGCCAATCGTGGTCCGGCAACGACGCATCGTCGGAAGCCGTTGCTGGTTCCGTGAGCTATCGAGGACTAGTAGTTCGGTTCGTGGTTCAACAAAATATTGACGGATGTATAGACATTTGAAATTTGCGCCTACAGAGATGCTTTGAACCAAACAGAGCTGCCACATCGCAACTGTATGACAGCCCTGGTTATGATATCGGCTTGCAATCTGACAAAGGCTCGCCGCCATACATGTTGGGTGTTGCGGAACAGCAGTGCTGCGATTCAAAATCTCGGCCAAAAAGACACAGATCGGCTAAAGAGTATATCTTCCTTCATAGAGAACCGAGTCGTATCCCCCCGCCAGACGGAGTCCTAACCAAGCGTTAGCGAGGCGCATTCGAGACAGACCGAGTCGTATCCCACTCCTTGCAAGATCCAAACCTAACATGCTATCGTCATCCTTCGACCTGGACATTGACAACAAGGACTTTGACTATGGCAACCAAGGGAGGAAGGAGCTACGCGAGATATTAGACTCTAGATAGATCTCGTTGTTGTTAGGTTGAGGGTTATACACGCCTATACGTTTAGATGGTAAATATAAATGATTTCCTTGATTTTTCCTGATTTTTTTCCTTATCTTTGGCTATCGGGCGAGTCCTGCCAATCGACTGTCATAGGAAAAAAGGACATCCATTTTTTCACGATTTTCGCAAAAAATCATGATGTAACCATCATTAAATTTGCCAAAAATCGGCCTCATTTTCGTAGTCGAGATTTTGATGCCCATCGACAGTCTGGATCCCCACGATCCTGCGAGAGTGGGTCCTTCGCCGATCGGCCTGTAGATAGCCGAGATATAGCCTTCGGAAGATTTGCATTTGCACAACAGTAAAATACTGGTTTCTTCTGTATGCTATATCTCTGGCATACTGCAGCCGATCGGGGTGCGGCATGACTTTCCGTGATCGGGAGAGTCCTGCCAGTCGACTGTCATAGGAAAAAAGGACATCCATTTTTTCACGATCTGCGCAAAAAATCATGATGTAACCATCATTAAATTTGCCAAAAGTCAGCCTCATTTTCGTAGTCGAGATTTTGATGCCCATCGACAGTCTGGATCCTCACGATCCTGCGAAAGTGGGTCCTTCGCCGATCGGCCCATAGTTAGCCGAGATATAGCCTTCGGAAGATTTGCATTTGCACATCAGTAAAATACTGGTTTCTTCTGTATGCTTCATCTCTGGTACACTGCAGCCGATCGGGGTGCGGCATGACTTTCCGTGATCGGGCGAGTCCTGCCAGTCGACTGTCATAGGAAAAAAGGACATCCATTTTTTCACGATCTTCGCAAAAAATCATGATGTAACCATCATTAAATTTGCCAAAAATCGGCCTCATTTTCGTAGTCGATATTTTGATGCCCATCGACAGGCTAGATCCCCACGATCCTGCGAAAGTGGGTCCTTCGCCGATCGGCCCATAGTTAGCCGAGATATAGCCTTCGGAAGATTTGCATTTGCACAACAGTAAAATACTGGTTTCTTCTGTATGCTATATCTTTGGCATACTGCAGCCGATCGGGGTGCGGCATGACTTTCCGTGATCGGGCGAGTCCTGCCAGTCGACTGTCATAGGAAAAAAGGACATCCATTTTTTCACGATCTTCGCAAAAAATCATGATGTAACCATCATTAAATTTGCCAAAAATCGGCCTCATTTTCGTAGTCGAGATTTTGATGCCCATCGACAGTCTGGATCCCCACGATCCTGCGAGAGTGGGTCCTTCGCCGATCGGCCTGTAGATAGCCGAGATATAGCCTTCGGAAGATTTGCATTTGCACAACAGTAAAATACTGGTTTCTTCTGTATGCTATATCTCTGGCATACTGCAGCCGATCGGGGTGCGGCATGACTTTCCGTGATCGGGAGAGTCCTGCCAGTCGACTGTCATAGGAAAAAAGGACATCCATTTTTTCACGATCTGCGCAAAAAATCATGATGTAACCATCATTAAATTTGCCAAAAGTCAGCCTCATTTTCGTAGTCGAGATTTTGATGCCCATCGACAGTCTGGATCCTCACGATCCTGCGAAAGTGGGTCCTTCGCCGATCGGCCCATAGTTAGCCGAGATATAGCCTTCGGAAGATTTGCATTTGCACATCAGTAAAATACTGGTTTCTTCTGTATGCTTCATCTCTGGTACACTGCAGCCGATCTGGGCGTGGATTGCCACTTCGTGATCGGGCGAGTCCTGCCAGTCATAGGAAAAAAGGACATCCATTTTTTCACGATCTTCGCAAAAAATCATGATGTAACCATCATTAAATTTTCCAAAAATCGGCCTCATTTTCGTAGTCGATATTTTGATGCCCATCGACAGGCTAGATCCCCACGATCCTGCGAAAGTGGGTCCTTCGCCAATCGGCCCATAGTTAGCCGAGATATAGCCTTCGGAAGATTTGCATTTGCACAACAGTAAAATACTGGTTTCTTCTGTATGCTATATCTCTGGCATACTGCAGCCGATCGGGGTGCGGCATGACTTTCCGTGATCGGGTGAGTCCTGCCAGTCGACTGTCATAGGAAAAAAGGACATCCATTTTTTCACGATCTTCGCAAAAAATCATTTTCGTAGTCGAGATTTTGATGCCCATCGACAGTCTGGATCCCCACGATCCTGCGAAAGTGGGTCCTTCGCCGATCGGCCTGTAGATAGCCGAGATATAGCCTTCGGAAGATTTGCATTTGCACATCAGTAAAATACTGGTTTCTTCTGTATGCTATATCTCTGGCATAGTGCAGCCGATCGGGGTGCGGCATGACTTTCCGTGATCGGGAGAGTCCTGCCAGTCGACTGTCATAGGAAAAAAGGACATCCATTTTTTCACGATCATCGCAAAAAATCATGATGTAACTAACCATCATTAAATTTGCCAAAAGTCAGCCTCATTTTCGTAGGCGAGATTTTGATGCCCATCGACAGTCTGGATCCTCACGATCCTGTGAGAGTGGGTCCTTCGCCGATCGGCCCATAGTTAGCCGAGATATAGCCTTCGGAAGATTTGCATTTGCACATCAGTAAAATACTGGTTTCTTCTGTATGCTATATCTCTGGCATAGTGCAGCCGATCGGGGTGCGGCATGACTTTCCGTGATCGGGAGAGTCCTGCCAGTCGACTGTCATAGGAAAAAAGGACATCCATTTTTTCACGATCATCGCAAATCATTAAATTTGCCAAAAGTCAGCCTCATTTTCGTAGGCGAGATTTTGATGCCCATCGACAGTCTGGATCCTCACGATCCTGTGAGAGTGGGTCCTTCGCCGATCGGCCCATAGTTAGCCGAGATATAGCCTTCGGAAGATTTGCATTTGCACAACAGTAAAATACTGGTTTCTTCTGTATGCTATATCTCTGGCATACTGCAGCCGATCGGGGTGCGGCATGATTTTCCGTGATCGGGCGAGTCCTGCCAGTCGACTGTCATAGGAAAAAAGGACATCCATTTTTTCACGATCTTCGCAAAAAATCATGATGTAACCATCATTAAATTTGCCAAAAATCGGACTCATTTTCGTAGTCGAGATTTTGATGCCCATCAACAGTCTGGATCCTCACGATCCTGCGAGAGTGGGTCCTTCGCCGATCGGCCCATAGTTAGCCGAGATATAGCCTTCGGAAGATTTGCATTTGCACATCAGTAAAATACTGGTTTCTTCTGTATGCTATATCTCTGGTATACTGCAGCCGATCGGGATGCGGCAATTCTTTCCGTGATCGAGAGAGTCCTGCCAATCGACTGCCATCGGCAAAAAGATCATCCATTTTTCCAGATCAGCCGATCTGGGCGTGACGTGTCTTTTCGTGATCGGGCGAGTCTTGGTAGTCATTCATGCATTCAGTCATTCCTTAGAGATATCCGTGCAGGTCTCACAGCTGTTCGAAACTTAACTTAAGCCCAATCTGCCTGCCCATCTATTCTAGGATATCAGTACATACATCAAAAATATCAGTATACAGACAGTCGAAATCTCCGTGGGACCACCGACAAAGAGTACTCAATTCATTACATCTAACTTTATTTAGATCAAAACGGCGACTAGCTCTTGGCCAATGAGAGGGTGCTGGCCATGCTCACGCACTCGCTGGTGCCGCGACCCGCCTCCACGCGCTCCAAGGAGTCCACAGAGCGAGAGAGGTCCTCTTCCGGCCGAAGCTCTTGGTTTAGGGCGTGAGTGTTGTAACAGAGCACCAGACGGGTGTTGAGGCCCTCGAAGATGCTGACCACACTGGGCTTGAGGTTGAAGAAGATGATCTTCTGGCGGCGCAGTCGGAAGTCATCCACCATGGAGGAGATTACCTTGGCTGCAGTGAAGTCAGCGGCGTATATGTAGGTGCAGTCGATGACTACCGGCAGGGTGGACTTGCTGCCCGACTTGAGAACCATGTTGCGGACAAATTCCACAGAGGGGAAGATCAGACAGCGGTCGGGGGTGATCTTTACGAAGCGGATGCCCTGCTGCGTCTCGAGCTGCTCCAGCGTCACCTTGGGACGGGCCGCGTAGTACAGGATGAAGAGCAGATTCACCCCGATGGCAACCATGATGCCGATCTCCAGAGGCAGCACCAGGCAGGTGACGAAGGCCAGAATCCCAGGCACTAGATCGGAGCCTGCAAGGTTGAGAGGAATCATATGACAGGGGACTGGAGCAGGACTCGCAAAACTCACGCTTGCTGCGCCACATGGGCGTGACGACCTGGTACTGGACCTGGAAAATTACCGCCGAGATGATGATGGCGGCCAACACCGCCTTTGGAATGAAGGCAAAGTACTCGGTGAGGAAGTTGAGGGCCAGCACCACGATGATGCCGATGTACAGGTTGGACATGTTCGTGCGACAGCCGCTGGCGTTGTTTACAGCAGAGCGTGCCAGGCCGCCGTTGCAGCGATATCCGGAGAAGACGGAGGTAGCAATGTTGCCAACGCCACACGCGATCATCTCCTGGGTAATGTCGATCTGCTTTCCCTTGGCGAAAGCCTTGCACACGGACATCGTCTCGAGCAGGGCCATGATGGGCACAATCAGCAGGCCGTAGCCCAAGCTCTGCACCATCTCCAGAAAGTTCTGACCGGGCACGGGTGGGATGCCGGCAGTGGCATTGCCCGGCTGTGCTTCGATGGAAAAGGGCGGCAGCGAGGGTGTTGGCATGCCCTTCGGTATGTGGCCGGTGAGACGGAAGGGATTAGTTCCCTTGTCGTCCAGGTGCATGGTGATCAGCGTGAAGATGATGACGATCGTGGCATTGCGGGAGGTGGCCAAGAACTTGATCACTTGGTTGAAGACTTTCTGGAATCCGTTTCTGCGATTTTCGTCCTTGGGGCCAATTGCGATTCTGCCAAGGCTGCGCATCGCCAGCAGCAGGAAGAGACAGCCGAAGCCTAGGCACGTGTCTGCCACTCGGATGTTTTCAATGTCCTTAAACATGCTGATCCAGGTCTCCAGAAATGAGCCACCATCGCTCTTCACCCCCAGCATCGATCGCATCTGTGAGGTGGACACGATTAGGGCGACGGCGCTGGTAAATCCCGCACTAACCGGGCCCGACACAAACTCCACCAGGCAACCGAGTTTGAAGATAGCCATGAAGATCTCTATGATGCCCGTGAGGAAGGTCAGCAGCACGGAACGCTGCCAGGAGCCCTGCGCGAACTGGAAGGTCATGAGGGAAGCCACTGCCGTGCTGCCGATGGTACTGTCCTTGCAGGTGCCCAGCAGGACGTACACGAAGCAGCCCATGAAAGAGCCGTAGAGTCCATACTGGGAGGAAGATGTTTGTTAAGTCGGATGTGTAATGCCTGTGCCTTAAGAGAATGCAGGTTCTTCGGACTGATGCTTCTACCGCTATGTTCGATCATATAATTTTGATCTTCGAAGACAAACTCCCCCTGATACTGACGGACTGTTCGATCACACCCGAAGTTGCCAACCAACTCGACCCGTAATCTTCAAGTGGTCTGCGAACACCGATCGAACCGCCTCGAACCTAGGAACCCCGGAACTTGCTAACGAGCTCGGATAACAAACTTCTGATGATATCTTAATTGAGTAAAGAGTAGCCTTCTTTTTCCACTCACCTCTGGGGGTAGACCGACCACGCCCGAGTAGGCCAGACCTTGGGGAATGACCGTAAGCCCCACGGTGAAACCGGCGAGAAGGTCGCCGATGCAGTCGCGGGTGTTGTAGCGGGGCAGCCATGTGAGGATGGGCAGGCGCTTCTTCAGGGTCTTCTTACGGAAGATGCTGCGGACGTAGCGCGAACAGCAAGAGGCGGATGACTCATCCTGTTTGGAGGCCTGCAGCTGCTCGAGGCTCTTGGACTTGGAGGTGCGGTGGTCGGTGATCAGAATGAAGTCCGTGGACGAGCTATCGAACTGCGCCTCCAGGCTCTGGCTCACCTCCGCCTGCTTGCGGAACGTTACCTCGTTTTCCAGCGTGGACATTGTGGACTGGGCCTGTGATCTCGTATATGCGCACGGGCCAACTGATCTGATGGAGCCCCTTGGACATGCGGACTCAACCTGATGCTGCCCGGCTGCGTCACGCGCTCTTATCGCCGGAGGCTGTTTGCCCACCGACCGGCGCGTGCGTGTGCGGGAGCGGGATACAGGTTGTATCTTTCAGTTATCTCCACAGCGCATCCATAAACACGCCAAACTCTACACAGTAGCGATCTTGACAATGACCAGCCCCACTCCCAGTCCTAGCCCCAGCCCCAGCCCCCTTCCATTAGCCGCACAGTCCGCTCCGTACCTTTGTTTGCAGTGGAATTCTCGGGCTGTCCAACTGGCACAACTGTCCCCATTGATCTGAATTTTTCCATTAATCAACTGAGCGCCTCTGTGTGTTCTCCATATTGATCGGGTAAATGTTTGTCTTCACACTTGTTAATCTGTGATTAGAGTGATATGTTTTCTCGGGTAATAATCGAAAGTGAAGGGGTTACTGCGCGGTCGGTCGAAAGCTGTATTTCATCAGGCGTGTACATATAGTTTTCTGGAAAGAAATTGCAAGAGTAAAGTACTCTTCTTATCGGGAACGACTCTTAGATACGAACAGAACAGGAAGGAAGCACACATATGTACATATTTACAAGTATACCTGTCTGGGAAGCAGATCCAGAAATGGTTCCTAGAGGGAACCTTGTGGAAATCTTGTGAAATTAAATGAAAACTATTTCACTTAGGACTGCAGCAAGCTATCACAAACCAGCTGCAGCTGACTATTAGACTATTAGAAGAGCATTGCCACAGAAGACAATCAGATGGACTCCTCAAGACATCAGATCAACCAATAAATTTCGATCAGGAAGTAACACTAGTTTGGATTGTGCTTAATGCTTTCGTCAAGTGCATTTGTGATAGAGGTATCCACAAGGAGCACTTGAATCTACTTTCGACGCAGAATGGGGACCTTACTGCGCATTAAAAGGATTTGCAAATAATTTCAAACATTTGTATACGTACACATGTGGATATTTGAATCTACAGTAAGACTTTTTCCTATTTAAGACGACAAACAATCGGTACATATTTTTATATTTTTTTTTGTATTTAATTTTAATGTTTTTTTACATGATTTTTAAAAATTGTATTTTAAAAGCATTGCATTATGTCATATAAAGTACGATATATCATTACGTTATACAATCGTTTGTATTTCATTTGTATTGTAGTGTATGTTTTGTTTTGTGTGTTTAACCATAAGTTAAATTTATGTTTAAGCAAATTTCATAATTCAATAGCAGTAATTGTTTCAGAGACCATGGCTATATATGTATCATATATATATAGTAGTGTATATATGTAAGTATTATGTTTATGTGTGTGTGTGCACTGCATGCATCCATGAAGATACTCCTCAATCGTGCGACTAAAACTAAAAATCGTGAAGCATTACCCCGCAAATGGGTGGTAGTGCTGTATAAAAGGAGGACAGATTGTATAATAAAATAGAATAAAATATAGAAAATTATCTGCGCACAGGGCGTGTATGAGGCTGCAGCGTAAACGTCAAGAGCAATTGCTTAAGGAAAGAATTTCTTTAGAGTCCGCATTCCACTCGACTCCTGGCACCAGGCTCTCTCTCTTCCCTCTCCGTGTATTTGTGTGTGTGTGTGTATCTATGTGTGACATCAATATTCGCCCAACAAACGTAACAAAGAAATGATTATGCATAGGCATGTGAACCGAACACCAACAAACTCGAACCGAAATCAATCTGAAGAACGCAACAAACATTGAACGGGGATCGACAGGGCACAACCCCTCGTAAAAACGACAACAATTATGAGAACATTATGTTTAGACTATTGCATGATAGCATATATTGTGTGTATGTATGTGTAGGGTAGCATCTGAGTGTTCCAGTGTCCAGTGTCCAATGGATTACAGCTACCGCCTCCTACTGCCACATGCCAATGGTGTAGTTCCTGGTCAGGTGTCCCATGCGACGCTGACGTCCAACTGCAAAACACACGAATGATTCGATTAGTAGGGTGTTACATAGAGCTTCACTTGGCGACTGTTAGCAAAAGAGTGGTTAATTCTATGCTTAGGGATAGAAAGATACTTGGCACAAGACAGGGCATGACGCACAACAGTTTAGAACACCCCAGCGGCAGTGCTTATTTGCACAGACACACGTACATTTGCCGTTGTTGGCTTAAGGCTTACCTACCAGACGCTAATCAAATTTTGCGTCCCCATAAATATTTGCTAACCTAGTTGGGGTTTATTTTCGGCGCATCTCCGCGATAAAGTGTTAAAATTAACGCCACTCCAGTGCTGGGGTCACCGTTTCAGCATAGATGGTAGCTTATTTTTCTTAGATTTATCTTAGGGGATCGATTAATAGCTACTTCTAATGGCAACAGTTAGCAACTGAATTCATCTGCCCTGCCGCATAGTATTTCGATACAAGCGTTGCACATGCTTTACCATTAAAACCGGTATATCCTTGGTACTAGATGGAGTCCCAGCGCATACACTTAACTTGACTTGCATAGATGCTGCGATAGCTACGATAGCCCCTCTCACTACTCATATAATTGTACTTTCACAATCCTTACACAGCACTTAGGTTATCTTAGTTCTTAAAACGGAATCTATCAAATCAAAAGATACTTTACGTACTGCAGTGGCCACACATCATTCTTCGGTGTTAGTTCACAGCTGGTTGGCTGATTGGTCGGTTGGTTTGTTTCGGGGTTTGGGTTGTTTTGGTGGGGACTTTCAAATTGAACTTGGACTTGTGTGGCATTGTCCTTCGGTTCGGATGGGAGGCCAGTGTAGTTCTTTTTCTTGAAGCTGGTGGTGTGGTTCTTGTTGTACTTGTGCTTGGGTGGCTGTTTGTTTGTTTGTTTGTTGGTTGGTTGGTTAATCAGAATATGGTGGTAATCAGAAGCTGGACAAACAAAGACACACAACACACACACATAGAGATGGTTTTCTGCCTTTATTTCTGTTCTTGGTTTCATGTGGCATCGTGTTGCTGGTTGCTGGTTGGTTGGTTGCTTGGTTGCTGCTCTTTATGTTGTCTTTTTATTTACGCTGATTCAGGCGTTTCACGCGTACTGCAAACATAGAAAGAGAGAGGGAGGAGGTGCGTGGAGGTGGCGTGGTTGTGATTTGGTGGGGCACAAAGGAAGAGAAGAAACAAATACAGATTGGCATTAGTCAAGTGGTGGCAACAAAGAGTGAGATCAAGAAGGGATTCAACAATGTTAGTTCAAATGTCAAACAGTCAATCAATCAAACAATCATCAAAATCAATGGATCGAGCGGGTACAACATTCAAGTTTCAGTTTTAGTTCAGCGATACATAGTAGTGCCTCTCCAGAGCGAGACAGAGAGGATCGCAGATCGTTTAGTCTGGGTTTTCGCTGGAAGCTTATAGTTTAGTCTGGGAATTATTCGGGTTAGTCGTTTACTAGCTTGGGAGCTGCTGCTGCAACAACATCAAAGTACTTAGACAGAAGAAGGAGGGTACCAACTGTTCGCCGAAGGACACACGATGAGGCTGCTGCTGCTGCTGTTGCTGTTGCTGTTGCTGTTGCTGCTGCTGCTGCTGCTCCTGCTACTGTTAGTTGTTCTTATTGAATTATGAAATTATGTCAAACATTCTATTCTGTTCGCTAATTTGAGTATTTTAATTGTTAACGGGTTCGTCTCTTTGGTTCTGGTGATGGTGGGGGATTCACTTAGATCATACATCGCAGTTTAATTCCTATACGAAGAGAACATCATTAGAGAGGACTGCTCCGTGGATCGCTGCACTGCTGTCGGATATGTGGTTTGTGTTTAACATGCAGATGGTTGGGGGATCATGCAAAAATATGTGAAACTAAAGCGGAATCACCGGAATCATGCAACATAAACGATAGCGGCTTTTGGGGATGCTTGATGACTGTGATTTGTGGCAGTGAGTACAAACGGAAGGAAAGGCAATAGGTGTTTCTGTGGTTACTCTTATGATAAAGAAATGCCTATGATTAGTAACAAATTTGGCTTTTCCTTGCTTGGGCATATCCTAAAGTTCAGGTTTAGTTTACAGCCGTTCTTTAGCCTCCTGGGGTTATGCGAACATTCAACAAAATGCACTTTCAGGGGGGCTACGGCGGGCTATGGGTATTCCTAATGGATGGATCTGCAGAAGAAGCCATTCAGAGATGGATATAGGATGCTTGCTGTATTGGAGAGCAGCGGGGGGTTAGGGGCACTTGCAGTTGCGCTTTTGATTAGAGGAGCAGAGCAGAGTAGAGAGTAGAGAGAGCAATTCGTGTTCATAGATACCTGTGTTAAGCATTAGAGAAAATTATACACGTAACACGTACAAATGTGGATCGCCTAAACGATTTCTGCTGGGATTAGAAGAGGCCTCGACTCGACTCGACCTCGAACATATCTTCAAACATAGTATGTATTTTTAAGGTGGTACTCGTATATACTCGTACGTATAATGATATTTCACTTTCACTTTGGGTTTTATTTGCTTCGCTTCGCTTTTGTTTTCTTTTTGCTTAGTAAGAGTCTCTCTAGAATATATATGTACGCAGATATGGTTCGACTTGGACTTTATCCTTCCTTTTATATTTATATTATTTTATACACGTTTTTTCGTTGTTATTTTGGGGGGTTTCTTCTTCCTTTCTGTACTCTTCTTTCCTGTCCTTAATTTTCTTTCTTTCTTTCGTTATATTTAGATTACAAAACGCTTTAAAAATGGTTTAGGTTTAGTTTTAGTTTGATTTCTTTGGTTGATGCTGATCTCCTATTGAATTCTTGTCGATTTTCTATGCAGATTATTGAAAAATCTGAACTGCAGTCGCAACTCAAGATCTTTTCTTACTGTGAACAGAAAAAGAGAAACAGAAACAGAGGGGGAGAGAGAGAGGGAGAAACACATGAACAAATAAGGCTTAAACAGGACACAAAATATGGCTTGGACGAAAAGATAGATAGAGCGAGAGAGAATACGATTGCTGACTGATTTCTGTAATCTTCGGATTGAAGATGGGGGACGGGGGACTGGGGACTGGGTACTGGGTACTGGGGGATACATATAAAATATACAAGATAGATAGATACAAAATAGAGTGCTGTGCAGTAGTGTGGTGCGTGTGTCTGTGTGCATGGGTACGAATCGAGGCTGAGGCAGTGGCCGCTGCGATGAGTGGGGCGGCTGGCTGGCAGGGGTTAGTGGCACGAATCGTATGATCGAATGGGTCGTGGCTGGGATTATATACAAAGGACCAATCGATCGCTGGACGAAGCGACAACGAAGGCTAACAACGAAGGCTATCAACAGGAATCGATCGTAGTATTGTGTGTGTGTGGTATGTACATATTCTTGGTCTGCAAGTATCGGATCGGATCAGATCGGCACGGATCGTGTCCAGAGTGTGTGAGTGTGTTCGGTGGGGCAACATCAACGAGAACAACATCAAGGGTTAACCAATGAGGCGAGACACACAAGGGGATTGGGTCGAATGATTGTGTCTGTACATATTGCATATTATATGGATATTCTTGTGGTTTCTGTGGCTCTCCAGCATTCTGTGGTCTGTGTGCGGTGCTGCAGGGTGCTGCAGGGCTCACTCACGTGTGCGCTTGATAGACGCCCTCGTCGTCGTAGTTTGGCGTGACGGACCGACTGCCGGGCACCACCATGTTGTCCGGGTCGAATTCCGGATCGAAGGCATCGCCACCGCCGCCGCCGCGGATGACCATGTTGTCGGGATCGACCTCCACATCGTAGTCCGGCGGCGGTTGCGGCGATGGCGAGGGCGACGGCGTGGGCGTGGCCGAGACCGGATACTGGCTCTCGCGCTCGATCTCCATGTTGCCGGGCAATATCAGCTTCGGCAGCTGCGGCTTGAGCTTCTGGACGCGGAAGACTGCAGACGCGGCGGCAGTGGAGTGTTTTTTTTTTGGCGAGTGGGTTCACGGACGGGGGAATAGAGTTTGTCGCATTTTACAACAGATACAGAGATAATTACAGATAATTGGTTAATGGTCTTCGCTTTGGCAAACAATTGTTCAATCTAATGGTAATTACAAAGAGGGGGAGAGAGAACAAGGGGGAATAATACACAGAGGAGGAGTATGGATCCGATCCTCGATCGGAGGACAGATAGAGACTAGAGCTATACACGAGGTGCAGGCAGATATGTGTTAGCATGGAAATGGAAGTGGAAGAATGACATATTCCGACTCTTAAACGTACGACAATCGCCCGACTTAAATATGTACCATAAATCTTATGAGAGTAGGGCACCTGGCCGCAGGGTATCGATCTATCGATGGAGTGAACGATAACGAGGTGGAGAACGATAACGATAACGTGAAACGATAACGATAACGAGAACGAACGCAACGAAGGCTGGAGGCTGGATGAAACGTTGTGTGAGAATGGATTACGATGTTAACGACTGGAACGAGTGGAACGATGATGATTCTGATGGGGCGATGAGGCAGGCCAAAACAGTTTTACCTGGTTACCAACACTCCAAATAGAGAGATTTATATATAGAGAGTGAGAGAGAGAGAGTATGAGACAGAGAAGGGACAACGGCACAACATTGGAGGCGATTGGAGATGGCAGCCATGGGATGGACGGGTTACCAAGCTGTTGGCTCTCTTTTAGATTTCCTTCTCGTGGTCAGCCCTTCCTCCGGCTCCAGCCACTGCTGCTACGGCTGCTGCGGTCGACAACGATGATGATGATGATGCCTGGAGATTGCGCACCAGGCGACCTGATGGCGAGAGATGATCAGAACCGACTCTGGGATTAGTAGTGCTCCAGGTGCGGGCCGTGACGAACTGCTCGAAGGCAGCCAGGCTCTTGGCCTTCGATGGTGAGATGTCTTGGGCTTGGTCTTGATCTTGATGAGAGCTGGATGATGCTAGCGATGATTCGGATGCTGATGTGCAAGCTGTTGCAGTGATGGTGGCAGTGATGGTGTTGGACGCTAACGTACCTTGTTGCAATTCACCTAAACGCGCGAACGTGAAGCAACTCAATCAATAACTCAATACCTAATGTTTGAAGGGGTCGGTTTCGTGGGGAAGGGGGAGAGAATCGAGTCCTAGCGAGTGGAACCGCGACGACTGCAAGAACCAACGATGCCTGATGGTGCCTGCGGAATAGTCCTGCTGGGAGTTCCTGCTGCGGAATTCGTGGAATCCGCGCTGGCAGGGACTGGAACTTACTTCTGTCGATGTTGCGCTGGAGGTGAGCGGCCACGCGGTGGCGGGCATCGTTGAACTCCAGATGCAAGCCGAGTCGCAGCAGCGAGGGGTTCTTCTCCACCAGATCGGTGATCTCCATCTCGATCTTGTTGCCCAGCACCGCAGATCGCTGAGAGATCGAACAGAACATAAACAGGTTAAAGGAGGGACAGGAACAGGCCAAGAGAAAGAAACTGTTACCTGATTGGAGGCCCTAAACTCCTCGATGGTGTGGCACTTGAGCAGGGCTTGCACCAGCTTCACAATCACGGGCGGACTGATGAAGTTGGTCTCGACGTTTAATACTCTCAGGGTTTTGCTCTTCTCGATCGCCTCCGCGAGCAGGAGAGCTGTCTTGTCAGTCAGGCCGACGTTTGTCAGCGAGAGGACTTCCAGATGTTCGTTCTGAGGCAGTGCGGCGAAGAGTTGTTCGAGCTTCTCGTCCGAGATGTTCTGCAGGGAGCGAGAGAGAGAGAGAGAGAGAGACGGTTAGCCATCACAGTCCACAGGACAAAAGAGACAGAGCGTCTTTATGGTAAACCTTTATGTTGTTCAAGTTCAAGTCGACCAGCTTGGAGTCGTCGTCCTTGACGCGCTTGATCGACTCCTCCACATCGGTGGCGTTGGGCGGGTCCATGGGGAAGAGCTTCTGCTGCGTGGACTTTGTGATGCCGTCCCAGCCCATGCCCACGGGCTGGCCCTTGTTGAGCAGCGAGGCGTGGTACTGGTCCTGGTTCATCATCGAGTGGAAGCCCAGGATGGCGGCCAGATCGATGATCTCCTCCTGCGTGGCGTCGTTCAGCGCGTGCTCGTACTCGTCGCCCATGTCGATGGCGATCTGTTCCTCGGCCTCGATCTCGCGGGCATCCCTCGGCGGGGGCACCCACTTCTTGCCGCGCACCTTGCCCTGGACATACGGCTCGAACTCGGGCTCGTCGGGCGTCTCGATGGCCTGCTTGTTGATGTGCTCGATCAGCTGCTTGCGATTGAGCGGCCCGGTGGCATCCTTGCTGCACTCGTAGCTGCAGCGCTGGTCAGGCGGCAGGAAGTTGTCCTGAAACCAGAGAAGAGCAGACGGATGTCAGAAAGGGAACCAGCCATAGCCTCTCTAGAAGGATACTCACATCAGGATCCACTTCTTTGGCCAGTATGGTGATCTCTTCAGGCGAGAGCTGGGCCAGCAGGCTCTCCACATCCACATCATCGTACTCGCTCAGATCCTTGCCATACAGCTTGGCGGGCGTCGTGAGCGTGGTTGTCTTTGTGGTGGCTGAAGTCTGTGAAACGAGAGGAAAACGGTGAGAAAATTGACTCATTCTGATGATTGAAAGGGAAAAGAGGCTCCCAATCGTGGGCCCAATTTTGGTTCCCTTTTCCCTGGGGATTTCCCTTCTGGTTTTCACTTTTTCCCCCACTCTGCAACAGCAACAGCAGCGAAAGTTGGCTTCTGTTTCTGGTTTCCGCAGACTGGCAGTGGCAGGGGCAGTGGCGGAGGGGACGGACTTGGACTTTCGAGGTACTTTTCGCACATTTGTCTGTGGCTTCAGCTTGAGGCTCGCTGGCGGCGGCTGCGGGGCGCGTCGCTTCACCTTTGGCACCGGCCGCAGCTTGATCTTCTGGAACTCGGCCTCCATGGGTGTCTGTTCGTGTCGCTGTCTCCGCTGCTGGGAATAGCTGGGAATAGCTGGGAGGCGGAAGACCGCGAATCGATATGGAAAATTGCAAATCCAATTATGAATGCAGCGCGCGTGTTGCGGGGCGCGTTGGGGCTATATCTGCAGCTCTCTGTGGCTCTGTGGCTCTGCGGCTGTGGCTGGGACTGGGTCTCGGCACCGACTGACACACCAAAAGCAGCAGGCTGCCGAATTAAGGCGAGCCGCAACGCCATCAGACAGTACACAGCAGACAGAGTCGTGCAACGCTTGCTGCAATCGCTCAAGTCAGTCATTCAGTCAATGAGCCACGGAGGCATGGGGGCACGGAGGCACGGAGGCAAGGAGGCAAGAGCCGAGTCACTGAGCCACTGAGTTGCTCCAAGAGTTGGCAATGTAAATTAGGGGCTCATGCAGCAGGGCAGGGGAGAGGCAGCCGTGGCATGACTCTGCGGCGGTGTCTGTTTGCACTTCAACGACTTCCACTTCGTCGCAGGCGAAGGCGGAGGCGGACGCGGAGGCGGGGGCGGCGTCATGAAGGTGGTTGGGGGGTTCTCCAATTGATTGTGCAACACGGATTGCAGCAGATCTCAACATAAATTAGACCCAAATGCTCGTAAACTCAAAGAAGGTCACAAATTGCGGCCCAAACGGAAGTAAAAGCCACACACTGCTGATGGGTGGAAAAGCTGAAAGAAAGCAGGGCTAAAACGAACCAAAAGAAAACCCTATAATTTACATAAAACAATTGCAAGAAGGCAGAACAGAACAGAACAGAACAGTAGAGAAGAGAAGAGAACCCTCTTCCGCTGAGGTTTCTGGCAAGCAAAGCGTGACCCAAACAAAGACAGACCCACTCGGCCGAGGAGACTCTCTTGGCCACACGAAGCATTCAACATTTAAGCCGATTGGAAACCAGTTTCTGCTCTCGAGGGCAGAGTGCCAGAGCCAGAGCCGCAGCCATAGCCAGTGCCAGGATGAACAACCATTAAACTCGAGAAGCTTAAACTCCTCTCTGCCACAGCCAGCGCCATAGCCATCGTGTTGCCTGTTTACTTAACGCTTTTAACGTGTGCACGGGTGCACGGGTGCACGGGTGACGGGCGACGGGTGACGGGTGACGGGTGACGGGCGACGGGTGGTAACCGGTAACCGGTTTCGTAGGTACAGCTAACAGAAACAGCAGCAGCAGCAACAACAGCAGAATGCCGTGCCGTGCCGAACGAAGTAATAGCAAAACAAACGCCGCAAATGGAGCCACAGTTCGGAGGAGAAGTGGAGGAGCCTGTGTGCGGAGGGAGCACAACCAGAGATACATGTTGTATCTCTCAGATACGGCTAAATGCCAGCGATTGACCCACTTTTGAGTGCCGAAAGATGGAGGCAAGGGAAGGGAGCGCTACACTGCGATTATGTCAGCTTCTAATGCTCCAAGAGCCCCACGAACGATTCAATTCGAATGTTGACATTTCAATTGAGAATTGAGGACAGTGTCCACTCCACCGCGTGAACGAATACCCCAAGCAGAGTCACGTCACTCGCCTCCAACCCCCTTCCCACTCAATTTCAAGGCCCCCCTCGAGAGACTATAGCTATAGCCTCGCGTGAAAAAACTGTAAACTGTAGAATCGTAAAAAGTAATTGCAAAAATAATTGAGTTCACGGCACTCCAGAGACAGAGACACATCTCTCTCTACATCTCCAATCCGTGCCACTGCCGGAAAGCGGAGAGAGAGAGAGAGAAATGAGATGAGCAAATAATTTCTGAAACTGAAAAAGGGGAGGATACCCTTCATGGATGAGGAGGAGTAGGTGTTTCATGTGAGCTCAAGAGCATCTCAGAGATCTGTAAAGATATTCAACTACTACTTCTGCTATTTCCTTTGGGAGGAGTTGGTTAATATTGGGAGACGGCTTAAATAATCTCTGGTCTCTTAATAGAGCTCCTTAGCATGGTAACTCGCACTTAAGACGAAAAGGGATAGAGAACGCCGAATTCACACTGATTTTAATCAAAATACATTCCATATTCCTAAAGAATCGATAGTTAAAATACCTCAATAGATGTAACACGAACACATCTTGAATGAATCCCCGGCCTATACCCTCACTCGAAATCGTTCGTTCCCCCAAAGGAGGGCGGCAGCAGCAGTTGGCATTAGAACCATCGGACCATGCAAATCCACTGTTAACAAGACGCGAACGTGTGGCGATGTACGTATCTGCCAGATGCGAGTCGTCAACACGTTTAAAATCTTGAAAACTGGCAACTGGCAGGCAGGCGGGCAGGCAGCTGTGGATCTGTGCATCTGTCAGGCCGTTTTGAGCCAATTAGAAGTTGCGAAACGAATAAACTAAAGCCACTCTTCAGCCACAGCCACAGCCACTCTTGGCTCATTAATTAGAACGGGGTCTTGCAACGGTAGATGTACGACTACCGTTTTCGGCTTTGGCTTTTGGCTTTTGGCCCTCCTTCAGCTGTCAAAGTGAGTACTTGGCCAAGAGACTCTTGTTTCGAGGTCTACTAGCTGGCTTTCTGGCAAAATGTTCTACGACTACGACTCATTTGATACATAAATTGCGTCTAGAATCACATGGATGATGATGGTTTAGAGAGGTCCAAATCCAACAGCCATTAAAGCCAGCAGGTGATTGCAGTAGACACCCACAGAGATTCAAATGTATCCCACAAAACCGTAACCAAAACAGGAACACACATCGGACAGTGGACATCAGATCGGAGGGGCATAGACCCACAAACAGAGACCACAAACAGAAACCGGGTGGATGTGGATCGCCTCCTCCCCGTGACCCACAAATTGAGACCGAAAAACGAACCAATGAAACGGAGCAAACATGTTTTTCGGTGATTTGCACAAATGTATCTTGTATCTTGTACTGTGCGGTATTCGGCATCTGGTATCTGGTGTCTGGTGTCTGGTATCCGACGGATGGATGGCTTCGTTGGGCGTTCGGTCAAGGTGCTTAGGCGATTTAATTAAGCGAAACGGGACAAATGCCACGAAAAACAGCAGCAGCGGGCGGCAATCGGCGGACAGCGGTCACGTTTGCAGCGAAAAATCTCACATTATCCGCAGAGTGGAGGGTAGTGAAGGAAAAACACTGTGGAAAACACACACACACATACCAAAGTGCATGAAAAGTTGGCCAGACACGTCCCAAAAGCAGGTAGAGTGCCGCAAGGGGAGGTGGCTGTTGGATGGGAGATGGCTAATGACTAATGGCTTTAAATGCGCGAAACGCGACCGAATCTGGCCTAAAGAGCAGACAGAGGGACAGCAGCGCACAGATGCTGCAGCGCATCTACAGATATGGCTATGAGTGCTACCAGGAAATACTGCAACAATGCAGAGGAGGAGAGGAAATCGTGCCAGTGCCAGTGGCAGTGGCAGGGGCAGGAAATTTCGTGCAAGAAACGTTAATTACATCTCGGCCAAGTTCGCTTTTATGGTCACAATTAGTCGTGAAAAACCAGAAACCGAAGGTGAAAAGATGCCTCCTCCTTCCGTCTGCCAGGGAAAAGATGCGTCCGTGTATCTGTGTCTGTATCTGTATCTGTATCTGTGGATCTGCGGATCTGTGTCTCTCGTTTTCGAGTGAAAATGTCGTTGGGGAAATACTTTCTTGCGGTTTCCCCATTTTCCATTGATAGATTGCCATGTGGCGGATGGCCTTGCAGCACTGGCGGCACTTCCTTCTCTGCTCGAAAAATATGTTTTATTGCATTTTCCGTGCCAATCCTTTGACAAAGTTTCCTCCCCACCCCACACCCCCTCCTCCTCCTAAAACGAAGGTTGCAGCATAAATCCGAAATATGCAAAGCCACTTTTCATGGCTCAGCAGGAAAAACTATGAACTTCTTTCTACACTCAACGAAACTTGTTTAAATTCTTTCCATTGTGGATAAACACAAGTATCTTTGAAGTAAGCAATTTTAAGCATTCCAAAGATAGTTTCATGTACAATTTTATTTGAACTTTGTGAAACATTTGAAGAAAATGCCAAACTTGAGAGATTTCTTCCACTCTGAGCACTAGAAAAAGAGAACATGGGATACCATTTAGTATGTTCTTGCTAAGGGAGAGAGAGAGAGAAAGAGCAAAGAACGGGATCAAAGTCCGTTTCGTAAATGAAATGAAGATCGGATCAAGAGATAAGACGACTGCGACTCACTGCGATCGATGCAGAATAGGCAGGCAAGGCAATGAAGGACAGAGGGAACAGCTGAGAGAGCAAGAGAGGAGCAAAGCTCGCGTCAATCAAAAGAGAGACCATTTGTGATTCAGTGCAGCCACAAGCCCTGCAATGAAGCATTGAGAGAGCATGTCCGTGCATGTCGACAGCCAGAAACAGAGAGGGAGAGGGAGAAAGGGAGCGCGTACTCCATCATTTTTCGCTTGAAAAATGCATAGTGTATGCATAGTTTTTTGGGTTTTTTCGAGTGCATAGAACCAACACCCACTGCCATTGACAGCACCCTCCCAGCCCCAGGGGGAGTTCCTATCCCATCGCCCAGGCAATTGCATATTCAGTGAACACCAATATGCTTTTATATGGCTATATTTTATGCAATTTGCATATGCCAGCGGCAGGCAGAGAGTGGCAGAAGAGCACCCAGAGGAGGAGGGGGAGTAACCAGAGCTCTTTCCTTCTCTGTCCCTCTCAGAATGGTCAGCAAAGGGAAAGGGCTTACACCCCCACCCACTATTTCTGGCTCTGTTCTGCTGAAAGCCGGGACATTCGATAGTTCCGTTTGACTGCATTCGCAAACGTGCGATTCGAAACCAAAGCCAAGGCAGCGCCAGACAGACAGACAGACAGACGAAACCAGACAGCAACCAGAAATCTATGTATCTTTAAATGACAGTTGGCGTTGCAGGCTTTTCCGAGCAACTTTCGCAGCGATCTATCTGCTAAATTGAATCTGCAGCACACATAATGCACAGCTGTCGGCAGGCCAGGACCGGGGCGGGGTGCTCGTAAGAAAAAGTGAAATTCGAGTCGTAGACGCATTTGGACAAAATGAGAAACGTGCGTCGCATTCTCAGAGTCGCAGACCGCAGAGGGAGAGGCACATCAATAAGATGCTCGAATGCTGAATGCTCGGGAGGGAAATAATAATAAATTATGGGGGAAAACACCAGCACCGACCCCAAAGGAACACCCCCTTGGAAGTACGCTTATTTATGTAGTTTACATTTGACTTTGAATTTTGAAGACCTCCGGCCCGTGCTCCGGGTCACGTTCGGGGCGAATTTGTTTTTTCTGAGGAATGTGGACAATATCTAGAGGAGAAACAGGGTCTGGTCTCCATGGCAGAGAGAGGAAAGAGTAGGTATATTTAACAAGTGAAAGTTTGACTGGCAGACAAGTTTCAATGAAAATTAATTAGAAATTCATGTAAATTTTCCCAGCGCAGTGCACTTTTCTCTCCCCGGAGTGTCTCCCTCCCGCCCATGGGGTCTTTGACACCCGCCGATGTTTACCCCGTGTCGGGGCCCCAGCCCAAGGGCCGCCATATCCATAATTATCCAGCAACCATTTGTTTACGCCCCGCTCCCTGGGAATAGTTTAAACAATCGGCTCTGCTCTGCTCTGCAATCGCCAGAGCAGGAGCACACAGTGCACCCACCGAAGGGCAATGAACTTTCTCTCTATGCGGAAAAAGGGAGTAGAATTAGAGGCATGACCACGCCCACAATGCACTAGCAGAAGCCCTACTAAAAATCAGCAACCGCCAGCGCTTACAGACCCTCGCGAAGCACGCGATTGCCGAGCGATTTAAAACGCTAGAGGAGCCATAGATCCCACATTGCAGTGGCATGCAACATCCGGGTGATGGGGGGAGTGCCACCGAATTATCAAGTCCGTTAGTCAACATGTAATGCCACAAAACATTACAATTGCTGATGATACAACACGCGTTAGCACGCGATAACATGGGAAAATCCCACACACGTGGGAAAATCTATGCTCAAGTAATATTCGGATTTCATTTCGAAAAAAAGATAGCGATTTCTGGCGAATGAAACCTCAAAAACTATGAATGTTCAGAGAATTTTCAAAATCACGAGCTATAGAAGGTTCCCTACTTGAAGATATTTCTGTTTTCCAGCACTCGAAGAATCGAAGAGTCGAATATCCATTAGATAGAGATCTCGGAGTCTTTCCTCCATCTATTCCTCGTCTGCATACATTACCCAACTGTTGCCTCAACAGACTCTACATCGTTGTGCTAGCCTTCTCCCTATCGATTCTTCCCCTTTTTAGAATGGAACTCACCTGCAATCAGAAAAGAGAGAAGGAAGTGCATTATTAAGTGAAAGGGACAAGCTTTGGGGTCGTAAACAAAGGGCAAATACATGGCTGGAGCAAGTTGTAAGCAGATAAGGCGCCAGAGACAGGCCCCAGGTGAAAACTCTCCCATAAAGCGACGAGACCACCAGGAGACAGGAGGAACAAGATGCAGGATGCAGGAGGAGAAGCCACAAGGGGCAGGGTAATTACATAAAAGCCGCAGAGAGAAAATTATGTGAAAAGATTAAATTTGTAAGATAAATGTTGAGTGGATGGAGTGGAGTGGGGCATGTTGCAAGCAGAGGCCGCTCAGTCAGAGAGAGGCCTTGTCTTGTCAGTCACTTCCCTGGGAATCATAATATATATATCCACGATATATATACAGATACGTACATATATAATCTGATGGGGCAGATTTCAATGGAGGTGGGCATAAAATACTTGTATAAAAAACAGAGCGCTTGCTGCTGCGGTAATAAATGAAAATTATGCAAAGTTTGAGCAGAATTCAGGCAGCGGCAGGCAGGCAGCGAATGATGAAGCGAATGCCCATCCGAGCCAGAAAACGGTTAACGGAGCGTGTTATAAGGCCAGAGGAGAGACGAGACACAATCCCGTCTGCAGTTCAGCCTCCCCCTTCTCTCCGCTCCCCTCAAAAGATGAGTAAGTGGAAATTTATGAAAATGCGTAATAAATGTGGGGCCATGGCGGCACCCCCTGGTGGCAGCTGCCTCAAGTTGCATTTCCATGGAACTCAACTCCCACAAGTCTTAAGCCACAGTCTGAAGCTTGTTTTCCCTCTTGAAGAGGAGCGTACCGGAGAGGAGAGGGAAGGGCGGGGAGTGGAGCCTAAATCTGAGTGGGCCACAACTTTTCAACCAAAAAACTTTGTCCGACAGTGAAACAGCACTTTTTGAAAGCCTTAATCGTGTCACGGCATCAGGCGATGATATTATCAAGTTTTTCGGTTTTAGAATTATTATATGCTTTAAGCGATATAGTAAATGCCATTGAAACGATCCGATGTGGGTGCTAATTGAAGGGAGAGACAGAGAGAGAGAGAGATGATTTCACTGTGTGGATGCAAACAGAATCGAAGAAGCATCAGAGCAAACAATGAAGATTCTTGTTTGTTTTGCGGTGTGTCATCTATCAGCCATCTTTTAATAGGGAGGGACGGCACGTTTCGAAAGTGTCAGAGTCTTGTAATGTTAGGTTATTGTGGAAATAGTTGATCATCTAACTCTCCTCTGATAAGTAGTCTTAAAAGCAGATTAGATAGTCAGAGAACCTTCAGCAGACCATCTATGCCATGAGCCATACATCTTGGGAATAATTACTAGTGGAACATCAGACAGATTTTTTTCTGTCAGAATTGCCATATTCTATGGCTATCAAAGACCTATGACTACCCTTGACTATGCTTCCATTGAATCGTACTTCAAAAACATAGATTAGATATATCATCTATACGTCTGGCTCCCATTTAATTCATTTTAGATTAGAAGAGATTAGATATGATGGGTCTTTAAACACTCCCCATTATGGCCCCCATTTTACATGTTCCGTATAAACCCATTCATACACAGACTTTTATCTATCGCAATGAACCGCACTGTCCGTCCGTCAGCACTATTTGTAGTTCACTTTGTGGGCAAACAAGTTTCATCTTTTTTGTGCCGTTCTTCTGTTATTTTTTTGTTTTTTCTTTTGGATGATTTTCATGTGCCCGGCGTCAATTAAATGACGGAAATGGGCAATTTTTATGTTGGCCGACATCGTTTTTGCTGCTGTTTTGTGACGACTTTTCGCCATATCTGTGTCTGTATCTGTGTGCCCCTATTCCGCAAGCTGGAAAAAGCTTTTCATGTCTGCTTTGATGGTTGTCCATCCGCCTGTCCCACTGTCCACTCATCCGATTGTCCGTCCGTCCGTCTCTCCGCTCGTCCGTCGAACGGCGAAGACTGGCCACACGATTAATTACTCGGCTCACAGAACTTAAGTGCGATTTTAACGCCCTCGTCCGTCCGTCCGTCCGACTGTCCGTCCCTCTGTTCATCCATCCGGTTGGGAGAGGGTCTCAAATGTTCGGTTTAATTGCGGGAACTGCGGATTATCTTACAAGTTTAGGTAAAATGTTGAGAAAACACAAGACAAGAAGAGACACGAACTAATTAGGTGCCACCGAAACGCCGGCAATTAAAAATGTATTGTATAAAGAAATCAGACAAACAGGAAAGAAATGGAAGGTTCGGGGCGGAAGCATTAAATATGGCTCATTCCATATTCTAAATTCCATATGCAAAAGCGATACGAATCTTAGAATAATGTATTGCATAAAACTATGGAATTCCTATGACTTATGATATAGTGTTCCAAGTCTTGGTGGTTCCGATATAATCCGATATCTATTCCAAAAGGGGCGAATATTTGATTTGAATTTCTTCAGAAATGAGTGAATTTATAGCCAAGAAAAAACAACAAACGGATAAATGTTGCGGAAGATCAGGAATACTACTAGTACTCAATATACATAGGCTTTGCAGGTCGAAAGTTCTTCCATATGTACGAGATCCATAATACATATGTATATACTCTTCCCCATGATGGTTGTGGGAGGGGTATCCCCTCCACAGAGAGGAAGTCGATATCTAGTCGGTATCATAAACAGCGAACGTCATGGGAGTGCAATGAGTAAGCGATAAGGCCTCGAACAGCGGTAAACCAGAAGCAAACAGCTGTTGCAAGCGATAAGGAAATCGAGGGGAACGTGGGCTTGGGAGGGGGGTGCGATGGAAATTATGTAAAAATGCGAAATATGCTAAAATTGAGACACAAAACAAAAGATAGTCATAAAGAGGAGATAGCAAGAGGGAGAAAGAAAAGAAAGCGTCGCGATGACATAATGAACATGATTAGGAGGTTTATGGCCGGAATCAATAAAGATCCAGGGAGGGAGAGAGGGGGATGCACAGGGTTGAAGTTGAATGTCAAAAATAGTTAATGACGAAGCCGCGCCGGCCTGGCACCTTCTGGACGAGACAAGGGTGGGTGGGAGTGGCGGAAGGAGAGAGCGAGTCAGAGAGGCGCAAACTCCAGGACTCAAAAACAAACCCAGATTAAGGGTTGCTAGAATATGAGGTAAGACAGTTGTAGAACAAACTCCCTAGTTAGGCACCCAGAATGCTGACTGCCTAACCTTCGAATCAATATGCCTTGTCCAGACCGCGAGAGCAAGAGCGAGAGCGAGAAGCAAACAAAACTGACGTAATCCGAATTGTGCGGTGCCCGCTCTCTCACATTAATTGAAGGGGAGGGCGGAGGAAGCATGGAGAGAGAAACAGAGAGAGACGGCAAAAACTCTGGCAAACACAATAAATTAACAAAAATGAAATGAAATCATTCAAGGAAAACGACAAAAACATACATCACAATGAAAAAACAATGTAGGCACTCGAAAAGACAGACCGATAGAGAGAAAGGGGGGAGGAGAGATCTCCTCAATCAACTACTAACCTCCATGGCCTCTCTTTGTTGTTGTTGTATGTTTGAGTGTTTCCAAGGTTCCACCGTTCACCGTTAACTTTTTAGCGTTTTTACAGCAACAATTTGTTACTGTTTCAGTCTTTTTTTTCAACTTTTTGACACGCACAAAAATTCTGCCCTACGACCGCTTGTTGTTGTTGTGATTTTTGTTTTTGGGCGTGACACACACTGGAGAGGGGCGGACGGCGCTTCTAGAAGTTGAAGTTCTAGGAGAATCACACACACACAATCGCGACTGGAGGAGTTTTCTTTCTTTCAAATATCAACAACACAATATGCAGCCAGTGCAATTGTTCAACAAACTGTTGTTAGCGGAATGGAATGAGTTCGAATAGTGGAAGTTTTCGCGAAGTGTAATCTTCCCTCTACCATGGTAAATTTCTGAGGAAAATGGGGTATGGACGGTGGGCGAAACGGCCTAGAAAGTGGAACGCCTGCAAGGTAAAATCCACCCATTTGCCCAACATACCTTGAACACAAAAAGCCGAGATTGTGGGTGCAGTGTGACCGACCACCCTCAGAAATGTACCAAAATATACCGACTAAAATACGGTTTTCAAGTAAATGTTGCTGCAACCTTTGCTGCCGCAACCTTTGTGCATGGAATGGGACTCATTGTTGCAAAAGCGAAACTGCGGCGACCCTCAGAACGGCACCGAAATATACCGTCTTATTTTAAAAATATACCGGAAATATACTAACGAATTCAAATTGTTCTATACATATTACTCGTTTTTGATATTCCGTCAAGTATTACTAACCAGATAGAACATTTAGCCATGCCCACATAGTTTAACTACTTTTAAGTACTCGCATTTATTTTATTGAGTATAAAACTAGGTTTAAACAAGAAGTTCAAACAAAATAACAGCCCCAATGTTGTCACATCAATGTTGCTGGTATTTGAAGACCTGTTGCTTGTCAACCGAAAGCCAAATCGAGTGTTGCCGCTGGAGAAAACTAAAAAAACCTACATACGGAAGTTTCTATACCCGTTGTTCTTATATATACCTTTGAAAATTCAATTTAACAGATAAACTGATCAAAGTATCATCATAATTTTAGTAGAGTGTCTTTTAATATCCACTGGTCGACAATGGGTTAAGGTGCCTTGCCCATGATCAGAATTATTATTTGAGATAGACATTCAGACTTTTTACGAAATTTATTATTTGTAATATAAAATATGTAATCGAATATATGCAAGTATATATTATACATAAATATATAATAATTCATGATAGGCCCAAAGAAAAAGAGATCGGCTATCGATACTATCGACTGGATACGCCTGGTGCGAGAAATTGTTAGAAAGTCTAGCCCAGAAAGAGGAAATGATATAAAATACACATACATTGTTTTTTTTTTTGCCATGAGCACCCGATTCTTCTTCTTTTTTTTTGCCAGAAGCACTCGCTTGAGTGCGTCTCGCTGTTGCTGTTGCTGGTATTCTCTCCTCTTACTCACTCATTAGCAGCAAAGAGTTGAGTGCATTTTGAGAGCCACTGCTCTTGCTGGGCGCGTAGGTTATACATTCACTGGAAATTTCAAAATTATTACTCGCCAAATCTGATTAATTATATTTTCAAGCATAAAATTAATGTTCTGTTCCTGGAAAAGCCAAGAAAACACATAAAGGACCTCCGCGGCTCCCTTTCTCTTGTGAGGAAATGACAAATTTTCCATACGGGTAATTTTTATGGCCACATAAAATTATAAAATTATTAAAATATGCACACCATAAATCAAGGGGCCAGTCGGTGGAGAACAGGACCATTTTCCTCGCCTCGTCTAGCACTTTCATTCCCATTTTATCAACTTTTTGTTTGTGTCATTTTTTTGGCGTTAAATTAATTAGGGCGGAAAAATTGAGGAAAACAACGTTGCATGTTTCTCTGTGTTGGTGGGGCACGCCACTGAGTTGGGTCACTGGCGTGGTTGAGGGTGGGGACGGGGGCAGACGTGCAGACAAATAGAAGACGTCATAAAAATGCCATTGTAAGTAGTTGAGTTCTTCCTTCGTTTTTGGCTTCTGCTTTTGTTGTTTCCGACTTTTTCCTTGTGATATCCCTTTGTATATCCTTGTTTGCTCGCAAATCGACAAAAGGCACGCATAGGGGGAGGGACACGGTGCTGGGTAGGGGGCTGCAGAAGGCAGAAGGCAGAAGGCAGTCGGAAAACTCATTTCACTTGTGTCGAAAAGATAAATGCGAAGCGCTTAAAAAAGCAATTACCGCATAAATTGCGCTACAAGGCGGTACGTACCGCCCCCACTCCTCACTACTGCCACAACCCCCTGCCGCCTTCCCACTTTATCCCCCCTTTATCCTTGTGCACAAAAGACAGTGGTACGCTCGTCCTCCTCCACCACAAAGAGACGTCTTTTCCGTTTTACAAACAAATGTTGGCAAAACGCGAAAACATGCAAAATGCATTGACAGAGGGGGGATCGGTAAGGGGCAGGGATGTGAGGGGGGGAGGGTCCAGCTTAATTGAAAAATCAATAGTGGGCCGGAAAATGTTGTTGCTGCCCCCCCCCACCCGCAGACACTCCACTCCACTCACTCACTCGGTCGCTTCCCATTCACTAAATGCCCGTAAATCAAGTTAAAAATCGCAGCAATCAAAGCACCTGAGGCGCAATAAAAACTCATTAAAGGTAGGCCTCCCCTCCCCTTGGAGACGGGGTTTGGGGGCCAGGTGCGGATGTCCATGGAGGATACCGCCCGAGACTGTGAGTCCCTAAGTTCTGCTACCAAATTGGATTTGAACAAATTACAACCCATCGATTTCTCATTATGGAAGGAGAACAGCAGAGGAACAGGTGGAAGGACCAGGACCAGCAGGAACAGGATTTCAAATGCAGAGAAGTAACAGGAATTAGGCGCTGGAATAGGATCTACACTGAAAGAAATATGATCCAAGCACAACTTGATCTTAGTTGTTTAATTTTGAAAGGTTTCTAAGTGTATCTGTCATTCAGATGGGGTCTCTCCACACTAAAATAGTAATGTTCCATGCTTACAATATTCGGATTTGTGCACTTACTTTTTCACTATCATTATTATTAGCATTATTGTTATTGTTAGATGTTACTCCCTAAAACACATAGCGAAAAATCACAGAGTTAGTCGATTATTTGAATTAATTGTGTTAAATGCATTCGTTTGGCAGTGGAATTCAAGCAGGATTCTATTGAATATTGTGAATATTTGAAGTATATGACGGCTCCTTGAACGGATTTGGTGACAAGACAACGGGCTTTCAAGCTTCGATATATTTGTAGGCCGATTAATGGGTATCATAGTGTCGCGGCACGTGTGCTGCAGCTCCATTTTCAACCATGTTTCTTCCCGTGTTAAAGGGGAGGCACGAGAGTGCGGGCGGCCCAAGGGCGACCATCCGAAATGGCGACAGAAATCACTTAAAGGGAAAATTTAATTGACTCGACTCCCAGCCACCAGGCACCAGGCACCCAAAGCGGTAGGAATGCCAGGCTCCACCTCTGCTTCTGCTTCTGCTTCTGCTCCTGCTCCTGCTTTGGCTTCGGCTGCACCGGAAGTCAGCTGCCAATTTGTTGGCCATGGCAGAGGCGGAAATTTCGTTCGACTTCCTGATTTAAATAATAACAAACTGTGCCTACTCCGCCCCCACTCCCCGCCTCTCCTCGCGCCGGCTGGAAAGTCTCGCTTGTCATGCCAACTGACGGCATATCCAGGGAGGAAGGACCTCCCACTCTCCTACTCCTCCTTCTGCAATGGCATCTTGATAAGATTGAGCGAGGGCGAGGGGGGAGGCCAAGAACATGATTGGCGTCATCAGTGGCGGATCTCATAGGAGACTCTGGAGGGGTACGGGGTGTTTTTGGGAGGCAATGTCAACGTTGATTTTGGTCAGTACAAACCCCCTTTAACCTACCTCCCCCCTCCCCTGGGTCTCTGTCGAGTGTCAATATTTGTCCGCCTCCTCTGTCATGCGGGAGGGGGGCGTGCCGTTGGTTAGAACAAATTAAAATGTTTGCCTTATGATGCGGCCAAAATATAAACATGAGAGGGGTGGAGGCACAGGGGAAAACACTGGTTAGCAGGGGGCAGCAGGAGGGAGGAGCATGCAAATAAGAGGGTGGGAGAGGGAGAGGATGATTACATATTCCGACAGATCGATAAGATATGCTGTAAAGGGTTTTATGGCGGAATAAAGTGGGGAAATGCCGGTCGCGATATCTCCTCCCGAAGGTCAGTTCCTTTTGTTAGTTTAAAGATCCTTCGGCAAAGATAAAGTGAATCTAAGCCCCATAGAGCGACAGTGGAAACCCATGTATTCGATCCACAATTACTGCAAAATCGATGCAAAATCAACAGGAAATTCAAACCAATTCCAACTTATATTCAAATCGGACCATCATTTAGCAAAGTTCTGAGTAAACTTCGTAATGATTGTTGCCTGACCCAAAGCATTCGGATGGAAGAGGAGCAATCGCTCAGCCCCAACCTGCCACCCCGCACCCGCTCTGGCCTGCCTGTTGACGGAGAACGCTTGGCATTTGTTGAACAACAATTTCCGGGCACGAAACGTAACGAAATCAGAGCCCAAAAGCCGAAATCCCAAAACGAAGCTCAACTGGTAGCCGAGACAGGACGAAGGACGGCTCCCGAGCAGGCTCCGAGCCGAGTCCGGCACGGATGCCGACTATAAGAAGCGGCTTCCCTCGAAGCCTGGCCAGGAGTCGCGTTAGCCACGTTGAACCAAAAGCATCGCGGCACCGAAAGCCGGAGTGAATAAGCCGCGAATCGAAAGCGAATCGAAAGCGAATCGAAAGCGAATAGAAAGCGTACAAAAGGCGAATTTTAGGCGGACATCAAGTATACGCCGTGTGGAATTGAAAGAACGGAGAGGAAGAAAAAAAAAGAGTTTACTCGTTAGTGGAACTTTGTTTGCCTTTTGGCCAGTTTACGAGCGGCTCAGCATAAATTGGTAACGTGTCTCTCATTTTGGGGCCACACATGGCCAAAAGAGGGGGAAGCCGAGGGGTGGGGGATGTGCCCCATAAAAATGCGTGCCAGCGGTCCATGAATGGGAATCCAGACGACTCATGAATGAAGCTGCCACATGGACAGATGGACAGATGGCCAGATGGCCAGATGGACAGATGGATGGCAGCTGCCGGCAGGAGGAGGATTGGCGGAGTGATTTATGCCGCGAGTTTGTCTGGCATTGCTGCGGGTCCTTAATTACATGAGGAAGGACTCCCCCTCCCTCCTGATCCGAGGGGATCCCAGGGTTAAGCGCATTATGAAAACAAAGCACGAAGAAATGCAAATGGAATATGTGCTCGGTTGCGTGTGTGTGCCTGTTTGCGCGATAGGATAAAGGATAATGTCCGCCCGGACAGGACACACACATCACCTTTCGTTGTGTACAGTGTTGGTGTCCTGACACCGCAGGATATTTAACACTTCATTGACTTTTGTGGCCCCCGGCAGCCGCCTGCCGACTGCCGACCGTCGACTACAGACTGTCGACTGTGTCGCAACATTCCGTTCCGTTGCGAAAGTTTCATTTGCATTTCGTGTGCCCCGCCACTGAAAATTAATGGCCGCAATTCCTCGACAAGTTTTCGTGGAAAACCCTTTCGGAGCTCCCCTCCCCCCACTCTGCCTAACCCTTCTGTTGCCCAAGCAATTTGTTTGGCTTCGAACGCTTAATAAGTTTGCCAAGGAGGGTTTGCTTCCCAAAAAACTTTTGCCAGCGGCGGCAGCAGCCCACGAATCCTGTTCAAACTCCTACACTCCTGCCGCCCGACTGACTGCTCTTTGACCCTTTTCACACATACGCGTAAATATCCCACATGTGTGTGTGTTTGGGGCTGTTTTAGTGCGCGTTTTGACATCTAATTTATGAAGGAGAAAGAACGAAAGAAAGAAAGCAAGGCAAGAGAAAGTCCATTTCCCTGTGTTTTAAGGGGCCAAGCAACAGGCGGACTCTGGTCCCATGGGTGGTCCCACATTATTAGAGGGTATACAGCAGTCCATAGCTATTATTATTATTATTATTAGTGTCATTATCGCTCATGTAAGGATTCCCAAGGATTCCATTTAGAGTTCGCTTAAAAGAGAATTGTACCAGAAGCGATCTACAACTAGAGGATACCTTGTCCATGAATCATGTAGCAGATCACAGCCAAGTGACAGATCAAAGAAGTCCTAGGAGTGTCCTGCGTCCTTCGCATTCGCTCAGCATTGCTATGGCATCCATTGGCCTGTGTCCTTCCTCCTCGTATATCTCGCACCCGGATTTATTTTGGTCAGCAAAAGTTTCGGGCACGAGGCCCACCCAAAAAAAATAACAGACACAAATCCCACTCGGACTTTGGCTGTGGACAGGATTCCCCTTCCCTCCCCTCCAGACTCACTGGTTTTTTTTTTGCATTAAGTTATGTGAAGGGGTGGGGGAGCTACTAGGGGGGGGAAGGGGGAACACATTCCTCTGGTTGTTAGATTTGTTGCCCCCGAAACTTTTTTAATGAGTTTCATAATCTTTGATGCGCTTCTTCGCTTTGTTTTTCAAGGCAGTGGCGCCTCCACGCCTGCCTCCTGCTTCTGCCCCTTCTCCTGCGGACCAGGGCCTAATGATGTGCGAGCCGCATTCCGGGCAGGAGCGGCCTTTGAAAATTGTTTTCCATTCGAAGGATGCCCCTCTCCTAGGTCGAGGGCAGGGCCCGTGCCTGTGGGGCATGGAATTCTTATTCAGCGACTGCTGTGCCCGCGATAAGCGTTTAATTGAAAGCCGGACAGAAGGCGCTCCCTCCGAGAGTCTGATTTCATTAAGGATTCCGCATTATGAATTTAGCATTTTGCATTTTGCGTTTCGCCATTCCCCCATTTAAATCCATGAATGCAAGTGCAGCTCTAGCCTTTGACCCTACCGCTTTTGACACCGTTTAGCGCTCGGAACCCCACTAATTGAGAGTGTTTCAAGTGGACTGAAGCGGAAGAGGGGCGAGTGCGGAGTGAGGGGCGGAATCACGGGGTACAGTCACCTCAAAGGATCTGGTTGAGTGGAAATGAAAATGCATTTGGTGCATGCTGCGTGGTGCATGCTGCTCATGCGGAAATAGGAGCTGCCATCGTCTCTAATGCTCTCTCTTCTCTTCTCTTCTCTTCTCATCTCTTCTCGTTTTGCCTCTGTTTAAATTTCATTTGTTTAATTTCCTTTCTCTGATGACGTTTCCCCCACCCCCACCCCCGCCACCACCCTCACCCACTCCCCCGTCCTGCGGATGGCATTCCTTTCTTGCATTCGTGGGGCCAACATATTGGGCAACATGCCGCACAAATATGCAACAATGGAGACAGCCAGAAGAGCAGGCATCATGTGGCGCGACGTAATGCAATTGTGCAACATCTGCGGGGCATGGGAGTCGTGGGAATCATGGAAATCCCTTCCTTTGGCAGCTTCCCGCTGGGGGCTGATGTGGCGAATGCGTAATACGCGTTCCGTCTGTCAGCTCTGTCGTGTTTCCCTTTTGGGGCAAAAGCAGGCGCGAAACTTTTCCAATGTAGGGGAGAGGCATGCAGCCAGGGGAAGAGACTCCCCTCTAGCCAAGGATAATCCTTTGTCCAGGCTTCATCTGTGGATCCTTCTGCTTCTCCTCTCTTCTCTCCCCTTTTTTTTCGGAATGTCTATGAATAATCTCCGCGCGTATTTCCATCCGCTTTTCACTTACGCCTTTTCCTCTTTCTTTTCATTGCAGCTGCTCTTTTGGGGCCCAGCAATGAGGCAATGAGACGAGCCACACCATCAGCAGAAGAAGCAGCAGGAAAGGGAGGAGACGGAGTCATGCCATCTGGTGCCTGCTTCTGGAGTCTCGAGCTTTGGCCTCTTCTGTGCCACATAGAGCGCTAGAGATAGAGCTCTAGAGAGACAGAGAGAGAGAGAGAGAGAGAAAGAGAGAGAGAGAGAGCCAGAGACAGCTAGAAATGTTGCGCGATATCTTTCTGTATCTAGTCCTAATCGTTTTATTTTGCTTCATTTTCATGGCGCAGTTAATCGTCAACGTTTACGCGTTCCAGCGCCAGCCGACGCCCGCCCAGAAGTCGGACAAGAATGAGATTATATTTGTCTAAGAACGAGAACGAGGCGGGGGCGGGGGTCAGCATGGTTTCTATTTAATAAGCAAAAGGCAAGTCGACGGTTGAGAGAAAGTTTCACTTAAAGATGAGCAGGAGGAGGCCCTGCCTAGGGAGTCGCTCAGGGGGCTTGGATGATAAACCCTTGAAGAACTGTTCAACTAGGTTGCTCGCTAATTATTAACGGTAGTCAGGGGACACACACACACAGACGCAAAGACACACAGATACTCTCACAGAGACACACAGACACAATGAAAGTTGCTAACAATAAACCGCAGCGACAATTTCCACTCCAATCTCTCGTCTCGCGATGAAAGCGGGGGAAAATTACTAAAGGAAAACTGCAGCCAACATTCAGCCGAAGCAAGCGCCCAATGAAGCCGCATTAAATTTTCATCATTTTCCGCATATTTCCAGCTCTCTTTACCCCTTTTCCCCTCCCCCTTTTGTTTGTGTTTCATTAACATTTCTGTTTTTTGAGCATTTTTCCAGAGTATTTAATTTTAATTCGCATTCTGCTGCCGGAAAACGATGATATATGGCGGATGGCGGAGGCGTCAATCAGTTCGAGGCGACACCAGCCATCAGCCATCGGCCATCGGCCAGGCCTCTAGTGGGTCCTGCCTCCCCCGGCCCACCCCTGTCTTGGGCGGAGGCCTTAACTTTTCATTGCCTACTTTTGAGGGCCACTCCTTGGAGGGCTCTGAGGTTTTGGGCCTGGTTATCGGTTGCTCCTGCGGCAATGAGCCCGAACAATCGCCAAGTGCCAAGAGGGCGGGGGAAGTGGGTGCCACTGGGGCGTGGCAGATGGCTTTTTATTGATTTCCAGCCCGCACTTGCAGCCTTTTCTTGGCTTGTGCTTCGCCAGGTTTTTCCTTATTTTTCCTATTTTCCTTTTCATATTTTTGTTATATTTTGTGCTATTTTTTGGTTGTTTTTCTCTTTGGCACGCCGCCGCAGTGTTTTATTGTTTTCCTTTGAGGCAAAGGCAGAGGCAGAGGCAGAGGCAGAGGCAGAGCCTGGGCCAGAGCCAGCGTTTGCCTCCTCTTGTTGCACGGCACTTGAGACCAGGGCTCTCTCCCGCTCGCACTCTCTCTCTCGAGGGGCGTACACACACACACTTGACCCCCTTCCAAAAGAGGGAGCGCTTAAATCGAGCTCTGTGGAGGGGCAGGGGCAGGGGCAGGGGCAGGCTTCAAGGGTTGTTGCAACTTCCACTGATTGCTGTCAGTGTGTCCAAATGGAAATTAAAGTTTCATCAAATGTTTCCCAAGCACTAAGCGAGAGCTGAGGCCAAGTTTGCGTCTAAGTTTTTGGCTTAAATTTGCCGCTTAAAAAAGGGGGAATTTTCCATTTTCCAAACACACACCCCACACAAACAGACAGAGGACACAAAGGATAGTAACGCCCCATATCATATCGAAGAGCAAATCAAAATGTATTTAATCGAAAATTAAAAAGGTTTTACGCAAACGAAAATCGAAATCGAACACATAATGGAACACTTTAGGGTCTATATATATGCCTGTACACATAGATATATGCATACCATACATGATATATGATATATGATATATGATATATACATTCGAACAATAATAGAGTTAGTTAACGATCGATTGAGTCCAGTCGATAGGCTAAGTGCTAAGCAAGTCCCCCACTAAACCCCCGAAAATGTACCGAACTTTGTAGCTAGATCTTGAAACAATGAAATGGAAAATCGAAACTCGAAATCTAAATGGAAATCGAAATCAAAACAGAGAAAAGGAAGCGGATATCGAATTAAATTAAACGAATAAATGTTCTTTGGATGAAAAAAAAACGAGAAATCATCTGAGTTTTCATTGGGGTTCCGGCTGTTCCTGCGGTTCCGGCCGCTCTCTCGTGAAATCTGTTCAAAGCTGAATGTTTTTTTGGCCCTGGACGAGAGCCATCCGTCCCTCCCTGCCATCCCCATCATCCAATTGAGTGACCAGTCCATTAATGTTCCCATTTCCACAGCCATTTCCCCCATTTCCACTGCCCTTCCCATGCCCCTCTGACTCTTAGGGGGTAAGTGTTAAATGCTTGACCATCAGGCAATTGCCATCCGAAGAAATGAATACATTATTTCATCCATTTAGCGGTGGCATCTGCCAAGCGGGCGGCGGGAGGTGGAAGGTAATGAAGAAGGGGTAAGGGGCCAGGCAGGGGAGTCCCTTCGACGTTGGTCCTCGGACAAAAGCGTTGGCTCGTGGCCAAATTGCCAGGCCAACCCGCCCGCTCTCCTTCACCGTGCAACAAGCTGCCACTTTGCTTCCACCCTCCTCCTCCTCCTCCTCTACCCCCTTTTTAGGGGCATCTGCTTCTGCTGCCTCTGCTGCAGTTCTGTTTTGGGGCTTGTTTTTATTGCATGCCAAAATGTCTGAATGTCTGAAGCTTTCAAAAGAACAACAACCGAAGGAAAGGGGTAACAGCGAGTGCCGAACGTGTGGATACCCTGGGAGATCGAACGTTGCTTCTGATCTGTGTCTCTCTGAAAGCCATCATGCTCTCCCTCGGCAGAGGGTATTAAAAACGAGGAAAATAACATTAAGGAAAACAAAACAACAATGGAAAACCCAGCAGAAGCAAAGACCGGGGAGAATGCCAACGAAATGAATTTTTCTTGCTGTTGATTTTGATTGCATTTGCAACTGCCTCTGCGTCTGCCTCTGCGATGACCAAATTTGGTCAACGAACGGATCTTACACATAGCGGAAGGAGGGGAAGGGGCGTGAGAGGTGGGGGTAGTGGGGGAATGGAAACTGCAACATTCTTGGACCGCAGCCATCGACGGGGCAGGGATCTTCTATTGAAAATCGCTTTAAATGCCGGACAGACAGTCAATTTCTCACTTTTGGCATTGGCCGACAGCCTTCACGGAGGGTGGGAGGAGAGTGGAGGAGTGCCCAGAGAACAGGGACAACCGCACTGACTTCTAGTATTTATTTAATATTTATTTAACATTTATTTGCCGCATTCTTTGATCTCCCATCTCCCAAGTTCTTTGCCAAAGTCAAGTCGGAAAAGTCAGAAAAGTCGGAAAAGTGGCAAGATGCGATGCTTAGAGGGGTCGGGTGGGGAATGGTGAGAGGGTATGATGAGTAGTCCTTGTTCCAAGCAATTGACAAACGAAAATCAAAACTAATTAGACGCAAATTAATGAGCCAGAAGAAAAACACAAATTCCCACAGCGAATGTGATGAAAATGCGATGTGAAAATGTGAGAAAAGCTGACAAACAATTTGGCAGATGGGACAGCTGGGAGTGAGGGGCAGGGGTGGGAGTGGGAGGGGCCATCTCTGGGCCGCCCTGACCTTTTCAGAGACAGCGTAAAAAGCATGCAGAAAACCAAAGAAGAATAGTGGATCTCCGTAAGAGAGTTTTTCTCCAGATGTTGGCAGTAGGGGGGCGCTGAATCAGCATGGAGGGGCATACAGTGGCACACATACTCGTAAAGACACAGACACAGAGAGACATCCAACGAATAGCCCACACGGCGTATGCGCAATTCGCTTTTGGCAACGCGCCAACGCTCTATACTTGGAGATCAACGGGAAAAGTTGCTGATTTTTTGCCAGAAAAACTTATAAATAACTGCCTGTTCATGCACACACAGATACACCAGCCACACCGAAATGTGTATGCAGCCATGTGTGCGTGTATCTTTGTGTTTCATTTTCCACATGTACAGATATTCATGCTCTTTAGTCTTTAGTCTTTAGTGCTGTGCTGTGCTGTGCGTTAACTTGGCCAGAAGCAGAAGTACAGAGAGAGGGAGAGAGAGAGAGATGTGTGTAGTATGTGCTCCGTTTTTCCTCCGATTAGTCCGTGGAAATGAGTTTGGAGTGAGAGATATGGATGCGGAGCAAATGAATGAATGAATGGAACAATGAATACATTCTCTGAATGGAAACTTACTCGGGAAAGCCAGCCAGGAAAAGGGGGGGAAACATTTGTAGTGCGGGGGCAGAAGCAGAAGTTTGCTTACCTGCAAAAAAGAGAATGAGAGAGAAGAGAACTTTAGTGCGTGGAATTCGAAAAGAGAGAACGAGAATGGAGAATATACGAATAGACTGAAAGAATGTATCAATAGATGGGTGTAGAAATAGTTGTATAGACAGATGGATAGATAGATAGGTAGATAGACTCGAATATGTACTTTTAAAAGACAGATAGCTTAGGATATTATTCGATAAAGAAGTATCTGAAACTTCTATAATGCATATTCTTTGATTACTTATAAAAGATACAAATCCAGTACGATTTTTTGAGCTACGAATTTGTATTCTTTGATTGTCAGATGCTTTTTCCTCATTTCTCTGGCATCATCGCAATCTCTGCCAACAAACACAAAAGGCCGCAAAAGCTGAAAGTCAATTAGCCTCTCGGCTGAACCCTAATGATCCCTTCGCCCCGCGCTCTCTCTTCCTGGACAGAGGAAAATGAGTGAAAAGCAGCTGCCGCCATGCGCCAAGCCACTTGAAAAACATATAATTTATTTTATTATATGAATAAACATTCATACATGTATCCGAGAGTCAGCGAATAAAACAAAAATGCGGACAATGCCAGTTTCTCGGAGATTCTGTGGCAGGACCTGCTCGGCCCGGTTCCGCATGGGAAACAATCGTAAAATCCTTAATTAACGCTACCTATGTACATATGGGCAAGAGGACATGCGGAGAGGACAGGCAGGATGGTCCTGCCACGTCTCGGGGATGCTCTACTCCAACTCCTGACAGGAGAAATTAAAGGAGCAGTCGCATCACTTTTAATTAAAAGATAAAAATTCCCTGTCCAACAATTTAAGAGGAGGTGCTGCTGGTGCTGGTGCTCCAGGATACAGCGGGGGCTTCCTATGGAGGTGACGCGTCAAAACGCATAAAATGAAGAGCAAAGAAACTGTTACAGAAAATTAACACACAGCCAAGTGGCGGAGAGTGCGGAGTGGGATGTGGCAAAGAAAAGTCAGCAGAGAAGATAAAGAGAAAGGTGGATAACAAAGGCAACAAAGGGGATAAGACATGGAAGTAATGGATATACTATAATGAAACCCAGTTAGTGGAGGAGAAAAGAAATTGAAGAACAGACAAGTAGAGAAGTAGAGAACCACTTGAGAAGGTTGAAAGAATTTCAATTGAGTTCCAAGGAATTCCAATCATAAAATCGAATTAGCGGGAATACCCTAAAGAAATGAAGCAGACTCCGCTTCCTGAAAGTTCCCGGAACCGAGTCAATATTTCAGAGATCAGCCATCCAGTGGCAAAGATCGAGGATCTACTACGTCTCCCAGGCATCAAGCAACTCTTGTGCGAAATGGAAACCCCTCTAATTATAAAGCAGAATGGAACAAAGAAGTCCCTTGAATAGTTTGGCATCTCTCCGCTACTTGGTCTTTGTACCATCCTCTGGGGACTACCTCAACTTTACTTCCGAGCTAAGAATAATAATTGCACAGCGTTTTCCTGCTTTTCCCCATTGATTTGCTGCTTCATCCCCATCGCCATTCATCGATCCATGAATCCATGCACATTGAGTGCCCCCGACCTCATCGCATCATTGGTGCAACTGTTGTCACCCGTTGAAACTGCTGCCACTGCTGCCACTGCTGCCACTCGTTGCCGTTGGGGCAGACAAACACTGCTGTTCTGCTGTTCGGCTGGGAAAATCTAGAGGCAGTCTGAACGGAAAGCAAAAGCGGCAGAGCGGAAGAAGAAGGTCCCGGGTGCCGGCACGGGCACGGGTACGGGGCGGGAGCTTTGTGGATTGCTGTGCCTTGATTGCTGCCTGCCATGAGAATCCGTGGATAAAAAGTCAACTACTATTGCCGGCTATAGCCAGAGGAAGGGTCTATATACGACACGATGGAAGGGTGTGTATACCTACATATATCCCATAGTCGTGTCTGGCAGTCGGAGAATGTTATTCTTTCTTTCATCCAGCCCCTCCTGCTCCCCCGCTTCCCCGCTTCCTCTATTTCTCTCTTATTTTTTGCTGATTTGAGAAAGGCAGCGCCAAAATGCCGCTGGGCAAAAGCCAGAACAAGCAAAAGCCAGGCCAAACAATGAAAGGTGAGAGGGGGGGGGGGGGGGACGGAGGTGTTTCCTACACACACACAAATACACACACACACATCTGTGTACTTTTATGCCTGTGTGTGAGTGCTGGTACATTAAGTGAAATGAAATCCTGTTAAGCGAAACAATGAAGCTATTAAAAAAAATATGTGTTCGCTCCTTCCTCAGGGACGTGCGTGTGTGTGGCTGAGGGGGAGGGGCCGGGACAGGGGGGATGAGTGGGTGCTAAGATTGGATGTTATCCCATCAGGTAAACCTCATAATATCGTTTAATAAATACTTTACAGCTTGATTGATTGCCTCCTCCCCCCCTGCCAAGCATCGAAGCGACCTCTGGAGCGACAGGTGAAGTGCGGCTCTAAGTAGCTGCCACACTCCCCCTCTCTCTCTCTCTCTGCTTGGGGCACGACACCCATCCTCTCGTTGGTATTCCGTGTGTAATTTATGCGCCACAGAGCCCCACGGGTAGAGCAAGCGAAACCACCAGATTGGGACCCATGTGGATGGAGACTACAATCAAAGTGGCAATCGGACCACACCCCCACCCACCCATATACTTATCCGTACATATCTCCCACTGTTTATTTCCTCTTTCTACTCCTTTCTTCGACTCAAGTCCAGCGACCTGGAAAGGCATCCCTCGCCTCCCCTAGGTTCCCCCTCCGCCCCAGGGCTGCCTTTTCCTGGAACCCTTTTAGTGGTCGCACAGTTTATTCTGTTCGTCCTGCTCTTCCCGCTGAGGTGTCCTTTCCCTGCCCTCCTTTCAGAGGTGTCCCTTCCCCAAGCGTGTGCACACATTAGGAGTCTCTTTTCCCAAAGATTGTGATTAATGTGTCTCGGTTGGTGTTTATTTTCGGAGGTTTATCCAAGTGCGAAGCACCCACTAAGCCCACTAAACCCACTAAACGCTTTGGTTAATTATCAGGTGATGGATCAGGAAGGAGGATGGGGAATCCTTTCTCTCGAAAGGCATGCGGATTAAGGGAAGAAAATACAGATTGCGGAATTCAATGAAAACAGGCATGAGGTAAGGGGGCGTTCAAAGAATTTTCCCTGGGCTATATGCGAGTACACCCCTCCGAGCCCCCCTCCCCCTTCCCAGAAAATACTTCGAGATAGAAAGCGGCATCCATAAAGACAACCCGTCCGAACGATGGAATGCCTGGCGATTTGACAGTTTGACAGCCAGCGGGGGCGTTCGCCGCTCCCCTCTTCCCCCTCCACCCTGTTGGGACCCTCCCTACCTTTGTGGAGCGGGTCTTGCGCCACTGCGAGGTTTTCTTGCTGGTTGTCGTTGTTGTGGTGGTAGTGGACTCCTCTTCCTCCTCCTCCTCCTCCTCCTCCCCGAGGACCTCCTTGTCTTTGGCAGTGTCTGCCATGGTGCGTGTGTGTGTGTGTGTGTGTGTGTGTGTGTGTGTGTTGTACTCCTTTTTATCCCCAATCTCTTGGCATATATGATAATTCTGTCACTTTTTGCTCGCTGATTCACAAATATATATTTTCCTAAGATTTTGTTGGTTCACTTATGATTCTTGACGAGATCTCTGATCTCTCTCACTCATTTTCACTGGAAAAACGCATTTGATTTTCATTATACACACATTACTATACATACATATATTCAATAAAACATTAATTTATTATTTATTTTTTTTATTTTTCACGATTTTTCCTCCTTCTCTTAAAGCGAGAGAGAAAAAGAGAGAGGATTTATGTCTGCAGCTGCCGCGAAAGTGAAAATTCTTGGCTATAATTAATTTAACTCTTTTCACCAACAGCAACAGCAGCAGCAACAACACCAACAACAACACACCAACGCGTTGATGAATTTAAAGTGCAGAATTTCGTGAGGCAATTAAATTCTGTAATTATTTGTAAATAAACGGCAATGGAAGCAGATTTATGAACTTGTAAATCCGCCAAAGGGGATCCGACGGTTTTTATCCATAAATTAAAGGCGGATTTGACATTCATGAAATATTGTGGACTACCCTAACTCTTCCGCTCCCGCTTGAGGGTTTAACAACTTTTCTTTCTGCCTCCCTTTCTTCAGGGGGCCAAAGCCAATATCTTTCGTCTATAATTAAGCAAATTATTTCCTCAATTTTAGAATTGTATTCAAGAATATCAAAATTCATCTAAGGGGTGCGGTGGGTGGGTGACTCACAGAAAATGGACAACAAAATGGAAAACTTTTGAATAGCAAACAATTTTTGGGTCGAGTGCAAAAGAGTTTGGCATTCATCGTAAAATGTTTTTGGGGAAGAAAAGTGTTTTAGGGGGTTTTTGTTGTTGTTTATTTCAAGGGGTGATTCGAGTATCCCATCCCATGATTTTTTGGTGTAGTTTTTGGACTATTTGTTGTTGAAAGTGTATGTTGAAGGCCTCCACAGTTTCTATGTGGAATATGTATCGACAGGAGGTATTTGGCAGAGTGTTGCTCGTGCCTTTGTTGATTATTATTATTATTATTATTATTGTGTTTTTGTTGTATTGTGTTGCGGTGTCATTAGTTTTTATATGGAATAATATATTCCATCCATATGCATATAGTGTGTGGACAATTTTGTTGGTTTATTTTCGGCTTTGATGCATTTGTAAGTGCCATTGGCTGATGGAATTTTTGTAATGGTTTCTATTGGGTTTGCGGCATTAAAGGCGCGACAGTTTTTGTGTGAATTATATCGAATAGATGTGGGATTTATAGCTATTATAGTCGGTGGTTGTTGTTGTTGGTGCTTTTTTTTTTGCTGGCATTAAAGACGTGTCCGGGTTTTTATGGCGTGAATCGTGTGTAAATACGAGTGGGGGAAATGCAATTTTAATGCATTTTAATGGAAAACTGGAAGGGGAACTGGAAGGGGAGCGAGGAAGCGAATCCCCTTTTGTTGTGGTGTTTCACTATTGTTGTGTTGTGGATTGTTGTTGTTGTTGTGTTGTTGTTGTTTTTGCATGCATTATTATTCGTTTGTTTGATTTTTGGTTGAATGTTTCTGTGGCATGTTGCACTTTTAGTATATTTTTTTGGAATTGTGTGTGTGTTGTTTTTCAGTGTGTTTTTGTCGAGTGTCCTTTGTTTTCTGATTCGATTTTCAATGATATCGCGCGATGTTCTGCCGATGTTTGCTTTCCATTTTGGGGGCTTTATGGCATTAAAGACTGGGTGCTGATTCTGGACTCTGATTCGAATGCGAAATTTCGCATGGCGATGGGGGACCCACATTTGTCGGACAGTCAGCCTCAGTCACAGCCTCAGAGTCACAGCCACAGACGCGTCCGCGCTCGCAACGAACTGAGTTCCCCCAAGATTCTTTGGCCGCCTCGAGGCTGCTCGAGGAAATGCTCGGAAAAGCCGTGGCAGGGCGGAGGGTGGCACGCCACTGAGAGGGGCCACGGAGGCCTCTGCCAATAGAGCGACGCACACAATCAACACTTAAGTGTGGCAGAAATTCTCAAATGCTCAAAATTCGCTCATCATCTTCCAAATGAAATGAATATATATATATATATATGTATGTATCGTATATATATCCACGATATATGCCACTCTTTATGTGTCTGTGTCTGTGTCTGTGTTAAATTATACACTTTTCAGATGATGTGCGCACCAATGTGTGTGTGTGTGTTTCTGCTTTTGGCATTTCTTTCTTTCCACTTTTTAACATATTTTCCTCACAAGTATTTCACTTCGCAACGAGTCGTATGCGTAATGTGGCAGTTTGTATTCACTCTCTCTATGGTTTTTCCTCTCTCCCTCGCTCTCTCTGCTTTCAGCGAACTTGCTAAAACAGGTGAACACTTGCTGGCCAGCTTTTTGGCCATTTTTCGTCTTTGTCACGAGAACACGAAAAACAAATTACGAATTATACGAAGTATTCGAAAATTGTGAAAATATTCGCACTTAAAACTTGGTCCCGATGGCGATGTCTCGTGGGTATTGAAACATTCAAAATATTGCAGGTTTCACTGGGATTTCGAATGGATTTTGAGCTTTATCTATTGATCGAGTTCAGATGTTCAAAACACTCGTAACCTGCGGATTGAAGTTCTAGTCTACTTTTGGGGAAATATTCAATTATTTTGGCGCTCTAGGAACTTTTTTAAACACTTTTCCTTATGGATCCTTAATTGAATGTGCAGGATTCGTACGCAGCACTACATTCACTCATTCTCGAATCTTAAAACTCAACTACGAATATATTTACGCTCAAAAAGTAGATTTCCGATTTCGATTCTGAATTTGATTTTTGATTCGATCACGACGATCCACGACGGCGTCTGATTTGCAACTGAGTCCACAGGAGGATCCCATCGCACAAGTCGATTCCTGGTTCTAGATCGCTGCCCATTCCATTCCCGGTCCGATCCGATCCGATCCGATCTGTTGTTCACATTGCCGTTCTTTGTGGGCCTTTGTCCGCTTCGCTCACCTTTTGTTCGATATCTGCCACAAAATGTTAATCAGTTATCTACCCCTCTGTGGCACCTCCCAGTGCGCTCCACCGCCGTAGAGCCAATTAGCCTTGTCGCGTGCTTATTGCGTTTTGAGGTGAGTATTTTTAGCCAGATTTAGTCGGCTCTTCCCGGCCATCAGTTATGGCCAATCTGCTGACAGTCTGACAAACTGCGTTGCAGAGTTTCTATTAGATTTCCTCAATTTTCCCGCTCTTCAAAGTGCTGTTCCAACAGGGCGGAAGGAGTGAGGCCTAATGGCCGCTGGCAAAAAGGCAAAAAGCGCCGCAAGGCTCTGGGGCCTCAATCTTTTCTAATTAGTTGTTTGCTTTTAATTAGATAAAAATTTCATTTAAATTGCATTGATTACAGCTTAAGGGTTAGCCGGGGTTGAAGGGGATGGGTGGGGGTATGCTGCAGGGATCCGGGATTTATCCCTTAAACGTATCCCAAATCCCCAGCTGTCCTTTTGGCCGTGTAATTAATTGTTCTCGGGGCCTCTGTACGGCTTCACAGAAAGTTTTTCTTTCTTTTCAGACAGCAACAAAGTTGTGCAGCCTGCCCCCTCCCCCCTCCACCCTCGTTCACCCATCGTGTTGCTACAGCTGGGGGGGAGGGGGGGCATACAAATAAACAACAACAAACGATTTGTAGGCCCACAGTGGTGGCTAAAAATAAACGCCCTCTCGGATATTTCCAACCCAAAAAAGCGAGAAAATAAAATATTATTTATGGGCAACCCACTCCACCCACACATACACACATACTATATAGAGGATACATGCATCCGATAAATAGGATAAACTGAATCAATCTGCAGTTGCAGCCGCAGCTGCATGGAAATGTTTTACGAATTTCCAATTGGATACTGGAACTGAAAACTGAATTTGAATTTCAACGCATGTTGATGCACGAATCGCAGATGCAAATGCAGGCGGGAAAATGGGGCAGGAAAAGCGTGAAAAAAAGCATGGAAAGCAAAGCTCAAAGAACAGGGAAAAATCAGGCTAGATAAATGGCAGACAACAGTGAGGGCAGGAGCGGGAGTCAGTGCTGAAAGCGTATGCAGTCTGGCATTTGCCCCCCTCTGCATTTCCATTGATGGTTCACAAACAAATAGGGTGGGGTACGCGAATCAAGGGGTGTGGGGAATCTGAAAAGGGCGGGGGAGAAGGTGTGAGCTACGATGGGGTGAAGGTTCCGTCCGAGGGCTTTCACCTTTTTCGGGGCCTGAAATGAGGAAAGTTTCCTTACACCTGGAGAGCTGTGAGGAAGTGAGCGAAAAAAGCCAATGGCCAAGAGGTGGGGCAAGGTCTCCTGAGAGGTCTTCGACCGCTCTTCACCTGAGAATGAGGCACGTTAAAGATCGAAGGGTAGGGTACGTCTCGTGAAGCAAATTTCACCTGCCCGTCACGCTTTGTATTGTGTAGCCTGAGTGGAACTTCTCTGCACCGAGGTGAGTTTGAGCTGAGGTGAGTTTCTATTTTCTTGGCAGCACGCCGCCCACGCCCACGCCGTGCCCCACAGGCCATGTCAGAAATGATCATTGACATTGTCGCGCTGAAGGTGTTTTCGCACACCCAAGCACAGGTGCACTCACACACAGGCAGGTGCGTCTGAGAGCGCCTATCGCACGCTCTCTGACTCTCCCCTTTTATAAATACACCTTGGACGCACACACCTGCTGCTCCCAAAGCGCCTCTCTCTCGGTCTCGCTCTCGCTCTCTTTCTCTCCATCGCTCTTCGAAGAGTAAGAGCGAAAGGTGAGTAAAGCGAGAGTGGAAAAGTGGCTGATTTCAAGGTAAATCATGTCCGTTCTGGTTCGCTTTTACTTGGAAAGAAATCCCTCTGTCTCTCTCTTTCTCTGAGGCGAACCGAATGACAAAGATGGTCAAAGAACAACAGACAATACCAAAGGGAATATCAATGCTAAGATGGCTAAAGCCCATACAACATTTTTCAACGACTTTTCGTCAGCGTGCATTTTGAAAGTGGACGTAGGCTCTTTTAAATTTTGTTTGAAAAGCCTTGAGAGAGCGCCCAACACCCATATAAAAGGCTGTGATTTCACTGTATGTGTGCACACGATTCTCATGCGTTTTTAGTCTACCTGCTTGGATTGGTTTTTAATGACGGCGCTGTCGCAATATATCCATTACTTTAGAATTCACTAGGGACTATGATAGTTCTTCAATACGCTTACCCACAAACCTTTTTGCGATTTTAATCAGCTGTTTTATTTTTAAATTCGTGGACTTCCTCGCTTCCAAAAACCTTGCTGCGTATAACTATTGAAATGTATGGGCGTTACCCATCTTACTATCATGAACATTGTCTTTGTCCGCACCATCTCTGGTACCCCTCTTCATCACACCAACCACAAAGGAATGTCTGACCATGTGCCTGTCTACGGATCATAAATATTATTTAATTTTCTATATGTTTCTTTCCCGACCATTAAAATTATGTAGGTTATAATTTAAATAATCAAACAAGCACGGAAAGAGAGGTGTAGACGCAGAAAGAGAGAGGGACAGAGAGAGAAATGCTTAATGTTGAAAATGTTGCTAAAGAATTTCGCCTCGCCTGGGGTCGCCCGCCCCAAAACCATACAATACCATATAGAAAATAACTCAACAGATCCCAGCGATACAAGAAATATTTATAGATTTTGTTATTGTCAAAGTGTGTTGATGGGTGCTTGATGCTTGATGGGGCAGGCAGAGCGGCGGTGCCAGAAGATCGGAGGGCTACCACCAAACAAAACAAGTTCAGGGATTTTTCAGACTGTCAATGTGTCAAGTCCCTGGGATCTTCACGTTCCAAAAGCGCGAATACGTCAATTATAGACCCTCCCCCTGTAATTTGTACCCCTGCGCACCGAGGGCCTGCGGTCCTGCAAGCGTTTCAAACTTGAACTCCCTGTAAAGGTGCGTGTTATAGTGTTTCGAGAGATCGGAGAAAGACCTATGACCATCTTAATTATATGTCATAGCGTCTGTTTAAGCGATTTTCGAGGGCGGATTTTTCTTTATTATTTCATTCACTATACAATTAACCGTTGGGTGTTAAAGAAGCTTTGTATTCTCGGAGGAAGTTCAGAAATCGGCTCCTGTCACACGTTGACTTTTGGTGATCCACCAATAGTATTCCTTTTCCTTGTTCTCCATTTGCATTTAACGATCTGTTCGATTCGTTCTTTTTCCGTGTTTCCTGCTAATGGGCAGGTGATTTATGAGCATGGGAGCCGGGCGTGACACTTTTATGTATGTATGCACTTCTGTGGCTGTGTCTGGGCTAATAGTCCCCAAACAGCGGGTCGCATAACAATCATACGCACTGTTGGACGCTCCCAGAATCGACGCTGCCCGGGAGGAACTCTCCGAGAATAGCCCGCGCACAGATTTAGCAATTTAATTGCAGTTGCTACTCGAGTCGATCCGCTTAAATGTCGTCGCCCACTTCCGGGATCAGTCCGTCACTTGCCCCGTGCCTCATGCCTCTGGCCATCCCATCCCATCCCCTCCCTTTGTGGCAGAGAACTAATTACAGAGGCGCATGTGGCGATCAGAACAACTTCTGTTGGAACTGCAGTTGGTCGAACATTTCATTTGGTTTCATTTGGCTTGGTTTCGTTTCGTTTCATTTCATTTCATTGATTTCTAGCTGTTCTTTTTCTGGCCAAAAAACACATTTCATTGCAAAACCAACATTTTCCGACCATTCCAACAGCAACAATCCTCACAGAATGCACTGTCGTGGGCGCGGGCAGGCGGGAGGGGGTGGCTATTGGCGGGGCAGCACACAAACATCGAGAGAATCGTTTTTAGTGAAAATAAATTGAAAATCTTTTGGAACATATTCCGAATGTTGTGATAGATTGCGAGCATTTTCAGCTGTCCGCCCGGCCCGTACGACTGTCTGTCCGATTGTCCGTTTGTCGCTCTACCACTCTGTTGGTGGCTCTATAGATTATGCATGTGTTGGTGTACAACATCTGTGTCTGCGCTCTCCCTCGCCTGTTGCTGTTGTTGTTTCCTCCTCTGATTCCCATTCGTTGCCCATGCAAATCCACACCATTCGCTGACTTTTGCATGTTTGTTCTAGTCGTAGTCAGAGTCAAAGTCAGAGCCAGAATCAAGAAGCAAGGATTTCTTCGAAGGCAAGAGGCACTGGCGATGCACTGCCAGAAGATTTACAGTCCAATATATACCTAATATTTTCGTATAGAGGGATATACACCAGTCGTAAAAGTCTGTTCAAGAAATTTATATTTTAAGATTGCGCTCCAGGGAGTATTGAATAGTTCTAATATATACGTATCTAAGAGCATCTGAGTTTCGTATGGGTGTCTTTGAAAGTTCCCTCCTGCAAACGTCTTCTTCTACTCCTTGTCTTTTGGCCTGGTCCACATTTTGATTGATTGCACGAACACGCTGCAAACCAAAGCCGAAGACAATGGGGAAATGACGCTGGGAAATGATTTTTCAAAATGTTCGAATCAGAACGAGACAGAGAAAAAGCAAGGGAATGAAAGAGAGAGTGAGAGGAGAGGAGACCAGAGGAGAGCATGACTATGTATGACAGCTGCAGCTGTGGATGGATGGGTGCTAGTGGGTGGCTGTGGCAGGTCTATTACTGTAAAATTCTGTGTACCAGTGTGTGGGTGGGGGGAGGCTTGCATGGCTAATGCCCGCAATATGCCCGCAGGGAGCTTTGCTGACCGCCGCTCCTGCTGCTCTGCCGCTGCTGCTGTTGCTGCTACTGCATTTAATCAATCTAATGCATGCTGTCCCCAGGCCACACCGGACAGCTCGCTATCCCCCTTCGACACCCGTCAAATTAACACCTCAACGAGTCAATCGCTCAAAAATAATTAAAAGCCAGAGAGAAAAGAGAGTAATTGAGTGGGATAGTGAGTGCAATCGTTTATAGGTGATTTGCGAAACTAGGGGGAAGTACGGAGAGTGGATGAGTGAGCAATCAAAGGGAGACAATCTGCTGTAGAATCGAAAGCGAGAAAAGTGCAGAGCAAGAAATATATATTTCCCATCAGCAAATTGAAGGATGAAGGACGTCGACTGCTTAAGCGACACCACTCACTCAACAGGAAAGGGAACGGGTGAGAGGCGACCGCAAACTGCTTAGCAAAATTGCTAATAAACCAACAACAATGCACAAAACAGCAATAACAGGGCGATGAACGAAGGAGCGAGGCGGAAGGCGGAGAATGAGGAGGATAGGCAATAACAGGAACAACAAGCACAATGGCCAAAGGAGATAAAAAAGTGTGTCGATAGCAGCGGCACAGCATAATAAAGCAGAACTTTGCGGGAGGAGAGCAGGGGCTGGCAGGAGGAGAGAGCGTGGACAAGCAAGAGATTAGGCCAGCGAGTGGGGAGAGAGCAGGCATTCAACGTTTATTTTTAAACATATTGAAAAGGCAGCAAGAAGAAGCACAAGAAAAGGGGGAAGAATAAGAACCAGCATCTGCGACCAAGGCAGGGCATATCTATGTAAGGTGCGGCACCACTGCCTTTTGGAGGTGCTTAATTTTGTGCCCTGTCCTTACTATAAACTCGGAGTCAGTCCCCAATACGAGTTAAATATGGGACAACGACAAGACAAAACTATTTTCTATACCTGATAGAGAGAGATGTTTCTGCATTCGAACAAGGAGAGCAAGTCTAAGCAGGGTGTGTGTTTTAAGGCACTTTTCTGCCCTATACTAGGTTTGTGTTATGAGGCGACGGACGACAATTCAACACCTTACATGAATTGCCCCTTGGGCCGAGGCAAGCGCAGCGAATGAAAACAATTTTATTAAGTGAAAAATACGAAGGCAGAAAATAACCCGCAGCCAAAATAAACAGTCGAAAGGCGGAGGAGGAGGAAGGAGTGGAAAGAGGTATTAGAAGCACTGGGCCGAGGGACAGGAGAGGAGAGGTAGCAAAAGTCCTTGGCAGTGGCAAAAAGTTCGAACAAACTGAACGGGTTGCTCTGCCGATGAGGAGGGGAGGATATCTGATTGAAAGATGCGTCGAAGCGTCGCTGTCGCTGTCGCTGTCGATGTCGGCTGCTCACCTTGAACCACAACAAAAGCAACAACACACAACGCACGCACGCACCTGCACGGCAGACACAATTAAGAGCGAAAGAAAACGGAAGCAGACGACAAAATTTTACGAGCCAAGCAGAGCAGTGCAGAGAGAGAGGAAGCAGAGCGGCAGAGCAGCATAGCAGCAGGTGACAACATCAGCGACGACGACGATGCTGGCGGGCGACTTCTTTACATAAAAGATTGACAAGTGATTTTCACACCCAAGTGGCAAGCGCAGGAAAACACACGGCAAGAGAAGCAACAAGAAAAGCCGAAAGAAGGCCAGGGAAAAGTTTCAAGTTTGGGAAATTTGTTTTCGGTGGGGGGGGGGGGGGGGGGGGGGGAATTGCCGGAGAGCATTGTTCTGCTAAGTCGATAGGGATGCATGCTCCCCCCCGTCCCCCCTCTCTCACTGTTGAACAGTTTTAATTTGCCAAAGAGTTAAAGAGGAAGAGAGAGAATTGAGTGAATGATTGAATACCAAGACCCAAAAGATGATAAAACACGAGAGGCGAACGAGGAATCGGAACAGACGAGATTATAGGAATAGATGGCGCTCGAAATCTGAATACCCCGCCTATAGTGTAGCACAATTTGATAACTTAGAATACTATATGCTTGCAATGACATTAAAGGGCATTAAGGCCTTCGGCTTGCCGAATTCATATTTTATTTGACTGCCAGTCGATGCATGTGATTGATGGGCAGAAGACCACCCCTGAATCCGGCCCTGAATACGGCCCCCTGGCTATGGGCGACTTACCAAATCTTTTAGGATGGCCATGGCGACCGTTTGGCTTCCTGTCGGGTGGTGGGTGGTGGTCTAATCCGCTTTTGGCCAAATCGAATAGAAATTAGCCTGAATGATTGCGGGGCAGTATTCGTATTGCGCACAATTTCAATTGAAATTTTCGTAGTTTTCCTTTCAGAATTTTACAAAATTTTGTTGGATCCCGCACACACACACGCACACAAAACACACACACACACGGAGATCGCGCGTCACAAACTACGCAGGAGAGCGATAGAGAGAGCAGGCGATTAGACGGTAAGAGGGCCAAAAACTAATCTATTTATTTTCCGACTGAATGGGAGATGGATATTGCCATTCCAGCTATAAATCAATAGTTTCGGTGGGATTTAGGAGTGTTTTGGGGGTATTTCGACCGTTTGGCGTTCCTTTGTTTCGGGGTTTTGCGATGCAACTGAAACCAAATCGGAAGCTGCATCGAAATGCCATCAAAGTGCCAATTGACGTCGAGAATCTGGTCGGTTGTTCTCTGCTCAACTCGGCAAGACAATGCAACACAAAACAATACAATACAATATATTATCTGTCTATATATACATATATCGTAACTTTCGATTTCTGGGCGTTGACAAATTCCTGGCATTTCTGCAAGTACGAACCATTTCGCATACCACCGTAGCGGAAAGCGGAAATCAACCCTGGCGGCCACTGCGGACCAAGTGGACTGCCAACTCGAGCTTAAAGCGTGGCAGGCATTCCCACACGCCAGGGAACGCCAACCCGTCCAGGCAGCCCCTCGATTACAGCTCGTTTAATTCGTATATTAATGAGCAAATTAAACGCAAATTGCAGCCAGACTGCAATTATTACATTTCGTTAATTTGCAACTCGAAAAAATTCAGAATATTGTACGAGTGGATGGGCATTGCCATGAAAAAGTCCAGAGAGACCAAATAATTAAAAGCTGATATATGTATGTACATATGTTCGATATTATTTTCTAAATGGAATGAAATTTAATAAAATTTCATTAACTGTAATACGAAAACCTCCTAAAATGAGTTCACTTTTTTGGTACTTTTTTGTATATTTATAGGTTTAGGTTTTTCTTTACTTTAAATAAATAACTGGAAAAAATTAATATCACTCCTCTTTATACGTACATCAGAAGTACGTTCGCGACCCGTGGAAATGCCCATATACGGAAATACAGAAATACGATTATCGAATACATTATGCGGACAGTGGATCAGTCAGAACTGATTCCTGAGAAACTGGGAAGATATTGATTGAGCTGGTCATAGTCTGGCCTGTAGTGGGGATCTATTTTGGATCTAAGCCATACTTCAAAACCTTTCTCATTCTTCGATTCAGGGATTTGCTTTAGTTATAAAGAGAATAGAGAATGAGAGAACGACTATCTTAGTGTCAAAGGACGGCAGACAGAGCTTTCAATGGGAGCATGGCCAAAATGCAATGGAATTATGAGCCGGATTGGGCGTCAATGCCCCTGTCCTTGTGGGGATTTGAACGAAATCGAAATGCAAATTTATGGATATTATTTATTTATTAAATGTGGATGTGGCTGCAACCAGGGCAGAGCCAGGCCAGTGGACGTGGACACGGCCAAGCTGATTCAGTGTAAACAAGCAGATGTCAGTGTTGTCTGTTCTGTTGTTCTGTTGTTCGGAATTTCGGAATATTTGTTGAGTTGCTGTTAAATGGGGTTAGGCAAATGTTTAGCCGCCTCGCACCGTTTGTTCGGCCGAAACTAATTTGCAAATTGCGGCCCAAAGGAGGGCGTCCTTGCGGTGGTGGTGCAGGGTGGCCCACCTCCCTTGTATCTTAACTTCCACTGAAAGGAAATGCCAATTGCCTGGGGGAACTATTTGGGGAACTTCCAGGTTGATCCTTTTAAGCGGTCTATGGAATTTTCAGCTAATTGCGAGCGAGGCACCTTCCTCCTTGGCCACGAATTTAATTTGCATTCGGTCGGTCTGGAGCCCCCTTCAAGGGCGCAGTAGGATGTCGAGCGGTCCTCGGCGCGCCCTGTTCAAAGAGAGAGCTCGTGAAAATCTGCAAATTTCCTCATTGATTTGCCAAACAGACAGCATTGTTATTTTAGTTGTTGCGTTGTTTTGCTGCGCCCCTCCCCTCTGGCGGCACCCCCTCCCAGAGTGGGGAAACTACGCAAAACATTTTGTAAATTGAATTTTATTCGTTGAGATTTTTGCGGCCCGCACAAATGTAATTGAAATAAATTCTCAATAGAATAGAATATCCGCCCCCGACCCTCGCCCCCAATGCACGGAGGAAATTATTTGTTTGTAACGCTCGGAAAACTCAGGGGGAAAATCGGAGGGGAAGGGGACTCTGAGCAATGGGCAAATTTCCGTTGCGGCAGGTCAAAGTAGCGGCGGCAGAGAGTGATTTCGGATGAGATCTGGATAAATAAATAAGGAAAAGTGTTTGAAAATTACATGAAATATATGCCAGTCATAAAGCGGATTTTCCTGTGTGCCAGAGGAGTCCAAAAGGGGGCGGGGTGGGTCGCAAGAGCGCAAGGGGGGGGGGCTACAAATCGCTCAGTAGAATAAATGGCACGTTCATCATACGCCCCGTGCGCCGCACACACGATTTGGCAGACGTATTTATACACCTACATATGCCCCACAGCATTTATCTACGAGAAAACATATGCATGTGGGATCGATTCAAGCATACTATATTCCATGTACACGATATATGTTTTGGGGTATGGAGGGGGCCCGAAACTCGTCTGTTTTCCCGCAAAGACGTTTGCCTTTCAATTATATAAACATATTTCGATTGTATTCAGTCAACAGGGAGGGGGGGGGGGGGGATCCGGGAGTGTGTGTGCATTAAAATTATAAATTGTTTGAACAGCCAAAGGCACCAAATAAATAAAACGAGAAGGAGAACGAAAGCGAAGCGCATAAATATCTGACCAAATGTACTCGAAATGAGTCAAAATATTGGATGAATAATCACCCGATTAGGGTCAGGAAGGGGGTGGGGCAGCGGCTGGGGCCGTTCGCCTTGGGGACTGCAACAAGTGAATGGAAGCTAAGCGAGCGTCAAAGGTCGCGACAAATGACTGACATTGAATTGTCATATCGTTGTGCGTCGCCCTCAGAGCAAATACGAATATAAAGCATCCCCTAACAGATCCAGTATTTCCAAGCTCAAATCTTCTTTCAAAATCATAGCACCCACTCTCGGAAAGGGTATATTTCTGACATTCAACGGATATTTGTTTGTGCCAGATATTTGTTGTGGCAGTGAAATATTTGCTGGCTGACTTCAAGAGGCGCCATCGCTGACATCTGTCAGCGGCGTGGCAAGGGCACGCAATAGTGGATCCTGATTAGGACTGCGGCAATCCGCAGTTCTGTGGAAAGCGCGGGCCAATTTCAAATGAATCTATATCGCAACGAAATCGTCATGGAAATAGTTGCGGTCTCATCCGATGCGAGACCCAGCTAATCGATTGGAAAGGGCGCACTATCCCTACCTTCCCTCTTCCTCGCTGTATCCCCAATCTAATATATATGCGCAAACACATCCGAAACCCCCATGGATTTCCAATTAATCTCTGCTCAATATTATGATGTCTAATCAACAGAGTCCTGACCGGGACAGGACGTCACAGCGGAGGGACAATGGCTGTCCAGGAAATGCCATTATGTATGTGTGGGAGTGGGAGAATCTGTGTGCTGTAGCCTGGTTATGTGTAGCTTTACGGCTTGTTGCACAAATTAGCATGCCCCATTTGATCCGAGAGGCAGGAGCCGGAGTCGGAGTCGGAGTCAGAGTCGGGGCAAAGATTTGCCTAAATACATTGGGAAATGGGAAATGAAATCAGCAAACAGCAAATAGCCAGCGGACAGCGGAACAACAGTTAAATCAACTGTGAAATTTATGACAGTTTTCCTCGACGTGGGGAAGAGGGAAAAGGGAAAGCCAGAGCCGACCACGGGCTGGGCTCCGACCTTATTTAACTAATTTTGCATTTGCTATTTGAGCTCTGGCTCCTAGGCACGTACCCTTGCGGCCGGAACTTTGACCTGTTAAGCGCATAAAAATGACAAAAATGCTACGTGACTCATTAGCAAAAGTTGCAAAGAAAAAAAGGGGGGAAAATGGTGGCGGGGGAAGCGAGTGCCAGAAGTTCAGCAGTTCAGCAGTTCAGCAGTTCATGAGCCTTGCCTCGCGTTGCAAAGTCAGAACGGATCCTGACAGGCGGCAACGCAATTAGTTCCATAAGCTGCTCCGCCCGGGGCCAGAGAGAGGCACATAACCCGACGACACATGTGGACACACCCACGCACATGCATGCACTGGGAGAAAAGATGATCCCCACAGATAGATCTAACGATGATGTATGTACAAGCAAACCGATCAAAAGATTACGCCGCTCACTGTTGCAGGTCGAGTTCTGTGCAGTGGTCTTTCCGGTTTTCCACTGCTTTTTCCCCGCCCTTTCGTTCAGTGTAATGACAATCCTCACATCCTTATCCACAGGACTCTCTGGCTTACAGCGAAGCTCATGCGTTTTCATTCCCATTTCCATTTTGAGCACATAAAAGCCAGCGGCGGCGGCGGCGGCACAAAAAAGAAAGGCCGAACCGACCCCAAAAGCCAATTGCAATGCAAATTTAATTTGGCTGCCATAAAACTCGGGTAAATTCGGTGGCAGAGGAGGAGGAGGGGGGAGTACGGGGGAGACTGTGGCAGACAGTCGTAAAACAGAGAAACAGAGAAACAGCGGAGAGGCAGAGAAATCGAAGATTCCCGGGGGTGGACCTGGGAGGGGCAGAAAGAGAGGGGCAAAGGGGCGTGTTGCATGCGTGGCTGCCGCGCCAAGCCGGAAATGCAATTTGTAATTTTGTGCAACGATTTGTGGCAATTAATTTCTGCACAAGCGGCGCACTCAGTACGGGCTTGCCCTCCCTGCCGTCCCACACGGGCGGCACTAGACACCCCGCCGTACTCCTTGAGTACGCGCCAGACCGCAAGACACAAAAACCCCAATATTTATTCTGTTTTTTTGTTGCATTTTTATTTTTTATGTTTGCTTTATGTTCGTTTTTTAGTCTTCTTTACTTTTTTGTGCATTTGTTGGCGGCACAGAATTTATTGCATTTAATTTTTGTTACCATTTCTTCGTCTCGGATTTTGTTCTCTAGGTTTCTGTTGACCCGGAGAGGAGGAGGATGGATTCTTGGCATCGGATGTTGCATGGCATCGCGTATTTAAGTGATTTCTGCTCAACAATAATATAATTTTAATTTTTTTATTTGGACGCGGGACCGTTTTTTGATCCACGGGCTCTCAAGGAAAATTCGAAAATCTTTTGTGATAATTTGCGCCGAAATCAAACAGCTGCAAAATTTGTTTTCCTTCTGTTTTCCTGCTTTTCTTCTTCGACTCGATTCGACGTGGCGTCGCCTATAGAAAGTGTGGCCGAACCATGGCGATATATAGCTACATATATCGCGAATATATAGCCATAGATCTCGACCAAATTCGTGTGTGTGCATATAATGAAGGGGGAGATTTATAATATTTGTGGGACCGTATAAACAATTTGCTAAGACGCACATAGAGAAATGGCATTTTGAATAAATAATATACCCAGAGTTCGCCATGTTTTTGGCCACTTTCACGAACGCTCAAAGATCACAAAGGCGAAGGCGGCCAGCAGCGGGGAAGGGCGGGGGAGGAAATTGATGAGGAGATCCCTACATCTGAAATATGATTTATTGGGTTTCATAAGCTGAACGCTTGAAGGCAAACCAAAAACTATGGAAGAATCTTTTCAGTTATGCATCGATTTCTATGGGTTTCTCGAGTGAGTAAATGGACTGTAACCCCTGTACATATATTGTGCATATGTATATGTATATATTAAAAACCATAATCCATTATACACTTAAGAGTAAATAACTTATTGCCATTTAGAGATCTATAAGCCTGGGATGGGAGCACTCACCTCAGTGATTTTCATGGTTCTCTTGACCGTCTTGCGGGTGACTTCAGTTGTCTCCTCGACAACGTCTCCATCCTCGTCGATGGTCTCGGTGATCATTTTCTCGGTCTCCCCAGGAATGACCTCCTCGGTCCGTTCGGTGACGACGCTGCTCTTGCTTTCGGTATCGGCGTTGGCGTTGGCTTCCGCAGCCGCATCCACATCCGCGTCCGGCTCGGGCTTGGCCTCCTCGGCGGAGCCACCAAAGACATCCTCAATGTCCGACATGATTAGACAGGATTTGTGGGGATTTTCTTGGCTTAGCCTGGGGTTTTGACTCGTTTTTCTTGCGGTTTCTTTGGAGCACTTTCACTTGGTTCGTTCTCCTCTCCGGATCGATCCACTGACACGCACTGGCACTCACTGGTACAACAATTACACACACAACAACAAGAGATATTTCTCGTTTTGTTTTTTTCGTTTTCGTTGCCTGAAAAGAATCGGGTCGGCCAGAATTGAATATACTTTTTCGGTATTTGACTTTTGGCTCTTGGCAGCCGCTGATTATTATATAAACAAGTGGGGGGCGCCGTTCCTCACTTCACGATCACTGCGCGATCACGTTTTCCTGGACGATAGATAGATATACTCCTACGGGGTTATCGGTTAATGGTTAACGGTTTACGATGGGATCCTCTGGGATCCTCTGATCTTGGGGATGTAGTGCATTCGATGCTTCCTCTCGGGGCGGTGTTCACTGCATTTGTGAGAGCCACCGCGCGGATTCAGTGGCGACGAAAGGCGCCTCAACAACGAGAACAACGGAGCAAGTGAGACAGGGCTCGAGACAAAGAGAAAGAGAGCGAGAGATAACGGAACAATGGAACAACGGAACAAAGTCGGGTACGCACACGACAAAAGTGAATGAAAAGCGAAACAAACTGAAATTATAGTACAATCAAAAATGCATAATTTCAGTTTGCTTCGCAAATAACGATTACGATCCCGATTCCGATTCAGAGTCTGAATAATCGACGAACACAACGGCAAACACGGCACACGAGGCAAATTACACGATCGATCACGAGTCCGCTGCTGCTGCCTTTGCTTTGCTTCTGCTCTGCTTTTGCTTTGGATTCTGCCGCTGCTGCTGCTCCTAGTTTTTTCTTTGCATATGTTTCTAAATCTGCTGCCAGAGGCCACCGGAACCGACGCCGGAGAGCAGCAGCACCACCAACAACAAGGTATCTTTGCACAAGGGTGGGGCAACGTTTTCCTGAGACCACGAGGCGATGGTCGAGCCAGAGCGCTCTCTGGGATTTATTCACCCCACTAGGAGTATACCTTGGCCAGCAGCATATACATAGTCGCAGAGCAGAATGGAAAATTTGTGCAGGAGAGGACGTGGGGGATAGGCTAGAAATAGCCCAGCGGCCAGAGGAGATATCTCTCACGCCCCACGTCTGCCGCTCTCTACTCTCACTGATGCCGCCGCCGCCTCTGGCTCTGGCTCTGCCGATGGTGCCTTTTGCTGACGTACGACTATTTCTCATTTTTGAATGTTGATCTTCGTCTCATTTTTGTTTTTAGTACGGCTGCTGCCTGTTGTTGTTGCTGTTGTTGCTTCGCCCTCGGCCAAAACAAAAGAGAATGAGAGGTCCCGCTAATTGTCCGCCTGTTGCAATTTTCCCTTTAGCCGGGCGCTTGCTGCTGCTTGGCTGCCCTGGCGACTGCAATTAGTGCGGCTGCCGCCTGACGTCTGAGGCTCGTCAAATTTAAAACCTCTGCTGGTGCATCCCTCTACCCCACCGCACCCCACCCCACCCCACACGGAGTCAGTCCCATGTGCGTGGAGCTATTTTGGTGTTCTGTTCCCAGAGCATGCCGTTAAACAATAGGCAGAAAGAGAGAGATGAATGGATAGACTTTGGTGCACGCTCTCCTATCAATAAGAAAATTTAAAGATCATTCTACTCAATCGGAAATCTCATCAGTTGTGATTGTACTATGGAGTTCTATGGAGTATGTGATACAGGGCTCTGTACAGAGAAATGCATTTCCCATATCAATTTCATCCTTAACCAATTCCCTGTAACATCCCATTCTCCCCCATTCCATATACCCTCCGAATACCCTCTAAAAAATGATACTCGAAATTGGGCTTCTGCCTCCCTGCATCCATCGCCGTGCATTTGGCCTGCCCGTTGCCGGCGTTCGACAGCTGAGAGGCCAGTGCATCCACATCCATCCCATCCATACAGGGTGCCCCAAGGCGACTGACAGGGCATCTGTCAGTCGGCCATCGCCATCGCCATCTCAAGTACCGGACCGCCTGCGCCTTGTGTTCGACTTCCATTTGAATTTGAATTTGAAATTGATTTTGATTAGCAAATGCTTTCAATTGCCGCTGCTGCTCGGAGATACCATTTTGACAGCACCGTGCGGACTTCCTGTATCGCTGTTGTGGGACTGCAAGATATATGAAAGACAAGTGTTCCAATGCCCCACTCCTCCTTCCCCCTACCCCCTACCCCCTTCGCCTTCCCCATCCCCTTCGCCTTCCCCACGGTACACTGTGTAAACAAAGCGGGAAATACACGCAAGACGAAATATTCTAAAATTAATTTTCGAAAATGTCTTTTCAGCTATCCATCCCCAAAACGCAGCGAGAAGGGAAATACGACATGAAACGAGACAAATGGCTGTAGATATAGATACATACAACCAATGGATCTCTCTCTCCCCCCCCCCCCCGTCCACTGTCTGATGAGAAAATGCAATTACGGGATACGAAATGGGGCAAGAGCTCCCTACTACCATCTTTGGAGTGACACATCCCACAAAGCCAAAGGATAACACTCATCCCGGTGGGGGGATACTTGTAGTGGGATGTCTAGAGGGGGGCCCATGCCCCACCACAACATCCACTCTCGTGATCCTTTTGGCGTTGTGGAATCAACGCTCAAATATGATTAATAAGTAATTTCTTTGTCAACAACTGGCTGGGGACTGGCGGCTGACGACAGTCACGATAACGAGTGGAACGACAACGACGCCATGGAAATCTTTAATAAAAATACATGCATAAATAAATTATGGGGTAAGCTGGGGAGGGGGAAAAACAAGGGCTACGAGCCGAAAGGAAAGTAAAGGAAAGCGAACGGGTAATAAAACAAAGCGATGACAGCCCCGACATATACTCGCACGCTGTGCAGTCTCTGTTTGTGTACCACCCCACAAAAGATTCACCCCGGAAGGGGAAGGGGAAGGGGAAGGCGTAAGGGGGCAGTGGGAAGGCGGGAGGGGGGTGTGCAGAGCGTGACCGCACTTCCTTTTGGTCTCCTCACATTTCCTTGGCCTTGGCTCCTGCCTGTTTATTTCACAATTGTAAATTGCACAAAGTAAATGAAGTACTTTTTATTATAAGCCAACAAGGCAGCAGCACCCCCCCCCCCCCCCCCCCCCCCCCCCCCCCCCCCCCCCCCCCCCCCCCCCCCCCCCCCCACATTCCCTCTGTCTCTCTTTGTGGCAAGTGTCGTTGACTCTGGATGACCTAGAGACGGTAGGGGGGAGAGCGGCAGAGCGGCATGTGTTACGCACAAAGATAATTCTGGGAAATGGAGAAAAGTTTCGCTTTAGTCTCAATTTTCTCCGAGACACAGAGCCACTTCTCGCATTGACAGAATGCAAAAACGGAAAACCGAAAACGATTTCTGTCGACTTCTGGAGAACCCCCCAGCCCTTAATTGAGTTCGGCGAGAGGTTGAGCAGGAGCGGGAGGGTGTGGGATTGGGAGTGGGAGGAAGGGACCATTGAAAAGTTCAGATTTCCTTCTGCCACACACATCCTGGGCCACTCGAGATTTGTTTGGCTTGCGATTTTCCCCTTTAACTGCAAGCCAGGAGAAATTCCGTCAAGAGGCAGACAGAGAGAGAGGGAGAGATGGCCAACAGAGATGAGATGGCTAAGAATGCAGCCCAGCCCAGCCCTGCCCTGCAGCAATCCGATCTGAAACGGAAACGGAAGCTCACACTGTGCGAGATTTTCCATTGCATACTTTCAGGGGGCGCAGCACTAGAAACCGCAGGAATGCGAGAGATTAGAGGGGGAACACCGTCTGGTATGCATAAATCTGCAGTTGCAAGGAATCTCCGAGAGAATGAGAAATTTTACCCACAATTCTTGAGCTATTTGAAGCCCTTACTTTGCGGAAAATGCTCGCTTATCAGTGCCACAGGGAATGTCGGGGAACGCTCCGCATCTCCAACGGAGGGAAAAACAAGGAGACAGAGTGGGGCAAGAGGAGAATGCAATTGCTTTTGGCCAGAAGGTTTATCAGCAGCTGCAGGCTTCGCTTCGTCTGCGGAACGAAATGGTTTGGCATTGTCCCAAGTCCAAATCCAAGTCGGGACACTCCGATGTCCACTCCGGACCCAGAGCCGCAGCAGGAGCATCGCTGCGGGCAGTGGACAGTAAACAGCCGAAGCAGAAATGGAAATAAATAGTTGCTTTGCTCTTTTGTCTAATTAAAACGTTTCGTTTCGTGCCGTTTCCCAGCACCAGAACCAGAACCAGCCACAGCAACAGCGCCATTTGTTGACGTCACACGCACAGCCAGCCCGACGGCCAGCGCGTGTGTGTGTGGGGCAAGCCTCAAGCGCTCTGGCATATGTATACCCTGTAGTCCCAGAGCACGGGATTGTCCAACCAACATCTCCGAGCTGGACCCCATAGATACGTGGCGTAGTTGGCATAAATATCTACCAAAAATCAGTTCCTTATCAGGCTGGGCTACCTCCAAAATGGTTCCTCCAAATTAGTAGAGTTCGAATCGGAAGTAGGGGATATCTTCTGGTCGAAGGACCCAGCTCCATCACATTTTCTAGTTTTCTCTGTCTGTGTGCATGACAGACAAACGCACGGGCGCACTTTCCCCACTTTCTCCCCACTCCCACTCGCACTCGCACTACCACTCTGCAATCGTTAGCTGGTCAAACGTTTTCGTCTTCATTTGGCTCTGATTCTGGTTCCGGTCCTGGCTCTGACCAGACATACGTATGGCCGGAACTGCTTCGCCATTATGATGATTTATGAACGGAAATCATTTTTCGGCCTGGTCAAAGTGGGTAGTGGGTGCTGGCAGTAGGCTTTTCCTGCGGCCTGGTGCCCGGTGCCCGTTGAGGTCTGGTTTTGCGGCCGAGCAAAAGTATGCAACAGTTTTCAATTTCGTTTCCGTTTGCTGCAAACTTTCCTTCACACTTCGATGGCTCTTTTAATTTGAAAACGAATGCTATGCGGCTCCTTTCGTTCGGTTCGGCAGAGTTCTATTCATTTTGGTTCAGCAGTGTTGCGGTGGTGGGGTTTGGTGTTCGTGGGTGGGGCTGATTTGGGGGAGAGTCTGCCTGACAGCTGTCCGCAGATTGATGGGCTGCTCTTATTTTTTTGGGCATTAATTTCCATCTAACGAATTCGGCAAAACTTTGACAGCTGCGGGAAAGATGAACTTAACTGAAGTGAACTCTTCTTTGTGTTTGGTTTTCGAGCAACAAGTGGACAAAAAGTGCTTCTTTTATGGCAGGTTTTTATGGCAAAAGCTTTAACTGGATCTAAAGCTTGTCGGCTCTGTTATCTTTGTAAAATAGCTTTTCGGATCAGTTACCTTTTCATAAAAGCTTTTCGAATATGTTGAGTTTCCTGAACAGCTTTTCGGCTGTGTAAACTTTTTTCGAATAGCTTTTCGGCTCTGTTAAATAGCATCTTTTTGGTGGAAAATTTAAAAAATCTCTACATTTTGTGTATAAAATGACGTATTGTGTAGGTATATTATTCAATTAAGAGGTATTTTTCTGAGATAAGCTGAGTCACAAGCCAGCAACACCTGCCGGAGAAGCCCCAAGACAATTATCAATATTGTAGTTCCCCGTCTAACCTGTTGTTCCAATCACCGTTCCAGCTAATCCAAAGCCATTGCTACATCCATGTTTTTAAAAAGTATGAACGATGGTTTCGATGTATTGAACAATACATATTTCCGTGCCAATAAAACGTTCACCAATCGCTTGGATGAATTCGTAAGCTATTTGGGAGAGATTAAATTCGGCCCCCATAAAATAACCGAAACAGATTCCCAAGCCAGTTGCCTGAAAAGGCTGATTGAAACTTGCAAAAGAATCAATCAAATTTCTAAAGATCTTTTAGAAATAAAAGATATTCAAAAAATAAATACCAGGGGTTTCAACCAAGATTCCCTGGAAGAATATTTTAATAGTTTAAAGCGCGAAATTGGGTGGCAATATGATAGCCCAACAGCAGCTCAGTTGGTTCAGCACCTGCCTCTAGAAATACCTGAAAAGGTAAATTTGGAGGATTCCATTAAACAGCATGGATTAATTGTATATCAAACGGAAAGTTTGAATCGCCCAATTGCTAAAATTGCGGAATTCGCTGCTGTTAGAAACACATTAGGAATTGTTCTGTGCAAACTGAACATTGAATGTACTATCTGTCAAAGAATAGTAGTTCCTGATGGAAAGAGCATCCGTGGAATTAAAAATCCAACACAAGCTCTTTTTGAACATTCATTAAAGCATATTCAAATATTTACAGAATATTTCAAAACCACTCCATGCGATAAAAATATTGCAAGAAATATTATTGAAAAATGCGTTAAGCATGATTTGGAGTGGTTTACGGATTCTAGTCCATGCGCTTCTCATAGACGCGAAATCGTAGAGCACTTGATTAAAGTGTTTGTGTCTACTAATTATAAGTGGTTCAATGATAAATTGAATACCAATAAATATATAATAGCAGAAAAAAAGCGTTTCGAAATAAACGAAAAAAATAAAAGGAAATGGATGCATGAAGGGCAGTTATATTCTGAAAAGAATAGCCCTTATGCCAAAAAAATAAAGGGAATAATAAAAGATGGCTTTTGTGAATAGAAAATATTTACAAAATGCTGAAAAGCACGCATCGCCCTTTAATTTATAAAAATATGCCAATGGCTACAGAAATGTAGGCTGTCCGATTAACCATCTTTTTCATTATTGAAAAAGAAAAGATCGCTGATGAGGAAGAGTGGTGTCTTCCGAAACAGTCTAAATAAATATATATGTTTTATACGATTTTAAATCTTTTCTTAAACTAAAAATACGGGTGTTGTTATTTCAAAACAACAATCACAAAATCGACTCAACTGGAAAATAAATTTAGGTTACCGCTTTGTTTTTGTTATAACCTTGTTTTAGACACAGTCCAATAAAAATAAGTCCCTAAAATTAGCATTTCTTGTATAAAATTGAATAATTAAGGGGATAAAATTATTTGTTTAGGGCTAAAGGTCCTATCTAGCTAGTAATATTAGGCCGAACATTAAAATCAAGGAATATGCTCTTCGATCAAGGCGGCAAGTTGCGATTCAGTTTCGATTGTTATATTTTTCGAATATTTCATACTATCGTATCAACTATCATAACTTATTAATGGTGTAAATCCTCCAAGCATCGATTATTTAGAAAAAACATCGCTGGCATTTAATATTAATTTAATTTTCAATGTTATATAGAAATCAAATAAATGCAAGTATTTCGAATAAGCCAATCATGTATAGAATTGATTCATCAATCGTACAAAATTGACTGGGCATGGCTAAATGTTCTATATAGATAGTATTATTCAACGGAACAAAGAATTGGTCGTTTTTTGAATCGAATTTGAGTTCGCCGCAGTTCGCCCCAGTTCGCTTTAGCAATAATGAGTCCCATTTCATACACACTGTTGCGGCAACATTTCCTTGAAAACCGTTTTTTGGTCAAAATAAAATACATAAAGGTAATTAAAAGAAGCAATCTTGTAGAAAATGCATTTATCTATGATTAAGCTTAGTGGGAAAATCTATAGCTTGAAATATAGGCAATACCCGATTCGCCGCAGTTTCGCTTTTGCAACAATGAGTCTCATTCCATACACAAACATGTTGCTAATTCCATGCACACATACCCTGGGGGAAATGGATGATATAGAATTGCGGAAATTTGTGTCATCCCAGGCTATAATTAATTCAGAAACTAGTCAGTCAACTTGGTACAGGGATCAGTATATATACAAGAAACTAATCAAATGCATGAATGGGCCAAAAAAATGCAATCTAAAACAAGGCCTTTATTAATTACATTTGAAAGCAGCTTGGAAAACAGTATCTTTATATAATATTCACGAAATAGGGTATACAAACGCGCATACCCTGGTTGACAACAAAGAGTCTGCAAATGCCAGCTCGTTCGGTTCGTCTCTGTGCTGCGTCAAGAAAACAAAACGAATTTCGACGCGATACCAGCAACATCGTGAGCGCTCGCTTGGCCGCAAAGTAAATACATAGCTCCAAAGCATACACACAGGGAACCGAGAGTGGGAGCTCGAGACAGAGAGAGAGAGAGAGAGAGAGCGAGTTAAGATTGGCAAAAAGAGAGTATGTGGGCGCCAGCCAGAGAGAAACTTCCAGCATAGTAGTCTCTGGTGCAATCCACGATTCCGTTTTCCGTTTAGTTGATGCAATTCTGAGTGCGGAGAAACAATCAACAATCGAAAACAATAGTTATTGTTGTTTAGTGCGGTGTTAACAAAATGCTAGAGAACTGAAACACACACAGAAGAAAAAGAGAGCGGAAAAAACAGTGAAAGTGAACTGCGCCTCCGTGCCTCTGTGGCTCAATCTCAATCTCAATCCGAAACTGAAATCGAAAAAAACCCAAACAAATACAAACCCAAACCAGATCTTTCAACTGATTGTCGAGCGATTTCTGTATTTCGTTTGTGCATTAAATAAAGCCCTATTTTTAGTTGTTAATTGCTCGGACTAGAAGGTCACTCGCTCCCCTGTCGATAGTTATTGAATCATATGATACGAACCAGAGTTCTGTACACCCTCAATCGATCTTAAAAGATATGTAAAGACTGCCTGATGCGTGAAGTTGTCCTGAATAGTTTCCTTTTTTTTACGTTGCTTGTCACCATTTATTTGTACCTGGATGTTATTGTTTTGATCCTAAGGGCGTCAAACATTTGTCCGTGAAACGAAATAAATTCAAGCTCAAATCAGTAACGAGTCGAAAGCTCCGTTTAATTCTATAACGATATATTAACCCTATAAACGGAATCCGCTACCCCGCAGAAACATAGAGAGAGAGAGAGAGAGAGAGAGCGAGAGCGAGAGAGAGCGAGAATCCCAGCCGATCCCAGGAAAGAAAGATCCCGACGCAATGAGCGCCGTCGATGCCATCATTAACTACAAGCGTAGTCCCAACGAGGACTTTTACGCCCTGCTCCACTGCGATGAGACCTCGTCGGTAAGTGCTCCCACCCCCACCCCCACTCCCACTCCCACTCCACAGGACGTTAGGGATAATGAAGGTGACCCATAAAAACCCATTTAAGTTCTCAGAGCATTTAAATGGGGTCTAATCCTGAAAAGTTTGCAAATTCGAGACGAGTTCTGTTCATGCGCCACCTTGAAATCGTGATATCTCTTATTGCCCGCAATTCGCACCGCCCACCACGCACGAACGTGGAATCATCCGAGCTCTGGCTTCGGCTTCCATCTCTGATATTGAGGTGAGAGATTTAGCTTTGGGAATTAGTTTCAATTACACAAGCAGTCGTCGTAGATTGGGGGAATTGGCACTGATCTGTCCTCCCCCAGATCCAGCGCTAAGTGAAAACCATATGAGAGTTTCAGAGCAGCTCAAGAACTTTCCTGAACTCCTCTCAAAGTGGAATTAAGGAGCATCCGTCTATCCCTCTAATACTCTGCTCCTCTGCTGACAGGCAGAGGCAATCCCCAGCAGCTTAATGGCATTTTGGCACATGACATTGCCATTCATCTTGAGCTGTTCGATTTTCGGGCTCAGTAAATTTCAATGCTCGGAAAGGCAGTGCTGTAATCAAATTTATTGGCCCGGAAAATGCGTATACCTTTGGCAATTTTCAGAGCTGTCGATTGCATCAAGAACAAATCTATTGAATTATGCATCACCAGAGCAGTCGAGCAGTCGCGCTGTGGACAGGCTGTGGACAGGAGCCAAAGCCTGGTTTTGAATCGATTTCATCAAATATTCCCCCCTGCGTGTGCCGCAGATACATGTCCCTTGGGTGTTGGGGCGGGCAAGAGGAAGGGGAAGGAAAATAGCTTGGGTTAAGCATTATGGCCTGGCCTCCATCACGTACTCGTAGTCTCCGATGACCCGCTGACGTTTGTTTGTCTAAGACTCTTACACAGCACACATTCCCGTCCCCCTTGACCATCGAACGACTGGGGCGATTGCAACAGCCGAGCGGAGGGTCCATTGTCATGCAGATTAGTTGGCAATTGTTCTCGGGAATCGAATTTGCATACCAACCCAAGACAGACAGACAATCCGAGCAGTTCCAGCAATCTATGCACTCCAGACAATCCACTGGACAAACTTGAAATGTTTTCGGGGCTAATTTGCAGTGGGATCTGCTCTGGCCGCTATCTGGAATCTGGAATCTCATACTCGTCCAATAGAAGTGATGCAACGGAATTAATCAAATGGAAATGATTCTCCTGGGATACGATTGCTATGCAAAATTCAGAGACAGATATAGATACAGCCTACCGATACAGATACAGATATTTAATTGGGGCCATTCAATGGCAACAGGCAATTTGTTAATGCAATTGCGGATTCAAACGATTCCAAAGATTCCTAAGGGGAGCGGGGAATGGGAATGCGTTCTGTGATTCCTCAAAGGAATTCAAGCAAGGGGAAAGGGGCATCCCCCGTGGATGCCACAGATTCCATTTGGCTAATTATAGGAGAATCTCTCGGTCTATCTGTCCGTTTATTCGTCGACTGTACACCGTACATCTAGACGTATGAGCAATATTAATTGCGCTGCAATTAATTATACGCCCCATTGCAGTGCATTTGGCTCAGCGAAAGGCAGCAAATGAAATGGTAAAGCGTTCCATTTGACCTATAAAATATCCATGCTTTTGATGGTTTTATTTTCTTGCCAATGAAAATTCTAGAAAACGGTAGAATGACCCAAATAAATTCGCTCTCTGGCTCTGCCTTTTGATATTTGCTCTCTGTTTTTGTTTGAGAGGCAGACAATGGACTCGAAAATGGAATCAAAGTAAAGCAGGGGCCAGCCGCCGCTGGGCAGAGTCTCCCTCTCCCTCTCTCTGTCTGTCTCTCTCTCTGTGTATCCTTTGTGTGTCCTTTGTGTGCCCCGCTTGATGGTGCGCGAAAAGCCATTTCCATTTACAAGACAATCAACAGGCTGCTTTGTGCTAGGGATAGTAGATGATGCTTCTGGTTCCCCGCCAGCATCCTCCTCCCTCTGGGCACTTGTTCCAGGGCTAGTGCCAGTGCCAGAGCCAGTGCCAGAGTCATTTTGATGTCTTTTATCCGACGGCCAACTTGTTGCTCGGTTTCAAGACACTTTCGACTTAATTAATTTCAATTGTTGGCCAATTGTTGCCGACAGCCAACAGCCCTTTCGTCAGTGTCAAAGTCGGTGTCAGTGGCAGTGTCATAAAAAGGGGAATAGTTGAGTGAGAATTAATTTGGCAACAGCTTTTAAGCCTCCTCTATTGGATTTTCCTTTCTAGAGCTGGAGCTGGAGCTGGGGCTGGAGCGACAGCTTTTCTATTACTTTAAGTGGTTTTCAGCATCGCACGAATAATTCTCCGAAACACTTTTCAACCCGTTTTCGTTCCCAGTTTTAATGTTTGCCCCATTGTTGATTCGTTGTTCGGTTGTGGTTTTCGTGTCGGGCAGATACGACCATCGTTTGATGGGTCCATTCCGCCTGCCCCCGACAGGCCTGCCACATGACTTGCGATATCCTTCGAGGACCCCGCTCATCCTTCGGAAATCTGCATTACAAGCAGACAGGCACACATGAATGTATGTCTCTGGCTGTTTCTCTGGGGGCTTTATTTCCCCATTTCTTACTATGATGATGTTTTTCCAGAGAACGGAGCACGAACACTTTAAAAATTAATGCCACAAAATGCTTAGTTAATTTGCAGCAAAAAGAGAATTCCTTATCGCAATTCACTTAACGAGCCCCAATCCCTGTGCTATTTGTTCTCGTTTCAGCCCGAGCAGATCCAGGCGGAGTACAAGGTGCTGGCCCTCCAGTACCACCCCGACAAGAACAGCGGCGACAAGGAGGCCGAGGCCAAGTTCCAGAACCTAAAGGTAAGCGAACGGGAAGATGGCCCGAAAAGAACAGACACCCAGAACAAGGAGCAGAACAAGGACCCCGACCAGAGTCGAGTTCCAGTCCCGTCCCGTGCCCTGTAATGAAGAAAAGGCAAGCATTTCAACATTTTGCATATTTAATGAAGTTTTCACTTGCGAAAGAGAGTGTGGGAGTGGCATGTGGCATGAGGCATGAGGCAGGGCCCCCCCATGGGGACGTTGTAAATTTGACAGCCTGTGGGCCAATATGTTCGAGAACAAAGTTGCCGAAGCGGGCTCAAAATTAAAAGATGTTTAAGCCGAATGCATGCGAGAGGAACAAGAACAGGAGAGGATAACCAACTTTCTGCCAGTCCTCTGGCATTCATGGCCTCATGTGGGGGACGATTGCCGAGAAGGGAGGAGATAATTGCTATTCCTTCGGAGAAACACAAAAGTTTGGAACTTCACAAAACCAAAACTGGTTTCAAAGTTTGAACTATTGTATAGGTTATCCCTCAGTACAGACAGTGTCGTGCCGATGCTGGAAGGGAATGGGAATGGTTGCAGTGCCCTCGGAATATATTTGGGTATTCTGGCGGGCGATAGTATCTCCGTGGGTTTTAGAATGCGAACAAATGAGAACAAACCCAAAAGTTGCGAGGCCACAAAGACGATTGCCACAACGCAACTATGTGTGTTCCAGCAGAATACACATCGATGCATGGGCTTCAATGGGATGGATCGGAGATGCAGATATGTAGGCCCGACGCCTGGGAACTGTAAAAGCTACAGAGAGTGCTTGAAAATACTACACATCTACAGGATCCAGGCTATCTATAAAATGTCCCTGTCTATAAATAGCACTAAAATACGGCAATGCAGAAGGAGCCCCAAAGGTCCCTAAAGGAGGTCAACCAGAGTGAAACAGAACTATGATGATGGAACCGTAGTTACATAGAACACCTACCCTTCAGCCATTCAGCTCTTCAGCCCTCCAGCCCCCTCTTGGGATAGTTTCAGTAATTAGCTGAAGGCCCACTCAACCGAAGGCTCAATCCATTCAAAGTCGTGTCTGTCAGTGGGGGAAAGTTTTAAGCTGCATTAAACAATAGATCCCACCAACACACACACACACACACACACGCACACACACACATGCACTTAGCCCACTTCCAAACACGCACAAACACACACACACTCACACGGATACGCACCCTCAGCCTCAAATTGAATTTTCCGAGCAACAAAAGATAAACAAGGCGCCAGCGATGAGATAAAATCAATTACCTATATATTATATATAGTATATTATTTTTGTTGAAAACGTTTATTGATTTTTCATGTCAAAGCATGAAACATTATCGGGACCACAAATGCCGGGAGGGGCCAAGGATTGTTAGAGCCTGAAAATTCATTAATGTGTGGATGAAAGAAAAAACACACAATTTTAATGGACGGGCAGTAGGAAATGTCTTTGGTCCTGCCACAGGTAGGGGAAAGGTGGCGGTAGAGGGGTGTGCTTCCACTTGGGGGATGATTTGATTTACCGAGTGGGAATTTACAGGAATCTGCGACAGGGTGCTGTGAAGAATGATTAGCGGACCTGTACTCTATGAATGACTCTCAGCCCTACCTGTACTCCAATATATTTCAACAGATACTCTTTGGACTGAATTAAGGTGTTAGAAAAGGTCCAAAATGAATCGTAAATGAGGAATACTCTGTGTTGATACATTTGTACAAACTAGAGTTCGATAGAAAGGACTTGAGGATTCCATTAAATATCCCTCCAAGCCATGATGCCAGTCTGTTTGAAGTTTATAATACGTGCACCCAAAAACAACAGAGGACACAAATAGAAGCCTCCCACCAAAGAGAGGTGGGTGCCTAAGCCTGTAGTCCCTGAATATGCATGAGGGTCCTGTGCAGACACTCACAATTTCCTCATAATGATAGTTATGGCAGTTCAGGAGCTTGTTCCCCACAATTTACAGCTCGTAAAGTCTCGGACACGTGTGTCGTAAAGATGTCTAAATGTGCAGGAGCGGAGAGCGGAGAGCGGAGAGCCGGGCGAAGAAACAGAGGCAGGCTTTACGGCCAGGCCATAAAGCAAAGCCAGCCCGGAGACCATGAAACGTTTAAAGTGAAATGTGGAGATTCGGAAGAGTCACAAAATGCCCCACATTCCCCAGAGGCTAAGCAAATGAGGAAGGGCGTCGTCAGAGGAGCAGGAGGCCCTGCCATGATCCTGACTTCATTTTCAACATGCAACCAACAACCAACAACTTACAACGCAATTTGCTGTTGGCAGGCTAGCCCCAAAAGTGGCCCCACAACGGAAACCGCAGGGCGGACGGGGATCAAGACTTCGAGGGAGTTTTCGTTTTGATTCCAGTCGTGTGCAGTTTCTCTAATTGCCACTCGGCAGGATCTTAAAATATTCTCGGAATATAACTAATTGAACACAAACAAGCTGGCAGGCATCCTTTAAGGCATCCTGTCAGTCAGTCAGTCAGTCAGTAAGAGTCCCGAGTCCCGTTGTCCTGTTTGCCGACCCACATAATCAGTGAGTAGTAAAATAATTGATTATCATGTAGACACGGCCCCGAAAAGCGTTCCCCGAACAATAAAACAGCAGGGCGGCCGATGAAAGCTCACAGCTCCAATGAGTGTGCCGTGTGTGTGTGTGTGTGTGAGTGTGCAACAAGCGTATCAGTGTCCGTCTCTGTGTCTCTACCATCGCTTTGTGTATCTGCTTGGCTGTTGGTGTTGGTGTTGGGCCTGGCCATAAAAGTAGTCGAGATATAAATCCAGCCCAAGCAGAGCTATCAAAGCCACTTGAGCGTGCAAATATGTGAGGGCTAGATAGAGCCCCTGCCCCTGTGTGGTGTGGTGTGTGTGAATCACGGACATGCCAATAAGTGTGCCATAGACCCGTCCTCAAAGCCGTATCCTGGCTTATGAAATTGATTAACATGCTAAGGAAAGGCATCCGAAATCTCTGCAGCTGTTGATTTTGCACTTGAGCAAATCTGACTTTCATGAGGCCACACGGCGGGGCGGGGCGGTGCGTTGCGGGGCCAATACTATTATGTGTGGGCCCTCCTCCCGCCTCCCCGGCACAGAAGGCCTATCGGACGGCAAGTAAATGGGTTTACCCCTTCACACATTCTGTTAGGTAAAATGGAAATGAATTGAAGAAAAAATGCAACATTTTAGGGCCAACTATTTTTTGAGTTCCATGAAACAGAATCGAAGATCAAAGGAAGCACCCAAATCGATAAGAATCCCAGCAATACGGCCAAAACTTTACTGGAACTGAAGTTAAGACGAAATACAACCAAAACTGCTTATACATTTCTATGGGTAGCAACGACATTCACACCTGCCTCTATCCAATTTATGCGCTATATCAATGGTATTCTGAGTTCTGTGCCACTCTATTTCATTTACGTATGCCTGTGTTTTTCTTCAATTCTTCGCAGGAGGCCAAGGAGACCCTTTGCGATCCGGAGAAGCGGGCCGTGTACGACAAGTGGCGCAACAGCGGCATCTCGATGAGCTACAAGCAGTGGCTGGGCATGAAGGAGCATGTCGGTCAGGTGAGAAGATACACGATTGCCGAGAAAGTGGATAAAGAGGTATGCGTATGGGCCAGGAACAGCAGACAGTACGAGAAACCCGTCGGAGAAGTAGTCACCTCTACCTCTCTCTCTCTCTCTCACTCTCACTCTCACTCTCACGCTCTCTCTCCCTTCCGTAGCACACCACTCACTCCCCCACTCTTTGCGGCACAAAGGCGCAGGCCGAGTGCCCGCTTACTTATTATCCGACTCCTTTGTCCTTTAGCATCCCCGCTGCACTGCGCCAACACCTGACCTTGTTTCGGCTGTTCCCCAGTTGTTTGTTGTTTCCCAGGCAGCTAATGAAATTTGTAATCCAAGCTGGAGTCGCTTTTTTGTTGCGCCACAATTAACGTGATTATTCAACCGACCCCCACTCGCCCACGTCCAAGCCCACGCCCCCTCTGCTGCCCCCAAGGCAATTTCCGCTGCCGGGCAGAGAGGAAATTGTCGCGCATCCATCAGCGGCGGACACTGTCCCCTGGAGTCCCGTGGAGTGGGAGAATATCCTCGTTCGCAAATCCAATTTAACTCAAGTTTTAGTGTAAACAAAATTATACACCCCCAAACCCCCACTGTACATAGTATATTTCTCTCTCTCTCGCCTTGCTCCTGAGTGCCTCACCGAATGTCTACCTATCTTGAATGTGCCTCTTCATCCAACTATGTGTGTCTATGTGTGCGTGTGTTTTGTGCATGCCCCAAGGAGAGCCAGTCATTGGCCCTCCTACCAAACCACAGAATTCTCAATTAATGTCAATTTTCATCCTCTCCCGAATAACCCCGAACAATTCCAATCGAAATCAAAGTCGATGCATTGGGTCACCCCAAAAACCAAGGATCGCATGTTGCCGGAGACCGCAGATGGAGCTGGAATCGGACCGGGAGCTGGAGCCGGGGCTGGGTGCAGCAGCGGCGGGCTGACCGCAGCCTCCCCCAATCCGGCCCATCGCCGTGCCTCTGAGGGCGGGGCCGCACTCTACTACGGCGGACGGAAGACCGAGTGGGGGGCGGAGAACACGGATGTGGCCAACAAGTTCCGCAACTACGAGATCTAAACAGCAAAGAGCAAAGAGGCGATGGGGGTGAGGTGTAGGATGGGATTGTTTAGAGGCCGGCTTGTGGCCGATGGGAGTTTCAATTTAAACATATATACAAGCATATATCAAAGCAAAGGATCGGCAAGATGATCGTCCAGCAGAGTGCGGAAAGCAAATTATTCCATAAACGTTAATGCAATTATATCAAAATATTCAACAAGAACAAAACAAAACAAAACAAACTTATTATCGATGTGAAGTTAATGCGTTGCAAACTACTACATACTACAGAGCACAGATACTCTCTCTATTATAGATACGATACTCTTTATATAGGTGTACAAAAGATATAGAAAAATGGTAATATATATTTATGCGAAGAAACTGTAATTTCAATAAACGATAAATGATAAATGAGAAACGATAATCGATAAACGGGAAACGAGAAAGGAGGAGGCATAGCGTGTGCAGCAACAATTTTAAGTTAAACTTTAACGATAGTAAAATTTTAACGATGAATATACCATATACAGATGCTGTTTACTATATACACAATATATACAGACATATATATATACCTATATTTATGTGAAACCGTGTATTTGTATATCGATGTTGAATGTGAATGTGTACCATGTGCCCCCAAAGACAATCCCTTGGCAAGACATACTGAAAATTAAACTATGACTAAACTTAAACTGAAACTAAAACTAAAACTAGAACTAAAACTAGTGAACAGAGACACCCACCACAACGCGAAAGCGGAACCGGAAACGAGTCCGGTCCATTACACACACACAAACACACACAAACACACTCAAACACACTCAAACACATACAAATACACAGACACATTAAAAATGGAAAACACATACATATATAATAAAGCGAATTTAATCTTTATACACAAGAAAAAAGAAACATAAAACATGAATCATTTGCATAGTCAGAAGAACTTTCACTCGGTGTCCTTTCAATTGCAACTCGAATTGCAGCAAAACTCCACAACTGACAAACTATTTTATTTACTAGAAGAAAAACAAAACGATATCTCGAGAGATATGTAAGAAAACTACAAAAAAAGAATAAGAGAAATTTATATAAATGTTTTGACGGATAGAGCGGTGAACTTTTCAACTTATACGCATATACAAGCCCCAGATCCCCAGAAAAAGACAACAAGAATTACTGTCATATTATATTCTACTATTACTATTATGCCAAAGAGCAGATAAGAAACCACACGTAATTACTAAATGTTGTTGCCGGAATCAAAGGCATTACATACTCGTATATCTACAAATACACACATATGGATGTTTGTTTTAAGACATACTTATTGAATTTATTCAAATACACACATATTGCGGATAGAACCTATGATGGACCCGGATGGACCAGACCCGATTCGTAGAAGCAGCTGCATGCCAAAGGCAGGATACGGATTCCCCTCCTTCTCTTTTAGAGGAGAAACCCATCGGGGAATTCCAGCTACTAGCAAATTATTAATGTTGGTTTGACCTAAACTAAAAAAAAAGTTGGACAATTGTAAGCGGAGAATGAAATGTATAAGAATGAAATAAAAAACTTGGAAAGGGGTTCCCCGCTTCTGGAGGGACCTCAGGCAATCACTGCTCTTTTATTTATGGGAGGAATATTTATCTATCAACCAATGAGCACTTATACATCCAATCGTTTTTCAAAGAATCATAAGAAAGGGTAACTTCATCACTTATTAATATCTTTATTTCCATATAAATTTCGAATAAACTAGAATCTCATTCCTTAAAGCTTGACTTGGTGGTTGGACTGGCCCTCAGCTTGATGCTTCCTTCTTCGTCTCCTGGTTTTTGGCCAGCTCCATAATCTGAGCATAAGTGGCAAGAGAGTCATCCCACAGCAGACAGGGACGTCGATCCGACTGCACAAACTCCCGAATCCAGCGATTTAGGACTGGAAAGCACATATATAGAATATAGACTATAGAACATAGAGAACTCTTTCCAGAGATCTTACCCCATTTAGATCCAGCGATGATGGGGCAGGCACCGTGCTGCGTGCGGGCATCACCTCTGCCCGCTGCATGCAGATTATGCCAGAAGGCGGCTATCGAGACGAAAGTGTTTGAGTTATTAGGGGTGTTTGAAGTGAATAAATGAACTTGTTAAGTACCTGCATATTTCTTGGGACGCAGGTGCTGCTTCAGATAGGGAAAGGCAGTGCCGCCGCCCTGAGCCACATCCGAGAGCTGTTCAAGGAGATGTTCTACGTAAAAAGGCCACTCGAAGACTTACTTTCTCTACTTACGTAGAAGAGGACCGTTGCAATGCGGTTGCCCATCTCGGTGGAGGAAACCAAACCATTATCGAACTGGGTGGCAGAGGGAAAGAGAGAGAGTGTCACATTGTAGTAAATCTCTATCTAAGAACAATCCAGGAACCTACGGAAGTCTCGGTAAACCAGTCCATGTGCTGACCGTAGTGCCCACCGATGCCATAGTTGGCGAACTGATGATCCTCCGCATAGTCCATGTTCAGGTTGGTCATGTCTGCCACTCGGCGGTCAATGGTCTGCAGCACCTGGTGCTCTGTTTTGGCGATGAAGGTTATCTGGCTGGTGCGCACATTGGACACCGTCGACTGGTTGGTGAGTGTGACCATTGCGCGGGCCATCCTGTTGGTTGTCAGATGCCTGATGGCGTCGATCTCGCTCTGGTAGATCACGTCATGGTAGAGCACTAGCAGGGGGTCGTGGCTCAACTCCTCAGCCTTGAGGGGCGCCAACAAGAGGAAGGGATGCGTCTCGGTCATGTACCCGCAACGCAAATGCCGTTCCTCTCTGGCTGTGAGCCTGCTGTGGCCGCTGCACGTCAAACGGTAGGCCTCGAACTCGTCCAGTTGCGAGGGATCCTCGGGTATGGGCTGAGAAAGATATGGGAAGTTGGAATCACCACTTGAAAGGGAACTCTTCTCACTTACGGCATGCTCTTCTATGGTTTTGGATTCATACAAGCCAGCTTTCACTGCATGGTTCCGCATGAATTCCTCGTAGTTTCTGGCATGCTCCTCGCTGGCTGGATGGAGCCTCAAGAGCTCCTGGTAGGTGTCATTTACTCCCCGGAAGTCGCCCAACTCCGCCTTGGCCTGCACGAGCAGAGCCAGAATTTGCGGATGGAGTTTTGGGTCCTGGAACACGCGATCTTTCGCCTCCAATAGCCAGGCGTGCGCGAGTCGCGGATGCTGATCCCTCAATGCCAATCGGGCAATGTCCACGCAGTGCTCGGAGTTCAGCTGTGTGCTAAAAAACAAAGAAACAATGCAGCAAAGGTCGATTGGATCAATATCCACTGTCTCACCCATGGTTCACTCCATCCAAAATGCCTTTGGCCAGGTGCTTGGCCTCCAGCCTGTAGACGTACTTCAGCCGGAGCAGGCCATCGATGGCGCCCTCCAGTTCGCTGGCATCGGGCATGGACGGACGCTGTCGTAGCTTCAGCAGCCGCTCCAAGGGCTCTGGTTAGGAAGAGGTGTGTCTTTAATAGAGTTCGAGCCGCTAAATTGATGCTTCACCCACTCTCGCCCGTGTCGGCATCCATGAGGTTCTCCACCCGCCGCCAGTCCACCGTCAGTCGCTTGCTGAGCAAATATTGGTTCAGCGGACTGTCGAAGTATGCCGTGCCCCAGTGTTGCGCCTCGGTGCGCTCCTGCTCGAACTCTCGCAGCCGCCTGTCGGTGCAGATTGAGTTTTCCGAGATTCAATTAGTCGTGAGTCACGCTTGATTTGCCACGCCCCTCGCTAGCACTTACGCTCTCAGGAAATCCAATTTGCTCTGATTATCGGCTACGAACTTCTGCATGTGCTGCAGCATTTTCTGCTCGTATCCAAATACCTTGGTCATCGTGTGCACGGAGGAGTAGAACTCGGCTTCACAGGCAAGGAAAAGGCCCTGCCACAGGGCGCCCACCAACAGCAGGGGTAACATCATCCCGGAGCGATTATATGCCGACTGAATCTACCACTTGACCCAACACTGAAGAGCCACTGAATATTACATAATTCCAGAGATGTTAGAGGTTCTGCCTCTGATTCGAAACCTGTTTTCGCACGCACTCAAAGAAAGCCTGGGGTTCATTGAGCCGGCAACTGGTTTTGGCGTAGAAAATAACTAATGTCAAGTAGAGAGAGAATCGAATCCACGAATCGTATCAAATCAGAAAATAGACACTCTCTTCGTAATAAGATATAAACTGGTTATTAAGCTATGATTATCTTTAAAGTTTCATATAGTAGACATACTTCCTCATAGGTACCATTCTCGTTCCTTTATAGAGAATGAGGCTTGTGAAATTCTGCTGCTTATCGGATATCTAAAAGCTTCTAGCTGAAAAGAATTAGGCACATTTGTAGTCAAGTGATAATTTCACTATTTTCAGTAGGCTTTGTCTTTTGTCGACTCGGGGATGGGCTGGTTGGTGGTCCGAAGAGTGAGCATTATCCTGTGGAGGCACCACAGGGGTACACATTATTCCTTTTGTGTGTTTGCTTGAGATGGACTGGGGCAGGAGCTTCTAAATGGTCTCAAGGTAAGAGAGTTGCACCGAAAGCAGGCTGTTTTTCACATTCTAAGAGAAAGATCTTACGTATCCTTTCTCACTGGCTCCTCCAGCGGAAGATGTTGTCGGGACTCGCCAAGAGCATAATGTGGTTAATGCCCCTTCTGGGCTGAAAACTCTATTAGAGGATATGGGTGGGGTTTTTTCCTCATCATTTCATCACTTCGAGCTTCTCCGAGTGCATCCATATATTGTTGCAGGTCGAGTGGAAGATCTCCTTACAGGAACATCAATTGTTCCATCGTCCCTATACAACTGGCCATTTTCAAACTGAAATCGGACTATGGGAAACAAAATAAAAATTTCACGCCATGCAATTTTTGTAGAGTAATCCAATTTATTGGCACATTATCTCCGCTTAGGCCATAACCATGGGGCTTTTTAGTTTCGTGTGGCAGGGCTTGGTGAACGCCTGACCATCGTCATATATCCAGCGGGTCATCACTAACAGGAAAAGAACCAAATCAAGGTAATACTTATTTGCAGATATCGCTAAAACAGTCTAAGGGAAAACCTACTCCACTTGGAACCCACGATGACGGGGCAACCTGTGTGGCGTGTTCTCATATCGTGATCTCCGGAATGGGCCAGGTTGTACCAGAAAAGAACAGTTCCTGCCTGGGGGAATATGGTCACATTCAGCTCTGTGAACAAGGTGGCGCCGCCCTGGGGCACATCGCTTAGCTGTGGGATCAGACATACTCGTACTCGTATAGACTCGACAATAGGCAGAGGGAAGGAATCGTCGTCCATCATTCACTTACGTAAAATATGGCCGTGGCAATGCGTTCTCTCACCAGATAATTTCTTTCCTAGACAACCGAATGGGAATATCAATTAGATGGAGACTAAAGATATGCTTACGAGTTGCAAAAGGTCACTGTGGCGCATAAACGATCCTCCAATCCCATAGTTATTGACCTGGAACATTTCAGAGTTGCTAAGATTTAGGCCCGTGACATCCCAAAGCACCTGATCTGCTTTTTGTGTCGCGCCTCTGTAATGGTCGGTTCCAGCCAGAAGGAGTGCGCTGTACGGGAGGTAGACAACTCCTGCGGCGCGTTAAGATATTGAATGGTGGTGGCTGAATGTAGCAACGGCTCGCTTGTGTTCCGCAGGGACACCATATCGGAGTGGGTCAATACATCGTAGTACAACGCAATAAAGGGATCGTCAGAGAGAATCTCAGTCCTAACCCTGGCCAAAAGCAGAAAGGGGGATCCTCGTTTAGTGAGGTAGAAGCAGTGGAGGTGCCTGTTCCTGGGCCCCTTACAAAGCCCATTACAGCAGTGATCCTGATCGGGCACTTCTTTTGGCCTGGGTTTCAGCGGAGCCTCGTACATCAAGTCTGTGCTCACTTGCTCCTTCAGCCTCAACAGACGAGCCTCAAAAGGACTCAGCTTCAGAGCAGCTTCCAGGATATGCCCAGCACTCCAAGGATTTCCTGCGGGAAAATGAGAGTCGATATCCGGTTTGCGATAGCTCTCATTACATACGCTGGGCGCGGTAGCTTTCTACTAGAGTTTGGGTCACATCAATGATGTTCAGAGGGACAACTGGATCCTCATTTCTGTCCTGAAGCAGCGATATGGCCACCTGTAGCCACCGCTCTGCAGTGGGGTAGTCCTTCATTCCGATGCTGTACTCCGCCAGCGAGCGACAGTCGTGGGGGGAAAAACTAGAGCTGGTGGAGATCGAGTAGCTCGAATATATGTACATCCAGGATGTTGCTTAACATCGGATCACTTACTCGTACTGCACGTCCGAGAGCAAGCCACTCGCCATATCCTGGGGCTCCAGGCCATACACACTCCTCACTCTTTCCATACCCAGAAGGGCGTCTGCGATATCATCCTTGGTGGGGAGATACGCACTGGTTTCCCTCATGTACGCCAGTTGTTCTGAATAGTATACATAACACTTCATCAAGGGCCTACGACTGCGGTATGGGATCAAAACTAACCTTGTCCTGGGTCCCCCGATAGGTAGAGCTGCCACTTCATCCAGTCAGAGTGCATGTGTCGGATGAGCGAGAAACTGTTGACGGGATTGGACACAAAGGCCCTTTTGTCCTCCTCAAAAAGAGCATGCACTTTCTCCATGTCAAGCAGAGCTCTAGGGGATTTTTAGAGGATTAATCTTTCGAAATCCCCAATTCCCCATTCGCCCTACTCACTCTTGGATTTTATGCAGTTTTATTTCCAGGTGGTATACATAGTACTCCAGGTTGAGAACCAAATTTCCTTGGAGTTCAAGATACTCGCGCAGCTTGTATATCGACCTGGCGGGATGCTCCCTAGACTGGGCATTCGAAAAGCTGTCTAAGCCGGCGAGCACTCCCACGAAGAATATTATGGTACTTCTTCTCATATTGGGTGTGTGACTGGAAGCTGCTGCTTTGGGGGGAAAACTCACAGTCTTAAGGGGTTCATGGGGCTATCAATTCGTCACTCTTCTAAGAATAATTGAGATGATTCGAAATGGTATGATACAATATTTATTTACATTGAAATGTTGTATTTTGTATTTGTATGCGACATGCATTTATCTAACGTCAACGTTATTGCAGAGCTGATTGCGGAGTACAGCATCATATGTATTACTTAGAGTTTGTAATATAGCCACAACATCTTTTTTAACAATTCAAAAATCCAAAACAATTTGTTAATTTTTTTTACCTTTTTATAGAGCTTTTGCACTTCACTCTCTTTGACCACGCTCAGCACTTTGTAGAGTTTCTTTTTGCTGGGACTGAGTTTCTCGTAGCCGGCTAGTGTCACATTCAGCCACTTCTCGGCGAGATCGGGGCGCTCCTTGTCGTATGCGAAGGTAGCAAGCTCCAAGGCCTCCAACGGGCTGAATATGGATCTGTTAAGACTCTTTCCTCGCTCAATTCTATCGATTTCTTGCACTTACTCGAACTGAACTGCTGCCATGGGTTCGTGGATGAGATCTTGCATGGCGGTACCATATTCAATTCTTGAAATTTGGGGCATTAGTGCACGAATTTCAGAGATTTGCTCTAAAGAAAGGGAAGAGATCTTGATTAATGGAGAGCGTTCGTATGTTTGGAGAGTCTACCTCTGCCTAGTGACTGCTCCATGAGCCTACGCCAAGTCGTCCAGTCGAAGTGCATGTGGTGGATCAGAGAATAGCTTTGGAGGGGATTGGCCATATACTGTTCCCTATCGGGTTCCGCATGCGTTTGCTTCACTCTCATCAAAGCAATGTAACTGAGATTGGATTGACTAAGGTCAGGATTCTTTCTACTTCAATGTGGCACCTACCGACGCATCAAGCTGATCTTTTTCTGGAGCACACTGCTATAGTCCACCATTTGAGTTAGTAGCTTCTCCTCCACAGCTATCAGTCCTTTAATGCCCAAATTGGAATAAGAACCCTTCCCATCGTTTGCCTCCACCCAAAAAGAGTAGGAAAGAGCCGTCAGAACGAGGCTTACTTGCAGCGAAAACCACATGATTGATGTGCGATTCAGCGATGAATAGTGTCAAAGCGAAGCGTGGCTAACAGAATTCTGTATTAGATATGGGTATAAAAGGAAGTACTATCGATTACACGGTCTGCGGAACGGCTGCGACAGCTCGTCTATCCATTTGACCAGGGCTAAAACAGAGAGAAAAGTGCATATGGGTTTCATTATACGTTCAAGAGAATATACTTACCCCATTTAGATCCCTTGATTATGGGACAAGAAGTATGGACAGTGCCTATTTCGCCCTGTCCTCGATCGTTGAGGTTGTACCAGAGAAGAGCATCACCTTGTCGTGGTTGAACGGAGATATTTAGACGTGGAAAGAGAGTGGCACCACCTTGGGGAACATCACTGAGCTGCAGGACACGACAACTAGAGTGATTTTCAATCAAAACTCGACATTTAACATACATAAAAAAGAACGGTGGCTATTCGGTCTCCTCCTCCGCGATGCTCGAGAGCCTAAGGTGGAAAATCATAGATCAGAAATGAGTCCAATTCCGTTACGGTCGGGCCTTCACCTGTGGGGTCTCAAAGTGGTCGGTGTGGGGTTTGTAGTGGCCTCCGATCCCGTAGTTGATCAGCTGGTATACCTCCGAGTTCTCCATCTCGAAGTTTGTCATGACCCCGACTCTTCGTTCTAGCCGCTCCATGACCGCATTTTCGTGGGACGTGAGCCACACAGAGTTCGAGGTACGTCCCGAGTCAATAAAAGGCCTCACCTTCAGATCGTTGACCATGACCATGGCCCGACGCTTCATGTGGGGCTTGGATAGATTTTGCAGCGCCAGCGACTCCAGCGGTGTGATGACGTCGTGGTAGAGCACCATGTAGGGGGAGAGTGAGAGAAGCTCCGTCTTGAAGGGAGCCAGCCGGAGGAAGGGCGCGGCTGTGGTGTTGTAGCTGCAGGTCAGGCGGTGCATGTCCCGATAAGGACAGCCCCCACGACAGCAGAGCTGTAAGCCAGTCAGAGGAGGATTGGGCTTCTCTAGCGGAAGATCGTTAGTGCTCATCATCCGCATCTGTACCCGATCGCGAAGTCGCCGTAGGTAGGGTTTGGGATCCCGATCAATGGCTTTCGAAGCATCCTCATAGCGATCTGATTGTCATTAGGAGAGATTTGTGTCAATTGATTGCAAAACTCACTTAGATGCATGAGGCCTTTGATGTACAGCTTGTGCGCTTGGGAGACATCAAATCCAAGGATCTGGTAGTTCTCTTTTGTCTGCTCTGATGCCTGATCGTATAGGCTAAGGGTCTCTTCCAGCCAAGTCACCGCGTCGTGGTATCTGTGCTTCTTATATATTGCTCGAGCCACGGTGAAACACTCGAGGGTTGAAAAGCGTGTCCTGCAAAGGACCTCGAATGAAGGAGGAAAGGGATCTTTCTTTTATGGCTGCGCCTACCCATGATGAACGCCATCGAGCAGGCCTCTGACCATATCCTTGGGCTGCAGCTGATAGGTCTTCTGCATCCTGTGAATACCCAAGGAGCCTTCTTCCAAGTCCCAGGCACTGGGATAGTGGGGCCGCGACTCCTTTAGAAACAGCAGCTGACTCTTACCCAGGGGCTGCTCCATCAACTCCAGCACGTGTGCCCAATCCTTGTGCATGTGCCGAACGAGATGAAAGTAGTTTAGGGAATGGTCCTCGAGGCTGACTATATGATCATGCTCCATCATGTAATCTGCTATCCTAGAGGGAGGGGAGGATGAAACCCGGGCTTACAAAACAGCACCCTAGACCCACCTTCGTATGAGTTTCATCCTAGCTCTCAGAACGCCAATGTAGCTGTTCAGCTGGAAAAGCAAATCCGCATGGAACTCCAGGAGATCCTCCATGCTAACGATTGAAGTGGAATAGAATTGATCCACCACTTCGCTCTCTTCCAGCTTCAGGGCGCCACCATCCCGGACAACAACCAAAATCGACAGATAGAGAAGACTTCTGGTCAACATTATCTCTGGAATGCCACTGACTGAAGTTTCAATAAAGAAAATAAAGCTAAAACAGGGAAATCGATTGGTCATGAATCTGACATGGTTTCCGTTCAACGAAAGGCTTTATTCACTACTCTCTTAGGCAAGGCCGTCGAAACAGTTGGGGTTGCTGATTTATCCACTTGGTCATCACTGTTTGGGAGGAAATGCATTATTGAATCAATCTTGTTTCTCTTTTGAGGTTAATTTTACCCCATCTGGAGCCGACAACGACGGGACAGGCCGAGTGAATGGTCTTTTCCATGCCTTGCCCCTTGTGATCCAAGTTGTACCACATCAAGACTGCTCCCTTCTTGGGAAACACCGACAGGTCGAGTAAGGGAAACACTGTGGCGCCCCCCAGAGGCACATCACTCAACTGAATGAAAGAGAGATTCATAGAAACTCTTCCCAAAGATGAACAACAGGTTACTCACGTAGAACAATAGTGTGGCAATGCGATCGGGGAGTTCAGGATTAGAACCCTAAAATAAATTCGATCAGGTTGGTTTTGTTGGTTTAAAGTATTAAGGTCTTACCTCAAAGAAGTCGGGGTGGACGGCATAGTGGCCGCCAATGCCGTAGTTGAGAACCTGAAAGTCCTCCGATCTTTCGAGATCCAGGTTAGTCATGTCCTCTGTCAATATGCCCATCCTTCGTATTAGATTATGGCTAGGGTCCAGCCAACCGGCTTTTGTGGTGCGGTTTGGATCTTCTGAGTGTTTCTTCTCCGTTACATTGTAGGTTACGGCTCGAACCAAGTCCTTCTGTGCCATCGACTTCAGTAAAGACATTTCCCTGTCCGCAAGCATATCATGGTAGAGCACCACGTAGGGATCAAGTGATAGCAGCTCCATTTTCAGGGGTGCCAGGCGGAGGAACGCTGTTGCAGTGGTATTGTAGAGGCAGTAAAGTCGGGATCCTCGGCGGCACTCTCTAGAGCAGCAGTCCAGGAAGTCATCCTGGTCTTCAGACTCCTAAATGATAGATTAATCCGCATTACTGGCTTTTCTTTGCGGTTCCTCCACTGACCTGTTCCTGGGGTTCTTCCCCAATGCGATGGCTTATTTCCAGCCTAGTGAGAGCCCGCTTCAAGTTGTGGTTCTTTGGATGCCTCTTTAGGGTTTCAATCATCATGGAAAGAGGCCTTTCCTTGTCCTTGCTCAAGTTATTTAAAACCTCAACATACAGTTCATACAGGTTTTCCGCAGACAGTCCCTGCTGTTCATACAAATCCCAGTAATCCTCATCCGCCTCGTATAGATCCAGGGCCACAGAGATCCAATCTTTTGCCTTGGCATAGTCCCCCCATTTCGCTAAATACTTGGCGATGGTATAGCCCTCAAATGGGGTGGTGGAGTAACTGAAAATTGATGAGCACTACTATTCTTATTCGAATGATTTCTTCCACTCACTTGTGCTGCACTCCCATCAGGAGTCCCTTGGCCATATCAGAGCCATTTAGATTGTAAATGGTCTGAATGCGGCACAGCCCATTAAGGGTTTCCTCCAAATCCTTGGTAGTCGGTAAATCAGAGTGAAGAAGGCTTATACCTGTAGCTTGAGCTGTAGAGAAACATCCCTTATGAAAAGGTTCTTCGATGGTTCGAGGAGCACTGACCTTCACCCGGCTGCTGCTCCAGATACCACAGAATGTTGAGCCAATCGAATTGCATGTGACGCATGAAGGAAAAACTAGACGGAGGGTCGTAATCCATCCTTTGTGCGCGAGCTATCTTCTCTTTCATGATCTCAACATAACTGTAGGGCCATGGAAAACCTGTTAAAGGCTTAGTCTCATGAAGTTTCACTCACCTGTCTATAAGGTCCACCCTCTGCTGCAACTTATCCGCGTAGGCCTCTAGGTGGTTGACCAGCACTTTATTATAGGTCAGTAGCTCTCCCAGATCGTATATTGACATGGCATAGTTCTTGTTTAGCTGCCTTAAGGTCGCACCGGGAAACCAAAGGTAGATCAAGCACAGGAAGCACTTCAATCTTCTCATTTTGAAAATTACGTGTATACTAAACGGTTGTTTATGAGTTTAAAGAAACTACTAACAAGCGGGAAATGCATTTTTCTCGCTTTGATATCTGTTGAGCTACTGAACATTTTCGCTTATATTGGGCTGCTTAATACAACAATATCCATCACCTACTGATAGGTTTCATAGCTTTGTTACCTTTAATTTTTTAAATCCGGCACTCGAAGAGTAAAGGGGTATATTAGATTTGTGGTGAAAATGGGTGTGTATAACGCCCAGAAGGAAGCGTTTCCGACCCCATAAAGAATAAGTACATACACATGTAACATACACATGTACATACAAGTGGAAACGGATAAGATATTATATAAAAATCTCCCAAACGACTCGACCGATTTGACGACATTTTTTTTGGCAAAACATCAAATCGTGTCTTTTGCGAACAGCGATGCCAAAAGACATATAAAATACATTGTATTAAATACATAAATTTGTACATATATATATGCTGGGTGTAAAGTACTTCGGGTATGATCACTTCGAGCTTCTCCGAGTGCATCCATATATTGTTGCAGGTCGAGTGGAAGATCTCCTTACAGGAACATAAATTGTTCCATCGTCCCTATACAACTGGCCATTTTCAAACTGAAATCGGACTATGGGAAACAAAATAAAAATTTCACGCCATGCAATTTTTGTAGAGTAATCCAATTTATTGGCACATTATCTCCGCTTAGGCCATAACCATGGGGCTTTTTAGTTTCGTGTGGCAGGGCTTGGTGAACGCCTGACCATCGTCATATATCCAGCGGGTCATCACTAACAGGAAAAGAACCAAATCAAGGTAATACTTATTTGCAGATATCGCTAAAACAGTCTAAGGGAAAACCTACTCCACTTGGAACCCACGATGACGGGGCAACCTGTGTGGCGTGTTCTCATATCGTGATCTCCGGAATGGGCCAGGTTGTACCAGAAAAGAACAGTTCCTGCCTGGGGGAATATGGTCACATTCAGCTCTGTGAACAAGGTGGCGCCGCCCTGGGGCACATCGCTTAGCTGTGGGATCAGACATACTCGTACTCGTATAGACTCGACAATAGGCAGAGGGAAGGAATCGTCGTCCATCATTCACTTACGTAAAATATGGCCGTGGCAATGCGTTCTCTCACCAGATAATTTCTTTCCTAGACAACCGAATGGGAATATCAATTAGATGGAGACTAAAGATATGCTTACGAGTTGCAAAAGGTCACTGTGGCGCATGAACGATCCTCCAATCCCATAGTTATTGACCTGGAACATTTCAGAGTTGCTAAGATTTAGGCCCGTGACATCCCAAAGCACCTGATCTGCTTTTCGTGTCGCCTCTGTAATGGTCGGTTCCAGCCAGACAGAGTGCGCTGTACGGGAGGTAGACAACTCCTGCGGCGCGTTAAGATATTGAATGGTGGTGGCTGGATGTAGCAACGGCTCGCTTGTGTTCCGCAGGGACACCATATCGGAGTGGGTCAATACATCGTAGTACAACGCAATAAAGGGATCGTCAGAGAGAATCTCAGTCCTAACCCTGGCCAAGAGCAGAAAGGGGGATCCTCGTTTAGTGAGGTAGAAGCAGTGGAGGTGCCTGTTCCTGGGCCCCTTACAAAGCCCATTACAGCAGTGATCCTGATCGGGCACTTCTTTTGGCCTGGGTTTCAGCGGAGCCTCGTACATCAAGTCTGTGCTCACTTGCTCCTTCAGCCTCAACAGACGAGCCTCAAAAGGACTCAGCTTCAGAGCAGCTTCCAGGATATGCCCAGCACTCCAAGGATTTCCTGCGGGAAAATGAGAGTCGATATCCGGTTTGCGATAGCTCTCATTACATACGCTGGGCGCGGTAGCTTTCTACTAGAGTTTGGGTCACATCAATGATGTTCAGAGGGACAACTGGATCCTCATTTCTGTCCTGAAGCAGCGATATGGCCACCTGTAGCCACCGCTCTGCAGTGGGGTAGTCCTTCATTCCGATGCTGTACTCCGCCAGCGAGCGACAGTCGTGGGGGGAAAAACTAGAGCTGGTGGAGATCGAGTAGCTCGAATATATGTACATCCAGGATGTTGCTTAACATCGGATCACTTACTCGTACTGCACGTCCGAGAGCAAGCCACTCGCCATATCCTGGGGCTCCAGGCCATACACACTCCTCACTCTTTCCATACCCAGAAGGGCGTCTGCGATATCATCCTTGGTGGGGAGATACGCACTGGTTTCCCTCATGTACGCCAGTTGTTCTGAATAGTATACATAACACTTCATCAAGGGCCTACGACTGCGGTATGGGATCAAAACTAACCTTGTCCTGGGTCCCGCGATAGGTAGAGCTGCCACTTCATCCAGTCAGAGTGCATGTGTCGGATGAGCGAGAAACTGTTGACGGGATTGGACACAAAGGCCCTTTTGTCCTCCTCAAAAAGAGCATGCACTTTCTCCATGTCAAGCAGAGCTCTAGGGGATTTTTAGAGGATTAATCTTTCGAAATCCCCAATTCCCCATTCGCCCTACTCACTCTTGGATTTTATGCAGTTTTATTTCCAGGTGGTATACATAGTACTCCAGGTTGAGAACCAAATTTCCTTGGAGTTCAAGATACTCGCGCAGCTTGTATATCGACCTGGCGGGATGCTCCCTAGACTGGGCATTCGAAAAGCTGTCTAAGCCGGCGAGCACTCCCACGAAGAATATTATGGTACTTCTTCTCATATTGGGTGTGTGACTGGAAGCTGCTGCTTTGGGGGGAAAACTCACAGTCTTAAGGGGTTCATGGGGCTATCAATTCGTCACTCTTCTAAGAATAATTGAGATGATTCGAAATGGTATGATACAATATTTATTTACATTGAAATGTTGTATTTTGTATTTGTATGCGACATGCATTTATCTAACGTCAACGTTATTACAGAGCTGATTGCGGAGTACAGCATCATATGTATTACTTAGAGTTTGTAATATAGCCACAACATCTTTTTTAACAATTCAAAAATCCAAAACAATTTGTTAATTTTTTTTACCTTTTTATAGAGCTTTTGCACTTCACTCTCTTTGACCACGCTCAGCACTTTGTAGAGTTTCTTTTTGCTGGGACTGAGTTTCTCGTAGCCGGCTAGTGTCACATTCAGCCACTTCTCGGCGAGATCGGGGCGCTCCTTGTCGTATGCGAAGGTAGCAAGCTCCAAGGCCTCCAACGGGCTGAATATGAATCTGTTAAGACTCTTTCCTCGCTCAATTCTATCGATTTCTTGCACTTACTCGAACTGAACTGCTGCCATGGGTTCGTGGATGAGATCTTGCATGGCGGTACCATATTCAATTCTTGAAATTTGGGGCATTAGTGCACGAATTTCAGAGATTTGCTCTAAAGAAAGGGAAGAGATCTTGATTAATGGAGAGCGTTCGTATGTTTGGAGAGTCTACCTCTGCCTAGTGACTGCTCCATGAGCCTACGCCAAGTCGTCCAGTCGAAGTTCATGTGGTGGATCAGAGAATAGCTTTGGAGGGGATTGGCCATATACTGTTCCCTATCGGGTTCCGCATGCGTTTGCTTCACTCTCATCAAAGCAATGTAACTGAGATTGGATTGACTAAGGTCAGGATTCTTTCTACTTCAATGTGGCACCTACCGACGCATCAAGCTGATCTTTTTCTGGAGCACACTGCTATAGTCCACCATTTGAGTTAGTAGCTTCTCCTCCACAGCTATCAGTCCTTTAATGCCCAAATTGGAATAAGAACCCTTCCCATCGTTTGCCTCCACCCAAAAAGAGTAGGAAAGAGCCGTCAGAACGAGGCTTACTTGCAGCGAAAACCACATGATTGATGTGCGATTCAGCGATGAATAGTGTCAAAGCGAAGCGTGGCTAACAGAATTCTGTATTAGATATGGGTATAAAAGGAAGTACTATCGATTACACGGTCTGCGGAACGGCTGCGACAGCTCGTCTATCCATTTGACCAGGGCTAAAACAGAGAGAAAAGTGCATATGGGTTTCATTATACGTTCAAGAGAATATACTTACCCCATTTAGATCCCTTGATTATGGGACAAGAAGTATGGACAGTGCCTATTTCGCCCTGTCCTCGATCGTTGAGGTTGTACCAGAGAAGAGCATCACCTTGTCGTGGTTGAACGGAGATATTTAGACGTGGAAAGAGAGTGGCACCACCTTGGGGAACATCACTGAGCTGCAGGACACGACAACTAGAGTGATTTTCAATCAAAACTCGACATTTAACATACATAAAAAAGAACGGTGGCTATTCGGTCTCCTCCTCCGCGATGCTCGAGAGCCTAAGGTGGAAATCATAGATCAGAAATGAGTCCAATTCCGTTACGGTCGGGCCTTCACCTGTGGGGTCTCAAAGTGGTCGGTGTGGGGTTTGTAGTGGCCTCCGATCCCGTAGTTGATCAGCTGGTATACCTCCGAGTTCTCCATCTCGAAGTTTGTCATGACCCCGACTCTTCGTTCTAGCCGCTCCATGACCGCATTTTCGTGGGACGTGAGCCACACAGAGTTCGAGGTACGTCCCGAGTCGATAAAAGGCCTCAGCTTCTGTTTGTTGAAGGTCATGGCCCGACGTTTCATGTGGGGCTTGGATAGATTTTTCAGCGTCAGCGACTCCAGCGGTGTGATGACGTCGTGGTAGAGCACCATGTAGGGGGAGAGTGAGAGAAGCTCCGTCTTGAAGGGAGCCAGCCGGAGGAAGGGCGCGGCTGTGGTGTTGTAGCTGCAGGTCAGGCGGTGCATGTCCCGATAAGGACAGCCCCCACGACAGCAGAGCTGTAAGCCAGTCAGAGGAGGATTGGGCTTCCCTAGCGGAAGATCGTTAGTGCTCATCATCCGCATCTGTACCCGATCGCGAAGTCGCCGTAGGTAGGGTTTGGGATCCCGATCAATGGCTTTCGAAGCATCCTCATAGCGATCTGATTGTCATTAGGAGAGATTTGTGTCAATTGATTGCAAAACTCACTTAGATGCATGAGGCCTTTGATGTACAGCTTGTGCGCTTGGGAGACATCAAATCCAAGGATCTGGTAGTTCTCTTTTGTCTGCTCTGATGCCTGATCGTATAGGCTAAGGGTCTCTTCCAGCCAAGTCACCGCGTCGTGGTATCTGTGCTTCTTATATATTGCTCGAGCCACGGTGAAACACTCGAGGGTTGAAAAGCGTGTCCTGCAAAGGACCTCGAATGAAGGAGGAAAGGGATCTTTCTTTTATGGCTGCGCCTACCCATGATGAACGCCATCGAGCAGGCCTCTGACCATATCCTTGGGCTGCAGCTGATAGGTCTTCTGCATCCTGTGAATACCCAAGGAGCCTTCTTCCAAGTCCCAGGCACTGGGATAGTGGGGCCGCGACTCCTTTAGAAACAGCAGCTGACTCTTACCCAGGGGCTGCTCCATCAACTCCAGCACGTGTGCCCAATCCTTGTGCATGTGCCGAACGAGATGAAAGTAGTTTAGGGAATGGTCCTCGAGGTTGACTATATGATCATGCTCCATCATGTAATCTGCTATCCTAGAGGGAGGGGAGGATGAAACCCGGGCTTACAAAACAGCACCCTAGACCCACCTTCGTATGAGTTTCATCCTAGCTCTCAGAACGTCAATGTAGCTGTTCAGCTGGAAAAGCAAATCCGCATGGAACTCCAGGAGATCCTCCATGCTAACGATTGAAGTGGAATAGAATTGATCCACCACTTCGCTCTCTTCCAGCTTCAGGGCGCCACCATCCCGGACAACAACCAAAATCGACAGATAGAGAAGACTTCTGGTCAACATTATCTCTGGAATGCCACTGACTGAAGTTTCAATAAAGAAAATAAAGCTAAAACAGGGAAATCGATTGGTCATGAATCTGACATGGTTTCCGTTCAACGAAAGACTTTATTCACTACTCTCTTAGGCAAGGCCGTCGAAACAGTTGGGGTTGCTGATTTATCCACTTGGTCATCACTGTTTGGGAGGAAATGCATGAGTAAATCAATCACGTTTCGGTTTTAAGGCTGATTTTACCCCATCTGGAGCCGACAGCGACGGGACAGGCCGAGTGAACGGTCTTTTCATTGCCTTGCCCCTTGTGATCCAAGTTGTACCACATCAAGACTGCTCCCCTCTTGGGAAACACCGACAGGTCGAGTAAGGGAAACACTGTGGCGCCCCCCAGAGGCACATCACTCAACTAAATGAAAGAGAGATTCATAGAAACTCTTCTCAAAGAAGAACAATAGCTTACTCACATAGAAAACTAGTGTGGCAATGCGATCGGGGAGTTCAGGATTAGAACCCTAAAATAAATTCGATCAGGTTGGTTTTGTTGGTTTCAAGTATCAAGACCTCACCTCATAATAGTCAGGGTGGATAGCATCGTGGCCGCCAATGCCGTAGTTGAGAACCTGAAAGTCCTCCGATCTTTCGAGATCCAGGTTAGTCATGTCCTCTGTCAATATGCCCATCCTTCGTATTAAACTATGGCTAGGGTCCAGCCAACGGGCTTTTGTGGTGCGGTTTGGATCTTCTGAGTGCTTTTTATCCGTTACATCGTAGGTTGAAGCTCGAACCAAGTCCTTCTGTGCCATCGACTTCAGTAAAGACATTTCCCTGTCCGCAAGCACATCATGGTAGAGCACCACGTAGGGATCAAGTGATAGCAGCTCCATTTTCAGGGGTGCCAGGCGGAGGAATGCTGTTGCAGTGGTATTGTAGAGGCAGTAAAGTCGGGATCCTCGGCGGCACTCTCTAGAGCAGCAGTCCAGGAAGTCATCCTGGTCTTCAGACTCCTAAATGATAGATTAATCCGCATTACTGGCTTTTCTTTGCGGTTCCTCCACTGACCTGTTCCTGGGGTTCTTCCCCAATGCGATGGCTTATTTCCAGCCTAGTGAGAGCCCGCTTCAAGTTGTGGTTCTTTGGATGCCTCTTTAGGGTTTCAATCATCATGGAAAGAGGCCTTTCCTTGTCCTTGCTCAAGTTATTTAAAACCTCAACATACAGTTCATACAGGTTTTCCGCAGACAGTCCCTGCTGTTCATACAAATCCCAGTAATCCTCATCCGCCTCGTATAGATCCAGGGCCACAGAGATCCAATCTTTTGCCTTGGCATAGTCCCCCCATTTCGCTAAATACTTGGCGATGGTAAAGCCCTCAAATGGGGTGGTGGAGTAACTGAAAATTGATGAGCACTACTATTCTTATTCGAATGATTTCTTCCACTCACTTGTGCTGCACTCCCATCAGGAGTCCCTTGGCCATATCAGAGCCATTTAGATTGTAAATGGTCTGAATGCGGCACAGCCCATTAAGGGTTTCCTCCAAATCCTTGGTAGTCGGTAAATCAGAGTGAAGAAGGCTTATACCTGTAGCTTGAGCTGTAGAGAAACATCCCTTATGAAAAGGTTCTTCGATGGTTCGAGGAGCACTGACCTTCACCCGGCTGCTGCTCCAGATACCACAGAATGTTGAGCCAATCGAATTGCATGTGACGCATGAAGGAAAAACTAGACGGAGGGTCGTAATCCATCCTTTGTGCGCGAGCTATCTTCTCTTTCATGATCTCAACATAACTGTAGGGCCATGGAAAACCTGTTAAAGGCTTAGTCTCATGAAGTTTCACTCACCTGTCTATAAGGTCCACCCTCTGCTGCAACTTATCCGCGTAGGCCTCTAGGTGGTTGACCAGCACTTTATTATAGGTCAGTAGCTCTCCCAGATCGTATATTGACATGGCATAGTTCTTGTTTAGCTGCCTTAAGGTCGCACCGGGAAACCAAAGGTAGATCAAGCACAGGAAGCACTTCAATCTTCTCATTTTGAAAATTACGTGTATACTAAACGGTTGTTTATGAGTTTAAAGAAACTACTAACAAGCGGGAAATGCATTTTTCTCGGTTTGATATCTGTTGAGCTACTGAACCTTTTCGCTAATATTGGGCTGCTTAATACAACAATATCCATCACCTACTGATGGGCTTCCTAACTTTGTAACCTTTTAATTTTTTTAAATGTAGTTTTCCACACGAATGCTACGATGTGTTTGTCCCCAATCCAGAGGCCTCAGAAAGGAAAAACGCAACTGTGTCAATGTTTGCCGAGCTGCTGCGTGTGCGACAGACAGTTTGTCTCCAATCCAATCTTCCACCGATGGCAGTAACGATCTAGAGATAGAGCAGAGCAGAGAATGTCCCGAGTCAGAGCGTTTCTGTGGATACTCCTCGCGGGTGTGGGCCTGGTTAGCGGGGACTACTATTCGGCCATCAGCGAAGTGGAGCGGCTGCTGGATGTAGAGGCCTTCTTGGTGGAACGGCTCGAAGATTACTTGGAAAAAGCCCAGCAGCAGCAGGAGAACATCGAAAGGTTGAAAAGAGCACTCGTGAATTTCACGGTGTGAAATTAATTTTAACAAAAGAATGGATTTTCAGGTTTCTTCAACATGTGGAACAGCTGCATAGTCGACACGGGGACATCGAGGCGTTTTTTGGCAACCCAATCAATGCCTTCACCACCATCAGACGCCTCGTCCACGACTGGAAGCACAATGTCTTCGAGCAGGTCTTCGATACGAGTAACTTGGAAAACTACAAGACTTCGGTAAGCGCGGGGCTGAAAAAGGCTGAGATCCAGGAACCGACCAAGGAGGATCTGCTCGGCGCCACTCGCGGCTTGTGGCGCCTGCAGGAGATGTACAAACTACCCACAAAGCAGCTGGCGAAGGGAATCTTGGCTCCCGAGGAACAGCGCCAAATGAATTTGTCACTCAGTGCCAGTGACTGCTATGAGATCGGGCGGCATCTTTGCCAGATGAAGGAGTACTCATACGGCTCTGAGTGGCTGCTGGAAGCGAGGACCAGACTGCCTCGGGATCCTTCAGGATATGTGCTTCCCAAGATCACTAAGGTGCAGATCCTGGAGCAGCTCTCCCCTGCCTTTAGCCAATTGGGCAACAAGAAGCTGGCCCACAAGCTGAACAACGAAATATTGGATGCGGAACCTGGCCATGAGGAGGCCGTGAAGAACAAGATTGTGTACGAGGCGGTGCTGGCACGAGAGAGGAGCATCAGTAGTAGTCCCAGGATGAAAGTAGATCCTCCGCAGGAGCCTGCTCCAGAGCCAGAGCTGAAGGAGAGCCAAGAGCTCTACCAGCGCGTGTGTCGAGGAGAACTGCGCCAGTCCCCTAAAGAGCAGCGGTATCTCAGGTGCTGGTTGAGCCACCAGGATGAGCCCTACCAGCGCCTCTCGCCCTTCAAGGTGGAACAGCTGAGCGGGGACCCCTATGTGGCCTATTTCCACGATGTGCTCAGCGACAAGGAATCAGAGCTGATCATCGAACACGGCAAGGGGCAGGTGACGCGCTCGGAGATCGGCCAAACTGGAAACTCCACCGTCTCGGAGATCCGCACCAGCCAGAACACGTGGTTGTGGTACGAGAACAATCCCTGGCTGGCGGACATCAAGCAGCGACTGGAGGACATCACCGGCCTGAGCACAGACACTGCGGAGCCCCTGCAGCTGGTGAACTATGGAATTGGAGGGCAGTACGAGCCGCACTTCGACTTCATGGATGTACATACGTATTGCCATTGACTTATTACTTATTTACTTATATTCTTCTTCCGCTCTCCATAGGACGCCGAAAAGAACTTTGGCTGGAAAGGAAATCGCCTATTGACAGCTCTTTTCTACGTGAGTTGGGATTCTGCTTCCCCAAGCCCCTTTCATAACATTCATATTTCCATCTGTAGCTGAACGATGTCCCCTTGGGAGGGGCCACTGCGTTTCCCTTCCTCCATCTGGCCGTTCCGCCTGTCAAGGGTAGTCTTCTGGTCTGGTATAACCTCCATCGTTCCCTCCACAAGGACTTCCGCACCAAGCACGCTGGCTGTCCCGTGCTCAAGGGCTCCAAGTGGAGTACGTTCTTCAAATGCCTAATGATGATTTGATTTGATTTGTGACTACAGTGAGCATCTCTTTCCTTCCAGTATGCAATGAGTGGTTCCATGAGGCTGCCCAGGAGTTCAGGAGACCCTGCGCGCTGACCAGCGATGCTGAAAAGTTCCTCGAACTTGAAAACAAGTAGTGGGTATCCGGCTATGATTATTTTTAACCAAAAATAAATTCTATTTTTTATTTCAAAAAGCTTTAAATTTTATTTTAGTGTATTCAATTGCTTTATTGTCAGACACAAATTACCGCAATTTATTAAGTTTTTTGAATCATTACATAAAAAAATAAAGCAATTATAAGACTTTAAATGAATGAACAATGCGTCGATTTGGTTATATCGAAGAAACATTTTCCAGCCTAAACTTCCATTTATGGACTGACTTCTCTGTCTCTATGATTGCGGGTCGGATGAGGAGGAGGTCGAGCCCAAAGGTTAGATAACTGCTAATAACTATTCATCGAAGATCACAAAAAAAGTTGTACCACAACTTTCTTCAGATAAACGAGCATCTATACTCGGAAGAAGCGAATCTTGGGCTCAGTCCAGAAGCATCTTTCAAGCCCGCTAGTCCATGATTCTCCATTCGACACGAACCTACCATAAATTCTTAAAAAAAAAAAACTGAAACATTGTCACTGTCATTGACCCGAAAAACCGGAGAGAAGCGAAAAAGAGAAGAGAACAAAGCCAAAGAAGAAATAAAAACAGTGGCAGCGAGAGATCTAATTATGCAAATGCCCGGAGCTGTTGTCGGATTTTTGTGGGTACTCCAGGTGTTACTTCTCTGGTCAACGGTTGGCTGCTCCTCCAACAGTGAGGAGCAGCTGGAGGCCCTGCTGGCCACGGAAACGTTGCTCATTGATGAACTCCGCGACTATATAGAGCGCCTGGACGAGCAGCTGGAGGAGATCAGGACGGAGACTGCGGCCATCGAGGCGATCCACATCCAGGTGGGGGATCGCGTGGAGGAGTACATGGGAAACCCGATCAATGTGCTGACCATACTGAAGCGCTTCGAGACCGTCTGGCCGAGACTGGAACAGCAGGCAAATTCCACGCACAATATCAGCGTGATTGATGACAGACTCAGGGACAGCGAGCTGGTTCTTCCCACAGAGGAGGACTACGAGCAGGCCCTGAGCAATCTCCTCCATCTGCAGTCGGTCTACGAGTTGGAGCCGGCGAGCCTCTCCCTGGGCGTGGTCAATGGCATGAAGTTGGGGTGAGTGTACAGTGTTCACTGTACAGGATTACAGGATTGCAGGAATACAGGAAGTGGGAAACGGAAAACAATAAAAAATTGCTTGCATACTTATAGCTCAGCCATGTCCTGGAGCGATTGCCTGGAAATGGCAATGAAGTCGGATGTCGGAGTGGCCAAGTTCTGGCTGGAGACGGCTCTGGATAAGCTGCCGCCGGCCACAAATGCCACGGACCACCGAAGCGAGCGGGAGCGCGGAAAGGTTCAGATACTGGAGGCGGCCCTCAACATGGAATACCGCGCGGGTTGGCTTTCCCCGATTCAATTTTCAATGCTCCCAATTTTCAAAGAATTCTCTCTTCCCCCCCTTCTCGCCGCAGGAGAACTTTCCCAGGCCCTGGCAACCGCGGATGAGCTGCTGCTCCTCCGACCGATGAACCAAAATGTGCAAAAGGCCAAGGACAAGATTGAGCGAGCTCTGGCCAAGACCTCCACACAGTTGCCCTCGTGCAGGGGTGGGCAAACGCCAAAGTCAAGGACAAAAGTAGGTGGAAAATAGAATTTCAGGAGGGACACTGGCAATGGAATCTTTGTGCAAAGAGATGATTGAAATACCTTTTTCAGAATCCTAAGCCCAAATCTTCGGAGCAGCTGCTCATAGAAGAACTCTGTCGTGGAGCCACCCAGGAGGCCACGACTGGAGGTCGCTTCACCCACTGCCAGCTGGAGAGGAGCTCGCCCTGGTCCTTACTCCAGCCAGCCAGAGTGGAGCTCCTCAGCTCCGACCCCTACATAGCCCTGCACTATGATGTGCTGACCCTTAAGCAGAGCGATCAACTCTTGGAATTGATGGACGAGGAGGAGATGGGGAAAGGGGCCAGTTATCAGCCACTAAAGCTCTCGATGCTGGCCCAAAAGAAGCTGAGAGGCATTCACCACCAACTCGGGCATGTCAGAGGGGAAGAGGATCTCTGGGAGGGACGTCGCCATGGCCACGAGCACACGACCAAGCCAGAGGAGCCCGTTCGGGGACAGTACCACCAGACACGTGTCATGCTGAATGTGTGTGTACTAATTAACTGATTAATGTGTCCCTAATTGGATTTTGGCCTTTCGCTTCCAGCTCCAGGCACCCGGAATGGGCGGAGCCGTGGTCTTCCCCCAGCTAGAGCTTGGCGTGAATGTCCCACGCGGCGCGCTGCTCCATTGGCGCACACGCACCACGTCCGTATCTGCGTCCACGTCCTCGTCCGCCTTTGAGATGGACTACCGCAGTCGACAGGCAGTCTGTCCCGTGCTCCTGGGTGTCCAAGTGTGTGAGTATCCTCGAGCAGGGATGAGTGGGTGGGAGGTTGAAATCCCAGTCCACGCGCTCATCTCTGACTGGCTGACCCCAGTCATGACACCCCATGCCATGATTATTCATCTCAATTTCCCTTGCAGCTGCATGGACGGGACTCAGTTGACAGGGAAACCAACCGTTTCCATGGCTTCACATATGTATTAATTGCCGTCGGGAGAATAAAATAAAGGCAGCCTTGACATTTTATTGAATATCAGCTTTTTATTGGATTCCACTCGCACTCCAGGGAGTGGTCGATGGTCGACGTGTGAATGGACAGGGCAAATACAACTGACTGGGCCGCTGGGTGGCTGGGAATGGCATCATTTCTGCTTGGCTGAGACCCATAATTGCGACTGAGCGGTGGTTGGTCTGTTGGCAAGAGGAAATACGAGTAGCAAAGACAAACATCGGGTCATCAAACAGGTGTTGGCTACCTTTGGAGGCATTAAATCAAAAGCGATTGCGAATCAAAATAAATAGTGATGTTTATTTGGGATTCGATTTGCATTTGTATACCCTTACTAAAGACTTACTACCATTGACAACGAACAGAAAATATACGTCTCAGGGATCATTAAAAGTCGAGTCTCCACAGAACTTTACCCTTCGGACACCTCGTTTCAATCAAGCAATAATTATAGGAATAGGATTTTGCTGCAACACCTCTTTTTGAGCAATTTATCATGCATAATGCTACAAATTTTGATTGCAATTAGGCTAGAGTACTAACATCTTCGCTATGCCCTTCACCTCTGTTATGTTGACACTTCATTGAAGATTCATTGCTCCAAAATGTCGGACGGAGCCGATGAGCATAAACAACGGCCCGTCAATGCACAGTCGGGAGTCCATAAACCAAAATGACATATGATGGCAGCCAGCCCCAATCGGAAATGATATGTTAATAGCCATAACGAAGCCACTTTCCACGAAGGCACTTCCCAGCACTACTGCTAGTCGGAGTGCAGTCTTAAATATCAAACGACGCCCGTCCAATTAGTGCGAATTAATATGCTCGGTCTGGTCTAAGTCAAACCCAAATCCTATCCAAGTCGAAGACAAAGCCGAATCTGAATCGGAATTGGAATCGGAATTGAAAACGAGCTAATGCGATAAACATCAGTAAATCAGAACAAAACAAGCCATAAAACACGCCCGATCGTCAAGAACTCCATACACTGAGAAAAACGAAAGAAACCACTAAGTAAATAAGATACGCCATCCTGAAAGATTGATTGGGGAGTATGCATAAATGATACAAAGATGTCTGCTTTTGAAATATGAACATTTAATTTGAAAATAGATCGGTCCACTTCCACTGAAGAGAAGAAGCAAAGGCACAACGGCTTCTTCTCAGTGTAGGCTCTTCATCAGAATGCACAAAACAGGCTAATAAAACAGTTTTCTCCAAATAGTAGTATTCATAGCCAACTAGTTTGATACCGAGACTCGAAGTACCCGAAACCCGTGCAAAACGACTTCGCCGACTGTCTCTGGGATGTCTCAGTCCCGAGCCGAAGATCTGCTGACACGATCAGTTAGCTGCGAGACGCGAACAGGGGTGGACGCCCAAAACAGCAGAGCAGAACATACCCGTAGACGACCCCATAGAGCACAAAAAGGATACATACAATATATAGTATATATACATATCTGAGTAAATCAATTCAGTTACGAGATGAGGAGGCTCTTGGTACTCCTAGGACTGTTGTCCTGTCTGGGGCATTTGTGTCACGGCTCTGATTACTTCTCATCGATCACGGGACTAGAGAAACTGCTGCAAACGGAAGACTTTCTCATACAAAATTTAAGGGCTACTGTAAATGCAGTCAGGACATCGCTGCAACGATTGGAGAGGTGAGTGAAAGGATCTAAAGAAGATGGAATACAGCATCGGCGATATCATTGGGAAACTGATCTCAATATGAATCGACCGCAGACACAGGAAGTCCTAGATTTCCATGAAATCATGTCTGAAGGGATTCTACGAGTATCGTGCAAAGACTTTATTTCAAGAACTTATTCAAAACGGCTTAGAAATTATTAGAGGATAACGCATAGTCGAATCAACCACTATGAAAACTATGTATAGTTTTAGTCAAATCACGATTTTCGAACAATGCTAATTTAATTACAACTTGACGATCGAAAATCCATTAATGTTTTTATGCCCTGTGCGAGAACTAGTTTTCAATGAGACACGTGCCCACGTGGGTACCGGCAGACTTTGTGTCTGAGTTCTGTAATAATTGACTTGATCGAGGAACTTGAAGAGTGCCATGCTAGTAAGTTAGTGAGAGACTTGCGATAGTTAGTGACAGTTTGGGGATAATCACAAAATTGGTTAGCAGGTTTACGGCTCGGCAGCTGGCGGCTAGTGGCTGGTGGCTGGCATTTCGCTTTCGTTCGGACTCGCGGTGGGCTATCGCTGCGATCGTAAAAACTATTATGAATGCAGAATCAGACATAAATTAGAATTAATTAAGGCTGAATATTCGTATGCTAAATTCGCGCTTGTGACGACACAAGTCATAAACTGACAAACTGACAAACTGACAAACTGGCAAACTGGTACTCCTAAACTTTAACTGAAACCTGTCCTTATTCTGTCCTGTTTATCATCGCCAGCGAGGTGTTCGCCATCGAGCAGGAGCATGTTGTGGCCGCCAGGGATACGGAAAACTATCTGACCAATCCGGTGAATGTGTACCGCCTGATGAAGCGCCTCCACACGGACTGGCCGCATCTAGAGACCCGTGTTCAGCAAATTGCTGATAAGATGGGTAAATAAGACCGAAGGCCGCGAAGATACTTACTAAAACTGCTTCCCTCCTACAGATTTCAACGCTACCCAGGAATATGGCCTGAGTTTTCCCAGCCAAGAGGACGTGGATGGCGCTGCCTTGGCTCTGGTCCGGCTGCAGAGCACCTACAAATTGGATGTGGCCCAAGTGGCCGCCGGCATACTGAATGGCATAAAATATGGGTGAGTAATGGAGGGAGAAGGCTCCAATAAGCAATAACCAGCGAGGCTTAAAATATGCTCATATGCTCGTATATCATCTATTTGAATCCTTTTTTAGCTCCGACATGAGCTGGCAGGACTGCTTCGTGCTGGGTCAACAACTCTTTGAAATGGAGGACTACAACAACACCAAGGTGTGGCTGCGCGAGTCCATGGAGCGCCTGGGACGTCACAGTCCCGCCTCTGCAACCACCCCCGACAGCGGAACCCTCAATCGAATGGAGGCGGTGGCCAAGAGTTTGTTCCAGCTGGGTGAGCAGCAGGCGGAAATCTAGAGATTGGCTCTTTGCATGTATTGACCAATCGAGTTTTTAGGCGACTTTGACACCGCTTACGAGCTCAGCCAGCGGGTTCTCCAATTCGATCCGAAGCGCATCCGGAACTGGCATCTGGGCGACAAGGGAGCGGTGACGACCCCAGAGGAGGCGGAGGACATGGCTCTGCCCAGGCACTCAGATTCCTACAGTGTAAGCCCCAGGCCCCATTCCCATCCTTTCTGCCAATTTGAAGCTAATTTTAGTTCTCCAGCTCACGCAGGAGTTCGCCCACTACGAGAAGGTGTGCCGTGGCGAGGTGGGCCCTTCTCCCCGCCAGGAGCGTCCCCTTCGCTGTCGCTACTCGCTGGGAAGCCACCCCTATCGACATCTGGCGCCCCTAAAGCTGGAGGAGCACAGTCTGGACCCTTTCGTGGTCACCTACCACGACATGCTCAGTCCGCGCAAAATCGCCGACCTTCGGCTGATGGCCGTGCCCCGGATGCACCGCTCCACGGTGAATCCCCTGCCCGGTGGCCAAAACAAGAAATCTTCCTTCCGCGTCAGCAAGAACGCCTGGCTCGCCTACGACTCCCACCCGACGATGGGTGGGATGCTCGCAGACCTCAGCGACGCGACCGGCCTGGACATGACCTTCTGCGAGCAGCTGCAGGTCGCCAACTACGGCGTGGGCGGACACTACGAGCCGCACTGGGACTTCTTCCGGGACCCGGCCCACTATCCCGCCGAAGAGGGCAACCGCATGGCCACCGCCATCTTTTACGTGAGAGCAAGTCAACCTAATCCCCCATTTACATTTATGACGTGCCCCTGTTCCATCCCCTGCAGCTCTCCGATGTGGAGCAGGGCGGAGCCACAGCGTTTCCCTTCCTCAACTTTGCGGTGAAGCCGCAGCTGGGGAACGTCCTCTTCTGGTACAACGTGCACCGCTCCCTCGACGTGGACTATCGCACCAAGCACGCCGGCTGCCCGGTCCTCAAGGGCAGCAAGTGGAGTAAGTACTGTACATTTATAGGGATTAGCGATGTCAGTTTATTTTTTAAATATATTATTCTAAGGGGAATTGAAAGAAGACCCTCACAAGGGCCGAGTCGATTGAACCATAGTTTTTGGTTAAATGAAGCGTTCAAGCATCTACACGATGGAAGACTTTAATAGACTTTGCATTTACCTTAAAATTCGAAATCCTCTTCAACTCTATGGCCAATCATCAAGTTTTCATTTCAATACACCATTTTATTTCCTTTTAAAGTGCACACAAATTGTAAGAAAATGTTCCGACTCACACAATTTAAACGACTCTCAAGTCAATTCACATTAAAGTTAACCTTTAGCAATTAACCTGATTATTTGTCTTGATTTCTTCTCACCTGCAGTCGGCAACGTTTGGATACACGAAGCCACACAGACCTTTGCGCGACCCTGCGACGTTTTCCGGGATCACGAGGTGTCGTTGGAGTACGAGATTATCAAATAAAGCTAGTTACCAAAACATTTCTGTGTCTCTCTAACTGCCCCCAAAGGTGGTTGGTGGGTTAAGGAACAGCTTTGAGCGGGTTTTGCGGCTTTCCACTCAAAACAAACTCGAGACGTGTCGAGACATGTCGATGTCGGTCGAGAGATGGTGGATGAGCCGGCTTCATTTGCATAAACAAGTTCACGGGCAAAGTTTCGGTGCGGGGGATTTGTATATTTGAATATTTTGTGGGCTTGTGAATTGACAACTGCTGCGAGCAGCAAAGTGAAAGTAATTACCAAAGTAAACTTCTGGCTGTAACCATTGCGGGGTGTCTGGGAGATGGAGATGCCTTAAAGAATTGATTTCTAGAATAAATGCCGCAAGTTTTGAGCCAAGTAAAGTCTGCAGTCCAGTCGACAAGGGTTATGTTCTGGGTTTATTGAACTCTATGTATGCTCCTCTTGAGTACTCTCTTCATGTGGCCTATTCAAGCAGAACGTCTACCCCCGAGGGCAGGTCTTTGACCAAAGCTTCGATCGACACTCGCTTGATCTCGCCCGAGCTTCACGTAGTTGCAGACACCCGACGCCGGACGCCTCGAGCTTTTTTGGTAGAAGACCGCGGATCGCGCCAGTGTCCGAACAGTTTCAAACGATTCGCGGCTGGGACAGCAAGCTCAGGTAGCTCACGTATCGTATCGATTCCCATAGAGATGTTTCAGAGGAAGTGGATCCTAGTGCCGGTGCTGGTCCTCCAGCTGCTGGCCTGCCGCGCCGAGTTCTACAGCTCCACCTCGGGCCTGGAACAGCTTTTCAGCACGGAGGTCGCGCTGCTGGAAGAACTCCAAAACTACGTGGACGAAATCACTCAGCATGCAGAGGCTCTTCAGAGGTGAGCGGGGCGGGGGAGTCAGAGCAGTCCCATGAGCTAACTTTTGAACAGAGAGATTATCTCCAGAATAAAATGGAAAGTTCTATGGAAGTTGGCCTTGGTTGCGGGCCAATCTGGTTTCTGCGAATGCCTAGGCCTATTAATGATATGCAAATGAGATTGGATTCCCACTCGCACACAATCAAATCGGAGTGCCGAGAGCCAATCAATCTGCCAATTTGTCGATTGTCGAATGTCGAATACATTTTCCCATTGCAAGCCCGTCTGGTTGAACAATCATGTAAAAATTGCCTCAGCATCCGATTGTGAATATTTCATGTCATATTCGTGGAAGCCCACATTGATTATGCATTAAAAGCGAACGATGGTGGGTTGCTGTCTGATTAAAGCAAATGTTCAAGGCGTGGGAGAGATTCTCTAGATCATTAAATAGTTGATTCTCTGGCAGATGGTACCTTCTTTAACCTGGCACTTAATTGCAACCACTTGTAGAACTTAGCATTCCATTGCCACTGGACCAACCGGTTGCCATAAAAGAGAATGTCGAATGGGCGTTAAAAGGCTTACAGCCCAACGTTTGTCGATCTCCGATCGGTCATCTGTTTATTCCCTAAGCTCCGCTGCGGTGCAGTTTATTTTATGGCCTGCTAATTTCTCCTGGTTCCTGCCTTGATTTATTCTCAGCGGCGTTAAGACTTATTTATTGCCCATATAAAGCACAAATAGTGGTAAAGTTTTCAATACCATTTAGGAAATTTGCATTTCATTATCTCCGCCAATCGACTGCTAACAGAGAAGCGATATCCGCAGCTAGATCTGAAGCTGGAATTGCCGAAAGTTCACTTTGTTGTTTGGCAATGAGTGTCATCGACTTTCAGCATCCAGAAAATATGGTGCAATCATCGTCTCGCAAATATATTGGGCACGGATATTCTCTCCTATATTGTGTTTATCATGCGCACTTTCGAAACCGGATTGTCGGCGAGTAGAAACCGTTAACAAATTGTAAAGTATATAATTTATAATGCCCTGACGCAACAATGATTCCGAAACAGGTCTTATATTTTTGTTTAATCTCTGTAAGATTCAATTGAATCTGCGGCTCTCTACAGAATGAAGTATCATATTCAAATAATCAACAGATTAATGGCTAACAAGTGCTGCTAATTAATCATTAACGAAATGAAGATAGTGGAGAGTTTGTTCCGCTTCTAAGCTGGGAATTTTGTTACGGTTCGGTTCTTAATCTTAACGATCCCCAAATGAACCTCGATGCAGGCGACAGGCGTAGAAATAAATGCGTTAATTATACAAATCAGGTGCCCCGCCACTCCTCGCTGATTGCAAGAATTAATCAGAATTAAGCAAAGTTATAAAAAACCAAGATTATAGGAGAACGCATGTGCTACAGTTTTTGGTCTTGGTCGTCGTTTGTTCATCGAAATGAATGCAAATCCCTTTACGCTTTTTGGGTGTGACAAGGAATTACTATTCTGATAAATGATACATCTGTTAACCTCCGACCACAGCGAGATCGATGCCATACGAGTGGAGCACCTGAGCGCCATGGACAGCATTGGGGGCTACCTCAACAACCCGGTGAATGCCTTCCGGCTGATCAAGCGCCTGCACAGCGACTGGGAGACCTTCGAGAGTAGCGTGAAGGGGGACACGAGTCGCGCCGGTGAGTATCTTTATATATGCTACTACTATAGTATCATGATCTAGGTCTGATGTTCCTTTTCCCAAAGACTACCTCGAGGCCATGGCTGTGCTGAAGGAGAACCTAAGCTATCCCTCACAGGACGATTTCGTGGGTTCCGCCATAGCCCTGACACGACTCCAGCAGACCTACCAACTGGATGTGGCAGAACTGGCCAGTGGAATGCTGAATGGAGTCAAATACGGGTGAGTGTTAGATGGAACACTCACACAAAGAGGTCTCTATTAATCAGAGAACCTCCTACAGCACTGCCATGTCCTGGCAGGACTGCTTCGTCCTGGGACAGCACCTGTACGCTTTGAGAGACTACAACCACACGGTGCCGTGGCTGCAGAAGTCAATGCAGCTGCTGGGAGAGCAGAGCTACGGAGAGGAGCCTGCCTCGCTGGACTTCATGGAGGCAGTGGTTGGATATCACCAGCAGATGGGCGACCACGAGAACGCCCTCAATCTGATCAACCACGTCCTTGCGATTGAGCCAGAGGAGCGCCGTCATCTATTGGAGACCCGCACGCAGCTGGAGGATCTCATCACGGATGGGGTGAAACAGGGACTCCTCCACACGACTGCCCGCCGGCCAGGAGACTACCACAGCTCACGGGAGTTCCGCATGTACGAGCAGGTGTGCCGCGGGGAACTCACTCCCTTCCCCACCGCACAGAGACATCTTCGCTGCCGCCTGCAGAGGAGGCGCTTCGACTACGCTCCCTTCAAGCTGGAGGAGCTGCATGCAGATCCTCCCATTGTGCAGGTGCACGACATGGTCAGCCAGCGGGAGTCATTGTTCCTCCAAAACGCGGCCCGACCTCGCATCCAGCGATCCACCGTGTACAACCAGGCGGGCGCCGGAACCACCGCTGCGGCCTTCCGCACCAGCCAGGGCGCCTCCTTCAACTACTCGCAGTACGCGACCACCCAGCGGCTCAGCCAGCACGTGGCAGATCTCTCCGGCCTGGACATGGACTATGCCGAGAACCTGCAGATCGCCAACTACGGCATCGGCGGCCACTACGAGCCGCACTATGACAGCTTTCCCGAGCATCACGAGTACCCCGAGGATGATCTCTACGGCAATCGCCTGGCCACGGCCATCTACTACGTAAGCCAATGAATCCGTAACAGTTCCTTAGCAATATTATAGATGATTAATCCTTTACAGCTCTCCGATGTGGTGGCTGGCGGTGGAACTGCCTTTCCCTTCCTGCCCCTGCTGGTGACTCCAGAGCGGGGCAGTCTTCTGTTCTGGTACAACCTGCATCCGTCTGGGGACCAGGACTTCCGCACGAAGCATGCCGCCTGCCCCGTTCTTCAGGGCAGCAAGTGGAGTAAGTTTAGCCCCAAAACCTGTATTTGAAATCATCCGATTGATCTCTGACTCTGTCTCTGTCTCTGCAGTTGCCAATGTGTGGATCCGCGAGCGCAATCAGGATCGTGTGCGGCCCTGTGATCTTCAGCGGAATCACCTCGCCTCTTTACACTTTAAAAACTTTGACTGAAAGCCACTCAAGCACTCATTAAAATAAGATATTTGTTTATTAAGAGACAAAAGCCCCACTCATTCCCGATAGGCCACGGACTTGAAGCTATCGGAGGTGAGGTTGCACGGCCTGCGGAACTCCTGGTGGCCCGAGTGCATCCAAATGTTTCCAACTGCGGAGGGATAAAAAGTGATCAATACCTTGTACAGCAGAGATAATAACACGTGTACTTACTGCGCTTGGAGCCCACAATCACAGGACAGCCGGCATGGTGGGTGCGCGGATCCACGTCCAGGGAGCGATGTAGGTTGTGCCACATGACCAGCGCACCCTTGATGGGAGGCAGGAAGACATTCAGCTTGGTGAAGACCGTGTAGCCGCCCTGTTCTACATCAGAGAGCTGCCATGTACAGAAAAAACACTGATTCGAGATACATACGAGTAATACTAGATGATGCCCTCACTCACATAGAACATGCTGGTGGAGATGCGATCTCCTTTAAAATCAGACGGAAGGTTGACCTCAAAGTAGTCCGGATGGGGCTCATACTGTCCGCCCACGCCGTAGTTGGCCACCTGCATGGCCTCGGCCCCGGCTATGTCGAAGCCGGAAATGAATACCACCAGGCGAGCGATGGACTTCATTATGGGGCTCTCGTAGTCAAGCCACGTCTGCTGGCTGACCCGAAGATCGACTACGGTTCGCGTGCCACCGTCTCCGGCCACCCCAGAGCGGGTCATTTCCTGCTTGTCCGCCTCCTCGAAGATGGAATCGATTTGATCGAGGGTCAGAATCCCATGATACACGTTGATGTCGGGATCCAGATGCACCTGCTCCACCTGTAGGGGAGCGAGAGTGAAGTAAGCGTGTCTCTTGCCATCGAGGAAGCAGCGGAGAGAAGTTCCACTGCCCTTCTCGGGCAATCTTCTGCCCTGACAGAGCCTTGAATAGTTGCCGAACCATGAGGGCTCTTTTTCATGTTTGTTGGTGCCCGCCAGATTCCTGTAGTCCACATATTTCTGTATGTGCCGTGCGGGATGCGTGGGTTCGGTCTGCAGCACCTTCTCCAAGAGTGTGCCAGCTCGCTTGGGATTTCCCAGCTCAAAGTTGGCCAAGGCCGCGTATTCCCTGATGTCAGCTATGAACTGGGGCTTCTCTGCTTCCTTCATCTCGGGATTGGCCCGGAGAAGGCGGAACGCCTCTTGGAGCCACTCCAAAGAGCGGTGGTGCTCTCCCAAATCGAAGAGCTGTACCCCGATCTCGTAGCACTCTCGCCAGTCCATTTCCGAGTCGTAGAAGAAACCGTTGATGATTCCATCGGCCAGGTCCGGTGCGGTGAAATTGTAGACCCTCTGCAGTCGAGCCAGACCTTTGACGGCGCCCTGAAGCTCCGACAGATCTGGGAAGCCCACTTCTTTGGACAGGCTATCCACCACCTGCCGGTAGTCTGCGATGAAGAGAGACATGCTCTTAGAGGAGTCACCTTAAACCTCTTTCGAATAATCAATCACCTTCTCTGGGCTTGTTCTCCACCACAGGAGCGTGCAAAGCATCCCAATCGTAGACCAGTCGCTTGATCAGCCTGAACGCATGCAGCGGATGTCCCAGGTACTCATCGAGATCTATCAGATCCATGGCCATGTCATGTTCCCGCTTTAGCTGCTCTACAAATCTGCCAAAAGACATCAATCCCCAGCGCCGAGTGACCTCAATCTGGACTGAATTACTTGCGGTATAAGTTAATCTGCTGCTGCTGGGCCTCCAGATAGGAACGCGTGGCATTCAGCAGCTCCAACTCCAGTTGCCCCAGGTCCTGCATACTATCCACAGACGAGTAGAACTCTGCCCGGACACCGCCGCCACGAATAATGAGCAGGAGCGGGAGGACCAGCCACAGAGACAGGCAGCACCAAACACGATGTGACATTGTGAAATGAGGGAAACGACTGAGACTGACTGTAGCTGATGGATAATTCTTGAGCCAGGGCCATCTATCTATGGCCCAAAAGAATGATATTCCATTTAGAAACTGTCACGTATCCAGAATAAAACGCTCGGCAAACAAATGCCAGCCACAGACACAAGTGCGGCTAAGCAAACAATTGGCTCTCTGCTTTTCTCCCCCTCTTTCTCTCTCTCTCACTCTCCCTCTCCCTCTCTGGCATTTCCCAGAGCAAGCGACAGGTGCAGATGGACATTTTTATACCCGGTAATTGTAGGCTGCAAGAGGGGGGTACTTTGATCGTGTCGATGCATGTCACCAGAAGAATGAATTGTTAATAAACAAATATTCTGACCTAAGCCATTTACATTTTTAATTATAATACTCACATTCGGGACCTTTCTCGCACTCCAGATGTAATAGTTTCCGGGAAAGACATACTGCTATTCGTACCGTTCTCAGGAGATACCTCCTTCTGTTCCAAGGGTACACCGTACACCGTGCCTTATTCGTAGTGCAGATCATCTTGCAGAGCCTCGTTGCAATAGCTTACTCCACCATTTAGCTATATTATCCAATCCCATCGACATGTGCTCCATAATTCTGTCAAGCCCCAGCACAGCAAACCTCTTGCCTGCCGCATGGATGCACTTTTCACTTTTCAGGCAAATCGAATTTGCCGCCGGCACCGCAGAGTATGCAACGCGGCCCTCGTAAGCCGATTTCTATGCATGGACACACAGATACACACCCACACCCCCACACACACGTGTACACACGTACACACACACGTATCTGTTAACAGCTGATGGAACCGAGGCAAAGCTCCTCTGATGGATGAGCCCTGAGGACAGATGGATGGGCAGCCAGTGGCTTGTGGGTGTGTGGACACCGGCACTAATCGGGCATTAGCGTGGGGAGCACTCGGAATCGGAGCGTTCGAAGAGTGCTCCTGTTATGGTTTCGCATTCGATTTATTGCAATTTGTTCTACTATTTAAACTAGGCAATATACAAAAGTAGATAAATTCAATCGGTTTCTATGATATAGCTATGGACAGTCTATGCAGTCCGTAAGTGAGTACAGAATAGAAGAGATGCCGCCGCCTTCCAGCTGGATGCTGTATGTACATTAGGAATTCGATGGCCAGCCTGCGAGGACGAGGGAGGGATGAGATTCAGAGGGTCCTCTCCGCACTTAAGATTCGTTGCATTGTATTAACTAGAGCCCAAGCTAGATGGCGAAGTCGCCACTGTCCTCGTTCAAGGCACAGGGCCGTCGGAACTCCTGGCCGCGCTCGTGTATCCACTTGTTGGAAACTATTTTGGAAAAGAGCAGAAGATGTCACGAATGTTCGAAGATGAGAAGTAGAATGTGGTGTTGCTAGAACCTACCCCACTTGGTGCCCGTGAGGACGGGACAGGCAGCGTGCTGTGTCCTTTTGTCGCCCTCGCCATCTCGATGCAGATTCATCCAGAAGGCAGCCGTCCCCCTCTTGGGCCACAGGGCAGTACGAAGTGTGGTGAACACAGTGGCTCCCCCCTGCTCCACATCGCTCATCTGCAAGGGATTCGCGAAATATAAGATAAAGCTTATGGGATCAGGCAAAGAATCCACGAAACTCACGTAAAATAGGACAGTGGCAATGCGATTGCCCAGATTGAGGCCCTCGAAGGCACGCTTCTCCTCTCTCTGCAAGGATTCGAAACATAATAAACAGGGAAACAGGGAACGAAGGGGCGTCTCGCTGGGAAGGACTACTCACCCTGGCAAAGTCGAAGTGCGGCGCGTAATGGCCACCGATTCCGTAGTTGACAACCTGCAGCTCCTCGGCCGACTCCATGTCTAGGCCAGTCATGTCCGCAGTGCGCTGCACCACTTTCGCAATCACGCTATCCTCCTCGGTCTTCAGCCAGGCCGACTTGCTGATCCGATAGTTGGCCGTCTCCAGCGCCCCGGTGACCGAGTTCTGGACGGTGGCGCGACGGAAGCGCGGGCGGGCCATGCGCTTGATCAGATCCATCTCACTGTCGTACATGGCGTCGTGGTAGATCACGATGTAGGGATCCTTGTGGGCCTCCTCCAGCTTTAAGGGTCCCAGCCGCAGGAAGGGCACGTTGTTGGTGACGTAGCGGCAGCGCAGCGATCGCATGTAATTCGGCGAGGGCTTCAGCTCCCCGCGGCAGAGCATCTCGTAGGACTTGCGCTCCTTCACGCCGAGCTCACCAGTATCGCTCCTGGCCACGGGCTGAAGAAGGAAACCATTAAAGTCTGTGGAAATCGACGGTCGGGAGCTGTGTCCGGGAGAAACTTCCTTACCAGATCGGAGACGGGCATTTCGTCGGTGCCGTCATCGCCCTTCATCTTCTTCATCTCCTTCTGGTGGGCGATCTCCTTCTCGTAGAAGCGCTTGTTGCCATTGGCCCGCTCGTGATTGGGAAGCAGCTGCAGCAGCTCGTTGGTCATGACCAGAGCGCTCTCCACATTGCCTGTAGGGGATTGAGGATTGGGGAGTCAAGAAGTAAATTCCATCCACAAATTGCTCAGCCACAAGAATAACTCCAAGTGCCCGAAAGTATGCTACACTCTGGCTCTTTTTGTGGTGCATTTTCCAGTTGGAAAGTTACTTTTCCCCAAACGAACCAAAAACTTGTATTGGATTGTTTCCCTGGTGCTTGCTTAGTTATTCATTTGCAATGTTGTTCCTGGCCCCGACTCTTCCTATTTCTCTAATAAGTTTGCCTGCCACTTGAGGGCACACCACTCCACTGTGAGGCTCCAGCCTCAAACTCAACCTCAACCAAAACTCTGAGACCTTGTCAGAGACAGGAATTTAAATTTTCCCCGACACACGACCCACATGTGTGCTGCTGCTACTACTGCTACCCTACCCTCCTAGGAACGGGGGTAGGAAGGGGTGACAGAAAGCCTGTCACTTGCCTCATGGGCGGACACATTTGTGTGAGTGTGAGTGTCAGTGCAAGTGTGTGCGTGCGTGTTTTTTTTTTGCTTGCCGTCCTTCCTCAACACAATATGGCGGCACTTCCGCTACGCCCAAGACCCGCCCATAAATCGTGTGGTGGTACACCCAAAGTGAGTGTAGATACAGATGCGTGTGCCTGGCAACTCTTTGATGAACGGATAGGGGAGCACTGGCAATCCATGGGTAATAAGACGTTCATAAGCCACCAGTAGATGAGGATGAGGACGAGGATGAGGATGGGCGGGGGATGTGCCTGGAGCCTGGGCCCGGGCCTGGGCCTGGCTCCGACTACGTGGCTGTGGGTGGGGCTGCTGCTGCTCTTAGCCACAACATTGTCGCAGCGACTGCAGATGGCCAACAGTTTTTCGCACCTAATGCCTGGCTCTTAGTGCACCTCGAGTCACCTGGCTAGAGTGCAATTTCCTGCAGCCAAATGGACCTCAAAAGTGCCATGCAAACGAGTCGGGGGACAACAACGAGAGGCAACTGCCGGATGCTTACCCTCCTTGTAGGTGGAGAAGGCCAGATACTCCAGCACATCGGCCCGGGTGAAGGTCTGGGTCTGGTTGAGGGGCTCCTCCAGCATGCGGGACATCGCCTCGTTCATCCAGAGCACCGTGTGGTGGTAGTCGTTGTTCACGTACGACTGCCGCCCCAGCTCGAAGCAGTCGTCCGAGGACATTTCCGTGCTGCAGTTCCGTAAAGGGTGGTCATTCCGGGTTTAGTCGGACCTTTCTCCTTTCCACTTACCTGTACTGGATCCCGTTGAGCTTGCCGCGTGCCACACTGGATGTGTCCAGCTGGTAAGTGTCCTGCAGCCGCAGCAAAGCCACCGCCGCCCCGTTGAGGTCCTCGTCCGAGGGGAACTTCAGCACGTTCCGGTACTGCGTGAGATTCTGCAGGAAATCTGGAGGGGCAAAGAGAAAGAGAGAGAGACAGCTGTCATGGATGTCATGGATGTCAGGCGTGGAGGGAGGCCCCCACTCACCAGTGCCCACGTCGTGCTCCATTAGGTTCTCCACCTGGCGCCAGTCCGTGGTCAGCCGCTTGGTCAAGAGGTAGGCATTGATCGGGTTCGAGACGTAGGCGGTTATATCGCTGGCCGCGTCCGCGTGCTCCCGCTGGTACTCGTCCATTTTGCTGGAGACGGAATCAAGCAAAGTTTTCAGAAAGTTTACCAAGTGTTTTTCTTGAGTTTGCAAATCGTATTAGAGCAGGGCAAAACATTCGCAGAAGAAGTTTTCCAGCAATTAAGGGAGGGATTTCTGGCTTTACTGAATTTCCATAAGTTCTTCATCGCAAATGAGTACCGGGAGAATCAGTAACCCATTTGTGTTCTCTTCCAAAGAAATCCAAACGAGGAACCACTGAGGAACCCCCCAAGAAGTGCTGTTGAAAGTGCCTTTATTGTGTGCTTATCGATACTTTCACTTAGCCTAAGGATGAACAATAAGTTAGGAGGGGTTTAAACAGTCTAGATTAGAAACAAACTACTACAATCTACTCGTAAGGTAACTACAACCCACATGGTATTTACAGTCTCTTGGGGCGAGGCTGAGTCCGCCTCTAAAACTCTATGAATAATACTAGTTTTGGTCTTTTAGCCGTTCCGTGTGCCGAGTGCTTGAAGGAAGGGGACTACATCTATTTCGGGAACTTAAAGTACACTCCACTCGCAGAAGTCAGACGATCCTTAGACCACGTTGACGCGGTTGTCCGGCGGGGGACGGTAGCACCAGAGGCTGCCCATGACGCCCAGGCCGATGAAGAACATGGTGAAGGTGGAGAGGCCCAGGATGACGCCCGTGGTGACGTCGTGGAGCGGCAGGCCGGGGAACGGGTCCAGCACGAGGATGACGAGCAGGCCGCAGCTCTTAAACAGGCAGAACACGGTGACCAGGATGTAGCCGGAGGTGTAGCTCCGGTTCGGCAGCCACTCGCAGTGGCGCGACCGGAATCCGAGGAATCCCAGGCCTACGCCGCAGAAGGAGGCCACCAAACCGAATTGCAGATAGAAGGACTTGCCAAACTGGAGGAAGAAACGACAGGTTAGCCAGGGATCCTTCGAGAGTTCACGGATTGCTTGACTATCGACTTACGTGGGCTATCATGTAGATGATGAGGCCGGCATTCATGGTGCTGCCCAGGACGAGCATCAGGGAGACTATGGCCAGGGTGATGGTGGCATTGGCCAGCTTCTGCGGGTAGGAGTTGTTGTTCTGCGGCTTGCCCTGGATGCTGCTCATGTCCTGCTCCAGGTCGCGCTCCTGCTCCTGCACGCGCGGACTGATCACGGCCATGGAGCGGTCCGCAAGCGGGGCAGGAGCTGCCTTCACCGTCTCGTAGTGGAGTCTCTGCGGCGAGAGTCGGTTCAGGCGGAGCGGCAGTGTGGGAGGAGGAGGGGCAGGAGCGACCTGGCTGAGGATCTGCTGGCTCTGGTAGAGCTGCAGGCGGCGCTCCAGCTGCAGCTGCTCGTGGTGGGCGGCGTTGCGGGGCGTGGAGTGGGCCAGCCGCGGCGGCGGCTGCATCTTCCGAGGCGTGGTGAGGAGCTCGTGGAGCGCCCGTGTGGCGGCCGCTGCATTCCTCTGCTGTGGCGTCGAGGTCCTTGCGGCAAACTGCTGACTCAGCTCCGTGGTGGTGAGGCACGTCTCCTGCTGCTGCAGCATTATCGAGGACTCCTCCTCGGCCAGCTCCTCCTCGTCGGCGTCCGTCGGTATCATCGCGTACCGATGGGCTCGACCGTTGTGCATCTGGATGATCTCCTGGTTCTCGTCCACCAGCTCCTCGTCCTCGGCCGTGGGCACCATCTGGTACCGCTGGTTGCTGTTCTTGTCCACGATGAGGAACGTCTTGCTGCCGAAGTCGCTGCTGAAGGCGTGCTTGATCTTCGTCTGTCCCTGCTGTCCCTGCAGTCCCTGTTGTCCTTGGCTGGCGTTCTGCTTCGGAGGCAGGCCATTCAGCATTGGCGGCAGGCTCGCAAACTGCGTCTCCTGGTGCGGCTCCTCGTGGAAGGAGTGCGGCTCCTCGTCCGACTGCAGTCCGTATCGCGATCCATAGCGATCGAGGTTGTCCTGGGATCTGGCCAGTCGCTGGGCCGCCTGTCCGGGCACTATGGCGTACCGGCTGGCTCTGCTCACGTTGAGCTCCTCCAGAGGCACCAGGGCATAGCGACCACTTGAAGATTGTTGCTGCTGCTGCTGCTGTTGCAGCTGCTTCGGCTTCTGCTGCTGGTAGTTCTGTGTCTGCTGCTGCTGCTGCTGTTTCCGCGTCACCGATCGCGTGGACATGCTACGCTGCATCCGCAGGGGACCCTCGCGGGGATCGCGACTCGGCGAGGGCGCGACATGGGCTGGCCGAGGGACGGCGCCGAAGTTCAGCTGCAGACTGCGGTTGTAGATGGACTCCACCCGACTGCTGCCGCTGCCCTTGCCGCTGCTGGGCACCGGATAGAACTCGCTGTTCTGGCAGAACGCGGGGTTCGTGTAGTTGTGCTGCGACATGATCTGTGTTCTGTGCACTGTACTGGATCTCAGCTCTAGGGTCTAGGGTCTAGGGTGTAGGGTCTTGGGGTGCGTTTCACTTCACTTATTCTCTGTACACTTTCTAGGGTTCACTTTTCTCTGCCGGGATCCGTCTCTTGCTGTTTCCGATCCGCTCGCGACGACAACTGCGACTCGACTGAAGCTAGAACTGGGCAAACGTCGGCTCCTCGACTTCCTGCGCAGGCGCGCAGTCGAGTGGATCGTGCCCGACCGCGCACCCTCCCCCCCCATTCAGCCATTTATCCATTTACTCGTAATACACATATAGAGGAGCTCTGCCGAGACACCCGTACAATGCCTGTTGTGCGTTCCGTTTGGCGCGTTCCATTAGGCCAGAAACAGAAAACAGAAACATCTGCTCCTGCTTCTGCTCCGCTCCGATCCGATCCGACGAGGGTTGAAACGAATCGAAAGGCAGGAGCAGCCGCAGCCGCAGCCGGCATTCCCTGGGCGAGGTCTCTTTATCAGCACTACTCGTATAATTCTTATTTACCAACTCATAACATAACTACTTCGACTACCACGACTGCCATTCTCCCCTCGAATTTCGGCGTTCTGCTCTTTGTGTGTGTGCGTGTGTGTGCGTGTGTGTGCGTGTGTGTGTTTGTACAGCGAAAACCTTCCCTGCGGAGCTCGCGGATGCCCCACCCCTCGGCAGCGACCGTTACGTTTCAGTGGCACGCCAGGGAGATCCCATATCTCCACCGTATTTTATCCTGTGTGAGTCCCTATGCAAATTGCATGCACATATCCTCATGTGCCGGCAGTGCATATGCATAGCCATATCCTGGCGGAGCAGAGCTCCCGCAGATTGTTCTTTGTCCTGTGCTGGGAAATTTAATTGAGTTTCGGCCAGCCGTGGACAGAGGCAGGCGCAGGCCAAAATCAAATCAAAGTTTCACTGGGTGGGCGATGCTCAGCGGGGGGTCAGGCAGGGACTGGGGCTGAGGCTGGAGCTGGAGCTGGAGCTGGCTGTCAAAGGGATTAGCCGAGCGGTCGGGCACAGGCGCTGGACAGCTGTCCCGCTGGCCTGGTGGCGAGATGTCAGTTGGAAAATTTAAAGCGGCATTAAAACTTCAACTCCTGCCAGCAGACGACACGCGCCACAATCCACTGACAGAGTAGTGTATCTCACAGATAGACACCCGCAGAGAGCGAGAGAGAGAGAGAGAGAGAGCGAAGAGATGATGATGAGCAGACGGAGCGACGGGAGCGACAGAAAGGGACTTCAACTGCAGGGCAATGACAGCGCACAAGGATACACATATACAGATACACAGATACAAAGACACTCACAGATACAAGACAGCGACAGGCAAACAGCTGTCAGCTGTTGTGAGGATCTCGCCTTGTCCTTTGTTGTGACAAAGCCGAGGAGCGACAGGAACAGGAACATCAAGATAGATCCTGCCTCTGCCTCTGCCTCTGCCTTTGCTTGTGCCTGGGTCTGGATATGGCATTATTTGATTAGGGGAGTTGCCTCACCGCATCCTGCACCGCTCTGCTATCTGGTATATCCTCTGTGCCCTCTCTGCTCTCTCCTCTCTGCTCTCTGCTCGGCGCTCCCCCATGTGCTTCCGCTGCCACAAACAAACACGCAGTTACATTTGTACATAAGCATAAGCATAAGCATAAGCGACTGTGTGTGTATCTCTTAGGTTCTATCTCGTACATGTATCTATAATCATGTGTGCAGGGCGCCGCGGCAGATACATGCCTGCCTGGGTGCATCTCCGTCTGCGGGCGACGTGCAACAGCTGCCGCGGCACGCACGTGGCAAAAGCAATTACCGGAATGCACCAGAAGACTACCTGAGCCTTCATTCGGATGCTTGCCCCACTCCCTCATTAGAAGATATACGAGATATTCGCCCCAGCCTCATTTGCATGAGGAATGGAAATATAAAAGACGTTTTTGCATGTGAAACTTAAGACTGATTAAGCGAAGGCCATTAATCTGTATCGGTGGCCGTATCTTCGAGATACTCGCATACTCACTTCTTGAGCAAGCTCAGCTTGTCCTCCTGCACGCGGATGTAGCCCTCCAGGTTGGTTATCAGCACCGACTCAGTCTCAAGCAGCTCCTCCATCTCCGCCAGCGCCGTGTACAGCTCCCCGTTCACGGCCACGCCCACCAGCAGCAGGCAGAGCCCGCCCAACAGTCGCCAGTCCGCGGACATCTTTGGATCTGAAAGGAAAAGCAGATTTAAGGATTGACTGAAAGTTAAAGATGGCAAAAGTTGCGGAAAGACCCCTAGAATGAACGGGGGATTAGCGTCTGCGGCTCCAGCCATGTGTAAGATGACCCCCGACCCCCAGTCCAGGCACCTCCCAAATGGGAAAGTGAACACGAAAGCGCCAAGCTCACTGAACTCGAAAGCGGCTTTCATATTGATTAATATCACTTTCAGACCGACTCATAGAGCATCGGAACATCAGAACAGAACAGGGTTTTAGGGGAGTGGGACGGGTACGGGTACGGGGACGGGGGACTGGGACTGGGTTTGGGGATTTGGCAATTTATTTTAATGAGCGTTTTTTAATTTGCGCTGCCATCCAGCGGATTGTTTTATGGCGATTGCTTTACTGCTGTCGCAACACGCCGACTGCAATAAAGCGAGCCGAATACAATCGGACGGGGATATGCCACTGAACAGAGGAATACTCTGCTTATGGCACGGAGAACTATGTCCAGAGCACACTCTGAATAGTTTAGTAGTCCACCTTTAGCTCCCATCGCACTCTAAGGCGGTAGCTCCTTCACTGTAGAATGACCCTTCATTCTGATGGAATACTCCCATAATCATTTCCCAATATCCACCTTCGTGAATGTACCTCCATCAGTCACCTGTGGAGAGGGGGAGCAGTCGCTGTCGCTGTCGCCGTCTCTGTCTCCGTCTCTGTCGCTGCCATTCAAGTTCCGTTTTCGGGTGTGGGGTGGGGCGCATGGATTGCGGCTTGGTTAACGTGCCAATAAACTTAAATTGATATTAATTAGCAGCGCGCTGTTAACTCGCATCTTTAAGATAAATGCGCTGCGAAGATGTTTTTTCGGGGAATTCGATTTGCATATCGAAGAGGCTCCCACTGCGGTGGGTCCCAGGCTGTGGCTGTGGCCAAAGGACTTGGCTTTGCCCCTAAGATGTTTCCATAAAGGCTGGCATGGGCTCTCGGGGAGAGTGACTTGGAGATGAATTATTAATCAGCATTAATTAATTGGTTGGCCCACACTCGAGCAGGTAATTGCTCGCATTAATCAGAGTGGATTGCGGAGACAGCAGACAGTAGGCGACAGACTCGGAGCACTCTCCTCCCTCGACAATAGAGCCCGATAAGATCTGGTATTCATAAGGCTGATTCTCCAGAAGTTATGGCCGCTCTTAGGAGCCGCGATTTATGTCGGCTAACACTTGTTAAGCGGACACGGGCTGTCAGCAAATATTAAATAATCTTGCCCGGCTTAACGATCCGATCCGATCAGATCAAACCGGTCCGGGTCAGAGATCTATTCCAGTTTCCACTTCTAGTTGGGGCTCTCGGCAGTCCGATGCTCGATCAGAACGAGAGCGATAAAGTTTACGACTCGGACATTCAATTCTATTTAATTTGATTTCATTTGTCTCTTGTTTTTGGGTCGTCTCTAGATGGAGATAGAGCGGGCCCAGGCGGCCCTGCATCTGGACGGCGCGGAGCAGAGCGGACGATTAATTCGGGTTCAAAGAACTCCGTTAAATATGCAAATGTATCCCACAGATACGCGTCGCTGGTGCAACAGAACGGATCCGAGCCGAACAGAACAGAAAACTTTCATTGTGGATGGACATATAACGGTGCTCCCAGTGGGCCCCTCGCTGCCTGCCCCTCTCCGGACCACACGTTACACAATCAAAGTTATTGAAATGCAAATATCTATTTCATCCGGAGTTCTGGTTCTGGGACTGGTTCCCCCCATCCCCCAGCCCCCATCCACCATCATGACGTCTGCAGCGTGTGCCACTGAGGAATGTCTTCTCGAACGGGTTCACTGAACTGCCCACCGATCATGCCTCATGCCCCCTCCCCCCGTACCGAATATTGTATTTTGCTTCACTTTGCACGAATCCCCCAAACAATGCAGACGGGGCAGAGGCAGAGGCAGGGAAAGAGTGTTTGTTTTTGATGAGTTGCATAATTGCTGCTGAGGAGTATTTCTAAAAGCAGAAAGAAGCATGGAGAACTCCATGAAATTCCAGATTTGCATCTTCGAAGCGAAGCAAGACTTCCTCCAGTAAAGATTCCAAAAAGAATGCATACAAAAATGACTAAAACGGAGGATGCCATGGGATATGGACCCCGTGATCGAATAAAAGCTACCGTCTACAGCCAGCCAATTAAGCAATATCAGAGGATGATCTGTTTTTATGAATACAACCATCTATTTATAGCCACTTTCAAGCATATTCAGAAGCACCTGCCACCTTGTCTGGCCCAACCCTCGACGGCTTTCTATTACTCACATTTCTGGTCAATCAAATTAATGTTCGAATAAAACTGAGACTGGGACTGAGAATGAGAATGAGAATGGAACAGCCTTTGTCCAAACACAACTCAAACGAGAGCTGAATGAAATCTACAATGGCAGATCAAACAGGATTCGATGCGAAATATTCAATATTCAAGCGATAAAATATCAATATTAAACAGAAATAAATTCAGCTGGAAGCGTTGGCCAGTCAAAATGTCAGCCGGCTCTAATTACCATAGGCATTGGGCGGTGGCTGCGGCTGCGGCTGTGGCTGCGGCTGTCATCCAGAAATGTCAGAGGATGCACACATCAGAAGTCGAAATTGGATTTCATTTCATTTCAGTAATTGGTAGAAAATTACAAAGTGCAACTGGCCGGAAAAAGTGTGGAAATTGATGGGTCTACCTTTGGGCAGTCGGAAATTATAAATTAGAAGTGACATTAATTCGGTTTGTATCTGTATCTGACCCCGAACCGCAGAGATAAATGAAATTAAGATGACTATTAACAGAATCGATGGCTGTGTCCATAGAGATGCATTTGGTTGCAATGGTAATAACAACAGGGAAGTCCTTGCTTCACTTCCGGCTTCCTTCTCCCTGGCTGGAGCTGGAGATAGTCTTGTGAGCCTCAATTGGGAACAGTGTGCATCTCGTGTGGCATTTAACCATCTTTGTAATCAATTTGCATTGACGCACCATCGACCATCCCCCCTCTACCCTGCCTGCCTCCCAGTTCTCTGCAGAGCCCAGTGATTGGGGCATAATGAAATGGACTTTCGTCATCGCATTGCACTTTTCACAATGCCCACGCCCATTTTTCACAGTCCGCCCACGAAGCATACGCAATCGGAGCCTCAAAAAAAGCAGCCTCATCAATTTCTGGCTTTCTGGATTCCTCCCCTCCGCCTTCTGGCTTGCGTGTTGCAGTCTTGTGGCTCGGCTCGCTTCTGCCTGGTTTCTGGCCCGGCCAATGCGTCAGCTTTATGCAACAGAAAAACAATTTTGGCTCTTCTTCTGTTGCTTTTCCCCCTTCAGTGTTTTTTCTTCTTTTCAGCACTGCACTTTTCCACAGAAGGGAAGCGTAAGTAAATGAATTTTCAGCTTTTTGTTCCACAATTTTGTTATCGTGCTGCAATTATGTTATGAAATATTTTGCGCAAATCGCTGACTAAGCTCGACCCACTGACTGACTGGCGGGCTGGCTGGCTGGATGATTGAGGGATGGATGGGAGGAACGATGGACTGCTTGCTTAGCTGGCAGCAGGTACGTATGTGTATGCACGGTAGATACAGATATTCAGATACGTTTGTGGTAGGTGCCAACGACCGAACACTATCAGGCCGCGTCAGCAACAATTGCCACGACTCTGACACGGCGACAAGCGACTGTGGCCCTTCCCTTCACTGAGCGAAAGCGAAGGGCTGTCCAGACTCGAGTTCTGCTGTATCGTTCAGGGGAATTGGGCGAGGCAATCTCGAGAGCAAAGAAACACTACAGGATATACAACTCTCCCTACTTTATTCCTCAGTTCATACCTCCCTTTTTTATCAGTGTACTTCTCCTTTCTAGCCGACATCCCGCTGCCACCTGGCAAAAACCAAATAAAAACGGTGTCTTTGTTGCCGCATCCACAGTGAGCCACAGTAAAAAAGTGTCAAACGCTGACCTGAATCGGGCCCATTGTATGGGATCCTCATCTCCAACCCCGTGTGGGAGTATCCTTGGGTGTGTGTGTGTGTCGGTGTGGGTGGATGGAACATTTGTCCACTTCTGGGAGCATCCACTGTGCATGTCACAATGCTCCCCTGCTTATCGTGAAAAGCATATTTCCCTGCTTCCTCTGCTGCTGCTGCCCTGCCTCCACTGTCGCTTTCCCCTTCCCCTTCCTCCCACTCAAACAAAACTGTCGACAGGCAACGGAAATTCTATAAAAATGCAACGAGACAATTTGAACAGCCCGACATCATTATTCAGGTGCAAATTTCGCAGGACAGTGCTATTTCTCTGGCAAGGCCGACTGACTGGCAGGCAGGTGCCTCCTCCTGCACCCCACCGCACCGCACCTCACCCATCCATCCATCCATCCATCCATCCATCCATCCATCCGTCCGTCCATGTGGTTTGCCTCGCTTGGCCCACACAATGTCGTTCATCAATTTTATGAGCAGCGGAGGTAGCTGCCGAAGCAAGTCCGAGATGGCCGGGGCCATAGTCATAACTCAGAGGCAGCAGAAACAGCAGCAGTAGCAGCAGCAGCAGAAACAGCAACCAGTAGCCAACGACATTTATGAGCCACCAAAAAAGACACAAAACTATGCATCCGCATCCAATTGGAGCGGGGCCCAGACTCTGGCACCCTGGCACCCTGGCAACCTGGCCCCCTGGCACTCTGTGAGAATTGTGGCGACTCCGACTCTGACTCCGACTCCGCTGGCTGTTAATGTGGCACGAAGTCGCCAAACTGCTCCCCCTTTAGTGTCTGTCTGTCCGTCTGCTAAATGTCAGACCCCCGGACTGACCTTAGCTATATAGCCTATTGTACCTCTGCTGCTTCGCTTCTTTGGTTTTTGTGACATTTGCCCATTCGGAATTCGCATTGGGTACGGCTTCCTCCAGCGCGTACGCCCGATTCCGACTCTGGCTCTGACTCCCCACAACTCGATTTGGCCAATTTGCCTGATCGAATGCATAATTAAAATCGAATTGACGGCAGTCTTCAGTGTCGCTGGTCTCTTCTACACTGTAATTTGATGCCGAGTCGAGTTTTTCTTTTAATTCAGTGACTTAATGGGCCTGTTAGACGCGCCTCGTCTCGGCTCGTCTCGTCTCGTCTCCTCGATAACCACATCTCATTATCGTCATTATCAAGCCCCAGTCTTGGATCTGCTCTAACTTGGAAGAGGGTCTCTGGCCCGTAACCAAGGATTGGAAAGCGATTCTTAGACATGGCACTCATCTCCAGGATTTCACCCTTGGGATATCAAGTGCACGGAGAGTGTCTCTTTCTCTGTCTCTGTACTATCCCCGCTTAACCACCTCATTCTGTGGATTCTGTGGATACTGGGCAAACAATTTGTGTGTGCTAAGTGTAATTCGGTTAGCCTTGCCACATGTTGCAGTGTCAACGCAGTGTGAGGTCAGAGGCCATCCATCCTTAACAGACAGTCAGTCACCCAAGGGTAATGTGATTTGTCAGCTGCAGGCAAAAGTTTCACTTCTGCGAATACAAGTTCGAGTACGGGTTACGGGTTACGGGTACGGGTACGGATGTATCTATCTACTATCTACAGAGAGAACAGCAGAGACTAGGACAAACTTTTCAATTCCATAAGCGTTAATTTGATTGCGCTGAACTTTTATGGGCGACGGACCCAAGCCCCAACCCGAACCCGAACCCGTCCGTCCCCATTGGTTGGGGAAAATGACATCCCATCCGCATTAAAGATTCAGATGGGGAGGCAGGAAGCAAGGAAGCAAGGATCCATCCGGGGAGAGAGCTTTTCAAGTGCATTCAACGAGTTTGCTAATTAGCAATGAATGACAATCCCAATCCCAGTCCCAATGCCAGTCCCCTCCCCAGTCCGGATCCCCGTGGAAGATGCCAGACAGATGCCGTCATGGAGCGTGTGCACACATAAATATTACAATTCACCTTGAAATGTGAGCATAAATGAAAATGAAATGGCAGCGCAAACCGGTCCAAAGTGTTCATAAAAAAGCCAGATATGAAGATGAGCTCGAGAGGGAGTCGTGGCAAGAGGAAGGGGCCCGGGCAGGGGCACTTGGCCAGACAGCAGGGAAGTGGGCCAGTGGGAGCCGGAGCCCCCACTTGATAAGTAGTCAACACTTTCCTTGCACTCCCGTTCCCCCCAAACATGTATCTGTATTTGGACCGCGAGTGACTTTCGTTTTCAAATTATCGTCAGATATGGAATCGGACTGGGCGGAGATGGTGCCCGGATCCACCTCTATTTGCGGTGCAACATGAGTAACCGGTTAACGGACGACTCTCATTGCTCGACTAATTAGCGAATATTAACCAAATATTGGGCAACGCAACTGGCGATCCGATCCGATGAACGCGCCGAATGTAATTTGTGAAACTCATTAATTAAAACAAATCGCCAGTTAATTGAATCTATTGCAGCCGCTCCACTCTGCGATTGTGTTTAAAAAACAGATAATTCCTTGATTTATCATCAGAACCCAGCCTCCAATTTGTGGAGAATCGGCAGCCGCCAGTCGAGTGGAGAGAAATTATTCTAATTGGAATAACAATATATTTCAAACGCTCGGGGTTATGTCCTGGCTAAGCGGAGACACAGGACACGTGGGGAAAGGATATTCGTAATGGTTGGCAAGGCATGCGCCTGGAACCAGTTCCATGTTCCTTCCTGTGCCTGCACTAGTTCCTTCCAGTCACGAGGGTGGATTCCCTTCCCTTCCTTCCAGCGAAGCAGAGAGAGAGGGGGAGAGAGAGAGTGCAAGTGCAGAAGAGAGGAAAACAAAACCAAAACAAACGCCAACAATTGACTACGTGACGGGACGACCGAAGCAGCTTCCTCCGCCAGTCCCCCTATTCCCGGCCTTTATATAAACACTCGCTCACAGAGGCAAACATATAGAAGTCTATGCCTACACAGACATTTTCGAGTCCAGATATATGTATAGCCGCTTATCGCCAGCGGAGATGCGAGGAGAGGAGAGCGCTCATGCTGACAATTGAATGGTTTCCATGTGGTGACAACAAGTGCATACACGCACCCATACATATGTACATACATCTATACATACATAGCATACATGTTCTAGAATATGCTCTACTAGTTAAATGATGAAAAATCACATTCCATATTCCAGATAGAGAACATTTCTCTCTAATCAAAATCGAATTCAATTTTTCTGCCCCAGATTCCGTGTGGAATATCAGCTCTAAGACTATGACGATCCCTCCCAGCCATTCTGTTATCACTGCAAGGCGGAAGCGGGACAAGACACGTCAGCCCCAGCGGACATTTCTATTCTTAATTTTGGGCAATGTATCTGCTGGATGGATGGATGAATGGATGGATGGATGGCGTACGCTCAGACTCACATAAATTCGGTTTCCTCTGGACTTGTTGCTGTGATTCTTTCTTCTCCGCCTTCAAGGACAGACACCTGCGTCGTTGTGGTTATCCTTCCAGTCCCTTGCACTTTTCACCGCTCTTCACTGTGACCCTCACACCGCTGCCGACTTGGGTGGGGAACACCACGATTGCATTGCACTCCCGCACAATTATAGAGATGCCTTTTCACGTATCTATCGCGCACGCACTTAAAGTACCTTAAATAAATGCACTCGGACCACACACACAGTCCTCGTCGAGTTTCCTAAATACTCTTCAGTCTGATTTCTTTCTTCTTTTCTTTCTTAATAATGCCTTTCTCACATATCTATGTTTTATTTTATGAATTGCTTCTCTTTGGTTTACGTTTACTCTGCGCAGAATTCTTTTGTGTCCGTTGTTCGCGCCGGGTAAAAAATTAATAAAAACAGACTACATCTGTACATTCCCGACTTCACAGATGTGAACAGTGGACCGCGGACTTATCGTTAAAATATACCGTCCTCACTCAGAAATATAACAAAATATACCGTCTCATTTTAAAAATATACCGTAAATATACTGACGAAGTCAAGTTCTATTTTACATATTCCTCGTTTTTGATATTCCGTGGAATATTCTCAGCTATATAGCACATTTAGCATTGCCCACATAATTTTATCCGATTAATGAATCAATTTTATACTTAACTGGCTTATTCTAACCACTTGCTTTTATTGCATTTTGCGTTATAAGATGTTTCTGCGAAAATGGTCAAACAAAAAAAACGACAGAGGATAGTCGTTTCTATTGTTCAATTTTAATATTCCGTCGAATATTATTAGCTAGATAACACAATTTTCCCTGTCCACATAATTTTATCCGATTAATTAAGCAATTTCCTACAAGACTGGTTAAATTTAAATTCCCATCTTCATTGCATTGCTCATAAAATAAGGTTTATTCAAAAGAGTCAACAACAATTTCCGCTAAATTAATTTCTTTACATGGTGACTACACACTATCTACACATTGGCTACAAATATTAACTACACTTTTGAGTAATTAACAAAAGCGACACCTGAAGGGGAAATGTGTACTTTTCAAACATTTGCGCCCGTTTTTTTTTCATATAAGCCATAAAAAACGTTTTTTTCGGACATTTTTGAAAAATTGAGATTTTGATGGCAAACAATCAGGAATTCGATGCTGTCCCCTGCCTTGTCTGTTTTTGACAATCGTCCATACCTCTTTCTGTAGGCCACTCAAAAGTTTTAAATGTACACACCTAGGTATTTTGAATCAAAACTCATTTGTTCGTTGCAGGAGAAACACTGCAAATATACCGATGGAAAAACGATTTAAGCTTAAAACCCCTTTATTTAAACAGAATAGGAACTTGAGTAAAACCGCCGAAACTAATAAATCATACCCACCTAGAAAATCAAATCAATTCCCACAATAAAGAGTGCAACTCCCACCAAGCGGCTATCGATACTATCAACTGGATACGAGTGGTGCGCGCCAACGAGAAATTGTTTGAAAGTGAATGAGTGGCAGCTGGACATTATTGCGGGCGATTCTAATGATTAACGTTTCGGATCCTAATATTATTCTTAGTGTGTTCTTTTGTGTTCCATTTGAAAATTTGTTCCTGTCCACTGCCTGTCCCATTGCTGACCTTTGAGAGTTTGGCCCACACCATCGGAAGTGTCTCTATGGAAAAAAATCAGAATTCTACTAAAAACCCGACATATGTATGTATATATACATATATATATATATATATATATCGAAAAAGTACTCAGGTAAAATTTCGTTGATATCAAGCAGGATGTCCAACATTTGAATGAATGTATCTTTTGGATACACATCTGTGTGGAGCATCAACCCAAAAGCAACAACCCATCGCATACCTTAGTTTCAACAAAATTTGGCATCCTTTTAATTCGCAGTTGCAAAAATAAAGCTTTTCCTTCGTCACTTATAAATGGTAAATAAATATAGTACATGGATTTGTGTTGCTGTTGCTCTCTCGGAGAGGCCAATGCTCCTCTGGCCCAGGAATACATATTTAGGAACCACTCCGGTCCGACCTAGTCCTCCTTGACGGTGAAGGAGTGCGAGAGGCCCTCGTAGGGGTACTTTCCGCCGAGGATGTACTTGTACTCGCCCGAATGCCGGATGCGGTAGACCCCTGGAAGCGTTTGCGGGCTGATGTTCCAGTATATTTCCAGATCGCTGAATCCCAAAATCGTGTTGGTGCGGTGCCAGATCATCCTGCAAAAGATGGTTGGAGATGGTAGAAGAGTTTGCCCGCGGGAATACCGTTGAAATACTTACTTGGTCTCCCAACTGGCGTCCGTGTAGGCTACCTTCCAGCGGTCTTCGTTGATCTTGCGCTCCACGGTGAAGTAGGTCTTTTCGGTGAAGAGGTTGTTGCGCGGATTGCCCGAGATGTAGGTGACCTTGACCGTGTCGTTGATTCCGTACTCCTTCTCGGGCTGCGTCTTCACATACCCAAAGTCCGTGTTGATCGGATGTCCGTCGAAGAGCACGCCCGTGTTGAGGGACAGCATCACGTCGTTCATGTAGGGCGGACTGGGACCCGACTCAACCGTCTCGTTCCGCATCAGGGCCTTGGTTAGGCGCTCGAACACGTCCATGTAGATGGAGTGCGTGTGCGGCCCGAATATCGTGGAAGCGGCCTCGTATCTCTGAGCCTGGTACTCCTCGGGAGTCACCGTGTAGCTGGTGTAGATGTTGGTCAACCCGGCGATAATAACTTCCGTGTCTAGGCCCCCTGCGGCGGAGGCTGCGGCCCGGATCTGGTTGCGCAGGCGCCGTCCAGCCATCGTCGTGAACTCGCATGGAACGGCGGCGATGATTACATCTCCGATCTTCAGAAGCTGGTCGGACACGATCTTCGGCTGCCACTCGTACGGGAAGGTGGCCTAGAAGGCGGAAACATTAGCAAATCGTTCAGATCAGAGGACAGGTCCCTTAGAATACTCACCCTGCCGGTGGCCAGGAGAATGGGCTTCGGCTCGTGGCACTTGATGTCCTCCTGGGTCGGAGTTGCGATAAAGTCGCGCACAAAGTTCCACATGGGGTTGTCCGTGGTGGTGCCCTGCTCGAAGCTGAAGGCGCCGGGTCCGTCCGTGGTGCCGGCGGCGAAGCTGTAGCCCATGGCCGGCTGACATCCCCTGATCTTGTCGATCTTCCGGCTGAGCGGGTTGTAGGCGCTGCCGTTGTAGTTGGGCATGTCCACGAACTGGTGAATGAAACGCACGTCGCCAGTGACCTCGCGGGCCGTCGACTCCTGGCTCTGCTCATTCAGCAGACCAAGAGCGGCGTCCGCCAGCCGCTGCCCCAGGATCTGGGTGCTCTCCACCATGTCCCGGCCGGGGCCGGAGGCGAAGCATTCTCCCTCGCCGGAGGGGCAGCGTGAGGTGAGCAGATCGCACTCATTGCCCGAGATGGAGCACTTGGGTCCCATGATGTTGGGGGACACATCACCCAGGTTGGAGGAGCAGAAGGCGCCCACGAACTTGCCCTTGCCCGGCATCTTGTTCGGGTTGTACTCCTTCTCCAGGAGCAGGGCGGCGTATCCGACGTTGTCGCTGGTCACCAGCCTGTTGGTGTTGTTCATGGAGGTGGCATGCACTGCGTACCAGTTGAAGGCGCCTAGCAAATTGTTCTCCAGATCCACGAAACGCAGCTGCGTCAGGGTCTTGTCCGTGTCGTGCTCGTACTGGGCTCGCTCCTCCTCCGGATTGCGCAGATACGACGTCGGGGAGCGATTGATGTTCACGTTGAGGACGGTGGTCTTCGACAGAAAGATGCGTCCATCCACCAGGTTGTCAGTGGCTCGTTTGATGCACTTTGGGATAAGGAAAATAAGTTGACGTCCCATTTTGAATCCATTCTTTCTACTTACCAAATAGAGACCCTGGGCCATCACCTCAAAGGTCTGTGGGACGAAGCCCAAAATGGAGATGTCGTAGAGCAGGTGCATCAGGAACCCACCGGGCGCTCCGTGCGTGTGCGTGCCACTGATCGCCACGTTGTCCGTGTGGTAGAGGTTCCCGTAGCGGGCCTGAAGCCTCTTGATCACCTCCCGCTTCAGGCCGTACCCCATCATACCCGCGTCCGCGCTGACGAAGGCCACCCGGTTGCCCTTCTCGTCCTCCACCACGAAGGCACGAGCAAAGACGCGGGTGTGGATGCCACGACCCACTTGCTTGATGTTCGCATAACCCATCTGAGAAAGGAGGGAGTGAGGGCTCAGTCTTTCTGGTCACCACAATTCAAAGCACTTACAAAGTTGATCTCCACTGGGGGTCCGGTGATGTCTGCACGGCCAACACCCACCTTGTAGGTGGCACTGGCTAGGCCACAGAGCCCACTCAGGGCTATTAGAGCCAAGAAAGCAATCTTGGATATGGCCATCGTAGGATTAACAGCGAGCAACTGTGGTCTGCAAAGCAACACAAAAATGGACTGATTTGAAAAGAGATCTCAGATTCAAGCTCCCGTCTGTGGCTATCTCTGATTTCCTCCATGAGACACAGGGAAATCAATGAACCCCATCTGGCAGCCGCATTTGGCAACCCCCTCGAGTAGATTGCAAATATTTGCAACAAAGTGATTATGAGCCAACCGATAATCGAATGACAGCAGCGACTGAGGCACTCAGGCACCCATCCAAACCAATTCCACGCGACGACCATCATCTATCAATTGGATATAGTGGAAAAATGCAAATATCAATCGCTTGGACTCTGGTGCGACCTCCAGCAGACGCATCAATGTAAATGTGCGTGGCTATCCTCAATAACAAATATCAATAATAACAATATAGTAATAACAAAAGCAAAGTCGCAGCTCTGGGCTCCCTTATCAGCTGGTGAGTCGCGCTCAAAGATCGGGAACCGGTTTTTATCAGCTTGCGAAAGTAGCGGACAGAAGACAGCGGACAGCTGGGCTGGCGGCTTCTTCAGTGGCGGACTCAAACTCCCCACTCCGAGTCGCTGGTGAGCAGTGTAAATACTCGTCGCAGTATCTGGGAGAGTCAGTACTTTTGAAATCAAAAGTAGTTGGGGTTTTCCAAAACCACTGAAGACCCAGTACTCCCTCCCACAGCTTGCCTCTTTGTTACACTCTTGCAGAGGGTATTGTGATATCGCGAGGCGCTGTAGGACTGTCCGGCCGTTCTAAAAGCGAAAGAGTATCTACACCTTCGGTGTCCAGATGAATCCTTTCTTTCATGTTTTCCGCTGACTTGTGTTTAAATTTTCGCTGATGAATCGACTTCTTTTGTATGCAGCGGGTGTACCATATAGAACCCTCTCTCAGAGAATGCGTTAAATAGGAAATCGAGTGAGTAATTGTCGCGCATGTAAAGCAGTAGATAACCCTCCTCGCGCCGACCCCGCCTCTGGGACGGACACTCTGCATAATGGACGCACACCACAGGCCTGACATTGAAAACGAAATTATAATAAAATAAATATGCTGGCACTGGCACCGTGAGCCGACAACAACAGAAACCACAGCGATAACAGCTGCAGGGCCTTCGCACAAGATACAGATACAATTGGGATCGTAAACACGTATCTTTCTGTGGCGGTCGGTCGGTCGGTCGGTCTGTGACTGGTCTTGGCTTCGATTCGGATTGGGATGCGTATGCTTCAGATACTTTTGCAATACTTTTGTAATGAAATGGCAGCCGGCACACACTTACACAGAGAGAGAAAGAGAGGCTGATGTTGTTGCTGATGCTGAGCCAGATACAAAAGTATCTCTTGGATACACGACGCCAAACGCTGATCAACGGCGTTTGTCCGCCAATTGAGCAAATTACAGAAGATTTCGGTTGATGAGCCTTTTATACACTTCGCACTTAATACCGCCGTTCGCATATAGACATAGGTATGTACATATGTATGTATCTGTATCTTGGAGGTTGCTTGCACCCAATTCGGACTCGTTTTCGTGTATTATATTATGCAATCGACTCCTTTGGGCCGGCTTGACTCCGTCTCACTCAATCACTTGGCACTCAATCCGCTGATTGACCACATACAGACTTCAGGCTTCACACTAGACTAATTCCATAATTACTTTTATTAATGTCCAGAGCTTATCACACGCGCGAGCCACCTAATTATTGGCAAATTAGAGCGATTATCGGTGGGAATTTCAAAGCATTTCCCGCTGCACTGCAATGGCACTTGTTCGAGACTTGTCGATTCCAAAAACGGATTTCAAAACACGCCGAACGAACCCCCGAATGCCCGAGCTCGCTGTTGTATCTATTTATCTTTCCACGGCACTCATGCAAACGCGACACTCTTGATGGCCCCCTTTCAACTTCCAAAGCCGAACGAACCGACCAGAGCAGAGCTGAACTGTGGAGAGTGGAGATCTCTTGAAATGACGCCCGCTATGCGCCAAAGCTGTGCTTCGACTGGGAGCCCGCCACGAACCCGAGCTCGAGCTCTGAATGGATTTTTCGGGGTCTCTGTGGGCGTGTACGTGCGATCCATGAGTCAGTTTCTCAGTTGGTCAGTCTCTCAATCAGGGTATCTCTCTCTCTCTCTCTCTCTCTCTCTCTCTCTCTCTTCGTGATCTCCGAGTGTGGCTAGTATCACGACCCGCACTGTTGGTTATAACCAATCTGAATGAATGCCTTAAATAATCCGCCGATAGCTTATCATATCGCACTCTTACTGATGTAGTTTCCGCAGATCAGAGGCAATAGATTGGCCCTCCCACTTAGTGCTAATGTGCTTAAGTAAACAAGTACGAACTTTGACCCCCTGGAACCAAATATTCGCTATTGTTTTATTGTTCTCAGCTTCTCTTTAGCTGCGGACTAAGTATTTGCACTACGAAATGGTTGACTTTGGCTTACCTCAGCAGGTACTCGAATGCTCGTATAAGTTGAAAATTAGCTTGCCAAGAAGAGTCTGCTGCCTCCCTCCTTTAGGTCTGAGCCACGGACTGCTTCTGAATGGAGGCTCCAACGATTGGCCGCCCAAGTGTGGGGTCTTTAAAAATAACTACTCAAAGTTGATAGCCGTATCGCAGAGTTCCAGATTAGCCATGTTTTATGTCCCCCGATCGCGATACGGATTAGGTACGTTCAACGGGCCAAACTACAGATTCAGACGGGCTCAGAAGTTCTGAAAGAAAATAATAATAATTCATGTTTATTAAAATATCCGTCAGCTTGAAAAGCAATTTTCAATTGCAAGTAAAGTTGTTTATTCTTTTAATTCCAATTTCAAAGATCCCGCCCAATCTACCATCATCACGGCTGGCACCAGCTGTGTGCCAGACCGGTGCAGCTAATATTTAAAATTTAGGCAGCACTGCTGTGCGCGTTTTCCACCTAGTGGTATATTTTATCAAATTCATCAATCTATTAAATTTAATTTTGAACATATCGTACTTCCGTGCATCATTTATTGGATTGTATTTAAGTTCCTTTTCACTTTCAAATAATTTCTATTTGGCGCTCAAGTGTGGTGGGACAGAATCGAAATCCTGACCGTTTGCTTTTGTAAGTTACACAAAAATGTACTTAATATGTAGCCAATGTGTAGTTAGTGTGCAGTCGCCATGTAAAAAAATTAATTTAGCGGAAATTGTTGTTGACGTTTTTGCTTAAACCTTATTTTATAAGCAGTGCAATAAAGATGGAAACTTAAATTAAACCAGTCTTGTAGCAAATTGCTTAGATAATCCGATAAAATTATAAGTTCAGACTTGAGGGTCTTAGCTGGCTAGTAATATTCGACGGAATATCCAAAAAGAAGAGTATATGTGATGGAACTTGAATAATTCGTCAGTATATTTAGGGTATATTTTTAAAATGGGAAGGTATATTTTTGGTATATTTTGGCGTGGACGCCACCTGCGTAATGAGTAATTCTTGTACAATCATTACAAAATACTATTTTGAAAATAGCCCCAAAAAAAAGGGTCCAGCACTGGCCCAGTGGACGGGCAGACAACCAATGCGAGTGGGAAGTCTCCAGAGTCCCACGCAGAGTATACCCAATAGCCACACAGCAGTACAAAGCAGCCAAACCAAACCAGGAGCAGCAGAGGAATAAACATAAACCATTAACCATAAACCATGTCGAAGGCTGTGAACAACATGAGCATGGGCGTTGTGGAGCCGCAGGAGCGGATGAAGCACCTGTCGCACTGCGGCAACCTCATCGAAGTGGACAAGAACCAGCCCGTGACGCGGTAAGTCCGGACTCCCTCCAGGCAGGAGGCTCATGGCTCAAGGCCGTCCCAGTCGAGGCGTCTCAATGTCACAGAGGGGGACCTTGAGCGCACATTTGCCTTTGAAGGATGTTCTCAGTGTGTGTCCTTGCTAATTGGCGAATGCCCTTCGTTGCAGCTACTACCGCTCTGGGACGGAGATGCTGCGCATGGCCAACGTGTACCTGCGGGAGGGCAACCACGAAAACGCCTTCATCCTGTACTTGCGCTACATGACCCTATTCATCGAAAAGATTCGCCAGCACCCGGACTATGGTAACGTCAAGGCCGAGGTGCGAGACATCAACAAGCGCATCAAGGACGAGATCATGCCCACAACGGAGAAGCTGCGCGCTAAACTGCTGGCCCACTACCAGCGCGAATACGAGCAGTTCCTGGCCAACAAGGAGGCGGAGCGCGTCAAGGAGCTGGAGCGGGAGCGCGAACGGGAACGACAGCGCCAGAGGGAGCTGGCCAGTCGGCAGGCGGTGGGCTCCAGCGGGATACCCTCGCTCATTCCAGCCAATCTGCACGTGTTGATTGACGACGGTACCCAACCCTCGGCCCCGGATCTCGACCTGTTGGATCAGGTGGTCTACCCGAACGACTTCCCCACAGGAGCCAATCGCACCAACCTGCCGGGCTCTGGGCTACTGCTCCCAACAGGAGACGCGTCCTCCGACAAGACATCCAAGTGAGTTCAAGTTTAAGAAGCTGTTGCCAGCCCTCCCGCTCATCCGTTTCTGCCGCAGCTCGAAGCCCAGCTTCGACCGAAACCAGAAGCCGTCGTACAACCGCACGGATTCTTTGCTAGCCGGTTCATTGCGCATCGTCCACGTACCTGCCGACACCATGGAGGTATTTCTGCAGCTGGCAAAGGCCAACACCTCCAACAACATCGAGACGTGCGGCGTGCTCGCTGGTCATCTGGCCCAGAACCAGCTCTACATCACGCACATCATCACGCCACAGCAGCAGGGCACGCCGGACAGTTGCAACACGATGCACGAAGAGCAGATATTCGATGTGCAGGATCAAATGCAGCTAATCACGCTCGGCTGGATTCATGTGGGTAGCCTCTACTTTTTATATAAGCTCTTGATCCGAGTCTCTGATCTGCGGTTCCCCTACAGACCCATCCCAGCCAGACTGCTTTCCTGTCCTCCGTGGACTTGCACACGCACTGTTCCTACCAGATGATGATGCCCGAGGCCCTGGCCATCGTGTGTGCTCCCAAATACAACACGTGAGTCACCGCTGCTGACTCATCTGGAAATACATTTCTTATCTGCTTTTATTATTTAACGCTCAGCACTGGTTTCTTTATACTCACGCCCCACTACGGACTGGACTATATCGCCCAGTGCCGGCAATCGGGCTTCCATCCGCATCCGAATGACCCACCCCTATTCATGGAGGCACAGCACATTCAGAAGGATGCCCACACAAAGATCAAGGTCATCGATCTGCGCAGATAGTCGCCCAGTGAGGCAGCAAAGCGAATTTAGAAAATGCGTCGAGGGACACTCACCTCACAGATCTAGCATCACCACCAATAGCCCCCAATTTCAGTTGTCCCATGGAATCCCATGGCATCCCAAGGGACTTCCGCAATTGCAGGAAGAGAATGCACGCAGTCAAACAGTGATTAACCATAGACGTTACATAGAGAGACAGAGATACATATTTTCGGAATGCAGAGGGGATGTATTTTTGCATGCAACTGGTCCCAGCATCAGGGACGGGACTAGACTTCTAACATCCAACTATTTAGAGCACTTGGCTGCATTTGTTATTTTTTTTTTTGTATTTACTACCAGCTTTTGCTTTTCGTTTCCTCTTAAGAACCCAATGTGATTTGCAATTGTGGCTTACTCTTTCGTTCGTTACTATCTATAATTAATAATTAATACTATGTTAGGCCTTTGGCAGAAGATCCTCATCTACTCTATGCAGCTTTCAGAGCAACCTATTGTTGATGCTTCTCGTTAGTGTCTGACTATACTATTGCTAACTATCCGTAATAACCTGTTGAGAAAATAAGAATCATCATAAAATGCTATAACTTGATATAATTTAAAGAGAAATATTTAATTAATTAACTCGTCTTTTTCCTGAAAAAATGATCGGAACAATCTACAAGCTAAGAACAAAATCTAAAAAATCCGATAATCCTCCCCCTCACATAGCCGATCACATTCAGATGATATTCGCTGGCTTTGCACACGTCCTCGCTCTTCCATACGTTAACCGTTAACGCTGTGCCAACTGTGGACCGGACCGTGTATCTGGAGCAGATGGCCCACAATACCACCAGCAATATTGGGGGCGGCACGCTGGGCGTGCTCTTTGGATTTTGGGCCAAGGTAACGCCCTCTATCCTGCAACAATGATCATGCTACAGTCCAACGTGTACTTCCAGACGCAAAGAGGACGCTATGACGAATTTTTTACATTGATTTTATTTGTATTTTTGTTTATGCTTTACTCTTATAGCTGGCTGCTATGGAACTCTCAAAGCTTTTTGGTTCAATAAAAGTCGGCGTTGGGGGGTCGAAAGCTAGGAACAGATGGCGCAGACTTAATTTCTCTTGAACAGCTGTCTACTCGAATTTTCCGAGTTTTCACAGCTCAAATTTCCGTTCACGGTTTTCCTCCCAGTGCAGCTGCAGCTGTCCTCCAAGCAAAAATCTTTCCGTCGGTTATAGCTGGATTCGTTCTGGGAACCTTGTTAATAGTTTTTTAAGTGCAAACCTGTAAACCGAAGTGTTAATTCCTCCAAAGATTAGCAGATATTTATGCGTAAAAATCGATAAAAGAGCAACGTGCCCAGCCCCCCACCGCTGATAATGCCCATGCACATCCCGGATCCACTTAATTGGATCCCTGCACCGCCAGCCGCTCAATGCCTAGAAGTAAGTGCACTGAAGAGGGGGCTTTAGGTCCCAGTCTCGAGTGTGCGCCAGTTTACGCCTTAATTACCCCCTCCCACGCAGGGCGAAAGCACAAAGAAAATTGAAAAGCCAGAGCCGGGGATTAGGTGCTTGCCGGGGTCTAAAAATACGCAAGCAGCTTGGCAGGAAAAGGAAAAGCGTCGGCAGTAGGAAAACCATAAATAAATAGTGCGGGTGGGAGGTGTGTGCCTGTGTATGTGTGTGTGTGAATAGTGGAAAATAAGAATGGAATACGCGATGGACAGCTGTAAACTGATAACAGCTGAAGCCATCACAGGATGCAGTCCTCTCGCTCTGGAGAGCAGCTCCTACGTGACAACAAGAAAGTGGACGTGGAAGTGCAGTCCCCCGTGATTCACTCTGTGTCTCTCTCTGTGCCTGTGTCTGGTGGGAGTGAGGCGCCATAAAGGAGACACCCATACCCATGACATTTGGCTAACCTTCATGACAACATCTGTCTGTTCGTGCTTCGCTTCCAGTAATTGTTCATTTCATTTAATGAAAACCCTCCTCCAGCTCCGGACAAAAGTCGAAGGATAATCACGCCTCCGAGGAGAGAGGCCACAGACGGCTCCGTTGAAATAGAGGCACAATTTCCCCCCAGCCCCAGCCTCAGCTTTCCCGCGCTGACTCTATTTATAGATTCCCGAGTCGTCCCCCGCCAACACGCTTCATTCACGTGTTCGCTGGCCAAGAGTCGGCAGGGCAGCCAACCGCACAGGCGCGGGCATGGGCACGTATGAGCAATATTTGTGATGGCTCTTTCCCACTGATTTGACTGCTCTCTGCTGCCCCTTCCACGCATGTAAACAGTTGCACATTGAATGAATGCAAGGGAAATTCGACAGTTTCCCCAACCACTTGACGCACGCACGCACAAAAGCCGTGACCTTGCCGCTCCAAATGTATGTATGGGTGGCACCTTGAGTATACCCGAAGTGCCGAAGTTGCTTCCGCGAAGGCACTTCTATTATCAAATTTATGTTGTTTATGCCACCTCAAACCACCCCGAAGAGCTTTTATTGTTGTTCTACAGCTGCATTGCAGTTGGAAAAACAATAGCGAACCGAGTGCGAATATAAATTAAAATGATTCTGAAATGCAAGTCCGGAAAGTGCTCTTTCGTTCTTTCTGTCTCTCCCTGTCTCTCTCTCCGTCGCTGTCGCTGGCTCGGGTGTTACTGGGGAAAAGCTCTCCGCCATCGGAATTGGAATCAGAATCGCGATTCAGAGTGGAAAAGCAACGCGTCGCCAGCGGATGACAGTCAGGGAAAAGCGAGAAAACGCGCGCGTCTCCAATACACAACGAAACGGTGAACCAGTCGCGCTAAATACAAAAACACAGATCCGGTCAAGTCTCCACTGCACTCCCTCCATCCCATCCCCTACCGCCACATTGGCAGGAGTCCGAGTTGTGACGCGCAGCATAAGCAACAGTTGGAAGCAGATGCACAGAAGCGGGCTATCAATTGGATAAGTGACATAGACATAGACGGATAGATATATCCCCCAGATAGCGCGAGTTTACGAAGTTCGCGAAGATCTAAGAGACTTTCCGATTGTGTTCATTCGATTAAGTGGAAATGCCGGATAAGGAAGAGGTAACGCCCGGAGAAGCTCCTAATTAAATAGATAGTGCTATTGGCAAGTGCCTTGAATAACTAACTAATAATCACGAAACGAAACGAAACCGTATCCATATCCGAATCAGATAGAAGAAATATTACGAAATAGGCAAATGATAAATGTTTAATATCTCCAAAAAGCTTTCTGGCGAAAACAAAACCATTATATAAAAAAAAGAATAAAAAAAAATATCATAACGAATGAGAGCTTTTAGAGCGTCGCCTCTGTGGAAGGGACTTACTCTCCAGTCCGATGTCAAACAACTAAATCACCTTCAATCACCGAGATTGGTGTTGTGTTTGCTCTGCTCACGACTTTGGGAAAGTCACCGAGATAGCGGTCTGTTCTCTCTCTCTCTCTCTGTATCTCTCGCTTGCAGTTTTTGATCATTCCAGCAGCCAATGCTACATCACTATATCTCTTTTTCTCTCTCTCTTGGTTTTGCCTCTATGTAAGAACATATATGTATGTACATATGTGTATATACGTAGTTCTGTCGTCAATTAGCTAGCGACAGCTGACTGCAGGCACACGGTGGCAGCCACTGCGTATACGTAATCCGCAAGTGGTCGTACAGCTGCCGTTATTTCCCATGCTTCTCTCTCTCTCTATCTCTGCCCCCTGGCCGGGTATAGCGGTAATTGCATTTGGAGAAAAGTTAGATCAGAGGCTGATTCATTGATTACTTTAGATTCCATTGATTTAGGGCGGAATTTGTCGTGATTCTCCTCCATGCTCCTCTCTCCCTCTCTGTCTCGGACAACTGCTGTTTGACTTCAGTGTCGGTACGGCTTGTCCCGCCCCCCAGTATAGGGGCCACAGCGACAGCCGTTGCGATAATGAACCGCCGGATTGGCTGACCTTGAGATAAATTGCAAACAGAAACAAAAACTTTGGCGGTGCTGTCGCTGTCGCTGGCGCAACAAATTTCCATGGAGCCACAGACAGTTGCACACAAATACTATCGCAGTTTCAGTGACAAGCACGTGCCGCATGCTTCAGGCAGATACGGACAGAGGATAGAGGACGGAGGACAAAGGCGACCTGCTCCAGCGACCTTTGACTGCGCCTAGGAGTAGGGCAGGACCTTTACCAAGCCCAACTCATTATGCAAATGCAACAAAGCAGCAACAACAGACAGCATAGATACTTTGATATCGAAGGGTTTAACACACTGTCGTTCCCATGCCAAAGCTAATACAATACTTCCAAAGATTCTGCACGACCTGTTTAAAATATTGGTAGCAGCATACGACTTACGCGAAGTCCTCTATTAATACTGATCTGAAGAAAATTTCAATATTTTTGTTCTAGTGGTTCGAGTGCTACCCAGAAATACCCTCTGCAAAGGTATTACCGCACAACACAAACATAGACAGAAAACCGAAGAAAAAACACATTGGTGTCTGTCACATGGGTCGTACGTACATATGTATTGCACAATATATATGTGCACAATATTCCGCCTGTTGGCTCTGCTCGGCGAAAAAGAGGAGCGGAAACTTTTATCATGTCCATGAATATGCAAACTTTTGTACAGCAGTACGGGTATCTGTGGGATTTCAAGTTCAACCAATTGCATCGAGGCCGTAGCTGAGCGAAGCTTCCTTTGGTCGTAACCCATTCAAATGGGACTATTTCACGCCTGACTCAACTCAACCAGAAGTCGACGAGCTTTCTTTGGAAGAGCTTACATCGGGCCGCAGGGGAATATGGTGCAAATAATCGCTCCTCAAGTGATGCGATTCTGCGGTTGAAGGAAATGCACAATGCACTTGTCTGGAATGAGCTGAAAAGGGGATGAGCTGAAGTTTCTAGATAGCACTTTGGAGTTGAATATTGTAGGAATATTCCCTTTATACGATATGCATCAATATCATCCGACTCTTCCGTCGACAATTAAAGTATTTTATGTTGACAATTTCTCAGCTCATCCAGGCAAATGAATTATAAGTCTTTAACAAGTGTACAATTCAATTTTCGTCGTTTCTTATGAATACTTAATGGCATGGCATATGGTGCACCAAACTGTCGGCGAACGAATTCATTTATTCCGAATGCCCATCGATTGGGAGATTGGAAAAAAGTCAATACGACACTTTGAGGGATCCGGAGACAGCAGAAACAATAAATTAATACCATTTTAAGGTGCACGATAAAATATGTCGGTAAGGGATACTTTGTCAAATTTTGCGATAGGTGAAAGAAATCGTGGAAAATAGGCACTATCAATTAGGTATTACCCAATCATATTGTCACATAACATGTGACATATATGTATATATATATATATTTATCATATATATTATCATTGTGGATCCCCCTGACTATTATCAATCCTACTGTAAGCTTTCGGAAGTGTATAGGAATTCGATCAAATGGAATTGCAAATACTCACTTAATTATATTTCGAGCATTTCGAGGGATCCACTATAATTGTTTTTGTGCTTTCGCAGCTTCCATAATGAAATCTGTTTTTGTTTTTCGAAATTCGCTCGCGGGGGAAAATAGCGGATGAGAGCACTGGAGCTAGCTGGCCCCCCAGCAACCAGACGAACTCGAAGGGGTCTAAGGGGAATAACAATTACATTCGCTGGGTAATCGGATTACGTCAATGAATATTGATAAACGGGAATGGAATGATTGGATGTATTGTCATCGAAGCTTAACTTGTTGACGGGGCGGCGGGTGACCTTTCGATTATGTTACTTGTGCATCGATACGTCTTAAGAGAGCTCCAATTAAGAGAGCAGTAGCAGTATAGCAGCATAAGAGAGCCCCAAGAAGCACTATCTGCTCTGAGTCTCAGAGTTCATAAATTTGAGGTGAGGCATTACTAGAGGCTCTCTCATGGCAGAAGAACAGTTTTGTTTGTCGGTTTGCCACGAGGAAGGTAAACAGGAACAACAACAAAATCTATAGAAAGTGCCTCACCTTTCATAAGCGCACATTGGCAGCAGGCGTGAGCAAGAGCGTGCGAGCGATAAGCAAAAGAGTGGAAAAGATAAAAGTTCTCTCAGTTTTGTTCTCTCAGCATAATGTTAGTAGTGGTGGCTGCTTCGGCGCTGCTCATTAAGTTTGGAAACGCGAGGGGCACAGGTGGCACAGTGGGGATTGATGAGCTAATTGGGTACGAAACAACAGTAAAAGTGAAGCAGAAGCCAAAGCAGCAGCGGGAACAGCAGCAGCAGCAGCAACAACAGCAACAACAGCAACAACAGCAACAGCAACAGCATTAGAATGCCTCTGACTAAGAACTCCGTTACTGTAGGTTAATAATATTAATTGGATTGAATGCGCAAAAAGCTTCCCTTCGCATGTGACACGTGTTGCTTCTGTTCTGCGGCCCAAGAGAGCGCGGACCAGAGAGCACTCTCATCTCATCGCCCTTTTAATCATCGTCTAAAATTCTTTTTCTCTCTCTCTCATTGTTTCTTTCCGCAGACCCCCTCGTTCTTGAAGCGCGCCGGCACCGACAAGCTGCGCGAGGTCTTCCTCAAGTACGCCTCTCTGCAACGGGATGGGGAGCACTACATGACCAGCGAGGACTTTGTCCGTCGTTTCCTCGGACTCTTCTCGGAGGCTGCATTTAATGACGTAAGTACTGTCGCCGACGCTGCACTCCTCGGGTCATTGCAAGGTTATTCGACGCGACTGATAAGGCGTCATTGTACAAGAAGCGGACACGGTTTATCAGCACGTGAACTCCCTTAGACAGTACCAGCCTGCTTGGAACTCTCGTAGACAGCCCCAACCTGGTCGGATCCCCCGTAGACAGCTGTTACCTGCCCCATAAATCACTGCCACTGATTCACGTACAGCCCTTGACCCACAGTAAGTGGAAGGCAGCTCCCGTATTGGGTATGCGCACACCCGAATGGGTATAATCACTTGATTGCCTCGTGCCCGGCAGTCCAACGTCACAGATTCAGTTTTAATTGGACGCTTATCAGCCGCGGACCGATTTACGGTCTGAGCACTGAACGGGCGATCGGACCGGGGGGAGCTGAATTCTGATTTCTAGGTGCTGAAGTCTGCGGGGTAACGCTCTTTTCTACATTTATCTTCCACGGATAATCATAACGAGTTTCGCTACCGGTCTAATGTCTAACACGATCCGCACCTTTGCAGGATTCGGTACGCCTGCTGGCGGGCATCGCGGACACAAGCAAGGATGGACTCATCTCGTTCTCGGAGTTCCAGGCATTCGAGGGCCTGCTCTGCACCCCGGACGCACTCTACAGGACCGCCTTCCAGCTGTTTGACCGCCAGGGCAACGGAAACGTCTCCTATGGTGAGTGGCTTCCGATATTCCAGTCGAATGAAACCTAATCTCTTTTACAGCCGACTTTGCTGAAGTCGTACAAAAAACCGAACTGCACTCAAAGATACCGTTCAGCCTGGACGGACCCTTCATCAAGCGCTACTTTGGTGATGTACGTAGAGGCTGCTGCAATCCATTCGCAACTTTAATCTATAATGATACCTATCTGAATCGCATAGAAGAAGCAACGCCTCATCAACTATGCTGAATTCACGCAACTGCTGCACGACTTCCACGAAGAGCACGCCATGGAGGCATTCCGCAGCAAGGATCCAGCTGGCACTGGATTTATTTCCCCCCTAGACTTCCAGGACATCATAGTTAAGGTCAAGCGGCATTTACTCACACCCGACGTCAAGGACAACCTGGTGGCGGTTAGTAGATGAACCTTCCTCCTTTCACTATCCCCAAAATAATGGACCATTCTGCTGTGCAGGTCACTGAGGGTCACAAAGTGAGCTTCCCCTACTTCATCGCATTTACCTCGCTGCTGAACAACATGGAGCTGATCAAGCAGGTATACCTGCAGGCCACGCAAGGCAACCGATCCGAGCCCGTCACCAAGGACCAGCTCCTGTACGCGGCCCAGACGATGAGTCAGATCACGCCTCTGGAGATAGACATTCTCTTCCAGCTGACGGGGACCGTCCAGCAGACGGGGTAAGAGATCATCCCTGAGCTTCGTTAGGGGGTGACTTGTGGTTTTATGTGCATGATTGTGAGAGCGGGTGAAAGACTACCTATGTCCGTGAAATGTTTGGGATCCCTCCGTTGAATGTCAATCAAAATGTGCTAATCGTTGCATCTTTGTATCTTTTCTCTCCATCTGTTTATCTGTATCTGTTTCTCCCCTCCTGCACTGCACTCCTCGAAATTGTTCCGTGTTTCATCTCGATATCAGGTGGTGGAAGCGCAAGAAGCGCAAGGCTGCTACGCGTAGGCAAGTGAAGTGGTCCCTGGTCTCAGTTTTGTTTTCGTTATCCAAGTATCCGAGTATCCCCACCTCCCAACCACCCAGGCATAACCATAACCATAACCAGTCGTTGTCTATAAGCCCATCTCCATAAGATCCCACTATAAGAGCAGCTTCACTAATCCTTGGCCATCTATCGTCTCCACAGGCGAATCGACTATAGCGACCTCAGCAACATTGCGCCCGAGCACTATACCAAGCATATCACACATCGCCTCGCCGAGATCAAGGCCGTAGAGAGCCCCGCCGACCGCTCGGCCTTCATCCAGGTGCTGGAGAGCTCCTACCGCTTCACCCTCGGCTCCTTTGCTGGAGGTGTGTATTCCAACCATCATGAAACACCCTATTCCCCGATGATGATAAACCACTTGCTGCCTCTCTGCCTCTGTTTTAGCTGTGGGGGCTACTGTGGTCTACCCCATCGATCTTGTGAAGACGCGCATGCAGAACCAGCGGGCTGGCTCCTACATCGGGGAGGTGGCCTATAGGAACTCCTGGGACTGCTTCAAGAAGGTGACTATTCCTGATCTCTAAATTATCACTCTCCAACACTGACCACACTCCTCACACTCCCAAAGGTCATTCGTCACGAGGGCGCGTTGGGTCTGTATCGAGGCTTGCTGCCCCAGCTGATGGGTGTGGCACCGGAGAAGGCCATCAAGCTGACGGTGAACGATCTGGTGCGCGACAAGCTCACGGACAATCGGGGCAACATCCCGCTGTGGTCCGAGATCCTTGCTGGAGGCTGTGCGGGTGCCTCCCAAGTGGTGTTCACCAATCCGCTGGAGATCGTCAAGATCCGGCTGCAGGTGGCGGGTGAGATAGCCAGCGGCAACAAGATTCGTGCCTGGTCTGTGGTCCGGGAGCTGGGTCTCTTCGGCCTTTACAAAGGAGCCCGTGCCTGTCTGCTGCGCGATGTACCCTTCTCGGCCATCTACTTCCCAACTTACGCCCACACCAAGGCTATGATGGCCGACAAGAATGGCTATAACCACCCGCTGACCCTGCTGGCCGCCGGAGCCATTGCTGGAGTTCCCGCCGCCTCGCTGGTCACGCCCGCTGATGTGATCAAGACGCGCCTGCAGGTGGTTGCTCGGTCCGGTCAGACGACCTACACGGGCGTCTGGGATGCCACCAAGAAGATCATGGCCGAGGAAGGTCCCCGTGCGTTCTGGAAGGGCACAGCAGGTACGAATAATATCTCTACGTGTCGGAGCTCCAAGCTATAATTTCTATTCTGCTTGTTTCTCCTTCAGCTCGTGTCTTCCGGTCGTCGCCACAGTTCGGCGTCACCCTTGTCACCTACGAGCTGATGCAGCGCCTCTTTTACGTAGACTTTGGCGGCACCCAGCCCCGAGGATCCGAGTTGCTTAAGCCCGCCACTTCGCTAGAGAGTGCTGCAACACAGGACCACATCGGAGGCTACAAGGCGGCAGTGCCTCTCCTGGCCGGCGTCGAGTCCAAGTTCGGCCTGTACCTGCCGCGTTTCGGTCGTGGAGCCGCCGCTGCCACGCCCGGCACAACGACTGCCTCCTGATTGTACTTGCGCCATCGCCTGCCCAGCGCCCCATAGTCCAAGAGTTGTCCCGCAGGATTGGGGGGATCCGAGCGAGCAGTGGTGCACAGTTAGAAAAAAGAGCATATATTTTTTGCTAGGACGCGTTTACACACACATACACACACACACACAGAGAAGCACTGAAGATTTTTCTAACGTTTAGGCGGGGAAGATCGAACCGGAGATCGTCCGAATATATAGTACTATTGTATCTGAAAAACGGGAGCGAAAAACTGCCCTTGTGGCAGTCGACTCTTAACAACTGTTTTTACGTACACGCAAACCAAAAGAAAAAGAAAACCATAGGAAAATGTATGTATATTAAAGATTTTATAGGGAGACTCTATTTAGGAAAGTGTAGAACTGTTTTTTGTAAACTTTGTTAACTAGTTAAAAAATCTAGAGCCACTAAATTACCTACCAATTACCAACCCAATCACTGAACGTCAACTTTTGCACTCAATGGAACTTTTAAAGCGTAATCCTTCTAATCTTAATACGAATTTGTTCAAAACAACTATCAAGCAAAGGAAATGCAATGAATGACCTCTTAGCTAATAAAGAATAAACCAATAAACTTTATGTTGAAAACAAAATTATCTGGAATTATTGGAATATTATTTAAAGAATAAAGTATATTCGACCGACCTTCTCTGTTCCCTTTTCAATGTCCTAGTTCCCTCTATCAACTGCTAAAGAAACTAGCTCGTGCTCGGAGATACCATACCTATCTAGGGTTCCGCCCCTGAACGATGCTCGCTATTGAAAGCTACTTGCCAACTCAATCGAGCGGCTAATGCATGAGCAACTGTCACTGACACTGCCACTACTCCATCCACAGCCACAGCCACATGGTAACAGGGCCAAAACGCATCTGATTAGAATCGTGGGGAATAATTTGCAAATCGATGTTGACAAGTTAATTCCATGGCGGGCCATGGCTGCCTTTCTAGGCCGCCTCGGATCGGCCAGACTCAGACTCGGTTTCGAAGTCAGCTGCCACGCCCTCGCCATCGAAGGTACCCGTTGACCATGACCGCCACAAGCCAGGTCTCGAGACCAGGCGACCGTTAGAGAGCAGACGAGAGCATATCAGGGCAGAGTAGACGGTACCCATCGTCTCTGGCCTAATGACCGGGTGCACTGGACGAGATCGGTCTCCGATCAATGACCATCAGTTGTCCATAAAAAGTGTGTGGACATAGGCGCAGCAGATGCAGTTTCGATTCCGACTTCGAAGGCAAGACAATGCGAATGAAAGCGGTTCTAGTTTTGATAGTGGGAGGATGCCTCCTAGCGCAGTTTGTGGCTGGATCTCCTCAGGCGGATACCACATCGGATACGCATACGGATACGGATACGGATAGGGACTCTCGCATGTCATGGATAGCCCAGCTGCGGCAGCTGCGGAGCGATCTGCGGGAGTGCTATCGATCTGGAACGTCTCCTAGTCTGTGGTCCTGCTTTCGCTCGCGCAGTCTGCGCCTCTTTGATGGCATCATGGCTGCCCAGGAGATTCCGCTCTACGAGGGCGTGCGCCTGGTGTCCGGTCCTAATGACTCCGCGCATTCGCTGGGAGCTGGAGAGGAGCGCACAGACCTTAAGCATCTCACCTGGTTCGATCAACTGGCCGTCAGTCTGGCCAAGGGGCTCACCACGCACACACTTCAAGTAAATCTGGGAAAGCTGACGGATCGGTATCTCAGCAGCGGTAGGTTCAATCGATTTCCATTCGGACTTCTGATGCATTTCCATTCTCATGTCGCAGAGGCAGCCACCTCAGAGCTTGTGGGAAGCGCTCGTCTGAGGAGACATCGCTACAACATGATCATCACGATGATGTTTGGAGTCACCGCTCTAGGGGCTATCCTCGTGCCCATGGGCTTCCAGATGCTCTCCATAGTCAGTGGAAAGGCCCTGCTCTTGGCTAAGATGGCCCTGCTGCTGGCCTCCATCAATGGACTGAAGAGGGTAAGTGTCTGTCAAGGGTCTAGGGTCTGATCTGATTCAAGTTTCACTCGTTCTCGTAGGTGGCCAACAATGGTCTACACTACGGACTCTACCATGTGCCAGGGGAGCATCTGGGCGGGTACTACGATAGAGGGGATGTTAACCATCCACGGAATGTGCCCATACCTGTGGCCATGACCCCTTCCCTGGATATGGGCCTTAAGTAGGACTAATCCCACAAGGTACCCTTTTTGATAAGTAAAGATTTAAACTAAAAGATTTCTGTAATTTCCAAAGTACTATACGCACTTATGTTAATTCAAATAAAAGCCGTTTCTCAGTTAAAAGAGCTTTTAGCAGAGCTTTCTTGTTCTCTCTGTGTTGGCAACGATATGCTGCCGTTAACTCACCAAAAAAAGCTTTAGAAAGGGGAATTTGAAAGCAGCGGCAAGCATTTCAAATGCCGTTTGCCGATGCGAATGGAAAATGAATGAAGAAATGGAAAATAAACTGAATGAGGGAGAAAACTGAAACGGAAATCCAATGGAAAACCAAGGAACTTTCGTAGGACAATGGACAAAGCGTTCATTGACAGATGACAGCGACAGCCATGCAGTATCGGGAGTGGGAGTGAAACTACAGCCAGGACGAGGGCTATAAAAGGAAAGGCGCCACTGATAAGGGCCAACACTCTGTCGTCGTGCGGCAGCGTTGACGCATCGTCCTGGACCATTCGACCAGCAGAAGTAGCACCAGCACCAGCACCAGGCCTGCACTGCATCGGTTTCTGCCCGTCCCTTAACGGTTTCTTCATCCAAATTCAAACCCGCACCCAGTATACGCCGCGTGTCCCCGTCCTCTTCGCGTGCTTTTGTCGTTCATTTCGCGCTTTAATGAAGTTATTGAGTGCGTGATTCCGCTGCTAATCTTTGGAATCGGCTTAGGACGCTGCTCTGTTCAGGCAAAGGATCAAAGAGGCAGAACCGGACGCGACACTTTTGGGCCGTCCGCTAATTGAAAAGCGGCCTTCAGTGGAAACTCCAGTTCCCAAGGCAATTGGCAATTTCACGCCTCAGCTTAACCCGCGAAAGCCGTCGCAATGAAGCTGGTCGTTTACCTCTACTTGTCCATGATTGTGCTGGGCGTTCAGGTGAGTGTCGTGACTTGTCGTCTCGAATTCGGGAGGAAGGAAATGCGGCCACACGCCCGTAATTCGATCAACAAGTTGGGCCAACTTTTGTTTCGACTTTTGCCCTAATGACTTGATCTAATTGGTTCCCTCTGGGATGTGGATGTGGATTGTGTGGCCTCTGATTGATTGATTCCCGTACGCAGCGTGTGTCGTGTCGTGTCGCCTTATTGCCAAAGTTTTCAGAGCCTTTCGACTTCTGGCTTCTGCCAAAGAAAATATTACCCTCATTAGAGTCACGTTGCAAGCTAGGCCTCGAATTCTTCAGATTGGAGTGATTGCGGGCTGGAAAGCAATTTATGAATGCCTTCAGCGTGGGCAGGCTCAATCGGGTCATCAGGTCAAACTTTTAGCCAACACAAATGAATATTTAATTTTACTGGAGAATGGGGAGTGCGAGAATCGGGGAATGGGGAATGAGATTAGCCCGAATCCTGCAAAAGTTTCCTCCGACATTTGGCTGCAGACAAATCAGCTAATTATGATTGAGACTCGCATAAGAGAGACATCAGGTCTTAAAATAGCAAATCGAATCCATCTTTCTTTGGGGGAAAAAAAGGGACGGAAGGAGCTATGAGCTATCCATCCATCACCTTGCCCGTTTCCGATATGTTTGCTCAGGTGCAACTTTGTCTCCGACCAAGACCGCAGTCAAAGTGGGATAAATGTAAATTTTCCCACCTGCCACGGAGCCGAACAGAACAGAACCGAACCGAACCATCCCCACAGCAGTCCCCAGTGGGAGGGGCAAAAAAAACCAACAGAACAGTCACACGCAGGGAAAACCTGAACGGAAAAGCGATTTCACTTGATGAGCGTAGTGCAGTGAAACTGCAATGCAGCCTGCCTGCCAGCGACAGTCGTTCTTTGTGTGCCCAGTGGCCACTCACTCAGAATGGGATACGAGATTGCATTCCTGTCCCCCTGTGGTGTCCATTCCCCCTGGGAGCCCATCACTCGAAGTGCGTTTAAATGCCGCATGTTGACACCGACGCTTTGGCACTTTACAGCCATTTAAGCCAGGACATGACTTGACCCCGCCCACAGCCACACCCCTGTCCATGTTTGTGTTCTCCTCTTCCTACTGAAGAATCCACTCTCGCACGGGAAACATGTGAGGGCGATAACAATTAAAACATCAATGTCAAAACCACTAGAAAGGAGCAGAATACGTAGAAGAGAAATATGTGTAGGACCAGTATCCACCCGAGAGATGTCTTCACCAATTGCTTTGGTCTCGAATTGGAGCCTCGGAAGAAGGTTGAACCCAAGAGATATTTGGCTATGTATTTTCGCCGTCTCTACTCCAGCTTTCCGTAGATCTGTTATAATTGGAGACCCATATGTGGAACAAGAATACATAAGTACGTATATTCTTGAAAATTGAACCGAAGGAACCGCCTTTAATTCGAGTGCACTCCCTTCGATGGCCATGAGTTCTTCTCTAATTGGTTTAGCTACAAACAAAAGGTTAATCTTATGCTAAACTATGCGGATTGTATAGTGCAAAGTCCCTCAAATTTCCATATGTTCTGTCCTCCCAACAGGTGCGTTAAATTTATGCCGGGTTACCGATTTCCTTCTTGCAGAATTGTGAATAAATCTGCGTTGCCAAATGTTTAATAAAACTTATACACATGTCGAGAAGACCCTGTGTACGTGTGTTTGTGTGTGTATGTGTGTGAGAGGATGTGATTTGAGGCAGAACTAATTTCCGTCCTGGCAGCGAGATTCTTCTTTTGCATGAAGCAGCTGCAAAGGGATTCACATGCACGACATGATATCGAATTTCTGGTTCCTGGAGAAGAGTTACTCTTCTTGTAGACACCTTCCAGACCCAGTCTTCCCCTTTTCTAATTTATGATAAATTGCATTTCACACTTCATTTGTGATTGCAGAAAATTAATTAAAGGATTAAAGCCAATGACACTCTCGTCCAGCGGTGCGTGTGCGTAATCGAATTCATTTGCGGTTTTCGGCTGTTTGTGGGTTGTCAATGTGAAAAAGCTCTCTAATTGGAGTAGAACGTTGGATGAGCTGTCGATGGTAATTGAACAAGTCCTCGCTTTGAGGGAGCTGCTTTTGGTGGAAGTTTTGAAAGTCAAGGAGCATCTTCCATCGCTAAGCCCGCTTTGAACGCACCAATTCGTTCCGCATAAGTCCTTCCGTTCGCAGCTCATTTCAAGGCGATTCATTTCGACTTGGAGCAATGCTAAATGAGTAATACTCCATTGGGTTCCGGCATTATGCGCATATTTGAGCCACCATTACTCTGTTAGCGGAATCCTTTCACAGAGATTCCTTGAGTGAAACTTATGCTGGCCATAAATGCGTCTGAATAGTTGATGATTGGACAGCATTCAATGGCAGCCTGTTGCTGCTCAGTACATCACTTACATCACTTATTCATGGTCAGAAAGACTCTTCTCCGGCTCTCCTGTTCGGAAAGAGTCCTCTCGCCTTTGAAGCTGCCTCATTACTTAGTCATGCCGCCACCATAGAGTCCCACACCACGCAGTCCTACACAATGGCCTGATGGAACGATGCCGAGGATGCAGACTGGAGTGTTTGCCGAACTCAGGGATTACTACTGAAGCCCCTTCCGCCATGTGTAAAGTCAATATTTGCCTGGGCCCCAAAAAGGATGTTGTGAAAGAGAAGGAGAAGGCTCTCAAGGTGCTTCCGTCGCTTCCGCTGCCAAAGCCGCGTAGGTGTCGCAATCCGCTCCGCTGTCGCAGGCAACTTTTAATGAAGTCACAAATACTTGGTGAATTTTGAATCCCGGCCATACCTGACACGCATATCCTTGGCTAATTAGCGAGACCCAACAGACAGAACAAAAGATTCCACAATGACGACCTTGAAAGGAAGACAACACAGCCACCAGCCAGTAGATCAGCTCCGTAGCCGAAATGCCGTTCCACCTTAAGCCGTGCATTGTTTGAGCCTCGGAATTGACTTACTCTCTGAACAAGAGACTCATTAATCAATGCAGGCGACTCTTAAACTGCGCAAAAGATGAATGAACAATTGCTAATAATAAAAAGAATACCTGATGCTCTTGCGGATAATGGAATGGAGACGAGAGGGAAGTGAAGTTGAACTGAAAGGAATAGGTAAAGGGTGAATGCCATCGAATGGCTGATGGAGATATTTTATTCTTAGATTCGTGACTTCTGCTGCCTCGTGGTGCTCCCCCTCTGGCCAGGATTGGCTCCTTTGAATGGATCCCCGTGGCAACTCTCTGATAGCCATCCAACCTTGGCTCGGGTCTGACGCAGATGTTGCTGCTTCTGGGAGCAGCTGGCGCAACTTTCTCATTTGTTGGACAAAGGCTTTCTGCATACCCCTCTCTGGGGGCCAATCCCAATCCCGAATCACGAATCCAAATCCGACACTGTGATTATGCAAATGAGGCAGCGTCAAGTGTGTTCAAAGGGATCATGTTTATTATTTATTTACCGCCTGTTGACAGTTTATCGAGACTTGGAAGAGTCTCGATTCCCGTATTCCCCTCTCCACTGCACACTCCCACTCTACGGCGAATGTGCGTCGAAGGATGATTCGTGACGTCAGGGAGGCAACCATTTTTTTTGTCAGGGTATAGCAGGACTTAGGCTTAAAGCTTCGGCTTTGGCCAAAACCGCCACTAATTGACAGTTCCATAACGGGCGGCTCGTTAAGGGCAAGCTCTCGAGTGTTGCGCAAACAATTAACCAAAATCCGAACGTTTTTTGTTCCTCCAACTGAATTATTAGAGCGCGTCGACATTTATCACCCCCTCTCCTTAGGGGATACACGATTAGGGGGGTGGGCGCCTCCAGGCGTTTTCAATTAACAAGAAAATCAGCGCAAAAGTACCTCCAATCAATCATAAAAAGCCAAAAGGCAGGCACAAGAAAGGGACCCAAAGATGAAAGTTTTTTTGCCCTGGTCGGGACGGTTTTAACTTTTAACTTTTCCACCGATTTGTCAGGCTTATAATGTCCCTTCACCCATGAGCCCTGCCCCTCCCCCATGAGGGGAACTGAGCACGTGCCGGGCCTTATCTGCTCCGATTCTTGTTTATTGGCAAATCGTGTGTGGTCGTTTAATTAAAACCCGGCTATTGTCCTCTGCATTGGCTGACCTCTGTCCCTGCTGCCATTCTACCTTCCCCGTTGCCCCTCTGCAGTTGCATTGTGGCGGCGGGCCCCTAAGTGCCAGGCCGCATTAGAGTGCTGCCCCCCGCTGGGGCACAACTACAGAAGTCGGTGGGCATTAGCAGCGGACAACCCGCTGATCCTTTGCTGGCTTCTCCTTCCCCCATTTCGGGTGTCTGTCTTTTGTGTTGGCTGAATGGCTCAATGGCTGAAAGGAGACGGAGACGGAGACGAAGACGTAGACCCTGATCTGACAGCTACGTTCCGTTGCATGGGCTGCCATTTGCCAGAGGGGTTCCAATTTAGGTCTCGTCTTATATGCTCCTTTTACTTTCTTTCCGTTTCAGGCATGGCCCAGTGTGAAGCGCTCCTTTGAGCTGTACCCCAGCCCGGCGATGCCGCACAATGTGCACACGGTGGCAGGTAAGTGAAGCACTCCAAGCAGCTCAGTAACACGCACGAAGGGCGGAAGGGCGGAAGCAAAGTCAACTTTTGAGTCAAGTGCCTCGGGGCTAAAGGGGGACTGTGACAAGTTTTAAGCGCCTTCAAAACCTTGTTTGCTTCTTGTCGCAGCTAAAATTGTCTCTCAAATTGATTTTCGCATAAGTTGTGTTCGGGTTGGCTTCCTGTTGGTGCCGTTTCCCTTTCCCTGGTCGGGACACATGTCGTATACGCAATTTATTCACCACAGCAACAGGAACAGGAATTCATTGATCATCCAAATTCAAATAAAAGTGCACTCCCCATTTGACCAAATGGAAGAAATCAAATCTGTGGCCACTCCAAATGTCAATAGAGCTGAATGAAATATTGGGATTCCGATGAACGGAAACTTAATCAAATTCGGGGAGTGCCACCTCGTGCCACTCGTACAAAAAATCTTCCCTTCCCTTCCCATCCCTTCACAGGATAATCGTCAAAGCAACCGCATGTGAGGCTAGGGCCAAACAGAAAGTTGCATCAAAATCAGCATCATCCTCAGTCGAGGCATCCACAAATCTGTGGCAATGCCGATTTATAATTGCTTTTATTTATAGCCAGGACAACGGTAAAGGTAAACTTCAGGGGGGAGGGGGTGTTGGAGGGTACCCCATGGGAACGACGTCACCGTGAAGTTTCCAGGAAAAGCAATTTTGTAGAATTTGCAAAAATATCATTTCGATTCACAAATGAGTTGCCGTAATCCCAGGTTTGAGTTAGACCAAAGGCAGAGGGAGCACAGCAATTCGTTTTTATTGAAGCTGTAAAAACGATACCAATAAATATGGACTAGGATTCAAATGCTAATTCTAATCATTGGATACTAACTCGAAGTTGAACTCTCTCAATTTTGTCATCAGCCGCAGATTTTTCATTCTATTTTTGACCGGCAAAAGTTGACCGCCAGAAGTTCAGAAAAGAATATGCAATAAAAAGCGAACTTGAACAAACGCGTATGTTATGAAGCTTTGATAAATATGGAAACTCGCCTTTGTATTCAAGGCTAAAAACCAATTCGAAGACCTCACACACACATATTTTATGATTGTTCGTTCGTTTGCTCCGCATCCGGTTATGATTATTAAACGATAATGTCTAATCAATTATGGATAATGTTCATTTAATTGTCATTCGCAATAAATTGATATGTTAAAAGTCCCGAAATGCGACCACTCAAAAGCAATTAGCGAGTCTCATAAACAAATTGGCGCCAAGTGGCACGCGTGCACTCCACCTCCACTCCTATCCACTCCTTCCCTTCCTCTACGTAGTCTAGTGCCTTCCGAGGGATTCCAGAGGGATGCACCCACACACAAACCCGCAGAGGCGGAGACGGTGACGAAAACGGAGTATGTGACAAGCATTGAGAACAGGACCAAAAACGAAGTCAAGAAGCAGTAGTTTGATTGTTTTTTTTTTTTTTTGTTTTTTTTGTGTGTTTGCTCTTTGTGGGCGGGATATGTGAACGGTTCTCCATCCCCTCCGTGTGTGTGTATGTGTGTGGGCTTGTGGGCCAAAGTCTGGCTAATAATTCCGGCCATAAATCAGCCAACGATGGCCGGGCATTAAGTGGATGCGCATGATAAATTAATTGTTGCAAAGCCAATGGACAAGAGAGGATAGGGGGATGCGTGCCCGGGAGCGAGGCAGTCAAAGGGGATTTCAATTACGACTCCCAAAGCCACACTCCCACTATATGATAGCTCTCCTATTCCGACAAATTGGTTTCGGTTTAGGTTTCGGTTTCGGTTACGGCTTTTGTTAGAGTGTTGCCTGGGGCATTTGACTGCATTAAAGTCATTAAATCGATCCAACTCCTTCCACCTCAACCTCTACGCAGAATGCATGCACGTGGCCTCCGAGGCAGGTGACTACATCTTCAAGAAGCTGGCCCCCTTGCCCGGTCTCAACCGGGAAGCGGCGCTGCTCGAGCTGGAAGCCGTTGCAGCTGCAGCTGCAGCTGCTGGAGCTGGTCAGGGACTGGGACTGGAGTCGGGACTGGGAGTGGAAGAGCAGCCCGAGGTCTGTGGCCTGTATGTGATTGGGGAGCCCGACACAATTGTGGAGATTACAATGAAGCACTACGACGCCAACTGCGAGACAGGAGCCCTCATGGCGGTAAGTTAAGCCAGTAGGATTCCCATATGAAGCTCCTCCTTGATCTTCCATCTTCCATCCGCAGTTTGTTGATGGCTGGGAGCTGAACGGTGAGTACTTCCCGGGCATCAAGGATCACCATCGACCGCTGGAGGAGCGTGTCTACGAGTTCTGCAACAACTACAAGCAATGGTGCGTGTGTATACTCATTTGGGGACTTTGGAGACTCTTTATAAATACAATTCTCCGTTGCTTTTTAGGCCCCGTATCAGCAACAAGAAGTTCTTCCGATCCAGCCAGAATGCCGCCCTGCTCCAGTATCGCATCCCCGGCCGAGGCTCCTTCGTGGCCAACGTGCGCTTCCACAAGATCACACAACGTGAGTCGCCAGTCTGCTCCTCCCACAGTGCCCTCCCACATCTCCACCAACCTTTCTCTGTCCGACAGCCTGCAATGTACTGGTCCAGGACACCGCCGCCGTCTACAAGATGACAAACTTTGGACAAGCCCGCAACTGCACCATCTCCGCGCTCTTTCCGGCCGTCGTGTCTTTGGCCAGTCTGCGGATCGGCGGCAAGGGTGTGCGAACGCAGCCGAAGGTTAACTATGACGTAAGTATTCAAGGGCGTAGGCCGCTCGCTCTTGGGTAATCTCTCCTCTCTCCCCTCCCTCATAGTGTCAGACGTTCGGGGATCGCCTGGAGATCGGCGGGTCCTCTGGTCTCGATGCCAATGGCTTGGAGCTCGCCAGCGCCGTGTGTGGAGCCGGAAATGAGCCTGGACCCGAGCAGGCAATTTTTTGCGGGGTGAGCACCGTGCGCCTGGTGTCCACGGGCCGCTACCAGAACCAGGCAGCCCTCATCCTCCGCAAGGCCGATGAGCAGGACCTCGACATCGCCACGCTGATGTGCGCGCTCTAAGCGACGTCCTGGACTCGATCCACCTGTGTATATGTATGTACAAAAGCAGCGGCAGCGACAACGGCAGGGGCAGAAGACGTAGCGAAGACAAAGACGAAGACACCCCCTCCCCGGACTCCATCGTAGTGCTTACACCCAAACTAAAACTTAAACTTAATCCAAGCTACTAGTAATTCGCAAAGTATTCGCTACCCGAGAGGCATCTTGGGACTCTCTATATATGTACTATATATATATATGTATATCGAACATTCTGAGTGTTGACTACCAGAATCGTGTGTAGTTATTGCCACCCCCGCCAATCCCATCCATCCAACCCTCTCACATCTGGGGTATCTTTTGGGTTTCTCTGAACTTTTACGAGTCGGTTTATTGTCGCGCTAATCGATCAGCTAATCGATAATTGCCCCCCAATGATATGGGCTATAAACACGGGGGCATCGATAAGACGGACGTGTTACATAAGGACTGCGGATGCAACCAGCAGCCCCAAGAGAGAGGCCAGACTGAGGGCCTTGAGTCCTGGGGCACCGCCATCGTCATTGTCCTCCTCGTCCTCCTCTTCATTCTCCAGCTGAAAAGGGTAAAGGGAAAAGGTCAAAAAGTGAATGACAAAATCATGTCCAGCCAGGACTACTCACGCTCTTCTCGAGGATGGCCTGGAGTTCACGGCAGCGTGTCCGTTTCTGGTAGTTGCTGGTGGCAATCCTGCAGAGCGTTTTGGACAGGCAGGCACTGTCGCAGCCCTGGTTGAGCTTCGGATCGGCACTGGTCACCTTGTAGCGCCAGAACTTGCGGAGCAGAGCGGGCTTCTCGGCCATGGCCACGAGTAGCTTATCAATGCCCGCCGGACTGGTGTCCTCGGTAAACTCCTTGGTGAACTCGTACTCCAGGTACCACTCGGGCTGCTGCTCTGGCTGCAGATTCGCGGCAGTCAGGTTGAAGGTGTAGGTGAAGTGCTCCACCACCTGCCTGGTCGGAGGACTGAGTACGTATAGGCGGTAGTTGGGGTTCTTGTTGGAGTAGGTGGTGAGGCTGCCGCCGTTCCAGTTTATGGCCACTGCCAGGCCCTCCTCCGTGTAGTGCAGGTTCATCTCGTCCTTGTGCGTGTGGCCGCTGAAGATGCCCGTGATGATGCCGCTGAAGCGATTCAGCACCCGATTGTACTCATTGGCCCAGGCGGACCAGCAGTCGCCGTCTCCGGACGGAATGTGCGAGAGGATGTGCACCTTCTCGCCTGCCTGCTCCGCGGCCTGGAGCGTGTCGTGGAACCACTGCAGCTGTTCCTGGATCAAGGATCCGTTGTAGAAGAGCCACCAGTTGTAGAGGTAGCAGTCCATGCTGTTCAACGCAATGATTCGGTGCCCCTCGCTGGGAGAGACCGTGTAGTATCCTCCCCGACGCACAGTCGCCTCCGCCTCGGCTGGCAGCCACTTGGACCACAGCTTCCACACGTGCTCGTACAGCCAGTCAACCTTCAGGGAATCGGGGATCTCATCGTTGCCAAAGCTGTGAAGAGGAACGGGATAGTTTTAATCACTTTGTGAGATGTGGAACCCAAAAAAGGAACTAGGAGCACTCACACATTGGCCGGGTGGGGCTCGTGGTTGCCCAGACAGGAGTATACTGGCGTCTCCGGGAAGTACTCAGTCAGCAGACCATCGATCTCGGTGAGCATGTCGATGTTGCCCTGACGCGTGGTGGACCAGACATTGTGCGGCGGCACGTCGCCCGTGTGGTAGATCCACTCGATCTTGTGGTTCTCTTTAATGTAATCGAAAGCGCTCAGGATCAAGTGCTTGGGGGTGTCGCAGTCGCGGTAGTCGCTCCAATAGCCAGCCGCAGAGGAAGTAGGACTCGATTGCGGCAGGGCACTGCGGCAGCACATGGGCTCATCGCAATCGGCGTTCCCGCCGGCGTTGTACTCGGGGTCGTAGTGGATGTCGGTGAGATGCAGGACGAGATGATCCTGGGGGCTGCGGGCGGCCAGATCTGAGTTGGACTCGGTGGGAAAATCGCCCTCGATGGTCAGAGTCAGGTTGAACTCCTCCTGCTGCACCTGGCAGATGGGGATGGGAAGCATGCCGCAGAACGACTGCGAATTGGCGGCCGTCTCGTTGAAGATAAAGTCCAGGATGGGCCAGTTGAGGTCAAACAAGCCGGAGCAGACCTCCGGAGTCGCGATGCTGAAGTAGTCGCAAAAGCCTAGCACCAACTTCTTGGCTTCCGCCTCCCGGTTGGGTCCGCTCAGCTCCCCGTCAGTAAGGGTACGCACAAAGACGTTGATCGTGGAGCGGCAGATAGTGCACACGAAGTACTGGTCTGCCGATGTAAGATCCACCAACGACTCTGTGAAGATGGTCTTCTTGCTGTGGCTCCCCCTCAGCTCCCTGCCCAGCTCCTTGAGTCTCTCGGACTCGACACCCGTTCGCAGGTACTTGACAAACTCGCGGCTTATCTCCTCGGCAACACCAGCTGCAAGAGAAGTCAATCGGATGTCAGTCGAAGCTGTCAATCGATCTCGATTTCGATAAGGAAATCGTAGAGCACCCACCTGAGACGGCAGAGATGAGATGATCCTCGCTGGTAAAGATAGCAGGGACTCTGGGAAGGTTGAAGGCCTGGCTGCCTAAGCAGAGAGCCATGCCCAGCAGTGCTATGCTCCAGAGCAACTTCATGGTGGAACTAATGGCCAGGACCGGTTCCTAACCCATATTTATAGCCTTGCTATCACACCCGCGGCTTATCTGGCCCAGAGATATCGCTGCTGGAAATGGCATAAGCCATCATTCCATACTAATGGCGATTCGGTGGCAGATTTATATGGTTGGAAGTGCTACCCTATCGATCAAATTTTGAAGCTACCCATTATTCTTAGGTTTTTACTTAACATTCGCTTTAAATCATACTACTATTTGTTCTTCGACCCACTCCCTCTCCTCACCCGTAATGGACTTTCATTCACGTGCTTGACTCCCAGCGATGCCTTGATCATCATCATAACTATGTGGCCATAAACCTTTAACATGAAAATGCGCTACAAGTGGCTTGGTTTATGGTTTATGGCCGTCCATCAGCAGAAGCAGGCAATTGGTTAATTTGTCCTAATGCCGTGATCGCTATTAGCCGATAAGGATATTGATAAGGCCGCCAAGCAAATTCTATATATGGCAGGAGATAGCTGCCAAAAAAACAAGAGATTAGCAACTTGGATAGGGATAAGCGTATACTTATATTTGCCACTTGGTGGGGATTTGGATTGGGATACAGTCACAAAGAAATTATATAACTTATGCTTATAAATGCTATAAATGCGAAAGTTAGAAGGTAAGTCGAACGGACAGAGCTACAGCCAGCAGCGAACCGAGACTGAGCAGACCCAGGGTAGAGGCTCCATCATCATCATTATCATCGTCATCATCGCCACCTGGTGTGGTGGTCTCCTCGTTGTCCAGCTGAGGATACACAAATGATACGCATTGGAATGGTATGATTTCAAGCGGATTTCTATGGTGCAGCACTTACAGCCAAAAACAGTCGCTCCCGGAGCTCCTCGCACCGTCCGCGCTGGTTGTTGATAGTCACAGAGGCGCGGCAGAGGGATCCGGCCAGGCAGTCGCGATCGCAGCCGCGGTTAATCTGCGGATCGGCAGAAGTCACCCGGAACCGCCAGTACTACGAAACAGAACAGAGTTAAAAGCAATGACGATGGGGGAGGACTGCCACACACCTTCCTTATCAGCTGCGGATTATCGGCAAACTCATCCAGCAGTTTGTCAATGCCTGCTGGGCTGGTGTCCTGTGTGAACTCCTTGGCGAACTCGTACTCCAAGAACCACACGGGCTGCTTATCGGGTGTCAGATTGGCCTCAGTTAAGTTGAAGATGTAGGTGCGGTGATCGAGCACGCCAAAGTCCTTGGCGCTGATGTCGTAGACCCTGTAGTCGGGGTTCTTGTCGGAGTAGGTGGTCACTGCACCGCCGTTCCAGGCCACAGCGGTGGCATGGCCCTCCTCCGAGTAGTAGACAAATAGCTCGTCCTTGTGCGAGTGGCCGGTGAAGATGCCGCTAATTGTGCCGCGGAAGCGTGTGATGCACTTGTTGAACTCGCGGGCCCAGACGGACCAGCAGGTGCCATCGCCCGAGGGGATGTGGGTGAGAATGTGGACATACTCGCCCGCCTTCTCCGCTGCCAGAAGAGTGTCGTGGAACCACTGCAGCTGCGGGATCTTGTCCGTGCCGCTGTGGTACAGCCAGAAGTTGTCCGTGTAGCAGTCGTTGCTGTTCAGGGCAATGATCCGGAAGCCCTGGCGCGGGGAGACAGTGTAGTAGCCGCCCTTGAGGATCGTCTCCTTGGTCTCGACCGGCAGCCACTTGGACCAGTCGTTGTACAGGTGCTCGTACAGCCACTTGGTGCTGACCTCTTCTGGCACACCCTCGGGACTGAAGCTGAAATATAAGATACGATAGGATTGGAAATGGGAGAGGCACAGCACAGCACAATATAGAATGGAATGAGGAATTTAACTACTTACAGGTTGAGTGGATGGGGCTCGTGGTTACCTATGCAGGGGTAGATGGGAACATCGGGGTATGCCTCGTTTAGGCGGCTGCTGACCTTGGTCAGCACTTCGGTATTCTTCTCCACAGATGTGGCCCAGACCATGTGATCAACAATGTCTCCGGTTTGATAGACATAGTCGCACTTCTCAGTGGCCACGGCATGATCAAGGGCCGATTCAAAGCTGTGCCAGGGCAAGTCGCAGTCGCGGTAGTCGCCCCAGAAGCCTGCTGCCTCGCTGGTCCCCTGCGCCGTCTCCTGGTTCCGTTGGCAGCACATGGGCTCAGCGCAGGAGGCGAGGCTACCGGGCTCGTACAGCGGGTCGTGGTGGATGTCGCTGAAATGACAGATCTTTATGTCCGAATCGGTGGCCTGAGGGGGGTCCGCCTTGGGGCCGGTGATGGCCTCGCCTGTGGAGTCCACCGTAAGTGTCCAGTTGTAATCCTGGTTGGAGCCAGTGTTGCAGAAACTGAACTCCATGAACAGCGAGCAGAAGCTCTGCGAGTCAATCTCAGAGTTGCGCATGATGTATTCGACGCTGGGCAGGTTGGAGTCGATCAGACCCTCGCACACCTCCTCGGTCTGCAGGTTGAGGCGCTTGCACACGTCCATGGCGAACTTCTTCATGAACTCTGCGCTGTCCTCGCCGTGGAGTTCACCGTCCTCCTCCCGGATGGTCTTGGCAAAGACGCGCATCACTGAGCGGCAGGCGACGCACACGAAGAAGCTGTCGCGCGTTTCCAGTTCGGGCAGGTTCCGCGTGAAAATGTCCTTTTGGCTGTGCGAATTGGCCAACTGCGCGGTCAGCTTCTTGAAGGCCGGCGTTTCCACACCCGTCTTCATGTAATTGATGTATTCCTTCGCGAGCCGATCCGCCACGTCGTCCGCAATGGCGGACAGCACCTTGTCGTCCACCTCGAAGTCCACGGGCACACCTGGCAGGTTGACCGCAGATGCGACCAGCGCACTGCAGAGCAGCAAGAGCACGATTCCTTTCATGGCCGTCGTTCGCTGCACAACTGAGGGCGTCGCACCTGCCGAAGGTCCACTTATAGCTTCGCCGCAGCTTATCCGCCCGTAGTCGGTTCTTATCTTCCGAACTACTGATGGTCAAGCCATTCACAAGAAAGGGAAAACGCTCACAACGTCAAAGATTACCATAATCTCTCGCATTCCACCTGGGAACTTTTATTTTTGGCGCTGTTATGGCTTTCTCGAGTGCCTCTGGCTCTAATCTGCCTCCGGTGGGGCAGATTGTATTGCAGCCCCTCATACAAATGTTTTGCCTGCCGACTAAGCCCAACTCGGCAGGAACAGCCCCAAAGCACCAGAATTAGTCGCTGCTAGGCTTGCTCCCTCACCAATTCATCCTGAAGCAGCTTCCACTCCAGATGTCCCTGCTGGGAGCTCCAGTACCACACCACTCACTATTATAATCAGAAAGAGATCTGGCACAGATAGCATGACCTTAACCCGAGGCTTGGCTTATTTCCTAGTATACAAAATTGATATAAAGTAGTTAACTTCAATTATGTTTTGCACCCAAAAATTTCTTTATAAACTCGCTCTGTCCTCGCCGTGGGGCTCACCGTCTTCCGTTAATTTAAAAAAATTCCACCTTGGGTCAAATCTACGGAATCTACGTAACGTAAATATATAAATATGTAGCTGACATGTATCAAAATGTGTATACATGTAAAATTTACCATAATTCCCGAAGCTGAGATCCACACTTTGCGCATCTCTAGAAGTTCCAAATTCATTTTCGATAAATTTGAAAAACAGCTGACAAAAAACAAAATGTCCAGATACGAAAAACCGCAAAATCAAGTTACCGGAGTTGCAGAGACGTTTTGAAACAAAACAAAACAATAATTTTAACGCGAGAAGAACCGACTTAAGTCTGGTATATTTTGAAAATGAAACGGTATATATTGGTATATTTCTGATGGTCAGTCGGTCCTACTGCTGCACCTCTCTTACCGCGAAAAAATGATAATTTGGAATGGAATATTGCCCCAGGGGTATGGACAACAGCCAAAGCAACTTGCAAGATTCATAGGCACCACACCTCGGCGAACCCTCTCAATATACCTTTAAAACAAAAAGCCGATTTTGTCTTCAAAGTATATTGGGCAAAAGGGTTGATATTACCTTCCATGCGTTGCGTTTTCTGGGCCGTTGTGCTTGTTGTCCATACCTTTTTTCCTCACGCATTTCGAGGCGCACGATTTCAAAGAATGGCCGCAGACCCAAAATGGCAAATATAATAGATCAGAGTTTAATCGGATGATTAATTATAGGATTTTGTTATATTTTTGACATAATTTATGGTTTTTCTTCGATTTTTCTTTGGGGAACCAGTCCCACCCCACTCAAACCCAATTTATAGAGGAGTCAGCTCCACCGAGGCGCGGAGGAGTATATCTATCTAATATATGCCATATTCACAGCTGCCTGATGTCTCCACAAATGCATATAAAAGTTCTCTGGTGAAGCCCACTGTCCAAGTGAGCGTGTCCGAGGGTCGATTGATCAGTGGGACCACAAGCCATGATACATTACCACTACCATGTAGTGGAGAAAATCATACAGAAAATATGTGTGCAAAGATATATATACAATACCTATTGAGACACATTTATTTCCGCATACCCTGGGAGACGGATATTACAGAGTTAAAGATATGTTTGTAATCTCTTAAATGAATGCATAAACTAGTCAGTCTCTGTTATAAAGCTATTTCAACGAGCGTTTGCAGTTCAAGGTGGCTTACGAAGGCCAAGGATGAGTAAAGGTAACGAAATCAGCTTGAAAAACAGAATCTGTATATAAATCAAATGAAGTAGGGTATAGAGATGTCAGAGCGGATACCTGTTGACCAGCAATGACGTAACATTCCATACACACTTACGTTTTAAACCTTATTTTAGACACAATCCAATAAAAGGGAGTATTTAAAATAAGCTAGTCAAGTAGAAAATAGGTTCATTAATTGAATAAAATTCTGTGGGCATAGCTAAATGTTCTATCTAGCTAGTAATGTTCGACGGAATATCAAAAAATAGGAATATGTATGATGGAACTTGAATAATTCGTCAGTATATTTACGGTATATTTTAAAAATAAAACAGTATATTTCTGAGTGTCAGACAGTATATATCATCAATAAGTCCGCGGTCACACTGGTCACACTGTTCCCCAGTGAGTTTTATAAATATTCCAAAAGGCGATAATAATCCGATGCTAGCTCCAACTCTCTTCAGCATCAAGGATAGTGAATTGTGAGCGATCTGCTCTGCCTTTTCATGCTCGGACTGTGATTACGCCAGCAGCAACGCAACAGACAGACAGGGAGCTGTCGCTGAGACGCAGAGCAGAAGTAGAGGCAGAGGCAGTGACGCCATTTTCTGTGCGAATAAAGAGCAGGTGGGGCCACACCACACCACACCACAACACAACACACCACAGAGACACACACGAGCTGTGCTGGCTCGTGACCAACTGCAGCGTTTGAGATTAGAGCACGCTCGAGTGGAGAGGAGGGGAGAGGCATGAGTAGCCTAATCAACTTCCTCAACCCCAAACTCAAGCCTTCCGTGGAATGCGAGGCCGTGTGCGAGGACGGCTACACGGCGGACAACCTGATAGCTAACGATGGGGAGCAGCTGGAGCGCGGCTTTATGTGCTTTTCCGTCTGCAAGCCGCCCGTCGAGATCGTCTTTGACTTACCCAAAGCCATCGACATGAAGGTTATTAAGCTGTGGCACACCTCCGGAGCCTTCCGGTCCACGGCCTTCGAGGTTCACAGCAAGTACGACGGCATCTGGGAGCGTGTGGCGAACGTTCGCGACCTGGCTAAGGGTGTTGACTCGGTCACGTTCTGTTACCAGAGCGATTACAATTCCCGCAGCAGTGCGGCCGCCGCCCAGCAGCAGAGCGAGAAGGTGTTCTTCTTTAAGACGGCTCACAAATTACTGGCCAACACAAACAGCGTGAAGATCGTGATCCGCGCTACGGAGCGCTGTCCCCCGGTGCTCCGCAAGATTCAGATCTGGGGCCTGCCTGCTCGCTCCCTGGACAAAGGCGACCGCGAGCTGATGAAGACCATCTGGAGCGAGATTAGCGATCCGTTCGGGCAGCGGGACCAGGCTCAGCACCCAGCCGGACAGCGGTCCCCCTCTCGCCACATACCTGAGCTGCGCGAGCAGTCGACGTTGTCGTTACCCGAAGAGTTCCTCGACTCCATCACCTGGGAGCTAATGGTAAGATCCCGTGTTGTAATACAATCTCCTCCCCAAATTGTTGCTCACGGATTTCCTTTGCTTTCAGATCTTTCCCACTGTGCTGCCCTCCGGCAAGGTGGTGGACCAGTCCACCATCGACAAGCACGCCGTGGAGGAGGGCAAGTGGGGTCGCCAGCCCTCAGATCCCTTTACAGGTCTCGAATATACCTCACAGCGCAAGGCAGTAATGAACCTCGCCCTCAAGGCGCGCATCGAAAAGTTCCTAATGGAGAACTCGGAGCACTTTAAGACGGTGCCCCGATCGCTAGGCAGCTCCCGAATGCGCCGCCGCCACGCCTCCCAGTTCGCCAGCAGCATGTGCCAGCCGGGGCAAGGTAGCTTCGCCGCCGGGACCTACTCCTCGCTATCCAACGCGTACAAGCACCAGCAGCGCAAGACGAAGTCCACCGTCACCTTCACGGCCACCTCCTCATCGGCGGCCTTCCTAGGCCAGTCCCCCGCCTCGCCGCCGGCTGCGAAGCGGGCCAGACACAGCCACCACTCAGCCTGTGCCACTGTCACGGCCAGCAGCGTTCACCAGTCGCTTGCAGCCGCATCTACCTCGACGACAGGTCCGTCTTCCATCGACCAGGCCCTCCAGCAAGCTCTCCAGAAGATCACCCGCTTCACCCAGGTCGGATCCGTTGCCGGATCGGGAACCCCACCCCGCTGCATCAACTGCCGCAGCAGTCAGTTCGGCTACGAGATACGCACCTGCCAGCATCTGGTCTGTCGCGAGTGCCTCGTCCTGCTGTCGTCGACCCAGCACTGCGTCTGCAAAGTCAGCTTCCGGGGAGCGGACGTCGAGCGCTACCACAAGCTGCCATAGTACCGTAGTGGATGGACATTGACTTGGACCCCTTTTCGTAGTCGTACCGTAGTTTAATGCTTCGATCTAGGTTCGTTTGTAAGTGCTTTTGTTGCCAATCCAGGAACTCCGGCCTGCAGCTGTAACCTGCAACCTGCGACCGTTTCTCCGACCTGTAATTGCAATAATTTCCTTTTTGGCAATCGTAACAATATGCTCTCCGGCCGTCTGCCCATCATTGTTCAGTTGTAAGTGAATCGCTTTAGCCCCATGGCCTCAACCTACGATTAGTTATAATCATATCAGAGTCGATTTTGGGAGGGGTGGTGAGAGCGGAGTGAAGTAGAGATTCAGATTCAAGCCAAAATGTGTACACTCAAGTTGGTGCGGCATCCATAACCACGGATCGATCGGGCGATCCCAATTTCAGTATGTATCAGTATCAGGTCACTTTTAGTCATAGAACAGATTAGCATATAGAGCGCGCATAGTTTTTGTAGACCATTTATACAATCCCTAAAAAGACAGGATATTCAGCGCGTGGTTTATATATTCATACCAATTATATAGAATAAAAAACAATAAAAACTAAAGCACCATCATCCTGTCAAGCCACACGGCTCTTGAACCTTTCTGTCTAATATTCAGTATGCATTCAAAACATAAATACATCTACCTATTATGGTAATTTAGGAAGAGGAAGGAAATTAGTAGTAAAAAGCGAAAGACCCTAAGAGGGATTTTTTGAAGACGACTCTTTGAGACCTTTTCATCAAATCCGTGAATATCTTCTCTGCTTTTTTAATTGTTCTCGTTCCAATTAATACACTTTCCATAAGATAAAGATTTCTGTTAAAATGCACATCCGAATTTCTCTACATGGCAAGTACACAGAGATGTTTGCGCCACGGAGTGAACCCAGAGTTGCAGATCCAGGGCTGCATTAAAATTGCGGTAAATTGAGAAATTGAACGTAAGGCGCTAATAAATACAAGATAAGAAACAACGCCAAAATGGCACGCTCAGTGCTGAGCTATGCCCTCCACAAATTTCAGACCGAGAAGGCGCAAAAGCTGATGTCAAAGGCGAACAATGCGACCGACCGTGAATTGTTTGCGGCATTTAACGCGGCGACCGTAAGTAAAAGACACCTCAAGCAAGCGGCCATTACATGCATTACATTGCAGAAAATAACCTCTGAGGATCTGCAGCGCGAGTACAGCAGCGAGGAAGTGAAGTCCCTGTGTCTGCGTACCAAAGTACGCGTGAAAATGCACTACTTCAACTCTGTGTGGGACGCCAAATTGAAGCGGGAGAAGAAGGGACGCCTTGCGAATAAGTCCGATTCGGCCATAAACGCCATGCTCGTCAGAGCGACGAAAAAGGAAAAATATAAACCCTATACAGCCAAACATGTAGCCCAATACAATCACATAGCCAAGTGTGAGCTTAAAAGGAAGAATAATTTGCGATTGGATCGTTGGAAGCGAGAAAGGCGGACGTCACAGACATTGACACGTTCTGAGCCGGAATCACATGGAATTCAACCCGGAAATGTTTCGGCTGGGCTGGCATCTCCACCGGCACGATTTGAGCTGAAATTGCCGGATATGCCTGTATTATAACTGGAATAACTTGCGCAAACACCGGCAACTCAGTAATAAAAAAAAAAAAAAATTCTTAATTTTTATTGTCACAAACTATCTCTAGTGTTGAAATTACAAGACTCAGTGGCGCCATGGCAGTGTTTGTTCTTGGAACTAGTTTCGCAGGCAGTCTGGCAACCCCTCGTTCTTATAAAATTTGTAAGCAATTCAATTGGAATCCATTCGCATGTATTTCGCGGATTTTGAATGGAAGAGGCAGCGAATGGAACCCCGCAGTCGGCGCGGAGACCACGGCTTGGTCTGATGAGACGGGCGTGCCACACCACGCCTTTGTTGCGGCTGCAGCGGGAGGAATTGGGAACCACTACACCTACAGATCGGACAGAACAAGAGACTCCTCGCGCCCTTCCGCTGTCCACAAATAGTCGCAAACGCATCGGATTGTCCCGCATCCGTACGGAGCTGACCAAGAAGCGGCTGGAGTTCGCAGCCGTAAGCCAACTTAAGGAGAAGACCAGCGAGAAGGAGTCCACTCCAAGAGAAAAAGAAAACAAACCACAAGCAAAGAATAAAGCGGAACGTACAGTGGCCAGAAAGTTGCAAGAGGATGAAAGGGGCAAGATAGTAGAAGACAAGGACCGACTGGAAGAGGATGATGAAAGAGCCAAGATAGTGGAAGACAAAGAGCAAATGGAAGAGGAGGATGTAGAAGTAGTGGACAAAGAGCAAATGGAAGAGGAGGATGATGAAGTAGAACCACAGGACAGCAGAATCGCCGAGCTGCAGGCAGACATCGAGACCTGGCGGCGGGGATTCATAGCTACTATGAACGACCTGCAGGCCATGGTCGATCCCCGGCCGACAAAGAAGGCCGTGTTGATACAACTAGGTATTCCTCTCGAGATGCTGCGGTACCTGGAGGAGGACTGACACTCGGACAATGCTTCACGGTGGCAAAATGTATTACTCCGCAATAAAAACAGATTGTGAACAAAACTTAAGTGCAAACTAGTATTTATGGGGCCGCACGGGCCTCTCCGGATCGAAGAGCTTTGGGTCCTGCAGGAAGTCCAGGTCCTTGTGGTAGCCCGGCATCAGCAGACACTGCTGTGCCCGCAGAATGGCCCGCTCAACATCCTCCTGCTTCTGCTTGCATAACCCGGTTATGTGGCGTCCGTAGATGCGTCCCGTGTACGACGACTGGAACTGTGACAGCAGCCGAACATTCTTGTAGTGCGGGGTGATGTTGTTCTTGCACAGTATGCACTGCTGAGGGTCCTTCTCGAAGGGATTCGTTATGTCAATCGGTTCATCCGAGTCTCGTGTTGTGGTTTTGCTTTCCGCACTGCCGGCCTGGGCATAAAAGCGCGTTGCAGGCCGGGCCAAACGGCTGCCAGCTAAATTGACAACTGTAGCTAGTGGGCGAAGGTTGGATTAGACGTTTCCCAAATAATTAGACAATTTACTTGCCATTTTGTGCAATGAATTTAGTTATTTTTAACATTTTCAATGTTGTAGAGCTGTAATCGCGGAAAATATACGATTTGACCGTCAAAAATATACCAAAATATATCGTCTCATTTTAAAGATATACCGTAAATATACTGACGAATTCAAGTTCTATTATACATATTCCTCGATTTTGATATTCCGTGGAATATTTTTAGCTAGATAGAACATTTAGCCATGCCCACATAATTTTATCCAATTAATGAACCCATTTTCTAATTGACTGGTTTATTTTAAACACTTGCTTTTATTGGATCTTGTCTAAAAAAAGGTTTTAGCGAAATAGGTCAAAACAAATAAAACGTAAGAGAAAAGTCCGATGTATCAGTAATTTACACCGTAAGTACACATCTACATACATTCTACACAGAGACTAGTGTTGCTGTTGCAACAGCTGTTTTAGCACGTTTTTCGTTTGTTTATAAAAAAAAGTGGAATAAGATGAAGCCGAAAACACAAAAGTCGCAGGGAAAACCCAATAAAAAGCCAACACACAGCAAGGCCAAGGCCACGCAATGGCAGAAGCCAAACTTTAAGCAGAAGCACAAGGCGAAGCCGAAAACAGTATGTAGAAGCAAAATGCTATGCCGCCCGCCTCTCACACATTACGCACTGCATTCCAGGATAAACCAAACAAGCCCGAGATCCGCCAAATGATCCGTCAGCAGAAGGCGGCCAAAGCCGAGGCTGAGCGCCAACAGGTGCGGGCTGAAAAGGAGGCCCGCATTAAGGCCTACAAGAAGCAGCGCCTCGAAAAGACCAAGGCCATCAGCAAGCGCACCCAGCGCGGCCAGCCGCTGATGAAGGATCGCATGCAGCTGCTGCTCAAGCAGATCGAGGAGATGAAGCAACGCTGACACCTCACCTCATTACGCGCCTGACTGGGTAAGTCAATCTCCAGGGCGGGCCGGCTCATCGGCAGTTTCCGCACACGCTCCGAATGAAAATTAAATTTAATGCAACCTGTAATAAATTCGCATGTCTCGTGCTTCCGGCCGTGCGGCAACGCAACCCTTTGATTAGTTGCGATTGTTCACTCCCACGAGCTATGCAAATTTTTCGCGGGAAATTGCTTCTCCCTTGCCCTTTCGCGCCTTATCGGGTGGCACTGGCGTCTGCATCCTGTGTACCTGTGTGCCCCAGCAACCCCATCCCCGTTGAAGACCCCAGCTGCCATTGCCGCGAGGCGTCTCCGCTAATTCCCTCGCGTATTCGCCAAAGCCAAACAAAGCAATTTGTTGTCATCTGCACTGGCAGTTCTCTTCAATTTCCACCAAATTTCGGGCATAATAATAAACTTTTATGCGCATTCCGCTGGCATAACATCCGCTTCCGCCTGGCAGGAGGATGGAGTGGTGTAAGTACTCCCTCCACAATCCTGAATGACAATCAGCATGCGGTCTCATATCCGCACCATCGCATCCAAGGCAAACAAAGCGAAGCAAACTTTCACTTTTCGGATATTGCGAAACTATTTCTCTCGCCCAAACCTCAACCCTTTGCCACCCGCAGCGTGTGCGGCGCTCCGCGGCGCGTAGCTCGAACCGTTGACACAAATCGCACTAAATCAAAAATTATACTTTATACAAATAAAACGACGAAGACGACTAGAACGACTAGGACGAGGACGTTGCCAGCCCAGCGGAAGTCGCTAGACCCTGTGGCCATAAATCTCATATAGTCAAATATTGAATTACGCAGGATGTGCTGGAGAGGGAGATGCTCGAGGGATGGGCTCTAGGATAGAAAGGGTTCTTTCCAGCCATGCAATTCGCATATTCCCAATTTAGTGGGTCAGAAGGATGCTCGTGCATATGTCCTAGGTCCTGTGTCCTCCCCTCTGTACCAGTACGAGTGCGAGTACGGGTATGGGACATTTTCCGGCTATTGCTTTGTTCTGTTTATTTAATAAAAATTTGAAGTTATGAGTGCCCTGCCCTGCCCTTGGCCCGGGAGAGGGTCGCAGGGTCGTTTATGTGTCGATAATGAATAGTTATGGCTGCTCGGGCAGTGGGAGGGGTGGCGATCGCCGGGAGGGGGTTAATGCTTTGTTTGGGTCGCTTATAATGCAATTTATGCATGTTTATGTTCGAGTAGTCGACACTCGAGTGCAGGGGCTGTCACTGTGAGTCTCCCCGTCAATGGGATGGGTTGAGCTAGCTCTTGCGAGTAGATCTGGTATTCTGGGTATTCCATTCAATTCACTCGGGGGTTTACTTTCGGATTTATTGATAAGCACGCCCTAGTGGTAAAATCCAAACAGATAACAGCCTCATTGATTTCATCATCATCATCATCATTATCATCGTCAGCGTTTCGGTGATTTTATATAATTCGGGAGAATTCCCAATGACATAGATGGTTAATGTTTAGGAATTCCGACTCTTCGCCCGATGATTTATTTAAGAACGGTCATCGGCTACACCGCAGTAATCGTTTAGCTCTCAGCCGCGCTCAGTCGAACCATAAATATTCGCACTAAATATGAAATACTTCAGGTTCGGGTGGCTTCTGTTGTTGGCGTGCCTGGTCCTCTGCTCTGGCGATGCCTTCGCGGCCCCCAAGCCGAAAGGCAGAGCCAAACCGAAAATAAGGATTCCCAAAATTAACATTAACATCCATCATAATAGTAAGTTGTGTCGTGTGTTGTGCCAAGCCAACAAGCTATTCGTTCGTTCTATTCCTTCTACTTTTAGATATCCACATTGGCTAGGATCGGACTCACTGGCTTTGGATAATAGTCGTAGCTTAACTTAATTTAGCCTTAACTTCTTTGCGATCCAAGAGACCCTCAGTACACATAATCGTACTGTTAAGGATGATTATGGCCATTATATGGTTATATGGCAGATCCATATAGTTTTCTATGAACTCTTTCAGAGTTTCAGAAGAACCATCGGAAGCCGGTTAGGGTAACCATTACAAATAAAGCTAAATTGTAAGATATTGTACATATAAACAGCGTTTAAATATGAAATACTTCAGGTTCAGGTTCAGGGTGGCTTCTGTTGTTGGCGTGCCTGGTCCTCTACTCTGGCGATGCCTTCGCGGCCCCCAAGCCGAAAGGCAGAGCCAAACCGAAAATAAGGATTCCCAAAATTAACATTAACATCCATCATAATAGTAAGTTGTGTCGTGTGTTGTGCTAAGCCAACAAGCTAACAGATCGTTCTATTCCTTCTACTTTTAGATATCCACATTGGCTAGGATCGCACTCACTGGCTTTGGATAATAGTCGTAGCTTAACTTAATTTAGCCTTAACTTCTTTGCGATCCAAGAGACCCTCAGTACACATAATCGTACTGTTAAGGATGATTATGGCCATTATATGGTTATATGGCAGATCCATATAGTTTTCTATGAACTCTTTCAGAGTTTCAGAAGAACCATCGGAAGCCGGTTAGGGTAACCATTACAAATAAAGCTAAATTGTAAGATATTGTACATATAAACAGCGTTTGTATTCGTATTTAGCGTTTTGTTTACTTGAATTATAATGATTTATGTACTTCTCTATTGTGATTCAGTTCCCTCTTCCGTTCCCCATTTTCTGTTGACTAGCAAGCACTTTTCTGCAGGTCGAGAGGCACATTTCTTAATTACAATTTCGGCAACCCAGAAGAAGAGGTCCTTCCCCTCTCCAATCCAGATTTACATGCGAAACTTGTGCATAGCATAACTCAGGGGCTTTCCAATCTTGTTAACGATTCGGTATGCTAATTAAATTCTTGGCAAAACAGAAGCAGAGGGAAAGTGAATTTTCACTTTCGTTAGGGGCTGCGATAAGAAAAAATCTGGCTGGAAATTAACACCCGACCATGGACCATGGGAGAGATTCGCTCTCGCCGAACCGTAAAATGTTTCCCTCACAACTTGGCGCTGATCCTGTTCCGAAGGACCAACTTTTGGTTCAGAATTTATGGCTATCTTTGGGATGGGAATGGCTCTGACTGGGAGATGGGGTATGGGGAACGGGGACAGGATAGGGTGCAGTTGCTCTTATCTGGCTGAAATATTAACGGTTTAGGCTTAATTACAAATGGCGACGCTGCCGGCTCGGCTCGGCTCGGCTCGGCTCACAAATTAACTGTACAAGAAAAAGAAGTGGCAACTGGTCCACGAGGACATGGGACACGGGACACAGGACACAGAAGGGAGACTATGAGACTGGGAGACGTACGATTGAATGGCGGGGGGCATGCAGCCATTAGGGTAATTATTTACAACAATTTAAAATTTTACACATGAACAAACCGAATGGCAATAAAATGGCGCCGCAACAACAAAATATCAAAATGTTTTGCATGCACTTTCCGTGTTTCGGTGTGGTTCGGTTCTGCTGGGTTCTGTTTTTGTTTCTGTTTCAAGTGCTGCGGCTCGTAAATTACCAAAGTGCGGGCTGTAAATCACAGGACTCCGCCCCGCCCCGCTCCGCCCTGCCCCTGCTCCACCTCTGCTTCACCCCTTCCAGGATCGCTCCAGGCGATTGTACATGTAAATTTTGAAATTTTCAACAATTTGCCACACTTCTTTTTTGGCGAACACGTGGCTGGAGGAGTGTTGGCCAGAGGGGGCTGGCTGGTGAGCCCACTTGGTGCGGACAAACCCTTTGAGAGATGGGCATAAATTTCAATTAAAATTGAAAAGCCATGAAAAATAAAACCCCCTCCCCTTGGAGCAGGCACAAAGTGATAACCATGAAAACTTTTCCAATGGACCTACGACAGGGGCTGGGGCTGTGAGCAATTTTAATTGTGGACCAACAGGAGCAGCAACAGGAGCAGCAACAGGAGCAGCAGCAGGTGCAGGCATGCATGAAAGTGGCCCAGACCAGAAGGGTATCCAGCGGGAGAGCCAGCTTCGGTTTCAGTTTTTCAATTAAAACTGGAAAATATTTCCAATAATTGCCAAATAAGTGAAACTTTGTCAAGCGGCCCCAAGGGGTCAACAAAAGGGTTTACATTCTCGGGAACGAGCGATGCGTGGAATGTCCTTCCATATCGAGAATTGGACTCCAGAGAAGCCATAGTGGACAGTGGACAAGTTGATGGCATATTTCACACTTCAGCGGAGAGGAGGAGGAGGAGAATGCATCCATCATCCGCTTTCGACGATACTCATCTGCAATCAGCCTCTCGCCGCACCGATCGGACAAATGTCAAAACTGTAAGCCGACACTAAACCGCCGAGGCACTTCAGCGACTAGCAGCAAACAGGCAAACATCAAGCACAACCCCACCTCCACCCCCACCCCCACCCCGATCCGGTACCAGGACGAGGACGAGCTGAGACAATGAGGGTTGTTGCTGCCCCGCCCAGGTCCGCCCCGATTGCTCTTTAACTTGCAACAGCGAGCGACTAACAAGCGACGCGTGCCATTTCCTCCTTTCGCACGCAACAAAATCGAAGGCAGCAAGGCGGAGGCCGGCGCGGTCAACAAGTACAGTTTCTCCAGGATACAGCTCGGTGCGGCGACTGTACCGTGTAACGTGTACCGTGTACCGTGTGTCATCGCTACATAACCTCACAACGAAGCATGACATAATTCACTTCCTGCCTCATCAGCGACCGGGGCCGGGGCCGGGGCCATCCCTCAACTCGGTTTAAAGTCGCATAACTCAGAAATTTAAGTGACCATGCGACAATTTTCAATTTCCACATTGTCCATAAATCAAATTGCGTTTACGATGAGTTGCCTGGAGGACATCCTCAGGGGCACGGGCACAGGGTCGGGGATATTGGCAGGACAATGCCAGGGGTGAGGGCTCAAGAGCATCAGCGCTCGTACCTTTTGATGGGTTTATTGAAAAACTATGCTGAATTTTGTTAAATACCCTGTCCGAAGGGGGACTATTGTTTTGCCATGCAGCAGCGGATGAGATGGGATGGGAAATCCATTGATGCTTAATGGCTGAGGTTGAGGTATCCTTTGGTGTAAATCCAAACTCTAGAATAGAAGACCTAGTGTTGCAAGGGTATTCCATTCATCGGCTAGTCCTTTCTAACCTTTCTCCTTTTCACTTTTCCTTTTTTGTTTTCATGTTTTTGTTCCTTGTTTTTTGGGTGGTTTGGTGGTGTTGACACTCCACGGGGCCATGTGTGACAGTTATGTGCATCTACAATCCAATTTAATCAGAGCTGCTGGCAAATGGCTTGGCCTTTGCTTTGCTTTGCGGAATTTGGGGCAAAAACACAGCAAATAATCGCATTAGGCCCCTCGGAGAGTGCCGGAGAGTGCTTGAGAGATTGACAATGGAGAATGGAATTTGGTGTGGCATGTGTCAAAATTTTGCCACGATAAGAGATCTAACAACCGCACACATGTGTCGAACCGAACCAATCCGATGCATGATTAGCCGACAGCAGGAGCAGGAGGATTTGGAATTCAATTTTTAAATTGTCTTCCACCTCCAACTGTCACTCCTCCTTCCAGCTTCCTTGGTCCTTCCGTTTCTCGGCCAGGGCTATAAATCTGAGAGAAGTCTTAACATGTCAGCGACACTTTCCCCAAACAAGGTCCAACTTTATTCAAATGCCTGAACGCCCCCAATCCACAGCAGGAAAGCAACAGGAAGACAGGACTACGATTGGGAGAAGGAGTTAATGTTGAAGTTGAAGTTGGACTTTCTTAATGTCTACAAATTCCTTTCGCCAAATCCAATACAAAGCCCACTGACTTTGATTTATAACAGCGGGGCGTGGTACTTATACCCGGTACTCTTACAGTAGAAAGGGTATATTCTATACGTGAAAATGTAAGTCTGTCTGTATGATCACCAGCAAGTATCATCGTGATGGTATAAATGTACCAGACTAGGAGCTACAGCTGAAAATTTGGTTTAGATTCCCGATTAGCCGGTATCCCATAGTCGTAATATCGTTTCTACTTATTTTAATTTAAAATCCCAGGGATCCGGGGATGCGTCTTCCCCTTTCGGTAACCCCTTAAGGCCGCCTGTCTGCATAATTATGTCCGTGTCGCCCGCAAATTTATGGACTCGCCCAACATCTTAGTCGGAGCGGGGCTCATCTTGGATCCTGGTCTACCACTTTGTCAAATGGGTTTCCCTGTAATTGGCTGCATTCTGGGTTCTGGCTGGGATTCGTGGCGATCCAGAGATTTATACTCCGTCTGCAGGCCTGGTCAAGTGGTCACTCATCTGGCGTTGGTTTCCTTCTGATTAATTTGTGGCACGAGCTTACACAAATTGTTGGAATAAACTTATTCCTTTCATTCTCTCTGCAGACGGCGGAAACCACAAATGATGACTGCTTCAGCGTCAGACCAGGGGCGGATTACGGGCAACAGACAATAACTTCTCTGTCAGTCCTCGAGAGCAATGCCTGTAAAATTCTATGACTTCGTAACTAATTAGCGCAAACCATAAAAACAATGAACGAACCACAGCAGCAGCAGCAACCAACCCTCACCCCCTGCAACATCCTTGCCACTTTCCACTTTCCCTTCCTAATGAAGTTTGACGTGCTGATGTCCTGATGTGCGGTGACGTTGACGAGGATGTCGCGGAGCAGGAGCGCCAGTCAACAAGTGAAAGTCAGCCCGCGGGAGCATCCAATGACGTGCAGGGGGCGGGGAGGGGAATCTGAAGTTAAGACATCGTTAAGGGGGGGCCATAAAATGCATTAAAATTAAAAACGTGTTAAAATGCTCAGGAATAACTGGCGCGGCTCTCTCCTCTGGGTCTCGAGTCTCGGGACTTTAATGAGCTCTTAATGAGGCGCGACTCTGACCGAATCAAGGAGCAAACCAGCTCGGAATGAGCCGAAAATAATTTGCGTCTCATTTGTTGTCGCGTGGTTTAAAAAATCGTAAATTATAAACATATTTTTAATGAAAAAAATGTGGTCCTGGCATATGCTACGGGCACTCCCGCGACTCCTTCTGCAGGATCCCGTATCTGTGTGTGACTTTTGTTGCTGCCCATAAATTATGTAAATTTCCATTCGACATTCAAAATTCAAAATTAAAAAACAAAAAAAATACATCGCAGAGAAGAAGGCGGCGCTGTCCCGCTGCTCTAATAAGGGTGAAAGGTCACCCGAAGCAGGGTTCTTTCAGGGGGCGTGTCCAGTAAACATCATAAAAGTGAGAAATATGCCTCTTATTTTGTATTTTGGATTCTGTAATTTGTTTTGTAATTCCATTCCCTCTGAAATATGAGCAAAAAATAGCCACATTTACCCAAAAAAAAAGAGGAAGCTAGAGAAAGGGAAAGGGAGAACGCGGCGCCTGCAAATGGATTTTTTATTCGACTTCCCTCATCCCGTGCTCATGCATCCCCTCTCCCCTGTCGTGGGAATCCGTACTTTCGTTTCTTCCGGTCTGAAATGTTCGGGAAAATGTTAGTCCGCACTAAGCCCATGGCTGCGCTCCATTGAATCTCATTCTCAACTGTACAAATTCCAGACCAGACAACCTGCAAGTTTCCAAAGCCCAAACACAGACACACATACACGAGGCGGTAGTATAGGTAGATGCATAGATACTTTCGCTCACATAAATTAAGGAGGCAACGAAGGATGGTTCGGGCAGAGACATATGCAGAGGCGTGACAACGCCGACTCAGGTGAAATTTATTGGGGCGAAAGGGATCCAGCGCGAAGGAGTCACGAGCGAGAGTCACACTGTCCTGCAAGGGTTTCCAGGGAGAATTCCAGAGTTCCAGAATAGAGCTCAGAGATTTCTCTGGGTGGATTCATTGAATTCATGCTGCTCAGTGTAATTAGCTGAAGGATGCCTCCTGGTGCAGAAGAGATTCCAGCAAAAAAGTCAACTGCCTTTCGTCCTGCTATGGCGGCGCTTAATTTTTAATGCCGCGCCGTGAAATTTATTGTGCCGCCACAAATTTGAGTTAATCTCCGGAGTTGCCACAGGGCTTAGCAGTCCGACAGGAGCCATGTGCCAGGACTGACTGTACTTGTGGAAGGGTTTGCTGGATTGCTGGATTTCTGATGGAGTTTTAGTTCGGGTGGGGAGATGGCTGCGGCAGTCTCATTTAAAGTCCCAACTGGAATCAGCGCTGATTTAATTTCAGCTGTCAGAGAACGAGTTGCCAGGATGGAGGATGGAGAAGCGATAAGTGCTTTTCAATGCGATGCAGAATCGGAACCCGATCCAAATCCAGATCTGCTACGACATTCCTCAATGCGGCCATCAATCAATTGGCCGGCTAACGAGTGGCATGTCCTTGTCCTGGCCCATGTGTGTCCTCGTGTGGGTCCCGTCCCGTAAAAGAGAGCACGTAATTTCGCTTAGCCATGTTGAGGTCTGCTTCTCTCTTCTATTGACAGTTGGCCAAGAGCGATGGCCTTATGGTTGGAGGCAGGGCAGACCCACCCTTTCCCCTTTTGGAGGGAGAACGGGGTTCCGTTCCTCAACTGCGACGCTTAGCGCCGAACCACCATAAATATTTATTAATGAAATTAACTGAGCTCACAATATTTAAATTCAAATTGAAATATCAACGCCGTAATTAAAATTCATGGAGAGCCATTCTCGGGCGCGGATGGTTCTGGATCCAGTCCAAAAAATTGGATGATAGCACAGCATGGAGCCCCATTGCCGTTGCCATTGCCATCCCCCAACTATAGATGATATATGGGCAGAAAGGGGTTTTTCGCTTCGGCCCATTTGCATATGTCTTGCCTCTGAAATGACGGCCTTAATTGTGGCCATAACATGTTGTGCGGTTCGGCCATGTGTTGGTGCCGGCGTATGTGGTTAAGTGGTTTTCCAGGTTGAATCTAGAATCCACCCACACCCATACCCACACACACCCATCATCCAGTGGATACTCCTCCTCCTTGGCTCTGGCACTGGCACTGGCTCTTGCTCTCGTTTTAATGAGCAACAAATTCAATTTCAACTTTTGAGCGCCTTTGTTCCCGAAAATTAATTCATTTGCAATTCATGGCTTCAATTGCGTTTGTTTGGAGTTTAGAGCGAAGGAGTGGGAAGGGGCTTGGGCTGGGGCTGGGGCAGGAGAAGTGGATGTCTCCTGGGAGCTGGGAATTATTTGGTTAGCTTAAATTTATGCGCCCCGATCAGGAGCAGTCCCCTTTATTCAGGCACATAAATCAAGCCATTCCCGACACACGAAAATGCAAATCGAGTGCAATGGAAACTGTCTTCCCACCAAGGATATCCCACTTTAAAGTATCCCCCTGGCTTCAGGGCATGACCATGTCCAGCCTGGCCGACTCCCCCTAATTTCTTTGCCCAGCATCCAAATGAGGTGCTAATGCGATACAAGCGATGCCCAGAACCAACTGATTGGGATGAGGGATGAGTCACAGTAGATGAGGGTGTTCCCTCAGCTATTGTTAAAATACCAACAGCTGTCCCCAACCCAGCCCAAACCCATCCGTAAATCAAAATTATGAGTTTTCAATGAAAGCTTCGGTAAATGGAAACTTTTAAACAGCCGTTCCGCGATAGATGCCGGAACCAATAATGGACAAAGGATATTTATAACTATTACTTACGCACGATTAAATCATCAGCGATATCTTCCCCCGAACTAGCATTTGGGGAAGAGTATCGAGTATCGAGGTTGGGATGGGATGGGATGGGGATTCTGGTCACAAATTGCAGTCATTTGTTAGGCTTAAACCCTTTGCAAACAAAGGAACGAACAAAGATGCGATGGATCCTAATGAGGCAGCCATAAAAACAAAAATGGAACCATCAAAATATGGCCAAACATCCTCCACGCCACTCCTCCCTCCGCCTCTGACAAATGGCCGGACTCGTGTGTGGGAGGGCGTGACGAAAATCCAATCAAGCTGTATAAATATTCAGGCTCAGCTCTTTGTCTGCTCTACGCCTCTGCTGCCTCCTTGGACACTGTCCATCCCAGGGAAAACTAATATAGAAATTAGGTGTGTAATGTGCTGAGCGAGCCATAAATATATTTTCTATTCCCGATTCGCCTCGCCGAAGAATATTTGCAAAATGTTTCCGCAACACTGAACCAAGTTCTTTTGGGGGTGACTTCTCCTGGGACGGAGTGCGACGGAGGAGTGGTGTGGTGGTGTCCATTTCAAGTGTTTACCACATCTGACATTTGTCATCATGATTCGGCCATAAATACAAACTGCGATGCATATAAATAAACATTTGCTGAAGGGGGAGAAGATTCCTCATTTCGGACTGGAATGCTTTTGAGAGTCCTCCAATATCAAGGCGATCCCAAAGATACTCTCTCTCCGAAATATTGAAAAAATCAATTTTCTATCGAAACAAAGCTTAATTTCTTGCAAAAACCATCTTTAAAGCCATTTTGGTCAGACCTCAGACGAATCGCTTCTCAATCGTCTTGAAAACACCTCAAAAATAAACCCCAGACGCTCCTCCCTCCCAAGAAACCGTCGCTGCTGGTGGATCTGTGGAGGAAACGTAATTTAAATTTGATGATGGCTGGGTCCGTGTCTTTGATGTGTGGCCTCTTGATGGCATATCAAATGTGGAACTATCGATGGAATGGATGACGTTCGCACAAAGTACACTTCTCGCGTGAGCTGAGCAAACAAACCAGTTAACGTATTTTAGAGTTCCTGGCAGGGAACTTAATTAAAGATACTTTACCCAGCCTCGGCATTTGTCAATGGCAACGGCATCAGCATCCCGGCATCCCGGCATCCCGGCATTGGCATCGTCGTCGTCATCGGCATGGAGAAGGCAGCCGCAAAAGGCAAACACACACATCAATCGCCGGGGGAAACCCTTTCCTGCAGTGCTTATCCTTCATAAGGATACGTGAAACTATTCTAATGTGGTTGGTGTTGCAATTAAATTAACATAAACTTCGGGACCAGCCCTAAGCCTCAAGTTTTCCGATCTTTTCAGGCCAAAAACGTAAACCTAGGAATGGGTTGGGGTGGGCGGTTGGGATTCGAGTGGGGTGTGGTGTGTCCTCCCTTGCACGAGAACATGCAAATCGAGAGCTGGGAAGCCCCAAGTTGATTGACGCCACACGACGCGTTAATAACTTTAGCAACGCCTTTGTCCTGCGGCAGACTTTGATGATTATGATGATGGGTAGTTCTCCAGAGTTCCCTTCTCCCTTCCCCGCCCCGATGTGCCCCGAAGTTCCTCGATGACGGCGATGACGCACTATCCGGAATCACTATAATTGCATAGGTTATCCTTGCGGCATACGGCATACGGCATGCGGCATGTGTGCCATGTTCCCTGTTCCCTGCTTTCAGTTTCAGTTTACTTTAGAGCCACTCTATTTGTTTAATATTTAGCTCTACCCCGGTCTTCTATCTTCCTATCATTATCCTGGCCGTCACGCAACCCAATTATTCCGTTCAAACACATGTAACTGTTAATTGGCAGAGCGTCTCCTGGGTATGTCCCGAATACGCCCTGGGTGCGCCACTGCCAGATAGTTTTGCCCTCCGGCCCCGAGCTGAGATTGCTTTTTTCCTTCCGCGGAAAGGGTTGCCTTGCGACTAGTTGTAGTACTTGTACTTGGACTTGTACTCCGTGTCTATGTATCCCCCTACCCTCTATATATGTGTAAATCTTTCGGGAGATGAAACGTAAATATAAGATTGTGTTTGAGGCAAAACAATCAAAACAGAAATGTGCAGTGTAATAATGTGTTATGTGGTTTCTATAGTAGGTCCCTATTCCTCTATCTGTTGATCCAATATAACTTAGTCACTATATTGGGTTTAAGAACAGCTGCAATCTGTCCAAGTTTTGTATTGCTCCATCCCGATGCGACATTCCGTCCGTTTCTTCAAGTTGAAAACTTAGCCCAGCAATTGGTAAACTTGAAAACTTGGAGAGTCTTTTGGTGGCTCCCAGCAGACCAGAACTGACTGGAGCGGGGCAGAGCAGATTGGAGTTCCGAAGTTCCGCCCGTCGAGAGCGTAAAAATGCTCGAATCTGCTTGGCTCGTGTCTCATCTCTTACGGATACTTGGCTGCATATGATTTATGGGGCAGACAGACAGGCAGTCAGGAGCGGAGCGGAGTGGCAGACGCACCGCCAAAAGATTTACGACTCTTTCACACACAGGATATTTGGCAGGCGGCAGGCCAAGCGGGAGGGGAATGCAAATCGCACACGCATGAAGGAAGTGCGACTACACGTCCTTAAGAAGTATGAGACTCGAGTCGAAGAACTTTAAAGCCAATTACGGGACAGCAGAGCATCCACCAGGGATAATCCCGCGTAATTTGGCAGACGATTACCAGCGCAGTTTATTCTCCTCCTTCACCTCCTTCTCCTCCTCCTCCTCCGCCTCCGCCGATAAGGATGAGCATCAATTGTCCAGGCTAATTGCCTGCCCATCCACTCCCAGCCCTCCCCGTTCTCCTCAGACTCCCCATACTCCCACTTCACATCTAATTTGCCTCGCATCGTATCTTGGCATCCATTAGGCTATCGCATTTGGGAAAGACATAAAACCCGTGATGGGAAAGTCATCTCGAATGGATGTTTTGGCTATAACTGATGGCCTCCAGGCTGCACCCCCATCCAGGAGATGCATCCTGTTGTCACATGCTATCAAAATCATAAAACTATCCGGCCGGCGGGTCCTTTGTCCGCTAATAGACTCCGCTTTCCACTCTCCACTCTCCGTCTTCCTTTCGCGTTTTTGCCAATTTCGCTTTTCCGTCGGAGGAAATCATTTCTGTTGTATCGAATCTTTTGTTGCTTCCTTCGCTTTTTGTTTCGACTCTGGATTCTTTGTATCTTCCGTGTCTGCCAGACGGCAAGTCTGCGTCGAGTGTGTCCTGAGTGTCCTTAAGTGCAGTCTGTCCATTTGTCCTGACTCCTGGCTCCAGAGCTCCCAAGGAAGAGATGCTGGAAGGGGTATCCCAGAGATTAGTGTCCAATGAGACGGGGAATCTTTAAAAGAACAGACGGAGAGAAACTCGTTTAAGCTGGAATAATAATCGAATAAAAAATTCTGTTGTCGTGCCCTGACCCCTGATCCCTGATCCGGTATTCCCACTCCCCCTCCGTTACGCTCCACTTGAAAGTGTCACAACAAGTAAACAGGGGAATCCTCTCCCACTGCTGCTGCTGCTGCTGCTGTAATGAGAGCTCGCTAATAACTCAGACCGAAGTAAATGAGAAAATCAAATAAAAACAAGTTAAAACTTCCGTGAAAAGCGAAGAAATGGAATAACAACAATTAGGAAGGAGAGGGCGACGGGAAAAAAAGAAGGAAAGTACGGAGGAAAACCCTCGTGCGCTCGCATTTTTAAGCAGTCGAGTAATTACACGTTTAATTGCGAATGGTCCCAGGCAGAACGGAACCCCAGAAACTCCAAGGTTCGGGACAGGAAAAAATATGCCATGAAGGACAAAAAAAATTACTTAAAATTCAGACATAATGAAAACTGTTGAGGAAATTATGCTAATTCCATAGGAAAAACCAACGCCCAGAGGTGGAGTCCAGGTCCAGGTCCAGCTCCAGCTCCAGTTGCTGACGGCTTCGTGTGCTGTTCCTTGTCCAGCCTCACTCATTACGTGTCCTGCCTTTCAAAGCGACGACTAGTAAAGGAAGGAAGGAAAGAAAGAAGGAGGTTATTCAAAAGTAAAGGCCGAATTGAAAGTTCGATTTATGCAGCTACAAATTCACTTAGCTATGCAGAGTGTTCCTCCATCCCCAATCCCGCGAAGTATTCCTTGATGTACGCACATTTTTGGTTCCATTTATTAGATTTCCTCTTAGCTTCAGCTCCAGGTTCAGCCTCGGCTTCCTGCTGCCTGCTGCAGCGGTCCCACCCCTCGGGTCCATTGATTCTTTGTGTATTTTTTTTGGGGCGCATTTTGCCTGAATTTGTAATTAGCCACGGGGCAATCTCCAGGGGGAGGTTGGGGGCAATTGCGTTAGGGGTGGAGCGAATTAGAGTCCTCAAAAATTGGACGAATTGGACATCATTCTGTAGAATTACTTTCCTTTCTTGGAAGTCCCAAAATATCTTTGCACAGATACTTGACAGATCTATTCGTAAATATCATATACGACATCATCAGGCAGTAGAAATGGAAGCTAAAGAATACTCCAAAGTTGATTTGGCTCTCTCTCCGTTTAATCTGCCGTCCAGGGTAATCCAAGGTCTGTCCTGTCCCATTTACTCACTAATTAGGATAAACCTTCCTCACGCTCAGTGCTCTTGCTTCTCTGCTCCGACTCCACCCTCAGAGAGGACAGGCCAGGACTTGAGTCGAGTTGATTTGTGTAAATATTTTTAATTATGAATGCGCTGCGTTGTAATGACTTTGTATTATTCAGATCCGAGCCTCAGACAGAGCTCTCCCCGGGGCTAATCCCGCGCCTGGACACTCGCGGACAGTTGCGAGATTCCCACGTTCCTCCTCCTGTAGTCTTATCGGCAGACTCCACCACAGCCCCAGCTCCTGCCCCTGCCACGACACAGCATTAAATGATTAATAAAAGTTATCATCAATTCGGCGAGCGAGTCAAATTTGTAACCGAACAAAGGAGATGCAGTCCATCCAGCCATGCAGCCATCCAGCAGCATCCATCCATTGTGACAATATTAATTTTCGGTAAAATGCGCACTAAAATTCGCAGAAGCAAAGGGCAGGGCAGGGCAGGGCAGATTCCTCAGGAGGCTGCTGGGTCACGCCTCCCTGGCATAAAAATTCAAATTGTGGCATAAACATGCAGTTGCCACACACATTTCACATTTATGATGCTCCATGAGCGTGTCGCGGCCATAAGGCGAGAGATCAAATTGTATAATATTAATTTCTAATTGCATAAATTTTGCCTCGTTATCCGGCTGGATTCCTGTCATTTTGCTGGCATTTACGATTTCTGGCTCCTTTGTGGCTGCATCATAAAAATTAAAGCGCTCCAAGGTGTCTATCACGATTCTCCTTGGGTGTCTGCTTCAGTTTCGGTTCGGTTCGGTTCGGCTCGGTATCAGTTTCTGCTTTTATTTTTATTTGCCGGTCGCAATGCCACACAAATAAAAAAATAAAAATGGGGAAAGACAGCCATCAAATGTCGAGTTAAAATGTTTTATTATTTCACTTTATGCCCCTCAAACGACGTGAGTTCGACCGGCTTTCAGGATCCAGAGACAATTGCCAAATGGTTTATTGTTTCTGGCTGCTCTGCGGAGCGTTGATAAGTCTCTCTCTCTCTGGTAAGACAAACATTGAAGGTCCCCCCTTGGGGGCTGATGTCTTAACGGGGCAATATCTTTTGAAATTGTTATTAAAATCGCAAAGCGATAAGCTGCCAGGGATCGGGATAAGTACACGCTCCCTTGTTGTTGTATCTTTGTGCAATTATTTTGATTTGCCGCGCTCGACTGATGCTGAATTTAAAAGTAAAACTGAAACAGGAACCGAATGTGGCCTTATCGCTTTAGTTATCGATTTATTATCATTGCAACGTTGTTGCGGATTTGCTTGTTTGTTTTTTATTCGCACGGAAAATGTTTTCCCGCTGATACGTGACAATTGTCGGGTCGGGACCGGGACCGGGAGTGGCGCCAGTCAGCGGTGCTCGTCAAACGCTAAATGCCCTGATTAATCCACTTGCACCGCCTCATGCACCTCATACGTGAATGACGGAATAAAGTTTTCGCCCCGAAATGAAACTGTGACAGCGACTGGGACGGAGTCTAGGTCTGAGGCAGGTATCGCCCTACGTGTGCACACGCTGATTGCATTTACGTGTTGTCACCTCTACCCCCTCTTCCATGCTACCCTTCCGCCTTCAGGGCCCCCTTCCCCGGTAAGTATCGGGATTCACTCAGCGACTAAAAGCATTGCCTGCTCCAATGGAGGCAACCGCACGCAGCCATTGATAAGCAGCTCGAGGTCTGCCGTAGAACTTACCCCGTCGAGTCAGCCAGGCAGCCTGCAACTTGCAACTCCATTAGACAACAGCGCGACGAGACGTGGCAAAGTTCGGGCTAATCAGATGCAGTTGTAATTACAAAACTCTCTCAGAGCGAACACAAGAAACAAACGAGGAGCCAAATGGGATTAGATGGGGCAAGTGGCGTGGCAGGTGGAACAGAAAGCACCGTTTCCTGTCGAAGAACGATGAAAGTTCGGAGTGTGCTAGGGAGAGTGGGGCAACGCTGGCGTATTTAAGATGTTCTCCAAATGAATCCCACTCAACTTGAAATGTAGATGGTATTTGCTAGTGAAATCGATATGGGCTTAAAAGGATTAAGAATATAATCTAGGTATAGCTCTACCAAATATTTATAATAATCGCTATAGTTCTGACACTACAAAAATACAAATGTACAAGTATTATAGATATAATCCCATTCAGATCGAAAACTATGAATTGGATTCTATAGATCTTCGTTCCACCTCAATTGCAATTTAGATAACCTCCAAAATGATTCCGAACGAGAATTCAGTGCAATCGCCAGAGACTCCTTCCACTTTCCACCATTCAAATCGAACCTTTATTGGGTGCACGCATAACAGGGATTTCAGCGAGGCAATGAACAAACCGCTGCACCCCTAGGCACCCCCAAATATATCTATGCCTGGATCTCGGAATGAGAGCTTTTGGAGAGGGAGTGGGAATGGGACAGAGACAGAGGCACGTCGGGAATTCTTGACTTTGAGTTTGGGCAAAGTTTAAGTAAATCTGCTTATCTTGTTCGAAACTTTTCGCACTACGTGCCGCCGTCGCGACGCTGGTCGCGGTCGCAGTCGCTGTCTTTTGTTGTGGGGCTATTCCCATATCCCCCCTCCCACCATCTACTACAGACCCCTACTGCTGCGCCAAACCTCCCACCTATTCAAAGTGGAATGAACAGTTGTCATGCTGTTGACGCCTAGGCATTAACCTGGTCAAGTCGTGGATTCCGTATCGCAGGGGTCGCTGTCAATCATCCGAAACGTGCGTGAAACGCTTCTCGTCTCTTGTCCGCTGTTACCAGGGCCCTTCTCCAAGGCCCCATCGAGTGGAAATTAATTGAAATGTTCGCTCCCGGCGCCTAGACTGCACCTGGAATCCTTACTAACATTCGTTAACCCTGAGTGCACGGCGAATTTGCAAGTGTCTAGGATGTGGGGGTGGTGTAATGGTGTAATGTTCTGTTGACATTGCATTAGTGCCAGACAACGAGGGAAATTGCACTGGGAATGGGAATGCCAAAATAGCTTTAGTTTTTTGGGATTGTAAGATCCATTTAAACTTTAATGTGTATACCATATTAATCGAGATTATATGGATTCTAGTATACAACACTCTTAGTAGGAACATGCCCAAGGAACATACCCCTGGAAGTGCTAAGATCTTATTTGAAGGGTTATCCCATCTGTATATGGCTCTTGGCTCTTTCCTCCACTTTCGGTGCTTGTACCCTCTCTGTTGTGATCTGACGGCTATCATTAGAAGTTAAGCTCCAGTTTTAGGTGGAGAATCCAACTCTTTAAGCGCATCTGGCGCTGCCTCCACGCCGGCTCCTTCCACTGCTACTGGAGCTGCGAAGCACAGAAGCTGATCCACATGGCCAAGTGCAAGTGCATGGCCCAATTTATAGTCAAATGCTAATTTCGTTGGCCATGTCCTCGCACAAAGCGTGAATTGCTGTAGTCGCTCCCGATTCCACTGTTGTGTCGGTCGGTGTCGGTGTTACTCCGCGCTGGTTTCGGGCTGGTGGCTGCAATAACTCGTCTCGGTCTCAGGGTCCATGTCCATGTCCATGTCCGTCTACGACTGCAGCTGCCAGATGCCTCGGCTCTGGGCAGAAGCAACTTTGTGGCTCCCGGTAATCCTTGTTGCAGTTGTTGTACGCGTCTCGTTTTTGCCATTAATGCCCATCGCTGCCACAAAGCAAAGGGGCAGGAACGGGAAAAAATGCTATTATCTTTTCAAATTGTCTGCCAGGCAGGAGAGGAACAGCATGAACAGGAGTAGCATGAGCAGGAGCTCCAGGAAATATGGATTAAAACGTTGCCAGTGGCAGGCAGCTAGTGGCGGTGGCGGTGGCGGTGGCGAAGGATCCTTGTGTGGCTGCCGCGTTAACTTGATTTTTTAAGTGCCTCTCCGTCCGCCTAGCCGATTACAGTTCTTCCACGGCTCCGTCTCCGTCGCGGGCTTCCCATTTTTCTCAATTTTTTGCATCGCTTTTCATTTCTGCTCATGCATACAAAATTAGTGCCGGGATAGGCACGGGAATTGTTGCCCGGAGAAGCGTTTATGGCTTACAGCGAGTTAATCGCCCTGTCATCGTCGGTCGTTTGTTGGACTTGCCGCAGTGGCAGTGGCAGCGACAATTGTGTGGCTCAGTGTTCGGAGCACTTGAAGTAAGCGGCTTAGGATGCTGGAATCGCGCTCGGATTCCCAGCGAATCTCCAGACACGAGACTTGAGACTTGTCGATGGAATTGTCGCAAATGAAAATGGTACCATTGTACACCCATGCCCAGCCTTCAGTGGCTGTCCTTAAATATTTGTTCCCTGCAGTCGTAGAGTGCAAGGAAGGGTTCACTACGTTCCTTTATATAAATAAAATAAGCTTCTTGAAGCTTCTTAAAATAATCGACTGCAGCTCGAAACTGTTCAAGAGGAACTTTCTTTGGAGCCAATCAAGACGAATCTGTATATCAATACTATCAATATACATATCTATAAATGATGCACATAGATTCATGATGAAGTTCCCATTAGGAATATTTCCTTTTCCTGCAACTTAAGCACATCTCAATAGCGCCTGTCTAACAGTTGGAATACCCTACTGCGAGCACATACAATATATCGTTCTTCCTTATTTCCTGTTGAATTCTGTTGATTTTTAATCAACTACTTGATGCCTGCCATCACGTTCCACTGAGTGGGTGTGTCGGGGTCATAAAAACTGATTTTAATGCTCTGCCAAACTATTGGGCAGCTCCGCTCCGCTCCCCACTCCCACTACCTCTGCCACTGCCACTGCCACAGCCACCGGCCAACTCTCTTCAGTCTTTGTCTTTTACAACCTTTTGTCAGTCGTTAATTTTTATGTTTATAGCGCAAATTCTCGCCTTGCTGCACACACGCTCACTGAATTTTCAAAAACCGCAAAATGACGCACCAATTGATGGGTAGGATGAGGGGGTGAAGAAGGAAAGGACAGACGGTGGGAGCACTTCGACGTCGTTCAAGGTAGTTAAAACAATAACAATTAGCTGCAAGCAAAGTCGTTGGCCACACACAGAAATTAATTAGCGAACCGAAGCGAGCTCGCTTCGAGGTTAGGTTGAGGCGTAAAAGTGAGGTTAGCTTGGTGCCAAATTGAGGTTAGAATAAGCTGAAACAAAGTAGAAATACGGCGAAATAAAGTCAATTATATATCGAAGAGGACGGAAAATCAGAAGGTCAATGTCTGAGCGAAGGTTACCTTTTTCCAAAAGTGAGCTTAAGTTCCTCCCAGACAAAATGCAATAAGTGATTCCGCAAAAAAAATTAAACTTAAATTATAGATCTGCGTGAACTGCAATGGACAGCAGGAGGAATCTAATCAAAGTAGTGAAAACTTTCGACCGGAAAAATTGCACACTGAAACTTTGTCCGCTTCTCCGGGCAAACTTTTCGCAAACTTGCTCTCTCTTTCCATCTGTAGGATGGGATGGGATGCCCTGCCCAGCCTGTCTCTTTTCCGGGCAGAATAATTGCTGAGCTGGAGCCAAAGCCAAAACTTAAACAAAAACGCAGACGTTAATGAAATTTCGATCAACTTTGGCCAGCTCGACTCCAACAATGAAAGGAGCAAAGGATTCTGCTTCAGGGAGAGGGAAAGCGAAAAATCGAGTGCAATTTTAGCAGACAAATCAAAACAAATTATGATTTATTGAATTTTAATTTAGTGCCAGTGCAGAAAATTTCCCATAAATATTTGAGGAAGCCAAAAACCGAACCAGAATCTGAATCAGAAGTTATGCTCATTGCCGTTCGGGTGAAGTGGCGTGGAGTGTGGAAGTGTGGAAGTTTTTTGGGTGTTTGCAACCCTCAGGGCGGACGGCCGGGCAGTCGACTGGAAGTACAGTTGCCGTTCAGCTTTTTAGCTCTGCGCGTGCCTGCCTCACGCACAATCAGAGACGGCGCGGAGCGAAGCAGCGGGAGCAGGATGGAAGCAGCTGCCAGGATGAGAGACGCGGATGAGATTAGGTCCTGGTGTGGGTTTGCCAAATGTGCGTGTGTGGATTGGTGTATGCAAATTGCTGGCCACATGTCATTTCTGACCATTTCCGCCCGAAGGCCCGCGTTAGCTAAGCCGAAAAACAACAACAATTACAATAGCAACCCCTTGCGAGGGTTGCTTTCCCTTTGCGAACTTTTTTGCAACTTGTTTTTACCTACTGACCTTGAAAAAGGAATTTCCATTTTAACATGCAAATTCAGTGCCTCCGAGCAGCTGAAGAACCAACCCACAAAGCACCCCATGGGGTGGATCGGGATCAGGTTGCCCGTGTCCCCCTACCTCTACCTATATCCACCGCTACCCCTGCTCTGCTCAAGCCTTGGCGAAATTGTGCAAAAATTTCATTATATCAAAACGGGGAAAAACAACAAAGAAAGAGAGCCAGAGAGATTCGCTCGCTTATCGCCGAGTCGAGTCGCTTATCGCGCCACATGGAGCAGATCCATTAGTCAATCATCTGTCTGTAAATATGTGCAAACCCCGTACCTATTACCGATTTGATTGCCCGGCTAATCGAGCAATCCCTGAGGTAATTTGCCTCCTATGCATGCACAAATTGCTCGGGGAGCTATCGATTTCACTTGAAATCTTCCCTCAAGTCAACTCTTCCTTATGCAAATCGCTCTACTAGGCACAATCTGCTGTTGTTTGCATCAGGTATATTGGGCTGGATGGGAACCTCAAGGGAGGGATGGCGACAGGGATGGGATGGGTTCTCGAGTAAAATATATAATGAAGTTCAAATAGAGAATTACCGACTCCATTGGCCTTTATGGATATATGTAGTACTATTTCCACAATTTCCTGAATTTAAACATCAACCTAACATGTAGCATACGTTCCCAACTCTTCGTTTTCTGAACTTTGGCTGAAACGTATTCATCGATGAAGATTCCCTTGCAATAATTTTAAATATTTTCATTATTTCCAAATATTTGTTAATGAAAAACGGCGGATAATATGGCTTTATGCTTGGCCTGTCTGCGTTCTCACTGGGAACGTGGCCCAAACAATGGCTGGAGAAGACTTTTCATTAAAATTTCACATGCTAAAGGAGTGTGCCGGGGGAGAGGTGCGAGAAGACTACAAGCGAGTGCGGCAGAGGAAGGAGACGGCAAGGATTATTTATGGGGAGCCGGAAGCTGTCGGCGCAGCTGCCTTTCAGTGGCTGCAAATGGCATTGCAATAAAACGAAATTAAATTGCTATTTTGCATACATATTATGTGTGTCCCGCATGTCCAGGACACACTCGAACACATCCCGCACGCAGATGGGCTTCATATTCATATCCATATTCATACTCATATTGTCTGGCAGCCGAATCCTTTGACAACATCTGGCCCCTGAAAATAGTTTGCAGCCTCCGTTCAACCTCCGACAACCTCAACCCTTTGTAATTGCTCGACGCGTTATTAAAATGCATAAATTAATAGAAATTTTGGGGGTAAAGACACCTTTTTATGGCGTCGACTCGACCTGCACCATGTGGGGATTGCTCCGGAAACGGTTTCCGAGCCACGTAATTTGTGATGGCTTATGGCATAAACAATTACGTTTAGAGAAAGTAAGATCCTGGCCAAATGCACCACAAATGACCACAATTATGGAACCCTCCTTTCGAGTCGACGGTCCGCCAGCATCTATCCGCAAATCAGGGCAATTAATATTAAGTGGATTATTATTTAATGACCATTGCACGCACTCGGAGACAATGCCCCGCCCTGGACCACCACCAGAACCCACCATCCAGCTCAATCTCATTCGGTCCCAACTGTTATGATCCCAAATGGAGTTTTAGTTCCTCTTATGGCTGTCATATTCTAATTACATCAGAGCACGCAGTTATTACACGGATTCGGGCTGCGATTTGATGACTCCTGACCTCCCCGGCCCACCTCCTCGAGTAGTTATTGCGGCAAATGAACGGCATTAAATGGCAAATTGACGTTCATTTCACGTGCTAGTGGACCATATCGGGATGTGATATGGCAGACAAAGTCCTCATTGAATGGGCGTCGCTAATTGATAAATTGCCCTGATGCGTGGCTCGACTCCATACGGCAAATGGAATGAGCTCCAATATGTACATATGTATGTATGTCCCCGAAAGTACGAGTATTTTCACAACAGCAGAGGAGGCAGGAGATAAGGAAACTGCGATGCAGATTCAGGCACGGAGAACCCGGAGAACTCTGGCACCAGCCTTACGTAACATGGTGACACTCTATCATAATCATCGTCATCAGCGAGGTCGTCACCAGAGGCTGGTCCCTTTCCGGCTTAGTCAGCAGTCCGGCAATATGGCGGCCCTGCCCCTGCACTGGAGTTCACCCGACCAGGCCCAGCCGTGTGCAGTAGAAAATGATAAGCTGGAAAGAGAGAGAGGGAGAGAATTTTCCTCCAAACATGACGTGGAATCCCGCAAACAATGAAAAGAAACGTGGCACCCTCCTATCTGTCACTGATAAGATAGTCAAGCTCCTTTAAGCTTCTGTGATTCTTCGAGAGATTACTTTCTGGTCTCTATGATTTTCCACTGGCTGTTATCGATTAAAGTTGTCAGATTCCATATTCCAGTCATCATACCGAACCCAATGATCATTGGCTTTTTGAGGACAGCCGTTCTTTAAAAATACTACTCTCCTGACGGTTCATGCGGTTCATTCTAAGACATCTGTACAGTAGAACAAATTCTACCGATCTTTGCCCACTCCATAGTGTTTCTCAATTATATGATCCATTGAATTATTATATGCATTGTTCGGCGCTCTTTACGAGTACAAAGAACATACAAAGTAGTTCCTCCATTGTTCGGGGTACACACAAAGAGGTATCCAAAGTACAACCCCGGCTGTGTTGCTATCAGCAATCGGGGGAAAACAAACCCCCAAGAGGCAGCTGTCAGAGCGAAGATCCGAGATCCGAGACGCCCACCAATAGTCGCAACCAGACCAAATTTTATCAGTACGCAGAATGCTGACTTAGCGACCGAATAATCTGTTTTCCAAGTTGATATTGTATTTTGTGTTGTGTTTATTTGTTCACTCGGTAATATACATATATGTTAAAGATACATTTGGGCGAACTTCGCTAACTTATTTATGATAACATTATCACAATCATGGTGCGAGTTTGAATGGAGGAAAACCAAGGCGAACCATGGGCCCCGGACGAGGCCAGTGTAAATAATTAGAATGGCTACTTCTGATAATGCTGTTGTTTCTGCTGCTGCTGTGCACTGCGATTTATTGCGGATTGAACGGGGGAAACAAATCAATTTAAAGGTGATCGAAAGGCAACGCAGTGCGGAATTTAGTAGGGAAGATGAGTGTAGATTGTGTGGAGCGGGAACGCCTCTTACTGCTTCTGCAGATACTCGTCGAACAGGTAGATGGACAGGGATGGGTCCGGCACCTTCATCAGCTTGGCGAGATCATTGGCGTAGCCGGAAAGCTTGCGCACGGAATCGGCCTGCTTGCCCAGGTACTCCTCCTCCATGTAGTGAGCCATCTCGGGGTCGCGCTCGGTGGCGTGGATGGCACGGGTGTGGATGTGGGTGGCGCCGGTGGCCAGCTGCTTCTCGTTGTCGAGGGCCAGGGCCAGGGAGTGCAGCTCGTCGACCTCCAGAGTGGGACGCTGGGTGCTGACGGAGGCGGCCGACTCGTGACGGGTGTTGAAGTCCACGATACCACCGCGCTTGGTGATCTGCTTGATCAGGGCAATGCTGTCGTCGAAGGAGCGGTCCGAGAGTCCCTGGTACAGCTTTTGGAAGCCGGGACGGTTCTTCTGATACGAGTTGAAGTGGGTGGCCAGGAGCAGGTACTCGTAGGACTTGGTCAACTGGGAGTTGATGTAGGCCTGGACCTCGGGCTCGACGTGCTCGATGCCGGCGAAGCGGGCATTACAAATCGAGTTGCCTGCGTCGGAAGAGGGGGGAAGGAAATAAAAAGTTATATAAAGATTTGTCTCATTGAGGAAGTGTCAGGAGAGACAGGGGGTGTAAGGTTAAGCTTACTTTCGCCTGTGAAAAAGCCCGTGAGCGCTTGTTTATTTGCATAAAATTCAAAGGCAAGAGAAACAACACACAATCATATCAGTTAGGTTCTCTTCACATGCACTCTCTTTTTCACTCGCTCTTTTGTTACTCACCAGAGAAGGTCGACGAAGAGCAGGCGGTAACCACGCTGTTGTGGCAATACTCTTCCTCTGCCTGGGACAGTGCGCCGAGGCTGGCAATCAAAGCGAATGCAACGAGCAGTTTCATCTTTGTTAAATTACTAAAAGCAGAAAATTGGTGGGCTTATAGGATCAGTTTCACAATATCACAGATTAAAAATCTAAATCGGATAGAAAAGTCTCAGGCGAATGTGTTTTGTCTCGTTCGAAATTCCGTTTTTGCGTCGTAATTTCTTGAATTTTCCATGCACCTCTCTCTCTCGCTCTTTTACAACAAAACCACCACCACTGTCACCAGCAATAACTGCTTCGCTTCGAATTTCGATTTTAGAGCAAGTTTAAGTTGAGGATCTCCTCGACAGACCCACGGAACTCACACTAACTAAACTAATTGACTAAACTCACTTTAGATTGTCGCAATGAATTCAAATTCGATTTTCAGCTGCTTTGTGGGTTCTTTATGTGCTGCTTGGTGGAACTCAAATCGGGAACTGCTGTTTATAGCGTCGCGTTTGCCTCGTTTCTATGCGGTCGATACTGCTGCTGAGAGCGTGCGCCAGTGTGCGTGAGTCTGTATGGGTATTTGTTGTTTTGCACTCGTCGTTGTCCAAGTCGCCTCTCTTCACGTTCGGATTTTCGTTGTCAGTCAAATACGGTTCAGGCAATATGGCCGCTCCGCTGTGGTTGCTGTTGTTTTTTCATGTGACTCATGTGTTCTCTCGCACTGGAGCGTTAGTCAGGGTTGTCAGCGTGTGCAAACTTGGTGGTTTCAAGTGGCGTAGATCTTTATCAACTAGTAGGGACGGACTTGAGCCAATTTTGAAAATATCAGAAAGATCTCCACGTTATATGGAGAAACCAAGAATTTATGTAACATATAGGATGTGTATAATTATCTTTGGCAAATTCTTGGATTGGCAGCTGTCACTTGCTGCCGCGTTGCCCTAGCTGATAATGATCGAAGTATTGATTGATCCCGCGACAAGTCGTAGGAATTATATTGTCAGTCAGTATCGATACGCGAGAAATCCATGCGCCTGGCAACCCATGACGTGTTCTTCTCGCACACAACCAAAACAAAAACAAAGAACAGCTGACGCTGAATCAAGAGCGGCCATTTGACGCCATATTGCATTTGTCGGTCCAGAGAAGAAATTTTCACATTGAGGACGTGTGTATTAAATTAAGTGCCCGAATTATCTAGAATTTTCAATTATCAGTGTATTACAAATAGCCGCCTCAACAAAGCAGCGACGACATGTTGAATAGATAAGAGTGCACACTCTCCCACACACACACACACACACACACACACACGCAAAAGGCGAGCGAGAAAGAGCGTCGGTCGGAGCGCTTAAAAGTGTTTTGTACGCCACAGGCATTCACAGTTCGCATTCACGTTTCCAATAACGAACAAAGCATAAGCATTACCGCAGCAAAATCGTCGCCGAGCAGATTATTCTGTCAAGTCAAGAAGGTACTGAAAGTAAAGCCCCATTTAGTCAAAAACCGAGCAAGCGTCGCCTTCTATGCCAGTGTGTGTAAAGGCACTTTGACGGACAGCAGCCGGACCCAAATAATCAGTTTCAGATTCCGATAAAGTCTAGTGTGGGTGCGCCTATTTAACATTGGCAACCTCCTCGAGACGCTTCATTCTCATTCTCGTGCATCTACCACATACAACGTTTACTCAACGTGACAATTTGTTCTGTGATTTCGTGTAAAGACTTTCCTGAACCCAAAACCGAAGAACAAAGATGGTGAAATTAATTGCAAGCCTTCTGGTGCTGGCCGTGGTGGCCCAACAGGCGTACGGAGACTTTAAATGTGAGTATTTTGTGTTTGTTTAAACAAAAGCAAGGGAAAACGGTGGAAAAACAATAAAATTCGACGCAATAACACCAAAAGGCCTCGCCAAGAGAGCGGGAGAGCATGCGCGCTAAGAGAGTCGCTCTTTAGTTGTGCTCTTTGTGCTCGCTCTTAAGCCCAGCAAAACGAGTAATTTCACAAGTTTGTTATTTGTTATGAAAATTAATTCAGCCAAATGCTTCCGTTTCGTTTTTGGAGAAATGGAAACCAGTTTGTGGATTTGATCATTATTTTAAAATCAATTTCCATATTACGCGAGTTTTGCTTTCATTTCACCGAGTAACGGGTCAAGCCCAGCTGTATTTTGCACACGGCCGCTGTCGCCAGCTTAGAGCTGTGCGAGGGAGATAGCAAACTTTTGCACACGGCTCCACATCAAAACAAATGCCGTTGCTATGGCGGCGAGTGTTGCGCACGTTACCAACCTACAGCAACGCCAAAGAGAGGGTATTGCCTCTGAGAGCGCGAGAACTGCCCACTGCAGTTTGCACACGTTCTCCTTGTTCTAGAAAGGTTTATGCAATACCAATACCAATCCACCTCCCCCTTAGCCTTAAGCAAGAAAGATAGCAAGAGTTTCGCGCCAGTGCAAAGGAACGAAGGGAAAAAGCTAAAGCAGAATAATGACCATGGTCAAGATCAAATAGTGAAGAACGATGAGTACAGTGGCGAGTGCAAAGGTCTTTAGTGAATTAAGCATAACAAATGTTAGCCGATGACGATACCTGACCGAATTCTTTTCTTTCACAGGCTCGCTGGAGGTTCCCGAGATCCCCAAGGGCTGGATGGACTTGAAGGACGGCTGCCTCAACGGAATGCGCCACCAGATCCAGGAGGAGATCAACGCTTCCTACCAGTACCTGGCCATGGCCGCCTACTTCGCCCGCGACACCGTCAACCGCCAAGGCTTCGCTGAGAACTTCTTCAAGGCCGCCAAGGAGGAGCGCGAGCATGGCTCCAAGCTGGTTGAGTACCTCTCCATGCGTGGCCAGCTCACCGACAGCGTCAGCAACCTCATCACCGTGCCGGTTAGTATCAGATAATAGGGTATCTGCGGGGTGGTTCCGAAACTTATGTATCACATCCCTTATCCAGACCGTAGCCAAACAGGAGTGGAAGGATGGTGCCGCCGCCCTTGAGGATGCTCTCGAGCTGGAGACCAAGGTCACCCGCTCCATCCGCAAGTTGATCCAGACCTGCGAGGGCAAGCCCTACAACCATTACCACCTGGTGGACTACCTCACCGGCGTGTACCTGGAGGAACAGCTCCACGGACAGCGCGAGCTGGCCGGCAAGCTGGTTACCCTCAAGAAGATGATGTCCACCCACGGCGAACTCGGAGAGTTCCTGTTCGACAAGAGCTTGTAAAATGGTTCTCTCGTTCCCGTTCTGGACCACCCACACCACCGCCACCGTGGAGGAGGTGTCCGGTCACTCTTCAAACTTATCAGCCAGCAAATCGACTCCATCTAGTGTTCTGTTATCTATTTCGTTATCACCCGAGCTGAGACCCTTCCCAGAGTGTCCGCTATTAAATCACAAATTAAAGCTTCAGCTTTCATTCTCTTTGATTGGCACTAAATTCTCCCAATAAATTACCCGTTTCCTTCTGGCTCACCTCGGATCCACGGGGCACAGCAAAAACCTTAGAGTTCTGTTCTTATCAATCCACTCCTCAAGCTATCTAGTGCGAGAGCGGAGAGTATTATCAGTTCTATGAGTGGTCATTTACGCTATGGCCTATCGCTATTGGGAAGGGTCCAAAGCTCTGGTAGGGAGTTCAGCATTATGCAAGCGCCGAGATTCGCCTAGATATAAGTGACACGCGCAGGGAGGGATCATTTTATATAAGCCATCATGCAAAACTCATACGGTACATTTAATAAATATCTCTATATTTTTCTGTCAATTAGACCAGCAAGCTATAATAAAATAAACAATACACAAGATTTCGAGTTTCTTTTTTAATGGTGGTCATATTGGGTATAAATCAGCGGTTGACCTGACCCCATCTCGTAGGCATACGAAAATGTTCTGCTGCAAGCAAGTTTCATAGCACAAAGGTCGGCCGCTGTTCAGCCCAGATATAGCATAACAGGGCCAGATCCCATGATCATGGGAATGGGAACATTCAAATCGAAGGCGGAAGGCAAGTCGAATCGTACCTATTTTCCCATCAGCCAGGTTTGACAGTTGCAAAGCAGTATTGAAATGAAGTTCCATCCACAGATACTTGTGGATCACATTGCCACCAGCTACATAGCTGCTTCCTAACAATAAAGCTTTCTATGAAAACATACGATTTACCCTTTTATGTCCCCTGACAATGCACGTGATGAGCCGTGTCTGGGATCACGTCCCGCCTGTCCATCAGGGGCTGGCCAATGTCTAATGGTCTGCTAGCATCGCAAATTCCGTTTGATAAACGTCTCGGTCTTCCACTCCTTCCACAATATTGACCCTTTCATGTACTCCTCCATCCCCATCTCCCATCTGGCTTAATCTGATTTGAAAACACAAAAAGCCAACCATAAAGAGCTGAGATGGAGATGGACATGAACAGGGGCAAGTACAAGGAATAATTCATAAGTCACTTGTAAAAATGTCGTCCCTGGCCTCAGTCCACCCCAATTCTGTTTCTCTCCAGCTCTATCCTGGGTCGAGGGGCTGCGCCCGGGGCTAATGTGTGTTCGACTTCACCCTTTCGATGCCGCTGTCGATTCCCGTGATTGACAGGACATGGCATGCATTGAATTATGATAAATTGTGGCAACTGTCAAAAGGCGGTGATGATGGTTCCCTGTATGTCCTATTCGGGATGGCTAGCAGGCGAGCGTGACCATAGTGGATGCTCTGCTGGGTCGTATTTTAAACAATTTTATAAGCTAATATTTGAACAGATGTCCTGACCCGAATCGGGTTTAAAATTGCATCAATCCGACAATGGGCCGCAAATTTTTTGATAAGCGGCGCAAATATTAAGCGCAATTCGTTTGATTGACCAGAACTGTGGGAAGACGGAGGAGGATGGGAGTGAGGGTAGAGCTTGTCCGGCATACAAATGGACCATGACCACTAGGCCACTATCAATCTTGGCTAACGGATGGAAACTTTTGTTCATGGCTCTGGGCCGATTGGCCGATGATTTTTATTGCATTTTTTGCGTATGTTTTCATAAGGGATGGGGTTGGAGGAGGGAACGAGCCAATTTTGCTGTGAAATATTCCGGTCAGAGACGTGCGAGTGATTTATCCTGAACTGAATCCGAATATCATTCTGATAAAAGTTCCTCCACGCTTATCTCGCTGACATTTGTTCCCTGCTAGTTGACAAATTTGAAAAGGCCGACAGGCAATCGCCAGGACAATGGGCGTTCCATGAGATGTGGCATGGAAATGGGAAATGGAAAATGAATGCAGTCGGAGTTCCCTTTCCCAATTCTCTGTCGGAAGTCTGTCTGTGTTAGGATCCTGAACCACAGCGAACGGCACCGAACCGGTTCTGGCTTGAAGTGGTAGTCGCGAGTGCCGCAGGACATTCGCCGCCTGCCGCCGAGATATGATTTATGTCCGGGCAGTTCCTTTGTCTCGCACTCGTCTGCTCTGCTCTGCACTTTCTCTGCTTTCTCCGGTCTCCTGTTTACCGTTCTCACCATAAATCTTTGGCCGACCATCGAGGAGTGACAGGCGTAGCCCCCGGCTAAACCTACCGAACCGGTTGGTAGAAAAGGAGAAAGAGCCCGAAAGAGTCCAGAGGGATCAAGTACCTCCGATCGAAGTAAGAAATTTCTGCTCAAACAATAATTCAAGATACAACCGTAAACTAAAAACCAATCTTTTTCCTACTTTTGGTATGAAGATAAGTTAAGTGAATCTATCTAATCCTTTTATCGTATATTTCCTAAAGATCTGCTCTAGCTTTAACACCTTGGTTATAAGAAAAGAAAGTTGAAATATTGATGGGAAGATTTATGCTTTAGAACATTTTTGTCTTTCCTGTGCTCCTTGCACTTCCATTTTTCGCCAGCTACCCATTCACTTTCCCCCGCTCTCGCTCTCAATGAAGTTGTTCTCCAGTTAGGGATGCATCACGCAAATGATTAAAATTCAACAAACATCGAGCAGGACCAGGAAGGACTACGGATTGGCATTGTCGCACTGGCATTCCAGGCTCTCGACTCCAGCTACAGCTCCAGCTCAAAGCGTTATTGAAATGTCTTAGCAGCTGTCCAAACATGTCCCGTCCGTCCTCCAGTCCTCAGAGGTCCATGTTAAACCAAGTAGAGAGGAGGAGGAGCGAGTCAGGGATTTTGCTGATTTAGCATATTGACTCCTTGGCTGGTTCCCTGGCTCCCTGCCTGGTTCCTTGGCTCCCTGGCTGGCAAGGAGAAACTTATACAAGATTTATGTGGTCGACGCACGCCAGGCGACAGCCGAGATAAAAAGGATTCGTATAACTCACGCCCAGCCAGGACATCGAGGCAGTGGCTAGGGCAGGGGAGGCACAGGAACAGGAGCGGGTAGTGCAATAAATTGGATTTGCATATTAGCACACTGCCAGTGGACAACTGAGAGGGGGATGCGATGCTCAGGAGATGTCTGCACCCTTGGCCGCTCGGGAAATTCCGGGCGAGGACGGGGTGACCACTGACCTCCCATTTTGGCCGGGGGCGGCCATTAGGCAGAGGATCTTAAGTACGAAATCTTGCTTAAATTGGAAATAAATCATTAAAAATATGTCCGTGTGTGGGGAAAGCATCCTTTGAGCCTGAGCTGTTTGCTGAAAGGGTTTGCAACAATTTCCAGAATCTGTGGCATTCACATGTGGGGACGGATGTGCGATGGGGTGCCTGTAATTCCCTTTGATTTATAAAGATAACGACGCTGTGTCGTGTTTAATTTGAATGGTATAAAACAGCCTCCCCACTCTTTGGTATTTCCATAAATCCCGGGCGCAGTATCAAGTCCGAGTGGTCAGGCAAATATGACTTATGTGGCATGCGGCAAACTTTTCTAATTATGCATACCCAGACATATTACTTTCGACATAGTTCTTTGTCTTTCTTGTGTTTTATCTTGGGGTTTCGGAGGTGGGTGACATTTTTTAAGTGACCGTTTTCATTGACACAAGAGAGCAGCGAAAGTTTCGGCCACAAACTTTGCCGGGACATGAGACATGAGACGGAGATAAGGATAAAGCCCTGTCCTGTCCGGGGCGGCACTTTTGCTTTCCTCTGTTGTGTTTATTGCCGGTCCGTACCACTCTCCTTTCGTACAGTTCAATGGCCACAAGTATCAACTATGAATTTCCCCAGAGGGTCATTCCGTGGCGAACTTATGGACCCAGCTTAGGACCCGTTCCATTCACAGGTTCAGCTGCAGGTTAAGGTCCGGGACGAGGTCCCGCACTGTAAAGCGCCAGTCGGGAGGCCAGTCAAATAAAAAGCTGATTTGCATGCTCCTTTGCAGCTCCTGCGTCCGGACAGGGGGCATTAAAACTGAAGAGCACCGTCAGCATCGGGAGCAGGAAAATGAGGACAGGAGGAAGTATCCTCGACGTGTGAGGTTAAATAGATTTCATGTTTGCCCCCGCTGGTAGATGGTGCACATGGATGGGGATGAGGTCTTGTCTGTCTGCCTGTCGCACAGTTATGCCGCAGACATGGCTTGCTTTTGATTTAAGCGCATTGTTTGCGTTAAATATTTGCCATGCCGGCCACGCAGACAACTGCAGACGAGCCACGTTCCGCTTTCCACGTTCCGAGCTGGAGCCGGAGCCGGAGCCAGGACACAGCTGCGGCCAAGAGCTGCAAAGGCAAGTGGAACTCGACTCCCACTCTGCCGTACAGCTGGCAGCGTGACACGAGGAACCCTTTGGGGTCGAGAAAAAGGACTACGAGTATACCTGAAATAGTTTTCCAAATCTAAATAAATAGGTATGACTAGGACCTCAAAACAGACAGTCTTCTTTTCAATTTAATTGGAAAATCTGTGAAGAGCCGGACCAATCATTCCGTGGTTATATTCGTTAATCTCGTGCGAAGTTCTTTAAGCACGAGCTCATCTCTATGGTCTCTCGGCTAAGAAGCGAGCAATCCTCGCGTCTTGTTTGATTTCCGCTCCTTGACTGGCTGGGCACACAACCTTCGGCATCCTGGTTTCTTTGGCGCCTTCCCCCTGCCGCCAGCCGCCAGCCGCCTTCCGCCGTTCGCTCCTGCGGCCAAACAGCTTAAACTTCACACGCAGACACGTCTGCAGTCAAGTGGGACCAAAGGATGGGATGGGAGTGGGGGTCTGATTTGGGGTGGGGTCGGTGTCATGGAGGAGTTCCCATGAAGTGCATTAGTTGCAATTGAATTTGTACATTGTGCAGTCGCCGTGGCTTCGCTGGCGGGGGGAGTCCTTTCAAGTGCAATTTTGTTGTGAAATTGGATTCCATATTGTTAGCTGTCCTCGTGGTGGAACACAGCTGTGGTTTCCAGCACAGCCACTCCTTCTATGAGGGGTAAAAGTTAATTAGAAAGCCAGTCAGGTGCTTGGGAGCTGCTTGAGAGACGCTAATTGAACGGCCGCAGCTGGCACCTCTGGCCGGACTTGAGCCGCGATTATCGGATAAGGAAATCAACTCGAACCCATCCCATCCCATTCCATCCCATCCAATGCCATCCCCTGAGGGGCCAACAGCCAATTGGCAGTGAGTGATTCAGGCCCCACGGGCCTGCTTATCGAATGGCATCCATCAACTGTAGTTCACCCCTTTCACTGAAAGGGCCACACAATCCCACAATCCCACAACACATTGAAAGTAGTTCGGATTAGGTTCTTGATGGTTATAAGCGACAATGGTCGCACTTTATTGAAAGATTCTTTGTGTTCTGTTCTTCGAGAGTCTGTCTGCTCGGTCTGCTCGGATCCAGCTTGACCGCTTATACAAAATATACTCGTATATATATATATTTACTCGTAGATATATGTATAGATTTAGAAGTTTAATCGATTCGTAAGGTAGTACATAGTAAATGTTACATATTCCATATATTATTTGTATAGGTAGTATTATTAGTGTGTATTTTTAATAGAGACAAGTACGCATATCATGGATGATTTACGAGTATGTATGTATGAATGTGTTAAGTGCTAAAGGGGGATACGATATATGTTTTTGTTTTGTTTTTTTTTTGTTTTTATATGTGTGTGTATAGAATATTCTCTTCTTTTTTTGTATTATATGTTTTTTTTTTGTTGATGAATTTGTGATTCAATGATTCAATGCCAATGATTAGTGTGAATGATTGGTGTAAATGATGAGAGTGGATGATGAGTGTTCAAGTGTGTGTATGTGTCTGTTTTTTAGCTTAGAGAGACGCTGTGGCAGGGGTTATTGTATCTTTTAGCGGAATTCGATATTCGATATACGAAGCTTCTACAGAGTTGCATTCTCATATATGTTTTTGGGCATTTGGGTTTTTTCCTCTGAAGCAAAGTCGGGTGGAAACTATAGATCGAACAGCTTCCTTTTTTTCGTTAAAAGATCCTCTCACAATATAAAAACAATTTGTACTTTCGAAAAGGGGGGAGGGGCGCTTACTGCTACTGCATAATGCATACTGCTGCTATCTCTTTTGCTCTCGCTGCTTCTCCATTTGATTCGCTAGGGTTTTGCATAGGGTTCTCTCTTCGTCTCTTTCTTCTCTTTCGCTTTGTCTTTGTCTTTGTCTTGCTTTGTTACATAAGTGTAGGATGCAGGAGTGCTGAGGTTCATGTTTTTGTATCTTTCAATGTTGCTTTGTAATTTATCTTCGCTCTCAATCGTTTTCTCTATCGCTCTCTCTTTTGTATATTTGCTTTAGTTTTAACAAGGAAATCAAAGGATGTTCTTTTTCGCTTAGTAGGAAATACCATAAATATTACTCGTAATTACTTTCAACGCAAAACCCAAAATGGAGGAGTGCCGCACAAGACGGGGCCAGAAGGTAGGATGTATCTGTCTTTTCCCTGGCCTCTTTTTGGGTCCTGTCCAGGCCCCGTCCAGTGCAGTTCACATTTGTCTATTTAGCAAGTATTTTACTTATTTTTGGTTACTTTTCGTTTTATATGTAATGGTTTCTTTTTTTTTGTTTTGTTTTGTTTTGTTAAGTTTATAATGTTTTTGTGTTTTTTTTTGTATTTTGTTTTTGTTCAGGTCCAAAATCAAATTTGACTAATTCAAGGAATTAAAGTTTCATTGCATCTAAATTAGGTAGAGTGTACTTTGTTTTATATTATTATCTTATTATTTGCATAAATTTCCTTTTCAATAATAGAAACGAAACAAAAAACTTAAACAAAATTCCACTATGGCTGCCCTTCCGCTTCCGCTTTCCGCACTTTCTTCTCTTCTCTTCTACTCCACTCTCTTCTATATTCTTTCGCCATCTAACTTCCGTTTCCGTGCAGTGAGTGAGAAAGAGACAGAATACTAGTTTAACTAAACAAAAGAAAAATTAAACACAAAGTTCACGGCACGACTGTGCCAGTGCCCGTGCCCCCGCATCCTGCCTGTGGTACTGGCCGAGGGATGGGGATGGGGGATCCGCGGGTTGGGGCAGGGCAAGGTCCACGCCTTTACCTGAGCAGCAGAAATTCTTCTATGTGAGTAGGCGCGACCATACCCTGGACCCTTCTCTGGATCCCCAAAACCATTCATCGAGTCCTCCCGACAGGATATGGGAGACACGGTTCTTTTTGTTAAACGTGTGTATGTGTGTGGGTGTGTGTGTGTGTGTGTGTGTGTCGGTGTGAGTATGAGTATGAGTGTGTCAATGTGAGTGAGTGTGTGTGTGTGTGTTGGTGTGAGGGTCTATGAAATACTTATAACGAAACATACAAGGTTCAATAATGACGACGCTTCTCAAATAGAGTATTAAATAGTACAATGAAAACTTCATATACAATATATGCCATATATAATAGATATTCGATACTCGATACACGATATACGATATACGATACTCGTAGTGTGTAATAATGCAATAATACGTTTAAAAGATACACATAGATGTATACATATACAATATACTATACATAAATATGTACTCATGTACATACGTATAGTACTCCTCTTTCTGCTTTTGGATCTGAGCTTGGGTTCGATTCTAGGAGTTCGTAGGGCTTTTTGTGGGAATGGCAGCTTTGATATTTGGCAGCGTTTCTTGGTCTATATGTGTATATATGTATATGTGTGTATACATATATTTTCGGGGCAGTACTCTATTCCCAGATATCGTATAATATTTTAGTTGGGAAACGTTAAAAGTTTTGCGTTACTTGACTTTTTTTCATATTTCAATTTTAGTTTTTGTTGAGATTGCATGCATTTTGATGTATGTATGTATTTATTTAGGTATTACTTGGTATTTGTTGCTTTTGTATAATAAATTGCTCTTGAATTTTACTATTAAAATTTCTCATAACTCGCCATTAAAAAATGCTCGTCCTTTTTTTGTATTTTTCGTTTTTTGTGTTTTTTTTTTGTGGAGTGTATAAATGATCTTTATAATATTTTCGTTAGTTTGGGTTTTTTTTTCTTCATTTAACATTTAGTATATGTATATTTGTAAGAATTAAACTAGAAAAATTCTAATCTGAGGTAATTATTCCATTAATTTGTATTCGTGTGTGTGTGTGGTGTGTGTTAGAGAGAGTGAGTATATCATATGACGCCCCCTCTGTCGAACGCCGAAGAGGGGGGATTGTTGGGAAGCGTGCTTAGCCTAGAGCTTACAGATCTACTTACATGTACATACGTACGCCGGGGGGTCCTTACGGGACCCGAAGCGATCTAGTTAGCGAATGATTAGCTTGGTTTACCTCGAAGCAGCCACAAAGTTGATTCTGGTTTGTTAATTTTGATCTGCTCTGCGAGCAACTTAGTTAGGGTTAAAGTTTAAAGGGTTTATCTTAGGGAAATCTTCTTGAATCTTCTCGAATGCTGGGTTGTGTAAATTTTGTCACAGTTATGAGTTTTCTTAGTGCATGATTGTTTCTTAGCAGCTGTGATGCAGACTCGGTTACAGTGTGGGTGTGAACTAAACCTAGATTAAGCTTACCGCAGTACAATATCCAAAATAGATCGATCGATCGATGCGATGCGATACGATTCCTATGCAAATTTTACAAATTTCAAGCCAAAAATATACCACATATCATTTCATTCTTTGATTTCAGATCATTTCAATTTCAAATTCAAATTCATTTCTCATGCTGTCACAGTTGGTGTTTCTGAATCCGAATCCGAATCCCTATTCGAATCTAAAATACACGTACAATATATAATCTCTTAATTCTCTTTCGAACTTAAGTGCTAAGCCAATGCTCACAGATGTCGAGTCTTCCTTTGCTTTGCTCTGCTTCTCCATCAATTTCAATTTCAAATTCAATTTTAATTTTAGCAATTACCAATTAAATATCACATGTCGGGGAGCTCTTTTCAAGGAAATCAAGTGTGGACAGTGGATCCAAAACGCAAACGAAAGTGCTTATCTGTGTTTTCTTATGCAAAATGATTGTTTCCTGATGTCAACCTAAGTGTAATGCCAATTCTTATCAACTACTTTTGTGGCTGTCTTTTGGGAGGAGGGTTCGTTTGAATCGAGTTATTCGCTTAGCCTAAATGAGTGCAAATGAGTGTGGGAACGGGTTCACTCGATTCGAATCGATATCAATGTTTGTTTGGTGTTTTCTCTTACGCGTGACTTAAGTCTAGTATGGAATGCGATGATAAGTATGCTAGGGTCCTCAGACTGTGGCAGTGTGTGTGTGTGTGAGAGTTGTGTGTGTGTGTTGGTCTGATGTTTGATGACTGATAACTGATTACTGATGACTGACATGACATGACGTGACATGAAGTGATTGCCCATTTGAATGCTGTACAATAATTAAAAATACGTATTCAAATTTACACTGAAAGTTCCTTGTTCTCTCCTCTCCTCTTCTATATCATCATTCCTTTCTCTTTCCCTATCGATTTATGTTTTTTTTTGTTTTGCATCTGAGGTATTATCGGGTGCTAAAGAGCCACACTCCGCGCTACAAACGTTTCAACAATGAGGTAGAATGTTTTGTTTGCTTTTGTTGCTTCGTAGTTAGTCTCTTTTTTTGCTGGAAGTCCTTGAATTCTTGATTAGTTCAAATACCTGAATTGCTTGGATGTTCTATATAGTACTTATTACTTCGTTTTCCTTTCGTTTACTCCTATTACAGATCACAACACCAACTGTCTCTCGCTCTCTATCGTGGAGTGGAGGACAGACAGTTGGCATTCTATACGTTATGGAGATTATACTTCAGATTTCAGTCAGTCAGTCTTTGGCAATGCATCTCTGGATACTCGATTTCGATTTCAATTTCGATTTCGATTCGGATTGCACATCACAATTCTTTATCGACACACACACGCACAGGATCAGTATAGTTTTGCTGTCTTGTGGGCCATCAGTCCTACAGTTATTCCTATTGCTATTGCTATCGTTGTGTAACTTAAGACTACGCTATCGCTAGATGCTAGACTACGTAATATATGATCCTACAAAGAACAAAACACAACATCGAGGGTTAAAACGAACGGGCACTGTTAAAACCTAAGTACAACACATAGACACGACTTGGACTTGAGACTGACTCGTAGACTTAGGGACTTATAGCGAAATAAATGGCAACGATTGTTCGACAATTCATACTTCGACAGCACGAGTGCACTTCAAATAAGATATAAGTTCATGTACGTGTACGTGTACGGCACGTGTACGGTACGGGGTAGCCTAATGCTACCATAAGTTATCCTTCTAACTGCTAAATCAAATACATAACTCTTTAGAGAGGGACTGAGGAATATGGGGAATGGGGCGAGTTCGGGCTTCCGCGGCTGGGGGATGCCTGTGTGGGGCCTTCGCTCGTATTGCTTGCTCAACACTCCAGTTTGCTTCCGCAGTTTGTTGCCGCCGTGAAGCCTATGCTAATTATATGGTACTCGTATCATGGGCTAGCCTTGCTCCGATGATGGCCCGATCAACCGACTGTTGGTCCACTTAACCAGCGGTTTTTGCGTGTTCCATATCGGTTCTGCTCGCTACCTGCTTATGCTACATACTCTAAGGATAATTCCAATACAATATCAATACAATACCAATGCAATGTAATATGCTCAAAATGTAAACCAAATTCGTTTCTAGCAAAACCTGTGGCGCCTACGAAGTGCAAGTGCCAAACTTAAATAAATTGGGTTCGATTGTATGTATCTTCTCGACCCGCTGCCAATCGAGCGGATGTACATACATAAGACTTAAATGCTAAACAAGTGCAGCCCATTGGGATTAGGATTAAGCCTATACAATTAAGGGGTAAAGCCTCAAAAAAACTAAATCAGGGAAAACGAAAGGGTTTGGATTTGGGATGGGTTAGAGTGGTACAATGGTAGAGGGGTAGAGGGGCAGGGTCTCTCACGATCAATGCTCAGGTAACTCAAAGACATCGACAATTAGGAATTACGAAGAATTGATTTAAGGTTTTGTACTTTGGCATGAAATCTTCAACTTAACGAGAACAAACGTGAACAAAAATTCGACTACAACATTTGACTTCCTTTCCTCTTCTGCGCTTTCAACTCAAAATTCAACTAAGAAATTGATTTAGTGCATTGGATTAGATGGGGATAGGGTTTCTATTTTGGGATACAGGGGGCACAGGTAACTCAGTAAGCAAGTTTGCTAAAGAACAACGGAAAACGAGACCAAATCCAGGACTGGGAAGTGGAGACTGGAGACTGTAGACTGGGCGGGAGTGGGACAAAACTGTTCCATACTGCATACTGGTGGGGCAATGCAGCCGGGCTCTAAGCTATATCGTTTAAGCTGCGATTAACATGTTCCTACGTCGTACATATGTTACGTACTAAATATATAAGTTAGTGGTTAGGTTAGGTTAGGTTAGGTTAGGTGGTGGTTGTGTCTATAGATGTGACTAACTGAGGTAGCTGCCAAACTAAATCGCAATCGGAGAGGAAACTGGCGGATCGGATCGGATCAGATTGGATCAGATCGGGACCGCTCCTTCATCAAGGTTTCCTGCCCAATGCTAAGCAATACATTTCGGTAAAGGTTTTTGAGTCGACTTCTCCTCACTGTACTCCTGCAAGACGGCATTCGTAATAATTATATAGATGTACATATGTATGTACGATTATGTTTGTAGGTTTATCATCAGTGCAGTTGCAACCAAAAATCAAATCAAATCAAAATGAAACGAACGGAACTTATTAAAAATATTTCATTTAATCATTTGAAAATTCAACAAAAATTCAATATTAATTGTAGTAATAATAATAATAGCAGAAGGAAGTATAATTTTTCATGTTTTTTTTTGTTTTTTTTTCTTTTTTTATTGAAATATGTATAATTAAATTTATTTAGGTTTCCATCCATGTAGAAATGAATGAAATGTTCAAATAATCATAATAAAAATCAACTAAAATATTGAACTAAATTACATTAAAAGTAGACATTCAAGAGATGAATTGCCAAATGTGTGGTAGGTGAGGAGGAGCAAGGGGATGGGGCGGGGGATACAACACTGGGCGAGGGATGGATTCCTTCTTCGGATCGTGTATAACATAAAAAGGTACAAAGTATATATATATGTATATTACACATTACGAATTATGCATAAACAAAAGTGTGCTAAGTGTATATATAATTAAACAAAAAATTACATTTGTGGGGGGAGCTTGAAAATAAAACTATAAATTTGGATGGGTTGGGGATACACTAGGATTTGGGATTGGCTGATGGAGTTGGGATAGGATGGGATGGGATGGGATGGTGTGTGGATACATTTGCTTCGGTGTTTCACTATTGCCTTGGATTGCGGTGGAAAGTGCCTAAACTTTTACCAATTTGTACATTGCGTCATCAGATGATCTGCGAGAGCTCTGAGGGAGCTTTCAAGAATTGGTTTTTAAGAATTTCGGTCAAAGTTTAAACATTTTTCTGCGATCGTATACAGAAGATCATCAAAGATGCATTTCACAAAAGTTAGTGTTGGAAAACGCGCAAGTATCCCGTTCGTTTAACACAAGAAAATAAATGGTTTTGGGTGGGGTGGGCGTTTTGAATTTTCTTGAGTACAAATTAAAAACTAAACAAAAACTGCATTTTATTGTTTATAGAATTGATTATTTGCTTTAGGTGTATATATTTTGTTTTTCCTGTGTGTTTATTTATAATTGTTTAATATGCATTTAGAAAACATTTTATATTTTTGTTATTTGTTATTTGTTATTTGTTATTGATTTTTGCTAAGGAGGTAATATAAATTACATTTTAATGTGTGTTTATTCTCTCTCTTACCATTTTATAGACTTACTCCGCCTGTCTGCTTGGCTGCCTGCCTATCTGCCTGCCTACCTGCCGTCGTCTACTATTATTTAGTGATTACTTTAGGAGCTACTAGAGTTAGTTATGATTTACTGCTATTTCTGTTAGGTAGAGTAGAGTAGAGCAAGGTGCCTTGGAAGTCTGACTATCATACTCTCTGTTTAGTGGGTGTGTGTGTGTTCTCTCTTTGTTTTCTCATTTTTCCTGGTGGCTGAGGTGGGCATAAGTTTTGTTGTGGCTCGACTGCTCTCCAGCGAGCTTTCTTTCTTTCCATCTTGCACATTTAACTAAAACAAACATAGAATCAAACTAAAACACGGGCTGACTTACGTGGTAGTTGGTGGTGCGGGGTGCTGCCGCCCTGCCCAGACCTAACCTGACCTGACCAGATCGAGGCCGGACTGGCCCTGGCCCTGGCCCTGGCCTTGGCCTTGGCCTTGGCTTGCGAAGAACTTATTACCAAATAATGTGTAGTATTGTAGGGCTAAAAGTTACTCCAATTAAATATCTATATAACTATGCAAATGTTAGGGTGTTTCTTTAACTGTCTAACTGTATAACTGTGTCATGTTTTTTGTGTGTGTGTGTTTTGTGGGGTGTTTGTGCCTATAAATAACGTCGTCGCTTTCCTCTCCTCTCGTTACTTCCCTTCCTTCTCCATGTATTATATGTTAGATTAAAAACCTTAGATTTAGTCGAAAATTATATACATATAAGTGTGCCAAACGTATAGTACGTATATACTGTATATAATCCTCTCAAGTAAATGCCAAAAAGTGTGTCTCGCTTGTCGCTAGTTTCTATCAATTTAGGTTTAGTTAGAGCATTAGGTGTAGGTATTAGGTATTAGGTATTAGGTATTAGGTATGGGTATATAAGGTATAGGGTTTATAGGGCGTATAGGGTGAGTACTTATCAACTTAACGGTAATTCTAGATTAGTATGCCCAACGAAGGAGTCCCCGTTATGGTTTCGTATAAACAAAAATGTACTATCACTCAGTTGTCCCTTCTTGAGTTGTGGAAAAATTGCTGGAGATTATATAAATTGTATTATTTGGTATGTAAAATGGCGGCAATGCTAAATGCCATGCCCAAAGGGAGGCGATAATTTCCAGAGTTCGAAAAGGGGCAGCACATGCAACTCCTGAACCGAGGGGTCTGTCGTCACGGCCCTGGCCCCCCACAAGAGGGGATTGTATTTCAAGCAAACCCCCACCAAAAGTCACCAATGGGAAGGGGAATATAAGGATATAGTGGTTTAGATAAGGTGGGAGGAAGGGCATTCACAGTTTATAAAAATTGGGGTTTTAAATTCTCTTGGAAAATTCCATGCAATGCATCGACGGACACAGACAACCGAGTGCGGCCATCAGCTCTTAACTGACGATCGACGCCTACGTCACGTAGCCTCACAGACAGCAGGATCTTTAACCGAGATCCGAGTCGTATCACGAAGGATTTGGGGGTTCGATTTGTACCTTTCGTACGGATATTCACAAAGAGAGTTGCGGGAGTGTAGCGGGGCGGGGGACTCACAGTTTGGCTGTTTCCGCGGAGGCATTTTCGAGGCTCGGGATGGGTTTTAGACATTTTCTCAAAATGTTTGTTTTCAACAGGGTTTCACAGGGGCTGAAGAAGGGGGTTTGTTTTGGGCCTGGCCTAGTCACATTTTTGGGTGGGAGTTTTAGAATTTTTTATAAAAATTACGTTCCTGTCGAACAGTCCAGTCACAGTGAAGAATGGCAACACAATCGAGTGTTGGGCCCTCCCATTTTTAGCAGAGATCCTGCCGGTGGAGGACCCTTTGGGAGGACCCGACACTCATCTCACAGATGATTTGACGAAACTTAGGAGAATAACCTTATGGGTAGGGGTTCGTATCGAACATGTGGGGATAGGGGAGCGGGATCGTTTAACACAGTTTCTGCTGATCTTTTTTTTAGAGTTTAGGCTGCCTAAACATTCTTTCACAGGGGGTCATATCAAAGGGGGGTTTTGCTTTTAATTGGATTAAAATTTCACAGGATCGAGAGTGGACATAGAAAGGATAGATCAGGATGGGAAGGGGCTAAGAGGAGGGATGAGATTTAAAGTTTAAGTTTCCCTAAACATGCCTTCACAGTTGGGGGTCATATCAAGGGGGGTTTTACTTTCAATTCGATTAAAATTTCACAGGTTCGAGAAGGGATGAAGATACAACAGGATCGGTAGGGTATAGAGGGGATAATCTAAGACAGTATTTGCTGATCTTTTTATGGGTTTAGGCTGCCTAAACATTCTCACAGATCGGGGAGTCATATCAAGGAGGTTTTACCTTCAATTCGATTAAAATTTCACAGGATTGGGAACGGATGAAGATTGGTTTGGTTTTGGTTTTGGGGAAAATCTAACACAGATTCTGCTGATCTTTAATTGGATTAAAATTTCACAGGATTGAGATGGGACATAGAAAAAGACAGATCAGGATGGGAAGGGGCTTAGAGGAGGGACAAGATTTACGGTTCAAGTTGCCTTAAACATGCCTTCACAGTTGGGGATCATATCAATGGGGGTTTTACTTTCAATTCGATTAAAATTTCACAGGTTCGAGAAGGGAGAAGGGAAAGAAATATAAAATTTAGAGGAGTTGGGGAGTTGAGGGATTCTTAGATTATTTGCGGAGGGGGAAAGGGGGACGGGGGAAGGGTATTGGTGACTTTTCTATGCACGAAATAAACACAAAACAGGAAACATTGAACCGCTCTATAAATTGTTGGATGTTTGCATACCCTTTTTGTTTTTGTTTAAATTTAGAAAAAACCATCTTAAACCTACTAAACCTATCGATGGCGAGTGCCCGCATGGGTGCCTGGCTGTCACCCCACCTTTAGAGATCCATCACATACGGCTGCTCTGCTAGTTACGTAACGACAAAGAGAGGAGAAACCCTAAACATACACATACAAACATACATACGTACATGAAGATAGTACAATATATCCTATATATCCTTAAACTTAACTAAATAAATGATCACGCTGCGCCGAAATTTTTAATTCTTTTTCCGATTTTTTTTTTGGGGGGGGTGTGGGGTCAGGGGTAACTTACATTGTAAGGAGAGAGAGAGAGAGGGGGTTTGGGTTTGGGGCGTGGATGGGGGTCTGATTGCTTGAAATACCTGTTGAGGGGGGAGTGGAGTGGAGCGACTCTGTTGCATGCGCTGCCCTGCTTCTATTTTGTTGCTTGTGCGAGTGGGAGGGGGGCTGGTGGGTGGGGGTCTAACTGAATCGTCAATGGAGAGAGAACTTATTCGATTGGAGGTTCGGTTCTCGTTTCGCTCACTAAAACTAGGAATAATTACCAATCGCTTAGGTAAAGATGTGCAACTTATCGATATTGTTGTTTTTGTTTTTTGTTAAATTTAGTTGATTTTTTTTTTGTAATTTTACGTTTCATAAATTGTAGCAAATGTTTCTTCTTCCTTCCTTCTATTCGCCTTCAGCGCCTACTCGGCCTCTAATTTATTCTGGGTTTTCTTTCTTTCTTTCATTTTTGTTTTTTTATTGAGCAGCACAGCATTTCTCGTGATTTGTTTAAACATTTTAATGCCTTGCCTTCCATTTTCGCTAAATAAAACTGTCCTTCGTCGTGATGTAAATGTTTTCTCTTCTCCTTCACTCTTCGCTCTTCGCTCTTCCGCTTTTGTTTTTCTTTTTCTCCTTCCATTTTTTTGTTTTGTTTGTTTTTACTTTTTGCTTTTTGTTGCTGTTCTTTTTTTTTTTTTTTTTTGGTAGGTAATATGTATAAAAATTTCCTTTATATAAAATAAAACTAAAAATTGCTTTTGTTTAGGTGTGTAAACAAACAAGAATATAAAAAAAACTCAACAAAAATAACAAAAAAATTGTTTTTAGTTTGCATTGTTTTCTCTCAGTGTAGGAGTGATTGTATGTGTGTGTGTGTGTGTGTGTATAAGGTGTATGAATGAGTGTGTCGTGGGTGTATAAAAATCAAATGACGATCTAAAACTATTCGCAAACCAGAAACAAACTTCAACGTTTGTTTCCGTTTCAAGTCTGCTCTAAAAATTGATTGGAAATTTTGTTTCTTTTTTCTCATAAAATGTTGCTCCTTTCTTCTCTCTGATTCTCTCTGATTATCTCTGTTCTTACTCTTTCTAGGGTTAAATTTCTCTAGAGTAACAATCGCTGCTCCATCCGCTGCTCCTCTGCTCCTCTCCGCACTCGTGTCTAGTGCATGTTGAGATAATCGTTGAAGAGCTGCATGCAAGCGGCGCCTCCTGTCGGCTCCTCGTAGATCTGGGGATAGGTGTGGGCCTGCGATGCCTGGCGACCCCCCAGGCCGCTGACACTGTGCCGCCAGATGTTGCCCATCTCCAGGAGCTCCCCCGCGGAGGAGGACGAGTTGGAGCTGACTTCCGAGGCATCCGCCTTGGCCTGGCTGCTTTGGCTGTGACTCTGGATGTGGTTGTGACTCTGGATGTGACTCTGGATGTGACTCTGGATGTGGCTGTGGCTGCCGCTGTCCTGGCTGATGCTCAGGTTGGACAGGAGATCAGTGAAGATGTCGTGGGCCTGGAGGCGCTGCCCCGACTGTCCGGGCAGCTCCCAGATGTTGGGCTTGCCGTAGTGCGTGGCGCCGCCACCGCCGCCGGTGCTCCAGCCATTCGAGGTGGAGCAGCCGGAGGTGGATGAGGCTCCCGAGGAGCTGGTCAGCGAGGCTGTCGGCGAGGCGGCATGCGGCTGCAGCTCCTTGAAGCTGCCGGTGTCCCTGAGAGGTTGGCTGCTGGGCGAGGTCTGGGCCGTCCACAGCAGCATCTCCTTGCTGTGGCTGCTGGCGGTGGGGCTGAGCGACGGCTGGGAGCCGCTGCCCGAGGAGCAGCCGCTGCTGCTGCTGCAGCCCCACAGGGCGGATATGGTGTCCGTCTGGCCCCAGGCCCCGTTCAGCTTCTGGCTGTTGTTCTGGGCGTTGTTGCTGTTGTTGATGTTGTTGTTGTTAATGTGATTGTGGCTGTTGCTGCTCGAATTATGGCTAATTAATAAGTTACTAATACTGCTGCCGACGCCAGACTGGCTTGAATGGTTGTTGTTGTTGCTTGCGTTGCCGTTGGTCAAAAGGAGGGCGCCTGCATCATGCCCCATCTGTTGCTGTTGCTGTTTCTGCTGCTGCTGCTGTTGCTGTTGCTGTTGCTGCTGGTAATCTCTCAAGACATCGTTCACGGACATGATGTTGCGTTGGTAGCTGCTCACCTTCTGAGGAGCTGCAGCGGGAGCTGGAGCTGCGGTTGGAGCGGGAGCAGCTGCAGACTGATGCTGCTGCTGCTGCGGCTGATGGTGGAAGCTGTTGATGCGGTAGTTCCCTCCCTCGCTGCCTCTATGGGTAGGAGCTGTCTGATGCTGCGGTTGCTGCTGCTGTGGCGGCTGCTGTTGCTGCTGCCTCCCCTGCTGCTGCTGCTGCTGTTGTTGTTGTTGTTGGTGCTGCTGGGCATGGGGATGGGCGCCAATTAGGTCCGGGTTGATCTGCTGCTGCAGTGGGGCCGAGTAGTCGATGGCCGCGTTGAAGATCGGCTGCTTCGCCGTCGAGGAGGCCGTTGGAGCACCTGGGGCACTGGCTGTTGCTGCTGCTGCTGCGGCTGCCGTGCCTTCCGGAGACTCCAACGGGGCCTCATGTTATGCGAGCGTCGGCAGCCGTGTCGCGGAGCTCTTGGCGTAGCAGAAGCTCAGCGGCTTGACAAAGTGCGTGTCCTGGGTGTTGCAGTAGGGGCATGTCACCCCGTGCGAGTAGTCGCTGTAGAAGCTCAGCCGCTGCTGCGGATGCATCAGCATCTTGAAGCAGTTATTGCACTGCAAAGGGAGTGGCAGAAGACGGAAATTACTCGGCGGGATAATTACACACGGATAACAGGATGGAGGACAGGAGTGGGGGGTCTTCCACTGCTTCGCTTAGACCTAGGACTCACCTTGAACCGCTCGGCGCAGCAGGGCATGGCCGCGAAGATGTCGTAGGCGTACATGGTGCCCAGAACCAGGCTCGAGCCATCCCAGGGCTCCTTGCAGAATCTGTGGGGAAGGGGAGAGACCGGAGGATAGGAGGTGTTAGAGTGTCCGCGACGGTGCCTCCATCCCATGCTCCAATGCTTACCTGCAGCTGATGAGGCGACTGCTGGATGTTCCGTCCAGGCAGCTCATGCACACAGAGGTCAAGTAGAGCGTGCGTCCCTCGTATTTGACCTGCAAGGGAGGGGAGAGGGGGCGGAAAAGGAAGTTTAGTACTGCGAAAACTGGGAAGCTATACTGGCAAAAGGTGCAGACAGACGGACGGACAGAACGGGGCGTAAAAGGCTCGAGGGCGGGGGTGGTGGGAACCAGCCGCATAATTCAACAGACGCCAAGGGGCCCAGACACACAAACAATGAGAAATTATTGCACGCGGAAGGAGAATGCGAGCTGTGAAAGAGGCGAACACGGGAATACCCTTTCCCCATTCGTCTGTATAGAATGGACAGAATAGTCGCCCCCTTTTAATCCTGCAAAGACTTTACTTCTTTTGAATGCATTTTCTGGCGAGCCAGAGCCAGAGCCCAGCCAGAGCCCAGGCAGGGCCCAGCCGGAGCCAAACTCTCCCTTTTGTTAGGGTATCGTGTGTCAGTAGCGCCAACTTTCTACTCTTCTCAGTGGGGGCGTGGCGGGGCGGGGCGGGGCTGGGGCTGCGGAAGTCTTTTGGAATTGAGCGCATTCTTCCATGCCACACAAAAGGACAGAGGCCGAGGCAAAGGCAGTGGCAGTGGCAGTGCGGCAATGCGACGCGACATAATAATTTCAAATAAAATGCAAAATGCATAAACTTGGCCAGGAGATGGCTGCCACTGCCACAGCCGCAGTCGCCCACGAGCCACAAAGAGAGGCAGAGTCAAAGTCAGAGGAGGAGGAGGAGTAGGAGCTGGAGGAGGAGGAGCACTCCCCGACAGTCAGGGACCAGGGCCAGGGCCAGCGCCAGGGCCAGGAGGGAGCCAATCCCAGGTGCGGCATCTGGCAATGAATTATAAATCCAGGCTTAAATTAAAGCCCAGCGGAGGAAAAAACCAGCCATAGCAAGGGGGGGTGGGCTAGGGAAAGCCCATAGAAGCGTAGGTGCCTGCCACATTGATGCACTCCGCCATGCAACAGACTGCATCTGCAGTTGGCCGGGCGTAATTATGGCCAAGGAGTCTTAAATGGGTCATAAATTGCACAGAAAGAGAGGCAGAGAGAGAGAGAGAGATACAGCCAGAAAGGAGTGGCAGCCAGAGAGGGAGATGGAGATGGAAGCGCTGCTGCCTCTCCGCTCTAATTGCATCTGAAAGTTCTCGCTGCTCAGGCACGTGGGCGAGTGAAAGCCGCGTGGCAGCGTGGCAGTGTGGCTGTGTGGGTGCCACATCAGCCACATTTGACAATTACAAATGATGAAGAGGGACAGCAGTACGGCGGAGAGCGGGACAGGGGCAGAGATCATAACTCACCTCGATGCAGCCGCTGGAATGCTGCTTGGGGCTGAGGAAGAAGGAGCCATCGACCAGGGGATAGCGGTCGAACACGAGCAGCGGCTCCTCGCACAGAATGCAGGACACGCGGCTCATGTGCGACGTGGCCAGGGAGGAGAGGATGAAGAGGCGCGTCTCGTCGTTTCCATGGTTGCCCTCGTCCTCGATCTGGAAAGAGAAGATATCGAAAATGTTATGGTGCGAGATGTTGCAAGTTTAGTCAACCCAAACGGGGTAGCCGAAAGCGGGTATAATTCTTTGTTTTGTTTATATTTATTGTTTAGGGATCTCCCAGTGGCATGCCACGCGCAGTGGCAACCAACATTGCTTTCCCCCACTGTCCCACGGTCGTGAGGTGCCACTGCGGCCAGGTGGCGGCGTCCAATGAACATTTTTAGCCAATATTTGTGTGTGCAGTGGGACCCACGAGCCACCAGTCTAAGCGCCAACAAATGAACCATAAAATCCAAACGTGCTCTGCCACCCAACGGGGGAGGGGGAGGGGGTGGGGGCGGAATGGTTATAGAGGCGGGATCCGTTGTCTAAGCCAAAGTGGCTAACACGTTGGCCAAATTGAATGCACACACACGAGCACAAGCATAGGACCAGGTAAGACCACCACCAGGACCAGGCCAATTCCCAAATCGATAATCAATATGGCGAGCCAGCAGTCGCGTCCCTTCCGCCCGCCCCTTTCCGGCATCAATGGCAGTCCTGCCTCTGCCTGAAGGAGCGTGTAATAAAGCCGTCAAAAGGCTAAGGCCAGAAGGTGTTGAAAGGATCTATGGGACCTACAGGGCCACCAAACCAAACCAATAACCAGCTAACCCAATGATGAGGGAATAGTATTTGTGGCATCATTCGGCTGGCCCTGCACCTGACCAGACGGAATAACAGCACCCACACAGACACAGCCACAGCCAGACAGAGAGAGAGAGAGAGAGGGAGAGAGAGAGATAGAGAGAGAGACAGACAGTTGAATAATTTAGTGAAATGAAACGAAATAAAGCCAAAGGACACGTAGCCCCAATCAATTGCAGCTCGGGAATGTCTCTGGGACAAGTTTAATGCACTTTTAATAAGATCGGGCAAGAGAGAGAGTAGACGGTAGTTAGGGGATGGGGGATGGGGCAACCCTTGAGCTGCAGAGTAATCCACAGCTTAAGCCAGAAAACTCGAGTACTTTCGCTAAACAATTCCCTCTGCCGCAACTTTTGCCAATATTTGCCAAGAACTTTTGTTGCGGCACACACACAGACACAAAAGTTGGGGGTGGGGATGAGTGTGGCGAAGACTCCACCTTGAAGATGACACTCTGCCACATGCCCCGGCCCCGGCCCCCGCCCCGGCCCCGGCCCCCGCCCCCGCCCCAGCCTGCTGCTTCACTTCTTCGGCAAACAAAGTCGGGGGAAAATAATCAACAAATTAATATTTGCACGGGGCCACTGCAATTGTCTTAGCCCCCATTCTGTTTGCCTCCACTCGAGGGGGCGGTGGGCTCTTGGGCTCTTGGGGCCGTGGCTCATAAATCTTGGCAACAATAAACTCAACTTTCAGCCTTCGGCCCCAACAATGTTGCAGCAACAGATTCGATTAATGAATGTTTGTTCACTCAAAACCAGGGGGGATGCCAGGACATCGCCTGGTAAGCGATATCGAGCACAATTTTCACTCATTAAACAAGAGAATCTCTGCATCGGCGAGGGGGAAAAGCAATTAAGTTGATTGCTGAAGGAGGATGAAGAGGGTAGATAGATAGATAGAGTATCTGTCAGTGTGTGGTGCTCGAGGAGATGCTCCTCCATCCTTGGAACCCAATTGCGTGTCTAGGATTACGGACAATAGCCATAACAATAACCCAGATAAGCGGCACCAATCGGCTGCCTGCCAAAAGGATACAGGCCACAGGCCACATGCCACATGCCACGCACATGAATGCATTCCGTCAAAGTCCTCTCTCTCCCCCTGCTTCGGTGGGGTTTTTCCTTTCCTTTCCTTTCCTTTCCTTGCCCATGACCAATAAACATTTCCCTCCATCATGGAGGCTACGTGACGATTTGCTAATTTCTGGCTTTCTGGCAGACTCCGACTCCGACTCGGCTCCTCCGGGGATGAGGACGGACGGTCGTTGGCCTGCGCCAAAGGCAAAGGCTTGAAGGCTTGAAGGCATCCCCGAAATACTCTTCATAATTTATGAGAGTCGCGTGTGGAAAGTTTTCGGAGAATTTTCATAGGGAGCCACCGCAAAGGGGCGGAGAGGCAGAGGGGGAATGCAACTTCTCAGAATTATAAGCATGAAATTATTATTGCTGAATTGTGATTATTACCGCCAACTTTTCATGGTTCTCCCGCTCCCGCTCTCTCTCTCGCTCTTTCTTTGGGGGGGAGAAAGAGAGGGCAAAAGTCAAAAGTCGAAGTGCAATAAACTCGAGGACAGAACAGATCCAGCATCCAACATCCAGCATCCAGGCATGGGCTGTATCCAGGATAGGAGTGGAGTAGCAGTGTGTGGCAGTGTGGCAGTGGCAGTGGCACTAATGAAGCCATTCAGTTGTCATTTCCTTTGGCTTGCATCGGACGCATAAATCAGGCGGCGCTGGCAGCACATCCTCTCCTCCAATCCTCCTCCTCCTCCCCCTTGTCCTCCTCCTGTAAATATCAACACCCGAACGAGCTGTGCCACAAATCAAAAAGGTTTCAACTTGGTTGCTGGGAACACTGGCCACACCCCGAACCCGCACCGAAAGACAATGGTGTTCCCCCCCCCCCCCTGCCCATCCGATCCCTTCCAACTCCAACTCCAACTACAACTACAATTCCATTCCATTCAATTCAATTCCATTTCACTTCGATTCAAAGTGCTTTGCTTTTCATAAACACATTAAATTAAATGGCATTTCGATGGTAAGGTCTGCACGGCTGCGGCTACGGCCCCTCTCCGTGGGGCTGTCCTTCCAGCCCGGCAGCCCGCGGCGTGGGTGTGGCAAGTGCTGCGGAAGCTGATGCTAATCCATTAAAAATGCTTGCCATAAATATCTCTCACTCGGAGCATTTCTATCCACTAAATTATGTCGCCCATTCCGGCCCCCCCCCCCCTCCCCCGCCTGGATTGTTCCGCAGACTCCTTTCAGCCTCCTTTCGGGCTCCTCCTTTGCTTACGCAAAAGTTAATAAAAGTGTTTAATATTCCAATATTCATTTGTTGGCATCTGCAGAGGAGTCTCTGGGCCCCTTGTCCGCCACGTCTTCGTTCCACTCATAAATGGATGCTCTCGTGTGTGCATGGGTGTATTCATGAGTGTTTGCGCAGACGGAAGGCAAACACATGGCAGCCCCTCTGTCCCGCCCCCCCGGGAACTCACCTTAAAGGCAGCTGGAAAAATCCTCATTAGAGGAGGCTGCCCCAACTGCCGCTTCGGCAGAACTTCTGCCGTGGGCGTAGAAAACTATTTTATTAACCCGGAAAAACTATTCTTTCTTTGGGGGGGGGGGCACGGGGGACGGGGGGACACCCCGTCATTCTCAATTGACAATTGTGTGTGGAAATTGAAAAATTGTCCAGGAAAAGCGAGTATTAAATGGTCTCGGAGGAGACTCCGTAGGCGTTGCAAAAGACAAAAGAAATTGCAGAATAAATTTGAAAATCGTCAAAGAGAAAACTCCACTCCACACTCCGCGTGTGGGCTGGTGGGCTGATGGGCTGGTGGGCTGATGGGCGTGGTGGCTAGGTGCTTAATTTAAGCAAGTTGACAGTCGCACTCGCAGTGCCACGCTGCCACGCTGCCACATCGCCACGTTGCGGCGGAGATGGAGCAGGAGAGACAAGACACTTTGATCAATGGGCCAGATGTGACCTGGCTGGCAGATTAGGAGTTAAAGCCAATGACAAGCCAGCAACAATGGCAATAAGTAGGAGGCGGCACAAAGCACGAAGCATGTGGCAGGGGCAGGGCGTACACAACACGACACTGAAACACTGACAATGAAATGAAATGGCAGTTCCTTCTCTGGCGGATCCTCCTCCCCAAAGGCGCGGACGGGATGGAGGGAGGGATGGGGGCACTTTTATAAATGAAATGGAGTAATAATATTTTGCGACAACAAATGCAGCAGCCAGGCAACAGCAACAGCAGCAACAATGACAACCGAGGAGCCGAGAGAGCGGAAGGAGGGATAAAGCATTGCATACAGCCCGACGCAGCTGCGGCAGGATTGAAGGAGCACCAGGAGCAGGAGGAGGAGCTGGAGGAGGAGCAGGACGGGCTGCCAACAATGCAACCAAGCAACAAGGACAGCCAGCCACAGCAAACATGGCAGACAAACAAACATTTCAATAAATTCAAAAAGCAGCCAAGAACCAGAGCCAGCGCCAGCGCCAGAGCCAGCGCCAGACAATGAAAAACACAGCTGAGGAAAAACAAGCCAAAGGAGTGCCAAGCAGGAGCCAAGTCAAAGGCAGGAGCGGGGGGAGCAGGAGCAGGAGCAGGAACTCCGGCCGGGACTCCGCTCCACTCCGTCGTACAACTGTGAAGTGGCTTAAAAGCTCTTGCTGCAGCGGAGAGCCCCAAAATGAGGGGCGCCGCGCATTGTTTTCCACTGAAAATCTCATGTCATTTGCACTTAATTCAAATGCGCGACACAATTGCTGAACAAAAAGGGGGTTCTACGTGGGGGGAGTGGGGATTGGGGAGAGTGATAGAGACAGAGACAGAGCTGTGTCTCGGGTTGTAACTTCATTAGGCCGCAGCCAGAAATGTTTGATAAGCCGGAGAGCAGTTCAAGGAACTGCTTTGTGCAGGACTCATCTCTGGGCTGTCTGTCATCCAGTGCCCCCCCGTCCTTTGTAGTCCTGGGCATGTCCTTTGGCTTGTCATAAGCAAGTTTCGCTTTCAGCCAGGAGCCCCTCCTGCCCTCCTCCTCCCGTCTCCTCTCGTGTCCTCTCTCCAGCATTTTAATTCGTTTTCCGACCAGTCAGCTCCTTCTTTGCATTTTTTTGCATTTGCCATTTGCCATTTGCCATTAGCCAAATGCTCTTCGGAATCCACTCCCCCCCCAACACTGCCGGCCCCCCTCAAGCGGCTCTTGCTCGGACATCCCTTCGCCTTGACCTTTAAATATCAATTTGCAAATAAATTGTGTTTGCCCTTTTTCTTCGAGGAGCCTCTGTTCTGCTCGGGCTCTTGGACCTCTCTCTCCCCATGCCCCCTCCTTTCGGCCGTTATTTATGGGGCAGTCAATGTGCTGTGGCATAATGGCATTCGATTGGCCAATGCGCCCCGTATTCGTACGATATATACTCACACACGCAAGGGAGGAGCACAGGAGCACAGGAGGAGCACAGGGGGAGCACTGGAGCAAAAACAAAAACAAATGCAATTTCCAATTTCATTTTTTGTTCGCCTTGAAGTATGCTTTGCCTTTTTTCGCAGTTTATTGAACTGCATCCTGCGGCGGGGACTGTGGGGCTCCCTGCCTTTCCTCCTTTGAGGATTCTCCATTTTAAACTCGATTCCCGAGCATTACAATTATTTTTATATGAAAAGCAAAAGCCAGAGGGCGAAAAGGCAAATTTCGAAGGCATTCGCCCGCAGACATTCGCCAGACATTGATGGTTATTGGATCCGCCGAAGGATATGCCGGGACACGCCCTCACCATTCGCCTGCAGGGCTGGCCCTTAAGCAAGCAATTTAAATGCATTTGCTGGCTGGTTAATAGTTTTATTATGACCCCCGAACCCATGCCCACGCCCGAAGCCCACGCCCGGAGAACGTAATTGTTTAATTATTTTTCAAGGCTCTGCCCTTTCCGCCCTCCTACTGCCCCGCCGGCTGGCGCTTCGGGGAGTGCATTTTACGGAGTCACAGTACATTGCTTTCCTTTGATTCGAACCTAATCCCCCACGATCCCCCCATTAGCAGTCGAAAACTAAACGAACTGTAAGCCATTTTCCGAGGGGCACCGAGGGGGCAGCGTGTACAAGTGTATCCTCTTTGGTGTAATTTCTTCCACTTAACTTAATCCCCCCTCGGATGCTTTGCTTTCGCTTCAAGGGGTAAAAACATATGTGTGCGGGGCCCCACCGGAGCGTGGGAGGCCCCCTCCGCTCCTCCATGGATGTGTGTTCTGTTTATTTATTTGTCGTGGCTTATCAACCGGCAAACGGTGCGTATGAGTAATGGAGTTATGTGTGTCGAAGCACAGACACGGATGCGGTTCCACCGATTAGCCCAGAGATGGATCTTTGATTCCTGAAGACGAAAGAACTGGAGGAGAAGAGCAGAGGGAGATCTTTCAGAGCAAGATCTTGCACTGCTCTCGAGAAAGGGTTCTTTAGGGAGGGGGCCCTGGCACTTCTTATCGAGCACACGGATCAATGAACCCCAACCGAGCGGGACTCCAGCGTGGGGTCTGCGGCGGCGATAAGAGCTGTCAACAGAAATACAGAAATAGGCAACGGAGCCGCGAGGGCAGGCCTCTATGTTTGCCTCCTCTGCCCCAGAGGTGGAGAGAGTGCCGCAGAGATAAGAGGCAGGCAAGTGCGAGAGTCAACAAACTGCATTTGCCACCAATTGATCGCTGAACGCGTATGGGGGCGGAGGAGGGGTCCGAGGCGTCTGAGGCGTCTAAAGCGTCTGAGGAATGGGTGCCACCCCAGAGGGAACGCAGTTGAACCAAATTAAATTTTCCGCCACTGGTTTTCCCGCACTTCACATTTCCCTTTGCCGTTTTTCCTTCTGCTGCAATTTTTATCGCTGCCCCGAGAAGCGGCAGGGAATGGCACTCGTTCGGGGCGCATATCTTTATAATTGCGAAAAGCCAAGCTGGAAAGAAAAGCTTATGCAAAAAAAGAAGCAGGGAAAACAGGGAAAACTAAGGAAAATGCAAGAGGAGAGACGGCAGCAGGAGAGAGCCGTCTGGATTTTAATTACAGTACAAAACGAGGAAAATGGCAGACCCAAAAGCGTGGAAATTCTAACCTCAGTGGAAAGTTATCAGCGCAAAGGGGGAGGGGGAGGAGCAGGAGGAGGGAGTGAGAGAAAGTTTTGATTAAAACAAAAGAGACGGAAAACGAGAGACAACTTTTTCTTGAAGCCCAAAAGGACACTCACTCGCCGTGCGATAGGAAGACGCCGAAACAAAGTTCGGGACTCCCCCAAAACGAATGCAGCCGAGAAACCGATGGGAAAACTTTAACATTTTCAGGTTAAAGGTTCCCCGAAAATAATATAATTAAAAAGCGGGCTTTGCTCTGGGCTTTGCCCCAAACAAAAGCAGTTTATGGGGCGTGGGCAAAGGTGGCAAGCATAAAAAACACAGCCAGACGCAGACAATGAACCAACACACACACACATACACACACACACACACACACACACACACACAATACGCACATAATGAAAATGTCAAAATAAACACGACATTAAAAACCTCCAATCCTCGACTTCATCTCCTGCCCTTCCCCTTCCCCATCGCCCCTCTACCACTCTTTCAGGAGGCAGACAGAGACGCAGACAAACAGAAAGCGAAAGAGACAGATAGACCGACAGACAGAGAGACAGACAGACCGAAGCCACTGCACTCGACACCGCTTTAAAGGCCAATAGATGGCACAAGTGGCAATGGAGGAGTCCTTCTTGAGCTGCACCCCAAAGTGAGTCCTCGATGTGGTTGCACGGTGCGCGGCTCCGAAGAGAGGAAGAACTTGGCGTGTTCGATTAAACAGAACCGACACAGGTCTCTCGAGAACCTCTAGGTTTCGCTGCAGAGAGTGCTGGAGGGAGGATAATTCTAGTCCTAGAATCACCAAAAAGTTTCCAGGGTTGCCTCTTCTGTGGTGCCCTGGCCATGCCCCCTCTGAAACGTTATCCCCGACACACGTGGAACGCACATCGCAGATATGCTGATATGTGATCTGCCGCTGCTGCCACAAATAGTTACTGGTGCTCATCAAGGGCGCTAATCGTGCCACAAAAGAACAAAAACGGAGACAGCTCCGCATGCCCCATGCCCCATGCCCCATGGCTGAATCACTTTTCAAGGTGTCAGTAACATCATCGCTAAGTAGCTTTCGAGGGACCCAAAGGCGGAGCAGGAGCTGGCTGTGGAGGTGCTCGTCCTTATTAGCATTTCTAATTAAAGAGCAGCGTATGAGCGGCAAGGATAATGACACCTGCCACACAGACACGAGGCAGGAGACGGGAGAGAGCTCTGAGGGAGCGAAGGGAGTGGATCAGCGAAATGGAAAGTGCTTCCCTTTCCACTCCCTCCCCCTTTGACCATTGGCCATGTAAGCTGCATGTTTAACGGCAATTAGAGAGGGAGAGAGAGAGAGAGAGAGAGCGACTCCTCCTTCCGCCCACAAAGCCAGACAGAAGGAGCGGCGGCGGCGGCGACGAAGCTTCTATTAAAAGTGAAAACATTTACATTAATAATTAGCCATGGCCCGGACCCTTGCCTCATCCCCAGCAGCACTTTGTTGGACACTAAAAACTTCATCAACTTTGGGGGCGCGACGCACACACACAAACGGCAATTAATCAGGGTCCAAAAGGACGTACGCGGGTTAAAAAACTGCTCCTCCACCGAGTTGACAGTTTAACTGGGAAAACAAGGTGCGATAAGTGCTCGCTCAGACGCAGGACGCAGGACGCAGGACACAGGACGTGGGGCACGAGACACGAGACACTCCGAAGGATTTGTGGAGAGAGGCCACAAGTTGAACAGCCAAAAACAGAAATCAGCGCAGGACAATGACCATCCCAGACACCGGGATTCTGGAGGAGGAACAGCTGCTGTCAGCGCTCAACGGAAAACGAGAGTGAAAATGATTTAAAGCACATGCTAGCGCTAGAACTAGGGAGATATTCCACTCCCGTGTCCCCTTCCCCTGTCCCGTGTGCGGCACTTTCCCCCAAGAGTTTCAGATTAGAGCTACTCTTTCTCCCCCTCTAAGAAAACTAAAAAACTTTCTCTTGTTGCTTGTTTTTCTCCGCAGCCAAAGCTTTTGTCAAGTTTTTCATGTTCTTTTCGAATGGCTTCGAGTTCAGAGAGGGCCGTCACCAGCAGAAGGACAGCAGCAGGAGCAGGAGTAGGAGGCAGCACTTTTGGCCTGGCAATTTCTGATTGCGTTTGTGAATTTTTCATTGCACTGCACACATTGGGCGGGGGGATGGGGGGCGGGGCCCGACTCCATTTGGGTAATCAAACTAATGAACATTCGAGTTGTGGAGCCCAGGAGCAAATGTGGAAAAATGCTTACAAATTGCACGCAGGAGGGGGGGAGGGGGAGTGGCCAGAGTCCGCAGTCCACAGTCCGCAGACCAGACATGAAAAGCAAAATTCCTTCCCCCCACACAGGTGCAGTTGTTGTTGAGGCATGCCACAAGAGCCACACATACCACATACACATACACATCTACACGTACATGTGTGTGGGTTTTCCCAAACAGCAAACCGCAGAGTAATTAAATTGCAAGCTCCTCTGATGCCTCCTCCATTTCGTTTTGGGGCAGACCTTGGACCCGGGACCTGGGATCCGATTGAAGGACGAATTTTGAACTTGTTCCGAGTGCGGCAGGCGGTTGGGGCAGGGGGGGCACGCATGTCGAGCGCTGAGCCCTCATTCAGGATAATTTCATTACACTTCAACAGAGAAATAGAGACAGACAGACAGACGGACAGACAGAGACCCAGAGAGGAAGAGAGGAAGAGAGGTAATAAGATTCCCAAAACATGAAAAAAATCTGCAAAAATCTGCAGACACAAAACAAGAAAAGGGCGTCTTGCGGCGGTGGGGGCGTGGCTTACTACCTCGATAATTAATTTTGTGCCATCCCGCTCCACTCGGGTATCCTTTTTGGAGCCCTGCAGTCGTGCATTACATTTCAGAATGAAGGACTTGAGCTTCTTATGGGTAATGAACACAAAAGGAGCAAACAATGTCCTCCAGAGGGGCAGAGGGGGCTAGAAGGGGGCTAAAGGATATATGCCAGAAGGTAAAAGACAAATCAAAAACCAATAAAAGGCACTAAGAGTGGAGGAGGAGAGGAGGAGCTTCGGGGAAGAGACCGAGTTCAATGCACTGCTCAGCTCTGCTTTGCTCTTCGTACACGTCTTTCCTTCCTTTTTGCGTTATTTATTTAAAAGAAGCTTAGAGGCGCCTCAAAGAAGCCGGGCGGAGGGCGGAGGGCGGAGGGGGTGGAGGCGGGTGCGGGGGCAAAGCGCATAAATTTCGCCAGCTCTGCAGAAATAAAAAGGAAATCCATTCAAGGATACAAAAACGCGTTAAGTGCGCCAAATAAAAAGGAAAAAACAAAAAAAAAAAAAGAGAAGGAGGGGAGAGCACAGAGAAAGGATTTCGCTCTCTGGCGATATTGCAAAGTTAAATCAATAAATAAAGCATCAGCGGAGAAGCTCAAGTGGAGCGGTGGCAGAGGCAGTGGCAGTGGCAGTGGCACGAGTGGCGCCCCATCAACGTCATTAAATCAATGCTGCCTGTCGTTGCCAGCCATAGATAACGACCAGCAGGAGCAGGAGGAGGAGGAGGAGGACGAGATGAGGGCAGGACAATCAGAAGGAGCCGCATCCAGAGGAGGCGCATCAGAGACAATGACAGCAGCGATGGCAACGACGATGCAGCGACAGCGAAAGTTTGCCAAGAGACATTAGCACAAACGAGAGGGAGAAGGAAAGGGAAGGGAAAATTCAGGGACAAGAGACGGGAGACGGGAGACGAGAGACAGTAGACGCCTAGACACTAAACAGAAGGTAGAGGCCACATTAAGGGAAAAATCAGTCCAAGAGCAAGTGTTTGCCTCCATGAGGAATACCCACTGTACCCCCGGAGGAGGACAAGTGTCGTCTGCTGGGAGATGTTGTCAGCCAAGTCGCGACAATGCCAAAACACAATTGGGGCGTGTCCAGGACCAGTGGCAGTGGCAGTGGCAGTGGCAGGAGCAAGTGTCGGAACAGGTGGGGGCGAAGGTGGCGGGCAGATAGAGACTAGAGGATAGCCAGAGAATAATCACCCAGAGGCGGGAGGGAAGAGAAGCCTTCTATCGAGACAAACTCAATTGTTTTTGTGCAAAGCAAATTTTGATTGAATTGCAGACAAGCGAAGAGACAATGAAGGGTGGAGTCTCCCTCAGAGGATGTTGATGGATTAGTTTAATGAAACTCAAGGAGGCAACATGCAGCCATGCAACGGAGGAGCCACGTTCAAGCTTTAATCCTGGAAGGCTACTCATCCGATCAGGACCTTAAAGATGTCTCACACAGTGGCTCCCTTTCTCCTTTCAGGGCCTTTCCAAGTTTATTGATTTGCCACTCGCCACATTGTGTCCTTGAGGCTGCCGAAGGAAGTGAAACCAAACCAAACGAATCGAAATGAAACGAAAAGGATCGAATCGAAGTTGAAGCCAACGCCAAAGCCAAAGCCGCACGTGACCGACCGTCGGACCATCCGGCCATAGGCAGCCACCAGAGCGGAAATGTTTGTCTGCCTGTCCCTGCCTCTGCCTCTGCCCCCGCCTCTTTCTCCGTCTGGCTATGGCCCAAACAAGTCCAGACAAGCGGAGAAAGAGGAGAAAGTGGAGCCAGGCCATAGCCATGGCTGCAGAGCCATGTAGATGGGCGATAAGGCGTCAAAGTGCCAACAAAGTCAATAAGCAAAATGTTTGTGGTGCAAAATGTTCTGCTGCTCGAAGCCGACGGCATTGAAATCCTTTAATGTGCTGTTAACGATAAGCCAAGGAGCAGAGCAGAGCAGGCAGGGGGTATGCAAAGGACTCTTGGCCGAAACTAGCTGGAAAACGAGCAGCGAATATTAAAACAAATAAGCCAGGACATAATGGACTGCCCCAGGACAGAGACGGAGACGGGGACAGAGCCATAGACAGGGTCCCCTCTCCCTCCGCCTCTCCACAATATTTGTGAAAAGCTCAGGACTCGACGGACCCATGTCAAATAAGTTAAACAGACATGAAAGGCTCCACTGTCCCTACAGCCCGCAAAACCCACAGAAAAAAAAAAAACAGAAAACAGAAAGTGGACACAAGGGAGAAGGGGAGACACTGCCAGAGTCGGGGAGAGGGGGGAGCACTGCAAGCTTAGGGAGAATCGAAGAGAAAACCAGAAAAAAAGATTGAAGTTGGTCAATGACTCTACAAAGTCTGGCAAGGGACGGCCAACAAACCAAATTGAAGTTGAAGATTTGCCAAAACACGAAAAAATTAAATAAAATGTATTTATTTTGGGAGCGAGAGGGGGGGAGAGCAGCCAACGGATGCGACTAATTGGTGCTAACTCGAAGCTTTTGGCAGTGAAAAATTAATGAAAAAATATATCGTATGTGAATATCCCAGGGTCTCCTCCAGGTCCAGGTAGGGAGCCACATGCCCCAGCATGTGTGCACGTGTGCATGTGTGCATGTGGGGAGTCGGAGGGGCAGTCGGAGGGGCAGTCGGTTCGATGAACCTTGCCTTTGGCTGCTCGTAAAAATCAATAGGCGGACCAGGCTCTCCATGTTCCTGAATTCCTTGCCCCCTGTTCCCCGTTTCTCTGACTTTAAAATACATTTTACATTTCTCTGCCCTCTGTCCTCTCCCTCGTACTCTCTTTCTCTTGCAGTGAAATGAGCATCAAAGACACTTCAAACATCAGCATCATCATCGGCTTCAACATCATGCAAAAATGTTTCGACAACCGCTTATGAATGAATGAATGAATGAATGAATGAATGAACGAACGAATCAAAGGCAGCCAGCAGCAGACACTCAACGGAAACCAAACGGAACTCGACTCCCAGACCCACTTCAAGTGCAAGTTTTTTGGCAGACTGCGATGCGATTCCCCCCGCCCTTTGGGCCATCTTCTCTCGCTGCTATTTTAAGGCTTTTTTACGAGCCAAACGAAACCGAAAACATTAAATATCTGCAACTGCAACTGCAAATTGGACGGAGGCATGACAAACTCTTAAAACAGTGCACACTCGTTAAGTTGAACTAATTAGAGGCAAGAGTCTTAGAGACTGGCCTATACCAAGGGTATGCCTCTGTGAGTGTCTGTTGCTGGGGGCACACTGCCATATGGGAGTGCAACAGGGAAGGGGAAGTGGAAGTGCAAGTGGGCGTTCGCTTCGTTTCGCTGATTGCCTGCACCCGATAAGGCTTGCCCCACGATCGTGGCTGTGCCCCAAAGCAGTGGCAGCTGCTGCTGCTGCAGTTGGTAATTGAGCTGTTGCAACGTGCAACTGGTGATCGGCAAGAGGTAGACTTATCTCTGATCTCTAGCGATTAGCATTATTAATTAGCAGACTGACTCGGTGAAATATTGCGCATACGTCCCATAGGCAGGCGCAAGTTCAAGTGGTTCCTTCTTTCCCTGCAAACGGTGCTGGTGATGGTGATGATGATAATGGTGCTCCTCTTGGACAAACACAATCCATCAGGCTGAAACAGTGGCAGCAACGTTTACTTACCGCCAAGTGGTAGGTGTTGACCCCCCAGGGAGGGCGTTGCACAACCTTTTTTGGCCACAGCCGCAGCCAAAGCCGAAGCCAGATAATGGAAAGCTGCCAGCGTGCCAGCCAGCCAGCCAGCCCCGAGAGTCGAGTCGATTCAAATTTACAAAGTCAAACAAGGCACGACAGGCAAGTGGCAAAGAGCGGCACGAGGCGGGCGGCAAATGTTGCTGCGAGTCAACGAACTGCAATTGTTGTTTTTGTACTTGTGGCAAGTGTTGTTGTTGCTGCCGCTGCTGTCATTCGATTCAAATTAATGTTGCTCAAATATGTGCATATCAAAAGCGTTGCCTACTTTGCGGCTGCCCTTCCCAAATACCCAAGCCAGACAGAGAGATAGAGAGAGCGAGAGAGTTAGATTTCAGTTAATATCAATTATAAAGTAAGGCAGTGTCTGAGAGCGTAACCAAAGTTAAGTGTGCGATTAGCGCAGCTCCCATACCTTTTTTTGATATGCCTTGCTTCGAGGCAGCAGTTGGGAGAGCAAAGCTCACTCACCAACCAACCAACCAACCAATCAACCCACTCTCTCTCCGCTCTCGGTCAGTCCATTTCTATTTGCCGAATTGCTCTCTCCCGCTCTCGCTCTCACTCGCTGCCCAACTAATTATTGTCATAGGTTATGGTGCAAGCAGCAATAAAAACTGTAGCCTGAAAGCAAAAGTATTCTCGCGTCAGCCTCTTTTTATGGCTCCACCACTATAGCACTTGGGGGTTTATTTATTTTAAACATATTTTCCACGCACTAAAACAGCAAAGTAACGCATTGGGAAATAACAGCCACTATCTGTGTGTGCGACGTCTTTTAGACTCGACTCTGTTTTGGGGGTTTTCTGTGCTGTTGTTTTTTTTTCCTCTTTCTGCCTTTTCTTATTTTTCTTCTTCTTAGTTTTGTCCGTTTTCTGTGTGTTTTCCTTAGCTTTTTCGAGAATTATTTAAGTGCGCGCGACATATGCTGGGGCTGACTGGCAGGCATTTTTGTTGGCATTTTGTCAAAGCGAAACATGTGCAAGCCATCTTTGAACCTGCTGTCTCCGTCCCTCCGTCCCTCCGTCCGCCCCTGTCCCTGTCTCTTTCTCTGTCATTAGAATGGATAATTGTGGACGACGACCACTTGATTGACAAGCTGACAAACGAAAGGAAACGACGAGAGGGAGGGTGGAGAGAGGAGAGGAGCGGAGAACGAAGCTAAAGCGTGTGGCAGATGTCAACAAATGTTTGCTTTTTATGGCCAGGCTCAGCAACATTCTTGCCACAAACAGCGAGAGAGACGCAACCAAATGGCAGATTAAATATCGCTTACATGAGACACACCAAGTCTGAACCGTGGAGCAGCCTGCGAGAGCTTTTGTCACCCATCCCCTCCACTCGATAGCGCATTATATGCGTCCCACTGTGCGGTGCTGCTTTAATTCTAATTTGCATTCATCAGCGCACAAACTAATTGCACAATGTGTGTGAGAGCATGCGAGATGGAAACACACGAGAGTGTGTGTGTGCGTGCATGCATTGTGCTATTTCTCTACTGCTGCTTCTCCTCTTTCCTCTCACATTCGCATGGCGCTCGCTCCCATGCAGTCGCTGCCACTGCCGAAGCGAGGCGGGTTAGCGACCGCAAAACTATCTGACATTAGATTGCGATGGCGGCCAAACGACAACAGCCGACGCCGACTGTAGCAGAGCGTGCATGTGTTGGCGTGCACTCTATGCCGCTGCCGTTGCCGTTGCCTGTGCCGGCTGGCACGTACGTGCCTGAAAGAGTGAGAGAGAGAGAGACAGAGACGGCAGACAACGAGTACGTAAACGACTATGGCTATGACTATGGGCAGCAATGGGCGATTATGACACCGCACGATGCCAAAAATTGCAGGCTGAGTGGGGGGAGCAGTGCACGGAAGAGGAGGCCATTGCAGACGCACTAACTGTGCGTAATAACGGTGACAAACGAAACGATCTCTCGTGCTCTGTCGTGCTCCCCCCCAAGGCGGTGGATGTGCTGCGCTTTGGCATACCCTACGCTTTCCGACGGTTATCTTCTAAGAGGACTCTGACAACGTGGGTGGCCGAACTGATGTACCCTCTCCCCTTTTTTCATCTCTCTTATTTAGAGCCTCCTCAACTGCATCCCATTCCAGGTGCATGGCCAAACTGATGTGCAATGCACTCCGTGCGGAGTGTGGAGTCATTTGATCATTTTTAAAAGGTTTCCGTCACTCTCTCGCTCTCCGCTCCCCACTCTCCGACCCGCCAGCCGATGCACCCCGCGTTCTGTACAGGGTATGCCGGCTCAGCTTTTGGCATTTTCAGCGCGCCTGGGGCTTCGGCAAAGCTCTAAGGCTGAAATGTTAAGCCTGAATGCTGAACAAGCATTTCTGTTTATTTCTGTTTTGCTTTTTAGCGCGAATTTTAAGTGCAATTTCTTGTCGTTTGGCAACAATGTTGCTCAACATTTCTTATCGCTGCAGTGGCATCTGCACCACCACCACCCCCTCCTTGCTCTGTGCACCCCACACCACCCCACACACCACTCTCCACCGCTTTAGATGGGGAACCGAGATTTGCTGTTGGATTGTGGCACGCTTGATTGACTGCGTGCCTTCCACAGCCGCAACAAATCAATTTAGTCAGCTCACAGAAAGAGAGAGAGATAGCGAGAACGAGAGACAGCCAGAGAGTGCAACTGCCGCTTGTTGCACATTGCTAGGGGCACTCCCACTCCTTTCCCCACCTTGTGCGACGGCGATGGCGATGGCTACGGCCAAATTAAATGGCCAACAATTTATTGTCTGCAAATGCAGCGAAAATTGCAAAACATTTTGCCATTTTCCATTTTGCCGCCTATTTTGGCTGGCTGTCTCTCTCGCCTCCCCCTCCACCACCACCTCCCCTCCCTAAGAGGTGGCTGCATCGCAAATCGACAGCGTTGTTGGGGCAGGCCGCGCGTTGGTGGCGCCCGTCGATGATCGCAAATTTGAAAATTGCCGGTTGCACCTCATCTCCTCGTGCCCCCCTCCGATGCTTTACAACATCTAAACTGTTGCTGCTGCCGCCTGTGTAGGGGCGTGGCTTGTCTGCAGTCAGCTAAGTGATTTGCCACAGCCATTAGATCGGATTCCCCAGTCCCCAGTCCCCTCTCCCCTTTCCCCTTTCCTCTTTCCCATACGCTGCAGTCTCTTCCAAGGCGGAAATGCCTTGGGTATTGAATCACCCACTCAAAACGCGCTCTAGATCCCCGAGTAGATTTTGGGCCCAAAACAAATCTCTCATTTCGATTCCGATTATGATTCCGATTCATTGTCTGCTTTGATCTGCTGCCGAAGGTCTGTCGCATGTGTGTGTGCGCGGCTCTTATTTAGGCAGCTGCCCCGTTATTAATTAACAGCTGTGCGCTTATTATGCAAATTAGCCACAGATGGGAAACGCCACACAGCGGACAGCGGACTGCAGACGGCGGACAGCAAGCTCCAAGCTACAGAAAGAGTGTGGGGATCAGACGGGTTCCATCGATTCGGCCTGGTCTGGTCTGTTCTGCTCTGCTGCTGTGTTATACTCACGATTGTTGCATAGAACCACCCATATGTGAGGCATGTGCTCTATATAGGAAGTCGGTGTCTCTACATACCTGCAATGAGATAAGAACGAGAATTTTGCGATTAATTCCAAGACAATACAATATAGGGGCTAAAAGAGGGGGTCGTAATGAGAATCGCTATAAAAGGTATAGGATCTTTAGAAGTCATTGGTCTGAAAGGACTGCAATAAGGATTCTGTAACACCATGAGATATGCATCTGGTCTTAGAGGAATTCCAAGAAGTTGAAGATGACTAAAACTGAAATAAAGTGGCAAAGTGAAGGAGAGACTGAGACTCGGCTCTATAGGAAGATCTTGATAGAACAAAAAGTATGAAATTCCCATCAAAGTGGGCCCCCCCCCCCCCATCCATGGCTTAACCCACAGAAGCGAATCTCCTTTTAAGGAAACTTTTCAGCCGCAAAAGAATCGGGAAATTTATGCAGCCATTAATTAGCGTCCACCTGCTCCCCTCGGTGCTTATCAAGTCTATAATTCAGCATTAACTTATGCAGATCTCTGCCACATGCCACATGGCACATGGCACATGCATCATCTTCGGACAATGTCAACTGCAGTCGGAGTCCGAATAATGAAGAAATCCCAATTCCGCGCACTCGAATTTATTTCGCAATCAATTTGACAAATGCCCAAAGCAGCCACGGAGCGATGGCCGACGGAGATAGCGCCGGACACGGACGCGGACAAGGGGCTCCCAGCTGGCCAAGAGCCGCCGCTGGCCAAGTCGGACTTTTATAGGTCCAGATCCGAAACGAGCGCCGATACGGTAGCGGCCGGGCCGAGAGCCAAGTCGGGCAAATTCGGAGGCCAAGAAGCGGCGTCGTAAACACATTTTGTGGCCAATTGTTGTTTGTGGCTCTTACTGCGCTGCCCCATACAGTGCGCGTCATAAATTTAACGCTCGAATCGGCGGCGATCATCAGCTGGCCACAAAAACCAGTCAAAGGCAAACATATTTACGAGGCGGCCTCATAAATGGCAGAAATGTCTAAATCAGGAGGAAATGGTAGAGATTGAGAGCGGGAATCGGAGGACTACGAGGACTTCCACAAAGAGAGGGACCCTCTAACGCGATTCTCTCTGTTTCTCCATCTTTCAGAGCATTTTCCATGTGTGCAATTAATTTTGAGCGGCGCCCCGAACCTCATTAAGGTCAAATTATAGTCATATATCGCTTTGTCGCCTGTCAGCACCAATAATTATGCAGCCACGCCCCCTACTATGCACTCCCCGTTGCATATATGTACATACATATATCTAAATCGCATCGCAGTAGAGAACCTGGCAATTAATTTGCTGCCAGACATTTGCAAGTTTTCAAGAACAAACGCTGCAGCGCTCGTAAAAAGAATTTCAATTTGTTCAGGTCCGATCCGATCCGATCTCCGCTCGGTCTGCTCTGCTCTGTGGGTGTCACATGTCGCCCAAGTCGTGACCAAGTCAATGCTGCCACTATATTGCCAAGATAATGTCATGCCCGGCACATAATTATGTACAGTACGTATCAGCACTATAAATCAGTCAAAAGTGGCTACTAATTATCGAGCAGAGTTCGTTTTTTCTGACTATTCATTCGTTTAATGATCACATTACATATTAGATATATTCGGAAACGCAATTTTCAGTATGCTATGGTACTGTTCGTCTTACTGTCATTATTCACACTGTATTCCGTATGCATCTACATTCTGTAGAGTCGAATATATTAACTTCGATGATATCGAATCGAGATTACCCTTCCAAAACACTCAGTATTAAAGAACTTCTCCATCGAAGCGATGGAGTTCATTTATTAGTTTCGAGTTGGCCCAGACTTTGACTCTAATTATAGAGATCTGTCTGTCAACTCTTTTGTTCAAATGATTTCTGAGCATCTGACGATTATCATTGTCTTCTCTGTCACTCCACAGAGCATACTCTGTCTCTCTCCCTCTCTCTCTTCTTATTTGTATCTCCCTCCTATTCTGTCTCCATCATTTGTTTGCCTTTGTTATTTATGCATTTTTGCCAGGGACACTCCACCGTTCGCGGTTGTTGCCATCCAAAAAGCTGCTCGTCGACGTCGTCGTTCGGTCGTTTCGGTCATTACCATGTAAACCTCGATGTAGCCTCTCTGCCACACACACGCACCCCACCATTGGCCCGTAGCAAACATTTTTTAATTGATTTTCGCCTTTGAATGTTTGGTGTGAAAACTGATGAAAATGTGACTACAAAATGCTGACAAAAATGGCAAATGCAAATTGCCATAAAAACTGTGAAGGACGACGGTCTATGATTCGTCTGAGTCGCAGACTGAATCTGATTTATTCGAGAATATATAGTATTTGTGAGTGTTCGGGTGTGCGGGTGGGTGATCGGTGATCATTGATCGAACAGACAGTCATAATTGCCGCCATATATCTTGATGTTTGGGGGGAGAACCGAACCCGCGAAATATGAATAATAATTAAGAGTTAATTAAGTCATCAGAAGCGGGCACAAAAAAGTACAGTCATTGAGAGGCTCTAGGGTAACAAAAAAAAAACGTGCTAATGGCGTGACAGCCCATCCTCCTGATCTGCAGTAATCGAGTAATCGCAGAATCGCACAATCGACACTCATAATTAACACATTTAGCTAATAACTTTGCGCAGAATAAACAACATTAATCACAGTTTAATGGCGAATTAATCAGACAAACAACTCTGGCGCTAGCTCAGCCTCTCTCTCTCTCTCTATCTCTCTCTTCTCCGTCCGTCCCGCGGCTCCTTCGACTAACTTTTATTGAAAGTTTCCACACACTCGCGAGACTGCTTGTTGAGAGCTAGAGAGACAGAGAGAGAGAGAGAGCAAAGCAGAGCGGCATTTCCAATAACAATAAAATAAATCTTGGCCAAGAAAAACAGATAAAAACAGCATTAGCTGGCCATAAAGCAGACCAACTAAGGCAGCCACCAGCCCACTCGTCATGGCCGGAATGGATGGAGATGGATGTGGAGCAGGGGAGGCGTCGTCAAGGGGGGGTTGTCGCCAATGGTGAGACGGCAACAACTCTGTCTGGGGACAGACGACAGCGAGACAACGAGACAGACAGACAGAGAAACAGAGACGGATAGTCAGACAAGTGGCAAGTTAATTGCATTAAAAGTGAAATAAAAAGCGAAGCTCAGATAGCAGAAATTATGAAGTGCAGCAGCAGCAGCAGCAACAGCAACGGCAATGTTGCTGTTTCTCTTGTTGCAGTTGTTGTAACTGTTGATTGAGGCGCATAATCAGCGGCGGAGAGTGATGGAGCTTGGGGGCTGTGGGGAAGAGAAAAGTGGAGGAATGGAGGCGACGGCGACGGCGATGGCAATGGCGACAAGCGCATTAAGTTGTTAACAGCAAATATTTGCTTCATTTGCGCTATGATTGCGGCAGCAACACCAACAACTGCAACAGCTGCAATGTGCAACATCCGGTCAGCAACATCTTCGCCTGCTGCATGTTTGAGCTGGCGGAAAAGATCATCTCGAGAGGGAGAGATGGAGAGAGGAACTCGAATGGGGGATGATGAGGGATAGAGGAGGCGAAAAGTTTGCCAAAATGTAGATTAGTCTCTCAGGCAAAGTACCGCAATGAACCGTATCCAAATGCGAGGTGAGCTTTCGGATTGTTCCGCTGTAAGAATTTCCCCGAATCGTTTCTACATTTTTCGTAAATTATGCCTGCAGAAAAGTGCACTTTTGAAAATTCTTAGAATATTCCCTCCTCAGAGCAATTGTCGCCGCTGACTTGCGCAACTCTTTTTTTAGTCGCTTTTCTTATCTATAAATAGTTGGGCGTGATGCCAGCTGCGCTGCCGCTGTAGTTGTCGTTGCCGTTGCAGTCGTTGGCTCTGCTGGCTGCTGCCCACGCCGAGCGGTCAATAAACTTCGCGGCGACACATGCAAATTGCAGTCCGCGCAAACAATTAGCAACAGCAGCGACGGCAGCAGCGGCAGCAGAGACGCGGGCAGCAACAAATAACAAAACAAAACAAGAAAGAAAAAACAGCAAAAAAGCACACAAAACTCCGACCTATCGCACATTTTTTGCTATTGGGCAGTCGCCAGCGTCAACATTACGTTTTTTTCTGCTTCTGCTGCTGCTGCTGCTATCACAGACAGCTGGGGGCAGAGCAGAGCGACAGCGAGTTAGAGAGAGCGCGGAACAATTTCATTTTTATTTTACAACTACAAAACGTCAGCTGGCGGCGCTCACAGTCACCTCTCTCCCACTATCCAAGGTATATTCGAAAGAAGGTGAGGGGCAGTAGGGCTGCGAGCTGCAGCAGATCTAAGGCAAATTGAGATCGTCACCTGTTAATACCTTACCCACGATTGTAGATGTGCCTTGCCACTATCTCTATCTATATATTGCTCTCCCCCCAACCCATTTCTCTCTCCTTCTCACAATGTTTGCATTTCGTTTGCCGCTCGCGTCGTGCATTGCACTCGGCCAGTGCCGCTGACGGACGGCGGCCTCATTGCTGACTTCGCTGCCTCTGCCACGCTCTTGGCCGTTTACAGTTGGCAAATCAAATAATGCAACAACAACCAAAGGCACATTCGCTGCCAAGCAAATTTGACTAATTGCATTGAGAGTGAGAGAGAGACAGAGATAGAGACATGGACATGAGTGTGTCGCTGCTGCTACTTTTGATGTCGACTGCCAATATGGTGGTGTTTGCTCCTGTTGATTCTTGTCGTCTTTTGTGTGCAACATGCCGCTACAATTCGTAATTAGGCGCTGCTTGACTCCTGCTAATGTTTAAAGCAGCTCCCTCCCCCCTTCCCACCCCTCTTGACTACCGAATGTAGTTTAATGGTGCCTCTCTGCGCTGACATTAATTTGCATTGTTTTATATCTGTTTCTCTGTCGCAGTCGCGGTCGCGGTCGCGGTCGCGGTCGCTGCTACTGCTACTGCGGCTGTCTCTGCTTCTGTTTCGCCTTCGACTTTTGCTGTGATTCGTTTTTTTCGGCACAACGGATGTTTGGCATCATTTTCGCACATGTGCGCGAGAGTGAGGGAGAGTGAGGGAGAGAGTTGATTGAATGGAAAGATCTGGCACACGAAAATTGTAATTCGAATTCGATAAGGAGCTGGCAGACATAGCAGCCACAGTGCCCGCCATTTGAATAGGCAGCAGGCAGCAGCAACAGCGCAAAGCAATGAGTCACAGTCAAGGCTCATTAAGTACGAAACAGTTTAAGTAATTTATGATTAATGATCGCGTTTACTCGTAATGATTTAATTAAATGACCCTGTAATGAAGTCATCGGCAAATCAGTCAATAATTAAGCACACATTAGTGGGGAGTGTTCTGTTGGACGGCACTGTATCCGAAAGATGGCAGAGATCGGCAGCGGCATCGGCAGCGCTTCGTGTTGAGTGAAGGCTGGCACTCGGCAATCGGCAAACGGCATACCCCTCGGCCAAGAGTCAATAGCACAAACTATTCCAGATATATGCATATATTTGCATGCAGAACATCTATAGATATATCATATCTGTTTGGCCAGGTAAACCCCCTCCCTCGCACCCTCTCTCTTGCCGCTCTAGACTCTAGAGAGATGCGGCAGGCAGGCAGCATTGAATTGGAGCGATGAACCCGCCTCTGCTTCTGCTTTTGCTTCTGCCTCTGCTTCTGGCTTTTGGCTTTTGTTGGCTGCCAAATGGGAAATGGAAACGCATTTCCAACTACAACTGCAGCAAAAAAACAACAATCGCCGCCAGTCAATTGTTTAACGATGTGGCACAACACACCACACACCGCATACCACCTCTCTTCCGCTCTCTATTTCACTCTTTATGCCATTTGCAACAACAACAAAACCAACAAAAAACAATTGTAACAATTATGCTAAGAACTTTTACGACTCAATAAAGCGCAAAACGCAGAAAGATGCACAAAAAGAAAAGCATACCCAAGGCAGCGGACAGAGAGAGAGGGGAGAGTGGAGAGTGGGGGTAGGAGGTTGACTAGAGAAGGGAGGGTCCGGGGTAGTCATAATTATTGTTATTGTAAAGTTTTTAATAGCAAAACAACATTACGAAGCGAACCCGGGTCCGAAATGCATTTGAAAAGTGCATAAAATCTGAAACGAAGTGAATGTTTCGCTTTCAGACGCCCTCGCCGTGGGGTATGCGGGAAACCTGAGGTTTTTATGCGCCCCAGACAAGGTTTATGGTTTTGTTTTTTCCGATCCCACACACAGAAACCAGAAAACACACGAACACGCACACAAACACACACACACACACACACACATTAAAAGGAAGCTCGGACCGCGCATAAGTCACGTCCTGGCTGCATCAGCATAGATCCGATCACAAATGGAATCCGTTCCGTTCCGTCCGCGATTATTTATGGCCCCTATTTCGAATTACATAATTCTGGGAGGGAGGTGCCGCCTACCTCCCGCCTCCCGCCTCCGCTCCACTTCGACATACATATGTATGTATATGTGCATATAGTTGTTTATTAACCATTTTTTGCATGTACATTTCGCATATTGTTTGGCCTGGACTGGGCTGGACGGGACGGGGCGTTGTGTTCCGAACAACCTTCAGGGGGCGAGACGGGGCACTGCCCCTTATCGAACATTGTAGCCCCATCCCCATCCCCATTCCCAGCCCATCGGTCCGTTCCATTTGCAGATTGTACAATATATGTACATACCCTGTACTGGAATGGGTATTATGTGTACGCGGTGGCATGTCGAAAGGGAGGGAAAGATCGTCTCTCTGTAGATTTAGCAGTAATCGTAATCATCCAATGGCACTTTTATTACCCCTTTTGGTGGCATGCCGTAAGGGGTATCTTGGGAGTCTACTTCTTTGTCCGTCGTCTCTGAGAGCCATCGTCAGGCCGCTGCCGCAGTCTCTGATTTACTTGAGCTTAAAAAAGCAATTTACTCGCATTTTTATTACTTATGGTAAATATTGTTGGGGATTTTATGGCACTCGCATCCTTGAGAGCAGCTCAAGTTGTGGCTGATTGAACCTTATCGGTTGGACTGTTGGACGGTTGGACGGACGGACGGACGGACGGACATAATGCCATCATCAACAAGTAGAAACAGCACTGAAAATCCCCCCCAAAGGAATTTGCAGTTTGTTGCGAATTGGGTCGCAAAAAGCTCTCACAGAAAGCGAAAGATTGAGAAACAGAGATAGAGTTAGAGAGAGGGAGAGAGAGCGAGCGGTTCTCCATGGAATAGCCAATAAATTAAACAATGCCATGACGCAATTTGGCTATTGCTTGCCCCCTCTCTCCCTCTCTCTATATGTATCTCCATCTGTGGTTGAATTTTTATGCAAATTGAATTGTTAAAACAATAAACAGAACTACTATACTGTACGACTGCAGGCCAGCAGTGCTGCTCTCTGATCATTTGCATCTCAATTGAAAGAGGAACCCAAAGAGAACAACAGGGCTTTGTTTTTTGGTTACCAAGGCCGAAAGGGGGCGACGAGACTAGACTAGAACCGACTAGACTGGACTAATGCAGTTCCCTAATGCCCCGCTGACACGCAACCACTCAACGGAAGCCACACAGAGAGCGAGAGCGAGAGAGGGAAAGTGAGTGATAGATATAGATACAACCAAAGAAAGATCTCTCATGAAATGGCAACTTTAATCTTGAAATTCCTCCAAGGGGGGCGTGGACACTGTACGAGTAAGATATCGCCAAGCAATCAGCAATGACTCAATTCGGGGAATGATCTCATTCTCTATCGATAGTCCTATCTGCTCGGGAGATTCGTTCGATTGCCAGCGAAAGTTGGAAATTTCAAACCTTCAACTGTCTTCTGTCTTCTGGCCCTGTCCCTGTCCCTGCCCCTTTGCCACTCTTTAGGTTCTCATTGTCTCCCCCGCAGAAGACGATACAATTTCTGCGATAAATAAAATAAAATTATTACAGATACAGATAGCAGATACCAGATACAAAGCATGCCCCCAAAGTGGAACACACATGTGCTATGTACATATCTCGGGAACTGGGAACCCGGGAACTGGGGAACTGGCGACTGGGGACCGGCGACTGGGGCCTGGGGCCTGGACTGGGGGCAATTGTCTGATTTATGTTCCGACAGATATAGGCGACAAAAGAAATATGTACGCCTCGCTTGAGTTACAGCAAATGGCAGCAAAAAAGAAGTAGGACTGTAGTATGGTGCGAGTATCTGGCAGATACAACGCTACGCTCCACGCTGCACGCTCCGTTCTCCGCCTCGTGGTCGTGGCGATCTTCTTGGTGGCGATAGCTGAAAATTAGCTGGAAACGCGTTTACACGTGCGTCTGATGACCCAAATGTGATTATAGGGCCACTAACTAGTACAACAACAAGGTCTAGGCGCAACAGATTCCGTCTAACACGCAGCCAGGGGACACAAGGGGAGCGTCTGGAAAGAGGGTGGGGTGGAAAGAGGGCCCCTCGTTTCTTATAAATTTCGAGATTAATTATGTCACATTATGTAATCTGATCAGCTACGTTGCGTTGCGTTGCGTTGCGTTGCGGTTGTGCCTCTTGTCAACGCATTCACCAGATCCCAGAAGATCCGAAAGACACGACAGATCAATGAACAATGGGAAATGCGAACTGGGATCTCGGATCTCGGATCCGAAATGAATTCCAGATTCAGGTAGGACACGAAAAGTGGTGCGGCGGCTTCTGCTTCTGCTTCACGAGATACTTTATCTGTGCCCCTGGCTGGTGCTGGAGCTGGAGACTCCGACACCGACATTTGGCTTTGTCTCTGCTCTGCCCGAAGCCGAGGGCCGGCCTGCCTGGAAATTTAAGACGACAAACGGAATTCGGGGCAGGTAACGACAGCCGAGGCGGCTCCTGGCTCCTGGCTCCTGGCTCCTGGCCATACAAATTGGGGCCTGAGTTACGATATCTGCGGTCGGTACATGGATATTCGGGATATTTCGGAGGCGTGCATTGCCAATGAGGGGGCGAGCGCCGATCTGCCCGACCCACGGGGATAATTACAGGCAATATCGTATACCAATCCAATAATATCCTCCCATTCGATTGTGGAACAATCAGAAGTTGTTGTTTGTCGATGTAATGCGAGACATTCCTTCGAGGAAATGGAAAAGGATGAAGGCATGTGGAATGAGGAGGAAATGCCCGCCCTGCAACCCTTTTTGAGAGGGGGGATTAGTCATCGTTAGGGAAATTATAAAAAGCAAAAAAAGATAATTCCAATTTATGGACAGCAGCAGCGAAGCTTTAATGATACCCGGGAACAGTCCCTTCCCATTCCACAGATGCCGCAAGTATCTGCTGCTCTGTCCTTCCGGTCGGGCTGCTTCTCCAGTGGCGAGTCGGGACATGCCTCACGCTCTCCTGCCTCTAAGCCGCTGAGAATTACGAGTCCTGGACAGCCCTTTCGCTCCTCCGATAAATCCATTGATAAATCAAATTTCCATATCCAAAAATGGGAAAAAGAGCTTAAAATTAATTGAAATTTTCAATCCCATTACGGGAGTAGCATTAACCGGGGAATAATTGCCGCAAATTATGGCTTAAAGCGAGTGTAAAACGCAATTTGTGCGACTCCTACGCTACGGCCCGCCTTTAATTGCATTTTGAGCGGTTTTTCAGCTGAAAATACTAACATTTCGATGGCTAAATGTTTAAAGCCAAGTCTGTTAAAGGCACTGCCTCTGCCGCTGCTCTGCCTCTCCCTTCGTGCTGCTTTTGCTTGGCTTCTTGTTTGGCTTTCATTCGCAGCAGCAGACCAATGTCTGGCCAATTTAAATCCATTTTGCATTTGCATAAAGCCCAAAAGGGAAGAGGGCCAACGGCAGAAGCAGCAGCGCCACCAGAAGGAAAGTGCGGTTGGCCATTTTTACTTATTTTGACTGCAACGATTTCTGAGAAGCAAGAAGGAGTCCCCAAAGGAGAGGGCAGCACAGGGCAGGCCAGGCCAGGACGGGACGGGACAGGACAGGACTCTCCCTTCCGAAGGAAGGAAAGCCAGTTGAAATGTTGTCGTTTTGCGTCATTTGCAACGACAACAGGGGCAGCAGAAGGAGCAGCAGAGGAGCAGCAGAAGGAGCAGCAGAAGGAGCAGCAGCAATGCACTTTATCAACGACTTGCAATCTGCAAGAGGATGTCCCTGCCCCAAGAGGAGCTTTGCTCTCCGGCAGTAAAAAGTGTAAGAAAAATGTGCAAAAATATGATTATTTGCGGCGATTTATTAGCCGCCATTTAAATTCATAATTTTCAGGAAATTTCGTATGCAAAATGCGAGAATTGCAATTGCACGAAGGCTCCTTCAGGAGCAGGCACGACAGAAGGGCAGTGGCACAGGGGCAGGGGCAGGGCGGGGGCAGGGCCTGGACACCAGCTAATCCCAGAACGACGTTCTGTCTGTCTGGGAGCTGCAGCTTAGTCCCATAATTGGCAGGATCTGCATCTCCTTGCAGCAATTAAGGCACAAAACTACCGCCTGCAAGCTACTTGCAACAGTTGCAGCCCGGGCAGGGGCACGGCCGTGCGGCAATTAAAAAACGAGTTGCCAGCAACTCGAACGTAACAAATGAGTGTCTGGGCCGGAGAGAGGATAAGTGCAACTGCAGCGGAGGCAAGGATGCAGAAGGGGGTTGCAGCCACCCCTGGCTGCTGCGGCTGCTGCTACAGTGAGGCCTTGATAGAGGTGTCTCCGAAAGCAGTTTCCACCTCCTTTGTTTCCAAGAAGGGAGCACCCCACAAAGGGTTCAGGCAAATGGAAAAGACTTTAACTTGATTTTCCCCTTTGTTTGCTTTCGGGGCTGCCATTCATTCGGTCGTTCCTTTCGGTTTTCGATGATCACCCATTGTTCCATCCAGATCCTGACTTCTGGAGTGACTCGAGAGGGGTTTTCGGGGTGCTCCGTGCGGATCTCGAGCCTGCGCAGTTGGCAATTGCGTCGTCTTCTATCCTCCAGCGGCTCCTTCTGCTCCTGCTGATCCTTCTGCCTCCCCTAGAACCGTTTCTGGATGAATGCGCAGTTGGTTGATCCTTCAGATTGACAGTCACATCATTCGGGAGGGAACGGGGTGACGGCTGGCGATGCGTAGTTTCCGAGGATTCCAAGGTGACAGCTCCATAAAGGACTCGACACCGCAGATAAGCCCCCGCCCGAAAAATCGAACTGAGACGCAAATAGAGACGACACCAAGCCGAGGTAGTGGGGAGGGGGATTAGAGAGCAGGGGGAGGGGCAGCGGTTTGTTCACCTTTTCAGCTCGGGCGAGCAGCGCAAACAAACAGCGGCAATAAAAGCATACAAATTCATCCATTGTTGGGCATCTCAGCCAATAAAATGTGCCCCGCTGCACATAAACCAGCAGCAGAGGCAGCAACAGAAGCTGCCACAAGAAAACAGCAGAAACAGTGGCAAGGCAGCGGCAGTGGCAGTGGCAGGAGAAAAAACTAGGGGCAACGCGTCGTATGAGCAATGGAGCGCTTGCATGGAGGAGGGGGGGCTTTGGTGGTGCCCCCAGCAGTGCCCCAAGCAGCTGCCAACTAATAAACTTTTTGCTGCTGCTTTATGCAGCGGAACTCTGCTTCAGTCGTCATTCGCCTTCGCATTCGCAGTGGCATCCGCCAGAGAGTTTTACAACTCTTTCGGTGCAACGTGCAGCCCAGCCGTGCCCCATGTGCAACGTGTTTATTAAGCGCATTTATGCGTTGTAAATAAAAAGCCAAAATTACGCGCTCGGCAAATTGCATTCCTCGAGGAGGGGGGCAGGGACAAGGGGCGGGGGCAGGGGCAGAGTGACACAATTTGGTCCATAAAAGTTTTGAATGTCCGCGACGTGCGGGGACTACGGCCAGCGCAGTGTCCAAGGTGCCTCCTGGATGAGTTCTCCTAGATGGATGGCATCCATAAGATTCGAGGTAGACAAGAAGAGAGTGCATCCGATAGATACATTTGCTTCCTTTTTCCACCTAAGGAGCCTTCTTGCAACAGAACCCGAGTCAATGGCTCGGAAGAAGGAACCACAGCAGACAGAGAGACACATATATGCCACATGCAACATAATCAGAATTGAAGTTAAACAAAAGAAAAAACTTACCCAAGAACCCAAGATTTAGTACAACTTTCCCCGAAAGGAAGTGCAATGGAAAGGATGGAAAAACTCACCTGCAACGAGAGAGAGAGAGAGAGAGAGAGAGAGAAAACATATGAAATTAATATCAATTAAAGAGGATTTTCTTGTTCTTCCGAGAGGTGGAAAATGAAATTTTAATTACACTTGCGTCCAGACACAAGCCACAAAAAGGTCAAAGGTGGAGCAAGGGAAAACCAAATAAGAGGAGCATTGGACTCAGTGAAAGTTTTTCCAGGACAGGAAAAGGACTTTCCCCAACAGACACAAACACATGAGCACACACACACACGCACACGTATGTACATATGGGGGTGGTCGTAACTAACATAAACTCTTTTTACTATCAAATGTTTTTGCTCCTCTCCGTGGCACCTGCATGTGGCAGGAGGAGGCGGGGCCTTTGTCTGGACTCCAGGGCGAGCGTCATAAATATCACATTTGTGGCAGACACACAGACACACACGTAGAAGGAGAGAGAGAGAGAGAGAGAGAGAGCCACGCTGGTATACAAAGTCCTTCTTTCGCATTGTGTTGCATGGAACATGGCGCATTTGCCGCATTTTATGAGGTGCAAATAAAAAGTTTGCCATAAAAATTGCCATAGACATGGGGCACACGCTGTTTGGCGGAGGGAGGGAGGGGCGGGGTCTCTGGTATCCCCGTCTCCATCTCCGTCTCCGATGATGGGGCATGTGGCATGTGGCAGCAAACTAAGTAGAAAAATGCATGTCTGGCACTCTCCTCGAGTGTGTCTAACAAGCAATCGGAAACACGCCAAGGAAGTGGCAACCTCCCCCCTCCGCCCTTCGCCCGTCGCCCACCACGTGCCAGAACATTTTTCTTTTGCCTCGTCACTTCCTCGGGCTTTAAGAGGCGCCCCACGAGGAGTACGGGGAGCTTTAATTAATTCGGAAAAGCTCTGCTTTCCTCTGCTCGCCGGCACTCGCAGGCACAGGTGCAGTTTCCACTCCTCTCGGAAATGCTGGAAACAATAATCCTTGACAGAGGAGCGCATTTATTATTGAACCATTCCGAGGAGGGAATGGCATCCCATACCACATGCCTCCAGTGGAGTCTTTCTACGTGCCGCGGCAGCTAAGCAGGCGGTAGCCCGAGGCAGCCTGACTCATGTGGCAAGTGGCTCCAGTGGCAAGTAGTTTCATATGTCAACGACTGCCTCCCCCCCCTGCTGTCAAAGGAGAGGCCAAGCCAAAATTGAAATTGATTTGCCAGTTGAGCTTTGGAATATTAAATAAAAACAGAATCCTCGTGGAGTGGCTTACCACAAATGATTGCCACAAATGGAGGACACTCCCAGAGAGCGGGGCAGAGCAGAGGACTGGACCCTCAAGAGCAGGGAATCCCTGAGTTTACTTGGCTAAGTAAATACAATGTAATTACGAGAGGGAGGTGGAGAGGGGGGGGGGGGGGGGGGGGGGGGGGGGAGAGGGGGTTGCCACAAATCGAATTAGTTTCGTTTACATTGGGGATTACGATGCATTAGACGATGCAACTTCACTGCGGACTGCTGCAACAGTTGCCGGACGAGGAAGGTGCTTCTCAAGAGCATAAACGCTTCTTCTCCTCCGCCCAGCGGAAGTCCCGAACAGAGACAGAGACAGCGACACAACGGACGAGCGCTCCCTGTCCCTTTCTAATCGAAAAGTTGCTGCTGCAGAAACTGTCAGCGAAAGAAAAGAAATCGAAGCGAGAGTCGAGTATCCGTCGAGTCCTCTTTTATCAGAGTTTCGGAAGAGGAGGACGGGGAGGGGGAGGGAATGGTCAGACTACGAACAAATTTCTTATGCACACAGCGGGTGGGTGTGGGCGGGGACTGCCACTTGCCAGTTGCCACTTGCCAGTTGGCTGTTGCAAGTCTATGTCCTGTGCCCCAGACACTTGAGTCGGGTCGAGCGGCTATAAAGGTGACAATAACTTAACGAGCAATGAACCTCAGGTGCTGCCGCTGCCGCTGGCCCTGCCCCCTGCCACTGCTGTTCTGACTACTGCTCTTGATGAGGCAAGTTGTTGTTGCTGCCACTGTCGACCGGCGACGCTGTTGCAAGGAAGTGCCACTAAATTGTTGAAGATAACAGCACGGGGAACAAGCGCAGGGGCAGGGGCAGTGGCAGTGGCAGCCATAGAGGAAGGACAGAGCAGCATGTGGTCAAAGCGGGTCTCCCTGCTGCCCCCTTTTTCTCTATCAGAATGTGGCCCTCCACAGCAGAAACTCTTCAATTTTTGGCTTTGAATACAGAATGTACTCGTATATGGGTGCACAACAGTGCGTATGATGAATGGCAGTGGAACAACCTAAGCGTTTTGCTCCTTTTGTTGATTTGCACGTGTGAGGACAAACAGGAGACAGAAGACAGGAGACAGGAGACAGAAAAACAGGAGACAACGAACCCGAGAGAACACGAGAAATGAGCTGCTGAAATGGCAATCTAAGTGACTGTCGACTCGAGACTTGAATTGGAAAGAAAAGAACATAAAGAGAGTGGTGGAGAGGGGTGGAGAGGGGAGGGAAGCATAGAGGAGCAGTGCTCAAGGAGCTGTTTGCCAGATGCCAGGATAAAAGCTCAAAGGCAAACACGCATCTGACATCCACATCGAGAAACACCCAAAAAGTACGAAATATTCAAACACAACAAAGCAGCAGCCAGGCCCTGACTAGTACTCTCCTTCGCTGGATCCTCCATCTTCCCGGAGCTGGGGGGAACTTCCGTAGGTGTACCCTGCAAACGCTATAAATACTCAGCTCTCAAAGGGCTGCTGCAGAGACAGTCAGAGGGGAAAGGCAGGAGGGGGGGGGGGGGGGGAATGGTAATCTCAAGGTTCACAGTCCAACGCCTCTTCTCCACAGCTGCAGCCTGCAGCCTGCAGCTGCAGGTTCATCCTCTACTTGAGAGCATTTCCCTTTATTCATTCATTCACTCAGTCAGTCAGTCATTCATTCATTCACTCACTCATTCATTCATGATGGATGCACTCAGATCGCAGGTGACGAGGCAGCGAATGCATCAAAGTGGAAGACGTCGCTCAAGTGGAAGACAGACTCGTGTGGAAAGCCCGGCCCGTGCCGCAAAGGTGAGCGCCGCGGAGGGTTGGGCACGGGAGGGGAGGGGAGGGGCAAACTCATTAAAACCGCATAAAAAGTGGGCCCAGGAAGTGCTCGAACATCTAACATCCCTGACAGTGGGACAAAATGATTAATTATCGTACATCTCTGACCTTTCATGCCTTGCCCCAGCCCCAGCCCCTGCCTCTGCCTCTGCCCCATCTTGGGGCGTCTGCCACTCTGTTGCAATTCTATCAAAAAGTCATCAAATCATCTCCATTTGAATAAATGACAAAATTTTTTTGACAAAATCATTAAATTAAAAGAAGAAAAAATATTTAAAAAAAATAATAATGAAATAATAAAGAAAAAACGTTGTTTTTTTTCTCTCATATCAAATGATTTTTTAATAACTTTTTGTGGCCGCGAAATAAATGATTCGGACAGAAATGGGAACTGCTCCCAGGGGCTCATTAATTTTGAGCAGATCCCCTGAAGCCCCCTCCCCACCACACACCCTCCTCCAAAGGGGGGGAAAACTGTGTGCTGTGGTTCGGGGGGGTGCGGTGTGGTGCACCATTGTTCTTTTTCTTCTTTCTGTGTGAAAAATCATTTAAACTTTTTTCCCAAAAGTGTTGTTGTACGTTTTTTTAACCGCAATCCCCGACTGACATGAACATGAACCATTAATCATCGCCAAATGTAAGAGCGGCAGCACCAAAAACTTGTCACAGAGTAAAACTGTTCGCGAGGGACGTGGGAAGGACACGAGTACCCCCTCCATTCCCCGTCGGAGCCACGACAAAAACTCTCACTTTCTTCCCACAGCGCAGTGCCAGTGCAAGGCAATTAAATGGCCGTCTCTCTCGCTCTCGCTCTCTCTCTCTCCCGCTCATCGCTCATGGAGCGACTGAAGCGACTGCAGCGACTCCGCCGCCTCTGACTCATTCGCTCTCTGGCTCCCTCTCCTGCGCTGCACTCCTCTCTTGCGGAGCGATTTACTTGCAATTTTTCATTAAGCGAAATTAAAATGCAGACAGCGCCGATGCCCGAGGATAGTAGTGGGGGAGGAGACGGAGGAGGAGGAGTGCAAAAGAGCTGCACAAAACATTGAAAATTGAAAACTCAAATACAAAAAGAGAAGAAGAAGACGAGCGGCGAAAGTCGAAACGGTGGATACCCTCTCGAAGGCATTGCTATGCTCTCTATTCGATTTGGTTCTCTGCGGAGAATAATCCTCTGACGAGAAATAATAATACTCTCCCACTCCAAAAGGGTATGATGTAAAAACACAAGAAAAACAGAGTAAAACGAGGGAAGAGGAGAGAGGAAAGAGGAGAAAGGGAAAAAACTTGACATTAATCATTACAAGCGCAGACAAAGAGAGCCAGCGGGGAGGGAGGGCGGATTGTCGCGTGTGCAGTTTTTGTGCGAGCATATGGGATGGAGAGGGGAGCGGGAGCGGGAGAGAGGGGAATGATGATGATTTGCAGTTGAGATAACGGTAAATGCAGCAATACCCGCACACAGTCCATTGCCTGATGAGAGGGATTAAGTAACTGAGATAATGAGAGAGCAGAGAGCAATAGAGAGGAGGAGAAGAAGGAGAAGCCATGATGGGTCAGAGGATACCCTGTTGAAAAAGTTCCTCAAATGAATACGTCTTCGTTCCGCAATCAACATTCCATGCAAAAGCAAAAGATTTCAAACATTCCCAGGGCCCCCCACCTCTTTCCCCCTATTCATGGGGCAAACCCAGTGGCGACGCCACTCACTGGGAATTCACGAACCCAGCCTACTTTCCCACGTTCCCCCTCTCTCTCCCTCCCTCCCTCTCTTTCGCGTACTCTGGAGGACCTCCTCCTGACAGCAGGCGCCGTTAAGCGGAGCAATTCCAACGCCATAAAGTATACCATAAAAAAAGCAAAGTATTTCAAAAATAGACAAGCCTAAGCCCCACACCGCACACCGCACACCGCACACTGCGCTACCCCCCGGTAGACGGCAGACGGCAGACGGAGGCCAGGACCCGACGGGCGGCACGCCATTAGTCGGCACATTAGTCATGGGGGATTTCGGAGGCGCGCAAACTTTCTCGGAGGCTCCGAGCCCCGAGCTCCGGGCCGAAGCTCGTCGGAAAAGCAGGCAGCGACTGTATCTACACATGGGCTGCAAAGGACATTAAACCCGTGAGCGGCCAGTGGGGGGGTGGGGAGAGCAGACTTGACGCAGGCGCTTTCTAGGCTCCGAAGCTCCTACTCAAAGCTCTTCCCCGAAGAGAGCAGGCCGGCCGGCATTTGCTTCTGTGCTCTCTCTCGCATGGCCCTGGCCCTGGCCCTGGAGCGGCCGTGACAATGGCCATGGCCATGGCCGTGAAGTGCTTTCCCTCTCCCTCTCCCTCTCTCTCTCTCTCTGTTTGGATGGCTGTCCTTGTCCTTGCACTTGCCCTTGCGTAGGCGCAGGCACAAGGATACACGCTTTCCCCCACCCCCCGCCCTGCCGGTAGGAAGTGGGAGAGTGGGAGTGGGGCGGAGTGGGGCGGAGGAGCCCGTAAATGTTAATAAACTGAAGCTGCACACTCGAGGGCGTGCGCAGGCCTATCCATTTGCCCCTCGCCTCCTCCCTGATGGCAATGCTTTTCAAGCCGGGTGCTTTGACCTTGTCCTTGCACCTATCTCCCTCTGCCTCTCTCTCTCTCTCTCTCTCTCTTTCCAGGCACTGTCCTGTCTCTTTCTTTCCTTCCTTCCTTCTCGTGGGAGTTATTTGGGAAATGTGCGGCACGCAGACTTTCTGGCCCCCAAAAACCGTCTGACGCGTTTATATATTATTCAAGGCGAAGGTCGACGCCAGGGAAGGGGCCGAATGGGGAATGGGGGATGAGGGGGGATATATGCGTGGGAAAATCTGTATTTCGGGCGTGGGGGACCGACAGGAGTAGGGGCATGCCGCACAGCAGCTTTAAGTGGGGATTTTATGGCATTGCGCTCTAGACACAATTTAATATCGAAGGAATAAAAATAATAAAAGGTGTCTGAACCTGAACCTGCTGCAGACAATAAATATGGAGGACCCCGCTCCTGGCCAATAAAGTCCCTTCCTCTCATTCCTCTCCTTTTCTTTTAACTGTAAATATTTGATATTTAAATTTTTGGGAATAAAGTCAGAAAGAGACGAACGGAGCCGACAGCCGCTTGGCTTTGTCATAAAATTGATTGGTTTCTCTGCCTCTTCTTTCCGTTTTTCAGGTTCAAAGCGCATTTCCAGACCAAGCCCCCCCCTCCTCGCACCCCCCTGATCCTCGCATGACAGGTGTCGGACGAACTGCTCATCGAGGCGGAGAAACAGCAGCGGCAGCGGCAACGGCAACGGCAGCTCAATCGAACGGGGTCACTGGCTGGGACAGCGCGAAAGTGGACAGCGAGCAGGGAAGAGAAGGATGAGGAAGAGGAGGGAAGAGTGAAGAGTGCAGAGTGCAGAGGGAAAGAGAAGAGCAGAAATGGAAATTAAGTTCGAGCTGCCGCTGCAGCAGCTGCTGTTATTAAAAACTTTTTGCCTAATTGGCAACTTTGTAGACAGAGTCCGAAAGAGACAGGGAGGGAGAGAGAGGGAGGGCGAGAGGGAAACCGCCAAAAGAGCAGAGTCAACAATAACAGAATAAGGAAGAGATGGCCGAAGTATAGGATACCCTTGGGGGGGGGCCAATCGATTCCATATTTCCATATTTCTGGTCCAAACGAATATGCCCTCAAAAAGAGTGTGCAAAAGAGGAGCAGAAGCCCGCGAAACTTCGTTTAGGAGTCATCCAGGATGCAGGATGCTGGGGAAGCCCTGCCATTCTGTTCGGTTCCATAATGGCCAACATAAAGTGAGTTTAAGAGTCGTTATGACTGCTGCTGCCGAGGTTGCAAGTGGCAACTGCCACTAGGAGGGAGCGTGTGGCGGGGAGGGGGGGAGGGGACAGACAACTTGTTCTCTCTTTGATTTTATGGCCAGAAATTGGCAATTCCATCGCACATCGATGGCAAACAAGGATAAACCGGGAGAGCTGTTGTCGTCCTTGTGCTGTTGCATAGGAATTGGCCATAAAAAAGCTTTGGCCGGGCTCATAGAAGCTCAGCATTATCGTTCGATTATTTCTCCATAAGCAGAAGCCACTCAACGATCGCCGGGATTAGATACGATTCGATTACAATAGAAAAAGGCAGGGACCAAGGCAGGATATTCCATCCAGCTTCAGTTCGTCGCTCAGAGGATTCTCCTCTGCATCAATGTATCTGTATCTACAGCACTCTGTGGCAGCACTCTTCAGGTGCACAACAGAAGCACAATTAACATTTTCCATTTTCCACTTAATTGTTGCTTTGTATGTATGCACTCAGCAGGCTTCTAGTTGTTGTTTTTGAGGCACACGCACACACGCAGACAAGCAACAGAACAACAACAAATTACTTTGAAAAACATATTAAGCAATTTATTTTCATTAACGCAAATAAAACTAAAGACTCGAAAAAAGAAACATTAATTTGCTGCCCTCAAGCGTGACCACGCCCCCCCCCCCCCTCCTTTAGACAGCAAAAAATTAAAGAAAAATCACTGAAAAAATTGAATTTCTGCCACACATACGTGTGTGTCTGTGTATCTGTGTGTGTGCGTGGATATTCTCCATTGGAAAAGCGTGAAAAACAAGCGAAAAACTACACAAACAAAGTACAATTAAGCGGCGGGAAAATGCTGCATAAATCAAAGTCAAATGAAAACGAAAAACGAACATTAGAGACCGCCAGAACTAGGCGAAACTAGAGCTGAACTTTGGAGATTTATAGATCCACAATACAGAGGGGTGGGGGCAGGGGGGGTTCGGTTGTGTCTCACGTCGAGGGTGGAGAATCAGTAGCGAGACAGCGTCCGATGGATGGGAATTATGTCATCGCCAGGCGGACCGAAAGCGAAATCGATTCAATTAAAATGTGTATTTCTTTGGGGCAAAGGAGCGGTGCTTCGGTTTGGGGGGGGGGGGGGGCCTGAATCTCCATTTGAATCTGAATCTGGGTGCCTGCTGCCATCGAGCGAATTACAATAATTCCCAATACACTCGTGCGAGTGCACCGCCGTCGTTGCCTCTCCGGGGAGCGCCTTCAAATGGGGCCCGACACTTGATGATGACGATGGCTATAATGATCGTAATGAGCGCAGTGATGATCGTCATTAGGCAGGCAACGGACATTATGTCAGTCAGTCAGGCAGCTGTCATACAACGAGTCAGAGCTGTCTTTGATCCCATCTCCCCCCTTCGTTCCGTTCCATCCCATTCCCCGTGAGGAGCGCAACTGTTGGACTTGTCGCTTCTCGAGTTTCCAGCAAACAATCCCCGAAATTAATTCAAATAAAATAAATTACTCGTACGGAAAATACACGTACATTTTGCAGGCTGCACCTCAACCCCGCACCCGTTCCCCATGCACATCTTGCATCCATCTGCCCCCTTTAGTGGCAGCAGCAGTGGCACTCTCATTTGGCCAATTTCTCTCTTCCAGGCAAATGAAGCGTTAACTTCGCAAAAACAAAAAGGCAACACACAAAAAATGGAGATACAAAACCCAACGAAAATTGCAACCCGTCGCGGTTCAGTGGCTCACACGGAACGGCGGCAGCTGCAACGGCTGCCACTGCAACATCATCGCTGCTGCAACATCGAAAATAATTCCAGGCCAGGCCTTAAAAATTTCAATTAACTTTCGAGCGAGAAAACAACTGCAAGAAATGCGGAAAATGACAGAGAAAACAAAAAAAAAAAGATAAAAATTTAAAACAGAAGAGAAAAAACATTTAAAATGGAAATTAAGGCATTCACAATAAAATCCCTCCATTAATGCTATAAAAATAATGTTTTAATGAGTTTTCAGTCTCGTTTCCAGAGGGGATTCCACATACAGTGCGTGCCATAACTGAAGAGAAGGTATCTCGAGTAGATATCTTCTTTTAACAGATCCCCAATAACCGATTACCAACCAAATCAATCGATTGCGTAAGAACTATCGTCGATTAATTATTGTAAAAGTTTTCTTTTGAAATTCCATTCCTAGACAGCCCATGGAGGGGGCAACGAGATTCAAGTGGAAGCTGTGGAACGAAATGTCAGGCCATTCCACACAAGACTGACAGCAGTCTCCCCTTCCCCCCTTCCCCCCTCCCTGTATCGGATCGACCTTGCTGCACTTTTAAGCGTTTGAAACATTTTCGATTTTATGTTCATAAAGGCCTCGGAATCGTAGCCCCAGACCAGACCCAGACCCAGACATCGCTGACACCTCCATCAAAGCCAGACTTTTGTATCTGTATCTGTATCTTTGTGTCTGTGCGTGTGTGTGTGCGTTCTGCGAATGCCTTTGTGTGCGATATATCTAAATGAAATCATAAAAAACTGCGACGAGACAACGTCCAACGTTTTGTGGGTGTGGGTGTGGGATTAAAACTAGCCGCCACCTGGCTGAGAGAGGGGCCAGAGGAGGAGGAAGAAGGGTGCCGCCTGCCCACAGGTGACACACACAGGAGGGTGGGGAGGGGGTGGAAGGGGAACTCATGCTTTTCGATGATTTTCTCAGTCTGATTTTTCATTGTGAACTGTTTATTGTTGATTGTGAATTGTAAACAAATGCTTAATTGTTGGCAATGGAAATGACGCGCTGCTTCTGACTCCGCGAGAGAGTATCTATGTATCTGTGTATCTGTGTGGGCAGTGTATGAAGTGTTTGTGCCATTTTTTAGGTTAAATACATTATTGAGTGGTACGTGTGCGTGTGCGTGCGTGTGTGTGTGTGCGAATGCTCGTTAACATCAAAAGTCAATGCATTTTAAATTTGTTTAATGCGCGCCTTTTTCGCATTCGCTTTGTCGTTGTAATTAGCGCGTTCCCCCTGAGAGAGTGCGCACAGTGGGGCGGGGCAAACGAAATACGTGCCAAAAACATACAACATAATTCTAGTGCCACAAAACAGAAGAAAAACAAACAAAACTGAAGCCTAAACATGAAAGAGGGACGTCGTTGCAGAACGCTGTCTGATGAAACATATATTATATTTCTACTCCCAAGATCCGAGGGTAAGTAGCACCACTATCGATAGCTATCGATACATTCGATACTGGCACAATCGAGAACTACAGCACGTCAGTAATGCAGTCTAAAGGCCCGAAGTGGGCTGCCTCCTTTTTTGTATCGAAAGTTTCAGCAACCTGCCCCACTGTGCGCTGTCGGGCAGGTAATCGATGCCAGAAAGTGAATATTTATTCAATATGAAATGACGAGCTGGACAGGAGACACCTCTAAAGCCTTGATATCTCTGTTGAGCTTCTCCCTCCCCACTCCCTCTTCATCCGCCCTTCTCCTGCCTCTTCAGGGCTGCCGTGTGTGTGTGTGTGTGTGCGTGCTTGCGGCAGGCAGAAAGCACCGCAAGTTCAACAACATTTCAATGTCGGTCGCTGGGTCTGCCTTCTCATCACTCTCCCTCTCCCTCTCACTCTCACTCACTCCCCACCCTCGCCCTCTCCCTCTCTCTACACGTTCTGTCATTCTTAATGTCTGTCGGAATATGTCTTCGTCTCTGTTTCTGGCTCTGTGGCTCCTTCGGTGCGGTTCTGTCCCCTGTCTGTGGAGGAGGGACAAGGACATCGGCGCCGGCATTATCCTGTGCCTGTCTCGGGCGGCAGGCAGCAAGCAGGCGGCAAACTTAATGACGGGAAATGCCAAAATCACCTACAAAAACAGGACAGGGGAGATGGGGTGATGGGAAAATTGAAATTAAATTTTCCACAAAATGTCATTCAAAATCTGCTGCTGCCCGAAAAGGGACCTAAGCTGTGCGGGGGGTCATTGAACCCCCCAGAAAGCGGGGCCCAGCTCTCGCTTGTTAGAAATATGGTTTGTTCATTGCCTCGCAGGCATTTAATTAAGCTGCAAACAGAGAAAGGGACAGATGACATATGTATGACGGAGGGGGTGCCACAGAGTGGTGGGTGGGGAGGGGGCAACATAATTATTCATTTTCATTGCGCACTTTTCGTGCCACTTGAGCAAATTTTGTGGCTCTTCTGCGGCAGCGGCTGAAGATTGCCAGCAATTTGCACCACGCAATAGATTGAAATAAATGGCACACACACGGCCAGGGGGGGGGGACTATTGCGAGGGGAGGGGAGTTGCAACATAGCGGCTGGGGGAGCGGGTGCTCAATGTTTGTCTGTGCCCGCTGCAGCAGGGCAGTGTCTGCAACATGTTGCCATGACAATGACTGCCGACTGTCGACTGTTCGGCGCCGTCTGGCCAAATGGAAAGCGCACACAAGGATACACACAGATGTATCTGCATATATGTGCGTGTATGTGTGCATTTATAGACACACCACACAATGCATATCAAAATGCTCAGATGACAACAGCAACATCTATCTCTATCTGCCAGATGCAGCCGCCAGTGGCAACAACAGTGTGACAAAGGAGGCAGGAGGCTGCTTCGAGTGGTACTCCCAAGTGCGTGGCGTGGCGTGGCAAGTACAGAGGAAGGTGAGAAGGCACTATCCTTCCAAGGGAAAGGAAACGAAAGACAGTTACAATAAATGTCATGTTTAAGGCAGTCAAGCGACGCACATCACTCCGCCCTCCGCTCTCGTGCAACAGACAAGGCCCCAAGCCCCGAACAGACCTCCAGTCGAGTCCACTCCCACCTGAGTGTGGGCGGAGAAATCGGAGAAACGAACGAAGGAGCGAAAAGTTGTGCATAAATTTGTCGCCTTTAAAGAAATTTAATATCCGCGGCGAGAAGTGCGAAAAACGGAAACCGAATCCACGAGATTCCGTCTCGGGAAATTCCTCCATCCCCCACCACCCCCACCCCGCTGGAAATGGAGAGGGGAAATGTAATGTCAGTTCAGCAAAACGTTGAAGGCGAAAGAATGAAAAAAAAGAGAACGATCGCAGAGCAAACATAACGAAACAAGAGAAAACATTTATTTCCATTCAAATTTGAAATTTCAGCTCCGATTCCATTGCAGGCAGAGAGAGAAAGAGAGAGAGGGAGAGCGAGAGAGCGAGAGAGAGACATGTGGGCAAGTGCTCATCAATCATTTATGCACGAAACTTATTTTCCTGCTTAAAAGTTTGTTTTTTGCACAAGAATTTCGTTTCGTTTCGTTTCGTTGCGGCAGCGACAAAGATTGATTGGAACATTCAAAACGAGGAGAAACCGAAACAGAAACAGAAACCGGAGCAGATCTGCTTTGAATCATCTTTGCTTTGTATGGAGAAGGGCCACGCGTCCCTTTAAAGGATTAAGGAAGGACCAGAACAACAATTAGCAGATGTGCGGATTGAATCGGAATCCTCGGTGCTTTGTTAATTATAATTATTGCTGATTAAAGCCCCCGTAGCCAGCGTATCCCTTTTTTATTGGATGACGCAAATCCCTCGACGGCCAGAATGTCGACAGCTGAAGAGGAGATTTCGGGGGTATCTGGGGGTCAGACGGGCCATGGGCCATGGGCCATGGCCATGATATGCTGATTAAAAAATCAACGAGGCGGCTTAAAGAGCAGCGAAGGAACAACAACAGCGGCAGCAGCAGCAGCAACCCTTTCGGGAATCGAGTGGCAAATTGCTGGATGATTAACAAGTTGACTCGAGACTTGATTATGACGAACCGGTTCCGCGGTTCAACATTCGGCATTCCGCATCGACGGGGGTTTGGGCTTGGGCTTAGGAAAATCCTTCGGGCAAACAGTGGGCGATCCTGTCGGTCGGAAAACTTTCGAGCCGGCAACTTGTCCGTTGCAATGGCAAAAAGTTTCGTCTGCTCGAGCAACTTCCGCTGAATTTTTCAGTGTCTGCCTGCAGTACCCTAATGCGGAGGGTGGACTGATTTTGAGGTGTACTTTGGAGCTTCATGTAGTCTAAGATGGAGTCTGGGCCACAGCCCATTCGGTATGACTGTACTTAGAGATGGGATCGGGTATCGGGTATCTAGCAGTCGTTGGTTCTCGAGACCAGATAGTGCTTCTTCCAGCCAAATCCAGGCAAATCCTAGACGGGTTTCTAGACCAAAAATGTATTACGGCAACGCTTGGCATTGCTTTGGTTCTGGTTCTGGTTCTGTTTTGGGCTTTGGGGGTTGCATGGCATTTTGAATGGCATTAAATATTTATAAATTCAATACCGAATGCAATTTGGAATGCATGCCAGCGCGGCAGACTGCCAAAAAGGGAGAGGGATCCTGCCACAGCAACAACAAATTGAATTGTAAAGTTTTTAAAAGCAATTCTCTCCCAGACAATGCTCCATCTCTCCCCCTCCCCCTCTCTCTCTGTCTCTCCTGTGGCTCATACGCTACTCAGGAGGGGGAGGGGAATCCCAGCGTACCAGCTGCAGATACAGATACATTTGGCAGATACAAGCATTTCGGTATCCACGCAAAACATATTCAAAGCTCACTCGCAGCATTAGGGGAACGGGGAACGGGGAAGGGGAACGGGGACAGGTGGTGAGGGTACGAGTACGTGTACGAGTATTTCGGCTTTTGTTATGGTGCCCCTACTCTGCCGTCCCTTTTCCACTTATCCGTATCCGTGTCCTGCCATGCAATCGCTCCCCGTCTGCTCCTTATGAAATATTCAAGGCGAACTCCAAGGATTGCTGCATCCAAAGGATACACACACGTGTCCGTCCGTCTATCTGTCTGTCTGTCTGCCGCATGGTTATGATTTAATGAGGCACGGTCTGCAGGCTGCGGCCTGTGGCAGGATTGGACTCCCCTGCAACCGCAAATGGAGAACTTGGCCCTTGATTGCTTTCGGGGCTCGCTAATTGCCACTTGAAGCAATCTTGTGGGTGGTCCCCCGTCCCGGATCAGTCCTGAGCTCTGCCTCGGTCTCAGCCTCCTCGATGGTTCAATAGCCGCTCGAAACCAGAGACCGCAAGACCATCAGAAACAATCGTATGAATGCAACAAAAACTACTCAGAAGAAGAAACGCCAGCGAAGCATTATCGATGGGATTTCCAAGGGGCCAATCCATCCCAATCCAACGCATCATCAACCGCAATCGAGGCACTCTTTCCCCCTGGCATCCACCCGTCCATTCAGGAACGATCGTGCACAGCAAGCAGTATTGGGTATTGGGCCTGCAAGCAGAGCAAGCAGTTGAGTTCTGCCTGCGTTTGCTTTATTATTGGAACTGTAAACAGAAAAAATAATATAAATGGGGTGGCGGGGGGGTTGATTAGAAGAAGATCAGAAGGAGTACAGCTGCTGCTGCTGCTGCTGCTGCTGCTGCTGCTATACGATACGCTTTCCACCGACGCTTTTCCATCGGATATGCATGGCCTTCGTTGTTGTTGTTGTTGCATTTTCTGGTCTATTTTCCTGCCATTTCCTGGAACTGCTCATGTGACTGTAAAAACAGCTTGGGCGATGAATATTTCCCCTGTTTTCCCAAGAATTCTGTGTGTGAGCTTCGGACCGGAGGCTGAGACTTCCAACAACAGCTGAAAGTTATCTAATCAGCCCCCCCCCCCCACCGGCCTCGGTCCCCCATAACACCAGGCCGGTCATATCCAATGGCAAGTTTAGCGAATCGGGCAGATTTTTGTTGACAATTCCAAGAAAAATGAAACAAAGTTTGCAGAGCTGAGGCTTGCGGTTGCTCAATGGGCGAAGCGAATGAAAGAGTGAGTGAATAAGTGATTGAGTGAGTGAGTGAATGTCCGATGAATGGCTGGCTTAGGTAGCTTAGATTAAAGACACATCGTATATCTATTACTCACCTTGACTTGATAAGAATTCAAACGCGTATTCGGCAGCTTGTTGAACGCCGAGAAGTCCAAGCGACGTGAGAAGATGCCGTTGCAACCAGACGTCGAGCTGCAAAGAGGGGGACAGACAGGGAGAGAGATGTAAGTAAACAGATAGGGGAGTGCGGTAAAATATGAATCAGAATGCGAAATTCCATTCGTCGAGTAACAATTTACATTCTATGACAGCGCTCAGACGCCGGGGCGGCGGGCGGTGGGCGGTGGTGGCACTGCATGTGGCAGCTGACAGGCAAAACGGAAATTGCAAGCCGTCGGAGGGGCAAGGCGAGCGGGGCGAGTGAGTTATGATAAGGATTTGGCCCCTCCCCCCCCTATATATGTGTACGTAGTGCCGGCTTAGGCCACGTACTGGCTGCTGTCCAATGGTTTCCCCTCTGACTTATCGAATCGCAGTCGAACTTATGTAAATCGAATGCCATGCAACAGTCAAACCGGTGCACCGGTGGGGAGATCCGTACTCCGTACTGTCTGTATTCCACTTGTAGAACTTACGTGACTTTCGAGTTCCTTTTGGATCGACACACCGCGATCTTCCATTTTCATTTCACTCCCCCTCTCTCTCATGCTTTCTCTTTCTTCGGCTCTTACGTCATCCTCCAGATACAAATATTAAAACAAAAGCAACAAGTAATCCGTGAAAGCCTTAAGAGCTTAAGAAACAACAAACAGAACGGCCAAAAATGAAAAAAATTCAAACGAATAAAATTGAAAATAATTCCCCCAAGCGGAGTTCTGCCTCTCCCTCTTTGGTTGTGGCACGTGGTACCGAGAATTTCTTATAAATATTATTATAGCCTCTGCAAGAGGGCATTATGATTATGACGATAGATGGAATTGGTGGATTACTTCGGAATACTTTGATCCGATCTTCTAGGGTATCAAAATCGTCGGTGCTCTGCCTTCTGCCTTGCGCCTCTCTGCCTACAGTCGAAAAGAGCAAATAAAGTTATCAACAAAAAGCCCAACAAAGAAAAAAAAACCAAAACAAAAACAAATACGAAAGCAAACAAAAAATGTGCAAAAAAAAGACTGCAAAAACGAAACAAACAGCAACAACAAAAGCCAGAAGAAAGAGAGCAAAAAACAAGAAACGACAAGAGACAAAAAGAATGAAAAAAGAAAAGAAAAAACGAAAAAATGAAAAAAACAGTCGATGTTGTTGTTGTCGCCGTCCCACAGGCTGACCTTGACATTGAATAGATTTTATTTTGTGTGTTTCTCTCTCTTTCTCGAGTTTTTCTTTTCTTTTTTTTCAATTTTAATTTTATTTACATTGCAGCGCTCCCTCTCTCGCTCGCTCTCTCCTTGGGCCGTCTTATCAGCTGGCCGCGAGGGGGGCTTGTGGGGGGTGGGGCCTGCCATTAGCTCATGAGGAATTTCGACTTATCTGCTAGAAAATTATAAATTAAACGAAATAAAACACTTGGAAAACACTCGCCATCGCCAGCACTCTGTGTGCCCTTTCCGAGAGAGTCTTTCCAATCGTATACAGGGTATGTCTATATCTACATATAGATCGACCTGTTGCTTCCGTCTATTCCTTGAGGGTATTACACACGTCGCCCTATCCTCTCATTCGATGGTTCCTTGCTTTAGGGACCATAAAAATGTTATAATACGTTATTCATTTGCACCTTTGCTTCGTTTTGCTTCGTTCTGATTATATAACACAAACAAACGGCAGACCCGCTGTCTCGTCACCCCACCGTCTCACCGTCTCACCCGCGCACCCGAACACCCCTTCCCCCTCCCTACCGCGATTAGTCATTCCGACTAATCGGCTAAACAGCAAACGACAGCGGAACCGAGCGAAATTCGTAAATATCTTTTCTGAAACAATTACAGGGCAGGGCGGGGCCGTGGCAAATCTTCAAGTGAGTGGAACAAAAAGGTTAATTAACAGCCACCCACTGCTCTCCGTTCGCCACCGCCCCCCACCCCGAAGATGGCGGCAACACTCTGCTAATTTGGGGAATATGAATTATAATTTGGATCCAATACGATCCGATCCGATCCGATCCGCAGCTGGCCCGCTCGGTGCGATCTTTATTGTTTGCTTATTGATCCGATCGATCCGATCGATCCCGCACCAGCCACCACTCCAGACCGAGATGTGCCCGACGGCCAATGAATTTTAATGGCCCAAATGCTATGCCTTGCCATTCTCCCATTCCCATTATTGCTCTTTTTTGGCCCTAACACTTGGGCGAGTGTCTGTCCCGGATCAGAAGTGGTTCCCATTTGTACACTCCGATACCCTTCTTTGGGGCGCAGATGGAGCGATTAGGGGCAGACGTGATCCAATCAAATCATACGATCGTAGAATGAATCATGTATGAATCATATGTATATCCACTGATAAGATTCTTGCTATTCTCGCCTCATATTTCACTTCTTGTGGTATCTACCCGTTCCGCAGACTCTCATCTCAGCCGTGCCTCAGCTTTTTCGATTCGCGAGTCACACATCCGCCTCCTGTCAATCCCCCTAGACCGCCCCCCACCCCCTTTGGCCGATAGCTGTCATTGGAACAATCAGTCAGCATTCGATTGGTCCGTGGTCAGTGTTCTTCCTGTCCGACTGCGGGTTCGCTTTTGCTTGAGATCTGAATGGAACGTTGGAGGAGCGGGGGGGGAGCGGCAGCGGGAGCTCTGTAATTTATAGGCGGCGTCGCTTCCGTCCGTCGCTGTCAGAGCGAGCTCCGAGCGAAGACAAAGGCGGGACGGAATCCGAATCGGAATCGGAATACCAAACATCACCCCATGTTCAGCGCGGAGAGAGGAGTGTGGAGTGCGGAGAGGGGAGTGCGGTTCCGAGCAGCTGACTTTGACCTTGGTTTGGCCGAAAACAAGCCAACTTGTTATGCGGCCTGGTGTGGAGCAGGGAGCATACCCTCTACGAAGACGGGTCTGTGGTGTGGGCTCCGGATGGACCGGTGCTTCAGGCCCTACTTCTGGCTCTGGAGTGGCTCCAGAGGGTGTCCGTCGGTCGATTACTCCCCGGAGCCATGGCTTCTGATTGTGTTTGCCTTCCGCTGTGTGTGTACTTTTCCTGTTTGGGCCCTAATTTCACACTAATTTGTAAATTTGCTTTTAATGCCAAAGACAAAGACAGAGCCAAAGACCAAAAGACCAAAAGACAAAAAGAGGAGAAGAAACCGAAACCGAAGCCCGAAAAGAGCAAAGTTCCGAGCAAATTGTTTGTCCAACGCGAAATACTTGTGGACGTTCCAGTATCTACCGACCCCCTCCCCCCCCCCCCTCGGAGAGGAGTACGAAAATAAATTGGTGGCAATCAGAACTACGAACGGAATACCAAGGGGGGATGGGGGAGTCCCCTCCATAGATAAATCCACCAATCACTTCATTCCGGGGCAATTTCCAATCACGTGCTAAGTGCTGCCAGACGGAGAGTCGATTTGTCTGCCACGTTAGCATGCAGCACGAATCGGAATCGGAATGGGAATCGGCAGCCCGAAGGAGCCTGATTTGTGCGCTGCATAATTTTCCGTGCCACAAAGAAGGTCGGTGGTGGGGGGGAGGCACACCATCAAGTGGCAAACTATTTGCCCTATCACGTACAGATTAAAAATGTGAAATGTTTCAATTTCCATTGCATCGGTACGAGTCTTGCCACACAATACTCGACTCTGGGACTCTGCGACTCTGCTACTCTGGAGCGGGCCCTGTGTCCCCTCCAGACCCCCAGCAGAGCCCCCTCCCCTCGGACTTATGTAAATTCATTTGCGGTGACTTTGCTTTGGCGCCCAATTAGTTTAATTTATGCAAATATACAGCGCGCTCCATTGACAGTGCGTGTCAAAACTATAAGCCAGTGGGAGGCACAGTTCAAGGCGATGTTGGGGGGAGGATGGACAGTTTGTGGCATGGCTTGTGGCCAGTCCAATCGAGGGGCAATCGAATACATGCATCTGGAATCTGTCCGCTCTGGCGGTGACTTATCTCCGTGAAACCCACTGTCCCACTGTCCCACTGTCCCTCTGCAGTGGTCATATTTCGAGTCGTCTATTAATAGATTCGCCAGCTGTTGCCGCGCCAACAATCGAAAGTGTATCGGATTCGATGGCTCTGATGTTTGTCCAAACTTTGACTCGGATTCCGCTTCGGTCGCCTCGATCGCTTCGCCCCTGATTTGCATTTGAATGCAGATCTCGACGCGGTTTCGTCTTCCGCCTCGTCGTCGTCGTCGTCGTGGACTGCTTTGGCCTCCAATCCACTCCGAGCCCCATCCACTCGAGTCCCAGCCAAATGTCGCCGGCAATCGAGCAATCGACAGACAAATTCTGGGCGCCGCCGCCACTTGCCATTTTCTGTGTGACTCCTAAAGCGCCTCTTTCCGCCCCACCGACTGTCCCGCGGGTGGGGGGGGGAGATTTGTATTTCTGATAATTTGATTATTATTATTATTATTGTTGTTGTGGTTGGGGGGCGGAGGAGGGGATGGGGGACTGCCACACCTTGCCATAAATTAGACGTTGCCCAAAATGCGAGACAAATGCAAAAGTGGCCACAAAAAGTAAATAGACGAGCGATTCAGGCGGTACACTGTTTTCGTGCATCACGTTTTTCCCATAAATAACTGTGGGCCATGCCTCCCCCCTCCTGCCGCCGAAAACACCTTTTTTATTGCAGAAAATCAATTTTAAATATTACCAAAATAAGTGTATGACTTTTGTGGCTGCTGCTGCGGCTGCTTCTGGTTATTGATTAAATTTGCCACCTCCCCGGGCAACCTGCCACATGCCCCGCCCCTTCATTTGTCTGATTGAACTTTTCCCCGCAGACAACAACAACAAAAACTGCAGTGGGCCAGGCCAACAGACAGACATTTCGGCCAATTTTTAAGGCGAAAGACAAAGAAAAGATAAATCAATGCAAATAAGAGATTGGCGAGAAAAAGGAGGGCTAAGTGGGAGTGTGGAGACGGGGAGGGGGGGAGACTGGGGAGGGGAGCTGCCAAAATCTGAAATGGCAAAGTTTGGAAACCACCGCCAGGGAAAACCATCAATTCGAAATGTGTTTCCATCTCCAAAGTCCATCAAGATTTTACTTTCATTTTTTCCTTCAGCACCCCTCCCCCATCCCCTCGCCACCCGACCCGCCTGGTCAGTGGGTGCGGCGGGCAGTCTTCGATCTATTCCCATGGCAGTGGCAGGATCGCCGAAAACAAGCCACGCACCCAACAATCCGTTCAATGAGAAAATCCAAAACCTAATCGAATTTTTCTTATCGCTTTTCCAAATTAACAACCCCACTCCGGGGGGGGTGGGGTAGGGGGGTGGACTGAGAAGGGAGCGGCACATGCAAATGTATTTTCATGTTGGGGTCCCCGGCCCCCCGGCCCCCGTTCCCCCAATAAACAAATTAAAAAATACATATATGAAATGCGATACCGCGATCTCCACTGCACTCCCCTAGAGGGAGGTACAGTGGAGACTCGAAAAGAGGAAACACATCCCATGCGCTGGCTTGGCATCACTCGAAGAACGGCTGAGGGATTCCTCATACTGGTCACCCACTGTACTGGAATCTATACTGAAACTGACCCGCGAATCGGAGGCACTCAATCGGGAATCGGGAATCGGGAGGCAGAGTGCAAATTGATTAATGGATGCCAAGTATTTAAAACATTTTCCAGCTCTCAAGCGTTTTTCAGCTTATTTTCCATGAACTGTTGCTGTTATTAATTGTTGTTGTTGATGCCTTTAAACGGCAACTAAAACTAAACTGGTTACTAGCCTCCACCTCCGCCCCCGCCCCCGCATTCGCCCCCGGACTCCGTACCATCATCGTACGGCAGTATCGCATCTGTTCGATCTCCCAAAACGATCTCGAATTGCAGTCGCTAGTCGCGAGTGGAATTAAACCTTTAGCCAAAGTTAATTGCGCAAATTTGGCCAAGAGGCAGCAAGGGAGGGGGGAGGGGGGGCAGAGTACTGTGATTTAATCCATGGAAATCGCAAATGTTAATCATGTGGGTTGTGTCTGGTGGCAGCAAACAAATGAAGAAACCGACATGCTCGTACGAGCACTCGTAAACCCATTTATTGCCACACATTCGATGCCCTGCCACTGCCACTGGGACCGCCACTGGCACTGGCATGACCCAAAGTACGAGATACGAAGCTGGCGAATTAATTAATAAAATACTCGCACAAAACGGAGAGAAAAACAAGAAACAAATCGAATCGGAGTGAGCCCAAACAATGCTGAGCTAATTAAGGCAGCAGGCCGCCCATGGAACCAGCAGCAACAAAGGCCAGCCCGACCCGCAGACCGACCCACATGCAAACTGTGGCCAGAGGATACTCGACCATGGCGATGCCCATTAGTCCGTCGGGCAATGGGGACACCTGTCCCATGGGGAGGGGGAAGTGATCCTGGCTGAAATATGCCAGAAATTCCAATGAGAGTCGGTTGCTAGGTGGGTAATACCCCCAGCTAGCACCTGAGCGCAAACCAGTTCCCTTTTCACTCTGTTACATAGATCACCACAAATCGGGGACACCCTAGAACTCTCGCAGTACCCTGTGGCGTGGCGTGGAGTGGAGTGGGAAAAACTATTGCACTTGAAGCGCAACTTGAAAACATAAATCATGGCTTTAAGTCATTTTACAGCAATTCCGATTCAGATTCCGATTCGGAATTCAAAGCAAAGGCCAAGTCGATGGGATGGAATGGGATGGGGATGGGGGTGGGGATAGGGGACGGGGGACGGGGGAGAGGCCTAGGCCAGGCCCCGGCCACGCATGAACTAAGCCCGCGACTTGGTCTAAGCTGAACTGAACTTTAAGCCCAGTAGCGACTGTCAGTGGAGTGGGGGGAGTGTGTGGCATGCCCCCGCTAAGCCACTAAACCACTGAAGCACTGAATGGAGCTGCTGGGCCCCCAAGTCGGAGTCGTGAATGTCATTAGAGTCAAATCAGGTTGATGAGCGCAGCGCATTGGACACCCGTTGAAAGTAAACTAGTTCTCGAGAGGAGACCGACCCCCACCTGGACCTCTTGGGGCTGGGTGCGGCTGCGGCGGCTCTGCTGTCTCCCTGGACACGAATTCAAACTTTAAGCCGGAGAATGCAGGCAACGGCTAGAGACGGCTGGCCAGTGGCCACAGGGACGGTCTTTAAGGCTGAGAGCGAGAGTGCAAGAAACCCATAAATTAGAGCCAGTCCGTGGTCCGTGGTCCGTGGTCTGTGGTCCGAGAGTCGAACCTTATCCGAGTCCTTATCCGCGTGCGTGTGTGAGTGTGTGTGTGTGTGTGTGGTCAAATAAATAGAAAATTAGCCAGACGAGCGCAAGAAACGTACAAATAATGTGGCTGCTTGCAACATAAAGAGGCAACAACAACGACGCACATTCGAGCCATAAAGGCAGCCACAAAAGGCAACCGGCAGACGGCAAACAGCAAACGGCAAACGGCAGAGGCAACAGCTCATTGCCGCTAATTAATTGCGAGCGGAGCGGAGCGGTCGGTCAGGCGGGCCCCGGGAGCAGGAGGCGGCGTGGGGGGGGGGGTCAGCAGGAGGAGCGGAACGGGTCCTATAAATTTGCCAACGCCAGCAGCTGTGCGGCGGCGGCCAGCAGCAATCAAAGGCAGCTGTTGGGGCGCGAAATTTAAGATTTACTCAACTCCGAGGAGAGCAGAAAATCCATCTTAAAGCAGAGATAAATGTTGGCTTTTGTAGACAAGAGCAAGTCCATCGATCACTTTATGATTCGCAGGGTATGCAAATCACAGGGTGCCCCCTGGATCCCCTTTCTATACGATGTGTCTCTGTCCCTCTCTCTCTCTGTAGTCTATCCACGACAAATCTTATCTAATCCCCTCCTCCCACATTCAAGCCACATTAATGCATATGTGCCCCACCACTCGCGTCTCCGCCCCATGACTCATGACAAATTTTATAACTAGAAAATATTTTTTACGCTCGCGTGTTAATCGCAAACAAATTAAAAGCAAGACACACACAGACACTCACACATGGGGCAAAGGGGGAGGGGAGGGGAAGGGGGACGGGGGAGAGACACAGAGCTGTTAATGAAAATGCCACAAAATTCCCATAATGCATTTTGAGGCTGGCCGCTGTCTAGGAGACAACTTCACGCTGCGCTACTCCCAGCTCCCAGCGCGGTCTGCCCCAGAGCTCTAAAAACGACGACGCCACACCACAGCGCAGCACAAACGAGAGAGAGGGAAGCGGAAGGGGCAGGACAAGGGGCACAGGAGGCGGCCAAGGGGGCAAAGCTGTGAAAAGTCTCATTACTTTGGACAAATATGTGATCCGAGGGGCTGGGGTCCGAGTGCGAGTCGCCAGGCCCCAGAGGATGGAAGACGGAGGCAGGAGGTTGGGGCTTGGAGGAGGCAAATGTGCAAAGTTGCCAAGTATTTTGCGGCAGACAGACACGAGAGAGACACAGATAGAGAGAGATAGAGAGAGAGGGTCATACTGCTCGCGTGTTGCGGTGGCAAGTTCTGAGAGACACACAAACTACTAACTACAAACTACAAACATGCCTCCTCGCCTCCTCGTGTGACTTGATCCCTTTTCATTTCTTATGCCACACGCACAGTTTTTTGTTGCAATTAAAATGGAGTTTGCAGCACTCTCAAAGCTGCTGGCAACACATGTGGCGACATATGTATATTTTTCCAGAGGCGTCAAATTAATTGCCACAACTTTTGCCAGCAACCAGCATTTGCTTTTTTCAATAGAAGAAACCCCAAAAAGCAACGAGAAATGGAGGCACAGGCCAGGCCCAGACATGCCTCCGAATATTTATGCTATTATTTCCAGTATTTTGTTTTGTTGCTTAATTAATGCCTTCTTCTGCTGTGCTTTGCTTTGCAATTAACCCACCCCCCCACCAAAAGCTCCAATGCTCCACCTCCCCGTAGAAACACATATTCAGAACCTAAAGACTCTTTGCCCGATCGATATGCACCGCGTATGTAGTTACTTGTGGGATATTTATTGGATAAAGAGTACCTGTGGTCGTTTCGTCAAATTGCATAGCAATAGGAATGGAAGAACAGACACGAACGGACATGTTCGCCGTTGCTTTGCTTCACCTTTTTTCTGTGTGTTGCTGAGAGCGAGGGAGGCCCATAGATTGGCCGAGAGATAAGCCAAGCGCTCGCCCGATGCAGAATGCACAAAAACAACAACAGCAAGCACTGAGAGCGCAAGAGAGAGTGCGTGCGTGTGTGTATTGCTCGTATCGTAGACGAAATAAAGATTGCGAAAGAGAGAGAGAGAGAGGCCGCAAAAGCAAGAGCAGGCATGAAATAGCGTTCATCTCGGACCTGCTTAAGCATGATGTAAATAAATGTACTTCCCACTGCACAAACTCCCAAATAAAACATTGAAAAAATAACGATTTTTGAGCGCCGTGTCGATTCCAACATTTCGCAGAACCGATCTACCGTCCATATTTGCGCAGAGCACACAGCAGTGGAAGTCTCCCATGCGTAAGACTGGTAAAAAGATCTTTTAGGCAAATAGCAACTAGGAAAAGGCCAGGCCGAGACACAGCCTCCGAAGCCGAAGCCGAAGCCGAGTCCGATTCCGAGTCCGACTCCGATTTGTGAGTCTTCGAGTATCGTTTCTGCGTGTCTCCCTCTTGACAAATTGAGCTGTCAGCGGCGGCTCTTTGAGCGGCGGGCAAACTTCCTCTATAAATCAAAGTGTTTCTCTCGTTGTTTTGGGCGGACCCCAGGCCCAGGCCCAGGCCCAGCCCAACCCAACGCCGACCGACAAGTGCAAATAGCGCAGAAATATTCAAAAATAATTGGAAACATGTCCGAGGCCCTGGCTGCGACTGCGAGTGCGAGTGCGACTGTGGCTGCGACTTTGAGCCGAAATCTCTTCTCGAGTGCTCACATTAATTCTAATTGGCAATAGATTTCTCGGTGTATTTTGTTCGTTTTCGGTTTCTGTTGATTTTTGTGGCAGTCTATTCTGATTTTTGTTATTTTTTGTTTGTAATTATGCGATTTTTTGTGCTTAACTATTTCTTTGGGATGCCGATAGACGACAAAGGGGTCTGGCCTGCCTGCGAGCACGACTCGAACTCGAGAACTCCACCCAGTTTATTCCACATTTTCAGTGTAGTTTTCTGTAACTGACACTTGACATGACAGCGATGAGGGGTGCACGCAGGGCGGGACACGGGACTACTCCGATCGAGTGCACACGCTTGATTTATTCATTCAATTAACCGCAGAGCTACAGTGCGTACCACAAGAGAGAGCCATGAACCCTACAACTGAAACGATTCGATACGATAGTCTATATTCGATAGAACTGCATCCTCAAACAAATGTCCTTCTTTCAATCTTCAATCACAGCCCCACATGGCTGCACCTGTAGCTATGGCACGCACTGTACAATACCTCTCTCCTGCAAATCGAAGCAGCAGCAACTTTAAAAACTTTAATTGCAATTATCCCCAAAATAGAGACAGAGAGGAACGAAAACACCTGCTATAAATGTTTTTCCCTGACTCCGAATTCATGTTTCGCACAGTACTTATGCTGTATCGTTACAAAATCATTTTTTAATGGCTCTATGTACATGTGTGTACTCTTTCCTCTCTCCTCCTTCCTCCTTCCTCCTTCTTTGGGGATTGAACAATATTATCGCTGGCTGGCTGGCTGGCTGGCTGTCCAGTGGAGTGGCATTGTTGCAGGTGTTATTGTTGCTATTGCCATTGTTGCGGCTGTTGCCTGGCTTATTTATGACGGCCGAAGCTTAGGCTTAGATTTTTAATTAATTCAAGGCTTTTATGGCACGCTCGTAGCCCCCGTAGACCGCCATAGACAATAATTGTGTAATTGTTGTCTGTGGTCAGCCATCGCCCCCCGCCCACTCTTACACCACCCCCTCCCCCGTCCCATCCCCCTCCGCGGGTTGAGTCATCACCTGAACCCCACACCTCATCGAAACAATTCGTCGCGTGGGCGTGGGCGTTGGCGTGTAAATTCTTTGGAAAAATGCGAGGAAAATTAGTGGGGTCGCGCAGTAGCCCGATAATATTCCACCCTCCCCCCCTCCCTACCGTGTCACAGCAATCAGTTTCGCTCAGCTGTCGACGAGGGTCAGAGTGCACTCCCTGCCAGATTGCAATTAAAATTCATTAGCGAATGAAAATGTCGAAAAACGGGGGAAAATTGAATCGAAAGCCAAAATTAGTCGAGTCACAAGCCAAAGGCAACGGCAACGGCAACAGCAATTCACTTAACAACAGAAACAATAGCCCCCCACCCCCCGACAGCCCACATGGCAGCAGTAATTAGACCAAAACCAAACACGTTGGCCAACAACAACAAAGCCAGATACCGCATCGTTGACCCTTCCACCCGGCTCCCGCTTCACCCTTCCGCCGACACCCGCTGACAACTCTGCGAGAAATAGGGGAGTCAGGGTCCCACCCCCACCAGCACCACCATTTGACCAAAACTAACGCTTACACATGGAGGGGCAATAGATCTTGCCGGTTCCCCATGGAATCAACTCCGGACTCTGGGAGGATGATCAGTATAACAATCACAAGTTGGAATATGATGATTCCCTTAAAGTTTCTGAAAGACCTCCCACACCCTCCCCTTCCCCACTCCAGACTGCCCGTTCGTCCCATTTTTGGTGAATTGGGGCGAAGAGAGGAGCCAGGGGACAAGGGGATGACACGCAAATGAGTTAACACGATGAGAAATACACCAAAATCGAAGCAGGGAATACCCTTTAAAGCATACATGACTGATGCAGAGATCTTGAAGAGTACATTTACCAGATACTTCCATAAGATCTCATTCAATCGATGATATTTCTGCTCTTTAACACATTTGACAAACTCCTCACCGCAACCGCAATGCCATTTTTCTGAAGGGTATGCAAAGCCGGGCATATTTCCTATGAAAATGAGGCAAGTGCTGGAAAAAGGGTGAGAGTGAGGGCCGGAGAAAGGGACAAGGGACAAGGGCCGAGTGTGTTGAGACCACAACATGCTCGAGGGTTATTTATAGGCCTACGAGATTTCCTATTAAGATAGAGGTAGACCAGTCACCACCTGAGAGGTGGGCTAGAGCCACCACAAACACTGACAACAAAACAAACGTGACAAAAGACACCGAAAGAGTCCAGAAATATGGCACAAAATGAGCTCTAAATAAAAAGCTGAAGCCAAAACCAAAGCCAAAGCTGAGGAAACACAGATTTCCATCGCCAGTCGCTTGGGAATTGTGCAATTTCTGGAAGAGGAAACCCCTTTCGAGATTAGGCCTGTGCCAAGCGGGCCATGGGGTGGCCGATAAGCGCCCAGAGAGAGCATACAAAAGGAAAAACATTATATATTACACTTGCGGAGAGGAGAGATCTGGAATACATCCCAGACTCCCAGACAATGTCATCATCAGCCTCACTAGAGCCGATCCGCAATACGCTATAAATAGCCCACACTCTCAATGAAATCCCATAAATTACGAAGCATTAGAATATTGTAATTCAATTAGAACTGCATCTAAGTCCAATCACATGTCCGTATCTGTATCTGTATCTGTACGTCGCATCGCACCTTTTCCGAGCAACGATCAGAACGAATAAACGATCGCTTAACGATATTCCAATAGACAGTCCATTAATTACGGTTCATTTGCGACTTTCTTGGGCATTCGAGTGCGGGCCGGAGATGGAGCCAGGGCGGGAGAGCGGGAAATGGGGATGCGACTTGCAGCTATGGACATTATGCAAGCGCCGACTGAATGAATCACTCGATTGAATCGCCTTTACTGTTAGAGCAGCGACTTGGTTCACTTGAAAGTGCATACAGATTTCCAGCTAAATGCAAGCCAAAACAAACGGCAAAGCAGGGAGAGAGAGAGAGAGAGAATGGGAATGAGAATGAGAATGAATGATGTCAGCCATTCGGCGGAGAGTGGGAGACAACGAGAACGCACTCTCGCGTCGTGTGGGCGGCGAAAAGTTCAATTACGTTGCTTTCGAGCGGCAGAGGGAGACGGAGAGAGAGCACAAAGAGATTCCGTTTTGTGCCAAGTAATTTACAATAATTGTTAACGATGACGTTCTGTTCCTCTCGTTGCCACTGCCACTGCCACATCTGAGGCAATTTAAATGCAAATAATTTTGTAAGAAATTTACATAGTTTTAAATTTGAATATAATTACACAAATTAGACACAAGAAAAGCAGCAGCAACAACAGCAACAGCAACAGCAAACAAATTGCCCCAAAGTGAGGCACAAACAAAAGACCACGCCCACTTGTTGGCCCGAGAGGCAGTCGTCACACACACACACACCACACTCCTCATTCGGTGAGCTTTCTACTTCAAAATTAATTTTGCAACAATCGCAAGAGATCAAAAACCAGCAACAAAAGCCAGCAGCAAAAGCCAGGTTCAACAAACGCAAATTGTGCAAAAACAACAAATGGGCAATTGTTTAAGTAACTTTAACGGTAGCAACAAATGAATTCATTTGCCATTGCAGCAGCAGCAGTGGCAGTGGCAGGGGCTAAGACAAGGGGCAGTGGCAGCGGCAGAGCCAGAGCAGGTCTCGCTCTCTCTCTCGCTCTCTCTGCAAAAGCGCACAGTGGGCAAAAGATGAAGAAGAAACAAATACCTTCTACATGGCTTTATCTTCACTAAACACCCAATCCCGTCCACTGTGCCGTGCCCCGGACACATTGGCAACATTTTGCCGGTGAAGCTGCCGCTGATGATCGGATCGCAGCCGCCAGGGGGCGTTGCTAATGAAGATGATGTTGCACAAAGCGAAAAAGGTAATAGAAATAACGGTCGTTGGCAGCTGCTAGCCCGAAGTGGGCGTGAGCCCCATGCAGCAGAGGGGCAGAGACCAGAATTGCATTGAAACCGAAAGCGCTTTCCATTTCAGCAGAGTGCCATGCAGTGCCAGTGGCAGTGGCAGTTGCAGTTGCAGTGGCCAGGGTTGACAGGTGCTTTGGGAAATAAATGGCAAAAAACCGTAGAAAACAAAAACCGAAGGGGGGGTTTTGTTCTCACGCTGTGTGGGTGGCAGGGAGAGCGGAGGCGGAGGCGGGGGCGGAGGACAACCTAAAAAAGCTCGCAACACGCGCACGAAATTTTAAACACATTTTATTTGCTATTATTGTTATTATGTGGATGATTTCGGTTTTGCCTTTTTCGTTGTTGTTGTTGTTGTTGTTGTTGTTGTTGTATTTTCACCCACTTACCGTAGGAAACGTGCCAAGATCGGATCCCCAGCTACCCTCACTCCTCCCTCCCCCCCCCCACCCCCTCCTCCACCGCTGCTCAGAAAATAAACAAAATTAATATGCAATTAATCGCCCGCCGCCACAAAGGAACGGAACATGCTGCCAATACAGAAACAACAACAATTTCTGTACGTGCACATGTCGCTCGATGAAGGAGAAGAAGAAGAAGAAGAAGACGAAGCGAATGATAAACATCAAATAACAACAACAACAACAGCAACAGCTGAAAAGTCAGGCGATACAAACCCAATTTGAAGTAAGCAAAAAGAGAGCAAAAGAGACCGAAGAGCCGGGCCGCACCCAGAAATGTGTCAAAGATCAACTGACAAAAATCGTCAGACGTCGTCGTCGTCGCAATAAACAAAAACCAAATGGCGCACTGTGGAGGGGGAGGGGGATCAGCAGAGGGTGGGGGTGAGAGAGAGCGAGCAGGAAATCAACAGCAAAATGCAATTGAAAACGAAACTGCAAAGTAAAATGTAAAACGCAAGCCGTGAGAATATTAATTTGCCGAAAGTTTCGCTTGGCGGATGATTATCTCAGTTCCATGTGAATGATCTGATCGGGTGTGGGTGGTCCGCCGGTCCTCCGACCACGGCAAAGGTTAGCCCGAGATCAGCCACAGATGGCGCCATTGAGCGGGGAAAGAATGAGTAAGACATGAAGGAAGCAAAGAACCGAACAGAACAGAACAAAGCAGAGGCATTGACACACTCTGAACAATTCCCAATATACAATAATATTCTCTAATTAGGGGCGGGGTCCCAATGAAAGCGATTCTTTCTTTCCGTCTTGGAGGGAAACAAAAGTCAAAGTTGAGTCCTGATAAGAGGCGGCCGGCCCCCAGGAACTGGCAGTGTTTGCCCAAGTGCCCAAGTGCCAGCTGCAGCTGCAGGAAAACGTTGATAAAGCTCTTCAAATCGGCTCCCCCACTCCGACTCCACCACTCGAGCTTATCAAGCAGCGCTGTGCTCAAGCAGTGCGCAAGCCTTGAGCCTGAGCCTGAAAATCGCACTCACTCATGCACCCACACCAACACACACGCACGTATATGACATACATGCCTGACAGCTGATCTCTTCAAGTGACCCACTTAGCCCCCTGTTTGTACAACAACAACACTTTCCTTTTCACAGATCCCCATCCCCCGTCTCCCCGGCCAATAACAATGCAACTCTTTTGTGCCTCCCTGCCTTTCCCCGAGCCCCAAGATTGTTTCATAAATATTTGCAGCAACGTTGAGAAAACTGAAACTGAAACCGATACTCGAACAGTTTTTGGGACTTTTTTTGAGTGTTTTTTATTTTTGGTTGTATTTTTAGAAAGTGCGTGCGTCGTAATTGAAGTTTTTAGTCGGTTGGCAAATAAATTGCCACAGCTACGGGCGCAGCAGCGAAAAGTCAATAAATTAAACAAACGCAAGCAGCGGCAGAGCAACAGCTGAGCGAAGCAGCGCAGTAGCAGCGGCAGCGGCAGCAGCAACTTCTGCCTGCAACCGAGGCGAATGAACGGGCAGCCGCAACACTCTCGCGGCAATGCAACGCGTTGCCGGCAATGCACTTTGCCAAGGACAGATTCATTGAAAATGTGCAAACTGTCGACAGCAACAACAAAAGCAAGAAAAGCAACAAAAGCAACACAACGGCTACAACAACGTCTGAATGCAATCTATCTGTGTGTGTGTGCAACAGCGTTTCTGTTTCACTGTTTCTGTGTGTCTGTGTCTGTGTGAAATAATGTTTAAATATAATTAATAGAATTACACGGCGCGTACGCGTAATATTGACAGTGATATCGTATCGCTGCCTGACTCGACTCACTCCACAGAGAGCCGCAAATACGAGCAAGAGTAAGAGAGTAAGAGAGTGAGAGTGAGAGTAAGAGAACGGGTATGGGTATGGGTACGGGTACGGGTACGAGTTGGAGGAGTGTAATGCCCGATGAAACTAGGCGTCAAGGTTACAGAAGCAACAAGGGAAAATATAGGATTACAAACTGGAAGAAGCAGCTTACATATGTACATACGTGCATATATGGGGAGGGGAGTGGTGGGGAGAACGGTTCTTAGGGCCGATGGGAAGAGAGTCGTAGGAACGGGAGGTGGCGAGCGAAAGATAGGTGTGTGTGTCTGCATTTCGTTTCTAATTTTCAAGTTTTCGACCGCTCGTGACAAAGGGGAGGGGGGAGAGGTGCAAAGTTGTAAAGAGGAAGGAACGATGGCACTGACGGTAGACCACGAAATCCAAATGCTTTGCTTTTGTGTCTCCTTTCGTTCATTCATTCATTCATTCCTCGCACGTTCCAAGGCTTCGTTCCCTACTCGCACGTTCTCCCCCCCTCCCTCGAACCTTTCCAGTGCTTATATAGTGTTTTTCTGTTTTCCTTGGATTTTTGCTAACTGGAAACTGGCAGCTGAATGGATGGATCAGTGGCGGAGTCTGGCAGAGGTGGAGTTTATGTCCCAAACGTTTTCCAATAACAAATTGAGCGATTTCCCGGCACTCTCTTCCCCCCTTTTCAAATATCAATTTACAACATTTTACCGTGCTATCCCCTCCCCCCTTTCCATTCCCATTTCCCTACGATATTTACATATCAGCGCTTCAATCAATATGCAAATGTGATTGAAAACTGAAAGTTTTTCTTTTTGCTTTTTGTTTTTGTTCATTTTTGTTAGTTAATTAAAAGTCATAAATTGTCGCCTAATGCAATGTGAATATTTCATCAAAATTGTTGCCATTTTTGTTGATTTTTGTTTTTCGTTTTAGGTTTTTGTTGCTTTATGTAATTTCTGTTGGCCGTCTGCCCTGTGTGCTCCACAGTGCGGTGGCATGGGAGAGGGGGAAAGGGGGCTGCATAGAGAGGGGCGTGTGCAAAGTGCATTTACCTCCAAGTGCAACCAGAAAAAAAAAACACACACACACAAAACGCTCGTGTGATTGACTTCCACTCACTGTCAAATGCGTGGCACGTTTTTTCATGCAATCGCTTACATTGGGGAAGGGGGGGGGAGGAGACCATAGAGAGCCACGCACAAATGTGCCATGTTCCAGCTCCCTCGATCGCTTCGGTGGTGCCAATTTCAGCAATCAGGCCCAAACGGTGGGGGGGGGGGGGGGGTTGCTACTCTATGTCGTATGAGTAATATCTTTGTGGCTAGAAACGTAATTAAATGCAGCAACTGCGTGGAGAGAAGGGGGAGTGGGGCTGGGGGGCGGGGGAGTGATGACTCATCAGCTGGAAGAAATGTTAATGTCTAAATGTCTAATGAAATGGGAAACCAGTAGCCGCGGCACACGGGCCGCAACCCTCGGCTACCCGCAGCTACTCTGTGAAAGAGGAAGACTGCTCCGAGGCAGATTTCTAATTAAATGAAGAATTCTACCAAGCGCTTTATGGCAAAGTAATTGCTAAATCGCACAATAAAAACTCATGTTTCAAATTTGCAGACAATTGTGGCTAAAAAAAAAACAAGGTAAGCGATCAACCAATGAATGTTAATAATTAAACGAAGTCTTGGCCAAATGAACAGACATTTAAATCGCTTTAAAAGCCAGAGAGCAATCCCCAAATCCGAAGTCCCAAGTCCGAAATGGCGGTCTCCGATCGTGGAGCGGGCTGCGTACGCGACTGTTTCTATCGTTTTTTAGTTTGTTTTGTTTTTGTTTTTGTTTTTGTTTTGGGCATTTGTGGGTTTTGTTGCTTTTGGTATTCCTACGAATTTGGCAAACTGCAAGTCAAATTTAATTTGACAGGCCGCGTAATGAAACAAACAGATACAAAAAAAAGCTGAAAATTGAAAAACTGAAAAAAATGGCAGCGGCGACGGCAGCCAAGTGGCGGCCGAAACAAAGCTTTTTATGGCCACAAAAACCGAATTCGAGATTTGGCTATTTTTTGCCCGTTTTCTATTTTCCGTTTTCCATTGAGTAAATGCAAATGCAAATGCGGGAGGCGTTGCGGGGGGAGGGGGGGGGGGGGGGGGGAGGACTATGACAGCCCTCCTCCGAAATTGATGACGACATAAACAATTATGGAATAAATGAGCTTGGACGCGGGGCAAATGTCCGATTGATTTGTGGATGCAGCTTCCACGAGCCGAAATGCAACTGTAATCTGGTGGCAGTGGCAGGACAAAGCCGCCTTCCGTCCGGTGGGAGGAGGGAGGAGAATAATGGCAGACAGATAGCCAAACAAAGCGGAAAATGTTGACAAAACATGGAAGCCAGAGAGAACGAGCAAGCCAGAGGGAAAATTGAAAAATAAAAGTTACGTATTAGCCAGACAGCAGAGTGGGGCAGGGGCAGGAGCAGGGGCAGGGGCAGGGGCTAGCCATAAAGTTGAGTGAATGAAATGTCTCGTGGCTGGAATGTCCCCGCCATTCCAAGTGGCGCTCCGAGTGGCACTCCGAGTGGCAGGGAGCGTCCCGCGCCAGGTCAAGGAGGAGTTGATCGGCTAATTAGCGTGTCTGACCTTCTCCGCCACCCCGAGCCTGTATAAATCACAATACAAAAGGCGGAGCAGTGGGCGGCAGCGGGAGGGTGGCACTCGGAAAGAGTGTCTGCCAAGATGGCGCCAGGATAATTCCCTCAGAGCAGCGGGTGAACGGGGGAAATGGAAATTGATTGCCGGCATTTAAATATATTTTATCGATTCAGCGGGGAGGGGGGTGGCCACGGGAAAGTGGGGGAGTAAGCCGCTCAAAGGGAAAGTCAAAGTCAGTCTGAGAGGGGGCTGTAGTGCGAAGCGAAGGGGTTGAAGGGAATGCAGCTTATGGCCACCCCGCTGCGCGAGGGAAGCCCCACAAGGGGGGATGAGGCAGAGGCAGAGTCGGAGAGAGGGAGAGCGTTAGCTTGAAGAAGGCTTTAAGCCAAAGTGCAGTTAAGGCGGCGGTAACCCTACGCCTCTCTCTTCTCTGCATTCCACTCCGTCCCTCCTTCCTCTCTGCCCCTCTGTGCCACACTTAACCTTAAAGAAACTTCTGGCTGCTGGCTGCTGGCTGCTTCGCCGTTCAATAAAAATAAAAATAAACTTGAAAAATGTTTTCAATTAAAAAAGTTTTCACTTGCAACACGCTGCCACCTCTTCTGTGCCTCTCCCTCTCTCTCTCTGTCTCTCGCCACTCTTCGACTTTTCTTTCTCCTGCCTTCCTTTTGTTCTTTTTCGCGCTGGAAGTTGTAAGAGTTCTTGCCACTTGCAAGGAATGCTGCCTTCCCCCCCCCCTCCCCCTTCTCCACCCAAACTGTAAATGAGCCGCCCAAGGAGCCTGTGGCTGTAGCTGTGGCGGTGGCAGGAGCCGAGGTGCAACCACATTGCGGTTGGCTTTGTCTGCCTTTCCCTCCTTTCCCCCTCGCCGGCTCTCCGCTCCTCCGTCTGCACTGCTTAGCATGTAAATAATGTTCACGAAATTATGAATGCAGCTAATTAGCAGGCAACAGACGGCGACGACTCCTGTTCGGGGCATGCCTCCTGTTCTGCCTTCTGCCCCGCTTGCTCCATCTTTTGTTAGGTCCTCCCTCTCCCCCTCGCTCCCTGCCTCCCTCCATCCGGTGCATATTCATTATGTCATTGAACCATTAAACTGCGCTTAAATGCTCGCTTTCTGCCTCCCACCAGTGCCCCATGCACCACGCCCCATGCCCCATGCCCCATGGCCCAACCGAGAGTCTTGTTTATGGCGCCGCGGGGAGCGTTTAACTTAAAGCGCCGACAAATAATGCTGGGGGGACCTAAAGACCGCTCTCAGATCCTTAGAGCGAGTAACCCGCCTCGCCCACCCACTCCACCCCCTCACCTGCGCAATAAAGCAAAAGTTGTCTGCCACTTGCCGCGATTTATAGCCCGCTTGCAACACTCGTGGCAGACGCTTCTTCCCCTCAACGGATGCATTGGGATACGGATATGCACACGGATAGGGGAGCATCTTCATTCGGTTTCCTTTTTACTTACCTGCAAAGAGACCGAGAGAGAGAGAGAGAGAGAGAGAACACAGATATTTGAGATTAGTTTTGGATGGATGGAAAACGTTTGAGAGGAGCTCAAGAATATATAGTTATTGGATAAAATACGATCTACAATACGAGAAATGAGGACTTCAATGGAATGCAGGGAAATTAACACAGTCTTCTCTTTTGTCACATTTATTTCCCTTCGTATCCCCAAAAGGATACGCGTGGAGGGAGTGGTTAAGGCAATCCCGAGTCCCGTTCCCTTTTTGGACCCTGTTTATGAGCCTAGGCCTCCGCCCCGTAGAAGCCTTGACAAGTTCAACAGATGATAAGAAGCACTCCTGCTCCTCCCCTCTGCCAGTCTTGCTCTCAAGGGTATATGGACAACAAAAGCAAGCTCCATCCCGAGTCCGAGGCCGAGACCGAGGCCGAGTCCGAGGGCGAGTACCAGGCCGGGTCCCAGGCCCAGGTCCCAGATGCCACCTTTAAGATTAAGCCCCAGACGACAACAGACAACAGGCTCCACGACAACCTGGCAACGGAGGGATTTTCAAGGCTTTTGTTTTTACACAAAACCAAAAATAACAAAAACAAAAAAAGGTGAATTTACGTTTAAAATTGTTCGCTTTTTCGGTTTTTTACTCCGTTTTCTTTGTGCGGCAATTTTATCGCGTGCATAAACAAGATGCGGGACAACAAAAACAACAAAAACTACAAAAACCTACAAAAAACGAAACGAAATCAACTCCGAAGTGAATTTCAGGTTTACAGAAACAAAGTCATGCAACACGGTCATGTGCAGCAGCCTCTCTGCCCCTCGTCTGCACTGCAAGCCGCACTCACCCGCACGATGGGGATTGTTGTTGCTGTCAGTCGAGTGCTCGCGCCGAAAATTATTGCAGGACATTTGGCCGAAATAATGGCCGAGAGGGTAAACAATTTTTTGCATTTATTTATTGTACAACAGAAGAGAAGAGTGGGCAAGGGGGAGCAGGGGGAGAAGCTGGGTCGAACATTTTGATACCCTCGCTGATCCATTGCTTACGAGGAGGTTCCATCAATCCGGCAGCCAGCCACAAAAGGGGAGTTGGAGGTGCAGGAAGGAGGCAAGGGAGGAGTTGAGCTGATGATAGGGGTAGGGTGGAGATGGGCGAACCTTAAATGTTTATTTATAGGCTTTATTCGGTGACTGCTGCTCCTTCAGCACTGCGTAAGCCACTGCACTGCTTCTTGCTGCACTGCTTCCTACTGCACTGCTTACTCTGCTGTCCCTCCTCCGCCACCGCCGGCTCTTCATTCGTCCTTTTCTCTTTCGGTGTCACTTTCTTTCGCTTTGATCATGTTCAATTTATGTTTTTTTTTTTATTGATTTAAATCTCAGGCAAATGCGATTTTTCGCCATTTCAGTCTTGCAGTCTTGCAGCTTTGCAGTTTTGCGGTTAATAAACGAAACGAAACGAAAGTAAAGTTGATCAAGGTCCCTGCCTCTGCCCCTGCCTCTTCCCCTGCCTCTGCCCCTGCCTCTCTGTGCTCCTCCTCTACCCTCGTCCCCCCTTTAATAAATGTTGCATTTTTATTATCATTTTGTTAGTCGGTTGTCATCAGGTGCTGCAAGGGGGGGAAGGATGACGAAGGAGTTTGCTCGCGAAAGTGAAAGTTGACGTTTTTTTAAGGCACTCTTTCGCATATGTGGGCACACACACACACAAACACACACACACACACACACGGTCTGACGGTCTCCTCGATCGCGTTGGCCTCTCTCCGTCTCCGTCTCTGTCTCTCGTGTGTTATCGCCGCTCCATATCTTTCATTAGCCTTCGATTGAGGCCTAGCTTTTTCGCTCCTTCTTTCTGGTTTTTGTTATTGTTGCCTCCTCCTCCTTTCCTACTCCTCCTTCTCTTCGATTAGTTTTTCTGCTTTAATTGAATCAGCGACAACATTTTGTCCGTTTAAGGGGAGAATCCCCTCCCCACTGCCCCTCTGTATCCCTCTGTACCGCTCCCTCCCTACCCTGCTCTTACCCTCTCTCTTTTTCCATCGATTCCAAACATTTAACAGTTAGTTTTAATTGCTGATGGCGCCGCCTGCCTGCCCCAAGTTCAATAAACTTGTTGCTACTGTACTTGTTGTTGCCACTGTGTGGCATGCCGCAATAGATACTTTGCAATTTTCGAGTGTGTGCAACGGGGGCCTTTCAACAAATGCCGCCACAATGAAGCCATCGCTCCACTCCGCTCCGCTCCGCTCTGATCCGATCCGATCCGATCCCATCATCGGATATCAGAGCAGCGATCCATTGCCAGTCAGCAGCGATCGTTGCCCCAAAACGTGCCTGTTGTTGCAACCACATGGACACACATACATGGACACACATGGTGTGTGTGTGTGTGTGTGTGGCTGTTACTGTTAATTACAAATATCGGTGATTGAGTTGCTCGGCGGCAGCCGTGCGGCAAAATATTACTTGAAAAATGATTACGCCGTGAGAAAGTTTGCGGTGGGAGTGCTCCTCTCTTCCGCTCTCCCGCTCTCTCAGGAAGGGTAAACTATCAATGGATATTGACCCTAGATTGACCCCATATAGAGGAGGGATCTCTCTAGTTGGACGATCGATGCCAATCTTCCTTCTGTAAGGAATCAAGTAATTATCTTTAAAGTCAAGAAGTCGCCTGGGCTTCTCCGCTTTCTCCATTTGTCCGTTTCTCCATTTCTCTTGCGGAACGGAGTGCCACAGGAAATGCATTTCGTTTGATTATCCTGCAATTTGCTTAATTCCCTTCCACACTCTGTGCCATTCTTCTTCTCTTCTTCTCCGTTGAGATATTTTATAGCATTTTCTTCATTTTTATCTTTGTTTTCTTTTTCCGTTTTTTTTTTGGAATTGGGGGAATTTCGGGCCCTCTGCTAATGATCTGTCACGCCCCAGGGCGAGGGCATAAAAATGCACTTGGTGTCGTCGCCTCCAAAAATAAGCAAAACGGAAGGGAAGGGAAACAAAGGAGAGGAGATGAGAAGAGAAGAGGGTGAAAAGGAGGAGAGCGGAGGGAGCGGAGGGAAAGAGAAAACCTACAAAAATGCATTTATTTATTTGCGGCGGTTTGATCGTAAAAATAATTTGCTTTTATTGCCCAAAACGGGGCAAATGATGCTGATGTTGGGGCTGCCACGGAGCGATGTTGCCGCTGTTGCTGCCGAGATGTTGCATGCACCCAAAAATGGCAAAAAAAAAAAAGAGCAGAGAGGGAGAGGGAAAACTTAATGCGTTTTATGTCCTCGTCATGCTGCTCTACCCCTGCTCCCTCCACTCCTCTCGTCAGCTCCGTCTCCTACCTCTCCGTGTGCCCTTTTTGGGGCGCAACAAATCCGCAAATCAACGCCACATGTCGGGGGATATCGATGGCGGGCAAGGGGGCTGCGGAGTCCCCAGCCTCAATTTTTGAAGCCATTGACATTGCCGCCGGACCGCCCAAGCACTTATTCAATTAAACAAAACGCAATTGTTGTTAACACGAAAGAAGCAGACACTGCCCCACAGATACAGATACTGCAGTCGCTCTCTCTCACTCTTCCTCTCCGATGTGGCATATTGTCCCTATCCAAAGTCATGGAGCGTCAAATTGTTATGGCCAAAAGATGGAAAAGATACAAATGGCAACGGTTATCGCACAACAAGCGCAATCAGTCGTAACGCAGAAGCAGAAACAGCAGAAGAGTGGAGGACAGGATACAGGATGGAGGATGGAGGATGGAGGATGGAGGATAGAGGAGAAAGAGACAAACAAACAAACAAGCTACAAACAGGCGTCCGACTCAAGCACGAGGGCGGGGTAAGCACTTGGCTGAGTGCAACTAAATAGATATTATATAAGCATAAAGAATATGTTTGCCCTCCAGTTACACACACACCCAGGCACAGGCACAGACACAGACACAGCAAGTTCGCGAGTTAGAAGGAGAGGGGGGTGGAAGCATAGCTACTTGAAAAACAGATATAGACAGAGGGACAGAGAGACAGAGAGAGAGAGACAGAGAGAGAGAGAGAGAGGGAACTAAACAAGCTAATAATCATAAAACCAAATGACTTTGAACGACGAAAGAAATGTTCCACGCTTGTTGTCCTTTGACAGGATGCAAGAAGAAGACGAGAATCAACCGCAGGGAAGGGAAGGGCAGGGAAGGGAAGCCGAGGCTGAAGCTGAAGCTGAGACGAGCGAAGCGGCAAAAGAATCATCAGCATTATCGTCAGGCGAATGGCGGCAGAGTGACGATTAAAATTTAAGCTTCATTTGTTGCTCTCTTGTCTGGCTACAGCCAGGGGGGGGGGAGAGAGGGGTATAGGTGGAGGTGGAGCATAGAGCATAGAGCATGGCTAAGCGAACGGAAAAGAGTAAAGAGACTGTGATTGAGTAGGTGTCAAATGTTGCGACAAAGTCCCCCATGGGGGGAGTCGCCAGATAAACTCCTCTCTCCATACAAGAACGAATGAATGGAAGCCAACTTCCCCCCACTCTGCCCCACCGTCAAAACACAAATGAAAATTGCAACTAATAAAAAAATAAACATGAAAAACAGAGTTGAGGAAAAAGGAACTGCAAGCGACACAAATTGCAGTCCAAATGAACAGAATGACAGACACACACACACGCAGCCACACAGCCACAGACACAGGATAGCTGAATGCATTCCCAATCAGAGCAGAGAAAGCAGAGAGAGAGAGAGAGAGAGAGAGAGAGAGAGAGAGAGAGAGAGAGGGAGAGAGAGAGTGAGAGACAGGGCAGGGTCAGGGCCAGACAGACGACGCCAAATGTGGAATCGTTTTAATGGATATCAAATAGGGAGCAAAACAAACATTCCCACACACACACGCGGACATCATGCACACGCCATCATGCACATGTACAGTTGCAATATGGAATGGCATGCAAGCATGCATGCATGAGGAGGGAGACGGAGATGGAACCACAAACCAACAGGATCCCAGTGCAGCAGGACCTCCAGCTGGGACCAGTCCGAACTACAGTCCGAATTGCACTCCCCAGCAACTAGGCGGAGGAGGAGGAGGAGCACGGAGAAGAATGATAGGTGGAAGGTGGAAGGAGAGGCAGGGAACAACAACAACAACAGCTTTGTTTTATTTCCACAAACATTTCATGTTTTTTTTACGTTCCTGTTCCTGTTCTGCTTTTGTTTTTTACTTTTCGCTTTTAAACTTGTATGTCCTTTCCCCCCCACTATACACCCCCCCACCGATCACGGTGCAGGCTCGTTTTTACTGTTGCCACTCTTTCTTTCTCCTTTTTTTGTTGTCTGGCAGCTGCTCGACAACAGCAACAAAAGCAACAACAACAACAACAACAGAAACAACAATATTGATTGCAATTCCAGCCTGCAGTGGAGTCCAAAGGGAGGGGCAGAGAGGGTCTCCTCTCCTCTCCACTCCTGTCCTCTCTCGTTCTCATTCTCATTTGGCTGAATGGCCCGGCACAAAAGCCTAAAAGCACACACACACACACGCGCAGCAGGCAGACAGATAAACATACACACACACACACATGGACACACAATGCAGTGCACACACACAGCCATATGCATGGACACAACAAGAGGAGCTTGGCTTATGAACGTCAGACGACATCATGCTGGTACGAGGAGGAAGCAGTGGGGCGGGCAAGCAGTGGAGTAGGCGCTGGAGGAGTAAGCAGTGAAGGAACGAAAGTTCTGCCGTGTGTAGAGCGCGCACGGAGGTGGGGGGGAGAGGCCCGGGCAGAGCAGGGCATGGAAAATGCTGAGCCAACGAAGCCTTTTAAGTTGGCAAAAAGCCTGAGGACGGATAGCCGGGCTCCACATGCACACACATGTGTGCTTGATGGCCACGGCCATGGCCATGGCTCTGGCTCTGGCTCCATCTGTGGGCTTTACTTGTTGTACGGGAGTGGGTCTGTGGCTGTGGGTGTGTACTGAGGTGGGGCTGGGAGTAGAGTTGCCCTGGCATTGTCTGTTGGCAATGAAAATACGACAATAATGACGCTGACAACGTCGTCGGCGGAGGGACCTCCGCCTGCTCTCCGGCTCTCCCGCTCTCCGGCACAGGAAGAGACAGAGGCATGCGCCGTTCGATATGCGCCCTGTGCATGTGCATGTTTCTGTGTGTGGATTCGGGTGTGGGTGGGTGGCACTGCTTCAATGCAGCTATACGCGTGTGCGTGTACCGTTTTGGTAAAGATTTCATTAATAGCTTTTGCGGTTTCAGAGGGCGGGGGGGCACTCTGCAATGCATACTTGATTTGATATTCAACAAAAGGTGAGCCCATGCCTCCCTCTCCTCTTCTCCGCCCACACACTAGTATGTGCCTTCATTTGCGAATGGGCCTCGCGGTTACAGATTTTGCGCTTAGTGCCTACAGTGGGCTCTGGCTGTGGCCTACACTCCACCAGGAAGCAGGAACCAGGAACTGAACCGTGTCCAGACCCAGTTCCATTGTCACCCCCGACCCCAAAGTGTCAGAACTCGCTTTTTAATGTTTCCTCAATTTGACTGCCAAAAAAGTTCGTTAATTGCTCTACGAGAGGACCCCACCCCCCGTCGACCCACGAAGGTCTGCCCTGTCGGCCCCTATGCGCGATGTATGTATGTTTATGGCTATATATGTACATATGTACACTACAAGTAGCAGTCCGAGACCCATTTCATTTCATGCTTCGCTGGCCCCCGTTCCCAGCCCGCGTTTGTGAAACAAAAGTGAAACCTAACCTCACATACTATACGTATTTTTGACGTGTGTACGTGTGCACTCGTATGCTATGTAAGATCCCCGGCAGAACAGAACCTATTCCAATACGTTCCGTACAGACCCGAAACAACATCGGAAACAACAGCAATCGACGTCGTTGTAATGGGGGTTCTGCGATAATAAAAATTTTACAGTGCAGAAATTTATGCTTTGCGTCTAGACGACAGTTTTTGGAACGTGCTCAATTAGCGCACAGCTCTGGCGTTTGATGGGTTGGGGCGTGGAGGCATGGAGGGGTCGAGAGTTGGACACCAGCCCCCGGCTATACTAACGAGAAAAACAAAAACACAATTTAAATGAAATTTTGCGATGCTTCACGACTATAATTCAGTCATATTCGTAGAGTGCGCCCCAGCCCCGTGCCGCCCCATGCCGCATACCCCAATAAAGTGTGCACCGATATGGACGCGGACAGACATAACATAGTGCCCCCCGCCTCTATCCATATCTGTTTCTGCCACTGCCTCTTCCTCTGGCAGTCACAACAACAAAAGTCGTGCGAAAGTTGTTAATTTTTTGTTGTGTTTTAGTTTTGTTTTTCACACTATAAAAACCGCATTCGCAGTGCTAGATGCCGCCTGTGGGGACGGGAGAATGTTCATTCTAACAATTTAAAAACAAAAAAATAAACTACAGAAAGTAGGAATACGACTGGGGGATACCTCTGACTCGGCTTTAGGGCCTAGAATTGCTCTACAAGACTGCTGCCTGGCATGGCAACTACTTGGCCCCACTGCCTTGGTACTCTGCTGGAGAGAAGTGCAGCCGTAGCTCGTCTCTTCCATCCTCCCACTCTCTCGCCGCAGGCATTTCTCCCGCTACATATGCTCTATCCACCGGACACACCCATGCCAGCCCTCTCTTTCTCTCCGTAGCGTGTAAGGGGTATGCAAATTTAAGACTTTGTTGTTACTCTGCGATAATGCCGTCGCTGTTACCGCAAGCGTCGCTCCTGCTATGCCGACTTGCTAATGTAGTTGTTGTTTTTGGATCTATTCTCGTCGTGCCTTTCGCAATTTATTTGCAATTGCGCGCGATATTTGTTGCTGTTGGTGCGAGAACGAGAATGTTCGGGAAAGTATTGGGCGAGGGCTGGGGGCAGAGGAGTTAGTGGGGAGGGGAGGTGTGATGGGAACACCCACGAGTGTGTGTTAGGCCTATGCCAACGCCGCCGCAGAGAGATTGAGTCGGGGATTAGACGTCCACCCACTCCCACAGCTGCCGCAAATCATGTGCAGACAGGAGAACGAGAGAGAAAGAGAGAGCCAAGCAGGAAGAGCTTTCTGCAGAACAATTGGCTTTGGCAGCGGCGTAGACGGAGGCGGAAGAATGGAAACGAGAAAAACAAACAGCCTACCGTCTGCTCTCCACCCATCGCCCTCCAATAATGAATACATAAAATGTTGTATCTTAACCTTGACATTGGGCGGCAAATACAACCAGAAAAACAGCGAAGTAAACAAGCCGGCATAGCAGACAAAACACGTCAACAGCTAGAGAGACAGAGAGAGAGAGAGAGAGATGGAAGGAGGAGCGCTGGAGAGTACAATCAGATTCATTCATTAAAGAGAGAGAGAGCAAAGAACCGTTCCAGGTTTCAAGCTTAAGTAACTCAAGTTTTTGTTTATCGAAACACAATAAAAAGTGCAACAACAAAAAAGAGAAGAAATATAAAAATGGGCCGCGTGTGGCGCTAAAAATAAACTAAAATAAATACCATCAAAAAAAACCCAAAAGGCGATAAACATTTTAATGGCAGTTTATTTTTGAATAAAACACGAATCAGCGCTGCTGCTCGCTCCTGCTGATAAGGGGAATGCATCACTCCACGGTGGAATATAAGTGCAGGGTAGCATTCGAAAGAAAGAGAGAGATCAAACGCACACACACAAATTAGCATTGGCCTTGAAAGCAGAAAACTATGCATACGTACACACATATGCATGCATGTATAGGAGCAGACAAGAGCGAGAGGAAGAGAGCTAAAGAATGAATGAATTATGCCATAGAAGGCAATAAAGAGAGTGAAAGAGAGCGCTGTAAGCCTGAAGATTGCTTTCAAGCAAAACAAGAACAAGAAACAGCAAAGCAAAACAACACCGAAAAACCGATCTAGTTCTTGTTTTCGTTCCTTTTCGGCGTTCTTCTGCCTCTACTTCTTTTTCTGCCGCCAGGTTTTTTTGTTTTCTTTGCGCAAATGTATTTTTATCGCACTGGAATAAATAATATTTTTGCTAGCGCCGCTGCCACCCGTTCGTGGATTTTTTTTGGAAACGGAAATATTAAAATTGGGCATAAAATAAATAAAAAAACACACATATGTACATACATGCATACATATGTATATGCATGTGTACGTAAATTCCACCATACGATATGTGTCTGCTGATATGTGGGGGAGGGCAGCAAATAAATTTCAATAATTTTCATTTCTTATGATTTATGCAGCAGCAAAAACAATGAGAGAACAGACAGTGGAGGCTGACAAGACGAGCCTTGACCCAAAGCAAAACGAAGAAGAACAAGCGAAAAAAACTCAAGAACGAAGGGCTAACTTCGAAAGTCGAGGCTAATGATACCCTTCCCAAGCCATTAATGTCGTGCAGTTGATGAAACTTTTTCGGACCGACGGACATGTCTATACTATTAGACTCCGTTGTGGGTTCTCAATCTCAAGGTACACACTTAATGGGGTCAGAAATACATACATACTCCTCTCTGCATTGTAGCGCAAGCATCTGGTCAAAATCATTAAGCTCTTTACGAAGGGTACAAGAAACTGACATGGATAAAAGTGAAACTCGCAAAACGAAAAAGGAAATAACAGCAAAAGCAAGCACGAAAGTGAGAAAGAGAGCAGAGAACGTGGATCAGATCAGCAAGAGCGGGCAGGACGGAGCTATCCCATGCACATGATGGAAAGGGACGGCAAGGAGCGGGAGCGCTGGACTGCCGACAGAGACAGTCTGTCGTCGTCTGTCCCATCTCCCAATCTGCCCATCCCTCTCGCACAAAATGCAAACGATCAACCGTTAAAATAATGAACTTCCTTAAAAGAGAATTTTGCACAAGGCAAAATCAAATAAACAAGAATATTTTATTTAATATTTGTGCAAATATCGAATACGTTTCATTCGCGCAGCTGTGGCCCCAGCCGAGAATTAGTCAAAGGAAATATCAAGGTTATATAAGCGATTCGAGCAATTGTCGATTACACTGTGCAACAAAAAACTTGATTCAAATATGAAGTTTTCTGATGAAATAGGAAATATTTTAAATTTTCCCTAATCAGAGCCGCAAGTAATTTCAATTCACTTTCGTCCAGCAGCACTTTTCGTCCGATTCCCTGTTGCGCAGTGTAATTGATAAAACTTTTTTGAATAAATATTTGAATTGCTGAACGAACGCCCGACCACATGTTGGGGAATTTCACTCTCTCACACATTCGCACACATTTTGCACAGTCTCATCTCATTTTTGGAACTTACCGCACACGCTCCGAGTAGAGCTCCACCTCCTTGTTCTTCTGCTGCTGGACCAACTGCTGCTGCTCGTAGCTGACCAAAGGCTTGAAGTTGCTGATGTTGGCCAGGGCGGGCAGCGCCGGAGTATGCGACTGCTGGGGGGCCAGCAGATTCTTGGCGAGCCCGAGACCGTTCTGGAGGAGCAGGGCGTTGTTGCCAGCGCCATAGCCCGCAGTTGGGGGTGCCACCAGGGGTTGCATGAGGAGCGAGGCCTGCTGCTGCTGCTGCTGAAGGAGCTGCTGCACCGGCGAGAGCGAGATGTCGGCGCTGGACTGCGAGGCCGAGGGGGAGCTCGAGCCACTGCCGGCGCCGCTGGAGGAGAGGCTGCCGGCCCGGGCACGGAGATCGAGGCCCAGGACGTTGTTCGGATTCAGGATGTTGCTCAGGGTCGCCACCACGCTGGGCTGCAAGCCATTCCCCTCCGAGCAGCCACTGTTGCCGTTCCCGTTTCCATTGCTGCTGCTGGTGTTGTGCGGCAGCCCGGATCCGATCACTCCCACATTGGGGTTCGGGGTGAGTCCGTTGGAGCCTCCGCCGTAGCCGTTGCTATTGTTGGTGCTCAGTGGGGTCAAAGCCACTCCCACTCCGTTCTTCTGGTTGCCGCCTCCTGAGCCAGAGTTTCCGCTGTTTCCATTGCGATTGCGCTTCTTCTTGGCCTTCTTCTTGTCGTCGTCCTCGCTGAGGTTTCCATTCATGGATCCACGCCCTCCGCCACTTCCATTTCCATTGAGGAACACCAGACCGCCATTGGAGGCCGGCACCGACCACTCGAGATCCTTGCGCAGCTGTCCGCGACCGCACTTGCAGCTGCACGCCTTGTAGACCAGGTCGTAGCCCTTCTTCGTCCACAGGTGCTGGGCCCTCTGCCGCTCCGACCAGCTGCGCGCCCGCCCGCTCGCCTTGAGCGTCTGCAAAACGCCCGCCTCCCACACTTCAAAGCATTCGCGGTGCATGTACTGCCCCGCGCCACAGTTCTCATTGTTGCACAGCACTCGGACGCAGTCCGCCAACGACGTCTCCGTAAGGGCGATGAGCGCGTCCAGCTTGCGGCACTCGCCGCTCGGGTAGCAGCAGCGCACCAGCTGTACGTTGGAGCCCTGCATCAGTTGCATGGGCGCCATGCTGCTGCTGGATGGAGGATTGCTGCTTTCGGTGAAAAAGTGGAGGAGCTGTGACTGCTGCTGCTGTGCAAGCGAGAGCTGGAGCTGTGGCTGCTGCTGTGGATGCTGCTGCTGGGAAGGATTGCCGCTGATATTGCTGTTTCGACGTGGCGCCATAGAGGCTTAAGGATGTACAATTGGATCGATCAGAATCGTTTTGTGATTGCTCCCTCGGATTGAGTGATTGCCGCTAACTGTGCTTATTCTGTCCTATTTACGGCTACGTCGGAGCAGCATTTTGGACAACTTTTCATTTATTTTATTGTAAATTTTAGGATGCCCAAAAGTTGGGGTTTTCTCGTGTATAAAAATATTTCCAAAAGTGTTTCGTTGGTTTTTCTCCTTTTTGCAGTCTATTTTTGCGGTAGTTTGTGGTTTCTTTTTTGTTTTGTTGTTCCTGAGCTGAGTTTTTTGTTTGTTTTATTGTATAGAATTTTTAAGTATCAAAAATTGTTTTTATTGTTTTTCTCTCATTTGCTGGCTCTCTACACACACGACGGCATTCTCGGCGTTTCTTTACATTTTTCCTTCCGCTTTTTCTTCGCCTTTTCGCGGAAGCGAGACAGACGCGCTGGCGCTGGTTTTTTTCGCTCTTCGCTGTTTACCGTTTGTTCTGCTGTTGTTTTGCCGGCAAGAAGGAAGAAGAAAAAAGACCGAAAAAACACGACACTTGTACTTTCACGATTATTCTGGCGGCTCGGACTTTGAAAAATTTACAAAAACTTGGTAAAATGTCGTAGGTGCATTCTGTGGTTCTGCACAGAACACAGACAGTAGAGAAAACACACAACCAGGAAAATGTTCAAAGCTGATATATAAATATGTATATATATATTTTTTGTTTGATATTTTTTTTCGCCAAAATATCAAACTGGATATTTTTGTGGGCTTTATCACCGCCTTTCCTGAACTACTTCTTGTCTCGTCCGCGAAAATACGTTAGTTGTCAACTTCTGAACTTATTTTCTTGACGCAGCACAGAGACCGCGCTGGTCGAAAGTTGAAAAACGAATGGCAGACATTTGAGGCATGCACAGACATGCTGAGACATGTTGTTTGTTCATTTATTTATTTATTCCGAGCAGGCAGGCTCGTGCGGACGAGAGCAGGGTGTTTTGAGAGAGAGCGAGAAGGGAAAACGAGAGAGAGAGAAATTGAAGTTAGAGCATAACGTAAAAGAAAGACGATTCAAGGAGAGCGAAAAAGGTTGGTTGAAAATGAAATGAAGACCAAAATTACGCTCTCTAGACTCAGTTTTGCGTATCAAGTATGAGCTCGACGGGCTGCTTTCAAACATGTTTGAAAACGTTTGGTTGGCTGGTTTTCACTTTCCCCCTCCGGTAAGTTATTTGCTTGTTTTTCATTTGAGGAAAATTTGGAGAATGTTTTTGGCGCTAAAACAGTGCTGTGTGTGGGGGTTGAATGGGGGTTGATTGTAGTCTGAGACGAATCCTACTTCCAAATTATGTTACAGGAATGGAATTCTTATGGAAAACACAAAATTTTTCTTTTCAGACGCACGACGAAATCAAGGAAAAACCAGGAAAAACACCGACGACATCCAATGAGACAATCAATAAGGATGTACAGTCTTAATCACAGTTTTTTCCTTTCCTTTATGTTGGCATTGTTTTTCTATGAAAACCGTTTGTAGGTACATATGTATATTTATTTTTTTCTTGCCCCCGTTAGTTTAGTTCATGTGAAAAACATACTTCAGTCGGTTCGAAACAAAATATTGCATATTTTCATCCCAACGTGTTGCGACTCGACTTGGCTGCGTTCGACCTGCCTGCTTCCCCTCCAACATGTTCGTCTGCGTTGCGTGCTTTGGTCGACAGAGCTGTTTTATGTGTGTGTGTGCAAAAACCGGCAAAAAAGTAAACATGTGCAGGGTTGTCGAGTGGCTCAAAGTGGGGAGCGAAGCGCGCTCAGCTCACTTTTGCTTTCCATCGTTAATCTGTTAATTCGGTAGGGAATGAGAATGATTCTACCCAAATAACTGTTCCAGGTCTCAAACGTATGTATACATATTTGTCCCTCTCCATACAAGTTGTACATAATCCCGTATGTGTGCAAAAACACACACACTTTTGCACACTCACACAATGCCGAACGAATGTCGACAATAAAAGAGGCATTAAAAAATACCCAAACAACAGCAAAGACAAAACGAAGAGGAGTCGGAAAGCAGGAAAACAGAAAACAGGCCACCTCGAAGCGGGATCACCCTACACACTCTTTGAAATTATTCATGGTGAGAGATTAAAAGCTGTTTATTCCAAATGCCTATTTTCTTTACTCAAATATCATATGTTGTGTTCTTGTCGATGATCGACTATAATCATTCCCGCTAGCTTAGCAAATTCATACGTTTAAGCTCCTCCTATGAATGAGGGTATCTCGAATGTGCTGTAGGCCGAACGGAGCTTTTCCCTTTGGCCTTTTCTATATACCCCCGTCAGCCTCTATGTACTACTCGCGCCCGCTCTCACCCTCTCTCATCTTTTTATATAAAAATTCCCGCTGCGCGTGTTGCCTGATGAAAAACACGAATCGAATACCAAAAGAAGACGAAGAAGCAGCCAAATAAGGGCACGTGTGGACTGGAAAGAGGGGGACCGTGTTCCAGCTGGATCGTCAGGACTTCTTATAGGATCTGCAAGGATCTGGATCTGGATCTGGTTTTGGGTCTGGTGCAAAGTCAAGGTCCAACTGGTGGCAGTGGCTGCCTGCCTTGGGGGCAAGACGACTGCGTAGTTCTCGTCCTGCTTTGCCCTTTGTTCCGCTACCTGCCGAGAGAGAGAGCGAGAGAGAGGAAGAGAGGGACTGGATCTGATATAATAATTAAGAGTCAGTCAGGTAGGCAGATCGAAAGCCCAGGGTAGCATAGCCATTGCGTAATATGTGTGCATGTCATGCATGCATGAGTGTGTGTGTGTGAGTTGTTTGTTGTTCTAGCTAAAAGGATCGTGTGCAAAGAAGAGAACAAAAGAGAGCTTACAAAAGTTGAACTAGTTTGTTGTTGCTTAATTCTCAAGGATTTCCGCTCAGCCCTCGCCTCACCGCTCACCGATCTGACCTAATTTTAATGACCAAAGCGGACCGAAGAAGAAAAGACAGATATTATGGAGAATTTATTCTGTGGAAAGTGTGTGTGTGTGTGTATGGAGAGGAGTCTGTGGAGAGTCAATGGAGGGGCCATAACTCTTTGGAGACTCACATCATATCATGAACAATTTCATAATTAATGAAGAGCCTTGAGGGTTTGGGGGTTTGGGGGTTTGCTTAGGCCTGCCAGGTCTTGCCAAGTTTTTGCGTGTTTCCTGGCTTCCTGTTTCCAGGGTGTGAAAGCGTGTTTCTCAAAGGAACTTTGCGGTGGCACAAGAGTATCAGCAAGACACTTTCTCACTCTCACTCGATATTTCGCGTAAGGATAGACAATCCCCTAGCTCAGTCCACAGAACAGTCAAGCATTTACCATCCAACCATTTATTCATCCTCTCTCTTGACTCAGTTCAGAGTTCTGTGCTGCGTCCTGAGGGTGTTTCAGGCAGATGTACAGACCACCCGCCCATACCCCTACGCACACCCTATCCACACACGCAACCCATCTGCATCTCCCCCTATCCAACATTCTGAAAGCAGAAAAGCATTATTTGTAATTACTCATACTCCCGCATTTATCCAATCGGAAGCAACTTTGAAACCCAAAATAGGGTTTGAAATTTTACATGCGCCGCGCTGGTGCTATGGCAACCCAACCCCGACTCAAACCGACTCGAGTCGAGTACATAACGGTAAACATAATGCATATACACACAATACATAAGCGGGAGAGAGTGCTGCGTGCGAGAGGGTGTCGTAATTTCGTTTCGTTGCCAAAAATAACCCAAACTCCATTTTGTCGAGCCCTGGATTCAGGGGAGAGGAGTAGTTAAGAGTCGGGTTTGGATTCGGATTCGGGTTTGGGTCAGATCTGAGTCCCGCATCTCACAGTCCATTCTCCATCCCGCCCCCCTGGGACAGATGTGGGTCTGATTCATGCTGCTTCTGCTTACATAAGCGAAATGAAGTCAGCATTCGCCCTATAGACATACATATTCGCATAAAGTACTGAAAGGGATTGTTATCCGCATCGAATCCGTACGAAAGAGTCAATGATGGGGCTGGGAAACACAGAAACGGGATAGATCGGAGCTTTATACGAGCAGTAATGGACGAAGCTCAAACGAATCCAACGTGTTCTGCATCGAAAGACACTCTTCGCCTTTCCGATGAAAGATATACCCTGACAACAGTTGCAGATTACATCGAAACAAATACGAAAATTCCATAAAAAAATTTGAGAACAATATTTTCCTTCAAATTCCATCCCAATGAAGGAGTTTTGTCAGAATGAGAGGAGTATCCTTACTGTTCCCTCCCCTGTAGCCTCCTTTGTGTGGACCTTTCTCTGCGGCGCCAAGTGAAAGTGAGCGAGACGGCAAATGTGAGCTGAAATTTCATTTGTCCTTTGTGGCTGCCACAGCGATGAGTGGAGGGCGAGGACGAACCAGGAGGAGAGGTCTGTAGGTGGTGGCAGAAGGCAGGAGGCAGGGAGGGTACGATGAGGATGACGAAGCGCACGCACTTACTTTCTAGCTGAGCATTTTCGGGGGTATTTTTTATGCTGGTACACACAAAACACACATACATATATACATATGTATTCACATATGTAGTATATAAGCGATAAATATATAGGGTGTTCCATCTGGTGGAAATAATATTTCCATTGAATTTTCACATTGAATCTGCTGGAAAACGGAAAACGAAGAAACTCCGCCCTCTCCGATGACTCTGAGTCTCAAATATTTAAGGTACGTTTCGTCCGCCAGGTAGGACACGAGAGGAAAATAGAAAATGAAGGAAAGGACGGTTGGATGGAAAATGAAGTAAACGAAAGGGAAAATGAAGAAAATTAGACAAATGGCGTCGGCCTTGTGAAATCGAGATTTTTCTGTTTTGAGAAACTGAAAAGTAGCCATTGGAAGACCACAAATTTTAGGTTAAATCGTTTATGAAAAAAATATTGTCTATCACTAAACTTGGAGAGGGAACTTCGATATTTAAACTATTTGATTGCTTATCAGTCGGTTCTTTTGAATACACAGATAATCGATTAAGTACCGACCAGCGAACAGCGTCCAGCTTCATTAGGACGAAATTATTGGTCCACTGCTCTCAGCGGAGAGGTTCTCTTCCGTCCTGATTTTACTTTTTAGTAAAATTGGTTCGTCATTTTGGTGGGTACTAAAAGTGGCAAACTCCCTCCCCTTTTAAAATTTTGATGTGACCAACTTTGATAAGTTGCACACACACACACATGGCAGCTTACACATGCATACACACACATGTAAATTGAATGCAATTTTTGCTAACACGCTGACCTTCAACATCAATTTGCTGCCGGCGCGCTTCTGGGAGAGTGTGTGAGAGAGAGAGAGAGAGAGAGAGAGAGAAGGCACCAGGGCCTGCTGCACATTCTCCACACACAGACACAAGCACACACACTTGCCAAAAGCCATAAGCAAAGCCGAAGAGAACCACCAATACATGTGGACGCGAATCATTTTATAACATGAAAACGAAATTTGCAACATTCGGCTGCGGCTGCGGCTGCAGCTGCAGTCGCTGCCGCCGTTGCCGTCGCTGTCGCTGTTCGAGTTGTTGCTTGTCGCGGGGAGGGGAGGAGGATGTGCGCGCGCATTAGAATGGCATGCAACTCCATCGGTTTTCAAGTGCAAGTCCAAGGGCAACGACGTCATACAACTGCAGCAGAGAACGCCAGCAGAGGAGCAGGTTCTGGAAGGCAGAGCAGAGAGAGAGAGCCCAGACCTTGAAAGCAGCTCTTCTCGTGGTTTGCAGTCGTCTGCTTTTGTACATACTCTCACTCCACTCCCACACACAGACACACACCCATACACCCATGCACCCATGCACCTATACACCCATGCCCACATGCATACTTGCACTCTCTATTTGCGCACAGAGAGCTTCGGGCATTGGTATTGGTGTGCACATCGTTTTCTGTTTTATTGCTCGTCTACTCGTTTGTTGTTTTTGCGAGGCAGGAGAGCACGAAACAAAAGGCAGAAGAAGAGATAGAAGAAGAAGAAGACTCTTGAGTGGGCAGCAGCGTAGAACAGGCTCTTCTTCCACCTCCTTCCTCGGCTGCTTCTCCTCCTGCTCTGCCCACTTTTTGACATTTCGCCCACTTTTTCCAGTTCTTCCGGTTTTTGTTTTGTCTGCTTTCCTGTTTTCGACCCATAATCCTGCCCCGTGTCCCGTGCTCTGTCCTTACTTTCTTCCCCACCGATCCTCTCTCCTCCTCTCATGAAGCCACTCCTGCTTATGTAATGCCCGAAAACGTGTTCTGGTCTTTGGGGCCCGTCCTTTGTGACAACATTTCTATGTATCGAAATTGAATGAAATGTTCTCTCTTCTCTCCGTTTCGTTATCTGTGCTGTGGCGAAGGGTCTTCAGAGAAGGTGGGTTTGTTCGGGATGTCAAGGAGGGGGAACATGGAATATTGTTTATATTTTTTTGTTTGGAAATCTATTTGACACAAAATGTAATATTGGGATTCTCTAAAAGATCTTGATTAGGTTTAGACCGCTTAAGACGTGGATTAGGGACTAAACATCCAAATACTACTACCTTCCACAAGCAAATTTATACAGATTTATATTGAAATTCGATAATACAGGGACTTTTTCTATTGAATTCAAATGAAATTCTGTGTAGTTTCCAGCTCTTCGAATAATATTCGTCTGTAAAAAGTATCGCCCTTACAGTATACCGCAATTCAATTGATTTTCCCCTCCAAATGTTTTTGTGTTCTACTGTTTCCCGTTTTGGCAGGAACAAATGACTCATTTGTTTTCCTCTATTTTTTACAACCGTTCGCCTGTCGGTCCTGGTCCTGGTCCTGGTCCTGGCCCGGGTCTTCTTCTGTCCCCTGCTCCCTGTCCTTTAGCCATTATCTATGCCAATGTTTTCCTGTGGCCCAAACTCCTTTCGGCTTGGTGGAACGACAGGAGGGGACTGGGAGGCCAGCAGCAAACACGTGGTATCAAATTTTGCCCAAAAGCCGTGGGCCATAAATAAACCTCAATCGCAAGTTCGGCCGCAACCCTGGCAACACAGACACAACCCAGTCCTAACCCAACTCCTGCTCCGACTGCAGTTCGAACCCACACCCACCCTACTCGCCGCCCCCCAGTCCAAGCCTACCCAGGAGTCAGTGCCAACCAGAGACCCAACAAAAGGCACTCCCAACAGCGAGCGGGAGGTCCATCAAACTCCATTCGCTCTCTCGCTTCCTCCTGCTCATTCGCTCACTCTCCCTCCCTCTTACTCCTTTGTTCCCCTTCCTCCAGGCGGCTCCCACTCTTCCTTTCACTGCTCTCTCTCTCTCTCTCTGCGCAGTCGCAGCTAGCGCGCTGTTCGAACATCCACCACCAAAAGCGTTTGCCAACTCCGCCTCCCTCGGCCGCTCCTCCTCTCACCCCACGCTCCATGCCAATCTCCACTTGTGCTCTCTGCTCCTCCTCTTCCTGCTGCTGAACATTTTTGCGCGTGTCGCTCTCTCGACCCAACTCCAACCTCGAATGGAGTTGGCTGTGGTGCTGTGGTGCTGCGGTGCTGCGGGGGGATGGCAGGCCGAACAGAACTTTCCATGTTCTTGATCGTGAATTTTCTAGGACCTTGAAAAATTGTTGTGTGCATGGTGCACGGAGAAGAGAGGGACATGGAGATGGAGATGGGAGACAGAATGAGAGAGGGAGAGTGATGGTCAGTGGGAGGGGGAGCAAGGAGGAGTTGGAGTTTGGCGCAGCACTTGGCGCATTACGTCAGTGCGTCAAAGCCGAAGGGAATCTCAAGCCCGTACACTGAAAAAAACTACTTGATTACATATCATAACTGAAAGAAAACATTTTCAACTCGTAATATCATTTCAATAGGTTCTTGGTTCCTTTCCTTCTGCGTTCTTCTCTTTCGGTGGAGTTGTGCAAACTTCAGCTATAGAACCATGTCAGATATGTACGTGTAGAGCACCTATACATATGTACATAAATATAGAAATACTGTACGAATATCTGTGCACACTTGCACATGGAACATTTTTCCATTTTTCTATTTTCCTCTTTGGATTTTTGCGCTATTTTCCGCCTCTTGGGTTTCCTTTTCAATGCGCCTCGCATTCATTTGGCTTCTCTCACTTCTCTTTCTTACCACTCTCCGCCACTTCTCTTCTCTTCTGTTCTCTTTGGAGTTAGAAGTTTGAGAACATTCTCCTGCTTGGCCGAGGTCGCGTCTATGTGTGGGGTAGGGTGGCCCAGAGTGGGCCGCGTCGGGGGAACGGGAGTGGGACACAAGGTGTTTTATGTTGGGCATTTTCCACTCGCATTTTCCGGCCTCTCCCACAGCCTTTGCCTGGGTGTTGGTTGGATGCTTGGCTGTTGGGATCTTCTAGTTTATGGAGTTTTATTTTTACTGCGTACTTTGTAGATTTTGTTGCGTAGATATCACATCTTGGGAGCCACATACATACATACATATGTACGTACAATACAATATTTACATATGTATTTGTACATACATATGTACATTTTTGCGGTCGCCCGAGTGACTCATAAATGTCTCTAAGAAAGAACGAGTGGGGTAGGGTGGAAGCATGAAATCGTTTTCTGTCCGCTGTGGCCTTAAGACAACAACACCACCAGAAGTTTCTTTGCCTTAAACCGGACGTAAAAAGGGAATAGAAGAAAGTAACGCAAATAAAAGGGCAGAAAATGAGAGATGAATGGGGCCACTGGGTAGAGAGTGGTACAGTCTGTATCGCAATGACTACATTTGGTAACTCCTTTGGACCATCACATGGCCAATAAAAGAAAGAGCACCAAGCTGTTTCATGTGATGAATTATGAATATTATTATTCTGCGAAGCTCCATGTCCTAGCTGTGATGGCTTAAGCAAATCTTGGCTTAAAACACGTTCTATTTACAGTACACCTTTTGGCTCCATGCAAAACACACCTCCAATCCCTTGGATCCCTGTTGAACCCTTTTTTTTGTTTTTACCACAAACCCCATACTTGGGCTAGTGTACACATTGTACAGCCCACTCTCCTTCCATAAAGTTATTACAATTTTGCTCTGTGCCACGTCATTCGCTTGGCTGCCTTTTCCTTTGTTTTTCCGTCTGCTGTGTTTTGCCCATTTGTACCATTTTTTTGCGAATGAAAATGAAAGTTCTGCCCCCACACAGACACACGGAATTATCAACCCCAACGCAGATAAAGGCAATGGGATGTGGTATATAGAAAGAGCTCCACAAAATGTTGGGGCTCCTCCCACCAGGGCCCACGCCTCCCTCTCCACGAACCACCCTCTTCGGGCTCTGCGTAAATTTCATTTATTTATTTTTGGTCATTTATTATGGCAATTTGTGTGCCTCTGTGTGTGTGTGTGCAGTCTGCGACATGAACATCAGGCCAGTCAGGCGTCACAGCGGTTTAGCAGGTTAATTACATGAGACCAGACCCGAACAGGCCCTCAACAGCCCGTTCCCCAACTGCACAAATTGCAGAAGCATCGGCTTGACTCAGTTTTGGCAACCCGCTGCAGCTCCAGCTCCAGCTCCAACTCCAACTCTGCAGCTCCATTGTCATGCAATTAGGTGGAGGGTATGGGTATGGGCGGGAGGACCTTTGTTGCACTTTCCACAAGCATCACGAACATCATGCGACTGTTTGTCATTCGCTTGCGGACCGTTACATCCGCCGCGGCTCTTTCTGGCGGGGCGAATGTCACAATTGGAATTGGATTAATGCGCCTCGCTGGGCCCGCCTCGGGAGGGAATACGAATACGGATACGAATACCCATTGATGTTGATCAAATTTTGCATGTCTGTTTACCCCTTTCGGCGCGCAGGGCCCAAATGCAATTAGACCATGACCGCCGTCCGTTGTTCTCTTTCGCTTTTTTTCTCCACTTTTTTCGTAGGTTCTCGTCGGGAGTGGGAGACTTTCCCACAGGATTCCGATTACCCCTTTTAGGAGTAGCCCTGAAATTGGACTGAATCGAGCTGCATCAATTGCCGACTTGCGTAATGCTCCCCCATTGCCAGCCTTCCAGAAGAATCCCATAAATCAACACATCCGCTTAAGTTCCAGGAACACGCCCCAACACAAAAGCTCCGTCTATTTCATTATAAAATGGAAACCAAATTGTTGCTATTCATTAAGAGGAAGCACAAGAAGCAGGGTGCCACGCGGAGGAGGGGAAGATGTAACCCCCCACCCGGGAAGACTCTGTCTGTCAGAATGCGTAACTACGCATTCGGCTTTCGGATCGGCTCGGATCGGGATCGGGATCGGGATCGGAGTGGAGTGGAGAACCAAACGAAACAAAGCAAAAATTTGGGACATAAATCATTCACATGCTAAACAGCAAACGGAAAAATGGAACAGAAGTCATCTCAAAGTAGCAATACTCTGTCTAAGAGTGCGATATTTTGTTACCCGAAAGATAATAAAAGGCTTCACAGATTCATTAGTAAAGCGATCGTCACTCCCTCATCTTTTGGCCTTTGGTATTCTTTCCCATAGAACGTTGAAGCATTTAAGCTCTCTGTTGAAGGAAAGGGTATGCAGAGCCAAACCCATCAGGGGCACAGTTAAATGGGAGAATGTGTTAAGAGTCGTAGTAAACCCCCGTCATGAATGCCGAGGCTACGCCCCTGATGATCCGCACTCCGATTCGGAGCATGAGAAAATGCCTTTTTACTGGAGCCCTGCCCTTGGAGACAGCTGCCTATTAAAACCTAGACGATCCAAGCAGAACAGAAAAAGAAAAAGAGCAAAACGACCAGACATTGTGGTAAATTAACAAATTAAAACGGACCGCACCAAGAGCTCAAGCTCCACACTCCACACACCATCCCATCTCATACCATCCCATACCATCCCCATACCATCCCAATACCATACGCACATATCGGAAATCTTTGGTGCGTTTGGTCCCATTTATGTATTTGTATTTGTGGGCATTTTTATATGAATTTATTAATTTTTTACGACCATAGATTTCGTGTAGCTTAAGCCTTAAGGCAATCAAAGTGCCGCCTGTACAGCTATCCAGCTATCCAGATGTCCGAAATTTGCGTGCCCCAAAAATGTGACTGGGGGAAGGGGAGTGCTCATGTTGCGAGAGTCACACGAGAGTTTTCCGGGAATTAATTAGGGACAACACACAACACACAGCACACAAAACCAATCTAAAGATCCAGATAAATGTATTTGCAGATATTTGTAGGCACTTTTCCACTTCATTCCGATTGTCATCAGCCTTAGAGTTATGAAATAGCTACGCCATGTCCGCCATAAGAGAAGTACTCCCCCTAAGGCACACCCGAAGGCATTTGTATCTACATATCTACGAGTATCTATGTGTCTGACCATTTGCATCTGCCTATCTATCTATTTATCTGTCTGTCCAGATCTGTTGGCGATTTTTCGCTGGCTGACCACAGAGTCAATTGGTTCCCATCAATTCGTGGCATTTGTTTGCCTCCGCAATGGGTTCCCTGGAAGTGATTTGCTCATGCGAGTAGCAGAAAAAGAGAAGATGCAGATGAAGCTGAATTCATTAGCCGTTCCCGAGGCTGAGTGCTGCAGTTGCTTGCCCCTAAAATGCTGCAACGCATTGGTTTGGCGAATTCCAAGCTAACGAGCGGTTGAACGGCCCACAATCTGCGGCAGGTTGGGCGTTGAGCAAACGAGGCCCGGCAGGGCCTGTGCGGGCCAAGAGCAAACAATGGGCACTTCGTTAGCCGCTTATCACTGGCCGAACAGGGCCTACAAGGGGTAGGGGGCCCGGAGGGGGTCCCAGGTCCTGGCCAACAGCTGCAGAAACAAATTATCTTTTGACAAATTGTTCGGTGTCAACGATGCGGGGAATTGATGCGGCGATGGATGGGCCTACTGCACACAAGGGTGGGGCATGCCAGGGCGGGGCAGTCAATGGCTAATCAGTTGGCAGCCGCCTCGTCCGGCTATTAGCTAATAATAGTTGTCGTAGGGAGGAGAGGCAGTGGAGAGGAGACGAGGAGCAGCCACGGAGCCTCGGAGCCACAGAGGAACAGGCGGAAAGACATTGCTGTAGACCCCAGAGAGGTGTTTAAACTTTTTCATGGCCAAACATGGCAAATGTTGCAGTTGCAGTTCCAACAATTGCTGTAAAGGAAGGTGGGTCAAGGGGCAGGGGCGGGGGCAGGGACAGGGCCAGGGGCAAGCATAGCTAACAAAGCAAACGATAAGCCAAAGAGAATGCAGCGAAAAAAGCAAAGGCCAAACAAAAGGCATGAAAAGTGAAACAAATGGCAGTGTCAACGCTGCCAATTGAGTCGTTCGTTGAGTACGCGTATGCCTCCTCTGTATCCGTATGCACCTCCCCATCCACCCTGCCACCCTGCCACCCATCCACCCCACTCGACCGGCGTTGCCTTGGACTTGGCTATGGCTCTGTCGCCGTCGCCGTCGCCGTCTAGGTTTCAATGCCCCCGCAGTCAGTCTCTCTGCAGTCAAGTCATATGCAAATGCCTCTCGGCTGCCTGCCGCAGCAGCAGACTGAAACGCAGCCGAGGGCCTAGCAACTCCAACCATGCAACAGTGCAGCCATGCACCCATACGGCCACACATTCAAACACTCAGACACTCACAAGAGAGGAGCCCACACGACTTGGGCCCAGTACAGTGGAGCATCTGAACAGAGAGCAGCGTCTCGGAGGGGGATTCGTTCTTCTGGCTCACGAAAGGGCAGTGTAAGTACGTGGCTCCGATGCATCTAACGCTTGGGATCCCTTAGTGGCGAGTGCTCACTGTAGCTCAAGTATGCACTGGGCCTTTCTTTGGGTGTGCGGATTCTAAAGTTAACCGCATGACGAATCACTTCGCATAAATTGAAGCGCTACGTTGCATGCACCACGTCTGGTTAGTAGGGCCACAGAGGGGGTGGGTGGCAGCCAAGTGGGGAAGGGGTAGGGGTAGATTTGTTGCTGTTGCTGTGGCTCCTTCAGCGAAATGTGCGTTGCCGTCGCCCCATAATTCCTCAAATGCGTGTGGTGGGTCCCAGAGGGGGAGCGGGGCATGGCGACGAAGCACAGAACTGACGCGTTGATGAAAGCCTTTGACTGCGACGCCGCAGTCGCCGTTGCGGCGTCCGTTGCTGTTGCTGCTGCAGTCGCAGCTCGTTAAATCGAGCGGCAGTGCCCCTACTCCTACTCCCCGCTTTACTATGGGGTGGTGGGGGGTGAATATCCTATACCGCAAATGCTAACAATTTATTTGCGTGCATGCTAATTACCCATACACACACGTTCTCAATGTGTAGCTGTGTGTGTGTGTGTGTGCAGGCGTTTTCTTATCCAGATAACGAAGATAATTCTACGTTAAGTTCTCTGTTTCGAGTGCTGCACCCTAGAAAGGGTAATGAATCGGCAAAAGAATGGGTGGCCGGCCGTCGGTAAAAGAGGAGGTGAAATCCACAAGTCGTTAAGGATATATGTATTTACTTTAGTTTCTCCATCACCTCAAATGTTTGGTGTACCAGTATCCGCTTCTATAACAATTATTGATCAGTTTTACGAAAGTTATGGGAGATTCTGGGTAGTGGCTCTGCATAAAGAATAGCAGAACTGGGCGCAGTTCCATCTAGGGCGCTATCTGCAAAGCTTAGCTCAAGTTTGGATTCCGTATCGTAACATTTCACGAATCACGAGCGTAAGTATTCGGCTGTCACGACTCTCGTCCATCTCTAGTCGTCCCACTGTCACTCTCGCTATCTCTCTCTCAGCGGCTGCTCCCATTCCGAGAGAGAGAGAGAGAGAGAGAGAGAGAGAGAGAGAGTGTGTAATTACTTTTGCCTCTTGCGGTTTATCTTTCATTTCATTGTATGGGGCTCTTCTGCTTTGCTGCTCCTCTGCTCCTCCTCTTCTCTGGTCTCCTGCTTTTACCTTCACGCCGTTTGTCATCGTCGTGTGGAGTGCACTTGAGATGCGTTTGCCGCAGTTGCAGTTGCAGATGTATGAAAAGTTGTCAGCTCTGTAGGCGCTGGATGATAATTTGCAACTCGTTGGGGCCTTTAATGGGTGTCTCGCCCCATCACCCCCCGGCAGTGCCTCGTTCCCTGGGAGTCGGAGCACGCACTGGCCATAAAAAGGGTTTAACTTCTGGTATGGCAACAGACACAGACGCAGACACGGACGAGTAGTTCATAAATCCATACTTTAATTGGATTAAATAATGCTCGACTGGGCTCGGCTTGGCCCGACTCTGGACGCGACTCTCGGCTTGTGCACGATATCTACTCCGCAAGAGTGCAACAAGGGGCTTGGGGGTCGTTGCCGCATTGTTGTCATAGGAGCAGCCGCCACGTCTGACAATCTCTAAGCGAAAGACCCCGACCCAGACCGTGGCACTGTGGCTGTGACTGTGACTGGGCTGCAGGGGGGGAGGCGCATGGGGAGAGAGAGAGACAACTTTATTATCTAATTTGTGAGACATGTCGATGCGGATTAAGGTCACACGTATCGGAGAGCAATGCAAAGCTGACAATCGGGATTACGGAGAGTTGCCATGCCCCAGCGCTGCACCTACACACCCATACATTCGTTAGAAGCCAAATCGAATTTGGCCCGAAACAGAGATACAGACCGAGGCAGACGCAGAGGCAAAGACAGCGGCAGAGGCAGAGGCAGAACCCGAGGAAGTCTCGCTTTGAGTTTATCTGCGATGCATCCGGTGCAGGTTTTTGCATTCGCCTCTATTGGAGGAAGGGTCCTCTTCTTGTGGCTCTGGCCCCGGTTCTGGCGTGGGCAGAGCCGCAGACAATGGTCGGGGCCTTTTTAATGAACCCTTGAACTTGACACGGCCACAAGTCAAGCCATGTTGCATTGTCTGGCCAGACATAAACAATAATTAATGTGCAGCAGTGTCAGGCCAGTGCCAAAAGGCCATGACCAAAAATGCAGGCAGACAAGGGATCCAAGCCCAAGCCCAAGCCCATGCCAAAACCAAAAACAGACCAGGCCAAGACCAGACCCTCTCCAGAACAGCATTCGAAACGTTGTCCGTCTGTGCTTCGGTTTCGCCTTCTGGCAATACCCTCTCTTCAGAAATGGTCCCCTTGTTGGTTAGCCTCGTTTTGGTCAGTGGTTTCTTGGCCATTATTCAGGGCCCTTCGGTGTTCGGTGTTGGGTCCTTGGTCCTCTCTGTCTCCCTTCGGACATTAGAGAAATTGCACACTTCAAATTTATGCCCGGGGAGCTCTGTGGATCAGCTCTGGAGCTCTGTTCCATCTTCCTGCATCTTCCATTTTGACTGTTTGACTGGTTGTGTCGTGTCATGGCAGGCGAGGACATTAAATGAAAATATTTGCGCCTGCCACAGAGGATTGAGTATTTGTCTTAACCCTAGAACGAGTTCTTAGCTCTTTTATTATGCACTTTTTATTGCACGTGTTTAAAAACGGCAATAAAAATACAATTTTGTATGCAATAAAGAGTGTGGCCTGTGCACAGAGGAAGGATATCTTCGTTTGAGCAACTCTCTGTAGAGTTTCGATATTGTATTCTGTGAATATCTCTTGAAATTTCTCTCGAATATCTTCCTATCATCATTAACGTTATTTTGGTTCAAGCAAGCGGCTCTCACTAGGGTTAAGTGCCCACCAGGTCCCTGGAAAACGGCTTGGACAACTCAGTTGTGGCCCAAAATTCGCTGGTCTGCTCGCTCTGTTCGTTTGTCGCTTACTTCGGGCCAAGTGAAGTTCTGTTGGAGCCATTTTCAAGGCCAGGCCAAGTAAATGCAACTTCAAGTGCGGCCCGCTCCCACGACGGAGATGAAGAGGATTGCCAAGAGAGAGAGAGGGAGAGAGGGAGAGAGGGATGGGGCAGGAAGACGTTCTTATTTTTATACTTTAATGCCTTGGCGTATCTGTCGACACCCAGCAACCAGCAACATCCAGCAACAGCGAGCAACATCGAGCCACATTCACATTGCAACTTCGTGCACCGCGTGTAAATATTGTTCAAAGGGGGTGGGGCGGGCAGGGCTGGAGCTGGGGCAGAGCGGAGAGGACAACGACGACATTAGTGCTAACAATGTTTGTTCTGGCCAGGCGTCGTGCCAAGGCATCTCCGACTCCCCGTCTCACCGTACTGTGGGTTCAGATGGGCTGAAGCTTTCTGGAACGAGGAGAGGATGAGCTCTGATTCTTAAAGCTGGCAAAAGAGCCAACTGACCCCAACGATTCGCGACTGCAGGAGACAGACCCCAGAGAGGTTTCCACACAAAATCATGTAATGGATAGAACAAGCTCTAATACCGAAAGTTTCTTCCCTCCCCCTCACCAGCTGTACATCTTTCATTTCACTTTCGATCCTCAGAAGTTTAATCTGCCAAAAACAAGTTCCATTTGACTCCAATATTCCTACGATCTTGAACCACTGTCTGCCGATGTGCTGTTTACTTTGCACGCCGCCTTTGTGCTGATCCCGCGACAGAAACGGAATGGGAGAGAGAGAGGATGGAAGACGGAGACAGAGGGCCAGCCCTTTGGCTGTCGCTTTCAAGGTTTTCTGGGTGGGGGCCGCCCTCATCGTTGTTGCTGGATCTGCTGCCATCGTCTTCGTTTTCGTCGTCGTCGTCGTCGTCGTCGTCGTCGTCGTTCGGTGGGAAGTTCCCGGCATCCCGTCATCTCGGCATGCCAACTGCACATTTCGATGTCATTGAAGATCGCAGTTGCAGTCGGCAGTCGGGAGGCGGCAGGAGGCAGGAGGCGGCAGCACCGATTGCATGACGGATGAATAGCTGCAGCAACGGGGAGATGGGAGATGTGAGATGGAGGCTGGGACTCCTTTCGCCTACAATTGTGTGTTAATTGGGGCGGGTGTGAACCCGGCGGCGGCAGATGGGAGATGGGATGCAGATTCCAGTGGCAGACAGACGGCAGGCAGTCGAGGAATAAAATAATGAAAATTGTCCTTATTAAATGCTCCGATCATAAATCATATTTATGGCAATTGAAAGGCGCGCTAAATGCGACGATCCCCGCTCTGAACGAACGTCCTTTATCCACCGACCTCTGTCGAGCCATAAATTGTAGAACTAATTTCCGAGGCAACCCTTTGAACTGCCTCCTGAAGGCGGGGGTTAGGGCACAACCATCCCCCTTTTGGGCCCATGGCAAAATTAGCCCACTTTTGTTGTAAGATTTTTTTCAGCTTTTCCTCTGTTTTTCTGTGCTGTTTTTCGTGGCATTTTTAAATTGAATTTTAATTTCCTAGGAAGCCAGGGGGAAAACCCTTGCAGCTAATTTAAATTGAGACACATGCAGGCGCCAATAATTAAAAGCGCCCTTTTCCTTATTCTTTTTTTTTGTGGGTCGCCTGCAACTGTTGGCAACCATCCTCATCCTCGACTCCATCCCCATCCCAATCCCAATCCCGCTGCGAACCCGTGTTCGTGATGCAGTACATTTTCCACATGAAATAACCACAAAAAGTGAAACTTTTTTCGCATTGGAAATGGGTTAAATTTAATTGCTTTTGTCATTTTGATTTGCATTTTGCTGTGTAAGCAATTTGTTGGGCATGTTCAGAGGATCTGGATCTAGAGGTGGAGGTGGAGGTGGAGCGGGAGCCGGGGCCGGAGAGATGGGCGCACAAAACGCTCCCCAGAGTGTCGTCCATCAGGCCGGACTCTTTGTTATTACTTCTACGGCTTCTGTCCCGTCCCGCAGCCGAAGAAGCTATTTTTCAAAATTTATTTATATTTTTTGTGCTTGATTTTTTTCTCAGAACGATGCTAAAATACTTCTGGCGCCGTGGAATAATTAGAGAAGGGTTAAAGGTTGTGCCACTGTCAGCACTGAGGCTGGGGCCATAAGTTTGGATTTTCCCTTTGATTTATCGAAGGTCGCCGAGAGGTTCGAGGTCCTGTGCTTATCAGCGAATGCAGTCGAACCCTGAAATTGTTCTTGAGAGGAGATCTCAAGCATCCGTTAAGTATTGTATATTCGATTCGATCCACAGGCATACAACAAATACTTTGATTCTTCATTCGCTGGAATTGCGTCTTGAGTGGATGCTTCTCTTGAGATGTTTTCGAAATTGGTTCGTAATTTATGGCGCTCGCTGGAGCTGAGCTGAGCGAGAACTTGACACTTGGGGCACGGACTTTGTGGCATGACATGGAATGAAAACCACATGCTTAGAAGAGCCGGGCATCTGGGGGATCGCGTGACAAAACATTTGTGCGGAAAGATTTATAGAAGACAACTCGAGCAAGTGTAAATATTTGGAATAAATCATCCAAATCAGGGCCCCGAATGGCATTGCAGTCCGTCAGACGTTGACGGCCGCACACCGCCCACCGACCACCGACCACCGACCACAGGGCAGCCAGAGCCATCATATCTCGGGCCATGGATCGACTCGTTCTCCAACTATTTTTAACACACACACACACACACCACCACCATGATGAGGCGATGTCGGAACGTGATTCCCGGACGATAGCCTGAGCACGATTTGCGATTAATCAGGGACCGAAAGCATTGGCTTCCCAGCATCCAGCATCCTGGCTGAGAAATCACTTTTCATTTTGCAGATTGCAACAAAGTTGCATCAGATGATATGGACTGACCATGGCCCCCACTCCCACTCCCACTCCCAGTCGCAGTGGCAGTGGCAGTGGCAGCAACAGTCGCGGTCGAAAGTTGTCTGGGAAGAACAGGGAGGGGCAGGGCACAGCAGAGTTAAATAATTAAAAGCCCATTCTAGCTTCTAGCTGCTCTCACTCCACATGTCGTGGCAGGCCGAGAAACCTCCTGCCTTACTTTAATTTCAGCTCCTTTCGCTGTGACACACATAGATACTCACACACACAAACACACACTGATGATATGGGGTCTACCTACTGACACCGACTGCAGATACAATTGTGTCTGCTGGCGGACTCCTCCCCACCCCCCCACCCCCCACTCCCCATTCTCTTACCCCTTATCCCACATCTCCCTCTATTGCATTCTCCCTTTCTGCAGCAGCGATCGTTGTGCAATCAGTGGAGCATTAAGTACGATCGCCTTCGCTGCCTTTGGCTGCTGGTTGCTGCCCATCTTCCTCGCCTGTCCTTCTCCATTTGTATACCCTTGCAGAAGGTAGTACGAACTAGATCACATATGTGCGCCTCTGAGGAGCAAGTTAGCTTTGAAACTGGTACTAAAGTCGAAACAGCGAAGAACATTGGAAATGGCCATTCTGATCAAAGTCTGATGAGTTCCTCACCATACTAGTATGTGAATCTCTCATCATTTCTTAAGATAGATCGACCTGGAAGGGTAACTGTAGGCTCGGCCCCGAAGCTCGTCTTCGTTTTCTCGTTTTTATGCTGAAGCACGTAATGCTGGCAACATTGGACCATTCGTTCGGTCGTTCGTTCGTTCGGGTATATAGCCTGTTCTCTCTATATATGGGCATGGCACACACATGGACAAAACCCTTGTGTACATGAATATGGCGGTTGTCTGGGGAGGGGGAACATGCAAGCTGGTGCTGGGGGCTCGGGACACTAAATAAAAGCGAAACTTGTTTGCGATTTCTCAGTCTCCCTCTCTGTGTTTTCTCCTTCCTCTGCTCTGCTCTGGTGCTCTGCTGCAATTGTCTGCTGTTGGGGCCTTGAATGGGATGGGATCCTGGATGTCTAACTTGAACTTGTGTGTGTGTGTGTGCGTTGTGTGTTGGAGATGGAGATGGTGGAGCAAGGAGAGCAGCGCCAAGAGAGTCTCCTCTTCCGTCTCTTTCTTATGTCAGTTTCGCTGCCGCTGCTTCTCCTTCTGCGGTTTTTCTGTCTTCTGCTTCTTATTTGTTGCTTTTCTGTGGTGATGATATCATTGCCTGCCTTGTGTGTTGGGCTGTGTGTTTCTGTGTGTCTGTGTGTGTCAGTCAGACAGTTGCTACTTCACTTTCTGTCTCCCCCCCCTCGCCGACTTCTCGTTCCACATATTCCCATAATTTCTTCGTTTTTTTTTTGCGCCACATTATCTCTTTATCAGTTGACAGAGAAGACCTTGAGACGCCTCGCTGCCCATTAAGCGGCTCTGCTCTGCTTAGAAGGGTTCGCACAGTGGGCTGGGGTGAGGGGTTAGGGGTACGACAGGAAGCCATCTCCCTCGCAAATTGGGTAGCAAATCAAGCAAATCAGTTTCAATTCAAAATCCAAACACTTTCGAGGGTCAATAAAAACGGAAACAGACTGCACTTGTCCCGCTGACTCCTCTCCTGAAAAGGACTCGAAAAGAGGGAAACCGAAACCCAAAAAAAACCAGACACAAAATTAGAATTATAATAACCCTGATGATAATGAAGCGAGCCCACTGTTCGGGCAGTTTGCAGTTTTTGGGGGAACTTCGAACATGTGAAACAGGTTGAGCGAACACGATAAGTACCAGAATGATGCATACATGCATGTATATTATATGCATAGAGTGGTGGGAAAAAGTCTGTATACCATCTCCACATTCTTCAGTATAGAAGCATCTATTGGAATATCTGAGTACCGAGGCTTTCCGTTTAACCCTCTCCATAGTTCGATGCTTTCAAAATGGTATTCCATTGAAGCTGGGAGACTGTCTCGGGATCGTACGCAGACTTTTCGTGGCCACTGTGTGCATAGGCATAAGGCCATTTGCACACACTTGACGTTTAGTCATTTTTGGACATTTATTTTGACTGGCGGACGATCGAGGCGAGGACGATCAGTGTGGGGCAGAGGGAGGAGGAGAGAAGGAAGGAAGACAAACACCGCATAAAACAGAATTATAATAATTATCGAAAATTTGGTTTATGACAAACAGCAGGAGCATGCCTGCCTATCCATGTGTCTGCATGGCAGTCCTCAAACACTATGTGTTTGGAGCATAAAGAAGGTGAGGTGGTGGGATTCGGTGGCCAGTAGTCGTCTTTTTTAATTAAAGAAACAAAAAAGAAAGAAAAAAAATAAAGAACTCAGCTGATGCTCTGATGCATAAAAGAAACATTCAATTCGCCTGTAATCGCAATTGTGCCCGTCATTGAGCGGGATCTTTCCCAGAGTACTGTGAAATCCTTCTCCGACATAAGCTCCTCCCTAGCTCCCTGGTAATTCTCACCTCTTCCCCGTGTAACTGTTTTTCTTCTTCTTATTCTCTGTCAACGTCTGTTTACCCCACAATTTAAATGAATTTTTTTCTCCACTTTATTTTCATTTATTCTGTGTCATGCTCTATCATCATTAAAACGTCCAAATCGCTTCCTTTGTACCTCTATTTTTCGGCAACAATTTGCTTATCTTGATTTAACATCAACAGGCGGCAGACAGGGGCGCAGGGTAGGGGTGATGGTGATGTTGGTGTTGGTGGCACAGGTAGGGGCGGTGCCAGAAGGGGACTGGCGGCTGGTGGCTGGTGGCATGAAAATCACTTGAGCGTGTTTCCTTTTGACCAGGCCCTGTCGGATGAGTTTGGGCTTAATGTTTGCAGGCTGTGTGGCTTTCCATTCCATCCCATCCCATCCAACCTGCAGTATTTTCACACTCAGTTCATTTAATTTAATTTGTGGATATTTTTTCGGCTGCCTCAAAGAAGGAAAAGCATTGTAAACTGATACGAGCTTAATGATGTGAGCCCCTGCCCCCTTTTTGGGAACCCTGGATCCTGCAGAGGTGTGGCAGAGTGTCGTAGTTAGTGTGGTTCAGTGTGTGCCTAGGCATTAATTAATTTTAATGAAGCTGTTGCTGTGCGAGTAGTTTTCGTGGTGCGTGTGAAGTGTCGCAAATTACAGACAATAAGCCCCCAAATGAGGGACGGATGGAAATTTTCGGAGTGACAGCTGACAGCCGGCACTGTGACGATTAATGCTGCAGTTGGAACTCTGAATTGGTACCGCAATCCGCGATTTGATGGCCTCTGATTTAAATCTTGTGTCTGAAACTATAAGGTCTGAGGTTTTGCTTTTGGTCAAGTGTCTGCGTCCCAGCAGATAGGCAACCTTCGGCTTCGCTTCGGCCAGGGCCTGAGACGGGGAACGGGGAACGGAGACTACGACGTAATCAAAAACCAGTTTCCAGTACAGAAACCTTCATTATAGGGATTTCGCTGCTCCTTTGCGCCTCAGTCCTGTCCCGAGTGTGTCCATGTCCCTGGATACGTACATATATGTATGCATGTGTGTATGTACATACATATGTATGTACTCGTGCTCGTGTTGCATGAACGTGTATACATAGCAAGGCGAGTGGTTTGGCAACCCTTTTTGACACACAAACACCATTGCAGTAATGAAAGTAAATGCAGTTTGTACGTGTGTGAGTGGCTGTTTAGATGCCACACTGATGCATGATGCATGTGCGAGCCCATTGCATCTGTCGCTAGGGTGATTCAAGGTTGACTTTCGATAATCGAAAATCTGAAATTCTTGCATAGCAGTCACTCAATTTAGACTGCTATTAAGTAGAACGGGGTACAATTTTTGCAAAAATAAGCTATCCCTCCGATCTATTTGTATATCTCCGATCTCTGGGTTACATAAATATCTCTGTGGGATCTCCCTTCGTGGAATCGATTACTTATCCCATATGGGAGTGAAGAACCGTCCTAACTTTGTAGAACTTCGATCTTTCCCTCCCTGATAAACATATGCATGTACATATGTACATACATATATAACCCGCTGTATGTATACAATTCACACACACACACACATATTGTATTCTTATACAAAATACATATACATTGTTTATGCAATTCTCGTGACTCCTTTTGGTTCTGTTCTGTTTTCTGCCTTTGTGGTTTTTGTTGTTGCCCATTTACGTATTTTCGCTTGGCTTTCTGCAGCTCTTTGCCTGTCTTCTGCTCTCCACCGTTCCCCACCTTGTAGTCTGCTGTTATTGTTTTTTCCACTTTGGCTGCATTCTCTCTGTCCGTATCTGTCCGCATCTGTCCGCCCAAGTGTCCGTCTGTCGGCTGCTCCTTAGACCTTGACCACTAACATAGAAACTGCTCGAAACCGGTTGTCGAGCAAACCCGATTTACGCGGCTGTCCTGTCCCGCAGACCCCCTCCCAGCCGCCATCTCGCCAACTCCTATCATCGAGTCCCATACCTGCGCAGATAGGCGTACATATATGTGATACCTTCACATAGGTATGACTGAATGAATCTGTGAGCAATGGCTCGATGTGTGTGATTCAATTACCGAATCACACCCACAACTGTCGGCGAGGTGATCCGAAAATGAATTCCGCTTTGAGGTCTTCCAGCTGTCAAACCGCCAATTAATGGCCCAAACGCTGACTGGCTGACTGGCTGGCTGACGGGCTGACAGTGTCACAAATTATTAAAATGGTTTTCTATTATAATATTAACATCTAATGGTCACACGCACCGCACTCGGTCGTGCCCCAACTTGGATGGCGGCCGTGCATTTTAATTGCTGCGGGATTATGTGTGCCACGGAGCCTGGGCAAAGGGTTGCCGAAATTAATTACCAAAATGTTTGTTAATTTTCATAATTACAGGTCCCCAGCTAGCACGACTCTCGGTGGGAGAGTCGTGAGTGTAGCCCAAGATCGGATGTGGGTCGGGAATCCAAGTTTTGCCGCTCAATAAAGCGACTTAATGGCAGCAATACGGCAACCATAAAGACGACCCCCGACAACGTCTTCCGGAGCAGCAAGCAGCCCTGCCCATAGGCACCCCCATCATCAGTAGCTTCCCTTGCCGGTGACCCAATTCCGGTCGCTCGAGGAGTGGAAAAAATGGGAACAAAAGCAACCTACTTGTCATAATAATAAGAACAGGAGAAAGAAGATCTAGCGTTGGGAGCGGAGCCGAAGTTAGAGCTACACTACAATACAGATATTTTATGTGAAAATAGTACATATAATATACATATGTACATATATTAATATACATATGTATGTACATACATTTATATTATAACAGCAGTTCGCTTTCCTGCAAGCGAGCAGTGCTGAATGATTGGAAAGGCCTGCTGATCATGGATCAACCGTAGAATATATGGTAGCTGAAGCTATCATCTATAAATTGCAAACTTCTGGTAAGAATTATAATACCCTCTCCAAGTGTACACTAAATTATTTAAAAGTTTTCATGTGTGTACACTTCTTGTTCTTTTCTGTTCTTATTTTGGGTAATTTGATCCCCTAATGTGGCCGGGAATCACGTGTTTCGAGTTTGATTCTCGCTCGTATCATTTGACCCCTTTTCCATTCTGGCTGCTTCCCTGGGTTCTACTGATTCGGATTCCCTGTGGATCGACAGCATCTGCATCTGGATCTGGGGGTGACCTTGTTTATGGTTCTTGAATTTCAAAACAACCCAACTAATTGATGCCCAACTTGTTGATAAACCTCGCCCCAAATTGGAACATAAAAGAGGCACTCACTAAGCTCACCAAACGATTGGATATTTATTTGTTAATTGAACTGCTTCAAAGTTCTGCCTCAGCCTCTGCCACTGCCTCTACCTCCTGTCTCTTCAGAGGTTGGTGAGGGCGTTCTATGGGAAGAGGAGGAGCGGGAGGAAGTACTCATTTGATTAGCAACTGTTTCGGCGATGCGATGCTGAAAGATGAACCACTTACAGCCAGATCGCCCAGGCCCTCGTTCAATTTCTTGATATAAGGGGCAGCAGCATTGGCGGCAGCGGCGATCGTCTTGGCACTCACAGCCTGAAAATAAACGAAATATTTGAGAACAACTTTGGGCGGAATTCGGAGAGGGAAACTTACTCCTCCTTCGGCTATGATCGAAGCACCATCAGACTACGGAAAGAACACACGAAACTAGTCAGCAGTCAGCAGTCAAAGGTTATGCATTTTTAGATCACTTACAGAGATACTCCGAGCCTGTGGTCCGGCCTTCACTTGCACACTGAGACTTGTGATGGCATTCTAGAGATAGAAAGCTTTAGATCACTGTCCAGGTTTCTGTAAGATTCAAAACTTACAGCCAAATCACCCAACCCAGTGCCCACGTCACCCAGAACATCCCCGAGAAGATTTGAGGCTTCGGGTTGGACATAATCAGTCTCGACGCTCAGGCTGGTGATGGCATTCTAGGGGAGATAGTTGCTTAAAATACATTTCAACTATTTAAGAATCGACTGGCTTACAGCCAGATCTCCTAAACCATTGGCCATATCGCTGAGGATGTTTAGGGTTTCCGGTTGAACAATTTCGGGTTGAGAGGCTCCGACAGCGTTCGCCAGCTGATGCCAAGCCTTTTCTCCGGCCACAGCCACCTGCGACACGTCCCCCATAAAGCTGCCGAAGCTAAGGGTGCCCGCAGCGGCCTGGTGGGTCATTAAGGCGATGGCCAAAATAGTGAAAGCTTTGAATGTCGCTTGCATGTTGTTTACCAATGAAGTACTGTTTGTGTTCTAGGCCAAATGCTGAATTTATAGTCTACTCTTATCGGTTTAAGAATGCAGGAGGTACGAGTATCAAAAACAAATCAGACTCAAGTAGTAGGCATGATTCAGCCCAACTGGCGGGCGGTCTTGATTGATGGCCGAATTGGTTATCTGACTAAAGTCAGCGTATTTCCCCACCTATCTGTGGTATTATAGGAACTTGGATTTGTAGTCTCGAGTGGGTGTCGGAGGTTTTTAATCTCATCGAGCCGAAAATAGACTGTTTCATGTGTAAGGGAGTCAAAACAAGGTGTACCCCGCGGCTATCTGGAGAGCAAGCACTTGAATATATTTTAAATCGCAATGGAATTAATTATGCTCATTACGATATTTGAGTAAATAAATCGATGTCAATTTCATTATTTTGCTGTTTAAAAAAGATCGGCAATCGAATGCGCCAGGTTGGATGCATTTGTGGCAATGGTGTTCGCAGCATCGCTTGCATCCTTGGCAATGGTGTCTGCAGCGTTGGTGGCAGCTCCAGCCACGCTCGAAGCTACTCCAGCCGCATTCTGAGCAACACTTGCGGCATCACCTGCCACATTGCTAGCAGTGTTGGCTGCATCCTTGGCAACAGTTTGGCCCACATTAGCAGCTGTATCAGCAGCGTCGTGAGCTACCTTTACTGCATCGCCAGCAACATTTGTGGCATCCTTGGCAACACTATTGGCAGCACTGGTGGCGTCCTTGGCAACTGTCTCGGCAGCACCAGTAGCATCCTTCGCAACAGTTCTTGCAGCACTGGCTGCGGATCCTGCCACACTTCCTGCAGCACTGGCAGTGGCAGTTGCACTGCTGGAACCAGTAGAAGTATCCTTTCCAGAGTTATCTACGCTTTCGCTGCAGGTGCAGGTGGTAACCTTGTTGGTGGACTGGTCAGTACTGGCAGCGACTTTATCAGTTGTGGAGTTCTGTAGAATGGATTCAAAAGATGGATGCATAAAATACTATTAGAAGGAACAAATATTCACTAACAGTTGAAGAAGCGGAAGTAGCTGAAGAATCCGAGGAAGAGAAGCTAAAGGATGACTGCAATGAGATTAAAAGAGAACATTAAATCAGCATTCTGCAGGATATATTCTATTTAATTTTTGCTAAACTCACAGAGGACACCTCCTTTTCGAGAGAACCAATTTCCTCACTGCCAATTTGTTCCTAGCAAAAAAATAAGAATCTTGCGTTTTACAATTCCAGTCTTTAGCATTCCGTTGACCTACCGCTTCCTGGGATACTTCGTGTCCAAAGTTAATTGCGCTATTGGAGGCCTGGTGTCCGAACTGTGTTCCCTCGTCTCCCAATTCGTGGCCAAACTCTGAGGCGTCCTGACCTATCTCGTTGCCCAAATTGCTCTAAAGAAACAATGTACATGTGAGGCACAATTCACGATGAATCTGATAGCTCTAAGATGAGACAACGACAACCTACCAGAGAACTGGACACGCTCTTGGCGCTGGTCTGCTTTTGACCCACCAGTGCCACCACAAACAGCAGGGAAATTATGAACTTCATGGTTGAATATCGGGCTTGTTATTTTAACTAAAGATATTCTTGGGCTTTGCACCCTTTATATACCCAAGATACAATTTGATATAAATTCCGATATGAGTATCTCTGCACTGAACCATGGGCAGGTCGAGCCACGACTTCGAAATTTCCAGTCTGGTCAAAGTTCTTATCTAAGGCGTGGGAGTGATCGATCCGTTTTAGAACCAAACGTTCCTGCTAATAATTGTTGCCCCCAGACAGCGTTCATTTTGTGGATAACAACTACAAATTTTGCAAAGATAAAACTATAGTGGTCGCTCTCCGTCTGGTCGGTTATCGGAAGTTGCATTGAGGACAAACTTCCTTAAGGGTATTGATCAAGCTAAGACTGTACCTACACACATATATGCTGAGGTATGTTTCCTTCCCCTTTCTATATTCTTTTCTATCTCGGATACTCCTTGGGTATTCAGGCTTCTAGACTCGAGGAAAGCTTTCCAATAGTTTTTTTTTTTCTAATTATAACTAAGTTTGAATCACATAAGTCATGCAAATTCTAATCGTCGAAATTTGGCCTTTTTTGGACGGGGTATAATCGATTGATCAAATATTTTCTTATCAGTGAGTAAATATTTTGGTTTGTAAATAAAAATGATAGTCACTGCTAGATATTTTCGCCCTTAAGTGGAAAATACTTGAAGGGATTGGGCATTCCGTTGCGAAGTCTCTTCTGACGAGCCCGCCCCGTCCTTGGCTGAACGGTGGTCGACGGCTGATCCACATCCGTCTTAGACCTTCGATGGTTTTTAAAGTTAAAGTTCAGGAAGTACTTTGGCTGCTGGCGTCGCTTGCTAGTGGCGCTGCTGGCGGATACTGACGGGCGCCGCTTGCCATTGGAGCTTTCGGAGTCCTGGTGGCCTTGTGGCTTGGAGTAACTGAAGCGGATTAAGGCGTTCTTGGCCGGCTTGATGTTGAACACCTTCTGGCCAGGGCTTCCCGTCGCCTGGTCCTGAAGAAAGTTGTGTTAATGCCGGGAAGATGCCTCTTCATTTGACTCACAAAATATCTCTCCAACTCGTTTCCCATTTGGATGGCTATCTTCATGTTTTTGTCCATTTTCTTCATGGCATCGCGGAATTCCGATGTCTGTACACCTGCCAGAATCAGCAGAGGCGACAGCAGGAGCTTTACGAGTACTACCAGAACGGTTCTCATCTTCCTATTGACATAGCACATAGCAGGGCTGCGGTCGGTTAGGGGTTGGCTGGAATATCGATTCGTTGCGGCTAACTTTGATTAAAAGTGTGAAGATTTACTTATTTAGCTCGTTTGTGTTCCAATCAATCTTGGGCATCGATTGTACTCTCCACCAGAGATCAGATCCAGATTCCCGGAAACGGAGCAGGAGTTTTAGGTAATTTTTGACCCGGGGATAGATGGGGAATACTCCCAAAAAGATGCCAACTGATATTTTCTGAGATCTGCAATCTGTTTTTTTCGCTAACTGAATGAAAACAAAGTGCAGCTTCCACTCTGATGTTTATACAACTTTGATTTTTAAGAACTCCTTCGTTTCGAGTGCTTTCGGTTGGAGAACTCGAAGTATATGGAGTAGACCTGGCCGGGCTTGCCGTTGATTAGATTAATTCCCCTCTTGCTTGACGCCTCTTTCTTTATATATTCCCCGAGATGCTCCTGCGCAACATGAGAGGTGATATGAGTGCTGAGTGTGAGGAAGTTCGGTTCGGAGATGACTTACAAACTGCTTTACGATGTCCTGACTCTGCTTCGCACTTATGCGTCGCCCGGATTCCATGTCCTTGGCCATTTGATGCATGGCCGTTTCAACGCGCTTCTCCTCCTGCTGTTCCTCTGCTATGGAGGAGGCTTGGTGGACCAGTAGCATCAGGGCGAAAAGGGCCATTATTGATGCCACTGTCGGACTCACCTGCCTCGTATGACCCATTTGCCGATTTGAACGGAAGCCGCGCAGGCAAGAACCTAATCCACTTAATCCGCGATTCTCCATAGACTTTCTTCGCCCATTGGCCATGCCCCACTGGGGGAATCGGTTCGTTGCGGTGCTTCAATCTCGGATCTGAAATGCCCATACGACTATATGTGTCAATGGCAGCTGGTCGCGCTCAGAGGAATCCCCGCAGCCCTTGGCCCGATTTATTGCCATTTTTATTCAGCACGCCAGCTATTCGATAGATTTTTGCATAAAACGCTTCCCAGCACTCCTGTTACGCGACACTGGGGTTATATCCCTCACTCGCCTAATGTAAACAAGTTATAAAATACTCGTAAAAAGCGAAGCGAAACTATGGCCACATAAAAAGGCTATAAAATCTGTTGCTGTTAATACTTGCTACCGTTCTGTTTAGGAAAAACAAGAAGGGGATTATACTGGCGGACGAAATTTCGAATACTCTTGCAGAATCACCAAATTATAGGAATAGTACATAGGAATATCAAATCTTGCATATCGCCGAAAAGAATATATCAATATTTCTATTAGACATATTTGACAATAATATAGTTGCCATATAGACTTGACTTTAGATCTAATTCATGAAATTATTATTCCAACTGTACACTATAATACCCGCTGTTAGGGTATACTATACCCAAACAAAGCGGTGACAGCAGGAACAACAGAATCATTTTTTACGGCAATGCGAAATGCTAAAATCGTAAACCAACAACCACGTGGGGTGTTTACGACATCTGGAAAGGGCACAGGAACAGGGGTTAGTACAGTCCAAGGTGTCCTGCCCTGCTGTAACCCCAAACCCAACTCTCATTATCGCCAAATCAAAATGCGTTTGTCAATGAATTAGAATCGCTTCGATGGCGAAGGCAGTCGTAAAGTATTTTCCTTTTACCGCTTTTACTATCGCACTATAGAACATGTATGTAGATAGTAATGCGACATTAATTCTTATGTTCTCCCAAAAAATTTTGTAAACATTCGTTTTATTCAATGAATTCCATTTACCTGCGCATGCCTCCTACTACTTTCTACTACTTTTCTGTGAGAGCATTGGCAACACTGCTGCATAAATCATCCCCAAAACTATGCCAGAATTCATATTCCGTATGGGCTCTGCCGTGCGGTTAAGTAGTGCTTTTGGCACTCAACGGTTAGAGGCAGCGTGGCCGAGCGGTCTAAGGCGCTGGTTTTAGGCACCAGTCCGAAAGGGCGTGGGTTCGAATCCCACCGCTGTCACATCCAAGTGGAAATTTCTTTTTCTTCTCTTTTGAATTCCATTTTTATACCCGATACTCAAAATGAGTATTGGGGTATATTAGATTTGTGGTAAAAGTGGATGTGTGTAACGTCCAGAAGGAATCGTTTCCGACCCCATAAAGTATATATATTCTGGATCAGCATCAATAGCCGAGTCGATTGAGCCCTGTCTGTCCGTCTGTCCGTCCGTCCGTTCTATCTCGCTCTGTCTCTCTCTAACACACAGGTTTCATGGTCGGTTTTGCCAATTGCAAAATATGAGTTCAAGGATCTCAGAACCTATAAGAGCCAGAGCAACCAAATTTGGTATCCACACTCCTGTGATATCGGACCTTGACCGTTTCGTGTCCAAATTTCGCCACACCCCCTTCCGCCCCCGCAAAGGACGAAAATCTGGGGCATCCACAAATCTCAGAGACTATTAAGGCTAGAGTAACCAAATTTGGTATCCGCACTTCTGTTAGATCTCACTATAAAACGTATATCTCAGAATTTCGCCCCACCCCCTTCCGCCCCCACAAAGGACGAAAATCTGTTGCATCCACAATATTGCACATTCGAGAAAACTAAAAACGCAGAATCATAGATAATGACCATAATGACCATCAGATTGCTGAATCTGGATCAGATCGGATCATTTTTGTAGCCAAAAGCAAGAAATCAATTTTCAGTGGCTACGCAGCGCCCGACGTCACGCTCAGACTGATTTTCTGTCTCTCTCGCACGCACTCTTTGTCGTGTCGTTTAATATTAGCGGCGTCTGCCGGAGGAGAGCCATACTGACTTAGTATCGGGTATAACTGTAGAGTTGCGGTGTCCGCAGCAACTCACAACGTTCCACCTCGTTTATTTTATCACTTTCCATTTATAGACACAGTTACATAAAGTCATATCACAATAAATCACGCTCACTAATATAATTCAAATTGTTGAAAGAATGCGCACGAATATGGTAAAAATGGAAATGTTCATAGATATCACAGATTGCGTATTTGTAAACTTGTACTTTGGTATAATTTAATAGAAACATTAACAGCGATGCGATGATAAAATTGTTCTCATTCTTTGAAAAATGTTCTAGCTATTTGTTGTCGTAGGCCTTAGCAATCCTCTGGCAGATCGGCGACAGGCGGCAGCGTGGCCGAGCGGTCTAAGGCGCTGGTTTTAGGCACCAGTCCGAAAGGGCGTGGGTTCGAATCCCACCGCTGTCAGAAACGAAAACGAGATTTTTTGCTTCGAGCAACAGCAGGAGATGCTTTATATTTTCCATATTCCACGCCTAATTAACAACCTCAGAGTCGTAGACCCTGACTCCGGTCCCACTTACAGGCAATGACAACGTTTATCTGGCGTTGACATTTCCCGCGTGCTCCGCTTTCAACATAAACCCTTTTGCGGCAACATGTTGATCTCGTTAACAACCCGCGGTGCGGACCGAAACGTAATGAAAGGGAAATGTCAGGAAATTAAAAGGGTTTGCGGTCCCAGATGCGGAAAGACCTTTGAAATGGAATAGATGAAAGTATCAAATGTCCGACGAGCCCCGTGGATAGTTCTAAGCTCCCACTGACTTTGATACCACAAATAATCGCAGGATGATGGTAAGGGAAAGATTTGCCGCTGAAACTGTACGGCTGTGCTTAATACTAACAGTGTATTTATAGCTATGGAAAATTTTGTGTAATTTTTCCGAACCACAGGCCAGTCGACGCACTAGGAACGGGTTTAAAAGATGACGGCGACTGATACCTCGTTACGACGGCGGGCAGTCCAGTCTTGGTTAGACTTAACACTCCGTTGATCGGGTAAATCACACTTGCGTACAGGGGAGTGACTGAGAAGATCTCGAATTGCATTAGAGATATCGCTCGAGCATATATGTGTGTACAATGTGTACAAACATTCTATTGCAGATGATGCATGACAAATGGGCAAATCCCTAAAGGGATGCCGTTAGCACCGGCAGTTTATAGTAGAACACTTTTATTGCACGCCAGGGTGATGAGTGTACCACGAAAATAGTTTATAAAAATATTATTTGGACTCTACTTCCTCTATAATCAATGTGTGACGAGATTGGAATTCCGGGCAGACGTCATTGGTTATATATGTATAGTTCATTGCTCCCTCTGTGGATGTTTCGCTTTAGCATAATTTTTCGGTAGTCCGGCCTCGATGGAAAACCTTCAGTGTTGCCCAGTGGCGTGCATCTCTCCGGGCCTTGGCTAGTCACTGACCAGAATACTAGTAAATGCTTTAACCGCAAACTACGCCCCGGAGAGAACTGAGAACAGACGGTCTTCATTGATAAACCCGATCGCTGCGGCCTCGGCTTCTGCTCGAGAACCGCGCTTCGGAACAAACGAGGCTTGAACGAAGCTTGATCTGCTGCTGAAGCTGAAGTTGATGCTGCGGCTATAAAAAGCTGGCGTAAAATGCAGGCATCTCACAGTCCATTTTATGGGTCAAGTATATTCGTTCGATCCCAAGTGAATAAGTGCAATTTATTACCCAAAAATGAAAGTGTTCGCGACGGTATTTCTCTGCATTCTGATTGCCAAAGCTGCAAGGGCCCAATGTGAGTGTCAACTCCAGTTCGTTGGAATGTCTTTGGATAGCGATATCGCTTTAGAAATACCCCAAAATCAGTGGGAATCGCACAAGTGCGAGAGAGTGTAGTGAATAATTCTAATTGAGCCGGTTGGACCAGTTGGCGAAGCCGGTGCACGCGCAACGCTCAAGTGGGGTACTGCCCAGAGTGAAGTGCTTAGTGATCAAAATGTGCATGGCTGGATTGAATCACAGAATTGGCCCTCCTCTAAAATGATCAATGTACAAGTTGGACAGTCGACCACAAGAATGTCGCAAGGGGATTCCCCTAAGAACAAGATTTTGATGGTGTCTCTTTTCTCTTCCCTTGCTCTTCCAGATGACCGATGTGTGAACCCGAACAAGCGGGCCGGTCTTTGTGTGCACATCAACGAGTGCCAGACCCTCTACTCAGTCTTGAAGCAGGCCAGCCTCTCGACGCTGGAGAAGCAGTTCCTCAAGGCCTCGGCTTGTGGGATGGGAACTGACAACCGGCCTTTCGTCTGTTGCACCCAGGACACGGGCTACACGAGAAACAGGCGCCTCACACCTTCCTTTGCGGACTATGACGGATTTGGTGTGGACTGGAGGGAGGAGAGGCCGAACAATTTCGCATTTCCGAATGAAGCACGCCGCTCCTGGAATTTTGGCGGGAATGGCCAACGATTTGACACTACTCCGGCTCAGACACAGCCGAGAGGACAGTCGATAACCAGCGATGGCTCCAGCCTCTTGCCGCAGCCCCCCACCTGCGGCGGTGTTGCCATTAAGAACAGAATCTACGACGGCGAGGACACCGATCTCAACGAGTTTCCCTGGATGGTGCTCATGGAGTACCGCAGACGTAGCGGCAACGGCCTCTCCACCAGCTGCGCCGGATCGCTGATCAATCAGCGGTACGTCTTGACAGCAGCCCATTGCTTGACGGGACGCATCGAAAGGGAGATTGGACCACTGTAAGTGTGCATTTGGAGATGAACCTGTAGAAGGGGATTCCTGCTATGAAGTTGTAGTTTCCATAAGTAAATCCAGAGCTCTGTTGATTGGTTTAGAGGGGATTTCTAGCTTGGACTGGTTTTCAGGTAGGAAAGTGTACGAAATGCGTAGGATCTTAGCATTTGAAGTAAAGCTTGATTTTAGCAATTATTTTTGGGATTCCTAATTTTAAGGTAGGGCCAAAGGGGATTTCCACCTTGTAGCCGCTTTTGGTCAACAGTTTTAAGAGCTCCAAAGATTTTAACAGACGAAGTGAATTTTGGAATTTTGCGCGTTGCCAAGCGGGAATTTCAGTATGCAACACAAACCCATTGATCCGATTCATGAATGGGTGGTAGTTGAAAAGCCCAACTCCAACCAAATTATTGCTGAATCAAGCTGAATCGAGCTCCTGGTACATATGCTCGTATGACTATTCCCGTTCAATCCAGTTCCAGTTCCAGTTAATGGGCGAAAGTGGCTTATTCACGATTGTTTGTGCGCTAATTCCGGGAAACGACTTGCCTTCTCCGGGTAATAATCAAGATCAAAGGGATCCCCAGAGCTCTAAGACATTGCCAAGCAGCCAGGCATTGCTGTTTTAGTTCAACTCTCAGCTAATTTTAAGAATATTAATTAGCTCGATAGACGGCCAAAAACCAGATCCGGAGTGTTTTGCTGCTTGTTAACTGGTTATGATTCACCATCAGCTGGAGCGATCGAATGGAGCAGGGCGCCAAAGTGGGTTCTGGGGGGTACTCTGACGCTACGCTCTTAATTTTGGTTGGTTCTCAAGCACCAATTAGCAGACTAATTCTAGTGTTTAATGATCAGCGTTTAAATGCTCATTCTCCTGTGTATCTTTCTTTCGATACAGCGCCTCGGTTCGTTTGGGCGAGCACGACACGCGCAGTGCGGTTGACTGTCCCAGCGGTGGAGGAGGTTGTTCTCCGGAGGCCCAGCGCCTGGGCTTCGAGGAGATCCGAGTGCACGAGCTCTACAGCGAGAAGTCGCCCAACCAGATCCACGACATCGGCCTGGTACGCCTGGAGCGGAATGTACGGTACTCGGACAGCATTCGCCCTATATGCCTACCTGGAGTCGTGGGTCCGGAGTCGCGGCAGGGAGGCCAGGAGTTCACAGTGGCAGGCTGGGGACGTACCCTGAAGATGGCCAGGAGTCCGGTGAAGCAGAAGGTGGTCGTGAACTATGTGGAGCCGGCGCGGTGCCGGCAAAGGTTCGCCCAGATTAAGATTAATGTGGAGCCGACCCAGATGTGTGCAGGCGGACGTTTTAGGCAAGACAGCTGCGACGGTGACTCCGGTGGCCCATTGATGCGGTTCCGCGATAATGCCTGGGTCCTTGAGGGCATCGTCTCCTTCGGTTATAAGTGCGGCCTCAAGGATTGGCCGGGAGTCTATACGAGTGTGACTGCCTACGACATTTGGATCAGACAGAATGTGAGGGCTTAGAGCCCCTACCGGGTAGGGTATCTAGCAGATGCTAGCATAAGTTCAAAGCTCAAAATGTGATCTTATTTTGTCTAAGATTAATGTAGAACCTAACTTAGATTATCCGAGTATGTTTACACTATAATCAAATAATATGAAACAATCAGTTAAAAGCGTTAGATTCGCTATTTCTTTTCTATTGTGCCATTGATCACAGGGTAACCTCAACGATGGTGTTGTTTTCCGCCCCAAAAGTGATTGAACTGTTCTGAAAAACCTTTGGATTTCCCAGCACAGCCGGTTGGTCGAAGCAAGCGCCTGCCATTGACATTGCCACCGCGCTTTAATGGGCTAAACCACAAGAAAACTTCCGGTGTCAGGTGTTTGCAAACGGCTTGGACTTTGGCCAAAGCGTGAGCCACAGCTTTCTGCCAATTAGCTCCTCCTAAAAGTGGGCAACACTTCTGGGCCAAAGCTTTACCTCGCCGCTTCCCAACTGGAGCTCGTGTCGTGGCCCGAACGAAAGTGAAACCAGCTGGACAATTGCATAACCTAGCCGAGCCGAGCCGGACCAGTTATCGGGCGATGCTGCTGCTCCCGTTTCAGTGCCGCCTTCCGACTGCAGTTTTGGACTCGTTTTCGTGTGAGACAGAAGCGGGGGCGACAGCAGCAGAAGCAGCATCGATACCGTTTAACGGCTCATTTGTTGACACCTGAGCTTCAGTTTTAGGTTGAGCTCTTCGGCTCTTCCGACTTCTCTGACTCTTCAGCGGTTTCGGTTTCGGTTGGGGCCGCGACTATAGGACTGCCACTGGCACTGGGTCTGGCGCTCTGCGCATTCAAATTCAATACACAGCTGAGCGTTCACGCGAGCGGATTCAATTTGTGTATGCGTTCGGCTCGGCGGACTGGGACTGGGATTGAGATAGTGATTGCGATTGTAACAGTGATTGTGATTGCGTAGAGTAAACCTCTCTCGCCACGCGGTTTCGCAAGTCAGAGTCAACAGTCAACAATCAACAATCGATCGATCGATTGACTGCCGATGCAGTGGGCAGCGCTCACGCTGTGGGCAGTGCTCGGCTGCTGTTCCACGCAGGCGGAGCACCCTGCGCCGGAGCGCCAGGCCTGCGACATTCCCAATGAGACGAAGCGAGGCGTGTGCGTCCAGGTGAGCCAGTGCGCGGCCTATCTACAAGTGCGAAATGTCACCAATCTGCCCGCCGAGAAGGTGAACTTCCTGAAGAAGGTGCAGTGCGAAATGGAGATACACGGGGAGGAAGATTCCTATGAGTCGCTCGTCTGCTGCCCGGCTAACGGGCAAGACTACCTGTTCCCGGTGCTGCAGTTCTCCAAGTTCGAGTACCGCCGCTTTCTCGACGTCACCGCCCGATTCAAGCGGAAGAAGCTGAAGCGGCGCATCCATACGGTGGAGCCCAGCACGGGATTCAATCTGCTCAACGAGTGTGGCAAGCAGGTGACGAACCGCATTTACGGTGGAGAGATTGCCGAACTGGACGAGTATCCCTGGCTGGCCCTCCTGGTGTACAATTCAAGTGAGTCGTTGATCCTATTCCCAGACCCTTCAGATGTTAGCCCGTTTTCTTATCTTCCACAGATGACTACGGTTGCAGTGGAGCGCTGATCGACGATCGTCATATTCTAACTGCCGCCCACTGTGTCCAGGGCGAGGGAGTGCGTCAACGGCAAGGCCTGTGAGTGGTTCCATAGATCGTGTCCTCAGATCATTTTATCATCATCTTTTTATCTTCAGAAAGCACGTTCGTCTGGGGGAATTCAATGTGAAGACCGAACCGGACTGCATCGAGGAGCCCAATTATCTCAGCTGTGCGGATGCTGCCCTGGACATCGGATACGAGCGGATTCATGTGCATCCCGAGTACAAGGAGCACTCTAACTACAAATTCAACGACATAGCCATCATCCGGCTGAAGCATCCAGTCTCCTTTACGCACTTCATCATGCCCATCTGTCTGCCGAACAATACTTCGCCTTTGCCCTTAGCAGAGGGCCAAATGTTCTCCGTCTCCGGCTGGGGCCGAACGGATCTTTGTAAGCTTTAATTATCCCTGCACTGCATGGATCACAATCTTATCTAAACTTATTCCACCGTCAGTCAACAAGTACTTCATCAACATACACAGCCCCATAAAGTTGAAGTTACGCATCCCCTACGTCTCAAACGAGAACTGCACCAAGATCTTGGACATGTTCGGGGTGCGTCTGGGCCCCAAGCAGCTGTGTGCTGGAGGAGAGTACGCCAAGGACACGTGTGCCGGTGATTCTGGAGGTCCACTCATGTACTTTGATCGCCAGCACTCGCGGTGGGTTGCCTATGGGGTCGTCAGCTACGGATTCACGCAGTGTGGCATGGCCGGAAAGCCCGCCGTCTACACGAACGTGGCCGAGTACACGGATTGGATCGCTGGCGTTTTGCAGCAGCAGCAGCAGCAGTCAGCGATCTCTTGACGTCAGATTTCGGGGGCTCCAACAATTGGCGCCTAATGACAGCCCAGATCTGTTTGTACATATTTTGCTAATTATCTAACAGATATCAACTATTTGACTAAGCGTGTGAGTGAATGAGTGTGAGTGCTGCTTGGAATGTGAGTGCGAGTGTGAGTGTGTGCGTGTGTGTCTGTGACTGTGACTGTGCGCTAACAGAAGTCTGAAAAACATGTTTCTATTTAAATAAACTACTGAAAAAGTACTACTACTACTGTACACTCCGTTGACTCCAATTGAAGCGGAGAGGCAGAAACATTGAAGCTGGAATAAGAGATTGCGAGAATGACTCATCTGATGAGTTGATGAGTGCCCCTCTTGGAGACAGATGCCCCCTCTGCATCGAGCCATCAGCTGTTTCTCTTCTCTTTGAACAGCTGGTCAAACCTGATGCCGATGCAGTCTCTTCTCCGTCTCGTCTTGATGTCGTCATTGATTGCCACACTTTGCTTTCACTCCACATTCGCGTGCACTCAAAAACGTAGCCGAAGAAGCTCGTAAAGCAGCGGCAATGGGGCCCATGATGCAATGTCTGCCAATCCAAGCCGATTCCCAGGCCAAAACCGAAACCAAATCGGAATCCAAATCGATGCCGGCCATTCATCAGGCCTCCGTTCGAGCCGAAAATAGCCAGCCCCAGACACGATCCACCGATCCATTTGTATGCGATGCGCAGGTGGGGCTCAAGCTTAGCCCCCTCTGCCAATTTGTGTGCCAGTGACCAAAATTGGCCGGCCAGAGCCAGGAGGAGCGGGGGCAGCTTCTGTGGCCAGTCGCCGCTCATCTTATCCGTGCGTCATGGTAGGCGGGAGTGAAAGTGAACTTGACTCTTGGACGGGTTGGATTTGATTTAATGCTAGTACCCATGCTGATGTGGATGTTGATGTTGATGCGTGCGATATGCGATATGCCGCATTAATATTCATGATGTTTATCAGCCGGCGACACCACCTGGCCGGGCAGGCCACACCGGGGCAAAGACAACAAGGCGCCGCCAGCGACACCATCAACGAGCTATGATTGTGCAGCTCATTATCGAGTGTTGGCGATTTTTGTTAACCTTGAACCACATACACGCACCAGAGAAACACCCGTACACCCATACGCACATATGCGCATAGATATGGGAATTGGCAAACAAGAGTGACATTGAACCGGAGGGCTCCCCTCTGATAACCGGTTTGCCATCGAAACCTTCTCAATGAACTGGTAAGACGTCACTGTGATACAAGTTTTGTGTATCGAAGGTTTATCAATGGTACGCTGAATATTTGTGTGATGCCTCTGGATCTATCATACATGTATGTACATGTCTTATATGCATCGTTGAGATTAATGTTGATGCACTCATGAATGAACTGAATTGTAAAGACGCAACTTTCGGGAAACATTTTGACGCTGCTCTGTTATTTCGATTTTTTAGATAGAGAATTTAGCCAAACTTTTGTATTATCTTCTGTGAGATCCGATATGGAGTTGTACATCTGCCGTGCGGCACCATTCACGTGTCAATCAAAACAGAAGCAAACTCGCAACCGCAGGACCATTGAACGGTCCACTGGGCGGAATAATTCGGTTATGGCCACGCCCACACGGCAATTATAAAGTCAATTTAAGCTACTTTAAAGAGAGAAGAGGAACCAGGAAAGCAGAACAGGAACGGCAGAGCACAAAGGCGCAGGAAAGAGGAAAAGCCTTCTAATCAATTTACTGGCCGACCGCGGGCAACCCTCCGTCGACTTTGATAATTGTATTGGGCTTCGCATTGTGGAAAGTTTGTTTTCAAATTGGGAAATTAGAAGGCGAGCTATGAAATTAGCCATATGGCCAGGCCAGACCCAGACCCAGACCCAGACCCAAGCGAAGAGTTTGGCATTCTCCTCCCAGGTAGAGCGTTGTTTTGTTTTCCATTTATGACATTGGCAATTGCATTTCCGTTTATTCGCAGCTGAGACGCGAGACCCTCTCTCTACTATAAAACTTTATCGACTTGTTAACTCAGCTCGAATCGTATCAATAAATGCCAACGTGCGACACAGACGTTGACATGCCATTAAACGTCACTGCCAGGACAGGACAGGACACGGATACGTACACGGGCTCGTACACACAGCCTTCTACACTTTATTCTCTTCCACTCCACTCGGTCGGATTCGCAAATGCTTTGCATGAGGAGTGAGCACTTTGCACCCCCTCAAGGAAGGAAAAGACCGAGCGCTCGGGACAGAGCAAGGGTAACATTTGGGCCAAATTGTTGTATAAATTCAATGAAATTAGAATGTGAAAAAGGGAAATATAAATAAATGGATATAAAAATGGCAAGCATTTGGATCGCTTTCATTAGTTAATGGATGGTCCGTGAGGGAAAGAATTACACAAATTGCAAACAGAATTAAACGCAAGGAAAACGATATGTCCCGAGTTGGGTACTGGCTACAGTACATCTTATCGCAGAAGAAAAGCTTAGCACAGCAGTCGAGCAGTTATTTGTTCGCTGTTTCCAAAGAGCACAGCGCAGAGAGTTTTACTATCGGAGCTACGAATTTTCATTTTCATAAAACGAGTATCTTCGCCTCAACAATAATAGTCTTATCACTTGTAGTGGTTGAGTCGAGCGAAGCAGACAGGATGGGGAGCTTCTTTCTGGTGCTAGTTGTGCTGAGTTTTCTTCTGACATCCATGGCAGAAAAAACAGAAACCGAGGTAAGCCAGGTACCCTGTCATTCTCCTCTAGTATATCAAGAGAGTACACCTCATTCGCGTATCATTAGGAAAAGAGCTCTTCCGTTGAGGACTTTGACTCCCACACACATTCTGGGATTCCAATCCGTCATCGCAGCTCGGAGCATTTTGATATTCTAGCCAAGGTAGGTGTTGTATTCCTCCATTCATGAAATCTTAAATGAATCCATACCTTCTCACCAGGCGGATAATTATACGAAACGACACGTCCGTAGAATGGCTTTTGGCGGAAGAAAGCAGAACCAGCATTCCGGAAAACCGAGGCGCATGAAGATTTTTAACTGACACCCGTTTCGTCGAGGTCTCCACTTAACTTAAGGCGCGACTGTGCACTATGTAGAATGCGTTTGAAGCATACTTTTGCGGTTCATTTTGGTGCAGAATTCATGTAAAAATCGTGTAGCCCATGTATCAATAAATGTATGTATATTTCTCTGGTGTATTCCACACTCTTGCATTAACACAAACACATGAGTCCGAGCAGCATCGCATTTGCAAGTCTTGTAACGGTTCTCATGCATGTTAGCTATACCAGTATGTGTTTCCTCACTGCCGAGTGAGGTAGTAGACCCGATTCTCCAAAAGAGTTAGGGGTATATTCGATTTTCGGCTGAAAATGGACTTGTGTAACGCCCATGTATCCATGTATTTTTGCTGTCTGGTATACATTTTATCAAAGCATTCGTTCAATCGATGTCTAGTTTTTGCATTGAACTGCAACGCAGGTTGCTTAATTCTTCTTTTGAAACCCAGATGCGGCAGTACCCAGCTGAACGGTGCTTAGAGAAGGGACCCCCGCACGTGTCCACCAAATATGAGAGTCCCACCAGGTCCCAGTGAGCTGAACTCTGAATCTTTTTTAATATGCCAGCCATAATATCGTCATCTCTCTATCTAGCTATAATCATGCACGTAGTGTAAGAATATTCAGACTTTCGCTTTATGCGAAAATTATTATTCCGAAATTTGCATATGCCGAGAACAACCCCCGCGCATGACGAGGACCAGGCACTCTTCAATCCATTCTCAAAATTTTTTTTAGCTGTTGAACAAATTAAAATATAACAAAATTATTGCAATTCGCTGCCGCTGAACGTTACGTCGACGGGTTCCTTCCGGTTTACCTAGTTTGACAGCAGGTACAGTGCCAGAATTATGATAAGTTTCATGAGGTTAAGATCTGTTCATTCAATTGAAAACTTCAGAGTTTCACTGGAAATAACGCGACCGAGCGCGAGTGAGACCACGCTACGGGGAGTGGAAGATGGAATAATATTTGTGTGAGCCACTGGGTCAGGACACGGGTCAGGGCCTCGGGCCAAACAGGTCCCGCAATAAAAAGAATATTTAATTCCAATTACACAAAGGGCGGTGTGGCAAATTTGCATATGAAAAACTTAATTATATAGCATTTTGTAGCGCTTTTCCAATCCGAAACATTTCTAAATGAACTTTTCAACTGCTGAGCAAACAAAAAGAGCGCCCCAGGTTCTGTCCGGGAGGGTGTGGCTAAACAAACAGCGACATATGTGAGAGAATCTCACATCCCACATCCCACAAGGGGTGGGACTGTGGACTGGGGACTGTACCAAGATGACAAATTCGTGTCATTTGGCCAAGGAAACAAATAAATAAGGTGAGAGCAGTGTTGCCACATGTGTGTATGTGTGCTCTGATATGCGCCTTTTGGCAACTTTCCCAAGACCTCAAGTGGCTCTCGTCCCCGTCCACGTCTACCTCCACGGGTTCGAGAGTTTCATAGTTGCTCAATTCCGACAGTTTTTGCACATTAGCACGCAGCACTCGAGATAATGCGAAAAACTTGGGGAGTAGGAAAATAGAGCTAGAGTTGGAGTATGAGAAGAAGAAGGACCACTTGAAGCTGTCAGCCAGACACTTACAGGGGCTCTCTGTCCCATCCCCCTCCTTGAGCAGATTTTGAAAGTCAAACAAAATTTGATAGCCAGAGACAAAGCCAACACCAAAGCCAAAGCGAAAGGACCAGTTAACGAGAAAGGACTGAGTGCCGCAGGCGGAGACAGGGACCACCAACAAAACGTTCTAAATTGGACCACATGCGGACCTCCAGACCTTTCTCCCTGCCATGAGACCCTGCGACCCACCAACTATGCAAATAACATTAATTGTTTCACCAAACAAAGCGAATGCAAAACAATAATCATGGGGTGGGGTGGGAGGTAAAATGGAGAATGGGAAATGGAAACGATACAATTCGGAATTTGAATTGAAGTTGGAAAATTATAATGTATGTAGCCCTATAAAGCAGGCCAGGGGCCACCACATGCCGTCCAACAGTCGCGGAAAGCGGAAGCGATTCATTCAGGTTTGATATGGGATACGACGATACTGGTACATTCAGCGATATTTTCGAGTACAGTCAGCGCAGGCAGAACCAACCCCAGATAGCGACTAGCGTGAGGGGTGGGAGAACCCGAGCGAATACATCAAACACCACCCCACGAGGACTTTATAATGCTCGCTACACACATTCCCTGGTACATATGTATATGTATATTTTTGGGCTACAAGGTGAAAATCCCCTTATCCTCCTCCTTTTTGCTGGCACTTTAAGATGCTGCCAGGACTGCTTTTATATGCTAAGCATTTGCCCGTCGAGCAGTTGAAGTTTTCTTTTAATCGCTCAGGGATCAACAATGGGAGCAACCTCTTCCATTTCCCCTTACATTTTCCTTTACATTTCCAGTGACTTTTCCCTCTTCACGGCATTGTTGTGTTACAGTCCAGCGATTTGCATATGAATGAACGTAATAAGGCAGCGAAGGCAAATTAAAAGTAAGCAAAGCATCCAAATCCATCCACATAAAAGGAGGCATACTCGTACAACCCAAATATCCATATGGATGTGGATGTGGATGCGTGTGGAGGGAGCAACTGGTAATGAAACATTCCACGAGTGCGGAATTAATAGGAATGATTTGTCTTTTGTTGTTCGCTGAGAGAAATGCCTGGAGAAGGATTCTCTAAATTGCATTCGAATGTTAAATTGAGCGTAAGGAGGTGGGCCAGAGCAGCCCATAGCCAACCAGGGAAGGCAGCAACGCTAAGGATCCGCTGGAATAGGCAGTCTATAGGAGAATAACTTGAGGACATCGTAATTGAACTATAACTAATCACAAAGTAACGGCAAAGGAACAGCTTGATGAAACAATCTAAGCTTTAAGAACTAAAGACCTATAAGTAATCAAGTTTTTCGCCCCACTCCCCTTTCCTTGATTGACTCCAATTATCGGTTTGCGAGACCCAGATCCAACGGCATATCACTCTCTATGCACGAATGGTAAAGCAGGAAATTACTTAAATCGAAATTACGTCGCATTACCCTCTAATCAAAGCAAAGACTGGACTCCGGGCTCTGGTCCAGTTCCTGCTCAATTCCCGACACGACATCGACATTGAAATTTAATCAACTTGGTTTTTCCGGCCAACTACTCATCGATGTTGATTTTTTTATTATGCTAAGCGCACAAATGAGCTCGAAGTGACCAAGGGTCGGTCCTTCCAAGGGGGACGTTCGATGGGCACGCACGAAGTTCATTGATTAACGATTTTCACAATGGCGAAGATGGAAAAGTTCCCCCTGGGAGCGCAGGGACACACACGCATGTCCTGGACATGGGACAGGAAGAAGTCGGGGGAGAACATAATCAAAAAATTAAAATCTCTTTATGTTTTTATGCTCGCTGATTGAATGGTTCCATTGTTGTTATTGCTCGGACAGTTTGATGTGCCATTGATGGACTCTGGGACTCTGGACTCAACTAATCGCTAGCCACCCTTCGATATCCGCCATTCGCTATGCAGTTTCCCTCTGCCTTAGGGTCAGCTTCAGTCGAGTGTAATAGATATATGTGAAATACAGGACCAGTAACAGGGCCAAGGACCAGTGAAACATTATCCTTTTTGTGCGGCCTGCCGCAGGGCAGGCAGAAGCGAAAAGAGCGAAAGTCGGTTGAGTCTGTAAACCGCGACGCACGAGTCGGGGAAAATGGAAATTGTTGCTCCTTTGTGTGGCTTCACTTTCACATGTGGAAAGTCCCTGGACTCCACCGTACAATTTAATTAAGCTTCGGTTCGGGGTGCTTCCTCCTAATCTCTAATCAGGTTATTAGCTGAGTTTCCACCGCTTTCCCTTTGAGGTGGAAATTCCTCTTTGATTCTTGTTCCATAGCTAATTGAGAGTATGTGAAATAACAGGGAGATGAGAGACTTCACACCTAACGCCCCTCAAGGACAGGTCTGACAGGTTTGAAGTCTTTGAAGTGGCCCAGCACCAGACTAGGAACAATAAAGACCCGAATCGTGAAACGTTCCATTGCTCAATAACTGAAAAGTGGATGAACTCAATGACCAGGAGTGCCCGCTTTGACAGCTGCTCCTCGGTAGGAACTCATAAAGAGCCTTAAGGTATCACTCGAAGAATCCAATAAGCTGCCCAGGGGCCAACAAAATTACGTACCAATGAGATGAAAATCATCGAGTAGATGATGATGAGGATGGTGACTAAGCATTGCCAACCCTCGGGGCAAGGGAAAGTCGTTACCTCCGCCCGCCCTCAGTCGCTTTCTCTACCATTTTTATTGCAATTTGCGAAAATTTACTGAATGTGAAAGTGAAAGGAGCAGCGACGATATTTGATTACGGAATGTTGTCCGGACCCCGGACTACGCTCTGGCGCTGGGCGAATATTGAGGAAACTATTCACGAGTCAATAATGATAAACATAAACCGACAGATTGCTAGGACGATGATATGGTTTAGAGGAGTGCTGACATCTGATGCTTACTGTGTCTTTCTCTCTCTCTCTCTGGTTCCAGAGGAAAGACCGAGACCCCCAGTGGACTGTGGCAGGCATTAATTGCCAAAATTAAATTTATTTCCTTCATTAATACATGGGATACACCAGGCGAGAGAGTAGACGTCAAGTAATCAAGCACATCCTGTGCATGAGTCCTGAATGCAGAGTGAATAAGGGGGAGAAATGTTACATTTGAATGACAGCCGAGGTTTGACATTTGCAGAGCATGTCATGCTGCTTATTAAAAGCATAAATAAGTATAAGTGGATGATGGTGGGATTCTGAGCGGAGGGGGAACGTTTTAGTGAGTGGTTGAATCCACCCTCGGGAATATGTCCTGGCAAAGGCTTGACCAGAGAAGCACCAGAAGACCAGGTACAGCGCTCATAAAATTCCAATCAATTTGCAACAAAGAAAATGTCTCAGAATCTGCTGCCTCTCCACATGAGGCCGAAGGAGGCCAACAATGCCTCTCCTTGTACGGGACAATTTGCGCCGGACAATGGCTACAAATCAACGTGGAAATTGTGCAAATCTTCGATATGTACCGACAGATAAACAGTTTTACCTACGGCTTCCTCTGGCTTCGCTTGGGCTGTTCCAGTTTTCAACAATTCTTGTCGTTAATCAATTAACTTTGCCCTGGTTCCTTTACTCGAAAAACTCGGAAACGCCCCCTCACTTTGACCCACCGCCCGCTGGAACTCCCTCCCACTGAGTGGTGGGTGATTCAGGCTTCACCACTTCAATATGTCAAACGAATCAAACGCATAAACCAAACCAGCAGCCGGACCCGCAACCAGACAAAAGATGATGTCCGAGCAAATATTGAAAAGTGAAAAGTTTATATGCTGCCAATATGTGACTACTTGTGGTCCTTTCAGTCTTGATTTATGCCCCAAATTCCGATAATTTATGGCTGCGTGTCCAGGGGAGGATTAGGGAGGTAGCACAGTCGAACGATTGATACTCAGGATGTTGGTCCTCTCTCTTGTTGCCTGTCAGAATGGACCTTTCGTATGGCACATGATATATGGCAAAGGTATCTTTAGGTTAGTTGAGAAAACTATATTCGTATAGATATGCATAAAATGTCATAAAAGTCTGCAATTTTCATCAAAACGGTATGCAACTCTTAAGTGCACTCTTCTCTTCTAAACAGGGCATACCCTTGCTATCCTGTAGTTTTTGCGAGGGTGAAGGTCTGCTCAAGGGCTTGCTGGTTATGGTTTTGATAGATTTCTTTGTGTTTTTCTTCGTTCCGGAAATTGCATTGATTGAAAGTTGTAATTTGTTGAAACCTTTGGAGTGTTTGAGTCTCGGGACAGGGAGACTCGTCCCTTTCCATCGATTCCTTTCTCGGGCAATTAGAAGAAGTCTCCCTCTTGCCCTAGATTAACCCGGCAAATGTGCAAGTCAGTATTAGCACACACTTATTATGATTCCATGCTTGATTAATTCGAGATCCCAGTAATCAACCGGTTACCCAGAGCTTAGAGCCCGGAGATGCCCTAAGAGCTGTTTTGCGGTTGCACGCTTTTCATCTCCAACTCCATCTCAACTTCCGGGGGAGTCCTTCCGTGGACCCTTCTGCGGTTAGACCGCACTCATGTGCTCCATAATCCCGATTCGCTGACCAAAGTGACCGACTACCCTAGGGAGTGGGGTTAGATTCAGACATAGAAAGGGCGTTCTGGCGTTATGTAATCCAATGCTCTCGTTTTCATTTATTACTCGTACAGTTGCCGCCCCCTCAGCCTTAGTGTCCGCCTTACCCTTCCGTCGCCATGGAAGACTGAAGCCCGAAGAGCGAATGCCGGACTGATTGAGCTTGAGTGATGGCAACAGTTGGCATGATTGAATGCTGCCCTCGGCCCCGGGAGGGATCCAATCTGCTGGCTAGATGAATCATCGCCCTGGCAATGCCGCATCCCTGGAAAATTAGGCAAATAATTCTAAGTAATTAGGAGCAGTTCACAGTGCACGGTCCGTGGCATTAGTCACAGTACCTTAAAATTGCATCAACCCTCCATTGCGAACCCTCGAAATGGTCACGCAAAGTGCCCATTGGAGAGGCCATTTCCATAATGCCGGGCCGATGAGTACTTGTCACTCCATAATAATGAAATTATGAGTGCTTATGACCAACCAGAGACATCAAATGGCACTGTCAACCCCTTTTCTCAATCCCTGCAATTGCCACAACTACTTCGGTGGCAGCTTTCACTCACTGCCCCAGATGGTGCCTCCACTTTTCTTGGCTGAGAGCTGCTGTTCCTTTGTCGGGCGTCGGGTCAGACGCTGGCCATTAGTCTGGTGGCTCGTCCGGACAGCAAGGAATCCATTTCCGATATTGGGTGATAAAATTTTATGAATGTAATTTGCAGCGATTTGTTGCGTCGTCTCGGACTGGTCTCCAACCGACGCTTCCTCTTGCAGGGGTTGTAGCGGATAGTGGACGGGTTGAGCGGGTGCCTGCGTGTGTCATTGCCAAATTGATATTGACAACATGACGGGACACTCGTAAATACTTATCTAAGTATCCGTATATGTATGAACATCTATGAACGTAATCTGTAATGTGGCAGCCAGAGTCGGACGTTTGCATTTTCCCTAAATTATTAAAAGCATTTGCGTAACGACATTGCAACGGGTTGAAAGCCAAGCCAAGTTTCCCATTGACTTGACATTCCTGAGTGGAAGTTCAGCAGATGGCTAAAAGATTGGAGCAGAATTAGCCACAAATTCACTTGAAAATTCAGTCGATTCAAAGCCTTTTGTCAGTGAAAAGGGAACAGCTCTGATTCATAAGAAATGAGAGGAATTCAAGAGAAGGTTCAGAAAATGGTTGAAGGCTTAGAAGTCAAATAGAAGCAAGTCCGATTGAATAGTTAGACTATGGACGTGAATCTACTACAGTGAATCCTGGAACAAATGCACATTAAACACTACTTTTGTTCATTTTCCCATTAGTGGATTAATTTAGTGTAATCCCGAGTCCCAGTGAGTCCCACTCGCCCCAATTATCCTTCGAGATAATAATTCATAATTATCTATACGCGGATTCTTTTGCTGCCGAGAGTTCCCTGCCACGCCCCCAAGCCAAACCATTCCGAGGAATGTCGTGCATGATAAATGACGTCACCTTTAGTTTAGGATCTGTTTAGCATAGAAAGCACATAAAATCATAAACAGGCCGCATAAATAACCACATTAAAAAATCGAGAACAATGCGAGTGGAGTGTGGGGACTAGGGAAAGGCGGAAAAGTGGGGGAAAATAGTGAAAATGTGCAAATTAGACGCGCCCGTGGAGAGCTGGCGACGATTTTATGGCCCATTTTAAAATGGAAATTGCGGCAAGATATCTGCCACACCCTCCGCACTCCTCCAAGACTGAGAGTCCTCCTCCTCATACTCCATCTCATCTGGCACGCATGTGTCCTGATTTATGGGCGCGTATTCCTGATAAATGTGCAGGATTTGAAGGATTTCGCACAAATTACAATAACCGAGAAGGTGCTGGAGACAGACTAGACTCTGGCTAGATGAGGTCCTGCATCCTGTCTCCCATACACCGTGTGCCTTCCCACATGCGCATAATATTCTCCTGGCCACGAGAATCAAAGTAAAAAATTTGCAATTTGATTTATTGGCTGACTTAGCGGGACCAATCTGAACGGAATGGATCAGAGAACGTGCCCGGCGAATGTTTTTGCAACTGAAATTGATTTACTCTGATTTTGATTTTGCATTTTAAATTGAGGGTTGCAGAGCACTGCTGCTGCTGCTGCTGGTACGAGTATTGGCCGGAAAAGGGACTAGAACAGGGTCTGGGACGGGACCAAGGGTATCGATGTCAATTGGTGACGTCTTTTTGGCGCTTTTGTTTTGCTGTCGCTGGCAATTTATTTTCAATATCAATATCCGTGTGTGTATGGGATAGAGTGTTTGTCGAGCACTAAGCAGCCATAATTCCCATTGCATTATGCGAGCCAGAATGACAAAACACTCCAGATATGGACCCCTCAATGGGATTGGGCAGGGGGTTCACAGAGCAGAGCACGCGGCCTGCACGCAATTTTAAATGGATTTATTGATACGCTCCGCTGGCACAACAACCGCCACAAAGGGAGAGGTTGGTGCATGTTTGCAAACATGTTGTGGCAGCAGCAGCAGCATAAGCAGCCGCCAAATGTGTGGCTATTTCTCAATTGTCACCAACTGAGGACCGGCGGCGGTTGGCGAATTAACCCATCAATAGGTCGTCGGACAGGGACACAGATTCCGATTCCGATCCCGATCCTATCCTCCACGGCTCGCTGCCTGGGAAACACCGCTCTCGGCTTTTCAGTTGATTATGCGCATCATTTGCGAATTTTGATTTTAATGGAGAGACCGATACTCGTACAGGGGAGAGATGAAATTGAATTTTGATTAGTTTGCAACACGCGTCTGACGGGGGATGGGAGGAGAGCACCAGAGTCCTTTGCCACTTTGATTGATTTCAATTATTTGTCAGCGGTGGCAGGAGGCCAGGCGCTGTGGTTGCATCTGCATCATTTTTTACAGCCATTCTGTATCTTTTTTCTGACGCAACGATTGCCGTCGGAAGCCAATTTGCCTGCAGCCAAGTTATGCAAATTTCCGGGTAATTGAATACATTTTTTGTCTTCTCTAATTTTTAAATTATTCCACTTTTCCGCGGTAAATCGTCCGAAATGAGTGGAGGGGAAATTGTGATTTTCTTGTGAAGAGCACTTTGGGAAAATTTATTTTTAATTGGGGAATCATAATGAAGTTTTTTCTGGGGACTGTTTAATTTTAAATTATTTTCTTTCACCATCGTTCAGATAACTAATTTATACAGGAACAAGTTTCCAGCTCTCTTCAAGGAAAATGTCTTTATATTCCTTTTCCATTCCATAGCCATTTTCCAATTCAGAAACACACACATGAGTATGCACTATACGATGTTAGCAGTCCCAATCTAAAGTCGACCCTCTTCTTTTCATATGCATAGCCTCATAAATGGCCGAGCAAGGCCCGAACACTCGCAAATTTAATGGACCTCAACCTCAGCCAGAGGAGCAATTTCAAAAGGACACTCACAAAGGAAGACCAACAACAGCAAGAACAGTAATAAATAATAAATAATATTTCTCATAAATAATTGCTTCCCTGAGTCTCGCATCCACTCCCCTTTCGCTTGTTGACTTGAGGACGATGGAAAATAAAAATATGTTAGCTAATCACCGTAGGAAAGGATTTTTATGGGTTTTCATTTCCGCACATAATCGACTTATCCCACAAACTGGGATCGGATCGGGGTTTTCAAGAAGCTAGCAGGACCCAAGAGCAGTCAAGGGGAAAAACCAAAGGCGGATATGTGGAACGTTAGGCTGGAGATAGAGGAAGGAGAAGGATGAGGCGGAGGAGGAGGAGGAGGAGGACGTAGGAAGATGCCACATATTCGAGGTGATATATGTCACTTTGCGAAATTTTGCCGTAGAAAACGTCATTTCCTCCCATGGGTTGCGGAAATGAGCGGCCAGAGGGTAGGGAGGATGGGACAGACCATAAACAATCCCCCAGATTGAGTGGGCCAAAACTTTTGACACAAGCAAATCAAGTGAAAGTCGAGGCAATAAAAACTACGGGGGGTGTAGTTCCTCTCTCTATATTTATGGTTATTGAGGCGGCGCGTCCGATAAGTTCTCCCGCTCGGCAATTACAGCGGCTTAATGACTCGAGGATTCCTCCGAGTCATGGCTCTCTTCGAGTGGCCGAAATGAAAAGGAAGCCGACCAAAAGGGCAGCAACCAAGGCAACCCGCGACGAATGTCACTCGCAGCGCCTTCAGATATACTGCTCGGAGGTGTCCTCCGCGTAATTAGATGCCTGAGAAGAGACGCGACGCATGCCACATCCAAGATAACAACACCGCGGTGGTCCTGCCTCGGTTCAGGGAATCTAAATCTCAGTTCGAATCCAGCTTTCAGTCTGAGTGGCACTCGTCAGTGGCCTGTGAGGTGGAACAAGCAACCAACAGAAAAAAACGCACAAAAGGAGACTCCACAGGACACTGCAGCAGCCACTTGAGCTTTATCAATTGCCACACACCATGACGACCACTCCCGAGTCGACGAATCCACAGCTAATTGTAAATTCAAAATTCCTTCTTCCGCCGCGCCGTCTTCCTGCTCTGAAATTTGACTAACGCGTGGAGTCCAGAGAAATTTATTGCGTTCCCTTTTTGATAATGACATAATATTTTACGCTTCGACAGAGTGAGAAGAGGAGGAGTGCCAACAGCATCGACATCGGGGGAAGGCCACTTGAGCATCGCGGGGTTTTTATTTAAATTTCATTTCTCTGTGTCGTTGGCTACACATTTCCATTAATTTTAAGTGCTTGCCGCTCTCTCCCGCGGCCAGGGACTCCGCTCCGCTCTGGCCTGGTCCATTGTTCGTTCCGCTGCCATTGTGAGATCTGTGACTGTGAGGCGACTGTATCCGTATCTGTATCTGCATCTGCATAATGTTATTGTTATTGACTTTTGCGCGCCGCTCAATCATAATCATAATCAATTTGGGGGGTTTCTCTTCTGGCTTGGTTCTTACCTGCGCATGTCCTTATCGCACGATTCCATTTGCATAATGGCAGAGTCTTTGCCCCATGCCACCGCCATCACTGGACACGCTTCCAATCTATCCAGCAATACAATTGAACTGCTACACGATAAACAACTTTTTTTGGCTCTGAAGGATGCCATTCCTACGGCAGAACCATCCTTTTCTCTGATTTGTCAGTGCGGACAGAGATAAACCGCTTGAAAAATCAAAGATTTGCACAACAAATACAATTTGGCAACATGTTTGCCCAGCGACTTAAGAGCCCGCAACCAGGAGCCAGAGGAACCACAACATGCGATCATCAGAAGGCGGACTGGCAGATGGGAATGGGGATGGGGACGGGGATGGTAGTGGTGGTGCTACAGGACTAAAGTGGATTGCTTGGCGGCCACGTGATATGAAAACGGAATCTTCAAAGGTAAGGCCAATAGACAAACAGAATGAAATGCGCAAAATTGTGACCTTAATTTGCAAAAGTAAATAAAAAGTAAAGGGAACGAAGGAGGATGGAGAAACCTGAAAGGATTTTCAAATCTAATTTCCAATTTTAAAGCCAGAAACCGCCAAAGCGAACAAACACGACAAGGGGAATCGCTCCGGCCAGGGGAACCCCTTTTTCATTCTTCGCAGGGAAATTTACATGCCACGGACACGCACACACACGTACACACATGCATATTATTTGCAAATTAGCCCAGATGGGGGAAGGGGTAGAAGGTGGTTCGGGTGCGGGTGCACTTCACATGCGAAATGGAACCAATAAACCGTGAAGCACGCAGTCGACAGTCGCCCGTTGCCGGTCGCCAGTCGCCAAACACCAGCCACGGCTCAATGGGCCTGATTGTTGTCCTGATTCCGCTGCCGCTTCATCTGATGCTTCATCTATTGATCCTGCAGGCCCCTGTGCTCGTACTGTCCTCGTACTGGTCGACGCTGGGATGTCATTTTGAGAGTCGCTGGCCCGAGGGTAGGATAAATGGATGGATGGCCCCTGTCTTTGCTGCCCCATTCCCTGCCAATGTTTGCTTTAAAGTTTGCAAAAATTGTGTTTGTTGCCCTGTACTCGATTTTTTCTTGAGTATATGGGAACCACGCAACCTATGTTACGGTGCAAAGCATTTGTCGTCAGATTTATCGAATTCGATAATGGTGGGATACCTAAACTAGCGAGGATGTAGTAAACAGTTTTCTTTTGAGAACGTTGTTAGAGTTTAGTTTATTGCGGACAAAATATTCCTGCTAACGGGTATTTTATAGTCTGAACACTTTTATGTGGCCTTTCTTTATCTTTTTGCTGCTGTCCTTTGCCGGTTTCTGCGGCAACCGCACTGCGTTTCATTAAAGGGTTCGCCTCTGGGGCTGTGGCTCCTGGACTGACATTGGCCCTGTTTGTCATGTGTGGCCATGATTTGAGGCATTTCTGCTTCGATTGCCCTGAATGGGGTGAAAATGATGAAAGAAACGTCCCGTACGCCATTTGCATGCTGAAGGTAATGACGAGGCCTACTCTCGTCTCCAGGCGCACTCTCCCACTCCCATTCCACACAGTGTTCCCGCACATGTGGGATAGGATAGTTTGAGCACAACTGTACCTGGCGGAGCAGGCTTTCGCGATTGATTGCTTGGGGCACTCTTCAACCTGAAGCTCTTCTTGACTTTCAATACTTGCTGCAACGCTATAACGCGCTGACAAGCGGCCCTAAAAATTATTAATGAAAAATGTTTACAGAGAAATGAATAATCTCAATTTGGATACAATAAAAAACCTAGGGAGTGATCCCCTCTTTGGCCGTATCACATTTCGGCATTTGGCCAAGGGGTAGAGGGTGCAGCTGCCCTTCGATCGCGTGTCGGCCAAAACAAATCATTAATCATCGAAATGTTGCAATTTCTGTGGTTAAGATTAATTTTGTAGAAAAGTACAAAACGCCTTAGGGACTTAGAGTTGGGGTGGGGAAGGGAAGGGGAGTGGAACAACTCCCTTCTAAGGCCTCGGGGAGCAAAACAACATTAAAAACTACTAAACAGGCTACCCGGGCGGCATAGACAACCCCCCCAATGGGGAGGATGCAGTAGGATGGGGTCTTGGCCTCTCGAGCCTGTGGCTGACACATGCGGAGCTTGGTTTTTTATTTCCCTCTCTGTTCGAGGCGGGGGTTAAGGACAGAAAAAAACTTTCACACATTGTTGGGAGGATGTGTAGCGAAAGCGCCGCGGGATATTTTTCCAGCCACTCCACCTCCAGCCACCGCACCCACTCGACGGCGTGAAAACGCACACATTACGAGGAGGATGGGAACCAGAACATAGGAGTTGAGGGTGTGCCAAAAAAGGGCTGGGAGCTGGGAACTCTTTGTTGTACTGTGAAAAACGATTTGCGACGATTTGTGTCATGTGTGTAGGTCTGGGCGATGACGACGCCGCCACCAGGACAGGGATCAGGTCGAGTTTAGGGAGAGTTTCTTGTCATCGTCGATATCATTGATACTTTGTCAGACGTGTAAATTACATGGCGCATTCCACATGCCAAATTCCGCGCTTTCCCATTTGATTTTCACATGCAAATTTTACCAAAAACGAGACGACGGCACCATCATCATTATTCAAAGGACCTGGGAAGGCAAGGAAATCCCAAAGGGTTCGAGGCAGACGCGTGTGTGCGAAAACTCTACCCGGGAGGGAGGGCGGCAAACTACTTTAAATTTCAACCAATTTCAAATGACTTCTTGTCACACATGTGTGGATTACACCGAGCGGGAGGTATTCGGGATGGGGGGATTGGGACGAGACTGCATCGTTAGTGCAAATCGCATCATCATCAAATCGGGCAATGGCGGTGTCGCGTCTATCGTCTATCGTCGCGTGTTTTGATTGATGTTGGAACCTTGTAAGTCCCAAAACGAATCCCAATCCTGCCCTCCATCCAGCGGTTTGACTGGGAAACCCTTCCCAGTTGATATGGTTGTAAAAGCTGCTTTGCATCCGCGTTCATATTTCGTAATTTTTCATCTGGAATCCTTGCGCATTATTCTCTCTCGTTTGACGCGGTGATTTATGAGGGGTGGGAAGCGCCTTGACAGCTGTGACTTGTTTATAAGGGTTAAGCTGTTTCGATTTCACTCAGTTATTAGGTTAGATAAAGATGATAATGATAAGGTTGTGACATTGCCAACCTCCGATGCTGCTCAAACTGTGATACTCTTTGGCAGGAGGAGGTCAGGTCAAGGGGTGGGTAGGCCAGGACAACTGTTTAACTTGTGTGCAGTGAAACACGCAACAAAACCAGGGACGGATTTTGTCCACTCATGCGAAACAATTGGACACTGCCCCTGGACCCGCTTGACCAGTCGTTTGTCAAATCTGACAGCTCTCGTGGAGCTGGTGGCAGCTCCGGTCGGCGCCAGAATGGAGAATGCCGCCAGCTGGGCAACCTGTTTGATGTTGCATGTTCATGTGACAAATGTTGCACGCACCAGCCAAAAGTATTCCTCACACACAAGCACAGAATGACTTTCAATTAGACAAACACCAATGGGGGGGTGGGGGGCAGACGCAACAGGAATGAAGGACGAAAGCTGGTCAAGTGGTCAACGGGCTGTTAATTGGGTGACGCGCGCAAGCAAGGGTTAAAGGGTGGCTATCGGAAAGCCAGAGCCGGAGCCGGAGCCCCAGGGCCCGTTGCCATGGACGATGATGATGCTGCCAAACTTCAAAACACATTTTCCGCTCGTTAAGTTTTGTAGAAAGTTTTCAATTTAAGCACAATGAACGGAGACGAGAGTAGTCTTTATCGGTCATTCTGGGAATTGCCTTCCCTGCCTAATCTAAGTATTCATGAGTGCGGGAAGCCCTTAGAGAATGTACAGTTGTGTGTGAAGTAAACTATCTGGAAGATCCAGCAGTAAAAATTTCCTGCCACCTCAACTCATTCGATGCGAATAACTGTGAACATGAAGTGCAAATCAAATTTTGCTCAACTTGCCATTTTTCAAGCTGTCACTAGCACTCACTGCCACCATCAGCATCTCCATCCCTTCCCCTACACACTGCGGCACACTCTGGTGGCACAATGAAGAGACAAACATACATATTGACAGCTCGTTGCCATTTAGCGAAATGTTTAAATAAAAATTTGCATTCATTTGGCCGGGACGGAGCCCGCGCTCCCGCCAACCCTCAGCAGATGCCGCTGGCGCCAATCAGCGACACGTCAAAAGGAAACTCCGCTCAACATATGTTCCAGTCAACTTCCTTTGCAAATTTATAAAAATTGCAAATGTCGCGACAACAACAATGGGGGAAAGTGTCCTGGCGTGACTGAGATGATTTGGGCGTTGATGTTATCAGCATCTCAGCATCATAGCATCATCATCAGCATCAAAATGTAGAGCCTGCGATTGTAAAAATTAATGATGTTTTCTCGCTAAATAGTTGGGCTGGGAACCGAGACACATGTGGCCCTGAGTGACTGCTTGAACGACATCCTGGCTCTTTGCCTGACTTCTCATATCCGTTTGCAATTTTTAAGCCTTGTGGAAAAGTACTTTCCTTGGGGTTCCTTTCTTTTTTTGGCGTTGGCGCGTAAATTGACACGACTTTGCTTTCTTTTTCCCTGCTTTTTGGGATCGTTATGCTAATGTTTCTTGGCCGGAAAAAAAGAGTTTTGATTAATGATGTCAAACAAGAGCCACCACAGCTGGCCTACCTATCCAGGATTATTATTAAAAAATATTATAAAATCAACCATCTCAGAATAGGGAAACCTATCCACTTACAGAAATGATTGTTTGGGATGATATCAGGGGAAGGTCCTGCTCGTAGGCTTCATGTTACGCTACTTTACTCTTTCAATATTTAATCAATGCTGAGAGGTACACACAAAAGGTCGAAGTCGAAAGAGCAAACAATCAGCCGCCAGGACGTATTCTTCACTCCTTAATCAAAAAATCAAACAATTGACATTCAATATGGTCTAATTTTTTACGCTGCCATTAAACAAATTATCGGGGAAAGCCGGGAAGCTCTCGGGAGAAAGGCCTTTTTGGCAGGCCATGTTCCCCAGAGAACCGCAGCGACAACATATCAATAAACCAAACACAACGGACAGAACAAACAGAACGAGACGAGACGAGATGAGGATAGAGAGTGGAGAGCAAAGAAAGATGAGACCTTGATTGGTAATTGAAAAATTCGAATGAAACCCTATATAGAGCAAATTCCATTGGGTAATTGGGGTCGTCAAAGCGAGCACAACTGTACCCCTACTTATGAGTGGCGCCACGACTGTACTGGTACCTGGCGATGACAGGACAATAATCGAGCTAAATTTGGTGTAAAATGAGGCAGAAACGAAGGCAAAAGTCCGACTGTTTCCCAGCTTTCCGCATAATTAAGTGCACTCAAAAGGTGTCGGCACAATACAGTCCCAAGACCAGGACCTGGACAGGACAAGAGCTCACATTTACATAAGGCACAAGGAGAAGGACAGCGATAGGATTTATGTGTGGCACTTGAGTGCCGCAAATTAATTCAAATGAAATGCGCTGGGAACAAACGAATGAACAGATCTGGGACAAGTCCAGAACTTAATCCTCAGATCTATTGTTACCCTGACACTCCCCCGTGCTTCCTCATCGACTAATTCCATGCAACTCCGACACCTTGGAATCGCTTTGGACTTCGCCTTTGATTCGCGCTAATCACAAAAGTGTCAGCGACCAGGAGAACTTGGTGTTTGCCTCATTTCCGCTTTTAATCAACCCTGGAGCAGGACCAGAAACGAAAACAGGGACAGGACCAGGTCCAGGTCCAGGGTCCCCTTTGTTCGACAGATGAGAGCGAGAGATGACTGAAATCAGAGCAAAACTAATTTCCCGTTAATGAGGGTCGCTGGCCCTGTTGCTGTTACTCCTGGTCTCCCTTCTTGGCCTTCTTTAGTCTTTTTTTCTATCGCTTTGATTAAGATTTTTTCCCACTCACACATGCGCCTCATTAATAATTTTTTCGCCATTCGCAGCCGCCTTTGGTGCTGTCCGGGATCGAAATTAATTTACGCCTCGCCAGGATCTGACGTGTGCCTGTCAAATGGAAATGTCTCTCTCTTACTCTCTCTCTCTCGGCCAGTCTAGGCGGGCGGATTCTTTTATCTTTGTAATACTGCTGGATGTGTAAGGGGCAGGGGCAGAGGTCTACTGATGCTGGGGGAGGAGCTGCTGAGGCGTCAAATTGTTATTAATTGAAAGTCAAAAGTTTTGTGTGTGCGATGCCAGTTTTAATTGGATTGTTCGCTTATCGCAATGAGAATTAATTAATGCAAAATGGGCCGCGGTTACAAAACTTCCTTTAGGATGAAACAGGCTATTGAAATACATAGCTTGATATCCGTCGTCGGGGTTTTTTATCCATGCGAGTTTTTAAAAAAGGTTTCTTTTTCTATTAAATAGTATAATTAGTTATTCAATCCATCAGGTGACATATATCTTCAGGTGGACTAAGAGCCTTCAGCTCTGAGATTTGCATTACTTATTTGTATGCAGTTCTCTTCTGCTTCGGATTCCCAAGGAGTTTAAACTCCGGCAGACATTCAATCAGCGCTTCAACATCCTCTATAACTCTTATTAAGACTCATATTCATAATTGGAATTACTGGCATTGTGTCCTATCTATCCTCACACGATCTGATCATATCGGGGGGCCCTGCTCTGGTCTGCCATTGGGAGGCATTCGACTGGAAGCTGACAACAATTCAAAGGATTTTATTGCCCCTGAGCGAAAAGTTATGCGCTGTCAGGAACTCAGCTCAACGGCTGAGTGTAATGCAGGATATACGCAGAATAATAAAAAATGCCTACACGGGATTCACTGTCTATGGCCACGGCGAAGGCGATGTCGCCGGGCCAAGCAATTCCATTTCGTTTGTCCTGAAAAGGCACCCAAAAGCGCTCCCATTGTTGTTTGTCTGTTTATTAAATTGTTGCTCCGCATCCCCGAAAGGGCTGAGGGGGATTAAGGATGAAGAGGGGTAAAAGGTTGAAGGGGAGGGGGGTCACATCCAGGGGCCACCTTTGTTAATCGTCAAGCTGGCAATAAATCTTGTCCATGGCAGTTTAGAAAGGAATCGAAATGGGTATTGCGTCTGAAATGTTTTTCTCGAATTGACATTTTTCATGCTCGCATGAATCCTCCGCACAGATACTCACTCACTACTCAAACATTCATTCATTTTTGGTAGAAAGGAGAGTGAGTAAGGAGGCTACATATGTATGTACTTGGACTGCTTGTCATTTTTTTTCCAAGGAATATCTTTTATGGTATGCAAAGGGCAAAAGTTTTCTAGCTCAGTTTTTAAAATACATAGAATCAAAACGACCGACTTCGCCGCCGGATTATATTAGAACATAAGTGTCGGTGATAAAATTGAGTATATGAAAGTGGAGTATCCAACTAGGACGACATCGCTAACTGCCGGGGAATACCATAAAATGATACCTTTCTCGAACATCGCACAGATTATGGCATTTTAAACATGATAAATTGTCGCACAAATGAAACCGTAGCATTGCTTTGGCCAGGAGGGAGTGCGGTAAATCTCACCCGACTGCGACTGACACCCGCCAGGCCACACCCATAGCACCCCCGGCCAATTCTTTAAAGGAAATTCCCCCAACTTGCCATTGAAGGAAGGCGAATTGAATTTAAATTTGCTGATTATGCTCGAGTAGTGCGAATAATGGTTATATTGAGCCATAAAAGAAATTAAGTCAAACATTATTCTTGGCTGAGCACTCTCCACCCCCACTTCTGTGGGCAATATTTTAAAACAACTTTCACCACCTTTTGAGACCGGGTCGAGCGGCTCATGCTCAAATATTATTGATACATCGGCGGCTTCTCAATGGTTTGTAAACGATTTCTGAAGAGTCGCCACCGCTACAGCCCTGGAGGCGGAACTGTGCTCGCGGGGGGCCACACATCCAGATATACTCGTACTCATTCTCGTACTTATTCCCCTAGATGAAGCTGCGACGCATATTACACTTTTTCCGACATACTTTTGAGTGCTGTTCGAGGGGCTTACGGATGATTTTCCAGGATTTGCTTTATGAAATTTCCAAATTTTACAATTTTTACAATCTGCGCAACGGGCGGGCGGAAGAAGGAAATTACTCCAGAATGAGCGAGTTTTTTTATGTAATTTCAAAATGATTATTACTCTGACTGGGGGTGGGGGATTGGAAGATGTTGGTGTGAGAGGGAGGCTGAGGAAATCAATGCATAAATTACAAAATACAGCCGGCAGACAAAAGCTGATCTTTATTGTTATTCTAATCATTTGGCAGCTGCTCCTGCTCATGCCGTGCTCCTTCCGTGCTCCTGCCCTATCCTGCGCTGCTCCTGGTCCTGTTCCTGGCTGTCATTTGATGTTGAGTTTTGAGGCGGATCTGATGATAATGATTGACTGGCGCACGATGCTGCTCCGCATCGCTTCTCCAATCTACTCCGTCGCGGGCTAAGCTGTCAATAATTCGGAGCATGTGCTCTGGCTTTTAGCGCTTTAAAGCCTGAGGCGGCAGCATTGGCATCGAAGGACACGGCATCCAAGCTGTCGATTTCCCAAGCGAGTTGGCCTAATCCGCTGGAGATGTCATGTAATTAGGACACGGCTCCTGTTCGACCCCGAAACTGTCTTTAAATTCAATTTCGGATGCGGTTTCAATCGGTTTCGATTTTTATTGAGATTCAGTTTCCCTCCCCCTACCCGGAATATGAAGAGCACCTCAGATTCTCATTAACTTGTTTCCATTGTTCTCCTTTACTCCATTATATTTTTTCACAGGGAGCACTGATAATTTAATGTAAACTTTGCGGTCACGTGCCGCGACCTCCGTTCATGTAAGTAAATCAAAGCAAATTACCAGCAAAACACACAACATACAACACACATGGGCCAAGGGCACTCCCAGAACCCATTTCAACTGCAAGTTACTCCCGAACTCCACCCTGAAAAAGGTTCACAAGTGTTTTGACATTTAAGCGCGTTTTGTGATCCAAATGACCACCAACAAGAGGCGGTGGGCAGAGGACATGAGGTCTGTTGCCCAGGGGAGCCCTTACACTTGTGCTGTGCACTGCGAATGCTTTCGGAATCCCAGGAAAACTGTCAGAACCAACCCTGGGAAAATGTAATCAACTTTGAGTGGGACTAAAAATGTAAATTTCGGGGATGCATTATAGTTTATGTATTTCTAGTTTGATCTATGGTTACGACTCTCGCTAATAAGTATGTTTATAAATAGATTGCTACTCTAGAAGGTTCCACGAAGTTAAATCTTCATCCTCGGGCTGTCGCTGCCACATTGGCGGCCTGTTGAGCAATTCCCACAACTTGAATGGTGGCATCTCTGGTGTGCTGGCCAACGCGTTCCTAAGAAGAATGATATATGATATTTTACCTTTTATATAAATTATTGATCTGGTACTAGACTTACAAGTCTCTTGCCCAGTTTCTTCAGCCAGCCGGCTTCCGATTGGCCCACGCTGATGGCCAAAATAAGGGCAACAAAGATGAAGATCTTATAGAAGTTCATAATGAGATTCTTGGAGTATTCCTGGGATCGTAGAAAGCAAAAGCTGTTGATGTTGCTGGTGCTGTGAGAGCTGAGTGACTGGTGATTTGACTGGCACAGCAGATAGCTTTTATAACGCGAGAGCGATGCTGCCAAGGCATCGCTGTGTCGGGGAATTTCTCTGCTCGAAAAGAAAGACAACGACGAGAACAGGCGAATACTGTGGATCCCCGATCAGACCAGAGTATATGTATCATAGCATGGTGTATATAGTCGAATGTTTTACCAGCTGCTGATACGAGCTTTATTTGATTGATACACCGAAGAGCGGGAATCCGCACACACAACCCGCGAACATACACACAACTGTACTTGGTCTATGCGAGGGGATGGCCCTGGCTCAGGCGGGCGGACCTTCATCCACATATCAACCACCAAAAATGTAACTTTAATTTCAACCATAAAAAACCAACAACCACAACAAGGAAAATGATGGGGCGGCAGACAATAGACTCGAAGCAAAGACAACAAATGAATTAAATCAGTAAGGGAGGCACACACAACAGACATACACACACACACACAGAAAACCAGAGATGGCTGGGGTAGGATGATGTGCGCCTTGTCAGGATATGCCACTAATTTCCTTAACAAGTAAAAACGCTTTATTCATCTTGGGCCTTGACTTTGCCATCCACTCTCATGCCGCAGAATAGACTTTACTACTGCTGCTTCTGATGCTCCTTTCCGGTCCTGTTGCCTTGCAAAATGTAAATAAAATCGCTCGAATTAACCGCTGAGTGACAGCTACAAGTGGCAGGAGACTTGCCACAAGGAGGAGACACAAAGGGAGTGGGATAGCGAGAGAGTTCTGTGTCATAACTGCCACGTCTTGCCCTTAGCCAAGTTCCTTAAGTCCACAGCAGCGTAAGTAAGTCGATAAATACCGCAACTGGTTCCAGGATATACTCAGGCCGAAGAGGAATCCCAGAAGCTCAGGAAACTTCAATTGTAAAAGAGAACTTAGAGAATATTCTTGAAGTAGGCTGAACAGATTTAGGGAAAAGTTCGAATACATAGCAAAAGAATGCACTATATAACGGCATGCCAGGGGCAGGGCTTCATCGCCATCTAGAATCTAGATGGCTAAGACAGACCTGCATTGGTTGGCATCGTCATAAAGATGATTGTCGGTCTACCTGCTGACAATGGCTGGCTGTGTCAATGTTTGAACATCTTGCCCTTGCTTAGCTGATAGGGAAGCAATAAATTGCAGCCAGGGGAACTTTTTTCCTCAGGCAGCTCCCAATTCGCGACTGGGAATCACCAGAGCGCGCCCAGCGCACCAGAACTGAAATTGATAAAGCAGAGACGCGTTGATAAAGAAAGACGCAGCTGGGATCGCGTTGATGAACTGCAGGTTCCCCCCATTCCTCAGAACGCGCGCCTCAAAGCACTTGCTCGATCAGACGACCCATCATACTTATTCGCGACGCGTCATCAGCGTTCGATCTACTAGGGTGTATGTGAGGGTTTTTAGATGAAAGCTCGCGACACGGTGTGCTTTTTGGTGGGATAAAATTTACCCGCGAGGAATTCCATTCATAAATTGAATCATTTTTCCACGTTATATGATACTCATTATTTCAAACAGGGTATATTTGTACACCCTAAGAGTTCAACACTCTTACTTAGTAATAAAACCAGAAAAACATACAAACTCTAGCCCAACAGTTTATTGCTTATTGCAATTATAATAAAAAAACAGAACATTTTCTGTCTGAACAAGAGCTGAAACATTGTATTTCTCGTATACATTCATTGTATTTCTCGTATACATTTTTGACCCACTTCAATCAACAATGTACGAGAACCATGGGCCCCATCCCGTCTTCGAAGTTGCGACTGCGAAAATGATGTATCTTCGCTTTTCTCAACTCCCACACTCGGACAATGTGTCTTCGCTTTTCTCAACTCCCACCATCGGCCACCGGAGCCGGTTTCCTGTTGCCAGTCTCTGCTGTTCCTTACCCCCACCATCAGCCAGCAACATTGATTTCCCATTGCCGGCCAATGGCGACAACTCCACTGCCACCTCCCCTGCCACCAGTCAACAATTGTTGCTGTTGGCCCACTGCGATTCGGCCGCTGTCGAATTTCCTCTGCCGCGATCAACAATAGAATAGGTTTTTTTAAGATTTATAATTCTAGATTTAAGCAGTCGAATTCTGATAACCAATAAACCCATTCCACCAAAAAAACTGTACTAAAATGACTTTTTTTTATCCTTTCAATAGGGACAATAGCTTGTATTCATGAATCAGAGGAATCCAGCAACTGTTGAGAAACGTTTTACTATAAAGAATGTTGGCCTCATATATTTAAATCGGGGTATCGCGTATGCGTCAGGTCTTTCGTTCCTGCTTGTCTGCGTTCAAAACCATTGAGTAATCGCTTTTTGTTGTACTTTTTGCTCAGCGGTTCATAGCCAGAGGCCAGGGGCCAAACGTGTTTGATGATTAATCCATTTCGCTTGTTCTCTAATGTTTGGCGGATTGACAGAACACGTTATTTCCCGTACTTTTTCGTTTCCTTATTTGTCTTATTTGGATTTTGCTGTTACCTTAACATTTTGTATATAACAGTTTTTGGTTTGACCAAATAGTTAAGGAAACTTAGCTTGGCAAATATTTTTTGTTGTTGCTAAGAATGTGAATGGTTCCGCTGGTTGTTCAGATTCTTAGACTAATAGCCTGGGATTCAGGACCTACATTTGTTGTATTTTACTCTGCAAATCTCATTGCTTAGTTACTATGAAGGAATAGGACCTCTAAAATGATAATGGATTTGCTTTGAAAAGGGCGTATAATAATTTTAATGGAAGCCTATTCCATTCAGGAATCCGATGAATTTTCTGTGGCTGTTGTCATTGGTCTTTCAGTCCAATTTGACTAATATGGCTCCTATAGTTTCTATAGTTCTCTAAAGGTCAATCGGAACTTTTGGCGTAGATTATATATGAAGTTTCAGTAAAGTGTTTCTTTATTTACTAAGGAACTAATCATGGAGTTAAGTTTAGGGAAATAAATTAAATATGTTATAGGAAGACTGTTTGTCTCTAAGGGCTCTCTCTTCATCCTCGGGCTGTCGCTGCCACATTGGCGGCCTGTTGAGCAATTCCCACAACCTGAATGGTGGCATCTCTGGTGTGCTGGCCAACGCGTTCCTAAGGATAATGATATGTGATATTTAAGGTTCTGTATGAATTATAGATCTGGTAATGTAATAGACTTACAAGTCTCTTGCCCAGTTTCTTCAGCCAGCCGGCTTCCGATTGGCCCACGCTGATGGCCAAAATAAGGGCAACAAAGATGAAGATCTTATAGAAGTTCATAATGAGAGTATTGCTTGGAGTATTGCTCGGATTGTAGAAAGCAAAAGTTGCTTATGCTGTTGATGTTGCTGGGAGAGGTGTGCGACTGATGACTTGACTACTACAAGAGGTTGCTTTTATAACGCGTTCCAACAGTCCAGCAGCTTTAAGCGATGCTGATAACCTGCAGTCGGGGGTTTTGTCTGGGGAAAAAGTTCAGGAGTGGGTTCGACTCAGATAAGAATCCCCTTAGACACCTGGGAGCTGGTAAGCTTTAAATCTTAATCTTTTAGATTTGTAGGCTTGCGGAAATTCCATTCGAATTTTTTTCGAGAATGGTCAAGCGGGGAATTACAATACATATGTATGTATTATGTAGCGTTATGCTCTATGCATATCTATAGACGAAAGTGATTGTAATCTACAAATATCAATTTCAACCGAATTATATGTAAGCGCTGCTTTTTTCTCTGCTCTTTTTCTCAAAACTTCATAACAAAAGTTTGAAATGAATGAGAATCGAATAAAAAATTTAAGTGAAGTTGTCTTCTGGAGTTGTATGAAGGGTAATAATAGATGTAATAGATGTCATAGTCTCTATTGCACATAATACCGTACATATTTTCTATGAAATTTTGTCTTGGGGTCCGCTACCGGCATCGATCACGCACATTCTCTTGCATTTAAACAAAGTTTTCGGACGATTCAATTATTATTCTCTGCAGCATGCCTTTAATAAACATGTTTAATTATTACTTGCTTCACGACAACACTAGGAGAAATCTCTATACTACTGTGTTAGTACACGACTAGCATCCATAATATAATCCCTTTGTGTATTTGTGTATATGTGTACAGGGGTAATAGTTCTCATGAGTTTCAATAAAGATTGTCGTGGTCAAGCAGAGAGTATCAAGACAAAAATGTTACAATTTCGATCTCGTGTTCCTTTGCGAGCTCATACATCGTGTATTAAATGACATTAATTATCCATCTCTTGAATTCTGTAATTTCTAAATGTATTTTTTACGAAACGAAATTATTTACATTTTTCAGATCTGCAGAAAGAATGTGGACGGAGGTTCGATACTTCAAAATCAACTATGCTGAGTGGGAGAGATTTCGTTGTCTGTCTCAATCCGTCTTAGACTAGCTAAATAGACAATTATGCACCCTAGGATAGACCATAAAACAAACTATCGTTTGGCGCGCTTAAAACATATGTACATCTGTACATACACACAAGAAATTGCTGTTAACGTATTTATATTTTACTTAGGTCAAAACTACAATTAAAATAAATAATTTTACAAGTTAGGTGACGCGTTTTAAATCATAAACTTCATCCTCGGGCTGTCGCTGCGACATTGGCGGCCTGTTGAGCAATTCCCACAACCTGAATGGTGGCATCTCTAGTGTGCTGGCCAACGCGTTCCTAAGGATAATGATATGTGATATTTAAAGTTCTGTATGAATTATAGATCTGGTAATGTAATAGAGCTCCTCAAGTTAAGGAGGAAAAGGTGCAGCGTAGTCACACGTTCCCTCACGGGACACTGGCTAATAGGCACCCACGCTAACAGGCTGGGGGCCCCACATAACGATTTTTGTCGCAGCTGTAGAGACGAGGAAGAGGAGGAGACAGTGGAACATCTGTTCTGCTCCTGCCCAGCTCTCAGCAGAAGAAGGCTACAGCACCTGGGCTCAGCCTTTCTACACGACATCTCAGAGATGTCCAAACTATGTCCCAGGAGGATAGCGAACTTTGTGAGAGCATCTGGATGGGATAATTGCTGACAGGAAGTCTCACAACGCAGGAAGGAAATTATCCTATGCGGTATCACAACGGGCCGAAACCGGCCTAAGTGTGACGGGTTCCGAGCGAGCCCGGCAGCCGCCTCAACCTAACCAGACCTAATGTAATAGACTTACAAGTCTCTTGCCCAGTTTCTTCAGCCAGCCGGCTTCCGATTGGCCCACGCTGATGGCCAAAATAAGGGCAACAAAGATGAAGATCTTATAGAAGTTCATAATGAGATTCTTGGAGTATTGCTCGGATTGTAGAAAGCAAAATTTGCTTATGCTGTTGATGTTGCTGGGAGAGGTTCGCGACTGATGACTTGACTACCACAAGAGGTTGCTTTTATAACGAGTTCCAACAGTCCGGCAGCTTTAAGCGAAGCTGATAAGTTTCAGTCGGGGATTTTGTCTGGCAAAAACGTCCAAGAGAGGGATCGAATTAGATCGGAATCCCCCTAGCCAGCTGGACCGTGGTAAGCTAGGAGAGACTTGATAATGGTTGAGAGGGGAAATACATGAAGTAATACATGATGTTCAGCATCTTTTCATTACGAGCGGACGGTGAAAACGTAAGTATTAAACGTGTTATAGTCAGAAAAGTAACAGGATAAATAATCCTTTTCCCAACTAATACTCGTATCTTGCTTGATTAGTCTAGGCGTATGTCAGTAGTAGATCCGACCTAAACATATATCCTTAGATTGACGCAATGCCATATTTGAACAAAGTTATGGTATTAGAATCACTGACAGCTGACAGAATCTAACCACCTCACTGATAGAATTATAGTAGGGCTTATAAAATATACCAACATTTCTTTGAGTGTATAAAAACTATCGGTGTAATACTTTCATTGCCAAAGTCGAAATAGTTGATTCTCGATTTCATGGGATGCATAGCGAATTTTAGTAGGGTTCGTGCAAGTTACGTAGCAGTCTCATTACTAAATGTGTACAAAAACCGAAATAATAAAACCTTTATTAGAGCTTAAAACCTGTACTGTATTGTGCGTTCAAATTTAAGACCAATGATTCCATGATGGAACAAGGTTTGCAAAGACGAGAGACTACAGCTCAAATTATTTTATTTTATTGTGTTAAGCATTACACTTAGGTAATGATTAAAGATTACTATAGCTCCTCTTCATCCTTTTGCTGTGGCTGCCACATTTGCCGCCTGTTGTGCAATGCCAAGACCCTGAATGGTCGCATCCCGAGTGTGCCGGCCAACGCGTTCCTGTGGAGAAACAGATGGCTTAGACTTTGAATAAATTATTTATTGGCCAGACGACTTACAATTTTCTTACCGATCTTCTTTAGCCAACCGGCCTCGGACTTTCCCAAGCTAATGGCCAGGTTGAGGGCAACAAAAACCAAGAGCTTGTAGTAGTTCATGATGAGATTTCTGAAATTATTCCTTATTAACCAACAGATCTTATGTAGCGCAATCCGTCATGCCTTTAGCTCCAACCGATTCTTTCAAGGCGCTGTAGGGGTTTTGTCTTACAAAAATTTACACGAGAGCAGTCCGATCCCACCGGTTCCGATTCGGATCACAGGAGACTTTTCCACTGTCATTTCCTAGAGTACTGTGTAAAAGATTTTTTCGAGATCTTCAAGTTTTTGTTGCGTGAAGATGTCTGGGCAATGGCCCTAAAATATGTGACCATAGAGAGTGAATGCCGTTTAATATTGTAATTAATTATCAGTGGGAATGGATGGTGGGACTGTTCCCTAGATCAGAGATGATAGTGGGTTATGATTGTCCTTCTGTTAATAAACAGAGACTAGACTCTAGAGATCTATTTATTTTCTCTCCTTTAATGAAACGAATTTTTAGGGTATCCCTTGGATCGAATTCTACTTTGAGCATTGACCCCCTAAAGACCTCACTCCCTCGCTTATTGTACATACGTACATACATAAGTACTTATGTATACGAACTGCCTGCGGCAAAAGGTTGGCTAAAAATGGCTAAGGTTGGCACAAATTTACTAAGGAATGAACGGAAACTCAATCGAACGATAACCGATATTTTAAAACTCTAAGATTGGTAATCAATAAATCGATAGCTTTAATTTTCAACTTTTTTATGGAATACAGCTGGTTAAATAAATAAAATTATTTGTAATTAGGTGCGGAAACTTTATAGGTAATCTTCAGCCCCTGGCTGTGGCTGCCACATTGGCTGCTTGTTGAGCAACGCCCAGACCCTGGATGGTGGCATCCCGAGTGTGCTGGCCAACGCGTTCCTGTGGAGAAATATACATTTAGCTAACGAATGACTTAAATACTGGGCGGATAACTTACGATTTTCTTGCCAATCTTCTTCAGCCAACCAGCCTCCGATTCTCCCACGCTGATGGCCAGGATAAGGGCAACGAAGACAAAGATCTTGTAGAAGTTCATGATAAGATGGAATATATTCCTTGTGTTGTAGAAAGCAAAAGGTGCTGATAGATCTCGTTGCTGTGGTGCCAACTGAGCGACTGATGACTTTTCCAGCCAATCTGCGGAGCTTATATAGCGCAAATTATCATGCCATCAGCTCCACGCAATACTGATATGGTGCGATCGGGGATTTTGTTTAGCACAAAAGTACACGAGACCGAATCGGATCGGAATCACCGTAGCTATGTAGCTATATGACCCTTTTTTGTTTTTAACTTGAGAATGGGAAATAATTTATATTCCTTCATATATAAATTTTACATATGTTACAATTCACCTAGATAGTAGATACTTAAAAATACAGGTGAACAAGATTTGATAAAGTTGAAAGTCTCTCGACTTTGGATTCAGGTCTCTCGACTCTTGATCGAGTCTTTATCTTTGGGCTGTAGCGGCTTTTGTGCAATGCTTAGACCCGAGCATACATACATGAATATACATAAATACATGTATATCCATTTCGGACACCCAACTAGATGTACATATATTCGAATTATTCAGCCTCGCCGCATCTCAGTTCGAAGCACCACCCCGTGCAGTTTTTTTCTACAGGTGTTCCATATTTGATTTGGATTGGTTCACTATTATAGGCAGTGTAATGATGGAATAGTTAAAAGATATAGAAAAATAAAGGGCCATTCTTTTAGTGTGAGGACAGTTTGTCTGCCGCGACGCAGAAACCGCCACTTATCATATAATCGTCAGGATGGCTTCAAAGATCAATATTGGCACTAGATATCATACAATGGTCATAGCTGACTCTCTGCGAACCATAACGCTGGTGGAGCGCCACACAGCATAAGGCAACTAATCCTCAAAATTATGAATAATCGAACTCTGATAAACTAAAAAAGGAATGCATTAATTTTTAGTTGGTTTATTTACTAAGGTCAAGAAATACAGTTTAATAAAATAATGTTGAATGTTTATAATAAGGTTCGGGTCCCAATAGGTCCTTCATCCTCGAGCAGTGGCAGCTACATTGGCTGCTTGTTGAGCAACGCCCAGACCCTGGATGGTGGCATCCCGAGTGTGCTGGCCAACGCGTTCCTGTGGAGAAATATACATTTAGCCAACGAATGAGTTAAATACTGGGCGGATAACTTACGATTTTCTTGCCAATCTTCTTCAGCCAACCAGCCTCCGATTCTCCCACGCTGATGGCCAGGATAAGGGCAACGAAGACAAAGATCTTGTAGAAGTTCATGATATGATAGTGCTTGAGTATTTCTGGGACTAAAGTAAGCCTTGCTGGTGGTGCTTCTCAGAAAAGAATGCCATGTCTAGAAAATCTTTACAGCTTATATAGCCCCACCTTTCAGTCGCCCAGATCCAAGCGGTGCTGATAAGGTACGCGAGGGGATTTTCTCTGGCGGAAAGTACACGAGAGAAAATCAGATCACCATGGACATGATATTTTTGATTCATTCGGGTATGGCCAATAGGGGAAATACATGCCTTTAAGTCTTCTGTTGTGTTATTGTGTTTTACATTAACGAGAGATTGACGATTGGATAGTTCGCGTCATGAATAACTTTATTTTCAACTCTCAAAGTTCAATGAAGCTCATCTTTCACGCAGTAAATACAAAATCAACACGATTCGTTTTGTACGAGAACCAAATTTATAACTCAAATTTCTTGACTAGCGCGAAAATAAGACGGTTCATTGGCACCATCTGTGGGATTTGAGTTGAACCAGATGTCACAAAAACGCAACCCTGCACGTAACACACGATTTAAGCAGTATTTCCGAGATTTTGACGCTCTACGAAGGGTCTCATTGCAAGCGGCCAACACAAAAAAGAAAAATCAGATCAAAAATTCACTTGTTTCCGAGGGTGCTAATCATAATCACAAACAGTTTTAGGTGTCCCGTCACCAAAATACTAGGGTTATATCGATAGAGACAGTATGCAGTCGATCTATCGAATGTTTTGACAGCTCGACAACGTAAGGTCTTACTGGAAGCTACTCACTATTTGTCTAATGAACCAATGAAGAAATCGTGTAGAAATGCCATTTAGATCCATGTGCCAGGTCACATCGAATTAATACTCCTATTAGTATTAAATTTTTAAAAAATGTCGAATAACAGCCTTGTCAAAAAGTTGATAACGGAGGTTTCCACACTGGCGCTTTATTGGGCTTATATGAAAGAAAAGGCGATCAATTTTAGAAACGTACACTTTTCCCCTTCAGGTGTCGCTTTTGTGTAGAAAATGTTTGGTTAGCATGTAGTTACCGTTTAGTGGAATGTGTGGTTGACCGTTGTTGCTTTAACCGTATTTTATAAGCAACCCAATAAAAATGAGAACTTAAAGTTAGCCAGTCATGTAGGAAATTTATTTATTAATCGGATCAAATTATGAGTTGAGAGCTGAGGGTCCAAGCTAGCTGGGAATATTCAACCGAATATCGAAATCAAGAAATATGATGGAACTTGAATACAAACATTTCGTCAGTATATTTACGGTATATTTTGAAATTTGTGACGTATATTTTGGTATATTTCAGGCGGTCGGACGATATATTTTAACGATAAGTCCGCGGTCACACTCCACGGAAGCCGCTGTCAAAATTTCTTTCCTGTCAAAATAGTCGACAAAGGTGGTACAGAAATCTCTAAAATCGTGAAAATATGCAGGAAACGCAACGCAGTGGCTCAAAATAATGGGACGGAAAATAAGCCAAAGGCTTGCTGTTGAGAGATAAAAGTGAATGATAGTGAAATTGTCTGAAAATGTAGCCGATGCACAACGATTAGGAAAATCAATAGAGACGACCGAAGCGGCTTTTCGTACACTGCGTTGCGTGGATGCAAACGTTTGAATTGTTTACTCATTGAGTTGGCGTGGTGTCCATTTGCAGATGGCTATCGGCTCCAAGATTATCAAGCCCGGCGGCGCGGACCCCGATGATTTCGAGAAGTCGATTGCCCAGGCACTGGTTGAGCTAGAGGCCAACAGCGACCTGAAGCCCTACCTGCGTGATCTGCACATCACCCGTGCGCGCGAGATTGAGTTTGGTAGCAAGAAGGTGAGTTCATGTCTATACTGGATGTGAAACTCTGGCTAACTTGTTTACGTCTTCAGGCCGTCATCATCTACGTGCCCATTCCACAGCAGAAGGTGTTCCAGAAGATCCAGATCATTCTGGTTCGCGAGTTGGAGAAGAAGTTCTCCGGCAAGCACGTCGTGGTCATTGGAGAGCGCAAGATTCTGCCCAAGCCCACCCGCAAGGCGCGCAACCCCCTGAAACAGAAGCGTCCACGCTCCCGTACCCTGACCGCTGTGTACGATGCCATTCTGGAGGATCTGGTCTTCCCTGCCGAGATCGTTGGCAAGCGCATCCGCGTCAAGCTGGACGGCTCCCAGCTGGTTAAGGTGCACCTGGACAAGAACCAACAGACCACAATCGAACACAAAGTGAGTTTAAAGTCAGGTGGGAGTCTGTATCCTATCAGTGCTATCTTGTGGTGCGTGCGGCAGTTACATCCTCGTCCCCGTGTTATTTGCGACGCCTTTTCCAAGCGTTGCGATCGTCAAAGGGGACGCACATCACCAAGTGCCAATAACTCGTTATTGTATGCCACAGAAGCGTTTTGCGGGCTTGCATCTCCATATATTGGCCACAGTCTGGTACCCTTGACCGTTCTTGTGTTATTCGCTAGACTTACCTTCTAGTCCAGCGATTGTCAAACAGAACGTACACTAATCCCAGGCAACTACTCACTCCACAATGATTAGCCGACAATAGCCAAGGCTTCATCATTACTAAATGTTTGCCACATTTCTAAACCTCTATCGTGTCAAATAGTTCCTTATATCCATCGTTCTTGTGTTATTCACTGGACTCACCTTATAATCCTGTGATTGTCAAACAGAACGTACAGTAAACTCAAAGCAACTACTCACTCCACAATGAAAAGTCGACTATAACCAAGGCTTCATCATTACTAAATGTTTGCTACAGAGTAATCCCACTAGACTATCCACCGTTCTTGTGTTATTCGCTGAATGCCCATCTTGGCCCAGTGATTGTCAAACAGAACGCACATTGAAGACCAGGCATCTGCTCTCACTCCACAATGTTGTGTCCATTATATCCGGGACAACTACATTACTATTAGCGTGCCACAACACCACAAACTATGCACACTGATTACCGCCCATTTGCCTCCCGAGCACCGTTTTGTTCATGGTGTCTTGGGACTTCCTATATTGGCGGTATAGTAATCCAGCCTTTCGTGCGTATTCCTTCGCTGCAGTCTATCTTGCCGCATCGAGGAGCATGACGACTGGACACTTAATTTAGATAACCCCAGTATGTCTGAAACTAATCTTGAATTATTTGTTCTTCCTCCAGGTTGATACCTTCACATCGGTCTATAAGAAGCTGACTGGCCGCGATGTTACCTTCGAATTCCCCGACAACTACCTGAATGTCTAGAGTGTGTTCGTCGCCGTCGCGCTGGTTCGGTTCATCTAAAAGTCGCAGCAATGCAATTCTGTCGTACAGAATATGAATTTTTTACATGAGCTGGATAACGTAACGTGAAATAAATAAAACATTAAACATTTTTAAAACTAAGCAAATCCCAATTAACAGAACTGCTATATCCTGTAATTAATCACTTCCGCCGCTGGCTGTGGTTATAAGATATAATATTAAGCATGTATCAGTCGACTTTGTAATCCCCGACGTCCCCGGCGGTGTGGAACATCTTATGATTAAGTGCAGCCATAGAAGGCGTCACTGGGTCCTGTAACTCAACTGGGGCGGTGGTGTACGCCATGCGATGTTTAATCACATCTTTAATTAAAAAGTTCACGGCGTGCTACCTTTATACCCGCTTTCTTTGGGCTTAGACCTCCTGCGACAGATGTGTGTCTGGAAAGGGATTAATCTTGTGGGTGGCGGGTTTTATTTGCAATTGCTTTCGTAATTGCAACGTAATTCTCACGTTACACATCCAAATTTTCATATGTGTTAGCGCTACTTTCATCTGGCCCGGTGTGGCACCCAGGGGGTGGGAACGGAACGGGATTATAGTTATATTGCGTGGACGATTACTGGTTACGGGAGTAAGCTTTCAAAAGCTCTGTGTTGTGGCGTTGTTCTTTCTGTGGTGCCGTAAAAACCCTTTAGATTGTAACCTTAATTTACGGTTTTAGCTTTTCTACTGAATACAAAAAAATATAATATTTTTAATTAATGCATATATGAAAGAGTTTCATCCATAGCTAGATACTTTACAACTCCAAGATCTAAAACCCTAAAATAATGATATAGCCTATGTCGATCATGAATCACCATGATCGAAACGATTTTCAAATTAATAAGCAAGTGAAGTTAGCAATCTGGACTTTAGTTTGATGTTAAAAATTATTTGGGAGTTGTGGATTGTGGGTGCTATTTAATTGATTGCAGTTTTGAAATTCAATTAGAACTGACCACAAAATCACGCAATTCAACAATTTCGAAATTTAGTACGAGGAAGGGCGCAAACAAAAGAACTCGGAGGGTAGGTGCAGGGACAGGAGTGACACGGACATGGCTTTAAGGTCGAGGCAACGAATAAAGTAAAAAAAAATTGTTTTTGGCCACAACACGAGCTCCATGTCAATTTCAGGGCGCAGACAAATTATTGTTTTTCTGTTCGCTGTGTCTGTTATTTGGCTGATGAGCGGGAATTCCAAGAGGGAGTTCTTGTGGTCTGGGGTGCGTTTCAATGGCGGCGCCGAGACAGGTGGTTTGATGACAGGTTGTCGCCGGAGTGAGGGCATGCCAGTATCGGCTATTCTAAATCTAAATGACTCCGCCGGGTGATCTATTATTGATGTTTCCTAATTGTGGGTCATTGGAGGGGGTTCGGTTCAGCTTTGGGTATGCGAATGCGTAATTCCGTCTTGAGCCAACTTTATTTCATGCTCTAATTAAAACGCTCCTCCCACACACACAGCCAAAGAAGTGTTGGATTAAGGACACTTTGTATGTAGATTTTATTGGACATGTGCTTGGCGGAAAAATGTTTATGACAGTCGCAGTAAGGTTTGGTTTCTCCCATACATTTATCCCATCGGTTGTTGGTGGGGCTCGGAGTTGGCTGCCCTTTTGACAAATTAGGTCATTCCCTGCTGCTGTTGCTGTTGCTCCTAGTGGCGTCGCTAGTCTGAGTCACGATTTTTTAAATTTCTTAGCAGACTGTTTCTATAACCAGCAACTAGTATTTTGGCAGCAATCAGTATGATGCAGTACAGCACGAATAGCACATCAGGCTTTAAGAGTGTCCAGATATCGTTTCTGCAGCGATATTTCCATTATGTATTTTTGAATACATAGTATACATATGTACATACTATGTACGTACACTGACCAGAATAAAAATAAACTTTTGGTGCAAATTTTGTCGTTAAAAAGACGTGTTTAAAAAACGATAGAATCTTTAATTACTTAGGAATAATAAAATATTTTTCATGCACTATTTTGATTAAACTCCTTTGTATCTAACATATGTGTACACTATTCTTAATACTATATAACAAAAAATGTAAAAAGTTGTCTGATATTCAATTAAAAATTTTTTTTTTTTTAATATTTGAATATCGAATACCCTTTACATTTTATTACATCGGCCAGCCGTTTTAGCATTGATTCGACCAATTTCTTGCCATTCTATACCGTCACTTGACGCTATTCTTCAACAATGATATTTTTCAACATATCCTTTAATGTAGTGGGGATTTTCGATGGGATTTGCGGAGGCGTATTCAAGAGATGTTTAACTTTGTATTCCTAGCAACCATGCTTTGTATTATGGGCTTCGGTCCTAGTTTCGCGGTGTATGTATGAACGATATGTCTCTGCGCAGCTGAAATTGGAAAGAAGCTATCAGCTTCAACTACTTCAAAGTGTACACTTTCATCCAGGGGAGGGACGGGGAAAGGCCTTTACTCTCCACATAATCAAAGTTTGGTAAAGTTGCCGTTCCACGATGACTACCGCATGCCAGACGGTTGCTGATAAGCTTCCCGTAAACCGTAAACCACCGAAGAGAACTACTATGTACATACATAAGTACATATGTATGTATGTACATATGTACTCATATTTATATGACCGTCCGCGAGAGTGCCCATACCTACATACATATGTGTGTGAATTGATGATCGCACAAGTACCGTCCAGAGGTTGTTTCTCTCTCCCGAAAAGTTTTCTATATTTATCCAGTAATGCCGTTGCATCATCATTCGTTTTGGTCCTCCTACCGCAGAGGTCATTCCTGGGCATATGCATGCAATATGAAAAGCGATCGCTTGAAAGAATTAAAAAAGCATCATTTGATATGTTGTGATAACGTCAACATTCGGTTTCCGTTCGGCTCGAAACGAGTTTGTTTCTCTCTATTCCTCTTACTGTACGCATGTGGCTTTGCTGTCTCCGTATTCTTAGCGTGGAAATCAAAAATGGGAAACAAATAAACAGAATAGGTAGATAAAAGCGGTAGATAATGATCCGTGGAAGGGGATGAACGGGGGAAAGAAGCAACAAACAAAAGACAGATGACGCGAGAGGGAGAGCAGAAATGCGCTCTCTCGAAAAGTATGTTATAAGCAGCGACTGGCCGATATTTAAGAGCTTTGGGATCATACACGATGACGAAATGCCTCCACCACATTTATTCCCACACACACACACAAGGCTACAGCCGGCTTTGGGGCTGGAGACTGCCAGCGTATGCGTCGCGTCGATTCCGCAGTCGCGGTTAGTGCTGACACCTACTCATATTCTACTACCCTGCAGCGATAAAGATATATTCACTTTGATGTGCGCTAGAGGAATATTATAAGATCTAGAAGCAACGAGCAATGTTTGCCAGTTTAATTGTGTATCAATTAATCACTTGCAACTACACTTGCAATCAGATTGTCGTTCCACCATACGACACTCTTTGATTCATGACGAACGACAAAAAAGTGTATCCAATATTGGCTCACGGGAGTGCTATTTCGTTGTATGGTTTCTTATGGAAAACATTGACTTTGAACTATGCACGCTGCCAAGGTATATGAAGATATAGGTTAGGCAAAAAGTCAACATACGCTCGTATGCATATGTATGTACACATGCATGTATATGTTACGTCATCCAAAGAGTGCCACAGAGAGCCAAAGAGTGATGTAGAAAGGGTGGTTATATGGCTCTCTTACCTTCTTATTAATATTCCTTATGTTTTGCGAGTGTGTTGTTTGTGTAATGTTTACGGAATGTCTGAGCACAACAGAGAATAATAAACAGCTCGAAGAACGAACGCGGTAGCGTTAGCGGGTTGAACGGAAGAAAATGGGCAAGTTGAAATGGTAGATAATAACTGTAGACGCAGCCGCAGCCGCGTTCCAGAGAGCAGAGAGAGCGAGCGACTTCCACCAACAAATAAACTCAAATAAAAATTGAATGGTCTTCACCGCTCCACCGCAGTTGCCGTCGCAGCTGGCGTCGCTACTATAGGGGCGAGAACTATCGGCGACAGCGACGCCGACTACGCCAGCCACAGCTCTTGGATGTAAATGTCGACCGTTGGGGCGTTGTTAGTCATTTCGGTTCGTTCGTTCGCTTGGTCAACATATCACCAGAGCAGAAAAACTGAGAATCAAGAAACGCGACGCCGCCGCTGCGTATCAGTCCTAACGGTAGTTCCGAAACTTCCTCCGCGTCGCGCTATAGCAGTCTCAGACTCAGTTGTTGCAGAAAACCAAGTACGTGGAGCAGTGTCAGATATCGGTGCAAAGCTCCGCAATCTCGTAACGTAAGCTATTTTTAAGAACTTGGGAAAAAGTGTGCGTGACGTCAGCGTGCGTTCAACGCGGGAGCAGCATAATCTTCGACATAGGAACGCAATTATTCATCCGTGTCCCAACTTTTACTCGCGCTCGTTCTCCTATTGTCGACTGTCCACCCCTTCAATCCAGCGCCGCTCACATGCAAATTGTAGCCCAATTGTTTGCTCATTTCTGTCATTACCAGCGTCAATTACAGGCGGGTGGAAGTACAGAAGAAACCAGGGGACGGGAGGAGAGTCAACAGACCGAATAACATGCACACACCGCGAACACCGGCCCTCAGGTGTTGGCTCTAGGATTGTATGCACACATTATCCCTGATGATTTGATTGCCGCCACGACACGCGCTGACCCACATCAATAACAGAAACCACAACCAACCCATTCGAAACTGGGCAAGGGAAGGGCTTGCTCCTGTATATTGTATGTACATACATATGTACAACTGGAACTCTGAATTCCTAGGAATGTGTTATCGTGCCGATGATTTTTTTCATCGCGCTCTAGGGACCGGCATAAACCTTCCACCAACTGCAGCCGTGAGAGATCTTTCCTAAATTATCTTAAGATAGTGAATATCGAATGGGGGCTTCAATTGCCCCACAACTATGTGTACTCTGCCATTAAAAGCTCCAATTAAAGGTGGCAGGCAGCTGTTGCGCGGGCAACAAGTGGCGATACTTAATCGGAGGGTTGCGGGAAACCGCCGAAGGTTACTCTCAGTCAGATGAAAGCTCGCCCCGTCGCCAAGTTTCCGATTTGGTCTGGGCATGGAAATTTTCCAATAAAATTTGGCACTGCGGCAGTAAAAGTGCTTGGAAGTTGAGAGCGGGTGAATAGTAGGCGATAGGGCGACGTGCGGGCCATCAGGCAATTAGCCATGTTTGAAAAATCGCCCGTCCATGGCAAGAATAACGAAAACTAAACAGAATTTCTCGATGGGCGGTCGGCTTTATCGCAAACATCGCCAGAAAAAACGCTCCAGACTGAACTTAACTGAACGGAGGAGCACCATTGGGCTCGGGGTCTTAAAGGGGGCTGACGATGACGGTATTTATTTATTGTTTATTATTATTTATTATAGGGCCAAATAGATTGTTTAATTTTCTTGTTCGCTCTTCGGGGCTGGATTGCGTTGCCAGGGTGCCAACAACGAGTGAATCGAAATTGGGGAAAATATTATTTAATTTATGCATGCTCGCCTCAGACTTTGCCCCAGCTCGTGGCAAAATCGCTGAGTCGCGTGCTCTGGGCCCATGATCAATTCTTGCGACCTCGAATACATTTATGACAGCGTTCGTCAAATTCTGGTACTCATTCTCATATTCATCCTTCTCCGCTCCGCCCTTATCAAATTAGCGTGCGTGGCTACATTTTCTAATTAAAATTCAAAGGCAAAACGGGGCGTGTTTGCTTATCCTCATTCCCTCCCTAAGGAGCAGTACTTTATCAATATGTAAATTGTGAGCTCTCCTGCGCCACTCGCAAGCAATCTTATCTCTGGGCTGCGGGAATTGCTAGTTACGTAAGGGGTCTCTCCTTGAACTCTGCAATTACTCACTCCGATTTGAACACCTGGGTCGGCCAGACTGTCCATGAATCATGGGGAACAATAATCTCATTTAGGAGTATCCGCGGCACTCGATGATTGCTTATCGGAGCCCCCAAACTTTTGAATGAACTTAGTGGGAAATGTGGGCCAGGTGTCCAGGTGTGCATTGCTTATCATCAGAGCCATAAGTCCCTAGCAGAGACACGCACGCGGAATGGATCGACCTCTCATGCTCGTTCAGTCCCCAGACCATAAAATTGGAAGATAAACATTTGAAATGTTAGTCTGGCTTTCATCGTGCGGCTATATGATACTCGGTAATCGAAAAGCAAAGAGTATGTTATATTTTTGCAAAAATATACACGATCTATTTGATATGAAGTGATGCAATTACTCTCTAGTGTGAATCAAACGATGTACTTTACTTCGGATATAATCGTATAATAATTACTCCCAGGATCAAGAAATAAGGTTGGAGTAGAGTATGTATATTTCCGTATTAGAACGCGTTTTAGGTTGGTTTGCGTTAGATAAGCAGATACTCATAAACAATTATAGAACGGAGATTAGCACCAGTTGCCCGAAATCCCAGCAATTCGGATAGTGCCGATGACAGGGCGGAATCTTCCACTGATATGTCACACCAGCCAACAAGGAATTAGTTCGCGGCCTGAACATCCATCAGGGTCGTGTGCAGATCCACCTGCATAATGACTCACTGCTCTGGCAGTTTCACCGTTGACACCGCCTATGGCCATAATATGGTAGTGTAGTGTTGTTTGTTTTCTGGTCAGTTACCCAGATAGTGGTTGAGCCAACTAACAATTCGATGATTGCAACGCGGCACTTGGCCGACGATAAGCCCGCGATAACACTCGACATCAGAAATCGGAGTAGACAAATGCACAGCCAACGACTTTTAAGTTTGTTGATAAATACAATAGAGGCAAAATGTTAATAATCAGAGCAAACAGAGCAGTGTATTCCGTCGGTGGGTAGCAGAAGCGGGTGGGGCACATGAGACTCGCTGCGAATTTAACACCAATTACAGCCTCCATTTCTCCAAAGGCCTGTTAATAGTGTCGATTATAACCTTCCTAAACTTCAATTAGCAGGTCTCTATGGATTCAGTCTGCTTACTCATCCATCTAACCACCGACACTCTCTCTCAATCTCTCTTTGCAGTCGATCTCCGATCACCAATTACACCATGTGCCTTTCCTCAACCACACTAGCGCCCGGTCAGAGCCAGGCACCCGAGAGCCGATGCAACGGGTCCTGCAGCCTGGATAAGAGCGGGAGCCGCAGCAGCAGCACTACCACTAGCAGCAACAGCAGCAACGGAGAGCTGAAGCTCAGAGGCCACTCCATAGGTGCTAGACAGACCAAAGAGCCCGAGAGGGAGCTAGACGATAATTTAGGTTATAAGGAGGAAAACGCTGTGTACAAGGAGAACACTGAGAAGGAGCAGAAGGCGCAGGAGCAGCTGATCAAGGATCAAGAGGAGGAGGATGAGGTCTACAAGCCAGAGATCAGATGGCCCGATCTGGGGGCCCAGACCTTCCTGCACGTCGGGGCCCTTTACGGCGTCTACCTGCTTTTCTACGCCAAGTTCTACACATTCCTCTGGGGTGAGTCCCACTGTCCTCACTTTAATCCTTACCAGCATGTTGTCCCCTCTGGGCATCGAGATCTGTAATTAACATGTGTAACAAATGAGTTTTGGCGTCGACCAGGTCTCCGTTTGTCCGTAATAATTACTTAAGACAATAAGAAAAAAATATATTGGCTACTCGGCAAGCAGTGTTTCTGGCTTGCCAGTTGTTGTTAGCTGGACCTGAATAACCGCATTGGGAGTAGTGTATCATTCATTTAGAGAGAAACTTTGAGGAAGGGTCAGCGAGGAAAGGATGATAATCCATAGAATAGATTTCCCATAGAGTAGATAGCATATAAGCCTTAGGAATAATAAATAACAGTTGGGAAGGGGATATTTTATCTATATTTAGCTGTGGCAGAATGAACTTTGACTATCGGCAATTAAACTTAACGAACGCTTCAATTGCCAGCGTCGAACAATTTCGAATAATGATCGAAGTGGGAGAGAGAGCGATTTCTATAAGGGAAGAGGCGACATTTAGGCCACCCTGAAGAACAGAGAATAGATATGTATGTATATTTAGTATTGTGTCATGCGGTGAGTAAATCAAGCGAGGCCGAGTCAACAGAGCGAACTATTCAGAGGCATGTGTATATGCTGTCTGCTATATACATATGGGACTATGTGTGTGTATGTGTTTATAGACAATGGCATTTCTCTATTCTCTTGCTCCCTCTTTCAGTGGTTGGTACCATCTGGGTATCAGGCATTGGGATCACGGCGGGTGCGCATCGTCTTTGGTCGCACAAGTCCTACACTGCCTCCTGGGGTTTGCGCGTTCTGCTCGCTTTCGCCTTCTCCATAGCTGGTCAGGTACGTGGATCGGAAAATATCTCAGATGGAGAGAAAAGGTGCTGAGTCCCCTCATTTCTCATATAGCGCGATGCCTACACCTGGGCCCTGGACCATAGGATACACCACAAGTTCTCGGAGACGGACGCAGATCCGCATAATGCGAAGCGCGGCTTCTTCTTCGCCCACGTGGGCTGGCTGTTCCTCACCCCCCACCCGAAGGTGGTGGCCAAGCGGAAGGTGATCGACATGTCGGATCTGGAAGCCGATGCTGTCTGCATGTTCCAGAGGAAGTACTATATTCCACTCTTCGCCCTCTGCTCGATCATTCTGCCCGTGTGCGTGCCCTGGTACTTCTGGGGCGAGAGCCTCTGGATGTCCTTCTGGATCAACTTCAACATGCGATTCACTTGGACCCTTAACGTGGCCTTTTTCGTGAACAGTGTGGCCCACATGTATGGTAACAGGCCATACGATAAGTAAGCTCATCATGTTACCAATCTTCAGATACATTCGCTAACTCTTTGCTCTTCTTTCTTCAGGAATATCATGTCCGTGGAGGCGCCCATCGTTTCACTGCTGGCCATGGGCGAGGGATGGCACAACTACCATCATGTGTTCCCCTGGGACTACAAGACGGGCGAGTTCGGAAACTACAGCCTTAACGTGACAACGGGCTTTATTGACTTTTGCGCCCGCCTCGGCTTGGCCAGTGGACGTAGGTTATGCCTTGTTCTCTATTTGATCATCAACTAATTGCTTGAATCTAATCCCTGAACAGGAAAAGTTGTTTCCCCCGACATGGTCAAGCGACGCGCGGCCAAGTGTGGAGATGGCACACGATTCCTGGACGACGAGTTCGCTCACAAGGATCAGGTCTGGGGCTTTGGGGACAAGGACTTGCCGCGAGAAGACCTCGCCGAGTTGGCCAAGATGCAAAACTGAGGGCTAGAGCTGTGGCACCGTATTATCTTTTAAGCCTGTGGTTTCAATAGTCTTAAGTTCAAGTTGCAGCGTCTCCCCATCCTCGACCTCATCCCAGGACTCATCCCAGCTCGACGTTGCTTTCGTTACTTACCCGCTAGTACTCGGGTCAATAAACTATGTTTTTTATTAAACCCAACCGTGCGCTCTGTCCTCCGCTCGACTGTGTGTCCCTCCTAAGTATTGGCTTTTAGGCAATTTGCGTTCCTCATGCATATGCAAGCACGCGAAGCTCAGCCCAGGGCAGACCTTCGCCTCGCCGGGCTCTCAGGCGCCGGACATCGTTCAGTAACGCCTGGGTTCGCGTGTGGAACAGACGAGGCAACGATCAGGGATTACGAATCAGCAATATAGTCAGCGATCAGCAATGCACAAGCAGAGCCAGAAGGATGTGGGCCAGGATACCAGCTCCTTGGGGAGTGAGTTCAAGAAGCGGGACGCCATCTGGCCCCTGGTGCTGTTCTACATCCACGTGAACATTCTCGGCCTCTACGGAATCTACGTGCTGGTGGTGAGCGCCGCGTGGTCCACTATTTTATTCAGTGAGTTCAGAAAGTTAATGAGCTCCACGTGCTGCCTAACAAATGTGTTGGGTCCAATCGCCATTCGATCTCTCTGTCCCCCTCCACAGCGGCACTCCTGACACTCCTGGGCACAATGGGGTCGACCGTGGGAGTGCATCGGCTGTGGGCCCATGGAACGTTCACGGCATCGAAGCCGTTGCGGGTCTTCCTCATGCTCTGCCAGACGACGGCCGGTCAGGTGAGCCCACGTGCACGACCCCCCTAGCTTTGGATGACTATGCCTCTGAGAAAAGCAGTCTGAAAAGCTTTCGTCTGTGCTTTTAGCCGCGACAAAAACCCAACCGGTTCATATACTGTTTCCATTTCTCGTTATCCCGCCAGGGCTCCATTTACAGTGTCGTCCAAGCCCATAGACTTCACCACGAAAAGTTCCAGCAGGACGAGGATCCCTACTACAGCAAGCACAGCTTCTTGTACGCCCAAGTACGCGGTGGTCTTCTCAAGTACTCGCCCCAGCAGGAGGAGCTCTTGAAGGACGTGGACATGTCGGATCTTGAGAGTGACTCGATAGTCATGTTCCAGAAGCGGTAGGTTATAGGTCACGTCTTAATCTGCTCTGTCTTCATACTCTGATTCCTCGGATATCTTTGTGATCTTCAGCTTCTACGTTCTGCTGTACATATTCTTCAACATTCTTCTGTCGGTGAACACCCCCTTTCAGTACTTCGGGGACACCCTGTCCGCCTCCATGTTCGTGGGCTTCTGGCTGCGCAGCCTAATCGTGATTAACGTGGGCAACCTAGTGAACTCCGCCCACTTTGTGTGGAGCATCCACAAGGGGTTCAAGCCCACCGACTCCAACAGCATCTTCCTCATTACGAAAAGCTACTGGCCCCAGTTCCACTACCTCCTGCCTCGGGACTACCAGAGCGGCGAGTTTGGCGACTACGCGAGCGGCCTGGGGGCCAGTGTGATCCGCGTCTTTGCGGCCCTCGACTGGGCCAAGGATCTGCGCACCGTCGGATCGGTAGCCGTGCGCCAGGGCCTGTCCCGAGCGGTGGAGACTGGCCGTCCGATTGTCGAGTGCATTGAGGAGCAGGTGCGGCTCGAGGAGAACGCTCTGCCCGCCAATCACTTCCTCAATCGCGAGAAGTTCATGTGAAGTCCGTTCGGCTGTTCGTGTGTCTTTCTTGTCTTGCGGCTTGCGTCATTCGTCTTCGAAATGATGCGTGAAATAGTCGAGGCAGCCGTAAAAATAAATTAAGCACCAACAATTGGCCAAGAGAGAATGGTAGAGGGAGGGGAGCAAACACGAAGCCTAATTATTGGCCTGGTACACAAAGCTGGGGACGTCTTAGAGTTTGGGTCTGGGTTAGCGTCTGGGTTTCGGGTTTGGGCTTGGGCAGCAAACAAAGGCGAAGCTCGATTTCCACTTGGACGTGGGCTCCAGATGGGCAAAGGAGTGGGAAGAGGAGTCGGCGTCGACATCGGCATCAGATGCACTTGGCCGGCGTTTCCCAAGAGCAACCAAACAAGCTCACAAATCAAAAAATAACCTTCATTAGGTATTCCAATTTGGTGTAAAGTTCGAGTTTGTTTTCGAACTTTAGCCGGGCTCTTTCTCTTTCTGATTGTTGTTTACGGATGCCAAATAAATTGGCATTTGGCAATCGGCTCGTTTGCTTTCCCATGATCGTATCGGATAGGATAGGGATAGCGCTTAAGCTCGGTCTCGGGCTCTTTGCGCAAAATTATATGGGATGCGCCTAATGATTTGATGGCTCATACGCAATGTGTGCCCAGTACCAGATGTAGCTGCTGATTGATTCGTCAATATTGACGACGCACTCAGCACCTGCCGCCCCGAAGCCTGCACGGTTGTCAATGTCGATAGTCCCTTCTCTACTGGTTGGCAGTCTCAACAGAAGCTGCTGCTCCTGCGTGGAGGCAACTAAATGTTGGCCCATTGAACACTGTTTAGGCAAACGTTTCGCTCGGGCGGAAAAATCTATGCTGGGACCGTGCAAAGAGTTGGTTAGCCCCATCATTCCAATCTCCCCCCTTAGTGGCGGTCGATTCCCAGGGCAAGGTGTGAACGTTTCTAATTCGAAACTGACTCATATTCGAGTCTGGCCTGCCACTTGTACCAATTCCTAATGACTCTGAACTGAAGTGATTACTAATGAATTTAACTGCTAAAAGCTGCGTTTACTCGTACTGTCCGCTGTTTGCGTTGCTGTTGTTTCTGTTGCTGTTGCGGCAGCCGCAGATCAGAAATCCGCTCCACAGCACTAGGCTCCACACCGTTTGGGCCTTTTGTTGCAAATTGCAGTCTCGTCGTTGTCTGCGCTTTGTTGTTTTGTTAATTTGTTTTCCATAAACCGTCTGAGCGACAGTTGAAGGTTGCACAAACACGGCTCTGTAGTACTCTACGTACGCAAAATCTGTTGCCTTTTGACTTTTCAGATTATGTAATGCCTAATGCCCAATAACTAAAACCTAATACCTAACGACACAGTCCATAGGCAGATCCATACAGAGATGTGTGCTCGATTTGGGCAGGTGTTGCGGCGTTGACGCAACATGACGCTGTCATGAAGAGTAGCCCTGAGAGCAAACATTTGGAAGTCACCAATTCACCAATACAGCAGTTCATCAATTCAACAATTCAACAATTCCCCAACTCGCGGACGAATCGATGGCGAATGGACGCTTCATACGGATGAATGGATATCTTTTGAGCGTGGCCAAGAAGGGGGTACCAAGCGGGTAATGATAAGACTTGGAGTACAAAGAATACATACATACCTTCAATATATTATTATAAAGTACTACTTACATACATGCGATCTCAGTCAGCTGCTTTGTTTTGGGGGATTTTTCGGGCAAGAACTCTGGCTTCACGTTCACGGCTTTGGTAAGCTCATAAAAAACGCTGACAATGCGAAAAGAGAAGCTGCGCAATAGTATATCAAAGTGGTTTCCAATGATTTCCAGTTTGTTGTTTGTTTATAAACAAAGCATTCCAGTCAGTCCTCACATTCATTTCCATGCCCTTACTATGGCTCCGTCTCCGTCTTTGGGGCCATCTCTGGTGTACAATTTTTGTACAATTTCAAAGCTTTTTCTGCTGATCTCCGTTGTTGCCACGCTGTAGTTGCCGTTGCTTTGCATAATTGGCTAATGGCCAGTGCTTACAACACCGCAGTAGCAGCTTTAGCACATCATCAGACTCTGCAACACCATCAGCACCACAGCAGTGCGGCTCCACCTAACAAAACAGACATCAAAGGGATTGGTCGCGTGACACTTTGAACGTCTTCGGATGGAACGAGTGCTACCATGTTGGGAGGTGGTAAACGCATTTTGAGGCCCGAATTTTACGAGGGGAAGAGCTTCCTTTTGGTTCGGACTGTTTTATTTCGTTTCGTGCTTGCTGCTTTTTCTTTTGGATTTTAATTAAGTTTTGGTTTGGTTTCTGTTTTGTGTCGCCGAGGTTATGTAAAGAGAAAGCCACTCTCCTCTTCTGCTTAGGTCTTTGCAGTCTTCGGGCTGCGCCGCTGCTGAACTTCATGATCATCGAACGGCTTTTGACTTCGGTCAACACTCACACTCACACCCTGAAACAGAGATACACAGAAAAGGGGAAGCATCTGAAGAAGATGACTCGAAGGTCTTTTATGAGTCTGTGCTGTGGGGCTTGCAAAAGGAGAGATTGAGTTGGCAACTATGCAAATAGGGCAACAGAATCAGAGAAGTCACTGCCAGCCTTTGACTGGGATCCACTCACTGCGCCTGAAATAGAAATCGCTTCGCTTGGGATCTGTGTAAACTATGTAGATTTCTGCATCATTTACATTTTGCTTTGATGGTTCCCAGCACATTAAAATATCTCCTACTAGACCGAGAATATAACGGAGATAAATTCTTTGGCTTCCAGCAGTTGGCAACAAAAGTTGGATAGATCGATGGATTGGCCAATCCGTCTTATGGAATGCTTGGATCTCTCAATTAGCATCGCCGATTGCTGCTCAAACAATAAATAGCAAATGAAATTAGAAGCGCCTGCGCGGCGACTTCGTGCAGTATTCGTGAGTAATCGCGAGGAGCATCGGCAGACTTCTTGTCGTTCGCCCCAGTCCGACACTGTGAGTTGGAGATCGTGAGAGATACAGATTGGAAGATAAGAATGCATCGACTCTCTGCTACCCCGTGAGAACAGTTGGCTAGGGATATTACTAGCTAAGCAATTAAAGACAAGCCTATAGCAAAACTGTTTTCTCTGGTAACATTTCACTATGCCCTTTTTTCGTATCACAATATTTATACCAAATTTGGTTTGAGAATATATCATTGATCTTCATTCCTATCGATATCTTCCACATAACCGATGTAGAGGACTAAAATAAATATTATGATTTTAGATTTTAGTTTAGTTTATTTTCAAATCGGGCTTTGATTTACGGTTTTGCATTTATTTATTTATATTGAGGCCCTTCGCGATGCATGACCTGACCTCCCAGTCACCCCCGCCATTCACGTAGCGAATGTGATGGGTAGCGGACACGAAACTGCTGGCTAAGACGAAGCTCGCTGCTACAGGTGGTTCGGTCGGCTGTCGGCTCGCGTGAGTGAGCGAGTATGTGTGTGGTGCCATAATCTTGGCCTTCTTGCCCGTCTTTTCTTTTCTTTTCTTCTCTTTGTGCGTCCGTGCACCACCACACAACAAAAAGCACGACAACGGAAACTCCGTCAGTCAGTCGGTCAATCAGTCAGATCGTCTGTCTCTCTGTTTCTGTTTCTGTCTCTGTCTCTGCCTCAGTCGCTGTCGTACTCGCAGTCGCTGCCTTTGATTCTGCTGCTGCCAGCGGAGCCCCCAAAGCCATTGGTAGGAATTTACACTTTCGGCTACGATCATTTGTCTACGGAACGGCGCCGCGTCGAGTTCGTTAGAAACTACAAAGCGGAACAAGCGAATCGTACCAATCGTCCCGTCAAGACTCCGCCAGCTCCGAAGAGAAACCTCTTACCGAACTGAAGGGCCGCGTCAGAGCCAGTGCCAGTGTTGAGTGCGCGTTCGCCATCGCCTTCGCCATCTCCATTCATCCATCTCCCCCCAGATACCCAAGTACTCCGACTCCAGCTGCAATTAGGCTCGTATTGTGTGTTAACCTGTGAAGAAAGTTCGGAGTGCTCGGACTGTTACGAAACGCAGTTTCCGCCGGCGAAACCCAAGCCCAGACCCAGGCCCCAGCCCAAAACACCTCTTTGCCAGCGAAGTGAGTGCCACCTGAGCGAAGGCGAAATGGGTCACCTCTCCACGTCAGAGCGAGTGTGCAGCAAGACACCGATCCCCAGCAGCGGCGAGGGAAGTCCTCCGCTGCTTGCCCGTCGCTCAAAGCTGAGCGGCGACTCCAACCAAGGCCGCCGGGGTGAGGATTCCTCCCCGGAGCTGCCTCCGCGCGGTAAACTACCGCTTCCCAAGAGCCTCTCGTCGATGAAGTCGGCAGTTTCGGCGGTTCCCGAGGACCTCGTCGATCATGTGCCCAAGGACCAGATCGACCTGGAGGTATACACACGAAACTTCCAGGGCGACAAGGTTCTTGGCTATCAGTTCCAGGCCCCTCTCAAGTGGGACAAAGTCATCCAGATCTCGTTGCTCCACATCGTGGCCGTCGTCTGCTTGCTAACCTATCCCCTGCGCGACCTGAACCCGTATACGACGCTCTGGTGTAAGTATGTCAGCCCTCATCCGGCATTGCGTAACCCCCGCCCATGCCCACGAATTAGATTTGGAAAGGTGTGGAAAGAAAGAGGCACCTCGCCTCCCCTCACTACACCTCGCCTCAGACGCTCTCCAACCGATCTCCGACCGATCTCCATCGATCGCTGATGCAGTGGCTGTAGCTCTGGCTGTGGCTGTGGCAGATGGCGTTGATGATGATGTTGTCTTTTCCCGAACAAACAATTATTTGCAATTTAACGCGCCCACAGCTTTAAGCCTTTTGGCGTTTTCTTTTGGGCCATTACAAAACGGCGGCTGAATTTCTTTGTAACCATTTGGGCCCCTTGTTATTGCCTTTAATTGATTGCCGCTTAACATGCTGCCTGGCTTCCCACTCTCGTCGACATTAGCGTCTTCTCTGATGTGTCTTGTGTTGCCCAATGCTGAAATTTCTTTCATTGGGTTTTCGGTTTGGGTTTTGGCTTTTGGCTTTGAGTGGCTTTTCTTTTTGGCATGCAATTTCAGCCTCAGCACAAAATTCGACTGGCACAGGTGGATTGCGGAAAACGAAACGAAAACGAAGAAGCCACTAAATATGCGGCCAGCAGAAGAGAAACAAGAATCGCTTGACACAAATTTATTTAGGGCTTGTTGGCCTCACCCCGCTTACTCCCAGGCGAACAGCCCAAGGTTGCTTCTTCTGCCCCCACCTCACCGACTCATCGACTGCTTCGAGCACAGCACACATTGCGCAAAGTCACAGATGAGTTGCCGGTACGGTAAACACTCGATGTGGGCTCACTGAGCGGTGCGTAGGCCAACACTCGCCCTGCCCAGGGCTCCTCTGAGGCCGGATTTATGGGCAATCCACATGCGAGATATGGGGCATATAACGTTGACATTGAGACAGACTTGAGACTACAGCAGAGGCAGGGCAGGGGATCCTCCGCAGCCGATTTCGTTTTCGCATTACCCTAGCATACACGGTTTCTCCGCGGCTACTTGGGTACTTCCCACTTAATGGGAGTACGAAAAATGCCTTAATATAGTGTAATTTTTAATATTTATTGCTCATTGTGCGGGCCAACCAAGGGCCAAAGGGCTCGGATGCAAGCACCAGGAATCCAGTATCCTTTTCTGTTCATGGTCCCTATTTGGGGCGTCGAGCTCGTAAATATTTTGGCAAATTGCCCGGCGAACGTGCACCGCCTGTTGATGCTCAACGCTCGATACTCGTCGCTCGAAATTATCATCTTTTTGCCTGTTTTTTGATGGCGAAAATTACCGTGCTGAACACAGAAGATATTGATTAAATTCGAAAGAGTGGAAAGGGGGCCTTACATAAGCGATCTCACAATCGGCGCTAATGAAGCTGGGCCAAAAAACTAATATTTATGTAAGGCCGAATCGAGGGCTATGAGACAAGAGCCATGTCAACGCACTGCCCGACTCAGGGACGCTTTTTTGGAGAAACCTTTCTTGGAATATCTAATGCAGCCTAGCGATTCAGCGATCTCCAAGTCAACACAATCGACACGCGTAGATCTACTTTCGGCAACGCAGCTGGAGTGGACTGCGCTGCGCACCTCCCTGAACTTGACCCATGCATTGGCCACAGGCATGCACCACATTTGCAATTCAGATTCAGATTCAGTCAGATCTTCCTCTTCGTCAGAAGGCTGTATACAGACTGGGCTCAGTACTCCAACTCTTCATCGATCGAAAACATACCTAGTGTTTCCGCAATCGTTTTTTGGTGGGCCGTAAATTTGTTTTTTGGGAGAACTGGTTTCTGTCGAAACTACTCAAACCACAAGACTACGAAGGTTAATCTTTCATCGATCGATGAAATTCCCGCCAGAGAAATCGTTAATAGTTAATTAGTTGGATTCAGAAATGTGAGGTGTGCGAGCTGCGCCATCTCCATCCGTTAGGGGACGCGGAAAACCCCTTCGATAGGGCTGCCAAATGATGCACGGATCGATCGGCAATTAACTCTAATTGCACACACTCGAATTATTCAATTGATTCGATGGTGACAGTGGCATTTTGCATATTCTAATTGAGGAACTAATGGAAAAGTACATCTGGCATTGCAGCTGGCTGAAAGATTCCTATGCGGGTGCCAATTCGCCTCCGATGATTGCCGGAATCGTGAAGTTGAATGCCATGACTTGTGTATCAACTACTTCCCCTCTGGCCCGACCTTGCGGCGCGCTCAGAGATCGTTGTTTGTACGTGGAATTAGCGTGGAAGCTCGAATAGCTCAATTTGCGGAAATGTAATTTCTGGTTTTTCTTTTCGAATCTAATTAGCACACTATTTTGGTCAAGTTTTATAGCTGACACTTACACACGTCTCCCGTCTCGATCACTCATCATCCATATCTTTGCAGCATTCTTCGTTGGCGGCGTGGCTGGATTCGGAGTGACCGCCGGAGCCCATCGCTTCTGGACCCATCGCAGCTACACGGCGAACACTGTGCTGCGCTCCATTCTGATGATTTGCTACTGCGTGGCTGGACAGGTGAGTGAAGACGCCATTCAAACGTAACCTGAGACACTTGCCAATTCATTTGAGGCGGTCCTCAGCCGACACCTTCGACTGTTTTTGGGGGCTTTTGTATGTTTGCCGCTGTAATGCCATTAACATTAATTGCATCATTAAGTATAACAACTTAATACCTTTCGCGACTGACAAACTGTAAAATTGACAATTCCGAAAACTACTGGGGAAAGAAAGAGACGGCGATGATGCGGACAAAAGTGCTTTGTGTTTGAGTACAGATACATTTGTCTTATTTAATGACTGCAGCGATTAAGCTCAGCTCGAAAACTCAACTTCACCAGATGCTTAGACGGAGACACAGAAAGAGATAGACGCAGAGACAGAGACAGACTTATTTGGAGATTAAGACGAACAATATATTTTGATGTCACGTTAAATGCAAAATTTATTAATCCCTCTGACCCTCAAAAGAGCACATATTCATGGAACTCCAGGAATCGAAAAGCTTACACAATGTGATGGTACATCTAATGCGAATTCGGTCTTTTTGCAGAACACTCTGTACGACTGGGTGAGGGACCACCGCGTGCACCACAAATACTCGGAGACGGACGCGGATCCGCACAACGCAAACCGCGGATTCTTCTTCTCGCACGTGGGCTGGCTGATGATGCTGAAGCACCCGGACGTGCTGCGTCGGGGCCGCCAGATCGACATGAGCGACGTGCTCGCCGATCCCGTGGTGCGCTTCCACCAGAAGTACTTCATCCCCCTTAAGATCTTTCTCTGCTTCATCCTACCCAGCGCCGTGCCCGTCTGCTGCTGGGGTGAGTCCTGGCATCTGGCCTTGATCCAGCAGTGCCTCTTCCGCTACGTCAGCAGCCTGAACTTCACCTGGTCCGTGAACAGTGCCGCCCATCTCTGGGGATCCCGTCCATATGATAAGTGAGTGCGATTTAGGTGAGCCTCTGCTCATCCATTTTTATGCTCTGATTCTCTCCCTAGGCGGATCATGCCCAGCGAGAACATCTACGTGTCGCTGGTGGCCATGGGCGAGGGTTGGCACAACTATCACCACGTCTTTCCCTGGGACTATAAAGCAGCGGAGCTGGGCAATTACGGAGTAAACTTTACCACAATGGTTCTCGATGCCTTCCACAAGTTGGGCTGGGCCTGGAACATGAAGCAGCCATCTAAGGAGCTCGTCCGCCGCACCCTCGAGAAGTACGGCGACGGCAGCCATGCCTCCCAGATGGGAGCCGGGCCAGAAGGCGCAGTGGCCGGGTCCTCCCAAATGGTGGGACACTTTCACTACGCAGAGGTTCCCGATCCCGAGCTAGAGTACGATGCCGAGTCGAGCAGCACGGAGAGCGCCAAGCTCGATGAGAACGAGAACGAGAGCGAGCGGCAGAAGAAGGGAAAGAAGGTAGCCGCCACCTAGGGGACTCCCCATGCCGGTCCACTGAAGTGGGGCTCTCAAAATCGGAGACGGAGTCAGAGTCAGAGACGGAGTCAGAGTGGAATGTGGAGAGTGTTGATCGAACACTTAAATCTTATTCATCCGTATCTGTTACTATGTATCTGTATCTGTACTTACGCATATGGCACACAGAGCAAGGGCGGGACATAGTCGATAATCGTTTTATAACTTAATAATATTCTATCATTATCTATATCTTCACTCAAATCCAACACTTGCACCTTCAACGGTTATACTCACACACAGATACACACACCACACACACACATCCTCTCGCATTCACATCCGATATCTCCATTTGTGTAGGTTTAGGTATTTAGCAACTTAGCACGGTACGACATAAGTTAAGTCACACATATATTTACATACAATACCAGTATGGTATGTGCAAACATCAAGCATTATGCTCTCTTCGTTCAAACAGAAAGGCGAAACAATCAATATTTACAAATAAAAAAACAATTTAAAAATTTAAAACGAATCGTATTTACATTTTGAGAAACTTTGGCCACTACTCCCGGACATCATCAGAGATCTCTCTACTGCAGGGGTCGTCAAGGCCCTATCCAATGTGCATAGGAAAGTACGCTGCTGCTGCGCTGCCCCTCACATACAAGTTTATAACTGTGGTTTGCTTGCTGCAAACGCAAACAAAAAACATATCAATAGTATATGCGTGCCGATCCTTGCTCTACAGCCCTATTAAAGCAGTTTTATGAACGCTGGTTTTGGTATCCCTCCACCGAATGGACAACCCGATTTATCTTGGAAACTCTTTCATACTATTTTCTGAAATAAGTAATTCCAGAAATGCTGTCCTGCAACAAAGCAAATCAATTTCAAGGCAACTATTGGTTGGGACACTCACTCCGACACACTCCGACTGGAATGCGCATCATCTGATTTGCTTTCATTTCTGCCCGACTTCATTTCGGGGATCCCCATCCCCCAATCACTCCCCCACAGCCACCCACTGACCTGGCTTTGTTTACTGGTCACAGAATTTTTGAGTTTCTGACAAAATGAAATGCAAATTCAAATTCAAATGAAAATAGAAATGTCGGTGCTATCATCATCACCATCACCTTAATCATCGTTGCAGTCCGTGGGCAGGAATGGGGGAAGTTAGTTAGTTGGCGATTGAGCGACAACTGGTTTAGCTTGACTTTGGACTACGTGACCACAGTTGCATTCAATCAGCCGATCGCGACCATGATCACGATCGCGGTTCAACAGCAGTAGCTGATGCAAGGAGTCGCGACTAGATAATTGTTCCTTCATCGATTTCCACCTGCACCAGCGCCCCTTCTCTTCCCCCTACATCTCAGGACCTGCTGGCAGTGCCTACGTGCACTTGGCACGTACACCAGGGTCCAGAACGAGAACCTTGAAAAGGTTCAAGCCCAACTCAAGGGAATTCCTGGAGCGCTTTCTCAGCGACCGCGTTTGGGGGCCATGATCGTAAATCTTCAACAAACAGATACCTCATTACCTTTAGGGCTTATTCGTAGGCTTGCCCCCACTCTTGGTGGAAGGAAAGGTCGAGTGCCTTGCCAATAATATTTAAAATTGGAGCAATATACAAAAAATGCAATAACTCTGTTCATAGTCACTGTCACCTCATTAGGGCAATGTGGGCAACCATCGTTGCTTAATTGGTGACGAGCCAGTACCCACCCAACGAGCTCAGCCCTCATTGTAGGCCTAGTTAATTTGAAGGTTGTCCCAGATGAGGAGTATTCGAATTTCATCCACAAATCGGTAGCCACTCAATGGAAACGAAACTCGAATGAATGAGACGAGCGAATCTTACAAAGTTGTAAGTAGAATCTTGGTAGATTCCCGTGGAATGTTCGAGTTTTCTTTTCCAATCTTTTCGCCGCATCAAAACATCCAAATTCGTTCGAAGCTATTTTTGGCCTAGGCCTAAAAATTTGCATACTGTTCAGGTCGGGACGGGGTTTGTTTATGGTTTATTGGTGCCTATCAGGTCCGCCCTCAGGGCAACGCAGGGCCTTGATAAATGAAATCTGCGTGGGTGGGCCTGCGGGGGCGTCTCTTGCCTTAGCGTGCCAGTTTCTTTTTCCTCGGACCAGTGCAAAGGTGAAAAATGTGAGCAGCAGTTGCTCGTTAAACATTTAATTACAACATCCACGAGAAAAGTTTGCGGCGTCGCAAAGTAATCAAGATAGCGGTCATTTAATGACGTGAACTGGCGACAATTTCCAATTTGAAAAGCTGGCTGCCCAGCAAAGCGTTACTAACCTTGCCGGTCGGACCTCGATGCTTGATGCTTCAGCCGGTGCTCGAGTCGGTGACAAAACCCGAAAACTGAAACTCGGAAATTGAGTTGCCCGTAATTTGCGTAACTTTTGCGAATGGAAACCGAAAGCTGCGGACGCTGGAGCTGGGAGAGCCGAAGAAACCAAAAGCTAGCTTTCCCCTCTCACCCATCGGAGATATAACTTATTGGGAACCGATGCCGATGGTGCTACCGATCGTGTAATCGATAGACACAGAAAGAAAAGCAAGAAAGGGCAGGCGGGGTCGGGGGCGAGGGACCTAATATACCTACGAGTGTGTCCATATCTGCGGCACAGTCTATCTATACACACACACACGAATCCATGCACATGTTTGGTTGTGGATTCGATTCCGATTTTGGAAAGGGCGTTTTGTAACCCATGCGTGTGTTCGGGCTTCAGCTCCGGTTTTTCTTACCTCGGATGCTGCTGGGAGAAGGCATTGGGGAGATGTCATTAGGCAGTTTGATGGCTGAGCTGACCGTTTGATTTATTTTTCGGACCGGGCGTTTGGCTTTGAAATTGATTTCTTCGTCGCTACAAAAAGACACCGCTTTGTGGTTCCGTTTTTATTGTCTTGGTCACTTTTGCAATGCGACACCGGGATCGGGGCTCTGGCAGCGGCTCGAGCTGTCGAAACAAGTTTTAAAATTCGTTAAAGACAATGTGAAGAAAAAAACTAAAACTATACAAAGCATATTTAGTTCAAACGTCTTGTGACTTGCAGAAATTTTAAATAAGCAAGCCACCTATACACATATAAGAAAAGCATGTACATATGTACCTTTGAATATGTACTATATTTGCACGTTCATGCATATATGGCATGTACGAAGGTAAGCAGCCGGGATCTGAGTGCCAACGGTTTATTTGAGCCAACGGCGAAGCCAGACTCCTTCACGTGCTGCCACACTGTAGCTCTGCTACTACGCTCTTCGCTAGCGATTTTTGGATGCATTCTGCAAATCATTTTCAATTGCGAAAAACCCTTGACGCGACTAAGATATCTGCGGCAAAAGCAACTAGCCGACAGCAGCACCCTCGCAGCCTACAGGTTTTTACAGTCAAGCTTGTTAAGACCGCATGGAGTTGCAGTAATCATTTTGACATTTGTCCCCCTTTGTCAGCGCCGCACGGCACACGGCAGGGCTTGCGCAACTGGAGGCTAGTTTTAAAGCTGATCCGGTCGGGCGCAGACATTTTTTATGTGCAAGCTATTTCCGGCCCGCCGCCCGAGGCGTGAATTTGGTTGAGTGCTAGAGTGGTGCGCCAAACCTGCAATTCAGAGCAACTCGGCTCGGATCTACGCGGTCTGAGGCTAATGACATAGACCTTAGAGTTGGAATTTGGTAAGCATTTACTATTGACTTAGGGGTAACCTAGCTCTAGATGTTTCTGATGCCGAATATGGGCGATTGCTTGATGAACTCGTCCAGCTTGCTATGGAAAAGCTCGGAGGTAACCACCGCGCCGGGCGTCCACAGGGGGTCCCGCACTACGTACTCCACCCAGACCTTGGCGTACAGCTGCTGCAGCAGCTCCTTGACGTTGATAGCGGTCGTGTCTGTGTTGAGAACGAATCTGTGCAAATGAATACGTTATATATAAGTAAGTTAAAGTAACGGCCATGTATTTGAGCTCACTTCAGACCCGAGGGCGTTTCTAGGTAGTGGAGGGCGTATCGGTTTGTCTTGTAATAGAGGAAGCCCTCGCGGGGATCATAGGGAGAGATCTTGCTCACAAACGACTTGATGGAGAAGAGCATCCCGTAGGTCAGCTTGGCTTCCTGCAAGATGGTATAATTAAAAGTTTTACGCATAGGATTTCTTGACGTTGTTACCTCCTCGCGCGTTATACCGGATTTCTTTGTGCGATTCCACTCGGCGTAGTGCATCAGCGTGCCGCACTTGTCGAATATGTACAGATTGAAGATGGTCATCTTGCGACCGTGAATTGCATTGGTAGTGACACGGACTGGCCGGATATTCACCTTCGTTTTTAAATTGAATTACCCTTTACTTTTAATTTTTAAGTAAACAAGCTACCTTTGAGTAGCGTGGGATTTATTGGCCGCACGCCTATGTGAAAGTGAAAATTGTCAAGTCAAAGAATAGAAGATGTTTGAGTACTTGTTATAGTTTTATTTATTTATTTTTTCGATGAAGTCAATTTTTTACCAGTGTGACCGCGGACTTTTCGATACGATATACGGTCTGACCCCCGAACTTAGCCCCCCTAACCACCCTCTATTTAAATAGGTGAACAACTTCTGTTAAACCGCCGGAAACAATACTGTTTTTCATTTCTTCTTGTAGATCCATCCTAACCTTTTCTTTTACTTACGAAATATCTTTCACCTGAACTGCGGTAAAATTTTTCAAGATTCATAATTTTCGTGGAAAAATTTTAATATCCACTGGTCAACAATGGGTTAATTGTTCTCTCACCATGATCGGAAGTCAAATTCGTGGATTTTGATATTGAAGGACTCTCCGCCCTAAACACATAATTTAATCCGATTGATGAATTATATATTCATAATGAGGATATATTCAGGATATTCACCTTCGTTTAAAGCGCTCGCCTATTTTTACCTAAAAATACCAAATCAAAACAGCTGACTTAACAGCGTGGTATTTTTGTGCCTTGGTAAACTACCCATCTCTACGTTTTATTTCAAAAATATCTTTGCTCTATTTATATTTGTTTCATTTATAATTTAGACATTGTTTTTGCAATATATGGGGCGAAATTTCGGTTTACTAAAGCTATGGATTTTCCTCCAATTCTTATTTTTTGTTTTGGTCTCGAATAGTTCCACATACAACGGATATTCTTCCAATTGAAGATAAAGTTTGGCCACTGATTTTGTCCGTATCCCCCTCGCTCTCGGAAATTTCTGCATCGACAGGAATCTAATTTTCACCGTTTCTGGGCATTTCCAAATCTTTTGTACTGCTTTCAAGTACGGGTTCTATGACATACATATAGGCTTCAATATGTTCCTCTTCTTGCGTTCCTCTAGAACATTCTCAGGATGCTCTTTCACAGCAATTTTAAGAGCTTTGGGGAATACTGGATGATACTACCTGATAATTCAAAAGGAGACAAAGTCCTACCTCATTGCGGGTACAGTCCTGTCCCTGTCCTGTCCTGGCCTGTTTGTTGACAATGACGAAGCTATAGATGGGGCGGGTTCGGGCGGCCACTTCTATTTCGATTCCCGGAATCGGGGTCCAAGTTATCTGAAATAAATTTTGATTACTACCAGCAGCCATCATTGAGTAGCTTCCTTGCTCTGCTTACTATTCCTCGAATTTTTTGGTACATCACGTCTTTCCGAATTATTGCGATTACTTGGGGATATGTGCTGATCATGCCTCTCGGAATGGTTACGATTGCTTGGGAGTAGGCTGTGAAGTTTGTTATAATAGGCCCCTTCGGAGGAAATTGGTGCCGGAATCTTCTGAGTCGGAAGCTCGCGGTAGTTGGTCCTCAGGCGCTCGATGGCTTCATCGGGATATTGGCGTCGCGTGACGCCGGACCTGTTATTTCCAGGACGGCGTTGTTTCCCCGCTCTTCCTTCATCCTGGGAGCTGGAGTGTGGCGGTCTGCGGTGGCGCTGCTCCTCGAGGGATCCCGGTCGTCGACGTAACTGCGCGGGATCATCTGAAACCCGTCGGGACCTGAACTCTCCGACACCTGCTGTGTGTTGCGATCCCCTGGCTTGTTCATGATCCCGGTAGGGATACTGAGATCGTCTGTTGAGCCGTTCGTCAGCTTGATTGGACGAATGTCGATTTCTTGTTGAGGATTCAAGGGTTGACCTGGGGGTCGTTCCGCTATGGCTAAATACAGGCGTTGATATTGCCTGATCGGACACCCTTTCGGTTTTGTCTAATGATAAACTTCGGTTATTCTCTGGGGTCGGAGTGGACATTCTTCGTATTTTGTCTGAGGGAGGAGTGGACGATTTTCGGGAATTCTCTGAGAGTGGTGTGGACGATTTTCGGAAATTCTCTGTCGCCCGAGGGGACGATTTCTCACTGGGTGGCGCATTTCGGAAATTATCTACGGGTGAAATGGGCGTTCTTCGGGTGTTATCTATAGGCGGCGTTAGTGATTTTCGGTTATTCTGCTCTGGTATTTTTCGGGACTCTCTCTTTGACGCCACTCCACTACTGCTGTTGCCCACCAATTTACTCTGCGGAACCATTGGGACCAGCATTTTCTTTTTCGGAAATTCCGGATCTGTTGTGCTCGAGTTCGTTGAAATTGTCTGAGCTTCATTATTTCGCATGGTTTGTTGAGGTGGAGTGCTGGAGCCTCGTGGTGCTTGGTTTGGCCCATAATCGGAATTCGCTTGGGGGCGTAAAAGATTATTGGGTACGGTCGGGTGTACGGGGGTTAGACTTACCCGGACTGGGTTCGGTGCTCGTTGTGCCGTAGAATGGCGGCAATCTGGCATTTGTTAGCTCATCGCGGTACTCAGCTTTTTCCGTCGTATTGGGAAAGGAAGCTAGGTAGCTAGGAGCGTATTGATCTCTCCGCGAGGAGCCGGACTCTCGTTGGCTCAGCCCCGGAAAGAACGTATCCCACTGGAAGAGAACACGATGCTTAGATGAATAGATCGCCTCTCCTTCATGGGGACTTACCCAGTAGAAAATACAATAAGCCAAAAAGACGGCAAGGAGAAGGATAGCCGTGAACTTGGTAAACTGAAACAGGACGAAAGCCAAAATTCCGAACAGCACTTCGCAGTGGTGCACGCCGAGAAAGTCAAGGATCTGCCGTATATCCCTTGGGCGGAAGCTGGCAAAGTAGTTCAAGCATGTGTTCACGGCACAGCAGCTTTGGTCCACCAATTCTGTCATTCTGTGTGTGAGTGGAGTGGTCCATAGCGAGGGGAGGGGGATATTGGGGACTAGTGACGCCATTTTTTGCTGGCACAGGACTATGAATGTTCCATGAACTGAGTGAAACGGCAAAGGTGGGCAGAATGTTCCGTTTCGTCAATTTTGAATTTGAATGTTGGGGCGATTGATCTATGCGTTGTTTTGAATCCGATCATAGTGCTGTTAACCCTAGCCCTTTCGCTCACTATACCTGGAGGCCATCGTTATTTCGAAGTTTTGCTCGATATATAGATTGGTCGGGTAGGATATCGGAACGTGTCAGCTGCTTTCGTAAGGCCGAGCTTGTGAAGCCTTATAACCCCAGCAACCTATTCTCAGGAAAGCTACTCTGGTCAGCCATACTTAAACGGCTTTCCAAGGTTGTTAAATGAAAGCTCGCTGCTTCATGATCTTCGACTTGTTAAGCCTGTGCTTTCACTGGGTCATTGACTCTGCTTGACCCCAAACCCATGGACTCGAACGATAAGCCAAAGAATGGTGATGCAACGATACATAACCGATCTGTGGATGAATGAAAATGTTAAATTGTGAATTCCACCCATTGAACACGGTATTATTATATTGGAAATGGAATGCGTTTCATTTTTAGCAAATAATAACTTAATGATACGTAAATATTACAAATTAAAAACTATTGTGTTCTGAAATCTAATCCTCTATGGATTGTTCATTTTCTATTGGCATCTCTTTAGGACTTCTTGCGGCTATGCATTTCACAAAGGACTTATATTCTGTGGCGTATAGAGCTTTTGAGGTGTCTGCACATCCAATGCCCAATAGTTTCTGCTCGGCTAATGTGGCCGGAGGCAGCACATTGATTCGCTTCGGACCACGTACGGGCATCCAACCGCTGACGGGGGCTTTGTTGGCTAGCATAGTGCCGCGAATGGCAAGATTGAGACCCATTACGGGTAGGGCATCGTCACGATACTCATTGAGCATGAAATCTGATAGACAGAGGTCATTTATGGCGGGCAAAACATCTTCAATGTCTCGGAAATGCGGCAGATAATTGGCGTGGATGAAGTTGACAAAGTTTCTAGGCTCGGTGCAGAAGGCTTCGGTCAAGACCTCAGGGCTGTGCTGCAACCGCTTCTCCTCGTTGCCTGCAAACACCAGATGAAACAATTATTGAAGGTTCAAGCTCAGCGATAATTGTTATACATACACTTTGGATTCAACACACGACCAACTGCGTGCATCAGGGTAATGGATTCGTCGCGTCCAATCGACTTCAGGGTGTTCTGCATTTTGCGTTGGCGTCCTTTGCTGGTAACGCTAACATTCAGTTGTTTGGTGGGCATGTTGGGAACTCCTTTCAAGGCGCTGAGATGTAGGTTGATCAGGGCATTGCGTATGTCGCCCTGGGCCCCGACAACTATTGAGTCGACTACTGTTGAAGAAGGCACTTTATACAACGCCTTGTTCCCCTTCTGCTGCATGATGGTACAGAATGTCTTCATCGACTTTTGCATAATTGTGGCTGCGATCGAGTTAAAGCTGATATGGTTGATGCGGTGTTTGGCTTTCAGTTGGTCCGGGAATAGCTTGTAGCTTATGTTCAGACCCCGAGACTTGGAATCGGCTACGATGAAGACCAACGGGGATTTGCCATAGATGGAATATTTTCTGTAAAAAAAGGTAGTATTACTCACAGGTAAGGAATGTTTTTTTAGGGGTACTTGCTCTAGCAATTCGTCAAAGTTGGCCTCAGCGTCACTGAGCAGTACATTTGGAAAGTCCTCTACCAGCACAAGTCGCTTATTCTGCGCATTCAGCAGGGATTTGTAACGCGAGGCACGCAGCAGAAAACTCTTAAAGGCCTCCAGATGCGAACCCAGGTATGAGCCGCCACTGGGTTGATCGCCCAGCGTATTAATAACCTCACAGTCCACAGGATTGATCCACTCTTGCAGCTGATATCCAAATTCCTTGGCGAGCACCTGTAATGTGGCTGTCTTTCCAGCGCCTGTTGGTCCAGTCAGGAGGCATATCTGTGCGGGAACTTTCCAACGCATGGCCTCGCAGTGACGCAGCCAATCGCGCAGCTCGTCAATCTTCTTCGGATGCACGGCCAGCTCCTCGCTGCTGGTGGGGGCAAAACTCTCCATCCATTTTTCGGTAACCGTTGGCGGCGACTCACTGTTGTCCCCACATCCGTCTTCATCTTCTGCCGTCATATCCACTAAGGCGGCGGCAAGCGTAGGCGTTGAATTCCCATTTCGATTTCTTTGAGTTTTGGTTGACGCGTGTGGTGTGCTTCTCGTGCGCTTAGCTGGTGTGCCCTCCGAAACGGCGGTGGTCTGCGTCAAATTAAATTCACTGAAAGCGCTTTTTATCCACGGTTTCTATGCATTTATTACTGTATTAATTGTATTAAATTAGCTACATTCAAATTGTTTACCTTTCGTGCGCTCATTTTTTGTTCTGTCTGGAAAAATAGCCTAACGCCTGACAGAAATTGCCAGAAAAAATATACTAACGCGTAAGCGGGTTTGGCGAAAAACTCGAATATTTTAAATTGTTGTAGAAATTAAAAGTAATTGTAATTTTACTTTTCGTTAAATATATATTTAAACATAACGTATGACAAACTTTTGTTTTGATATCGGTATATAGGGGAAACATTGAGAAATTGTTTATGGTCGAAACAACCAGACCCTTAACAGACGCGTCTAACAGCCAGAACTCTGTTATCACAGCTGAAAACAGCTGTTTCGGTTTTGTCTGTATTGCTTTCTGCGATTTTATTTTTAAACTATTAATTTTCTTTATCAGTTACTACTTTGATTCCCTCCCGGCTACCGCCTTAACCTAACCTAACCTACTACTTTGATTTAACTTTAACTGAGGCGATACCACATTACAATATATTAATAATATAAAACGTCAAATGTTACGACGCACCATGGCGGAGTTTGACATTAAAGCCGGCCTGCAGCAAGTGTTGAAGCGCATCGACGAAGTTCTGTTGCAGCGTCCAAAAGTGAGACTAGCCGCATGACACGGATCTCGGATCCCAATCAATCATTTATAAATCGCAATCATTTATTGAAGGAAATCCAGGCTGCAAAGCCTCTCTTGGTAGCTGTAAGCAAGACAAAGCCAGCAGATGCTGTTATAGAGGCGTACAAGACCGGCCAGCGGGATTTCGGGGAGAACTACGTGCAAGAACTGGTGGAGAAGAGTCAGCACCCGGAAATACTGGCCCAGTGCCCCGATATCAAGTGGCACTTCATCGGCCACCTGCAGAACAACAAAATTAACAAAGTGCGGTGGTTCAAACTGTATTTGATTATCTAAAGCGTTCCTTTATTGCAGATACTATCTCTCCCCAATCTTCACATGATCCAAACCGTAGACAGCGAGAAGCTTGCTACCAAGCTGGATGCCGCCTGGTCAAAATTTAAACCAGACACAGAGCCGCCACTCCGGGTTCTCATTCAAATCAATACCAGCGGCGAAGAGGGTACATAGGCTAAGACCAGTCAGACGAGCCCACCTACTACTTACTTCTTACTACTACTTACTTACTTTGCAGCCAAGAGTGGCATCGAGACGAAGGAAGCGCCCAAGCTCTACCAGTTCATCAGCAAAAACTTGAAGCATCTGCAACTGGTGGGCATCATGACCATTGGAGCCTTTGGCTTCGACTACAGCACAGGGCCCAATCCAGACTTTGTCTCGCTCATGGACGTGCATCGCTCTATCTGCGAGGCCAACTCCCTGACCCCCAACTCCGTGCTCGTATCCATGGGTATGTCGAACGACTATGACAGAGCGGTATGTTAAACTACTCACTTGCTAGGAACCTCCTGTTCATAATGCTCTGCCCGCAGATCGAAATGGGCAGCACCGTGGTGCGTGTCGGCTCATCTATTTTCGGACATCGCGCTGTCAAGGCATAAGGCGATCGTCGGCGAGGAATGCGCTTTCGGGTCCCTGGCCGAATACAGTTGCTTCTCAATGACGTCCCACCTCCCAACTATATGCACAAAATATCCGAGCGATGCGTGGTCTCCATGATCGTCTGTGTATACGATGGAAATAATAATACATACATATGTGTACATATATATTGAATTAATTTGGCTTTTAAAATTAGAAAATGTTGAGGTAAACAAATATTATGTGTAGGATATGTTATTACTTCCTTCTCCACTGTTTGGTTTTTAGCTATGCTTTGTATGTCCACGTTTTTCCTCCATAAAAAATATATCCAAATTGCAAATATATCCATCCATTAATATTGTCAAATGTGAGATACACGTACCTTTCGTCCACCTTGGAAAAGCAAATAGATATGCCGTAATTTTCATTAATTTCAACATTCTTTTTAATATTTCTTGCTTTATTTTGCACTTTGTTCTATTTTTAGTTTTGCATACAATCAATGCTACATCGGGTATAGAACTGTGGGTAGTTTTCTTTATATTTTCTTGTTTTCTTGGCCATATGCCAAATCGTCGTCTGGTTATGTGCAAATGTTCCGAAATTTTGTTGCTAAAAATCACTTTCAATGGAGCACGAAGGAGATTACATTCAAAATCGAATTCTATTGTGTCTGATCCATGAAGTATGAATTATGTTTTACGTGATTTAGTCTGATTTATAGACTAAGCTTACATACATATACATATGTATATGTAGATTGATAATTCCATTAGAAAATATTTTGGACGCAGATTAAAATCAAAGCCAAATAAATGACGCCATTTAATTTTTCTGTTCCAATTAATCATAACAAATAGTATGTACTATTAGATTTCGGTAATGTATGCCCAGGAAACAAATCAAATGATACTGATGAAGTATTGACTCTTTTAATCCTTCTATATAATGATAATGGCTTAGTTTGGTATACCAAATTTCAATCAAATTTTTTGTCAAGCTGTCTTATAATTCGGAACACAAAACAATCTTAACTGAAAAGCATGATCTATTGCATGATATAATGTTTATATGTGTGTTTATATGTGTGTCTAGGGAATCATTCCATTCAGTTATAAAGACCAGCTGACTACATAAAAAAAAGGGGAAAAATTGATAACTTATTTTTCGAATGTTATGCAATGATCATGAATGACGCGGATATAGATAAGTTCAGATGTTTATTCAACATTTGTTGCCGAAATAACTCTGGCCAAATATCGGGTTCGTTGGATATTTATGCGATACGAAATCCGTACGATCTGTGTACATATAGATAGATTTGGAATTCTCTCAGCTCTTCGTATTGCACAATGTTCGGGGCACTGAAGAAACCGAAAAAGAAACGGGAAAATGCCGAGGGTAGAAATAGGCAAGACAAAACATTAAATCGAGTATATACTATATACACATAGAACATGTACATACATATGTATATATGTATGTATTTACGGGCTGTAGATGCTTGATTTGTGTGTATGTTTGCTTGTTTGCTTTCGGCGGTGGCCTCAAGAGCAAAGATGAGTAAAACAAAACAAGATGAAACAAAACAAAATGTGAACATCAGGGGGAAATGTATCTACAACGAAGAGTAGGCAAATGCAGAAACCGAACCACGAAAGCACGAAAATCATTTCGAACCGCACCGAAATAAATTCTGAACATACACATGTACACATAGGTAAAAGCCTACAGAAAAGCATTTTCTCTGCCGTTAAATTTAGATTTTTGATTAGAGCAGCGCCTGATGAGTAAACAACTCGGATACAGCTATAGCTCTTTGGCTATGTAGATATAGATATGGCCCCAGCCACCCCGCCGATCGCCTGGGCGGACCTAGCCTTGCAGATACTAAAAAAGGCAGCACGAATATGGCAGATACAGATACAGCGAAGGCGGCCCGAGTGGGACCGAAAGATGCCGAACGCGAACCACCGACCCACCGAACTACCGGGCGTATCTTTGTGAGTGTCTGTGTGGTTCCCTGGTGGGTAAAAGAAGCACGCGAAAAAGAACTTAAAACATCATTGTCTTGGCGATAAAATCAGCCAGAGATTCAGTGTGCTCTGACCGCTCAACTCGTTTAGACAGCCACATCAAAGTTCAGCACCATGGTAAGGATCGGGATATACACCAAACTAACTGAACTGGACTGAACGGAGCTCATCTGAACTTAAGAACTTACGTGCATGGATATAGGCAGCAAGGACTTGTGCAGTGATTTAGTTGCATCCGAAAGAGGATGTATCATACATTTAAAGTCAATTTATTCAAATATGAAGTGATCCCCAACGTAATTCCGAACGGTTACTTCGTGGTGACCCTAAATAACTCGCCATTAACTGTCTGTGCATGTGGAATTGATCTATGAACCCAAAGCAAAAGTGTGTAAGGTCCTTGGCTTCGGATATGCCATTCCCACGCATACGAAGGCGATCGTGAACAGTTCTATAAATGGATCCAAGTGCTATGCGTCAGTAATGTAATTTGATATCCGTATCGTGGAGGGAGTGAGATGGCAAGTGCTATACGGCAGCACTTACGTAACAATGGTCCGGATATTTTTAGACAGGGGCCATACAGTGGAAAATTTTCTCCCGAGCATATTTTCGAAACGAAAGCAAATGGATTGCAACTTCCTGCCTGAACCTTTTTGATTTTTCACTGTTGCCTGTTGACTCCTGACTTGCCCGTTGACTCCTGACAATCGAATTTTGATTCCACGATACGACGATACTGATGATATCTCTTTCTTTATATAGGCCGATGAGAAGAAGAAGGTTAAGAAGAAGAAGACCAAGGAAGAGGGAGGTACTTCTGAAACCGCTTCTGAAGCCGCATCTGAGGCAGCAACCCCCGCACCAGTTGCCACTCCTGCCCCGGCTGCTTCTGCCACTGGATCGAAGAGAGCGTCAGGCGGCTCTCGTGGCTCCAGGAAGTCGAAGCGCGCTGGCTCCTCGGTCTTCTCTGTCTTCTCCCAGAAGCAGATTGCCGAGTTCAAGGAGGTGAGTTGGCCATGGCCTAACTATTCCCCATATCTACACCCACATCCACCAACCCCAACCACATCCCATCCCATCCCTATCCCTATGCCATATACATATCTATCGCACAAGTCAATGACCAAATCACCAACCCACTCTCTCTCTCTGTCTCTTTCTCGCTCTCTCTCTTTCCGAATCCGTGCGTGCTGCGCTGATTAGGCCTTCCAACTAATGGATGCCGACAAGGACGGTATTATTGGCAAGAACGATCTGCGCGCTGCCTTCGACTCCGTTGGCAAGATCGCCAACGACAAGGAGTTGGACGCTATGCTGAGCGAAGCCTCGGGTCCAATTAACTTCACCCAATTGCTGACCCTGTTCGCCAACCGTATGGCCTCTGCCGGTGCCAACGATGAAGACGATGTTGTTATTGCTGCCTTCAAAACATTCGATAACGATGGTCTCATCGACGGTGATAAATTCCGCGAAATGCTCATGAACTTCGGTGACAAGTTCACCATGAAGGAGGTCGATGATGCCTACGATCAGATGGTCATTGATGACAAGAACCAGATCGATACCGGCGCCCTGATCGAAATGCTCACCGGCAAGGGTGAAGAAGAGGAGGAGGAGGCCGCCTAAGCAGTAGCTGAAGCACCAGGCATCCCCACACACATCCTAACTTCTAACTCAGCATCCATATTACAACCAACAAAACTTTTAAATCAATCAGTCAAAAACAATAAACGTAATTAAAAGAAATGCTCGTTTTACATATGTAAATTCTCAATATCTATATAATCTCTTTTTGTTACCATTCAACAACACTCAAAACTTCTTCAACAACACCTTGGTAGCGATCAAAAATAAGAACAAGAACAGAAAAAATCTTAGTCATTTACCATGTATCATTATTTAGGGATACTCTCATACGATCAATGTCAAAGCACCAACTTGACGGCTAGTTTTCTAGTTGATTTACTGTTAAATTTTACACGTAAAATTTATAAAACAAATGCAATCTATTTTATTTAAAACACGTATAAAATCAACAAAAAAACTTAAAAACAAAAAAAACCAAGCAATGTTTATTTTAATCGCTGTTCGTTGAAGAACCAACATCAGAAAGATGAAGATGAAAGTGACGATGAAATAATTATGGTCAGTGGGTAGCAAGGATGGATTTGTTAGGCCTAGATGACCCACAGAGTTTTTTGTTCGAATTTTGTTGTTTCTCGTTAGTGATTCTCGCAGGAAAAGGAGAGAGAGAGGCAAACCAACTATTGTTAGGGACATTTATCTGAGAGCCAATTATTTATCTTCTATAAACACAATATATTGTTATGCATATCTATCTAACGTTCGTTACTCAGTTTCATTTTTCAATATCAATTATTATGAGTTATGAATTATGAATACATATTCAAATTATCAATATTGCAAGTTATCGAGAGTTAGGCTTAATAACAGAGGAAACATAAAGTTCATTCACTCAAATTGTTTTATGCGAATTTACATAACTTAACCGACCACAACTTTCTGCTTATGAACTATCAGCGTTATTACCAAAACAAAAACCAAATATGATATATGATATAAAAAATATGAAATATGAAGAAAACGATCAAAAAAGTGTTTCTAGCTAATGCGTTTCAAAAGTACGAGTATCTGGCGGAAGCTAGATCTTTGTCTATGAAGATTAATCTTCACTTTTCCCCCATTAACGGCCTAATGGCATGGATGGTGTGCAGGGGCAATGGGGAAAGCAAGACGCGGATCTTGAAGTTTGTCGTATTCAATCACAGTACATACAACCATTAGTACCTAGGCTGATCGAAGGAAGAGAAGAAGCATCACTTTATACTATGTACTTAATACACTCAACACACACCAAACCAATTCAATATGCAACAAGTTGTTAAATGCGAATGCGAATCGAATCTTTACTTCAGTATAAATTAAGTTATATGGCAAGAGAAAATTCTGAAAACTTTTTTAACCCGGTCAGAAATATTACCAAAAAAATAATCTGTTTTTATACAATATACTTATCGATGATGATGATACTGATGACAAAGTCTTTGAATAAAGAAAAGGCGAGTCGTCTTGGAAAACAAACCAATAACTGCATTTGAGTTTTACGGATGGGAACGCACAGGAGGGGGTTTTAGGGGAAAAAATGGTTAGATCGTCGAGAACTGAGTCAGCTAAGCGAGGGCCATGCATGCCGGAAACAAGTTACCAGCGTACAGGGCAAAACAAAACCGCAGCTAAACCAGGCGCCCAAAGCGAATGAGCAAACAAAGCCAAGCAAGAAACTCACCTCACTCACTTGGCCACTTGGAATTGGCTGGCTCTGGATTGGGCCTTTGCTCGACCAGTTTTCAGTTGAGTTTCGACGTGGGCTGCTTTCCCTCGAGCGCACGCACGCGCACTACAATGTGAAAGTCTGCAACGACTGCAAATCTATCAAAATAATACTTTTTTGGGGCCCTGGAAGGAGAAATGGCCGTAGACCCCCAATTGAAAGCGACCAGGGCATTGCTATGCGCCATAGTCCTTTGCTGGATTGCATCACCTAGGGTCGGTAAGTACTCCAGATGGAGACAGCGATTGGCATATTCCCAGTCTATTCCCCTCCCATTATATACACATATCGTAGTGGAGTCGCATTTTTCGTTCCCGCTGTCGTGAGAAGAAATCGAAAGTAGCTTGAGCCACATCTTTGTCTTTTCACCACATTCTCGGACTCACTCTCCACCCTCTGCTTCGTAAACAGCCGATGCTCAACATCTGATTGCGTACATCTCGCAGCGGGGTCTGCACGGGGAAATCACGTTCCGGCAGATGAACGCCACGACGGTGGAGATTAAGGCGAGCCTGGAGGCCACACTCCAATACCCAGATCAGGTTTGGAGCTGGTCCGTGCATCGGTTTCCGGTGGACTACTCGATCATTGATCCCGAGGAGCGCTGCAAGCTCGATCGCTTGGGATCGCAGGTGCTGAGCTTCGACGAGGATCTGGAGTACCTGGTGTTGCCCGGAAACGAGACTTCGACATGGCAGCGGAAGATGCAGCTAATCGGCGATTGCGGGATCTGGGGCAAGTCACTCGTTCTCACGGAGGTGGGCGAGGATGCGCGTATCTGTGCCACCATCACCACTATCCAGAACTCCGTAGAACACATGGCCGAGGCACGATTCAACACTCCCGTGGCGGGGTCAGTCCACTTTCGATGGCTAGCCCCGGCTGAGGGCGCTGGCGGTGACACATTGATATACTCTGACTTGTACCACATCAAGGAGCAGCCAGTGGGCTTAGAGGACAGCGATAAGCGGTCCTTCACCCAGCACCACTGGAAGATATTTGTGACGGATATCTTCAAGCACGACCACCACCGCACCGAGGACAACTGCAACTTTCTGGAGCTCGTCTTTGACCCACAGGGAAGTGGGCCCGGTCAGGGCATAGGTGACCTGGACATGCGCCTAGGACGGATTGGAGTGGCCAACAATGCTTTGAAGACACCCAAACGCAGCGTCTTTCGCGATGCCCAACTTGCTCTGCTGCCCTCTGACCTTACGATCCCCCACCGCACGCTCTACCTTGTTCTCTTTGATAATCAACACCCGGACACCTATCTGGCATGCACAAAAATTCGGCATGTGCAGCCACTTATTTACAAGTAAGTCAGGTGAAAGGAAACTATTTAAATAAGGACCATAATAAGTCCTTGGTTCGATTTGGATTTGATTTCGTTTTACATCATGGAACATCTGATCCGCGAAACACAAAACAAATAAAATATATACATACATATTTAATCAGAAAAGTTTCAGGAAACAACCGAATAATGATTATCCGTTTTTCTGCAGGACCTTCATAAACTCGGGAGGTGTCAAGGGGGAGGTGACATTCGCTCAACGATGGAAATTCGATCCCACATTCCTGAACTTCACCTTGGGTGCACCTTTGTCGCAGCATGTCAGCCGCAAGTTTGCCGAAGATGTGGCCGCCTTCCGCCTTCACAGCATGCCTCCCGTCCCACAGCGCATTGGCAGGGAGGACTTTTGCCTGACCACTGGGGACATGCACAACCCCCGCGGCCTCCAGAAAAATGTGCCACCTCCTGGCTACGGCACACAGGAGCAGTATGCAGTTGGAGACCTCTCAGGAAAGCTACAGGGCCGCAACAAGGCATATTGGCATCAGTACGTGCTGCCCGGAACCAGCTCCGAGCTGAGCGGCCTCTACTGGGACGTCTTCCTACCGCTCCAGGGCCGCCATAGCATAGCCCAAAGGAGTCTTGTGATCTACACATTCAACCGCACGGATGTGCAGAACATCACGAAGAACATCTGGGGCTGCGCCACTCTCAGCCAGTACTTGCGGAACGGAGTATACCAGCAGCCGATGTTCACAGCTCAGGTGCGTGGAGGAATTGGAATTGGATTTTCTACATATGTACATACTATATGCATGCCATCTAACATCTTACTTGTACTATGACAGGTCCTGTTCCGCTATCCGGTGGTGGGACGAGTTATCTTCCGACAGCCCACCGAACAACCTTGGCAGGACACTACCGTGCTATTTGAGTATCTCATCCAGGCGGACGGGTCCACACAGAACACCACATTCGACCATCGCTGGGCCATCCACAGTAGTGCCCCAGGTAAAGACTTCTATGACTGGCAGCAGCGTTGCCTCTCGGCCGGTGGCATCCACAATCCTTTCAAAGTGTACTGGGGAAACCGCAGCGCTGACGACTTCTGTAAGCCCCAGCTGCCTGCCATGTGTCGAATGGGAGCCCTGGACGTGAGGCTGGGAAGGTTGACCATTGCTGGAAGGAGGCGAGCAGCACAGAAGTTTAGCCGGCGCATGTTTGTCGATGGGAATCTGCCGCTATCGGGAAGACACAGCATTCTGGGCAAGTCGCTGGTTATCTACGAGGACAACGGGCCAAAGGCCAGGGGGGAGAGGCTTGCGTGTTCCGCCGTGATCGGACACTACCGCAGAAAGGTGGTGGCTAAGGAGTGGTACGCCAACGGCGATGAGCTTACAGTGAGTGGAAGGGTAGAGATCACGCAGCAGTCGGAGTACGATGTTAGTAATGTGGAGGTGCAACTCAAGGGCCTGCAGGACAATGGCGGCTATCACATCCACAAAGTAAGATTCGTCCTCAGAAAAGGTGCTACCCACTAATCGTTGATAATCGACAGACTCCCGTTGAGGCTAATCTGGCTTTTCCATGCGAGGCTTCAACCCTCTATGGCCACTGGAATCCTTTCGAGGTGAATCCCAAGTCCTCGCCTCCTCCTAGACGGGGCACCAGCGATCAATACGAGTTGGGTGATTTGAGCGGAAAGTTTGGCGGCCTCAACGGACTCACCCAGTACGAGGATTCGTACAACGATACGAACCTGCCGCTCTTTGGATACAACAGTATAATCGGACGATCGGTGGTCATTCACAAGCAGCAGAGGAATGCCCGCTGGGCCTGCAGGTTATAAAAGTGGAATAGAGTGTTCTATTTATTGAGCTAAAACCGATTCTTACAGCACTTTAGAGCGAGGCTACAGTCCAAGCGAGGCGCGAGAACTACGAGCCATCGCATCGTTTCACCATCCCACCGGCTACGCCTACGGCTACGTCAAGATGACGCAGCTAATCCACAACGATGGCAGCCAGTCGGAGACGGTGATTGAGGTTAAGTTGCGGCACCCCGGCAAGAACGATCGGAACTCCACTCGCAACCACAACTGGCAGATATTCGTCAACCCCGTGGGAGTAGACGCCGCCGTCAAGCCAACCAGCACACGCTGTGTGGCCGGAGGGTATGTGTGGAATCCGTATTACACGCAGCTGGCAGATCCACTGAATGTGAGTTTTCTAGCCTTCCATAGATCCCTATTTTTGATGGTCTTTGCTTGCAGCTCGATCTCTACGAACAGGAATGTGCGCCGGACAATCCCCTTCGATGCTATGTGGGCGATGTAGGGGCCCGCATGGGTACAATAGGTGAGTAATCAGGGTAATCGCCTTTCTTCGATGCTTACTCGAATGCGTTTCAGATTTGGGTGGGGAGCGCGTGGTGTTTACCGACTCAAACTTCCCGCTGGAGGCACCAGTGGGTGCGATTGGACGCTCAATTGTCATCTTTGGACCTGATCATTCACATGAACGATTCGCCTGTGCCAATATCGAGCCCGACCACAACGTCATCAAGTATATCAATTTGCAGAAGCCACCGCGCTTTGTGGTGTAAGTAAGATTCAACCTCAAGTGGCCTCACTTTAATATGAATGGATATCTTTATCGATAGGGCACAATTCCTAGAGGAGCTGCGCTCTGTGATGGGTATCCCTGAGTGGATGTTGGACGTGGATGCTCGAAAGACGAAGGAGCTGCATGGCGGCGCCTGCATCCAGATGATCATCCACTTTAAGGGCCCGCTCGCACACCGGCTGGAGATGGACATGTCGCGTCTTATAGCCGCTGGCCGACTGGATGCCCCCAGTTTATTCATTCCCGGCTACGTGAACCAAAAGCGCAAGCCGACTATCTCCTACCGTACCTGCGGAGTGAGGGACACAAATGAAAAGCGTGAGTAAATCAAATGTGAAACCTAAAATCTCTGGAGTTTAATTTTCCATACATCCCCACAGGCACCAAGACCTTCAAGGGCCGATTCTCGTCTTCTAGTTTTTCAACAATTGAACCAAAGCCTTTTGTATTAGCCATCGTAGTCATCAGCCTAATTATTAGATTCCCTAATTATTAGATTAGATTGTACTCAATTTAAATTGGAAGTAAAGATGGAATCCTTCCAGCAACAGGTTGTCAGATAACATTTTCACTTTTCAGCTTTCGACCACTATTTGGAAACCACCCGCCTTTTCATTTTCATATTCTCTGCGCATGCGTGGAACGAAATCGATTTTTCGCGTATATACTTTCCTCTTTCAGCGAAGGACAGGCAGTCAGTCAGAGGTGTCAGTGATATCGGTGAATAATCATATCCAGAGCTATACAAAATGCGGCTAATTCTCGTTGGGATATTGCTGGGCCTGGTTTACAGTTGCGGTGCGACCATCAGCGGACCCTTCCTCTTCTGGGGTCACCACAAGGTGTCCAGCTTGCAAGCCCAGGCGCTAGTTGAGGCCAGTAGCAGGGAGCAGCCACTGACGCAACTGTTTCGGGAGGCCAAGGCTGTTGTAGTTTTCGTGAGGAACACGACCAGTCGTCTGGAGGGCATAAAGTACCCCAGGTTCCAGAATCTGGTGAAGAGTGACACCTGGACCTATTTACCAGAGCGCAGGCTGATAGCCGAGCCCTTCGGGTACAATGCCAACATTGAGGTGTGTATACTAAGAAAAAGAGTTCATAAATATTACTGGTTGTCAACCCCTAAATTTGTCGTGCAGGTCATAAGCTTATCTGGGCACGGGGAAGAGGAAGACGACGCTGAGATTGTGACGGCCTACAATGACGCTCTACGGATCTACGGGAATGGTGAGGTTCTGGGAATCTTAGCCAGTCGCGAGGAGGAGGCACATTTCCTCGCCAAACGTGAAACCACCGAGGAAGAACCCAAAAAAACGGCTGAGGGACCACCTGCTGACGTTGCCGAGGAGACAGAGGCAAGCTTCATTTACGTGGCAGAAGGAAACAAGGCGGTTCTTTCCCTGAACGGTCCCCCCGAGCTGCGGCTTACCAACGAGACATTGCGCCTGGAGGAGCACATAAAGCAGATCACCTTCGACGATCAGCACGCTAAGGGCTACGGTCGGCTCAGCATTACCTTTATGCACAGCGGCGAGAAGTGCACGCTCCGCTTCAAGTTCTCATTGGCGCGTGGCACATGGATCCTGCGAAACGTGGAGGTGGAGTACAGAGAACTGAAGAGCGTACTCCTGGCACGAGGCGACGATTACACTCTGCCCTCGGCCCCGCTGGGCTTCTCCTATCGATGCTCCGCCAACGACTTGAGCTTTAATAACCCCAACAAAAACGAGACTCTGCAGAGCCTTATTGTGTCCGACTTCCAGGTGCAGCCCTGGCTGAACGGGCGTAAGGAGTTCGGCGAGGTCTACGATTGCGTTGGATTCATCTCGGCCCCTATCCTGTCGGGTCTTTTCGTAGTCACCCTCCTGCTCGGCATCCTAGGCCTCGGGATCTCCGCCATGCTCAGCATGCATACCCCAAACCGATTCGAGAGCTCTCGCAGCAAGCAGTTGACTTTCACGGTGCAGGAGTAGGCACGCTTCAATCCAAAGATTTGTTATTAACTCTACGCTACGAAATGTTTGTCTTGATCACTTACATGGCTGTTAACCCAGTGGCACTCTTTACCTTGGCCATTGAGCTGTTTCTTATCCATCTGCTCTTCGTGCTGGTCCTACTCTACGTCTATGTTCTTTGGTATTATTAATTGAATGCATTATAGTCATACAAAAATATATGCTAATTAACCGAATTGCACTTAAGCTTGTTTTCAATTACTCTTATTCAGAAATTAATAATACAATAGGTTAGGTTAGGTTAGGTTGACCCGGACGGCCCTCAGAAAAAGCCCCACATAGGCCAGTATGGCCCTTAGTTGTCCGGAGGGGGGGGGGGGGGGGGGGGGGGGGGGGGGGGGGGGGGGTATGAACCGTCGCGGCAGTGTTTAGTGGGTTTTGAAGTCCTCGAGGATCGAGGTATTTTTCGCATAGGCCAGTAGTTGCTGTGGCGTCCTCTTGGAGGCATCTTCCAGTGATGCCAGCACTGGGGCGCCCAGGTACTTCCTCCTTGCCCTTAAGAGAGCAGGACAGTTGCAGATGAGATGTTCCAGGGTTTCGGTTGCCCCAGGTTCGTCACATTTCCTACAACTGTCTCTGTTTGTGATGCCTAGCTTTGTTGCATGCGCCGCAGCCAGGCAATGGCCCGTTAATATTCCCACTAATAATCTGCAGTCCTTCCGTGGTAGGTGCAGCAGGTAGTGGCTGAGTTTGTCATTGCGTTCCTTGCACATGATTTTCGAGGTTCTGCAGGCGGTGGTACTCCTCCACCTACATTCGGTTTGTGATCCGGCCTGCTTTTCTAGATCGCTTTGCAGCGTTCTGAGGGAGACAGGCACGTTCTCGGTTCTCGTATTCGCCAGCCCGACGCCTTCCTTAGCTAGTACGTCCGCCGTCTCGTTCCCTTCGATGCCCTGGTGGCTGGGAATCCAGTAGATCCGCACTGACTTTGTCGTGCTTAGGGTATCTAGTGCCTCCCTGCTCGCCAAGACATTTCTGGAACTGACTGCGGACGACTGCATGGATCTTATCGCCGCTTGGCTGTCGACGAATAGGTTGACCGCATCGTGTGCTCTTTCAGTGAGAAGAGCGACTTCCGCTGCTTTCCTGATGGCAAAAACCTCTGCCTGGAATATGCTACAATGGTCCGGTAGCTTATATGACAGCCTTATCTCAGGGTCTGTACAGTATAGGCCCGCTCCTACTCCTCCGTCCATCTTGGAGCCGTCCGTATATATATTGAGGTGCTCCGTTTGGTCTCTTCCGATTTTCCAGTCTTCAGGTCCCAAGGATGCAGTTGTTTTTACGTCGAGGCATGTTTGGGGGGTCATGTAATCAGTTGATCTGTTCATTTCCCTTCCAATTGAACTATGCCCGTATTCTTGTGGCGACATATTTCCTGAAGCGATGAGGCGTTGTGCTGCCTTTCCTGCAGTCAGACGGGCGTGGATGTCTAGGGGTTCGATTCCAAGTAGGGTTTCGAGTGCTTTTGTTGGGGTTGACCTCAGCGCCCCTGTAATACAGAGCAAAGCCTGTCGCTGAGTCCTTTCCATAAGCTTATGATACGTTTTCTTTCCAGTAGCTTGCCACCACACTAAGACTCCATACAGCAGACTTGGTCGCACCACCGAGATGTAAATCCAATGCATCAGAGCCGGAGATAGGCCCCATGTGCTGCTGAGCATCTTCTTGGATGCATAAAGCGCAATGGTGGCCTTCTTCACCCTTTCCAATACATTGGGTTTCCATGCCAGTTTACTATCCAGTACTGTGCCCAGGTATTTGACTTGTGTTTTTGGGGTTAGCCTAGTTTGATTGATCTTCGGGGGGTCCATATCGGTACCTTGTACCTCTTGGTAAAGAGGATGAGGTCCGTCTTGTCCGCGTTGATACTGAGTCCTACTTCTTCCGCCCACTCGCGTATCTCCCTGAGTGTTCGTTGCATTAGTGAGCTGAGGGTCGATGGGCAAACACCCGTACTAAGTATGCTTATGTCGTCCGCATAAGCTGTTATTATTGGGGCCTTCCTTTCGTATCTCTTGATGAGGTCGTCGACCACCAGATTCCACAGGAGGGGCGACAGGACTCCACCCTGGGGTGTGCCTCTGTGTGCCTCTTTCACCATGGAAGCGGTGCCCCACTCTGATTGCACCCGTCTGCAACCTAGGAGGTTCCTTATCCACAGGTTGATTGCTGGGTGTGTATTAGTTGCTACCAGGCAATTTGTTATTGCTTCCGTAGCCACGTTGTTGAATGCTCCGGAGATGTCCACGAATACTCCCAGTGCATACTTTTTATTGTGAAGGGCTTTCTCAATGGTAGCTACTACCGAATGTAGTGCGGTCTCCACCGATTTCCCTTTAGTATAGGCATGCTGGTTGGTTGACATCAGTCCCCCTACCTCATTTCTGATGTGTACGTCCAGCAGCTTTTCTAGCGTTTTTAATATAAAGGAGGTAAGGCTTATCGGTCTATAGTCCTTGGGACTCGCATGGCTGTACTTTCCTGCCTTTGGGAGGAAGACAACTCTCGAGGTTCTCCATTGGATAGGGATATAGCCAGTACTTATACAAGCTGTGAATATTGCGGAGAGCCATGGGGTAATCGCCTCTTTGGTCACCTGCATCATGGCTGGGAATATCCCGTCAAGTCCTGGTGCTTTTGTGCCCGCAAAGGAGTCTATTGCCCAGTGGATTCGCTTGGTGGTTAACAAATCTGTTGGGGGGTGTTGTTCCTCGGTTGCTAGGTCCTGGTGCTCTTTGGCATCAGCGACCTCGGTGCAACCAGGGAAATGTTCCTCCATTAGTGCTGTTAGGGCTTCGTCACTGCCCTCTGTCCACTGTCCGTCATCTAGCTTTAATTGGCTTTGTATGGTAGGCTGCTTAGAGAGCAGCTTCCGTAGCCGTGCGGTTTCTGGTACTTTCTCGATGTTGGAGCAGAAGGTCCTCCACGAGTTCCGTTGTGCTTTACGTATTTCCTTCTTGTAGCTCCTGAGTAGGAGTCTGTATTCCTCATAGACGATCCCTTCGTTCGCTTGTTTGGCGATCTTAAAGAATTCCTTGAGGTTGTCCCTTTGAAGAGAGAGATCCCGGCTCCACCAGAGTGGCTTGGACCTCTTCTTCGTCCTCGAGGGTTTGCACGATGTGTGGTAGGCATCCAGCAACGCGTTGGATAGGGTCTCTAGAGACTTCTCTATGTCCTCCGCGGATTTCACTGTGCCCGGACTCGCGAGCTTCGAAGTAACTGTCTTTTTAAACTTTTCCCAGTTTGTATTCCGGGGGTTTCTATAGACTATTACCTTCGAAGAATGTTTGAAGTCGCACTTAAACTGAATGTACTTGTGATCTGAGAAGGAGGGTCTTTCAAGGACCCTCCAGCTAGATACCGTAGTACTGTTTCCCGTTGCTAGTGTTAGGTCTAGCACGTTGGATGAAGTCGGACCCACGAAGGTGTGCTCCTCCCCGACGTTTGCTATATATAGATTAGTATAAAGTATAATATAAGTAATATAAGTAATAATATAATAATACAATAGCTTGAATACAATATCTGTTAATACCAGCTATCCGAAAGCTGGCTAGAGCTCATTATGATACATATGTATATCCCTACATATATACACAAATATATCCGAATTTCAACGCTATAGTGGTTGATAGTTTTTCAATTCAAATTAAAATGGGGCAAAGATAAAAGGAGCCACGTCAGTCAGGTTTATCTATCACTTGCCTCACTCTTCCATAAGTCAAAGTTCAAGTTGAAGATACCGGTTTATTTCGGGTAAGTCCAGCTTACTTTCATTGAATTTCATTGTGCGCAATTAAGCCATATTCTGCCCAGTAGATGCGTGATAAAGCTAGAGCCGCCAAGCCAGACCTAAGCCAGACCTGGCCCGTCTTTTTTGTATGCATCATTAAGTCACGCAAATTGCTCGTTTGAGCCCGGGCTAGGTCCGTCCTATCGACTTTGCCTTTCTGCGTGTAGCTTTGCCCAGACACGTTTTCGGTTCCACTTCGGATTCTACTACTGACACCCGGCACCAGGCAAGCGACAGTCGACGCTCGCTGCTGGCTGTGGGCCACCCACTTTTCTCTAAAAATTTCCCAAAATGTGTGAACCACGCTCCGTCAACTTCATCTGGGAGCAAGCTAGAGAAGAGCATCCAACGACGGAGATACGATCGAGCGATGTCTTATTATTGTGCAGTCTCAAGAAGTGGGTCGACTTCGATTGCGTTCACTTTTCCAAGTTACTTTTACTGTCAACCGACGGTGCAACCCAGGTGCCGCCTACCTCGTACCTATACAGCATGCTGCATGCGGCAGTTCACTGACTCAGAGAGAGAGAGAGAGAGAGTGAGAGCGAAGCGAGAGCAAAAGTTGCACTTGATTCTGTAATAAGAATTGCGATCGAGCAGCAATCGAGGCGGAGGCTGACTGGGCGATGGCCACTTGGAAGCATCTTGGGTAGCGGGCATAAGTTTGTGAAAGTTGTTGTCAAACGGCTGGCCACGACGGCCTGTCAAGGAGTAGCAGCATATCAGCCAGATGATGTGCCACAGACGTTGGGGAACCGGTACTGGATCGGCACTGGAACTGCTGGTGAGATTTGAGATTTCTCCCTCGCTGGCCAACTATTGATTTGATGGCTAATGTTGGTAATAATTCGCGGCAAACTGTAGCTCAATCTTTGCATGCTCACTTCTGTAGAGTGACTTATATAAGAACGCTTAAAATCAAGTATCAGCCATGGACGGTATCGCAAGGTAATGCAGCATGAAATTGAATTATTTTCACGACTGATTTTACAGCGGAAGCTGGCCGTGAGAGAGTAAATCGGATGATCCACAATGGAAAATACAATTAACATCAGGCTTTAATCAATTCAAAGGGCTGCCAACAAAGGGGGCCAGCAACGGAAATGTTTTGTATCTTGTGCCTGCACCGATTCCTCTGATTTTTATCTAACAGATTCGTGCACTTAACTACTGGTAAAGAAATTCAAGAGGATTACGAGTGCAGCCCATGATAATCAGTAGATTGACTGATAGTGGGAGTAAAGCCCAACGTGAGTACGGGCATCGGATGAGGGCCATGGGAGGAGCTCGATTGAACTCGCGGGTTTCCCTAGTGGACATTGACCAACTTGTGGTGCTTGTCATGGCCAGCCGATCAGTCCAAGCCAAACCATCGCCTCTAACTGAAATCCCTCGTCATCCGCAACTCACTTGGGAGCAAAGTCTCATTGGCTTGTACTTCTACTGGCACTAATAATTACTCTACTCAATATTTGTGTTAAAATTTTATGATTATTGCCACATTTTTCCATTGAAAGAGAAATCGCCAATCGGCAGGATTGACAGATGTCGCTGTGGGGGAAACTTCCAGTAAAAGCATTTTCAGCTGCAGTTGCCTCAGAGCTGCGAGCCACTGAGATGTCGTGGTCTTAGTCACTAACTAAGTCAAGTTGGCAAAAAGTGCGCAGGCGCTCGTAGCTCGCAAACACTCGAAATGAAAACAGTAAAATCAAATTGGAGACATTCGCACAGGCACATAAGTGTGGTCGGAGCAGCCAACAAGACACAAGCGGGGAACCGACCATTGGATGCGTTTAGTAAATCAAAGAGTTAATTACTGGATTTGGTAAGCAGTTTCCCAATGCACAGTAGACCGCACAGCAGACCCACAAAAAGTGTCTTGTCTGCTTTTCCTAGACATACTATTTTTCTATCCATTTTACAATTTCTCGCAAATATTTGCACACCTGTCGTGGGGCTCTTTCCCAGTAGTGGCTGCGTTGGCGAAAAGTGAAATGCGTTTAGAAAGGAAAGGCAGCTCAGGGGATCTACCAGATCTCTACAGGTATATAGATACTTATCTGTCGGACCATTACTGGCAACCTTGACTTATTAACACCTTATTTAAGGTACTTTGCTCGTTCGGATTACTGAAGCTAAGTACACGTCTCCATAGAGATGTATTTTTATAGCCATGTCGCAAACTTAACGCCCTGTTAAGCCGCCTAAATGCAAATGCCACAGAAGTAGTAGTAGTTGTGGCATCCACAACAGACCTGGCGCAAATAAATGGGCCTGATCCCCGCCCCCCTCTTCTCTGAGCTTACACTTTTCCCCCAGTAGCCCGTTAATTGCTTTGCTTTGGTTAAGGCTTGTGGAGTGTCTTCCAATTGCGCTAGACGATCAACGCGATGTGAGCAAGGTGGCGCAATTTTCGGATTTTCCAGTCGTATGGCTCGTTGGAGTATGCAGACCTTTTGGCTCGAGGCTGAATCTTTCGGCCAGTGACTGGCAATGAGACTCAATCAGTGGCCTCCAATCTCGGATCTCGGTCCATTCTTTACCGGCATATGGGAGTCAACGCTCGCCAGCCTTTGTCTGGCACTCCGTGCAGAGCGGGCCAACATTTTTCACCGTTTTCAGGCAGTGAAATTAAGCCTCCTCTAACAGGGGTAATTAAGACTAATTGGCTGAAAGTACAGCCCACCAAAGCCAAGCAAAGGCCTTTCTCACAGTTGCATCATTCACATATGCGCATGTATATACATAATCCACTGGATGGACTGGAAATTCTCGAATATATTGAAGTCGAACCATCTGGAAATCAACTTGGACCCAGAACGGATAGAAAGCTCTTTCCACCACTTGCTGCTGATTGAACAATCTCTGCCAAAACCGCACACACTAACCCAAATTCCTCGACTCAAAGACGAAGCTGAATCCAAAGATGAGCTGGAGGAGATTGGCGAGTGCATGACCCCCCGCAGAGTCCCCCAATATTGTAATTAAAGTAACAATCGGTAAATGGCAGCGCAGCTGCTGCAACGGCTTGCACTTTCCGCCCGAAGCGCGGAATGGGAAAACTCGTCGAAAAACCAACAAATAACGGCCATTAGTATTAGTTGTCTCGATTTGGGCGCGCACCATTCGAATTGGCCAAAAGGGGGAAAGAAGACAACAGCAGCTGCTTCTGCTGCCAATCTCAACGCTTGCGGCTGCACAACTGCTTCTCTCTGGATTGGAGCCGAGCTTGTCATGCGCGCCTGCGCTGCTGCTCTCTTTTATCTGCTTGACGTGTTGCTGCTTCTTTGGTCATGACATTCGCGTTCAGTATTTCGCCTCGATCGGTTGTGCTTCGCTCCACGCGCATAGTGAGAGATTTTTTCGGCTGTATTTGTTGGCGTTGTGCTCTTTCTTTAAGGCGCGTGCTGTAGAGCCAGCGAAACGGTTTACCGCGCTTTGTGAATGTAAGAGTGGGACAACTTCGGCGGGCCCCCGAAGAATTTACCGTGGTATTTGCCATACTAATGTTGGAAAACTTAATGAAGTGAAAAAATTTGTGTTGTCAATGCTGTAGCTGTTGTCGTTGCCGAGTGGAAACAGACAGCAGGAGCACAAAGGCGCCGTCAAAGCTTTGATTTGTGGTTGCACTCTACGAGTACAAGCTGACTTTGACCCTTTCGGCTCCAAAGTGAAAATTGCACAGCAACCGCAGCAACCGAGGAAAGCAGCAGCTGTGACGCTGACTGGTGTCAAAAGAGAAGACCCGGCTAACCTCCTGGGGATCGCGGCTCGGATTAGTGGCACACTTACCCACAATCACCGCAGTACAAATACATGTAAGTGGCACGAAAACATTACGTTTGGATTGGAGAAGAACACAATCTATCTGGAACACTTCATTTTACCTTTTATGCTTATTTTCACCTGATAACAAGAATGACAATCGGTTAGATTTGAATATTCCAAGAAGAAAGATAATTAAGGGCTCCAAAATGATTCACGTATACCAATATGTACACCCAATATGTACATTAGCTAAGGATTCTTCGAAGCATTTCGCTTCCTATTTTTTTATGGATTTTATGGATAAGTTACAAGAATTTTCCATTAGTAAGACTCTTTCATTCCATAATAAAAATATTATAATATATTTACATACATACCATGTGGCTGTGCCTGGGTACGAGTCGGAACTTAAGCATAATTAAATAGACACTTTTCTTAGTCTCGCATTATATCTGCTTAGTCGGGGTTTGGGCTTGCATTAATTTATGCAGATTAAGTTGCTTGCTGGCCACACGAATCTTTCCCAGGCGACAGGCGACTCCAATTAGCGGCGCAACTTGCGCTGACCATAAAAAAGATGTATTCCCTTCTTGGCCAGCTCTGTTTCTATTCTAATTGAATGAATGATATTAACCCAAATTCGGCTTTGTCTTGTTCCCATCAGAATGAAGGTGCTGGCCGCAAGAAACAAAAAACAAAAAAGTTAATATGAATAAGATTGTTTTGTGCGCTGTTAAACTTTGATTGGGCTGAGGCAAGTCCAAGTCGAAGTCCAAGCTCAAGCCCAAGCCCAAGCTCCAACTTTGACCTGGAATCTTGGGTAAGTAGGTGAGCCGCTGCTTGGGGCTGGGCCTAGTGCGAAGCAACACCTCCCGGGGCCTGTGTATGAGGCTCTAGACCATTTATGCTTTATGATAGAATCAATCAATAGAGCGTGGATATGCTAATTTCTCCATCGAAACATTGGAAATAAAAGAGGGCCATTCTTCCCCTCGTATATATTGTATTGGAACTGTTAGACGGTTTCCAAAATCCGAAGCCCTACAACAACGAAGTTGTACGCACAATTTGTGCGTTTGTCTTACGACAATGAATCTGTGCCGCATAGTCTCAGCTTGGTTTTGGGGTCATTTCGGTTCTAGAGTTGATTAGAGCGCTCTTTTTGATTAACGACTCTGCAGAGAATCACTTGCCTTACTTTTGCCCCCCTTTTTTTTGGCAGTTCTCGCCGCGAGAGAGCTAATCGCAACAGGTGTCTGGACTAGGAGAAGACAAGACACTGTGGCCCATCATGCCACGGATGGCAGACAGCTAACTAATCGTAATTAATCTGAATGGCAGCCGCACGGCAGCTCCATATCCATCCAGGCCTCGTTATGGATACCATTATGACAACCACAGAAATCAGGGGAACTCACAAAAAGCTAAAACGAATAAGAGAATCTCTCGACTGCATGCAAGGCACCCAGTCGGGGCACTTAGAAGTTTGTTAACCTGCGAAACTACAACTATCAAAGACCAGCCAAAACACCCACATTCACAGCCACTTTATAAAAAATTCTTGTAATAACAATAATAAAGAATGAGAGAAAGAAGTTATGTTTGTCTCTGGCCGTCAAAAAATCATTTCACATATCCACAATTATATGTTTTCGCTGCTGTTTGTTGGCAGGGTTCATTAAACCATTGTGGACTGAGACACAGAGTGTAACTAAAAGCCGCAGCTAAAGATACGTAGATGTAGGTACAGATACACTTTAGTGCTGTTGTGGTTCATACACACCAACACACAGCACAAACACATATGGAGCTTCCGTTCTTAGCTCTTTCATTTGTCACCAGCTGTCTCCGGTTTGTGCAAGCTTACATAACCGACTCTACACTATTCTTCCCCCACTGTTCCTCTCCCCCACACTCTCTCAGTTAAGCCAGCGAAGCGCATCCCGGGTGTCATGGCCACGTTTCTATGGCTTTCCCAGCCGCCATGGCATCTTTCAATTTGTCGCCCGTGTAGTCATAATCGTCTTGTAATCTCGTAGCCCTTCTTCATGTTTTTCTTTCTAGCAGTAACCGCAACCCAGAGGTCTGTTTGTTTGCTGCTGTTACCTGCACTTTGTGCCGGTCATATCTCGGTTCCATCCGTCCCCGGGCATGATCTCAGCGATATCTCGCAGCTTGCGTATATCTCCCAGACTGCACACTTTGAATGCTGTGGGAAAAATTGCCAACTGATCTGATCTGATCCTTCCCGCTTTTTTAGCCACACTTATCCATTAACAGCTATCGGCTACCCACTGGTCGATCTTTTTCCCACGCAATAGGCCTGCAGCTGGGACCACGCCCATTGAAAGACCCAAGTCGAACCTTGGAACATTCTTTCCGAGGCTGGCACACCTCTGCTCCTATAACGGAAAGTATTGCCAAAGCGCACTTGGAACAAAGCCGAAACAAGGGTTCCTCCGCTCTCCACCGGTCTGTCCCAGACTGGCCTTCAATAAAGGCGTCTAACTGTCCGTTAAGCCGGTAATGCACGTTGTCTGAACTCTTTGGGTGGGTCACTGTCACCTCCACTGCCCAGCCACTTTTTACTTACTCACTCACTTGCTTTTGTGGTTGGCTGCTTTCCAGGGAGTTGGTGGTAAGGTATAAAATTTTCAGTTCTTGAGAAGCCAAACATTTTCTCTGCTGCCGTCGGTTCGGCTCCACCGCTCTAGCGGTCCGGTGTGTCCGATTCCCCATGTAAACGGCTGTACCCAAATGCAGTGGAGTGGGGTGGATAGAGTGAAAAGAAGAGGAGGCAATAGCAGTAAAAGTAAACATGCAGTTGCCCAAAGTATGTTTCAACGTACAAACTTGAAATTTTTTTAGTTTCACCTGATATAATTTCAACATGATTTAGTTTGGATTCATTGTCTGGTATCGTCTGCCAAAGGGCACTATGAAAGGTATTTTCCTAAGAGATTCCTCGAATACGCCGCGTTGCCTTAAGGAAAGTGGCCTTCCCTGGGACCTGTCAGTGTTTTCCTAGTTGTCATATTTGAAATGGAAACTCCCACATAGCTGTCAGCTCTTTGGGATTGTGCTGCTTCCTCGACAATTGCCAAGACTCGGGAGTTGTTTTTCTTGAACGTGGTTATGCGTGGCGTCTTAACTTATGATAAATTATGTGCCCTGCCTGATCCCCAGTCCAGTTCAGCGGAGAAAGTGCCAGTTGTTTTTGCGCGAATTCTTGCCGCAGAGGTTTTCCTATTCGTTAATAAATAATTGCGGCATTGTGCCTTGCTTTTCAGCGAGACATACACACGAAGACTTACACCGAACACCAACAAACGGAGCCCGGAGTTGTTCAACTGCCTTTGCCCATGGATCCGACTCCCAACATGCTGTAAGCAGTCCCACCGCTCTCGCATCGCTTCTGTATCTGCATCTGCATCTCAGGCTTTGCCTTCGCATCGGCATCTGCATCTGCATCTGTACAAACCACATTCCATTAACCCATAAGCCTCGATCACAGAGAGAGTAACTGACAGTACGCACCCTACTACGGACAGGAAACAGCTCCTGCTAAAGAACCACCAGGAAGCTGTCCTGCAGTCGCACCTGCCTCTCAAGTCTCCGGCCTTGTCTCTCTCTGCCGGTCCAATGGCAGACAGCAGGGAACGCATTCGTGGCCCCTCGCGGGATGGACGCGAGTTCCTCACTAGCCCGAGGCAGGTTCTACGCCGCCTGATGCTTCTTTCCGAGGGAAGACAGTACCGCGAAGCCGCAGGAGTCGTCGGAAGGTTGGGTCCCTCTGTCCTACGCTCGGTAATTGCCGAGCTGCCGCTCGACCTGCTGCTGGAGCATCTGCCACATAGTGCCTACTTGCTGGAGTCCTTCTTCACAAGGTAAATAAGATGCTAACCAAAGATGTGAGATTTTAATCGCCTCCCCCATCACAGGATGACCACCCTAAACACAACTCCCAAGCCGGATGTTCCTAGCGAGACCGTGGCTTGGCAGCTGGTCCGGCTCTTTGCAAATCCCCACGAGTCCGGACTGCGACAGAGATGCACCAAGCTGCTCCAGGCTCTGGCGCAATACGAGCCCAATCTCCAACAAAGCTTGCACGAGCGGCGCCGCAACTTCGACAACGCTGTGCAGGGATTGGGGGTGCACGGGCTGACCACGGATGCCTCGGGGCAGCTCATCTCGCTGCACGTGGCTTTGAAGACAGAGCTGCAGCGACACGTGGACACCTATAAGATGGCTATACACAAGCTGGAGGAACTGAGCATGGTGACGATCAACCAGGATCCGGCCCATTCCTCCCACCAGCGCCTCCTGGCCATCAACTACGGAGACATCCAGCAGCGGCTGATAGACAACAAAACGCTGCTGACCATGTTGGACAAACCCACGCTAAAGCAACTCCAAACCCTCGTCGAGAATCTCAGCACCCGCGTAGAGAACGACAAGGAAGTCCTCTCCTGCGTGGGACAGGTGAAGCGCCTAGACGCGCAGGCCCACGTGGAGAAGCGCCCAGCCGCCGGTCTCCTGATGAACTTCTCGCGCGGATGTGAGGTCGTCCTGCACATGATGGGGCCGGAGAGCGTTCCACCAAGTCCCCTGGCCATAGCAAAGGTCCCCGTGACTGCCGGTGGGAGCAGCTGTAGCGATGGCTACCACTCGGACGACTCCGCCAGCGATGACGGCAGGTACTCTTACTGTGTTCTAATACTTGACCTGCTTCGATGGCGTCTACACCCACATCGAAGTCAAATACAAACTCTCTCTTATTGACGTGTGGGGCTCTGCCCACGATTTTATTTGCTCCACAGTGAAATGGTGTCGCTCTATCGAAATCAGTACATAGAGAACCGAGCAGATGCCCTAGAGGCGTTGGACAGTCTTCCCCAGCTAAAGCACGCGCACAGTCTAAAGGGAAAGATACTCTTCTCCATGATCGTGGTAAGTAGCGGCAAGGTCTCCTTTCCCTCACTGGAAAAGTTTAAAATTCCGGTTTTTGGTTGACGGTGCACATGTCTGTACCGTTATGATATGGTATTGATGGTAGAAGTGGCCGAAATAATATTTTGAGATAAAGCCGATCGGGGCATATCATTGGAAATTAAACTGCCAATTCAATGTCAGTAAAACTTTCAATTGCCAGTGACACAAAGAGAAATTCCGCATGTCGCCTGTTGCCTAAGCGTTATTATATTATCTTCTTTATTATCGTAGATCTTATCTCTCTTGTTAGGAGTTGGCATAGGTCGTAGTAATGATTGATGGAAGATGGCTGTGGGTGTTAGAAAAAAAACAACTTTATTCTCGGAGTTCCATCACCAAATTAGCAATTCAAACTTTCAATACAGTATTCATATGAGTTACATTGGAGGTCAGATACATTTAAATTAATTACAACTCATTCCATTGGCAAGAAGTACAGTAATTCTAAAACTGCTGCCACAGCGACTGCATTAACGTTAAATTTATACTTGCCAATCCTTGTTTAGAGATAGAGGCTCACGGCCATTAGATGCAGGTCCTATCAGGTAGCAAATTGGTATTGCAAAATATCAATTTATCCAAATCGATCTTGCGATGGTGATGTTCATTGCACTTTACAGAAGAAAACGAGCTCAGGGAAAGTGACGCTGCAGGCGTCGGCCACGCACAGATCGAGAAACTATTTCGGCGAAGCAGATCTGAACTCCTGGTAAGACCTGTTTTCGTTGAATGACTTTCGATTGGAGATGAATGACACCGCACCTTACTGGATCAGGATCAGTGGGCAGAGCACCTCTAATGACTGAAAATCTTCTCGTTGAACAGCTTTCTTTCCGCCTTTGCCACGCGATGCGGGAGCGTAAAGTGATGGAGGTGCGCCGGGTCCTTAACTGCGCACTAGACAGCAGCAGCGAATCGACCTTGGCCCTGGATCGGGCTGTGCGCCACCATCTGCACGAGACCACAGACAGTTTTCCCCTAGGCGAGATTGAGCGGTCCGTCTTCAACCAGGTTTTATCCACACTTCACGAGTACCCATGCCTGGAATCGTGTCCCCCACTCACTCATTATGTGAGCGCCTGTGTACGGCTGGCTTGGCGCATGATCAACCAGAAGGCTCCCTATTATCTGGACATGGACTTCAATCTGGGTAAGAACATTTTGTTTAATATTAATCATAATACGCTTAAAATTTTGTTTTAATCCACTTAGGCTTCCTCCGGCCCGAGAAGCACGAACGTCATCCGAAATCTGACCGACGCTCGGACCTTATTAAGGCCTTCCTTTGGCCGGCCCTGATGCAGAATAACCAGTGCGCCTTCAAGGCAGTAGTGGCCACCTGAGGTCCGGGACGGAACAAACCATACCCAACTTATCTTAAGATACTTTTACACAATTTGTACATATTTCAACTCTTACTTAAAATAGAGTAACTCTATCTAAGCATAGCTGATAGGCGTCAGACGAACGCACTGACTCTGGCTTTTATTGGTGCAGAGCAGTGGGTGCTCGGAATAGAAGTCGACGATCTCGCGGGGAGAGGCAAAGATCCGCTCGTGGAGCTTCTTCTGTCCTATGGCGAAGCGTTGCCTCCTGTCTATCTGTCGCACGAACAGATGGTAAAACTGGTCGCCGACGCAGATACTCACGATGTATTTAATACAGACGTCGGTGGTCTTGAAAGGTCGCACAAGGCAAGCACCGTCCTCCCTTCCGGCCAGCATTCGCTCAGCAATGGGACGGTCCACTGTGAAGTAGTAGGCCTCAGTCTCGATGTTGTGCTCCTCGATTTCCGAGTAGTTTGCCTCTGTATCATCTGCGGCTCAAGTAGAGAGTGATCAGTGATCATCCAGAGCACGTGAAATCCGAGAGAACTCACCCGCAGTGACATAATCGCGCTGGGGCTGCTGCTGTGGTTCGTCATCAGTATCGGAAACTTGTTTGCCGACATCGACATCGACGTCATCGTCGTCACTCGCCTGACGCTGGTATCCGGCGCAGCAGCGGCAGCAGTTCTGCTCTTCGATACTACCGAGGAAGCGGGCAAAAAGGTTGTGCAGAACCGTCCAGTAGACTCGGGCACACCAACAGCACATGGCGCCAAACAATCAAAGCCTCTGTCTCTGCCGATTGACAAAATCTGTCCCCAAGACCTTGAAAGCGGTTCCCTATTTACACCGACTCGAATCGCGGCCCTCGGCGCACATCTTTCGCGTTCGCGGCCCACTGAAGACTGAGACTAGACCCCCGAGCAGACAAACAACCAGAACCAGAACCAGAAACTGTCCCGAAGCACAGACCCGGACCAGGCGCTGCGTATTAATTAAAATGTGCTTAGTGCTCAGCTCTTGGGTACGAAATGCCCATATTTAAATAGCACATGTACATATGTGTATGTATAGATGGCAGGGAATGGATATGTTATAGATATGCAATACAAACGAACATGACAAGCCTGTGGAATGGGGTGGGTTTGGGAACAGTTGGGGCCGCAGAGAGTAATTAAATACGCGAAATCGTTGAAGAGTGCATCGCTCAGTTCCCACAAGCTGCGACAATTACTAAACGGTATCCACCCCATTCACTCTTCCACATTCGCTCTGTGCTCCTCCCATCTGGCTCTTACTGGCCGTAGGAAGGGGAGGAAGCTGCGATATCCGATTCCTATTGTTGGAGCCGAGTGGTCTACATGTGCCCGGGAAACATCCACATAGTAAACGAAAAGCTAGTTCATTGCCAGTTTAGTGAGGGATAATATAATATTTAAATATCCTATCTACAGACTATTGTTATTATACCCGATACTCATAATGAGTATAGGGGTATATTAGATTTGTGTTGTAAGTGGATGTGTGTAACGTCCAGAAGTCAGTGTTTCCGCCTAGTACTCGTAATGCTGCGATATTTGCCATGACTTTTATCTTTCTAACCATTATAATAATAATTAATGTAGAGGTCTGCATTAATAACCAAAAAACGGTAACCATGCCCATGGTTATGGGGTCGGAAACTTTTCATATTTCTATCTATCTATTTTCCTCACAAGTCTAATAAACCCCTCCTCTCGTTTGAGTAACGGGTATAAATATATTTCAAAACATAGTTAAATATATATTTTAGATATTCAGATTTCATTTCATTAGTATCAATTTTCAAATTTTAACAGAAATTTAGCTTTAAAATAGCCAAAACCTTCTATAAAATAGCTGATTTCGCCCTAGCCTTTCAATTTTGGTTGCCTTTCTGTGTGTAAGGAAAATAAAAAACAAAAAACAAGCAATGAACGAATACATAGATTACGCATGAAAAAAACGGATAATTCGAGTGCTTGATTCTATTCAGTCGCATTCATTTTGTTTTGCGCACTTATTCATTCTCACTCATACAACTGAATGCCGATAACTGTGAAGCCAACACATCCTCGTATCCTCCCATGGGCTTGTGTTTTGAATGGAGCCATGTAGATCAGATCCATAGTTTTAAGATCTTCAAGTTTAACTGCAAATCACGTATACGACATTTGAGCGGGAAATAGAGGGTTTTTTCGATTTTCCATTCTACATACTACATGTACATTCTACTGTCGTTTGAATGTCAATGTGTCTTATTCTTTTTACATATTCAAAATAAAATGGAAGGTTGGCAACGAAGCTTTTTGTGGTTTCATTAAAACTTTTTCCCAATGGTTGGCAATGTTGGCAATAGAACGATGTAGTCTCGACTAAATTTTCAAAAATGAAAACTAATTCATTTATTATGAGAATTCCGCCCAACTTAGTGCGGTCATGTCTATGGACACGATTCCGACGAAATTTCCGTCCAGAACCAAAAATGGACGTGCAAATGACCATTCAATGTGCGGCACGTGTTTATGGTTTTAGTGATGACAGTTGCAGCAGTGTCTAGCTCTCCCGCAAATCCGTTAAGACTGCTATACGCCGCACCGATTGCAATCAGCAAGCAGCAAAGCAATCACTGGGAGCCACTGTTTGAGGTTGTTTGCTCATTTAAAGCAGCGAGTGTTTACTTACCTATAATCAAACAGTGGATGTGGTGGCGGAGGAGGTGCCCGAGAGTGGCCAGCTCTGCAGGCGTATCACGTGCGCCAAATGTCAATAAAATGATATTTCCAGTATATGAAGGCATTAATAACATACAATACGATCGCTCACAGCAGAAACAGTAGCAACAACGACTGCCAATTAATATGCGGCCAACAATTTTTTGATGAACTGCTCGCAAGCAGTGGGGTATGTGAAGGGGAGGGAGCGCTGACAGAGATGGCAGCTCATAAAGCAACAAAATCGCACAAATTGATTTTGGCCAAATGATAATTGTGGGGGCTGCGTGCCCTTGGACACGTTTACGCCAACATCCGCATTGATGTTGAGTCAAGTCCCTTCCATTTTTTTCTCCTTGTTTCCAATGTCACTCTAGTTGGTGCCTCCACCCAATCCGATCCGATCCGATTCGATCAGCTTTTCGGCTCCTGTCGCCGGGGCAACCAGTGGGTCATCAATTTCAATGAGTCGATTGATTGAAAGTGCCGTCAATTCTTGCGGCCACTCAAATTCATTAAGCAGGCAAAGAACCACAGAACTGAGAGTAAATATTTATATGCTTATGTCCACGTCTCAATTATGTGTCCCTGAGGGTGTAAGAAAGATTTACATCGGCCCAAAATAGAAAACGGAAATCTCACCACGAATGCGACTGCCATAAACCATAAACCTCAACATATTTTATTTATTTCTCCCTTTTTTATGATTGTTTCCGCGTCGCCAATGACGCGAGCCTCAGTGGGTGGGCAGCCATAGTCCGAACTCACCTCACTCCCGCAAAATACACCACACACCCTTACTCACCGCCCGACATGCGTGTGGTGGAGGGTTGGCTACCCAGAGCCTCTGCATCCGAATCCATGCGAAACGTTCGCGCATTTTGCCGTCGAGCGTTGGCCAACGCGGAAGAATTTCGCATTTGAATTTTTCATTTGGAATTTAGGTTCGGATTTGAACACGAGTGCCATGAAATAATTAATAAGCAAATTCAGTGCGAATATCAATGAAATGCCAAACTAAAGCGCTTGGAAAAGTTTTCCATCCGAATTTTTATTGGCACCGTAGCCGACAAGTGTCAATTGAATTAGCGCCTTCGCGGACAAAAAAAAAGAGAGATTATCAAGGCGCAACAGGTTATTGGTGGCTGTTGGAAGCGGTTGGTGCTATCTGTGTTAGTGCTGTGCGATCAAGTCCCGATCCGGGTGCAGTCTTCCTATCGAGAGGCAGTAGTAACTAACAAACCCATCAAAGGGACTCCTCCAAAAGTGCCAAAGAGCAAGGAGCATAAAAGTGATACACACAGAAGAAGTCGATCAGCGATCGATTCCCGTGTTTCCAGGTAACTAGTTTGTCTCTCGCTTCTTCGGGTAAACAATTTGCGGCGGGCTTCTTTATGGCACTCTTTATTGCCGAGCATTTGTCCAAATAATATAAATGTGCTCGCAGTGGAAAAGTATACAACATATGCTAAGCCCCTAAGGGCCAAATAAAAATCAATAAGATTCGTACATATTCGGCCCAACTCACAGGCAAAATGAGGTTTACGCTCTACCCCGAACCGAACTAAAAATTAACCCAAGAACCAATATCACGCGGACAGAGTATATCCCTCACCTGTTGCTTGCACCGCATTTCCGAGCAAAGGGTAGATATCGCCAATGGCCAATGGTTCATCCATAGCTCCTCCGCATGCCCTCCAAATCCCATTGGCCGTGTCAGTGGCAGACCATTAAATCATCTCGAACAAACGAATTAGCGAAATGACTGCATCAATAAACAGAGTTCACCTGTTGCGCCATCCCGTCCCATACTAACCCAGCCCAGCCCCAAGTCAAAGCCAACTGCAGTTCGCATTCGATTAAGACGAATCTCGCATCTTTGTTCCTGCCCGCTGCCCGAATTATGGCAAATTTTCGGAATTGCTCTCGAACCGAAACGAGTCGAAACGAACCGAGCAAACCTAGTGAACATCAAAGCCCTCTATCTCGACAAACAGCCAGTGAGAAGCGGTCTATCTATGAGTATCTATCTATCTACATACACATATAGTATCTGAAACTACTACTTCGGGTATCTAGCAGATGCACGCGGCGCTGGTAACCGCTATTCCCATGCCAGTCCGTACAGTGTGGGAGGAGGGGGCGTGTCGGGGGCCAGACACCGGGTTGGAAGACCGCCTTCTGTTGATTGCGCCTTTGTGTACAAATTAATTAAATTAAAAGTTTCCGGTTAGGCCTCCAAACGCCAGTGCATTCGGTCAGTATTGCATTCAGTCAGTGAAAGACACAATGCACTTGCGGACGGGCCCGAGAATAATCAAAGATGACCGCGCCCTTTCGTTGAACTTTCACTCAGGGGACAGTACGAGTCTGGGGCTATATTTCAGCCACTTTTCAAATTCCAAAGGCTTAACGTTGGGTTCTCACGTATGGCCTTCCATACGAGTGGGCGAGTGTTCGCCCAGCCAGAGAAGGATTTATTAGGTCTCCACCTTCCCTTCTGGTACGACCTGGCACTACCAGATACATTTAGTCATGTGTGTCTATCCATCCCAATTGCTTCAATAAATATTCCGTAAGCAAAAGCCCGGTCAACATCATCACCATCGACAACGACGTCAGCACATGTCAAAATTCAGGTCCGAAACCGAGTCGATGCCGAGAGCCGCTTTTCATTTGGCTAGAGTTGGCCAAAGTCAACACAAGACACATCTGATTCCGATTCGATTATCCAAATTTCAACTAAGTCACGAAGCAGTAAACAGCCTGGGATTTTAGCAAGTCCGTAGTGGCGGGGGCACAGGCAAACATAAGGGGTCCGCGGCCTAAAATTAGCATTCAATTAGAAGATAATTGCAATGATAATTTCGCCCGCAAGCTCCACCTAACAATGTGCCAAAAAGTTGGCTCGAAAGTGTCGCCGATTTACTCGACCACGCCCTTACGGTCACACGGACCCTCATCCAACCCCCACTTTCAGAGCCCTGAGCGAGTCTCCATTAGAGCGACTCGTGTCCTTGTATGAGTGTTCAGTTAATGTGCAGTCGACCTTCACGCCAACTAAAGACCAATTGTCAATATTTTGACAGCACCCTCCACCTCCCGAGGTGGGGCATATTAAGAGGGGGGGTTTAAGGTGTGGGGCATGATGAATATGCTGGCGACATATTGCAAATCCCAGTGGATGAACTCGACCGACGTGCGGTGCAGAATTTGGTAGTGAGGGATAGTGTAGCTCACCTAGTGTTGACATCACTTAGCCATTTAATAGCGCTCTTTATGGGTATTTTTACAACCTGATGATAAAGACCCAAGTGCACTGAATAAAGGGAGCCACGCCGAAAGGACGTGTGCTTGAGTGAGCCAATTAAGCGCGGCTCTGTAACCGCCAGTCTGGATTGTTGCTTTTGATGTGGCTGTGCATGAAGGGTTGCTTTAATTCGCAAAAGCCGCGTCAATTACTATCGTCATTATATCCGAAGTGTTCCCCACCCACCTTGCTATGCAACTACATTTGTGCCGTCCAATACACAATACATATTCAAATTGCAATGGAATTACAACAAATTTATCAGAGGAAGAGCAAGAAACCAATTAACAACTTTTGGAGTATACCGCTTATGTCCTTTCATTCGTCAGAGCAAATAAACTTTCATATTGCAGTTGTCATTGCAGCCGAGGATTAGTTCCCTCAAATGATGCCACCACATGGGGCAGCACCCAACAAGGAGGGTCAGTGGCGCGGTGTTGGCACTCTGAGTGGATTACTTGAGCTGCTCTTCTTCTTTATCGCATGCACCGCACACAAGTCAGCACAAGACCAGCCACCCTAAGTATCGTCTGGCCATGCCGAATATAAGAAATTATTATATCTGAAAATTTTACATAATACAAAAATAGAACAAAGCGTCGAGGCATGATTCAGAGTCGGCCCCTCGCTGTTTGCACGTGACGAAGTCGGTGGAGGACGGAAGGGGAAATAAGATGGGGGCAAATCAATGTACTGTGCAAATCTTCGCAGCCATCAAGAGTCACCAGTGCTCGGAACAGCAGAAATTGGAAATCAGGGAATGCGATGCACATGTTCGTCGTGGTTGCTACTCTGGGTCCGACTCTATGTGCAGGTTCGGATTCGGGTTCAGTCAGCTGGTCAGTTAAGACATTTGTCTGCCTGAATAATTAACAAGTTGGGGCGCTTGCCCTGAATTAATTATGCTCAAATTGCTGGGAAACATTTGGACGCCTCCACCGGCAGATATGGAAGTAAGCAAAACAGTCATCGGTATCGGGGCAACCGCTCAAAGTGATAATTCACCCTTTTGGCACCCCAAAGAATGGAATATTGTTTGTTGATGTATGTCATTAGTCCCTCGTATTCATAGAACATCTCTCGACCCATCTAATTGGTGACTCAACACTCAATTGGTTCCACCCGGTGAACCAGCCCTCGACAATCCAGCTGAGGCACCAAAATTTGCTCTCTCCATCCATCGATTGATATACAATCGACATGGCTGGGCGCCATGGCTTACCTGAGCTGGTGCACGTCGACACGCGACAGTCCTGTTCCCATCCAATTCACTTTAACGTCATGGCCCAAAAATGTGCGAATACGAATTGGATTTTAATAATTTTTATAACTGCGCATCCCAGAATATCGATGTGTGCTACTGCTGGCTGTGCTACTGCCATTTTGGGTCCGGTATAAATATCAGTTGAACAATTCTATGACTGACAAAGATCGTTTAAATGCAAATCCGCCAATCATTAAAACGATTTAAATGGCATTCGCACAGTGAAGGAAAGGGAACGAAATAGCGGGTGTGGGCTCAGCACGCTGCCTGCATTAATGTATGTGCAACTTTGTTGCGCTACCAACCCCGGCTGTGACTATGCGAGTCACATCCGCCGGAAATGGGAAACTTCAGTCCAAAGCGGCTAAGACCAGGCAAAGACAACTTCCAGTGCTGCCGCTGTATCTGCCAAGCTATTAAGTTTCAACAAAGTGCGCCACTTGTTGCCCTGCTTTTTGTTTTAACTACGGCACCAGCACATAAGCAAAAGGATAATGGATGGCCCTCAATGGTCACGTCCACAAGGGCTATAATGAACATCTCCACACATCATTAACCGACTATTGCCGGCCTATGGCTCCATCCCCAACTCCCGGCTCCAGTTACAGGCAATTGATGGTGGGTAGAGAAACTGAAGGTCTGCTTTTGGGCATCATAATTAAATTTAACTGCCAGCAACGATGGAAACAACTTCTGAGTACTGACTTCAGCTTAACTTGCAAAGACCTTTCCAGTCAACCAACAAGTGGATGAAGGAGTGAAGTTGTGTTTAAACATCGTTCAAAGAGATTCTTTCAGAGCTGACCCTCGCTAGGTTAATGCGCCATAAACAGTGAAAACCTTCTTCACACTCGCTCACCCAGACATTCCTTATACTCTCCTGTTTGTCCTCTCACGACATTCCCAATGCAGAGCTGACAGGACATAAGCTCTCCAGTCGCACAGGGACTCATGTATTGGGCTCCTCGTAGCTGATGCGCAAAACTTTCGAAGTAGGGTGGGGACAGGGACCTGGAGGGAAATGGACAACAGGCCGGGGCCAGGAGCAGCAAGGCGGCAACTGTAACGAGCTGCGTGTCATTGCGCCAAAATCAACAGAAATGCAAACGATGTGTGCTGCCCTCCGTCGACGGAGATGTGGATGCTGCTCCCATTCCAGGTGATGGCAGATGGGTGAGTGTTGACAATGAAATACCAATCTGCCAAACTGCCAAACCATTGGACACATAGGGAAAGTCCAGGATGAGGCTGTTGTAGAACAAGCAAACATCAATAGAATCTTTATAGGATCTATAAATATTTGCGCTCTTCCTCTCCTGAGCCGTTTTTCGCCCTTAACCTTAACTTTAAAGAAGACTCAGGCAGATGCTTATGCAAAGCCTTGACTTCATCGCCTGCCATTTGTCCTTGGCAGCGGACGTCTTAAGCCGCCTTAAAACATTGGGCTCTAGGAGGGCTGGGAGGAGTCTGATGGATTTGGCCTCTGACTCTTTTTGACTCTTCATGCGTAAGGCGAATTCAATCACAGGACCTCCTAATGGCAGTAAAGAAAAACAATAATCAGCATCAAGGAAGAGGAGGCTGGGAAGTCTCGCTCCTTTATGGTTTCCACTGAATAGAAAATGAAATTAAGATGGCAGCTGGCATGGAGCAAGCGCTGCATCTGGGGAATTGGACCATGCAGGAAGGGAGTCCCGAAATATTGTTCCTACGTACGGTCAGCAGCAAGAAATGAAAGCAATAACGCCGTATATTGTCCAATTGTGGAACTGTCTGTCTTCCTTGATTGATTTGACTGTCCGCTCGCTGCTCAACCACCCTCCGATAGGGTATTGGGTACCACATATGAATGTGAATCAATGGGGAAGCAGCGTCGAACCCGAAAGACCATTGCTAGCAACGTTTTGTGCGTACGGAAAAAGCAGGTCCGAAGATAACAAACTCATAACATTTAATTACGTACAATTTACTCATATGTTAACACAACTGGCCGGCCGAAATAGTGGAGAGAAGATAGCAGGTTGAAAGGCTGATCTCGTATTTGGCAGGACAAAAGGTGAGAAGGCGAAGGGAATAGGCCCACCCTATCGCTATCACTATCACCCGTACTGTGACTGTTACTGTCACCCCGTCACCCTGTCACTGGGCAATGCGGTAGCCGCCGGACTTTACTCGTGTCTCTGTCATATAACTCTTAGGCCGATTGCTGACTGCCGATTGCCGAATTGAGAGCCATCCTTCCCACCTCCATGGCATAACTTAGCATTGTACATTGTATTGCTGGTGAGGTATTATTCACCCGGGACTTTTGCTGGGCGTATTTATCTACTGGCAGCAGGGACATAGCCAGACCCGCGGTTGACTTATCTATCAACATGCCAGCGCGTTGACATGGGAAGCTCGTCACATGTGCCCCGGAGACTATAGGGGTTTCCATAGAGCTGAGTCCGGAACTGGGCGAGTATTCATTCCTGCCAAGGGGATCCCGAGTACCCTGTAGGACTAGGCTAGTATGAATGTCCACTTCCCCTATTGAGTTGCAGTCCCTCGCACGTGACGGTAACATGCAATGCAAACGCAACTAGCAATTGCAGACCTGGATTGGGGATGTAATGCATCGGAATCCGATATTAGCAATGACAATTTGGAGATAACCACTCTGTGACGTGGGAAGATTTTAGCTATTTATGGTGCTGGTGGATTTTATACCACCCAACCTAGTTTCATTCATTGCCTACCAATATCTGACCACAATCAAAATAGGCTCTTGAAATAGAAATAGGGTAAAGTGGGGTACAAGGGTACAATAGGGTAAATTGAATGAACTATTCCAAGATAAATTTAATTTAACGATAAATTTAGACAGGAAGAAAAACCTCTATAATTAATTTGCCAGTTTAGCAAAGCAGGAAAAATTGGCGCATCATGTCCTCAGGCTGCTTGCGCGCTCCGTGGGGTTTCGCTGCAGTTCTCTCGTGGCTTTAATTAAACGTGTGAAGTGACGACGATGGCCACGCACAAAAAAACGCAACGAAGACAAATGGTCCAAAGGAAAATGGAAAATAAACTTAAAGCGCGCTTTCTTTCGACGCATAAGAAGAGATACATTTAAATCCGAAATTCTTAGACCTGGAGCAGCAGCTGCAGATGGAAAAATGCAGATGTTTACTGAAACTCCTATCAGCTATACAACTTTGTTGAGGGCCAGTGGCAGGCGCATGTATGGAATGTTGGCCGTGCTCTTGGTCTTTCATTTGTTATCACAGCCGTAAGCCGTATGTTATCACACTCCACCGTCTCCCTCCCAGATAATGTCGTGTAGTAGAAAAGCGTTTTATCTGCTGACAAGCAACGTGGAGAGGGAAGAGGTCCCGGACTTGGTGTGTCGATGCAACGAGCTGGAAACACTTTTTGGGTTATTCTCTTGCAGCAAGACCAAGAAAAGAGAACCAATTTGATGGCGACAGGGTAATAAACAGAAACTGATTTTGACAGTTTTTGCACTTGCAGCTAAAAGATTCGAAGGGGGATTAGGTACAGCGAGGCCTTGAATTTCGTGGCTCCAGCTCCAACCCTGGCATGCGCCTGACAAATGCGCAAAGTTTAAACAGTTGCAGGAGGCCCTAGATATGGAGCGTATGAGTAATGGCTGAAAGGAGCCATGCTGCCTTGAGCATGAGTACTGCGTCTTCTTGGCCACTGTAAGCCAATTTGGATTCCGCTAACCAGTCACGTACTAAGCACTAACAAGGCATTCCATAACCCATGGCCCAGGCAGTGATTCAAATTATGGCCATGTCAAAGCTCTGGCTTGTGATTCTGCTCGTCATTCACAGCTCCTCATAAGGCACACCTAATGAATTCAAACAATTTATATAGGTTGGAGGTGTCGGGTGCAGTGAACTGGGCCGCTCTTAGGCGGCGACACTTTGAGCGCTCCCTCACACAGCCCACGGCCACGGCGATCGCTAATTGTGCTTGCCAAATTAATTAAATCAGCACCCTATCGCAATTGCAGTACCATTTGTTGATTGAGTTTTTAACAGAAATGGAAATAGAAATGGAATGGAATGCAAATGCCGCCTGTGGCCTTTTGTCTGTTGCTGGATAGCTCCTGGTGCTCCTGGGGTCGTGCTGTCCTCCTGCTCCTGCTCGATTGAATTAATTAGGCAAAAGGCAATTAAGCGAATCGACTTGCTCCAAATGTCGACCCAGCTTAACACGCAAGCGAGCTCGGTCCACGGGGAGTTTCGTTGAGACAGAGCAGGAGGATAACAGCTATGGGGGAAAGCAACATAAATTCCATTGCCAATAAGTTGGGCAATAACTGAGTGTCGTCCATAAGGGCTGGCTGAAGAACACCGATAATTTGACAAGCCTTTCTACGAGGAAAGTCTCAGGTCAGAGCGGGTTAGTGTCTGGCCCTAAGTGCTCAGGCTTGATGAAGTGCCTACCCCACACTCTATGCTCTTCATTTTCCACTTGCTGCTTTTCACTTAGCGGCAACTGCCACGACTAAGTTGATGAATCGTAAGACCGCAAGGAGCAAAGCGAGCAGGTCGAAGGTGGGCCAATTAAATGGAAAACGTTTCCATGTACCGCAAATTGTTGTCATAGCTTGATGGATGCACTTTCACAGCCAAAACCCTCGACCAAATGATTGAGCAGTAAGCTCTTTTAAACTCAACTGCTCTTCCCCCAATGTAATTTTATCTGGCTTTAGTTCCTAGTAACTATAAAATAAGACCAATTCACACGCTTTTTGATCGATTTCCATGACTTCCCGCTGTAGAACAAATCCCAGTCCATGCTATTATCACCCCCCGCTGCTCCTTGGCTCTCTCCCGCTCGGGCTGCGCCTAACAGGCGAGATATCCTTGCGGATATACACGCTTGGATGCTCGGTTATTTATGGGGTGTCAATGACTGTGTGTGCCTTCTGGCCCAAGTTGCGTCCTCGCCACTCCCATCTCCACTCCAGTTCGATTGTCTAGCAATTGATTTTGTAGCTGTCCGGGACTGGGCCCCAATGTTTACTTTTACGGCTTTGTATTTGCTGCATACAAAGGAGATATCGAAAAAATACTCCGCATACTCGTAAGCAAGGGTAGTCTCTAATATGAAGATGAGTACATACATATGTATGTATGTGCAATATATACACTATTTTCTATCCCTAGAAGAACTGCGTAAATTTGAAACCTTGAGTGTTTTCAACATAAACCTGATTATTGATTGCCTTGAAAAACACAAAAGGCTGGAGTGAGTCAGAATTATGTTTTCAAGAGTATCTCACAGTCGGTGCATGGAAAATGGGATTTGATGCCATGTTTTCTAGTCACTCGCCGCTCGTCGTTATCGATATCGAGTTCCATTTAACGTATTTTTGGCAAATATTTATCAATTTATTACATTAAAAAATTACCACAATTAATTTTTCCCTTTTATGTGTATGAGTAACAAATGTCCCGAACAATGATTAAGTGTTTCCTCTCTTTGTACCCGGTACTCGGAGAATATAAGACCATGATAGAGTGGGCAAGCTTCTAAGGGATCCAGAGTCTAGTGGATTGACGAGAGGGTGATCGCTGGTTGGATCAGAGTTAAGAAGGTAGCGAAATAGAAGTACACGTCCGCTTAAGTTTTTTTCCACATAATTACACATAATTAAAATAAAAGGCAGAAAAATTAATTAAATAATGCGTTGAAATATGCATATGTGTATATAAATGTTTGTACATGTATGTATGCATAAAATAGCTAGAGCTTTCGAGAGACTAATTTATTACTTTCTTATCACGCACTCACACACAGACACATACACACAGTAGAACTTCTCCTCTAGACGCTTTTGTGATAGACGCTGTGATAAGAGTGCAGCGGCGTGGCTTAAAGCTCGGCTTGGAAAGTGAACTAAGTGACTGTTAAGTATATATTCGAGTATATAGGATAGATTTCCTATTACTTATCCCCACACTAGCTAAAGAGGTGCGTAAACTTTGCAATGTAATCCATGAGTATGTATTCAACTAGTTCTGATTTGAATTCTGATTGAGAAATTTCTGGCACATTCGCCGTAATAGGATAAATCTTAATTGGATAAGTTTATAATGATTGAAATAACAATAAATTACAAGAACTGCGTTTCATATCTTTATTTTTCCAGCTAATACACTTCCACACTCCCCTGTGACAGCTACAACAAGCAACAAAGCAGATAAAGAAAAGGAAACAAAATTAATAGAAAACATCGAGTAGCACTGAGGACGAGGCAGCCGCAAACGGGACACCGCAGCTGAGTAGAAGCAGAGCATGGACATGGCGTATACGCAATGCGCAGCATGTGTTATTGCTCTCGCTGCTCCAGCCATGACCATCTCGAGTCAATTACGAATTTTAAAATTTAACTGAAATTTACACGGTCCGTTACCTCCCACACGGTCAATTAGCCAACACTCCCTCCTATCGGCCTTCAAGGCTCGGACACAGAGCTTGAGAAAATGTCGGAGTTCCGATACCTATCGATCACGGATCTGTCCTTTAATCTGCCAATAGCTCCGCTCCATGCCGCCGCTAAGACAGAGGAGCCGGGTCTATCAGACAACCCCACCACCGAGCTAAACATTCCCTACACCGTCTTCGAGATCCTTGTGGCCATCGTGAGCATCATCGGCAATGTGCTGGTCATAATTGTGTTTCGCCGTGAACGGAAGCTGCGCCGCAGGACCAACTACTACATCGTCTCCCTGGCCATGGCTGACTTCCTGGTGGGCAGTCTGGGCGTGCCCTTTGCCATCCTAGCCTCCATAGGACTGCCACACAACCTGCACGCCTGCCTCTTCACCGTCTCCCTGCTCGTGGTGCTCTGCACCATTTCCATATTCTGCCTGGTGGCCGTCTCCGTGGATCGCTACTGGGCCATCCTCTATCCGATGGCATATTCGCGCAACGTGCGCACCCGGACGGCGATTTGTAAGTTCAAGAAAGAGGGCGATATTCTATCTGTTCTGTCCCCATTGTTGAAAGTAAAAGACTGCATCCCTGATGGGCCTTTGTTGCCTCGCTACTAATGATTTTGTCTGACTTTTCCTCTTACATTGTTCAGCCTGCCTGCTGTCGATGTTTGAGTTGCGGCTTGGCTAAGACAAAGACATGCTCATCCGGCCAACTATTAGAGTGCAGCAGATAGTACACAACTCTTTAACTGGTATTCCAAAGCCACGAAAGCCAATGTAGTGCTCTCCAGATATAGATGTTGATGCCGTTGCAATATCCCAATGGTAAATGCTTTCGCATTTACTTGCATTGGGGACCACACTCCGCCCGATGATGTTATGCTCTAATGTGTCCGCAACACTCAGCGACCGTCCAAGTTTTACTAGGGGAAACGGCATGTGCGTCATTTTCCCAGTTCAGACGAGTTCAGTTGGCTCTCTTTGTCAATTCCTATTGGCCACTATCCCACGGCCACTGTGACGTTGGAGGAGGTCCCTTGGCGGGCTTCGGTTTGTAACCCTTTGCTTATCATTCGCCCCTGCTGTCTGTTGCAGTCATCATCTCAATGTGCTGGGTGGCCGGCACGATTGTGGGCTTCCTGCCGCTCTTCGGCTGGCATGCGGATGTGGCCCATAACCAGGAGTGCCTATTTGTGGAGGTGATGGACTACGACTACCTTGTCTTCCTGTATTTTGCCACAATCATCACACCGGCGCTGCTCATGCTGGCCTTCTACACGCACATCTATCGCGTCATCATCAAACAAGTGAGTTCAACACCTGCCCACGCTGGTTGGCTGGATCCGAATTGGTCATGCTATATCATACTGCTCTCCACGTAGGTGCGCCAGATCGTGACTATGAATCCCGCCTCGGACCTAAGCCGGCGCTCCTCTACAGCTCCCATGCAGGTAATGCCTGGAAGGGGCGGTCATGCCGGCACAATGCTAAGGGTACTGGGAGCAGCCCGCAAGCGGGACGTAAAAGCCACGCAGAATCTTTCCATTATTGTGCTATTCTTTATGATCTGCTGGATACCACTGTACACGATCAACTGCATCAAGGCCTTCTGCCCTGACTGTTATGTCCACCCCAAGCTGACGCTCTTTTGCATCATTCTCTCACACTTGAATTCGGCCGTAAACCCTGTGCTCTACGCCTACCACCTCAAGGACTTTCGGGCAGCACTCAAGAACCTGCTGCTCAAGATGATGGGCGTGGACATCGACCAGCAGGCGGAAGCCACCCACAGATTTTCCTTGGCCAGCCAGCACCGCCTCCAGTCGATGGACTCAAACATGCGCTCCACGCAGCCGCGCCTCTATGTGGGTGAGTGTGAGTGCGCGTCGTCTCCCGGCCAAATCGGCCACTTAGTCCAAAGATCCAGCTAATGACTCATTTTCCCTGCAGACTCACCAATCTGGCTGCGGCAGCAGCAGGAGGCCCTCAAGAACTCCCAGCTGCTTCCCAAGTGCGGCGTAGTATCACCATGCTTCAACAACATCAACCAGACGGTAGCCGCCGTCGCCTCCGTTACTACGGAGATGGAGCGCGAGATGTGGAACATCATGGAGGCCTCCAGCGGAGCAGAGCTGGGCGAGATAAGCTACGAGTTCCCGATCCCTGCGGGACTGAGTCCCAAGCGGGAGAGCGATCACGACAGCAGTATCTCTATCCCCCCGCGTACTTCACCTGATAAGCCTGCCAGTCTTCAGCCCGCTACACATGGGATGCATCAGCGCTGTGACAGCGTCTACTCATATGACAACCACAACTACTCCTCCAGCCAGGATGAAGATGACAAAGGCCTGGTCGATGAGGACGGTGACGACATAGATTTCGAGGATGTCTTTGATCCAGGTACTCCCAACCAGACTGGCGTGGATCCCGCTGAGCTCCGCCGATCACTGGCCATCGTCATGCGCGAGAAACTCCGATCCGACGATACGGACTACCAGAATCAGCCCAGCAATATACACGAGCTGCCCTACGACCTGGACCTAGCCCTTCAGCAGGAGGGGGCCAAGGGCAGACCATGCTCCACCCAGACCTCGCCCACCAATGGCCCGCTTCCACCTCTGCTTCGGGCAAAACTCTTTGCCGGCAATTCCAACAGCCTCCCCGGGACGTCGCACAAGGAAGGCAACACCCCCACCCCCAGCGTCTACGTAATAGATAGCGAAGCTAGCCCGGGCTCAACAGGCCACAAGCCAAAGTACCGGAAGGGAACCGCCCTGACCAGGAACTCGCTCAAGAAAAGCCGCTCCTGTACCTGCAGCAACAACCCCAAAGGGCGTTCACAGGGCGATGGAAATGGAGAGGTAGCCCTTTCGCTCAACAACAACAATAATCTCAGCGATCCGCAAGAGTCGCCTTTAAACCACCACCAGGAGAGCTTCTTCAGCCCTCTGAGATCCGTAAGCAGCCTTATGCACCATTCCAACCTGTTTCACCTCTTCCAACCGCATGCCACAAGAACCACCTCAACTTCGACGAACTCACCGGGACCGTCAACGCCCACACCTGCACATCTCCTGGCCCGCGACGAGGCACCCTCAGCCTCCTCACCATCCCTGGCCACTGCTAGTGCGGAGAGCTGACCAGTGGACGAGGGCAATGGCTCCACCCGGAGCAGTCCCTAGGCAAATACTCGCAAGTCAAAGCTTCTATTTTAAGTACTTGATGGTTCTCATTAGTTCCCTTCCGCATTAGGAAGACCTTAGCGGAATTAGACTTTCGAGTTCAGTCGGATCCATCGATAGCGGCAGTTGAGTGTTTAGGCAGTTATGCGCATTTATTTTGAGTACGAATTAATGTATGGACTAGCTAATTCTGTAAATAATCTTTAATGTTGTTATAGTATAACGTATTTATGTGCAAAGTCGATGATATAAATTTGTGCAATTTTGCTGTTAGCCCCTGTGTGTATATGTGTACCGTGTATAGTATATGGTGTATCAACATATGTATGTATGTATATATGTATGTTTGTGTACACCTGAACGTCTGTGAAAACTATGTTATGAAAGCTATTCGAAATGAATTTCAACGTTGAAGTTAAATCAATCCTATACACAAAATAAAATGCTTAAAACAGAATTTCAATAGATTTTGTTAGTATCGTATGTATAGACCTTTGGCTCGAACAAAATCGATATTAAAATTCATAGGCCTCCTAGAAAGAGTATATTTATTTCATGTACAAAAGCTTAAGCAACAGCTGTTCTGCTGTTTCGAAAGCTTTGGGCCTCGATTCGGGTCTTGGCTGAAGCTAAAAATAAGCAAGTCTATCGATAACTGCAGGTTTGAATTTTTCAAGCAAGCTGTTCCCAAGTGTACATTTCATTTATTGAACTAATCAATTGCGTCTACGTTAACTTTATTTTCGAGACAAAATGATTCAAATTGTTCGCGCGACCCGTGGAAGAGGAAGAAGCGTCTGGCACACGCATCAGAGTGGCCCGCTGTCCCGCGCAATCATGGACAACAACCCGAGCGCTGACATATCGGTGGACTTGCGCCTAATCGTTTCCCCGAAAGCTCACAAGCTAACAGCTGTTTTCCCAAAGCTTTCAAAGCGCCCGTGGGAGACGTATGAAGGTCAGAAGAAGGTTAGCAAACTTCGAAGCGAAATTATAAGTAAAAGAAAAAGTTGACGGCGAATTTCTAATCATTTCATTTCTTTCAACACTGCCCGTATCAAAATTACCGTTTTCAACATCTAACTAACTTAACTCTTGCATTCTCGCGGACCCTTGCGGCTTTCACACTCGCCCGGCGTGCAGCACTACGCAAACTTCAGCACAGACAGCAAAATGAGCGCCCGAAAATTCTGCGTGGGAGGCAACTGGAAGATGAACGGCGACCAGAAGTCCATTGCGGAGATCTGCAAGACTCTTAGCGGTGCCGCTTTGGACCCCAACACTGAGGTGGTCATCGGCTGCCCGGCCATCTACCTGATGTACGCCCGCAACCTGCTACCCTGTACCGTGGGCGTAGCGGGCCAAAACGCATACAAGGTGGCCAAAGGAGCCTTCACGGGGGAGATCTCTCCCTCCATGCTCAAGGATATCGGGGCGGACTGGGTCATCCTGGGCCACTCTGAGCGTCGCGCCATCTTCAACGAGTCCGACGAGCTGATCGCCGAAAAAGCAGAGCATGCTCTGGCCGAAGGTCTGAAGGTAATCGCCTGCATCGGTGAGACACTGGATGAGCGCGAGGCTGGTAAGACAAACGAAGTCGTCGCCCGTCAGATGTGCGCCTATGCCAAGAAGGTGCGCGACTGGACCAACGTGGTTGTCGCCTACGAGCCTGTGTGGGCCATCGGCACTGGCAAGACTGCCACCCCCGAACAGGTGAGTAATGGCGGAACCCTGCATCCATTCTGCTTTCTCACCCACAAAACTTTTAACTTCAGGCTCAGGAGGTGCACGCCTTCCTGCGCCAGTGGCTGACCGACAACATTTCCAAGGAGGTTTCCGCCGCGTTGCGCATCCAGTACGGTGGCTCTGTGACAGCAGCCAACGCCAAGGAGCTGGCGAAGAAGCCAGACATCGACGGCTTCTTAGTGGGCGGTGCTTCCCTGAAGCCCGAATTTGTTGACATCATCAACGCCAGACAATAAGACGCATCCTACCAATCCAATGCAGCAAAGAAACTGCCCAAAGGGAGCAGAGCGGGGGAGCCACACCCTCCCACTTGCATTATGCATTACGCACACCTTGTTGTCATTACCGGAAGTCCGGCATATAGTGTCGGAAAGTAGACATGGAATATAGTCAAAAATTCTCTGTTCCCTTGCGAGTAAACCTATGCACTGTTGTTCATCGTATATCAAATGTTAAATTATTTGGGCTATAATTATATTTACGCTACTCACACATACGCTCATTTTCCAAACAACTCTTGACTATGCATGTTATTAATGGAATATGAAATAGCTGGGGTCTTGCTGGTCCAACGAAAGGTGCACCACGAACGCGATAACTGATTATGTAGTTTCTGATAAGAGTTAAAATGCTTAAACTAAGCAACGCTCATTTTCGAAACTCCGTTCCAGATGACCTAGTTTTAGAGAGATATTGAAACCTAGTGACCTGTGTCATATGTTATATCCTCGTATGTTCGGACATTGACAGTTCCTGGGAATTTATTGTCTCTCAATCTTTTCTACACACGTTTTTTATGTACTGACCGAGGAGCTTTATAGTTTTAAATTTTAGCAAAGTTTTACCAAATCCGCAGACAGTAAACACAATTCCAAACTCAATTTGTATATAAGTTTTACGCCTGCTCACCATGGAGCCCACACAGCAAACCTATAACTTCGACGTTCTACTGGTCAAGTCTAAATTGTGTGAACCCGGTAGGAGTAGGGACTACAGTTACTCCATTCGGCTGTTCCAGAAATTTGAAGAGCTTCCCGAGGATCGTATGTTCGTGGAGGATTTCCCAATGGATCCTCTGGGTCAGTTTGTGGCCAGTCCCTGCGAGCTCATCGGCATTTTGACCTCGAAGGGGGTTTGCGTGACGGTTAGCAAAAGCGGGGATCTCCTCGGGGCCGGTAGCGCCCTGTTGACCCCGCTCTTGCTCCGCCAGCTTACCGATCCCACCTTTCTGGTCACCGAAACCATCCACCTAGATCTGTCAAAGGATAGGAAGGTCATTGAATCAGTCGAGATTATCATCAAGTTTAGCTCACTTCAACCGGAACTTGAGTGAGTATTAACCGAGTATTCGTGCATCCTATCAAGAATACTAAGTATGTTTTTTTGCCTATCTCAGCCCCGGACTTGTGCCCCTCGGTTGCTACGATGTTTGTCGGCCCGTTGATAAGTCCATCAACTATCGGGACGTAATCTTCACCCTAGGTCGCTCTGGTAAGTGTCCGGGCACATCGTGCATAACGGACCAGCGGCTGATGTCACATACCGGTGCCCCATTCCAGTGCGTTCACAACGACAGCTCGCGCGATGCCGGAGAGTGTGGTTGCACAGTAGCGGGTATTGAAATTCCCCCTGACCCAGCGGTGCACAGGGAAAAGGACCAAGGAATGCTGAAAGATCTGTTTAGGGAGCTAGGACTCGACAAGGCCCAGATTCCCGCTCCGCCTGGCAATTACGAGGAGTCCAGACGGTGGCACTGCCAGCGCTCATCACCGGTGAGCACGGACACAAACTCAAGTGACTGTCTTTATGACACTTGGTTGGAGGAAAAAAAGCAGAATTCGGGCAATGGACGGCTCTGCTTGTCCGCATCGCAGCAGGAACTGATCCGCAGGAAGTTACTGGGTTCCTGTGACACGAATGAGCCAGAACTAAAGCAGGAGAAGTACAAGCGCCCGAATATCTGCCGCCTTTGCCAATCGGACATTAGCTGGCTCCCAAAAGTCGCCGGCTGTCCCTACTGTGGTTACAGGGCTTTTGATACCATGGACTCCTGCGAGGAGCCCTACGACGTCTCGACCACTGCACAGCAGCTGCTCCGTGACTGCCTCCGCAAAGAACCCTGTATAGTTTTCTCCGAGGAAGATAGAAAATCTAATGCCAACTTACCTGACCCTAATCCCAACCTCCATGAAACCTGCGGATGCATGTCAGGACGGATCTGCACACGCTGTCGCATTCGCAAATTGTGCGATCAGTTCTTTACAGAGCAGGAAAATAGGCCCCAAAACGCCCGCGGAATTCAAAAAGACGGAAGTCAGCTAAAAAAGGGACAGTCACTAAGAAACATACCCTCGAGCACGTCGCAGCACCGCTCAAAGTTGATCACGATTTTCAGTGAGATGCGCAACATGTACGGTAAGAAGAAAAAAGAGCAGTCGGTGTCCGGGAAGAACTTACACGATGACCCCAATGCCGCGGCTCTTCGCGAAGAATGTGAGGCGGCATGCAACAGCACAAAGTTAGCTGGGGATCGACGCCGAGCTCGACCTTCGCTGGGAAAATCACACAAAGGTATCGAGAAGGATTCGAAGAGGAAGAGCAAGAGAAAGAATTGCCAGGCTCGACTCCTCCGTTCGAGATCTAAGCGGTGAGCTGTGTTCGCATAGGACATTCCCAGATAATACATACTTAGACAAACATTATCGGCTCCCCAGATACACGTACTTCGATATTCAGAAAAAAAAGGTGTGCCCCCACATTGGCCACAGAGGATGCATCAGTGACAGCAAGTACACCGGCTACCGCAAGGTTCCCTGCCACATGGGCTGGATGTGGACAAAGAGCGATATGGCGCGCTTCAAGACTTGGCGGCCGGGTGCAATTTCCAGGCCAATACGACAACTGATGGCTTACTTCCTCAAGGACTTCCCCGTGGATACCATATGCCTCTCGCGCTACCACTACCGGAACAAAAGACCCGATCCAGAGGATCCATTGCAGGAGGCACTGGTGCAACATCCTACGCTGCACATTCTTAAGAAACGGGACGAATATATCATCACACTGCGTCCCCTGAAGGACCCACACTCGCTAGCGCTGTGCGCGAATCCCTATGCGGATATGAAGCCAGTGGTCTTTCGCATCACAAAGGATCCCAGTGCGGCCAGGCTGCGTGAGATGAAAATGCTCCTTAAAGAGAAGGGATTCCCTCCATGCAAGTGCAACAGGCCAGTAACTAGCTGCTATTGTCGCAGTCACATTGACAAAAAGCGCCTCGAGTACGAGGTGGAAAGCATGCTTAAGCAGCGGGGATGGCCGGAGAAGATAAAAACATTTTTCTACTCCCCAATTACGGGTGATGAGAGCGACAGCGAGGAAGAGTACGAATTCGGAGTCACTCCGCCTGCTGGGGTCATCAAGCCAGAACGACTGAAGAAGTCGCACGTGAAGCACACTGAAACGCAGTACAACGAAAACGACTGGGCCATGCCCAGTATGTTCCCCCATCCTCCGAATCCCTACGTCCAATACGGCGCCTGCGTGCTCGGTGAGCGAAAGAAACGCTTCGACTGGATATACGGCAAGGGTAACGTACACCAGGAGCCCAAAAAGCCTATTATGCGCAATAAGTCCAAGACAAAGAAAAAGAAGACACAGCCGGGACGCCAGGCAGGGGGATTTGATGACCCGAATCTATTCCTGGCCCAATCTTCTACATCAAAAAAAAACTGGCACAAGTCCAACTCTCTCGACATGTCTTCCTTTACAAATGTATCCATGCAAATGCATTGGCATTGACCCGATCCTAGAATATTCCGACACTCCAGATACTCATAGGAGCTCTGAACAATAAAGCTCGGAAAACTAGGCATTTAACTTATACCCTTATTTGGTAATCCATTAGACTCGACTTGAACTAACTGGACCACATACAAAAACAACATGTAAAAAAGTTCTGAGAAAAAAAATCTGTGTAAAAAGAGTGCCCTGAGATTTTCTTTCAGCAAACACTGTTTTTTTTAGTAGGACTCGTAGGACTAGGAGCTCATTCTCTATTGATAGTTCAGGGCGTTAACTTGAAAGTTTTCAGGCCCGTAAAAATTGTTACAATTTATGTGAATTTTTCGTAGCGTTGCTCGCGTGCTTTAAATTATTTGTGCAAGGAAATTTTTAGACTCGTGTTCCAAATTTGATTGAACAATGGCCACCGTCGAGAAGAAGGAGAATGAGCAGGAACCCAAGACGCAGGACAAGCCAGTGAAGCAGGATAGAAAGAGTTATGACCACCATCGCTGTTTGGTGACCACCAAGATGGACAGGGACAGGGCCGACTATATGAGATGCACCACCAGGCAGAACAACCGGGAGAAGGAAATGTTCCCGAAGGACACCGATGTCTGCTGCTCGACCTGTCCCCCCAAGGGACAGACTGAACCGATCTGTCCTGGGCCTGGTCAGAAAGGCAAGTCCAACAAGGACGCCATGCGGTGTTTCACGGTCAACATGGTCGTCCAGAAGCTGTACATGCCGGGCCGGGACTTCGAGTGCCAGGACAAACTGAGTATTAAGGTGGACATCTGCAAAGGGGTTGCTCCATGCCTTAAAACAGATCGCATCAACGCGCTATGTCTGCCCCCCGAGCCGCTAAAGACCTTCCCCATGGTGGGTGAGTGTCTGGCAAAGCGTCTGGCGGAGGGCATCTCCCTCGCAGTCGTCTATATGAAAAAGGAGATAGGTACGTACTAACAGCAACTACCTTCTAATAGAAATGTTCTAAAATCAACCTCAATCTCGTAAAGGTCGAGGCTGCTATGTGCTTCCCGAGTCAGTCATCTTGCGCATGTGCAACACTGTGCAGCAAGTGGTGCACACTGCCAACGTGGAGCTCACCTGCCGTGGGTGCACCGTTGGTATGGCCACCGTGAGAATCTCTATGCAGATGCGGTGCCAAGACATGAAAGAGTAAGTAGCACTACTGACGGAACCTGAAGCCACCTAAATGCGATAGCCCCTGAACTTCAATAGAGAAATAGACAGGACCGCCTCCGGTCTATATTCGGAGAGCGATGATCTCAAGGAATGCATCGAAAAGTTTGTGGACCAGCAGGACGTCTTTTTCATGGTGGGGGACAGCTCTCAAACATTTCCATCCTCCTCCACCGACCCATGTCTAGGCTTCAGGCCCGATGACATGGAGCAGTCCGACCACCGTTGCTCGGACCCCCGCAGCAGCCTTTCCAAGTTCCGGACCCTCAACATGCGCAACGTCAACGACGCCGGCATCCTAAACAAATTCTGTGGCCCCGAGGTGAGTATTCACCCTCTCAAATACCCTCACTTCACAACCGAAAGGCAAACTATTTCAGGGCCAGCCCATGAAGCTGGTGGACATGGCAGGACCCTACGCAGTCTATGGCTGCCCAGACGTGGACGACTCTTGCCTCACCATTCAACCTCCAAGAGGGCCCTCGGATCAGTTCTCGCCCGAACGACAGGCAGCGTACGGGGATGGCACCACCAACCGCCTGTGCCATCAAGTGTCGGTGCCGGACCTGAAGCAGACGCTTATCAGCTCGTGTCGCGTGTGCCAAGTCTGCGGGGAGGACGTATCTTGGCTGCCAAAGATCGGGGCCTGTCCATACTGCGGCTACAAGCCAGTGCCCATGTTCAAGGAGAAGCCATATGACGAGGAGGCAACAGCTGAGAAAATCCTGCTGACCCATTTAGAGCAGCCTGAAGATGCAGCCTGCTTTGCTCTTGGCTCTATGAGCGGCTGCTCTGGCAGAAGTGTCGCAGAAGATGGGCCCACGTCGGAGGCATTCGATGCCATAGTGCGGGACTACGAGCTGCTGAAGAAGAGTATTAAGAAGTCAGCTGGCGTTGATCTTTGTCCACATACCCGCAAACAGCCGCGTTTGTCGATAGCCAAGGAAGGCGAAGACAAGCGACCGCAACTGCATCTAGCCAGTGTATTTGCAGAGCTCAAGGAGCTGTTCAAAGATAAGTCCAACGAGAGGAGTCCGAAGATCGAGGAGATTTGCGAAGAGGCTTGCAACCTCTCCAGAGTATCCAAGAAACGCCATTCCAAAAAACCTTCACACGTCAAGGATAAGGGTAAGATGTTGGAGGATCCTTGCGTAGAGCCCAAGCAACGCAAGAAGCGACCCTCACGCCGAAAAATGCCCTTCAAGTCCAAGTTCTACGCAATGCTACCCAGAGAAAGAGAGGGACATGCGGCGCGCAACCATGCCCACTGCTTTGACGGGGATTCGAAGGTGCCCAGCCACATGGGATGGCTCTGGACCGCCCACCCCCTGGCCAAGAAGCCCGGGTGGCGACCGGGTGCTATCCGACGATCCATACGAGAGCTGATGCGCTACTTTCTCAAGGACTACCCCGTGGACACCATACCCGTGTCGAAGTACATGACCTACTACAATCACAAGCCGCCACCGCCGGCCGATTACGAGGAGAAGCCCGAGGACCTGGTGCAGGTGCCGACGCTGCACATCGAGAAGAAGAACGACGAGTTCATCATCACTCTGCGCCCACTCAAGGACACGGAAACACTGAAACGGTCCGCCAACCCCTATGTTAACATGAAACCCGTACAGTTCCGCATCGTAAAGAATCCGTTACTGAAGGAGGTGCGTGACTTAAAGCGCTGCCTCAAGAGCATGGGATTCAGCAAGTGCTCCTGCCACAAGCCCGTTACCGAGTGCTACTGCCGCAGCTTCATCGACAAAAAGCGCCTGGTCTACCAACTCAAAAAAGAGTGCGAGCGACGCCAGATCGACAGCTGTGAAGAAGACCTCGTCCTCTCTGAAACCACCGACAGTGAGGCTGAGTATGAGTTTGGAGTCACCCCGCCGGCCGGCCTCATGCATCCTGAACGACTGAAGAAGTCGCACGTGAAGCACACTGACACACAGTACGATGAGAACGACTGGGCCATGCCCAGTATGTTCCCTCATCCTCCGAACCCCTACGTCCAATACGGCGCCTGCGTGCTCGGTGAGCGAAAGAAACGCTTCGACTGGATATACGGCAAGGGCAACGTACACCAGGAGCCCAAAAAGCCTATTATGCGCAACAAGCCAAAGACCAAGAAGAAGAAGGCACAGCCGGGTCGTCAAAAGGGTGGCTTCATCAGCGAAACACTGGACAGCTTCGCCGGCCTAACGCAGACTTACGATCAACAGGAGTATTCCAATGATTTTACCTACCCGCTCAGCGGACCCCGCATGCGTCTCTTGAACCAGGCTGCCTATCCGCCAACGGCTCCCCAAAGACTGTGGAGCAAGGGAACAGGGATTGGTAAGCGCAGGGAGAAGTTCGTTAGATTCGACACATATCCAGTAAACTATTTCTCCGTCGGGAACCTTTCCTAGCCAGTCAAAAATGGTCACACCGTACTAAATATATTCGAGCAAGTCGACAGATATTTCTAAAAACACTTATACATTTCAGGCCCACGACATTAAATTATTATTTTCAATAAAATAACTAAATTACATCGTTCATTTGTGTCTTGTTAGTACTCTACACAATGTTCCTTTTATGTTGTATATATTCTATATGTTGTTTCAAATTTTCGCAGGTTATACTTACCGACTTGATCTTATCCAAACAAGAGAGTTCGGATTTTAAAGGAAGTTTCATATCAGATATACTACAAAGCATAATCACAATTAGAAAATTTACAGTGCTTTTCTGAAAAAATATCTTATACCAGCATCATCGGCGTTCAGCGTTTCAGTTTAGCACGCGGGGCCAGGAGGTCTGCCAACCCCGGTTGATTCGGGGCCTATTCGATTTTGCATACAAATTTACGAGTTTCTTATTTCAACATAACATATGTTCCGAAATTCCGTATTCGATTACCTTAAATAGGAAAGTTTTTTTCGAGCTGCTTAAATCCAAAATCAGTCTTCTCTCAATACTATTGTTAAATGCGAAAGTGGTCATTCGCCTTGCAATGATAGCACTTTATCGACTAACAAATAATATGCCGTGCCGAGCGATAATAGCACCAATTGAATAATTTTGCTTGCTTTGCCACCGGTCTACTGCCATATAATTAGTAATTATTTCGTTATTCTCTTATTCTTTGCTATTCTTTTGTTTACACTAAATTTTTTTACATTTGCGTTATGATAATTGTTGGTATTGTTAATCCTTTTCAGTGTTCAGTTTTTTCATAAGATTGTTTAACCAAATTGACAAAGTCTCAATTCGTGCATAGACTCCAGGCTTATTCTTTAATGCACATCCAATTCCCCATGACACAATGCCAATCAATTCCTCTCTCACTACTAAGGGGCCGCCAGAGTCCATTTGACAGGCATCCACACCCCCATTACTTATATACCCAGCACAAATCATACGTTCCGTAACTCTATTTCCGAGTAAATTTCTACAAACTGTCTGATTGACAATTGGCACTCGGGCAAAATGTAAAACTTGTGAACTGGCACCGTCTGCAGTCGTAAAGCCCCATCCGGCAATGGTTGCAAATGAGCCATCGGCTATCTTTCTATGATTCATCCCAATAGCTTTTACCTGAAAAAGAAAACGTAAATATGTTGGAACAGGTAGAACGCTCATACCACAAACTTTTCTGGAGTAAGTCAACTCATTGACTAATCGTATTAATCCAATGTCATAATCCATTGACTTGGCAGACCATTTTTCATGGTAATGAATTGAAGCAACCGAGAATAGTTGCCCATCTCTAGGAGAACGCGTTGATCCACCAACTTTGACTTTTAGCAGGCGTCGCCGTACTCCGGCAAGGCAATGGGCCGCTGTTATAATAGTACGATTATTTACTATTGAGCCGCCACAATGGTGGTTGCCGTATAGCTGCAAGGATACTATATATGGTACGTTAACAATATCAGTCGGATATCCGCCTACTATGCGGGGACTCTGACGATTTTCTTCAGAAGCTAAAAAAAAACGGAAGAGAATAAACAAAATGTGCACCGACATTAATTTGTACATCGTTTAACTCAGTCTTAGACAATAACCGTATTGCCCTAAAAATGAATCTTATTTATACACGCTGAAAAAGGCATTGGAATATAGCATTGAAAATAATGAGCCAACAGTAATACAAGTTTGGAACATTATTTTGTAATTAAGAAAGACACTTTTCTTATCACTGAGTTCTCTTGAAAAGTATATTTCAATACTGGCACGTTGCCGATTGAACACATTTCTCATTAGTAATGAAGTTGCAGGCTAATTAAACATTTTCAAAAGTAAATTTATCGTAAAAGGGCAATAATATGTTGTTTCCATGAAACACACATTCTTATTTGACGTTCTGAAGTAATGATAGCACGATCAGCATCTTCCGTTCTTTGTGTTATATAGTGAACAATTCCTAATTTTTTTAATAAAAAAAAGTAGTTTTAATCATGGAGCACACTTTTAAGTTTTGTATGTCCATTTTGATACATTACTCTTACTTCAATAACAATCTATTGAAATCGAATGAGTAATAGCTGTTCAAAAATTATACGAGTATTAACAAAGGTTGACTGTTTTTACATGTTGACTCTATTTAACACTCAATCAACTTTTTATCTGTATCAAGCTAATGGCCATATTTGTTTATATGTACATATATACAAACATATTTATTGTTTACTCCATTTGTTATCCAAGCACGACCCGTTTCTTGAGAAAATCGGACCCCAAACTGATTTGCATTTACTTGACCCATAAATTTGGAAATCAAACACCGTTTGATGGGCTATTCTTATTTTACATACTTTGAAAGCAACGCCAGCTTGCGGAACAGCAATCTGATGTCTTTGCCAAAAATGTGGGCTAATCAACTTTCTGAGAGCTTGTGAAATATCATTGATCTAGCCGTAAATGCTACCCGAAATATAACAAATAAAGTCAAAATGTAGCCCACACAAATTGTATAGACAGCTTTGGTTTAATCCGATTAAGCCTTAACGACAAGAAAATGAGAAAATAGGGAAAAAACGATTTCACATGTACAATATTAGTGAAAGTGAAAAGTATATAAAAGTAAGTAACATTTGTAAGCTTAGAAAACCCTATTACCACGTCAATTTTGTACTCGTGGGCCTGTATTTTATACTTTAACAGGTTCATACCAAAATGAATAGAGCTTGTATGGCGGAAACGTTGTTTTTGTACGTACACATGTACATATGTACGAACGAGCATGTTATTAACAGGCGAAGAGAACAGAGAAAGAGAGAAAACAGGTGCACAGTGTTCTCGATCGTTGAAGTATGAATGTGTAGAGTTTTTGTGGAGACTTTTTACAGGTGAGATTTACCATGCTTACAATTTCTTTTCATTTGAGATTCTTTCAAGCATCCATTGCCTTAAGACTTTCTTTTGTCAGAATTCCTCTGTTTCTCTTTCCAATCTCATTCTCTTGAAAATGTTGGGTCTCCAGCTTTAAGCAGGTAGTGCGCTGCCGCATTTCTTGAAGACCAACACACCTGGCTGCGCCTACAGAACTTCTTTATCTAATTTTTATAACAAGTCACTTGGTGGCATTGAAGATTTCAGTTCTTCGTCAACCATTGAATGGTCAAGTTCGGTTTCTTCTTTGTATCCTCTGTAAAGTGCAGCTTCTTTCGAAAGTGTTTCCCTATTCTGTTGTGATTAGTGTGATAGGCTAGAGCCTGTTTTACGGGATTGACTGTAAACGTGTGTAAATCGATTTTTGAACTGGTGCTTAGGTAATTTGTTATTTTGTCCATGGTATAAAACTGCTCAGATTACTGTTACTAAGCTATAAAATTTGTTGTTACTAGTTGGCCTTTTAGAGAGCAACAATGAAAAATTTCACTACTTTTCTTTTGAATCTATACATTATAAAAACTGTTGTTTATTTATTGAGAATTCCAGCTGCATATTATAGTTTTTAATGACTCCCAATGTGTCAAACACAGTAATCGTTCAAGTTAATTTCTTAAGTCTTTGGCTTGAAACAAACCGCTATGCAAGATACGCGAAGACAGCTATGTAAACCTTTGCTCTAACTGAAGAATAACTAAGAAAAATCACAAAAAAGTATTAACCGGTTTATTCGAACAGCAGCGATCAAGCTGATGGACGACTATGCAAGCATTGAAAAAAGGGATAGAATCATTCTGAAGAAGTGAACTGAGATGGAGGAAAAGAAGATGTTGCAGCAACCGGTGTAGAAACGCACTAAGGCAAGGAACTCTTTAATAGTGATATAGCCTCATAGTTCCGTCAAAACATTAGCAAACATAAGGTTGAAAATACTCTTTCAGATTGACTGGCTGCTTGTTGGACGTGAATAGGGCACGGTTGGCTTATTCGACAGACATGGGAAAATAGTTAGCAACAAAAAGTAAACTTAAGCACTTACAGAGAGAGATGCATATATTACGCCATGTGGCATGAAATTCTAAAGGTTTCTGTACCAGAAAAGAAGCACCCTATGTAGATGAAAACATAGTTTAGCCCTTTTTTTTAATATACGTATGTCGCCAGAAAACATAATTCTGTGACTACACGTTCTATCTTTTAGCTACATAAATGAAAAACCAAATGTTTAATAATTTTATGAAATGGAATACGCACAAATAATTGAGTACAATAAATTCACCAGATTGAACAGTATTTTCCCCTTCTAGTGAATAATCAAATGAAATCATTAACACATTCAGAATGGTGAAAGTTTTCGGCGGTTCCTTTCAGAGTTCGGATTTCTATTGACTTTTAGCTGGTGCTGATTTTAAATTACATCATGCATCCGAAAATAAGCGAAGTGTGAATCGAAGTGAAGTCCGTCAAAGTATAGAAAGTTCTTATTTTAAAGCACATTTAAGTAAATCTGAGACATACTATTTATTCAAATTATTATATTCTATATTAATATCAGCAGCCGTGCTTGGTTTCATAGGGGGAATATCGTGTTAAACCATTTTCCATTAATAAATGGTAGATTTTGAACAAAAATGTAGGCTATAAGTGACAAATTGTACTAATCGGATGAGATCAACGGCATAGTTAGGCAGTGCCACTTCCTTCTGGCTTCCATACCGGTTAGGTTCGAACTGATCTCCGCGGGCACTGCAACCTATACATATGTACATATGTCTATGCACAGCAAGACAACTTTTTGACGATAATCATTGACCTAATTCTTCTGCCGCTTTCTACAAGCTTTGTGTATATAAAAATGGTCATGGACTTGTTATAACGCAGCTTCCCGAGTGGTCATTCCTTACATGCTACATTGGCATTCCTGTACATGTGCACCAGACCGACAAGTTAAGATTTGTTGGGCAAAAATAAAATCTAAAAATAATGCTCAAAAATCTTTCAAGCATATTATTTTTGTAAATGGAATGGGTTCTTTAGACCGCTGCGTAAACCGTAATAAGTAAATCGTTTTCTATGTACATATAATGTACATGTATGTATATTTGGTGAAACTACTATGGTAGCTGGTCAGTTTGGGGATGGGTCCAAAGTACCGTAGCCAAGACAGGTTAGGGTGCCTTGTGGATGGTTGGCATTGGCGGTAATGCATACAATCGACTTACAATCTTGTTGCACGCTCATTTTGCTTCGAAATGTATATTCATAAACATCCACACAGAATAACTGTTAGAGTAGCGAGCCTGACGGAAAATTATAAATATGTATGTATGTTTTTTACACAGTTAGTATTTTAAGAGTTAGTACAATAGGTCATGCTTCAAATGCTTTTCTAATTAAAAACTCTACAAGAAATTATAATCGGACATGAAAGTATAAAAGTTGTATTGTGCAATAACCTATGTACATATGTATGTCTATACATTAACACACATGTACATATGTCTAATACAAAATTTAGTGTATGAACTTAATCAAAAATGTTGTTTTGGTGCAATGTATAGATTATATACTTCAACCGAACTCTGTTCTAAACCGATATGTACTTCGGGTAGAATTACAGTTCATGAACCCTGATAGTCTTAACAGCACAACCGTCAATCATAAACGATGGCCATTAACTTAGCAGTTGCGCAAGAATATAACTCAGCGAACCAGAAAAATATAAGCTCACACTCCCTACAATTTTAAGAACAGTAGTGAATAGTGCAAGAAGGTCGTCGACGTGCCAGGTTAATATACTCGTAAGCTGCGCCGCCATAACAAATTTTGTATCCGAGATGTTGCTTTTCTGAGGGATTTCATTATTTTCGTTACGTCTTATGCCAACAAAATTAATTTAAGAAGATTGAGATGGTGCAAGCTTAGTAGACAACAATATTAATGCCCTAATAAATATATAAAATTTTATATTTAACTGTCTGCTAGGAAAATAGTAACAGTAAAATAAGCATTTTGAAATTCAGGTCTTTCTTTATATATACATTTTACTTTCTGTTTTTAAACATACAATTAATCTTCTTCAAATGTTGTTTATTTTGGATATCTCTCATTGTTGCTCTCTTACTGCATATAGCGGTGTAAAACGATTTGACATACATTTTTTTTAATGTTTTTTAAAACATTCATTATTTTTGGTTACTTGCAGATAGAAGCCATATCGTTATAATGGCTAAGACGCCGCAACGCATAAATTTAATGCGTCAAATATTTCTAGCGCTAATGCTATATAGCGTTGCTACAGCAAAAGAACATTTACGAATGCGCCGATTAGCCGTAGAGTCCGTTACAGCAGCAGTACCCTCTGTTAACAAAGAAAATGTTCTTGAACAGATTGCCAATCCTACAGAAATACCAGCATCAAAGGCAAAGACTACTGAAGTAAATACTAGTAGTCATCAATTTGCTACACAAACTGAGCCAGTTTTAATCTTAACTGGTACAGATCCAGCACATACGGCTGAAACACGCAACTCAGCTCTTGACTTGTTGGCCGCTTCAGATTTAGACTCAAAGGAAGTAGTATCCAGCTCATCTGGTTCTGAAGAGGGTGGAATTTATTATGATAATGCACCGATAGATTGTTATCCTGATCTTGTAGGCTTTGAAATTGTTACAGGGTGAGTAAAAAACTGAATTAAACTTTTACAATAAGGTATTGAATGAATTCTATTACTATAATTCCATAATAATTCTATTACTATAATTTCAATAGATATGTGTTCTCAGCTCCTGAAAAACTTATGGATTCTCTGCCAGGCACGCTAATGCTTACTGATTGCCTGGACACGTGTAGGAAAAATAAAACTTGTCAGTCAGTTAATTACGAAACAGGACTTTGCGTGCTCTTTTCCGCCCACGCTGATCAGTTGCCAGGTAGGCAAATTCAAGCATCATATATAAACATATCATTCAGTTGCTAATATAAACTAGTACTAGCAATTCAATAATTCCTAATTGGCCTATTTATACCTCTTTACTTATTTTTACTTCTTTTAGGTGCCCTTACAAAATCACAATTTCCCGTGTTTACAATTTATGCGCAAAAATCATGCCTTTCCGTGAAACCTTGTGCTCGAGCTTGGTATGTCGATCGTGTTCAAAACTATAAGCTAAAGACGGAAGTTAAGCGTTCCGTGTCGCTGACGTCAAGGCGCGAGTGCTTTGAACTTTGTCTGAGCGAAACAGAATTCACATGCAGGTAAGAACTCTTACGATTCGAGTTTTCAGTCCGCAACAAAAAGACTGGCGTGTAGCGTGGCTGAAACTTTAACATAACCTTATATCTGATGAATACAGTATATATATGTACATATACATATGTATGTATGTAAGTAGCAAAAACACTCAGAGAGGAACAAAGAACTATATAAGTGCATACATATGTACATACATATGTAGATGCCATAGGAACAATCGGTCAAAGGAAAACTCGTTATGGGAAAAACTGTTTTTTGTAGAAAAAGTGACAAAACGTAATCCATTGAAAATCAGAATATTATATCATACAGCTACTATAAGAACCATCGGCTGTATCCACCACTAATTCTCTTCCTCTTATTATACCCGATACTCAAAATGAGTATTGGGGTATATTAGATTTGTGGTAAAAGTGGATGTGTGTAACGTCCAGAAGGAATCGTTTCCGACCCCATAAAGTATATATATTCTTGATCAGCATCAATAGCCGAGTCGATTGAGCCCTGTCTGTCTGTCCGTCTGTCCGTCCGTCCGTCCGTCCGTCCGTCCCCTTCAGCGCCTAGTGCTCAAAGACTATAAGAGCTAGAGCAACGATGTTTTGGATCCAGACTTCTGTGATATGTCACTGCAACAAAAATATTTCAAAACTTCGCCCCGCCGACTTCCGCCCCCACAAAGGACGAAAATCTGTGGCATCCACATTTTTAAAGATACGATAAAACCAAAAACGCAGAATCGGTGAGGATGACCATATCTTCTACAGTGCAAAATCTGAACTAGATCGTATAATGATTATAGCCAGAATCAAGAAAACAATTTCATTCTTTCTCGCTCTGTCTCTCTCTAACACACAGGTTTCATGGTCGGTTTTGTCAATTGCAATATATGAGTTCAAGGATCTCAGAACCTATAAGAGCCAGAGCAACCAAATTTGGTATCCACACTCCTGTGATATCGGACCTTGACCGTTTCGTGTCCAAATTTCGCCACACCCCCTTCCGCCCCCGCAAAGGACGAAAATCTGGGGCATCCACAAATCTCAGAGACTATTAAGGCTAGAGTAACCAAATTTGGTATCCGCACTTCTGTTAGATCTCACTATAAAACGTATATCTCAGAATTTCGCCCCACCTCTTTCCGCCCCCACAAAAAACGAAAATCTGTTGCATCCACAATATTGCACATTCGAGAAAACTAAAAACGCAGAATCATAGATAATGACCATATCTATCAGATTGCTGAATCTGGATTAGATTGGATCATTTTTGTAGCCAAAAGCAAGAAATCAATTTTCAGTGGCTACGCAGCGCCCGACGTCACGCTCAGACTGATTTTCTGTCTCTCTCGCACGCACTCTTTGTCGTGTGGTTCAATATTAGCGGCGTCTGCCGCAGGAGAGCCATACTGACTTAGTATCGGGTATAGCTGTAGAGTTGCGGTGTCCGCAGCAACTCACAACGTTCCACCTCGTTAATTTATTAATCCTTACACACCTTTCTATTAATTAGTAACTGTAGTGGTATTTGTATTTTGATTGCATGCTTAGTTTCTTAGTAAGTTTAGTACTAATTTTCCTCGAATTTTAGTCTAATAGCTATCTTTCTTGCATGTTCGCGTTTGGTTCGGCTACGCACCGCGCGTCATGCGGCAGCGCCCCTCGGTCGGTTGAGCGGGAGGAGGGCTGCGTTTTGCCTGGGATCCGCGCGTAACAGCCTTCTGCTGGTGTCACACGGGCCACTTGACGGTGAAGTAACTGCATCGCCTCTTGAAAGATGCAGTCATTGCACGTCAACGTCCAAAGAATATAAAGACATTTCTGAGAAAAATACTTTTTTAATACACTATCAAACCACATAACTCAGACAAATGGAACAATTTAAGAATAGATTCATATATATAGCTTAGAGAAACCTCTTATCATTTGGTATAAATACATTTTTAAAAGTTTGTTTCTAACTTTATAGATCAGCTAACTATGATCGAGTCTCTGGAACATGTGAACTGAGTGAGTTTGATCGATTAACTTTGGCGGGTTCGAACGCTTTTCACACACAAGATGGAAGTGACTATCTGGAAAATCACTGCATCGACGAACCAAATAAGTTGTGCGAATTTAAGCGTCTACCCGGCCGTATACTAAAAACAGTCGATTCTGTATATCAGGAAGTAAGCAGTATTGATGAGTGTCGAGAGCTTTGCCTCAATTCCCCTTATAGGTGAGGAAAATATATTGACTTTTATTTAGAATTTTTGTTAATATTGATGTTTCTATGACTAGATGTCACTCGTATGACTACAACGATACTGGGGACATGGTATGCCGCTTATCTCACCATAGTCGTGCCACTCTCGCTGATGTCCAAGAACCTTTCCTGGAGGTTCCTGAAGCCTCAACCTACGAGTTGACATCTTGCTATAACGTGACTATAGAGTGCGGTGGCGGAGATATGCTGGCTCGTATACGCACCTCGAAACTGTTTAATGGAAAAGTGTACGCCAAAGGTTCCCCTAAATCCTGCGCAATTGATGTTCAGAGCGCATTAGATTTCGAATTTCGTATGAATTACCATGACTTAGAATGTAACGTCCGCCAGAGCAGTTCGGGACGTTACATCAATGATATAATTATACAGCACCATGACATGATAGTAACGTCGTCAGACTTGGGATTAGCATTGGCCTGTCAGTATGATCTAACAAATAAGTCTGTTAGCAATGGCGTTGACCTAGATGTGCGCGGCGATATTATGCCAGCACTTTCTGAGGAAGTCATTGTCGACTCACCAAATGTGATAATGCGTATAACCTCCCGAGATGGCTCAGATATGATGCGCTCTGCTGAAGTAGGAGATCCACTGGCGTTAAAGTTTGAAATTGTTGACGAGCAAAGTCCATATGAGATCTTTATTCGTGAGTTGGTAGCTATGGACGGCGTAGATAACTCGGAAATTACCTTGATCGACTCTAATGGATGCCCAACCGATCACTTTATCATGGGTCCCATTTATAAGGAGTCCCTTACCGGCAAGGTTTTACTCTCCAATTTCGACGCGTTTAAGTTTCCTTCAAGTGAGGTCGTTCAGTTCCGAGCACTAGTGACACCTTGCATGCCGAGCTGTGAGCCAGTCCAATGCGACCAGGAAGACACCAGCGGTGAATTTAGATCATTGGTGTCCTATGGTCGAAAGCGTAGGTCGCTTAATATAACAGGTAATTTATTGTTCAAGCTGAGTAAAGTTTGGATGAATATTCTATATATTTACTATATATGAATCCGTTTATCCTCCATAGATAATATGTCACGTACGCGTCGGGATATCGATATGTCAATGAAATCTATCCCCAGTGACATGTTGCTGGTTCAGTCAATTCAAATCACAGACAAATTCGGCTTTAAACACAATAAGCAAGAAAGTGGCGATTATTATGATGGCAATGAAACCACATTTACAGCTAGTGAAGAAGGCCATGGATTCTGCGTGAACGCAATTGGTAAGATAACTTCTGAAATGATAACGTTTAACTATCATAATTAACTTGGTTTCTGTACGCCATAATACGATCTTTTTTATTATTCCGCGTATTTTTCCAATCATTACTCACCTGTTTCGTCTAGGTCTCATTACAGCCGCCACAATATTTTTGCTTACTCAGCTGGCTATTATAGCCATTTGGACCTATTGCTATCAACGCCGTCAGAAGCTACAACCGTATCAACACTCTTATTAAGCCCAATTCTAATATATTTAAACATAATTCTAATCAGCTTAATTATAAGTCAGCTTCAAAAGGTGCAATCTATATTTACGCAATGTTATGCTGAATATCTGCTAAGAATACCCGTCGTCCTGATATAACAACCGCTATTTGTCTTATCTAGTCAGTGCACGATTTCAGAGAAATTACAATTATTTTGTTTTGTTCGGTGGAATTCAAAATGTTGGCAATACAGCCATGGCGTAAAACATTATACTGTGTTATGTTTTATATGTTCTATCTAACAACTTCCTTACTTATAAATGAAGTTTGACTTCTGCATTGAACTTCTTTTGTGACTTTGGAAAAAATATTGTTTATATTTGTAAAACCATATGATTATACTTATTGATCGGAATCATAGTTCTATTGGAGCGCCTTATTATCTGTGTCGTATGTGTAATAGTTTAACTAAGAAATCTAATTTATTTTATATAAATAGCAAATAGCAATTTTATGTCTGATCTAAACTAATTCAACAATAATCGAATTGAAGTCTTTTATTATTATTAAAACTTAAGAACTTAAATAAAATATGATTATTAGTGCACTTTATTAAATGGGTGTTCGTTTAACCAACGTCTTTAATTTACTTTTAGAACGCAAATACTATTTCAATAAAGTTTTGTATGAATGCATTGCATATACTTGGTACTTCTGGAGTAAAAATATTTAATTCGCAATTTAAAGTCATATGTATGTATGTATGTATATACTTGAATAGCATCAACAATTAAGTTGCTGCACCCCGTCCCATCTGTTTGGAATCAACATCTAAAAATCTGTGAGGATCCCACAAAACTATTGAGCCACAGGCCTGTGGATGTACTTGTATATGTAAAAAAATTGAAAGGTTGTGGATATCTATGCTAATGTTGTAACAAAGAAATAATAGGTCTGTATAGGTTCAGAACAGCAATATACTTGGACTTGTTTCCCACATAAGTTTATATGAATCGTTCGATTGCGGTTCTGAATTGTTTTGCTTGTAGCTATCGCCTGCGATGTATATACATATATGTACATACGTATAACATATACATACTCGTATGTTGGACTTTAATTTTTCTAAAAGCACCCAACAGTAAACGGCAACTCAACATTTTCCCCGAATGTGCCTCTTATGTCGCCCAAAAAGCACGTCACTCTCAACAGAATCATCGTGCTGGTCAAAACGATGCTAAAAATGATTCGCTTTTCAATGTGGGTAGAGAGGTCCATATGTCGTGTTTATATTTTTTCCTCAACAACGTGCCATCTTCATTATGGTGTGCACCTGCAGCCTGTATGAGGGCTCAGCATTTATGTGAGTATCGTTAGCTGTAGCTGCTGGTGTGAGTCATGCAAATAAATGCACCCTCAGCACAACAGGAAACAGGCTTCGTGCAGATTTGTATCTTCATCTACGAGAGGAACATTAACGTATGTGAAAGTTTCTCCTGTCTGCTCGCCGGCTCGTCTTCTCCATAGCTTCATTCAAACATAAATACATATATAAATACATACATATACATATACATAGATGTATGTATGTAGCTGACTGAATTCATCTCAATTCATTTACTTAGGAATGCAACTTAAGCTAAAATGTATGTACATATGTACAAAAAGGAGTCCTCAATAGTGTCTAAAGATTTAAAAGCAATGAAAAACTTCATGTTATGTTGTAGTTGTTTTCCAGTACAATCTGAAGAGCCTTTAATTAAAGCATGCATGCAAGGCGATAAAAATAAATTTACACTAGATTTGAAATGACGTTGCTGCTGTTATTTTTTTCCCCAATTAGAGATTCATAGTGTCGATTGCGCGACGTCAGTAAACCAAATAATTGGCTATGTTCTCCACAGCCACAGCATTCGTGTCAAGAATTGATTATATACGAGTATGTAGCTGATATTATACATCGCGTTCGATTGATTCGGTGGTCACGCTTAATTGTCTGAAATCGCAGCTCAGTTTGTCAATGTACTATGAACATCTGTCGAGTAGAAGTATCATTAATGGTATTTCTTAGTAAATTGCCATACATTGCCATAACTACCAAAGTTTATGTCTGGGGAGGAAGCACAGGCTGATGTACGACGATTTTTTAATTCAGGTTTACGTAGCAACAGCACACAATAGGAATATACGTAATGGGAGAGATTATAAGAAAATTTTTAGGCCATAACGAGGCTTCCTAGGCTGAGCGTAGCAAAGTGCTGAACAAATTTATAGCCGACGGTGAAGCATAAAGGAATTTTGATCGCCTATTTTCACTTTTAATGAAGAAAAGGAAAACGTATTAGCTGCCAAGTTTCATTTCTGACTCAGCAACATCAAATATTGTCAGAAAGGTTGGCACATATGAGAATGCTGGTAAAATAAGAAATTAAAGCTAGCTCCAGAGGCCGAAGCTCTTCATACTATTGTAGATAGGAATTATCTTTACCAACAGTCTACCAAATGTACTATTCATAGCAGACTTCGAGTGGCTGTTATTTATGTACAACAGCTGTGACTATCAACATTTCATTATTAAACAACTTATTGGCATCTATGGCAATGTAAAGGGCTAAGAATCCGAATATATGATGCACCTTTTGCTCTTTCCTACCGAGCCCAGCAAATTGTTGTTGGAGCTTCAGCTGACCGGTTTTACCGCTGTGCTGTGCAATAAACCGATTCCAAAACTATTTTTGTTATGGTTAAGCTCAAACCAAAGATATGTATATACACACATTGTATGTATGATGCAGGAAGATGTTTAAATATTTAATTTTGACAAAACTTCAAATCAATTAAAAGATACATGTAAGTATGTACGAACAGAATTCAAAATTTGGGTCCTTTTGGAGTAGTTTCGAAAAAGCCGTTTACATTCCAGACTTATACTGCACAAATTGATCTAAAGGAAATTTGTAAGCCACTCGTGTCAAAGGAAAGCCGAGCAGAATCACAGCTGATTTTGAAGTGTCCGTTGACTACGACCGGTGTTTTGCTTTTTTTGACTACTCACCCCTTTATAAATCAAGGGACGCGATTTTCCCCGGCAATAAGACGTCATCTGCCTGTTTTTCAGTACGCATATCACGGGTTTTCTTATCGTAATATCCACTAAGAATCGTTGAACCAAAACTGTCTGTTGTGACAAAATCATTGCATTTTGATCCAGCAAATTTTGTTTTTATATAAGTAATGCTGCGCAAGTCCCAAATATTTAAGGAACGATCATGACTTCCGTTTACTACTTTAATGGGCTCTTGGGCATGTTTGGCGGCCACTACTTTGCCACTATGACCCGTCAACGTGTGCTTCAATAGGTGAAATGACAAGACAGACAGTTAGACCATTAAAAAGCAAACAAAATTATATACAGAGCGCAACAAAAAGACGGCGTCATGAGCGTGGACGATATACATACATACATACATACATATGAATAAAAACTTTACTCTGTTGAGTCCAGCCGAAAGTCAACACTTTTGTTGGCATTGCATACATTACATTAGTAGCAGACTAATGACTTGGAATAAGTATCTTTCACCAGAACAACGAGTAATTAAAGTGGCCATAGGCATTTAATTACGGCGTCAGCAACGTAGATCTACTCGTATAGTGTGCAGTACACAGAACTGCGGCAGAACATTTATTGGCATACGTCATCTGGTGGGACAGATTTTAGTGTTAGATAATGTAATCGTTGTTTCATAAAAGTACCCAACGTGAGGATTATAGTAGCCGCATTTCAACAGTTTCTTCTTAACTTCAAGCTGCATACATCAACGTCACTGACACCTTTGCAAGGTAAAATCTTTTACTTAGCTCATCAAAACGTACCTATATATCTATGTACATATGTATATATACGCTTATCTACATATGTTCCGTCCTATATCTATGAATTTAAAAAGACATGCTTGAAATTATGGACTAGAGGGAATCCAACATGTAAAGACAACCTACAATTTTGTTCGGCCAATGTTTTGACGACCTTGATCATTACAGCTGAACGCACTAAGAAAAGTAACATAAAATATATGCACTTAATTATATGGTTTTATTATATTCACGATATAAGAAGAGCTCGAATTTTACTCCGAACAGAACAGCAATTTGACTAGCTAACATATTGTTCATTGGTACAAATATGTTCATTACCTTCAGGTTAAGAGGAGAAAATATTTGTTTAAAGTTAAAGAAAAATATTTTTAAACTGCATTTCTGCCAGTCTTTGACCAAGTTTTAGTTCAGCTCGTTTGGATGCTTTTGCCCTTATATGTAAGTATAAAGAAAGAGCATTTAAGCTGATTTTCTACCGGCAACCGGTCAAGGCGAACGGTCAATGGACGCGCAGTGGGCTTGACTGTAAGTAGCTCTCTCAACGTGGAGAGTTTTAGAGTATAAATTCTTTGTTTAAATAAAGAGCGCGTCATGCCTCTTTCTGCTCAGTGCCAGTGTCTTGCCGGGTTTCGAAGAGTAAAATCTCTTTCGGAATATTCTCTTATTTTACCATGAGAGAATCGCCAACATACAATTTACTCGACTACTCTTCTACATTTAAAAAAAAACGATCGTGTTTGGTTATCATAACATAGGCTTTGGTACTAACGTTTTTGAAAATAATGAAAATAATTACCGAATGGGATGCAAATTCAAGATTTCAGGTGTCAAATAAAGTAAATATAACTGTTTGCACTTTCCTACAAATGAGAAGAACCAGAGAGAGAAATTCGTGTATTCCATGTTCAGACATACCAGCAACTGGCGGTGCTGTTTCCTTAGAACGTTCTAAAAAAGGACTAACAAGATCATCCAACTTCTGTATATTTTATATAAATATTGAGCTATGATATGTAAATTTGAAAATTTTTGAAAACTCCACGACAACTAAGAATTTTTTTAAGTTGTAAACTTTTAAATAAAGGGGTTTTGAATAGGAGTAGCAAATTGCGCTCCACTTTCGATTTCGTTTATCTTTCTGTAAAGGCAATTTATTGCATCAATTTTAATTACAAGCTAATAAAGTTCAAGATTTAATAATGTATTGTTGAAGTAAGTTTGTAATTCATATGTAAATATAAAAATCGATTTGTTGTGATTTCAAATTCATTTCGTGTGTTATCGTATCGTGACATCTGAGCACAGATATAAATAATAACAAAAAAAGCAATTGCAGTCAGATGGTTTGTTTGATCGCGTTGTGGCTAGAGGCCGTACAAGTCAGTGTGCTCATTTTAATGCTGCATCGCAGAGGCGCTAGTCTTCAGTTACTGTATCCAGTTGTGCGCAAAAGAACCGTTTAAATGTCAATCCAGAAATACCAGTTAGAAGAGGCGGTGTATCACACAGATAGAGAAGCAGGAAGAAATTGCACTTGTATGTTTATTCGCATGCTGACAATGTGCGGCATAAATGGATGAAGCTGCGGATCTCGTTGCTCTAACCTGACCAGGCGTGAGATGAAACTTGGAGCAATAAGGATTGTGCTGCTGCTATTCAGGCCAACTGCATGGGGCTTGTAAGTTTTATTGCCAGCTAAGATAGGGCGCTTTGGAGTTTTTAATCCTACGAGTAATTTATTTTTTCTGAAGCTAAATTTTATCGTTACACAAATTTCGGAGTGTAAGTAGAGAAAAATATATTAAATCAATACATAATATTTAATTCTGGAAATGGTTACAAAAATTTTACCTTCGACTATTTTTCATACATACATATGTATATATAAATAAGAGTGGCAAAATTTTTAAATACATTTGTAAAAGAGTGATATCTCAGAAATCTGTAAACAAAATTTGGTTGCTAGAGCTCTTAAAACGCTAAGATCTAGGCGCTGATTAAGAATATACATATAATCGAATATGTATTTGAATCTTAATACGAGTAATAAACTATTTACATAGGCGACTGTCCGTTGCATTCATTCAAAAACATGTCTGGAAATCATTAGAGAAACTTTTGTATACTTTTCACATTCTTATCAATAACCACAGCAGTGTTTACTTCTTTAATAAAAAGTCGTCTTGCACTCCCTCCTCTTCACCAAATCCACGGCTTAGATCATATCCCTTATTTATTAGTAAACAACATACATAGTTTGTTATCAGCGTGTCGCTAGCTCCGACCCAAGATTGTTTACTTTCTTCCTTTTTCTGAGCTAAGAGCGGCAACCATGCAAAATTCTATTTATAAATACTGGCTCACATTTTTTTATATATACTTTCATCTCCACGCACATGTACATACATACGAAAAAATTTAAACAGTGACAAAGCAAAAACAAAACACATTGCTAGAGATAAAGTTTCTTTGAAACCCACACCATGCTTATTTCTTAACAACTACCGAATTCTTACAAACTTCTTGCATACAAAGAGACGGGCAAGCCAACGTCGACCATATCAGCTCGACCTTTTCATCAAGAATATATATACATATGTACATACATATGTATGGGGTCGAAAATTATTCTTACTATACGCAAGGGTTTGAAAATAGGCATTGATTGAAACCGCAAGTCATGACACGAAACTCTAGTTAAATGAATCATCCTTTTAGAGTTGTGTTCGTCTTGCGAACTAAATAGGCAAACTAACTTCTTGAAGCAGACCAGTTCGCTTCACACCTTGCAGTAGCAGGGGAAGGGAGCCCGTCAAGAAGAAATAACCGTTTTATTTGCATTTATTCTCTTAAATTAGCGTATTTTACAAAATTTCTTGGCGCCAACTGCTTATTTTACATTTACATGTAGTTGCAATGTTTTTAGCTGAAAAATGGGAAGGTAACACTAGTTACAGTAATGGTAGGTATTTGGTATTTTTCCATGTAAGCATTTTGAGTGAAAAAAGGTTAGGCAACACTAGGACTTAACATTAATATGTGTTTTGTAAGGGCTATTGTGTTGCCTTACAGACGATAGTCTTATCTTTAACAGTTTTTACATTATACATTTGGCGCCACATTAGGAACTCTAGCGCCACCGCTCCTATACGCCATCTACTTATTTGTATATGTAATAAATTCAAATAATACATGCCATATTTTACATTTTACATGTAGTTGCAATGTTTTTAGCTGAACAATGGGAAGGTAACACTAGTTGTAGGTATTCGGTATTTTTTCATGCAAGTATATTGAGTGAAGAAAGTTAAGGTAACACTAGACTTAACATTAACATGTGTTTTCTTCTACAATGGATTGCGTCTTCTCAGTCCGTTCCCGTCCTCGGAGCGGGCTCCATCTGATCCTCATGTCAGCATCAGCGTAGGCCCTGTTGTTGGCAGGGTGCGAACCGCCGCAACTTTCGCATTTAGCCGGGTGCGGACCGCCGCAATTTTTGCATTTAGCTGGGTGCGGTAGACGAAACCACATCACTTTACACAGATGAAGTCGCGTTTGTGTGTGTGTGTGTGGGATTGTTTGTGGCTGTTGGTTGGCTTGTGTCAGCTTCCATGGCATGCCGCGCCTGGGCGTTGGCTTGATCGCTCTGCTCCGCCTTCTCCCTCGCTGTGGCGTCGGCGGTGCGCGCTGGCGTTTTCGTAGGGCATCCCAAGGCCCATCTGGATGGAATTTCACAGACTGATTTACCCCCCCTTTTCTGGTCTGATGAGCTCGTGAGGTGGCTCAAAGGGGGCCTAGCTGAGGCCACCGGACGGGTCGCAGGTTGCGGATAGCGAACGACCTACCTATATACAGGTCATATAGGTAGGTCAGCTGCGAATAATCGGACATCCCTAGGGAGAGTACCGAAAATAAGCAGCCCCGGACAGCCAGCGGGTGTTCGCGAAGTAGCAACACTGACGATGCGCTTGTGGTGCCGCCTCGTATAAGTAGCTCACACACTCCCCTATCCCTACACACTACCTACCCATATCCCAACCCCCCACATTCAGCTCACACCGGGCCGGACTAGGAGTGTTATTCGACCCGTGCCGAGAGTCAGCCTGGCTGGGGGCCCGGTATATAAAACTAGCCCAGTCGTTAACGGAGAGCTCAGGGACTTGGCAGCCCCCTGTTCTAAGTATGCCTTATCCGGGCAACGTGGATCTCTGCCCGGACGGACCGTACCCCTTCTCTGCAGCTCGTGGGAAAAGAATGGAAGAATTTAAAAACAACAAAAATGAGTCTGGCACTCCCCAAATGCCAACAGGGAGCAATCCCAAACAGGGGAAGGCAGCGGCCCAAAGGCCTGGCCCGACCCGCAAATCAGCAGGGAAAACCTGCGCGGCGGAAGATGCTAGGGAGAGCCCAAAGGGGTCCCATCCCGGTGTCGGGGTGGGTGGTGAATTGGCTCCCAAAATCGATACCTTGTCAGAGTGGCTATGCAATCCTGCGGCTGCTCTGCCTGCTGGTAAAGTGGCGGGTGATGAGTCACCATCTACTAGTGTCCAAGCCAAATCTTTTACATATGCCGATAGAAGGAGTGCTGGCAATATACTCCGTCGGCAGAACGCAAGCCAGATGTCCAGCCCGACGGACAAATGGATAAAGAAGGTTGAGTGGGCCTCGAAGCGGTAGCGCAAGTCGGGGAAGTCTACCCAGGGGCGAAGCTCGTCGCTGTAGACTGGAGCGAAGTGCCCAGTAGACCAAGGGCGAGAGTCTGGGTGCCCGCCTCCATGAAGGAGCCGGAGCGCATCCTAAAAATGTTGCAAAGATGCAACCCCCACCTCCCAACAGCAGATTGGAAGGTGGTCAAAGTTGAGACGACACAGGGCCCCACAAACCAGGCGGTGGTCGTCCTCAACAAAGAGTCGCTGGCCCCGATTGAGGCTGCCAAAGGCGAGCTCAATTTTGGGTTCAGCTCTGTGACCGTAAAGGTCTACAAGTCGGATGCGGCGGCCGAGGCACGTCCTGTCGACAAGCCAGTTGAGCAGGACGCTGCCTCGGAGATCGAAGCACCCGACGATCACACAGAGATAGACCCAGAGGGCTACTCCACCGATGGCACGCTGAGATGCGACTTCGAGGCGATGTGTTGCCACGAGGAAGTCGAGGACGATCCGGATGCCGACATTACAGTGGTGGAGAACACTAAGGATGTCCTTGAGGCTCCTTCAGATCAATCTCCACCACTGTAAAGCAGCATCCGCTGCTCTTATACTCCGCCTCAAAGAGAGCGGAGCAGACGTAGCCCTGATCCAGGAACCTTGGATAGTGGGAGACAAGGTTTGTGGACTAGGGTCGAAGGAGTACAAGATAATTGTAGCTCAACATGAAGGTAAAACCCGCACCTGCATTCTCGCCAGAAAGCACCTTAATATCTTTCTGCTCCATAACTATAGCGATAGCGACAACACGGCGGCAAGCCTAGAGCTGAAAGGGACACATCTAAGGCTGATGTCGTCCTACATGGCCCAGGAGGGAAACGATCCTCCCAACGACCTGGTTCGCAAACTAGCCAGCGACAGCGAGAGGTCGGACATAGACCTATTAATAGGTTGCGATGCCAACGCTCACCACACTCAATGGGGGAGCTCGAACACAAATGTAAGGGGTGAGTCACTTTTCAGCTTCATCCTCAACTCAAATCTATTTATTTGTAATTTGTAATTTGGGGCAACGACCCCACTTTTATAATTAAAAATCGACAGGAGGTTATTGACATCACCCTAGTGTCTTCCAACCTGTTAGACATAGTCAAGAGTTGGCAAGTCCTTGATGACCACTCTTTCTCTGACCACAGATACATCGAGACCACACTATCCCTCGAGTGTCCGAAACCTAAGGACTATATTAATCCCAGGAAAGCCAACTGGGAAAAATATAGCTCAGCCCTGGAGGACTTACTCCCCTCCAAAGCACCATCATGCCCTGACACAAAAGACGACCTAGATCGCCTAGTGAACAGGTTCACAGAGGCATGCAACAAAGCCTTCGCGGCAGCGTGCCCCTCTAGCAAACCTAGGGGGAAAAAGAAACCCCCCTGGTGGTCAAAACAAATAGACATCCTACGTAAAAGCTGCAGGACCCTCTTCAACAGGGCCAAAAGCGCGAACGAGGAGAGCCACTGGGCAGACTACAAAATCAGTCTGTCACTATATAAAAAGGAAACAAGGAAAGCAAAAAGGGCCTCTTGGCAAACATTTTGCTCGGAAATTGAGGAAACGTCAGAGGCCGCAAGGCTTCGCAAGATTCTCTCAAAAACTAACCCCTCGGTAGGGTATCTTAAAAGGAATGACGGCACGTGGACTAACTCCAGTGAGGAGTCCCTGCAGATTCTACTAGACACACATTTTCCAGGGTGCACAACCATCGAGACGGCACATCTTCCAGGAGAGGGACCGGTAACCTCGATGGATCACATCCTCACAAAACGTAACATAAGCTGGGCAATAAACAGCTTCAACCCGTTCAAATCGCCAGGCCCAGACCAGGTAATCCCGGCCCAACTTCAGAAGGCCGGGGATACGGCCATCAACTGGCTACAAGGTATCTTCAGGAAGATACTGGCTGTGGGTACAATCCCGCGAACATGGCTTAAGGCAAAGATAGTCTTCATTCCCAAAGCTGGGAAAGCCTCGCACTCAGCTGCAAAAGACTTTAGACCAATCAGCCTATCGTCCTTCCTCCTCAAAACCTTTGAGAGACTCGTCGGGCTGCAACTGAGGACAACTATACACCCTCAGTTGCTGTCAGGCGCACAGCATGCCTACCGGAAAGGAAAATCCACGGAAACGGCTCTTCATGAAGTGATCTCAGCGGTAGAGAAATCTCTGCATCACAAAGAGTACTCACTCATAGCCTTTCCCGATATTGAGGGAGCTTTCAACAACGTTGTACCGGGCGCCATTACAGAAGCCCTGACTGACCTGGGGGTGGACCGTCACTTGGTGATGCTCATTGATCAATTGCTCACATGCAGGACGGTGACATCATCGATGGGATCGTCCGCCCAGTCAAGATATGTCAACAGAGGCACCCCGCAAGGTGGTGTCCTGTCTCCTCTTCTGTGGAACATAGCAGTCAACAAGATTCTATGTGACCTAGAAGGGGGGGGCTGCAATGTCGTGGCCTATGCGGACGACGTTGCGATTATCTTCTCGGGGAAATACCCCCAAACACTGTGCGACTTAATGTCCACAAAGCTAGCGCAACTGTCGGATTGGACAGAATCGCGCGGTCTGGGAGTAAATCCCTCAAAAACGGAACTCGTACTATTCACAAATAAATACAAGGTCCCGCCCCTCAACCCTCCAATACTACAAGGATGCAGGCTCTCCTTTAGCGACAGTGCCAGTTACTTAGGGTTGGTAATTGACAAGAAGCTTAGCTGGAACCTGAATGTCAAAGACAGAGTGAAGAAGGCAATGACTGCACTCTACACATGCAAAAAAGCTATTGGGCTAAGATGGGGTATGATCCCAAGCATAGTCCAATGGATATATCAAGCTATAGTTAGACCAATACTACTCTACGGAGTTACGGTGTGGTGGCCGGCCCTATCAAAAAGGGCGATCACCAAGCAACTGGGCAAAGTCCAGCGGACTGCCGCCCTATGCATCAGCGGAGCTCTTCGCACCACCCCAAATGATGCGCTAAATGCCATCCTATGCCTACAGAGCCTTGACCTCGCAGGAAAGGAACGGGCAGAAGCAGCAGCAATACGTCTAAGAGACTCAGATCAATGGGTGACACAGTGCATAGGTCACTCAGCCATATTAAATAATAGCAGTACCGTCCCCTCAAAAACAGACTACCAAGTTCCAAGAGAGTACACAGACACTCCCTTCGACACAATCATCCCTCACAGAGACGAATGGCTCGAGGGACTCCCAGGCCCAGATGGGGCCATAAACATCTTCACAGATGGAACAAAGCTGGACGACAGAGTCGGAGGGGGAATCTACTCTGAACAGCTAAGCATAAGGCATTCCTTCAGACTCCCAGATCATTGCAGTGTCTTTCAAGCGGAAGTCATAGCAATCAGGGAGGCTCTAGACTGCCTACAAGCGGCTGCCGTCACGGCAACCAAGCTAAACATTTATAGCGACAGCCAGGCTGCGATCAAATCGCTAAGCGCGATTTCCTCGAACTCGGCCACCGTGGCAGACTGCCGCAAATCTCTGCACGAGATGGCTCAGCAATTTGCTATTAGCCTGATTTGGGTCCCGGGCCACCGGGACATCGAGGGCAACTGTATAGCGGACGAGCTGGCCAGATCTGGCACTACAATCCCCCTTCTCCAAGACAAGGAGGATATCTGTATGCCAATGGCCACCTGTAAGCTCATTATAAGGGAGCAATACAAGCGACTAAACAACGATATGTGGCAAACAGTGCCACGATGTCGCACAACTCGGCAAACATGGCCGACCATGGACATGAAGCGCACCTCCGAGCTCCTCAAGTTAAGCAGGAAAAGGTGCAGCGTAGTCACACGTTCCCTCACGGGACACTGGCTAATAGGCACCCACGCTAACAGGCTGGGGGCCCCACATAACGATTTTTGTCGCAGCTGTAGAGACGAGGAAGAGGAGGAGACAGTGGAACATCTGTTCTGCTCCTGCCCAGCTCTCAGCAGAAGAAGGCTACAGCACCTGGGCTCAGCCTTTCTACACGACATCTCAGAGATGTCCAAACTATGTCCCAGGAGGATAGCGAACTTTGTGAGAGCATCTGGATGGGATAATTGCTGACAGGAAGTCTCACAACGCAGGAAGGAAATGATCCTATGCGGTATCACAACGGGCCGAAACCGGCCTAAGTGTGACGGGTTCCGAGCGAGCCCGGCAGCCGCCTCAACCTAACCTAAACTACCCCCCCTTTCCCGTCGCTCGACCTCATTGGCAGATTTGACAAGTGACATGCCATCAACTTCAACTGCCGCTGCAGCCAAGTTGATGCAGGACCCCTCCGCTGCAGCGTTAACCAAAATCTTCTTGTGTAATGCTCCTGCAGCAGCAAAGCCATTGCCTACCTTACCCGCCGCTCAGGGTTTGCGGCGTCCCCGCCAGCCACCTGTCATGAACCAGCAGGGCTTTCCAGCACTGCAGCAGCCGGGCCGCCGGCGAGCGCGCTCAGGCGCAAGTGCTCCTGCTCCTCCAGCTTAGATGAGCAGTTATGGTGACACCCTTCGCACAAGGCAGCCAGCAAGTCATTCCCAGCCTCTTCCAGGGAGGCAAGTATGGCAGTCAATGCCACCCACAGCGACCACAATCGAATTCCAGCCCACGGTGAGCAATCAGAGCGTCCGTCCTAGCGATGAACTCAGCCAGAAACTGGACAACCTCATCACATTGCTGACACAGGAGCGGATCCAGCATGCGGCCGCCGCTGCTGAATCTACTCAGAAACTGGAAGGGAAAATAGATGTATTAATTTTACAAATGACAAAGCTAACAGATTGTTTATATGCTAGCATTCAGGCCAATTCTTATGCCAGGTTTTTGTTTTTGTGTGTCGTATGCAGCGGTGGCGATACGTAACTAACATAACGTAACGTAACCCAGCTCGAGCCTTGGCCTGATCCAGCAGGTTAGGGGAGCCAGAGTTACGTTACGCTATGGGGACTTTATTTATACCAATACTTAATCTAGCATATTAGGTACAATATGTTGAGGCTGTATCTTATAAATATTTGTAAATAGCTGTCTACAAGCTGCTGTTAGCAGCCGTAGGCAGCAAATACAATGCTTTTTTTTTTTTACAGCGCGAATTCTCCATTGCCAGCAGTGCTGCCGGCGCAAACATATTTTTGGGAAAATCTCTCCACTTTGGTAAACAGTCTGTTTGCCAGAGGGGGGAGAGGGAGTGGGTAGAGCTAAAGCATAATACTCTAGACTATAGATAGATTTAAATGTAGATTATAATTAAGGGGAACATTTTGGTTGCCTTCATTGGCAGAAAAGGGAGATTATATACATATATATGTTATCTATTCTATGTCTTGTCTTCTATTTGTTTTGTCTTGTTTTTTTTTCTCCTCTGCCCACTGATCCGGGGCAGCCAGAGCTATTGCTTATTTTGGTTTGGTCTTCTTTTCTTCTTTCATTACTGTTCCGCCCTCTGGTCCGGGGCAGCCAGCATTGAGTTGAGCGTTTGTGTGGATGTGCGTTTGTATGTGCGCAACGGTCAGTTGTCTCATCAGTGGAAATGGCCGAAATCCACCACCTTCCAGTTGTTGTTGGCTTCTCTCTTCCTCTCAGGGAGTTCACTGGCGGCAATTCGAGATCTATAGGAGAAGGAGGAGACAGAAATTGCGCAGCAGAAATGCTAACGCTCATAGTTTTGAACAGCAGCGCCTTGTTCGGACGCGTTTTTGGCAGTCGGTCGCATGAGTCTTCTACTCTTTTTAATAATTTGCAGTTGTCCATTCCTATGTCGTTAGTTGCTCGGTTTAGGAAGATATTAAGCAGAGTGATCATTCCGTAACGGCCATTTCGGTGTCTGCTTTGTCCGGGGCATTCGTCGCGCTCGCATATATTTGTTTTTTCTTTCGTGCGTTTGTGTGTTCTGTGTCCAAATGGGGCAGCCATGGTTGTTGCCTTCTTAGGGGCTGAACGGGAATTTGTTGGCGGTAAGTCTTCACTGCTGCTGAGCATTTTGGTTGTTGTTTTCAGTGCTTCTTGTTCCTGTTGCTGACGGTGGTTGACTTTCATGGGCATTTGTGCTGGTGTGTGTGTGTGCGCTTCCATTGCCTTGGCCGTTCTCGCTATGCCGCGAATGTGTGTCAGCCGTTAGATCAGTGGATATCTCGTTTAAAGCTGCTTCAATTGCCAGGCCCAATTGCTCTAATCGCTGTCTTCTGCTGCTGATCGTCAAGTCTATTGTGGCTATGGGAGCAGGCTCCAGTAACCTTCGTCTTGGGAGTATGACCTCTGTGTAGTAGTTATACTCTTGTGGTGGCGACACTGGGCGATCCATCCTGATCAGCATCCTCCGCATGTCATCAAGGTTCCTGTCGTGGCTGATTTGGTCCTCTTCCGTGTACGGGCGCTGATTTGGGATCATCACGATACGTTCCCATTCATGCTTCGCGAGTTCCTTGGGTAGGTGTTTTCCAAGAAACTCGGAATACCGGGGTCTAGTGATTCTGTGCGGTACATAGGGGTCATTGACCACTTTGGCTGCCTCAATGTTGTGGTGGGATCTCATTTGCTCCGTGTACCTTTTGCATGCCCTCTCATAGACTGCCTCAACAGTGTCCACTTCCAGGTCCCTGTGAATGGTGTCGTTCCTCACATACCATGGAGCATTGCAAATAAGGCGAAGGGTCTTGTTCTGCTCAACTTGAATCCGTCCAAATTCCGCGCTGCTAGCTAATGGACCCCATACGGCCAATGTGTACTGCCAGATAGGTGCAATCATCTGCTTGTACAACATTACCTTTGTGTTGAGGTTCAATTTGCTGTTTGAGTTTAGGAGCCAGCGCAGTTTTTGGACCCTTGCCCTGACCTTTGTGATGACGTTGGTTATGTGTTGGTGGAACTGGAGCTTAGCGTCCAGCTTGACCCCCAAATACGAATGCACAGCGATGCTACTAATCCGCTGATCAGCAATGTGCGGCTGCAATTCAGCCACTGGCTGAATGTATGCGCGCAATGTATGCACTATATGCACAGTTTTGGAGGCATTGATGGTGATGCCCCATTGCTTTGCCCAGTTGGAGATGCTCTGTAGGAAGCGGTTGAGCTTGTTGGTAGCCATGAGCTGGTTCATGCCAGTGGCCAGGATTGCTGTGTCGTCAGCATAAGTGGCCAAGAGCATACCACTGTCGCGAGGAAGAGGCATGTCGTATGTGTACAGATTATATAGTACAGGTCCAAGTACGCTGCCCTGTGGAACGCCTGCTGCAATCATTTTATTTCCCGATTTGACGCCGCCTGTGCATTCAACATAGAAGGACCGATCATCCAAGTAGTGGGACAAGACTCTGTATATCGTTGCCGGCAACAACTGCTTCATCTTGTGCTTCAACCCCGCATGCCAGACTCGATCGAAAGCCTCCTGTATGTCCATATAGATGGCAGAGCAGTACAGGTTGTTCTCGTAGGTGGACAGGATGAACTTTGTGACTCTCCCCAATTGGTGTTCGGCCGCGTGCACATGTCTGAAGCCAAACTGATGGTTTGGAATAGATTCAACAAATCCATCAGCTTCCATCATCCTGGTCAGAATAAGTCGCTCAAACAGTTTGGACAGGCCCGAAAGCAGGCTGATGGGGCGATAAGATGCCAACTTATCGGCGGGTTTTCCTGGCTTGGGGATCATGCTAACAGCCGCGTGCTTCCATCTGTTAGGAAAACAACCAATCCTAAGGGAGCTGTTGCATATGAGCGCGAAATATAGAAGAGCAGACTTAGGTAGAGCTTTTATGGTCCGATTGTCAATCCTGTCCATTCCAGGGGCCTTTTTCAGCTTCAGTACCTTGACCTGTGCCTCAATCTCAGGAAGAGTGATCGCTCTGAATCTCAAATTGGGCCCAGGGGATCCAAACTCTTCAAGGGACTCCTCGATGACTCGTCTGTCGGCTGCCGCGCTGGTCAAAACAGGCTTGAATCTCTGCTCCAGATGCAAAGCAAAAGACTCTGCCTTCTCCTCAGTGCTCTTGCACCAGGGATCGTCAGCATTATCCTCTCCATCCGCACAATACTTCCTCACAGGCAAATTGGCTGCTGGCTGCCGCTTCAAACCATTGGTCAATCTCCATAGCTTCTGCATACTATAGCGATCTGTAGGATCGATTGAGCCAATAATAGCGTCAGCGCGTCTGGCTTTGCCCGCTTCTAGCTCCTTGTGAATCCTGTTGGCAAGCATGTTGTACAGCTGTCGCACTGCCGGGTCATGGTTCCGCTTCAGCAGGTTCCTCAGGCGCCTCTTGGTGGCAATCATCAGCCGTATGCGATTGCTGACCTGGTACTCAGCTTGGACTCTAGGTCGGACGGGCCTCCTCAGACTGCTTGTGGCATGTTCGGCTGCCTCTAACACGTTCCTCTCAAGAATGCTAGCCGCGTCATCAACATCCTCTGCTGACCTGAGCTCAGTATTCAGATGGATGTGCGAGTCAAGCCACGATTGGAACCTCGAAATGCTAGCCCCTGGGGGCAAGAGGCGTCTCTTAGTCACCGCCTCCGCTGGAGACATGCTCAACTCAATCACCATTGGGAGATGATCAGAAGAGAGCTCGTTTAGATGGGAGATATGCAGCAATTCGTCCCTCACGCCCTTGTAGACCGCGAAGTCAATTGCCGATGGTGTATGCCGAGTATTGTACGGGTAGTGAGTAGGAGATCCAGTGGCCAGAATGTTGCAGCTACTTTTCTGTACAGCCCTGAGCAGCTGTCCGCCTCTTCTACACGCCCTTGCGTTTCCCCATCATGAGTTCTTCGCATTCCAATCGCCAGCAGCAACGAATCTCGGTCCCAACTGACCAAACAATGCCAAGAAGTCGTCCTCGGACCATTCCTGCAATGGGGGGCAGTAAATGGATGAGACCACTAGTCGGCCGCCATCAGGCAGGGTCAGGGTAGCAGATACACACTGAATGTGGTCTGTTTCTATATTAGACAGGGCAATATGAAGGATTCCAGCTCTGACTAGGAGCAGGGATCCCCCACGACCAGTCCCAGATGGGTGATTAGCACTGTACGTGCAGTATCCATTAACGCTGAAGGTCTCTGAGTTTTTAAAATGAGACTCAGAGACCATCAGAACGTCAACTTCGTGTCTGCATGCAAATGCCGCAAGTTCGGCTGTCTTCCCTCCGAGTCCCGAGGCGTTCCAAAATACAATCTTTAGATTGCTGTGTTGACGGGTAGAGTAAATAGCATTAGTATTAAACATTTCTGGCAAAGGAATTCGCCTGAATGCTAGCATATAAACAATCCGTTAACTTCGTCATTTGTGTAATTAATATATCCATTTTCCCTTCAAGTTTCTGAGTAGATTCAGCAGCAGCGGCCGCATGCTGGATCCGCTCCTGTGTCAGCAGAGCGATGAGGTAGTCCAGTTTCTGGCTGAGTTCATCGCTAGGACGGACACTCTGACTGCTCACAGTGGGCTGGAATCCGATTGTGGTCGCTGTGGGTGGCACCGACTGCCATACTTGCCTCCCTGGAAGAGGCTGAGAATGACTCGCTGGCTGCCTTGTGCGGAGTGCATCGGCATAGCTGCTCATCTGAGCTGGAGGAGCAGGTTTTTTTTGTGTGTCGTATGCTGCGGTGGCGATACGTAACTAACATAACGTAACGTAACCCAGCTCGAGCCTTGGCCTGATCCAGCAGGTTAGGGGAGCCAGAGTTACGTTACGCTATGGGGACTTTATTTATACCAATACTTAATCTAGCATATTAGGTACAATATGTTGAGGCTGTATCTTATAAATATTTGTAAATAGCTGTCTACAAGCTGCTGTTAGCAGCCGTAGGCAGCAAATACAATGCTTTTTTTTTTTTACAGCGCGAATTCTCCATTGCCAGCAGTGCTGCCGGCGCAAACATATTTTTGGGAAAATCTCTCCACTTTGGTAAACAGTCTGTTTGCCAGAGGGGGGAGAGGGAGTGGGTAGAGCTAAAGCATAATACTCTAGACTATAGATAGATTTAAATGTAGATTATAATTAAGGGGAACATTTTGGTTGCCTTCATTGGCAGAAAAGGGAGATTATATACATATATATGTTATCTATTCTATGTCTTGTCTTCTATTTGTTTTGTCTTGTTTTTTTTTCTCCTCTGCCCACTGATCCGGGGCAGCCAGAGCTATTGCTTATTTTGGTTTGGTCTTCTTTTCTTCTTTCATTACTGTTCCGCCCTCTGGTCCGGGGCAGCCAGCATTGAGTTGAGCGTTTGTGTGGATGTGCGTTTGTATGTGCGCAACGGTCAGTTGTCTCATCAGTGGAAATGGCCGAAATCCACCACCTTCCAGTTGTTGTTGGCTTCTCTCTTCCTCTCAGGGAGTTCACTGGCGGCAATTCGAGATCTATAGGAGAAGGAGGAGACAGAAATTGCGCAGCAGAAATGCTAACGCTCATAGTTTTGAACAGCAGCGCCTTGTTCGGACGCGTTTTTGGCAGTCGGTCGCATGAGTCTTCTACTCTTTTTAATAATTTGCAGTTGTCCATTCCTATGTCGTTAGTTGCTCGGTTTAGGAAGATATTAAGCAGAGTGATCATTCCGTAACGGCCATTTCGGTGTCTGCTTTGTCCGGGGCATTCGTCGCGCTCGCATATATTTGTTTTTTCTTTCGTGCGTTTGTGTGTTCTGTGTCCAAATGGGGCAGCCATGGTTGTTGCCTTCTTAGGGGCTGAACGGGAATTTGTTGGCGGTAAGTCTTCACTGCTGCTGAGCATTTTGGTTGTTGTTTTCAGTGCTTCTTGTTCCTGTTGCTGACGGTGGTTGACTTTCATGGGCATTTGTGCTGGTGTGTGTGTGTGCGCTTCCATTGCCTTGGCCGTTCTCGCTATGCCGCGAATGTGTGTCAGCCGTTAGATCAGTGGATATATCATTCAAAGCTGCTTCAATTGCCAGGCCCAATTGCTCTAATCGCTGTCTTCTGCTGCTGATCGTCAAGTCTATTGTGGCTATGGGAGCAGGCTCCAGTAATCTTCGTCTTGGGAGTATGACCTCTGTGTAATAGTTATACTCTGATGGCGGCGACACTGGGCGATCCATCCTGATCAGCATCCTCCGCATGTCATCAAGGTTCCTGTCGTGGCTGATTTGGTCCTCTTCCGTGTACGGGCGCTGATTAGGGATCATCTCGATGCGGTTCCATTCGTGCTTCGCGAGTTCCTTGGGTAGGTGTTTTCCAAGAAACTCGGAATACCGGGGTCTTGTAACTCTATGCGGTACATAAGGGTCATTGACCACTTTGGCTGCCTCAATGTTGTGGTGGGATCTCATTTGCTCCGTGTACCTTTTGCATGCCCTCTCATAGACTGCCTCAACAGTGTCCACTTCCAGGTCCCTGTGAATGGTGGCGTTCCTCACATACCATGGAGCATTGCAAATAAGGCGAAGGGTCTTGTTCTGCTCAACTTGAATCCGTCCAAATTCCGCGCTGCTAGCTAATGGACCCCATACGGCCAATGTGTACTGCCAGATAGGTGCAATCATCTGCTTGTACAACATTACCTTTGTGTTGAGGTTCAATTTGCTGTTTGAGTTTAGGAGCCAGCGCAGTTTTTGGACCCTTGCCCTGACCTTTGTGATGACGTTGGTTATGTGTTGGTGGAACTGGAGCTTAGCGTCCAGCTTGACCCCCAAATACGAATGCACAGCGATGCTACTAATCCGCTGATCAGCAATGTGCGGCTGCAATTCAGCCACTGGCTGTTGGATCGCGCGCAATGTATGCACTATATGCACAGTTTTGGAGGCATTGATGGTGATGCCCCATTGCTTTGCCCAGTTGGAGATGCTCTGTAGGAAGCGGTTGAGCTTGTTGGTAGCCATGAGCTGGTTCATGCCAGTGGCCAGGATTGCTGTGTCGTCAGCATAAGTGGCCAAGAGCATACCACTGTCGCGAGGAAGAGGCATGTCGTATGTGTACAGATTATATAGTACAGGTCCAAGTACGCTGCCCTGTGGAACGCCTGCTGCAATCATTTTGCTTCCCGATTTGACGCCGCCTGTGCATTCAACATAGAAAGACCGATCATCCAAGTAGTGGGACAAGACCTTATATATCGCTGCCGGTAGCAACTGCTTCATCTTATGTTTCAGGCCCACATGCCAGACTCGATCGAAAGCCTCCTGTATGTCCATATAGATGGCAGAGCAGTACAGGTTGTTCTCATAGGTGGACAGGATGAACTTTGTGACTCTCCCCAATTGGTGTTCGGCCGCGTGCACATGTCTGAAGCCAAACTGATGGTTTGGAATAGATTCAACAAATCCATCAGCTTCCATCATCCTGGTCAGAATAAGTCGCTCAAACAGCTTGGACAGGACCGAAAGCAGGCTGATGGGACGATAAGATGCCAACTTATCGGCGGGTTTTCCTGGCTTGGGGATCATGCTAACAGCCGCGTGCTTCCATCTGTTAGGAAAACAACCAATCCTAAGGGAGCTGTTGCATATTAGCGCGAAATATAGAAGAGCAGACTTAGGTAGAGCTTTTATGGTCCGATTGTCAATCCTGTCCATTCCAGGGGCCTTTTTCAGCTTCAGTACCTTGACCTGTGCCTCAATCTCAGGAAGAGTGATCGCCCTGAAGCCCAGATTGGGCCCAGGGGATCCAAACTCTTCAAGGGACTTCTCGATGACTCGTCTGTCGGCTGCCGCGCTGGTCAAAACAGGCTTGAATCGCTGCCTTCTCCTCAGTGCTCTTGCACCAGGGATCGTCAGCATTATCCTCTCCATCCGCACAATACTTCCTCACAGGCAAATTGGCTGCTGGCTGCCGCTTCAAACCATTGGTCAACCTCCACAGCTTTTGCATGCTGTAGCGATCGGTAGGATCGATTGAGCCAATGATAGCGTCAGCGCGTCTGGCTTTGCCCGCTTCTAGCTCCTTGTGAATCCTGTTGGCAAGCATGTTGTACAGCTGTCGCACTGCCGGGTCATGGTTTCGCTTCAGCAGGTTCCCCAGGCGTCTCTTGGTGGCAATCATCAGCCGTATGCGATTGCTGACCTGGTACTCAGCTTGGACTCTAGGTCGGACGGGCCTCCTCAGACTGCTTGTGGCATGTTCGGCTGCCTCTAACACGTTCCTCTCAAGAATGCTAGCCGCGTCATCAACATCCTCTGCTGACCTGAGCTCAGTGTTCAGATGGATGTGCGAGTCAAGCCACGATTGGAACCTCGAAATGCTAGCCCCTGGGGCAAGAGGCGTCTCTTAGTCACCGCCTCCGCTGGAGACATGCTCAACTCAATCACCATTGGGAGATGATCAGAAGAGAGGTCATTTAGATGGGAGATATGCAGCACTTCGTCCCTCACGCCCTTGTAGACCGCGAAGTCAATTGCCGATGGAGTATGCCGAGTATTGTACGGGTAGTGGGTAGGAGATCCAGTGGCCAGAATGTTGCAGCTGCTTTTCTGTACAGCCCTGAGCAGCTGTCCGCCTCTTCTACACGCCCTTGCGTTTCCCCACCATGAGTTCTTCGCATTCCAATCGCCAGCAGCAACGAATCTCGGTCCCAACTGACCAAACAATGCCAAGAAGTCGTCCTCGGACCATTCCTGCAATGGGGGGCAGTAAATGGATGAGACCACTAGTCGGCCGCCATCAGGCAGGGTCAGGGTAGCAGATACACACTGAATGTGGTCTGTTTCTATATTAGGCAGGGCAATATGAAGGATTCCAGTTCTGACTAGGAGCAGGGATCCCCCACGACCAGTCCCAGATGGGTGATTAGCACTGTACGTGCAATATCCATTAACGCTGAAGGTCTCTGAGTTTTTAAAATGAGACTCAGAGACCATCAGAACGTCAACTTCGTGTCTGCATGCAAATGCCGCAAGTTCGGCTGTCTTCCCTCGGAGTCCCGAGGCGTTCCAAAATACAATCTTTAGATTGCTGTGTTGGCGGGTAGAGTAAATAGCATTAGTATTAAACATTTCTGGCAAAGGAATTCGCCTGAATGCTAGCATATAAACAATCCGTTAACTTCGTCATTTGTGTAATTAATATATCCATTTTCCCTTCCAATTTCTGAGTAGATTCAGCAGCAGCGGCCGCATGCTGGATCCGCTCCTGTGTCAGCAGAGCGATGAGGTAGTCCAGTTTCTGGCTGAGTTCATCGCTAGGACGGACACTCTGACTGCTCACAGTGGGCTGGAATCCGATTGTGGTCGCTGTGGGTGGCACCGACTGCCATACTTGCCTCCCTGGAAGAGGCTGAGAATGACTCGCTGGCTGCCTTGTGCGGAGTGCATCGGCATAGCTGCTCATCTGAGCTGGAGGAGCAGGAGCTCTTGCGCCTGAGCGCGCTCGCCGGCGGCTTGGCTGCTGCAGTGCTGGAAAGCCCTGCTGATTCATGACGGGTGGCTGGCGGGGACGCCGCAAACCCTGAGTGGCGGGTAAGGTAGGCATCGAAAGTTTACTTAGCATCTTGTTGGTCTGATCTAACCCATTTCTCCTTTTATTGCAGTACTCCTTATACTTGATACAACCACGGTAGCTGGCAACATGGGGACCATCGCAATTTGCGCATTTCGGCACATCCTCCCGCTTCTTGGGGCAGTCCTTGGGGTCATGCTTCTCCCCACACTTCAGACATACAACTGCACGGCTGCAGTAGTTCTTCGAGTGCCCAAACATCTGACACTTATGGCACTGGGGAACACCTGGCGCGCGTATGGGCTTCTCTACCTTGACCCGTTGGCTGCAAATTGCCGTTAGCTCGTATATACTATTGTTAATCTCCTGAGGCTCTAGCTCGACCTCGAATAGGTCCAATGGCTCCTTTGTAAATCTTTTATGTATATTGGCAATATGCCTCACCTTATATCCGAGTCTACCAAGCTGTTCACGCACCCAGTCTGTGGGTGTGGAACGGTGCAGGTGACGAATAACAATACGCATTCCCCTCTCGCTTCGCAGGCGAAACGTATGGTGATCAACACCTTCCCCCTCAGTTAGGAGCCGAATTAGGGCCCTATGTCCATCTATTGTGTGGCACATGACTTTCAGAGACCTATTAGCAGCAGGCCTGGTGTCATATGTACCAGCGCCAATGGCATTGTCGAAGCACTGGAGCAGGGGAAAGATATCTGTAAAATTAGGAATGTAAATAGGGGCTGGCCGCACAATTCTGGCGTCAGCAGTAGCAGCAGCATTAGGAGCGTGCGCTGTGGTAGGGGCAGGCGGGGGAGGGGTCTGAGAAGTAGAGGGCCTGTTTGTGGGAACAGGTACCTCGGCTTCCGTCTCTCCCTCGCTGCAGTCAGTGTCCACATCCATCTCGTCATTTGCTAAGTCGTCAGCATCCGAAAGTACATTGTAGTAGTTTGTTATGTTCATCTGATTAGGGTCACGCTTCTCCTTGGAGGATACTGTCCGTTTGATCTTCTTTGCCGACGCCTTAGTAATCGGCGAGGCCAAGGTGGTCGTCCGCTTCTTGTTACGGCCCTCAGACTCCGCCTTCAGCATAGCCATTACTTTCTTCTCCCTTGCCAATTTCTCCCGCTGTTCCTTGAGGATCTCGTGAAGAGTCATCTGGCTCGGCACAGGTGCTGCAAGGGCAGTAGGATTGGTAGAGACAGCAATGGCAGAACTGCCAGGGGCACAGGTAGCAGTAGAAGCAGCAGCACGAGCAGCACCAGTAGAAACTGGGGTATGTTGAGCAGCGTGGGCACCTACACGAACAGCACTAGCAGTACTAGGAGCTGTAGAAACTGAAGGGCGTTTAGCTGCGGCGGCAGCTACGCGAGTAGGGGCGGTGGCTTTAGCAGCAGCAGGAATGGCAGCACAGGCAGTTGCAGCAGAGGCTCTGGTTAGCATGGCAGCGGGGGGGGCTAGCAATGGCTTGCTTGACAGTGCAGCGGACGGGGCCTGCATCAACTTGGCTGCAGCGGCAGCTGAAGTTGATGGCATGTCACTGGTCAAATCTGACATTGAGGTCGAGCGACAGGAAAGGGGGCGTAAATCACTCTGCGAAATTCCCGACATTAGTAGCGGGGGGGAATGCAGATCGGTTTCGTTGTCTGAGCAGGGAGCACTTGAGGCCAAAGTGGTCTTCTTTTTAGATTTGGGACACGGTTTACGTACCATTGTTTGTTTTGTGTAGCTTTATTAGTGCAGATAGACACAAGTGTGAATATGGCGAAGGAAGGGGGGGGGGGGGGGGGGGCGTGCTTCCATCTGTTAGGAAAACAACCAATCCTAAGGGAGCTGTTGCATATGAGCGCGAAATATAGAAGAGCAGACTTAGGTAGAGCTTTTATGGTCCGATTGTCAATCCTGTCCATTCCAGGGGCCTTTTTCAGCTTCAGTACCTTGACCTGTGCCTCAATCTCAGGAAGAGTGATCGCCCTGAAGCCCAGATTGGGCCCAGGGGATCCAAACTCTTCAAGGGACTCCTCGATGACTCGTCTGTCGGCTGCCGCGCTGGTCAAAACAGGCTTGAATCGCTGCCTTCTCCTCAGTGCTCTTGCACCAGGGATCGTCAGCATTATCCTCTCCATCCGCACAATACTTCCTCACAGGCAAATTGGCTGCTGGCTGCCGCTTCAAACCATTGGTCAACCTCCACAGCTTTTGCATGCTGTAGCGATCGGTAGGATCGATTGAGCCAATGATAGCGTCAGCGCGTCTGGCTTTGCCCGCTTCTAGCTCCTTGTGAATCCTGTTGGCAAGCATGTTGTACAGCTGTCGCACTGCCGGGTCATGGTTCCGCTTCAGCAGGTTCCCCAGGCGTCTCTTGGTGGCAATCATCAGCCGTATGCGATTGCTGACCTGGTACTCAGCTTGGACTCTAGGTCGGACGGGCCTCCTCAGACTGCTTGTGGCATGTTCGGCTGCCTCTAACACGTTCCTCTCAAGAATGCTAGCCGTGTCATCAACATCCTCTGCTGACCTGAGCTCAGTGTTCAGATGGATGTGCGAGTCAAGCCACGATTGGAACCTCGAAATGCTAGCCCCTGGGGGCAAGAGGCGTCTCTTAGTCACCGCCTCCGCTGGAGACATGCTCAACTCAATCACCATTGGGAGATGATCAGAAGAGAGGTCATTTAGATGGGAGATATGCAGCACTTCGTCCCTCACGCCCTTGTAGACCGCGAAGTCAATTGCCGATGGAGTATGCCGAGTATTGTACGGGTAGTGGGTAGGAGATCCAGTGGCCAGAATGTTGCAGCTGCTTTTCTGTACAGCCCTGAGCAGCTGTCCGCCTCTTCTACACGCCCTTGCGTTTCCCCACCATGAGTTCTTCGCATTCCAATCGCCAGCAGCAACGAATCTCGGTCCCAACTGACCAAACAATGCCAAGAAGTCGTCCTCGGACCATTCCTGCAATGGGGGGCAGTAAATGGATGAGACCACTAGTCGGCCGCCATCAGGCAGGGTCAGGGTAGCAGATACACACTGAATGTGGTCTGTTTCTATATTAGGCAGGGCAATATGAAGGATTCCAGTTCTGACTAGGAGCAGGGATCCCCCACGACCAGTCCCAGATGGGTGATTAGCACTGTACGTGCAGTATCCATTAACGCTGAAGGTCTCTGAGTTTTTAAAATGAGACTCAGAGACCATCAGAACGTCAACTTCGTGTCTGCATGCAAATGCCGCAAGTTCGGCTGTCTTCCCTCGGAGTCCCGAGGCGTTCCAAAATACAATCTTTAGATTGCTGTGTTGGCGGGTAGAGTAAATAGCATTAGTATTAAACATTTCTGGCAAAGGAATTCGCCTGAATGCTAGCATATAAACAATCCGTTAACTTCGTCATTTGTGTAATTAATATATCCATTTTCCCTTCCAATTTCTGAGTAGATTCAGCAGCAGCGGCCGCATGCTGGATCCGCTCCTGTGTCAGCAGAGCGATGAGGTAGTCCAGTTTCTGGCTGAGTTCATCGCTAGGACGGACACTCTGACTGCTCACAGTGGGCTGGAATCCGATTGTGGTCGCTGTGGGTGGCACCGACTGCCATACTTGCCTCCCTGGAAGAGGCTGAGAATGACTCGCTGGCTGCCTTGTGCGGAGTGCATCGGCATAGCTGCTCATCTGAGCTGGAGGAGCAGGAGCTCTTGCACCTGAGCGCGCTCGCCGGCGGCTTGGCTGCTGCAGTGCTGGAAAGCCCTGCTGATTCATGACGGGTGGCTGGCGGGGACGCCGCAAACCCTGAGTGGCGGGTAAGGTAGGCATCGAAAGTTTACTTAGCATCTTGTTGGTCTGATCTAACCCATTTCTCCTTTTATTGCAGTACTCCTTATACTTGATACAACCACGGTAGCTGGCAACATGGGGACCATCGCAATTTGCGCATTTCGGCACATCCTCCCGCTTCTTGGGGCAGTCCTTGGGGTCATGCTTCTCCCCACACTTCAGACATACAACTGCACGGCTGCAGTAGTTCTTCGAGTGCCCAAACATCTGACACTTATGGCACTGGGGAACACCTGGCGCGCGTATGGGCTTCTCTACCTTGACCCGTTGGCTGCAAATTGCCGTTAGCTCGTATATACTATTGTTAATCTCCTGAGGCTCTAGCTCGACCTCGAATAGGTCCAATGGCTCCTTTGTAAATCTTTTATGTATATTGGCAATATGCCTCACCTTATATCCGAGTCTACCAAGCTGTTCACGCACCCAGTCTGTGGGTGTGGAACGGTGCAGGTGACGAATAACAATACGCATTCCCCTCTCGCTTCGCAGGCGAAACGTATGGTGATCAACACCTTCCCCCTCAGTTAGGAGCCGAATTAGGGCCCTATGTCCATCTATTGTGTGGCACATGACTTTCAGAGACCTATTAGCAGCAGGCCTGGTGTCATATGTACCAGCGCCAATGGCATTGTCGAAGCACTGGAGCAGGGGAAAGATATCTGTAAAATTAGGAATGTAAATAGGGGCTGGCCGCACAATTCTGGCGTCAGCAGTAGCAGCAGCATTAGGAGCGTGCGCTGTGGTAGGGGCAGGCGGGGGGGTGGTCTGAGAAGTAGAGGGCCTGTTTGTGGGAACAGGTACCTCGGCTTCCGTCTCTCCCTCGCTGCAGTCAGTGTCCACATCCATCTCGTCATTTGCTAAGTCGTCAGCATCCGAAAGTACATTGTAGTAGTTTGTTATGTTCATCTGATTAGGGTCACGCTTCTCCTTGGAGGATACTGTCCGTTTGATCTTCTTTGCCGACGCCTTAGTAATCGGCGAGGCCAAGGTGGTCGTCCGCTTCTTGTTACGGCCCTCAGACTCCGCCTTCAGCATAGCCATTACTTTCTTCTCCCTTGCCAATTTCTCCCGCTGTTCCTTGAGGATCTCGTGAAGAGTCATCTGGCTCGGCACAGGTGCTGCAAGGGCAGTAGGATTGGTAGAGACAGCAATGGCAGAACTGCCAGGGGCACAGGTAGCAGTAGAAGCAGCAGCACGAGCAGCACCAGTAGAAACTGGGGTATGTTGAGCAGCGTGGGCACCTACACGAACAGCACTAGCAGAACTAGGAGCTGTAGAAACTGAAGGGCGTTTAGCTGCGGCGGCAGCTACGCGAGTAGGGGCGGTGGCTTTAGCAGCAGCAGGAATGGCAGCACAGGCAGTTGCAGCAGAGGCTCTGGTTAGCATGGCAGCGGGGGGGGCTAGCAATGGCTTGCTTGACAGTGCAGCGGACGGGGCCTGCATCAACTTGGCTGCAGCGGCAGCTGAAGTTGATGGCATGTCACTGGTCAAATCTGCCATTGAGGTCGAGCGACAGGAAAGGGGGCGTAAATCACTCTGCGAAATTCCCGACATTAGTAGCGGGGGGGAATGCAGATCGGTTTCGTTGTCTGAGCAGGGAGCACTTGAGGCCAAAGTGGTCTTCTTTTTAGATTTGGGACACGGTTTACGTACCATTGTTTGTTTTGTGTAGCTTTATTAGTGCAGATAGACACAAGTGTGAATATGGCGAAGGGGGGGGGGGGGGGGGGGGGGGGGGGGGGCAGCAGCCCCACGTTTTTTCTCTTTTGGCACTTTGGTTATGTTGTATGTATTTCAGTGAAAACTTATGCACGGAACAACACTTCGCGTTGCCCGGAATGTTTTTACAGAATATTGCACAATGTATATTGATACATGTGCAATATAATTTGGGAATTTTTTGGCGATTTGGTTGGATGTTTTTTTGTGTGTCGTATGCAGCGGTGGCGATACGTAACTAACATAACGTAACGTAACCCAACTCGAGCCTTGGCCTGATCCAGCAGGTTAGGGGAGCCAGAGTTACGTTACGCTATGGGGACTTTATTTATACCAATACTTAGTCTAACATTTTAGGTACAATATGTTGAGGCTGTATCTTATAAATATATAAATATCTGTCTACAAGCTGCTGTTAGCAGCCGTAGGCAGCAAATACAGTGCTTTTTTTTTTTTACAGCGCGAATTCTCCATTGCCAGCAGAGCTGCCGGCGCAAACATATTTTTGGGAAAATCTCTCCACTTTGGTAAACAGTCCGTTTGCCAGAGGGGGGAGAGGGAGTGGGTAGAGCTAAAGCATAATACTCTTGATACTATAGATAGATTTAAAAGTAGATTATAATTAAGGGGAACATTTTGGTTGCCTTCATTGGCAGAAAAGGGAGATTGTATACATATATATGTTATCTATTCTATGTGTTGTATTCTATTTGTTTTGTTTGTTTTTGTTTCTCCTCTGCCCACTGGTCCGGGGCAGCCAGAGCTATTGCTTATTATGGTTTGGTCTTCTTTCTTCTTTCGTTACTGTTCCGCCCTCTGGTCCGGGGCAGCCAGCATTGAGTTGAGCGTTTGTGTGGATGAGTGTTTGTATGTGCGCTTGTATGTGCGCAACGGTCCGTTGTCTCATCAGTGGAAATGGCCGAAGTCCACCACCTTCCAGTTGTTGTTGGCTTCTCTCTTCCTCTCAGGGAGTTCACTGGCGGCAATTCGAGATCTATAGGAGAAGGAGGAGACAGAAATTGCGCAGCAGAAATGCTAACGCTCATAGCTTTGAACAGCAGCGCCTTGTTCGGACGCGTTTTTGGCAATCGTTCGCATGAGTCTTCTACTCTTTTTAATAATTTGCAGTTGTCCATTTCTATGTCGTTAGTTAATCGGTTTAGGAAGATATTAAGCAGAGTGATCATTCCGTAACGGCCATTTCGGTGTCTGCTTTGTCCGGGGCATTCGTCGCGCTCGCATATATTTGTTTTTTCTTTCGTGCGTTTGTGTGTTCTGTGTCCAAATGGGGCAGCCATGGTTGTTGCCTTCTTAGGGGCTGAACGGGAATTTGTTGGCGGTAAGTCTTCACTGCTGCTGAGCATTTTGGTTGTTGTTTTCTGTGCTTCTTGTTCCTGTTGCTGACGGTGGTTGACTTTCATGGGCATTTGTGCTAGTGTGTATGTGCGCGCTTCCATTGACTTGGCCGTTCTCGCTCTGCCGCGAATGTGTGTCAGGCGTCTGATGAGTGGATATCTCGTTCAAAGCTGCTTCAATTGCCAGGCCCAATTGCTCTAATCGCTGTCTTCTGCTGCTGATCGTCAAGTCTATTGTGGCTATGGGAGCAGGCTCCAGTAATCTTCGTCTTGGGAGTATGACCTCTGTGTAATAGTTATACTCTGATGGCGGCGACACTGGGCGATCCATCCTGATCAGCATCCTCCGCATGTCATCAAGGTTCCTGTCGTGGCTGATTTGGTCCTCTTCCGTGTACGGGCGCTGATTAGGGATCATCTCGATGCGGTTCCATTCGTGCTTCGCGAGTTCCTTGGGTAGGTGTTTTCCAAGAAACTCGGAATACCGGGGTCTTGTAACTCTATGCGGTACATAAGGGTCATTGACCACTTTGGCTGCCTCAATGTTGTGGTGGGATCTCATTTGCTCCGTGTACCTTTTGCATGCCCTCTCATAGACTGCCTCAACAGTGTCCACTTCCAGGTCCCTGTGAATGGTGTCGTTCCTCACATACCATGGAGCATTGCAAATAAGGCGAAGGGTCTTGTTCTGCTCAACTTGAATCCGTCCAAATTCCGCGCTGCTAGCTAATGGACCCCATACGGCCAATGTGTACTGCCAGATAGGTGCAATCATCTGCTTGTACAACATTACCTTTGTGTTGAGGTTCAATTTGCTGTTTGAGTTTAGGAGCCAGCGCAGTTTTTGGACCCTTGCCCTGACCTTTGTGATGACGTTGGTTATGTGTTGGTGGAACTGGAGCTTAGCGTCCAGCTTGACCCCCAAATACGAATGCACAGCGATGCTACTAATCCGCTGGTCGGCAATGTGCGGCTGCAATTCAGCCACTGGCTGTTGGATCGCGCGCAATGTATGCACTATATGCACAGTTTTGGAGGCATTGATGGTGATGCCCCATTGCTTTGCCCAGTTGGAGATGCTCTGTAGGAAGCGGTTGAGCTTGTTGGTAGCCATGAGCTGGTTCATGCCAGTGGCCAGAATTGCTGTGTCGTCAGCATAAGTGGCCAAGAGCATACCACTGTCGCGAGGAAGAGGCATGTCGTATGTGTACTGGTTGTATAATACTGGCCCAAGTACGCTGCCCTGTGGAACGCCTGCTGCAATCATTTTATTTCCCGATTTGACGCCGCCTGTGCATTCAACGTAGAAGGACCGATCATCCAAGTAGTGGGACAAGACTCTGTATATTGCTGCCGGTAACAACTGCTTCATCTTGTCCTTCAACCCCGCATGCCAGACTCGATCGAAAGCCTCCTGTATGTCCATATAGATGGCAGAGCAGTACAGGTTGTTCTCATAGGTGGACAGGATGAACTTCGTAACTCTCCCCAATTGGTGTTCAGCCGCGTGCACATGTCTGAAGCCAAACTGATGGTTTGGAATAGCCTCAACAAATCCATCAGCTTCCATCATCCTGGTCAGAAGAAGTCGCTCAAACAGCTTGGACAGGCCCGAAAGCAGGCTGATGGGACGATAAGATGCCAACTTATCGGCGGGTTTTCCTGGCTTGGGGATCATGCTAACAGCCGCGTGCTTCCATCTGTTAGGAAAACAACCAATCCTAAGGGAGCTGTTGCATATGAGCGCGAAATATAGAAGAGCAGACTTAGGTAGAGCTTTTATGGTCCGATTGTCAATCCTGTCCATTCCAGGGGCCTTTTTCAGCTTCAGTACCTTGACCTGTGCCTCAATCTCAGGAAGAGTGATCGCTCTGAATCTCAAATTGGGCCCAGGGGATCCAAACTCTTCAAGGGACTCCTCGATGACTCGTCTGTCGGCTGCCGCGCTGGTCAAAACAGGCTTGAATCGCTGCTCCAGATGCAATGCAAAGGACTCTGCCTTCTCCTCAGTGCTCTTGCACCAGGGATCGTCAGCATTATCCTCTCCATCCGCACAATACTTCCTCACAGGCAAATTGGCTGCTGGCTGCCGCTTCAAACCATTGGTCAACCTCCACAGCTTTTGCATGCTGTAGCGATCGGTAGGATCGATTGAGCCAATGATAGCGTCAGCGCGTCTGGCTTTGCCCGCTTCTAGCTCCTTATGTATCCTGTTGGCAAGCATGTTGTACAGCTGTCGCACTGCCGGGTCATGGTTCCGCTTCAGCAGGTTCCTCAGGCGCCTCTTGGTGGCAATCATCAGCCGTATGCGATTGCTGACCTGGTACTCAGCTTGGACTCTAGGTCGGACGGGCCTCCTCAGACTGCTTGTGGCATGTTCGGCTGCCTCTAACACGTTCCTCTCAAGGATATTGGCTGCATCATCAACATCCTCTGCTGACCTGAGCTCAGTGTTCAGATGGATGTGCGAGTCAAGCCACGATTGGAACCTCGAAATGCTAGCCCCTGGGGGCAAGAGGCGTCTCTTAGTCACCGCCTCCGCTGGAGACATGCTCAACTCAATCACCATTGGGAGATGATCAGAAGAGAGGTCGTTTAGATGACTTGGTCAAAAATTGGCTCAGGGATATGCCAATGACTAGGACCCTCAACACGGCAGTCATCCCTGCCCCCGTTATTACCCCCGGTAAAAGATTGAATAGGGACATGGACAGCACTGATGAGGACAACTCCTCCATCGGCACACCGAGAATGGACCTTGATCTTGACCTTAACACCCCAAAATTCCAAAGCATCGCCGCCAAAAAGTTTGCCTCCGATTTCAAGAAGGTAAAAAATCACAACTCCACAGAGGCAAACAGGCTATCAACGTCACCTCCCAAGAAGAAAGGTAATGACACTGGGGTGTCACACGTCGTCCCTGTGCCAAACGAAAATGCTCAGCCTTGTCCACTCCCCACAATGAGTAGGCATAGCAAAGATCTCAATGACAGCGAAAGTAACCATATCGAACAGCCAGAGCTCCTTCCATGGCAGGTAGTGCCATCGAGCAAGAGGGTGCCTTCTATTCACATAGCTGGTGTCAAAGCCATAGTTCCCCTACTAGAAAAACTCAATTATACAGCGGGGGTGGACAGCTTCAAAACGAAAAGCACCCCGGGGAACGGTATCAGAATTCAATGCGTTGATATGAACGCCCATAGGAAAATAACACAACTCCTCCACGACCAAAAGTTGCTAATGCATACGCACCAGCCAAACGGTCAGCGTGGTGCACGCTATATTCTGAGACACCTGCACTACTCGACGACGAATGAGTGGATTTTTGCTGAATTAAAAAAAAGGGCCTTCGTCGTCAGATTCTGCGCCAATATGAAGCATGTAGTTACAGGAAGGCCAATAAACATGTTTGAGTTAGAGATTGAGCAGAAAAGGGATGGCTCGCATGACGAAATACTAAAAATAAATGTATTAGGAGGCCAGTCAGTGGCATTTGAAAAAAAGCTGCCACCCAGGAATCCCCTGCAATGCCACAGGTGCCAGGCCTATGGTCACACCAAAAATTATTGCCGGAACGAGCCCAAATGCATGAAGTGTGCCAGAGGCCACCTCTCAACCGAATGCACGAAGCCCAGACACACCCCAGCCAAGTGCGCAAACTGCGACGGGGAACACGTCAGCAGCTTTAAGGGCTGTCCAGCCTTTAAAGCGGCCAGAAGCAGGCTCAAGGTCAATAAAATGATCAATGAGGATAGACTCACAAAGCAAGCTATAGGGAGACCCAGCGTATGGGAGGAGATATCCAAACGTCCTCAAACATTCCGAGTGGCCCCATTTCCAGCAGGTAGCCATCGCAGGGATGTGAGTGGCTGTGACGAGGGCCGAAGTGGACCAGTGAGGGGCTTCACAAACCCTTTCTCTGGCAGAAATGTCCAACCAAAGCCCAGCCACCATAGTACCGAAATCAAGAGAAGGCTTACCAAGATTAAGAACAGAGAAAAGAGAAAACAAACACCCAGCCAAAAAAAGGATAAAGTAGGGAAAGGACGGAGAGCTCCTATAGCCGTGGACATGAATCCCAACCCAGCCGCCAGCCATCTGGAGAAATTCCAGAATAGACTGCGAGAAGAGCAGATTGCACTCTCGCAGTCCTTGAAAACTATGGCAGTGGGTCCGGCCGAACCTGAAAGCAAGCGATTTGAAGAAAGGCTGAACAAGATCGAAGCCAGCATAAGTGACATCCTGGCTGCCATCAGTCAACTAGGCAGTCTAGTGCAGAGCCTTCCCTCCAACGGCAAAGTGAACAAGTCCGTGCCTCTCAGGGCAGACAGAGATAACAGCAACCAAATGGAAGAAGACAACTAAAATGACTTATGTTAATATCACAGACAACATAGACAACCAGCCAATACAAACTTAATTCATGCACACAAACAACAGCAGCAACAACAACAATTCCAATACGTTAAGGGTAGCCTTTTGGAATGCCTGTGGAATAAAAAATAAAATGATTGAATTAGAAACTCATATGACAAATGCGAACATACACATAATGATGGTCATCGAAACAAGGGTCAAACAGGATGCAACTTTATTACAAATACCGAACTACCTGACATATCACGCTGCCAATCCAAACAATCATAAAAAAGGAGGCGTCGTCACTTATGTAAAAGACAACATTAGACATGCCGCGCTTGAGCCAATACAGACCGAATTTCTTCAAAGTGCACCAATAGTAATTATCCCCAACACAAACAATAGAAAAGACATGACTGTAGTTGCATCAACATATTGTCCACCCAGCTTCAATTGGTCAAAAAGTCATTTTAGATCGTTACTACAGCATTTTGACAACATAATAGGGGGTACCTCTGGCTTCCTTTGCTGCGGGGACTGGAACGCAAAGCACCCATGGTGGGGGAACGCCAGATCCTGCAAAAGAGGCCGTGCCCTAATGGAAGCCGTCAACTTTGGAGCCAGATACAATATCTTGGCCACAGGAGGTGCCACTCACTACCCATACGACAGCAGAAAAAGACCCTCGGCCATTGACTTTGCAGTTTGTGGTGGCTTGACAAGACATAGGCTGAAAATCCATTCATGTAGCAGTCTGGACTCCGATCACCTGCCAATAACCATCGAAATGTGTATAAATGGGGCCGACACATTCACCCAAAGTTCTATAGGCAGACGACTAATTACAAAGAAGACAAATATTAACAGAGTAAAAGAGCACTTGGAACAGACCATAAACTTAAACACGGAAATTCACTCGGGACTGGATATTGACGACGCAGTAAATATACTGACTACAAACATACAAGACGCGGTAAAACTAGCCACTAAAAATGTAAACTCCATTCAAGGACACAGACCTGGGATTTCAAACAGACAACGAAGGATGGACAAAGCACGCTACAAACTAGACGATGAAACTAGAGCTCTTCTGCAAATAAAAAACGAACTGAACCTCAGATTTAAAATATTCCGCACAGAAGAGGCTAAAAAACTGTACAAGGCCGCCCAGAACACCCTCAGGAAAAAATTACAAAAATTAAAAACAAACAACATTAATCAGCAATTTGAAGGTATAAACACGCAAGACAGATACAAAATGGCAAAGCTCTGGAAAGTAACAAATACAATCAAGAGACAGCCTCAACCAAACTGGCCCATTTGCACGCAGACGGGGAACTCTAACCAACGACCCGTATGGACCAAGAGTAACGAAGAGAAAGCCGAGGTATTTGTCTCTCACTTTGAAGAACGATTCAAACCCAGACATACAAGCTCAGAAAAGGAACGCGAGACGACACAAAAAGACCTAGACATTGAGAAACAGAAGCTGACGGATGCAGCAACAAAGACACAAACACGTCCTCTCAGACCATTTACACTCCCAGAACTGACAACCGAAATCAAAAACTTGATCTCAAATAAATCCCCAGGCAATGACAGAATAGACAATGTGTTAATCAAGGCTCTCCCAAAGAAAGCCCTACTATACATCCTCCTGATCTTCAACTCAATGTTGAGATTGGGACACTTCCCGCAAGCTTGGAAACACGCCACAATCACATTACTTCTGAAGCCAAATAAGCCTGCTCAGTCGGTAACATCCTATCGCCCAATCAGTCTCCTTTCGGGATTGGCTAAAACCTTTGAAAAACTCTTTATCAAACGATTATTTGATTTTGAGGATTTCTCTAGAGCCCTTCCCACACATCAATTTGGGTTTCGAAAAGAACATGCCACTGAACAACAGCTAGCAAGAGTAACGCAATTCATTATGGGGGCCTTCGAAGAAAAACAATACTGCTCAGCTGTTTTTATAGATATATCTGAAGCGTTTGATAGAGTATGGCACACCGGTTTGCTATATAAGCTATCAAAACTGGTGTCTCTTCAGGCCTTCAAGCTACTAGAAAGCTACCTAAATGAAAGGACCTTCGAAGTAATTACCAACAATGGTATTACATCGAGAATTGGAAAAATAAAAGCCGGTGTTCCTCAGGGCAGCAATTTAGGTCCTCTTCTATACAGCATCTACTCATCTGACGTTCCGCTACCAAACTGCTTGAATGGATATCACCCCACTTCGATACCGGTGTTGAGGGAAAAAAACAGGATGTTAGCTACGTATGCAGATGACACAATTATTATGAGCAGAGCGGACTTCCCCCTGACTGCGGCAAAAATGAACGAACAATACCTAAATAAGTTCAGTGTTTGGGCTAAAAAATGGGAAATGGGCATTAACGAAAAGAAAACAGCCCACGTATTTTTCACATTGAACAAACTTAGCAAAACACAGCAAGAAAGTACGCCTAAGTTAAATGGACAAAGAATTCCTAACAAATTCAAACAAATGTATCTTGGGGTTACGCTCGATAGGAAACTTAGCCTTAACCACCATGTCAAAGCCATTATAAATAAGACAAGAACTGCGTCAATAAAACTTGATTGGATTATTGGCTGCAAAAGCCGGCTTGCCAAAGACTGCAAAGTGACCATCCTAAAACAATTAATCATGCCAATTTGGTATTATGCTTTTCCAGTCTGGGGTGCTCTGGCTTCCGACTCATTAGTGAAAAAGATACAAACACTCCAAAACAAACTAGTGAGGAGGGCAGTTAGGGCCACAAGATATACAAGAAACGACAATATCAGAAGTGTATACAATATCAAAACTGTCGAGGAGGTTTACGAGAAGGCTAGCGGCCGTCTCGCTAATTCACTCGTGGATCACTCAAACTCCGAAGTGGCCAGACTGCTGACCAACCCCCATGTCCCTAATAGATTGAAATCTAGCCGCCACAGATATGACAATCAACTCCGGAAGTTTATCCTCCCGCGTTGTAATGGACAACGTCAGGAACAGCAAAATCCAGATCTGGATCCGAACCGATACTATTCCGAAGCTGAGCGCAAAGTTATAGTAGAGAAGTATGTACCCATCCTGAGGAAAGGACTTCCTACTCTGCTGAGGTTAGAAAACGAAGAACAGGAAAGACTGGAAAAGGCTAAAATGGACAATAGAGAGGCCGAACGGAAGAAAAAACCATACAAACACCCGGACAGATTCTGCGAACTACAAATAAACGTGTACAGAAAAATGTATGCTCAAGGGAAATATACTAGGGAAACAATACTTGAAAGAATCAGGGGCCAACCATTGGGTATACAAAGAATTATAGTGCCAGACCACAGAGGGGATGAAGAGGAAGGCGTCCTCCAGCCGAATGGTTAAGACTTGATCCAATGGTAGAGCAAAAATCCAGAAAGTATAAACCTACAATTAAAACTAATTAAAAGCAGCCAAAACATAACTTAAACCGCTCACCAAATCACCTCCAAGCAAACCAATCAAAACCTGCAAATAAAATACAATCAAAATCAGCCAAAACAGAAATAAACTCGCTCACCAAATTCAACGCACACCTCCAAATAAACCAATTGAACCTGCAAATAAAATACAATTAAAATCAGTCAAAACACAAATTAATTTACTTACCACGCTAGCTTCCAAACAAACCAATCAAAACCTGCAAATGGAATACAATCAAAATCAGCCAAAACAGAAATAAACTCGCTTACCAAATTCAACGCACACCTTCAAATAAACCAATTGAACCTGCAAATAAAATACAATTAAAATCAGTCAAAACACAATTTAATTTACTTACCACGCTAGCTTCCAAACAAACCAATCAAAACCTGCAAATAAAATACAATCAAAATCAGCCAAAATAGAAATAAACTCGCTTACCAAATTCAACGCACACCTTCAAATAAACCAATTGAACCTGCAAATAAAATACAATTAAAATCTGTCAAAACACAAATTAATTTACTTACCACGCTAGCTTCCAAACAAACCAATCAAAACCTGCAAATAAAATACAATCAAAATCAGCCAAAACATAAATAGACTCGCTTACCAAATACAACGCAAACCTCCAAATATAACCAATTGAACCTGCAAATAAAATACAATTAAAATCAGTAAAAACACAAATTAATTTACTTACCACGCTAGCTTCCAAACAAACCAATCAAAACCTGCAAATGGAATACAATCAAAATCAGCCAAAACAGAAATAAACTCGCTTACCAAATTCAACGCACACCTTCAAATAAACCAATTGAACCTGCAAATAAAATACAATTAAAATCAGTCAAAACACAATTTAATTTACTTACCACGCTAGCTTCCAAACAAACCAATCAAAACCTGCAAATGGAATACAATCAAAATCAGCCAAAACAGAAATAAACTCGCTTACCAAATTCAACGCACACCTTCAAATAAACCAATTGAACCTGCAAATAAAATACAATTAAAATCAGTCAAAACACAATTTAATTTACTTACCACGCTAGCTTCCAAACAAACCAATCAAAACCTGCAAATAAAATACAATCAAAATCAGCCAAAACAGAAATAAACTCGCTTACCAAATTCAACGCACACCTTCAAATAAACCAATTGAACCTGCAAATAAAATACAATTAAAATCTGTCAAAACACAAATTAATTTACTTACCACGCTAGCTTCCAAACAAACCAATCAAAACCTGCAAATAAAATACAATCAAAATCAGCCAAAACATAAATAGACTCGCTTACCAAATACAACGCAAACCTCCAAATATAACCAATGAACCTGCAAATAAAATACAATTAAAATCAGTCAAAACACAAATTAATACTTACCACGCTAGCTTCCAAACAAACCAATCAAAACCTGCAAATAAAATACAATCAAAATCAGCCAAAACAGAAATAAACTGACTTACCAAATTCAACGCAAACCTCTAAATAAATTAATTTAGCCTGCAAATAAAATGTAGCTAAAATTAACCAAAGGAAAAGCACAAATAGACTTACTTACCAAACTCAACGCAAACCTCCCAATGGACCAATCGAACCTGTAAATAGAAAATAATTAAAATCAGTCAAAACAAAGGTTAAAAATCCAATAAATATAACAACACAAATTACCTAACTGGATTCCTGACACTTGATCACCAAACCTACAAAACATAAACCTGAAAATAAAACAATATTAAAATCAGCCAGGAGTTTCATATCATCCACAGAAAGAAGCATATGCGCCGCCGTTCTTCTTAGAGCTGCATCGGTTGGATTCGGCCAGGAAAAGAGGGACGAGGCGATGCCGCGCTTGCGTTGCCGATGCTTGGAGGTCTCCCTGTCGTCCATACCTCCGTTTCGCACCGGATGAGGGGTCCAGGAGCGGCGTCACAAAATTTTTATGCCTAAGCCAGAAAAAAGAAAACACAAGCCGATCTTAACTTACCTTTTGTTTACAAGAGCAAATTGATAACTGTCTAGTATTTTTCTGTCTGTTATTATCAATGTTACCGTAAAGTAAAAAAAAATACCTAAATGTAAAAAAAATGTTAAATGTTTCCATAAATAATGTTATATGTTGCCAATAGTAATAAGAACATTAATAAATAAAGCTTCAGGTCACTCTAAAGTGCCCTGAGCCAGTCAAACCATTAAAAAAAAAACTAGCTTCCAAACAAACCAATCAAAACCTGCAAATAAAATACAATCAAAATCAGCCAAAACAGAAATAAACTGACTTACCAAATTCAACGCAAACCTCTAAATAAATTAATTTAGCCTGCAAATAAAATGTAGCTAAAATTAACCAAAGGAAAAGCACAAATAGATTTTGTTGTGTCGTATGCAGCGGTGGCGATACGTAACTAACATAACGCAACGTAACCCAGCTCGAGCCTTGGCCTGATCCAGCAGGTTAGGGGAGCCAGAGTTACGTTGCGCTATGGGGACTTTATTGTACCTATACTATAACAGCATTTTTAGTACAAATTGTTGGGGCTGTAGCTTATAAATATATGTAAATAGCTGTCTACGAGCTGCTGTTAGCAGCCGTAGGCAGCAAATACGATGCTTTGAACAGCACGAAATCTCCTCTGCCGGCAGTGCTGCCGGCGCAATCATCATTGGGGGAAATCTCTCCACTTTGGCAACAGTCCGTTAGCCAGAGCGGGGAGAGGGAGTGGGCAGAGCCAAAGCATAAAATACTCTAGACTTTAAATTAAGTTTAAGTTTACATTATCGACTAAGGGGAAACATTTTGGCAGAAAAGGGAGATTATATATGTATGTTTTCTATTCTAATTCTTGTCTTCTTATTTGTTTTTGTCTTGTTTACGTTTCTCTTCTGCCCACTGGTCCGGGGCAGCCAGAGCTATTGCTTGTCAATTGGAGTAATTAGTACTAGTACTATACATTACTGGCATAAGAATTTGCCTGGATGCTAGCGTATAAGCAATCTGTCAGCTTAGTCATCTGTGCAATTAGTACATCTATCTTCCCTTCCAGTTTCTGGGTAGATTCAGCAGCGGCGGCCGCATGCTGGATCCGCTCCTGTGTCAGCAGTGTGATGAGGTAGTCCAGTTTCTGGCTGAGTTCATCGCTAGGACGGACACTCTGACTGCTCACAGTGGGCTGGAATCCGATTGTGGTCGCTGTGGGTGGCACCGACTGCCATACTTGCCTCCCTGGAAGAGGCTGGGAATGACTCGCTGGCTGCCTTGTGCGGAGTGCATCGGCATAGCTGCTCATCTGAGCTGGAGGAGCAGGAGCTCTTGCGCCTGAGCGCGCTCGCCGGCGGCTTGGCTGCTGCAGTGCTGGAAAGCCCTGCTGGTTCATGACGGGTGGCTGGCGGGGACGCCGCAAACCCTGAGCGGCGGGTAAGGTAGGCATTGAAAGTTTGCTCAACATCCTGTTGGTCTGTTCTAACCCATTTTTCCTTCTGTTGCAGTATTCTTTATATTTGATGCAACCACGGTAGCTGGCAACATGGGGACCATTACAGTTGGCGCATTTCGGCACATCCTCCCGCTTCTTGGGGCAGTCCTTGGGGTCATGCTTCTCCCCACACTTGAGACATACAACTGCACGGCTGCAGTAGTTCTTCGAGTGCCCAAACATCTGACACTTATGACACTGGGGAACGCCTGGCGCGCGTATGGGCTTCTCGACCTTGATCCGCTGGCTGCAAATTGCCGTTAGCTCATAGATACCATTGTTGCTCTCCTGTGGCTCAAGCTCAACCTCGAATAGGTCCAATGGCTCCTTTGTAAATCTTTTATGTATATTGGCAATATGCCTCACCTTATATCCGAGTCTACCAAGCTGTTCACGCACCCAGTCTGTGGGTGTGGAACGGTGCAGGTGACGTATGACGATACGCATACCCCTCTCGCTTCGCAGTCGAAATGTATGGTAATCCACACCTTCCCCCTCAGATAAGAGCCGAATTAGGGCCCTATAGCCATCTATTGTATGGCACATGACTTTAAGAGATCCATTGTTGGCAGTCTTAGTGTCATATGTGCCTGCGCCAATGGCATTGTCAATGCATTGGAGCAGGGGAACGATTTCAGAGACGTTGGGAATGTATATAGGGGCTGGCCGCACAATTCTGGCGTCAGCAGTAGCAGCAGCATTGGGTGCGTGCGCAGTGGTAGGGGCAGGCGGGGGGTGGTGTGAGGAGTAGAGGGCCTGTTTGTGGGAACAGGTTCCTCGGCTTCCGTCTCTCCCTCGCTGCAGTCAGTGTCAATATCCATGTCGTCATTGGCTACGTCGTCAGCATCCGAGAGTATTTCGAAGTAGTTCGTTATACTCCTCTGGCTAGAGTCAGGCTTCTCCTTGGTGATTGCTGTCCGCTTGATCTTCTTGGCCGACGCCTTTGTAATCGGCGAGCCCAAGGTGGTCGTTCGCTTCTTGTTCCGAGCCTCATACTCTGCCATCAGCTTAGCAGTTGCTTTCCTTTCCAATGCCAGTTTCTCCCGCTGCACCTTGAGGATCTCGCACAGAGTCGGCTGGCTCTGCACAGGTGCTGCAAGGGCACCAGTAGAAACTGGAGGACGTTGAGCGGCGTGGGCAGCTACACGAGCAGCACTAGCAGTAGTAGGAGCTGTTGCAGCTGGAGGGCGTTTAGCTGCGGCGGCAGCTACGCGAGTATGGGCGGTGGCTTTGGCAGCAGCAGGAATGGCAGCACAGGCAGCTGCAGCAGAGGCTCTGGGTAGCATGGCAGCGGGGGGGCTAGCAATGGCTTGGTTGACAGTGCAGCGGACGGGGCCTGCATCGACTTGGCTGCAGCGGCAGCTGAAGTTGATGGCATGTCACTTGTCAGATCCGCCAATGAGGTCGAGCGATAGGAGAGGGGGCGCATGTCAGTCTGTGAGATTCCCGGCATTAGTTGCGGGGGGAATGCAGATCATCTTCGCTGTCCGAAAAGGGAGCACGTGAGGCCACAGTGGGCTTCTTCTTTGACTTGGGACACGGTTTGCGTACCATTGTTTATTGTTTTTTGTGGCTTTATTAGCGCAATTTGACACAAGTGTGAGAATGGTGAAGGGGGGGGGGGGCAGCAGCGGCTGCAGCCTACCCCACGTTTTTTCACTTTCGGCACTTTGGTTATGTTGTAGGTCAGTGAAAAACTTATACACGGCACAACACTTCGCGTTGCCCGGAATGTATTTACAGAATATTGCACAATGTATATTAATACATGTGCAATATAATTTGCGAATTTTTGGCAATGTTTAATGCTTTAATTTTTTGATTTTTGCGGAACGTTTTTGTTTTTTTGTTTTTTTTTTACGTAACTAACATAACGCAACGTAACCCAGCTCGAGCCTTGGCCTGATCCAGCAGGTTAGGGGAGCCAGAGTTACGTTGCGCTATGGGGACTTTATTGTACCTATACTATAACAGCATTTTTAGTACAAATTGTTGGGGCTGTAGCTTATAAATATATGTAAATAGCTGTCTACGAGCTGCTGTTAGCAGCCGTAGGCAGCAAATACGATGCTTTGAACAGCACGAAATCTCCTCTGCCGGCAGTGCTGCCGGCGCAATCATCATTGGGGGAAATCTCTCCACTTTGGCAACAGTCCGTTAGCCAGAGCGGGGAGAGGGAGTGGGCAGAGCCAAAGCATAAAATACTCTAGACTTTAAATTAAGTTTAAGTTTACATTATCGACTAAGGGGAAACATTTTGGCAGAAAAGGGAGATTATATATGTATGTTTTCTATTCTAATTCTTGTCTTCTTATTTGTTTTTGTCTTGTTTACGTTTCTCTTCTGCCCACTGGTCCGGGGCAGCCAGAGCTATTGCTTGTCAATTGGAGTAATTAGTACTAGTACTATACATTACTGGCATAAGAATTTGCCTGGATGCTAGCGTATAAGCAATCTGTCAGCTTAGTCATCTGTGCAATTAGTACATCTATCTTCCCTTCCAGTTTCTGGGTAGATTCAGCAGCGGCGGCCGCATGCTGGATCCGCTCCTGTGTCAGCAGTGTGATGAGGTAGTCCAGTTTCTGGCTGAGTTCATCGCTAGGACGGACACTCTGACTGCTCACAGTGGGCTGGAATCCGATTGTGGTCGCTGTGGGTGGCACCGACTGCCATACTTGCCTCCCTGGAAGAGGCTGGGAATGACTCGCTGGCTGCCTTGTGCGGAGTGCATCGGCATAGCTGCTCATCTGAGCTGGAGGAGCAGGAGCTCTTGCGCCTGAGCGCGCTCGCCGGCGGCTTGGCTGCTGCAGTGCTGGAAAGCCCTGCTGGTTCATGACGGGTGGCTGGCGGGGACGCCGCAAACCCTGAGCGGCGGGTAAGGTAGGCATTGAAAGTTTGCTCAACATCCTGTTGGTCTGTTCTAACCCATTTTTCCTTCTGTTGCAGTATTCTTTATATTTGATGCAACCACGGTAGCTGGCAACATGGGGACCATTACAGTTGGCGCATTTCGGCACATCCTCCCGCTTCTTGGGGCAGTCCTTGGGGTCATGCTTCTCCCCACACTTGAGACATACAACTGCACGGCTGCAGTAGTTCTTCGAGTGCCCAAACATCTGACACTTATGACACTGGGGAACGCCTGGCGCGCGTATGGGCTTCTCGACCTTGATCCGCTGGCTGCAAATTGCCGTTAGCTCATAGATACCATTGTTGCTCTCCTGTGGCTCAAGCTCAACCTCGAATAGGTCCAATGGCTCCTTTGTAAATCTTTTATGTATATTGGCAATATGCCTCACCTTATATCCGAGTCTACCAAGCTGTTCACGCACCCAGTCTGTGGGTGTGGAACGGTGCAGGTGACGTATGACGATACGCATACCCCTCTTTTTTTTGATGTGTCGTATGCAGCGGAGGCGATACGTAACTATCATAACGTAACGTAACCCGGCTCGAGCCTTGGCCTGTCCAGCAGGTTAGGGGAGCCAGGGCTACGTTACGCTATGTGGACTTTATTGTACAGATACTTTCAACTAGCATTTAAGGTACAAACTAATGGGGCTGTTAATGTATAAATGTTTGTATACAGCTGTCTACAGGCTGCTGTTAGCAGCCGTAGGCAGCAAATACAATGCTTTTTTTTTCCAGCAAGAAATCTCTTCTGCCAGCAGTTCTGCCGGCGCAATCATCTTGTTGTTTAAATCTCTCCGCTTTGGTAAACAGTCCGTTTGCCAAAGGGGGAGGGGAGTGGGTAGAGTTAAAGCATAACACTCTTTGACTTAGACTAGGTTTAGGTTTATATATAGACTATAATTAAGGGGAAACATTTTGGTTGCCTTACAATTGGCAGGGAGGGCGATTATGTATATATGTTATTTATTCTAATTATTGTCTAATTCCTTTTTTGTCTTGTTTTGTATCTCCTCTGCCCACTGGTCCGGGGCAGCCAGAGCTATTGCTTGTTTTGTTCCCTTCTTCATCCTCTTTCTTTGTTGTTCCGCCCTCTGGTCCGGGCCAGCCAGCATTGGGTTGAGTGTCTGTGTGGATGTGTGTATGTGCGTGTGTGGTTGTGCGCAGCAGACAGTTGTCTCGGCAGTGGAAATGGCAGGAATCCACCACCTTCCAGAGGTTGTTGTTGTCTTCTCTCTTCCTCTCAGGGAGATCACTGGCACCAGTTCGGGGTCTATAGGAGAAGGAGAAACAGAAATTGCGCAGCAGAGATGCTAACGCTCATAGTTTTGAACAGCGGCGCCTTGGTCGGACGCGTTTTTGGCAGTCGGTCGCATGAGTCTTCTACTCTTTTAAACAATTTGCAGCTGTCCATTTCCATGTCGCCAGTTGGTCGGTTCGGGAAGATATTTGTCAGTGTTCTCATTCCGTAACGGCCATTTGTCGCGCTCGCATATGCCTCTGTGTTTTTTTTTCCGTGCGTGTGTGTTTTCTGTGTACGAATGTGGCAGCCATGGTTGTTGCATTCTTAGGGGCTGAACGGGACTTTGCTGGCGGTAAGTCTTCATTGCTGCTGTACATTTTGGCTGTTATTCTCTGTGTTTCTTGTACCCGTTGCTGGCGGTGGTTGATGTTCCTGGGCATTTGTGTTCGTGTGTGTGAGTGTGCTTCCATTGACCTGGCCGTTATCGCTGTGCCGCGAGTGTGTGTCAGCTATCTCGTTCATTGCTGCATTCAATGCCAGTCCCAATCGTTCTAGTCGCTGCCTTCTGCTGCTGACCGTCAGATCGATCGTGGCTATGGGGGCAGGCTCCAGTTGCCTCCGTCTTGGCAGTATGACCTCTGTGTAGTAGTTGAACTCTGTTGGCGGCGACACTGGGCGATCCATCCTGATCAGCATCCTCCGCATGTCATCCTCTAGTTGGTTTGTGTACTATTTAATGCTATTTGTTGGCAACACTCTCTAGTTGGTTTGTGTTTATATATGTAAATTAATGTTATTTGTTGGCATTTACATTAATGTTATTTATTGGGGAGCAGAAAGCTTGTCGGTAGTAGCAGTGGTGGTGGGGGGGGAAGGGACTTTTGTCATGTCAGGGGGCACGGCACGGCACGGCACACAACAGACACCACAAAAAGAACAGGGCAACACAGAAAAAACGTCAATGGCGACACGGCACAGAACAATAAGAAGCGACACGACACGAAACGGTTCTGGCACGTCCGACGAACGCGACCTCTCGAGCGGGTGGACGAGATGAGAGTGGCGGACGAGGTTCATGGTGGAACTCTCACATGTCCGCCAACTCCCACACTCTCCCCCACACTCGAGAGACCCGATCGCCGATCGTCATTTACCGGTGCTCTCACCCCCGGTTCCACTTTCACTCACCCCAATATTGAGTGAGATGAAAGTAGTCCGAGGGCAGCAGCACCGATAAGTAGGCAATGGAAATTTAATGGCTTTCCTGATTTAGTGGCTGTGTGTGTTGTCTTTGGTAAATGGCTAGTGTTCTTGTGTGTTCCTTGGCTCCGTGTATTGGCTGCTCTGTTATAAGGGGGAAGGGAAGGGAAGGGGGAAATTTGCCTGCTCCCGTATAACCGCCCGGATACTGTAAACTTCCGGATCTTACGATCCGGGCGCGTGACGCTCCGAAGAGTCGACCGCATAGCATCTTGTGGGCGGTTGAAATGGCTTTGTTGGGGCATTTGGCAGAGTGGCGAAGGATGGCAGTGTTCATTTTGGTCCTGCTCAACTGCTATGGGTTTGAAATGGGTGGGGGTGAAAAGGGGAATGGCTGGGCGTAATTGCCGAAGTTGGCGGCCGATAACACACCGGCATTAATAAATGCATTTTGAATTGGCTTTTTTGGTGTGTTATCGGCGCGGTATTTTTCTAATTGGCGTGGTATTTTTGGGTCATTAATGGCGTTACCACTTGTCAGGTATTGGGGAATGGGAGATAGTTGGGAAAGAAGAGGAAGAATGAAAGGTAATTATGATAAAATAAATAACTAAAATTAATTAAATTACATTACAGCTAAGGACAAACTATCTACAATTACTACAAATAAGGACTACAAAACTACAGAGATATATACAAGGTAAAACAAACAATAATTACAATACATTTACACAACAATAAACATACTTAAATATCGTCTATTTCTTAACAGGAGGACAACTACAACGAAGCACCGGCCGGCATGGCAAACGCAATGCAGAACATTGCGCCGCATACCGGCCGGCTCTGTTGTCCCCCTGTGCAGGATTTGTGGCACCATCTGGGATCTTGGTGGCGATGGCTGGACTTGGAGATGGCGTGCATCGTGGGCAAAAGTTGGAGATGGCGAGCGGCTCTGGTCCGGCCGCCCACGTTGCATCTGTCGTTGGTTGGTGTTGGCTGCTGCACTCGAGTGGCACTGGTCCGGCCACCCAACTGCATTGTCGTTGTGTGTTTTTTTTTTTTTTTTTTTGTGTCGTATGCAGCGGTGGCGATACGTAACTAACATAACGCAACGTAACCCAGCTCGAGCCTTGGCCTGATCCAGCAGGTTAGGGGAGCCAGAGTTACGTCGCGCTATGGGGACTTTATTGTACCTATACTATAACAGCATTTTTAGTACAAATTGTTGGGGCTGTAGCTTATAAATATATGTAAATAGCTGTCTACGAGCTGCTGTTAGCAGCCGTAGGCAGCAAATACGATGCTTTGAACAGCACGAAATCTCCTCTGCCGGCAGTGCTGCCGGCGCAATCATCATTGGGGGAAATCTCTCCACTTTGGCAACAGTCCGTTAGCCAGAGCGGGGAGAGGGAGTGGGCAGAGCCAAAGCATAAAATACTCTAGACTTTAAATTAAGTTTAAGTTTACATTATCGACTAAGGGGAAACATTTTGGCAGAAAAGGGAGATTATATATGTATGTTTTCTATTCTAATTCTTGTCTTCTTATTTGTTTTTGTCTTGTTTACGTTTCTCTTCTGCCCACTGGTCCGGGGCAGCCAGAGCTATTGCTTGTCAATTGGAGTAATTAGTACTAGTACTATACATTACTGGCATAAGAATTTGCCTGGATGCTAGCGTATAAGCAATCTGTCAGCTTAGTCATCTGTGCAATTAGTACATCTATCTTCCCTTCCAGTTTCTGGGTAGATTCAGCAGCGGCGGCCGCATGCTGGATCCGCTCCTGAGTCAGCAGGGTGATGAGATAGTCCAGTTTCTGGCTGAGCTCATCGCTAGGACGGACACTCTGACTGCTCGCCACGGGCTGGAATCCAGTTGTGGTCGCTGCTGGCGGCACCGAATGCCATACTTGCCTCCCAGGAAGAGGCTGGGAATGACTCGCTGGTTGCCGTGTGCGGAGTGCATCGGCATAACTGCTCATTTGAACTGGAGGAGCAGGAGCTCTTGCGCCAGAGCGCGCTCGCCGGCGGCTAGGTTGCTGCAGTGCTGGAAATCCCTGCTGGTTCATGACGGGTGGCTGGCGGGGACGCCGCAAACCCTGAGTGGCGGGTAAGGTAGGCATCGAAAGTTTATTTAGCATCTTGTTGGTCTGATCTAACCCATTTCTTCTTTTGTTGCAGTACTCCTTATACTTCACACAGCCACGGTAGCTGGCAACATGGGGACCATCACAATTTGCGCATTTCGGCACCTCCTCCCGCTTCTTGGGGCAGTCCTTAGGGTCGTGCTTATCGCCGCACTTCAAACAAATAACTGCACGGTTGCAGTAATTCTTCGAGTGCCCAAACATCTGACACTTATGGCACTGAGGAACACCTGGCGCACGTATGGGCTTCTCCACCTTGACCCGTTGGCTGCAGATTGCCGTTAGTTCATAGATGTTATTGTTAATCTCCTGAGGCTCTAGCTCAACCTCGAATAGGTCCAGTGGCTCCTTTGTAAACCTTTTAAAGATATTGGCAATATGCCTCACTTTATATCCGAGTCTTCCGAGCTGTTCACGCACCCAATCTGTGGGTGTGGAGCGGTGCAGGTGGCGTATAACAATACGCATTCCCCTCTCGCTTTTCAGGCGAAACGTGTGGTGTTCGACACCTTGTCCCTCATTTAGGAGCCGGATCAGGGCCCTATGTCCATCTATGGTGTGGCACATTACCTTTAAAGACCTATTAGCAGCCGGCCTGGTATCATATGTACCAGCGCCAATGGCATTATCAAAGCACTGTAGTAGGGGAAAAATATCTGTGACATTAGGAATGTAAATGGGGGCTGGCCGCACAATTTTGGCGTCAGCAGTAGCAGCAGCATTGTTAGCGTGCGCAGTAGTAGGGGCAGGCGGGGGGTGGTATGAGAAGTAGAGGGCCTGTTTGTGGGAACAGGTTCCTCGGCTTCCGTCTCTCCCTCGCTGCAGTCAGCATCCACATCCATATCAGCATCAGAAAGAATATTGTAATAATTTGTTGTACTCATCTGGTTGGGGTCCCGCTTCTCCTTCGAGGATACTATCCGTTTGACCATCTTGGCCGACACCTTTGTAATCGGCGAGGCCAGGGTGGTCGTCCGCTTCTTATTACGGGCCTCCGACTCGGCCTTCAGCATGGCCATCACCTTCCTCTCCTTTGCGAGTTTTTCCCGCTGCTCCTTGAGAATCTCGTGCAGAGTCATCTGGCTCGGCACGGATGCTGCAAGGGCAGTAGGATTGGTAGCGTCAGCAGTGGCAGAACTGCCAGGGGCACAGGTAGCAGTAGAGGCAGCAGCAGCACGGGCAGCACCAGTAGAAACTGGCGTGCGTTGAGCAGCACCTACACGAGCAGTACTAGGAACTGTAGATGTTGATGGGCGTTTAGCTGTGGCGGCAGCTACGCGAGTAGGGGCGGTGGCTTTAGCAGCAGCACCAGGAATGGCAGCACAGGCAGTAGCAGCAGAGGCAGTAGCAGCAGAGGCTCTGGTCAGCATGGCAGAGGGGGGGCTAGCAATGGCTTCACAGTGATCGGGGCCTGCATCAACTTGGCTGCAGCGGCAGCTGAGGTTGATGGCATGTCGCTGGTCAAATCTGCCAATGAGCTCGAGCGACAGGAAAGGGGCGTAGATCACTCTGCGATATACCCGACATTGGTACCGAGGGGGAGAGAAGATCGATTTCGTTGTCCGAACACGGAGCACTCGAGGCCAAATTGGTCTTCTTTTTGGATTTGGGGCACGGTTTACGTACCATTGTTTGTTTTCCGTAGCTTTATTGGTGCAAAACAGACACAAGTGTTAATATAGCGGAGGGGGGGGTGGTCAGCAGCGGCTGAAGCCTACCCCACGTTTTTTCACTTTTGGCACTTTGGTTATGTAGTATTTGTATGTTGAAAACTTCTAAACGGCACAACACTTCGCGTTGCCCGGAATGTATTTACTGAATATTGCACAGTGTATAATTATACATGTGCAATATTGTTTCGGGGATTTTGTGGCGATTTTGGCTATTTAATAATTAATTTTTTGATGTTTTTTTTTTTTTTTTTTTTTTTTTGTGTGTCGTATGCAGCGGAGGCGATACGTAACTAACATAACGTAACGTAACCCAGCTCGAGCCTTGGCCTGATCCAGCAGGTTAGGGGAGCCAGAGTTACGTTACGCTATGGGGACTTTATTTATACCAATACTTAATATAGCATTTTAGGTACAGTTTGTTGAGGCTGTTACTTAATATAAATGTATGTAAATAGCTGTCTACGGTTGCTAACAGCAGCCGTAGGCAGCAAATACGATGCTTTAAACAGCACGAAATCTCCATTGCCGGCAGTGTTGCCGGCGCAATCGTCCATATGGGGAAATCTCTCCACTTTGGCAACAGTCCGTTTGCCAGAGGGGGGAGAGGGAGTGGGTAGAGCTAAAGCATAATACTCTAGACTATAGATAGATTTAAATGTAGATTATAATTAAGGGGAACATTTTGGTTGCCTTCATTGGCAGAAAAGGGAGATTATATACATATATATGTTATCTATTCTATGTCTTGTCTTTTATTTGTTTTGTCTTGTTTTTGTTTCTCCTCTGCCCACTGGTCCGGGGCAGCCAGAGCTATTGCTTGTTTTGTTTCTGTCTTCATTTCTTCCTTCGTTACTGTTCCGCCCTCTGGTCCGGGGCAGCCAGCATTGAGTTGAGCGTTTGTGTGGATGAGTGTTTGTATGTGCGCTTGTATGTGCGCAACGGTCCGTTGTCTCATCAGTGGAAATGGCCGAAGTCCACCACCTTCCAGTTGTTGTTGGCTTCTCTCTTCCTCTCAGGGAGTTCACTGGCGGCAATTCGAGATCTATAGGAGAAGGAGGAGACAGAAATTGCGCAGCAGAAATGCTAACGCTCATAGCTTTGAACAGCAGCGCCTTGTTCGGACGCGTTTTTGGCAATCGTTCGCATGAGTCTTCTACTCTTTTTAATAATTTGCAGTTGTCCATTTCTATGTCGTTAGTTAATCGGTTTAGGAAGATATTAAGCAGAGTGATCATTCCGTAACGGCCAATTGTCGCGCTCGCATATGCCTCTGTGTTTTTTTTTTCCGTGCGTGTGTGTTTTCTGTGTACGAATGTGGCAGCCATGGTTGTTGCATTCTTAGGGGCTGAACGGGACTTTGCTGGCGGTAAGTCTTCATTGCTGCTGTACATTTTGGCTGTTATTCTCTGTGTTTCTTGTACCCGTTGCTGGCGGTGGTTGATGTTCCTGGGCATTTGTGTTCGTGTGTGTGAGTGTGCTTCCATTGACCTGGCCGTTATCGCTGTGCCGCGAGTGTGTGTCAGCTATCTCGTTCATTGCTGCATTCAATGCCAGTCCCAATCGTTCTAGTCGCTGCCTTCTGCTGCTGACCGTCAGATCGATCGTGGCTATGGGGGCAGGCTCCAGTTGCCTCCGTCTTGGCAGTATGACCTCTGTGTAGTAGTTGAACTCTGTTGGCGGCGACACTGGGCGATCCATCCTGATCAGCATCCTCCGCATGTCATCAAGGTCCCGGTCGTGGCTGATTTGGTCTTCTTCGGTGAACGGGCGCTGGTTAGGGATCATCTCAATTCGGTTCCATTCGTGTTTCGCGAGTTCTTTGGGAAGGTGTTTGGCAAGATACTCGGAATACCGGGGTCTAGAGATTCGGTGCGGTACGTAGGGGTCATTGACCACTTTGGCTGCCTCAATGTTGTGGTGGGATCTCATTTGCCCCGTGTACCTCTTGCACGTCCTCTCGTAAACTGCCTCAACCGTGTCCACTTCCAGGTCCCTGTGGATGGTGTCATTCCTCACATACCATGGAGCGTTACATATCAGTCGAAGGGTCTTGTTCTGCTCAACCTGGATCCGTCCAAATTCTGCGCTGGTAGCTAATGGACCCCATACGGCCAATGTGTACTGCCAGATCGGTGCGATCATCTGCTTGTACAGCATTACCTTGGTTTTGAGGTTCAATTTGCTGCTTGTGTTCAGGAGCCAGCGCAGTTTTTGGACCCTTGCCCTGACCTTTGTGACGACGTTGCTGATGTGCAGGTGGAACTGTAGCTTGGCGTCCAGCTTGACCCCCAGATATGAGTGCACGGCGACGCTACTGATTCGCTGGTCGGCGATGTGCGGCTGCAAATCATCATCTGGCTGCTGGATCGTGCGCAACGTATGCACTATATGCACAGTTTTGGAGGCATTGATGGTGATGCCCCATTGCTTTGCCCAGTTGGAGATGCTGAGCAGGAAGCGGTTGAGCTTTTGGGTAGCCATGAGCTGATTCATGCCAGTCGCCAGGATTGCTGTGTCGTCAGCATAGGTAGCCAAGAGCATACCCCTGTCGCGAGGAAGCGGCATGTCGTATGTATACAGATTGTATAGAACTGGCCCAAGTACGCTGCCCTGAGGAACGCCTGCTGCAATCTTTTTGTACCCTGACTTGACTCCGCCTGTGCATTCCACATAGAAAGTTCGATCGTCCAAGTAGTGGGACAAGACTCTGTATATTGCTGCCGGCAACAGCTGCTTCATCTTGTACTTCAGGCCCGAATGCCAGACTCGGTCGAATGCCTCCTGTATGTCCATGTAGATGGCTGAGCAGTACAGGTTGTTCTCATATGTGGACAAAATGAACTTCGAGACTCTCCCCAATTGGTGTTCAGCCGCGTGCACCTGTCTGAAGCCGAACTGATGGTTTGGAATAGCCTCGACAAATCCATCAGCTTCCATCATCCTGGTCAGAATGAGACGCTCAAACAGTTTGGACAGACCCGAAAGCAGACTGATGGGGCGATAAGATGCCAACTTATCGGCGGGTTTTCCTGGCTTGGGGATCATACTAACTGCCGCGTGTTTCCACCTGTTAGGAAAGCAACCAATCCTAAGGGAGCTGTTGCATATGAGTGCAAAATACAGGAGAGCAGACTTGGGTAGAGCTTTTATCGTCCGATTGTCAATCCTGTCCATTCCAGGGGCCTTTTTTACCTTCAGTACCTTGACTTGTGCCTCAATCTCAGGAAGAGTGATCGCCCTGAATCTCAAATTGGGACCAGGGGATCCAAACTCTTCAAGAGACTCCTCGATTGCTCGTATGTCGGCTGCCGCGCTGGTCAGTACAGGCTTGAAACGCTGCTCCAGATGCCTCGCAAAGGACTCTGCCTTCTCCTCCGTGCTCTTACACCAGGGATCGTCTGAATTGTCATCTCCATCGGCGCAAAACTTTCGGACAGGCAAGTTGGCTGCTGGCTGCCGCTTCAATCCATTGGTCAATCTCCACAGCTTTGCCATGCTGTAGCGATCAGTGGGATCGATTGAACCAATGATTGCGTCCGCGCGTCTGGCTTTGTCCGCTTCCAGCTCCTTATGAATCCTGTTGGCTAGCATGTTGTACAGGTGCCGCACTGCCGGATCATGGTTCCGCTTCAGTAGATTCCTCAGGCGCCTCTTGGTGGCAATCATCAGCCGTATGCGATTGCTGACCTGGTACTCAGCTTGGACTCTAGGTCGGACGGGCCTCCTCAAACCGCTTGTGGCATGTTCAGCTGCCTCCAACACGTTCCTCTCCAGAATGCTAGCTGCGTCATCAACATCCTCTGCTGACCTGAGCTCGGTATTCAGATGGATGTGCGAGTCAAGCCAAGATTGGAACCTCGCAATGCTGGACCCTGGGGCAAGAGGCGTCTCCTGTTCACCGCCTCCGCTGGAGACATGCTCAACTGAACCACCATTGGGAGATGATCAGATGAGAGGTCATTCAGATGGGAGATATGCAGCAACTCATCCCTCACGCCCTTGTAGACCGCGAAGTCGATTGCCGATGGTGTGTGCCGAGTGTTATATGGGTAGTGGGTTGGAGATCCAGTAGCCAGGATGTTGCAGCTACTTTCCTGAACGGCCCTGAGCAGCTTTCCGCCTCTTCTGCACGCCCTTGCGTTTCCCCACCACGAGTTCTTCGCGTTCCAATCGCCAGCAGCAACAAATCTCGGCCCCAACTGACCAAACAATGCCAAGAAGTCCTCCTCAGTCCATTCCTCCATTGGGGGCAGTAAATGGAAGAGACCACCAGTCGGCCACCATCAGGCAGGGTCAGGGTAGCGGATGCACACTGAATGTGGTCCGTTGTTATGTTTGGCAGGGCAATATGAAGGATTCCAGCTCTGATTAAGAGCAGGGATCCCCCACGACCAGTCCCAGATGGGTGATTGGCACCGTAAGTACAGTATCCATTGACGCTGAAGGTCTCTGAGTTTTTAAAATGAGACTCAGAGACCATCAGAACGTCAACTTCGTGTCTGCATGCAAATGCCGCAAGTTCAGCTGTCTTCCCTCGGAGTCCCGAGGCGTTCCAAAATACAATCTTTAGATTGCTGTGGTGGCGGGTAGAGTAGTTAGCATTAGGATTATACATTTCTGGCAAATGAATTCGCCTGAATGCTAGCGTATAAACAGTCTGTAAGCTTTGTCATTTGAGCAATTAACACATCCATTTTTCCTTCCAGCTTTTGAGTAGATTCAGCAGCGGCGGCCGCATGCTGGATCCGCTCCTGAGTCAGCAGGGTGATGAGATAGTCCAGTTTCTGGCTGAGCTCATCGCTAGGACGGACACTCTGACTGCTCGCCACGGGCTGGAATCCAGTTGTGGTCGCTGCTGGCGGCACCGAATGCCATACTTGCCTCCCAGGAAGAGGCTGGGAATGACTCGCTGGTTGCCGTGTGCGGAGTGCATCGGCATAACTGCTCATTTGAACTGGAGGAGCAGGAGCTCTTGCGCCAGAGCGCGCTCGCCGGCGGCTAGGTTGCTGCAGTGCTGGAAATCCCTGCTGGTTCATGACGGGTGGCTGGCGGGGACGCCGCAAACCCTGAGTGGCGGGTAAGGTAGGCATCGAAAGTTTATTTAGCATCTTGTTGGTCTGATCTAACCCATTTCTTCTTTTGTTGCAGTACTCCTTATACTTCACACAGCCACGGTAGCTGGCAACATGGGGACCATCACAATTTGCGCATTTCGGCACCTCCTCCCGCTTCTTGGGGCAGTCCTTAGGGTCGTGCTTATCGCCGCACTTCAAACAAATAACTGCACGGTTGCAGTAATTCTTCGAGTGCCCAAACATCTGACACTTATGGCACTGAGGAACACCTGGCGCACGTATGGGCTTCTCCACCTTGACCCGTTGGCTGCAGATTGCCGTTAGTTCATAGATGTTATTGTTAATCTCCTGAGGCTCTAGCTCAACCTCGAATAGGTCCAGTGGCTCCTTTGTAAACCTTTTAAAGATATTGGCAATATGCCTCACTTTATATCCGAGTCTTCCGAGCTGTTCACGCACCCAATCTGTGGGTGTGGAGCGGTGCAGGTGGCGTATAACAATACGCATTCCCCTCTCGCTTTTCAGGCGAAACGTGTGGTGTTCGACACCTTGTCCCTCATTTAGGAGCCGGATCAGGGCCCTATGTCCATCTATGGTGTGGCACATTACCTTTAAAGACCTATTAGCAGCCGGCCTGGTATCATATGTACCAGCGCCAATGGCATTATCAAAGCACTGTAGTAGGGGAAAAATATCTGTGACATTAGGAATGTAAATGGGGGCTGGCCGCACAATTTTGGCGTCAGCAGTAGCAGCAGCATTGTTAGCGTGCGCAGTAGTAGGGGCAGGCGGGGGGTGGTATGAGAAGTAGAGGGCCTGTTTGTGGGAACAGGTTCCTCGGCTTCCGTCTCTCCCTCGCTGCAGTCAGCATCCACATCCATATCAGCATCAGAAAGAATATTGTAATAATTTGTTGTACTCATCTGGTTGGGGTCCCGCTTCTCCTTCGAGGATACTATCCGTTTGACCATCTTGGCCGACACCTTTGTAATCGGCGAGGCCAGGGTGGTCGTCCGCTTCTTATTACGGGCCTCCGACTCGGCCTTCAGCATGGCCATCACCTTCCTCTCCTTTGCGAGTTTTTCCCGCTGCTCCTTGAGAATCTCGTGCAGAGTCATCTGGCTCGGCACGGATGCTGCAAGGGCAGTAGGATTGGTAGCGTCAGCAGTGGCAGAACTGCCAGGGGCACAGGTAGCAGTAGAGGCAGCAGCAGCACGGGCAGCACCAGTAGAAACTGGCGTGCGTTGAGCAGCACCTACACGAGCAGTACTAGGAACTGTAGATGTTGATGGGCGTTTAGCTGTGGCGGCAGCTACGCGAGTAGGGGCGGTGGCTTTAGCAGCAGCACCAGGAATGGCAGCACAGGCAGTAGCAGCAGAGGCAGTAGCAGCAGAGGCTCTGGTCAGCATGGCAGAGGGGGGGCTAGCAATGGCTTCACAGTGATCGGGGCCTGCATCAACTTGGCTGCAGCGGCAGCTGAGGTTGATGGCATGTCGCTGGTCAAATCTGCCAATGAGCTCGAGCGACAGGAAAGGGGGCGTAGATCACTCTGCGATATACCCGACATTGGTACCGAGGGGGAGAGAAGATCGATTTCGTTGTCCGAACACGGAGCACTCGAGGCCAAATTGGTCTTCTTTTTGGATTTGGGGCACGGTTTACGTACCATTGTTTGTTTTCCGTAGCTTTATTGGTGCAAAACAGACACAAGTGTTAATATAGCGGAGGGGGGGGGTGGTCAGCAGCGGCTGAAGCCTACCCCACGTTTTTTCACTTTTGGCACTTTGGTTATGTAGTATTTGTATGTTGAAAACTTCTAAACGGCACAACACTTCGCGTTGCCCGGAATGTATTTACTGAATATTGCACAGTGTATAATTATACATGTGCAATATTGTTTCGGGGATTTTGTGGCGATTTTGGCTATTTAATAATTAATTATTGCGGAACGTTTGATTTTTTGTTTTTGTTGTGTCGTATGCAGCGGTGGCGATACGTAACTAACATAACGCAACGTAACCCAGCTCGAGCCTTGGCCTGATCCAGCAGGTTAGGGGAGCCAGAGTTACGTTGCGCTATGGGGACTTTATTGTACCTATACTATAACAGCATTTTTAGTACAAATTGTTGGGGCTGTAGCTTATAAATATATGTAAATAGCTGTCTACGAGCTGCTGTTAGCAGCCGTAGGCAGCAAATACGATGCTTTGAACAGCACGAAATCTCCTCTGCCGGCAGTGCTGCCGGCGCAATCATCATTGGGGGAAATCTCTCCACTTTGGCAACAGTCCGTTAGCCAGAGCGGGGAGAGGGAGTGGGCAGAGCCAAAGCATAAAATACTCTAGACTTTAAATTAAGTTTAAGTTTACATTATCGACTAAGGGGAAACATTTTGGCAGAAAAGGGAGATTATATATGTATGTTTTCTATTCTAATTCTTGTCTTCTTATTTGTTTTTGTCTTGTTTACGTTTCTCTTCTGCCCACTGGTCCGGGGCAGCCAGAGCTATTGCTTGTCAATTGGAGTAATTAGTACTAGTACTATACATTACTGGCATAAGAATTTGCCTGGATGCTAGCGTATAAGCAATCTGTCAGCTTAGTCATCTGTGCAATTAGTACATCTATCTTCCCTTCCAGTTTCTGGGTAGATTCAGCAGCGGCGGCCGCATGCTGGATCCGCTCCTGTGTCAGCAGTGTGATGAGGTAGTCCAGTTTCTGGCTGAGTTCATCGCTAGGACGGACACTCTGACTGCTCACAGTGGGCTGGAATCCGATTGTGGTCGCTGTGGGTGGCACCGACTGCCATACTTGCCTCCCTGGAAGAGGCTGGGAATGACTCGCTGGCTGCCTTGTGCGGAGTGCATCGGCATAGCTGCTCATCTGAGCTGGAGGAGCAGGAGCTCTTGCGCCTGAGCGCGCTCGCCGGCGGCTTGGCTGCTGCAGTGCTGGAAAGCCCTGCTGGTTCATGACGGGTGGCTGGCGGGGACGCCGCAAACCCTGAGCGGCGGGTAAGGTAGGCATTGAAAGTTTGCTCAACATCCTGTTGGTCTGTTCTAACCCATTTTTCCTTCTGTTGCAGTATTCTTTATATTTGATGCAACCACGGTAGCTGGCAACATGGGGACCATTACAGTTGGCGCATTTCGGCACATCCTCCCGCTTCTTGGGGCAGTCCTTGGGGTCATGCTTCTCCCCACACTTGAGACATACAACTGCACGGCTGCAGTAGTTCTTCGAGTGCCCAAACATCTGACACTTATGACACTGGGGAACACCTGGCGCGCGTATGGGCTTCTCTACCTTGACCCGTTGGCTGCAAATTGCCGTTAGCTCATAAATACCATTGTTGCTCTCCTGTGGCTCAAGCTCAACCTCGAATAGGTCCAATGGCTCCTTTGTAAATCTTTTATGTATATTGGCAATATGCCTCACCTTATATCCGAGTCTACCAAGCTGTTCACGCACCCAGTCTGTGGGTGTGGAACGGTGCAGGTGACGTATGACGATACGCATACCCCTCTCGCTTCGCAGTCGAAATGTATGGTAATCCACACCTTCCCCCTCAGATAAGAGCCGAATTAGGGCCCTATAGCCATCTATTGTATGGCACATGACTTTAAGAGATCCATTGTTGGCAGTCTTAGTGTCATATGTGCCTGCGCCAATGGCATTGTCAATGCATTGGAGCAGGGGAACGATTTCAGAGACGTTGTTTTCTTGTGTCGTATGCAGCGGTGGCGATACGTAACTAACATAACGCAACGTAACCCAGCTCGAGCCTTGGCCTGATCCAGCAGGTTAGGGGAGCCAGAGTTACGTTGCGCTATGGGGACTTTATTGTACCTATACTATAACAGCATTTTTAGTACAAATTGTTGGGGCTGTAGCTTATAAATATATGTAAATAGCTGTCTACGAGCTGCTGTTAGCAGCCGTAGGCAGCAAATACGATGCTTTGAACAGCACGAAATCTCCTCTGCCGGCAGTGCTGCCGGCGCAATCATCATTGGGGGAAATCTCTCCACTTTGGCAACAGTCCGTTAGCCAGAGCGGGGAGAGGGAGTGGGCAGAGCCAAAGCATAAAATACTCTAGACTTTAAATTAAGTTTAAGTTTACATTATCGACTAAGGGGAAACATTTTGGCAGAAAAGGGAGATTATATATGTATGTTTTCTATTCTAATTCTTGTCTTCTTATTTGTTTTTGTCTTGTTTACGTTTCTCTTCTGCCCACTGGTCCGGGGCAGCCAGAGCTATTGCTTGTCAATTGGAGTAATTAGTACTAGTACTATACATTACTGGCATAAGAATTTGCCTGGATGCTAGCGTATAAGCAATCTGTCAGCTTAGTCATCTGTGCAATTAGTACATCTATCTTCCCTTCCAGTTTCTGGGTAGATTCAGCAGCGGCGGCCGCATGCTGGATCCGCTCCTGAGTCAGCAGGGTGATGAGATAGTCCAGTTTCTGGCTGAGCTCATCGCTAGGACGGACACTCTGACTGCTCGCCACGGGCTGGAATCCAGTTGTGGTCGCTGCTGGCGGCACCGAATGCCATACTTGCCTCCCAGGAAGAGGCTGGGAATGACTCGCTGGTTGCCGTGTGCGGAGTGCATCGGCATAACTGCTCATTTGAACTGGAGGAGCAGGAGCTCTTGCGCCAGAGCGCGCTCGCCGGCGGCTAGGTTGCTGCAGTGCTGGAAATCCCTGCTGGTTCATGACGGGTGGCTGGCGGGGACGCCGCAAACCCTGAGTGGCGGGTAAGGTAGGCATCGAAAGTTTATTTAGCATCTTGTTGGTCTGATCTAACCCATTTCTTCTTTTGTTGCAGTACTCCTTATACTTCACACAGCCACGGTAGCTGGCAACATGGGGACCATCACAATTTGCGCATTTCGGCACCTCCTCCCGCTTCTTGGGGCAGTCCTTAGGGTCGTGCTTATCGCCGCACTTCAAACAAATAACTGCACGGTTGCAGTAATTCTTCGAGTGCCCAAACATCTGACACTTATGGCACTGAGGAACACCTGGCGCACGTATGGGCTTCTCCACCTTGACCCGTTGGCTGCAGATTGCCGTTAGTTCATAGATGTTATTGTTAATCTCCTGAGGCTCTAGCTCAACCTCGAATAGGTCCAGTGGCTCCTTTGTAAACCTTTTAAAGATATTGGCAATATGCCTCACTTTATATCCGAGTCTTCCGAGCTGTTCACGCACCCAATCTGTGGGTGTGGAGCGGTGCAGGTGGCGTATAACAATACGCATTCCCCTCTCGCTTTTCAGGCGAAACGTGTGGTGTTCGACACCTTGTCCCTCATTTAGGAGCCGGATCAGGGCCCTATGTCCATCTATGGTGTGGCACATTACCTTTAAAGACCTATTAGCAGCCGGCCTGGTATCATATGTACCAGCGCCAATGGCATTATCAAAGCACTGTAGTAGGGGAAAAATATCTGTGACATTAGGAATGTAAATGGGGGCTGGCCGCACAATTTTGGCGTCAGCAGTAGCAGCAGCATTGTTAGCGTGCGCAGTAGTAGGGGCAGGCGGGGGGGTGGTATGAGAAGTAGAGGGCCTGTTTGTGGGAACAGGTTCCTCGGCTTCCGTCTCTCCCTCGCTGCAGTCAGCATCCACATCCATATCAGCATCAGAAAGAATATTGTAATAATTTGTTGTACTCATCTGGTTGGGGTCCCGCTTCTCCTTCGAGGATACTATCCGTTTGACCATCTTGGCCGACACCTTTGTAATCGGCGAGGCCAGGGTGGTCGTCCGCTTCTTATTACGGGCCTCCGACTCGGCCTTCAGCATGGCCATCACCTTCCTCTCCTTTGCGAGTTTTTCCCGCTGCTCCTTGAGAATCTCGTGCAGAGTCATCTGGCTCGGCACGGATGCTGCAAGGGCAGTAGGATTGGTAGCGTCAGCAGTGGCAGAACTGCCAGGGGCACAGGTAGCAGTAGAGGCAGCAGCAGCACGGGCAGCACCAGTAGAAACTGGCGTGCGTTGAGCAGCACCTACACGAGCAGTACTAGGAACTGTAGATGTTGATGGGCGTTTAGCTGTGGCGGCAGCTACGCGAGTAGGGGCGGTGGCTTTAGCAGCAGCACCAGGAATGGCAGCACAGGCAGTAGCAGCAGAGGCAGTAGCAGCAGAGGCTCTGGTCAGCATGGCAGAGGGGGGGGCTAGCAATGGCTTCACAGTGATCGGGGCCTGCATCAACTTGGCTGCAGCGGCAGCTGAGGTTGATGGCATGTCGCTGGTCAAATCTGCCAATGAGCTCGAGCGACAGGAAAGGGGGCGTAGATCACTCTGCGATATACCCGACATTGGTACCGAGGGGGAGAGAAGATCGATTTCGTTGTCCGAACACGGAGCACTCGAGGCCAAATTGGTCTTCTTTTTGGATTTGGGGCACGGTTTACGTACCATTGTTTGTTTTCCGTAGCTTTATTGGTGCAAAACAGACACAAGTGTTAATATAGCGGAGGGGGGGGGTGGTCAGCAGCGGCTGAAGCCTACCCCACGTTTTTTCACTTTTGGCACTTTGGTTATGTAGTATTTGTATGTTGAAAACTTCTAAACGGCACAACACTTCGCGTTGCCCGGAATGTATTTACTGAATATTGCACAGTGTATAATTATACATGTGCAATATTGTTTCGGGGATTTTGTGGCGATTTTGGCTATTTAATAATTAATTTTTTGATGTTTTTTTTTTTTTTTTTTTGTGTGTCGTATGCAGCGGAGGCGATACGTAACTAACATAACGTAACGTAACCCAGCTCGAGCCTTGGCCTGATCCAGCAGGTTAGGGGAGCCAGAGTTACGTTACGCTATGGGGACTTTATTTATACCAATACTTAATATAGCATTTTAGGTACAGTTTGTTGAGGCTGTTACTTAATATAAATGTATGTAAATAGCTGTCTACGGTTGCTAACAGCAGCCGTAGGCAGCAAATACGATGCTTTAAACAGCACGAAATCTCCATTGCCGGCAGTGTTGCCGGCGCAATCGTCCATATGGGGAAATCTCTCCACTTTGGCAACAGTCCGTTTGCCAGAGGGGGGAGAGGGAGTGGGTAGAGCTAAAGCATAATACTCTAGACTATAGATAGATTTAAATGTAGATTATAATTAAGGGGAACATTTTGGTTGCCTTCATTGGCAGAAAAGGGAGATTATATACATATATATGTTATCTATTCTATGTCTTGTCTTTTATTTGTTTTGTCTTGTTTTTGTTTCTCCTCTGCCCACTGGTCCGGGGCAGCCAGAGCTATTGCTTGTTTTGTTTCTGTCTTCATTTCTTCCTTCGTTACTGTTCCGCCCTCTGGTCCGGGGCAGCCAGCATTGAGTTGAGCGTTTGTGTGGATGAGTGTTTGTATGTGCGCTTGTATGTGCGCAACGGTCCGTTGTCTCATCAGTGGAAATGGCCGAAGTCCACCACCTTCCAGTTGTTGTTGGCTTCTCTCTTCCTCTCAGGGAGTTCACTGGCGGCAATTCGAGATCTATAGGAGAAGGAGGAGACAGAAATTGCGCAGCAGAAATGCTAACGCTCATAGCTTTGAACAGCAGCGCCTTGTTCGGACGCGTTTTTGGCAATCGTTCGCATGAGTCTTCTACTCTTTTTAATAATTTGCAGTTGTCCATTTCTATGTCGTTAGTTAATCGGTTTAGGAAGATATTAAGCAGAGTGATCATTCCGTAACGGCCAATTGTCGCGCTCGCATATGCCTCTGTGTTTTTTTTTTCCGTGCGTGTGTGTTTTCTGTGTACGAATGTGGCAGCCATGGTTGTTGCATTCTTAGGGGCTGAACGGGACTTTGCTGGCGGTAAGTCTTCATTGCTGCTGTACATTTTGGCTGTTATTCTCTGTGTTTCTTGTACCCGTTGCTGGCGGTGGTTGATGTTCCTGGGCATTTGTGTTCGTGTGTGTGAGTGTGCTTCCATTGACCTGGCCGTTATCGCTGTGCCGCGAGTGTGTGTCAGCTATCTCGTTCATTGCTGCATTCAATGCCAGTCCCAATCGTTCTAGTCGCTGCCTTCTGCTGCTGACCGTCAGATCGATCGTGGCTATGGGGGCAGGCTCCAGTTGCCTCCGTCTTGGCAGTATGACCTCTGTGTAGTAGTTGAACTCTGTTGGCGGCGACACTGGGCGATCCATCCTGATCAGCATCCTCCGCATGTCATCAAGGTCCCGGTCGTGGCTGATTTGGTCTTCTTCGGTGAACGGGCGCTGGTTAGGGATCATCTCAATTCGGTTCCATTCGTGTTTCGCGAGTTCTTTGGGAAGGTGTTTGGCAAGATACTCGGAATACCGGGGTCTAGAGATTCGGTGCGGTACGTAGGGGTCATTGACCACTTTGGCTGCCTCAATGTTGTGGTGGGATCTCATTTGCCCCGTGTACCTCTTGCACGTCCTCTCGTAAACTGCCTCAACCGTGTCCACTTCCAGGTCCCTGTGGATGGTGTCATTCCTCACATACCATGGAGCGTTACATATCAGTCGAAGGGTCTTGTTCTGCTCAACCTGGATCCGTCCAAATTCTGCGCTGGTAGCTAATGGACCCCATACGGCCAATGTGTACTGCCAGATCGGTGCGATCATCTGCTTGTACAGCATTACCTTGGTTTTGAGGTTCAATTTGCTGCTTGTGTTCAGGAGCCAGCGCAGTTTTTGGACCCTTGCCCTGACCTTTGTGACGACGTTGCTGATGTGCAGGTGGAACTGTAGCTTGGCGTCCAGCTTGACCCCCAGATATGAGTGCACGGCGACGCTACTGATTCGCTGGTCGGCGATGTGCGGCTGCAAATCATCATCTGGCTGCTGGATCGTGCGCAACGTATGCACTATATGCACAGTTTTGGAGGCATTGATGGTGATGCCCCATTGCTTTGCCCAGTTGGAGATGCTGAGCAGGAAGCGGTTGAGCTTTTGGGTAGCCATGAGCTGATTCATGCCAGTCGCCAGGATTGCTGTGTCGTCAGCATAGGTAGCCAAGAGCATACCCCTGTCGCGAGGAAGCGGCATGTCGTATGTATACAGATTGTATAGAACTGGCCCAAGTACGCTGCCCTGAGGAACGCCTGCTGCAATCTTTTTGTACCCTGACTTGACTCCGCCTGTGCATTCCACATAGAAAGTTCGATCGTCCAAGTAGTGGGACAAGACTCTGTATATTGCTGCCGGCAACAGTTGCTTCATCTTGTACTTCAGGCCCGAATGCCAGACTCGGTCGAATGCCTCCTGTATGTCCATGTAGATGGCTGAGCAGTACAGGTTGTTCTCATATGTGGACAAAATGAACTTCGAGACTCTCCCCAATTGGTGTTCAGCCGCGTGCACCTGTCTGAAGCCGAACTGATGGTTTGGAATAGCCTCGACAAATCCATCAGCTTCCATCATCCTGGTCAGAATGAGACGCTCAAACAGTTTGGACAGACCCGAAAGCAGACTGATGGGGCGATAAGATGCCAACTTATCGGCGGGTTTTCCTGGCTTGGGGATCATACTAACTGCCGCGTGTTTCCACCTGTTAGGAAAGCAACCAATCCTAAGGGAGCTGTTGCATATGAGTGCAAAATACAGGAGAGCAGACTTGGGTAGAGCTTTTATCGTCCGATTGTCAATCCTGTCCATTCCAGGGGCCTTTTTTACCTTCAGTACCTTGACTTGTGCCTCAATCTCAGGAAGAGTGATCGCCCTGAATCTCAAATTGGGACCAGGGGATCCAAACTCTTCAAGAGACTCCTCGATTGCTCGTATGTCGGCTGCCGCGCTGGTCAGTACAGGCTTGAAACGCTGCTCCAGATGCCTCGCAAAGGACTCTGCCTTCTCCTCCGTGCTCTTACACCAGGGATCGTCTGAATTGTCATCTCCATCGGCGCAAAACTTTCGGACAGGCAAGTTGGCTGCTGGCTGCCGCTTCAATCCATTGGTCAATCTCCACAGCTTTGCCATGCTGTAGCGATCAGTGGGATCGATTGAACCAATGATTGCGTCCGCGCGTCTGGCTTTGTCCGCTTCCAGCTCCTTATGAATCCTGTTGGCTAGCATGTTGTACAGGTGCCGCACTGCCGGATCATGGTTCCGCTTCAGTAGATTCCTCAGGCGCCTCTTGGTGGCAATCATCAGCCGTATGCGATTGCTGACCTGGTACTCAGCTTGGACTCTAGGTCGGACGGGCCTCCTCAAACCGCTTGTGGCATGTTCAGCTGCCTCCAACACGTTCCTCTCCAGAATGCTAGCTGCGTCATCAACATCCTCTGCTGACCTGAGCTCGGTATTCAGATGGATGTGCGAGTCAAGCCAAGATTGGAACCTCGCAATGCTGGACCCTGGGGGCAAGAGGCGTCTCCTGTTCACCGCCTCCGCTGGAGACATGCTCAACTGAACCACCATTGGGAGATGATCAGATGAGAGGTCATTCAGATGGGAGATATGCAGCAACTCATCCCTCACGCCCTTGTAGACCGCGAAGTCGATTGCCGATGGTGTGTGCCGAGTGTTATATGGGTAGTGGGTTGGAGATCCAGTAGCCAGGATGTTGCAGCTACTTTCCTGAACGGCCCTGAGCAGCTTTCCGCCTCTTCTGCACGCCCTTGCGTTTCCCCACCACGAGTTCTTCGCGTTCCAATCGCCAGCAGCAACAAATCTCGGCCCCAACTGACCAAACAATGCCAAGAAGTCCTCCTCAGTCCATTCCTCCATTGGGGGGCAGTAAATGGAAGAGACCACCAGTCGGCCACCATCAGGCAGGGTCAGGGTAGCGGATGCACACTGAATGTGGTCCGTTGTTATGTTTGGCAGGGCAATATGAAGGATTCCAGCTCTGATTAAGAGCAGGGATCCCCCACGACCAGTCCCAGATGGGTGATTGGCACCGTAAGTACAGTATCCATTGACGCTGAAGGTCTCTGAGTTTTTAAAATGAGACTCAGAGACCATCAGAACGTCAACTTCGTGTCTGCATGCAAATGCCGCAAGTTCAGCTGTCTTCCCTCGGAGTCCCGAGGCGTTCCAAAATACAATCTTTAGATTGCTGTGGTGGCGGGTAGAGTAGTTAGCATTAGGATTATACATTTCTGGCAAATGAATTCGCCTGAATGCTAGCGTATAAACAGTCTGTAAGCTTTGTCATTTGAGCAATTAACACATCCATTTTTCCTTCCAGCTTTTGAGTAGATTCAGCAGCGGCGGCCGCATGCTGGATCCGCTCCTGAGTCAGCAGGGTGATGAGATAGTCCAGTTTCTGGCTGAGCTCATCGCTAGGACGGACACTCTGACTGCTCGCCACGGGCTGGAATCCAGTTGTGGTCGCTGCTGGCGGCACCGAATGCCATACTTGCCTCCCAGGAAGAGGCTGGGAATGACTCGCTGGTTGCCGTGTGCGGAGTGCATCGGCATAACTGCTCATTTGAACTGGAGGAGCAGGAGCTCTTGCGCCAGAGCGCGCTCGCCGGCGGCTAGGTTGCTGCAGTGCTGGAAATCCCTGCTGGTTCATGACGGGTGGCTGGCGGGGACGCCGCAAACCCTGAGTGGCGGGTAAGGTAGGCATCGAAAGTTTATTTAGCATCTTGTTGGTCTGATCTAACCCATTTCTTCTTTTGTTGCAGTACTCCTTATACTTCACACAGCCACGGTAGCTGGCAACATGGGGACCATCACAATTTGCGCATTTCGGCACCTCCTCCCGCTTCTTGGGGCAGTCCTTAGGGTCGTGCTTATCGCCGCACTTCAAACAAATAACTGCACGGTTGCAGTAATTCTTCGAGTGCCCAAACATCTGACACTTATGGCACTGAGGAACACCTGGCGCACGTATGGGCTTCTCCACCTTGACCCGTTGGCTGCAGATTGCCGTTAGTTCATAGATGTTATTGTTAATCTCCTGAGGCTCTAGCTCAACCTCGAATAGGTCCAGTGGCTCCTTTGTAAACCTTTTAAAGATATTGGCAATATGCCTCACTTTATATCCGAGTCTTCCGAGCTGTTCACGCACCCAATCTGTGGGTGTGGAGCGGTGCAGGTGGCGTATAACAATACGCATTCCCCTCTCGCTTTTCAGGCGAAACGTGTGGTGTTCGACACCTTGTCCCTCATTTAGGAGCCGGATCAGGGCCCTATGTCCATCTATGGTGTGGCACATTACCTTTAAAGACCTATTAGCAGCCGGCCTGGTATCATATGTACCAGCGCCAATGGCATTATCAAAGCACTGTAGTAGGGGAAAAATATCTGTGACATTAGGAATGTAAATGGGGGCTGGCCGCACAATTTTGGCGTCAGCAGTAGCAGCAGCATTGTTAGCGTGCGCAGTAGTAGGGGCAGGCGGGGGGGTGGTATGAGAAGTAGAGGGCCTGTTTGTGGGAACAGGTTCCTCGGCTTCCGTCTCTCCCTCGCTGCAGTCAGCATCCACATCCATATCAGCATCAGAAAGAATATTGTAATAATTTGTTGTACTCATCTGGTTGGGGTCCCGCTTCTCCTTCGAGGATACTATCCGTTTGACCATCTTGGCCGACACCTTTGTAATCGGCGAGGCCAGGGTGGTCGTCCGCTTCTTATTACGGGCCTCCGACTCGGCCTTCAGCATGGCCATCACCTTCCTCTCCTTTGCGAGTTTTTCCCGCTGCTCCTTGAGAATCTCGTGCAGAGTCATCTGGCTCGGCACGGATGCTGCAAGGGCAGTAGGATTGGTAGCGTCAGCAGTGGCAGAACTGCCAGGGGCACAGGTAGCAGTAGAGGCAGCAGCAGCACGGGCAGCACCAGTAGAAACTGGCGTGCGTTGAGCAGCACCTACACGAGCAGTACTAGGAACTGTAGATGTTGATGGGCGTTTAGCTGTGGCGGCAGCTACGCGAGTAGGGGCGGTGGCTTTAGCAGCAGCACCAGGAATGGCAGCACAGGCAGTAGCAGCAGAGGCAGTAGCAGCAGAGGCTCTGGTCAGCATGGCAGAGGGGGGGGCTAGCAATGGCTTCACAGTGATCGGGGCCTGCATCAACTTGGCTGCAGCGGCAGCTGAGGTTGATGGCATGTCGCTGGTCAAATCTGCCAATGAGCTCGAGCGACAGGAAAGGGGGCGTAGATCACTCTGCGATATACCCGACATTGGTACCGAGGGGGAGAGAAGATCGATTTCGTTGTCCGAACACGGAGCACTCGAGGCCAAATTGGTCTTCTTTTTGGATTTGGGGCACGGTTTACGTACCATTGTTTGTTTTCCGTAGCTTTATTGGTGCAAAACAGACACAAGTGTTAATATAGCGGAGGGGGGGGTGGTCAGCAGCGGCTGAAGCCTACCCCACGTTTTTTCACTTTTGGCACTTTGGTTATGTAGTATTTGTATGTTGAAAACTTCTAAACGGCACAACACTTCGCGTTGCCCGGAATGTATTTACTGAATATTGCACAGTGTATAATTATACATGTGCAATATTGTTTCGGGGATTTTGTGGCGATTTTGGCTATTTAATAATTAATTTTTTGATGTTTTTTTTTTTTTTTTTTTTGTGTGTCGTATGCAGCGGAGGCGATACGTAACTAACATAACGTAACGTAACCCAGCTCGAGCCTTGGCCTGATCCAGCAGGTTAGGGGAGCCAGAGTTACGTTACGCTATGGGGACTTTATTTATACCAATACTTAATATAGCATTTTAGGTACAGTTTGTTGAGGCTGTTACTTAATATAAATGTATGTAAATAGCTGTCTACGGTTGCTAACAGCAGCCGTAGGCAGCAAATACGATGCTTTAAACAGCACGAAATCTCCATTGCCGGCAGTGTTGCCGGCGCAATCGTCCATATGGGGAAATCTCTCCACTTTGGCAACAGTCCGTTTGCCAGAGGGGGGAGAGGGAGTGGGTAGAGCTAAAGCATAATACTCTAGACTATAGATAGATTTAAATGTAGATTATAATTAAGGGGAACATTTTGGTTGCCTTCATTGGCAGAAAAGGGAGATTATATACATATATATGTTATCTATTCTATGTCTTGTCTTTTATTTGTTTTGTCTTGTTTTTGTTTCTCCTCTGCCCACTGGTCCGGGGCAGCCAGAGCTATTGCTTGTTTTGTTTCTGTCTTCATTTCTTCCTTCGTTACTGTTCCGCCCTCTGGTCCGGGGCAGCCAGCATTGAGTTGAGCGTTTGTGTGGATGAGTGTTTGTATGTGCGCTTGTATGTGCGCAACGGTCCGTTGTCTCATCAGTGGAAATGGCCGAAGTCCACCACCTTCCAGTTGTTGTTGGCTTCTCTCTTCCTCTCAGGGAGTTCACTGGCGGCAATTCGAGATCTATAGGAGAAGGAGGAGACAGAAATTGCGCAGCAGAAATGCTAACGCTCATAGCTTTGAACAGCAGCGCCTTGTTCGGACGCGTTTTTGGCAATCGTTCGCATGAGTCTTCTACTCTTTTTAATAATTTGCAGTTGTCCATTTCTATGTCGTTAGTTAATCGGTTTAGGAAGATATTAAGCAGAGTGATCATTCCGTAACGGCCAATTGTCGCGCTCGCATATGCCTCTGTGTTTTTTTTTTTCCGTGCGTGTGTGTTTTCTGTGTACGAATGTGGCAGCCATGGTTGTTGCATTCTTAGGGGCTGAACGGGACTTTGCTGGCGGTAAGTCTTCATTGCTGCTGTACATTTTGGCTGTTATTCTCTGTGTTTCTTGTACCCGTTGCTGGCGGTGGTTGATGTTCCTGGGCATTTGTGTTCGTGTGTGTGAGTGTGCTTCCATTGACCTGGCCGTTATCGCTGTGCCGCGAGTGTGTGTCAGCTATCTCGTTCATTGCTGCATTCAATGCCAGTCCCAATCGTTCTAGTCGCTGCCTTCTGCTGCTGACCGTCAGATCGATCGTGGCTATGGGGGCAGGCTCCAGTTGCCTCCGTCTTGGCAGTATGACCTCTGTGTAGTAGTTGAACTCTGTTGGCGGCGACACTGGGCGATCCATCCTGATCAGCATCCTCCGCATGTCATCAAGGTCCCGGTCGTGGCTGATTTGGTCTTCTTCGGTGAACGGGCGCTGGTTAGGGATCATCTCAATTCGGTTCCATTCGTGTTTCGCGAGTTCTTTGGGAAGGTGTTTGGCAAGATACTCGGAATACCGGGGTCTAGAGATTCGGTGCGGTACGTAGGGGTCATTGACCACTTTGGCTGCCTCAATGTTGTGGTGGGATCTCATTTGCCCCGTGTACCTCTTGCACGTCCTCTCGTAAACTGCCTCAACCGTGTCCACTTCCAGGTCCCTGTGGATGGTGTCATTCCTCACATACCATGGAGCGTTACATATCAGTCGAAGGGTCTTGTTCTGCTCAACCTGGATCCGTCCAAATTCTGCGCTGGTAGCTAATGGACCCCATACGGCCAATGTGTACTGCCAGATCGGTGCGATCATCTGCTTGTACAGCATTACCTTGGTTTTGAGGTTCAATTTGCTGCTTGTGTTCAGGAGCCAGCGCAGTTTTTGGACCCTTGCCCTGACCTTTGTGACGACGTTGCTGATGTGCAGGTGGAACTGTAGCTTGGCGTCCAGCTTGACCCCCAGATATGAGTGCACGGCGACGCTACTGATTCGCTGGTCGGCGATGTGCGGCTGCAAATCATCATCTGGCTGCTGGATCGTGCGCAACGTATGCACTATATGCACAGTTTTGGAGGCATTGATGGTGATGCCCCATTGCTTTGCCCAGTTGGAGATGCTGAGCAGGAAGCGGTTGAGCTTTTGGGTAGCCATGAGCTGATTCATGCCAGTCGCCAGGATTGCTGTGTCGTCAGCATAGGTAGCCAAGAGCATACCCCTGTCGCGAGGAAGCGGCATGTCGTATGTATACAGATTGTATAGAACTGGCCCAAGTACGCTGCCCTGAGGAACGCCTGCTGCAATCTTTTTGTACCCTGACTTGACTCCGCCTGTGCATTCCACATAGAAAGTTCGATCGTCCAAGTAGTGGGACAAGACTCTGTATATTGCTGCCGGCAACAGTTGCTTCATCTTGTACTTCAGGCCCGAATGCCAGACTCGGTCGAATGCCTCCTGTATGTCCATGTAGATGGCTGAGCAGTACAGGTTGTTCTCATATGTGGACAAAATGAACTTCGAGACTCTCCCCAATTGGTGTTCAGCCGCGTGCACCTGTCTGAAGCCGAACTGATGGTTTGGAATAGCCTCGACAAATCCATCAGCTTCCATCATCCTGGTCAGAATGAGACGCTCAAACAGTTTGGACAGACCCGAAAGCAGACTGATGGGGCGATAAGATGCCAACTTATCGGCGGGTTTTCCTGGCTTGGGGATCATACTAACTGCCGCGTGTTTCCACCTGTTAGGAAAGCAACCAATCCTAAGGGAGCTGTTGCATATGAGTGCAAAATACAGGAGAGCAGACTTGGGTAGAGCTTTTATCGTCCGATTGTCAATCCTGTCCATTCCAGGGGCCTTTTTTACCTTCAGTACCTTGACTTGTGCCTCAATCTCAGGAAGAGTGATCGCCCTGAATCTCAAATTGGGACCAGGGGATCCAAACTCTTCAAGAGACTCCTCGATTGCTCGTATGTCGGCTGCCGCGCTGGTCAGTACAGGCTTGAAACGCTGCTCCAGATGCCTCGCAAAGGACTCTGCCTTCTCCTCCGTGCTCTTACACCAGGGATCGTCTGAATTGTCATCTCCATCGGCGCAAAACTTTCGGACAGGCAAGTTGGCTGCTGGCTGCCGCTTCAATCCATTGGTCAATCTCCACAGCTTTGCCATGCTGTAGCGATCAGTGGGATCGATTGAACCAATGATTGCGTCCGCGCGTCTGGCTTTGTCCGCTTCCAGCTCCTTATGAATCCTGTTGGCTAGCATGTTGTACAGGTGCCGCACTGCCGGATCATGGTTCCGCTTCAGTAGATTCCTCAGGCGCCTCTTGGTGGCAATCATCAGCCGTATGCGATTGCTGACCTGGTACTCAGCTTGGACTCTAGGTCGGACGGGCCTCCTCAAACCGCTTGTGGCATGTTCAGCTGCCTCCAACACGTTCCTCTCCAGAATGCTAGCTGCGTCATCAACATCCTCTGCTGACCTGAGCTCGGTATTCAGATGGATGTGCGAGTCAAGCCAAGATTGGAACCTCGCAATGCTGGACCCTGGGGGCAAGAGGCGTCTCCTGTTCACCGCCTCCGCTGGAGACATGCTCAACTGAACCACCATTGGGAGATGATCAGATGAGAGGTCATTCAGATGGGAGATATGCAGCAACTCATCCCTCACGCCCTTGTAGACCGCGAAGTCGATTGCCGATGGTGTGTGCCGAGTGTTATATGGGTAGTGGGTTGGAGATCCAGTAGCCAGGATGTTGCAGCTACTTTCCTGAACGGCCCTGAGCAGCTTTCCGCCTCTTCTGCACGCCCTTGCGTTTCCCCACCACGAGTTCTTCGCGTTCCAATCGCCAGCAGCAACAAATCTCGGCCCCAACTGACCAAACAATGCCAAGAAGTCCTCCTCAGTCCATTCCTCCATTGGGGGGCAGTAAATGGAAGAGACCACCAGTCGGCCACCATCAGGCAGGGTCAGGGTAGCGGATGCACACTGAATGTGGTCCGTTGTTATGTTTGGCAGGGCAATATGAAGGATTCCAGCTCTGATTAAGAGCAGGGATCCCCCACGACCAGTCCCAGATGGGTGATTGGCACCGTAAGTACAGTATCCATTGACGCTGAAGGTCTCTGAGTTTTTAAAATGAGACTCAGAGACCATCAGAACGTCAACTTCGTGTCTGCATGCAAATGCCGCAAGTTCAGCTGTCTTCCCTCGGAGTCCCGAGGCGTTCCAAAATACAATCTTTAGATTGCTGTGGTGGCGGGTAGAGTAGTTAGCATTAGGATTATACATTTCTGGCAAATGAATTCGCCTGAATGCTAGCGTATAAACAGTCTGTAAGCTTTGTCATTTGAGCAATTAACACATCCATTTTTCCTTCCAGCTTTTGAGTAGATTCAGCAGCGGCGGCCGCATGCTGGATCCGCTCCTGAGTCAGCAGGGTGATGAGATAGTCCAGTTTCTGGCTGAGCTCATCGCTAGGACGGACACTCTGACTGCTCGCCACGGGCTGGAATCCAGTTGTGGTCGCTGCTGGCGGCACCGAATGCCATACTTGCCTCCCAGGAAGAGGCTGGGAATGACTCGCTGGTTGCCGTGTGCGGAGTGCATCGGCATAACTGCTCATTTGAACTGGAGGAGCAGGAGCTCTTGCGCCAGAGCGCGCTCGCCGGCGGCTAGGTTGCTGCAGTGCTGGAAATCCCTGCTGGTTCATGACGGGTGGCTGGCGGGGACGCCGCAAACCCTGAGTGGCGGGTAAGGTAGGCATCGAAAGTTTATTTAGCATCTTGTTGGTCTGATCTAACCCATTTCTTCTTTTGTTGCAGTACTCCTTATACTTCACACAGCCACGGTAGCTGGCAACATGGGGACCATCACAATTTGCGCATTTCGGCACCTCCTCCCGCTTCTTGGGGCAGTCCTTAGGGTCGTGCTTATCGCCGCACTTCAAACAAATAACTGCACGGTTGCAGTAATTCTTCGAGTGCCCAAACATCTGACACTTATGGCACTGAGGAACACCTGGCGCACGTATGGGCTTCTCCACCTTGACCCGTTGGCTGCAGATTGCCGTTAGTTCATAGATGTTATTGTTAATCTCCTGAGGCTCTAGCTCAACCTCGAATAGGTCCAGTGGCTCCTTTGTAAACCTTTTAAAGATATTGGCAATATGCCTCACTTTATATCCGAGTCTTCCGAGCTGTTCACGCACCCAATCTGTGGGTGTGGAGCGGTGCAGGTGGCGTATAACAATACGCATTCCCCTCTCGCTTTTCAGGCGAAACGTGTGGTGTTCGACACCTTGTCCCTCATTTAGGAGCCGGATCAGGGCCCTATGTCCATCTATGGTGTGGCACATTACCTTTAAAGACCTATTAGCAGCCGGCCTGGTATCATATGTACCAGCGCCAATGGCATTATCAAAGCACTGTAGTAGGGGAAAAATATCTGTGACATTAGGAATGTAAATGGGGGCTGGCCGCACAATTTTGGCGTCAGCAGTAGCAGCAGCATTGTTAGCGTGCGCAGTAGTAGGGGCAGGCGGGGGGGTGGTATGAGAAGTAGAGGGCCTGTTTGTGGGAACAGGTTCCTCGGCTTCCGTCTCTCCCTCGCTGCAGTCAGCATCCACATCCATATCAGCATCAGAAAGAATATTGTAATAATTTGTTGTACTCATCTGGTTGGGGTCCCGCTTCTCCTTCGAGGATACTATCCGTTTGACCATCTTGGCCGACACCTTTGTAATCGGCGAGGCCAGGGTGGTCGTCCGCTTCTTATTACGGGCCTCCGACTCGGCCTTCAGCATGGCCATCACCTTCCTCTCCTTTGCGAGTTTTTCCCGCTGCTCCTTGAGAATCTCGTGCAGAGTCATCTGGCTCGGCACGGATGCTGCAAGGGCAGTAGGATTGGTAGCGTCAGCAGTGGCAGAACTGCCAGGGGCACAGGTAGCAGTAGAGGCAGCAGCAGCACGGGCAGCACCAGTAGAAACTGGCGTGCGTTGAGCAGCACCTACACGAGCAGTACTAGGAACTGTAGATGTTGATGGGCGTTTAGCTGTGGCGGCAGCTACGCGAGTAGGGGCGGTGGCTTTAGCAGCAGCACCAGGAATGGCAGCACAGGCAGTAGCAGCAGAGGCAGTAGCAGCAGAGGCTCTGGTCAGCATGGCAGAGGGGGGGGCTAGCAATGGCTTCACAGTGATCGGGGCCTGCATCAACTTGGCTGCAGCGGCAGCTGAGGTTGATGGCATGTCGCTGGTCAAATCTGCCAATGAGCTCGAGCGACAGGAAAGGGGGCGTAGATCACTCTGCGATATACCCGACATTGGTACCGAGGGGGAGAGAAGATCGATTTCGTTGTCCGAACACGGAGCACTCGAGGCCAAATTGGTCTTCTTTTTGGATTTGGGGCACGGTTTACGTACCATTGTTTGTTTTCCGTAGCTTTATTGGTGCAAAACAGACACAAGTGTTAATATAGCGGAGGGGGGGGTGGTCAGCAGCGGCTGAAGCCTACCCCACGTTTTTTCACTTTTGGCACTTTGGTTATGTAGTATTTGTATGTTGAAAACTTCTAAACGGCACAACACTTCGCGTTGCCCGGAATGTATTTACTGAATATTGCACAGTGTATAATTATACATGTGCAATATTGTTTCGGGGATTTTGTGGCGATTTTGGCTATTTAATAATTAATTATTGCGGAACGTTTGATTTTTTGTTTTTGTTGTGTCGTATGCAGCGGTGGCGATACGTAACTAACATAACGCAACGTAACCCAGCTCGAGCCTTGGCCTGATCCAGCAGGTTAGGGGAGCCAGAGTTACGTTGCGCTATGGGGACTTTATTGTACCTATACTATAACAGCATTTTTAGTACAAATTGTTGGGGCTGTAGCTTATAAATATATGTAAATAGCTGTCTACGAGCTGCTGTTAGCAGCCGTAGGCAGCAAATACGATGCTTTGAACAGCACGAAATCTCCTCTGCCGGCAGTGCTGCCGGCGCAATCATCATTGGGGGAAATCTCTCCACTTTGGCAACAGTCCGTTAGCCAGAGCGGGGAGAGGGAGTGGGCAGAGCCAAAGCATAAAATACTCTAGACTTTAAATTAAGTTTAAGTTTACATTATCGACTAAGGGGAAACATTTTGGCAGAAAAGGGAGATTATATATGTATGTTTTCTATTCTAATTCTTGTCTTCTTATTTGTTTTTGTCTTGTTTACGTTTCTCTTCTGCCCACTGGTCCGGGGCAGCCAGAGCTATTGCTTGTCAATTGGAGTAATTAGTACTAGTACTATACATTACTGGCATAAGAATTTGCCTGGATGCTAGCGTATAAGCAATCTGTCAGCTTAGTCATCTGTGCAATTAGTACATCTATCTTCCCTTCCAGTTTCTGGGTAGATTCAGCAGCGGCGGCCGCATGCTGGATCCGCTCCTGTGTCAGCAGTGTGATGAGGTAGTCCAGTTTCTGGCTGAGTTCATCGCTAGGACGGACACTCTGACTGCTCACAGTGGGCTGGAATCCGATTGTGGTCGCTGTGGGTGGCACCGACTGCCATACTTGCCTCCCTGGAAGAGGCTGGGAATGACTCGCTGGCTGCCTTGTGCGGAGTGCATCGGCATAGCTGCTCATCTGAGCTGGAGGAGCAGGAGCTCTTGCGCCTGAGCGCGCTCGCCGGCGGCTTGGCTGCTGCAGTGCTGGAAAGCCCTGCTGGTTCATGACGGGTGGCTGGCGGGGACGCCGCAAACCCTGAGCGGCGGGTAAGGTAGGCATTGAAAGTTTGCTCAACATCCTGTTGGTCTGTTCTAACCCATTTTTCCTTCTGTTGCAGTATTCTTTATATTTGATGCAACCACGGTAGCTGGCAACATGGGGACCATTACAGTTGGCGCATTTCGGCACATCCTCCCGCTTCTTGGGGCAGTCCTTGGGGTCATGCTTCTCCCCACACTTGAGACATACAACTGCACGGCTGCAGTAGTTCTTCGAGTGCCCAAACATCTGACACTTATGACACTGGGGAACGCCTGGCGCGCGTATGGGCTTCTCGACCTTGATCCGCTGGCTGCAAATTGCCGTTAGCTCATAGATACCATTGTTGCTCTCCTGTGGCTCAAGCTCAACCTCGAATAGGTCCAATGGCTCCTTTGTAAATCTTTTATGTATATTGGCAATATGCCTCACCTTATATCCGAGTCTACCAAGCTGTTCACGCACCCAGTCTGTGGGTGTGGAACGGTGCAGGTGACGTATGACGATACGCATACCCCTCTTTTTTTTGATGTGTCGTATTTTAATGGTTTGACTGGCTCAGGGCACTTTAGAGTGACCTGAAGCTTTATTTATTAATGTTCTTATTACTATTGGCAACATATAACATTATTTATGGAAACATTTAACATTTTTTTAACATTTAGGTATTTTTTTTTTACTTTACGGTAACATTGATAATAACAGACAGAAAAATACTAGACAGTTATCAATTTGCTCTTGTAAACAAAAGGTAAGTTAAGATCGGCTTGTGTTTTCTTTTTTCTGGCTTAGGCATAAAAATTTTGTGACGCCGCTCCTGGACCCCTCATCCGGTGCGAAACGGAGGTATGGACGACAGGGAGACCTCCAAGCATCGGCAACGCAAGCGCGGCATCGCCTCGTCCCTCTTTTCCTGGCCGAATCCAACCGATGCAGCTCTAAGAAGAACGGCGGCGCATATGCTTCTTTAGGTTCGATTGGTCCATTGGGAGGTTTGCGTTGAGTTTGGTAAGTAAGTCTATTTGTGCTTTTCCTTTGGTTAATTTTAGCTACATTTTATTTGCAGGCTAAATTAATTTATTTAGAGGTTTGCGTTGAATTTGGTAAGTCAGTTTATTTCTGTTTTGGCTGATTTTGATTGTATTTTATTTGCAGGTTTTGATTGGTTTGTTTGGAAGCTAGCGTGGTAAGTATTAATTTGTGTTTTGACTGATTTTAATTGTATTTTATTTGCAGGTTCAATTGGTTATATTTGGAGGTTTGCGTTGTATTTGGTAAGCGAGTCTATTTATGTTTTGGCTGATTTTGATTGTATTTTATTTGCAGGTTTTGATTGGTTTGTTTGGAAGCTAGCGTGGTAAGTAAATTAATTTGTGTTTTGACAGATTTTAATTGTATTTTATTTGCAGGTTCAATTGGTTTATTTGAAGGTGTGCGTTGAATTTGGTAAGCGAGTTTATTTCTGTTTTGGCTGATTTTGATTGTATTTTATTTGCAGGTTTTGATTGGTTTGTTTGGAAGCTAGCGTGGTAAGTAAATTAAATTGTGTTTTGACTGATTTTAATTGTATTTTATTTGCAGGTTCAATTGGTTTATTTGAAGGTGTGCGTTGAATTTGGTAAGCGAGTTTATTTCTGTTTTGGCTGATTTTGATTGTATTCCATTTGCAGGTTTTGATTGGTTTGTTTGGAAGCTAGCGTGGTAAGTAAATTAAATTGTGTTTTTACTGATTTTAATTGTATTTTATTTGCAGGTTCAATTGGTTTATTTGAAGGTGTGCGTTAATTTTGGTAAGCGAGTTTATTTCTGTTTTGGCTGATTTTGATTGTATTCCATTTGCAGGTTTTGATTGGTTTGTTTGGAAGCTAGCGTGGTAAGTAAATTAATTTGTGTTTTTACTGATTTTAATTGTATTTTATTTGCAGGTTCAATTGGTTATATTTGGAGGTTTGCGTTGTATTTGGTAAGCGAGTCTATTTATGTTTTGGCTGATTTTGATTGTATTTTATTTGCAGGTTTTGATTGGTTTGTTTGGAAGCTAGCGTGGTAAGTAAATTAATTTGTGTTTTGACAGATTTTAATTGTATTTTATTTGCAGGTTCAATTGGTTTATTTGGAGGTGTGCGTTGAATTTGGTGAGCGAGTTTATTTCTGTTTTGGCTGATTTTGATTGTATTTTATTTGCAGGTTTTGATTGGTTTGCTTGGAGGTGATTTGGTGAGCGGTTTAAGTTATGTTTTGGCTGCTTTTAATTAGTTTTAATTGTAGGTTTATACTTTCTGGATTTTTGCTCTACCATTGGATCAAGTCTTAACCATTCGGCTGGAGGACGCCTTCCTCTTCATCCCCTCTGTGGTCTGGCACTATAATTCTTTGTATACCCAATGGTTGGCCCCTGATTCTTTCAAGTATTGTTTCCCTAGTATATTTCCCTTGAGCATACATTTTTCTGTACACGTTTATTTGTAGTTCGCAGAATCTGTCCGGGTGTTTGTATGGTTTTTTCTTCCGTTCGGCCTCTCTATTGTCCATTTTAGCCTTTTCCAGTCTTTCCTGTTCTTCGTTTTCTAACCTCAGCAGAGTAGGAAGTCCTTTCCTCAGGATGGGTACATACTTCTCTACTATAACTTTGCGCTCAGCTTCGGAATAGTATCGGTTCGGATCCAGATCTGGATTTTGCTGTTCCTGACGTTGTCCATTACAACGCGGGAGGATAAACTTCCGGAGTTGATTGTCATATCTGTGGCGGCTAGATTTCAATCTATTAGGGACATGGGGGTTGGTCAGCAGTCTGGCCACTTCGGAGTTTGAGTGATCCACGAGTGAATTAGCGAGACGGCCGCTAGCCTTCTCGTAAACCTCCTCGACAGTTTTGATATTGTATACACTTCTGATATTGTCGTTTCTTGTATATCTTGTGGCCCTAACTGCCCTCCTCACTAGTTTGTTTTGGAGTGTTTGTATCTTTTTCACTAATGAGTCGGAAGCCAGAGCACCCCAGACTGGAAAAGCATAATACCAAATTGGCATGATTAATTGTTTTAGGATGGTCACTTTGCAGTCTTTGGCAAGCCGGCTTTTGCAGCCAATAATCCAATCAAGTTTTATTGACGCAGTTCTTGTCTTATTTATAATGGCTTTGACATGGTGGTTAAGGCTAAGTTTCCTATCGAGCGTAACCCCAAGATACATTTGTTTGAATTTGTTAGGAATTCTTTGTCCATTTAACTTAGGCGTACTTTCTTGCTGTGTTTTGCTAAGTTTGTTCAATGTGAAAAATACGTGGGCTGTTTTCTTTTCGTTAATGCCCATTTCCCATTTTTTAGCCCAAACACTGAACTTATTTAGGTATTGTTCGTTCATTTTTGCCGCAGTCAGGGGGAAGTCCGCTCTGCTCATAATAATTGTGTCATCTGCATACGTAGCTAACATCCTGTTTTTTTCCCTCAACACCGGTATCGAAGTGGGGTGATATCCATTCAAGCAGTTTGGTAGCGGAACGTCAGATGAGTAGATGCTGTATAGAAGAGGACCTAAATTGCTGCCCTGAGGAACACCGGCTTTTATTTTTCCAATTCTCGATGTAATACCATTGTTGGTAATTACTTCGAAGGTCCTTTCATTTAGGTAGCTTTCTAGTAGCTTGAAGGCCTGAAGAGACACCAGTTTTGATAGCTTATATAGCAAACCGGTGTGCCATACTCTATCAAACGCTTCAGATATATCTATAAAAACAGCTGAGCAGTATTGTTTTTCTTCGAAGGCCCCCATAATGAATTGCGTTACTCTTGCTAGCTGTTGTTTTTTTTTAATGGTTTGACTGGCTCAGGGCACTTTAGAGTGACCTGAAGCTTTATTTATTAATGTTCTTATTACTATTGGCAACATATAACATTATTTATGGAAACATTTAACATTTTTTTAACATTTAGGTATTTTTTTTTACTTTACGGTAACATTGATAATAACAGACAGAAAAATACTAGACAGTTATCAATTTGCTCTTGTAAACAAAAGGTAAGTTAAGATCGGCTTGTGTTTTCTTTTTTCTGGCTTAGGCATAAAAATTTTGTGACGCCGCTCCTGGACCCCTCATCCGGTGCGAAACGGAGGTATGGACGACAGGGAGACCTCCAAGCATCGGCAACGCAAGCGCGGCATCGCCTCGTCCCTCTTTTCCTGGCCGAATCCAACCGATGCAGCTCTAAGAAGAACGGCGGCGCATATGCTTCTTTCTGTGGATGATATGAAACTCCTGGCTGATTTTAATATTGTTTTATTTTCAGGTTTATGTTTTGTAGGTTTGGTGATCAAGTGTCAGGAATCCAGTTAGGTAATTTGTGTTGTTATATTTATTGGATTTTTAACCTTTGTTTTGACTGATTTTAATTATTTTCTATTTACAGGTTCGATTGGTCCATTGGGAGGTTTGCGTTGAGTTTGGTAAGTAAGTCTATTTGTGCTTTTCCTTTGGTTAATTTTAGCTACATTTTATTTGCAGGCTAAATTAATTTATTTAGAGGTTTGCGTTGAATTTGGTAAGTCAGTTTATTTCTGTTTTGGCTGATTTTGATTGTATTTTATTTGCAGGTTTTGATTGGTTTGTTTGGAAGCTAGCGTGGTAAGTATTAATTTGTGTTTTGACTGATTTTAATTGTATTTTATTTGCAGGTTCAATTGGTTTATTTGAAGGTGTGCGTTGAATTTGGTAAGCGAGTTTATTTCTGTTTTGGCTGATTTTGATTGTATTCCATTTGCAGGTTTTGATTGGTTTGTTTGGAAGCTAGCGTGGTAAGTAAATTAAATTGTGTTTTTACTGATTTTAATTGTATTTTATTTGCAGGTTCAATTGGTTTATTTGAAGGTGTGCGTTAATTTTGGTAAGCGAGTTTATTTCTGTTTTGGCTGATTTTGATTGTATTCCATTTGCAGGTTTTGATTGGTTTGTTTGGAAGCTAGCGTGGTAAGTAAATTAATTTGTGTTTTTACTGATTTTAATTGTATTTTATTTGCAGGTTCAATTGGTTATATTTGGAGGTTTGCGTTGTATTTGGTAAGCGAGTCTATTTATGTTTTGGCTGATTTTGATTGTATTTTATTTGCAGGTTTTGATTGGTTTGTTTGGAAGCTAGCGTGGTAAGTAAATTAATTTGTGTTTTGACAGATTTTAATTGTATTTTATTTGCAGGTTCAATTGGTTTATTTGAAGGTTTTTTTAATGGTTTGACTGGCTCAGGGCACTTTAGAGTGACCTGAAGCTTTCTTTATTAATGTTCTTATTACCTAAGACTAGCAACATTTAACATTAGGACTGACACATGAAGAGTTTTGGCAACATATTAATCTAACAGAGTTATCGATTTCTTATGTAGTACGTTATTTATCAAATTACTATTGGTTACAATTTATTACTTTTTTTTTTTTTTTGCTTTATTTTAATTTTAGACTAAATTCAGATTGGCTCGCTCGACCGAGTGGCTGCATGTCCGGCCACCCGGGATGCATTGTTTGTGGATGCGTTGGTCAACAGTCGTTGATTATTGGCTCGCTCGACCGAGTGGCTGCTGATCCGGCCACCCGGGATGCATTGTTTGTGGATCGTTGGTCAAAAGTCGTTGATTATTGGCTCACTCGGCCGAGTGGCTGCTGGTCCGGCCACCCGGGATGCGTTGTTTGTGGAAATTAAAATGAATTTAATTTTATTTTATTTGCAGGTTTATATTTTGTTGGTAATGGAGTGTCGGCAATCAAGTTAAGTAAATTATGTTTTTATATTTGTTGACTTTTAATGAATATAATTATTTTATTTTCAAGTTGATTCACTGGATGTTGCGTTGGGATGTCTTCTGGCTGCTTGCTTAGTTGCTGACATATGTACATTTATTATGTACATACAGTTAATTTCGTACACCATATGTGTTTTATTTATTTAATTGGCAGGTTTTGTCTTCAGCTTTGTAATAATTTGTATGTAATTTTGTGTAGTTTATGTTGTTATATTTGTTGGCTCTTTTTTTTTTTTTTAGTTGTTTTATTTTTTTAGGTTTGCGGCAGATTTGGTAGGTGTTTTAAATTGTATTTTGGCTGAATTTAATTTTATTATATTTGCAGGTTTGGTAATAGAGTGTAAGCAGTCAAGTTAGGTAATTTATGTTGTTATATTTGTTGACTTTTAATGAGTATAGTGTTTTATTTTCAGGTTTAAAGAAAATTGGTGTGAAAAAGAAAAAGTGATTTCAATTGTTTTTACGCCAATTGAAATCTTATTATATCTGCAGTCTTATTTTTTGCTGGTTTGATGGTAAGGTGTCAGCAATCAAGGTAAGTAGTTTATTGTTTTATTTGTTGGCTTTTGATGACTGATGTTTGTTTTATTTTCACTGGCTGTTGCGCTTGATGTCTACAACTTGTTTGCGTATTTACTGACATTGATTGTTATGTAAATAGTTATTTTGTACGCCAATACATGATAGATTTGGTGGGTAGTTTATTGGCTTTTAATGATTTTTTGTGATGATTTTAACTTTATTTATTTACATTTCAGGTGGTAAGGTGTCAGTAATCAAGGACCAGCTTAGAATTTGTCGAGCAAAGTTGGGTGATTCCATGTATGACGTGAGGGGCCTTCGCCACATTTTGATGCAGCTTTATTCCAGTGCCAATGTTATTTCAAGCGTGTCTCTTGGAAAGGCTGTTGCTCCTGATGTCTACAAATTGTTTGAGTATTTATTTAAATTAATTTGTTATGTAAATAGTTAGTTTATATTTTGTTTTGTTTTCAGGTTTTTCTATTTTCAGATTCATGATAAATTTGGTAAGTAGTTTTTGTTGTTATATTTATTGGCTTTTAATGATTTTTTGTGATGATTTTAACTTTATTTATTTACATTTTAGGTGGTAAGGTGTCAGTAATCAAGGACCAGCTTAGAATTTGTCGAGCAAAGTTGGGTGATTCCATGTATAACGTGAGGGGCCTTCGCCACATTTTGATGCAGCTTTATTCCAGTGCCAATGTTATTTCAAGCGTGTCTCTTGGAAAGGCTGTTGCTCCTGATGTCTACAAATTGTTTGAGTATTTATTTAAATTAATTTGTTATGTAAATAGTTATTTTATATTTTGTTTTGTTTTCAGGTTTTTCTATTTTCAGATTCATGATAAATTTGGTAAGTAGTTTTTGTTGTTATATTTATTGGCTTTTAATGATTTTTTGTGATGATTTTAACTTTATTTATTTACATTTTAGGTGGTAAGGTGTCAGTAATCAAGGACCTTAGAATTTGTCGAGCAAAGTTGGGTGATTCCATGTATGGCGTGAGGCTCTTTTAGTTTGTGATGTTTGAGATGTTGGTTAGTGGCACAGTAAGATGTGGACGGGAATAAAAGTTTGTCACTGTAATTAATGGGTGTGGTGGAGGAAGGGCGGCACGGCACGGCACGGCACACGACAGACACCACAGGAAAAAAAACAGGGCACAACAGAAAAAAACGGAAATGGCGACACGGCACAGAACAGTCAAAAATCGACACGACACGAAACGGTTGAAGCACGTCCGACGATCGCGACCTCTCGAGCGGGTGGACGAGATGAGAGTGGCGGACGAGGTTCATGGTGGAACTCTCACATGTCCGCCAACTCCCACACTCTCCCCCTCAACTCGAAAGACCCAATCGCCGATCGTCATTTACCGGTGCTCTCACCCCCGGTTCCACTTTCACTCACCCCAATATTGAGTGAGATGAAAGTAGTCCGAGGGCAGCAGCACCGATAAGTAGGCAATGGGAAATTGTAGTGGCCGTTTGATTTAGTGGCTGTGTGTGTTGTCGTTGGTTAATGGCTAGTGTCCTATGTTTGTGCTGTTTGTATTGGCTGCTCTGTTATAAGGGGATGGGATGGGAAGGGGGATAGATGCCTGCTCCCGTATAACCGCCCGGATACTGTAAACTTCCGGATCTTTCGATCCGGGCGCGTGACGCTCCGAAGAGTCGACCGCATAGCATCTTGTGGGCGGTTGTATTGGCATTGTTGGGGCTTTTGGCAGATTGGCGAAGGATGGCAGTGTAAATTTTGGTCCTGCTCAGCCTCATTTGGTCTTTGGTTGCTTTGAAGTGGGTGGGGGGTGGGTGGGTGAGGAAATGGCTGGGCGTAAATTGCCGAAGTTGGCGGCCGATAACACACTGGCATTGAGAAATGCATTTTGAATTGGCTTTTTTTTGGTGTGTTATCGGCTCGGGTATTTTTCTAATTGGCGTGGTATTTTTGTTGGTCATTAATGGCGTTACCACTTGTCAGGTATTTGGGAATGGGAGATAGTTGGGAAAGAAGAAGAAGAGGGAAAGGTAAATATGCTAAAATAAATAACTAAAATTAATTAAATTACATTACAGCTAAGGACAAACTATCTACAATTACTACAAATAAGGACTACAAAACTACAGAAATATATACAAGGTTAAAACAAACAATAATTACAATACATTTACACAACAATAAACATACTTAAATATCATTTATTTTCTAACAGGAGGACAACTACAACGAAGCACCGGCCGGCATGGCAAACGCAATGCAGAACATTGCGCCGCATACCGGCCGGCTCTGCTGTCCCCCTGTGCAGGATTAGTGGCACCATCTGAGAACTTTAGTGGCGATGGCTGGATGTGGGTGTTGGCGTGCATCGTGGGCAATGATGGTGTTGTTGGCGAGCGGCTCTGGTCCGGCCGCCCACGTTGCATCTGTCGTTGGTCGGTGTTGGCTGCTGCACTCAAGTGGCACTGGTCCGGCCACCCAACTGCATTGTCGTTGGCATTGGCATCGGTGTGTGATGCCAACGTATCGTGGTATTGGCCGCATCCAAGTGGCGAACTGGTCCGGCCACCAGGATGCGTTGTCGATGTTGTTGTTGTTGGCCGCATCCGAGTGGCACTGGTCCGGCCACCCAAGATGCGCTGTCAGGTGGATTGGCCTGGCCTCCTCAGCCACGTTCATCGTCGGTATTTAATGGCGCTTTAAATGGCTGCTGGTCCGGGCATCCAGATGAGGTGTTTGTTTTTGGCGTTTGATTTTTAATTTATGTTTATTTGCAGGTACTGTCGGCGTTTGGATATTGTTGCTGGCGACCCTTGTCTGGTTGGTGTTGGCGTGAGAGGCGTTTGCAGGTGAGTATATGTGTTTATTGGCAGCCTCTCTCCTGAATCTCCTTCTTCGTTTGCAGGATTTGCTGTCGTCCGGCGGCTCAACACCAGGCCATCCCGCCCTCACATAAATGGCATGAGAGACGGGTGTGACCCAGTGGAGCGGCAACAGACGCCAGCATCCGCGTCGTCATTTGGAATGGCAGCCGTTGGTTCGGAGTTGCGTGACGTCACGGCCATGGACAGGCGGCAGCGTCATCAAAGAAGGCCTCCTTTTCCGCCCCTTTGGCAGAAAATTGATGATGTTGGTGGCGAGGCAGCTTCTTGTTGGTCAGCTCTGTCTGGTGATTGGCAGGTACGTGTGATTTTTGTATGTTTTGGCCGTTTTTCGTTGTTGTCCGTATTGACGTCTTTTTCCTTTGTTTTAGTGGCTGGCTTCACCCAGGCCATCCAGCGCCTCGAATGGATCGTGGTCGGTCCACTCGTCGTCATCTTCGTCAATTGCTTCGCAGTCCATATCGGATTCAGAGTCCGATATGGCCGCGGCGTCAAAGTGCGTATTTGGTGCTGGTCGTGGTGAAGGCTGTGTGGATGCTGCTGCTGCTGTTGTTGTCTGAAGTGGCGGCACTCCTCCCGTGCTCTCGTCCCTTGCCTGCAGCAGGTTTGTCAGAGACGTTGATATTGCTGCCAGCTTTTCTTCCAGCTCTCTAATTTTTTCCACATATCTTTTCAGATTATGGGCACAGCTTCCATCGCACTGGGCGCCTGGCTGCTGCTGCTGCTGCTGGTGTTGGCGTGGCGTCGGAGCATCATTCGCGATCGGCTGCATCGGCTGGACCCTCTGGTGTTGGCGCCCCCTGGTCGATGGCTGGGGATGTTGGTCGCCATACCGATGCTGTTGCCGATGCTGCCGATCCGGTTGGTGTTGGCGCTGCTGCTGCGGGTTATGGAGTGGCTGTGGATGTGGCTGCTGCAGGCTACGTTGGATTTGCTGCTGTCGCTGTTGTATTGGCTGTGGCTGCTGATTGCGACGCTCCTCATCCCTGGCGACCCTGTGGGCCACGAGCCTCTGCCTGGCTGCCTTGTAGGATGGGCAGCCCTTGTAGGCACTGATGTGCTGGCCCTGGCAGTTGGCGCATTTCGGATTGGCGGCCCTCGGCTTGCTGCACTCCGTCGTCAGATGTCCACCCGCGCATTTCATGCAGACAGCAGCTCGTCTACAATATGCGCGGGTGTGGCCAAACACCTGACATCGATGGCACTGGGCGGGGTCACGGGAGACTCCAAGTCTCTCAACCGTGACGGGCCTCCCACCCAGGCGTCGCAGCTTCAACACATCGAATTGGCCACGGTCCGGTTTGGGGGCGATCTCAGCCTCGAAGAGGTTGAATTGGCGGCTGCGATCGAATCGATCAGTGATTGCCCTCACAAACCGAACCGTGAACCCCTCACACAGCATGCTGCTGCGAATCCAATCCGGCGGCGTGGAGTGGGAGAGTCCTCGGATGAGGATCCTCAACCCACGTTCCTGGCTGGGCTGATGCCCGAATTCGCCGTGCCGGATGTCATCGTCGGTGGTAGTGGCAGGGGTGTTCGTGATGGTGATGGCGGTGGTGGTGTTGGTGTTGGTAGCGGTAGGTGTATTTGTAATTGTAATTGCGTTGGCGTCATTATTTGTATTGATATTGTCAGTATTGTCTATATGTATGGCTGGTGATCGTCCATGTATTGGCTGTTTTTGATGTTGGTGATGGCTGTGGGTCTGGCTATTTGCATCTATAGTAGTGGCAGGGGCATGGGCAGGGGCAGGGGCAGGGGCAGGGGCATGTGTTGGCTGTGTTGAGTGCGGCAGAGTGGCAGGATCGGCAACTGTGTTGGTGTTGGCTGTATTTGTTGTCCGTTTCTGCTGCCTCTGTTGTTGCTGCCGCAGCTCGTGCTGCCTCAGCTGCTCCTGGACAATGGCCTCCAGCTCCTCCATGGTTTGCCTCTTCTTCATTGGCCTTTTGATTGGCGGTCGCTGCTGCCGCTGCTGGTGATGGCGGCCCCGTCGTCTGGCCTGCTTCCTCTCACCCTCACCCTCATCGTCACTCCCACTGTCGATGAGGGCGCGGCGTCGTTTTGGTGTTGCTGTTGTTGGTGATAATTGTGCAGGCTGGGCTATGGCTCGGATCGACCCGCTGCTCGAACTCGAACCAAGTTCGACACGCAACGGGTTCGATCCGGTCGTGTGTGTGTGTGTGGCTGCCCGTTGGCCGCTTTGGCGCTCTGCTGCTGCGCGTCGGCTTGCCGGCTCTCCTCCGACTTCTCCCTCTCCCGTTACACCCGAAATGTTCGAGAGTGTGAGAGGCGGGAAAAGTGGCGTCTTTTCGGCCCTTCCCTTTGTGTTTGGCGGGGTTTTTGTGACGGGGCTCAAGGGGGGAGTGGCTGTGGCCGTGGGTAAATCGGCCATGGCAATGGCTGGGTACTCACGCGATGGGTCGCTGTGGCGTCGGCGCTGTGCATTGGCTGGGGCGTTGGTGTTGGCGCCTGCGCCGAGGGCTCTGCTGCTGCTGCTGCTATTGTCGGTGTTTGTGTTGTTGGCTGCTGCTGCTGCTGCTAGGGCGCATCTGCGGGCTGCTCTGCCGCCGTCGCTGTGGCGTCTGGATGACCCTCGTCTGGCCATTCCTCTCGTCATAGTTGTTGTTGCTGGTGTTGGTCCCTTTACCGTTTCTTAATTAATTGCAGTTAATTGTTTTTTTTTTTTTTTTGTGTTTGTATTGGGTCATTTATTGGCACTTTCTCTCTTTTTACACAGTTTACTCTAGTTGGTTTGTGTATATATATGTAAATTAATGTTATTTGTTGGCGTTTACATTAATGTTATTTATTGGGGAGAAGAAAGCTTGTCGGTAGTAGTAGTGGCGGTGGGGGGGGGAAGGGACTCTTGTCATGTCAGGGGGCACGGCACGGCACGGCACTCAACAGACACCACAGGAAAAAACAGGGCACAACAGAAAAAACGGAAATGGCGGCACTGCACGGAACAATCAGAAGCGACACGACACGAAACGGTTCTGGCACGTCCGACGAACGCGACCTCTCGAGCGGGTGGACGAGATGAGAGTGGCGGACGAGGTTCATGGTGGAACTCTCACATGTCCGCCAACTCCCATACTCTCCCCTCCACACTCGAATGGCCCGATCGCCGATCGTCATTTACCGGTGCTCTCACCCCCGGTTCCACTTTCACTCACCCCAATATTGAGTGAGATGAAAGTAGTCCGAGGGCAGCAGCACCGATAAGTAGGCAGTGGAAGGTTTGAATTGGCCGTTTGATTTAGTGGCTGTGTGTGTTGTCTTTGGTAAATGGCTAGTGTTCTATGTGTTTGTGCTGCTTGTATTGGCTGCTCTGTTTCAGGGGGATGGGATGGGAAGGGGGGGGATAGATGCCTGCTCCCGTATAACCGCCCGGATACTTTCAACTTCCGGATCTTTCGATCCGGGCGCGTGACGCTCCGAAGAGTCGACCGCATAGCATCTTGTGGGCGGTTGTATTGGCATTGTTGGGGCTTTTGGCTGGGTGGCGTAGGTTGGCAGTGTGGATTTTATTCCTGCTCAACTGCTATGGGTTTGAAATGGGTGGGGGTGAAAAGGGGAATGGCTGGGCGTAATTGCCGAAGTTGGCGGCCGATAACACACTGGGCATTGAGTAATGCAATTTAAATTTGAAATGGCTTTTGGTGTGTTATCGGCGCGGTATTTTTCTAATAGGCGTGGTATTTTTGGGTCATTAATGGCGTTACCACTTGTCAGGTATTGGGGAATGGGAGATAGTTGGGAAAGAAGAGGAAGAATGAAAGGTAATTATGATAAAATAAATAACTAAAATTAATTAAATTACATTACAGCTAAGGACAAACTATCTACAATTACTACAAATAAGGACTACAAAACTACAGAGATATTTACAAGGTAAAACAAACAATAATTACAATACATTTACACAACAATAAACATACTTAAATATCATTTATTTTCTAACAGGAGGACAACTACAACAAAGCACCGGCCGGCATGGCAAACGCAATGCAGAACATTGCGCCGCATACCGGCCGGCTCTGCTGTCCCCCTGTGCAGGATCAGTGGCACCATCTGGGAACTTTAGTGGCGATGGCTGGATGTGGGTGTTGGCGTGCATCGTGGGCAATGATGGCGTTGTTGGCGAGCGGCTCTGGTCCGGCCGCCCACGTTGCATCTGTCGTTGGATGGTGTTGGCTGCTGCACTCGAGTGGCACTGGTCCGGCCACCCAACTGCATTGTCATCGTGTTGGCATTGGCGTCGTGTGATTGAGGCCAACGATTTGTGTTATTGGCCGCATCCAAGTGGCTGCTGGTCCGGCCACCAGGATGCGTTGTCGATTTAATTGTTGGCCGCATCCGAGTGGCACTGGTCCGGCCACCCAGGATGCGCTGTCAGGTGGATTGGCCTGGCCTCCCCGGCCACGTTCATCGTCAGTATTTAATGGCGCTTTAATGGCTGCTGGTCCGGGCATCCAGATGAGGTGTTTGTTTTTGGCGTTTGATTTTTAATTTATGTTTATTTACAGGTACTGTCGGCGTTTGGATATTGTTGCTGGCGACCCTTGTCTGGTTGGTGTTGGCGTGAGAGGCGTTTGCAGGTGAGTATATGTGTTTATTGGCAGCCTCTCTCCTGATTCGCCTTCTTTTGCAGGATTTGCTGGCGTCCGGCGGCTCAACACCAGGCCATCCCGCCCTCACATAAATGGCATGAGAGACGGGTGCGACCCAGTGGAGCGGCAACAGACGCCAGCATCTGCGTCGTCGTTGGAATGGCAGCTGTTGGTTTTTAGTTGCGTGACGTCATTGGGATGGTGTGGTAGCAGCGTCATCAATAGGGGCCTCATTTTCCTCCCATTTGGCAGGAAATTGTTTATGTTGATGGCGAGGCAGCTTCTTGAGGGGCAGCTCTGTCTGGTGATTGGCAGGTACGTGTGATTATTGAGTGTTTTGGCAGTCTTTCTTTATTGTCCGTATTGACGTCTTTTTCTTTGTTGCAGTGGCTGGCCTCTGGATCGACGATTGGGCACATCAATAGGCGCCGCCCGAGCGCATGCTTTTGCGTGCGCTGGCGATTTGGGCCCTCCACACTTGGCCCAGACCCTCCAGATCGTCAAATGGATCGTGGTCGGTCCATTCGTCGTCATCATCGTCATTATTTGCTTCACAGTCCATATCGGAATCAGAGTCCGATATGGCTGCGGCGTCAGAGTGCGTATTTGCGGTTGGTCGTGGTGATGGCTGTGTGGATGCTGCTGCTGCTGTTGTTGTCTGAAGTGGCGGCACTCCTCCCGTGCTCTCGTCCCTTGCCTGCAGCAGGTTTGTCAGAGACGTTGATATTGCTGCCAGCTTTTCTTCCAGCTCTCTAATTTTTTCCACATATCTTTTCAGATTATTGGCACAGCTTCCATCGCACTGGGCGCCTGGTTGCTGCTGTAGCTGGGATTGGCGTGGCTCCGGAGCATCATTCGCGATCGGCTGCATCGGCTGGACCCTCTGGTGTTGGCGCCCCCTGGTCGATGGCTGGGGATGTTGGTCGCCATACCGATGCTGCTGCCGATGCTGCCGATCCGGTTGGTGTTGGCGTTGCTGCTGCGGATTTAGGAGTGGCTGTGGATGTGGCTGCTGCAGGCGACGTTGGATTTGCTGCTGTCGCTGTTGTATTGGCTGTGGCTGCTGGTTGCGACGCTCCTCCTCCCTGGCGACCCTGTGGGCCAGGAGCCGCTGCCTGGCTGCCTTGTAGGATGGGCAGCCCTTGTAGGCACTGATGTGCTGGCCCTGGCAGTTGGCGCACTTGGGAGCAGCGGCCCTCGGCTTGCTGCACTCCGTCGTCAGATGTCCACCCGCGCATTTCATGCAAACAGCAGCTCGTCTACAATATGCACGGGTGTGGCCAAACACCTGACATCGATGGCACTGGGCGGGGTCACGGGAGACTCCAAGTCTCTCAACCGTGACGGGCCTCCCACCCAGGCGTCGCAGCTTCAACACATCGAATTGACCACGGTCCGGCTTGGGGGCGATCTCAGCCTCGAAGAGGTTGTATTGGCGGCTGCGATCAAATCGATCAGTGATCGCCCTCACAAACCGAACCGTGAACCCCTCATACAGCATGCTGCTGCGAATCCAATCCGGCGGCGTGGAGTGGGAGAGTCCTCGGATGAGGATCCTCAACCCACGTTCCTGGCTGGGCTGATGCCCGAATTCGCCGTGCCGGATGTCATCGTCGGTGGTAGTGGCAGGGGTGTTTGTGATGGTGATGGCGGTGGAGGTGTTGGTGTTGGTATTGGCGAGGGTGCTGGTGTGAGTGGCGGTGACGGTGTTGGTGTTGGTGTTTGTATTTTGTATGTGTTGTGTTTGCTGCCGCTGCTGGTGATGGCGGCCCCGTCGTCTGGCCTGCTTCCTCTCACCCTCACCCTCATCGTCACTCCCACTGACAATGAGGGCGCGGCGTCGTTTTGGTGTTAGTGTTGTTGGTGGTAATTGTGCAGGCTGGGCTATGGCTTGGATCGACCCGCTGCTCGAACTCGAACCAAGTTCGACACGCAACGGGTTCGATCCGGTCGTGTGTGTGTGTGTGGCTGCCCGTTGGCCGCTCTGGCGCTCTGCTGCTGCGCGTCGGCTTGCCGGCTCTCCTCCGACTTCTCCCTCTCCCGTTACTCTCGAACTGTCCGAGAGTGTGAGAGGCGGGAAAAGTGGCGTCTTTTCGGCCCTTCCCTTTGTGTTTGGCGGGGTTTTTGTGATGGGGCTCAAGGGGGGAGTGGCTGTGGCCGTAGATAAATCGGCCATGGCAATGGCTGGGTACTCACGCGATGGGTCGCTGTGGCGTCGGCGCTGTGCATTGGCTGGGGCGTTGGTGTTGGCGCCTGCGCCGAGGGCTCTGCTGCTGCTGCTGCTATTGGCGGTGTTTGTGTTGGTATTGATGGCTGCTGCTGCTGCTGCTAGGGCGCCTCTGCGGGCCGCTCTGCCGCCGTCGCTGTGGCGTCTGGATGACCCTCGTCTGGCCATTCCTCTCGTCATAGTTGTTGTTAGTTTGTGTATTGGCGATCTGCTGCCTGTTTGCTGCTTCCAATTAAAAAGTCTCTTGTGTGTGTGTGTTTGTGTTTAATGTATTTATTGGCACTTTTATTCACTATATTCTCGTCTATCACAGTTTTCTCTTTTAGTTTGTGATGTTTGAGATGTTTGGTTAGTGGCACAGTAAGATGTAGACGGGAATAAAAGTTTGTCACAGATAGTAATGGGTGTGGTGAAGGAAGGGCGGCACAGCACGGCACGGCACACGACAGACACCACAAAAAGAAAAACAGGGCACAGCAGAAAAAAAAAAAAACGGAAATGGCGACACTGCACGGAACAATCAGAAGCGACACGACACGAAAATGGTTGAAGCACGTCCGACGAACGCGACCTCTCGAGCGGGTGGACGAGATGAGAGTGGCGGACGAGGTTCATGGTGGAACTCTCACATGTCCGCCAACTCCCACACTCCCCACCCGAGAGACCCGATCGCCGATCGTCATTTACCGGTGCTCTCACCCCCGGTTCCACTTTCACTCACCCCAATATTGAGTGAGATGAAAGTAGTCCGAGGGCAGCAGCACCGATAAGTAGGCAGTGGAAGGTTTGAATTGGCCGTTTGATTTAGTGGCTGTGTGTCTTATCGTTGTCGTTGGTAAATGGCTAGTGTTCTATGTGTTTGTGCTGTTCGTATTGGCTGCTCTGTTTCAAGGGGATGGGATGGGAAGGGGGGGGATAAATGCCTGCTCCCGTATAACCGCCCGGATACTTTAAACTTCCGGATCTTACGATCCGGGCGCGTGACGCTCCGAAGAGTCGACCGCATAGCATCTTGTGGGCGGTTGTAATGGCATTATTGGGGCATTTGGCTGGGTGGCGAAGGTTGGCAGTGTGGATTTTGATCCTGCTCAACTGCTATGGGTTTGAAATGGGTGGGGGTGAAAAGGGGAATGGCTGGGCGTAATTGCCGAAGTTGGCGGCCGATAACACACCGGCATTGAGAAATGCAATTTGAATTGGCTTTTTGGTGTGTTATCGGCGCGGTATTTTACTAATTGGCGTGGTATTTTTTTTTGGTCATTAATGGCGTTACCACTTGTCAGGTATTTGGGAATGGGTGATAGTTGGGAAAGAAGAAGAAGAGGGAAAGGTAAATATGCTAAAATAAATAACTAAAATTAATTAAATTACATTACAGCTAAGGACAATCTATCTACAATTACTACAAATAAGGACTACAAAACTACAGAGATATATACAGGTAAAACAAACAATAATTACAATACATTTACACAACAATAAACATACTTAAACATTGTCTATTTTTAACAGGAGGACAACTACAACAAAGCACCGGCCGGCATGGCAAACGCAATGCAGAACATTGCGCCGCATACCGGCCGGCTCTGCTGTCCCCCTGTGCAGGATTAGTGGCACCATCTGGGAACTTTAGTGGCGATGGCTGGATGTGGGTGTTGGCGTGCATCGTGGGCAATGATGGTGTTGTTGGCGAGCGGCTCTGGTCCGGCCGCCCACGTTGCATCTGTCGTTGGATGGTGTTGGCTGCTGCACTCGAGTGGCACTGGTCCGGCCACCCAACTGCATTGTCGTTGGCATTGGCATCGGTGTGTGATGCCAACGTATCGTGGTATTGGCCGCATCCAAGTGGCGAACTGGTCCGGCCACCAGGATACGTTGTCGATTTAATTGTTGGCCGCATCCAAGTGGCTGCTGGTCCGGCCACCCAGGATGCGCTGTCAGGTGGATTGGCCTGGCCTCCTCGGCCACGTTCGTCGTCAGATTGTTGGTGTAATTTTGAGTGGCTGCTGGTCCGGCCACCCAGTTGAGGAGGTGTTTGCTTTGGCTTTGATTTTAATTTGTTTTTATTTGCAGGTACTTGTTGGCGTTTGGATGTTATTTGTAGCGACCCTTGTCTGGTTGGTGTTGGCGTGAGAGACGTTTGCAGGTGAGTATTTGTATTTATTGGCAGCCTCTCTCCTGGTTCTCCTTCTTCGTTTGCAGGATTTGCTGGCGTCCGGCGGCTCAACACCAGGCCATCCCGCCCTCACATAATTGGCATGAGAGACGGGCACGACCCAGTGGAGCGGCAACAGACGCCAGCATCTGCGTCGTCGTTGGAAATGGCAGCTGTTGGTTCGGATTGGCGTGACGTCACGGCCATGGTCAGGCGGCAGCGTCATCAGAAGAGGCCTCCTTTTCCGCCCCTTTGGCAGAAAATTGATGATGTTGGTGGCGAGGCAGCTTCTTGTTGGTCAGCTCTGTCTGGTGATTGGCAGGTAAGTGTGGATTTTGTGTGTTTTGGCCGTTTTTCGTTGTTGTCCGTATTGACGTCTTTTTCCTTGTTGCAGTGGCTGGCCTCTGGATCAACGATTGGGCGCATCAACAATCACCGCCCGATCGCATGCTTTCGCGTGCGCTGGCGATTTGGGCCCTCCACACTTGGCCCAGTCCATCGAATGGATCGTGGTCGGTCCATTGGTCGTCGTCGCCATCGTCTAATTCAGACGCGTCGCAGTCAATGTCGGACTCTGAATCCGATATGGCTGCTGCTGTATTGGCGGCGAATGAAGGTATTGGCAGAGGGGCAGGAACTGCTGCTGCTGTTGTTTGGAGTGGGGGCATGGCTGTTGTGCCCTTGCCATTTGCTGCAGCCAATTTGGTGAGTTGCTCTGCCATCTGGTTAATCCTCCTTTCCAACTCATTTATTTGCTCTACATATAGTTGCAGATTTTGAGCGCAGCTGCCATCACACTGGACGTCTGGCCGCTGCTGCTGCTGGTGTTGGCGTGGCGTCGGGGCATCATTCGCGATCGGTTGCATCGGCTGGACCCTCTGGTGTTGGCGCCCCCTGGTCGATGGCTGGGGATGTTGGTCGCCATACCGATGCTGTTGCCGATGCTGCCGATCCGGTTGGTGTTGGCGCTGCTGCTGCGGATTATGGAGTGGCTGTGGATGTGGCTGCTGCTGGCTACGTTTTATTGGCTGCTGCTGTCGCTGTTGGATTTGCTGTGGCTGCTGGTTGCGACGCTCCTCCTCCCTGGCGACCCTGTGGGCCACGAGTCGCTGCCTGGCTGCCTTGTAGGATGGGCATCCTTTGTATGAGCTGATGTGGGCGCCTTGGCAGTTGGCGCACTTGGGAGCAGCGGCCCTCGGCTTGCTGCACTCCGTCGTCAGATGTCCACCCGCGCATTTCATGCAGACAGCAGCGCGTCTACAATATGCGCGGGTGTGGCCAAACACCTGACATCGATGGCACTGGGCGGGGTCACGGGAGACTCCAAGTCTCTCAACCGTGACGGGCCTCCCACCCAGGCGTCGCAGCTTTAACACCTCGTATTGGCCACGGTCCGGTTTGGGGGCGATCTCAGCCTCAAAGAGGTTGAATTGGCGGCTGCGATCGAATCGATCGGTGATCACCCTCACAAACCGAACCGTGAACCCCTCATACAGCAAGCTGCTGCGAATCCAATCCGGCGGCGTGGAGTGGGAGAGTCCTCGGATGAGGATCCTCAACCCACGTTCCTGGCTGGGCTGATGCCCGAATTCGCCGTGCCGGATGTCATCGTCGGTGGTAGTGGCAGGGGTGTTTGTGATGGTGATGGCGGTGGTGGTGTTGGTGTTGGTAGTGGCAGGTGTATTTGTAATTGTAATTGCGTTGGTGTCATTATTTGTATTGATATTGTCAGTATTGTCTATGTGTATGGCTGGTGATTGTCTATGTATTGGCTGTTTTTGATGTTGGTGATGGCTGTGGGTCTGGCTATTTGCATCTATAGTAGTGGCAGGGGCATGGGCAGGGGCAGGGGCATGTGTTGGCTGTGTTGAGTGCGGCAGAGTGGCAGGATCGGCAACTGTGTTGGTGTTGGCTGTATTTGTTGTCCGTTTCTGCTGCCTCTGTTGTTGCTGCCGCAGCTCGTGCTGCCTCAGCTGCTCCTGGACAATGGCCTCCAGCTCCTCCATGGTTTGCCTCTTCTTCATTGGCCTTTTGATTGGCGGTCGCTGCTGCCGCTGCTGGTGATGGCGGCCCCGTCGTCTGGCCTGCTTCCTCTCACCCTCATCGTCACTCCCACTGTCGATGAGGGCGCGGCGTCGTTTTGGTGT